>NC_081833.1:22297500-32297500 GCF_030867095.1 Alligator mississippiensis
ATGTCCTTAGACCAACACCCACCCCTAGCACCTGACCAGAAGGACGCAGGGTCCTGGGCACATCTAAGCCCCAGGGCTGGGGCTAGCAGGGAAAGTTCCCTGGCAGCTACTAGAGAAGAAGCTCCTGCAGGGGAGGAAAGAAAGGCTCTGTCCGTTTGGCTGCATGAGATGCAGCTGGTGCTACTGTGCTGCTTACTAAGTTGTTTTATTACCTGTTGTTATTTGAAGTGGTGGACCAGACTGAGGCTGTAGGGGAGGAGGAGACCTCATTGGGACACACTAACATGTCACATAGAGACCCCAGCATCAGTGAGGGTGTGCCTTAACACACACACACAGAATCACCCATGTCACGAGTTGTGCTTATCAACAGCCTGAAGTGCAGTTTCCCAGAAACCCCTGCACCTATCTCCTCGAAATTTGGCAGGGTTCATGGCCTCAGAAGGGGCTACCATCCCTGCAAGGTTCATCCAAATCAGGCAAGAAATGACAAAGTTGTAGGCAGTTTCATGGTTCCTCATTATAGCTTATGGGCAAAACATAAAAACAGCATTGAAACAGTTTCGACAAAACAAAATGGAACAGTGGTTTCAAATGAAATGAAACTCAAAATTAAACACTGTTCCATTGAAATGGAAGTCAAAATGGAATGGTGCTCTTTCGCACAGCCCTACTATTTATATGATGGACTTTAATGTTTCCTTAGGCTTCACCCCAGACCTCCAAATTTGTTTATCCCCCTCCTGTGTCTTGCCCTACAGTTAGATTCCTAATCCCTGATTAGGGACTGTCTATGTTTTTCTTATTCATACAATATGTAGCACTATAGAGTCGGGCTGTGCAAAACAGGAGCATTCCGCTTCGACATCCGTTTCGACGGAACAGTGTTTCATTTCGAGTTTTGTTTCATTTCGAAAACACTGATCCATTCCATTTTGTCAAAACAGTTTCACTGTTTCGATGCCATTTCAATATTTTGATCAGCCTGAGAAAGGGAACTCAGTCCAGCTGAGTTCCGCTCCCCAGCTCTGCAATCAGGCTTCAAGCGGCTGGGAGCTTCAAGCGGCTGCCCTGGGCTACAAGCAGCTGGGAACCCGACCTGGGCCAGGCGGGCACAGCGCAGCCCCTGCATACCCCACCCACCTCCCCTGGACTTCAAACACCTGCACTGGCCTGGGTTCCCAGCTGCTTGAAGCCTGGAGTAGGCGGGTGGGCACAGCCCAGGGGCTGCGCTGCACCCACCTCCACCGAGCTGGGCTCCCAGCGGCTTGCAGCCCTGTGGAACTCATTTCAGTGGCAGGAGGCAGAGTGCAGCCCAACTCTGCCTGCCTTCCGCCACCAGGTTGAGCTCCATGGGGCTCATGGAGCCAATTGGAGCACAGCCTGGCATTGGTAGATAGGCAAAGCCAGTGCTGTGCTCCGATCTGCTCCACCAGCCCCAGGGAGCACAGTCGGGAGGCAAGGACAGCCAGGGCTCCCTGCTGGGCTGAGCCACATGGGGTGCATGGAGCCACTGGGTGTGCAGCCCTGGCTTTCCCCTGCCTTCCACCACCTGCCTGAGCTGCTGCTTTGAAACTTGAAAGGTTTCGAAACTTTCAAAACATTTTGACTGGCCTCGCTTCATTTCAGGGCTGTTTCAAAGCCCTCTGTTTCATTTTGATTTCACTGTTTCAAGCTCGAAACAAGTCGAAACAGTGTCTAAATGAAATAGCCAGCGGAATTTCACATGGCCCTACTATAGAGCCCTGACCCCTGTTTTGGTATCTCAGGGTGATTTCCCTGTCTAAGCACTAATACTTTTATTACACTGTAATATCAGGTAGGCACCTGCACTAGGTGCTGTACAAACCTGCAGTGAATGACAGCTTAAAGAGCTGACAGTCTAAAAGGGTGAATGTGTGGGAACACGCAAGCAATGAGAGCTCACAGAGGTAGCCCCTGCACATCACCTTCAGCTGCTAATGCACACATTTAACAACTGAAATGAGAGGGATAGAGAGACAGGGATGCTTCATGGACTAGGAGCATGATTTTACTCCCATGTAAATCAATAAAAGCCTTGCCATTGACTCCAGTGAGAGCTGGATCAGCCCCTAGATCAATAACAATCTCAGAGAAGCTGTGTGCCCCAGGCAGAAGGCTGTGTCTGGAATAGCAGACAGGAACCTGGTGCCAACAGTGCAAGTCTTGTCCCCTCAGAGCCTCATTAGCTGAATGAATGAATCATGATTGCTCCCCTAGGAAACACTGCAGCCCAAAGACCCTTTTGCAGCCTGAGCTGCCCTGAGACAAGCCAGAGTAGCTGCTTAGATCATCAGGAAGAAGGTGATCCTGAGACTAGGCTTGAGCTGAAGTAGTCCAGCACTAAAGAGGCACGAGGGGCATCTGGCTGGTGTACCGGGAAAGCAGCTTGTAGCCTTTTCTTCCAAAGGCAAGTTGGTAGGGTGTGTATAAAGTGTAATCCCCAGTCTACATAGCAGCAGGAGAATAAAAAAATAAATGCCAGCTCTAGTCAGCATTTTTCATCAGGCGATCCCATGCACTTTACAATGAAGGTCAGTGCCATTATCCCCATTATCCCCATTTTGTAGATGGGAACACCAAGGCACAGGGATGGGTAGTGGTCTGTCCAAGGCCATTAGCAGACCAGTGGCAGAGCCAGGCACAAAACTCATATTGTCCATACCCCAGGTCAGCTGAGAACAAATCAACGACTCAAATGAAGGAGACGTGGGGAAGAAACAATGTGAGAAGGCTCTTGTCCAAGCAAAGAGAGGTCCTTTGTCACCTTGAGGCCATGGTTCTGCCTATCTGTAACAGGGTAACCTGGAAGACTGCAGCCAAGTAATCCAAAAATGTCAGGTATGTTCTAAGTATTGATGAGCAAAATCCAGTCAATTTCAGTGAAAACCAGAAAGCTGGAGAGGGATTATGGGAAGCATCTGGTTAGCAGGGCCAACACCACAGCAATAGTCTATATATTAGCATTTCTCAACCCATGGGTTGCGACCCAAAAGTCGGTCACAAGAATATATGAAAGGGTCGTGAACAAACTTTAAAAATAGATCAATAACCTTTAAAAATGGGTTCTCCTTTAAAGGAGAAAAACATGGGAAACCATGGAGCAGAGAGTAGATTAGAAGGGAAGGGAAGAGTCCATTCAAAATCCAATTTCAGGGAGAAACCCAGAGGTTGTCTAAACCTGTAGTTCCTTGGGCATTAGCAAAGTAATTTTTAGGCTGGCAGAGGGAATCTAAGAGACAGTGAGATGGCTAAACAATTCCGTGTACTTCTTCCTCTTTTTTGGAAGCAATTTATTTTCAGAGTCTTGTGAACTGGCTCCTCTGTTTATAGAGTCTATTTTTGGAATAGCCTTGGAATAAAAAGGCCATATGGAGAGAGAAAACCATGGAATAACAACTCCAAACCAGATGGCAGCATTGCTGATGTCAGATGGAATTTGCATTCTCTGTAGTTCAGTGAAAATGACAGGACTTTCCCCAGGTCTTAGAGGCCTTGAACTCCCACAGTGGCAGCGGAGATGGGGTAGGTAGAAGGCAATCATCAAGAATCTCAAACAGAATGATGAAGCCGTCCAGCACTATGGTAGCTCAGGTGCTACCCACAGAGGACCCTGCTAAGTCAGTCATACAGAAATGACTGACTCTCAGAAGCATTGAGTGATCCCAGTTTCAGCTCCATTCAGTAGAAGCTGTGGGTTCTATGTAAGCAATCTTCACCAAGGCCTGAGAAGTCCAGCCAAGCATTTAAGTACACCTTAAAACTTTGAACTTAAAGAAATGCTTAATTTAAAGCACATGCTTACGTTTTTTTTGCTGAATTGGGCTTACACCCATTAGAACAAAGGACTTCAGAAACTGGGCTAAAGTCTTCTTTTATATACACTGCTGTCGACCCAGAGTAACCTTAATGAAGTCAATGGAGTTACTCTGGATTTATACTGGTACAGAAGAAATTTTCATTTCACTGGCCATAGCCAGAACCTTGGTCATATTATCAAGTAATATTTATTTAATAGTATACACTTTCTACATTGGGTTCTTTGGAGAACGGTTACAACCTTGACTTCATTGTTAATTAAAAAACAAGTTCTCAAAAGCTAGCTTTCTCTAAATGCCACAGAAAGGGGACTGTCTTCTGCAGTTTGACTAAATTTCTCCTGCGCAGGAAGGATGTATAAACAAGGAATTGGCTAAGTAGAAGGAAAAATTCACCAGTCCAGGTGAAAAAATCTGGACTGGTGAATAAATCTGAACTGGACTCTGTCCTCCACCAGATCCTTGTATTTAAGCATGTGCATTAGGAATGAAAGGAAGACAGCATGATGCAGAGAGAGAAGCTTCTGCCAAGGTTTTGTGCTCATCTCATGGAAGTAAAAATAAAATCAGAATCAGTAGTCGACTGAGGATAATTCAAAAACAATAGAAAGGCTAAAATCATCTGGTCATGTATCTGTGGGTGACAATCTGACCCGTCCAACAAGAAAAATCAAGACTGCCATAAATATGTACAATGACTTGATCTGCACCACGATCTGACCCTGTAATGGGGGCTGTCCAGTTCAGGCCCTAATGAAGTTGTAGAAAACCCCCCAGGTTTTTTATTTATTTATTTATTTATTTTTAAATGCATTCCCTCTCCTTCCCCAACCATTTCTGACTTTTTCTCTCCCTCTCTATTCCCTATAGATAAGCATAAGTAAGCTAAGATGTAGGATAGCTTTCAAATTTTATTTTAGGTAGTAAGTTTTATTTGACTCTCCCCTCTTTGCAAATAAGTGCCCTGCTATTTTGATATAGATATCCACTGTTTTCTATGTGATAATTATTATGTTTGTATTGATTTTTTTTTTACTGCTTTTACATTGTGTGATTACTGTTTTAGGCCTATATATGTAAGTTAGCATAAGTCATGTCAAGTTTTCATCTTTTAATGTCATGCCTCCATCTTATCCCCATGCCTGGTTGTGTAACTGATGACTCATACTACCTCTCCTATGTTAACTTGGTTCCTGAATGAATGGGGATGAATGAGGGTGCTTGAGAGACAATGGTAGTAGGTATAAAAATAGCTCCCTTGGAATAACCGAACCATCAACACCAATACCTAGACCAATGACCCAGCCCTTGCAACCACACTCAGCATTCAAGAAACAAAAGATGAAGCAACCCACCATTGTGCCAAGGCTGCACATGCTCATTATGAACACCTGAAACCCTCTGGAACAGGACTGACATTGCCTGGACAGGCCCTCCCCATAGGAGATCAGAGGTAGTATGCCCCATAAAAAGGGGTAGTGAAAACAGACTCCTTGAGATGCCCCCTCCATCTGGACCAGCACCATGCCACACCACCTATCCACCCAGAGACCCTGCTGGCGACCCCCCTCTGGACAACACCTACTGGACAAGGACCCCTTTCCAGCCTGGATAGGTAACTATCACCCCCCAACCTCTCTTCAACCAAGGACTTGGACTCTGTTTTTCTTCCCTACCTGGACTCCAACCCATCCACTGAGTCTCTTTCTCCTGCTGCCATTGTGCGTGCATGTGCGTGTGTACCAATAGCTTCATGGGGCTGTGTAGTGTGTTGTCTCTTTAATAAACCTGTTATTTTGAAACCTGGAGTTGGGTTTTTGTCTGTTTCCTGACTGTTTCCTCCTTTCCACCACTTATCTGCCCCCCACAATATCTCAGCTGTCTGCCTTAGTTTCCAGCCCCAATCTACCTTAAGTAACCCCAAGCCTCAGTTCCTCAGCCAGCTTCTCTCTAGTCCACTGGTTCTAATCCCGGTTCTGGCAACTTTCATTCCCTACACTTTAACACTCTCTCTCTCTCCTTAACCTTCCCCCAAGTATCCCAGGTACCCCAAGCACTCACATACAAATGGTACTATCCAAGTTAGGAACTTACCTGTGTGTATGTGTAGGTGGGTTGTATGTGTGTGTGAACTGGTGAATGTGTGTGTGTGTGTGTATATGTCATTGTGTGCATGATGTATGAGTTAGTGATCTGTGTATGTGTACTGAGTCTGCAGGTATGGACAATTGATTTTTGTCTAACTTTTGGGGTCTATAGTGTATGTGCTTGAATTGGTGATAGGTATGCATGTGCCTAGGCTGGTTTGGATGTATATGTGCCTGAGTGTGTGTGTGTGTATGCACCGAATTGATTTGTGTGTTTGTATATGTGCAATTGTGTCACATCCTCCTGTCTAACAGCGCAATACTGAGATCCTGAGAGTTGGCCTGACCCCACAGGGCAACAAGTCTTGGTTCTGCTGTTACAGAGAGGAGGGTTGGCTGCAACTTTCAGATCAGGATTAAGGTTGTTGTCAGCTCCATCAAGTCTGAATGGGGCAGGGGTTGGGGGTGATTGTTTGCAGCTAAAAACTGGACTGTAAGGAGTCCAGCACATGACCATTTCACTACTTTGTCAAAGTCAGTGTGTGGGTAATGGGGTCTGTCCAGGTAGAATTGGAACCTGTGCTCTAGTGCTTGTTAATAACCCTTGCACACATCAAGTCAAGGTCCATGTGGAAAGAAGCCCAGTGTTGCCCACTGAAGGACTAAGCAACATGTATATGCATTTCATCTGAATCAGACCCAAATACAAGTTTAAAAGTTAAAAAAGGAAAAAATAGCAGCCCAATAAGAGGCCGGGGGCAGGGGAGGGGGGAAGAACAATGAGAATGAATAAGCATCAGGGAAATTTGGAGCGGGAAATGAAAGTGCAATATTTTCTGAGGCCATCAAGATTTCATCAGTGCCGGCTGGCTGGCTTCGATGGAACTTCTCATTTATTAAATTTGGGAAGAATAGAATTTAGCTATCAGATTAAAAGCAAATAAAACCCGTGCAATAGATTCTGGACACGTTCGTTCTTCCACCACTCTCTCTGGATAGAGGGAAGTGGGTGAGGGTTTTTCATTTTCATGATGTCATGGGGGAGGAGATGGTAGGCATATGAGCTGGAGGGGGGATTTGTTATTCATAATCTTTCTGCAGTCAGCACAATTGGAGGATTCATTCTGTATCCACTGCTTCCCAGTCCCTTGGTATAATTTGGCCAGAAACGTGCATGCAATTATAGTTACAATAAAGAATTTACAGCATGCAACTGTAGAAGTGCAGACTGAAATACTGAGAGGAGATGTTGAGGTAGCTATGAAATATGTGGCAATAAACTCCCCTGGACAGGGTGTGGAGGTGTTTGGATGACTATACAAATCATAAGAAGGACTTTGCTTCAGCCCTGAAATGCCACACAGAGCAAGGGGCTAGGGGGAGGACTGTCCCAGAGCAGTAGCAGCAAGTGACTGACATAATGCTATTTCCCTTACTAGCTCTGGTGAAGCATGCCTACTGGGACAAAAGGGCAGCTATAAGGTTTGGTGCTGTGGCGATCCTGAGCTGCAGTGCTGCCCTGGGCAGCTGTGATGAGGGTGTTGTAAGTTAATAGTTTTGGGGACTAGTTTGCACCTAAGGTCCCAACAGCAGCTGAGAGCCATAGTACAGAAGCAGCAGCACTGAGTCTGACCCACAGCCTGGGCAGTTTGTATGGTTGGGCTGGCCACACAAATGATGCAATCAGTGCACTCTGGACAGTCTAACAGGGAGCCTTGGGGTAAAAGGTGATTCTGAACGATCAGCACAGAAACTGCAGCAAATGCGGTACAGATGTATTGTGAGCCCTCACACTTTTATTGACTGAAAGTCCAGAGAGTTAAAACAACCCTCTCCAGCCAAATATTCTTGAACACAGATAGGTAGCTGTATGCATGTATGCATAGTGGCCTACACAGATGTGTGCAACTGCCAGTGGCTACTAGTTAGGAGGCTGCATCTAACAGTGTAGCCAAAACCTTCCCTCAACTACATCCCTGGAAATCTGGAGTAACTCCACAGAGGCAAGACCATTCCAGATTTATGCAGGAGCCACAAAATTATCTCCCATTGGCTCCACTGACTCCAGCAATTCTAGGTTTGTATCAGGGTAACAGAGAAGGACAAGGCTCTTAAAATATAAATCCATCCAGGACAAGGAATCTCAGCCTACTGTTAAACTCAGAAGTTATTCAACACCCTCTGGTTGAGAAGTTATTCAACGCCATCCAGAGGTTATGGATGGTGGGGACAAAGCCAGAGTGTGGTGCGGACACCAGCACAAAGAGAAACTTACCAGAGGAAGGAGAGCCAGGAGAGGTGCAGAGTCAGCAGGATGCTGCCTGCATCTGGAAGTGTGGCCAGAACGGGGCTGCAGCAAAAAAAAAACGTTGCACCAAAGACAGAAGAGGGGAAACCGCAACGGGCTGGGGGAAAGCTGGGGCCGGCACCAGCACCAGCTTTATGGTAGCGTGCCAACACCGACTCACCGGCCAGCCCCCCGGAGGGGACGTAAAATCCCCCTTGGACAAGGATCAGGGAGGACCAGAAGTAAGTCCTCCGGAGGACCCAGAGCAGCCTGGAGCTGTTTGTAGCCCCACCAAGGGCATGTGGTGGTAGCCCCAAGAAGGGGCATGCAGGAATAATATAAGCCCAACAGGGCCTAGGTACTTACCTGGGATGAAGCACTGGATCCCAGATACAGCCAGCTGGGAATGGGACAGCGATGAACTTGAGAGAGAGAGAAGGATCCTTGGGCTGCTGTGGACCAGAACCAGAGAGAGACAGGAGCATACCTGGCAGCAAGGTAATCTAGGACGGGTAAAATTACAGGCCAGTTAACATACGGCCCAAAACCAGATGGTACACCATCCAAACTGTACTTTTCTAACCTAAGAAGGCAAAACAAAAAAAAAAAACCTTTACCGTGATGAGTGAACTCAGTCTTAGTTGTGGTCTGAAACTAACATCTATGGTTGGTATAAGGCAGGATGTAGGGGAGGTGGAGCCCCAAAATGGGAAGCCAGTCAGGAAGATTGAAGGAGGGAACCAGGGGTGGCAGGACTTAAAACCATCCTCCTGATAGTAAATTTATTCAAACAAGACATGGCAGGAGAGAACCCCTAGGGATCATCCAAGACATCTGACTGGACGATGAGCTGTCAACCCTAAAGGAGACGATGGCACCCAAAAAACCAGCAAGAGTAAAACACACTAGCGAGCAGCATGGGAGGTTACACAGAGGAATCTGGTTTTACTTTCAAGAAAAGCAGAGGCGGAGAGGACAAAATGGGGCATGATTCCATATTGATTTCCCCTACAGGGTTGTTATTTGAAAAATAGCAGTAAAAACAAAGAAACCTGCCTCATCTCTCCTTTGTTTTCTGCAGAGAGGTTCCTTGTCCCACACTGTGAGCTATTCCAGATGCTACTCTGCACATCTGGGTGCAGATGAGCCTTGTTAAGCCTGGCAGGGATGTCTCATCAGTTTTCTCACCTGGATGCTTCAATCCAGAGGCACAACTCAAAATTCTAGTGTCCTGGGCAGCACAGGGACAACCAAAGTGGGAAGGGGAAAGTGACTACTCACTTACTTGTACAGGGGCTGCTGCTGCCTCAGCACAAGCTCCCTGAACATGGGATGCTTCAGTGGTAGAGGTAGCAGGCACATAGACCCCCTCTAAATTGGCAACCAGGGCTGGTACTCCACTCATCTCCCCACCCAACAAGTTATACTGCTGCTTCAATCCATTGTAGAGCTCCCACAGTTTCCTTCCAGTGATACTCAGGTCTAATCTATGGACCCGCGTAGAGCAGTCTTACATCACCTGTGGAACTCTACCAGGCACCTCAAGCCTGATTTACACTCCTGGACTCCCCTGATGCTACCTTTCCTAGTCTAGTCCTTATTTCTCCCCTAAGCAGAACCACTGCCATACCAAAGTTCATCATCCTCTGGGACAGGCAACTCATTTCATATGTGAGTTAACTGAGATTGAACCTCCCTTCTGCCAAGCCAGGAGGCATTAACCTGAGCTGCACAAGTCCCTTTCCCTACAATGACATTATATGAATTTTTTTCTTGGTTTGGGCATCACATTTTTATCAAGTCTTTATGGAATGAATAGCTGAATAATTCTTAGTACCAGGCTTAATTGGCTGGGTACCATGTGACCTGTGCTAGTGCTTCACATCTGGGTGACTAGAACTCTTGGAACTGGGTTACTAGGGTTGTGATCCCAAATTCAATATTGAGTGACTTTGGTGAGGATTCTGAGTAGCAAATTAATGCACTAGAATATTTAATGAAAATCAACCCAAGAGATGGTGAACAGAATGGAAGCAAATTGCTAGACCTACTAAAAGAGACATTAATTGAAAATAGTGTTTGCAGCCTCCAGCTAGCCTTGGGAATAACTCGCCATGTCTAACATCGCTGTCTTTGAAGATGCTCTAATCAATAAACAGAACACAATGGTGACCAAAGCTTCCTGGAAACTATTTCTTTTTTTCAGATGAATCAGACAGAATAAATCGACTGTATACTGGGGATAAACAGAGCACCAAGGGCAAGAAATCAGTTTGACATGGAACACCATGCTTCCTATTTTATTCAGGACAATGTCAGCGAGGGAGCCCAAGGTCTCTCCGTGGGTGTCCCAGTATGACAAGCAACAATAGCACTATCCAATTAAAACAAAATATGCATTCAGTAGTACCATTTAGATTGAGAGGGAGATAGGCGAGACATGATTGTTCAGGGCCATTTATTCTCAAGCTCAGATTTGTCTTCTCCTTTTGAAGCTGAGAGAACACCCTGAGCCATCTGAAAATGCCTGCTTAGTAGTCAATCCCACTGGTAACCCCCTCAAGGAAAAAACCCAATCCCCTCCTTGTCCTCATGGAGAAAATGGCATCTGTGACCATTTCCCAACCAGATCCCAGCCTCAGCAATTCAGATTTGTACTTCACAGACTCTCTGTTTCCTCCCTGGAGTGCACCTGGAGTACACCTACTGCCATTCACCTCCCAGATTCTGGCCACTCCCAACAGAACAGATAATGCAAAAATCCTGCTCACTGGTTTTTGTGATTTAGTTTCAAAGCTAAGATAGAGGGGTGTTACAAAAGAAGGCATGATCATTCTTTTTCAAGGAACTTGAATAGGGTGGAATAGGATCATGCGTAGATGCCTAAATCCACTCAGGCACATGCTAGGCTGAACAGGACCTAGCTCTGCATGTTTCCAGATGCCTGAGAAGATTCAGAACAAATGTTTGTGTGTCCACCAACAAGATAGGGGCCTTCTCAGTCTTCTTCCCAAGCACTCATTAAGTATCACAAGCAGCTGTCACCATCTTGCAGTCTCATCAGCATGTGCTGAGATGATGCCAGGGCACATTTGATAACACCCCCATACCAGGGAGGATCTTAGGCACATCTCTGAAAAGCATGAGTGGGAGGCCAGAGTTTGCTGGTGATTGAGACTCTAATCTCTAACACCACTGTTATTAGGAATAGAAATTGCTGTTTTTCCCTTCTTAAGAGGATTGGTCTCCCCTGCAGCCCCCTGTTTGAATGGTCCAGCTGGATTCTGAGCTTTCACCCAGTCCTGAGATTTTGTCAATTGTGCTGTAAAGCAAAGATAATTTGAGCAAATGAGGTGCCATTTTCAGCAGTCACACTGGCCGCATGATTCAGATCAATTGTGCTGGCATAAAATCTCAGGAGATTGGGTTGTTCATGGACAAAACAGCACTACAAACACAGACTAATGTGGCTGAAACCACAGGAGCCTGGAGAGTGAATAGTACTTCAAAACCCTATCACAGGCTGAGAACTGTTGAAAGTTTGTCTCCCTAGCTCTGATGAGTCCATTTTAGCAGCACCACCATTTCCAGCAATGAGAGGAAAACAGCTGTTTGCTCTCACAGCACTGCAAGTGAGCTTTTCTTCAGAAATGCTGGCTCCATTAACCCTTTGCAGGTGAGAGAGACATTTATATCTGATTCAGTATAGCCTAATGTTACAACAGCTGTGCATTCAACCAAAGTGCGTGTGTAGCAGCAATCACTACTGTTGGAGGTTGCCAAACTTGCTGTCCTGAGCCTACTCAGAAGAGTCTGAGAAATGTTCCTGCTGAGGCTCAAACCTTCCACACTTGCTCTTGTCAGGCTTTAGTTCTAGGGCCATATCACAGCACATTAAGGACACTCTTCTGCTGTCATAAGCTTTGTACAGGTGCCTGGTGGGAATCAGCCCTACATGTGTTTTTAATTCCCCAGAGCTATACAAACAGCCCTAAGGCATACTTCCTCCAAAAATGCCACATCCAGATCTAGAAATTATTAGTCATGTCTCTTATGTTAGTGTCTAAGGGCTGAGAACCTGGACAAACACAGAGTAGTCAAGAGCACATGCCCCAAAGAGTTTACAGTCTCACTAGACTACACAAACACAGGAGAAGGGAAGATACACAGCACACAAACAGGGAATAATGCTGCGGCACTAAATGGCATATTAGTGTCATGATACATTAGGAGAAAGGTTCATTAGGAGGAGCTCAGGTAAATCAAAATAAAAGTGAAGGGAGAGGGGCCACAGAAGGAAAGGGCAAGGAGGTTGAGAAGGGTCAGGTGTAGAGGGAAGCTGAGGTGAAGAGACTGAAGGGAGGCAGGGGAAAGGTTGGAACAAACAGCTACTCAGCACAGGGCAGAAAGTTGAGTCCAAGTTGCTCTGAATGGCTAAAAATTCATCCTCTGGAGGTGTCTGAAACTGCCCCTACCAGCAGGCATCCCTGACTTGCTCCTTTACTATTTTTCTCCAAGGCTTCTTGGAAAGGAAAGCAGGGAATGCAAGCTAGGTCCTACCTTCCCCAGCACAGGGTTGCCTCCACATAGTTCTGGGTCCAAACAAGCCCAGGGGAGAGGGTGGCACTGATTTCCATTGCTTATACCCTACTGAACATAGTGGGCTTCACTTGCTCTTCACAGAAGATGAGCTGCTTAATTATACACACCTCAGACAGGGCCTTGGCACACATTGATTTAATCATGCAATGGGATCTGATCCAATATGTGTCCTATCATGACACATGCATGTAGGGCTGCCAAGTGCCCAGCTCTGATCAGCTTCCCCTCCCTTGACAAACTGAAAGCCATGCATGATGCTGCCAGGTGCCTGATCAGTTCCTACCACATGGCACTTACAGACCTCTGGGCAGCACCACCCCAACAATCACCTGATTGTCAGCACGGGGACTGGGTCATACCACATGTTCAATTTAATGTTTGATACAAACCAGCCACAAATATGTTCTACATTATACACATCTTTGTGATCATCTTTGTGGCTGGTTTGACATTTCATGATGCCATAAATTGGCTGAGCATATGGCTTGTTTAACACATTAATCACAGCATTAATATAATGTCTGCCAGGGCCCACAAATTACCAGGCACCAGATTCTAGAGGGAAGAACAGCAAAATGGCTCAGTTCAGTGTTTCTCTAAATCTAGTCCATAACTGACCCACAGGGATGCCACTTAAATCTTCATACAGTTGGGATGACTTTAGATAAAAACAGCTGTGCTGCTGAACACTTGGTGAGGAATTAATCTTACTGCCAACTTATTATTTATGAAGGACTTGGGGTTCAGCAAAAGGGCAAGTTTGCAAAATGGCAAGCAAAGCAGGCATGAGCTGGAAACAAGGGACAGATATCCACCTGATATAAAATCAACATCATTGCACTGAAGTCAATGGAGCTGCAATTGATTTACCCCAACTGAGGATTGGGTGCATCAGGTTTGGACAAGGCATCAGCTGTTCATTTACTGCAACAAATCACACTGAGTCTTTGCTCGCCTGGTGATATTTTGTCTCTCTCGCTCACAATATTATAGATGTTCAGGATCAAGAAGAACAGCTGCTGGCAACTGCCAATGATTTATCTCAGTGCTCACTTGTTTTCTTCAGTGCCTAGTTACTTTTTTCATTGCTGGTGATAGCAACATTGCAGGGGGTGGGTTCTCATCAAGCTCTTATCTTTCCCAGGATAGAGTTAATAAGCTTTAAAGAAGGAATTGCAGAGACATGGAAAATATACAGAGATGATTCAATAAATCTTGCAGCATGGTGAAAGAGTCAAAGGTCACAGCAACAAGAGATGGACACATCAGTAAGAAACTTCTTCAAAGGAGAAGAACTGTCTATTTGACATGTACCCCATGTATCCTAGTAATTAGTTCTTGGCCTAGACACTGTATTAGCAGCTGGTCCAGGGAAGACAGAGCTGAGTATTCCCCACCACTCTCCATCAACCTGACTCTGCTGACATGTTCTAAAGCCCGAAGTTCATCCACAAGGCTGCTCCACACCCATTCCCATAATCAAGCTGTTGGACTCTGAAGCAATCTGAGAAAAGCTGCTGGGAACAAATCTAGAGCAGCTTCCAGCTCTGGACCAGGTGAGCAGATTCAGGTAGGTGGGGTGTGCTTTGTCTCATCCTCTATAAGGCCTACTGATGACTGTGTATAGATAAGCCCTCAGCATCTGTCTTGGCTTTACATCCCTGAAGCAGCTGAGCACCTAGGGGAATGTTCTGAATGCAAAGCACTGAAAAAGAAAGTTCTTATTTCTCCACAACTACAGAAGAAAGACAACAAGGACCATGGAAGTGCAAGCTTCCCCCACCCTTCCCTATTCTGTCAATTCCTCCAGCAAGCTTGTTAACAAGTAGCCATAATTCTTGGTATGAGGACAGCACTCTCACTTGCAGCTTAAACAAAAACAATCAAGTTATTTCAGATAAATCACCCAAGTTTTCACTCATCTCCAACATAGGGTGGTTACTCATTGTCAACATAGGGTGGGGTCAGACTGGCAGCCTGGCTATGAGAATTTCTCTATCCACCCTCATTTCAAGTCCTACTTTTCCAATATAGCAATTACTGTACATTCACGAACCTTCATGGTGCTGACTTCCCCCATGGTTTCCTACACCTACAGTAGATATCCCAGTTGAACTGTGGTGCCATGCAGCTTTCCCAAAAAGGATTAATGCTGACTCAGGCTCTATGCACCTGAGATACTTTTTTTAAGTCATACCCAAAGTGGCCTGAATGCATTTCTTTGACATACTACAAAATCAGTCATGTACCTTTCAACAAGTTTGTCTCATTCCTCATTTTCCCCATCTGATGACTGGGTTGCATTCGGGTCTAAGATGCAATTCAACCTGAAGGGCAGCTCAAGCCAAGCAGCTAGGAAGTCCACTTTTGAGCATTCTACCATATTGAATTATCCTACTAGCTCTGTGTATGTTGGTGACTAGGTCTCATTGTGACCACCATGGTTGTGTCCTAGGCTACTAGGGTTGGAAAGGTGATTGGCAGGGTAGCTCTTTTGGCCCTGCAATGAAAAAAAAATATGGTGAAAAGGAAAAAAAAAAAAAAAAAAGACTCTGAGCTAAACTAAACAGCACATATAACATCTTCAGCTCCCTCACCTCCAACAGGTTGAAAAAATTTGTGAAGGACATAAATTAAAAAATGTGATACATAATTTTCTCAGAACAAAACCAAATGCTTCAGTTAAATAAAATATGGGATGTTCTGCATAGCAGCCTTAAACTCCTCTTTGCAAGCCAGCAAAACAGCTATCTATCCAAATATAACCCATGGCAAGTCAAATTAAATGAAACCGTTTATTCAGATGCAGCATGGTAAGTGGTATACATAACATACCCCAAGGCAGCCATGCCAAAGAGAAACATGGCTGCTACACAGATCTGTATTACCATCGCTTTCCATCACTTTTAGGGGTCCTTTTTCTGAGCTATCAACAACACTCCTTGATTTAAAAATAAATTAAACCACTTACTCCTTGTCCAGGGCAAAAGTCGATCCCTTTTTTCATCTTTGGATTGATAGAAGCAAATATTTTCCCCCTCTACATGGTATAATCCAAATTACATTTTTCAAAGCAGTTCTAGAACATAAAAATATGATCAGTATCAGCTACGTTAAGTGATCATTGTCCTTGTGATAATATATCTTCATAATGAATGCATTACTTTTTCATAACATCCCTTAACACTGGAGGATCCTAAAACCTTTGCTGCATGAATAAAGATACCTCTCACCCAGTGCTGAAACATAACTATTGTAGTATTCTGCACCATCCAGTTGCAAGATGAATAGTGAACAGTGTTTTCCTTAATACAAATGAAGGAAATTTCAACTAGATTTTCCATTGATTGTATTGGAACATATCCAGATTATTGCTGTTGATACCCCTACTTTTCTGGAAAATATAATGGAAATTTTTTGTGTTCCTGAATGATCAGGGCATCAGTTTATCACTTGCACAAAGATGGTGCTCCCAACTGCAAGGTGTCATCAGCTGTATGCTGGGGCACTGATTTAGTTTTGACTCAGAAGAAAGACTGCTACTCACTGAATCATCTGCTCAACTTCATGCCACTGTAACTTTTTGTGTATTGATTTGGCCTGTCCCTGTTTAGTCCATGAGCTATAAAGAAAGCATAAGTCTATAATGGCTGAGATCAAAACTGTATTTTACAACATAATATGAGCATAACATAGGAATTACTGGGTGAAACTTTGGCCTGTGCTATACAGGGGGTCAGACTAGATTATCAAAAAGATCCCTTCTGGTCTTTAAATGTATGAATGGCCAGGATCTGTTGCACTGTCTCTTTGAGACTATACAGCTAGAACCCAGTGTTATCAGTTCTCACTGAATTTTTAATGACTCAACAGAAACCACAGGCCAGCTGCTGCAGAGGGAACACCTGCATCTCCTTATTACCACTTGTGCTGTTGCAAAGCAAAGCAAGTGTTACGACAGTGCAGTTTTCTTGTGCTCACCCTAAGTGCAACGGAGGCAGTTGATAAAACTTGGTAGTAAGTACCTGAAGCCACATGCATCACTACAGCAGAACCCGACTCTGATGCTGTAAGGGAAGAATTGTGTCCAGCAGAACAGGGAGAGGGCAGGCAGTTACAACACTTAAAAATCCAAATGAACAAAAGAAGCCATTTTCAAAACTCCAAATGCAATTTTAAACCTTCCTTTTGATTCAGTTGAAAAGAAATATTACAATTTTGAAGAAAAATAATGTTTTGCAAATGGTTTTCATTTCTTCACAAAGATGGGGGTGACCTCAGTAAAAGCAAAGCCCACAGCCAAGAACGTTTTACCATGAATCCCTTGTATCCAGCTGCTATATAATCCATCCCAGGCATCAACAGCCAAAGCACCCACCCGATTCCAGCTGCTGCCCCAGACTGCAGAAATTAGATCTCAACATCTGTCTCCAAGAGTGGACAGGAGCAGCTGCTTTCAGTTCCCTTGTGGCTCTATTTTCCATGACTGTTCTAGGTCATGGCTAGATAAATACTTAATTAGCATCTGGGACTCCATGCAAAGTGGCTCAAAAAAGCCTTGCAAACACTTTGCAGGCTTTTCAAACCAAGGAATTGTTTTTGCCCCCAATCTCTGTGAAGCCCCCAGCAACCCATTTGATACTCATAAATGTTTACTACTGATAAATGTTTTGCCCCCAATCTTGCAAGCCATGGATATGGCCTCTTCTGTGAGCAGAATTTGGGGCACAGTGACACAGAGAGGGAGCCAAACCCTCAGATGACTTCAAGCAGCCTTGCTGTTGAGTGAAAGGCAGTGGGGTGCATGTTGAGCTGCCTCAGGTGACGATGGGACCCTGCTGGCCATTGCTCTCCTGTCATTCATAGCAGGTGCCCTAGAACCCAGACTATGACTTGATCCTACCATTAACCTTCCCTTCTTATTTAAGTTGCAAACTGCTGCAGGAAGAGGACCACAGTCCCTCTGCTGGAGCTTAGATGAGCCAAAAGGGTTATCCTTGGACATTTTCACAGTGCCTCCTCAAAATGCCCCACAAGACATGGCAGCTGGAGAGTGGATGTAGCATAGCACTCTTAATTGCCATTTGAATTCCTCAATCACTGTGTATCTGTGTTGGAACATGTTGCCACATTGTCAGCACCACTTCCCCTCGCTCAATGCTCCCAAAGCATTCAGAAAAAACAAGCCGTCACACTTCAGTGGTAGTTTATTAGATGTTGATTAAGCAATTAATGCCAAGCAGCAACAACAAAACAAAAGGAAGCATTTTGGCACTCAGCAGTTCCCCTGTCTGAAATAGAACAGCGCTGAATACACAATCTGAGTGGGCCCGAACCCCTGTCCAAGAAGGAGGCTCTTCCCTCAGAACTTAATTACAAGCTGACTTGCTCATACATTCCTAACCAAGGCATACTGGCTGCTATTACCCTCCTGCTCCCTCCTCATCCCCATGCCAACAAACTACGTTCCATTTAGATGGGGAGCTCTCAGGCAGGCTGCATCAGTCTTGGTGCTACCAGTGATAGGAACACCAAAGCCTGGAGTCTTCTCTCATGCCCATAAAATCCTTCAGGGAGCCCGCTGTATGGAAAAAAACACTCTTTGCTCACTGGAAAGGCATGATTAGGTTCCATTTGCCGTGTTCCTCCACAGCAGCTCTGCAGACAGCTGGGTGTGAAGGTGGAAAAAGAGAGTATGGGAGAAGCTCGTTATGACATCATTCCACATGCTACTCTTGGGTAGGCACACAAGTTCTGTTACTGTCCTCCATGATGCCACAGAGCCAGTGAAGCAGCCTCTGGCTTCCCCTCCCCTGAGTTCCTTGGATTAGGATTGGGAGGAAATCTGGCCTCTTCCTCTGAAGACCCCTTGCACCTGACAGTGTGCTGTTTTTCATTTATTGTAAGTGCCTACAATGTTCTTGTTGTTTTCAGAGGACGAGGAAGGGGTGGCCCTGTTCCAAGTAGCTCAGCCCCATGGTGATGATGGAGAATGCATCAAGGGAGGAGATGCCTGAATGCATTTCACTTTCATTGAAGGGGCAAATCCTGTACATTGTAACCCACTACTGAGCATGTGTGACATGCCCCCAAGTTGTGCCCAGTCTGCAGAGAGCCTTGGCCCTTTGGGTGAAGCTGCAGGTGCTCACGATTTTATCCCTAGAGGTCACTGGTTCAGTTCTCAGTGTGTTGGTTGAGATGGAGGCAATGACACAGTCTCATGAGCATGACACATTACACAGGGAAGAGGCTTGAGTTCTGTGGGAGACCATAAGATAAGGGCCTTATTGAGAAGTTGCCTATCTTAACTCTCAGACTGTGTCTAAGGGGAGTAAGTGGCTGTTCCACTTACTTCCACAGGATCTCAGAAGTGCATGTGACCTTATCACTAGCACCAATAAGGGCCATGGGGAGCAGGCACAGCCTCTGCTGAGGGGTTTGCTTCTTGTCTGAAAGCAGGAGAACAACTTGCCATGCCTGACATGAATCATGATAGACAGGGAAACAGGTCAGAGGTAAGGCGTGAATAAAGATGAGATT
This sequence comes from Alligator mississippiensis, assembly GCF_030867095.1. Classification (NCBI taxonomy): domain Eukaryota; kingdom Metazoa; phylum Chordata; order Crocodylia; family Alligatoridae; genus Alligator; species Alligator mississippiensis. The sequence goes on from NC_081833.1 coordinate 22,316,856, forward strand.
CACCACCTTCTTAGAAACCTTACCAAGAGGGAGGATGGTGGCCGGGTGTTGGCTGGGGAGGTTATTGGCACGATGGTTATTGGCACTGGCTCTAGAAGGAGGCATTATGATCTCCTTCATTCTGAGGCCTGGAGAAATGGCAAGTCAGGCACAAGGTCACTCCATTATCAGCATCCAGGAAGAGAAGGAGAGACAAATGGGCTAGGATGGATGACCTCTCCTCCTGCCTTGAAAGAGGGTTGGTTCCACTTACTCAGGAATAAAACACACTTGCAAAGCAGCATGGATACAATTTACCCTGCCATTATACAGAGGATGTCACTCTCCAGGCCTAAGAAGCCAGCATAGATGCTCACCAAACATTCACTTTAACTATGGGCAGGCATGGCCTGCAGTGGCATCCATAAATTATGGGGACTACTGCTGCTCTAACTACCAAGACAGCACTAATCTGGGCAGGCCTCTCAGTGTGGATGCAGCTCTAATGGCAGAAGTTGCAAACTGCTGCAGGGAGAGGACCACAGTCCCTCTGCTGGAGCTTAGATGCAGCTCTAATGGCTTTTCTGCAAGCCCAAATAACAAACTCTGCTGACCAAAGCTGCCCTCTGCTAGCAAAGCTGGGACCACATCACAGGTGTTGCTAGCAGGGTTACATCAGCTAGAGGGGAGGAATCTTTCCACACGTCTAACTAGCTTAGCTCCACTGGCAGAAATTTGTAAAGTAAAGAAAACCTAGGTCTTTGCCCTGAGCCCAGTGAAGCTCTGAGCTAAGCTTTCTTAGCCTCGCACCTGTTGATCTACACAAGTTTCCACAGATATCCATTAGCACTGTGTAAGGAGTAGAGGCACGCACAGGTAAATAGCATAACTTTTTCTTTCCTACTGCAGTTAAGACACTTGTAGCTCAGAGCACTTTTTTCTACTGAAGGGAGTAGATGGACTTAATACATTCCAGCAGCCATGCTGATGAAAATCCGCATAAAAAAATCCACACACACATTGTCAGCCTGCCAACAAACTGCAGAATAACAGCAAGCTAATAGCCTGGCTTTGCAGGCATCGGAGTTGAAGCACTAGTTACATTTCAAGCGCACGCAGAGAAGGTTCAGACTTAGCCGTCCTGTTACTGTCCGGAGTGCTGAAATCCCAGTGGCTCCAGTGCTCGTTCGCTGCAGACATAACTACTTCTCCACACGCCATGAGCACAAGCTTCAAGAATCCTTGTGGTTCAGCTTAATTGGATACATGTTGCAATCACACTATTTTCAGCAGGAACTATCACGGCATTTCCACACTGTGTGCCTGCTAATGTAACTTGAACATGCCCCATTGACAGTGCTCAATATGTAACTTAGCAACATCCTTTAAATGCAAGATTGCCTACTCCTGAGGAATGTAGTTCAGCCATGTCAAGAGGCTAGGGGCAAAACCAACAATGTGTTAAGTGCTCTCAACTGCCAATGACTCCAGTAAAAGTTGGAGGCACTCAGTATTTCTCTGGACAAGACCACTGATGTGGAAAAAGAAAAAAAAAAAAATCAGATGTAGGAGTCTTTATTCCCTGTCTCTCTGGACCGCTGCAAAGCTGGCCTTTCTGTAAGTATGTCTTCTCATCTACCCAATGAGCACTGACTGCAAATCACTACCACTGTTTTCTGTCAAGTGATAACCATATAGTGTGAGAGCTTTTAATAGCTGGACTGAACAGAACTCCCTATCCAACCCCAAAGTTCCCCATTTAAATGTTTAGGTCTCTTCTTGATCATGTTTTATCCACTTTTGTGGATTCACTAACCAGCCAAGGAAACCACACAGCCTATTCCTGCTTCTAAAGATATTGAGATAACAGCAAATACACCAAACTAGGGAACAGAATTGGCTATGGCTATGTGATTCCATGAGTAGAGTCACTGTATTGAGGTCAGTACTCAACACTCTGTACAAGTCAAGAGCTTGAGAAGTTATTAGGAGAGTTACAAGCCAAAGAAGAGTGGGAAGAGGAAGCTGAGGGGCTACTACCAGTTTTTCAGTGCCTTATGGAGTAGGTATTCAAATCAGTTCATTTAATTAATCAAGTTCAGATTAAACCAAACTGCTCTTTAAAAACAATGACTTTTCAGCTTTTCTCAAGCAGATTTTTTTTTCTTAACACTTCCCAATGTTGAGATATGCCCTTGAAAGAACAGAAGACTTTAGGTGGGCCTTTCATCAAAGTTTCAAAAAGGTAAGAGTGGAGAAGGGGGAGCTGCTGTCCTTTCCTAAGCCCAACACGTAGCTTGCCTCTGGGGAGAGGGAAGATCAGAATTTATGCTAGAATCCTTGGCCAGGATTTTGAGGATTGACTTGTGACTTTGGATGCCTCAAGTTGGGATGTCAAAACTGTAAACAGCATACAGGAAAATGACCCAAAGCCCACTCTGACTCAGTGGAAGTTCCAGAACAACATAAAGAGGAACTAAAAGTTCTTGATCTGGCTGGGACAGAGCTCCTCCAGGGCAGACAGCCTCGTGGAAACTTTGCCCTGTCCCAGGGGGCATGCTAGAAGTGGGGTTAATGGCAGGAGGGCACATTTGGGATGGAGTGACAGCATTTAGCTTTGCAGCCCATAGGACAGCCCAGGGAAGTTTTTGTAACTTAGACAACTAAAGCCAGTTTAGCAACTCTTCCTCTTAGCTATGAATTTTGCACTGTATCTATTAGAAGTCCAATATAGAATCTCAGCCCTCATTTTCAAAGAGTGAACAATCTATCCTTTTTGCAAATGAGCACCCCCATAAGGTGCTTCACACTGGCTCACCAGTCACTTCTGAAAGCCATAGTGCATATTATTTTTAGATGAACTGGCAATTTACACAGCTCTTAAATATTGCAGCTGGTAATCTACATGGTGTCTAAATGACACTAACCCCTTTTTACAGGCAATCTAAGAGGCCTTATGGAAATGAAATTAATAACAAAGCTAAATATACTTGAAACTGTCTTCTGCAGGAGATAAAGCAGGAAAGTCTGACTCAAAAGCCTTCAACAGTTAAAAGGTGTGAAGAGCAGGTGGTAAGAATTTAACCCATTGTTCCATTATTATGCAGCAACTGAAGAGCTAATCGATAAAACCATTTCTAAAGTATTTTAAAATTAAAGGTTTGAACAAATAAAATCTCTGTTCCATCTAGTTTGGCACTGAGAGAGACTGTTATTTTTGTATCCCCCTAAGTCAAACAGAGTCATCTCAAATTATTTTGTTAAAGAACAGTGTTGTTTCCTAGGAAAACTTTAAAAAGTATGAAAGAATGGATTGGCCTCTTGACACTGTGTTTTACGCAATGCTCAGCTTGAAATCCAGCTCTTGCCCCAAAGCTACAGAAATCAATGCACAACAGTTTCATCTGCAGTCTCCACCATACAAGGCCACTACTGGCTGCTGGCATCTGCCTGTGGTAATAAATAAAAGAACTTGGGGAAAATGTAGGCCCAGCACTCCAAGGAACTTGGCCAAATTTTTTCCCAGCCTCTCTGCCAAATTGATGCAGCACCAGACAAATTCATCAGTTGCATTTGAAACCATTTTTAGTTCCAATAATCATAACAATGCAATAAAAAATCTCTTAAAAGATGGTGCTTCTCAGGGCCTGACCATAATTATCCTTTTCCCATCTTGAGCCCTCCCCTCCCCACTCAAAGAGACAGTACTGCATTGATAAAAAGGTCTCTGTCACCTGCCTTTCCTTTCTTCACACCAAGTCTTTGAGCAGGCTGGTCCCAACACCAAATATGAAGCAGAGTTCAGCTCAAATACTCTACCACTTTGGACAGCATGTAGTTTCAGACCCTGATCAGTACAGCATTATAGCACATGTTGAACCTTACCTGGAATTTAGTCTGGGCCCTGGCTTTAACCTCCCTGCTTTTAGAGTCATAGAAAGTTAGGGTTGGTAGGGAGTCCAGGAGGTCATCTAGTCCAACCCCCTGCTCAGAGCAGGACCATCCCCAACTAGATCTTCCCAGCCAAAGCTTTGTCTAGCCAGGTTTTGAAAACCTCCAAGGATGGAGCTTCTACCACCTCTCTGGGTAACCTGTTCCAGTATTTTACTATCCTTCTAGTGAGCACGTTTTTCCTAATATCTAACCTAAACTACCCTTGCTGCAACTTGAAACCATTGCTCCTTGTTCTATCATCTGCCACCACTGAGAAGAGTGTAGCTCCATCCTCTATCAAACCCCACTTCAGGTAGTTGAAGGTTGCTATTAAGCCCTTCTTAGTCTCCTCTTCTCTAGACTAAATAAGCCCAGTTCCCTCAGTCTTTCCTCATAAGTCATGTTCCCCAACCCCCTCACCATTTTTGTCACCCTCTGCTGGACTCTCGCCAATTTGTCCACATCCTTTCTGTGGTGGGGGTCCCAAAACTGAACACAGTACTCCAGATGTGGCCTCACCAGTGCTGAATAGAGGGGAATAATTATTTCCCTTGACCTACTGACAACACTCATAGATTCATAGATTCATAGATGTTAGGGTCAGAAGGGACCTCAATAGATCATCAAGTCCGACCCCCTGCATAAGCAGGAAAGAGTGCTGGGTCTAGATGACCCCGGCTAGATACTCGTCTAACCTCCTCTTGAAGACCCCCAGGGTAGGGGAGAGCACCACCTCCCTTGGGAGCCCGTTCCAGACCTTGGCCACTCGAACTGTGAAGAAGTTCTTCCTTATGTCCAGTCTAAATCTGCTCTCTACTAGCTTGTGGCCATTGTTTCTTGTAACCCCCGGGGGCGCCTTGGTGAATAAATCCTCACCAATTCCCTTCTGTGCCCCCGTGATGAACTTATAGGCAGCTACAAGGTTGCCTCTCAACCTTCTCTTGCGGAGGCTGAAAAGGTCCAGTTTCTCTAGTCTCTCCTCGTAGGGCTTGGTCTGCAGGCCCTTGACCATATGAGTTGCCCTTCGCTGTACCCTCTCCAGGTTATCCGCATCCTTCTTGAAGTGTGGCGCCCAGAATTGCACGCAGTACTCCAACTGCGGTCTGACCAACGCCCTATAGAGGGGAAGTATCACCTCCCTGGACCTATTTGTCATGCATCTGCTGATGCACGATAAAGTGCCATTGGCTTTTCTGATGGCTTCGTCACGCTGCCGGCTCATGTTCATCTTGGAGTCCACTAGGACTCCAAGATCCCTTTCCACCTCTGTGCCACCCAGCAGGTCATTCCCTAGGCTGTAGGTGTGCTGGACATTTTTCCTCCCTAGGTGCAGCACTTTGCATTTCTCCTTGTTGAACTGCATCCTGTTGTTTTCTGCCCACTTGTCCAACCTATCCAGGTCTGCCTGCAGCTGTTCCCTGCCCTCCGGCATGTCCACTTCTCCCCATAGCTTTGTGTCATCTGCAAACTTGGACAGAGTACATTTCACTCCCACGTCCAAGTCGCTGATGAAGACATTAAAGAGTATCGGTCCAAGGACCGAACCCTGCGGGACCCCACTGCCCACACCCTTCCAGGTTGAGACCGACCCATCTACCACGACTCTTTGGGTGCGACCCTCTAGCCAATTCGCCACCCACCGGACTGTGCAGTCATCCACATCACAGCCTCTTAACTTGTTCTCCAGTATGGGGTGGGATACTGTATCGAAGGCCTTCCTGAAGTCTAAGTATACGACATCCACCCCTCCTCCTGTGTCCAGGCGTTTCGTAACCTGGTCATAGAAAGAGACTAGGTTGGTCAGGCACGATCTGCCCGCCACAAACCCATGCTGGTTTCCCCTCAGCATAATTTGTCCTGCTGGGCTCTCACAAATGTGAGCCTTGATAATTTTTTCAAATACTTTACCAAGGATGGAGGTGAGACTGACCGGCCTATAGTTGCCCGGGTCCTCCTTCCTCCCCTTTTTGAAAATGGGGACCACATTAGCCCTTTTCCAGTCCTCCGGGACTTGGCCCGTGCGCCACGAGCATTCGAATATTCCCGCCAGTGGCTCTGCAATGACCAATGTAGCCCAGTATGCCATTAGCGTTCGTGACAACAAGGACACACTGCTGGCTCATCTTCAGCTTATTGTCCACAGTAACCCCAAAGTCCTTTTCTGCAGAGTGGGTGCCCAGGCAGTCAGCCCCCAGCCTGTACTAGTACTTGGGATTGCTCCATCTGAAATGCAGGACTTTGCACTAGTCCTTGTTGAACCTCAGGAGATTTCTTTTGGTCCAATCCTCCAGTTTGACTAGGTCACTCTGGGTCATTCTGAATCCTAGCCCTAACCTCCAGCATGTCTACTACTCCCCCGAGCTTGGTGTCATCTGTAAACTTGCTGAGGGTGCACTCCATCCCATCTTCCAGGTCACTGATAAAGACATTGAACAAAATCAGCCCCAAGACCAACCCCTGGGGCACTCCACTTGATACCAGCTGCCAACTAGACATTGAGCCATTGATTACTACCCTCTAAGCCCAATGCTCAAGCCAGTTTTCTATCTACCTTACAGTCCATTCATCCAGCCCATACTTCCTTAGCTTGCCTGCAAGAATGTGGTGAGACGCCATATCAAAAGCCTTGCTAAAATCAAGGTACACCACATCCACCGATCTCTGCATCCACAGAGCCAGTCACCATGTCATAGAAGGCAGTCAGGTTGGTCAGGCATGACTTGCCCCTGGTGAATCCATGCTGAGTGTTCCTAATCATCTTTCTCTCCTCCAAATGCCTAGAAATGGATTTCTTGAGGATCTGCTCCATGATTTTTCCAAGGACTGAAATGAGGTTGACTAGTCTGTAGTTCCCTGGATCCTCCTTTTTCCCTTTCTTAAATATGGACACTATGTTTGTTTGCCCATTTCTGATCATCTAGGACCTCTCCTGATTTCCATGAGTTTTCAAAGATGATGGCCAATGGCTCTGTAATCACATCAGCAAACTCCCTCAGCACCCTTGGGTGCATCCCATCCGGCACCATGGACTTATATAGATCCAGCTTTTCTAGGTAGTCCCTAACCTGTTCTTTCACCACTGAAGGCTGCTCACCTCCTCCCCAAACTGTGCTGCCTGGTGCAGTAGTCTGGAAGCTGACCTTGCTTGTGAAGACTGAGGCAAAAAAGGCATTAGGTACTTCAGCCTTTTCTGTATCCTCTGTCACAACGTTACCTCCCCCATTCATTAAAGGACCCACACTTTCCCTGATCCTCCTTTTGCTACCAACATACTTGTAGAAGCCCTTCTTGTTACCTTTCACATCCCTTGCTAACTGCAATTCCAATTGTGCTTTCACCTTCCTGACTTCATCCCTGCATGCCCGAGTAATGCTCTTATATTCTTCCTTAGTTATTTGTCCAAAGTGTCCACTTCTTATAAGCTTTCTTTCTGTGATTTAGTTTACTGAAGAGTTCCCTGCTAAGCCAAACTGGTCTTCTGCCATACTTAAGTCTTGCTAGTCTTCATGCACATTGGGATGGTTTGTTCCTGCATTCTCAGTAAGGCTTCTTTAAAGGCCAGCCAGCTCTTCTGGACTCCTCTCCCTCTCAGTCTGGCTTCCCAGGGGATCCTGCCCATGAGTTCCCCTAGTGAGTTGAAGTCTACTTTGCTGATCATAGAACCAGAAGGGACCTGTAAGATCATCCAGTCTGGTCCCTTGCTATGGGCAGGAAGTTATTGGGCTCAGATGAGCTTGACAAGGTACCTGTCCAGCCTCATCTTGAACACCTCCAAGGAGAGTGACTGCACCACCTCTGCTGGGAATATGAAGTCCATGGTCCTCACTCTGCTGTTCTCCATCCTTCCTTTCCTCAGGATCCTGAACTCGATCATCTTGTGGTCACTGCTGCCCAAGTTGCCATCCACTGCTACATTCCCCACCCATTCATCCCTGTTTGTGAGCGGCAGGTCAAGAAGAGCAGTAGAAGAAAGGCTCTTAATTGGCCACTCCAGAACTTGCACATGGAAGTTGCCCCCACTACTCTCCAAAAACTTCCTGGATTGCCTGGCACTTCTGTATTGCCCACCCAGAAGATGTCTCCCCATTGAAGTCCCCCATGAGAACCAGAGCCTGTGATCGGGAAACTTCTGCTAGCTGTTTGAAGAAAGCCTCATCCACCACTTCCTCCTGGTCTAGTGGTCTATAGCAGACACCCACCACAACATCACCTTTGTTGCTCTCCCCTTTGACCCTAACCCAGGGACTTACAACAGGCCTATCTCCAGCTTCATACTGGAGCTCTGAGCAATCATATGGTTCTTTTACATAAAGTGCAACTCCTCCTCCTCTTCTCCCCTGCCTGTCCTTCTGAACAGTTTGTACCCATCCATGACAGTGCTCCAGTCATGCAAGCTCCCACCAAGTCTCTGTTATTCCAATCACATCATAGTTCTGTAACTGTGCAAGGACTTCCAATTCTTCCTGCTTGTCTTCTGTGTAACATTATAGGCTCTTAACTTTAAGTAATTGGGATTTAGGTTTCACTTCTCACCCAGAAGACAGATCCTCAGAAGTACCTGTGGAATGGGCTCAGTAGTGATTTAGAAAAGAAGAGCACTGCTTGTTGAGTCACTACTACCACATCCTGCAGCAAGTAGCCATCCCTTAGTTCTCTCTCATTCAAGTAGAGACCTCACTTTAAATTGCTTGACTTGAAGGAACAGCAGGATCATAGACTAAGATTTGAGGGTTAGGAGGGCCACTAGGGAATTAGTCTGATCTGCATATCACAGGCCACAACATTTCACCCAGGCACCCCTGCATTGACCCAATAACTAATGTTTGACTGAAGCTAAGCTGCAGATTGGCATCCTGACACAAAGAAAGGAAGAATCCACCAGTTCCCTTGGTAGCTTGTTTGAATAGTGAATTTCTTAATTGTTAAATTTTTGTGCCTTACTTCTCATTTGAATTTATCTAATTTTAACTTTCAGTCATGGCCTCTGTTATGCTTTTCTCAGCCAGACTCAGGGGTCCCATAGTCCCTAGCCTAAGCCAGCATGACTACAGTGTAATGCAGTAGAGACTCTTGCCCAGTGAGTGAAAAGAATCACATGTAATTCAGAGTTGGACTCTTAACTCCAAATCCTGTGTATTAGACAGAGCTAGAAATCACTCACTCAATCTTCAAACATCAATTCAAAGCCTTTACATCACTCCTAAGATTAATTAGCCAGCCAAGTAGTAATCCAAGATAAGCCTCACCAGGGCCTAATAACTGTGATATGGTCAATTTCCAACACGGAGAACCCAAGAGAGGAGAAAACTCAATGTTCATGGTTAAATCCAAAGTCTCCCAGGAAAATTCAGTCTCTTCCCACAACAAATAGTGGTGTCACAGGGTTAATCCCCACCAAAGGAAGGTGTCAAATGAAATTCAAGTTGGGCAAAATATCTGCCCTCAAGATATTTGCTTTACAAGCTGTCTTACACTCGAGCATTAAACAAAAATTTGTCACATGTTTCACCAAGTGGAATTGCTGCCAACAAGCTGGGGGGATAATTAGTAATTAGACTGTCAAAAGTACAGATTGGATATTTAGGGTCTCGCTCTCCTCTCACTGTCACAGAGTTCCTGTTGTTATAACTACACCAACTCCAGAGGAATTACTTCTAATTTAGACCTGAACAAGAGAAATCACATAATAGAGCTTAACTTTAAACTCATCGAGGAGAAGCTCTACAAAGACACTTTCCTGAATCAGGGCCTTAGATTGGGGTGAGCAATAGCAGAAGCAATGCTGCTGAGTCCCATTGTTTTACTCCTAATTTATACCAATGCCGAGGGTAAGAGAAAGGAGAATCAGACCCCTCATCACTGTCAGTCAATCTGAGCCCTTCAGTGAGAACAATAGGGAAACATTTTCCTTTCATGATTTTGCTAGTTTTGAGTAGTTTGCTCTCTTGAAGAGACAAAACTATTAGCCACAGGCCCAGAATGAGGCATTCAAATCTAGAGGACAACCCTCTTTCCACATCTCCAAAGTTTAGGAATGCTTTTGTCTATGTTTTTTTTATTTTAGCCCACTAGAGCTAGAGGCCATTCACAAAATGTAGATCTCAGTTCCCAAAACACCCTCTCATAAAGTTTGTGCATGTTTGGACCCCAGCTTTGATTTGGGGCCAGTCAGTAAACTTCAGTTACACTCAGGTCCTTTTCACATAAATAAACTCACCAGCCCTTGCTCCTTTACAACAACTTGTCATGCAGTCAAAAATATAATCCAGAAGTTTGCATCTGACCTCTTTGCTCTGGAAGGCTCCAGTAGAACTCACTGCAAAATGAGAGGACAGTGTGTTGGTGGAGGTGTGCTACAGCTTAGGAATCAAGCAACAAAAGTATTGTAGCTACAGGCATCAGTAGAGCTGCTGATCTCTTAGGACTGGCAGCACAGGGGAAAGGGGGCCTGCAGGTCAGAATGGAAGTGTACTGGCAGCAACTGTAAAGGGGACAGAGCTGTCCAAAGGGAATTTCATAAAGCTGCTGAGGGGAATTTGCACAATGTCTTTGGACACTTTGCCTGGCTTCTCCCAGCATGCACATTCAGGAAACCCTGAAAGTCAGACTAGATCAGGCACCAGAATTTCCTTTGCTCCTTGAGAAGCAAAGAGCCCTGCAACTGTTTACCCATTCCAGCTGTGCTCACAATCCAAGCAGCATCTTCCTAACATTGTCTTTGCTGCAGGGTGGAAAATAATATCCAGCATTACAAGGAGAACCTAAAGCAAGACAGGGAAATCTTTGCAGAGCCATGTGTGTTTCATTAAATTATTTCAAATCTCATTTTCCCCGTCAAATTGCCACATCCTCTTTTCAAAATGTTAACAGGAAAAATAAATAAATAACACTCAGCAGCAGTAAGCCGGCTGCACCAGAACATTTATTTCATATAATGCATCATTTATTTTCAATTATCGTGGCACTTATCCCCATACACTTGGCAGATCAGCAGTGGAAAGTTTGCAGAGTTGCAGAACAGCCGCTGCAGGAGCGACCATCTCCGATACAAGGTGCTGATGAGTGAAAGGCGAGGTGGAGGAGACTTGGGGTTTTTGGTGCATATTATTAAAACATCAGCTTGAGAGAGAGAGAGAGAGCAGGGCCAATGGTGGCATGTCAAGATAGTGATGGGGAAGCAGTGGTGAGGACAGAGACCTTGGGACAGATGGAAGAGATCATGCATACTACCTGAATACCACATCTGGGGCAATATCCAAACCTGTCAGCTTCCCTCAGAGCTAACATGAAGACACAGTGGCTGCACACTGCTAGGCCATTAATACAAAGCAGTTAGTGGCAGCCTGGCAGGACACTTCCAGGAAGTAGGGAGGCCAAGGGGAACATGCATCAAAAGAGATAGGGAGGGAACTGTAAGTGTCTCCCCTCGATGCCTGGTATTAATTAGTCTCATCTTCTACCTACTCAATCTCAAAATGCTACTCACAAATATTTGGAGGCTTCCCTTCACACACATCTTCCCCCGGGTTGGAAACCAATCTTTAAGGTTCTGGAATGTGCACATTTAAGATGAACCTGAAGCCAGGATCGCAACACCTGAGGAAGCCAGGTAAGAATTTTTGCAATTAGACCCACCCACCTCATGCTGCAAAACAGTTTTTTTCCTCTAGTAGAAGCAGGAAAATTGCCTATCAGAAGGACAACTGTTCCAATGAGCCTCCTAGCCTAGTTGGCAAGACTTAAGGCTTTCAGAGGCACCTCTGTCCTTTCAGGAGCGTTTCTGAGGCAAACCCCTTTTAACGTTCTTCTGTCACACTGCCTGTATGGGAGTACCTGGCAGAAATGTTCCTGCTGCTCCTATCTGAACAACATGGTGTAGATCAGGGGTGAGCAAAATATGGCCTGTGGGCTGGATCCAGCCTGCCAGGCAATTTCATCCAGCCCGTGGGGCCCCTCCATAAGCCCTGGCCCTGGGGTGCCGCTCTGCAAGCCAGTGCCTCCATGCAGGACGTGCAGCTCTGGTTGCTAAACAACCACCCCCCACCCCAGCCTAACCTGACCTGCCCCAGCTCCGAGCCAGGGAGCAGTAGAGAGACAAGAAGCCTCTGCCTGGCAGAGGCTTTTGCTCACCACCCCGTAGCTGTTCCCAGCCTCCTTGCCTATGAACATGAACATTCAGGTAAGGGCCCCACTAGGTCGGGGCCAGGTGCTCCCACTCAGGGTGGGAGCATGCTATCAGGATGGGCTAGGCTGACCCCGCATGCTGCAGGAGCTGCACGCTACAGAGCCAGGCTGGGCTGGCCCTGCACACTGCAGGAGTGTGGAGAGCTCTGCGAGATGGGGCTGGGTGAGGCTGGCCCTGCAGCCTGCCACCATATGCAGCTTAAGGGACTTGCACACTCCAGGGACTTTGAGGATCCCCCCCTCCACACACCCCTTCCACACCCACATCCTCCAGACACACTCCCACCATACTCACACCCCCACCCCAACCACATAACCCCACACGCACCCCTCCACCCACTATACCCACACCCCACACACATTCCCCACACCCTACCACACACAATATATAAGAGTAAGGCTGTATTTTGAGCTACAATGCAATCACCTCTACATCCACAAAGCAAACACACACAAATCAGGAAAAAATATATTTTTAAATAAAATTAAAATAAGTTATAGTAAATGTTTGATTTGGGGTTTTTTCATGTTTCAAGAGGGCAACCACCCCCCCCCCCCCCGGGGAGTATTTCCAGGGCAAGGGGCAGGACTTCTAGTGGCAAAGGTCAGGGGTAGGGGCAGGACTTCTGATCCCAGTGGATCTGATCTGGTGACCAGTGGTTGGGGCACCTGTCAAGGGGCAGGGCTACCCTTGCAGCCCTCAACAGCTCACCAAAACTCATTAAGCATCTCTCCAGCCAAAATAATTGCCTACCCCTGGTGGAGATGCAATAGATTCCAGAAAGTCGCTGCTGAAGATTTGTGTTTCTAATGGCATTTTTGTTACCAGATTCACAGGTCTATCTTACTTAAAGCCATTTTAAGATCCCTGACATATCATGAAGGATTTTCTAATGGGGTTCAGTGGACTTCAAGATTTATATCAAAAAGCCCCAATTTATTGAATTAATGCTGCAGAGCAAAGCCATGGCTGCTTAACAACTGGAGTATCAGTATTTTACAGCAACATAACTAATAAGGCCATTAATACAAAGCGGGCTCACTCCTGACATTTATATCATTGTAAATCTCTCGCTCAGCACTAGAATTATTTATGCCATCCCAGCCACTCTGGAAGCACTGTCATCCTTTATCAGGCTCAGAGATTTAAATAAGGAGATTGTGATTTTAAACGTAATAAAGAAGGGAAGGGCTGGGACTGCACTGATATTGTGGGCAGGGAGCCAGATCCTGTTCACAGTGGTGCGGGTGTAAATCTGGAGTGATTCTATTGACTTTCAGAGACTCACTGTGGATTTATAGCAGTGTAAAGGAGAACATTATGATGGTCTATTTGCATTCCAACAATGCTGAAAAGACCCCATGGAAATCAGCCTCCCCCACTTACATGTAAAAGAGAGAGTCCCTAGTCTGAACAGCTTATAAACTAAACAGAGCAATTAGACAAAAGATGGGAGAAAGAGTATTATCTCCATTTTACAGGCAGGGAGCTGAGGCACAGGGAGGCTAAGACCATGTTTACACTCCAGAGCTTGGGAATCACTTAGGGCTCATGAAACACAATCAAACAAAGCGCTATATGATGCCAATAAAAACACTGCAGGGCCCATTCATTTCAGAGCAGCTCTCTGTTGGCCTAGCTCTGCTGGGCAAAGGTGTGAAACGCATCATCCGCAATCAACAGAGCCAAGTGTCAGGACTGGGGTGGAAGCAGTCTGGAAGAGCACAGAGTTAAATCAGCACCTGGGTCTTCAGAGAATCTAGATTGGGGGCCAAAACTGCACAAAGGGGCCACAGTCTGAAAGTCCAAGTTATGTTTCTAGTCCATAAGGATATCCAGATCTGTAGGCCAGGCCAGAGGCCAGGAGCCATGGAGTCCAGAACACATGATGGGGAGGCACAAGCAAGGTACAGGGGTCCAAGGTAAGTGTGAGGGAGGAACAAGGCACGAGGGTCAGAGGATGGAGGGTCAAAGGATGGAGCAAGGCCGAGCTGATGCAGTGTGAGGTGTTGAGCAGCAAAGGCTCAAATGAAGGGCCTGAGCTTATATACTTAGATCAGCCTCCTGTAGGCAGTTAGCTTAACCCTTGCAACTAGTGCCACTCTGATACCAGATGGTGGTGCTGAAGGTGTGGATTGCCTTCTAACGCTGGGTTGACAGAAGCTCTTAGTGTAAATATAGTTATACCAGCAACACTGCAATCTTACCAGTCTTAGCTTGTTTCTCTTGGGAGCAAGGGTGGAATAAGCCATCCTAGAAAAAGCACTGTTTTGCTGGTACGTCTCTATCCGCACAAGCAGTGCACTGGCTGGCAGTGTATGGATGGAACTATCCCAGCAATGGCCAGCTTCACAATGGCCTAAGGGACTTCCCTAAGATATCCCAAGGAACCAAACTCCCATGAATCCTGGTTCAGTGGCATTTACCCCCAAGTCCCATCTTCCCCTCTCTGCCATTTGGCACCTACTTCATGCCTAACTCCGAAAAGCAGGTGTGACCTCAGCTGTGTCATGAGAGCACAGGAATGAACACATTGCACTGAACAAGGAACAGTGAGAGTGAGGTTACTGCAGCCATAAAACACACCACACCCAGAGCTCTGGAAGGCACAGGCCACGGTCAGCAGCGCATTGGGTGTCCAGGCCACCATCTACAGCAGCAAAGCAGCCTCAACTATGCTCTCCTTTCCTTCAGCCTCCAAATCTAACCCAGACTCATGGATCTACCTGTAAAACACTCTTACCCCAGATACTCCCTACTTTAATGGAGCTGGCATTGCTTTATGCGGTGTTGAACCATCCCCTTGCTCCTGTATGAACAGAGGTTTCTTTCCCATGTAAGGAAGCAGTAACCAGCAGGCATTCCTCCCCCTGGGATGGCCTGGCCATCTCAAGTCAGGTGGGCAGATTGGCTTGCAAGCAGATAAGAAGAGTATTCCCTTTCCTCTTTCACCGCTTTGCATTTCAGTCACAACAGTGCAGAGGGCTCTTCTTGCTGAGGGATGAGCAGCTGCTGCAAAGCCACAGTGGTATGTGGGTCTTGGCTTGTCTGAGAATATCTGAGGCTTATACTCAGAATCCCCCTGTTCCAGGCAGACCAGTGTGGCCAGGCAGTATTGACTGGATGGTGGCTAAATATATCCCTGGAGAGGCCTATGCCTGCTTCAGAACAGCTCTGCTGATAGTCAAGGAGTGCAACCCCTGAGGAGCTGTTAGGTCTCAGGTAAAGGAGAGGGGCATATACAGTACAGATGGAGGTAAGCGGAGGCCACACCACCCCATGATGAGTATTATAGCTTACTGCATCTTTCAGATGAAAATCCCACTGCCAAAGACGCTTCCCTGACCCCCATAAACAGAGCCCCCACACACCAGATAAGAATGAGTATCTCCATTCTCTAGAAAGGCAAAGGCCTGTTGAGTGACTTGCCCAAGGCTGTGCAGCAAGTCAATGTCACAGGCAAAAATGGCCCCCACAGGTCCCAACTCTCCATCCTTTGGTCTGACCCTAAGATAGATCCTGCAGTTACAGTGCGGGATATGGGCAGAAGGGAGCGGCCCAACCCCTATCCCCACTCTTACCAAGGACATCTGTCCAATTAGCACCGTTCCTCCCCAGATACCAAATAACAAAATCCAGCTGGTAAGAATCACTAAGACCATAACACAAACAAGAGAAGAGAGATTTAAAAATTTAAAACTGCTTCATCCCTGACACAGACCCAGGAAACCCATAAACAGTGAGGAACGGTGGGGGAGGCTGCTTAAGGATGCTGACAAACCTCAGTGCATGCTAATTATTTCTGACATTATCTGCACAGACAGATAAGGTTTTCATTAATAAACTTGGAAAAAAAAAAGCCAAGTGCCTAGCAAGATCTGCAAATTAACCAAGACAACCAGCAAAATACAACCAGGTGGAAGGTACAATTAGGTAGCAGGCTAGCTGTGGTGGCAGCAAAGAGGATGTTGGGAAGCTAATTAGCTGAGCTGCTAGTCCCAAAATGGCTTTGTTTCCTAGACTGCCTAGTAATTCATGACATGTTGGAAATGAAATCATTAGGAATCTTTCATATTCAGGGCCTTATTTAAAACACTATGGCTACCTATTTAATTGGGAAGAAATAAACCCAGACAGGCTAAGCAAACAGGGCACAGGAGATGCACTGTGGGGCTATAGACAGACTTGCATTTAAAAGAAGGGTGTGCAAACTCTCCCAAATCCATACAGTTTAAGGCCAGAAAGAATCATTAGATCAGGGGTGCCAAAAGCATCCAGCTCCATGGGCCAGATGTGGGGTACAGGAATGGTTTGCTGACCAGATTTGACCCACAGATTAGCCCTGCATGATGGATCCAGCTCATGTTCTGGCAGCTGCTTCCTGTTTCAGGATGTGCACTGGAGTGGACGCTCCAAGCATTGCAGTTCCAGGGTGGCTAGAGTGGGTATGTAATCATCAGTCCGCACCCCAGTCCGATCCGTGTATCACAAGCTATTGCATTTCCTGCACTTGCCTCTGTGTTGAGCCCAACAAGTAAAGCATATCTTCAAGAAAAGCAACCAGTTCAGATTTAAAGACATCAAGAGATGGAGGATCCAGTTTTGCTGTGAGTTTGTTCCAACAGGAAAACCACCATTACTGTTAAAAAAATAAAATAAAATTGAGCCTAATTTCTCACTGGAATTTGCCTGGCTTTAGCTTTCAGCCATTGGTTCTCGCTACTCCTTTCTCTGCTATACCGAAGGTCCCTTTATGGTCTGTAATTTTCTTCCCAGGAAGTTATTTTTCCATTGTGATCAAGTCACTTCACAATCCTTTCTGTGATAAACTAAGCAGATTGAGCTTTTTGAGTCTCTTGCTGCAAGGCATTTTCTTCAGCTCTTGAATAATTTTGGTGGTTCTTTATCTGAACTCGCTTGGGTTTTTCAGCCTCCATTTTTAAAATGCAAACATCATAGCTCAGCAGTTCCCAATCTTGTGGTCATGACCCCATTTGGCATCACAAAAATCAAGAAAATGGGGGCACGCATTCCCAGGGAGGGAGGCATGGTGGGGCACATGTGCCCCCAAGATGTGTGTGAGGGAAAGAGGTGGATGCATGCTGCCCACCGAGGGGTCAAGACTCCCTGCCCTGCTGCTCTCCCCGCAGGGCCTCGATAGCAGAGTGGGGCAGGGAGGCTAGGTGCTGCTGCTGGGAGCTTCACACTAGCTATGCTGCCATGGCGAGGCACCCCCTGCCTGCCTGGCAGCAGCAGGGGGGAGGGGGCAAAACTCCACGCTGCCACCACTGTTGCTGGGCAAGCAGGGGGCACCGTACCATGGCAGCATGGCCAGTGTGAGGCTCCGGGTACCAGCACTCCCATGCTAGGTCCCACCCACTGGGCCACAGAGGCCCCGGGGGTAGGGCAGGGACCCCCGAGCCAGCAGTGGGCAGCCAACATCCTCCCTCCTTCCACCCACAGGCTCCACTCTGGCCATGCGGGAAGGGGCAGGGGATGGAGCCAGGCTCTGGCCAGCTGGGGCTCAGGGGCTGCTGGGAGCGGGGGGCAGGGGGCTGTGGATCTTGGCCCTGGTCCCATAGCCCTGGCAGCTGGAGGTCCCCTCTGGCAGGGCTGGGGGAGGCAGGTCATGAATGAGGGGCACCAGAAGGGCTGGCAGGGTTGGGGGCTGTGGTTGGAGAGTGAGGAGCACTGGCAGGGCCAGGGGGCGGTAGGGGTGGGCTGCAGGTTAGTTGTGAGGGGCCATGTTGAGGAAATGGGGTCATAAATGGGGTGATGCTGAGAAAAAAGTTTGGGAAGCTCTGCCATAGCTGCATGCACCATTCCAGGACGAGACCCACCACTGCTATAGATAGATAAAATTACCTCCCTACCCCCTAACTCACTATTCCCCTGTTCTACATTCAAGGATTACACTGACCTCAACAGATTCCTACAGACATAAGGAAGTGAGCACTGCGCTGTTTCCATGCAGCTTGAAATGGGATGCCAAGGTTGGTCATGAATAAAGCCCAGCAGAGACTGGATTGTTCTTCCCCTGGCCACTGATCTCCTGAGGACCCTACCCATGCAAGCCAATTGGAAAAGGTAGACTTCTGAGCACATGTGAAGAGCCAGAAAATTCTATGGGGCTGAGACTATATTTAGGGGGTAAACTTGCAGGATCATCCTGCTCCCACTGGGGTTAATGGCATAATGCCCATTCCCTTCAACAAGGACAGAGCTTTCATCAAGAACCCCAAGCCCTCCCCCTCTGGCATTTTATACTGTTAGGGACATGACCTGCAATCTCTTGACTCAAGTAAAATTCTGCATGGGCTATTTCACCACCATAATTAACACCCATCTTGTGCTTTCCAGGATTAGATCTAAAAGAGCTTTCCAAAGGAAACTGCCTCATTACCCCACATTTTTCAGAAGTCTGTAAGGAGGGAAGGAAAAAAAAAATTAAACTACAAATTCCCTTTTCAGAAAAAGGTAGTAAATAAACTACAAGGCAAGTTTGTGTGTGCAGAATACAACCCATCATGCAGGCTTCTGCAGAGCTGGCAAGTGGGTCTGTGGCAACCTGCAAAAGCACCCGGCTTCTTACAAAGAGAATCATTACACTTCTTTACACACATTAGTGATACCTGCCTATAGTCTAGTGACTTGAGATACCTTACGTTCAGTAGGGGTGTGTGAAATGGGCCATATTCAGTTCAGATTTGGCCCAAATCAGGGACAGTGATTCGATTCATTGATTCAGATCATTGTCTCAATTCAATTCAGCTGAATCCAAATCTGAAGATTTGATGTTGATTCAGAGAATCAGCAATTCAGCCACAGACCCAGCTTTAAATGTTTTTTCTACATACCTCAAAGTACTAGGTGTGGCTCATGAACACTGCGAATGGGGCAGATGGAGCATCCCACAAGAGCACAGGAGAGGGGCCCCCACACGCACCAGACGACAAGACTAACCTATTTAATGATTTCTTTGCCTCCATTTTCCTGAGCAGGGACCAGATCAGTCCATCTGTCAGGACCCCCTCAGGCCCCGGGGGAGGCGCACCCAGGCCTAAGGTCAGTGAGGATCTAGTCAGGGAACTTCTGGAGGGACTGGACGTATTTAAATCAGCTGGTCCTGACGATCTCCACCCCAGAGTGCTGAGGGAATTAGCAGAGGTCATTGCGGGTCCCCTGACACGGCTTTATGAGCACTTGTGGTGCTGTGGTGTGGTGCCAGAGGACTGGAAAAGGGCCAGCATGGTTCCCATTTTCAAAAAAGGGAGGAAGGAGGACCCAGGAAACTATAGGCCAGTTAGTCTTACCTCGATCCTGGGTAAGCTTTTTGAGAGAATTATCCTGGAGCATGTCCACGAGGGGCCAGCAGGGGAGGTTATGCTTAGGGGCAACCAACATGGGTTCATTAGAGGCAGGTCCTTTCAGACCAACCTGGTGACCTTCTATGACCAAGTCACAAAATCCTTAGATGCAGGGGTAGCAGTGAAAGTAGTCTTTCTGCTGATGACACTAAGATGTGGGGGGATGTGAGCACACTAGAAGTGAAGAATAGACTGCAATTGGACCTAGACAGGTTACAGGGGTGGGCAGATGAGAACAGGATGGGTTTCAACACTGACAAGTGCAAGGTGCTGCACCTGGGGAGGAAGAACCAGAAGCATACCTACAGGCTGGGGAACTCCCTTCTTGTCAGTGCAGAGGCAGAAAAGGATCTTGGAGTCATTACTGATGCCAAAATGAACATGGGCCAACAGTGTGGGGACGCGGTCAGGAAGGCAAATAGTACCTTGTCATGCATCCACAGGTGCATCTCAAGCAGGTCCAAGGAGGTGATCCTCCCCGTCTATGCGGCACGGGTCAGGCCGCAGTTGGAGTACTGCGTCCAGTTCTGGGCACTGCACTTCAGGAGGGATGTGGACAGCATTGAAAGGGTTCAGAGGAGGGCCACTCGCATGATCAGGGGGCAGCAGGGCAGGCCCTATGAGGAGAGGCTGAGGGACCTGAACCTGCTCAGCCTCCACAAGAGAAGGCTGAGGGGGGATCGAGTGGCCTGTTACAAACTAGTCAGAGGGGACCAGCAGGCATTGGGGGAGTCCCTGTTCCCCCGAGCACTACCAGGAACGAATAGAAATAATGGTCACAAGCTGGCAGAGGGTAGATTCAAACTAGACATCAGGAGGCGCTACTTCACAGTCAGGGCAGCTAGGATCTGGAACCAACTTCCAAGCAAAGTGGTGCTGGCTCCGACCCCAGTACTCTTTCCTGCTATGGCAGGGGGTCGGACTTGATGATCTGCTCAGGTCCCTTCCGACCCTACCAAGTATGAAACTATGCTCAGCGGAGGACCCAGAAATACTTCTGGTCCCCTTCCAGGTCTGCTGCTGAGCATGCACGCCGCCCCCCCCGCCTCCCCCCCCCCCACACACACACACCCTCCTGTCTCAGCAATCAGCTATGGGATGACCCCGGGTGCTCACCCAGACCCAGGAGGCACCAGTTGTCCAGTGAAGGGGCAAGGATGTCCCCCACATGCTCTGCTGCGGACTCAGAAGTGGACCAGAAGTTTCTCGTCCACTTCCGGGTCTGCTGCCCAGCACGCTGGGGACCCCCCTGCACTCCTGTGGGATGCTTCATCCCCCGCACCATCTCAGTGCTCATGAGCTGCCTGGTACCTTGAGGTATGTAGAAAAAACATTCAAAGGTGTGTCGATGTCCAAATCATCAAATCTCTCCAAATCAATTCGGAGGGTTCCAATTTGATTCAGAGAAATTAAAGGCTCTCCTGATTTGATTCAGATTCAGAGATTTTGCCACTGAATCAGGCCAAATCTCCACCAAATTGAATCAGCAACTGAAGCTTCACACAGCCCTGATGTTCAGTTCCTCCTGCCCGTGATTAATGGGGCCAACACATTATACATCAGTAAATATATATTTCATACCAGCCCCACTGTTTGTTAACAGTTATCCAGAGCCTAAAATAATTAGACATCTGCCTGAACTTTCTTTCTATACCTGAGCTCTATATTGTTTGATCAGCGGTAGCCAGACCATGTAGAAAGAGAATTCTTGACCTTGAAATGGATGCTTGGGTGTGACCCACCTGTGGGAATGCCTTTAAGAGTGTTATGTACAAGTGGTTACATTGGCAGCAGATCACTACACTAAGAAGGATCTCTGAATAAATAGGCTTTATTATTTTATAACTTTAACTCCATGGTCTTTTGAGAATAACCCATGGTACCAGAAGTGGGATGAGAAGAAAAAAAATGGAGCATCTCATAATTCCAGAGGAGTTAAAGCTGTCCAGCAAAGCAGCAGAAAACTGGAATAAATTTAAGCAGAGTTTCCTCATATAGATGATGACCAGTGGAGCTAAAGAGAAGGAAGATCCACTCACGGTAGTTTTTTGTTTGTTTTTTTAATATAGCATTCATAGATGTTAGGGTCGGAAGGGACCTCAATAGATCATCAAGTCCGACCCCCTGCATAAGCAGGAAAGAGTGCTGGGTCTAGATGACCCCACCTAGATACTCGTCTAACCTCCTCTTGAAGACCCCCAGGGTAGGGGAGAGCACCACCTCCCTTGGGAGCCCGTTCCAGACCTTGGCCACTCGAACTGTGAAAAAGTTCTTCCTTATGTCCAGTCTAAATCTGCTCTCTACTAGCTTGTGGCCATTGTTTCTTGTAACCCCCGGGGGCACCTTAGTGAATAAATCCTCACCAATTCCCTTCTGTGCCCCTGTGATGAACTTATAGGTAGCCACAAGGTCGCCTCTCAACCTTCTCTTGCGGAGGCTGAAAAGGTCCAGTTTCTCTAGTCTCTCCTCGTAGGGCTTGGTCTGCAGGCCCTTGATCATACGAGTTGCCCTTCGCTGTACCCTCTCCAGGTTATCCGCATCCTTCTTGAAGTGTGGCGTCCAGAATGGCACGCAGTACTCCAACTGCGGTCTGACCAACGCCCTATAGAGGGGAAGTATCACCTCCCTGGACCTATTTGTCATGCATCTGCTGATGCACGATAAAGTGCCATTGGCTTTTCTGATAGCTTCGTCACACTGCCGGCTCATGTTCATCTTGGAGTCCACTAGGACTCCAAGATCCCTTTCCACCTCCGTGCCACCCAGCAGGTCATTCCCTAGGCTGTAGGTGTGCTGGACATTTTTCCTCCCTAGGTGCAGCACTTTGCATTTCTCCTTGTTGAACTGCATCCTGTTGTTTTCTGCCCACTTGTCCAACCTATCCAGGTCTGCCTGCAGCTGTTCCCTGCCCTCCGGTGTGTCCACTTCTCCCCATAGCTTTGTGTCATCTGCAAACTTGGACAGAGTACATTTCACTCCCACGTCCAAGTCGCTGATGAAGACATTAAAGAGTATCGGTCCAAGGACCGAACCCTGCGGGACCCCACTGCCCACACCCTTCCAGGTCGAGACCGACCCATCTACCACGACTCTTTGGGTGTGACCCTCTAGCCAATTCGCCACCCACCGGACTGTGCAGTCATCCACATCACAGCCTCTTAACTTGTTCACCAGTATGGGGTGGGATACCGTATCGAATGAAACAGGTTCCCCTGTTTCATTCCTGAAAGCTCTCTCTC
Organism: Alligator mississippiensis; assembly: GCF_030867095.1. Lineage (NCBI taxonomy): Eukaryota > Metazoa > Chordata > Crocodylia > Alligatoridae > Alligator > Alligator mississippiensis. Next base: position 22,339,559 of record NC_081833.1, read on the forward strand.
TTTATAATCACCTACAACTGTCAGAAGCAGAACAGGAAAGCTATGGCACAGTAAAAAAAAAAGAGTTTGAGAAATACTGTATACCCAAACAAAATGAAACTTTTGAACAGTATATTTTCCACATGAGACAGCAGAAAGAATGAGAGACAATACAGGAGTTTGTCAATGACCTCAGACTGCTGAGCCAGACTTGCAACTTTGGAGACCTAAAAGAGAGTCCAGGATCAGAAACCAAATAGTATTAGGTATAAGGGATACATGCCTCAGAAAAAGACTGAGAAAGGATCCTGAGCTTAATTTGGAAAAGGCAGTTAGAATATGCCAAACAGCTGAGATAACAAATGCCAGGCTGCAGAAGCTGAAGGGAAAAGCAGAACAAGCTGAACTAGACAGGATTACAAGACTGTAAAATCCTAAGGCAACACACAGACAATACAGAAAGGAGGACTTCACCATGAAGCAGGCAAGCAGAGGCCAAAGAGAACTGTTTCAAGAAACAATGGTCAACTGTAGGTGCTGTGGGGGTTAATACAAACCCATGCAATGCCCTGCATTTGGCAAGCACTTCAACAAATGCAAACAATTCAATTACTTTGCAAGAGTTTGCAGAAAGGAGCAGGATGCAACACACAAGAAACAGCAGGTGCATGCTCTATGCAATGAGGAAAAGAGAGAATTCCTCATTGGAACAATGCAAGAAGTTCATTCTTCTGAGAATTGGATAGTCATCTTGGACACTAATTGACTAATGGTAACTTTTAAATTAGATACAGGGGCACAGGTCAATGTAAACCAGAATACATTATTCAAAACATGAAAACTAAACCTGTGTACTATGAGAATAAGAAAGTGCGACTTAGAGCATAGGATGGGAACATGATTGCAACCAAGGGTATTTGTGCACTGCATGTTAGATACAAGTATAATGTAGCAAAAATTCAGTTTGTAACAGTCCCAGAAATGCTAGTGCCAGTTATTGGGCTGCAAACATGTAAAACTCTAGGTTTGATTAAGAGAATGGATACCATTGAGGGACTAGAAAGCATGGAAGAGTTTTATGATGTGTTTCAAGGCATAGGGAAACTGTCAACTGAATACAAAATAGAGCTAAGATAGACAAATATGTCTACCAAACATAGATTTCATAGACATTAGGAGCTGGAAGGGACCTCAAGAGATCATCAGGTCCAGTCCTTCCGCCATAAGCAGGAAGTCAGCTGGGATCTAGTGACCTGTAACGGGGGGGGCCTCTCAGGGCCAACTTCCCAGTGACCCGACCACCTGTTTCTGGGCTAACCACCCACCTTCTCTCCTGCCATGCTTTGTTGTTAATTATTTAATAGATGTTAATCAAGCGGGAGGCTGCCCATTTCTTGCCCTGATGCCAAGGGGTGCTATTTGCAGTTCCATTCCTCCCCTACACCGCAGCCCTAGTCTCACAGATGGCATCCAGATGTTCTCGCAATCACTGGGCCCCATAATCCTAGTGTTGAACCCCTCTATGATCCCTCCATTCCAGCGGCCTAACCTGCCTTCATCCTGGGCAGCATAGCTCCCTGAACTGCTTCCCCTTCTGCGTGTGGTCCCCCTGGGACCTTTGGCTCACTAGCCCTGGCCCATCTCCAAGCCAGTCGGAACCCCAGGCCCTCAGCTCTTGGGCGTTCCTCGTGGTGGGCCCCCGGCCCTTCGACCCTTCCGGTCCTGGCCCCAGCATTGACCAGTCAGGGGAAGTTTGACTGACCAGACAGGGGAAGTCAGGGGAACCTGTTCAGCCTTCATAAGAGAAGGCTGAGGGGGGGGACCTGGTGACCATCTATAAACTCATTAGGGGAGACCAGAAAGGTTTGGGGGAGACCTTGTTTCCCCTAGCACCCCCCAGGATAACAAGGAATAATGGCCACAAGTTGTTGGAGAGTAGGTTTAGATTAGACATCTGTAAGAACTACTTCACAGTCAGGGCAGCTAGGATCTGGAACCAACTTCCAAGGGAAGTGGTGCTGGCTCCTACCCTGGGGGTCTTTAAGAAGAGGCTTGATGCCTACCTGGCTGGGGTCATTTGAGCCCAGTTTTCCTCCTGCCCAGCCAGAGGGTCGGACTTGAAGATCTACAAGGTCCCTTCCGACCCTACTTCTATGATTCTATGAAGTCCAGATAGGCCTGAGTCTATGGCTTCACTCTCTTTCTCTGGGGTCCACCCTCCAGACCCTATGAAAAGGGTAACCCCCACCCACCTGTAGGGGCTAGGGGTTAAGGCACCCCTAGCCGCCTTTCACCAGGGTGGTAACTGACCTGACATTTCCTGGGGGCTCCCACGCCACTGACAGCCCCACCAGGCCACCCACTCCCGGCAGGGTGCAGTTTTAGGTCATGCCCAGGACCAGGAGCCTCCTGACCATCCTCCTACAGCTCCTCCTTTACCTCCAGCCAGGTGATGTTGTTGCCTGGCCTCCCAGCAGCAAAAATGCCCCGTTTATATGGGCAGCCCTGAATCTAAAATGGTTGCCCTAATCAGGCACCTGCCGGCTGCTGTCTCAGGCCCTTAAAGTGGCAGGAACAAACAGTGCCCTGCCACATGACCCCAGCAAGAAATAAATCCAGCTGTTTTTTGAAGGAATCCAGAGGTGGTGTTTGCACCACCTCTGTGTGGAATTTGTTTCAGATCCTGGTTACACGCACCGTAAAGAACTTTTTTCTATTGTCCAGTCTAAATCAGCCTTCCTGGAGTTTATGGCAGTTAGACCTTGTTATCCCTTGGGGAACTCTAGTGAACAGATGTTCTCCCAGGTTCTGATTTACCCCTCTTATGAAGCTGTGGGCTGCCACCAAGTCCCCCCTGAGCCTTCTCTTCTCCAGACTGAAGAGTCCCAAGTCCCTCAGCCTCTCCTTGTACAGCCTTCCCTTCAGGCCTTGGATCATATGAGTGGCTCTCCTCTGGACTCTCTCAAGCTTCTCCACATCATTCCTGAAGTGGGGGGCCCCAATACCTGACGTAGTACTCCAGCTGCAGTCTCACCAAGGCTGAGTAGAGCAGGAGGATGACTTTCCTGGTTTTGCTTGAGATGCATCAGTGGATTCACACCAGAGTTTGGTTAGCTTTGCCTGCCATCGCATCACATTGGTGGCTTATATTCATCTTGCAGTCAATCAAGACCCCCAAGTCCCTTTCAGTCATGGTGCTAGCAAGCATAGCACTGTAAGCATGCTGAGGGTTCTTCCTACTGAAGAAGGAAGAAGTGCAGCAGAAGTGCTGCACCTTGCACTTCTCTGTATTAAAGGCCATCCAGTTTTGGTCGGCCCACCTTGAGAGTGTGTTCAAGTTGGCCTGTATCCCCAGCCTGTCCTGAGATGTGACGGCCCTCCCCCATAATTTGGTATCGTCTGCAAACTTAGCCAGTTCACATCTGACTCCCAAATCTAAATCATTGATGAAGATATTAAAGAGTACTGGCCCAAGTACCAAGTCCTGAGGGACTCCACTGGTAACACTGCACCACGTTGATTTGCTCCCTTCAACTAGTACCCTTTGGGTCCAACCCTGTAACCAGTTGCCTAGCCATCAGACTGTATGATGATCTAGGCCACAGTTCCCCAGCATAACCATGAGGACATCATGGGGAACTAGGTCAAAGGCCTTCTTGAAGTCCAGATAAATGACGTCCGCATCATCTCCCTTGTCCAGGGCATATGTTACCAAGTCATAGAAGGAGATGAGGTTGGCCAGGCAAGACTTGCCAGAAACAGAGCCATGTTGGCTGGCATTCAGAAGCTTGCCTTATGTTAGTCTGGTGTTAATGGATCTCTTGACATTTTTCTCCAGAATTTTTCCAGGGACGGATGTCAGACTGATTGGTCTACAGTTCCGCGGCTCATCCCTCCTCCCTTTCTTGTAGATACGGACCACGTTGGCTCTTTTCCAGCCATCTGGGACCTCACCCAAGTACCACGATTTTTCAAATATCCCTGCCAAGGGGGATGCAATGATGTCTGCCAGCTCTTTCAAGACCCTTGGATGCATTTCGTCTGGGCCCTCAGACTTGTGAATGTCCAGTTTTTTAAGGTGTCCCCTCACCTAATCAACATCAATTTTAGGCCTGTCACCCACCTCCAAGTTGGTTTGTGCCATTCCTGGCAGTGTGATCCTTGTGGGAGGGTGAAAAAACAATGTGAAAAAGTCATTTAGGAGGTTGGGCCTTCCTTGGGCATCTGATGTCAGTTGCCCCATTGGATCTCTCAGGGGCCCCATACTGTCCTTGTTCTTTTTCCTACTTCCCACATATCTAAAGAAGGACTTTTTGTTGTTCTTGATCCCTGTAGCAAGCCTAAGTTCAGTTTGTGCCTTGACTTTTCTTGACCGCTCTCTGCAGGTGCAGGTAAGTGCACAGTAATCTTCTTTGGTAATGCCTCCTGTTTTCCAGCTGGTGTAGGCTAGTCTTTTGAGCTTAATGAGGTCCAACAGATCCTTATTCAGCCATAGGGGTTTCCTTGCTCATTGACTGCATTTCTTGCGAGAAGGGATGGCTTTGCCCTGTGCTTCAAGGATTATGTTTTTGCGTGATGACCATTCCTTGTATACTCCCTTTTCTGGGACTCATGGTCACTGTCACCAAGCTTCCCATGAATCCACAGATTGCTCACCAGGTCCTCCCCCTTAGTAACTTGCTCCAAGAATGTTTGCCTTGTACTAAGGGAGAAACTGAAAAAGGAATTAGATTGATTAGTTAAATAGATGTAACATAAAAAAATAGAGCAACCAACTGCTTGGGTTCATTTGCTGGTCATAATAGAAAAAAAAGATGGATCCTTGAGATTGTCTGGATCCTAAGCAAATGAACAAGTACATCAAAAGAGAACATTTTCCTATCCCCATTAGGGAAGAAGTTTTTGGCAATGTGGCAGACGCAAAAAATTTCTCCAGTTAGGTGCCTCTTATGGGTTTTGGCAAGTTCCCCTAGAAAAGAATAGCACTAAATTACGTACCTTCAATACGCCCTTTGAATGGTATTGCTTTCATAGGCTTCCTTTTGGACTGTCTTCTGTATCTGAAGTATTTCACAGAAAGGTGCAACAAATTTTGAAGGTCTTGATGGAGCTATGGTTTATAGTGATGATGTATTAGTTTAGTGAAACACTATAGAAGACCATGACTTGAAGCTAAGAAAGGCACTAGAAAGAGCTTGCAGAGCTGGTTTGAAACTGAACAAACAAAAATGCAAATTCAGGGTCAAAGAAATAACATATTTGGGAGAAAAGCTCTCTGAAAAAGAGGTACAAATCTATCCTGCAAGGGTTAAAGTCATTACAAACATGCCACTCCCTACAGATAAGGAAGAAGTGTAGAGATTACTGGGAATGATCAATTTTGTAGGGGAAATATCTCCCTAACTTAGCAGAGCAGAACAAACATCCTAGATCACTCCTACAAAAGAATGCTCAGTGGACATGGGAACATGAACATGAAGCTGAATCAAAAAAACTTGAAGGAAAAAAATAATGCAAGCTCCAGTACTAAAATACTACGACCTTAGGAGACCCATTAAATTGTCAGCAGATGCTTCTAAAGAAGACACTGGAGCAACTTTGCTTCAAAAACATGGGGATATCTGGAGGCCAGTAACACATGCATCTAGGGCACTCTGTAAGTCAGAGTGTCTATATGCACAAATTGAGAAAGAACGCTTAGCTCAGGTATATGGCTGTAAGAAATTTCATATATTCATCTATGGGAAGCCTGTGATAGCTGAAACTGATCATAAACCTTTGGTAACTATAGCAAAGAATGGGTTAGCAGATGTGCCACCCAGAATAGAGAGACTCTTTTTTCAGTGTTCAGGTACACTCCAAATGTGTGATCTAAACATACAGTACATGCCAGGAAAACATCTATTTATTGCAGATACATTGTCCAAAGCATATGACAACAGAAAATGACAGAATTCCAGACTCAGGCATAGTACATGTTCATGCAATTAAAGGAGCAATTCCTATCACAGAAAATGTGGGCACTAATTGCAGAAGCTACTACTCAGGACACCACATTGCAAAATGTGATAACAGCTATTTGTGATGCTTGGCTTGGAAAACATACACCTAGCCCCTATTCTCAGTTCAAGGAAGAGCTGTTAGCACTGGATGGCATTTTGTTCAAAGGCTCACGACTTGTTGTTCCAGCACTGCTAAAGAAAGAGATGTTAAACAGAATACATGAGGGGCATCTAGGCATTGAAAAATACAAAAGGAGAGCAAGAGGTGCTCTATATTGGCCCAACATAAATAATGACACAGAAGATGCTGTAAAGACTTATACAATGTGCCTAAAGTACAGATCAGCGCAAAGAAAAGAGTCCACGATGGTCATGGAGGAGCCCATAGCTCTGTGGTGTCAAGTGGTCATTGACTTATTCATACATGCTGGAAAAAATATGTATAAGTGCTGGATTATTATTCTCACTGTGTTGAAATTGCATTTTCGAAACCACAACAGCAAACCATGTCATAACTCACATCAAATCGATTTTTGCTAGACATGGAATTCCACAAATTGTGAGAACAGACAACAGACCCCAGTTCAACTGTATTGAGTTTAAAGAGTTTGCAAACAAATATGGATTCCATCACAACATTTCAAGTCCTAAATACATACATTTCAATGGTCTGGTGGAAAATGGAGTACAAATAGTGAACAAATTGTTGAAAAAAGCTACAAATTCACACGCTGATGTTTACCTCTTACTCTTAAATTACAAGGCAACACCCATGAAACATGGATTGTCCCCAGAAGAAATGCTGTTTAACGGGAAACTCAAAATCAAGCTTCCAGGTTGTGATATCAGGCACCTTAGGTGGGGTTTACATCGGGTGCCATACTATCCATCTGGCGCAGGGCCCCTCCCCTCAACTCGCCTGCCACAACTTGGTGTTACTGAATAAAAGGGAGGAGTTCAGTGGCGATCCTCTTTCTGGGGGACCCCGGGGACGGTAGTACTCACTGTCTTGGCACGATGTTCTGCGGGACTCCACCTCCCCTACACCCCATCCACTCACCAACCAAATGAGTGCCACCTGCATGGTTCAGCCGTGCTCAGTCAACCCCTTTCATCAGAGAGACTAGCATCAGCGTGGGTCCTGGCGGGCTAGCCTGGCTGTCCCGACAGCTAGCATCTCCGCCTCAGATGCTGACGAGCTAGGCTTCTGTAGGCTGGTGTACTCCTTGCCGCCTCTGGGCAGAATGCCTCTAATTGCTCTTCACCAAAAATAGACCGCTGGAGAGGAGAGGAGAGGAGGGTGGAACTGCCTCCTCCCTCCCAGCCTTCTACAGGGGCTGATCCGGCTGCCGCGTTTGGCTCTGCTTTTCCCCACCCAGGGAACAGCTAATTAAACAGCTGGCATAACGCCGGCTCACGCAGCCATGGCTGCAGCTCCAGCTGCAGCCCCGGCTGTGCCGGATCTCACCACCACACAGATCTCGTCAATAGTGCTCATCAGAATGAAAATCAACATGTGAAAACGTTGTTAAAAATTTGACAAACTTAAACAAAAATGGTACTATGACAGTGGTTCCAGGGAATTACCACAATGGCACAATGAAGATATGGTGCTTATTTCAGATGGATGAACATGGAAACAAAAAGCACTCGCTTCCCATCAAGTAGCTCCCAGATTCTATAAAGTAGTCGCACTGGAAGGACAGGTCTTAAGAAGGAACAGCTGACACTTGCAGCTCCTAAAGGGGAGAAAAGCAGTAGCATCATGAGATTCACCAAAGGAAACAGAGCAAACATCAAAACAACAAGAAACAACAAAGGAGATTGAAAATGACACAGTAGAGACGTCTGAACAAGGAAACCAAACACAAATTGAACCAATAGGGATTCAGAATGCAGAGAAACTGAGAAGATCAGAAAATGCCAACACAAAGACTAATAGAGACCTGCTAAAATGTGCTTTAACTATGGGTTGAACTAAACTGGCAATGTGAATGTAATATGGGATTATGCTATATGTAAAGGGGGAAGATGTGTGGATACCTTTAAAAGTGTTATGTACAAGTGGTTACGCTGGCCCCCAAACTGCAGGCGGGAACAGCAGATCAGTAGGCTAAGAAGGCTCTCTGAATAAACAAGCTTTATCATTTTATAATTTTAACTCTGTGGTCTTTTGAGAATAACACACTGCCTACTAATGTATCCAAATTTCAAGTTGGTTTTTCACGTTCTGTAGACTCCAGCAATCCTCCGCAGCTCCGGTTGTGAACCTGACCCAAACTAGTGGGAGCATCCCATGCTTTTCTTAGCTGTAAGCCATTATATGACACTGCTTTGCATCCAGGGACTTTCTTTTGATGCTCTTGCAACTTGGAAAGATCAGGCATTCTATGCCAAGCACAGTTCAGATGTGCATGTTAAACTCTTACCTCCTCCCCAAACACTCATTCTGAATCCTCATTAGGTGTGCTCCTTGAACACCAGTCTCTTCTCCTTGCAGCAGAAATCTCCAGAGAAAGGTCTATAGTGATCTCCATAGATCCCACTTATGAACTGTGGGATACATAGTTAGCACTGAAACAGCAGGATGACTTTGTGTTCTCTGAGCTGTAAAACACAGTTTAGGGGAAGAACAGAAATGAGCATCTCCTAAAGCAACTAGTAATGATGACAGAAATGAAATTGCTCAGATGGATGTATTACCTGGAGCAGCCACAGCAGGACTGCTATGATTCAACTACAGCACACGATACTTGTCAGTCTTGAACAGGGCTCTACTACATACCAGCCATGGCTCTCTAGATCAGCACTGGATGGAAATTTTCTAACCAAATATTTTTTTGATCAATGCCAGTCTGTAGAATTCAACCAACTTCTGCTAGATCTAATGGAGGACTCCTATGAAACCCTGCCTGAATTCCTGGCCTACTGCCTCATTCTCTGGTCTAAGCAATCCACCTGGCAGGTCTATCCCAGAGATGGAGACCCTCTGCACCTCCTCAGTGACATTGCCCTTGTCCATTTCAAGAAAGCAGCAGCAGGTTCCAGGGACCTCCCAGCTTGTAGGAAATCTGGAAAAGGTTCTGTTTCCCTCCAGACTAAAACCAATTTACAAAACAAAATAAAACTTCTTAGAAGCAAACCTGCTTCTGTACAGACAACTGTGCTCCAGAATTTACCAGCCCTGGAGCTCAGCCTCTCACCCTCTATACTGCTCAGCAGCAAGGACTCAGGCTCTTCAACAGGACATACGAGTAAGCTGAAGTGTCTTGCTGAATAGGGATGGTCTGAGGCCTAAGCCTTGTAGACAAGGTCCTCTCAGCTGGGGGTAAGACTGTGCTCCTTTTTGGGAGCCAGGGCCTTTCCCACATCCTCAGCTGTACCACTGGCAGACCTACTGCTCCATGAGGCCCAGGAAACTTGCATAACTGAATATCCTTGTGGACCTTTCTGGACTTAACTTCTACTATGTACTTGCTTGCAACTGCAGGGTACTGAACCACATGACTCAAGTGGCCCTTCCAGTCTAGTACCAGTTCTTAAGCTCCCTCTAGGTTGAGACAGGGATTTCCCTCTCTCAATGAAGTATATTCACTCCTGTCCTTTGCCAGGGACAGGAAACATGGACTTCATCTCAAGGCCCTTTGCAGCTAGAAGCCAAAAGTCTGCTTCATTCATAGAATACATACAGTATATTATATGCCTCTTCCAGCCCATAGGCACATATTACACTGTTCTGTAGGTTTTCTACCTTCCACTGGATAGTCCACAACTCTCCAGGCCAATTTACTGAGTATTGGCTCATCACATAAGGATAGAAAATTACCACAACTCTAGACTGAGATGCCAATAGCAAAGCCTGGCAGAGAAGATGGAATAGAATGGAAACATTTTTTTCTAAACAGAAGTAGGCTGACATGGAGATAAATATATACTGCATATAAACATACCAGAGTCTCTTAGTGATCAGAGAGATGAAAAGAAAAATATACAGGAAAAAATGACATTTACACCAAGAATTAAGAGCAACAAGAATTAGTTTGTTTGCAATGAGCTGGTCTGTGCAGGGGCCTTTAAGAAATACAGCCCAAAATTTATAAGCTAGACCTAGTGAATTAACTGTCTATAAAATCCTGACTCCCAAACAGACTTAGCTGACTTAACATGACAGTTCCAGTTGTATTAATATTTACCAGTATTTAATATTTTATGCAGCATTTTGCACTGTGGCAACAGAATGAAAGAACTCAGCTTTAATAAGGAGACCAAATTCCCAAACAAAACCAGCTGAATTGGTCCTCACAACAAGTTGCCACCAATGATCGGCTATAAACCCACAGAGCATGGTCACTGCTATGGCAGTAAACCAGTCTCAGATCCGGGTGGGATTCCATGGCTAGGAGAGATCTGCATCAAGCACCCTGAACTCAGAGAGGTTTCTTCCAGCTAATGCTATCTGCTGTTAGAAGGACTTTCTGAATGTCCCCCACATGTGTGCAAACATACACACACACACACACACACACACATGCACACTGTACAGGCAAAATATTTTACTGACTGTCAAACTAATCAGTAATGTATCAGATATTTCTGTAGCATCCTCAGTTATTTAGGTTTGGGACTCATTTGATTGCTAAGATTGCCAACATAGTTGGTAGCTGACCTTGAATTTCCACTGAACTAATTCCTGGGCTCATGTATGTGCAATCAATATACCCTAACAGTGGAGGGGATTATACAACTAAAACTTGCCAGAGCCCAGATATAGTGAAAAGGAGTAGGGGCTCAGGCTTTTCCACTGCCATATTGGTTTGGATTATGACCCATATTCATATGATACAGGGCAACAGTATTTTGGACTAAGGTCCTGCTGGCCTTATGCTGGTTGGGCAACTGATGGTCATAGTATGGCAAGTAGGATTTGACTCATTCTACTAAACTTAATTCCCAGACTCATATCTATCATTCTCCTGACCAACAAGGACCAACAAGAATTACAGAGACTGTCCAAAGCAATAATATTCTCAGACTTAGCAGCAGGTTACTGTAGTAATGGGTGAATTCAACAAAACCCAGGTACATGTACCTCATCCTGCCTGGTTTGTACTGCAATGTCATCACACTTGTAGGTCAGTACCTAAAATCAGTCCATCTCCCCAGCCAAACAAAAAGCAAATAAAAATGGCCTCTGGGGATCCACCTTCCTCTCATCACCCCAACAGATTGGTTCTCTGATAGGCGGAAAGACAGTCTTGTGATTAAGATGTTGAATTTGAATACGTGAGGCCTGTGTCCAATTGCCCTAGGCCAATCATCACCTTTCTCTGTCTCAGCACTAAACAGTAAAACTGGGATGCTAAAGGTTGTTAGGATGATTAGCTCATGTTTGTAGGATGATTAGCTCATGTTTGTGGGGTACTCACACAGTACAGTGATCATAGTAATACCTTGAATTATATTTTGTACTGTCTCTCTTGGAAAATAGACCTTATCGCCCAAAAGGAAAGGGGGATTCAGGTAGTTTTAAGCTACCTCTCCATTCACTCAGTTCTTGACTGTACATGGTCCCTGGTGTAACAGACATTTCTGGAGGTCTCAACTACAGTAGCCTCTCTGGAGTGCCCTAGGGCAACAGCATTACCTGAAACCTCTGCAGTGTTACACAATTCAGCACTGCCCCGACATGTGCCTTCTATACAGGTCCTTAGAAGGCAGCCAAATCCTTTCCCACTCTGGCAGATCAGTGGCTCACAGGGCATCTTTTGCTGCTCTAGTTCTTTTAGTTGATGTGAAGGAGCCAGAGCTGGGTAGACAGTGCCACACTACTAGAGTCCATTGTCTTAAGAGGAGAACTGAGCTTGCAGAATCTTCTCCTATTCATCATAGGAGCCTCAGTTTTACCTGTTCAGAGGTTGGGTGAAGATTACAAAGTGAGTCTATCTAAACCATTCCTAGAGCACTCACCATTATAGTATTTAAATGAAGGGAGAGCATTTCCCTTGTGCTGACTCACCCAGTTCCCATTGTTCTGAAGGCAGAAGCATCAACTGGAATTATGAGTAGCATGTGGATTCTCTTTAACAGGAAAAAAGCTGCAATTAATCAGCTCAGCCCTCCTCTGTGAACAAGCAATGCTCCAACCAAGGAGAATTATAATGAGAAAGGAAACACCCAGGAATAAAATCGCCAGCCACTTTGAGGGTTACCTCACTGTGTGAAGGCTCCTTTGTCTTCATTCTTGTTGGTGAAGTCCCCTGCAAAATGATGGCAATGTGGACCCCTGCAGAGAGCACACAGCAAGCTGCTCTACTGACTCTTGTGGCACTGTGCCAAGGAAGACTGAGCTGGCATACAAGGCAATTCCCTTATGCTTAGGCATGAAGTTTAAGTTGCAAATAGACTCCTTGGAGTCAAGGAGTAATCTTCTCTCCTCATGCGTGGCATTGTCCAGCTGTTCTGGTGCACTCCAGGGAGAGGCTGACTTTCTGAACCATCAGGCATTGGGCAGACTGAGGCAGGATACCAGGTTTGTGGAGAACATGGTGACTGACAATGCTGCCCTTTGATCCTGGACAAGATGCCTGCCATTGAATGGGGAATCCAAATTGCTCCTAACCCCTACTGAACTAATGGCTATAAAATCAGGAGCGGGCAATTATTTGGGCCAGAGGGTCACTTAGGGAGTTTTGGTGAGCTGTTGTGGGCCAGGTCAGTACCCCCACCCCTGCCCAGCCTGCGACAGCTCACTAAAACTCCCTGCGACTCTGCCCCAGGGCTCAACCCTGCACTGTCACCGTGGTGATCTCAAGTTCTCCATGGAAACCAGCCTGGGGAGACTGTATGGGGCCATGGGCAGCAGCCTCCAGGAGAGGGATTGGGAGGTGCACCTAGAGTTGGGGCCCAGATTGCAGGACAGGATCCCACAGCAGTGACAGTGCAGAGCCAGGGGCCCAGGGCAGAGCCACGATCCACTCCCTGCATGCCCCTGCCCACAGAGTCAGCTGCTCATTGTGCTAGGTGGGAGGGTGGAAGGCGTCCAGGAGCTGGAGCCAGAGCCCCATGCACTGGAGCAGGACCTGCCCAGCTGCAGCTTCCCCTCACCTGGCTGGCTGTGCAGTGTCCAGAGCATGTCCTCATGGCTGCCACCACTTCCACACACTATCTACTCTGCAGGATGGCACAGCAGGAGGAGGAGCCACTGGAGATGGGGAGTTAAACAGCACCTAGATGGCTGCAGCTGCAGCAGGAACAGCCTGACTGAGAAGCTGTGCGTGCTGGCTGGGGCCGAGGTGTCAGCAGGCACAGCACAGGCTGCCCCAGCATGGCTTGGCCTCAACGTGAAGTGCTGTGGGGACAACCAACTGGTGGGCTGAATCCAACCCATGGGCCACATTTTGCTCACCCCCAATATAAATCTTCTCAGTTGTCTGCCCTTTATCTCTGTGGATGTATTTGCTAGGAGAGACAGGGAGTTTAAGTAACATTTTATAGAAAGCCAGCTAGAGCTGCTCCTTAGGAGAGCCTTAACTTCTAGAAACTCTAGATCTGGAATCATGTTAGAGCTTGTAGGGGAGGAAGGAGGCCGGGGGGAAGACTTAGTGCTTCTGTAGGGAGCACTTTTTCCACAAGTCACTATTTTACCAACACCTTGACTAAGGTTAGGGCAATGCACTGCTGGAGGAGCCATTTCTCACTACTGAGGTCTTGACCTTTTCTGGCTATTAGGATGCAATGGGAACTTTTTGTGAGTACCACACTGCTGCTCTAAAGAATTTTTAGAGAAAGCATTTTTTTTGTCAGAAAATGTTCATTTGTTGAAACAAACACCTTGTGCCAATGCAGCACTTTGAATGAAAGTCTCCCAAGGATGGAATTTTTGCCTGGAACCAGAGACCCACTCACACCAAAAGAACCATGAGCCTGGGGGTTATGGCACTTCCTGGGGATGTGGGGTACTCGGGCAAGTATGAAGGTACCTTGCCTACTCTTCCTGGTTCAGCTGAGGAATTTGAACATGGGCTTCCCCCGTCACTGATATATGTCCTGGTCACCAGCTCTTACCTCTTGTGGGGCAGATTTCTGTCAGTCCTGTTTTTCCCCAAAAGCACCTGGAGTTCTCAGTTTTCAGCAGATACAGAGCAGGAAAATTTCTGAAATCTCAAAAAGTGTTTTGGGCACTGGACGCCCACTTTCTGTCCAGTTCTACTTAGCTCCATGCACTGGCCAAATTCTACTTCTACCAATTACACCAGGGGCGGGCAATTATTTCAGAGCCACTTATTGAGTTTTGGCAAGCTGTCAAGGGCCACATGGGTAGCCCCACCCCTTGACAGGTGCCCCACCCCCTTGATCGCCATCTTGGAACCAGAAGTCCCACCTCCCGATCCCCGACCTTTGGTACCAGAAGTCCCTCCCCTTACCCCCGGAAATACTCCTTTCAGCAAGGGGTTTTGCCATCTCAAATCCAGAAAAATATCAAATTATATTCTAAAAATCAAACACCTACAACATTCATTAATTTGATTTCAAAAATTAATTTGATTTTTGTCCTGATTTACATGTGTTTGTGTAGTGTACACAGAGGGGATTGCACAATGGCTGAAAATGAAGTCTTACTCTTGTATATTGTAGGGGAATGGGTGACATGGGGGGTGGGTATAGGTTTGTGGGTGTGTGGAGGGATGGGGATGGATAGGTGTGGAATGAGGGAGCATATGGCTGTATGTGTGGTTATGTGGGGTGTGGATGGGTATGGGTTTTGTGGGTGGCTGTGTAGTAAGGAGGGTGGCTGGGGTGTGTGAGGGGGTGGGGGTGGGGGGTCTGTGTGTATGGCCATGCAGGGGGGGTGCACGTGTATGGTGGGGTGTGCGTGTGGGACTCACCCTATGAATACACACACATTGTGCCTCCCTCACACACACAGCCCTCTCCCACTCCTGGCCCTGGGGTACCAGCGTAGTCCTGTGCTCCCACAGTTCAGCAACACAGCACCAGGGACACGCGGTGGTGAAGCAGGCATGCAAGGAAGCAGTGAAAGCTGGGGCAGGCAGAGGCGTCCAGTTGGGTGGGGGGTGCAGAGGGGGCTGGGGGCAGGGCCAGGCTAGCCTTTTTCCTGAGTCCTGCCTGCTTCTCCTGGGTCCCGTCATCTTTGACAGACTGTCAGAAGCAGATAAATATTAATTTTCTAAACTTTTTAGGTGCCCTGCGGGCTGGATAAAATGGCCTGGTGGGCCAGATCCAACCCGTGGGCTGTATTTTGCCTGCTCCTGAATTACACTCCACTTATCTCTGTTTAGCTTTCCATTTCAATTGGATCTGGCTGAACTTCCAGTCCTAAACTATTGTTTAAGAATGCTGGTGCTAAATAGCACCTGTACACCTCCCCAGAGGCAGCTGCATTTCAGTTGTGCATGATGCCATTCACAAATGGTTGTGAGTTAGTGTAATCTTGCCCATGGGCTTAGTTCCATACAAGGAACTGAGTCACAATGTCTTCCCTGTCTACTTCAGGCCATAGGTTGAGTTACTTCTAACAGTTCTGTACCAGGTTTGGGTTACATTATACTGTTCTGGCCAGCCAAGAAGGCAGAGTCTAGACTCTTCCAGCTCTTTGCCTACTCCTTACTTATCTGCTTGATGGGTAAAAACAGTCAAAGCCCCAGGGGATTCCTCTTCCTTTGTCTCCTATTCATGGATGATCCCAGGGAGGCAATGCAACTGAGTAGAGAGTCAGTGTCTTACTCTACTTCCATCTATATAATAAGACTGGGCAGAAATCATCTGGGATGCTTCTGAGAAGATAGGCACTATAGGCATTTAAGTCACTGTCACCAATGGCCAATTTCAGTTAGTACCACCTGATACGAAGAGTAACAAACATAAGTGTAACTGGCAATAAAAGATCAGCAGTCTCTGGTCCTGGGTCTGCCAAAACAACTCTACTTTGGAAAGGGAAAATAAACTGCAAAAACATTTGTTTCAGTAAATGCTAAAGGCCAAACGCACGGTGCCAAACCTCTGAAGTAGAATTACTATATACGCATGACCTCAGACAACCCTGGCATCCCCAGAGCCCACAGCTCCAAAAATTAAACAAGCAGAAACACTTGGGATGCAGCCTGTGGTGGTTCATTAGAATAAGGCTACCCACTGTTCCTTTCCAAAACAGAGCAAGTAGTTAATAAATGCTGCTGCTTACCAACAGGTGTAAAATAAAAAAAATGTGCATGAGGAATGTTGCTACAAACACAAACTCATGATGCTCGGTGCTTCACATACACAGTCTGAGATATTCCCTGCCCCAGAAGGCTTATGTTGTAAATAGTCCAGACAGGCAGAAGGTAAGAGAAAGAAAGAATATTGTTCCATTATGCAAGTGCAACATTGAGAGAGATTAAGTGACTTGCCTCAGGATCATTCATAGAATCCAGAGGTGGATCTTGACAGCTTGCATTCCCCTTGATGACACACAGGGGGATTAATCCGTAGACTGTGCACATCACTCATAGGTTTTGGCTTAGCATCCAAACTGGAAAAATAGTGGGAGAGAAAAAGAATTTTGAGGTCAATCCGAAACAGATATTCTTTTCTTTTTCTCAGTGAAGCAAAAACTAAAAATCATTTCAGATCAAATGAAATATTTGGATCCTTTCCATTTTCCCCACTCCATTTCTTTTGACTCGAACTGTCCCTCAAATTCAACCAAAACTTGCAAAAAGTTTTGAGAAGCCCCCATTTTTTCAGAAAATAAACTATATGTTAAAAAAAAAGACTAGCTTTCTCATCATTCAAGTTAGACAACCCCCATCTCTATGTCTCCAGAGCTCACAGATACCTCTGCTGCTCTCTTTCACTCATGAGTAACTAGCTGAGGAAGACATGCAGTCTACACCGCTGAGTTCAGCCACTTAAAAATTGAGCTTGTGTCACTTTGGTTCATTTCTCTGCATTTCAACATCTCTCCACCATGCATGACCCATGTTTCAGCGATTGCTTAGTAGCAATCTCACTGCATTTCTCTCTGTTTTCCCCCCTTCTACCAGTCTACCGATACACATTGCAGCTTCAAGCAGATTGGTTGCTAATCGCAGGGGAATCTGTAGCCACAGCTGCCTCCACCCTAGCTGCACTCTTTGATTACCTCCTTACTCTTAAAGGAGATAACTTCTTATCTGATGGGAAGACTTCCAGCTATATCACAAAAGAGGCCCTTTCTTTATTGTCAAGGAGAAGCTTCAGGGACCTCCAGCAAAACTTTGCTCATAGAAATTTTCTTTTGAGAGTCTGTGCACATGCACAAGTGGTAAGAGAATTACTTTACTATCTACATTTTCTGGGGAAGAATCTTTCTGTGTCCTTTCTTACTCTAGTATGTAAAAGGAAGCAAGGCTTGCACAGGTGAAAGGACAAGATTTCTTCCAGGTAAGGTGCCATCTTGGTAAATAATTAGAAGTCAACCTGCTAGACTGAGGAGTTGTTTTTGTCTGCAGAAATACATTGGACACAAGCATAATCTACTCTAGATAATAAGCAGTTTAAAGGAAGTATTTCATTAGATTAGAAAATAACAGTGGGCCTGTGCCCGCTTCCACCCACTTTAAACTGGCAAACTCAGTAGATTTTGACAGTTATCCCCAACTCAGATGTGAGAATGAAATCTAGCAAAGTAGCTTTACCCCAAAGGGCTTATATTATCCCCACATTGCATTTCTGTTGAACTCCCATTGTGTTTTGCTCAATGCCCAATAAGCAATGAAATTATAACAGGTTTTATATTTCTTTTTCAGCCCTTCAGAAAACAAAAAGAGTGGAAAAGTTCATGGGTCTTGTCATGGTCAAGTTAAGTGTAGGACAACGAGGTCTGTTAATATTAATCACCTTTGAGTTGAAGAGTTTGTTCGTCTCAGGAAATCCATCTCTTTTACAAACACAGACTGTTTCAGAACCAAAGACAGAGCCTGTCACCACTGGATAGAAAGGAGTGGGAATGCATAAGCTTCATTTGGCTGACATGCTTTATAGCTATACTTACCCCCACAATTCACTTCACTACATCAAGCTGACTGCATTTGTACCATTCCCCAAGTCCCTGAACTATTTTGGATGCACCTCAACTAATGTCTTGAAACCCAGAGAAAAGTAATATTAATATATGTCCAGTTTCCTTCCTTCCCTCTACCCCAAAGTCAAATTCCTTCCATGTACCAATCCTACAGACACCAATAAAAAACAGGCCATTGTCAGTTCTCAAATCCATTTAAAACAGTGTGGGAATTAATGACAAGTCTCTCTCACTTTTTCCCTGAGTCTTTTCCTCCTTTGTCATTCAGACAAAGGGAGGTTTCATCAGTTTCTACAAGATGATTAAATGCTAATTTTGCAGTACATTTTATTCCAAGGAGCAAATTCACACACCACAAACTCAGCTGAAGCTAATGAGAATGGATGCACCCTGAGCAGTATTACATTTTCTTCAACAGGTTTCCTTTCTGCCACCTCTTGTAAAGTCACTAACTTCCCAGATAATTTGTCAAGACAGGCCAGTTGCCTAACAATTGCCTCACTGGTTACCAGAAGTCTCCAGTTGGAAAGCATGGGGCCTGGTTTTGACCTGGACAGCCTTCTACTGAGCACAAACTAGTGCCTTGCCAGGGCTATCCTTTAAAGTTTGGTGGAGGTTGAACAGTGCAAAAGAAGAAGCAGAATTTACAGAAACAAAGGTTGATGAGCCTGATGTTACTCCATTGACTTAATACAGAAGACATAGCGAGCTAGAGTAGCCTAGAGGCTACTTAATAAACATAATCTCATAGCTAAGAGGCCTTATCAGGCAGAGCTCTTTAATCTGTTTCCAGAGTTCAAACTCATTAAACACCAAGTTGCTCCACTGGCATTGCTGCCCCTTCCCAAATCTCTGCCCCACAATAATCAAGTAGAATTAATTGGCTCCTGTTTATGATTGCACAGAGACAAACCCATAGAGTGTTTTTGCTTGTTTATAAATTGAGATAGAAGGACCTGGGGTTGAATGGAGAAAATGGTATTGTTTTGGTTTTTCCACTGAATTGGCATGAAAGGGGGAAAGGAGGGGACTAAATGTACATATAAAAAAGGGAAATGTACATATAAGAAGTGGAAACTTTAACAAATGACTAGGGAGGAGTATAAGAGTATTGCTTGGGCATGTAGAAATTAAGTCAGGAAGGTCAAAGTGCAATTGGAGTTGCAGCCAGCAAGAGATGTGAAGGGTAACAAGAAGGGTTTCTACAAGCATGCCTTGACATTGTATACCTTGACTTACAAAAAGCTTTTGATCTGGTATCCTATGATGTTCTCATAAGAAAATTGGAAGACTGTGGGCTTAACTGAGGCAGCTAGGTGGACAGGAAGCTGGTTATGGGACAGGACCCAGAGAGTTCTACTGAACCGATCCGTGTTCTCTTGGCAAGAAGTGACCAGCGGTGTCCCTCAGGGGTTGGTTCTTGGTCCAGTGCTTTTCAACATCTTCATCAATGATTTGGATGTGGGGGTGAAAAGTTCACTGACCAAGTTGGTGGATGACACCAAGTTATGGAGAAGTGT
This sequence comes from Alligator mississippiensis, assembly GCF_030867095.1. Taxonomy (NCBI): domain Eukaryota; kingdom Metazoa; phylum Chordata; order Crocodylia; family Alligatoridae; genus Alligator; species Alligator mississippiensis. Next base: position 22,359,124 of record NC_081833.1, read on the forward strand.
GATCATATTTAAAGAAAGGGGAAAAGGAGGATCCAGGGAACTACAGACCAGTCAGCCTAACTTTAGTCCCTGGAAAAATCATGGAGCAGGTCCTCAAGGAATCCATTTCTAAGCATTTGGAGGAGAAGAAGGTGATTAGGAACAGTCAGCATGGATTCACCAAGGGCAAATCATGCCTGACCAACCTGATTGCCTTCTATGATGAGATGGCTGACTCTGTGGATGCAGGGAGACCAGTGGATGTTGTGTACCTTGACTTCAGCAAAGCTTTTGATATGATCTCCCACAACATTCTCGCAGGCAAGCTAAGGAAGTACAGGTTGGATGAATGGACTGTAAGGGGGGTAGAAAACAGGCTGGATCATCCGGCTCAGAGGATAGTAGTCAATGGCTTGATGTCTAGTTGGCAGCCAGTATCAAGTAGAGTTCCCCAGGGGTTGGTCCTGGGGCCAGTTTTTTTCAATATCTTCATCAATGACCTAGATGATGGCATAGAGTGCACCCTCAGCAAGTTTGCAGATGACACCAAGCTGGGGGGAGTAGTAGATACGCTGGGGGGTACAGCTAGGATTCAGAGAGAACTCGGCAAATTGGAGGATTGGACCAAAAGAAGTCTGGTGAGGTTCAATAAGGACAAAGTGCAAATTCCTGCACTTAGGATGGAACAATCCCATGTACTAGTACAGGCTGGGGACTGACTGGCTAAGCAGCAGAAAGGGCCTGGGGGTTACAGTGGACAATCAGCTGAATATGAGTCAACAGCGTGCTCTTGAGGGAAGTGATTATTCCCCTCTATTCAGCACTGGTGAGGGCACATCTGGAGTACCGTGTCCAGTTTTGGGCCCCCCACTTCAGAAAGGATGTGGAAAAGATGGAGACAGTCCAGTGGAGGGCAACAAAAATGGTGAGAGGCTGGGGCACATGATTTATGAGGAGAGGCTGAGGGAATTAGGATTTTTTAGTCTAGAGAAGACAAGACTGAGGGGATTTTTGGTAGCCTTCAACTACATGAAGGGAGGTTCCAAAAAGATAAAGGCTGTTCTCAGTGGTGGCAGATGACAGAACAAGGAGCAATGGTTTCAAGTTGCAACAAGGTAAGTTTAGGTTAGATATTATGAAAAACTCTCTCACTAGAAGGGTAGTAAAACACTGGAGGTGGTGGAAGCTCCATCCTTGGAGGCTTTTAAGAACTAGCTAAACAAACTTTGGCTGGGATGATCTAGTTGGGGATGGTCCTGCTTTGAGCAGGGGGTTAGACAAAACGACTTCCTAAAGTCCCTTCCAGCCCTAATTTTCTATGATTCTATATAACCAATAAAATGAGGGCACAATAGTAACATATACTAGTGTACCTGTGCTGTAGAGATAGCAATGAAGAGGCAGCAGCATGGACTTTAGCACATGACCCCTGCAGAGTCTGAACTCTGGTTGCTAGCGTGTGCTAAAGCCATCTGCTATGGTTATCCATCCTAACAAGATTAAGCTAGCAGAAGTAGACTAGTACCTGCTATCATCACACCTTCATTTTGCTGGGTAGACATAACCCAAGTGGACAACTCATCTGCAGGGACTGAATTATAATACAACTGCTATGATGAGAGGAGAATGTGGCAGAGATGGGCCAATTCAGACCTCTCAGTCAGGACAGACTGAACTGGATCCAAGGTCAGCCCATTCTGGACTCATGGATGATCTGCAGGCAGTACAAACCAAAGCCATTGATGCTTTGGCAGCTGAAGATCTTACCCATAACAAGCTGCCATCACAAAATGACTTGATGTGAATGCAGATTTGAACCTGCCCACAGTTTTGTGAGGAAGAGGACAGCAGCTTCATGTTCCCATTCAGAAAGGGAATGATGCAGTAAGGCTGGAATCCTCCTGGGACATACGGGATCTACCTGTCCTGCCAGAATTAGCTATAAAGCCACCAAAAATTGTACAGAGAGAGAACATTTAAGAACTCCACACCCCCTGCAAATAGATCGACCCAGAAAGAAAGAAAGCAAAATCCGTCACGACTAATTATTTGCTCTTAATTGTCAAAAAAGATGGATTGACGAAAGGAGGTTTTAAACAGAATGATAGCATAAGTGTTCTTAAAGGCAAGCACTGTAGCAGAATCTGAAAGCAAGACTTTTCATAATCCATGGGCTGTTAATTATCTAAACACTGGTCCCTTGGAGCTGCCTGAGTGAAGATTAATTAGTTTTTGAAATAATAGCTAAGTTGATGCTGGGAAGGAGTTCAGGCTCCAAAATAATGGCTGAAAATTAGCCGGCCTGTTTCTTCCTTTCTCTTTGCAGTGATCAGAAGGATATTTGTCTCTGTTGCTTTTTCAGAGAGGGGCTATTAATCAAATAAGCAGATGGTCCTTCCCAAATTGGTGATGTTAGAAAAAGAGGAGGAGGGAAAAGAAACTCCCCACAGCAGTAAGAAAGGAAGGGAAAAGAAAAACTAGTGATTAACGTCCTCCAAAGACTGCCTCTCTAGAGAGAGTTGGGTCCAATGCCTCTGTCACTTATCAAGATAAAAGAGTAGTTTCACTGCCGTGTAAAGCACTGATGAGGGACTGCAAAACCAGGCCTTCTATCCTAAAGCAAAAGTCATCTCAAAGAGCAGGGGACTGATCACGTTGTTTCATGCATACAGGGGAACACAGGGGTTCTTCACCTCCTTCTGTGACATCAGGTATGTTGCTTCTCTACTAAGCTTCAGTTTCTTCTTCTTTAAGATGAAACAGATACTACAAGTCTCTCTCAAGTGGACTGTAAGACATAACTAATCGATGGGGGTACAGCACTTGAGATATCTGGATGAAAGGCTCTTGTGCCACCATGAAAGCATCATGGGAAAATGTGCAAAAAGATGGCTCAACTTTGAAGAGAGTTTACCACTGAGCCGTTTATAGAACCCCTTCAGCTTAAATCAATGGTCTTCTTTCCTTTGAACTTTAAATTTACATGGGAAACCATTTGTAGCTTTGCCCTGGTCCAGGGCAACAACACACAGAGGACGGATGCTAGATGAGGAATCCTCACCGCCCCCATCTTGGACAAACTCCTGTGTGTTCTGGGAGGCACCTGTTATGCAAGGGGATGCTGAAGAAACCATGATGTGTATCAGCATGGCATGCCTTCATGGGGAGGTGGGGGGTGTGGATTTAGCTTCTGTGGGCTGGAGTGGCTCCTGGCTTTCTGCTTCCCCTTTCTTCAGCACCAGGCAGAGGGCAATGGTTTTAAGGAAGATAGACTAGAAGAGCTGGAACTACCAGTTAGTTAGAAGGAGCTTAATTCAATGCATATAAACCAAAGACCGCCCCCAATGTCCAGCCTAGATGTCTGGGTCAGGCTCTGCGAAGATGCACATGGCTGCACGTGCATGAGAGAAGGATTTACAAAGCAACAGATCTTCTGGCTTCAGCCTATCTTCAAACCCTCTATATCTCAGTGGTGGGCACCTGTTTCTGACTACTGGCTGGAAAAACCCACCTGGGTCAGAGGCAGGTGGACGGGTGAATGCTAGGACCTAGCCACCATTGCTGCCACTTCTCTCTGAGGCAGCACAGGAAGTGCACCTGCAGTCACTGTTCGTCTCAGTGGCTTGGGGGAAATGCCTGCAGCTGAAGCCCTCTGACCTTGAATGACACTGAAGTGCCACGTCCACAAGCAGGATCCAATAGTTCCATGGGATCTGGCCTGCAAGCCATAGGTTGCAGACCTCTACTATATGCCAAGCTCCAAGACAGGTGGAAGGTCCACCTGGCCAGAGGGCCACCAAAAGGTCTATGAACCCCATAATGTTCAGGCCCTGCCCAGGCCTCTTCCCAGGAGTGAATTTTGTCTCCTCTCCTTGGCCACTGAACATCTCAATGCTCTCCCCAAGTGCATGCTGGTCTTGCTGTAGTGAAGGGCTGTCACCAACTCTTGAGAAGAGAGGAGAGCCTACACCTTACTGCACAATTGTTCTGAGCACTGAGATTTGAAGAGGGGAGGTAGATACTATTAAACTCAGATTAGAAACTACCCAGCAGCCATGGGAAGCTCACATCCAGGTGTCCACTTCTACACTTTCACTGGGGTTTGACTGGGGCCCTTCTCTCAGTTTCAGTAGGTGGGGACTTTTCTACAGGGCAATCCAGCTCACAAAAGAGGATTCCAAAAAGAAGACCTAGGGCTTTTCTACTGGCCACATTCCTCCCAATATAAACTTGCAAGGCAGTGTGGGAAATTAACTTTGTGTTGTGGTTAAGTGAAACAGCACTGCAATATTAATCACACAAGATGCTACTTGGGGAGCCTGTTGTCTTGAAAGAGTGTCTGTTCCATAAAATATGCACAGCTGACATGCATGAAACCCTTAGAAGCATTTATTGATGTACATTACCTTGAATTTTATAGCATAATAAATAATAGGCAGAGCCTGACACTCAGCCCCTAATCAAAGTCTACACAGCTTCACCCATCACAACTTCTTAAACCAAGGACTGTAGAAAATGCATTACTCAGAATATCATTACTCTTAAAAGGCATCTATGTAATAGAAAGGTCATGTTCCCGGGGGGGGGGGTAACCCAGATCTCATGCCTTTGCCATGGGATTTGAGTATAGATCCTTCACAACCCTGCATTGACATGAATTATAAAGGCCTTTCAGTGCTGTTGGCTGTCTATCTTTGGCATCCAGCAGCTGTAGCAAGAACAGGCCCAGCTTCCTCTCTGATTTGTTTGGGTTTTATGCACCTTTTTGTATGGGAACAATTTGGGACCTCAAGAAAAAAAGAGAGGCCAGCAGTATCAGACAGACAGAGATCTAGTGGAACGTCATGCCATGTGAAGTGAAGCACTCAACCAATGCATTTGAATCTGAATATGACATTCCTTGGTATTTCAGTCTCAAGCCTGCATCCTGCAGTTCTAATGTGCAGCTTCCATTCAGACTGTTCAGAATCAGATCTGCCTTTGATTTCTATTAACGTGTCTGAGAGGAGGATTAGGTCATGTGCATCAAGGTGTACAGTGGAGGCATTGAGAATGCCGGAGAGAGGTTTCCTGTTAGATAGGGAAAGGCAGGGGCTTGGGCATGCCCAAAACAGAGAAAGGCCATTCTTTTTCATCAGCAGACTCACTCAATTGCTGCTCATCTCAGAAAGCATGCAGCCGCTAACATGGCATTAGACAGTGAACAGTATATAGCTCATTAGCAACTGTGGGGTCTCTGCAGCTCTTCCAGCATTGGCTGAAGCAGCCCCAAGAACAGGTAACAAAATTCCACTCATGGCATCAGGCCAAAGGGAATGCAGGGAGAAAGTGTACAAAATAATTCAGTGCTGTTCCAGTCTGATCCCCCAGCTCCTGGAAAGTGCAGGCTTAAGGCTGCACAGCCTTATGGTCTCGCTTGGCTGCTGTGCTCTAGCAAGATTAATTGCTTTCACCATGGGCAAGAAAAGTCAAGTGGCAGCCTCCTCCCTTCCCGTTACTTTGATTTTTCATCCTTCACATGCTGTGAATAAAAAATTACTCTAGGAGTCATGGCTATCCACCACCATGTTGCCTCAGTGCACAGACAGTGACATGCCATTTATTGTTACTGTACCAACACGGTGGCCTTACAAAAAAGAGGGTAACTGATTCCTGTCATTCACTTTGTCCTTCACTGTCCAATGCAACAAGCCAGAGAATTTATCTCCAGCTGCCTGAAAGAAGCTCAAGATGTGAGCAACCATTAAACAAAGTGGTGGCATGCTCCCCCCCTCCCCACAAGGTAAAATCAACTTCTGCTTGGAGACACCAAGCTGGTTGTTTTGGAAAGGCATCTCTTTTCCAGCTGGAAAACAAGAGGGAGATTTCTCTCACCTGCATGTTGTTGCTATGTGCAGTAGTGCTGATGCTCCTGCAGGCTAAAGAGCGAGCTTATCATTAGCAGGAATACGCCCAGCTTTGAAATGGAAGAAGTTATTGTTGTCTTACCACTTGATGCATCCAACAAAAACAGGGCTGGGACTGAGAGCAGAGCCTAAGAGGAGCTCCATATTTAGTTTGTTTGGCCCAATCAGATTTGCTGAGGTGCTGCACACCTGCTATTCCCACTGGTGCAATGCTCAGTTCTCAAAAGAAAGAAGAGGGGGAAAAAATCAGATCACATCACCTGCTTACTACTGTGTTTGCTTTAGTAAAACACAGGGGCCAGGATCACACCTGGAGAAACCGAATACAGCTGTACTGAACTCAACACATGGCATTCACTTTCATCTACACGGCATCTGAGCTCAATGTTATTTTGGAGCCATCCTACCTGGTGATTGCAATCCTAGATATTCTGTTGTTGTTCCATCCCATTTTCTCACACTTCTGTCGCAACAAATTCTACAGCACTAAAAACCAAATAAGCAGGAACTCCCCAAAGCAGCTAGCACTGCAGGGGACATCAAGCAGTTACTCTTTGCATTCCCTTTTAGCTGTTCCTTAGCCCCAGGAGAGAGATAGTTTTCATCCCATTTTACAAGGTGATTAAATACTGCGTTGGTAACACATTTCATTCTGGGAAACAAATTATGTACAACACACTCAGTGGGATCTAATGAGAAATGATACTGACAGGTAGCAGCAAAGACTTTTTTTCTAGGTTTTGCTTTCCAAGGATAGTAGTAAGCAAGTTGACTATACCAAAAGCCTATTAGACCACTATAGGCCTGCAGTAGAAGATCCCCAACATGTTGTTCAGCCATGTTTCAACAGTAATTTTGTGCAACCTATAGTTCAGAGCAGCTTTAGATGGCAGACAAATTGTTAGTGACAGCCAATGGCCTGTCAACAATACAGCTTTCAAGACTGCTAACACTCTTGGGAAGTCAAAAAGCTTGTGTGGGCAATATCAATGTCCTTCTCTGGGATTATAATATGTTTGGCATGGTGAAAATGCAAAGCCATAACTGTACACAATACACCCTGCAGTATTTTACCAGAGTAAGGAGGTGCTAACCCCAGTTAGCAGCATTCTAGTAACTGCATTCTGTTCCCCTACAATCCTCCTGCTGTTTCATTTGGGCAAAATAATGTCAACTCTTGTCCTTAACTGTTACGCAGTGTTGCTATGCTGTTGTAAACAGCTACATTAGTAAAAAAAGACAGTGTTATACCACTACCTCCCTCTGAGTGAGAAAGGGCAGCCCAATTAACACATGAGGATGTGAGAGATCTGGATTCAAACACTTAATCTGCCACAGACTTCCAGTGATCTTGAGTAGATCTCCCCAGCCCAAGTCTTGACTTGATGCTGGCCACAGGGGAGGACTTGGTGGGGGATCTGCAGATCAACCTAGGAGATAGTGACTACCTGTTGATGGGATTCACCATCCGGTGTAAGGTGGGAAAGATAACTAGAAGGGCAGCAGTGCTAGACCTCTGGAAGGCCAACTTCAACAAGCTCAGGAGATTAGTTAGAGTGGGACTGAGGGGTAATAACATTGGTGAGTTGGGAGTCCAGGAAGGGTGGAAGTTCCTCAAGAGACTGATCCTGCAGGCACGGAGGGGTGCCATCCCAGTACACATAAAGGGAGACAAAAGAGCCAAGAAACCCTCTTGGGTGAGAAGGGAAATCCAGGAGAGCCTACAGGGAAAAAGAGAGGCTTACAAGTGGTGGAAGCAGGGGGCAGCCACCAAGGAGGAGTACACCTGCTTGGCTCACGCTTGCAGGGAAGCAGTAAGGAAGATCAAAGCAGAAACAGAACTCAAGCTGGCAACAAAGATTAAGGGTAACAAAAAGTCCTTCTTTAAGTAAATATGGAGCAAGAAGAAGGTGCAGGGTAACATAGGGCCACTACAGGATGGACTAGGGCATCTCATAACAGATAGGGTGGACAAAGTTGAGCTCTTAAATAATTTCTTTGCGTTCGTGTTCCTGGTCAAAAATACAAACACACTTCCCAATGAGACTTCAGTCTGGCTTGAGAGAGATACCAATCCACCAACAGTTAGTGCTGACCTGGTAAATGGAGACTTGGGGGGTTGAACGTATTTAAGCAGGCCCCAATGATCTTCACCCAAGGGTACTAAAGGAATTGCTTGGTGTCATAGCAAAACCACTGGCGCAATTGTTTGAGCGCTCGTGGTGCTCAGGACAGGTCCCAGAAGAGTGGAAAAGAGCCAATGAGGTCCCTATTTTCAACAAGGAGAGAAAGGAGGACCCAGATAATTATATAAGCCAGTTAGCCTCACCTCTGTTCTTGGCAAGACCTTAGAAAAAATCATTAAGGATCACATTTTGGGGGGACCAGTGGGTAATACAATGTTAATGGGCAACCAGTGTGGGTTTATAGCAGGCAGATCCTGCCTGACTAACATGGTCTCTTTTTATGACCGGGTCACAAAGTACTTAGATGCAGGAGTAGAGGTAGATGTTATTTACTTGTATTTTAAAAAGGCTTTTGACACAGTGTCGCACCCAATTCCTATAAGCAAACTAATTAGCTGTGACATGGATTTTTTCACAGTCAGGTAAGTGGATAACTGGCTTATGGGATGCACCCAGAGAGTGGTGGTTGATGGTTCAGTTTCTACCTGGAGAGATGTGGGCAGAGGTGTCCCCCAATGCTCTGTCCTTGGACCAGTACTGTTCAATATCTTCATCAGTGATTAGGAGGAGGGTGTAGAAAGCATTCTGTCCAAATTCACAGATGACACCAAACTATGGGGTATAGTAAACACACTAGAGGGTAGGGAGCGAATTCAGGCAGATTTGGATAAACTGGGGAGGTCGGCAGATCAGAATAGGATGCAATTTAACAAAGATAAGCGCAAAGTAAAGAATCACCAATACACCTACAGACTGGGAAATACTATTCTAAGTAGCACAGCAGCAGAAAGGGATCTCAGAGTCATAGTCGACACAAAAATGAACATGAGTCGCCAATGTGACAAGGTAATAAGTAAGGCTAACTGCACTCCGTCTTGCATTAGTAGGTGCATCACGAGCAGGTCTAGGGAGGTGATACTTCCCCTCTATATAACATTGGTGAGGCCACAACTGGAGTACTGCATCCAGTTTTGGGTGCCGCACTTCAAGAGGGACACAGATAACCTGGAAAGTGTTCAGAGGAGGGCTACTTGTATGGTTGAGGGCCTGCAGGTAAGATCCTATGAAGATGGATCGAGGGACCTGAATCTCTTCAGTCTCCGCAAGAGAAGGCTGAGAGGTGATCTTGTGGCTGTCTACAAACCCATCGTGGGGGGCAGGGAATAGGGGATACTCTGTTTACCAGGAGTTACTTACCCTTGGAGTTACTAGAAACAGCAGCCATAAACTGAAGGAGAGTAGATTTAGGTTGCACATCAGGAAGAACTTCAGCCAGACATCAGCCACAGCTTCTTCACAGCGAGGGTTGCCAAAATAAGGAATGGGCTTCCAAGAGAGGTGGTGCTTTCCCCTTCCTTGGAGGTGTTCAAAAGGAGATTAGACAAGCACCTGGCTGAGGTTACTTGACCCCAGTGCTCTTTCCTGCCCAAAACAGGGGGTTGGACTTGATGATCTAATAGGTCCCTTCTGACCCTAGAAATTTATGAAATCTATGAAGTCTACAAAGGAATTTAATTGCCTAAATATGAATTAGGCACCTAAAGACCTCTGTAGAGATGTCCCTTTAATTCTCTGTTTGCCACGTGTAAGTTGAGGATAATAGCATGTCCCTGACACACAGGGATTCTGAGAATGAGTACATAATAGATGCCACAAATACTCATGACAGATGAGAAGGAAGGGGGAATGATTCATTCTGATGGTGCAGTGAGGTCTTTGAATGGAAAGCATCATAGACGAGCAAAGTATTATGCTCAGAGAAACACTGAAAGAGATTTAGTGCCAGAGTCTTGGTTGCATTAGTGACACAATAAAATACACATTTGCTGAATCAAGATCCCAGGGGTTAAGTTTAGTTTTAGAAATTGCCAATGGGGGGGGTTAGCAGTTATCGGCCTCTCGCTCACCCTAATATGAGTTCTTTCAGAAAACTTCTCCACCTGCTTAAAATGGATTGCAAAAAAATTTTGAGGTGGTTAGAAACCAGCTTTGAAAGAGAGAAGAGTGTCCTGTCCTGCCCTCCCCCCTCTTCTGTTGGCAATGCAAGGCCCAGGAAAGGAGAGAGTCTCTCACATCAAGCCTGGTGAGTTGTCATGGCAACAGATTTTTAAAAGCAATTAGGTGAAGGTTCATCTGCATAGCTTTGAAACACAGGATCTCAAGGAGTTCTCTGTGCTAAACAGAAGTTGGAAAGGATGGTATTTCCCAACAGCCTGGTCCCCAAGCACGCTACACACAGACGACTGACTCCAAATTAATCCTGTTGTCAGCCGAGAGAGCAGCTCCCCTGATCAGAGCTGGCGGTGGTGCAAAGGGCTTCTGGCTCCTGTGCTGGTGGATCCCATCTAAAGAAGGATCATCAAAGCGGCTGAGCTTAAACTGATTTTCAAGACTGAGAAAGCAGTTGGGGAGTGCCTGTCCACTGCTCACTCAGTGCCAGAAGGGCAGAATGACAGGACAGCCCCACAACTGCAAACGTGTGTAAAGAAATTCCCTCCCCCTTTGTCTGCCCCGGGTCATCCCGGGTGACCCCCTCCCCCGTTTACTTCTTGCTTTAAGCTGGTCAATCAAGTGACCTGGCCAGATAAAATTTCTGGGGGAAGGGGTGTACTTGGTAGCTGTGTTGGTCTGAGACAAGAAGACATACAAAAAACTAGGTGCACTCGGTCCCTTCCAGCAGGCAGTTTGAAACTTTCAAGCAAAAACCCCAGGGTGCTGCCTGGAGATTTACTCTAAGTAAAACCTAGAAACTAACCAGGAATTAGGAATTATGTGTAGGCCAGTCACATCTTAAACAGACCAATGTGTCCAATCTCTGTACAGACTCATGTGCTTATGTTTGCTCAAAGGGTATTCTGACTTCCTCCTTCTACCCCCCCCCCCCCCAGTCAATAAAGGTGTCAGGTTACAGCTCGCCTTGCTGTGTTACTGGGGTGCTGGGAGACAGAGGCCTTCAGCTCCCAGTTTGGCCAGTAAAGTTTGTCTTTTTATTTTCCCTCAGTTAAGTGATGCTATCTTTGGATGCTTCAGGCTGAAAGAAGCACCAGAAATATTACAGTGGGCAAAGCACCCCTAAGGTTCACAGGGTGTGTGTGCCCCAGGCTGCACAGAGCCCTACCAGAGACCAGCGCCTGGGTGGTGACAGCGTTACCCCAGGCTTGCAGGTGTTCTCCAGGAAGCGGGACAGCCAGCTCTAGGTTTCCCAAGGGAGACTCCTGAAGCATGGTTTTGGGCCTGGCATAGTGAGGTGGGTGGCTCTGTGTAGTAGTGCCCCCTACTGTACACACCACCAAATGCAAGCACAGAGAGAAAGAGGCCTCAAAAAGGCCGACTCGGGCAAAACAAAGCTGTCCTTCATGGCCATTTTCATGACCAGCTTGGGGCCAGGGGTGAAGATCAAACTGTATATGACTCAGGAAAAGCCCAGCCTTCTGTGTTTGCCCTGACTGCTCTCCCAAATGAAGGAAAACCTAAGCCTACTACTGAGAATGTAGACCCACTGCCTTCTCTTATGAACCTTTGTTCAGCCACCCTAGCTGGAAGCAATTCTGCCTGTGTTCCTACCTCCCTACAGGGGATTAGATAGGGTTTGACATGTTACCCTGAAGAACAGCAAAAGCCCACAAAACTTAGTGGGTTTTGGCTTGGAGGACTTAACAGTCTCCGTGCTTGGTCCTCTAGCTAGCAGAAGGGTCTAAGCAGCACAAATACTCATGCTGCAGATTGTAAGAAACAGGTGCAAATGACAGAATCCTCCAAAATCCACTGGAAGTATCCTGGTCCTGGCTGCATCTCTGTTGCTTTTCTGGTCTCCTTTCATCCAGGCTCCCAGGTTTGGGGCCTTGGGGTAGAAAGACCTGGGATGAAATTTCACAACTCTCCCCCTCTTACAGAGGGACCTGGTTATAATGCACTATTTATCACCCTGCAGGTATAACTGAATCAGGGAACCTGCTGCTCTGTCCTGTTGGGAGTCTGATAGCAATGGCATAGAGAGACTAAATAGTCTTCTTAAAATCAAAGTCGTATTGATTTAACAGCAGAAGCAAAGCTGTAGAAAGTTTCTTAAAACAACAGCTTACATACACATCTGTTTTACCTGAAGCCCTACCATCTTGTGGCCATGAACTCAGTAGGCCTAACTTTTCCAAGTGCCTCCAAAATGTCCCTGTGTCCAAGTCATTTGGCTTCCTTCTCCTACTCTTCCTCCACCTGAGAATTATTGGGTCCTTTTAAACCCTACCAAAAATGTTTGTTCTCCTGTGTTTTCTAATCAGACCAGTTCCATGGGTTGGTCAAAGATCAGAGACAGAATAAACAAAACTAATAATTCTGGCATTGGTCCTCCACAACTCTCAAGTGATTGCTGACAGATGGCTTTCTTGTCTGTATCCAGACAGCCCCCTGTTGAGTTAAACCAATATCATTGTATCATAAACACCATCCCGATAATGAAACTAAAAGACATTCATAAATTTTACAGAGCTGCTCCATATCTGTCATAGCTGGCTTCTCTTAAAGGCACCACGGTCTACACAAGTGGGGTTTTTATCACAAGCTGCTGTGGAAGTGATAGGGAGATAAAAACCCTAAACACAGTAGATTTGAATAGGGAAGCAGCAGCAGCAAGGTAGGTCAGTAAGTTCTTCAGGCCTTTGGGGAACAGAGATGCTGTTTTCAAGCAACTGTACAGCTTTGTAAGGTAATTTGCTGACATTCATTTATCTAACAGCAAGATGTACAAGGAGTGTCATGGCCAAAGACTCCTGACCTTCAGTTAATCAAAATAACCAAGCACTTCACTGTGGACTTCAGCTAACAGAATATCTCAGGAAAGTAGTCAGGTTTCCTCAGCCCCATATTCTAGCTAGGAAAATTGAGGCACAGAGCTGTGAAAATTTGCCCCAGAATAAAAAGATTAATATTTGGGTATCCCTGCATCCCAACAAGCCTATATTCTTGCCAATAGCCAACTGTCAGGAGGTGACAGCTGCCCTCTGAAGTGTCTCCAAATTCCAAAGCTAACCATAAAGCTCTCTGATGTAAAGCATTAATTAGACACATATGTACACACACACACACACACATGCACACAAACACACACACAGAAACTTCTTGGGACCACCTCTGAGCCCAGTTTTCCATTGCCCACTGGCACCTTCCACCTGTGCCAACCTGTGCCAACAGAGCAATGCTAACCAAAATATGAGTGGCAGTATTTTATTCCATGTTGCCCAGGTGTAAACAACTACCTAAAATGCACAACAGTGGCCAATCTATTCCCTCTACTGATCTTTGGGCATAAGCAAATGAAATTGCTGCTGGTTTCCATGAAGCTGGCTTTCTTTCAGGGAGAAAGGAAGGTGGGTAACACACATCTGCAGCAGACAGATAAGGCAATCAGACTACTCGAGGCCTGAGATCTTATTAAAGGAGGGCTGGAGCTGATGAGATCCTATCTCAACACTGAAATATCAGTACGTTTATCCTTGACTGTAACTTGAACCAAAACAAATTAAATGGGAGGCAAGATCTGTTTGGGCTCTTCTCCCAGAGAGGCAGGATGGCCAGGGAAGACAGGAGGCTTTGGGAAGAGCAGGGGGTGATGTGGGGTTAAAGCCTACCCTGGGGTAAAGACTTTAATTGTGGAAAGCGGTCAGCCCAGTTCTAGCAGCCTTGTCATGTGCTCTGTGAGACTCCTGCTCACAGAAGAGCAAGAGGCAGCAAACAAATGGGGGTAAAGTGAGTTCATCTGAAGTGCATGAGGTGTTGACAAGGGAGCTCCAAGGCTCCTGGTGAGGTCAGAGTTGTTATAGCAACAAGCCAGGATGTTGTGGAGGTGAGAGAAAAGAAGCGTGCATATATGGAGTACCAGAATTTAGTCTCGATTGGCAGTTTGCCTGGGACAAGTGTGCTGCTCTCACTGAAATTTTGGTCTTCTGGGAGCTTGTGGAAGTTTACACCACACATAAGGGTAGCAACTTTGCACTCTAACCCCTCCAATGCAAACTAGCTATATACAGAGAGTGCCGTGGCCAACAGACCCAGGTCAGGCTGTAAAGATTTAAATGCACACACAGTTGCTACAGCCAACAGCTGCACAGCACTATAATCACAGCAGCATTAGCAATACTCCCTCAATCAGCTTCTTCACCATCCCCACTGCAGTATAGTGAGATGCAGAGATCTGCCATTGCTCAGATGGGCCTTTAGAGACCATCTGGCCAGGGCGGATGAGAAGGAATCAGGTAACACCATCACTATGATTAGCTGGGACAGATTGAGCCTTGCAGCACTTTTCCCCATGGAAGAAGACCCTCACTAAGGAAGCCAGTGGGAGAGAGGGAGAAGTATAAATCCCATGTGGTTTGTCTGTCACACTGTTTTGCTTGTGTATTTTTCCTCCGTGTATGATTTCCCAGGGGGGTTGACTTTCCTTTGCTGCCTTCCACTTAGAAAATGAACCATCAGTCATGGCACCAAGCAGCTGGGGAAATGTCTCTCCTCGTATTTACATCAGCCCTTGTGGAAACTTACAAGTCTGTTCCTTCCTTGCATGGGGCATATATAAAGAGCCTGGGATCCTTCAAGGCCAGAGAGACAGAAAATCATTAATACATAGAGCCAGCAGCTCTGCCAGGAGGAGCTAGACCCCTCCTTTTTTTTCCCATTTACCAATCCTAGAGTTCGTAAACACTATGGCTCCTGGATGCTTTAAGAGCCAACAGTGTGTGGCCCTGCTCTCTCACCATTAGCAATGGACCCTGTGCATAATTGGCTAGCTAAGCTACTCCTGCTACAGTAGATCACAGCTGTGCTGCACCAAAGCTATTCAACCAAAGACACAGCTCAGGAAGGAGACAATGAAAGCTCAAGCTTAAAAAAAGCTCTTGAACCAGATGAGCCAGATCTATCACAACACTCATGAATCCCAGTGTAAAAAGCCATTCCTTCTATGTAAACTGGACTTGGATGCTAAGTAAGTGACACCAGCTGGGGGAAGAGCATAGCTCAAACCCTGAAATAAATGTTGCAAAGCTAAGCTCACGTATGAGTATCACTGCTCATCTTTAGACTATTTGTGGCAGTTGATTTCTTTGGCTACCTTTCCTCACTTTTGCTAGGTTCTTCTCTTTGAGAATGCAAGGCAGTCGGTGGCTGCCGAGTGCAGTTCTCAGGCAGATACATAATTTGCATTACAGCAGGATCTCCTAAAAGCTGACACAGAACTCCATGGACAATGCTTGGTTAAAGGAATGAATTAGTTTCCAAGAGAGTAAGTCAGGAAGCTTTGCAATTCAGCTGCATGCTTAGCGAGTATGCTCCCCTTGGCAAAATAATTGCTATATCTAGAGTCATAACTGTGGTACTCACCACCACCATGCTTCAGCATTTCTGTTAATAAGTTAACCCTCCAGATGACCTTAGGAGTTAGGGAGGTCTTAACCCCTCCCTCTCCACACACAAATAGGGCACCTCAGAGAAAAGGGAAACTGCTTGCCCAAGCTCTCAGGACATCTGTGACAGAGGAACTGGATCCAATTCTCGTCAGTATTAATCCAGTGTAGAACTATCCTTCCTGCTACAGCTAACTTGTGTTAAGATGAAAGCTGTAATTGCTCAAGTCTGAACCTTAAAACAGACAAGCAATAGGAAGCTGACTAACCTGCCAGCTCATTGATCATCAGAACAACCTTCGCTTGAATTACAGAAGGGAGAAGCCTTTTGTATCGGCTCCTACCTCATCAGGAGAACAAAGAGAGCTCTTCACAGTCTCTTGTTTCTCAGGCATTGACTCTTTCCCATGAGCTGGCAGGAGAAGTTAAAAGTTCTTCACTACTTGTAGTGAAAGGATCTACCCAATCCATACTTCTTTAGGCAATGGAGACAAACATGTAATTAATTCCCCACATAGCATGCTCTGTGCAAAGCCTGGAGAGCAAATTAAAGATGGCAATTTTTACCCTCAAAAGACACCTTGAGGTGTGGTAATACTGCACAAGGCAGCACCATGCAAAGATAGCCAAGTGAGTTCCATGTATGCTAGCTTCTGGACATGAAGCAAGGTAGCCACATGAGCCAATGCTCTGTCTGGGCTAATTAAGTCTTCTGAGACCAATGAGCAAATGAGGGTGGTCAGCAAGAAATCTACACTGTAAGAGATGTTACTGCTTAGAATTTATTGTACTTGACACCCAGGTACAGCATCCACCTTAGTCAACGGGGCAGCAGATTTGATCTTAGTACATTACCACAGCATCTTCAATATGAGAGGAGGGAAGAATACCCACTGTGGGACCTTTTCAGCATTCATGTTGAATTTAAGGGCATATTTCAAGGAACTGCATGAGTGGAGGTTAGAAACAGACCTGCCTGTGAACAACTGACATGTAGAGTTAACTTAATCCTTTTTGAGCCAGTGAAAAAGTTGGCAAGTCAAAGAAAGAGGCATCATTACACCTGTTGAAACTAGTATAGAGAAGCTGAGCAGCCTGACAGGTAAGAGACCCTGTAGGTAATCTCAGCATCTGCACTTTATTCACAGTCGCTTCTAGTCATTAAAAAGAAGCCCCGCTCTATTATCACCAACTATGGACATGCTACCCAATTAGCCCAGGGCAGACTCAATGCCAAGAAAGGGTTTTAGCAGAGCCATCCAACAACCCGTTAAATCTGGTTTCACCTTCAAGCAGATACAAGTGGGAACAAATGCCTGTGGCTACCAGCTTGGCCCAGTGGTGCTCTATGGCACCCCTAGAGTTCCACCAAAGCTGTGGACCCACTTTAGGGATTATGTGATAAGAAAATTAAGTGCAGAATTTGCAAAGGAATTTCTAGGACCAAATCACAATTCAGTCAGAGAGAGGGCATCAAAGATGGACAGGTTAGTAGAACATAACAGAAACCTGAACATAAAACCTGCTTCAATTTCCTCAATGCTTTGAGAGGCCCCTGGGTCATGCCTAGTCATTATAGGGTACCAAGATCCCCCACTCCTCAATCTTGCCCCCTTTTTCTTGCCTTTCCTCACCCTCTCCCAAATGCTGGCAAATGTGCCTGTTTCCTGTAAGACTGCAGTCCTCTTCTCTCATCAGGTGACTCTTCTCAGAAATTTCACATCTATCAACAGGTGAGCCGCTGCTTGGTATGAGCCCACCTGGCAGAAATAATAATTCAGGCAACAGCTAGTTTGATATTCTAGAGCATGTCTCAAACTTTTTTTTGTGGACCACTTGAAAATTTCTGAGGGTCTTGGCAGACCACTTAATAAACTTTTTTTGTTTTACAAATCAAAATACACAACTCATATTTTAATATCAGTAGTCTTACCTTTCTAGTGCAATGGAAGTTCCTGGTTTTTTTAGCAAAGTTCTGGGAAGTCGGGTGTAATGTTTGTCAGCTTTAGCCTTAGGTCACCTTCCTGCGGACTACCTGAATGGAGCTCACAGATCAGTGGTGGTCCATGGACCACAGTTTGAGAACCTCTGTTCTAGAGAGGTGCTATTTGAATGAGAGACCCTCCAGGTTAATGATATTTAATTTCTGTGCATTTTGAATCCTTTACTAACATCACTTGCACTCCCACTCCAAAACTGAAGGGCAAAGACAATAGCAAAGGTACAACAGTTTACATGCAAGGTGGTGTTGGGAAAAAAAAATGGAGTTTGATACAGGCATGCACCTATGTTAAACTGGCAGTCACTAACCAGAAGCCACTGGAGACCACCTTCCCCAAAGGAGCATGGATATGGAGGTTTGGTACCTCACTGTAGCCTTGCATGAGCCAGAAACTTCTCTGAAGTTCATATGTAGAGGAATAGATACTCATTTTAATGCAGTTAATGTTTATATTGAAAAAGGGGAGAGAGCAAAAACTAATAAAGGGAAATATATTTCTTCACAGGACACAAACTAAGAAACAAATTGACACCGAGTGTCACTGAGGCCAAGAAACTTGGCAGGGTTTGAAAAATGATTGGGCATTTACATGAAAAATTACTATCCAGATTTCTAACCACAAGGATTTAGAAAATGTTTAGGAGGTGTACAGACCATCCTGGTTCAGGGCAAAAGCTGCATCTAATACAAGTTAAGATGGAATCTCCATGTAGACACATTGTTCCCTGAAACCCTTCTCTGTGATTTCTGAAAGCTTCTGCCGAAGGAGCTGGCATTCATAACGGTGAGATAACATGCTGGTCCAATCCAGAATGAAGGGTCCTATGTACCTCATAGCTGCCCTACACAACAAGGCCATGTCTATAAAAAAGAGGCTGTTCAGGAAGGCTGTTTTACCGATTTTTTTGTAATCCAGTCTGTTGAAGATAGTGTTGAAACAAGCCAATCAAAACTATACCCCTGTAATATGGTTAGGCAAAATTATTTTGTCATATCCAGCAACTACATCATGTGGAGAAAACTGCTTTTATATGGGAGATGTTTCCTATTGACCCCAAATTAGCTGGAGGGCTGCATTGCCTCGGGTTCAGAGAGACCCTGCAGGGACACCCTGGTGGAGGAGTGAAGATGGGGAAAGGCTCTTGTGCCTTTCCAAGAATTAGGGTTATGAGGTGGCAGATGCTCCCACTTGTCCCATAGATCAGGTGGGGAGGGGAGGGGATGGGAGAAGCAGCCCCCAACTGCTCCCTGCCCGCTTCCCACATGGAAGTTTCTGGTGTAATAAATGTTACACCACTCCCTCCGCTGGGCTCCCAGAGGAGCTGCAAGGAGCAGCACAACCCCCTGCTTACTTCTCAAACCAGAGCTCTCAGCGTGAGGAACAGACAAGGGCTTTGTCTTTCTGGCTTTCCCTTGCCCCCCTGCCAGCCCGCCTCTCAACTGTGCATGGGGGGAGCAAAGGTAAGGCCAGCAGGGAACTGGGTTAAGAAAGGCTGGTCCTGGGGTATCAGGGCAAAGCCCCCACTTGCTCCTCACACCAGAGTCCCAGGAACAAGAGGTGGGCCAGGGTTTATCCCACTGCTCCCTCCACTCCACTGCCTGAGACCAGGGCAGAGCAGAGGAGCAGCTGTTCCATGTGGGGGGCAGGCCATGGGGACTGGGGGGGGCTTGATCTGCTGCTTGTCTCCTCTCCTGAGTGAGTCTGGGAGGGAAGGGGAGGGGATGGGAGCAACAAAGCAAAGCCCCAGCTTCTTCCCCACACAGGACTGCCTGGGGCAGGAGCCAGAGCCCTTGAACTCCCCCATACTGCAAGCAGAAGCCTGATTCATAAATAGTTAGGGGCTGGAAGGGACCTTGTAGATCATCGGGTCTAGTCCCCCTGCACTAGGCAGGAAAAGACTGTTCAGTCTCCTTTTGATCATTGGGCCACAGTTTCACTGGAGCTTTGGCCACAGTAGCAGGGCATCCACAGGTGGCAGCCAGCTCCCTGGCTTTTGCCAGCGGGCAGGCAACTCCAGTGGTACTACAGTCAGAGCCTGGTGAACTGGGTCTTTTGTCCCACGTCCAGCCATCGTGCCAGGGCTTCTGCCAGCAGTGCTGCTCTGCCACCAGAAATCCCAACACCATGGCCAGCGCTGGGCAGAGGCAGATTAATGTGTACTGGGGCACTGGGCAAACACAAAATTGGAGGGCCCCTGCCCCCTGCAGCAGGGGAGGAGCCCCTTCCCCTCCTGGTGCTGGCGGGGGAGGGTAGGTGGACCCTGCCAGGCTGGGAGGAGGTGGGGGGCACATGTCCACCTCTTCTCCCTGCTACCTGCACCCTCTCCCCTGCTATGGCCAAACATACACACACACACATGCACACGCACATGCAGATGGGTGCACACTACTTTCACTCACTCTCTGCACGTGGACACAGACACAAACATACTCTCCCTGCCATGAACACAGACACACATGCATGCACACTGGCATGCACAGACACGCATGCAGATGGGCACGCACTCTACTCCTCTCTGCACATGGACGCACAGCAAACACACTCTCCTGCCTTGAACACATGCACACGCACACCTCCCCCCTCCCCAACTCTCCATCACTCTGAGGTGGCTCCTTCCCCTCCTCCTTCCCTTCCCCCATGAGCCATCTGCAGCTCCATTTTGCTCCTGCCTGGACCGTGTTGCACTGAACAGCAGGGAGCTGCTGCCCAGCTGTGTCCCTGCAACCATGCATAGGGCCGGGGCTGAGTTGGCTCAGGCAGGGAGCCCCACACAGTGCCTCTGTGAGCAGGTGGCAGTGCTGGGAGGGGTGGCTATGGGGAGCTAAAACATGGGCAACTAGTGCTGCCTTAGTTGGGGGGGCACATGCCCCCCCCCCCCCCCCCCGCGACCAGCCTTGCTGCCCGGGGGGGGGGGGGGGGGGGGTCTCCCCACAGCCGATCTTGCTGCCTGGGGCAGGGGAGTCCCCTCGCAGCAGATCTCACTGCCCAGAGGGAGTTCCCCTGTGGCTGATCACTGCAGCTGCTTCCGGGAATGGCTGCAGCCACTTCTGGGAGTGGCTGCAATGATCAGCCAGGGCTTGCAGGGGGGGCATCGCGCTCCCACCTGCCCTCCCCCCCACCCATCACCTAAGCAGCAAGCACCACTGAGCTATGCATCGCCACTGGGCTAAGATGAATTTTAGGGGGCTATGCCCCTTTCCAGCACTGCTGCCAGCCTGCAGATGCACAGCACAGTGTGGAGCTCTCAGCCTGCCCCCACCAAGTGCGGCGCTGCACTGCTTGGCACTCCCAGCCAATCTGGCCCTGGCCTGCCCCCCCCAGTCCCACTGGGGGAGGGTCCCCACTCTCAGCTGCAGGAAAGCAAATGCAAAAGCCGATGTTTTAAACTTGGTGCTATTTTCATCCCCCTGCTGGGAGACAAGAAACGTGCCAAGTTTAAAACCACAGTTTTCACTTCCCTGCTGATCAGGATCCTGGGGCCCCAAATTGGTAGGGGCCCCTGGGCTCCTGCTGAGTTGGCCTGTGCATTAATCCACCTATGGCGCTGGGACAAAAATACACAGGCCAGATGACTGAAGACAGCAGGCAGGGCTGGGGTACATGATTTATGAGGACAGACTGAGGGAACTGGACTTATTTAGTCCCCCAGTGAGAGGGGACTTAATAGCAGCCTTCAGCTGGAGGATGGAGCTAGACTGTTCTCCATGATGGCAGGTGATAAAACAAGGAGCAATGGTCCCAAGTTGCAGCAAAGGAAGTTTAGGCTATATATTAAGACAAAATTTCTCACTAGGAGGGTGGTAATGCACTGGAACTGGCTACTCAGAGAGATTGTGGAATCTCCATCCTTGGAGACTTTTAAGACCTGACTAGCCAAAGCCTTGGCTGGGCAGATCTAGTTGGGGATGGTCCTGCTTTGAGCAAGGTGTTGAACTAGATGATCTCCTCAGATCCCTTTCAATCCTAATTTTCTATGTTTCTGTGGATCTGGCCTGCAGCCATATTGTTACCTGTCAGCTCTGTGTTCCTGAGGGAGCCCTGGCACCCAGTTTGCTGAACTTACAAAGGACTTTTTCTATTCTGCCCCACCACACACACACACACACCTCATCTACCCTGAACTAAGCAGAAGAAAAGTTTAATAGGTATCTCAGGCCGTGCATTCCCCAGTCCCAGTATGTGAGGCCTATTTAAACTTGATTTACTAAAACTTGGTAGCCAGGTTAGGGAATGCTAAGGCAAGAGACTGAGTCAGAGGGGGTATGGGCAACATCTGAACAATGGTTAAGGGTTCATCACAGTGTCCAGCCCGTTGGAGCCCTGACCACATATGCTGTCATACTTTTCCCAGGATGACTGGTGGAAGCCCTCCCCACAAACTTTATGAACACTCAAAGTAATCAATCCCCTTAAGTCTGCTAAAAGACTACAGTAAAATCTGAAAGTCATGCTAAACTGAGGTTTATTCACAACAGGTAAAATACAAAACACTGATGCTGACTTCACAGTGCAAGCATAGCTAGGCCATCTGAGAAGAAACAATGCGGTATCCCTTCCACTATATCTTCTATATTCATAATAATTTCAAGCTGGCTCCTAGGTGTCTGGTTACTCCTTAAAACTTGATGTTTTTCCTGGTTGTTAATCAGTTTTTTGAGATGTTCCAAACCAGGTAACCCCTTGTCTCTGAAAAAGGTAATTCATTTAAATTTAAACTGTTTATATAACAGGATTTTCCCTGTCAATTATGGCTTATGACCCTCTTGATTTACACAATTAAAAGAATGTTTTGAAGAGGCTAGACTAAGGGTATAAGAAAGCTGTAAAGCAGCAAACAGTGTGCTTCAAGAGAGAGAAATCTCTCTGACACCATCCGCTATTGTTCTCGAGAAGCTGGGAGAAACATTTCATCTCCCTTCAATGATCGTGTTAGAAACTTTGCTTGTCAACAAATCACCCGAGTGCCTTGGAATGGTGAGACCCCGGCTCTCGCTCTCTTTCTCTCTCTCTTTTTCTTTTTCTTTCTAGGCATAGCTCTCTGAACCTGAATTTTTTTTAGTTAAACTTGAGCTAGGTTTCCCCAAATACTCAATTAAACCAGGGTAATATTGTAATTGTTTTGTTTGTTTTTCCTTCCATGTCCATTACTACTAGTACCATTATAAATTTCATATACTTAGCAATAAATAAAACTTTTATAGTCAAACTGGTGGTAACTGGGTGTATTTTTCCTTCTCTACTTCCCCTTCCCCACTTGCTCTGCAGCAACGCTTCTTTTACCTAAGCCAAAGATCCCTGTGAAGCCCAGAAATACTGGACAGTTAGAGCAAAAGATTGGGACATGCTGAGTTTGAAACACATAAGGGGATCAGCTTGTATTGGCTGATTGACCCAGTTTGGCTCAGGCTTGCTCTAATGAACTGAATACTGGCCCATGAGGGTGTCAGCTGAACACCCAGCTGGATTCAGAAGTATTCTATTCACCTGTGTGCTTGTGTCTGACTCCATTTTATTGTTACCTTAATGAACTGATTCCTGGCATATGAAGGTGTCATCCTGTCCATGCTGATCAACCTGGCCAGGTCAGGGGGGTGTGTGTGTGTGTGTGTGTGTGTGTTTGACTGATTTGGTGTCTGGAGGAACCCAGCCCCATTGAAACTGAGTCCTGCAACATAGCTCCATTGGAGGTAAGGACTTGCAGAAGGGAGAGATACAGCCGCACATAGAAACACAAGTACCAAAAGCAGCACATTGATAGAATTACAAAGACCCTAGAAACATGTCCCTAATAAATGAGCACACCCCAAAGTGATGGGCAAATCTGGTAACAATATGTTTGACCCACCTGCTTTAAATCAGTTGTTCTGATTCTTGTTAAGACTCATGGCAGCCCTTGGAAAATGCTAGCTCTTAACTTTCACTTGTTTCTTGACGATAGAAAAATAATAGAGCAATTTTTTCTGTTGAAAAGAACTCAGAAAGACCACAGTGGGTCATAAAGTTTTTGATACAATTGATTCCTATTTGAAATCTCTGGGTTTACCTTGTGAAACGTGTGCAAGTGTTTGCACACCTCACAGTGCTAATATTGTGCAGCACCCTGTGTCACCCTTAAAAGATCTTATGGCACCCCAGGATGCTGCAGCACCCTGGTTGAGAATCACTGCTTTACACCAAGGTGGAGTCCAGGATGGTAACAGTAGTGCTAGGTCACTTAAACGGTGTTGCCATGGCAGTCTGAGGCTCTGAGTGCTCTACCTGCAAAAAACAATTTATGAAAGAAAGTACAAGGGTCAAGGATTGAAGCATATATTCTCGCTTCTTAGAAACACAGCACCATTATACAGCTCACTGGATAACTGAATGGGCTCAAGGCGATTCCAGCAGCAAAGTCCCCGGAACCATGGTAATGGGCTCTGTATGAAAATCTAAGGATAGAAGTCACTCCACAATGTCTTCACAGCGTGTCTTCTCAAGCGGCTCCTTACTTAAAATACCAGACTCTTTTACCACTGGTTATCCAATAAAGGGAGTAAACAGTCCTGGGTGCTTTGCCTGCCACACTTCAGCCTCTGCTGGTGCTGGTGATAGGCAAATTCAGTGCATGATGTGACAGTGCTGCAGCATGGAAGCCGCCTCAGTTCCATCTGTAGAGAGTGCATCTACCAAGACGTTTACTGAGGAGTTGCCTAATTAGCTCTGCAGTAAAGTCTCAGCATCTACATGTACTGCTCTATGAGGCTGCAGTAAACTAATAAATGCTGCCATAGGGTAGTACTTGTCAAAACAAGTGCTACTGTGTGTCAGCTGCATTTACTCTGCCACAACGCCCTTGTAGATGCTGAAAGGGCTGGCAGGGGCATAAGGGTGCTTCAGTGTGGGGGCTGCTTGCCCGCTAGCCCTGCACTAAGGCACCCTTGGCCCCAGCCAGCCCCTCTGTCACACGTTTATCCAGGCTGGAGCAGCTCCGAACCGGCAGACTGACCCCCTGGGCCTCCTGCCAGCCAGGGCTGCTCCGAACTAGCTCAGCATGCTGTGGTCCCTAGCACATGTATAAATGCAGCACCCAGGAGCAATACACTCTGTTGCTAACTGCACCAAAGTTTATTTAGTAGAATTAACAGCAACACACCCTGGATGTCATAAGGTGAGCTGATCCTGCCAGACAGACAAGGTTGTTAGCAGGGAGGGAAGCAAAGAAATAATCCAGCTGTATTCAAGTCCGCACACAAGGCTTTGGCTCCAGAAGTCTGATTCCAATGGGCTGACTGTTCAGAGCAGCACACCATATGCTGTGAACAGACATCTGGTACCAGAGGTTCAAGCCAGGTAACATCAGGCAGCCAGAGAGTTTAGGGAGCCGGTAATCTGCTGAAGGAATCCCTTGCAGTGCAGTTAGGCAGAGAAACAAAATAGTCAAAAGTACTAAAAAGTTTAAAGATTCAGATTGGTGTGCAGGGGTGACTTGACTTTGAGATGGCAAGCTAGGGAAAGACAGACATTGGAAATTATGCTGTTTAAGTGCCCTCCATGCAACAGGAATATGCTCCAGATAAACCCTCCACAGTTGAGACAGACTGGGTGTCAGGAAGGAGAGGTGGACATGTGGGCATGATGACCAGGAGATCTGGGTTCTATTGTCACTGGTGTCCATCTTTGGAAAACTCATTTAAACCATACAAGGCTTCAGTTTCCTCACTGGGAGCTAACATCACTTTGCAAATCCAGGGTGGTTTTAATTCATCAGTAGTTGTGAAGTGATCAAATATTAAGGTGCCTTTCACTGTGGCAGGCCTACCAATAACAGTAAACACAATCTAGCCTATGTACATGGTTAGCCATTAAAAAAGAAACCAAAGAGGACCATCCATAACTACCTGCTATAGTGATTCAGTAAAACAATTTGTATTGGCCAGCAGTGGAGCTAAGCTCTTGCACAAAGCGGTGATTCTCAGCCAAGGTACCACAGCACCCTGGGGTGCTTTAATTCTTTCAAGGGTGCTGCAGAGTGCCATGCAATGTTAATATTGTGAGGCGTGCAAACCCCTACACGTGATTCACGAGATAAACCCAGAGATTTCAAATAGGAATCCATAGAGTCAAAATCATTCTGATACGTTGTGGTCTTTCTGAGTTCTTTGCAACAGAAGAATTGCTCTATTTTTTTCATAGCCAAAAAAGAGAGAAAACTAATAGTAAGCATTTTCTGATTGGTGCTTTGAGTTTAACAAGAGGTGGCTTGAGTCTTAAAAAGGTTGAGAACAACTGCTGTTCTGGTTTAACATGGCAACACTTTAGATCAAAGCCCTGGAAATGTGGAGGAGAATCTGCCAAGAAATGTAATTGAATTAAAAGGAGTGGACACCCAGGATGGGGCGTTTTTGGATTGCACTTCCCTCCATGATCATTTGCAGATACTGTCTGCCCTCCCATTAACTGTTTTTTCCATTCTTGGGTTGGCAAAAATCGCACAATCTTACATGAAACCCACCATCTCCAAGCAGATGGTATTTGCCTTAAAAGTGTATCTGAGTTAATAGGAAAGCAGTAGGAGATGTTCCTGCCTCCCCATCTCAAGCTAGGGTATGTGCTGGAAGGGCTGGCAGAGTTACCAAATATTGTTAATATCCAGGCTGGAAGTCACCAGGGTTATTGGATGAAACAGAGAGAGTTTGATTATCAGCCACCTCTGACTGGGGCTCCCCTCCAGAGCCTGCCTAGTGAGGAGACAGAGTGATAATATTTCCTCTGTCTGATAAACCCTGCCCCTCCATCTCTCCTCACAGAAATCTGGAGGCCTTTTAAGCTTTTAACTGAACTACTGACTTGCTGTTCATGAATTACTGACACAGTCAGAATAGCAAGGATACCTAGGGAGACTAGCCTCATTCTGTGTTACCACAGGGAGCAGCAGCTTTCTCCAGCAGTTATATTTAATACCATGGCCATTACTTCAAGATCAGTTCCCATACCTAGATTTGCAGGTACTGCTCTGCCTTGGTAAAAGGGTCATTTTCATGTTCCTGCATATGCAGATATGATTAGAGAACTATCATTACCTGCCAGCAGAAGATTCATGTCCTTTTTGGAATTCATCCCTCTCTCCGCGGGTGTGAAATAGCCCAAAGACACCGACTCTCCAGGTATTCTCATTGTGAACCCAACACCCTGACTGAGTGCTTGGAGTGGGGACCCCAGAGCTGGACCTGAGGCTGTGAGTCAGAGGCAGATTAATGAATGGGCAAGCTGGGCCCTACCAATTTGGGGCCCTGGCCCCAGGATCCTTCTCATTTGGGAAGGAGGGGGCCAAGCTGGGTTGGGAGAGCCACATACCACCTGGCCGGGGGGGGGAGGTTTGGGGCCAGGCCAGGAGTGCCATGCCACATGGTGCCTTTGTGGGCAGCAGCACTGGGAGGGCCTCGGGAGCTATAGGGTCCCAAAATTCATCTTAGTCCTCTGCAGCCACCCCTCCCAGTGCCACTGCCCACCAGCAGAGACATGGCATGGCACTCCCAGGCCAGCCCTCTGCATCTGCGGGGCTGCATGGGACAGCTGGGCAGCAGCTCTCTGCAGGTAAGTTAGTGGTCTCCTTGAAAGACCCTACGAGGAGAGGTTGAGAGATCTGGATCTCTTCAGCCTATACAAAAGACGTCTGAGGGGTGACCTTGTGGCCGCCTATAAATTTATTAGGGGAGGACAGCAGGGAATTGGGGATGCGCTGTTTTCCAGAGCGCCCCAGGGAGTAACTAGGAATAATGGGTGCAAACTAGTGGAGAGTAGATTTAGGTTAGACATTAGGAAGAAATTTTTTTACAGTAAGGGTGGCCAGAGTCTGGAATGGGCTTGCAAAAGAGGTGGTGCTGTCACCCAACTTGGAGGTCTTCAAGAGGAGACTTGACAATCACCTGTCTGGGGTCGTCTGACCTCGGTACTCTTTCCTGCCAGGGGCAGGGGGTCAGACACAATGATCCATTGGGTCCCTTCCGACTCTACAGTCTATGAATCTATGAAAGAGTAACAAGAGCCTGGCAGGGAACAAGACTGAGCTATGAGGGGCAGAGGGCTGCCTCCGTGTGATCGAGACTGGGGGTACAGGGAGGTCCTGTGAAGGGAAAGTGTGTGTCTGTGTACATGTTTCATGTGTCTGTGTGCATGTGTGTGCCTGTCTGTGTGTCTGTGTCTGTGTCTGTGTCCATGTGCAGAGAGTGAGAGTAGAGTATACACACCTGCATCTGTGCACACCAGTGTGTGTGCATGTGTGTGTGTGTGTTCAGCCATAGCGGGGGTGGGGAGCAGGAAGAAGAGGTGGGCATGTGCCCCTCAGCCTGGTGGGATCCACCAGGCTCCCCCATCAGTACTAGGAGTGGAAGGGGCCTCTCTTCCCCCCCCCCCCCCCCCCGCCTACAGCCTAGCTCCCATGGGGGTAGGGGGCCTCCAATTTTGTGCTGTCCCAGGACCCCAGTACACATTAATCTGCCTCTGCTGTGAGTTACGAAGAAAAGTAGGCAGGAGCAGGGGCAGGTAACATGGGAGTGCTGACAGGTTTGACTACAACTGGTTGGTGAGCAGGCTGCTTTGTAATGGTATTTGTATTGAATTTTAGTAACTAGGCTGTATAAACCCCTAAGTCACTGTGCTTCAGCTCAAATAAAGAACTAATTTATAAGTATTCTTAGTACCTTTCCCATTTAAGAGCTACCAGATTGAAATGAGCAATGTTGTTTTCTGTTCTATTGGTCTTAACACACCGCCAGATTTAGAGTTATTTGAAACTAGTAACTTTTTGTCTCTTAAAGAGTTAAGCTAGCTGGTGCACCTAGATCATTATAGAGAGAAACATTCAACTGCAAGCTCCTTTTGCCAGCAGAATGGGGGAAATGGCAAGCCTCTTTTAATTGAACTCTTGCCTGGTTAAGGAAACAGAGGTCTGCTTAAATAGAACTGAAAGCCTTTTTACCCTTCTCCTTTGAAGTGGAAAAATCAGGCCAGAAGCTAGAGTTTTGAATCTCTTGAGAAAGGCAAAGGTTGGTACTATTTACAATATTCAATCCATTGTCTGACACCCTGAGAGCAGTTCCCCTGTAAATGGCAACACATTAGCTAATTGACTATTTAAAGGATGCCCTCCTGGAGAAGAAAGTAGTAACCTGGAAACACCCTACTTTCCACCCTTGGTCCCTCTCTGGAGCACAATGCTAACTGATCAGATCAAGTACAGAGCCAGATGCTGCTTTCATTTGACACTAGTAATGTGACTAATCCTCACTGAGGTCAAACAGATACCCCTGATTTACACCAGACCAGATCGTGATTCTCTGAGGAAGCGTTGAAGACAGGGTGCTTTTCCTTCTTCATATTTTGCTCTCAGAGCTCCCTGCCTCCTGTTGGCTCCATGAAATCAATTAGTTCCCACCAGTCTGCAACCCACAGAGAAGGAAGGACTTGGAGTGAGGGTTCCCCATGTGCTGAGCTGAGCGTGCCCACATTTAACATTTGGTAAACATTTTCAGTTCCTAGATTCATAGATCTTTAGGGGCTGGAAGGGACCTTGTAGATCATCGGGTCCAGTCCTCCTGCACTAGGCAGGAAAAGACAACTGGGGTCAAGTGACCGCAGCGAGGTGACTGTCCAGTCTCCTTTTGAAGATTTCCAGGGTAGGTGCTGCACCACCTACACTTATTTAACTGGAAATAGGTCCTCTTGGCCTGAATCCCAACCTTGTTTATAGCAGCAGGATAGTATCTCACTGTTACAACAGTGCAAAATCTATGAATTATCCCAATCTGCATGGTGTTGAACATACGCTTCAAAGAGAGGACCAAAACCAGTCTGTGCAGTTCATGACACCACTCCCCTCTTTCAAACAGCTTCTACACCTGTTAGAAAGTTGCTTTGCCCTGCAAATGCTTCTCAAAATTGCTACTGTTACTAAAAATGCCCCTTCCCTCTATCTTAAGGGGATTTTCATGAGCTGCAAAAATAGCATGCACATACTTGCATACTTATCCACAGCACTGGCAAACTGATTAAACTGAAACCAGGTCCAGAGAAACTAATCAAGCATCACCCAGAAAGGTATAAGGACCATAATTCATATCAACATTCAAGTCAAGAGAAATATTTCCCTGAAGGGTCTTCATGGGAAACAGTGTTTTAAAGCAAAGCCATGCCCCTGAAGGGTCTGCAAAAAGGAGGTGCTATAGAGGGAAACTTTCTAGATGCACATGCAAAACTGATATGGCCCTGATATTCAGCTGCTGTACAGATCTGCAGGCTCTAGGAGAGTTGTGCTGCTTTCCACCAGCTGGAAGGCAAGCTCAGTAACCTATTGTTACTGTCCAAGCCAAGAAAGTAAAAAAACCCCAACCCATAAATATAATGTAAAGTAGATTAGAGTTAAGTTTCTTTCAGTGATAATAGTCTGAGTTGTTAGCAGTGACACATTTTAAGAATATGTGATCTTTGGCCTAAAAGAGTGAGAAGAATGGTTTACCTGAGAGCTAGCCTGCAGGGCTACAACATTTTTTGGTTTCATGGTAATCGTTAGACATGAACCTAGAAGACTCTGAACCTAGGAGATGTATCTTCAAGAAATCCTTGTGACTGATTGTTCCCATCAAGCAAGGTAGGAGAAAAAAAGCCTTTGTGATAATGCTAGTAAGCCTACATCGGGGCTCTAAAGAAACCACTCTCTTTACATAAAAGGTATGAGCCAGGAGACAGCACTACACTGCCCTCTTTGGGTTAAATTCTTATTTCTGGGCCTGAGCTGTATTGCAAAATGCACAGGATCTAGCAGGGACACAGAAATTTGGGGAAGGGGGAGGGGGAGAATGTCATTGCTGCCTGCAGGAGAGAATTAAAGACTTGCCATGTAATTAATAATTCCATTGCCCACTAGGGCTGGAAAACACACCCCATTGCTGCAGTTAAGAGTGCCTCCTTCAGTTTAGGTGGCTGGCACCTATATCTATGTACTGGCAAGTCTCGAATTCCATTCCTTGTTGGTGAGAATAAAGGGTATGGAGCAAAACAAGCATTAAAAAAACCCAACTGCATGAACTTGCACTCCCAAGAGCTATGGTTATTGTAAATTAAGCAAATTTGCTTGAGCAAGGTGTGATTGGTAATGGCACATTTCCTGTTTATAGGGGCACATGTACACAAGGTAGGCACAGTTTGGGCACCTATGCTTGAACTTTAGACTGATGGACAAAGCAGCCTGGCAGCAGCTATTGCTAGGCAAGGTGAAACACTAAGGCCATTCAGTTGGACAAAAGCCTGTTGTCAGTTAGAACCCCAGGACTGTACTGATGTAGCTAAATGAACTACTGGAACAGCAAGATTTCCTTTTTTTGAGCCCCCTTCATTCAACCTAACACTACACGCACCTTGTTCTTTTCCCTATTGTAATGGCAATTTCTTGGCATGATAAATGCTGGATTGTAAAGCTAGAGTTACAGAAAATATATTTAATGTTAATGAAAGCAGCACCCACTTACTCCCAGTCAAGCAATACTTCCTCACATGCCCAGCAATCCCATTGAAATCTACTCCACAACAGTGGCAGAATCTGATCAATATGGTCCTGTCCAGAATATAAGTGCATGTCAAAGAGATGGACTCTGAGAGGACAAACTGAAGTAGACCCCAAAACAGACTCTACCAGATGGTGTACCACTATTTAAAAGTAGAAAGCTCTTTGCTTTTGTACAACCACTGAAGAATTGCAAGCATATAAAAAGGAGGTAACATCATTACAATGAAATTAGCATCAGCAGCCAAATAGTGGTGAGGATCAGCACCTATCCAGAACTACAGCTAGAACGTGGAAAATACATTATACTATATTATCGACAATTGAGGACGTGCTACCTGGTTTACCCAGGCAAAAAGAATAATGTCCAGAAAAAGCTTCTCGCAGATAGAGCAAGATGAGCCATCCAGCTGCCTGTCAACTTCAGCTCACCTTCTGGCAGCTCGCTGTGTATAAATGCCACAAGAAATCAACCCTGCATGTAGATGTTCCTGTGTAAATTCAACCAGGGACTGGAGGGACTCCCAGACATTGAGAAGGCAACTAATAATTTTGTTGTTGTAGGAGAGGAGAGCAATCCAGAACCACAACAGCAAGTTACGATGACTTGCAAGAAAGCCCTGGGAGCAGAATAACCGCTTGATGTAGACACTCTGAAAAACTGTGAATCCTTAAACTAGACATCTGTGGACCTTTGAAGTACTGCGTGGCCAAACCCCTAGACACCAAGAACTGTTTAGGAAATACTCAGACCAGGGGATGTGAAGAGAGTCCTGTGATGTAGTGAGATGGCCAAGTACCTTTCCAGGTCATGTACATAAATATCAGAAGCCTGTGAAACTTTAAGAGAGTCACTGTACAATGATATATCATGAGAATGATCAGAGACACGAGGGGGCTTTTGAAAGAGGAAAGAAAACAGTGAGAGAGACACCAGTCCTGAAGTGCTATGGCCCCGCAGACAAATTAGAAATACTGCAAGGTGCTGTGGGAGGCGGCCAAGGAGCAGTCCATGTGCAAAATTATCAGCCAAAGGCCTTGCTAGTAAAGCTCCGACAGACCCAGAGAGAGCAAACACTCAGAGAGAAAAGGAGCCACTGGTTGTATCTTTGGAACGATATGGCTCCACCCTGGGTACAAAGTGAGCATGCAGTCCTAATCACAAGGCAGTGAAAAGAAATAGGAAGTCTTAGCTTAGTGCACCCAAGTGACCACAGTGCATGTTACTGAGATCCCAATACCATGATGTGGCATAGGAAAGATGCTACGAGTGGCAGGATGCATGAGGAGGGCAACCTTTCAGAATTCACCATATATCACCCTGTGGAACAAAGGAGAGGCCATCAACAGATTACAGTATCCTCACCTTTTCAGAAGTACGTACCTGGATGAGGTGTTACAAGCAATAAGTCAGTTCATGCTACAGCACTGACTTCCTTGCAATGAGCAAGCACCACAAAAATTAAGCTACTATCAGGTGAAGGATGACATATGTGGACAAGGCAGGATTTTGTTCCAAAGTAACCCCAGCAGGTTTAAGAGCTGACATCATACGATTCACCCCTGGGGACACAAGAATGTTAGAGAAGAGCCAGGGAGTTTATCTACTAGTCAGGCATGAATGCCTAACTGAGCATGTATATGGAACAGTGCAATGTGTGGACAGCATAGTTATTGATAAGAAGGAAACATCACAGTCTCATGAAATCCCATTCCAACCCTGGAAAATGACTGAGAAACCTGTTCAACTTTTCATGACAGGAACCATATGGTCACAGGAGATTAGTGCAGCTTCTGGGAGGTGGACTAGCTGGAGGGCAGAATGGCAAAGTAAGCAGCATATACTGCCAAGAGACCAATGGCAAAAGCAAAATGTACAGAAGGGAATTTCATCATGGCTTGGGTGCAAAGCCCTTGCTAATAAAGTGCTTTGAATAAAGGTACAGCTTTTTTTTATAGTCACGGAGTCCTCTTATGTTATTTGCCAGCACACAGCACACCAACTTCACAGCAGTGCAAGCAGAGGCTCCAAAGGATAAACAGGGGAAGCACAATGCGCCCTGGTCTGAGTCGCACAATGGTATCAGCCATGAGAAATCCAAAGCATCACAGAGCAGAAAATAATTTGTTTAAGGGCTTTTATGCTCTGTTTAACACATTGTTTTCTAAAAGCCAATTTAGGGGAAGAGAGAGGGAGGAGGAAGAGGTGATGTCTTTTAGCTTAAATTCTTTAGTAAATAAAAAAGGGATCAACAGAAGGAACTAGCACTGGCCAAGCCAAATGGAATCCAAGTTGTTCTGTTTTATGTGCATTCAAAACCTCATACATGTTTTCCATCATAAAAGCATTTGCAGTTGCTTATCTTTGCTGAATTTTAACCATCTGAGCTGAAATTTCCCATGCCAGCTCCCTGCCTCATGCTGATGTTTTCAGTTTCAACTATTTCACATTACAAAAGTTAAGAAAAAAGTGTGTTTTTCCCCATTAGAAAAAAAAAAACAACCCTACCACCGTTTTGTTGAGAAATTCTAGAGCCCAGCAGACCTGAAATGGGCAAGAGTTGTCCAGTACTAGAGATGTGCCTTTTGTCACTATCATGAAAAATCTTCCCAACTTATAAGCTTCTTATAAGTCTCAGCCTACACTGGCCTAGTAGAGATTCGTTAGTCTGACAGCTAAAATCCTTTGAAAATTCCATCTGCATTGAGCATGCTCCTGTGTGCGACTCGGCAGTTTGATCATCCCTAAAATAATGAGCAATCTCTATTCCGGGATGCCAGGGTTAACTGCGCTTTCCCTGCAATTGTTCCTCCTCACTGCTGGGGACTGGTATAGGACTGGGAAGAGGAAATACAAAACAGGAGGCACGTTCTCAGTGCTCTCCCTCTTGGTGCTCAAATGTCTGGAGGAGAAAGGGCCTGATTTGAATGCAGAGGGAGAAAACAGGAGCCAGGATTGGAGCAGTCCGATAAGTAGAGGAGAGACATGGGAGCATAGGTGAAGGCAAAAGGGCCAGATTCGTCTGGGTGGCCATTCGTCTTGTTTTATACTGAACCATCCTGTTTTTAAACCCTTTGTCCCCTGTCCATTTCTAAACAAGGAAGGGACTGCAAAAAGTCCTGTTTTTTCATTTCATTGGTGGAAATACATGTCAATCATTTGTCCTTGTGATTCTATTGGCTGTGCCTAGACATAGGGTGGTGCACAGTGCAAGAGTGTTCCAAGCCAGCCAGGAAGGGAGGGAGGTGGCTTTTTTCTGGTGGCCCCGCACCTTGCTGCTGATTGGCCAAGGAGGTAGCAGCCTGCCCCTCACTGCTGATTGGCCAAGGGGGATGTCCTATATTCTGGGGATGCATCAGTGGCCACCCTATAGTCTACTTCCTTCCAAAACCTGGAATGCAATCAAGAGGCTTCAATCCATATATTCAACTTGTGGTTGGCCGATGTCTCTGCAAATGTAACTGCAAACTATGCATTTCCTCTACCTGCGTTGGGCAATCATAGAAAATGATGACCTGCTAGATGCTAGAGCTATCACTTACTGCATTAACTCAGGCAACATAAAACTGTCATGGATTGTAAGGTCCAAACCATACTGGCAATTGCCTGTGTAGGCATGTGTCAACAAGAGTCTATGTGAGGGGGGGCATTTCTAGTTCTTTTTTTAAGTTAGGAAATTGCATCCCAAATACATGTGAAAAGAATATTGTGTGCACAAAGTTAAGCACTCAAAAATTAGGAAATACTAGAATTATGGTAGTTGTGTTGGGGGGATAGTGTGCAACTGTAATAAAGACTGTAACCTAATGCACATGCAAGGAGGCTGAATTACACTTGCCAAACTACCTCAATTCTGGCATTTCCTAACATGAGTGCTTGACTTTGCTTCATATTCTTTTATCATAGGTGTTAGTGGGCATATACATCTATATAGACCTGAAAGTGTCTTATTAGATCTTAAGGCAGGGCTCCAGGGATTAGGAAATCAATTCTAAGTCCTTCTATGTGCATATATATGTAGCATGCGCTTATTTGACAGTTTATTTACAGAAGTTTCCGAACTGTAAAAAATCTGTGTATGTACAATACCACCAACTAGCTCCTGTCTAACACTTCTCCGTAGTAGATCTCAAAGTGCAATATAAAATTAATTTTTGTACACCAGGGCACATGTTTCTTATAGCCTTGTATCAGCATTCTGGATGGAGACTGTTTTGGGGTTTTGCACTAATATGTATCATCTGAACACCTCCTAGGTTAATTAGAGGAGACTGGCAAAGCAAGTTTCCTGTACTGCCTAGATTTGTGTTTGCTGTACATTACGCATTTTATTAACAAACAAATAGATCTATTTCTAAAAACTTCTGCTGTGCTGGTGATCATATTGTTTGTGATAATGGACGGTCCATTTTGGGAGATTAGGGTAAGCGATGGAGAAAAATGAGGGAAGGATGAAGCAATCAGTGAGATACACGTTTCAAATTGCTAGCTACATTCGAAAGGTCGCAACTGTATTTCTTTCCCTAATGATTATCTTTGTGCCTGGCAATATAAAGCAACACTGTATCCCAGTTCACACTCACTACTGGTTTTTTTTCCTAATAACCCTTATAACCCTGTCACCTTGGACCAAGCTTTTCAAAAAGGACCAGAGCTTTCAGATGTTTTCTCAGAGATGTCTCAAAGAGGCTGATGCCCACAAAAAACACTAGTCACTATGGAACAAGCTTGATGTTGCTGTCTAAGAACCTGGCAGTCATTTGTTTAGCAGCCTGCGTAATCTGAATTCAGCTGCGGCTGAGCCAGATGCCAAGAAACCCAGTACACTGATCCCACTTTCCTTAAGTGCTATGAATGACCTGTTCTCAAAAGCAAACCTAATTCACTGAGCTCCATATGAAAAAGTCACCTCCTCTTCCTGATAGCACCCTTTTCAGCAGGTGTAAGGATGGATCTTACTATTACAGGGAGAGAAGGGTTTGAGGATATTTTAAGGCCCAATCGTTATCTGCAGAAGAGCTCTGCTTGGCACAGATGACAAAAAGGGACAGAGAAACCTACAGAGGCTTTCAACCACCTTTGTTTGCACTTCTCATCCCCAAGGGCTGGAGCAGAGACCAAAGATTTAGCCCACTGGCTGCAAGCCTTGGAAAGAGATTACCAAAAAAATAAAAATCCCCTCTCACAGTGTTACCAGGCTAAGTAAGCAACACAAAATTAATTCTGTCTGGGTATAGCTGAGAAAGAGAGGGAACACAAACAACCCTGCCCTCACATCTTCTGAATCGGGCCCTATTTTCTCCCCATGCTACGCTCTGTTCTTGAAACATCGCCTAAAACAGAGAAGTCAGATTCATCCTCAAAACATGCTCCATAAAGGACCCGATATAAGTGACCATAGAAGGAGGAGGTCTTAAAAATAAATAGATTTCAGGTTGTGGAATTGTTACATCCATCTTCTAAAGTGTTTGAGGGGGGTTAATTACTGGATTCAGAACAACAGAGGGAAATGAGGCAAGACTGCATGAGGAGGGCTGTGCAGAATACAAAACACAAAGGGTGGAATGAACCATTTGTTTCACCCCCATTGCACTGCATGCTGCATTTATGCCATCTGTATGTTAATGCACTTTTCTCCTAAGTCTCCTGAAGCTTATTCCCATTAACACTCTCCTGAACTTGCTGATTAAAGGAAAAGAAATTGGTATCATTTTCATTTGCTCCCCACCTCTCATTACCTAAACTAGGAGGGACCATGACTAGTGCCAGGCAGGCAATCCATAATAGCAAAGGCTGTCCTCTTTCTAGTGAAAGAGATTACTAGAATTCAGTACATGCAGGGGCCTTAGTTTTCCCACTCCCATTCTCTACTTGCATCTCTATCTCAGTGTTGGCCCTTGGCATTCTTAAAGACGCATAGGCCTCAGGAGCACTAGCTACCCCAAAGGGAAGCAAAACAAATGGGAGCAAGGGTGAGGACATTACTCTGCATGCCTAGGACCACCTAGAAGGGCTGGCTTGCATGGAGAACATAGAAGTAGGCTTGGTAGGATTCATTTTTTATCAGCAAACATTGATAAATGTTGATTTCACCTCACAGTCATGGGCCAACAAAAATATTTCCATCCTTAATAATCAAGATTTATGGAAAGGGGACATAAGAAAAATGATGGCTGATGGAGTACATGATGATAAGGGGGAGCAGTCCTACACAACCGTGCTGACTGTAGTTTGGACTGCATCTCCCAGAAACCCCAGAGGACTAGTGACAAAGCAGATGAGGGAGCTACAGGCAAGCAGAGCCAAGACTGATGGCAGCTCTGCCGCTCAGCTGGCAGCAGTCCTACAATAGTTAGTTACATTTGTCATGGCAGGTGGTTAAACTGCACTATAATAATAGTAAACTGTAATTAATAAATGTTATGCCCCCCATGCCCTTAACTGTGCAGTCCTGAAAATTTAAATTGATAAAAGTCTAAATAAATGCTTAAAAACAAGCATCACTATTATCGGTGGAAAGTATGAAAAAATAAAAATCAAATTCTGCCAAGCCTACCCATAGGTCACCTCTCTGAAAGAAGCCACCGTTCTGTGCATCTCCCTGGGGAATGCCCAGGAGAAAGTATGACTGAGCCAGCACATGGTGTCTATTCCCAAATGTGACCCGATGGAGCGCATGGCGTAGAGACATGGGAGCCATGGCATAGAGAGACAGCCTGGCCCTGCGTGGGGAGTAGCAGCTGACTGTATCCATTGGGTCACATTTTGCTTCTCATTCCACCTATGCAATCCTTTTGACTCAGCAGGGATGCATCATTCTTGGAAGCATAAAATAATCCTAGAAAGGCAGGGTAGAAGAGCCACAGGTTGTTCCCAACTCTGCATTCCTGAGTACTTTACCTCATCTAGTATTCAATAATGCAAGTAAGGGAGTTTCTGCCTATAGGAAGCTTGAGTGTAGTATGATCCAGCCTTTCGTTTGGAAGTTTTTCTTGATATTGGCCCAAACACTGACATGATGTACAAAATTACTGGCATACATTTGTACTAGGTCTGAGTTTACCCATTGCACCTGCTTCATGCAGTCTTACTTTGGCCTATTCATGCCAAATTACATGAGCTACACTGGAAAGTCCAGAATTGCCAAGTAGCAGTGTGCTGTCAGTATTTCCTTACGTGCCACATCAAGACAATGGCACCCAGTCATTCCATATCTTACAAGGTTGGTGGGACTTGTATCCATCAAGGCTGTGCCTGGCAATCCACTTTCTTTTGCTATGCTGACCAATGAAAATCAAGGTGCACACTATCATCAAGGCAGTGATATCCTCACCCTACTCCCATTTGATCCTAGAGCATGGAGGGGGAGGGATCTGTACCAAAGCAAAGTCAGCAGCAAATGCAGTCATCCCTTACCCTGAGCCAGTTTTTCCCCATGATGGAGAGAGACACCATGCGAGAGGCCAGACAGAGCATGAGAGAATGGAACTCTACTTTCCCAATGAATAAATCATTAGGGCAGTACATTATGCATCCCACCAGCATCCATAAGGATGTGAATTATATATAACAAGCCAACGAAAGCAATTTATCTAAGGCATGCACGAGTCATAAAACCAGACTTCTCCGGTACTCAGGACAATTTCCAGATATTGCAGTTTTATAAAAGCAATAAAAGCCAGCTAAGAAGCATCCAGGGTTCACAGCACTGCAATACCTTAACAGGTTTATTTATTGCACTTGGTGAAAGAGGTGAAGGGTCAAGAGCTAAAACTTGGTAGAGGACAGTGCTGCCTATTGCTATGTACCATGATTCTCCTTGGGGACTTGGCAGGGTTGAGCAGCATCATGATGAGTCAGCTCCAATCCTGCAAGTCAGCCCAGCCATGATGGGTCTAACCAAGCTTCCCTGCCAAAACACAAGCACCTAAGGAGTTCTGCAAGGCACAGCCCTTTTCCCCTACCCTTGGCCCCATAGCTTCTACATAAAGTTGTTAGCAGTGTTTAAGAGGTGATGTGGTTAGTCCAAAGGTCAACAGCATGCAGATGGTGCTGAGCTCCACATCTGACACTCCAAGACAGACACAGTCTCCCAAACATCCCAAACCTGGAATGACATTTGCATCTGTACCAACAACTGTGCTGTGACCCAGGATGTTGGCAGGAAAGGGAAAGTATTTCCAGGAACTGGCCAGGACCAACACATACCAGTAGCTCTCAGGTGAGGGTAGATGCTCTCAATGTCATGCTAATGAATAGCCTCAAAGCCCTCCTAGGCTCCTCATTACTTTGAGAAGTACAAATAGCAGCAAGTACTCAGAACATTTTTCCCCATCTACAGTTTTACTGGCCTTTTGGACTACATCTAGATAGACAAAGATCTAGTTTTAGTCACCCTTAGTCACCTTCATGATCTCCTGCCTTAATTTGGTCTAAAACAAACCAGACAGATTTAAGGAGCTGCCGTGTACTTATTTAACACCTAGGATCAATGTAAATACATCCTCTCCCTTCGCTGGATCACTATCCAGTACCCAGTTAAAATCAGATTCTTTGTCCTGGTCTTCAACCCCTTTAATGGAATTGTTCCCAAGTTATTTGAACACTCTGCACAGCTGTTTTGTTTTTTTTAAATGTGTCCATTCATTGGTAAAAATGAGAGTGATCACATTAGCCCTTGACAGAAGGATTTAAGCAGAAGACCAAACACTTTTAAAGATGAGTTTTGAAGGGTTCCCCAAAGATCAATGGATTTGGGCTGTTTCAGATCTGATGGTTACACTCCAAAAGATGCAGAACTGTCCAAAACAGGTGGGAAGCAGGAAAAAAGCAGAGCTTTCTTGAGCAACTGGTCCATGGAGAGGGATCTTCCTCACAGACTATATTAAAACCACAGTGCATATTACTGCTCACAGGACCAAATGCAAGACATAGTGGCATACTGTGGGTTTTTTTGGTTTGGGGGGTGGGGGGGGTTTGCAAACCATTTCCCCAAAAGAGCTACCCTGTTGGAGAAGAATAGAGAAAGAACTGAAGAATAGCCACTAGTAGGAAGCACAATTAGTGTAAATATTTTTTAAAACTTATTGTTAAGAAAACAAGAGGAGGAAAGACAATGAAATGGCCAGTCCTTGTGTTAAATAGTTTTCTCTTGGGCAGAGGGGTGCAAGCTGTCTTCCCATTGGCTGCAACCTGAAGTCAGTGAAATTGAAGTTGAGATCGATGTGCTAATATTGTAAATGAGAAATTTAAAGCACTGGGGCAGGTTCCGAGGTGCTAAATGCACACAAGCTCTTACTGCAACAATAATTGCTTTTTTGAAGACAGGTGCTCTAGTCCAGCCACAAGTTGTTGGTCTGGATGCAGGAATGACAGAGTGGCACTGGAGTGTATTCCCTGGGAGGTCAGATTGGATGATAAAAACAATGCCTCATGGCCTTAAAAAAAATCCATCTTCGCACTTCTCCATCTTCATTATTGTAACCTCCATGTGGCCTGAAGAATCAGTCTAGCCCAGGGATGGGCAATTATTTTGGGCAGAGGGCCGCTTACTGAGTTTTGGCAAGCCATCGAGGGCCGCATGACAGGCAGCCATGGGCACAGAAATACTAATTTTCTAAATTTTTAGAGGCCCTGCAGGCTGGACTGAATGGCCTGGCAGGCTGCATCTATCCCGCAGGCCACATTTTGCCCACCCCATTTTGCAATGAGTTATGTGCCCACGGCTAGTTTGTCTTTGAATGGTTTTCTTTTATAGGAAGTGGAACCCACACTTTCTCTAACAGGCTAGCAGGTAGGTCAGACGTTTGGCAGCTTCCTACTGCAGCACAACTGGTGGGAGCAGAGGGTTGTTTTCAGAGGCCCAAGTGTCCTTGTGCCTCGCCCCTTCTGATACAATTTTTTTCCATGTTCCACACCAAGAAAGACTGATGCAAGATGGGACACTGCACAGCTTCTGTTCACTTGTGCTCTCACTGGCTTTGTCTGCCCATGCATTCCTGACCTCATTAAGAATTCCTGTGTATATCCAGATATTACCCTGGCTTAGCACCTCCATATCTACTCAGACCACCAACCCACCTAAAACAACTTGTCGTTAATAAAAGAAGCACAGACTTTTCCCATGGAAAGCAGTATCTGGGGCAGTGGAGACCAACCTTTTTGGCAGGCATTCCACAAGCTAAGCCTCACACCCTCCCCGAGTACCACTCTGATCCCCTTCCCCTGCTTCTGTGGCAGGCTCGCAGCTTTTGCGCAGCAAGCCCAGCTTGGGGAAGGACACTTCTCCAACAGCTGGGGGAGCCTTGCCCTGCCTCTGCTTGGGGGTGGGGGGGGCAAGGAGCCCCTGGACCTGGTTGAAGACTGTGCTTTGCAGGTCTGGCAGACTCCAGGGTGGGGCCTCCGGTGTAAGTAAAAACCCAGCATGCTCAGCATGCTGGGCAGACGCAGCAAGGGATGGCGAGGAGAGAGGAGCTCCAGAGAAGACCGTCATTGGGACCCCACCTGAGCCTCAACAGTGCACAGGTCGGTGCAGAGAGAGCTGGCTCTGGGAGCAGCTCAAGGCTGCTCAAGTTAGCCTCAGCTCTAGGCCAGGTAAACAGAGCCCCGCAGTGTGGCTCAGCATTAAACTAAAAGAGCCCCGGTGCCCAGAGCAGGGCCCAAGAAGGAGAAAGACCCCTGGTGTGAAGCTGGGGAAGTGGAGTCAGTGAGGTCTCGGGTCCCATAGAAGCTCCCTGGGTGCCTAGTGCAGGACACAGTGTCCAGAGGGAAGGGCCCTCAACTCAAGGCTGACAGCTCCAGGAGGCTTGAAACAGTATAGGGACCCAGAGGCCAGATAGACAGCCCCCAGAGGAAGGACCATGAGTTACCGGGAACCCGGGTCCCACAGGGGAGGTACCCCCAGGCAAAGGACCCTGGGAGAAGTGGGCAGGAGGGAAGGTCCCACACACCCTCTCCTCTCCAGGGTCGGGGAGGAGGAGACCCAAATATACACTGGGGAGGGTTCTGTGGAACACCCAGGGAGCCTAGGGGAAGAAACCCCTATCCCATTTGTGGGACCAAGTGGTTGAAACCCAGATAAGGTGCATCTAATATTTAGTCTAGTTATGTTTTTTATTCGGTATCTATTGTTATTGTTGGTGTTATAA
Organism: Alligator mississippiensis; assembly: GCF_030867095.1. Taxonomy (NCBI): domain Eukaryota; kingdom Metazoa; phylum Chordata; order Crocodylia; family Alligatoridae; genus Alligator; species Alligator mississippiensis. Next base: position 22,401,280 of record NC_081833.1, read on the forward strand.
ATTGTTGGGTGTGTTAATGCTGTATAATGGTCTCTGTAAGGATGTCTTTATTAGCTAGCCCGTTTATGGTATAAACTTGCTGGATTGACTGGCCTGGGATCCACCCCCTCTTCTGGCCCTGGGGCACAGGTACTCCCCCCTCCCTGGGGCAGACTTCGTCTTGCTAACAGACCTTTATATGATATTTGTATTTATACCTGTAACTGTATCTATCTTAAAGAGTTTTATATATAAATGTTTGTAACTCAATAAATTGTATATAGTTAAGAACTTTGGGCCTGGGCTAATTCTATAGAGGGAAGAGGGATCTGCCCGAAATTCTGGCATCCCTCTCACAGCACCTTCTCCTGCCTACCCAACCCATCTGATTGAGAATAGGGCACACCCTTTGGTGTACCTGGGTTACATCCCATTTGCTGCTCTTCTCCCAATTTGCTATGTGCTATGCACAGAGGCTTCTTGTGCTACTTGTGGCACACATGCTGTGGGGTTAGCTACCCCTGGTCAGAGGTATAGCTATTAGCCTTCTCTTCTGCACCTCCTGAAAGCATTGTAGGGCTTCTTTAAATGGCAAGGCGGCATCATTTCCACTTCTATAAGCTGCAGAAGAGAAGAAATGATGGGTATGCTTGGGGTAAGTTGTTAACCTTTCTCTTATGTCAGGGTTATTAGCTAGATCGAGAAAGGGCACGCTTCAGGCTGTAACAATCTGGAGTAGTGATTGGTGTCCACGTGTCTTGCAAAGGCAATCTGCGCACACCATCTGCAGCTGTCCAAGCCCCGTGTCATGCACTCAAAGGACAATCAGTCCACTAGATTATTAAACAGCCTTGTTGAGGCTGAAGCGGCTAATGATTTTCACATAACTGTAGTCATTATCAGATCATATTAACATCCACAATGACTAAACCAGTAATAAGGCCACTGGGAGACTATTGTAAATTATTAATCACATAAGTGGCCTTTATATCATGCTAGCAAAACCAGGAACACAGATTTTCCACCAGATGAGAATTCACACACACAAGCACAGGACAAACTCTTTGAGAAACATCAGACACTTTGGAATTAAAATTTATCGAGGAAAAAAAGCACCAGCAATGCAGTGGACAATGTTAATAGAAGGTAGCCTGTTGATCTTATTTTGGCTTCAGTAAACTTTTATCTAGTCTAATATTTTTACCTTTTTGTTCTCATAAACGCTTCATTAAACTACAGGCAGGCAAGGTTCTTTGAGTAGATGTGATATCTTTTATTAGACAAACTGAGTATCTTTGGGTAGATGTGATATCTTTTATTAGACCATTAGAAGGGTGATTTAGGAATCTTACAAACATGAAAGCAAGGAATGAAAAGCAGTGGTTAAGTCATTCAAGGAGAAGGATTTCCTCCATTTCTTCAGATTTATATCAGACCACCTGTCACCATGGTAAGAATGAGAAGACCATGATAATAAACAGCCACCACATTCCTAGGGAGACTTGTCTGCAGGTTAATAGAAAATGCATCCTTCAAAAATAGCCATGCATGTTCTGTGTGGGCAGGTTATTCCATAACTTGTCCATTTTGAAGCTCCTTGAACTTTCTGAAGCAGCTGGTGCTGGCTTTTGGAGACAGGCCACTGGACTTGATGGAACACTGCTTTGCATTAGCCTGGGAACTGGCAGTCAGCACAGCTAGAAAAGGAGTGGTGGTTAGATTAGGGCATAGGGAGTCAGCATTGATCCTTGTAGTATGGGGAATAAGCAGGAGGAACTTGTCCTCCTGATAGCTAACGCAAACCCAGACATAGTGGGGCTCACCGAAATGTGGTGGGATCCAACACATGACTGGGCAATGAACATCAAGGGCTATAGGCTGTACAAGAGTGATAGAATAGGGAGGAAAGGTGGGGGTGTGGTGCTCTACATCAAATAGCAATTCACATCCTCAACAAGCAGCACTGGGTCAGAGGAGGGGCAGACTAAAGTGCTCCGGGTCAGATTACAAGGAGGTCGGGGGAAAGGAACTTAATGGTGGGGATCTACTACAGACCACCCAACCAAGGGGGAAGAACTTGACCAGGAATTCTCAGGTCAGCTCGCAGAGGCAGTTAGGTCAAAGGATGTGGTCATCATGGGGGACCTAAACTATCCAGGCATCTGCTGGGAGGAGCAGTCAGCCAGGTCTGACCGCTCACGTAGGTTCCTAGCTGAGATACAGGACCTCCATCTAATCCAGGAGGTGCACAGTCCCACCAGGGGAAATGCTTTGTTAGACCTGGTCCTGGCCACAGGCTATGACCTGGTGAGGGGACTGTGGGCGCTCGATCATCTGGGCGACAGTGATCATCACCTACTGGAATTCGCCATCCACCGCAGGGCGGTAAAGGCCTGTAGCAAGACAGGTCTTCAGGAGGGCGGATTTCAATGAGGTAAGGAGATTACTCGGGAAGAGACTGAGGTCCCGGAGGGGAGGGGAGGGGAGGGAAGGGGAGTTGGGAGTCCAAGAAGAGTGGTCGTTCCTTAAGGAAACGATCCTCCAAGCTCAAAGGGTGGCAATCCCAAAAAAGGTCAAAGGGAGCAATAGTGCTCAAAAGCCCCCTTGGCTAACAAAAAGCATCCAGGAATGTCTCAAGGCTAAAAAGGAGGCGTACACCAAATGGAAGGGAGGGGCCATCACCAGGGAGGACTACACCTCAGTTGCTCGGGTTTGTAGGGGGGCTGTTAGGAAGGGTAAGGTGAAGATGGAACTGGGACTAGCAACCCAGATCAAGGACAATAAGAAGTCCTTTTTTAAATACATAGGGGGGAAAAGAAAGTTCTGGGTAATGTAGGTCTTCTGCAGGACACGTTAGGAAGTCTGGTGGTCGCACCAGACGTCAAAGCGAACTTATTTAACAACTTCTTTGCCTCCGTTTTTCTGAGCAGGAACCAGGTCATCCCCCCATCATGATCCCTGATGGTCCCAGGGGAGGCGCAGCCAGGCCCAGGGTCAGAGTGGACCTAGTCAGGGACCTCCTAGTAGGACTGGACACATCCAAATCAGCAGGTCCTGATGATCTCCACCCCAGAGTGCTGAGGGAATTGGCAGAGGTCATTGTGGGACCCCTGGCACAGCTTTATGAGCACTCATGGTGCTCTGGCGAGGTGCTGGAGGACTGGAAAAGGGCCAATGTGGTCCCCATTTTCAAAAAAGGGAGGAAGGAGGACCCAGGAAATTATAGGCCTGTTAGTCTTACCTCGGTCCTGGGGAAGCTCTTTGAGAAAATTTTCCAGGAGCACATCTGCGAGGGGCAAGCAGGGGAGTGTATGCTTAGGGGCAACCAACATGGGTTCATTAGAGGCAGGTCCTGTCAGGCCAACCTGGTTGCCTTCTATGACCAGGTCACAAAATCCTTGGACGCAGGTGTCACGATGGATGTAGTCTTTCTGGAGTTTAGGAACTACAGGCCTGTTAGTCTTACCTCGGACCTGGAGAAGCTCTTCGAGAAAATTATCCAGGAGCACATCTGTGAGGGACCAGGAGGGGAGTGTATCCTTAGGGGCAACCAACCTGGGTTCATCAGAGGCAGGTCCTGTCAGACCAACCTGGTGGCCTTCTATGATCAGGTCACTAAATCCTTGGGTGCAGGCGTCGTGGTGGACGTCGTCTTTCTGGACTTTAGAAAAGCCTTTCAACACGGTCTCTCACCCCATTCTCATTAAAAAATTAGGTGACTGCAGTATCAATCCCTACACGGTAAGATGGGTCACCAATTGGCTGGAGGGCTGCACCCAGAGAGTGGTGATGGACGGGTCATTTTCGATCTGGAGGAATGTGGGCAGTGGGGTTCCACAGGGCTCGGTCCTTGGGCCTGCGCTGTTCAACATCTTCATCAGTGACTTGGACGAGGGGGTGAAAAGCACTTTGTTCAAATTTGCAGATGACACTGTAACCCAGGCGGTACTCCAAGAGGTGCCCCCTCTCCAATTAAAGGGATCAAAGCAGGTGCACAAGCGCTGTGGGAGGTGTAGGGACTCTCCTCCCCCTATAGAGCAGAGCCAGACCACCAATGAGGACTTAACCATATACCTTTTAATGAGGGAACAATACTGGGAACATAACAGGCATAATCAGGGGGTATAGTGGACACCACAATGCCCCAAGGGGGCAGGATTCAACAAAGGTTAGACACTTACAATCATTGACAAAAGACAGGGTTAACAAAATATAAAACACAAACAGCACAGCAAACAATACTGGTTGGTGAAATATAAAAAGGCACAAAATACAAAATGTCAAATGACAAGGGAATATAGGGCCTAGGTACCTGGAGAGGAAGAAAGGGGGAAAGCACAATGGCCCCTTTCCACGGCAAGAAGATTTGCTTCTCATTAGCTCACTCACCCCAAGTCACCCCAGCTGGGACTTAACCTCGGAGCTCCCATTTGGGAGGCAGCAACGCTGCCGCACAGCCACCACTGGTAGCACTGCCCCAAGCTGCTAGGGGTCTTGACCTTCCCAGAGCCCCGGCCTCACCTCGACCTGCCTGGCCTCTGATTGGAGGAGCTGGAAGCAGAGCTGGGAACCTCTCAAGTCACTGCTCAGATCTTTGCTGGAATGGGGTAGCCTCTCCTGCTGACCACAGCCTCTTGTAGGAGATCCTGGAGCCCAGCGGGAGCTTCTCCTGCCACCCACACACCGTGCTGCTGAGTCCAACTGCTGCCTGCAGGTCCCACTCCTTCAGGCTCTTCTGGGGCAACTGCTCCCGCCCCGCTGGCTCAGCTCTTGCCAGCTGTTTGAAGCTCCTTCCTCATGGTCCCTCGCTGGTCTCTTGCCTGAGTCAGCCGCGCTGCCCCTTTTATCCCCCTCCAGGTGACCCAAGGGGCCAATCAGGGGAAATGGAGGGCAAGTCTCTGGGGCCTGATTGGTGAGGAAAGGGAATCCCAAGTCCTCCAATCATCTTTTACCCCTTCAAAACCCCTGGGCTAAGTCACGACCAGCCAGCCAGTCACATCTGTTCAACATCTTCATCAGCGACTTGGACGAGGGGGTGAAAAGCACCTTGTTCAAATTCGCAGATGACATTAAGATGTGGGGGGAGGTGGGCATGCTGGAGAGGAGGGACAAGCTGCAATCAGATCTGGACAGGTTACAGAGGTGGGCGGATGAGAACAGGATGGGTTTCAACACTGACAAGCGCAGGGTACTGCACCTGGGGAGGAAGAACCAGCAGCATACCTACAGGCTGGGGAACTCCCATCTCGCCAGCACAGGGGCAGAAAAAGATCTTGGAGTCATTATTGACTCAAAGATGAACATAGGCCACCAATATGGAGACGTGGTCAGGCAGGCTAACCGCACCTTGTCATACATCCACAGATGCATCACGAGCAGGTCCAAGGAGGTGATCCTTCCCCCCTATGTGACCTTGGTCAGGCCCCAGTTGGAGTACTGTGTCCAGTTCTGGGTGCCGCACTTCAGGAGGGATGTGGACAACATCGAGGAGGGTCCAGAGGAGGGCCACTCGCATAATTAGGGGGCAGCAGGGTAGGTCCTATGAGGAGAGGCTACAGGAGCTGAACCTGTTCAGCCTCCACAAGAGAAGGCTGAGAGGGGATCTGGTGGCCATCTATAAACTGGCCAAGGGAGACCAGTAAGCTATGGGAGAGTCCCTGTTCCCCTGAGCACCACCAGGAGTAACAAGGAACAACGGCCATAAGCCAACAGAGAGCACATTCAGGCTGGATATCAGGAAGCATTACTTCACAGTCAGAGCGGCTAGGATCTGGAACCAACTTCCAAGGGAAGTGGTGCTGGCTCCTACCCTGGGGGTCTTTAAGAGGAGGCTAGAAAGACACCTTGCCGGGGTCATCCGACCGCAGCATCCTTTCCTGCCTGTGGCAATGGGTTGGACTTGATGATCTGCTCAGGTTCCTTCTGACCCTACTAACTATGAAACTATGGGTGTACTGTGCAAGTTCATGGCATGTCAATTAAATATACTATTGGCTTCGGTGCAATTAAAGATGAGTTTTGAAGGATGGTCTGAAGATCAGTGGATGTGACCTACTTCAGATGTGATTGTTGCACTCCCTGAGAGCCATGGAACCATCTCAAACAGATGTGGGAGAGGTGAGCCATATCACATGAAGAGGAGAATAGCAACAGCAAGAATCAAGTTATTAAGGAAACTAAAAGTTCCCTCCCTTGAGATCCACCAGGAGCCCAGACACCTGTAGGCAATCGCATCTAGCTTATGCTAGTCAGTGAGAGAATTCAGCAGGATGTCCAAGGGGAACTGAAAGGAAAACTTGAGCCCTGTGTGCGAGAGCACCATGTCAAAACTGCCCTGCAGCTCTGCTCTTCCTGTGTGGTCTGGGTACAAGAAAGAAGGACATGATTCAGGGCAACCGTGTCAAACCTACATCTGCAGACCTAATCTAGCCCATGGAACCATTCAGTTTGCTCCACAGGTTGCTGGACTGACCCCATGGCACCAGCCCCAGCCCCATATGCTGCATCCAATGAGGGGTCTAGATCTTGCACTATGTGAGCTGAAAGCTACCCCAGCCCTCTGTGCTATGTGCATGCCACAGGCAATGGACACAGTGAGCCCCAGGGCTGCAGGACAGAGCGTCGGCACAGGGCATGTGTTCCATGTAGCACCCCACTGGACTTGGAGTCAGTGCACAGGACTGGTTGGCAAGGTGCTACATGGAGCGTGCACCTTATGCCAGCCCCCTGTGCCACCTGCAGTGCACACAGTCAGTCCGGCTCTGCATGCCACATGCAGTAAGTGCTGGCCCCTGGGATTGTTGCACCCACGGTCCCCAGGGCTGGCATGGGGCATGCACTGCCCATGGCACCCAAGCTGGATTCAGTGATGCCTACAGCACAGCAGTGCTGGGGCACAGGCTGTGTGTTGTATCCTAGACTAACCCCATACTGCCCACAGCTCTGGGCCTAGCTCCCATACTCACCCCTGATGCAGGGTCAGGGTGGGGATGGAAAGAACAGAATGAGAAAGAACAGTAAGGAGTTCTCTATCCCTGGAAGGCTGCAAAAAGCCTCTTCTGTTCCTTTCTTGATGCCCAGGCATTAACAACCTTATTGCTAGAAATACTCTTTTGGTTCAGGAACACATTAGAGTGGAGTAAGAAGCCACTTCCTGCCTCCCCTCCTCATCCTCATGTGTAAAATAAATAATCATGATCTTAGTTGCTTTGTGGCCCCAAGATGTTTTTCATGATAAACAGATTTCCCCTGCAGCCTTCCATCCATTCCACAGGAGAGAATGCTTCCATTAATTATGCATGCAAATACAGGCAATAACGGGGAAAAAAGCCTGCTTTACAGCTTCCTACTAGACTGAGCCATCCAACATGATTTCCCAACCAATTCATGCGCATCAGTAATCATTGCTTCTTGATTGGCTGTATGGTCCAGGAGGCAGCAGAACAATAACACACCTGGCTCCAAGACAGAAAGCCCCATTTCCTATCGGCCAGGTAATCCTCCTAGATGCCATGCCAATCTACTGAGAATGAATCCAGCTTTCCCAAGAGCTAGTGGAGTTATCACATTTGTACAGTGATTGCAATACCATGTCTCCAGGATACTGGGGCTTAGGGCGCTCTCTCCTCTGCTTCACAGAAATGCATAATAAGATGGCAGAAGCTCTCAGAACAAGATGAAGAAATTACTTTTCTTTATCATATTGCCTTCTAGCCACACATCCATGCAAGCCATGCATGGAGGGCAAATACCAGGGAGAAGCAACAAGCAGAAGGCATTTTCTTCTCATGCAGAGGAAGATCTAGCAGGTTAGGTATCACCTACTACCTACATGGGGCCAATCAGATTTTCTGCACTTCAACCCACAGTGGTTTTTAACACAAGCCTTGGACAACTTACCAAGAACTTCTTCGGAGTCTCTTGGAGCAACCTCTTGACTGTTCCCTGCAGCTGTCTCAGACAGACAGAAGGTACCTCCTGGCTCCACTGCTGCTGTGCTCCAAGTCCTCACCATATAGAAGAACAATCAACCAGGTCCAAACACAGGCATCCCCTGTGGTTGTCTGCAGGTCTCATGCAGCAGGTCAAGGACTTCAATAGCATGGGGGTTTGAAATGACTGGGTTGCAGATGGAGGCAGATGGCATTCTTTAGAGCAATGCTCAGCAATGAGAAGCACAGTTCTTGGTGCCCAAGTTCAGTAGAAACTACATGACAGAATGAATGATGTTAGTGCTCCTCCATCTCCTTCCAGGAAAATACTGGGCCTTGCATCCACACAAATATGCTTCCCACTCTGTTGGCCAATCAAGAAACAGCTCCAGTATTACTCTGCCTAGAACTCAGTTTGTCCATTGTCACAACTCGGATGACATCAAAAGTTACTAATTTCAGCCAGCTCTGTCATAATTTGGCGACCTGCTCCAGTTAAATGCATAAGAGGTACTTGTTCATCTTACTGAAGTAATAGTTACCTACCTATGATCTAATAATTTGCAAAGCTAGAGGCTCCCAGTCCCATCTCAGCAAACACACTTGGTGGAGGCGGCAAGGAGAGGTCAAGGGGTTAAAGCCCCCTGTACTGGCAGGTGATAAGCCCCCACAGTCCTGCAGGTGCAACATTCAATCTATAGCTATTGTGTCCCCTTTGAACTTCTAGAAAGGCATCAAGCTTTCCAAGGGGTATCACACAAGTTAGCAAAGGCATGGAGACATCCAGGCAGGGAACTCTGCCTGGCCTCAGTGCCACTTCAGCACAGAACATTGGTCTATGTCACCCTTAATTAAATGAAACAAAAAAAGAAGCCAATGCAGAAAGCAGGCACCGTGCAGAGGCAATAAAGATTAATCAGAAGCAGAACTCACACTTGCTTCATTTTCTTTTCAGCAGCTAGAACATGGAGCGCGAAATGTATTCTGTTAAACAGACTGGGCATCAGGTCTAAAGCAGCTGAGGGAGCCATCATTATAACTTGCAGAGCACCAAGCACCAGAAAGTCAGCCTCAACCCCCCTGCCTTCATCCCATGAATTCCTGCAGAGTCCAAAGGGAGGATTCCTTGCAGCCTTGGTCACTAAACTCTTTGCTTTCCAAACCTCTTTGGTTTACAGATAAGTCTCTGCACCATTACAGATAAGTCTCCATACCATTGGACAACTAGCTAAATATCTGACGCTCCTCTGCAGTAGATGGAATTCAGCCTCCATACACCTACTTTCACCACCTCAATGACTGGTGAAGAGAAGACTCACCAGGTAAAGAAGTCCAAAGCAGCAATGAAAGCAGCAATGAAAGCTTTGGACTCCTGGTCTTGCACTATCATCTGCCTCTGATAAAGCCTTTCAAGCAGTTCTCCTTTCCCACCAAGCCCCACTACAATCCTGAAATGCTGTATTGGGGGTGCACTGCCATTTGAGATGCACAGGGCTAACCAAGTATCCTTAGGGCTAGAAAGTGCAGGGCAAAGACTCTGGTGCATACCTGAAGAGCAAGGGGATAATAACCTGGGTTTGATGGTGAGCACTACCTACAAAGAAAACCAGCTGTCCAAAGTCCAGGGGCAATATTGCTGAATGCACTTAACACAAGGGCAAGCAAAATCCAGTCTGCAGGCCAAATCTGGCTGGCAGTGGACTCCATTTCCCAGCAGCCCCTGCCTGCATGGCCGGGACCAGGTGCCATGGAGACCCCAGCAGCAGCACAGTGATACTAGGGGGCTGGGGTTTCCATGGAGACCAGCCCCAGCAGAGCTGGCAGGCAGCAGCAGCACCAGCCTCTTCCTGGTGGGTGGGCTGAAGGGGAAGGGCTGTGCTGCTGGTGGGAGCAGGGTCGGCTCAGCTGCTGCCACTTGTGCAGGATGGGCAGAGGCAGTGGTTCTGCTGGGAGGGGTGGCTACAGGGAACTTTGGGGTGACCACAGGCCCCCCAAACTCCCCCCAGCACCACTCCTGCTAGCAGGGTGGGAAGCTTCTCCAGAGCTGTGCTGGGATCTTGCAGCAGTGACAGCATGGTCCAGAGCCAGGACAGAGCTGCAATCTGCAGCCTGTATACCCCAGGCAGGGGCATGCAGGCAGTGGATCACAGCTCTGCCCCAGCTCCAGACCATGCTGTCACCAATGCAAGCAGCCAGGACAGAGCCATGATCTGCTGTCTGCACACCCCTGCCTGCAGCACACAGGCTGCAGATCATGGCTCTACCTTGGCTCTGGACCATGCTGTCACCACCACAAGATCCCAGCTGGGCTCTGGAGTAGCTCTGTGCCCTAGCCACTGCTGGGGCCAGTCTCCATGGAAACCCTGACCTCCTACTATCACAGCATGGCTGCTGCTAGGGTCTCCATAGAAACTGGCCCCAGCCATATGGGCAGGGGCTGCTGGGAAATGGAGCCTGGCCACATCCACCATTTTTCCCACTCCTGACTTAACAAATTGCTTTGAAAGCACTTTGGGAAACCTGAGGGGCCTGATCTTCAGGTGCTGTATAGGTACAGAACAGTGAAGTCAGTGGTGCTGGACTAATGTGAACAAGCTGAAGGGTTGGCCAAGTGCAGGAAAGGTTTGAATAAAAAGCTATTCTTATACTGACGAACTTCAATTTTACACATACTCATAACAGCTGTGAGGTGCAGTCTTTTCTGAGTAAGCATAAAATTCCACTGTATTTCTAATTCCTGAAGATGAAAGGAAAAGATAAAAATAAATTGGGTAAATATATGTCGATTAGTATTCATTATGCAGATTTATTACATGAAAAATCAGATGCAATAAGGGGCATAAAGTTCACATAACTCAAAGCATCCTGCACTGTGCTGGATTTCCCAGCAGAATATCTAGCTCAGGCAATCTGAACCTGGCTCTCATTTAAATCTAATCAGAAGGAGAGAGACATGAGTGACAAAGAGATCCAAGCCTTCATCGGTGCTTCAAGTTAGCCCTTTGCTTGTGTGAACCAAAGCCTATGTAAGCTGTACACCAAGGACAACATTCACCCCAGGGCAGAGAGCTTGGTCAAACCCTGCAGCACAATGTAAACCCTCATCTTTGTGAAAAGAGCCAACTTGGGGCAGAGATCCTTGTCTCTGGCAAGGTTCACCCTAACTATGCAGACACACTGTAACACTCTCACAGTACACAGGCATTAGAGGCAGCCCTGTGCATTTCCTACGTCACTGCACAGGAAGCAGGAACTGCTAGGATACAGGACCTGGAATAGAGATGGTACCACACTGATCAGAATTGTGCCGCCCTTCCATCAAGCCTAAATCCTGCTTAAACGGCAAGTCTTACGTGCATGCCCATACCACCCCAAAGAACAACTCTCCACTTGTGTTTGCCTGATTCAGGGTTCATCAACAGGAAAGCAGCTGGGTGCATTAACACAAAACAGTAATCCTATGGCCCCCTTCTGCTGTCCACCACCTCTCAACTAAGCAAGCCTGGTGTTTTAACTAGAAGCTCTGTCCACCTCACAAACTGGCCGCGCAGCCCACTCTCTGAAGAGGGGAACCCTGTACAGAGACGGCAAGAATGCTGCCAGGCAGGACTGACAGAACCACTGGGTCAGAAGGGAGTTGCAGGTCCGCTATGGGCCAAAACCCACATATGTGGTCAGAGTCTGCATGTTTGACACAAGGTCAATACACCCGCAACTCCCAGCACCTCATCCACACAAATGGTGAGCCATGTATGTTATATGGTTGGCCCCAACCTCCTCACCCATTTTACGGCTCTGTGACTCCATTGGAGTTAATTCCCATTTATATGTGTGGGACTAAGGGCAGTGGAAGGACTGAATTTACAAGCATCTTGAAACCTGCCATTTGTGATGTCCAGATAAAGGTACCTGGGCCTGATTTCCAGAAGGGACAAATGACTTAACTCTGATGAAGAACACTACGTATACCCAACAAGCATAATTCGTAATCCCCGCCTCCTTCAACCTAAATTACATAACTGCTGAAGTTACAAGGCAGGCAGGCAAGGTAGGGCATGCATGGCCTTAGGTCTGAGCTGGGGCATTGAGCACTAGTCACCAGTTCCTTGAGCACCTCAGGGGTGCAGGAGTTGCTTTACTCAGGTATAACTTTTTGTACCCTTAAAGATGGTCACTGGGAAACAGAGCAAAATGAAGTAATTCTGACTGGCGTTGGATGAGAAGATGTTCTTGGGCATGATATAATCTGTCTTTCATTTTCCCAAAAGGCTATCTTAAAGACTTTCCCAAAGAAGAAGGGAACTCAGACCAAGACACTGCAAATGTATTTATTATGATGCAGAAAACAGGCAGGCCAAAGAGCCCACAGAGGAGAGTCAGCTTGCGTCTCGCCAACACAAGACTGTTTCTTTTGCTTCTAGTCAATCCATTGCTCAGCTGGTTTTTCATGTAAAAGACTGGAGGTAAGCAGGAAACAGATTTGTTACCAGAGAAATCTCTGTCATCACTTTTCAGGGCATTCTCTAATGCTACAGCCTAGCTCCACATAAGACCTGGCAAAACTCTTGCTTGCCCAGGGGCATGGGAAACAATGAGCAGACAAGACTTCTCCCATCATATATCTCATCAGCATGAAGGATCTAATTCTGGGCTAAACACCACAGTGAGCTTTGGGGGAATCTCTATGCAAGTATTAGTCATGGTGCTTAGTGTGCCAGCAAAACTCCAGCATGGCAGCTTAGCTTAGCAGCCCTAACCACAGATCCTTTTCAGGGAGCTGGCAACAGAGTGAGTAATCAAATGGTGGCCCAGCTGTTAGCCCAGCAGCTCTATCTATAATGGTCCATTGTAATCAGCCCATTGGTGAGTCTGTCTCCTTTGTGGTGAGCTGGATGGAAAAGAACACCCACGTGGAAACCAATCTTTACCTGAACTTATCAACTGTCATCTTCCCCTCATTAAAAGACATTAACCCATCCAAACAGAGCAACCATTTAGAGCAAACAAGGGAAGGACACAGTCAAGCATAATGTGGGGAACACTGAAGAGGTGGTAGGGGGAAAAGATTGCCATTCATATGAAAAGGAAGCATGAGGTCATGGTGATCGGCATCCCTATTGTCTCAGGAGTAATGAGAAGCAATGTTATAGGAATGGAACAAGGACCACTATGCAGGTGGAGGATGAGGGCACAAGAGCCAGGGGGTTGGAGGGTGGGTGCTGAGGGCATTGGCAGGGGTCACAGCAGGGCCCCTGGCATGGCTGTGTGAGCACTTGTGGGGCTCTGGCCAGGTCCCAGAGGACTGGAAAAGGGCCAATGTGGTCCCCATTTACAAGAAGGGGAGAAAGGAGGACCTGGGTAACTATAGGTCAGTTAGTCTCACCTCAGTCCTTGGGAAGACCTTGGAGAAAATTATCTAGGAGCACATCTGCAAGGACCCAGCAGGGGAGGTAATGCTCGGGGGCAACCAACATGGGTTCACTGAGGGCAGGTCCTGCCTGACTAACCTGGTTTCCTTTTATGATCAGGTCACAAAGTCCCTGGACGAGGGCGTTGAGGTGGATGTTGTCTTCCTGAACTTTAAGAAGGCCTTTGACACCGTTTCCCACCACATTCTCCTAAAAAAACTAGGTGACCACGGCATTGATGCCTACACTCAGATGGGTGGCAAATTGGCTAGATGGTCACACCCAGAGAGTGGTGGTGGACAGGTCATTTTTGACCTGGAGGGATGTGGGCAGTGGAGTCCCCTAAGGCTCGGTCCTGGGGTCAGTACTGTTCAACATCTTTATCAGCAGTCTGGATGTGGGTGTGGAAAGCACACTGTCCAAATTCACTGATGCTACAAAGATGTGGGGTAAGGTGGGCATGCTGGAGGGGAGGGACAGAATCCAGCTAGATCTGGACAGGTTACAGAGGTGGGCGATGAGAATAGGATGGAATTCAATGCAGACAAGTGCAAGGTGCTGCATCTAGAGAAGGAACAAGCAACACACCTATAGACTGGGGAACACCCTTCTTGTCAACACAGCGGCAGAAAGGGATATTGGAGACTCCAGGATGAACATGAGCTGCCAGCACAAGGAAGCGGTCAGTAAGGCTAACCGCACTTTGTCGTGCATCCACAGATGCATCACAAGCAGGTCCAGGGAGGTGATCCTTCACCTCTATGCGGCATTGGTCAGGCCACAGCTGGAGTACTGCATCCAGTTCTGGGCACCGTATTTCAAGAGGGATGTGGCTAGCATTGAGAGGGTCCAGAGGAGGGCTACTCGCATGGTCAAGGGGCAGCGGGGCAGGCCCTACAAAGGGAGGCTAAAGGGCCTGAACCTATTCAGCCTCCACAACAGAAGGCTGAGAGGGGATCTGGTGGCTATTTACAAACTCACCAGGGGGGGATCTGCGGGAATTGGGGGAGGCTCGGTTCCCCCAGACACCACTAGGGGTTACTAGAAATAATGGCCATAAATAGAGAGAAGGTTCAGGCTGGACATCAGGAGACATTACTTTGAGGAAGACCCCAACTCTTGTTTCTGCCTAGGGCAGGGGGCTGAACCTGATGATCTGTTTAGGTCCCTTCCGACCCTAAGCACTATGAAACTATGGCTGGGAACCACAGAAGTGAATTGGCTCCTACCTGGCCACTGGGAATGAGGAACCAGAACCACTGTGAGGTCTGTAACATTAGAATTAGAGCATGGGAGCTGGGGGCAGCAACACAACAGGCCACGTGAGAAAAATTGTAGTGGAAGACACTGATCCTTGGAAGTACAGAGAAGCTGCAGAGAGGAAGCCTTGGTGATTAAGGCAGCAAGAGGGAGACCATCGATGTGGACACACAACAATTAACACTGATAGATACTCATAGGTGACTGGTAAGGCGCATGAGGGGGGCACATGCCCCCCCTGACAGGGCCATCCCCCCCACCGCTGGCTGTGTCTGCTCGCCAGCCCTGTCCCTGCCACTGCTGCTGGCGGCATCTGCACGTGCTCGCCAGCTCCATCCCTGCTGCCACCACTGCTGGCGGTGTCTGCGGGTGCTTGCCAGCCTTGTCCCTCCTGCTGCTACTGCCACTGCCAGCAGCATCTGCGGGTGCTTGCCAGCCCATCCCTGCCGCCACCACCACCAGCATCTGCAGGTGCTTGCCAGTCCCATCCCCACCACCTACGGTGTCTGCGGGTACCCCCCCCAGACTCAGGGGGCACCAGTCGCCTTTGTAGATACTACTTCCACTGGGTGGTGGAAAGCTAGTAATAATGTGTTTGCATGGAGGAAATGGGTAACTGGACACACGGCACCTACACCAGTGTATTCACACCACCAAATTTTTTCTGGGGAAACATCAACATCAGATTCTAGGAACACTGGTGGGGCTCACACCAGGTGTCCACTTCTTTTTACACCTATGGAAAGGGAGCTGAAACCATTGTAAGACATGTCTTGTTTCCAGACCTGCTGAGTAGGGAACCTAATTAATATTCCTCAACAACTAGACCCATGCTTTGACTTGTTCTCTCACCTTAGGAGAAGATAAGCTCCCATTAAAATCAAGGCCCTGACATTGAGGCCTTTAGGAATTGCTTGTATCTACAGGTGAAAGAATCAATCCCCTACAAGTCATCATGTCTGCTTGGCAACCAGAACAATGTTAATGGGCTTTTAGAGACTTTGGAACCGTAGGCTTGAATGCAAAATACAGCAATTAGCAGAGCTCCCTGCCATGAATAGGAACATGCAGTGTAAATAAATAAATTACATTTCAGAAATTAATAAGTGTTGCCTAATTGGAGTTTAGCTTCTTAGATTCATAAAATTCTAGAAAGAATGGGGTGGGGGGAAGGTTGTATGCTTGTTTGCCAATATATCAGCTGTGGAGAGCATTGATTGCCTATAGCAGCCAACTGATAAACAAAAAATCTTTCCATGCCTATAGTTATGGTGCCAGGAACCCCAGCTTCATCTTGACACCTCGTACATCCAAAATTACTTAAATTAGCATTGATTTCTCCCATTAACATAATAGTGCAGCTGCAAACAGCCCTGAAAGTTTGAGGAAGCACCTGAGCACCTCAAAGTCAATCACACATCAGGGTAAGAAAAAAAGAATTGTGTGCCTGCATTGGAAGAAAAGGTAGTTGAATCCAGTCCTTTGCATACTTGCCAGGAGGACAGGACCGGAGTCTTGGCCTAGGCAGGCTAAGTTTCCAGAGGTCTGACTATCACCTTTCCATGTTCTATCTTTGCCCAGGTTTAACTGGGGTCTATTGTCTCCAACACAGAGTGAATAGATGCAGGGCTGCTGTGGAAATGAGGTCAGTGTAAAGGCTAAGAAGCAGGAAGGGCTCTTGAACATTTTAAAGAGGATTCTGTTGTTCATTTTTAAGAAGGGAAATGAGACCATGAGAGATGGGAGTTCTAGGGACTTAGAATTATAGAAAAAGTACTGCTGGAAGGGATCTTCAGAGGCCATCCAGTCCAGTCCACCACAAAAGACATAATCATCCCCATCCAAACCATCTTATTGAAATCCATCATCTAATCTACACAGTCAACCCCAAGAAAATTAACACCCTAACCTGCCACAGGTAAAGCAAGGGGTCTTGTTGCAAACATGCAAATTCATGAGTACAAGTACTCAGATACTACGATAATGATGATTAAAGGCCTTCTATAAACAGAGGGAGACAGTCACCCAAACAGAAGGAATAAGGAGCTAGGGTGTGGGGAAAACATGTGGAAAAGAGAGCAAGCATGAAGAGTGGGGAAGAAGCTATTCTGAATAGGAGAACATAAAGCAGCTGTTGGGTGATACTGCACCGCAGCAGAGAAAAATGTGGGAGCTGTCAGAGTATTAATGCAGAAGAAAGGATAGGATCCTCCACTGGGTAGTAGGTGGGCTCCCTCTTTCTGTTGCCATTAACCCAGAGTAGCCCGCAGTGAGCCAAAGCTCTTCTATTATTCCTGAACAGGCCTGCCTCCACCGTTCAGACCCTCTCATTTTCCCCTGGATCTCTCACGACTTCATGGCAGCTGCAGCAAATTTCTTGCTTGCATAATCAACCAAATGTCTTGAGTTTTTCCAGCAGTCTCTGCCATATTGAGCCCACAGAGCTGCTGTGATAGGAGGTTGCTCTAAGCCATCCTTCCTTCATCCATGCTTTTGGCAGCCAGATTTCAACACCAACTTCTTTTGCCTGTTGAATTTCTGCTCTATCCAGCTTTCAGGTAACCTTCCTGCCCCATACAAAGGTCCAATGGACTCTTTCCATCGACTGGGTCAAGCAGAGACTCAGACTCCATGAGAAGCAGCTTGGACTAGTTACCTCAACAAGCCTGGCTGCTGACAACTCTGAAACACTACTCCCAGCCCTAAAGTGGCCTCCTCCTAGCAAGTAGGCAAGTCACTTACCTTACGCACCTCAGTCTGTCTGTTAAACAGTGAGAACACTATTCTACCTAACAAGGCTGTGGCCAAGTTTAACTGATAAGTCATAAAACTCTTTACACCCTTAAGGAGGAGTTACTAGGTAGTGCCATTCCAAGCAAGCTGCATGGCTATTTATCACAGTTGGCTGCTGGCAACACATGGAACTGCACAGCAATTCTGCAATGCAGGCTGAAGTCATCCTCCCGTGCACCACTTATAGGCATCTATGTAGTTAAACCTGTAATCCCCTACCCCAAAATCATTAACAAACCCAGGTAAGCAGGAAAACACAGCCCCCTGGTGCATAATGCCAGCTTTCCTCTTCGCTAACTCCTCATGGCTAGGGTGCAGAAACCTTTAATGAATTTGACACAACTCCTACCACAGAACAGCTCCGCTATTTGATGCAAAGTTTAATTTGATTTCTCACTTGAATAGCTGAGACATTCTTGATACGCTTCTTTTGGCTTCCTCAAGATAAATTCACTGCATACAGTTAGCATTGGGAGATACCCATGTTTTACCCTCCCTACACTCTCCCTCCCTGGCCCTTTCTATTTTCTCTACTGCTGCTTTGTCTACACTCAAGAGTCCAGCAATTGGACTGCCAGGGCCTTAAACAGTCCTGTCTAACAGAGACTGGATTACTAAACAGGCTGCAGCAAAAGCCGTGTTATCCGGCATCTATGGGAAATGGGGGATGCCGGTTAATCAAATATGCTGGTTAATCAAAAATGCCACGTCTGGTGCATCAGGGCTTTCACTCCCTGGTGCCAGTGTGCCAGGGGGCAGGGAGGGGGCACCTGCGCAGGCTGCTCTGCCCTGGGCTGTGGTCCACAAGAAAGAAGGGGGACTCAGTTCATGGTGGCAAAACCAGAAGTGGGACTTCTGGTTTTGCTTTTGCTACGTCCCTCAGAAGGAAGACTTGTATTGACAGATGCCGGTTAGTGGAGCATTCTGGATGGTAAAGAGATGGGTAACACGGCTTTTGCTGTATATTTAAAGGGGGGATATCACCTCTTCTCACCTCCTGAAGAGCAGCATTGGTGGACTCCAAGCAGCTATATACACCCTCAGCCATGCTCTATAGAAAGTGCCCCTATAGGGCATAATCATAAAAATCTTCAGGCCTTGTCTATGACTTCTTAAAGGATTTCAAAGCACTTCACAAAAGTCATCAGTATCATTGTACACATTTTACAGAGGAAGAAACTGAGGCAGAGAGGGCAGGGGAACAGAATATCAGCCAAGCCGGAACTAGACTTCTCATCTCGCAGCACTCCATGCTTCCCACGGCCAGCGAGAGATGTTGATCAACCTGCAGGTCCCCTGGAGGTTAGCCCACTCTTTTGCCTCCACATGATGTACACATGTAGAATAGGGAAATAAAGCCCAAACACAGAGCCTAAATGGTGGGCTTGCTGGACTCAAAGCTTCTTAAGAATAGATGCTGTCCACAGTCAAAACTAAGACCATCATAGCTGGAATAAATCTGACCCTTTGGACACAAGAAGTCCATTAGAAGTCTTTTTCCAGGCTCTCCTGTCAGGGAGAATGCAAAGAGTGGTTGGAAAGAAGCTTCTGTGCACAGTTCTGCCCCACCTCCTCACAGGAGACTTCCTGTGATAACCATCACTCTTCCTCTTGACTAACCAGCATTAGTCACTGGGGCCTGCTCTTCAAACCATCCTGCAATGCATGCTGCTCCTCAGAAGAGGTGACACAGAGTAAAGTGATGTACTTCCCCCTCCCCTTGGGAGACAGCATGGTCCAGGTGTTCCATCTGCAGTCCTGCTACTGGTTTTCTGTCACCTGGGGCTTAACTTTGCCATGCTTCAGTCAGCCCATCTATAATATGGGGTATAAAATGCTTGGAAATGTGGAAGCCAATAATATTGCTGGAAACCAGTAAGAACACAGACCAGACAGTTGCATACCATGCCCAGTGGGCCAATTCAGTAGCATTTGATCTTACAGGGATTCATTAACAAGACTTCTCCCAGAAATAGCTGGTTCCTGGGCCCCAACTAAGCATGATGTCCTTCACCACCTTTTGCTGTGCCCCATTTCCCCCAAAGTCTTCCTTTGGAGAGGAGACTTTCTGGAAAGCCATGAGAGCAGCTACTACCTGAAGGCAGGGCTCACCAGCCCCAACCTCGCAGCACACAGGACACAGTGACAGATAACAGTGTGGATGAAGTTGGGCAGCTGACTATTCCAGTCCCTGAGGTGGACAAGTGTTAGTGAGGGATCAGGAGAAATTTGTAATTTTAACATTGTGCACAGCCATGAGGAGGAGGGTAAATTCCCTTTGTGGTTTCAGTTGGATACTGCCTTCTTCTGCCTTTTCTCATCTAAACTGGGATCTAAATGCCATACATTCCAATAACAAAGTTTATAAAGTACTTTGGAACAAATTTTGAGGCAAAAAGCATTGAAATGGAAGGCAAATGATAGTTATCAAGAAGGTGGCAGCAAGGTGAGGGACTGGCTGGCAGTTCTTGTTCTACACTGCTTTGCAGGAGGACCTGCAATTTAGCCTGACAGCCAGGTTCCAGTATGTACAGTTAGACCAGAGATATACAACACAATTCATCCCCCAGGATAAAGTGCCCAGACTGCTCATAAAACCAAAAGAGTTCAGGCCTGTGTGGCACAATCTTCCTCTGAGAGCACAATCCCAAATACAGTTCAGTATTTAACTAGTTACAGGGGTTAGAACAAGAAAGTCCACAGTAGGTAAGGCACCAGCCTAGTCTCTGGTTTTCCCATTGCAGAATGGCTGGCATTTCCTTCTCAAGTCTCGCAAACAAAACGGTCAATTTCAAAACCTTAATAAGCATGGTTAGAGAAAAAGATACATTTACAGGAATGAAAGCTACAGAGCAAGGAGCAGGCAGAGATCTCAGATAGGAAAAATCATTTTCAGGGTTTTACAGAATTTGGCAGCAAGAAAGAGAAAAGAAAAGGGAAAGCAGGTTTGAGGAAATGGTGGTGTTTCTGAACATCTCCTGATGGGGAAGGAAGGAGAATATGAGAGAACCATCTCCACCCCAGAGTGCTGAGGGAATTAGCAGAGGTCATTGCGGGACTCCTGGCATGGTTTTACGAGCACTCATAGTGCTCTGGTGAGGTGTCAGATGACTGAAAAAGGGCCAAAGTGGTTCCCATTTTCAAAAAAGGAAGGAAGGAGGACCCAGGAAATTATAGGCCTGTTAGTCTTACCTCCATCCTGGGGAAGCTCTTTGAGAAAACTATCCAGGTGCACATCTGCAAGGGGCCAGCAGGGGAAGTTATGCTTAGGGGCAACCAACGTGGGTTCATTAGAGGCAGGTCCTGTCAGACCAACCTGGTGGCCTTCTATGACCAGGTCACAAAATCCTTGAATGCAGGTGTCATGATGGATGTAGTCTTTCTGGACTTTAGGAAGGCCTTCGACACCGTCTCTCACCCCATTCTCGTTAAAAAATTAAGAGACTGTGGTGTCAATGCCTACACAGTCAGATGGGTTGCAAATTGGCTGGAGGGTCTCATCCAGAGAGTGGTGGTGGATGGGTCATTTTTGACCTGGAGTGAAGTGGGCAGTGGTGTCCCCCCAGGGCTCGGTCCTCGGGCCCGCACTGTTCAACATCTTCATCAGCAACTTATAGATTCATAGATGTTAGGGTCGGAAGGGACCTCAATAGATCATCGAGTCCGACCCCCTGCATAAGCAGGTAACTTGGATGAGGGGGTGAAAAGCACCTTGTTCAAATTCATGGATGACACTAAGATGTGGGGAGAAGTGGGCATGCTGGAGGAGAGGGACAGGCTACAATTGGATCTGGACAGGTTACAGGGGTGGAACAATTTTCCCTCCCTCTCCCTTTCCATCACCCAGTGGCTGGGATCCTTATAGCAGCTGAGCTATACTCCCCCATTTACAGAGTGATGAGATGGTGCCTTTTTCCTCCCCAGCAGCTGATGCATCTCAGAGCAAGCAAAAAAGGCTGTAGCTTCTGGCTGCTTGTGCAAAGGGATTATGGGACTCAAATTTGTACATTAAAAAGCAAATGGAGAACATGGCATAGGTGTGTCTCGTTGTTCAGTTCTAACAAATGCAGTGCCCTGGAAAAGGGGCAGGTCATGCAAGAAAAAGGAAAGGATAAAACACCATGGCACCACTTGAAAGTATAGTGCAAGCACAAAAGACATTCTAACAAATTAAAACAGACCAATAGTACCTCTGATATTTTTAAGATTTTTCTTTATAACAGCTTTATTCCTCTCCTTTGTATTCTAAAAATTCATCTTCAAAAGCACTCAATGCCTCCAGGGGAAAAATACCCCCAACACAAGGAAGACTTACCTTGAGGCCATAAGAATCTGTATTACCCGAGCAAAAAAGCTTTCATTGCTTGAAATTATTTATATTTCCAGAGCTCTCAAGCCAAAAGGAAATTTCTGCTTTTATTTAATACAAAAGTCACTTTTACTGGCAAGTCCTGTGGCCTCAGAAGATGCTGATGGCTCTTAAGAATCCTTTATGTTTCCGTCTCTGTCTGTTCACCACTCATCTTTCCTCCTTCTGCCACAGAATTTGTATTACAGAAGCAGCTCGACTCCACTGTACTATACATTGTACACATGCACATGCACACACACTTCTTGCCTCAAGGAGCTTAGGGTAGAGACAGATGTCACCTTTTATTGCCTCTGTGGCATCATAAGCATCTTTATGCTGGCACAAAGGCCAAGCAAACAGACATCCATACCCCTCATTGTGCTACAAATTGTGGCTGCAATGAAGGTGGTTCTAATTCATGCCACTATTTAGTGGCAGACATCTGTTTATGGCAGGAGAGCGCTGGCAGCCTGGAGCTGCCCATGCTCTCCAGGCACCCCAAAGAGGTGCTCAGCAAGCTTGAGAGGCTCAATCTTGCACATCTAAGGAATTCCTGCACCAGATAGGGTTCCTCAAGCCCTTGGAGCACCTACCCTGGGGACCTCTGGGACATGTTGCAGTAAGCAGAAAAAGTCAGGGTTTCTCTGCTTACTGAAACATGCCCTGGGGATTTCTGGAGCACAGCTTGGTAAGTGGGAAAACCCTGACTTTTCCTACATACTAAAACATGCCAGGGAGATTTCTGGGGGTGTGTCAAGTGGGGAAAGCCAAGTAGGCACTCATGGCTTGAGGGGCCCAATCCTGCATGGGAACTCCCAGGGTGCACAGGATCAGGATCTCTCAAGCTCTGACAGAGCATGTTGCCCATTGTTCAGCAGCATTAATGGATGGGGCAATCAGCACCATTTTCTTTCGTCTAATGAAGTAGATCAGCTCTGCCAATATATATCCCAGCACAGCTGATCCACTTCATTTGGCAATGTCGATTTCTAACCTTACAAACTAAACAGACAAGACAAACAAAGAAGGACAGGGGAAGAGATCTGCCCCAAAAAATCATAGTAGTAAAGTTGGGGACAAGACCCAGAGCCCCCCTCCCCCAATTTCCAGCACAGGGCTCTTCTCCACATTTTCACATTGCCTTACTATCAGCACCTGTGTGTGCACCAGCCACATAGAATGAGGTTTTTGGTTCTAGATGCCTTACACCAAATAAACAGGACCAAAGAAAAAGTTCAATTTACAAAGCTATCCTGATGAGATCAAACTGGTTGTGTCCATTAGAATTAAACTGAAGCCAATACAGCAAGCAGCAGAGTCAGTCCTCTCTGGCTTGTTTCTCCACAGATATATCAACAAGAAGCAAGTATATCTCCGTCTCTAAAGGGAACCACAGAACAGGAATGTTTCTACAGTGACATTTGCAATACACCCTGTTGTTGTGCCGGTGAGAAATTTGAACATACAAGCTATGCAGAGTCAAGATTTGGATGGGATACCACCTCCCTCTATGGTGTGCTGCAGGAAACTGCATTGTTGATTCAGTGCTGCTACATAATATTTGCTAAACATAAACAGTTCATTTCCATCTCAGCTCTGCACAAAGATGCAATTCCCACCCTAGAAGGAGAAGGATGCATGCTGAACAGAAAGGTAAGGAATCCATGGGTGACCCACAGAATGTGGGACATTTTGAACCATTATGTTTTGAATGCACTACAAATAAGCACAACTTTTATATTATAAAAAAAGATTGCCATCTACTGGCAGATAAAACCATTTAGTATTGCTTGTAACTTAATGGGTTTAATAAAGTTGTTGTTACGCCATTTCCTATGACTTATGCAGCATTTTGAGATATTTGATACTTGACTTAAAGACCCAGTGCCTGGAGACAAGTGCCTTACATCAGAATCTCACTTTCATTTTAAGAAATGGAAACCAAATTTCTACCTCCAATTGTTAGAGAAAAATCTTGAAAAATATGATCCTTAATGGCTCAAAAAGCAGCAGACACAAACAGAATCCAATGTTCTTTTTTTAAAACTCACTTTTTAAACTACTTGTGATTTTTGAATGATTGGGGTTGGAATATTGCAAATAGTGTCCTTCTTGCATAGTTTTAAATGGTAAGTGAGTAGGATTCCATCATAAAGGGTTTGAAGAGCATCAGATTTAATGGAGAAAGTGAACACAGTGGAAGTATTAGAAAGATAGTGCCAGGGATGTGACCTCTGCAGCCAACTCCCTCCCCAGGCTTTAAAAAGTCAGATGATGGACAGATGGGGTCAAACATCACAGTGAAAGAGACCCTACAAAAAGTACCAAGAAAGGTTACTGAAATTCTACAACTGTATGCAACATGCTCTTTCTCCAGAAAAATGACAGCTGATAGAAGATGGCAAAGCAGTGCCTCAGTTTCCCCATCATTAAAATTGGGATGACAGCATTTATCTACTTAACAAGTGAGGTTGAGCATCTTGGTTGCAAAACAAGTGGGTAGCCTCCAGCTAGAGCTGGATATTAAAAACCAATGCCTCTTTAATTTCTTAGCCTGAACAGGTTATTGCTCATGATTCAAGATCATGAATGATTTGTATTTGATATTTTTTTAAAAGATTTTCAATTTACTTCCAACTCGATCAATAATTTTCTGCTGCCTTACAACACATGCTAAGTAAAAAGGCAGCACATTCCTGTTAAGACAAATACTTTCTGAAGATCTTTGAGATGAAAGAGGCTTATTAGGCCAACTTATTTCTAGGAAAGATAGGTGGGGGGGAGGGAGAAAAACCCACCAACTTAAAGCAGCAGATACTATTGGTGAAGTGAGTGAAGTCTTGTAGGCCAATCCATGGTTTAAAGGAATAGGCATGTTTCTTCTAAACCAAATCTATCTTGGCTCCTCTGCGAGAAGCAGCTTTTCCCTCTACCTGATCGAATCCTGGTAGCTCAACCATGACAGTTCTAATGATGTGATTCAGTTTATTGACCTATTAGCTGCCACCTGCTTGGGACTCTAGCAGATTTGCCATTGTATAAGAAGCAGCAGCAAACATAAAACTCTAAATAAATTTTCAGAGGCCTCAGAACAATATAATTCATCACAGGTCTTTCATGAGACATCAGAGTGTGCGTGCGGGTGCATGTGTATTGAGGGGGTGGGAAATGGGAAACCAGAAGAGAAAGCTCCAGCCCAGGAATGAGAACTTCCTTTGTTCTCAAGCACATAACCCCTACAAACATGCACACACACCTGCTGAGGGCTGTAAATAAAGCAAAAACAAAGAAGAAGTAGGTGGGACTGCTAGAATGAGTGCTAATGAGGAGTCAGAAGAGCAGAGTTCAAATCTCTGTTCTCTCATTTGCCTCTCCTCTGCCCTGAGGCAAGTCACTGACTCTCTCCGTGCCTGTCTCCATCTCTACCTGTTTCTAATTAAATAAGCACCACATTTGGTCTGCACAGAGATAGAGGGAAAGAACCAGACTCCAAAGTCATTCAGATTTATGCACTTTGGTAATGCCTACCCATTACCACTAGGTAAGTTGCAGCTGCCTTACACATGCCCACTGAATTTAGCTCTAAACAAGCTGAAAACGCTCAGCAAGAGGCCAAGAGAAAAGAGTTTTGCAAAGAAAAGCAGCAGTGGAGGAGACAATTTAAAGTTCCCTCATCTGACAAATATGCAGGTCCCTGCTCTAACTCAGGAGGCACCGTGAGTTACTCTTCCCCCCACCACAACAGACATTTACTGTTTAGTTTGGGGGTGGAGGGGGCGGGAAATCAAGCCCCCACCACCCCTGCCCCACCAGCTCCCGTGCTGTCTGCCAGAAGGGAGTGGGGGGAAATGAGGGAGGGGAAGCAGGCTGCAGTTTGCACAGTCAGAGCTGGAGGGAGAGTGGGCTGAGGGGCCGTGAGGCAGAGAGGGTCCAATCCACCTGCCCTGCCCCCCTCCCAGCTCAGGCCAGACAAACCCCATGCTGCAGCATGCTCCCCCTCAGTCATCCCCACTTCCTTTCAGCAGACTGCATCAGCCCAACCTCTATCATGACCAGGGACTGATGGAAGTTAGATGAAGGCACTCCACTTTGGAGTGCCTTCATCTGATTCCTCATTACATGAGGGTTAATTTGTCATGTGATTGGCCACTTTGAAAGCACTTTCCAGCCATGCACTTCTGTCACAGTATGACTGTAGAGCACTTTCAGGAGACTGATCGTGCAAATATCACTTGTGTCAGTGCTGCTTCTTGCAGCCTCCTGGCTCCTCAACACATGAATTTATATGGGCCAAGACATTCAATTTGGTCCTTGTAATAAAGATACTTTGTTCTACTTGCCTCCCATGCTTACAAAACTACCCAAGTTAAGAGGAATTTTCTCTAGCTACCTGGACTCAATATGCACAACAGGGACCTGATCTAGTCCCTTTAATGCACAACACTAAACCTTTGAAGCAGCAGCAGCTTGCTAGGATGGCAGCTGAAGAAATCAAGCAGCCAGAAGGTGGGATACCCAAAATTTTACCAAGGTCCAGGAAAAACCCAGGCCCCAGCAAGGTAGCCAGCAATGAATTGCTTCAGAGAGCAAAAGGAACAAAAAGTCCTCATCAGGCCACTCCAGGCCTGACTAACCCATAAGCTGCTAGGTCTGACCCAACTAGATCTGGCTGCAGAGGTGAAGGGGATGTTCATTGGCTCCAGTGAGAAAAAAAAAAAGATATTTCAGATTCAAAAAATAAAGGGCTGGCAACACAGGGAGCTGCATCGTGGGAAGCATTTTGATGTGCAAGATCCATTAGGACTGGGAAACACTGGGTCAGGATCTGTTACTGCTTTTCCAGGATACCACATTACCTTCTGAGCCATTCTGAGTCCTAGGTTTTACATGGTCATTTGTGACAGTAGTGCCAGAGGAGTACAGTGCCTGCATCCTAGCTGGAAACACACTTGGAGTAGGTGGCCACTGAAGAGTTTATACTCAAAAAGGCCAAGACAAAGGGTGAAAGAAAAAACGCCTCTACTTTACAGGAGAGAACAGAGACCCAAAATAAGGGAACTTGCTCTGGGGCATGTAGTTCACAGCACAGCTGAGAATTGAACACCTTCCCCCCTTGAACCTCCTCTTCCCCTCAAAACGCTTGGCCAGCAACCAGCATCGGGGGCATCTTCCCTCTCACTATTATTAGCTTTTATTCCCTGCCCACTCCCATCTGAAAACCATCATTTCTCCTCTTCTGAATAGCAGTCATTTCTTTTCACCACAACATTTGCTGCTGGGCAAATGTCTCTAGCAGAAGGAAGAAAGAAAATATTCCAGCCTTTGAGTCCTGCTTTTTATATTTTTACTTTCTTCTGGTGAAAAGAGAAAGATAATTCCTCTTGCCAGCTGGCCAGAGACACTGCTGTGTCTCTCTGCCTTAGACAGACCTAGCTGCTGTCCCCTCCACACAGATGGCAAATGCAAGGCTCATATCCCCTACTCACACCCCACCTTCTGCTCCATTGGTCCTTAACAATATTCAGGGGTGGACATTGGCAGCCGAAGAGGACAACACACAGCATGATAGAAGAGGCTATAGAGATCAGTGAGAGGAGGGTATAAAATACCTAACAGATCAAAGCATTGCAGAATAAGGTCTTAGACTTCATCAAGCCAGTTGGATCTCATCTTGAAAGATCCCTCTATCAGACTTCTACAGCACTGAACAAAGTCACATGAAACCCCAAAGGAAGGATAGGCATTGTGAGACCTATGGTTAATGCTGTGGGGGCATCACACATGTCCTCCATGCCCTGTGATGAGAACTAAGTTGGGAAAGGTATTTCAGACTTGTGGGGAAGAGTCTTGGGGTCCCCTTGCTGAAGCAAACCTAGAAATGAAGGTATGTTACAATTTTACACTTCCCTAGGACCCTTCATGCAGTGATATCAAAGCATGTTGCACACAGGAAATATTTGCAGCACTACTGACCTATTTTACAGAAGGGAAAATAAAGTCATAAAAAGGTTAAGCAACTCAAATAAGACAGTACAGTGAGCCTGATACAGCCAGGAATTAAGCTTTGGTCTAATCGCTCCCAGTCCTGCTCTAACTATTAAGCTGCAATCCCAACCTTATTTGAAGAGAAAGGAAGTACCACACAAAGGTTTAGTTTAAATGTGGAGTGTGACTATTTGTTCTAAAAGTTTGGGCTTCAAGTGCCAGTTGCATGGGTCAACAAGCAAAGAAATGCAGCTAGAGTCTGTGTGTGGATGGCTATGGGATCTATTACTTGCTGCCACAAAGCCATATTACCTCCTTGCTCCCCAGAAATCCAGAGCCATCCTGACTGTGGCACATAATCAAGAAGCCAAGTTTGAAGCTGCATCTCAGATTAAGTTTTAAGATTAGTGTGTATAAAGTATTTTGGCTTTCAATTATTCTGCAGACTCACTCAGTTAAACAGCACTGTAAGTCTAGATAGAGCAATCTTTGTCAGTGGAACAGATTTGCCCTGACATCCCATAGCTGTTGCTATTCTGGAGAAAGAAGAAATGAAAGCTCCTTCTCCGGTAGCTTTGAAACACAATCCCTGTCCACATGACTTCAAATAGACAACCCACAATAAACAATCCTACCATGACCAATTTGATACTGCCTTCTAATAGGAATTCACAAGGGTTGTGAAAGCAGGTGTTGCTGGATCTTAGCACCTGTGCAACAGGACATTTCAAGTGCCATTTGCAATATATTGCCCCACCTAGGGCAGGGGATTCTACCTTTCTACTCTGGAATCTTATTCTGCATTTTCATAGATTTCATAGACGTTACAGGCTGGAAGGGACCTCGGAAGATCATAGAGTCCAGGCCCCCACCCTAAGGGAAGAAAGTCATCTAGGGTCATAGGATCCCAGCAAGATAAAAATCCAAATTTCTCTTGAAGGTGTTCTAAGTAGGTGCTTGAACCACCTCCGGCAGCAGGCTATTCCAGACCTTGGGGGCTCGGACAATAAAGAAGTTCTTCCTTATGTCCCACCTGAAATGATCTTGGAGGAGTTTATAACTGTTCAACCGTGTCCCTTGGGGTGCTCTGGTGAACACGCATTCCCCCGGATCCTGGTGAACACCCCTTAAAAACGTATAGGTGGCCACCAGATTGCCCCTGAGCTTGCACTTTTCCAGGCTGAAGAGTCCCATGGCTCTCAGCCTCTCGTCATAAGGTCTGTTTTCCTGACCTCTGATCATGTGCGTGGCTCTTTTCTGGACTCTCAAGCTTCTCCACATCCTTTTTGAATTGTGGAGCCCAAAACTGGATGCAGTACTCCAGTTGTGGCCTCACCAAGGTTGACTAAAACAGGAGAATGACATCCTGGGATTTGCTCGAGAAGCATCTATGGATGCAAGCTAGCGTTTTGCTCACTTTACTAGCAGCAGCATCACATTGAAGGTTCATGTTCATCTTGTGGTCAATCATGACCCCCAAGTCCCTTTCGTCCGTAGTGCTAGCCAGCGTAGCACTGCCAAGCCTAAAATAATTTTAAAATGATTAGTTGACTTGTTTGATCGATGGATAATGTAGATTGGCTGGAGCCAATCTTCTGAAGACTCAGCCTTGCCAGATTTCAGAAAAAGAAGTCCTCTGAAACCACCACCCTTGAACTTGGGCACTAAGAAGATTCTGCGCCATTTACCCAAATATCTTAATGGAGTTTTAAAAGGGGATTGTATCATCTTGAAAAAAGTATTTGAAATGGAGGTAAAATTAATTTCAGGAACCAGCCCTGCTTCTGGATCTCTTGCACTCGTAGGGCTACAAAGGTTGCTTTTGAAAGTTCCTACTTCCCTTCCAACCTGCCATGAGAAAAAGCCACAAAGAACAGATGAAACAGACTGAACATTTGACAACTCTTGATATTTAGTTGATTTTGCTGTTGCCCCAGTATAATCAGAATAAGAACTGGTCAAATGGAAAACAATATTTCCCTCTTTATGTCAGTGGCAGAACCTTGATATTTTAAGATATGACAAATGGAAGTCAGGCATTGGGAATCTTTTCATCTTCCCTTCTTCCATTAGCTTTTTTACCTGCCCATTAAATCCAGAGCCAGGGGAGGGGTTTTCCATGCTGCTGGGTGGGGAAGTCTCAGCTGGGTATTGCTTGACAGAAATGCATAAGCATAGCTCCCACATAAGCCATGTCAAAGCGGCTGCAGTCAGTATCAGTCAGCCATTCTCTGTCTCACAGTAGATGGGATTTCCCTGGAATGGCTTTCTCTCTTTCTCTGGTAAGTAAAGTGTACTGACATTCTAAGTAAGGAAGCCAGCCCAGATGACAGGACTTCAGGAACAACAGAGAAATCCTCCATGTTCCCAGTGCCAAGTTACTTCTAAGGAAGAAACCCGTTGTCCTATGACTCCTGAGCACTGTGCTGCCAGGGTGCCAGCCACAGACCAATAACAATGCAGGTCTTGAACCACCATGCAGGACTTTATCTGAGGACTGGACACCTGGAAATTTAGAATTAAATTCCCATTTAGAATGAAGCCACCTTGTAAAGCTTTTATTAATGATGTTTGAAGCAGTAAGCCCTGAGCACTGCAATGATATAGTAGTCCAGGTATTGGAGAAGGCAATGTAATGAGGTAATAAAAAGTGATCACAGTAACACAGACCAGTGCCTTAGCTTTAGACAGCCTGTACTGCCATGGCAGAGGACTATTCTCAACAATAGAGGCTCAGCTGCTTCCTCCCCAGACTACCACCACAGTGACGGAAAACTTTCCTAAGGAAAGAATGGCAAAGAAGTGTCTGTGTAGCTACTGATTAATTCAAAATACAGACCAGGAACCAGGTTATAACTGTCCAAAACACTCAGAACCCTACAACACGCTTTAAATATTTCACACCACTGCATAAGAATGGACTAGTATGTGAATAGCTTTCATGTGCCAGTTCAGTAACAAAGGAAAATATGGCTCTGAAATACCTGAAGAGGTACATGTAATGGGGGAAGGCAATATCTCCAGGGGTTGTTAGAACAAAGGACAGGGAGCCAGGATACTTGGGGCGCAGACAGAAGTGCACCTGCCTGCTCTAACTGAGAATGCTTTGCAGGCAGTGCTCTGAGTTGCAATGATCCCTTGGAACAAACAGAAGTTCAGTGTTGGTTCAGGGGGGGAGAGGACTCCAGCTGGGGCTGGAAGCCTGCAGCTGGTTCCCCCTAGGAATGGCCCTCCTCTCTCCTAGCCTGTCCCTGTTTCAGAATGGCAGGGACAGGTGGGGGGGGGAGGGAGCAGAGGGAGCTGGTTCTTAGGGGCTCTCCAGCTGGCACTGGAGGATGGGGTGGGTGTATTGGAGCTCTCCACCTGGGGGGGGGGGGGAGGTCCAATACACCCATGCCAACCTCCAGCAGGGGCTGGAAACCCCCCAAACCAAACTCCCTCTGCTCCTTTTCCTCCCTCCCATTCTGAAAAAAGGTCGAGGCTGGCAGGCAGCGCAGACAGAAGTTACAGAAGACAAATCTGTTTTGAAGCACCTTCATCTGACCCCTCATGCAATGAGGGTTCAGATTTTCATTCAATCGGCCATTTTTGAAGTTGCCTGCAGCTGTGCACTTGTGCTTGGTCACAGCTATAAACTGCTTTGTGGCCAGATCAGGAAAAAAACATACACTTCTGCCTACTCCCTTGGGTGCTATTTTCAGTTGTAAAAAGAAGTCCTTCTCCACATACATGCAGCTCCTGGCCCAGCAAACACCCTCCATGTTACAAAAGACAAAACTCTCCTTCTGCCATAACAGTAACATTCTGCAAATCAAATCATCATAAAGGCAGAGGTTGCCAGACTCTGTTGAGAGGAAATGGGGGGAGAGGGGGAAATAAATCACTTTACTGGAAGGGGAGGTATGGAGGAGAAAAGAGGAATACAAATCACCTTCCTCTTTACTGCTTTGAAAATTCAAGAAGTAGACACCATTTTCCCCTAACAAAGGCAAGTAAAAAGAATCTGAATACACCAATGATCTGATCTATGGAATAGCAGAGGACCATTTTATGTAGTTACTTTTTTGACCCTTCCATTACTTTACAGCCAAGAAAAAAAAAAACAACCCTCAGCAGTTCCTCGACTTAAAACAGTCTCTAATAGACCACACACATCTGCATTAACATCTAATAGGACTGCTGCAGCATCTTGCTATAAATCTCATGCAACTCTTTATACAGAGTGAAAGAAAACACTAAATATGCTAAGTAGGAAAATGAAAGGAGGCAGATACATCTCTAGATTTCCAGAAATCCCTTTTTTTATAGGCTTGTCTAAAGACTGCTCTCAGAGTCTCCCATTGATGCTACTGGTGCTGTAGCACTGCTGGAGATGCCATGAGAAGAGAGAAGCCACTGGTGTTTAAACTGTTTGTTCAGCATTAGTGCACCACTAAAAGGCATGGTGAGCACATATAAGAACCTACAGAAAATGAACAGAAAGGAATAGGACAGGACTGTTATTCTAATGCAGTCACCATTACTATACCGCTTGTCTCGTCATTCCACTCCAAGGGGAAATGTGGTGGACAAAACTATGAAAGAGCAGTGCTTACAGAAGGCTCTGCTTAGTTAGGCAATTCCAAGTTGAGCCACATATTGGTTTTGCCTGGGCTGTGCATGCGTTCCCCAGAAACTTCCATCCTACATGTCATGATTCAATTAGCTGCCTGGTTGCATAATAAATGTTTGAACAGGGTCAGTGCAATTACAGTGTAAATGGAACGTCTACTCTCCATGTGATAACAGCCATTATTCACTAGGGGACTGCTGATGTTTACAAGATGAATTTGACTCTCTAGAAAGAAAAACAGCAATACACATGCTGCACTGCTTGTGGGAGGGAAATTTGGCGGGCCCTAATGAAAAGCAGATATAGGGCAATGGCTCATTATTACGTTCTTAATAGCACTGATATCTTCTAATCCAAGGCACCTAATAGTGAGCGTGAGGACAGGAAAACAGATTCCTTGCCATCTGCCAAAGCCTCTGGATTCTGTGGTCTTTGTTCCAAGACCTTCTGAAATGGTGTATTCTTAGCCCCTCAGGGGCTTTTCTCAGGCTTTATTCAGAAGTTAGACCGAGCTTAAAGAGCTCTCCCACAGCCATGCACCAGAGCTGACAATCATCTGGGAAAATAAGGCACCTCAGACTTGGGACACCAGCAACTCTGAAATAGAACTTCCATGTCAGGGACAATGAAGGAGCAGCAAACTACCTCTGCCTCCCTCTTAACTACTTCTGCCTAGTTAAGGGACTCCTTTTGCAACCAAGTCAATCCAAAAGTCACTAATACTTGGCAGTAGATTCCACATGGCCTCAGTTTTATCCTCATCTCTGCCACAGCCTCTTTGGAACTGTTGTGAAGTTACAAACCCTATGCCT
The DNA here is from genome assembly GCF_030867095.1 of Alligator mississippiensis. NCBI lineage: Eukaryota > Metazoa > Chordata > Crocodylia > Alligatoridae > Alligator > Alligator mississippiensis. The sequence goes on from NC_081833.1 coordinate 22,434,411, forward strand.
TAGTTTCCCCATTTGTAAAATGAGACAAACATCTTGCCCCATTCCTTTCAAACAACTTTCCCCTTCAGATTCTGGCAATGCATTCAAAAAGCTTTCCTTACAGACCACATGCAGATTTCAGCTAGTGAAGAAAGCAACTCTGCTGGGAGCATCTCTTGCACAGGGTATTTCCAATCATTTTTTCTATAGTACCCATGACCCTAGAACCCTGGGGCCCAGACACTCATGTCTGTCCCAAGTGTGATTTCATGTAAATTTGAGTGGGATAGCTTTTATCTCCCAAAGCTCTTTATGGTTAAGATGTAGGTCATCTTAGAGACAAGCCTCTATGTTCTTACTAACACTTGCTTGATTTGTGTGACACAAGGCTAGCTAGAGGGTTTGACAGCCCTTGAGATGCAATGGAAGACTTCTCAATACCCTGGGCTCACAGAGCTAGCAGGATTGAGGGCTGTTAGCTTTGGAGCTTGAGGACTCCTCTTTAGCTGACACTGTGTCAGTGTTGATGAGATTTAATTAATATGGGTTTAGCAATTATGCACACGCACCTAGCCTCTCCATTATGTATTTAATTTATATAAAGTGCCTGCACTGAAATTGTTTTATGGCTCCTGAGAAATACACGAGCCAAGAAGCTTTTAAGAACAGAGAACAGGCCTTTTAAGATGTACTGGATGTGTGTACACAATCCAGTTCTAAAACTAATCATTTAAGTTACCATAGGAGATTCAAATGGGCATAAATTAACATTTCCCAGCAGTGTAGCAGAAGCATGTTTTGTCTGGAGATTAAGCTGATTAAATCATCAAGTGCCATAATTCCTCCCTCCCCCCCCCACAAAAGGCTGAAAGACATGCATAAAAATATAGATACAGCCTTCTAAGCCACAGCAGGGAACTGTAAATTCATCTCGCAGTGACATACTGGCTTATTGGAGTGAGTGTGCACACTCCCCTCCTGGGAAGGAGCTACTGTGATCTAACTGGCATGATACAAAGGGAAAACAAATCTCCAGTTAAAAATCGAAGGGATGCCATCAGAGAAGCCTGGAGAAGCTTAGAAGCTGCTTTGCTTTGTATTGCCTTCGTTAAAGGTTTCACTAAATACAGAGACCAGGCATGTGAAAGCAAGCTGTGAATACTTGATGAGACACGTATGCTAGAAGGGACTTCTCAGACTGCAGAAATATCAGAACTTCCTAGCCCAAGATGCCTGGGTAGCTTGGGCACCTTGAAAAGCTTCTAAGGTCTCTGATCAACCCTTTTCCTTCCCACTCCCACATTCAACTTACTACTCCCTTTGGATTCCTTCCACAAATATGTCTATACCAGTCTGATTTCCTCACCCCAAGGAACTACCACGTCCTCTCTCCATCCTCTCAATCTATGAATCTGGGAAAGAAAATGGTATCTGTGAAATCTGCTCCAGCTCTTCCACACTCCAGCATAGCTTCTGGCTCAGTGTCATCCCTGGTACTTGGGTCAAAGATAGATTTCATCTAGTAGGAATCCCAAGTCCTGGAGCAAGCCTTCAAAGACCCTGCTGTATGGAAAAAGACTTTTCTGTGTTCCCACTTTAATAACAGTGCTCCTGTAGGGCAATAAAAGTGTTGGCTATTTGAGAGAAAGGAGTGAGAGCTGAGGAGAGAGCCCTTTATGTCAGCCATAGCGCTCCTGTCCATAAGAGAGGAGAATAGGTATCCAGGTCGCAATATTGCCAAGCCAAAAAGATGAAACTTATATGTAACAAAAAGATTTCTGGCCCACTCTAAAGACACACTAGTCTGACCCAAGCTTCAATATTCCCCAGCAAATTCCCCATAGCAAAAATCAAAGAGGAGACTCTTCTTTAAACTCAACTCCCTTTTGCTGCTTTGTTCAAGCAATGATCTGATTATTCTCTGCATGCATCCAATGGGTTCTTCCCTTTTCATTCTTTGGATAACACTCCCCTATGCATGGCTGGCCTCCCTCAGGGGCATCTCTTCAGGCCTCTCCGCTCCAGGCACTAGTCACCTAATCAGAAGCTCTCAGAACAACTCTTCCCTCTGTCTGTCCCATTTCAATGCCAAAAAGTAAAAGTGGTACCTTCGGCAACCCCTACCTCCTACAAGCCTCTGGGCTTCCACTCTGTCCGCAATCCATCCTTCTTCTTGTGTCATTAAACTGCACACATGTTGGCTGTGCCCTGTGCTAGAGTCTCTGTTCAAGGAGCAGTGGGCTTTGGCACAGAGATAATTTCAAACAGAAAAGGGACAAGGGCTACAGGGTCACACTGTAAAACACACAGAGAATTACTGCTCCTCTCCAGTGACTGGAAATGTGGGTGCTCCCATGGACTGTACATTCTGCACAGGTCAGAGCCCCTGCCTGCACTGTTCAGACAGAGAAGATAAAATTGCACCCAAAAAAAAGAATCTCTGTCCATGGTACTGCTGGCAGGTATCACTCGCTACAGGCACCAACCGTGGCAGGTGCTCTCCTAGGTGCTGATAAATTAGTCCAGCCGGTAATGCTTCCAGAGATTAACCAACAAGAGCAATCACAGCACTGCCCTTATGAGATGGCTGAGGGTTATTACTTCCATGCTGAAGATATAGGAGGCAAGGTAAGGGGAGAGAGGGGCGAGGAGGAGGGCAGCAATATAAAGAGAAACTTGCTAAAGGCCACCCAGGGTAGAGAAGTGAATCCAGTTCTCCTGCGCCTCAGGCTAATGCCCCAACCAGTAGACTCATCCGTCCCCAGGTTTCTGTTGCTGCTCTGCCTTTAGAGTTGACATGAATGGCATGAGCCAGTCTGGTTGCACACCACACAGCTATTTTAAAAGGAGCAAGCTCTCCTGTGGTTCTCTTACAGCATGGAACCACTGCCTCAGCACCCTCACCTTATTCTTCGCTACCTCAGACACTCATGACACCTCATTCAGCTTCCCTTAGCACCCCCCAACACATGCACACATACAAAAATGGGAAGTGGAAAGATGAGCCCATTTCTAGCAGCAAGATGTAACTTCAAGTAAACAAGATTTTCCCTCCTGCAGCCTCTTCACTTACTGCCATGAACAAAACAAGGAAAGAGAGCAGATCCTTTTTTCATTGCACTCAATAAGCTTGCTGTTTGGCTTTATAACTGGAATTCCCTTCCATGGGGTCATCTGAGAAGACGATCAGAACAGGAAGCCATGAGATTTCCCCCCCTCCCCTCTTTTTAAAAAGGAAAATGAGATCCAGATTTATTTGCCCAGAGGCACCAGTCCTATCAAAGCATCTATGTGGTCTGGCTACTAGATGGAGTCACTTTAGAACATGGTAAATCACCACAAGACAAAGATCACCTCAAACCAGGGGCAGGCAATTATTTCAGGCGGAGGGCTGCTTACTGAGTTTTGTCAAGCCATCGAGGGCTGCGTGACAGGCAGCCAGGGGCAGATAAATATTAATTTCCTAAATTTTGGGGGGGCCTCATGGGCTGGATAGAATAGCCTGGCAGGCCGCATCCAGCCCCCGGGTCACATTTTGCCCACCCCTGCCTCAAACTTTCCCAAACAGGTTTTGCTAATCCTACAGTTTCTCTCCAAAGAGTGCTCCATCCACACCTTCACTCCAACAGGTTATTCTCACCTCCCAAGTGGGGTAATGATGTACCTGCTTCAGTGCATTAGGACAACCCTTTTATAGCAGAATCATCTTCTGCTGACATGGGTGTTTTAGGCAAACATAATCCCTTAGGATTGAGAGAAGTAAACCAAGAACATTTTCCAGCAGGGTTTTGTAACCTGACTGTGCTTGGCTACTTTGTTTTAATTAGTTTTCATCTGCAGGTGTTTGAATTGTTTACAATGTGTTCAAGGACCCTTAGGTAGGACACTTCAAAACGAAAAGGCCTTTTCCAGACTCAGTTGAAAACAAAGCTTGCTCAAGAGTTAGAAAACCTGACTCAGTTATCACAAAGAATCTCACTAATATGGGGGCAGGAGAGAAAGGTTCAAGGCTGAAATGACAACAGAAGAATGTGTCAGAATAAAGCAAAAACATACATGAAGGAGGTTTTCCAGTCAGCTTCACACATCAGGAAGCAGTACAAAGAAGCTGTAAGTTCTTGCTTACTCTCCTACCTAGTCACTAAAAACAGCAAATATTTTAAAGTTGATTTATATAAAACAAATAGATATTTTTGGCAGAATGAGGCAAAAGGTATCTGTTCTACCACCCTTTATTTGAAAGCCTGGTCCAAAGGACTGGTTGTCTGGGTTTTGTATTCTATTGCACTGGCTCCTGCCTCAGTTTCCTCTATAAATAGGTGAAGACAACAACCCACACAAGTAACAATCAGATTTAAAATGAGAAACTGCTAAAATTTTTCAAGATGAAACAAGGGAAAGCAGCAATGGGGAAAGTATTACATTCAGCCACAAACAGCATAAGTTCTCTTAGCTGGACCTGTTTAGAGAGCAAGTCATAGGGTGCCACATACCACATACATACCACACAAACCATCCCAAGAATGTCACTGATTGAGAACTAGTTCACACGTGCCCCTGGACAAAAGCATCCACACAAGCATACTGCTAAGGGTTTTAAGTAGAACTCCCAGCTTTGAGAGACTGCATTACTGCCAATGTGCCACCAGGGAGCGGTACAGTACCCAGACCAAAATGTCTTCCAGGTGTCAGTGCCCCAAAATTCTCCTAGAGGGGGCAAAAGACCCAGATTGGGCTGGGGGTTGGAATGGCAGGGTTTGTCAGCTGTTGGGAGGTTTTGTGGCACCTGACTCATAGTTCCCAGGGATCTGGGTGCTCTGCTCTCCTTCCCCCTCTCCCACCCCAAGAACTCCCAGGTTTTTCCAATATGTGCAGCATTGAACCTGCCAGGCAGAGCTGGCTGCAGGAGTGCAGCATAGAAGGTGAGGAACAATTAACAGTTAACAAGCTAATTCACTTCACATTGAGCATAAACTTGACAGCCATTCTGTTCCATCAAGTGCCCACTGTGCAATGACTGTTCACCCACCACCACCCAGCAATTGAGAGGTGTTTACTGTTGTAGGCACAACCACCGACCCAGCACAAACCTCCCAGAATGTGGCTACCCCTCCCCACCCCAAATAAAGGGTCACAGTACAAGAGGAAGGCTGCACACTAAGATCACATCTGTATCGCTTCCATGCTATGCTTAGGACCATCACCAAGAAAAATGCTTTACTTGCTTGCCAGCTCACCACTCAACACCTGTCAAAGAGCAAGAAGGCACACTGCCTTAAAGCACACCTGAGACAGAGCTCCTGAGAGTGGTCCTGGGTGCATGCTCCAGCACCAATCTAGGCCTACTACACTGCCTCACTTGAGAGAGCTTTGCAGTAGAGCAGTCCCATTATTCTGTATGGATCCGGGGGGGCGGCGCAGCAGAAGGTGGGTGGAAGGAGAAGTAGTGCAGTATGGGATGCCTGGAGGACTGGTATGGAACATTGAACCATTTCAAGGAGGACCAGATCAAAACAGTGCTAGGGGGAAGGGGAAAAAAAGAAGAGAGAGGTGTGTGGTGGAGTGGGGAGAATCAGCTAAGCATGTAATCCAAAAAAGGTATTAACTGCAGCAAGTTTTTTGCAAAGGAAGAGGGCAGCGAAAGGGGAAGCTTGCTAATTTAGATACACTTGATGGCCAGTGCTACAAGTCTGGAAGGTGCAATGCATTTCAAGAAATCTCACACTATTTAGAATAATTATTCATCACTTTTATGGGTCTGTAAATCTGTCCAGTGATTTATAGAGCAGAGGAGTGTGTGCAAACCCTGCCCTAAAGTCCTCCCTAGCACCATATCACCTAGTTTCCCTAGACTGCAAACAAAATTACTTCTTAAAAAAAAGAAATTTAATTTCTCATCAATCTTCCTCCAAACTTTCTGATACCATTTTAGAGTAGGGACAATCTGGGGTTTTTTTGGTTAATGTGGGAAGGAGTGGAGGGTCAGAGAATGGCATTGCATTTCAATGCAGAGAATGGCACTGCTCTATTCCAAGCTTCACACTTCTTCAGTTCAATTAGAACAGGCTGCAGCATGGAGTAATGAAGTTCTCAGCTTAAGTGCAATGTCTTCAAACATGTCAAACACACTTGTCTACAGCAAGATACTAGCCCCTGACAAGCTTGAAGTTCTAAAGAGAATTCTTAAGCTAGTTTTCTGCAAGCAATCTGATGCGCACTCAGGACTTAGTTTCAAAGAGGGTATAACATTTCTCCCTCCATAAAAATAAACTCCCATGCAGCTGTGTGAAATTGTCAAACCATTCAATCAAAACTGGCTTACCTGCCATGAGCAAGTCTGACAAATTCTTAGTACAGAAGACTATTTTTTTTTTAATTCCCATATATTTTCCCAAAACTAAAAGTGCCTAAAACAAAAGAATTACCTCAACCGTACTGCCAGCATTATGGCATGACATACACTGACATTTCACCCCCATACAAACAACTGCCTTTAAAAACAAGGATTTTGAGTAATCAAGGGAGAGGGGCATAAAAAAAAGGGACTTATGCAGTTACCCTATTTCAGCTGTTATTACATGGGAGGAGGTATGTTCTGAGACGGGAATGAGCAGAGTTCATAAATATGCATCTTTGCTTAAAAGTATCAGGCTTGGCAAAAAAACTGCATATTGCCCAAAATTCAGTGCTTGCCTCCTCAGAAATGCAGATACCAGTACACTGCTCACTCCACTGGCTTCTTCTGGAGCAGCGAATTGAAGTTGAGGTCCTCGGCCTTTTTATTTTTGTGTTCTCAATAGGCAAGGCCAAAGATATGCAGATTACTGTTTCATCCTCCAACAACTCTGATCCTTAGGAGTAATGGATTGTTCCCCTCCAAGGTGATGCCCTTGTTCAGAGGAATCAGCTAGCCAAAGCTGAAATCCTCTCCTGCAGGAACTAGGAATTACCATTAACCTCACCCGGTTTCAGGCCCACATGCATAGCTTGATTCAAACTCACTTTAGGGAAAACCAACTCAGTGCCTCCTGGCATTAACAGACACTGCAGAACTTACTGCTGAGGTTGGGGGAGGGGAGGGATAGGGAAAAGGGTAGGATTTTGCTGCAATGAATGCAAAGTGAATTTGTTACTGCAAACATTCACACCTTCCTTGGATGTTTTGAATGTAGTTTAATGAACTTCCTGTCCTTGTAGTGGCAGGATGTGCCAGTTCGCTTGTACCCCTGCTTTAGCTTTAGCAAGTTAAAGAATGTTTTTGATGTTTCTGGCATTATGCCTGGTAGTTGTGGGCAAGGGATGTTCCTGAAAAATTTAAAAAACTGCTAGAGAGGCAACAAGGTCAGGGGATAAACAAGTCAAGGGACCTCAACCATTTCCAGCTTTGCTGACTCACCATTTGATCTTTCACAAGTCACTTCACCCATCCTTAAGCTTCTCCATTTGAGGAAGAATAATAATAACAATAATAATAGTGATGATGATGAAAAAGTCTCAGTTACTTCTCTTTGTAAAAAGCTGATAGCTATATAAAAAGATACAAGCTAAGTGCCAAGTAAGAACTGCCAAGAAAAGCAATGGTCTCTTTGTTGGACAGCAGGGGATCTCAAGAGCATTGATTAGGCAGGAAAGCAGGGCGCTATTGCACTGGCTCCTGCTAATCCCTTTCTCTTTTGTTGACAGGCAAGTAAGACTGCCACAGCAGCGGGAAAGGAGACATACAAGGGAAGCTGCAAGTCAAAAATATTCCAATGGAATGTAATTGGTTTCTCTTTAGTGAATTGACACAAGAGTTCGTTTATAAATACGTCAAGAGCAAGTCGGTGTGAAATTGGAAATGTGAGTGGCTGGCAGCCTCTGTAGCAATGCACTGCTAGCAAAATACATGGGTTAAGAGATTAAATATGCAGGAGGTTAAGCTGCATAAATTGCAGATTGGGAGACATGTGAAAAAAATGCAGAATTTTAACCCTAATCAATTCCATCAATTCCATGATGGAAACCCTATCCTCTGCACACATTCCCTCAGACAAATTCACCTTCAAACCTAAACACAGTCTGCCTGGGTACAGGCCACTTGAGTGTTAGGACCTATGTCACTATTTATTTGACATTAGGGGGAATCCCATTGCTCCACCACTTAGAGAGTGTCCTCTGCCTTCAGCACCACTGCTTCTCACCATGGATCTTTCAGGGGGTGAGATTAGCTCTAATCCTGTTAGCGATTAGCTCCTAAAAGCATGAACACATTCAACACATGTTCACAGTGCCACAGGACACTCTGCCCAAACCAAGACAGGTTTTACTAGTCAACCAGAATAAATTATTTTAGGGTCCCTGGGTTAAAATAAAGAAAAGGGTACATGCATATCCACGCTGCTGGTATTAGTTGCCTTTTTGGTCCAATGCATCCAGAATTTCATCTTTCCTTGAAACCTCTTTTTCTTTAGAGCCCTAGTTGAGCTAATTTCACATCCTGCCCTCTCAGCTGCCACTTCTTAAACGTCCTGTGGCTGGTCTTCCATTCTATCTTGAAATATACCCGATATCTGGACAACCTTGCTACCTTATCTATGCCAACCCAGCTTTCTGTAAGATCAACAGACCTCTCAGTCCCTTGTCTCAGAAATGGGCATTACTCCCTTAAGTACAACCAGGTCATAATGCAAGAAGAAGCCTGTATACCAAGATCATGTCTGTACCACTTCCATGATACCCGTAGGACCATCACCAAAAAACATTTGCTCCCACTCAACAACTATCAAATAGCAAGAAGGCACACTGCCTTACATGAACAACTGGTGCCCCCTGAGACTGGGGCAAGGCACCATTTGTAAGCAGCAGCATCGACGACGAGTGGGGATGCCCACAGATGCTGGCAGCGGTGTCGGCAGTGGGAGGGGTGGGGGAGCAGCAAGCAGTGAGCAGGGACTGCCCACAGACACCAGCACCTGCCTGCAGAAGCCAGCAGTGGCCAGTCTCGGGGGGGGCATGTGACCCCCAGACCTCCCCATGCATCGCCTATGCTGCCTTAAAGCATGCCTAAAACATAGATCCTGAGAGTGGCACTGGGGCATGCATTCAGGACCAATCTAGGCTGACTGCACTGCCTCACATTTGGCAGAGCTTCACAGCAGCAGGCCCAACTGTAGGATGAAAGCAGTGTATGTACACAACCAGAGAATTTCTCCACATACATGTCTGGTTATACATCAGAAATTAGTGATAGGAAAGGTGTCAACTTAATTGCGATCCTGGGAGAAGGTGGATGGAGTCTGCCATATCAGGCAACGGATCCTCTCTGAGAATAGAAAAACAAAAACCCCAATCAATGGCATGGAACCCCACATGAAGACAGGTGGACTGGAGGGAAAGCTAGTGGTAGGAAGCGGCCTGCAGCCAGGTTCTCAACACAGACCAGACAGCCTGTGAGCCACAGCAAGGCATACTTTCCTCACAACAAAATGCCACTGTACTTCAGTCTTTATCCTTAGAGTGGTAGAATCTCAAGACGGATCAGCTCTGACTCTACTCCACTACCAGAGGAGGCCAGCTCTGCTCGAGTTAGGTGGAGACCTCCCACTGGGAATCACAGTCTCATTCTGGGAAAGGCCTTTAAGCTTTTTTTCATGTTGTGATGAATTTCACAGCTGTGTTCAGACATACTCACTCCTCCTTTGCTGTTGCCTTGGAGAGAATCTTCCCTATTACTGCAAACGTGTCATATAATCCCTTTTGTAAGGTGCTGCCATTCAGGAAAAGAATCAGATAAGCAGGGATCCTGGTTTTCTCTGATTAAAAATTGCAAATTCTCCGATTAAAAATCCAAAATCCGTGATAAAAATTAAAGGCCCCCCCAGCCTCCCACCCATCGCTGCTGGTGCTCTGCATGACTGCCCCCCACAGCCCTTTCAGGCCTCCTGATGCCCCTCACTCTCCCACAACAGCCCCCCAGATCCACAGACAGACACGCAGGCCCAGACATACAGACACAGATGTGCACCAGACACTGACACCCACCCCAGCAGGTAAGTGTGTGTGGGGAAGGGACAGGGCAGGTTGGGGAGAAGGGGAGGTGCTGGGGATGAGTAGATCAAGAAATGGGGGAGCATGCCCCAGTGCCCACTCCCAGGAGCAGGGCCAGGGGGTTGAACGCAGGGATGCCACTCTGCAGGCCACACACACAGCAGCCGGCCTGACAGGGACTTCACACACACAAGCCACCGCCACAACTCTGCCACTGCACCGAGCTACCATCCCACAGCCACCTGCATGGCTTTGTGGGCAAGCGGTGCAGGGCGCGGCAGCAGCAGTGGCCACCATGTGCAGGCCATATACGTGCCGCCCGGCTGGGGGGGGGGGGGGGGGGAGACCTGCATGCAGTGACCGCCACTGCGCCACCACTTATGCCCTGCAACCAGCTTCATGGCTCCACAGCGTAGTGGCGGTTGAGTGCTGGCTTGGGCCAGGGGGAGTGCTTTGTGAGCAAGCGACAAAAGGTGGGGCATGGTATGGTGGTGCCTGCCATGTGCAGGCTGCACACATGCTGTCCAGCTGGCTGGCCAGGGGAGGGGGGGCTTGTATGCAGCCGGCTGCATGGCTCCATGGCCAAGGCTCTGCAGTGGCAGCGAGGGATGGTGGCTGTGGGGGGCAGGGGGCTCGCACACGGCGGTCACTGCCGCTGACCTGTGCAGCTATGCCAGCGGTGGCAGCTGCTGTGTGCAAAACCTCCTCACGCTGCTGCTGCCACCGTGGAGCCATGCCTGCAGAGCCATGCAGCCAGCCTCAGGGCAGCAGCAGCAGTGTGGTGGCAGCCATGGCCACCGTGTGCGAGCTCCTCCATCTGCAGGCATGGCTCCTTAAACAAGAAGCAGTGGTGTAGGATGGTGGTGGGGGGTGGCGGCTGTGTGCCACCTGACTGGCTAGTGGGGACGGGGGAGTATTGCACACGGCGACCACCATCACCTCACACCACTGCTGCTGCTGCTTGTTTGCAGAGCCAGGCCCACGGACAGGGGGGTCATGTGCAGCACAGCTCCATAGGCAAGCAGCATTGGTGGTGGCCACCGCATGCGAGCCTCCCTAGCTCTAGACAAGAGCTCTTTGCAAAAGCGGAGGATCCGCAGATTTCTCAGCTAAAAGGGGGAATCCGTGTTTTCTCCGATAAAAACAGGGAATCCGTGGTTTTCTTTGTTCTTCCGTGGGAAACAGAAAACCCGAATCTCTCCTGATAAGACTAAGCAGGTAGTTGGTCATTACTGCTTGGCTTGTCCTCTTCTCTCTGCTCCTACCCTAACTTGCTCCAGACACATGCGTAGTCCTGTCTTTCAAACTGTAGACTCTTTGGGGTGAAAGCAGAGACGGGCAATTATTTCGGGCAGAGGGCCACTTATTGAGTTTTGACAAGCCATCAAGGGCCACATGACAGGCAGTCAAGGGCAGATAAATATTCATTTTCTAAATTTTTTCAGGGCCCCATGGGCCAGATAGAATGGTCTGGCAGGCTGCATTTTGCCCACCCCGGGGCTAGAGACATGTTACTACACAATTCACTGCTTAACACAGTGAGACCCTGGATTACTTGACCTCTAGGCATTATAGCTGTGTTGTTGTTTTTCTTTTTTTAAATAAAGTTTTAAAATATTATTAAACTATTAAAACTGTGCCAGAGTGGAAAAAAAGTTTTGCATACCTCTAGGTGAACACAGATGAACCCTTTAAAGCATCACGTGCACTGCTGTCACTTGACAGCCAATGCAGAAGCATCAGTGAACCACACCGAAACTGCTCACTGTGATAAAACACTTAATATTTATAAGGCCATGGAGCATTACCTCAGGCTATTGGTACATTCACATCCATTTAAAAAAAACAACCCAAAAAACACACCAACATTTAAACAGCATATGGCACAGACAGAAGGTTGAAACCAGTTGCAAACAGAGATAACGGTATAAGCCTCATTTTATCCAGCTTACAATAGGCAACCGGCTGGGTGGACTAACCAATCCTGATCAACCCACAAAGGGAAAGATCTAGACAGTTCAGATCCAGGGATCGTTAACAGAAATGCCTCAATTTGTAGTAACTGAGACAAAGCAGCCTTGTCTGCATAGGGAGAAGTTAAAGGCCATAGACCTCTTCAGAGTCAGGACTTAAATCCTATAAAAGCATAACAAAGTAAATAAATACCTTGAATTGCACCAGACAGCAAGTAGGAAATTAGAGCACCTTATGGAGCTGGCGTAATATTTAAGATCTCTTGCACCAACCACTAGGCTGAATAGGTTGCTTTGTTCTTTAAGATCTCTGGCTCTCCACTGACTGAGGGGAGCCCAATGCAAAATGTATTACAGTGATCCAGATTAGAACAGAGAGGAGCACTGAAAAGTGTGAGTGCAGGTGCTAAAGGGGAATGGCATTTTTTCTTCCTAAGAATCCAGTGATAAATAAGGGTCCAACTTAGACCACTGCCATTTGACAAAACAAGAACTCAACAGATCAAAGCCCACACACCCTGCTCAACTTTGCAGAGGCTTCACTGTCACACCAGGATCTTTTTTGAAAATACCTTCAGGCAAATTTACTTTCCTGTAGGCTCAGTCCTCTTCAATAAGCATCAAAAAAGCTCAGACACTATACCACCCCCATCTTCAGGAAAAGAGCAGAGTATCAGTGGTTCTGCAACCCAGTACCCCTATCACCTGCAGCCTCCTGTGCTCAAATGATTCCTCCAATACACCCTGGGAATGGAGCCCAGAAAAGGATATGCAAACTCCTTTACTTCTTTAGCTGAAGGCAAATACAGCTCGTCAGCAATTGACAAACAAAAAGAGAGATCTACAGAGTTCAGTGCAGGTTAGGCACTACAGGATATTCTCCTAGACATCCTATTTCTCTAACTTCAGGCAAAGGCTGGGAGATACATATAAGTTGTTTTCCTTTGCAATTCAGCCCAGATCCTCAGAATTTTCTCTGCCAAAGCAAGCTGTTCTGATAGATGGGCAAGTAACATTTTTTTTATTATTATTATTGTCCTAGTAAGATAGGTTTAATAGATTGTGAACAGTTGCCAGCTTTGGAATATCAGTTTTGCAAAGCTGCTTCTCACTAGTCAGAGATGATAAGCTCTACTACTGTATTAATATTTTAGAAGCAGTTGCATTGTGTGTACAGGAGACATAGCCCTACATCCTAATAGAGGATCTTTAAAAAAGTTAATATTTTTGTACTACATTTTAGTAATTTAAAAATTGAGGTCCATAGTTTTCTCTACTTTAGAGAACATGTTTAGCACTGTAGGAGCTTTTTTTGTCAGAATATTTTTCCTGTATGTTTATGTTAATCTTTATGCAATTACTTCACATGACTTGGTATTATCAGCAATAACGCTAAATCTGCACAGTTGCTTAGTGCCTGATGCCCTGGTAACTGTCATACTAAAGTTATTACATTACATTAGGACATTAACATTCACATGGATGCAAACAGCCTCTGGTAGAGGTTTGAGGGCTTTGTTTTAAATAAATAAAGGGATTTTTTTCATTTGTGTATAAACAGGCTTCTTACACAGACAATTTCATCACTAGTAGTGTCTTTTTTGCACTAATCCATACCACTTGTGCTACTTTTTAAAACCATACCATCGTGGGGGAAAATCATACCTTGATTATGAAAATGTTTAATTATACAAGTACATGAGAACTGGAAGTAATTTTTTTGTGAAGCAGCTTAGAAGAGATGAGTGATCTACATACTTTAGTGCTTTGTTCTGATAGGCAATGTACCTATTACTAACATGATCCTTTATAACACTTACAAGTTTCTTTGCATGTATTTTTACTGCATTTGCATTAGAGGAACAGGAGCTATTTGTCCATATTGTCTGTTCCTAAGAAACTGACCAGGAACAAAATCAAGATGCTCACATTCATATCTGTATTGGAACAAGATTATTATTTGATACCTTGGACAAGATTTTCAGGCTATTTAGCCTCTTAAAGGTAAAGATGGATCATAGCCTACTGGAATTTTCACAAATACCTAGGCAGGTTAGGTGTCTGCTTCCCACAGATTTTAATAATTTTAATAAGCAACAGGAGTACCATTTTTTTAAATGAAAATAATTTGAAGTAGATTTTTTTAAAATGGATGCTAGCACCAATTAACATAAAAAAAAAAGTGGGCACCTAACCTGCACTTCTGAAAATTCTGCTAGGCTCCAACCTACAAGTTACAGGGGTGGGTAGACGAGAACAGGATGGATTTCAACACTGACAAGTGCAAGGTGCTGCACCTGGGGAGGGAAGAACCAGCAAGCTGGGGAACTCCCTTTTCATCAGTGCAGAGGCAGAAAAGGATCTTGGAGTCATTACTGATGCCAAAATGAACATGGGCCCACAGTGTGGGGACGTGGTCAGGAAGGCAAATCGTAACTTGTCATGCATCCACAGATGCATCTCAAGCAGGTCCAAGGAGGTGATCCTTCCCCTCTATCCGACATTGGTCAGGCCGCAGTTGGAGTACCGCATCCAGTTCTGGGCGCCGTACTTCAGAAGGGATATGGACAACATGTAGAGGGTCCAGAGAAGGGCCACTCGCATGATCAGGGGCAGCAGGGCAGGCCCTACGAGGAGAGGCTACGGGACCTGAACCTGTTCAGCCTCCACAAGAGAAGGCTGAGGGGGGATCTAGTGGCCTGTTACAAACTAGTCAGGGGAGACCAGCAGGCATTGGGGGAGTCCTTGTTCCCCCCAGTTGCTACCAGGAGTGACCAGAAATAACAGTCACAAGCTGGCAGAGGGTAGATTCAGACTAGATATCAGGAGGCGCTACTTCACTGTCAGGGCAGCTAGGATCTGGAACCAACTTCCAAGAGAAGTGGTGCTGGCTCCTACCCTGGGGGTCTTTAAGAGGAGGCTACACGAACACCTTGCCGGGGTTGTTTGACCCCAGTACTCCTTCCTGCCATGGAAGGGGGTTGGACTTGATCTGCTCAGGTCCCTTCCAACCCTACCAACTATGAAACTAAGTTTAAGGGAAAAATAGCTCTGAAAATCCAGGTCTATGCCTTTCAAGTTTTTAAAATTAGTCAATCACTCTCCTACTCTGTTTTTTTTCTGGAAAGATTACAAGTTTGCCGGGGGTGGGGTGGAAATCCACACAGTCAGGCTTTTTTCAACTCTTAATTGATTTCTCAAGTCTGAATGAACCAATCCAAGTTAATTTTTTCCCCTCTCTTTGCCTGAGCTAGGCAAGCTGAAACCAAAAATAATTAAAGGAAAAGCTTTTCTGCACAACAGAACCTGGAAGTACCAACATTGGAAAAGTGTAAATACCAGTATTTGCTCAACTGAGAAAATATTTAATGCAAGACACGGCATTGTGGCATTTAAAAAGCTTGAGTTGGCATTGATATAGCATATTTAAGAGATCACAGTAAATTAAAATCTTACTGGGTTGTAACTTTAAACAGGTTTATTTAACAAAATCCTTTTACCTACTCTGCTAATTAGAGAATGTGGAAATTATTCTGAAAAACAGTAATTCGTCTGGACATTTGTTGTTTCATGAATACTGGAAGCTACATACAGCCAAATACAAACCAACTCATATGTCAAAACTATAAACTCAAATCAAGCTTTTCCTCTTCTCGATAAAGCACCATTATTGTTGCCATGAAACAGAAAACAAAGATGTTTGATAGATGTATTAAAAGAGTTTGTTTCCCAAACCTAGGTAAGCAAAATACTTGTTAACCAACATGCTCTTTGATGGGATTTTTCAGAAGTGGAAGGACAATATTGTCTAGGCACTTAAACACTGGTTTAAAAAAAAGGACAAGATACACAGCTGTACAATGGTTTAATGTAACAGAGAATGTGGTATATAAAGTTACAACCCCCTCCCGCCCCCATTGGAGGGGCAAGCAGAGGGGACAGTAAAAGTACATCAGTGCAATTGCTGTGCCTGCTGCCATCTTGGGTTAGACATTTGCCCCAAAATAGGCTTTTATCTGTTCTCCCACTACTTAGCAGCAAGGTACTGTAATAATACCTACTGTGATAGCACTCAGGACAGCTAGTCAAAGCTAAATGAACACACTCAGGGCAAAACTGAAACTTACACTCACGAATCTGGAGCAAAAATCCAATGAAAGTAAAGTGATTTGGCTGCATAATGTTCATAACACACAAGCGTGAAAACTTGTTTCCTGCTGCGTTTGGTATATTTGCCAATTTTCTCACTGGAGAGCTTCTGGATGGAAACCTTCAAAGTACCAAAGAGAGTCAGACACCAAAATGCTCTTGAAGGTTGCACACAGTTGATTCTGCATCAGTGAACCAACCCCTTTTTAACCCAAGAAAACTTCCAGTATATTTGAATGATTCAGCATTTACTGAACAAGTTTAAAAAGAAAACTGATGTTCTCCCACACTCACCCCCCTTTTCAAAAAGAAAGTGAAATAAATGCCCAACATAAGTCTGAAACAGACTGCTACACAGACCTCATCAACTGCTTATTTTGGCAAAGGATCCACCATTTTCACATTCATATTTCAATACCAGAACGTAAAAAAAATTGTGTTACACACATGTTTAAGAGTTATGCACTTCTGAAAGGTGCTACAAAATATTTTTGTATTTTGTTCATTTGTGGGTTAAATCCTTCTAAAAAAATATTATAGTGACAAAAGTCAACTCCCATGTAAAAGCAGGATCTCATGCATTTATTTGGAAAATGAATGAGAAGGTACTCAGTCAACAGCAAGAAATATCAAAAGCTTCACTGCATTTTAACCAGGATTACTATTCATGTGTTTGGTCTTCACAGGCTTTATTTTGACACAGAACATTTTCAGGTCAATCCTCTTCTAATATTTAGAAGCTTAAGGCCTCCTTCAGCACCAAATAAGGTGTTTCACGGATGAGACATGGGATGATAAAAATGCCACTGACTAAATTGTTTGAAAATAAAATATGGAGTACCTGGATAAAGTTTCTTTACTTTTTGTTGCTGGGGTTGAATCTAATTTTTATAATGACAGACTGAGACAAAAGCTTACTCAAGTCATCAGTTCTTTAGAGATTGAAAAAAGTGCCCAACTCTCCTAAAAATGGGATATTTTCAGTAGAAGTAGTAAGGTTAACTAGAAAAAAAGCTGAACAATTACATATCAGAATTTACTGAAGTTCAAAGGCAGATATGGGGAATGGGGAGGGGGTGGGTTTAAAAGGAACACTAACAAAAAAAGTAAGGGCAGCTAATGAAGACATGAGAACTCTCAGAACTAAAAATACTCAGAAGGGCTGTATTAGCTAATACTCTTATTCTTCCTGCAAGCATTCAACAGTTTCATGCACCAAAATATAAACACACAAGAGCATAATGAAAACTCAAAAATTAGAATGTGAAAAATAGGCAGGCAAGGTGCCTTGTGTAGATGTAATATCTTGTATTAGACCAGCTGAGTTGGAAAAAAAGTTCTTTGCAAGCTTTCAGGCACAATCAGCCTTCTTCAGGCATAGGGAGTCTCTGCTGTTCTGAGATCTCCAAGGAATGAAAGAAGCTAAAAGTGTGACAGGATGTCAGTGGGAATGTAAATAGGTGGAAATTTGGAAAACAAGAAGGTAGAGAAGGGGAGGGTGGAGGGAGGGGGGAAAATGAGAGGGAAATAGTGCCAAAAGGTAAGTAAGGGAGACTCTACTGTAGTTGAGTTCTACAAGGTAGAAAAGAGGCAGTCTGTGAAAAAGTAAATAGATGAATATTAGGAAGACAAAAGGCTAGAAAAAGAGGAGAGGGGAGGAAGGGGAGGAAAAAGTGTAAATGTTAAGGTCAGGCAGGTACCTGGTGAATCAGATGTCAGGTCATTCAGTTGGTCTAATAAAAGATATCACATCTGCCCAAAGAGCCTTGCCAGCCTATGTCCTTAGACCAACATGGCTATAACCAAAAACCCTAGAATGTGAAAATGGAATTTGAGGTTAAGACCAGGTTCTTCTTACCCGTTTTCCTTTAACCTGCAACACTGAGATTAACTAGGATTGGCACTTATGAGCTACAAGGAGCCTCCCACCATTCAGCTCTTGTTCTTGTTCAATAGCACACATTTACTAAGTTTATTTCCTTCCCATCGTGATCATTTATGAAACATTAATACTTATCTTCTCTAACTACATACTTCAGTGCCAAGCTGCCTCCTCAGTTCAGTCACAACCGCACAGAGTATCATTCATCACCAAACAAAAGAGAACTTTTCCCAAAATTACATTAACATAAAGCGTAGGACAGATTACAGGACATTTAACAGGTTATGTTAGACCATTTGACTTTCACCTCTAGAAAAAAATTGTTCCAATTCTGATTAGACAAGAAACTGGAAGTAGCTATTTCCCCAGAGATGGGGAAGGGGTACAAAGGCAGGCCATTACCACAGCTGCTGTTTCAAACAAGATCTAGAGCTGAAACAGTAGGGGAAGGTACCGATTAAGATTTAGGTGCAATGACAAAGCATTGTAATGAAGCTTAACATGCATACATCCATACCATATCCATCTCCTAAATGGTTGTGCCTCTTCCATGCACTGCCAAGACTCACCCCAAAATGATTAGTAAAGTTATAGAAGGGGAGGCCACCTGCTGATAATGGGCTGGCAGGAGACCTGCCTAGCATTGACACCAGGTTTCCAACTACCTCCCTCAAAGACATGTAAACACTAAATGATTTGGTTAAGAAAGTCTTCTTATTCCCTTAGCTCTTTAAGAACCACAATGTTTGTTTCAAGGCTCAATGACAAATCTCATTTGCTATATCCCAGTAGAGAAGTGAGCTGCATCACAACAGAAAGTTGCAAGTATGCTATTAGCATGAGTAATTTCTACCTGTGATACTGCAGTTGCAGCAAATATAGCACATCTTCAAGAGGTGGGAAACTGACCTCCTTCCTTCCCTCCCACACAAAGGCTGCAGATGTGTCAAAGACTCCAAATAATATAAATACGTACGATGTCACAGCTGCAGTCAGAATATCAGAAGCTCAGCTCCTAGATTCTACAATGGACCCATGTATGAGGATACAGATTCATTATTGGGACTTGCCTGCCACCCAACTGCAGTGAGCAAAAAAATGGAACTGGTAGTTTAAAATATGTTATTTTATCCTGGTACAAATGAACACAAGACTGAGCTCCAACAAAACAAAACAACACAACTTCCCCCCCCGCAGGTCCACCCCCCCCCCCCCCCCCCAAAAAATCAGCGTACAAGCAAGAACACCCTGAAGGTGGCAGATACTGAAAAGACAGTGCTACAACTCTTCAGTTTTTTGGTGCAAATCAAAATTTGCTCATACATAAGGAAGACATGTAAGAAGGTTTCCTATTTTGCATGTTCATGCAGTTGCATCTGCTCATGGTATTAGTGGCCTCTGGCCATGACTGGGAACAAGGTATAAAATAGATGCCAAAATCCACAGAGGTTTAAATACCACCAAAAGTAGTTTATGACCACTACCAGTTTAATATTAGAGAGCTTGCAGAACTGTTGGAGCCACTGCTATAAAGGTGCATCTGTATCTTCTAGAATTAATATCCTTGAGATGGAAATGTTTTGTATGACTTTTAGCAGTTTAAATTGTACTTATATTAATAATGTAATACAAAATTTACATGCCAAAAGTTATAATATTAATATGAAACCTAATTTCCACAAAACACAATACAAAACACTTCCCTTTTGCATGTTAACACTGCTTTTCATTGCCAGGTCTCTTCTGAGGGCATAAAAGCTCTAACAACATAAGTTACCCATCAACTAATCCAGTATGACTCATTCAACTTGGGTCATCAATATGAAGAACTTAATCATACTTTTCAGTGCTACACAGTAATCAGACAGTCTCACATTCTAGTTCGTAGTTCAGTTAATTAATCTTTTGGCTCATACTCACCCACCTACTTCAGGTAATCTAGGCTAGTAGTCAAGACACACTCTTTGCTTGTTCCATGAAAGGTTTTTAATGGGAAGAGAAAGGAAGCTTTGGACTATATGAGATTGTTTAAGCATATTAAGAAGTCCACTAGAATTGCAGCACGTTAAAAGTTTCTAGAATGCTTTTCACACTTTCCTTAAAAAAATCCTCATTGTGCCTCATTGCATGGACAAATCTTTCACTGGTTCAGCCCACAGAATTAATGTCATATACCAGATGTTGTTACAGAAGTGCAGCTGAAAGTTTGCAGGATCACTCATTTGCTCAGCATCCTGAGTTTTAGGAAAATAAAGAGCCAGCTTGACAAAAAGCAGCTGTTCCCCCCCCTCCCCCCCACCATTTCCCCTGTCCCCACAATGGTCTTGATTCAAATATAAGTTATGGTGTTTTCAATGTACATATTCATTTCATGGTGCAGAGATGTGAAAATGAGAAAATATAATGCAGGGTCTTCTTAAAGAGTCTCCCAAAAACAAAGAAAACCTTCAAGAAGTTTTATGGCAAAGTCCAGAAGTAGTCCAGGGCAGTGCTTGGGTGTCACTAGAGATTTAAGGACTATTGGGAACAATGTGGCCAGCCACAAACTGTCTCACAAAAGGCCATAACAGCATACTCTGTTGCCAAGGTTGAGTGGACAGACTGAGATATTCCCTGTAAGAGGTTCGTTTCTTTCTTTTAAAAAAGGATCAAGAAAGAGCACAGTCATGCAGCTGAACGCCGACGGATCACAAAAACCCCTCGCTGAAGCTGTCCCAGATAAATCCTCATTTTTGTGCTGTCACTGGTTTTCCTCACCCAGATCTGCACAAAAGAGATAAAAGGGAAAGACCCCAAGATTAGTCATATGAAGAAAAATGTTTCAGGGATCCTTAATATCAGCCTAAAAACAGATCTTTCTATTCCTCCTGGGAAAATGGAAAACATGGTTTTAAAGAAAACCACACACACCACCTTGCTGTAAGAGGAAATAATCTATCCTAACACCAGCTTTTTCTCATCTACTTTCTGACCTCAATAACTAACAAGAAGAATTACTTGTCTTTAGCATCATCAGGAATGCAGAGGTCTCTTTCATGACCATTCACAACAGGAAGCTTGATTAGCTAAAGCTAAATGCAAGAATAAGTCTCCCTAGACGCACAGATCATAAAATTACCTGTCCTGGGATTTGTTCAGACAAGTAACTATTAGTCAAATGAAAAGCTTGCTCTGATTTTGTTCAGTGAAGCATTTCCCACAATGCATTAAATAAATTGTATTTGAAGATTAAAAAAAAAGTGCTTGCTTTTTAAATACCTGCACTGAAAAATTCTTACTACTGCAGATATACAAATATATTTAAAATGACAAATTGCTTCAATAGAAATAACCATTCAGAATACTTTTTTTAAAAGTTAAATCAAAAACACTGTCAAGTTTAGATTCCAAATAGCAGAGACCTTTACAACTGACTGAGAAAAAGGTTTTCTGTTTTTTTAATGTTGAAGATATGTACACTGGCAAGAGAACTTGCATTTTTTAAATGCCAGTGTAACCCTATCATTTAGAACTTTATGATCCTTAATGTTAATTGTAATAACGTTAATCAAATTAGCCATTTCAGGATTTTTAATAATGCATCCGTTGGCAAATTGCTACAATTCATTTAAATAATCAGCCAGTGAACCTAATGATTGTTCCATAATTATTCTCATTATCGTAACAAAAAGAATTTCCATTTGTGATTTGTTTTGTTAGAAGGAGAAAAAAATTATTACCAATGTTGATACACATTAGAGGTATTGTTTTGGTTGATTAGGTTTATTGAAATCAAGAAACCCTACACCAACTCTTTAATTTCTTAAAAAGGGTAGTAATTCACAATGCCACATATGAACTTTCTTTGCACAATTCTGACATATTTCTCATATGCCAAGTCTGTGTTAGATGTTAATTCATATCAATCCTAGCTGCCCATCCCTTTTAGATTAAGTCAGCAGTGTCGGGACCATTGATAGGTACTTTTAGGTTAATAGCTAGGGAAAAAATAGTCTTTGTACATGTAAATTTGGTGACCAGATTTCAATTAATACCTCTGACGCCTCAGTGGCATCTGGCTTTTTGGGGGTTTGTTTTCTTTTTGTTTGATATTAAATGTAAATAAATATTTTCAGTAAGTTTAGAGTTTAAGTACCGTTTGAATAGAGATTTTAAATCCACCACCAGACAGGTGCAATTCAAATGGCCTTCATGCTTCCTAACCAATTCCACAATTTGGGCATGGTAGGATCACCATAGCCATGGGTAAAAAATATTAAGCTTCCCACCACATTAGCCTTCTGCCTTTCTTGAATGCAGACTACCATTTGCTTAATGATGTTGTGACAGATTCTTATCTACCAAAGACTAACCCATAACCATCAACATAAATTTGATTTATTGCCTGAAATCAAACAGGAGTCCTGCTGCCAAAAGCAAGCTGCAGCTTTACAGAATAGGGTCACCTCAAGAATTCAAGCAATTAGATTCTCACTCTGCAGTCCCACTTCTTGAGGGAAGTGGTCAATGTAAATAATGAGAAGAAATCAGCAGAAGACAAGAGGATAACATACTGCAGTTTTACTAGGCTGACTGAATACCAAAAGCATTGGCAAGCAAAACTGAAGGGGAATAATCTGTCAAAACACAAGGAAATGCTGCAAATTCAAATGAAATCCAACCATAAAAATTTACATTTTTAAAACCTGCTAATAACACAGATTGCTGCCAGTGATGTTCTCTCTCATAAAGACTGTGGAGCAAATAGTTGTTCAATTACACTTCAGATTTTTTGCTAACTCCACACAACCATACCTTCCCACAAAGAAGAAGGTTGCTATCCCAACAGGCAATCTGAATCATGAGTACAAATGTCTTTTTAAACCCTACCAGACAATTAGCTGCACTAATCCATGGTACTGTTTTATTGTTACTAAAAGTAAAACAGCCTCTTACCTCATTGGCTCCCACAGAGCTGATCACACAGCTGATCTTAGTGTTCTCTTTTGACTCTAGGTAAATAGCCTGACTCTTGTGATACCTGCAAAAAAGCAATGGGTACAACCATTAGCCACTGCTGAGGTCTCATCTTCTGCTTGTGAAGGCTCATAAAATAAGGAGTAGCTTGATTTATGAATCAGGTTTTATAAGCATAAGAAAATAAGAGCATAAAAGATTTCCTCTTTCCTTAGCAAATACACATCACAACATAGGTATAGGTATAGGCTACACTACCCTTTCCCCTTCAACTCCGGAGGCAACCATAACATATACTACTAGTAGCAGCTCATCTCATCCCACCCTTCTAGCAAATTAGGGGAACTGGTAAACTGCAGCAGATTTAAGACGTTACTTAAATAAAATTATATAATACATTTATAATAAAATTATATATAATCAACATAACAGTATGCAACATTCACTCACAGAAGTAGACAGCAATGTTAGTCTGGAGTCAGGCAGAAGGCAGGGTAGAAATGCACCTTATAGACCAACTAAATCAGAAGTATGTAGCATAAACTTCCCTTAACAGTTGCAGGGCATTAACACTAAGGCTGATCTAAAGGGATCGGAAGGAAACAAGCAAATAGTCCAGACTATATAATCTTTTAGGAAGTTAGAGAAAAAACTAGATAAACTATTTTTAAAAAACAACTTATGTTATTAACACAAAGAAATAAGAAATTGCATTTCTTCAGGCATACAACTGGTTCCTGGCACAGACAATGAAGCACTGAAACAAGTTTCAAGCCCTGCCCCGCCCCCCCCCACTCTTATTTTTTAACCAAGGTGCAGCTTTCCAGGTAACTGCTGGTCCTCTGGCAGCATCCTACCCCCAGCTAATCTCCTCCTCCACCAGCTTCCTACAAGACTTCAGTACCCAAGCCCCAACACTCAGCTGAACTTTTCCTACAGCACAGTTTCACCAGGGACCCAAATACGGTTGAGCAGATGGTGGCTCAATGGCCCTATTCTGGCAATGTCAGGAAATACTTGAATTGTGAATTATCAACAGGAGCTGCAGCATCACTGTAGCCACCTTGTCCGTGGAATCAAAGCTCCAAACTGTCTCACTAGGGACATAGCCTGAGACTTACTATTGGCAAGAGATACACTTGGATTACTAGAACTTTTGGTGCTAAGTGAGCTACTTTAGAACAGCAAGGAGAAATGTACACATACAATGTTTTAATACTTCACTTCTCAATTCCTAGATTTTCTTAATACCCAAACCTGTCAATTAGAGTCTGTATTAGGAAGAAGGCAAGCCATCAGTTCATAGGCACGCTGTATTTAAGCCTGCCCAGGTTTTCTCGCTTATATAGCATACTAGGTAAAATATGGTCTTATTTATGTCTACGGCATTAACTACCCAAAGGGGAAAAATGTTAAAAAGCTCCCCAATTCATACAGCTTTCACAAGCTTAGTTTCAAAGTCCCAGATTTAGCTTTCTGCATGGAAGGCCCCTGTTACACATTACGTATATTACACAATTAACTAGTTAAATGTGCAATAAATTTAGACTGGCCACATGTGCAAAGACAGACAGGCCACAAGCACAAAGTAATTATCACACAACTAACTGGTTAGTTGTGCAATAAATTTAGACTAGCCATGTGTGGAAAGTAATCATCACACAATAAAAATTACTATCCAGCTATAAAAGAGCCAACTAACTATAAAGTTAGTGCTGGAAAATGTATAACAACTCTATAGCTGATTTCTTTAATATGAATGTATAGTGGGGTCTGAATACACACTTATTAATAAAGTATGCCAGCAAAGCTCTTTGGTCTCTGTGATTTTGCCCAAGAGAATTCTGTAAGCAGAAGTCGCACAATAAATTATCTGTTTCAGTGTAATTGGGGAACAATCTTAGAGTAGAGAGATAGATGCTCTACAGTTTGAGAAGGGTAAGATTTCCACCTCTGCTCTTATTATATCACCTTAGGAAATACTTGGCTCACGCATAATTTCTGGAGCCATTACGGCTTAATTTCTGGACCATCACTCTCACACATTTTGGTATACATGATGCTTAGCTTAGACAGATAAATTGCAGAATTCACCCAGTACTTGCTCAGTATGCATCTCCTCACACTCTGATTGGCTAACTGCCATTTCTTATTATGCAAATCCTTATATTATTGTTATGGTTATTTCCACAATAACCACAGTGTAGACATGGAAACCTCTAGCAACTGAATCTATTCTGTTCTATTTTGTTTGGTTCCCATACTCCGAATTGATAGGCTGCTTCCCAGTAACAAAGATAATAGGCTCGGTTTCACTCCCTTTAGCTGCAGCAAAAATATTCTACCACACTAAACTCCAAATAAAACAAAAAAAAACCCCGCACCAAAAAACCTGGGTTAAAAAAGGGCACAAGAAAGGGATTATGATGATAATGAGTTTCATGATGAACTTCTTCAGGTGGAAACTTCAGCAAGTTCCCAGGAAGCTTACTAGTAACCACAGTTTGGGCCAAGAGCTGTTTATTCAGTTAAAACTTAATTTCTGTCACTTCAGCTGGAGAAGCTCATTTGCCGCCTGGGAGTGGGGCTCAATGTCCTTCAGCCCATTCAATCATCTGTGTTGGCTAATGCCATTGCTAGCCACCTTCTAAAAGTGGCAAGAGCCCCCTCTAACAACAAGGATTTTGAGCAAAGAGTATGTGAAGAATGGTATAATTTCCATCAAAATGTTTAAAACCAATATCCTCCACAAACCTTTTCACCAACAGAACTCGATTGTGCTTTGCAAAATTAAAATCTGGCACTGCAACTGGCTATGACAACATGCACCCAGAGTTTCTGAAACATCTCAGCCCTTGAGCTTGTAATTGGCTTCTACTCTTCTTCAAACATATCATGCATAAAGGATGAATTCCATCAGCATGGTGCCAAGCAAAAACCACTGGCCTACCCAATCATGGCAAAGACCCACAACCAGCAGCAAGCTACCAACCTATCTTCCTCCTGTGTGTCCAATACATGAGACTTGAGAGACTAGTTCTGCAACATTTTTCCAGTAATTGATTCTGCCCTAAACCCAGACCAGGCTGGATTCTGCCGCAGCTGGAGTGCTTGCAATCAAGTTCTAGCCTTAACCACTTTAACTGAAAATGGCTTTCAGAAAAAACAGAAGACTGGTGTCATCTTCCTTGATTTAACAGCAGCATATGACACTGCCTGGCATACTGGTTGTCACTGTACCAGGCAACTCAGCTCCCAGAACTCCTGGGAGTGAGAGGTTTCCCACCCTGACTAGCCCCAAGCAAAGGGGGAGCTCAGCTCAGCAGGGGCTGAGAAAATACTCACCTCCCTTCCAGTTGCCTGGGGCAGGAATGCCGAGACGCATGTGGCATCTCCTGCATGTTTTAAAAGCACACTCTCCCTGTGTGTGGGAGGGCGGGTGTGCTTCTGCTGATGTCATAAGAAGGTGTGCGGGGCACTAGCAAGCCCCGGACACTGGCACATCCGGTTGTCCCAGCTGCAGGGAGCATCCCTGTGACACCGGAGGAAGCCGGCACAGGCAGGCAAAGGAAGAAGCCTGCACAGGCAGCCACGTAGCAAGGCAGCCGCACAAGCTGGCATTACACAGGAGGGGCTGGCATAGTCAGCAACAAGGGAGTGTGAGGGGCATTGCCCTGTTGGAGACTTGACATTTAAGCCCCTGAGGGCAACAGGTGGGAACTGCTGCTGGAGAGAACCCACCACTGGATGTCAGGTGCACCTATAAACTTATAAAACACATCTCCAGAAAACTGCTTTAAAAAACAAAACAAGAAATAACCTACCTGCCTAACTTGCAGGCTCCACTTGGGATGCCAATGCCTCCATGCTATGTTCATCTCCTCTTGCACTGTGTTATTCAGTTGCAGACTACTAAGCCCCTGTATGGGCTCCCAGCTGCATGTTACAATGAGTCTTGTGTCACGCAAATTACATCCCACTCCACTCCTAATGTTACCAGTCCTCAGTAACATTGCTCCCCCCCATCTCTGCCACACAAATACTGAAGTAAACTTACTAGCCAAATTTTGTAATTATCCTATGCCCAGTGGGACATATTCCACCCACCAATAGCTCGGCTGCCCTCAAGATGTCCAATATGGTCCACCCTTGCAAAACTCTTTGACTTTTCCTTACTTACTCGATGACACAAAGAATGGTCAGCCACAAACCCCAAACAACTACCACAACATCTCTAACCCTACAGTGAGTTAACCAGGATTTAACTGACCATACCACTATTGGGCATTTCTGTACCATTTTTTAACTGGACAGGGTGACTGTACCTCAACCCTATACCAATGGGGCCTTCGCAATAACAACCTTTGTGGACAAATTTAAATCATGTCCCCCATTGTTGACTCATGTCCATTTACTATGCTACCTGGTGGCTGTCAAGCTCATCACACTGGTCATGACATTACCTTAAGAAATAATATGCTGAATAATATGGCTGGATAGGCATCTGGCTGGGGTCATCTGACCCCAGCACTCTATCCTGCCTAGGCAGGGGGTCGGCCTCGATGATCTGTTGAGGTCCCTTCCGACCCTAGCATTTATGAATCCATGAAAGCGCAAAAGCTAAATAAATAAAATTCAGTTATGATGGCCGTTAATAGACAAGGAACATCTCAAGGTAATCAAAACCCTCATTATCGTAACCCAGGCCTCTCTGTATGAAAAACCGACCGGACTGCCAATGAACAGAAAGCATTAGAGTTCACCTGAATGGAAAAAAATGGTGATTTTTGTACAATTATTAAATGCACAGTTTCCTATCACACAAAAAACCCAAACCAACTGTCCCTTTCTGATAAGGTCAGTGGCAGGGATGGAGAACACACTACCTTTTTACCACTTAAGACCACCTTGCTCAGACCCCATACATAGTGGTACATAGAAAAGCCTGATCTACACAGACAGCAGGGACTCAGTAACAGAAGTGGGCTGGTCAGGGAAGCAGGGGCTACCATGTCTATTAGGTTGATAAACATGGCTTTATCTCTGCAGCTATTCAATATCTTTAAGAAAAAAGGAGAAGAATGGACTAAGCCAAAATTGCCAGGGAATGCAAGCTAGCTTATAGGAAAAAAAAGGGGGGGGAAAAAAGAAAACCTCTAAAAAGCAGAACTCATCACGTTTTGCTCTTTTTTCAGTTTTTTTTTTTAACCAAATGAAAAAACAAAGAAGCAGACACTTAAAAGTAGTAGGAACCTTACTTTCTACTAACATATTGGACCCAAACACTGGCAAAATCCTCACTGAAAAGACTTCTTCACAAAAATCACTGGACTGTAGTACAAGCAACAAGCAGAGCACAAACCAAACCTAACGGAGAAGCATGCTGAAGGCAAGAGTGGTCACGAATAGAAGCTTCTCAGAAATTAAATTCTCTCTAGCTTGCCATACTACAAGCTCCTAAAAGTTAAAAGGTTTCACTGCAAGCAGTGTTTTAGGAGGAGGGGACAAAATGGCTGAGGTAAAATTATTTAAGTTATTCAATGCCCAGCTGCGATTCCTGCGACTAATTCTCCATTTTGTGAAATAAGTTTGCCAAATGCTGCTACAAGACCTCAGGGAGTCCATTTCTAGCCTTAAACATTCACTATTTTGAGATAATTGTCCTTTATGTCTGCTGTCAGGGGGAAGAAAAAGTAGTCACTTCTGAGCTGTCAGGTTTCATTATTTTTGGTGCATGCTAGCAGCTTCAGGTTTAATACGCATTTAAAAAAAAAAAAAGAGAGATTACCCTCCCACCACCAAGAGTTATTTTGTTATTTTAAAATATCAGCTACTTTGCAGAGGTACTATTACTATCAATCAAAACCTGAACAGGATTATTACAGCAAAGTGTAAAATAAAACACTTATCTTAAAACAGCACAGGACCCAGGAGAAGGGGAGGGGAAGACGGTAACAACCAGAAACCTTCACAATGAAACCCCACAACAAAAGAATGCAGCAAGATGAAAATATTTGTGCTAACGTGCCACATGTCCATGATTTAGGAAGTCCTCTCATGCTTTTGTGAAACTCCCCTGGGGTCAGTCATATACACCTTACTTTAAATTTGGTGGGAGTTTCCTGACTGAGAAGTGCAGAACTGAGCTCCTTGCTCTGAAAAATGATGTTATAGAAAGATGTTGTAATTGTGTTATAGTTCATGGATCCTTAAAAGTTCTGAGGTGTGAGTGACTAGAATCAACATACCCTAGTTTCAGAAACAGGGTGAAAGGATAGTAGTTTTAAATAAAACAAAAGGCAACAAAACAGCAAAAACACCCTAACAATTAAGAGCAGAAATAACTTAATTTAGTTTTGCAAATTCAAATTATTTTTTTTATATTGTTTACATCATAAAAACAGAATCCTTTAACAAAGATACATACCCTAAGATTCTGTGAAATAGTGTCAGGGAATTGGCAAAAATAAACTTAAGAAGTCTGTAAAACAACTGCTGTGCTAAATCAGGTACTTCCATTATAATCTCCCACCTAACAGCTGGAAAGAACAGGGCAGAAGTCTGACAGGAAAATGAACTGCATCTAGTGTGTCCAATTTTAATACAACTCATTTCATACCGTTCTTTCAGTGAGGTGGTTGAAATAGCTCAGAAAACCAAGAAAAGCTATCAACATATCAAACTATTCCCCAAACAATTAAATAGCCTTGCAAATTGCTTGCTATTTAAAAAGTAGATTGCTTCCTTGATTACTCACACTTGCATGTTTTATAATTTCATAGGATTAGGTTTAAGACTCATGGAGCTACCATCTTTGCAAAAAAACAAATAACCTCCTGATGTATCATGATGCTTCCCTAGCTACACACTCCTATAAAAATTAGAGAGAAATCAGATCATTATTTCTGAAGCTGGGTCTTATGTGTGGGTTTGATCTGTAAAGGTTATTTGCCTTTTGAATGAAAAATGTTTGTAATAACAACTTTGCTGGCAAGTAATTTTATCACACTCTGCCACCTTGTGGCACACACGCCATAAAACTCAAACACAAGAAACTGCTGTAACCCAGCTGGTTACATTACTACATTTGGATAACACTGAATTTCTCAGTGGTTAACTTTCCTAATAGTAGGGCTGCATGCTGTTAATGTTAGTTTCAACAGAAATGCTTGAGTAGTGTTGTAGTACATAAGAGACCCACAGATAAGCTTTATGCACTACCTATAAGCATCCTTCCACATGTCAATGTGCGCTAGCAAACATAGTCAAAGATGTATATAGAAAGCACATGCTTAGGTTGCTCAAGTGGCTAGAACCTGCTTAGGAAAACCTTGGCCCAAGATGCTTTTTCCAAAGCAGGTTCTTTGCACTACTTTTGTCTCTACATAGAGTGACCCTGGACTAACAGCAACAGCAAGGACTTCCCTAAGACCTACCATCTTTTATCATAGTAGAGTTTGCCATCTTCTATGCGGGCTTCAAACCGCTGTGCTGGAGATTCTGCAGGTGTAGCTGGCAGGTGCTCTGGAGAGGAAGGAGATGCTAAAACAGAAAAAAGACACAAAAAACCCAACCATATTGCATGTTCAGAGTAGCATGAGAACACTAATGGGTCTGTGATTATGCAGTCAAACCTGAGCTTCAAATATGTTAATACAAATTCACTAATTCAAGGAATGCAATATAAGCACAGGGAACTAGGGACTTAAATGTGTATTTCTGATCCGACATTTTCTCTTTGGCCAAGTCATTTAAAATCACTCTTTCCTAGGCCACAAGGTGGGGGTACTATCTATTTTCAAAACAGCTGCTACTAGGTTAGTTTGCAAAGAATTTTGAAGGGTAGGAGCATTATTGTTTCACCATGTGATCTTGGAATGAGCTTTTTCTATCTGATCTATTATGTAACTGAATGCATGAAAGAAAGATAAAATAAAGCCAGATAGTACACAACCAGACTACAGTAACTGTGCGCAGAAATAACTTGACTCATCTTCAGCCAAACTATGAAACACAAAGATCAAAAGCCAGCCTCCGAAATAGAGGGGGGTTTAGGCATCCTACCTATGTATGTAATGAAAGAGACTTCACCATCAAATTGCTTTTGTATGTTCTCATCTACACATTTAACAGACATCTGCACGATATGATTACACCCAAAAACAGGAGAAAGAAGGGACAAGACAGCACTTAAAAGAAGTAAAGCTGCGGCATTCACTCAAACAGATAGCTACTTAAAGAGAGACTGAAAGCTCCAGTTAAAAGACTGTACTTGTTGCAAACTTTTAGCAAATGTCACAAATGTATGCTAACAGGGGCATAAATATTACTATAATCATTCACTTACCTGGTCTCTTAGGTGATTTAAGCTACATAAAAAGAAGAACAAGGCACTTTTAGAAACTGGAGATACAACTTGTATCACAAAAGCACTAATGTGAAAAAGTAAATGAGACATAAGCACATCAAGGGAGAACATTACTTCAATGCCATATTACTTTCTATTTTTTTTCAGGTTATAAGTATTCAGAGCATAAGACTTAACAGTATACAAGACTCAAAGATCTAAATCATCAGAATCATGACACTAAAAACCTGGGAAATTAAGTTCTGCAGCTTCCTCTTGTCAAATAATTGACTCTTCAACTGCCCAGAAAACCAAGCCCCACCATTCTTTCAGTGTGTTCAAACCTAGCTTTGGAAAACAACTAACTGGTGGTGAGCAATTAATATTTAAAATCATTAAACTATCCTCATTGGTGAGAGAACTGAAAGCACACTTCAATCACTTTACACAGGTTTCCACAAGCCTCTTTCAGAATCCTGTATCTGGAATTGCCTGGAAATTTGTTCATCTAATCTAGTCCATCTAGAAAAGCTAAATCTTTTATATACAAAAGAATACACCTTTCTGGCTTTTAGAGAAATGTGCATAGAATAACAAACTAACAGCCAAGGTAAAGATGCAAATCTACAAGACTTGTATGCCGTCATCCCTACTTTATGGTTTAAAAGTGTGGACTACATATGCTAGGCACATCAAGAGACTGAACAGCTTTCACATAAGGTATCTGCTTAAGATCCTGAAAATAAAGTGGGAAGAAATAATACCAAACACAGATATTGGACCACACTGGACTGACACACTTAGAAATCACTATCAAAAAGAAGAGATTGTGATGGATTGTTTATGTCAAGAAAATGGGAGGAGACCATATCCCCAAGAATATTTTGTAGAGCAAGATTCAAGACCGCTCTAAAAAGTGGTTCTGTCATAGAAAGTGGCCCCATGATGTGTGCAAAAATTATATGAAGTAATTCAACATCAGCGTAGAAAGCTGGGAGAAGAGCACAGAATCCCATCCAAACTGGAGAGAACATCTGGCACTAGATCAAAGCTGCTTCATGTTGAGCTTCATCCAGAGAATCGAAGCAAAGTGAGAAAGAAGAAAGCAGCATGCTATAAACTTAGACTCCAACTCAGACAACGTATGGATCTGTGAAACTTGTAATAAAACTGTGTCGCTCATGAATTGGGCTTGCCAGCCACAAACTGATTCATCAGGCACCTGACTAGACCTCTTAGGTGTAACACCATGATCCAGACAATTGCTTACTACACCTTAATGCATCCATTCTGCCCCCTGTAAGCATTATGTAGAGTGAAATAGGGAAACCAAAGGTGTCTTGATTTTAAGCCCTGTGATGTAATGTAAGAATGCATCAGTGTCTATGCAGTCAGATGAAGGGCAAAGTCATTCAGATGCCTACTATTTGTTCTGATCAGAGTGGGCACTTAAAGAAAGTTTGTTAGAGACTATTACCATTTTTCATAGGTTCATTCTAACCTGTTAAAAGGAAAGGAAAGAACCAGAGTCTTGATACATCTCTAATCATGTTATTCCACTGTTTAACATGAGAAAGCCTACTTAAGAATGACGCAAAAAGAGTGGAATTAGACTCCAATTCTTTCAGTGAAGAATTTTACGTTTACCTAGATGAAGCCACTTCCTACCTTATTCAGCGTTCTGAGGTCCTCCATTATTTGTTCATCTGTTAACAGATAATTTAACTGGGGTAACCAGAATTAAGGTTCACATAAACAAGGTATTTTGGACTAGCAAAGGCAGAAGCCAAACAACCCAATGGCATCTCATTACAGCAGAACATGAATGGATAAAATGTCACAAGAATATCACCTAAAGCTATAGAATTCAAGCCTAGTTATAACAAGTGCATCACCAAGGCCTGTCACTGCTGGATACAAACACATACACTAAACCCATCTTAACCATTTCCACTATCAAAAATACTTTAGACAAAGACATTTACTTTCTCCGAATACAACAATTACTAATATGATCAGTCTTTTTCTCTTGCATTGTAACAGGGGAATACCTGCTGGCACATGAGCTGCAAGATACCGTCAGCCTTTTGCAACCCACATCTTGGGTACAAGCAGAGAAGAGAAAGAAAAAATCATTACATCTTAGGACAAAACAAAATATCAGCTGAATAACAATTAAAGAAGTATCATCTACTGGAAATATAGTCAGGATTCTTGTTGTTTATTAAAAACACCCACTTTAGAGTTCCAATGGAAATTTCTGCAGTTTAACAATCACATTTTCCTTTAACTCTTTCCTAGCGTCTTGATGTTTGAGTACTTGACCCAACAGCAAAAATAAACTGTTGTAGCCCAAAGAGATTTTTTTATTTTTATTTTTCCAGCTGAAGCCTTAGGTTTTACTTCTAAAGCTGAAAAGTAAAAGTATTCAGACAGACTTGTTATTTTTTAAGCAACTGCACTTTAAAAGGCATGTGCTTAAAGGCTGACAACACTTTGAAGATCCTGGCTCTGACAGGATCTTTGTTATACTCTGTTTCTTATAGTACTGATGAAACAATCAAGCAAGAGACTCTTGACTCTTTTACGTATATTAAGCTTTTCCCTGCTGAAGAATTCAGATAGACAGGCAAAGTTTAACTTGGAAAAGACAGTTTTACGAGCCAATTTCTGCAGCAGTTGAGAACTTGTGCTAGATATTACTGAGTGATGGCAAATAAGAGATCCCATTTAACAATTTTTTAAAGGAATGTTCTACAGGACCAGTCAGTTTAAAATAAGGCTGGAGATTCCTTCTATCATAGTGAACTAGGGTCAGACATTCAGTGCACAGTTGGCCAGCGACAATATATAAAGATTATAAATCAATCCCCAAAGATACAAGATAGACTCAATAGGTTAAAATAGTAGAACTGGAGTTCTGCTCTCTGGAAAACAAACATCCCTGGCCTTCCCTTCCAGTTGATTTAAATATGCAGATAAGTGGTCATGGCTGCAAGGGAGCTATGCAAGTATTTCGATAGATTACAGTACCTGCAGAATAAAAGGCAACATACAAAAGAAATTTACGTACATGTCATTTCTGTTTCCTTTGTATTGTTGCATGGAAAAAAAAAAGGTTTTTCTTTTTTTTGTTCATGTATCAAATCTTGCTTTCCTATATGACTCTGTGGAAAAGCAACAATGTGAAGTGGCAGTTCTGAGCTGCCATCTGAAGGGGAAAGCTAGTTAAATCTAACCAACAGGTCTTTCCTAGCAGCTGCTGGTGGTGACTTATTTGAATCACAGCCTTTTGCTCTCATTTGAAGCCAAAAGAATCTATCAATGGAATTAAGCACCAAAATACATTTTAAAAGTTTTCCTTTTTATAAAAAATAAGGAAAGTTCATATCAGAAATTACAATCTATTTTTTCCTGACAATAACCAAATTAAGTCAACCTATCGTACTTTAAAAGTTGGACTGAAATACCAGCTTTTGATTGGACCTCAAAAAACCAGTCTTGTTATAACATGTTATACCTCACAAGATTACATTTTAGAATTCCCTACACAGGCAGATTAAGTCAGGTCCCTAAAATAACATTTTTACTTTCTTTGTGTGTCATGACACTAAGGTACTGTGCCCACTGTGCATTTCACCAGCACAGAGTATACTAGCTGTCTACCAATTCTGTAAGACAAGGATATCAGGGGCAGGTTTCCTCCTCTTGTCTGGGATAGGAACAGGATCGTTTGGTCGCCGCCTCAATTTTCTCGTCATGATAGGCTTCACTTCCATAGAATCTGTAGGAAAAAAGATGGATAGCTGATGGTTAAGACCACAAAGATTCTAAAAAGAAAGATAAGGAAAGCTGAGAAGGTATCAGCAAGTTCCCATACAATACAAAAAAGGAAAACAATCTCTCTTTCATAGAGAGGATTTCTCTATTGCAATTGTCCGCACTCACTATACTGAGACTAGAAGAATGCAGGGTAGATCTGCATCTTATAGACTGACCAACGTATAATATATTATCACAAGCTTTCATTAGCTAATACTCACTTAATCAAATGTCACATCTGACAAAATGGGCTTCAGCTCACGAGAAGCTTGTGCTATGTAACTACTTTGGTGTATCTCTATACTGAGGCTGCCAACAGAATTGCCAAAATTCCTCAGGGTATCAGTAAGAAATTGAGTTAAATGCAGCATTGTGACATCATGATGACAGCTATGCCACATCAGGCAATTATTTTTTTAGAAGCTATAATAAGGAGATTTTTGTTAGATACCGTTAAATGCAGTAATGTGCTACTTTAAAATCTCAGGACAAAACGACTTTTGTGACAGTAAGTACAAAAACACCTGCTCTGAACCAGAGATTTTTCTGGACTTGTTTATAAAATCTCTTGAACCAACAAAATATTAATTAATATTTTAAACAGGTTTCCAGCCAACAAGTCACTGGTATTTCTTTTTTATTACTGGGAAAGAATTACATTGGGAGCACATGGAAAAATTAGGGAATGCAAGGCCAATAAAACTTTGTTCAGGTCATCTAAAATTCACAGAAAGCATTTAATTCCAGAAGATCAAGGTTCACCAAACTAGCAAAGTTCACATTATTTGCCACTCACCTACACTCACAGAAATGGAACATAAACATTTTGGCACAGAACGGGAAAAAATATATCTATCCAGCTGAAATGGCAAGAGGAATTTAAGTATGAATAACTACTTGATTTGGGATTTGGCTAGGAGTCCAGAGCTAATCTTAAATGAACGATTTAATTCAAACAACTCTGATCATGTCAACCCAAAATATGTATAGATGCCCTGATTCAGAAGGAGGGAGACTACAGAAACACTATACCACTGAGGACAGAGACCAAATCTGCCTCACAGAGTGAATTCTTTGAGCAATGTATAGCTTCTGTTGTTAGTTTCCAAATGGAGCTTCAACCAGTTGGTTTTGATCAGAACAAAGATTTTCACAATCAATGACAAAGAGCAAGACAGAGAAAAAAGCCCTCTGGGTAAAAATCTCTTCCTTCTTTATCCCACCCAAGTACTATACTTTGTCCCAAGTGAGATCTCTCAGCACTGCAAATAAAAATGATGCACCTCACATTCTGTATTTTTCCAGTATGCTTAATGAGCATTTCTAAAGGGAATCAAATTAAACCCTACACAAAAGAGTAGAAAACTGAAATATGCTAGACTTCAGTTCAAGACCTGCATTCAAACAAGAGGAAGAGTACTATAGTTTATCAAATGCCACCTATGAAGCAGAAGCTCAACATGCTTTTGAAAAAGAACACCAGTATGGGCTATTCTTAACCAGTATGATGACTAATGAGCATGTCAGAGTATTATCCAATTGCCCAAAATTAATAAGCTTTGGAAATTGTAATAAGATGGAAAAACTTTCAAAATTCTACCTAAGTACATCTACTTCTTTGGTTAAATTGCTTTCAATTTAACAATTACATAAAAGTATAAGTATTTAAGCACAGAGGCTGAGGTTTTCTAAGCTACTTAGGGGATTCAACCACAACTTTCATGGATATTAATGCAAGTTGTATGACTAGATTCCCTGTCCCCCTTAGTTCTGCACATCTTAATGTAGGCAGCTAACAGAAGTACTCAAGATTTCAAGTAGCACGTGATGAAATCCAGGATGAGAACACTTATTTGTGTTTGCATGACATATTTACAATCACATGCAAACTTTGCCCAAGTTAAATGTAGGCAGCTACATTAGACACTCAAGCCTAGTTACTATGGAAGTTATAAGGACGCTCTTATTTGAATACTGTGCTTAATCCTGTCAAAGTAACAGCTTGTGGACAAGACCTGGAGACCTAACTGTAAAAAAAGATTTCTTACTGTGGACAAATGGTTCAGATGACACACAAAACTATGCTCTAAAGGACGTAACACTTATGTGTCTTCCTGCAAATGACTACAGGATGTAAAAGGTTTGTGTTGTGCAACATGGATGCCTGGCACAATGATGGGAAAGTATGTATCATGGAAGCTCATTTATGAATATGGATGTCTAAATGAAAATTGACTTAACTGGGAGTATTTCAGTAGTTTAAATGCTCATATTCTTGTTACAAAGAAGCCAACAACATGATCCAGTCAGCACCACTAAGTCCTCACCTTAAGTACGGCTTCCAATTCTGGGTCCCACACTTCAAGAAGGATGTGGACACACTGGAAAGAGTTCAATGCAGAGCAAACTATATGACTAGGGACCTGGAAAGCAAGATTTATGAGGAAAGGATGAAAGAATTGGGATTATTTAGTCTGGAGAAGAGAAAACTGAGAAGGGATTTAATAATAGTCCTCAAACACCTGAAACGCAATTATAGAAAGGATGAAAATGGGCTTTTTCTGTGCCCATAGAAGGCAGGACTAGGAGCAGTGGCCTCAAGCTGCAACAAAGGAAATTTAAATTGGAGACTAGGAGAAAAAGTAGACTCAAACACCCTAATTATGAGGGCAGTCAATGGTCAAGCACTGGACCAGGTTACATAAAGAAGTTGTGAAATCTCCATCCTTATATATTTTCAAGAGCAGATTAGACAGACACTTGGCTGGGGTGATGCTTCTTTGAGCAGGGGGCTGGACTAGATAACCTTGTGAAGTCCCTACCAGTTCAACTTTCCTATAGTTCTATGATCATGTATAAAGTTTGTTACAGATGTTCTTAAGTAATTAACTCAAATGGCTTCCCATAATTATACAGCTCTTAATATACTGACATTTCAGACATATCTTCAAATAAGCCTAAAATTGTACCCACGGTAGCTTTCCCCTGTTGATGCAACGTCTCTCGCTTTATCCAGATGCTGAAATCCTATAACATGTTCAAAACAGCTCAGATTAAACTTCCCTTTCCCTCAAGGGTGAGCAAGGATCACCATGGCACACATCAAAGCAACTGTTACTGCAGTAAAAGCAACAAATAAAGTTGCATTCACTGATGGGCTGACTGCAAAAAGAAATCTCATCTCTGACTGAATCCTGATTTTGAAAACATTAACATTAACATTAAAGGCCCTCCAGACACTGCACATAAGTTATGTTATGCGAGATGCATTCCGTTCATTAATTATGACTAATATATGTAAACATCGCAATGGAAAGGTTAAAAGCAGTCATTCAGGAAGATATGCAGCCACAGCAAGTTGAGGTTTAAAAAGTTTTAATCTTAATTTTGACTCGAATCTGGAATTTATACTGCTTGAAATGGAGAGAAAAATCAGAATGATGTCATCCTCCTGCTTTCATCATCATCTTGGTACTTCAATTTTAGCAAGTTAGCAGATACAAAGTTATACTGAAGTGAGTTCAGAGTCGCTTACTTCTTAACCTAAGACATTTTTTTAAAGAGCTTGCACATTCTTAAATGAAGACCTACCCAAAACCTATATTTGAAAACCCATGAAAACCTCTGAAATGCAGCAACAACACAAATATATCATGAAACCTTTGGTAATGAGTGGTTGGAACATAGGATTTCTACCTCTGGCTAAAACAGGGCACATCCATGAAGAGCAAACTATCTTCTAGTGCTAAAGGGGAAGCAAGCAAACTACTCCAAATGATAAAATGATTTGCTATGGTGGAAAAAAAAGAAGAAGAAATTTTAGGAATTTTCTGGAAATTTTACATTTTATTAACATCACATTCTCAAGGCATCGAAGTGCTTGTTGGAGAACTTCTACTGAAGGACTAATGTTGTCCAGCCCAAACCTGCTTAACATTCAAGAACTATTGAAATAAGAGGCCAGAGACATGATGTGTAGACCACTTTAAAGCACATTTTACTGAGCTATTTATTTCCTTATGAGTAAGCCTCCTCTCAGTATCATCCTGAGTTATTCTTATAGATAACTTTTCCCCAAAAATTTTAGGATGCAAGTTAACCCATCCCCTTGGAGTAAAAACTTGGAGATCCTTAGATAAAAGTAATCTAGCAGTACTGAGTTTGAGTTAAGTTTTGGCTAGGCACTGTGGACTGAAATGTATGCTGACTCACCTAACAAAGCCAACAAGTTCAAACAAAACAATACCGATGCCTAAATTCTATCAAAAAATAGTCCCATTCAGTTTGACTTCATAAGACATATACTACAAATGTATGGTCTGACCAACTGTACTTCCAGTTCCACAAAGCAATGAAAATCCGAAAGACAGTGTTAACATAAAATGCACCCTTTTACTCCAAGCTTTTAAAAAAAATAAAAATAAATAAATCAATAAAAATAAATCAAGCTTTAGATGCATGGTTCTCAACCTTTTTGATTTGAGGCATACCTGGACAGACTTGAGGTACCCTTCACAAACATGCCAATTCTGAGTTTTCACTTTTTTGGTTTTTTGAGCACAGAAAAATAATAGAGCAATTTTTCTTTTGCAAAGAACTCAGAAAGACTACAATTATGGATCTCCATTTGAAATCTCTGAGTTTATCTTGTGAATCATGTTCACAAACGTAACAGGGCTAATAGAGTAGCACTCCATGGCACCCTTGAAAGGATCTCAAGGTACCAAGGTTGAGAACGACTGCTTTCGATTATGAGTACTTTTTCTTAGTCAAGAAAGCTAAGAATTTCACTTAAATCTGTCTTATCTTCTGGACTTGAAGTTGGCATGTGCCTTTATTCTCTTCCAACTACTGCACAGCTAATTTTTGCCCCCACATTTTGCTAACAGCAACCTAACTGCCCCATATCCTGGACACAATTTCACAAGTAAACACAAAATTAAAAACTTTAAAAATAATTAACAACCACAAAAAATAAGAAAAAAAATGTATCACCTCTTGAAAATTACAACATCTATTTAAGTTTGCTGCCTTTACCATGCATTGTAGGAAGTCCATCTTCATCCCAACTTACTACTTTGAAGTAATTATAAACATGAAGCTATATTTCTTCTGTAGGTGGTCTAATTTTATACTCATCAGATTTAGAACCTACACTGAAAACTGTAACTTCAGATCAATGACTTCTCTTTATAAAAACAAAGAAAAGCAATCCCCCCCAACCCCCACAAACTACTGCAAATTCAGATGACTTTGGAGCCAAAAATTGCATGGAGATGTATTGTTAGATCACATGCAATGAAACCATGAGATTTAGAGAAAGCTTATCTGGAATGATAACCCAACTAAATGCATTCCTGGGATTTCTCCAAGAAATTCACCAGTTAATATTGAGAAAGTTGAGAGACAGTAGGGTTTTATTTATTATTTGTATCATAATGCTTAGGAGCCAACCAAACCCAAAAACCACAATTAAAAAAACACCCAGCTGAGAGAACAGTCTACTTTGTTTTATGCATAATGAACCTTTCAGGGTAACTAATACTACACATATGTACTGGAATTGGATCATTTCCATATCCCCCCCCCCCCCCCCAACAAATTATGTATGTGTTTCATGAGTAAATATCCCCAGTCTTACCAAAACTGCATGTTTTCATTAATTTACTCGCTTTTTCTTCAGATTTCTGTCTCATCTACATTCTGGATATTGTATTGTGTTCTAGTGCTCTTTGCAAATGAAATCTTAATTATATGGGTTTGTCAGCCTAAGTCGCTCGTTGAATTAATATTCTAGTCTATGTAATGTTTCTCAGCATGGAATGCAGGTGCCTCATTTCAGAGTAACTTATTCACTGTAGCTGGTATCCATAACCAAATAATGTTCCTTTAAACTTATCTCGGCAGACTTAATTACAAAAGCAGTTCTTATTAAATTAATATTGGCTATGGGAATTTGTTTAATACATTGTTTTTCTAATGAAATGCATGAAACTCTGGACCGATGACATAACTGACATCACAACACATAAATGAGATTTCCTCCTCCCTTGGAATGAACAGGAGCAAGATGGCCCAATGTCACACTTAAGATTTTGCAAAATAGGAAACAAGTTGAGCAATCTCAAAAGGCAACAAAAGAGCAACCCAGTTTTTTGAAGCTTCTGTTTTAAGTCATTCTATCACACTATAGATTAATTGAAAGCTGATTCTTCCACTGAAAGCAGGCTGCAGCAGCCATGCCAGCACATTTGCCTATCGTTTTGCAGACTATTATGACTCAAATCTTGCAATCTGTATTCTTAAAGACATGTATCCTTAGAGCAACAAGACAGATGGATAGGTAAGCATTTTTCAGGCCAAAAGAGATCAAGAGTAGACCTCCAACTGATCACATTAACAGTAACTTGTAACTTCAGGTAATCAGTGTTAAAACTTGGTTAAACACAATGCTTCCTGCATCAGTAAGTTTGCTTCCACAAGACTGGGCCTACTTATGAGAAGCACAGGTCAGAAAATGCAAGCTGTGTCCATGTGTGGCAATACCTTTTTGGAACCCTTATCAAGATTTTAGATAGGGGTGCACCAATAAAGATTTTTTGAGCTGATACTTATGGCCAATTATTGACCAGCCATATCAGTTGATACTGATTCGATTGCTGATATGCAGCCTGGCAAATTGAAGAACAGCATTTGGCCGGTAAATCTGTTGTGGGGAAGGGGCATAGAGGGGTGTGTAGATTGAGACTCCCATGGTGAGGGAGGGAGTGGGGCTGGGGCAGACACTTCTCAGTGAAAGTAGGGCGGGGTGCGGGATGGAGTCAATTGCCAACAATATCAATTTTCCTTTTATCGTCGCTGATATGATATGCACCTCTATGGTGCAACTCTAATTTTGTGGTGATATTTCAGTTCAGGACAAGGTGCTCATGAGGCCAGGGTTAGACTAAGCAGGCTGTACAAAGTCATCAGCATTCCTAAATCTATCTACATGCATTTCACATCTTAATTCTGTATGTTACTGAAATATTAAGTCTCTTGTGCAAAAATTATGAAGTGAAAATATAAAAGGCATCATAGACAGATCTCAGCAACACAGCCAATGCTGTCTGTTAATAAGGTGAGGGAGTTGCTCTTTATTAGAAAAGACCTTTAGTCCAATATCACAGCAGCACCATCTGTGAAGTAAGCTAATTATCCTTCTACCTGCCTTTATTGTGTCAGTTATTACCTTGGCTATGCTTGCTGCACCTAGGATACTAATTGGCTCCATGAAAGAAATGCCTCCACTTACTGCCCATTTCCCAGAGCCTGGACACAAATGCATTTCTCCTAATCTATTTTATTGGCTTTCAATTGCATTTTTCAACCTTTATTGTTTGCCTCTATTCGGCTTTTTTAACATCTGTTACTGAAGAACTCAGAAAGCAAGTTAAACCCTGGCATTATTGATTAAGTCAATAGTGTGGCACATATCAACAGTTTTACTGCCAAACCGTAACTGCTAAAGAAATCCTTTTTCCTGAAGATGGTGGTGGTCATAGAATGACACTTCACACCAACCTAACGGAAAAACAGGAACATCTCATGTGTGATTGCTAGAAGAATAGTGACAAGGATAGCTGAAATGCATCAGTTCCAATTGCCACCACCATAGTATAGGAAAATGATGAGGGAAGCCATGATCAGTTAACTACATTTAGTAGATCTGCGCCGATACACTGATCCATATTGTATCAACATCGATAATAGGAAAACTGACATTATCAGCAATCGGATTGTTTTGCCTAATGTGGCCAATAATGTCATCCATAAATGCTGTGTGCACGTGAGCAGCCACAGCATGCATGCGGTGAGAAGTGCAGCACCTGGCTGGTAAGTTCATTGTGGGGGAAGCGGCAGGACAAATCGAGGCCCATGTGGTGAGGGAGGGAGTGTGGCAGGGGCAGGTGCTATACAGCCAGGGTGGGGTAGGGGAAGGCAAGTGAGGCACATGCCCCCCAGATCTGTGCACATGGCAAGGGCAGGCTGCCATTGTGAACAAGTGGCTGGGGCTGCTCCAGCCTCTTCTTGGTGGCTGTGCTCAGGCCAGGCAGGGCAGAACAGGCAGTGGTGGTGGGTCTACAGGGGAGCTAGAGGCACCCCAAAATTCACTGCATCTCTAGCCCCACCCTCCCCATAGCCCTGCCATCACCTGGCCCGCCACACCCAGCCCAAGCGCAGCCGCCGAGAAGAGGCTGGAGCAGAACTGACCCTGAGCGCGCAGCAGCAGCTTGCCCTTACCCCGTGCATAGATCCGGGGGGCACATACTACCCTGGGGGTGCGCACAGTGGCAGGAGCTGCTCCCCTGCCCCTCCTGGACAAGCTGCCAGCTCCATCCTGCACCCTGCCCCACTCCAGCTGGGCAGCACCTGCCCCACCCCCACACACTCCCTCACCACAGAGGCCTCAATCTGCCCCCTGCCATGCTCCTTCCCCCCCACCCCACAACAGACTTACCAGGAGGATGCTGATCTCCAAGCTGCTATGCTGCATATTGGCAATCGTATTAATATCAGCCGATATGGCTAGTCAATAATTGGCTATAGGTATCGGCCCAAAAAATCTTTATCAGCGCACCTCTAACATTTAGAGAAAATAATCATTGTGCATCTTATTTAGTACATTCTAACATGCAAAAACCACTGTTTTAAGACATACT
This sequence comes from Alligator mississippiensis, assembly GCF_030867095.1. NCBI lineage: Eukaryota > Metazoa > Chordata > Crocodylia > Alligatoridae > Alligator > Alligator mississippiensis. The sequence continues at coordinate 22,478,247 of NC_081833.1, forward strand.
TACAACAGTGAAGAGCCAACTGCAGGGACTTTACTTGCTTTACTGCTGCTTGTGGCATGTGAGTGCTATTGAAATAAGTATTCAAGTAAGGAAGCTGTGGTCTGCATACCTATACCGTACACTATTAGCAGACAGTCTGTCAGATCAGACAGCTTGCAAATAATTTGCATTGTATGCTAACGGTTAAAATAAAAGAGCATCTCTCCAGAGTATAACTGATAAAGCAGTATATCGAAGGCAAAAGAAATAATTCTTGAGATACATAACACAGGTAAGCATATTTTAATTTAAAAGGAAAGAAAACATTATTGCCCCAGAGCCTTTTTTTTTTTTTTTAAACTTCATCCTGCTTCCTTTTGTACACAGGCTGAAAAAGTCACGATTTCTCTCTATACATTCTGATCTCTGATTATTGCATAAGTCCTGCTACTGAAATAAAAGTTTCACGTGCTTCTTTCAGAGATGACAGGAAAGAATTCTGACCAGGCAAGTATAAAAATGGCACAGCCTCACTACAAAACCACCACCACTTCTCACCCCTGGTACAGAAATTGACATGGATGCCATACAGTGCCCTAGTAACACTTGTAATAATTTCTGTACCATTTCACCCACTAAAATGGTGAAAGCCATTAAAAAAATTCTCTTCTGTGATGTTCCCAAATGATTTTTAATCAAGTAATCCCTAGACTTCTACCTAAATAGCTTCTTTAGATGAAGTTACAAGGTGACTATGCCATGAAATAGCACAACAGCACTAGTAGGAACACATGGCACAGCTCTGGAACATGTTCCAGAACCAATTCTATGCACTTCCAATAGAGAAGTTTAAGACCACAGAGGTAATGTTCAAGAGTGCCTACAGAATCCCTTAAAATTAAGCCATATAATCCAATTAGTTTAAAGATACTACAATTCTTAACCTTGTTAGTTTTAGTAACTGATAAAAGACCACGAAACAAAAATGAAGTTTCTTTGAAAGTGTTTAGGTCTTCTTTTTTTGAAGGAAAAAAGAAACTATTAGAAGACAGTATCTTATTTTTTATTCCTTCTTAATTTACATGTTGGCCATGCTGGCCCAGACCAAGGACCTTTACACTGAAATACTTTGCCCACTAAAAAGCCAAGAATTAGTGTTCTAAAAACAAACATGTAGAGAACTTAAAAACCCACATTCTGCCTACCCATAGTGTACTGGCTTCACCACTTTGAAACTGACTTAAAGAAAATGCAGAATAACAGATTCTTATTTTGTTTTACCTCCTGTTAGCTCCATGGTTAGCTTTTCATTCTCAATCATCTTCTTTTTCTCTTCTAACTCAGCAATCAGATTTTCTTTCAGCTCAATTTTCTTATCTTCAAACTCCTTCACTGCAGCCTTCTTCTCCTTGATATAGTTTCTCTCTACCTGCTCTGTCTAAGGCAAGCCAACAAGAAAACAGTAATGGGTAAGAAACAAAAGCAACATCAGGAGGTATATGGCAGCTGAAAAGGGGGCTGATGCTAACAAAAGATGTTTCTTTGGCTGCCATATCCCAGAGTATGGATACGTTATATTTCTAAAGTGTGCCAGCATTTAAATGATCAAATGAAAATATGTAAAACTAAGCAGAGAGCTCGGTGTGATCAGCGTTAAAAACAATTTTCATTTATGCTTCCTAATATCTCAAAGCTCTAACCAACTATCCTCAAAACAGGAATAGTTTACAATTAAGAAAAAAGGTTTTTTGGTAGTCAGTCGTAAGCTTAAAGGACTGTTTATGGTTTTTTTGTGGTTCAGTCTTAAAATTAAAAAAAAATAGTGTTCAGCAACTACTCCAAAGTAACATTAAAGAGAAGTTTATAGGTGAGATACAGTACAGTACCCAATTTTAAATGATGGAAAATAGGGGTGTGCAAAGTGGGCCCTATTCAATTTGGATTCGGCCTGAATCAGGGACAGCGATTTGTTTATTTGGCTACGCCAGACAAGAAAGCTGATATTTTTAACAGTTTCTTTGCCTCTGTTTTCTTGAACAGGGACCAGGATATCCCACCTACCAGAGGTAGGGACAATCTTGGGGATAGCTCTGTCAGGCCTTTAGTCAGTGCAGATGTAGTTAGGGATCTTCTGGAAGGGCTAGACATTTTTAAATCTGCAGGTCCAGATGTCCTCCACCCAAGGGTGTTGAGGGAGCTGGCAGGGGTCATCGCGGAGCCCTTGGCCTGGCTGTATGAGCATTCATGGTCACCTAGCCAGGTGCCAGGGGACTGGAATCTGGCTAATGTGGTCCCAATTTTAAAGGAAGGGAGAAAGGAGGACCCAAGTAACTATAGGCCTGCAAGCCTCACCTCGGTGCTTGGGAAGATCTTAGAGAGAATCATCAGGGAGCATATCTGTGGGGGGCCTGCAGGGGAGATCATGCTCAGGGGCAATCAGCATGGGGTCATCAAAGGCAGGTCCTGCCTGACCAACCTGATTGCCTTTTATGACCAAGTAACTAAATCCTTGGATGATGGTGTCGCTGTGGATGTAGTCTTTCTAGACTTTAAGAAGGCCTTTGACATTGTCTCTCACACCATCCTCATCAATAAATTAAGTGACTGTGGCATTAATGCCTGCACAGTTGGATGGGTAAAAAAACTGGCTGATGGGGTGCACCCAGAAAGTAGTGGTGAATGGGTTGTACTCAACCTGGCGAGATGTGAGCAGTGGGGCACCCCAGGGCTCGGTCCTCAGGCCTGCACTGTTTAACATCTTCACCAAAACTTGGACGAGGGGGTAGAAAGCATACTGTCTAAGTTTGCTGATGACACTAAGATGTGGGGCGAGGTGGACACACTTGAAGGGAGCGAGAGGCTGCAAATAGATTTAGACAGACGACAAAAGTGGGCAGACGAGAATAGGATGGGGCTCAATGTAGACAAATGTAGGGTGCTGCACCTTGGGAGAAAGAATCCATAGCATACATACAGGCTGGGAAGTTCCCTTCTTGAAAGCACAGAGGCGGAAAGGGATCTTGGAGTCATTGTTGACTCCAAGAAGAACATGAGCCGCCAATGCCAGACCGCAGCCAGCAAGGCCAGCCATACCTTGTCATGCATCCAAAGGTGATCTCAAGCCGGTCCAGAGAGGTGATACTCCCCCTCTATGCGACTTTGGTCAGGCCGCAATTGGAGTACTGCGTCCAGTACTGGGCACCGCACTTCAAGAGAAATGTGGCCAGTCTGGAGAGGGTTCAGAGGAGGGCCACCCGCTTGGTGAGAGGGCAGCAGGACAGGCCCTACGAGGAGAGACTGAGGGACCTGAACCCGTTCAGCCTCAGCAAGAGGAGGCTGAAGGGGGACCTGGTGGCTGCCTACAAACTCATCAGGGAAGATCAATAGCAAATAGGTAGAGCCCTTTTCTCCCCAGCACCACCTGGGGTGACAAGGAACAATGGAAATAAGCTGATGGAGAATAGGTTTAGGTTGGAGATCAGAAGGCAATATTTTTACAGTTAGGGTGGTCAAAATCTGGAACCAACTTCCCAGGGAAGTGGTCCTCACCCCTACCTTGGGCAAATTCAAGAGGAGGTTGGAGGATCACCTGTCTGGGGTCTTGTGAACCCAGCATTCATTCCTGCCTGTGGCAGGGGGTCAGGCTAGATGATCTGTTCAGGTCCCTCCTGACCCTAGCTATTATGATACTATGGATCACTGTCCCGATTCAATTTGGCTGAACCTGAATCTGAAGATTCAATGCCAATTCAGAGAATCAGCAATTTGGACATAGACACAGCTTTAAAAGTTTTTTCTACATACCTTGAGGTAGCAGGCGTGGCTCATGAATACTGAGATGCTAGGGCACATGGAGTGTCCCACAGAAGCATGGGGACTCCCCAGCGTGGTCGGCAGCAGACCCAGAAGTGGACCAAAAGCACTTCCGGTCCACTTCTGGATCCGCCGGAAAGCGTGCTGAGAGGGCCCCCCTTGCCTCCCTGGCTCAGCCACAGAGGCGACCCCATTTTCCCCCCAGACCCAGGAGGCACCAGTCACTGGCGGACCTGGAAACAAACCAGAAGTACTTCTGGTCCACTTCCAGGTCTGTTGCTGAACGTGCTGGGGAGCCCCCTGTGCTTCTGTGGGACACACCATTCGCCCCAGCATCTCAGCATTCACAAACCGCCTGCTACCTAGAGGTATGTAGAAAAAACATTTAAAGCTGTTTCTATGTCCGAATCTTTCCGAATCGATTTGGAGGGCTCTGATTCGATTTGGAGAGATTAAAGGGTCCTCTGATTCAATTTGGATTCGGAGATTCGGCCACCGAATCGGGCCGAATGGAATTAGGGACCGAAACTTCACACATCCCTAATGGAAAATTCTACATAGCTTTCGCAAAAAGGATTACCATTCCTATTTTCACAAGATAAGATGATAAAGAATACTTACTTCCAGCTGGAGGAAAAGTTCTGCAAGATTAAAAACAAACAAACAACCCAAAGGTCCAATTAGTGTCACTACTATCCTTTAAAGATACATGATGACTCTCTTTAGTAACTCTAAATGATTCAATACAGCAAAGGTGGACAGGTAAACAATGTACATACTTATGCCATTCAGACACATTTTACACTTCTACAATGTCAACTTCTGCGTATCCGTGTCAAAGTTTCTGTAAAAATTTAATGCAGACTGGAGCTTTCTGTAAGTTTTCAGAAGAAAAATGGCAGCAAACTTCATAGAGTAGCAACCAATTTATGATTTACTTCTGTTCAATCCAAGTGCCATTCTCAGTCCTGAATAAACTCAAGAAAGGGCCAACTGCTTAAGTTTCCATTAAAGTAAGTCTGCACCAGATCTGACTTTTAAAAAGAAAGCTTACAGGATGCAGCTGATACTGCTAGAAATGCAATACGTGAAGGACCATGGATTAAACAAATTTCACTGGGCCTAGCTGCTGCTTCCTCAAGTTTATTTCTGCAGTAACACAGTATTTTTTGCCTACGTAAGTGGGCGGGACAGACCTTTTGGATTCATATGAATCTAAATCCACCATCTGTCTTTCCACCAAATTTCCAAATCCATGAGCAGCTCCTCATGGGAAAAGCAAAGGTTGCTGCAACTCCAGGAGCTGCAGCAACTCACGTGACCGCTGCTAAATTCTAGCATTGCAGGCCACATGATGCGGCTCTGAGCTCTAAATCTGGCCCATGGGCACGGATGAGATGTGCACCAGTGCTGCATACTAGTGGTGCTTGACCTTTTGGCCCCAGGGACCAGATGAGTGGCATGGGGCTGGTCAGCAGGGCAGATCAGGCCTTCCCACACCCAACCCCATATACCAGTATTACGTCCTGCATTGCCCACCCAATCCAGTGCAAAGGGCAATGTTAATTTGTCCCATGGGGCTCCCCACAGGTCTAGAAATTTGAGATCAGAGCAGCAGTGACACTATTCCCATGCCACTAAGTTTTTGGACCTGTGGAGGGAGAGCTCCACTGGCCAGAAAAAACAGTGCCAGGGCTGAATCTGGCCAGTGGGCCAGGGGTTGAGCACCCCTGCTGTATACCAATGAAGATGTGTTATAGCACATCTCAAAGACATAATTCAGTTCATACATCAGAGTGAGGTAAGCACATTGCCTACAAATGGAACAGCCCTACTCCTAAGAAAAATCAGTAATAACATTCCTACTGACTTCAACTGAACAGGACTGGGCTCTGTATAAAGGATGCACCTCCAGAATTTTTATTCAAGACTGTGATAATAAATATAAAAGCAGCGAACTTGGGCTCTTAATCAGGCCTTATTTCACATCCCCTGAGTACCAACGTTCCTGATATTGTCACATGATAGTATCTCAAAAAACAGATAAAGTTCTGAACATAAGTCAAACACGTTTTGGAAAACAGTCCAATAGCATCAGAACTGCATTTTTTGCAATCTATTCTAGAAGACAAGTTTATATGTATTTGGATGCCACATGAACGACTACTTCTGAACATGTTTTTGTTTGCCAAAGATGACAATGGGACAATTATAGCTACCCTTATTTGCTTGAGGGCTTTGGCAATGGTATAATGGAAGCTTCTGCAATGAATCAGTACATCTGTAACCATAATGCCATAAAGGTTCTTTGGATGTCTTTTTTTAAAAACAATGAAATCCAACTCACCTGCATTCCTGATCCTTTCCTTGTACTGTTGGTCCAGTTTTTTCATTCTTTTCTGATATTCTTGTAAAGTACCTGATTGAAATTAGTCACAGAATTCTATTAGGACTTTATTTGCTCTACTATTTAGAGATCCCAGACTATTTGAAATGCTAGATATAGTTATACGGTTATATGGGAAAGGCTAAATAAAAGTTTGCTCACCTGCTTCCCCGAAACCAACCAGAATAGAAGCATATTACACTTTGCTGGCCTGGGTGGAATTTGGGAGAGGAGAGAAGGCAGGGGAGCAGACAAAGACGAAGTGGTTGAATTTTTTCCACTAGTGCACATGCCTAACTGAGGGGCATCATGCAGTATGCCAAGGGCAGCCTAAAAATACTGCCCTGAAATGGCACAGCATTGCCAAAGGCCAACACTCAGGAAAAAAAAGTCGTAAAAAGAAAGCTGAACTATAACAGTGAAAAATGAATGTGGCTAAGACGACCAACTTCTCTAGTGGTCACTGTGTTAAAGGGCATTTTCCTAGATGGACTACAAAGCTTTACATTTACGTAGCTCTCCCCAAATCAGGAGAATACAACGCTTCTCACCCTTTCCCATCCCACATTCAATTGCAAGCAAACTAGTAGTGGAAAAAATATTAAAGAAAACTTCTCTTACAAATTCTGAAGGATGGCTGCAAGTTCTTGTTCCAAGACGCACTTTAAAGCAAGGCAACTGCTATTATTTCAGAAAAAACTCCTTACCTTCCTGTAACTGCTGTAACTGCCTCTTAAGTGATGCCAGTTTGTCCTGATACATCCTGTAACAAAAGGGCAGCATTATATAAACAGTAGAACAAACAAAGACTGTTCATTTCACCACCTCTTCAGGTAAATATTAGGGGTGTGCGAAGCAGGCCTTATTCAATTTGAATTCAGCCCGATTTGGGGGGACAGTGATTTGACGTGTTGATTCGGATCACTGTCCCGATTCAATTCAGCTGAATCTGAAGATTAGATGCTGATTCAGAGAATCAGTGATTCGGCCATAGACGCAGCTTTAAATGTTTTTCCTATATACTTCAAGGTACCAGGCACAGCTTGTGAACAGAGATGGTGGGGCGGATGGAGCATCTCACAGGAGCATACACAAGGATTTATACATGATGTGGTATGGTAACTGCTAATGCAAGAAGCAAGCTGCTCTATTATGAACCCTTGACAATAGAACACCAAGCTAAGCTTAGGAATTCTGGTAACAGACTTTATTTCATTAAATGCATTTGCAGCATTCTCCAATGCTTAATGCAGGATGGGAAGAATAGATCTGTGTTAATTCACAGAGTTGCAAGGCAGGAAGTCAAAGTTTATTTTGCCACAAGTGTATCTTGTCTTCCATGTATATTGATGGGGGCTTACTTTAAAGTCGCAGCCTATGCAAGATAGGGACACATTCACATCCTAAAAATAGGGAACTGAGACACGAAGATTGAGACACCCCCAAGGCTAAGAGGGCATAAGTCTGTTGTATTGTTCTTGATGTCTGTAGATCAGGGGTGGGCAAAATGTGGCTTGCAGGCCAGGTGTGGCCCGCCAGGCCATTCTACCTGGTCCACAGAGCTTCTAAAAAATTTAGAAAATTTATATTTATCTGCCCCGGCTGCCTGTCATGCAGCCCTCAATGCCTTGCCAAAACTCAATAAGTGACCCTCTGCCTGAAATAACTGCCCGCCCCTGCTGTAGATCAACACACACTGGAGTAAAAAATATACAGAAAACATAAGCCAGACTATTGATTTGTACCAGGAGCAACCATTTGGGTTTATCATAGAACTAAAGGGGTAGTGAAGGTTTTATATGAGAAGAGTAAGTTTCTGAATTGAATCAGGAGATCCTTTAATCACTCCAAATTGATTTGGAGAGATTCGGACATAGACACAGCTTTAAATCTTTTTTCTACATACTTCAAGGTACCAGGAGGCTCATGAAGGCTGAGATGGTGAGGCGGATGGAGCGTCCCACAGGAGCCGGGGGGGGGGGGGGGGGCGGGGGGGGGGGGGGGGGGCGCACGCTGTGTGCTTGGCGGTAGACCTGGAAGTGGACCAGAAGTGCTTCTAGTCCACTTCTGGGTCCGCCGCCAAGCACACAGGGGGCCCATTCATGTCCAGAGCAGAGATGAATGACTCCAGTGAAGTCACATCTATCCAGGAGGACAGTAGCAAACACTTAAGTTGTTTGAACACTGATGCAACAGCTAAGTAGTTTGTGCTTGTAGACAGAGGGAACCTTTAATAAGTCCAATATAACTAAACAGCCCTGTTATGTTAGGAACTATCCAGACAGAAATAACCTGCCCCTGGCTTTTTTAGCAAGTTAAAAAACTTAAAGAAAGATGCCATTAAACTTTGTTTTGGTGGGGGAGGAATACTTACTGTTCTTTCATTTCTACATAATCCTCTTCATCGTGTTTTGCCAGGTCAGTTTCACTAGCATCCTCAGTATCTGAATCAAATGTAGAATAATTTGATATCACTAAAAACACAGCATCAAATCATTTTAAAGAAACAGGTCATTTTTGTCTAGTTGCATTTATTTCTAATTAAGCTAGGGCAGCCTAAACGGTGAATTCTGACACAATCATCTTCAGACCATCACAAGCTGCTATCCGTGTTTTCCACACATAGCTGTCCTGTTTGCTAAAACAAGCATTTATAATAAAGCTTAATAGTATAGAAAATTAAATCAGCTGACACAAAACATCTTGTCCCTTTGTTTCTTGAATAAATCTAGCTAATTATAGTAAATTAGAAAATCCTCATGCCATCCATGAAAGCTAGGCATAGCATAAGGGATGTGTTGTAGACTTTCTTACATTTTTATCCCTGCCATATTCTCTTTGCTAGAGCAAACCCCAGCTCCTTTACAAGTCTCAAAACCCCTCCACACTTTCCCTGAAACCCAGAACAAAAAAAGAATAGAACTAAATTCTGTTACGTTTTACAACAGAGACAAGACTTCCAGGAAGGGTGCTAAGTAATGCTACTGGGATTTATTCAGCTTAGTATTTACAAGCATACACCTCACAGAAGTCCTTCAGAATCTACATGTAACAGAGGCGAGTACTAATGCTTAGTGCCATCTCACACAATCTCTCTGACATTGTAACCTGTCACTGTACTACTTTACTATGTTCCCTCACTTCACTCCTCTGTTCCTCCCCTTACCCCAGGGGTGGGAAAACTGCGGTCCATGGGGCAGATGTGGCCAGCCAGGCCATTCTATCCAGCCCGCAGGGCCCCTAAAAAAATTTAGAAAATGAATATTTATCTGGCCCTGGCTACCTATCATGAGGCCCTCAATGGCTTGCCAAAACTCAGTAAGTGGCCCTCTGCCCAAAATAATTGCCCGTCCCTGCCTTACACTCTTCTCACTACCTATGGACTTTCCTCCGTTACTACCACCCCTCTCTCCACTGAAAACCAGCCCAAACTCCACCCCCCTCATCCCTCCTGTTTCTCCTGTGACTGTTTTACACCAATTTCCCCCCCACCCTCTTGTGGAAATAACATAATGATTCTCAACCTGGCTGTTGCAGGGATGCTGTGAAGTCCTTTCACGGCTGCCATGAGTTATGTGCAACATTACCACCCAGGTGCGCAAACCCCTGCCCACCATTCATAAAATAAACCCAGAGATGTGAAACAGAAATCCACAGCATCAAACCCATTTGGCCTGGCTGCTGTCCCAGTTCTTTGCAATGGGGGAACTACTGGGTTATTTTACTGGAGCCAAAAAGCAGGGTTCCTCAAGTCTGATAGGGGGCAGGAGAGTTTGAGTCTAGAGCAGCAGTTTTCAACCTTTTTTGTACCAGGACCCATTTGTAAACATCGATGGCCAGTCCCGACCCAGTGCCCCTCACCCCCAACCTGCTGCCCTTGCCCCCAGAGTGAAGGGCAGCAGTGTGTGTGTGAGACATGGGGGGACGGCAAAGGAAATGCTGCGGTTCCCCACATTTTTTTCCTTTAAAGAAAAATCCATTTGTAGAGTTTGTTCTCAACCCTCCCCTATATTCTTGCGCCCTGCTTTTGGGTCAAAACCTGTGGGCTGAGAAACCCTGATCTTGAGGTTAAGACCCAAAGCAGTGACCCTCCCGGCTCCTCCTGCCCCACCAGGTCCCAAGTGGGGATGAAGTGTGTCAGCTCACAAAAGCTTGTGCTTTTAGACATGCGCATGCAAGGCTGTAGGAACACACGCGTGTGTACGTGACACACACACGTGTATGGGCATTACACGTACATCCATTACACTACACACACCCGCCCCCGCCTAGCGAGGAAGGTGCGAGTCTCCCCCAGCCCCCCCCAGGCTCCCGGGCGCGGGCCCCGCCCACCCTCGTCGGAGTCCCGGGCGCGGGCGCTGCGCTCGCCGTCCTCCTCGTCGGCGCTCTCCAGCTCCTCCTCCTCGTAGTACTCGGGGCCGGGCGGCAGGGCAGCGGGGAGCGTCCCGGGCGGCACGGGGGCCGGCGGCGCGGCAGACACCAGCCCGGCCGCGCTCATCGCGACGGGAGGCGGCCGCAAGCCGCTTCACCCGCTCCCTCCTCCCGCCGCCTCAGCCGGGCGAGGCCCTCCGCGAGCCACTTCCGGGACGCGCGGGCTGCCTCCGCTCTGCCTGACCCGGAAACTCGCGCAGGCGAATGCGCGGGACACCTCAAACCAGCCGGGCCGCGTGGGGGCCAGCACGGAGTCATCAGGACCCCCCGGGGGCCGGAGCCTGGTGCTAGTGGTAGCGCCTGCGCAGTGCTGTAGCTACTTGGGTTGTTCCAAGTGGAGTCTAGGGCTGCTCTCGCGGCCCTCTCCTAGAACGAAGTGGGCTGTGCTGAACCCCCACCCGGGTGGGACGTGGACTTGCCTGATAGCGGAGGCAGGCCCCGCCCCCCGTCGGGGTCCGGGTTCGCGGTGGCTGCCCGCTGCTGCGTTCGCCCGGGCGGGCAGTGCCCTCGGGCCGCGGAGCCACTGACCTCATAAGGTCCCTAGAAGCCAGGCAGGTGCCGGCTGCACCCGCGCGGCTCGCCCCGGGCCGGTCCCGTCCCCTTCGTGCGGAGCGCCCCGCTGGTTGCCGGCAGAGGGTGCTTAGGAGCTGCTCGCGGTCCCCTCTTTGCCTCCTGCAGGCCCGGCGGCTCCTGCAGAGCTGCCCGGCTCCGGCTCATCCCCAGCGCGCCTTGTCGCGGGCTTCCAGGGCATCCCGCCTGGCCCGGCCCGGCCCAGCCCAGCGCCGGGTGTTTTCCGCCCGGGGTCTCCATTCCAGGAGGGTGCTGGGCTCTGCAGCGCCGCGTTACCCTGACCTGACCCGGGGCCCCAGGGGACCAGGATTCACATGTGTGCAGGTGCGCGACAGCCATGTCACGTCCCAGCCAGCCCTCACGATGATCTGTTCGTCATCAGGTGCCCGGGGGCAGGATGTTGAAGTGTTGAGGACTGAAGCGCAACGGCACCTCTGCTCTTCTTATTCCTTTCGAAGGACTCGCTTTTTCCTTTTCCCGTGTCCCCAACAAGCTGTCGCTGATAGCTGTGGTATCACATCCCCCAACTGAGGTAACTGCTTCACACCCATGGATAACAGCTTCTGTGCCAGGAGTGGGTTTATTCCCTCCAAAGCAATAAGCGCCTTTCAGAGATGAGATCCTTTTCAATCTTGTAATGTTCAAATGCTCTCACCAGGCTGTGTCCCTGGAGCCATACAGATAAACTCTTTGTCTTGCACGTTGCTAATTACAGGCTTGGAGAGGCTATTCAAGGCCTTCAACCTGAGCACAAGAATGCTAAAATCTGGATTTATGGTGAAGTGTCTGTGGGCACATCTACACGTTTATTAATGCACTGTAATTACATTAAGTTTAGTACCTGTTATGACACGTACTAAATGCATCATAATTGTTGCTACTGTGCATTAGTGCAGATGAACGTTTTTCTGATGCTACTGTGCATTAGACTAAATCTACTGTGCATTAACATAGGCTTTGCTTGCCGTGCTAATGCACAGTAGCTTCAGTCTTCTGAACATGAAACACCTCACGTAGACACACCCTGTGTTAGCTCTTTTATGGGAAGACAAGCCATCTAAGGTGTACTGATCAACTGGTTGATATTGGTTTATAACTAGCGGAGTTGTGACTAAGCATTTACCTTAACATTTGCAGGGTATGTTCCCCAGAATCATGAGATGTTGACTCACTGAGGCATATGTCCTATGTACTGTAACCCTGTCATCAGGAAAAAGGAAATAATATTTAAAAAGTGCTATCAAAGAATGATCACCAAAGCAATGCAGTGTGAAACTAATAAAACTAGGCCTTGACAAGCTGTGAGAGGTGCTAGTGTACTCATTGTTATTAAAAGGGTGAAAATGTTTAAGTGCTTAGCTCTTCTATTTTGCATTTTGGCCAAAGATCTGTTATGGAGATTAACGTTTTTAGCCTTGCAACATCCTTGTTAAGTATTTATTACATCTTTTTTTACATATGTAAACATTACTCACCTTTTACAGATGATGGGATTGAAGCTGAAATCCAACAGTTTTCAAGAGAGGTCACTAAAGTTGAGAGGTGAACTAGTCACAGGTGAGGCTGAATCCAGGACTGTCTCCAGTGGCATGTTTGCCTTAAGCCCCTCTTGAAGCAGAATAACTTTTCCAAATTATGCTGTTTTTATGTTACTTTCAAAGGCCAGGTATATTTACTGATATGACATCACATGTGATAGGAACTGAAAGGGGATGGTGATAATCAGTGAGAGACTAGGTATAATTGTTGATTCAGAAATGTTTAAATTATTCTGTGGTCAACACTAGAATCCCATGTGCTGCATTGCTCTCATCTCAGCACACTTCACTCCCCATGTTCAGTGCTAAACTTATGCGGAAACCTCATGCTGTCATCTTTCAGGCATTCAGTTGAAACCCAAGAGGAGGCTTATCTTTAAGGAATGTGCCGTTTCCCCCTCAATAGTGACTACTTGACTGTTCACATCTCAGCATTCAGAGAGAATTTGTGCCCCTTATTCATAGAGTCAAAGTCTCCACCAAAGGTCCTTTTGTTGTATCTGCATATCCATTCCTTTGAGGAAAGCTGCTTTGCCTGTATCAGCTATTACCATTCATGGAGTAGCTGTGATACCAAACTTGGGCTCACAGCATGTAAAAGAATCAATATGTTGATATTGAAAAAAAAAACCTGTCAATAAAACTTTAGGTTAGTTTGGAAAGTGAAGTCTGTTCATGGGAATGAGATGGTTGTGACCAGAACATTTGTAACATAGCATACTGTGAAAAATTATGGTCAGGGGCTAACACCAGAGGTGGTTTTGAGCTGTGAGCGACCGAGGACATTTTTTGCAGGGGGGGAAGACAAGAAAAGAACAATGAGCACTGCAGCCCTCGCCCCGCTGGTGAGGATTGCGGAAGACTCCTTGTATTGTAAGAATCCCCCATCCTCTTATTGCCCTTGCTATTCCAATAGCTAATTTCTTGTTGTATCGTCTACTTGGAAAGCTCTTCCTGTCCCTTTGAGCCTTTTCTTCCTTAAAACACCACTCTGTAAGCAAATTCTCCCCTTTATATTGTTAGCAATCCCTTTCCCCTTGTCCGGTTTTGTTGCTTCTCCTGGTTAAGTCTTATCCATACTGAAACGCACAGGTTAATCCAGTTGAAAATAGACCTAGCTATGCATGTGCAAGAGTGACTCGTTTAAAGAGTAAATGCTTCTTTCATCTAGACTGGACAAGCCTCAAATTCACTTTTTGGGTTGAATGGGCAAGAAACCCGTAAGTCCCCCCACCCTTTCCCCAGCACGTTGAACCCAAGGCCGGGCGAGAGGCGCCTGCTCCGATCCAGGCCCCCATGGATCGTTGCCCCCCATTCAAACTCCCGCCTTTTCCCACAAGGGGTTAACCCCCCGGCCGCCCGCGCCTTTCAGGGCTTCCAATCGAGCACCGATCGTCCCGAGCGCTCTCTGGGACCGAGCTGTGTGGAGGAGCTAATCGATCGCCATGGCCCAGAGAGCACAGACTTCTAAATCAACCACCGATGCAAAGATCCCCTTCCCCCAACATCGGCCCCGCTGATGCGGGCAGTGACGGCGGCCCAGTCGGCTCCACCCTCCCCGCGCAGGCAAACGCAGACCGCCCCCCCCCGGTCGCGGGGGGGAGCAGGCTGGCGAGTCGAGGGCCGAGCCCCGATTAGCTCGGCTCGCCCGAGCTCCCAGACGCGGGAGTCGAGCGCCGATGCAGCCGAACGATCGGCCGCGCCTGGCAGCAGCCGCAGGCGCACGTCGGGCAGCGGCGGGTCCGAGGCAGGAAGCGGGGGGCGGTGAGCGCGGACCGGACCGGACCGGCCCGACCCGCCCGCCCGCTGCGGCCTCTCGGGCCCGGGCCAGGTGAGAGCGCGGCGCGGGCAGCTGGGACTGACCCGACCCGACCCGACCCGACCCGACCCGGCGAGCAACAGGCGGGTCCCGCGGGCTGCAGCGTGTCGGGGCAGCGGGGTGCGGCGGGGCCGGGCCGGGCCGGGCCGGCACGACACGAGTGGCGCGGGCGGCAGCCGCGGTTGGGAGCACAGGGTGGGGAGCCGCGAGCAGGGCAGCAGGGAGCGGAAAGTCGAGCAGCACCTGGGGTGGCGGGGCGGGCAGCAGAAAGCGGAGCGGCAGCCAGGGCGCGGGCGGGGAGCAGAAAGCGGGGGAGCAGGCAGGACGCGGGGCGGGGAGCAGAGCAGCACATCTGGCAGAGAAAGGGGTTGACAGTGTCCGCAGATGGTGCAGGGCTTATCTTGTGGCGCGCCTGTCACAGGCAGGCCCACGCTGCTTGGGTGGGACAGGATTCAGCGACATAGTTCACGCTCAACTGAAGAGGAGGAGAAATGGACGAGCATAAACCAGGGATGCAGGAAGGCTTCCACTGAAATGCTGCAGAAATACTAGACAGCTTTTAAGTACACAAAGAAAGACCTTCAGTTCAGAAAATGACTGTTTCGCACAGTCTTTTCAGATGTTTCTCCACTTTCGTGGTGCACTTAGGTCCTGGTTAGCAGCAGATACGTTGTTTGGGCATTGCAGCTTTATGATGCTGAGCAAGCCCTGAATTGGCAGGACTCAACCTATTTTTAGCACAAAAAGCGCTCCGATACATACACACAAGAGCTAATGCATTGTACTGGGGGCTTGTTATGAAATCTAGTTAAATGTCTGTATCTGGTTTAAAAAAAAAGTTCTGTGTTTATTTCATTTTCAGAAAATAGAGGAGGTCTGTGATTATCAGCTCTTCAAGGTCCCTGAAACTGTTGAATGATTAGGATAGCTATTGTTAGCCTCTGGATTATGCCGTCATGGTGTCTAAGCTTATGTGTAGCCTTTTAAACCTGCTGGCCAGATACTCTGCTTGTGCATATACATTTTTACATGCCTGGTATGAGCAGCTTCCTCAATCCTAGCAACAGTAGGTAAAACTGTCTTATCAGATTTGCCTGAAAATTGTGTTTAGGATCATGTTTTGGATAAGTGAAGTTCAAGTCATTAAGGTTTAATTGTATATCGACTATTCTTCAGAGGTAGTTGCTGAATGGCCACTTGAACTTTATTAGGTCTGTAACATACACTGCTGTTCAAGTGAAGGCAGGGACTTCATTCTCACATCTTTTTTTTTTTTCTCCTAAACTGCTTTAGAAAATGCACATACTTCAGCAAATGAATCTCACAACATTCTTTGCTACAGAGAAGGAAGTAACTATGCTTCAATTGGCAAGATCCAGAAAAAAATTACTGTAGCTGTTGCTGTATGTTGAGTTGGGAAGTTGAAAAGAGAAGGGAATTGATGAGTCTTGTAGGCAGATACCAGTCTTCTGGTATCTGGATATACATGGAGAAAAAACTGATTTTAAAGCCCTGCGCTACTAGTGATTTCAAAGACAGTTCCCTATAAAATAGCAGTTTTCCATGGGCAATATACAGGATGTAATCCTACTTAGTTAGTAAAACCATGAAAAGGCTGCACTTCTTATTTCACATATATTGACAGGAGGATGAGGGGCACTGCCTTGCATTTAAATCATTGGACAGCTGTGGTTCACTTAGTCACCATCAGCCGTATAAGGAGTTGGTGGCCTTTTATAATACTCTTTCACCTGAGGTTTGCTGCTGCTGCTACTCTCTGTTTATACAACAGCCTCATTGTTAGATCCCTTACCCAGGCTGTGGGAGACAGGTTTAGTTCCCTCTTCTGGCTGAGGTTTCAAATCTACATCTCTTTCCTTCCTTCCCAGGGGGTGCCCTAACAGGCAGTAAACTGTACTTGGGTGGGGCCCTCTTCACCCCTCTGCTTGAGTCTGTGCTACTTTGCCAGGCATAATTAAATGCCAGAGAGAAAGGGAGCATAGCACTGGCTCAGTAGCTGCAGGGAGGGAAAAGACTTGGGCTCTGGTCCAAGCTGCTGGGATTGTTTTTTATATGGAACAGTTCTGAGTTTAAAATGCATTAGCTTCCCAGGTGAGTGTCCTAACCACTAGGAACCAGTCATGCTCCCTCTCTTGTCTAGCTAATCTTTAATTGCCGAGGTAGTAGAACAACCTCAACAGGAGGGGTGGGGAGTGTACCCACCACAGCACAGCCCAACTTCCTCCTGATTGGTGGGAGAAGTAGGTTTGAACTCTCTCTGCCAGAGGAAGTGGATGAATTGGATCTTCCTGACCCTGGGTGGAGGTTGTGGGGGAGCACAACCACTTGCTATTGCACCAGGTATGTTTAAAGAGAAGATAGAAGTAACCTGAGTGCCTGACCTCAAGACGAAGTCAGGGTTGTCAATCTCAACTAGAGGTAGGTGTCTAAGTCCTGGCCCTCTCCAGGGTTAGAATCGACTCCTCTCTTAAGCAGCTCCCCTTGTCTTGGTATGCTGTTCTGAGATACTCTCCCCATCAGACTGTATAGGGAGCTCATGCTTATAACTCGGGGCTCTGGATTCCATCCAGTGTCCAGGTGCCTAGAAGGTTGGTGGTGCTGAGATGCCAAATTTCCTTTGAGGATTTGGCTGACTATTTCAGTAAAGTCACCTGTACAGGTAGGAATAAAACCTAGCTTTACACCTGAACCATAGAGGCCAAAGCTCCACCCCAAACTTAAGCCAGCCTGGCAGAGTTGGTCAAAGGTATGAAGAGATGTGATCCATAAGTCATCTAACTTTGTTGACAGAAGTCCTTAGAGTAGTAGTACATATATGGGCAAAGCTGTACTTCCACCAGTATTGTTTTTTGTGTGTGTGATGGGTTAGATAAATGTGTGTCAGGAATGGTTTAAGGCTACTTGATTTTATCTTGGGGCTCAGGGTGGTGGGGATGGATCTCTCAAATATTTTCCAACACTATTTCCCATGATGTTATTACAAATTTATTATAAGTTTTTCTTGTTTGGAGTAATAAAGCTCAGTCCCTGAAGAAAGGGGCACATCTTCTGGTGGGTGAGTGGGCCTACTAGCTTACTGTGTGTTGTTAGCTTTCTTTTTCATATTTCTCTTGCCTTGGCCTGTGAACACAGTCTAGTCATTTTTCTTTTTTGTCAATTTCTCACTGATGTCACTTCTAGGTTTTTTTGCAATCCTAGCAGAATGGCTCAATGTTTCAGTTGTGGATACTTCAGGGAGAAGATTACAGAAAACTGTTTGGCTTCACAGAACTGCCCTTCTGTGTTAGTTTTTTAAAAAGTTTATTTCTATTAAATTTTAAAGGTTTTCTGCTGTTTCTAGAAAATCTAATATCTTTCCTGGCCCTATCCATTTAAGGTTGAGTTAAAGTACCCCTTTAAACTCACAGTTCAGAATCCAGGACTTGGCACTAAGAACTTAAACCAGCTGAGTAAAAGTGGAAGTTGAGTCTATAAGTTATTCAGGAAGTAGGGATCTTTATGTAACCCAACTTCAGACACTTGCTTGGCTTGTTTAACAAGTATATTTAAAAAAAATAAATGATAAAGCAAACAAGAGAACATTTTAGTTTGCGTCATATCATTTTCAAGCTACTTCCTTATTTAAAGGCCATTGATTAAACCATAGTGATTTGATTGCTTTCGATTTCATGCTTGATAATAAACACTGTACTGTCCTATGTGCTTGTTTGCTAATTAGCTCTTGCAGGGTATTGTAGTGTGTAATCCTGTGTAATCTTGACAGATGGTTTTATTGCAGACTTGAGTAATTCCAGTAAAATAGTTTTCATTTGCTGGATAAGACATACCTGAGAACATTGATGGATCTACAGACTGGTCGACTCTTGGGTATAATGGAAAACCACTTTGAATTGTATCCTTATGCAGGGAGTGCTCTTTTGGATTTTAATAATCTGCTAGAAATGTGGTTGGGAATGGCCAAAATACAATTCCTGGAGTTCTCTGTAGTGGCCTACCCCATTTACACTTAAGATGGAGTACTGTGTGTTGAGAACAGTAATCTTAGCCAGTCTCAGTTCCTCAGAAATGCTTAGGATAATTGTATGAGGAATTAAAATCAATCAGTTGGGTGTGGCTGTCTAGCCCCTGAAATTCCCAACAGGTCCTTCATTAGCAGGGAGTGTGTGCATTGCTGCTGTCAAGATACTGGGACAACTTTAATTGAGCCCTTTTTTTCCTTAGTACCCCACTTCATGCCATTGATTTTTAAGGAAGAATATTACTCTTAGCTGAATTGCATTCAGTATCCTGATTAAACAGCTGTCATGCTTTGTTTTTTACTTTCTTATGTGCCTCTTTGGCAGGAGTTTAGTAGCTCTTGCTGACAGAATGAAGAAACCAAGAAAATTGCTAATATAAAGTTAAAAGCTGAAAAGTAATTGGAGAACTACTATGTTTTGAAATTATGAAATTTCATCCTTTTTGTAAAGGGTTTGCTTTAAGGATTTTTAATCTCTTTATTTGCATTTATTTTAAAGGCAGGGCAGGATGGTTCTGATTTCAGGGGCTTGGGAGTTGTTCCTGCATCATTAAGGGGATGAATTACAATGTCAGTGTGCTTTGACCTGTATCTGGACTGCCTTGTTGGAGTGTCCATCCACATCAGGAAGTAGTTAATTTTAATTTGGAGAGGTAGAAAAATATCAGGTTTAATGCAGAAAGCTTACAAAACAAGTTTGTCAGAGTTATTAATGAGGTAAGCACTTTATACCCCTGAACAGGTAATAGCTTGATGTTGATATAATTACAGTTTTTTCCCCACCCATTCTGTTTATTAGGTCAAAATGGACCCTAGTTTAATTCAAATTTAATGACACTAGTAATTGCTTGAGAACATGCAATCGCATGCCTTACTCCTTAGCTGCCAAAGGATTTTTGAATAAGCCTAGTCTTACATTTTGCTCGCTGTATTGATTTTCATCTTCCTCTTCTGTACGGCAGTATAGATGCATTGGGATCATTGAGGCTTTGAAAGGGCAAAGTTAGAGATCATAGTTCATCTCGATATATGGAGTTCATGCAGATTGGTTGGCCTTAACGTTTGGGACTTGAGTTTACATTAACTGTAGAACTTGCACCTTGTGCCATCATCCCATTGGTATTACTTTTCCTAAACTGAATAGCGTTAGCTGGTTTTATACTGATGCAAGAGACCTGGGAACTGCCCGAAAGCAGCAATGGTGGGGATTTTAGGGGATGGCCTGCTTCCTCCTGAATCTTCTTACCAAAGCTAGCAGGTGTGTTGCAGGCCAAATTGCTACTAGATGGGTCATGCTGGAGAAAAGATGTAAAACTGCCAGTGGTCATTAGAGAACTTGTCGCAGAAGCAGGGATCTTATCCCTAGAGTCCTGGCCAGATTCTAGCTTGGGGAATTATATTGTCAATATGAATTTCCCTGTAGCTTCAGATGTTTATAGTATTTTTCACTTCCTGAAAAGAGTTGGATAGGTTGCTTTGATCTGTTGGGCAGATTTTGTGTCTCGGAGTGGCTTTTTTCGGTACTAGGTGGAATGTTGCTAGCATACAGTGTATGTCAAATAAATGAAGTACATTGAGCTATACAGTATTTAAATGCTGGTTGTTATAATCCTTTTATGAAGAAAGTACCTCTTTTGCTAGTTAGTTTAACCTGGTTGTACATGCGTATAATGCTGTGTGCATTATGATTCTAGTTTTGATTCCTGAAAAATTCAAGTAATGTGCACTATTATTATATAATTTTTCTTCTTTCTTAATAAAAGTAATCAATGTTTTCTTAATAAAAGTAATCAATAACCCTGTCACTAAGGATCTGGCGTACTATTGAGGAGGTTTATTTGAGGCTGCCTTTGACCGTCTCAAGTGTTTTTTTTAAGCCAGATTTATGAGACTAGTCACTGATGATTCATGATGTTTTTTTTCTTCCCTGTAATGGAATATATGCCAGTGCGTAGCATATGGTGCTGGTGAAAAATGTTAAACACACAGTCATAATTTGATGTCATGCAGTGAAAAAGAATGTGGGGTTTTCGCCTGAGCTTAAGCAGACAGCTTTAGTAAATTGTCCTTGTTATTGGTCTGCTTATCTGATACAGTACGTTCTAGGACAGCATTTTGTTTATATGTTTCCATTTAAGGGAACTTTTCCACATTAATTTTCTACGTGGAGTTCTTTTAAAACTTATGCATGAGCAAATACATAACTTCTTCAATTATTTCACTAGAAAAGGGGCAGTTTAGAGAGTATACTGACATACTTAGGATTCTTAGAACTGTGAATTTGAAGCTGGAACATCCTCTTAATCCTGCATCTTTCTGCTGTAAATATGTTTAACACCATAACGTTCAGGATATCTCTTTTGGATGAGGCCTCAAAATCAAAGTCCTTCCTCCTTGTTGGTGATATTAAAGGTGGTAAATGCAAAAGTAAATAGAGGGGTGCGCTGCAATGTCTTTGCCTGCCATTTTAAACTATGTGGGTGACCACAGATCTTTGAAATTGGAAGACGATACAGATTTATTTTACCAGTTCACGTGACTTTATAGCAGTTAGTATAGGAGTCGGAAAAATACAGCCCACAGACCAGATCTGACGTGCCAGGGAATTTTATCCAGGCCACGGCAGGTTCCTATGCCCCACCTGGCCCAGGTATGGGGACCATCCTGGTCCATGGCACGTGTGGCCCATCCTGCTGCCCCCAGATGTACAGTGGGGCTGCAGTGGTGTGGTGGCCAGACCCCACTGGCAGCTCCCACAGCGGTGGTTCACTTTCCCCGGTTGCTGCTGCCTGTGTCTGCACTGCCTCTAGATCCAGCCCCGCCGCCCCTGCACTCCAGCCCATCCGCCCCATACCCACCACTGGGGACGCTGGACAGACAAGGGTGGGATCTCTATGGAGACAGGTCTGGGACTCCTGTGAGCAGGGCACACTCAGCCGGGCATCCCTTTGGGTGCTGGTTCCATGACCAGGGGCATGCCAGGAGTGGATCGTGGCTCTGTCCTGGGCCCCAGCCCCACACTGTCACTGCCGCATGATCCCACCGCCTGATCTCACCCCTCCCTACTTGTCCTGCTCCTGGACACAGCTCCCTGCCTGCCTATGGCCCCATCTCATCCACCCAGCTGTGTGCGCCCTCCCCACAGGGGTCCTGAGCTAGTCTCCATAGAGACCCGGGACCTGGCCTGGATTGGCTGGTGGTGATAGTACAAGCTGGGGCAGAGCAAGGGGGAGCCCTGGGGCCAAGGGAGTTTTGGTGAGCTGTTGCAGGGGGAGTGGGGTATTGACCCAGCCCACAACAGCTTGCCAAAACTCTGGCCCTCCAGCCCAAATAATTGCCCACCCCAGAATTAGTATAATGTTGAGGCCTACTGCAGGTAGTCTTGTGGTGATGAGAAAAAAATCTAGCCTTCCTGTGATTTTTTTTTTTTTTTTTTTTTGGTTGAGGAGGAGAGGGGCCAAAACACTATTTACCTGTTCATTCACCCGTCTCCTGGGGAGAGTGTACTAAATTGCAACCCTAGAGACCCTGAGTTCTAGTCCTGTTGTCTCCTTGTACCCCCCCCCCCCACTGCCTGTATCAGTCTGCCAACCCTAGTGTTATACTTTGATTGTAAGCTCTTGCGACAGAGGCTTTTAAAAACATTTTTAGCACAGCAGGGCCCTAGCGCATGTTGGTGACACTCTGTGTTACTGAAATATAAATAAAAGTATTTATTTTTTTAACGTGGGTAGATTTTAAATCAACATTTTTAATCTTGCTTGGAATCAATAAGCAGGACACTTGACTTTTAATTTTTTTGCATTTGTATTTGTGTCTACTTTCCAAAAAGAAAAAAGAAAAGATGGTTCTTATTGATTTGTAACCATAAAACATATTGATTTGCATATAAGTGTAGCCTTCTCACTACATTTATAATGCTATTTTTTGCTAGTCAGGAGAATCCACTGTACCTACATGTACATTAAGTTACTGAATTACTTAAATGACTGTTTGGTCAGATTCTTAATTTGTCTTGTGTTGGAAAATGGTGAATATGGCATTTTTTACTTACTGTAATACTAACTACTTACTTTTGATTTATGTCAAGATCCACCTGGATAAAAATCTGAATTTAGTTAAAATGTACAAGCAGTCATAGGCGACTGGTAAGGGGTGCACATGCCGTCAGCAGCTTCTGCAGGTGCCCCCCAGATTCAGGAGGCGCCAGTCACTCATGCAAGCAATATTTCTATTTTGTTTTTATTACTTCAAATGAGACTAACAATTCTGTTGTTGTGTTGTGTTGAAAATGTGGATCTTTAGCGTGAGTGGTAGACTCATGCATTTATAGCCAGAAATGTGAGGTTCATTCTCTGCAGCCTCTCTATGTGGGAGGACTTGTTATGTTTGGCTATACTGTCTGTAACCACTAGACTATACTTTGCTCCCAGCATTAGGCACTGAAACCAAGACTACTCACTCCAAGGGTTCCCCTGCAGAACTCATATGATGTGCATGTCTTAGTACAGCAGCTGATCCACAGAGGACAACCATAGGTTTTCCTACCCCAGTTCCTTCTGTAACTCAAGTGGAAGCGATTTTGTTTTGGGGATTTTTTTGCTGTGGGTTTATAAGTGGTGGATTAAGGCCCTGCTGATGGCCAAAGTTGTTGGGGTAATAATAATATACATCTCTCCCAAATTAGTATAAGGACCTTAGTGGAATGGTTGAAAAATCATGTTATTTGGAGCTTGTGATAATGTTTATGTTTAGCTCAGTGGGAGCTGCCTCCTTACACTGTTTTGCATCTAAGGCAGGGGTGTCCAACCTATTTGACCTTGAGAGCCAGATGTGAACTGTAGGGCCTCTCACAGTCTGGATAACCCATCTCCAGTGGCAGAGTGGCAGCTTGTCAGTGTGACTGCCGCTTTATTGGTGTGGCACCAGAACCCAGGCGTGAATGGTGCATCCTTCCCTGGTTTTTCCCTGCTACCAATTTTAATTGCTGACAGCGACTGAGGATCCCAAATTCAGTGGTGGGCAAGGGGGTGGAGGGACAAGTGGTGGCAGCGTTTACCTCTTGTGTTCTGGAAAATGGATGACAAGCCCCCAGGCTGCAATTTAACCTTCTGTGGGTTGCTAGCCTTGATATAAGGGATGTTTAGTTCATATATCAGCTGTTTGGTGAGTTGTAATTCCAGTACCTATGTATCAAACTTACTGTCCTGCTTAACATTAGACTGCAAAATATTTGAAGTGCATGATATCTCTTACTACCTGTTTGTACCTAGCACAGTGGAGGTCTGATTTCTACAAGACTACTGCAGCAGCTGGCAGAGGTACCTTACTCATAGCAATTATCATACATGCATAGGATGTGGATAGGAGGAATGCAGAAGTCAGAAAGTAGACCAGAAACATCAGACTTTAGCTCCAAATATTTGTCAGGAGTTTTTAATTTTACTCTTTGAACATCTGGGACTTCCTTCTGTCACTGAAGATGTGGCAATGAATGTCCACTACACAGAGAGAGAAAAAAGCTTATAATTCAGTGACTAAGAGTTCACATGCCTGCCCATGTCCTTGAGTATTTTAAGGAAATCTGTGCATGTATTTTGGAATCATTCTACAGCCTGGGTTTTGATTTGTTAGGTGGTGAGCAGTCAGGGGCAGGCAGCCCATAATTTGCATTGCTGTCTGCCCAGTTTGCACCAGACCAAGAGGCCTCAGACTGACACTTGCTGTGCTGGTGCTGAAGGTCAGCTCTGTTTGCACTCATCACTTTCCGGAAGTAGACTCAAACTCTATTTTTAAAACCAGATAGTTGCAGGGCGGGTTTTGTGGCTGCTGGTGGGACTGGAGTGTAGAGATCTGGATTCTGAACCTGAGAGCCACAGATCAGCTGTGTGCCTCTAGGGAAGCTGTCCGCAGCCTTCCCCATCAGTGGTCTTTATCTGTTTTAAAAAAACACAAACTTGTCTACCTTGCATTGTATTGAGGCCCAATTCAGGTTGGTAAGGCATTGTGAGGGCTTTGGAGGGAAGGCATCATAGGATTCACAGGGTGTGGAAAACTATGATGAAGGCACCACAAATGGCAGAATTGATCTAAGCCTTGGTTCTACTTATAACTTTGTAATGATCAGTTTAATAGATGTAGCTTGGAAAGAAGCTGTTTTTCTGGTTTCTCCTTTCAGTTGCACTGGGTGGGTGCAGACACTGATGTTTGATGTAGCTTGGAACACAACTAAAAGACTGCATTGGGCTGTGATGTTCCTAAATGACACTTGAGCTTGTTATTTTTGTTTCACAAGTGGCTTTGCATGCAGGTCATGTTGGAGGCTAAGTGAATTGTGGCAGCTTGGCATGGCAGCGGCTACTTTTTCTGCAATGAGCGAGTCTTAGCATTTTTAGTCTAATGATACTGTACACGTGATTGTTTTTTTTTCCCTCCAGAGGTACAAACGGGTTTTGACTCCCTTCATCCCCTCCCCACTCATTCACTGTAAATGGAGCACATAATCAAAAATCATGTGTGCAGATAACTAATTTTAGTACACAATTTAAAATGAGTATAACAAGCAAAGGAGTCCGTACAGGTCTGACAAGCCTTCCAACTCAAGCTACGTTCCTTCTTTCTGATGTACTTTATTGAAAAACTCGATGTTGCTTTCCTTGTACAAGTTGCTCTTAAAATTAGTGCCGGCAACTCTCCTCCTTAAAATTAATCCTATAATAATAATTTGCTGTGTATGGTAAGGAAAGAAATAACCCAGTTTGAAAAAGTTAATTAGATATATTTAAGCAAAAAAGAAAAAAAGAGATTCAAACCCAAATTTCCTTGCCTGCATTAGCTGTGGCATTGGCCTTCTGTATATTGAGCCATTGGGAATAGGTTCACATATTCAAGCTCTTCTTTGTGAACAGGAGAATCAGACATGTGTAATGCCTTTTCAATGAAAATGTAGATTCTGATGTAATTGTATCAGGAATTGGGGTTCAGTGTGCTGGGACATCATCTGTTCTGAGGCTCTTGATTAATGACAAGATTTGTCATCAGTCAGATATAAATTACTGTTTATCTTCATACTGTTTTTTTTTTTTCTCTTATTTTCACTCCCTTCACCTTGGTTTAATGAACAAACCAACTGGTTTCATTTTCCATTTCTCCTATATCAGTTCAGTGACAGCAGCTTTGGGAGGCAAAATGGAGTGGAAGGGTAAAATCTGAATAAGGCCCTGTTTGCATTGACATTTCCAGCAAAATCATTTTTAGGCTTTTTAAAATCTTTGTTTCAGGACCCAAACTTGGGGCTTCACCTCCCTTGCATATAACATTTTTGTTCTAGTTTCAAGCTTCCAAATGCATGCTATGAAAATGTAGCTTCAATAAAGGCTGACAAATATTTCAAGTATCAAGTGTGTTTGGTATTCTACTTCACACACAGGGAGATGTTTCTGTACCCCAAAAATCTGGCAGCCTGTACATTTTTTTTTTTTAACTGTTTTTTTCTGCTTTTATATTCAATTCCATTTGTCTCCTAGAACCTGTGGGAAATTTACTAGGAAAGGATGGCAGACAAAGCCAGTGTTGCCAGCCCCGCATGATTTTATTTCCAGCTTTCTTCCCCTACCTGCTTTTTGTGGTAAAAGCCCCAGATCCTGGAAGCAAGTGATTAGATAGGAATTTTCTTAAATATTTATCCCTCCTGTTTTAGGGGAACAAAGCTTGAAAATATGACCAGTCTGTAATAAAAAGGTACAGAACTTAGAAGGAAAAAGAGCACTGAGGTGCTAGAGCTCATCTTAAATCTATTTTTTGTCAAACATGAGAAGAGACCCCATTGTCTCATGCTCTTTGAGCACAGTTGTTTGGCAGAAGACAAATATTTTGAAGTGTTTGAGAGTACATCTGGCTTTCAAAGCTGCACAGGGAATTTATGTGCTGAATGTGTAAAGTGTAAAAATCTTAATTTAAGAACATTTGGCTTCCAGTGGCAGGGCTTCCTCATCCAAAGAGCATTTGCAGCTGTTGTCAGTGAACTTGTGGGTTAGAATCTCAAGGGTGCACAGAGAGGAAGTTAGAACACTTTCATATTTATGATCTCTGAAGTTCTGGGTCTTCCTACTTGCTTTAACTTGAGTTGCTGGGTTTTTCTTTTCTAAATTATGAACATTATATAGGCCATGTAATAAGATTTAACCCAGCTACTGATTGTGTGTTGAAATGTGTGGTATGGTATCCAGCAGTTGTATTCCAGGAATTGAAGAAAGCATATAGAAGCTCATAAGATTTTGTGCATGTATGGATGTGTGTGGAGTTACCACTTATCTCTCCGGTGCTTAACAGCAGGAACTTCCTGGTGTTGACTGCTCACATAGTGGAACCATGAGCATGTTAGCAGTGTCAGTAGAAGGGGGATGGAAAGGCAGAACCTACCTCCCACTGGTAGGGGAGTAAATGAAAGAACTAAACGGTTGCACAGTCCACACTTTCATCAATGCAACAGTTGGATTTCCTTCCTTTCCTGTCACCAATGATCTTTGTTGAGCTTGGAGGCAATATCTAGGACAAAGATGCATTCATTAAACCGAGAATTTGAAACTAGGCATTGATAGATTCATAGACATAAGGGCTGGAAGGGACTTCCTGAGATCATCGGGACCAGTCTCCTGCCCAAGGGGCAGGAAGTCAGCTGGGGTCAGATCACCCCATGTAATATGAACATTACCTGTATGCAAAAAGCCCTGCCTCAGCAATTTTATTTTTTGTCAAGTTACATGGAATGGCAGATTTCAGTTACTTTAGCCTTGAAGTGTGGTGTGTCCCTTTTATTCAGTTTGTATGGCCCAGCAAATGGTCTCCATCATGATCTAGATTAATATGATCCTGATACTCCTCCTGTGTTCTGTCCAAGGTATTCCACTTACATGCACATCAGATAAGTGCATAATTTAACTGCCTAACAATGCCAGTCTCAACTTTCTGACTATTGCTTATGTTGTAATAAAATCAGCTATGTATATAAACACTTCAAGTGCAAAGGAACTCCTTGAATCTTGCTATCTGCCTTGTAACCAGGGATCCTGATTTTCTCTCTTTAAAAACTGCAAATTCTCTGATTTAAAAGAAAAAATGCAAATTCTCTAATACCCCCCCAATCCACAATTAAAATAAAGTACCACTATATGTGTGTGTATATATATGTATTTTATTATCATGACTGAGGCAATGGTAGGCTTCCAAATTGCTTTAAAATTGTAAATATCTCAATAAAACATTGTGTTCAACTGATACGTGTGTACAGTTACAATTTTAATACAATTTTAAAGCAATTTGGAAGCCTACCATTGCCTCAGTCATGATAATAAAATACACTGTAAATACCTATACATTTTGGCTTTTGATTTTGGATTTTTTATCATGGAAAATCAGAGTTCTCCCTGCCGTCTTCATTCATGAGGACATGGGTCCTGCTGCTTTGTGGTGGCGAGCAGCCCTGACATGCTGGTGCCCTGCCCATACCATTGCCCCTCACTCCCCACTCCCAGCCCTGCTGGTGCTTCTCGTTCCCCACCCACATACCCCTGCCCCGCCAGCCCTGCTGGAGGGGGCCCCCAGCTGCCAGGGCTGCGAGGCCAGGGACCTGGGTCCACAGCCCACTGCCCCCCGCAGCAGTGCCCAAGGCCCAGTTGCCACCTGCAGGAGGCAGCAGCTGTTGCGGCAGAGCGGCGTGGAACTCTGCCAGCCTGCAAGCGGAAACCCACCATTTCCTGCATTTTTCTCCTTTAAAGGAGAAAATCTGGGTTTTACCATGGCTTTCCACGGTGAATGGAAAACCTGGATCCCCGCTTATAACCTAATTGTTTTCCCTTTAACTGTGCAATGTGTGAAGCTGACTAGGAGCTGTCAATTTTCAGGCTGCTGGTAGGGGCATGAGGTGCTCTGAGGAACAAAGTGAGGAGCCTTAAGGAGGTTCAAGAAACTTGCAGGAGCAGGCTGCCCTAAGTTTGAGCATTTTTTCCACTGAGTTCAGGTGAGCGTACATGCTCTGAAAAGAGACTATGCATATATTCAGTCCTGAAGCTATGCACTTAAACAGAGTACAGTATAGGTTTTTATACTGCCCTTGGCTGCACAAAGCAATGTGAATATCTCAGATCTGATTAATTCTTCCTCCAACTTTACTGGGGAGAGAGAGGGGGTGTGAATTGTTCATTGAGGGCTTTTTTTTGCTCTTAACGTGTATATATCTATGTTTGTCTTAGGGAAGACAGGCAGAAGGCAAGGTAAATATATACCGTGTAGACTAACTAAATAAGATATGTATAGAGCAGGCAGGTCAGAGAAGATAGACTTTGCCTTTGGAGTGGAAGATAGTGTGTTTTGGGGTGGTCTGTAGTTCCTTGGTGAGTTTGTTCCACAGCCGAGAGCAGCTGAGATCACTGTCTCCAGTGCAGAAGGGCTTATCTCTCCTAACATCCTAGGAGTGCATTTCTTTTTAAGATGAGGTTAATCATTGCTTACACTGTATGAACATTTGAAACCTGGGCATTCAAGCACTCTCATTCTTTTACATACATCTAAGCAAGTTTGTCTCTGAGTTCTTACATTCGTGCTTCACACCTAAATACTCTTTGCTTATGGTCTGTAATCTCAATTTGGTCCAGGAAGAGAGCATTGCCTGCAGTACCACAGGATATGGGTTCTGAGTACGTGGGGGCGCAAGGGCCCTGCCCTTGGGAAGAGAACTGTCACCTGAAATGCATAATGGTTTCCACATGTCCGTCACCTTTACCCCTCCCCTTCAGGCAAAAATAAAAGTCGGTACCTATTGGAGAGGACTGGGGTGTAAATTAATTTTTGGATTGCAGAATAAGTCTGAATATGACATCTAGATGGAATAAAATAAATCCCAGGAATTCCAGCTGTGCCCTTTCCATTGTGTGTTACCAGTTGAAATTTAGTTTGAAATTAACAGTAAAAATGGAGAAAAACTGGAATTTAAGTCTTATACCAAAGATTTTATTTTATGCAATTGCTAGGGTGTGACTTGAAGTTCTGGACAAGACTGTGGAGTGTTAGCATCAAGCTCAACTTCTGGTGTTGCAATGAAAAAGGAAGTGTGTTTGTAAGAAGGGGGTGGGGGAAAAGAAGCATTTCTGCCCAGCTACATAAGGTGGGAATTGCAGCTGGCTGGGTATTTTTAGCTGCTGGTTATCTCATTGTGAGTGTGAATCTTTCTCTCTTTTTTGTGATTTGAAGAGCATTTGGGTGAATGGAGATGGTTGATTGCTCTTGCTGATTCTCTCCATGCCAAACTGCACCTAAATGTGCACAGATTTCATTCATGCAGCTTTTGATTCTGGACCATGTGCATCTTTTGAGGTACAATGCAGGGTGCGTGTGCCATTTCAACAGCGTCCTTTCAGTTTTGCTCACTTGTGCCAAGAAACGTTTCAAGAAGATTAATCAAAAGAAAAAGTAATATTTTAGTGTTGGATACTGGAAGCAATTTCTCTCCCTGCTCTTATTCTATGCAAGGTCATATAACAACTTGCTGGTTGTGATAAGTGATAATTTCATGAGAGGAAAGGGGAGCAAAAGGCACCAGTCACCATTAGTTTGTGCTTCAGTTGATCACCCTGCGAGTAGCCCAGGGTTTTTGTTCATTTCAGTTGACTTGGCAAAAGGAGTGACATCTAATGTTTCCATTTTAATCTCTACAACATAACAGGACTACAGTGGCTCTTTCAATATTGCTTTTGCCACAGTAACTGAGGCTTTTTTCCTGATATCGGTCAGTCTCTTTCATGGTATTAGGCTACAAAACACCAGTCTGATAATTTTTGCTTTACTATCAGAACACCGACTGGAGAAAATGTTCTACCCATTCTTTTCAAGATCACTAGCTTTGAGATGCATTATTGAAAATTGCACACTTCCTAAACACACACTGTAATTTCCTTTCCTGTCAACAAGAAGATATCGATGACCGTATGCTTAGTGTATGGTTGCTGTGTTTTTTACCAGTTGCATGCTATTACAGTATTCATGTGTAGACATTTGGTAAAAAACTGTTTGTGGGAAAAATGAAGATGAAAGCCCTCTGCATACAGCATAGGCAGCAAAGGTCTTCAATCCTGCCTCACCATTGCCCATAAAGGAGCCCCTTTCCCAGCGCAAGAATTTGTGGTTGTTTCACTGGCCGCTGCTGAGGCTGCCAGAAGCGCATATTGTGTTGCTGGGGTGGAGTTCGACCCAGAGCTGATCGAACAGAGCACATAGGGGAAAAAACCAAGGCCCAAGTTAAGCAGAGACTGGGACTGTGGCATGTGTGCTTCCTGTCAGTGGGAGGGAGCGTGGTACTCCTAAGGACTGTGTTGCTACCAGTGCTTTCTATGCTGCACTGGTCTTCCCAGGAAGAGAGAGTCCACGGAATCCAAAGGGCCACGTATGTCTTTTTCTGGGGCTCCCTGTAGGAGAAGGTGGTGCAGAAAAAACCCTGTACAAAACAAAACAAAACAGGCTGGGGGCAGAGGAATGCCATCTGTCCTGGTGTTCCTCTGGGTTAACTACATGAGCCAGATCTGTAAACTGGTGACCAGGGCAGAGTCCAAAACAGCCTGCTTTGTAAGGTACTGTGCAGGGCATCTGCTGCAATACTGGCAGGTGTCCATGCCCCCTAGTGAGAGGCTGAGGACCATAAAGCAGCCATGGTTTTATAAGGTCCTAGAATATTTCTGGAACAAATACAAGCTGTGCAACAAGGCCCCAGTGACCATGACCAACAACCAGAAGATGCAGGAAAGGGAGGCGGAACAACAACCAGAAGAGGCGGAAAGGGCAAGAGACAGACTGCTGACCAGACCTACTGCCCAGCCATGGGTGCCAAGCTGTGTGACTGCAGATCTTCCATAGAGAGCTACATTAGTAGCACAGAGATGTGAACAGTCAGGTGGCCCACCAGGCAGTCCCCAGGCGTGCACTGAGATGCAGAGGAGCAAAGAATTCAACCAAACTGCCCCAGGGAAACCTGCTTGAGGAAGGTGGAAACAATCGACCCCCTCCTCTGGTACTGCCCATAAGCCAAGGTGTGGAGGAGAGTAATCCTACTCCTCATAATGGTGACAGAGGTCAGGACCATGACCAGAGAGATGGTGCTGTACAGGCACCTTATGAGACAGCAGGAACCCTGACAACCTGCTTTGAGCAGTTTGTCTCCTGCTTCAGGAATGCCCTATGGAGGACCAGGAATCTCTCATGTACAGGCACACAAACCTCTCAGTTGGGGATTGTGTCAGGTGGGACTGAGTGAGATGTAGCTTAATTACAAAAAGTCAGTAGAGGATGATGAGGAGGAGATGACAGACATCATATGGAAAAGAAGAGACTGGCATAGATTGTTCAGGGCCAGGACCCCCAAAGAGGACAAGGAGGAGGAAGAAAAGGACAGTGATAAAGTGGGGGTGAGCGACAAGAATGATAGGAAAGAAAAGGACAACGAAATTGACATGGACTAAGGACTGGGGAAGGCATCAGAGAGGGTGGCAGGTGGGAATGGGAGGGGGAGGTAGAGGGATCAGAGGTGGTTCAGCCTGAGTGTAATGAGTAAAGAGACGGTGTCAGATGTATGGATACAAATATTATAATGGGAGGTGGATGGTGTAACGATGTATATGTGTTAGGGACTGTCAAGTGAACTGCACCAGTCACATGACAGGGCTGTTAAAGTAGAGGTGTATATATATGTATCTATAGATATAAATACATTTTTGTAAAACCTGCTGGCTTTTGTAACACGGGTACCTGTCTCCTAGGAATAGGACTGGAACCACCAACTCCATTTCACAGACAACCTTTGGAGAATAAGAAAGATTTGATCTCTGACCTGTCACTACAGCTTGTAAAAATGGTGATGATCAGAATAGATAAGATGCTCTCTGTGTGGAGCAGAGAGAGCTCACACTTGTCATTTTCAAAAATGAAAGAACTGAGAGAGATGGCTCAAGTCTTTAGCTAAACAGCACGTAGTCCCTGTCTAGCTCTGTATCAGCTGTGCCTTCTGGGCCAATGTTATCCTGATTTAAGCAGTCTCAAACTGACTCAGTTTGTCTGGCTGTGGATGGGACTAAACTAAGATTGAAAGCTTCCAGCCTAGAACTTCTAGCTTGTTCTGCTGGCAGAACAGGTATAACATGGATAAGAGAAAGGAGGTGTGGAAGAAAGAGACAATACTACACCACCAACCTCTAGACCCAAAAAGGAAAGATATATTAAATAGTAGACCATTTTGCTTTGCATTCAAGTCACATCATGTTGTATTTTGGACCAACCTTATAAGTCTCCAGGCCTCCCTTAAATGCACCCAAAATGGTGCACTTATAGAATGAAATCAATACATTTCTGGTGGTTTAGCTAAAATCTTGAACGTGTGAGGTTGCAGGTTGTGGAATTTATCAGCTCAAGCCTAAAAAGTGATTGCAGCCATTGAAGGACTTTGCACTCATCTAGTCTCATATAGGCACTCTCTAACAACCTTAGAGCGTATGCCCGGCTCTGTCCGTGGGGTGTATCCCCAGGACTTGTGTGTTGGGTTGCGTTCGCCCCCAAGGGAGGCCCCGACATTTTCCTACAATGACTTGATCTTTTCTTCAATAGTGGGGCTCCCTCTCATGGATTCTTGCCGACTGGGCACTGCCCTTTGTGGGTGTTCTTGGGGCTCCACCTCCCCTACACCCTAGCCATGCGCCATCCCTTAGAACAACCAGATGATGGATCGCTGGCGTGTCCCCTTGGTGTTTCCCCCTGCTCTCATCCCTTCTTGCCTGTCCCTTGATGCCCTGTTACCCCTGGTGACTATGGGGTGTGGGACCATCCTCACCTCAGTGTCTGCTCTCCCCTTTTGAGGTGTCGCAGTTCTCAGCGATAACTCCGCTCTTTCTCTTGACCTGGGGGCACTTGGAGATGTCTCCTCCGGTCTGGGCCCTGTGTGCCCTCCAAATGATAAAACAAAAGAAAAGGGAAGAAAAGAATAGCCGGGGTACAGGCCTCAGCCCGCCCCACTCATGGATCCGGCGTCTGTGGTCCTCAGGATCCCCCAACGCCATCCTCCTTGACCCGGCTGCCCTGCTGAGCCAAGTGAGATTCCTTTTCAAAGGAGTAGGGTCCCTTCCTGTGGGTCACCATGTGTCCCCCTGCCAAGCTCACGACTCTGCTGCTGTGCAGCCCAGGGAGCAGCTTTGCCTTCTGGCTCCAGCTTTGCTGCCCCCCATCTCTATTTCCCCGCCGCTGGCTTTTAAATCAGCTGGGCAGTGGTTTTTGATGACCTCATCCACCGGCACTGCTCCCAGCCGGAAATAAAAGTGGCTGATGAACCACACTGGCGGCCCTTCTTGGCACAGCTCGGCTTTTCCTAAAAAAGGTAAGTGAGCCCTTTCTTCAGGAATTTTTGTTTCTTCCTTTACCCAAGGCAGCTCAGCCCTGCCTTGGGTCCCGCCGCGAGAGGGTGCTCTGCGGCCTTCGTTTGTGTCCCCCTGGGACAGACTTCTTCCAGTGTCTGTAGCTGAGTTAATTTTTAAATGCATCTAGAATCTCCAGGGACAGATGTTTAACAGAAAACAGATAAGGTCTTTTTACAAGCCTACATGTCTTGAAGTTCAAAAGCACTGGTAGCTTAATGATATATATTTAAGTGTAGTGCAGATCTGATAAACATGCAAGCTTTGATTGGCTCTGAAAAATGTGCTTCAAATGAGTATGCATGCTGAAGCATTCTTTCTTCATTCTGATGATCCTGTTAGTTGATTGTGTGCACACACTGTCTCTGCATTCAGGGGGTACTGAACACCACCTCAAAGGATACTCCGGTTTCTGTGCAGGTTTAAGAACTCCCCTGAGGCCCACCCCCCAGTTTGACCTTTTTGAGGTTTTTGCTTTGACTATTAGTTTATCTCACTTGCGATTAACACTTGCCTGTTGCAGCATGTGGGTGTTAAGAGTAGAAGGCAGTTGTATACTAGAGTTGTGAGACAAATAAAGAAAAATTAGATAGCAGCATTTAGAATGTCAAACTTAAGGATGGCATGCTTCATCTGGTCTTTTTTCAGTCTCTTTTATGCTTGATACTCCTGGCTGCTAGTGAAAGAGTAAAAATGAAATGTGCTGATACACACTTCAATGAGGTAGACACAAAATACCCTGTTGCTTGTGCTTCCCTGAGTGCTTCTTCAGTATTAGTCCATCTCTCATAACAACATGCTTCATAGCTTTGCTGGGGAAGGTCTGCGTAGAAAGTTGGATGTTCAAGATTGGGCTAGTCAGAGAACTGGAGGCTGTTTCATGCCTCAACATCTCAGTTGGTCATATTTAGCATG
Organism: Alligator mississippiensis; assembly: GCF_030867095.1. Taxonomy (NCBI): domain Eukaryota; kingdom Metazoa; phylum Chordata; order Crocodylia; family Alligatoridae; genus Alligator; species Alligator mississippiensis. Next base: position 22,513,180 of record NC_081833.1, read on the forward strand.
TTGTTATTTGTTTAATGAATATACACATAGTGGACTGTAAAGCAATTCCCACTGGCTTAGTTTAAGCTGATTTTTTTAGAACACGGTTACTATGCTGTTTGCCTCTTACAGGACCTCTCCTAAATGCTTCACAACTGTTGCCTTGTTCAGTGGATACAGGTTGGTCAGTATCACTGAAATGCAGCTGCCTCTTGGGTTGGGAGGGTCATGACAAACAGGCACACTATGTAGTCATGTACCAAATAGTAGATTCTGGCCAAAGACAACAGGATTCAAATTTCTATTCTTGTTAAAATGCTATAGAAGAGCAGTAGCCACAAGAATAGCACTAGAATACTGACAGCCTGAGGCAGTTTAAACTATCATGGTGGAATAAAGATAATGGTATTATTTAGTTACTGACCAGAGGAGGCATGGGTAATTTCTAGTGCACAAATCTAGTTATTTGGGACTGGAAGGACTCCCTTCCCCTCTTTTTAAATGATATTTCAATATATATTTGTACAGTTAGCATGTTTTGTGTATGTGAGAGAGTAATTGTGCATCTATGGGGAAGTGGATTTTTAGTTACATATCCAGAAAAGTGGTGGTGTTTATGTTGGATTGGTTGTGTTGGCCAAAAGAACAGCACTACAAGCCTTCCCACATCTCCCTGTTGACACGGCTGGTTTCTGGAGGGTCTCCTTGTAGAGATGAGAGCTGTTCAGTGCTCAGCTTTTTTCCTGATACCTTTCTGAGTTGGCTTGTGTGTGGGTGCCAGCAACTTAGAATTGAACCAAGGCAAACTGGTCTTTTCACATCTGACCCCCAATGCAACCTGTGCTGAATTCCAGCCATTGATCTGAAGTGCAAGATTCTGCATACCACCCCTGTTTAAGGCTGTAATTTTCCTCTTAAGAATTGTCAGCATCTCTGAGAATACCAGCAAGTATTTAGACTGGTCTACACATGGAGGTCATGTTAGTGTAACTGTTATAGTTATTAAAAGTATTTTTTACCAGAATAATTATGCTGATGCAAATGTTATCATGGATGCAGATATACTGGCAAGGTACTTGATATCAGAAGTTTTATTATCTTAGGGAAGGGGAATAAGCTATGGTGGCCTAAGCACTTTTTAGTGGCGTAACTGTCCACCCTGAACTTAGACCTTTTTGATTAAATCAGCACAGCTCTTATGTCTGGCCAGCCTTTATCTGAAAAGTGTGTTATTTGGAGGCTTGATGGATTTCAAGAGAATACAGCTGGGTTTTCACAACACAGCTGTTGCCCACTTCCCATGTGCCTAAGTGCTCACTGCATAACTCATTTTGGAAGCTGATTCTGTTTTTCCCCCAGCTTAGAGACACTGCTGGCTCCAGAAATATCCATTCCTGCCGACCAGCAATGGTAACCAGCTTCTGCTCGAAACTTCATCTATTAGTTTAGTATTACACTTCTTGAATCCTGTTTAGTAATCAGTGGGCTACCTCCAGGATTGGAGGTCTCAAATACATATTTTATGCATATGAAGAACCAAAACCCTGGAGAGTGTAATTTAAAGACTTTTTTTTTTTCTTCCTTTTTAATTATTACAATAGGTTAGAGAGGTGGATGGAGATCTTTGCTGAGGAGGTGTTAGGATGGGAAAAGCATCATCTCTGCAGCTGGGCAGCTTTATGCATTTTGCAGGGGGAGCACAGGGAGGTTTTAAAAATGACTGGGATTTCAGTATTTGATGTTGCAGTTCTGCTCTGCTCTGGTTCCATGTTCCCTTCACATCAGCAAGTGACTCAAGAGCATCTGTTTCACTTCCTTGCACATAGCATGTACATTAGCATCAGGCTCTGAGGAACTGACTCTGGCAGTCGACAGACATGATCCTGACAAGACCCACTCGGAACAAGTAATATAAAAATCAGCATTATTGAAACAGCATGTGGTGGTAGAGGTAGGGAGCTTCAGACTTGACTGGCTAGACCCTCTGCTTTGGAAGCTTGGCTTAGCAGTGTGCTGTGTTGTTTTGAGGGCTGTAAATTTACCGGAGACAAAATCCATTTAGTTTCCTGCCAGTATTTCAGAACCAGGATCTTGGAGCAGAAATGTATAGTGTTTGAAAGATTCAAACCTGACTGAAAGCAGTCTTCATTTGCTTGAGGGAGGGGGTCACTTTGGTTTCTATAATTCTGTTGCTAAATTTGCAAGTCATTATAAAGTAGTTTGGAGTTGAGAAGAACATGTTTTTCTTGCAATTATTAATCATTTGTTCTTATCTGCAGGATTGTTTTTAAATAGATGCTTTGTTTGATATCACTTCACGTATATCTTCATTTCACTAATCCTGTTGCTTTCTCATTCCTGTTGAGTGCCCAAGTGTGGGCTTTCAGGATTGTGAGATGAGGTCTAGTTTAAGCCAAACACCAACTGCTTGGCTAGGATTTGAAAGAAAATTTACTGGGAGATTTTGTTTCTGCTACCTTCCTCTGATGAATGTGGTGCTGATCCTAGTTGATGGCAAGATACTGGATACACTAACTGTTTCAGTCTGGTGATTTGTGTATTTTCCCTCTTATTGTTCTTAAACAGGAGACCCAGGGATTGAATATAATTCCTCTGCTTTTAGGCGTCTTGCATTCAAAGGTGTGTCTAATTTTATCTCAGCTACATAATTAGCCCAATAAAGGATATCACCCTGGTAAATCCTTGCCTCTTCCATAGTTTGTGGACCATGACAGCTACAACATCACTCTTTACACTACTATGCATGTCTTCTGGTTTTTAATTGCAAAGCATCACTCATTCAGGGTTGTGAGGTAAAGTGTTCCTTGATTTTTTTTTTTAAGTACGTAGCCTTAGAACTAAAAAGAGGTGGTACACCTGCCTGAACTCACTGTAAATAAATGCCCATTGACTCCAGGAACAGCCTGGGCTAAGCTTTTTCCACCTTATTAAGGCTCCTTACCTTGTTCCTTCTAACAGCAACTTTGAAATTAGCAGAATCCAGTCAGTTAAAGGCTGCTTAAGAAGCTTGGACATCTGTGGCTCTTAGTTTTATCAATTATGCAGTTAAAAGGCCTGCAGTTAGATTACACAGTAGACAGTAGGAGGGAAGGGTTCCTATGCACTTAAGTGATTTATGCATTTAACCAGGTTAGCAGTGTTTGTTATAGTGTAATTAATAGGCAGAAAATTGGGTCAGGTATTATTTTATGCAGTTAAGCAAATTATGTCTGATGTGCATATAAGTGGAGTCCATTGAAACACTGCTAAAACACTGTATCTTCAAAGGCAAAAGCTAACAGAGGGTGGTAAAAGGCCAGGCTATTTTGTTTAATGCTACTGACTAGAATGGGTGGGTTCATCAGTACAGCATGCTAAAGCTTCTTGAATATTTAGAAGGAATTCCAGTTACACAATGCCAAGGCTTGATGTCTCTGAAAATGTCCTGATCAGAGAATTGTGAGGAGATGATATGTTAATAATTCATTGGAAGAAAATTTAAAGCGGGCTTCATCTGACAGCCTGTTAAAGGAGAGGAAGGTGTGGAAAAGCCTCCTGTGCTGTGCATATTACAGAGCTGGAGGGCTGCACTGTAGTCAGCCTTTTCAGCCATTCTCAGGTTTGTTCTTGTGCCCCAAAGTCCTCGATAAAAATATAACCTTGAGTATGCACCAGAGGCTTGATGGGTTCCTTGTGGATCCAGAGATCACTTGTGGGGTCTTTGGGACTCTCTTCTTGGAGTGCACTGAGAAGTCCCTAATTGCTCTTTTGGTCTTACACTTGTAGGCTGTGTCCAAATGTGTGTGGACATCAGGTTCCCTGGGGACAACTAGCAGTGGTGCACGTTGTACTGCTGCTTGTTGTCTCTTAGGACTACTTGTGCCAAGCACTGGCACACAGCAAGTTACCCTGGGTGGGGTATGGGAGGCTGGGGCTAGCACTGGGCTGGCACCAACAGCCTTACATAGGGGCCTCCCAGGGCTGCAGCAGTGGTCATCCTGCCATGTGGAGTCTGGCCGGCAGTGGAGCGCAGCTCTGGCTGGCTAGGCTCTAGCTCTGGGCAGTGCAGGCTGCTGCTGCAGGCACTCCTCTTTTTTTCCCTGCAGGTCTTTTTGACCCCTGGATATAACACCTTTGTATCACAGGATATCCAGACATCAAAAAAACCCTCTACCCTGCTCCGTTTCAGTGCGGAGAACAGCTGGACATGACGCATCTGCGGTACCACATACTGCATGGCCGTGCTTGTCTGGATGCGGCTGTAGAGAAGCCTCCCACACAGGAAGATCCAAGGGGAGGGGGAGGGAGAGGTGAATTGGTGCACTTGTTGCCCCCCGCCCCCCCCCCCCCCCTTTTGATTCTTGGTCCACCCAAAGTTTAAAACCAGCTGCCTGGCAGTGGCAGCAGTATTTCTAGTTAGGCAGTGCTGAGAGAGCCAGCTAGCTTTGTGGCTTACTATAATCTACCTGATCTCATTTAAACTCTTCATTCCACAGGTGTTAATGGCCCTCTCCTTTTTCATGGTCTTGGTGTTCCACTAATCGAGCTATCCTTTGTTCTGCAATTCTGCTGTTAGCTGCTCCTGGTAATGAAGCTCCTATTTCATAGCCCTGCATGTTGTTTTTTAATTCATTCCAATTAAGTTATATTTGTTTTTGCTTCAATCTTAAATTTAATAATGTACTAAAGACCTGGGGCTATATTAGTAAAGCTTCTCATTTATTTTTAACTGGAGAAAAAATGTGTTGTGTTGTATGGGATCATGCACCTCACCATCTGCATCTCTCTTTTTCAAAATTATAGATCTGCCCATGTTCCCACTGCTAACTCAGTAGTTATGGAGCAAGCTACGTTAAGAGATGGTGTTTACCTCCTTCTTGGTAGTTAATTTCTATTTGTATTATGGTAGTATCTAAAGACTCTATCCAGGGTCTGGTCCCTAATTTGTTAGGTATTATATAACCTATTTTTTTCCGACATCATTGCCCAGAAGAGCTTGTAATCAAAATAGATAAGATAGAGGGTGAGAGGAAGGAAATGTCATTCCTATTTTACAGATTGGAAGCTGAGGCACAGAGAAACCAAGAGTTTTGCCCAGGGTGTCAAAATGTCTCGGGAAGGCTGGAAATTGAATCTAGGTATTTTGAATTCCCAGCCTTGTACAAGGCAGGTCTCCCTCTTGTTGAGTAAAGGTAGAGAAGAGAATTTGCCACTAGTTTAGGGCAGGAAAAGAATGTGGAGGAACCTCTGTCTGACTTGTCTCAGCTCTCTGGCAGAGAACCTGCACCTAACTTGTTGCCATGGCTTCCACCAGGATGTATAGGTGCAGTCTTCTGTACTTTAATACAAGAGCTGTGGCCCTTGCCACCCTCCCTAGGATGAATCTCTTATAAAAAAAAAAAAAAAAAAAACAAAATAGCCCCCCCAAAAAAACAAAAAAGGGCTTATGGAAATGGTCTTTCTTTAGTTGGTTCTCTCCAGAGCTGCGCCCACAATTTCAGCTGTTGAAGAATTGAGCTGGAATTTTTCTTACATACTAATGGATTTGTAACGAGTCCTAGTAATTCAAGAAGGCCACCTTGTGCTTTCGTAGCGTGAGACTAGTACTGCCAAGTAATTCTAGCACCCTACTGGGTTATCTGGTACTGTTCTGAGTTTGCCACTAGCATATAAATGTTGGAGTGCTGGTATCTAATCAGCAGAAAGCAATGGCAAAAATAGTGTCTCAACTCAGATTTGAATTAACGCTCCTATAGTTGTCCTTATTTCCTTCCTTGCAGTGCTCTAGGAGTAGAATCAAACAGCGGGGTGTTATATGCAGGCTGTTCAAAGTCATCTAAAATGACTTGTTGAAAGATGGCCTGGATCTTGGATTTGGATGTCTGACAAGTAAATAGTTGTCTCAATTGCAACTGCAGTCAGACTGATTTGTATAGTACTGGCCCATGCGAGCCAGCTGCTTGATCTGATCTGACCTTTAATATCCAGGTTGTTACAATTGTCCTATACATCTGACCTGGAGTACAGAAGAGGTGAGGCTTTGTGGATGATATTTTCTTTCTCTGCATTTCTAGGAAATGCTAATGGCAGTTAAGTGGGGAGAGACACCTTTCATAAAAGCAAAGAAATGCAGTGTAGCAGGTGTGCATCCAAGTTCAGGACCAGTCAGTATTTGATCCCAAGGCAAGTCCAGAGGCTGTTACTGCTGTATGCTTGCCCTTTGGGACCTAGACACAGAAGCTGATCCTTGAAATTTCCTGATCCTTAAAGAAGATAGGAGAGCAGAAAGGCTCTGCAGATAGCTGCATGTAGATATTGTCAGTTGGGCTTGTAAGTAATATTAGTAGGCTGCAAGGTGTATGAGAGGTTGAAGGGGAAGGTAATAATCATTTGGAAAATGGGGATTCCAGTGTAAATTGGGGGCTGATTTTGGCAAGGGGGTCAATTCACAATTTGATTGGAGAGACGAGCTAGAACAAGGCCCTGGAAAAGTTGTCAGTTCAGTTTCAGGCTTGTGGGGGAGAGATTCAATGAGATACCAGTATTTAATACAAGATCAATGAATAGTACAAATGCAATTAATGCAAATATCCCTTGCGAAATGTTGGAATCCCCTTCTGCATCTGTTCATGTGTACTTGAGGAAGGGAGGAGGGCAGAGGGTGGAGGAAAGAAAATAAACTTAAATCCTTGAAATGTATTTAACTAGGTTTCCTTACCTGATCTCAACCAGCCCCTTTTTACATAGCATAACATTAAAATGGGTAGCATTATCCTAACATGCTTTTTGTGTGTCAAATCAAAATTTATTTTTTCGAATTGGCATAGCCAGTTTACACATGGGCATGTATTGAAGGAAGCAGTTCCTTCCTCAAGAGTGAAATGAAGATTATTTATGTAGCTATGTATTGTAGCTGTACACGGCTTCAGTCATTTGCATCTCATGGGTTCCTAGTAAATGCCAGGGCATAAATATAGGGGAATTTCTTATCATGATTCATACTGGAAGAAACAGTTGCCATAGGGGTTCATAATGTTTATGGTGGCTATGAGGTCAGTAAGCTTCAAAAACTATGTCCAGGTGCTGGGAACCCAAAGAAAGGTTGATTTTAAACACCTTCTCCTGTATCTTTTGCTGTTTCTATATGTGCAAGTGGAAGCTGTACAAAGATTACCCTGTGCTCTATGTTGTAATCTGGAGCAGCAGCATGATGGTGCACTTCCGTTTTGTGACGTTTCCTCTTCCCCTGCTTTTGACAGGGGCCAGCTGTTGGGCATGAATCCTGAGGTGGACTGTAAAATGTATAAAACCTCAGTGCTGGGGCTCCTTGGTTCCACATTTCCCCAACAGGGCCTGAAATGCTTTAGCCACTGCTGTAACAGTTAATGATCCTGTTCTACTATGTGTATTCAGTGAACAGAAGGAACAAGTAGCTAGAGCTGAAGGCTTGTGTGTTAAATGCAAGGATAGAAGTGAGAAAGCACAACTCTTGCATTTATTCTGCATGTGTACATGTTCCATGTGTTCTGTGGTTTTTGGCCCCTTCACGGGAAGTGGTGGATACAAGAGTTTAGTTTTGAATTTCAGAACTTCTGCAAAACTTTTCTTGAATTTGGGGGGGGGGGGGGGAAGGTGGGAAGGGGGATTGCATTTCTTTCATCCAGTTCTACTTACTGCAGGTTTGGGGTAACTGGACAATGCTGTCTGTAGTTAAGCATTGGTTGCAGTCATGGGGCAAAGGGTAATAATGGTGGAAGGCCTGATTTTCAGCAAAGCAAGTTATCTCCACTGGTGCTTGGTCCAAAAGCACAGTCTACACAGAGCACCCCAACATTTGGCAGTTTCCCCACTCATTTAAGGGAAAGCTGCCATGTACGTTCCTGCCAACAGAGAATGCTTTGTCAGGCTATAAACTAACATTGCTTCCAAACTTGCTTCCCTGATAAGTCGTGTCTGCCAGACACTAGCATTTGTTGCTCTTGGTTCCAGAGGATACCCAGAGCAATAAGGCATGATCTCCTAAAGTAGGTGTGCCCAGGCATTTTCTTTAGTAATGCAAAGAATAAAGGAGGAAAACAACTTTGTTCTAATGGCTTTCCTGTATCCTGTGCTGTAAGTTCTTTCAGCAGGGACAGATAGTAGAAAGACTTTGATGGGTTATATATACATCATTGACAAGGGATTATAAGGTTTGTATTTGTGCATTCATGGTGCCTTTTCTATTCATCCTTTTCTTTTCATGACTCCTTGGTTAGCAAACTTCTTTATATGGAATTTTCAAATCCACAAAATAATTAAACTAAACCTAGAGTGGAAAAGTTGGGTTCTACGGCCCACTTGTGTGTGTAGTAGGTGCACACCTCGTCTACACTCATTGTTTCCCACCCTGGGAACATTGTACCTTCTATGACCCAAGTGGTGTTGTACGTTACGAGGATAGAGAACCACATAGCCGCGCAGTTTGTCTACTATGAAAAAGAATACTGTAAGAGAGAGAGTCAGTAACCACAGATGCCAAGGAAGGAATTGCAGCTGGCAGGAACAGCTTAATGTTTTTAGCATCAGGTGTGAAATTCCTAGACACTGTGGATATCACAGCTTGACTCAAGTCTTTGTTCATCCTGTGGTATGTGATAAAGCTAGCTGCTGCTTCTTCTGGGCAGGCTTTCTGAAAGAGGCATTTACAATTGCAGGTTGTGCTCTTGTACTGTAGTTATCCGTGATTGCTCTTGGGAGGATTTGCTTCAGTCTCCTTGTCAGAATTTCCCCTCCAACCCATAGGTTCACTGGCAGCTCTCTGTGCTCTTGCAGAAGTTGTACGTCAGTGGGGCTGTGTGCATCAAGAGCTGTGGGATCCTTTGTGATTCAAGACCCATCTGTAAAATATTGAATCGTTATCATTTTATGAATATAAAAGCCTATCATTCCTAATACTCCTAATTGTTGTAACATGTTTCCACCTTTACCACAATAATGATCCCCCGACCTTCTGAGTTGCCTTAAACTACTCTCACAGCAAAATACAAATACTTTTAAACTGACCTGCTCCTGAGGAACTGTTAGCTGATACAACTTTAATGAATTCCAGTCAGTGTGCTCCCTGAGCCGTGGAATTGGCTATTGTTAGATTCTTTTGGTCAATTTTCAGTATCTTGTTGAATCGCTGTATGTTGTTCAGCAAAGTGTAGTTTCCTGCTTCAGGCACAGAACTGTGGATTTTCTTCCCAGTTTGCCATTGATTTCTAATGCGGTCTCTTGGACAAGCGACCTTAATTCACTCTGCATTAGCTTCCCCATCTGTAAAACAGAGAGCATAACGCACATGAGAGCACATCCTGAAGAATTTACTGGAGGCTTTTAAAAACTGGTAACTCCATGATTTATGGATAAGGCAGTCGGCTTCACTCTTGCAAATTTGATCAGCTACTAGCTCCTCAGGAGGGACTTTTTATCATTGTGCTAACATCTATGAGGGTTATTCATGGCCTTAATTAATTTTTGAGATATTTTGGATGGATTCTAGAAAGGAAAGGTATTAAAAGCAAGAGCACTGAGGTAGGTGGTCTTATCCTGGGGGCATGGGGAAAGATGAAGGTAAGAAGAGGGGTTTCAGTTGGGTGATTTTTGTTCCTGTTAGAGAAATGTGTTTGCTCCTTATGCTGAAAGGTCTGTTGTAGCTAGAAACTTGCATTTTGAAGGCAGATATTTTTAACTATTTAATGGCATTTCTGATGCCCCACCATATAAACAAGTGGGCATGTTTGTTGTGTGAGCCTAAATACAGTGAGTTGGCTTTGCAACATTGTCTTCAAAATATATTAACCCAGGCACATGTATTTCCCCATCCCCATGGAAAGACTCTGCTAGGGAGAATGAGTAAATGAGAGAATTTTGCAAGGAAAGGTTAAGCATCCTTTTGTGCGTGTCAGCCCATACAGGATCCCAAAGCAAAGTCTGTCATGTCATGCATACTTGCTCGCATCCTCTCAGATAAATGTCTCCAGTGCCCCTGAGAATATTTATCAAGCAGTAGGAAACTGTTACCTGTGGACATATATTTTGTTCTGCGTGACTGCAGCAAACTCTCAGTAATTTGCTCTAAAAGTGAGAGCCCTACTGTGAATTACTAAGTTCTGTATCAGCAACTCAATTAACAAACTTGTTTAAAACTCCCCCCCACACACACACACACAAACACACTCTTCCATGAAGAGAAGGTTTGAATTGCATATGGTAGAAAATATCAGTTGATATGATGTATAATAGATGCTGTCGAAATTCAGACTGCTGAAGATAATTATACTGAAACAAAAACTAGATAAACTCATAACCATCTGCCTCATTTTGGAGGTTCAAAAAGACCTGTAATCTGAGCTATTTGATTATTGTGTATCTGCACTTGGATAGAAAAGGTACCATCTTCCTGAACTATTATTAACAAATGTAGCTAGAGTGGATTTGGGTGTGGTATGATTGCTATCCTAATCCAGTACTCATGATAGGGAGAGGATTCTGCCAGTTGCTAAGAGACTGTAGTTGGTGGATACAGATGACTTATCTTTCCTGATTTAAATCCAGCAATATTGCCTAAAGAGGAAAATACTCTTAGCAATCAAAAAAGTCTCTGATGACAGTAGTTTTACTGAAGCAGTTAATCCTGTCCATCCTAAGATTAAAAATTGTTGTAGTTGTTGTTGCTGCCCTAGGTTTCTTGTCCGTTGAAAAAGTTAGCAAGTAGGATATCAAGGACCCTTATTTATGAATGAACTTTAGATTCTTTATTCAGCAAGGACTGGAATCTGGCTTCTCTTGGAAAAGTTCCTGGTTGTGTGGACATTGGACTGATTTATAGCTAGGGCATGTAGTGGTATGTCTAATAATCTGTTAACTGCCTGTGTATCAGAAAAATGGTTTTACTGGGTACATATCAGACTTGCCTTCAAATTTAATGGGAACATTAATGTGGTTGACCCTCCTAGATCTGTACCCTTAGTACTATTCTTTATACTTGCACTCTGCTTTTACATACTTTCTGTGTTAGGTTTTAAGATGGCTTTTATAGTGCACACATTATTTTGGATGCAGTTGTATTTGACTGTTGCTGCAAAGATGATCACAAAAAGACTTTTACAGCAGTGAGAAGACAAGCATGAAGTGGTGGAGGATTCTTCACAAAGGGAAGAAGGCAGCTACTATGAAGATGGTAGTCCTGTTTTGTAAGGTTCAGTTTAAGGAGTCCAAGAAGTCTGGGTTTTTTTTGATTGTCTTGCTACAATACAATACATCAGGAAAGAGAGCCTGACTAAGGACTTGTCTTCACTGCAGTGTCACTTCAAGGTATACCACCCCCTTGCAGTGTTTCAACTTGAACTCACTTGCTTTTTGCAGTATATAAGGTAATGCTGAAAGCTTGAGAGAGCTGAAGCTCATATTAGTAATGCACTGAGGATGCTGCCAGAGGCTACAGCTCAATTTAGCTGAACTGCTGCAGTCACTGTAGCTGAAAGAGGCTTACTGTGTGGCTGGTCTCACTTGAGCAAAACTGGCTTGCATAGAGTAACTCGAGGTAACTGTGGTAGTGATGACACAGGCTGTGCACACACTGATTGGTTTCAGATATAGCCACAGCTTGTTCTTCCATTTTGCACTGTATCCAAAATCAGTTCAGAGAAAACAACAGTGGTAAGATTGTATTATTATACCCTTTTATGACACTGGCACACGTACAGCCATGGAGGCACCAAGCGTCTAAACTCAGTCTGGTCTTTGGATTCTGTCTTAATGGTCTAAGGGAGCATGGAAAGTCAGGGCAGCCTCCACTCCTCCATACTCCTGCCTAGGCATATGTGTCAACGGTCCGGGTGACCTCTCATACGTACACCATAATCCAAAAGGGCTGATGCAGCTGCTGTCTGCTGCACACATGTCAGTGTCCTTATTGGCTACCTAGTAGTATTTATAGGATTACTAAAGCTTAGATACAATCTCTTGATTGTAGTATACCTGTAAATAAGTATCAACGATGTTGTTTTTAGGTTGCAGTATCCTTGGAACTTTTGATGGCATGTTATGGTATTACTCGATATTTTGGCCTGTATTTTATCCATAATGACCAAATGTAGAATCGCAGTTTAGAATCTCTCTTGCCAGGATTGTACTTGGGATTCACCTGCCTCCTGGAAATTCTAGAAAATGCAACTGGAATGTGTATATTTTAAACAGTCGTTGTGTTGTTTGGTTTATTTGCCCAAGTATGTAAATCTATATTGCATAAGTCCATGGTTCTTAACCTTTTTAATCTTCACACACCCTTTAACAGGCTCGAGGCACCTCTGGTTGAGACTCACTTGTATAGGGAACTGACCAAAGAAGGAGGGGCAGGAGAGGGCTCTCAAACCATTTCCTATTTGAAAGATACTTCACTCTCTGGGCTTAATCTTGTTGGAATACATTTCTCTTGGACAATGTGAAATCACTGGATGAGTCAGGAGGGCTCTAATAGCGGTCAAAGATAATTTCTTGTCAGGAGAATAAAAGTGGCTTAAGAAATGAACTAGTTTCAGCCTATGTAGATTACCTGTTAAGGTGGGGGGGGTCACAAATCCATCTTTTAAGGAAAGAAGAAATAATAAACCAGAATGACTGAAGATATACCGCCTTTGTATCGCAGCGAGTATGGCCAGTTTCAGCTAAAATATGGGGCAAAGGAAAAGGATGCTAGAAGGAAATTTGTGGAGAAATTGTTGTAATGATATTAAGAATATAGGAGTTGACAGTCCTTTAGCCTGCATATCATCCCATCCTGAAGACTAATGGATATATGAGATGCTTCTTCAAAGGAAGGAGCAAGAATGCCTATAATGGACAAATATTGAATAACTGGTCCATAAAAGAAGTCTCTTGCTAAGCCCTTGCAACAAATCATTGCTTTCAGGTCTAAAGCAAGACAGATTAGATCTAATACCCTGTAATGTAACTGTGGGTGTAGTCAGCACTTATATAAATATCTAAGCCACCTTTAATTCTGCAAAATCCTAGTTTTAAAAGGCAGCAAGTCCCACAGGTGTGTGTGTGTGTGTGTGCGCGCACGCACAGAGTATGTTCTACTCTTGTGCATATTGGATAAATGCATAATTCACTTAACTGTGTTAATCCTGCCTCACCCAACTGCTGGAGTTCTTTGAGGGTGTCAGTAAGCACGTGGACAAGGAGGATCCAGTTGACATAATATATTTGAACTTTGAAAAAGCATTTAGCAAGGTCCCTCACCAAAGGCTTTATAAAAAATTGCATTGCTGCAGGAGTGAAGGAAAGGTTCTTTTGTGGACTGAGAACTGGTTAAAAGATAGGAAGAAAAGGGTAGGGCAAAGTCAGGAGTGGGCAATTATTTCATCTGGAGGGCCACTTAATGAGTTTTGTTCAGCGGTCAGGGGTCACACACAAAATCTCTTAGACTGTCATTTTAACAAATCATAGGTAAAAAACAAATCGCATACCAAAAGCAAACATCTACTATAACATACTTTAATTTTATTTAAAAAAATATTTTTTGTCCTATTTATGTTTGTGTGTTTTGGTTTTTTAAGTACCATATTTCAAGGCGATTTGCCCAATAGCTCAAAATAAAGTCTTACTCTTGTATATTATGTTGGGGGAGGGGCGGGGAGGGCATGTGTGGTGGGGATGCATGTGGGGGCGGCTGCCTATGTGTTAGTTCCAAGAGATGGCCAGGGGAGGAAGGAGAGGGTGCGTGCTGCAGAGCTATCCTGGGCAGGTGCAGGTGCAGTCTGTGCCTCTCTCTCTGCTCCCACCTTCTGGTCTGTGGCTGTCCCTGCGGATCTCCGTGTGGGGCTGAGCCCTTCCTCGGGTAGCCCGCTAGCCCTGGCCCCAGCCAGCTCACACATCTTCCCAGCAGAGCTGCCCCGCTGCATTTCTCCCCCCCACACACATACTCCTAGAGTGGTGCAGAGTGGGAGGAGGAGGAAAAGTTGCCACTGGAGGCAGGATGAACCAAGCATTACTCGGGCAGCTGCAGCCGCACTGGGAGTAGCCCTGCCAGGCAGCTCTGCACGTTGGCTGGAGCTGTAGCCAATGAGTGTGGCACAGGCTGCCCTGAGCAGGGCTCGACCCTATGTTGAGTGCCACAGGCTGAATCCAATTGATTGATGGGCTGGATCTGGCCTGCTGGCTGTATTTTGCCCACCTGTGGGCTAAGTCACTTTTCAGGGTGGAGGGAGGTCAAAAGTGGGGTCCCACAGAGATCTGTGCTGGGTCCTATTTTATTCAACATTTTCATTTTATTTCACCCCCTGGAAATGATGGTGCGCTGTGAAATCTCCAAGTTTGCAGATGACACCAAATTATTCCAGGTAGTTCAATCCCAAGCTTACGGGGAGGAGCTACAGAAAGATCTCACCAAGCTTATATGAGTGGACAAAATTTGACAGGTGATCTTCATTGTTGCTAAGTGCAAGGTAATGGACCGAAGAAAAAATAACCTCAACTACATGTAAACAATGCTGGGTTCTGAACTAGCTGTTACGACTTGGGAAAGAGACGTTGGAGTCATTGTAGATAGTTCTTTTAAAAACATCAGTGCAGTGTGCAGTGGCAACCAAAAAAACCCAGTAAAATCTTGGGCATCATTAAGACAAGAATTCCATTAAGAAAATGGAAAACATCATGCCACTATACAAATCCATGGTGTGCCCACATCTTGAATACTGTGTGTAGTTCTAGTCCCCACATCTCGAAAACACCATAGAATTGGAAAAGGTACAGAAAAGAGCAACCAAAATGATCAGGGGCTGGCACAGTTGCCATATCAGGAAAGACTAAAAAGGCAGGGATTCTTCAGTTTGGAAAAGAGGCTGAGGGGGAATATGAGAGGTCAATATAATCATAGACCTCTCTCATAGGAGGAGCGTCACCAGCAGATTGAGAGAAGTAATTATTCTGCTCTGTTATGCACTGGTGAGACCACATCTGAAGTACTGCATCCAGGTTTGGGCCCCGCACTGTAGAAAGGATGTGGACAAGTTGGAGAGAGTCCAGTGGAGAGCAGTGAAAATGGTTTGGGGGCTGAGACACATGACTTACGAGGCGAAGCTAAGGGAATTGGGTTTATTTAGTTTGCAAAGCAAATCCTCCCTCAGTCTTCTCTAGTAGCTTTTAACTACTTAATGAGTGGTTCCAAAGAGGATGGAGCTGGACTGTTCACAGTGATGGTAGAAGACAGAACAAGGAGCAATGGTCTCAAGTTGCAGCAGGGGAGGCTTAGATTGGATATTAGGAAAAACTTTCTCACCATGAGGGTAGTAAAGCACTGGAACAGGCTACTCCAAAGAGGTTTTGGACTCTCCATCCTTGGAAGTTCTTAAGACCCAGCTTGACAAAGCCCTGGCTGGAATGATCTAGTTGGGGATGGTCCTGCTTTGAGTAGGGTTGGACTAGATCAGGCTTGTCTAACATATGGCCTGTGGGCCACCGTGCGGCCCGCCAAACCATTTTCTCTGGCTTGTGGTCCCTTGCTTGGAACGGGCAAGGAGTCCTGGCGTCTGCTCCATGCTCTACGGTGGCGGTGGGGCAGCGGCAAGGCGGGCAGGGCCAGCCCGCGGGCCCCAGCCGGCAGTGAGGGAAGGGGAGGGGAGCTGCTTACCCCCGCGGGGCTGGGCTCATCACATGAGCCGGGTCCCGCCGCTGCTGCCCCGAGGGCTGCATGGTGCGGGGCTGCCCCAGCCGCACCTGACTGGACGAGCTGGGGGCAGCGCCTGCGACTTCTCCTCTGGCTCCACCCCTTGTCCCCAGCACTCGGCCGGGGGAGCTGCAGCATGGCCCGCGCCCTGCCCATATGCGTGGTGCGCGGAGGCACCGGGTAAGGTCGTGTGTGGAGCTGGGGGCACCTCGGGGCCGGGCCAGGGCTGTGGGGCACGAAGTTGCCGGAGCCGGGGTGGGCAGGAGGCAGTAGGAGCCTGGCCCAGAGGCGCTGTATGTCCAGCGGCCTCCTTGGCAGTTCAGGCGGAGCAATGGGTTCAAGACCGCAGGCTCAATATTTGCAAAGTTTCCACCATTAACAGAACAGCAAAGAAGTGTTTAAGGTGCTGGGGGGGGTGCTCCCCTGGCATCCTTTTAACCCTTCATTGCCCTGCTTTCCTCCTCCAGGAGGATGTGCTGCAGGTCCGTGTGTATTAAATGAGCCCAGACCTCTGACTAGATTTCAGTATTTTGATAATTTTGATACCTTTGGTTGAAATCAAAATTCAGGATGTAGGTTAAGGAGCAGATTAAGTCCTGCCCTGACTCCCCATTGGCATTTGAGGTTGCACTTGGCATATGATGGCAGCACCTGCACATGTCAGGCTGTACCTTACATACTATGACTATACCTTATGGGTGGGGGTCCATATTGATACCACAGTATTATTACATGGTAATAAAATGGTGATTTTGAACTGGTGAGTTGTTTTTAACTGTGCTATATGCTTGTTTAAGACTGAACAATATGTTCAAGAATAGAGCATGAACGATCTGGGCTCCAACAAATTTGGAGCAGGTAAAAATCTTTGTAAAAATACTGTCCAGTGTTTGGATTGTGTTTGCTTCTGTTTCTCTTTGTGCGGGATTGGGGTTCAACTTGTTACTACTTGTTAAAGATGTGTTACTAACAAGTTATTAATTCAATAAAAGTAAATCTTCTTGAAGATTATTCTAAAAAATGCCCATATTTTGTTGCTTTGATTAGTTTCCACTGTGGCTGCTATCTTTTCCACATTTGATCTGTTGACTTGCATTATGCTTCTTTCATTCACTGAGAAGTGAGTAGAAGCGAAAGTGTTTATTTTAGTCAAGTGTTTGGTATTATTTCATTCTTGCTTTTATATTGTTTTTATTTTGGATTTTAAACCACATTTCCAGACCCATTTCATTGTCACTTCCTGCAGCTTCATTGGTGTCAGAGTTACATGACATCACTTCCTGTGAGGTCTTTGAATATGGCTCGCCAGCCCACTGGGTGATAAAAAGTTCGTGATCCGGCCCCACATTCAAAAAGGTTGGACATCCCTGGGCTAGATGACCTCCTGAGGTCCCTTCCAACCTTAATTTTCTGTGGTTCTGTGAAAGTTGTGAACCAAGTGAACAGGGAAGTTTTGTTCGCCAAGTCCCAGAATACTAGAACTTGACAGAACCTGAAATTAGTAGGTGGCAGGTTTAACACTAATGAGAAATGTTGTGTAAAAAAAATTGTAGTTAACATATGAAATTCATTGCCACAGGAAGTGGTGGACAGGCAGATAGCTTAGCTGGGTAGGTGGAACATTGGTCTGACCCAGTATGGCACTTGTGTACCTGACACTGGTCCCAATTTTCTGCTCATGGCTTATATTGTAACAAACATTGGTTTAAGTGCATCACCACTTAAATGTATAGAAGTCCTTTGGCTCAACTGTTTTGTAATATATAATTGTATCCTGTGTAGCTGCCTAATTAGTGATGATGACTAGGTGCCCTCAACTTCAAGGCTTCTAGGGCAGCTCTGAACTGCCTAGGTTATATCCATATCAAGGCTGTTATTAGAGTCATAAGGTACTCTGAGAAACGAAAAGTCTTAATGAGGTTTGAGAAGCTTAGGGCAGGCTGTTACTTCAGTTAATGAGCTTTGTTTACGCTGAGTTTGAGTAAATGCACAGTTTACCCCCTCCTCCCAGGCCCCAGGCTGTGCACTTAAACTGAATACACTGTATTATAAAACTCTTTATCAGCTTCACATTGAAGTGTAGTGCTTCTAGTTTTCCTCATCTATCCCCTTGTTCCTGTTTTGCAAGGGAAGATGAAAAGGCCTGAATTACTGTCTTTTCTATTAATTATTTTAGGAACCTTATCATTCCCCTTCTGATATTTCTCCTAAACTGAGCAATTTTAATGTCTGAATTCTCTTAATATGGCAGTCTTTCTGTGCGTTTAATTACTTTCATCAGTGCTTTCCTTGCCCTTCTCTGCCCCATAAAGTGATTCCAATGACCCAAATGGGATGTAGTGTTCTGGGTGTGAGTGGGCTGTCGATTTCTGTGACAGACTATATGGGATTTCTGTGTTGTTTCTAGTATTGTTTTCTACCGCTGTATTTACATACTGCTTTTTTGACTGGCACTAAACATTGAGCAGATGTTTTCAGAGAGCCCATCCATTGACCCGGAGGACTTTTTCCGGCATGCTTACAATTAATTTAAAACCCAGCAGTGAGTGAGTGGTTGAAAATAGCTCTTTCCATGTGTGTTAGCTTATATTGGTCAGCAGTGAATTTCGTCTGCCATTGTGCTGCCTCTAATTTACCCAGCTTTTTTGTCTTACTACTTCTTCAGTTTTGACTATTATGACTTTGTCATCAGTATTTCCTCTTCATGCACCCATCACTTTCTAGAATATCACATTATTTTTATTGGGGGGGGGAGGAAGGGGCTCTTTTTGGTCTTTCCAGAAATGATAAAAAATGCCTTTCATTGCTTTAGATCAGACAAATTAGAAAGTATATAATTTAGCTGAAAGCAAGATCAGAAACTCATACACATCAATGACCAGCTCAGTAAAAACAAAATAAAATAGTACCCCTCTATACACAATATGTGCTACCAATACTTGGTCTGTCCTCCTTGTGCGGTTCATACCCAAGAAGGGCTTTATCTCTTGGACTTTTGTGGTCATGGTACCATGTCTTATTAATGCCTGTAATGTTAAGGATCCTTCTTATGGCCAGGTATTCCAGTTCACTGCCATTCATGTGGCTATCTTTATTTTGCCATCCTGCTCTTCTTGATGCATACTGCCAATCTCAACCTATCACTCATCCATTTCAGCTGTAAGGCAGACCTGGATGGATTGATTGATGGATGGATGGATGGATAGATAGATAGATAGAGGAGATGTATATCATCTTTTTCCACTATATATGAGATATAACAATTAATTTAGATAGATATTTTACTTTTTTTTCTTTACCAGCAATCTAATTTTGGAATAAGCACTTCTTTTCCCTAAAAAGTTTGCCAGTATCTAACACTGAAGCTCTGAGCCTGATCTGGGGAGTGCATCATATAAATCAAATAAATAAACTTTTAACCTGCCTGTTGACACCACCCTGTTAGCTACATGCTGAGGGTATAGAAGTTCTCACTGCTGGAAAATACCAGCTCTTAGCTTTCACTTGCTTTTTGACTACAGAAAAATAACAAAGCAGTTCTGTTGCAGAGAATTCAAAGACCACAACAAGTCCAAATGGTTTTGACACACTGTCTTCTTATTTGAAACCTTTCGTTTTATCTTGTGATTCATATGTAGGTGTTTGCACACCTCCCTGTGTTAATATTGTGGGGCACCCTTAAAAGGATCTCGTGACACTCCAGGGTGCCCCATCACCCTGGCTGAAAATCACTGGTCTAGGTAGTGGTATACAGGCAGTCCTTGGACTTAACGACACAATTGGTTCCTGAAAACCATGTCTTAAGTCGAAATGTTGTAACTCGGAGCCAATTTTCTCATAAGAAGCAATGATATAAATGGGGGATTGGTTCCTGAACCAAGGCCCAATACCCTATTTTCACCAAAAATCCTCCAGAATTTTGTACTCGATCAATTATACATGAGTAATATAGTTGCATTAATGTATTTATTTTGTAAATAACAATCATATTGATTTGGAAGGACTTCTTTGAGGTGACTTTACTGGACTTTTTGAAGGGTTCTTGGCTGGAGTCTTCTCAGGGGTCTTGGCTGCAGGTTCTCCTGGAGTCTTGTCTGCTTTCTTAAAGAAAGCGTCCAAGGAAGTTTGGACAGATGTTCTCAAGGGAGATGAGCGACACAACGAACTTGTTCGCTGGCATGGCATTGCTTCGGATCAAGTGTTGTAAGTCAAAACTGACATCAAAGTTGAAACAGGGTGTTAATTTATAAACGTTTTAAGTGTGAAACGTTGTAACTCGAAATGTTGCAAGTCGAGGACTGCCTGTATATGGAACTATAGCAAGCTAACTTAAACTTCCTTAGTAACTTATATTTAGTTTTCATGATCACTCACACATACTTACTTCATTGGTACAGTATCAATAATCATAGTGAGCACAGGCTCCCTCCATATTTTTACTAGAACTCTCAAGGATTATATACCTCCTTTACACCTGGTATGCAAGTCAGCAAACAGCTTGCATGTATCCAATTAGTAATATTTCTTAAGGAATCTTCTTGCTACAGCTCTCTCCTCTCCAAAGGCATTTCCGTTTCCTGGAGAGTTTTATCAGTCCTTATGCAATGGATTTCTTTTTTTTTTTTGTGCCTGTGGGAAGTTGGGTCTCATCCAGAGGAGTTTGATTCTCTCTATTCCAACTTGTTCCCATGTGATAGCACTGGGAAAGAGGCCCTGTTAATTAACAGATAATTTTTTCTCCAGCAAAGCCCAACAGTCTGAAACCAGAACTTTTCTTTCAGTACTTGTGCCTAGAATTAACATCTTTCATTTTCTTCTGTGACATAATACAGAAATTTTGAACCAGCTATTTCAAATGGAAAAATAACTGTTCAGTTAAACTATACTTAAACTCTAAACGGTCAACTGTAAATAAACCTCATCAGCTGGCAGTATAACAAGCGAGGTTTCGGACACAGATGGAACTGGCAGTTCTGCTGATTTCCTTGCAGATGAGTTCACCTTCTTATAATCTTATAAGCAATAATATTTTTTGATCACTCTTTAATTGGACATGAAATTATTTTCTGTGGAAGTCTGTAAATTAATATTTTAGAACTTTGCATTAAGAGTTAATTTAAGATTAAATTTCAGATAAGATTAGTCTCTTGGGCAACGATACCCCCCCTCCCCCGACATTCTAATTTGGAACTCTTTTAAAATGTCAAGCTACTAAATGCCAAAAATCATCGTTACTGCAACTTCAAAGGCCTGTCTTTGACCTGATGATTCCCCAAAAAATTAAGATTTGAGGCCAGAATCACAGACCTTGACTTATCCATTGTCCAATTATTGAAAGGGTGTCTAAGTGATGAGCATTCTTTTATAATATGTGGGTATGTACAGAAGGTTAGCATGTAGTTTTAATCTTAACTCTATTTCTTTTTCTTTTGGTAGTGTCTGCAAAACAGTTGTTTCAGCTTAGTACTTGTATTTATATTTACTGTTAATTTCCAAAGAAGAAAACTAGTCTTAGAAACTTAGAACTGATCCAGTGGGCATAATTTAGTGTATTTAGATATTTTCTAAGGGAATGCGATCTTGTTTGGTCCCCGTTAACAGCAGGACTTGATGCTAAAACAACATCTCCCAATTTCTGATGGATTCTTGACTGCAAAATCTGATCGTCATATACCTTGTACCTTTCCTTTTTCATAATTTTCTCCCAGTGATTTGGCCCTCTCTGGAGCAGTCATTTTGGCCATAAGGTACTCATTCAGATGTGCATTGAGTGTCCTAGCGTTGGCTATCAAATGTGGTTGCAACAGAACGAATATTTATGAAGTATCAGTTTACTGGTCAAAATATATTGAATGAGAGGGAGGTGGCAAATGTGGTTACAACAAGCTAGTGACACAATCAAGGTTTTGTTCTGCTGGTGAGACTGGAAGAAACTATGACATTTTCTCCTTTTGGTAGGTGCGCAGGCACAGGTACACTGAGTGCCTGTCCAAGAGCTTATAGAGAAAGAAAGAAACCTGGGGCTTGTCTACACTGCAGAGCTTCTGCTTCACTGGTGCTAACACAGCTGTATCATCAGAGATGCATGTGCCAACAGCCTATGCCAGCAGGAGTTTTTCTGCCAGTGTAGCTATCTCCCCAAAAGACATGAGCCATCAAAAACCCTGTTCTATCACCATAGCACACATTTTGCTAGAGTTATGTCAGCTCAGGATGTGGCCTGTGCTTTCTAGACCAGGCCTCACTGTAGGTTACAAGCCTTACTAGGGGAGGTTCCTGTTCATTGAACCTTGGCTGTGAATGTTAACAGAGATTTAGTCTGTGTTACAGGATTCTGCCAAAAGAGGAAGATCAAGCATCAGGAAAGATGACAGCCTACCACTGACTCAACTGCCAGCAAAAATCCTTAGTGTAGTGGCAACAGAAACTCCTCCTGCTGGCAAAGCAGGATCCATACCAGGAGCTCCGCACCACTGCTGTAGGTAGCAGCAATCTCTGTAGCATAGACATAGCTCATAGACATGCATCTCTTTGCAAGTATAAACCATCCCCGCCCTCCTCCCCTCCCCACATCCACCATGTCATCCAGCGTTGTAGGAGCTCTTTATGGCAAAACTCTCCCCTTTGGGACAGCCTTCCATCTTCAGCTCCCTCTGTGCAAAAATTAAGTTTTATTTCCTACCTTTGGGGGCTTTTTACCATCTTGTACCATCTACACTTTTCCCAGAGCCTGACGAAGGGACTTTGATCCCGAAAGCTTGCAGAAAAGGACAGTTTTCTTGCCATTTTCCAGTTGGTCTAATAAAATGTATAATTTTGGAACAAAGAGTTCTAATTTTTGTGTCTTTTTGTCTAAGACCAACATGGCTACCAAGTACACCCCTTTTCCCTGGCAATTTCTACAGTGCAGACTTGGGGTGGAAGGTATGTGTGGGGGAAGTGAAGCAAATGGAATTGAATATCCAAATAAATAATGGCACTGATTGGACTGGGGAGGCACAGTGGAGGCAGAGGGTTTGAGAGAGCCTAGAGCCACAGTTCTGGAGTCCCTGTGGCATGATTATGATCTCTTTGTCCCATAATTTAGATCTCACCGGCTGCATCTGACATTGGATCTTGGGGAAAGCTTGTGCTGTTGCACCTATGTGTGGCCTGCTTTGTGATTAAACAGAGGCCTGCCAGTCACTGCCCTTCAAAACCTAAAACTCAAGAATATTTTCATTAGTGGCTAAAGAAATGGCATTGAACTGCTGTGGGAAGATTCCTGCTGATGGAGGCTTTCTCTTGCTGAGTGAGAGGAAAAAAAACAAGCGGGCAAAACCCAATAATACCCTCACTTTGTGTTCTCCAAATGCTCCTAAATCAAGGGGGGGGAGTGTTGTTGTTGGTCATTGGTTGCTTTTTTTTAACTGACTAGCTGAATTCATGCCCTCTGCAGTTCAGCCTGGAGTACTTTTTTTTCCTACTTTGTGTCAGCAGAGCTGACCATGGAAATGCTAAGACAATTATAACTCTGGGTTCGTGACCCAAGCATGGCAGTGCCCCCGCAGGCCCCACACACACACACTTTGAGTATTGCTCTTGTGAAACAAATCTGCTTAAAGCATAATGACCAATGAAACCCAGCCTTCTGCAGTGGTAATTGCTGTATTTGTGTTTTTTTCCTAAAAGGAACTTAGAAGAGAGGAAGAAAAAATGTATGTGTATATTTGTTCCTAAAATAGAAAAAGCTGTAAAACATCCCAAGAGATCCTAGAACAGCCAATGAATAAACTTGCCAAAGAAAAATGAATCAGTTATAACAGGGAGAAAGAGGACTATCAGGCATTTCAGCCCTCCACTGATAATGCTGTGCTTCAACCACCACACCCTTCAGGCTATGCCAGAGAATGCAGACTTGGGACAGGAAAGAGAATGAAATGCCTGTTACAGCAGTTTACTTTCCAGTTTACATGCAGCAATATTTGTCCATATGTCCTCTAGAGATCAGCCCCAAGCCCTATGGGATTGGAGGAAGTATTTTGCAAGTGTTGAGGCTTTTCCTTTGCTTTCTCATGCACTCCTTTTCCATTACCTTAATGCCTGCATTAACACTGCTATAGAATATGTAGGACAATTTTGGGGAAGAGAATTACTTTGGCTGGCCTTTTTCAGACAACACAAGGGTGTTTGGAGACAACATTAATTATGTGCATTAATATTTGTATTCTGAGATACTACAGGGATGAGCATGGTGAAAAAGGCTAATATGTTTATGAATCAGGCCCAGATCAGTAGGTGGTTTATTTTTGCACACTCTGTTGGACAGGAAGGCACCCTTCTTGGAAACTTGTGACTATGCTTTGTGATGTGCTGGTCAGCAGAAGATGCTAACTGTTGGGGTAACTGATTATCTGGTGAGAACAAGCCTGCCATATGGTTGAAACAGTTGGGAATCAGGAAACCAAGTTTCTGTTCTCAACTTTGCCTCTGTCTTTCCGTGCAATTTTCAGCAAGTTGCTTCACTTCTCACAACATCTGTTTTCCTGTCCTGTAATAAGAAGACTCTGATCCTTGCAAAACCTATGAGGGTAGGCAGTTAAGTGTGTAAGGTGCTCTGGGATCTTCAGCTGCAGGGTGCTAGATTAGGGAAAAACTAGTACTTCAGTGTCAGTATAGTAAAGGTGATCACTAATGTCTATGGATATATCATGATACAGGCCACAGTAATAGTATCCTTGGGAGAGTATATTTTGGGTATTCTTGAGAGAGGATGGATTTGCAGAAAAATTTTAATTGATCTTCCAACCAGTTATCAATAAGTTCCCCCTTCTTGCCCATCATCCCCCTGGGTATGCCTTGTCCTTCAGCTACAGATGCTAGAAATGGCATCCTATGAGTGGTGTATTAATCAGTTTCTCATACTCTGAACTTTAAAACTCTGATTCTAGAAATAATTATGTAAACAGATTTTAAAAAGTCCAATCCCATAAAGCATTAAACTCTTGCTTATCTTTGTGTTGAGTGGCCCTGTTAACTTTACAGGGATGATCAACTGAGCACGAAGCAATACATATGTGGATGAGAGTGGTACTCAGGCTAGTTATTGGACCATTTGCTAATGAGATGTGGCTGATCACATGGGACTGGTGGTCCCTGTTTCTGACGGCCAAACTACATTAAAACAAGTGAAATACCTATATTTAAATATTTTGATGATCCCATTATTATTTTCCATGCAAGAAATCAGTGTAATTGCCAGAGGGATGATAAATGATCATGAATGAGAAGAAAGGTACCAATAAGAGAGTTTCCCTATTAAATTAGTGTGCTATGAAATGTTTAAGCACACTCATTGTGAATGCATCACAGTAACTAAAAGGGTACAAGAAAGAACAAAGTGGTTATGGAGAAGATTGAGGACTATTTTACAAAAAGGTGGTAGGCAGCAAGTTTCTACTTTTTGATGAGAAGTGATGTTTGTGTGCCACTGGCATGTTCCTGCTCAAATTGGGTGTACTGGTCTCTTGAGGGTTTTGACTACATTAGGTCCTTCTCTGGCATAAAGCAGAAAGCTCCCATAGGTAGTGTTCTTAAAACAGATTGGGGAAGATTAGAAAGGACTTGGTCTTCCTGGCTTTACATTTATTTCTAAGACATTCCATTTTGATGATGTTCCTGAATTAGTTCTACATCAGATATTGTCAGAATACATTAATTGCATGGTGGAGCGTGTTGTGTGGTGTGTTTGTTTTTTCCTTGTACAACTTTTAACTTGATTTCTGTTTGCATATGCATCATTATACAGTTCAGTTGCATTTCCTTTAGGACTCCTATCATAATGGATGGTTCTCAGGAAGTAAATCTAGGTTGTACAGTGAAGCAGTGTGTGTTCAGATTTCCATTCTGTTCTTTATGACTAGCTTTTCCCCATGTGAAGCCATGACTGGCTTCACATCTTGCTAGTCCCAGTTCATGCATGCCCCCCCCCCCCCTTTCTAATTTCAGTCTCAGGCTCCTTGTCCATCCATCTCCAGTATAGTTCATGCACTAACGGTTAGTGCCTGTGATGGAGAAAGCCCCCCAAAACAGATTGTGTTAAAATCAGAAACTTTTCCAACAAATGTATAGGAAATAAAGAATTCAGATATGATCGCTTGCCATCAGGAAGAATGTTTTGTACCCTTCCCTCCGCTTCCACCGTGATTGCTTGGTTTTGTGAGTTCTGTTTCATAGGCCTCTTTCTGAGTGAGACTGTCACAAATTCAAAGGAGTTTCCCTACCACCACTTTACTTACTTAAATGTGTGGGAGACATGGATTTCCTTGCCTTGTGTCACCTGGATCACTAAGCAGTGAAACAGAGCCCCCAAAATAGATTAGGCTTTCTTGTGGAAGGAAATTACTTTTCACAGACAGTGAGAATAATATTTGAAGAGCAAGAAATTACATGTATATTATACATATGTTTTCATATATAATGTCTTTCAACTCAAAAGATCTCAAATCAATGTATTAACTTTACCTACATGTGAATCTCTTTCCTTCTAAGCCACCTTTAGGGATGGAGTAACTGTTTAACAACATACGGCAACGGTGCACAATGTTTCCTTGAAGCTTAGAATACTATGATGATTTGTATCTGGGCAATCTAAGCAGTTGGAAAACAATTTTTGGGAACAGATTGGATGACCCAATTGATCCCTTCAGTACCAAACGTTTATCTTATGGGTGCACAGAACTGGATTTTGGCCAAGTTCACCTGTGCATGCTAAAAGATTAATGAGTTCTTAACATATTCAAACATGTGTTTAATGCATTTAGAACAGTCTGAATACAACTTAATTCCTTTGTTTTAGGGATAGTGTTTTTGACTTTGGGCACAGAATTTGTAATGTCTTGAAAACTTTGTTATGCACCGACTAACTGGCTTTATAGCATATTAGGGGTCTAGTAGCTTTTGAGATGACTTGAGCATGGCTGGCACTGATTCTGCAATTGGGAAATTTAATGCAGGATAAGTTAAGACGCGAGAAATACCCCATCTCTCACTAGGCAGAACACCATTCTGGATGCTTTGGAGTGGCTTAAAACTGTCAGCAATGACTTATGTGAATAATTTATCCTGCTGCTGACTTACATTTTTTTCTGTCAGCCACAATATAAACTCTAACAATGTAAAAAGTGCTTTAGGTCACAAAATGGATATGACCCTTTGAAAACCATTAAACCAGTAATAGCTAGGAAACTCTTAGTGCAGTTGCGACTGCTCAGACCTTATAAACAAATTCCCTTTAGCTGTCTGTGGTTGTTGTCAAGAATTTATAATTGTTAGAGTTCGTTATCTTTTTGATCAGATTACTTAAGGGGAAGTGGGATAAAAATGCTGAGAAAGAACCTTTACTTGAGAAGCCAGCTGATTGGAAGGAGGAGCATCCTCTAGCTAATGAACCAGATATATCTTCTAAGATGTTTGAGGGAAAAGTACCGGTGAAACCTTTCTTTCTTCAATCATTCAGGTTAAGTGCATCTCAGGCTCCAGTGAGGTTTTATAGCTGGTGCCCTCACTCCATCAACCACTCTCCTTTCTAAGTGCAAGTAGAAACTGCTTGAAGGATGTCATAGTAGAGCAAGGACCAGGTTTGTTTTAACTCCAGCATGGCTGCCTCATGATGACCTCATGATCTGTGAATCTCACTGAAAATGACCCAGATGAATTCTGAAGTGCATGCTGGACTTTGTATGAATACAAAGTACTACCCATCCCAGAAAGGCAATACAACAGTTTAGGTAAAATAAGGGCAAATAGTTCTCTAAGTTTAAAAAAGAAAAAAAGTCTGTCTTTAGTTAATAATGTTTTATAACAAATGAAGCTGCACCATTTTATCAAACGTGACAATTTCCTGCCTTTATAAGGTATCATTTGGACAAAACACTGGAAATACATTTCCACCTTTTAAAACTTATTCTGAAATAAGATTAAGGTTTAGTTATTTCAGTAGGACTTGAGGTTTTTTTCTTTTGGTTAATAGTATGTAGACAATGCCACTTCTGAGATTTTTTTTAAAGGGTTTTCCAAACATTCATTATGGCTTTAGCCACCTGTGTGAGTAGGTAAGGATAATTGTACTTGTATAGCCAGGCACTTAGAGGACAAGTGACTTGCTTCTAGCCAGAGATGGAGCCAAGAATAGAACCTAGATGTGAAGAGTCCCTCACTGCCTTGCTGTGGCCTCCCATTTATTATGGTTAATTACTAAACCATTTAATTAAAATGGTAAAATGTTAATAGAAGAAAGGATTTAAACAGATTTTAAAACTCTTCTGTTCCAGGAAGGTACCTGTTCTGATGTTGTTTCTTTTTGCAGGGAGTAATATTTTCCCCATTCAGCTCATTCTCTTATGTTTTTTCACTTGATTGTGATCTGTTCACAATTTAGTCCTTTAAATATCATGTGATTTAACAGCTGCAAATATTTCCATAATGACACTATAAATTATCTGCACCAAGACAGTCAAGAGCATGTGTTTTGTTAAATTGCCAAATTTAGAGCTATGTGGACTTTGGAAAAGGTTGTCTGGTGTTAATTTCCTC
This sequence comes from Alligator mississippiensis, assembly GCF_030867095.1. Taxonomy (NCBI): domain Eukaryota; kingdom Metazoa; phylum Chordata; order Crocodylia; family Alligatoridae; genus Alligator; species Alligator mississippiensis. The sequence continues at coordinate 22,541,426 of NC_081833.1, forward strand.
TTGCAGATGTTACTTGATTCCTTGAGGAGAAAAACAATTTTCACATTGTGATGGAGTGCAGCAGAGTCATGCTGACTCTTACAGTACTTGCAAAGCACGGTTGGGGAAGCAACACCAAAAGAAATCCCTTTACTTTTGGCATGAGTACCATCTAGCACTAGGTTTCATAGTTCTTCACATTGTTCACTTAATTTCTGGATTTATCAGATTGCAGTGCCATACCAAATAACTCGTGATGTTACGAGCATGGGAGGCAGTGTTGGATGACAAATATGTGGCATTCTTCCCTGTATATCAGAATCAAACCAGATCTGTAAGTCATAGTAACAAGATGAGGCATAAGCAAGTAGATCTAAAAGAAACCTCCTGAGTCATTAATTAGCAGGAAACTGGATTTCCAGGTATGTCACTCACAGGTCTTAACCCCCCAGTAAGAATTGTGCAGATCTGAGTGAAGTCTAATGCTTCAGTTCAGCCATTTAAATGCTTATATGTTTGTATGGGTCAAGGCCAAAATGCACACTGCTGAAATCTGGTACTCAAAAGTACCTCTTTTCATTTCCATTACTATTTTGATTTAACTACCAGATAGTGTTTCAAAACAAAATGCAAAACAACAAAAAACTCAACCCATGCCCTCATTTCAGTGATTTTAGTATAATCTAAGGAGGTCTTCCTAGGACAGAAGTTAGTCAGAAATGTAGGGTCACATCTGATGCCAGTGATGTTAATGGGGATATTTCAATGGCTGAGGGTGAGCTTGGGAATCAGGTCTGTAGAGAGGATGATGCCTTGCTAATAAATGGTAGGGTTTGAGGTGATATTTTGCCTTTTTATAACCACTATAACGTCTGAATCCTATGAATTAGTGATTCTGCTCCCATCCTAACAAGATGGTTACACTGGCTGCTGTAGTAAAGCCACATAATCAGTAGTCTGGTATGTATATGTCTATGGTTACGGGCAGCACTGTTCTGCACATTTGTTTGGCGATAGCTGTAGATTCCTGTGTGCTTTGTAATGCAGCGCTTGCAGAATATATAACTCAGTGCTAGAGCCTGAAGTAAAGGAATTCACCTTTGGAGGCTTAGCAGATTGTTATGGATGCTTGTCTCGCACGTGCTTCTTTTCATCTTTATATTCGGTGCTTTTCCTTCAAAGGAACATAAGTATCAGTGTCCCACATCTCCTGATGCCTGGCCCATTGCTGTGCCCCATGTCCTGGACCATGTTACCTTTATAATTTCTATAACAAAGCATGTGATGATCACTCTGAATACTAAGATTAAATTAATTGACCATCAGATCATTTGCAGGAGTAGGAGAAAACGCTAAGTAAATTACTGGTAGTAGGTCTATTCCTTTGCAGTCAGTCATGCCTGTATAGTCCCTAAACTGTCTCTACTAGTTGATTGTCTTGACCTAGTAGACTTTGTCACACAGTTGGACCATTTCCTTTGGAAGTGTGTTCCATTGTGTTGCCTGATCTCATACTTGTGAAGCTTTTCTGACCATCTAAGCTGCCTTTTCCTTCCTGGAATGAAAGACCATCATTTTGGGGTTTTGCAGGGCTGGTCTGTGGGCTGGATGGGCCCCTGTGCTGACTCTACCCAGACCCATACAACTGAATCAGGCCTTGTACTGCCCTCTCCTGGCCCTGTCTTCCAAGATCCTGCCCCGTGCGCTACAGGGCCATGCTATCCAGCCTGCAGTGCTCCCCACAGGTCCAGAAATTTGGCAGCAGGGGGGTGATGCCACTGCTCACCCACTGACAAATTTTCAGACCCAAGGAGAGCCCAGTGCTGAGGGCCAGATCTGGGTATGGATCAGAGGTCAAGCATCCCTGATATACTGTATATATGGTGATTATATGTGTGCAATCTTATCTGTCTAGGAAACAGCTGATGATGCAAGGCCTTTGTCTACTATGTAAAGGATTTTCTTTATGTCCATCTAAACGATCAGAAATTGTGGGAAGTACTTTATGAACTGCAAAGTAAAGAAAGCCAAATAGTTTTAAAGTGACTAATTTAAACTAAGGGCGGGCAGGGGGAAAGGGTCACAAAATAGTTGTGTTTTTATAGACAGTCCTGAATTCTAAATAGATGAGCTTGTGTAATGTGTGCACTCCATATATGTTTTACATGATTGTACAGTTTTTAGATCTATATAGAAATGAGTGGGTTGTTTGAGTGGTCACAGAAAATAGTAGCTTTAAAAAAGATTATTTTAATAGGTAAGAAATTCATTTTAAAGTGAGATCCAAGAGTTTTTCTTAAAATACCCAGGATTGTGATTATTTTGACAGAATGCTGTATTTTTACCAGACAAGGCTCTTTGTGTGAATCTGATATCTTTTATTAGACCAACTTAAATAGTTGGAAAACAATTTTAAGCAATCTTTCAGGTTCAAAAACCCTTTGTCAGGCTGAGGAAGTTTCAGCAGTTGGTGTGTGCTCTTCCTGGATGGAATGAAAAGTAAAGAAGCCAGGGGCTGGGCTGGTATGCATGCAAGACAGACAGTCAGTGAAGATGTAGATTGAGGAGTCAATGGGTGAGAGAGAGGCTGAGTGGGGGAGAGAGAAGGGGGATGAATAGCGGAGAAGTACCTGGGGAGTCAGATGTCAGGCAGATTATAATGTGTCATAAATCCAATGTCTATATTTAGTCCATGATTTTTTGTATCCAGGAGGTTGATGAAGTGGAGTTCATAGGCTCATCTCTGGGAAGTGTTGTGTAAATTTCCTTTGAGGATTAGAACCGAGAGATTGGAGAGAGAGCGGTTTTCTTGTGAGAAATGTGCCCCCACCGGTAATTGGGTATTTCTGTCTTTGATAGATTTCCGGTGTGCGTTCATTCTGGTGCGCACTTGTTGTTTGGTCTCTCCTATGTATTTTCCATCAGGGCATTTGGTGCACTGGATGAGATGTATTACATTTCTGGAGGTGTAGTTGTAAGATGCGGGGATGCTGATGGCTCTGTTGTGGGGTGTAGTAATTGTGGGGGTGGTGGAGATGTGTTGGCAGGTTTTGCATTTCTTGTCATGGTACGGTCTGGATCCATTCAATGTGTTCTGGGCTTGAGGAAGTTTGCTTCTGGTGATGAGGTTAGCAAGGTTCGGTTCTTGTTTGAAAGCTAGGATGGGTGGCTCTGGGAAGATCTCTTTAAGAATAGGGTCTCTTTCTAGTATGGGTTGCAATTGTTTGAGGATTTTCTGTATGGGTTCAAGGGAAGGGGTAATATGTCATAACCAACGGTGTGCGATTTGTGGTGGGGGGGGGGGTTTCTTCTGTACTGCAGCAGTTCTTCACATGGTATCTGGGTGGCTCTTTCAAACGTGCGATCTACCTCTCTGGATGAGTGTCCTTGTTGGGTGAAAGCCTTTTTAAGATTGGTGAGGTGGCGATCCCGGGCGTTCTCAGTGCAAATTCGGTGTTACCTGAGGGCTTGGCTGTATATCACAGCTTTTTTGGTGTGTTTAGGGTGATTGCTGGTTCTGTGCAGATATGTATGTTGGTCTGTGGGTTTCTTGTATAATGTGGTCTGTATTTTGCCATTACGGATGCTGCTCATCGTGTCTAAAAGGGAGATGCTGGTGCTGGAGTATTCTAGAGAAAGTCGGAGGGATGGTGATTGTTGAATTTCTGATGAAACTCAATCAGAGATTGCAGGTTTTCAGTCCAAATGATGATGATGTCATCAATATATCTTAAGTATAGCAAGTGTTTGATGTTGCAGTTCCTGAGGAAGTCTTCTTCCAGGTGGCTCATAAAAAGTTTGGCATACTGTGGGGCCGTTTTGGTGCCCATAGCTGTTCCCATCGTCTGGAGGAACTGTTGGTTATTAAAAGTGAAATTGTTGTGTGTGAGGATGAAATGTATAAAGTCAGTGTTATCTTTGGGGCTGTATTCTGAGTTATAATCTTGTTTCTGTAGATATGTAAGGCAGGCTTGGAATGCTTCCTGGTGTGGGATATTGGTATATAGGCTGGTAACGTCCATGGTGGCTAGGAGGGTGTTGCTAGGGAAGGTGGTCTATATTTTTAAGTTTCCATAGAAAGTCTGTAGTGTCTTGGACAAAACTTGCTCTGTGGGTGATGAGCAGTTTTAGGATTGATTCAGTGAAACCTGATATTTCCTCAGGGTCCCATGGTTGGATATGATAGGTTTGCCAGGGTTCCCTTGTTTGTGGATTTTATGGAGCATGTAAAAAGTACCTGGGTTAGGTGGGGGGGGGGGGGTGGGAATCAAGGTCTGTAGTTTTTCTTGTAGTCCTGATATAAATGATTTGATGGTATTGTTGAGTTTCATGGTGAAAAGGGGAATAGGATCTTGTAGTTCTTTGTAGTAGGTGGTGTCAGAGAGTTGTCTGTAGTCTTCATGGTTTAGGATGACTATGGCTCCTCCTTTATCTGCTGGTTTTATTACCATTTGGTGGTTAGATTGTAGAGATTCTATGGCCTTTTTCTCTGGCAGAGAGAGGTTGTTATGGTGGTGTGTGTTGCTGATTATTTTATTGTTCATTCTTTCCCTGAAGCAGTCAATGTAGTGGTCAAGGTTAGGGTTTCATCCACTGTGAGGTGTCCAATCTTATTTTTTGGGGGGTGATCTTTTCCTGAATGTTGTCAGAGGATGAGTTGTTGTTGGGAGTGGATTCAGTTTGGTTGTGGAAATATTCCTTGAGGTGGAGGTGTCGGAAGAATTCTTCTAGTTCTCCACATTGAAGTATTTTATTAGGCTATTTTTCTGGACAGAAATTTAGACCTTTAGAAAGGACAGATTTTTCAGTTTTGGTAAGTGTGTCTGTAGAGAGAGTGATGATATTTGAGGGTATTTTTACCATGAAGGTACCAGGCAGAGATGGATGTAAAGTTGTTTGGGCAGAGTTTATAGAGGGGGAAAGGGTTGTATACCCCATTGCTATCCACAGTCCCCAAAAGGGACCAGCAAGTTCTCCTGCAGTAGTTAGCAAAAGCATTTAAAGGGTGGAGAGGTTTCCTGAGGTGCTTCGACCTGGGGGATTTATCCACAGAAATTTCTTTCACTATTAAGTGCCCTTTTAGTTTGCATACAAGGCCAATATGCCATCAGAGCAAGTTTGTGAAACCTTGTGACAGTGGTTCTCAGCATTCGGAAACTCATGGCACCCCTCAGAAAATACTAACTCTTAGCTTTCACCCATTCCTTGACTATGGAAAAACAATAGAGCAAGATTTTTTTTGCAGCAAACTCAGAGAGACCACGACATGTCAGAATGGACTCCTATTTGAAATCTCTGAGTTTATCTTGTGAATCGCATGTGTTTTCACAACTAGTATTGCACAGCAGCCTTAAAATGATCTTGTGTCATCCCAGGGTGCTGTGGCATCTTGGTTGAGAATTATTGCTCTATGGTTTTACTTTGTATTCACACTCTCATGCTTGATTGATTCAGTTACTTAAGACTGAGTAACTTGAGATAATTTTCTAGTGTGAACATAGCTAACCTGTGATCGTACTGCACTGTGCAAGCTGTGCACTGAAAGGACCATCAGTGCTGTTGACACTGCAGCTATCAGATGCTACTCCACCTCTGTTTGTATCATTGGTAGATTTTTGGAACTAGAGGTTTTATCTTGATACCACAGTCAGGTAGCTTACCTAATAACTTGGGTGGCTTTGTATGCAACAAGGAAATCTTTACAGCGTGTATTTCTACTCAGGTTTTTTTCCCAAGGGACTTTCTGGAGAAACCTTCTAATTAATTATTATTTAGATGTTTAGAACTTGATTTGATACTGCTGAAATCTTCAGACTTAAACTGATAGAGATTTCTTGCCATGGTGTGAGAAGCTAAACTCCTTCACTAACTGCAGTACTGCAGAAAAGTCCATTGTACTATTTTACATGTGGTGCTACCTCTGAAGAGATACATTGGGATCCTGTATAAAGCTTTAGAGGGAAAGGAACTTTTTTGTGATGTGCAGAATTTACAAATATGAAAGCATGTACAGGCCAAATCCCTTTATAGTTTCTTTTTCTTTCATCTATTAGTTTAAATCTAGGAAGTTTTGAGATTAACCTTCCCTCTCCCCATTGTTCTATATGTTTGGCTATGCGTCCCAGTGGAAGGTTTTAAAATGGAACAATGATGCTGCCAGCTTCTTGTGCTTTGGATGGGTGCTATTAGAGAACCCTGGACACATGACAAAGTACCATATTTTCTTGCATACAGCATGCAAACCCTCCACCCCCCCATGGGGTGTGTCTGTTAAACAGGGAAGTTGATTTTCTGCCTTGGATAGAAGCACTTTGCTTTGATTCCTGCTCAACAGTGTAGCCAGTTGAATTTTACTGCCTCCTTCACTCCAGAGCTGCTCCTGGTCTCTCCTCATATTTCAAAACCATAGAAACTCTATAGCTCTTCAGAATCAGAGATCTACCTATAGAGACAAATCTTCAGCAGCAGCTAAGGCTTTAGCTTTAGTTAAGCAGGAAAGGGAAAATGAATGAACCAGAGATTAGTCTCTGTCTCTGCTCTGTACATCTGTAACTTTGGAAAAACCATTTTTTTCTTTGTTCTGCCTTTCAAACACAAGGTGTATATTATATTCACTGGTGTGTTGTATGTGAGAAAATATGGTATTTGTATCCAAGTAATAGACCTTTAGGGCTAGACATTGATGTATGCAAATGAGGATGAGCACATTTCAGTTCATTGTAGAAACGCTGGATGCAGGTGGTTGTGCGGGACTATAACCCTGTGCAGCAGTTAAGGGAAATATTTTGGCCCTGTTTAGCAAAGCAGATCCGGTTGTTTAAGTATTGCATTGGAAAAAAAGTTTGTGCTTTAAAGTATGAATTTAAGTGCTCTGATATGGGGTCTTTATTAGCAGCTAATGAATGAATCTAGGAGCTCTGCCTCCTGATGCTGATTTCCAGATTTCTAGCCTTAAAGCAAAGTGGGGCAAGGAGTATAGAGGTGCTTGTGCCTGTCGGTGAGAGAGGCTTCATATGGAAGCAAAGAAAAGGTACAGACACAAAAATGCACAGAGATCACAGATGAGCAATATTATCCTTCTGCTCCTGAGAGGACTCTGCTGCTGTTCCACCTATTTCCTGCTGTTTGTTTTTCTGCTTGATTTGTGGAAAACTTTGCCCTTATTTTGGGAAATACTGAGTTGTAACATTAGGTGCCAATTTGCTTTAATAAAAAGCCCAAGCTCTTTCTAATTTTAGAAGAACTGACTGACTTTGGTATGATTTTAATGTAGTGTAAGAGTCTTGTTGGTAGCCATGATGGTCCAGAAATGTTGAGGCAAGGATTTCTTGGGGTAATGTCTTTTATTGGATCAACTATGTAGTTGAGATGCATAGGTGGTCAAGTAAAAGATATCACCCTAAGAAATCCTTGCCTCTTGATTTTTTTTTTTTTTTTTTTTTTAATGGCATTTCTTATATGTGTGTGTATGTGAAAGAGGTCTCTACAATGTTGTGGGGTCACCATTACAATTGTGTGCTTTCATCTCATTATGTACCTGCACTAAGCTAGAATGATTTGAACAGTCTGAGACATTGTTGCAGGATTTGGAAATGTTGTGGTCCCTCTGGAAAATACGAGTGAACATGAGGCAGGGCAGGCTCTAGGTGACTTAGTCATTTTGCCCCAAAACAAAGAACATTTGTGTGTGGTTGTTTGTGGGGGGGGTTTGTTGTATTGTGATAGGGCATTTTTCTAGAACGTGGTTGGGTGGCTACAAACAGTCACTCATGCAGAAGTAACAAAACAAGAAGTAATCAAGCTGATTTGGAATATTTGGAAATGTGCATGGTATACACCTACTTTTTAAAATGATGTCTAAATGTGGTGTTGTTTATTTAAATATCATCCAGTCTCTTCACGGCGCAGACTGTCGTTGTGCAGCACCTGTAGACTCAGTCACACGTAAAATTCTGTGCAAATGTGATCCCTGTAAAAATTAGAAGTATTTGAGCACAGGGCACAAATGCTTTTTTAAATGTTAGCTTCCTGTGCTGGTCAGTTGACTTTTTAATCTTGTTTTTCTTTAGGTATTTAGAAACCCATTTGTGATAATATCTAAAGGTGCTAAAGCGTCATTAAAGGACACTAATCTATATCTCCGCAGCAGCAAGAACTGAATAAATTTAGTGTGTCCTATTGACAGGCCATTAATGCCACTAATTTTAGCATTATTTTTTTTAAATGCTTTTAGTTGTTCATGCCTGCGAACTACTATGAGTGCTTTTGTAATCTTAAGGGGTGTACTTGGTAGCCGTGTATTGTAATCTTAATGTTGACCGTTAATGTTAATTTGTTACTAAGTGGTTATAACAGTTCACTAAACTAAATGCAGAACACCACAGGTAGATAGCATTGTGAAAGTAAAGCCCACCATGTGCCAAAACCATCAGGGGAGCAGAGTTCAAGCATGGGCCACCACTTTTCCTGGTGGAACAGGTCTGGATCATCAGCACTCGCTCAGAAGAGAATTCTTTATTGTGTAAGTATTGGAGGGACAGAGGGGAAAGCTTTACATGAGATGCCGGCTTTATGAGTAAGATTAAACAGTTTTCTCAGTGAGGCAGGTTGCAGCATTCCCATAGATCTGGTGATATCCACTCGAGTGGACGGGAACTGGAGCAGAACAGTAGCCCTTGGTTCCAGTTCAATATAAAAAAACTTAATTTAAAAGTAAGGGGGATGGCAGAAACATTTCTGCATTAGTGTAAGACACAACTACACTATGACCCATTTCTAAATGGTTAAGTGGCTTCAAGGCTAGAAACCAGTTGAGACAATAGTGAGCAGTTTTTAGAATCCATGTGGTTAGTCTAGTCCAAAGGCATCAAATATGTAGCTGGTCAGTTGGATGTGGCCCATGAATCTCTTTCCTCTTGCCTCTGGGGCTCTTGGCAGAACAGGAAAGCGGGGCCTGCTGCAGAAACTGGGGCTGTGGTCATGACCATCACCAGCAGGAGGGTGAACGAGGGCTGTGTCCGCTACCATTTGTTCTGCCACCACCTCTGCTGCTGGCCACCCCGACCAACTGGTCCCCCAGCCCCTGGACTACAGTAAGGCCTACTGTCTGGATCTAGCCCATAGCAGGGTACATTTGACAGCTCTGGTCAGAGGTAGTATAGTATAGTCTTAGTGCAGTGCTACAGGCAAGTTATTTTTTTCTGCTGAGAGTCAGGGCAATTTAGCTTTAACGTGGTTATGCTAATTCCAATGTGGGAGGCAGCATAGGTAGTGTCAGCTTGGGTAATACTGTACTGTAAGATGCTGGCTCGTGCATATCTGCAAACTCGCAAGTAGAGCAGGAGTAGCTGTGTTAAGATGCTGCTGCAGTGGAGGTTATTAATATTGGTTTCTTAGCAGACCTAATTAGCCTGCTTTCAGGACTACTTCATGTCTAGGAGGCAGTGTATGTTGCCTGGCACCACAGGAACCTAGTGGGGGATTAGCTCACCCCTTGTTCCCTATATCTGTGCTTTCTTAGGGCTTTGCTGGAAGGGGAACTGACTAAACGTGGACATTCTTACTCTGAAATAAAAGTACTGTATTCACATTGGGGGCTATCCTGGAATAGCTTAGGTCTTTAAATTCTTGGCTTGCCTTGTTCCAGAATAACATTTTTAGGTAGCGAGGGAATGATGTTGAAGCTGTGATGATCCCAGGAGTATGCAAGAGGCAAGTATTTTTGTGGACAGTATATACTTTATTGGACCAACTGCATGGTGGGAAAGATCTAGACCAGCTTTTGAATCCAGCTGGTCTAAGTCCATTTTAACCATGCAGCTGATCTGGTGAAAATATGACCCACAAGTCCTTTCTTGGGTAGAATAGTTGTTGATTTTGATGCATCTAACCTTCACCTAGTCCTTTGTGCACATTAGGAAATGCTGGCTTAGAACTTAATGGCATGATGCACCTTCTTCTTTACGTCTTTGCTCTGGGAATGTTAAGTAAATGTTGACTCTTCTCACTGGCAAGTAAGTGGCAGCTCATACTGCAGAGCAGTTGTTTTTAGGTTCTTTGTAAACTAAGACATGGCCACATCAATTACTTGTCTGATGTACTGAAGATTTGTTTTACCACTAACTTTCCTTTCATTTTTAAGTGAAAACTGAGACTTGAGAATAATTGAGGTCTGTCTGCACTCCTGGTCCCCACCTAGTTATTTGTGCTGCATGTCCTGGGAAGCTCTAGTCTAGTCAGTTGAAATTTCCTGAAAGCATACAAATTAAGCTTTAGCCACAGTGCTGGTGTGTGCAAAAGTGCTGAGGCAGGAGTTCCATGCAAGTTTTGTGGTGGTGATAGATGGTTTAGAGAGCATCCATCAAGGGCCTGCCTTTAACTTCCAGGAATTCCCCAGTAGCTTGACCTCTGTCACCCTGCTGCAAGTTAGCACTGGGAGGCTCCAGTGGCTTGTGATTGGGATAGCCATGACAAGCCATAAGGGTGGGGTATTCCTGTGTCACTGGAGAAGTTGCGTGTGTGTATGTGTGTACCAGTAAAAACACAGATCTGATTGATTTCAGACAGATTAGAGTTGAAAGCCTGAATCCTAGCGTGGAGGAGTTGCATCCTAAATTAGAAAGCATAGAATCATAGAAACTTAGGGTTGGAAGGGACCTCAGCAGGACCATCCCCAGCTAGATCATTCTAGCCAGGGCTTTGTCAAGCTGGGCCTTAAAATCTCTAAGAATGGAGATTCCACCACCTCTCTTGGTAACTTGTTCCAGTGCTTTACCGCCCTCCTGGTGAGAGAGGTTTTCCCAATATCCAACCTAAAGCTCCCTTGCTGCGACTTATGACCACTGCTCCTTGTCCTGTCATCTGTCACCAGTGAGAACAGCCTAGCTCCATCCTCTTTGAAACCACCCTTCATGTATTTAAAGGCTACTATCAAAATCCCCTCTGTCTTCTGTTCTCCAAACTAAATAGGCCCAATTCCCTCAGCCTCTCCTCATAAGTCTTGTGCCCCAGCCCCCTCACCATTTTTGTTGCTCTCCACTGGACTCTCTCCAACTTGTCCACATCTTTTCTTTAGTGGAGGCCTAAAACTGGACACAGTACTCCAGATATGGCCTCACAAGTGCTGAATAGAGGGGAATAATCACTCTGCTGGCAACATTCCTACTGATGCAGCCCAATATGCTGTTAGCCTTGGCAACAAGGGCACACTGCTGGCTCATATTCGGCTTATTGTCCACTGCAACCCCCAGGTCCTCTTCTGCAGAGCTGCTGCCCAGCCAGTCAGCCCCCAGTCTGAACTGGTACATGGGATTGTTCCTTCCTAAGTGCAGGACTTTGCCCTTGTCCTTGTTGAACCTCGTGAGATTTCTTTTGGCCCAATCCTCCAATTTGTGTAGGTCACTCTGAATCCTAGCCCCACCCTCCAATGCATCTACTACACTCCCCAGCTTGGAGTCATCCCTGAACTTGCTGACAATGCAATCCATCCCATCTTCCAGATTGTTAATGAAGATATTGAACAAAACTAGTTGACCCCTGGGGCACTTCACTTGATGCCAGCTAGTCATTGAGCCATTGATTACTGTTGAGCCTGACAATCCAGCCAGCTTTCTGTCCACCCTACAGTCCATTCATCCAACCCATGCTTCCTCAGCTTCCTTGCAAGAATGCTGTAGGAGATGGTATCAAAAGCCTTGCTAAAGTCAAGGCATGTTATATCCACTGCTTTTCCTGTATCCACAGAGCCAGTTATCTTATCATAGAAAGCAGTCAGGTTGGTCAGGCATGACTTGCCTTTGGTGTATCCATGCTGACTTCCTAATCACCATCTTCTCCTCTAAGTGCTTAGAAATGGATTCTTTTAGGACCTGCTCCATAATTTTTCTGGGGACTGAAGTGAGGTTGACAGGTCTGTAGTTCCCTGGATCTTCTTTCTTCCCTTTCTTAAGGTGGGCGCTGTATTGGCCCTTTTTCCAGTCATTCAGGACCTCCCCCGATTTTGCCACAAGTTTTCAAAGATAATGACCAGCACCTCTGCAGTCACATCAGCCAACTCCTGCAGCACACTCAAATGCATTGAATCTGGCCCCATGGATTTGTACGCATCCAGCTTTTCTAAATAGTCCTTAACCTGTCCTTTCGCCACTGAGGGCTGCTCACCTCCTCCCCAAACTGTGCTGCCCAGTGCCTGGGAGCTGCCCTTGCCTGCGAAGATCAGGGTAAAAAAGGCATCGAGTACGTCATTGTTTTCCTCATCTGTCACTAGGTTGCCTCCCCCATTCAGTAAGGGACCCACACTTTCCCTGTCCTTGCTCTTGTTGCTAATGTACTTGTAGAAACCCTTCTTACTACCTTTTATGTCCCTTGCTAGCTGCAACTCCAATTGTGCTTTGGCCTTCCTGACTTCATCCCTGCATGCCCGAGCAATATTTGTATACTCCTCCCAAGTTGTTTGTCCAAGTTTCCACTTCTTGTAAGCTTCCTTTTTGTGTTTCAGTTCACTGAAGAGTTCTCTGCTAAACCAAGCTGGTCGCTTGCCACATTTGCTATTCTTCCTGAACATCGGGATGGTTTGTTCCTGTGCCCTCAGTAAGGTTTGTTTAAAATACAACCAGATCTCCTGAACTCCTTTCCCCCTCAGCCTGGCCTCCCAGGGGATCCTGCCCTTCAGTTCCCTAAGGGAGTCATTTTGCTTTTCTGAAGTCCAGGGCCCATACTCTGCTGCTCTCCATTCTTCCCTGTGTCCGGACTCTGAATTCAATCATCTCAGGGTCACTGCTGCCCAGGTTGCTATCCACTTCTACATCCCTCCACCACTTCTTCCCTGTTTGTGAGCAGTAGGTCAAGAAGAACATGGCCCCTAGTTGGTCTCTCCAACACAAGGGCAATAGGATAGAGGCTATCACCCTTCCTACCTCAGGATCATTTCTTTTCCCTGATGAAGGGCTCAATCTCCTCATCTTGAGTGGCAGTAAGATCCAGGTCATTAATCTGTATTTCCTTTTTTCCTTTCTAACACTTCACTTAGGAATCCTCTAACATTGATAGTTATTTCTGATGCTAACTCTTCTCCTCAGAATTAGCCTCCACCTCCCTCTCACAGATACAAATATCTCCTTTCATTTTCAGCAGTACTGCAGTAAGTTATTGACAGGAACTGACTGTGCTGCAAGGTTGACATTTTTCAAAAGTCTCCACTAACGGAGCACTTCATTTTTGGATGCCCAAACCAAGGCACCTAAATTTACCTGGGCCAGACATGTGGAAATGACAAGCAATTGCCTTTTGAAAACTGTCATGCCACTTTTTACTTTTGAAAGTTGTGGCACAAGTTTGAACCCCGTCTGTTTCAGCACCACTGAACATGTGCACTCCTAAACCTCCCCTGAAGCAAATGTAGAAGAGTATTAAGCAAACTTGTATTCAAAAAACTGCAATCAGATAGGTCAGAGACAGATCTAGGTATTCCTGTTGGAGAAGGTCACATTAGGTTTCTGAGGCACGTGAGTTTCTGAACCGCAGGTGGTTTGGCTGGGACTCGCCAGTAGTGCATAGCCTTAATCTTAAAATCCAGAGCTCTGCTGATGTGCCGTGTAGTCGCGTTACTAATCTCTGCTCCAGCGTGTACTCTTGGTTTCGTTACCCCCTAGATGTATTGCATGCTACTTGGTTTAATGTCTTTGGTGTAAGGATCCTGTGCTATTTGTACTTAAAAGAAACAAACAAACACACAAAACTGGGTGCAGTTGAGAATAATATAACATAACCTTAGCTATTAATAAAACTGCCAAGAGGACTTGTGAATTGCATTGTCTGGTTCTGTGTGTGTGGTTGTCCCTGTAGCACTATCATATTATCACGCATATTATTCATCACAGTGCTCATGTTTGGGTTTTTAAAATAACTTTTTAAAGACGGAGCAGTGTATTTTCCTTGAGGCAGTAGGATAAATTGTTGTTTTTCCCAGTACAGTTTATTGTTCTAAAGCCAGGTTGCTTTTTGACATGGCTAGGGAGGCTAGACCTGAAATACCACATTCTTTGCTCATATCTGCAAGTGTGCTGTAAATATAGGAGCTCTGGGTGAGCCCAGTCAGCTGCATATGAATAACAATTGTATTCATCTGGCTTTTGCCATGCATTTGTTCGTGAGATTCTTCACTTTCTTTTTACCTGTAGCATTATAAAGTCTTTCCTGGATCCTGCTCAGAAGAGTATTTGAATGAACAATTTGGGTTATTTCCTTCTTTTGAGGGGGAATAGATGAAAGCATCTTTCTGGATGCTTGTTTGACAAAAGCAGTGGAATTTCTGTTCAGGAAGTGTCCTCTAATGGTTATTTCCAGAGACAAGGAGACAAGATCTTGCTCTTATTCCTTGTCTTGTCTCTGATCTCAGCTGAGGAGCCATTTTTACTGCTATAGCTATTATGCCTGCATGCTCCTAATATGAATGCAGCTATACCAGCAACATCTGGAGGCTTTTTTCCTGGTACAGTTTATTCTAAACTCCAGCACTCTCCCTTTCACAGACTTCTCTCTGTGTCCTTCCTTTTCCAAGTCTGTAGCTTATGATGCTTCCACTGTCCCATACTGTAGCTCCCCAAAGATGTTGGTTCAGGAGATCACCATATTAAACTCCAGGGGTAAGATAGGCAATTGGTAGCTTTTGTTTTGCTGGAAGCAGTTGATGGCAGCCATCAACTGCTTTGTTAATTTACTGATGATTCAGACCACATGAAATCTATCTAACAAGTATGTTAGTGAAGTGCCAGACTCTCCCTCATTTTTCACTCAAAATTAGAATCGGTCAGGTATTTAATATAACAGCTACGTTCTGTACCAATGCCGCTAGGTGTTTTGGCCCTGCAGGCTAGATGAATGGTGCAGAACCAGTCTGTGGGCTGGATTGGGCCCTTTGTGCCTGAATCAGGCTCCATGCCTCCCGTATGTGCCTGGATCAGGGACAGGGCTGCTTCCAACCAGCCCTGCATACTGGCATCGAGGCCTGCACTGCCCTTCATGCCTCATTTTGTGTGTAGGGCCACGACCCATGGGGCTCTTCCCTACCTACTCGTGAGGCCCAGCGCCTAGATCTCAGCCATGGGTCTGGGTGGAGCCATCCCTGCTCTATACAGATAAATATTAATCCCTTTAAGTGTAAAACAAAAGAAATGTGTCCTGGTGCAGATACTTAATCAGGAACTTTGCAGGTATCAAAGTTGGGGGAGCAGAGGGATAATGGGTAGTGAAATGTAAAAATCAAAGTTGGGAGCCTTTTTGAGGCTGATGAATTTAACAGTTAACTCCTCTTCCTTGTATTCCCACCTTGGAGTGATACGTTACAAACCTTGGGTTTGCAGAACAGGTGAAGTGAAATTTCTTCTCCTAGGAAGGAAAGAACAGCATTGATAGGCATTATTCATGCTGGGGATCTTTGAAATTATGGTGTGAATCAGCCTTAATATATGCACAGACAGATACTAGGATGGAAAAAAATAATTTATACAAAGTTTCTCTAAATGTTGTCTTTACAGGAAAACAAAGTGCACCAAACAGAGAACACACACAAGATGCTGCTAAAATTGGTCTAAGCCACAGAGTATGGTTTGTGCCACAGTTAAACAGGTATGATTCAGTGGAATATATTCTCTATGCCCCAGTGAACTGGGTTTTATTTTTAAACCTATTATTATTATTATTATTAGTCAGGCCCAATCTTCCATAAGAAGGAGCCCTTAACCAGGGATGGCTCTGGCTGATAGCTGAGAAATAATTTCAAGCCAAGATTATGCTCCGGATTTTCATGTCTTTAAATCTGAAACCTATTTAGGTCTATTGTTGTTTATTTTAGCTGGCTATGTTTCAAATGCGTCTTTCTTGGGTATCCCACTACTGCCTTTTAGATCTGGCTTCTAATATCAGTTGGGCACATTTTGTGGTAATATTTCATAAATCTACTTTTGTACCTTTATGCCTGACCAGCTTAGTGTCCAACAGGTAAAAAATGGACATTAAAATGGTAGTCACAGGGAAATTTGTCTGTTAGGTTTTGTTTAGAACAGGGGCGAGCAATTATTTTGGGTAGAGGGCCGCTTACTGAGTTTTGGCAAGGCATCAAGGGCCTCATGACAGGCAGCCCAGGACAGATGCATTTTAATTTTCTAAATTTTTTAGGGGCCCCCTGGATAGAATGGCTTGGCAGGCTGTATGTACCCCGCGGGCCACATTTTGCCCACCCCTGGTTTAGAAAATTGGTCATGTCACTTTTAAAGTATAGAACAGCTCCCCTGTGCAAGAGAATCTGTCAGTTCAGGCTAAGGTAAGGTTTTCATATGACATAATGCTGAACATAAGGTAAAGCCAGTTAAATTAATCTTTTTTCCTCTAATGGATGGTTTTAAAAAGAGAGTGCCAAAGTTTTCAGGGCTGTCTTGTTTCTCCCAAAATGTGGAGAGCTAAATACCCTCTTGTCATTTAGTTTCTACTTCTGCATCAGTGATATGCAATGTGTTTAATATGTTTTGGTATTGTTCTTATCCCTCTGTCTTGCCTTTGGTTGATCTGGATAAGCAGAGCACAAAACTAACATAAAAAGGCTTAAGAAATGGAAATCCCTTGTGGTTACATTTTCAGAGCATGGTTTCTTCTTCCTAACAAGTTCTAGTGAATATAAATCAAGTTAGTGACTTTTATGTCAAGGGAGGGTGGAGGGGGAAGCTTTTTTAGAATTATATTGTAAGCCTTCCATTAACTACCATACTGTTATGTGCCATGTATGCATATGTGCACACTACATAGAGATGCACCAAAAAAAAAAAAGGTTTGTTGGGTGACTTAGGCTCATCATTGAGATTCTTAAAGTCACCTAAATGATTGGGGACCCACTGAAAGTTACTTGGACTTAGTACCTTTACCTTTTGAAGATCCCTTCCGTAGCAAATATCATATGTAAGTGAAATAGAGAATGAACCAGTTGGGAAGTGGGAGGAGAGTTATAATACCCAAACAAGAGAGACAGCAAATAAAGAGGAGAAAAAAAGTCTAGGTTCTGGCACATCAGGAAATCTGCATTGAGGATATTTATTAATAGAAATTTGTACACAGGATGTTTTGCATAGCAACAGAACAACTTTCTTCTTCAAATGGACTTTAGTGTAACTTAGAACTGCATAGCAGTTTTTGCTTAGCAGTGTTTACTTCCAGTGGCTGAAAAGGGACTGTTACGCACAGAAGGCTTACTTATCTCTACATCTATATTTGGTTAATAATTAAACAGAATTACTTAAAAGAAACAATGGGGAAAGTGTGGAAGTTGTATCCTCTAATCTGAAAAAAGTGCATAGAAATAACTGGTTAAAGATGAACTTTGTTTCTCCAGGTGCTGAATGTTATCTGCAAACTACTTTGTCGATGAAGGCAGAAACTGATTGGGAATTTAAAGCGCGAACTAGGTCATAATAGTATTCAACATGCGCAAAGGGGTGCCAAAGGACCCAGAGATAGCTGACCTGTTCCACAAAGATGATCCAGAAGAAATATTTGTGGGTTTACATGAAATCGGCCATGGAAGTTTTGGAGCAGTCTACTTTGTAAGTACATTTATTTACCCACCATTCTCCAAAAAGCACCTTTTACAGTAAGAAAGTAAGGCACTTTTGGAATTGAATTTCAGCTGGAATTCTAATGGCTTCTTATGTTTCCTCCTCTCCATACACTGGAGAGATGAGTAAATGTGTGCTACAGAAGCATTTCTTAACCCACTGTGGTGCCTATAGCCATCTTTGGAGGGAGGCTTATCACAGTTTAATGAGACAGATATGCAGTTGCTCAGGGTGTGAAGGGAATACCCCGTACTGGACTGAACTTGAATGATTTTAGGCACTTGGACAATAATTTAATTGACCAAATTAGTGTTTGTTCAGAACTATCACCCTTATCTTTAGGGAAAGTGTCATAGATTCTTTAAAAGCTATCAAATCTGGAATTTCTGGGGGGCGTTATTTGCCATTCCATTTTAGTATGTTTTTCAGCTGTAGCAAGTCTATGGATTCATGGGATTAATATTTCAACAGGCAGCCAAAGCTAAAAGCTTTTTCAGCAATGAGTTGGTTCTGTGGCTGTTGACTTAAAATCTTAGAGACATTGTGGAGGTCACAGGAAACTGCGTTACACTTTTACTGTTTCTCAACTTCTCCTAGCAGTAGAAGTGCTTGGATCATTGTGCTCAGGAGTTACACTCGGGTCTTTCTTGGTGTCGTCCTTTTGCCCTGCCCATGACTAATATTTTTAATAAAAATAAAATTATCTTTAAACAATAATAAGAGATGATGCTAAGCCTCCATGCCTATGTTAAGTGTCATGATAGTAATAAACTGAGGGGCAGGTTTCAGAGTTACTGATCTCTAATATTAAAAAATGAGATTTTTTTTTTAATAAGCAAGCAAATTTTGGGGTCCTTTTGGGTTCTTAGCCTTTAGTGCACTTTTGATATACATGTTAAAATTCTTTACCCAATAAGCCAGAAAGTAAGAAACCTATTTTTTAAATTAATGATGAGCTTCTCAGCTAATCACTTGCCTTGAGGAAAAGAAGAGCTTTAAGAAAAGACCAAATATATTGAAACTCCACAATTAAATCATAGTACTTAACTCTAAAACAGGAAGAATAGTATTGCTAAGCTGAACCAAAAATAACTATCACTGAATCAATGGCCAGTGACCATATAATGACTTATTAGCAAAGTCTTTATTAACACAGTGTTAAGGGTGCCTGGTAGTGTATCTCAGACCTTTTCAGAATTTCAAATGCAGTGAAATTCAAACTTCTGAGAATTAGAAAGTAAAAAGTTATATTGTGCCTTGTATCTCCAGGATCCAGCAGCTGGTTGAATGATCTGCAAGCATTCCAGCTTTGTCAGTTATTTTAGATGTAGCTATACTGAATGGTGTAGGAATTAGTTGGAACAGATTGTAGACCTCTGTGGTCGGAGGCAACTGGGGACAGCCCTACCCCTCACCTTCATGTGTGAAGCCAAAGCGGAGGCATGTGTACTTTGAGAGGCTCCAGTATGCCTTGGTTGCTGCTGCCCTGTGTAGATTATGTTAGGGTTTTCTGTGGTGGGGAATGTCAGCTGCTTGAAGGTCCCTGACTACACAGATTGTGTAATTAACAGGAATCCTGCTTTTATCCGTTTAAAAAATAAATAAATAAAAAAATCCAAAAACTCTCTGATTTAAAAAAACCCCCAAACTCTTCATTTTTCCATGATTAAAATGAAACATCACTAATATATATATATAGGTATCAGTTGAACACAGTGCTTTATTAGTATATGTATAATTTTAAGCAATTTAGAAGCCTACCAGCGCCTCAGTCATTATAATAAAATAAACTCTAAATCCCTATATATTTTGGCATTTGAATTGGGGTTTTTTATCATTGAAAATCAGAGCTCACCCTGTCCCCTTCACTCACCAGGACATGATTCCAGCTGTGGCTGCTCCCCTCACTGCCTTGTGGCGCTGAGCAGCTGATACACCGGTGCCCTAACACTGACAATGCTGTTGCCCCTCACTCTCAAGCCACAGCCCCCAGTTGCCAGGGCTTGCAGCTTCCTACACACCCCAGCAGCACCTGAGCCCCAGCTGCCACAGCCAGAGCAGAGAAGTACAACAGGGGGTTGCAAAGGGCACAACTCTGTGCTGCCACTGCCCCGACAGCTGCCAGGTGGGCAGGGGGCACCTCACCATGGCAGCACAGTTGGTGCAGGGCTTGCAGTGGAAGCAACACCAAGCCTCTCCACCTTCCTGTTCTGGGTCCCTTGGAGTGTGCGCAGCAGCAGGGAGCCAGCTCCTCCCCCCTCCTCCCTCTGAATCAGCCACCTGTCAGAGCCATCAGCTCTGTCCCACTCCCCCAGCTGAGCACCAGCTCCGGCCCTAGTCACTAACCCTGCCCATTTCCTCCTTCACTGCGAGGGCCTGTCTGTCGTCCCGTTCCTCCCCCACCCCCAATTCCCTTAGACCAGGGGTGGGCAATTTATTTTAGGTGGAGGGCCGCTTATGGAGTTTGGCAAGCCATCGAGGCCACATGACAGGCAGTCGGGGCAGATAAATATTAATTTTCTAAATTTTTTAGGTGTCCTGTGGGCCAGATAGAATGGCCTGGTGGGCTGCATCTGGCCCACAGGCCGCATTTTGTCCACCCCTGCCTTAGACTCTCTCTTCCCCCATAGACTTACCTGCAGGCAACTGGGGAAGCTGCTGTCCATTGCTTCCTGGCTCTACTGCTGGCCATGTGCATGTGTGCATGCACACATGCACGTGGCTCCCCCCAGCCCCAGGCAGCCCCTTGCAAGCTGGAACTCTGGCAGCCTGCAAGGGGAAACCTGCCATTCCCCCATTTTTTTCCTTTCTATGGTGAATGGAAAATCTGGATCCCTGGTAATATAAAAGTAAGTGAAGTTGTGTTAGTGTCATGGGCTTGAGAGGGAGGAGTTGTAAAGTTTAGTGGATAATATACATTACTTCACAGAAAGAGCAAGGGTTGACAGGAAGGCACGTGTAGGTGGCTCTTCAGTAGAATGTAAGGGTGGAGTGAGAGCATTCAGAGCATACTGGGGCATTGCCCAGAGTGGATGTGGGCATGTATTTTGACTGCATGCGTTCTGATTTTCAGAAGTTGGGTTTTGCTGAACTTGCTGTTTTAGATACCATCTGGCAACCCTATTCTGCAGTACTGAAGATTTGTCATGGAATTTGCTGTGTGTGTGTGTGTGTGTGTGTGTGTGTGTGTGTGGAAAGACAGATGTGTTGTGTGGTAGGTCTTAGTGATCATGTAAGCATTATGTCATTATGATGTAGGTTTGCAGCTGAGATGTTACTTTGGCTAGGTAAAGGATCTTAAGCAATTTCTGTGTGTTCTTGCACTTCGTTACAGTGGCGTAGGGATTACAGTTGTGATTTGAGGTCTTGCAAGTGTGGAACTGTTAATATGGCCAGTGAGAGAAATCCATCTGTATCCCAAAAACTTAACAGCTCAAAGTTGTTTTCTGTTGCATGCTTAAAATTACTACAAATGTGTCCATGCTCCTTTATTCCACCTCTCCTGATCATCACTTCCAGATTTGCCTTCTCTTCCCATCTCCATAAGCTATTAATTAGCACCTTGTTGTCTGGTGCCCTCTGCTGCTGAGTTGTATGTCACAAGCAGCAGTTTACTGGATGATGACATGCTTCTTTGGCCAGTGTAGCTCTCTTGAAGGCTCAGATCATGAGCTGTATGCTGAGCTCGGATCCTTGTCCCTGCTTTGAAGCCCTGAATGTCAGTTCAACAAGGCCTCCTCCATGGATCCCAGCTCCCCACCTGGAATTGGCAGGGAGAGGAGCTCAGATCTAGACATGGATCCCCAGATTCCAGCTTCAGTTTGGGAATGTGAAAGCAGGAAGGGGGCTGGCAGAGTTGGGCGTGTCTGTAGATCTTAACTGTTATCATTGGTTTATGGTTAATTTTGTTTCCCTAAAGGAATAGTGAGTGCCATGCCCTATCTGAGGTCATTTTGGACCCTTTGGAGCCCTATCAGAGCTGTGATTTGATACCATAGGTGTGTGCATAAATAAATGAACCCAGGTAGAATCTTATCAACCTTAAGAAAAGCATTTTGGAAAGTAGGGAAGTGTATATCTGGGATCTCTCCCTCAAATGACCCCAGATGTGGATGATCAACCCCATTGTGCACCCCCATAAGGCATGCCAAATTTCAAGACAATCCAAATAAGCATGTTGATTTTGCAGTATTTAGTCAACCATTAAAAAGAAAGGGGTCCTCAGCTTGAACTGCAGCAGAGCAGCTGCTCCACTATAATTAAGATCAACATCTATATGGGAGGACTAAAACAAAAATGGAGCCCTGAAAACACAACTGCAGAAACAACATTTCAAAAATAATTCAGATGAGTTGCAGGCAGCAAGATAGATATCTTAATCCTTCTGGTTTTAAGCCGAGGCATGCTGTAACCATCATGAAAGGAATGGTTTTGTAGCATTTGATCCCTTTCGTACCCTCCTTCCCCATGAAAAAAGATGAGCAAAACTAGTAGTCAAATACTGTACAGTAGTAGGAGCTAGGGGAGTGAGTCAGACATCATTCAGAATGTGGAAATGCCACTCAGCTGAAGCCAGTAGAATGGGACATATCCGTTTTGAAAATCTTATGCAACAGCAGTTGCCCAACTTGAGACCCAGATTTGATAAGGCCCAGACTTCAGAGAAAGCTGGTCAGACAATCTCTGAATTTGGGGCTCCTTTAGAGAACTTCAGATAAAGTTGTTCAAAATGGTTTGCCAGTTTTTGGAAAAGCATAATCTATAGCAGAAAGTAAGTATGAAAAGATGAAAAAATAGTCAAAAGAGCTTGCATGAGAGAATCAGAAGGTCTGCTACACCATGACTGTCAGGGGGTAAAGAGTGCAATCAGGAAGAATAAATGGCAAAGAAGTTAAATGATACTTTGCATCACTCTCCATCAGGGAAGATGCAGGAGAAAGACCTAGTCTGATATGGAATCTGTATATGAGGAAGTGCCAGATTGAGATGTCAGTATTGAAACAACAAAATAGTAACTAGTCATCTGTACCAGATAGGAGTTGAAGGAACATAAGCATCTGGTCCTGATACTGGTCCCTTCCAGCTCTTATTTTTTTAAACTGTGACTCTATAAACCCAAAATAGGAGTTTGCCTTTGGAAAAGTACCTTTCTGGAGCTTCACTTTGCATGTATCTTTATTCTTGTGCAGTTTGGCTCATTTCTTTTTCTGGCCCAAGGTTCCTTCCATCACATCTTCCATCATGATGCATAGTCCTGGTAGCATCATCTTCTTGTTCTCCTTGTCCAGATAAACAAGTTAGGTAACATTTCAATACCTGGGAACATATACGGATAACTAAGAAATTAATATTAGAAGGACTAAGTATTTGGAGGGAAATGTCCACAGAGATGTGAATGCTCATGTTGGATCCACTTTCCTACAGCTGTAGTTTGTGACTGGTTTTGCGGTGGGTGCGTTGAACTCCCTAACAGTCATTATCTATAAGGCAAAATTACTGTGCCGCACTCTGTTTTTAAGAGTAATTGTCTAGTGCAGCATATATATTTAGGCACAATGGATTGGTTACTGTTCTCTACATTTATTTGACCTTTTTGCTTGAATTGGCACTGACACCACTGTATTCAGCCGAGGCATTGATCTGATTCTCTACGACAATGGCATTTTAATTTCATCACTCTTCTGCAGACACTTAGCTTGAAGAGAGCACTTGTGAAGTATTAATTTTGCTAGCTAGTTGACTTCCCTATGCTATGTACTTTTGTCTGTTCTTGGCAAAGATTGATAATTTAAAGCAGTGCTAAACTCATGTTTTTTTCCTAATGGACTCAAATATTGATGACATTCCTGGCCTTATGATGTATCATTTCCCAACAGCTTGGTGGGTTTAGATACCATCCACAAAACAATGACCTACTTTCATTCAAAAGAGTCATTTCCTAAAGATTAGACAGATTAAATGATGAAGCGAAAAAATTGTGGTGGATACTGTTCAGCAAATCAAAATGCTGAAACATGGAAAGAAAGCAGTGGATGTTTTTTGACAAAATGAATGAGGGCATTAGAAGAGCAGTGTTCTAAGCAAAACACGCTTGTAGTTTGCTAATCACAAATTATCTGCTAAGTGCAGCCAAAAATATGACAACGCGAGTGCATTTTGGTCTAGAACACTTGTACAACTCTCTAGCTGATTATAATCAGGAGAATCCCAGAACATTTTAAATGGAGTAATTGCCTTGCCCACAACTGTGATGGAATGCGACAAGTGTTTAACATGGCACGGAGCCACTGAACAATAGTTCAGGGCAAAAAACAGGGAATTCCTCAACCAGATGGGCCTAATGGGGGAAGGGAGAGGAGGGGAGGGGAAAATGGGAATTGAAGTAGATAAACAGTTTGAAATTTGACCAGAATGTTAGGATGAACTCATCTATTCAATCAAAGGATGTACACAATTTTTAATGATGAAACAGGATGATGGGGTGAAGGGTACAGCTTTCTGTCTGACCCAAAACCCATGGATTTGTGGGGGTCTCTTTCTTCCAGCTTTCCTTAATTCATGTGAAATGGACTTCATGCTATAAACAGTAGAACAGAATTCATGTCCTCCATTGTGTTGGACATAAGTCTAAAATTACTGTCTCTCTTCTGGTATTTATTGGCCTAGCGTAGCACTAGTTCCTTTTGAATTCACTGTCCACATTAAATTGTTTTGTGGGGAGGGACTGATACATTTATGAAAGTACATTACTTGTTTGTTTGGCAAGTGAAAGACTTGGTTTGTCTTGCTTCACTTCCAGTTTATTACGAACTCCAAGCTTTCAACTGTTGCCAACCTGTCCTGCATGTTCCAAAAGTGGTTACAGAGATAACAGGATTTAAGCAGTTTTTCAGATTGAAATGTTCACTTTCTTGACTTGCAGAAGTCAAGGTGGGATTTTTTTCTAGTCAAGGCGAAAAGATTGCTTCTGTTAAGTCCAGGAGTTCACAAGTTCCAATTAGATTTACTAATGTTATACAGACTAAAGTAAAAATAATTTTTTTGATTGTGAATCAGTTTTGCATTTAGGGAAACAATGTCTTTTGACAACAAAATATTTAATATGTGACTGGTCAAAATTATATAGTTCAATAATGTCTTGTTCTTCCTTTGAAATTGTATTAAAAGGTTAACTTTAGCTCATAAAATACTGTAAAATTCATGCTGTGCTGTGTTCTCAGGCTTTCTGGTGTTGCTTAGGTGCAATATTGCTATGCAGCTATAAAAATCACTCCGAGTTAAGAGACCCTCCTTATTTAGGGTCCAGTCTTGCAAGCTTTTTCAGCACTGATCAGTTTGTAGGATCAGGTGTTTGCTGAGGTACATAAAAGAGGGCATTTCCATTTCAAACAAACAATTAAAGGCTGGTAGATCTGCAAGCAGAACCACAAGCTTCAGTTTGTGTGCGGGGCTCCATAAGATACTGTCCTCCTGATCACCTCTCCAAAAAAAAAAAAAAGGATTCCTGGAAAAGCTACTTACAAGAATAAAATGTGCAGAAAGAAAATGGTATGAAAGCACCACCTTTTTATTATTCTCTCACATTCGCTTTTAAGCTCGTAAGTCCGACACCCTTTTTCAGTGTTCGTGTCAAATGCTGAAAGATTTGTTGGAAGGAGGACCTGCTATTTAGACTGTTAATTTGCATTCTAAATATCCTAAGGGGTGTGTGTGTGTGTTTGTGCAGACACACACGTGTGCTTTTAAACACAGCTCCACAGTGCTGTTCTGATGTAGCATGTTGTGTTTGAATGAAGTAACTAGCTTGACTCCGTGCTTGCTAAGCTACTTGCAGTCAAGAAAATGATTGCATGCTGGTTGTCTACATTAGGTCACCTAATTTGATAAGTGAAGTAAATAACATTTCTACTTCAAAATAATTCATAACACTTCCATTCTTCGGTAACAATGCAGTTACAATTAAAGTAGTCTGCTTTATAACATTACCTGCAATATCTGTTATGGGCCTATTCCTTCTCATGAGGAAGATGTCTTGGACTGTAGATTAGTCTTTCAGGAAAGTGACAAGAAACCCACTGCATAAATAGTTTAAACCTAGATTAGAGTTGACATTTGGAAGAACAAATGGCACAGAACTTCACTGGCTAAGGGGATTGAATAAAGCAACCTAGTGTATCTGTTTCTCCAAACACTCCAGTTCTGGAACCAAAGTTAGGCAGTCTTTTGATGCTTTTTGTTCTGCTTTTTTTTTTTTTTTTATTAAAAAAAATTGAGCACCTTTCATGTGCATTACTAAAACAAACTGAGCAAAACTCTGGGGACACTGCAGCAGGCTCTGAAACATGATTACAGCATAATAAAAGCTCCATCTTAACATTTTAAAATGAATCAAGTTATGGGCTGAACAAGGAGAGGGAGGCGAGGCAATAAGGCTTGGTCTCTTTGGTTTGGAAGACCTACTGCAGAGAGGTGGAACTGAGCTTGTATTGAAAACTGAGAAAATGCACTGAGTTGCACTGGAAAGCATTCCATCCCCACCAGCAGGCATCCAGTCATGTCTGGTCTCCATTTCAGCAGAAGCTGATAAAAGATGGTATACGGCCTGAGCAACCCCTCAAGAGATGGTTTCAAATGCATGGACAGGTTTCCCTCGATTTATGTGGGTTCTTTTATGTGAATTCACTCTTATGCGATGAGCATATTTAGACCCATAATTCGTTATATGTGAGGTAAATTGCCTCGCTCCTATGCGATCAGTATAGACGCCCCCTGGTCCAAGCAGGTAAGTCCTGGGGGGGGGGGCAGGGAAGGGCCCTGGCCTCACTCACCGCAGCTGCAGCAGCCCCAGGAGTGGCCAGCGCCAGCTGCCTCCACCAGGGCACAGTGCAGCCCAGGAGCAGAGGTGAGTGGGGACAGGCGGAGCATGGTGCAGCCCAGTGGCTGCAGGCAGCTGGCACCCGCCCGCTCCTGGGTCGCTGCAGATGGGGCTGAGGTGAGTGCCGCTCTGTTTCCTCTGCTTTGCTGCCTTGTACAGCCCCGGGAGTGGCACCCCTTCTCCCACCCCTTCCCTACTCCCAGCCTCACTCCCTCCCTCACCGCCATGGGAACCTATCCCTATTTGTTACATTGCAAAGTGGGTTCACTTTATGCAAATTCGATTTATGCGCTGTTCTCTGGGAACACATGTACAGCATATATTGAGGGAAACCTGTATACAAAGAACATACTGACACTGAAGTGCCTGAGCAGATGAACAAGCCATTTGTGGCTTTATATTTGGACACTTGCCAATTTTTCATGGGGTGTGTGCTGCAAAGGGCCTGAGACCTGAGATGCATTCATTTCCTGCTACCCAGAGCTCTGGGGCCACCAGGTCAACTGTAATGTTGCTCTGACAAGTTCCATTCCAGGTCCTTGAGACTTGATCCTGATTAGACCAGTGTCAGTAGTTGACTTTTCAAAACTTTTTTTTTGGTAAATTGACTGAACCAAAAATGTCAAAAAAACAACAGTTACATCCACCAAGTCTTTTGTGTTACCCAAAACAAAAGTGTTCCATTGTTCTACCCCCCAAAACTAAGCAAATTGTGTCACTTTGCTTTTCACTTTGTTTTTTGGGGGTTGCTTGTTTGTTTCTTTTGTTTTTACATTTTTTAAAATGAATTTAATTCCAAAATTGTAGTATCATTTTAAAATGGAAAAAAAGATTTTTTTTTTCCTTTGAAAATGTTGAAATATTCAGTGTTTACAGTGCTTTGCTCAGAGTGATTCAGATTCAATGCACATTTATAGACTTTACATGTGTCGATCAAAATCCATTTTTGACTGGTTTTGTATGAAATATCTTGATGTTGTTGGAATCATTTAACATAGCTCTCTCTAGGAGCAATATCGGGTTCTACACATCTGCTGCAGCAAAGCTGTTGCTTTTGCAAAAATCTGTGAGGAAGTGGTGAAGAGACCTGGCTTAGAGTTGGACCAATGAATGAACCTTTGCAGTAGTGCAGGCTCCTAAGAGACCTATCTTAAATCATGCCCATGAAGAAGGTAGCACCTGAGCTTACACAGGACAGAAAAGATGGCCTGCACTTGTGCCTAATGTATGCCCAATTCTGTGAGGGGGGAAAAGAACAGAAATAACCCCTATTTTTTTTCTCTCTCTCCCAATTCCAGGCCACAAATTCCCACACTAATGAGGTGGTGGCAGTCAAGAAAATGTCCTACAGTGGGAAGCAAACAAATGAGGTAAGACATAAATAAAGAGAGCCAACGATTTGATTTCTTAGGGTGATATCATTTATTGGATCAACTAAGTAGTTGGGATAAAATTAGATACACTTTTAAATGCAAGGTATTCTTGCTCAGGTCACTTAATAAAGCCATCTTTGCATGCAGAAGGCATGTGTAGCAGTGGTATAAATCTGCATAGTCAAGTTAGCTTTGTATTGCCTTTGGCTCTGGAAAACCAGAAGCTTGTAACTGCTGCTTACTTCCACAGGAGACATGAAGACTGAAGGAAGGAAAATGAGTTAAAGTGAATTCTGTTTAATAGGATTTTTTTTCTTTTTTAAGAAGCTACGGTGATTTTAGAAACTGAATATGACAATATTGCAGAGGTTACTGAAGTAGCTATTGCGCAAGCTATCAGAACTATAGCCATTGTACTGTCAAGATGTTGGCTTGAAAATATAGCTGAGAACCGCAGGCTTTAAGAAGTGTTAGTTATCCAGTTTTAAAACAGATTTATATCTCATTCAGACTTTCCCTCACTAAGCAATTCTTATCTAACTCTTTTTTTTTTTCTTCCTCTTTCATATGGCTTGCTGCTTTTGTGTATAGTTCCTGTAGACCAATGCCTTGACTTGCGGTAGAGAGCAGTGTGTGCGCCATTAATAGCAAAGAGGAAGTTTCAATATTTTTTTCCTACTCCATGATTTCCAGCATATGCACTGTCCCTTTATATTTTCTGTAATATTCCAAATGTTAGTGCACCTTTATTATGCTATAGAAAAAGGAACCAAAATCTTTTATTTAAACAGCAAACTTCTTCCACCTCTGTCCTCCAAGACAAACTGTAATTACTGTTGTCTGTTCTGGAACATTTAGCCTGCTAGAAAATCTAAGACCAGATGATACTAAGAATACAAATAGCAGAAACATTAGTATTGCTTTGAGCAATATTTGTTATCTAAAATTGTCTCAAAATGGTTTCTGGGAATTCTCAACCTTGCATCTTAACAAATCAAAGCACAAAACATCGCAAAAGGTCTAAGGAAAGGTATAGTGATACCTGAAAGCTTGTCCATGTCTATGTCCCTCCCTACTATCCATTTGATCCAGTACAAAAATCCTTACCCCTCACATTCTTTTCTGGATCATCATGGTTACAACATCACCCCAATGCTACCAAAATTTGTCAAAGTCTTCCTTTCAAGTTCTCTGGCAACAAGAATCCAGAGAGCAGCAGTACAGCCAGCATTTTCAACAGCTTCTTTAGGGTGGAGACTGCTTGTGGTTTTGGACTATTGAGAGGAGGCTTTAAAGTAAACCCTGAACTGGTTATCTCTCCATTAGTCATGGAAGGATAAATAAATCTTTCTGTCAGTAACTAATCACTGGATTCCAGGTGGCTTATATCGACTCTTGACTAATTAGATGAAACTGTAAATGCATTGTGAAGCAACTTTCTTTCTTACCAGGTAGCATTACTTGAACTATAATGATGTCAAAGTTAGCTGTTTTGAAGGAATATAACCTGGGGGGTGAGGGGGAGTGCTTTTTGCTTTTTAGTAAGATTAGCAGAACCTCAATGTGGGAAGGAAGGGAAAGCTAGGAGTTTCCAAAGCTCCCATCTGCCTCCTGTTGTCGCTCAACTTCAGTGTCTTCCCCATGAACAATATAATGCTGTAAGAGCAAGATGGGATGCTAGTAGCCAAGGTAGGTATGAGGTATAGACAGGAAGGGTGGGAAAACAAAGTAAGATGCTGCTCTTATTCTACCTTCCTTACAAAGTACAATTACCTCATGGTTGCTGTCCAAACCTGCAATATTTTATGGTGGTATGTAGCCATGTACTGTGCTAGTGTGTGCAAGATGAAGACAGATTTGGGAAAAAAATTCCTCCTGTTTTTGTTTTCAATAGAAATGGCAGGATATCATCAAGGAAGTCAAGTTTCTACGACAGCTGAAGCACCCTAACACCATCGAGTACAAGGGCTGTTACTTGAAAGAGCACACTGCCTGGGTGAGTCAGAGCCACGTGTCATTTAGAACTGTTCCTGGGCTGGAAGTTAGCCCCAAAGTGACTGAATAATGAATTAAATATATTGGCATTGCTTGGAGCACTAAATATTCCATATTCTTCATTGTCCTTTTCATCCCAAAAGATCCCTGAGTGATTTACAAATGGGTGAACGTTTTGGACAAGGACATTGGACCAGTGAAAATATAGGCTGCTTGGCTGTGCAGATTGAACAGGGGAGTTGTTTTTTAAATTAGTGATCCTCCATGCAGTCAGCTCCCTAGTGTCTAGCTGAGCTGCTTCAAAATAATGACTGAAGTTAACGTTGCTGAGATTTGACTATGTGATTTGCAAGACAGTAGACAATTGAAACCTTATCCCAGAAGTTCCCTAGTTCCTAAGTTTTAACCATAGGGAAGTGCTTGTCTGAATATTTTACTGGCCTCCTACCGTATTTCTTGCAACCTCACAGGATTCCTTGCTTCTTTGTATGCTTCACCCGTGACCCAGACATCTTTTATTACTGATTCTCTAGCATCTCTGTTGAAAACCATTGCAGTCAGTGATTGTTTTTTATTGACTTTGGTAGGCTTTGAACTCAGCCACATAATTTGTTGGTGTCTATGCCTAAAAGCATTTACATTTTTAGTTTCTCAAACTATTATTGTATATTAAAAGCAACAATATCTAAGTAAATGACAATTTATAATAATAGGATCTACCTTGCCCCAGAAGAAAAAAACAAGAGAAGCTCCAGGCAATTATAGATCAATAATTCTTAAGCTATTCCTGTTGTGTTTAGTTAGAACTATAGCTGAAAATAATATAAAATGTGGTGTGATAAGGTCTCACTAATATAGTTTCTGCAAAGGAAAATTGTTCCTAATTCATCTATTAGATTTTATTATACACATCAGTAAAGTAGCCAGTTGACTTAATTTATTTGGATTTTCAAAACACTTTGTCAGACTCTGTCTGAAGAAGCTACTAAAGAAGCTGCGAAGTCCTGGAAATAAAATCACCGTGCTGTCCTGGATCAAAACACGGCTAAGGAAAGGCCAAGTATAGGGATAAGTGATCAGTTTTCATCAGGATGGAAATGCAACAGGATACTTCCAGTTCCAAGACATGGCTGATGGCAAATTAATGACCTGGAAACAGGGTGTTGGCTTCAGTTCATGAAGAAGCATTTTATTCTCCGATACAATTTGAAAATCTTGTTTTACCACACGCAGATTGTTTGCCATCATAACATACACAATTTCCAGTTCTTTAGAAGACTGATCATGCAATTAGGTTATTTATGAATATAAAACATCTGCAAGAGTTTACCACTTAAATGAACCAAAACAACTGCTGAGGATGACACGTTCATGCTTTGTAATTAGGTGAGGAGAACAGATGCTGCCTCAAATGAGCTGTCTTTTAGTCCTGTTGGGCTGGCTAAGAAACCTGGAGTCTGTTTTTTCTAAGTTTATGGATGGTAGGATACATGTCTATGTAGTGTGCATTCACAGGCGAGCCATTATAAAATCCTGCTGGCTGTATTGTTCATGCCCATATGCAAGCTTTTGTCAAATAAGAAGATGGCACTTTTTGCCCAACTTTATAATCTTATTGAGAATGTCTAAGATGGGTAGGGCAAGATACCGAGGACAGAGTACTAATGCCTTAAGTGACAAATTAAAGCTCTAAGAGATATAGAATAGAGTAAGTAATGATAAATCTAAATTTAATCATAGGATGTATACAACTTAAAAAAAGATGTCCTCAGGATAGGTGACCATTTTGTCAGTAACCAATCATTTATGAGTGCTCAATCAAATGATATAAGTGGAAACAAGAGGCAATGCACACTATCTGTAATCAACAATGGAAAATAGCTTGTAAATGAACTATGACCCAAAAGGCATTGCTTTGGCTTATGAAGTACTGCATATGCGGAGCAATTAGAACACCAGAATGCAAGTTGACGCCTGGGTTCTCTTCCTGACTCAGCCTTTGGCTATTTGTGTTATTGGGCAGATTTCATAACCCATGTTCTGTAGTTTAACTGTCTGCAGAATTATTAGGCTTACTTGTATCACAGCAGGCTATGGGTTAATTAGCCCATGTAAACTGCTTTGAGATCATCAAATAAAGGTCAATATTCTAATTTTACTATGATTCTCTGATATACATGTAAGCGCTGTTCATTCAGATATAAGCTATTGTGACCATGTGTGAGCTTCTGAGTTCAGCCACCATTGAAATGTGTCATCCTTTGGGGAGTCATACTGCAGTTCATTGGCATTCAGCAAAGGTACACAGCGGTGTTTGGGGGTTTTTTATGCCTGGAAATATCTTCTAGTCAACTGAAACTGCTGGGACAACTTTATTTGTCATACTATAATTACCAACTTGACATTTGGCAAGGATACAAATGTTAACGCTCTTGTTTGGTTGGGGCAGGGAAGGTTGATCTTTATCATCATAAGTTGTGCATTCCTTGGTTTGACATCTCTTCCAGTAGTCTGCATCAACAAGAGCATAGCATCCTTTAACATCATGCTAGGGTAGTGGTTCAATACTATTGCTGAGAAAAACAAGAATGCAGCCTCTTATACAAATGGGTTTCCCCACAAATTCCTCATCCAAGTACAGACTTAGTCTGAATTGAGTTTACAGATTCCTAATTAAACCTTTAATCCAATCACACATGGCTGAATGTTAGCAGCATTGACTGTATGAAGGATAAAAAATGTGAAGAAAAGAATTGTGCCTTGGCCACACCAGAGGTGCTGATTGGTTGTCTCTAGACATCTCAATTGAGTTGTTTGAAACAGAGGAATTGGAGGAAATGCTAAATAAACAAGAAAAAACTAAAAATATCTACTTTTCACAGGCTTCTGCCAAGTGCCCTGTTTGGGGCATTCAACAGTATGTCATGCAAGAGTGCTTTAAGCTGCCTTTGATTTTGTTTAAAAAAAATATTATTGATAATATAAACAGGACACACTTGAAACATGTTCCAGCTGTAACATTCACATTAGGGTTACAGTTTTCATGTTTAAAGAAATTCTGCTAACTACAATCTTAACTCTTGAAGTCATAAGCTGTGGGAGAGGGCAGAAAAATGAATGTTTTCATTTTGTTAGGGAAATATGTAAATTGCTAGCTGGCTCCCTGCCATATTTGTATTTAAAGTGCTTTGGGTGGCTAAATGCATTGGGCTATGAAATATCATTTAAGATGCTGGCCTGGGGCAAAACCACAGCAGTAGGCATTTTACAATAAATTCTTCAATTACAGTAATAACTTTTTATTAATAACATGCATTTGTTTCTATTCTTAGAATGAGCGAAAACACAAAATCCCAGTGTAATACACAAATGGATCCTAGTCCAGAGAAAAAACATTACCATTCATGTGGTTAGAATTGCATTTTATATGAAGCTATTCTCACCACATTAGTTTAAGAAGAGTGCCCTTCATTTCATGTCATGAGGCGAGTCAGAACAGAATTCTACAATCTGCAGAAGCCGTAGGAAGCTGTCTCATGGTTTTTTTTTTTCCTTCTTTTGCATATACCTGCCCAGCGTAACTCTTATACTGAAGAGTTCCCTTGATAGCCTGCCATTAGCGATCCATAGCACTGGGCAACATAACAACCAGAATGGTTGCTTAGAAGCATTACTGTATTGCCCAGATCCTGCAAGCGCATGGGTCAGTTATTTGACTTGATGGAATATAGACACCACAAGACAAAGCTGATCTTTTGTTTGGCACAGAAGAAGTCTCTGTTTACTGGCCCAGCTACTTAACAAAGTAGAATGGAGGTGAAACTGCAGTTGCCTCAGCCTCATCTCAGGCTTGCATACAGGATCTGGCACAAGAGAAGACTTTCTGGCTGAGAAAGGCTGAGTGCACTGCTGCCCTGAGGGTCTTTTTCCATTGGGTGCAATTGGGAACTGATCTAGGAGCCTGATACTAGTTTAAGGGGGGTGTTTGTGTGTTTTCCTGAGCTAGGATGGAGCAGGAAGTTCTGGCCCCAGAAAAATTTAGCAGCTGACACTGAACACTCACTTGCAAAGGAAGCCCTGTAGAAATATTTAAAGGTTTCAGAAGTATCCCTCCACTTTGTTTCATCTTGGAAACTAGGTTATCAACTGAAATTAGGAAATGCCATTCTTATAGGTCATTCTTTACTAGTAGGATTTCATATTCTATGATGCGCTGAGTTTGCATAAAATGCTCTTGTTAACCCAACAGCTCCAGATAAACTGTCAGTATGGTTGACTTAGAATACATGCCCTACATTTAACATTAGTTACCTTACTACCTTACTAATCCTTAATATTTGTGCTTATTTCCCTCTGTTGCAGTTGGTTATGGAATATTGTTTAGGATCAGCTTCTGATTTGCTAGAAGGTAAGTTATGCCATCTTAATTTTTACTATAAATTTGGCCACAGTCATGTTTTTGGCCACATTCAAAGTTGTTTTTAGGCTGGGACTGGTGCTTAGGGAGGAGTGTTTCATAGATTGCCAGGGTTGTGAGTTAGCTGTCGTAAACCCTGTTAGCACTTGGCAGGGCAATGACATCATCCTGTATGGTACTTCCTTGTTTGTGTACCTCTCCAGAAACATCTGAAGTCTGTAATGCCTAGGGACTGTGTTGAGAATTAGTCAGAACCCCAAAGACTGTAAAATGAAGATATAAATGTATACAGTCACCTTTTTGGACATGTGTCTTCCTCGAGAGAGAAATAAATGGCTTGTTGCCAGGGAGCAGCAGTGAAAGTCTGGTGTTGATTAGCTTTGTCCTGGCTCAGTAGTTGGTAAGAATAATCCAGGTAGTTTTGTAGGCTAATGAGACCTCAGAACTGAAGATGAAGCCCCAAACATTCACAGCACCTACTGAGAGCAGGAAATCCAAACCCTAGCTTTGCAGAAGTACTGTATTCCTTTTCCTTTGTGTCTAAGATATGGTCAGGCACAGGCATGTGCTGGTCGTACCCAAGGATCTGTGAAATGTGCTTGAAGCATCTCACCTCTTCATGATATTCATTCTGCATGCTTCCTACCTCTTTGTCTTGGTGTACTGATAGGTCTTGTCCTTGTCGTTACCAGTAAAATCTGCTGTATTCCACAAGCAGAGATGGTTCCTCCTGCTCAGTAATGTGTAAATCTTGGGTGAAGGAAGACATTGTATTTATCCATCTGGGGTTTTTTTTACTTTTTGTTTTTGACCCTTTAGTTCACAAGAAACCACTTCAGGAAGTGGAGATTGCTGCCATTACCCACGGTGCCTTGCAGGGGCTGGCCTACCTGCATTCTCACTGTAAGATTCATAGGTAAGAGAAATGCTATCATGTTTTCATTTACCTCCCTTTAGGTTGAACCTCTGACAATTGCTTTACTATTCTCAAGTAGCCTTGATAGGAAGATATTTAATCAGAACTTCCTAACAGACCTGTTAGCCTTCCTAATGCCAGAGCATGTTTGTAATTAAGTGTCTGCTTTTAAATGAGCCTGGTTTTTGTGCTAGAGTCATTTAATTGAAGCCACGTGAAAGTGCTGAGTTTTTCACCATGGCAGGGCTGGTACTGTACTCTGGATGTCATCAAATACATTTGCCATGGAAAGCTGGTTTGATCTTAAGAGAAAACTGTTGCGTGAACACAGAAGTGGTGGGGAATTAGTGATGGCAAAGGATGTGCCAGAAATATACTTCATAGTGTACAGATGTGTAAAGAGAATTGTTAGCTAAGTTAATTTTATAAGTGATAGTATTAACCATTACGCTATGCTTGCTGAAATGAGGGGGTAAAATTTCATGCTTCAGGAAACCAGTTCATCAGTGTATAGGTTAGAGAGACACCACAGCTTCTCCTAGGTCCTTACCAGCATCTCATAGTGGAACAAGATGCATTACACTGAATGACATAAGATGCCATCTTCCTGTGAAACATTAGGCCTAAGACACTCCCAAAGGCTAGCCATTAGGCTTCAGCTGTGTAGAAAAATATGTATCATAATATAACACTTGCCAGATTGGCAGCAGTTCTGAATTACACAGCTCCTCATCTCCTTAGTCATAAATCTTCATGTTTTTCTTGGGAAGCCTTAGTATTTCTGTGAAATGGTAAGAGAGCTTGATGAATATAAAATTAGTGAGGGGTCTCCACTTCCAAAGGCAGTTTGCAACCAGCTGATGGGCTAAAAAACACTCCATAGCACTAATCTCATGGCCACTAATCTTGTGGACTGAACTTGAATGATGCTGAGTTTCGATGACCATGGAAGTAATTTGTTGGGACTAGTTCCATGGTATTCAAAAGCACCGCCTTTTGTTCCCCCACTACATCTGGGTATAACCCAAGTGGAACCCAGAATGGAAGGATTCCAGTTGAAATTGATCTGCCAACATTCCTTATGGGGTAGTGGTGGTTCCAGAAAAGGTACCCCGTTTCAAGAGAGAGAATATACGCCCTAGTGGTAGTTTACCCTTTTCATATCCATGCCATTGTACACAGAACCCAAGTCTTATTTACATCAAAATACTTTTAAAAGAGAAATTAGGTTACTTCAAAACAGTATTCCATCTCTTGTCTTGGGAGGTAGCGAGGAATGTCTATTCCACAGCAGAGAAAGCCAAGGGGAGTATTCTGTTACACCTTGGGAGAATCTAAGGGGTGCTTTTTGATGCATCCCATTATCTAGCCTGTAGCACTGCCTAGCTGTACCTGACTAAATGGAAGCTACTCTTCCTGAGATTGCCTGGTTAGTGGCTGATAAAAGTCAAAGTGCCTACTGTAACTGCTCCTTGTGGCATATGCTATTTAATCGGAGACCACCAAAGCAAGCTGCCAGTAAGGTTTGGTTTTCATGCCTGGTGGCGAGGCAGAGCAAATGAGCATGACCTGGACTAAGGGAGACACCTTGTGGTGAGACAGGGGAAGAGCAGTTTTATAACTTCAGTTCATTTGACACTCCATCGTCTGGTGGTTGGGACCTACTTGACTTTTCTCTCACGTGATGGCCCATGGCACTGCATGGAATGCAGGGACAGGAGTGGAATCGAGGGGTGCAGTGGCTTGGTCATACCCCCCTTGCTGCCCAGAGCTCCAGTTTTGGATGCATGCACAGTGAGTTTTTTATTACTGCCATTTCTGCATCCTGTTCAGGGATGAAGCTATTCTGTTTGTTTGTTTAAATTGCAGGTGATAGATAAACTAGCAAAGAGCAAATATATTTGCACATGCTCAGGATTCTTTACAAGTTCTGTGATTTCCACCCCTAATGTTAAATAGTGTCCAAGTCATGCAAACCATTAAAGAATTACATTCAAAGATTGTACCCAGACATTTCAGTGTAGGTCCCGAAGTATGATACCAGTGTGAAAATAATATTGGCGTATTGACACGTTGGCACATTTGAGATGCAGCAGCATCTTGTGGGAAAAGCACTGAACTAGGAGTGAAGGAACCTGGATTCTCTTTCCAGGTTTGCTTTTAATCAGGGGAAAATCACTTCACATATGTCTTTCTTTCCCACCCTTGTATATTTATAACCTCTTTAGGGGCAATACTTGTACTATGCCAGGTACAATGCAACCCTGAACATGCTTGGACTTCTAGACACTGCAGTAATACTGTACTTCTAATACAGTATGGGTTTATTCTGCTTTGGGGCCAGGATAATGAGTCATAGAATAGGAGAAAACTATGTTTCAGCAGGTATATTATGCATCTCAGTGATCTTGAGAGGACGACTAAAGGCAATGCCAAGTTATACAGTGTTAACAGGCTGACTTCCATTTATACTGAAAAACAGCTCTTGCAAAAGCAAATAGCTGAAGTACTGCCATGGAAATGCAGTACCTAGTATAGTATTTTCCCCCTCATTTT
The DNA here is from genome assembly GCF_030867095.1 of Alligator mississippiensis. NCBI lineage: Eukaryota > Metazoa > Chordata > Crocodylia > Alligatoridae > Alligator > Alligator mississippiensis. The sequence continues at coordinate 22,579,137 of NC_081833.1, forward strand.
CAAAGTGCTCTCAGTTTTTACAGTATGCCACTATACAGTCATTAAGCTGGTGGTATGCAATAGAGCTGGATCTCTTAAAATGAGCCTTTTGTTGTTCTTATAATGGGAAGCAGTAGAAGAAATAGCATTTCCAATCTCCAATAAATGAGGGGAGTGTGCTTAGGTGACTGGATTTCTAATTCTGTATAGGTGCCAAGGGTCTTGAATTACATGAATTGGCTTTAACCTTTGACCACATTTCTCAAGAAGTTGTTCTGAAATTAACCCACTTGCTGCTGGCATTTGGGGATTTATAGTACTAAAAGCTTTCCTGTGTGTACATTGCACCTCTGAACTCTCAGGATCTTCATGACCATAAGTCAATCTCTCAAAATTCTACATAATCTTCTCTCCTTGTATCCTACAAGCCAGGGAAACCAAGGTGCTGGCCGGATGAAAACACTAATACAGTAGCATACAAAAAGATAGCAGACCTGGATATTAAATTCAGATGTTTTGAATCTCAATCCAGGGCCTTAAATTCAAGGTTGTTGGTTTTCTCCCATTCTTTTAAGTGCTGGTAAATCACTATTATTGAGAAGCCCACAATGCTGAGTACCTCTTGTGTTGAAGTTTTTGAGCTTTCCACTGTTGCAGTGATGTTAATTAAACTGAGTAAAGATCAATGTGCTGTGGTGTTGTCACTGCATCTTTGAAAATTTTCTTGTAATCAAAACTGCACTTCCCCCTTTTTTTCTGTTCCAAAAGGGATATTAAAGCTGGAAATATTCTCCTAACAGAACCAGGTCAGGTGAAACTAGCTGATTTTGGGTCTGCGTCTATAGCCTCTCCTGCCAATTCCTTTGTGGGGACACCTTATTGGTAAGTAGACCAGGACCCCCTTAGCCTTTGCAGAACTACTCTTCTCCTGTACACTTTGGTGCTTCACAGATTTAAAACAATATCATAAAAGCTTTCACACCAACAGCCTTAACTGAGCAGGTTTTTTCAAAACCCTGTCCAGTTCTTCAGCCAACTGTCTCTCCCTCTGAGTGCCCATGGAAAAAGGTGGGCTTTGCAGCATGGTTTGAGGTGGTAGCAGTTAATGTTTTGATTACTTCTGTGCCAGGAGTTTAGGGGAAAAAATCAATCTTTGCCATAAGTAGTGGACAAAACTCTATCGCAAGGGGAAAGAGAGTCCTGCTAGTTTAGCACTGCAGCAAGGAAAGGCAGGCAGACTACCTAGAACCTGGCGACGCTTGTTGGAGGCTCACTTGAGCTGTTTAATGTTCCAGACCAGTGGCCCAGCATATACACTCCGTTTATTTTGTAGCAGACTCCCCAGGCATTGATACAAGAAGCCACCTATCGCCCAACCTCTGAACTAGTAGGTAAGGCTGAGAAGCTTGCTCCTCCCCTGAGGAAGCAAGTTAAATGGTTGAACCATTTGCAGGCTGGGTCCACTGCTTTTTTTTTTTTCCACCCCTCTTTATTTCGGACCGCCATATTTCCCCACTCTGTTCCAGATTCCCCTGTTACTTTCATAGCTGTACTCACAGGCTGCACATGTCTACTGGAAAATTCTTCTGGTGTGCCAGTGGAAAACCCACCATCTCTGGTGAGAGTGAAAGGGACGCCTTTAGGACACTTCCAACCCCTGCTGGCTGACTGCAGGTACAATGCCTTTGAGATTGGTGTGGGTCTCCCATGTGCCAGCATGTCGCGCTAACAGCAAGACCATCAAGTCGGCCCCTTGTTTTCTTTCCTTTCTTAAAAATGCCTTTTGGAGGAGTTGCTAATGCAGACAAGCACTTTTTTTTTCAGCATGGCTTTACTCAACTCCATGCTGACTCTTTAAGTTCTGGGTCCACTGCACTGCTGAAGATAACAAAGGCATCTTTTCTTTTTAAAGTTACATGGTTTGAATTTTGATTTGTGTTCCATAATCTGCATGCTTTGTGCTGTGGTTTTTAGGATGGCCCCAGAGGTGATCTTGGCTATGGACGAAGGACAATACGATGGGAAGGTAGATGTTTGGTCTCTTGGGATCACATGTATTGAGTTGGGTGAGTAAATAAAATATTTTGGTCCAAGCTGCCAGGTGCCTATCAAGCTGATTTTGTGACTTTTGGGGGGACACACAAAGGTCAGATTTATACCTTTTAAATAAACACATAAAAACCTCACACTTGGAAAACTGCAGCTAAGTGATTAGCTTTAAACACTTCACTCACACTGGCCAATCAAGTCAAGCCATTAGTGCATCTGTGTTTTTCAGTAACCTGGTGTGGTGTGGGAATAACTTGCAACACCAGTAGGGTTTGTTTAGTCTCCTATTTTGGAGTCAAAGTTGGGTTCTGGCAGTTAGTCTGTTGCTGAAAGAATAGGATGCCTCTGAATCTGCTGTAACGAATTGAATACTAAAATTCTTTCAAAAAAGGACAAGAAAAAGAAAAAGACTGTAAGTGTGATTCTTCAATCCAGTTTTCCAATACGAGCCCTTAATAGACCACCCCAAACATGCATTTAATCCTCAAATTGATACTTACTTTGATGCATAAAGTGTTTGGTTTATGCCATGTGTAATCAGGGATTGGCAGGCTTAATACTCTAGGTTCCATGTTGAAGGAGGGGGCTTCCCTGTATTAAAGTACCTTTGATAAGTAGTTCAGTACATCTCAATTACCCTCATTCCTGGCTTTTCATTTTAATTCCTTCAGAAACATGATCAAGCCCACAGCATAGTTGGTTTCACTCATTGCAGGAGAAGTACTTTGGACTCAATCTAATGCAGAGGTCAGCACCTTATGGCCTGTGAGTTGGATTCAGCCTGGGAATAGATTGGATCCAGCTCATGGCAGCTCAGGGAATTAACAGCATGCTTCGGCTACAGTAGCAGAGGAAACCCTCAAGGCCCTATACCTGCATCCTTCTACTGATTCCCTTTGCAGCATCTGCTGATTGCTGGGGGTGCAGCCTGCAGCAGGGACATGCGGTAACAAAAAGTTGTCAACCCCTGACCTAATGCATTCCTGAGCTTGCCTCAAGGAGGTGCCCCATGCCCTCAACTCTTCTTTTCCTTCAGTCTGTGCTGAGGTCCTTTGAGGTTCACAGGTTCAAGTCCTCTCTCCGTTGAACTTCTCCTTTAAAATGCAGCTCAGCTATAATAGTTTTTCATTGTTAGAAAACAAAATACATGCATGCAATTGCGGGCATTTTTAGGTAAGTGGGTCTAGGACAAATGCCACTGATGTACTTCTTCATATCTATGGAAGGGCCTTGTGGGTCATCAGTTGTGAAAAATGCTCTCAGGGATGTTCTGGAAGGAAGGACACAGTTCCCAGTGCTGTCAGTTTGTACAGGCTTACTGGGATAACAATCAACCAATCAAGGTTCAGGTCTTGCTATGGATCCAGCCAAATAAGTAAACAAGACAGTAGAATATGAAACATTTAACTAATTGCAGGATTTCACTGTTTGTTGTTTAAAAATGTAATGTTTAGACAATACATATGGTAGCAAGTCTTTCAGTATTTTTATAAATTGGCTTTTTAAAATAATTATTAAGCTAAATACCATACCTAGGTATTCCATGTACCAGTGAGACTAGGTAAAAAAAAAAAAAAAAAAAAAAAAAAAAAAAAAAGAACCCGAAGGGGGTTTCAATTATTTCTTGGCCCCCAAACCCAAAAACTGAAGATGGGCTGCCTGTCAGTATTTCTTCCAATATACAACAAAAATACAGTTCTGAATGCAAGGACTGGGTGCATGCTGCAAACAGTTACTGTGGGAGCACAAGCAGATGGTGTTGTGACAGCAGGTACTTAGAACAATAGTGCTCATTATAACGTGCTGTTCAAAGAAAAAGAATTCATTTCAAAACTGTTTTTGTAGCAATGTGTCAGAATTGACCTCTCTAAGAGCAAGTTCCCTGAAAATATTTCTGTGATCATTCAGTTGGCCTAGTAAAGGGAACAGGAAATAGGGAAAAATGTTGACTGACGCAACCATCTCTCATGCTCTGTGATGATGATTCCTAATTTCTAGTCTTGCATTTCAACAGCCAGAACTGGTGTCATTCTCATACTGTCTGTGTTTTAGGGGATGGAATGGAAAATTGGAATTTCTGGATTTTCTTCCCAGACCTGCTAGTATTTGATTGTGTGGGTTTGAGCACATGATTTAGCCTCTCATATTACTTCCCCAGTTATAGAATGGGTATTGTAATACCTCTTCACAAAAACCTTGAAGCTTACTTTATATTGGGACTTCCCAGAAAGAAAGGCTTTATGGAATTCAGAACCCATTTACTCAGTATTTTTTTGCAACTCAGCATCCTCTTGGAAAATATTAAATTTCTTATTTACTTCCAAATTCAAGTGAAGATGTGATTTCTTAAATAAACAGGTTCAGGGAAGCAAGGGGAGGAAATGACTTACCTGAACATACTTTGTGTCAGACTTGTGTAATGTGGGATGGTGGTGTCCCAATTTCTCCTGAAGCCAAAACTATACTGGACAAGGGACTATTCTGCTTTGTCCTCACTGGAACTTTAAAACCCTGGCTGTGTTGACTGACTGGCAAGCCTTACCTGAAACAGAGATGAAAACTATCCTTACTCAGTTTTCACACAAATCTATTCGGCACTCCAAAGAGGTATCTCAATGCCTTTTTACAAGAGCAATGCCAGGAGGAACTCTGTCTGAGGGAAGCTGAAAAGAAATCTAGCACAGACAACAGCTGGGCAGACATATTGTCTTTCTCCATCAGTTGGTTGTAGTTAAAAGGAAACCACCATGAGAAGCCTCTTTCCCTCTTATCAGTCATTATGCCCAGGGTTTTTGGTGCCAGTACATAGCTTTCTTCCTAGCAGGCTTCCCTTGTCTTGGTATACTATGCCTCTGAGTTCTGTGGTGGTTGGTGTGTGCTTTATTTATGGCAAGAGACCAGACTTGGGAGAAGTAGCTAGGTTGAGAGTTACCAGAAACCCTTTGATTTAGCATGTTGAATTCTGTTCTCACAGGATCTGACCCTTACACTGTTCAGATGACTAACAGCTTTCCTTCAGTGGCTGTCCTCAACTAACCTAGGAGATTAAAATAATTGTTTTATGTATAATGATGACAGTAATGAGCTATTGATTTAGCAGTGGCATTTTGTCATAGTTACTTGTCTTTTTTTCCCTTTCCTTCAAGACCTGCCTTATCTGTCCCTTCTCTTCTCTTTCCAGCGGAACGGAAACCTCCCCTTTTCAACATGAATGCAATGAGTGCCTTATATCATATAGCCCAGAATGACTCCCCTATGTTACAGTCAAATGAATGGTAAGAGAGCTACCATCAATTTTCTCCTTTGGTTTTGTTTTTACCCCCTGAAAATCCTTTGTCAACCTATATATAATAAATATCCAACAAGAAAAATACTTATTTCCTGTGCAGCAGTTGACTGGGTGCTGTCATGTTCCACATGTCCTACAGTGTATATATAATGTTCCTAGGTAGGCATTTTTATTTGCTGTCACTTTTGCTGCCTTGCAGTCTCAGTATGGAATTACATAGCTTTAGATACTGTATACAGTAAAGTGCAAGTGGCTGTACTGAACCAGCCGTAGCTCAGTGTCAACAGTAATACAAGGTGTAAAAAGTGCTTGACAAAAGGAGGAGTTAGTTCAATTGTTCAGCCAAAATGTGGGGGAGGGGGGTTAGGTATGTAGATTGAATTAGGTTTTTCAAGGAGTCACTTTCAAAGAAACTTTGCCAAATATATTCAGAGTTCTGCAGCTAACACACACTTGCCTTTCCTCACACTTGTGTTTCAAAACCCAGACGTTGGTATAAAATATGTCTAGCTCATTTATAGCTGCCAAGGAAACCTCCCAAAAATGGGATGTATCTATGCAGTAATGTTTGCTTGAGTCTGCAGACAGCCTGGAATAATAGCTCCAAGAGCAAGTGCTTTATAAATAGTCACATTAACTGCTTCATTGCAAGTCATGTTATGAGAGAGATTCAGCTTGTTTCTTATTCCATAATCCTAGTTTACCTTACACACATTTTCCAGGTACCAGAAACCACCCATGTGTCCAAAGCTGCAGCTTTCTTTGCAATGTTTACAATGCGGTTTCTGTACTCAGCATTTAGAAAAGTACAAATCTAGGGGCTGCTTTAAATTATCAAAACTTTAACAATGCAGGGCTCATAGTTCTTTTTGTGTAATAAAGTCAACAAGACCTCTCTGAAGCTGCCACAACTTTCCATGTGCCAGTCTGAAGCACCATAGAATCCAAGGGATCTGTTCCCAGAACTGAGGTGAAGATTGCTGCAGAGCACAGGCAGTCGTGAATAGTGTGTAAGAACCTGGATCCCTGATAGCAGTTGACTTTTCTGTAATCACTTTTGGCACCGAGAGCATAAGTTGTTAACTTCAGCCTCTACAGCTACTTACTACACCTGTTGAAGTAAACATGCGTCTGAAGTGCTTTACGGAGTCAGTATCACAAATAGTGAAATGTCAGAAATGAGGGGATAAAAAGGAGCTGTACCACTGAGTTTCATAGATTCATAGATGTTAAGGTTGGTAGGGACCTCAGTAGGTCATCAAGTCCGACCCCCTGCCCTGGGCAGGAAAGAGTGCTGGGATCAGACAATCCCAGCTAGGTGCTTGTCCAGTCTCTTCTTGAAGACCCCCAGGGTAGGGGAGAGCACCACCTCCCTTGGAAACCCATTCCAGATTTTGGCCACTCTAACTGTGAAGAAGTTCCTCCTAATGTCCAGTCTAAATCTGCTCTCCGTCAATTTGTGGCCATTGTTCCTAGTCACTCCAGGAGGTGCCTTAGTAAATAGAATATCTCCTATTCCGTGCTGCCCTCCCCTGATGAATTTATAGGCAGTCACAAGATCACCTCTCACCCTGCACTTGTGAAGGCTGAAGAGATCTAGGTCCCCCAGTCTCTCCTTGTAGGGCCTTGCCTCAGGCCTCTGACCATACGAGTAGCCTCCTCTGAACCCTCTCGAGACTCTCCGCATCCCTCTTGAAGCGCGGTGCTCAAAACCGGACACAGTACTCCACCTGCAGCTTGACCAGTGCCGCATAGAGGGGAAGCATCACCTCCCTGTACCTGTTCGTCATGCATCTGTTAATGCATGATAAAGTGCGGTTAGCCTTGTTGATCACTTTGTCGCATTGACTACTCATGTTCATCTTGGAGTCAACTATGACTCCAAGATCCCTTTCCACTGCTGTGCTGAAACGTTCATCCCCCAGCCTGCAAGTGTGTTGGTAGTTCTTTTTGCCCAGGTGCAGCACTTTGCACTTGTCTTCGTTGAACTGCATCCTATTTCGTTCTGCCCATTTTTCCAACCTGTCCAGATCCTCCTGAATCCATTCCCTACCCTATGATGTGTTAACTTTGCCCCATAATTTGGTATCATCTGTGAACTTGGACAGTTAGAGAAAGTAAAGCTTCCTTCTCAAGAAGGATGCACTTCCTGGAAATATTTTGAACTAGATGTTGCCTTCATTAGATTCGAAATTGTTGAACTCCAGTAGAGAGCATGCTACTGTCTGATACACTACTGTTCTGTTTGTCCCTTGTTCCATGTTACCAGCAAGCATTTCTGCTTGCTTCAAGCAAGGGTCTTTACCTGACTTGAGAACTCAAAGGAAGTAACTTGGAAACACTGCAGCTGTTCTTGTGTCCTGCAACTTTAAAATAAAGATTTTTCCTTTTACTGTATGCAGATACAATTTTAAATTGACCATGTTCCTTTTAGACCCTAAACTTACTTTTTGTTTTAAATCTCTTTTCATTTACAGGTCAGACTCCTTTAGGGGATTTGTTGATTACTGCTTGCAGAAAATACCTCAGGAGAGGCCATCATCAGCAGATCTGTTACGGGTAATTTCTTAGATTTCTGTTTGAAAAGCTGGAGAGAGGGAGAGGATGGTTGGACTAGATGATCTCCTGAGGTCCCTTCCAACCCTAATATTCTATGAGATTGAGTCACAGGCCAATAATCTGGGTACTATAGCAAGCTACTCAGAAGAATCTATAGAACTAGAGCAGACGAGATGTCTTTTAGCCTGGTGGTTCTCAACCTTTTTTGAACCAGGACCCATTTGTAAACATAGATGGCCAGTCCCAACCCAGTGAAACTCACTCCTGACCTGCTGCTCCAGGCCCCAGCCCCCCAGTAAATGGGGTGGGTGAGTGGGTGTGTGGGATGTGGGTGGCCCCAAGCAGCCCCTTGCAGGCTGGAACTCTGCCTGCCTGCGAGGGAAAAGCCATGGTTTTGCACATTTTTTCTCCTTTAAAGAAGAATCCATTTTTTTTTAAAGTTTATTGATCCATTTTTCAAGTTTGCTCACAACCCTTTCATATATTTTTGCAACCCACTTTTGGGTCGCAACCCACAAGTTGAGAAATGCCGTCCCAGCCTATTTACAGACTGTCGATGGGGATGGGTGCTGCACTGTGAGGACCATTTGAGAATCCTTTGGATTGGATTGACTGAAAGAATTGTTAACCCCTTTCTAATTAACCAAAAGGGCTGCTTGAAGATGTTAAAACAATGTGCTTTACTGGAAAAAGCAGCTGAGCCAATTAGCTGAGCCAATCAGTTATTAGATAAAAGTGCCAAAAAAGCCCCACTAAAGTACCTGATCTATACAGATTTTGGGCAAGCTGGGTCCAACTAATAATGCACTGCCTCTTCTGGGTATGTGCTGGACTCAGCACAGGAGCACATAAAGTTTAAAGTAAAGCACCGTGTTTTTTTAATACCTGCAAGCAGCCAAAATGTATAATATGCCTTTTCTTTTTTGAAGCAGCTTTGTAAAATTATCTGAAAATTTTCCAGTGTGGGTCCAGAATCTACTTAACATTTCACTAAGTGAGCAGAGTAGTAGCCCTTTCCAAAAAAATATAAAAATAAATTGAGGCCAGTAGAATTTTGTAAGGCAGCCTTAAAATTGACTGAGTCCTGAATGCATTCATTGGTCAATTTTACCTTTAGCCAACAGACTTTTGCTAGCATGAATTATTGTTTTGCAATCCTAAATATGTCCTGCGGAATAAGATTGCACTACAGATGTGGTTTACCTAACTGACGTTGACCCACATGTAGCAAAGACTCTTAGGCCTTGCTCTGCCCTTCTGTGCAAGGGAACTTTTTTAGCTTTGATGCACATCACTGGCTGCCGCACCTGTTGTTGCACCTTTTTAAAGCATTGCATTGTAAGCAGCCTTGAATGTGAATAGGTATATTTAAAATCCATCCTGTTAAAGATGAAATAGCTGGTTCTGTGAATTGTTCTTGATGGCTGGCTGTATTGTTCATTCAAAACATTGTAGGCTGCTAATTTGAAGTTCAAAAGCCTGGTCACTGTTTGAATTGCTGAAGAATTAGGATGCACAATGGTCTGGACTTCATTCTGTTGTGTTAAATGCATGTCATACTACAACAACATGCTCAGGGTGTGAGGAATAAGGGAATGAAGGAATACAGGAAGCTTGCACGCTAAAAGATTATATTGTTCAATAAAGAATGAATTTGGAAACAGTCATAGGATACCTGTTTCTGTATATCCTGGTGGGCATTATAGAGGCTGAATGGGAAAGAAGTTGTAAGCCTTGTGAATTAGTTCTGCATATAATATTTTTCCTAGCTGAAGAAAGGGCCTGTCAGCAGTAAGTGGATAAAGGGATTTATTTACTCATGATTTCCCAATCAATGCTGAGCATAATTTTACAGTGAATGTAAATAAGGGCAAACCACATCCAGCTAGTTTAGCTGCATCTGTTTCAGATGCGAATCAACTCAGCCAATAGGTACTCTTTTTTGTGTACACAAGACTTAAAAGCATATGTGTCCAGTGCTTTGAGGGAGGTGGGGAGGGGACTTCTGTACCCCAGAGACCTTGTTTAAACCATCAGCCAGGTTTGTGGGCTCATGAAATGGCAATGGTGGAACTAAAAATCAGGATTTGTGTCCTAAGTTGCAGGAGCTCTGAGTCCTTAGGCTGGAATGAGTTTTGTCATGATGTAGGGCTCTGGGAATAGCATGGAGAAAACCTCAACTGAAAACCAAGCAGGATATATCAGAAATGGGATGTTGCTGTGCCTATCTCCTGCCATAACAAATGCTCTGCCTAGAAGCTTCAGACATAGCCCTGTCCATGTTAGTCTACTGATGCATCCCACTTCTCCTTTGCACATGTTCTCCCATGAAAGAAAACACTAGCTTTCTATAAAGCCAAGTGAAGTTTCCCAGTTCACAGTGAAGCTTGTAGCTTGCTACATGCTTCCTTTGTAGAAGCTGTGGGAAATCTAAAAAAGCATTTTTAGTAGTTGGCATTAGATTTTGAGTGAGCAGCCCAGAGTTTCTAGGAAGACTTGCTACTGCACTTGGCACCTCTCTGGATCCTTCTAGTTCTCCAGCATGCACCACTGCATTGCGCTTCACGTGGTTAGGATTGAGCCCTTAAAGATTTGCAGGTAGTATCTGATTAATCAAAGAAACACAGGGATTAGAGATTCAAAAGCCTGAGAGTGCTTGTTCTGTGAAAGGTACTCTGAAGGGTTTTGTCCAGTCTAGTTTTAAGTTCTAAAAGTGGGACTTTTGTCCCTTCTCTAGAGTCTTTCAGACTTTAGGTGTCTGGAGGATTCTCAGCCTCAGATGTCCTTTTTCAGTGTTGTGCTGTTAGTCCCATTAATACCACCTTGTAAATACTTATATAGTTCTCGTTTCTTGCTTTTTTCACCCTTTAGATGGATAATTATATCCTTTTCCCTTCTGCCAAGCTAACATGCCCACATTTTTCTTTTAAATCAGTCCTGGCAGCCCTCCTGGTCATTGGTAGTTGTCTGTGGCTCCTCAGTTTGACACATCTTTCTGGCAATAAGAAGCCCACTGTAGACAGCAAGTTTCATGAGTGGTTGTGCAAGAGCCATTAGGGGCTGTTTCTTCTCCTAATTGCTATAACAATGTGTTTTTATACGCAGCCCCAAAATGCACTAGCCTTTTTTTTGGCTACCATGCTGTTGCAACACCTTGTCTAATGCCTTAACCAGTGCCCCCAGCCTTGCTGTTTTTCAGGTTTATTGCATGTTTGTATTAGCATTCTTACCCCCTCCTACAACCCAACATTTCCTTTCTCAAGTTGAATTTCATTTTCTTTTCTTCCCCTCTCTCTCATGTTTCTGTTTCTCAGTTCTTCCTCTGTCCTACCTGGTGCTAGAAGCTCCTCCAAATGGAATCATGATTGATCGCATGAGGTCCCTTTCAGCCCCTAACATCTATAAATCTATGAAACTCTGTGATTGTCACATCTTCTAACTCTTTTTCTAAATTATTGATGAAGTTGTTAGTTTAAAACTTGACATAGCACTGAATCCCATCTAATGCACCAGATGACTCTTCCCCCCAAAACTTGATAATAGTGCTATTTAATATTACCCTTTGTTTATGGTTTTTTGCCAGTGTTCACTCCCAATCAAACCAATTAAAATTTGTTTAATATTTCCTCGTTTTTATGGCTTCTGATATAAGACTGGGAGAGGGAACACATGCTGAGGCATCTCTGTCCCCAGTTTACCAAAGTTAGTTATAGTGAAACATAAGTCAAGTGTTCAACTCTGAGTCATTTGGCTATAAGCTACCTAAAAGTATAAGATATGCTTTTAACTCTAGGGGCTTTGACTTTGGGAAATTCAAGGCACAGCATTTCTTTAGACCATAGCAACATGTAAAATTTTTGTCCTGTCCATTTTCCATCAGGCTGCTGCTGCTTTTTTTTTTTTTTTAATAAGTATTTCCTTTCTCTAAAATTGATCAGTGGCCCTGTTATATCTCTGGTCGCAGTGCCTAGCTGCTGGTGAGAACTGCATGGCATGCTACTGTTCCACACCAGGTAAACAGGACTCCGTTTTTCCTTAAATACTGCAGCAAAAAGGAGTCACTAGCTCCACAGGATTTTCTCTTAATTTGCACAGTTGGTTAGATTGCTGCTCTGGGCCTACATGTCAGTCTTTTGATGCTGATTTTTGTTTTAAGGCTACCAGTCAGCCTTTGTTTTATGGCTTCTTTTGTTGCTCTTTCAGCTCAGTAAAATGTGTTCCCATGGATGTTTCTAAGTCTCTTGGTTCTCGAAGTGAGAAATCGAAAATATACACTCTGTACTGTGCAGTCAGCTTTGCACTCACTTCTGTGGTTTTAAATCATGTGGAATATTTAACCCTTATGTCTTCGCTCTCCAGGTAAAGGCTGATAAATCACTCTTTTCAATCTCTCTTCAGTGCCTGGTTTAGTTTTCCCTGTGATCTGTGTATGTGCTGTATAGCACATACCAGCATTTTGTTCTCTGGCTCCATTCGGAGCACCCTGGTAATCCTTTGACCAGCTAATAGGTTTATGTTTAGTTTCCAGATGATTCATTCATGTGGTTTAGCAATCTTTTTACTGTCTAGTAAGAGTGCAAGTTAATGGTATGATTTCATGGGTACCTCAGGTAGGAATCTGAATAAACAATTGGAGCTGTTTTGGCATTCCTAGATTATATATTTTAAGTCCTTTCAATTGGTTTTAGACTCCTATGGGCTTATCTGTAGCATGCTTCCTTCTCCAGCAGTCTTCCCTATAGCCTCTCAGATTACAGGAGATGAGATCTTTCCTCCTTTCAGGCCTTATCTATTGTGTATGGTAAGAGGAGGCATAGATTATTTTTTGTGGTAGTACTTTTTTCCAATGGAAGCCTCCTCCAAGTCAATTTTAACTTAAATGCTTCTGAGAACATGGAAAAAGTCAGCTGCTACATGGCATCATTATTGTTAAAGGAACAAAGGTTAAAACCAAAACATGGGACTCCACCTACATGACTGATATCACCCTAAAGTTTAGAAAAAGGAATCGAATTATAAGGATGCTGTTTATTACTTCTTTCTTAGCTTGGTTAATGAAATTCCCATTATTTGCTTTGCCAGGTGACCTGTTAAGACACTGGGCCAAGTCATTGCTTCCTCCTGAACCACTCTTTTTTCTTTCTGTCCTTAACCTGTCACGTCTGTTTAGATAGTAAACTCTAGGGGAGGGTCCAGGCAAAGCACAATGAGGCTTCAATTTCATTTTGGGGTCTGTAAGCCCTAATAGAGTATAAGTAAATTGTTGCAGTCCTATTCTGCCTAGGTAAGAATGCTGGTTTTTTTGTTTGTTTTTTTGCTCTCATTTTATGCATGTACTTTGCAGTCTCACACTGGTCTGGATTCTGTGAGGTGCTTAAACATTGGTTTAACTCCTAGTATCCAGTTAGTTCCAGTGAAATGGGACTGCATACATGCTTAAGCCCTTGGCTGAATTGGGGCATTTGGCATGGATTAATAGTTGCACTTGCAAGATTCAATCATGTTGTCTCAAGTGCAGATTTGATACCTTAAGTCTCTATGATGAGATGAAAATGGTAACTACATCCCTGCCCAGAGTTTGCTGCAAGTGAATTTGGCTTGCCTCTGTTGATGCTATTTAAAGAAAATTAAATTAATGGATAGCTGTGCAGGGAATCAGAAACATTTCATCTTGCCTTGTTTATGAAATGACTCTGTCTTCAGTTATAGTGAAAGATACCTTGATGCTGACATGAATGGGCATCTTCATTAATAATAATAATACCCTCAAATGCCCACTAGGTAGAATTAAATTAAAATTAATAATAATAAGCTTTTGGCAAGAATTTTTATTTGTATTTACAAATCAACAAAGCAAATTCATCTGATTCTCATAGGTCCTCTGTGTTTGCAACTCTTGTTTTATGTACTGCATCATCATCATCATATTTGTATCACCAAATTGTTTTAATGGCTTTGCTTTGATCTGCATTTACAGATAAAATAAATATTCTCCTCCTTCTGGAAGCAGATGGTCACAGAATCATAGAAAAGTAGGGCTGGAAGGGACCTAGCCCAGAGGTCATCTAGCCCAACCCCCTTCCAGAGTCAGCATCATCCCTAACCAAACTGTCCAATAAAAGTCTGTTTCCAACCTGTTAGTAAAACTACACAGTTAACCCTGCCAATCACAAGACATAATACCTTAACCTGCCACAGATAAAGCAGGGGGCAATGACAACCAATGTCCTGCTGCTATGTGAGTTGTTAAAAATATACTGTAGAGATCAAAGGGAGAGGGCTTTTCCTCCTTCTACAGAGGAAGTCAAAACCCCTCACGGTCTGTACCAATCTGATCATAGTGTAAAATTCCTTCCTGACCCTAAATATGACAATCAGTCTGACCCTGAACGGAGGGGCAGGAGCATTGCTAAATCATAGTCAAAATACCCAGGTTTGTCTGTCGCCGACACCAGTTCATAGATTTCATAGAGATTTCATAGACGTTAGGGCTGGAAGGGACCTCGGAAGATCATCAAGTCTAGCCCCCCGCCCGAAGGCAGGAAGTCAGCTGGGGTCATAGGATGCCAGCAAGATAAGCATTTAATTTTCTCTTGAAGGTGTTGAATGTAGGTGCTTGAACCAGCTCCGATGGCAGGCTATTCCAGACCTTGGGGGCTCGGACAGTAAAGAAATTCTTCCTTATGTCCAGCCTGAAACAGTCTTGCAGTAACATATAACTGTTCGACCTCATCATCCCTTGGGGCGCTCTGGTGAACAAACATTCCCCCAGATACTGGTGGTCACTCCTGATAAACTTATAGGTGGCCATCAGATCATAGTTCAATGCAAGTTGAGCATTCCTATTTCCTTCAACCTCTCCTTGTATGACTTGCCTGTCAACCTCTTTATCACTTGTCACCTGTCTCTCTAACTTCTGCATGTCCCTTTTTAAAAATGTAGAGCCGAAAACTGGACATCATACTCAAAATGAGGTCTAACCAGTGCTGAGTAAAGAGGTACTATCACCTCCTGTGTCTTGCACCTAATGCTTCTATTGATTCATCCCAAAACTGCATTTGCCCTTTTTGCAGCTACATCACACTGTAGATTCATATTGAGTCTGTGATCTATCAAGACTCCTAGAGTCCTTCTCTGTAGTGCTGCCATCCAGCCAAATGTCAGATATTTTATATTTGTGTTTTGGATTATTCTTCCCAAGGTGTGTAGTACCTTGAATTTACTAGCATTGAGCTTCATCCTGTTAGCTCCAACCCAGGTTTCTAATATGTCAAGATCCTTCTGAATTGCACTCCTGTTCTCCAACATATTCACAATCATTCCCAGTTTCATGTTGTCTGAAAATTTCCTCAAGACGCTATCTATTCCAGCACCCAAACCATTACTAAATTTGTTGAACAGCATCAGGTCCAGAACAGACCTCCATGGGACTCCACTTGAAAATTCCTGCCATACTGACCTGGATCCATTTATAATTACCCTTTTTCGTGACTCTTGATGAACCATTTGTCTATTATAGTAGTATTGTGTAGCCCATATTTCCCTATTTTTTATGAGGAGATAATGTGAGCCTTGCTGAAGTCCAGATATATTATATCCACTGCATTCCCTTTATCCACCTAAGTAGTTACTTTGTCAGAGAAGGAGATCAAGTTTGTTTGGAACTATTTGTTCTTAGTAAATCCAGGCTGTCTGCTTGTGATCAGCCTTTCTTCCTCTAGGTGCTTGTAAATGGACTTCCTAAGGATATGTTCCAATAACTTCCCAGGTATTAAGGTAAGTCTAACCAGTCTGTAGTTCCCTGAGTCCTCTTTTTTGCCTTTTTTTAAAGAGTGTTATTACACTGGCCCTTTTCCAGTCCTGTGGTACCTTGCCTGTTTCCCATGCCTTCATAAACATCATTGACAAGGGCTTCAAGATCTCCTCCAGTTCCATCAGTACTATGAAATTGAAGTTCATTAAGCTTGGTTGACTTGAAGTCATTTAGATCCATCAAAAGCTTTCTGATGGTCTCTTGTTATCTCATCCCTCAACTTGTCCCCTTTCTTATCCAGATTATCCTTATTAGGTATTTGGTTGCAGGTTAATTTTTCTTTGTGAAGACTAAGGCAAAGTAGCTGTTGAGAAACTCTGTGTTTGCATCTTCTGTTAAGAGTTCACCCTGGCTGTTTAACAATGGGCCTACAGCTTCCTTGGTTTCTTTTCTCGCCAGTGTACTTACAACCTTTTCCTATTGTCCTTAACCTTCCTTGCCAGGTGCAACTCTTTAACCTTTCTCTTCCTGATTTTTGTCCGTGCAAATTCTTGCTATTTCCTGGTTTGCTTCCTTGGTCATCTGCCCACCTTTCCATTCTCTGTTTGCTTTCCTTTTGAATTTGAGGCATCCTAGAAGTTCCTTATGCGCACGTTGGGCTCCCATCATTCTTGTGATTACCTATGGTAGGGCTGAACCTGTAACAGGTTCCATGGACATCAATAGGACTCTTCATAGTGTGGTTCTGCAATGCCTAGTAGCAAGTGTTTTGGAACATGAGACCTGGTGTGGCAAGTTTTCAGGTGACAGAATCTATTTCCTCTGCTTCAATGTTCTCACTTTTAGAAATGTGTTGGAAATACTTGCTCCTTAGAGCATTCACTAATGTATTTTACTGTGCCGCTTTTAAGGAGCATATGCTACTGCAGAGATCACATGCAAAACATTAGCCAATGCATACTCTACGTTTGTTTGTTTTAAACTTCGTTTAGAAACAAAAGGCTGCTAAGCAATAATATTGTACTCCATCGTCTGTGGCCCTATTCAGGAAAACATATCTATTGACTGTTTAGGAAGAGGGCACTCTAGCATGCACTTACATCCTACTGAAGTCATTAAAGTTAGGTGCTGGCCTAAATAGAGGGACATGTGCTTCATTTGCTTTCCAGAACTGAGGTCTGTATAAAGCAGTGATTATCAACTAGGGTGCCTTGAGATTTTTTTCAAGGATGTTACTGGGTGCTGTACAATGCTAGCACTGTTAGGTGTGGAAACATGATTCACAAGACAAACCCAGAGTTTTCAAATAGAAATTCAGAGTGTTAAAAACGTTATGGCTTATTATGGTCTTTCTGAGTTCTTTGCAACAAAAGAATTGCTCTAGTATTTTTCTGTAGTCAGAAAAAATTGGGGGAAACTAAGGTCAGGCATTTTCTGAGGGGTGACTGGAGTCTAAAGAGGGGGTGCCATGAATCTAAAAAGGTTAAGAATGAAGGACCTGATTGTTCTCCTATTGATTTATTGTCAAAAGAAGAAAGCCCATAATTCTCTCACCAATCCTCTTTGTGAATCTGAAATAATATAAAGGAGGCATCTTTTTTGTACAATGCTTGTTCAATGAGGAACAAGTTTTGTTTGTTTGACACTATTGTCTATGGACCCCAACCAAGCCACAGGACCCATTGTGGTAGGTATGGTAGAGATGGTTGCTGTCCCAAATCACTTCTTATTTAAAGAAACAAGACAAGCAAGGGGCAGGAGGGGAAACAGGGGCACAGAGGGGGGAAGAGATTTTTCTCAGGGTCCAGATCAGTGGTGGGCTTTAAGTAGAATCCAAGTCCCTTACTGCGTATCTAATGCAGCCTCCAGTTGAAGACTTCCCATGTAGGTCAGTTGCTAATTTATGATGGTTTTCACATGGAACAGTGACCAGCCATAGTTCTCTGTATCCTGCACGTGACTACAGCTGTGCACATGTAAAATTTGCAATACTGAACAAAATATTTTGGAACCTGACCATTGCACCTCATAGGTTATCACATGGCCACTGTGTTCACTTGATGTTGCTGATGCATACTGTGTGTCTAATGGCTACTCAATGTATTTGGGAGCTCTGGCCCCCTGATAGTGATAAGAGTGAGGTAGGAGCTGTAATTTCTTGAGACTTTTACTGTAGGATTAAAAATCAAGCTTGGTATCATTGGGTATAACACCCTGGTGCTGTGTCTCAGGCCGTATTTTTCTTCTCTTTCAAAATCAGCATGACTTTGTACGTCGAGACCGGCCATCCCGAGTTCTAATTGACCTAATACAAAGGACAAAGGATGCAGTACGTGAACTGGACAACCTCCAGTACCGGAAAATGAAGAAAATCCTTTTCCAGGAAGCACGGAACGGCCCGCTGACAGAGTCCCAAGAGGAGGAGGAGGTATGATATTTATTATGATCTCCTGAGGTCCCTTCCAACCCCTAATATTCTATGATTCTATATTACAGCTACACACTTCAAAAGCAGGCTGTATGCTTACAAGAGCAATTGAAAAGTGCCCTGTCCCTCGGAGTGTGTGTGTAATCTAGGTGTAAATGCAGTCCAAGTAATTAAGGTACCACATGATTCAACAGAAATGGTGAGGCAACATAAGACTCGCAGCAGCAAGAGAGTCCAATTATTTGGGTTGAGTTGGGGGTGGGAGTGCATACACTTTGGTGACTCGAAAACTTTGTTGTCTTTGTTCAAAAGACAGTCTTGGGTTTCAGAGCTACAGAACAAGAGTTTTTTAAAGGAGATTTTGAAAGGGAAGACAGGTGTTTTAGGGGCCAGGTCAGGGAGAGTTCAAGTAAAATCAAATCTGGAGAGGCAAGGCTGGCCAGCCAAATGCATTGAATATATTTGGATAGTAGGAAATAAGTTCCCTTAAAGCATGGCCAGTTTAGCTCTGCATACTTTATCAGATCAGACCTATGCTCCCAACCCTCTGTAGGGTATATGAGTTTTGGGGGGGGTTTTAGTGCCAGGTTCAAGAGAAGAAAAATCTTGAAGCACAATCCCCACATTTGGTTGTGTGCACACTTCATCAATGGATGTCAAGAAAACCCTGCAAGGAAAAGTACTGCAGAGGAAGACTGAAGCAGTGCTCCAAGACCTTCCAGAACTGCCCTCAACTAAAGGACAGAAGTGTTGCCTAACCACCACCATCACAAGGCTAGCGGCCGAAGTTAAATAAAATATTGTTCTTAACTTCTGCTCCAAAGCTGGAGTGTGGTGGTAAACAGAAGCTGCACTCCACTCTAGGAGTGGCTGCATTTCACCAGTGGTGGAAATAGCGCTTGGATATAGCTGACATAGGACTTGTGTGAAGCCCTTTGAGTTTCTGAAGCTGAGACTATGTTTATTAAGCTATGCCATTGTCAGCTGCAACTTGAGGGATCCTTTGTTTTGGGATGTGCTTCCTTTTTCCTGCTTACCTTGGGCTACATACAGTTCTTTCAGGTGCACTACAAAGCTTGCCCAGGTTGAGAATGAGGAAAGGTTGAAATGGTTTTTATTTTAAGGCAAGGGTTAATTAAGAATCTAATAACAGTTTTAAGCAACAAGTTTAAAGAGATTTAACTTGTGATTGCAGTGGGTGTTGTTGATCTTAAATATAAACCATGCCCATCAGTGAAAAGGACATTCTTAATAGCAGAGAGGGGCCAGCTGACCTCACTCAATAGAGATCCTCCCAGCCAATAAAGACAGCATTAATGGGCTTCAGCCACCTGTAGTATAAGCCCTGAAGTAGGGTTAAAACCCATAGGAAAAGCAAGAGGGTACTAAAAGCATAATAAGGGACATTTTATTTTGTCTTTGAGTTACAAGGTATAGCTGAAGTGTATCTGAGCCTTGAAACTTATTGGGGTAGGTGAGTGAAGGGTACAAATGAATTAGCTTCCCGGCATAAAATTGTTGGGCTACGCTGTCAGCGATTGATAGATTAGGCTTTTCTGTTTTATAAATGCAGTTGAGTCCATTTACTGTCACCATTGTAATGTTCCTCCAGTTTCTGAGACTTTCATATACAGTAATTGGCCTATCACAAGTTGAAAATGAAATCATCTGAGCAGCTGGACTTTAAAAAGCTCTTGAGCACAAAAAAAGGAAAATCATTGTTTTCATATGGAAAAGCAATGTGAAGACACAAAATTAAAATCCAGTTCAGTTCAAGCCTTCTGTTATAAACAACCCACTTAATCTGTCTGCAGTAATTGACTCTAACTGTGATGAAGAGAAGGCAATGGGTGATTTTTCAATTGATGATATGAAATGAAAATGAATGTCACTTGACATGGACACATTTGGATAAATAAGTGCATAATGGTTTGGTGCGCACTAGGATTTTTTTCCCCCAAGGTAAACTGATATTGCTTGGCTGTTACCTGTCTCCTGGAGCATAGGAAAATCTGCAGGAGGCCAAAGTTCAGCGTGGGCCTTATATTGTGCTTGTAAAGTACAGCTGTCCTATTTTGGAAAAAGGAAAAGGCAAATGAAAAAATGTTGGGTTTGGAGGGGAATGGAGTGTTGCTTTCGTTATATTAAACAGGATAAGGTACCCAAAGTGGCATTGGACAACAATTGGAAACACCCTACTGGCAGTCCCATACTGAGAAGCGCAACTGAGGCTGTTTGCTGTGAAGGAAACCGAGGAGATACAAGAACACCAAGGAGGAGAGATACTTTTTCATTCTACCGTTTAGCTGATTGGAGTTAGCAGGATGAAATAATGTTCCAGTAGTCCTCACTAAGTGCTTTAGAGTACCAGTAACGCCTGGTTTTGCTTTCTTTGAGTTAATGGTCTAATGAAGTTCATGTCCTGCACACTAGCAGCATGCTTTATGCTGAGTTTTTCCACTAAGTTTGCATGCCACTAAGAAAGACCACATTGCTCACATGTGCATGTCTAACTTGGCCAGCCAAGACAGAATTTAACCCTTGCCTTAGTGACTGCTCACCTTGTCAGTAAAAGCTGCCCACCTACTGAGGCCCATAGCAAGATAGAGTTTCCCTCAGATGCTTCCTAGGGAATGAGGGGAAGATGTTCCTCAAAGTACACCTAATTGTGTAGCCAATAAAAACAACATTTTGGTTTTAAAAAAGGACTTTTTATCACTAGCTGCTAGAATGTTAAGGTTACAGGTGTAGATACCCTAGACAGAAAGAAAGATATTAAGTTTATATATGCAGTCGTAACCCTGTCCTTTGTGCCTGTGTATTCTTAAATTACATGGCCATGTGCTGTAACACAGATACTGCAAGATGCTGTTTCTTCTGCAACCTTAGATCAGCTTCTTGGAAATTTTTTATTTTGCTGCATATGTCAGTCAAACTGTGTAGTTATACCTTTTAGTATATACCCTTTTATACCCTTTAGTATAAAAAACATCCATACGCAGCTTTGAGTAACCTGTCTAATTAAAATTACACATTCAAATACAGATCTTGGTCAGCTTACTGCTTTGTCAGACAGCTGCTCCAAGTAACGAACTTTTAATTGGCTAGTAACTTTTCTCTCCTAGCTCTCCTCAAAGGCCAGGGCAAAAAAAAGTAGGCCCTGCTAAATGGCCAATCAAAAGTATTTTAGCAGTAAAAGTCACAAGAATTTTGGCCAATCAAAAGTATTTTAGACCCAGGATTGGAGAGTTTTCCAGAGTCCTGGGATCCTTATGGAGAACTCTCACCAACAGCTGCTACTGCATTATATTGTCTGTTGTCAGTCCTCTAAGTCATTGCAGTTCAGCCTGATCCAATAAGATAGTGATCTGTAGACAAGGAAGAAAAATGCCCTATTTTTGAGAAAAAAGATGCATGTTGTATACCAAAGAAAAAAAAATCAGTTACTGGATATCGGAATGCACATTATAATTGAGTAAATACAGCAATAGCAGTTTTTGCTGCTTAGGCCTCTGCCAGAGAAAAGTTAAACTAAAGCTGCAGGTACTACATGTGGGGCTGATAGTGGACACTTTCTTTCATGCCCCTTGGCAGAGGCTTTTGAGGAAAAATCTTTTTTTTTTTTCTTCTTTCTGTCTTTTTTTTTTAAATCAAGGTGTGTATTTTATTTGTAGACATGCTGAATGTGAAAAAGGACTCTATCCTGGTGCATTTCAGTCCCTAGAAGAAAAAGAAAGGTTAATTATTACATGATAAATAGTTGTGTGATCATGTAATTAAACTTGCTGTGCTACACACAGATCACTGTAATATGACCTCTTCTGTGGAGATGTCAGGAGTTTCCAAGTGAAGACCACTACATCAGAACTTACAATGCATTGTATCTTAATTGAAAGGACAAGGGCATTTTAAGTCTATGGAGTATACCTGCTGATTAACTATGAAAAGTACTGTGGAATCCTGAATGGTTGCAAACACAGTCACTGAGTCTTTTCTGATACAGAGCACCTGGATGGGGGCATTTTTTGCAATAATGACTTGGAGGTAAGAGCACCCCAGTCTCAAACACTAATCTTGCTGCCACACACATTTCTGCATCCCCTGGAAGTCTCCTATTCAAATGGTGGCATTGCCCAGCTTTTAATTAATTTGAGGGAGATCTGGATGGTATAGCGTCAGGGTAAACGAGGAGAAAGTGACTGCCCCAGACAGAGCATCTTATTACCTTAGAGCAATGTTTGCATGAGGATTTTAGATGCCAGGAAGTAAGGGATGGAGAACTTGTACTTCTGCAGAACTGCCTTTAAAGCAACTTGGGCCACTGCAGAAACGTGTTTGGGTAGCTCATTTCCAGCAGTATTTTGTAACCAATGCCCCTTATTTTATAGGACAGTGAGCATGGATCAAACCTGAGTAGGAAGATGGACAGTCTGGGCAGCAACCATTCCATCCCAAGTATGTCTGTCAGCACAGGCAGTCAGAGCAGCAGTGTGAGCAGCATGCAGGAAGTCCTGGATGAGAGCAGCCCTGAACTGGTCATGATGCATAACGACGAGAGCACAATTAATTCCACTTCCTCTGTTGTGCACAAGAAGGTATGTTCTCTGGTGCTCTCCGCAGCTTCCTGCAGTCTCTGCTACAGCTCACATTGGGTCAGGTTGCTTAAGGCCTAATACAGCAATGTGTGGAAGGCCTCTTGTGCACCCTCTCACTAGCCCTCAAGGTGGTTAGAGACTCGCTGTTCCTTCTTTTCTGGCTTTGGCAGTTGGATGTTTAACAAGGTGGTGCTAATAGAGGTGCAGCTGTGGTAGAACTGTCAGTACATGGACAGTCCAGGCAGATCACATGCATGTACCTAACCCTGCAATGCCTCTGCACTTTTATGCTTGCTTGAAACACGAGCCCTCATTCTCCTCTGAGCAGTTGTGTTGTAGCGTGGTTTGAAGGGGTCACTAACTGTCTAGCAGTCGCAACTTGTGATTGTCTAGCATGCATGTGGATCTCCCTTCAGAAGACTCTTTGTACATACTCCTAGTAGTTTCCATACTTAGTGGACAGCAAAATGGAGGTTCTAATTCGGGGACTGAATCTGCAGGGAGCTTCAAAAGTTATATCTCTGCTTTACAGCCAGAGGAGCTAAAACACTACAGCAACAGAAGTGTGAATTTCTCAGTGACACTGTAGCAGCATAGCCTCATTTTAACCATTTAAATGCTTATGCTTCTAAGCAAATTGATCCACGTGATGGTTTGCGACATTTGAAAATTACTGGTAAAAAAATTTCAGGGTCAGCCTTCTCCTGGTAGTCCTCTCCATTTTCCAACAAGTACCACAGTTTGTTTACTCAGAAGTTTAAAAGATGTTTGTTTTACGTTCTTCTTAAATGTGCTTGAAATCTCATCTTCAGAGTGAGCCCTTGTTAAAAAGAATACATATGGGGTGTGAAACGGATCCTTCTGAGTGAGTGAAGAAAATGTGCCAGAGACTGTTGTGTGTGCTGCAGGAATATGTATAAAATAGTTTGAGGAGCTGATGTGAGTGATTACTTTCACAGGTTACAATAAGGCTTTTACTGGTTTTATAAATGTCAATGCAAGTCATGAAAATACAGGCTGTGCAGCTCTCTCAGCAGGCATGAATTGCATTTATTTTATAGGCATGGAGTTTCTATTTAATTTCAGAATAAAACTTTATTTGTATGAATTGTACAATACTTCCTAGGCGCACAGATCACTAAGGCTTGTGTGTTAATCCTTCTGGATCTGTATATAGCTGCCAGTGTCTTTGAGATGGAAAATACAACACTAGGCAATGTCAATGGGAGGAAAGTTCCTAATTCCTTTAAAACTACTAGCCCTAGCTCATTGATTATATGCAGTATTAATGTCCTGCTCATGATTTAAAGGCATTAGATTACCGGTAAGATAGCTAGTTCAGGTTTTTTGTGGGTAGGGAAGAATGCACTTGCATAAATGTATTGTTGTGCGCTGCCGTTGTCACTGCCATTGTGTGAAAGGCTTGTGTGGGAAAGTAACAAGCTGCAGCCATCTCATTGCTTAAGGAACGGGAGATCTGCACATTTGCTCACAACTATGATTCAAGGTACATATGCTCAAGTGTAGATCACTGAAAATTTAAATGTGTTCCTGCCTAGTTGATAAGGTTTTCTGTTCTTTCTGATGAGGTTGTCTTTAAAGTCATCATTTGCCATCAGTTACCACAGCACAGTATCTGAGATTACTGCTGTTCTCCCCATGCTTATAAATTTAATAGATGTCTGATATAAGTTGGTGGTTGTTAACTTTTTATGGTCTTCCACTGTATTTTTGTATAGAGGTGAATAGACAGAATAGCTACAGTATGAAGTAACATCAAAGTTAGAAAAAATGTAGTTTAAAATTGCATATATTTTTAACTCTGTGTTTGAAAGTAATTCTCAGTGAAGGGTGTTTAAACTACACATGCATACTAATGAAATATAAATGTCTAATAAATATATATGAGAGACTAAAATAGAAATCAGATTGAAACAGCAGCTTTATCTGTAGGTACGTAAATCTGAAACTAAAAGACTTGTCTTCAAAATGTTGCAAAGTGCCCTCCTTTGAAAAGTTGGGTAGTGTAAATTCAAGACTTGGGTGGCTCTTTGCATATATTAGTGAGGCTTTTGTGAGGACTGCTCGGAAGTATTCTGGGTGACCCTCCCTCGTTCTAGCTGCCGAGAAGACATTTCTGGAGCCAGTGAGTTCTTAGTGCCATTCAGAACCTAAACCCCAGACAGGATGGGACAAGACATAGGTGCAGATCTTAAATTAAATCTTCAACTTGCATTTAACCAGCTTCTGAAGGAAAAGAGGGAAGCACCAGCTGAAACAAGTGCTCTGGGCTTCTGCCTAGATCTAAGCTATCATCATGTCTCCCTTTTCAGGTAGTGAACATAGGCTTGGTTCGCACAATGCTAAAAGGCAAGTTGGAGCACCACACAAGCTGTAGTACTCAAAAATGAAGAACTCTAATGCAGTCCCATGTATCAGAAAGCTTTTAAAATGCTATGAATTGGCAGAATGGCATATGGACTAGTAATGTTTTTTAAACAAATCAGGATCTAAATATTATGAGCATTTCAGTCTCTTCCCGGATCTGTGCTCTCAAGATCATTGCGTGTACACTTACAAATCTAGCATAAAACAAATCAGTGGTGTGGTGAGAACTACAGGTCCCATCATGCAATGCTGCAGATTAATCTGGGTAGTCAGGAAGGGAACTACAGTTGGTTCCTATTAGTGTGAACTAGGAGCAGGGCTTGGGCAGATTTACTTTGAACAAGGTTTGGGTGTCTTTGCAGAGATTTTAAGCATTGTAGCTGTTAATAGCTATGTTGAATTAGCACAAGTTCATAGAGACTCGCTTTGAGATGTTCACTCCTATTAGATAGCTGCAAATACTCATATATACAGCAGAGCATACTTGGTTGCCACTAAATAAGTAAAATGACCTCTGCTCCTACTCTAGTTTTGCTTTGGCTGGTTACAGAAACTTTGCTGGCTGAGGTCCCTGCGACTATTCTGATCACTTCATAACACATACACATCAAGGGGTACCCTTCCCAAACGCAGTCTCTGATGCAGAATGAAAGCCTCTGTCTGGTAAGGTCTGCATTTGTGTCCAGAATAGTGGCAGCTTTAGCCCATGCAGACCCTGTATGTGGTTGCCCCTCCAACTCGCAAGAAAAAATAGTCCCAGCCCTCTCTTATCAGGGTGAGCAGTCCTTTACATTAACTTTGAGCCAGTTTTTTCTAACAGGCTGAAACAAAGTCCTTGGCACAAAATGGAGGTAGAGTATCAGGGTAGTCAGGCAAGAGCTTGCCTTTCCTACCCTCCTGTTCCTCATTCACACTGGGTCAGCAAATCTGTACTTGCAAGAGGTACAGTGACCACCGGCATGTTTCTTAATGGAAATCTAAATACCTCTCTCATCTCTGTCCCTCACATACAAGCCATCTACAGTTTCTCTTGCCAGTGTGAATGTCAGATGCTATCCTTTCTTGTTATGCTCTGTATGTTCAGGGTCAAGGAGAAGAACCCTAATAACCAGCCTCAGGAGGGTGGGTCTGCCTTGTTGGAGAGGGAGTTATATAACTGTACTTCTTTCTCTTTCTCCAAAGATCATGTTACAGTCTCCTGGCCAGGTCCCTTTGGGAGTTGATTCAGGCATTCATTTAGCAGTTCAGGTTAAAAATTCCAGGTTAAATAACACTTTTCTTGCAGACCAAAAGGTTGTATCTTGAAGTAATTAAAAAAAAAAAAAGCAGAGAAATGTAATTAAGCTTTGTATTTTCTCTGTTCTCCAAAGTGAAATGATACAGGAATTTAAAACTAAAACTATATAAACATCAATTAACACACTTTGAAGCAAAAATGAGAGAGAGTATCTGGATCCTTTAGAGGACTAACTGGGTGCATTTACATGTGCCCTTTAACTGCACAGTAAACTAATTTGCTGTGGTGTAAGGCACCAGTCTATACATGTGATGCTATTAAACCTCAGCAAACTAATTTTCACCACTGTGAGATAGTACTGTCCCATCACTGACAGTACTATCTTACTGTGACAAAAATGATTGCACTTAAACACATGTGTAAAAGCTGACCCAAGTGTACATTGTGCCTGGTCAGCCCATGCAGCAGGGGACCCAGACCCCTGCCTGCCCTCTAGCCACAGGGCTTCTCATGCTGGGGAACTCCTGTGGCCTGGCCAGCCCTGACGCTGCTTCCTGGAGCCTCGGGCTGACCCCCCAGTGTACCCTGGACTGCAGCAGTTTGATCATCTACATGTGCCATTAAGACACTGATAAACTCCGGTGCACACTGTGCCGGAATTTATCGTAACACCTTAATGGCCTGTGTAGATGCACCCACTATCAAATTTCCTGGCTTTAGATAGGCAGCTAATGGGGTGTTGTGTGCATCAAAAGTGCTGAGTATTGCACAGGCTTCTCCATTCTGTCAGTGTGGTACCTATTTCTCCTCCTTTGGAAGTTGGAATAATGCTAACAGGAAGATGGGGTTTTAATCAGCAGTAACTGACCCTTTATTGCATATAGGGGAATAGATGCTGCTACCATGGGAAGCATAAAATGCTGAAACTCAATGTAATAGTGGCACTAGGAAGTATGCCACTGTTCCAGTTGCCATCTTCACTGTAAGTGATGTTGACTTGGCTGTAACTCGCTATGGTCAAAGCCAGAGGTGGTATTTAAGCTACCCCTTAGCATTAACTGTAAAAGGAAGATTTGTGTATTAATGGTTACCAAAACAGCATTCAACAGTACACCATCAGTGGTCGCCACTTCCTGCTCACACATAATAGATGATTTATTCTCATCCAGCCCATTCACCTGACAAGATACAAATCTTTCCTACGGAAGTGGTTCCCAAACTTTGGCAGATTGCACACCACCAATTTAAAACAATACAACCTTAAGTACCACCAGCAAATTTTTCAGTTCAACCTTAAATACCACCAACAAATTTTTGTCATATAAAATAATTATAATAAATCTGTTAACACGTACCACTGACAGGTGGTCTGCATACAACTGGTGGTACGTGTACCACAAATTGGGAACCGTTGTACTATGGCATATCAGTACATTGTCCTCTCTGAATATGTCAAGTGACAGGACTTAGAGCACTTCCATGTTTTATAGCTCCAAGGCTTGACATTAGTTAAAAACACCATTCTCACTATACCCAAACAAAAAGTTAATAAAGGTGTTGTCTTTTTTTTTTTCCTAAAGTCCTTTGTTATTTTATCCAACTGCTTTACAGAGCTGTTGCTGGGATGCTAATTTCAGCATTGAAATACCCAGTACTTTCCAGCCACCACTTCTTTTGTTTGGTAATAATTTATCCCCAATAAAATCTTTAGGAAGACCTGTTGTAAGCATGCACCCATCTGTTTAAAACATGATTAGAACAAGAGGCCTGAATGGAGGGTGTTTGTTCTTAAGCTCCATCAACTCTTTACCATGTCCACATAGGGGGATTTATTTTGGTTAATGAACTGTTGCAACATAACAGACTTACCCAGTTGCTAACTACAGGTTGGTGGCGGGGGCAAACTCTCTCCTCTCTGTTTGATATATGACTTCCTAACTGGATTCAGTGGGGACGTGTCTGGAAGTGCAAGCAGTATAGGTGGTGTGGGTAGGATTAACATGGGTATGTCTTAGAGCTTGAGTCCTCTGTAGTTGGGTAACTGAGGGGAACAGCTGGGCAGCAGCTCCAGGTGCTGCCATTGAGGGGGTGCCCAGGATGCTGAGCTGCTCTGTTACCTCTCTGGGTCTCTAATCCATATGGGGAGAATGAATACAGCAGTAGGATTATACTTTGCGGAGGGAGATTCAGTGGGGATATCTGGATAGCCAAGCTTGTAAGAATGGTGAATTCTGGGCTTGAAATGAAGGGTAAGGAGCAAGACATGTAATGGCCTTTTGACTACCTTCTATGCAAGAAGCCAAGCAATGCTAGAAACAGAGCTTTTGCCTTAAGCAGAGCCGCAACAAGGCACATCTGCACCCTGGGCGGCAGTGGGATGCAAGGCAGCACTGACTGCCGTGCTGTTAAAAATGGCTATTTATATGCCCCCTTTCCTCCCTACCAAGGTGTCCCTTCAAACCTAACCATTACTAGTTTAGAAATTCCTTGTTACTTTGGTGTGGTGTTCTTCTTGGTTTAGTTAATAATGTTGTCCTGGGACCATTTGTCAGATTGAGCTGATTGAGGGAATATTTTCACAACTGCTTGCTGCTTTTAGAATCAATCCAGATAATATATGTGAACAAATTATCCTTTAGAGGTGAAAATGTGAGTATTTAAGCTGACCAAATGCAATTGATCTTATTTTTCTCTGCGTCTTGTCCAATTCGCTGTTCCAGCTAGAGATTTTTTTTTATAATTTTGTGTTTTCATGATTCTTTGTTCTTAAAAGTAAAACTGCTAAAGCAGACAGAATTGCACCCTTCAAGCAATGATTTTGTATACTTAAAATCTTTAGGATCATATGCAAACAGACCTGCTACCACTGAATCAGGCAAATTCTCATTAACTTCGGTGGGACCACCATCAAGACCTGTATGCTTGCTTTGTTGAGTACACTTACTCGTATTTCCCAACTTGCTCATTTCCCAACTATCACCAGCTTCCTCCCTACAGATATTTCACGCATGTGGAAAGTTGGCATTACAGAAAGGTGTTTTGGTCCATGTAACTGTGACTATTGTTGTTTTGGGAAGGGGTAGCAAGGTTTTTTAAATATATATATTTCTAGTCAGTCTCACTCTTAAGAGTGGCCAAGAAAGAACCTGGGTAGAATGTGTTACGTGTATAGTGGGAATACTGGTAGCCTGATGCATTCAGTAACCCAGTTAAGTACATGGGTGTTGTGAGGACATAAATGTTGCATTACTGGGGTGAGTTTGTCATAAAATACTTTTTATCAAGGAGCAGACAAAGAAGGAATATAGTGTGACTGGGACATAGGAGATAAAAAGTCAGTTCTTAGTTTTGCCCTTGGTGTGACACTAGGCAGGTTTTTTTGACTCTCGGTTCTTCAGATCACCATCTAGAAAATGGGGATGCTAGTACTTTGTTGCCTTCTGGGCATGATCTGAGTATAAATTCATTAATGTACATAAGTTACACGGATATCGAGCTAGAAGCTGTTTGAACCAACCAGTCGATGTTCAAGGAGATATGGTTATATGGCTATTTTCTTTAAATGTTATTTGTTCAGAGGTGTAGTTTCTTAAGAAGAGTAGAGCCTTCTGGGCTGAAAGGTAATCTGGAAATACATGTTTTCATTATTGGTCTTTGTGCATTTGAGGCTTGTTTTATAGTCTTTCAGGGTTCTTGGAAGATGGACCAGTTTCCCAGAGCAGCGGTACTATTGGAGAAACTGTTTATCTAAAATATATTAAATGATTGCAAAAAAAACGAGCACAAACCAAATACCCTAGTTGTAGTGATCAGCCTCAAGGCCATTAGTGTAGACAGTATGTTTTGTGAAGAACTGAAGGCTCCATATTATTGACTTAATTATGTGGGTTTGTAAAGGCTTAACTTGGTCCTTGGCATGCTCAGTTCACAATTTTATTCTGCTTGTTGGGGAGAAAAGTGTTACTGGCAATTCACCAAACTGCCTTTCAGCTGATGTACATCTAGAGGAGGGGTAGGCAATTATTTTGGCTGGAGGGCTGCTTAATGACTTCTGGTGAGCTCTCGAGGGCCACAACAGTAGCTCCACCCCTTGACAGGTGCCCCACCCCCTATTCTCCATCTTGGTACCAGAAGTCCCACCTCCTAACCCCTGACCTTTGCCACCAGAAGTCTGTCCATCCCCATTGAGCCCTGTTCCCTTCCTTGCCCCTGGAAGCACTCCTTTTGGGGGAGAGGGGGTTGCCATCTTGGAACCAGAAAAAAAACAAATTATATACTAAAAATCAAAAACTATGCTGCCTCCACATGGGGCTCCTGGCTGAAGTGCTGGGAGCCCTGCAGAGGTGGAAGCACAGAGCCCACCGGTCCTATGGTTTGTGACCTCTGAAAGCCCACCTTCTCCCGGCTTTGAGGGGCAGCCGTGAACCAGTAAAAATTGTGTTTTGGTGGGGTCTCATGGGCCAAATAGAATGGCCTGGTGGGCCAGATGTGGCCTACAGGCTGTATTTTGCCCACCCCAGTTCTAGAGGAAGGGGTAACCATCAGTCAACGTGGAACTTTGCTACAAAGTGTTCCTGGAAACTGAGAAATGTCCAACATGAACCTCCTCTCATTTCCTTTCACTGAAGGAAGCATTCTCGTAAGAAAGAGATTATTCCTTATGCAGTAAAGTTGCCCATAGAGGTGTCTTTTAAAACATTAAAATGAATATAGTTATAGATATTTGTCATTGGAAAATGTTCCAATGTTCTTTATGTCACTTTGAATTCGGACCCTGCTTCCATACACCACAATGTTTCTCTTACGTGGACACTAGATTGTATGTGTCCCTTGGGTGTGGATGTGGGTTGCTGATATCTTAAATGAAAACAGTAAAGCATTTGTGTGTTTTGTAGGGAAGAAGTAGGTAAAACTGCATGGAGCTGGCTAACAAACAAAAATAAAAAAGGGCAGATTTGGGGCTGAATATTAGTATGGCACTGCTCATTTCAAGTGGAATTATTCAAGTCTAGTAAGATTGTTAACAGAGGTGGGGCTGCTAGCATTAGAGATGCTGTCACCACTTCTGTTACACTACTTTAAGGTTTACAATTGTTCTAAAACTAGGTGGGGTAGCAACTTGGTAGCTAAGATCGTGTGTGAGAGCAGCTTTCCTGTAGACTTGAAAACAGTTTGACAACTATTTTTATGTTGCAGATATGCACAAAAATGTCATCTTCTGGTGTGTGTGTGGGTTTGTTTGTTTGTTTGTTTGTTTTTTGGGGGGGGTTCCTGTTTGGTATTGTATTCTTAATGCCTGTGATCAAATTCTTCCTTAGATGTTTCAGTTGTGTCCATTCAGTGTTTGTTCACAGGAGACCTGAAGTCTTATTAGCTGCCTCCAGGGAAAAGCTCTTTGTTGGAGTAGGATGAGATGATTACCTTATACATGAGCATGAGGTCTTTTCCCCCTTAAATAAAGCTTACTGCACCAAGATTATTTGATTACTTCAAAATAATCTCCATCCCAGTTGACCAGTTCTCTCTACTTGCTCCCAAGGGATACTCTCAGAGGATATAGTTTAAAGTGTAACACCATCAGACTGATTTTTATTAAAATGTACAGGAGTTAAGCACCCATTTCCCATTGGCATTTAGTTGTATTTAGCAATATAACGTCTTCACAGATATTTAATACATTTCCTGCAAAGGGAATAATAATTACAGCATAAATTCTTTTGACAAGGCAGAGGTCCTCCACTGAAGGGAATATAGAACAAGATGGAGGATTCATTACTAGAAAAAACCTGGGAAAGGCCCTGGACTACCAGTTTGGGGCTGGGTGGGATAGTTTCAGATTGATATTTGCCTAACGCTGGAGTGTTTGGATCCGAAGTCCAGTTGACCCTGTGGCGGAGGTTGGTTTAACATCCTCTTTTTCTTAAAAGTCCAGCTATAGGGGTTACAGGCTGATCTTGGGCAGCTGAAAACTAATAAATTGCTGGGGTTATTCTTAAACTTCTGTGAAATAAAACCCTAAACCAGTGGCTGTCAAACTTTTTACACTCGAGGCACCCCTTGTTAGACTTGAGGCACCCCTTCAGAAAATGCCAGCTCTTAAATTTTTGGGTTTTGCTTTTTTTGACTACAGAAAAATTAATAGAGCAATTCTTCTAGTAAAGAAAATGTCTTTAACACAGTGGATTTCTATTTGAAATCTCTGGGTGTATCTGTGCACACCTAACAATACAAACATTGTGTGGCACCCTTGAATGGATCTCAAGGCACCCAAGGGTGCTGTGGTAACCGGAGTGATTCTAGACCAATGTCCTATACAGTCTGCAGATATCTGTTCAGCATATTGCTAGACCTCTGTTTCAGTAACTTAGTTTTGTCCTTCAGTGTACACTGGATCGGAGGAAGAGAGTAGTACCTCCCCATTCTCACTTCTCTTAACCAATCCTTCTATCTACCTTCCATCTGGCCTGTTAGTCTTAGCAACTCTGAAGATTAGCTGTATTTTTTTTTCTTGCCAGCCTGATAGTTCTTCGTTAAAATGCTTGCCCTTGTAGCTCACATGATGTTGCTTGAGAGAGAACAGCAGATTCCTATATACTGCTGAATTGGCAGGAGATAGGAGTTGGCCCCAGATCCAGGCATTCCAAGGACAGTCCCTGGTTTTTTGTCTGCTGCAGGTTTTCTAGTCATTAAACTTCCAATCCTTTTGCTTGCTTGGTTGCAAATTAATTACCGTGCTCCTCATCTAAGTCAAGAAAGGGCTGTTGAAAGCATTTATTATATTCATGTCTCAAGAAACTGTTCTCTGGACACTTGGCTAGATTCTGCCAGGAGATCCTTGTGCACAGAGGAATCCACAGAGGTTAAACCAGCAGATGCAAGGACATGGTTTTACTCCTAAAGCATCCAGCACTTAGAGCAGGGGTGAGCAATTATTTTGGCTGGAGGGGCACTTGATGAGTTTTGGTGACCTGTCAAGGGCTGCAAAGGTAGCCCTGCCCCTTGACTGGTGCCCCACCCCCTGGTCGCTATCTTGGGACTGGAACCCGCCTAACCCCCAACCTTGGCCACCAGAAGTCCTGCCCCTTGCCCCCAGAAGTACTCCTTTGCGAGGGTGGGAGGGCATTGCCATCTTGGAACCAGAAAAGAAAACAAATTCTATACTAAAAATCAAACATCTATTATACGGTATTACAATTTTATTTTAAAATATATTTTTGTCCTTATTTACATGTGGCTGTGTAGTGAATATATAGAGGTGATTACATAATAGCTCAAAATAATGCCTTATTCTTGTATATTGTGTGTGAGGTGTGGTTGGGGGGCTGGATGTGTGTGAGATGGGTTGTGGGGGAGTGAAGATCTGGAGGTGTGTGGGGAGTGTGGGTGTGTGCGCAGAGATGTCAGGGAGGATGTGGTGTATGTGTGGGTGGGTGTTGTGTTTGGGGGTGTGGGTGGGTGAAGGGTTTGGTTGTGTGTGGGGGAAGGTGTGGTTGTGGGTTGGTAAAGGGGTGTGGTGGGGTGTGTGGGTGTGGTGAGGTATGTGTGGGAGCCCCCCCCGCGCACACACACGCCCCCCTCTCCATCCTGGTGCACAGCTCCCAGGACACAGCTGGAGCCACACACCACGGGAGGGACCCCAGCACAATGGAGCTGGTGGCCTGGCCCCACTTCCTTCCACCACATGTAGTGCCCTGGACTCTGCTGGGAAGCAGGGAAAGGAACCAGCCTGGATCCATCACACGGGGCTCCCCACCACTTCCTGCAAAGTGCAGAAACTGCATGTGGCAGCAGGGAAGACTGTGTGGGGCTTCACCCTGGTGGCGCACGAGTCCCCAGCAGCTGCACATGAGCGGAGAGGAGTCCCGCCGCCCTACTGAGTGTGGGGCTCCTGCTCCAGGCTCCTCTCTACCTGCTGCCCAGAGCGCTGCAGCACAGACACAAGGAGGAGCTGCTGGAGGCTGGGGGACCTGAGCAGTTCCCTGAGTGGCTACAGCAGCAGCATAGCAACAGGCCTACCTGGAAGCCATGTGCTGGCCAGGACGAGGGCTGGGGCCCTCCTGCACACAAGGGTGGGAGCACAGCACATTCCCCCGGTGGGAGTGGGCAGGGCACAGCTCCATGCAGAGTGGAGCAGAGCAGAGCTATCCGTGAGCTGGGCCAAATATGATTAATTGGTGGCCACCCACCCACAGGCCAGATGAAATTGCCTGATGGCCCGGATCTGGCCGTGCGCTGGAGTTTGCCCGCCCCAGCTTAGAGGATCTGAAGGATTTGCTTGCTTATTCCTTATGAAGGAGAAATACAGATAACCAAACTGTCCGGGTGAAGTCATTGCTCCATGATGACTTCTTGATATTTTGGGAAATAAAAGGCTGCTCTGTGGCAAATTATTTTTTCATCCCAGGAATATGGTGAGGAGAAATGCCATATTTACTCAAATGTAAGACAACTCCCCAATAATTAGATTTGATATATGGAAAGTTTATAAATATACAATATTGTAAGATTAGATAGATAGATAGATAGATAATGTTATATTATATAACATTCTAATATGATATTCTGTCATAATTTTTCCATATATCAAACCTAATTACTGGGGGTTGTTCCACACACACACACACACACACACACACCCCCACCCCCTTACTCTTTCCACCTCCCTTTACTGTCATACCCTGCTTTTCCTGGGCACATGGAAGTAAGGGGCAAATTTTCAACCATTGACTTTGAGATAAGCATGCCTATAGTAATTTGCATATAGGTAATGGATACCTATAGACTTTGTTCTTCCAGAATTCATTCATTTTAACTTCTTTTTAAACTGCTGGAAGTTTTAGCACAGGTACTCCATAAACACACTCTTAAGCAACACTTTTGTACTTGCTTTATATACAATTCCACCTTTTTTTTTTTTTGCAAAAATATTTATTTCTATCTATCGATAGACAGACAGATTGATAGATATATAATAATTATATCTATTGTTCTATCTGTCTGTCAATCTGTATAAAAATCTGTACCTCTAACAAGCTATCCTTTGAGCGCCATGGTTTACTTGACAGTCCAAAAACACACCTTTATAGTCGCATTATTTTTAGTCCCATTACAAGGACTGCACCGCGCACCTGCACTCCTGCATACCTACGTACCCATGCATTCATCACTGTCCTCTTGAAATCATCAGTTATGCAAAGCATTACCTCAGTCCTTTCCCCCCATGCCCTTCCCAAATTCCCCTTCTGCTTGTTCAGTCCTTTCATTCATTTTCATATTTGTTGTCATCACTGTCTTGTTACTCTCTTAGAAGAGCTTGTGTCTGAAAAGTCTATGCCAGTTCCCTCTGTTCCATGTGATGTCCGCCATCTTTCCCATCCTCTTCTGCTATCTTCTTGTAATACCAGGACATCTCACTCGGGCCGACTCTAATACAGTCCTTGACTGGGAGGTTTGTGTGCCTGTTTGTGAGCAAGTTCCTGGTCTTCCACAGTACAAAATATGCATGACATTAGACCAAAGCCAAAAGGCTCATTATTTACCATACAGTTCATTGGGCTGGGCCCCAGCAGAGTCAATAGTGTTTGAAGCCATGGTGACCCCATAGCTCAGCACTGCTCAGTATGTGTGTACTACAGATATGCCACCCCTTCCCATACAAAGCATCCATGTGCTAATTAGACCCCTCCACACACACACTTGTAACTGGAACTGGGTGTTTTTGTCATGAGTCCTGGGATCCTCCAAAAATTTTTATGCAGATGAGACATAAGACAGCTTGATCAAGCTTCACCTTATGGAGGGTAGGGCCACGTTAATCATAAGCAACAGGTTGAGAGAATGATTGACAGGGGGATGCTGGGTGAACTGTTTGGAACCCTGTTTGGTAATGTTTGTCAAACATTTAAGGCTGGCTAAACCCCCCCCCTCCCGAAATTATTGGAAATGGGAAAGAAAGGCACGGCACAGCTCAGCTGTGGGAATGAAGAGGAAGTAAAAATGTATTCAATATAGTGGCTCACCATGACTTGAAAAAGAGTTGGTGCTGAGAAGGACTACACTCAATGGGTACTAAATTCCTTTCAGTATGTTTGTGGGGCGTGGGCCATGTGTTTTGTGTTGGCTGCATTTAATCTAGTTCATAGCTTATTTCCATTACTGAGCACATGCTGCTTTTGGCAGCAGTTTATTAATAGACAGTGAATTTAATGAGGTTTCCCTTTAAGTGAATGTAAGTTGAGGAGATTTTTTTCCCATGCTATCTGGGGTGAAAAAAACCTTGCCTTACGTTTGAGTAAATACAGGATGAGCTAGAGGATGTGCTATGATGGGGTTGTAGACCATACAAGTGGCACAGGCGGTTCTAGTATAGGTAAATATTTGCATCTTCTACTTGCCTTTTCCATTATACCAGGCTCCCCAAAGTCTGCCCTCATGTAAAAGGTTTCTCTGTGCCCTTGATCGACTGGAGAATCACCTCACTTTAACCTGCTGCATGCCAGCACTCTGAATTGAGAACATGAACCTCTTAACCAAAAGGAGGCAAACACGGTTGCTAGGAGGGTTTTCTGTTAGGTGACTTTCATTTTGTCTCACTCCTGCCTCTCACCTGTGTGAAATCTAGTTGTGATGTTGCCTTGTGGAGAACTCCAGAAGGCATCTAGAATGTGCCTTTAGACGATTCCAGACTGAAACTCAAGTAGACATAACTAACTTTAATGGCCAGTCCTTCTGCTTGGGAACGTTGTGGTATTTCCTATCAGTACCATCTTATAGATACCTCCATTACTTCTGCTGGCTAAACCATAATACCCCAAAGATTCACAGGATCAGTATGCTCCCAGTGAAGTCACAAGACTCCAGTTTAGCTGAGAAATTAAATATTTAATCTTGCTATATTTGAGCAATGACTGAGATCCATGTTTCAGTCAAGCACATATACAAACGGTAGGTCTCCCCTCACGGGCACATGCACGCACACACAGTTGAGAGTTTAAAAACAGCCTTACTTCAGTAATGTTAACCACCTTCAAAAGTAATAGGAATCCAAAATGATACCCAGCAGTAATAATGCCAACAATGAAAATTAAAACAGTGTGTACAGCATGGCCTACACAGATCCATTCTAAGAGGCATTCTTTTATACCCTCCTTCTCCCCACTTCCTCTCCACTACTTAATACATCTCATGTTTTAGAACAGTGGTCTCCAACATTTTTATGGTGAAGATCAGTTTTTGGAACTAAAAGGCACCCCAGGATCTACCACATGCCCCCTGCCCCACGTGCCCTGGACCAGGGAGTGTCCTGGTCCCACTTCTGTATCGCGACTGCACTGAGCCGCACCCGCCTGGCAGCCAGAGGAACGTGGCGTTGGGCCTTGGCCCAGCTGGGTCTGGAAGTGTCTGTGGTCCAGGGGTGCACTGGGGGAGGCGGGCTTCTGCTGCTGGGCACAGTCTGGCAGAGGCCCCAGGGACACAGACCCCTGGGGCCTCTGCTGGGCTGTGCCCAGTGGCAGGAGCCGCCCCCCACACGCTCCTGGATGACCAGTTCTTCCCAGGCATGGCTGGGCCGAGGCCACCCTGATGTGAGTCCCCGCTGCTGAGCTGAGCCATGCCTGCACGTGGCCAGCTTGCAGCAAGGCTCAAGGCACAGCGGCGTCCGCTTCTGTTGCCTCCGCTCCCACAGAGATGGGAGGATGCCTTCCCACGCCCTTGGAGGAACCTCTCTGGGCTCCAGTCCTCCCACCACCTGGCCAGGCTGGAGCCCCACTTAATTTCCTCTGCTCCTGGTTGGGCTGCACGGTCAGCCATTCACTGTGGGGGGCCTTGATCTGGCCCTTGCCCCCTCCCTCCACCATAGATTGACCTGCTGGGGGTGGTGGGTGTGCGCATGTGCACACGCCTAGCTCCCCCCAGCCCAGGATCTACCAAAAGAGGCTCTGGGATCTACCTGTAGATTGGGATCCGCGGGTTGGTGACCACTAGTTTAGAAGTAACTGACTGACATAGCATCTTTCCCCTTGCCTGAATAGTTATCCAGGAACCATTGTGAACTGTTCTGTCACAATCCTGGCCATTCCTCTCACCTTGCCAAAGGTCAATGCAGGGTACAGGGACACCAGGAACAGTATGTTGGCTCAAGGCTCCTTGTTAGTAGCATGCGATTCCTGAAGATTTTCTATCATTTCTTTTTCTGATGCAGACTATTTCACACAATTATTGTGGAAGTGCTTGAATCTGCATGGGATAGGGATAAACATGGTTATAAAGCAAAGGCTATTCTCCTTCCTTCAGGGTGAGGGAGAAAGTACCACCCTCTCGGCTCTAGATTTTTTTCTATGCAAGTTCCTACCTCCATTGTAGCAATGGTGGAAATTGTAATGTAGAAGTGGGTGTTCTTAGCAGTATGTTTTCTGACCTTGCTAAAAACCCCAATCTAGAACATAAGCTGCTTAAAATAAAAATGTCTGTGGCCATGTGTAATGTTGCCTGTACCAAGTTGAGGCCTCCCATGATCAAGAGGGTTTTTTTTGTTTTGTTTTTTTAATTGGGGGGAGGGGGTTCTGTGTGCTGTGTTGTGTGAGCCTTCATGCTTCTCGTGTGCAGACTCTACTCCACACCCATAAGGACTGAGAGTTTCACTTTTTTATGAAGAACAAAGTTCTCGTTATCTCTCCTGACTTGAAGAGCTGGAGCTTTAAGAAAAGTTGGCAGCTCCGTACTTGGCACTGCTCCCTGCTTTGAATCTGCGCTGGTCAGAGCAATAGAAGTAGCTTTTGCAAAAGTAAGTCCTGTGCAGACTGTGCCTGGTAGTACCAAGCTGGGAGCAGACGGTTGGAAAATGTTTCTTCTTTTGGAAGTCACCTTTGGAGCCATTTATCATAACAAGTTCATAGGGATGGCCTTTTCCAGGCCCATCTGGTCAGGACAACAGGAATGGTCTTTCGCAGACCCATCTGGTCAAGGCATATATTTTGTGTGACTGATAAAAGGTGGCAGGTTTTTGTTGCAGTGCTTAGTGTGCATGTGTAGCATGCGTACCGTCGCCGGTTCCAAATTCTTTGACAGTTAGCAAGAGTGAGGTTATAGAAAAAGAGCCAGTTGTGTTAAAGCCGTGAGCTGTTGCTTTAAAAAAAAAAAAAAAAAAAAAAATCCTTTGTGAGGCTGTGGAGAGAAAGTGCTAGAACTGTGTACGATCATGACTGGAAAGCAGGATCCCTGAGTGGTCACCGAACCTTCCCAGCACAAGACAGGGAAGCTGGTCTCACCAAGCCTGCAGTGCTCTTAGGCAGAATGATCATTCACCGGAACAGATAGCAACTGCAAGCCAAACGATCAAATTAAGGAAAAGCAGCTCTTGAAAGGGAATGAGGCAAAATCTTGCTCTTGTGTTGAAAGGGAACAGCATCCTCCTTGCTAGACATGGAAATCACGTTTTTAAAGGGATTATTTGGTTGCAGCTCTTTCTGAAGACTCTGGCTGCTCTGCATTGCTTTGTGCTTTTGATTCTTCTTTTTTGCACATATGTAATTCTGGAGGTTTAAAAAAAAAATCTGCCAGGGATTCAGAAGGCATCCCACTAGCGATCAGCTGACATTCCTAACTGAAGGCTGCAATGTGTTGCTTATTCATTTTGTACTGTGGGAGCTGCAGGGGCTAGCAGAGAGCTAAACTATGCATTTCAAACAGCAGTGCTTGTGCAGAAAGAGGGGTGAGAGAGAGGCAGCCGGCGAGGAAAGAGCACAGCTGGACTTTCTCCTTGTTTTTATCCATTTCTGCAGGATCATGTATTTATAAGGGATGAGGTGGGCCACAGGGATCGCAGGCCTGAGCTGCGGCCTACCCAGTCAGTCCAGAATCAGGCCCTCCACTACCGGAACCGAGAGCGCTTTGCCACAATCAAATCAGCATCTTTGGTAAGCAGCCCCCCCCCAGCCCCCTTCTTTCTCTCTGTCTGGCTGGGAAGGGGTCAATTTTTCTCTCTTTCTCTCTCCCTCTTTTTTTGTTGGCATAGCAACTAGATTTTGCACAGAAAGAGATTTTTAGCTCTGTGCATGGAATGTGCAAAAAGCTTGGGGGGAGGGGGATTCACCACACCCGGGGTTATTTCCAGCCTATATAAAATTAAACATGTTTAAGGATGTAGTTCTTTACAATGTTTTTCCTGTATTGCATCAGTTGTCTCTTAATAGTATTCCACCTTAAAAAAATGTGTGTATTGATTTGCATGTGTATAAAATGTATGCATACATATTTCTTAAAAAACACACAAAAAAAAAAGAATTCATAGGTTGATGGCATTTCATCATTGCAAAATCAGATCATTGCCTCCTCAGGCTGAATTACCAGCTATACATCTCATTCATTTATTTCATTTCAAACTATTCACTGCATTTTATTTTTCTATTCAACCTCATGAAGCATTGCCTGGCTCCAATAAATGAGCGAGGGCTTACCGCGGGGCTGTGGGTTTACAAAGAGGAGGGCGGAGGGGGGATGGGTAGGATCAGTCCAGATTTGTACTATTGCAAATGTGATTGCTATAGATGCCTTTGTAGTAGCAAAAGGGGTGTGTGCCGGAAGAGTTAGTTGTGTTGCCTCCTCCCCCCCCATCTTTTGCATGCACACAGCCTGAAATCTGTAACCACCTTCTCAGGAGGTATCTATAAGAAACAACGGCTTCACAAGGGGGAAAATGGGCTGCTAAATTGAAAATAATTGCAATCTTAAATATTTCAGCACAACTGCTATTAGAGGTCACATGGGCAAGGGAGACTTACAGAGTATCCACTGTTTGGCCATTGCATTTGCTGCCTATTATGACATCATCCTAGGCCAACCCAGAAATTACAACAGAGAACCCTCCCCCTTTTTGTTTTATTGTGCATCTGAATGATTCCCCTTACCACCATTTCCTCATTCCCCTTCACTGCTCCAGAGCTTTGAACAGCACAGAAGGAAGTGTGTGTAAGCAGAGGTAGTCTGTCAGTGGAGTAGAGAGGAGAAAGGCAGCGGATGGTAGCTTCACATTTTCTCTGCTGTTGCTGAAGCCCAGAATGAAGCAGTGGGATTTACGCTACTGCCTGTGCTCCATGTTGGCTTGTATCTGGGGCAGGGCATTTGAGTTTCTCTTCTCCCAGGTGTATTTTTTGTAAAGCTCAATCTTTTTTTTTCCCCTGCACCCCAAATTTAAAGTGTGACCTAGAAATGGGTGCAGTAGATGCTTTTCTGCCAGGATTCCTGTCCCAGTAGAATCTCAGATTTCCTTAAAAAAAAGAAACAAAAAAAAACAACAACCCCTTTTCCACATGCTCCTGTTATAGCTGTGCAGGTGTATGTGCTCACTTATGTGCACATGCATGTGCACACATGTGCACTGTCAACTCAGTAGTCTGTATTGAACAAATAAATAGTAATAGAATACCA
The DNA here is from genome assembly GCF_030867095.1 of Alligator mississippiensis. Classification (NCBI taxonomy): domain Eukaryota; kingdom Metazoa; phylum Chordata; order Crocodylia; family Alligatoridae; genus Alligator; species Alligator mississippiensis. The sequence continues at coordinate 22,620,837 of NC_081833.1, forward strand.
TTTCTTCAGCCAAGTTGACTGCAAGGAAGAAATGATAAGCAACTTGGGGGATGGGGTGAGAGACAGAGAGAGAAAGAAGTTGCATCTTTGCCTGGCACCTTAATGGTTTTTGCCCCCAGTTGGCCACCCCACACTTGACCTTGTCTCCAATATCAGAAGCCATAATTCTCTAGGGGATATATTTGTTTATTGAGCTGCCTGAACAGCCAGGCTATCCTAGGATGATGGAGAAACTCTTAGGCCCCTCTCTCAAGCAGCAGAGGGTGCTCAAACAAATATATGAATTTTGTTGCTCCTCTGGTTCCTTGAGCTACTCTGGCCAGGGAAGCTGGTGACCCCACATCACTCTCAATCATATGGCAGAGTCCTGTGGGGATGAGACTAGATCTACCTGGCTCACTAGGGTGCTGATTTGCTAGAGCTCCTCTGCTGAACTGACCAATGTACTATAGAGTTAAAGGGGTTACTAGTTTGGATAGAAAAGTGACTCTCCTGGGAATTTTTATTTACTTCTGTGTTGTCCATGGAGCATATTTCTGAGGCAAAGCCTAGTTGGGGCTGTAGGGGGAAAATAGCTGCAGAATATGGATATCCAGATGTCATCTGGGAGGAGGCTCTAACAATGATCATACCCATTGGTTACACCCACTTGATATTTTACACACATCAAACCTCTCTTCTTGGGCTAAGGATGGGATTTCTTTTCATCCATATGCTTCCTACCCTCTATTTCCATTGTGTGGAGTAATAAATACATCTGGCCTTCATTAGCAGTGGAATGGAATAGCAGGGAGCGATACACAATAGCAGTTTATAAGAGAAGGCGGTATTGTTCACCTTTGTCCTGATATGAAGAAAAAGACAAAAAAACACTTCCCTATAAAAGTATCTCCTCAGGTTTGCCAGAGTAGTCCCGTACTTGGGTAATTGTGATCTTCTAGAGACTGACATTTCATTTCATTAAACCCAGAATACTTGGAGGAGGGAGGGAGTTAATTTACGACAGTGACTTTTCGATTCAGTAACACAAGGGTGACCAACCCGTGGCATGGGCATCCTCTGTGTGTTGCATGTGGCAGACTGGGGAGAGTGGAGGCAGCACAGGGCGTATAGCAGGGGTGGACAATTATTTTAGCTAGAGGGCCACTTAGGGAGTCTTAGTGAGCTGTTGCATGCCAGGTCAGCATTTCCCCACCTGTAACAGCTCACCAAAACTCCCTGAGTGGCCTCTGCATGTGGCTGGGTAGCTGGGATGGGGCCATGAGGCAAGGAGCAGCTTCCAGAAGCAGGACAGGCAGGCGGGGCCAGGGCCAGAGCTGGGATTGGGATCATGGGGCAATGACAGTGTGGGGCCCAGGGTAGAGCCATGATCCCCACAGACCCTGCGATGGCCACTGGTTCTGCTGGCAGGGACGTGCAGGGAGCAGATCACAACACTGCCCTGAACCAAAGAGCAGCCATGACCCACACAGGCAGGTGGATGGGATGGGGCCCCAGCCAGGCAGGGAGCTGCATCTGGGAACAGAAGGGGCTGGGGATTGCAGGGTAATGACAGTGTAGGGCCAGGGCTCAGGACAGAGCTACAATCTACTCCCTGCATGCCCTCACCTGAAGAACTGGTGCCTGTTGCAGCAAAGTGCAGGCAGCAGATTGTGGCTCTGCCCCGGGCCCCAGCCCTGTGCTGTCACCACCCTGCGATCCGAATCCCTGACCCTGTCCCCCCAGCCCACTCCCAGATTCCGGTCCCCACGCCCCATCCCAGCCCCCTGCCCACACAGATCCCTGCCTGTCTCCATAGAGAACTTGCCCGCTCTTCTAGCGGTGGGTGTGGGGCAGGTGGGCTGGGGTGCCTGGGCAGCGGGGCTGGCAGTGGCAGCCAGAAGGAGCCACTACTGGGGTTATCAAGAAACAGAGTCTGGCTGCCGTACTGCCCCAGCCTTGCTGCATACCAGGTGACAGCAGGACTAGCCTCACTCCCCTGGGTTGCCCCTCACGCCTGGGTCAGTTGGGGCCAATGCACCCACTGCAGCCTGGACAAAATGCCTTGGCAGGCCAAATCCAGCCTGTGAGCCATATTTTGCCCACCCCTGGCATATAGGGTAGGGAGCAGAAAACAGAGCAGCAGATTGGGTAGAAAGCAGATCAGGCAGGGGAAGGGATTTGGAATAGCACTTGTGGGGGCTTAATGTGTAGCATGCTTACCAAAACAGGTTGGCCCCCACTTGAATAATACATGTAATCCCTTTTAGGAAATATATGGTACTACAGTTGCAATTACTACTATTTTGGAGAAGAGATTCATCACATTCCTTGTCTCCAGACAATGTTAGGGCAGGTGTAAAGAAGGAAGGGTCATTATTGCTGGAGAGGGGGAACCAAGGATTAGTTTGAAATGTACAGCATCCCTGGAACTGTTGGTTCAGAAAACAACACTTCTGTGGTCTTCTAGTTCCCTTAATTTTCATGTCACACAATACCTTTAATAATGAGGTCCTCTCTGCCAGGATGCTAAAGTTCCCATGGCACTTCCTGCTGCCCTCTTAACTGCCCATCAGTTTATTTCTGAGTGCTGCCCAACAGTCCCAGCAAGATTGTTCAGTAGAGAGAGTAATGTTGAGTAAACTGTAATATCCAATAGGATTGTGAAGGGTTGTGGACCACATTTATGCTACGCAAGTTGCAGGAATCTTCCTGAATGAAAGACTGTATGAAAATAAGCATTACTTTGCCTGCGAGATTCACTGAACAGTCTCTGCCTGAAAGATGGGCAGCACTAGCTCAACTTAGAGGAGGGTCAGTTTCACACTGTTTAATAGCCAGCCTTGCTGGCTGAAGTCAGGAATGCAGTATCTGTGATCTCTGAGCCCTTCCTGGCTGAAAGTGGTCATCACTGCAGCACACACCTATGTCATAGTCTTGAGTTTCTAAAAGGACATGATGAGTTGAAGTACACTCTACTTCCAAACATGAGTTAGAAGTGGTTTGGGTTAGTTCCCCTGCTCATGAACCCCATGCTAAGTTTTGTGGTTTACAGTCACACTTTGCAAATGATTTGAAATATTTTTTCTACCTTCTTGTGGTGTGAAGACACCACGCACTCAGTGAGGGAAGTGGAATGACTTTAAAGGTGAAACCGAGAAACGGGCTACCCAAAAAACACACAAGCTGTGAAAACATGTATTTTTTTTTTTCTCTGTTGGCTTTCAGTGACGCATAGGTGTTACTTGTAACAATAGTAAGTACCAATATTCAAGCAAGTGTGATGAATTCAGTGCTCCTCTGAAGGGGGATTTTAGTCATCTCCTAAAGCAGGGGCATTTGAGTGTGGTCATGGTCTGGGCCATGATTTAACAGCATGGGTCTCCTAAACCATCTTCTTTCTCATTGGTCATTACGCAGACTGTTTCCCCATGTACTGTCCCTGTGGTAATGATAGTCCCACTTACACAGAGCAGTAACACTGAGAAAGGTTTGTGCATACTTGCTGTTCTCATGCAGTTTAGTAGCTAGTGTCCTGTACCCAGCCCCTTCTCCATAGATTGTGAAGCATGTGCTTTGCAGCCCCTTAGTGGTCCTCATGCTACCTTTGGAGAAGCTCTGTTCTGGAGCATGAAAAGCCAGTGCAGGTTGCCTGGACAGAATACAGGATATGCTGCTTGCTGATAAATAATGCCAGGCAGCAGGGGAGTGTCTGTCAAATCTATATATGTAGAGATTGGACAGGCTTGGGTATTAACCATATATAAATTGTGTTTTAGCCTTGACCCTTTTCTCTGGTAACTTCATGAGCCTCCCTTGATGTTCACTCACTCTCCACAGCTTTTTGAGTGTTGCTGCTGAAGAAGTGAGAAGGTGGCTTGAGCATTGTTGATTCCATTGCATTCTGTTTGGAATCAAGATGCTAACGAAGTAATCGTGTACTGTCACTCTGGGACTTCAGATTCCTGAAGGCAGAATTAGTGGGTATGGTCACTAAAACAGTATCAGGCCAGTCAGCCCCTAAACTGTGGTATATTTGAATTGACACCGTCTCCCGACTCTGAAAATACTTGGTATTCTGTCCACATAGCTGCTCTTTCTCTTGACAGAATCGCCAAGCCAATAATAAGTCCAAGCCCTGAGCCAAAAAATACTCAGTTTGTTCCATCTTCTTTCACTGTCATCTCACAATCCTTTCTCTCATTGTGAGAGGCTGCCAGTGTTTTCCCAAGCCCTAGCAGCCAATTTGAAGTTTCTGGAAAAGGGTGTAGTAGGTCCTGTTTGCTTGTTAACTGCTATAGATGTGAGAGGTGGGCATGGCCCTCTGGGCAAAATGGATCTGGTGTCTGGGTTGAGCAGGTTGGAGGGAGATACCCAAGAAACAAGAAGCAGGAAATGTCACATCTTGGTGAAAGTTGTGTATTTTATGCAGATGTTTAGTTCTGCAGATGTCCTGACAGATGAGCTTCAAAATCTTCTAATATGTTATGATCTAAAGAGTCCTGAGATTTTTTTGACAAGGGTCATTTGGGAAGTAATTTTGCAGTGAATTCAGTTATCTGCCCTATTTCATGATAATCTGTGGGATTGTGTTTAGGTACTTTAGTGCCTTCATCCAAGGACATCAGACCGGTTCAGAATTTCATTGCAAATATTAGTCACTAAAACTCCCTCAAACTTCTCTGCAGTAATCCTTGACGCTTTTCCGTCATCATGGGTTCCATCATGAGGCCATGACATCTCATCAGAGTGCATGTTGGCACTAGCCTTCTGATATTAGTCTGTCCATATTCAATGCTTAACCCTCGTTTCATTCAATTTCATCCACTTGCTACTGCAAATTAACCAGGAAATAGACATTTCCTTCAGATTTGGAGGAGGACAGCTTCATTCATCTGTCTGAATTAGAGATTACAGTGATTGGCTAATTCTGTAGCATTGATGTGCTGAATAGTCGCTTAATTCCACAAGAGGTCCATGGAGCCTACTGTTCTGTGTCTGTCCAGTGATCCGGGATGCAGATGTTCTTTTTGTTTTCCCTTTGGCTTCTTAGTGTCTCCTTGTCTTCTGCTGTGGCTGGAAGCATGTCAAGAGAAGAGTTATCCTCGGTAAATTCTGTCATAATGTTAGTATTTTTATTATCTAATGGTGTCTAATATCTCCACACTTAACATGGGATCTTTTAAAAATTTATTAAATGTCTTAGTCCATTTCCCAAAGACAAGCAAGACAAGCCTAGGTAGATAGAGAATAATGAAGAGGCAAAGTTAAAAAAAATAAACAAAAATGAATATTACTAAATATAAAGAAAATTGAGTATTCATTGTAATTTTAATTAGAAACTAAAGCAAGCAGAACAAAATAAAGGAAGGGAAATAGATAGCAAAGGTATGGCAGGACACAGAGGGAAATGAGGTAGAAGAATTAGGAAGGGAAGAAAATGGGGGAAAAAAATCAGAGGGGCAAGTAGGACAACGTAGAGAATAAAAGAAAATGGTCCCATGCCCACAAAGCTCCATGCTCCTCTCCCTTAATAGCTTTCTCTGTCACAATGTTGACCAAAAAACTGGAGTGAGATGACTGAAAGGATTGTTATATCCACTTATCTCAGACTCTTACTGGGAAGATTGTGCTTTGACTATAAGAAATTCAGATTTTACCTTGCAGGTTAGTGCACAGTGCATCGACAATGGCCATAGGACTTCAAGAAAGATTAAATCTAAGAGGTTCCAATGCTGCTTCATTATTCTCTTTATTAATATAACTCCCTACCTCTACACTATGCTATATGACTTGCTCAACAACATAAGATTTTGGACTCAAACAGCCGAGGCTTTGGAGGTTCTACGATAGAGTACGTTGCACAGAACGTAACATGGAGGTTCTGCTCTTGACCATTTTTGCCTTGTGTGTGATTTGTGTACTTCAGAATGACTTTTCAGAAATCAGATGAAACTGTTGTTACTTCTGGAATTTATAAATCGTTTCTCAGACACCTTATGACGGGATATGAAATATGTTAGAAGATTGTAACAATTTCCAAAGCACCTAATTCAAAGGACCTTGTTTTAAATTGGATCCTGAAAATGTAGAGGGAAGAACATGAATGGATGGAAAATGCCCCAGCTGGAAGCTAAAGAAAAAAGACAGTGATGTTTTTTTAAAGTTTAAAACAAAATTATGTTAAGGAGATAATCTGATCTGGAACATAATGTAAATGTGAACCAAGTTACACATCTCTATGGGAGAAGCCAAAGAACAAAGAGCCTTGAATACAAATATGAAGTTAAAATGAAGCCCTTATATTGCTGGTTGTGTAACTGAATCATGATATGATTTGGGAGTCTCCATGTAAGGAAAAGAAGTAAACCAAGCCAAAACTGTATAGTGAAGAAAATGAGGGTCAGCAGGCATGTGCTGATGAGATCAACTACACTGAAAGCCAGTGCGCTCTCCTGTACTCTTGAGAGATGCAGCATCCTTCCCACCTCAGAAGCCACTTCAGTGAATGGATTTCTTTTTAAATAACTAGTACAGCGTCAGAACAGAGACCAATATAAACAGGAGAAATGAAAGCTCACTTAATATTCAGTAACTTTGCAGCTGGAGAGTTCATTGCAACAATTTGGGTTGGAATTTGGAGAATTCCATCTTTTCACTCACTTCCTATACTGCAGTAGTTGTGGTGTTTGGGTTGGCGGCTTTCCAAATGGGATTCTCCATGATCTGTATTGTTCTCTTGCTCCTTCCCTCCCTTTCAAAAGCTTTGCACTAGTCTAGCTCATCTGCATGAGTGACTGACACACGAGTGACTCTGCTGTTGGGGACATCCAAGAAGAATTGTGTCAGTGAAAGTGCTGCTTCTTTCAGCTCCAACTCCCCTCATCCCTGAGGAACCAGTCAAGATATTGTGAAGTACCTGGTGATCTATAAAAATGTAACGTGAAGTTACTGTGTTGTTGTGCAAATTGTGCATCTGTTGCTAAACTTGACTGAGTTGCAAGTTCGTACCAGTAAATACCAGCTATGCCTAGTACTCCTTGCTCTGATACTTTTTTAGGCATAGACAAAGATGGTGTTAACGTGTGTTGTCACTTTCCTTCCTCCACCAGTCTTACAATCTTGTGTAGGACTGATACTTAACTTGTTTCATCATCCGTCTTTGAAGGCTGTCACGTGTATTTGAAGGCTGCTGCTTGTCACATCACCATTCATTTTTGCTCCCTGCTCTTGTTCTGGAGGAATATTACGAGTCAGAACTATACCCTGAAATCATTTACAAATGACAGATACTTTCTGCGTTGCAGTTTCTCTTAGATGGGATATTTATCTGTAACAGGTTGGCTTTAACAGCCACAAATTCTTCTGAGTAATGAAGTCCGATGCAGTTGGTCCGGCTGAATGCATTCATTGGAATTAAATGTGCTTAATTTATTTTCTGAGGTAGTGGTGGTAGCCTATTTTCTGCAACCTTGTCCATTATTCTTTTTCTCTAGTTAGTCTGGGCCTGTGGCTCTACTTTTATTGGGGATGCATAATGATGTGTCACTAACTGTCCTCAGTCCACTACTGACCTTTCACTAGTCTTTCTGCTGTTCCATCCAGACCTGCTCTTCATATGCCAAGAGGGAAAAAAGTACCTTCCAGCTCTGGTAAATGGTCTAGGATGAATTGGAGCATACAACTGTCAGGGTTTCAGTCTGTGCCAGATATACTGCTCCCGATGACCTCTCAGTTGTCTTGTCTAATTCATACTGTTATATTGACTGAGATGGTTCCTAAATGATTGCTGCCTCTTGTCATCTAGTTGTCTTAGACTGCTGGGTTTGCCTCTGCTTGCTGTTTAATAACAGGAGATAATGATATATTTCTGTTAGAATCTGTGCCATCAAGCAACGTGTGCCACCAAAGTGCATGCCATCCAGTCTTACTTGGTTTTGAATGTTGTCTTAATGCATCCTAATAGTAGTGCTAGTGCTGTGGATAACACTTCTTTTCCTGTTTGTGGTATGGTAGACACTTGAACAGGGTGGGTAGGATCTACTCTATGGCAGGAAAAGCTGTCACTGGGCGTGGGAAGAAATGTGACTTCAGGAAGATTCCTTAATCCCCCTCAAAGGTCTGAGCACAACTTTGTGCTCCAAGATCTGGATTTGAAGCCTATACCTAGGGCTCCAGCCTCTGATCCTGTGCATCCTGCAAGCTAGGGGTCTAACTTTAGAGAGCATTCTGTAAATTTAGTTATGTTTTTGGTAGGAAACCTGTGATCACTGTTACCAAGATGAAGATAACTTTGGTCCTTAACAGTGCTCTCCTTTAATTGGCATTTTCTCCTTAGCAGTCCAGGCATAACAGAACTCCTATTTCTCCTTGTGTATACAATTAGAGCATGGAAATCAATGCAAAAACTATGACTATAAACACTGTTCAGCTGAAACAAAATCTGCTTAGACCTCATGATCCTCATTAATACTGATCAGTTACAGAATGGTGCCTTCTTAGCCAGAAGCATTTGGGTCCAGCAGTAGGAGTGTTCCTTAACCAGCATGGTGTACCTAGCTGCTCTGCTAATAAAGCAATTCTCACTCCCACATGTGTTGGTCTCAGGAACCTGAGAACAGAGAGGTTTCCCTCTGTGGATTGTCAATGGAACAATGGTAGGAACGGGGCCTTGGCATTCCCTGGAAGCAGAAGATAACTTTGACAACAAAGTTTAACTTTGTTCATGAGCAATCCAGAAAGACAAATGTAAGGCTATTGCAGTCACTACTAGGGAGGAAAAGCAGGGGGGATCCTACTGGTAATATGAAGAAGATAATATGAAGATGGCCAGATACAGAGTTTCCACCATGCATCCTGTGAGAGTTGGGAACATGATGACCAGCAGCCTTCAGTACAAACCGTCAGTGCAGGGGGTATTTTAATAAGGAAAATGGATAACCTGGATGATCCTAATATTTCTTACAGTACGTTAGGGTTTGGGGAGGGAGTGGGTGTGGGTACACAGTGGGAATACAGTGTCAGCCTGCCATCTTACAAGCTTTGTGAGGAAACCTGGAATGAGAAATAAGCCTTCTAAAAGGGGTTAAAATGGGGCCAAAGCAAGTAAGTCGGGGCTGTGGATTCCCTTCCCATATGGTCACTATTTTATAAGCCTTGCTCCCAGGAATGTTGAAGATTGCTTTACATTTAAAAGACTGCCCTAAGTCTTATGACTGCAGTATTTATTAATCAACAAGTGTCTCATCTTTATGAAGGTTGGGTCATTCCTTGCTGCAGATGCATTTAAAATCCTTAGTGAAGTGGGGAAAAAAACCTTGGCTCCACCCTATTGGAGAAGAACTCATGGCCCAGATTATTCCTCAGAGTTGCATGGTCTGTGACTTTAAAGAACAGCTCTTGCTGTAAAAACTGGGAACAGTGTTCCCTAGGAGCTGGCTGGTGATAGCACAGTCAAGCAGTGAGTCTGCTCTGCAGGTGAGTAACTGCAGAAGAAGCCTCTTTAATGACTGATTCCCTTTCAATCCCATCAGGTTACAAGACAGATCCATGAGCATGAGCAGGAGAACGAGTTGCGGGAACAGATGTCAGGATATAAGCGGATGCGGCGCCAGCACCAGAAGCAGCTGATCGCCCTGGAAAACAAGTTGAAGGCCGAGATGGACGAGCACCGCCTCAAGCTGCAGAAGGAGGTGGAGACACATGCCAACAACTCGTCCATCGAGCTGGAGAAGCTGGCCAAGAAGCAAGTGGCTGTGATGGAGAAGGAGGTAAGTTATATGCCTGAAGAGAGCAGTTCAACAGATCTTCAGGAAAAGGCTGTCTGGCCATAGTTTTAGATGGGCACTCGGGGACCTATGCAGAGTCATTCTCTGGGAGCCACCTTGACTAATTGTATGTATTTATTTGGCAAAACAAGATAGTATGTCTTAGTTTAGTTCCTGATATAGGGATGCCCCAGTTGACACTGACTGACAGTATTGCTGGGCTGAAAGGAGGTCCTTCTAGCCCATAATTGAGATGTGAAGATTGGGAAGGGCAGAGAAATTTGTGGTGCCCTAACCTGTCCTCTTCCCAGTGTGAAATGCCATTGAAAAATCCTCATGTATAACAAATGTGACAGGTAAGCCAAGAAAATGAACTTTTCCCATCCAGTTGTGGTTTTGGTGGAAGAGACAGGAAACATGAAGAAACTCTTAAATGCGTGTAGGTGTTAAATTTTTACAGTACACTTTCATGCAGTTGAATGCTGATGGGCTAGGACCTTGTTCTGCCACAGAGTGGGAGAAGGACAGACAGAATACACAATTGGGAGATTGATTTATGATGGATTTTGTTCTTCCTCACTCCCTAACCACCCTCCCCTTCTCCCAGGCAAAGGCAGCTGCAGCAGATGAGAAGAAATTCCAGCAACAGATTTTGGCTCAGCAGAAGAAAGACCTGGCAAACTTTTTAGAAAGTCAGAAGAAGCAGTACAAGCTTTGCAAGGAAAAGATTAAAGAGGCAAGAACCGCTATGTTCCTAGAGCCAAAAGAATGTGGCACAAGCATGGGTCAGACTTTGTTTTTGATAAACTTGGGTGATCCTGTGGGTTTAGTGGATGCAGCCAGATGGTGATGCAAATTGAACTCCCAGCTCCCAGATAAATGGAGAGTAAGATCAAGACCTGAGTGCACCAAGCATCATTATGAAGTGACATATTAATGTTCTTGATATCAGTGGGCTTTAGGAGGGTGTATTGCCATAAAGCTGGGCCTGTAATAGGGTGATAGAGGAATTGTGAGCTCCTGCAGAATTCCTCTGCACTTTCTCCCTCCCCTGAAAAGCACCAGATTGGTCACAAGTCTCTGTTTAAACTGTTTATGAGAGATCAGTCAACTGGTATCCAAGTGTCTTGCAACTGCTTAGCAAAATCAAAGTAATGACCTGCCTACATTAACCCAACCCCAAAACTGCATGTGTAGGACACCCACCCCCTCAGAGCAAAGGCTTCAGTTGACAGTTGAAATAAATGGGGAGAAAAGGGATAGCCAGAGAGAACAGAAGAAAAGCCCCTTTATGGCCTCAATTCAGTGAAGTGCTTGAGCATGTGCTTATGGCCCACTGGAATAAATGAAATGTATGTATGTGATTATTAAGTGTTCTGTGTTCAAGGTCAGGAGCCAAGGATTTTTGTTCATTCTCCTCCTTGGAAGGAAGACTGGACTCTAGGACATAAATCCCTTCCAGTTCTGTGTCCCCCTGATCATAAGAAGACATCTGTTTGCTCATTTGTTGTGTATGTGCAGGAGATGAATGAGGACCACAGCACACCGAAGAAAGAGAAGCAGGAGAGGATATCCAAACACAAAGAGAACCTGCAGCACACACAGGCTGAAGAGGAGGCACATCTTCTCAGCCAGCAGAGACTATACTACGACAAAAACTGCCGATTCTTCAAGCGGAAAACAATGATTAAGAGGCATGAGATGGAGCAGCAGAACATTCGGGAGGTGCGTCACTCTTAAATACTAGAGGTGCACCGATACATCGGTCCAATACTGGATCGGCACTGATTATAAAGAACATTTATTGTATCGGAAATCAGCCATATCAGGCTGATAATTTGGCCAATAAATGGCCTGTGCATGCACACAGCCGTACGGGTGGTGAGGAACACAGCCCGGCAGCATGGAGAGCTGCCTCCAGCTGGTAAGTCCGGTGTGGTGGAAGGGGAGTCGGGAGGCAGATCAAGGCCCCCATGGGGAGGGAGGCATGGGGCTGAAGCAAGCGCTGCCCAGCTGTGGCAGGCACAGAGCGGCGGCTTGTCTAGGGGGCACACAGAGGGTGGGGCTCCCACCACTGCACACCACTCTGCTGGACCAGCAGCTTGTCCAGCAGTTGCCTGCTCTTGCAGCGGCTCCCACCACTGCTCCCACCGCTCGTCTGGGGGGGATGTGCCCTCAGATCTGTGTGGGGCGGAGTGCACTGGAGCCGGGGCTGCTCCAGGCTCTTCCTGGCAGGGTGTGGCTGCGCTGGGAAGGGGGCTACGGGGTGGGGGTGGGTTGCAGCCGCAAATTCGCTGTAGTCCCTTCGCAGCGGAGCCCTGCCCCGCCAGGAAGAGCTTGGTGCAGCCCCAGCTCCAGCCCACCCCACACAGAACTGGGGGCGCGTGCGCCCGCCCCCCCGCCCTCCTGGATGAGCGGCACACAGGAGCGGGAGCTGCCAGCCCGGCCCCCCCACATCTCTCAGATGAGCCATAGCTCTGTGCCATGCCTGCCCTGACCCAGCTGGGCTTGGCCCCGGCCCCAGTCTCGCATCCTTCCTCCCTGCAGGGACCTTGATCTGCCCCCACCAGCCCCTTCCCTCCCCTCCCACCACACCAGACTTACCAGCTAGAGGCAGCTCTCCATGCTGCCGGACTGGGTATCACAAATCGGATCAGTATCAGTCGATATGCCTCCTTAAAAATCCCCAATCGGTAGCAGCCACAAAAATCTCTATCGGTGCACCCCTATTATATACCTCTTCAAACAGCTTTACCTTTGAATGATTTCAGGTCCTTAAAGCCTTGCTTCTCAAACTGTGCAGGAGGCCGTAAAAGCCAGTGATGCATGGAGCATTGAGTTGTTCCGTGGTACTGGATCTTCTTGTTTCTGCTTGTTAAGTTGCACAGAGAGAGAAAAATACATGAAATGCTTTCCTTGAATTAATTTTCCATAAGTAATTACTGTACTCGGCACAAGGTTCCTCCCAGGTCAAGTAGGGCCAGCCATCCTGAGTGTGAGCAATCATTGGGTCCCCCGGCATTGTATTTGTTGAATGAGCCTACCAGACTCTTCTTGTGGGAGACTTGAAAAACCCAGCTGCTATATTGCCAACCTCTGCAAGGGTGTTCATGTTAGACCTGGTGATACACAAAGGAGAACGTAGACCACAGCTAAAGTTTATGTGGCTGTATTTTACCCGGGTGGACTTCTTAAGAACAGTCACTTAGCCAAAAATATATGTATGTAGGTTATACACTAGCAGCAGTAAAAGAACAGTATTGAAGGTTGCAAAGTGAAGTGCTCAAAAACTAGGAAATGCTAGAAATAAAGGTTGCTTGTACAATCTTTAGTTCAGCCACCTTGTTTGTAAGCATTGTAATAGTCTTTAAATGATCCCATACTATGGGATCCCTGCTTCACTGGGGGCAGAGAATGTATGGTGCTTTCTTATGTCTTTAAATTCCCCTCTCTGACATTCATCAGTACAGTACCTAAGTGCTTCACAAACATGAATTCACCTTTTACAGCATGTCTGTGTAATGAGTTGGTGTTGTTTTATCTCTGTTTTACAGCTGGGATATTGAGGTACAAAGAGGGAAGATCAGAAGTTGCCACTAATTTTGGGTGTCCATTTGAACCACTTTGGACCCAGTTTTCCACAGTACTTAGGATTTGAGCATTTCATGCTCAAAGCACAGCTTGCCTTGACTACATCTTTATCTATGAATGCTTAGAATTTCTGCAGATTAGACCTAGGTCTCAGGTTGGGCATCTTGGAAAATAATCAAAATGTAGTTGACACTTCTGAAGAACTCTGATTTGAGTGTCTTACCTTGTGTTATATGATAGGTCTATGGTAGATGCAGGGATGGAATTGAGTTATACACAACAGTATTAAAGTGTCTTAGTCACACAGGCATTCTTTCTCTGCAATTCCCTTCATTCCCAGAACAATTCTGGCCTCCGCACTGAAGAGGACAGAGGTCCTGTAGAAAGAACAGTACATGACCATGTATTTAAGTTTGGCTTTTTTATGGCTTTTCATCTTTAGCACCCAAAATGACTGTTTTTTTTGAAAATGTTGGTAACTACATTTCAATTTTGGTAACTGCATTTCAACAGGAAAATCACTGCAGTTATTATGGAAGTTCTCACTCCTTCTGGAAGTAGATGGAAATCCATTAGATTCCTTCAGATAAGTGTGGAAGGATCTGAGTGTCTTGGACAGCAACCTTGGCCATCAGATGTAGTTCAGTTAAGTTTAAGCATTGCACACTTGGCAATACAGATTTCCCTGCAGTAGATGAGTCCTGAGCTTACTTTTCTTTTCCTATCTTAAAGCTATCACAGCTGGCATTCATATTTCCAGGTACTGGCACTAGAAGTTCAGCAGGATCCCAGTATGTAGGCAACAGATATAGTAAAGTAGTTCACTAGAAGGCCCAATCAATATTGGGACTTCATTGTGCTAAGCATGGTACAGACATGAGGTATGAGGAACTTATTCTTGTGTGAAGCAAGGTGATGAGTGATGAGCATGTTAAATGGAGCTGGAAGTGAGCCTTACCCAAGTCATCTCCTATAATGACTGCTAAACGGTCAGTAGGAACAAACGTGTTCCCAACTGAGTTGATATGTTAACCTGCAGATGAAAGGTTTTGTAGTTTGTTAGCAATACCTTGAGCTAGGAATATTAACAGCAGGCTATGGAAAAGTAGGGACTAGAACTCATGATCTCTCCTGGGTTGGAACTCAGAACAAGTTCCGCAAGGCTGCATGGTATTGTGTGGGGGGAATTTATCTCTGTGTATGCAGAGATGTAAAGCTTCATGTTGTTTTGGAGTGTATCCTGCTTTTGCAAGCCCTGTAGCAGGAGCCAAAATTGTCTCATAAGCAGCTGTTGGCAACACTGCTGTTCTGAAGTACCCGCAGGTGTCAGAACTGATCAACTTTGCCTTGATGGTCATCTGGCTAGTAATGCATGAGGCGCCTCACCAACTGGCACCCTGCAGGGTTTATAAATTGAATAGGCATGACAGATTCTGACCTGTGGTGCTTTCCTATCTGGAATTTCCTCTGCTCCCTAGCCTGCAAAAGAGAATGCTCAGAAAATGACATTGCTACACTCGGGAAGTAACACAGAGCTCATGTTGGCTGTCAGTGCCACCTGCTGGATACCAGGTGGTAGAAGGGCTGTGGCCAGGAGGTAGTTTGGGATATGAGCGAGCTTTTGTACCTAGTGTAGAACTTAGCCCATTTGTTCAGGAAAGCAGACTTAGCAGTTTCTCCTGTCCTGTTGCTGGCATTGTGTGGCTGGCCATGTGGTTCCAGCTTGTGCTTCACTGGGTACAGAGATCTGTCCAGTGCCAGAGGGAGCAAACAATGCTTGTTTGATCTGAGGGCTCATCTCATGTTGCACTGCCTCCTCCACAGGAGCTGAACAAGAAGAGGACCCAGAAGGAGATGGAGCACGCCATGCTGATCCGGCACGATGAGTCGACGCGGGAGCTGGAGTACAGGCAGCTGCACACGCTGCAGAAGCTACGGATGGACCTGATCCGTCTGCAGCATCAGACTGAGCTTGAAAACCAGCTGGAATACAACAAGCGGCGAGAGCGGGAGCTGCACAGGAAGCACTTCATGGAACTCCGGCAGCAGCCAAAAAACCTGAAGGTGACAGACAGGAGCTTAGTTGTCTCTACTAGGCTCTTTGCACCTGTAGTTGCTGGGGGCATGCCTCTTCCTTGTTCTCTGCCTTGGTCCTGCTGTTTCCATGCCTTGGCCTGTTGCTGTTCTCCTGCACCAAGTACCTCCTCCCTTATGCCTTTCTGAGCCTTGGTCATCCCTAGATTCTCCCTGTCCCAGTGGTTCCCCAGTGTGTGTGGACACTCAGGTCATGGGGTAGGAAGCTCCTTTGTTCTGGCTTTGTTGAAGTGCCCTGTGGGCCAAGGTTGCTGAATAAATTCAGGCTCTCAGTTGACAAAGCATAGAAAAGTTTCTGCTCTTTCAGCCTGGCCTTGCTTCATGCATTTTGCATGTTCCTTGAGTATGGCAATGGGCCATACATAGCAGTGAGGGTAAGGAAGAGAACGCCCTGCTTTGAGTGGTGTCCTGTAGATGCTACCAGTTAAGGCCTTTGGTCATCCAGCACTCAAGCATGTGCCCGAGTTCCCTTACCTTCCATGGGACTTAAAATTGAGTAGGAGCCCTGAGCTTTTCTCTCAGAAAGCCTAATAGTGCATGTGTTAGTGGGTCATCTAGTTACCCATTCTTTTACCTGGGTGGAAGCTGCAGCATGCAGCAATACTGTGGTGAGTGACTAGTTATCATCATCATCACAGAGGCAGCTATGTTTTGGATGCAATCTAAGCTCACAGTCTAAGCCCTTCTCCCTCTTCACACTGCCTCTCTGTCTGCAGGTTATGGAGATGCAGATCAAAAAGCAGTTCCAAGACACATGCAAAGTGCAGACAAAGCAGTACAAAGCACTTAAGAATCACCAGCTGGAAGTTACTCCAAAGAGTGAGCACAAAATGATTCTGAAGAGTCTGAAAGATGAGCAGACAAGGAAGCTTGCCATTCTGGCAGAGCAGTATGAGCAGAGCATCAATGAGATGATGGCCTCCCAAGCGGTAAGTGCAACCCCCAGCACTCCAAATCCTTTTGGTAAGTTGGATCTGCTGGGATGATCTGTGCTAAAACATGTGGCATGAAGGTATATTAGGGCATGGGTAGAGCGAGACATCATGGGAGCATCTCCTGCAAAGCTTACGCCTGTTGCAGCACCTTGTGTCCATCCATATAGCCCATTTTCTTCCATAAAGTTCTGCCAATGCACCAGTCTCATAACCTGAAATGCCCTTGTGAGTCTGGTTTTGGAGATCTGTTCAGAGTCTGTCTTTGTGTTAAATTGTGTTTTCGCCTATGATGAGAAGTTTCAACAACTAAGCAGCAAATTAGGAGCTTCACAAGTGTTGTTGCCTCACTGAGGCTTGATCCCCATGGTCCCAGGGTCTTGTGCATAGTGATCTCTGCCCTCCCCTATTCCTCTGAGCAGATGCTGAAGTTTGCAATTAAATGTGTTTTTCCCAGCCTGCTTTCCAAATAGTTCTTGTGGTTTGGCCTTAACAAATTAAGCACATAGCCTCTTCCCTCAACCCTAGCTATTCCCTGGGTTCCTTACTCTCATTTAGAAGTTGGGCTGAGCAGTCTGTCATGTCCCCAGAAGCCTCCCCCCAAATCATATCCCAGGGTGACATTGGGCAGCCAATCTCAGTGAGCCGGTAGGAGCCACCTACTGACTTCCAGCCTGATTTTGTTGGGTGTTTCAGACACAACTCTTATAAGCAACTCCCCCAGGATTACTTGATGCAAATAATAAATCCCAGTAATTTGAAGCACTGAAGGCCAGAATTCTTCACAGCTTGCTCTGTGTATCAGTATCATTCTGTAGATTTGTCTTCCTTTTCATCATGGGCCTCTCCCTGTTTCCAGTACCAAAGTACTGGAGCAAAACAGTCCTATCTTTCGACAAGTTACATTATTTCTCTCACTAGCAGTGAGCCTCCCTACCACCCATCATTTGTATCCCTGCTGTGTTTTTAAAATCATACTCAAGACACCATCTCATCCTCTTTCACTTTCCCCTATGAGAGATGCAGCGTATGAGTTTCATTGCTCTCCTTCCTTCTATCCCAATCCAGCCCCAAGATCCAAGGGGCTTTCCAAAACCTGGATCTTCAAGACAATGGATCTGTCTGCACCCCAGTAGAGGCAGACACACGGTGTTGCATTTATGGCTTCCTCCCTTTGCCGCCAGCACCTTACACTGGGATTTGGGTTCTGCTTAGATGCAGACACATTAGTGGATGTAACAAGGAGCAGCACCATAGCAAGAACTAACTGGTTGAGGTTTGTTGTTGTTTTTGCTTGTTCTTACAGCTACGGCTAGATGAGGCTCAAGAAGCAGAATGCCAAGCCCTGAGACTGCAGCTCCAGCAGGAGATGGAGTTGCTTAATGCATACCAGAGCAAAATCAAGATGCAGACAGAAGCACAGCATGAACGAGAGCTCCAGAAGCTGGAGCAGAGGGTATCTCTGCGGAGGGCACATCTTGAACAAAAGGTACGTTCCAGACGTGCTCTGAAACGACATTTGGGCTTGGCTAGTGAATTGCTCCTCAGAGCTAGCAACATCCAAGTTGTCATCATCTGTATTTAATTCAGTGGGCTGGGGACCAAAGGGTTAAATAGGATAGATGTTCTGGAGGAAAGTCAGGGGAAATAACTACAACAAAAATTTCTGCCACATTTGGAACTTGCTGCCACAAGATGTTGGTGAGGCAAATCACCTAACAGGCTTTCTTGTAGTTATGTATGTAGTAACTTTAGATGGAAGGTCCTCTATACAGGATAAAATGACCAAGGCTGTGAATTCTCATGTTTCAGGACTGATCAATAGGGTCAGAATGAAACTTTTCCCACATTATATTATTCAATGGCTAAGTGCATTATGGGATTTTAAGACATCTTGATCCCTTGGTCACAGCTGAAGATAAAATACCTAACTAGGCAATTAGACCGTGGTCTGATCTGTTGAGGGTGTTCCCAGGCAGTACTCAGATTATCTGGCCCAGCAAAATGTCTGCCCTGGCAAAGTCAAAGCCAATGAAGTGTAAGACTGTGAGGGTCTTTAATGGTCCCTCTGCCCATGAATTCCCTCTTCATTCTGCACTTTGTGGCTAAGCATGGAGCATCCTACGCTTCCTGCATCATCCCTGAGTGATGGCTGTAAGATGCAGGCACATAAATTGCAGACAACTGAGGAGGAAAGTGTCCTTGGGTGTGTTTGTCAGTTATGGGAAGATCCTGAGCTGCCACCATGATGCAGCTTTGGAAACGCCTAGTACAATTCTAGGGTTTATTTGATGGGGTAATTTCAGCAGAGACAAGTACTAGTGCTGTTGTACAAGCATTGACAAGATCCCATTTAGAGTATTGTGTGCCGTCCAGGCCACCATTGTTCAAAGATGGTGCACAGGTCTGAGGAAAGGCCACTAAGACAGTTAAGGGAACGGAGACCTTTTTTCGTAAAGATTCAAGGAGCTTAGCTAGTTTAGCTTTACCAAAATGGAGGTTGAGAATAGGTGTGATTGCTTCTTAACAAACATTCGTGGGGTAAACAGGGAGGGAAGAAGATTCCTAGCAGAAGTTGTGGAATGGGTTGCTGCAGGGGGGGATGCAGTAGTGAGGACACCCCTCCCCCCCCCCCCATTTCAGTCAGTGGGGGTAGTAGGCAGGTACTTTTTCTTTTTCTCCTCTTCCCTGAAGCAAGTAAGAACTGCCTCTATCCCTTTCCTTCTGTACTCAGCAGCACCTCCCCTGCATGCCCTTCCCCCTCTCCCTTGCCCACCACTGCTATCCTCTCTTGTTCTCCAGAGGGTGGTGGGTGTGAGAACACCAGAGCCTCTCCTGCCTGCTCCAGCCATGCTCTGTGGAGCCGGGCTCAACTGTGGACAGCAGCAGCAGTGGAAAGGTCTCCTTCCTGCCCTGCCAGTCTGGAAGCAGGTGTGGGGGAAGGGAATCTGCCCACCCTAACTGAGCCTGTCTCCCTGAGCAGCCCAACTGGAGTGAGGCAGGAGCAGCTTTGAAACTCCTCCCACCCCCTGCCCCAGGATCAGCAGCAGAGGGGAAGAAGGGAGGGGAGAGAAAGTATCACTGAGCATGAAGTGGGGAGGGAAGATTTTTATGTGCTTGAGGGACTTAAGTCCCTGGCTACTGTTTCTACAACTTGGTCTGCCCACCTTTGTGTGGAGGGTGGGACAGGAATGGGGATGCAGATGCCCCGACAACACAGGTCATGGCTCTTGCACTGACCTTTCTGAAATTCTGGGTTTGCCCACCATCTGCAGAACAGTAGGGGTGGGGGACCTGAACTGCTGTAAAATTGATCAGGATGAATTTATGAAAGGGATAATATGACAGGAGAGAGAGTTGTTGGTTCAACAAGAATTGAGGTATGTGGAATCAAGTATTTCCAGTCACCACATTGGGTTATAGAGGCAACTCATTTCTAGTAGGGGTGTACCGATTACAAATTTTCTTGGCTAATACCAGTTGCTGATTATTAACCAACCATACATCAGCTGATGCCAGTCCAATAACTGATTTTATTCCAGTTGAAACATCAGGGCAGGAAGTGGGAAGGAGCCACGGGCCACTCCTCGGGGGAGCTTCCTACCAATGCATGCACCCCCCAGGGGAGGCAGGGAGGGGGAGGGCACGTGCCCTCCCAGATCTGTGTGGGACAGATGCGGGCTGTCCCCTGTAGGCTCGGGGCTCTCTGCTCCTCCACCTTTGCCCTGGGAACCCCACACTGGCTGTGCACCCCTGCCTGCCCAGTGGTGGTGGGGGCAGCGAGTTGTGCCTCCCACTGCCAGGCGAGCAGCGTGTGGCCAGCGCGGGACTCCCCAGAACAAAAGCAGCCGAGCAGAGAGCCCCAAGCCTGCAGTGGGCAGCCCGCATCTGTCTTTGCTCCGCTCAGCTCTGGTCCACTTAAAAGCGTCCCTGTGCTTAAAAATGGTGGCAGTGCTTGAACTGAAGCTCATTTGCTGTGGGCTCAGGGCTCTCTGCTCTGCTGCCTTTGCCCTGGAAGCCCCACATCAGCCCCACACCCCCTGCCCACCTAGCAGCAGGAGGCACAGCTTGCCACCCTCACTCCTGCCAACGTGGGACTCCTGAGGGAAAGGCAGCAGAGCGGAGACCCCACAGTGAGCAACCCACATCCACCTCATGCACAATTATGGGGGGCACATGCCCCCCCCCATGCCGCCCCTGCAGGGTGCACACAGTGGCAGGGAGCCACCCCTCTCTCCCCTGCACTCCGTGGATGAGCCATCCGTGGTTCAGTCCTACTCCCTGCCCCAGATCCCATGCATCACCCTGGCTAGGCAGCACCCCCTGCCCCTATCCCACTTCCTCACTCACCATGGGGGCCTCAATCTGCCCCCTCCATGCCCCTTCCCTCCCCCATTCCCCTTCTCCTCCATAGACTTAACTGCAGGGAGCTGCTGTCCACATTGCCTAGCTGTATACCTGGCCACATGCATGTTTGGCCATGCACATGCCTGCAGTACCCCCTACATCTCGCTCCCAGCAGCCCCACGTAAGACCCTTTGCAGGCTAAAATGCTGCCCACCTGCAAGGGGAAACCCATCGTGGGGGATAGGGAACCCAAGTGTCCAGGGCTAGAAGACATAATTATCTGCAAGCATTATCGGCTACAACAGCCCAAAAAAAGCCTATAGCCAATAATGTAAATTTCCCTTTTATCAGTGCCAATCCAATAGGCAGCCAATATACCAGAGCACCTCTAATCTTCAGTCATGGTAGGTGTCTGGCAATGCCCTCATCTCCCCTGCTTTTATCTTTTGGTATGTTATAGGGTGTTGGTTATTCTAGCTTTGGGCTTTGCAGTTGTGTGCAAGGATTTGAAGTGGCAGTGTTGGGGAACGCTTGGTTAAAAGGTGGCCCACAGAAGCAGGGGACTGAACTCGATGGCCCAGGAGGCCCCTCCCAGTCCTGTGTTCCTGAGTGGTGGGTACCACCCGGTTGGCACTTTGGGGTACGCTGTGCTTTTCGGCGCTTACTGAACAGGCTGCGGACTGTGCTCGTTTCAGATTGAAGAGGAGCTAGCCGCCCTCCAGAAGGAACGCAGCGAGAGGATAAAGTTTCTGTTGGAAAAGCAAGAGCGAGAGATTGAAACGTTTGACATGGAGAGCCTGCGAATGGGCTTTGGGAATTTGGTCACATTAGAGTATCCCAAGGAGGACTATAGATGAGATTAAATTTCTTGCCATTTTCAAAAAAACAAAAAAAGAAAAAAGCTAACAAAATAATTACAGAAACCTGCAAAACCAACATTCCCCATGTTAACGGGCGTGCTCTCTCTCTTTCTGTCTCTCTTACTGACATCGTGTCGGACTAGTGCCTGTATATTCTTACTCCATCAGGGGCCCCCTTCCCCCCCACCCGTGTCAAGTTCCAGTGCTGGACAGCTCCTTGGCGGTCTTTTTCATAGTATGTCACAGTATTGATGTCTCTGTGCAATGATTAAAAATGTTTCAGTGAAAACTTTGGAGACAATTTTAATGAAACAAAAAAAAGTGGATGTTTGTTGCTTATGAGCAATCACTCATTTTACCACCAATCAATGAAAGTATAAGCAAAAAATAATTTAAAAAATTATATATAAAACCCAGGGGGAGAGAGACTAAATCCGCAGCCTTACCTTAACTAGCTGCTGCATAATTTTATTTTATTTTTATTTTTTTGGTATTTATTCATCAGGAATAATTAAATAATAAAATAAAAAATTTTATTAAAGATTGAGAAATTTGATACATTTTACAGAAAAAACGTAATCGTGATGTACATATCAGTGGTGACATATATTATTACTTTTGTGAGGGTGGGGGAGGGAGCAGGGCAAAGATCTTGTGATTTTTAAAAAAATAGAAAAAAAGAACCATGCCAGGTGAGGTGGAGATGAGACCTCAGCTTCGGCATAGTCTTGATTGTATCATAATCATTTTCTGCTGTCGCAGAGAATGTGAATACATTTAAACGAGCCCACAGGATCCCAGTAGCACAAATTGGGCTTTGTCAAATCATGTATTTTGTGTATAGAAGGAATTTAAGGAGAGCTTTTACTTATTTTCATATTGTATTTTAACTGTTTCTCTGATCAAAATTTTTTTACTTCTTCCCTCTTTCCCCCACCTGTCCCAGCCACCCTGCTCCTGCTTTCCAATTCAGTATTTGGAGTACCACACTCTCAGATCATCCCAATCTTTCTTTTCTTTCTTTTTTTTTCTTTTTTTTTTCCTTTTTTTTTTTTTGTGTTCCTCCCCCCGAGCCCACCCAACCCCATAATCTTGGTCATAAATATTGCATTATTCACACTTTCAAACTGTGTATTTTCTTACAATAAAAAATGATAAAAAAAAGGCTTTACTTCTTTTGCATGCACTTTAAAAAAAACAACAAAAACATTTTTCAGGTTCAAAGGAAGAGCATGGATAACTGTCAGAGCTTTTAATTATATTTGTAAATAAAAGTGTTCATCACAACGCCTCGCTGTATCATTGTAGTGGGAAGAGTGCCTCTCAGCCTGACCCCCTCCTGTGGGTTCCAGGAGGTGGCTGAGCAGGGGGAATGTGGGCCTAAGGTATTTAAGACACAGCCAAAGCTGCCCTTCCAAGCTGCCAAACCCACTTAACCTGCAGAGTGGTTTCTCCTAAGGAATTGGCCTTGCTGCTCAGGGTGTGGGCTGCTGACAAAATGTTTAGTGGGTAATATGCAGTCAGCCAACACCCACCCTCCAGCAGTCCAGACTTAGCCAGCCAGTCCTGCAGTGCACCCCACTCCTCCCCATACCTGGCATTAGACTGTGTAACACCTTACAACAGGCTTGTTCCTTTGTGCTCCCATAAGAATTAGTGAATGTGATCTCTCTCTTCCTCCTCCTCCTTGCAAGAAGGAGTGAAGGGACTGTTAGCCGTTCTTGGCTGGTTTGCTGAGACTGCCTACAATGTGAGAAACAAGCGGATGCTCCCCACAGGCAGCACAGTGATTGGGTCCCTTTCTTCCTCTCCATTTTGTCACCATTTTTTGTCAGTTTTCTTTTTCTTTCTCACCCCTTCCCTTTGGAAACACTGAACCTCCAATAATGGCCACCCCATGGATGCAGGCCTGGCTCCCTATGGCTGCCAGCATAATATAGTCCTGGCCTCTTCTGATCCCTGCTGTGCCCATCAATCTGCCAGACCTACTCAATTTTACTTGCAAGTTGAGCAGAGGCCAAGAGCTAGTGCCTTTTGACACCGCACCCTTTTAGCCCACTGTAGCATTTGGGAATGTGGTGTCAAATGCCTGACTAAAAAGGAACCACTTTATTGCAGCTGCTGGTGATCGTGGCATATGCATACACAGTTACCATCAATGGGAATACATTTTCCCTCTCCTATAGGCTTTACCATCTCCACCCATGGATGTAAAAGGTAGCCCTATTTTCAGGATGTTTCAAGGAGAAAAAATAACCTTACTAACTAAGCTTAACCAAGGGATTTGGCCCACCAAGCCCATCCAGACCTTCATCAGCCAGTGGTATAAGCATATTAGTCTTAGCTGCATGCATTTGGTCATGAAACATTTTGGTTTTTTATTTGCAGGTTGGCAAAGATTGCAGTTCATCTGCAGAGGCTGGAGTAACATCTTGTTTCTAGTCTACAGTTAATAATTACACTAAGAATTCATGTGTTTCTGCATGTTGACACTGCTCGTGGCTTTTATAGCACTACACGTGAAGCACGTTTTGGTGGATTACCAATTAAATAGGAGGAAAGGGTATATGGTGATGTTTAGTCAAGTAGTTACATCATGGATTCAAACAGTGGCAATGTGTAAGGGGTGCACATGCACCCTGTCGGCCAGCATTCCCAGGCAGGGGGGACAGGCAAGAGTGCTAGTGACACCCCTGAGAGTGCCAGCTGGGGAATGTGCCAGGAGAAGCAGTTGCCCTGCAGCTGATCCCACTGACCCGGAAGTGCCAGCAGTGTGCCTGGAAGTGCCAGTGGCACGCTGCTGCCAGTTGCAGATCAACAGGATCAGCCACCGGGGGATCCCCTCCCCAGTTGCTGACTGTCCAGTTGGGGGGGGGGGGCAAGTGCCCCCCCCCCAACTCAGGAGGCACTAGTCACCCATAGATTCAAAGATGCTTACGTTCTGCTCCAGCTTTAAGTGCATTTCATCACAGGATCACATAGAAAACTGCTACTGGTTGTAGGTGCTTCATAGCCTTTAATAAAGTAATTGACACACCTGAACATTGGCCTTGCTGTCTTGCAAACTGGCAGTGGCAGGGCCTTCAACTCTGCAGTGACCAGGAGACTTACTGCTGTAGTGATTGTATTTTGTGCAATTTGGAGTGGTTAGAGATTTTTGTCTTGTGTCCAGAAAGGTCATAAAATGTACAGTTGGTATATATTGCAAAGTGAGCAACCTGTTGTCTGTGCTAGGGCTGAGGGAAAGCTGCTGCTGGGTTGGCTACCACATCAGCAACGCTTGCTACAGATCTGCTGCCTGAAGGAGCTGGCCATAGACTGGGAGCAGGAGAAGAGAAGGAACAATGCTGTCAGCACTCTCTGGGGAGGCTGAAGTCTTTCTCTGCTCCTAAAAGTTAGCCCAGCCAGGGGATAAACGGTCCTTGCAGCACTGAGCAGGAATGATGCTCTATGATGTGTTATTTCCTATCAGTGAGCCAGCAGCAGCTTGCATTGTTCCCTGGCTAAAAACTGGTAGCTATCCCTACCAAAGAATTAAAGAACGTGATATGGCATTTGTCTAAAGCAATGGTTCGCAACCTTTTCAGATTTGAGGCACCCCTTAGAAAATGCTAGCTTTTAGTTTTCAGTTTTTTTTAACTATGGAAAAATACTAGAGCAGCTTTTCTGTTTCAAATTGCTCAGCAAAACCACAACAGATCAGAATGTTTTTAACACTATGGATTCCTATTTGAAATGTCTGGGTTTATCTTGTGACTCATGTTTGCATTGTGTGGCACCCTTGAAAGTTTCTCAAGGCACTTGAGGGTGCTGCAGCACCCCAGTTAAGAATCACTGGTCTTGAAGTAAAACACTTCTTAGCAAGGAGTTAACTTTCTCTGTAAGCCTATCAACCTCTCCTTACCAGAGGAGAGAAGTTAAGGGGTGGAAGATGGTCTAACTTGCCTTCCCCCTACAATGATGACTGGATTAAAGATTCTTAAGGAGGAACAACATAGCAAAGGAGAAAATTCATCCAGTTTGGTTCAGGTTAAGGGGTTGAAAACTGGAGTGAGATAGTTCTTCCTGGTTAGTCCTATAAAATAATGATTAGTCTCTTCTCCAATGCCTAGGGAAGGAGCTAGATCTTGGTCCATTTGCCCCATGGCAACTGCAGATTGTTTTCTGCAGCCCACAAGATGGCTTTAAAACTCAGCTGTTTCTTCAAAATAGATTAAGACTGTACTGTCTTTAGATGTAAGACTAATTAGAGCTTGACCCCCTAAACATTATTTGGGACAGCAAGCAAGTTACTTGCCCTAACCCTGAGAGAGACGGTGGCTTCCGGACAGCTGGAGGATTAAGGTGTTTTCCAGAGAGCACTGTGCAGCTGTGCTATATGAATTGCTGCTCTGTTCACATCTTACCCTCTGCAAGCAGACTTCATTAGGACATGTGCTATTAGTGTAACTGCTTGGACTCTGAATGTTATATATACCTCTCCAGCTGCACACCTCCCTCCATTCATCTTGCACTCTGTTCTTCAAAGGCAAAACTATTTTGAGCAAGACTTCCAGGTCATTTGCATGTAGGCATGCATTCTGGCTTGTGTGCCACCAACATAAGCATGGCTGTCACTCCTGGATCAAATAAGCCCAGACAACAGGAAATTTGACTGACAGGCTCATTAAATGGTCTGGTTGCTTTTTCAAACTACTGTTTTTTTTGTTCACTGTTCCAGCAAAACACCTGCTAGCAGCTCACAAGGAAGGGGTAGGTATGATGTTAGATCAGTTTTCTGAAGTTTCTGAAGCCTGTTTCTGCTGTACACTTTGTGTAGCTATTTCCACCTATGCAGAGCACTAGCGTGGCTGTCGTGTAGGGACTAGTTTTAGGGGGGGGGGGGAACCCTTCAGAGAATGTGATGACTGAGCATATGCTAGGCCTACTCCCAGCTTAATACAGGGGCCTCCAGTTTCACAGACCTCCCAACTGCACACTATACAGGTCCCCTGCACACATGGATGTGATGCACCTTGCCTCTGCCTCCCTGCCCAGGAGGGACTCCTCCACTGTACCAGTGCAGATGTCACATAGAGTCCCCAGGTCTCCTTTAACCCTGCCCCCAAGAGCACAGTGAGCCAGAGGAAGCTACAGGAAGGAAAGGACTCTGCCAACAAGAGAGCAAAGCAAGGAACAAGAGCAGGAGCCTGCAGTTTAACCCCCGAGAGGCTGCATGTGGCCTGTTGGCTATGAGTTGACCAACCCTGGTTTCACACGCTTTGTCTGTTCTCCCATATATCAAACCAGTTTCAAGAATTGATAGTCCCTGCTCACAAGAGCCCAGAGCAGCAGAGGTCATGCTTAAAGCAAAACAGGGTAGTGGTGTAGAAACACACCCTATGCTTTGTGCTGACTAGAAACCTTTGTACCCTTAGACCAAGGAGTTGAAAGAAGCTGATCAAGTCAGAAGGCAGCATGACAGCAATGGCAGTTTATAGACACTTCAGTAAAGAAGGAATAAGAGCCTGGGCGTCTTTAAGTTCTTTTTAATTGAACTCTAAGCAAAAAGCAACAAAATTAACATTGTGTCACAATACAGCTTGCACAGGACAAAAGTAGAGTTTGTAACCCACCAGAAAGGCCAGCAACAGGAAGTCAAGTTTAAAGCAACCTTCCCATATTAGTTTTGTCCCCTTGTGCTCAGTGTAGGGAGATCAAACCAGATAATAGGGTCAAACTAATACTGCTTATGAAACACAGGAACAACCTCCTTAAAGGATCAAGCGCAATGATACCAACTTTACTAAAGTAATTGCTCTTTCACTGTCAACAGGTTAATGTAGAACTTTTTGCTAGCAACTAAACATCACTTTCTCCTGGTAGTGTAGGTAATATGTTGACACAGAAAGGGATTGAATTTTTGCTTTTCTGCTATTTGCCAAGTCAAATATCATCTTATGAAATTAGGTATTGGATCATGAATGTAGTAGGATGCAAGTTCAGATGAGCTCTTACTAAAAATCTCAGATTATCTTTGTCAAGGAATAAGAAAAGACAGTTTCCTTCTCACTGGGCTTCTGAGCTATAGGCTATTCACAAGGCATCAGCAGTTCTAAGCTTTTCACTTAGCCAATCTGTGTTGGTGTACTAGCACCCTTGGGCAACAGTGAGCAAGTGTATCCACACAGGGTCTAGAATTTCTCCTTTACCTTTTTAAAATCAGTCTAAATAGAGATCCCTTGCTGCAAGCCAATAAGGTCCCGGTTTTTAAAGAGCTAAAGACATGTAACACAACAGGAGTCTGTGGAATTTGGGCCCAGCTCTTTAAAAGGCATTTAGGTGCCCAAGTTCATGCAGGGCAGGGGTGGGGCATACAGATGTTACAAAGCTCTGATTCCACTCTCTTTGTGTAGAGCAAGAAATGAAAGCAAAACAGATCTCACAAGGGCAGCTGGGACAGGTGGAAGAAGTTGCTCTAATTAAATACTAAGCTATTGAGACTTTTTGTGGGCAAAACTCATCTCCCTAAAGGGATAGTACATATCCCTCTAGACACCTATTCTAAGGGATAAAAAGTTTGGGAAGGAGGGGTACCGAGTGGGGTGGGGGTGAAGCCACTGCCTCTACTTCCCAGACAGTTGCTCATAGAGCTTGGGCACGTAGTCATCCCACTCTGCCTGGTAGCATGTGCCTGCCACTGGAACTCCCAGCTTATACTTGTTGCGAAATGAAGCTACTTTGAATTTTCCACGATGGTCACCAGATCGGTTAGACAGGATGGGCTCATCACAGGTCAGTTGCTGCGGCTGCTCATAAACCAGCCACACGTACCGGTGAAGACCTGCAGATTGGGTGAGAAAGGAAGATGCTTCTGGTTAACACAAGGTACTTATTTGTTTCCAAGTTAAGGAAGTATTGTACTATGCAATTGTATAAGCTCCTCCCCAACACAATAAGGTTTTGGCTAAAAGGTAACTTTCACTTGTTAGTTTTGTTGCTGTGCAAGGAAGGCCATAGGACAGGGCAGAGACCATAGTATAGGAGGGAATCGTTCTCAGTTCCATGGTCTGGATGTCATACTTTTAACATTTATGTAGCAGGAAGTAATTCAAGGCCACTGGGAAGAACTATTTGAAGGAAACATTAAGGCAGCAAGGGTCTTATGAGCTACTCAATCCATTTCAAGGGGGTCTCAATAGAAAAAGTAGTGCGTTAGCCACAAGGCAGTATTCAGTTTTTTCCAGATCCATTTGTCACACTCCAATAGTGACTTAAAGCTACAACTAACTGTTCAGCAACAATACAATTCCTACCAAAGGGCACAGGGGTGAGGGTCAGGGGATGATGTCAAGTGTGGCAAGTTTACTTTAAAGCAACGGTTTTCAGCATATGTACCCCTTCTGGGAACATTGGGGGGGGGGGCACGTGCCCTTGGGTCTGCACCAGGCTGTTCCTAGCAGGAGGGTGAGGGGGGAAGAGTGCGGCTACAGCCACCCCAAGATTCACTGTGGTCCCCGGACCCCTGCTTGCAGCACAACCTGGCCCAACATCCCTGCCGGGAACAGCCCAGCTGTGCCCCAGGCCCAGCATGCCACGGCCTGCATGCAGATCAGGGGGTACATGCTGCCCCCCACCCCCAGGTTGCATGCAGCAGCGCGAGCTGCCCCCAGGCGAGCCACTCATGACTCTGCTCCGGCTGGGCAGTGCCTGCCTCAGCCCCTGCCCTTCCCTCCCTCACCACAGGTGCTTATAGGGAGGGGAGGGGGGGGGAGAAAGGCCTGCAGCTACCCCAGTTTGCTGTAGCCCCCCTCACCCCCCTCCCAGCACCGCTGCTGTCCAAACAGAGCCTGCCCCATCTCACCCCGTCCGCAGATCTTGGGGCACACCCCCCTGCATGCCCCTGCTCCACTCCCCCCCCCCAACTAACTTACCTGCCAGACCCAGCTGCTCTCCACATGGCCAGGCTGTGCTCCTGACTGCCCCGTGCAGCACTGCACCTGCGCGTGTGCACACACAGGGTCCTACGTACCCCCTACGACCCTTTTAAGTACCCCTAGGGGTACGCATACCCCCAGTTGACAACCATTCCTTTAAGGATCTGTTGGGTGTACATACAGCTCCTGCTAATGGTTAGGCTGTAGATCCGAAAGGGTTCTTGTTGCTGCGATTCTGCGCTTGCAGGGTTGAGAAGGGGCAAGGCGGCAAGTGGCCAATACCGATCTTCTGGTTTTATAGTCTGAGGGTCAGTGTTGGCATTCTCTGAACATGCCTCCCTTGCCAGTACTTTCCATATGCAGTGGAGCACTTAAACACCTGTTCTAAATGACTCAAGAGGCCTTTGACTGCCAGACAGACTTAGTCTATGTTCACTCTGGAGAATAGTCTCCAGCAGCAGGTACTGCCTCCCAGGTGCTGAGCCCTTCTAATAGTCTCCTTGGAGGAAAGCAATTCTAATTCAGCACAAGTAGAGAGAGAGGTAGCCCAGCTCTGACTAGCTTTCAGGGTTTGTGGTTTAAACCAACCCCTTCAACTTAGAACCACCCAGATTTGTACTCAATGATAAAGTTACCTCCATGCCCTAATGCAAGCAATCAATCAATGTACCCAGAGAATGGTGACGTGCTAAAGGAACATTGGAAGTGCTGGGCCCTGCTATACGTGTTACAGGGTCAAGAGCAGTGGTCTCCTGCCTCCCTGTAAAATATTACATGGGACATGTTTCCAGCATCACTTCTGAACAAGCTAGTTTCTTTCTTAAAGCTGCCTACAGCATTTTTTTCAGTGCTAGGAACTTCACACTCGCTGCATGAGCTGCAGATTTGTTAAGCAAATGAGAGCACTGCAATACTCACCTTGCATTAGCCTGTCCAGGACCTTGAACCAAAAAAGAGGGTCACCAGTTACTGACCTGTTCCTTTGGGAGGTCCAGAGCCAACATAGTCAGACAGGACTTGCCCACTTTTGATGTCATTTCCTTTCATGTTGGTCACAAGAAAGTGATGCCATTCCCTAAAAAGCAGATCAGACACAAGTTAGAAGCTGCAGCCTCTCCCGATGACCGTGCTTTCCAGGGCCAGGTATGCACAAAGCAAGCGCCAGAACTAAATTCCTCCCCCCGCTCACTCTTGGTCCTGAGCCAGTCCTGCCAAATTTGCCCTTGGAAATAATTAGGCGGGGGTAATTTCACACAAGCACAACGGGTTTGGGCAGCGCAGGCAGCTCTTCGCTGCGAGTAACCCCTGTTGCCACGGCCTGGGCGTGCAGGGGCTTGGGGAGGACAGTCCTTCGCTAGCGCGGGAGCCCTGGGGTCAGTCCCAGGCTCTCATCTCGCTGCAGGACTCATGCCAAGTTGTGGGACTGTTTTAGGCCTCTTTTCTGCCAACAGACGCAGCACGGCGGGTCGATAATGACTGAGCAGCAACCAGGCCGGGCCCCCCCAACCAGGTACCTGAACTTCGGGTCCTTCCTGCTGGGCGCGTCGGGGTCGGTCAGCACCAGGGTGTACAGCTTCTGCGGGTCGCAGCCGTCCCACTCGATGCTGGTCGGGCGGCTCTGCACCTGCGGGGAGGGGAACCCGGCCCGGCCCGTGAGACCCGTCCCCGCTCCCGCTCCCGCCCGCCCCGCACTCGGGCCCGCGAGCAGGCCGGGGCCGGGGCCGCGCTACACGCACCTGCGTGGGCGTGAGCACCTTGCCCAGCTCGTCGATCTCCACGGAGCCGTACTTGACCCGCAGGGGCTGCGTCGGCTGCTGCTCCACCTCGCCCAGGCTCAGCGGCCCGCCCCACTGCGCCAGCTGCAGCGGCATCTCCCCAGCTCGGGCTCAGCGCGCGACTGCGGCGGCGGCGGCGGCGCCCGCGAGATCCCACGGCGGCGGCGGCGGAGTGACAGCGGCGCCCTGCAATCCCCGGCCGCGCCGGGCGGCGCCCATTGGTTCAGGAGCGGGGGGCGGGGCTTGACAGCTAGCTTTGGCTGCAACTAGACTGGGCTGCGGGTGGGCGGGGTTGAGGCTTTTTCCCTCCCTCCCCCACCCTGACCCCTGACCCCTGGTCCTGGCCTGGTATCAAGCAAATCAGGTGTGAGGGTGCCCAGGTTCACCCAGGAGACCCGTGCCCGGTGCAGCTGTGGGTGTGATCCAGCCTGTTGTGCAGCTTCCCCCGGGCTGGGTGACCTGCCCTCCCCGCCTTCCCCTGGGGCAGCTCTGAAACGGGCTCTGCTCCAGGGCAGGGGTGCCCGCACGCATGGCCCGGGGAGCAGGCAGCCTGGGGGATCGGGCACAGCGGCAGATGGGGCAGGGGGCAGAAAGCAGAGCAGCAGATGGGGCAGGGGAAAGGGCTTGAGGTGGGAGTGCCGGGCTGTGGCAGGTTGGTCTAGGAGAAGGGAGGTGGACTCTCCCCAGGCTGTGGTGAGCAGCCAGGCTATTTCTTTTACTTCCTGACTTGTCCACACCTCCCCTGGGCCTAGCTAAGCTGGCCATCTCTGCCCAGCAAGGAGGCCCCAGCCAGGAGGACCCCCGGTGACTCTGGGGCCATCTTCCTGCCCCTCATCCATCACATCTCAGGGCAGTTTTGGTGGGCAGCGTCCACTGGCTCCTTGGAGTTGTTCAAGGCCGGTGGGTGCTGGCTCTGCTTCGTGTCCCCCGTGGAGCACTTGTTATTAACCTCTGACCCTCACTCCTGTCTCTGTTCTTTAGTTGTCCCAAGAAAGCTGTTGGTGCACATTTAATAGCCCTGTCTAATAACAGGAGGGGCTAGCAGTTTCTTTTGGGGGTCATCCCATGACTCCCATGTACATCAAATAGGCCTGATATTTCCACCAGTCTAGAAGAGGGCAAGCCCTTTGAAGCTTTTCTTTGCCACCACAAAAACAATGAGCCTTTTGTTTTCAAAATAAGTTCTTGAGCCAGCAGTGACCCCCCTAGGAGGACTGTCACAAGGAGTTACTGCCACTGGACCCCATCTGCACCCTGGGGTGAGGTCTGACAGCTGTGAGCCTGTTGCCTAAAGTACTCAAAAATGACCGCACGAGGAAGGTCCCAGGCTGTGCTGTTGAAGTGAGGCTCTGCACAGGCCCCATAAGCTCTGCGTGCCCCAGGACACAAGGATCCAGCTGCAGCTGTGACTGGAGTCTGCAGGTGCAAGAGGCTGCCTGAGGTAAAGCAGTTCCTTGCTGAGTGACCTGCATGACCCCCCACCTGCCCGTGCCACTGAGACAAAAACCACAGGTCAGTAATAGTGTCAGGGTGGCTTTTGAGCCTTTTGTGAAACTGCCTTGAGCACTGTTCACTTGACACCCCTGCAGTAAGTATGATCGAGTCCTATTGTTTGGGAGGAAATCTACTCCTACAGCCAGATCACAAAATGGTATGTTAGGGCACTTTTGTCCTTTCTTTGCTGGGTAACCTTCCCTGCACAGTTCTCCCCCACCTACCCAGGGTCCTTTTACTCTCAGCAACATGGGAAGGGCAGGGTGGCTGTGACCCCCAGCCCCTACCTGTCTGTTTGCAACTGTTAGGTGGTAAGTCTGTGTTTTCAGGTTATAATATGGGCTGTGTATTGTTAGTCACACAATATAGGTGTGAGGCAGGGAGTAAGGACATTGGGGTTCTTTTCACGGCTGCCCCTGCCTCAAATAAGTGACCCTAACAAGTGCCTCAGTTTTTCTATCTGTATGTGCCTCACTTTCTCTATCAGTAAAAAGAGGATAATCATTCCTATTTGTTATGGATCATTATAAAACTTAGACCCAAAATGTCCTGTGATTCTCAGAGGAAGGCTCTCTTGGAAGTTAAGGGAATTATTAGCTAAGGACCTGCTGAATTCACCCTTTAGGTCTAGGGGTGGGGTGAATCAGGAGTCCCAGACGAGGTAATAATTGGATTATCACTTATCAGGAGCTCTGGGGAGCAATGGTTTTCCAGGTCTTCCAGGATCTCTAGGATTGCATAGGCTGTCACATACTGGACAGCTACCAGAAGCAATGCTGGAGGGATAGCCTGTAAAACCGTGAATACCTGGACAATGGGGGCCATCTGGATCTATAGGTCAGAGGGGATACAAAGGTGAACCAGACCTTCCAGGTCTGTGAGGAGGTCTTGATAGACCTGGGCTGAAGGGCTCCCACGGAGGCCCAGTAGCTTTAGCTGGCCAACCAGGTCTTCCAGGTCGTCCAGGTGACAGCTACTGCTGTAAGGAGGTTGGTACGGGAGTCTTAGCACTTGTAGCACGAGGAAGTCCCAGCAAGCTACCAATGCCTTCATATCCTTGATGACCTGGGATTTCTGGAGCCCCAGGATCTCCAGGGAAACCTGAGATGACTGTGTTCTCACCAGTGAAACCAACAGGAGGGCCTGGTGGACTGGCCCCATTCAGTTTACCTTTCACTCCCTCCGCTCCATTGAGCACAGAAATCTTAGGATCCTTGAAGGACTTTTTCTCCCTGGAATTCCTGGAAGCCCACTTCCCAGGATACCTTGGTCAGTCTTGATGCCAGGAGCACCCCATATTCCATCCCAGCTGAGTTCACCCTTTGTCTCCGTTGGCACTGGCAGGACTTTGTAGAACAGAGTTGCCTTAGAATCACAGAGAAGGAGGGCTACAAGGGACCTCCAGAGGTCATCTAGTCCAACCCCCTGCCTGAGGCCAGATCATCCCTCTCCAAACCATCACATATAACCATAATCTAAACTTTACATAAGACTACCCTCAACCCTGACACAACATAGACCTAACACCCTCACCCGCCACAGGTAAAGCAGGGGAACCACAACAGCCAGTGTTTTGCTTCTATAAAGTCATGTCAATATATGCTCAAGAGGTCGTGGGTCAAGGGCATGCCCCCTGCTACAGAGGAAGGCGAAAACCCCCACAGTTCATACCAATCTGACCATGAGGTAAAATTGCTTCCTGATCCCGAATATTATGATCAGTCCGATCCTGAGCAGAGGGGCAAGATCCTCTAGCCAGAAACCTCTGGGTTTGCTCCTGGCAAGAGAATTGACACACCCCAGTTTAAGTCCCCAGCCTCAGCTATAGCCAACACACAATGCCTCTGGGGAAGCTTAAACATCCCCTGACACATACTGTATAGCAAAAAAAAAAAAAAAAAAAGGGAGCAGGAGGGGGCAGGAACAACCAGCAAAGCCCAGAAGCATGGGAAATACCCATGGTAGAAAATAGGCATAGCTATGCCTAGATCACCCCTGACCAGTGGCTGTCCAACCTCTTGAACACCTCTTGAATCGGAGGAGGAGGAAGTAGAAGGATTGTGGGTTAGGTTACATGGAGGTCAAGGAGAAAGAGATTTGGTGGGAGGGGTCTGCTACAGACCCCCACACCAAGGGGAAGAACTAGATTTGAGGCTCCTGAGGCAGCTCTCGGAGACCATAAAGACTAGGGAGGCGATAGTCATGGGGGACCTAAACTACCCAGACATCTGCTGGGAGACGCAGACAGCAAAGTCCCACCGTTCACGCAGGTTCCTATCCTGTGTACAGGACCTCCACCTGACACCAGGAGGTACATGGTCCCACTAGGGGGGATGCCTTACTGGACCTGGTATTGTCAACAGGGGATGACATGGTAGGAGACCTACAGATCAGTGGTCACCTAGGGGACAGTGATCACCAAATAATAGAATTCATCATAAGACATCGAGTGGGTAAGGTAACTAGTAGGGTGAAAGTGCTAGACTTTAGGAAAGCTGATTTCAATGAACTTGGGCGTTTAGTCAAGGACGCACTGCAGAGTAAGAGTTTTGAAGAGATGGGAGCCCAGGAAAAGTTGCTGTGCCTTAAGGAAATGATCCTTCGGGCACAGGGAGACGATCCCGATGTGGGGAAAAAGGGGGAAAGGGGCCAAGAGGCTTCCTTGGCTGACCAGAGAAACCCAGAGCAGTCTACAGGCTAAAAGGGGGGCATATAAAAAGTGGAAATGGGGAGAGATTACTAAAGAGGAGTATACCTCCTCTGCTCGCGCTTGTAGGGAGGCAGTTAGACAGGCCAAAGCTACCATGGAGCTGAGGATGGCAGCCCAAGTTAAGGATAACAAAAAATTGTTTTTTTAGATATATAGGGAGTAAAAGGAAGGCCCAGGGAGGAATAGGACCCCTACTAAATGGGCATAAGCAATTGGTGATGGACAGGGGGGACAAGGCTGAACTCCTCAATGAGTTCTTTGCCTCACTGTTCCTAAGTGAGGGGCTCGACAAGTCTCTCACTGGGGTTGTAGAGAGGCAGCAGCAAGGTGCCAGACTTCCATGCATAGATCATGAGATGGTGCAGAGGCACTTGGAGGAACTGCCTGCGTTTAAGTCGGCAGGCCCGGGTGAGCTCCATCCGAGGGTACTGAAGGCACTGGCTGACGTCGCTGCACAGCCACTGGCGGGAATATCTGAACGCTCGTGGCGCATAGGCCAGGTCCCGGAGGACTGGAAAAGGGCCAATGTGGTCCCCATTTTCAAGAAGGGGAGGAAGGAGGACCCAGGCAACTATAGGCCAGCCAGTCTCACCTCCATCCTTGGCAAAGTCTTTGAAAAAATTATCAAGGCTCACATTTGCGAGAGCCTGGCAGGAAAAATTATGCTGAGGGGAAACCAGCACGGGTTCATAGCAGGTAGATCGTGCCTGACTAATCTAGTCTCTTTTTATGACCAGGTTACAAAACACCTGGATGCAGGAGTAGGGGTTGACGTCGTTTACTTAGACTTCAGGAAGGCCTTCGATACGGTATCCCACACTATACTGGTGAACAAGTTAAGAGGCTGTGACTTGGATGACTACACGGTCCAGTGGGTGGCAAATTGGCTAGAGGGTCATACCCAGAGGGTCGTAGTGGATGGGTCAGTATCGACCTGGAAGGGTGTGGGCAGTGGGATCCCTCAGGGCTTGGTCCTTGGACCGATACTCTTCAGTGTCTTCATCAGCGACTTGGACGAAGGATTGAAGTGTACTCTGTCCAAGTTTGCGGATGACACAAAACTGTGGGGAGAAGTGAACACACCAGAGGGCAGGGAACAACTACAAGCAGACCTGGGCAGGTTGGACATCTGGGCAGAAAACAACAGAATGCAATTCAACAAGGAGAAATGCAAAGTGCTGCACCTAGGGAGGAAAAATGTCCAGCATACCTACTGCCTAGGAAATGACCTGCCTGGTGGCATGGAAGCGGAAAGGGATCTTGGAGTCCTAGTGGACTCCAAGGTGAACGTGAGTTGTCAGTGTAACGAAGTCATCAGGAAAGCTAATGGCACTTTATCGTGCATCAGCAGATGCATGACAAACAGATCCAAGGAGGTGATACTTCCCCTCTATCGGGCGCCAGTCAGACCGCAGTTGGAATACTGTGTGCAATTTTGGGCGCCGCACTTCAAGAGGGATGTGGAGAACCTGGAGAGGGTCCAGAGAAGGGCCACTCGTATGGTCAAGGGCCTGCAGACCAAGCCCTACGAGGAGAGACTAGAGAACCTGAACCTTTTAAGCCTCCGCAAGAGAAGGTTGAGAGGCGACCTTGTGGCTGCCTATAAGTTCATCACGGGGGCACAGAAGGGAATTGGTGAGGTTTTACTCACCAAGGTGCCCACGGGGGTTACAAGAAATAATGGGCACAAGCTAGCAGAGAGCAGATTTAGACTAGACATTAGGAAGAACTTCTTCACAGTTCGAGTGGCCAAAGTCTGGAACGGGCTCCCAAGGGAGGTGGTGCTCTCCCCTACCCTGGGGGTCTTCAAGAGGAGGTTAGATAGGCATCTAGCTGGGGTCATCTAAACCCAGCACTCTTTCCTGCCTATGCAGGGGGTCGGACTCGATGATCTATTGAGGTCCCTTCCGACCCTAACATCTATGAATCTGTGAACCTCCAGTGATGTAGAGTCCGCAGCTTTCCCAGGCAGTCTATTCCACAGCCTTGTAGACCTTATGCCTAGGATGCCATGCAAGCCAGGCAGTCCTGTAGCTCCCTTAGCACCAGAGATACCATGTGGGCTTGAGAGCCCCATTCCAGGTGCACCTTTTCAACCTGGCAATCCTGGTGTACTTAGTAAGCCATCCAAGCCAGCACAACCTGGTGGCCCTGGCTGACCAGGTGGGCCAGGATGACCTGGGAAACCTTTAGAACCAGGAGATTCTGGGAATCCTAGTCCAGGCTTCTCAGTAGCACCTTTTCCACCTGACACCCCAGGTTTCCCCAGTATGCCTGGATTCCTCTTATCACCTTGGTCTCCAGAGAAGCTAGATCAGGGGTAGGCAACATTTTTGGGCAGAGTGCCAAAGACGTCCACAACTTCAACTTGTAAGATGTTGGCATGCCAGAAGCAGATGATGGGACCACGAAGGGCCTGATTCTTGTGGCCAGGTAGGCCCCAGCCCCTTCCCCATCATCCACCCAGATGCATGCATGCCAAGCAAAAGACTTTGAGTGCCACACTCTGGCACCCAGGCTGGGGGTTCCCTACCCCTGAGTTAGATGGTTCTGAGAGATCGTCTGACCCTGGAGTGCCAGGCAGAGGAATGGCTCATTCTGCTTTACCTTTTGCCCCATTACATTCACTGAGGCCAGGCTAATTGCATGAGTAAATCTTTGTGGGGTCAGAGTCATGGCTTTCCTCTTCCTGGCGGAAACATAAGACTTTCTTTTGTTTCTTTTCGTGCACAACAGATTTAGGTAAATATTTCAGGAAACAGAACAGTGCAAGAGGAAAGAGAACCTGCAGAAGAGGAGGTTAATTTGAAACAGATAACAGCTGAAGATATATAGATCTCAGACAGGAATTGCTTCCTCACAGTCAGTATGACAAGCGCTTGACTGAGAGCATCATTTGTCAAAGGGAAATTAACAGAGTAAAGATAAAGGGTGAGATGGTCCAGAGCCCATTCTGTGGGGTGCAGGATAGCTCACAATCAGATCTGTTGTTGTTAAAGTGGCTGGTACAAATCCAGACAGGCCTAAGTGGTTGCACTGTGTACTGTGCTACGAGTGCTTGGTGACTGTATGAAATAAGGCAGGTGGTCAGAGTCTGTGTGCGGTGTTCAAGATCACAGGCATGACCCCCCACCAAGCACCACAGTCAGTGCATGGCTCTACCTGTGTGTTAATGTTGGGCTGTAACGTGTAGACAACAGTTGGTTACAACAGGCTCATTGGCTAGGAGACTGGTTCAGATTTGTCCTAGGTCCAGTACAGGGATCCAGGGAGGTAGTTCATACAGTTGCTCTCCTGGGCTACTGCAACAGGAGTGCAAACATAACACCACCAAATAGTTCCTCCTTCCACTCCCAGCTTGACCCTGGCCTGCCCTGAAGCATCTCCTCTTGTAAGCTTTCCCATACACGGTTATTTGCTAGGACTGTGGAGCCCCTTTGCACTAGCACATCAGTGAATTCTCTTCCCTCTTTTTGGGGGTAGATTCCTGCCATTGTGCCCAAGGCCAGTGCCCAGTTCATGCCCTCAGAGGCTGACTTCCTTTGAGGAGCTGTGATGCTCCCAGCCTGGTTAGCCTTGGCAACACAAGTCTCCGGTGTTCAAGTTCCAAGTTTCCAGGTGCTCCTGAGGGAAGCCAAGGCAGCTAAAATCCCTGGGGCCTACAGCTGTGGGGTGAGAGGAGTAGTAATATATGACAAACTAGGTCCAACTTAAGTGTAAGGCGTTGCACTGGAGAGGGGTCAGAAGAGAGAAGAGGTATGCCTCAAATGGAACAGCTGCAAGGGGGTATAAGAGAGCATTTATTGCTTGTGTCATCCCTCATCTTAGCTGATATCTGCTTCCAACTTCTAAGCATTATGTTTTACCAGCCTGGACTTCCTCATGTTCACTTGGGCATTGACAAGTGGTTGTAGATAGTGCAGAGATTTCTTGCCTGACCTTAGATCTCATCCCTGAGCCTGGCCTTGCGGATGTAACTGAGAGCAGTCTTTGATTTAGTGAGTCAAGGTCTTACCTAATGTGCTTTGTTAACAGAGTGACCTAGTAAGAATTCCCATGTCCCAGTGTTAGGAACAAGATGCAGGTCTGCATTTCAGGGACAGATGTGGAGAAGCTGATAGGGCTGTTAGGGACTTTCTGAGAGTGCCCCAGATTTCTGGCCCTGTTGTCAGGGAGTAGTGTGCCAGAGGGTTAGCAGTTACCAGATGGCTCCTTCCACTTCCTGGCTGTGTAGAGTGAGCTAGAGACCCAAGGACAGGGGTTGCAACGACCAAGCACTTTAATAGGCTCATCCTCCTGCTGTGAGATGGACTAATTTGGATCTCTGTCATTGTGTGTTTTGTCTGCAAGCCTTCAGACTACATCCGAGCTTTAGCCTCTCCCTACTCAATGAGTTAGGAAAAATATCCTTGCATGTTCTTAGCTCCCAAAATGCCCCTGGTGGGACTCTCCAAGCTGTACCCTGGAATATTCATGCCCCAGCTGACTAGTATGGCTTATGTACATTGTTACCTAGATTGCAGGTAACTTTGTGGGTAGCCTACTGATAAGAGGCAGAAACAGGTCTACAGCCCTCCCTTTTACCTGCTTGCATGTTAACATGAAAACAAGCATTTATCCCAAAGTCTATCCAGCTACGCACAACAACACACCAGAAACTCTCACCTATATTGGCTGGGGAGACTTGAGAGGTGGCACACAGATTGGCAGCAGGTCTTCTTGAATTTGCTGAGTTCTCCAAATTTCCCTGCAGCCTATGCCCAAGATGGCTGGTTTTAGTATTCTAATACATGACCTTTGATTGGCTGTATTTCAGTGTTTCTGTTTCACACATCTCTTGTGGATTTGGAAGGTATCAGTTAGTTAGGATTTATATCCTTGGGTAAGCGGGAGGGTTTATTATCTCTTTTCCCTCCCCACTGTGGAATGCTGCTTCTGTTTCTTCTTTACGCTACTTTATGGTCTTCTCTGACGGGCTGTTTTTGTTTTTACAAACTGTCTAAGCATTTTAACAAAAATATATCTAATATAGCAAAAAAACATTAATACATACAGGCTGCTTGCAGACATAAAAAATACAAAACCAAACTGGTGCTTTAATTTAAACTCAGCATGTTCCCATGCCAAGTCCCACACATGCCCAGAAGAGGCAGTGTGTTACTTCAGCCTGGCTCACCTGACATT
The DNA here is from genome assembly GCF_030867095.1 of Alligator mississippiensis. Lineage (NCBI taxonomy): Eukaryota > Metazoa > Chordata > Crocodylia > Alligatoridae > Alligator > Alligator mississippiensis. Next base: position 22,661,486 of record NC_081833.1, read on the forward strand.
TATAAAGATTGGCGCTTTACTGGGGCTTTTTTGGCACTTTTATGTAATAGCTGATTGAATCAGCTTTAGCTAAAAGTGTCAAAAAGCCCTTCTGAAGTGCCTGATCTTTACAAATGCTGCAGAGCCAGGTTGAAATAATGCACTGCTGCTTCCAGGAAAGCACATTTTTGTTTTTCGTTTTTTAACGTCTGCAAGCAGCCTTGGTTACATCAATCGCTACTACTATATTATTACTACTTTAAGATAAAGCTATGATATAGTGTAGATGGATTGTTTAAGATCTTCCCTAATCTCCTTTTAGACTTTGTGCTTTGTTTAATTGTGTTTAATCGTTTCCTTGACTTGCCGACCAAGTTAGTTGTCACATCTGCAAAGGTTCATACTACGGTTACTCAGAGACAGGCTTTGGGCTTTCTGCTTATCAGCACTTCTGCAGCTTAGCCTAGGCCCCTTAAAAATGGCCAAGGCTGGCAACAACATAACATTTCCTCACCCCTGCACATGCCCTTGGGGATGCATTGGCTGGCAGCTCCCACAGCACCTGGGTTTCACCATGTAATGCACTCCTGTGTACTAAAGGCCTGATCAGGCATGCCCCGAAATCACTGGGAGGTGTACCAAGCCCTAAGGATGGGTTTTTCCATGTTGTAGGTGGTGAAGTGTGGGGAGGTAAATGAGGGAAGGATCTGGGATGCTCCTTGCATCCTCTTCTCCTTTTCCACACCAGGGCAACAGAGGACAGGACTGAGGCCTCAGGTTTGGTTTACTCCCTGGCTCTTCTGAGCTGTTAAAGGAGGGGTACAGCTTTAAGCATGGAGGTGGGAACTGGGGAGCCCCATGTTCTAATCCTTTGCTCAAATCCTTCTAGTAGTATAAGATGCTACAGAAACAGTGGTAAAGGCAAGATTACCTGTACAGAGATCTAGCTAAAATACCAAATCAAACTCAAACCAACTAAAATACCAAATCAAACTCATACCAAAAGCAAAAATGCTGCACAGGACCTTCACAGACCCCAGGCCATTTGCATTTTGATCAGAGGTCTGGTACAAAAGACAGCTTGATAACTACTGTTGCAGCCTCTACCAAGGTGTTTGGGCAACAGAACAAAGCTGCCTGGAAGGTGAGTGCCACCTCGTGGCTTAGGCTTGTTGATTCAGCACTAGGAGGCCTCCCCAGACTGCTCCAGTGGTTCTTGCAGAGTGGATGTGTCACACGGTGCTAAATTCCTTTGGCAAACTGAACTAAAAGAGGTTAAGAATACAGAAACCCTTTGGTAATACTGCTCTTCCATGTAAGCAATGTCTGGAGTTGTCCCAGGAGTGTGATTACACTCAGGACAACCTGTCCTAAAACATGCTTCATCCTGGGGACAAATTCCATAATCCTAACCTAGGACACCTGCAGCAATGCTCACATATAGCCCACAGCCTGTAAATTGCATCCTGTGGGGTCTGATCTTGATGGCTAGCAATGACAGCATCTGATGACATAAGCTTGCTGCTTAGAAAAGCTTATGCCATGGACCTCTGATTTACTCTATAAAGTGCAAACCTATTCTGCCTTTTGACCAGCAGTGGAAGGGTGTTAAGTCCACTCAGGGTTGGCTAGGATTGAAGCACTGGTTTACTGGGAGCATTTGCATTGCCCTTACAGTTTCTGCTCTTGACTTTTAACAAGCTAGCTTTGCTTTGTTGTAGTCATTGAATGACACCTGAAGAGCAAGTATAAAAGAAATGTCAACTACAAAGAAAATCTTTGTACCTTTCTCAGTCATCTGGTATGTGCTTGCAGACTCCATTGGATCCTTGTCCCACTCCTATTTTAATCTCTTTTCCTTTTCTGCCTTCCGTGCTGCTGTCTCTCTTTTCCCCCATCGCTTTTCTATTCTCTTTTTTTTTCTTCACTTCATTCTGGTTACCAGCTTTCCTTGTCTTTCCCGCCTCCAGAGCTTTAACAGTTAGCTTGTTGATTATTATCTTCATTCTTCCCAATCTCTGCTCTTCTTTCAAGCAATTCTTCTGGCTATTTAATTTAGGAAGTACTGTAGTTTGTTCTTCCATTATGAAGCATGTAGGTATCAGATTTAGACACCGTAAGTGAAATTCTGATTCCTTTGACCTCAGTGGCAAAACTTGCATGGACTATAATGGGGCCAGAATTTCACCTTATGAGCTTGATGGTAAGACGTGTTGAATTTCATTTGACATCAGTGAAAGTGGTAGGTGCTTAGCCCTTCTGAAAATCAGATCCGAACCCTCTTTAATCTCCATTCACTTCACCTTCTCAGAAGCCTCTCCCCTCTTGTTTCAGGTGGTTATTGTCTCTTGTACCTCCTGATTTACTGACAAGCATGTTCCTTTTGTCTCGGGTACTCCCCATCTCTGCTGCTGAGTCCTGCTATCAACCAGGGCATCCTCTGTCAGGTCTAGGTGCTGTAGTTCATGACTGAGCAGTCCCTTGAAGTGCCCTCAGGGCTCCTATTTATTGTTTCTGTTTGTTCCTCCCTTCTCCTACCCCATTCTCTGGAGAGCCTAATCCCTGAGCTAAAGTAGAGAGGAGGCTGTTGCTATGAAACCTTTGAAAGTAGAACCCGGGGAGAGAAAAACAAACCAGATCAACAGAGCAGCATTAACTGACAGAGAAGTAGAGCAGAGCTCTCAATCCCTGGTGACAGCAGGGAGGGTGGGGCACAGTAAAGTCATGGCAAAGATATGCATGGAAGGCAAGGTAGGAGAGCCTGATGCGAATGCTCAGTAGGAGACGCTCCACACCTGTGTGAGACTGCATAGAGAAGCCCACTTTAGGGCCAGGTATGGAGACCACAATGCCAGCCAAGACAGAGCTTGAATGGGTTAAGTCCTCCTTTTTTATGCAAGGGAATTAATGGAGAGTGGTTTCCATAGGACACCAAGCATGGTCAGACTTGTGCTGCTCAAAGGGAGCTTCAGCCCCCAGGCCGATGGCCTGACCTGCATGTAGCATGGTGACGAATGCAGTCATGGGGTTTCTCAGGCACAGGAACAGGGATCAGGTGGGACAGATGTACAGCGAACATGGGCTAAAATGTAGGATGAACACCAGGGGACACCCAGGCAATTGGGCTGGCCTTGGGCTTTGTGCTAGGGGGGTTCCCCATGTGCAGTTTTGCCCACCTCCCTTGACAGTAAGCAGGGTTTGGAGCCTTGGGTATGTTTTGTAAATTATATAAGAAATGCCCAGACTCTGTGCCAGCAATTTCTATGAACAGTTGGAAGCTGGCCCATTGCAGAGTCCCAGATCTGCTGCGGCTTGGCAAAGGGGCAAGACTATTGACTCAGGGCTTTGGGACAGTACCCTGGCCAAGGTCTGGGCTCAAAGTTCCTGCTGATGCCAGTGAGCACTGCATGTGCGGTCTAGGGCAATACCTGCTTCTAGGCAATGCAGGAGCAGGCCCCAGGGGGAGTGCTGTTGTGCAAACCACCAGCTGAAGGGCACGTTATGAGCTGTCCTGCATTGCATTGGACACCAATCCCAGTCCCACCCTGCAGACTGCCTGTGACACTGGTTCCCTTTTGGCATCCCTATGGGACGTGGCTGACATAGAGCTGTGCTGGTGACTCTGCTGACCCAGGGTTCAAACTTTTAAGTAAGGAAGATCCCACCAGAAGAATCTCTAGAGCACACCTGGCTGCTGGGCCAGGATCCTAGAAGGACACTGTAGGCACTTGTGAGCAGAGCCCAGGGAAGCCAGGTGCTGCGGAGATAACACGGGCTTTGTGGAATCGGACCCCAAGAGCAGTGGTAACAGCAAGGGCAGTGAGTGCAGCTGTGCCCCCGAGGGTTTGCCCCAGTGGGACGCTGGGGCAGGGCGGAGATGGAGCAGGAGTCCTGCCCTGGTCTGCTGCTCTCGTCACCTCGTAGCCTGAGCATGTAGGATGCGGAGAAACGGGGTGCATGTGGTGCGGCGCATCGCCTCCTATAACACCACACCTATTTTTCTCCAGCTAAAAAGAAACTCGAGGCTTTACTAATCCGCGGGGGCGCAAGGCGGTAGTACTCAGCTTGTGCAAGCAAACAGAAGTGTACTGGACTGCGTTAAAAGCCGTCTGCGGGGCCAGGAGCAGCGAGGGCACGGGCGGCGGCCGGGGCCGGGCGATGTCAGCGACCTGCCAGCTCCCTGGAGCCGCGGCTGCCGGGCGGAGCAGGACTCCCGGCCCCAGCGACTCGCCGCTCCCCGCCCGCAGGCGAGAGGCCGCCCGGCCCGGGTGGCTGGCGGAGGCGGAGGCGGAGCAGCGCGGGCAGGTGCCTCCTCCCGCCGGGCTGTCGGCATTGGCCGCGCCGCGCGGGGCGGCCCCGGGCTCGGGCGGAGCCTGCGCTCGCTGCGCCCCGAGGTGCCGCCCGGCCCCGGTCCCGGCCCCTGCCCCGGCTCCCTCCAGCCCGGCGCGGCGATGCGGACCCGCGGAGGCGGCGCGGCGGCCGGGCTCGCCCTCCTCGTCTGCCTCTGCAGCCTCCTGCCCGGCCGGGGCGCCGCAGGTAGGGCCGGGCCGGGTCGGGCCGGGGCGGGAAGACGGCGCCTCCCCGGCGGCCGGGCCGATGGCTGTGGGCTCCCGGCACCTGTGTGGGGGGCCCTGCCTTTCACAGGGGAGGGAGGCTCAGCTCTGACCCCCGTCTCCCGGGGCGGAGGCTTTAACCTCAAAGCTTGGTCTTCCCTCCTGGGAGCCGGCTGTGCCCCCGTCCCAGAAGCCGGGTGCTGGAGCAGTCTCGGCTGCAGCTGGTGCCGGCGCCAGAGGAGCTGCCAAGGGGTGACCGGGCTGCGGGTAGTGAATGATATCCCCTGGCCCTAGTGAAGGGTGCGCACTGTCACCGACCGCACAGACTCGTAGGGAAGTCGACCTCCAGAGGTCCCCGAGTCCATCCCCCCTGCCTGAGGCAGGGTCGGCCCTGTCCAAACCATCCCATATAACCATGATCTAACCTCTACGTAAGACTGCCCTCACCCCTGACACAACATAGACCCAACACCTTCACCTGCCACAGGTAAAGCAGGAGAACCACGGCGGCCAGCATCCCGCTTCTGTGAAATGTTGTCAGTATGTGCACGAGATCCCGGGAGAGGGCTGTGCCCCCGTTACAAAGGAAGGCAAAAACCTCCACAGTCTGCTCTAATCTGACCATGGGGTAAAATTACTTCCTGACTCCAAATTTGGTGATCAGTGGGACCCCGAGCAGAGGGGCAAGACCAGGGCTCGGCAGCGTTTTTTGGGCAGTGCCAAAAATACCCGCAGCCCTGACTTGTAAAATGTTAGCGTGCCAGTGGCAGACAGCGGGGGAGCCACGAAGGGCTCTATCCTTGTTGTGGCAGCACAGCCCTGGCCCTTTCCCTGAAGTCTGCCCCAAGGCGCACGTGCCAAGCAAAATGGCTTTGTGTGCTATGCTCTGGCACCCATGGAAGGGGTTGCCCACCTCTGGACATAACCCTCTAGCTAAAAACCTCTGGATTTGGTCCCAGAAGGAGCATTGGCACACCTCAGTCAAAGTCCCTAGCCTCAGCTGTAGCCAACACCCAGTACCTCTGGGGAAGACTTAAAAATACCCTGGCACATATAGCAGAAAGGGTGGTGGTGGGGACAACCAGCAAAGCCCAGAAGCATGAGAAGTACCCATAGTAGAACATAGGCATAGCTATGCCTAGATCAGGGGTAGGCGGTTGTGCCCTGTGTTGCTCTGCTCTGCCTCAAATAATGCCCACCCCGGTCTAGATCAGCGGTTCTCAACCTTTCTTGTACCAGGACCCATTTGTAAACATAGATGGTCAGTCCCGACCCAGTGTCCCTCACTGCTTCTACCTCCAGGCCCCAGTGTGTGGGGCATGGGGGGGCCCCAAGTAGCCCCTTGCAGGCTGGAACTCTGCCTGCCCACAAGAGAAAAGGCCACAGTTATATGTTTTTCTCCATAAAGGAGAACCCATTTTTAAAGTTTGCTCGTGACCCTTTCATATATTTGTGTGACCTACTTTTTGGTCACAACCCATGTTTTGAGAAACACTGGCCTAGATCATCCCCGACCAGTGCTGTCCAACATCTTTTTGAACACGTTTGATGATGGAGAGTGCACAACTTCCCTAGGCAGTCTGTTCCACTCCCTCGCTGTCCTAACCTCTGTGAACAGAGGGCTGGTACTGGAAATACAGTGAGGTTTTCAGGCTCTGTTTTGTGCCTTGTCAGTTAACATATGGACAAAAAGAAAAGGGGAAGAGGTTTTCTCTTTAATTTCTACCTCCTCCCCTTGGCAAGAAGCTGTTGGACATTTCTTCCCAAGGTCTTGTTTGACTGGTGGCAGGATGCCTGCTGCCTCATGAAAAATTCTTCAGAGCATCTCCATTATTAACAGCTTTGTTGCCCTAGCCTAAAAAAGTAACCGTCATCTGTAATTCTGTGTATCATTGGTATACTGAAGTCACCATGGAGTGGAGAGAGTAGCGGGAAGCCACAGAATAGGGCACTGGACTAAGACACGGGAGACTCAGGTCCAGGTTCCAACTCTGCCTCCAAACTGCTGGCTGACCTTGAGACAGCACTTCCCTCCCTGTGCCTCACTTATTAAGTAGAGATAATCAAGAAGAGGCATTTTGAGATCTGCAGCTGATAAGCACTAGGTATTATTACTGCCTATTGCAAATTATGATTGTATTTGACATGTTTTATCATTAACCTCAGTGCTTTGTTCACCAAGGTTTAGGAATATCCAGAGGTGCTGTTCACCTGTGGTTGCTATTGATTACATTGGTGTTTATTTTCATTACACTTATGTCTAGAGGCCTTGGCTGACATTAAGACCCCTGAGTGCTGGGAGCTGCACAGCTATGTAGTATGAGACAGTTCCTGCCTGAAGAGCTTAGCATTTAAATAGGCAGGACAAGAATAGGAAGGGAAACGGGCACAAAGAAAGAACCTGAATTGTCCAGGACCAAGTAGAAGATCAGTGGCAGCACTGGCAATATGACCTGGGGTCCAGATCAGGTACTCCCATGGAACCAGTGAGTGCCCAGTCCCTTTCCAAATCTGGTATTGGCAGTTTGCCTGAAGTTACGTGGCAAGTCTGTGGTAGAGCTGGAAATATAGTTCAGCTTGCCTGACTCCCAGTCTTGGTGCTGAATCCATAGGCCACTGTTGCAGCAAGAGTAATGATTTATGGTCCTTTCTGATTGTTAAAACTAATTTGCCACTCCCTGCTTTCCTGGGTGTGTTTGCATAGCAAGCTTCAGCCAGCGCTGAGGAGTGATTAACTACCTATCTATTGCCTGTAAAGCATGGTGTCCAGAAAAGAGAACAAACACAACAGTAGTTTATCTTCCTTCTGCTTCATCCTGTCCAGTGCAGTAGCTGTTGTACTATGAGATAAGTTATCAGATCTTTTGCTAAAGTACAAACAAGAGAGGCTTTTGCCAGATCAGCTGTTGTTTCCATTTCCCCCTTGCCTCTCTATTTTTCTGAGCTATAACACAGTAGGGCTGGTTGTGTTGTGGTTGCCACCAACCTGACCTTAGACCAGGTGCCCTGTTTTCAGCCTGGTGACTCAGCTAAGCTAGTCTCCAAGACTATTTTTGGAGGGTTATTTTAATCAATGCCTGGTCTGCTACTTTGCAACTGGGTATGCCAATGAAAGTTCACCCCACTAGTCCAGCCTTGAGCACAGCAAGCCAAGCACAAGGCAGAATGGTAAAGACCATAAGGGGTATACCAGCTTCAGAGCAATGACACCCTTTTCTTGGAGGCCTTCTGCCTCTTTAACCAGCAGATAGTGTATTGCTAATAAAAGGAATAAGGGGGGGTGATACTGGATATGATGGCGGTGAATGAAAAGGCATGTAAGCATCTTTCACTGGGCCAGATAAATCTAAATTCTACCTCTGCTGGTCACTGAGGTCCCACCACCTTCATCCAGATGATGTCCAGTAGCTCCCAGCTTACTCACCTACTCTGCCCTGTGTCTCCCTAGTATGGCCAGGATTTTCAGTCCCGTGGTTCCCAGTTCTGCTTGTTTGTCTGCAGCAGGCATTTTTGTTGTTAGATACACCCCTGGATAACGTATATTGGCTTGTAGCAGTTCTTCAGCAGAGGCCTTGGGGCAGTTGCCACAGCATTTTGGATGATAAACCCAAGACCTCACCACAGACACTCACCACAGGGAGCTGAACAGAAATACGGCATAACAGAAATCTGGATAGGGAGTTGAATAGGCAGATATTTGGCTACCCAAGAGAAATGGTTTATGATGGGCCTGTTACTAAGTGACCACAGGGCTCCCCTTGTTGTTCCAGCTGTATCCCCAAAAGGCAGCACCTCAGATGGCCCCTTGTGTAGCTTATGGTTCACAGCTTCCTGCTTCTTGGATGCAGGGATTTGACTTTGGGTAACTGAAAATGCCTTGCTCAAGTGCAGGGATGACTGGTGCCTCCTGAGTCTGGACACACTTTGTGGGCGGGCCAAAAGCCCCATATCCACTCCTATACTTCTGTGCTGCTGTACCCTCCCCCCAACACCACCGGCCCACGTGGCAAAAAAACTGCCCCGACCTGAGCGGTGCCAAGTTGGGGGCCAATCTCAGGGGCCCCCTTGTGCATGCTTCCCCCCCCCCCCCCCAAACCAGTCACCTGTGCTCAAGTGTTCAGGGTTTCTCTCTGTGACAATAAGAATGAAGCTGAAAAGGGGATTGTGAGAACACAGTGGTTCATGTGAGCACTAATGCCCCCCTTACCTTTGCACAGGAACGGAAGAGGTGACCGTCGGGGAGGTTGGAGAGAGCATCCTCCTTGTGTGCCGGAACGTGTCTGAGCAAGCAAGGGAGGTGGACTGGTTTCACGGTGTTCCAGGCAGCATCCCCCCACTCGTGTCCTCCAAGCTCGAGCTGCCCCAGGATGCCCGCCTCTCTCTGGTGGACAATACTTCACTACGCATCACAGAGTTGCGTTTGCAGGATGAGGGCAATTATACCTGCAAGGAGGTCCTGAACCAGACTGCACATGAGCACAGAGTCCAGCTCCTGATAGCCAGTAAGTCCCTAACACATCTGTGCAGTATCTGCTGGTTACATCACCTCATCTGTAGCCCGCATCAGGTAGCCACATATGAAATGGTAACACCTTTCCCAGAAATGACTCCTTTAGAGAGTAGGAGATGCTAAGAGTGAAGAGCTATGGGCTTCTTGGATGATTCTGATTTTTGGACCTTGGGCTGCTCAAGCAATCTAAAAGTAAAACAACTCCTTATATGGCCCCCAGCCTCCTGAGCCATTTATTTTTCTTCCAAATCCCAAAGCATTACATGGTAGGCATTGTTACACAGCTACTGGGCTGTACCCCAGAGATGGCTACATGCTAGCAGTGTTGAGATTCCCATGTGTATAGATGGTAAAGCATGTTGGCATCCTTTGGAATGAAGGGACCCTTGTAAATATGTTAATTATTATTCATTTATCATACCTGAGTAGGAGTTTGTGCTTCTCTGCTCCTGGTCTCTCTGCCTGACTGGTTTTCCCTTTCAAGCTCTTTAGGTGCCTACAGAGCCTGCCTTAGAAATGTGATCTGGGTGCTGCCCCAGGCTGCTGGGGAACCAGGTGCTAGATGATAGCATGAAGAGTGCAAAGCCCTAGAACCCTTGTGGCACAGGCAAGGCCTGCCTCGAAGCCCCTCAGCACCCTCTGTTCTATGCCAGCGTGTCTCACTTCTCACTTCTAGGGATGGGTGGGGATCACAGCTTCTATGCTGATTCAGCTCTTGGCTGCTGTGCTATTAATCTCATCCCATAGGACCTGGACTGAGACCTGCTCTCTTTTTATACCTCAGTGCACAGCCTTGTCCATACTCCAGTGACTCAAAAAGGGGAGAGGTTCTTGCCAGCTCTGTGTCTGTGTGTGTGATGTTCTCTAATCCCCTTGTTCTTCTGTTCCCTGTTAGCCCTTTATTTAGCACCTGCTGCTTGCTGGCTCTTGTATGGCTGCTCCCAGCCTTGCTTTCTGTTTGTGTTCAGGGTGTTTCTTTTCTTTGGCAGTCTGGCTGTGTGCATATTCTCTAATGGAGAGCCGCACCCATCTTGACCAGAGCAGTGCTTTCATTTAGGCAAAGATGTCTTTCATGGGGCAGGGAAACTACTATGTGGATTGTAAACAAAGAGCTGGTTTGTAGAGCCTTGAAATGCAAAGAGTAAAGCTTAGGCTCCTGGCAAGCGTGAACTGGTCACTTGAGCCTAAGGCTGGCTGGGTAATGGAGAGTCTGGAGTGTAATCCCAGCTCTGCCACTGATGGTACGTATGACCTCAGGTAAGTCCTTCAGCCTTCCTGTGCCCCAGTTTCCCTAGTGGTAAAATACAGATAATTCTATTTAGCCCCTATGAGTGCTGTTGTGAGGCTGAATTATTTAATTTAGCCATGTGCTTGAATATGCCATGTATTAGCAGAAAAAATAGCAAGATGCAGTAGTTAGGAGCTGAAGTTGGCCAATCCAGGCTAGAAATAAGGCACGTGTCTCTTCACGGTGATTGGACTGTTGGAATAATGGACATTCAGACATGGAATCATTTTTAAAAGAGATGTCCTAGCTCCACCAGAAGTCATAGGCTGGATGCAGAAGTAGTGGGTCATGCTTCTTGGCCTGTGTTACACAGGAAGTCAGACTAGATGATATGAGCTGTCCCTTCATGTGTTGAAAGGTCCCAAGTAAAACAGAGAAAATAGTGAGTTACTTGATATCTCAAAGCCACATATCAGCTCCTACCATGGCCTGTTTGTGGTGGGGCTGAGGCACAGGACCTGAAGGGAAACATGTGCTTAGGCATGTTCATGCACAGATGCACAGGATTTCCAAGAGTGCCTGTCCCTTTTGTCATATTCTGCTGTTCATTCCTTCAGCTGTAAGTTGCTAATGTTTTTGGTGGAGTCAGTGCATTTATATGCAGGGAACAGTCATTCACATGGCTCGTTGTTACATTTGAGAGTAGTTCTCAAGTTGCTATTTGGATGTGCTTCTGAACATCAGTGGGGTCATGCTTCTGTAACCTGGAGATTTAGGATCAGGAATTGATGACTGCTGGTGGTAGAGCCTAAATTCTAGCTCAAAAATGTAGAGTTCTTCTGCTAAAGTAATCTCAGCTTGGGTTATCACAGCCTTTTAAAAAGATGCAAGGTAATTTCTGATGACTCATTTTGGTAGGTTCCTTTTATTAACTCCAAACAGGTTTGAGGAATGGTTGGAATGGCTTCTTAGGGTGGGGACAGAGGCAAATACTAGAAAAACAGGGCTGGAAGGGACCTTGAAGTCAACTAGTCAGGCCCTTTGCTCAAGGCAAGGTCACTCGTGTCGAAAGCATCCAGCCATTTTCAGGTTTCTGCTTCTTTCCAAAGTCATCAGGGCTCAAATGAGATTGGAACTGAAGCCCTTGTGCATCCAAAGTAGAATCATTCCCCCAGACCAGTGAGCTAACGCTGCTGCAGTACAGCACTAGGAACGCTGCCTTGGTGAGGAGGCTTATGCTGGAGTTTGTGCAGTTCCTGGAATAGTCGATAAAGTCAAATGCCCGGAAGAGATAAGTTTGGAACATGGAGCCTGTTCAAGGCAGGGTGGGGACTTGGCCTACTGCCATCCACTCTCCTCTGAACTCTTGCAAAGAGCGTGCGAGTGAAAGGACGGTAATATGCTGTTCCAGTTCACATTAACATGCAAATGACCTCGTGCTGAGCCTGTACAGGCTTCTGTTATCAATCAGGGCCATTAGAGCACGGGACTGGGAACCAGATTCTTTTTCTTGCCTCTGTGTGTCTGAGAAGGTGGCTTAATCTTCATGCTTCAATTTCCTCAAGTGTAAAATGGGAATAGTTTTATCACAGGAGTGTGATGGGGCTAATCATTTAATGTATAGAAAGTGCTGTGAGCTTTCTCAAATGATGGGTACTAGAGAAGGGTAAAGCATTTTCTTTAGTGTCTGTTTATGTGAGGAAGAGAATCCTTCTCAAACCCTACTCACAGCCTAGGCTTCTACTCTGCTTCCTTGGCTGCAGAGGCTGCAGTCCTGACCTCAGTTCTCTCTCTAATTCATGCTGTGGACGAGCTCCAGGCTCTCTGCCCAAAGGGATCAGACACACTGCACTTAGAAGCTGCTCTAAGCTTTGGGTGTTACTGCAACATGCCATTTGCTGCTTTGGTTTTCCCTGATTCAGAATGCTGTAATCTCTGAAGTCACCTGGACAGACACCCCAGCAACCAAATATCAGACCTGCTGTCTTCCCTTGTGCCATGTTCTGTACAGACCACTACACCTGGCTTTGCTGCACAGTCACCACGCTGCCAGCTGCTCTTTCAGTGGGATTCTTTCACAGGTTGGGATGGTGTGGGGGCAGCATCAGAAACATAACACACTGCTGCTGCAGCTGATTAGAGCCCCAAGTCCACCAGACCACTTATAGAAAGTGTGACTGTGCCATCCATTTAGGTGCCAGGACTGTACATTTGCAGGCGTGGAATGTAAAGAAAAACAAATACCGAATAGAAACAAGGAGAGAATATGTTCCTCACCATGTTTGCAAGCCAAGTGGAATCACGTTAAATCACTGGGAGGCAAATTCTTGTTTCCTCACCACCCCCCATGCTTGTGAAAGTGGTTTCTGCTGGCCATGCTCTAACCCTGTTTAGTTGTTCTGGTATTTAAATAACGCACAAACATAATCCTGGCTCTGATCAAACAATTGGCCCTGGAAAGAGTCCAGACATGACTTTCCCTGTTGTGGAATTTGTTCTCATAGCTTTAATTCAATTTGTATGCAGATTTTCACTGCAAGGCAAAGTTGGCACCTCTATCCCTTCTGTGGGCTCAGCCCTTCAAAGTGGCTGTGGATCTTCTGGGAATGCCATCCCTAGTGACCTGGTGCTCCAAGTGGGTATAGAACAGCTTGCATGGTGGGAGCCAACATTCAATCTCTTTTTTTTTGCTCAAGTCTTGGGTTTGCAGCCACCTTCTTGGGCACCTGCAGTTGGAAAGCACCAAAACTTGGACAGGAGTTGCTTAGGGATGATGGCTTCTGTGACTCCACATGCTTCATGGCTGGTGACTTCACCCTGAGGCAGTGGAAAGCCATTGGAGTTAGCAAGGTGTGCAGAAGCAGCAGTGTCTGATGGGGACTCTTGGGGGAATCCCAGCTCACTAGCTGGGATTTAGTTTTATCCAGATTTAGTTTTATCTAGCCAAATATCAGGAGTGTGTAGTCCAGGCATAATAGGGCATATCAGACCAATCTGAAGCTTTGATGTGGTATTTGGCTTTTCTCTCATGGACAAATCTTTTGTCTTCCTGTCCATTTTAGGTGGCCCCAGCCATATGACTGTCACCATCTCCCCCTCTATGGCACTGCCCAATGGCACCAGGTATGTAGAAAAATATGCTACTGTGGTGTTCAACTGCACCAGCAACTCCCGTCCAAAGCCCACCATGGGCTGGACTTTCTATCCGCCCAGTTCTTCACCTGAAGTATTCACTGAAGACAACAGCTCCTCCAACTACTTCATCCTGAGCAACTTTTCGCCGAGCTTACAAGGGAATTACTCGTGCTCAGCAAGGAACCCTCTCAGCGGCAGGAGACAGACCCTGACCAAAGAACTCCTGGTCTATTGTGCGTAACAGATGTTGGCAGTGTTAGACTTGGTTGAAAAGACTGGGGGTGAGGGGAAGTATTGCTTTTCCCTGCCAATTTACAGGTCTTGGTGTTTGCCCAGGTAGTGATCAGGGAGGGTGAAGCACACTGGGTTTTACTTCCCTCAATCATTTTGCCACAAAAAATAGCCATAACAGCATCCTTACACCTAAAACCTCCTGAGTATCGAGACCGGGAGACATGGGGATGAGTAGTATTTGGACTGGGATCACTGAACCCAAATCTGCTACAGTGGCTTGTGGCAGATGCCAAAATAGACGTTACTTCCTTAATCCTGTGTGGATGGCTGGTCTTGGTAACTGGATCCCTAAGCCCTGACTGCACTTGAGCTAAGTCTTAGCCTGATTTGGGGTTGGGCCTTGTAGCAACTCCTTGGTGCAGCTGTGCACCAAACTGGAAATCAGCTTGGGACACTTGTGCTAATTTCTGCAGCCCTGAATTAAATCAAATTATCTGAGCCAGGCTTTTGATGTTTCCCCACCCTTAGAGAAATTTGAGAAATTGCTTTGGAAGAAGACCAAAAGTATATTTATACACAGGTAATTGATGTACAGTGCTTAAGAGTCCTGTTCTCACCTAGTGTAAATCCACTGAACTTCTTAACAGTTGTATGCCAACATGCAGATGTTGAACTGATGCACGCTGTGTCATGAAGGATACAGTTGTATTTTTTTTTCTTTTTTGCTATTGTGGTCACCCCCTTCTTACTTTCAGATAAAGCACAGGCTGGAGACAGCACTGGCCTGCATTGCCTCCAGAGTGGCTCCTTGTCCACCAGCCTCCAGAGAGAGCTTGGTCCCTCACATAAGGAGTAGGCTGAGGCTGCCTTTCCCCATTGGACCTCATCCTAGTTCTCTGCTGGATGCTGCTTTGTAAAGAATAGAAGTCCTCTCCATAGGGAAAATCTAGAATGGTAGGGAGCAAAGTGAAACAAATGAAAGGCGAAAAGAACCAACAGGATCTTGGGAAGAACCTTGGGTGAAAATCAGTATCTTCTTGGCTGAAGTCCTGAGATCCTGTGTTGTGAATTTAGGACACTGTGTGTCCTGGCAGAGTTGATGGAATTTTTAACCTTGTGTTCTTTTGGTAGATCCCCCACAGTCGGTCCCAAGGTGTTGGGCTCAAACCTTAGAGATGGGGTTGATACTGCAGCTGTTTTGCAGCTGGGCTGGAGGCTACCCACCCCCAGTCCTTCAGTGGAGGGAAGAGAAGAGAGACCTGGAGAATTCGAGTTGTGTTGTCAACACAACAGTCACTGCAGATACCCGTGTGGAAACACTCAACAGCTCTCACCTCTTCCATGGAAAGGAGTTCAAGTGTGTTGGGAACCACGTCATAAAGGCACAGACAGCTGACCCGACCTGCACTGTACAAATCAGTAAGTCAGCCTGTCCCTCCGTGGTTAACCATTAATGAACCTGCTGGCAATACCAAAAGGCTGGCACACGTGATTGACCTAGTTTTTACAGGAACCAGGCACATACACCTGAGGGCAGAGTTTCCATTTGGAGAGCCTCACTCTCCACTGTCCTTCTGCTTCAGTGTCACTTATAATTGTGAGCATTGAATGTGAAATATTAGCAAATTAGAACAGTGGAATTTTGACCTGGGCATAGATTCATAGATTCATAGATGCTAGGGTCAGAAGGGACCTCAATAGATCATCGAGTCCGACCCCCTGCATATGCAGGAAAGAGTGCTGGGTCTAGATGACCCCAGCTAGATGCTCATCTAACCTTCTCTTGAAGACCCCCAGGGTAGGGGAGAGCACCACCTCCCTTGGGAGCCCGTTCCAGACCTTGGCCACTCTAACTGTGAAGAAGTTCTTCCTAATGTCCAATCTAAACCTGCTGTCTGCTAGCTTGGTGAATAAATACTCACCAATTCCCTTCTGTGCCCCCGTGATGAACTTATAGGCAGCCACAAGGTCGCCTCTCAGCCTTCTCTTGTGGAGGCTGAAAAGGTCCAGTTTCTCTAGTCTCTCCTCATAGGGCTTGGTCTGCAAGCCCTTAACCATACGAGTGGCCCTTCTCTGGACCCTCTCCAGGTTATCCGTATCCCTCTTGAATTGCGGCGCCCAGAATTGCATGCAGTATTCCAACTGCGGTCTGACCCGTGCCCGATAGAGGGGAAGTATCACCTTCTTGGATCTATTCGTCATGCATCTGCTGATGCACGATAAAGTGCCGTTAGCTTTTCTGATGGCTTCGTCACACTGCCGACTCATGTTCATCTTGGAGTCCACTAGGACTCCAAGATCCCTTTCCACCTCTGTGCCACCCAGCAGGTCATTCCCTAGGCTGTAGGTGTGCTGGACATTTTTCCTCCCTAGGTGCAGCACTTTGCATTTCTCCTTGTTGAACTGCATTCTGTTGTTTTCTGCCCACTTGTCTAACCTGTCCAGGTCTGCTTGCAGCTGTTCCCTGCCCTCCGGCATGTCCACATTTCCCCATAGCTTTGTGTCATCTGCAAACTTGGACAGAGTACATTTCACTCCCTCGTCCAAGTCGCTGATGAAGACATTAAAGAGTATTGGTCCAAGGACCAAGCCCCGCAGGACCCCACTGCCCACACCCTTCCAGGTCGAAACCGACCCATCCACCACGACTCTCTGGGTGCGACCCTCTAGCCAATTCGCCACCCACCGGACTGTGTAGTCATCCAAGTCACAGCCTCTTAACTTGTTCACCAGTATGGGGTGGGATACCATATCGAAGGCCTTCCTGAAGTCTGAGTATATGACATCCACCCCTCCTCCTGTGTCCAGGCGTTTCATAACCTGGTCATAGAAAGAGACTAGATTGGTCAGGCACGATCTGCCTGCCACGAACCCGTGCTGGTTTCCCCTCAGCATAATTTGTCCTGCCGGGCTCTCGCAAATGTGAGCCTTGATAATTTTTTCAAAGACTTTGCCAAGGATGGAAGTGAGACTGACTGGCCTATAGTTGCCCGGGTCCTCCTTCCTCCCCTTCTTGAAAATGGGGACCACATTGGCCTTTTTCCAGTCGTCCGGGACTTGGCCCGTGCGCCACGAGCATTCAAATATTCCCACCAGTGGCTTTGCAATGATGTCGGCCAGTGTCTTCAGCACCCTCGGATGGAGCTCGTCCGGGCCTGCTGACTTAAACGCATCCAGTTCTTCCAAGTGACTCTGCACCACCTCAGGATCTACGCATGGAAGTCTGGCGCCTTGCTGCTGCCTCTCTACAACCCCAGTGAGAGACTTGTCGTGTCCCTCGCTTAGGAACACTGAGGCAAAGAACTCATTGAGGAGTTCAGCCTTGTCCCCCCTGTCTGTCACCAATTGTTTCTGCCCATTTAGCAGGGGTCCTATTCCTCCCTGGGCCTTCCTTTTACTCCCTATATATCTAAAAAACAATTTCTTGTTGTCCTTTACTTGGGATGCCATCCTCAGCTCCATGGTAGCTTTGGCCCGTCTAACTGCCTCCCTACAAGCACGAGCAGAGGAGGTATATTCGTCTTTGGTGATCTCTCCCTGTTTCCACTTTTTATGTGCTCCCCTTTTGGCCCTTAGGCTGCCCTGGATTTCTGTGGTCAGCCAGGGAAGCCTCCTGGCCCCTTTCCCTCTTTTACTTAGCACGGGAATCGTCTCGCTTTGTGCCCGAAGGATCGTTTCCTTAAGGCACAACCACCCTTCTTGGGCTCCCATCACTTCAAAATCTGGGCATAAATGACTGCATGATGCAGTGGAGAATTGGAGCTTATGCCTTAGATCCTTAATTGTGTGCACACATGAATAACGTGCACTGAGGTCAACTATACTGTTAATGTGCATCGAGCTGCTCATGTGTGTAAGTCTTTGTAAGATTAGGGCCTCGGGGCCAAAGACTTGAAAAGTCACTAGCGATTTGGGGCACCTCTGTTTTTGGCTCTTCAACTTAGGGCACCATAAAGAGACCAGATCTTCTGTGGAAGTATGCCCAGCACTTTCTGGGAATTGGGGGCCCCCCTTGGGTGTCTGAATTTGGGCAATCAGCATCAAGTACATGTATGTATAATGGGGACTGTAATGCTTTGAAATAGTCCAGATATTATTGAGGAAAAATCTCTCAGATGGCCCTTCTTCCTGCCAAAAATTATCGGCCCTCTTATTTTCAGCCAAGTAGTCTAATTTGGGAATAACAATTCTCTATCATTGACTCGAATGTCAAAAGAAAATTAGAACCATGTAAATACAGCTCAAACCACTTAATGTTTAAATTGAAGATTGCCTTTGCAGCTTTGCTTTTTGAAGAAGGTTGTTTTAAATGTTTAATACACAAAATCTTTAAGTGTGTTCTCTTTCCCTAAGTGCTGGCTTCTTGGTTTTGTATTTGTATTTCTGTGCCTTTGAATGCCGACAGAAGTATTTAGAATTTCACATAAAACTACCCTAAAATAGCATTACTTACGTTGCAAAGTCAAGCACTTGAAAAGTAGTAGGTGCCAGACTCAAAGTTGCCTGTGCCATCTTAACTCATCCCCTTGTCCACGTGCATTATAATACAGTCTTTAATTACATGGTTATTTTTTTCCATGAGTCCCTTGCCTCTTCTACTAATGATCAACTGTTTGACATTTTGTCTTCTAATACCAAACCATTCAATATATAGGTCTACTGCTTATTTAACACATACAAATCAAACCCTTCTTGGAACACAGTTTCCTGACAGGCTTTTCTAAGGTTGTGTTCACTGCAGTCTGACTGCTTCACAAATATGAATGGATTTATCATCTCAGTCATGTGTGTAGTGAGGAGTATTTATTTTTTATTCCTGGTTTTACAGATGGTGAACTGAGGCTTGGTGAAATAAAGTTCAGAACTATTTTGGTTGCCTGATTTTAGGTTTTTAAGACCTAATTTTCTAGATTTAGCATTCTAAGGAATTTCATAGGCTCAGAGCCAGAGACTGCCATTGATCTCCATTACAGCATGACATGCTCAGCACTTCTGCAAATCCGATCCAAGGGCACCCAGAAAAATAAGGAGCATGTTAGATAATGACAACTTGCGAAAGGTTTGGGTTGCATAACTTGCCCGACATCACAGAGAAATTCTATGGCAGAGGCAGGGACAGAATCCAGTTCTTCAGGGCAGCACGTGACTGTGGCAAATGCAGTCCTAGGACGTACCTGGTGGTATATTTCAGCAGAGATAGGGAAGTATTAATGGCATTGTGCAAGGCCTAAGAACACCTCATGTGGAATACAGTGTAGAATTCTAGTGACTTGCATTCAAAATAATTATTAATAATTAATTCAATAAATTAAAACTGCATCAGGTGCAGAGAGGGGTTACTAGGATAATGAGGAGGACCTTGTGGAACTCTTTAGATGCAGACAGTAAACTTTAGGGTGAAAGAAATGCTGTTTAAGTCAAGGGACAGTGCTGGCACAAAAAATAAGCTGGTTGCAGATAAACTGAAGATGGAAATCAGAAGAAGGTTTCTAAGCATTGAAATGGTGAGGTTCTGGAGCAGCCTTCCAAAAAGAAGTGGGGACAAGAGCCTAGATAATTTTAAACTGGAGCTCGAGGACCTACGAGTCCATACTTGTTCTTTGTTGCAAGCTGTCTTTACCTAGAGATTATCCTGTCTTCTCTTGTACACTCATGCCCCATTTATTCTGTGACTTCTTGGAAACAATAGCCTCCTTCACTGTGCAATTGTGGTTCTTCACTACAGCAAATCGGTCTTGGGAGGGAAGTGGTGGTGAGAAATAACTTGTAACTATATAAGAAAAGACTTTGTCACAAGACAAACCCACAAAAGGACTACACTAAGGTCACTCGGACAGTTAATTCTGTCATTTTCTTATCTTCGAGCACTTGACTTTGCAATCTCGGAAATTATTATTTATTTGTGTGTAATTTGCTTATGTAGAAAAACTATTGCATAAGCCTCTGCCACGTGAAGTAATGGAAAGGCTGATTACAGTAGTAGGTTGTTATCTTCTATATGGAACAGCATGAGAAGGGGTTTAGATGTTTTGCCAGTGAATTTCACAGGCAGTTACTGACAGCAGAGGAATGGTAAGATTTGGGATTTTAGATTCTATTCCAAGATCAGGGGAGTGGAGGGTACAATGTTCACTCCAGTAGGCACAGACTGTTCTGTGCATTTGCCCCAAACTTGAACTTGTTTGCTCTGTCAGCTCTAACTTGTCTCTTTGTAGCCCCTTGGCCCATCTTGCCAGTCTCCATCTCTTTTCTTTAGGCTCCTCATATCAGTCTGAGTCTCCTTGCCCAGCCAACCTTGATTAACATCACTGAACTCCTTGTTTGATCTCTTGCAGATGGGGAAGTTGAGGGAGGTGGAGGAGAGGTGATTTTCCCTGGTATCTCAGCAGGCCATTGGCTGAATCGGGTACAGGATGCAGGTGTCCTGGGTTCCCCAGGGCAGTGCCCTATCCACTAGCCAACACTGCCTTGCAAAGCAATCCCAGTAGAATATTATGTTTTACAGGGGGCTAGATTAGATGCATTGAGATTAAGACCCTGGTTCTGCAAAGCACATACATAATCTCAAAGTTATATACTTTGTAGAATCAGGACCTTAGAATTGCCTCATCTCATCTAGTCTTCTGTAAAATAAGGGCCACACGTGGGTAGAGTCAAAGGGAGTCACTGGAAATTGAATCCATGAGTCATGAATACCAGTCCCAAGAGTTGGCTACAAGCCCATCCACCTCTTACACGACATGTGAATTTGGTGGTTGTTGCCAGTCTCTTGTGGATTCAGTGATTTCTTTCTGTCTCATACATGGGTACCTCATATTGGGCTCTGTGTGTTTGTTTATGTGTATGTGCTTGTATGTGCGCACCTGAAAGTTGCCATCAAACTCCTCCTTGCTCGTGCTCCTTTCTCACCATGCAGCGATCCCTTCGTTGGAGGCAGAGCCCCTGAAGACGTGCTTTGTGGGCGGTAATGTGACCCTCACATGCCGAGTGACAGAGAGCAACCCTCCAGCAAAAATCACTTGGCTTCGGAGCAGTGGCCGTTCAGAAGCAGAGATCCAGGCTGGCAAGAGACATCACATCATGCAGGAGGGCAGCGTTTCCAGTCTCACCATCCAGAACTGCTCCCACAGTGATGATGAAGGCTATTACCTCTGCAAGGCACAAAACCCTGTGGGGCTGAGGGAAGTGTATGTCTGCCTCACTGTAAAGAGTGAGTTCTGGACGCTGAGCAGTGTGTTGTGTGGGGGAGCTGAATGGGATGAGAGGAGGAGGAGTGGGGCACACCCAAACCAGAAGCAATGAGGACACTTCTGCTGTACCAGCTTGCACTCATCTTTTAGTGTCCAGAGAAA
Organism: Alligator mississippiensis; assembly: GCF_030867095.1. NCBI lineage: Eukaryota > Metazoa > Chordata > Crocodylia > Alligatoridae > Alligator > Alligator mississippiensis. Next base: position 22,682,477 of record NC_081833.1, read on the forward strand.
CTGCTGTGTCTCCCCTCTTGCTAATTGGACCCAGAATCCTAGTCAGGGTCACATCACTGCCTCCTTTTTAATTTGTACTCACCCTTGGGCAGTCCCTGGTTACTCCTGCATGTTGGAGCATTTCCAACTGCATGGGGACAAGGGGCATTGCCTGACCAAGTGGTGATCTTGAGGAATGGGTCCTGCTATTTCCAAAGGTAGCAACTAGCACATCACTAAAGCCTCATAGGTCTCTCCTTCTCTTCCTACTGTCCCATAAGGTCTGTATGGGGCAGGGAGAAGCCCATTTTGGATGGATTGAAATACTGGTTGAGCTGTGTGTCTTCCCTCGAAGGGATAGATCAGTCTGAGTGTGAAATAGGTAGGAGTTCTGCACAAATTGCCTTTTTTGTTCTCTGAAACAAACTCTTTAGTGATGGCTTTGGTCTGGAGGATATAAAGCCTGGCTCAGGGGAGCTCCACAAGCCTGATGCACCAGGATCAGGGAGCTGAGAGGTTTAGACACCTGGGGGAGGAGCCAATGTTATACAGCCCTGAGATGGGGGTGCAGCAAGCACTGGTATAGTGAGCAGACAGCAGGAGGTGAAGGGAAAAGGAGCAGCTGGGAATGCCCAGGCAGTTCTGTCACATGCACAACCCCTGTCATAGCCTCGCTGAGGGAAGCTGTGTATATATTTAATGCAATGGCTAGCTAGATGACTGGACAGCCTTTTTGTGAGGTCTGAAGCATGTAGTATTGAACACAGGTGGTCACACCACAGTGAGGAGCAGTTACAAGTAGTATTCATCTGAACAAAGTGCCTCTCCTGTCAAACAGGCTGTCCTGGTTACAGGTTAGTAGTTAGCATTGATTTGCCATTGTGACTGAGTAGGTCACCTCTGTCTAGAAAGTGCCAACCCCCAGGCTCACCAAGTTACTGCCTCTTTATCTCACAGAGCCAGTGAATATAGTTGGAGTGGTGGGAACGATCGTGGTCCTCTTACTGCTGGGAATTCTGGTCATCTTGGGAATTATTTTGTACTACAATCCGCTCCTGTGTCTGAAAGGTAAGAGCAGCCATCACCTCTGACTCGAGCTCCTCCTTCTCTGAGGCAAATGGGTTAGAGCTCTGCCTCTTCATACCTCACCTGAGAGGGTCCTTCCATGGCCCCCCGCCATCACCTACCCAGCCAGAGATTGATAGGTGCCCCTTCTCTCGTTCCTTATGGAGTGCTGTCAGCTTAAGGGGAGTAAGCACTGAGAGCTGGCCGCCAGCAGACTATGCAAATGTCTCCCCAAAGATAGAGACTGTATCCTGTGCTAAAGCTCCCTTGCCTTGCCCTGCAAAACCATATCTGACATGCTTGAATCCTGGCAGACCACAGTTGCCTTTTCTCACCTTCAGTGGTATACTGCTACATCCCAGCACACTCATGGGCCATGCTGGGTACCTGGGACAGTCCTAGTGCTGTATAGACTGTACCAACAAAGGCAGATAATGACAGGACTGTAAAAGTGATTTTGTTTTATCTGAGAGAACTGTGTTTATGAAGGTATCTGAAATCTTCTTTTTCTTCTCCCTCTTCTTTGTGCATTTAGGCAGTGTGTTCAGGTGAGTGCCATCCTTCCCAGACTCTTTTCTGCGGATATCCAACTCCTCATCATCGTCATTATCATCATCACTGAGCTTTGTAATGATAAATTTATAGCTTTATGTGTATGTGTACATATGTATATGTATGTGTGCATAATATCTATCTATCTATCTATCTATCTATCTATCTATCTATCTATCTATCTATTGGCAAGCGTTGTATTGATAACTTAGGGGAGATGCTCTCCAAGGTAGGAGTTGTCTTTAGCAAACATATACTTGCAGGTGGGTGGTGTGGTGATGAAGCCACATTCTGCAGAAAAGTGTCATTGGGGTCTTAGAACCAAAGATTGGTACCACAGACCTCAACCACTTTCGTTATAGGAGAATCTCTGTTACCTGTTGGCAGTAGCAGGTCTTCTATCCTCTGCAAAGCTACCACTAGGGAGCATAGTTACACACATTTTAGTGGCCTTAATTCAGTTGAATTTAACTTAATCTGGAGGTGGAACAGGTTTACACTAGAAGCTACACCACAGCAGGGCACAGTTATTGCAGTGTAAGTATGGCACCTGGTATTTCCCCATGTAGACAAGCCCTTCTGCTTGAATATTTAATTAGTAAGTAAAAGCAGAAGCATCAACCCATTGATTTACAATTTGGCTTAACAGGTGACTTAAATTGTGAACAACCCTGAAAGCAAGGCTGCTCATGGTGTTGGGTGCATATATGGTTCTAAAATGCAACAGCCTTTTCTCCATCTCTTTCCTTTTCTTTTGAGTCCTGTTCCTAGGCCCATTGTTTTGTAGCTTTGAACAAGTCCCTTTACTTTTGTTTGCATCCATTTCCCCACCTGTGTAGTGGGAGAAAAAAACTGTTGACAGGATTATACAATTTAATTTATTAATGTTTTAAAAGTTCTTGGAGGACTAGGCAGTTCTGCATGATATCAGCATTGGTGCCAGCATGTCCTGAGGGCAAGGGACTGATCTGAAAAAATGAGCCATATCCTTGTGGCATTGTGGAGGAGATGAAGGTCCAGTTGTTCTGTCACTCCCCCTGGGAGAATGGAGAGAGAGAGAGAAAGAGAGAGAGAGAGAGAGAGAGAGAGAGAGGAGGAAGTGGGGCCTGCAAGGAAGGGGAAAATGCAGATAAGGCTATCGGTATTCTTAGTCGCTTTCATTTGTCTTTCTGCCCATAGGAATCAAGACTCAAGTGATGTCTTAGTGCTGGTGGACTCTGAGGCAGAAGACAAGGAGGAAGAGGAAGAAGAGGCAACCAGTGACTCCACTGTGCATCAGGTGACAGCCCTGGTGAATGGGAATGGCCTCCAGATGGGTAATGGCTACCACATCACTGAGGGTAAGCTTCGGCTTTAGAAATAGTGTCACACTGTGAAAGAGGCTGCCCTGCCTGCGTGCTGCGCAGAATCTGTATAGGTGGGAAAAGCCAGAATTTTCCCCACTTCCTTGTTGACCTTTTGGTATGAAAAAGCAGCTGCTGGGACAGAAAGGAACAGTAACAAACTGTTACTTACCTTACTTCACCACCTCTTCCTGCACATGATCAGACACTTGTGGGAGTTAGACAATAGGCCTGTGTAAATAGGGAAGTATTCAATTCAGTTGGATTTGGCCAATTCATAGATGCTAGGGTTGATCAGATGACCCCAGCCAGATGCCTATCCAGCCTTCTCTTAAAGACCCCCAAAGTAGGGGAGAGCACCACCTCCCTTGGAAGCCCACTCCAAATTCTGGCCACCCTTACCGTGAAGAAGTTGTTCCTGATGTCCAGCCTAAATCTACTCTGTCAGTTTGTGACCATTGTTCCTTGTTACTCCAAGAGGCGCCCTGATGAACAGAGCATCTCCGGTTCCTTGTTGCCCCCCTCCAATGAATTTGTAAGCGGCCACAAGATCACTTCTCAGCCTTCTCTTGCGGAGGCTGAAGTGATCCAGTTCCCTTAGTCTCTCCTCAGAGGGCTTGGTCTGCAAACCCTTAACCATACGAGTGGCCCTCCTCTGGACCCTCTCAAAGCTATCCACATCCTTCTTAAAGTAAGGCGCTCAAAACTGGATGCAGTACTCCAACTGCGGCCTGACCAATGCCGCATGGAGGGGAAGTATCTCCTCCTTGGATCTATTTGTCGTGCATCTGCTGATGCATGATAAAATGCAGTTAGCTTTGCTGATGATTTTGTCACACTGACGACTCATGTTCTTCATCTATGACTCTGAGATCCCTTTCCATTTCTGTGCTGCTGAGACGGTCATTCCCCAGCCAGTAGGTGTGCTGGATATTTTTATGTCCTAGGTACAGCACTGCACTTGTCCTTGTTGAACTGCATCCTATTGTGTTCTGCCCACTTTTCCAACCACTGTCAGAGGACAGTGATTTGATTCAATTAGTTACCGCTATATCTGAGGTGTACATCAGGGGCTCGGTGAACAACTGTTCACCAGGGTGCCCTGGGGGAAACTAGAAACAACGGCCACAAACTCCTGGAAGATAGTTTCAGGCTGAACATTAGGAAAAACTTCTTTATAACTAGGGTGTCTAGACTATGGAACAAGCTCCCCACAGAGGTGGTGAAATCATCTACCCTAGAGGTTTTCAAGAGAAGACTGGACAGTTACCTGGCTAGGGTCATCTGACCCTAGATGTCTTTCCTGCTCATGCAGGGGGCTGGACCTGATGATTCTTCGGGGTCCCTTCCAGCCCCTATGATTCTGTGATTTGGAGATTTGGATTGCTTTCCTGAATTGATTTGGCTGAATCGACTCGATTCTGAAGAGAGCTGGGGCTGAGTGGTGCTGGGCTCTGGCTGACACATGGAGCTGTCCCAGCTCCCAGACAGCGCACGGTGCCCTGTCGAGCCACGCTGCACCCATGCCAAAGGGCAGCTGCCCCGTAGGTGCCAGGCAGGGGGAAGGGGGAGGGGGCTATCCCCACAGCCCCCCACTGCCCCATGCTGTGCAGGGGGGCTCTGCCACGAGCCCTCAGAGTACCCGATTGCCACTGCTGCAGCCAGTGTGTGTGGCGCTTTTTTTTTTTTTTTAATTGCCAGGAGGTTGGGCCAGCAGGGGATGAGATGGGGCCAGGCAGGGCAGCCATGGGAGCTTCTCCGAAGGGTCCTCTGGCTGTGCCTGCCTCTGCCCTGGCAGGGGGAGCTGCAGGGGCTATACCCTACTGCCACTTGCCCAGCTGGCATGAGGGGGAGAGGGCATGATGCAGGCGCGGCTCGCTCCAGGCAGCAGCAGGGCATAGCCCCTGCTCCCAGTGTTACCACTTCTGCATCAGCACCGGGAGTGGGGGTTCTGCCCTGCTACTGCTTGCCGGCTGGCGCGAAGGGATACGGGATGTGGGCACAGCAGCTCTGGGAGCAGGGGCTATGCCCTGCTGCCGCTTGCTCCCTTCTGCCTGGAACGAGCCGCACCCACATCCCACGCTCCCCACCTCCCTCCCCAAGTAACACCCCCTGCCCCCTCCACCCCCTCTGGGCAGTTTGTCCCAGCCCCAATCCCTCCCCCATGACCCTTCCCTCCCCCAACCCCAACAGACTTACCAGCTGGAGTCTATGGCCAAATCTCTGAAGTGGCTGAATCTTTTCCGAAGCTTTTCCAAATTAATTTGGATGCTTCGAATCGATTCAGAGTTTTTAATTGGTCTCCCAGTTCAATTCAGATTCAGAGATTTGGTCCCCAAATTGGGCCAAATCTCCTCCGAATCGAATCAGCTACCAAAGCTTCGTACAGCTCTATTAGACAACAGTTCTTCCCATTGAAACAATGTTGGGAGATCTCAGTCAGCCCCAGGATCACATTGCACTTGGTGCTGTGCATACTCAAGCATGTGCGTGTGCACATGTGCACACACTGGCAGTCCCTGCCCTCAGAAATTTACAGTCAAAATGGAGAGAATGAACAAATGGTGAGAGGAAAGCAGTGTAACATGGCTGCTGCCTGCACATGGCTCTCTTGATTTTTCTTTGCCTCCTAGACAGTAAGACTGGTGAGCTGCAAGTGGCCCCTGCAGTTCACCAGCCTTAGACAAGGGAAGCCCTGGTGCTGACATGCTAGGATCTCTTGATATGTGGTTTCTTTTAGGTGACAGTGATGAGCAGCACAGCAAGATCTCATCAGAGGAAACAGAGCATGAAGAGAGGCCGATTACATAGAGGTGTATTCTCTCTTTACTTCGGAAATGCATGGAAATCTGGGTGGAGGTTAAACTTCAAGCGCATCATTTACCCACAGCTTCACTAAGGCTGTTAAAATTCCTGCAGTAGGACTGGTCAGTCACACGGTTCCAGCTGTTAGTTCTTTCCTTCCCTGATTTCCATTTTTCTGTTCATTCATTCCTTCTCCACACCCTCAACATCTCTGAGCCTGCCACTGACTTGTTTGGGATGCACCTGAAAAATAATGGTAGCACAGCTCTCCTCAGAGCATAGAGAAGGCAAAGACAATGCCAGGAATATGCTCCTATGGACCAGAAGAAGCAAATTCTGTGGAAAGGATCCCTTCATCACTGTTAGGATGTGCCTTGGTCTGTTTTTTATGGTAGAGTTAAATCAGTGGAAGGGAATGTCAGGATGTTTTAGATACTGCACGGCCAGAGAAGCTGAATTTCCCCAGGTCTATATGAAATGAATGATCTTTTGCACTGGAGAAGCTAGAGGAAGTCACTGAGCATTGCACATGGTTTTGATGCAGAGATCTGACCCAGTTCTAAAATGGTGGTTCCCAAGCATTTTGGGACAAAGGACTGGTATTGGCCTTTAACATTTTCTTTTGTGGCCTCAGATCACAGTTTGGGAACTACCGTGCTAGATTCACTGTCTAAGCCATTGACTAGTCCCACTGTGAGCTCTGGCTGGAGGAGGAGGAAGGACATGCCAGTCACTACACATTTTTCCCTTTGTGTTTTTCTGATCAGGAAGGACAGATGTGTTTGTAGTTAAGATTGTGAATATGAGTTCTGTTTCTTCATCTGTCACAGACTTCCAGGTGAAAAAAGTCACAGAGTGGTCTCTAATTATAGATGCATCAGTCTGGGGGCTCCCACCTTCAGATGAATCTCAGGAGATGCAACAGCCCTGTCCTGCCTTGCCCATATACTGCACCCCCTTCAGCACCCCTACTGCCCTGGGAAGCTATGGGCTCAAGACAGCTTGTGCCTATCTCAGATTCACCCCAGAGTGAAGACTGGTGTGAGATATGCTGGCCTACATTATAGATGGCTCTGCTGGGTCTATAGCTCTGCCTTGCACAATTATTGCACAATTAAGGCATCCTCCATCCTGTGAAAACCAAATGAATGCTGCCTTCACCACAGGTACAAAGAGCCACAGAGAAGCAGATTTATCTCTGTATATTTTTTTTCCTTAAACATATTGCTGAGGTTTGTGTGGATATGATTTTTGTTTATAGAATAAATTTATTTTTCAGACAAATAAAACCTCTGTTTGCTGTGCATTCCCAACTCTAGAGAGGGGTAGGGGAGAGACAAATGTGTTAGAGAGGGGTGAATGCCTACCAGTGACTTGTTCAGGAAATGGTAGTGTTGCCCAGTGTATTTGTGGGACAATACTGGGAACAAGTAACTTCCTCAAACAGAAGTAAAGGGTTAATTTGTCCAGTTTAGTTAAGCCCATGCAAATCTCTACATGGCTGTTTATTTAAGGCATGGCTCATTTTAGCTGCATTTACTTCTTTTACTGATGCAAACCATTTCAAAATGGATGGGTGAGAGTGGCCTCTCAGGGGTCTGCATTGGTTTAGCTCAGTGGCACCCAACCCTCCGGCCCCACAGGCTGGCCGAGTGGCACAGGATCATTCCATGAGCCACTTCCTGCACAGGTCCTGTGCTTGGTGTTGGTCCCTTCATGTCATCCGGCATGCCAGCCTGACCCCATATGCCCAGATCTGGTTGTGTGCCACTATGGTCTGGTACTCGGGGCCATGTTATCCAGCTCACAAGGTTCTCCATGGGTCCAGAAATTTGGTAGTGGGAGCAGCAATTACTGTTATAACTCCCCTGCCACAACATTTCCAGACCCTTAGGAAGCCTGTGAACCGGCTGACTCTGTTCCATGGGCTGAGGGTTGAGCTTCTCTGGTTTTGCTGCAAGTCTCTGTGCAGATAAGGGCCAAACCTGCATGCAGGTACCACAATGAGTTGTCCTCTTCCCCTCTCTTTTATTTTCCCTGCCCACTCTGTTTTTGACAGGACATGGCAGCCCTTCTCTCCATGCCACTAACGGGCTCTGTGCTGGTCAGCAGAGAGAGCTAGAGAGTTGTAGTGGGCGTTTCCCTTCCAGACAGCGCTCTGACTCTGCTGACCTGAGGAGTGAGGAATCCTCCAGCAAGAGCTATCATTCTCTGGGGTCTCCTTTAGCACAGCTGAGTTGCAAATTCCTGCATCCTTGCTGTTTCCAGGGCTGCAGAGTGAAAGAGCCCCTTGCTTAGAGGCAGCCCATGCTGTGCCCAGCATGCCAGAGAAAGCAGCTGGCTTGTAGCCTGGATCTCCAACTTTGATTAGTGCTACCTGTTTGGCAATAGTCTTTCAGTTAAATCACATTTTCTTTTTGATCTTTATCAAGGCCAAATCAGTTCCAAATTTTGTTGGACAAAGCCCGGTAGTCAAGTGCCAAAATTTGACGGAGCAGAACCCAATCATCAGGTCTGTGTGGCTCTCCCACCGGGCAAGTATCCTCCTTCCCAGTCAGTCCCATTGGTCTGGGGCTTCGGATAGTTCCCAAATCCAGGCAGGCATCCTACGTACAAGCCTGGAGGCCTAGGGGCTCGGATGCCCCCAATCTCACTTGATCTTAGCCAAAAGGCTGAGGTGGTCTTTCAGGTAAATCACATGCACTGGATCTGGCTCCTTCTGATTCAGGCTCTGTTTGCTCTTGCCTGCCAACTGGTTCCTGAGGCAGTTTCCCTCTATCCTATTATCCCGTCTCATAAAGCCTAATCCCACGTCTTTTGGCTTCTATTTTGCCAAAGCACCAGGGAAACTGGATGAGCAGTGGCCTCTGTTACTCAACGTTACCAGGACATGCTTGAGGAGTGTTGGTTGTAGCTGCGCTGGTCTAAGGCAGGGGCAGGCAGTTATTTCGGGCAGAGGGCCACTTACCGAGCTTTGGCAAGCCATCGAGGGCTGCATGACAGGCAGGCGGGGGCAGATAAATATTAATTTTCTAAATTTTTTAGGGGCCCCGTGGGCCACATCCGGGCTGCAGGCCGCATTTTGCCCACCCCTGGTCTGAGGACGTCAGATTTGGGTAAATCCAACATTTTTTATTAGACCAACTCAAATAGTTGGAAAAGTTCTTTGCAAGCTTTCAGGCAGAAACACCCTTGGTCGGGCAGAGGACGCGTGTGGGAGCCCAGGGGTCGGGGGTGAAGATGCAAGTCCTTAGTGCCCACTCTGCCGGCTCAGGCGCTGGTAACAGAGCCGCTCTCAGCCCAGCGCTGCTCTGTTTTCCATTCGCTCATCCATCACCTGTGTCACCCGATGGCCAGCTGAGGCCGCAGGTCAGGTTCCCCTCAGCAGCGACACAAGTAAAACGTTGCTGTGGCGAGGACGGGCCGAGAAGGCGGCTCCTTTTCGCAGTGTTCAAGGTGCCGCAGGGCCCGAGCGGCCTAGACAGGGTTACGCGGGGGTGCCTAGCCTGGGCGGGGATGCGCGCGGGGGGTTTAAAACCAGTGTGGTTACCCTACTACCACCCAGCATGGAAGTAGTTTCAGGTCAAAAGGTGGCTTAAAGCTTAGCCCAGACTGCCCTGAACATGGCTGCTGGCATCTCTCTCGGGCAGAGGTGCGATGACTGACCTGCTTTGCGCCTGGCAGCGGCGCGGGCTGAAGCGGGGACGGACGCGCTCCCGACCAGCCCGGGGGGTGCAGCGCCGCGCACAGCCCGCCCCGCCCCGCCCCGCGCCAGCTCCGCCGCCGCCTGCTGCAGCGCGCCCCGGGCGGGTCCGCGGCGCCGGCGGGGAAGACTTGCGGGAGGGGACGCGGGGCTCGTTCTCCTGCAGGCCGGGGGGCGGCTCCGCCCTCGGGCCCTTGCGGAGGCTGGAGCCGGTCGCCGGGCTGAGGGCGGGCGCGTCCCCCCAAGCCGGGCCGAGCCGGGCGCTGCCGCCCTGCGCCGCCAGGGGCCGCCCGCGCCGCCGCCGCCATGTGACGGGAAGCAGCTGGACGCCGCATCCCCGCGCCCGCTCCCGCTCCCGGCCCGGGCGGGCGGCCATGGGGAGCGGCGCCGGGCCCGGCCCCAGCCCGCGGCCGCCGCCCCGCTGAGCCCATCGCGCCCGCCATGGAGGCGGCTCCCGCAGGCCCCGGGGCGCCGGCGGCAGAAGGTGAGTGCGGGCGGGCGGCGGGGAGGCCCGTGCCGGGCGGGGGGGTGTGGGCTGCCGCCCCTTTGACCCCGTGTCTTTCTCCTCCTGCTCCGGCCGGGAAGACTCGCAGGACCTGGCCGACGCCGCCTGGGCCCCGGGAGCCTCCAAGCTGCCGCTGGGTAAGTGGGGGCCGCCCGCCCGGTCCGGGGCAGCGCCGGGGGGGGGGCAGGTCTGGGTCCCCGCCGCCCCCCGGGGCACAGCGCCCGGCCTTGGGCCGGCCGTGCCGCAGGCGCCGACGTCCAACACTTCGCTGACCCGGCGCTCGGCGCAGCTGGAGACCGGGCCCGGGGCCGTGGATGGTCCTGCTGGGCATCAGGCCGTGGCGGAGAACACGGTGGTGCAAACTGGGCACCCACCTGACGTTCAGCGGTTCGCTGACCCGGCGCTGGGCGCAGCTGGGGCTGTAAGTGGTTCTGCTTGGACGCGCCCTGAGCCGTCGGGCTGTGATGGAGAAACCAGGACCCAACCAACGTTCGGTTCGCTGACCAAGCGCCGGGCACGGCTGGGGCCGTAAACGGTTCTGCTGGACGTGCCGTGAGCTATCGGGCCGTGGAGGAGAAGCCCGGTGCAAACCATGCGTTGTGGCAGTCGCGCCTGCAGCAGTCGGCTCCCGAGCAGACCTGCCCGAGCCACGTCGGCCATAGGGAGCCGGACCTCTGCTGGCGACGGCGGGCAGCCCTGGGCGGTCACGGAAAGAGGCGCGAGGCTAGCAAAGCCCAGAGGAAACCGTTCCACGTGGGAGCGGGAGGTTTCAGAGCAGATGAATTTCCTAGTGTAGGTCGCTCTCTGGAGACCCCTTCATTCATTGTGCTGATGTGGGGAAGTCTCGGGGGTGGCTGTTGCTGGGGCAGCAGAGGGGTGGAGGAGGAAAGGGAATAGATAATCTTTATGCTTGGAAATAGCCAGCCCTGCTTTACATCATGGTGTGTTAGAAGAGGTACATTTTGCTTCCCTCCAGAAGGGAAGATACAACTTTACGTAGATAAATATCAGATACTGGTTTTAAAAACATGCAGCGAGTATTAAAGACCCAGTGCGCTCCTGCTACTAAGCTGTGACCAGGCAGCGTGTTTATTTATATCCATTTATTTTTTCTTGCTAAATGCCCAACCTCTCTCCTTGTTGTCATTGTGCTTTAGACTCTACATTTCTGCCTGGTGTGTTTTTAACATTGACTCTTCGAAACAAGATTCCCTGCTGCCTGGCTGTCTTCATCAGTCAGGGTGTTGCGTGTGGAGATGAACAACCTTTCACGGCTCCTTTTCTGGGGTTAGAGGCCTGCGTTGCTGTTTCTGGGTGGACTTTCCTTCCTCATGGGGCTCTGTGTTATGTGCACCCATTGCCTCTCCAGAGGTGACTGCGTTTCAGAGGTGCTATATGTGTGAAGCTTCTCAAATGCTCTGAGATGTATCTATATATGTAGAAGGTATTGTTGTTGACTTCCTGGGAAGTGCTGGATTGAACTAGTTATGTTTTGCATTTCTTTAGGGTGTGGTGGCAGGGCAGCTAAGGTATTTTGCCACGTGGCTTGGCATGAGTTTGCGCCCTGCGTAGGTCACCTTTAGATGACCCGGCTGTAAATAGTTACCTTGTCGTTCAGGCTGGGCAGCTAGAAGCAGCCGGGTGTGATTCTGTAACCACCCTAGCCGGACGGGCCATGTGACTTGGACAGACTCCAACAGATTTCTCTATCAGCTTCCAGCCAAAGTTCTTCAACTGGATGGAAAGGCCCCTGACCCAGGTTCCCAAGAGATGGCCATCTTCCTCAGTTGGGAAAATGGAGGTGTGCTAGTGATTGACTCAAGGTTGTAATGAATATGTGCCAAAAGAAGATTAGAGACTCAGTCTCCTGCTTGAAGATGCCTGATCTGTGTGCGGTAGCATTAGACTGGGGTTGAATGTTCTTGGCGAATTCCTTCTTCTACCTCTGAATGTGAGAGAGCTGGGGACAGGGAAGAGTTTAAATGTCTTAAACTGAAAGTGGAGGTATTGGGGACTAGTGTTAACAGGTCTGAAACCCCACCTATTCTGTATCTCACCAGACTAGATGGGTGGTTAGAAAGCTCTGCGGGTCACAGCATCTCAGGGCCATACAGAGAGAGAGGACTGTGATTGTCCCATCCAGGAACCTCATTGCTCCCGTGTTCCTGGGCACTGAAGTGCACACCCAATGCCTCTTTCATCATCCAGCCGCTACTGCATAAGGAGCTCAGCTGAGACCCAATGAAGGATTCTTTTCTTCCCCTTTGCTTTGTTGCCCACCTGGGAATTCATCACAGGGAACAAGTGCTGCTCAGGAGGACTGAAGAGGACTCCCTTCACAACCTGTTGGCTTTTCATTCTGAAATCAACAATCCAGGATTCCCTTCGCAGCTCCTGCTGGCTGCAAAGAAGCCAACAAGATCATAGTTCCTCATAGGTTGTTTTTTTTTAATTCTTTATGAGTCAGCTACCAAACCGTGTGTGGTGTGCACCAAACCACATGCTGATAGTGCTGTGGTTGAATGTACTAGCTTAGTTTCTCAAGAGCTGAGTTCAAATGCTTGGTTGGGTTACAAGTGAGCGTGAACTCAGTGGCTATGTCACTGCAGTATTGGAGGCTTCCTTCCTCTTGGGTTTGATGCCATTTAATTAACAGAGTTGGCAGCATTCTGCTTGGAGGAAGTGGCCTACTGATAACGCTCCTGCTTCAGCATTTTAATCACCTGGGCAAAGGTTGGCACATGAAAAAGCCTGCGTTGCGGTTATGGGCTGTGTAGTTATTGCTGTGGAGTCTCAGTGTAGTTACCGCAGCAAATGGACTGTTCTGTGCCTTATCCCTTAAAAGGTGCTTGTCTGTTTTACAAACCCATGGCCTTGTTTGGCTCTGGGCCTGGGCATGGAGCCGCGCATGTTGGGGCGTAAATCGGAGCAAGACTCATTCTGCTACATCTCAGACTTGTGGATCCTAAGAGCTCTTTGCTGGAGCCACTGCCCCTGCCTGGCTGTAAGCAGTACTGTTGGCCTTGTTCATTGGCACTGAGTGTGCAGGTGCACTGCAGGGGGAATCTGTTTCTTAAAAGTAGTAATGTGGCAGGTTTAATCAGACATAACGTGACCTCTGCAGCTAGATTGGCTCCCAAAATCCTGCTCCCTTTGGAGACATTGCTGTCATATAAGTTGCACAGAAGTAAGCTGCCCTGTATGAAGGAGAAGCTCTTCTGTATATAGTGAAGACTGCAAATGGGCTGAGACAGGGACAGGTGTCCAGTCTGCAAGTGTTGGCTTTGAAGCTGAAAGAGACCTCCACATGGAAGTTCACTGGGCTGGTTCTGTCCAAGTACTGTGCACGCTCAGTGCAGAGCTAAAAATGTCTGAAAACAAGGGTCCATGGGGCTTCAGGATGAGCCTCAAGACATTTGCAATTCCAGCTTCTGACTAGGCCAGCTGTGACAATCAGATATGTGGTGTTTAACAACTGAAGCAGCAGCAAAACTTGTGAGCATGTTCCAGTTCTAGTGGCCTGACCTCCAGGTCCCAGCATTGTAGTTCCTCTGCAGTCCTGTGTTAGAGCAGATGCTAGCAGACAACTGGGCCATTCAGCATTTAACCAGTTATCTGGCACCTATGCAGAGTTTTCCTTGGAGCTCCCAGGGCTTTGGGGTAAATGCTGGTATCCCTGCTGTACAGGTGAGGAAATTGGAGCACACAGAGCCAGAGCAACTTGCTGGGGATGGGAGTCCCAGTAGGGCTGGGCCTGGAACTCGGGTCTCCTGACTGCTTGACTCTCTCAGATCATTATGACATCTTCAGTTGATGCTTCACGTCTTCACTGGGCAGCTTCCAATCCTGAATTCAGTTAGAGCAGGAGTTGGCCCAGGAGAATTCAGGCAAGACGTGTAGGGGAAGTTTGAGGAGAGGGCAGAACTGGGGAGTTCTTGCTTCCCCCCCCACCCCACTAGACTACCTTGCCATTTAAAGGGCCTCACATCAAGGCTGGCTCATCTCTATGGGTGTCTGGTGCTGGGTGGCTCTGATGTATTTGCACGCTCTGGGAATAACCCTGTTGTCTTGTTCCTCAGAAGAGCCAGTCCTGCTAGCAGAGCTGAAGCCTGGGCGACCCCAGCAGTATGACTGGAAGTCAAGCTGTGAGACATGGAGTGTTGCCTTTTCCCCTGATGGTGCCTGGTTCGCCTGGTCTCAGGGCCACTGCATCGTCAAGCTGATCCCATGGCCTCTGGAGGAAGCTGAGCTGTAAGTATCCAGTGACAACTCGGAGATGGAGTGCAGTATCTCTTGCTGGACCCCCAACATTAATTATCCTAGCTGGTTGTCCCTTCTTTTGTGTACATATGTCCCTCTAACCCAGTGCCCCCCAGCACTCAGGACATGGCTTGCAGCGAGGGACCTGAGGGTCAGTCTGATCTTCCATATCTCCTGTGACAAGAGTCCTCCCTACTGTGAATGGGGTGGGGTTGTCAGTCTCTGTTCTCCCATGTCCTTCTGGAAACCAGCCTTCTAGAGAGTTGGTATGATGGGCTTCAGGGATGGCTCTACTGAGCTGTATCCTGGAGGTCTGTGAAAGCTTCCTGCTCTGCAGCCTCCCTGGAAGAACTCCTGGAACAGCCGATAGTCCTTCGGTGCCTGGTTGTGGTTCACTGTTGTGTGCCTGGAAGGTTTCCTCTGGTGCGAGACAAGGGCAAACCCCTTTGGTGCAATCATTGCCTGTGCCAGGAGTTTGCACCTAAGTTTGGCCAGCTGAGATCTCTGGAGCCAGGCCCCCACCCTATGTTGGGCTCTTGTTCCATGAAGTGCAGTGGGCAGCACAGGTTCTGGTCCTTGCAGCCTATGAACAGATTGATGATTTCCCTCTGGCAGTGGCTGCAGAACGATTGAGCGTAAGAGCTGTAGCACCAAAGCTGACACACGAGGCCGAGGTGGTGCCAAGGAGAAAACACTGGAATGTGGTCAGATCGTTTGGGGTTTGTCCTTCAGCACCAGGGAGCAAGATGGCTTGCAGGCTCCCAGCCCCTCCTGCCTGATCCTTGCTACAGGTCTCAATGATGGGCAGATCAAAGTCTGGGAGGTACAAACAGGTAAGCAGATGGAGGAGGTGGTGGGGGGAAGCTCAACCTGGCAAAGGATTCTTCCAGCTGCTGCTGAGGTGCAGTCTCCTCGAGGGAGTTCCTCTCTGCCCTCCTCGCTTTTAGGGAATGTTGAGCTCCTGAGCTTGTTCCAAGTAGTCTCTTAATCAGACTATTGTACTGCAGTCTCCTCCTTGTTAGAGCCAGCGAGCTCAGCGTCCCATGTCTGTAGTGCTTCTCAGCAGCTTGGTAGCTGCTCCTCACACCCTCCCAGCCTCTGCTTGCATAAGGGAAACTAGAAGGAGGTGGGTCACCCAACCTGCTTTCTCCTTGTTGTCTCTGGGGGTTTCCCCCTCTCCAGATGGGCAGGAGGTGGCCAGAACTGCAGCTCTGTGCCAGCAGCAACAGCCTCATTTATGTGAAGCAAGCTGGGTGGTTGCTTAATTTTTCACCAGAATATACCAGACCATGAATATTGTGTGACCCAGGCTTTTTGCTTGCCAGCCTGCTTTCTGGGCTTGGCAAAGCAGGGGTGGAACAGGCCGTGTCAATAATCTTCGGGACTGGAAGAACATGCTTGAGCAAAGGGAACTCTGACCCTCTTTGACCACCTGCCCAGGCTGGCATTTTAAGGGTTAATTTGTCTAGTTTGGCAAGGCCCTTGCACAAGGGTGACATGTAAATTTGTGCTGCAGGCTGCATCCCTGTGGGCTATAGGGAGAAATGCCTAGAGTGAGATCACACTCAGCTGTGTGCTCCTGTCTGCAGGGCATTTGCTTTTCAATCTCTCTGGGCACCAAGACGTGGTGAGAGACTTGAGCTTTACTCCCAATGGAAACCTGATCCTGGTCTCTGCATCCCGGGACAAGACCCTCCGTGTCTGGGACCTGAGCAGAGATGGTATGAGTGAGTTAATGACTCCCCCACAATGGGGAGTAGATGACTGCTCTGACTCTCCTGGGTCAGTGAGCATGTTGGTGCTACAGTGTTGCAGTTATTTGGATGGGGATTTGGCTCTCCCCCTGGGATATTGGGACCCTAAGTACTTGGACCCTAAGCCAGTGGAGACCCAGAGGAGGTGAGAAGAGTAGGCACTGGGAGTCATGACAGCAGGTGGTAACACGCAGCAGAGGGGACCTCTTGGTTACAAACCCCAGTGTGGAGGGCAGCCACCCAGCAGATACTTGCTGGACACAGAGAATATGCCAGGTGCATTTGAGGGATTTCCCTCAAACATGATCAGATCTGAACTGCCCTGAGGAACCCTCTGCCCTTCCTGGGAAGAGGGTGGGAAGGCCAACTGGAAAGAGGATAAATGCAAGTACACCCGAGACTTCCCAAATGCCCTGGCTCTGGTCTGTGCCCACCTCTCATGACTCACATGTTTGCTGTCCCCAGGTAAGCAGGTCCAGGTGCTGTCTGGCCACATGCAATGGGTGTACTGCTGCTCCATCTCCCCTGACTGCAGCATGCTGTGCTCTGCTGCTGGAGAGAAATCGGTGAGTCTGAGGAGGTGGAGTTGTCCTGGGGTCTTGTTTACTCTGTTGGTGGAGGTGTCAGGAGTGAGGGGTTGGGGCCTTACTGATGCAGAAGGACCCAGCATCCCTTCTGCTGTCATTCTGAATGGATATGCCTTATGTTTACTGCTCCCAGTCTTGAGCCATCTGGCACTTATGCCATTCCAGCCCTCTTTCCTTGTCTGTAGGTGTGATTGGTGCTGTTGCACAGATTGGCCAGCAGGGGTCACCGCAATGCAGCTCACACTTGGCCCAATCCTGAGTCCATCCCCTTGGCCTTTCCTAGGTACAACCTCTGCTCTGATCATAGTGTTTAAAATCTAAAGCCTTGCTTGCTTTCGTGTGTCTCAAACTACTGCTGTTTGTTGCTTGGACAGCAAGGGCTGGCGTGAAGAGAAGTGCTGGCAGTGACATCTTGTACTTTTGCTTCTGCATGGAGCCTTGGGCTCTATTACAGTGTTGTCTAGGACACTGCATCTTGGTGATGTAACTCTTTTGCCATAGCCAGCTGGGCTGCTGGAGGCCAACCACTGTCCTGTTAAAAGTGAAGCAGTGTTCAGAGTAGAGCAGGGTTTGGGTATAGAGCCCTCATTTGTTACCGGGGTATCTCACTACCCTTCGGGCTGGATAGAAATGCAGAGGCACTGCTGCTCCTCTTGCACTCAGTTCAGAGTACTGGGTTATGCTGGTACATGCTGTGTCACCTTCTGTGAAAGAGCCTGAGACGTGCAGCAGAGGCTCTGGGCTGCATTTGCCAGCCTCCTGCAGATGGGACAGAGGGTCTCTGCAGAAGGGAGGTCACCAGCTTGGTGTCAGAACACAATGTAGATGGGAGGCAAAGGACAAATGTGGTGAGGGTCTGAAAGGGTGATTTCTGGGGATCTTTGTGTAAGCAGAAGGGACTGGACTCTGACTCAGGAGGCTCCTTCCAGTTTTATCTTTCTCAGGTCCATCTGGAGTTGCCCTTAAATGTGCACCAAGCCCTCTTGCTGGCCAAGGAAAAGGGGTAAATCTGCCCACGCTACCCTCCCTCTAGTGACAAGCCTCTGCAGAGGGGCCTTGTGAAGACTGTTATGCCACCCCACTAGCCCATAGAGCTTAGGACTAGGCCATTCTTACCCCCTGTACATAGTTGCTGTCTAGCCAGGCAGCTGAGTTGTGGTCTTTATGTTGCTGGAAGTCTATTATATTGAGCCCCAAGCTTGTATATTGGGGTGTGGGAGCAGGGCTTGTTCACACTCCATGTCTGTGTGGGACTTCCCAGGGCCAAGCACTTGTATGGACTAAGCATATCACCCTCCACCTCACGTGTGCCCTTTTCACAGGCCCTCCTGTGGAGCATGCGGTCCTACACCCTCATCCGGAAACTGGAAGGGCACCAGAACAGTGTGGTGTCCTGCGACTTCTCGCCAGACTCAGCCCTGCTGGTCACTGCCTCTTATGATGCCTGTGTGATCATGTGGGACCCCTACACAGGGGAGCAGCTAAGGACACTCCGGTGAGGAAGGCCGCATGAGTGGGTCTGGCCATCTTTGAGGCATTTGAGTGACCTGGGGAGGGAGGGTGGGGTGAGCTTTGGTGTGTGAAGCTGGCTAGCCTGGGGGCTGATGCCTGTTGTTGTCTACCTCCCCTTTGCTGTGTGTTACTCTGTGCCCCTCTGCTTTGGGGCAGGCGCTTGGTAAAAGGATATTTGCTTCCTTACACAAGGGGGAGAGTTCACATCCAACTGACATTTGGGTGGGGTTGCTTCTTGTTGCAGCAGGGAAGAGGTCACAACAGCATTTCTGCTGGGTAGGAGGTCACTGGGGCCTTTTGAGCACTGCTTCTCTGCCAGGGCCCAACACACAGTCATTTTTTTCCTTTGATAGGTTTTAAAAGGAGTCTAGGACATGGACCCCTTCTCACAATGGCAGCACATGGCAAAGGGAACTCATGTTCCAGGAAGACACTTGAGAACTGATCCCAAATAACCCTCCAAAGGCTGGAGCTTTCTCCTTCCCTTCTCCACCTGGCTGCGTGTGGCTCTACCCAGAGCTCTGAGTGTTTTGGTATCACAGCCACATCCTTGAAAGATTCAGCCTGCTCTGGGCCTCTGACCAAGTGCTTTTTCTCTCTGACTCCTTAGTCACGGTCCGCTGCACTCGGCATTGGACTATGGTACTGACATCCATGCCAGCTCCCTGAGGTCTGTGTGCTTCTCTCCTGAAGGCTTGTACCTGGCAACAGTGGCAGATGACAGGTGAGAGGCTCTGGGGGGCAGTGGCTTAGGGGATGCTACAGGGTGTCACCACCTCTTGTCCTAGACATTATCACAGCAGGTAAGATGCTTGGAGTGCTCCTGGGCCTCTGCTGTCCAGCAGGGACACAAGCCTTCTGGAATTGGATGCCTCTTTAGAGCACCATGCAGGGCAAGTTGACTGCCTCTGTTTTGCTGTATCTTCTTCACTCTGATGCCACAGCTGGTGGGGCAGCATCCCAGAGATTTAATCCTTGCCCATCTTGGGCAGCTTTATGGATCTTGATTGGTGCATGAGTTGTACCTTTGCTCCCACATGGGGCCTTGGGCTCTATTACGATGTTGTCTGGGACACTGCAGCTTGGTGATGTTACTCTTTTGCCATCACTAAGTCAGCTGCTGGAGGCCTGCCACTGTCCTGTTAAAGGTGAAACAGTTCTCAGAGTAGGGCAGAGTTGGGTATTGAGTCCTCATTTGTTAGTGGGGTGTCCCACTACCTTTTGGGTTGGATAAAAATGCAGGTAGCAGGAGAAGGTGTAAGAAATACTACTGTCACCTTCCCAAGACCAGCAACTGGGTGGGCCATGTACCAAGAAACACCAGTAACTAGGAGCCTCCTGATACAAACCAAGCCATGGTGCCATGAGCAGCCTGAGAGGATGTGTGAAGAAGCCAAGGGAAGAAATCCTTGCAGATGTGTTGAGCCTGTTGACTTCTGTGGTACAGGAACGGGCCCTGCTGTTTCTCCACTGTCACTTGTAGCAGTGCATTGGAAAGGTACATGCCCCAGTTCCACACCCCTTGGGGTTCTGCCAGGCCTAGGAAACTTCCACACAACCACTTCCCTTTTGCTAAATCAGGCTGGTATAGGTGGAGGGCACTGGTCTTTTCATCCCAGCTGGGGCTGATGTCCCTCAGGAATTTTTTTCCTAGAAGCAGGTTTAGGTGAATGGAAATTTCCAAAAGTGGAAATTTTTTCTTCCATCTACCCGGATTGTCTTGCTGGGTCAGACTTGTATCGTTTTACAGAATTCAGACTGACACCTGATTTCTCAGGAAAGTTTCTGGTGCCTGGAAATGTCCATTTCTTCTTTTCCATGGCACTCAGTCCTCCTACCTGAGCTGCCCATGATTACACGTGTAAAGACACTGCTTCCACCTATGCCTCACTCATATCTTCTGGCCTGCAGTGCAGGCCTCTCAGTGGCCAATAAACCTTTCCTTGGCAAATTTTAAAGAAAGGCAGGACGTGATTTTTCAAAAAAGGCCAGTGGTTTTGGGGCACCTGAGGCACCCTCCAGGGAGGGCTGATTTTCACAGTACTGAGCAGCTACCACCTAGAAATCAGGTCTCTTGGAGGTGTCTCAAGCTGGGTCCTCCAAATTATTAGTCACACTTAAAACTACAGGCTCTAGGTTTCCACACTGAAGCATTTAAACAAACCCACAAGTCTCAACGTGCCTGGACAGGCTTCCCAGGGGTCTGATCAATGCAGCTCTGATGTAATCAACACACAGCTCGTTGATTATTACCTGGTACAAGCACCAAGAACCCAAACACCAGGTGTGATATCGGGGGGGAAATGGGCCAGGAGCAAATCACAAGCTAAAGCTCCAGGGGTCTGTGTTAATCTGCTGTGATACTCAGCTGTCACCATCTCTCAGCCTGAGTTTATCCCCACCTCTAAAATAGCCATAACGGCTACCTTGCAGAGTGTTGAGGCTTTAGCAACATAATTGGGTGGAATCCATGGATGGAACTTGCTCTAGAAATGTGCGTGGTCGTGGTATTTTAATCTGTCCAGATGAGCATTTATTTCAGCTGCTGGAATTGCCTTGCAAGGTGCAAGTTTGTGAACACAAAGGCTGTCATTGCATCTTGTCTTTTACTCTAGACTCCTGAGGATCTGGGCATTGGAACTAAGAACTCCAGTTGCATTTGCACCTATGACCAACGGCTTATGTTGTGTGTACTTTCCACACGGTGGTTTTATCGCCACAGGGTGCGTATGTTGTGTGCTGGCTGGTGGATGGGCATTTTGGGATGAGGGAGGTAGCACTATATGATTCATTCTTGACCCAAACAGTACACCAAGCTGCAGTGCTGTGGCTGTTTCAGATGTGGGCAGTAAGTGCTCAGAGAGCTGTGTTCAGGCATTGGGTTTTAATTCCTCCCAAATTCCCACTATCCAAGCTTTGATGGATCCTTGTCTCATACTCTGGCCCCTGCCAGCGATGACTATCTTCTCTGTCCCTGAAGTCTAATGGTTCACCAGCCAGAACCAGCCTTTACTCATGTTAGGGTTTGAGACTGCAGTGACTTCAAAATGTAAATGAAACAGCGGTGTAAGTTTCTAAATTGGATCTTAAGCTATGGGCTCCTCTTGAGTGCAGTTCCACTTGCAAGTGGGGACCTCAGGAGGGACTATAGGAAAGCCATCCCTAGTGCTGTTGTGCCCTAATAAATAGGGTGGGCAGAGCCCTCCCAAGGCATGGAAATGTGAAGGCTATGTCAAATCCAGGATTGGTGGATGGTGATGATCTGTGGTGTCCTCTATCAGTTTTCCCTTTCCTGAACTGCAGGAGTGGGGTCCATACATGCATACTGATTGTCTTTTCAGGTGCAAGGAGCTAAACTGTTCTTGGTGTCTCATTGCAGGACCAGAGATGGCCATGTCCAGTTCTGGACTGCACCCAGGGTCCTCTCATCCCTGAAGCACTTGTGCCGTAAAGCTCTCCGCACCTTCCTAACTACTTACCAGGTCTTAGCGCTACCCATTCCCAAGAAAATGAAAGAGTTCCTCACGTATAGGACTTTCTAAACCCTGCACAGGGACCAAAAAGACAGGAAGCTAGCTGGCTTCCTTCCTCACATCCATGCCAGGCCTTGGAATGGAGGATCTACCAGAGTCATGAAGACCCACTGGGACTTGCAAGTGTTGAGGCAAGAAGGATTTTTGTTCCCAAGTCCAGGGCTGAACATGTAGGCTATCCGAGTAACAGAACCCAGCACGAACACAAGCACTGGGCTGGGATTGCTGGATCTGCCTGACACTCAGCACAGACAGGTCCTTCCCCACGACATCTGTGTTTCCATTCACTAGGTACTGTCTTGGAAGACTCTGTAGTGAATGCTGGGGAGGAGGGAGATTTGTGGAGTCTTTGTCACTAGTGGAAATGCAAATTCAAACCCCCACTTTCCCAAATGAGAACTTTTGCATCCTAGACTGGTACTAAACACAGCAGTGACTTGTATTCATCTTTTTTTTTCCCCTTGGCCTGGTTCGTAGCTGGATGAACCCAAACAACTCTTTGCATGGAAGAGGGCCGACTTAAATAAAATTGTTGAGTCCCCCACTTCTCACTTCTTTGTGTTTAAGGGGAAAAGATGCTTTTCCTAGTTTTGTTTTGGGGGTGATAATAGTAACCTGGTACTTTAGGGTCTTTTGGGGTGTGGGACTAGTCTTAAAACAGTGAGGGTAAACTATCATCTTCACACCAGTTGGAAATAGCATGTACTTGAGTGAGGCAGATGCACACAACACTTGGCTCTTGTATGTTCTAAAGCAGAGATTTCTCCTCTGCCTGTGATGAAGAGAATCAGGCCAGGACTTCCCACATTTCCCTACTCATGACCCCACTTCTAATTGTGAACCCCCTGTTCTGCAGGTGTATTTCTGCCAGGCTTGAGACACCAGTTGGGGCTGTAATCCCTCAGATGAGAGGCTGTTTTAGGCTTCCCGGCCAGGGGTGGATTATTCCTTGCTTTTCCCAAGTCAAATCCTGGTCTCTTCTGGATGCGACTTCATCTTTGCACAGCTTTTTTTTCTTTATTTCTGTCCTCATATCTTCACCTCTCATCTATACAGTAAAGCATGGTTAGTTTGTACAAGAACTTGTGAACTGTGCAAATGAGTTGGTTGAGGGATAATACAAAAAATGAGGATAACCAGACATTAGTTCCCTTAGGCTGACAGTCACAGTGGCTGAGTTGCCAATGTAATATACCAACGAATATTCTGTGCTGCTTTTTGTAAGAATGATGAATTCTTGGCACTAAGGCCATGGCTCACACTTAGCTGCGAAAAGGCAGACAGAGGATTAACTTTTCATGCAGATTTACAAGGCCCTACTGTCCTGTATGCTCTTTAGTCACTTTCTCTCAGCCAAGGTATGGCTTTCTGGAGTGGCAAGCTTCAGCTTTCCAGCCAGAGATGAAGGCACTTCTTGTGTGCTTCATGCACAACTTTGAAAGGAAGCTGAAATACTTGTCCTTGTTTTATTAGATGTCCCTAGTTCACGGCTGGAGTAGCAGCACATGTTCCTGGAAGTGTCTTATTCCCTTTTCTTTAATACATACCTCCCCATGCATTTTTGCCATGCAACTAGAAAGGTCCTAAACTACTTCAGTGCATGTGGCAGGGATTGACAGGAGGGGAAAGAATAATTTCTTCCTTGAAACTATAGGGCAGGATGCTTTTCTCCTCAGAAAAACTGTTACCCATAAATTGAATGTAGACAGATACTGGAAGCTTTCATGTGAGATTAGGTTTGGGGGGGGGGGGGGGGGGTTGAACACCTGGGAATATTGATGAACACAAGTGAAATGGTCCTACTCCATGATGGGTCAGTAGCAAAACAGTGAAGTCATCTTTGAAGGGCCCATCTAGCTCAGGCTTTTGCTAGCCTCCTGGCTAAGGAGATGAGCAGAGGCTGAAGGCAGCTCTGCTATGGAGAATAACTTGAGACTGGCAGTAAAAGATAAAGGAGCCTTTTCTGTAATGCTGGGAGAGAAGGGATGCTTTTTTCTTGTCCCATAGCACTTAAAGTATGTTTTGGCTAGAAAGAGGAGTCCCCTGGCAGAAAGGGGTGGGAAATCCAGCCATTTATGTCACTGCCATTCTTTTCTTCCCCAGCCCTACCTCATGGTACCATTGCTGTCCCTTCTTAGCTCAGCAGCACAAATGACACTGAAGCATCTGCCTCATGAGCCAGCAGCAGCTCAGAATGCAAAAGAAAGGTCTTGCCACTCCCAGCACTTCCCTCTCCTATATCCTCTGCACTGTATGTAGAGCTTGGGGGGCTCTAAGACCACCCCTCTCCCCCAGTCCAGAGCCCTGGGGAGGGGAGAACTAGTTTCACTCTTACATGAAGGTTCTCTGCACTGTTCTCCCACCACATATACAAAAAGCAGCAGTGGCTCTCCATAACTGCAAGGAGACAAAACAAACTTTGACCAGAAGTGACAGCTACTGGATGCTGTTCCTCCTAGGCTGCAATGAAAAACCTGACTCAGTTAAGGACAAGGAAGCCCACAGCACAAAGCAACACCAGTTGGCAGAATGTAGGCTGTATTCTACACTGGCAATAGTACTCCAGCCTTGTTTGAGGGTCCTTCCAAGGCCAGGTAAGGCTTTATGTGAAATTTAAGTAATAGAGAATGTTGCTCTAAGTCTCATACATGCCCTGAGCACACCAGGATGCTGCTATCTTCCTACTTCTGCACTTGCCTGCACCTGTATTTCCCACAGACTAATTGGTCCAAAGGAGTGTGATTCTATAGATGTCAGTGCAGTTACATGCATATGTCAATGGTGAATTTAGGCCAAACCTATGAGCTCTGTAATGCAGGAAGCTATGTGCTTTTATGGCTTACGGGGAGGGGGGGAAATAAGATCCCAACCTTTGATTTGGAGGTGTCTATTTTCTGCTGAACCTTATACACAAACACTGAGGTAAGAAACAGAGTGTCCATT
Source organism: Alligator mississippiensis (assembly GCF_030867095.1). Classification (NCBI taxonomy): domain Eukaryota; kingdom Metazoa; phylum Chordata; order Crocodylia; family Alligatoridae; genus Alligator; species Alligator mississippiensis. The sequence continues at coordinate 22,707,018 of NC_081833.1, forward strand.
ATTTTGCACTTCAGCTGTAGGAATTTTCCCTTACAGCTTTCAAAGGGGACAATTTCTGCCTTCAGATCCTTGTGCAGAACTCCTGGAGAAGCAGAGAGCAATCGGGCTGCAAGCTTTTGCCAGTAAGCTAAGATTTCCCCTTAATGCAGCTGTTAAAGGACAGATGGAGCTTCTGGACCCTGGTCAGACAATGATAGTGCTTCACTCCTTCACAAGAGGGTAGGTATAAAATTGCCCTTGCAATACAATAGGCCAGTGGATCTAAGCCTCTGCCACAATCAGGTCTCTGGTGACCTGAAAAGCAGCAATAAGGGAGCTAAGCTGAATCTTCTCACTTGTGCCAGCAGCCAGCCTGTACCTAAACAAAGAAAGAACAAATGTGAACACTACATTCAGCTCAGACTGCTCCTCCACCCCACCTGAGCTGCCGCTACGGAAAGTTCTGCCTGTATAACCTAGCCTAGGTTTCTTGCATAACAGCCACCTCCAGTATCCACTGACAATACTGGGAACTCTCTTGTGATTGTGTTGCAAAGTGGTTGATGAGGAAAAATGGATGTTTAACATTAACAGTAAATTTCCCACAAAGGAGGGGAGTAGGGAGCACAAGGTATTCAGATGAGAGAAGACAAACACAGTGATCAGCACAACTAGATACTCACTCAATGTCTGCCATTTTGATCAGCAGCTGGGTTCGGACTGAGGCTGGGAAGTCAACTAGAGAGAGATGAAGACACCTTGAGTAAGTGTGACACAAGTAACAAGACTTAAGTCCTTTATGTTTCAGATTACTCTGTCCAAACCTATGGAGGGAGGAGGAATTATATACTTGCTTAAAATAGGGAGAAATTGAGACCATAACCAAATATTTCTTTGAAGTCCTCTTCTAGTCTTTGCTGTATGGAGATAAAAGCAGCATAGTAGGTCTCCCTCCCCCCAACATGTTCTAACGGCATGCCTCCCAACCAAGATTATGCCCCATGAAGTGACAGAGGGTGAGAACATTAGACACAGCTAAATAACTGGTGAAAACTTAAACTTGGTGATAAGTTTCTGTGGAGACAGGAGTGTGTAAAAGCCCCTGGTGCTTGTCTATAAAACAGAGCTGCCAAGCCTCTCTGAGTCGGAGACCCTGGCCAGAGTTCAGAACAACACCAACACAGAAAATAGACACCTCCAAATCAAAGAAGGTTGGGATCTTAACACTTGACATTCAGCACAGAGTGTGGTGGTCCATGTCTGTGCATCACATAGCACATCAAGGCTTCCTGGCCCAGAAGTGGGGATGCTAGGAAGGCTAGCAGTGCAAGGGAGGGCTACTATTTTAACTGTAAACTCTGTGTGCCCTTGTCAGGCCCTTTCCAGAAATTTCTTGGCAGTCTGACTCACCAGAAGCCTGAGCCAGCCTAAGTCTTGCCACTGACTTCATTGAGTACAGGAGCAAGGCCCAGCTCTGTGCAACTTCCTGCAGTATCCCCAGTGCCACTCGGCAGAGGAGCCAACAGACCTGGGAGAGGCCCTATCTAGATGGTAAGGGTATAAGGAGGAGCACCACAGCTCATCTTAGCAGCAGAGAAGACAGACTTGCTCCAGAGGAAGCTTTGTTTCAGGCAAGATGGCAGGCTGGCTTGCAGGGCAGGTTTTGTTGTTGACCTGTTGTGTTCAAAGACACAGGCAGAGGAACAGCCCTAGAATGGGAGGGGAGTCTGCTGCAGGAACAAACCCATAAGAGTCTACATCAGCCAGAGATGAGTGAGGGACAGGGCTGCACCAGACAGGAAGCCTGGGCTGCCCTTTGTATGAGAAATGCCACTGAACAGTGATGGACAAGGGCACTGTCACTCAGGGTAATGCTGCAGTACCGCACAGTTCCCCATAAGGTGTGACTGGGTCCCTTCCCCAGAACAGGAGCCTGCCTGCCCCTGTAACAGGATGAGGTCTCTTTCCCCACTACCACCCATGTAAGATGGAGGTTCTCATACACTCCTTCCCTCCTCTCACAGACTTGCTGCCAGATCCAAGCAAGTTCCTCCCTGCTTCCTTCCTGCTCACTGCTGTCTAAAAAACCCATCTGAACCAGCAACCTGTCAAGATGGGGAAAGGAATTACTGGTGGAACTACTTCGTCCCGGAAGACAGAAGCCTTCTTCCCCTTTAACATCCCTACCCATAGCCAGTGGAAGCTAGACTGAATCCAGCTTTTCTCCCCTTTAATAAGCAAGACCTTCAAGATACTCTGGGGGCTATGTGCCCAAGATAAGCACTGGCCAGGAAAAAGAGCATTACCTCGGTGCACAAACAAGTGGATCTCAGTCAGGATGTCATGCAGTGCCAATCCCTTCAGTGTCTTCAGCTCCATGATTCCTGAGGGACAAGTCAAGGAATCTCCTCCTTGCTACCTGCAAATGCCACCAAGACAAGGGCTCCCTACAGTTGCACCAGAAGGGCCCAATCCTGTGAAATACCATGTACCATCAGCTTCAAGTGAGAGAGTAAAAAGAATGGAGGATGCAGGGTCTGGCCCTTGGCTCCTGGCAGCAATGCACAGTATATGCTAAGGCTGGAAATAAAAGGGAACTATGACATGTCTGGAGACCAGACTTTACCTCACAGGACCACAATATCTAGAGCTTCCCCCTGCTGGGAGGGAGACACTAACTGTGATCCAAATGAGCTACAGTTACAGGGAAACTTTGGAAGAGATGCACACAAAGAGGTGAGATTTATAAACAGATACAGAAGGACATAATGGGGTTCCATAAGGGTGCTGCTGGTGCATGATACTCCAGGGCAAAGTGTTTTGCAATGCAAAAAGCCTTTATTTCTTATGAGTATGGAGTGGTTAGAGAGGCTACTGCCCCATACCCATGCTAGCCCGATGTTTCAGGGCTGCCTGATCACTAGCTCCAAGCATAGTTTGAAGATGGCACCAAGGATACTTTTGTAGGCCATGGTGAAGTCCTGGTTCAGCATCCAGTCGAGAATATTGGCAATGTCAGACTTGAGGGGGTGACCGGTGCAAGTGTACACTGTTTCCTCTGTCACCTTCCCAAAGGCCATGCTTGTGCTCTGCCGAGAGAGAACAAGAGGTTGGAGGGGAGCTTTGGCTCTATAAAGGGGCTAAGGAAATCCAACATCTCTGCTTCCTGGATCATCATCTGGCCTTTTGTGACTTCAACAGTTTCTCCTTCCACTTAGGCACAGGGAGCCAATGCACTAGCTGGCTCCTAATTCCTTACTGTGCATCCACATGCTTAGTGATACAGTGGATGATGCATGTAAATCTATCTACAACAGGGGTTTCACCAAGGGCACAGTTTGACTCTTAAATCTTTATTCCTGGTGGCAAGGTTTTAGGAAGGACAGAGCCCAGCTTGTCTAGTAACTTGTTACTAGGGGTGGGGGTGAGTGGGACACCAGCCCCAGGCACTGGCTTAGAGGAGGCACCAGTATGATGCCCCCACTCCAGCAGCCTTTGCCACAGCATGGGCAGTCCAGCCATAGGAGCAGGGCAGGCATAGCACCATGGCCTGTAGTGTATCTGGAGGAAGGGGGCAATTGAAGTGACTGGAATATCCCATTCCCCTGTGGGAGGCTTGGCCACGGGAGATGCAGCTCTGAGCTCAGAAGTATAAGTGTATCTGAGGGGCAGGAGGAGCCAATGGGGCACAGATGGCCCTGGGAAGCCCGCAGTGCCAGGCTAGTGAACCTGCCCTGTAGCTGGAGAGCCTAAACCCACGGTGCTACAGCAGGAATTATAGTGGTAGCAATAGCAACTGTCACTCAGTTGCATGTCAGGTAAGAGATTGTTACCTATCCCCTGCCCCATCCCCCAACCCTGCTCTCCTCCTCCAGTGCCACTTGACTCAGAAGTTATGGAGGCTGCCTTGAGTTCAGTGAGGGTGCCTCAAGTCCAAAAATTTGGAGAACCATTGGTCTAAAACCTCTCTATACCACCCACCCCAAAAATATAATCTTCAGTCTCACATGGAGAATTCTCCCTTATAACATGGGAGCTGGACACGTACCAGATTCTCTTACACCATTCACATACATAGGTTAAAGAAACGGGCACTTACCTGACCATAACAAAAGTTCCATAGTTACATCCCAGAATCAGAGAGATATTGCCATGAACCAGAAACCATAGTGGATGAAATGAACAAAAGCCACCTTCATGGCTGTACCTGCAAAATATTGAGGGCTCTGCGCATGTCACCACTAGAGAGGGTCACCAAAGCTTTCATCCCATCATTGGTTATGTCCACCCTGAAAGATGAAATTTTTGGATACATATCATCAGTACTGAGCCAGAGGACTGCCACGAGAGTACAGCCTGTTATTTGAAGAATCCTGACTGTATATCAGGTACAGTAGAGAGTGCAAAGCCTTGAGATCATGAAGCCAGAAAGCAAGCACTGCTATTAGAGCTCCTGCCCAGACAGAGGCAGATTTGGTGCAAGAGGGAAGGAGGTACAGGCCCAGAAGGAGCAGTGTAGCCAGATACTACACAAGATTCCACCTCACACTGATCTGCCAATGTATTCATTCCTCATCTACTACTCATCTGATGCCCTAGACTGCTTCTGGGAAGAAGCATCCAAGTAAGCTGAAATGTACATAACAAACAACACCCAACACAAATGGAGTGCGGGGAATCTCTGTGCTCAGGCTTTGTTACCTGTGCCTCAATAAGACAAAGCCCAACACAAAAACCTCCTGGCTACCTGAGGTTTAAGCACAAGCCATAGAGGGTGCTCTGCATCTTACAGTGCAGTTCTCCTTTGATATGGGGGTGGGTATGAACAGCACCTTCCCTCCTGCATTTATTCCTTGCATGTGTTCATGGTCACACCTGACAATTTGAGCTGGGCAACATTTGTTTTTCATCCCTAAAATGATTCAAGTATCAATTCCATTTGAGCTGAAATAATGGGGAGAAAAGCTCTGAAATAACTGAACCATTTTATTTTGACATTTTGAAATCGAAATGTCTGCTTTCAGAAGCATCGAAATATGTTGTAAATATTATTTAAATGATAATTTCAACATAAGGTTTTTCATTTTAAAGCAGTCCTTGGGGTAAGACAATCAACAAGAGGGTCAAGCAACTCAAACATGGAACTAGTTTTATTTTGGATCAAAGAAAATGATTGGGTTGATCCAAAACCAATTTCTTCCCATTTTGCTGAAAATGTTCAGTTCAGTCCAAAATGATGTGCTACCCCTGTTCAGCCACTGAACAAAAATATCCGTCATTCACCCAGCTCTACTGCTGACTTTAGTATTGAATATAAGAAATCAAGAGAAGCGAAGAGTGATGGCCTTGCAGAGCTAAGAAAGGAGAAGCTGGATTCTCTTCTGCTTTGGGTTTAAGGATTCTATTAATGAGGCTCCAATTACAGAGCCTAACTGCTTTTGTTGCACCTGTGTAAGTTCACAGACCACAGAGCTGCCTCGGTGAAATGAGGGCAGAATTAGGCCCTAGAGAAACTTCATTAATGGCCCTGATGGGTGAGGAGGATAGAGCCAGTGTGAGTTTACACAGCTAACAACCAGTGCAGGAGCAGAAGCAAATTTACTCTGGAAAACGTTGACACAAACAGAGCTCCAGGGACACTGCTCTTATTCTTAGTTTTTTCTAGTCAGAACTACATTTGAAGCTCCAAAGCAGTTTAATGAAACAACCTGCAAGTATTTTGGGTTGCCATAGGTTGAAGGAAACCAACTTCAGAGCTGCAAAGAAGGCACAGAGGGAAATCCCAGCTCTTGGGGCAAGGGAGGAAGCACATAAAGCAAACTGGAGAAAAAGTAGCAGTCACAGCTGCTGTTACTACCAAGGTAAGGGGGGGACTGAGCGAGTGGGGTGGGAAGACAGAGCAGAGGCTAGCAAGAACAAGGGTAAGGGGAAAACACATTCATCAGTAGTAATCCTGCTATAAGATGCCGTTTTCCTCTTGTTCAGACTCCCTGCCCTTCCCCACCATATTCTGTACTCACTTCTCCTCATCTATAACATGCTGCAGCCGGGGGACCATGAGCTCTGGGGTCAGGGGGCCAAATCGGAACCTTGTGCACCTGGACTGCAGGGCAGGGATGATCTTGGAGAGGTAGTTGCAGATCAGGCAAAACCTGGTGTTCTCCGTGAACTTCTCAATCACTGCAGAGTTTGGAGGGGAGGGAATGAGAGAAATGGCAGATCAGAACCAGTACCAACTTGAACTTGCAATCAGAAAAAGAGTTAACTAAATGTAGGCAGCAAACCTTTCTACCCCACATGCTGCAGGGCCCAGGATGCTGGGCAGCCAGTGTAAAACACCTTACAATTCCTGGAGCTGGAGTCACCTCCCAGAAGGCCAGACTCAGAACTTTATCCTTCCAGGCAGAGTTCCAGGAATTCACTCTGTATGGCTCTTTCACTTAAGGCCCGGTGCTGTTACCATGAGGCTACCACAGAAATTCCTCCTCTCATAGATCCTGTCAAGAGCTAAGTGTACAGAGCTCCCTTCATGCCAAAGTGTGAGATTGGTTGATCTGTGCAACCACACATGCATTCAGAGACGTCATCCTAGCACTGGAGATGCAGTCATCTCTGGGGTGTAAGGTAGCAGGTAGCTGGCCAAAAGGAACATAACACCCTATAACAGTGCCCTTACATATGCTCATGGTATCACAGTTGCCACTTGTTTCCTTGGGAAAAGTCTGGACAGACACCTTGGCTTGAGTCCGGGGAGAAAGGGCACAGGATAGGAGGTAAAACTGTATATAGTCAAAAATCATTGCTGTAAGTAATCTTTAAGGCTTTTGAGAAGCATCACCTGCTTCCCCCATTGCGAGCCGGATGCCACTCACCTCTCCTCAGGGCGTTCTGAGCATCCTGGGTCATGGCATCTGCTTCATCCAGGATTACAAGCTTAAAACCTTTTCTAATACAAAGAGAGAATGGCTGTGTTAGACCTGCCTGCCTTTCCGGCTAACCTGCAGCCAGCTCCCAGCCGTAGCTCTCCGGTTAAGGCAGCCAGTGGGGTTGAGTCAGGGAAGGGGAATTTGGAGAGACTCACTGCTACTACAAAGTACTGGCTCCCCTTATTTCAGTTGAAATCTATTATTTCTAGCCATCCTCACTAAGTAATTTAAAACCAGTCCTCCCCCTGGTCTCATTAGCATCCCCCTCAGTACTGAGAATCCTGGCACTTCTCTCCCTTGCACAGTATGGTTCTCACTCACTGCCTATCTATTGGTGCCGTCAATGCATTTTGATCCCTATAAGCCTGAGTGTCTAAAGTGCAGCTCCACCCACTTCACAGGAATTAGTATGCTCATCACCTTTGGAAAACAAAGCCCCAGAATTAGGCACCAGACATTAGGGGCCAGGTTCATTTTTTAATCTGTTTTCTCCCCATGCTCTCATTCCAGCTGCTCTTCTCAGTGCACTCTTCCTCCATCCTGTAACAAGCACTCAAAACAAGCCAGGCTGGCTGGAGCTCTTGGGTGCAACGTGAACTAAAGAATTTAAAATGGCCTTCCTACCACTCTTCCTTTCTAGTCCCCTGCTTCTGCCTGGCTGTTTTCCTGTCAGTTCTCATGTAGTTGTTTACATGTGTAACGGTTGAAAGAGAAAGTGGACATTTTGCTTATAAACTAACCTTTAAAAGCCAAGAGTGAAGTTTCAGCATAGTTCTGTGAATTCCTTGCTCTTTGGTTTATATAAATAAGGGAGATGAGAGTGAGAGGAGAAAATTAAAGGTAAAGTGTAGATAAAAAGAGAAATAACTTCCAGGGAGGCAAGGGACACAAACCTCTTATGACACTTACTTAAAGATTGTCCTTGTGCTGGCAAAACTTAAAATGGGCCCTCTGACTATATCAATTCCTCGGTCATCTGAAGCATTCAGCTAGAGAGAGCAGCTGGTGTTAGAAATGCAGTATTAAGGCACCCTTGTAAGGTAATGAGAACATCTGAACAAGTAAAGTGTCATTGTTAAATGCTAAGGTGGAAACTGAAACAGAATTAAGTGTTCACACGCAGGCCTACATTAGCTTATTTTGGTTTAAGAGTGTTTTTTTCCAGTTTGGCTATAAGTCTGTCAGGACAGGCTTAACTAAATAGATATTCATGCTGCAATGAACCTGTATGAGCCCCCTCCCATATCCCCAGCTGATGTAAGGGCAGTTTTGTTTGGGACATTAATTAATTTGTAGTCTTTAGGGCAGGAAAAATTTGGAAAAAAAAAATCACTCTCTGGACTCATCAAGGTTGGCTAAATCAGTCCAAATTTCTCGTGCAGACTGGGCTGAAGATGGTGGCACATGCACACATCTTGATACAGAGGATGAAAGAAGGGTAATCTTTAGCAGCATCCGTTAGAAGGAGGACCAGCTCTCGTGGACACTGAATGAAAGCTTGACTAGCCTGTGCCCTCATCATCAGCAGAATACTCTGAGCTGTGCAGCTGGAAGACAGCACCTCCAGACACTAATAGGTAGAGGGGCAGGGGGGAAGGGGTTGAGTTACCTCTAAAACCATGGAGTTGAATTCCTTGTCTTTATAGAGTTGTTTAGCACAGGCCAGAATTGTGGAGGTCTTGCCAGTCCCTGGTGGTCCATAGAGGAGAAGGTGAGGCAGACGATCTTCACTGATGAACTTCTGAACTGAGAGATGGGTGAGAGAAGCAAAACCCATTCTTTATTAAACAGCAGGATAGTAACTGGCTAAGCAGCTATATGACTTCCAGCTCTCAGATTTGGGGAGGGTTAACATTGAGCTTTCTACACCTACAGTAGCAGGTATGCTGTACTATCAGCTGCCCCTCTTTCAGGCATGCATGCTCTGCTGTCCAGCCCATTTTTAGAGGAGGAAATTCCAAACAGGTTTCAAAATGCTTTAAAAAATCCTGCTTGGGTTTGATACAAGAAAGTGTTTGGGGTTTAAAATTGTACTGTTTGCTCCACATCACTTTGCAAACAATGCATAGACAGCCCATGATTGAAAGCTGACCATGGAACGGTGATGTTCACAAAAGAAAAATGGTGCCTATTAAGTGATACAAAGGAGATACTGTCATCTAAGCTAAGCCTTGCTGTAACAATCAGGGCCACATCTGCACTGTACAGTTTATCTGAATGTAATTATCTGAAGATTTCCTTTCTGTCACATGATCCAAAGATCTGTTACCATGAGAGTCTGTAGTTTTGGGGATAAAAAAAATCAGACAGGGCAGCTCAAGTCTGTTTAAGTCCGCTTCATTTAGGGACCACTTCCACAGCCAGGATAATTCTATTCTGCTTTCTTAAACTGCACGTACAATAAATACACTTCAAAGGAAAGGCACAGCGATTCCTCTGCCCACAGAGCCTGGAGATAACTCTCCACACTAAAATACACTTGATGTTCCATTATCTTTGCTCATAAGTTGCTTGCTCCCTAGGATTGAACTGTTCATGTTCTTCATTTAGTTGCTTACGAAAACCCCACTAGATATGCCAGGTAGCACAATGACAATAAGTTACTCCATGTTATGAACAGAGCTCAGCAACTTCAGATCAGCTTGTCCCAGCCAGATGTTATGTGGGTGCTCCCACTTTCATGCATGTGTGCTCTTTTTGGTATCCATCCCTTGTACTGATCGAGTCCCATCTCTATCCATAGCTGGCATGTGACCCAATGATAGCTTTGCCTGCTTCCTCTAGAATCTGATTTTTCGTAATTACTACAGAATCCTTCCCTTGCTGCAACTTGAGACTGTTGCTCCTTGTTCTGTCACCTGCCACCACTGAGAACAGTCCAGCTCCATCCTCTTTCGAACCCCCTTCAGGTAGCTGAAGGCTGCTATTCCCCCCCCCACCCTCCCCAAGTCTTCTCTAGACTAAATAAGCCCAAGTCCCTCACCATTTCTGTTGCCCTCTGATGGACTCCAATTTGTCCACATCATTTCTGTAGTGGGGGCCGCAAACTAGACACAGTACTCCAGCTGTAGCCTCACCAGTGCTGAACAGAGGGGAATAATCACTTCACTTGATCTGCTGGCAATACTCTTACCAATGCAGCCCAGTATGCCATTAGCCTTCTTGACAACAAGGGCACACTGTTGGCTCATATTCAGCTTACTGTCCACTGTAATGCCCAGGGTTAGCTTATTTTGGTTTACGGGTGGTTTATTCCAGTTTGGCTATAAGTCTGTTGGAACAGGCTTCTCTAAATAGATTTTCATGCTGCAATGAACCTGCATGAACCTCCCTTATCCCCAGCTGATGTAAAGGCAGTTTTGTTTGGGGCCTTATGGTAGTAGTCTTTTAGGCAGGAAAATTAAAAAAATAAATAAATGAAATAAAAAAATCACTCTCTGGACTCATCAAGGTTGGCTATATCAGTCCAACTTTCTCGTGGAGGTCCTTTTCTGCAGAGCTGCTGCTTAGCCAGTCAGTCCGCAGCCTGTACTTGTGCATGGGACATTTCATTCTAAGTACAGGACTTTGCACTTGTCCTTATTGAACCTGAGCCCAATGCTCCAGCCAGTTTTCTATTCATCTTACTGTCCATTCATCCAGCCCATACTTTCTTAGCTTGCTTGCGAGAATGCTGTGGGAGACTATAAAAAGCCTTACTAAAAGGTATACCATGTCCACCGGTCTCCCTGCATCCACCGAGCTAGTCACCTCGTCATAGAAGGCAATCAGGTTGGTCAGGCATGACTTGTCCTTGGTGAATCCATGACTGCTCCTAATCACCTTTTTCTCTTCCGAGTGCTTGGAAATGGATTCCTTGAGGACCTGATCCATGATTTTTCCAGGGACTGAGGTGAGGCTGACTGGTCTGTAGTTCCCTGGATCCTCCTTTTTCCCTTTCTTAAATATGGGCACTATATTTGCTCAATCACCATGAGTTTTCAAAGATGATGACCAGTGGCTTTGCAATCGAATTGGCCAACTCCCACAGCACCCTCGGGTGCATCCCATCTGGCCCCATGGACTTGTACATGTCCAGCTTTTCTAAAGTCCCTACCCTGTTATTTTGCCACAGTTGGCTGCTCACCTCCTTCCCAAACTGTGTTGTCAGGTACAGTAATTTGGGAGCTGACTTTGCCTGGAAAGACCGAGGTGAAAAAGGCACTGAGTACTTCAGCCTTTTCTGCATCCTCTGTCACTAGGCTGCCTCCCCAATTCAGAAAATGACCCCACACTTTCCCTAATTTTCCTCTTGTTGCTGACATACTTATGGAAGCTCTTCTCGTTACCCTTCACATCCCTTACTAGCTAAAACTCCAATTGTGCTTTGGCCTTCCTGATTTCATCGCTGCATGCCCAAGCAATACTCTTATACTTCTCCCTAGTACTCCAAGATTCCACTTCTTAAAAGCTTCCTTTTTGTGATTTAGCTCACTGAAGAGTGCCCTGCTAAGCTAAACTAGTCTTCTGCCATACTTGCTGGTTTTCATGAACATCAGAATGGTTTGTCCCTGCATTCTCAGTAAGGTTTCAGTTAGGGCAGCACAGAATAGACCACAGAATCTTGGCCTCTGCCAGGAAATGCAGTAATAAAGCAAGATGTGGAGGAGACACCAGGGCTAAGTACAGTCAAAAAGGCCGAAGCTGAATTGATTCAGTCTTTTCAGGCATCTAAACTGCAAAGATTGAACCAATAAGCAAATTAACAGACATTCACTTTTGATTCAGGAAATGCAGCCACATGCCTGCAGTGGCTCAAGCCAGAAGCACAGCTCTGGCATATAGCCAGCATGGGCTATTTGTTTGCTTCCTCTTCCTGCTGCCCCCAAGGTCTCTGAGACTTGCAGTCCACAATCACAGCAGTAGTATTCTGCTGTTGCTCATCACTTCCTCTTCCTGCTTCCAGATGCCTCTGGGATTTGTAGTCCTTAGTCACAGCCTGTGCTAAGTAAGCAGGGCAAGGCAGCTCTGTACCAGGGGAAGGGAATTTTAACCTCCCTCCCTGGCCCCAGACCCGAGCAGGAGTTTACTGGGAGAGGGGGGGGCAGTGAGCTGGCTAGTGAGCCAGGTCTCTGCTCCAGCTAGGGAACAGAGGGGTGGGGCCAGCCCAGGGCTGCAAAATGCTGAGATGCTGAAGAACTCTGATTTAACCTGAACCAGGAAGGGGTCTGGAACAGAAGTTTCATAAACCAGTTTGACCTAAATCAGTTAAGTCTGATACTAAATTCAAATATTTTGAAAATGGTTTATGTGCACTGAACCAGTTGTTACAGGTTTAAACCAGTTTCTGATCACTTAAACCAGTTTATGTGCAACTTCTGTCCCCAGCCCAGGAGACAACAGCTTTCACAGCTTTGGGGAGTCCAGAGGTGAGGCCTGCCTGAAAGTGGCTGCTTGCAAGGGGGTGGGATAGAGAGGCAGTTGTTCTTCAGGTAAACAAAAACCCAAAACAAAACTCCCTGTTAGAGACATGACAAGAGATGACAGCATTCCCTTTCATAGGAAACAGATTGAAATGTGACTGCATGCAAAGGAACCTGCTGGCCTTTTGAAACTGAAGGCTAGGGTGGGCAGCAAGAAAGTAGTAAATGGTGGGCCAGCAGGCCCCATGCTCTCAGGTTGTTCACTCTCCCTCTTAACATGCTGTCTGGCCCTGTCTGGCCAGCTCTTACACTCCTGCTTAGGAAGGGGGGTGGTCCAAGGTGACCCTAGTTGGACTGGTAGGCTGAACGTGGGTAAAGAGAACTACACGTGAACTCACAGAGCTGACAAAGCTCCCCCTGTACACTGAGGGGAGAGGGCACAATGCAGGGTATTCTGGTGCTCTGTCTGCTTAGCTTGCTTCTTGGAGCTTGACAGGGCAGCAGCTGCCACAACACCTTTAAGGGGAAGAAAAACCATGTGAAATCTCTCTCCAAAAAGCAAATGCAGCCCTGGGACACAGCTGGGAATTAGCCACTTGACTGAGCCAAGGTCCTAGTCTGGAATTTCACCAAGAACAATCTCTGCAGCAGATGCTGTGTCTGCACCACCCAGACAAAACACACTGAGGTAGGCTGGAGCTTTGGCCCTTCTGCTCTGCCACAGACTGACAGGTGCAGCTCTGCCCCCTCACAGGCCGGGACACCCCTCGTAGCTGCTCCATGGACCAGAGCACAAAAGCAGGAAGCTCAAGTCACACGTCAAGACCCTTTCTAAAGGCTGTAAAAAGTCAGCTGCACGGAACTCAAGTCTGTAAAGTGGGATTGACATGCCTGGGGCAGAAGTGTTACTCAGCAAGAATCCCACACATACCAACAAGGATCAACTAAAGGTAGGAACAACATCTTATGTTCTACAGTAGCTACAACAGGCTCCATGAGGGGCTCCTTGACAGATTAATGTGCCTGGCACGCTGCACTTCTGTCTCTCTGACATTTCTCACCCTTGTATCAAGTGTTGCAGCAGCCTTTTCTCACAGGAAGTTCATGCAAAAGTTTTTACAAGGTTTGTTTGTTTTTGTGAAGTTCACTGGTAACATACTACCAACACTTCACTTGGCTGGCTGATGAGGAAATGATCCCATGCAATAAGCTCATGCTTTCATGAGCTTGCGCCCATTTGCAAAGATGCTCATTTTCACTATGAAAAAGAAGGTTGCACTATCTAGTACGGAGGCCCGCTACCGGTCCGCAGCAAGGCTGGCTGCTGGACTGGAAGTCCAATACTGTGGAGTGGCAACTTTGTTATACCAAGTATAAAAAAGGGATGGCTGCCGCTCCGCAGTACGCCAGTCACGTCCAGACTGCTGTCACTTCTGGTGCACGGTCACTTCCGGTCCGCGACCTGGACAGGTTGGGAACCCCTGACCTAGGAGTTGTACAGAATCGGGACTCCGGGCTTCTCACACCAGCTCTGCCACGGACTTCCTCTGCAACCTTGGGCAAGGCACTCTCTGCCTCAGCTTCTTCACCTGCAAAACGGGTTTTTCACTATCTGCTAATGTCTGCAACCCCCTGTGAGCTGAAGTGCTGGAAGCATTCAATACTTACTAGTGCTCAGAATGTCCTGATGGGAAATTAAGTCACTCAGTGTCTGAGGACGATATTTTTCCACCCTAAAGATAAAAGAGAACTTAACGTCAGAGCAGCGGACGAGGTGCCGGGAGGGAGGAGTGGAGGGACCCCCTTGCCCTCCTACCACGGCAGGTTCCGGCCCTTCCCCGGCGGCGGCCGCGCGGCCACGGGCTCCATCTCCGCGCGCACTACGGGAAGGGGCGGGGCCTCCTGCCCGCGCTCCTCGGATCTCGCGAGAGTTGGCGCGGCCCCGCCCCCCCGCGTTGCTAGGGGCGACGGTGACAGCCCTTCCCTGCACATGGCGGGGCCGGAGCTGCCGCGCCCGGTGACAAGGTGTTTAGCGGAGGTTGCAGATTTGTTGGGAGCTGCCAGCCAAGTGTTTCAAATACCGAGCGCACAACACACCGCCCAACGCGCAGCGGCTGAGCAGCTAACTTGAAAGATGGTGCGCGCGCAGTGCGCCCGCCCGCGTGTCCGAGCGCTCCGAGGGGACGGACTGAGACTTACTGACTGCCGATATTTGTCAACCTCAAATCAGGCGTGTCCGATTAAAGGGTCTCTCTCTCTCTTTTCCAGAGGGCCCCTTGGGAGTCTGCCCACCCTCGGGTGCACGGTCGGCCCCAGGCGCTTCGGGGATGTGATTAACCGACACGTGTCTTGGCGCAAGGGCCACTGAAGTGGTAAGAGGCGACGCACAGCTAGATCCAGTGAGGTTCCAGCGAGGACCGCACAGAAGCACGAGGAGGAAAAATGATCTTGGCGAGAACGACTGCGCATCGATTCAGTTGGGATGGAACGACAGTGCAAACGCAATGTCTGCTTGTCGGTTCAGAACGGCAGACTTTAGCGAACGGAGGGGAGCAGTCAGTTCACGTACACCGTGGAGCGCGAGGACTTGAGTGCGGGGAGGCCTGGGGTTTCCTGATAAAAACTGTGTGGAATTCGCATCTCCAGATGAGGTTAAAAAAACCCAAACCTTGTAGGGAAGTTGGCTACAAGTAACGGAAAAGGGGATCGATCAGTTAAGTAAGCTATGTTTTGGAGATCAGAAAGTCTAGGGATAGAATAAGCCACAAGTCCAGCCGAGTTAGATTTTGTAAACGAAATTAAGATTTTTCAGCCAGGTGAATAAAGCGAACAAGGAAAGAAGTGCAGCTCGTAGGCAGTGAAGCTGAGGCAGAGAATCAGCAAAGCTAACTTAGGTATGGCTCACCACTGAACCATTACGATGTCTCATTTTTCAGTGAGGACAATGATGTTGGCCAAGGGACAAAGGCAGGGTGACTAGTGGGAATAAGGGTATAGGGATAGAGTAGACTAGAAATTACCACAACTGGTATGGAAGTAAAGCTCTAAGTTTAACACATTCAAGTCAGGGGGACTGGATTATTTCTGTCTTGGGTTATGGAAGGAGTGGGCACATGGAATCACAAATCTTGTAACAGGGATTGTTAATAACTCCATCCAGTGGGTAATGTGCTATAGCAAAAGTATTGCTGGTATATAAGAAAAGGAAAATAAATGGTCTGAACAACTAGAGGCTCACAGGCCTGAAAGCTTTAAATACATTTTGAGGGAACTACTAATTAGACATAAATAGAAAGTGGGATATAATGCAACATTGGCATATCAGAGGTGTATCGTGATAGACTAACCTGGTATCTTTGATAAAACATCTTATTTTCCAAACAAGGAAAAATGGTAGATCTTATCTATCTGGACTTCAGTAAAGCTTCTGATGTGGTGCCAGGTGAGAAACTATGAGCTAAACTGAAGAAAAAGTAGATTAGTAGAAGTGTAAGAGTGGGTAAGAAACCAACGAAAAAAGCAACTGCAACAGGTTAACTTCAGTGAGCACAATTCCTTCAAGATCGGTTCTAAAAACAAACTTACTAAATATTTTCATTAGCTATCTTGGCACACAAACCAAGAGTGTGCCAATGAAATGTATCAGCGGTACAAAGTTGAAGAGCATAATTAAAACAGGAGGATCTGAATATCACGTAGGAAGAGCTGGATGATTACGTTTTAAGGACTGGGCAACACATGGGATTAAATTCAGTAGTACAAAGTACAAATAACAGGCATTTAGGGACTTATAGTGAGAATTTCAGTTTTAAGATGTGAGCTCATCAGTTGGAAAGACAGAGGGACAGAGACTTGGGAGTATGTGTCTATTAAAGGATGACTATATACCAAGTGTGTGATTCAGCTGTGAAACAGCAAATTCAATTCTAGGATGTATCAGGTGACTTATTTCAGTAGAGACACATTCATGGAATCGCATCCAGCTTGTAGGTTGAAGCGAAAATTAACTCAACTTTAAAAGTGTTGGAAAAGGTCAGTGCAACACTTTAGCACTGGCAATTAGTCTTATGTGTCACATAAGTCTTGTACTGCTCTGCTGACCAGTAGGAAATGGATTTTATAGCATAACTGGTAGGGGATTGTATATTTAAAGGTGATATTTTAATAGGTGCACAAGGGGTAGAGTTAAGGTGACAACATTTACTTGTGGATACCCAGAGTAATTAAAGATTTAGTTTGCAATTTTAGTATTTTAGTTAAGAAATTAATTTTGCTTATAAGAATTTAAAAAATATATATTATTTTGTCCCTGGTACAACTTTGTTGAAACAGGTAGATTGACTAGTCTTGCATTTTGTCCTAGTATGTTCAAGCAATAGATTCAATAACTTTCATTCTATTTGGATGTCATATTTTATGTTGTTATTATAACTGGTAATTTTCTATTTATGATAAACATGACACTAGCTATTTGTTAATTGAAATATGTCTGGAGATGGACTAGCTGAGCTAAATGGAAGCTGTTTAATCTCTGATTTATGTGATTCTCTCTGAAAGGCCCATTTTTCAGTTAGAATGGAAAAGAACAGAAGCATTAAACTTATCATTATTTATAAAATGTACCCATGCTAAACTTGCATTTATATAACAAAATCAGCATAGGTAAATTAAATAGTAATCATATGAATATATTATTTTTTGAAAACAGCTTTCATTAAAGACTCAGTGAAGTTTCTCAGTGGTAATGAACTTTCCTAACACATTTACAAAACCAAAATGCCTAAAAAGAAGAAACCTGCTAATTCAAGCTATTGTTGACTGTTCACATAATAAGCACATTTTTCTGATTTGCCTTTGTCCTCTGTTATAGGCTTGAGCTCATTGCGTAGCTTTCTATACTTCTAGGCGTGACTCAGTACCCACTGAAGTTAATGGGTACAAGATAAGCACCTACATCTGATCCAAAGCCCATCGTGGGCAGTGAATAGATGAATGTTTCTTATGAGCCTATCAGCCCAACAGGCTGTCAGAGTTGAGGCACATCTGTTTCCGTAGCCAATGTCACACAAGGGAGTCACATGACTTGCATTGCATTCGGCTGCCTTGGACTCCCCAACTCATTTGATCAGATGCAGATTTGCAGCTGGGGGCACAACCCCAGTGGGAAACTCACACTCATTGCTTTGGAAGTGTAGCAAGGTATCTTAACCACTGTGCCACCACACCCAGGCCAATGGATAGGCTCCTGTGATTTTACTGGGCACTGGGTCATTCCAGGAAACTGCGTGCTATGGCCTCAGTCCAGCAGAGTACTTTAGCACGTGCTTAACTTTCAGTGTATGAATATTGACATCAGAAGAGCTACTTTCATAGTGCAAAATGGGACAGTAGGTTTGGGACAGGATCTTTATGTTACAATATAAGTATGAATGGCATGTTCTGATTTAGATATTTCCCAGAATGAGGTTTTTTTTCTTTACATGTTTTCTTTTGCTTATATGAAGATACTGAAGTTTGTGCTTATTTTTACATTTTAGATAGGATGTCAGGGTTACTAGACTATGAAGGCATAAAAGTGAGCAGAGCTGGTCTAAGTAGTTAGCAGCAAATCCTGCATCTCTGAATTCTAGTAACAAATTCTCAACTTGGCAGAGAGGGGTCACAATCAGGCATGAATGATGTACAATCATTCTGCCCTTCATGCAGTGCTAGGTGGAAGGTAATTCCTGGGAAGTCTTGGTTTGGAAAAGGCTGAGAGTGCTGTCCTACTAGTTTTGACATTTTTGAAAATATAGCTGTCACTGAAGATGCTCAGAGTACAAGGAATACCTCCCCCTGTTATCTCTGTTTTCTTACTGAAAGATTTAATTAACAATAGAAGCCACTGGGGGATAGTTCTTCCATTGGCTTTTTGTCTACTCAGTGTTCACTTTAATGACAGAGATAGTGTCAGGTCTTCAAATGTTGGCAGTATCTTGCACATCTTGGTATTCTTGCCCTCAGAAATTGCCTGCTGCACAAGGCAGTGTCACAACCTATTTTTTCTCCTTATTGACATTTATGAAAGTGCTTATCGGGTCCTTGAGTCCTGGACATCTGTTAAAAACCAATGAAGCAACTGGGCCAGAAACCCACCTGGTGTGAAGTGGTTTAGCCATTGGAGTCCATGGATCTATGCTAATTTGAATCATCAGAAAATCTGACCTACTTCTGTTCAATATACTGTAATCCCTTTTTCATTGAGCTGACAGAGGGATACAGATATGTTAGACACTTTCCAAATAACCTAAAGGACTTATTTTAAGCCTTGCATATTTTTAAAGTTAATTTATTAAAAAGAACATCAGAAAATATCCTAATGATCAATAAGACTGTATGCTAAATATTACAGAAAGCAGGAGGGATTATTTTCCTAGTTATAAGGAGGATTAAAATTGGTCTTGACTACATCTAAAGGCTACTACCTGTTAAGACATACTGCCTTAGATCCTACAGCAGTTTGCAAACTGCATGGGCGAATCATGACCTGATCCAATTAATTTGTCAGAAAGGTAATGTCTTTAGTCATTTTGGAAAGGAGAGCCCAGCATCTTAGTGTTCTGGTTTGTTTACTTCTTGATATGCCACCTTATCAGGCATTTCATAAGTAGTTGACTTCAAGCTCTTTAAATATTTTTGTCAATAGCAGCAATGGATTCCTGGAGGGAATCCAGCCTTTAGGTCATTAAATCATTGCTCCCAGTAATAATTCGTGAAAAGTTTCTGCAAGCTTAGCTTCCCCACTGGAGTCACTGTTGCCTCCCTTTCATCCTTGTATGATTAAATGCCTCAGGGTGCTAGAGGTTGTAAGTGGAAGACATCGCTTCTTTAAGGTGGGGGAGTATTTTATAACCCTCATGTGGGTCAGAGACACATAAACACAAGCTGGAAGAAGTCAAATAATACATTGAAAGTACTCAGGTCCCAAAACCCTCCACTCAGACCCACTGGCTTGTTTGGTGTTTTTGGTTTTTTTTACTCCAATAGAATTCTAACATCTGTGAAGGCCACTGATGTTGCTGTTTTCTTGCCGAGGTAGAGGACAAGAATACTGTTTGTGGTGTGCTGTGGGAATATGAAAAAAAGTGTTTTTCAATCCCATGCAGAAATTTCACAGACCAAATAAAACCGTATAATGGCTTTGTCCAGAAACGTAAATAGTCCCTTACCCCCTGCAATTAAAAGGTGAAGGTTTACACAACAGATCATCAAGTTATGAGTTTTTAAATGAAAAATAATGAATTAAGTTCAAATTGCCAAAAAATGAAGTGATAATTATCACAAGTGGAAAAAAATATTCTCTCTCCTAAAAGAGTCTGTCAAGTTTTTATTTTGATCTCTTCAAGATAAACTTTTTATATAGAATGAAAGGACTAGCCAAGGCAATCTTGCCTTAAATGATGTAAGTCAATGTCTGTGGCGTGCACACTCTCATCTGGGTTAGTTTGAAATTTGCAGTTAATCTTTGTATTCTGATGGATGCCCAAGAACTACATTCAGTTCCCCTGATATCTGTAAAGTTGTCCCATTTCATAATGGAGTTGAGTTCAGCTCACATTGCTTAGGTGAATTTTGGAGTTTCCTGCTTTTTGAGCATGTCTTTTTTCCTCTCCCCACTCCCAATCTACCTCTCTGGGGATAACGACAAGTTTTTCACATTTATTCTTACCAGTAATTTGAATCCTTTCTGCACTCTCTGTCATTGCTTAGCATGCAAACCATCATGCCTGTTTATTCTAGGCAACTCTTTGCATATCTTTTATGTTAACTCTTTTATACATTTTCCTTCTCTGTAGTGTTTGAGAAAGGAATTCTTTTGGTTGACCCACTTCTGTATGCCCATCCAGCAGCCTGCCATAACAGATGCTTTGACTTAATTTTTAGCACAGTTAAAATCTCCCCATCTCCTGTTCTAGGTAACCTTGCAGATAATGGTTTGTCAGACTCGGGAAAAAATATCAACATCTGTTTCAAATGTTCACTTTAATGCATAGCATTTCCCTGATGCATGTGCTTTCAAAGGCATGGAACTGTCTATCTTTTGGTGGATTTTAGGCATAACATCCCTATGTTAAGATAGAAATAGCATTTGAGTTGAAGTCGCACACACATTTTTATATATAATCCCAGTATGTATTTATTGGGATATTCCGGGGGAGGGGGAGGGAGAATAGACCCTTGTAAACAAAGGTTGTCACAGAGAAAACTCATGTCCTAGGTGTCACTTGTGGTATCATAAATTGCACCCCACAAGGGACAGTACTGCTTATTTTTACAAGGAATTCTAATTTACACAACAAACTGTTAACCCTTAAGAAAACATGGTTTTCAGAGCATGTGCCATTGAGTTGATTTTTTTGTCATGCTGTGGTGTTTCCTTCTGCACCACTGTATAAACATACAGAGCTTTTATGTATTTGAAAAGAAATGTGCCCTAAATAATACTATTACAAGCACACACATCCACATGCAAAAGAAACAACCAAGTCAAAATTTATGCTCAAATAATGGTAGCAGCCATGTTCTGCCTTGGATTCAATGCCTTAAGATACGTGTACATGGGTAATGGAGACAGATGTTGGCTGCTTGACACTTCCAAAATCCAGTGCTTCAGTATGGCTTCAGGAGCCTAACTTTATAGGCTGTTTATTAAAAATATTGCTCCCATTACAGAGTACCAAAGTTCACTCAACAATAAAACTGAAAAACTATTAACATTTTAAATGGGAACGCTGCTCTTGATTTGCTCCATGGGGGACATCAGATGACTGATAAGAGCCCTGAAATTCCATTAAAGAAAAATTTCTAGCCTTTTCTCTAGAAGAGAGAGCAGTCTCAAAATCTAGACACATTGATGGGGAGATTTATCAATGGGAAAAATAAATTATTTTTCTATCAAAAGTTGAGCTAAGCAGACCTCTGTGTGAATTAAAATGCATTTAAGAAAATGGCGGTCACCCCCAAATTGTAAAACTTTTTGGCCCAATCCTGACTCGCAAATGGAAAGTAGGAGAGAAAGCGAAATTGGTTACCTAGATCAGTAATTTAGGTAGCAGTTAAATTTTTATTTTGCATGTGGGCTTTGTAAGACAGTAAAGAAGGCTGGTGTTGACACATCCACTGGATGATTAAAAGTAAAACATTGTAGTTTGGGTGGATAACTACTAAGATGAAACTTTGCTTTGAATGACTAAGTCTGTATTGCTGATTATTTTCTCAAGGCTTTTCTATAATGGCAGAATTGAAGTAACTGGATGATTATAACTGTAGTTTCCATACTTAGACAAGTTTGGGTTTTAGTTCCCTGAGTCTTTTGCTATTTTTTCATGTCTCTTATCTCCTTAAAAAAGTAGGATGCACTCAAATCACTGATACTTGCTCCTGCACTTAAACTATCTAAACCCATTTTTGTTATTTTTGCAAGGAAATGATAAATTACGGGGGCTAATGAGCAGTACTGTATCTTCTGCATTTCTGAAGCAGGAAAAAGCTAAAATGAGACTCTAGGCTCAGCTCCCTTTATGTTAATAGTAAACAATGTAATTTGCATATGGCTATTATACTGCCTTCTCCCATGTGCTTCAGGATGAAGTTTGCATTCAGTGGAAAGTTGCAGTTAAGTGAAGTAGGTAGGAAACCTGCTGCAGCTGTCACTGTCCATATGTTATTTGGGAAGAAACTCAGTCTTGGGTGGACATGCATTACTGTTACTACTAATTATCATCTCCAGTTAGAAAAAATGAGCAGTTCTGCTTTGGTGGCTATGCACACCTTACAGGGAGTACAGAGCCTTCTTTCTGTCATACCTATCAATGCAGTCTACATCTCTTGTTCCTTGTGTTAAGAAAGTCTCCTGGGGGCGTATTCTGGCTTTACAAATTGCTCATTGTTTGCTTTTCCTTTCCATAGGGGCCATCGTTGCCACGATCATAAAATTCTCAGTACCACCTGGGTGAGTCCCATATACTTACCTTCCCCTCACTCCCAGGTTTTCCATCTTCTCTTTTGGGTTCCAGTTCTACTATTTCTCAGTGAAATCAGTGCAGTGCTATGTGTGCAAATATGTGCAGAATCTGCCTCCTTCCCTGTCACATCATATCTTCTCCATTATGCTCCTTTCATCATTGCCTGATGATCACAGATTCTCAAAAGCTCCTCCAGCTTCAGGAACATAGAGGTCTATAATATAAAAGAAACAAAAACATGGGTACAATGCATGGCTCCATCCATCAACCAGTGCCTGGGTAAATTATAGAACAGCAAGTACTAAAAGCACAGCCTTAGGTACCAAGCTGCAGCTAAACTAGACCTTGTGACTACCTCTAAACTTCTGCATTTGTAGACTGTTGACTATTGCCTGATAGATCTGAAGTAAGTACCCAGTTCTACGTAGCAGCAAATGCCTAAGGTTTACTTGCAGCAACCAGCTGTACAGTAGATTTGATTCTGTACTCCATGTGCTGGCAAAACTGCTTCTGATGCAGGGATTTTTTCTTTAATAAACAGTGCAGAACTATACAGTGCAGTACAAGACATAGTAATTGCTGGTGTTGGCCTTAGGTTCTGCCACCAACTAACTTTGACCTAAGGCAAGTCACTTTGCCTTTTTCTGTCTCAGTACCCCATCTATAAAATGGGGATAATACTGACTTCTGTGTAAAATACTCTGAGGTCTACAGGTATATGAAGTAGGTACTAAGCCCTCTGTAAATTCTCTCTCTGCTTATTAGAATGAGAATAAACATGGATCTATATTAAACCCTTTTGATCATCAGGACCCAAAATTGTCTGTGGTTAAGTGGGTGCCACTGGTATTGATGCCAAAAACTGTTACATTGTTATTTCAAACCCTATTGTGGCAACTGAGAGGAGCATTTCTAATACAGTATCTCACACAAAATCAAAGAGGGGGAGTGACTATGTATGTGTGTGTGTGTATGGGTGTGTGTGCGCAAGAGAGAAAGAGGGGGAGGCAGGCTGCAGCAGGCACAAGAAGATGCTTGGATTTTTTTTTCCTCTTTTTTTGGCTGCTGAAAGTGGCTGCATGTTTTGGGGCTAAATCCTGCTCCCACAGAGGGCAATGGGAGCAAAACCTTATCTGGGTTTTCCCCATTTTCTTATACTCCACTCCTGCAGTAGCATCCTCTTTTACTTGACCACACACAGAGGGTCCTGACGACTTCATCACCATTAACTGAGTTAGCAAAGCAAACCAGGGCTTGACCCCGATCTGCGCAATGTGAACTTCTCCTGGCCCTATAAAGCAGAGAAAGGAAGTTAGGTCTCATACTGGGGATGAGGAAAACCCATATCTTCCTTGAAGCAAAGGGGAAATGGGGTAGACTAGTGGTTACTGGTCATGAGAGGCGTCCTGGCCCCCCTCAGAGTTTCCTGCGCTGGGGCCTGAAGACAAGACTCCTGCGCCAGCAGGTTCACGTACCGCGCCCAGGGCTCCTGCCACGGCTTTGGGGGCTGGGGTCGTGGTGGTCGCACAGCTGGAACAAACAGAGTCCATGTACAGGACAAGTTAAAAACAAAAGAAAAGCGGCACTGGGGCATGCCAGGGTGCCCTGATGTCCCGTGGGCCCTTGGCCACCTGGGGCCTGGCAGGGAAGGAGCTCTGCTCAAGCAGGGGAAGGCCTGGGCAGGGGGTGGGCACAGCGCTGCGCCCTTGGGAGCAAGACAGGCTGCTCCGCACCCCCGGGGGCATGTGCTGAGCCCCTCCCCAGGTCCCCCCAGCCATGCACCTGCCCAGCCCCCCCGCAGGCCCCGCCGTGATTGACAGGCAAGATGTCGGTGCGGGAGCCGGGGATGCAGCCGCAGCCGCAGCCGCAGCCGCAGCCCGCCCGGGAGCCAGGCAGCAGCATCTGCGAGGCCGCCGCGTGAGGGGGCCGGAGCCTGCCCCCGCCGGTCCCGGGCGCGCAATGCAAGCCCCCGCCGCCAGAGCCGGGGGCTGAGCGGGGCTGCCGCTGCCGGCCCCCGGTGCACACACACACACACACACACACACACGCGCGCACAGGCGCGCGCACACGCACAGGCGCACGCACGCTCGCAGCAGCAGCCCCGCTACCTGCTCCGCTCCGCTCCGCTCCGCGACACCCCGCGCTGCCTCCGCCCCGGTCCGGCTCCGGTCTCTGCGGGGCGGGGAGGGGACGGGACGGGACGGGAGGGGACGGGAAGGGAAGGGGCTGCAAGGCCTGAAGGGTGGCGGGGGGGCGGGAAGCTCGTCTCCTCTCGCCTCGCCTCGTCTCGTCTCCTGGGCAGAAGATGCCGCTGGCGCCCTGCCCGGGGCATTGTTGAGGGCCGGGGGGAGGGAGGGGGCGGGTGGGGGCAGCGGGCAGCGCCGTCCCTTTGATCTGGGGGCAGGAGGAGGAGGAGAAGGAGGAGGAGGAGGAGGGGGCTGCGAGGCGAGCGATGGATGAGGAAAACATGACGAGAAGCGAAGAGCAGCAGCAGCTGAGTTTGCAGAAAGCCTTGCAGCAGTGCGAGCTGGTCCAGAACATGATCGACATCAGCATCTCCAACCTGGAGGGGCTCCGCACCAAATGTGCCACTTCCAACGACCTGACGCAGAAGGAGATCCGCACCCTGGAGGTAGGTGTCACCCATGCAGCCCTCCCCCTGCCCCTCTTCAGTGTGCTTGGGGGAGGGGGGTCCCTGCCCTTCAGCAAACCCGCTCTCCTTTTTTTTTAATTGCATTTATTTCTCTGTGGCTTTTTGCAAGAGAGGTAGGTCCCTCTTCCCCTCCCCCCCCCCCGGCTGGGTATTTGTTTATATACAATGGGGGCTTGTGTGCAGTGTAATAAATTAAGGAGCTGCAGTGAGCTCAAATGAGCCTGCGCATTCTGCAGGTGGCCAAAAGGTGGTTCTTGCACAGAAAATGTGGCAGCCTATAAATAGAGAGGGAGAGAGCTCCTTCCCTGTGTGTGTGTGTGTGTGTGTGTAATGTGTGTATCTATCTTATCTATCTATATTTTGCCTGTCAAAAGGCAGGTATGCATTTTTGCCTTGCAAACAACAGCTCTCTGAGTGGCCAATCTCCTTAGATGTAAGGAGTGATTTGCATGTTTAAAAATAAATAAATCCTGACGGGAGGCATCAGGGATCCCCTCCTGGAGAAGCAAAGTGATGTATGTGGTGCGGGGGAGGGGAAAGGTGCGGAGAATCTTTCTGCTCTTGCATTCAACTCAATCCAAAGGACCTTTTGGTTTCATGCAAACAAGGAGGTGAAAGGCTTCTTGCCAATAGCACCATGTATATTGCCAGAGACTCAGAGAGGGCCAGGATGGCAGTTCCTAAAGGCCAGGTCTGCAGGGGAGTGATCATGAGGAGTTAAAAATAACTTGTATCTATGCACTCGAGATTCATTTTAAATGCCAGGAAGACTAGGGGGAAAAGACGGGTCCCCCAAGGCGTTAATTGGACTGGGTAATGTGCATTGAATGATGCTTGCCAATAGTAATGGCTGCCCTGCTGGAAGCAGAGGAAAGGGGTTTGTGGGGGTGGGGTGGGTTTCCAGTGGCTGGGATGGTATTAAGGGGAAACATGTGGCTGGCATGCACAATACCAGGATGCTTGTCCTCACTCTTCATCTAGGAAGGCAGTGATGACAGGGATTTGAAAGGGTCTTGGAGGCCCAAAGCCCTTGAACACCTAGTAGTGTACTGGTGATTGACTCTGCTTCTTTTTATTCTAGCAGCGTTGCTGTAGAAAATATTGTGCCAATGTATCCTTTCAAGCACAGTTCTACAATACAGCCAGACTGTGGCCTACTATCATGGGCACTGGTTTTCCCTGGGCCGCTTCAAGGAAAAAATTGCATTTTAAAACAAGACAATAGGTCTTCCCTGTCTGAGTGGTTTTATAGCTCAGTATTAACAATGTTATTCAAAGTGAAACTTGGCACAAGAAGTCTCAGCTGAGTGATTTTAAAAAATATATAATAATGGCTTTTACAGGGAAAAAAAAGTTTAAATAAAAATGGCTGAGCTCTTTACAGAGATGCTAGAAATAGGAGAGGCCTATGGGATCTTCTTGTCCATCTCCATGTAATGGAGTTCAAAAGTATGTTTACATAGTTCAAAAATATGTTAAAATAGATGCTTACCAGGTTCAGGAGACTTTGAATGTGTGTACCAAACTTGACATAGGAGCCAGATATTCTAGGAAATCCATTAGAGCAGGTTTTCTCAGCTTGCAAGTCCCAACCAGATCCTACCTACATCAAAAGGGGAGATCTCAGTATTGAAAAGGCTGAGAACCAGCAGCTCTAGGCACTTTGCTATGATCAATTTATTTTCTGTGAAAGATTCTTAGATACTTTGATCAGCACTACAAAATCCTAAAGCAGATAAGGTAGAAAATTGACTGCTGATTAATAAGTGACATTATCATCGCATGGTGAAGATGTTTTGGAGTCTCAGTTTGAAGCAACGTGTTAAAATGGAGCAGTTTAACTTTGAAACATGGCTGTTTGGGCAGTCGTTACCTTTCATCATTTTTTGTTACGTATATTAGGTATTTTTTTAATTTTGGCCAACAGTTTTTCTAACTAGAAGACTAATTATAGGCACCTAATACCTCAGAAATCTAACTATGTGCAGCTTTTGAGTAGCTCTGGAAGGCAGGCTGTGCTTATTTAAATGCCTAACTGGATTTAGCATCCTAACTTTAGGCCTGTATTTTAGAAAGCTGTGTCCTTCTGTAAAACTGGGGAGCATTAATTTCCATGATGAGGATACATGTCTGCTAGCAACAGGCTTGACCCCTATATAGAACGTCTGAAGGTAGATTTGCCATAGGAGGTGCAAACTGTGCTTCTCTAAGCCTACCTAATCCAGGCACTGCTACCT
Source organism: Alligator mississippiensis (assembly GCF_030867095.1). Taxonomy (NCBI): domain Eukaryota; kingdom Metazoa; phylum Chordata; order Crocodylia; family Alligatoridae; genus Alligator; species Alligator mississippiensis. The sequence goes on from NC_081833.1 coordinate 22,734,219, forward strand.
TCCTCCCTCAGAGGTACCCTCAGCTTCATACTGGCACTTCATAGGAATCTGGCCAGCTGTTGCACTGAACTAGCACACCATGGGGCAATGCTGCCCACTCTTGGAATATTATTGGTCCTTTCAGGACCCCTTTTTCCACTGGAAGGAGAGGTATTGGTCAGCTACTGCTCCTGTAACTCTTTCTCAACTCCCCAGGTGGGCTCTTTGCTTTTGGAGCTCCACAGCACGTTTAGCTCCAAATAGTAATAGCTTCAGCATGATCCTACAATCTCTTCATGGGGAACTCATGCTGAAGTTGGTGCACAACTTGTGTAGGCACATATAATTGTTCAGGGCTTCTAGCCCTACTGGCTCATGCTGTGCCCTAGGCCCAGTTTTTTGCTGTGCCTTTAGGGAGCAGGACAGGCAAAGGTGATTTTATGATCAGCAAGGTGCTCTGAGGGCTGAAATGACTCCTGTAAGCTAGAGCAGTCTACAGCTGCTCCAACTTACCTCTCCTGGTTGCCTGTGGCCTGCTGCTGTGCCGAGGGTCATCGTACACTATATACCCATCCCATCCTGTTCCTGGTTCAACCCTGCACTTAGTATACCTCCAGGGATGGAGCCTAGGATCAGCCATTGATGCTGCTTTGTATTGTGTGTGCACCTAGGGAATTCTCCTTTGGGCAGTTGCAGCTCCTGGTGCAGCCTCTGTACTCTGCCAGAACCTGTGCCATCTGAGTCCAAAGGTCTGTATCCCATTGACATCCCTGACCACCATCCAGCCCCCTCCTTCTGATTTGTACAGGGGCTCTGAGACCCAGGTTAATGAAGGATTACAACACAACCATTTGTACATGTGGTTCTCAGAGAGGCGTATTTTTTCCCCATTTAATTAAAAATCTAACTAAAGGATAGTGCTTAAGTAAATGCAAACCCTGTTAAAAAGACATTGGATGGGACAGACCTGTGTGGGTGGCATGCTGCACTGCCAGAAGGTCAGGTCCTGTTCCCCATTTCTCAAAAATGTTCCCCAAACTATAGAGTAGACTCTGAAAGAAGTTTTATGTAGTCAGCTGAGACCAGTAGGATGGAACTGGGTTGTAGCATCTATGAGCCAGTGGTTGAAAGAGGGCACAGGAGAACATGAAAGTGTTTGGCCCGGCTGCTGAGAGGCAAGTTTTGCCCCCTCCATCCGCATCTTGTTTCATTAATGACACCTACGCCCTGTGTTTGTGAAGTGCTACAGAATCAGAGCAGTTGTGTTTGTCACCCGCATTACAGTGGTGCCAATGATGTCACAAGGCAGGGAGGAATAAGGCTGGCTGTGGTCATGTCATCTGCTCGGGACCATAAGAACCAAGCAGTATCTGCAGGGCCTTGCAGTCTCTGCTTTCCTGGGTGAGCTAGAGTAACTAAGGCCAGGCATGTGGGCACCACAGCTGAGTCCATATGAGCAGTGAGTGGAAATGGAACTCATGACATTTAGTCTTAAGGGCAGAGGGCTCTAAAAGGCAGACATGTTGTGCTTTCCACTGTAGGGAACTGAGGATTGCTGGGTCAGGTCTGACAGCTCACCTACCTGGTACATGCTGTCATAGGTCACTGTATGAAGCCATTCATGGAGCACTGGAAAGTTTATATGGACATAGGTTCAGGGAAACTGGGTTGTCCAGGGAGGAAGCTCAGACTTCATGAAGGGAAGTCTCTGTAGGTGCATGCATCCTCCAGTGTGGATCAGCTGGCAGGATCAGGTCCACCTGTACAGGCTTACCTGTACAGCAGGTATACAGGTGAGCAGGATTTGGCCTGCAGAACCTTGATGAACATACATGTGAGTGTGCATGAGCTGTCCTGGCTTTCAGATCCTAGAAACAGTTTGCTGGCCTGAGTATTGCAGAAAGCCTCTCAGGAATTAAGCAGATGGGACCTTAAAGTCCCAGAGAGAAAATCCTTCTGAAATCCCATTTTTACAAAGTTACTTTTCAGATCTGGTCTACCAGTTAAGCTATAGAACTAGCAAACTAAAATGAAAAGCATTTGTGACTGTGGCAATTGCTATTGAAGCTTGTTGTCATCAGGTGGTTTGGTTTCTCACGGAGGAGTTAGTGAAAGAGGGAGCGGGCTGGGCAGAGGAGTAACATAGATTATTTTGGGGTTTAGGGGAAGGCATAATAACCATGTGATCCATAGTCATAACTAGCACCAGTTGAAAGTATGCACGCCCAGTCCTTGTCCTCTTTGCTAAGAAAGATATCAGCTCCCTGCATATGTAGAATGGATTCTTGTAGATCCGGTCAGCAGCATGGTGAAGAGGTGGAACAGACACTTCTGTTGATGCCACTTCTGTGGCTGGTGGTACACAGGAGGACTATGGCTGTCCTGTGAGCTAGGTGACTGTGTCCACCATGAAATTCATTACAGCATTCCACACAAAGCCTTCTCACAGAGAGGCATGGAAGTTCTTCTGGGGTCCTTCAAAGCTACATCAAATCTCTGGCCAGGATTTTCAAAAGCAGCTGCAGATACTGAATGCCCCTAGGAGATGCACCTGAAAGCAGCCCTATCTTTGGAGCATGTGTGCCCAGCACCCATGATTACCTGGAAATCGGGGCCTTTTTTGGCACCTCGAGTATCATGTTCAAAACTGGGGCAACCAAAATCACCAGCTGTTTTTGAAAAACTTGGCCCCTATAGGCTCTGGGACTAAGGAGAAATGCATCAGTTGGAGAGGGACAGCATCAATCCATTCCCTGTTGCATCTTTGGGGTCATTTCCTCATTCTTCAACCCTGATGATATAAGAAGAGGCTAAGGGGAGTAGAGCAGTTCTGATCTACCTCTGCCATATCTAGCCAGGCATTTATACTGCACTGATTGCAAGAAACTCAGGTACTATGTGGCCTCCTACAGGCTGTCAGCAGCTCTAGGTCTTACTAGGGGGTCATAACACATCCTCATGCTATGGATGTTGTTTTAAAAACCCACTAAGAACAGCATTAACATACTTGTTTGTTATTGCATACATATTATATTGTGGCTGTGCCTACAAGCTTCATCCAGCTCTCAGTTGTGTTAGGTGCTGTACAAATATAGTGCAACAAGGTGGCCTGTGACACAAAAAGCTGGCAACCAACATTCATTTTAAAGGTCCTTAGCCCATAAAAGCAAAACCCTGACAGCTTCTGGTGTGCTTACAAGGTGGCAGTTTCTCTAGAATCAGTCAGTTATGATGTGTGTCATTTGCAGTTAGCTACCACCTCTGATTTATAACTACTGAAGCACACAGCATTTTACATGGCCATTAGGCTCCATGAAATGTCAGTTCTTGTGTTTGGGGTAGATGAAAGTCAAACATTTCCTTTTCCCAAATGAAGGAACCTGACCAGTGGCTACAGCAGGTCTTGCTGCAGGACCTTGGACAAGTCACTTTCCTCCCTTACACATTGGTTTCCCCATTTGCCTGTAAGGGATAATCCTAGACGCATACCTCAGAGGCACAGGTTGGGTTTAGAGTTTGTAAACCCTTTGGAAGGCCTAAAGCAGTCTGTGTTCCTCCTAGACCCAGAATTGCTCATATATCTGGTTGAGAGCAGTCAGTGCAGTGCATGGGGAATGCTAATAGGCTATTATTGGCTTTTCAGCAGCACCTACAGGCCCCAGCTGAGATTGTCTATTGTGCTTGGTGCTGGATAACGAGGGAGTAAGAGACAGGTATTGGTATGAAGAACATAAAGTCTGAATAGACCAGACAAAGAGCAGGAGGGGAACCACAGGGACAGAGAGGTAAAGTAATTTGCCGGGGATCACAAAGCAGACTGGTGGTAGAACTAGGAATGCCGTATCCACTGGGCCATGCTGTCTCTCAGGGATCCACTTAGATTTGACCCCAGACTTTTCTAGCAGTGTATGAATGATAATCAGGCAAGAGGTATTCCCCTGGGAGCATCATCTCAGCAAAAGCAGGAATCTCCTGTTGTGTATTTGGTGTGACTGTGCAGGGGCAAATCACCAGGGACTGAGTTAAAACCTAGGCCCTGCTGCATGAGCAGACATGAAACTGTGGACAGTGAGTGATTCAGCCAGTGATCTCTGTTTGAATCAACAGGTGTCTGCTGTCAAAGCAAGCTGGGTGATAAAAGTATCTGCCCAGGTTTTCACAGTGGAGCTGACTGATTGCATTTCTATTATAGAAATGAGGTGATTTCCAGTAAGGAAACAATAAATGGTACACCCGGAGCCAAATTCTCGTGTGGGGCACTGTGATGTAAATCCAGAGTGACTCTAGCCAAGTCAGTGCATTTCTGTGGCATCCTTCTGGATTTACACCAGTGTTGAGAGCAGAACTTGGCCCTGAATCCCTGCTACTGCAAAATCCCAAGGACATGACACAGATGCAGAGTCCCAGCCAAGAGGAGGTGTTTTGTAGCTTTCCATCTGGCTGCAAAGAACCGAGTCAGATGGTACTTGATTGCCAGTGTGTAGCATAAAAATAACCAACTAGCTCCTGTGCTCATGGAACGGCCCTGGATGTGCGGCCTAATTCGGAGTGCATTGAAGCCAGTGGAGAAAGGTTCCTATTGATTTATGTGGGCTTTGTATCAGGCTTTGGTTACTAAGGAACCACAGAAGCTGGAATGATGGCTCATTATGTGTCTGGTGGAACTGTGCATTGCAATGGAGAGGGTGACTGATAGGGGGAGCCTGTTGGGTGGATGTGGAGCATGGTGAAGTGTTGGATACCACTGATGTAGACGTGAAAGGATGAGTGCTTTTTTATTTTAACCTTTAGAAATGATTAATTTTGTAGGATTTACTTCAGATTTTTTAAGTAACTAAGGCCCCTCTTTTTCCTGGAACTAGGAACCTACATGGTGTTGGGCTGCATGCTGCCAGAGATGGAGTGTTTTCATGGGTACATCTCAGATGGGGATGCAGGACACCTAGGTCCCATCTTTGGCTTTGCCCTGACTTGCTCTTTGACCTTGGGCAAGTCACTTCCCTTCTTCTTACCTTTGTTTCCCCTTTCACTGTTCATCTGTCCTTTCTCTTTAGACTGCAAGCCCTTTGGGTCCTTTCTTATGCATGGGTATCTGGCCCAACAGGGCTTCCATTTCTATTAGGACTTGGAGGGGCTACCATCATATACACATAAGTACCAGGTCTTGGCTTTGATTCTTCTGGTATTTGTATGCAAAGTGTAGGATTATAGAAGACATTAAAGATGGGGTAAAAAGAGTGGGCCTTGATTCATCACTCCCACCCCTGTTTTGCATCAGTATTGGTTCAGGAGAGTTACATCAATATAAAATCGATGTAAGGGGTGAATCCAGCTTTATCTTTCAGTTATAGGCAATCTATGAATCCCAATTATGGGAGATTAAAATAACTATCTCAATTCAAATGTCTTCACAAACGTATATCTTATATGATTCCTTTTATTTAATTGCAGGGGGAGTGGCAGTGACCCCTAAACTCAGGCTCTCTAACACTTTCTATTATAAGGAGTTCTTGTGATCTTTTCTCTGAGAAGCTCTTAGATCTCTGCTCTTGAGCAGTTATGCAATCATTTCTTCCCTGTAAAAGCTAGTTAGTGGATCCTGGAGATATTTTTTACTTCAGGACACCTGGGTTCAATAAGTCACAAATGAAAACTAGGCACAAACTAGAATCAGAAACTTGTATCCAAACTCTGTGGAACTTTAAGCTTGTTTGAAATTTGGATTTGATTTGTAAATGTCTCATGCCTTTTGCAGTAGGCTAAACCAGAACATAGGAGCCCAATTTCCTTGTATTGTGAGATGTTTGACATCTGAATCAAAATGTCATAGGTTCAGTCCTTATTTAGTGTCCGTGTTTCCTGGCTTAAGTTCAAGCCTTAGTGGGCTATTTTTCTCTTTTCACTTCACTGTTGTAAGGGTGTGTGTGTGTGTGTGTGTGTACACACACAGTCAGAGCTGTTGAAGTACATTTCACCTAACAGCTAGAGCACCTCCTCTGCTCTAAGGGGCTGTAATGTGAATGTAAATTATATCATTGCTGTTGATGCAAAGGTATCAGGGGCCTCCATGGAGCTACATAGTGAGAACTCTGATGTGCTGGGTGGCTGTGGGGATGCTGTAGCATGAACACTTTCACTAGAGATACAGCAGAGATGTTACTGGTCAGGGATGATGTGCTCTGGCAAGGCTGCACAAAGTCTGCTGAGCATCTGCCTACACTCTGCAAAGCTCAAGTCAGTGCAGTGTTATCAGCTTTCACAGCCAGCCCTATTCAGCATCATTTGCAGTGCTAATCATGTATATCCCAGCAATGCATTATTATAATGTATTGATATGCCACTAGCACTTCTAGACCTCAGCTGAGATCAGGGCCCCATTGTGTTAGCAAAAAGGCATGGTGTTCCAGGAAATAAACAAGGGGACTCTGACAGCAGAGAAAACCCTTCATAGCATGTTACAGTCATTTTTAAAATTTACATGAGAAGCAGGGGCTCCTGCTTGCCTGGCACAGATTTTGACCTAACGTTCTCTTTTGTATTGTGTTCTCCCCTTTACATGTTTCTCCCTTACAATCCCGCATCCTTCCCACGCATGCACGGTAGCTTCTAGCCTTTTTTTTTTTTTTTTTAAATGGGAATGTAGTGCTGCTGAGAGCTGGCAGCTCTGGTGACTGAAGTCCTGTGGTGCTTAAGAGACATAGGTGGTTACAATACAGCAATGCAACTTTCCTACCTATTACTTGACCAATGCCTCAGTCCTGCTCTGCAGGGACTCCTTCCCCAGGGTGATCAGGAAGTTTATGCCCTATGGCACATTCATTCTCAGCTTCTCTGTTGAAACTGCCATCAAAGACTGGACTTGATGGCCCTGGAGGCCCCTTCCAGTTCTGTGTTTCTAAAGGAGCCAATTACAGCCCATTGTGATGCAGATGAACTACAGCTGTTATGGCTTGGTGTTCACACAGGTTTTTGTATCAGCAGACTACTGGTTGGGGTGCAGGGTTTTTTGACTGAGATAATTTTATTGGCACAACCCCTGGTGTGAACAATTATTAGTATAAGGCCATCCAATACCAGACTAGCTTATTCTTGTTCCCAAACAGGAGTCGGTTAAACAGGTATAACTTTTAACAGCCTGACTGGATCCACAAAAGGTTACAGTTGATTCCATATTGAATCACACTGGAATATTCAATATGGTACAGCTTTTGGAGATAGGTAAAATCTCAGTTTATTGATGTTCTGTGGGGCACGAGTTCCCTCTTCAAATGTACTTGTACATAAAGTACCTGATGCACCACTAGCTACAAATGTGTGCTAATGAGGAATGGGTTTGTCATGTGCACACTTGCCTCCTAAAAGCAGGCTGAAACCCACTCATCAGTCATTGCATGGAATAACCTTCTGACATGTATCACTCACTGGAACTGGCCTTGAGCTGGTGCCCAGCAAATGAAAAGGTCTTATTTTGATCTCTCTGAGTTCAGTGGAGTTACTCTGCTTTCCAGTATTGCCACCAGCCCCATGCATTTGAAAAGCATGAGTCAAGCCTCAAAAAACCTCTATGATTAAAAAAAGTTTGAGTGGCTTTTTTTCTTTTCTTGGCTGTTGAGTTACTCTGTCTTTCACACACTGTCAAGTCATTTTTTCAAGCTTCTCTTTGCAAGTGTAAGGGCTAAACCAGTGGTGTAACTGGGTGGGGCAAGGGCAGCAGCCTGAGTGCCGCCTTAGAAAGGGAGGCATGAAAATATAGCTACTACCACAGCTGGCAGAGCAGTGGTGCTATCCTGTGTGCTGGCACAGCCCTGGGCACAGAGCTGCCCTGCTCCACCTCTGAGCTAAATGCTTAATTTTCTAAATAAAAGCTGAGATTCTCTTATAGTCACTTGACTTCAGGACCTGGGTCTTTAGGACCCCAAAGATCCTGAGATTTGAAAGAGATTCCAAGCAGCTGTGCTTCACACTTGTGTAAATGAGAGTAGAATACAACCTGGAGTCCCCATGTCCCATTACCAGCTTCTTCTATTAGCCAGTTGTCTTGTCTTTTTCAGATTAGAAAAAAAGATTTCTTGAACTAAAACATTTGTCAGTTCCTTCTTCTTAAACGCAAGCACCTTCCTGGGTGTCCCGAGCCCCATCAGCAAATCCAAATACACTGGTATACCTCCATTCTGGTAGAGGGCAAAGGGGACAGAGAATAAATTGAATGGAAAGTGGATGTTATTTTTAAGGTATTATTGTAAACACGTTAAAAATATATATTGGGGGAGTGGAGCTGCCAGCATCAGGCTTGGCCCAGAAAAGCTGACCTGTGTTGCAGATGCATGAAATGGGTTGTGAATTCACAAGGAATGGAACCACATAGGTCACTGTCCTTTCATTTAATTGAGGAATAGCATTTGGTTTTCCAATGGAAACATAAACAGACCCACAGAGCTGTCCAGCTGTTGTATATTTGCTGTTTGGGAAGAGAGTCTCCCCAACTACCTAACACATGTGTCCTGCAGCATGATGAGAGAACACTGCAATACCTTGCTCCTGCCCTCCCTGGGTGAAAGGATGCAAACTGTGCTTAGGTTGCAGAGAGATGGACCTAAGAATGTGATGAATGAGATGCTGGGCACCCTTTACTCTCCATGGCTAGGATGAGTTGTGGGCACTCAGCACCTTAGGGAGTAGCTTAGCCAGGAACATTTGAGTGTCTGGGAGCATTACTGACAGCAGGGAGAGGGGAAGCGGTTGGTAGGGTTGTGTTAATCTGAAAGCATCAGGGACTTCTGAAGGCAAGATGCTGGATAGAATAATCTGGGGGGTTGATCTGTTATGGTAAAGATGCTCCAAGGTGTTGTTTAGTAGGGTTTGAAGTGATGTATTTGCAGAGCAGGAAGTAGTGGAGAATAAAAGCCTGACAGGGACTTGAAATAACTATGCAGTGCATAGTGCTTTGAAAATACAGCCCACAAGCCAACCAGTGCTCTTTAGAGTATTTTTAGGGTCAGTCACCATAGATGAAGAAATGCTTTCAGTCCTTCTTTTAGATAGATTGCTGTTGCTCATCTTAGTGTGTGTGTGTGGGGGGGTTGCAGCAAGTCGAGGGTTAAATGATTTTGCCTCACGCTTGATTTATTGACGTAATTCTGCAGATTGCTTTTAAACTAAGACTCACTGGGCTTCATGTGGCCCTTGGGTGGGTTCAGTGTGAACCAGTGTGTACCTTGTAGTCAGCCACATTTCATCTAGTAAGCCCAGGTGTTGGTTTTACAAGGCACCCAGGACTGAGCCTGACATGTGCAAGGAGATCTGCATTTATTTCAGAAATCTTCTCCTGCTAGCTAGATAAATCAACAGCACAATAAATGAAATGTATTCAGAAACTGCAATCACACCCTCATTTTGTACATGTAACTCTAGGGAGGGCAACATCTGCACATTTACTTTTCATGAATAAACAAATGGTGGATCTTACATTTCTATAGGGCCTTTCATCTTCGAGGTTTTTGAAGCACTTTGTAACTGCCTGTGCAGGATTCCTTCTTTTGCTGCTAAAATGCAACCACTTCTGGGGTGGTATGTGATGAATGTTTAACAGAAATGTGAAAATTTAGGGCAAGATGCCCTCGTTCAGGAAGATTTGGGAGAGCTGGGATGTACTTCCCAAGCCATAGTTATCTCGGGGTTTACTGTGGTACTCTTGGTAAAAGCACCCTGATATTTTTAATGGTCACAATAGTGAATGGCAGGGGATGGGGTATGAAAGAAGGGCTCTTAGTATTGCTTTTCAGCTAAAAGGCAGCCCCCTCCAACACTGCAAGGTTGGTACTGAGAACAGTGCCTTAAAAGCTGAGCTACATAGATAGAGTTTGAGTCACTCCCTTTACAACTCTTGTTAAGCTCAGGCAGTTGGAATAAAGCAGAGCTCTTGCAAGCACCTTCAGCACTGGAACAGCGCTGTGACCATATGTTGCACTGTGGAAGTGTATCGAGACCTTAGCCAGGGATCCACATATGCTCAAAGACAGTCCCTGGCCCATTGAGTTTGTGCCCAGTGTTGCCACAGCCTCACATTAGGGCAGACTGTGGTTTAGATCCTTTTCAGTCCCTCTTGCTTGCACTGGCCTGGGTTTCTTCACCTTTCTCCTGGGTGGGAGCCTGCAATCCCAGCAGTCTTGGATAAGATCTCTGTGCAGCATCCCCCTGTGTCCCAACTGTGGTAATATGATAAACCCACCCTGTTTGTCACCTGGAAGCTTTCCCCCTTTAGGAGCCTGTGTCCATTGAGCTAATAATAGTGACTCAAAAATGGCTTCTTCAAAACACAGCCCTAAATATTTACCCAAAGCTGCAAGGCAGAGCAAAGGGATTAAATGAGAAGCCTATACCTGCTCATCTTACTGAAACTTTTTATTCTGTCTTACCAAGTTTTGGGTAAGTGCCACTCAACACTGGGCCCCCAGATCCTGGCCTGTGGGAGACAGAGCCCCTCGGCCATCTTCAGAGTCTCTGACAGAGTTTTCTGTCCAGCTACTGCTGCTTATTCAATCCTCACAGTTCCTTTTCCTTAGGCTCAAGACATCATGGTTTAGTATCCCCTGTGGTCCCAGGATAAACCTTGGTAGCGTTGTTGGAGCCAAGCAGGTAGGCTGACTACCTCAAGGGCCGTCAGTATTCCCTCTCGCTGTACTGTACCTTTGCCATTGTCTTGTTTCCTCCAATTAGGAATTAGGGCAGGATCAATTCCTTCCTTCTCCACAAAGTGCCTTGTGTAGGGGGCATGTGGGGAAAGCCTGGCCATGCTATGGGAGCTCAGTTCTGTTGGCAGGATGGGAGAGGGGAGGCTAACAGTACTGGTCTGTCCTACCACAGTATTATGGACTTGATTTCTTTGCTGTAGCCACTTACCAATGTCTCTTACAGGACACAGGAGGGAAGTGTACAAAAAAAGTGTTGGAGAGAGAATGAGGTAAATATATGAAGCCGTTCCTAGGTGGCAGGCACTGTGGAGGACAAGGCTTTAGCTTCTTCAAGAGTGAGAGCATGTGAAAGGCAACAAGAGACAGGGAGGAAGACTATAAAAGGGAGGAGATGGACCAGGTGAAACAAGCCCATGGGAAGCCTGATTTAGCTCTTACAGACCCTCCATTCACTGCATGCTCTCATAGTCCCACTACATTTGCTGGTGGGGGGGTGGATGTTGCATTGGCCTGACGCCCCTTCAGAAGGGGCCTCACTGGCGAGAGCAGGTTGACCTAGGTCTGCCTCTGGGAACCATCAGGCTGGGGTGTACGCACAGTCAATGAGGTTCCCAGGGCTTTATTCTGCACTGCCTTGCACCTTGTGTCGTCATTTGAATCCCCACGGAGCAGACATAGAGTTGGCACAGCAGGAGAGTAAACGTTTTGTATTTCCCTTGCCAGGTATGGGGCAATGGATAATCAGACCCAGAGGGCTTGTGGTGGGAGGCTTTCCACATTAGTAACAGAAACCTGCATGCTGCTGTGTATGGAAGACCCCCACCCCCTCACCTGAGCATCACTGAGCAATCTCTACACTTAGCAACACAAGGCCATGCTGACCCTCATATCTGCAATGCTAATGGAGTTGTTGATCAGGCTGGCAGGACTGCCCACCTTGCAGACGCACTGAGAAGCATTCATTGCAGTGCCTGCCATGAGGGATCCTAGTACAAAGCTGGGGTGGGGGGAGGGAACTTGGCTTTACAGGGGAAATAGTTCCTCTGTCACTAGCCTTGTCTAATTTGTGTGCTGCTTTGCTGCATCACTTTCTCAGAGGCTCATCTCCATTCTGATTTAGCCTAAATTATCCAGCTGTTTGGCCAGTACCATGCCTGGGTCCTTCTGTGTTCCCTCTGGAAGTGGGAGGGCAGCAGAATTGGCTGGCTGTCCTGAGAAGCTGGCAGCTCCGAAGGGCGCCTTGGAGGGGGATCATTTATCACTAGCATTGGGGTATAGCCTAACAGAAAAAATATGCATTCATTAAAGTTTTAAATGCAGCATGTGGCTATCACTGCTACTTCCAGACATAGCTGGAGAGCTCTCCAAGGCAGATTACATTTCCCCTGCATTTGCATAGTCTGACTAATCCAGCACCAGGTTCATGTACTTTAGCTGGGTGCTCCTACAGGTGGTTTATTTGCAAGTTTTTCCATCTGCATTTTCTTTGATTCTCCCCTCCAGTTTCCCCCCTCCCCTATGATCTTAATCTCCAGGCAGGTCAGGGGAGGGAAGCATTTTCCAGTGCTGTTGACGTCAATGTTGCTCCGTAGATTAGCTGGCATAGGGTGCTCTGAGAGAGGTGCAGCTGTTGTCCCTCTCCCTGGAGACGAGTTTTATCACCAATTGAGTCTGCTTAGTGTCTTTGCTCAGCTCGGGGAGTTCACAGAAGCTGGTCCTATAACACTCACCCAGCCTTTGGCTGACAGTATTCACGTGCCACTGCTCATCTCCGCAGCATGGGAGGGTCGGTGGCTCGGGTTTGGGTACTGCGCTGAGCACCAAAATGATCTTGCTGCTGTCACAGTGCAGGTCTCAGTGCTCCGAGGGAAACCTGAGCACAACCTGTTTTCAGTGAAGGGGAATTCCCACCGGTGCTAGGCAGGGGTGGAAATCCCCAGCACCTTTCTGAACAGAGGGACCTGCAGGCAACAGGTAAAGCAGAATGGAACAGGATGGAGAGCTCTCACCACAGAAACCCATGAAAGGGATATATGTCTGGGCCTTGCTCCTGTTAGTCCTGGCTGCCCCTCTGCCCAACAGAGCCACGTCCAAGAGATGGCAAGCCCAGCAGTCGCACAGGGGAGAGTGCACAAGGAGATAAATGCTCATCCTAGGGCTTCAGACATGCAGACCCCATGCGGTTTCCCTAATCAGCCTTTGACAACCTGAGGCCAGTGCTGGCTCTGATGGGATGTTATAGCTTTAATTATTATAGAAGGGCCAAGACATTTTGCTCCTCCAGGCTGGTGAGAGCAACAGTCTCACCTTTTAGCACAGCGTGCGTCTTGCTAGGACTATTCTTAGTCTCCTGCAAATCTTGGCCTCCACAAGCCGTGGTCTTTACAGATCATTTTTGCTGTGCATAATTTTTTTTTCCCTGCAGCCTGGAGACCAGCCGCTGCCTATTAGCAGATGCTGATGAGGCAATAATGCCTAATAAAGAAAGTGACACTGCTCCGGCAAACCTCTGGCAGCTGACTGTCTACTTCTGTAACTGATAAACATTTCTCCCATGCACTGGCACCTCTCCTTAGCAGTGAATCATCCCACTTTGCACATCTTAGGAGTCTCTATCTCTCTCCCCAGCATCTTACAGCAATCTACAAACATAAATTCTCTTAATAGCACTTGGGAGCATGGGAGGGAGGGGCAGGTACCAGCACTGAGGCACAGGAGGTTAAGGGTCAGATTATTCAAAGATACCTAGGACGTGAAAAATGCATGTAGGAGGCACCTGGGATTTTCAAAAGCATTTACCTCCCACTGGGAGTTAGGCATCTGAAAAATCCCACCAGTCTCTATTGCATTTTAGGTACATAAATACTTTTACAAATGTGGTCCTATGTGACTTGCTTAGGAACTTGCAGTCAGTGGGTGGAAGAGATGGGACTGGAATCCAGGCAGTGTGACTCCCAGGCCCTTGTTCTGACCTGCTAATATAGCCTACTCTTGTTTTTATTTGCATTGATTTACCAGGCAAGTGCCTGGCAGGGGGGATGCCCTTCTTCTCCACTTTGAGTGACTTGGCATGTTTGGAGGGTGGGGGATTGTCCCTTGCACTTTGAGTGGGTTGGCTCCTGTGGGAGTCTTCAGGTGCCTCTGGGTGAATTTCATACAGTTTAAGGTGATGGGGGATAGCTCTTGGGCTATGAGCTTCTGGCTCAGGGCATCATACCCTCTGGCTTGTTCCTTCGGCCTTTTGGCTAGGGGCAAGCAAGATTAGGGGGCATCTGAATTCCAAAACCTCCAGGTTTGGGGCCTGCATGTAGTATGCCTGCTATCTATTTGGGAGTATCTGAAGCACCAGGCTGAAGAGTAGGATACTTGGTGGTGGTAGCATCATACAGACTTGAACAATTGAGCTCTTCTCTGTTGGGAGAATTCAGAACTGATTTGGCTTGAGATACAAAGTATAAAAAAAAATTGCACTGATTTGTGCAGCTGTAAGAGGGGAAAGGAAGGGAAGTGTTTGTGCTTGTTAAATACTTGGATTTAGCAAAGCTGAGTTAATGGTTTTAGTTAAACTAGTGCCACTTCCTGGTGCAGGAATACTTGCACTGGTTTAAACCTTGCTTGTATTGATTGAGCTTGCTTCAGTAAGCTAGAGAGCTGAAAGCAGAGTTAAACTGGATTGAGGGTAACTGCTTGGGTTTATATTTGATTAACTAAGTAGACTAAACAAAATCACATCAGTACTTTGTAATGAGACGAGGTCTGTATTAGGGTAATAGAAACTCTAGGGCCTTGAGAAAATGTTCAGCGTTTTTAAAGGAGTGGGGTTTGATGCTGTTTCAGACTGGGGCAGACCTGAAGATTAGTATATTCCAACACAAAGCCTTCGTCATCATAGTCCTAAGAAATATCTAAACAAGCTAGGAGAGGCATTGTCAAGGTTGTACTTCTCAAACAAAGCAGCTAAGTACTTTCCTTGATGCCCTGAGCCAGAAGCTCATAGGACCTTTTTTATTCTTTTGTCCCTTAGAGAGTTTACAATTGTTATGGCATTTCTAGCAAGATACACTCCTAAAACTGTCCAATACCAATATCACTCTCTCACCAGTGGAAAGGGCATGATGCTTACAGTGACACCTTATCTTCTGTAGTTTCTTTTCACCTGTAGATGGCAAAGTGCTTTACAGATCAGGAAAGCTATTTTACAGATGGGGAAGCTAAGGCATAAAGCAGTGAAGCGACCCATCCCCAGTAACCCAGATGACCAGTGGCTGAGGTGGGAATAGACAAGTGGTCACCAACCAGTTGATCGGGATTGACCAGTGGATTCCAGAGCCTCTTGAAGTTGATCCTGGGCTGCGGGGGCTAAGTGTTTGCATGCCCCCCACCCCCACAAGCCCAGCAGGTCAGTCAGTGGGGGAGGGAAGGGACTGAGGCCCGGGGGGCACATGCAGCAGGACTTGGGGCACAAAGCCCAGCCCGCAGCTGCAGCTGGGGTGGGGGACGGAGCCGCAAGCATCTCATCCAGGGGGTACAGGTAGAGGAGACACGCAAACCTGGGAGGGCATGGAGGGGTGCATGCCCCCGGATCTGCACGCAGGTCAGGCTGAGGCCAGTGCAGCAGCAGTGCCACACTGTTCCCAGCCGGGCTGTGCTCAGGCTGTGTGGCAGCACTGGAAGCGGGACCACGGGGGGGCTGTAGCCCTCCCAACCCCCACTCCCAGCACTACCATAGAGCAGCATGGGCCAGTGGGAGGCTGGGCAGCTGGGCAGCAGTCCTGGGAGCAGGGCCACATGGGGGGCCATAGCCCCCCCACTCCCAGCACTGCCACTAAGCACAGTGAGGGCCAGGCCCAATGGGAACAGCCTGACACAGCCTTCCCCTCCCCCCATCCCTGCCCCACCCCTGAGGACATGGGGGCCAGGGGCTGGTGGGTGTGGGGGAGGACAGGCTGCAGCTGTGGGCTGGAAGGCTGCTCTGGGCTTTTTCTGTCAAGCCTGGCCCACATTACACTCAGTGGTGGTGCTGGGAGTGGGGTTTGGAGGAGCTATGGCCCACCCTGTGGCCCTACTCCCAGTGCCACTGCTGCAGCTGCCTGGCCTGAACGCAGCCCGGCACTGACCTGGCCTCAGCCCCTCTCCCCTGCCCCACATACAGATCCAGGGGCACATGCCCTGCCCCCCCGCTCCTACACCCCCTGGATGAGCCACTTGCGGCTCCATCCTGCCCTGGCTGTGCGCTCTGGAGAAGTCCCTGAGGACTGGAAGTGGGCCAATTTTGTGCCCGTCCACAAGAAGGGCAGGAGGGAGGACCCAGGTAACTATAGGTCAATTAACCTAACTACCATCCTAGGGAAAATCCTAGACAAGTTCATCAAGGAGTCTATCTGCAATAAGGTTGCAGAAGATAGGATTCTGAATGACAGCCAGCATGACTTCATTGCAGGCAGGTCTTGCCTTATCAACCTCATCTCCTTCTATGACCAGGTAACTTGCCACCTGGACGCGAGAGAGCAGGTTGACATTTTATACCTAGACTTCCAAAAGGTCTTTGATTTAGTATCCCACAATGTCCTCGTGAGAAAATTGGAGAATTGTGGGCTTAACTCCAAGACAGTCAGGTGGGTGAGAAACAGAGTCGTAGTGAACAGATCTGTCATCCTGGTGAGAAGTGGGCAGTGGTGTCCCTCAGGTGTCAGTGCTCAGTCCAGTACTTTTCAATATCTTTATTAACGATTTGGTTATGGGGGTGAAGAGTTCCCTGGCCAAGTTTGTGGATGACACCAAGTTATGGAGAAACGTGGTCACGCTTGAAGATAGGCTACAGTTACAGGCAGACCTAGACAGGCTGGCAAGTTGGGTGGATCAGAACCTGATGAAGTTCAATGTTGAGAAATGTAAAGTGCTCTACCTCAGGTGGAGCAGCTCCCAACATGCCTACAGGCTTGGCAGCACCAAACTGACTAGCACCACAAATGAAAGGGACTTGGAGGTAATAATAGATCACAGTATGAATATGAGCCGGCAGTGCGATGCTATAGCCAATAGGGCAAATAACACTCTGGCATGCATGGATCGATGCATCTCCAGCAAAGCCAAGGAGATGATTCTTCCACTCTACTCAGTACTGGTGAGACTGCAGCTGGAGTATTGCATCCGGTTCTGGGCACCACACTTTAACAAGGATGTGAACAAGCTTGAGAGAGTCCAAAGAAGAGCCACCTGTATGATCAGAGTCTTAAAAGGCAAGCCATATGCAGAAAGGCTAAGGGATCTGGGACTCTTCAGCCTGAGGAAAAGACGGCTGAGAGGGGACCCAGTAGCAGTGTACCACTACGCTAGGGGAGTACATCAAGGGCTCGGTGAGCAACTGTTCACTAGGGCACCCGAGGAGAAAACCAGGGGCAATGGCCACAAACTCCTGGGAGATTGATTCAGGCTCAACATTATGATAAACCTTTTCACAGTCAGGGTGTTCAGACTATGGAATAAGCTCTCTCCAGAGGTGGTGCAATTGCCTACCCTGGAAATCTTCGAGAGAAGACTAGACAGTCACCTTGCTGGGGTCACCTGACTCCCAGTTATCTTTCCTGCTTGATGCAGGGGGCTGGACCCTATGGTCTTCCAAGGTCCCTTCCAGCCCCTTACAATCCATGAATCTGTTTCTCTCACTGCCATTGAGGGGGGAGGGGGGCAGATCGAGGCCCCAGCGGTGAGGGAGGGAGCAAGGCTAGGGCTGGGGCCTCAATCTGCCTTGCCTCGCCACAGCTCTTTCCCTTCCCCCCTCCCCTCCCCACAGACTTACCTGCTGGGCGAGAGGCTGGGGGTCGGGGGTAGATCTTTGGTTCCTTATAAATTCCAAAAGTGGTCCCCGACCTAAAACTGTTGGAGACCACTGGAATAGACTGTATATCTCCTAGGGATAGGTCCAGTGGTTTTTCCACATTACCAATCTACCTCTCATATAACTAGCACATTAAGCATTGCTATTTTATTATACATTCTCTCATGTTTATTACCTGTAAGTTGCAGTAACTATTGGTGTTCAGAACTCCTAACTCTGACATATTTTAAACTTGACACTTTCTGAATTTCCAGACCAATGCAGCCTAAATACACCTGTGCATTAGGGAACAACTTGGAGGCACGCTCCCTTTGGCTGTCACTGGCAGTTAGTCTGAACAATCCCAGCCCTTCTTATGATGAAAACCAACTCAAAGATAAGACTTCCTTATAGGAGGCTGTGATGCAGATGCCCAGCCAATTCCCAATGGGCCCACAATGTGCAGAGTCTATTAATAAGGCCCATATGCTCTGTTATTATGTAGGAAACTCAACACTCATACACAAATCCTTTCACCTCCAGGTCACCAGTTCAAATCTAGCCCACTAGGGAGACACCAGAAGTTGATGTGCGAAAGCTGTTTGATCATCTTTGTGAAATGAGTTCAGTGGGTCTTGTCTGGGTGTCAGGAGTCAAGTGTCCATTTAACATGGGTACTGCTCTCTTTTTCTGTCAGTTTCCTGGGGAAGGTCAAGACCTGGACAAGCATAAACCCAATATCCTCTCTCATCCTTAAAACCAATGTGATCCAACCTTACCCACATTGGTGATGGGGACAACACTCTATATTGAATTTAAAAGACCTGGTTTGGGCCTATGTCATGGTCAAAACCCACTGGTCTAGGAGGAGTTTGTCACCATTGTACTGCACAGGGACACCATAGCTGGTGCTTTCCAGGAGCATTCAAATTTACCTACAGAAGTGAGAGGGACAGGGACCTTTGTGAGGTGTAAGAAGGCCACTCCAGGCCTAGAAAGCTCCTTACAAAAGAAGTGCTTAAAAAAACAATTATTTTAAGAGAGCGGAATAGCTTTGTTCTCAGACTGGCAAGGAACGGTGTAAGTTGTGGTGACATGTCCACAGATAGTTGTGGAAAGACTCCTGGTATCATGTGAGTGCAGGGAGTAGGAGTCTGCAAAGGAAGGCATCCTCACCACTGGATAAAAGTAGCAGTTGAATTAGATCACTGCAACTTTTTCCCTAAACACTGCCCAGCCCATGCACTGTCACATGAATGTCTGCCATTTCATGCTCATCTTTGTCTTGGGTCCTTTCTTTATATACTGGCAGCCAGTTCTCACAGCTTACTTTCTGACTGATTTGACTCTGGTGTTCAAAGCTTTCTGAACAAAGCTTCTCCATAGGAGATGGTTACACTGGTAAGCAGTAATGGGAAACCAGAAAGGTCTTGGCTCCAGGAAGCCTTGGCTGGTATTCTTACTGCCCTTTCCAGCTGACGCTGGCCTTGCTCTGTTTTTTCTAATGTGATAAACACCTGCAGTTCTACTGATTTCACTGGGGGCTGTGGGTGAGAAAGATGCAGCCACAAGTGCATGGGCAAATCTTGTGCTACATCCTTTTTGTGATGGGCACTGTTGGTAGGCAGCCAACTGCAGCTTATGTATGTCACTACCCAAGGGTGTGATTTTTGTTTGTGTGTGCTTCGGCACTGCTGAATTATTTCCCGCCACTTGTAGCTTTGTTTGCAGGGTGCATTTCTTCGTTGCAACATAGAAATGCATGTTGCAAGGAGTTCCCGCCATTTGTATTCAGATTCGTGCCCCACTACTGGTCAGTTCTAGTAGGTCTTATTCCTACATGGCGGCTAGCGATTGGCTTGCTAGCCATATAAGAGGCTTGAGTGGTTTCCGCCCAAGTTGGAGGACTCCACGACCATCAGGAGGAGGAGAACTTCACGTCTCATGAAGATCTCTAAGCGCTGAGGAGCCTATCGGACCCAGCGTGTATATCAAGAAGGCTATAGGGGTCTGATCAACTATAGGGGTCTCGCCTCTACCCGTCGCCGCCTGATCCCTCGACGTACCCTTCCCTGCACACAAGTTCCACGGAGCCTAGCAAACTTCGTGTGAGTGAATCCAGAGCTCTACCCGGGGTTCGAGTCCTGCAGTATTTTTTTCTTCCCGTCGCCAAAACCCCCATTGCGACGTACTCTCGAGGTTCTTGTTCATCTCCCGTTGCCGAAACCCCATTGTGACGTACCCTTATGTTCTGCAGGTTCGAGTTTTTTGTTTTGTTTTGTAACCGCAACTCAAGCAAGTTTTCCTGCCTGCACCGTGACCATCTTCGGTGTAAGTAAAATAATCTTAAATCAACCACTAAGCGTCCGTGCCTAATTCTAACGTGCCGCCTGTCTTCCCCGACCCGGCGTGTCCGGGCTGCTAGCCACAGCCCGCCGCACGAGAAAAAACCCCCGAAGGCCTCAGACCGCTCCCGGCCTGCACAATGTAGGCTACTTTTCCTAAGGGTTCCTGCCCTGTACAACTCACTTAAGTGATCTGGAAGCCCAGACAGTTGTGACCAGGGCTGCATCCATGTGGAAAAGTTGGGGAATTCTTGCCAGACAAGGGTTAGTACTGCTACTGGAACAGCCAGATGCAAGGGACGTTCCTCTCATCCCCCTTAGGTTATGAACCCTGTTGACAAAGCATTGTCAGAATCCTCAAATGGGTTAACAAAACAGGGCCTCATCCTTCCCTCTGCACTAGCTGCAGGTAGAGGGAATCAGTTGGTGTAACCAAGGACTGTTAGGAGGTGCAGGTGGGGCTTCTTCACTTGTAGAGAGTGAGGTGAGAGTAATTGCTGGTTGGGTGAGTCTTGACAGATTAAGTTCCTTTTTCCCTTGGAGAGGTGGGAGGTCTTTTTTAATTGGCTGTCATGATGTTTGTGCTGAGAAAGTGGCCTGAGGTCAGTGATGCTCTCTGTTTTGCCCAGTTGATATGTAGTTATAGATGGCTTAAATAAAGGAGGAAAAAAGGCCTCAAGCAAGAGGTTTATTTCTCCCCCCCCCCATGTAAGTTCATGTCCTGCTTGGAGCAACAAGCTGGTGAGAACTGAGAAGCCATTCATCTAGAGTAGATTCCAGCTGCCTTAGAGAAGGCACAAGATATAGAATAGGGTCCCTTCTCCCTGCTTTAACGTGGCTACTTTCCCAGACTCTGTGGCTCTAAAAACAGGTGATGTATGTTGTAGTTGGAGATTGCTGTGATGGTGAGGAGTGGGGCTGGCAGTGCTTGGCCCTGGTTCTCTGCTATCCTGGTGGGGCTTGGGAGATGTCGTCTCTATAGAGTTGACCAGCCAAGGGACTCTTTGCTCTGAGGTTCATTCTCTAGATGCTACCTGGGTGCTTTGAGAGCATAAAGTAGGGTTTGTGTAGGAGTTGGTTTTCCCTTCTCTGGGACTGACAGCTGTATCCCTGTTTGAGTGACTTTGAACTGTAGCTCTGACCCAGGTGCATGGGAGCCTTGAAAAAGACATTTGAACAGGTATATTCAGCTTTACTACCTGGAGAAGTGCCCCCCTGCTCATATCCTAGTGAAAAATGCCTTTGTGAGCTAAAAAGAGACCCTCACCTGTGGGGTAGTAGACCTCATGGCCTGGTTTCTCTGAGGGTGCTGTTCGTGTGTGTGCAGGACCCCCCTGTGGCTGCTGGATTTGTGCAAGTTTGGGACCTGTGGAT
Organism: Alligator mississippiensis; assembly: GCF_030867095.1. Lineage (NCBI taxonomy): Eukaryota > Metazoa > Chordata > Crocodylia > Alligatoridae > Alligator > Alligator mississippiensis. Next base: position 22,755,425 of record NC_081833.1, read on the forward strand.
AGGTGGGTGTATACAGCTTTTATACCTTGGAAGCTCTGAGAAATTAGGCAATCACTGAGTGCTGGCTCCTACCATTCAAATATGCCTTGCAGCACTTAAGTTCCTGGGTTCCCAGTGAAATGTTGTGGCTGTTGTTACTGTCTCTTACACTCCTAGGGTTAGGTAAGGTAGGTCTGTGGCCACCTGCTAGTGCTACCCCAGTGATCACTTACCCTGTGGGAGGTGGCTGCACATATGTAACTGGGGCAGCATTTGGTTTGCAGCATCTCTCACCAGGGTGTTTGAGTCAAAGGCATCCCAGCTGGACTCAGAGTCTAGACAGAAGCTGTGGGGTTGGGTGTTAGAAAATCCCTATCTTATAAGCTGATTTCAACACCTGGGTATAGCTGACGGGTGAGTCCCTTTTTTGCAAGCAGGGCTGCACTTTCACCATGGCATAGAGTCTTGCATTTATTTAGGGCTTTGTTGCATATTTTGCTAGCATGAAGACCAACTGAGAACCAGTGGGTGATACCTCCCTTGATCTTTTCTTCTACTTTCCCTCCAGAGACCAGAGTTGCCTCTGAGGCAAGCAAGGAGCTCATTTATCTACCTGCAAAGGTTGTCCTCTGCCTCTCTTCCCTCCCACCTGCTCCCAAATGGGCTCCCTGCAGCCTTTGCAGCAGAAATGCATCTTTTCTGCTGTGATCTCCTCTCAGACTGGGAGAGAGAAAGGCCAGCAGGAAAACTAGGGCAGTTGAAAATCTGTGCTGAGCACTTTTAACAGCCAGGATTTAAAAACAATGCAACTGAAGTTAGACCATGTCTGTCCAGCTCTTTTGAATGTCCCCAGGATATCTTGGGTCCAGCAAAATCACCCTGTCACTCAGGGAAATGACATAACCTAGAATGTGACCCCACATTCACTCCATGTGTAGCTTGCCCAGAGCAAGGGAGGGACTGTAGTTGATCAGGAAATGACAACACAAGGTGCAAGGAAGAGAAGCAGATCCTTGTTGTTTGGAAAAACTCTGATAGGCCTGTGATCATTCATTTTTCTGTTATTTCCTTTTATCTCAGTACAGTACTTTGAGCTATAGGAGTCAGAAACATCGGACCAGCTTAAATGTTTCATTTCAGCCAGGACTTTCATTTTGCCTGTTCTTCAAGCAGCACCTAAGGGCATTTATGCACATGCTCTGGGAGGGTGGGGTGGGGTGCTTTAATTAGAGTCTCCTATGTGGATCTGTGCTCCTCCCTACTTGTCTGCAACACGTGTTTCTGTAGTTGCCATCCTCATTATAGCTTCTAAGTGTCCTGCTAGCTTATCTTCTACCTCTCTCCCTGGTCCATTAATGAAGCGGAAGAGGTATATGTCCAGATCCAACGGTCAGCAAGGCAGAGCGCCAAGTTCCAGTTCTTGAAGCCTCACTCAGCTACCCCCAGACCCACCCCACTGGTATTGGAGGGTGATGAGAGCCCCATCCCTGTTGATTCTCCTATGGATGTTACCCTGCCTGTACCTCTTTACCATTGATGTGGAGTCTGATACTGAAGACCCTTCACCACCCTCTCTTCACACCAACTAACCATTCACTACCACCCTGTGCTTGTGTGTACTGTGTGCTGTTGGTGAGTACCAAAATTGTCTTGTAAAAGTGGTAGAAATGGGTCTGGGGGGTCAGTACAGTCAAGGTCTTGGAATGTATCCCTATTTGTTACATTGTAAAGTGAGTTCCCTTTATGCGAATTCAAGTTACGCACCTTTTTTCCAGGAACACATATATCGCATAAAGTGAGGGAAACCTGTACCAGTGCAGGAGGCTGCTCCAACACACTGTAATTACAGTGTGTTGGAGCAGACTCGATTAATTAAGTCTGCTGAAGTGTGGTAATTACTGTGTTCTGGCAGACTCCAGCATCACATGAATCAGTGTCCCCGCTCTGAAAAATGGCAATGGGCCGCTTTAACTAAAGCTCGTTCAATGAGTTTTAGTTAAAGTGGCCCACTTCTTTGAGCTCTTGCCTGCTTTTGGAGCTGCTTTAATTAAAGTACCCCACTCCCTCCTTCTGGAACATGTGTATAAGTGCCCTGAGAGCCACCGTACTTAAAGCACTTGGCGCATCATGTGTATCAGCATCCCTGCACTGAAAAATGACAGCGAGGGCACTTTAACTAAAGTTTGTTGAACAAGTTTTAGTTAAAGTGCCCCACTGCCACTTTTCAGCATGGGGACACTGATACACATGACCCTGGAGTCTGCTTGGGCACAGCAATTACAAGATTCCAGCAGACTCAATTAATCAAGTCTGCTTCGATGTGGGAGCAGCCTCTCTGCATGTGTATAGGCACCCTAAGACTTCTAAATGGAAAGACAAGTGTATCAAGAGATCTGTCTCTCTCTTTTTATGTACATTTGCTGCATGCTTTCATAATTCTCTGGGCATTGTTGGTTTGAGTGTTCCCCTTGGATGCTTATTTGTGTGCTCCTAGGAAGACATTGTCTATACTGAATCAAGGGCTTCTGACTTTTGTGGCAGGAGGGTGTAGTTGCCTTGCAACCAGCAATACTCTGTAATCTTGTTGTTGTTATCTTTTATAACATATTAGAAAAGCTCAGAATTTGTCAAAGTAGGTTTGGGGATTGATCCTGGAAACTACATTCAATTTCAACAGCAGTGGACAAGAGTTTGAGTAACTCAAGGAGTTTGAGACCTGGCTTTAAAGAAGCTGAAAAATGTTATATTTGCTTCTTCCCAGTCCAGTGTTTTTATGTTTTGGGTTTTTTTTAAAGCCATTGACTTTACAGAAAAAGATTTTAAGTATGTTCCCGTGGATGGTGCTTTCACTGAAAAGCAGCAAGTGTTCTTTATTTTTTCTGCTTAGTATTTGATTAGTCATTTGTGTCCATGTTTTGGGGTGTTAATTTTCTGTAATTAATCTCTGTGCTATCAGGACAGTAGGTGCTGTAGAAATCAATAAAGCAAACAGCAGCCCAAATTAACTCTCACAGGCTAGCTTCTGCTTCCTTGGGAGCAGGATTCTGATTGGTGTGAAGAGCACAATGGCTTGGAAACCCCACGCTTTCTCTAAAAGGTAGTTAAAAAGTCCCCAGGCTGAGTTTTTACCCACTTATGGCTCAACCTGACAAAGCTCTTCCCAAAGGAATTGACCCATTGACTACTTCACTGGGATCATCCTTACAGGGTCAGCTTATTTAAAATATAGAAAAGTCTGGCTACGATTCTGGGTTCATGGACATATTGTTTATAGTATGGTCATGCTTCAGCACCATTAAAGTAGTCCTTTCAAAAGGAGCTCAGATAGCCAGGTACCTCTGGAAACCTTTGTACTACATTTTTCTGGGAAAGGCACCTCGGCAGTCTGCTCAGAGTGGACTTGAGTAGCGAGTTTGGAGGTTACCACGGCTGGGTTCTTCTGGACCCAAGTAGAGGAAGAGAGTCTAATAACCTCCATAGACATGGCTCTGACTGCCACTTCCTTTCACAGGAACTTGGTGAGGTCTGTGGTCTAGCCCTTCTTCCAATGAGTCAGGAGCAAAGCTTCCATCAACTTCACTTGTGTACGCTGGACAGTGAGGTGTAAGGACCCACTTGCAGCCAGGGGAGTCCAGTTCATAAAGGCTTAGGACTGGCTTCAAACATACCAATGTCACTTAGGCCAACCTAGGATGGATTATCCCCTGTCCAGACTGACAAGAAAAGTCAGCCTTAAAAAAGTAACTTTGGATGGGAAGGGACCTCTTGGGCTACTCAATCCAGAACCCTTCATTTGCAGCCAACTGTTTAGCCAAGGATTCCTCAAAGTTGGTGCTTTGAGCCTTTGCACCTGGCCAGGGAAGGCATCTTTCAGAGTCTCTCTTTTCCCAGTACAATGCTTGTAGCCTTGCTGGTGGGACACAGTTAGTGGTGCTTGTGTGCCATTCAGCCCATTTAAAATGCTTGTCCATGGTTTAAAACTGGATAGTAGAACCTAGCAGCTCCTCCCAAAAGGGACAGCATCACATTAAAAGGCTTTGGCCTGGTTTGCCATGGCCTTGTCCTGTGTGGAGTTGCTCATGCTTCTCTAACAGGTGTTGGTGGGCATTTCCTCTCGCTCTGTGGATAGCGGGTTGAAGATGGCACCGGGTACAGACTTCTGGAGAATCTGGTTCTGGGTTCTTGGGAACTGGATTCCCCCTGAAATGGATGTTTGGCCCCTTCAGGGTAAGGAAAGGGATCTCCAGGGAATCTAGCTCTTTTTGTAGTGATGCTGCTAGTCTCATCTAACCCTAGACCTATGAATGAGGCAGGCTGGGTTCATCTTTCTCTCTAGTCACTTTTCATCTTGGCCCCTGTATAAAGTTTCTTCACGCTAGGAAGAGGTTCCCTTGGCTTGATCTGTGTAGGTAGGAGCTGCTGCTGTGGAGCAAGTCCTGTTGGGGCTGCCCCTGGGTGCCCATCTGCTGGCGTGAATGCTGCTTTGTGCTTGGATAATAGATTCATAGATGTTAGGGTCAGAAGGGACCTCAATAGATCATCGAGTCCAACCCCCTGCAGCTCCACCATAATGTACTGGTGGAGCTGCAGACTCTGCTTCTGGCTCATCAAGCCTTTCCCCACCAGGCAGAAGGGTATCCACTGAGTGCACTTCCTTCTCTGCAAGCAAGAAGAGACTGGCCTGCAGGAAATCATGTGTGTGCGCACCTGTGCTTTGGTCCAGCATTTCTGCTGAAACCAAAAACTGAGTTGCTAGCCCCTGCAGCTGGCTAACTTTCCCTTCCACCCCCTGCAGAAGCATTGCCATGGAGATTAAACTCTGCTAGGTGTGCAAGGAGAGAATGTAGGTAAAAGGCTCCCTGGTGGCCTCCTAGCCTAGTTTCCTCCTCACTGCTGTCCTATTCAAAGCCCATCCAGGAGCATGGGCAGAGTGTGTGTCTGTGGGAGTCGGCATGCGGGGGGGGGGGGGGGGGGGTGTTGTTGATGAACTGTGGACACAGGAGACCTATACGTGGCTTTGGGGCTAGGGAGGGGAGAGAGGAAATCCACAGCCCCCAGGCTGGGTTGTATCTACTGACTCCAGTAGTAGATACAACTGGAACTTGCAGCTGTGTATAGGCAACAAACTTCTGCTGGACAGGATGAGTTCACATGCAGCCCTGGAGTCCTGTGTCTCCTCCTTCATCTTTGCAGAAAGCCACTGCCTGCTTGTATTTAAAGTTACAATGAGAAGATGTCAGTCCCTGTTTGAGATTCCTTTGGTGATCCTGACACCCTGTAAAGGCTGCCCACTGTGCATGCCATTGGAGGAGTGAGCACATCACACCCTTGCAAAGCACCTCACAGATTCACAGAAATTTAGGGCTGGAAGTGACCCCATGAGATCATTGGGTCCAGCCCCCCTGCTCTGGGCAGGAAAGACTGCTGGGGTCAGATAACCCCAGCAAGGTGTGCGCCCAGTCTCCTTTTGAAGATCTCCAGGGTAGGTGCCTGCACCATCCTTGCTGGGAGTTTATTTCAGAGTCTGGTCACATAAACTGTGAAGAAGTTTTTCCTTTTATCCAGTCTGAAACCTTCTTCTAGGAGTTTATGACCATTGCTCCTTGTTTTTTCTTTAAAGATGCCCCTGTGACATGCTAGGCATGTGCCCTGCTCTTACAATCCATGTCTGCCCCCTTGCATGCATGTCTCAGGCTGAGTCTCACAAAGTTACACTGATGTAACCCCTTCAACTTGAATGGGTTGCCTGAGTCAGTGAGAGGGGAAATAAGCCCACAGAATGTTCACTGTCACTGCAGCATAAAATCCAATAATTACAACATAAGTATGAAAAACCTATTATAAATGAGCAAAGCATGGCTGGGGGTACCTTATGGTAGGTTTTAGTTATTGACAATTGAGATTCTGTGGTGTTCAGGTGTAATTGTTTTTATGATATATTCAGAAGTGACATAGGTCAGGGGTTGGCAGCATATGGCTTGTGCACCAGATGTAGCCCACAGAGCCACTGGATCCATTTTGGAGGTGGGGGGAGTCAGTGGGATTCCAGCGGCAGGGAGCTTCACTCATGTGCAAGTCAGGCAGCAAGGAGCTGTGCCAGGGTGAGGCATAGGGACCTGTGCCCATACTGAAGCCAGCGGGGGATGAGGAGAAGTGATAGCAGGGTTATAATAGCAGCCTGCCTTGGACCTGAGGCCAGGGTGCCCTGGAGTGCTCAGAAGTTGCTGGCCTAAGTGACTGACAGACAGACAAATAATGGACACGGTCTGCGTTTCAAAGAGCATAACAAAGACCCTGTTCTTGCTGTCACCACTTGCTCATTCACCCCTGTGGCTGTTCAGAGCCTTGTAGATTTTGATGGGACACTGCAAAGACTTGCCTCTTCAGGAAGTGACAAGATGAGCTAAGATGAAGTGGAGGGAAGTCACAGATGAATAGGGCCATAGGCAACAAATCCAGTCCTGATCACTTTAGTGGCATGGCACTGCTCTCGGGGGCTCTCCTTCTGCTCTGTTTACTTCCACGTTTATTCTCATCTTTGCCAGTTGCCATTTAAAGAACCCGTTAAGTTGTTACTTTCAGGTCTGAAGCTCTCTCTAGGCCTTGCCTAGCTGTTCACACTTCTTTTTATGGTTTGTTGTGCAACCATCTGGTGGTGAGCACTTTCTCAGCAGCCTTCGTAAGGGATTCGCAATCAAGCCCTGAAGTGAAAGGGAATGCTGCCGCTGACTTTAACGGGAGCAGGAGGGGACTAGCTATATTTAGGAGCGGTGGTGTGTCTTACCTTTTTTTTCTTTATTTCTAGTGCTGTATGTCATGCTAAGAATGCTCCTGGCTCTAAGGCTGATGTACATTTCTGGCCATATATGGGGCATTAGCGCCATCTGGTGTCAAAAAGGCACAAAGTTACCAAGCTGATTTTACCAAGGAAATCCCACAAGGCTTCTTTACACCAGAGCGTCTTAACTGACTGGTGCTTTCATCTATAGTTTATTGAAATGAGGCCTGTTTCTTAGCCTTGTTCCAGTTCAGAATCTGGCAGGCTTCAACTAGGATGCTCACAAGGTACGTGTATAAACTATTGCTTTGAAATGTGGAGTAGGTGATCCTGGCTCCAAATAGGCATGTGACCAGTGGAAAAATAATGGTAAACATATCCAAAGATCTCCCACAATCCCCAGCACCAGAGACGATGTGTATAAATATTGTGCCTTCAGGGTACCGAAACAGACAGCACAAAAGACCTTCAGTGTGATTGAGGATGTTCTTATCGTCCTTCCAGAGACGTGGAAAGTTTTGTGGCTCAGGTCGGAGGGGGCAGCGTGAGAGAACGTAATGGAACCCAGGAGCCCTGACTCCTGACCTCTGGCTCCGACCATTAGGCTTAGATACTGCATCAGGGCTTGCTAGGCTGAAATTGGAATAGCTCATCAGGGCAGGGATCATGTTCTTTGATTTCCACTAGGAGGCATGTGGCAGGCCAGTGAGTGCTGTTCGGTAATGAGTGTGTGCTGATCCTGCAAGGTGCTGAAGACTGGCCATAGCCCAGCTATACATATAAGGGAAGCCCAGAAAATTTGGCAGGGGTTGCATTGACTTTCAGAGGACTGCTCCATGCTTGAGTGTTTTACTGCATTAGACCACAGGGCTCTGCACCAAACAGAATGAGGTCCTGAAACAGGAGAAGTAAACAGTGATATTTCCACCTTGTAGCTTTAAAGGAGATTCCTGTCATTGAGGGCCATTTTCAATGCTTGCTGTGTTATTTAGGCACCCAATTCCCACTGGAAATGAATAGATATGTCTAATTCCACCCTAGTCTCTTGCTTCAGCAGCCCCACTTATGCCCCTGCATATACCACAGCCCCTGAAGAAGGTCACCTCTTTTTCTGAAGGCAGTACACTCACACTGGGCTGAGTCCTAACATGAGACAACCGGTGAGGTCAGTTTGTGGTTTGCATGAGCTTAGATAAAATTAATTGGGCTCCATCGGGGGTTTCATGTGACAGCCGCAACAGGGAGAGCATGTATGGGTGTGAGGGGGGAAGTGAATCAACTCCAGTGTCTTGTTGCTATTGCCTGTCTCCCAATTTCTAATCCAGGTCTGATTCTCTCTCCAGGAAGGAGAATTCAAAGCAAATGTTTGTCTTCAGCACCCACTTTCCTTGCTTTGTCTGTTCCCATGTTGATCTGAGAATTGCTTGGGGCTTCCTGGGAATCTTTCAATTGCTCTCTGGAGTCCTTAAATGTTTCTGCAGGGTTTTCTAAGGGGCAGACATGTTGGTTGGGTCCCTGCTGTCCAGTCTATGGTTTTGGGCTCCCATCCTGCAAACTCTTGCATACGTTTCCTCATGGGAAGAGACATGGATGGGGAAGCAGTAGCTGAGCGGGAGCCTTCATGTGCTCTCATCCATCTTCTCAAGAGCATTAGTATGCGGCTGGTGAAACAACCTGGCTACATTGGGATTTTTGGAGCTCAGCTGAAAGCTGAGGGCGGTGTTGACAGTTGTGTCAAGGAAATGGCATTAGAAGTGCAAAGCCAGACCATGATCTGCTTTGAGCAGCACTTTGTATTGACTTCAGCATGGCCATTTGCAGAAGAAGCTGCCATTGACATGGCAGGAGGGATCACAGTTTAGCCCTTGTGCTTGGATTTTGAGGGTATGTTGTGCTTATCAAACCTAGTGACCTCTCCCTGAATGCTGCACTATAAAGATGCAAACCTATGGAAATGTGTGCAAATGAGTTATCTTGTGGGGGTTGGGTTGGCTGGGGTGGTTGTTTGCTGTAGGAACTCATTGGTTTTGAGTGTTTCAGGCTGCAAAAAAGATGGGGGACATGGTGCCTTTGAAGAAGGGGACAAGCAGAGGAATGTTCTCTGTGCCAACAGCCTCCTCATGCCCTTTCCCTTCTCTTGCAGAGCAAGCTGGTCAAGTACTTCAGTCGGCAGCTGTCATGCAAGAGGAAGGTGGCCCTACAGGAGCGCAATGCCAAGCTGGAGGGCTTCCCTCAGCTCCTGCACTGGTTCCGCATTGTCAACATCCGTAAGGAGGTCATGGAGGTAAGGGGTACGCTCTGCTTGCTCCTTACCCCTCTGCCATCGTCCAAGCCTCCCCTACTTCCTCCCTCTGTGGCAGCCTCTTTCCCTCCTCACCCCACCCTTCAATGCCCTGAGTGGGGCCTCACTCCCTGAGTACTGAATCTCTCTGCAGATCCTGCTCCCCTACCCTGGTCTCAGCACCTGAGCTGCTGCCCCACCTGTGTGAACTGCCCGAAGGATGTTTTGGGCATTTGGGGCAGGGGCTCTATCTTCCCGTGCTGAGCAGTAGGATGGAATGAGATCACTACTCACAGGGAGTGGGTGCCACGACGCCTGGTGGAAATGTTCTTGAGGGCATATCGGGGTTCGCAGCTCTGCATAGGGAGAGCTGGGAGGGAGCTCCTCTCATTGAACTGATAGAGCTGAATAGTAAAAAATCTGTGGAAGAAGAAGAAAACCCATATCCTCTGGCCTGATGTAGGTCTCTGCATTCTTATGCTGTGTCCTGGGAGAGTTTCACCTTCCACCAAACAAAATACAATCTGGCTGGGGCTGCTCATGCCATTTTAGAAAATGCTGCTCTTCAGGACAAGGCCCCCTCAAAGCTGAGCTTGGTGGTTTTGTGAGCAGAGCAGGTAGAGTGGTGTTTTTTGTTTTGTTGTGTTTTTGTTTTTCCAGAAGTGCCCAAGTAATGTAGAGACTTTAAAAACTTTTTATCCAGCAGCTGTTTAGAACTATGCAGGCTGGGCGAAAGCACCCGTTCTGGCCTGGTCCAGTTGGCTTGCAACTTGGTCGGTCTGTGCGTGGCAGACTTAATTCCTCTGAGCAGATCCGCAGAGTCAAAGGACAGCAGGGAACCCTGTGATCATCTACTTGGCCCTCTTGCTCAGCACAAGCCAAACGATTTCCCCCAGTGCTCACTGCACTGAGCTCTATAACTTGTGAACTAGAGCATGGATTTTAGGAAGACTGGAGAGATGGAGCATGTGTGTGTGTGTGTATATGTGTTGACTGCTTTGGTCAGGAAAGTGGGGTGAAGCTTTATTGGATATCAACTGCTTCAGAGTAATTGCCTGTGTGCACACTACCATCCCTGATGAGTGAAAACTGAACTGATAATACTTAGCCTTCTTTCATGAGGGCTAAGCAAACAAGCACCTGCTCCTTTCCTACCTCGTGGTGAGGTAGTACAGTAATAGCTGGATACTCTGTGAGCTACTGTGGGGTGGGAGCATGTCTGCCTCTGATCCCAGTGGAGCATACATTGGACTAAAAACTGGTGCAAGTTGTACTGAGGCTTGCATTTATCTATCCAGGACCAATGTGGAATGAGTGGATGGTCTCTATATAGTCCTGGGGGGAAGGTGGCAGTTACAAAAACTGCTTGTACAGCCATGCCCTGTCTAGCAGAAAGAGAGAGAAAAGTGCTGAGAAGGCAATTGTTCTTTTGCTCTTTTCTAGCACCTCCTATCCAGCCAGCAGAAGGCTCTCTGCAAGCATGATGAGTTGAGTTGTGTGGTTCCCTCCTGACCTAAGCTGATATACAGGGGAGACCAAGGCACAGGTGGTTTAAGTGGCTTGCCCAGGATCACACAGCTGGCTCTCTCCAGCCCTTGTTCCCTGGTCTTATTACTAGGCTGTCTTTGGGAGAACTATGCAAATGGCTTGAGCAAAATGGGCCTGAATGTGGATGAGTCCTTCTTTTCACCTGAACCCCAAATGTCTCTTTTTTCAGGACCATCCCTAACCACTGTAGCCATGAATCACCTACCTTTTTCTTACCCAGCTCTGTAGCTTCCACTCCTAGAGGCTGAGGACGCTCTAATTGGGGGAGCTATCAAACTACATCTCTTCTGGGTCCTGGATCTTTTCGAGATTTCCCCAATAGCTGCATCTCTCTGAGGCCTCAGGGCCATCTATGCCTTTGTGCATGGCAGCAGTGCCAATAGGAGGAGTCTCAGAAAATGAGATGCACCAGCCAGAGAGCTGTCTGGTTGTTGTGGAGGGAGAGGGCCTGAACCAAGACCCCCTGTAGCCCTGCTGGGAAGCTCCCACTGGTCTTTTTCTCATGGGTGGGATCCTGAAACAGAAGTCTCCCTTACTCAGCCACCGTTGCCCAATGCCTGCCTCCTGGGTGGCTGCAGGGAATTGTCCCGAGTCCCTCTAGTAACATCCTATGCTTGGGTAAGGTCTCTTTTATGGTAGGATTTCTAGAGCACTTCACAAACTATATGGACATGCTGTACTGTAGAGGTGCAGCCTTTTCCTCTTACCTGAGGAAACCAGGGTAAACCCACTACTTGGGAGAAGTGCTAAGGTTATTTCTATATTTGGGCAGAGCAGACAGGGCTTTGGTCCAGGTACAGCAAGCCATGGGATACTCATTTTTTGGAAGGGTTAAATTGGCTCTGCTGAAATTTGAACTTGTGAGACCAGGGAGTCTTAAGCATGCCTGACTGTCCCCCTGGCCCACCTTTGTCCTAGATCCTGGTATTTGAGGCCTAACCAGTTTCTGAAGGTAACAGAATTGTATCAAACTAGGTTTAAATTTATGTCTGCTCCTCTGTAATCCCACAGATGTGATGCTAATCCCTCTCCACACTGCAGTTGAATTTATTCAAGCCTTTTATCAAATGTCCTCCAGCTTGAACAAGCAACTGTTTGTTTATCCTCAGGCCGTGTTGGCATTCACGGTGTCAGTACTGTCTGTGAGCATCCAGCTCTGCTGAGCTCCTTCAGTGCAGCCTCCTGGGGGGGTCCCTACTTGCTCCCTGAATGTGGTGCTTTGGGTGTGGGGATGTTAATTTGACTGTGCTGTCTGCATTTCCCTAGTCAGTAGGCTCCTCCAGCAGCCCTTTTGCTATTGTGGGCACCCAGGGCCTGATTTTCAGAAGTTAGGGGCACCCTGTATTCTAGTCTAGTCAGTTGGAGCTGTGAGATCCTGGCTTTGAAATCCCATGCAATGGCCAAATGAAGTTTGACTCTGCGCTGAAATTGGAGTGGGGGGTGGGCATTTTGTGCCTTCCTTCCTGCTGACCACCTGCTCTTCTCCACGCTTTGTCCAGTGCTCCTGCCTCTCAGAGTAATTGGGGGTTTGCCCTGCTGGTTAGCAGCAATGCTGTACCCTTCTGGGGCATCTCACATGCGAAACCCTCAACATACTTTACAGGTCAACTCCACCTTGTAGTTCACCCCAGGGAGCCACCTGCATGTCAGATAAGGAGATGGGCACAATGATGCAAAATGAGTTGGGGGGGGGGGGGATCCCCTGTTAGCAGCAAACTCGGGAGCAGAACCCAGATGTCCTGAGTCCTGTTTTCCCTCTCTACCCACTAGATGGCATTCTGGACCTGATTCATATACAGTACAGGTTTCCCTTGCTTCATGCGTTCCATGCATTCCTGGAAAACAGCACATAACTCAGATTCACATAAAGTGAATCCACTTCACAATGTGACAAATAGGGATACATTCCAAAATCTCAACTGTACTGACCCCCAGACCCATTTCTACCACTGTTACAAGACAATTTTGGTACTCTCCAACAGCAGACAGTGCACACAAGCACAGGGTTCTCTGGCACTTCATTGAAGGACTAGGCAGAGGGGCAGGAGATAAGCTAGCGGGACACTTAGAAGCCATAATGGGGATGGCAACTACAGAAACGCATGCTGCAGACAGCAAGTGAGAAGCACAGATCCACATAGGAGACTATATTTTGGTGCGTATCATTCCCATTATGCACCGCACAAAGCAGCTGACTACAGGCTTCCACCACACCGCTTGCATAAGAGTGAATTTACCTCACATATAACAAATTTTAGGTATAAAAAGGGTCATCGCACACGAGCATATTTACACATGCAGAACCCGCATAAAGCGAGGGAAACCCCTAGACAAGCTTGTCACAGAAAGGAGCTGACAAAAATCTTACTAGATCACAGCTATCCCCTCCAGCCCTGCGAGCCATGGAGCAGTTGGATGTGGGAGCCCTGTAGATTGTCTCAAACAGGTTTGAAGGCTGGGCAACAGGAAAGGAAAATGATTGCCTGGAGTCTGGCTGTTCATTGACCTTCTCCCCAATCCTCATGACAGCTTCTCATCTCCCTGTTCCATTAGCGTGTGCTCTCAGGGATCAGCAAACTATGGCTCAGAGCCATTTTATCTGACCTGTGGGCCATGGGAACTTCTGTGGCATTTTGGTGTCAGGGGTCTTCGGCAGTGTTTCTGCAGCAGGGAGCAGCTTGGTGGCAGGAAAGAGTGGTAATGGTGGTACTGTGGAGAGCAGTGGCTTTGGCACCAGCAGCAATGGTACAGGCTGCATTGGAAGCAGCCCATGCTTGAAGCTAAGCTCAGCTAAAGTGGCCCGCTGCTGCAAAATGTTGCAACCCCTGGCCCAAAGTGAAAATCCTAGAATTAAATCCTAGTTTTCCAGTGGAGATGGTCATTGCTTCTTGGCTTCCCCAGTCAAAGGCTCTCTGTGCCCCACTTACCTGGTTTGAAAAAACAGCATTTCACCTGCATCCCAGTGTGGCCATGAGAAGGCTAAAGATGGAGCCCAGAAGAACAGCTCTGTGTCATCCACAATTTTTTTTAAACAACTGTTTTAGAAGTCATAAAATCAAAGGAAGTTGAAGTGGAAGGCAAAATTATCAGTCATTTTGCGAGGGGGCAAAATTGTTCTATCCACAACCCGCTCTGACAAAAGTACCCAGAGCCAATGTGACCAATGAGTCTCGTAACTTCGAAACATCAGAGTGGAGAGTTGTTGGGGTCTGAGGGAAACTATCATCCATGTAGATATGTGGCAGCTTGGTCTGGTCACAGCAGCCAGAGGCAGCACCCTTTCATGGTTAGGCTCTGTGGCTTGTGTTTAAAAACCCTGGCTGTGCTACGGATTCGCAGAGAATAGAAGATGAGTCTCATAACAGTGCAGAGGAGAGCCACATGCATGATCAGAGGGCAGGAGAACAGGCCTTATGATGAGAGGCTGAGAGCCACGGGACTCTTCAGCCTGGAAAAGCGCAGGCTCAGGGGGGACCTGGTAGCTGCCTACAAGTATATAAGGGGTGTACATCAGGATCTGGGGGAACGCCTGTCCACCAGAGCGCCCCAAGGGATGACAAGGTCGAATGGTCACAAACTCCTCCAAGGCCGTTTCAGGTTGGACATAAGGAAGAACTTCTTTACTGTCCGAGCCCCCAAGGCCTGGAACAGACTGCCGCCAGAGGTGGTGCAAGCACATACTCTGGACTCCTTTAAGAGACATTTGGACTTTTATCTTGCTGGGATCCTGTGACCCCAGCTGGTTTTCTGCTCCTGGGGCAGGGCCTGGACTCGATGATCTCCCGAGGTCCCTTCCAGCCCTAATGTCTATGAAATCTATGAAATAACCTGAAACATTCAAGTATCTGTTGGGTGTGAGATGCCTCAGGCCTGGTTTTCAGATCCCCCGCCCCTTTTGCCTTCACCTGGATGCAGGTTCTCAGTCTCCAAAATTTACCCTAACTGCATCTCAGGTTGTGTGATCAGGTGGATGCGTATGAAAGACATAAGCTTGCCTCTCTTGCTGTTTTGGTCTATTTATGGCAACAATCTTGTCCTGCCTTCTGGAAAGGGTTTGGAGAGCCTTTGCTCAGTTGCTCTGGGAAAGCAAAGTACTCTGCCCTGACAGGAATCTTCCTTCTGTAGTGTCTCAGTGACCTGGACTTATCTAAAATGAATTGGGTACCGTGCTCTTGAGAATAATCCTGACCCCTGACTCAGGGTTCTTTGGGCACCAATTATCTGGTTATGCTAGAGTGGGTGAAGGTGGTCCATGGCACCAAGCCCACCACAGTGCAGTCTCTCTCGCTTGGCATAGCAGTCTCATGGCTTCCAGTCCCTTTCACTGCCTCGGGATGATGTCTTTCTTCTTGTCTTAGGAGTGGCAGCAGGGTCCCTGATGTGAGCAACAGGACTTGAGGTCTGCTCTCTCTCCCTATGATGTGCTGGCATCTTGTGTGGTTGAGCAGCTGAGATCAGAAACCAGTTATTGAATTCTGTTTATTTCCAAAGCAACAAATCTTTCTTTAAAGTTGAAGCTTTCTTTTCAGGAAATCAATTGTAGCCTGTAGTAGACCCAGAGGTTGTGGTAGAGGGTTTTTCTGTGTATTTGTGTACACGTGATTGGAAATCCCGTGATGAAATTGCTAAGTCCAACTCTGCACAGGTATACAGGGTTGGTAACATCTCACTTCCAGTATATCACTTGGGCCCTTGGGGCATTTTTACACATGCAAGCGCCACAGCGCCAGGCGCTTTGAAAAGCGGCTGGCACTGTGATGCTTGCAGTTGTATAAGTGGCCAAAAGTGCGTCAGTGCTGAGAAAATGGTGGCAACGCACTTTTGAACTAAAACACGTTGGATGTGCTTTAGTTCAAAAGTGCACTGCCGCCATTTTCTGCATGCTGATGCACATTTCACTGCTTATACAACTGCAAATGGTGCAGCGCAGTTTGTCTCAGCTCACATGTGGAGCAGACTTGATTAATCAAGTCTGCTCAGAAGCGGCAGATCTCTGGCACATTGCGGGACAGAAAAGTACATGTATAAATGCCCTTTGTGTCTGTGCTGTATGGAGTTCCATGTGTGTCTTGGGGTGAAGTTATGTTACACTTAGACCATACTAAGGGCACTTAAAATGCAAGCATCTGAAGGTGAAAGTTTATTAACTTGTGCTAAGTACCCTCTGAGAGTCTCAAAATTATGCCACTTCAGGTGAGGGTTAACTGGACTGTGCTACCTAGCTTGTGGCAGGATAACTTCTGTCTGCTCCACGGAGGTAAAATGAGTGATTTGCAACCCTCTAGCACGCCAGGATGCACCAGTTCCAGCCCCCTAACCCCAAGAGCAGGGTTAAAGTCCAGGTGTCCTGGCTCCTAGCCACACTCCTGCTCACAAGCCTTTTGCAAGTCAGAGCTGTGTAGGCGACAAAGGTATTGACCCTTAATGTGTGACTGCTCACAGAACATTCTCATTTTAACACTTTAACATTCCACAGATTATGGTCCAAGTGTAACATGTTACTTCCCCCTTGGTAGACATGAGGCAAAGTTAGATCCTGAGCTTTGTAGAAGCCTGTTTGCATGTGTTAGTAAATGATAGCTATCTTCCTTCTGAAGGAAGGTCAGTGATTCAGTGTATCTTAGTACCTGGGATGGCTTGGTTTTCCTCTCTAGTTTGCTGAGGTCTGATGCACATTCAGAAGCTCTTTGGCTGGCTTTCTTTTCCTCACTCCTTTCCTGTTCCTGTTCTCTAGGAGATTGCCCCTGGCCAGCTGAGCCTTGAGGAGCTTCTAGAAATGACTGATGACCAGGTCTGTGCAACAGTGGAGAAGTTTGGGGCCAACAGTGAGGAGTGTGCACGGCTGAATGCCTCCCTCTCCTGCCTTAGGAGTGTCCACAAATCAGGTAAGGAAGGGCTGTGCAGAGCTGGATGCTTCTGGGAGCAGTGGGCCAAGCCCCCAACTGAGGAATTCTCTGGCCCACTGTGGTAGCCCTAAGTATCCCTGCTGCTTCTCCCCTTCAGTCTTGCAACCTGCATCAGCCCCACCATTTGATTGGTAACCTGAGGGTATCCAGTTGAATAGTGGGGTTAATACCTGGTTGCGGCTGAGTCGGTGTTAATCCTGAGCTGACTGGAGGGGGGCAGGCATGCTCCCCAAACAACCTTTGCCAGGGTAGAAACTGCCAGTGGTTTCAACAGGTGTGGCAGCACTTGTGTCATTGGTGGTCCCTTTGGTTAGTTGTCTCAGCCAAGCATTGTGTAAAAATGTGGGAAGCTGCATGGGGAATATAATCCCCCCAAGAGTGTTTCTCTCAAACTCATGCTACATGCTATCAGAGGATTTCCTCTGCTTCCTCTCACACCTGTCCTGGGGGATTCTTCCCTGGGATGGCTGGGCTTTGGAGAGCAAGCCTTGGCTGTAGGCTTCTGCAGTTGAGAGTTAAAATTTGTAGGCATGGAGCTGTGGAGAGGAAGCTCACATTGTGTGCATCTGAGTTGCAGATAAGCAGAGATTGCTGATGTCTAGAGCTTTCTGTCTAACACTTCCTCGTTGTGTAGGGAATGATGGCAAGGGAAAGACCTGCCAAAGCTTCCCTCAGTGTGGGGAACTCAGCAGTGGGCACAAGAGCTGAAGTGTTGACATCACCTCTGATATGGGGACTCATGAGTACAACAGACCTCTGTCTGCATAGGACCTAGTCGTAGCTCTCTTCTGAAAGGATTACTCCCCGCTTCCCTTCCAGATGCTTTTGGTTTTATTTTCAGAAGTACTGAGGATCCAAAGGCGTTTCCTGGGTAGGGAGGTACTGAAACAGCCTTCCAGAAAGGACTAGCAGGGGCAAACCAGTGGGCAAATTTTAAGGTGGATTTTGATCTATTTAGGAAAGGGAGTCTGTGCCACAGTGTCTGTAATAGCTGGAGACTAGGCTTATGGATTCAGTCCACACATGCACACAAAGTTTTGGAGCAAAATGCTTAGTGAGTGTAAATTACAACAAATATAAATGGAAGGAGTATTTATCTGAGGTACTGTCTGACTCCTACAGTTACATTCTGCACCTCGTTAGAAGATAATACCAATGTGCAAACCCAGATTCAGATCTGGATCCAAGCTACTTCAAAGTTCAGGGCTGATTTGACTCATTGGGTTTGGGCTGTCTCTAGTCTGTGTAGGTTTAATGCTGAGGATGTGCACAAGGAAGGAGGTGGTGGTGACAGGAATGGAGATGGGATTGCTCTTTCCCCTAGACTCCTTGCACTTTATGGACAGAAGGAAGGTGTGGAAGGGAGGCAGGAATGCTGCTGTGAGAAGAATTTTCTGTGGCTCTCAGATGTTAGCCTGAGGTGAGTCTTTCTTTGCACTGGTGTAAATGATCCCTTCTGCAATTTTCCAGTGCAGGACACATTACCTGTGTCTGGCTAGGCTGTTTAGATACTTAACACTCTGTCTACCCCACAGAACAGCCTACCTGCACATATCTATGACCAAACCATATGGCTTAATGCTGCATGATTATTTTTCATAGCATGATTTGACCATTGTTGGATAAGAGACTGGTCAGATAAGAAGGTCTGGTGTGACCTTTGTCACTAAGACCTAAATCATCAGCTTTACACACATGCTTGACTTTATACACTGAAGTCAGTAGATTGTTCCTGGACTCATTGTGAAGTATGGGCATGGTGTGTGCAGAACCTGGGCCAGAAACACTCAGCAACTGGCTCCCTGTGTTTCAGACATGTCCGTTAGTACTTGCTTGTCTCGCACAGAGCTTTTTTGTAGCTTAACTTGCTGTTTGCTAGGTGCTTTGAGGGCTTTGGCTGGAAGGTGCTATAGAGGGACCAGTATCATCACAAGCCAGTTACTTGTTCTTACTTGAATGCTAGCACAGCACTTCAGCAGGGCTAGGGAAACTGCTGCTCTCTTTCCCACTCTGTCTGGTGGGTGTTGCTGCACTTTTTAATGGAAAGAAGGAAGGTAGTGAGCTGCTGCTTTGTCCGAATCCCATGCATTCTTGTTACGGGCATGCTTCTTTTGTCCAGCAGAGGGCACCAGAGGCCCTTGAGAAAGCTATTGCTTGGTGTAGCACAGGTCCTGTTCTGCCAGCATTCGAGGATTGTGCCATCTTTATGCACTGTGACTCAAAAATCCCAGCATCATCCAGTGTTCACAACAAATATAGGAAACTAGAGAACTTTCCTGGAACTTTATACCTATAAAGCAAAGGCCATGTTCAGCCTTTGCCATGAGTTCAGTAGATATCTCTGGATGTTTTGTAGTTTAACCAGTCTTAAGTCATCATCTAAAATCAGACTTGGCTAGTTTTAATCAGTACCTAGGCCTGTGAGTCAAGGGCAGTTTGCCTCTCTCAGACCTGCTGCTTGGCCCTCATTGTTCTCCAGCTGATGATGAGTTGGTGTCCAAGCCTGCAAGCCCTCTGTGCAGAACTTCCAGTGTCAAGACCTTGCACGACTGGGCTCTGCATACACTGAAATGCAGGGTTTTTGCATCCTCTTCAGTACAGCTGAGAGCCCTACTTATGCCCAGATGTTGTTTTCCTTAAATTCCACCCAAGTTTTTTGTCTAAAAAGTATCCTGTGGCAGGGAGCTCCACAAGTTAACTGAGTGAAATGGTATGTTCTTTTAGTCATTTGAAATGTATTGCTTTAATTATAGCGAGTGTTGCCTTATCTCAGCCCCATGTGACTTCATTCTGTTGAGCATCCAGAGCTCTAATGAAACAAACAGCCCTGGTCATTTTGCTCTCTCCTCTGCTCCAGTATCCATAGCTGCTATGAAGTGAATTCAGCAGAGACTGCAGTAGGGGCCTGGAGTTGTGCTCAAAGGCTTGTGAGGTTGCAGGTAACTTTGCGGGGGGTTCTCTTCCACAAACTCTAGTAGTTATTTAAGGCTTTCCTGAGAGAGATCAAGGCCTAAGATTCAGACCTGGATTGCTGACACCAGCAGTGGCACCTAGGTCTTATTCTGCTGGTGAAGGGGAAGAGGTGGGCTATGCTAGGTAGGGCAGCATGATGGCTTTTCGGTCTTATTTCCCACTTGGTTTGGAAAGCTTTTTCTCTGATTGTCAGTATCTCACCTTCTCTGTCTGGTGAGAATTCAGGGCTGGATTATAAACACTATCTATCTTTCCTAAAGGAATAAATATCTTGTGTACAGGAGCCTGCATAGCGCAGTCAGTCTATGGCTCTCAAAGCTCTGCATGCCGAGGGATAAGCAGTGTTACTTCTAGTTGGTCAGTGCTTTCAAAGCGGCTGTAGGCTTGGTTGCCTCTCAGCTGAAGTCTGATCTTTTAGAGGTGCCAAGTGCCAGCATCTCCCATTGGCATCACCTGGAGCTGCTGTTGCTCAGGCTGCAGGCTGGGCAACCCAAAAGAGAAGTTGGTGAATATAGCCAAGATTCAGCACTAAATTGTTTCCCTAGGTTCACAGAGTAGACAAGTGGCAGAGTCTGGACCCAGATTCCCTCACTCCATGGTTGCCTGCTGCTTTTATATGTCACTGAATTTGCTTACTTGGACTCTGGCAGGTTCATGTTCTGTGGGATGAAAAGAGGAAAATTCTTGATGGAGCAAGAAAATCATCTTGTGACTGAAGCCTTAGACCAGGGCGTCTGAGGTTTCTTGCCTGTGGCCAGCTCTGTGCTAGGATTTTTGCTTGCATAGTCATGTCAGTTAGGGAAGTGTGTGTGTGTGTGTGTGTGTGTGTGTGTGTGTGTGTGTGTGTGTACGCGCGCGTGCACATGCCATACTTCTTTACCACCAAGAGCCCCCATGGAAACGTGGATATCCTGGCAGAGTCCTTTGCACCTTTTGCTGGTTTAAGCTGCATCTCCTTTAGCAGGGCTCAGTGTTTACAGTTCTACAGTACAGCCAGCCCTGCAAACCTTGTCCAGGACAGTGTGTGGGGCTTGTGGGGGCAGGGGTATGTAACTGTTTTTTCACAAGACCATTCTCCCTTTCTGGATCTTGGGTTTGGGCTCAGCCAATGGCAGAGAGAAGCCTTTTGCATAGCTTGATCCAGGGGTGGACTTGGGACACCCACTCCACTTCTTGCACATAAAAATTATGGTGCCCTACTGAAGTGCTCTGGCTTTTATATGTTTTGTGGTGTTGATTTTTTTTTTTTTTTGTGTGTTGTTTTTTGTTCACGCCTCTTTCCAGCTGGTAGGTTTGGAGCATTCTTCAGGGCAGGTCAAAATGGTGCATGTTCTCCTCTAGGCTTTTGTTCAGGGGATAGGGAGCGAATCGTGTGCAGTGGACTCTCCCCTATATCTACTGCTTCTTTCATAGCCTCTGTTTCAGCTTCACTTTAACTCCTAGCTTGTGGGCTGTGCAGTATCTCTGGGTGGCAGCAGAGGGTGCTTTGTAACAACAAAACTGCTGTTGGTGTGAGAGGTGAAGCAGGCCGAAGTTTCAGCGCCTTGTGGGTATATATGTGTCTGCTCCATGCTACATGGCTGGGCGGAGATGCCCAAACTAGGATGGGTATTGGAGTCATTAGAGCTGAGTTGGCATCACAGTCTACCTGGGCTAGTGCCCTGTATCGTGTACACAGCTAGGCTGGGTCCCTCTGCACTATGCTGCATTGAACCCTGTTGACATATCCTTTGTGGGGCCTGTCATGTCTGTGCTGGACTTCTGTCAAGCTCCACTGGTGACAGGCAGGATTTTTCAGGCAATTTTTCAGGCAATTTTTTCTGTCATGGCAAGGTGAGGGGGCCGCACTCGTGGCTGTTAAACCAAAGTGCAGACTATCTCCTGCATCTTATTTTGCTGTTGTCAGGGATCCTTGTGCTTTGAAATCAGGCCTCCTCTTCCCCTATAACCTGCCTTCTCCTTCCACTGCATCCCATACCTGAGCCTGACATCTGTGTGCGCCTGCGGCTGGGCATCTGTCTTTGGGACTTCCCTGCAGGCTGAGCGGAAACAGCAGCTGCTCTTGCCATTGTGAATCCACAACAAGGACTTGCCTGAGTGAGGAAATCTGTGCTGCTAACACCAGTGCAAACTGGCTGCCTGGAAACATTACAGCAGAACAAACTGGGGAGATAGGGGTTCCCGCAGTGTCACTTAATTATTTGATGACTTTGCTATCCTGCAAACACTGAATTTGCCAGCAAATGCACGAGCCCTGTTTTGTGCAGGTGCCGCGCAGGCATGGGGCTGTATTGGCAAAGGTATATATTTTCTTAGCTGAGGTGAGCTGCAGCTCCAGTGCTCTCAAGGGGCCTCTCCTGACCTGCCCTAGTAGGAGTAAGATTGGAAATCCAGTCCTTGTTTGCAAACTGTAATAAATGAAGGGAAATAGGAACATGCTAAAGGTGAGCCCGGGGCTGACATTTCCCACTGAACGCGAGGCTTCTTGCTCTGTTTAACTCCCTAAATCCAGTTCTCCCACACGCCTCTGCACTCCTCCTCTTTGGCATTTTTGCTAATCCTCCCAGTTATTTGTGCAAGCACGCCGGTTCTTCCCTTCTGAGCCCACCTCCAGCCGACAGACATAAAAGGCTCCCATTGTTGGCTTTGCCTAAATGCCTTCAACTCACAAAGCCTGCTGGAAACAAGTGTTGTTGGCCCTCAGGGATACCTTTGAGTCAAGAAAATACTATGGACATTGTTTGTGTCCTGGTCATTCTGCTTCCTGTGCTCCTAACCAGTTTCATACTTGGTCCAGGGACAGAAGAAGCACCAAGGGTTCTGTGGCAGCAGTGTGTGATCTGTGTATTGGAAATGCCTGTATCCCAGTGAGCTGAGAAATACAATGAAGATTCTGAAATATGTTCTGCTCCCTTTGGATGCCCAAGCGCCTGACTGCAGCAGCACGTCTGTCTATCACTGGGGCTCTGTGTAGTTCGTGTGTCTATGCAAAGCAGGCAGATGACCCTGGCTAGGTGATTATCTAGCCTCCTTTTGAAGACCCCCAGGGTTCTTGTGTCTATGCAATGCAGGCATTGCAAGGTGCTTTATGTCACAAAGTTTTAGGGGAGGAAGAGGGAAGTTTTGAAGAGCCTTGGGGTGGTACAGGAGGCAAAGATATTCTCAAGAGAGCTGGACGTGAAAGTACAAACCAGGAATTACTGGCTTCCCCTCTCAAGTCTGAACTGAACTCAGCATAGCTGTGGTCAAGTTAACCTCTCTGCCTTATTTTACCTATATATAAAACAAGGGTGATGATTGATCTTGACCTTCCAGGTAAGGCTAAATTTAACTAGTCTTTGAATAGCACTTAGAATGGCACAGAGCTATATGTGCTGGAGGGTGTTACTATAGCTGCATCTCTGTGTGTGGGGCCGATGGAAACACACAGCTGGGTTTTGACATATTAAAACATCACAGAAGGAGCAGCAATTAGGCACCGTGACATTCTCCCCTATATTGTATTGGTGCTATAAATGTCATTCTTCACAATAAACTGGAGGCAGAGGAGTGTGGCACTTAAGTGCTCCCTCTCCCCTTTGAAAGCACGCACCTGCTGAGTGGGATGGAGCCACTATTAGGAGACAGCACTGGTTTTGTTGTTGAGTGACTGCAGTGGGAGCTCTGAGAGCTGAATCTCTTGGGCTTCCAGCTGGAGCTGGAAGTTGGGTCCACTCTGGCTGTGTGGGGCAGGAAATGGCTACCTGCAGTGCACTACCATATGGCCTAGTGCCATGCTATAATGGGAAATTCCAAAGTGCAAGGGTCCCACTTGCATCCCCAGGGTATTGAAGCTGGTAGAAGCAGAGGCAAAACTGCCCCAGGTTCTTCTCCCATTTTCTCCTCTTATGCTTGCTCCTGACTGCATTGGATTTCTAAGCCCCAGAAACATAGGCTTGCACTGTGAGAACTGTGTGGTGTTGGGAGATGTCCAAGTGGGCTACATTTCTAGCAAGTAGTGGTAAAAGCTGAGATTCCCACATGAGAGGCAGCTCCAGGGGGGTTAGTGCTGCATGGGAGAACTGAGAAAGGTTGACAGTGCATAGCAGGGAAGGTTGGATGGAGCAGCAGTGGTTTCAAAATCTGCCTTAACTGCTAAGTCAGTAGACCAGGGCAGAAGAGAAGAGTCAAGGGTGCTGTGATAGATTTAGAGCTTGTGATGGCAAAGCCAAAAGCTGTGTTTGCTCTCAGCCTTTTTTCTGTGGTGTGAGACCTACATGACTTGGCTTCGTAGTAGAGTTTCATCCACATCTGGGGGTGGGAAGTACAGATCCAAACCAATCGGGGTGCCCCCCACCTTGGGCTGGGCGGAATGTGTGGCAAGAAAAGGGGTGTTCATAAGGGGTCTCTATAGTGGGGTATGGCCTACTGGGCATGGTTGTCAGTGGCCTGGCTTCCTCAGCCTTTGAGTACCCTTCTCCTTCCTGATAGCACAGCATCTCATAGGCTCCTTCTTGAGGCTCATCTGCTGTACTGCAGGCCCTGCTGCTCATATCAAGGGCACCCAGGCTGAGCATCTAGTGGGCACAAAGCCAACCTCCCTGCTGTAGATGGGCAAATGGGTCCCAGGCCTCAGTCTCCTGGCTCAGTCCAACTGGCAGTCACCTGATATCAGTCAAATAGATGCCCACGCTTGGTTTTTCTTTTTGTATAAGTGCTGTGTCCCAGAAGCCTATGCAGGAGTGGGTCTGGAAAGCTGCTGCTGCAGCCTCTGGACATGTCCTGATGTCCAAAGAGAGCATGAGGTTCTGTGAAAACTGCGGTGAGGAGAGGCCTGGCACCTTGAGGCAGAAGTTTTCGGAGCTGTGTGCTCATTTTGAGGCCTTGCCTGATTTAATTTTAAATGGTGCAGGTGATGGGCCCCGCCCCTCACAGCAGGGAGCAGCTCTGCAGCCTGCCAGATCACAGCAGGAGGCTGTTTTCCTGATACTCTGACGACATTTTCTATCACTCCATTTAACTCTATCCATCATCCTTCCGTTACCGTCATGACGGGTGGTTTTTGTTCCCTCCAGAGAGGGCTGCAGTTATTATTCCCGTCATTGTACAGAACTATGCTGCACATCCATGTTTACCTCTTCCTCCTGGCAGTCTCTTGGACTAGAACAGGGCATCAAAGATATATGGCCTTTGGAGCCCCATCATATGGTCCCTGGTGCTGCCCCTGGGTTTCATGTTGACCCACATGTGGCATGCACAGGCCTGGGACATGAGCCACCTGTGGTGCCCACCCTGGACAGTCTGGGACTTGGACCACATGCGGTGCCTGCTCCAGGACCCTCACTGCATGTGACACCCACATGGGGTCAGTCCAGTACTGGCCCCCTCTCACCTGGATCCAGTGCCTGTGGCACCCGCTTCACCCAGGTCAGGACTGCAGTGCTGGTCCAGGACATGAGCTTCACGTGGTGCCCAGGTCCAGGATGCATACTACATGCAGTGCCTGCTTTGGCCAGTCCAAGATGCCCACTTCATGCAGCATTCACTCAGCTAGTCTGGGGCAGGTGCTGCGTGTGATGCAGTCCTGGACTGGCTGGATGGGGCACTGTGAGACAGTCTTGGACCAGCTGGAGCAAGCACTGCAAATGCTGAGTCCAGCATGCAGGAGGGTCTGTGGGCTCCAATCCAGCCCACTGGCTTAGCCCTGTACTGTTAATCTGACCCATGGATCAGTCCCCCACCACTCATTCAGCCCATAGGGCGAGGTGAGTTTGACCTCCTGGGCTAGAGGAACACCCTGGGAAGAGGGACCCTTTTAGGCCAGGGTGTGTGCTCTGAGACTGATAACAGTGCTGGGGGCCAACAGGCAACTATGGGAACAGATGTCTGTGAGGATGATAACATTGCTTGCTCCCGTGACTTTATTGCATGTTTTGTGCTATTGGACTGTTATCTTAAGTCTCCAGTTCCTGGAGTCACATGGGTACCTGGGAGCCTTCTCACTCACTGAGAAATGCATTTCTAGCCTTTGTGGTTCCAATAAGGTGCTTGGAAGCATGACCAGCATGCACCCCTGTGACGCACACAACAGGGCAAAGAAAAGCAGCCTCAGGCTATTTATGGACCATGACATGTAAGATAATCTTTTAATTTTGGTCCCTTCACCTCTGCTGTCAGCTGCCCAGTGTGGCTGTCTGGCCTGCCCTGATAAAGAGCAGGGTCTGGGTCTGGAGATGGCTGACGGCAAACTTGGGAAGCCCATGTGGTCGCTCAGAAAGGTGTTGGAGACAAATTCCTGCCCCACTTCAAAAGTAGCAGTGACTGCCAGGCAGGGGCACATTGAATGCCCTTTAAACACAAAGGAGCAGGGCCCTCTGAGGGGGGAGGTTTGTTCAATAAATGTCCTGTTTCACCTTGGGATTAATGGCAGGGGAGACCATTGTGCCTCAACTCAGAAGCCCTTGGGGATGAATCTCAAACACAGATCTTCAGCATGACACTGCAGCCCTTTACCCCGTGAGCTCAAGGAGTGGTAGCTGGTAGCAGTGATAAGCCATTATCCTCTGGTAGAGCAGGTCCTGGGGAGACTTGACGTATTTGTCCAGTGCTTACGTTTACATTGAGATGATGCTTTCAGGCCTCTTGCTGACTGTCTTTCATTCCTTGATATAGAATGGGGTGCTTTAAGCCCAAACTCATAGAGAAGAAGAGAACAAGCATTCATCCCCTTGCCTTGCAGTCTCTGTCTGCAGTTGCTTTCTCCCCCTGGTGCTTTGCAGGTAATTAAGCATGAACTAATGCAGATGCAAATAGCTTTGTTTAGCGAAGCGTCAGCAGTCCTCTCTCTGCCTGGGTGCTCACTCAGGTGGCACGGTGCCTTCAGAGATTCCTAAATCAAATGTTCATTTATTCAGAACCTCTCATGTCTGCTGCTGGGGAAGAGATACTGCACCTCACTGAAATAGGCATGGCCAAGGGTGTGATACCCTGGAGGGTAAGCTGAGAGGACATGGCAGGAATTAGACCTAACACAGGCAGCAGCTAAACCATTAGATAAACTACGTGGTAAAGGATCACATAGTTACTTGCCTTTGCAGAGCGCTTTACAGACTGGTAGGAACATGGCACAGGTCAGGACTTCTCAGGCCCTCAAGGCCAATCCTGTGTTTGCTGGCAGCTGTTTATTTGAAAGGGTCCATGGGACTGTCCTTTCCTACCTCTCATTCATGTCATGGCAAAAATAACTGCAATGGCTTATAGGAATACCTTGATGTCCAGTGAAGTGCAGCCACCTCTAGGGTAGAACGGGACAGCAATTGAACAATGCCCCTCAACACCTTGGTTGAATATTCCATGCATCTGAAAGCACTCAGGCATGTTGCTGAGCAGGATGGACTCACTCAAGCAGCAGCTGAGGCAAAAAAGCACATGCTAATCCTCTGGAGCTGTTTGTGAGCACAAATGCTCAGGACCTTGCTTTCTTTGTTTCTTCTCAGCACCGTGGCGGGGAATGGGTTTTGCGGTTTTGCTCCCCACTGAATGTCCTGCAGCAGCAGATCTCTCCTTCAAGTTCTGTTGTCCCCAGGCAAGTGCTCTCGCCAGTACACAGAACAAGTGCTGAGCTGTGGGTCTGTAGGGGAAAGGAACCCCTTCTCCTGAGGCCACAGAATGGCTGATAGGATGCTGTTGTGGCCTCAGGGTTGTATTTAACCTCATCAAGGGGCTACCTGCAAGGGGAAAGTGATGGGAGGAGCTGCTCACTGGTGGATCCTTCTGGGTGTCCCTCCTCTGCCAGCTTCTGTCTCGGTGGCTTAGGCCCCAGACTCCCATAGGGTTCTGCTCTGGACCTGTCTGAGCATCTGGTCTTCCTGCCAGTACCAAATAAATCTTGTATGGGACAAGATGGAAATTGCACATCGTTCCACCATCCTGCATTCAGGGAGTGCTTTGGCCAGCACTGAGTGGCAGCCAGCTCTGGAGAACAGTGGGTTAAGACTCCCTGGACTCTTCAGTGCCTGTTCAGAGCAGACAAGACCACACCTCTATGCCCCTATACCCTCTTTGTTGTATCATCTTTGGGTGGTTTTTGTGCCACCTAGAAGGTGTAATGTTTTCCCTGATGTATATTTGGTGGCCAGCGTAGGAATACATTTCCATAAAAGGGAAGGCTGTTTAGGAGTATGCACTGGACCCTGATGGGTCTGGGTCCAAATGGGAACAACTAGTACGTGCCAGGCTGTCAGCTGAGTGCCAAACCAAACCTGACACCCACATTTACTGATGAATTTATTGATGAATATCTTCATTAGTGATCTGGAAGATGGGATGGAGTGCACCCTCAGCAGTTTTCAGATGACACCAGGATGGGGGTGGGGAGGGGCAGGAGGGCGGGGGGGGGGAGTAGGTACACTGGAGGGTAGGGCTAGGATTCAGAGAGATTTTGATAAATTAGAGGATTGGACCAAAAGAAATCTCATGAGGTTCAATAAGGACCAGCGCAAAGTCTTGCACATACGACAGAACAATCCCATGCACCAGAAGAGGCTGGGGACCGACTGGCTAAGCACCAGCTGTGTAGAAAAGGACCTGGGGTTTACAGTGGACACTAAACTGAATATGAGCCAACAGTGCGCCCTGGTTACCAAGAAAGCTAATGCCATACTGGGTTGCATTAGGAGGAGCATTGCCAGCAGATCTTGAGGGAATGTATTATTCCCCTCTATTTGGCACTTGTGAGGCCACATCTGGAGTACTGTGTCCAGGTTTGGGACCCCCCCATTACAGAAAGGATGTGAACAAGTTGGAAAGAGTCCAGGGGAGGGCAAAGAAAATGGTGAGGGGGCTGCACATGACTTGGGAGGAGAGGCTGAGGGAACTGGGCTTATTCAGTCTGGAGAGGAGACTGAGAGGGGATTTAATAGCAACCTTCAACTACCTGATGTGTGGTTCCAAAGAGGATGAAGGTAGACCAGGGATTGGCAGTGTTTTTGACCAGAGTACTAAAAACACCCTAACCCTGACACACACCTCAACTTGGTATGCCAGGGGCAGACTTTGGTGAAGCTGTGAGGGGGTCCGATCCTTGTTGCTGGTGGCAGCTGCACACGTACCTCTGAGTGGATGGTGGAGAGGGGCCTGTGGCTTTTTAGGACCCAGCAATACAGAGCCTTGCCTGGGATGATCTAGTTGGGGATGGGCCTACTTTGAGCAAGGGGTTGAACTAGATGAACTCCTGAGGTCCCTTCCAACCCTAATTTTCTATGATTCTTTTAGGGGTGGGGGTTGGTATTGCTACTAATACTTTGCCCTCAGTCAGCACCTCTTGATTGAGGCTCTCAAAACACTTCACGTATGCACACATGTGCGTATCAATGGACCTACCAAATGTGTCCCGCGAGATACAGATTATAATTATCTCCATTTTGCATGTTGAGGCACAGGGGTGAGGTGTCCTGCCAGAGCCAGGCAGCAGAACTCAGGAGCCCTGACTACTGTTGCCTGTTCTGACCACTGAACCACATTCCCCTTCCAGCATATAACTAACTCCCAGTACCTTTGTTTTAAAGCCACTAGACCATGTTGCCACCTAATGTTTACACAAACTTTTTCACACTGATTTGAAAGGAAGGAAAACTAAGAAATATATAGTCTAAAGGTATGTGTGCTGGGAGGGGAATCAAATAAATTCTCTAGGGCTCATGTTGATTTAATACAGAAAAGGTGGAATGACAAAAGCATCAGACAGCTCCATGCCTGGGGAAAGCTGTCACAGCTCCATGCTCCATAGATCTGTGGGACCAGGAAAGGAGCTGACATCTGGGACCACCTTTGTTCTACAGATGGAGGAATCTGTTTCAATGATAACACATCCTGTTGCATTTTGTTCCCAAGTGCACCCCTGTTCTCTTCTTCATGCATAGCATTACATTCTCCAATGTTTAGCACATAAGTTACCCAGAGAATAGGTTTGCATGGTATTTAGGAAGCTGGGGTTTTGCCTGAACACATGGTGTTTGGACTGGTCACTGCTGGGACTGGGGAAATCTGCTTCCTTCAAGAGCATGAGCTTTGCTGATCTTTACTGATGAGTTGATCTCACCTGTCCAGGGCCTTCAGTTTGTTCATATCCCAAAGCTCAAAGAGAAACCACAACTCCCACAGATTTTATTAAATCAGTTGAGCTAGCCTGGCTCTTCTGTGACTGGGGACTGGGTAAGACATTGGACTTCAGCATTTAAGCTAAAGTCTAGTTAGGCAGGAATAAGATGAGGCCTTTCTTGACAACTGGTTGCCATATGTCTGCCTGTCCACCTTGGATTCTCATACTTTTTGCTGAATGACCTGGTGCTGGGCACTGCTGGTTACTGAACTGGGTGGATCATAGAGCTGATCCAGTTTGGGAATTCTGGTGGCTCCTCTCCCAAATGCATGCATGCATGCCACCCACCCACTGCCCAGCCCAGCCAATCTGGGAGCATGAAGACAGAAAATGGCATTTTCCAGCTGAGTTAGAAGACAGGTAGCTGGTCCCTAGTTTTCACTAGGCAGCTAGCAGGCTCACTTCACTGCTCAAGTGGGTTGAACAAGAAGGCTCCAGTTGTCTGGATATATAACCCTTGTCCCTTCTTTTTCCCTGTTGACAAGATCTATGGAGCACGGAGCTGGTTGCCCTTTGTCAATGGCTGTCTGGCTTTGTGGCTGTTTGAATTAAAAATCCCCACTAAGGCAAGTTTATACTGACTGTATCAGAGCAGGCAATTATTTCAGATGGAGGGCCACTTAATGAGTTTTGGCAAGCTGTTGAGGGCAACAAGCATAGCCCCACCTCTTGACATGTGCCCTGCCTACTGGTTGCCATATTGGGACCAGAAGTCTTGTCCCCCAGCCCCTGACCTTTGCCACCAGAAGTCCCTCTCCTCGCCCCCAGAAGTACCCTGTTTGGGAAGGAGGTTTGCCGTCTTGGAACGGGAAAAAAACCCAATGAATTACGTGCTAAAAATCAAACATCCACAATAATATATTTTATTTTAAAAAAATATTTTTCTCCTGATTTGTGTTTGCATTGCATATATAGAGGTGATGCCATAATTGCTCAAAATGAAGTCTTACTCCTATATATTGCAGAGGGTGTAGAGGAGTGTTGGTGGTATGGGGTTTGTGGGGAGCTGTGGATGGTGTGCATGGATGTGTATGTATGTGGGGTGTGGGGGTGCATGTAGATGTGGGTGGGTGGGTGTGGGCAGTTTGTGGAGGGGTTGTGGGGATGCGTTGGTTAGGTGGGTATGGGGTTTGTGGGGAAGGAGGGTAGCTGGGGGTGCACATGGGAGGGTGTGGGTGCATGTGTGTGGTGAGCTGTGTGTGTGGGTAGCAGTGGTGGGGTGTATGTGGGTGTGGGTGGGTGCAGTGTTTGTGGGGTGTATGATTGTGTGGAGGAGGGTGTGGTTGTGGGGTTTGC
Organism: Alligator mississippiensis; assembly: GCF_030867095.1. Lineage (NCBI taxonomy): Eukaryota > Metazoa > Chordata > Crocodylia > Alligatoridae > Alligator > Alligator mississippiensis. The sequence continues at coordinate 22,786,324 of NC_081833.1, forward strand.
AGGGGAGGGTTTGTGGGTATGGTGGGGTGTGCATGGGAGCCCCCTCCACAATCCCCCCCTGAGCTGGTCAGCACCCCTCCACACCCTGTAAAAGCCTGGGGTCTGTGCACCCTGCAGCACCTCCCCACTGCCATGAACAGCGCACAGCCCCAGCCCTGCCGCACACCCACTCTGGACTCACCGGGGCAGGAGCAGACTAGCTGGAATCCACACCATAGCCCTGACCCCAGCCTGCTCTGCACTGCCCACCTGTGGCGCATCTTGCTGCCCCGGGCATGCAGTGGAGTTGGGGCAGCTCTGGGGCTGGACTGCCTTTCTAGGCAGACCAGGTGGTGACAGCTTCCATTGGCTGCTGGCCCCAGCCCTGCGATACTTGTGGGGACCTGTGCCACACCCTGACCCTGCTCTGGACTTATTGCTCATGTTCAACAGCCCTGGCCGGGCAGAAACTGTTGCTCAGCATGGGGGAAAAGCAGCCCCTCCCCACTGCCGCTGCCTGGTGCTTCCTGCTACAGCTACCTGGAGCCTGTGGTGGGCTGCCCTGCAGCTCCTCTGTGCTGCCTCTGCTGCCCCGGGAGCAACCTAGAGATGATAGTGATGGCGGCCGAGCTGCAGAGCAGCCGAGGTGTGGGCTCCTGGTGGCTGTAGCAGGGAGTGCTGGGCAGTGGAGAGGGGGAGGGGCTGCTTTTCCCCTGTGCTGAGCAAAAGTTTCTGCTCGGCTGGTGATGCTGCTACTGCTGTTTAGCTTGAACAGGCGAGTCTGGAGTAGGCACGAGGTGTGCTGGGTTGGGGCTGTGACAAGGGTCCCCACTGCTACCACAGGGCTGGGACCAGCAGCGGCAGCAGACAGAAGAAGCTGCTGCAGCCTAGTCTGCCTAGAAGGGCAGTCCAACCGTGGAGCTGCTCCAGCCCCACTGCATGCCCAGGGGGTTGCAGGACGCACCATGACTGGACAGTGCCTGGGCCAGGCGGGACCAAGAGATGCACTGCAGGCCAGACAAAGCACCTCTGCAGGCTGGATCCAGCCCACGGACTGTGTTTTGCCCATCCCTGGACTATATCCTATGATTGGCACATCCTTCACCACAGAAAAGTATTCTGCCTTTGCACCCAAGATGCTGTCAGTTCAAAATACAATCCTCTTCCAATCAGCAGATCCATTTCCAAAAATTATCAAGCAATGTGGTGGTTTAATCTTGGCAACTCTGGGGTGGACTATTCTGGCTGGCTACTGTGGAAACTAAATAGGAGGAGATAAGGAGCAACGGAGATGGAGGGGATATGCTGGATCCCTTAACTGTCCATTTCTAGGGATCATCCTACCACTTGAATTATATAATGGTGTAGATCCTGTGGCACATTTAACTCTGGTTCTCAGACAACAGCTCTTCAAATGTATCTGGTGGCAGATCATGTGTCTGCCTTTTTGTTACCTAAAGTGTTTCTGTTTACAAATATAACCCCTGCCCCTTCTTTTTCCCTGTTGGCAAGATGGAGCTGGTGGCCCTTTGTTCATGTTAGTGGCTCACACTGACTTCTGGGATGAAGCAAGCTACATTAACACAGAGCGTTGTTGTTATTAAGCCTTTGTCTTGTAGGGGTCTCTGAGTCTTTATTTGGAAAGGGGTGTAGAGTAGCTGCTCAGATTTGTTCCATCTTTTTGCAGTGGGAATCATGAGCTGTTCTAATTTTTTTTTAAAAGCCATTGTTACTTTTGGCATTGTTGGTATTATCCAGGGTGGTACTTGCTAGTAGCTTAGGGTGAGCATCTGAAGATAGGGTGGGATCAGATGGTGTCAATGAAGCAACAACCTGTGGGATACATAGTCCAAACCATCTCCATTTGAAGAGCTTAAAATGGTTGGAATGATTCCTATACAATTGCCCATTGCTTTTCATTTTAATGGGTACATCCACTATTGACTTGGAGGGAGCAGTGCCTCCTGCTCATCATCAGTACACTTGACCAGACCTGACTTGGCTTAGCTGGATACGTGGAAGCATGAGAGCCTGTGACTGCATGGTTGCAGGTTCCTCCTCCTGAAATGTCTCATAACCAGGGTTGTGACAACAGGGAGTAGCTAGAACACTTTTCTGGGAAACTTTCATGGTTTGCGAGGGGAGGGGTTCTGTGGTTTTCTTCCCTTTGTAAACTACTTTGGTTTGAGAAGTAGAGTCCTGGGTTTTGGAGAATTCACCTGCCAGAAGAGTTACTTGTCAGATGCTGAGAAATGACTCAAACCCTTTAATCACTGTGATGATGTTTTCCTTTCTAAGGGTCAGGCCTCGGTGAACCTGATGATGTTTCCTTTCTACTGATGTCAGGTACAAAGAAATAAATTGTCCCACAGATGATGGCATCAGGTTTTGCTGGGGCTCCTGGGTCTCTTGATTGGCAGATACTGAATATGCAGAAGGTGGAAGGTTCATGGCATGCAGCATGGCTGTGCATGCCTAAACACTGTGGCTTGAGGACTGGATTGATTCCGGGGCCACAGGGGTCGCTTGGGTATGATTTGCCTCCCCTTGACTTGTTTGTCCAACCAAGAAAATGGAGCAGGCAGCATAAATCCAAGGAGGCATCCATGTGCTTTCCATACAATGGGGAGAGATTTTGGGGACTCACAAGCAGGGGTGACTGATGCCTCCTGAGTCTGGGGGGGGCACAATTTGTGGGTGGGCCAAAAGCCCCATATCCACTCCTATACTTCTGTGTCACAGCTTAGTGTTCCCCCAGCCCCACACATGCCACCAGCCTGCGCAGCAAAAAAACTGCCCTGTCCTGAACAATGCCAAATCGGGGGCCAATTTTGGGGGGGGGGGGCACGTGCCCCCCTGTACCTCCCCTATCAGTCACCTGTGCCCACAAGGTATGTCTACACCATAGTGCAAAGCAGAAATACCTGCAATAAAGTGTGGGCTGGAAGCAGGCAAGCTGTGGAAGGAAAGGCCCCACAGGCTAATTTCTTCTGCCAATTTACCCCTCTACTACTTGAACTAGCTCTAAACTACACTGCACTGCACTGAAGAGTGTAGGGCAGAAACACCTATGTAGCTGTGGCTTCTGCTTGGGCCTGGGCAAGGAAGTGCCCAGATCCTTTGGCATCCCAGCAACACAGCCCAGAACTACTATTCAGGGGCTGGCACACGGGCGAGAGTGCAGTTAGAAGCACAAAAGGATGAGGTATTCTCTGTGAGCTGTGTCCCCGCTGACAAGTACTAACTTCAGCTCTTTGTTCCTTCTTTTAGGTTTAAAAGCATTTTGTACCTTTAAAAATATTGTTGTTGTGTGTTTTTGGTTTTGGTTGGGGTTTTTTTAGTGAGCTGTGAAAATAAAGCCTAAGTCTGGTTTCTTTTGGTTTTTCTGAACCAGTGCACTAAATTAAAATGTACCACGTGGCACTACACGGTGTAGTACATGTGCATGTTTTCTTTAAACCAAAGAGCTGTACATATAGTCTTAGAATTTAATTTGGATGTCGGTTGCTGCCTATAAGACATTTATAATTTGGTCACAAGTACAATAGTAGTCAATTTCTAGAAGCCAAGATTTGTATTAATAAAGCTGGAATGAGGTACAGTATTAACCTTTTCCATCAATCTCCATTTATTGAGTCATTAATTAGAGCCGTCTAATTTCCCATGCCATTTCTCTGTGTGAATGGTGGAAGGAGCGGGGACCTAAGAGGGAGAAAGCAGGTCATTATTGTATCATTCTTAAAGCATAATCAAGTTTTACCAGAATGATTTCCAATATTCATCAGCTCCCCAGTCTCTAAGGGGATAAGGACGAAGGGGTGGGAGGGTCTCCCTCCTACCTGAGAAGCAAATCTAACTTCTTCCTCAGACTATTGTTTCTCTAGCTTCTGTCTCTGGAGTACATGAGATTACATTTTCTTTGAATAGCAGCTTCTGTTTTGGCTGTATCTGTCCAGTGGGCCCTCATGTCCCTTTTAGCTGAGGAGATCAAAGGAGAGGTAGTTTCAGCTGCCACTTACCTCCAGCTTAGCACCTGGGTTTGTGAGACAGGTAAGGGTGGCAGACACTAATAGTGCTCTGTGTATGTCACCTAATTTCAGATGTATGCAGCTTTTTATGTAGCTTCTTACCTGTATGACAGGAGTTCTCAGTGTCTGTGTTGTCAGAATTAGTTTATAAGCTTTCTTTGCCTGTTGGCTAAGATACTGCCATTAGGGGGGAGGGAGAAATCTAAACCCGCATGGGAAGTCCTACAGGTGGTGGGGGTTTTGCCCTTTCAGACAGGACAAAGTCTTTGCTCTCCTTTCCTAGATTGTGGCTTTTGCAAAAAGAGTCAGAGGGCAATCTGTTTCCAATCAGAGGTTACCTAAGCAGGTTTTGGATTGTATGAAGACTTATTGGAGAGCTCAGAAGGAACATCCAGGTCACGTTAAATTCCATTCTGCTAGATCTAAAACTGCATCTTCCCTTTGCTTGGGCAAAGAGTGATATTTGTACTATGTGGAACTATTTACATCCCATTACTCCTTAGCTCAGGCTTCCAGACTGGTTACCACCTGTGATGGAGTTGTCCTCCAGTCTCTTTTCAAACAAGACTCTTTTTCTCACCTTCAGGTTTGAGAGAAGTAACTGCTGGTCATCTGTAGTGGAATCTGTGTAGACAATCATTGGAAGAAAGAACAGTTACTTACCCTTCAGTAACTGTGGTTTTTCAAGGTGTACTCACTCAGATTCCATGTCTAACACTTCAGTGTTAATTAAGAGTTCTACATGCCAAAGGAGCTGAATAATGGTTGTAGTTGCCCTGCTCCTTATGCCCTTCACTATGGTGGTTGTAGGGAGTGTCAAGCCCCTGTGGACACTGCTGTGCCAAAAAAAAGAAATCTGAAGTTGCACATGTACTTCTAGGGTGACATCTATGCTGATGACGCATCTCAAAGCTCAGTAGTCATTCTTCTTACACTGTGAAAGGTTATAGGAAGTTGTGTGGAAGTTCACAAGCTGGATTTGATAACCTTGCATGGAATCAACCAGCGATAACTATGTTCTACTGGGTTCAATGTGCAAGGGTGGTGGAGATACTTGGCTTGTACTCTTGACTGTGTTGATATGATCTAAAATTTGTAAAATTTTTGGGTGTCTCCAGTTTTGGGATCCTAAGTTTATGCACCCACCTGCATTTTGTGGATGGAGCATATTAGAAGCTATACCAGCAAGCTGGATGTAGCTAGGGTGATCAACCATCTCTAATTGGGAAGGCAGTCCCGAAATATAAACGTCAAGTCCTGGGCTGCATGACTCCAGGGCAGCTTTTGCCGTGGAATCCCTGTGACACACTCAACTATGGTCCCAGTATCATGTGCAGGGATCTGGGTTTTCCATTCCCTGTGGAAAAATGCAGATTTTATTCTTTGAAGGAGAAAAACCTGGGAAACGGCAGATTTCCCATTGCAGGCTGGCAGAGTTTCAGCCAGCAAGAGGCTGCTTGGGACTGGGGAGAATGGGATGCAGCGGGCACCATGTCGCATGCATGTGTGTGCATACATGCGACCGGCAATATAGCCGGGCAGCAGTGGAGAGCAGCTTCCCCGGCTGCCTGCAGGTAAGTCCCTGGGGGAAGGGGGCATAGACAGTGTAAGGGGTAAGGGGCTGATTTATGCCCTTCTTGGTGAAGTAGGGAGTGGGGCATGGTTGGTGGCTGGGGGTGCTGCTTAGCTGGGTGGGCATTGGTGGGATGGCTTCCTGCTGCAGCACACACTCCTGGGGATGGGACTATGGCAGGGCATGTGCCCCTTCCCCCCAGATTTGTGCACGGGGCAGGGGAAGATGTGGGCTGCCTGCTGTAGGATCAGGGCTCCCTGCCCTGCTGTCCTCCCCCCAGGCCTCCCCGGATCAGGGGGTGGAACCTGGAGCAGGAAGGCAGAGTGGGGTGGGGAGGCCTGGTGCTGCCACTGCCGGGAGCCCCACACCAGCTGCTGTGTTGCTGTGGCAAGATGCCTCCTGCCCACCTGGCAGCAGCAAGGAGCACAACTCTGTGCTGGCTGCTGCCCTCACTGCTGCCAGGTGGTCAGGGAGTGGCTCATCTTGGTAGCAGAGCTGGCACAGGGTTCCTGCTGGCAGTGGTGGCAGCACTGAGCGCCTCCACTGGGTCCTGCCTGCTGGGCCATGGGGCCCCCGGGGGGAGCCCTGAGCCCATAGTGGGCTGCCTGCATCTGCCTCCGCTCCGCTTGCCTCTGCTCTGGCCATGCTGCCTGTGGGGGAAGGGGTGAGGGGCTGGGCATGTGTCCTGCCTTTACTTTTTGAAAAGGTGGTCACCCTAGGTGTAGTCCAAGGTGCAAAATGAAGGCAGTCCTTTCCCAGATAATTCACCACTAAAATAAGATTGTTCATATGTCAAATATAGTGACCACACAGATTATTAAACACCTTCTTATTGGATTAAGAAGCATGTTACAGGTTCTTCTGCTTCTTAATTATGAAGCCTTATATTTTGGGTACATTTTTATTGGCAGATAAAGCATTGGTTTTGGACTCAAAACAGGATTAATTTAATATTAAATGAGATCCTAATAGGACCACTATTGATTTAGGAATTAATGGTGTGTGAATAGTGAATTATGAATGTTGGTTATTATCTGAATAAAGGGAAAATGATCTGTCATTACATATTTATCAGCCATTCCTAAAGGGGCCAGGACAGTGTTGAGACTCAGGATAATGGGGTAATGAGAAATTCTTAGAACTGGGAATGGGCTGTGAATAAAAAAAGATTGGAAAAGAAAGGGATACTGAGGATAAATGTTAAGCCTAAAAGCCTTAGATAAAAGCCCTATTTACCCAGAGGAAGAGGATAAAATTTAGTAAGATAAGGAAAAAATTGCTTCTTAGGAGGAAATTGGAACTCTGATGAAAAACATTGTGAAGTTAAAAAGGTATCAACAGAGCCAAATTTTCAGGGAGCCTCTGATTACATCCAAGTTCTGTGCACTTAAATCACACAATGAGTGCTTAGAGGCCTGACATGCTTGCACATGAAAATGTGTGCACTTGTGCAAGGGCAGAGTTTTAACAGCTGTGTTTGGAAAGTTGGTCATTCTCTGTAACAAGCAACTTTAGTGCCCTTTGAACAAACTCTAGTGCTTGAGTTGGATGGGTCGCAGGGCAGGGAGTGAAAGGGCAGACTTGCGCAGAAGGATGTCAGCACATGTAACATTCATCTGTCTTGTGGACTTGCCCCACCCTACACATCCAGCTTTCAGGGCCAGATGACACCGCTAGCCTATGCCTTAGGGTTATCGTACATCTGGGTTTTTCCGGACATGCCCTCGTTTTGGACCCTCCAATCTCCATTCTGGCAGTTTTTTAAAAAGTGAACCAATGTCTGGATTTTGCTCTGCTCTGCTGATGGGAGTGGGGGGAGGGCACCTGGAGGTAGCAGGTGCACACACACATGTGGCCAGTATGTAGTCAGGCGCAGGAGGTGGGAGCAGCATGGGCAGCTAGATGCAGGTAAGTCTGTGGGAGGTGGGGGTTGGAGGTCCAGGGCTTGGGGACTGTCTGGGGGGCTGTGTGTATGGCACGGCTGTGTAGAGGGGGGCAGGTACCTGTCAGCTCTGGGGAAAACTGTTCAGGCACCAGAGCTAGGGCAGAGGGTTGGGGGGCAGGCATCTGCCCCTTCAGTGGAGCAAGGAGACGGGGGGGCCCTTTGAGGCCAGTGGGGAGCTCTGTGGCTGGGCCGGTGGCACCAGGGCCGGTGCCCGTGCTTGTGGGGCTGGGTGGGCCAGGAGACACTGCCCAAGTTGGGTGGGGGTGCATGGCCAGGGTGTCTGGCTTGGTGCTGGAGCACTAGCCCGGGGCGGGGGGTACCACAGGCATCCTCTCCCCCCCATGGGGGGATGCACAGGGGGCTGGGAGTAAGAGGCACTGGCAGGGTGAGGGGCTGTGGGTGGGGAGTGAGGTGTCTTCCTGATAGGTGTCCTCTTTTTTGGAACTGGAAATATGGTAACCCTAGCCTTTGGAGTGTGAAACATTCTTCTCTAGGTAGGATAAGATCAAAATATATTATTCTCCAGCTCAGTAGTGAGTACTGTCTTAGTAGAACAAAAGTGTGGTTCATTGTGGATCATTGCAGTAATTCATTAAATGGCAGAAGGAAATGATGTGAACTAAGTTCTGTGAAACTGAAGAAATTTTTTCAATTGATCCCTTTAAAGAAGCCTTTTGAGGTGCAATCTTGAGACAGGCAAGTTAATGAACATTAAGAATTTCAAATTCAAATTAAATTCCACTCTCTCTGCAGGGGTTAGCATTTTGTTTTTTACTTGGAATATTCAGTCTAAATAACTTGATGTTTAACAGGAGAACCTGTTGATAATATTGTAGTATCCCTTTAAACAGGGTGCTTGAAAACTTTAAATTTTGCAAATTCCTGTCATAATTGGTGGTGAAGTCTTGGTGATGTTTTCATGTTGCAGAAGCAATGCTGAGTAGCATTGTTGTTTCTTCTGGAGGTTGCATTAAGGCTTCCTTGTTCTTAGCCGTCTGGTTGATGCTGTTTTCTTGCTTTTAGAGATGAGTTGAACAGGTTGAGATGAGTTGCTGAGTGTATGAAAGTGTGTTACAGTAGAAGTGGAAAAGTACATAAGAGTTTAGGAGCATAAGAGTGCAATGGTTATGAGGAATTTTGACTCCTTCCATAGTACTGCTGATGTAGAAAGCATTCCTTTGAGGGGCTTAGCTAGATGCAAATATCAACTTCCGTCACTTTTCTTTGGCTCAATATCTTCCTGAAACGGCCTTGGTAGTATCTTGAGCTCATGAATATGCAATCTATTAATGCATATGAAGCAGGGTTATAATTCTGCAACTTCATGGTAAGATTACTCTTTGTGTGGTGAAAAACTTTCAAAATATGTTTAAAGTCAGTTTTAACTTTATTTTATTCAGTTCACTCACAGAGGTAATACTTCAGTTCCTCAAGGTTTCTTAGGAATTGAAATTCTGTTCCATGTGAGTTTCAATACTCCTTTTTTCCCTACAGGAAAGCATTTCAGCTCTTAGAATTCTCTTTTTAAATTTAAATGATTTTAAAGGAGTGCCTTTAAATGTAAATGCTCATCAAAGAATATTCTTTTTTTCCTTTGAAGAGGCAAATCTTGTGTTTTGAGTTTGGTAAGGAGTTGCTTACACGCTGCCAGATAATTAGTTCTCCAATTAATACAAGTAGTTTGTAACGTTGGCAGAATTCAATTTTCATTTATTTATTTATTATTTTGATGGCTAAAATCAATGTTTGTTTTTTAAGCATCTATTTAGATTTTTATCAATACAAATTCTCAGGATTGCACAGAATTAGAGGTGTGAGGGGCAGATAGTTTAGTAATATAAAAAGTAAATATCCATAAATCAATAAAGCATACCTTTATGCAAGCAGACACTAGCCAGCCTCATTGACAAAACAGTATATCCTAGAATTCAGACACCCCCCCCCCCCCCCCCCCCCCCCCCCCAACGCAGTCACTACAGGAGCTAGGGCCATGCCAGTAAGGCTGCACTGGGAGGGAGAGTTGGAAAGATGCGTGTGCGCACGCGTCCATGTAGATTTTCTTACCTCTATCCTGGATTTTTTTTTTACATCTCCTCTATGTAAATGTCATTGATTACTGATGGAAATATTTTTCCAAGGGATTGTAAGCATCAGGTGAAATCTATCGATTTAAAAAAAAAAAAAAAAAAAATCAAATTCTGCCAAGCCTGTACATGGGTTATGTTAGTAACCAACTATAGTTTAAAAAAAAAATCTTGCTCTATGTGTACATAACACCATCTTTCTACTCATATAGCAATAGTATCACATAGTTATTCAGTTTATATTTGCCTGTATACCAGTGCTTCACAACCAGGGTGCCAGTGCTATACAGTGTTAACACTGTTAGGTGCACAAACACGATTTGCACAATAAACCAAGAAGTTTTCAAATAATAATCCATAGTAATCTTAGTTCTTTGTAACAGAAAAATTGCACTATTGTTCTTCTGTAGTCAAAACACAAGTGAAAACTAAGAAGTAGCATTTTCTATGGAATTCCGAGAGTCTAAAAAGATTGCGAACCACTGGTGTGTACATTGCTAAAGAAGCCATGCCTTTTAAGATTGGAAGGGAAGCAATGTTTTTCATTTTGGATTGGAAGCATAAGTTTCTAGTATCTTCTGTAAAACATTTCCTAATCTTAAATGTATTCTTGAATATTTTGAAAATGAAATGAAGCCTTCAAAGTGCCTAGGAAAAATGTTTTTCAGTAAGACTAGTTTAAGATTTTTTTATGTAGGTTTAAAACTATAAAAAAATTTCTCTTTTCAAAGGAGAGAGGGAAAAAGGTCCACTTTTACGAGCTGGTTTATTGGTCTGGCAACACATCTTAAGCATGGCTCCTCCTTAGAATAACAGCCTCTCATTCTTTTACACAGCTATAAACATCTTAAGTTTGTGTCCATACTAAACCGGTTTCATGTACAAAAGGAAGGTGCCTTCTCTTCTGAGATAATGTTTTTATTGTCTTTGACCAAGTGGTGACTTTCAGCAAATGGTTTTTAGATTTAATCACCTATCATTTATAGCACCTTCACAATTTGTAATTAGGCATCCATCAAAAATTATGTAAAACATAAATCACAATAACCAATATACATCTTTCAAAACACATGAAAAAGGTATAGAATGCTTAAGAATAGAAATTGTAAAACTGCATTGGTCTCTCACTAAGGAGAGACCTGACAAAGGGTACCATGATACCCAAAAGCTTGTCTGTGACTATCCCAACCATGCAGTTGGTCCAATAAAAGATATCACCTACAAGAATTCTTCCCTCTCACATATTTCTTGGACCATTACTTCAACCCTACTAGGATTACAAGAATGGTTTTCTTAATTACCATTTTTTTGCATCAGTTTTAAGATCTGTCCCCTACAGCTGACTTCCAGAAGTGCTGAACATAACATGGTTTCTACTGAAGCCCATGAATATCTCAGGCACTCGGTGTACCTGGTAACTGCCCCCTCTTCACTTCTGATATTCCTCTTGCACAGACGGACTATATAAATACCACCGCAGTCTAAGCCAGGTGTACTACAATTGGATATGCTAGGAGTGGGTGTCTTACAGACTTCCGAGTAGTGATTTTCAAAATGGTGTGGAGCTGGGACTTCCTCAGTGGTCAGTGCTCTGCTCCAGTCTGAAGCACTACCGCAGTCAGTACCTGAACTGCCAATACCTCCTCTTGCAAGTAGTCTTGTAGAAACTAATGTGCTTTGTGCCTAAGGTCTGCAGGATGAGACCTCTGATATGGCTAGCGTGCCAGGAGTTAAGCCTTTCCCCTCATACACCCTTCTACAATGGGGTTTGATTTTGTGCCCCATGAAGTCAATGGCAAGCCTCACATTCATACTTTTGTGTGGGAACACACTCATAGAAACCAAAGAAACCCTTATGTAAAAAGGAAAATAGCTTTTCTATGGAATTCTGCTGCCACCTGCATTTTTGTCTGAGCGGGCAAATATTCTGTTTCTCAGATAAGATTTTTTTTTTAAGCAGGAAGATTCTGCAGGTTCCTTTTCAAATTAAACGTCTGAGCAAGAGTGTTTGAGGAAGATGAACAAAAAAGCTAAAAGAAGGGGGAGCAGCCTCCCAAGTCACTATGAGGGGCAATGAAGTGAGGAGAAAGAGAGAGCCTCTATTCTTGCTTCCTCTATGGCAGGGTCTGAGGCTTCAAAGATCTGTCAGAGATAAAAGGTCAGCAGTGTCACCACGCTGCCACTTCCTCAAGATGTGTGTCAGCAGCTCGCTGGTAGATGAGCCCTCAAAGGTTGCTCCTTGTGATGGGTATCTCAGAAGCTGCAGCATGAGGTGAGAGGATGCCTGTCAGCACCAAACTTGGATGAGGTATGAAGCGTCCTCCAAAGTTTTCTCTCTCATCCTTGCTCCTGCAAAGGGTTTTTCATGCTCACTGTGCTGGAAAATGGCCCCCATTGTCCTATTCATGCTGTGGGTTTATTAATGGATGGAAAGCTGTATTTCCTCCCACTCTATTTCTCTGCTCAAACCAATAAATCACCGTGACAGGGGTTTGCTATTACTTAACACTGTGCATTGTTTAGCCGGTAGGGGAGGAGGGCAATTCTGGCTGATATTGCTGCATACTGGAGATCTTCTCTTTTAAAAATGTTATTAATATTCAGCATATAAACAAGGGAAACATACTGTAATGATTGCACAGGCAATTCATCAATTCCAGCTTGTCAATGCAATTATCAGACATACACCAGCTCTGATATAATGAAGGTCCCCCGCCCAAATTCCATTACATTTCCAGATGAGGAGAACAGAGAGATGGATGTGCCTCCATTTGTCACATAGATAATGACTAATACCTCTTCATTATGATGGGTTGGGATTTATGCACATGATTGACTCTCTAAACATCTAGATGAGGATGTAATGAACACTTTGGAGATGAGCTTAAATGCAGACCCATTAGTTGGGGTATTTTTATATATTTCAAGGGAAGCAGTTGACACCGAAAGTTAGATTTTGTGTTTAAACAGGAGAAAGTCTCTGAATGTTTCAAGAGGGACACGTAAGAAATATATATATATATTTATTTGAACTATCCTTGAAAACAGGGTTGGGACTCTTTTGCATTCGTTCAAACACTTCCCTGCGGTGTTTGCAATCTGAATATTGCTGCACTGAACGGAACTCCAGAAAGCAGAGGGAATGTGGCAGTGCCATGCTCATTCCTCAAAAAGGGGAGAATAGCAAAACACAGTGATGCTTGGAAGTTTTTAAATGACTTCCATCTCTGCTAATCAGAGAATTTAATAGCAAGGATAAGTAAGGCCCCCCCTCTACATGTTGCATGTGTTGGGCAATTAACTGGTTAATTGTGCAATTACCTTGGGACCTGCCACACAGTGCAAAGTACTTAACACGCCATAAAAAGTTCCAACCAGCTATAAAGTTAGACCACGAAAATGTGTATTAACTTCATAGCTGGTTGCTATCAAGCTTTAATTTGCACATGTAAAAGAAGCACAATCAGCTGGGTCTGGGAGTCCTGCAACAAAGGTGACTCTCAGTCCCAGCAGCTGCCAACTCTGGGTCCTGCAACTCCAGGTCTTGCCAGCCATAGGGTATGTTGGTGATCTCTCAGCCCCCGGGGTGAGACCCCAGGGCTGGGAGATCACAGCTGCTGCAGTCTTCCAGCCTTGGGGGTTTTCCACACCCCCAGGGCTGCGAGATTGCAGCAGTTCTGATCTTCCAGCCCCAGGGGTTTCGCACCTCCCCAAGGCTGGGAGATCGTGGCTGCTGTCTCTCTCAGAGTGCATGGAGTGCTGCCCATGTGGCTTGGAGCCCTTCAATGGACAGAGCTCCAAGCCTCAGGAGCTTAGTTCTTGCCAGTGTAAGGGGAGCCTTGGACTGTGTGGATCATGCATTAGACCAGGGGTGGGCAAAATGCGGGCCATAGACAAGATCTGGCCTGCCAACTGATTGGATCCAGCCTGTGGGGGAGCCCACCAACTGATTGGATCCAGCCTGTGGGGGAGCCCACCAACTGATTGGATCTGGCCTGCGGCTGCCCCGCAGCATTCTGCATGGGGCTGAGTGCCTGCATTCCTGCCTGTGCCCACCGGCCCCAGTCCGAGCCAGTGCAAACAGCTTACTGGTGGGGTTGCTGGTGCAGCTGCAGCTGCCTGCGTGCTGCTTAGCTCCCCTTTTCTGCAGTGCAAGCGGCCAAGTGGGTGGAAGGCAGCCAGGACCCAGCCAGGAGCTGGGGCTGGAGCCAGAGCCCAGTGGGCTGGGGCAGGATCCACCAGGCGGAAGCTTCCTCTCTGCCTGGAGCCCTGCAGCAGTAGTGAGAGGAGGAGCCACAGCTGAAGGTGAGGGCAGCTGAGCAGCACCCAGGCGGCTGCTGCTGTGTTGAGAGCAGCCCCAGCAGTAAGCTGTGCGCACTGGCCAGGGCTACACTGGCAGGTGTGGGCTGAGGTGCAGTGTGGGCTGAGGTGCAGTGTGTGCTGTGCTGTTTTGGGTGGGGTTCAGCACCACGAGGAATGCTGAGGGGACAGCTGTGGACCGCACCGCCCAGGTGAGCTCTGCTGTATGCACCCCTTGTCCCCTCCCTGCCCTCACCCTTGGTCAGTTCCCGGGATCTAGCACCCAGGTAACCCACCCACACACCTTGGGCATGCATGTGCCCCTCCTCCCATGCCCCTCCCCACATATCCCACAGACCCCCCCACAGGGCAGGGGTATGCTCTGCCTTGGGCCCTGCCCCTGCGCTGTCACCACCCTATGACCCTTCCCTGTGATCCTGGCCTCGCCCACTTGTCCCGCTCCTGACCATTGTTCCTCACTTGTCCTGCTCCTGAGCAGCACAGTCCCATCCCACATAGGGAAAGTCGAGTTGCTGTGGGAGGCAGGCGGGGTGTTGACCCAGCCCGCTACAACTTATCAAAACTCTCTATGTGGTCCCCAGACCCAAATAACTGCCCACCCCTAAATTAGATCCTTTTGTGCTTTTACCTGCACGTGTAGAGGGACCCAAAATCATGTAACATAGAGCCTTATCTTCTTATTTTATCCAAGGGTAAATTGGGAATAAGCTCAACTGATTCCATATGTAATGTGAATGTAACCTATGTAATAGCAGGAGGAACCAGGAGGGCAGTCTGCAGAGTTGTGTTGACTATTAATTTGGACTACAACTCCCAGAAACCCCCAAGTTTGAGGCTGGAGTAAGGGGAAGGGAAGAAAGCATGCCCCTGAAACCTGGTCAGCTCTATGCAACGGAGTGGACAGCAGAGCTGATCTCACTGTCTCGGTTAGCTAGGACTGTGGCCTGAAAGAGCTGGACTCAGACTTGGGGGCAGCTGCTGACTGCTGTTTCAGTGCTTTAGGGACTAAAGGCTTGTTTGGGGACAACGCCAAAGGTTGGGAGGGAAATGAAGGTGCTGAGTATACGTTACTGGAGTGTTCATGTTTCTTTACCATTTACCTGTTCCCTCCTTTTGGCCCATTGG
Organism: Alligator mississippiensis; assembly: GCF_030867095.1. Lineage (NCBI taxonomy): Eukaryota > Metazoa > Chordata > Crocodylia > Alligatoridae > Alligator > Alligator mississippiensis. The sequence continues at coordinate 22,801,378 of NC_081833.1, forward strand.
CTTGTGACTCTAACCCCTATGATTCTCTGTATAAAATTGGAAACTCCCCCCTGCTGCTTGTGACAGTTTCTGGGGCTGCAGCTTTGGCGCACACAGAATTAAGGGAATTGGACTTGATTTTTTTTTTAATCATGTGTGTCATGTTAATCAGTTAAAATTCACTTGCCTGCAGAGGAACAAGGTAAAGTTTTGCTTGCTTTTAAGACATCAGCCCTACAAACTTCTGCACCTAAATAGCTTCAGTGGTTCAACAGGATAATATTTGTGTGTAAGATTAAGAATGTGTGTTCACAGTGTTGGTTTTAGTCCTTGAAATATGACTTAAATTGGAATTAAATGCTGCTTAGACCCTCACATCGCTCTGTGTATGTGGGGATTTTTATCTCACATGAGCAGGAACAGAGTGTAATACCTTTCTGACAGTTGGATGTTATTGTTACCATTGCTGGAGAATATGCAAATCTAGGGAAGAGGTCAGGTCATTCTTGACTATAGGTGGTTTGAAAATTTCTGAATTTTGATTTTTGTAGACAGAAGGGGAATTTCTGTGACAATTTCAACATACCACTTTCATGTTAAGTCTCATGGCTTTTGTCTGTTACCAGTTACAGTTTGGTCTCCAATGATCTAAAATCAAGTGACATAATTTAAATTATCTTTTATAGTAACCTGCATCTTTTTCTCTTTGCATCTGATATCTTAAAGTTATGGGCAACCCAGAATTGTGCCTGGTTTTTCACTTTGAGGATGTAGGATTATATGTGAGTTTTGATAACCTTACGTTGACATGTTCAGTCTTTGAAATATGTAAGTTGGTCAAGAACGAGGTCATTATATTCCCCTCTTCCTGATTTTTTTTTTTTTTTTCATTATGACTCCCAAATCTGTCCCTCTCTGTTGAGAACTCAAGCTATTTTAGAGATGTGACTTACCTGGCAACTTAAGTCTTGCCTTTCTTATTTGCATGAAACAAGTCTGCTGGAGTTCCTCATTCATTCTGAGTTGCCTTATTCAATGAGTGCATCCACTAGCTCTTTAACTCTCTTATCTACAAAGTGCTTCTGTTGGCTTCGTGAACCTTCTTCATGACATTGTGAACTTCTGCTGGATTGCATTGAAGCCTCCTATTTTCTGAAAAGAATTAATCTGATGACCTTTTCCCTTTTCTGATATTCTTCAGTCTCCTCAGATCACATGGCAGCTTGGAAGAGTTTACAGTGCCCCTTTTCCAAGACAGGTAGTGATGGATATTTTTCCTTTGGTCTGGTAACCAACACTTCTCACAAGTTTGCTTCTCTCCTGCTTCATACCTTGGTCTTGTTGCTTTTAACTGGACAATGAATGTGTTAAAAGAAAAAATACCCAACAAAGCCAGCAATCTTTTTTGATTTTGTTGTATTTTATACTTGCTAGTGCAAAATGATAACATGCAGTGAAAGGCAGTGCAGAATATAGTTGAGGTCTATCCTGTTACCTTATTTAATAATAGCATTACTGCTTTCTGTAATTTGTCCTCTTGCAAACACATTCAAGTGTTTTGTTCCATTCTAGGTGGGGTTTATGGAACTATGAAGTGTTTGACTGAATGTAATGATGGTGGGATGGGTGGATGGATTGATGGAGGATGAATGAACAGGCGAGGGCAAGGTCTAAAAGTGTATTAGTTTGAGGTGGGTGCATTCCTACAATGAAACCTATGACATGTCTGGAATACATTACACACCATGCTGGCTCTTAATATTGTATTTTCCATGTAACACAAAAAAAGAAAAATGGAATGTTTTATACATCTAAAAACAATTGCTGGTGTTTTCATCTCTCTCTGACTGAAAAGCCAAGTTGCCTTAGTTACCATGAGTCCAGCTTTAAAGGATGTTGAAAGAGAAGAAAATGAAACATCTTAAAATAATTCAGAATGAATCTTCCAATCTCTTTTAGGATCTTCCAGGACCAGAAGCAAACATTTCTTAAGGTCTCCTCCAAAGATCTTGCTTTAGATTTGAAGGGTCCTCAAATTTCAGAGCATTAACCTGTCACTGATGTAGGACTGGGTGGTCCTGGATTGTACTTAGTCCTGGACTTTCTGCTGGTGTTACTTGAGATGTGGGGAGAAAATATTTGTCTTTTTTTTTTTTTTTTTTTTTAAAGATAAAGTGCCTTGGAGCTGCTCAGACATTTGGGAGTGTCAGAATCCCTGCACAGCTGGCTTCGCAGGCATAAAGAAATGAAAAGTGGAGTTTATTGAATGGGTACCATCACTACATTCTGTGTGTCACTGTGCAGGCTGGGCTGTTCACAAAGAACTGATTGCAGACTCTGGAGCTTATGTTATATTAATATTCTTTGTCGCCGCCGAGAGCCGCGGCGCGGAGTTCGGGGCCTTAGGAGCCCTAGTCGGCGGGCGGGTACTCGTGACGCTTGGAGTGGAATCAGGTACTCAAGCGTTTTGATTGAACAAAAAGATTGTTTACTTACACTGCTCGTACAGTGCAGGTCAGAAGCTTGCTTCGATTACCGTTGTAAACAAAACTTGGGTCGGGCAGAAATTACAGAGTTCGTTTGGTCGGTCTGCAGAGGTATTCGGTTTGGGAGTTCGTGTTGTTGGTTTACGTCTCGGGTGGGGGTGTGCTAGGCCCCCTTGGGTCGGTGACGGGAAGCGATTAGAGGTTGATCAGGCCCCTAAGTTCTTCTCTAAGATGCACGTGGAGTTTGCTAGGCTCCACAGTGTGCTCAGAGCTCTCCACCAGATGTATGTGGAGTTCTCCAACTTGGGTGGAAACTGCTCTTAACTTTTATACGGCTAGCAAGCCAATCGCTGGTCGCCATGTAGGAATAATTTAAACTGGCCAATAATAATGTGAATTTGCATATGAGCGGCGGGAACTTTTTTCTAAACTGTAATTTTCCGCTACTGTAGCATTTGGTTACTGGGTTCAGGCATAGTGGAATTTTCCTCCATGACCTAGTTACTGCCACCAGAATGATTGACAGCAAAACTATGCCATAGGTATCAAACCCATGGAGTTTTCCTCTGGGCTATACCAATTCTCCTCTGGGCTATAGGCATCTAATTAATGGGTTCTGACATTCTTCATATATTTCATAGGATTATAGGAAAGTAGGACTGGAAGGGACCTCATGAGGTCCCTAGTACAGCCCCCTGCTCAAGGCATCCCTGACTAAACCAGCCTAGTCAAGTGTCTGTCTAACCTGCTCTTGAAAATTCCCAGGGCTGGAGATTCCATAACTTTTCTAGGTAGCCTGTTCCAGTGCTTAACCATCCATATTTCCCTCTTTTCACTTTTCTTCAGCAAGTGCCCCTTCCTTGGAGCAGAAGTACTAAGAGAGCACACTAACAGAACAAATTGTCTTCAACTTAATGCAATTTGGGAAAACGAGTTTTTTTTTTTTTCTGCTCTAAAATGCATGCCCTATTAACTGATGAAAATAAGAACCCATGTGTATGTTTGGTATAATCAACTGTGTGTTTAAAATACATTCCTCAAGTTTCACCATGTTATTTTTAGGTATGACGCACCCACCACTGCAACAACCAGTTATTTTTGCTAGGGAGTATATCAGTCACATTATGACATCGTCAACTAACAAAATAAATAGCAGCTAAATGTATATAGAAAATGAGAGAAGAGAACATAGCAGCTGGGACATCAGAGCAAGTGAGCTGAGATGCTCTGGAGGAGCTGGAGTAGTGCAAAACCTTTGTATTGTTTTGGGCAATGAAAGATTGGAGTTTTGGCTTGGTGATGTCTTGTACTTACCCACTCACTAGGGTCTCACTGAGTAACTTCTCTGTTATTGCAGTGTCTAGTAACTAGTATTCATCATTCATAGTTTATTATTATTATTATTATTAGTATTATTATTATTATTATTATTATACAAGAAAGGAATTGCAGTTGGGAGGGGGAGCTGTGCGGTGTGACACACTACTACTGACCTGTAGTAGTGTGTCACCTGTATGATACTTTTACAGTTATACAAATATCTGTACTCTTAATGACTAATATAGAGGGTGTTCCAATTTGTATAGTACAGGTATGCTTTTCTTTGTCATCTTACAACATGTAAATCCCTGGGATCTGATGATCAGCTAAGGGATGTTAATGGCCAGCAGTAACACAGGGATTTACAAATACTGGCTTCAGTCTTCTGCCATTCAAATCCCTGTGCCTCTAAAAGACTGCTGCTGTTAAGCTTCACATTTATGTCTGCAGAAAGGCCAATCAATAAGCAACTTCTCTGTGCAACTTCCTTTTGCTTCCCACTCCTCAGTTCCTGCCCTGTCTTGCTTCCTTTTCAGCTAACCTGTGCATTGAATGTGGCTGTAATGCAGCATGCTCTACTTGGTGATAGCTGTTTCAGTCTGGGAGCATGTAGCACGGAAGAGAGGAGCTCAATCCAGGGGTCTGATACTTAAGGGTTAGAAAACTTGCTAGAACTGAGGAAAGAGGCAGGGTGCACACAGTACAGCTGTGACTTACCAGCTGTGAACAGAATGATTAATTGTGATTAATGATGATTAATCTTCTCATTGAAAATTAATTAATTAATTATTTAAAATCCACTTATTCTTAAAATATGTATCTCTCTGATAATTTTTTTTATCCTGGCTGTTAATTGAGTGCCTGTTTCACATCACACCATCCGTTCTCTATAGTGAAGGCCAGATTTTGATCTGTTAAAATGGTGGGCATGTGTGGAAAGCATGTGTTCATGTCAGTGCACTCCAGTTTTACATTATAACTCAGGGGTGGGCAAAATGTGGCCTGCGGGTGGGATGCGGCCCGCCAGGCCATTCTGTGCGGCCCACGGGGCTCCTAAAAAATTTAGAAAATTAACATACATCTGCCCCTGGCTGCCTGTCATGTGGCCCTCGATGGCTTGCCAAAACTCAGCAAGCAGCCCTCCACCCAAAATAATTGCCCGCCCCTGCTATAACTGCAAAGAGCCTTTGGGCTGGACCGGCGGGGCCTTCTTTGCCAGTTAAAGGCCAGTATGCCACTTGTTATGGCTGATGTCCTCACAGTAGGATGTGAAGGAGACTGGCTTGGTTCCTTGGTGTTCCTTTTTACAAAGGTGTATTTCACCCAAGGGCTAAAATGAAGTATGCGTGTACAACTCTAATGCTGGAAATTTGGAACCTTCTGAGACCTGAAAACTTAAATTTCTTTTAACATAATGCTTTAAAGACAGGGTGCTAAACCCCCAGCCTGTGGGCTAGATCTAGGCCCTGGAGTCATGTTGTCTGGCCCATAGGGGCTCCCAGGGGCCTGAAAATTTGGCAGTCAGGGAGGAGGAGCATCTATTGTCACTCCCCTGCTGCCAAAATGTTTGACTTGTGGGGAGCCCTGGGAGACAGATAGCATACTGGATCCACGTGCGGAGGTGGCCTGAGGTCCCATCTGGGGACACAAGTCCAGTCCTGGGCACAATGCAGGGCTGAGGGAGGTAGTACAGAGCCCAATCCTGGCTCGTGGGATTCGATCCAGCCCTCAGACTGGGCCCAAGCCATTCAGTTGGCCCTTGCAAGGAAAAAGTTAAGCATGACTGCTCTAAATAGAATAAAACAACATGAAGTTTTAGTAATGTGGAGGTGACTGGAGTTAGTTGTGAAAACAGCTCCCTGCACCTCTCCCCCAATTGCCCCTCAACCACCGTTCATTGGTGTTCAGTGGGCCAGCACCTCGCAAACGAGAATGTGGCCTCTGGAGTGCTTTGATCAGAGACGTGACAGCCACGACTCCCCAAGTTCTCTGTGAACGTTCTTCCAGATCTTTGTGGTTCCTCCGAAGGGGAGGAGAGGAGGGTATAAGGGCTTCAGGCTGCAATTAATGTTCCCATCTCTAATGGGCTTGATGATACTACTTGGCCCCCCCAAAAGTATTTTGAGGCTTCAGTAATTCATGTGTTTAAATCCTTCTGGCCTGGTCAGTGCCTAGATTTTTACCAGTATAACTGTCCAGGTGTGGATACATGTTTTAGCTAATATAAGGCAGGGCAGGGTGGCACCTTAAAGACTAACTCAGAGCCATAAGCTTTTGTAGATGATGGCCTACTTTATCAGATGTAGTTAATCTGACAGAGTGAATTAATGTTCTTGGTTAACATGATTATATGGGTGTAATTCTTCCCCATGCTATGCACACAGTGCCACCAGTAAAAAAAATGACTGATTTAGCTTGTTGTCCTGCTCACAGAGAAACAAGTTATGCCAGTGTCATTGTTCTGGTGTAAATGACGCCATGTCAGGGATGGGTTGTTTTGTTTTCACTATACCAGCCTGGCTAAATCTCACTACTGCTTTTGTTTGTAGCTGAGGCTTAAAATAGTTGGCTGAAAATGGAAAATGTGCTGCTGCTGACTGTTGGCCCTTTCCCCTGCCTCAGCTGGGCTACAGAAGTGTTCAGCAAGGAGAAGCTGATTTTTAAGTAACTAAGGCCCCCATTCTCCATATCCATTCTTCTTCAAGATCGGGTGTTCCTCACAACTAGATCCTTGCGCCAGTCCTATGGTGTCCAGGGCACTTGAACGTGCAGTGCATGTGGTTCCACTGTGGCAGAGGGGCATTCTGGGAGCCCACCACCGTGTCTCTGTCTACAATGTACTGTGAATTTTGCCAGGTTTTTTTTTCCCCCCTGAATATATGAGGGAATTCTGCTGGAGGAAGAGTGCTGGGTCGTGGGAAGAAGGGGCCAGTGAATTGTAATGGAATGGCTGGCGTGGGCTGTTGCTGCTCTGAAATGTCAGTAGTGTTGGTTCTACCTCTCCTATACAGCCTGGAGAGATGGAGCTGGGTTCTTCCCCTACTGTCCTCACTGAGAGCTGCAGTGCAGCCCACACTTTGACACCTTAGATTTGTTCCTTAGAGATTTGCTGCTCCAGGAGAAAACACATTCAAGAACTGAATCTAATCTAATGCCAAGGTCATCACTGGAGAATCCGAGCAGCTAATCTGCTGCATTAAGTTAGTAATAGTTTCCCAAGGGAAGTGGTGGAAGCCCAGTGCTCCAGACATGTAAAATTAGGCTAGACAAAGCCCTTGAGAAGAGTTAGCAGTAAAAACCCTGTCTGAGATGGCTGGGCTGGATTTCAAATTCTCCTGTACTTTATATCGTCTTGGAGTCTCTTACTTACAACCAGAATCTGAGGACCAGGTCCTCAACTGACTTTTATGAAGTCAATAAAGAAGTGTCCACTTTTAGCAGCTGACAATCTGGTCCCTTTAACTCAGCTGGTGAGCAATATTTGTGAAGTACAGCTGAGCTAGACTGCAGTGTGGGTACTAGTTTCATCCTTTGCGGTGCCCTGACCTCTGTTTCTTTATTATCATATATTCTCTTCTCCATTTGTTTTTTCTCTCCCTTCATTTAACCAAGCTGTTTCCTTTCCCTCTTTGCCTTTGATTCCTCTCCAGTGTTGGCCATCAGTTACAGCTCAGCAAGCAGTCCCACCCTGGTCTGTGCAGAAATCTTGGTTCTTTGTATCTGGTGTCTCTCTCATTTGGACATTTCCCTGTTGTATCAGACATATCTGCATGGCTGATGGTCAGAGGATTGAGAATTTCCCTGTCGAGGCATGGTTTTGTAAACCTGAGCATGTTCATTCCCATCATGTTGGTATGTATTAAGCCAGTAATTTGTCACCTAAAATATTTGAGGAATAGTTTGGCTCTCGTTTAGGTTTCTGCTCTTTTCCTTATGCTTCTTTACTGCTTCAGAAATAGCCCTGGGAATCTGAGCCCAATCCAAAGTTGTGATGTGGTGGAGCTATTTTCTTTCTATAGACTCATTTCCATGATGGTACAGTGGTAGCCCTTGAACATTTGGGGAAGGTGGGGGTGGGATGTTTGCATAAAGAATCTATCTCCAGCTGCCATGAAGGAGCCAGTTGTTCATACAGACTGCTTTAGCTGCAGACTAGTTTGAGAGATTGACCCCAACAGCTACAAGAGTGAAATAGAAACTAGACAATAGCAGTGCTTTAAGATTATTAGTCCTGTTGGTTTTATCAGTAGTTGTGGGGAATGGGAGGGATTTCTGTATTTTTATTAAATATGTGCAGCTCCATTTCCCCACTTACTTTTGCATTGTTACCTGCTGAAAGGTTTAAGTTCTTTTCTGGGTCTGAGAGAAAGCAATGAAGTAACTGGGCACATCCTTGGTGCCATTGTAGAGTGCAGGTAAATGCTGCCAGGTTATGACTGGAGTTATCTTGGGGCTACAATAGAAGATCAGCAACTTGACCTTTACTTTCTAAAATCTGTTGGCCAAGATGGACAGAACGTGTGAGAACAGTATGATGAGCTTGAGACAAAAACCTGGGATGTGAGCTGAATGAATGCTGCTGCCTAATGTTGCTGTCTGGGTAAGACCAGCAGACCATATCGCTAGCATGCGCATCTGCATAGGGTCTTTTTCTCACCTCACGAGTCTAAAAGCTGTGCTCCAGTTGCCTAATAAATGCTGCTTTTTAAAATCCTGCCCTGTGTGACTGCAGACCTCTTCTGGTTCTATAGCTCCCAGAAGGGTGGGTCAAGCATTTTTGGACCTGCTAATAGAGCCACAGTGAGAAACCCGAGGTGCTGAGGAATTGGTGTCCGAGTAGTGGAGCTATCCAGCTTCACCTAGATAATGAGGGGCCCACAGCTTAGCAATGGGAAGGATTCAGTTCTGGAAAGCGTATAAAGGGTAGAGGCATGGCATGCCCTGTGCATCATTTGGGTTGATCTAATAAAAGATATCAAATTCACCCAAGGAACCTCGTCTACCTGTGCATCTGTGGCATTCATATGAGAGCATCAGCGGTCCTTTCTATCCCTGCAGGGCTCGGCTGGTACTTGGACAAATTCTCTCTGGCAGCAAGAGCTGTGTTAGTTAAAACAGTACATCTTTGGGGGGTGAAATCCAGAACACAGTCGTAGATGCTCCACAGTCCCCTGACACTGTCTAGTATAAGCAGTTCACATTACTTCCAGTTCTGGTTAATGTAGCCACCTCAATGCTGTGCTGTGGTGGGGAGGTCTAACTTGCTCTGCTGTCAGCACAGCTAATTAGTGTGGCTGTGTTCATGCAGTGCTGTGCCCAGGCAAATTAGCTCTCCTGAGGTATCCTGAGCCAGAAGCTGTTCGGGCAGCACCAGGCAATGTTGTCCTTTTTTCCTCATTACATCCGGTAGGACACTGCCTGGTATTGCTCTGAGGCCTGTTTTTCCAAATTAAAGCTGAAAGTCTCATGGAGTAAGTCCTCAGCTGCACTGGGGTATCCCAAAATTCAGGATTGTCCCAGAAATTTTGGGGTGGTTGGTCACTTTTTAGCATTAGTCATTCTGGGAGCCAGAGAGTATGAGGAGGTTCTGCTCATGTCCAACAGCTTCAGGAAAAGAATTGCCTCGTGTTCCAAACCAGATACTATAGGGTAGGGCTGTGCGAAATTTTGCTGGCCGTTTCGACACTGTTTTGACTCATTTGGAGGTCAGAACATCAAAATCGAAATGAAACAAAGGGTGTCAAAACAACTTTGAAACAAAACGAGTCTAGTTAAAATGTTTTGTAAGCCAAAAAGTTTCAACTATAGCACTGGGGATGGGAAGTCAGTCCAGCTAGGCTGACTTCCCATTCTTGGTGCTAGATTGGGCCCGGGGGCAGGGAGTCAGCCTAGATCATGCTAGGGGCAGGAAGTTAGCCCAGCTGGGCTGACTTCCCATCCCCCAAGCTAGATCGCACCAGGGGCGGGAAGTCAGCCCAGCTGCCTAGATTGTGCCGGGGGCGGGGAGTCAACTGAGCTGGGTTGACTCCCCATTCCCCACGCTAGATTGTGCCGAGCGCGGGAAGTCAACCCACCTGGGCTGACTTCCTGCCCCCAGAGCAATCTAGTACGGGGCATGGGAAGTCAACCCAGCTGGGCTGAGTTCCTTTCCCCAGCCCGATGGTCGGGCGAAACAGTGTCAAAACAGCCCCACTGTTTCGACTCAAAATTAAATTTGATACAAAACACTGTTCCGTTCAGACCTCGAAACTGAAGCCAGAACGGAACAGTGCCATTTTGCACAGCCCTATTATAGGGTAGGTTAATTAAAATGTGATTTTCTTTTCTTTCTTTATTTTTTTTAATAGGCATGCTTCTTCTTATGAAACCACTAAACTGTTGGCAAGCTCCTCACACCAATACTAATAAAAGACAGGAAGTGGAGTGTAGAGCAGCGCTAACCAGCTTTTGCTCTTCACATCAGGCCCTCAAAGTCATCTTTTCCACTGGCCCACTATATTTTCATCTGAGGACAGACTTTCCTAACCCTGCAATTGGACCTAGACAGGTTACAGGGGTGGGCAGATGAGAACAGGATGGGTTTCAGTGCGGACAAGTGCAAGGTGCTTCACCTGGGGAGGAAGAACCAGCAGCATACCTACAGGCTGGGGAACTCCCTTCTTGTCAGTGCAGAGGCAGAAAAGGATCTTGGAATCATTGTTGATGCCAAAATGAACATGGGCCGACAGTGTGGGGACCCGGTCAGGAAGGCCAACCACACCTTGTCATGCATCCACAGATGCATCTCGAGCAGGTCCAAGGAGGTGATCCTCCCCCTCTATGTGGCACTGGTCAGGCCACAGTTGGAGTACTGCGTCCAGTTCTGGGCGCCGCACTTCAGGAGAGATGTGGACAGCATTGAGAGGGTTCAGAGGAAGGCCACCCACATGATCAGGACAGCAGGGCAGGTCCTACGAGCGAAGGCTCTGGGAGCTGAACCTGTTCAGCCTCCACAAGAGAAGGCTGAGGGGGGATCTAGTGGCCTGTTACAAACTAGTCGGCGGGGACCAGCAGGCACTGGAGGAGTCCTTGTTCCCCCGAGCACTACCAGGAATGAATAGAAATAATGGTCACAAGCTGGCAGAGGGTAGATTCAGACTAGACATCAGGAGGCGCTACTTCACAGTCAGGGCAGCTAGGACCTGGAACCAGCTTCCAAGAGAAGTGGTGCTGGCTCCTACCCTGGGGGTCTTTAAGAGGAGGTTAGACGAACACCTTGCTGGGGTCGTTTGACCCCAGTACTCTTTCCTGCTATGGCAGGGGGTCGGACTTGATGATCTGCTCAGGTCCCTTCCGACCCTACCAACTATGAAACTATGAAACCCCATCTCTCCCTTTGATAAGAACTTTTTTTCCCCAACTCAGTAGAACAATTCAAAAGAACCTCCCTCCTCTCTCCCTGAGGCTCTTTTTAATCAAATCCTACACCTTTCATTTCTAAAACCTGCTGCGGCTTTTATTTTTCTTCTCAAGAGCTTGAAGTAAAATGATTCCTATGAAAGGGATGAATAGATAACAGGGCTGTCAATTAATAACCGGAAGAGTGGGGGAAGTCTCCCTTTTCTTAAAGTAAAAGATTACATTTTTATTCAGGTTTTATTAGAGGCAAGGATCAAAAGAGTTGGGTGAAGAGAACTGTAATCTAGTCCATCATTTAAGTACTTTTGAAGAGTCATGGCAGACAGGCATTTATGCATAGCTATACCAGTTGGCAGTTTCAGTAATTATGTATGGCTTGCTATTTCCCGCTCCCTCATCAGATTGCACGGAAGGTTTATCGAGGTGAGAATTGGGCAGGTGGGAAGAGGGAGTGGTGTTGGCTCCTGCCAGACAATTGGAGGTAATAATCTCCTCAGGGCCCAGGTAACTCTTCAGAAAGGTGGAATTCATTTGGCCATGTTCAGAGCTGGGAGCGAACAAAGTGGCAGGGGGAGGAAGGATGGGCTGGGTGTGGGACAGAAGCAGAGGAGGAAGAGATGGAGGAGGAGCTAGGCAAGACAGAAGAAAAAAATCTCATCTGCCAAGTATGGCTTAGAAAAAGCAAACGCTTTGTGAGCAAGCAGAAGCGCTGCTATTGTGTGCCTTTGAATGGAGCCATCTCTTCAGTCCTCCCTGCAAATCTCTGCGGCTGTTCTGCTGAGTTTTTTGCATTCTAAAAAATGATTTATACCTTGAAGGCATTAAGTTTGGACCTAGGAGCTTGGGGCTTGGTTTCTAGTTCTGCTACAGGCTCAGTATTTGACCTTTGGTGAGTTATTTAATCTCTCTCTGCATCTGATCCCCTTTGACAGATGGGGAAAATACGCTCTTTGTTTGGATTGTAAACTCTCTGAGGCAGGGCACTCGGTAGTTGTATGGCACACAGCTGAATGAAGACTACATCTTGGTTGAGGCCTCTAAGTCAGTGATTCTCAACCAGTGTGCTCTGGCACCCTGGGCTGCCTTGAGATCCTTTCAAGGGTGCAGTGGGATGCCATGCAGTGTTAGCACTGTTACATGTACAGACATGATTCACAAGATAAACCCAGAAATTTCCAATAGGAATCCATAGTGTTAAAAACATTTTGACCTGTTGTGGTCTTTCTGAGTTCTTTGCAACAGAAAAATGGATCTGTTGTTTTTCCATAGTCAAAAAAACAAGTGAAAACGAAGAGCTTGCATTTTCCTTGGGGTTTATAGAGTCTAGAAATGTTGAGAACCATCAGTATAAGCATTTACAAAATGTACGTAAAGTGTAAGGAGATTTTATTTGTCTCTTTTCCTGCCTGGAACACCAAGTCACCTTCCTCTGGTGCGAGGCTTGCTCGCACAGGGTATTTGTTTGTGGAAGATGGAGTGTCGACAGATATTTGTCACCTCGGCATCCTGAGCTGTATCTGTGGAAGTGCAATTCCTGTTAAGAGAAATTCATGTTCTTTAAAAGGGGGTTAAATGACATCACTGCTGTTATGGGCTCTCAGTCACTCATCAAGTGCACATGGCCTCACAGCTTTACAGGTTTTAAAGTGGAAAAACCTTTCTATTTTGCATTGGAGTAATCGAACGTTTTCTTTTTCAATTTCAGTGCTAAATTTGTCGTATACTGTTCCACAAACTGTATTTTGTTGGGATTTGGGCCTTCGTTTTCCCCTAGACTAGAGTGTCAGTCCACAGTCTCCATCAAAGCACCTGAATTTGGGACAGAAGCAATGGGGAGACAGTTCATTCTTTAGAGACATTTAGTCTTAGGCTTCTAGATAAAGTTGGGTCCTCTGTTGTGCTGTTTTAGTTGTTCTAGGCTTCCCAGCCTTGAGTTGGCTGTATTTCAGTGTCAGAGTGTTTCCCGTGTGTATGGTGAGGTAGTCTAAGGTCTGTTGAGAAGAAATGTGCTCTCTGAAAAGAAATGTGTTTTCTGAAAAGAGAGTAGCAGTAATTCATTCACGTAGCAGTCTGGATATAGGATGCTTCCTACTTGGAGCCTGCCTCTACATTTTCACCATTCATAGGTTCTCACCTTGACTCTGAAGGGATACAAGGAAGATTATCCCTCTGGTACATACTTGCATGAAGCCCTTGCACCAAGCCCTGGAAGTGCCAAGACTCAGGCTCAACTAGTTCCCAAAAAGGAGCTTGTTTCCTGGCTCTGTCATTGGCCACTGGGGATTGGCCAATCAAAATGCTTTGGTAGGAAGCAGCTGGGAGGCAGGCAAGTGGCAGGCTGGTGAGTCAGTTGGGACATGGCCCTGTTAGGCTGTTGGAAACAATGACTAACTCCTACGTGGGACATCCTAAAAACCTGGCCCATAATTAGAAAGGGGATTTTGTATCAGCTACATTTCACTTAATTATGACATGTTTGCTTGTTATCACAGGAGGCAGCCTTTCCAAGCAAGACTGGACCATCCAGTGGCCAACAACAGAAACAGGGAAGGAAAACAACCCTGTGTGCCAACCAGAATCCATGCAGTGGATTAGAACGCACCTTTCCCAGAGCCCCAAAGTGCAGTCCAAATGCATCCAACACTACTGTCACCCAGGTTCAGCCCATGGACCGATGTACACCCACGTGGACAGGCTGACTGTGGAGGGCCACCCAGGGCTTTGCCCCCCAGTAGAATCTGGACATCGCTCTTTGCCGCCATCCCCCCGGCAGCGACATGCTGTTCACACACCTCCACGGACCCCTAACATAGTGACCACGATGACTCCTCCAGGCACGCCGCCAGTGAGGCGGAGAAACAAGCTGAAACCGCCAGGGACTCCTCCCCCATCATCCCGGAAACTGATTCATCTCATCCCCGGATTCACTGCCCTGCACCGGAGCAAATCTCATGAGTTCCAGCTGGGTCACCGAGTGGATGAGGCACACACCCCCAAGTAAGTGAGCTCGGGATGGGGGAAGGGGGGGATGCCAGGCAAGCAGTGTAGGATGGAGTGATGGGCTGTGATCAGGTAGTTAGGTAAGAAAACATGCTGGTAACGTACATCTCCGATCAGTGCTGCCTGTCTAGTGGCTAGAATACCACTGTCCTGAAGTTCTGGTTTCTAATCCTGGTCTGGCTCTGGCTGATCCCATTTTCCTAAGGTGACCATGCCAGCCCCACAGTGTTCTTGAGTGAATGACCACTTGTGGAGCTCTGTGAAATCCTTGGCTGGGAGGTGTTAGAGAAACACTGACTATTGCTAAAAGCTTGACGCCATATGCCAGATATCACTTGTTAAATGCTACATGCTCCAGTCTGTTAAACCTAACCTGGTGCTTAGTCTCCGAGATTAAAGCCCTGTGCTGTGTTGGCTACTGCGGATGTGGGGGTGATGTGTTAATATGGAGGCTCTGGTTGAAATGCTGCTAGAGAGCCTGGTTTAGGTTTCAAGCCAGAAAGGACTGCTGTACAGCCCGTATGCCTAGTACCTTGGGGATGGTACAGGAGGCATGAGGCATTACTACAGGTGACTTGTCCTCACATCAGTAAGAAATAATTTATGGGCTCTGTAGAGAGCTTCATTTAAGCTTTCTCTCTTGGTGATATTTGGCCACCCTTTTGGGGACAGGGAGAGCTGAGTGTATTGGTTAGAAGAGCTGCTGTTTTGGGTGCTGACTTAGTTTCCCAGTCAACTCCAGGATCTCGGGATTGCAAAGTTGTCAACAAATTACTTTGGCTCTGCCCCTTAACCCAGACCAGGGCTTGGTGTCAATTTGTTGTAAAGCTCTGTGGACCCCTGTGGGATGCACCTCTGCCTCTCAGAGCTAGTTACCCAGGAGGCCCTCAACTCTATTTTCCTGCCTGTGAAATGGAACTTAGGATACGTGTCCTGTTTCTCCTGCTAGATCTTAGATCTTAAGGGTGCCACTTATTATTAGTAGTGTTAGGTGTGCCAACACTTACTCATGATTCATAAATAGAGACCTATGTAAATCAATGAGACAAAGGGTTTTTTGCAGCCTGCTCTTGTGTGTAGAGCTGATTTTATGGGCGTTTCATGGTGGCCCCACCCCTTGGTGGTGATTGGTGGAAAGGCCCCACCCCTTGGTGCTGATTGGCAGAGAGGCCCTAGCAGAGGGAGGTGACATGAGGGGGCAGCTGCCATATTGATTGCTGGCTGCCCTTTGACGCTGATTGGCAGAGAGGCCTGGGGGATGGAGGGAGGAAAGACCATGGGGCAGCCACCATCTTAGCTGCTGCCCTTTGTGCCACTCCACCAGCAGGTGCCTTCTCCTTTCACCAGTGAGGACCACTGGCTCCCACTAGGGAGCAAGCATTTTATTTTTATAATTTTTTTTTATTGATTTTTTGCAGATTTTGTGGACAATCTCAGATTTCATGGTTTCCACGAAACCACTAATTAAGCAGGTCCCTATTCATAAGATGAACCCAGAGATTTCAAATAGGAATTTGTTCAAGTGGGAAAACACTCTGACCCGCTGTGTCTTTCTGAGTTCTGTGCAACAGAAGAATTGTTCTTTCATTTTTCTGTAGTCAAAAAGTGAGCGACAACTAAGAGCTGGCATTTTCTGAAGAGATGCTTTGAGTCTAACAGGGCATACCTTGAGTCTAACAAAGGGTGCCTTAAGTCTAAAAATGTTGAGAACTCCTGCCTGAGAGAGAGGGAAAACATTTTATACGAGATCAAAATTTGGATAAAGTTTTTTTTGTTTTGTTTTTTAAACTATTCCCATTTTATCTTCTGTTGATCATATGACCTGTAGGTCACGTCTTTTCGCCCCATGCCCTGATCATTTCTGATGCTGGAAGAACTTCAGAATCAGAAAAAAATTAAGTCAAAATGACAGTAGGGCAGAGAAACTGAAAAGTAGCCTCTTAATACTGCAGAACTATGCAATTTTTTGGTTTCTCACCATCCCAATAATTATAAGCAGTGTTAGAACAACATTGCTGTGGCCTATTCCCTGGGGCTGGCGACAGCAGCTTTCGCTGTCTGCTCTATGTGCTTAGCTAGTGATTATCCATGGTGTTTTTCTTACTGAGAGGATCCCAGGAGTTCAAAGGATCCTGGCTTTTCTTAGCTGTCAAGGCATTCTGAAAGGTGTATGCTATGAGTTTCAAAGGTAAAGCCATGGCAAGAGTGTGGAAAGATGTAGGCTGTGGTGTGGAAATGAGGTCCATTTTCAGCTCATTATTTTACAACTAGCAGTAGAGTTTGCACCCAGAGTAACCTGGCACTCTCAATTCTTTGCCAGTGGCAACTCCTGGCTCTTTTGGAACAGGCAGCCAGCTCTCCTTATGTCCTTGTTCTCTTCCCTGGCGAGACTGATGCTGGCCTTTTGCTAAGAAAGTTGCTGTTGACTTTCAGATATAACAGCATAGTTCCCCATCATAGTCCTCCAATTATTTGTGCATCTAAGCTAGGGGAATTATACCCTTTCCCCCACTCCCTTTCTTAACTTTTGGGTTCACCTAATTTTTTTGGCCTCCTTCATCCTGTGGATCCTCAGCCAGCAGGGGGTGCTGTCATGCTGGAAAATGCCATTGTTTTATCCTTTGTGACGATTCCTCAGCTCCAGCTTCTGCAACTGGATAAAGTCTGTTTATAAACAGAGTGGCTTTAGGGGGAATGCAATCTGTATCTTGGCCAGGCTCCTGGTCTGGTCTGGGGTCCTACTATATTAGCAGCTGTGAACCTGACTGTTTGTGTATTAAGGCAGGGCTGTCCAAATGGCAGCCTATTTGCCTCATGCAAGGGGTAGATTTGTGATCCCCAGGCTCCTACATGGTCACTGCTCCCCTCATTGCTTCTTACATTGCTCTTTAGGCTTTCCCTCCATTCTCTGGCTTCTGCTTCCTGCCCCTGCTCCAGGCTACATGTCACAACCTGCTGTACCTGGGGGACCATGGTCCAGAATGCCTCCGTGGTATGGTATTGGGGCACCCACTCTGGGGAACTGCAGGTGGGGCCAGTTGTCTGCACAATGCAGTGCAGTGGAGGAAGACTGCATGGCATGTGGCTGGCGTGGCCCATGGCTTCCACTACTGTGGCTTGTGTGACTTGGAGCCCCTGGCCACTTAGAAGCTGGACAGCCTTGTATTAATGCATAAGGGCCTGATACTGAACCGCTGAATAAAGATACCAGGCTTATAAACGGGGAGTTTTGCAGGCTTATCAGCGTAGCTGAGCTCTGCCCTGGTGTTGTGGGGCACGCCTGTACAATGTTTGGGCAGCCATATCCTGAACTGCGCTTGAAACAGGTCATTCCTGTAAAGAAATTATCATCCTGATGATGAAAGCTCCAGAAAGGAGGAAAGTGCTACAGACTGCTAAAAGGCTTTGCTGTTCTAGATGTGGGAGGCACCTGTATAGTATGACAGGGGCTGGCAGGATGAAACCTGAGGATAAGTATCTCCCTGTATGTACAAACAAGGTTCCTTGGGTGAATCTGATATCTTTTATTAGACCAACCCAAATAGTTGGAAAATAATTATTAAGCAAGCTTTCAGGTTCAAAAACCCTTCGTCAGGCTAAGGAAGTTTCAGCAGTTGGTGTGTGCTCTTCCTGGTGCAGCTGGTGTGTGCTCTTACCCGAAAGCTTGCTTAATAATTATTTTCCAACTATTTGGGTTGGTCTAATAAAAGATATCAGATTCACCCAAGGAACCTTGTCTGCCTATGTCTTTAGACCAACACGGCTACAACCTACATCCCTGTATGTACTGTACCCTAATAGCCTATGGGGGGAAGTAACATCTCACAGATGGGCACCTTGTTTTCTGTGTGATTAGAGCAGCCTTGATATGGGCTGGCTGGTTCTGTTCTGGTATAGGGAAGCAGAGAGCTTTTGGCTCTTTTCTATTGTTTCTCCCTCCCTTCGTCTGCTTGGCCCTGTTCTCAGGCTCAGTGCATCCAATTAGCTCCAGTTGAGGAATACAAAGGGTTAAAGCTTTTCTCTGAAGGAAAGGGAACAATGAGCAAGGACAGAGGGAGCCTGCAGGGAAAATTTAGGAGCAGCCAAACTCAGGAGCAAGCCTTGGCTGAGGTTCAGGCTTTATTGTGGGGCATTTGTTCAAAATAAAGGTGAGTTGACTGCATCCAGTGTTCAGGCACTCCACTGCATGGTGGAAATGCCATCTGCTAGCAGGGATGGACCAAGGCTCCCAGTCAAAACGCCCCTTAACTTTGCTGCCCTTTGTATCTGAATGCAAAACGTGTCAGTCTTATCCCCCCCGCCTCCTTGAGGTCCCAACTTGAGACCTATAATTGCAGTGCTGGAGCTTAGCGCTATGACATAAATATCTAATCCAGGGCAATGCAGTAGTCTTTCTTTTCTTGAACAAGAGCTTATTTATTCCTAATGAATAGAAACAGAGTGCATTACCCAATCTTCATCGTTCTTTGTATATACTGAATTCAGGCGTGCACACTTCAATAAATGAATAGGATTGCCAGTTCATTAAGTCCAAATGTGGCACCTTCTCTCATCAGTCAGTGCCAAAGAGAAGTGTTTCATATCCCGCTTTTACAGTATTCTGTCTCTAATGAAGTATTGCGGTGTGCAGTGCATTCCAGGGCATTCTTGCTGATTATGCCCTTCTGCTGATGCTCTGCTCCTTTTCTTTTTCTTCTAAGGAGGTGGTTTGTTGTTTGATCTCAGCTTCTCTGTTTCGTGCTTCTTCACATTAAAGGGATGTGGTAAAAAAAACCCCCAAAAACAACACTTCTCTCTGAAAATTTCTGATTTACTCTTGTTGCTAGTAACACCTAATGTCAATGGAGCTGAAAGACGAGAGGGTTCCCCCCCCTTGCTCAACATATGTACTTTGTATATCAGTTTCATTTATTTCTCCAGGGGACTCACTTTTCTTCATTTGCATGGATTTTTCACTTTGGTGACAAGGAAATATTTATTTAAGAAACAGGAAAAATCACACAGATCAGCAGGGAGAAGTGTAAGCAGATTTTTCCCTGAAACCTCTTTCAACTTGTCCTGCAAATGACTGTTTCAACATGCTTGTGTCTCTCTCAAATAAACCCTTCCCAAATGCACATTAGGGCCATGCTTTCTAAAGAGTTCAGCTCCCACATAGACACCTAAAATCATCTTTATTTATTTTCTTTTTTTTCCCCTTAACTCTCCAAGATATCAAGTATAAATATTTTTAGCAGGTAAAGTTTGAGGACCAGTTTGGGGATAGTTTTTTGTTTGTCTTTCAGCATCTCCCTGCAATATTTCAGATCTAAACCCAAGAGCCTTGGGCTTTTGTGTGACAGCCAGAACATTAAATAGGTCAATTTGTGTTTTGCTGCCCAAACTGATTAGAGAGCAGAGTAAACAGTGTATAAAAAGAAGGGGAAATTTAGGTTTGCAACAATCTCATGTGTCAATGACATGTTTTAGGAATTTCACTGCTATATAGGCTGAGTTTTTCAAATATTCAAAGCTGCCTAAGGGCATCCTGATTCCATAGGCAGCTTGGAAAATCTCAGCCATGATTCTGAAGCTGACAGTATCTCTGTACAAAGCATTGTTCTTACTACAGTACAAAAGAGAACATCGATTTACAGGAATGCACATAGTTTGCCCTGAAGGGTTCCAAACTCTTTAATAGTAAGGATCTAGGGATCTCACAGTAATGCTCATATAGTTTCATTGAAATCAGTCAGATTCTGTATGGGTTCAGAGATTGGCTCATGCCGTTCAGAGATAGGCTCATGCCAATCAGATGGCAGTATCTGGGCCCTTTGTGCATGAAACGCCCCTGACAGGAGCAAGGGGTCTGGCAACCGTGATGCAGCACCCTGAGTGATGACAAAGGCAATGGGGAACTTTTATCCCAGACTCTGGGCTACTCTTTTGAAAATTGCCAACTAGTTTCTTGCATGTCTAAATGGACTTGCATTTTTCAGTTCTCCTAAGGACTCCATTGCATTGGATCCCATGGAACAGAATGGATCAGGCTCAGACAGAGGAAGAGCTGAGTCTGCTCCAATGGAATTTGAGCCTGCAGTTACAAGACTGCTTAGGTTTCTATGCCTGGTGGTCACACCCCATAGACTTTCCTCCTAATGTCTCCCAATTTATTTGTTCTGTGGTAGTGCCTAGGGATTCTAGTTATGGATTATAGGGCCCCTTTAAGTTAGGTGAAAAAATACAGTTAATCTCTGAAGAGCTTCCAGTCAAAGCACTATAATGAATATAATTGTAATGATGAATATATTGTAGCTATAATTGCTCTTCTCTTTCTCAGTACTAAGAAATCAGCTCTTTCTTGCTTCTCAGACTTTTTTTAAAGTGTTGGTTTTGAGGTTTGTTTTTTTTTAATTCTCCTTTTTCTGCAGTTTTTGTCACATTTCCCCCCTTATATTAACATAACTTCTTAGTATGTGTATTTTTTCTTTCTTGTGCATTAGTAGGTGTTGAGTTTCTTCTTTAGCTTTTTTGACTTGTTCTTATCTTTTATTGATCGTTCCCTATCCACAATCACAACACCGGAATGGTGAAGAGAGGAGAAAAAAATGATCTACCTGCTCCTTCGCTTGATCTAATTATATTTTGTATTGTGATTTTTTCCCCCCCCTCCCTGTTGAAGAGAAGTTCCCTCAGGAAAATTCACGGCTTAGGAATCATTTAGATACATGATTTCAGCTTCTTACACTGTAGATGAGCTGGGATGTGTTAGTCTGGCTGGGGAGACTGCCGTGTTTGCTTGAAACTGTTGACAAGATTTGCAGCATCTGGGTGGGAGAGGGGTTTGGAAGGGGTGGAACAGCTGCTGCCCTGTGGGTCTGGTGCACTCTTCTCAAAAGAGGGGATTCTTAATGATCGTCTTTGCTGTCATTTCTGTCCCTCAGGATGGACAGTGCTTGCCTGGTGAAGGAAGCGTGCTTCTGAATTGTGTGCAAGGAAGACGTTACCCATGCAGTTGCACCATGCAGTCAGGAGACCCTGCCTCAGACTTTAGTTTCAGGGAGTCTCCCTCCATGGGTCACTGGAGTTAGGGGCTGGGTGCCTTAAGGCCCAGCTGCCCTGCCTCTTGCTACCTGCTGTGTGCTGCCAGCCCACCCTGGAACATGCTGTTGTCAGGATTTGAGTGTAGTCTCGTCTTCTCCCTGCCATGGGAAAGAAGATCACCACAATAGAAGCTGCCTGAAACTGGGAGCCATTGTGTCAAATAGGACTGGCTGGGATAGGATACTTGGCAAGCCTCTAGAGTTCACCTGAGGGGAGCAGAGACCCAGAAAAGCAACCCCAGTCTTGAGCAAAGGAGATGTGTAGCACTGAAAATGGGTATTTTCAGGGATTTCTCTCTGATGCTTTCCATGTATCCCACTGCTGCGAGAAGGCAGATGCACCAGACCTTATTGGCATCTCCCACATGCATAATTAGATGCAACTCTTATCCCAGGGTCTCTCTGCTGTCTACAATCGACCTCAGTGCAAGCAGCCTTAAAGCACTGCAGTAGCACTGCCAAGCCTCTTGCATGGCTATAGCTCATTAACATGGGAAGGGGAGAAGAGTTGAGTATTTCTTGGAGCTAATCTAGGGAAACAAGCTTTTGTTCTGGCAGTGGGGAACCATCCACATGCAATCTCCAATAAGCCTGTTCCTAATGGCAGTTTCATTTGTGGATAGGGAAGGGGAGACCTTTGGAGTAGGGCTTAGTGCTTGTAGAAGATGTGGGATTGCCAGCCTCAGGTGCTGATGTAAATTTACAATTTGTTCCCAGAAGAGGCTTACATCTGTTTAGCCAGCACTAAGGACCCTGTGCGTTCAGGGAGTGCGTTCCTCGGGAGAGAGCACTGTTCTTGCATCTCGGCAATCTCTGTGATGGATCAGAAGTGAAATGCAATCAGTGAGGGGTGGAATGGCAGCTACTTACGGGGCAAGAGCCCTGTCTTTCATGATGCCCTGCTGTTGCTAGTCACAGATGGCTTGTGCTATCTTGAGAACCTTACACACTCTTCTTCTGGGGGGGGGGAGAAAGGGATTTAGTTGCTGCTTTCAGTTTTCAGAACCCATCCGTTACTCGCCCTACAATGGACAGTCTCTGCTCGTTGGTATCTGTAGCATTTGATCTCTGTGCTATATGTCAAACATGTACCATCCCATTGTTCCTCTGTTTAAGCCTATAGCTAGTTACATTTGCAGCAGAGACTTTTGCTTCTGTCTGAGCCAGCACAGTCAATTTAATGTCACTATTGTTCTTCCTCTATTCTTTACTGATACCTGTTCCCAGATGTCGGGCTTGGAGGTCCACATCTACCTTTGAGTTTGTTGGGAGAGTGGATTTGAGTTTTGAAAGCTCACTGCTCTCCATCTTCAGAAAGCAGTGTTTGTTCTGTTCACGATCAAATCTCAAGCAAAGGGGCAGAGCTTTCCAGCACTCAGTGAAGGTTTGGGCTTTGTTTTGACAGAAGGGCACTTCCTTGTGGCTGAGCTGCAAAGCAAAGAATAAATCATGTAGAAGCGATAAAGACAACTTCCCACTTGGACCTGTTTGTGTTTAGTTATTTCCATTTTTACCCTGGGAAAGGCAGCCTTCAGCTCACCCCGGCCTCTTTTTATTTTTTCAGGAGAATAGTGGCAGTCTAGAATATCTGAAATTGGACATTAGAGCGGGAGAGTGACACTGAGCTGAACTGCACCTCTTCTAGCCCTGCCACGGTGAAGCTTCTAACCCAGGTTGTAACTGTTCCTGGCCCAACTCTCAGCCATGGTTGGCTTTGGCACACACCTGTTCCAAGAGTGTCCAACCACAGTAACAGTTCTGGTAACTGAAACCTCAGTACTAGCAATTGCATACCTGTATAATGACTCTACCTTCCTACTTGGTCCTGGAAGGGGAGATTTGAGGGAGTTGGAATATTATTTAAAGTAAGGACACATTAGTCACCACTGGAAAGTGTAGCTTGTCCAGGTCTGTGCACTGTGAGCTGTTGGAGGGAAGGGGCTTCGCTCTCTCTTGGGGCTCACATGGTCCACTCAATAGAACTGTACTGTCTTCCTGTGTCTGCCTGAGTGACCTGCAGACTTCCCTGCGCTTCTCCTGCTTTTCCTATTTCCAAACCCTGCTACAAAGTGAAACATTGAAAATCTTCTTTGTCACTGCTTCTTTTCTCCTGCTTTGCAATTTGCCTCTGAAACTGCACGGTATTCCTGCATTAACTCAGTCACGCAGACCCATTAGGAGCCCAGCCACGGATAGACGATTCCACCGCTTTCTTTACAAACATTTCCTTTTTGCAATTAGACATTCCAAGTGACCTCGGTGCCTGACGAAGGATTGAGAGCACCAGGTTGGGGGAAACAAGTGTGGAGTGTAATCATCCATTTCCAGCTGCTAATTGCAGAAGGGCTTCAGCCCCTGGTCTGCTTCTTCCAGTTTACTTAGTCTCTCTGGTTTGCCACTTCCTATTGGTGCTGAGACACATTAGGTCATGGTACTTTAATTTACAATTAGTGTGACATGAGCCCTCCTCTGCAGTCACTAGCAAGAGGTAATTCCCCACAGGCCATGGAGTTTATTAAGCTAAATTAATAGAGGAAGAAGAGAACAACTATTAACAACACTCCATCTCTCCAGTGTCCTACTGGGGGCTCATCGCATCAGTACAAAGAAACAGGGACTCAGAAGGACCCATGCTTCCCAAAGCTGCTTGGAGAACAGTGGAGGTTAATTTGCTATAATAGATCTTAATGATTTTCATGAGGCAACCACTGAATCTTGCCTTCTAATCCCATTAGTGTTTCGGGATTGTAATTAGTGTATTAGAGAGGCAGCTTTTTTATATTCTCCACCAGAGGCACACAAAGGTTTAAGCAGTTATCCAGCCTGTATTCAGTGGCTAACTCCTCATTTTGGTTAGAAATGAGGGTGGCTTTTAAATGTATTATTGACTAGATTCTGCAGTTCTTAAATTGAGTAATATAGGTCCTCTGAGAATACCCTTGCTCAGGGACGGCCGGTTATTTCGGGCAGAGGGCTGTTTACTGAATGTGGCAAGCTGTCGAGGGTCACATGGGTAGCCCCACCCCTTGACAGGTGTCCTGCTCCCTGGTTGTCATCTTGGGACTGGAAGTCCTGCCCCCTAACTCCTGCCCTGTGTGCCTCTCTCACTACATACATGCACACACCTGTCCCCCTCCCGCTCCTGGCTCTGGGGTACTGGTGCGGCTCCATGGTCAGGCAGTGCAGCCAGGGACCACATGGTGCTGGAGCAGCCACGTGCAGGGAAAGCTGAGACA
Organism: Alligator mississippiensis; assembly: GCF_030867095.1. Lineage (NCBI taxonomy): Eukaryota > Metazoa > Chordata > Crocodylia > Alligatoridae > Alligator > Alligator mississippiensis. The sequence continues at coordinate 22,825,879 of NC_081833.1, forward strand.
GGCAGATACTTCTGGTTGGGTGGGAGGGGGTGGGGCAGAGCCCTGCTGGCCTTGCTGGTGAGTCCTCCTGGCTTCCCCTTGGTCCTACTACTCCTGGCTCCTGTCATCTTTCACAGACAGCGAGGAGCAAATAAATATTAATCTTTTAATCACTTTAGGTGCCCCTCCGGGCTGAATAGAATGGACTGGCGGGTTGTATTTTGCCTGCCCCTGCCCTTGATGGTTTCAATAGGACTACTCATAGAGCAAGATTCATCTCAAAGAGTTGTCTTTATTGAGATCACCAGGGATACTTGCAGATAAAAGATCACTCAGTGGCCTGATGCAAACTACTTTGGTCCTATTTAAACTGATTCCACTGTTTATTTTACCAAAAGAGGTGTCTTTGTCAAATAATATAATGCAGCAGCGAGTTTATTATAGGCTATTTTTACCTCATTTTTGTAGGACAGGGGTGGGCAAAATGTGGCCCAGGGGCTGGATGCGGCCCACCAGGCCATTCTGTGCAGCCCACGGGGCCCCTAAAAAATTTAGAAAATTCATATTTATCTGCCCTGGGCTGCCTGTCATGTGGCCCTCGATGGCTTGCCAAAACTCAGTAAGCAGCCCTCTGCCCAAAATAATTGCCCATCCCTGTTGTAGGAGATCATCCTCCATTTTGTGTGTACATTGTAGCTCTGTCTCTTAGTAGGAAGTTAGTTATCTGAGGTGCTTTGGGTTAAGACTAAAATAGACCCAGAGCCATCAAAATGTCAAACTTCCAAAAACAAAATATGACTTCAGGCCTCCTCTGTGTCAGGCACTCTTCCAGCTTCTCTCTTCCCAGGTGGGCTTTGCCTTCCTTCTGCTTATTCTGCTCATTAATGTTGTCTGTATGATCGCATCTAGAGGCCTACACAGAGTGAGGTCCGTTAGTTAGCAGCTGTGTGCTCACACAGCAAGAGACAGTCCTTTCCCTGAAGCACTTGGAGCCTAAGGGGTGGGAGGAAAGGAACATTGGGGCTTGTCTACATGAGTGTTACACTGGTATAAGGTAGGGCATGAATTCAAATTGGCATAAGAATCCTTGTGTGGATACCCTCATTCTGGAATAAGGGTGCCTTTTTGGGGTTTTGCTTATATCACTTTGGAACCAGTTTAAGCTGAGCTGAAAAAGGTCATTCTTATTCTAGGATAAGTGTCTGCAGAAGACAGATGTATTAATATGGATTTATACATGTATAAAAATATCTGGTATAGACAAACTCTGCTATTTTTCCTCTTATCTAAACTAGAGCTGTTACACACAGAGACTAAGGACTTGTCTAAACAGCGACGTTCAGGAAATTTAATCCAAATTAATTTTTAAAGTGAATTGGTGGAACTGCATTAAATCCCTGTGTGGGCATTTTTCTGCAACAGATTTAAAATGTTCATTCAATTTAGCTTAATTCATATTGGAAGTACTTATTGTCAGGAGAAGTAACTGCATGGTAAGCTGGGGTGTATAATTACAGTGCACTGGGTACTCCAAACTAAAACCCTTTGTGTGGACACACTTAGGGTCCTCTAAATATAAGGTAGCTCACTACACTTAGAAAGTGTCTTAACTAAAGGCACTTTTAATGCACACTAAAAGTGTCCACACTGGGAGTTAGTATAGAGTTGGGTAGTATGCAGTGAATTTACACAATAGTTTACTGCACACTTGATAAATTTGGAGTGAATCGAGCTAAAATATATTAAGTCAGTTTAAACCCGAATAAGAATTTTCATGCAGAGGTTTAATTCATTCTAACAAATTCACACCTTTAGTTAATCTGGATTACCTCTCCTGTATACTCCAGTGTAGATGAGCACGAGTGTGTTGTCTAAGGTAACACAGGCAGTCCACAACAGCCCTTAGAATTGGAGCTAGATAGAGATGGAGAAAAAGCAGCAGACACTTTTTTTTTTTTAGGAGCAGCAGTAGCCAGGCACCACTTTATTCTCAATGATGGCTTCTCTGTTAGTATGCACAGTACATTCAACATTGTACATTATTTCGACATAGGAATGTATCATTTCCATATGCTTGCATTTGCTAAGGTTAAGCAACCCTAAACAGTCCTCAGTGGTGGCTAAATTTCTGGAGCTTACAGTAGCAAATTGTCTTGCATAGAACTTCCAGCTGTTGTCCATAACACTGGGGTATGGAACATTACTTCTGAAAAGACCCCCCTGGCTTCCATAATCCACAATCCATAAATATCTCATGAAAGGTCTTGAAACGGAAATGAAATATTCAGTGGTTGGTAATATAATGCCTATTTAATACCTTATGAGTTCCTTGGGCCATTTAAATTCTTCATGGATAGTTGGTGATTATTCATCAACAAGAAGCCCAAAAGCAAGCTCTGAAAGGAAGATCTTAAATGCTTGTTACTTGGAGAACAAAAGTCAGATCAGTTAAATGTAAACTTAAGACACTAGGTAATAAAAATGACAAGGGAAGATTTTTGAATAGCCAGCTCGATGAAACATCCATGCATTTCAGACTCTGGCCTCAATGCTGATCACTGCATGGGCCAGAATAACAGGTGCTGTCACTCCCTGAAACCTACCTGGCTCCATTAGCAAAGCATGATGGAAGTGAAGGCCCCATATACATGCATGTAACAGTGCTTCAGCTATGTTGGTTTATGGCAAGCCTTTGATAAACTCTGTGGACTGTGAGGATCTGTTTGTTTGCTAGAACTGCAGAGGGAGGGTTCATGCCATGTTATTGGTAAATTAGAGAACATGCTCTAATGTATCTGTGCCAAAACAGGAAATGGGCAATGGACATCGAGGGATACAGGCTGTACAGGGGAGACAGAGCAGGGAAAAGAGGGTGGATGGGGTGTAGCGCTATATGTCAAAGAGCAATACACATCCTCAATGATCAGGATGGGGTCAGAGGAGGGGCAAAATGAGGCGCTCTGGGTAAGAATGCAAGCGGGTCGTGGGGAAAGGGACTTGACAGTGGGCGTCTACTACAGCCCGCCTCACCAGGGGGACAAGCTGGACCTGGAGTTCTCAGGTCAGCTCATGGAGGCTGTAAAGTCGAGGGATGTGGTTTTCATGGGTGACCTAAACTACCCAGACATCTGCTGGCGGGAGCAGTCAGCCAGGTCCAACAGCTCACGTAGGTTCCTAGCCGGGATACAGGACCTCCACCTAACCCAGGAGGTGCATAGTCCCACCAGGGGAAATGCCTTGCTGGACTTGCCACAGGCGATGACTTGGTGAGGGGTCTGTGGGTACTCGACCATCTGGGTAACAGTGATCATTGCCTGCTGGAATTTACTATCCAGTGCAGGGTGGTGAAAGCAAGAAGCAAGGCAGAGGTACTCGACTTCAGGAGGGCTGACTTCTGTAAGCTAAGAAGGTTAGTAGGAAAGGCATTGGGCACTCAGAGCTTCAATGAGATGGGAGTCCAAGACGGGGGATTGTTCCTCAAGGAGATGATCCTCCGAGCTCAAAGGGAGTCAGTCCCAATGCGCACCAAGGGGGGCAGAAGTGCTAAGAAGCCCCCGTGGCTTAGCAAAGGCATCCAGGGATGCCTGAGGGCAAAAAGGGAGGTGTACAAACAGTGGAAGCAAGGGGCTATCACCAAGGAGGATTACACCTCCGTTGCTCGGGACTGTAGGGAGGTGGTTAGGAAGGCCAAGGCAGAGATGGAGCTAGAGCTAGTGATGAGAATTAAGGATAATAAAAAGTCCTTTTTCAAATACATAGGAAGTAAGAAGAAGGCACTGGGTAACATGGGGCCCCTACAGGACAGGCTTGGCAATCTGGTGATAGCGGCAAGCGAAAAAGCTGACCTCTTTAATGAATTCTTTGCCTCCATATTCCTGAACAGGGACCAGGACATCTCCCCCACTAGAATTGCGGACGGACCCAGGGGAGACACCACCATGCCTAGAGTCAGGGACGACCTAGTTAAGGAACTTTTGGAGGGGCTGGACATGTTTAAATCAGTAAGTCCAGATGCTCTTCACCCGAGGATGCTGAGAGAATTGGTGGGGGTCATAGCGGGGCCCTGGCACTGCTCTATGAGCCCTTGTGGGGCACTGGCCAGGTACCAGAGGATTGGAAAAGGGCCAATGTGGTCCCCATTTACAAGAAGGGTGAGAAAGGAGGACCCTGGTAATTATAGGCCAGTCTTACCTTGGTCCTTGGGAAGACCTTTGAGAAAATTATCAAGGAGCACATCTCCGAGGGCCCAGCAGGGGAGGTAATGCTCAGGGGCAACCAACATGGGTTGTAAACTCCCAAGTAATGCTATCAAATGCTGTCTTCAGTTGTCCCCAGATAAAAACACACAGTGAACAGTGATAAAAAGACTTCAAATACGTGAAAGAGTGCTGTAGATAGAGATGACTGTGCCCAATTTTAATCCAAGTCCACTGAGGTTTGGGCAATGGTTGGCTAAAAGCAGCATATCCAGGGTGAATTCCTTAAGTGGCAGTTGGACTATTGCATGTTTGAAGGAAGAAAGGAAAATTACTTCTCTGAGCGATGCCTTGGTTTTTCCAGTCAGGAGCAGCATCTGTCGCTCACGATTCTTTTACAGTCCAGGAAGGGTGTAGGTTAAACTCACAAGTCTTGGTCATCCTGAACTGCTTGACGAGTGAACATACTGAACTCTGGGTGGTGGGTTTAGGGTGGAAGGGCTTCTTGTGGGTTCACAAGGCTTCCAGATCCACCTGCATGTATGACTGCAACATGTAACATTAGAGTTAGTGCTTTTTAATGGCCATGTCATCTATCTGAATGCTGTTAAAAGAGAATGAGTAGGAGGGGCAGCAGCCCTATGTATTCTGATTCTGAAGGTGTCTCACTGCAGTGTTATACCAACCAAACTGTATGCTACTGTGAAGCATTAATGTCACATCCACTTGTAATGGATCACTGCAAGGGACAGGATCCAATTTTTGGTCCTTGTCTTTCTCTACTCTGGCCATTAAAGATCATTAAAGATTTGAGCCAGGTATGTTGCCAAAAGACCATTTGTTCTGTCCCTCTAGGGGAGCCAACTAACAGGCTCTGATGGAAGTTCTGTGTGGTCTTCAACTGAAGGGAAGACAGCAGGATTTGGAACAAGAAGACTTTTGCATCACTGCAGTGGGGAGGAAACTGCAATGCAGGAATTCAGGGAGCAAAATGACCAGCACCTCTCTGCATTTGAAATAATCCCCAATGAATCTATATGTCTGGATGAGCATGGAGGCGAGACAAGGAGTTTTGCTCAAAGATGTGGAGTCTTCATCGTCCTCTAAGCATGGCTCAGGTGTTGCATCGTGATGATAATATGCAGCCCCCTAACAAACTGACTCTGCTGCCATCATCCCAAAGCTCTGGCATTTGTGCTCCATAGATATGTCATTAATGTTAATTATTGCTGCAGTATTCCATCAAGAGAATCGGAAGTTTTAACATGCTTAGAAGAAAAACTTTGACTGTGCCCCTTAATGAGAAGCTGTGCATCCTTTTACCACTTCAAAAACTGAGGGCATGATTATGAATTTAGATAAGCATTTATGTATCCACGGTGACACACAGAAGAATCCTCTTGTTGCGCTCATACTTGTTTGGTGCCTGTGTGGAAAGAACAGGGAGAGTTAGGCATGGATGTCTCGGGCAGAAACAGCAGCATTAGGATGTAACTTTCCATACAGAATAATTATCTGGAATCTACTGCATTCCCTTTCCTGGAAAGTGTCAATCACAATGACAGAAAGACATACTGGATGTCTTTCCTAGTCTGTCTCCGAGATTTAAATCAACAGGCAAGAGGCTCTGAATAGTTCCTTCTTTCTTTCCTACATGAAGAAACATTGTTCTCCCTTGCCATAAAGGGCAGGACATGGGCTGGTGGGCTTCAACAGCAACAAAGCAGAATTAGCTCAAGCCTTGGAAAAACTTCCCTGTGTCCCAGCAGAACAATAAAACAAGATGCTTGGGGAGCTGTGGAATCTGCTTCACTGGAGATTTTAAGAAGAAGCTTGATAGGCTTCTGTTTGATGTGCATCCATATTGGTTTTCACATTTGAATTCAGAATGCCCAGATACTTTGCTGAGTGGCTGAAGACTTTTGTGGTAACTTTGCATAATGCTTGTTGAACAAAAGCAATGGTCAGGGAATGACTGAGATGACAAGGAAAGGACACCTCCTGAGATACTCTGAGGGACTCAGCTGTTTTGCTTTGAATTAAGAATGTCGCACAGAGTTGCCAGCAAGCCAGTGGGAGACTGGGCTTTTCAGAGGAAGTTCCCTAGTGCCAGGCTTGCAGGGCACAAGTACACAGCCTCAGTTCACAGGGTTGGCTGCAAGCGTTTTCTGGCCACAGGGAAAAACTGCTCATATAATTGTTTCATAGATAAAAGATTTGAGATGCTGTAATTAGTGTAATGAACGTCTAAAAGACAGTATGGTCAAGGTATCCCTTTGTGTCAGGCTGAGCTTTTTCACCTGCTAACGTAATGTTTCCTATTACATTTTTTCCTAATAGGCCCAACTCTCTGCAAGTGTGGCCTAGATCAAGGAATATATTGCTGTTCTCTTGTTTCTGCAGGGTACAGTTGTATAGACTCTGTTATCAGCAGGGATTTGCTTGGCTGGTAACACACATTACAGATGGGGTTTGCAAGAACAGAAGGGATAGTGGTTGTGAAATTGGATCTTATACCTAGAGGGAAGAATGTGGCCTCCATCCTTTGCATTTAGCTGAAAAATTCCATTTCTGCCCTGGAGCTAACCTCCTGATTCTTAGGCTGAGATCTGGCTTATAAAAAAAACCCTGAAACCACGATTCTGATCTCAGCTCAGCACATGCAGGAAGTAACTCCATGGAGTTGAACTTCTGTGAAACTGGTGTCAGCCCTTCAGCTTTATCAAGGAAACTCACTTGTGGCAGGAGAAGCTCTATTTTAGAACATCTGTCTGGTTTTGCTAGGAGCACAAGGAAGGGGTTGTTTGTTTTTTTTTTTTTGCCAGAGTCCACGCATATTCAGCAAAGAAATAACAAAAATGGAAGGAAAAAGAAAGAACTTTATGCCATCAAAATCTTGCTGCATGTTTCTGGCAGTTAAAGTTCTTCCAGTTTCCTTTGGCTAAGCATCCTGCCCCATCATGGTGGCTAGTGGGTTCACAGAATATTTGTTTGTGCTCTGTTTCCTTCTCTGCTTACACACTCTTTCTACAGAGAAGTTTCTGTTTGGAGGAAAAGTTCTATTTGGTTTAAGTTCTCTTCAAAGAATTTCCAGGTTTTATCATTTGCAGCTGTATTAAAAAGTTACACTTTCTGCTACAAAAAGAGAATAATAGATCAGTAAGACTTGAACCTTAAAATGCAGGCATCCTGGGGAAACAGGGACAGGTACTTGAATAAATATTTAACTGTATAGGCTTTGATATAAAGAACTTGCTTTTTCCTTGGCCATGGGAGAAATTTTCTGTTTCAATCTCACACCTTAGAATAATGAGGAGGATAAAATATAACATCTGGTGATTATTCTCCCCACCCCACCCCTCTTTTTTTAATATTACACAGAGTTCATTTAACCTTGAGTTTATAACTAGGAAATTCCTTCTGTTCAAAGAGCTCAGGCAGTTTAAATTGATCTCCCAGAGTTACCTTGCATTCGTCTCATGACTTTGGAAGCAGTACAAACAAAGCCTCCAGGTTAGTTTCCAGGCATTAGCTCGCTCTGCCCTCATCCCTAGTAGCTGCCAGTCTTAAGAGAATAATGCCTGGGAAGTGTTCTCTGAGTCTGAGAGTGGGATTGCTGGCATTTGCCCATTCTGTGGCACAAAGAAGAGTTTGAGAGTAGACCGCTACAGAATAGGCTTTCTATTATGACTGAGGACTGAAGCATGGAAATTGTATATTTTTAGACACTTGACAAGACTTTTAGGTGTGACTGGGGAGGGTGGTCTGTAGCCTCCAATCTGTTTTTGGAGGCTCAGGTCTTGAATCTTCTTGGTACAAACCCTGGAACTCTGTTAAGTCCTTGAATTCTTGTATCACATTGACTTAACTGCTCCCATTCAGATCAGCAGGAGTTTTACCATTAACTTTTAATGGGAGCACAATCAGGCCTTTGGTACATTTCTCCTAATGCCTACCAAGTACCAATATAAACAGGAGCTAACTACAGAAATCATCACCATGTCCCTGAAGAATATGGCCTATTTCCTCTAGACCCTGTTGATGGAGGGACTGGGGAAGAAACTCAATTTCTAGACTTGGACACCTGATTTTCAGCACCCTGCATCCCTTGTCTGAACTTGAATAGCTCCTGCAGTTTGTGGACACCTGCCTAAGTTAGCTCTAACCCAGCAGGCTCAGGAACTGTTGGTGGCATAGGACTGGCAGCCTGGCCTGCAATCCTAAGGGTGCTAGCCCTTGCTGAGCTCTGTGCTGCCACAGCCATGTTGCTAGCAGTACCCAGGCTGGCTAGTTTAAAGCTTGCTCAATTATGTTGACAAGCTGCAGTTATGACCCTAAGCAGCCCAGTTGTCAGCGCTCTCTTGCAACTGTCACTCTTACTCAAGGGGACTTTGTAAGATAAAGCTTCTCATTCAGGTACCTAAACATGGATTTTGAGGTCCCTGATTTTTGGCACCTGGGCTTGAAACTTTGGCCTTTAAGCAGCTTGCCCATGGCCACTCTCCAGGCCTCTGCTCATTCATCTAGAACATCCTGTCCTTGAAGACACCTCCCTCATCTCTTCATCCTCCTGAGACGAGAACTTAGCGAAAAAAGAGAGTGAAGTTATGTTCCTACTTCTCTCAGGGACCATAGTCAGAAGCTACCTCAACATTTCAGGTGAATTTTCTCTTCTTTCTTTTTCCGTGTGTTATTGCTTAGCTCCATCGCACTCCATCCTATTCCCTTTCCTCACATTACTTCTCTTATCCTGTCTCTGTGTGTTGCATATATTTTACCAAGCTATTTATAGGTTTTCCTGACCCCTGCTTTTTGCCTAGGTCTCTCGTCCTTAGTGACTATCTCTGCTCCTGTCTTGGTGCCCGGTTCCAGTGCTGGCATCATCATTTTCTTGTTAAAAGGGCGGCAGGCGAAAGTACGACTAACAGCAAACAGGGAAAGACTCGCTCCATGTGCTGAGTTTCGTGACAAATGGGGGAATTTGGAATTGTGTTTTCTGGGGATGAGTTTCATAAGGGAGGGAAACACAGTATCCAAAGTTAGACTGGTGTTTTGTTCAAACCCTGCCTGCTCACTCTTGAAAGTATAAGGCAGAACCTCATGCCTAGGGACAGACATTACACATAAACCAGTTTAAGTGATCAGAAACTGGTTTAAACCTGTAACAGAACACAGGTTCAGTGCACATAAACTAGTTTCAAAATGGAGCGGCGAGGGGACAGCAGCCTTTATTCTGGTGTCCAGGGGAGTGTGACTGTGGCAGACTCTGGCCCCGGCCCCAGGCCCTGGAGCAGCAAGGGGGGGAGTGACCCTGATGGGGGCTGCAGGCCCATCACAGTGTCCCAGAGTGTGAGCCTCTTCCTGGCAGGGGGGTCATGCTGCAGGTGGGGCTGGGATGGGGAGAGCTATCACAGACAAGCAGTGGTGGCAGCGCTAGGGGCATTTGGGGGGCTATAACCCCCTCTGAACCCAGTACCACTGCTTTCCACACTCCACGGCAGCTCTGACTCCCAGCTGGGTAGAGGTTTGTGCTCCGCAGACACCAGGACAGGGGCTATTGCCCCATTAAGGTCCTGCCCCCTCGCTGCTCCAGGGTTGGGGCAGGACCAGAAGCTGGCTGGCAGGGCCCTTTTGGTGAGGAGACAGGGAGGGGGGTTATTCCCCCCCACCCTCCAGCATCTGGCAGAGGGGGCAGGAAGGGGCTTATCTTGCTGCTTGCCCTGTGCAGGGAGCTAGCAGCGGTCAAGGCAGGCAGGACCTGCTGAGGTCCTCTCAGGGTAGAGGGGGGAAATAACCCCTCCCCCTGCCCCTTGTTCCTCAGGGGCCATGCTGGCCAGCGTTTGGCCATTCCCTGGCCCTGCTGCTGCAGCAGTGAGGGGCAGCACCCAGTGGACCCCAGCCCAGGTCTGTGCCAGTGGGACAGGGAGTGGGGAATGAAACCACCTCCCTGCACAGTTCACTCTAGGCTACTGCTGGGGCTGGCCATCCCCACCTCCCCACCCCCGCTCTAGTGCCCCGCGGCTCCTGGCCTGAGCCACTGCAGGCATGTGCCTGCATTTCGTGAATGTCTGTTCATTTGCAAATTGGTTCAATCTAGGCAGGTTAAACTAACCTACAAAGATTGAATCAATTCAGCCTCCAGCTTTTTAAATGTCTGTCCATAGCCCATTAGTTCATGAAAACAGAGGGAGTAATGTGTGGGACCTGAGCATTACCAGAGTCCATCCAGAACCAGGTATGATGGTGGCAGTCATCCTCCTCCTTCATGCCTGCCATCTGGAAGTAACAGCAAAGAAGAAGACAATATAACTCTTCCTCAGTCATTGGGTTCTAGCTTTTCCCTGTCAGCAGGTAACAGCCGGGAGCATTCTGACGGCAAAGGGCATTTATTGGGGCTGTGGCTTCTTTGGTGGTTCTCTGCTGCTGGTTTTGGAGAGTGATGCAGCAGTTAGTTCACTAGCAGGGCATAATCTGCCAAAGGGCCAGATTCATGCTAGAAATTGATATAATCCAAGGAGGACTCCACAATATGTGTTTTGGAGGGGGCACCAAATGACATCAAGGGCTGTGTGGAGGGGAGCCAATGGCTGTAGCATGTTGTTTTAGGAAGGGACGGGTGGCAGGGGAACAACTGCCATCAAGATAACGGATTGAGCTGGTATTTTAGAATGTAGCACTTGGGGTTATGCAAGGCAAAGTTTTAAAAGACTGAATCTCTTTCGAGACCAATAAATGTCCGTGTTGTAGATGCTGTGAGCTGCCATCCAAACACTCTACTCCCCTGGCAGAGTGTGAATTGGCTCTGCTGTTTTGCACTTCATCTATAACCCATTAAGTCTCAGGCTTCAAGCCCAAATTCTCCCTGCACTCTCCAGTGCTCACTTTTGAGCATGGGTCCTACCTCATCATCACTCCCATCAGTCTTTGCTCTTGCAGCCATTTTGCTCTGGCTGTAGGATGGATTTTGAATGCCCGGGGGTTCCTTTCTCTTGCCCTATGCCCAAGACCCAGCCTTCTCCTCAGGCTTTTCAAACTTGCTACCCAAGTCAGCCACCTCCAGCTTCTTGACTTCATTGCTACTTCCATCTTCACTTCTCCCATTTAGCTGAGTGACTGCCAGTTCCATGCTTGGGAGACATCAACAACTAGCCGAAATCACATGGAAACTTCCAGATGCCTGTTTGCAGGCCTCTGATGAAGCTTGTGCATGCTACAGTGCCAGCTTCATAGTGCAGGTACTGTTATCTAGTAGGATGAAGGCTTGCACTGACTGACTCTCCTTGCTCTCTATGGCAGGAGGCTGAGAAGGGCAGGTGATACTGAGACAGACCCTTGCTGCTGAGCTTAAGAGTGCCTTTACTAAACTCTGAAGGGACTAGACTTCTGGCCTCTCAGCCCTGTGCAAAGTCTAAGCCAGCAGAAGCAGTTTTCAGGGATAGGAGAACAGCATTGTACAAGAAAAAGACTTTTCTTTTGGTCATTGGGCTACAGGTGAGAAGGAAATGTCGAACTTACACACTGTATGGAAGCTCTTGGAGGAGGGGAAGGAGGGTCTGGAATGGAGTCTCAAAGATGCACAGGGCCTTATCCTGCAAAGTTTCCATTTATTTTCCTCCCTTTAGCACATATGGTTCAGTAAAGTTAAAAATCTATTTCCTCATTTGCTGCCTATAGCAAAACCATTTCACTCCTCAAACAAGCTCACCTGAGCTCAGCATGTTCTGAGTTGAGCATGACTGCAGAGAGACCATCTTTCATTTCTGTTAACCAAAGCACTTGAGCAGAGTTTTGCTGAATGGGGATGGAATTGAGCATGTGTTTGAAATGAAACATCTGCTTAAGAGCTTTGTTGAATCAGAGCCTTTAATGAGAACAGAATTTAGCCCCAGCTTTTGGATTGGGATTGGACTGGGACCCTGCAGGTTCTTTTGCTGCAGGTAACACAAGCAGCTGCAACATTGTGGTTTTGGCATGGATATATGGTAGAGATGTCTTTGCTTCTCTGTGCAGATGTTCAGCCAAAGCAACCCAGTCTTCTAGCCTAAACAAGGAAGCACTCTATTTTCCCTCTTACTTTGATTTAATACAGCATATTATGCAATTAGAGTACACAAGAGTCCATAAATCTTCCTGGCTGAATCCTGATCGAGGCCATGCTTTTAAGGCCTCGATCAGCAGCAATCTTTAATCCGTTGCAGACAACTAGTTGAAATGTCTGAGTGTTGTTTTCTTCCCTTCCTTTAAAAGAAGCTCTTGTATTGAAATTAAAGTGCATTGGAGAGGAGCAAAGCAGTGAATTTAAACCTAGTTTGAATCAGTCAGCTATACAGCTGAATCTCTTCCCTCCATTAAATAACCTCTTTAATTTTTATATTAAAAAATCATAACAATAAAATTTGCAAGTGACAACCAATTCCTTTAGGGCAAAGAGATTTCATTACCACATTTCAATCTTTTATTTAATAAGGAGATCTGAACATGCTCCTAGGCATTCAGCAAAGCATAAATGATTCAGAAGTAAACACTGTGCAACAGTAAAAGAAGTGGTGTTTGCAGATATGGTAGCGTTCAGCATTCAGCCCCAGGTAGGAGAGAAGGTTCCAGTGGTGAATAGATTATTGTATATATGTGCTTGAGCGGTCTCCCCCTGCTGAGAAATGGTATGGAAAGCTTAGTTTCAGAGGCTAATTGGTAACTGGGGCTTGACATGCACCAGTGGACTCATATGGTTGTTCTAGAATGCCAGGAGTTGAACTTTCTTGTATTTATTCTTTTGATGCTTTCCCCTGTTCTCCCTGACTGCACAGCTAAAGGCTCTGCCCCCTTCCTAAGGCTCTCTTATACTACTTGAAGTTTTGCATATGACTACAGAAGGGGGGATCCATTATTACTACCCTGTCAGTAACATAAACATGATATATAATTAATTAGGGACCTACTTAAATCACAGTTTCACAATTTTTTCAGAAACTTAAAAAAAACAGTGGTTTTTGCAAACACTGCAAAAAATGGTGTTTCCCACAATTTTGTATGGAATTGCCTAAAAATACCAATAGAAGCTTACAGGAATACAACAAAAGTGTGGCAATGCCTGCAGCAAGAGAATGTGGTTTGAGAGAGAGCTACTGAGAGGCTGAGCAAAGTATGTAGACTCAGTGAAGTCACCAGTCAGGAAAGCAAAAGGGTTTTGGTGCCATCTTTTTAAAAAGTCAGATGTAATACTGCAGCAGTGCTGAAGTCTGAAGCTGAGTGGTTGGCCTCTCAACCAATCGGCGGTAAGGTATAGGGCTACCATGAAAAGACTGTGAATTGGCTCCATGTGCTGCTACCGGCCTGCAAAAATCTCTGTCTCACCACGATTTAGGTAGGTTCCTACGTATAATTAAGTTGTTTCTTGGGGGTAGCGGGTGACTGGCCAAAAATTTATGTTGATCAGGTGAGGGAACACCTTGAGAAACTGGACATTCACAAGTTTGTGGGCCCAGATGAAATGCATCCGAGGGTCTTGAAAGAGCTGGCAGACATCACTGCATCCCCCTTGGCAGGGATATTTAAAAAATCGTGGTGCTCGGGTGAGGTCCCAGATGACTGGAAAAGAGCCAATGTGGTCCCTATCTACAAGAAAGGGAGGAGGGATGAACCAGGGAACTATGGACCAATCAGTCTGATGTCCATCTCTGGAAAAATTGTGGAGAAAATTGTCAAGGCATCCATTAACGCCAGATTAATGGAAGGCAAGCTTCTGAATGCCAGCCAACATAGCTTTGTGACTGGCAAGTCTTGCCTGAGCAACTTCATCTCCTTCTATGACCAGGTAACATATGCCCTGGACAAGGGAGATGATGTGGATGTCATCTATCTGGATTTCAAGAAGGCCTTTGACCTAGTTCCCCATGATGTCCTCATGGTTAAGCTGGGGAACTGTGGCCTAGATCATCATACTGTCTGATGGCTAGGCAACTAGCTACCGGGTTGGACCCAAAGAGTACTAGTTGAAGGGAGTAAATCATTGTGGTGCAGTGTTACCATTGGAGTCCCTCAGGGCTTGGTACTTGGGCCAGTACTCTTTAACATTTCCATCAACCATCTAGATTTGGGAGTCAGAAGTGTACTGGCCATGTTTGTGGATGATACCAAATTGTGGGGGAGGGCCGTCATGCCCGCAGGACAGGCTGGGGATACAGGCTGACTTGGACACACTCTCAAGGTGGACTGACCAAAACCAGATGGCCTTTAATACAGAGAAGTACAAGGTGCAACACCTCGGTGGGAAGAACCCCCAGCATACCTACAGGCTCGGCAGTGCTACGCTTGCTAGGATCATGACCAAAAGGGACTTGGGGGTCTTGATTGACCACAAGATGAATATGAGCCACCAATGTGATGCGGGAGCAGGCAAAGCTAACCAAACTCTGGCGTGCATCCACTGATGCATCTTAAGCAAAACCAGGGAAGTCATCTTCCCGTTCTACTCAGCCCTGGTAAGACTGCAGCTGGAGTACTGCGTCCAGTATTGGGCCCCCCACTTCAGGAAGGATGTGGAGAAGCTTGAGAGAGTCCAGAGGAGAGCCACTCATACGATCCAAGTCCTGGAGGGAAGGCCATATGAGGAGAGGCTGAGGGACTTGGGACTCTTCAATCTGGAGAAGAGAAGGCTCGGGGGGACTTGGTGGCAGCCTACAGCTTCATAAGAGGGGTACATCAGGACCTGGAAGAACATCTGTTAACAAGGATAACAAGGTCTAACATCCATAAACTCCAGGAAGACTGATTTAGACTGGATATTGGAAAACTCCCCCCAGAGGTGGTGCAAGCATCTACTTTGGATTCCATCAAAAAACAGCTGGATTTATTTCTTGCTGGGGTCACTTGATCCTAACTGACTTCACACCTATGGCAAGGGGGCTGGACCCGATGATCTCTTGAGGTCCCTTCCAGCCCCTAATGTCTATGAAATCTATGAAATTTGAGGCTCAGTTAGAAGCAGTGTGTTGTGATTTGGTCAGTATGCAAAAGTGCTTCAAGATCCTCAGATGCAAGGCAGTGTAGTAATACAAGATATTACAAGTTACTGCAGGAATTCAGAATTTATGCTGCAGGTTGGGAGCTGCCATTTTTGATGAGTAGAACAAGAAGGGTCTGAAAGCATGTTCTACTACTTAACCAGGTTGACGTCAACCACAATCAGATAAATCAGGCTAGAGGTCACTTTGGGGCAGAATGCCTGTTCACCTCTCTGCATATGGGCAAGGATATTCCAGTCTTTGCTTTGGGTGGGAATCCTCTTTGCTCATATCCAGGGGCAACTCATAGGGAGTGCACACAGGTGCATGTGCACTCCCCGATCGTGGCGGTGCAACCCCTGCCAAAAGGTGCTGCTGACACTGTTGGTGACGCCTGTGGGCGGTTGCCGCTCAACACCCCACCAGTGGCATCTGTAGGTGGTTAGCAATTCCTGCTGGCTGCTGCCAACGCTGGTGGCGGTGCCTGTGGGTGGTTGCCGACCCTTGGTCAGTGCTTGCCATCCCCCTCCCCACCGCCACTGCCAGTGCTGGTGGCATCTGCGGGAGCTCCGCGCTCCCGCTGCTGCCAGTGCAGCTGTGTCCCTCCAGCCACTGGGGGCACATGCTGTTCATGCTTATACCCTGCAAAGTGCCTGCAGGAAGGAGAGTTGTGGTGCCCATTGCAATGGACAGTGGGAGTCCCACTACAAAGAGATTCATTTCAGAATCCCAGTCAATCTCACAGAAGGAATGATCTTTGAGGAGGCAGCAGTTCAGAAGCTACCTGTTGTGCTGCTGTTTCTGAATATTAATTTCCTTTACATAAGATTATTATTTCTTCATTGAAACTACTGGAAGTAAACAAACACTTGTACCATTTACAGTAGTAAGCAGGCATAAGTGTAGTGAGAAGGCCATACAGCCTTCTGGTGCTCAAGAAAAAAATATGGGCATATTGAGTAGGTTTCTGTTATTCTTAGTCATATGTGTAGCCCATTCTACTTCACTGAGACTCCTTGGCTAAAGACAGAAGTTACACATAAACTGGTTTAAGTGATCAGAAACTGGTTTAAATCTATAACAGAACAGAAGTTCAGTGCACATAAATGTGTTTCAAAATGGCTGAAACTGGTTTAAGATAAACCTGGTTGAATGTAGTATCAGACTTAACTGATTTGGGTCAAACAGGTTTATGAAACTTCTGCCCCAGACCCCTTTCTGCTTCAAGTTAAATCATAGTTCCTCCAGCATCCCAGCATGTTTTCCAGGCCTGGGCTGGGCTGTGCTGTCCGCTCCAGAGAGCAGGTCTGGCCCCGTCCCTCTGTTTCCTAGCTGGAGCCATGAGGGCTAGCTGACAATGGGGTGGGGTGTGGGACAAGCCCAGCTGGGGCCAGGGAGGGGAGTTAAATACCCCTTCCCCTGCTCAAACTTATTGCTGGCTGCAACTGTGCGCTACAAATCCCAGAGGTACTTGGAAGCAGGAAGAGGAAGTGCAGGGTCCTGCTGCTGTAATTCTGGACTGCAAATCCCAGAGACCTCAGGGGCAGCAGGAAGAGCATATTTGAAGTTAGATACCAAAGCTGTTTTTTGGGGAGAGCCGTATTGATTAAGTAACTTAGCTCTGTCCTACTTTGCAAGATACTTTTATCTGAAGGCAGTGGTTTATTCTGGAGATCTTTTGGGTTTTTATATGCCCCACTTTTATGGACAGCTTTTGCCTAGTTTTTGTTGAATTCAGATTGTTGGGATTATTCTTTTTTGCACTCCTATGACATGTCAGTCTGCAGACAAAGGGGATAAGTTCATTTCCCCCTTTCCTCTTGGAAACTGAGGTCCATAAATTTGAAATATGGCAGAATGTCATTGCCACAGGCAAAGAGAGGTGAATGTTCAGGGTCAGGATAGGTAAAAAACTACCCGTGCAGTGCATTTATTCAAAGGCAACAAGAGCACATAGCACTGCTTTAAGGATGTTCTTATGTTTGCCTACTTAGAGTATTATGGATTTATGCAGCGTCTTTGTTCCCCACTCTTCTTTATAAATTGTCATCCCTTGAAGTTCAGAAGGGACGGGGCTCAGTTGTAATGAATGCCAAGGGCGGGGATGGTTCTTAGTGGAGGCAGATAGATCCTGCAGTGTTCTCTGGCCCACCAGCTCTCAAGCAGACTGGTGCAGTCTGCTGTTTGGTGTAACCACTTGGGTCTCCTATTTGCTGCCATGAAATGTGTTGCTGACATCATTGCACAAGCTGTTTTACAGACAGCACTGCTATAACGGGCCATTCCTAGGCTGCTGGGCCATAGCAAGGCAGGCACATTGCTCTCTACATAGCAGTCAGGCAAGTGAAATATTGGCCAGTGCAGACAGGGCAAACTATTTGTTACCAGAACAAAGGGGGTCTTTTTATGGTCCATAGACAATACTCAGGACCCTCAGACTCAGAGATCTCTTCTGATACATTCTTACTCAGTGAACTACAGGGACCTTTGTCTTACCAGCCTGTGCAGGAAGAAAGATCCCTGGGTTTCTGGGGCACTGGAACTTACCTGTTTCCTCCCTGGACTTATTAAGATTGTAGTGATTTGATTTAGATACAGACCTGTCTCTTGGGTCATGCTGCTATATATGTTTTTTGGAGTCTGACGGTTTTCACTTCATAAGGATGGTGAAACCAGCCTGTAGAAGGCCACCTGGTCCCTACTTGAATGCATTGGCAATGTCTCCACTGATTTCAATAGGAGCAGGATTGGGACTGGGGTTCAGTATCTGACAGTGCAGCTAAATCAGGGAAAGGACAGGGAATGCCTCCCTGCTGAGGACTGTCCCTGTCTATGGCTACTCTTTAGACTGCTGCTC
The DNA here is from genome assembly GCF_030867095.1 of Alligator mississippiensis. Lineage (NCBI taxonomy): Eukaryota > Metazoa > Chordata > Crocodylia > Alligatoridae > Alligator > Alligator mississippiensis. The sequence continues at coordinate 22,843,914 of NC_081833.1, forward strand.
ACCAGCTGGCTTCTGGAAGGGGATACAGTTGCTACCAGGAGGGGTATTATGAAGGTCTATTAAAATAAAAATGTATAAACAAGAAATAACTGGTAGTTTGCAAGCTGCCTTCTTCCTCTCCTCTATTCCACCAGGTTCCCTAGAGTTAAAGGTTAGATTCTCATTTAGTCAGTTGTCCAGCTGTGAATAGAAGAAAAATGGCCCTCAAAATGTAATGGCTCTGCACTGGAAGGTATCATTCAGAGCTAAATAGCTCCTCATGCAGACATAGTGGCATTTAAAGGCTTCCCTGTGCTTTCCATTGTGGTGCCTTTGCTTTTCCATCAGCAGTGGGGACTTTTTTCTTTTTTCCAAGTCCTTGAGGATTTTCTAGTTTCAGAAGGTGTCTGAAGGGCTATTTAATGTGAATATTAACACAGCCACTTTCCATTGAGAATTTGCAGTGTGTGTGTCATGTATTGAATTTTGCCGTTTGTTCCTGAGCTATCCAGGGCTTGTTTGCCTGAAATTATCCAAAGTGAATTCGAGATTGGCTGCCCTCCAGGAAATATTTGCTGATTGTTTCATGACTTCGCTTTATTGACATGGAAACTTTAATTACACTGCTGTTCTCCTCTGCAAAACTCCACTTGAAATGTTGTTAACAGCATTTCCCTTTTACATTTATCTTGATAGAATGGTTGAACTAGACATAAACCTGCCTATAACCCCCATACAAATATTTGACCCATTTTGGCTTTGTTGCTGCCTGTATTAAGTGTCTAAAATGCTATTGAATCAGATTTAGTATTTCACCACCACCATTTAGCGGTGAAAATGACTGCATTATTTTCCAGGACTGTAGGAGATCAAGTCTACTGATACTGGCAGAAGCCCTGGGGCATATCTTCATTAGGAGAAAAGGTACATTTCTTACCTTGTGTGTGGCAAAGACATGGGGCAAAACCTAGTGAAAACAAAAGGTAGTTTGTAGTGCTCATATGTGTTAGCAAGCTGAGATAATGACTAGGGTTGGATTTGACCTGCTTAGCTCATGTGGAAACTGCCACCTGTTTTCTCTTCAGTCCCTGCAAACTCTTTTGCTGGCTGCCCTAGGATAGCCACCACTTTAAGAAACACCTTTCTCCTAGTGAAGACAAGGCCTGAAAAGTGACTAGTGTCTCATCCTGGCTGTGGGGTATAAGCTAGAGGAAATAACCAAAATGTTTCCTAGAATCTGATAAGACCTCAGTTATTAAGCGGTATCACCTTATATCCATCCTTATGTGGGGAATTTGCATGCTTATCTGCCCTTAATGACTTAAAAGAGAAAGCTCTTTAACTTAAGGCATTGAATAAGCGAAAGTTGAGAAGGGCTTAGTACTGTCTTTGCAAGGTGTGGCTCAACTGTGATTTTACATTTTGACCATATATTAGGCGTGCGCTGATAGACATTTTTGGGGCTGATACCGATAGCCAATTTTTAAGGAGACGTTGGCCGATACCAATCCAATTTCTGATACGCAGCTCTTCAGCTTGAAGAGCTGCGTCCAGCTGGTAAGTCTGGTGTGGTGGAAGGGGAGATGGGAAGGAAGGAGTGTGGGGAGCAGATCAAGGACCCTGTGGTGAGGGAGTGGGGCTGGGACAGGTGCTGCCCAGCCAGGGCGGGGAGGGGCGCAGGCCAGAGCCACAAGCGGCTTATCCAGGGGGAGGGGGGTCGTGTGGCCCGGGGCGGGCTACAGCTGTCAGCTGGGGGTGGGCGCGGAATGGAGCCGTGGCTTGTTCGGAGGGTGCGGGAAGGTGGGGGTCGCTCCCGCTGCTGCGCGCAACTCATTTGGTGCTCATCTAGCAGCTCTCACCGCTGCTCCTGCTGCTTATCTGGGAGGGTATGGGGGGATGTGCCCCTGGATCTGCACAGGTGGGGTGGGGCAGGCTGGGGCCAGGGCGAGCTGGGACCCACCAGATGAACACTGGGCGAGTGGCGGCAGCCCCCCCCATGCCCCCCGGATGACCCACGGCTCCGTTTCACACCCGCCCCACCCTGTCTGGGTAGCCCCAACCCCAGACCCTCCCTCACCGCAGGGACCTTGATCTACGTCTGCCCCACTGTAGCTGGGCAGCCCACACCCCTTCCCCCTCCCCTCCCACCACACCAGATTTACCAGCTACAGGCAAGTCCCCAAGCTGTCGGCTCTGCTCCTCACTGCCTATGTGCTGTGCTGCAGCTGCACGCACACATGGGCATTTATTGGACAAATTATCGTCTGCATCAGGCCAATTTCTGATACAGAAAATTTTCTTTATATCGATGCTGATCTGATATCGAACCAATGTATCGGTGCACCTCTACCATATATATATCTATATATATAATATCTGTACCAAAAGTTGCATGTTGCATTCTGTCCTTCACCCAGATGAGAAAGGCCAGGTACAATTGTATGGAGAACATTAAAAAGGGGACTTTGATGTGTTGGAATAAAGTGATACAGGCCAGTAAGAAACTAAAACCCTTTGACTTCCAATGGGATATAATAGGCTCCTAAGTTGTTTAGGTTCATCCCTCCCTCTAAAGCGTTTGCTCATCATGAGGGATCCTGCTTTTCTCTAATAAAAAATCAGAAATTCTCTGATGAAAAATTGTTAATTCTCTGATAAAATCCCCAAAATCCGTTATTAAAATTGAAAGCCCTCTGCAGCACCTGCTAACCCTGCTGGTGCCTCTCACTGCCCCCAAAGCCCCACCCCCAGCCCCGCTGGTGTTCCTCATGCCCCTTGCCCCCCACCCACAGCCCTTGCCCCCCAGCCCTGCTGTAGGGGCCCCCAGTTGCCAGGGCTATGGGACCAGGGCCCTAAGTCTGCAGCTCCCTGCTTCCAACAGCAGGCAGCTGCAACAGAAGCAGCACAGAGCCGGCTCCCCCACTGCTCGGCCGGGGCCGGGGCCTGCTCCCGGCTCCCCCCCAGCCCTGCTGGTGCCCCTCCAGCCCTGCCAGAGGGGCCCCCAGGTCCCTGCAAGGCCCGCTTACCTCCAGCTCCAGGTAAAGAGTACCTATCACTATGAGCCTTTGGTTTTCATGGAGCACATGAGGATACGCGCTCCTCTGTTACTCCTTCAAGTAGAGACATGTCTGCAGAAGAGATGAGTCCAAAGCATTCCTGTGATCAAGATAGTCTGGAGCCAGCAGGGGCCATTTGGCTCCTGGTACCAATAAGAGCAGCATAGGAGAACCCTTATGTTGACTGTATGCCAGAGGCCACCTGTGCTGGGGCCAGTCTCAAGGACCCATTTCTGCCCCCATTGCATTGCACCGCCAGAAAGAGGGGCACACAAGAGTGTTGGTATAACTGCGTGGCTGAAGAGCTCAAGTTGTGCTACCTCCTCAACTTCTGCTGGCCTGGGAAATGATGGACAGGATCTGAGGACCTCTGATGTGGGAGGTATTACCATACTCTTAGACTGTCAATTCTGCTCCATCTGATGGGATGGCTGGGTGGATGATTGGGTAAATGCTCTTGAAATCTGCAGTGGCTTAGAAAGCAGCAGCAGACAGAAAATGTGCTTTATTCTTCAGAAAGCTACTGTAAATTTCAGTGACTTTTCTCTTGAGGGGTGTGTGTGGTGAGGGAGGCTGGGAAGAAGGAAAAATATGTGAATCAAAGTGATTTATGCTTCTTAAGCAGGGACTGGACTGAAGAGAACAAAACCTGTTCAAACTGGGGGAGAAGGTATTATGAAGAGGGGAGAAAAGGGCAAGTTTCAGCCCACAGGAGAAGGCCATTTGTAATGCAAGAGCTTGGTGCCTCCTCAGAGGACGCAGCCCTGTTTGAGAACGTAACAGCTACAACTGGCTGCAAGGGCTGCTGTTGTAGAGCAGCCTGTCCCCAGGGCACTGCGGAGCATGGCAAACATGTCGCAACGGTAAACAAATAGAATCAGTTCAAACACCTTGAGAACAGGAGTGTTTTCTTCTGGCGCCTGTAAAGCAGCCTTCATATTAATTTACAAAGCCTCCGCACTCCTTTACGAGAGAAGTCTCACATCTCTTATGTGTAAAATGGGGACATGGAGTCTCAGCCTGAGCCATCTGTCATCACACACGCTGAGTCATTTGCGGGAGCAAAACCCAGGAATCCAGACACCCCCCCCCCCCCCATTTCTCTGGATCCAGCCCTCTAGATTGGGGGTCACCAACCTCTTAGAATGGCAGGCTGCCACTTGTGACCCAGCTACTGCTGCAGCCTGCCAGTTGCTCCTGACTCCCCTCCACAATGCCCCATCCACTGCTCTCAGACATCCTGCTACCACTTCCACCTTGTGCCCTGTGGTGGCAGCAATGAGCAGTATGTAGAGAGTAAGTGGGGAGGTGCGGTGAGGGGAATTGGCAGCAAAGCACAGGGTGGAGAAGGAGAACTCATCAGAATGACCTGTGTGCTGGTGATCCTCCATGCTGCTGTGGGTCAGATCCAAGCACTCCTGGTCTGCAGGCCATAGGTTGCTGACCCCTTCTGTAGATCATTCTTCAATAACTTGAATATGGGTGGGGCTGAAGTCTATGCATCATCTTAACTAGTGAAATCCCTTATTTGCTCATTTGAATGGATGGCCTATGCATGCTAATATTTGTGCATATGAACTGTGCCGTTTACCCACCTGGTCTGCCTGCATCGGTACATGCGTGCTGTTTGTCACGCAGACCTCAGAGAGCATGGCTCTGATTACCTGTAATAGACACAGGGACTGTGGGAGCTAGAAAGGGGAATGTCAAAGGGCTGGACAAAAAGCTTCCTTGATGCATAATGTACTGAGCAGCATGAGCAGACATTGGAAAAGAGACTGTTAAGAAGGTATACCTCAAGGGAAGATGTTCTTCCTCGGGGGCCTTGTATTTGAGCAGCAATCCTGTTTGTTGGCCTAGCACAGACATCACTCAGTCTGGTTTTTCTCTGATGTGGAATGGCAGGCTGGCTGCAGATCTTTGGAAGCCAGTCACGGCCCGCATTGTGACTGTGCTGAGCATACAACTTCCCTTCAGGCCTCCAAGATTGTGTGCCAAGAAGGGAGCCGAGTGCTCTGCTTAACAAGCTGTGAAAATGGGCCGTGATACAAATAGTTTTCTTGACGGCTAAATGATGAGTCACATTGAATTGGAAAATGAGGTGAGGAAACTATAAAACATCACAAATCAATTGAGCATCATCTCAGACACATGGAAGTCTGAGCAGAGGTTGGATCGTGTGCTGGCATTCTCTCCTCACAGCTCTGATGACAGGGGGAATAGCAAGGATGCAAGACTCTGGCCTGATAACTTGTAATATTCTTCCCCCTGACCTCAGTGGCATGTCTACACTGTGGCAGTGGCAAGTCCTGACAGGGCTGCTCCTGAGCCTGCCCTAGCCACCCATGCCCATATGCATGCTCTGTATCCAGAACTATACCACAGAAGCCATTTCAGGGGCAGAGAGTGGTTGTTCTCAAGCACACAGGAAACTGAAGTCTAGAGATAGGTCACAAAGGGATATCCTGAGGTTCCTTCACTGATTTACTTCTGGGTTTGCAGGGTGTAAGGGGGTGTGGGTAGAACACACTTCTGGTCTAGCACAGACATGGCCACTCTTTCCCCAAGGCCTGGAGAAGGTGTGTATAAATAACTGGAGATGCAAAGTGCTGATGAAGTTAGGGGAACTTTTGCAGTCTCGGTTGGAAGATAGGGGCAAGGTCAACTTTTGCCCAAGCTGCAGCATGTGCCCAGCACTGCCCTTAGCCTCTCCGTCTGGGTATGCATATGTCCAGAGCTGTTCTAAGGAAGCTGTGTTGTCCCATTTCCAGGAATTGACGTGTACAGAGAGGGAAGGAGGAGGCGATACCTACTTTGTAGCTCCAGTGCTGGCTACACTGTGTAGGGAGCAGAAACAAGCCCCAAGTGCAGAATTGTAACACTATAATCCAACTGTACAAGGGGCAATTCATAGTTGTAGTGGTCACAGGAGGGAGGCGTGAATCACTCTGATGTGGTATTTTTGTACAAGGCTCCCAGCTCTGAGCTAGCACCAGTGTGGTTAGAGTACACCATGCTTTGTGAGCTCCTTGCCTGTGCCTGCTCCTCTGTGTCAGATGGGGCATAGCAGCCTAGGGGCAACTGTTCTTTGCTGGTCTTCCCATGCTTAGGCTCTGGCTATACCTGATGTTCATAGATTGCAAGGCTGGAAGGGACCTCAGAAGATCATTGGATCCAGCCCCCTGCTTTCTTCTGAGATGCCATTTTTCAACATCCCTTCATGGTGCAGACAGTGCAGCCCTGGCACCGATCTCACCAGGGCTGTGTTGAGGGAAAACTGTCTCCCTGTTCCTTGGCCATCCATACAAGCAAAGCCAACATTTGCCTTTTTGGCCAAGGTGTCACACAGGTCTGTTACAACCCTCCTTCTCAGATCCATGACTTCCCAGGATCAAGTCCCCTGTTCTGGAGATGTGCCCAACCCCTTTCATTCCCAGATCCATGGCCTGCACACATTGCACTGGAAGGGACTTCCACAGAGCTGCATGAGTGACATGTTTTCATCCCTTGCCCTCTTCCCTGTCTTCACGCCATTCACAGATTCACATGGTTGGGGTAGGTGTAGGGAGTAAGGAGACCCTTAGTCCCTTGTGCAGGAGCACAGTTATTTTTGAGACATTAGCCTGAAAACTCGAGAGAAACGGATTTCTCAGCCTTATAAATGTCATAGATGTGGGGCAGAAAGGCTCTGGTAGCAGAAACCAGTGAATGTCACCCATTCATTCCTGCCTCAAGGCCAGTAAATTGCCCTGCATTGTTATCATAAACACAACCGGCCCAGCTTCATAAGATCAGTGTTAGCAATGAGCAAATCCTTCTTGGATGTATTGCCCCCGTTTTTCTTAAGAACAAACCAAGATTACGTTAACTGCTCAAGGAAGAGCAGCTGCCCTTACGTGGCCGTCCATGGGCGACAGGCAGCCACAGCTTGTTCTGTAGCTGAATTTTACTGTTGCTTAGCTGCTAGTTAGTTAGACTGTTTGATTCAGTGCCTTAGGGACCTTAAACAACTAATGGACCTTTACTGAGCAGTTGGCTGAGTCAAGCAGGCCCAGGAGTTTTCTAATGGCTGTCTGAAATAACGAGTAAGTAATGGGGAAAGGAAATAACTTTCAAAATATTGTTAGTTGGCCTGTCAGTCATAGGGTCATTCAACACCCTGTTTATATCCATCTCTCCCAGTGCAGCCCAGTCTTTTAATTTATTTCTGGGATGCCAAAAAGTCAAAAATCCTATCTTAAAGAAATGAATGGTTTTGTCTTAGTTGCCAATGCCACCCCTGCCAGAACAATGGACTTAAAAACTATGTATTTTGTATGGTTTGCAAGGTAATTCCTTGCAAACTATACAAAGTTTCCTTTTTGAATCTCATTTGGCTTGTACTGTGGAAAAAATGCAATTGAAGTGTTTGTGCTTTATACCTCATTTTGTTTCTCACTTTCTGCTTTTCCACGTTGTGTGCAGATTCTTCAGAGCCCTGTGTTCATTAAAATAAAGTGGCATCTGATTTTCCTCAACAGTCATAAGACCTTGCTAACTCTCAGCAGACATATTTGTTCATTTTGGGCCACATCCTTGTTCTCTGATGTTGAGTGGTATGTTAGTCTGCACACAAACTTATCCAGATGAATTGGGCTACTTGCTAAGAAAATTGTGGTAGCACTTGACCCCAATCTGTGCTTGCAACTACATGCAAATGATCAGTTTGCATATGTCGTTATTGGATCCTATATACAGCTGATGGCTAGAAAATCACCCAGGCTTTCTATTTTCAGAACCAGCTACAGGATTAGATTGGATAGACCCCAGCTTTTCAGACTGCTTTCACTTCCTGACTTGCTAGTAACTTTTGTTCATTTTCTAAAATTAATGAGGAAACTCCATTTGGCCTTTGCCTTGTCTGTTTGCTTTCTGTCTCCTAGTTAACTATCCTTGTGCTATGCTGCACTGCGCACAGCAGAGATTAGTGTCAACAGGAGAGGAGAATGATGGCATTGTGGGGTGGGGAAGGGACATCAGTACATCTCACAGAGATTTTGTATTTATGGAAAACAAGTAGCCTCTGGAAAGGGGTGATTCTCTTTCCTTGGTGTGATGACTCTTATTTGCACCTGCTGTGTCCTTTGGTAAGAGCTGTCTGCCTCTATCAATCTGTCACCTACCTACAGTACATAATTCATTCTAACGATACTCACCCAAGCTTGCATGTCAGCCTGATGAGAGCAAGTTCAGAAGGGCAAAGGCATTTGCATGGGAGGGATGGAAGAAGTCCTGTTGCTTCTTGACATGGAACTGTAGCTCATTTTGGGGGGGATAAAGAAACTTGGCATGCAGACTTCCATTGCTCTTGGTACCAGCCTCAGTGGAAAACTCACCTTCTTCTACCATTTTTCTGACTGCTTTGTAAGGCTTATTTGAATACTTGGACCAACCACAGAAGACTGTGGTACAGGAGTCCAGCTGTTCCACCCTGCTTCACAGGGATCCTTTTCACAGAGTGACTCCTTCAGAAGCCATCCTGTTGCCTCTCTGGCTGGCACAATGCCCCCATTCCCAAGCATGTAGTGCAGGGGTGGGCAACATTTTTTGGCCAGAGTGCCAAAAAACCCACAATGTCTACCTTGGAAGGTGCCGGAGTGCTGACATGCCAGAGCCCGGAGCAGATGTTTGCAGCCTCCTGGTTGCAGCTGGCCCAAGGAGCCTGGTCTGCTTGCAGCAGGGCTTGCAGCCTCCCAGCTGCCTGCTGGGAGCAGCCTGGGCTCTGTGGCTGGCAGCAGCTGCTTAGAGCCCGGGTTGGCAGTGGTGTACCGAACAAAATGGCCTTGCGTGCCATGCTCGACACACATGCCAGGTGTTGCTGGCCCCTGGTATAGTGGAACCCATGAAATCCTCTGGTTCCCCTCCAGGTTCCCCCTAAGGATGATGCCTTGTTCAGCTACTGGTCCCATCCCTGGGCAAGGGCAAATGTCTGAGAATCTGCCAGGCACCTGAAATAATTTTTCAACTTTTGAAATCTTGGCCATACATTTTACTGGTATTTGAATGCTGACCCTCCCTGGCAGGCCTGTGAATCACACCCATAGTTTGTCCACCAGTGCCAGAGAAATGGCATGTAACACTGAATCTCCACCAAAATAAAACTTATCAGTCTAGTTTCTCTGTGCAAACTGATCAAAATGAAGGGAACCATCCCCTCCCCACCTATAAAGGTTTTAAAAAAAAGCAAACTATTTTGAAAATGTTTCAGTGTTTAAACCATCTGTGGTCTCTTTGAACTGTTAATTTTATCTTGACCTGGGAAGAAAGATCAAAGGCACACTGAGCCTGGCAGCCCACCAGCACTCCAGTTTCTGTAGCAAATGGTCCACAAGGAAGTGATCTGACTTGTGTTATATTTGGTCACTGTTTGACTTTACAGATTGCATAACGAAGTATGAATGCCTATAGTTGCTTTCTGTGCTCCCCAACGCTGACCTTAGGGCAGAGGGACATTGCTTAGACTCTAAACAATGGGGAGCATGATTGTACCTGTGAAAGTGTCTATGCAGGCAAGGTGGGGAGAGGGAGGGCCCCATTTCTATCACCAACTGTCACGGCTGTGTTGGATCTGCTCGTATCTTATCTTTTGTCTAGGTGGGTACACATTCAGTGCTGCCTACCACAATCCCAGGGGCAGAGTCATGGCAGCACCTTCCTATGATGCAGCTGGTGGGGCTGACTTGGAGGGGAGTGAATATGCTTTACTTTGCAGAGGGCTGAAGTAGACCACTCCCTCCCCAACTCAAGAGAACAAAGGGACAAAAAGAGCTGGGTCTTGAAGCATGAGGCACCATAGATCCTGGGGTGGTGCAGCTCACATGCGATGTAGCCTCTAGCTTTTGAAGACATCCTCCAGCCACTAGTTGCCAGCTTTGAGGTCTTTTGTGCCGAGACACTTGTGCCCTGACATAACTTAGAATCATAGAAAATGAGGGTTGGAAGGGACCTCAGGAGGTCATCTAGTCCAATCCCCTGCTCAAAGCAGGACCATCCCCAACTAGATCACCGCAGCCAAGGCTTTGTCTAGCTGGGTCTTAGAAACCTCCAAGAATGGAGAGTCCACAGCCTCTCTGGATAACCTGTTCCAGTGTTTTACTACCCTCCTAGTGAGAAAAGTCTTCCTAATATCTAACCTAAACTTCCCTTGCTGCACCTTGAGACCATCACTCCTTGTTCTGTCATCTACCACCACTGAGAACAGTCTAGATCCATCCTCTTCCGAACCCCTCTTTCAGGTAGTCGAAGGCTGCTATTAAATCCCCCCTCGGTCTTCTCTTCTTTAGACTAAAGAAGCCCAGTTCCCTCAGCCTCTCAGAAGTCATGTCCCCCCAGCTCCCTCACAATTTTTGTCACTGTCTGCTAGACTCTTTCTAATTTGTCCACACCCTTTCTATAGTGGGGGGCCCAAAACTGAACACAGTACTCCAGGTGTGGCCTCACCAGTGCTGAATAGACAGGGATAATCACTTCCCTTGACCTGCTGGCAACACTTTCTACCAGTGCAGCCCAGTATGGTGTTAACCTTCTTGGCAACAAGGGCACACTGCTGGCTCATATTCATCTTATTGTCCACTGTAACCCCCAGGTCCTTTTCTGCAGAGCTGCTGCCCAACCAGTCAGCCCCCAGCCTGTACTGGTGCATGAGATTGTTCCATCCTAAGTGCAGGACTTTGCACTTGTCCTTATTGGACCTGAGCCTGATGATCCAGCCAGTTTGCCTGTGAGCATATTGTGGAAGACCATATCAAAAGCCTTGCTAAAATCAAGGTACACAACATCCACTAGTTTCCCCACATCCACACAGCCAGTCATTTCATCATAAAAGACAATCAGGTTGGTCAGGCATGACCTGCCCTCGGTGAATCCATGCTGACTGTTCCTAATAATCTTCTTCTCCAACTTGTTGCATGAGCCAGGTCAAATTACTTCACCTTTGTTCTTTCAGTGCCCTCTAAAATAAGTGATAACAATTCCTCCTCTTCATCACTGTATGCAGTGGTTTGATATTTGGGGGTCAGTGATATGTGGGGTGCAGGTAGAGGCCCCATGCACTTGCACAGGGGTGTGACTGTGATTGTTATGGCTAAAAAACACACCGGGTGCATGAAATGACTCTTCCATCCCATCCCAGGCTAGATGGCTGCACTGTGGCTCTGTTGCAAGAAGCAAGGAGTGAGCCCTGCTGGGGGAGCATTTCCTCACTCATTTGATCTCCTGGTTGAATAAGGAAGAAATTAAGAGACTGGCTTAGCACGACTGCTTGTGCATAAGCATGGAGACAAAAGTTCAAAGTTTGTGCATGCGGGTGGGTGCTCAGCAGGGAACAAGTGTTACATCCCTCAAACCAATCGCCAAGCCCTCTAATGAGCCTCACTGCTTTGTGAGAACCAGGCATCAAAGGTCCAGGGTATGCATATTAAGGGTTTTGGCCTGAAGTCCTTGCTCAGACAGATTTTCCTCCCCTCCCCTCCCCCATCATTGGCAACATGGTCAGAGTCAGGATACAGAAGTTGAACTTGAGAGTTTTAAAAGAGAACGGGGAGACGGCAAGTAGGCTCTTCCTCTGGCTGTGGGAAGGCCAAACACAATGTGGCCTGTTTTCCATGCTGTTCTCACTTGTAACAGCAAGTCACCACGGCCTCTGTGATCACACATAGCAAGCCTACCCAGAGATCCATTTGCACCTACAGATTGGCTTCTGGCTGCACATGCTGTCTGCCTTAAGCAGAATAATCCAGGTTTTACTACATCCAGGTGGCTGCGAGCATCACTAGTAGGAAAGTAGAAGGGCTGTCTGAGGGATATAGGTTGTAGCTGTGTTGGTCCAAGGACATAGGCAGACAAGGTTCTTTGGGTAAATCCGTTATCTTTTATTAGACCAACTCAAAGAGTTGGAAAAACTCTTCTTAGCAAGCTTTTGGGCACAATCACCCTTCATCAGGATGAGGAAGTGTCTGAGGAACGTCAGATGCTTCCTCAGCCTGGCAAAGGGTGTTTGCGCCTGAAAGCTTGCAAAGAAGAATTTTTCCAACTATTTGAGTTGGACTAATAAAAGATAGCAGATTTACCCAAAGAACTTTGTCCGCTAAGGGGCTGTCTGGGAATTTGGGCTGCAATACATGTGTCTGCATGTGAGCTGAGAGGCTGGGTTCTTGAATTGCTCTAAGGTATATTGTGGACCCTAGCCCCTGTGCTCCCCTTCCATGGACAAATGGGCAAAAAGGAGAAAAGGGGAGGGAGTGAGGGACACAAACCATGGTCATATGTGGCACAAGGGTGTGTAGACAAGAATAGCCAGTACCTGTAGGTGGTCCCCTTATCTCCTGCAAGTAGTATGGCTGGCTGTTTTGCTGTGGCTGTGGGCTATTTTGTGAGTTTTGCAGCATCAGTAAAAACAAGGGTAGTTTTAGTTCCTGCATCCCTGACTGAGGGGGAGCAATGTGCTCTGAAGGATGGCTATTCTGTAGCCCCTTTCCCAGAACAGAGGAACTGCTGTGGGACCATCACATCTGCATATTCTACCTTTCACATCTCCAAACCCTTCTTGTTCCTTCCTTTGCCTTAAGTGGACGGTCCTTCATTGCCCTAACAGGTTTAAGACAAGGTCTTGCGGTCCTTATGTCCCACTGAAATCAATGACAAAAATAAAAGGCAGTGAAGAACAAGGAAGGCAGTTAGCAAATTATTATTGATGGCCAACTGAGTGCTCTCTTTATTTGCTATGGAGTATCTGTTGAACTCAGTGTTATGTCTTAGCGGAATCAAAGAGTTTGTTCTCTGATCAGCCCGAGTCATACTCTGCTCATCACCATGGTGTCTGACTTGTCCTTTTGTTGGATTATTGCAGCACATAGAAGGACCTAACTCAGCCTAGGGAAAGACATGAGAAATTATTTCTGCCTCAGGGAACTTGGAGTCTAAAGAGACAAGCCAGGAGTTACAGGGTGGGGCAGGGGCATGAGGGCACAGAGCAGAAGTGACTCTCAAACATCGGCTGTGGAGCTGGGAATGGAGCCCAGATTGCCTGAGTCTTACTCCAGTGCCCAGTCCATTAGGGTTGAGAGTCTCAGAAGTGGCAGAGGCCCAGTGAAAGCCAAGGGACTTGGGCTCTCTAGTCACTTTGGTGCCTCTAGAAATAGTGCCCAGCACCAAATGTCCAGGGATAGATTCTCAGCTAGCATAAATCACAGCTGATGACCTGCAGGCTTGGCTGAGTCCCATACCTGGTGGGTCAGTCTGGGCTGAAGGGGGGCACAAGGAGCCAGGAGGGTTACACTAACTACCTTGGTAGAGTTGGAAACGCAGCATGTGCTTTGCCTGCTGTCTCACCCTGCACCTGAGTCTTTCCTGGTTTCTCTCTTTTGTTCAAAGTTTCTCTTTGCAGGCTGAGGACATCAACTTCCCCCCTCTCAGTCTATTTGCTTTATGAAGGGGGGAAGAGGGAAAGAGAGATAATTTGGGAGGAGCATTCCTCAACTTTCTGTCTGCATTCCCATTTCTCAGGCGAGTTGCAGCCACCCTGCCGTGGATCTGTTTGGTACAAGACGGATGGGTGATGTCAGTCGGTGCTCATCAGTCATCCTTTTAAATTTCAATTTTTTTTTTCCAGCCCAAGTGGAGGGAGGGAACAAACCTCTGTCCAAAATCACTCATCCTTCCTAATAATGAGAGCTGTCACCAGCCATGCTTGGTTAGGAAATGATCCTCTCAGTAAATATTTGGTCTGTAACTGATTTATGGGTGAAAAAAAATAAGATTAGTGGCTAATCACTGTGCTGCAGGAAGCTCGATCAGGCTGGAAGCCTGCAACGAGCATGTTGAGGAGATGATGCTGGGTGCTGTGTCTGGGATGACCTTAGAGGTGGGGCAGGAAGTTGGTTGCAAGTAGAGTGCACTCAGCTGTGCCTCTAGGCTCATGTGGTTCCAGAGACACGGTTCATACTTGACTGTTTCTTGCAGTGACCTTAGGCATAGGGCATCAGAAGAGTTTGAATTCAGGGCCATCAGGTCCATGGTAAAGATCTCTACTACCTGAGTCAAGAGAGTAACTCCATTATCTGGGAGCTGTAATAACCTGATTTCTTCCACGTAAACCAGCCAGTCAGTGAGGGAATGTGATATTGAAATGTGGGTGATATTCAGACTGTGCCACAGAAGCAACCTGTATGGGGATACCACTGGTTTAGCCTATACTTACAAAGCTTTGCTGGCAGAGCGATGTTGGTTAGAGCTATGAAAAAATTGTACCCGCCAGCCAACAGAGCTTGGCTGGCAAAACCCCTGGTGAGAGCATGGCTCTGCCAGTAGTAGGTGGCTTCTGCTACCGCAGGGAGATAGTGTAATGCTGGTAGCAGAAAAAGTCTTTCTGCCAATGTACTCTGCATCAGTACTAGAGGCCCTCGCTACCCCGGTTATTGTAGACAACAGACCGTAATATAGACAAACCCTCTCTTTAGTATATCTACTGAGTGGTGCTGTGATGGGCCAGATACTGGTGTGTCCATCAGGTAGGGAAAATAGTGGGAAGGAGTAGAAACAAGGGGCCCTGTCATAGAGCTGTAGAAGGTGCAAGTTAGGTACAGGCCTTGCTGCCAGTCTGCAGCTTCTGATCATGTCAACTCCACCTGGTAGCATCTGACTTAAAAGCTACCGTTCATGCTATGCTTGACAGCGAACTCTGTTACAATAATCACTTCTTTGTCTTCTTTAAGAAACTGAGAAGTCTTCTTCTATAGTTTTCTTTCTCTAACCCAGGGGTGGGCAATTATTTTGGGCAGAAGGCCACTTACTGAGTTTTGGCAAGTCATCAAGGGCCGCATGACAGGCAGCCGGGGCAGATCAATATTAATTTTCTAAATTTTTTAGGGGCCCTGTGGGCTGGATAGAATGGCCTGGCGGGCCACATTTTGCCTACCCCTGCTCTAACCTCTTGTAATAAAATCACCCCAAGGACTGTCCTCTTGTAAAGAGGTTTGGTCCTGCCATTGGAAATGCAATCTGACCACTTCAGAGAGCCTCAGACTTCCTGCTGTTTCTGGCATTCCAACTGCCTTCTCATCTCTAGCCTTGCCTTGAAATTACACCTGGTTTCACAGACAACTATATCAATAATGGGGTCAGGTTTTTAAGTTCCTAATGCTGTTTTCTTCTCTCACAGTTTTCTGCTTGTCTGTATAGAAGACAGAATTGTTGGGAGTCTCATGCATCTTGACCTGTGTGGCCAAGGAGATGGTTAAAAAAGGGAAGCATCCTGTGATCAAGATAAGCTTGGAAAGGTCATGACTGCTATCTAAAGATAGATTGACTTTTGGCATGAGAAGATGACCAGCACACTGGTGTCTCTGACTCAGTTCATACTGAGGGACAGCTTAAGTGCCACAGCTCTTTGCTCCTGCTTGCTCCCAAGACATGAGGTTATGCTGCAGGACCTGGTTTGATTCAATTGTCCTTTCAGCTAATGAGTCCAAGCACAGTGCAAACCAATAAAATGACCCCCTTAGTAGCAAGTTGTTTTCACAGAGATGCTGGAACGAACAGCAGCTTTTCCTGTGCTAGGAAGCAATTAGCGCATGAGACGTTGGTTTAAATTTTCATATGCTAAAGACGGCTACAGAATGCTAGTGGGGCTGCAGCACAGTCATTTCCCATCAGTCGGCATGTCCAGATGCCCACATCACGTCTGTGAACTTCGGGTTATCGGAGATGTGCTGTGGTTGGGCGGAAGGATGCAGTTGTGAGTGCAGCACAGGGCTGTGAGTCAGAGCGTTTCTGTTCTTGGCTTTTCCACTGACCACGGGTGTGATCTTGGGAAGACTTTTCCTGCTTGTACCTCGGCCTGTATCTCTGTACAAGAAGAGTGATAAGACTAGGTATCCACTTAGTGGGCTGGGAGGTAACAGCTTTGGAAAGCTCTTGGGCAGTTGCCAATGGAAGGTGCTTGGTTGTTATTAGTGATGGAACTGACTCATAAAGCTGGACATGTGATGCAAATCCCAGTGATGCCGAGACTGAGATTTTTGCCTTGGATCATTTGGGGGAGGGAGATTAACATTTGGATTTCAGTCTGGTCCAGCTTCTTGAATTTGGATCTGGGGCTTAGCTCCTCTCTTGTTAAAGATACTTTGGTTCAGTCTAACGGTTCAGTCACATCGGCAGAGAATCTTGATGAAGACGCGGTTGGAACAGGAGGGCCTTTAACCAGCAAGTTAGGGCACTTCGAGCAAACAGGAACTTTGATGGAACTGTTCTCCACCAATGCAAAATATAGGGTTAGCTACCTGGGAAAGGTGATGCAGTGTGAGACTGAGCTCAAGGACTTTGATTTGTTTCTGTGAAACAAGGGGATGGTGAGGGAGGAGAAACCTATTAGGATAGTTTAAGATATAGCAGAAAGGTCTCCCAGAGCTGGAATGTGTTGAGACTCTCCAACTGTGTTCGTGCAATCTGCAGTGGCACTTGAGAAGCAAGGACTATCCTTTGCCCTTTGAAGTTTTGCCTGCTGGTTTTCTCTGATTGTTGCGTTTGTCCAGAGCTTAGCATAGCACTGTTTTTCACACCCAGGTTGGAAGCAGGGTCTGTGGTAGCATACTGCCCCCTCCACAGCTGCTCAGTGCCGTCTACCAGCCTGTGCAAACGCTTGGCTTTACAACACGTGACCTGTGTGTCCCATAGACTTCCCTTGTCCTTTTCCTTGAGGCCTCACCAGGTCTCAGCTCAGGAGATGCTCTAGAGATGACAGTGCCTAGAGTGAAGCTCAAGGGCAGGGCACCAGACTTTTCAAGGTTATTGGCTTGCCTCCTGTTACTCTTGAAAATCCAGCTAGTTTCCTAGTGACAGGTACAAATTGTCTTGTGGCTTCAGCCTCCCTGCAGCAAAGCCTGGAAGGACTCAGCCCCACCACTTGCCAGACCATTGGATTAGCACATTGCACTCATGCTGTTGTAATTACAACAAGCAGCAGAAAGAGTCCAGCATTCTGAATAAGATTAACCACCTCACCTCCAAACACCTTTTTTTTTTCTTCCTTTTATTTCTAAGGAAAATTTGTCATGCTCCAGGTCAAATTAGCCAAATCAGTCCCGAACCCTGTGACTTATTCCAGAACCATATGTGGCCGTACTATCGGCAAGTATCCTCTACCCCAAACTATTCAGCCTGGGGCTTCAGATGCATCCAAATCTTTTGGCAGGCATCCGACATGCAGGCCCAAGCCCAGAGGCTTGGGGTTTGGATGCCCCTGAGTTTCACTTGCCCTCAGCCATATGGCCACAGGAGCAAGCTAGGAAGGAGTCTCCCATTTCCATAAAGTCAGTGTGTAGCCAAGATCCTCCCACTAGAAGCTGGCCAGTGGGAAACTAAGTATGAGGCTGTCATAGGGAGTCCTGTGTGCAAGCAGACCAGGATGCACCTACCTTCCACCTACCAACAGGCCGGATTCTTGTCAAGCCCTGCTTCAGGTGATCAGCCACCAGGGAGGAATACAAAGACAATGCTTACTATCTGTGAGCTAAAGAATATGCTGCATCCTTATTACTTTATTAGCACTAGTTGTTAGTTACTTGGCTAAATACAGCATGCCGTCTTCAAGGCTGTCTTGGCAAGTTCCTCCTAGTGGTCCAACACAGAGGGTGGGAGGGAGTGCCTCATGATGAGGAATGAGACAGGGCAAGCCTTTATAAGACATTTACTGCTGCACTTTCCCAGAAAAGCTGTTTCATCACAACACTAGAGAGATGCTCACATCCCTCTGAAGGGCAGTGCTGCGTCTGCCTTCTCCATTGTGGTCTCCTCTCACTCCAGCCCCAGTTTGGTAAGGAATCCAAGAATGTGTTTCAAAACATCTTTGTGTTCAACTAAGTGAATACTCTGAACAGGACATGAGGACTGCGTGTGCTTAAAGTTCAGCCCTTTCTTTAGTGATTTTCTGCATAGGCATGGACCTATGCAGCAAAGCACTAAAGGCACAGGATAAGATAGGGGCCCTGCGTAAGGAACCGACTCGTGGGGACAGAGGTGGAGCGCTTTCTCTAATCTATTTCTTGTGCACCCATGTGCTAGTCCTTGGGCATCATGCCTCATGTACCTCCCCAGGGAGCTGGCTCTCATTATTCCAGAGCCTGCATCATGCCAAATTGTTGCCCAGGTCAAATGTTTAGGGCTCTGTGGGGAAATAGCTGCTGAGTGTAGGGAAGATGGTTCCCAAGTGAATTCAGTGCCTGGGCTCCCTCTGGTCTGTCTTTCACCACAAGAGGGGGGCACTGTGCTACAGTAAGAGCTGCATGTACTGAAGTGCAGCGAGAGCTTTGCGTTCCCAGGACAGTCCTGTGCAGCTGCTGTCCCATTGAGGACAGAGCGGCTGAGGAAGGCAAGCCTCTGTTTTGATGCCGCTTAAGGCTGGTGACGGCTGCTCGCAGTGTGGCTGAGGGAGCCAGCGAGAGTGTCTGCGGTGGGCAGGGTAGCTGACGAAGATCCAGAAAACATGGACAACCACCTTCCTCATGTTGTGAAACCACGGCACATTGGGAAAGGAGGGCACTGAATAGGAGCGCCTATAAAGCTGTCTGGTTTGGCTGGGCTATGGGGTGAGCCAGGGGATTCTCGGTGGCCAGGGTTTGCAGAGAGGCCAAAGGGAATTAAACATCCAAATCTCATTGAAATTCAGTGGGATCTAGGTAGCAAACTCCTAGAGCCTTTTTGAATTTCCTGGCCTGTGGCCTTTGCAGAGATTACTGAGGACTTTCCTTTAGCTTATGCTCCATCCTCTTTTTCTGTTTAAGGAAATCCCTCTCTTCTGTCCTGGGGAAGACTAAGCTGATGATGCTACAGATCAGATCTGAGCTCATGACCTTCCTCCCCAGGCTCCTTAGTCTCCAGCTGTTGTGTTAGCGCCCGCAAGAATCTTCCCTTTGAATTACACTCTTCATTCTGCTCCCAGGGGGCAGGGGTAGGGAACTCCCCCTGAAATAGTTTCCATGAGATGAGTGTATTTCCCATGGTAGCCCTCACCTGGGGGAGGCAGGTGGTTCCTTTTGCATTCCCCTAGCGAGGCTTCTGTAGTGCGGGCAATGTCATCTATGCGAAATGGTGAGTTGTGGAGGTGTGCACATCTCTGGAGGGCAAGACTGAGTCTCTCTGAGGTTTCTCTGAAGAGGCTACTTCTGCATTTGGTTTTCAAGGGAGAGTTTCTTGGATTAGGTTTTCATGCCATCTGTGAGAAGGTAGAGAGAGGTAGTTGATTGTGTTAGTCTAGAGTTAGGCAGAAGGCAGAGCTAATTTGAATTTACAGACTAAATCAGAGACATGTAGCTTAAGCTTTTGTGAGCCCAAGCTGACTTCAGGTGCTGTGAGAGGACAGTGTGTCAAATAACAAAAGTAACTTGTATATCATTTCTTGCTTAACTTCTCCAGAGAGCTGACAGGTTTGGGAAGAACAGGAAGGCTGAAGCTTCTCCCACACTAGACCCCAAAGGGTGCACTTGTGTTGTATAGTTCAGTTTGGGGGGAGTATAGGAAATCTGTCTGTCCTTGAGCCACATTTAAGGGCACATTTAGGAGTCTGCCAAAGTGCAGAAGGAGAACCTGTGGCATTGGTGCCTGGCCTGGGGTGGGGGTTGGATGGACTCTTTTTCTATGGCATTGAACTAGGTAGGGAATTTAACAGCTTTAGAGAGGGGTGGGGAGGGGGGAACTGCTGAAGCACAGAAGAACTGTCACAAAGCTTCCTGCCTGCAATGCAAATATGCACAGCCGAAGTGGCATCTGCCTGACCCAAGTTAGACACGGCACCTCTTGGTCAGTGGTTCAGTGGCAGCTGGCCTGGTGCAAATTATGTCTGGATGATGCAGTTAAGGACAGAAATCCAAAATCCCTCAAGCATTCAGCCTTGATACTAGGGTCAGTCTGGAGACAGGGTGGGTAGTGGCCAGGATCATGGCCTCTCTTACCTTCACTGAGCAAACACAGTGAGGCTCTGGCCAGTCTCATGATGAGTCTGATGGGCAGGAGCACAGTGCAGGAACTGGGGCTTTACTTTGTGCCAGGGCTCCAAGGGCCGGTAGGTCTGGCTCTAGTGTCAGCCATCATAGAGTTAATGTGATTCATTTCATTCCCTCTCCATTCCCGCATTGTTTTGAACTAATTAGAGTTATAACAATATAACCAGAAATCAAATGCACCTGATTGAATAAAAGGCTGTAATTCAACCAAGAGTCGATGCTAACCTCATAAATCGTGAGAAAAATATCTCCAGCGGTTTGTGAGTATCAGTGCCGGGAAGCTGAGTGATAGCCCTGGGAGGCCCTCCAGGCTCTGGGAATGTTTATTGATAAGATCAAGGGCTATTTTACCACCTGCTCTCTGCCAGAAAGGAAAGGAAAAACACCAAGAAACCTCCCATTCCAAATCTCTGGTATTAATGAAAGGGACCTGGGCTGCATTAATGGGAGTTGCCTCAGTGGGAACATTGTGTTCATGATAAGAAAAGAAAGGGTTGTAATCAGGGATCTCAGAGGAGTGGGGTGAGGGGGAGGAACACGCTGCAGTGCCCTGTGTTGACTCTGCCAGCTATGGCACCTGGCCTGCAACAGTAGGCAGTGATGCACCTTCTCCCTACCTCTTGTATGGCATGGCTGTGTGAGCACGTTACTGCAAGGGTGTGAATTTACAATATGGCAGGTACTCAGTGATAACTGCCTGTGTGCTGTGGTAAGGGTGAGGTAGTTTGCTAATCAGTGAAAGTGGGGTATGCTACCTTACATTTACCTTGGGGGGGGGGGGGGGGAGTCAGAACTCATGGCAGAGGTGATATCTGTTATTAGACCATCTAGATATCTGCAAAAAAAATATTTATTTGCAAGCTTTCAGGCACACTCACCCTTCCTCAGGCACAGGAGAATGCAAGGATTGTAAAATTTCAACTAGGTAGAAATGGAAGTTCTCCTACTTAGAAATGAAAGTTTATACTGCACAGGAGAGCTGAAGGTGTTGTATGTTCTCCTGGCTGGAAAAGTTCATTTTGTGCAAATTAGGCTCAGATAAAAGTTAGAACAGTCTATGCCTGAGGAAGGGTAAGTGTGCTCAAAAGCTTGCAAATAAATAATTTTTTTTGCAGATATCTAGCTCTGCATAAGTCCCACCTGAGCTCTCAAATTAGTTCTAAAATGATGCCCAGTCCTTTTCCTGCCTTCTCTGCACAGAGATGAATTTCAGCCAGGGGCTAAATACAGACAGTCAAAAAGCCCAAGGCTGAATTGATTCAGTCTTTGCAGGTTAGTTTAAACTGTGCAGATTGAACTGATTAGCAAATGAACAGACACTTGCTTTTGATTCAGGAAATGAAGCCACATGCCTACAGTGACTCAAGCCAGAAGCTGGGGAGTGCTAGAGCATGGCTGCC
Organism: Alligator mississippiensis; assembly: GCF_030867095.1. Classification (NCBI taxonomy): domain Eukaryota; kingdom Metazoa; phylum Chordata; order Crocodylia; family Alligatoridae; genus Alligator; species Alligator mississippiensis. The sequence goes on from NC_081833.1 coordinate 22,865,382, forward strand.
AGCCACTGCCAAAGGGGAAGGAAGAGAGATGCCTTCCAAGGCTTCCTCCACTCCCTGCTGAAGCAGAGGGGCCCTGGCCAGGCCCCAGTCCTGCTCTGCCTGGGCAGGGGGAGGGGAGGAGTAGCAGCACTGAATTTAAAAAAGTTTGCACAAGAATAGTTCTGTCTGAAAAACTAAAAACTATAAACATAGCCTGGGAGGTATATTCACTTACTTTTCCTGCTGTCCCCGAGGCCTCTGGGATTTGCAGTCCAGCATCAGAGCAGCAGGACTCCACAAGGTTTCTCATCACTTTTTCTTCGTACTTCCAGGTGTCTCTGGGATTTGTAATCCAGAGTTACAGCCAGCACTAAGTTTAGCAGGGTAGGGGCAGGGCAGCTCAGTACTTGGTGGAGGGTGAGCATACAGCCCAGCCCAGCCCAGGGCTGAAAAGCATGCTGGGATGCTGGGGGACTCTGTTTTAACTTGAACCAGGAAGGGGTCTGGGACAGAAGTTTCATAAACCAGTTTGACCTAAATCAGTTAAGTCTGATGCTATATTCAACCAAGTTTATCTTAAACTAGTTTCAGCCATTTTGAAACTGGTTTATGTGCACTGAACTTATGTTCTTTTACGGATTTAAGCCAGTTTCTGATCACTTATCTGGTTTATGTGTCAACTTCTGTCCCTAGCCAAAATGTCTGTTTATAATTTCAGTGTCTTCCATAGAGCTATACCAACTTATTTCAGGTCAGAATCTGGCCTTGTGTCATAACAGATGTTATCTATTTTAGGTGCTTACTATGGTATTTGGTTGCTTCACCCTGTAATGCATTCAGTAGCTGGTGCCTTCACAGAGTGCACTTAATGTTGCGACAGCATATCAGCTGAACGGAGCTATGTGAAGCTTCCAGAAATGTGGGTGTGCACACATTGTGGAGGCTGGGTAATGGTGGCTAGTCTGTGCCCGCCAAAGCTCTAGCAACAAAAGAGGCAGCCAGGTGGAGACATTGCCCTAGCCTAGGAGGAACAAACTTGTGAGATTTAAATATTTCCACACTTCTGACAGGTCACTGTAGGTACCTAACTAATTTGTTTGCTTCCAAATCTCAAGGGATCAATTGATTTAATGAATATGACTGCTGGTAAGGCTTCAGTGTAGCTGTGACATGCTAATTATTTATCATCCTGAGTAGAGACTGTTCAGGGTGGTGTTTGGTGTAACTCCTGCAGGAGGTTGGTGGCATCCTTTATTTTAGGTTGCTAAAGTTTTGTGCTACTATACAGTGTTAACACGTAACAGTTCATTTTGGGTCTGTGGACCAAATGCACAGGGTTTGGGCAGGAGGCAGAGCTCTGCTTTTTGTTAGCTTCCTACTGAGCATGCAGCAAACTGATGGCACCCATTCATTTGCACTTACATGTCACCTTTCACCCAAAGATCTCAAACCATGTTAGAAACATTTCTGCTACTGTCCTTTGCCTCAGAACTTGGACGTGCCTCTGAATTTCCATCCCTTCTTAGTTTGGATCTGGGCTCTGGATCAGTTCATTTTAAAAGATGAGGGGCTAACTGCAGACTCTGGAGCTGGCTCTGGGTTTAGATTTCAGAAGTTCTTGAGGTTTGGGTGCAGTCTGGTGTTTGCTGGTTTTGGCCCATTCCTTAGCAGGACTAAGGGCAAAATCTTCCTAAGCTTGTATTTTATTCTAGTGGGCAGTTAGTTTTTCCCTGAGAGTGATGCCAAGTGCTCTAACATTCCTCCCTGCTGGTCTGTTAATTCCTGAGAAAATGTATCCTGTTTCCTTTCCTGATCCTCTTCATTTTTCTCTTCTTTTCTCTTTCTCTCAGAGCAAAGAAAAAGAACAAGCCTCTGAACTTAAAGATTCACAACAGTGTGGGAAGCTGTGAGAACATCCCTGCTCAGCGCTCGCCCCTACTGTCTGAGCGCTCGCTGCGCTCCTTCTTTGTGGGATACCCACCTTTCCTTCCTTCCACTCCTCCTGTCCAGACGGAAGCCACCATCTCAGCAAGTAAGTCAGACCAGCCTTTGGGAGAGGGGAGGTGGCACCACCGCTCAATTTCACATATTTCTTTCCTTTGGAACTTGAGGAGTTAGACATCTAATGTGCTCTTTTTATTTAAATCTGCTTGGGTCCAGGAGAGTTGGATGATGACGGCAGAAGCTGGAGACTCCATGATGCAGCCTTTTCAGCCAGTTATGGATGAGTGGCTTGGAATATATTGGATAGATATTGCACGTATCTCAAAAAAATTCCTACCCATGCTGTTCTCTAGTTTGTTTTTTTAGAGCAAAACTTCTTGCTCTAAATATTGAATACAGATATTAGGGAAATCTATGAATTCTTAAGGCCTCCATGTGTGTATATGTGTGTGTATGAAGGTACAGATTTTCTTTGTGTATGTAAATATTAAGGCATTAGATATGAGTGTAGGTATATAAAGTATGCAAAAATTACACACATAAATTTAACCCTCAGCATATCCGCAGCCATATGCAAGTATTTTAGTTTTGGAGAGCTGCCAATTTAGGCCCTGATTCATGAAAGCACTTAAGGACTTTAAGATGCTGAATGAATTAATAACATCTGTTTCATTTCCACCATCCTTGTCTCTGTGTAATTACCACTGACACTTGTTGGTAGCCACATGTTGATAGTTTAGTGCTATGTGGTTCTTAAGAGGCAGTTTTTGTTATAGGGAGTGTCATCACAATACCTGCTATAGAAAATGTTCCCAAGAGAGGTGTTGCTGGGAAGGGGTAGTTGCTCTTACAAGGTGTTACTGCAAATGAGCATTGACAGTACTGCCATTTCAAGCACATAACATTGAACATTTAAGGTCAGTTTTTCATGTCTTTTTATCACAACCACAAGACATATCAGGACATACATAACTCTGTCCCTGTTGCTTATTTTGCCTGCAGACTTCTCAGGCACTGTTAGGGAAGCCTCTGGCAAAGCTGGCCCTTGATGTTAAAGGTTTGGTATATATTGTGTGGTATTTTTTAAACCTGTTTCAATGTATGCACAATAAGTAGAGCACATGATTTTGCCCCCATTGATGCTAATGGTGAAGCTGCAATTGAATTTTGTGGATTGTTCGAGGACTCTTTGTAGCACGTATTAATAGGTGGCATCAGTATACCATATCTTGCATCTCAGATTACTTGCTCACTTGCTCGTGTACTTTCTGCTAGTGTTCAGAGGGCCCAGTGGTATTCAAGGGAGGGGGTGGGGGAGGTGGACAGATGGATGAGATGAGGTATCTGAGGGGTAGGAGACAGTGTTAGATTCTGACCCTTATTTCCTAAGTCCCAAGTCAGCATTCTGATTAAATTAATTTGGGAGGAAATGAAGCTTTTACAGCACAGCTGTGAAAAAGCCCAAGTAAAACCTCCTCTAAAATGCGCAGCAGTCCTTGGACACTAGAAATCCTACTTGGGCCAAATAAAATGGATGCATAAAGCTGGCACTTGGCTCAACACATATGGCCTCTTTCTCCTGGTTAATGCTCATTTTAGCATACCTTCTCTACTTCTTAAGCTTTTGAGCTTGCTTTCCACCATCTCACTGCTCTGTCTATTCGCATCTGCTCTTCTCATTTCTCTCCTTCGATTTCCCTTCTCTCTCTGCCATGTCCCTGTGCCCATGTCCCTGCTCTTTTCACTTTCCTTTGCTTGTTGATTTCCCTCCCGCCCCCTTCATCTCCTATTCTCTTATTCCCTCTCTTGCTTTATTTGGCTTCTCAGAATAATCATTTCTCCTCTGTTCCTTTTCTCCTTTCTCTGCTCCTCAGAGCAAGAGCTGGCACTGCACATCTTCCTGGAGATCCCTGAAATGGATCATCTTCCTGTAAGATTTCCACCAGGGAACATGTGCCAGGGAAGGAAGGTGCCAAGAAGATGGCACTTTGGTGTTTGGTGCTCTATAAATAGCTAAACCAGAAGAAATGCCATCTGGAGCATCTGCCAGCCAGGTCTGCTCAACAAACTGGCAGTTTTTAGACATGGTTTATTTGAGGCTGGGTTGAGAGACAGTGGTTTCCCCTCTGCTATTTGTTGGGGGGGAAGGGCATATACATAAAGACATGGGGATTGGTTAAATGCAAAGGATCCCTCAGCTAAAAGGCAAGCTGGTCCAGTCAGTTGGCTTTAGACCAGCATCTTTGTAAAGAAAATACATTTCTTCCTCTTCATAGGAAGAAATGCAAGCATCTGACTCTGGAGAAAGAAGCTTTCACACATGCTGTCAATGTATGCATTGGCAGAGGAGGCATCTGTGTGAGGAAATAGCGGGGTAGAGAGAGAGAAAGGTTAACATGCAGGGGCTTAAAACTTCAGGATGGCAAATGGCAGATCACACACAGAGGGACTCCTGCTGATTTTAATCAGAGCTGTATACTTAATCCCAGGCAAAGTGCTGGGTATTTCCCAGGCGTTTTCATGGCCAGGTTAGATAAAGCAGGAAATGCCTATTGCAATCTGTCAGGTGTTGAAAGCACAGTGAATCTGTGCTTGAGTCAGGAGGTCTTGGCAGTGTCTGAGAAGGCTCAGGATCATCAGGTTATTTAAAATAAAGATCTGCTAACATCCCTTCTCCCACACCAGCAACAAAGGGACCATCCCTTTGATTTCTTATGTTTCGCGTAAACTGAACAGGCCTCCTGGGTTTTGTTTTGCTGATGGTCAGGAGAAGCTTAAATCAACATTTGAAGTTGCAGGGTATTAGTGCAGGGGGGAGAAATCTTTTCTTCAGCATATTCCTCAGGAATATGAAACCATTGTCAAATGTGCTCCTAGAGGAAGAATTGGTGGAGGCCCATCCCATGACCTCCTTTCCTTTTGTCCCATGCCATGTGCATGATAACTATGTCATCACTGTGACATAATAACTATGTCAGCCCCATCATAAATTCCTCTGTGACGCTGTTAGCAGTGGGCTAATGGGAGACCAAATCCACATGCCAGAATGATTTTTAGATGCCAGCACCCCAGTAGTGTCAGGTCTAACTTCTTCCAATAAAGGAGAAGGCTTGAGCTGTGGGGAAAACAAACTGGGAGGAGAAACAGCAAGTGTGAAAAACACTGAGGAACGTCTCATCCCTTGTCAGTCTTTGTCTGGTCTCCATCAGTCTTTGTTCTCCCAGCCTTGGCTGCTTGCCTGTCAGGTTTTTGCATGATCTGCTCTGTCCCTTCTTCCATACAGTCGTCTGGGCTGAAAAATGCCAGCAGCTCCTGCTTTCCACTACTTCCACTGAAGTTGCTCCAAAACTCCCTTTTCTGTTGCCTGTGGAGAATCCAGATCCTGTTTGCCTGTGTTTGTCTGTCCTCATACTTTAAAGCATTCCTTGAGTGTTTTAGTACCTGATATAGAAGGGTCACTACTGTACAAACCAGTTAGTAAAGATAGTTAATGGGAATAGCCCACTGTAATAGCTTTGCAGAAGGGTCTACCTCTGGCTCTAAGCTCCTCTTCTGAGTGCAACAAACACTTATGCTACTGGTGCTTTTAGGATGATCAAGTGTAGACTTAGTTCTTAAATGTGCCACCTTGCCTATACTGTGGCATCCCTTATTGGCAGTGCTGGTTGAGCTGCATGGAGGGGCAGTACAACAGTGGGAAATGTTAGGTGGTCACTGGGATGCAGCTACTCTTCACCCCTCAGAACACCCAAAAACAACAGCTTGATGGGAAGGGTGAACTTCATAGTGTGGCTGGCAGCCTTCAGTCAGCCTTCCCTCAAGGCCCTTGGTTTGGTGTGTGCTGAGCATCAGGGATGATGTACCCTGCCCTGCTTATTCCCTCAGTGTATTGCATGAGGCAAGGGTTCTGTCCTTCCGTCCACTTGCCTAATGGCAACCCTGCAGCCATCGCTCTCCCAGCCCTTCTGCAGAGCAAGGACTAGTGAACATCGTAAATATTGCTTTTTTTTCTTCCACCTCAATCAGCTGCCTTCTGAAATTGTTTAAGAGGCAACAATCCACTTCTGGCATCCTCTTATTCCCATATCTCTGGCTCCAGGGACAATGGGACCTGGCAGGAACACTGGGGGCAACCAATATTATTTATAGAGAGATGTCCAACTACCTGACTCTTATTGGCACAGCCAGTGGATTTGCCCAGAGCAAGGGTATTTTTATGTACTGCTATTTCCCCACAGCATCAAACAAATTTAGCTTCCTGCCCAGAATGATGGTGAGTAGTGGACCAGAAACCAAGAAATAAAGCCCATTCTCAGCGAGCCATTGATGTGTCTCGTTGCATTAGGTTCCCTCATGCATCAGTGTTGGATTACATCCCGTGGTGTGATAACCTGATGTAATGTGGCATAACAGGAATGTGATACAATGAAAAGTGATGGAATATCAAATGACTAACAGTGTTTGCTGGAGAGGTGTCTTTTTTTTCCTCCCCTTCCTTTCCTGGCTGCTACGAACATTTTGGGTCAGATGTTTGTGTGATCGAGAGAGAGAAACTGTGAATGTTCTAGTAAATTATTATTCACACTGATGTGATAAATCTTTGCTGGCAGATCATAACCCAAGGTGGCAGTCTGCTCATCACTGATGCAGTAATAGCATCAGTGGATTCAGTGTCAGCTCTGTTTTAGGTGCTGTGCAGAGATGGAAGAGAAGAGCCTCATCCCAAAGATTTTGCAGCTCATAGATTCATGGGAACTTGGATAAACTCCAAGGGTACAGGCTGTGTTACTTCCACCATTGCATTTAAATCCCTTTCCTCTTCATCACCCTTCACATTTATTTAAATGCAGGGCAGTTGGTGAACAGGTAGTTTTGTGGAAAGTTGCCCGATTCCTAATCAAATGCCCTTGGGTTCCTTGTCCAGCTCTGCCACTGACCTACTGTGTGACCTTGGCCAAAGCACTTCATGATACTTCTATTTCTCTTCCCACAAACAATTTTAGAGTAGGAAAGAGACTTTGTCTCAACATGTCTGCACAGTACCTAGCACAATGTGTCTTGCTCTTAGTTAGGGCCTCTCAATATTACTGTAATCCAGATACAGTCTGAGATATTCCTGCTATTTACTGTTAGTTGCTACTGCACTGTCATTTTTCTGCAAATGCAACTGAAAGGATCATGTTCTTCCATTCATCCATTCAGCTTTTCACAGCGTTGGTGGTTCTGACTGATCATAGGTAATGCTAATACATGGGTCACACATTGCACTTCCCACCTCTGCCATTTGAATTGCTGAAAAAAGGTGATTTCTTTATACAGAGCAGGCAGCTAAAGAGCAATGACCCAGGAGGTGAGGCGATGGCTGGTCATGAGAGGAGACTTCAGGGTACCAGTGATGATGTCAGCAAAGTCATAAATATCCAGCTGGAAGGTTTTGGTGGGAGAGCAATATCTGCCTTATATCAAGTAGAGAGCAATGGCTGACCATACAATGGCTCATTCTGATTCAGGGAGTAACCTCAAACCATCTCCAGCACGCCCCCCCCCCAAGAAGTTACAAGAAGAACAGATGGAAAAACCTTGCTGCTTGGTGTCTATTTTGATGAAGCCTGACAGTGGTTTGATTGGTACGGAAATAATGCAGGTAGCGATAAAGATGATTTGAATAACTTTTTCTGAGAGACAAGCCACTGGGTGTGTTACAAAGAGGGTAATTATGTAGTGGGGTTTAATGGCGCTCGAAGCCAAGGTTCATTACGTTGGAGAGAGGAGATGAATTATGAAAAAAAGCTCAGAAGCATATTTATTTGTGGGGGGTGGGGAAATGTCTGGAACCAGTCTTCTAATCCTAAAGAGTTTCTAAAGGCTCCAGGGCAGAATGTTCAAGGTTCAACACAAATATTTTGGCAGTACCTGCAAAGAGCCTTTGGGTTTTGGTTTTCGAATTTATATTCACTTCACTGCCCCTCCTGTACTCCCTGAAAATTTAATCTGTAAGCTGGGGGAGGACCTACCTGGATTCATGAAGACCTTGTGCAACTAAAGGCTCAGAGAGTTACCTCTTGGGGCTTTATTAAGGAAAACATACTTTAAAAATCTCTCTGTATGAAGCTCCCACTGAAACCTTCTCCGTGGGCTTGGCTGCGCTGTGGATTCTTTCTCTCGGTCTGACTATCCCACTCTTTTCTTGGTTGCTCCCCCCCTAGGATGGAACCCCGTGAGTCACGCCTCCCCCAGCAAAACTACAGTAACGAGCGTCTGTAGGGTTCCAGCACCTGCCAAGGGGAAAATTCTGTCTCCTTCCTGTTACCCTGTCCTGTGGAAGAGGGACACAGATAGATACATATCAGCAACAAGGCTCCTCACAGGTAGCTTGGCTTGGAAGTGCATCTGTGCTTTCAAAAGACTGCTTTGAAAATGCCTGCTCTGTGTGTGTGTGTGTGTAAGTGTTGTAGGATCAACAGATCAATGCCAGATATGGTCTAGACTGCTAAGACATTATTGGTACCAGTGTCTGTTGTTTCAACTGTTTGTCTCTGCTATTACTGCCAGAAAATAGCCTCATCAGGTCTGTCAATAGCTGTTATTTTTTAGGCTCAAGGGTATGGGCTTGTGGTGATTCCCTTTCAGCATCCAGCTGACAGCTTGTGGTGGCTTCGTGCTTCTTTATGAACTGTTTTTGGTTCTTTAGCATAACCCAGGCTGATGTGGCCTGGGATACTCTTATGTTTTTAACTGAGCCTTTCATGAGATGTGATTGCATGGATCTTAGATGCCTAACTTCAGAGGAGAATGGAAGAGGCATGCCTTTAATTATAAAACAGCCATCCTTCCCCAATGTGGATATATTCCTGGTGCCTGGAGGGGAGGGGTGGGGGAAGCTTCCTTGATGGCATGGGTACAATTTCTGTGTCCAGCTTGTCTGTCCAGACTGCAGTGTTGCTTTTGTGGATGCCTAAGGAAGGGGGAACACAGTGACTGTTGGAGAGCATCTGAATCCTAACCTGACTTTTATTTTTCATTATGTCAGATCATTGTATACCATGGTAAGAAACTGGGTACTTTTAAGTTTTTGCTTTGCTAGATGTGTTTCTGTTTAGGAGCTAGTGGTGTCCTTCCCTTTGGCAGAGCTGGAGCTTTTTCTTTTCCAACTGTTTCCAGTTGTCTGCAGTTTTACTTGTAGCTGAGTGGGACTGTGCCTGCCTTGCCTTTCTGCAGGGATTTAATTACCTCAAATAAGTCAGTTCATGCTTCTGTATTGTCTTGCGTCCAGTGCTCTCAAAGCACTTTGCAGCCATTAGCTAATTAAGCCTCACAGAGTCCCTGTGCAGCAGTAAAAGGGTGCATCTGAAGAATGAGTACTCTCTGTGGAGGGGGAGCACTTGTTCTGATTGGATCCAATTACTGTGCCCCAGAGATCTCCGTACCTGTGCCCTAGAGCACTGCCACCTGTTTCTCAAGAGCACGTATCAGCTAAAGAGAGATCATTACTCAGAGATGGGTAGAATAAAGTTAATATCCTGTGAATTTTCTGCGAGGCCTCCCCCTTAGGCCTTTGTTTCTTCTCTGCTTTCTAAATTGGATGATTATCTTAATAGTCCATGTCTGGCACATCCAGCACTTAGTTTCACTTTTACTGGGTGTCTATACTTCTGCCTCCTCTTAGCACCCTTCATTCTCCTCTTCTACAATCTACAACCTCCATGTGGAGCAGCCCCATATTATGGATGTAACAACATAAGAACAGCAGACCAATGGTCTATGTAGCCCAGTCTATCCTGCCTCTGACAGTGGCAAAAGTGGATAAAAAAAAGTGGATATTTTAGAGCAGGGTGGGGAATTATTTGGGCTGGAGGGCCACTTAGGGAGTTTTAGTGAGTTGCCACAGGCTGGGTCAGCACTCCCCACCCCCAGCCCACAACAGCTCACCAAAACTCCCTACATGGCTCTGCCGCAGGGTCTGGCCCTGTGCTGTCACCTCCTAGTGATCCTGGGGTCTCCATGGAGAGACCCAGGAACTCGGCTGGGCAGATGGGATGGGGCTGCAGGCGGGCGGGTGGGGAGCGGCATCCAGTAGTGGGATAGGCGGGTGGGGCCAGGATCATGGGATGGTGTCAGTGTGGGACTGGGGCCTGGGACAGAGCTGCAGTCTGCTCCTGGCACACCTCTGCCTGCAGAACTGGTGCCGGTCACAGGGACAAATGAGCTCACAGGGACGTATGATTGTGGCTGTACCCCAGGCTCCAGCCCTGCGCTGTCACCACCCTGTGATCCTGGTGCTGCCTGCCTTCCCTGCTCCCAGATGCCATTACCCACCTGCCCATGGCCCCCCTGGCTGAATGCATGCTGCCCGTGCGGGTCCTGGGCCAGTCTCCATGGAGACCCACTTTGTCCAGAGCCCCTGGCGGTGCGGGGGGATCAGCCAGGGTGCCTGGGCAGCAGGGCTGGGTCTGGTGATGGTGGCAGCTGGAGGAAGCCACTGCTGCCAGGAAGCCAAATCTGGCCACTGCATCATCCCGGCCCTGCTGCGTGCCTGAGGGTGGTGAAACTAGCTGCACACACCATGGCCTATGCTGCCCCCCACGCTTGGTCTGGCTGAGCCAAGGGTCCTGTCGGAGGCCAGATAAAGTCCCTTGGCAGGCTGCATCTGGCCTGCAGGCCATATTTTCCCCATCCCTACTTTAGAGGGAGAACGCTGAACTGGGCATATCTAGAGTGATCTATCCCCTGTTCATTACCCCACCCCCTGGCATCTACCATCATTGGTTTAGAGATGCCAGAGAATATGTCTTTGACTGTTCTGTTTAGTGTCTATATCCATGATATTGTCTAGTTCTTTTTTTGAACCTGGCTTTACTATCTGCCTTTATAATTGCCTATGGCAATGAGTTCCACAAGTTAACTATGCACTGCTTTAAAAAAATACTATCTCTTGTTCGTTTTCAACCTGTCTCCTACTAATTTAGTTCTAGTATTTTGGGACTTGGTGAATAAGACTGCTGTATTCACTTTGTTCACACCCTTCATGATTTTATTAGACCTCCATTAAACCCCCTTGCCCTCCTCCCACTCCCTACTTCTGCTTTCCAAACTGAAAAGTCCTGCTTGTTTAGTCTCTCCTGCTTGCCCTTCTTGGTACCTTTTCTAATTCTACTATATCCTTTTTTGAGATGTGAAGACTAGAGCTGCACGTGGTATTCAAGATGTGCGTGCACATGGATTTGTATAGTGGCCTGATGGTGTTTTCTGTTTTATTTTCAGTTCCTTTCTTAATGACGCCCAACATTTTTATTGTTTTTTTTGGTTGCCGCTACACATTGAACTGATGTTTTTAGAGAATGATCTACACATTTAGAGAACTATCTGTACATTGAGTCGATGTTTTTAGAGAACTATCTGCAATGACACCAAGGACTCAGGAGGTATCAAGCTGCCTGTTTGGTGTCCTCTGGGATGGACCTGAGGAGACACCAGCGCCTGGGGTTGTGGCAGTGGTAGGGGACTGGCTGGATGGGACAGGCCCAGGTGATTCTAGTAGTTGATCCCTGGTTGATAATTCTGAGGAAGGAGAAGAGACCCCCCTGCCCCCGTGTTTCTGCTATACTGACCTGGGGGAAAATGCCTTTCGAGCCCCACCTTGGCAATGAGAGAGACTCTGAGCATATGAGCTTGACTCATCAGATGAACACTTAAGAACAGAGGTTACAAACAGACATCACATTTGTCCCAAAATAAACTGTTTTATCCTAGGAGAAAGTGCAGCCATTTAGATGTCTGCATCCATTGTCCCAGGAAAAAAGTTAAAAAAGTTAATGGGATAAGTACTTACAGTTTATTCTGGGATATCACAAAGTGTGTCTGAATGGTATCCCAGGATTGCATCATTGAATCAGTGGCAGAAAAACAGCAATTCATTCGCTGTTCACTAAACCCTGCTCAGAAGGGATACATGTCAATCCTGGACTACTTCAGTTCTGGGATAAATACAGGCACAATTTATCTAGGGACAAATGCAATGTCTGTTCCTAGGCAGAGAATGTTGTATTTCTTCAGCGTATCGGTCCATCTTGTTTGGTGTCGTGCTTTCAGCTGTAAGCCACACTAGTGCTTGAGGGAAAAGGTAAAAAGAAAAACTACCACAAAATGTACCTAATGAATGGTTTCACGAGGGGAAGTAGTCTTCCCTAGATGGTGCTGAAGACCTGAAGTATGAGGCTGGTAGTATAGATTACCTTAACATGTTTTTAAAGGAAGCCAGAGCTCCCTCCCCTTTCCCAGGGAAAAGGGTTGCAGGCTGTGAATGGTTGAACTTATGGGTACTTATTCTGTAGGTTACCAAAAAAAACAAACCTCAAGCCAAGATGTTTGGAGACCAGAATGAATGAACAAATAGGTCAGGTTAGTAAAAGTTTCCCTTCATATCACAAGTAAACATTTCCTGTTTGCCTTCAGCTGGTTGCTTCATCTCCTGTCTCTACCAAGAAATAAAGATTTCGTTCGTTATAAACTCACCTGGTTGGTACATATCAGAACTTGTCACTTTCCCTCTCCCTACAGCCATTTTCTGTGCTTTGCTGATGGTTCTCACCCCCCGTCCCCTGTGCACCAGCATCTCTGGGTTGGCTATAGATGGACCTGAGCCAAAACCCATGTTCCCGTTCCCCAGCTCCTTGGAAAAGGGATCAGAGTTCTGTGACTTGGGCCCATCTCCAATAGCTCAAGTCTTGACTGGGAAGCCTAGGCAGAAGAGAGGGAGCAGTGTCTGTGCTGGGGTATAACAAACCTGGTTTGTTGGTGGAGCCCTCTTTGCCCCCTCTGGTGCTGAAGGACGGGAAATGGTCCTGAAATAACATCCTTGAGAGAGATGGTCATCCTCAGCATTGTGACAGTAAATCGAGAAGTCTCACCTTCGTGGAAGTACTGACCAGCCAGATCACTGCATTTTGGCTGACCTCACAGTAGCAGCCTGGCTCTGTGCTCCCATGGGGCTCATTCTTTCCTTCTTACCTAGGCTGCTTTATTTCTTTGTGCAGAAGTTGGAAATAGGAGCCCTTTCATTTCATCCCATCATCCTGTCCAATATTGCCAGCTGAGAGTTCTGGTATGTTGCTGGCATGATCGCTGCCGAAGGACTAGGGCATTTATGAATAGTTTTCCCTTTACATTTAGGTCAAAATGCTATCTCTGTGTTTCATGACTTCTATCAGACATGTTCTCCTGCATGGGGGATGCACCCAAATCTCCAGGAGCCTGGAACCCTGCAGTTAAGATTTTTTGGCAGTTTTATTGAATTTTCCCATTTGTTTGGCTTCAAGTGACTGCTCTCTATAAGCAGAGGTACATTTATACTGCTGGAGAATTTATAGGAGTTGCAGTAAACTGATTTTGGAGCCCCAGCTCTCTTCTGGGCTATCTAGGCCTCCCAGATGAGCACAGTTCACATGCCTAGCGCCCTCTGCATCAGGCCTTCTTTCTGACATGGCTCCAGATATGTATTTCAGTGGGTCAGGGCTCTTGGGCTCTATTCAAGGCTCTGCCCCGTCTCACTGTGTAACTAGAAGGGAATCATTTACCTTCTTTGTGGCTCAGTTTCCATGTGTATAAAATGATCTGAGAACAACTTTAGCATACCAGTTTGTTTAATGAAAAAGTAGCATCCAGGTGAGTTGCAGATAGGCTGTAGATATTCCTTGTTTACTGGCACGCCAACTGCTTTTGAAATTACCTGGGGTGCTGCCCCACTTTTGAAGAGTTGGCTTTGTGGCCTGGGCACAAGTATCAAGCTGCTGCGGGGAGGTATCTGAGAAGCATCCAGCCCTAGGATCCCAGGATTCCTGAGTTCTAGGTCAGCCTTTCACTGGCACGCTGTTTTCTTCTCCAAATTAGTCATGCCCACTCCTTCTCTAGGCTCACAAAGCCCTGAGGGAGTCTGCATTTCCCTTCTTCCAGCATCCTGGTATAATCAGTCCTGTATGTTTCCTTCAGTGCTCTCTATATCCTAGTCCTCTTGGAGGTTCCAGACACCCAAAAAATGGGTAGGAGATGAGTCTGCAGTCTTGCCCTTCCCACCCAGTATCCAGCATCCCAAAAAACAGATGAAGCCACCTACCCTAATGGATTAAGCAAAGGACATGTTTTTCATGCACACATTGGATCACCAGTGTGGGGTTATGCTTTAGTGAGGCATAACTGAGCCCTCATCATCTCAGCTGTAGATGATGGTTCCATACAATGGGACTGATGCAACTCTGTCTTTCCAGGAATGATGCTATTTGTGTAATGCTGGTAGAGTACAGTGAAAGTACAAAGTGCTGTATAGAAGATCAGCATTAGGAAATTAGCAGAATCCTGGCAGATGTGCAAGTACTTGGCTTAGGGCAAAGCTCTGGCATGAGAATTATGTTTAGAGCCTGACATACCATAGCTAGTAGATCCCAAGGGCCCAAATCCTGCCCATGGATGTATAGGTAGATGCTCGCAGAGCTCACTTGACTTCAAGGAGGCTGTGCTTATGCCTCCAGAGGCTAAGCTGACTCTGACAATTGTGGAATGTGGCAAAAGCGAAGCCTTGGGAGGAATGAACAGCATAGTAGGTAGCCATCCACTTCATCCCTTTGTGCTCAGGCAGTTTGATATAGATACAGTGCACTGATCTGGCCCTAGATGCCACAGTGTGGTTCCCACTGATACTGGTAGGCCCTGTGCACACAGAAGTTTGGAGGGGTCTATTTTTTACATGCAAGGTGATGAAAGCTGGTGGCAGCAAGATCCACCTCTGCCCACACTCAGCAATGTCAAGGCCTGAGACAATAGGCAATCCCACTAGAAGCTCCAACCTTACTAAGTGTGGTAGAATTGCGTGAGCAGAGCTAAAACCCCTTTGTTAGTAGCCTATTCTTTCAGCTCTAGCTGTATGTCATGTACACACCAGTTACTGAATCCTGCTTTTCCTTCCTCATGACCTCACTTAAACTGTGGGCTTGGACTCTACCGTCACGTGCGTGTAAAGCTGCAGTAATGTCACTGATGTGGAGGAGGTTATAGCAGGGCAAAACCTCTGTAAGCATCAGTCCAGTCAGTTGAGAGTAGAAGTCAAGCTTCCGTTCTGCAGGAGATGTATCCTGCTAAGACAAGTACCCCTTTTGCCAAGCTGAATGTTTCAACATCATTAATTGACAGTCCTGCTGTCAGTCTGCTCCAGACATCAGCCCCACAAAGAGACACTGAAAAAAGTCACATCTCAAATCTGGATGATTTCCTAGGCTGGCAATGTGGAGCAGAGCAGAAAGAATATGGCTTTGTCTGCCTAAAGTCTATTTGACCCTGCAAGGCTCAGAACGGAGAGAAAATCACAATGTAAGTATTTAAACCAGGAAAGTGACTGAACATGACATGCCAGCTATATAAATAGGATCGTCACGCTGCACCAATGAGATGCCATTATTATAAAGCGACTTCTGTTTTCCTACCAGAGAGAGATTCTGAGAATAGCTTTGTCTTGTGCACCTCAGCTGCACCGGATAGGCAAATTCGTAAAAACTGAAATTAAATTTCAGTGCTATTGATTCTTGAAGTCTCCATCTACTCCTGGGAAGCATCACGCAGGGCACATTGTTTTATACTGTGGGAGAATTTAAAGCAAACCATAGACCTTAGATTTTGGTATCTTATTTCATAGATTTCATAGACATTAGGGCTGGAAGGGACCTCGGAAGATCATCGAGTCCAGCCCCCCGCCCAAAGGGCAGGACGTCAGCTGGGGTCATAGGATCCCAGCAAGATAAGCATCCAGTTTCATCTTGAAGGTGTTCAATGAAGGCGCTTGAACAACCTCCGGTGGCAGGCTGTTCCAGACCTTGGGGACTCGGACAGTAAAGAAATTCTTCCTTATGTCCAGCCTGAAACGATCTTGTAGTAGTTTGTGACCATTCGTCCTCGTCATCCCTTGGGGCGCTCTGGTGAACAAACATTCCCCTAGATACTGGTGGTCACCCCTGATAAACTTGTAGGTGGCCATCAGATCACCCCTGAGCCTGCGCTTTTCCAGGCTAAAGAGCCCCAGGGCTCTCAGCCTGTCATCGTAGGGTCTGCTTCCCTGACCTCTGATCATGCGCGTGGCTCTTCTCTGGACTCTCTCAAGCTTCTCCACATCCTTTTTGAATTGTGGAGCCCAAAACTGGACGCAGTACTCCAGCTGCGGCCTCACTAAGGCCGAGTACAGGGGGAGAATGATGTCCCGGGATTTGCTTGAGAAGCATCTATGGATGCAAGCCAGCGTTTTGGTTGCTTTACTAGCCGCAGCATCGCATTGCAGGCTCATGTTCATCTTGTGGTCAATGATGACCCCCAAGTCTCTTTCTTCCATAGTGCTAACCAACATAGCACTGCCGAGCCTATAAGGATGCTGCGGGTTTTTTTTCCCAAGGTGGAGAACCTTGCATTTATCAGCGTTGAACACCATCAGATTCTCATCCGCCCACTTGCTGAGCCTGTCCAGGTCAGCCTGGATCATCCGCCTGTCATCTGGTGTGGATGCTTTGCCCCAAAGTTTGGTGTCATCAGCAAACTTGGCCAGTCCGCTTCTGACTCCAGTGTCCACATCATAATCTTGGATGCCACTTTGCACATTTTGAATCCTTCACATATAAGAATTGAAGGGAAAGGGCAAAATCTTTTAAGTTTCAATTCTGTGTCAATATTATGCTATGTAGTGGAAGATTCTCACTGTTATCTACCTATCTGTTTGGGGATTACCATGGTTTCCATCACCATAGTGTCTGAGCTCCTGATAGACATTTAGATTGTCACCTTTGCATTTCCCTAACTCGTGTCTCTAGTGAGTTCTAGCCCACATTCCTCAATCACAGCTGAGCATCTGGTATCTTGTAGAAAGATTAAAAAATCAGTCCTGGAGGCACCTCATATACCTGTTGTTGATTAGTTTGTCCTCCCCCAGTTAATTGCTGCTTGGCCAATTATACTGTATGTCTTATGCTCTCTTAATCTTTGTACCTAAGCCAAGCCCTCTGTCCTCCATTTACTCTTGATGCTCTTCTATGTGTCTGTTCTGCTTTGTCAATATCTCCCTGCACGATATTACCTTTTCAGCGCTATCAGTTTGGCAGTTTGTTTTGAGGGCCTGCCTGGAGGGATAATTGGAACATGTCTCCTTTTGGGTAATTAGCTCTTTGACCTTCTCGGAACACCATTGCTGAGGGGAGAAAATATTTCTGGTGGGCTTTGTTTGCATAAATTTCCCTTGTTACACTACAGTAATGCAGTAGGTTACATGTTGTGTGTGTGTGTGTGAAACAGGAGACACTTCTTGTAGTTTTCCAGAGAGTTTTGGTTCGGTTTTCTGGAGTATTTGCCAGGTTTTGTGCAGTTTTTCTTTTCCATCAGTTGTCTGTGAACACTTGTGTATATGGTGGTAGTGGGGAGTTGCTAGTAATGATTTAACATAGCAGCACTATAACTCTGCTTGGTAAATTCAGATTTATTATATGTGAGAGGCACGAAAGGGAGGTAAAGCTACAAAAATGCTGGTTTAAAAACAGAAACTTGGTGCAGTTTCTGGATCAGTCTGAGGATTGCTTGTCTTCTATTGATAATTTCCCTAGATCAGCAGTTTGGTGAAATGGGATCTAGTTACTGGGTCCTGTGCCTCAATTTCTGAAGCTGTAAAATTGCCTGTCACCCAAGAAAGGGAAGGGAGCTGTGAGGCTGAATTCATCATTGTTTATAAAGATTTCATACTAATAAGTGCTATGCGAATTCCTTCTCTTACTTCATTCAAGGCACATAGGTGCTAGGGCCCCAGCACCTTTACGTACACTGCTATCTTGAATGAAAGGCCCCAGAAAAGTGCAAAGTATGAGACTTGTCAAGTGCACACCTGGCTTATATCAGTCCAGCTAAAGATTTCAGTCCTAACAAGCGGGCTGGAATAAAATACAGTGCAGAGCATTCATAGTTTTACTCTTGTACCAGACTAAATGATCTTAAATGAGCTAAAAATATCTCACTGATGAGTACATAGACCAAATACACCTGTTACCTTCTCTCATCCCCTTCCCTTTTGGGAGAGGTCTTGAAAGAATACAGTAAACAGCCCTCATAAATTGTCCCTAGTGGCTGAGCATGCTGCAGTGAGTGTCAGAGCAAGGACCAGCTGGCAGTTGAACAACAATAGCTTGCCTGCAACTGTATCATTCTTCTTTACTTACAGTGACTCCAAGCATTTGCTCTAGCATTTCCTACTCAGTTACCCCGTGTTGGACAAAGGCAGCTGTACAGGGGATTCCTACTGTTGCTGAGGGGTGGTATCAGGCCAGTCAATGTGGCATGTGGCCACCAAGTTAATCTTTTGCCCTAATCTGTTTCCTACCATCTATAAATAGGAACAGTGGGCACATATCTAGTACCACTCATTCCAAAGGATCACCATAGCATCAGAATAGGTATGCATGAATCCAGATGTGGGGTGTCTAGGTAAACCTCATCTTTTTCCTTTCCTTTCCTTTCCTTTCCTTTCTTTTCCTTTCCTTTCCTTTCCTTTGCACAGAGGTTTGCTTATTTTGGGAAGGCTGTAGCTTTGCTTTGTTTTACGTGGGAGGCCACCCCATTTTGGTCATTCTTACCACCTGTGGAAGGGGATTCCTTACTGGTGGATCAGTCTTATAAAATATTTTCTGTCACTCTTGCCAAGGGGACTTCCATTGTTTCTGTGTGTCACAGCTGTTGTGAATGAACTTGGGTGTCCAGGGTGCCCTGGTCTCTAAGAGGGAGCCTGGCCTCAGTGTTGAAAATCAGTAGCAATCCTGTAAGCTTGATGTAGTACTTTACCTGTAGCTATAGCATTAATTTGAATGGATTGCTCTTATTGACCCACAAGGGTTGGTAGATTGAGCTTCTGAGTCCTATACTAATTGGAGTTTCTTTAGTGTATGTTTTGTTGGCAGGCACCATACTTGGTGTTGATTTACACAGCCAAGGCTGTCTATCAGGAAAGGGTGTAGTGTGCTGGCCCAAGCAGGCATTTATTTTTCTTTCCTGCTGTTATAGCACTTTGGATAGACAGTGCCAACTAGAAATCTTAGAGGAGCCTACATCTGTTTACTGTAAAGACCAAGAGTGATGGTACAATGTCTGTCAGCTCTTCTGAGTGTTTTCACTCTCCCCATTAGAATTAGCCAGCTGCCCTTGGCCCAGTGGCTGCTCTTGCATTTGTTCACTGAGGAATGGGGTTTGCCTTTGCAAGTCAAGCATCTGTGTGTATAGCTGGTATTTTCTCTATCCATTTCCTCAGTACTTGGGAAGCTGATGAGCACAGAAAAGGATGGGAAGGGGTCAGAAGGCAAGGCAGCTGTCTGTGGAACTTGGTGGGTTTCTAGTGCTAGAGAAATAGTTGCGCACAACCCAGCAACTACACAGGAGGGAAGTGCAGAGCCTTCTCAGTTCATGGCCACTTACTGATGCTGGGATTTTGGAAAGAGCCTGGTAACTTCTTAGTAAGTGACAGTGCCTAGTGTTTCAGAAAAATGAGGCTGGCTGTTTGTCTATTGGTCCACTTTTGACCACTGGTTGAAATTAAGGGTTATGAGCTGCACTTCTGGGTTCCATTCATACCTCTGCAACTGTCTCTCTGTGTGACCTTGAGCAAGTCTCTTAGCCCTTTCTGCCTCAAGGCTCCCCCCCTGTATAACAATGATAAAAACACTTCCCCACCACCACAGGGGTTTGAGGTATAATTAAAGTGTCTGTTAGCATGTTGACAGCCTCCAATTTAAAGGTACTGCCTAAGTACAAAGTCTCATTGTTTCCAAGCATTGAGATGATTCATTCCAAGGCTTCTTTCCAAGTGTGAAGAGTTTACTTCCATCAATTTTATCCATTCCATTCATAATTTTAAAATAGACTCGCATTGTTTATTGTAGTAGTAGGAGGAGGGTTTGTTTATTTGGATGTCACCATGATGGATAACAAATTCATACAAATTCCCTGGGCATCAAAAAGGTGCCAGTAAGTGCATAAAGGGAATATTATGCCAAGATACAATCGCAGCAGATACACTTCACTGCACATCAAGATGATTTTAGGGGTAACTGCTTCTTTTGCATCCAGACAGATAACATGGAAGGATCTATACAAGACTGGCAGGAGGCTGGATTCCTTATGCCTCTGTTCAGAAAGGGTTTGTAAATTATATCCTGTTAAGACCATCAGGTGCATCTACTCTCAGGGTATGAGTGCATACTTCTGTCTGAGAGTGCTTCCAAGCCTGCCCTCTATTTCAGATGTGCTGACCATCTAAATTAAAAAAACCTTTAGTTCATCCCCTCCAAAAAACATCTTAGTCAACCCCTAGAAGCCCTCTTGAGCATCAGGGCCTGAGATCCAGCTTATTAACTACTTACCTGCACATGACAATATATAGCACATGAAGTCCACCAGCATCTGACTTTTGATCTTCCTGTGCCCTACTTCCTGTTTCTTCTGTCCGTAATAAGCCAAGCACAGAAGGGGAGACAAGTAGTGGGCCAGTTTGTTTCCTAGAAGGGCTGAAGCACCATCATTCTAACAATCAGCCTGCCCACTATTTGTCACTCCTTTGTTTGAAATGCAGCTGCAGCAAAGTAACGTAGCTGGAGAGGTTCAGCTTATATCATGGTTATCGTTCTCCCTTATCTCAGGTAATTATTCCTCTTCTTATTTAAGGGTAGAAGTTAGTGGAGTTACTCTAGCAGGGAATTTAGGTCTCTGCTTCCTTTTGGGACTTGCCTACATGGCTCTGAGCATGTTATGGGCACTGAGAAAAGGTCTGTTTTGAGGAATTACCCTATAAAAATGGTACTTTCTGGTCACTGGGGATATGGGACTCAGTTTAGTTGTCTTCAGTTACTAACCTTCATGTTTTATTCCAACTGGCTGTGCAGAGCCAGCATTGCTGGGGTAGGAGAAGGAGGAGGACTCTGATCCTCCCTGTGCAAGTGTAACAGAATTGTTTGCTCCTTTTCAACCAATGCCACCTAAGGTGGGAAGCAGTGGCATAGTGGTAATGGAGGCACAAATCTGAAGGCCATGCAGTTGCATAGGTAAAGTCCCTGATAGAGCCACAAGAGATGTGAGGCAAGAGACCTCAGAGTCAGTGCTGGCATGGACTGGGGCCGTGCTGTGCTTTCTGGTGTTGAACAGCTGGACAGTGGCATCAAGGAATGGCCTGTGACAGAAATGGCCTTTGGAGCAGGGCATAAGAATGTTGCATCACAGACTGAATGTGTCGAGCTCAGGCATTTTGTTTGCACAGTCTGTCACCAGCTTGGCC
This sequence comes from Alligator mississippiensis, assembly GCF_030867095.1. Lineage (NCBI taxonomy): Eukaryota > Metazoa > Chordata > Crocodylia > Alligatoridae > Alligator > Alligator mississippiensis. The sequence continues at coordinate 22,886,629 of NC_081833.1, forward strand.
CCGATCACCTTAAAAGTACATGAATGCCAGTCAGATACCTGTACTTGTTGTCACACCTGTCTGTCACTGGTGGATTGCTGGGGCTCGCTAGGTTCCTTTTGTTGTGTCTCCTGTCAAAGCAATGCCTAATGCTACTGTCACCTTCTGCATCAGCCCAGGCTGCTCCTTTTCCTCCCTCTGCTTCCCTGCCTCAGTGTGCCTGATCCCCTGTCAAGTGAAGTTTGTTGATTCAAGGATTAAGTGTGTTCTGCAGTTCAAAAGCCTTGACTTTTGCTGGCTGTCTGTTTGGAGACAGTCCCCCAAGTGGCAAAGAACTTAATATATGCACCAGCCCACCCAGACCATTCCACAGTGCCCCTCGACTTTGAGGGCTCCCAGTTTCATGTTGGGCACTTCTGTGTCAGAAACCATGGTCCCAGAATCCAGGTGGGGGATACTTCCCAACTAACAGATTTGTCTCCTTTCCTTTGTAATCTGGATCACCGGTTTTATGATTTAACTGCCTTGCAAGCTCTAGAAGCTAAATCCCTGGGCCCTGTACACCCAGCACAGTGTAACCCCTTACCACCACATTGCCTGACTACACGTTGGTCTGTGGCCAGCCTGATTGGATATATGCTGTAATATGGCAAATAATGGTGTGAGGTGGTATCACATGTAAATCAGGCAGTGGGAACACATTGTACTTAAACAGCCTAGGTCTGCTAATTGGAGGTAGGGTCTGAGAAAGGGGCAGGTACTCCACTGGATGACTTTGACAAAACCACCACCTACAAGTCAATCAGTGCACAGAGAACATTTGGGAGCATGTGCTCTATGGAAAGCTGCCATCGGTCTAGCCCTGCCTCTTCAGCTTGAAATGGCAGTTCTGTTTTCTCAAGCCATAATCTGGGAGTTTTGTCTAGTTTTTTTCCCCTTAATAAACAGCTGGTGACCTATTTTTGGTGAAATTGCTTCCCTGTGACATTACTTCTCTCCTTATTTTCTCTTGACTTTGCCCATTACAGACAGGGCTGAGCTTAGAGTTCGTGTCTGCCCCAAGCAGTAGGTGGCTGAGGAGTGAATGGGCTGAGTTGCTTTCCCCTGTGGCCATGCTGCTGGGTGGGAGGTTGTGCTACAAGCAGCCCTCTCTCTGCTGCCTCAGGCTGGGCCTGATTTAAGACTGCTCCTTCCTTGTAGGAGATTCCAGCAGTCAACAGTGGAGCGAAACGGTCAACATTTCTGGAAGAAGAGCAAGCAGTGCTGATAATTCGTATTCACTGGCCCTAGCGTGAGCTGAACTTGGTGCTATATAGCATGGCAGTGGCTCCCTAGTAGCCTGGAGCACTTTGGGGTCAACCAGGAACCAGCCTGGTTCTCAGCATAAGGTGCATCTCTTCTATCCTCTGTTCATCTTCAACATCAAGAGATTTCAAGAGCAGATTAGACAGATACTTGACTGGAAGGACGACTCTGTCTTGAGCAGGGGACTGGACTAGATGACCTCATGAGGTCCCTTCCAGTCCTACTTTTCTATGATCCTATGAACATCTCCCAATGCCCCCATTGTGATGTTAGCTACAGCACTTTTTTGGCACTGATGGCGATTAAGCTGGTGAACCTTAACTAGGGAAGTCGGATGATCCATAAGGCTTACATGGACCTTTCACCTTTTTCAATTGATTTTATGCCATGACTGGGGATTCTGTTGAGGTATTCCCCAGCGAGCTGGTTGAGCTTGGTTTCCTCTTCCCCTGGGGCCTCAAAGTGTTGTGCCCCTCTGGGTGATGTGGTTAGCCAAGAGGTGATTGTGGGTTGAATAACCAGGGATAGGGTTCAGCACCTCCTGGCACAACCAGCAATCCCCTTGAACAACATGCCCTGGCTTCTCTTTGCTCCACGGATCTGCTGCTCCAGTAGAAGGCCCCACTGTAATTCTGAATCTGCCCTGCTAAAATGATTACAAGGTCCCTCATGGCTGGCTGCCAAGAGCCAGTTTAAAATGACTTGCTGCCCAGAGCTTAGGCATGAAGATTTGATTAAAATGCCACCAGGGGAGCTTCTTAAACACCTGCCCTTCATCTGTGACCACTAAACTCACTCAGGCAGTGTATTCCAGAGAGCAGCCCCTCACAGAGATGGTGGCAGCCAACCCCTTGTTCCTCTCTGGGCAATTACTTCCTTGCACATTAAATACAGCACGACTGTAGGATATTAAATAAAAAACAAAGCTGCAGCCACTCCTGCATGGAGGGATTTGGGTTAAGATTGCTCTGATTGAAGAGCCATAAACCAGGTTCCAGACGATAAATGTATAAGTAATGAGTGATGGCCAGCCAGGGAGGTCAAAACACATCAATTTTAGTGGAGGGGCTCAAGCTCATTATTGAGGCTCAGCAAATTGCTGGTGAGAGAGGGACAGAATGACAAAGGGAAACAAATGTCAGACTTTGGAGAGCACAGGCCTCTCTTCTCATCTCAGCACAGTGGTGTCTCTCAGAGAAGGTGCTGCACTTCTCCTCTGCCAAAGTTCTTCCTTACAAGGGGACTTCTCCCTCCTCTCCGGCAGCTTTCCTCCTGGTTAAGAGGAGTAGCATGCCGATGGAGTGATGCCGTGCAGTGCTTCTGGCAGGGGCAAGAGGCTTTGCTGTATTCCTCTCTGGTCCCTCTTGCAGAGGTCACAAAAACTAAGTGCTCTTTTCCTTTGGATGTGCCTGGCTTTGCAAAGCTGAACTGCAGAATGCTGGCAGCAGCTGTCACAACCCCGGTCTGTCAGCATGGCACTTGTTTGTGCTGGGATCCCTCAACGTAACAGCATTTGCAATTGAAATTGATGGAGCAGAGGTGGCTTGCGTTCTCCTCTTTCAGGAAGACTCATGGTGATGGTCGCTTTGCCCTCTGTCTGCTCTCATCTCATCCCTGCTCAAAGCTTAAACTAGCAATAGAAAGCTGCCTTGTAATTATAATGTGTTTTATAACGTGGGCTGGTGATTAGACCAAGGCATTGCAAGTTGGGTGTCACAGGCTAGGGACAGACATTCAGAAGCCTGAGCCTGAATTGATTCAATCTTTGCAGGTTAGTCTAACCCGGCTAGGTTAAATCAGTTTTGTAACCAGACAGACATCCCAGAAATGCAGGCACATGCCTGCAGTGGCTCAGGCTAGAAGCCAGGGGGCACTAGAGCAGCCCTCCCTTCCCTTCCACCGGGCTGAGCTGAGGGGGGCATGGCCAGGCCGACAGGAGGCTGTGATTAGGGAGGGGTTCCCTCTCCCCCCCCCCCCCACTCCTGTACAGCCCATCAGGGAATGTTTACCACCCCAACTCAGTGTTTATCACCCCATTAAGAAAACAGAGGGACATTACCAGATACCTGGGGCCAGCTTGCAGAGGCACTTAAGGCAAGGGATGTAGTTGTCATGGGTGATCTAAATTACCTGGACATCTGCTGGGAGGAGCAGTCAGCCAGGTTGGACCATTCCAGGAGGTTCCTGGCTGAGATACAGGACCTTCACTTAACCCAGGAGGTGCACAGTCCCACCAGAGGGAATGCCTTGTTGGACCTAATCCTGGCCACAGGCTATAATCTGGTAAGGGGGCTCCAGGTCCTGGACCACCTGGGTGATAGCGATCATCGCTTGCTGGAATTCATCATCAGGGTGACAAGGGCCTGCAGCAAAGCGGTAGCCCTAGACTTCAAGAGGGCCAACTTCAAAGAGTTGAGGAGATTGGTGGGAGAGGCGCTGGGGTTCTCGAGGGCAGGGGAACTCAGTGCCCAAGATGAGTGGTCGTTCCTTAAGGAGACGATACTCGGGGCCAAAGGGGTGATGATCCCAACAAGAAGGAAGGGGGGCAAGAGTACCCAAAAGCCTCCCTGGCTCACCAAGGATGTCCAGGAATGCTGGTTGCCAAAAAGGCGGCTTACACCCTGTGGAAGGGGGCGGTGGGGTGCTGTCTCCAAAGAGGAGTATATCTCCACTGCTCGGGCCTGTAGGGGGGCTGTTAGGAAAGCTAAGGTGGACATAGAGCTAGGACTAGCGTCCAAGATCAAAGATAACAAAAAGTCCTTTTTCAAATATATAGGGAGGATGAAGAAGGCACTGGGAAATGTGGGGCCCCTGCAAGATGCGCTGGGCAATCTGGTGGTTGCACCAGAGGAGAAGGCAGACCTCTTTAACAAATTCTTCACCTCCATTTTCTTGTGCAGGGACTGGGACTCCCCCACTGCGATTCAAGACAGACTCGAGGGGAATGCCTCAAGACCTAAGGTTGAGGAGGACCGGGTTAGAGTGCTTCTGGAGGGGCTGAATGTGTTCATATCAGCAGGTCCAGATGCTCTCCACCCCAGGGTGTTGAGGGAGCTACCAGGGGTTATTGCAGGGCCCTTGGCATGGCTTTACGAGTGCTTGTGGTGCTCGGGCCAGGTGCCAGATGATTGGAAGATAGCCAATGTGGTCTCCATCTTTAAGAAAGGGAGGAGGGAGGTCCCGGGCAACTATAGGCCCGTCAGTCTTACCTCAATCCAGGGGAAACTCTTTGAGGAGATCATCAAGGAGCATATCTGTGATGGGCTGGCATCAGGGATGATGCTTAAGGGCAACCAGCACGGTTTCATTAGGGGCAGGTCATGTCAGACCAACCTGATTGCCTTTTACGATCAGGTCACAAAAGCACTGGATGCAGGTGTCGCTGTGGATGTAGTTTTTCTGGACTTCAGCAAGGCCTTTGACATTGTCGACCACCCCATCCTCATTAAAAAACTAGGTGACTGTGGCATCGATGCCTACACTGTCAGATGGATTGCGAATTGGCTGAAGGGTCGTACTCAGAGGGTGGTGGTGGACTGGTCATATTCAACCTAGGGGGAAGTGGGCAGCGGAGTCCCCCAGGGCTCGGTCCTTGGGCCCGCGCTGTTCAATTTCTTTATCAGCAATTTGGACAACATGATGAAAAGCAACCTGTTCAAATTTGCTGATGATACCAAAATTTGGGGTGAGGTGGGCACGTTAGCAGGGAGGGAAAGACTGCAGAAAGACCTGGATAGGTTGCAGGGGTGGGCTAACAAAAACAGGATGTATTTCAATACTGACAAGTGCAGGGTGCTGCACTTGGGCAGTAGTAACCAGCAGCACACTTATAAGATGGGAAACTCCCTTCTTGAGAGCATGGAGGCAGAAAGGGATCTTGGAGTCATCATTGATTCCAAGATGAACATGGGCGACAGTGTGAGGTCACGGTCGGCAGGGCTAACCGGACCTTATCGTGCATCCACAGGTGCATCTCAAGTAGGGCCAAGGAGGTGATCCTCCCCCTCTACGCAACACTGGTCAGGCTGCAGCTGAAGTACTGTGTCCAGTTCTGGGCACCCCACTTCAAGAGGGATGTGGACAACATTGAAAGGGTCCAGAGGAGGGCCACCCGCATGATCTGGGGACAGCAGGGCAGACCCTACAATGAGAGGCTACGGGACCTGAACCTGTTCAGCCTTCACAAGAGAAGGCTGAGGGGGGGACTGGTGACCATCTATAAACTCACTAGGGGGGACCAGAAGGGTTTGGGGGAGACCTTGTTTCCCCCTAGTAACCCCCGGGATAACAAGGAATAACGGCCGCAAGTTGTTGGAGAGTAGGTTTAGATTAGACATCCATAGGAACTACTTCACAGTCAGGGCAGCTAGGATCTGGAACCAACTTCCAAGAGAAGTGGTGCTGGCTCCTACCCTGGGGGTCTTTAAGAAGTGGCTCGATGCCTACCTGGCTGGGGTCACTTGAGCCCAGTTTCCCTCCTGCCCAGGCAGGGGGTCGGACTTGAAGATCTACAAGGTCCCTTCCAACCCTACTTCTCTGATTCTTCCTTTGTTGATTCTGCCTTTGTCCCATGTGCCACAGCTCAGAGGTAGCCAGCGTGTGGTCTGCTAGCTAATGCTGAGAGGTTTCTGTGAGGGAAAGGGAAATCCTGCTTAGCAGAGAGTGGGGAGGGGAGGAGCAGGCAGACACTGCTGTGCCTGCAAGTTTCTGCTGAAGCTTCAGCCAGGGAGCAGAGGGGAGGGTTCAATCTTGCTGTGGAGCAGGGAGCCTTGCTCAGCCCAGCCCAGGAAGCATGCTGGGATGCTGGGGTAGTCTGAATTTAAACCAGCAAGAGGTCTGGCATAGACATTGCATAAACCGGTTTGAGCCAAATCAGTTAAACCTGGCTGAATGTAGTATCAGACTTATCTCAAACCAGTTTCAACCATTCTGAAACTGGCTTATGTGCACTGAGCATCGGTTCTGTTACAGGTTTAAACCCATTTCTGAACACTTAAACCGGTTTGTGTAATGTCTGTCCATAGCTATAGAGATCAGTGTGGGTCAAAGGTTCAGTGGTTCCTTGCACAGTGCTTTGAAATCCTCAGGGAAGACTTTTAGTATTTCTGAGAGGGAGGCGAGAGAATTAGTCCAGTAATGCCTGTGCAACTGTTGCTGATAGGTTGACCTGCATTTAGCGGTACTTACTTGAAGTAAGTCTTGAAAGGAACTTCAGCCAGCTGGTAATCCAAAAGTGCAGGATAATTAACATTCCCCAGAAGGTTTCTTTCTTTCTTTCTTTTTCTTTTTTTTTTTTTTAAGGTTATGAACAAGCAGTTGTATGTTTGGCTCAAGGGATTTCAGAGTGTGAGTCCTCCTTAGTGCATGGAGTAACTGTTAATGTTTGCACACGCATACACTTGATACTAATAGCGCAAGTCAGCATGCTGCACCTTTAAAGCTTTGCAGACATTAATAGCTGTCATCTTCTCCTGCAAGGTGGGTAAGCAGTATTATTCCAACTGAACAGATGAAGCAATTACGAGACAGAGGTTATGAAACTTGCCAAAGGCCATGCAGCAAATGATGAGAGAACCGTGAACAAAATTTGGCTCCCAGCTCTGTACTTGGTTCAAGTACTGCATGTAAAAAGGAATGCAAAGTTCATTAACAAGAGAGGAACCTGTACCAAAACTCTGAATCCTAACACAAGACCCAAATTGTGATTTTGGACTGCAAAATTGAAATTTGGATCCTGACTTTCCTATTGTTTAGGATGTTAGCTTTGGGGGTTCAGTCCAGGAAAGAGATTCAGTGTGTGAACTCTGATATTGATCTGAAATTTGACTCTGAATTCTTGCTTGTACCAGTTGTCACATTTAACATAAACTGTTTAGTGCAAATGGAGATCAAGCAGTTTTAGTAAGTGGTGAGACAAGAGGATCAATGTCTTTTGGGCACAGTTTCCCTTCAGCATTTATTTAGCAAAAAGAGAAAAGAGTGCTAAACTCAGCTCATATTTCTTTAGGTGGGTTGAGCAAGTACCTTTAATATCCAACCTGGAAGAGCTGGGAAAAGTTAAAGGAGCCTCTGGGCAAAGAAGCTGATGGCTGTGACATATCTTTCTAGCTCAGTGACTACTTTCTTTGTTTTTTGTGTGCCCTGCAGAGGGAAGCAAACTGGGTGGTTCTCTTTCCTCTGCAGCTTGCCTATAAGCCTCAGATGATTTCCTACCCCTGAGCTCCCATTCACATGCCGACATTTGGCTTCCCAGGCAACTGCTTTTGAGAACCATAAATGTAGCTTTTTCAGTCTTGTGGTTTGGGACCACTGAGATTTGCTTCCCCTCCCTCATGGTGACTACTTGGAACTTCTAAAGGTGGGTTGCCCCAATCAAATGAAAGTTGAGGTGCAGGCATTAAAGCCATCATGAATTATGAGGTCTCTTAAGCAAGTTCAGGAAGTGATGTGGGCTCCTGGAAGATGTAAAGGGTTTTGTGCATTTCCTTTTTTTAGGTGACATTTCAGCTTTTCTTTCTTTCTCTTTCCTGTGTGGCCAGCAGGTGCATTCATCTTTTGGGAATCAGGATTGTGAGAGACCACCCCAGCACCTGCATCTGAGGGCCACCACATCAGGCTCAGTTTCTTGAAGAGACACAGCTTGCTTAATGACATTATACTTTTTAAATTCATGAGGATAACAAAATGCCCTTCTGCCTACAGGCATGTGTCTGCAGGGATCTGATTAATCAGGGGAAATTGGCTTTACTAACACAGTTCACTGGATTTCTCCTGATTGACAACAGCACAGGAGTGATGGGGACTCACGGAGACCTAGTGAATGAAAAGGCCTGGTGCACAGTGAAAATATGCTAACAAGGGAACAAGTCCCACAGGCACTTAGGAATGTGTGTAACTTATGCTGTGAGAAGTCCCATAGAGTTTCCTAGAATTTACTGCTGTATGCAAAGTGCATATATGGTCAAAGGATTTGGTATTCAATTGGTATTCAACTGGACCGTGACCTTATTTGTGATCCATTTATATGGGCTGCATTAATCCTTAGCATGCATAGAGCACTATCTTCAGAATAATCTCAGCCTTGCTGAGAGGGAAATGCTCTTCCCTCTGATCTATAGGTGACAAAATGGACACAAGTTGGACTTTCAAAACTCCTTTCTTCTACAGTGGCAGTGGGGTAACTAAGATGGGGCAGCTGCCCCGGGTGCTGACTTGAGGGTGGGGGGCAGTGGAAAAAAAATGGCTACCCTTGGCAGCTGCACAATCACATCAGCAACTAGAGGTTGTTGCTGCTCCTGTGCCCTGGCTGCCTGGCTGCATTGCTGTGCCTCTGCATGGAGATGTCTAACTGCAGTAGCCAGATGTTCAAAATGCTCAGTTCCTGTTGTTGTCTCCATTCCTACTGCAGACTTGGCCTCTAGAAACTATAGGGCTTGTGAGTGGATCACATAGCTTGTGGCATAGTCAAAGTCAACCTCAACAGCTGAGTTGCTTATTTAAGGGTTATTTAGCTCAGCCTCCTTACTAAAATTGAAAATTCAGGCAAAGTGCATGGAGTGGATTCTGATCCAGTGTTACCGTCTCTTACTGGAAATAATTTGTAGAATGAAACTTGGAGGGTTGTCCTAATGCACAGATTTGCTCTTCCAGGGACAGCTGTGCTGTTGGGAAGGCAGTGTCCGTTCCTGTCCCAGCAGAGATGAACATTCTGTCCTCAGAGGACAGTCTTTTGATGCCACCATATCAGCTAGCAAGTCCCATTACTAGAGATGCATTCTCACTTGTTTTTCCACTGTAAGGAAAAAGAATATATATTTCCTGGCTTACAAGTCATATCCCAGGATTTTTTATTTTTTTTGTAGCAGGTCGGCAAGGGATGTTTGGCTCCAGAACCAGCTAAGCAACCGTGCCAGGAGCTAGGAAGTTGTGTGCCAGTTGTATGAGAGGTTTGAAGGGCTTGGTTGTGTGGGATATTTAGTGTTGGTGTTCAGGTTCTTCTGGTACCGTCAGCCCTGCAGTGGTCTGTCATCTGGATTTTTGGGACACAGGAGCAGATCCCAATCTTTTTTCTTGGAAGCTTCCCAAATCTCATGATAATTTCTTTCCTTTCCTGCCTCCTATTCCTTTTCTATGCATTATTTTCCCCTCTTCTGGATTCTTTTTTTGTCTCTTGCATGAGCTTTGCTGCTGATGTTTCCCTCTGCTACTTCTGGCCTCCCATCCTCACCCCTGCATTTTCCACAAGAGTCAGACTATGTTCTGCAGGAGAATGAGGAGCACTGCTTGATCCATTCCTCCCAGTTCTGCTGAGTCCTGAGTTCCTCCTACTTTCCTCCTGTAGGTTTACTTTACAGTAATAGATTTAATCTCTATTAAATGATTGATTCTCCATTGCTCTACAGCTCATAGAGTCATGTGCAACTCTGCCAAGTGGGTTTCAAATGTCGCCAAGTCAGAAGGGGAACTACAGAATGGGTGAAAATGACTGCAGACTCTGCAGGGCAACAGAGAGTCAGGCCTTCTGTCTCAATCAGAGATGCCCTGATCCTTTTTGTGTATTAAGAAAATGTATTACGATAGGTCCCAAAGGCTACCCACTGGATTGGGGGTCCATTGTGCTGAGCTTTGTACAGACACAGATATAGTCCCTGACCCCAGAGAATTTATGATCTAGAAGATGTACTTAGCCAAAGAGTTGAGTAAGGGAGTAGCCCACGTGGGTGCTCTCCAGAAATGTATGCTTCTTATCTACTGATGCCTTCTCTCTCTCTACCATGGCTGCACAGTCCCCTCTGTCCCACAGCTTGACCTGCTGCTGGAGTGGTGCAGGCAGTAAGGTTCACAGTTGACAGGCCGGAGTTTGCAAGTTTGAGGCCATAGTAGAAGTGCTCTTGACATGGCCCTGTCAGATTCTAACAAATCTGCAAATTCTGCTAAATACCTTGTCACACAAGGACATGTAAAGGAAGGAAGGATAGCTTGACCTGAGTTTTTGCCTCCTTGTTACTTTTATTTCTGTTAATCTCATTATTTTGATCAGGGTATTTGGAGCGTGTTGCTAGAAGCTAGAAAGAATGCCGTTGCTATCGCTATGAGAAATGGTTTCTGTTGTCCTTTTGGACTTAGAACTGAACTAGTATCAGGCAAAAAGAAACAGACATCTCTTCATAGCTACGTTTCCCTCTCCCTGATTAGAAAGAAGAATCTACAATTAATTAATTGCACCTGCAATTGTTACAGTTGTTTCTTGCTGTAAAATGAAGCTTTCTTGTGCCCTCCTGCCTTGCCACTCCTGTTACCTCCTTTCCTGCAAACAGCAGGCCTATTGTTAAAACCTCTGATTCTTCATATATCATTCCCCGTAATGAAAATAATTAACTGTGAATCACGGAGGTCTCATCATTTTTGTTAGGAGGTTAAAATCCCCGATACACTTTAATAAATTTTGCAACGAGCACATTATAGAAAGTAATTAAAAGCCTTAACCATCTTTCTGCTGCTTTTTTTTCCCCCCTCTCCCTGTGAAAGCGGGATTTAATTGAGGCCAGCTGAAAGTTAGTTGAAATAAATTGTGGATGATAAAGTGGAGGTTTTAATTTAATTCAGGGAAAGTAGCAGTCATTGCCCATGTGTTTGCTTCATAAAGAGTGGGTGGGGGGGAAGAACTCATCTGTACAGTGTGATTAGTGATGAGAAAAGGACAGAGTTGGCTAGTTGCTGGGTGCAGACTTGTGTAGCTAATGTAGTCAGTGTTGCTACCCCCCTTGACACACCTGTTGGGCATGCTTTTCACTTGTATTTCTCAACATGCTTCAGAAACATGAGTCATCTCAACCTCTTGCAGAGATGGGTATATCTTACATTACAGATGAGAAAGCTGAGGCACAGGGAGACTGACTTGACTTGACTTGCCCAAGGTTCCCAGACTGTTTTCAGGACTTCTGCTCTGTTTCTTACAGAAGTCTGTGTAGTCCACAAAGGCACGTGCATGAGCAGACCCTCACCCTGGCCGAGATCCCATTGGTTCCATGAGGATTCTAAAGGGGTAGGAAGGTCCTCTCAGATTAATCACGGGGAGTTAGGGTAGCTCTTTCCCTTGTGGTGCCCTGTAGAACCACGTGCGATTCTGGGGCCCATGTGCTGGAAAGAGAGATATTAGCCATATCTAGACTGGAAACATGCTATCAGTATAGCTCTACCATTACACTGGCTCAGCAATGCACTCCAATAAGTAGCTTATCCCAGCACGGCTGTATCAATGTAGTAACATAATTTCCTGTGAACAAAACTCATTATACTAGTGAAAGGTGCAATCTTGCTGGTATAAGCATATCCATACTGGGAGATGTAGCCAGCCCACCTGTGTCAGGGAACATGCTTCTTCTTTCACTGTCCTATCAACATTACTATGCTGGAAGAAGCCTCTGGGAGAATCCACTCTGGGTTTTTCCTCCTTCCTCCCAGAGAACTTGCCTACTCCCTATGTTCCCTGTGTAATATATGCTGCTACTTTGACAGTGGCACTGGCCCAGCCATGATTAGAGCACGAGGCACACTAGCAAAAGTTTGCTTACAGTGCAAGAGAAAGGAAGGAAATGGAAAATTTCCAAAGTTTATATTGCTTTCAAGCCAGAACAGCAGTTCGTGGGACCAACAATGGCACTTCTCTGGCCCCAGGCCTTTCTGTCTGCTGAATTTCAAAAAAGCAGCTGCCTTTGAAAGTCATTGAAGCTACTACATAAGTCACAAAAATCCTCTCAGAATGGGAAGTATTAAGTGACTGAAATGCTAGGTCCCCTTTGAATATTACAGCAGTATTAAGAATCATGACCCCATCTGGGAACCAACTGTGTTAGTATGTATATGCACAGTACCTAAGACTGTTCCTGCCCCAAATTGCTTACACTCTCAATAGGCAACAAGAGGAGGAGGAAACAAACCTGGAGAATGGAAAGTCCCAGTTCACAAAGGTGTTTCAGTGCCTGACTCACCACTGAGTTTCATAAGGATTTGCCCAGATCAGATATCAGATTAGTGGTAGTCAGAGAAATGATCCAGGCCTCCTGACTGCCAATTTTTTACATTAATTCTACAGTCCTATAACTTCTAACTGGAGACTCTGCTGCATGCGTGCAAATAGACTAAAAAAAATGTAGTAAAATGCAAAGCTGGTGGAATAGTAGTATACTTCATGTATGAGTTCAGGCCCTGGGTCTAGCTCCTTGCTAAGGAGGCAGATGTTTCAAGAGGTTTGTAACATATTTGGAGAGCTGCTGGCTAAGTGGGACATTTTTGGTGAATCCCAGAATAGTCCCAGATTTGACATGATTTATTTTTATCTGCAAATTTGCCTTTCATTATTCTCCTGTCTTAAAATAAATTTCTGTCCTCAAATGGGGGAGCAGAAGGAACATCATGTAGTTTAGCCAACCAACCGTAAACAGCAAAGACACTGTTCTTAAACATTCCACACTGAAAACTTTCCAAATTATTTGGCAGGTGCTTGCAAATGAATGTAAAAAGCTGTACGTTTGGTTTATGAGCAAAGAATGGCAGAAAGATGAAGTCCAATTCTTGCTGAAGTCCTTGGGAGTCTTCCTCCTGTTAACAAGACAAATACACATACAATTTATAATTTATTTTAATAAACACGTTTGGGAAAACTTTTTGAAATAGTCAGATTTGACCCATGTGTCTATGCCTGAGTCTGTATCTTACTTCATCTTTCAGTTTTCTGTGTCTCACAGCCAAGGTATTTCTAGTTGGTTTAGCTTTTTAGGTTCTATGCTTGTCTTTGGGTGTCAGGAGACAACAGGATATCTGCATGTGAAATAGGTAGGTATTTGTGTCTGTCATCTGGGTTGATTTTCTTTAGCTAGACCAGGAGAAATAGAAGTTTTATCTGCAAGTAAATTGCAGGTGCCTTTGGCTTTCTAGGGAATATGTGAGATTGTGTAGCTGATGCTCCACCAGAGACATCCCAAATGTCGAGATGTGCATATTGATTTTCATTGTCTTTAGGGTGGGGGAAAAGCTAAAGTTTTGGAATATGCGTCATGGTTGCCAAGTTGTAAACTTGGTTGCCATAGAGAGAGAAAAAAATGATACTTTTTGGATTAGAAGGGGCTAAGAAGGAGCTAGAGTAGCTTACTATCAATATATATTTAAGGCATATTTAATATCTATACATCTGACCATGCTCCCATTTCTTAAGAAATATTATTGGTAACAGATATTTCAACCCACTCCAGGGAAGTGTATGGAAAATAACCATTGTACAGGAAGTGGCATGTAAATGTAACCTTCAGAAACAGCACATAATTAAAATACATTTCAGCCTGATATATTAAATTGACTAGGAAAGCAAACAAAAATCCTCACTGCCTATATGAATAATACTGAAAGTGTATTTAGTAAGGGATTGGTTGACATACAGAAAAAAACCCAGTGGGAGCAGAGCTAGGGTCTGCCTTATTGCCCTCAACGATCAATCGAGTGGTTTGGGCTTATGTCTGTGATGGATAGCTTTTTTGGCCTTGGAGAATCATTACGGATTACCATTTTGTGCATGTGGGGGCTCAGAAAACTGCACATCATTCAAGACCTGCCTCTGGAAATAGGCCACTAGAGTAGTCCTAACTAGAGTAGCATTAGCAATACACAGACTTCTTTTCAAAGACTGGGCAGCCAAAAGAAGATTTAAATCTGTACCTAGGATTGGGGGTCTTTCTACAATACAGGCATTACATCAACTTAGTTAATTAGGCTGGATGCAGGAATGGACACATGCTGAAGTCCTCTGTTATACATTGATGCCATGGAAGGCTTTCCATTGACTGCATGGATAATAAATCAGTCCCAGATGTGTATTTAGTGTATCTGGCAGTCACTATCAGTGCATGATATGCTGCCAGTGAGTGTGATGATTTGCTTGGCAATGGCTCATCTATCCTGGCTACATCACTCAGGGAAGAGCAGGGCACTGGCTAACTTTGATTTGTTCCATCAGGCTTGGGGCTTATTACCTTTTCCCTTCCTTTTTCTCTCAGAAGGGGACTACAAGAGAAGCTCTTTTTATGTTTAATATTCTCCTTAAACAGTAGCTACCTTTGCTGCTAAGAGGCTGACACTTGGCTCTTTGTTAAGATATACAGCCAGAGGATGTGTGATGTCTTATTAATAAATTATGCAGTTGCCATTTAAGCTTCATTTTCTCTTCCTTATTTGGAAACCATTAACTATCTCTAAGATGTGCATTCCCTGCTAGCCACAGTCTGTGTGTGCTGGTTCTAGTGTATTATAGAAGAGTAATGAATGCAGGCACACACCTGCACACACAATAATAAGGTATGTAGGTCAAAGTAAATAAGGTCCCACAGGGGTCTGTCCTGGGCCTGGTGCTGTTCAATGTGTTCGTTAACAATTTGGATGCTGGCATAGAAAACTTCTTGAGCAAATTTGCAGATGACACGAAACTGGAAAGGATTGTGAATAGGGGTGCACCAAAAGAGATTTTGGGGGCTGATACGGATGGCTGATTTTAAATGAGCCCTATCAGCCAATACCAATCCGATTGCTGATGTGCAGCCTGGCAGCATGGAGAGCAGCATCCGGCTGGTAAGTTTGTTGTGAGGGAAGGAGAGTGGGGGGCAGATCGAGGCCCCTTCTGTGAGGGAGGGAATGGGGCTGGCATTGGAGCTGGGGCAGGGGCAGGTGCTGCACAGCCGGGGTGAGGCGGGGCAGGGGCAGGGGACAGAGCTGTGGTTCGTCCAGGGTTTGTGGAGGGTGGGGGTGGCTCCCACTGTTGTATGCACCCCGGGAGGACATGGGAGGCATGTGCCCTCAGATCTGTGTGTGGGGCAAGGGCAGGCAGCTGGTGGGGGTGGCGCTGGGCTCTTCCCAGTGTGGGGGGCTGGACCAGGCTGCACTCAGGGAGGGCAGCGGCGGTGCTGGGAGGAGTTTGTGGGGGCTATGGCAAATTTTGTGGTGGCTGTAGCCCCCCACCACAGCCCTCCTTCCAGCACTGCTGTTGCTCTCCCTGAGTGCAGCCCCAGCCCGGCCCCCTGCCAGGAAAAATCTAGCACTGCCCCTGGCACCAGCCTGCAGCAGCAGCCTGCACGTGCTCCCCATGACATCCTGAGGTGTGTGCAGTGGCAGGAGCCTCCCCACCCCGGCATCCCTCAGATGAGCTGCGGCTCCGTCCCGCACTCTGCCCCAGCTGGACAGCGTCTGCCATTGCCCCTGCCCCAGCCCTGGCACCTGCCCCACTCCCTCCCTTGCCATGGGGCCCTTGGTCTGCCTCACCACACCCCTTCCTTCCTTTATACCCCTTCACCCACAACAGACTTACCACCCGGGCCCTGCTCGCCAGGCTGCCAGGTGGCGCTCCTGGCCACCTGTGCACTGCACAGTGGCGAGCAGGGCCCGGGTGGTATCATGCATGCAAATATCATGCATGTGATATTTATCAGCAACATTATTGGCCACATCAACCAAAAAAAGCAGATTGCCAATAATTACAATTTTCCTCTTATTGGTGCCAATACGATATGGCACTGATGTATTGGTGCACCTCTAATTGTGAACGTGTTGAAAGATGTGAGCGCAATTCAGAAGGATCTCAACACATTGAAAAGCTGAAGTAGAGCTAACAGGATGAAGTTCAATGAGGACAGATGCAAGGTGCTGCAACTCAGGAGGAATAATCAAAAACACAAACACAAAAGGAGGGATATCTGGCTGGATGGCAGCACTATGAAAAAGAACTTGAGAGTCTTGGTAGGCCACAGGCTCAATATGAGTCTGCAGTGTGATAGAGCTTCACAACAGGCAAATATGGTTTTGGGCTCATCAGTAGAAACTTTTGGTGCAAGACAGGACGTGCTAGTGCCTCTGTACTAAACAGTGTTTTGACTTCATCTGAACAACTTTATGCAGTTCTGGGCTCCCCTTTTTAAAAAAGGACATGGAGAAGTTAGAGATGGTCCAGAGTTTGGGCAACAAAGATAATCAAGGGCTTGGAAAGCAAGTTCTATGAGGAGAGGCTGAAGGAGCTAGGCACATTCAGCTTGTGGAAAAGGTGCCTAAAAGGGGACATAATAGCAGTTTTCAAAGACTTAAAGGGCTGCCATAAAGAAGAGGGAAAGCTCCTTTTCTCTCTTGCTGTAGAGAGGAGGACACAGCCCAGTGGTCTGAAGTTGCAACAAAGCACATTTAGATTGGATAGCCATAAAAACTGTACAGTGAGAATAGTGAAGTGGTAAAATAGACTGCCTAGGGAAGTTGTGAGCTCTGTATCACTGGACGTGTTCAAAAATAGGTTGGACAGGCCCTGGTCAGGGATGATCTATGTGTAGCTATGCTTATGTTATACCATAGCTATTTCCCAAGATTCTGGGCTTTGCTGGTTGCTCCTGCCCAAGCCCCCTCATCCCCCTTTTCTGCTATAGGGTGTTTTTAATCCTTCCCAGAGGCGTCGAGTGTTGGCTACAGCCAGGACTGAGGACTTCACTTGGGGTGTGCTGATTCTCTTGCTGGGACCAGAGCTGGAAATTCCTGGCTAGAGGGTCTTGCCCCTCTGCTCAGGGTCAGACCAATCACCATAGTTAAGGTCAGGAAGGAATTTTACCCCATGGTCAGACTGGTATGGACCACAGGGTGTTTTGCTTTCCTCTGTAGCGGGGGGCATGCCCTATACCCCGGACCTCCTGAGCAACGTTTTATAAAGCAGGACATTGGCTGCCATGGTTTCCATGCTTTACCCGTAGCAGGCTAGGGTGTTAGGTCTATATTGTGTCAGGGTTGAGGGTAGTCTGATGTAGAGTTTAGATTATGGTTGTATGGGATAATGCTGCTTCAGGCAGGGGGGGGTTGTACTGGATGACCTCTGGAGGTTGCTTTCAGCCCTAAATCTCTAAAGCTCCTTCTGTGCATACAACAGCCTATTTCTTTTGTTTCTTTTTTGTGAGGAAAGGAGACGTTTCCTTTCCTTAATTAAGTGCTTGACTCTGCAGTGTTCTGGGACTGTGGAAATGAAGTTGTGCCTGAATAAATAAATTGCAGGAGTAGGCCTCGATTTAATAGAGATTGGATAACTCTGGGTACATCTGACCTGTGAAATTAGCAATGAAATGGGGGGAGTTTCTTCTAGCTCCAGGTGACTGATAATTCATTATGCCTAAGTGCTTTCCCAAATAAGGAATCTTGAATGGAGACCAGTGTTACGTTGTCCTGCTGATCTCTCAGAGCATGAAGTGTGGGGCGTGTCTTTCTCATAGGGCATGAACATACTGGTGCAAAGAAATAATGACTGGTGACATAAAGCTTTAAACCAGGGTGGCTTTGCCAAATCCGGAGTAGAATTACTCCCTGAAAGAATCAGGTCAGATTCCACTGATGTCAGTTTCATTGGTTTAAGTTTTTTCTGCCTACGTCCAGCAAGAAGTCATTTGCTCCTAGAGTATTTACCTGCTCTCCTGCCACTTAGTGGCAAGATGCAATAATAATTGCCTACTGCACGCTGCTATCTCAGGGTAGCTACACAATTCATTCCAAGCCTGCTGTAATTTATATGGGCATACAAAATTGATGTCAATGACACTGTGCTATTGGGTAGCCTGTCCATGCCTGCATGTACACATACACATGCACACATGTGTGCACACACGTATGTGTGTGCAGATGCATGCACACACACACACACACACACACACACACACACACACACACACACTCTGTCCCTCTACCAGATCTACCATGTGACTTGGACTTGTTTGATTTGATGAAAACATCCCTCAGGCACCAACTTGGTTAAGCCTCCATTTTGATTTGCTGACTGGTTATAATCCTGCTGGAACAGAGACCTTCTCTTTCTCTGCTCCTTGGCTCAGAGATTGAAGTCTGACCTTCCTCTTTATTAATCCTTGGGCTTTTTCCTCTTCTGTCTTTTCTCCCTGCAGACACACTGTCAGTGCCTCGCTGGTCCCCACAGATTCCCCGTCGTGACTTAGGAAACTCAATAAAACACAGGTATGGTATCTCTGAGGAGAAAACAGTAAGTCGCTAGAATGCTAGATCCTTGTCATGGCAGGCAATACCCATTTGTTCTGTAATACAGTGCATCCTTTCATCCCAACCCCTCAGTTTCCCTGTTGTCTGGATTAGAGTCATGGCCCTGAAATGGGCATGGCCTTCATCTTGAGCCAGCAACTTACTTTGATCTGGTTTTGGCCAAGTCCCCATTACTCATTCCTGCCCAGGGCAGGGGGTCGGAATCAATGATCTAATAGGTCTTTTCCGACCCTAACATCTATGAAACTGAAAAATGTGCCTTTTGAGACTGATTGCTCTGCAGCCTGTGAGCTGAGATCTAGTATGCTAGATGCATTGTAGCCAGTTGTTCGTCTTCTGTATGTAAGGTCCCTTGAGAGCCCACTGTCCTGGGCAGTGCCCCAAACTAAAGCCCATTGCTTATAATTCAAGTTGAAAAGCTAACTCCCTAGAGAGGCTGGCACTGCGAAGGGCTCTGGAAAAGCAAAAGTTAAGCTAGGTTTGTAGCTGAAAAGTAGATGATGGAAGGGGAAGGAAGATTTTCTTCAGGAAACGTCCTTTCCTATAAAAATCCAGCTTTGAGACAAAACCATTTAGAATACCATAGCACAAGAGTTAGTGTAGGATAATGCGCTAAGCCTGAGTGACAGGGTTTTTATGCTGGCAAGCCGCTTCTTAGAGTCAGCTACAGTGTCTGCACCTGTTGGTTTCAAAGTAAAGGAAAAGCATATTGTTAGTCACCGCTGTTGCTGTTGTTTGGGGTTTCCTGACAGTATTGCACTTCCCTACTTAAGTAAGTGGAGGTCTTCATGCTGGGAGTGGGCAGTCAGAACTTGGATCTTTTTCCTTCCTTCTTTCCCAGCCTTACTGAGTTCTGTGTGGCTTCTGCGAAGCCATGACATGTTCATGTCACCTTGACATTGGCTGGTCAGAGCCCCCTGGTACGTATCTCTTCTGATGTCACTCCTCCCTGCACACTTCCTTGTTAGTGTCTCCTGAGTCCTGTACCTGGCTGGTTGTGGCCATGGAAATATCCCATGGTGTGCTGCATTGGTGATGAAGTAATGTGAAAACTCTTCAGCTTGAGCCCCCCTCCCTTTCCTGGAGGTAATGCCTCAAGTTCCTGTATATCACCCCTGCTCAAGTGAAGTGAAAGGAGCCTCTCTTATTCATAGTGCCTGGGGATAAGGCCCCAGGCTCTTTGGGACACTGGTAAGGAAAACCATCTGGTGATCAGAATGGCCTAGTCCCAGGCTTTATAGTTAGGGGGTTGAGAAAAGGAGTCCATTCAGGATGTATCTTGTCCAGCCACATCAATTCGTGTGTGTTAAGCTCCCATAGCCCAGTTACCAGGGGTAGAGATGGGGTTACCTTGATCTCCTCCCGCCCCCCACCCCCCATCTTAAAACCAGAGGGAGAACTCTTCTTAGCTGTTTCCTTGGTTATTGAAATTGACTGAGTTAACATGGATGACCTGGGACAGCCAAGCAATAAGCCTTGTTATTTCTCTTTCTCCAGCATAGATCCAACAG
Source organism: Alligator mississippiensis (assembly GCF_030867095.1). Classification (NCBI taxonomy): domain Eukaryota; kingdom Metazoa; phylum Chordata; order Crocodylia; family Alligatoridae; genus Alligator; species Alligator mississippiensis. The sequence goes on from NC_081833.1 coordinate 22,906,494, forward strand.
GAGGAGGGAGGCAGAGGCTTCTCCTTGTATTTCTAACACCTGGGCACAGTGTCCTCAAAGCATACTCAATTCCATTTTAATTCAGATGTGGTTTAGATAAGGCTGGAGCTGTTATCAATAAAAAAAAAACTGTACATTATCTGTGACCTACTGACCTTGAGTAAATTCTATATGAGCCCTACTCTGCTCTTCCATATCTACCATGAGAAAAAGAAATCGAAATGACCTCCATGCCGCTTTCCAGTTGGCAGCTGTTCTGGTGACAGGCTGCACTTGAGATACAGGAAAGGAACTGTGTGTGCCTGTAGCCAGAGCCCGGCACTAGGAGCAATGGGCCTCTCTCTAAATCAGTGCTTTAATCTAGATGCAAGGAGGTTGCTTAAGTTGAACGGGAATTTTTTCTTACTAGAAATTTCTCATACTCTCTTTCTCTTTGCAGTGAGAGCAACCCTTTTCCTAGCCTCAACAGAAGTTCTTATTGGGTATTATTCATGCTAGTCACAAAATAGTTAAGAATTTCAGAAGCACCCAGATTCTTTGCAGGGTTCAGTTCCTGACTACCCATAGAAAGATGAAGTTTTGTGAATTAACTGGGGGTACATCTAACCATGGCAAACAGCTGTGCAGGATCCCTGAAGAGCTTCAACTGTTTCCTGTGGCTTTTATTTCCAAGAACACTCATTCTGCCACTAGCTGCCTGGGGCTGATGGTGAACTGCAGCTGAGTGGAGAAGCAATGCTCTTTGAAGTAAAAGCCCCAATAAACAGCTATATGGCTTATCTTTCATTTGGCAACCTACTGAAAAATCAAGGGGGTTGTGAACCACCCAAGTATGGAAAATCTTTGTGGTACTGTATTTGTATGTCTAGATGCCCCAACCAGAATTAGAGTCCCCTTGCATTGTGCAAGCATCCAGTCAGAGGTAGTCCCTGTCCTTAAGAATTGACACTTAAAATAGATGGAAGTGTGAAAGGATGGGACCACCTGAGACCTCAAGAGATGGACTAAGTACTCTGAGTTCACAGTGGGAGACCAACAGCTGAGTCTCTGGCTAGTGCCATAGCTATGGTACCAGTCCTTCCTCATTGGAACTGGAGCTTACTGAAATCTGCGCTCAGCAGTTGCTACAGATTAGGTCATTGGTGCCTAATTGATATTTTGGGTTTTTCTATGCTAAAATAGTTTCATTCAGGGTATCAATGATCAAACTACCCTTTGTGGAACAGGGTATTTTTCCAGGAATCTTGTAGTCAAGCAGAAGAGGTTTCTGGCTAAGAGCAAGTGAAGGTGAGACTACTCTTTTTAGCATTCCCTAAAAGCTAATATTTCACTCTCAGCTTCTCCCACTCAACTTGGAGGGAAAGTGTTCTCCTTTACTTGTCCCGGCAAGATGGACAATGGGATGTTTACTCTGCAGTACAGTAGTGGCCACCGAATATAGCACACACAAAGCCCACAAATCTCTGCTCTTTCGGATACTTGGACTTCACTTAGGCAAGGGGTGTAGTTTCAGGCATGGACTAGCCAGCAAAATTTCTTGGGCTCACCCTCAGTTGGTGTGAACTGAAGTCACTGGTGAAAGAGGGATCCCATGTTTATCCTTACTTTACTTACTCTGAGCATAACCTGTCCTTTCTGGACCTACCAAAGGCAGATGCTACTAAATCATGATCCTCAGGTACAGAATCCTACAGCAGATGACTGCTTCAATCCAGAATCTCAGTAGTTTGTTTTCAATAGTTTATGTTTTTGGGTGGCTGATGCTGCTCTAAAGCCTTCTCTTTTTAATATTGTTTTTATTTAGGTTGTATGGTCCCGAGTTGAAGGTTACATAGAACGGTAAAACGTCAGCCCTTCTGTAACTCCATTACCCTCACTGGAGACACTCCAGGGATGAATTTGCTTCAGTCAGGATTCGGTGGAGTGATATGGGGCAAAATTAGGCCACAATGGCTGTAACAGTAAACATGCAGAGTGACCAGTTGATAGGTCTGTGGCTAAGGGCAGGTTAACGTGGAAGGGGATCTAGTCTGTAATTGTTAAATTCCTTCTGTTTTCTCAGTTCCTTCTCTTTGCTCTTTCACTTCAGTCGGCTTCTTTCAGATGCCACTTCTGCCATAGCTCAGCTGGGTGACGAGGCCCAGGCTCTAAGCTGGGGCTGCTATAAGTTTTCCTTTCTCAACAAACATGCACGTTCTTAGATGGTAAGATCTTTTTTGACAGGGGCAGTATCTCCTAATGTGGTTGAACAGCATCTAACCTACTCTGTCGTGCTTCTGTAGTACAGGGAAGTAATATTATGTTAAGGCTTACAGCAGTTTGCTTACTGTATTCTATCAACTCAGTGCTATGGAACTTGCACACCTAAAATTCCCATTTAAGTCATCAAGGGGTTGGGACTAAAGGTACTTAACTAGTTTAGGATTAAAAAGGATAAACTTTGATTCAATAAGCAATTTTGGTTCTCTTGATCTTGTGGACAAGTTCAAATAGCTCTTCTGCGTGAACAGGGCTAGAGAGATGAGTGGAGAGAGGCTTATAAATAGCAAAGTTTCCTGCACCTGGTGGAGGGCACAGCAACCTTGTTTGTACTTAACACTTATCTGATGTTTTTCCTCTGCAGATTTTCCACCAAGTATTGGATGTCTCAGACCTGTACCGTCTGTGGGAAAGGAATGTTATTTGGATTAAAATGTAAAAACTGCAAGTACGTCACAGTTTCTAAGTTGCTTTTGTTGTTCCTTAATGTTACAAAGGGAATAATTAGGCTCGCATTTTCTGAACCGTAGCAGCACAGCTCCTGGGTGTGTGTGTTCTGAATGGGGCTCAGATATACAAGCCCTTGCCTCATTTTCAAGAACCTTAAAAATATATATTCTTTTTGTGATTTGGGACTACAGAAAAAGATCCAGTGTGGGAAGCCAAGGCACTGGAGCCCTGAGTTCACTGAGTGTCCCAAGCTAGTCCTGCTTTTGGATTTTGAACAGGCCAACATGAGGTGGGGAGAGGAGTTGGTTCAATTTCCACAGTCCCATTGATCCCCCAGCTGAGCCTGATAACCATTTTTATAATATAAACACCTGTCCTGTAGGCACACTGACCCAGGACAACAAGGTCACTTCCTGCTGACCAGCAGGTGTCTGTCAGATGGTAAGAACCTTCACTTACAGTAGATGTAGCCTAGTAAAGAATCCATTAAATTCTCCTTTTGCCCTTCCTTGCTTTGGTGTTTCCCTGACCATGATTATGAAAAGGCAAGGTTCAGAGAGTTAGGAGACATAACTCTCTCACTCTCCTCTGTTCCAGACCACTCACACCCCAAGGATCCTGACTCAGAGTCAGGTTCCTGGCAACACATCCTTTTTCTCTGGTTCTGGGCATAGAAGAAACTCCCCCCTCCCAGATAAACAGCTGATCTAGTCCTGCTACTGTACAAATCCTTTCTGTCTGGGCTGGCAAGCATGGCACCTTCCTTTGGCTAGAGGGAGAGGGCTAACGTCTTTACTTCCAGTGTCTAGTTGTACAGTCTATCACAATTAGGCATACATTTTGTACACAAAAAGTGGATTAAAAATTTTAATAATATTGATTGATTTGGGGGAGGATGCTAATTGGAAGAGAACCCTAAACCTTTTACTAGCAGAGAGATGGCACCAAAGGCATTCTGGAGTGGCAAAATGGTGGCTAAGATTTGATTTGGGTTACTTGAGCCTAGTGTCCCAGACACCCAGCAGTATGTTGTGCCCATAAACTAAGAATGGTAGAAGCTCTTGAGCAGCAATTAAGAAATATCTGTCTGATGATCAGTCCATTCCTGTTGTCTTTAATGGAAATGCAGCCTATGGCATAGCGTGACTGAATTTGTCCCTCTGCATGGTGCACAGCAATAAATCAACTTGTGGCAGTAATTGTATTTACAGTACAGCTCTGTGATTGAATGTGAAAGTACATTAATAATGGATAATAGTGGAGAATTTTATGACCAATAATAGCATGTGAAGCTATACACACTGAGAGAAAAGTAATCAAATCTCATGCATCAAGGAGTAAAGCTTAGTTCCTGGAAGAATAGAAGAGAGTTCTCTTCCCCTTCTCCTGCACATGTCTTGCTCTGACAGACACAGCTGGTTAGATGCACTGTCTACCTTTGACATTTTGGGTGTTGGTCCCTCTTTGGGGGTGGGATCATCAGATCTGAGAAACTTGTGGTCTGATCCAGTATGGCAGATCATGTGGTCCAAGCCCAGTTGGCTTCTCTGTCGTGACCTTTCCCCCTTATTACAGGAAATCCAGGCTGCTCTTAAAAGAGAAGTCAGCAGAACCCTTTGATTGTATATTCATGGGAGTTTTACCTTTGATCTCATAGGAAAGCTGCCTCCAGCCCTAAATAAATCTACTGCTCAAGTGGTTCCCATTTTCAGCACCCAGGGACCCTACTTAGGATCAAGGCTGTTTGGTGCTTAGCAGGATCAGGCTCATAGCATGTAGAGAGTTTTTCAGTAGTGTGATCCTGCCACCTGTCCTGTGTCCCTGAAGTTACCTTCAGGAGGACAGTACCAGTGCCTTCCTTCATTCTCCTAATTCCCAGGCCCAGGATGTTTCACATATTGTCCTGCGACACTTTTGCACACAAGGCTTCAGAGAAGGCAGTGCTGCAGCTGAGCAAGCCAGGAAGCAAAGGAGCTGTGCCAGCAGCTAAGATGAATGGTGGCACCTTGAGCATGGTACAGCCTGGCACTTCAGATGTGCGTACTTCATGGCAACGCTGCCTTGAGCTGCATTCTCTCGTTTATGCCATCAGCAAAAATCTTCCAAGCTTGTGTTCATCCAGGAAGCTCATTGTCTTCTAGAGGAGTCAAACAGATGAAAATTGCTATTAGGATGTGATTTATTGGAAGTGGGCCTTGCTTTAGATGACACAAAATTGACAGGATTTAAAAAGAAAAGCAGGGCAGATTCTGACCTATTTATGCCTTTTGAAATCCAAAGTAGCCTTCCTAATGTGGAGATTGGCAGTTAACAGACAGTAGTTGTTAAACTGGTATTGGAGACATAATTCACATTTCTAAGACTCAGAAATATGTTGGATCGCTTTTTGGTAACTGAGCCAATACAAACTATATAATGCTGGCTGTGTTCCGTTAATTAAATAGCAATGAGCTAGCAAAATTAGGCTTAACTGCACGTAATAAATGGTATTACTGCCTCATAGAAGCTTGAATGCAAATTTTCCTCTTATAGCAACTTTAACAAGGACTTTTTAAAAATAAATCTTTGAATCCCTTAAGTATTGGATAGTTTCCTGTCAATATCATTCTGTTCAGCTTCGGAAATCTCTTGCCCTCTCCTATTGCATTTCATTGTATAAAAATGGGTGGGTTTGATTAATGTTGCCAACTGACCTAGCTCCTGCACGTGGACAGCAATAGGTTTGTGTGCACTAGAAGCAAGGCAGTGCAGAAGTCCAGCATTGCTGGAACAGCAAAATGAGATTTGAGGTTCTTTGAGAAATATGGTGAAAATCAGGTGCTTGAAACCTATTGCATAAGAAGCAGAGAGCCTGGTCTGAGGAGCACTGACAGACCTTAGAGTTAGCAGGCATGCTGCGGAAATGCCAGACAGGGCTGAAATTGGGAAGCAGGGAGAGTGAAGTCCCTGTACAGTGTCTGTGTCTGTGTTGTGTCAGTCCTGGCTTTTCATAAGAAAAGAAACAATCCAATTTATTGCAAATGCTAAAATAACATCAGGGGAAATACTAACAAACTGCTTCAGCTCAGCAACTTCTGCCTTCCTTGGTCAGCCACCGGCACTGTTTTCATTGAAAAGAAAAAAAAAAGTAAAATGAAACAAAGCAGGTTAAACAAATAGCCTCCCGCCTCTGGAACCTCAAATATCAAATTAATCCTCGACTCTCCCTCTAGGAATCTTTTTTTATAATAAAAGCTAACATGCATGACTCCTGAATTTTCATTACCCAGCTCATTGACTTGGATCTGATTTATTTATTATTATTATTATTATTATTGTTTTATCCCTTGCCCCTGCTTTTTTTTAATATTTCTTTTCCTTTTTGCTTGCCACATTTGAGTGTCAAGTGCTGACACAAGCTTATTCTGATGGGGTTCTTGGTGTCAGACTGAGAGATCGGGATGCTTTTACATTCCTAATTAGGAAAAAATGAAAAGGGTTTAGGGGCATGAGAGCCTGCATATAGCTAGAGGTATGAACCATGGGTGAAACCCTCAGAAGACTCCTGCCCCCCAGCTGTGTTAAATAATAAAAGCTGTGCAGAATGTTAAACGAAACAGCCATTGCTTTAAATGGCCTAAATATTTTTGTTAAATGTCCTAATAATAAAACCATAAGGAACATTGCTATGGCAGAGACATCTGAAGACAAAGAGAGGGAGAGAAATCTGGGTTTTAGCTGGTGATGTCCCCTTTGCTGCCATAGGATTTAATTAAGTGCAAACCCTTATTAGCATGGGATACTATTCAGGTGGAAATGGTGAGGTCTCTTCATATAGCGCAGCTTTCTGCTCCCTTTGGCTCAGCTGAGGTTGTCAGAAATGACCATTTTAACATCTCTGAGCTTGGAATAAGGCCCCTGTCCACTAAAGGAAGAGCGCTGAAGCACATCCTTTTCCATTTTTCATGGAAGGATGCCGTGCTCTACCACCATCCGACTGGGAGGTGGTTAGCAACGTTAGTCTGAAATCAGGCAGAAGGCAGGTCAAGGTGACACCTTACAGACTGACTGGTTTAGAGAGGCATGAGCTTTCATAGGCTCATTAGATGGGCAATATACCTTTTACCACCCATACTTCCTGGGACCCCTGTCTCCAACTTGTAGTAGACACCTCTTTCTACATCTACATTAATGTTCCTTTGTGCTAAGCTTGGCTATGTGTAACAGTCTCTCTCCTCCACTGCACACAGACTGTTCACAGCTGTTTCCACTTGACAACTGTTTCTACTTCTTCTCTTAGGCTAAAGTGCCACAACAAATGCACCAAAGAGGCCCCTCCCTGCCACCTACTGATCATCCATTGCGGAGGTAAGAATTCCTTTTACATCCTTGGCTTTCTGGATATTTTCGTCAGGTAAAATTTTTCAGGAGCACCTAAGTGACATAGGAGCCTAATTCCCCATTGAGAGACAATGGGGTGCAGGCTCCTAAATCACTTGGGCACCTTGGAAAGTGTTACCGACCATCTTTTCCGCTTATAGGGAGACGAGCTGTCCGATGCGAGGCAGATTTGCATTCCAAACCACTTCCACCCACCCTTCCCCTGCCACCCTTTCTTTTCAGATTCCCCACAACACGGGGTAAGTGCAACAGGTTTTAGCCTTTTGCTAACATTGAAAGCTGGCCTGGGTGGAAGTTTGGGGCCATAGATCTGCAGTGGCTCTGTTGATGCATGCGGGTCTCATTTCACTACACGGAGCAGCAGTGTTCATGTCAGGCAGTGGCACATTCAGATGCTAATTGCGCTATTGAAATCCTCTGCCTTCCTCTCCTCCAGGAGAGCAGTTCATAAATATGAAAAGGAAGTGGGCACATTTACAAATCCAGAAGGGAAGAAGGGAAACAGTGCACCAAGAAGAGTTCCTTTCCCCCCACCCTTTTCGTTCACATTTTGGCTAAGCGTTCCCAGTGCAAAAGGGAGGAGAGTTGGAGATTACCTCAGGGAAGATCTTTAAATTAAGATTCCAAATATGCATTTAATTTTAGATCTAATCAGGCTTTTCTCGTATATTAAATACCATCTGATTTTTAAAAATATATTCAAAGAATATATTTCTTTTTTGTGAGCTGTTTTTTTTAATAAGTTCGTTTATTGCACCTAATGAGGCCAGTCCTGCTCTAGAAAAATGGAAATGGAACATAGTCCAGTTCAGAGTTGGCTAACTGCTTTTCAGTTGTGGGCTGCCCTGTATGGTCCTGCTGGTAGGGATGAGCCAGGACTTAATAAATATGTAGGAATAGTTTTTTGTAGTTGTGTGACACACGTAGACCATGGGGTTCTCTTGGACACACTAGCTCCAAGAATGACTACCAGCCTGCCCTGATTGGAGTCGTTACGCAAGGGGCATTTGTTGGAGTTGCTACACAAGGGGCTTCGAGACCTGCTCTAATGAAAGTGCCCTCAGCATCCCATGTATCAGCATCCCCATATGCCATTTTGCAGTGCGGTGACACTGATACATGAGATGTGTAGGCTGGTTGGAGTGTGCTAATTAGCACATTCCAGCAGACTCAATTAATTGAGTCTGCTCTGATGTACTGTAATTACCCAAGGTACCCAAGGGTCCTGAAACCTGGTCTAGTAGCAAGCAGCTAAGGGAGGAAACCACTGATCATGCTTCATGGCTCTGCCTCTCTGTAAACTCAGTGGTTCCTGAGTTGCTGGCTTTGCTCACCATTTCTGATGCCAGCCTTTTGGAAGGTTATTTTCTTTTTTATTCTAGGTCAGTCTCCCACCTGCATCCTTGTCAACTGCCGACAGTTAGAGAGAAAACTAGGTGACTCTTCACTTCAGCTACTGCCATGAAAAGCCCAGTCAGTGTCAATGTCAACCACTGTCCTGGGAGTCCTTTCCTGCAGAAGTGCTCTGAGTGTCCTGCTTCATAAATGAGCGTCACCCATCCCCATCCCTTTGGGAAACTACAAATCAGAGACAAAGAACATGTCCTTCTCCATGTGGGAAAAGTGAAAGTATTCTGAAAATATGGAGGCAGTAGTGCTTAATGATAAACAGGTGGAAGGAAGAGAGGAAAAAAGTTTACCGCTGTCAGTTAAGATTTGCAAAGGGGAGGCTCTGAGCCAGTCCCTAGGAGGGGGTGAGGCCCCTATGCATGGCCAGAGCAAAGTCCCAGTTGCCTGATGAATTGTAGCCTGGAGGCTGGTTCTTGGGAACAGGGTGGTGTCAGAGCAAAAGTTAACACCTAGATGAAGTTCAAAACACAGAAAGGTGGTGAAGGGTCTCTTTTACTTGTCTCCTTTGACTAGTCTGTATCATAGTACTAGCTAAGCAGCATTAGAGGATGCAGTAACATGAAACTATGGATCTCTCCATTCCCTCTCTCCTGGGCTGGTGTTCAGAGTAAAAAAGCCAAGCTGCCAGAGGTTAGGCACTTAAACTTCTCAGCCTGAGGTTCAGTGCTGTCTGCTCCAAGGGATGGAGCCTGAACCCCAAACATTTCCCCCTAGTCTCCCAAGCTGGAACTTGGTCTAACAGTTCCTTACTGGAGTTCAGACAGCACCCCTTGATCCTGCTACAAGTGGGTTCAGGGCACTGTTTCCTTACTGGTACAAATTAAGAGTCATTTAACTGGAATTGTTGTAAAACTGGTGCAAAGCAGAGAACAGTACTGCAGACTGCAAACAGGCTCTAGTAGCCAGGGTGTGTAATTGCTGGTGGTGTGAATTCACAAGTATTTACTCTGGCTTATAAGAGAATGCACAATGAGTAGTCCACCTTCTGCACTGTTGACACTAGCCATTGATCAAAATAAAGCCAACTTGTTCCTCTTCTAATGGTGCTTTGAGTGCCTCTTGATCCCTTAGGCATTAGCCCAGAGTGTGCTTGGAATGGCTTTTGAAGGCTTTCACTGCAGAACATTGTGGGTGAGGCCAGGGAAGCTGGCAGTTTGGGGAAGAACTGTTCAGCTCTTAAGTGAAGAGATTACAAGGGGGACTTTGAAATTTAGCTTAGTCATTACAAATTCTGGAAGCAGATCGGAAGTCTTCAAGTGCAGGGCTCCTCCAGAGTGACCTGCATGCAAAGCTGAAATTTTGTTTTAAAACATTGATTTCTTTCTCTCTTTTTTTAACCCTCCCCCCCCTTCTCTCATCTCCCTTCTTGATCCAGCAAGATTAGTCCGAACAGAGTCTGTGCCGTGTGATATCAACAATCCTTTAAGGAAGCCACCCAGGTATTCTGACCTACACGTGAGCCAGACGCTACCCAAAACCAACAAAATTAACAAGGTGAGATGTCCTGCTTTCCTTTTACCCAGGCTGTTCATTTTGTCTTCCATCTATTGGGAACAGATGCAAATACAATCTCAAGTCACAAGCAAGATGTAAATTGCTTCAGACTTCCCAATGCACACACATGAACAGATTCCTTCTCCCCACCATCTTCTCCATAAGAAACTGCCAGGCTTCACAGTGCGTAGTGTGCCAATCTGTTTATGGTATCATTGTCATGGTTACAGCAGCCAGTTGTGAAGTTGCATTTGGGGGAATAAGAAACCGGCACAGACAAGCTGTTGAGAGAGAGTGGTTCTGCTTTTGTGCCAGTGACCTTAATTCTAAAGCATTAAAGATGAGAGACACTGAAAGATGACTAAGAAATTTTGTCTCCAAGCAATCGGTTTTCCAGTATTTTCCAAAGGGTGCAAGCAGGTGTTTAAACATAGAAGTAAACTGGACATTTACAGATCCCTTGTTTGCAATGCAAGTGTGTCAGAGCTTGTGAAAGGAAACAAAAATGGTTTGGATCCCCACGGTAATCAGCATTCCTTAAACAGTTGTCCTGTATGCTGGCGATTCTGTTGCAGATCTGAATATGGTCCATGTGGTTCATTGATGAATCTTTCTTCCCTCCCCTTGAAATCAATTAGATAACAGGGGAATAAGGGAAGCAGAATTTAGCTCCATATGTTGGAACTTCACTCGTTACTTCTGTACCAACCATTACCTGCTTGGCTCGTTAGAGACGGAATGATGGACTTGTGGTAAATCCCAGCACTGGGAGTTGTGACCCGAGTTTCTGTTCCTATTTCTATTACTGACTTTTTGTGATACCACAGGCAGATCAATTAACCTTTCTGTCTGCCTCAGTTTCCCCATCTATAAAACAGATATAACACAGGAAGGCTGTGACACTTAATCTATTTGGCTAAAAGGCTCTAGAGAAAAGGCAGCTGTTGTAGTTAGTTTTCCTCCTTTTTAATTCTGTAGCAAGATGGACCCTAGATGCTTTTCACAGGGAGAAAGGAAAGTGAAGAGGGCTGTGGAAGTTAGAAATCTGTACAGCAGTTCCTTCCTTGCTCATGTAGAGCTCATAGACATTCATGGCAGTGTTCACAAGTGGTCAGTGAAAATCCGTTTCCATTAGCAGGTGTTCACCTGTTTCATTTCAGGAAAATGTGTGCATTGCTGACTGCGGGCTTGTCTGCATGTGGAGTCACTCTGTTCTAACATGGCTGTTTCATTCTTATTCCAGAATAAGCATGTCCTGTTGCTGTATAGCTTTTACCTGTTGAAAGGTTTTTCCTGGTCATTAGCTGCCATTTTCTTTCTTTTTTTACCTCCACCTACTGAGCTGATAACTGCAAACTGCTTTGTCTTTGCTTCCATTTCAAGTTAGTGAATATGTGTTCAAAACACATTTCCTTCGCCTTGTGAGGGCAAGGCTGAAAGTGCAATGACCTCTTGTGATTATGAGAAGTTCTCTGACCCTTCAAGGCTGCCAGGTTTCTCCACTATTCTGTTTCCATTTCACCTTCTGGCCTCCCCTCCAAGGCTTATGAATCTGCCTGTTATCTTAGTACCTGTTGTGGGCAATTCTGTCAGTGCAGCAGTCGGCACTGCAGGCACAGTGTGAGGCTGAGCTGTGTTGTCCTGCTTGGAGGTAAGTAGCTTCTGCTTCCTTTTTGCCAGTAGTTCCCAAGCTAGGGCTTGCAGTCCTGGGTGGGGTTGTGACATTTAGGAGTGGGGTTGTGAGCCTCACAGAGCCCCAAATACTTTGTGTCTGTGATTAACAGGGGTGGGGATTTACCTGGCCTTACCTGCTCTGCAGTAACTGTACCTCATAGTAAGTGAAACCTCAACTGGGTAAGAGCCCTGTCTCATTCATGGGTGAGCCACCCCAGGTTAGATCTCTCCCTGGGGTAATTCTGGGCACAGGGAGAGTTATCATGCAGAAGTGATGCAAATCCCTGCCTCCACTTAAGGCCAGGTGGATGATCGGTGCTAACTGTATATGGAGCTGTATAAAGTTATTTCCTCCTGTAAGTGGGGTTTCAACCAGAAGTTTGAGAATTGCTTCACTCAGCCTTGTTTAGCTCAAAAGCAATGCCTGCCTTCTGATGGGCAAGGTGGAGCACAGCAGGTCCTGGGAAATGTAGTGTGAACTGAATATTGATGGCTTGCATCATGCATATAGTTGTGATATACAGAGAGGACAGCCTGCAAAGATCTCCACAGCGCACAAAGGCTGACTCCTACTCCATGTAGTAATAATACCTATGAGTCACCAATTTGTCTGAAGTGCCTCACAGGTACTAATGAGTTACAACTCTTATGAGCTAGATAAATATTATTGCTTCTGTTGTACAGAAGGGAACACCAATGGCAAGGTGAAAAAAGGGTAATTTTTTAAACACTGATTAATTTAGGGTTCCCAGAATGTGACTCTTTGAGTCTGGCTTTCAGAGGTGCTGAGGTCCTGCAACTTCCATTGAGTTCAGCTGGAGATTTGAACATATTGCATTTCTGAAAGAGGTTTCCAGCTGAGTGCTGGACAATAGGGATCTGTCTGCAAATATAAGGTTACGAGGCTTGCCTGAAATAAGTCCATCACCAAGATGGAGATCAGAAATCCTGACTCCACAAAGCCTGCTCTACCAGTCCGAGCATGTGCATCATTAAACAATGAATTAGAACATGCCTTTGCGGGGGGGAGCACCAGTATATAAACCTGATTTATTGCCCTTATTGGAGCTGTCTTGCCCTCACCTTGCTCTCACTGCTTATGAGATCACCTCCTGTTGAAAAAGGAAATGAGGAAGGTGTGTCCTCCCCACAGAAGCACATTGAATTCAGAGTCCAGCCTATTTCTATTGGTCAGTCAGCTCCTTCCATCTGAAGATCTCCAGCAGTAACTAAAGTTTCACAGCACCTCTCTGAAGGTGGTAGGTTAAGTATCATTATCCTCAATAGCTGAGAAACTAGGGCATGGAGGTATTGTGGCTTGACCAGGGACACGGAGAGAGTCAGAATTGGACTTACCACCCAAATATTGTGACCTTTAGTCCTGGCTGTAACTGATAGGCTCTTCCACTTCTCTAGCTGTATAATCTCATTATCCATGGCTACATGATGCAGTTTTAAAGGTGAAGCTCTACATTCTGCCTGTTTGACCTGGAGATTAGCCTTTCTGAGACCAAGAGCCCAATCCTGCTCTCATCCAAACCAATAGGAAAACTCTCATATGAGAGTCCCTATGTTTTGATATCGTGGGGAGGGGGAAATCTCATGAGTCCTGGGCCACTGGTGCCTCTCGAGTCTGGGGGGGCACCAGTGGGGCATTACTGGCGTGGATCCCCTAGCGGCTGGTTGCCAAGCACACCGGCAGAGCCAAATTCAGGGGGGACACAAGCACTCTCCATGCCCCTCTACCAGCCAGAGCACTCACTGTCAGGAAGGGCACCAGCGCTCTTGTGGGGGGGGGGGGAGAGGGCACATGCCCCCTCATGCCTCCCTATATGTCACCTATGTCATGAGCGGAGAGTTAGGGAGCCTTCACCTTCTGGTTTGCGCTGGTTGGTGGCACTGCCTGCAGATGCCAAAAAGGATCACATTCCTGTGTCTGTCATGGAAACATGGATATTTTGGAGGGGAGGGAGACTAGCAGATTTTTGTCTCTGAAATAGTACCTCCCAGTTTGCTCAATGGTCTGTTCAGCCATCTGCTGGGGCAAAACTTCGCAGATGGCTTTTTGTGTTTCCAGGCATGTCTGTTTATCCAAATCACTAAGGAACTGATATGTATTTCATTGTATCTGGTAGAAGCCGAATAGAAGTCTGTTTAGGGGGATGTAAACCAATGAATCAAAGAGCTGCATTAATTGATGTAGCAGCCCTGGACCCTCTACAGCAAGCAAGGATGCTAACTGTATTGAGGTCAGTGGCTGTACTGCAAACACAACATACAGAGGGCTCTTTTGTTAAAATGTTTGTCCCCTAGTGCTGCCTTGTTTTGTTCTTTATTTCTTGTGGTGGGATTCAGACTTTTCTTACAGTCCCTGGGCTAAATTCTGTTCTCAGTTGAATGGTGTAAAACTGAAGTAGACTCATTGTCTTTTAAGTGTTACTCCAGATTTATACTGGTATAAATGACAGCAGCACTTGGCTCCCTATCTCTCTACCCTCCATATCAGAGTTACTGCATGTAAAACACTGGTAAAGATAGAGCCAAGATTAGGTTGGAACATAGAGTATCTAAGGCTCCACATGTCAAGTTTTTCAATGTGTTTGCCATCAGGGAAAAAGCAACATTTGCAAAGGTTATTTTCTTTAACAGCTTAAGAATAAAATAGGATCAGTGTTTTCAAAATAGCTTGTGTCCCACCAGTCGTACTCCATTTCAGCTTGTAACTCTCCAGAGGCATTAAATATAACCTGAATTCTGGATAGTTCATGTTCTCCGTTCTGTCTGAAACTTCAATAACATGTATTAAAAATAAAACATACAGAAGCACAAGAATTTGATCATGTTCTTGACAAAGCTGATAAAACCAGACCTAGCAGTGCACCTGGCTCATTCTTTCTGCTGCTCTGTATTAGCAGTGGTAGAAAATGCACAGATTTATTTTAGATTAAATTTGATATAGCCTGTTGCTTGCATCAGGGATTTTTTACACTATTTGTATGCAGTTCTCTGTTTCCCTAATCTTGTTGCACGAGATGAGAAGGATCAGGCCCTAACAGTGACAGAGTAGTGTAGCAGAGCTGGGGGCCAGATGTGGCAGGGTCTCCCCCTGGTGACCTCTCAGCTCTCCACCTCTGGGTCTTGGTTCTCTCCCTTCTTACTGACCTGTCATGCCTACTTTAAGAGAAAAAGGAGTTGGGGGGAGCTGCCCACATCCCAGGGTTTCGCTGGTCTGACCTACTCATCCACACAACTTTTCTGTACACATCGTCTCCCATTGGCTATCTGTGGCCTCCAACTTGCCCTCTAGCCATGCCCATGTCTTGCAGGTGTTAACAAGTGATCAGTTCAGCAGGCCCCTGGGACCCTTCTCCACCCTGCCAGGTATATAAGCTGCTAATCAGTCTCTGCCCTTCCCAATGCAAAGTTCAGCTATGGGTCCTTGGCCCTTGCCTCCATCCTCCTTGGGTTGTGGGCCTCTGGCCCTAATCTCCACCCCTCTTGGGACCACAGGTTCCTGACCCTGGCTTCACCTTATTCTGGTGCTGGTCCTCTGGCTCAGTCTCTTCCACACATCTCCTCACACTGGGCAGCCAGCACTGGCTCTCCCCCTCTCGGGGTATACTGTTGCTTGTGCCCCAGCCTTGACGGGCTCAAGCGTGACTGTGCCCCTGAGCACTATTGGGACCTCCTTCTCCCCTGATCAGTCCCAAACCTGGTCCACTAGTGCAACTCATAACAGAAAAGTTCAGCCCTTTGGCTATAATCAAAATCAGGCTGCATAAGGAAGTTCAGCTCACAGGCAACTCATAGTTCCTTAGTACTTTGCCTGTTGTGAGGTCTTGGATGGTTTCTCAGCCCAGGTGTAGTACTGAGCTCCCTCTTTGGCAGTGGAGCAGTTAGGATTTATGAGACAGTCTCCCAGTCATAGTCATCACAGGGAAGCTCCTTTCCTGGCAGGCTGCATAGACAGACTGCCTCCTGGTCTCAAGCCTGAGCTTATATAGGGCCTAGGTCCAACCTCTCCTTCTCTCAGCCACCACGTGTCTTTCTTTAGGCTAATTAGCTGGCCTTCAGAGCTGCTCCAAGCTGTGGGTGACATGAGCTAACTGCCCTGCTTCGCAGTACCTTGCAGTAGGCAGACCATATTCCTTCACCCGTCTCTGCCCTAATGGACTATTGCTGTGCTACTACTTCAGCAATAAGTACCTCTCCAGCCTAGGATCCAGGCAGCTTGTCCTTCTGCTACTCTTCAGCGAGCAGCCTAGTCCACCTGAACTCTTTCCCACTGCCAGCTCCTTCTCCCTAGTAACAGGGAGTCCCTGGCTTCCTGTTACAGTGGGTTTAAAAACAGTCCTTTGGGATTGTGTTATAAGGGTCAAGATACTTGTAACACTTATATCATACTACAGGCACTTAAAACGTGGGAGTCTGCACCTTAACGCTTGTTAAGTGGCCCCTGAGTATCTCAAAGTTACACCACTTCAGGTGAGGGTTAGCTCTGGGTCATGCTACCTAGCTCATATTAGGGCAACTGCAGTCTGCTCCACAGAGATGAAACGAGCAATTTTCAGTCCTCTAGCAGTCCCTCCACATCCACAGCAAGGATAGGGTCCAGGTGTCCTACTCCTAGCCATGCCCCTGCTTGCCAGCCCTGTAGTGGCAAGTCAGAGCTGTGAAGGCAAGAAACCCTTAACGTATGTTTCCTCACAACATGTTGTAACTTTAATGCTGCTTAACACTCCATAGATTTAGTGTGGTCTCAATGAAACATGTAACTTCACCCTCTAGATGGGAATTCCAAACAAAAGGAAAATCCAAGTAGAACTTAATGGAAAAGTTCCAAATAAAAGGAAAGGAGATTTTAGAAGCCATTTCAGTTCATCCTGAGTAGGCAGTTCACTGATGTGCTGTTGCCTGACTGCATGTGTACCTAGCAGGTTAGTGGCTTGATCTTTCAGTACACTTCTGCAAAAAGGGCCAGAGACTCTTCAGGCCCTCTTGATCTCTTCTCCTGTTTGTCAGAGCCCATGCTGGCTATGTGAATGCTGGCTACTTTGGGACTCTTTTAGGGATGCAGTTTTTAAGCCCAAGGCTCTTAGGAAATTCCTAGTGATATAATTACCCAAATTTTAAGATAGCTTGCTTCAAATGCCTTCAGTAATCCTTTAAGAGATTGTAAGATTATTGCAGGAATTTACAGGAAAGAAAGAGCTCTATCTTTGCGAGAGTGCTGTCAGTGTCATTGTGTCATTTTGGCCCTCATCCTCATTTACCTTAAGAGAACATCCTGAGAGACAGTGACATAAAGGATAGAGCCTTAGACTGGGACACGGCAGACCAGCGTTCTTTTCCTGGCTCTGCTTCTCGGTAATTGGTGGCCTTTGTCAAATCATTTTACTCTTCCTTAGCCTCAGTTTCCCCTTCTGTAAAATGCAAACATGATATTCATCATATAAATGCTTCGGATGAAAAGTGACTTTGGAGGGGTGGATGAAAATTTTACTTTGCCTTTGCTTCTCATAGTCATAGTAGCCATAATCAGCTTGTAAAATGAAATGAGATATTTCCCAGTGGGACTGTTAATGGCTGTTATTTGGGAGAAAAAAATAAATCTCCGGATCTCCTCTTCCACTGCCTTTCAACCCAGCCACTCCCCCACCAGTTAATAATGGTATCACTGTGAATATGATTATAGGTTCCTTGAGTCAGGCACCTCATTTTTCCATTTAGATCCTCAAAGCCATCCGTGCAGCAATGAAACTATTAAAGACGTGTCCAAGTCTGAGTTTTTCATGGGTGGTAAAGATGTTATGAAAAAAAATCTGTCTGGGGAATGTTGACTTACAGGGCAAGGTGGTATAAGCAAGATATGGCATGACTTTCCCTGAGGTGCCAACTTGCTTGGATCCTACTTGATTGCCTGTTTGTGAATCTGAGCAAGATTTTCAGAGGCAACTAATGATTTGGGGGTACTTTTCAAAAATCAGGCTTATAATGCGTGAGATAAAAGATTGGGGTGTCAGGGTACTCCCAGAGATGCACCCCAGATTTCTGGAAGCTTATTGGACCCCCACTCTGCTGAATGGGTATGCCCAGGTCATTAATTTGCCCAGAAATCACTATTTACCACAGGCCTATTGATAAAATAATAGAGAAACAAAAGGATTTGTTATAAGGAAGAACAAATGGTTAAAAAAGAAAAGATGATCAAATGGTTTGGCAACAGTGTATGGCAAAACAAAACTGATAAAATCCTTGCTGTGTGTTCAGACTACCACCTAGCCCTCATAAAAATTCCTGTGCAAATCTTCTGGGGTCCATGTCCCCTCAGTCACAGCTAGCTCCCTCAACCAGGGGCCTCCATTCCCGCTCCCCTTCATAGGAAGCCCCCTCTCACCACCCCCGAATGGTGACTGGCTCCAGAACATTTCATGCAGCCTCCCACTCACCTTCCTTCAGGGGAGCTGGAGAATCCACTCGACTGTTTCTGCCTGTGGATCTGTGACAATATGTGAGGAGCAAAATTGCTTGCAAATTTGAAAATGTTGGTTTCCAGTTTTCCTGTGCAAATCATAGGGTATATGGACAGAATGAGCTTTAGAGTCTTTTCAGGGCAGATCATGCAATGCCCATGCTGGTATAGATGCGATCATTAGTAGTTTCTCGTGTTTGCCATTATTAATCCATGTTTGCATGTAGTGGTGGAGGGACAGAGAATGAATTCCTTATTTCTAGTCATGCTGTGTTTCAAACCCATTCTGCTGGCTGTGAGTTTAGCTGCAAGTTCTTTAATCCTTTACACCTGGCAATAGGTACGTGTAGTTTGGAGTTGAATATAAAATGTATTGATATAAAAATTCTACACAAATACTTCCCATACCCTTGATACTAGCTTCTCCCTGCCTGCATTGTGGTCAACCATTGCTTCCTGGTCAAAGAGCCCCTAAGAAAGCAACCACTGTTCTGCGCAGGGCAGTCTATACTAGGAAGGGAAGAGAAGGAAGCAGGATAATTTATACCTATGATTCAGGAGAGGGCTTTAACCACTGAGCTTTGGGATTTTTAAGTGGAGGAAAGCTCTTAAAAGGTGACAGCTGATGATGCCAAGTTTTGCTCTGGGGACTCTCTTGTTCTGCAGTCAAATACTCTACTATGGAGCTCCACCTCTTCCAGTGCGGAGAGGGGAGGCCTGGCTAGCGTGCAGTCTATCCCATGGAGCCCCATGATGAATGTTCAGTGTTTTAATGTAACAGTGTGTTTTGGCTTCCCTTGTCCTTAAATGAAAGGGAATTAAATGGCCCATGAAGAAGGATAAATGGAAGGGCAGGGAGTGGAAAGCACTCTTGGG
Organism: Alligator mississippiensis; assembly: GCF_030867095.1. Classification (NCBI taxonomy): domain Eukaryota; kingdom Metazoa; phylum Chordata; order Crocodylia; family Alligatoridae; genus Alligator; species Alligator mississippiensis. The sequence goes on from NC_081833.1 coordinate 22,925,509, forward strand.
ACTCTTTCTAGGTGGTCAAGACAAGATTGAAGATGTTGGGTAGTGCTTACAAGCTTAATGCCCACAGTTGGGCACTTGCAGCCTCTACCAGGTGCTTAAGTACCTGTCTTGATTCCAGAAATGCTGAGTATCCCCAACTGCTTTTGAATTAAGTGGAGGCTTCTAGGTGCTCAGCATCCCTGAAAGTCAAACTGCACTTACCCAAAACTCCAGATTCAGGCATCATCACCATGACTTTCAAAGGTGACCAAGTATACTTGATGCTTTCATTTTTGGAGGCCAGCACAGACATGTTTTTAAAAAGGTCTGATTTCCATAGCAGGGTGGCTTAGCTGCATCGCTACTTGCTTTTGAAAATGTGGGCCCACAGGGTTTGAGTCTCTCCAGCTTCACTAGCAGAAGCCAGGAGTTGGAGGGCTCAGAAACCTGAAACGCTGCCCTGTACAGGATGCTACACATGGAGGAACAGATGTCCTTTTTACCGTGTTTGGTGTCCCCAGATTCATTGCAAAGAGGAATCTGGAGGAGCTGGGATGATCCCTGTGTTCTTGCCTAACTCTGTAAGCCAGCATCAGCTGGGCTTTGGCAGGTGAGTGGGAGAGGCTGTATAAGAGGGGAGAGGCAGCCATGTTAGCTCAGCTTGTGTGCAAGGGTCACTTGCTTTGCTGGAGGCAGCGAGCACTATATCCTTGGGTGGAGCAGAGTGAAATCAGCCAACCAACACTGTTCTCACTGTCTTGTGTTTTCTTTCCTTCCTCCTCTTCCCTTGCCCACCTTGTGCCTGCAGGACCACATTCCAGTGCCCTACCAGCCAGACTCCAGCAGCAATCCCTCCTCAACGACCTCCTCCACGCCCTCCTCGCCAGCCCCACCGTTACCGCCTAGTGCAACTCCACCATCTCCCCTCCACCCCTCTCCACAATGTACGCGGCAGCAGAAGCAATTCAACTTGCCAGGTACCTTGCTTGTGTTCCTGGGTGAGGTCCTGGGGGAGCTTTTCATAAAAATCTCTGTACCTAGGGTAGTTATCCTTTAATCACACAAAGCTGGCCAAGTTCCATGTCTGTGGGGGAATCCCTCCATGAAGGGCTGGGTCAGGTCCTCTGACTCATGCTATACAGGAGGGTTCCTGTATAGCATGAGTCAGAAGACCTGACCCAGCCCTTCAGATTAGATGATCAGAATGGCTCCTTCTGGACTAAATATCAATTAGTCCAATCTGTCTACCACCTTGCCCCGCTTCAGTTCTCCCTCCAGTGTTCCTTTGAGATGCACAAATACCTGCAGTACAGCAGAAAGTTCAGTGAAGTTTTGTTCCAGGGGAAGGCACCTGCCTGGAGGGCAATGCTCTTAACTGCAAGATGTACAGGGCACATTCAGAAAAATCTAGACTTCCTCCACCAACCTCCCCTGCTTGACTCAAGGTATCTTAGCTGTACTCGAGCATGGTAGATCCCTCCATGGATATAATGGTTCCTTTTTCCTGTGCGCCCGTCCCCACCACCTATGCTTTTAGTGAAATGGCTAGCGGTATTGATATCTGTATTTTTGCTGTTAAATACCAGAGTTAACTTCTCTTTTACATGGATAGAGGCCATTTCCCCTCATATCTGAATTATTCTTTTGGGTTGCATGAATTATGTTTGTGCTTATTATGTTTCTTCGGTAGAAGCCAAAGACCTGCCAAGGAGTCAGGCCTTTGGATGATCAGGGTGTAAAAGGGTCATGAAAGGATGACAGGGCCATTGCCAAGAAACTAAATGCATTCTTTTCATTTGTCTTCACTGTGGAAAATGTTGGGGAAACTCTATCACCAGATCCTCTCCTCTCTAGGGATAAGTCAGTGGAACTGACTCAAATTAAAGCTTCAGTACACGAGGTTGTAGAAGAAATTGATAAACTAAACAGTAGCAAATCACCAGAACCTGATGGCATTCACCCTAGGGTCCTGAAGGAGCTTAGATTGGAAATTGCTGAACTCCTAACTGTAATATGCAACCTATCACTCAAAACAGCAGCAGAGGCCTGGAAGGTTGCCAGTGTGACTCCCATATTTTAAAAGGGCTCTAAAGGGGATACAAGGAACTACAGGCCAGCAAGCCTAACTTTTATTCCTGGAAAACTGGTAGAAACAATAATAAAAAAATAATTATTTGGCACATGCATGAATGAGACTTACTGGGGAGGAATCAACATGGCTTTGTCAAAGGGAAATCATGCCCCACCAACTTACTAGAGTTCTTTGAGGGTGTCAGTAAGCAGGCAGATCAGGGTGATCCAGTTGACATAGTATATTTGGACTTCCAAAAAGCCTTTAACAAGGTCCCCCATGAGAGTCTCTTAACTAAGTTAGATAGTCATAGGATTAAAGGCAGTGTCTACTTGCAAAGAGTGAGTATAAATGGTCAGTTTTTAGGATGGAAAGAAGTAAGCAGCAGGGCTCCCAGGGATCTGTGTTGGGACCAGTGCTATTTAACATATTCATAAATGATCTGGGAAAGGGGGTGAGTAGCAAGGTGGCCAAATTTGTCGATTACACAAATTATTCAAAGTGCAAAACACCAGTGCAGACTGTAAAGAACTACAGAAAGATTTGGCATGATTGAGCTGATGGGCATCTAACTGGCAGGTGCAATTAACTGTGTAAAGTGATGTACCTGGGCAATAATAACCCAAACTATATATGAGCTTCCAGTGTGACACTGTAGTTGTTAATAGAGCCAATAGGATACTGGGATGCACTAACCGATGTGTCATGAGCAGGGCTAAAGAAGTGGTATTTCTTCTCTATTCAATGCTGGTGAGACCCCAGCTGGAGTACTGCGTCCAGCTCTGGGTGCCACACTTCCAAAAAAGCATAGAGAATCTTGAAAGGGTCCAGAGAAGACCCACAAGGATTTATAAGGGCCTGGAGGACAGACCTTATGGGGAAAGACCAAAGGATCTGGGACTGTTCGTCCTGGGGAAGAGAAGACTGAGGGGGGACTTGGTGGCCATCTATAAGCATGTAAGGGGTGAATATCAGGAGCTGGGAGAAAAGCTGTTCACTAGGGCTCCCCAGAAAGAGGACAAGGAGCAATGGCCATAAACTGTTAGAAGATGGTTTCAGGTTTACTTCTTTATAGTAAGGGTGACCAGAATCTGGAGTATACTTCCCAAGGACGTGGTACAGTCCCCAACCTTTGGAAGTCTTCAGGAGGAGACTGGACAGACACCTTGCTGGGATTATTTGAGTCTATTGAGTCATTGAGTCTCAGCAGTATTCCTGCCCAGAGCAGGGGCTCAATGATTTGGACTCAGTGATCTTTTGAGGTCCCTTCCAGCCCTTACTTTCCATGATCTATGATTCTATAGCTACACTGTGATGGGTTCTACTTTAGCTGTTACCACACAGGCAAGAGATCTGGGAGTTATTGTGGACAGTTTGCTAAGAACATCAGCTCTGTGCTTAGCAGCTGTCAAAAAGGCAAACAAAATGTTAGGGATTATTAAGAAGGGGATTGTAAACAAAACTGAAAGTATCATTATGCCCCTTTATAAATCCATGCTGCATCCATACTTTAAATACTGTACTCAGTTGTGGTTCCCACACCTCAGAAAGAATTTAGAAGTAGAGAAGATACAGAGAAGGGCAATAAGGATGAAAAGGAGTATGAAGGGGCTTCTACATGAGGAAAGACTAAAGAGGCTAGGCCAATTCAGTTAAGAAAAGAGACACTTGAGGGGGGACATATAAGGGTTTACAAACTACTAAATGGCAAAGAGAAAGTAAATAGGGATTTATTATTTGCTCTCACAATGCAAGAACTAAGGGTCACAAGATGAAACTAGTAGGTAGTAAGTTTAAAACTAACAAAAATAAGTTTTTTTCACACAACATGTAATTAAAAAAACTCATTGCCACCAGAAATTGTAGAAGCTGACAACCTAGAGATTCAAAAAGGAACTGGACAAGTTCTTGAAGGAAAAGTGAATCAGTAGCTACTGAGCATGGGTGTTAGGGAAACAGCCTCTGAAGCAGAACTTTGTAGACCTTAAGTGCTGGAGACTGCAAGTGAGAGAGGAACAGTGGAAAAAGCCCTGGTCATATCCAGTTGACTCCCTTTTGGCATCCGTTCTCTGCCACTCTGAGACACAGGATACTGGACAAGATGGACTTATGGACTGACCCAGTAAATGGCAGTTCTTACGTTCTTATGCTCATTCCCATTTTGATGATTTTCTTTACATCCATAAAGGCAAGATGTTTGGGGGTTTGTTTGGCTTGGGTTTTTTTTTTTTTTGTTCATTTGTTTGCTTGCTTTTAACGAAAGCTTGGATTCTGATGTAAAAGTTGGCCAACTCCAGAAGAAGTTAGCTATTAGCTAGCCACCACAGCCTGGCCCAGTTCCTAGATCATGAGGAGCATCATCTCTAGGGACTGAAATTCTCCCTATCCCCTCTCATCTTTCATGTAGTTTAGACTCCATGGCCCAATCAATGTTTGTCCACTTGGGTGATATCAGTGTGTTTGTCCATAGCAATTCTGGCATCATGGAAACCTGTTAAGCAAGGGCAATGGTGATCTGTTTGTTTAAGAGAACTAAACAGCCCTCCAGCAATGGCTTTCACTTCATTGTAGGCTTTTACTTGCATTCAGCTTGTGCTGTAACTAATCCAGTGGCCTGGAAGACTGGTTGATGGCTTTTGAGCCTCAGCTGGACGGTCATGAATAGAGGAGCACCTTTGTTTCCTTTATGACTATGTAAAATCAGGCCATGGTATGGCAGAGGATGGGGAGGGCTTTTGTAAAGAAACCAGGCCTTACCCCTTCAGCCTCGCTGTTTTTGATGTGTTCCCTTTGATTCTGCCCCCTCATCTTGAATGATCTTTAAGGAACGAGAGATGGGGTGATAGCATCAGGGTGGTCATGCTCACCAAAGAGGTAACAAATGTTGCCAAAAGGTGGGCAAGGCAGACCCACCTGTTGGCAGCAGCAGAAATCTCTCATCTCCAAGCTGTCTGAGTTTCCTCCTCCACACAGTCTGTGGATCACATCTCACAGGAAATTCACGTGTGGTTGGAGATCCTTGTGAACAGACGACCGAAGGAAGCAGTGAAGACATTTAAAGTACTTCTGGGAACCACATGGTAGGCTGGTGGTCTTGTAGAGACTTGCCTAGGGAAGGAGTGACTAAGGAAACACACTGAATTGTGGAACTTATCTAATATAGTAGTCACATATCTCACACCCTAATGAATTTCTCTGGTCTAAAGCAGATAAATCAAAACTTCTGAATTTCATAAAAAGCCCATTAGTGGCTCCTTTTGCACTGAATGCCAATGAAATGGCTGGGCAGCATTTTTAGATTATGTGCATGTGTGTGTGAAGTTTAATAATTGAATTAAGTCTCCTGACTGCCCAGTGAGATAAGCATACTCCATTTAATTTATCCCTGGTTGTGCAGATGGGGAAACTGAGGAAAAAACATTGAACAGCCAGCTAGAAGCAGCTACATTTGCTTAAGGAGCCATCTGCAGAATGGAGATTTAACACCTAGTCCCAGGCTCAGTCCCTCCAGACCATACATGCAGTCTTAAAGTGAGAAACCAAAAGTGTTGGGCAAGACAGGGGTGTGGGAGAGATAAACTGACTACACCCAGTGTGGAGGCTCCTGCTTGAGTTCCTGGGCTGAAGCAATTTCCTCTAGGTACAAAGGACCCTGGTTTACCTCTGGCTCTGTGGCTTTTAATAGAGTTCTTCAGTGGCTTTAATCAAGTCCTAGTGCTCAGTAAGTGGGAGGTGACTGCACACCTTGAAGTGTCCTTCTGGGATAAATGTTAGCTACCAAGAAACCACAAATGGTTCTTTGCAGTATGTTAAATTCATGGAGACAAGGGAAAGTAGGACTGTAGCTGGGAAATGTGGGTGTTCTTCGCAGTTTTCTCACTGACTTGCTATGTGATTCAGGCAGGTGACTTCACTCTTCTGCCTCAGTCTTCCCATCTATATTGTGAAGATAGTACTGTTCCTCTTGTTAAGTGCTTTGATGTCTTTGGATGTAGAAAGCCAGAAAAGTGTTGTTATCTCATAGGACATTTAAGGTTAATACCATCTAGCTGTACTTACTTAGGGTCTGGACAGAGAACACATTCACATGCTGGGTTTTGGACCAGACAGATAAGCACACAGTAAATGGCTATTACAAAACCCTGTTACTAGGTGGCAGGTGAACAGGTAAATAGCTTGTTTACTTCGAGTGAACTGCTACCCTGGGATAAACTGCAGATGGATAATACCTACTTCAGTGGAGTTTCACCCCTGGTTCTTTCAGAGCTAATTCTACACCTTGTTGTAGGGGTTTACATAGTTTTGCTACTCCAGTGCTTCCCAAACGTTTCCTCAGCACGGCCCCTCACTCCCAACCCACAGCCCCCCACCCGTGCTACCCCATCCACGGATGTTGCAACCCCATTTGGGGTCACAACCCACAATTTGAGAACTGCTACGCTATTCCTTCTTGGCACCTGTGAAAAGTCTGTTTATACGGGTGCAAGTGTGTTCTCTGTCCGGGCCATATCTACCCACTTGGAGCAAATGTAATCCTTCATGGAAACCTAGATGGGAGCTTACCAGCATACGCCTTGAATCATACAGCTGCTTCCTTATCAAGGAGAAGCTTTATGGATTGGGTATAGGGTGCTCTCAAAGGAATAAAGCTGGGGCTAACCAAGCAGCTGTGTTAGCTTTGGTTATCCCACGCCCTCATCTCATTGCCTCCCCTTTTGGAAATGGACTTTTCATGTGGCTACCCCTTCCCTTTGGTACTGGCCCTGTTCCCCCAAGGATCAGAAGGTGAGGCTTCATTAAAAATCTTGTTTTTAGTGCTTGCCCCTCTGGCTAGCTAAGACCAACAGGGTCTTGCATCCCCAAACTACTTCCCAGAATGTGTTTGCTTGCACTGCTGCATGCTTGCTGTGTGGGATAGGAGCCTGGCTGTGCCCAACCTCCGAAAAGGGTAAGATGCGTGAGTCACCATGATTGAATCATCTAAGTTCCTTCCAATGAGTTAATTAGACAAATTGTCTGGCATTTACAGCATGACCTCTGGATCTCCATGGCAGGCTGTTCTCACTGTTCTTACAAAGAAGGAAGAGACCTAGCTAAGAAACATCAAGCTCCCAGTTGTTCCCTGCATAGAAACTCAAAGCAAGGGGCACTTTCTGCTTGAATGTGGTTGACTGTTATGGCAAATACAAGTTAAGTGATACCATGCAGTGCTTTCTTTAGAGCAGGCACTTCATCCCACCCTCATTGCACTGAGGATCTTTTGGATTTCAGCCTTCTGCAGAGGTTTTAGAGAGGGGCAGGGAGGCTTGAAATGCAGCTTTTTCTCCTCTGTGATTCCAGGTTGATCCCCATTCAGAGGAAAGCAGTTTATGTCATAAACCTGAGAGACAATCACAGCTGTGAGATGTGAGCTTAAAATTTAATGACAGAGCCAAATCTTAGCAGGTGCAAATCAGCATAGCTCTGTTGGCTTCAGTAATCCTAGTAAGAGCAGCTCCCAGGAGCTTTGCTGCCTGTCTTCATTTTTGGCCTGTGCTCATCAGCTTCAATATAGGGTGGGGGTGATGCTGTACCCTGTTGTAATAACTGTCCTGATCCCACTGCAGTTATACTTTCTACTCACAGGAGGTTACAGTGTGTGTTCTGCCTCTTTGAAAAGCCTCAACTTATCACTTATCACAGCTCAGCCATATAGATGGGTGCTGGCCCGCTGACCTATTTGCTATAATGATTGTTACTTTTGTTGTGTGCCATCAATAGACGTTGCCTTTGTTCAGGCCCAAAGTATACACACCCTGTCCTGAAGAGCTTTCGGGATAATTACCAGAAGAGGGAAGGAGGGAGTGACTGATATAGACTGTGTATTATGTATAACATAATCATTTGATGCCTCCTTGGGTCTTTAGAAAAGAAAATATCTTTGAGAGAGAAATGCAAAACTCTAGAACTCTTGGTTCAGAGATGATACCTTTTTAACTTTTATTAGACCAACTAGGAGAGAGTTATTCATGAGGAGGATTCATGGCCTGTGGGATGGCAGGGTTAGATGCTTATTCCAGTCTCTTGTTTCCAGTCTCTTGTTCCCTGGATAAAGGGAGCCTAAAATCTCTGTAATGTGAGACAAGGAGGTTTGCAGGGCTTAAAGCCTGTTTAACACATCTGTTTATGCTACAGGTCTGATATTAGTGCTCACCTTCCAGCTTCTTTCTTTTCCCTTTCCAGCTTCCCATTACTACAAATACAAGCAGCAGTTCATTTTCCCAGGTAAGTCATTTCAGAGGGATCATAATCATGTGCCATATAGTAGTGAATGCAGTTACTACTTTTTGATTTAGCCTAATGAAAACCATGTGCACCTGGGGTTGATGGGGTAGTAGGTGGGATCTTCTCTCTGCTGACTTTTGAGGGGAAGGGTTTATGGAAAGCTCTCCTATAATGGTTTAACTAAATCATTTAGGATGAAATTCCCCCTTGTGCACAAGATGAGCTGAATGCCTGTGTATTGTTTGGGTCCTTCAAGATAGGCCTGTAGGTTGCAAGTGATGCTTAGGTTGTGGGCTGGTTTTTAGCTCTCAAGTCAATCTCATTATATAGAATTTAATTTATCCAATTGTTTGCAGTGTCTTTCTTGTACTCTGTCTAGTAGTTTTTTCTGAGGTTGTCCTTAAAGACAGGACATTTCTCTGGGGAGGTGAGATTTTCTAGTTGAGGGAGAGAAAGGAAAATGCCTTATAGCTATATTTGAGAGGACTGAGGTGTTTGTAGAGTGGGAGGGTTTATCCTTGGCCACATCTAGGATCCATGGAAGGAAGTTTGGGGAACCATGGAGATGAGAAAAAGGGTTTTTTTAAGGTTAAATCAATTCCTAGGTGCTGCTTGGCAGCTGAGCAATTTGGCATAGAGAGAAGCATAGAGATGACTTTCAAGATGAGAGGCTGTGAGCCATTCTCCAGCCAGAGGAGATGAGCTGAAACTTGCCATGGGCAAGACATGGCAGCAGAAGCAGGTGCTATGCACTGTTTGAACATCTGTGTCTTGTCTATGGCTGTGATGGTGAAAGGTGAACATCATATTAAACCAGGGCAGCCTATGCTGGCTAAAGCAATACCTCATTTGCTTGCTATACCTGAACTAAAGGAGCTAGAAGCAGTTTCTCAGGGTCTTGTGTTCATCCTCATGTCTCCCACACACTCTCACAGTGCCAGCTGCCTTGGTCTTTGTGGATCAAGTTTGCTGCCAGCTATGGCCCAGTGCAGCCCATACTGGACTTTTACTCTGTGCTGCCTCAAGGGGCCAGCTTTGAAACAGAGCAGCAAAAGTCACCTGGCCTGATTCTCCACCCCATTATTCATGTGTGATTCTGCAGACTCAATTGGGGCTGCTCCTCAGGGAGTGTAAGGAGCGTGTTGTCCAGGGACTTGGGTTAGGTTAGAGTAGGACAAACTTCAGGACAACAGTGGGCCTTTTACTGTGAGTAAACTGAGCTTGTGGTAGCTCTCTGCCTGCAATGTGTCTTCGTCCCAGTTTTCATACTGAACTCTCTTGTTTTCAGATGTTGTGCCTGAGACACCAACCCGTGCACCCCAAGTGGTTCTTCATCCAGTGAATTCTAATCCAATGTAAGTGAGTCTCTTTTCTTTTCACTTTCCCAATCCCTTTATGTTTGCTACTTCCTCCTCCCCCACCTTGTCAGGAGTGTCTGCAAGAAAACCTAAGGAACCTTCCTTACTTGTGTGACTGTCAGCTGCCAGTGCACCTTGTGCAAGCATTATTTGTGGAAATGGCAGTCCTGTATATTTTGGTAAATGGCCTCTCTTGCATCCTTCAGAGCCCTTTTAGGACCTGAATTCCAGGTGGTATTAGTTGTCTGTTCATCAGCATTAGTAATGCTGGTGATTGGTGGGTGATTGGGGAACAGACCCAGGCACCCATTTTGAGGGTCTGGAAGAATGGCAGCCACTACTGCTGCCAACCTAGTTGCCACAGGGCTGCAGCCAGCTTAACCACTGCCACTGAGAGAATAGACTGTGGTTGTTATTCCTCTGATCAGTAGCCCTGCAAGTGAAGGGAGTATCTGGCTTCTGTCTGGCACATGCCAGTAACATGGCCACCTGGGACTGGGTGCAGTAAGGAGGGAGTCACTTATATGTGGGCTCATAGGTGTTACAGTAATACAAATTATAGGTGCCCGAACAAAAACAACAACAATGACAAAACAAGGAGGAGTGTTTCCCTTACCTCATTTTGGAAATGGCTTCACTGTTTTGACTGAAAGTTTCCGAAAAACATTCAGTTGGAGGCAAACAACCAACATAGGCAAGTTCACCCTGAATGGTCAAGTATTTTCAAAGTTATAGGCAACTGAAAATATCATTTTACGGTAGAAAGAGTCGGGTAACCTTAATTACAGGCAGCACTAATAGATCCACCTGTAATGTTTATTTTAAGTTCCATAAAGTTTGCAGTAAGTGTCTAAATTACTCCTGAAACTTGGTTTATAATTGGCAGCTAAGAAAAGCTCTCCCCAGTAGCTTTGGTTTTTCCTTTTACTTGTGTCTGCTTTCTCTGTTCAGTTCCACGTTCACTAAGATCTTCCCGGTGAATGCTCTGATCTGTGATACATTAGCAGCACCCAGCAGCGATGTTACATATCAGGAGCTGTTGCAGATCCTTTTTATAAACTCCACTTTTCAGGGATTATATAACCCAGAAATTTGGCAGATAAGATCTCAGTCCAGACAGAAATGTAGTTTCTATCGGGATCGCCCACACTTTTCTAAATACATTGGCAACCTGTCAGGGGGTCTAAAGGACCTCATATAAAGCCAAGTGAGCCAATTGGAATGACAAAAACAGAGCAGCCATTCCCATGGGTTACTGGCACCACAATAAATATTGTCATGTTGGGTATGTCAGGGCCTGTTTCTGAGCCAAATGTGACATTAATATATCCCTTGCAGCCCAGGCCATTTTAGCAGAAATAGGGTTCTTACAACCATAATCTCTTGCATGGTTAGACCTGCCTGGAGATTGTGTACAGCTTGCACTCCCAAATTTTTAACAGCATTCCTGTTAGAGGAGTTTTGAGGTAAGATATGTTTGGGTCTGCAGTATATGTATAAAGCTTTGAGTCAGACTATAGTTTCACTTATTCCAGCAAAAAAGCTAAATAACTCCATTGATTTCACTGAAGTTGCTCTGAATTTATCACTAGTATAATTGAAAAGCACTGACTTGAATTTAGAAGCAGAATTGAATTCATACACTTGACAGATAAGTATTAATAATATTATGAGAGACAAGATTAAGGAAACTGCTTTTCCTTATACTTGCATCTATACCTGGTATAATGGATAGAAGTAATGTGGTTGTTCTTAGTCAAGAATTAGCTAAAGACTTCATCAGCTGAGATTTTTTTGTGCCAGTTAAACTATCAGAACCTGATCTTCTCATTTAAACTGGAATAAAAAAGCAACAGATAGAAGATGCCTGAATCCCTGAACCAGTGTGACGTTGCCCAGCCACCTGGAGAATTACATCTATGAGAATCAAAGGCGAAGCTGTACTGGTGTAAAGTACAGTAATACCTGTTTACTGTGTCAGCTACCATAGGATAGCCTCACATCTGTCTGTTTTGATCCTGATGTAACTTATGTAGGTATGGTGAAGCACTGTAGATTATACCAGAGTTTGTCCAGGGGCACACGAGTGCAGTGACTCCAGATTTATACCATCTACATGACAAGAGGGCCAATTCTTGTCTTCCATTTTTTCCTCATAACACCTCCCTGCATTAGACCTGCATTGCAACATATTCTCAACACCTGGTTCAGGATTTCTTAGGCCCATTTATACTGCCCTACTAATGCAAAGCAATTTGACAGGTAAATATGAATCAGGCTTCTGAAATATAAAACACCTGCAGTGGAAGAGAGAGGATTTTCTAAAGAACAGAGTGCACAGGGAGATGACAACGTAGTCTCATCTCTGAATGTAAACTGATACAGCAATCTGTGCTAGAGGACTCGGGGTGATTAACTGACAATACATAATGTACAAGGGAAAAATTGAATCAGAAACGGCACGTAATTAACTAAGCTTAAGCTGAGCAGTGTGCAACAATGGTTTGCATAAGAAAGTCATTTAATGCTTTATAGCATTCTAATAGCAACTAAATTGAATGAGCAGGACTGGGTCACAGCATTTGGATGCATCTGGGGCTGTGCTAAAGCAATGCTTCCTCTCCTACCCTCAAAACTCTCCATTATTTCCACTTTCAGCGCTGTAGTTCTTTTATACTACTAACTATTCAGGCTGTTATTGGACATATTCCACTATGAATTGCTTTACTATTAACAGTAAAGGATCCCATTGTTTTGGTTGTTGTAGAAATGTGGTCCTTGCCGTTAAGTGGTTATGATCCTAAAAAATGCCTCTGCTGAGCCAAATCTTGAAAACGTACATTGGAATTTACTCAATCCTTATTCAGGCAAGCTCCTCCTAGAATCAATGGGAATTGACTTGTGTAAGGTTAAGGTTAATGTGACCAAGGAGTGCAGATTTGGCTTAAGGCTTATAATAATGTAACTGTAATAATAATAATGTAATACCTGGGACCCCTCTGCCTGGCAGCTCTGCCTAGCTACTGCTTTGAGTTTTTCATTGATCCATGAATCATCTGAGTCCAATGCCAAAGTCCAGGCCCAGGTCCTAGGGAGGAAGCATCATTAAAGATATATAAATTGGGCTCTACAATAGGTTCCATAGATACAGAAAAAGTATTTCCAACAATATAAGGACATATCTGTGTCTTTGTCCTGCTTGCTTACTACAATGAAGAGCTTATGTTCCAGCTATACCGGAAGCCTTTATGGGGCCACAGGCATTCTAAAATTGACTATCAAAAAATACTTTTTCCCCATGTCAGATAGATGGGTTTCATCTCAACTCTTCCTAGCTTTCCTGTGAAGGGGCAGCTTTAGTTATATAATCTTTAGCTATATAATCTTGTATGGTTGAAATTCAGAGTTTGGGCTGGAACTTTCCTAAAAGGTAGGAGCTATCAGGAGGTGGGTGGGAGATATGAGGTTCACTGAAGCCTATCTGTGAAATTGTTGTGTCACCAAATAAAGTTGAGACTGATGTTTCTGGCTGCTATTTTCTTTTGCTTTGGTAGAGGCTGATCATGAGGGAAGCAGGACGTGACACCCATGTCACAGTGCAGCCGTTCTGTACGTCGTATGTTCTGTATGTCACTTTGTTTTCACACTGTGGTAATTTTTTGTAACAGCCTTGAAGGAAATCCATTACTTCAAATTGAAGTGGAGCCAACATCAGAGGTAAGAAACTCACCGTAACAATGTAGGCTTTTTATTTTCTTCACAGAATAAAAGAAAACCTTGATGAGTTGAAGTTCGTTAAACAGGACCCTGCCATGGCCTAGTGCTTTGGCATTTTGTCACCTTTATGATCCATATTTCTTGTGAAAGACAATTATATAGAACTAGCTGGTTTCAATATTGTGCTTAATGGACCATTATATTATATACGTATCAGCATGCAGTTCACAGAAGTAGGCATAAAATGTGCATCTTCACTGTGATATTTAATTGAATTAATGAATGGTCCTGATCCTGCTTCCAGTTAGGTTGGTTTTAATGGTTTTAAAACCACTTTTCCTTGCCAGAGGGGAGTCAGGTTTGGAAGGTCAGTCACTGGTATCTTAAGCTCTGGGTGGTACATCTACAGTGCAGTCACTCTGTGACTGTATTTCTTAGTGATGTATCTGAGTTTGAAGAGTTTGGGGAACAGGACCATAGCAGTGTAGCTACAAAAGGACAAAAGATCAGCATGGGATGCTAAAAGTACCTGAGAAGTTGGGGAAATATTTGGATGGTTAGCCCAGGCTGAGCTCTGTGCTCCATGTTGCTATGCTTATGCTGCTGTAGTCCCCAGATCAGCTAATTTAAATCAGTCTTGGGTTATGTCTTCATAAGATGCAGTCACAGCAGTGACTGAGTTATAGAGATACAGACAGTTGTGGAAGCTTTTGATAGCATATTAGTGGAAAGGCGGCTGTCATGTCTGTGTAAAGGTGGAAGGCCAGGCAGCAAATGTGTTACAGAAGGGGTGTCAAACTAACCCCATACTTTGGGGTATATCCAGACTGTGGGGCTCCTTGCAGGCTGGGTCCATGGTGGCAGCCACAACAGTGTCAAAGGTCATAACCACAGCACCTGCAGTAACTGTGGCAGAACAGTGGGGCAAATGGCTGCAAGCCAAGTAGCTGCAGGGCAAGTAGGGTTACGTCAGCTCAGCCCTTGCTCACCCCCTTGCAGTTGACTGCCCAGTCCCCAGGGGCACCAGATTCTATGAAGTTCATGCCCACTGTTAGCCACACCCAAACTCCCTGACCCACCAGTAGTCCAGCAGCTTGGATGGGGTGGCTATATTTGTGACACCCCCTTGTTGCAGTAATGGGACAGCAAATAGTCTTCTATCCACCACTACAGTCCGCTATAGTCTTCTGTACACCACTACAGAAAGCATATAAACATATTGGAGAAAGTCCAGTGGAGGGTAATGAAAATGGTTAGGGGGTTGGGGCACATGACTTATGGGGAGAGGCTAAGGGAACTGGGCTTACTCAGTCTGGAAAAGAGAAGACTGAGAGGGGATTTAATAGCAGCTTTCAACTACCTGAAGGGTGGTTCCAAAGAGGATGGAGCTAAACTGTTCTCAGTGGTGAGAGATGACAGAACAAGGAGCAATGGTCTCATGTTGCAGCAAGGGAAGTTTAGGTTAGATATTAGGAAAAACTTTCTCATTCAGAGGGTAGTAAAACACTGGAACAGGTTACACAGTGAGGGATTGTGGACTCTCCATCCTTGGAGGTTTTTAAGACAAAGCCCTGGGTGGGATGATCTAGTTGGGGATGATCCTGCCTTGAGCAGGTGAATTGAACTAGATGACCTCCTGAGTTCCTTTCCAACCCTAATTTTCTATGATTCTTTAGTAAAATAACATAGATACAACCTGAAATACATTTCTGTCATTTCCCTAATAGTTTGTACATTCCTGAGTCTACCTATTTCAGCTTTATACTGCTGTACCCATTGCTGTAGTTTCTGAGCATCTTCCACTTGGAAGCAGTAGTGATAGCAGTTGTGGACTTCATGTTTGGCTTTAAGTCTATCGGTCCCCTGCATGTATCCAGGATAGTAATGTGTTTGTCTGCCAGAGCTCATTGAATACCATGAAAAATTATTCATTGAGTAAATTGTCAATGAACAATGGCAAGATTCACAATATAATGTGTGAATAATCAGCTCAAATATCTGTCTGCCCTAATAAATGTGTGTCTCTATTTGATCTTTTAGCTGTTCATTCATCCTGGGGATTTTTTGTGTGTGGGCCAGTTTGTTTTTGTTTATACTGGTGCAAATCCAGTCCAATAATGTATGTATATTTCCAAATACTCTATGTGAAAGTAATTATGCGTATATGGGGAGCGGGACGCGGTCACTCAAGGTTATCTGGAAGTTAGTAAAACAGTGCACATTCCATGAAGAACTAATTCATCGTAGTTCTGAATGAGTTTGAATCTGCTGAGCTCTGGGGACTGCTGTAATAGTTGAGAATCTCAGTGAAGAGTGGCTAAATTTTTTATGACGTCAGAAAAAAATATTTAACTAAAATATACTGTTGTTTTTCAACCTTTTGCCTTTAGCATCTGGTTTTCAAGTTTCCATGGTATCTTGGTGCAAATATAATTTATTTCAGTTCTTCTGTTCCTGAGCCTCATCGTTCAGTTTACCTGAATCCACACAATTACAAACTAACTTCCAATTACTGTCCATGTACTCATGTTTAGGGTTATTTCAGTGCCCAAGTAGAGAGTGGAGCTTTGGCAGACTTTAATTCATGCCAACTTTCTGGCCTCAGTCTGTTCCATTTTAATCCTAATCCGCAACTCCCTTGCTCAGAGCATCTTCCAAGAAGTGATGCTACAGCACTAGCTAATCCCCCTCTCAGCCGAGCCTCATTTCCAGTTCTCCTGCCATCTGGTTAATAGAGCAGCACTGGCAGTTTGGTCTTTTCCAAATCTGCCATCTGATCTCTTCCAAATCAGCCATCTGCCATCTAACTAAAGGAGGGAGGAATGGGGGTGTAGAACGGGGAAGAGACAGGGGTGGGGTTTTGACCATGCCTGGGTCTCGGAAACACTCTCACTGGCAAAGAGAAGGTCTGTGAGAAGTGGGCAGGCAGCTTTGTGCGTAACCATTGTGTTGGTGGGAAAAGCTCCACCTGGTTTTATAGTGTGTTCCATGCACCAGCAGTGGAAGCAAATGTTCCTTTTCTACCCCACTTCCTTGCACATGCCAAGGAATGCAAGCAAGATACATTTGTCTCCCTGCAGAATGAGGATGGGAATGAGGAGGCCCAGGAGTCTGAGGATGAGTTTGAGGAAATGAATCTCTCTCTCCTCTCCGCTCGCAACTTCCCACGCAAGGCCAGCCAGACCAGCATCTTTCTCCAGGAGTGGGACATCCCCTTTGAGCAGCTGGAGATTGGAGAACTGATAGGCAAAGGGCGCTTTGGCCAGGTGTTCCATGGACGTTGGCATGGTGAGGTGGCCATCCGCCTCATTGACATTGAGAGGGACAACGAAGACCAGCTGAAGGCCTTCAAGCGGGAAGTGATGGCCTACCGACAGACGCGGCATGAGAATGTGGTGCTCTTCATGGGGGCCTGCATGAGCCCTCCTCACCTTGCCATCATCACCAGGTAAGTCATGAGCTTTTTTGTCATGCAGAGGAACTGCTGCTAATTAGGGTACTGCAACTTACAGACTACTCAGAGTTACCTAGGAGGCTGGGGCATATGACTTCTGAGGAGAGGCTGAGGGAGCTGGGTATTTAGTTTGGAAAAGAGAAGACTGGGGACAGGATTTAATAGTAGCCTTTAGTTACCTGCAGGGTGATTACAAAGAGGATGGAGCTGGACTGTTCTCAGTGGTGGTAGATAACAGAACAAGGAGCCATGGGCTCAAGTTGCAGCACGGGAAGTTTAGGTTAGATATTAGGAAAAAACCTTCTGATTAGGAGGGTAGTAAAACACTAGAACAAGTTACACAGCAAGGGGTTGTGAACTCTCCAGACTTGGAGATTTTAAGATCCTGCTGCACAAAGCCTTGGGTGGGATGATCTAGTTGGGGATGGTTCTGCTTTGTGCAGGGAAATTGGACTAGATGACCTCCTGAGGTCCCTTACAACCCTAATTTTCTATGCTGGTCAAGAATATGCTTTGGCATACTAGATAAAAGTCAGTGCACTTGGAAACTATGTGCAACTGGCTGACAGTTGGGGTGCCCAAAACCAGAGCCTTTTAAGCACCAGCTGAGACGCACTTTTCTGACTTGGGAGTCAGTCACAGAGTTAGGGACTGATCCTAATAACACTGAAATCAATGGCTAAATTCCCATTGATCTCCCCAAAAGGATCTAGCCCTCAGTAAATTATGCCTCTCTATATATATATTTCTTTAGGGGCACACCTCAATGGTGTGCATTTGAGTAGAGAGGTAGAGAGAAGCAGCAACCCCACAGGATGGAGGGTGGAAGAAGGGCTGGCCTGCATTTTTTTGGTGCTCCCTGCAAGAAATGGTTTTGGGGCCCGCTGCCCTGAAGAAGCCGGTTGCGGGGGGCGGAGGGGTTGGCGAGCGGCTGAAGAAGTCGGCGGCAGAGGTGGGGGGTGGTGAGCAGCTGAAGAAGCCACCTCCGGCATCAGGGAGGGAGTGGTGGTGAGTGGCCAGACACAAGGGCCCCCGCCTGCGGCTGCAGGTTTCGCAGTATAGGGTGGGCTGGCCCTGGGTGGAAATGATGCTTTTGGTTTGACAATTCTCTTTTCCCCACCCCAAAATATCTTGCTTTAGAAAGATGCTGTCTCTTACCAAAGTATTCAGCATGCCTCCATTCTGCCTTGGTAACAGGATATTCTTTACTTTGCATGATTAATACTGCACAGGTGTGGACTAGCCCTTGTAAACTCTCCAGTGTAATAAGTAGGACTATACTGATTGGTGCCATGCAACCCTCTCAGAGTTTGATCATGACACAAGAATACTTTTGGTTTGAATGAGAAGTAGCATAACCCTTTGTGTGCATGTGTGGGGGAGAAATGGGTGAGGTTCTGCTGAGGACTTTAACCAGTAGAAGTGCAGCGGGTGGAATGGCTGGAATATCCACTTGTCTTGTGTGTAACTGGGTGCCAATGATTTCTGAAAATGAGTTTGAGTGGTGTTTATGTGCTGGGAATGTGTCTAATTATGTAAGCCAGCTGGATACATGGCTGTTTTCTACTGTGTAAGGACAACAGACTGCCTACAGGTTTCACAAATAACTTGGTGGTGTGCTGTGCTGTGAAATATTCTCAGGCATCTGAAGGCCCAATGAGTTATAAGTGCTACGTGATCAATTGTGTAAGGACCAGTCACACAGCGTGCTGGTTGGAGTCTCCATTCCTCATGGATCCCAAGGGTCTGCTGTGTTCATAAATAGGGGTCTACTTAAATTCTGGGGGACTTATCAATTTTCGTGGGTTGATTGCTGGCTAAAGTTCTCATTTTGTGGCAGCCCTTGGTGCTGATTGGTGGAGAGGCTCCATCCCTTAGTGCTGATTGGTGGAGAGGCCCCAGGGAGAGGAAGGATAGGAGTGTGGCCATCATTTCGATGGCTGACTGCCCTTTGTGCCCTGCCCCTTGTGCAGCTCTGCCCTTCAGTGCTGATTGGCAAAGAGGTCCCAGGGGGAGGAAGCGCAAGGGGGCGGCTGCTATCTGGCTGGCTGGCTGCTGTTTGTGCAGCCCCACCCCTCAGCACAGATTGGCAAAAAGGCTCGGGAGGGGGCGGAGGAAGGAGGACAGGGGGGCAGCAGCTATCTTGTCTGCTGCCATTTGTGTTGCTCAGCCAGCCAGCATCATCCCCTTCTGGCACCAAGGACCACTGGATCCCAGTGGGGAGCCAGAGTTTTATTTTTATTAAGGTTCTTTTTTGTTGATTTTGCAGATTTTGTGGACCATCCCAGATTTTACAGTTTGTGTGAAATCTGTAAAACTACAAATTAAGTAGGTCCCTATTTATAAATCACCTTTGCCTTTAAGGGGAGTTTTGGACAGGAGCTTTGTAAAGTGAGCATGACAGTTCCCTGGGCCGCCTTATCCTCCTCCTCAGGGGGATACAACATGGCCTTGGGTAATTACAGTGAAAGCTAATACCATATTTCACAGTGTATAAATCAAGTTTTGAAGCCAAATTTTTAACTCTTAAAATTCAACCATGACTTACACACCATGCTCTGCAAGCAGTACTTCTTGGACCTTCCTGGGAGCTCTCTAGGAGCTTGGGCAGCACATGGCCTGCTGGCAGCCTGCCCAGCAAGCCCCAGGGGGTGCTGCCACTGTGGAGGGAAAGACTAGGCCACCTCGAAGCTCAGGGGCTGCCCAGCCTGGCGGCAGCTTGCCCCCCAGCTGCAGGGCAGGGAGGCTCTGCCAAAAGCAGGATTGGGCCCGTCACTCCTTCTGCCTTCAGCAAGCACCTGTGGCCAGCAGGATGCCAGGTGCTGGCCAGGAAGGGGCTAGCTTTCCCCAGGGACAGCACAGGGTGTCAGGCAGGGCCAGCCTCCCCGCAACACCCCGTACTGCTGCTGGGGAAAGCCAGCCCCTTTCTGGGCAGCACCGGGCATCCTGCCAGCTGCAGGAACCTGCGGAAAGCAAAAGCGGCAAAGGGCCTGATCCTGCTTTCGGCAGAGCCTCCCTACCTGCTCCACGGCCGGGGGGCAAGATGCCACCAGGCCGGGCAGCCCCTGAGCTGCGGGGGGGCCTGGTCTTTCCCTCCATGTTGGCAGCACCCACCAGGGCTTGGTGGGTGGACTGCCACTGGGCCATGTGCGGCCCAAGCTCCCAGGGTCCGGATCCAACTTCCTGGGAACTTCCCAGCATGCTTCCTCTCCCACAAGCCTGCCTGGCTTCCAGCATCTTGCACACCAAGGCAGAGTTGACCTATACACCAGACATACAAAAATCCTAACTTTTTTTTACAGAAATATAGGGGCAACTTATACAATGTCTCAACCCATACAACGTAAAACTGGTAAATAGCATGTATCTGAGTTCCTTATAATGCACTGCTAAGTCCTCCATTTAGAATCAGTTATTTCCCTGTGATACTTAACAAGCATTTAAATGCATTTAAATGCTCAGTGATGGATTTGCATGGGTAGGCACTTGCACAGTTACTGGTGCACTGCAGTATAAAACCAGACTGGATTTATTTCTACCCCCTAGTGCAGGGCTAGACTGTAACCAGTGTCTGTATAGTAAGAATATGTTTTATGTTCATGAGATGCTGCAGACGTTAACAGATTAATCCTCACAACACCCCCAAACAGTAAGGCCTCTATACATAGCTCCCAGTTAGATGAGGGAAACTGAGGCATAGAAGTGAAGCGACTTGTCCAGGACAGCATGGCAAGTAAGTAGCAGCAATTGGTTTATTGCTCAGGGCATCCTGACTCCCAGACAAGACTCCCAGATCTCATTTGTCCAGACTGCACTCTCTATGCAAGTGCAAAAGAGGAAGATGATCCAAGGGTGACTGAACATTATATGCAAAACATAGGCTCTTGCTGAAAGTGGATCTGCTGATGGAAATGGGATCAAAATTGCCAACTTTCCTTTCTTAACCCTTATGCTCTTGTCACCTAATTTCACAACACATAGTGCAGCATGATGAAAGATGTTATCCTCCTCTTAGATGACTTCCATCACATAAAAATACACAAGGCCATCCTATTAATCCCAGCCCTCTGTGCTTCTGCATCAAATCTAACCACAGGTTAAATCATCTTTGAAAAGTTTCTATAAGGTGAGGTTAAATTTCCAATCTTCCGTGGCAAAATCTCAAAAATACAAGTTATGCACTGAAATTGATAAGCTCCATAAAGCTATTAACAGTGAAATATTTCATCATCCTCTCCTAATCTTCCCTGGAAGTGGCACCCTCCCAAATTGACTGATCCCGGTTGAGTCAAATGACCATGTGCTTTGGGGATTATCTGAGGGTGAGGAAGGGCTCTCAGTGATTCCCTCGATGAGCTGCACTTATTGCCATTGTTGTAACTCAAGGAGAGGACAGCAATGTACCCAGTGAACCAAAACTGTTGTTATCAATCTCTCCTTTTGCTCTTGTTTAATGTTGTGTGTTGCCATTTGCCTCTGTATTGTATCTTTCAAAAACAGATTTTGGAAGGCTTCCATAGTCCTCAGGGAAAGAGGAGAGATTAATTCTCTTTATAGTTTTACAAAGAGCAGGGAATGTGGAGAGGTTTAACAAGAACAGAAGGAGCCTGAGAATGGCTATTGGGTGAAGTTCCTTGACTGTGAAGTTTTGGAATCCTCTTCCAATGAAAGTGTTGGGAGCCAATCAGTTTGGGAGCTGCAGATTGAACAGTTTAATGTGGGGAACAGTCCTACACTGACTGCTCTCAGATGTCTATGTTATCCTTTGATACTACAGAGATCTGTAGTTCTGGATGCTGAAGAGGAGGTGCAGGTGGATGAGGGACACTTTTATGGTCCAGATCATGGTTCTGGAGTCCATAGAGGAAGGGCCATCACTATAGATGGCTGAGGCTCTTTGAAAGCCTTGATCATGTTGGATAAAACTCAGTCCTGTGCAGAGGATCTGTGTGAGGGCCCAGGTCACATTTGCATCGTATTTCACCACCCTAAAATGAGGCTGACATAAGATTGATGTTGTGCCTGGTCTTAATCAGGCACTCTGTACAGGAATGAATTTGACCTACTCTACAGTATGTACAGGGGTAGCATTGTGAAGTAAGGGGGCAGCTTGAATGAATGTGTACTATTCCTGGTGTAGGAGTTGCAGAAAAAGTAAAAAAAAAAAAAAAAAAAAAAAGAACACAGGAGAAATTGTTGAATTGTCTGTAAAGAAATCTTTACATTCCTTTTAATTTAGCTGGGAGGGAGCATTTGTCTCTTTCCTCAGTGCTAGTGAGGGAATCAGGCTTGTGATTTGTCCTTTGATGGTGGAGAAGTCTTCTTTGGGACACAAAAAGTAAATGTCTGTCTCTTTCTGCAGAAAATAATCAGCTTGAATGTTGGCAGTGCAAGTAAACAGCCTTTCAGCTTCCTGATCTGTTAGCAGGTGTGCAGCTGACAAGATTAAAAAACCACACCAATCCATTTTTGGTAGAGTCCAAAGCCAGGATGGTTTGTTACATCATATGGCATTGACTGTTCCTATCACTGATGCATGCATCCTTCATATGTTGCTCTTTAGAGTCTAGTCCTGTTTAATGAAACCCTTTTATTTATGTATCCGCATAGCATTTAAATCTTATTTAATATCAGGATTTGTGTAATTTTCTTTTTTAGGTACAAAGCATTTTCTATTCTAATGGCTTTTTATGTAATACCACCAAGGTGCCATTTTTGACAGCTTGACAAAATAAATACGTGAAATGCAGTAGCTTGATGCATTAATATCAGTTCTGCAAAACTTTCTGATCTGCTTTTTTCTGTATGTTCCCATTCTTTTTATTAAGGTCAGGGTACAGATTTATTGGATTGCCCTAAATATAACCTGGGATAGTGCAGTGGTCCAGGGCATCACCTTGCAAAGCAGCCCGGAGGGATTAGACTGTGAACTGGAGGGGGTCATTTGTTATCAGTGCCATTCAGTTCCACACACTGGTTTGAGGTTGAATTGGACAGGATCCAGGATACTGGTAGCACAGAGAGGGTGCTGATGACTCTAATGATGTTTGGTCTCTCATTTGTCTTTGAGAGGAGCCTGGATAGGATATTTCAGGCTTGCTCTGTGCTCCTTCAGCAGGACACTGTATATTACCTGCTTGTGTTTATCCCTTTGCCCCCTCCAAAAAGGAAACTACCAACAATGGTGAACGAACTTTACCTGATAAAGATTTTGAACTAATTAAAGGTTCCTGTGCTGCGGCTATTTGATGTAATCAAGAGTCTTCTATGTGTAGTCTTAATTCTGCCTTCACCAGTCTTATCAGGTTTGAATTTACAGGTGATGCCAGCTTCCTTTTAACATGGACTTAACATGCTTGATTTATATGTGGGACATTTACCCTTCGTACGTTGAGGGACAGGATTTTATTTCTTTTAACAAGGCTTATCTAGAAGCAAATTAACTTCTTATGGCAGACTTTAGGGAATGACTATGTAGCACTGACAGATGTTTTTAAAGGCAATTAGCCTGGCATGGGGAAAGTCAGTTTGATGGCTCTACCTGCCATTTGGGACTGATTGAAATTATTTTAAAAGTCTGAATTTCTCAGCTTGAGCCCCCTATCTAAGTAGCCGGGTGGTGTTCAACTGAGTAATGCTTATAGTGATAGGCAGAGCGGCACTCGTCATGTGGTCATCTAATGGTAATGTCATGTCTTCTGGAGAGCTTCACCTGCACTATCATCATGAAACCATCCATGCTGCTCACTGCTGACTGTTGGTGTGTTAGAGATACAAGGTTAGTGCTTAGTGCTGTGTAAAGAATCCCCTTTTTATACTTATTCTAATGCCTTTAGAATTATAATGCACCAGAATTATAATGCCTGGGCAGTCGGGACTTGTCACTCAGAAGGGAAAGATTTCTCAATGTCAGAAATAACTGATCCAAGCTGTTAAAGAAGTCTCTCCTTTCAGGCCTCTTATTTTGTAACAGGATATTCTGAGTGCCTAGCCTCTCGCAGAAAGGATCTTTGGACGAGCAAAGAAACCTGCAACCTTGAGGTTCAAGACTTAGGGAAAATATATTTTCCATATCTCTACATTTTTCCTTTGCCTCTTTCTATTTGTCATTCCAGAGTTGTCTCACCCAGACACTACAACCCAAGTGAGCTTCTGTTCCAAACCATATAAGGTTTGAAACACGTGTGAGCTTATAAGATTGCAGCAGAGTACAGTAGCTACTGGGAGCTGGGGTTATGCTAACTGAAGCACAGAAATGTTAAGTGATTTGCCTGAGGACACTCTGGGTGGCTGTGGCAAAGGTTGACTACCTGTTCTGTGTGTTAGCTTCTAAATCATGTTGCTCCTCTCCACATTTCTTGAGATGTCTCTGAGTATAACCTCTCTCACAAATAACACTGTAAATCATAAAAGAATGTAGGATGCTCAACCGCTTTGTGGCAATTGTAATCACTGGCATTTTGACTTGAAGCCTTTCAGAAGCAGTGTGGTGGTAATTCCTGGGAGACTCTCCATCAGAACTGCTAATAGATTTTCTCTAGGGTAATAAACAGTGTGGACAGTTACCATTCATCTTAATTAGACATGAGCAAGAACGAATGCAAGTCTTAGTGCCCTGAGTGCTGCATAATAAATGGAATGAAACCACAGGAGAAGAATAGCATCAATGTCCTCAGCCCCGTGGAACTGAAGGATGAAAAAAAAATGTTTATACTGAGTACAAAAGATGACAGATTCTCTTTGCAGGCTTTGAAAGAGAAAGTATGTGCAGTAAAATCTTATTGATTGACAGTACCATAGTTACATGGAACATTGGATAAGAAGGTTACAAGTAAAGGTTATAAGGAAAGGTTACAAGGGGGCTTGGGAGAAGGGGACCTGATGGTGGGAGTCTATTACAGGCCCCCCCACCAAGAAGAGATTATGACCTGGCATTCTACAGCAAACTGGCTGAAGCAGCTAGTACCAAAGACTTGATCATCATGGGTGATTTCAACTACCCCAACATCTGTTGGGAAGATCATTCAGCCTGCTCCAGCAGATCAACCAACTTCCTGGCGACTATAGATGACCTGTTCTTGATACAGGCTGTGGAGGGGCCAACTAGAAGTAAAGCCACTCTGGTCTTAGTGCTGGCCAAAGAGGAAGATGTGGTAGGTGACCTGAAGATTAGAGGTGCTCTGGGTGACAGTGATCATGATCTGATCAGACTCACCATCTACTGAAAGGCTGGGAACTCTACCAGCAGAACAAAAATCCTAGACTTCAGACAGGTGGACTTCGGTAAACTCAGGAGTCTAGTTGGAAAGGCCCTTTGCAACCAGCACCTGGACAATTTGGGAGCTTAAGAAGGATGGTGTTTCCTCAAGGAGCCTATTATTACTCAAAAAGAGGCTATCCCCATGCAATTGAAAAGAGGGAGAGGGGCCAAGAGATCTGCCTGGCTCAACAGAGACATTAGGGAATTTCTCAAAAAGAAAAAAGAAGCGTACATCCAATGGAAAAATGGTTCAGGATCCAGAGAAGAGTGCACTCATGCGGCCAGGGTCTGCAGACACAAGACAAGGAAAGCCAAGGCATCCACGGAAGTCAAGCTGGTGACTGAAATTAAAGATAACAAAAAATCCTTCTATAGGTACATAGGGAGCAAGAAAAAATCAAGCTCCATTGTGGCACCCCTATGGAACATGGAGGGGAAGTCCACAGTCGACCCCTGTGAAAAGGCAAAGCTCCTCAACAATTACTTTGCATCAGTATTCCTGAACCCAGGCAAGAACTGGTCACGAGACCAGGGGTGCAGCGCATATGCCAATAACAGCAGTCCTCATAAAATCAGTCCAGAACAGGTGAAGATACTGTTAGATCAATTGGACGCTTTTGTCTCTAGTGGGTTATGGAATAGAGAAGATCCCACAAAACCTACTGATTCGTTTGATGCGCTGGCTGGGGAAATTTTTAGCTACTTGCACGATTTCACAATGATTACACTGTTAATTCATACAACACAATTTTATTTTAAAATTCTTTGCTACGCATATAACACTGCTTAGCTTTAAGAAATACCACAAACATTAAGAACACAATAACTACATATATCAGAAACAATGCTCCAAATGCACTTCCTTCCCAAACAATTACAACTCGAAGTTAAATTTGAATCAATACTATTGTTTTCATAATATACTTACAATCCTAGAATTCCGAGAAGCCAAACACCTAAATATGGTTTCATTCCTCAGTAGTATGGTTCAATGGGCTGGCCTCAATACTGATAGGACTAAGTCCCCTTCCTTCAGTCCCTTTTGGGTGCTCCACGGCTTCAGCGTGAACTAAGAGATTCGTGTTCGCGGAGAGGGTGGTTCAGGTGATCAGTCTGATCCGGCCTACACTCGCGATTCTTCCTTCGATGTTTTGCAAGTGAGGTCACCTCCAAATTGGAACAGTAGGTTACAGTTTTTATTGAGTGAGTTGCTGTCTTGGGCCCCTCCTGCCCAAACCTGTCACTACTCCCAAATTTGGGCTCAGATCTTACTCAACAGATTTCTGCTGGGTTCAGTTTCTTTTGTTGACCATTTTAATTACTTTGAGGAATTTCCTTTCTTTCCAATCTTTTAAAAGGCTCCTAGGTTTGATTTCTTGGAATGTGGGATGTTTGCTTAAGGGTCATTTTTAGGTTAATTTTGTTAAAGGCCTCTAAAGATAAAATTCAAGAGTTAAGACTTTGAGCAAAGTCAGGACCTTCGGCACGTAGACCAAAACAATGGCCTAGATAAGACGATGAATCTTGTCTTTTTCCTAAACTGGCTAATGGGCAACTATTACAAACATTCAAATATTACATTCAATATGACAGCTTTCAAGTCAGCTAGTCCAGATGACCTTCACCCAAGAGTGCTGAAAGAACTGGCTGAGCTCATAGCGGTGCCTCTGGTGAGGCTGTTCAAGGAATCGTGGAACTCGGGAGTTGTCCCTAATGATTAGAAGGCGAGCGTGGTACCCATCTTTAAGAAGGGAAAGAGGGAAGACCCTGCCAACTATAGACTGGTTAGTCTGACTTTGGTCCTGGGGAAGATCTTTGAAAAAATTATCAAGGAGGACATCATCCACAAGCTTGCATCTTCTTGGGTACTGAGAAGCAACCAGCATGGCTTTGTAGAGGGGAAGTCATGCTTAACAAACCTGATGTCCTTTTATGACTAGGTAACTAACCACCTGGACATGGGACAGGAGGTGGATATCATCTACCTAGATTTCAGCAAGGCCTTTGATACTGTTTCCCATGAAATCCTCTCAGTTAAGTTGGAGAGTACTGGCCTAGGCCAGGCTACAGTGAGGGGGTTGGGACCTGGCTCAGCAGCTGATCCCAATGAGTCTTAATTGATGGGGTGGCCTCACCCTAGAAGGGCATTTTCAGTGGTGTACCCCAGGAATCAGTGCTTGGGACTGTGCTCTTTAATATCTTTTTTAATGACTTGAATGAGGGAATAAAAAGTGCAATGATTAAGTTTGCAGATGATACCAAACTGTGGGGACAAGTGGACACATCAGAGAACAGGTCAGGAATTCAGGAAGATCTTGACAGGCTGGTCCTATGGGCTGAAGAAAACCAGATGAAGTTCAACAGGGACAAATGCTGGGTCCTTCATCTGGGTAGGAAGAACCCTCACAATATCTAATGTAGAGATATGGAAAATATATCTTCCTTAAGTTTTGAAGCTCAAGGTTGCAGGTTTCTTTGCTGTTCTGAAGGACCTTTCTGCAAGAGGCTAGGTACTAAGAATATCCTGTTACAAAATAAGCGGCCTGAAAGAAGAGACTTCTTTAACAGAGTCTTTTTTATCAGTTGTTTTTGACATTGAGAAATCTTTTCCTTCTGTTACCATCTCTGGTGGTCTTCAAGAGGAGGCTGGACAAACACCTTGTTGAGCTCGTTTGAGCCCAATTACCACCTGCCCATGGCAGGGGACAGGTCTTGATGTTCTTATAGGTCCTTTCCAGTCTTTCTTTCTATGATTCTGTGTTTGTCCAGTAGTGATAGCAGGATGGGGGAGCACAGGAGGTGGTGCTGGCTTTTGGGGGTTCAACCCCAATCTGCCACTGACACCTCCTGGGTGATCTCAGGCAGGCCACTTTTCCTCCTCAGCACCCATACAGTGTGTCTGCTAATACTTATCTGTCTCACAAAGGTATGGAAAGGCTAATTAATGGAGGGTCAGTTTTCACCATTTTATCCTGACGATATTGATATTATATAAATGACCAGGGATCCTGGTTTTCTCCATTTAAAAATTGCAAATTGTCTGATAAAAAACACCACAAATTCATAGATTCATAGATTGTAGAGTCAGAAGGGACCCCGAAGGATCATCATGTCTGACCCTCTGCCCCATGATTAAATTATCTGATTAAAACTCACAAAATCTGCAATTAAAATGAAACACTACTATATGTAGTGGGGTAAGGTAACTAGTAGGGTGAAAGCGCTAGACTTTAGGAAAGCTGATTTCAATGAACTCAGACGTTTAGTCAAGGACGCACTGCAAAGTAAGAGTTTTGAAGAGATGGGAGCCCAGGGAGGGTGGCTGTGCCTTAAGGAAATGATCCTTCGGGCACAGAGGGAGATGATCCCAATGCGGGGAAAAAGGGGGAAAGGGGCCAAGAGGCTTCCTTGGCTGACCAGAGAAATCCAGAGCAGCCTACGGGCTAAAAGGGGGGCATATAAAAAGTGCAAACGGGGAGAGATTACTAAAGAGGAGTATACTTCCTCTACTCACGCTTGTAGGGAGGCAGTTAGACAGGCCAAAGCTACCATGGAGCTGAGGATGGCAGCCCAAGTTAAGGATAACAAAAAATTGTTTTTTAGATATATAGGGAGTAAAAGGAAGGCCCAGGGTGGAATAGGACCTCTACTAAATGGGCATAAGCAATTGGTGATGGACAAGGGGGGACAAGGCTGAACTCCTCAATGAGTTCTTTGCCTCAGTGTTCCTAAGAGAGGGGCATGACAAGTCTCTCACTGGGGTTGTAGAGAGGCAGCAGCAAGGCGCCAGACTGCCATGCGTAGACCCTGAGATGGTGCAGAGGCACTTGGAGGAACTGGATGCGTTTAAGTCGGCAGGCCCGGATGAGCTCCATCCGAGGGTGCTGAAGGCACTGGCCGACGTCATTGCACAGCCACTGGCAGGAATATCTGAACACTCGTGGCGCACAGGCCAGGTCCCGGAGGACTGGAAAGGGCCAATGTGGTCCCCATTTTCAAGAAGGGGAGGAAGGAGGACCCGGGCAACTATAGGCCAGTCAGTCTCACCTCCATCCTTGGCAAAGTCTTTGAAAAAATTATCAAGGCTCACATTTGCGAGAGCCCGGCAGGAAAAATTATGCTGAGGGGAAACCAGCATGGGTTCGTAGCAGGAAGATCATGCCTGACTAATCTAGTCTCTTTTTATGACCAGGATACAAAACACCTGGACGCAGGAGTAGGCGTTGATGTCGTTTACTTAGACTTCAGGAAGGCCTTCGATATGGTATCCCACCCCATACTGGTGAACAAGTTAAGAGGCTGTGACTTGGATGACTGCATGGTCTGGTGGGTGGCGAATTGGCTAGAGGGTCACACCCAGAGAGTCATAGTGGATGGGTCGGTATCGACCTGGAAGGGTGTGGGCAGTGGGGTCCCGCAGGGCTCGGTCCTTGGACCAATACTCTTCAATGTCTTCATCAGCGACTTGGACGAGGGAGTGAAGTGTACTCTGTCCAAGTTTGCGGATGACACAAAACTGTGGGGAGAAGTGGACACACTGGAGGGCAGGGAACAGCTACAAGCAGACCTGGACAGGTTGGACATATGGGCAGAAAACAACAGAATGCAATTCAACAAGGAGAAATGCAAAGTGCTGCACCTAGGGAGGAAAAATGTCCAGCACACCTACTGCCTGGGGAATGACCTGCTTGGTGGCACAGAAGTGGAAAGGGATCTTGGAGTCCTAGTGGACTCCAAGATGAACATGAGTCGGCAGTGTGATGAAGTCATCAGAAAAGCCAATGGCACTTTATCGTGCATCAGCAGATGCATGACGAATAGATCCAAGGAGGTGATACTTCCCCTCTATCGGGTGCTGGTCAGACCGCAGTTGGAGTACTGCATGCAGTTCTAGGCACTGCACTTCAAGAGGGATGTGGATAACCTGGAGAGGGTCCAGAGAAGGGCCACTCATATGGTTAAGGGCTGGCAGGCCAAGCCCTATAAGGAGAGACTGGGGCACCTGGACCTCTTCAGCCTCCACAAGAGAAGGTTGAGAGGCGACCTTGTGGCTGCCTATAAGTTCATCATGGGGGCACAGAAGGGAATTGGTGAGGCTTTATTCACCAAGGCGCCCCCGGGGGTTACAAGAAATAATGGCCACAAGCTAGCAGAGAGCAGATTTAGACTGGACATTAGGAAGAACTTCTTCACAGTTAGAGTGGCCAAAGTCTGGAACAGGCTCCCAAGGGAGGTGGTGCTCTCCCCTACCCTGGGGGTCTTCAAGAGGAGGTTAGATAGGCATCTAGCTGGGGTCATCTAGACCCAGCACTCTTTCCTGCCTATGCAGGGGGTCGGACTCGATGATCTATTGAGGTCCCTTCCGACCCTAACATCTATGAATGAATGTATATAGGTATCGGTTGGCACGATGTTTTATTGATATATTTACAATTCCAAGCGGTTTGGAAACCTACCAATGCCTCAATCATTTTAGTAACATAAATTCTAAATACCTGTAAAATTCAGTGTTTGATTTTGGGTTTTTTATCACAGAAAATTGGAGCTCTCCCTACCCCCTTTGCTCACCAGGACATGGGCCCAGCTGCAGCTCCCTCCCCCCGCCTTTGTGGTGCTGAGCAGTTCTGATATGACAGTGCCCCTGCCCCTTACTCCCCACCCACAGGCCCCCAACCCTCCAGGAGGGAGCCATCTGCTAAGGCTACAGGGCCGTGAACCCAGGTCCACAGTCTTCTGCCCCTGCAGCAGTGCCCAAACCCCGGCTGCTGCCCACAGGCAGCAGTGACTGCTGTGGCTCCAGCGGAGAGCAGAGTGCGGAGCCCAGCTCCCCTCCCCCACAGGTGGCATGGCTGGACACTGGGGGGCTGGGGTGCAGGCTTGGGGCTCCCCGCCCTGCTGCCCCTCCCTGCAAGGCCTCCATGGCCCAGTGGGCAGGACCCAGCATGGCAGGGTTGGGCAGGGAAGCTCGGTGCCACTGCGCTGCCACGGCGAGGTGCCCCCTGCACCTGGCAGTGGGAATGTCAGTGTGGGGCTGTGCCCTTGCTGCTGCCAGGCAGGCAAGGGCCACTTCACTATGGCAGTGTGAGGCTTGCAGCAGTGGTATTGAGCCTCCCTTGTCACACTAGGTCCTCCTCACTGAGCCATGGAGGCCCTAGGGGGACAGCAGGGCAAGGAGCCTGAGCCTGCAGTGGGCAGTCCACACCCACCCTGTGTACATATCTGGGGACACATGCCCCTCATGTCCCCTCTCAGGAGTGCATACAGTGGCAGGGAGCTAGTTTCCCCCATCCCTGATAAGCTGCCTGCAGCGCTATCCTGCTCCCCTCCTGGGCCCCGGGCCCCAAGTCCCATGCACTGCCCGGGCTGGGTAGCCCCAGCCCTGGCCAACTCCCTCCTTCATTATGAAGGCCTCATTTCTATCCATTCCCTCCCCTTCGCCCAGACCTACCTGCGGGAGCTGCTCTCCAGGCAGCCTGGCGGCCGTGTGTGTCCATGCACATGGCACCCCCTGCCTGACTGTCCTCCCCCCATTCCCCGCAGCCCCTTGCAGGCTGGAACTCTGCTAGCTTGCAAGGGGAAACCCTCCTTAACTCACATTTTTCTCCTTTAAAGGGGAAAATCTGGGCTTTTTTCCTTAGAAGGAGAAAATCCTGGTTTTGCTTCATTTTTCTTTCACAAATGGAAAACCCAGATCCCTGATAATGACTCAGTAAGAGTTTAAGGGAGAAAGGGGATCCTGGGGCTTATAGGGATTAAGGACAAAGTTAGGAAAAGAGAACACTTTAATATTTATTGTTCCTTTTTTAAATCTTTATCTCAGATACAAATATTCAAGACATTAGGATGTTTGTGTATAATAGTCTTTCAAATTTATGCAGAGATTTGAAAATGGTTATAGGGTAAGAACAAGCCTGCCAGGTGTTAAATATAGAAAAGATTAAATCTGGGACAAAGTTTCCCAAGCATTTCCAACCCTCACTTACTTCTGAGGGGGTGGCAGGAACCCATTGCCTCCAAGGATTTGGAACCCTAAATGTAGGTCTTGAGATATAAAAATGTAAGCTTTAAACTCTTCAGGTAAAAATATGGATCAGTCTGTTGGGCCTCTGATTATGTTTTACTCAAAGAATATCAACAAGAGCACTGAATACCAATGAGAAGCTTTGGAAATTCAAAATAGCATTTAAAAAATAGTGTTTAGATAGTGGCTTTCACCAGAAGAAGTTTTTGGAATATTTGAGAGAAGCCCCATGACATAGAAGATGAAACTCCCGTGAAATGTTGTCAGATTAGCAGCACAGCAGGAGTATTGTCCTGTTTCTAGATGGAAAGATGAGGTATGGAGAGGTGAAATGAGTTGCCCAAAAGCAGAGAGTGAGTGGGAAAAGGAATCCTCACTCCCAGCCTAGTACTTTAAGACTGATAGCTGGGGTTTTCAAAGGGTATAAAATACCCAAATCCGTCCAGATGCTTTAAAAATCCTAGCCTAAAAGTAGAGCATTTTGCTCAGCCCTTTCATGGCAAGCTGCACATAGTGAGAAACACTTGACCTATGAACTGTATTTTGAAAGTAACTCTCTTAAAAATGATAGTTGTGTCCTAGAATTTTCTAAAGGTTGTCTCTAAGTTTGGCACCTACAAATGTGTCTCTGGAAGGGAAACCTGGAAGAGACTGTAAACAAGTTGCTCTCCTGGTCCCTGGAGTAATGTTGATGAAATAATCATAGAAGGAAATATAAACATAAAACATTTTGATGCAATATTAATAAGTATGACCCTTTTCTATTAGACTTGAAGGATGGGAGTTAGTTTACGTTCTCTTAGACTCAGCTCCCATATTTATCTTCATCACAAATGATGTCTCTCTTTGTAGAAGATGGCAGTCAATTCAGAGAAGCCAATCGCAATCAAAGATCTTACTCTCAGGTACTTCTGTTTCCCAATTAATTGCAGATGCATCATAGAAATGCCAGAAGACCCATGTCATCTTCTTCGAGGTGACTTTATCAAGCAAGCCGCTAGAGATGAAAAGAGTGTTTTCGTATGTTCTTCCCTCATGGCAAAGCAAACGTGTTTTAATGACATGGAAATTATTTTAAGTCACACATTAGAAGCCAACGTGAGAGAACAAATAATGGAAAGAATATCTCATAAATATTTCCAGTGGGCTCTCTTCTAATTTTATTGCACTTCATGGCTAGGTGGTAACCAGGATTAACTTTTTTCTTGCTATACACTGTCATTTGGGTGAGGAGGCCTAACCCCAAAAATCCAAAGTTTAAAACCAACTGCCTGGCAGTAGCAGTGGCACTTCTAGTCAGGCAGTTCTGATGGAGTCAATTAGCTTCATGACTTGTTGTAATTTACTCTTCTGAACTCTTCATTCCACAGGTGTTAAGGACCCTATCTTATTTTTAATGGTCTTGATGGTCCACCAGTCAAGCTACCTTTGTTCTGCAGTTCTGCTGTCTGTTAGCTGCTCCTGGCAATAAAGCTCCTGTTTCATAGCCTTGTAGATTGTTTTTAATTCATTCCACTGCTGTTATATTTGTTTTGGCTTAAATTTTAAACTAAATAATACAGCCCTAGGCCCCCAGCTTTTAATGTATTTTTAACTGGAGAAAAATGTGTTGTTTTATATGTGATGGTGCACCTCACCATCTGCACCCACCTTTTTAAAAAATCTACATCCACCTATGGTTAGGGTCAATTTAAAATAGAGAAGTGGTGCTTTTGACAAGGGTTTAAAAAAAGAATTCTTTTCGTCCTGGGCTAGATTAAATTTGTCATGTGATGTCAACCAAAATGGTTCCTTTCCTGGGATGAGCAAATGGGTAAAGTTGTTCAAAATTGAAAAGTATGTGCATGCTGGGGAGAGGTGAGGGGTAAGCTCTGGGATTCCTTTCCTTTCTTGTGTCAAGGTATTTAGTAGAATTTGCAGATTCACTGGAATCTGACATGGCCACTCCATGAGTGCTTCTGCTATGGCCTCAAACTCTCCACC
Organism: Alligator mississippiensis; assembly: GCF_030867095.1. Classification (NCBI taxonomy): domain Eukaryota; kingdom Metazoa; phylum Chordata; order Crocodylia; family Alligatoridae; genus Alligator; species Alligator mississippiensis. Next base: position 22,959,616 of record NC_081833.1, read on the forward strand.
TCTTGGCTTCTAGTGTCCATGCTACCAAAGAAAGGTAGCTTTGGGGTTTAATACATTACTTTAGACTGGCACAGTTGACCTATGGGATCATCTTTCATTATTGCCTGTGAAAGCAGGGAACTAGAATCAGTATCCCAGGAAGTCCCTTCTGTTCCTATGTTCCATGATGATTTTAGAAGCATATTTCACCATTTAAATTATGTTTCTAAGGGTGGAAGGTAGCAGTGCACCGATAGAGATTTTTGGGGCCAGTACCGATAGCTGATTTGTAAGGAGGTATGTATCAGCTGATACCAGTCCCATTTCTGATATGCAGCCTGGCAGCTTGAAGACCAGTGTCCAGCTGGTAAATCTGTTGTGGTGGAAGGGAAGGGGGGGTGCAGATCGAGGCCCCTGTGGTGAGGGAGAGGGACTGGGGCAGAGGCTTGGTTTGGTGGGGTGTGGTACAGAGCTGCAAGTGGCTCATCTGGAGGGGAGGGGGAGGGCTCCCACCACTGCATACTCACCAGGAGGACATGGTGGGGAGCATGTGCCCCCCAGATCTGCACGGGGCAGCGTGGGCTGCCGCTGTGGGCTGGGGCCGGGGCTGCTCTGGGCTCTTCCCAGCGGGGGCTGGGCTGGGCTGCACTCTGGGCATGCACCAGCGGCACTGGTAGAGGGTTATGGGGGGGTCTGCAGCCACCCCAAAATTCACTGTAGCCCCCAAATCTGCCTCACAATGCCACCGCCTGGCACAGCCCTGGCCCCAGCCCGGAGTTGCAGCCCACCCTGCCCCGTGCAGATCCGGAGTCACACACCTCCACCCCACCACCTCCTGGGGTGCATGCAGTGGTGGGAGCTGCCCCCCCCCCCAGATGAACCACAGCTCTGTCCTGCACCTGCCTTACCCTGTCTGAGCAGTGCCAGCCCCAGCTCCACTCCCTCCCTCACTGCAGGGCCCTTGATCTGCACCCCCACGCCCCTTCCCTCCCCCCACCTCTTTCACCCCAACAGACTTATCACCTGCATGCAGCTCTCCATGCTGCTGGGCTGTGCTCCTACCCACATACATGCTGCACTGTGGCTATGCACATGCACAGGGCATTTATCAGCCACATTAGGCTGATTTCTGATACAGTCTATTTTCTTTATATCAGTGCCAATCTGACATCAGACCAATATATCGGTGCACCTCTAGTCGAAGGGTTTGACTTGATAGGCCACATATGCAGAACCTGGTACTTTGATTCCCTGCAGCTAAAGTTCCAAGTATCGGGGGGGCTGGCCCTTTCCAGTTATCTTCTTGGGTACCAAGCAATTTACGTGAGTTCTTCAGACAAAATCTTCAAAAAAAGCAGGAATTTAAAGAAAGGAATTTAATTGCTGTCATTTAGCAGTCAGACATGAGGCTTAATGGAAGGTGTTCAGATATGATGGTGAGAAGCACAGTAAAGAAGCCTGTGTAGGACAGAATAGAATTCAAAGACCAATGGCTTATTCCAGCAATCTTGCCTTCCCCTACCCCACTACATTTCATGTCCGTGATGTCTTTGGCTGACGTTCTCCCCTCTCTTGATGGGTGCACCTTAGTGGTGCTGTATCCTTAAGAACAGGGGTGAGCAATTATTTCAGGCGGAGGGCTGCTTACTGAGTTTTTTGGCAAGCTGTCGAGGGCTGCATTGGTAGCCTCACTCCGTGGCAGGTGCCCTGCCCCCTGGTCACCAGAAGTCCCAACCCCTAACCCCTGACCTTTGCCACCAGAAGTCCCTCCCCTTGCCCTGGAAAATCTCCTTTCAGCAAGGGGTTTTACCATCTCAGAACCAGATAAATACCAAATTATATTCTAAAAACTGAATGTCTACAACATTCATTAATTTGAGTTCAAAAAATATTTTTATCCTGGTTTGCATGTGTTTGCATAGTGTACACAGAGCTGATTACACAATAGCTTAAAATGAAGTCTTACTCTTGTATATTGTGGGGGGATGGGGAACATGGGGATAGGTGTGTGTGGATGTGTGGAGGTGTGAGTGTGGGGTGAGGGAGCATGTGGTTGTATATGGATATGTGGGGTGTGGGGGGCTGTGTGTGGGGGGGGGTGTGGGGGGCCAGTAAGGGGAGCTCCTGCGTTAAGTTTCCCACCTCACTATGCCTGTCCACCTTCCAGACTCCGCGTGTCCCTCCAGGGACACCTAAGACCTGGCAGACCCCCTTTTCGAGCCCCACCACAGAGTCCGGGGGTAACATGTGCTGCCACCACCCTGAGAAGGGACTGTCTGTGTCTTGTGTCCTCGGGGAAACACAGGCGTAATAGTCCTATGGGTACTTGACCCAATACAAGAACTTGTGGCACTTCCCCAAGTCGAGGGCCAAAAAGGATAGTCTCCCTTAGTCCGCAGACCCAAGGGGCCTCCTAGGCATAATTAAACCCACCCCTCAATAAGTCTCCCACACTAGGTATAAAGGAGAACTTTATTGGTTACAGAGGGTAGGGTTAGAATAGGGTACAGGGTAGAGCAATATCAGAGAAATCCCATCGAGCAAACTCCTGTGGCTGGGGTAGCCTTTGATCTCACATCTGAGTTACTGCAAGCTATATATCTAGTTGGATCTCAGTTAGCTTACTCACACGTATCATCCAGAGGCTGTTGGAGATTCCCTTTGGAGGCAAGCAGTTCCTTGATCATGAGTTTTGAGAGAGAGAGCAAGTTTCAGATGGTACAGCTTTTCTTTGTTCCTGAGTATCCCTCATAGCTGCTGCTGCCCGCCATCCCGGGCAGTCCTTAACTTATATAGCCCTTGTGATCTCATTTACCTGGCCCAATGGAGGCCAGCACCTGTTAGCTGTCAGCCAACCAATTTGAAATACAGCACTAGTTGCCGGGCAAACTGTACCCCACCAGGAAGGAAGCCCCTCACTCAGGTATGTGATACTAGTCACATAGGCAGAGAGAGCAGGTTTCCCCCCTCCCTCAGGAATGTATCCTGCTCAGGTTACCCAAAGGGATAAGGTAAAGGTACATATCTTCTGCTGGGCCCATCCTAACCAAAATTGTCACAGAGCAGAGTTCTTTGGGGAGAAACAAAGGTGGCTTTCTGCCACAGTGTGGGTGTAGTTGTCTGCATGTATGGCAGTGTGAGGGGGGTGTAGGTGCATGTGTATGATGGGGTGTGCATGTGGGACTCACCCTATGAACACACGCACATACACACATGCTCTTTCTTCCTTACTCCACACACACAGAGTCCTTGCATGGACACACACCTGCTCCATCCTGACCCTGGGGTACTGGTGTGGTCCCGCGGTCTGGCCATGCAGCCACCTAGTGCTGGAGCAGCTCAAAGGCTGTGGCAGGCAGAGACTTCCAGTTGGGGGGGTTAGGGGTTGGAGGGGGGTGGGGTGGGACCTTATTACTGACTCCTGCCAGCTCCCCCTGGGTCCTACTGCTCCTGGCTCCTGTCATCTTTGATAGGCAGCCAGGAGCAGATAAATATACATTTTCTAAATTTTTAGGGGCCCCATGGGCCAGATAGAATGGCCTGGTGGGCTGTATTTTGCCCACCCCTGCTTAAGAACATAAGAATTGCCATTTACTGGGTCAGATCATAGGTTCATCTTGCCCAGTATCCTGTGTCAAGGGGAAGAGAGTGGATGCTGAAAGATAAAGTGAACTGGGTATGACCAGGGTTTTTCCCCACTGTTCCTCTCTCACTTGCAGCCTCCAGCGTTTGCGGTCTAGGAAGTTCTGATTCAGAGCCTGTATCCCGAAGTGCCATACTCAATAGATACTGATGCACCTTTCCTCCAAGAATTTGTCCAGTTGCTTTTTTGGAATTTAGCTAAGCTGTCAACTTCCACAGCTTTTGGTGGCTAAGAGTTTTATACTTGAATTACATATTTTAATCTTCATAGAGATTTTGACTCTCTCTCCACTGATAATTAAAATCACCCTTAAGGTTGCCTTAAACCTCAGTCCCAAAGAACATCTGCAGTGGCAGTCCAGCTCAACCCAGGAACCTCTGCTGAACTTCCAGGTATGAGATTGAACCCACTGCTCATCTCCTTGCCTGCCTTTCACTGCAGTCCATTCAGAGCTCCCCTGTAACATGCAGGTCTTAAGCACAAGTATTCCATAGCCAAGCTGTCCCAAAATTACCTGTTTTTATTGGCCCTTCTGTGCCCCACTTCCTCTCTGTATTGCTTGTAATTAGACCAACTCAGCGGGAAAAGACTGATTCCTAGAATGGCTTTGATTCAGTGAAAATGGTGGCTCATATGACCCTATCAGTCAGGGTGGTGGTGATTTTGTGAAAAGGGTCACCAGAAGGAGGGTGCCCTAAAATGTCTGTTCAAGTTTTTTTGTCAGTCAAGCTCAAACTTTCTTTCTTTCAGTATAATCCCATGACTCCTATTACAGCCTCTTGTACCACATCTGATAGTTTTAGACATAGACGTTCAGCTTTTCCTTCAGAAGTGAGTCCCATCAACACCTGGACAAGTTTTTTGTTGCTCTTCTGTGATCTTCTTCCTGTCAGGATGTGGTATTAGTTTCTTCTCCGTCAGTTTTGATTCTTCTAGTTGTCTTTATATTCAAGCTCTTGTTCTACCTATGCATTTTCCATTTTCTTGCAGTCTTTTTCCTTTTCTGTCCTTTCGCTTCTGTTCCTCAGCCTTTCATGAAGAGGGAACATTTTTCCCCTTACAGCTCAGCTCACAGATGGTGCCCAGGTCATTCCCGGAAATGTATTTCCCTGCAACACCTTTTCCCTTTAGGATGAGACAAGGTGGAAAGGCCCAAAGGCTGCTATAGCTAGTAGAGAATGGATTGGCACATTGGCCTTCCCCAGTGGGTGACGGGCTACACAAAGCAGGGGGTGGAGATGGCCCCAGGCAGGGAAGGTGCCACTATCCAATATGTGACACAATCTGCTAGCTTATCACACCATGGGCATGGGAGGGAATCCTTCCTGATTTCTTGATCCAGATCTCTCAAACCAAGCACTGTGCCATGTGGAAACTCTTGACAAAGACTTTACATGCTCAGCTCTTCAGAGCTTCTGTCTATGCCAGATCTGCAGACATTTACAGTGACTCATCTCAGTGGCTTGTAAATCTGAGTGCCCAGTGAGATGGGGATGGGAGGCTTATTTGACATATTACAAAAGGTGAGGGACGGGACATGTAAAAGAATACGGAATATTGCATTACCTTTTAAACATTTCAAACCATCTTGTATTACTTTCCCTGCATGGATGCCTTACAGGGTCAGTGTGGGATTCCCTTTAGAAAGGAGGGTAAAGAAGAAGCAGTGGGTCCAGTTCTGTATCTGCTGTTTGCAAAGACTAGGTTGCTATGCTGAATAAGGCAGATCAGCTCAGAGGTTTCTTCTGTATATTTGATTTTTTCTCAATTAAGAAAATATCTGCCCCACTTGGTACTGTTCATCCAAGGATCTCAAAGTACTTTTCAATTATTCTTCTCAGCAGCCCTGAGAAGGCACACACAGTTTTAAGTAACTCATCCAGAATGAGTCAGTGACAGCCCAGAATAGAAGCCATTTGTTCTGGTTTTGGGTCCTCCCTGGAGCTGTTGGTTTGTTCTGCACCCATTTCATAGTTTCATAGATGCTAGGGTCAGAAGGGACCTGAGCAGATCAAGTCTGACCCCCTGCCATGGCAGGAAAAAGTACTGGGGTCAAATGACCCCAGTGAGGTGTTCGTCTAACTTCCTCTTAAAGACCCCCAGGGTAGGAGCCAGCACCACTTCACTTGGAAGTTGGTTCCAGATCCTAGCTGCCCTGACAGTGAAGTAGCGCCTCCTGATGTCTAGTCACTCCTGGTAGTGCTCGGGGGAACAGGGACTCCCCCAATACCTGCTAGTCCCCTCTGACTAGTTTGTAACAGGCCACTAGATCCCCCCTCAGCCTTCTCTTGTGGGGGCTGAACAGGTTCAGGTCCCTTAGCCTCTCCTCGTAGGGCCTGCCCTGCTGCCCCCTGATCATGCGGGTGGCCCTCCTCTGGACCCTCTCCATGCTGTCCACATCTGTCCTGAAGTGCGGCATCCAGAATTGGATGCAGTAGTCCAACTGCGGCCTAACCAGTGTCGCATAGAGGGGGACGATCACCTCCTTGGACCTGCTCGAGATGCATCTGTGGATGCATGACAAGGTGTGGTTGGCTTTCCTGATCGCGTCCCCACACTGTTGGCCCATGTTCATTTTGGCAACAATAATGACTCCAAGATCCTTTTCTGCCTCTGCACTGACAAGAAGGGAGTTCCCCAGCCTGTAGGTATGCTGCTGGTTCTTCCTCCCCAGGTGCAGCACCTTGCACTTGTCAGTGTTGAACCACATCCTGTTCTCATCTGCCCACCCCTGAAACCTGTCCAGGTCCAATTGCAGCCTAATTCTCCCTTCTAGTGTGCCCACATCCCCCCACATCTTAGTGTTGTCAGCAAATTTGAACAGGGTGCTTTTCACCCTCTTGTCCAAGTCACTGATGAAGATGTTGAACAGTGCAGGCCTGAGGACCGAGCCCTGGGGGACCCCACTGCCCGCATCCCTCCAGGTCAAAAATAACCCGTCCACCACCACTCTCTGGGTGCGGCCCTCCAGCCAGTTAGCACCCCATTTGACTGTGTAGGTGTCGATGCCACAGTCCCCTAGTTTTTTAATGAGAATGGGGTGAGAGACAGTGTCAACGGCCTTCCTAAAGTCCAGAAAGATTACGTCCACTGCTACCCCTGTGTCTAAAGCTTTTGTGACCTGATCATAGAAGGCCACCGGTTGGTCTGACAGGACCTGCCTCTAATGAACCCATGCTGGTTGCCCCTAAGCATAACCTCCCCTGCTAGCCCCTCCTGGACATGTGCCAGGATAGTTCTCTCAAAAAGCTTACCCAGGATCGAGGTAAGACTAACTGGCCTATAGTTTCCAGGGTCCTCCTTCCTCCCTTCTTTGAAAATGGGTGCCGCATTGGCCCTTTTCCAGTTCTCTGGCACCACACCAGAGCACCACGAGTGCTCATAAAGCCGTGTCAGGGGTCCCGCAATGACCTCTGCTAGTTCCCTCAGCACTCTGGGGTGGAGATTGTCAGGACCAGCTGATTTAAATACGTTCAGTCCCTCCAGAAGTTTCCTGACTAGATCCTCACTGACCCTAGGCCTGGGTGCGCCTCCCCCGGGGCCTGAGGGCATCCCAGCAGACAGGCTGATCTGGTCCCTGCTCAGGAAAATGGAGGCAAAGAAATCATTAAATAGGTTAGCCTTGTCATCTGGTGTGACAACCAGATTTCCTAGCATGTCTTACAGAGGCCCCACGTTACCCGGTACCTTCTTTTTGCCCCCTATGTATTTGAAAAAGGACTTCTTGTTGTCCTTGATCCGGGTAGCTAGTCCCAGTTCCATCTCTGCCTTGGCCTTCCTGACTGCCCCCCTGCAGCCCCGAGCAACCGAGGTGTAGTCCTCCCTGGTGATGGCCCCTCCCTTCCATTGGGTGTACGCCTCCCTTTTAGCTAGGAGATGTTCCCGTATGCTTTTGGTGAGCCATGGGGGCTTTTGCGCCCTCTTGCCCCCTTTGATCCTTGTTGGGATTACCTCCCTTTGGGCTTGGAGGATCGTCTCCTTAAGGAGCGACCACTCTTCTTGGACACCCGACTCCCCTCCCCTTCAGGACCTCAGTACTTCCCCAACTATTCTTCTTACCTCATTGAAATCCGCCCTCCTGAAGTCCAGGGCTGCTGCCTTGCTGCAGGCTTTTGCCACCTTGCGCTGGATGGTGAATTCCAGCAGGCGATGATTGCTGTCGCCCAGGTGGTCGAGCACCCGCAGCCCCCACACGAGGTTGTCGCCTGTGGCCAGCACCAGATCCAACAAGGCGTCTCCCCTGGTGGGGCTGTGCACCTCCTGAGTTAGATGGAGGTCCTGTATCTCGGCTAGGAACCTATGTGAGCAGTCAGACCTGGCTGACTGCTCTTTCCAGCAGATGTCTGGAAAGTTCAGGTCACCCATTTCCCCCAAGCTACTTCTCTTAGCAGGCAGAAAGCCTACCAGTGAAATGGAATTAACTCAGAAAGACTTGCAGTGTGAAAAAATGGAAAGTTTGGTGTGTCCCATTCATTCTTACTACTTGTCTTGGTATCGGCAACCAGTAGTGATAAGGTGTTGGCCTGCACTAATCTTGTTGCTTTTGGACGCTTCTAATGTTTGGGTTTGGAGTTAAGTGATCACCCTCTTTTTTGGACTTTAGTTGCTTTTCTCTTTTCACTTTTTGCTCTGTTCCCCTTTTAATAGCATTTAAAATAATGAAGCCCATAAATCATATACTAAATAGATATTGACTTCCTGCTGCTGACTGGATCACGATTGATTGACCTGTGGGAATACACTTTTCCTCAATCAATAGGGAGGCCATGAGGATGAATAAATCTTGATAATGACTGGCAACAGAAACATCAATATGTGTTTTAATATATACATTAAGTGAGCATGCATCTTCCATTGAGAGACAGCATTACATCTTAGCAGATTGTGGGGTTGGGTAGGGTGGTGAGACAAGTGACTTGAAATGTCATTAGTTGTTGAGGAAGTGTTGTGGGGATTGAGGCTAGAAACAAATATTAAAGCCTTCCGCAGTGGTATCATGTGGTACAGTTGGAACAGGAAGGTAACTCCTGTTATCAGTGAGGACCTTCCTTTCAGGCATGTAATCTGAAGATGTGGCAGTGAAAAGCAGTCTTGGCACAGTGTTCTTGTGCTTCCTATTCCTGCTCTGTCCCTTGCTCCTCTTCAGGGATTTCTCTCATTCCATAAACTCAGAGATTCATGTTTTGGCAAAGAGAAGGCAAGTCTCAGGCTGGTAGGGATACCCATTGCTCATGTCCTTCCCTCTGAGCTGGGCAGATGAGTACTGTGAAAGGTGTCCCCATATTGCTTCTTTGACCCATTCTTTACAATGTTTTTGCTAAAAGTGTCCCCCCTTTCCTGGAGGAAAAAAAGTGATTTCCTGTTAAAGATCAAAGACTACAGATAACCGTGCTGGCTCAGGGTTCGGTGGGGCTATCCAGTAGACAGCTACATAATACTTTTTCTTGCTAAGACTGTACTACAGCTCTTCTCTATGATTTGTACTGCCTTCTAGATCCAATTTAAGGCAGTGGCTTTAATGTGTTAAACTTCCAAATGGCAGGAGTCCTGACTTGCTCTGCGACATCCTTGAGTAACACAGCTTCTTAGCTCTGCCATGGTACTCAGTCTAGCAGTACCTGGGTAATTAAGTGGGAAGAACTCTACCTATGGTCCACTTCCCTGGAACTTTTTGTTCCTCTTGCTTGTTCAGAGTCCCAAATTGATGAGTTCCTGGACTGTAGAGCCGTCCTGAAGGATTCAATTCTGTTTTGCCGCAACATTTGAAGTTTCAAAATGTATGGGACAAATTTGAGACAAACCTTTTGAATGTTTTTGTGAAAATGGGATTATGCTAAAAGTCGTCCTCCCCCCCCCCCCCTTTTTTTTTTTTAATTAAACCTGAACTTTTCCCATTCAGGAGGGTTTATTTGAGTAGAGCCTGGTGGTTAAGGCACTAGCCTTGAAGGTGAGAGACTAAGTCCAGCATTCATGCCCTCGAAGCCAGTACTGCAACCACCAGGCTACAGTGAGTTTCTGTTTTGGAAGTGGACTGCATTATGGTCAATTGTATATTTTATTATTTGAATATTCATATATGTACACTCAACACTGGCACCACTTCATATAAACTTCCTGACCCCTGAAGTGGTTTGGAAGCAGACAATATAATAACCCCCAACACTGGATCCCCAACACTGGAGGCGGAGTAATGCTGGCATATCCTTTCCTGTGGCATCACTAGTGTGCTTTGCTTTAATACAGCCTAAACGCTTTAGGACAGCCACTGACAAAAAGTGTCTGGAAGTAATCTCAATACTTGCCTGATGCTATTGAAGGTTTGCCCTTGTTCTGCGCAATGAGACATGACAATTAACCAGCTTATGATGGTCTAGTGCTCCATGTATTTACTCTATTTAGATGGTCAATCCAGTTATTCGCTTTCTTGTTAGAAGCATGCATTAACATAATGCTGTTTGATTCAGAAGCTTCAGGAGAAATATTCAAGAGAGATTACTTTCTTATTTTTTACTTTTACTTTCAAGTTCTAAAAAAAAAAAATTCTTCACATCACAGGTTGTCACCTAACTTACAGTTCAACAAAGCATTAAGTCATTGGGACTTAGGCACACAGTGGAAGCTAAGCACTTTACTGGATAGGGATAGACTTATGTGTATGTTTAAAGTTAAGTGCATACTTAAGTGCTCTGGTGAAAGGGATCTTCAAAAAACATCTTCCTCAGACTAGGTCAGAGTTGCTGTTAACCTTTAATCAACTGACTGTTGATTACATCTGCCTTCAAAGTAGTTCCTTATCTCCAAGCTCCCTTGATGCAAAGATCATCCTAGGAGGTAAGAAGATTGTTGGTTTATGGAGATGGAATACATTAACAGGTGGAGTACAGAGGGAGTTTTCAGGGAACTCCTTATGCATAGTTGTACTTAGGGCAAAATACTCCATTCTCCAACATTCCCATTTACTCGTGCCTGCTCAGATTTGTTTCCCTTAGTACCTGTCTGAAGATGAAGTACTAAGGGACAACTTATTAGGCTGCTTTATTTTTTGCTCACTCTGAGGTGGAGATGAGTTCCAGCTAAGACATATTTTTAATCAAAAGGTTTGTTTTTTCTCTCTCTTCAAAAGAAGATTCTTTTTTTCCCTCCTCCTTCCTGAAGTTCAAAAGACTGGTAGACTGATGGAGCAGAGAATATATTAGGTGCCTTCAAAGCGAAGGAAGGGGTCAACACTGCTTTCCACATCCCCACATGCATAGCAAGCCCTCGCCAAGCCAATTATAAGCACTTCTTTTCAAAAGGGAGCAAGAGCAACACGGAGCATCAGGTATTCTCGGTTGACTTGTTTGCAACAGGAGGTTTAGATAAGCCATTTGGGACTGTTGCTGTTTTTCGATTCACCTGTATCTTAGCTGTTTCCAGAGTGGCAAGGGAATAGCTAGTTTCTTCTGATGGTATCACCAAATGGGAGAAACTCCTTGAAATAAAAATGCATTGAGTTTGCTTCTCCTAAATAACTTGTTTCTTCTAAAGCCCTGATGGAATTGTAGCCTCTTTTTGGAGAAGCTGATCTGCTCCTGCCCCCTCCTTCCCCCCATTCAAGTTGGATGACTCTCCTGTAGCTATCTTGCATGCCAGCTGTTGAAAGTTCAGGAAAGAAAATCCTGCTGCTTAAATAATATCCATCAAAGAATGACATTTTCATCAAGTAGGGCTAGGCAAGTTGTGCAGATAGCGAAGGAAGGACAAGACGAGTAATAGTCTTTAGAGCTGTTCTATTTCTTTGCACTAATTTCCCTGAAAAGACACCTCTGTGTAAAATGAGCTGAGCTGTTGCCCAGGTTTGCCAGTAGCTCTTTGCCTTTGTTGAAGCTGGAAATGTTACAGTTAGCTTTTAATTGAACCCCTGCTTCACCACTGAAATTGCTTTGGCGGGTCCTGAACAGGAAACTTTCAAGTGTGATGGCACCTGTAAGTTACTTCCAGCATAGGAATCTGCTATACCTGGCAAATCTGCAAAGCTGATTAGATGTTATAATGAGTAAGTTGATTTAAAATGCATACAATTGTTTATTTCTGCTGTGGTATTGTAGACATTTACACAATTGATTCATGTGAGTAGTCCCCTTGAATTTCTCCCATAACGAAAATGGTAGCAAGATCAAGGCCTTACTTTGGAGTTATATGGCTAGCACCCTCAGCTAGCACTTGCCTTGTTTCACAAACGTTTCACTTAACACTTTTTGCTGTATAGCTGTACATCTTTCCATAGCCTACCCTCTGTGAAACTGTCATGGTTTCTCATTACAGTGATACCTAAGTAAGAATGACAAGGTACCCAAAGGTTAGCTTTCTCTTGAGATCCTAGAGAAAAATATTATGGTTTGTGAAATGGAAACCACAGAAGGCACCAGGGGAAAAAGAAATGTAATTTTGAAAGGGCCTAAAAAGAGAAGCAGAAAATAAAACTAAGAACCAACTGAGAAGTTTGTGGGTAAATGGTTCCATGTTGGCTCTCCTGGTATCAAGTGCTTCTGCTGAAGGGCAATATTGTTCCGCTATGTGGTAAGGGAGTGTGCAGAGGTCTTCGCTGTGCTAAAAGCTCAGTGTTTGAAGCAGCCTGGCCTGGTGATGCTCTATTTGGAGACTGTAGAGCACTGCTAAGTCCATAGGTATATTCGTGCAGCAGTGTCGGATGGAATCCACAGCAGAGGATAGCTTCCACTGAAGGGCTGGCCTGTCAGTGCCAGGGTCATCACTGCCGTGGACTCTGTCTTCTGCTGTGGATTTCAAGGAGAGGAGGGGATGTTCTGCCTCCCAAGAATGCAAAGAAAAGAGGGTTTTTCCAGCAGCCTCTTTCCTCCTGAAGCTGCTTAATGGGAAGGATTCCACGACTGACTGAGATCTGTAGCCCATGACTGGGAGTACTGGAGATTATAATGCTTCTGTCAGTCATGTGGAGCTGGACATAGTAGTACAACACATGCTGGTACAAGACAAAAAATGGAGAAACTATTTCTACCATTTATAATAGGCTTTGTTTCTGCTGCTGTTGGGAGACTTGTATGCATAAAGGATCCATGATCAAGTCCTTCCCCATTACAAAGACCTGTAGTGCTCATGCGGATCTGTGGGTTTGGATCTGCTCGTTTAGACCAATGTAAGTCAGGAACAACAGCACTGAAGTTAGTGGAGTTACACTGCTGCAAAGCTAGTGTAAAGGATCAATCAAGGAGAAATCAAGGCTTGTGTCCTTGATGTTATGATTGACTAAAGTGGCATTGCAGACCTGCCTGAAATGATTTACCACTTTACCATGCTCCAACCATTTTTGGAGCTTCTTGTGGAGGGCCATGCCTATGGATGGTAAGATCAAGTCTCTGCTAGTAGGAGAGACAGACAAAGATTGAGAGGAAGCAGCTATTCTCCCCATTTTGCAGGCGGAGAACTGAAGTACAAAAACCAAGGCTCTTTCTACATTGTAATACAGCAGCATGATTGCAGCATATGTAAACCTAGCTAGGTCAGCATTAATTGAGAAATGGGGCATGCAGTGGCCTGTTAAATCACTAACCAGAGTCTCCAGCAGACTTTTACTGCAGTGCCTGCTGAAGTCAATGCCTCTGTCTCTTCACTGTGGCCTGATGTTGATGGAGTAAAGCTGACATGCTGCAGTAATGTCTTTGTTTTGCTTTGCAGACATAGCTTTTGGGTCATGCAAACTTTCTGGGGCACAACTGGGAATCTAATTAAGAGGATCTGAATCCCAGGCTAATACTTAACCACAAAAAGTAAAAGAGGACCCTTTACCTTAGAAAACCCTGACATGACGTTAGGATAGAAGAATAGCTGTGCAGGGTTATTTTAATTAATATCGTGTATTGCAAGCGGCAAAGCCATGTGTTTTGCTTTATGCCTTCACGACGTAGGAATTGTGGACTCTCCAAGAGGAGCTGCTGCCCAAATCATCAGTTTCTAAGGGTCTGGCTTGTATTCCATTCCTGTTGGGAAACTGACACAAATTTCTATTTCGCTGTTTGATCTCTGAACTTGACCTGTATAGAGTTATAGAGTGGCTTCCCATTGTAACAGATTACTTGGGGGAAAGTGCCAGTTCTAGTGAAGGTCTTTGTGACACAATCATCGTGAGACTATTTTTTTGTATGGAGATGCAACATTATTATCATAGGGTGACCTCAAAGGGGAGAAAACCTGAAGTAGTTCTTCTTTCTGGATTTATATTCTGAGATGATTTGAAATAGTTAAAACATGGAAATGGCATGTCCTGAGGCTGAGATGCTCTGTTTCAAAGTGAGAGGCCAGCAGAGGAGGATATTAGCAAAAGATAAGTTGAATCTACTCCTGTTACCTACTTAGGTTCAGTCCTGGAGATACTGTCTGGTGCAATGAAAGGATGTGGCATTGAAATCACATTAGGGAAAGAGAATGTTTGGAAGTTTGAGTAAGGGGCTGGGATTCCTGGATTCAAAATGCCACATATGGATTTGTGGTGTCAACTTGGGTAGGTCATTGACGGACTAATGATTATCTGCCCTACGGGGAAGCAGGTTGTAAAGTTAATTACTTTTAAAGAAGGATGCTACAGAGCATAGGAGGAAGGGTTTATTACTATTTTACAATTCTTAACAAGAAGAGAAAATACATCTCGTAAGTTTAGAGGTCAGAGATGACTTGGACTTCCAACAGGACAATAACTAAGTGCTAGGTAACAGCTACTCAGATGATGTGGAACCAGCAACCTTGAACAGTGCTGCTGCCACCCAGCTCTACATCATTTCTGAGGGAGCAAATCACCCCAATTTCACAGTGATGAATTCCATTTCCTCAGCAGTTTTGACACTTTGTACATCACTTTCCAAACTTAAGATGGATGGTCCCCAAATCCTACTTCCTCATTCCAGCTCATCAGAGCAGACATGCATCAAGGATATGTGATTCTTATATTGATCTTGAGCAAAACAAAAATTATGAATAAAAAATAACAAAAATCTACCCCTTCATTCTCTGTGCAGATTATTTATTTATTCTTGCTTGTTTCAGTTTTATAGAAAATGCTCATAGCTTCCCTTTAGACTCAGCGCCATCTATTTTTAAAGCCACAATCACTAAACATAGTTAAATTGGCAATTGGAAAAAAAGTCAATTTAAAAACTCTTGAAAACTTCCTGAGCTGCTCAAAAGACTCAAATCACAAGTTCCCACCTTGGACAAAGGAGTTTTTAGAGGCATTCACACTGTGACAGACTAAAGTTGTTCAAAAAAAAATCTCAAAAACAAACATCCATGCCCCCTCCTCCCCCTCAAAAAAACAAAACCAAAAAAACTCATTATTGCAATTCCAGTTTGGAATTAAGCAAGCCTGTTGATTTTTAACTAATCCCAGGTTACTTCTTCCTGGAATTTTTATAGCCTTATTGTCACTCACTCACAGATTTGCTCTTTTCTATTATGGCAAAATAATAAGAATGAATAAATTCCAGTAAATTTCAAGGCAGTTTAAGTGTATATGTAATCACATCAGTACATGAGACTCCTTTTTTGTTATTATGTTTTATTCCTTTCCCCAGCACAACTTAGCACTGTCAGTAATGATATAGTGGTGTTTTTTTAAATTAAAATGCTTATTATCAATTCTTACACAATTTTTCTTTCTCTCCTTTGGTCATATGCTGCTGCCTACCTCCACAGCATCTGAGTTCCTTCCTTATACAATCAAAAGCAATTGGAAATAATGGAGTTTCTGATTCTTGCCTGTCTTCTGGGTTAAAAATCTGGGAAAAACTGTTTTAAAACAATTTACTTTATACTCTTTCCCTTTTTTAGCTTGTTTCATTTCAGGGAATCTTTTCTTTATTTTTCAGTTGGTTTGGTGTTTTAGGTGGAAGGGGTGTTTGTTGTAAGTATCATTCTTTCTCTTTGGGGCTAGCACTTCTTAGCTCTAGGTTCTTTTCCCAGGGATATGCTAGCTATTTTTGTGCTGTAGTTCAGATATAGAAGGGGGAAATAATAATACACTTAAGGTGGGATAGGGTATTGTTATGCTAACCTTAATATCCCTAATGCATTTTGGGATGTTCAGATAGATTGCTACAAAAATGCAGTCTTGTTAATTAGCCAAGCTGCATCTTTGATAATTACACTGTACCCATCTGAATCTCTCTTGGAATTTCAACTCAGAACGGTAGCGGCTGTTTACCAGGGCACTTTCCATCGCAAAGGCAGATGCAATTCAGGGTTCAGTTAAGTATGTGGCAGAGTGTAAACTAGATTCTCTTCTAATCATTGTACATCTCTGTGATTCCATTGATTTCAAAGGCTTTACTTTTGATTTATACCAGTGTCAGCATCAGACTGATCTATCAAATAGAGTAGAGGTGATAATAAACAATGTTGAAAAATGGGGCAAATTACACTATTTTCAATTTGGATGGGAAAAATGTTGAGGGGCAGTGCCCCCAACCTTCCTAATTCATCTGCTGTAAATTGATCCTTCAGAAGCCACTTTTGCTTTTATCCCTCTGCTGATATCTTCAGCCCACGCCCCTGGCATGTAGAGTGTTTATAAGTGTTATAAAGCAATTTGGGATTTGGCTTGCTTGGCTGAACACTTCTAAAACTCATTTTGAATAGAGAGTGTGTCTGAAATCGGATGGTGTTGATAGTGCTAAAAAGTTTGCTGGTGCTGGGGAAGGGATGGACAGTGGAAGGCTGTTAGTAAACATTTTAAATTACGTGTAGTTATATGTGTATTTGTGAGTTGTTGATAATTACTCTAGCTGGCTGTGTGTCATGGCCATGGTTTCACCACTTAAAGGGATAGATGCTTTTTAATGGGAAAGTTGTGGGTTTTCTCTCTCTAATTTGGTCCACATGGCTGCCAAGCCAGTCTCCAATATGATTTTTGGCAAACTTGGATCTCTCTGAACTTGATCTGTCCATCTGTCTGTCTATATTGTCTGTCTGCTTTATCATCAGGCTTTATCCCTTATCACCATGGCCTGTTGATAGATGACACAAAATGATACATGGTGGATGACACAAAAGTATTCAGAGTGCTAGAGACCAATGGGGACTGTGAGGAACTACAAAAGGATCTGGCACACTTGCGTGAATAGGCAACTAAAAGAAAGATGCAATTCAATGTAGATAGGTACAAAGTGATGCACCTAGGCAAAAATAATTCAAACAATACCTGTGCTATCATGCACTCTATATTAGCCTTTACCACATAGGAAAGAGATCTGGGAATCACTGTGGACAGTTCACTAAAAACATCAGCTGAGTGCTCAACAGCTGTCAAAAAGGCAAACAATGTTAGGGATTATTAAGAATGGAATTGCAAACAAACTTAAAGTATCATTATGCTCCTCTGTACATCCATGGTGCATCCACACCTTGAATACTGTGCCCTGTTATCAAAAAGGATATCAAAGAATTAGATATGGAACAGAGAAGGACAGCAAAGCTGATTATGAGTATGGAGGGGCTTCCTTATGAGGAGAGACTAAAGATGTGTGAGACCTAATCAGTTTAGAAAAAAGACACTTGAATGGGGATGTGATAAGGGTTTTCAAAGTACTAAATGGCAAAAGTAAATAGATATTTATTATTTATTCTCCTACAACACAAGAAGTAGGGGTCACAAAATGAAACTAGCAGGTAGTACATTTAAAACTAACAAAAGGAAGCTTTTCACACAGCATGTAATCCTTCCTTTTTCCTGTTCTTGTGACAAGGTATTTAGCAGAATTCACAGATTTCGTTGGACTCTGACTGGCCACAATGTGAGCACTTCAGCTACGGCCTTGAACTTTCAACCTCTGGGCTGTCAACTGTGCACTGTAGTGCCCACACCACCCCAGCCCCCAGTGTACAGGCAGTCCTCGACTTAAGACGTTTTGAGCTCTGATAAACGGCACTTCTGGCATTTATAAATTGACACCGTTTCAACTTTCTGACATCAGTTTCAACTTTACAATGCTTGATCCAACGCGACGTCACACCAGTGAACAAGTTCTTTGCATCACCCATCTCCTTGGGGAACATCTGTCCAAACTTCCTTGGACGCTTTCTTTAAGAAAGCAGACAAGACTCCAGAAGAACCTGCAGCCAAGACTCCTGAGAAGACTCCAGCCAAGAGCCCTTCAGAAAGTCCAGCAAAGTGACCTCAAAGAAGTCCTTCCAAATCAATATGATTGCTACTTACAATATAAATATATTAATGTAGCTATATTACTCATCTATAATTAATTGAGTACAAAATTCTGGGTTATTTTTGGTGAAAATAGGGTATTGGGCCTTGGTTCAGGAACCAATCCCCCATTTATGACATTGTTCCTATGGGAAAATCAGTTCCGAGTTACAACATTTCGACTTAAGACACAGTTTTCAGGAACCAATTGCGTTGTAAGTCAGAGGACTGCCTGTATAATTAAAGTGTGGAACTCATTACCACCAGATGTTGTGGAAGCTGGCAGCTTTCTTAGCGAGATTCAAAAAGGGATTGGACAAATTCTTAGGGGAAAGGTGCATCAGGATCTATTGAGCATGGGAGTTAGGGAATATAGCCTCAGAAGCGTAACTTCCTAGAGCTTAAATGCCAGAGACTGCAAGTGATAGAGGAACGTGGAAAAAACCCTGGTCATACCCTGTTCACTCTTCCTTTTGGTGTCCGTTCTTTGCCACTGTGTGATATAGGATCCTGGGCAAGATGCACCTATGGTCTGACTCAGTAAATGGTAGTTCTTATGCTTTATACCCTATCAGGAGTGGGTTTTTTGTGTTAGTGTTAGTTTGCAATCTCTATTGTAAAATAGCTATTTCATAACTTTCCCCTGGAAAAGAGTAATTGTAAAACATTATTTCCAGTGTTTTCAATCCAAATTCTGACCTTTGTTATTGTTGAGGTAAAGCACTGCTTGATGGATGATTCCAGGGCTTTGGATCAGAGGGAGCAGCTTTCTCTCATTTACATACTAGCAAAGGGCAGTAGGGTTTAGCTGGCAGTAAATGACAAGCAAGCAGCTTGTAATTCCAGTGGAGGCCTATCTGGTATAAAAGGTAAGCAAGTTTGGCTCATTTTGCTATTTTTCTACACACCCATTTTTTTCTCTGGTAAGTGAAAGGTCTTTGGCTCTCTGCAGACTGGCTCAACAGATCCTCTAAAACAGCGGTCGGCAGCCCCCAGCACGCGTGCCAGAGTGTGGCATGTGAAGCCATTTTGCTCAGCACACCACAGCTGGCCCTGGCTCAGGGCAGGCCTCTGCCACCCGCCATGGAGCCCAGGCTGCTCGCAGCAGGTGGTGGGGAGGCTGCAAGCTGTGCTGCGAGCAGCCTGGGCTCCCTGGCGGGTGGCAGAGCCTGGGTTACTCACAGCAGGCAGCTGCAAGCCTCCAAGCGGGTGCACCGGGGTCCAGAGCCCCGGCCCGACTCGTTGGCAGCGGCTGCAGGCTCACCTCAGGGAGCACGCAGGGAAGGGGCTGGGCTGCCTTGCCACAACAAGGATTGGCCCCTCACGGGTCTCCCATCATCTGACCCTGTCATGCCAACAACTTCCAAGTCAAAGTTGTGAGTTTTTTGGTAATCAGCCCAGAAACATCGCCAACCCCTGCTCTGAAGATTCAGGAGCAGCTTCTATTTCTAAGTTATCACCAGATGACTGGATTTACTCTGATGTAGGTAAGAGCAGAATTTAGCACTGTGTTTGCATGTCAGCAGTTCCTCTTTGGGCTTTCCTCATAGTTTACTCTCTTCGCTTCTCAGGCGCATCTGCTACTGGCGCAACTTTACCAAGTTCTGTGTTATATCGCATGCAACCAGGGAGAGCAGAGTGAGTCTGTTCCTCCAGTGATAGAGAGCTTTGGCTCTCTCAGCAGGTAGCCCGCTTCTCGCATCTTAACCTGGCCAAGGGGATCACAGATTTCATAGACACCGGGGTTGGAAGGCACCTTGGAAGATCATCGAGTCCAGCCCCCTGCCCCAGGGGCAGGAAGTCAGCTGGGGTCATAGGATCCCAGCAAGAAAAACATCCAGGTTTCTATTGAAGGCATTCAAAGTAGGTGCTTGAACTACCTCCGATGGCAGGCTACTCTAGACCTTGGGGGCTCGGACAGTAAAGAAGTTCTTCCGTATGTTCAGACTGAAACGTCCTTGCAGGAGTTTATAACTGTTCAACCTTGTCATCACAAGCTCCTTGGGGTGCTCTGGTGAACAGATGTTCCCCTAGATCTTGGCGACCACCCCTTAGAAACTTATAGGTGGCCATCAGATCGCTCCTGAACCTGCGCTTTTCCAGGCTGAAGAGTCCCATAGCTCTCAGCTTCTCATCATAAGGTCTGTTTTCCTGACCTCTGATCATACGTGTGGCTCTCCTCTGAACTCTCTCAAGCTTCTCCACATCCTTTTTGAATTGTGGAGCCCAGAACTGGACACAGTACTTCAGCTGCAGCCTCACCAAGGCCAAGTACAATGGGAGAATGATGTCCTGGGATTTGCTTGAGAAGCATCTATGGATGCAAGCCAGTGGTTTGCATGCTTTACCAGCTGCAGTATCACATTGAAGGCTCATGTTCATCTTGTGGTCAGTCCTGACCCCCAAGTCCCTCTTGTCTGTAGTGCTAGTCAGTGTAGCACTGCCGAGCCTATAGACATGGTACAGGTTTTTCCTCCCAAGGTGGAGAACCTTGCATTTTTTCAGTGTTAAACACTATCAGGTTCTTGTCCGCCTGTTTCCTGAGCCTGTCCAGGTCAGCCTGAATTACCCCCCTGTCCTCAGGTGTGGATGCTTTACCCCGAAGTTTGGTATCATTGGAGAACTTGGTCAGTCCGTTTCTGACTCTAGTGTCCACATCATTAAGGAAGAGGTTGAACAATATAGGTCCAAGGACAGAGCCTTGTGGGACCCCACTGGTCACAGGGCACCATGACAATTGACTTCCATCATGGATCAGCCCTTTATTCATTGAGGGACAGGATGCTCACTGTGGAGGGTCCTCAAGGGTGGAATTTGGTGACTTCATTTCTTTGATAAAGCCTAAATTTGCTCACTTCAGGCTTTCTCTGTAGAACATTTGAGGGACTGTATGATGTATGGTAGGAAATTATTTCATTTGCATTTGTCACCACTGAGCAGTGGTGTGCCATACCGCACCACTGATTTTATAGTAAAGGGCCTTCAAATTTGTGATCGGGTGTCTTGTATAAGTAAACAGAATAAAAGTTTCACCTGGCTTCCTTCATAATTATGTCTCTATTGTGCCATACACAATCAAAAGAAATCAGGCACTCAACGTTCAGGGTCTGTTATGAAGCAGCAGGAGCTTGTCTGACACAAAAGTGCACCTTGTCTTTGGTTGTGGATAGGCTGTTGTGCAACTGTTAGCTGAGTTTCTCTCACTCGCACATTTAATGGTAGCTCAAATCTGCACAAAGTGTTTGCTTGATGCAGCAAAGATGGATCATGTTTTGCAAGCTTGGATTTTCTGTTAGCAAATTAAACTAATATTTACAGGCAGAGGGGGAGGGGAAGAAATCATTTGGTTATGAATGCCCACTTCAGCAGTGAATAAGCCTGTATGCATCTGAATATGTAAGTCTGTACTCATTCTGTTTGTGGTGTCAGACACAATCTTTGGCCTCTTCAATTTGATGTGACCTCGTGATATAGAGCAACATCTACTTAGGGCTGGAGTAGATACATACCTCCATGCTGAATCCCAACCCAGATCTCTAAAAGAGAAAAGCAAGTTCATTGATCACATGCCCTTGAGAACTCTCCTTGTTTGCTTCATGAACATTTTTTGTGCTCTGATGGGGGACTATTCATGTCAGACAAGGCATAGAAAAAACCCAAATTGTCAAGTGGTGTCATGAAAAGATTGTGCAGGTGGATTCTAAATAGGCTCAGGTGCTGTATAATAGTTGAAAACAAGGCTTTGTCTGTACTGATGATTTCTTATCTACCAACATATCTCTTTGGCTCCAATATTTGGCAGTTTAATTCATTTGGAAGAGTTAATTATCAGCCAGTGGAGAGCATGGAGGGATGAGTCATCTGGCTTGATGTAGCTCTGCTTTTCCTAGGATCCAACAAACTTTTGTCACTGGACCTCCCAAGCCAGCACGGCACAACGCTTTGTCTTATGTGTGGACCTTTTCTTGCCTTGTCTGAAATGTAGCTGGTTTCTTTTGATGTCCCATGTTAAGTACATCTGCTGTCTTATTTATTCTGGACCTAATCTTTCTTGTAAATGGATCCCATTTGTTTTAATCTATCATGCACTTCTAAATTGTTTCAGTTGATGGGAATCTTCTAACTGGGACTACAAGACTGGAGTCTGAATTCCTAGAAGTTTTCCTTCAGTTGAGAAGATCTAGAAATAAACTTTACTGCTCTAAAAAAACAGCTAATCACACTTACTTTGGGGCAGAAACCAAATTCATGTTCAATTCTAATTCATTACATCATTTTGATTCATAATTTAGCTCTGTTCTTTACCAGGCTTCTCAAGTGGTAATTTTCTTGTAGGAGAAAATCAATATTACAGCAGGAAGAGCTGGGAAATTGTATAGATACTATAGCTTGCTAAGGTACACTAAACTAACATAACACAGCAGCAAGGAGGTTTGTGAAGTGGATTATGTGTTATATGCTGGGTCTTTGAAGTACTTGCTACAATAAGACTCCATACTTTAAAGGGCCAAGATTTTTTTAAATGTGGCTTCCTGTTTTGCACCCACAAATTTAAGTTGGAAATAACCAAAGGCACAATGTCAGCAGCATTTATTTGCAGGTGCAATTTTAAATTACTTAGACTCTTTCTAAACATGATTTCAACCAGGTTATTTCATAGTAAATTTAGTTTTCCTGTTTTGGACAGAACAAAACATGTTTATAATTGTCAGACCTGGTTTATGCTTAAAAACTTTACCAATGTAACTACTTTGGTTATGAGTGTGACTGTGTTCAGCCAAAATGATTATACCAGGAACACCCTGTGGGTGGATGCAGTTACATGAAATAAGTTACATAAACTTGGTATAGTTTATTTTCCTACCTGTATGGGAAAACCTATGTTTCTATAAGTACATTTATGTTGATATAATTGTACCCAAACTAAGGGGATCATAACACTTTAACTAGTATTATTACAGTGATATATTTTAAGCATAGTCATGTTCCTAAAATCTGTATTTTGGCTTGGTACTGATATGGGTTTTTTTAATGATTATAACATTTCCCCCCTCACTCATACAAGCAATAAACTTCCAGCATGGTTCAGTTTCAACCCTGTTTCACAGTGGGTGCATCTACACAAGACATTACATCCGCCATAGCAATGAGCTATATCACCCTAGCTTATTGCTACTGCAATGTAGTGTCAGCAGGCACTAACCATGATGCTGACATCACTGCGCAGTAGGGGTGTGCAAAGTGGGCCCTATTCGATTTTTGGCCCGAATTTGGGACAGTGATTCGATTCGTTGATTCGGATCACTGGCCCTGATTTGGTTTGGCCAAAGCCGAGTCTGAAGATTCGATGCTGATTCAGAGAATCAGCAACTCAGACATAGACACAGCTTTAAAAGTTTTTTCTGCGTACCTCGATGTGCCAGCGCAGCTCGTGATCGCTGTGATGCTGGGGCAGATAGAGCATCCCACAGGAGTGTGGGGGGGCCTTCTGTGTGCTCGGCAGTGGACTGGAAGTACTTCTGATCCACTTGCAGGTCTGCTGGGGAGTGTGCTGAGGGCCCCCCCCCCCCCCCCCCCCCCCCCCGGATTGGTGATCGGTTGCAGGGGGACCCTGGGTGCCCCCCGCAGATCCAGGAGGCACCAGTCACTGAGCTGGAGGGTGCAGGGGGGGGCCCCGTGTGCTCCCCAGCAGACCCGGAAGTGGACCAGAAGTGCTTCTGCTCCATTTCCGGGTCTGCTGTTGAGCACACTGGGGAGCCCTTCATGCTTCTGTGGGACACTCCATGCACCCCAGCATCACCGCATTCATGAGCTGCCTGCTACCTAGAGGTATGTAGGAAAAACATTTCAAGCTGCGTCTATGTCCGAATTGCCAAATCTTTCTGAATCACTCTGAGTTGATTGGGAGGGTTCTGATTCGATTCAAAGAGATTAAAGGGTCCTCTGATTCTATTCAGAATTGGAAATTTGGCCGCTGAATCGAATCGGGGACAAAAACTTTGCACAGCCCTACTGCGCAATACTGTTGGAAACTACCTATGCAGCACTGAGCTAGCACAGGAATGGCGGTTACTGCGCAGTCATTTAGTACTTGCTTAAGTCATTTAATACTAAATGATTGCACAGTAACAACTGTGCAGTTCAGTGCACGTGTAGACACATCCAGTATATTTTAAACTCTTCTTTTTTATCATGTAGATGGGGTTTCAGCTACATGCATACCTGGTCAATGGCTTCAGATGCTGAAATACCTAAATGATTTCAATGGCTGCTGCAAATAAGAAGGCTGCATAAAACCTGCTCTAGAAATCTGCCACAAAAGCTCCATGCAGTATGTTCCCAGATTTGTTACATATAGATTTGTCATGGGGAAGCCCTGGAAAGCTTGCTAGCAAAACTAGCTAGGTCTGAGTGGAAGCTGAGACACTCCGTGTGAAAGGAAGCAAGCAAATGGATATTAAATGAACTGAGTTAAATGCCGTGACATTACTGCAATAAAATGCAGTTGATGTTTGACCCAGACAAATTTGAATGCATGTCTCTAGAGGGGCAATGCTAATGCATTTAGGAGGTGAGAGAATCAGCTCTGCATTAACTTGCTCTGGCAGTGACAGTTAGGGTGACACTAATGATGGGAGGCCATCATTTACATTTCATCAAGAAGCATTTTTCTAACTACCCCTTGAATCTCATTTAATGTCTTGGGAGTTCCCCTCTACCTGTTTAAGCTGAGCTTCTGCTACAAGGGCTGCTCTCACTTTAATTACATTGCCAGAGCCCTGGGGTAGAGCCCACTGTTATGGGTACAGATCTGCCAGCAGAAGTTTTTCTGCCCCCAGACTTAAACCAGCTCCTGCATCCACATCTGAGGTGTGCTGCCATAGCCCTGTTGGCTGAGGCAGGGGAGGGGGAAATCTTTTTCCTACCTGTATTCAAGCTGCCAGAGTTATGTGTGCCTATGTCCTTCTGGTAGCTCCACATGGCTGCTGGTGTGAAGCATGCTGTGGAAGGGTACCAGCTACTGAAAAGGGCAGCAGCCAGCAAGGAGGCACAGGAGCACCTATACATACCCCTGTTAGCTGTTGGGCTTCAGTAGGAGCCTTACACTTCTTGACTGAGATGGTGCAACTCTTCCAGTAGAATAGAGAGTTGTTGTGCTACTGCTGAGGAATGATGGGTGGGGAAGTGTTCAAAGTTTGCTGGCAGAACTGGAGCTCTGTTGGCAAATCTGTGTGGCGTGGTCTAGGCTGGAACTGGGCTTTAATGTTCCCTGGTACCCAGTACATCCAATGTGGGTTCTTCACAGGAGCTTTTGAATAGGAATACACGCTTCTCATCTACACTTAGAGGGCTTTTAGACTGGTAGAGTTGGCATCAACTCAGTGCAATGCTTCTGTAGTTAACAGTGTCCCCCTTAATACATCAGTATCAATGCAGAAGCAAGTTAGCCTCACATATTGGGCCAATTTCACATTTGTGTAGTTCCAAGCCCCTTCAGCTGGGATCAGAATCAAGCCTAATGTCTTTCAGCAAGCTGTCTGGGATACTTGAAGCTGCCCAGGGGATTTAGGCATCCAACTCCCACTCCTCACTAGGAATTGGCCACTTAACTCCTTTTGAGTATCCTAGGCATGACTATTGTCTAATTCTCACTCAGAGGTAAGGATCTCTGACAGGTCATTGTGTGACAAGCACAAGGATTTCTCCAGGCCTCCTGGGAGAGGTTTGTTCAGTTTGAATGCCATCACAAGAACCCAGAGGAGTTGGCAGCTCATGTGATTGCTGCAGACCATCTTGGCCTCAGTGACTCACCCTCTTGTAGGATGGCAATGTCTGTCTCAGGGAAAGTCTGCAGGAGAGCCAGCCCTTGTTGCCCACACTCATAAACAGTTCAAAGAGGAGAGTGCTGAGGAGCGGAGGGATGGCAGGGGGGTTACTGCTTGTGTCTCTGCTATTCAGAGTGTTTCAGAGGCTATTCAGTAGTGTTTCAGTTCTCTTTCCTCAGCAGGTGCTGGAGTTTACAGACAAAAAGCCTTATTCTCTTTGCTCTGTGCTAACAGCTGCACTATTTTCTGGGCCTTTCCCCCCCCCCCGGAACTCCCAGTTTGATAGGTCTCAGATACAGACTAATGGCTCTCTGGGGCTAATGACTTACAGGAGTTCCTTTTCCCCTGTTTAGATCATGCCTTTGGAGTAAAAGCCAGTCAATGGCCATAACTACTAATTGTGGTGGAACAATAGCCACACTGTAGTTCAGAATGGATTCTAATGTTCACTTGGTGTGGGAGTTCAGTCTCTGTATTTTTTTTAAAATCAAAAGCACAGTATGTCTGCTCCAAATATTCACCACGTAATCTCTGAGTAAGCCTGGAACACTGTGAGCAGTTTCAAGAAGAGTCTCACTTCTACTCAGTTGAAAAAAACAATTGGCCTTAACATAGTTTCACATTCAGTCTTATGATTTTTCAGGAGTTTACAAACAGTAGGAAGTCGCACATTTATACGCACTAAACTGGGCTCTTCTCCAGTCTTTAGTTAAGATTATTATTATTGCCTTCCTTGCCTTTTATGACTGCATTTATATGCTAAGTTTTCTGTGCTGTTCTTTGTCATTATCTATCTATCTAGCTTGTGTGGTCATCCACCCCCTTTCCCTCCCAGCACAACAGTGTCTGAGCATGTGCTACAAGGAGTCGAACACAAATCTACCATCCAAGGTCTCTTCTGCCAAAAAGTTCCTTCCCCAACACATGTTGCCCAGACCCAAAGCCTTGGAAAATACATAACTTTTTTTACTTCTAGGGTACCTTATTATGATCTGAAGTTGGGCTCCACATCTGATGGTCCTAATCACTTGGAAATGGAACTTTGTATAGGTTATCAGCACACATTGGTTAGATTATGCCAGCGAAAGCTGGGCAGGAGTGTGGGGTGTGCTCTGGTGCCCTCGGACCAGGGCTGGTGGAGGCCCAGAGTGGGGTGGCAGGAGTGTGGGGCCTGGGCTGGCAGGGGCTCTATGGAGCTAGGCTGGGCTGCACCACCCGGGAGAAGGGCAAGCCAGCTTGGCTCCATAGAGCCCCTGCCAGCTGTGGCCCCAGTGCAAGCCCTGCGCTCCTGCCCAGATGTTGCTACACTCCTGCGCGCACCCGCTCACTGCCACTCGTCACCCCCGCCTGCTGCCGCAGTTTCCCTGCTTTTCTGCCTGCCTGTTGGCTGCTCCTGCACCACATGGTTCCTGGCTGCATTGTTGGACTGCAGGACTTAGCAGGAGCCCCCACAATTTTCAACTGGCTCTGTGCGGTGCCAGCCAGGCCAGGTCGGCTCCTGCTGCGTCCCTCTGGTCTCGGCTGTATAGCTGGGATATGGTGCCACGGCAGTGAGTCGGGGGGTGGGGGGGACGAGAAACATACATGCACACCCCACACCTCCTCACACACCCTAGCCACCCCCCTTCCACACAAGCCACAACCCTGCCCATCCCCCCTCCCCCTACACACTCACAGCCCCCAACAAACCCCATAGCCACCCACACCCCACATGCTCCCCCACCTCACATATCCACACACACCCACATGCCCCATACACGCCCACCCCTACACCTATGCAGTCCCCAACAAGCCCGCACACACGCCCACACCCTCCCCCACACCCCACATACCCACAGCACCCCCCAAACCTATACCCACCAACCCATACCCCCCACAATATACAAGAGTAAGACTTCATGTTACGTTATCGTGCAATCACCTCTATGTACACTATGCAAACACAAGTAAATCCCAGACAAAAATATTTTTTTAAATCAAATTAATGAATGTTGTAGTAGATGTTTGATTTTTAAAATATAATTTGGTATTTTTCTTGTTCTGAGATGGCAAACCACCTTGCTGAAAGGAGTACTTCCTGGAGCAAGGGGAGGGACTTCTGGTGGCAAAAGGCAGGGTTTAGGGGGTGGGACTTCCAGTCCCAAGATGGTGATCAGGGGGTGGGGCACCTGTCAAGGGACAGGGCTACCTTTGGCCCTCAACAGCTTGCCAAAAATCAGTAAGCGGCCCTCCACCTGAAATAATTGCCCACCCTGATGTAGATCCACTGATTTTCCTCCTTTCCTTAGCTTGTGTCTTACTGAAATAGTTAAGAGATTTTTCTTTTGCAATCATGCTATTTTATGAGAGCGCATCTGCTTAGTGATATGAACTGGCTCAGCAAAGGCCAGGAAAGATTAAATGTTTTAATTCTGTTGTGAGGTTGTTTCATCGATTTCCACTGGAGCAACTGCCACCCCACCCTGAATTAAATACTTGGTGAAAGTCTCATTGGTTGCATAATTTGCAGAGGCTTGCTAAGGCTAAATGTCATTGCCACCACTTCTGGTACTGATGAATTGAGCCCTGTCATTAGCCAGTGGAGCTGCAGTGCTTTGGCCAGAGGATGAAATTTCTTTCACTCCTATAGATCTTAACAATCTGAGACTGTCTGCTCCACAATCAAAGGCACGATTATAGGACAAGCAGGGAGCATGGACTAGCTTTAATTTAACCTGCTCAGGTACCAAAACAGTGAAGACTGGTAATGGACTTCAGTGTGAGCTGTACAAACCTGCCCAGAATCCTAGGTACAAAATTGAGTTACTCATCCAAATTCATGTCACTGCATCTCCAGTGCATTTGTCATGCAAGATAGCTTGGGCATGTCTCTCCCCCTTCCCCCGATACGTGCTGCAGTCATACTGCCGAATGCCCCACCATCACGACATATTATATGCCTCTTCAACCCCAGTGACAACACAACTATTCTTCTCTTCATTCATTATAAAGTGTAGTGGCTCAGGCACTGGCCTGGGATTTCAGTAACTTGATTTCTCTTTCTTGCCTCTGCCACTAATGTATCTTGTGATTTGGTCACTTCACATCTTTCTGACACTTTCCACTTGTTCCTCTGTCTTTGCCTTGTTTAGTTAGGTTCTCAGCTCTTCAGGGTACACTTTCTCTGTCTAGTACCTGGCAAAGTAAGCCTCTGATCCCTGATAGGGCCCTTTGGGCCCTACTCAGCCTTGACTTGATCTTCTCTCTGGAACAGAGTATGGAGGTTAAATCTCACCACTTCATCCTACCCAAGATTTCAGAGGCCTGGTCTTCCCTGTTTGTGCTCAGGCTAAGACCAGCATGCACCTTCCTCTCTGGCCATGGCTATTGCAGCTTTGCCTCATTCAAGTAATTTTAAAATGCTGCTGTGAAGGCCACCTTTTCTGCTCACCCTTCTGGCTATCTTGCATCCTCTGGCTTCCTCTTCTCCAGTACATCAGTTATAGGCTGCTTGTCCTTATCCTGTAGGCTCTTTATATCTTAGTCCTATCCTACTTATCAGTCTCTTTTACATCTTTCCCTAAGGGAGATCTTAGTGCTGTATGTATAGAGATATCCAAGCTAGCTCAGGTACCAGAAGCATTTTAGCTGTATTAGCATAGTGGTTTGCCTGGGCTGATATACCCTAATTCCCATCAAATTTAATACCCACCAAAGGCAGCTGCTGAGCTGCTTAGTTGGTTGTTGTGCTTTTTACTTCAAAGGGCACTTATTCTCTGATCAGCTTGAGCTCATCAGCAGTCCCATGCAGGTGATAGGAGAAGTTGCATACTTTGAAACAAAAGCCACAGCCACCAGTTGAATAGCTTGTCCTTAATTCCACAACCCACTGCAAAATAAGCCTGGAGCATCTCAGTAGTTCCATGCAGCTATTTGCTGCAGCTCTGTATACCCCCAGTTCACAACCTTCACCTTTTCAGGAGGTAAGGAACCTGACATGGGAAGAATCTGGGTTCTTCTGTATTGTACTGTTGTCTGATACAGTGTAACAGGGGATACAAGGTAACATGGCTCAGTGATAATAACAGAAAAAACAACATCAGCATCTTGCCCACCGTAAAACCTACATGAATAAAAGGGTCTGTCCCATCCCCTAGGAAACTTGACTGATCTGGGGCTTCCTATACAGTGATTGACTATGCTTCAATTCTAATTGAGACTTGAATTCAGGTGACCTTGCCCTCTGATGAAATGACCCAATGTGATACTCTTCACAGCTGCTGTGGCTGAGCTTCCTGCTGCTCAGAAATGTAGCATTGGAGTTTCCACTCTCCATTCCCTGGTTAAGGGTGTTGGATTTACTATTTGCATTTCTTTGGACCCATTTGTTACTCCTTTGTCTAACTGGTCTGAAGATGCAAGCAGTCATTTTCTGTGAAGTTTTCACATCCTGACTACCTCTCTTGCCTCAGAAGCCAGACTCTGAGACCTTTCATTTTGCAGGCCTACTAGTGCGTCCATGTCCCATAGTGCTCCAAATGAGACATTAAGTGATATAGATTGATTAGATATGAAGTTTCATGTTACTTGCCCTGACTATTGTACAAGGCACGCCTGTGCACCATACTGAGATCTGTTCCAAACAACAGTAGTGTGGCAAACATTTCCACTAAGAATGCCATCTAGAAGTTTTCGATATTGATGCCCAAATATCAGGCTGCTGACTCCTATGTTGATAAAGGAAAAAGGATGATGTGGGTGGGAGTGAGGAGTAATTAAAAGCAACAACTTTTGTTTCATTAACTGGAATAAGATCAAATTAACATCTGTGATTCTTGAAGCCTGTTTAAATGGAGGTTTTCTGTTTTTTGGTTTTTTTTAAATGGTTTATTATCCAGGCACAGGTATTTAGTCTGTTATTTCTCAAGTTGCCTGTAATGAGCGTAGGTGGGTTTAGAAGGGAAAAAAGCCCTTTTTTTGTGGGAGGAAGTCGAGGCAGAATCCACCCACATACTCCATTATGATATTCAAATGTCAATATATTTTTAATTGGCTTCTATGCCCCTCTCCCCCTCCAGCTGCCTTTGGTAATTAAGGCTCTGTAAATAGATTTTACTGTAATTGGTACAAAAGGAAGGACATTGTACAGTGCATTGGCTTTTCTTTCTCTTTCCCCTCCCTCCTTCCTCTTCTGGTTCATGTTACATCTGAGAGAATTTTATCCTACATGCAGATACAGATGGACAGTTCTGCTTAAAAGTCTGAAGCTAGAAGGCCTGAAGGTTTTATCACAACTAGGAAACAGGGAACAAAAAATGAAGGGTTATTGTATACCACTGGATGAATGTGAAGCTAGCTAAATATACTGGAGAGCAGAGAGATTTCCCTCCCAATATGACAAAGTATGGGGCGGGAGGGAGAGATTTTAGATTTATTCCAAAACCTGTAGTCATTGCCTTGATATGAAGCCAAAATACTGTCTCTATTTTTAGTCCCTTTTATAGCTTCTGCCTTTTAATCTGTGTTTGGATTTACTGACATATCTTGATGGCAGTTATGTATCAATGTCTTTATTTTTCTCCCCGTCTTCCTTTTTCAGCTTGTGTAAAGGTCGGACACTCTACTCGGTGGTGAGGGATGCAAAAATTGTCCTGGATGTCAACAAAACAAGGCAGATAGCTCAAGAGATTGTGAAGGTACAGTATGGCATGTGGTCATCTTGGGCACAGGGAGTGAAACTCAAGCCCTTCATAGAGGGACTAATACAACACCCCATTATGCCCTCCAGACCTCTTGAACCCTGTCTCTGGGACTAGGCACAGACACTCAAAAAGCCTGAGGCTGAATTGATTTAGTCTGCAGGTTAGTCTAAGATGCACAGATTACATTGAAACAGAAGTGAACAGACATTTACCTTTGATTCAGGACATGCAGCTACGTGCCTGCAGCAGCTCAGGCAAGAATCGGAGGGGGGGAGTGTGGTAGAGCGTAGCCCTCTGGCTGTATGTTCACTTCCTCTTCCTGCTGCCCACAAGGTTTCTAGGATTTGCAGTCCAGAATTACAGCAGCAGGACTCTGCAGGGTTGCTCATCACTTCTTCTTCCTGCTTCATGATGACTCTGGGATTTGTAGTCCACAGTTGCATCCAGCAGTAAGTTTGAGCAGGGGAAGGGTTGTTTAACTCCCCTCCCTGGCTCCAGACCCCAGCTGGGGTTTCCCTGGGGGAGGCAATCCTCTCCCTGCAGACTGGGCTGCACCCCCAGCTAGGCTTGCTGCTACTACTACTTATGAGGCAAAGATATGTCTGTGTGTGTACAGGAATTTTCCTGTTATATAAATCGCTATATGACTTCAAACTCAGTTCCACTTTGACAGTTGTAACATGGCTGTATAGTCCTCAGTCAGGATCACAGCCATGGTCAAACTAGGGGAAAATGAGTTGGAGAAAGTTCTAAATATTTTGAACATTCATACTGTGTATCTGTAGCAAAATAAAATGTCAAATCAAATTTCCTTTCCAGAAAGATGCACGTGCATATTTCTTTTCTCTGTGTGCATTTCTTACATCCATTGGCTAAAGCCATTGACTGGAGCAAGCTGGCTAGGTCAGGATGCTGTAATCCCAGCAGGTCATCAAGCACTAAGAGACCCTTGGCTAGCCAGTGTCCGTCAGGTCACCTGGGAAATATGTAATAAAAAATTGAAAGAAAATTGGGATTTACTGTAAGATAGCTGTCACTTCCAGAGCACTAAGTGGCTTGTGTCAGATTTTCAGAGATGCTTAATTAACATAACTGCTGGTGAAAATTCCCCCTTTTGCTGAGTCCTGATGACATAGAACAGAAGGCCAGTGCCTAATGGCATTAGGCCCTAGTCTGTGTTAGCATTTGTGTGCATGTGCAGAGCACTTGAGTACACAGAGCTGGAGGAAAACAGACTCTTATAACCAGGTGGAGAGGTACTAGTTAATACACCTATCATTTCTCACATGCTGTTCTGAGGTTTTTCCCAGGACCGGTCGGTCAGGCATTGCTTAACAAAATATTTTTCATTGGAAAATACTACTTCTTTGAAATTAAAACTGGTCGTCAGGAAGGATTAGTTTTGATGCATTTTCCATTATGAAGAAAATGAAGAAGCGTCTGAATTTTCAAAGCATTCTTTTGTAATTGTTTAAATTTGTAATGATGTTTTTAATGATTGTATGTTTTGAAATTTAAGATATGTTGATTCTTCATCCCAATTTGGGGCAGGAAAAATATTCCAAACTTTAAATTCCTATAGGATAAGAAAACTGTTTTCTGCTCAGCTCTGGTATTTGTTCCTTTCACACTCAAAAGCACACCATTACTCCCAATGATAGATATAGGCCTCACTTTAAAATTAAAATAAAATTGATGATCCAACCCTTGGAACCAGAATGTAAAAACTGTCTCTGTGTAGCTTTGCATTTTCACAGCTTTGCAAAAAAGTCATGAGATGAGAAACTTGAAGTTTCTTAGCATAATGTGGACTCTGTTGCACTGTGTGCATTGGAACGTTTTTATTTCTGTTTTCCTTGTAGAGCATATATCAGTTTGAACATTCAAACACAAATCATAAAGCAGTATATTCAAAGTTATTGTAGGATCATGACTTTTCATTTCCTGACTGTTTACAATGTGTCCCCTTGATATATCATTCCCTACTTTATGTTTATTTAGTGTTGGATTAATCACTCTTTAGTGCATACTGATTTTTTTTTTAAAGCACCTCATTAAATGCCACTGGAGTCAATGGGATTTACACAGGTGCTTACAGTTAAGGATATGTTGAAGTGCCTTGATGAGTGGGGTGGTCTCTCTCACTGAGGGCTTTACTGAACTCTCCCTTATATTTTTCCCATGGAGCTGTAAGGGGGGAATCCCACAGTGGCTGTATGTGATGGGCGTGGAGCACAGGTTGGTGGGGTGGGAGACAACAAAGAGACATGATTATTTGTTTAAGGTGGTGGCACAGAACAAACCTCTTTACAGTAGGATGTGCTGCTTTGAACAGCAGCCCCAGCACTTAGGGTACTTCTAGGTCTGTACAGCATCATTCTGCCCTGCTCCCAGCCCCTTATAGGTGTACAGAGTCCCTACCACCAGGTTCAGTTCCTCTGTGCATAGCAACAGTCCCTCAGCCCTTTCTGGGGGCACGAGCAGCACACGCCATGGGGTGCACTCTGGGCACTTGTATCAGCACACTTCCAGATGGGGGTGCCTTATGAGCCCCCATGGCGATGTTCTAATGGGCAGAGTAGGTTCCTTTTAAATATGCATGATGGCATCCAGTGACGGGATGAATCCTAGGTGTACACTGGGGCATGTGTCCTGAAGCAGTGCATTCTGTTTGGCAGCATGCTTCCTGAGGAGAACTCTGGGTTTTTTCCTTTTCCTATTCCTATTACTATGATTGTCCTTTTTTAGCATAAACTTCTCTCACAAGGCAGACCTCTGGTACATCAAAGGCAGCTCCAGGTCTGTGAGGTTTTGCTTGTTTTTTTTAATTGCCACTGCTCTATTCCTTATGGTCAGATACATTACACTTAGACAAGAGGTTCCTTCCTCCCAAAGGTTTTTGGCAGGAGTTCGTGTCTTGATTTAGTCCATTTTCTTTGAAATGGTCTGGTACGTGCTTTTGAGTCCTTCAAGCCTACCTGAGAATCCTCTCTGAATGTTGCCCCTTTGCTGTATGCACTAGGGCAGCGGTTCCCAACCCCGGGTAACGACCCAAATGAAGGTCACGAGGGCAATACTGGCAGCACTGCACAGAAAAGACGAGCCGTGCTGGGAGCTCCCCTGCCCCCACCCCCGGGGCGTGGAAAAAAAAGGTTGGAAACCACTGCACTGGGGATTAATTTGAACCCCTTCAATTAGGGGATACAAGCAAATCTTTTAGAAGAAGCTGAAATATTTTCACAGAGGTTAGGTAAATAATAGGGACCACATCTTTGTGTAGAAAGAGCGACAGCTTGAAATACAAGTTGTAAATGCCATTGGCGCATGTTAAAGCACTTTCTTTTTATTTTTAACATATGTGAACAGTTTCTTGGACCCTGTTTTTCTGTTTTTCTTTCTGCTCCAACTTCATCAGCCTTTCCTTTCCCCTGTTTTCTCTTGCCTCATAGAGTACGAAGTGGGTTGCTTCACACTGAAACCCACCTTGTAAAAAAAAAAAAAAAAAAAGTTAAGATAATGATTAATCAGTTTATGGAAGAGATTCAATGATGCAGTGGCCTGTGGAAGCAAATGACTAGATATGATGATCTCAGAGGCCTTTCCAGCAGGTTAAAAGCCCTAAATATCTAGGTCTGGCTCTCAGATGCCAAGCACCAGTAGCTTCCAGAGAAAGTCGGTGAACTAACACACCCTTTGTCCTTGATTACAGTTGCCGCTAGTCATGTGTGCTCTGTCCAGATTCTGATACAAACCAAACTAGATAGTGGCTACACATTACTTTACAGGTGTGTAGAGTATCAAGGTATCTGTAGAGTCCTGGTGAAGTCCTACACTCATTTGTTTATAAACTTTTCTTTCCTGGGCTGGTTTTAAGATACCCTGCCATCCCCACACACCAGCACCAAATTGTTCTTGTATTTGGGATGAGGGACAGCAGATCACTTCCTCATGCCATTGGCTTTCAGGGGCAGAGTGCACTGTGGATACTATGGGCATCTCCCCAAGGGCAGGAGGGAATGTCACCTGTTCCTCTTTACTGATACTAATTGACTTATTCCAATGCATAATTAGCAGAAGAGAGGGAGTGTTATTGCCCTTCCCAAGCTTTCCTTTCATCTCCTGTCTAGTCTGAGGGGAGCATATAGTACTTCTTAGCTACTTTGGCAGCATTCCACACCAGAGATTCATCACTACAAGGCTGGGATCATTTGTCCAGTTCAGCTTGTAGAAGAAAGCACATCTCTTTCTAAACCAGCACTAGTTTTATGTGTCAGTTTTGTAGCTGGACAGGGCAGCAACTTGCTATTATCTACAAACCTTTCATGCTTGGCATTTCTTACAGTTTGGCCCAGTAGTGTAATTAGGGCAGGGCAACAAGGGTGGGGGCTGAAAATAACAGCTTTAGCTGCAGCTGCACTATTGTGATTATGGTGGTAGCAGCAACTGGAAGTCACCGCTTTCCCTGTGTGGAGCATCCACCCTGGGCACCAAGCCAGTCCAAGCAAGGAAAGAGTGCAGCCTTAGTCGAGAGGAAAGGGATAGGTGAGAACAAGGCCAGACAGGAATCCTGATTGTGTCAATCACAGCAACCAAATGACTTTATCTTTTTAGCAGCCTTAGCTAACTAAAGATCCTTTAGGTTTATTGGACTATTGGGTGCAAGAGTTCCTCTTATATCGTGATGCTATTTAGCCAAGCCAAGCTATTTGTCTAAGAAGCTGAGCCAGCAGAGGGAGCTGACTTTTCATATATATAGGAAGCTGTAGCCAATTAGCGTAGGGCTCCACAAAGTTTTATCTTCTGGATTGTTGTTGATGCACAGGCAGACATGGGGAGGTGGCATGTAATCTGGCATAAAAACTACTGGGGAGAGGTTACAAATTTGGGCTTGGCCAAGAGGTTGCCTACCAGTGCAGGCCTTTATCTGATTGTAGAGAAGTATCTTAATCAACAAGTTGGATAAATTCCTTCATTCTAAACTGCAGTCCTCAAGTCTCAACCTGTTGCCAGAGCAAATAAGCCATGAAGAGGCAGGTCCTCTCATGAGATGCCATGAATCATGTATCTGAAAGCGGAGTTTGGCTCCCACCACAGGTTCCTGTCCTTGGGTTTGGGAAGTATCTGAAATACCATACCCCTTGTGCACAATAAGAAAACAGCCTGTTTGAATGGGGCCCTCTTGATTTTTATGCATACAGCATCTTTGTTTGTCCTATAGGCACTTTTTAGCTGCTAAGGAGGCTATAAATAATTGGGCTTTGCAAAACCACCTCTTCCTTTCATTGAAATATACTGCCTGTCATAAACATACACATGGCAGAGGAACAGGGTGACAATGGTGTGTGTGCAAGCTTACCCAGGAGCTAAGCACTGACTTAGCATATGACCTCTGCTATTGTAAACTCAGCATACAATTATTGCATCCTCCTCCAAGCTGTGACCAGCTCCAAAGTTCCAGTTCCAAAGCCTCTCACGCAAATGCAAGGCCCCGCGGAAGAAGAAAATGTTGAGTGCAGGCATCTTGCACAGTAGCAGAATGCCTGACACCAGCCAACAGGCACGACCACCAAATTGCTGGAGCATGTGCACACTCACATGGTGGCTTCATGTGACTCCACGGAAGCTGCTGGGCTACCAGGTATGAAATGCCCTCTGAAAGGGCACCCGATGCTGAAGGGACCATAGCAGCTGGCTGATAAAACAGGAGTGCCTTTATGTGCCTTCAGAAGTCTGCCAGACAGCAGCAGAAATCTTAGACCATTTGGCAGAGATGGAGTAACTTTCCCAGAAGAGTGGAGGGTTTTGCCTGCTGTGGCTTATGGGCTTTGTGTATGAACAAAAGTTCTGCCAGCAAAACTTCCGAGTGTAGAATAAATCAGAGGGCTGCTTCCTCCACCCTGCATTTGTGTACATCATGCTTGTCCAGCATATGTTATGGTAAATTCCTGAGGACTGCAGTGGAAGTTTTGCTGACTGCCCCCCTGGGAGCAGGGCTATAATGAACAGCCTTAAGTAGTGAGGGCTTAAGATAGCTAATGTTTGCCACAAGGGCCGTTGGGAAGTTGTTTGGTCAGTCTAACATTGTACATGTGTGTGTTTCCTGGATAGGATCTTAGTTGATATTGCCATTGCAGGAGTTTTGGTTATGCCAAGCCTGGGTTAAACTAAGGCTTCAAAAGGGAGCTTGGGAAGAATGGGCAGAGGCTGAATGACCTAATAAGAAATATATAAAAAAGAAAACACTAATGAGCAGAGAAGCTGGTCCAAAAAAAGGGAAGGTTAGGAGCAAAATAACATTGAGGGCAAGTGCCATAATAAGAAGAAATGAAGATCCCAGGTGTATGAACTTGGCAAAAAGAAAAGTAGAAATGGATTTCTAAACAGAAAAGTAAGTAAGCATTGGCATGAACACTTGGGTATTTGGGGGGTAAATAGAAGTACTGCACAAGTTGTTTCTTGTAGAAAGGGAGGGGTTCTTAACTGATGCCTAGTGTTGCTACTGTTGTCCCAGGCAGTTTTACTGAGTTGAGCTGAATGCTAAACCAACCAGCTAGTCTACATTCTAAGTGACAATAAACCTCTGAGTTTTTCACCACCAACACAAATTTGACTCGTTCTTTCCACCTTGCACCTGCACCCCAGAAGGCTGCTTGCTAGCACTGGCCTCCCAGCTTTGTGGGTTAGAAGAAGGCCTTCTACAGATGGGGAAACTGAACTATAGAAAGCCATTCACCTGACACGTACCTAGTATAAACAGGAATAAGACCCAACAGTCCTGCCTCTGTCCTTGGTTCTACAGGACAGACCACAAAATCATGTATGCCTTAGCTTGACCCCTCTGTGTTCATCGGCTGTGAGTGGCAGAATAGGGACATTTTCACGGAGAAGCAGCTGGCCACTCCTCCATTCACCTTGGTTATGGACTCAAGTGTCAAGTCTCTTCTTGCTTGGAGATTCCTTATGGGACCAGTCATCTCATCCACCTGCACCCTGTGATAGGCCCTGTGATAGGCCTTCCAGAGTGCAGTTTCTTTTGATGTTTT
Source organism: Alligator mississippiensis (assembly GCF_030867095.1). Lineage (NCBI taxonomy): Eukaryota > Metazoa > Chordata > Crocodylia > Alligatoridae > Alligator > Alligator mississippiensis. Next base: position 22,997,994 of record NC_081833.1, read on the forward strand.
CATTACAGTCAAACATCTTGGCCCAAGAGTCGGTCAGAAAAGCCACCCTATTGTGACCTGGGTTTAACAATCCTAAATAAGCCCATCCAATGTAGGTGACTTTGGATTTCCCACCTGCATCCTCCTTTACATCAATAGCACTAATCTCAATTTACTACCACATAGCTTTTAATAGGGGAAAAAGTTAAGCTGAGACTCCCGATTCCTGCTACATGGCTCTTGTCTCTAGATTAATAGTATGATGTGAACACAGGGAAACATTATTGATTCAGTCAGGGAACATAATGGTGGCAGTGGAGGGCTTTAAATTATTACCCTAATGCTCCCAACCTCAAAACAATGTGATATAAAATCATCATTAGTTTGTCTGCAGTTATAGGAAAGTTAATGCTCTGTTTTGCTGCTACTTTTTCTGCACAATAAATGAATTAGGATGAAGAAGTCAGCACCTATTTAACAAATAGTCACTAAATACTAATAGAACTTCACTCTGCCTTATAAGCACCCACCCAAAGATCTCACAGCTGTATGTTTGTAAACATTAAATGATCCTCACGGCACCGCTTTGAGCTCCTGAATTATCATCATCATCATCATCCTTATTTTAGAGGGAGAAACTGAGACAGTGGCAAACTGATAAGCTAAGGCCAGGCATATGCAATACTGGGGATAGATCCTAAATTTGCTGCTTCTCATTCCCTGCTTTTTCCATTGGGCCAGAGCTGTCCAACTGGTGGCCACCGGACTGCATATGGACCATGAGGAGTTAATTTGTGGCCCTCAAGCTCCCACCTGGCCACCACTTCCTCCATCACTCTTGCTGAAACAGTAGCACCTGGAGGCTCTGGGCTCCCTCCCTCTGGCTTCTACTTCCTTCCCTGCCTGTGGGAGTGGATCAGAGAAGCTTGGCACAGCCCACAGTGACAGTGAAGCCCATGGCATGGGGCTGGCACAGTACATCAGCACAGCCTGTGGTCAGGAAGCTGTGTGCCCATGTGCAGGGTGCAGCAGGGAACATCCATGTGCTTGTTCCAGCAGGAGAGTGCACCAGAAGTTGTATAGCTCTGCATTAGATGATTCAGACCCTTTTAGTAAGTGGCATCCTAAGTCCCCTGACGGAGTGACTGTTGCATGATGTCTCCCCTAACCGAGTTAGCTCTACAGGGAATATCCTCTTACATTATCAAGAAGCCTCAGGCCAAACTTTCAGACCTGTCTAAGGGATTTTATGCCCAGGCCATATTAGAACTAATGTTGATGAGTTACCCAGACCATCAGAGGGCTATCAAAGTCTTTTCTTTAAAGATGTACTTTTAGGGAAGAGACACTAGCACTGCCATCTCCATCTCCTGTTCTTATTGTTCCATCTCCTCAAGGAAACACCTTGAACCCAGGCTGGTGTTTCTCCTGAGGACTCATACTATTCAACTTGTTTATGCATCCCTTTCAGTTCCTTTTTCCTTTCCTTCCTTCCTTCCAGGGCATGGGGTACCTGCACGCGAAAGGGATCCTTCACAAAGACCTCAAGTCCAAAAACGTGTTCTATGACAACGGAAAGGTGGTGATCACGGACTTTGGGCTCTTCAGCATATCAGGTGTCCTGCAAGCAGGCAGGTAGGATGCAGCTAAACCCTGCAAATTTTTGGAAATGTTTCTGCCTCAGTTAGTCCTTAACATCTCTTTGTCTCTAGCATCTTCAGCAACTAACACCAACCTTTTCTGTTTGCCAAGAATTAATCGTCGGCCCCTCTCCATCAGACCATGCTTTATAGGCCCAGGAAGAGTCACGAACCACACAGAAGTTGACCAGAGAAGTTCCATGTCAAAATGGGTTTTGTGCCTCTGCAGCCTTGATGGGGACAGCTGAGAGGTGCTTCAGCCTGTAAAAGTTTTGGTGCTGGCTCAGAGTTGCCATTCCTTTGTGCCCCTCTCCTCCTTCAAACACCCTATTTAGTTTCTGGCTGCCCAGGAGGGCAGAGCATTGCTAAAAATGACCTTCTGAATCAGTGCCTCTAGCCTATTAATGACGAAATTAGTGGGGGCGGGGTAGCAATGGAGTGGGACATCTAATAACTAGTTTGCATTGTGCAAATAGTTATCTCAGGGTAGAAGTGGACAATTGACACCAACACCCATGTGATTTTACTCCTGATTTTCCCTAGGGTAATTCTACACTGGATTAAAATAACTTACACTGATAGAATGTTGTTCATTGTGTGCCTGTTGTATGTTTACACCAGTGGTTGAGCCAGGAGCTCATGTAGTTTTGGGACAGTTAGCAGAATCTTGCTTTGCCAGGAGCTGTATAATATCCTCTCAGTTAAGCACCAAAACAGGTTGGGGGGTTATGGGGAATTAATTGTGAGCTACAAACCCAAAGCACAGCCCATTGTTCCTGGATAGGCCTTAACTTATGGAGCACACCAGAGTTTGGTTTTCAGCAAACAGATCAGTTTATTACCAAGTCCAAACTATAGGAAGTAGAGTTACAATTATTTTCTTGCCCCTTGTGGAGTTGGCTCCCTGGACATGGCTGAAGCAAGAGCTTTCAAACTGGGCTCAGAAGAGGACTTGTTGGCAGGGGCGACATGTAGGGGGTGCGCACAGGTGCACATGCATCCCCTGCGTGTGGCAGTGCAACCCCTGCAAAAAGGCGCTGCTAACACTGTCAGTGGCGCCTGCAGTCCATGATTGCCCCTGGCGCCTGTGGGTGGTCGCCGACCTGTGGTCAGCGCTCACCACCCCCCACCGCCAACAGTTCTGGTGGCATCTGCGGGAGCTTCCCACTCACCACCACCAGACTCCTGCCGCCACCAGGCTCCTGCTGCCGCCGCAGCGGTGCTCTCCCAGCTACCAGGGGCACATGCTGTTCAGGCTTGTTGGCATAACAATATTTAGCACTTATGGCAATTGCCATCTATAGAACATGTGGAAATGTGTATGCAATTAAACCTACAATGGGGTTGTAAGGAAAGTATTATTGTCCCTATTTTACATGTTAGAAATTGAAACCATAAATTTGCGACTTGTCCAGTGATGCCCAGTGAGCGAATGGCAGGGTTTTGAGAATCGAGTCTTCATGCTCGGTCCCAACTCCCCCCAACTATAGTAGCTATCCTTCGTCACGCGTTCAGGACTTGATGTGTTTCAGCAATTTATCTGCTACCCCATATAGTAAGGGATCTTCACTAGAATCAAGTGACTGTTGCTTTTCAACTTTTCCCTCCTTCACAACAGTCTTGAAAAATACAGTGGCAGTTCTGGTGAAAGGAATATGTTGTTTGCTGTCTAATGGTGCACAAGATACATTTCTATCTGGATTAACCATATTTCAGAATGGAATCTGCTTTTTTCTAGGTCTGGAGTGATTTCAGGAGGATTCCAGGAAGAGGATTTAGTTCCCTTGTTCTGGCAGTTGGATTGGTTTGCTGGTTTCAATCTTGTGAACCATCTGCTTATTATTAAAATAACTAGCATGTAGAGTTGTGATGTTTAGGATGACCCCAATTTGATTTCACTCTTGAGGCGACTAAGTTATATTGGACAGCTGTGCCTTCAGTAAGGCCTATTTTAACTCCTTTGGGCAGATATTCTCTGTATTCTCTTCTTTATCACCTCAGCCAAGTTCTCCAGAGATGTGGCGTTAACCACTTTATGTGGCTGATGCTTAGCCTTACCTGTCTGCATACCAGCTGATGCTTCTCTCCTATTGGTCTGAGGTCTAGGTATAGGCAACTAAATTATTTAAGATCAGTGTTGGAAAAGCAGATTTGCTGTTTAATTTGCCTCTGAGACACTGGGTGTATCTACACGAGATGCTTTACTGTGGAGTTGACTAATTAGCTCTGCATTAAAGTGTCACCATCTACATGTGTAGTACTATTAGGCCGGAATAAACTAATGAACTCTACCATAGGACAGTACTGCCCAACACAAGTGTTATTCTACAGCAGAGTTATTTACTCCACCACAGCGTATGTGTAGATGGCGACTGGGGATGGCTAGCCTCACCCTCTGTAGCACACTAAGCCGGTCTGAGCAGCTCCAGGCTGGCAGGCTGACTGCCCCAGCTCAATGTGCTGCAATCCTGGGCACACATGTAAACACTGTATCTGGGAACAATAAATTCTGGCGTGAACTGCACCAGAATTTATTATATCATAATAATATCACATGTAGGTGTAACCAATGTCTCTTTTAAGGGGTAAAACGGGCTCCGATAGTGTGATCCCTCTTGTTATAAACAGGACTGCTGATTTCCACTCTAGACGTTTACTAGATGAGTGTATCAACACAAGGATCAAAAGTTCTTAACACCATGTGAGAAATATCTTCAGGGTTAACTTTGAGGAGCACTAGGGAAGTTGGTTTATGCCGTGGCATCTTTCAAATGTGATTATTTTAACTCATTGGTGACTAGTGTTTAATCTCTTCCTTTCTATTATGCTTGTCAGTTGCAGAATTTTGCAGCTAGATTTGTAAAGTGAATTGAACAATTTGTACAAGATCTTCCATAACTACCCTGTTCTGCAGGAGATTGCACAACTTCTCTGGGCAGTTTATTCCACTGCCTTGGTGTTCTAACAGTAAGGAAGTTTTTTCGTGAGATCTAATGTAAATCTGATTTGCCACAACTTAAAGCCAGGAGCAAAATATATTTGCTGAAACGTAGGAGGCAATAATGCAAATTAAAAAATATATATTCTTCTTCTGCAGAGTTTTGAATGGACTATTTTTTAAAAACAAAAAGCACCTTGTCATTCTTTTGAAACAATTTAGTTTGCAAAAATGATTAGAGAATAGCACAGAATTTCAACCATTTTTCAAAAGAAAACCCAAAGGAAACCTAAGAAGCGAGTAAAAGGAGATGAGGGGTGGAAAAATGGAATAAACTTAACATGGGTTTTGATTTAGCCAAAAAAAAAAAATTAAGAAGAAAGATTCATTAGCATTTCCTCCTGTGAGAGAGGCCTTACTTTGATGAAATCCTTTGTGTTAAAAAATTACAGCCAGTTCTGCTACTTAGTTTCTCTAAGTTATTTACAATGACTTTTGACTTTTAGCAGCTTTGATGATCAATGTGTTTTGTAGTTTGAACTTCTTTTAAAAGTACCATTAGCTTGCATTGTTATTTTTTCAATTCATGGCCTGTGCCCTTCTGGAAGAATATTTTTTCAGTAGGGGTACACTGACAGAGGTTTTTGTGCTGATACCAATGGCTGATTATTAATGAGCCATATTGGCAGATACCGATCTGATTGCTGGTATGAAGCCCAGCAGCTTGGAAAGCAGTGTCCAGCTGGTAAGTCTTTTGGGTGGGAAGGGGTGGGAGGAGGGAAGGGATGGGGTGGGGTGGGGAGGGGGGAGGCAGATTGAGGCCCCTGTGGTGAGGGAGGGATGGGGCTAGTGCAGGTGCTGCCCTGCTGTGGTGGGGTGTGGGACAGAGCCATAAGCGACTCATCCAGGGGGTGTGTGGGGGGGGGTGGCTCCTGCCGCTGTGTGCACCTCCGGTGGAGGCATGGGGGGGTGCCCCCCCAGATTTGGGCATGGGACAAGGGCGGACTGCCACTGCGGGCTGGGGCCAGGGGCAATGTTGGGCTCTTCCCAATAGGGGGGTTGGGCTGGGGCTGTGCTTGGGGTGGGCAGCAGCAGCACTGGGAGGGGAGGTTTGGGGGTTCTACAGCAAATTCTGGGGTGGCTGTAGCCCCTTCATAGCCCCTTTCCCAGTACCACCACCACCTGGCCTGAGTGCAGCCCTGGCCCAATACCTCCATCGGGGGCCCCAGCCTGCCCTCGCCCCATGCACAGATCCAGGGGGCATGTGCCCCCCATACCTTCCCCAGAGGTGCGTGCAGCAGTGGGAGCTGCCCCCTCTCCCTGTGTCCCACAGACGAGGAGCTCGCAGCTGTGTCCTGTGCCCTGCCCTGGCTGGACAGCACTTGTCCCTGCTCCAACCCCACTCTCTTCCTCATTGTGGGGGCCTCGATCTACCTCCCCCACGCCCCTTTCCTTCCCCTACCCCTTTCCCCCCAACAGACTTACCAGCCTGATGCTAATCTCCAAGCTGCTGGGCTGGCTGCATGCATGCTATGGCTGCACACATGCACGCAACATCTATCAGCGACGTTATCAGCCACATCATCCAAAAAAAGCTGATTGCTGGTTATGTCAATTTTCCTTTTATAGGTGCTGATATGCTATGAACCAATGTATCAGTGCACCTCTGTTTTTCAGGGCACATAAGGATCTTCTGCTAGTTTCAGACCTACATGAGTTTTATTTATTTGTGTTTTGGTTGTTTCACATAAAGTTCTATTCTCCAGTTATTTTGGCACATAGTTTTCTGAGGTACTGTGAGGCACTTGCTTTAAACGGTATGCCCTTACATGTTCTCTATGTGGTCAGACTACGTAGGGATGTTCTACTTAGAGGTGTGATCAGAAGATCTGCATTAAGAATAAGCCCACAAAATGTTGGGGGTGAAGGGAATTCTCTGCTGTTCTAAGTACAGACACTCAAAAAGCCCAAGGATGAATTAATTCAGTCTTCACAGGTTAGTTTAAGCTTCATAGATTGAACTGATAAGCAAGCAAACATACATTCACTTTTGATTCTGCAAATGCAGCCACATTTTTGCAGTGGCCCAGGCCAGAAGCCAGGGGAGTGCTAGAACATGCCTCCCTGCTTGGCTGGAGCAGACCGCTTGGGCCAAAGTTAGCCCACCCACCTGAGAGAGGAGGTGTAGGGGAGGTGCAAAACATCCTGGGATGCTGGGGGACTGTGAGTTAACTTGAATCTGGAGGGGGATCTGGGACAGAAGTACAATAAAACAATTTAATCTAAATCAGTTAAGTCTGATACTACATCTCTCCACGTTTATCTTAAACTGGTTTAATCCACTTTGAAAGTGGCTTATGTGCACTGGACTTCTGTTGTGTTACTGATTTGAACTGATTTTTGATCACTTATATCAGTTTTTATGTAATTTCTGTCCCTAGCCCAGATCTTGATCAGTGGAAGTAGCAACAGTTGCTTAATACATTTCTGAGAGTGCTCATTGAGGAAATTTCATCAGGAGGTCTCCCCGTGATACCTTCCAGAGACAGTACACCACTGGGTTCTCATACGACTGCTGATTCTAGACTGAACTCACTCCCTGGTTACATTTTGGAAGGGGTCCTGGGCATGACATTAAACTGCATCCACTGCTGCCTTGTGGACACTTCTTGGTTGAAGAAAGGCTAAGACCGCACCCTTACAGAAAAGGCATTCAGGCTGAAGCAGCAGGCAGTTAGCAGCTCTATTCAGGTTGCAGTCTAGCAGAAACTATAACTTCTGTGTCACTGAATGTCTAAACTTGTTCTGGCCTTTGGATTTTGGCTCAGTGGTGTAAAGGGGGAATGACAGGTCTATGGCACCCTCCGTTCCCCCATAGTTCTGCCTAGGTATATGTCCTGAAGGTCTTGGCAAGATGGTTGCAGAGATCTGAGAGAACCATAAGGGCCCTGAGGGAGCTACCAAGATTTCCAAGCAGCCCTGTTTAGGGATGGCCTGCTTGCCTCACATGAGGGTGGCCCTAGAAAAGGTGGGTCAAACGAGCCTCGTCTCACTGCTTACATCCTGGCTCAAGTGATTTTATACAGAATTGCTTGCTGGAATATATGAACTTTGGCCCCTGGGTATGACTTTGATCTGTATTCAGATCTGAGGAAAATGGCCATGTTGAGTAATGAGCTTGCATGTTTCAGAATTGATATTGCAGCTCTTTCATAGTTTCATAGTTGGCAGGGTTGGAAGGGACCTGAGCAGATCATCAAGTCCAACCCCCCCTGCCATGGGCAGGAAAGAATGCTGAGATCAAATGACCCCAGCAAGGTGTCTATCTAGCCTCCTTTTAAAGACCCCCAGGGTAGGAGCAAGCACCACTTGCCTTGGAAGTTGGTTCCAGATCCTAGCCACCCTGACTGTGAAGTAGTACCTCCTGATATCTAGCCTGAATCTACTCTCAGTCAATTTATGGCTGTTATTCCTAGTTCCTCCCGGTAGCGCTCAGGAAACTCAGCTTTCTGGGACTGTGTAATCGAGCCTCTGTCACCCCAAAGGGCTGTGTTCACAAGGCTCGGTGTCTGAGTTCTTTAAAGTCTCTTGTTGGTGTTTAGGAGTTTTGCCTCTCTTCTCCTAGGAAAGACTGCCTGTGCCCGTACTCTGCCTTGCCTGCCACAGCTTTGATGTAATAACAATAGGAGGAAATAAGCTAATGGCAGTAACAGTTCTCTTCAGGATGGGCAGGCTTTTCCCCACCACTCAGAGCTTGTCCCTCATAGGGTTTGCTATCCAGTCATCTGGCCTTAGGGGCCAAGTTTGGGATCTCCTCTGCCCCTACATTCCTGCCTCATACCTCCGGAGTCATAATCAGTCACAGTCAAATCTGCACCCACCATCGTGGCTGAAAGCGCCCGATTTGGCTCCTGGTATCCCCAAGAGTCTGTTCCTTATCAATACAAATAAAGGTGAGCAGACAGACTCTTCCTCACCAGTCCGTTGTCTGGCATGCTCTCTCATTGGCTCGCCACTGCATCTTGCTTCCTGGAAGCTTTTGAGGCTTATGGCTGGTTCCCTGGGCCAGTTGCCTGCTTTTTCCACCACACAGCTGGAGCTGCTCACTCCCACTAGAAGGGAGAATGGCTCCTGATCAGCTGGCTCCTGCTTCACCTGGGAGGACATCTAAGGAGCAGTGGGCATGCCCCTCATAGAGCTGCCAGCTTAAGCTGGCAAATGTCTCCAGCACCAGTTTCCGTGGATAAGCAGAGGCGCTGTCCCAGCTCTTCTGATCCCGTGTTGGGACCAGACACCTGGTAAGTCTCAGGGAATCAGGTGACCAGGGTGGGGTTGTGAGCAGGGCTTCTTCCCCTCTTTTCCCCCTGGCTCTACCATACCAAGGCTTCATAAAGGAGAAGGACTACACCATTTACTGGCATGGTAAACCTGAAGGAGTAAGGAGAGACATGGTATATGTTTTGCTTATAAACTTATGTCATTGTGTGAAGCTCTGATTGCAGTGTCTATATGTACCATGATACTTGGAATTAGATTACAGAAGGGATTCATCAACCTTGTCAGTGCCTGTGCTCCAGTTCTGCAAGCTAGTGATGAGGAGGAGGACAGCTTCCATCAACAGCTGGAAGAACTGATCAGCAGGATTCCATGGAAGGAACCCATTCTAGTATTTGGAGACTTCAATTCAAGAGTTGGGTCCAGTGCTGAGATCTGGCCTGGGATTCTGGGTAGTCATGGCAATAAACATATGAATGAGACTGGTCAGAGAGTTCTTGTGCTCTGTGCCAGTCAAGGCTTATTGGTGACCAATGCCTTCTTTGCTGGTAACATCAGAAGAAGAACATCATGGTGACACCTGAAGTCCAAGTTCTGGCATCAGCTGGGCTTGGTACTGACAAGACCTACACACTTGCAATATATCCTGCATACACAATCCTTTCAAAGCACAGACTGTGACACAGATGCTCTTGTCTGCTGTAAAGTGAAATTTCAAGCTAAGAAGACCCACCACAATAAACCTGCCAAACAACCTCATTTTGACTTGGGCCAAATCAATGATCCTGTCAAGAAATGGCTTTTCACTGAAGAAGTAGCAGTCAGCCGGAATCAGTGAAACTGCATCAGATGCATCGAAAGTCCTAAAGACAAGTATGTACAATGTGGAAATCAAGAGTTTGGAAAGAGTACTAAGAAAAACATTGATTGGTTTGTAGACCATTCAAGGGTACTGCTACTACTCATTGAGAGAAAAAGAACTGCCCTAATCACCTACAAGTCTGCTCCTACTACTGATTCACTCAACAACCTAAGAGAAGCTCATAAGGCTGTTCAGACAGCTTCCAGGCGGTGTGCTCAAGAATTTTGGCTGGGTCTCTGACAGCTTCCAACAGGCAGCTGACACAGGCGACAGTAGACGGTTGTATGAGGGCATTAGAAAGGCCATTGGGCTGACAAAGCACAAGACAGCTCTGCTGAAAGACCTGGATGGTAATATCATAACTGATATGGAGAAGCAACTGGAGAGGTGGATTGAGCACTATGGAATGATTTACTCAAAGGAGTCTGTAGTAGACTAATGTGTGCTAGACGAATTGCCTGGGTTTAAAGTTATGACTTTGCTGGATGTCAAACCTACACTAAAGGAACTTGGGCAATGCATCAAAAGGATTCCCAATAACAAACCTTCAGGATCTGACTGTTTACCTGCTGAATTTTACAGATGTGCAAACAAAGATTTGCTGCAAAAATTACATGAGGTACTGCTATTCTGTTGGAAGGAAAAACTTCCACAAGATTTCAAGGATGCTCATTTCATCCAACTCCATAAAACAAAGGAGACAGAAGTGAGTGTAATAACCACAGAGGTATATCTCTCCTCAACATTGTGGGGAAAATCTTAAGCCATATGCTTTTACCTAGACTTCAAACATTAGCTGAGAGAATCTATCCTGAGAGCCAGTGTGGCTTCTGCTCACAAAGGTCCACAACAGATATGGTCTTCTCTGTATACAACAACTGCAGGAAAAGTGCAGGAAGAAGCATATCCCACTTTACATGGCTTTTATTGATTTAATGAAAGCCTTTGATACAGTTAGTCAGTCAGGGCTTTACATTGTTCTGAAGAAACTTGATTGTCCACCTATATTGCTAAACCTTGTGAAATCCTTACATGAGATGGCATGAAGGTAACTAATGTATGGAAACCAAGAGTCTGATTCATTCAACATCAACAGTGGAGTTAAGCAGGGCTGCATACTGGCTCCCCCACTGTTTAATATTTACTTCTCATTCCTGCTTCAGCACACATTCTATGATGTTCGAGAGGGTGTCTATCTCCACACTAGACATGATGGAGGACTGTTTTACATTGAAGGTTCAGAGCTAAGATGGAAATGAAACAGATCATCATAAGGGACCTGTTGTTTGCAGATGATGCAGCCCTTATGGCTCACAGTGTTGACTCCCTACAACAAGCATTTCATTACCAAGTTGTCTGACTCAGGCAAAATCTTTGGGCTAGCAATAAGTTTGAAGAAGACTGTTATCATGCACCAAGGCTCTTCAGAACCAATTCCAGATATCACCCTAGATGGTACTCACCTGGATGATGTTGACCAATTTTTCTACCTTGGTTCTGCTGTTACCAGCAATGTAGATCTTGATGCTGAGCTCGCTAGTAGGATTGGCAAAGCAGCCAGGAACTTTAGTCTTTTGCAAGGCACAGCCTGGAACAATAACAAACTGTTAACTAAAGTGAAAATCCATATTTATGAGTCCTGTTTTATCCACTCTTCTATATGGCTCAGAAATGTGGATGACCTACGCTAGACATAGCAAAAGACCTGTAGCAGGGTGGCATCCCCAGGGGGTGACCATAAGCCCCTGGAGGCCCAAATTAATCTTTGCCCTGCTCCCTCTGGGAATAATCTCCCCTTCACTCACCTGCTATGCCTTGAGGTCTTCTATGGTGATAAAAGGGAGGCTGCCCCAGGGCTTCCCAGACCTGGTCTTGTGCTAATGACCACCTGGTGGCTATGGTCCTTTGCCTTATGGGCTAATTGCATGGCTCCATACCTTCCCAACACTATGCCCCATGTCTCACAGATGGTATCATCATGAATATTCTCTTTGTCACACACCCACAATCATGCAGCCTTCCTCTGGGCCCTCAGACCCCTCAGTCTCTCACGCAGCCCCCTTTCTGACTGCTCAGTCTCTTGCAGTCTGCTCAGTCCCTCACTCAGCCCTTCTCTGGGCTGCCAGACCCCTCAGCCTCTTTCTTGACTTCCCTTTGAGCTGCCAGATCCCTTGGTCTCTCATTTGGCCCCTTCCTGGGTCCTCAGACCTTTCAGTCTGTCAGCCAGCCCCTCTCTGGGTTGCCAGGCCCCGTGGTCTGACTCTTGACCCCTCTCTGGGCTGCCAGACCCTTTGGTTTCTTCACATGGCCCCTCTCTAGGCCTGTGGACCCTGCTGGCCTCTCTCTGTTCCTGGACCCTTGCTGGGCCTCTGAAATCTTGTGGTCCCACTGAACTATTTCTGGCACCTTGCTGGGCCTCACTATTCTCGCCCCTCGCTGGGCTGCTGAACCCTTTTAGTCCCACTCTTTCCTGGCCCTCATTGGGCAGCTGGACCCCTGTGCTCCCACTGTGGCAGGTCTGTGCCCCACTCACTGTGCCACTGGGCTCCAGGTGGCTGGTCTGCACTTGGCCGCCCCAGTTCTCCACAGCCGGAAGCAGGGCCACAGATTGGTCAGCCTCCTCAAAGCTTCCAGGATAAAAAGAGCCAGCCGGACACACACACAGGAGAGGAGGAAGGAGGGAGCACTGGTAGTGCCTCTGAACACCTCCCCTGAAGCCAGTATGGGTTGGCGGAGCCACAGGCTGACGAACTGCCGGGCAGCACAGCAGGCAGGGGCTGCGGCAGGGGCTTCCCTACCGCACCTGAGCTCTCAGCTCTTAATGGTATGGAGTCTACCCAAACTGGAGGTGGCCTGCATTGAGCAGACTGAGGTAAGAAAGGGCTGGGCTCCTGCAGAGCAGCAGTTGCCCATGGAGTCAGGGGCTTGGAACCCACTGAACCCACGTGGAGCCAGGGGCTTGGACTGCACTCGCACTGGATGTGACCCACAGGTACATGCCGGGTGGCCAGGGCATGGGACTGAGGCAATCCAGGATGCGCCAACCAGTTCTGCCAGGGAAATGAGGCCAGCAGGGAGCCAGGCTACAGAACTCGTCACGCCTTCAGGCTCTGAGACCCGAGAGTGGGCAACACCAAGCCTGTAGGGGAAGCAAGAGCAGGGGAAATCACCCCATAGGGTGTTATCAGATGTGGCCAGGGGCCAGCCGATCCAGAGCCTAGTGCTCTTGGGGTCCCAGCCCCGACACAAAAGTTACATGATGGGCACACGGTATATCCCACGCATAGCAGAGAAAACGCCAAAGAAGAAGTTCCCAATGTAGTGAGCATCATTGCCTTGTTCATTTTCACCCTAGGGAGAATTTCAGTTTGAGTATTGTTAAGTTATTCCTTTTCTGATTGGAGACACCTGTACCACCAGCTGGGTAAACGGGGTGGAGACAGACTGCCCAGGAGGAGCAGCCAGTGCCCCACAGCACATCCAGATCTGACTGAGACCCACAGAAGAAACACCAACCAAGGTGCCCAGGGTTTGGAAGACACTGAACAACATCCTCCAGTGGAACCTCAAGTAACATCAAGTTGTGGCAGGCGAGTAGACCCTGGTGCAGCACGCTGAGGTGAGCAGAGCAGGCCAGCAATGACGCGGAGAATGCGGGACTGCCCCACCTCTGGGGCGATCCTCTATCTAGGCCTCACTCTGGGCCTCTGACCCTGGTCTTGCCTGGATCCTGGCTGGGCCTCTGGGCCATCTGGTCCTGCTCTTCTTTGGCCTCTTGTCCAGGCCTCTAGGCCCCTCTGGTGTCACTCTCTCTCTAGGCTCCTCTCTGAGCCTCTGGACCCTTCTCGTACTGGTCATTAGGTTGGATGTAAGGAAGAACTTGCTTACAGTAAGGGTGACCAGAATCTGGAATAGCCTTCCCAAAGAGGTGGTGCTGTCCCCAACCTTTGGAAGTCTTCAGAAGGAGACTAGACAGACACCTTGCTGGGATCATTTGGTCTTGGCACTATTCCTGCTTAGAGCAGGGGGGTTGGACTCAGTGATCTTTTGAGGTCCCCTTCAGCCCTTAATTCTTATGATTCTGCGATCGGGTCCTGCTCCATGTCAGCCCCTTGCCTGGGCCTCCAGAGAATCTGGTCCTGTTCTTTCTTTTATTTTGGGGTATACTTCCCTAGCCTTTCCCCGCCAAGGGGTAACCTGCAAAGCAGCAGGGGCTGAGGTTTTAGGCTATCCCTGACTCACCCTTTCAGGAGGTTTGGCCCCGGTGGCACTTTTAAGGGCTGCTTCACCATGAGCAGTCCCACCACCATGACCTGAAACCCCAGTAGGGCGCAGTTTTCAGTCATACCGAGAACAAGTTTAGGCCCTAGCTTCTCTCTCTCAACCTCCCAGCTGTCCAGCCCCAGTCATGGTTGCCTCTCTCAGGGCTCAGTCTCTGTCCTCCAGATCCCCTGGCCCCAGCTTTCTTTTTCTCAAACCCTCCTTCACTTCTGATTGCCTTACCACTGCCATCCTCATTCTGGGCTTCAGTTTCTCTGACTCTTTTCACTCCGGCAGTGACCCCACCTGGACCTTTGGCCTCACCTAGGCCCAGGCCCCACCTCAGACCAGTTGAGAACTCCAGGCCCCTCTGGCTCTGGCATCTCCTACTGTGGCTGCCTTTGGCCCCTCTTCAGGCCTTGGCCCCATTGCCAGGTCAGCGAGATTCTCTGGGCCACTTTCTTTGCCACTTTCCCTCCTGTGCCCCCACCTTATCTTTGAATAAAATGGCAAGACAGGGTGACAAATGTGGAAGTGGTAAGTCATGCTGGTATGTCATTCATGAAAACATTGATTAGTAAGAAAAGACACAGGTGACTTGGTCATGCCAAATGAATGCTGGATCACAGGATCCTGAAGAATGTGCTGTACTCTGAAGCCTGCGAAAGGTCTAAGAAGAGAGGCAGTCTGCTGCACAGGTCAGGATGCTTGGAAAGATGACTTAGCATCCTTTGGAGACTCTGTGAATGATTGGGGAAGGAGTGCAGAATGCCGCTCTGGTTGGCAGAGTCAGCTTGCAGATGGAGCGAGGCGCTGCAAGGCAGACTGGATCAAGTTGTGTGATGACTGGCATCAGAGGAGAAAAGAATCTGCTGCTTGGATTCAGAGCATTGCTAGAGCATGGATGGTGCCCTACCTGTGGGCAGGACTGTCAGTTGCGCATTGTACTCAGCAGCCATCAAAGAATTCATCAGCACATACACCGTGCTCTGAAAAGAACAGTGGTGCCAGTTGATTGATTGAAAGGGGCAAACGAATCAGGGACCTGTTACCCTTGGATAGCTCTTTGTTCAGTCTCTACTGAGACACAGTAGTCCAAACAGGGTTGCTTTGCTTCAGTATATGGTTCATTACATGTGAGTAAAAGAAGCACAGAACAAGGTCACTTCCAATATGCTCCTTTCCTTGTTTTACTCTATCAGTTACCACCTCTAGAGCAATGTGAACTGCCTTAATTTACGATGAAACCAGTTTAAGCCAATCTCCACTTTGGGTGCTTTCTCATTTAGATATAACTTATTGAATTTATTTTATTCTGTCTAAATTTTAAAAAAAGAAATCCTTAGTATTGTAGAGATTTGCCGTGGTTAATTATTGCTTTATTGCAAAGCCGTCTGTGAGATAAACTGCATATTTTAATCTTTTTTGTAATTATGGTGTGTCAAAGTCAAAGGATTAAAGAAAGAGATAATGGGCCACCTATTTCTATTCCCCCCACTCCTTCGCTGGCATATTAGTTGTCAAGTTAAGTGGTTAGCTGCTCAGTGAGACTTCCGTTACCGCTTGTATAATTATATCATCTAAAATTTTTAGCACAAGTTTTCCTAAACATTCTGACGGATTAAGAGTATGGTGGTCAGTGCACACTCCATGCTGAATCTGTAAATGTGACTCGCTGGCAGATTGTGTTTTATGGCCCACTATAATAGCTGGTCTATGTTGGTCACCATCCCCAAACTAGCAACAGGCCACTGTTAATTTTCAGTTTTTTAAAGACCACCCTTACTCTTATCACCCAACTTCTTTTTGAAAAGTTGGAGTGGCCTCTAGCTTGATCTGTGGACCTCACAGACTACCTTCTGGGAAGAACCTCACAACTACCTTCTTGGAATCTGGTAGACTACCTTCTGGTAGATCCTCATGGACTACCTTCTGGGAATCTGGGAATTACTATGCTCCAAGATAAGAGTGTACCATTGCCAGTGACTACTGTATATATACTTGCATACCAAGCACATTCTTCCCTCTAAAATTGGAGTGTGTGTTAAGTGAGAGAGCTGATTTCTGTACTAGAATGGAGGCTTGGGGATGCTAGAATGGCTTTCAGGGTCTGTGCTCCCTTCTCAGCTGCATGTAGGAGTGGTGGAATCTAGTCCTCAGGGTCATTCACCCTCTCCTTGCAACTGCAAAACTAGTTTTAACCCTGTTGCAGCCACTGGCAGATCAGCAGCAGCCTGTGGCTGAGTAGCCAGAAGCCCCTCCTGAATTCAGGCATGGTGAGCCCATGCTGTGGCAGGGAAGACACTGGAAAAATCTTTGTTCTTCATTCTACCTTCCCAAAACAAGGTGTGTGTCTTACGTTGGGGGAGAGGGAAGGGGTGGTATGCAAAAAAATGTTGTAATCTGACTGAAGTGATAGAATTCTTTCATGTTGAACTGAAAGTTTTGGATTCAAATCTTGCTTTGACTACTCATACAAAAGGCTGTTTCACACAGTTAAAAATATATATGACGCATCATCCACCTCTTAGTTGTATCTAAAGAATGCTGAATCTTATTCTTTTACTAGGTGTTTTTCTTCTCCTGCCTGATTGGCTGATGTCTTAGAGTGCCTATACAAGTGTCCCACAATGTGTTCTGATTAGAACGCGTCGGAGCAGACTCAATTAATCAAGTCTGCTGGAGCATTTTAATTAGAACACTCCAGCATGCTGCAGCATAGTGTCATAGTTTCATAGTTTCTATGGTTGGAAGGGACCTGAACAGATCATCAAGTCTGACCCCCTGCCCTGGGCAGGAACAAGTGCTGGGGTCATAATACCCCAGCCAGATATCTATCCAACCTCCTCTTGAAGACCCCCAAGGTAGGAGAGAGCACCACCTCCCTTGGGAGCCCATTCCAGAGCCTGGCAGCCCTAACTGTCAAGTAATGCCTCCTGATATCAAGCCTGAACCTACTCTCACTCAATTTGTGGCTGTTATTCCTTGTTATCCCAGGTGGTGCCCGGGGGAACAGAGCCTCACCTATTTTCCGCTGATCCCCCCCTGGTGAGTTTATGGACAGCCACCAGATCCCCTCTCAGTCTTCTCTTGTGGAGCCTGAATAGATTCAGGCCCTTTAGTCTATCTTCGTAGGGCTTGGCCTGCTCCCCCCTGACCATGCGAGTGGGCCTCCTCTGGACCCTCTCAAGGTTAGCCACATTTCTCTTGAAGTGCAGCACCCAAAATTGGATGCAGTACTCCCAACTGCGGCATGACCAGTGCTGCATAGAGGGGGAGGATCACCTCCTTGGACCTGCTTGTGATGCATCTGTAGATGCACAACAAGGTGCAGTTAACCTTTCTGACGGCTTCCTTGCATTGGCAGCTCTTGTCCATCGTAGAGTCAGCAATGACTCCAAGATCCATTTCAGCCACTGTGTTGTTGAGAAGGGTGTTCCCTGGCCTTTAGGTGTGTTGCAGGTTCCTTCTCCCTAGATGCAGCACCTTGTACATGTCTGCATTGAATTCCATCCTGTTCTCATCCGCCCACCTCTGTAACCTGTCCAGATCTAGTTGGATTCGGTCCCTCCCCTCCAGCGCACCCGCTTCTCCCGACATCTTTGTGTCATAAGCAAATTTGGACAGCGTGCTTTCCATGCCCACCTCTTAAGTCGCTGATAAAGTTGTTGAATAGCACAGGCCCGAGGATCGAGCCCTGGGAACTCCACTGCCCACATCCCTCCAGGCTGAAAATGACCTGTCTACCACCACTCTCTGGATGCGACCATCAAGCCAGTTTGCCACCCACCTGACTGTGTAGGCATCAATGCTGCAGTCACCTAGTTTTTTTTTTTATGAGCATGGGGTGAGAAACAGTGTCAAAGGCTTTCTTGAAGTCCAGGTAGATGATAGCCACCTCAGCACCCACATCCAAGGACTTTGTGACCTAGTCATAAAAGGAAATCAGGTTAGTCAGGCAGGATCTGCCTGCAGTGAACCCGTGTTAGTTGCCCCTGAGCATTACCTCCCATGCTGGGCCCCCGCAGATGTATTCCTTGATAATTTTCTCAAAGGTCTTCCCCAGGACCAAGGTGAAACTGACTGGCTTATAGTTACCCGGGTCCTCCTTTCTCCCCTTCTTGTAAATGAGGACCACATTGGCCTTTTCCAGTCCTCTGGGACCTGGCCAGAGCACCATGAGCGCTTGTACAGCCGTGCCAGGGGCCCTGCTATGACCCCCGCCCATTCCCTCAGTACTTTGGGATGAAGAGCATCCGGACCTGCTGATTTATACATGTCCAGCCCCTCCAAGAGTTTCCTATCTAGATTGTCTCTGACCCTAGGCATAGCAGATTGTCCCTGTCCCTGCTCAGAAATATGGAGGCAAAGAACTTATTGAAGAGATCAGCTTTTTCCTTTGCTGCAGTCGCCAGATTGCCAAGCCTGTCCTGTAGGGACCCCCCGTTACCTGGTGCCTTCTTCTTACTCCCTCTTGTATTCAGCATGCATCTCATGTATTCAGCATCCTGCATTTCAAAATGATGGTGGGGATGCTTTAACTAATGATCATTGAACGAGCTTTGGGTAAAGTGCCCCCACTGCCATTTTGAAATGCAGGATGCTGAACATACAAGATGCTCAGGCATTTTAATTAGAGTGGCTCTTGAGTACCACTCTAATTAAAATGCCCCCTGCCCCTCCCCACCCACATACCCTGGAGCACATGTATAGGTCACCTTTAGGTCCCAGGAGCAATGTGACAGCTCTTGTATATGTATCTTCCTGGGGTTGAAGGACCCACATAAAAACAAGACAGACTTAGGACTCCTGACCCTGTAGGCAGCGAACAAACAATTTCTAAAGATGTAAATGCTTCTCTGAGAGATGGCCCCAGGGCCATTCAGTACCACACCTAGATCAGTGAGTGTGCGGGGAGGGAAGAATGCCTGTATCACTGAAGGACCTTACAGTTACAGTAGTAAAAGTATTTGATCAGAATACTTACAACTGGGTCAGCGAGAGAGACAGATCCAACTAATAGGAGCCTCCAACAGATCCAACTAATAGGAGCAAAGAATTTCTTTCTCTTGCTGTTTTCTCTCTGTAGATTTCTCGCTATGTTATTTTCTTCTGCAGTGCTCATTTTCCAAAAAAAAAAGATCAGATCTACCTACATGCCTATCTAGTTTTTCCCCAAAAGCAACACCTGCATTCCTTGTTTACCCATAGTCCATTCTTAGCGGGTTTTTCTAGACATACTGGAGCCCAGTGGTTGGCATTCCAATTTTCTTCCTACCATCTCCACCTTTCTTCTTATGCTAACATATTCATAGTAGTCCCCTTCCTTTGTCTACTACTTAGCTCTTTCCATCATTTTTCTTTTCAGTTCAGCCGTGGATTCCTGGAAGTTTGGTACGCACTTATAACTAAGAATATAATCAAACATATTATCTCTAATTACATATTAAACTTCCTTAGTATGTTAGAATATGCTCCTCACAGAGCCGTACATTGGCTACGTTCCATCCCATGCAGGAATAGCATGTGGAGCAAACGTTCCACGCTTCTCTGAGGAGCTTCATTGGGCATTCCTTTGATGATGTAGACGTAGCCATCGTGTCATTTATTCCAGTCAAACTCAATGTGCCTCGTAAGCTCATATACTGCCTGGTTTCAGTGAGGTTGGATAATTTCATATCAGAGGATTAGACAAGCCTACAGGGATGGGCAAGGCCTTTGATGCAAAGTTCAGCAACTGCTTATGGGAAGGAAACACTTTCTTATTCCTTTGCAGGCCCTCCCACATTTCAAAGACTGAGGATAACAAATTCTCTCTACCTAACAGGACTTACCCTGCACTTGGAAATGAAATTGTTGTATGTGCCCTGAGGTTGCTCCTACCTGTATATTTTTAAAATAGCCCATCATGGAAACCACCCCCACTCTCTGCATGACTCAAGCCTACTAGAGGCCCCTGTGCTAGGCGATTGTTGCTGGTTGAATGCCCTATTGTGTTTGCTGTTAGCAGGGCTCTGCTAATGTTCTTATCAAAACCCATCTTCCCTTGTATTTGTTGTTGTTGTTTTTTATTTGGTAGCATAAATTGCAGGTTTCTTCTGCTGAGGGTGGTATTTTGAGAGAGTAGAAAGGAACAGGAGAAGTAATTAGCAATGCTATCTGGGCTCCTTTCAGTTGCTGTAAAATGGTTGGATGAGGAGCATCTTGCTTGAACGAAGACTTCTTATTTCCCCATACTAGGGTGACCATGGTTTGTATAATAGATCACAAGGGCTCCAGTGAAGGGAATCCAAAGAGTTTACAGCATCACTTATTACAACAGAGCACAGCAGGCAAACAAAGCAAGTGGGAGTGATGAGAGATGGAGAAGGAGCTCAGGATTTGAGGAAGGACTGTCATCTACTATAAGTTTGTATAGCAACTAAATGTAATGAGGCCCTCACTCGGCTGGCCTCCAAGCACTCCTGTAATGTGAGGGTCAAGAACAGCAAGCATTGTCCTATATACATGCAGGTGATGGCAAGACCCCTACCTCAGTGACTTTCCAGCATTGTTTAGTTTCCATGTTTTGCCTTGCTTTGACATGCAGTCCTTAAGGTCTGAACTAATTCTCCATTTTCAAAGGTATGAAAAAAATCCAATTTTGTAGCTCTATTCCACTGCAGTTTTCTAAAGTGGAACATGTGTGGTGATCTGATTTCTCTTTTTATCTTTGCTTCAGACAGATTCATCCTGCATGAGGGGAGTGGGCTTTCCTGATTGACCTTTTTACTCATGATCATGTACAAGCCCTTGAGGCTTGCTGTGATTGCAGCTCATGTATGAGTAAGGGAAGGAGCTGATGGCATCTGCCACTGACCAACTTCTTTTATTTTTCCATTTGAATTCTGTTAGGAATTATAGTGGCAAATGGACTTGATCAGTTCCTCAGGGTTCTCAAAATGGCCTCGCATTCCCTTTTCCATTCTTTCCACATGTGGTACAAGAGGTTAATCCTAAAAGCTTCTCTTAAGTTTTGCACTTCTAACACTGTATCACAGCTTGTACTATATAATTGCCCCTTTACTGAGACCTATATTGAACCAAATTAAGCCCCCAATATTGCCAAGAGCTGTACAGAGGAACCAGGGATTTGTCTTTATAAATATTGCAGGTTGAGCATCTTCAGAGTATGCAGACAATTTGTACGTGGTCAGTACTTGATGCATTGGCACAGATCAGCCTTGAGTGCATACAGTGGCAGGTGCATGCACAAATCATTGAAGGCTTTTCTTCAGCAGGACAACAAGATGTGTTCTTACCCAGTGATAAGTTAACTAACAGCAGGTAAAGACGTCAGCAAGACAAGCCCATTTGTAGCTTTTTCACATGTCTTAGCAGATCAGGGTAAAAACTTTTGGGTTTATCTCCACTTGATAATACGTGTGAAACTCCAAACTGCCTTGTCTTCTTGCAGTCTTCTCTGGTGTCAGTCATCATGTGTTAGTAACATGAAGGAGGAATCCACCTATTCTTGCAAAGACCAGTCCTGAGTTGGCAAGAACGTCAGACAGAATGCATTGACAGCATAGGTGCATTCAAAAGGGCCCAGGCCTAGCTGAATAATAGGTTTAATATGATCATCTGCTCTGGAGTGACTTTGGTATGAAAAGTCTTAGTTTAGGAGGGAATTTTTATTTATTTTTCCTTGACAAAATATGGTTGCAGTGAGTAGGACTGCTCTGTAATTAGGAAAGGGGCTGGGGAGCTGTGAAGTTTTCAAAGCTCTCCTGCTCTTTTTGACTTAGTTTTCTTTTCTTTCTTTTCTTTTCTTTTCTTTTTTTATTTGAGTCCATGAGCTTTGCCAAAGTCTGAATCAATAATGCTCATTCACTTTAATCAAAATGGCCAGGTTATTTACAAAGCTAGGCAAAGCTTTTGGCAAGAATCCCATAATCAGTAAGTTTGCGACTTTATTAAAGCCCTGAATTCAACCCTGTTTACCAGAAGTCTCCTAAAACTAAAAACCCAGGCTTGAATGCACCTGAACATCAGAATAGTCTGAATGTGGCCCCAGAGCAAAATTTCACAACTAAATCCCACCCTTGTATTGCATGATTTGGTCAAAGTCTTTGGTCTAAGGAGGAGAGGTAGAGAGTAAACAAGAGGGCCAGGCAGTCCCTAAGAGAAGGGACCTTTCTAGAGCTCACACACTACTCCATGTAGGAAGCTGGTACTCTCATCTTGCAAGGCTTTTGCTTCTCAGAGGGCTGCATGCTTGTGCACCGAGTACTCCTTGCACTGTTGTCTGTTCCTCTCTCCCTCTTTGCCTATCAGCAGAGGAGAGCCATGAACTCAAACTCAGAGTGGGAGCTACTTCCGTAGGTTTTTAATTGACCTCAGTGCTTAACAGCAGCTTGTAATTAAGAGCTGTGCACACGGACCAGTGAAGAAAATCAAAGCCCGCTGGTGGGAGTTGAAAGCCTCCCTTCCATACTGGAGCACTCTCACCTCTGACTCCTGGAGCTCAGAAGCATCTCAGCATCGCCAGTGCTATTGATTGCCATGGCACGCTCCTATGCAGCTGAAATGAAGCAAACCTGCCAGGCTTTTGGAGTGAGGACGGGAACTTAATCAGCTGAATAAACTCCTTGCATGGTCCTGAATTTGCAGCACTGTCCCTTCATATACTGTGTTGGGGTTCAGATTTCTAATAGACCTACATCTTTGATGGTTTTTCTTACTATCTGCCTGAGGGAGCTTTTTGAGAAAGCCACACAGAGAGAAGGCTGGATTCAAGTCTCGTTGACACCATTGCATACTCCTTTGACTTTAGGGAAGCTTCTCTTAGCATAGGTGAGGTCAGAATCACACTTCAAAAGCGCAGCTGGCCTCACACAGGCTTACATAGTCTGGTAACAATGATGAGTTTTCTGGTAAAAATAGAACTTTTCTAAATAAATGACTAGCTTTTCTTGCCCTGTTGCACAAATTAATCCAGATAGAGACTAGAACAGGAATGGCAAAAGCAGCCCTACTGTGAGAGAGCATGTGTATGTTGTATATATACCGCCACACAAAAGCACATTAACTTCTTGAATAGCAAGAAGAATCTAAGCAGACAGTATTTGCTTTGGGAGTTTGTAATTCTTCACTGGTTTTGGCCTAAGAGTGGAGTAAGAGGAGATGAGAGAAAGAGGTAAGTTAGAACTGAGCCCAAATGAAAAGTTTCTATCCGGATTTGAATTTTCCTTGAACTCAGTGGGAAATCCTTTTGTTTTATGCTCCTTATAGAATAGGCTTGGATCATGGTGTTGTGATGTAGAACTGTCCCTTCCCCCTTGGAGACCAGCAAACATCAGAGAAGAAACAGAGGTGTTGAAAGTCACCTCACATAATAGTCGTTCCATCAGTCATACCAGCCACTTTCTGCCTTTTAGACAACACACTACAGCCTGGGGAAGTACTGTTCCATCAAGATAGCTTTTACCACATTAGCTGTCAGAGCAGGTTAACTATGTAATACTGACTTGCTACCCCATGCTGCCTTGGGGAAGGGATTGCGGGCTGTTCCTCTTATGAACACACATCTGTCTTTGTGGAGGGGAGACCTTTGCACTCCTTGGGCAGCTGCAGTGGGACTTGGGAAGCAAGGTTCAAGTAGAGAACAGTGTTACTTTATTGAGAAATGTTCAAGTGTCAGTGATACCTGCTTAGGCTCCAGCTTGGAAGGCGAAAGGGGGAGGAAAACCTACCTGGTACTTTTCTTTGCTAAATGATTGTAATATATTTGTATTGATTTGAAGAGACCTTGAGTAGATAAAGGAAATGACTGCTAGATGAGCTGAGGAGCAGGGAGGCAGGATTAAAGATGAAGTGAAATTCATGGGCTATGGGTTGGCCAGGGAAGCGGCTCAGGATTAATAGTAATGTCAGTGAGAAGATTGGCAAATACATTTACTGGGGCAGCTAATTATAATGAAGTATGACATGACAAGTAGAATTAGAGAGAGGATGGGCCACCCTTCGTGGGCGGCCAATTTACAAGCAACATCGGCTGAGTGCTCTGGGGAAATGGTGTGCGTGAATTGTGTGTGGCTTCTAGGATAGAAAGATGGAAGTGTGGCCTGTGAAGACTGACTGGAGTGGCATGGGTGGAGCTGGTAGAGTTGGAATGGGTGGTGAGCTAGCTAAACGGTGCGATAATGCAGGAAAGTCAAGGATCGATCTGTGGGGCCAGACAGAAAGTGGCTTTAGTTGATTCTATGGGGATTGCACTTAAAACGTGTAGGCATCCAGATTCTGTAAATCAAGGGTCTCATAGCCAAAAGTAATCCAGGCAGCAGCCCATCCATGGAAGTGGGGGGCTCATTGTTTTGGAGAGAGGAATCGTTATTTAGAACATGAACACTGCTTCTACTCACTTGTATGGGCCAAACGCTGCCTTGATTACACGGGTGCCTGAAGCAGGGGGAGAAGGGCCCAGGGGGGTTGCATCAAATAGATTTAGGCTTCTTTAGATATTGTTCTTTTGTGTTCTCCTATAAAGAAACAGGAATTTCATTTTTTGTGGCTGAAAATAGAAATTGATCTTCACTATTTCTGCATTCTGTTTTATTAATCAAGGTGGATGCTGGCTCTAAGCCAGGGTGAGGACTGGTTAATGATGGTGTCCTAACACAACACTGGTAATCTATCTGGAGCGTCTGAGGTCCCACCAGAAGACAGACCAGGCAATATGACAACATAAAGCTTGCTCCTAGGGGAAAGGAGTGAGCCCTCTTCCAAACTATTTGTCAACAAGATGGGATAACTGTAACAGCAGTCTAAATGCTGTCTTTGTCTCTGACTTGTGAGCCTCATCAGTGCAACGTCACACCTGATGCCCCCAGCACCAGAAAGCAGAGCAATCCAGGAGCTGAGCTCAGAAGAAACAGGGTCCCTTCATGCCTCCAGGGGAGCTCAGGGTGCAGTTGCTGAGCTCTCAGGCCAGGTGCCTGACTTGATTGAGATGCATTTGCAGAGCAGACAGTTGGTGCTTTTTGCAGGCCCCACTGCTCACTAGTGCTGACCTGAGTTCAGTTTATTAACTGACAGTTGTTTAATTGCTGTCAGATGGCTTCCCTGGGGAGTACTGCTCAATTTAATGTGGCATCTGTTTTCAATAAACAGGACTCTTGTGAGGGAGAAGGTTGCGCACTGGGTCCAAAATTGTGCCCTTTGCTATGTTTTGGCTGATGGATGCTAATCATCTGAGCGCTATGCAAGGCTGGGGAGCTCAGCATTCTCTCCTGGTGCCAGCATGGATTAAGAAATGTCCTTTCAGGCCAGGCCAGTGACATAAAGGTTATTCTTGGGTAGAAGATACAAGGCTTTAGAGACCCAGTGGATCACAATAGCCATGAACGGGGCCTTGCATGAACTGATGGATAACTGGAGCTGGATGCTTCTGACTAGACTTGGAAGTTCTGTTTCCTTCTGTGCTCCTGCCTTTCTGTCTGACCTCAGGCATGGCACTTCACTGTTATTACAGTTCATATTATGGCAATGCATCATTGTTTGTCATCAGGGTTCTTTTACTGATTGTGCCAAGCACCTGGCACAAGTCGGTCCTTAACAGCACTGTGCTTTATTTTCCCCATTTGTAGAATGGCCTGAACGGTGCAGCTCCTCTGCCTAGTTGTGAAGTGCTTTGAGAACTCCTGATAAAAACATATGTTAGGGGCAAATTATTTTTCCCAAGGTGCTGAAACAGCAAACCTTGAACCCTCATTTCAGTGGGAAGGAACTGAAAGGCTATTCCCCATAGTGTGAAGAGCATAAAAATATTTGCAGGGATAAGGCTAAGGGAAGCAAAGGGTAAAAGAGATGCTTATAATTACATCCAGCTTAGCGGACTGCATTATTGAATGACCACATATATCCCGGCACTCTCACATACATATGTGCAGAATCATATTCAGAGATTTTTCTAAGGCAATTCAAAAATGTAGCTGTATGACTTCCATTGAAAGGAATGTGTTATACACCCAGCTCCCTGCTTGGTTTTCAAAATCTCAATGGAAGATATATGGAATGTTATATTCTATCTACATTGTTCACAGATTCACAGAAGTTTAGGGCTGGAAGGGACCTCATGTGATCATTAGGTCCAGCCCCCCAACTCTGGGCAAGAAAGACTGCTGGGGTCAAATAACCCCAGCAAGGTGTGCGTCCAGTCTCCTTTTGAAGATCTCCAGTGTAGGTGCTTGCACCACCCCTGCTGGGAGTCTGTTCTATAGTCTGCTCACATGAACCATGACATTTTTCCTTATATCCAGTCTGAAACTTTCTTGTAGGAGTTTATGACCATTGCTCCTGGTTTTCACCTGGGGCGCTTTGGTGAACAGTTGTTCGCCTTGCCCCTGCTGCTCTCCCCTAATATATTTGTAAACTGCCACCAAATCCCCCTGAAATCTTCTCTTTTCTAGGCTGAACAGTCCTGTATCTGTCAGCTTTTCCTCGTATGGTTTGCTCTTCAGGCCTCTAATCATACGAGTGGCTCTTCTCTGGACTCTCTCAAGCTTCTCCATATCCTTCTTGAAGTGTGGCACCCAGAAGTGGATGCAGTACTCCAGCTGCAGCTTCACCAGTGCCGAGCGGGAGAATAGCTTCCTTAGTTTTGCTTGTGGTACATTGGTTGATGTGTGCCAGAGTATCGTTTGCTCTGCTAACTGTAGCATCACACTGGTGGTTCATATTCGTTTTATGGTCAGTTATGACCCCCAGGTCCCTTTTGGACATGGTGCTAGCTAGCGTAGCACCACTGAGCCTGTAAGTTTGTTACAAATTTTTCCTCCCCAGTTGGAGCACTTTACATTTCTCAGTGTTGAACAGCATCTAGTTCTGGTCCATCCATCTAACTAATCTGTCTAGGTCTGCCTGGATCGTCAGCCTACCCTGATGCGTGGCTATACTTCCCAGAGCTTAGTGTCATTGGTGAACTTGGTCATTGTGCTTTTCACCCCCACATCCAGATCACTGAGGAAGATGCTGAAAAGCACTGGTCCAAGTACCGAACCCTGGGGGACCCCGCTGGCTGCCTTCCACCAGGTTGACACAGATCCGTCTATTAGTACTCTCTGGGTACAACCCTGCAACCAGTTTCTTACCCATCTGACCCTTGAGTTGTTGAGCCCATAGTACCTTAGTTTTACCTTGAGAGTCTCATGGGACACCAAATCAAAGTCCTTCCTAAAGTCCAAGTAAATAATGTCGACCTCATCTCCCTTATCCAGGTGGTGAGTAACCTGGTCGTAAAAAGAGATGAGGCTAGTCAGACATGACCTACCCATGACAAAACCATGCTGGCTGTTATTCAGAAGTTTGCCTTCTACTAGCTTATTGCATATGGACTCCTTGAGAAATTTTTTGAGGATTTTTCCTGGGGTTGAGGTCAGGCTGTAATTCCCTGGGTCCTCTCTCCTTCCCTTCTAGAAGATGGGCACAGTATTCCAGTCTTCTGGGACCTCTCCTGAGCACCAGGAATTCTCAAAGAGGTTTACCGGAGGTCCTGCAATGACTTCAGCTAGTTCACTGGTTTTCAGGCACGGGTACATGTACCTCTGGGGTGCTCAAAAAGGTCATAGGGATATGTGGGAGAGGAAGGGGGGGCTCCTGCCACTGTGCACACCCCAGGGGAGGCCCGGGGGCATATGCCCCACCAATATGTGTGCAGGGCAGAGATGGCTGCTGCTGCGTACTGGGATTTGTGCACTGTTGCAGCTGCCCTGGGAGCGGCACAATGCCACATGCCTGCCACTGCTGGGCTGCGCTGCACCTCCTGCCTGCCTAGCTGCAGGATGCACATGGTGTCATACTACTCCCAGGGCAGATGCAGCAGCATGCAAATCCCAGCATGCAGCGGCAGCTGCCTCCACCCTGCGCACAGATTGGGGGGCCCGGGCCTCTATTGGGGTGCATGCAGTGGCAGGAGCCCCCCCCCGTGCCCCTGGATGAGCCACCCAGGCTCCAATTGTCCCACAACCCAATCCAGCCGGGACCCCATTCACCCCAGCCCCTGCTGCTGTCTGTGTCCCACTGCCTCCCTCACCATAGGGGCCACAATTTGCTGTTCCCCCCCTCCCCCCCCAGCCCTTTCCCTCCTCTAGACTTACCTGCTGGAGGTGCTGTTGGGGGGGCACATGCATGCATGCACATGCTCAGCCCCCCCCCAATCATTTTA
This sequence comes from Alligator mississippiensis, assembly GCF_030867095.1. Lineage (NCBI taxonomy): Eukaryota > Metazoa > Chordata > Crocodylia > Alligatoridae > Alligator > Alligator mississippiensis. Next base: position 23,026,151 of record NC_081833.1, read on the forward strand.
ATATAAAGGAGTACATGAGCTGAAACTTTGAGACAGAAGGGGTAGACTTGTTAAAAAAGGTTGAAAACCCTTGAACTAGTATGTTCAGCACTCTCCGATGGAGTTCATCTGGTCCTGCTGACTTATAGATATCCAGCCTATCTAGCTGTTCTTTCACCAGCGCTATATTGACTGTTGTTAGGTCATCGTCCCTACTGTGACTATTCTGTGTAATATTTGCATTCAGCAGGCTATCCCTCTTAGGCTGGTGGGGAATACAGATGCGCAGTACTCATTCAGGAGTTCAGTTTTCTCCTTGGTGTCGGTGATCAGATGTCCAGATGCATTGAGCAGTGGTCCCACATTTCCACTGGTTTTCCTCCTGCTAATAAAACCAAACACATCACCCCAGACTCCTTCCTTCTCTCCTCACTTTTTACATATAATAGAACTTATTTCCTTGATTCCCTTCTTTCTCTGGACAGTTCTGCTCCATTTAGGCTGCCTACAGATTTCCATTTTGTAATACAGTGCCTTATTACTCCATTGAGGAGGCACAGAAAAGTCTTTTCTGTGTTTTGCTTGTGTTTCTTGTGTCCCTGTGTACAAAGCTCTTTGGATACATGGGGAGAGGAAAACTGTTTGGTCAAACTGTTCTTTCTTTTGTCTCTGACTACTATATTATTTGTCAGCATTGGCAGAACAGTTGCCTGAAACCCCAGGGTATCTTTTTTTCTTTCTCATGGATTTAGCATGTGCTGGGCAGAGTCTTCCATGACATCAATGCAAATTTTCAGGCCATTTACTGAAGTTGGTGGAGTGACTCTAGAATTGCACCAGCACAACAGATGAGCATCTAGCCTTTTATTCTCTTTGCCCCTATTCTTCCTTCTGTTGCAGGGTCTGATCCTATTGCTGTTAATGCCCAAGGTGCAGAACCATGTGGCAATTCCCAATACAGATTGTCACTAGATAAAGTTTTAGCCATCCCTCTCCTGTGAAATTTCAGTATGTTGGTTAAAGTAAAGATCAGGTAGCACTGGGAGAAAAAAGGGCAGCTACTGTGCAAGTTTTGTTCACACTGCTTTCCTGATACAGTTCAGTCAGGACAGAAGTTAATCTTCCTGTCACTTCCACCGCGGGACCATTCCATGAACAGTTTGACCTGTGCCTCATGTCTAGAGCTTTGCACTGTAGCCCAACAACTAACAGGGACAAAAGGGAAGCCAATAATTTTGTCTCCACCTGTTATTTGTTTAAATAGGATTAAAATCCTGTTTAAATTCTGCCCTGAAATAACCACAGCATAAACCCCAAGGTTCAGGACTCTGCCCTGAAGAGACGAAGCGAGGCCTTGTAACCTTAAGCCAGCGATATATAGTCACTGGAAGCAAAGTTGAAATGGCATCTCAGTAACACGTTTGCTCTTAATTCTTTGTCTTCTCAGGAGGGAGAATAAACTGCGGATCCAGAATGGCTGGCTGTGCCACCTGGCCCCAGAAATCATCCGCCAGCTCTCGCCTGATACGGAAGAGGACAAGCTGCCCTTCTCCAAGCACTCAGATGTTTTTGCACTTGGGTAAGTCCGGTTGAGTGTGGTGGGCTGGGGGTGGTATTTCTGCCTGTGGAAAAGCCAGCAGGGTAGCTGGACTCTGCTGTGCTCTGGTGTGGCTGTGACTGTCTAGGGTGAAGAGAGGAAATGGAAATAGAACCAAAGGAATTTATTTTATGGCAGCAGGAGTTAAATAACTCAGCTGGCCTCCCACACTGACATTAATTATGTGGAACTAAGTGAAACAAGTGTGCTGGGCTGCCGGGAATTCCTCACTGTGGGGGGCACCTACTTGTCTGTGAAATGATCCTGCAGTGCAGCAAAGCTTGCAGATTCCTGTGGGCCAGGGAGCCCACACCTTGGCAGCTCTCTGCCTGGGAGCATGGATCTAGATCTTGGGGAAAAGCTGGGAGAATAGCTGGATTGGGTCAGTGAGTCTGTCTGCTAACTGCATGGACAACCCTTGCTATCACCTCCGGGTTGGAAGAGGTGCAGCGGACTGTTTCCTCTGCTGTTCCCTTTGGATCGCAGTGCCATTTACCCGGAATCCTGGGCGTCTGTCAGTCAGAAGGATTCTCCCTCCCTTGCCACTGTGTGGTGCGAGAGATGAGACGCCCCCACGCTAGCTGAAATGCTGAAAGGAATGCCAAAGCAGTGTCATACATTAGAGATGCTTCCATACTGTTTTATCAACTGGACTCGAGTTCCAAGGTTGACCCTTGTCTCTAAGGCACAGAATTGAAACTTCTAGTCTGAACACTGTCCTTCTTCCTTGGGCAAATTCTAATTCATAACCCAAATTCTGGATTTTCTGGTACAGACTGACACCAATTTTGAGAAACTAGATACACCTTTTGCTCTGGATTTTGGTTTGGGCTCCCTTAAATACTTTGGAAGCTAGGTTGACTGTGTGTGTTGAGCAGGACATGAGAGTCCAGAAAAAGTCTACATCTTGAAGTTCTCCAAGATGTTGTCTTCAGCACTAGATTGTTTAGAATGATTTAAATTATTACAAGTTTGCTGTAAAACTGGGAGTCTTAGGAGAAGGGAACACTTGAGTATCTGAGAACACAATAAATGATGGATTTCCTCCAGTATGTGTGCTTAGTGAACCAGTTAATCATTCATGCTATTTATCTAAAAGGAAACATCCTTAATGACAGGGGCCCAATCATTCCTATGATAAAATCTTTCTTGAGGCAGACAGAGGGCTATAGGTTTTATCTGCTGGATTAATTTTCTTGCATGCTGTATTGATGGACATTTTAAGGACTGCAGTGTGTGGTGATTAGTTTCTGCAAAGCCGTTATCTGATGAGATATTTCCATCAAAAATACAGTAATTAAACCAGGCTGATTTTAGTATAATTTAACACCAAAAAATATATTAATGAAGGATCTTATCAAGCTAAGCGAAAGCCATTTGCTAGGGCTTAACATTTTTATTGGGGAAGCTTGCTTAAAGTGATAGCCAGTTTCATTAGAAAGTTTTCAAGTTTGGTTTTTCCTGACTTGTAATATCCTCTGGGAAGCTTAGACATGCCGGGCTGGTTCTTCAGCGTGGTGTATATTGACTTTGGTCAACATTTCCTGATTAACTGCAGCTAATATCTGACTTACACATTCTTTCCCCTGTGGGTTTTGGGATCAAATCTTTTGTAAGGGCAAAAAGTGGCAGCAAGCGAATGTGTTCTCAGGCCTCGTGAAGGCAACTGCTCCCAACCTTATAACTTTCTCTCCCCTTTCTGCTCCCTTCTGCCCACCATAATGGAGGGTAGCACCGGTCCTCCATTTGGTGAACATCAAAATACAGATCTTCAGATGGGGTCAACTGTTATCATCGTATTGTTTTCATTGGAGCTTGACAGCTGATGCCAGGAGAAGCTTTGGGTTTTGCTCAGTTTCTAGTTCATTAGAAGTTTTTGTTGGTCTGCAAAGAATTGACTGACATGCAGTAGGAGACTACCAGGATTTATGAAAAGCACAATCGTGGCCCCCTTTCTCTAGGCTATTGGGAATGGGGTAGTACAGGCGCTGTTATGTCAGTGCTGTACCATTTCTCTATAGAGCTCTTCTTTGGGGCCACATAAGGTTGACCTGAGGGCTGCCCAGTGATATAAGTTCTTTGCTGTGTAGCTCAGGATCTAGACCTTAATCACTTGGAAAAGAACATGGTGTAGAAAAAGTTTTATGGAGAAGCAAGCTGAATAAAAATGTAATTAAGACCTTGGTTAGCAGAAGTTCTTAATTAAAGAGGAGGAAAAATAAGGAATGAAGTCATTCAACTTAGCAAAGTCAAGTGTCAAAAACCAAAGGGTTCCCATCAACTCCTCATTGGTAATTATCATATCATATATGTTCAGCCTTTTATAGTGAAAGGAATAATTGAGCTACAAAAAACAAATTAATTAAAGTTGGCTGTAGCCATCAAAATAACAAAGGCAACTGGAAGGTATATCCAGGAAGTGAAAAGAAAACTTGGGAATATGAGTTGGCAGAAAAGTCCCCCTGAAAATTCTCCCTGGAAGGTGGATGGTCTGCCTGTTCAGGAAGGTGGGGAGTTGTGAGCATCAGATCCGAAAACTACTTTGTATCACTGGAGTCATAACACATGAATCCCTGACCATCAGCATCGACTCTCAGCGAAGCTGCAGGGAGTGCAGCTGCCTGTTTGACCAGCGGTGGGCAAAATGCAGCCTGTGGGCAACATTCAGCCCACCAGGCCATTCTATCTGGCCCACAGGGCCCCTAAAAATTTAGAAAATAAGTATTTATCTGCCCTGTCATACAGCTCTCAATAGTTTGCCAAAACTCAGTAAGTGGCCCTCCACCCAAAATAATTGCCTGCCTCTGTGTTGGACACTATCTTCCCCCGTGTGAGATTCAGTACCTGAGCTCAGAGAAGGGAGCTTGTTTCTGTTTGCAATCCATGTTGTGCACAGAAAGCCCAGAAACAACCCACATATGACAACACCAGACCCATCTTAGTTCAGCATGCTGGCTTTCCAGTCCTTGCAGAGCAAAAGTGGGAATGTAAGTTCAACTCACTAATTTGGGGCATGTTGGTTTTTAGGTGTCCAGCATGATACACCTGGGCCAAATTGTCAGCAGCAGTGCAGCATTTGGTCTTCCTGCTGGTTTCAGTCAGAACTGTGGGTCCTCAACACCCTAAAAACCGAGCATGTCAGGCTTAGTGCCTGAAAACAGAGGCATCAAAAAATGAGGGAGGACAATGTTTAAAAAAATCAAGCCTTTGATATATTGTGCTGTTTAGTCAAAGCATCTCACATAAGCTGCTGACAGATGTAAAAAAACAAACAAAAATAAACTGTTTTACTGGAAGAAGCAGCGTGGTTACTTCGGCCCGGCTCCGCTGCGTCTGTATAGATCAGGCATTTCAGCAAGGCTTTATGGTTCTTTTATCTAATAGCTGATTCAATCAGCTATTAGATAAAAGCGCCAAAATAGCTCCACTAAATCACCCAATCTATACAGATGTTAGGCGAACCGGGTCCAATTAACATAATGCCTCTTCTTGGTGGGTGCTGGGCTTGGTGCAGGAATGCACCAAGTTTAAAGCGCTGTTTTCTGTCGGGTTTTGGGGCAGCCATAATGATCGGTATTCATGTTAGTCGTATCCTATGGGATCCTTTAAGCCAAGCCTTTAGGCTTGCTCCAAATCTGAAGTCCTGCCTTTGCTCCAAATCTGAAGTCCTGCCCTTTAGGCTTTCTGCTCATGTAACGCTCACTGATGAGATTATCCACTGATGGTGGATTAAGATTTATTGGGGCCCTGGGCAAACAGAAAATTGGGGAACCCCACCAGGTAAGGGCAAGTTCCCTCTGTGCCTGCCAGGGGGCTGTGGCTGGGCACACCCTGTCTCCTCAGCAGGTGTGGGGCGAGCCAGGGGACACAGGCACTGCTGAGGTGAAGGTGGCTCAGCCCTGGCCCGGCATGGCTGGAGGGTGTTATACAGCTGCGGCTGCGGTGCCCCAGCGCCGTGGGATGAGCCAGAGCTGGGGCCAGCCTTGGTGGTGGGGGAGCAGAGCACGGGCCCTGCACCACCTCCGGCTGTCTGCCCACCCTCTTCCAGCCCTGACAGGGCATGGCTGTCCTTTTGTCTCCTGTTGCATTGGCACTGGTGCCGGCGCCCACCCACAGACAGCGGGGCGTGGGGCCGTGTATGGCGCTGCTTGGCACCAGATGGCCCTGGGAAGCCGCCACCACCTGCAGGGAGCCCCTTGCCTGCCCCTGGGCCTAGCCTGGCCGGAGGGCAGGAGACGCTTGCTGCCCGCCCTGGATGCCTGCAGCCAGGATGCCCGCCTGGGCCATGCTGCCCCTGGTGCCCCAGGGGGCCCCTGATTAACCCGCCCCTGGGTGACAGTAGGTGGCATGGAAGGCTTTTAAGGTCAAACCCCTAGTAAACCCATCAACAGATCTCCTCCAATGTGCTGATAGCAACCATCGCTGTTGTAAGAGAGAGGTCTGTTTATGTCTTAATGTAACTGTCTCAGGCGGCTAGGGAAGGACTTAACCACAGTGGTTATATTGGGTATATCTTGGAGCCAAATGTTCTGAGCCAAATCACTTACCATTAGTGGGGGCTTTGGCCCTGGTCCTAGGCTGATGACTGGCATGCTAGAAACATATATATAGACCTACTTAGAAATAAAGCTTACTTTTAGACTGGGTGTATTGAACCAAATGTATGTAAATAAGTTTCTAATCTTTGTCACTGGTGCTGCTGGGCTTTCATTCTCAGTCCATTCCAAATGCTATAGTAAGTAGAGATAAAAGGCAAAAGGTCAGTGGCTGCAGAAACTAGTGGCTCCTCCTCAAAAATCCCCTTTATATATAGTCCAGAAAGCTAGTAAGTCTTAGTGAAATAGTCCTTCCTAAGACACATGATTTCAAAACAGGAACGTTCAGATCCTGAAGACTGACCCTTTGAAACCTTCAGAATAATCCCAAGAGTTCACTTATTAACATGGAAAGGTTACTTCTCCACCTTCTAGAGGATGAAGTCAGATGAAAGGGTGGCAGGGAACAAGGGCAGCTGAAGGAGTCTGGCTGCTATTGCTTTCTTCTTGGGAGTGATGATAGAGATTGTCTCTGGCCAGGTTCAGCAGCGAGAAGCTCAGGCAGCTGCTGCAGAAAGAGGCAAGCTGGCATTTATGCTGTCTTTCCCAACTCCTCCCTGCCGCTATCTTCTTCAGGGAACAGAAGACATAAGTATTGGTGGAGGAGTAAGAAACCCAGTCTGAGTGTGTGGCTCACAGATACTTTACAACTTTGTAATTCAAGTCTTCAGCTACAGTTTTCCAAGTCTCTAGCCGCAGTTTAGCTGGTAGTGTTTTCCGCTGGAGAGGAACTCACTCTGGGACTACGGGCCACATTTTCAAAGGCCTAGATCTTCCTTTCACGCTGGCTGATACCTCTCATTACCCTGTCAAGAAGCACTCCCTTTGACTTGATAGATTTTTGTTTTTCATTTAATACCTGAGAGATTAAGAGCATGAGGCTGTAGTTCTCTCTCCCCCCTCCCTGAATGTGTTTTGCATTGTGCAGTGATTGTTGCTGTCATGGACAATATTTTTTTTTTCTCCCCCTCAAGTCACGTCTTGGTGAATATTATAAATGTGAAGTAGAACAATAGCCATGGACAAGGCTGTCTGTCTCAGAGCATTTTTGAAGCAGAAGATTGATGTCTCTTAAAAGTATGAGGGAAGTGGTTGAATTTTCTGCAGTTATGGGGGTGAGGAGAAGACATTGGCTGCTACTACCAGGTATAGAGGAGGTGTATCAGGAGTGTGGCCAGAGTGCACAGATATAACAGCATCTTTTACTCCTAAGCAGCAGGTGAACTTTGTCTCAGCCTTAAGGCTGCTCTAAGCTATGCTGGTGAGTGAATCAGTTTGTTGCCTGGGGGAGAGGAAAAAACAAAGGTGTCTTAAAATCTCCTTAGTCTTCTGTCAAACTGAGCCAGAGTTGAAAATGTTATTTAAATAAAATGCCTGCAGACCTTGTAGTTGAGCTCTCAACATAAATCCAGGAGGTGTGGGCTTCCTAAACCAAACACCATGTCAGTAGGCTGCTTACCCTGAAATGTTATGAAGTCCTGATCTGTTTAGCAGGAGGATCCAGTAAGTGTTTCTTTCCCACCATCTGGACTCTGTCCCGAGATGACCCAGTTGCCAGAATAGCCCCTGTTTCCTGATAACGCAGTTATGTCCTATCAAAACAGACAGTAGCAGCAGCACCCCCAATGAGGCCTGCACAGTAACATGAGCTGCATGGCCCTGGGATGCAAATTCTTTGCAGTGCAGAGTTCATTGGTTACTTCAGGAAGCTCAGTGGGTTGTTCCAGACTGATGCAGGGGCTGGATTCAGCTCACTGCAGAGTACATGGGACCTGAGCTAAAGAAGTAAATGTGATGTGGAATCTTCCCTGCCCTCTCTAGCCTTGGTGGTGGCTGATCCCTCCGGTGGCAGGTCAGTAGGGGGCGCTCCTGTGCCAAGACACCCGCCCCACTGCACCCCACCAAAAACCAGGCTTCAGATGCCTCCCCAGGGACACCAACTTCTGGTCAATTCCCTTCTTGGAGCACACCCGCAAGCCTGGGGTACCGCTACCTGGATTCAGGCCTTTATCTGGGCCCTGTGCCATCTGGGATACACAGGCCCCAGATAAAGTGCTTCTATTAGCCTGAAGCATAGAAAGTAGCCTCCCTTAGACAGCTGAGCAAAGGGAGCAAAAAAGGCTTGTCCAATCCCTCTCCCAGCAAGAGCAAGTACCACCGAGCTTGTTATAGCGGACAGCGTTATTGGTTAAAGAGGGTAGGCTTGGTGAAGGCTACAGGTGGAGAAGTGTCAAAGAATAACCCAGAGCAAACAGTACCGCTTAGTAGCCTTTTGTTATGCTTCTGTATTACAGTAAGCTATATTTCTAGATAAGTTTCAGGTAAGTTACTCACGAGTATCATCCAGAAGCTGACTGAGCTTCCTCTGGAGGCAGGCAGTGCATTGTGTCAGTGAGTTTCAAGATGCCTCTCCTCTCTCCCCCAGGATGGAGGGACCCTGAAATAACCTTTCCGACCTTACCTTCAAGAACCAGTCAAAGGCAGGTGTTGTTCGATGCCAACCAACCAATTTAAAAAGTCTCACGGTCACCTAAAGGTGTGACATGGCTCAAGCCTCTGCCCCCATGCCATGAGGTCAGTGCTTAAAACAATAGAGACTAGGTTCACTTCCCCTGTACCTGCTTGAGGTCCCATAGTAGCCATAACCCAGGGCAACCAGGTTGACAAACAGGTGAGGGAACAATGACAAAGGAAAAAAAAACTACTAAAAGAGACTGGGGAGAGACTGGGATGGGATTCTTCCACACCTTGCAGTAAGGAATAAGGAATAGAGTGGTGGGGCTTGCATCACAGTTCGAACTGTTAGGAGTCAGGGCAGCCAGCAGGTTAAACTGCCTCCAATTGGTTCTGGTTACCAAGAGGGTCTGGCTGCCAGTAGCTTAACTAAATCCAGCTGGCCATTGTCTGTATGGGAGTGGCTCCTGCTTAGAAGCAACAGCTCTTTCAGAACTCAGCAGAACAGATGCGTCTTTGGCTAGCCTGCGGCTTCCGACTCCTTGTTCTTTGTTTCGTGATTCTCACCCCTGATTCCTGGGTCCTGCCTGTACGGTCCTAGTACCCTAGGTTCTGCTTCCCTGGTTCTGGCTCCCTGTTCCTTGGGTCCTGCTTCCTGGCTTCATCCTTGTTCACGGTTCCTGACCCTTAGTGCTTCCAGACCGCCTTGCCAGGTCCTAACCCTATGTGCTCCAAACTATAATTCAGACCCCTGTCCCCTGACCGCAGACTCCTGGCTTAGCTTGGTGATGTCCCAGCCCCATGTAGCTGCCTACTTTGATCCTCTGAGTAAAGGTTTGTGTGCATCCCTGCCTCCTATTGCTGAGTCCCCCGGGCTTGTGGTTCTACTCAGGGTGACTGTCTAGGTCCTGGTCCTATACAGACCTCAACCTCCTGATTCCCTGACTTTAGTGTGGACCCTTGCTTCCTTGACCTTGTCTGTTAGTGATTCGCTCATGCCTCTTTTGAAATAGTTGGCCTCTAAGGTGCTACCCTGCCTTACCTTCTGTCTGACTTCAGACTAACATGGCTCACTATCTCTCTGATCCCCAGGGTTGTGACCCTCTATAGCAGGGGTGGGCAATTATTTCGGCTGGAAGGCCACTTAATGAGGTTTGGTGAGCTTTCAAAGGCCACATGGGTAGGCCTTCCTCTTGACAGTTGCCCCTTCCCTTGCTTGCCATCTGGGGACCAGAAACCCTGCCCCTAATCCCTGACCTTTGCCACCACAAGTCCCTCCCCTTGCCCCCCGGAAATTCTCCTTTTGGGAGGGGGGGTTGCCATCTTGGAACCAGGAAAAAACAAAACAAATCATATGCTAAAAGTCAAACACCTACTATAACATATTTTAACTTTATTACAAAAAATATTTTTCTCATGATTTGTGTTTGTGTACAATAACTCAAAAATAAAGTCTTAGTCTTGTTTATTGTGTGGCGGGTGTGTATGGTGGGGTATGGGGTGGGTGTGTGTGTATGGGTGTGTATGGTGGGGTGTGGGTGTGTATGGTGGGGTGTGGGAGGGGTGTGTTTATGTATGGGAGGTGTGGGGGGATGTGAGGGGGTTTGTGAGGGGTTGTGGCTGTATATGGGGGGCAATAGGGTATGTTGGAGGGTATATATTTGGGGGGAGTTGTGGGGGCAGGGTGTGGGTGTGTGGCATTTGTGGGATGTGAGGGAAGGTGGGGGGAATGAGGCCCCCCCCTCCATACTCCCTCCCATGGTGCACAGCCTTTGTCGGTGTCCATGGTGGTGGCAACAGCAGTGGCAGGTAGGGGTGCTCAGGGCACTCATGCCCAGCACAGGCGCTGCTGCCCAGTGGCACGTAGCTCCAGCCAGCACTGCACATCACAGCGAGGAACGCAGCCTGGCCAGCCCAGGCCGCCTCTATCATGTGTCACTCTGCGCAGCTCCCAGCATTCGTGTACCACTGAAGGGAAGCTCCACGCTCTGGAGCTAGCTGTCTTTCCCATCCCCTGCCACGCAGGTCCCAGGACTCCGCGGGGGAGCAGTGGCTGGAGCTCCCCTCCACTTCTGGTGGAGTCCCAGGAGCTGTGCAGCAGGAAGCAATGAAGGCAACTGGCTCCAGCGTATGGAGCTTCCCTCCAGTGACATGAGTGCCAAGAGCTGCATGTGCACTGCGCAGAGTGCTGTGTGATAGAGACAGCTCAGCCAGGCTGTGCTTCTCACTGCGATGTGCAGCACTGGCTGGAACTGTGCGCCACTGGGCAGCAGCACCTGCGCCAGGCATGAGCACCCTGAGTGCCCCTGCTGGCAGGGGCTGTGCACCTTGGAGGGAATAGGGGTCCTCCCCCCTCACACGCACACACCCTACCCACCGAAGCTCCATGCAGCCTCATGGGTGCGCACTCTGTGCTGTCACCAGCCCTAGACCCATGCTCCGCACTTCTGCCCAACTGCAGCTCCTCGCCCCCAGCACTTCCCGTCTTGGTGCCTGGAGCGAGCCAGATGCCAAGGTAGCTGAGCAGGTCCCCTGGCAGCTGGAGCAGTGGCAGCAGCAGCCCCACCCAGAAGCTGCTTCAGGCTGGTCCAGGCCCTTCTGCATGTGAGGGTGGGAGCAAGGTGCAATAGGGTATGTTGGTGGGGGTATGTGTACGTAGGCACCTCGCTCCCACTCTCATGGGTGGAAGGGCTGGGTGGGGTACAATTCACTGGTGGGCACCACGAGCTGGATGAAAGTGCCTGGTGGCAGCCATATTTTGCCCACCCTTGCTCTACAGTCAACCCTGACCACCTGTGTTCCAGTTGTGCCCCTGATACAAGCTTTCTCCAGATTTCTTCCACTGGTCTGTTGTATTCTCTCTGGGGGCAAAATGTAAAAGCTAAAGCAAGTCCTCATCCCTCCTGTTTCTGCAGAGCCGTCTTCCCAATCCAGCTGGAGCAGGTGGCATGAATGTAAAAGATAGCCAGCAGCTGTAAGGCATATTTACCCCCTGCATTATCTATTAAGCTTCTCCACATGCAGCAGGTTGAACCACTATTGCAGCACTGCAGGAGTCCCCCACTTGATACGGCAGGCTCACTATTCAGTATATTTGTGCCTCCCATCAGAGAGGCCTATTCTGCTCTTAGGCAGCCAGATTCTCAGCTGGTGTAAATGGGAAGCTATGCCAATTTTACACCAGCTAAGGTTCTAGCCAAATATATGCTGGAAGAGGAAGGCCAAATAACAAAGCCAAAACAAGAGCAAACTGTGATTAAAATACCTCACAAATGGGAATGTGGGGCTAGCAGTCAGGCAACCTGAGTTTTCATTTGGAGTCTGCCAGTAACTTGTATGATCTTAGTCAGGTCACTGACCTTGGTGTCTCAGCTTCCCAATCTGTGAAATGGGGATAATATCTATTGTTGTAAAATGCTTTGAAATCCCTAGATACAGGGCAATACCTACATAAGAGGGAGAGGAGGAGATTGTGGAGGGTAACGTACATTCTCAGAAAAGTGCCTCCTTGTGTACCATGACCATTGAACAAGGAAAGTGCCTTGCAGGGCCTATCCTCTCAGGGTGGATGTGCAGGGAGATCATGTAGACACAGGTCCCCTGTTCAGACTGACCTCACGGTGCATCCATGGCATTATGTTCTGAGTCCCAGTGCTACTGTCTCCCAACAGCACTATCTGGTATGAGCTGCATGCACGGGAGTGGCCTTTCAAGACGCAACCAGCAGAGGCAATAATATGGCAAGTGGGCAGAGGGATGAAGCCCAACCTCAGCCAGATCGGCATGGGCAAAGAAATATCGGTACGTGATGCCAGAGAGTTTTAGGCCTATTGATGCAGGGGGGAGGGGGTGAATTTGCTTCAACTGTGACACAGTGAGAAATTATTTGTTGATCCTCCAAAAATCACAATAGTAGGGGTGGCCACAGGAAATGCCCAGTGCTTTGCTGTGCCAGGGGCCGATGTTCACATCCTGCTGTCTCTGCTGTTGGTGCAGTGGAGGCCCAACAGCCCTACCTAGGAGGGGTAGGGCTAGAGTTCTGGCCAGCTGTAGACAAGCCTGACATATTTTTGATGCCCTGTCCAGTTCTCCTTGACCAGAAAGAGAAAGCAATTAAAGCTAAGGGGGAGTAATGGGGAGAGCCTCAGGAAGATGATATACATTCTTTCCTCTCCCAACTGCAACACAACTGCTCAGGTTCCCTGCATTTACCTAGTTTCTGTAGGGCTTGGAAGAGCATACCCTCCTTGGGAGATCTCTACTACTGCCCACACCCCACTTCTGTAAGACTGTTGTTAGAGATGGGGTTTGAACTACTGAGTTTGCACTAGCACCTGAAGTCTGTCAGTTAAGCAGCTCGTGAGTGTCTCTTGATCTCCAAAGTATGCAGGTGGAGCCTGGGATTTGGTTCAGGCTGGTCTCTGTCTGCATAGGGACAGAGCCAGTCAAGCGAGGGAGAGGGCTGTTTCTGTTGTTTCATTGCTTTTCCTGTACATGCTGCAGGACATCCTTCTCTTCTGTTGGGCGTATGAACAGGAAGAGAGACCCACCTTCACCAAGCTCATGGAGATGCTGGAGAAACTGCCAAAGCGGAACCGTCGCCTTTCCCACCCTGGTCACTTCTGGAAGTCAGCAGAGTAAGACTCCTGCTCCTCTCCCTGGAAATCCATAAGTTTGTTTCTTACTGTCCCTGGTGCTGTAATCAGAGCCTCACATGAGCCTCCTAGCACTGCTGCACATTAGGGTTGCAGTGATACAAGAGGGAATTGGGACGGAATTAACAGGAACACCATTCCGCCCATCCCGCCTAAGTCTGGGTATTTCCAACAGTCACAGTCCCAAGGATGCTGCTGCCCCCATGCTGGGTTAGGAGAACAATGTCTCCCTAACACAGCAGTTCCTCAACTGCTGCCCACTGGTGATGCATGGAGTACAAGTTGCCTCGGAGCTGGCTGGTCATGTGGCACTAGCTTTTCTTGTTACCAGCTGCTTCTACGGCTGGGAATCCTGGAGGGCTTTAAAAGCTGTTGGAAACAAGGGGTGGAGCCAGTTTAGTTGCCTCCACTGGAGAAGTGTGATCCATGGAGAAAAAAAAATAGGAGCAGCCATCAGGGCTTGGACATGCTGTCTGGCAGAGCTGACAGTCAGCCATTGGGAGAGGAATCTCTGATAGCAGGGGAAACAGTAGGAATGGTTAGGAGAGGAGGAAGAAAGGGAACATGTGGCCTGTGTTGGGGTGAATGGGGAGAGAGGGAGTTGGTCCATGAGGGAGTGAATATGGGTCAGGGCTTTGTCTATTATAATATATCCATGCTCTGAAGATGCTGCAGAGCCCAATCATTCAAACTCTAGCATGGACTGTCATTGATTCAGCAATGGACCTTGAACTAAAGTGTTTCCAAAATGTGCCTTGTAGAAAAGCAATATATGCTCCCTGTCTTGGTCAGAAATGCAAGAAGATGCACTCTGTGTGTGCTTCTAATGCAATAATATTTGTATCACTGGCTTACCTTGTCTTCCACAAAGGCTGTTCATACGAGGACCATGTTCACCTCAGAATATTAGGACTTCAAAAAGAAGCAGCTGAGGTTTCCTCCATACACTCTCTTTGAGGACATTTTTATTTCTTTTGGATAAAGAAAACCTAAAGAGGTGGTGATTTGTGGTCACCTTTTGTCTACCCCAGGACCACTGAGGTGCATATGGATCAACCTTACAAGAACAAGCATCTGAAGGGGTTTGTAGAGACATGGACAAAGCATATCTTCTAACACACACAGCTGAGGGCTGAATGCTGCACTGCTTCAGTAATTTTATCCTAAGACTTAGGTCTCCCATTGGCTTCAGCAAACCTGTTGTCTGAGGAGGTCCTTGAACAGGGTCTCTGAATTTGGCCCTGTAATAGCAGAAGGGAGACCTCAGAATCCCCTACAAACTGACATACTTCATTTTCTCCTCAAAGGTTCAAGTGGGAAAGTCCTTTTCCATGCATCCATTTTTAATTTATGATACCTAGCACATAGCCATGGAAATATACTACTTTGTAGCATGGGGTAGTACCACACAGGGTTTCATAAATTTACCTATCTGGAGAAGAGGATTTCTCCTAATTTTGAAACGTATTACTTGCCATGGAAATTGGAGAATTGGATGGAAGACAGGACGCCACAGGTGCAATGAATGGGGGAAGCTGTGCTAATCCACCTGCAAAAACTAACCAAGGACTTCTTGTATTTCAACTCAGCTTACTGATGGATGTATCTTTCTGGGAGCCAACCATGAAACTTGAGATGTTGATTTCTCATCCTGCCTCTGACAACCTAATCTCTCAGCCCTGGTGCATTATCTCTACTCTGCAGACCCAAAGAAGCCACTGAAGCCCATATTTATTCTTTGTGCTCCTTTCCTTAAACTGTAGAATACCCCAAGGTCACTTTGGATAACTGTTCCCATAGAATTGCACTGTTCTTCCCTAGTGAAGTTCCTGCTGCTCCATCATCATTATTGCATGCACTGAGGCAGAAAAGAGACAGGTTTTCAGCAAAGCTGGAACTAACGCAACACTGGTCTTTCAGAGCCTAAAAATTAGATGGTCCATTGTGAACCATTGATCAGGAGTGGTGTTAATTTCCAGTTCATGATCAGAATAAATAATACAATGACCTTCACAAGGAAGGTAAGAAGTTGATGAACCAAAGGCAGTAGGTTCTAGACTTGCTTGGTTGTGTTTGGTCCTTTAAGCAATTGCACTTAAAGTACTATAATAATTTTGCCTGTACTATGACTGCTGGCAAACTTCTGCTAGTTGGCAGCTTGCCCCTAATTACTGTAATTCTGAGGCCCTCTGTTTAGTTAGCTACATGGAGATGAGGAGCGAGGAAGAGGGTTTCAGTGCCGCAGTTGCTTTCTGTCAGAGGTGTCTATCTGGCTCCCTCATTAAGGAGAACTTGGCGGCTACTGGCCTTCACTTGCTGCTGTTTCCTTCAGAGCAGTGTGTCAGAGTAATGAGAGCTGCATTATGCATTTTAGTAATGATTTGCTTACTCTTTGGCTGCACTCACCCCTGGTGACTATTTACTGATCTCTGTGGGAGATGGAAATAGGGCTGTCCCAAATATGCTTGATATGGTACTATAGTCCCCTGTTGCTATATCAGTGGTGTGTTCATTGCTGATGTGAGCATTACAGTGCTCTTTCCATTCCCCCCCCCCGCCCCCTTCCTGAGCATGGGAAATTTGCATGTGAGGAGTGAAGAGGTCTAGTACCTTGGTAACATGGATGCAACACCAGTAACATGATAGGTTAGTCAGAAGCATGCCCCTGTTTTTCTTGGGTCTTTCTTGCTCTTTTGGCTAAGGTGAAGAATGATGTCAGGTGGATATGGGATCTGTCTGGAGATTTCTTGCTCTCTTGGCATAAAAATGGAGTAGGTAGTCTGGTAATTTTTTCCCACCTACTGTGATTTGGCTGCTGCGTAATCATATTTCTGAGGAAAAGGCCATAGATGGAAACTAAAGGTTGTCTGCACGGTAGAATGGCCACCTTTAGTCACAATGCTTCTTGCTGCCAGGGATAATGATAATTTCTCCCTCCTCTGCTGTTATGAGGACTAGTGGATCTGCAGTAGAAGAACTTTCTTTGTCGTCTACTACGGTGTGCTGTCATGTAAAGGGCATTATTCTCATGGGTGATCATGGAGATGGGGAACCTCCTGGGTCAAGCAGGACTTGTTGCTCTGACAGCATAATGTGACAGAACCTTACGATGGGGCTGAATAGAGACATGTTGTAATGAAGGGCTCATTAGAGATGACAGATCAGATCCTTACATGCTAAGGTAATGGCAACCTAGATAAGATTGCGTATGTATAAAGTACATAAAAATAATTTTCTCCACCACTGATCTGGGTAATTAAACTATGGGCTGCTTACACCAAATAATGATGTAACTTTAAATGATGTGGGCGGGAGGGTCTGTACAAGCTGTCAAACTATGTTCATGGTAAGGCTCCAATGCATAAGAATCAATGGAGTTTTTTTTAACTTTACCTGTCCCGGGTTGCTTCTGACCACTGAGTAACCTCCACAAGTAACAGCATTAACCCGTTAACTCCTGCATGATTCTAGAGATGAATAGGTAAATGCGTGGTCTCATGGGGTCCAGATAGTCCTGCTCTATGATGGGTGGCAGCTTTCCTATGACATTTGCTTCCTTTGGAATACAATCTCTAGATATTGTTCTGGTGCTGATTGCTGTCTGTCTTGTGTCTCCACCACAGGCTGTGACAGATGGAGTGAAGGGATGGTGCCTTTCTCAGCCCTTCAGTTCTCCTCCTCCCCTTCCTCTCTCTTTCCTCCATGCACTGAAGAAGACCAGAGGATACTATGGACTGGGAACATGAAAAGAATAAAGATGCCTCTTGCTCAGAATGCCTCTCCATCCTCAGATGCTATGCTAACTCCCTCTCCAGAATGAATGTCAAGCTTGCGCTGGCCAGGGGCTATACAGGATTTGCTGTGATGACCTCAAATGGCTTCTAAGGGCAAAAAGTCTGGAGAACCAACAGGTTGGAAAGTCTCATCACTTGAGTACTCCATAGACTTTCCAAGGGGCCTGTCCTCCTGCATCTGCTCCAGCAAAGGCTATGAATAAGGGATGTGAGAAGGTTTTATGCGTGTGTATGTATGCGCATGGTTGATCTTTCAATATTTTCCCTACCGATTCCCACTGAGCAGGGAGAAAATGAACAAGCAAACAGCTTCATTTCAACACGATAGATCCTTTGATCCCAATCTGTGTGGTCAGGGCTAATCTGGTTCATTTTCAGGGGTTGGTTTTCTTTGTCTTTTATTTCCCTTTGTGCTTTTTAAAAAAAAGAGCAATGTTGCTGATTCATCAGTTTATTACTTGAGCCTGTGCCTGCCTGTGGGGGGTGTGGGACTTTCGCTGCTATCAGCTGGCTCCTGCAGGGCAGTGCTTCTGCAGAGATGGCGTTCCCAGAGCCCTGCTCCCACAGTTCTCTCCAGAACCTTAATGGACATCTGTGACCTTTCACAAGTGGCTTCTCTACCTCCCAGCTATAGCCATTTACTCTCACCCCCTCCATGTCTCCCTCTCAGCATGGAGCATATCCATATTCATTTTTCTTTTAGCATTTTGCACTGTCTGTATCTAATCAGCATTTTTTTCTTAGCTTCTCTGTGCTGCATCTTTCCAAGCTCAGTCCTTCCCTCTTCCCTCTCTTTGTTACCCAAGTAAAGTTATATGTGCAGGAGTCTGTTTCTTTCAGACACTGTGCCCATCTGACTAGGTGCACCCATGCAAATCAGAGAGGTAGGCATGTGGCCATACTCGCAAACAATACTAAGGGGTTGTACTCTGGTCAAAAGTGTGCCTGCCCTGCGTCTGAAACAAACCCAGAATGCACTATGTGTGTGTGTGTGTCCATGTTTTAGACATTTATATACAGAGAAGAATGAGGGGGGATATGATAACAGTCTTCAAATACCTAAAGAGAGATTATAAAGAGGATAGAGATAGCCTTTTCTCTGTGGCTGTATGGGACAGGACTAGGAGCAATGGCCTCAAGCTGCAACAGAAGAAATCGAGGCTGGAGATTAGAACAAACTGACTCTGAAGGTGATCAACCATTGGAACAGGCCACCTAGAGAAATTGTAGATTCTCCACCCCTGGAAGTTTTCAAGAGCAGGTTAGACAGATACTTGGCTGGAATGGTTCAGTCAGGGATGATCCTATCTTTAGCAGAGGGCTGAACTAGATGACCTTGTGAGGTCCCTTCCAGCCCTACTTTCCTATGATCCTGTTTATTAAAACACACTCGTGAAGCCCGCAGCTATCCAAGCATAAGCTGTCTGTAGTTAGAAAGAAACTTTCCTTGCAAGTAAATTATTCCACAGTTGTCCACTGTGGGGTTTTTGCATCTTCTTCCAGTACATCTGGCACTAGCCACTGTCTGTGAAGATGCTGGATTAGATGGGGATCAGGTATGGTTTGTAAGAGTGCTTCTTACGCTGCTTTCCCCTCCCTGCAACTCCATTTGTTTTCTTGGTGGATGGCATGGCTTAATGTTTGGTACTGGAAGGCTCAACCTGTAGTTCCAGTCCAGTGCTACCTGGGCTAGCAGTGGCCAAAACTTTCTTCCAGCTTATGACTTTTGATTATCTAGTTTGGCAAATATTGTTTGGCAATCTCAGCTAAGGTCCCAGGGGATCACCGTTCTCATCACAAGATGCAGCCTAGTTTCCAGTCGCTGCAGGGCTGAACAAGGTTTGAATTGAAATCTTGGCCCTGGACGCACAGAGTCAGAGTTGAAGCACATTGATGAGAGACAGTACTTGTTGATAGAAACTTGCCTTCTTGTGGCTGTCAGCCGTGGACCTTACATAAAGGCTGATATTAAGGCTATTTGTCTGCAACACTCACTTGTTACCATAACCTTGGCTCCCTTGGTACATATTTGGGAGCTGGATGAGTAGCCTGTATCCATTTTCAAATTTTTTGTGTAATTTCTTTCTTTCTCTGATCACGCTGAACCTCATCCCCCTCATGCTGTGTTCCCTGAAGAGCTGCTCTGTGGTCAGCATCTTACTGCTGCTGTTTTCATTTGAATACCACATGCCTGTATTTCCCTCTCACAGTCAGTTCTGATGGGCCCTTGAGCCCATTATACTAGATATCAAGTGACAGATGATAGTACATTGCATTTTCAAGCCCTTATTGAGCATAATTACTTGACAGGAACCATCCTGAATAATTTAATCGTAGTATAAGTTAGCTTTAATTTGGAGACATTACAAGCTCTGAAAACTAGCCAGTCCTATTTTGTTTTCTGTGAATTACTTTAACTCACTTTTGATAACATTTCAACTGATTTAGCCTAAATAAATGAAGATGAACTTTCTCTGAAGCACTGCATTTTGGAAAAGAAAAAAAAATCTTGCTTGGATTGTGAGACCATTAAACAAAGCAGGTTTGTTCTGTTCAGTTTTCACATTTCTCTGTTTGTATAAAGCCCAAAGAAGGGAACAAGCTTTAGGACTAAACATACTTCCCAACTTTCTCCTGGTTTAAGGTTTTTGGAATGCAGGGCATTTTGCTGAGGCTCGTCTCCAGTGCTGTGAGGATGGGATTTTCAGAAATCCTCAGCATTATTCTAGATCTGCTCTTAGTGCAGTTAACATTAATTTCGATGAGAGCAGAGTAAACTTCACCTTCTGGGCCATGTGGTGTCATGTTCTGCCCTCAGGTACCTACACTCACTGCCTTCATTTCCACTGCTCCACCCCAAATCAAATGAGTGAGTGAGGACAGAATTTGACCCTGAGCATGCCAGTTACCCACACTGGGCGAGACAGCACAGTAGACTTCCCATTCCTTATGGCAGATGATGCACAGTTCACTTTGGTGCTGCTTTGCAGTCCTCCTAATCCTGATAAGAAAGAAATGTGTCCTTATGCCTTTCTGAACCAGTTAATCTCTAAGGTGCCATCCTGCCCTGCCTTCTTTGCCTCTGGTTTTCTCTCTTTCTTGGTGGATCCACATGAGCATGGCTGGGTGCAACATCTTTGGGTCTTGAGGGCAGATATGCAGGGAATGTGAGGAGATGCACCCATTCAAAGCAGGCAGGAGAAGAGGAGCCATGGCCTTGTGAATATGTGCTACCACATCCCCTTGACTGTTTTTTTTTTCCATGGGCAAGGCTGGTATGGTGCCATCATCTTTATCCTCCCAACAGTGGATGTTGTGCAAGTGCCACAGGTTCATCAGTGTGTGTAGTCTCTGCAGTACTCTGGGTAGCCCATTTAATCTCATTTCCATTTTGTTCCCAATCCTTTCACTTGAATAGTGGTGGTATCAAAATCTGGCTCCAGGTTCTTTTGCCACACACACCTTTCTTGTTCCCCTCCTGTTTCTCAGCTGCTAGCATGGACCAACTTCATGATATGCTGGGCAGCAAGAGACACATTTTCAGCCTTGTTCTCTTTAGTACTTCTCACTCACAAGCTTTTCTTGTCCCTCTGTATGTCTGTACTTCCTCCTGCTACTCTCCCTTACCCCTGCATGCCTCCATCTGTGCTTGTGTGTGACTTGTGCCATAAATGATGCACTAATCCTCCATGGAGTTGGGCTTAGATGACTCTTGAGGTTCCTTCTGACCCTGTGATTCTGTGAGTTTCTCGGAAGAATTTTCACCAAGGCCTTCACTGTGTCTGGATGGAAATGCCCATCTTCTAAGTCACTGCACCTCCTGTGAGAACAGAAAGGAAAACGCTTCCAAATGTATTCTGCAGGAAAAGATTGTCTGCAAAGATCTGTTCATCTTGTGTTCCCCAAGTCCCTTTCCTCCCATTCAGTACCTGAATTCAGGGTTGGTGGGTTGTCTATGCAGAGAGGATGGGTGTGTGGGTCTACTTGTGTGTGCTTGTGGGGAGGGGAGATGCTCCCATTTGTAATATGTAAAAATCAAAGTAGAAATGAGTGGAAATAGTTTTTTTTGTTTGTTTTTTGTTTGTTTTTCCTTTCCACCATTTCAACCTTTCCCTCCAGATATGGGGCTTGTGACGTGGTGTTTGCACTTAGATACATGAGCACAGAGGAGGAAGAATGGCATGTTGGCATCTTAACTTGAATATTTTTTTAACTTTGTGCAGTAACTGAATGGCTCAAATCAATTTGTACAAAACAAGGAGGCCGTGGGTTCCCCGAACCCCACACAGTAATAGACACAGTGGCATGCCTGCTTGCTTGATTTGAAGAGAAAAAAATGCTATTAGACACACCATTGCTTTGTGATTAAGGGTAAATAACTCTCTATCCAATTTCAGCTGCTAATGGAATCTCAGCTTTTCTGATGCCACCTTCATGCCAAGTCGCATACACTTTTCCATCATACTTTGCAAGTTATTAAACAGTTTTGTGTTTTTTCAACCTTCCCATGCCCTGCTGGTGGGATGGAGCTGGTGTGATTACAGTTACCTCTTAGGACTTTCTCTTCCCCATCTTTCATAGGTTGAATGGTTTGCAGTGTTTTGGAATGATGAATTTCCTTACGGCCCTATTGACTGATGGCTTCTGTTTAGCGATAGAACAGGTACAGCATGGGCAGCAGGAGAAGGACTTCGCCTGTTTTTGCTCCTACTAGTGAGCCTCACTCTGCAACAGAGAAGTTGCTTCTGGTAACAGGGAGTGATGCTTAGTCTCTGTGCCCATTCATTTCTCAGTCTTTCTCCTGACTGCCAATAGAAATGCCAAATGTGCTCTCAATCCACTAGAGAAGTGGGCTGACATCACCCTCTACAGCATGAGCCAAAGATTCTTTTAATGACTTGCTTTAAGCTGCTTTTGATATGGGCTGGCTTTGTACTGGTGGCCCTGGAAGCGGCCAAGGGTGTTTACATGTGTGTAGCTGAGCACATAGTAATCCTCAGATATCATGAATAATAACAAAGGCAAGAACTCTTCCCTGTGGAAGGAGATTTATTTCTGGATCTCACTTAGTGTATGTTGAATCCGTGTGATGAATGTTAACTGCACACACAGTGGTATATTCAGACAAAGGGGCTACCAACAGGAGGGTTACGAGTGGTATTTAAAAGCACTGCTTTGTTTTCTCTGCAGGAGGCGGTTGTTACATCCCCAGTTCATGGGAGTGAAACCAGCTTGTTGCCCCATAAACAGTCCTCTCACATGAAGAAACATAACAGGAGCAGAGAGGCATGGTATCTCTAATGTCTTTGTTATTATTTGCGAAGAGGGAGGTGTGCTACATTTCAGACTGTCATTAGCTGCCCCATAAAGCATGTAGAGGAGAAAAATTATACTACAGTAACCTTCAATGCCCCTGCTAGGTGGGAGCTTGTATTGACAGTACAGGAAGGAAAGTGTCCATTCCTCCTTTCTGTCTAAGAGTGATCATACTTCTCATCATACCATTCAGATACATCCTCATTTCTCATTCCCAGAGAACAGACTCAGAAATACAGGTCTCTGATCTGTCCCCATTTTGTTCATACTAAAAAGTTTTATTTTTAAATTTAATTTTAATTTTAGAATTAAATCTGCTGAGGAGAGCAAATAGTGGGAGAGACTAGAGACCAGGCTTCACCCAGGCTGTAGGGAGTGCATCAGGAGGTGTTTTACAAGTTTGTGGCAGGGCTTATAGAAGGTCCCACTTCAAAGGGAAGAGGGTGCATGTTTGTTATCAATATTTCAAGGACCCCTCCACTCAAGTAGTGATTCAGATGGAGACTGGCTGGAGGGAGAATAGATTTATTCTTCAGTTAGTTCTGGTGTCTGTCTAAAGCTTGTACCCTTAAGGCAGTACACTAGAAGCAAATGTCAGAACCTTGGCCAAGAAAGTCAAGTTTCCTATAGCATGTTCTGGGATGAAGGATGAGGAATTCCTGGATGGGCATATTCTTCTCTTTTTTTTTCTTTTTTTTTTTGGGGGGGGGGGGCAAGACACCTTTCTACAGATCCCCATCCTGTCTCATCCCAAAATGTATTTCAGAGGCTAGTCACTTAGTTGTCAAACAGTCCCAGATTAGCACCTAGATTCAATAGAAAAAGTGTCCTGAAATTACAACTTTGTATAGCACCTGAATGGTTTTGATCTACCATAGCTGGATAACAACCAATTTGCCCAAGATACTCGTGGGGCTGTGGATCTTGCATGTGGAGAGGGAGAGGTATTAGAATCACCAAAATCTCTTTGCAGGAGGGCTGCTTGCTCTGAGCTTGCCAGCAGTCAGCAGGTCTATGTCCACCTGGTTGGGAAAACTGTTAAATATGTGGTAGCTCTGTAAGAAAGCCCAAAGATCTCATTACCCCTCTGCTACTTAGAGGAATCTTGGGCAGGAGTGATCCAAAATAAGAAAAGTTTTGATCAACCAACAGGCAGTACTGATCTACAGGCCTGGAAAGGATGATGCTAGCCTTCACACTGCTCCTGCATGTAATAGTTACAGATTAGCTTGGAAGTTGCAGTAGACCTGTGCATGTGGTTTCCTTGCTTAACAGTAAGGAAGTAGGCATAAGGCCTGAAATGTGAGTCTGGTGAGCTTTTATTTTTTCCCCATCCTCCTCACTTGTCCACACTGCTTGTCTTCAAGAAGCTAAAAGAAAAATGGTGGAATTTTCACTCTCCTCAGTAAAGTGCACAAGTCTGAAGGACAGGCCCAGATGGGTCAAGGCAGCAGAAGAAAATAAATGTCCTTGAGGCCTGCAGAAGAGAGCCACAGTGGCCCAAATACAGTACAGGGAAATTCCTCCTGATATCTGTGGTGATATTTTCTTCCATTCATGTGCATGCCCCCTATGTTGGTCTGAGGATTCAGACTCATTCATTGGTCTCTCCTTCCCTACCTGCCAGATATAAAAGAAATAAAGATGGAATTTAGACCAGTGCAAATGGCTCTCTCAGACACATCGCTGTTCTTTGGCATGGTGTCCTCCTTTGCTTCTCATCTATTTTATTTATAGTTTCATAGTTGATAGTTGGTAGGGTCAGAAGGGACCTGAGCAGATCATCAAGTTCGACCCCCCTGCCATGGCAGGAAAAAGTACTGGGGTTGGAACCAGCACCACTTTGCTTGGAAGTTGGTTCCAGATCCTAGCCGCCCTGACTGTGAAGTAGCGCCTCCTGATGTCTAGTCTGAATCTACCCTCTGCTAGCTTGTGACCATTATTTCTAGTCACTCCTGGGAGTGCTCGGGGGAACAGGGACTCTCCCAATGCCTGCTGGTCCCCTCTGACTAGTTTGTAACAGGCTACTAGATCCCCCCTCAGCCTCCTCTTGTGAAGGCTGAACAGGTTCAGGTCCCTTAGCCTCTCCTCGTAGGGCCTGCCCTGCTGCCCCCTGATCATGTGGGTGGCCCTCCCCTGAACCCTTTCAATGCTGTCCACATCCCTCCTGAAGTGCAGCGCCCAGAACTGGATGCAGTACTTCAACTGCGGCCTGACCAGTGCCGCATAGAGGGGGAGGATCACCTCCTTGGACCTGCTTGAGATGCATCTGTGGATGCATGATGAGGTGTGGTTGGCCTTCCTGACTACGTCCCCACACTGTGGGCCAATGTTCATTTTGGCATCAATAACGACTCCAGATCCTTTTCTGCCTCTGCACTGACAAGAAGGGAGCTCCTCAGCGTGTAAGTATGCTGCTGGTTCTTCCTCCCCAGGTGCAGCACCTTGCACTTGTCAGTGTTGAAACACATCCTGTTCTCATCCGTCCTCCCCTGTAACCTGTCTAGGTCCAATTGCAGCCTAATTTTCCCTTCTAGCGTGCCCACATCCCTCCACATCTTAGTGTCATCAGCAAATGTGAATAGGGTGCTTTTTACCCCCTTGTCCAAGTCACTGATGAAGGTGTTGAACAGTGCGGGTCCGAGGACCGAGCCCTGGGGGACCCCACTGCCCACATCCCTCCAGGCTGAAAATGACCCGTCCAACACCACTCTCTGGGTGCGGCCCTCCAGCCAGTTAGCACCCCATTTGACTGTGTAGGTGTTGACGCCACAGTCCCCTGGTTTTTTAATGAGAATGGGGTGAGAGACAGTGTCGAAGGCCTTCCTGAGGTCCAGAAAGACTACGTCCACTGCTACCCCTGCGTCTAAGTATTTTGTGACCTGGTCATAGAAGGCCACCAGGTTGGTCTGACAGGACCTGCCTCGAATGAACCTGTGTTGGTTGCCCCTAAGCATATCAGAGCCTGTTTTCTCTCTAGCTGTAACTGAACTCAGTGCAGCAGAGACTAGCTCCTGGTCCTGGTGTAATGTTAGGTATTTCACCAAACATTGCCTTGGCATTTGAGAGAGCAAAAAAACTTGACTCACTGGTCTTGGATCTGGGTACTAGGTAACATGGTCATTGTGACAATACACTAGGATGTCCTAAAGTTTCAGACAGTCTGCTAGAATACAAAGAGCTTGGCATGATAGTTTTTTTGTTTTGGTGGAGAAAAAATCAGTTTGTGTTGAAGCAAAACCAATTGCTTTTGATTTTTTGGCAAATGGAAATATTCCATTTTTGTGTTTAACCCAAAATATTTCATTTGACTTGAAATTTTGTTTCCTAGCTATTTAATCCTTTTCATAAGCCCTTTTTAAAATTTAGCCTAGTTTTTAATACAAAATGCAGAGGCAAAGCCTCTGGCTCTGTGGGCCAGATCCAGTGTTTTTTCAGGCCAGATGGGCTGTATGTTGCCAGCACCTGCTCTGATGGATCAGATGGATCAGAGCACTGAGTAATGAAAGGAATTACAGCAGCTTCTGCCCCAGTTCATGGGCATGAACGTAGGTTCCCTTTCAACTTGACTGGCTAAGGTGGAGTATCATTGCCTGAGATCAATGCGTTTCCTATATATGTATCATCTTGCACTGGCCAGTGGCAAGAGCTCTAGATACATTCTTATGCCTCTTGGCTTTATACCTCAGCCAGAAGTCTCTTATCTGCACCCACAATACATGTGCCATATTTAGAGAATCCAGACCATATGTGGTCTGGATAGAAACCACCTGTCCTTGTTTCTCCCCATTTTCTGTTTTGTAACACAAAAATAAAGCTTGGGAGAAGATATCACAGAAAACAGTCCAGGTTCCTCTGCCCCTCCGTGAAATTGCACAGGTCAAGTGAGGTTGTTGGAAGATTTTTTACACCATTTGCAGCAAGCAAGAAATGGAGTTAAATGAATAATTAATCCAAATTTTAGCCAGGTTTTGCTTTCAGAATAGGTCTACCCAGAAGACCAAAGCCCTCTCTGAAGGTGGCCTTTGTTAGTGGAAAGTCAACAGGAGCTTAACACAGAAGTAAAGCACTACCTGCAGGAAATGTCCCATCTCCCCAGTACCAAGCTAGTCTCCTGGTTTCTCAGGAGCAGTGGGATTCTGTTTGTCGTATGTCTTCTGTTCATTGCTGTCCAAGCACCTGGGCTCTTGAAATCAGGATGACATTTAATAAGCATCCCTTGTACTCTAAAACAAAAATATCTCAGATTGTTTCCTCCATATCTTTCCTGCTTTCTCCCCCACTTTGTGATAACATCTTACCCAGGCCATGAACAGTGCAGGCTGCTGTACAATAGTGTAGATGAAAAAATAGCTGCCCTGTGTTTATCGTAAATTAGCTTCGAAGAGCAGCTCCTTCCCTCCATTCAGCTCAGCAACTATTGTTTATGCAAACGTGTTATTTGCATTACGCTTTCTTATTTTTGAAAGTCTTAATTATTAAAAAACAAATCTTATTTCTTTCTTTCAGTCTTTGTTTTTTAATCCCAGCTTTGTGTATAGTTTTTCCGGTTTAAAAATATCCAGTCCTTCAGCACACAGAGAATGTAGGGAGAAAATCTCCACAATGCCATCTAATAGGAGATTTGAAGGAGCAAGAAAGTTCATCCGGTTGCTTAGTTTAGCTGTGCAAGCTATGGGGGAGACATTGGTTATTTATGGATGTAGTGTGTGAGATTGAACAGGACCATAAGAGTAGAGATGAGTCTAAAGCAAAACCCTTGTGCACAGCTTCAACTAAGTGTTGTCAGCAAACCATATCAGAGTCCCATGAGATTTGGGAAGGTTCTGGATTTCAGAGTTCTAAGGTTGAGTGTTTTTCTCTTACATTTTATTTCAGGCCATTTTAGAGAGATGTGTCTGAATTGTTACAACACTGGCCCTACTTACTGCTTTGTTGATGTAAAGACATCTTTACAAAGTATAGTCAAGAATTCAGCCCAGGCTATTTGCAACTGGATCTGAGAGTTTCTTGCACCTATTTTACAGTATGTTGCAGAGATGGTTAAATGGCATCAGATATAATAACTAACCTGAGCTCTTACCTAATTTGAACTGAAGTGTGAGCCACAGCATTATGGCATTTCTGTGATGCCTTGTCAATCTGAGACACAGTTGCAGTGGGACCTTGTAAATTGATTTTGCTAGCCATATTCACACAGAGGCATTACATGCTACAGATCTAGCTGACCCCAAAGGATGTTTGCAAAGGCAGAATGCAAGACTGGAAGTGCAAGCATACGCACACTGCTCCATCATTCCAAAAGGACCTTTTATTTTATTTTTTATTTTTACCTTGCAAAAAAGTAGCAAAAAGAAGTATAATGTAAATCAGTGGTCTCCAACTTTTTAAAGTAGGAGATTACCTTTGGCGTTTAAAAGCAACCCAAGATGTACCGTGCGCTGCTGCCACTCCTCTCCCTTGCCCAGCAGGTAAGTCTATGGGGAAAGAAAGTGAGGGACAGATGGAGGCAGAGGGAGAAAAAATTATTTGAGGGCGCGCCTCCCCAGCAGGTAAATCCCACCTGGTTTGAGCCCCACTCAATTTATCCCAACTCCTGCCTCTGCAGCACTGTCCCTCACCATGGGGGCCTCAATCTAGCCCCTGCCCCTTCCCTCCTCCATGGACTGACCCATTGGGCTGGGGTGCATGCATGCATGCATGCAGGCACTTAGCCCCCCACCCCAGCCTCGGATTGACTCCAAGAGGCTCTGAGATCTACTGGTGGATCAAGATCCACTGGTTGGTGATCACTGATGTAAGTTAAGTAACTACAGAGTAGATACCAGTATATTCAATGCACTTTTCTATCATTTAAAGTTTAAGCACTAGCAGGTGTAAGTCCTCTTTCCTTCAAATCTTCAGGCATAAAGAGATTCCTCCCTGAGTTCATGAAGCGCACTGCAGCATTGGCATGGAATATCTGATGCATAGCAGTTTTTTAAAGGTGTTGTCATTTTTTATATGCAGATTGAAAACTAATTTGAATCGCTAAGTGGATAGGTGGCTCACTGATAAAAGGCATTGGTCCCTGGATATATGCAAGGATACTTGTATAGGTTCATAGGGAAGTAGGGCTGGAAGGAATCTTGCAAGGTCATCTAGTCCAGCCTCCTGTTCAAGGCAGAATCATCCCTGACTAAATCATCTCAGCCAAGTGTCTGGCTAACCTGCTCTGGAAAATTTCCAGGGATGAAGATGCTACAACTTCTTTAGGTAGCCTGTTCTAATGCTTAGTGACCCTCATAGTCAGAAAGTTCCTCCTAATAGCTGTAGGATTTTGAAGTTGATAGAGGGATCCCATGTCATAATACATGGCCTTCCATCCTGAGTTTGCTTTCAGGGCTTTATTTTGACATACCTTGATAGCATAGGGGACAGTGACATTTTGGTATGACTTGTTTTACTTTCACTTGTCCTGAAATTGGCCCGAAACAATGTCTCATGACATTGTGATGTCAAAAAGGCACGAAGAGCTGAATTTGTTCCAGTCAGATCAATTGAAAAGGTTGCTATCACAGATGTCATTTATTTAGTAGTATCAGTCCAGTTCTTCATAGACTTTTATCCAGATCATACGGTACTTTGATAGGTAATTTCAGAGGAGACCTGGGGCTGGAACTGCAAAATTACAGAAGG
Organism: Alligator mississippiensis; assembly: GCF_030867095.1. Lineage (NCBI taxonomy): Eukaryota > Metazoa > Chordata > Crocodylia > Alligatoridae > Alligator > Alligator mississippiensis. The sequence goes on from NC_081833.1 coordinate 23,055,219, forward strand.
GCAGGACTGAGGGAAATCTGAATGACAGAAAGCTTGCATGCCAGCCCCCAGTGGCTTTTGGGCTGAGATATGATTCCTTCCCTGTCACAGACGCTAAGAATTCACCAACACTGGGGAGTACCTACCTCTTTCTCTACTACCACATATAATAAATTCAATTCTTCTATGCCGCCTCCTCTTATTTAGGATGATGCCAGAGCAGCACTGCTAGTATATGTGTATTGGAAATTACTTCTCAGAGTGGCAAACCAAACAGCGGCTTATCACTGTTCAGTGGGAAATGTTTGTGAAGAGGCTTTGGAGGAAAGAGGACTTCTGTGCTGGTTAATGCTTAACATTTTTAAGTGGCAGAAGAGTGTATCAAATTGGAAAGACAGCTGTTGCATTTACCAGTGTGTATACAAAAAATGCTTCTTTTTAATCACTGTTAAAACATTATTCAAGGGACCTCAGAAAATAGAGACCTTATGTAAGGTCCATCACAAAATATCAAGCTAAAGCCTGTGATGACTCTTGTGTTGATTAAAATAAATACTGAGTGCCATTGCCACATTTTTCACACACAATTGGATGCCATTTTCAAAGAACAATGGAGATTAGAGACTGAAAAGATCTCATGGATCATCCAGTCCACTTTCTTGCCAGGATAGTTCCCTCTGTGTCTTTTACTATGTTTTAGCCCGACCTTGTTTTAACATTTCTAAATAACATAACTTTCATCTCTTCCCAAGGAGTATTCCACATTTAAGATATTACGCTGACGGGGACTTCTTCCTCATCTCAGCCTTTATTTTCCATTTTTTTCAAAACCATCTCAGTTCCAGCTGTCTTGTGCCACACTGAAGTTTCTCTCCCTCCTTGGTGCCAGCAAACTTCCATTATTTCTGTAGACTCCTACCAGATCTTCTAATAACAATCATGTAGTCAAGTTACTCTACATTTAAGTTCTTTAAGTAATTCCCTTTAACTCTGTTTCTCCAACATCCCAAACCAGTGTCTTGTTAGTCTTTGAATTCTTTCTACTTTGTCCATTCTTTACCAGTACGCTGGTGCCTGGTGTTGAGTACCATATTCTAGGGGCAATCATGTCAGGAAGCAGCCCTTGCCTTCTTCCTTGGTGATAGGGGCCTTCTTACAATTATGGTCAAAGAGTGCTTTTGTTACCAAATCACAATTCAATATATTGTCTCCTTTTGTATCTTTTCCCCCCACCCCCCACTGCTGCCTAGCTTCAGCTACTTTCAGCGTTAATGGAAATTTTACAGATGCTGGGCCAGATTAATCTATGAAGCAGGTCCATTTGAGTCTGGGCTCTAGTCCCAGATAAAATGCCATTTTCCCCAAATTCTGCTCTGTGTTATATTGAATCAATTTGATTGGTATATTGTTTTCTTGGATATATATAAGAGAAATCTGGTTGTGGAGCTTTCACTTGATATTACTTTCAGCCTCAAAAGGGGCTTTTGTGAAGAGCACCTGAAATGCCCAGGGGTTTTGAGTCTGTTAACGCTACAGGTGGATAATGCCGGGGTCTTGGGACCTGTTTGGGTACTCTCTCATGTGCTGTAGTTTGCAGAGAAGGTCCAGTAGTGTGTGAATCACAGTCGCAGAGGAACAACAGTTGGGCTTTTTTCCCATCACCTAGTCTGTTGCAGTTGTTGGTCAGGAAGTTTATTCATGCACAAATCAACAGCAGGCCCAACTACTTCCCAGCTCAGGCACAAATGTTTTCTTCTTCTCTTCGCATACTCTAACTCCCATTAACGCTAATGGGAGTTGTGTGTATGAAGGCAGAGCGCAATAGACCTCCGTGAAATGGCGCTGCATACACAGGATGTCTCTGCAAATGGCTGCACACTGCTCTGAATGGGTGTTATGCTCACCAAAGCATGCTTGACAGAGTTCCTTCAGCTTTCTGCATCTTCCATGATCCCAGCTCCAGCTAGGGAACTAACTCACAGTAGCTTCCAGCTGCTTAAGTAACACAGTTTTTCTGGTTTATCACAGAGCTTGATAGATGCTGAGGGATGGCAAGCCCCTGGTTTGTTCTCCTATTCAAGGCAGCAGAGGGCTGTCACTCACTGACTGTGCTGATTGGTACTGGTTTGCTGGACATACTGTAAGCAAGTAAGGTAATGCTACATCCATATAACCCACTTATTGACTCTAATTTAGATTTCCATAGCTGATGCTTATCTGATACAGGGGATTTTTTTTGTTAGTTAGAACCTTATAGCTAATTTCTATGGCACTGCAGCACAGAGAGAAATTTCCCAAGCTGGCCATTCATTGACATGGATGTGTGTGCATGAACTGCTCTGAGAGATTGCCTAAAAAATTCATTCTTAGGGTTTTCTCTGGTTCAGATTCTCTGCTGGACTAAGTATGACTTGTGTTGGGAGGTATGTGGCTCAGTGGGCAGGGTGCTGGACTAGGACTTGGGAGACGAGGGTTCTGATTCAGGCCCTGATATTCCTTTATCTAGAATAGGAATAAAGACGCTGAGCTTTTCGCAGTGTTTTGAGACCTACAGATGTAAAGTGATACATATTAGCCAACTTTTCTGTATTTAGGGTCCTTTTAGGTTTGAACTATCCCACCTGTGCATAGAATAAGGGAAGATGGGCAGTCCAGAGTACATGAACCCAATCCTGTGAGCCTCCCTCAGATATCAGCATGCTTTTGGAGCCATTCTGCTGTGACAGAATCCTATATATACTGCCTGGGAGGAGGAGTTTGCAGAACAATTCCCATTTAAGGAGTCATTGAAGAGGTCCCAGCAGTCATCCCATCCCACTCAGCGCTCCCTCCACTCCAGCTCACATTTTGAATGACTAACCCTTCATGCCTCCACTTGTGCAGTATCCTCCTAATTCCCTAAGGTGGACCTGTAATCACACCTTCTCCACCCCATCCTGAGCCCCTTACAACCACCATTGACTCCTCTAACTTGACACTATCTCAAGGACAGTGTGCACAAGATGAAGTGATCTACCCATGCATTTAGCTAAAGGTCCAGTTAAGGACAAAAACAATCTGCTATTGGCCATAAGAAACATATTTCCTAGGAAATAAAATGTTTCTCTTCCCACACAAACTGCTTAGTGTTTTTAGGCGGCATTTATGTTGGGGAAAATTCAGTCTGCGCGGGAAGTCAGCAGAATGATTGCGTTCCACTAAAACTCAGCTTAAGCTTGAGCTTTTATGAGGGACTTAATGGTGCAAAGGCAGTGCTGGCTTTCTGTGCTAGACTGAACTCCATCAGTTAGGTGCTTGTGTGTTCAGAAATTGTTTTAAGTCAGCCCCTATCTTCTGTTGCCTCTGGCAAATCATTTTTTAATCTGCCACAGTTAAACCAAAGCAATGATCTGATTTGTAGTAGAGGACCAACTGCTGAGAGATAGACAACAGAAAATAACGCACAGGTTAATGCATCTTGTCTGTGAAGAAAAGAGGAGTCTACCTGCTTTCTGGGTAGCCTGGCAGTACTCAAAAGCCCTGTGTCTATTGCCTGATAGCTAGCCATGCTCTGTACGCTTCAGTCTGCTACTTTGCCACTGTTTGAGCCCACACCTGTGAGGAGCACTTGGGATGTTTGATTTTGTTTCTTTGTTTTGTTTTGTTTTGTTTTGTTTTGTTTTGTTTTGGGCGAATCGTGACCTTTGGGAAGCTACATCAGTTAAAAGCCTTTTTATTTCCTTTCTCTGTAAAGTATGCTGTTACACTTTTTTCTTGTACCTAAAGTATATATAAATATATATACATATCTACATATGTATGTATATAGATATATACATATATAACAAACTCTAAATCCTGTACAGTTTCAAACCAAACTCAATGGCCTGCTTTGTTTTCTTCGTGTTAGTTATGACTGTTGCAGAATGAGCTGAGATAAGAATTTTATTTTCCATTTTTCCTCCTTTTGATTTTCTTTTTATAAATACATATATAAATATATATATTTTGTTGTTGTTGTTGTAAACTTCTTGTCACCGGAAAAGAATAATAGATTCTGGTGCAAAAAAAGAAAAAAAAAAAAGAAAAAAAAAAGACTTAACTAGCAAAGGCACGATGGATCTCACCAATGTAAATTTGTACAGTGACATTTATAAAGTTTTCTACACTTTATGAAAGTATTTATAATTTCAGCTGTCTGAGTGCGAATCTCTGTGACCTGCAGAAATGGTTTGCCATTTGTTTCTGTGTTTTTTGTGCAGTGTTTGGTGAGGTAACAATGTATGAATTATTTATGCCAATAAAGACTTTGAAAACTATTGCGTCACATGAGAGTCATAGTCAGCATCTCTTACATGTGCAGAGATGCTCTCTCAGTGTCTGTGGTTGCTTTTATTGCTATATGTTATATATGTTATATTATTTTTATAGATGGTATTTCTGTGTAATTTGTGTGGACCCCTTCTTCCCATCAGGCTATTTCTTCACTACCATAATATAGTGTATGTTCACAGCGAGATCGCTGATTTGAGTTACGCATCTTGCTGCAAAACCTTAGTGGAGAAAAGGCTCAGGTACTTTTGACCTTAATGTAGCTAACTGAGATTAAGTCTAGACATCATCCTCAAACTGGTGTTTAACTTGACTAGATGCATCAAAGTCAAATTACCTGACTGTTGTTTCCATTATGATTTCACTGTGAGATCCTTTTTCAGCACTAAAGACATAACCCCTGCTCTTCTCATACATAACTACCTTAAGGGAATCCACATGTCATGCTGAACACTGATTAATCAAAAGAACACAGCATGCTCCATTAAGGACTGTGCTACAGCTATAGTACTTTTGTGAGGACAGCACTTTTCCTTCATAGGTAACTCTTTATTTAGAGTTCACTCCCTTCTTAAGCAGCAAATAGCACTAGTTTTTTCAATCTATAGTACAATTAATCAGTACTCAAGGCAGCCACATATATTGCTGAGTAACAATCAAATTCATGTAATGCCTGCCCCCTCAGGGACTCTGCTGCTATTCAAGTACTTCTTATTGCCGGACAAAATTCTGAAGCCTTGGCTCATCAGTTCTTACTACTTACTCGGTACTGAAGTCAGTAGGACTGTTGTTTGAGTGTAGTCAGGCAGATTTTAAAAGATATTCAGGCATTTAACTCCCCACTGCATTCAATTACAATTAGGCACTTAAACCCTTTAAATATCCAGCCTTCAGTTAAGACTGGGCAAGACCTTAAAGATTACACCTCTTGTTAATTTGTTTTTGTGCTCTCCATTATGCAATACAAAAAGGGTTTGCTTTTTACAGGGACCTACTGGAGTTATATTCCCAAATCCCATAGGCATTCAACAGGAAAGTGCGCATCTGACACATAAAGGGCACTGTGATATGGGTGGTTTAGTGTCCTGTCTCCAGCAGAGACCAGGATGAACTGTTTCCAGGAGGATGGACTAGAATCTTTCCAAGGAAGAACCATGCAAAGTTTTCCAATGGAGAAGCTTCCTCCTAACCTTACCGTGAGTTGGGAATCTGTCTCTGAATCTAAAATTTATAGCTGGCCAGACCAAAACTTCCCTGGATTTGGGTGAGTTTCAAAATCTAAAACATGGTGAGTTGGACCTCTTTCTCTTTGAAATCATCCTCAAATTTCAGTGTGTACAGGCAAGGGGTGGAGAAGGCAGAAAGCAGAGAAATGTGATAAGGCTGATTCCTGAAACCTTGCTGAACAGCCTCTTTTCTATGGATACTGGATATGATCTGAAGAGCTTCCCCTCCCCCATAGATTCAAAGATCGTTAGGGGCTGGAAAGGACCTCAGAAGATCATTGAGTCCAGCCCCCTTCACCAGGCAGGAAAGACGACTGGGGTCAGGTAACTCCAGTAAGGTGACTGTCCAGTCTCCTTTTGAAGATTTCCAGGGTAGGCGATTGCACCACCTCTGGAGGGAGCTTATTCCACAGGCTGGACACTCTAACTGTGAAGAAGTTCTTTCCTAATGTTGAGCCTGAAATGGTCTTCCAGGGTGGCCATTACTTCTGGTTTTCCCCAAGGGTGCCCCGGTGAACAGTTGTTCACTGAGCCTTTGATGTATTCCCTGATGTAGCAGTAAGCTGCTACCAAGTCCCCTCTCGGCCTTCTCTTTTTCAGGCCCAGGTCCCTCAGCATTTCCTCATATGGCTTGCTGTGCAAGTCTCTGATCATACGGGTGGCTCTTCTCTGGACCCTTTCAAGCTTTACCACGTCCTTGTTAAAGTGTGGTGCCTAGCTGCGGTCTCACCAATGACAAGTAGAGCGAAAGAATCACTTCCCTGGTTTTGCTGGAGATGCATTGAGTGATGCATGCCAAAGTATTATTTTCCCTAAACAGTCACCACATTTGATTCTCTTTTTTTTTTTTAATCCCATGCCCATCCCCAGTGGTCTAAGAGCTGCCTTTGCCAAGGGTGTCATGCTCACTTTGTGCTCCAAGCTGGATCCAGACCTGGTGGAAGGGCCAGTGATGGTGGGCCAATTGGCAGTGAGGCAAGTGGGGCTCTATCAGCAGAGCTCTAGCTTGTCCCATGTTGCCAACAGCTATGCCCAACAGGGCCCCATATCCCTAGGTTCTGTGGCAGGCCCTCCCCCAGCTAGCCCCATCCCAAAATTCCCTGGCTTGCCAGGAGCCCCATAGGCCAGAGGGAATGGCAGGCTATGTTTGATACCCTTTGCCTATGGCCTCAAATATAGCTTGAGTTGTCTTCTGGCTTGTATGATGCTCTTAAGATTAGAGAACTAGATTAGGGCTGGCAGAATAATGTTTGCATAATCTCGCAGCGAGGATAAATGGGGGAGTTATCGAGATTATGTCTGCATAATCTCGGTAACTGCAGACAGATTATCTAATGCCCTTAATCTCATGTTAATTAGGAGTGATCCCTATTAGTCCTTCATGTCTGGGGACCCAAACTCTCATCTTGTGTGAGCTGAGAATCCTCCTCCCTCATTTCCCTCTTTGAGGCATGCTGTTTAAAGAGGAATAACATGTTCATCTTCTCCCTGACCTCCTGTAGAATCAGCTGTTCAGTGATAAACAGTGATTAAGATAATTCATCACCAACATTTGGACAGGAACAGCAGGGGAGAACACAGCAAAAGATGGCAGAGGCATGAAAATTATAGGCCAGTTACACAGAGAAATCCCAGTGTTCCTTGCAATTAAAGAACTCCATAAGAGGTGCCCATATGGATGGAAGCATGTTACATATCTACAGCCCACATCACAGCTGATCCCTACTGCAACACTGCTAGACAGGCAGTGTGGGGGGGATGGAGGCACAAGGGAAAGGGAAAATGCGTGTACGGGGAGAGAACGTGCTGTCATCTATTGTCGGGGAACGTTTCCCTCTGGATTCCAGCACCTTCTGGGTGACTATTATCACGTCTGGGTTCCTCCATTAGGTAGCTGAGTCTCCAAGCAGCTGCTGCAGAGTTTGCTTGCTTCTCCCACACTGTGCGACTGCAGGGCCACCATCAATCTGCAGAATAGCCCACTAAAAAGCAACATTGCTTTGTGCTGATGGGCTCACCCCAAACCTGTGAAACCAATTCTGATTTTGAGCCTTATGGCCTGAGATTTAAAAGAAAATTGCAGCTTGTTTTTCTTTTTTGCTCATCGTTGTCACCCAGAAAGGTAAAATAATTATCTCTCACCATGAATAAACTATGAGCACTCTGCACTCCCTGTGTCTAGCATTTTTCATCTTCAAAGCTCTGTGGAGACAACCAATTAGGCTGTGCAACGCCTCCTGAGGGAAGCCCATTGTTAGTCCCATTTTGAGGGTGGGGTGAAGCAAGGCATAAGAGTGAAGTGAGTTGCCAAAGGTCACACTGCAAGGCAGTGGCTGAGCTGAGATGAAAGCTCAGGAGGCCTGTATCCAATAGAAGGGTTTTAAGTAAACAAAGGAGAACGTGATTGTTAAAGGGGAGTAAAGTTACCACAAAGTGACCCTGTCCCTAGTAAGATGCACGCTGCCTGCAGGGATGGGCCACGAAGAGGAGTATGCATCTCAAAAGCTCTCTGCTGTGTTGATAGAACAGCACAGTTGTTCCCAATCCATTGCTCCCCCACCTACCCTTCCCCAAGAGCCATGTTTATGGAATAGGGTACAGCCATGCGGACAATTCAACAGGAAAGTGCACATCTGACACTTACGGGCCCCTTGGAAGTCCCGGTCTCAACATACAGGGGCGCGCACAGATGAGCCCGCATGTGACTCTCGCAGTGTCTCAAACTCCTTTGAGACGTTGCAAGAGGCACATGCAGGAATGAAAAAAATGTTCCAGCTAGGGGGCAAAATTAGACCCCAGGATATCCAGGGGTCAAAAAAAAATGGCGTGAAAAAAAGGGCAGGTCCTGGACCATACCCTGAGGCAACCGGAGGCTGGATACTCCACAGAGATGCTCTGGTAGCAGCCAGAGCATCTCTGTGGTTGGTTCTTGCCCTGGTGCTGAAGCCCACTGCCTGCCCTGGCAGACAGTATGCCAGCCACAGGGAGCTGGACCCAGGCTCCACTGCAGGGGGGAGGGGGGGGCTGGAGGAGGGGTGAAGGGACCATGGGGGAACCCCCATTGGCCCTGCCTGCTCCCCCAGGACCCCCATCCCTGCCCCGCCTGGCCCCATCCCCTGCCTGCCCTCTGAGCCCCCCTATGGCTGCCCCACCTGACCCCAGCCCCCTGAAACCCCCTATCAGTCACCTCAGCCCCACCACCTGCCTGCCCCCCGAGCCCCTCCGATCCCTGCGCCCCCAACTCCAGCATCCCAGCCATTAACCCCCCCCCAAAAAACAAACCAACCCCAAACTCACCGGCAGTTCCAGCTGCCATTGGGGTCACTGGGCCCCCTCCACACAGCATGGGGCATTGACGGCCCCAGCCTGGGCCCTGCTGCCCTCCACTGCCCCATGCTGCCTCCACAGCCCCTGCTCCTGCGGTGAGTAGAGGCTTTTTTCCCCCTTTTTTTAAGTGCTGGAGGCTGAAGGAGGGGGCTGGGGGTGCAAGTAGGGGGTGGGGCTGAGTGGGGCAGCCATCCGGAGGTCTGGGTGAGTGGGGGGGGGGGCCAGGCAGGGCAGCAATCCAGGGGGCTGGGGAGCAAGTGGGGGTGGGGTATGTGGGCCCTGTTGGGGGGCTGTAACCCCTGTAGGGGGGGCTGTAACCCCTGTTGGGTGAGCTGTGGCCCCTGTGGGGGGCAGCAAAACATACAGGTATTTAGAATTCACTTTATTATGGTGCTAGAGATGCTGGTAGGCTTCTAAATTGCTTTAACACTAGATATATCAATAAAACATTGCCCAACTGATCGCTGTCTCTGTCTCACTCTCTCTCTCTCTCTCTTTATAGTGGTCTTTTGTTTTAATTGTGGAGTAATGTGGATTTGGGGGTATTTTACAGAGTGACTTTGGAATTTTTTTATCAGGGAGTTTTCAGTGTTCAAATAGGGAACACCACAATTCCTGCTAGGGAGGCCAGTGGCAGGACCCTGCCTACTCAGATCTGGCACCTTGGACCCAGCTGGAGGTGGCTGACTTCCTGGCCATTTGGGGCCAGGAGGACATGCTTTGACAGTTCAAAGCAGGCCACCACACCCAGAACATCTTCCGGGCGATAGCTGCCCAGATGACTGGGCAGGGGCATGCATGGCAGTAGTGCTGCACAAAGGCCAGCTTTGCAGCCACAGCCCACTGGCAACTGGTCCAGAAGGACAGAAGTCTCTACCGGCTGTGCAGTCCTCATCCGGGTCTGGCAGGTGCACAGCAGGTCACAGCCAGGCAGCAGACCCCACTGCCAGACTGCTGCAGTGGGTAGAGGGTGCAGGGAACTCTCAGGGCTGCTTCAGCAGTCCAGCTGGCACAAGGGGTAGTGACCCCAGGTACCAATTGGCTGGGACCCAGAAGCTCCTGAGAGCTAGTAGCTCTGAGCCACTTGCCAGGGCAGCTTTTTGTACTGCTGGGGCCAGGACAGGGCAGCTTTTTATACTGTTGGGGACAGCACAGGTGCTGGCCCCGGGCTCTAGCTCCCCCTGGCTGCAGATACAGGAGAAGCCAGGCAGGGTTATTTTGCCCCATGTGGCACAATTTGCCCCACACTAAAGTGCATGTCCAGGCAAGTGCACTGAGGCAAAAAGCCCTGGCTCAAATTTGCACCCCTTCTACTTGAGCTGCTGCAAGTGTACATGCTTGCATGTATGGACGTGCCCACAGTGGTAGTCTCAGTGGTATCTTTCCTCAAGGCAAGCTTGCAGGAGAGCTCCTACCCCTCAAGGCACCAAATAAGTCATTTTTGCTTCTGCTCACCAGCTTTGCTTGGTGTCTATGCTAGAGGAGAGAGAGGACTCTCAGAGGTGAGATAGCAAACCTTCATGACCCACCAGGCCTCAGTACAGGGGCCCCTATTTTGTTCTGATGTTCAGAAGGGCTCTTGGGGCCCTGCATGTTTTATTGAGTCAGTGCCATGCTTGCTTTTCTGCTGAAATGCAGGATTTAGCCACTGGGCCTCAAATTTTGCAGGTGCTCAGCTCCCACAGTCAAGGCCAGGTTCCCAAAGGTGCAACAGAATAGCACAGTACCCTTGGCAGTGGCAATGCATGGGACAGTGGCAACTGTGATTTTTTCCATTCCCCTCTAAGTCAGTGCCTAAGGCTACTGCCCCAGGCACTCAGTCTTAGTTACGCTAGTGCTCAGCACTTAGTCATCCTCCAGCCTTCTGGAAATGTGGCCACTCAGTTTGGTACATTCCTGACTCCCTTGAAAAAACATGACTTTGGGCCCCAGCTCACACAAGTCTAACTCCACTGAGATAGATGGAGTGGCAACTGCTTGCACCAGGTCTGAATCTGACTGTGCACAGTGGGTGGGAGGTAAGGAGCTTTCCTGCCCCTCCCTCCCCCTTGCATCACTCAAAGAGCTGAGGACCATCACAGCAATTGTTTCTCTCAGTCCTGTCTGCTTTGTGTTTCCAGCTGGCAGTTTGGGTACCCATAGAGGGAAGCACATGTTGATGCCTGGGCAGTTTCAGTGACATCTGTCAGTGTGTCTGAGAGGCTGGGGCTTGCCGGGCACAACTGACTCCTTAGGATGCTGTCACTCTGGCCATGTCCATTCATTTTGCTTTGCCCCTTTTCTGGCTTCCAGTCTATATCCAGGGATTAGATTGATGTGGATCTTTTGGATGCACATCCACCCCAAGTATCCAGCAGCAGCTGGGCACATGCTCGTGCTTGAAAGATCTCAGAGCTCCAGACAGAAGAGGAGATTTTCTTGGTATCTTCTTAAAAATTCACAGATCTCATCCCATCCCAGGCATCTTTGCTACCAGTCACAGAAACATGAATAGGCCAGTTTCTCTTATGCTATAATGATACTTGTTATGGCACCTAGAAATAATCCATGTGTTGTAGAGTGAGAGTCAAATCTAGCTCTTGATTACCCAGGTGAACTAGAGTTACTCCAAACTTACACAGGTGTAACAGATTCAACTTTGGTTCAATGTGTATAGATGTCTCAGTAGAGAGTTAGATACTAACTGAAATCCCAGCAGCCTCTTTCAGAACCTGCTGAGATCTGTACACGAGACACCAAAATGAGAGAGCAGCACAGGTACCTCGATAAATATGCAGTATGTTCCCACAGAAACCTTAACGGTAGCAGCTAAAAGAATATGATAAGTAGATGTCCTTCTCTCTGTATATGTGGATGCTTATATAAATAATGAAACATTCATATATTATAGGACTTAGTCCCAGTTAATAAACCAATGGAGTGAAATGCAAGAATAAAATATCAAAAGGCAATGTCACTTAGAATGCTCAGTGATTACCAAGACTTGTTGCTGTTCTGCAGCAAAGTATCTCCAGAAGGACCCAGGTGTCTGGTGAAATAGGGAGGTGACATAGCTGTGGAGTCAGATTCGGAGATATGGAGTGTTTGACTTAGTGCCTGAGAATTCAATGGAAGGATTGTTACCAGCTTCATAGTTCAGGCTGTGTTGTGACTTGCAGTTAAAGGAAGACACAACCTTTCTGTGCATCCTCAATGAGTGAATGTAGACTCTTTCGTAGGTAAATGCAACTTATGCTGGGAAAAGAAAAACACTAGACTATTAGTTTTTGCTAAGGGCATATTTAAAACTGCTGGGTTTAAATTTTCCCCTTTATCTCTCAGATTCCTTTACCTAAACCATTCCTAGAATCTCTCTCTCTCTCTCAGATGCATGTACACCTATACTCAAGATAACCTCACTGAGTTATGTGAAGATCAGTTTATCGAACTGTTTCCCAACATGTCCTTCTGGCCTAATGAACTCTTCTGTCCTTCACAGATACTATGCAGAGTCAGCCTGAACACCACCGAACGTGGAATTGGGTTCTGGGGGAGACATGAAGCCTTGTGGGAGGATGAAAGGATGTGGAGGAGCAGAGGTATGAGTAGGGTTTAGGAGAAACTGGAGATTAGCAGAGATGGTGGGAGCTATGGTGGAAGTGAAAGGTGAAGAGGAATTGTGGCTGTGTATATGGGACTGGGGCTATAGGGGGCATACGAAGGCTGGTGTTTCTACTTGAGGGACTCCCCAGTGATGGTTCTTTGAATCACTGGCCTGACAAGAGCAGCAGCAGCATGGCAGCTGAGTGTCTATGCTAAGGCATCAGTATGCTGTTGACTCTTAATGGCTCTGCTTCCTTCATTTGTTGAGGGAGCCCTTCAGTCACCAGTGCCTCAGTGTGCAGACACTGGGCTCCACCCACACTGGCTGCCTGCATCATGGCTTCAGTCTTTCCACCAAGATTTCTGTACTAAATCCTTTTCCTCCGACATCCCTGCCCTTAGGCTCCCTCTGTGCACCATGCACCAGCTCTGTGGGGAGCTTGGGAAGAATGGGGCTGGGGGGCAAACAGGCACATTGGAGCTGGTACGGGTGACAGGAGGGTAGGAAGGGAGATAATCATAATGATGCTTTGCAGGGAAGAGTAAGGATTTTAATAGTAATCTGGCTGTATATAGCTGCGTTGGCAGTATGCACACTTGAGCAACCTGACATCTAGTGTGTTAATGCTGATTTTTATTAGGGGGATTTTATATATCTTCTGGGCAAGTTTCCACTATACACTGCAGCTGCTTTGTGCCACTCCAGCAATGCCAAGTGCCTGTGGGGAACCACTGATTTTCTCCATATGTCTCCAAACTGTACAAAGCAGTGTGCTTATCTTGGGGATTTGAAAGGGCATGGACCATGCAGGCTACATTCTTTTGGTTAAGGCTGCTGTTCCTTCTGAGTCAGAGGCAGCTGAGTGCTTGGAGCACACAAAGTCTCCACAGCAGTTATAGCACATGCTTACGTTTAGCTGACTTAATAAAAATTAAGCAGGTGCTTACAAGAATTATCATCCCAAGCTTTAAAACCCCCCTGGCTCAACCAGGGCCACATCTACACAGTGAAGTTATTGGTCCTGTTCCATGTGAGCTGCCTCCTAAACTGGAAACCCTGCGGCTACCTCTGGACTAATAAAGACTGGGACAGGCTGATTGGCACTGTCACACAGCAATGTTAATTAGCCCACATGAGGATGTGCTTACACTGCTTTCAGTTTAAGAGGGAATCCTTGGAGAGCAGAGCTGTGTGTTTGAGGGTTTGGTAAGTTTACTAGACATGGCCGGGGGTGTTAATGCTTGCCTTGTATATTGTGTACATAGTCCCATTGAATACAGTGAGTCAATGTACCTTCTTTTGCTGTTGCATGCCCTTTGACTTCTGCAGGCTGCAGGGTAACTGAGAGCATAATATCTAAGCAAAGAGTTCTGTTGGGTCTGTAGGGTAGGTCCTCCATCTTCCTTGGCCTTGAGTTAATCACCTTACTGCCTCAGTTTCTTCATCTGTCAAGAAAAGGGGGCAGAAATTTTCTTGTCTCAGAAGTGAGCTGAAATTGCTGAAGTTTCAGAAGTCTCTGAAGCAGAAAAGTGGCTGAGGGATAAAAGATTCACTTCTGGGATCTGAGACACAGCCACATCCAACCCTAGGCTAGGATTGACTCAGTTGATTCTGTTAGTGCTGCTCTTCCTTTATATTTCCAGAGTTGATGCCCTAGCAGGGGCTGTGGTTACCACAGTGTTCAACAATGGTGATGTTGTTTTGCTAGTGTAATGTCTGCTTCCTTTCCAGATCCTCCTCTGCTATCTCGAGTATTTGAAATGAGTTCTCAGTGCTCAAGGAAATGCTGTGTTCAGGTCAGTGACTTAATCCCTGTTTGTATGTGTTACACTGGTACCACACTGTCTGCTCTGACCTGTATGCACGTGGAGCCAAACTGACCTCTGGGGTAACCCCAGAAATGAATGCAGCCTATTCTTTTTTGCGCTGAAATCTAACAAATACTCTGCAGATACTGATCCTAGAGACACACCCAAGTTAGCCCCTGAGTATTTCATGCATCATCATACTCCAGCTTCTATTTAATGGCCCTGAGTTCTTTCACTTGGTATTTTTAGCATCTGGTTGGGCTGGGGCAGGGCCTGAGCCAGAAATGCTCCTGCTTGCACTTTCTTCTATAATTCTTACATCTGATGACCTCAAAATACCACACACAAGTGTTCCCTTCCCCCACTGGTGGTTGGGGCCATGGTCACACAGTGAGTCAGTATTTCAGCTGGGATTAGGACTCAGGTGACCTGTCTCTCAGGCTAGGGACAGACATTACACATAAACCGGTTTAAGTGATCAGAAACTGGTTTAAACCTGTAACAGAACAGACATTCAGTGCACATTAACCAAGTTCAAAATGGCTGAAACTGGTCTGAGATAAACCTGGTTGAATGTAGTATCAGACTTAACTGATTTGGCTCAAACTGGTTTATGCAACGTCTGTCCCAGACCCCTTACTGGTTTAAGATAAACCAGACACCCCCAGCATCCCAGCATGCTCTCTGGGCTGGGCAGGGCAGGGCACTCTGCTCCAGCCCAGCCAAGCTGGCCCCTCCACTCTGCTCCCCAGCCTGAGCAGGGACAGGCAGGGGCAGGGGTCTGGCCAGAGAGGGGGTTAATTCCCCCCTCCCTGTGCCACCAACAGGGACCTGAGCGGGGTCGGCCAGGTGCTCCCCCCTCCTTCTGCAGCACCGAGTGCCATGGCCCCGGAGGCAGAGGGGGGCAGGGAGGAGAGTTAGTTTCCCCTGTACCCCCACTGGCAGCCAGGTCTGCCTGCTGTCACCGCAGCACTCACCCCCTGCCTGTCCCCTCGCCAGAGGCCAGAGGGGGGAATAACCCCCATCCCTGCTCCCTCCCCCCGAGGGGCCCTGCTTGACCGTACCCCTGCAGCGTCGCCAGGCGCGCAGCACGGCCCCCCACCGGGAAGGGGCTCATGCTCTGGGAAGTCGTGATGGGCTGTTGCCTGTCACCTCCCTTACTGCTCGCTGCTCCAGCTGCCAAGCGGGAGTAGGGCCCAGCCCCAGCCGCTCGTTCTGCTGGAGCAAGTCCCTTCCCGGCAAAAGGGGGCTTATTGTGCCACTGGCCCTGAGCACTTGCAGACCTGGAGGGGTTAACTTGCAGCCCCTGGGCACCCAGCCGGTGGCAGCTTCTGCCCTTTATTCCCCCACAGCCTCGCCTGCTGCCAGGCTGGACAGACTGCTGTGGTGTGAATAGCGTCTCTCTGCTCAGGGCAAGGCCCCTCCCAGCAGGAGGAGGCTTATTCAATCGCTGGCCCCTGTCACCGCGGCGGGGTCTGCCCAAACCGGCCGTCACCACTCCCTTCTCCGGGCCAGTGGCAGAATAAGCCCCATCCTGCTGGGAGGGAGCTGGCCCTGAGCAGACAGCAGTGGCGGCCAGGCTGGGTAGACCCCACTGCGGTGCCAGGAACTAGCAGCTGAATAAGCCTCCTCTCTGTGCTGGAGTAAACCTCCTCCTGGCAGGAAGGGGCTTATTCAGCCACCGGGCCAAAACACAGGTCAGGTGGCAGCTGCAGCCAGGCAGGTAGACCCCGCTACAGTGCAAGCGGCCTCTCTGTGCTCAGGGCAAGCGGTAAGTGAAGTGACAGGTAGTAGTCCGTCATGGCTTCCCAGAGCGAGAGCCCCTTCCTGGCAGGGAGCTGCACTGTGGGGCCAGCAGAGCTGCTGTGAAGCGCAGTGGCGCGGCCAGGGCGGGCCTGGGGAGGGTGGCGGGGAGCAGGGATGAGGGTTATTCCTCCTCCCTCCAGTCTCCAGCGAGGGGACGGGCAGGGAGCAAGTGTTGCGGTGACAGCAGGCAGACTCGGCTGCCAGTGGGGTAGAGGGGAAACTAACTCTCCTCCCTGCCCACCTGTGCCTCTGGAGCCATGGTGCCTGGTGCTGCAGCAGCGAGGGGAGATCACCGAACAGACCTGGCTTTGGTCCCTGCCAGTGGCACAGGGAGAGGGGAATTAAACCCCTGTCTAGCCAGTTCAGCCTGGGTTGGCCACACACCCCCAGCACAGCTTCCCTGCAGTGGAGGGCACGCTCCAGCACCTGACCTGAGCAACTGCAGGCATGTGCCTGCATTGGCTCTGTCCAGAGCGAATGTTTGTCCTGTTACAAACCAGTTCAGCCTAGGCAGGTTCAACTAACCTGCAAAGGTTGAATCAATTTGGGCTCCAGCTTTTTGAATGTCTGTGCCTAGCCCCAGTCCTGTGTTCTAGCTACTAGGCCATCCCAATCCATCCCTTATAGCCTATAAATAAAGCTGAATGCAGGGAGGAGAAGAATAAACCGAGAAGAATAATCTTATGTAGAGGCAGTGTATCTTATATTGGCAGGCTGTTAACTTCTAGCCAGAAGAAGCTCCCTTGATGGTCCTCCCAGTATTTCTTGAATGTAAATTTCCTTTTTGTTGTAGAGAGTCAAAAGCACTGTGATTTGTGATTAAATATATGAGAGTCCAGACCCGAGCTGTAGGGTTCTTGGAATCCACTTGTGGATCTGAATTTTGAAGCTGGATTTTCTCTCTAATTAGGTGAGCCAACTCTCCTGGATCTTTCTGGATTTTAACCCCTGAAAGTACATGGCTGTTTGGAGACCTGAGGGTTAGCTGAGATGAGAACAGTGTAAATGCCATGGTAGATTAGTTTAAACGGAACCAGCTGTGACAATTGGGCATGAGGGCAGATTCCAGACATGTGCAGATACAGAGCCAGGGTTTGGTTCAGGTCCACAGCTGGTTTAAACAAGCTCTTTAATGCAGAAGGGAACCTGAGTGACAAGTTGTGCCCTTGAGCTCTGGTACTATGTCTGTCACTCCCCAGCAGGGAGCTCGCTAGAGCAGATTCTAATTACTAACTTTATTTTCAAAAGCAATGTATGCAAGTCTATACACAGGGACCAAACAGAATGGTTCTCCCTATGTGAGATTTCCCTTGT
Source organism: Alligator mississippiensis (assembly GCF_030867095.1). Lineage (NCBI taxonomy): Eukaryota > Metazoa > Chordata > Crocodylia > Alligatoridae > Alligator > Alligator mississippiensis. The sequence goes on from NC_081833.1 coordinate 23,072,573, forward strand.
GCTATGCTAACTGAACATGGCATTGCTAATTACACTGGTATAAATAAAGCCACAGAGGTGACCCAAACAGAGACTGGGGTGTTTTCCAGGGGTATCATGCACAGTTTCAGGCACCTCCTATTAAACAAACTTCCATTGCTCAGCAGATTCTGTTTCTCCCACATCTATTTTTATATTGTGCTTGTATAACCATTTTCCACTCACGCCTGTGACTTCAGCAGTCAGAGCCAGACCTTTCACCATTCATTTTGGGGAGGACTGTCTGATCACAACATTTTAATATCTTAAATTGCAGGCCTACAGGAAGTTGAACTGCAATACCAGGCTTTATTACAGAGCCACAGGGAAGCATCATGTACCCCATGGGTTCCAATAAAATACATTCCAGAGCTTTGCATTAATAACAAACTAGAACTAAGCCCGAATTCCTCTAAGTTCCTTCATACTTATATTGCAATAGACAGAGGAATGATATCTTGTATTAAGGTTGTCACCTTTTGTACTAAAGGCTTCAGAAAACATACACATAACAAGAAGTCTGAAATTCAACCTCCTCTGAGATGTGCTGAATGTCCACTACTCCCATTAAGGTCTGTCCATAGAAGCAGGCCCCAGGGACCCCATCCTGTGAGATGTCAGCCACCTACATGCATGGTGCTGATTTCTTGGAATTTTGCAGGGTTGGGCTCACAAATCAGACACGTTCCTTGCACTATGGAGGTTGCAGTCTCACTGGGAGATGAGACTCGGGTGAGTAACTAGAACAATGAGGAGCCAGATGTTTTGAAGAGACAAGGTTCAGAAAACGTGAGCAGTGGGAGACAGCTGGCAGGACTGGACTTGCTTAGTCTTAGAGAAAACTGAAGGGGCCATGATAAGTATGGAAAAGGTTGTTAGAAAGAAGATGAAATCAGTTTTCTCCGTGTCCACAGAAAAGATATAGTTCAATTTGCAGCAAGGGAGATGTAGGGTTAGATATTAGGAAAAGCTTCCTCAGAATGTGGGTAGGAAAGCTCTGGGCCCAGTTACCTGAAGATGCAGTGGACTCCTCCACCTCCCCTCCATTGGAGGACTTGAAGAACAGGTTAAACAAGCATCTGCCAGAGATAGGCCAAGTACGTCTGATTTTAACTCAGAGCAGTGAGTGGACTGCATGCTCTCCTGAGATACCTTCCAGCCCTGTGATGTTGCACATGGCCTCATTCATCAGTCCAGGACCACATCATAGAGCAGAGAGAAGGAGCAAGTAAGCTGAAGACAGGAATCCTAATACCTCCCCTCTTAGCCCCTGATTCTGAGAAGCTTGGGGCTACTTAATCCCACCAAGGGTAACTCAGATTATTCATCTGTGTTTATCACTTATTCTCTCTTCCTTCCCTTCTGTGCCTGCTTCCCCAAGTTTCTCCTCTCATGGACATATGATCCTTTCTATGCCTGTTGGTCAGCAGTATTTTGCAGGGCTGACTCAATTGGGATCAGTTCTTGGCTGGAGGCCTGTGGGCCTGTCATATGACAGGTCCTGCTGCTAGTTGCCTTGTCCTTTCTGTTCTCAAGGGATGTTGGAGCACATCAGCCAAATCACGTTCTCATCTTCCCCTGACCTCCTGTCTCCCCTCAAATCTCCAGCAGTAGCATGACTACTGCTGACAAGCAGCCAGTTGGCAAAGCTGGGCACTTGACCTGAATCAATGATTCTCTGAAAGGCAGAGAAGAAAGACCTAAACTTGGAGATGTTCTTTGCTACTTTCCGACCAACTTCAGTCTGAAGCCAGGCACGGTGCCCTCTTTGAATGACCTCACACAATGAAACATTGCATGAAGGGTCAGATGAAGAGGTTTCAAAACAGAGCATCTTCTATAACTTCTGTCTGTGCTGCCTCCCAGCCTGTTGCTGTTTTCAGAATGGGAGGGAGGAAAGGCTGTGAAGTTTTTTCAGCCCCCACTGGAGAATGGGGCAGGTGTATTGGAGCCCTGCCAAAGGTGGGGGAGGGCGAGCGGGCTCCAATAGACCCATGCAACCCTCCAGCACTGGCTGGGGAAACCCTAGGAGGAGCTCTCTCTGCTCCCTTTCCTCCCTCCTGTTCTGAAACAGGGACAGCCTGGGAGAGAGGAGGGGTCATTGCTAGGGGAAACTGGCTGCAGGCTGCAGCCAGTAGCTAGATTCCCCTCCCCTCTTAAATGAATAATGAACTTCTCTTTGGTCCAGGGGATCAGGGGATCGTTGTAACTCAGAACACTTCCTGCAAAGCACTCTGAATTATAGCAGGAAGCTGCACTTGTGTCTGCACCCTAAGTTCCTGAGTGCACACTGGCTACTTCTATGATGATATCATTTTCAGCGGATAAGCTTCCTAGAGTGGCACCATTCACTAGACAATATATACCAACAGGTACTCTAAATAGCTAGATAGCCTGGGTCCAATCCATTGTTTATACACATTAAAACATTGCAGTGAAACAGGCATGCTTATGTTGGATATGAGAGAGGCATCTCAGATATTATTCTGATGGATATGAATGCAACAAAACCTTAAAGCAGATCAACTGACCAGATGACAGCCACTGTATGTGGACTGGAGCTGTATTAAGCCATAATGAACCATGTACTTTGGGTTTTGCCATTTTTCTGTCTTCCCAGGTGGATCTTGTTCATATTCACTGTTTGAAGTCTATTTTTTCAATTATTTCCATTAAAAAATCCTGACATTTGAGCCATTCTGACTGGACAAGTCTTGTGGCATTTCTCTTGTCATTGCTTGGCTTAACAGCTTTCTAGGGTGAAGTTTCATGATTAGGGATCCAATATATTTGCAGAAAAAGTATCATTTTCATAAATATTCTAACCAGGAAAATCCTTTGCTAGACTAATCCTGGGAAATGAGCAACTGAAGGGAGAAGCACTCTGCCAGCAAAAGGAACTTGTTTAAAAATTCCAGTGAATAGTTACACTAACACTGTTTGCAGTGTTCACCAAGCTGTAAGGAGCTAATGGGTCCTGACTCTTTTCTGTTAGCACTGTTCGGACCTGCTCTGCCATACAGAGGAGCTGGAACCCCAGTAGATATGGCCTCCCTATCTGGAAGATGTGACTAGGTAGAAGGGGACAGGACTAAGGCATCCCTCTGCTTTAGCTAGTCTAAGCTGATGGCATTATTCAATGGGGGATGGGCAGGCTAGCTTAAGTTAGATAGGTGTCTACCTGAGTGGTGTGAACAGAATTTAGGTCACAGGGGTGGACAAAATACAGCTTGTGGACTGGATCTGGCCTCCCAACAGATTCCCCCCATCCCATGGGTGGGTGACCACGAACTCATTGGATCTGGCCCATGGGTGACCAGCAGCTCTGACTCCAGGTGCCGCGTGGTACCAGGCAGGCAGGTAGGGCTGTTTCTGCTGTGCTGACCAGGCAGTCAGGACTGCTTGTGTCTAGCAGAATCAGCTTTTGACATGGAAGCATCAGCTGTGGACCCAGGCAGGAGCTTCTGCTGTGCTAGCTGGGTGGCAGCGTTAGCTGTGGATGCCACTGGCAGGTTCCATGTCGGGGCTCTAGAACCTGCTAGCTGACATTGCCACCCACCCACCACGGGGGAGGCCCTCATTTGGGTCCACAGCTGAGCGTTGGAGGTCCTGGTGAACTACAGCTCTGGCCGGATTCTGGAGGGAGGGAAACTTAGACCGAGACCAGAACAGATGAGAGAGATGGATGTGGCCCTTGACAGGTCACCAAAATTAATCAACTGGCTCTCCAGCCAAAATAATTGCCCACCTCTGATTTAGGAGGTCACAATCACATATCCTGTCCTATATTGCTAAATGGGGAAGGAATTCTGGTTAAGTCCTGGCTATGAAGAAAATGGTGTTGTGTGGGAATCCCAATATGCAACGGCTGAGGTTGTTTCCTGAACGAACCTGAGTCTGAAAAGCTGCCCTAAAGAAAGCTGGTTTCAAAGCAGTGCTGGGGGCCTTCAAAATTTGGCCTGTGGGACTTTTGTTCATATTGATCAAACCATCAACACAACAAGCAACTCCTCCCCTCTGAGGCCGCAGCTTTTAATGAGAGAAGAGCAGCCAAAGACAGAAGGGCAAAATTCAGATACTAGCAATCATCCCTTTCTCATCAGCAATAGTGATATAAAATTAGGTAAAATAGCTCCAGGTTACTGTGTTGACAGCCCCAGTGTTTGGGGTGTTGGATTGTAACAGGATTCCTGTTGCTCCAACTTATCTAGTATTTACAGACAAAGAAAAAATGACTTATCCTTCCTTCTGCCCAGTCCCTTCCTAGTGCATCTATAATTGATAATGTTGGGAAATAATCATAATGTTATTTACAAGGCACACCTGCAAAAGTGGTTGGGGGTGCTGAACAGCAGTCCTTAAACAATGCCTCTTAATTCAAAACACCCAGCCTCAACAAAATGACAGAGAGATGGATAAACACAAACACAACAATAAAGCAGTGGCATTCATTTTTAAAAAACCCTGAACAAGAGAAATGTATTGGTGCTTTTGTTTTGGCTTGTTCTTTCCTTTCCCCAAAAGTGGAGAGAGAGGAACAAAACCAGGTTTCAAGGAGTGAGTTTCAAAAGCATCCGGGCTGTCGCAGGCAGAGCTCAGGCACCCATCCCTTTGAGACATGAGAGTACCAGCCTTCCACACCAGGTGGTACATGACTCAGTGCTCAAGCCTAGCAAAATGAGGACTGGAGGGGGGCGGTGGATAGCATGGGGGCCAGTATGTTCTAAAATCAATCACTTTGGAACCTTTGGCTCCTCTCAGTCCTGGGGTTAGGAACAAAGCAGAGAGAGCAGGGGTTGGTGCCAGCTGCTTTTGTGCGCTCAGTATTCTGGAGTGGCCTTTAGGCTACTATAACTCATGTACTATTTCTACAGCCATCTGTGGGAAATGGAGAACAGCTGTAGTATCAGTCCACATCCCTGCCCTTGGCTTTTTATTTGCTCCTCCCTTCAGCTCATAATCAAAGAAGGACTGAGGGTATGCATACTACGCTGCTATGTGCACAAGGAAGTGCAGATATGTTTAAACTAGCTATATATGTGCTAGTGTGGGTATGACTATCAGTGTAACCACAGCTCAGTGTAAGGGAACTGCCCAAGCATTTACCCATGGTTTAGGGAAGGTCCACAACAAACCGTCTTGCCACAACCATGCTGTATTGGTACCCAAGCCAGCTAGTGTAGATTTATCGTGGGTATGTGTATCCTAGGTATACCCTGAGTGTAAGTGAGGGCCAGCTCCTTGTGTATAGTGCTGAGTATCAAAGAGTATCAAATCGCTTTGAATTTCTTTGAAATGAAAATCTCTCTGGAATGGCAAGACTGGGATCAGGCCCAGCAATCTATGAGGAGGGGGAAGGAACAGGCATGTTTCTATAAAATGTGTGTGAATCTACTACAGAAACCCTGCAAATTTAATGTCATGGTGGAAAGGTCACAGCAAAGAGGGAGAAACCTAGAGCCCTTCCTTAACCCAGTGGGGCTTCTGGGACTGCATAATAAAAGTGTATCCAAAAAAAGAACCAGTGGGGGTGGGAGGCACACCCCTCCTTGGGCTGCCTCGGGAGCTGGCAGTACAGCAATCCTTGCTAGTAGGGTGATCGCCTGGGTTGCTGTTCCCAGGTGGTGTCAATTAATCCTAATTCATTCAGAGTAACACAAACAGTGAGGCTGGTAAAGGCTCATGCTGATTAATTACCACTTAGTGACTCCAGATGGGAAAGGCATGGCTAGAGGTGGGGTTTGACTGTGAGTGAATGCAAGAGGAGATGGCTGGACCCGAGCACTGCTTCAGAAGGGGAAGCCAAGTGAGTATAATCTCTGCAAATATTTTACAATCAAATTACCTGGAGTGGTGCAGGGTTTCCTGGTTTGAAGAGGATTAGGTGATGGTTGGATTAAATGCTCCCCGGGATCATTTGATTCCATTCCCAGAAAGGAGTCTCCTGCTTTGACTTTGTTTCTGTTGTGGCAGTGACTCGGTCCCTTGATGTGTATGTAGGGTGCAGGCTTGGTGAAATCATAATGCCCCCCACCCCTTGCAGGCAGGCAGAGGGGAAGTGTTCAGGGTGTGCTATATACATGGTCTTACCTGACTATTCTTCTATCTGTTTTAGGAGTGATCTTTGTCCTGCAGGCATGTAGCTTGCTTTGCTTCTTGGGGAGAGAAAGCTGAGTTAAAAGATGCAGGATAGAAAAGTTGGGGAAAGAGTGGCAACATGTTTTTCAAGTCCTAAGTGACTTCCTTCCATTAGAGCTTGGGCTCTGCAAGTGTCTGTGACGTTTGCTTACTTGGTTGTTCTCTCTGAGCAGACAGGAGACTGCTGCCTGTCTCACTTCCAAATATAGCCCCTCAGGCTGTGCCAAGGGTCTCTTGCACCCAAGCAACTTGCTTGCCAGAGGGTACAACTACTGCTGTTGTCTGTGCTATGGATCTGGGGTGAGGGGAATTGTTTTCCAAAGTGAATTTCTTTTCTCCCAGCTTTGTTTCTGAAGATCAGATTGTTTCTATTTACTTGTATTGCAGTAGTGCCTGTAGAGCCCCAGTCCTGGCCTGGGACCCTGCTGTGCTAGGTAGGTATGGCATGGAGAGGCTAAACTGGGCCCGCTGACTTGTGTATTTCTGCTGAACATCAGCCTTTTCCATCAATAGCTCTTGGTGCGGAAAGAAGTCGATCCCGTGGCTACAGTGAACTTTGCACTTAAGTGAAACTGGGTGGCCAGTGCTGGCCCAAGCTATTGTCTGTGTCCCCCTTATTTTAAGACGTTTGAGCATTGGACTTGGTGACTGGAAGGGGTGACTGGACTATTGGTGGACAAACCTTTCCACGTTCTGTTTGAGCCTCACAAAACTGGATGGAGTTTGAGCGTTCTTTTTCCTATCGTCTCAACCTCTGCTCTTGTTTTTTCCTATCTCAGGAGGGAAATCTGCCACCCCTTTCTCTGTACAGTTCTATGTCATGTAAGAGAGAAATCTGTCCCATTCCAGTTTACTAGGGCTGAGATCTCTTTTTCTGTGCTTGTACAATGCCTTGCCCAGTACAGCCCTGAGCCACAATGGGGGCTCCTAGATGCAATATAAATAAAGTAATCCCAGTGGAGCAGTCTGGAGGCTGGTTCTGAAAATCTGAAGCTTGAATGATTGCATTCTCTCCTTGTCTATAGCAGGGGTGGGCAAAATTTCCCAGCAGCCCCTGCCTGTATGGCTGGGGCTGGCTTCCATGGAGATGCCAGCAGCAGCCCTGCTGTGATAGTGTGGGACCAGGGTTTCTATGGAGATGGCCCCAGCAGCCCTGGCAAAGTGTGCAGCAGGGAAATGAGCTGCTTCAGGGCTGGGCTGGGATTTTGCGGCAGTGACAGCGTGGTGTAGAGCCGTGATTTGCAACGTGCATGCTCTGTGCAGGGAACAAGTCACGGCTCTGCCCTGGCTCTGGACCATGCTGTCACTGCTGCAAGATCCTAGCCTGGCCCTGGCACAGTTCCCTACCCTGCCCCGGTTCCCTGCTAGCACTGCTGGGGCCAGTCTCCATGGAAACCCTGGCCCTGCGCTGCAGCTGGGGTCTCCATGGAAACTGGCCCCAGCCACATGGGCAGGGGCTGCTGGGAAATGGAGTATACTGCTGGCTGGATCCAGCCTGTGGGCCAGACTTTGCCTGCCCCTGGTCTATAGGGATTTAACACCCCCCCCTCCCCCCCATGCTACAGGAATGTAGGAAAACAGGCCAGGGCTATTGGGTCCAGTCCTCTGCATTTGCAGTCAGTCACTAAGTAGCAAAATCCCCCAAATCACCACTTCAAACCCCTGCCCATAGCCAGAAGAAGAAGCATCTGAAACACCAAGATTACCTTACAACATGCTATGGGTAAAAGCAGTGGAGCTGAGGATACTGCCAATGCAGGAACAGGGAAACAGCTAGTTAATATATGCTCAGAAGATCCAAGGTCCCTTTTCCATTTCTGTTGAGCTGCTTGGCTTTGTCATGAAAGGGATAAGCAGAGTCCCCTGAAAAGTAGGCTGGAACAAGCATATGCCACGTAGACTGTGCTCCTCTCATCCATCTTCCTCAGTAGGATGACATTTGAGTGTAAGTCAAACATACGGATCTGTAAGGCTGAAGAGGTAAACGAAGTTTCTGTCCATTAGGATAAACAGTCAAAAATATGCAAAAACCTCTGCCTTTTGCTGTGGTGTCCAGGTTTCATTCTGAAACAATCCAGGCTTAATTCCCCCCCTCTTTCCCCCTCCCCCTTTGCTTTTATCCTGCAGCCTGTATTTGGGTCAGTGCCAACAGCCCCTTCTGTGCCATGGGAAGAGAAGCTTGGAGCATTCCCTGGTTGTGAATTGAGAGAGGGCCAAAGTGAATTCAGGGAGTAAACCCCCTGCAGCCTCCACACGTGCCCAGGGCCAGGTGTTCTGTAGGTTCTGGGCCAGGCTTTTCTCTAATGTGAGATTTGTTCCTTAATGCCCATGAAATTGCATGTTGGCCTATATATTATGCAAGGGTGGCTGTCATGATGTAGTGATATGAAGCAACATTATGCCACTATAGCCTATGTATTGTGGTATGACTGAAACCATCATGCCTGTTATCCCATGGTAGGGTAACTCTGGGTCCTATACATCAAGCTGGCTGCAGGATAGGACCCAGGGAGTCCTAACGAATGGATCTGTGTTGTCTTGGCGAGAAGTGGGCAGTGGTGTCCCGAAAGGGGGTCGGTGCTTGGTCCTGTACTTTTCAACATCTTCACTGATGATTGGATGAGGGGGTAAAGAGCTGACTGGCCAAGTTCACAGATGACACCAGTTATGGGGAAGGATGGTCACACTTGCAGATGGGCTACATCTGCAAGTTGGGTGAGTCAGAACCAGATGAAATTCATCATTGAGAAATGTAAAGTGCTCCACTTGGGATGAACAATTCTCTGCACACCTACAGGCTTGGCAACGCCAACCTGACTAGCACTACAAATGAAAGAGACCCGGGGGGAATAACAGACCACAGCATGAATAAGAGCCAACAATGCGACTCTGTTGCCGGCAGGGCAAATAATATTCTGGCATGCATCAATCGATGCATCTCCAGCAAGACCAAGGAGGTGATTCTTCCACTCTACTCAGCACTGGTGAGACTGCAGCTAGACTACTGTGTCCAGTTCTGAGTGCTACACTTTTTCACAAGTTGTACCACATCCTTGCTAGAGTCCAGCTATATGGCCACCCATATGATTAGAGGCTTGCATGGCAAGCCATACAAGGAAAGGCTGAGGGACCTGGAATTCTTCAGCCTGAAAAAGAGGAGGCTGAGAGGGGACCTGGTAGTAGTTTACCACTACATCAGGGGCTTGGTGAACAACTTTCACTAGGGTACCCTTGGGAAACCAGGAGTAGTGGCCACAAACTCCTGGAAGACCGTTTTCAGGCTGAACATCAGGAAAAATGTCTTCACAGTCCGGGTGTCCAGTCTGTGGAATAAGCTCCCTCCGGAGGTGGTGCAATCACCTGCCCTGGAAATCTTCAAGAGGAGACTGGATAGTCATCTCGCTGGGGTCACCTGACCCCAGTTATCTTTCCTGCCGGTGCAGGGGGGCTGGGCCCTATGGTCTTCTGAGGTCCCTTCTAGCCATTCAAGTCATTTCTACTGCATGACTGTGGCTTTAATAGTTTCAACTATCAAGGAATTAAAAGGGTAAGAAAACATGGCTACAAAATTTGCAACCCGCTTGCTCACACCAATAAAAGTCTGTATTTATGAATTAGGATTTCTATTGCATTGTTTTTCCCAAGGATCTCAATGAACTTCATGTATAAGTCTGAAAACGTTCCTGTGAGAGAGGTGATAGCATCCCTGTTTTCCAGAAGGGGAAACTGAGGCATTAAGCTGTGAAATGACATGTGAAAGGTCATATAAGAAGAAAGTGACTTTGCGTTTGCTCCTCAGGTTTCATCATTCCCAGTCTTCTGTCAGTAGATCCCTCCCTTTGAATGTCCATCTGCATGCCTAGAAAGCCACTTACATAAAAGAGCACAGTTAATTGCATGCTGATGGGTTCACTCAAATTCCAAGTGGGGGGGCTGTTTGTCAAAGAAGTGTCCAAATCTATCCCTTTAAATTCCCTCAGTTGTGTGTGAGCATAGATGGTGGATTGAATGTGTATAGATTCAGGATTGTAGTGGAGCTATCTAAAAGGACATGGTCAGTTAGCAGGGTGTTTCAATTACTGATCTCCATTTTCAGGCACGCAAATATGAGGTATAGGAATGGCTTTGTGTCACAGTACGGCAAAGTGCTCATTCCCTGGGTTGGGGGTGAGGAGGAGTGTACACATTTCACTGAAATCTCTTTGGTTCCCTGTTTTTAGTGTACTGGGGCTTTTAAAATATTGTTTGTTGGGTTTTTTGTTTGTTTTGCTTTTAAGGCTCTGCAGCTCCCTCTTGGAACTGCAAATAAGGGAAGTTCTAGTTTTATCCATAGACACATAAACACTTCTATTTGGATGAGATTGGTAGCTTGACATTTAGCCCCTGCCAATGATCAGAACTGGGTGTGAATATGAACAGGACCGTGCTGCTTTTGTTCCACAGAGCTGACTGGGTGGCTGACTTGCAGATATAACAGTACTCTGGAGAAGAGGTGCTCAACCTCCAGTTTGTGGAGCCGTGAAATCTGGCCCATGGGGCTCCCCCATGAGTTGGAAAACTTCATGGCACAGAGCAATGGAAGCTCCATGTGGCCAATTCCAGCCTCACCCAGGCCTTTGCAGTGAAGGGTGATCAGGGCCAGGCCCCACCCCTGCATGTACAGTTTGGACAGGGGTGCTCCCCCCCCAGCCCCATGCATCTGGTCCATGAGCATGCTACTTCCCGCACCCTGTCCAGAGTAGGGCTGCTCTGCCCTGCCCCCATCCTCACCTGAAGCAGATGGATTGAGGTCAGGCTGCTCAATTTCCACCCCCACTCCTCCCCTGCAGCCAGATTAGGTCTATTGGTTGGATCCAGCCGACAGAGGGACATGGCACCACCCATCCAGCCTGAAGGGTTAGAAGGTTGGGCACCACTGCTGTAGAGCATAGACAGCTTGGACCAGGTGCCTTGTCCCACAAACAAGGGAAAACACTGCTTAGTGAATCCTGGGATGCAAGTTCTGTATCTTCAGTTTTGGGTGCATTTTCATTTGAACCTGTGGCTGTAGTCTGAGCCAACAACAAAGAGCCAGATCTTGATCTTCCTATGAGTAAGACCTGACTCTGAGCTGTCCCATTAACTCGGCTGTTCTACGTTTAATGTGCTATTAAGCAAGAATTAAAGATGTCAGAATCTGACCGACAGTGTACACAGTTGCTATTTGAATGTACAGTGCTGGCTAAGCACTCAGCACTCCTCTGACGTTCCACATCTCTGTCTCTAATGAAAGTTCGGTACCAAGAGAGATCTGCTCTTCAGCAGAGCTCCTCTGTGTTGCCTCCTGAGGCTCATTTCAGTCTTGGCCCCCCTTGCTGGGATCCCATCTGTTCCAGCTCTGCTGGAGGCATTGCCTTGAGGAGCACGGTGTGGGCTTGGACAGGCTCTGCCATTTCTGTATACTGCATATTTGGCTGCACTGCCGTCCTCAGGGGCTGATGTGATTGAAGAAATGCAAAGCAGAGGGGATGGAGAGCCTGGTTGTAGGCCAGTGTGATTTCTAAGAGGTGTTCATTGAGGTGTGAAAGTATTTCCCTGTAGTCCCTCCCCCTAGCCCTAAAGGAAAATAACTTCTATTTTTGCTTGGAAACCATTCAGGGCTCTTCAATCCCACACTTGGGCAGTGTCACATTGACTTCATAAGGAGTCTGAGTTGAGTCCAGGGCAGCTGGACGTGCTCCAGAAAGTGCATCCCTTTAGTTTTCCTGTGAGAATAAATTGTTCTCTTGCTCTTTTTCTCCCACAGCCTGTGACAATGACTCTGGCAAGATAAGGGTGTGCAGATTGTTCAGGAAAGCTTCAGGAGTCTCCTTTGGTTAAGACTTGCCTGCACCTGTGGAGCATGGATGACTGAATAGGTCACAGTTTAGATTTGGACAGGGGCAGTGTTTTCCCAAACGGAAAGTCACACCTGCTATTACGTCCACTTCCAGAAAAAGAAACACAATGAAAGAAAGGTCAGATACATGAGAAGCCCTTTCAGCCTCCAGTTAAAACTGCTTGGAGCTGAGCCAGGCCAGCAGCAATGAGCAAGGCATTTGAGCTTTGCTGTGCTTGAAATGCTCCCTTCTTTACATCAGCCTTCCTAGGTCTGATGCTCCCAGACCACCTACCCCCCCAGGTTGATGAGGAGGCAGGGTCCGCATGGGTCCTCCCACATGGTGAGGGGAGACCTTAGCAAGTACCCAAGTCTCTTGTGGCATTGAAGAACTGGCCTGATGCTCTTTTGTTACCAAGCTATGTTTATGTGGTAGGTCTACTACCCTGGCAGCTGTACCCTCAAGCATGTGGCGCTCCTCTATATGGGTTGCCTCTTAAACTAGAAGCAGTATAGCCATGTCTATAGGAGCTGACTCAGAAATGGTAATTAGACTGCTTATGAGACCCCATGGATATGACTAAACTTCTACTTTAGGAGACAGCCTGCCTGGAGCAGCACCATGTAGCAAGGACACTTCTGCTAGGCGTAGTAAGGCAGCCTCTGTGTAGAGACAGAGCCTTAGTTGCTCCCAGACTGACAACTGTGGTAGCACCTGATTGATTGATTGATTTCATTAAATTCTGGCTTGGTGAGTGACACTCCTACTCAGCCTTGAATCTAAATCTGCAGTACCTGGTACTTATGCCACACCATGGAGCTGGCATAGTTTGTGTGTGAAAGATCACACAGTGCTAGGGCTTTGTGCTACTTCAGGCTTGGAGGTAAGGAGGAGGCGGAAGAAAACTACATCTGAAAAATCAAAATAAGAGGCTGAGTGGTTCCCTGTTGTAACCTGACTGCTTATTACCTGGAATCTTGTGTGATTCATGCAGCGGCTGCCACGTGGGAAGAAAGAGAAACCATGGAGCTGCTCCTTTCCCTTGGCAGGAACGCTTGGGTGCTTAGACATGGCTTTCTGAGAAGCCTACACAGCCTGCGTGAGGAAACTGGCACTGAAGGAAAGCGAACAGTGCTGAGGCCTTGCAGTACTTTCCTTTTTAAAAATCTAGGCAGAAGTGATTGCTGACACTTTGAGGTGCTGGGATTCCTGCTGTTTCACATAGGGACACTGGCAGGGGGCTGTCAGCTGCCAGAGGCATTGTGATTGATAGGCCCTCTTGCACGTGTTACATGGATGGGAGAGCAGGAGTTGCTCTCGCTAGCCCACCCTTTATACCAGTGGTTCTCAACCTTTTTTGTACCAGCACCCATTTGTAAACATCAGTGACCAGTCCTGACCCACAACTCCCTGGCTCTGTCAGGACCGCTCACTCCCAACCCCCAGCTCCCCACCCCCAGCCCTGCTGGTGGCCCTCAATCCCAGCCTGCTGCCCCCAGGCAGTAAGGGCATGGGGCAGGGAGGGATTGGGGGGGTGGTGCATGCAACTCTCCCCTCCTCCCCAACTTGTGCGGGTATGGGGCTGCAGCTGGCTGGACCAGAACAGGCAGGAGCTGCCTCCATGGCTTAGTGGATGGGTCCCAGCATGGGACGGTGGACCGGGGCAGTGAGTCTAGTTGCTGCTGCCAGGACCCTTGCTCCAGCTTTTGCTTACAGCATGAGTAATAACAAATGTTGGGGGGGTCCAAGACCTATTCTGCCCTTCTTCCACTGCCAGCCACTTGCAGGGTGGGTTGTGAATACCCTGCTGCCATGGCCCGGCTGCAGGCAACTAGTCTGGCTACCTGCTCCATCCTCCCACGCTGGGACCCACTTGCTGAGCCAGGGAGGTGGCTCCTACCTGTGCTGGTCCAGCCAGGCTGCAGCCCCATGCCTGCACAAATCTGGGGGGGCGCAGAGGTGACTGGTGGCCCCACCAAGAGAGACCAGATGCAGAGTAGGGGAAATGGCAGAGTGTACAATGTAGTGTAACCTCCGTAGAGGTTAATGAGGTTTTTTTGCTTTTTTCAGCACCTCGGGTGTGTGTGGAAGGGGAGGCGGGGAATGCTGACTACTGGGGAGAGAGGATTCTTGCATCCTGGGGGTGTTCACTCTCTTAACTCGAACAGCAGCTGCTGCTACTGTGACAGCACAAGCTTGTGCTGCTGCCACGGAGGCAGAGGCAGTGAGTGGTATGAGCTCCCTGAGACCTGCTTTCCATGTCCTGTTTGCTGCCCCCCCATCCCTGGGGGCAGGGCTGTGACTCCCATACAAAGCCTCCTAGGGGGGTGTCATTCAACTCCCCCAGCTTCCCAGATACATTATGGAGCATGGGACTGTGCAGGGTTCCTAGGGCCAGGCAGTGGTTGCCCTTAAGGTGGCAGAGATTCCGGGGGGGGGCGGGGCATGCTTGTGCCTCGCTTCCCCCCCTCCAGTGACGGCACCAAAGTTGGGAAAGCAATTGCTGTGTTGGTTCCACAATTGTCCTTGTCTGTGTAATTGTCCAATGTTAATTTCTTGAGCCTCTTTTATGTAAATCAAATGTGTCTTTATGGATTAATCCACTCTGGATGTTTCTTTAACAGTGCCTAGTTCTTATTTAACATCTTAGATTTCAAAGAACTTTAAAAAGTTCATCAAGTAGCACTAGTCTCTTACAGAGGGGGAATCTGTGGCGCTAGGAAGTCAAGCGGCTCGGTCAGAACTGCATGAAGTCAGCCAACGCTGCCCATTCCCTTCCCAGCCTGCCCTCCTGGGGCCCGTTCAGTTGCACAAGAACATGTCAAGATTGTGAGTTAGACCAGGGTAAGGTTACACTGCTGCCCACTTACGTGGACTGGGGTGAGAGGAGTTGCGTCAGATCTTTTCACCTGTCTCGGAGTTCAGCACTTTCTGCTCAAAATGCCTGCATTTAATTAAGAAAATTACTTGCTTTAAATCAACTGTTTCACCCTCCTCAGCTCCCTCCCTGTTTTTTTCCATTCATCTCTTTCATTATGTAGGATATGAACAGACTGAATCATCTTTTCTCTTCAACTCGCAGGTAAGCAGGCAAGAGAATGGTCACAAATTTGAAAATATAGAGCTTAGCTTCACCTGTCTTATCTTAAGAATGGATAATGTGTTCCAAATAACAAGCCACCCAATGGTGTCTCCCTCTCTGATACTGATACTGGGGCTGAGGAGAGAGACTTAGTCTAGGGGAAGTTTGCAGCTATATAAAACATGCTGTAAAGACTCATCTTGAACTTCTTTAGAGGTAAAACCTAATAAAAAGCTTCAAGCTTTTAAGTTTAACTGGTGCCTTTTTCCCCTAAGATAACAGTGCAGGTAGGATTTACCCCAGTCCTGCCCTCAGGAGTTGGTAAAATGATGTGATGGTCTTGGGGGCAGAAATCTGGCCCAATAAATGTTTTTGGTTGTGACTGGTGTCACAGATCCACAGGCAGAACCACTCTGGAGGATTCTCTGAAGTCAGGTTGATGTGGGAAGGCTCTGTGAACTGTTCTGGAAGTAATGACCATTAGAAAAGGGGCTCCTGGTGAGAGGAGGGGGAATGGAGGTCCCCAGTTGAGGGAGCTTGACCCTGACACACTGGTTTCCACAAGCATTTTTATGAGGGCTAGAGGTAGTGGTCTGAATTCAGGGCAACGATTTTGTCAGTTTTGTTTTATCATGATTTGTGGTCAAAGCATTTGATCACTTTTTCTGTTTTAGACCATTTATCGTTCCTTTTAAGGCAGGGGGCTGGACTCAATCTCTTGAGGTCCCTTCCAGCCCCTAATGTCTATGAATCTCTTTTAATAAAATCTTCTATTTTTCTGTTACTTTACTGAAGTGTTTGTGGTACATTGTGATTTCCGGGCAAATTTGACAACCTGATCATACCCATTCAGCAGAGAGGAGGGCCAGTAAGCTTATACACACCCAGGGCACATCTTTGGGTGCACCCTGACAAGGAAAATAGGTTGCGTTTAGGACACAGGTTACTGATGTAGGGGTTTGTTTTTTAAAGAAGATGAATTATGTAGTGTGACAAGTGATGGCTAAAACATATTGGGTTGTTGTAGTCAACCTCGGGGACTTAACAGATGTAGTGAGAGAGAGTCCCTGCTCCACAACCTGCAATCTAGAAGGCTGAAATAGACCTGGGGGGATGCTAATTCTTATGGAGGGTACATGTCGGACTCTTCAGTACCCTGCTTCTTGTGTAATTGCCAACATATAACAATTAATACCTGCCTTACAGTGACCTACCAAAGCACAGGACAAATGGGAATCTGTGCTGTGGTGTCCTGCCCAAGGCCACACAGAAAGCCTGTAGCAGATTGAACCCAGTGATAGCCAGGTGCTTGAAGGCACATGGTTGTTTTGGCAGCCATTGATACACCATGATTTGGAAGGATGCATTAGAAGTCACCCAGACCTTTGAGGCATATGCCTAGACAGGATCATGGAGGAGGAGAGCCTGCTCAGACTTTCTATCCACCCTTTAAAGCCATTGAGAGAATCCAAAGGCCAGATCTGAGTCCAGACACTTGGTGCCTCCATGGCTGTAGTTGTATGAGCATCCAGGAATTGAATCCAGGTCTCCTGTGTGGCAGACAAGAATTCTACCACTGAACCGCTGGGAGTTCAGCTTAAGGGCAAGGCTATTCTTGAGAACCAAATTGAAAACTCCTACAAGCATTGCTCACTTTCAACCAAGTTAGCAAGCAGCTTTCCATCTGTGTTGAGTCTCTTTGCTTCTCAGTGTTATTTACCTCCCCATATGACACTTGGCAGCAAACAGGCTTGTCCTACTGCGTCCATCTCTGATCACACCTGACTTTGCTTTCCAGCAGAATGGTCCTAAGCCACCTGTTTTAGACACCACGTGACAACTTTGACTCCCAGACCATTGCTACCCAATGCAAAGCTAATTAGAATGCTAAACTAGCTCTTTTGCTGATTGAACACCAAGGATGATCAGATCAAGGTAGAGGAGACGGGAGACCTTGGAGGAACCCAACAACAATTCTATCAAGGAGCAAATGATTTAATTAATGCAGTAGCTCTGGGATGCATGCTAATTCCTTTGCCTGGTTTGACTTTGCAAGAGCAAGCAACTGTGCCAATGGTGGTTTGGAAGCTGCAGCACCTGTCTCCTTCCCTTTCTTCATGGGTGGAAAAAAAAAAAATCAATACAAAACAAGATGCGTACACAAATTTGTTATCTCTTGACTGAGCCCTGGAGATAAAGTCTGAATGAAATTTTGTTGCCATGTGAAGGACAAGTGAGCTCCTTGTGTGTCTTCAGGAGGTTTATGCTCCTTAATTGGTTAAAATAGCCACTTGTTTATAACTAGGAATCTTTGATGAAACCGTTGGAACTAAGACTTTGCCCCAGGGTATTCCGTGATTTGCTACTTAGTGTTGTTGTCTCTAAGGACTTGTTAGGTCCTCCAGCAACACAGTCAAATAAGCATGCAGCAGCTATACAAACTTAGTATAAACTTAGACACTTTCATTCCTTGGGCCCAGGAGTGATTATATAAGGAGATGGCTATTCTGCTGTTTCTCTAATAGTCCAGTAACTATGGCACTTGCTTATTATACATAGCAGACCTTTGCTCAAGTCCTTGTTCTAAATTGGATAGAGTAGGCCCAATGAACAGCTGGTGAAAGGTCTGATAAAATGAAGTGCTTGTGCTTTTATATCAGAAACTATTTCACTTGGTCAAAAAGTTAGTTAATTTTTATTATTTCTGCATCCCTTTAGAGACAGTCAGTAAGGAGAGCTTGAATCAATATCCAAGAATAAAACTATTCAAGGAAATCAGGGGTGTGTTTTTTCTTATGTTTTATACATGTCTAGCTCCATAGTGGTTGGAAGGAATCTTATTAGACTTCCTGAGTAGGGTTCACATGGGGGCTGGAGCATGCTCCAGCAATTTCAAACACCTGTTGGTAACTGACCAGTTAAAATGTTTCCTGAAATGCAGGGTAAAGGAGTGCAAAAGGATAAGGCCTCTCACCAGGGAGCAAATGAGAGGATAAGAGTGATTCTCAACTTGGGGTGCCAGGAGATTCTTGGAAGGGTGCCATGGGGTGGCACACAATATTAGCACTATTAGGTGTGCAAACACCTACACATGGTTCACAAGATAAACCCAGAGATTTCAAATAGGAATCCAGAGTGGTGAAAACATCATTTCCTCTTATGGTCTTTCTGAGGTCTTTGCAACAAAAATATTGCTCTATCATTTAGTAAGAAAATGAGTGAAAGCTAAGAGCTGGCATTTCCTGGGGATGCCCAGTCCAGAAGAGAAGCACTGGGATAAAGGCTATTTAAACTTTCAGCCAAGCTCTGGATTCTAGATCTAATGGAGCTTGTAAAACTTTTCCTGAAGGATTGCATATTCTCTCATCTCTAATGGGGGTCACTTCAGTATCCCTGTGATGGTCACCAAAATCTGTTTATATCTTCTATCTACAGTATGGGCAAGTTTTATACACGGGGAGTCCTGTTCTGTGCACGCTGTTAACTTATCTTTTCTGGCTTAGTAATTTCTTTCCTTGCCCTGTGTTTGGAGAGGCATATCAATTTATCTTAATATTGTTAGAAGTTTATGTCTCTGACCTTCGTGAAATAATTTGGTTTCCCTCTGCCCTCTAAATCATGCTGGGGAAGGAATAGGAGACACTGGTGTATATTATTATGTTCAGTATAGTTTATTAACATGCCATTGGATGAAATAGTGGATTGTAGGTTGCCTCCTGTACAGGAAGGTTAAGCATTTAGTTGCACTTGTCTTATTCCAAAGACATTATACTCTTGGGGTTTTTTTATTTATTTATTTAATCTTTTTGTACAGAAGTGTCAGGAAAGCACACTACAAAACATGAAGAGTACTTGTGGAGAAAGGAAAATAAAACCATAGAGAGCATCTGTATATATGTGACTACCTTTGCATGGTCCCTCTTTGGGTCCATCTGGCTTGCTTTAAACCTTGGTCATCTCTGCAGCTTGCCTCTAAAAGCCTATGTACATAGGCTTTCCATTTGTGCTCCCTCCTATTACTCTACAGTGCATTGTCTTTTCACTGTAGGACCATTTGTGTCTACTGCCATTTCATCTTCTGCCTCTCCCATCAGTACCAAATAATAGTAAGAGGATGGTTTTCCTAGTGCTGTCTGGTAGTGCTTATCTGGCACTTAATTCTAACCTCTTCCCCCCACAACACATACAGTCTCTCCACCTCTATCAAGCTAACCAAATATTCCCATAATGCTCTGGGCATGAGCTATACTAGGGCTATGATCCTTAAATTACCATTGAAGTGATAAATTGGATTTTTCTCTGCTACAGAGGGCCCAGACAATGGAAAGTCACCTTGACAAAAGCAAACTTGGAAGAGATTGTACAGTACATTAATCCTAAACTTTCTCACAGTACTTCAGAACTTCCTCTTCCCAGCATAGTCCAGGAAGTGCAGAGCCACATGAAAGTAGGGGGCGTGAAGGAAGGTGAAATCAGTCAGGTGAACGAAGGGTCAGATAAAATGAGAACCTTGCTCGCCCACACCCATCTGTTGGACGTAATGTTTCTCTCTACTACAGAAATTTAGTTGAATTTTTCTGGGGTTCTCGTAGGGTCAGGAACAGCTGAAGCTAACTGTTGACACTTAGCAGGAGAGACTGCTCTATTTGGTATAGCCCCCTTGTGGCGGCGCACCTTTGGGTGCTTGCCACCTTAAGGACTTGAGCAGGCTGTGTGGCAGCCTGCAGGTGACTGCAGAGCCAATCGGGTGGTCACATGACAGCCAAGAGGCCACCTGATTGGAGCAGGGTTGAGCAGCCTCAATATAAGAGCAAGCCCTGAGAAGCAGGGCAGGCAGTTGCTGCAAGGATGCTGCCGAGATAACATCGCCCAGCTGGAGCTCTTCTGCTCCCAGGACCGTTCTGGAGGTCAAGGGTAGGATCTGTGGGCAAGCAGGAGGTTCCTGGGACCCAGTGGGGTCCCAAGCCCTGAGGAAGTGGCTGTAGGGTTGGGGCTGAGGAGAAGCCATGTGCACCTAGGCTTAGAGAAGGCACAGGTCAGCCTGGGAAGGGGGCTTGGAGAGTGTAGGCCTGCAGAGGGGCTAGGCAAGCCCCTGATTAGAACTTGCAGTGACTTGGGTCAGGGGCTTGGATGAGCCCAATGGAGTAATAGGCTGCCGGGTATAAGATTTCTGGGGCTCTAGGCAAGCCCAGTGTGGGCTGATGGCTTCATGGTGGGGCCCAGGGGGCACCCCGGCTGAGTAGGAAGGACAGCAGCTGCCAGACTGACCCTTTGAGCCTCAGCTGGTCAAAGCAAGGGAGCCACGGCCGGTAGGCCGAATCCCACCGTGAGGGGCAGGCCACGGCTGTGGAGAGCTACCCTGACTGGCCTGGAGGCAGGGCCAAAGCCTAAAAGAGGCTGAAGATCCCCTTAATTGGGGGTGGGGCATCACTGCCAAAAGAGAATAAATGGTCAGCTGGCCAGCACGCTGGTATGACGGAGGTTGAGGCTCAGCCTCCTGATGGGAGGTATCCTGCAAGGGGCCTGAGGGAGAGAAGAGGCCAGCAGCAGAGAATTGGATGATGTGGTGGAGGCTGTAATAGTGCCCAGGAATGAGCAGCCCGGAAGGAAGAGCATTGTGGAGCCGGGTGAGGTAACAAAAAACCAGGGCGGATGGGCTCACACTGGTCCTGGGGAGTGACCTAAAACTACACCCTGTTGGTGTTGGATGGTGTGGTGGGACTGTCTGTGGAGGGGCAGTCTCCAGTAAATGCCACATCAGTGCCTCCCTGGTGAAAGGTGAGTATGGGACATTGGAAAGCCTCAGCCCCCACTGCCTTGTGGGTGACCCTGTGGAGGGCAATGGCTAAGGGAGGATGTCCTGACAGAAAAGCACCAGGCTTGGGCAACAGCACAGGGGCCAGGAGGCCCAAAGCCTGATAAGAGGGAGAGTAGGGTACAGGTACATCCACAGATGCCTGGACATGTCGACAGACACCTGAGGCCCAAGGGGTGTAAAGCCCTGGAGCTCCAGTGAGGGGGTGGAGTGTGATGGGCCAAGAGCCTAAGGAGTGGCAAGGAGCCCAGAGTGCGTGTGGGAGTAGAGGCCCCAGTGAGGGGGCATGTGACCCAGGCATGTCTAAGGATGCCTGAGGCCAAGTTGGGCCAGAGGGATAGTGCAGTCCAGCAATGGGGCTAGGGGAGTAATAGTGGAAGAGATTTTTGGATGCCATCTGCCAAGGCATGGGGCATGGTAAAGGGGAGGTCAGAGCCATGTATTATGCCCTTTGGATCAGGGCATTAAATGGGCAGCCTGCCACATTTTTTCCGACTGTTTTCTTTGATACATCAAGGTGTGGTGGGTGAATTAGGGAAAACTGCCCTAGGCAGATGGGTGAGCTGACATTGTGACTGGCCCCGGAGATGCCCCCTGTCCCACCTCTCTTCACCCTCTGAAGTACAAGGATGGTCCTCAGAAATTTGCTACTTCGTGAAGTAGGAAGGCATATTAGCGAGGCTTAGAATTGGCTTTGGGTAGCTAGCCCTGGGCAAATAAGATTTAATGTGGTCCAGGTTCTGCCCCATCAGTGTTTATGGTCCTATCTAGAACCCTGTCAGCTTCATCCCTATTTAAATCTGAAGGACTTTCTCACAGAGGCCTAAGACTAGACTAGCAAAGAAGCAACTTAGTAGAGTGTTAGGGTGGTGGGATGAGGGCTGGCACTGAGAGGCAACTCTTCCTTTCTCTTATTGTTTCTGAGGCTCTTCCCCATGACCCTCTTTCTCCTTTTAAAACAAGGCTCTATTGGCCATGGAGAGAGAACAAATATGAAAAGGCATTGGACCTCCAGCCTTTAGGCTGCTTTATTTAACATCAGGCTGCTGCCCCCCCACTCTCCCCCCAGCCTGTCCAGTGGCTGTAAAGCGCTAGAGCACTGAAGAACTCCAGTGGGGTTCCTTGGCAAAGATGGGGGGGGGGGGGGGGGGCTGTACAAGCCAGGGGATGGTGTATGGACACTAGGATGAATCCGGGGACCCCACGGGATATCACCTAAGTTGACTGCACAACCAGAAGAGGCCTCCAGAATCTAAGTCTGTGCTGTGCTCTGAGAGCCCCTAGGCAGGCTGCCAAGAGATGAGCCCTGTCTGCGCCAGGATGAACTCTCCTGAGCCAGGTGTAGTCATATCCCAAATGCTATGGAAAATGAATAGCTATGTTGTACCTTTCAAACTGTAAGGCAGCTTAACATCTTACTAAAGAGTGGGGCGAAACTTCTGGGCTTGGGTGTTCTTAGAGTCAGGGGTTAAACCTTCCTGAGGAAGTAGTGGGGGGCAGGAGGGGAAGGGCACATGCCCTGCAATGAAGCAGCAATTTCCTTCATGCACCTTGACCAAGAAGGATCTGCTTAAGTCCGGCATTTTGCAGCATTCCCTGTCAGAGCCAGGGCTGTTCAGAGCGCATGAGTCAGGGCCAGGTTGTGTTTATCGGAGGGGGAAGGCCTGAGGGGGAGCAGGTGGCAGTGTAGCAGGAAACATCTGTTCATGTTCCCACCAGCTCTCGGCTTCCCGCACTCAGTGTGAGAGCTGCCCTTCCAGTAGAGCTTGCTCGTGCCCAACACCAGTGAGGAGTGCAGTGAGAGCTGTTTGCAGCCTGACCCCTTTCCTCTGTGTCCCTGGACCCGATGATGGGATTCTTGGCTGCCAGAATGGATGGCGGCTGCTTTGTCAGAGATGGGAACTACAGAACAGCTGGGAGCAAGTAAGCCAGGGGAAAGAAGGGAGGGCACATCTTTCACTTGCTGGGTGAGGAGGATGTGCCTTTGTTACCAAACATGTTCTGTGAATTATTTCACACCCTTCTGGGCTGTGCTACAGTAATTGGATATCACAGAGCCATTCAGCAGTGCAAAGTATTGTGTGCTTGCCTACATCAGCAATTTGGTCCCAACCGATGGGTGGATTTGCTTCTGGGGCTCTCAGGGAAGCGTTTTCCATTAAGCAATCCACAGAGGAGATGGATTGTGAGAGGTAAGATCCCTCGTGGGGTTAATATGCCTCAGCACTAACATTGATTATAGTAGCTTAAATTCTAATATCCATACAGACCTTGGCTTTTCCGTTGAAAGCATAGCAAGGTTCACTCAGCAGTGAAGATAGCAGTAGCTTTTGTGAAGAGGACTGCTTTCCACTTGGAGCTATTATGAGACCCACCAAGCTCATGTGGGCCACCAAATTGGTGCTTGTATGTTAAACACTTAGCTTCATCCGGTTTTGGCTCATCCCTGATGGAAAGAGTTCTGCTGACCTCTGAGTTTTGGATCGGGCTGTTTGTCATTTCACTGAGAAGAAAGTCTATTAGGGGGAGGTACAGATCTCGAAAGCTTGTTTTGGTCCTGACTGTCTCCAGGAATTCCTCTCTGACCTCGGGAAAGTTGCTATACTTCTCTGTACCTCAGCTTTCCTGTTTGTCTAAAAAAAGGAGTACCCTCCAGGAGTGTTGAGAGGCTTAATGTGTTACGGTCCGTAAGGAGCATAAATAGTCAGATTCACTACCAATCATCTTAGAGATGTGAAGGCCTCTGTAATGCTGGATTTTGAATTCCATTAAGAACTTTATTGCTAATTATTACTTCAGGTGGCAGTTGGGAGTGGTGAGAAACCCACCCTGTCTGTGTTAAGGTCCCTTAAGGTATGCAGCTATTTTTTCAAATTGTGGAACTTTGTCATTGATTCATGTTTTTTTTTTCTGGCCACTTTTTTCCTGCTTCTGCTTTGCGTGGGGTTGAGTTTTGCTTTCTTCTCTGTTTGAACTCCTACCACCACCCTCTCTCATGCCAAGATTGGCTGAAACAGTTCTGGGTTGACACCATGGAAACCACCAAGTTTTGCCTGGTTTCCATTGGAAACAGTAACTGGGAGCAGGGCCACTTGAAATGTGGCCTGAGCTTGCCAACATGTCCCTGGCTTGGGACTGCAAAATGAAACCTGAAACCAGGCAAAACGTGCCTGGATCAAAGTCCTGCCATACTGATAATTGGCACCTTCACAACAATGTGTATTCAAAGCTCTGCATGCACTTAGTTCATATCAGCGCTGCTTATGTCAGCAGTCCCTCAGGCTCAGTCTATTAAAACCAAACTGTAACAAGGCACTTTCGATGTAAACTGCCACTTTCTTATCAGGCCCCTTCAGAAAAGACCATAAAGACTCCATTGGTTCAGTGCTGTCTCTGCTCCTTACCTCTCTGGGGGCAGAATATGCCCAGCAGGACTTGGGTGGCATTGGGGGTTGATAAAACAACTGGACCTTGTGTAAACCAATAAATAGCTTATTGCACTGAAATGCACAGGTCATACCTCTTCTAGAGGCTCTGAAGTGAGCCCAATCCAATGGCACTGTCATTGTTGCTGTCCTTGTTGGGTGTTATTAAATTGTGGTCAATCCTGAAGTCTCAGGAACTGCAGTGCTAGTAAGTCACAGCCAGGAGGTCCCAACACCAATCTTGTCTTAAAGAATGACTGCAGGCTCAGTTTGGCAAAGGCTCAGCCATGTTTATTGTCTACAAGGCATGGTACTAATGCTCTCACGATCTGACAGATGGGGTGTTAACGCATGTATGCCTGGGACAAGGTATACACAGGACAATGCCGTGACATTGGCACACCACAGGCTCTCCTAGGCCAATACAAAGTTCCCGTACTTTCCAATTCTCCTTTGATACAGTGATCAAAACAAATTATGTAGTACAACTTTTTTTTTTAATATCTTAAACCACCCTGTACCATACATTTGTTTTGCAACCTAATCTGGGTGTTCCCATTCCAAGCTTATCTTATACCACGTACAGCCATCTTTTCCCCATCTCCTGGCAGGAGATACCAAGTTTTAGTAGCTCCACATACCAAGTTTCCTTTATATAAGGAGTTCATACATTGGTCAGGCTTGCTCTGGCCAATGCTTTAGCAAAGCCTTTGTGAGCAGTATGTATATTGATCAATGTTCTAGTGAGGCCTACATGCACCTGTGAAAAGTGGTAATGGATAGCTCACAGTGTGATGCCACTGAATTGGTTGGCAAGAGGCCATGGAAACCTTAGGTAAGAGAAGTCTGGGAGACCACTTGGTAATAGCCATTGCCATGCCAAGAGAGAACTCGTCAGGGCAGCAGTGTTCCCAATGTCCTGGTGTTTCTCATACAGGCTGACTCTTCTCAATTAACCACAGAGGAGCCCAGTACTATTGTATCCTGAGCTGTCCCAGGATCTATGGAAGAGCATTTAAGCCCTCCCTCCTAATAACCACAAACACTATAAGAATACCTACAGGTGCCTGTTAACCCATTCTTACCCCTTATACCAATAGGTGCTGCTACGGCACTCATGGGACAGCAGATAACCCCAATCCCTCAAAGCTTCCATGGATGTTGTCTGACTGATCCAAGCACCGATACCTCATCATCAGTTGGAACCAAGAGCATTCGAACAATATTAGTAATAGTACAGGTAATGTAACCTGTTTCTGGTCTTAGGGATTCTGTCCTATTTTTTGTCTATGTACGTGATTTGTTTTGTATGCCACCTAGTGACTGAAAATATGATGACCAAGTTTCTTTGTCTGCATAACTATTTACTTAACTTTGTATTGGATGAGACGGCTGTATACATGGCTAGGTATACAAGCTGCTAGTTGCTCAGCTCCTGATGATGTATATTTTAGTGCCTGGAGGTAAGGGTGGGTTACCATTGAACTATAACTGCTGGAGAGCAAGTAGTCTTCTCTTAGAGAGGGTCTGGAAAAAGGACTTTCATTTGTTTTTTTTGGGGGGGTTGTTTTTGTCATTTGAACTTTTTCTGGCTGCTTAAAAAAAAGGGCAACTCGCTTGACTCTTCAAAACAACCACCAGAGATCTGTTTGTGTGTATTATCTTACCAACTTCCCTTATTCCATGTTTTAGGAGTTGTCCAAACTGATGCAATAGGAGCAGCTAAGACTTAGAAAGGATAGAAGTTGAACATATAGATTGCCTAGTAAATCTTCTGCTGTTTATGTTCCAAAATCATAACACTTAGATGCAAGTAACAAATATTGGGGTCATTTTGGTAATTTTTGCATTCAAATTGTGAATGATATGAAAACACACCTGTAGTTCTCTCAAGCATATCAGTGTATTCAGGATCTGTGCCCTACTTCAGTTCTCTATCATCCTTTTTCCTTTCATTTAGAAGAATAAGGAAGGGTGTGGAGAGGAAGTTGCTGACCAGATTTGACTTGTGCATGTTTGTGGCCCAGCCATAAGGTGAATTGACTCACCAGCCATATTGCATGATAAGCCCCCAAGAATTTTGACACGGGGGGGGGGGGGGGAGAAGATCATATTACAGGAGACCTTAGTATTGTTGTAAGTCTTTCCACATCAATCTGAGAAGACTCCTGGGGCTTCTAATGTGTGACACGTTGCTCTGAAAAAGAGTTGCCTTAAAGATTTCAATGTGGGTTAACCAGGTTAAATATTATGAATGAATTAGTGTTTGCAAAGTGCTTTGAAACTGGCAAGCATTTTGCAGTGGGTGTCTTTTTTTAGACAGGAAACTTAATAAAGCAAATTACTAAGGTATGTCCCATGTGTGGAATATGTGCTACACCTGAGGTAACTGTTTCAGGCCATTGTAAATCCCTAGTCCTGCAAACACTTCTGTCCTCGAGTATGTTTATTTACCTGACAAGTCCCATGGACTATAATAAACCTGTCTGTTGTGTATCTGAAGGATTTGGCTGACTTTTCCCCCTTCTTTACTGCAGCGTACTTTATAGATGATCAATGGTCATATCACTTCAAATGCAATGGGTTTGGTAGGGCCCTTTTGCAATGGGCTCTTTTAGATCTAAATTCAGAATTTTAGATTCTTGAGTCATTGGGCTTTGAAAATCCTAGTGGTAAGAGAAATGTCTTCATGAATTTTTCATCTGTAGTAGTAATGAAAATATATTGTTTATTGTTTGTATTTTGTATTTGTATCCTTTTGCAACCCATATCCTGAAAAATTATGAAAGCACCTAAATCCGAGAGAGTTCAGCTAACTGGAAAACAAATGTGAAAGCAGCTAATGCATTTTAGTTGTCCATGCTGAATGACATTCAGAAACCATACAATAACACGGTGAATAATAAATTAGATTGAAAACATTCCTCCTGTTTTAATAGTCTTGGGCAGATGGTAACAAAAGCCAGGAAATGTGCTTTACCTTCTCTCTCTAAAAGCATATGTCCAGATCCTGACTCGTCCATACAGCTTTGCTGATTTACATCTCAGAAGAAAGATGTTGATTGAAGCCAGCCAAGGATCTCATCCATGGATATATTTTTAAAAATCAACTGTCTCTGTAAGAGGCATCTTGAATTAGTTTACAAGCAATAAAAGGGGAGAGAGAGGTGAGTAAGGATGGGGGCAAACATTTCTCTGCAACCGGAGCACACGCACAGAATTGGCGGAGAAAGCAAATCTAAGGCACATGCAGAGCTGTAGTGCAACAGGCCATTATTCCACACTTGATAAATTCTGCCACTACCTCAGTCCCTTGACAACAACCCCAGGAGCTTCCTTAAGTCTCCAGAAAGATCAGTGTCTCTTTTTGGTCTGACGTCTTTATTTGTTTTTTTTCCTTGGTTGTGGTCTAGACAACCAGACACCTTTTTTGTGAACGCTTGAGTGGCAGGAGGAGGGATCAGCATTCCTCTTGCTTCAAAGCCAGTGCTTAGCAGCTGCCAGTTTAATGAAGCTTTCCTACCTCTCAAGAGCCTGTGTGACACCTGAAGTCAGAGCATCTGACAAACACAGGAGAGCCAGACAGCAGCAACCACCTACCTCCTGCCTCCTTTTGCTGCTACCAAAACTCAAAGTCCCAAGCTGGTAGGCTGTGTCTGTCTAGGAAGTAGCGGGGTGGGGGGGGGACAGGCTTTATGTCCAGGAGACCTGGTCAGGAAAACTTTTATCTCTGGAAAGGGATGAAGAAAGAAAAACCTTGGAAAATAAAAATATTTTCATTTTGAATTGACATTTTTGTGGAATCTTTCAATGTCTCTAATTAAAATGAAGAAAAGCTTTAATTTCTAAGTCATTAGAACAGAAAAATGTGGTGGTAGTGGCCCACTTTAAAATGAGAAATGGGGACAAAAATGAAAGGGGCTTCCCCACTCCCTCTTTTTTAAAGGCTTAATTGGTCCAGGCTTAGCTCTTTAGGGAATCTATTCTGCTTGGATCTTGTCCCTACTGTATTTCCACTTTTCACAACAGGGAGAACAATTTTTTTCTCAAAACTGCCCCCTTCCTGTCTCTCACAACTGCTTTTGTGGCAGTCTCAGAAGTGTGGAAGCAAACATTTCATTGCATGTGTGTTTAGGATTTGGCAAGCCCTCAGGGAGAGGATCCTTTGGGTGGAGAACACTTGTTCCCATAGCACAGCAGTTTGGTAGCTGTGGTAGCGTGTTGGAGGTGTGGGGTAGGGGGTTATGGTTCTAATCTCACTGGTGGGGCAGCTCTATCAAAGGTCAAAATGGGACATGGCATCACTTGACCAAGTGCTTAGAAGTGGATTCTTTGAGGACCTGCTCCATGATTTTTCCAGGGACTGGGGTGAGGCTGACCAGTTTTTTCTTTCTCCAGGTCACCTACTTCCCCACTTGGCTCAGGGCTTTGGTCTCCATCCCCTCAGGAACCTAGTTTAAAACCCTCCTTGCTAGGTTAGTGAGCCTGTCTGCAAAGATGCTCTTCACTCTCTTCATCAGGTGCATTCCAGTTCTTCCCAGCAATCCTTCTTCTTGAAATAATATCCCATGGTTGACACCATCTGCATAGCCATGTATTGATCTGCAGGATGTCTGCTTCTGTCTGGACCCCCTCCCTTTGACTGGAAGGATCAAGGAGTACACCATCTGAGCTCCTGTCCCTTTCACCTTTGTACCCAGAGCCCTGTAGTTGCTTTTGATCTGCTCGGGGTCACCCCTGGCAGTATCATTGGTGCCCACATGGATGAGCAGCATGGATTGATAGTTAGAGGGCAGGATAGATCTCGGTAATCCCTCTGTGACATCTCGGATCTGGGTGCTGGGCATGCAGCGGATTTCCCAAAACACCAGGTCAGGCAAGCAGATAGATGCCTCCATCCCTTGCAGAAGAAAGTCTCTAGCTGCCACCACCACCCATCGCTTCCTCTTAGTGGCCGTGGTCTCGATCCTCCCAACCTTGGGGAGGCCTGGCTTGGCATCATCCACCAATGGAACATGCTCATCTTCTCTGTTGCTAGGGATCCATATCTGTTCTTCAGGCAAACTGCTGCAGGTAGAGAAGAAGATTTCTGCTTGTTGCCAGAGGTCACAAGCTTCCACCTTCCTAGGAGTCCACGTCCTCTTGCTTCTCTAGTGTTGCCTCTGGCAGTCTTTCCTTTGCAGACCTAGAGGTCTCCTCCAGCATCCAATCAATGAAGTCCTCATGGCAGAGGACACATTGGAGCATTGCCATCTCCTGTAGCTCTCTTTCCTGGTGGTGGCCTTCAGGGAACAGGCGACATGGCTGACATTGCAGGCACTCCCCCAGCTGGCTGTCACTGGAAGGAACCTGTAGGCCAGTCTCCACAACACCAAACCAGGTCCTGGGTAGAAAGCCTTGGTGGTGAGCCATCCTGCCTGGACAGATACCTCACAAGTGCAAGCAGAGACAGTGGCAGTGGATCTGGCATTGTGACATTCTCCAGCCATTTCTCTGGGTCTCTTAATCTGCCATCTCTCTCTTGCTGCCCTTCTTCCAAGCAGACCTTCCCTAGCAAACTCCCCTGTAAGCTGGCCTATTCACTGCTCCTTGGTCCTGAAAGGTTCCCTTTTCCCTGCTTCCTCTTAGCATGCTTTCACCTTCCTTCACTGTAAGAGAGTTCCTAGGCAAACACCCCTGTGGCACACTCCCCCTTGCTCAGGACTTAAGGGGCTTAAGTATTGATCTAACTCCTGAGTTTTAGCTACTAACACTAAATACATGTAGGCTAGATGCTCTTAATTAAAGAAAGAGCTTACCTTAAAGGTTCCCCTTCAAAGAGGGCAGTGGCAAACTGACCTGAAAACTGCTTGCAAACTGTGTTGTTTGCTATCCCTGGTCGCACATGTTTCTCCCCCAGTCAAGTATCAAGCACTGGAAGTGACACAGGGTGTCTGCAGAAGAACAAGGTAGGACAGAAGACTTCTTGCACTAGGTGCAACTATGCAGCAAATTAAATCCCTTTTTATAAAAGCCATTTCCCAAAGTGAAATGTGTTGTTGGATTGCCTTTCTTGATGTACAGGCAGGATCAGTTGTTGGCATATCCTGAGTTGAGCTCCCCCTTTTGGACACTCTGCAGCATTTGTTTTCCCCACTAGAGACCTGTTTGCTTGAAGCCACCTGTGATTGAGCCCTTCGGATAGTTGTAGCCTTCATCTCTGGGATGCAGATTTCTTGGATATCGCCCCCTTCTGAAAGCTGAGATACCATCAGCGGTGGCCTAGACTTTGAGACTATACTGCCCCACTCTTTCTCTCCCCTCTCACCCAGGGTTCCAACAGCTGAAATCTTCAGGAACACATGACAGCTGAAACAGATGCACACTTTGCAGTAGTATTTCTAAAAACCAACTGCATTTTATCTTGGACACCTTTACCAAGCCAGGCAAAACAGCAGAGTTCCTGTGTGCCTTTCCCTGCTTCTATTTGTTCACTACAATTAGGTGTTATGGGACTCGGTCAGTGTCTTTGGGGTCTGCAGGATTCTACTTCTGCAAATTTTGCAGCTTTCATCTTGGCTTCTTCTCTGAACTATGAGGTCTTTCTCCTCTGGTCCACTTCCTTTGAACTTTCAGTCCTTTTCCTGGACATCCCAGGAATAGCCTTGAAAGGTGATCAAAGTCACCCACTCCAGGTAATCCATGGGCTGGTAACCCACCCAGACCATTTGGCTGATCCAGTTTTCCTGGTTTCACCACCATGTTTAGGATCATCATTATGCTACCCAGACTGATGTCAACAAGTCTTCATCATCTCTTCACCCAACCTTATTGTTGGGAAGCAGGCTAGTGTGTATACTCCAGAAGTGTCTCTAGGATGAACTTCCCCTCCTGAGATCAGATAACAAACACCAAAAAATTGAGGTGGTGAGGGGAGTTGCATGGTTATAAGAGTAATGCAGAAGCTATGCATGTTCTCCATATATACCAACTATAGGGCCAGGTAAGCCATAGGATAACTTGAGTAAAGACGGTAGTAATTGAGAGTTGTAATTCTCAGTGGTCACCTAGACTTAAGAATTCAGTGATTAGATTAGCATTGTTCTGAACTGTGGACTGCTTTCCCTTGTTGTGTGTGTGTGTTGGGAGAGAAAGGGGGGAAAATTGTTTGTTTTTGTTTTGTTTTTAATGACTCTTCAGCAACGATCCTACCATGGTTTTTGGGGTTTTTTTAAACTGGTTTGAGTGATTTTTTTTTATTTTTATTTTTTAAATAAATGTTGTGGTTTTTTTTCCTCGCAACACAAGTATGACAGTTCCTATTCCTTCTTATCATGCATGGTTAAAATTTTTAACTGCATTGTGGTTCTCTAAGGATGATGAATTGTTGGGGGGGGGGTTGTTTTTTTTTAAATCAGCAGCTCTTTACCAAGTGCTCTTCTTCCACTAAACAAATGAAGAATTTTTAAGCCTTCTTGTCTTTCACAAGATTAATAAATTTCCTAGACAGGAATTACCTTAAATGAGTCCCATGGACTTTACCAATTTACAGCCTTCTCTTTGATAGTTATTATTGAACAATCTGTGATGGTTTCCAGAGGAAAAGTTGCAGTTTTGAACTATTAACACTTTTTTTTCAAAAGATATCATCTGAACTTTCCTGTGTTTATAACAAGGTAAATCGAACTCAGTCAGTTTCTGTCCAAAATAATCTGCGCTATTTTTTTAACAGTAGGGTTTTTTGTTTGTTTGTTTGTTTTTGGAAGTCTGAAAAGGAATGACAAACACATTTCCTTTCCAGAAATATTAATGAGGGAAATTATGGTCTAACCAACAAGATCCTGGCCTCTTTTCTTTTAAAAAGAGGGGTGAAGCCTCCCTTTATTTGTAAGGCATCTTGTACTCTGTCATGAGAAAGATGGATTATGGCAAAAATTGCAGTCATTGCAGAGGCTAGGGTTTAGCAGCATCTGAGAGCAGTGTCATAGTGTTTCTCTTACAAGCTAAGCTATTTTGACTTGCAGAGTCCTGTGATGAAATTGGTCAGATAGCAAACTAAGCCTGAGACATGCATACTTGTGTGTAAGTTTATACATGGTCGTGCAGAGCAATACAAAGAACCCTACCGCTTTCTCTGGTTCCCTTGGCCTCCTCATGCAAACCATTCTGTGTTACCTGATTCTACATGGTCAAGGGCAGAAATGCTTGCAGGGTTCTTGGAGATGGCATCTGGTATTCCCTGAAGCTTCCAGATCTCTCCTCCTGTCCTGGGGACTATTTGGGGCTTGAAGTTCTCACCTGCCTTCCAAGCCCTCTGTCCATGATGGTCATGTGGCTTTGTGGATCCTATTGTCCCATGCAGTGTGTGTGTGTTTATCTCTTGGGCCCTGCCCCAAAAGTGCTTCAAGTCGCACTGCTGCCTCCTATTGCTAGCACTAGCACTGTCTCCAGCCCAAATACAATTATTTCTATTTCAAGCATTCCCCAAACTATTTCCCTGAAAGGTGGAGGGGTAAAAAGTGGATTTGGTGTTTCCCACCTTCTCCAGGGCTTTTCGGCCATGATGACCCTACTCTTGTCCCCTGCATTGGGGATTATATAACAAGGAGAACAGTCTTCATTGTGATGGAGGTCCTCTTTCCAAGACAAAAAACACATTCCTGCAGTTGAGGTGTCAGGCTATGACTTGAGAAAGCCAGGTTGAAGGTTTTACTCTGCTATGGGCTTCCAGTATAACCCTGGCAGTCACTGTAGTCTTCCTGTGCCTCGATTCCCATCTGTGCAATGGAGATGATAGCACTGCCCTCCCACAGGGTTAATGTGAAGAGAGAGACACTAGACAATGAGAGGTACCCAAATACTGTACTACAGTCACTGGGACTGTGGGAGTACCTCAGACAGGTCGTCTTCAGCCACCCTGCAGTTTTCCCTCCCCTTCCAGCTCTCAATCACCTCTCACTTCGAAATAACTAGCCTTAGAGGATGTTTTTTAATATGTGAAGGAAAATCCTTTCTGCTTTGACTTGATGAGCTCACTGCATCTTCCCCCTCTCTCACTGCACAGGCTTTCTGAGTGCTTGGTGGATTTCACTAGACTGGAGCCAACCCACTAATTTTCACCATAGCTGTCAAGCTGTGGTAAACACAGAACCCACGCAGAGACACTTGATTGCTCTTTATTCCCCTATCTCTCCCCTCCCCCCCCCCCCCCAAAAAAAAAAAAAAAAAGCAGTATTGGGCAGAGTTTGTGCGGGTGGCTTTCATCAAGCTGACTGATCGCCCCCCTCCCTCCCACATCAGCAATAGTAACCACCACAATGAAGGAGAAGTGGACGTGCTACACCAAAGCCACCCTTCTAAGGGATGCGGGCCAGGGCCCTTTTGTTAGTGTTCTCAGCAAATTGGGATTGAAGAGGCCCTAGAGACTCTGCTCCCCTCACTGCTTGCATGTTTGCTGATCTCAGAGTTGTTTAAACATAGATGGCTTGCTCAGCTCTCCAAGACTGTTCAGGAGGGGAGCACGTAAATTATAAAATGCCCTAGCAGAGAGACCCAAATAGTCTCACTTGGGGATCTATTCTAGCCTTGGGAATGGGTGCTTGCTTTAGCCTATGGGGTCTTTGCAGAGAATATTTTTTACTCTTAACACAATGGTGTCTGAGGTCAACATCCTGAACCATGGACAGCATCCTGGGTAGTCAAGCTATTCGGGCAATGACTTTTAATTGACCTGTTTATTTCTGTTTTGAATGGAAAGCTACAGCCTCCATAAATATCTTTGTAATATACAAAGGGACTTCACATTTTGCTCTTTTTCAACAATTGACTTAGCTCAAGACCTCTGCAATACATCAATTAATACAAGCTGTGGCAGTAAATTAAAGGGAAACAGGAATGGATATGATGGGATTAGGTCACTGAAACTATAAACTTTGGAACAAATCAGATTTCCTTGGGAAGTGAAGTGGACAGCAGCCATATGTCAGTGAGATGACAGGCTCAGAAAAACTTTCCAGGGTCTCCTAAGTTGGAATTTTATATCAGAACATCTTCCCTGGAATGGTATCATCCATCAAACTCCTTTTGGTAAACACTTAAATGTCAAAAAGGGCTGTAGGAAATGATGTACTAGTAAGCCTTGCATCTGAAAATGGGTCAAAACACTATTTTAGAAATAGAATAATTCATATAAAAATGTAGGTGAGGGTTTGCCCAGCATGATTACTGCAAAGAAAAATTGAACCTCACATAATCCATTAAAATTCTTTATTTTGTGTCAGCAAACTGGTACTGGTTGACAACTTTATTTACATTTTTATTCAAAAAGCCTTTGATAAGGTCCCTCCCAAAAGGACTACTAAACTTGCTTAGTAGTCATAGGGGGCACAGCAAAGATTTTTCTCATCAGAAAAATTAGCTAAGGGAGAGGAGTCTGAGACAGTAGTCAATTCTCAACTCAGCAAAAGATTAGCAACATGGTCCTCAAGGCTCCATAGTAGATTCTGTATTTGTTCAATGGCCTAGTTCAGGATGAAAGGTGATTGGGCAAAATTATTGACCCTGGGCAGGTCCTGGAAAAATACAAAAAACGTCCTTAGAGGCTCTAAGCAAGCGTGGGGAAAGGACTAATCTGTTGGATGGTAAACATGCAAAGTAATGAACATTCAAGAGGAAATATCTGAACTAATCATACCTGAGATGGGCATAAATTACCAGCATCAAGTACGATGAGGGACACCCTGGTCAGTGTTGTGAACAGCTGAATGAAGAACTCTGCTCGGCTGTGACTTAAAATGATAGTCAAGAGGAATAAGGGATTATATCATGAGTAATGAAGGGTGGCATGATGTTTTCTTTATTCTTTTAGCATTATGTGGAATGCACTGCACAAAAGTGGTCATCCTCTCTTGGAAAAAACATTGTGCACTTAGAAGAGGCCTGGGAGAGGATATGAGAAAAGCTTCATGTGAGGAGATTAGAAAGACTATGGTTCTACTTTTTAGAAAGGATTTATGCTAAAGGTACAGAACAGAAATAATAGCCTTAAACTGCAATAAGGGAAATATAGATTGGCTGTTAGGAAGACCTTTCTAATTGTGAGGGTGTTAAGCATTAGAACATATTATCTAGAGAGGTTTTGGAATATTCATCCTTGCAACTTTTCAAAGCAGGTTAGATGAACATTTTTCTGGAATGTCTTAGACGAGGACGATCCTGCCTTAAGCAGATTTCTTGAAGTCACTTCCAGTCTTATCTTTTTCTACTATTCTATGAAAACACTGAGTGATCTAGAGAATGTAAGTCTGGAGCTTCTGTTCTTAGTGCCTCATTAAAAATAGAAGAGGACAAGGAGATGTTCAATGAATAAATTCCCTTCTCTTTAAAGCCGATAGAAATTTGTGAACCCCCACCTAAAGTTAAATGGTAGAACTCGCTGTAGTTTCAGAATTTACGTGGATAATGTGAAAATCCAGGGCTGCAGCTGTGACTGCTAGTGAAAGCATTTTGGGAGGGATATAAACCCTTGTGCTTTAGGCTTAACCAACCTCTAGGCATTGAGGGTAAGACTGTCTTGGGAATGGATTCCCCCATGTTTGCCTGCAGCAGGTCTTGTATTTTTCTCTGAAGCATCTAATTCTGGCTCCTGCTGAAGACCATACTGGTTCAGAAGGACCCATGTGTCTTGAGTTGTCTGTGTTTGCTGCCATTCCCAGCATTACTGTCCCATCAAGTTATAATAATGCTTAGTTCTTCCATTTATGCGTATTTAAATGTTGTGTGAAGGTGGTAAGTGTTGCTTGCCACATTGGGTGCTAGTCACTGCACATTTTAGTGCGCCTAAATATGCATCCAGGAACAATTAAGGTTGACCTTACTTAGGTGGGGCTTTATCCTGGGAGGCAGTGAGTCTGAAAAGGACATAGGCATTGTGGAAGGGAGGGAATCATGGTGGGTAACTAACTGAATGTGAGCTTCCTGTGTGATTCTGCCCATGTCTATGGAGTATAATTACCATTCCATCCACCTCAAGTGTGCCATGCTGCTCTGCCCCAACCTGGGCAGCTATGTTCATATGGTACTGCAGGCAGACTAATTGTCACTGTCACTCAGCAGGGCTAATTTGCTTCCCAGAACATGGTTATACTGCTTCTAGTTTGAGGCAACCTGTGCAGGGCAGTGCCACCTGTTTTGAGGGTGCTGCTGCCTGATAGTAAGTTTACAGTGTAGATATCTCCTCTGTGGCTACATGGGCTAATGTGATCAGTGGAAGCATCTAGAGGGAATCTTGAGCTGGAGTGTGAAGGTTGTGTTACCTTGTGCTTGTACAGTAGCAGTTGCACTCAAGCTGGTGTCTTCAGTTCACGTGTTTTTTGTTTAGGGATATTGAAAAATCAGAAAAGTTCAAAAACAAGCCGCAAGAATTGGAAAACCTGTCTCTAACATGAGCATCTCCAGGAGCACAGTCCTTCGAGCTCTTCAAAGAGAACTTCCCTCCCTTTGGTGTGTCTGCAGCACATCTCTGGCACTCCTGAGAAGGATACTCTTGAGCATGTTCCAGCTGCTCGTTCCTGCCCTCCTGGCACCACTCTCAAGCACACTAGAGACCAAGAATTTGAAAACTGTAGAGGAGTGGGTAGATCTAGGTGGGTAGAGTAGATCTATCTTCAGGCTTCTCATATATGGTTAGTTGGAGTATCTGTCCTTGAGAGAGATTAAAAAAATGTTTGAGTTCAAACAGGAATTAATTTGGAGAAGTCTTAACCTGTATTATACAGTGTTCTGAGCAGGCGATGACAGAGAGCCCTCGTGACCATATCATCCATGAATCATTATCCACATACCCCAAGTGTGGGAACTTGAGTCACTGTGGGGTGATTTTGCCCAAGATCATGCAACAAGATGGAGGTAGTGCAGGAATACCGTGCTGTGTAGCTACTGAGCCAAGTCTGGTTCACTGTCTTTGGTGAGTGGTGTTTATGGTGGTGTTAACCACAGATACTTTCCTTTAACTCCATTTTTGGGATCTCATTGCCCATGACTATTGATCTCTTACCCCAGAATGCCAGTCATAACTTGCAATATTTTTTTGGTCATGCCACAACTCACTTCTCTGCTGGGCTCTGGAGTAGCAGCTTCCTGTTCAAGGAACGTCACCCTTCTTGTTTCTGGTGAAAGCCACATGACAACTCTTAATCTGTAAGCAAAATTTCCACTGATATCAAGAACAGTATGGGACCTATGAAGGCGGTGATGGTGATGCCAAATGACAAGAAAACTCTGCAGCTTCAAGAACCTCAGATATAAAGCTACATAGAAGTACTTTGCAAAAGTAAGCAAGTTCCCCCATCTAAAATGGGGGCAATGATAACAGCCTCCTTCTGTAATGTGCTTTGAGAGCTACTGATGAAAGGTACTAGATCAGGGATGTCCAACCTGAAGCATGTGTGCCACAGTTAGCATGGGGCAGCCCATGCTCAGAGAGCAAAGAACATGGCGGATAGAGCAGGGAATAGAAAGCAGAGCAGCAGAAAGGAGAGCAGCCAGTTTGGCAGGGGTAGGGGGTCAAACTGATGCTTAGGGAGCATGCAGACCTTATCTTATGGCATGCCTGCCAAAAAATTTGGCACACGCTAAACTAGATAGGGAATCTTGTGGTACTATTATCCTCCTTCCTATGTTTAAACACAACAAATACGCACAGAGATTTTCTTGACTGAAGTAACACAGCAAGTTGGTGGCAAAGCTGGAGATAAAATCTAAATTTCTCTGTCCCATGCAAGTCCAGAGTGACTCCATCAGTATCAACAGGATTCTGTTAGAACAGGGTTGTTCAACCCCAGACCTGTGGGCCAAATCTGGTATGCAAATCCATTTTATATGGACTGCCAGTCTCCCCACAGGTCTGAAAATTTGGTGGCAGGGAAGAGGTATCAGCATTAATTGCCAGTCTGTTACTGCCAAATTTCTGGACCTGGGGGGAGCCCTGCAAACCAGATATCATGGCCCCATGTGCTATATCAAATACATAGGCCTAGAGCACCTTCAGCTCTCCTGTGAAATATGAATTTTCATCTAGGAGAAATCTTACAATCTTTGCATTCTCCTATGTCTGAGGATGGGCGTTTGTGCCCGAAAGCTTGCAAATAAAGATTTTTTTTGCAAATGTCTAGTTGGTCTAATAAAAGATATCACTTCTGTAACAAGTTCTGATTCCTTAGGCCTGGAATGGCATGGGACCTGACCCCTGGGGCGAAAAGGTTGAGCATCATTGAGTTACTCTGCTCAAGGTTACAATACTATCCCTCCAGAGCTCCCAACTCAGGATTTTTCAGTCCATGGCAACACTGCTAACCCTTTTCAGGGGAGGCACTAATGTGGAAATCATCCTGCCTTTTAAACCCATACCTCCATTAAGCTACTGAACTGCAACTTATTGCACAACTGATCTTTGGCTCTGGTACACAACTGACTGTCAGCCCACCAGGCCACTGATGTCTCCTCAGATACAACCCTACCTGTCAAAGGCCCTTGGAGATGCCATGTGTGGTTGGTCTGTCTGCTGAGCTCCCCAAGGAACTGAAGCTTGGCAAGTTAAGTCCTGTGCTGCTATTTGAAACCCTTGCACTATCTCAGTGCTGACAAAAGCTCCAAAGAGATCAGTTCACTGAATCAGTTCACATTATCTTAATTAGTTCTTTATGCGGAATTATTTCTTGTGCTTCCCACGGCTTTCTTTCCATCTTGGGTATGGCTGTCACACCAGGCGGATGGTAAAGTATAGATGTTGTAAAACCTGGCTTTGGCATATGCATGCTAGCAGCTCTGACTGGCAGTACTGTTCTATGTGCATATAATATATATTTATATTTGTCTTTGTTTAAGAATCGTCACATTAATGAGATGTTTGGGGAGAGTTTCTGGTGGCACTTCCACATTGAGAAGCAGTTAGTCAGCCCCTGCAAAACTACAGAATTGAATCTGTCCCTTGTGTTGTGACTAACTTATTCTTGCATTGTTTCTTTATTCTTGCCTTTCGGGGGTGGAGCGGAGGCAGAGATGGTGACTCGGCACTGGTTTGAACTAAGCCTTATGTAAGCAAACAAATTTGTCTGTCTGTCAAGGTCTAGACAGATCTGCTCCCACTCTCAAGTTTCAAGACCTGGGGACACCCTCTGTTAGGAGCAACCCAGTTGTAATGAATGCTGTAGCTTTAAAGTGGGCAGCTGGATTCACTAAGGACTCAAATGACGGCATCTGGGCTTCTTTGACTAAAGGTCCAAGACTGGCAAGAAACCTGAGCTTACTTTAAATGAAAGGCCCAATAGTTCTTCATCTTTATGGATGTCTGTGCACGCTGGAATGTAAGACTTCACATGTAGAGGACAGAGCCTGACTACTCCTTATAAGATGTGTTATTTGTACACCGTAATGGAGCTCCAACGTCTGGTCTTGTTGCAGTTCTGGGGAGAAGAGTGGCTCAAGATCCATTGGAAGTCAAATCGCAATGGAACAGGGGCTTGGAAAACAGAGAGCCAGTATTGCTCCTGTTGCAGCAAAGGAAGATTTTGTCCTTTATTCCAGTGGGAATAGTATTTGCAACCTGAGATGGGGAAGGGAGCCTAGAGTGAGTGAAATCTGGAGTCCAAGGATGCAAATGCATTCTAGCAGAATCGTTCCCTTAGACTGTATGCCTGCACTGTCTTCATGTCTATCTGCACTTCTGGATTCTGTAATTGGCTCGTCTTTTGGCTCTTGAGTCTGATGTGGGAAGTGGAGACTACTGCAGTGAAATCATAAGGTTCAGATGCTGGCTAATAGTGTTAGGAAGCCACTGGTTATTGCAAGATCTCCAGTGGGACCTGGTAAATGAACCATAATTCTGTAATGTGATTTCCTTTTCCCGGCCAGACTAAATGTTCTTGACCACTGGGAATAAAAGTAAAAACAACCTTGTCTCTTAAGCTCTGTCAGTCCTGATCACATCAAATATTTGAAGAGCTCTTGGATGTGTTTGCCCATTGCAGCTGGCTTACACATTCTTGGTAAGTGCAGCAGCAAGCTGCGAAGGCATTAGTCCACCCTATACTACTCTCTAGGGTCTTTCTGGGATACTATGATCAAGGAAGCTCATCTGTGGCTATGATCATTCCTAAATGGAAGCAGAAGGATGTGGCAGTGGATGGGTCTAGTGTTTTACCAGGCAGTGGGCTGAGACTGGGGGGGAAAAGGATGAAACCAAGTCCCACCTTTAGCTAAGCTAATGTGAGAAGAAATTGCCAGCATCTAGGAAGGTACATAGATTCCAAAAGAAGCCACACACACAGGGTTGAGAGAGACCCAAATTACATTCCTCTGTGTGCACCAAAATCATTGGTGCCTCTTCCCATCCTGCGACGTCAGCAGGATTCCATAGGCTATAGAGGGGGAAGAAGCCAGACTCTAACATATTCCTTCCATTTAACATCTGGAAGGCCAGACTTTAACATTTTCCTTCCATTTGGAAAAGGCAGAGAGTTACCTATGAATCATAATGACATCACATAGAAAGTCACATGCATCTTTAACCAAACTAGGGCTACAGTAAGGATGAATTTGGCACAGGGTCACCACAAGTGTTAGTTTGTCACATGAACCCAAGATGTGATGGCTTCATCTTTTAACTGACCTCATGAAGGATCGCAAGAGCAAGGTGACTGATTCTGCTGGGTGTCATGTTTTACTTGTTAAGACCAAGAATTTGTCTCTTAACTGAACATACCAGCCTCCCTATTACTATTGCATGGAAGGGGTAAGTGGTGGCATTGGTTTGCACATGTAGCCACATGCTATGGCAATAGCCACAGTGCGTAACAAGGACACTGGTGTTATGCTGGTGTTGTTGCAGGGTTAAGATGCTGAGTGTTTGGGCCAGAAGGTGACTGGTCTCCAATAAAGTGAAAACCCAACATGGAGACTGTCATTAAGTTAAATGCTTTCTACTCCTGGCATGGGATCATCTGTCCCATGGGCTGCTCAATGAGTCTTCCTCCTCCAGAACAGATGGCAAGCAGTACTCCTGGAAGTGCTATGGTCCAGACCTTCTTGCTTGGTGGAGAACAGGAAACTCAACACTGATACATTTTGTTTTTTTTAAACATCTAAATTATGTCACTTAATGGAAGGACATGGCTTGTGGAAAACCATAATATGCTTCTGGTTCTGATTAAGATAGTTTATTTAACTCCTCTGCAGTGTGGCCCATAAATCATCAAAATTGCTTTCTCTCATTCTTCAACTAACTTGGCTCCTGCTTGTGTCACCCAAAGCAAAGCAAGAAGGCACCTCCTCTTTTGAATGACTGGCTCTCACTAGGCATGTCTGCACAAGACACTTAACTGCACAGTAGCATAGTTTACTGTGCAGTAAGCACACATCTACATGTATACAAGCTTACTGTGCAGTAAACCCTCCCTATTTATGACTAAATTTGATAGCTGCAAATGCAGTTCCTGAAGATGTGGGTATCGTGGGCACTGCCCACCCAGCCGGCCCTGCAGTTATACATGACGGCCTGTAGCACCACGGAGTGAAATCCCCTCCAGCTGGAGTAGGGATAGTCTCTGTGGGGCAGACAGGTGATGGGGATGTGGGTCCTGTCCAGGGCTCCGGTGGACTGGGGGAATCCCCAGACATTGAACCCTGCCACTGCTGTCAGGGGGTCATGCACGCAGACCACCATGTCCCCCAGCATGTCCTGGAAGGCCCCGCACACCTCCAGGACAGCCTCCCCAGCAGTGGCCTTGCCCATACAAAACAGGTGCCTGATATACTGCAGGCTGGTGGGCATGGCCAGCTTGAGCAGGGTGAGGGGCCAGCTGGGTGTCTGCGGGGAGAGGCGGCCACATGACAGTGTGCTGCCACTCTAGGTGTGGCTGGAGCTGCTCCAGGAAATCCTGGAAGGTGGCCTGGGTCATGTGGAAGGCCTCCAGCCACTGCTTGTTGTCCCAGATGTGCTTAATGACATGCAGGCACCAGTTCTGGCTGGCCCAGCAGGCCCATAGGCAGTGGGGCTGGAGGCCCAGGATGGCAATGGCAGCCCCAGCAGTGGTATCCTGGGGCCCGTTGTCAGCATCCCTACCAGGGTCTAGCCAGGTGCATGGGGTCAAGGTGACAGGTGGCAGGTGGTTACTGCATGTGGGGGTGTGGGGAGGGGCCAGATGGCTGTGGGCCAGGCAGTGGTCACCATGGTGGCCAGCAGGGCGCTGGGCACTGCTGCCAAGGGCAGGCACTGGAGCAGCCATAGCACAGGAAGGCAGAGGCAATGATGAGAGTGTTGCTGTGTGTTGTCCCTGTTCTGTGCATGCTGCTTCTGGCCAGGGAAGTGGCTGGCCAGAGAGCAGTGAGCAGGGCTGCCGGCTGCTGAAGCTGGAGCCTAGACCCCCCGGGGGCAGCAGCAGACCATTGTAGGACCCCAGGAAGCAGGAGCAGATTGGCAGCAAATCATCTCTCACTTCCCTGCATATGTAGCTACTTGCCTGGCACCATTTACTCCCAAGTAATTTACTCATGCATAAACTGGTGCTGTAGCAAATGCAGATGTAGACCTGCCCACTGAGTTGTAGCTTGGTTGCGGAGACTTGGTCTTCAGAATGGAAAAAGTGCCTGCTGCACTTTTAGTGGGGCACAGTGACAGAGCACTTCAAGCTTTCTGCCATGGCTTAAGATGGCCTGAGTTTGAAACCTCACTTGACTCTGGTTTATGGACTGAAACCTGCCCTCAGCTTATCCAGCTGTAAAAAGGGGATTCAGGCTGGTGTGTGTGTGTGTGTGTGTGTGTGTGGTGGGGGCACAGACACAATGAAAGCTGGCAAGTTGTGATGTCCCTTGTGTGCTGTTGGTTACAGAAACTGGTGTGCCTAAACCATGCTACCCCAATGAGCTGTATGCGTGACAAGTGCCTGGCACATTTTAGGTACTACCACAATCTAAATCAATAATAAATATATGCAACTGATTCTGA
Organism: Alligator mississippiensis; assembly: GCF_030867095.1. Lineage (NCBI taxonomy): Eukaryota > Metazoa > Chordata > Crocodylia > Alligatoridae > Alligator > Alligator mississippiensis. The sequence continues at coordinate 23,115,888 of NC_081833.1, forward strand.
TCTCTCAATTATACCAGGATAATTCCATTAACTTCCATTGAGTTACTGCAAATCAGTGTAACTGAATTCAGAATTGGGACTATATATTTAATGCATTGCTGAAAGAAAAGCAGGCTCGGCTGTAATGTCTGTATTTTCTGGAAGCTCCTGCAGTCTTAGGCTATTTTTCAACTAAGGCAAATGACACACAAAGCATTTGAAAGAACAGTGCTTGCTTCCCTTTAGACCTGCAGCTACCCTAGCCATGGGTTTTCCTAGCTTTGCCCGTGAGTCTCGGTTCTGGCCCACAGGACTCAACCTCTTCAGTCCAACTGCAGTGCTTCTCATTGTTGTCCTCTGGACCTCCTTTTTCTCTCTGCTTTTCCAGCTCTGGATCCCTATAGTTTTACCAGGGTGCCTCAGTCCTGATACGGTTGCACTTCAGGAACATTTTTTATGGTGAGGAACATTTTAAATACCTGTTTTCAAAACAGAGAGAGGGCGAGATTTATAATGTGTATGGCCCATGCCCAGAACCATTGTGAACAATGACTTCCTTAACATCTCTGATAGTAAAGTTGAATGATTTTGATAGAAAAGCATTCAGTTCCAAAGGTTGGTGATATCTCTGTCCTATATAAATACTAAGTTTCTAAGTTGTATTCAGGTCATGATTTAATATGCTAATGCAAGCAGACCCTGCACCATGACCACTCCAGCAGTCAGCCACCCCCACCTCAATCTTAAGAGTTTACTTTAAAGTAATCCTAAAGTTTTCAAAGAAACTTCTTTTATCCTATTAGTTGAAGCAACCATCTCTTCTGGAGATGAGAACAATTTACTGGCCACTTCAGGCAGATTTCCCTTGATATTAACATTCTGGCTGGAAGCATTTTTGTGTTTGGGCATGTGCATTTCAGAGAGGATTAAGAATTGCAGACACATTTTCCCATTGCTATGGTTGTTGCATCTGAGGCTGTTTAGAGACTATCTTTCCCAGTTGCTTTTTTGCTTTTGTGCTTTCTTTGAGTATGTGTCTTGACTCTTTATTTTACCACTTAAAGGTCAACAAAAGTTGTTTGACCTGCTGAGTCCTGAGCTCCTTGTTTCTCTCGCAGCTGTTGACACTTTGATCAGAGTATTTTCCAGCTGTCTCTGTATTGCTTGTGAGATTAATGATGTCACTTCACTATTACAGTGGAAACTGAGCCCTAGATTCTCTCATACATCAGTGAGAAAAATAATAGTTTTTCTGGTCTTCCTTCTAAAGCGCTGGCCACTTCAGTTGACACATTCCCCTAGGGGCAAATCCTGCAGTCTTTGCTGGGGCACAAGCTCTTTTGATTGGGTTAGAACTGCACAATAGTTATGATCCCCATTCTACAGAGGAGGAGACCAAGATGCTGAGATTTGAAAGAAAAAGTTTAAGTGATCCAATGATCCTCTTATGGCAGAGGAATAAACTCTTCTGAAATGTATATCGCCATCAGTATCAAAACTTACTTCTCATGCATGTAGAATTTTAAGGGCCAATTTAGTATCTCTTCAGGTCAGGAATTCCCTTCTGTAGCAGACACAGCTCTAGGGTGTTGGCTGGCTTCCCTGCTAGATTTGTAGCACTGATGCCTTACCCTACCTGTGTATGCAACGCAGTATATCATTTGGTTTGGTGAGGGGGAGAGAGGAGAAGAAATGATTGGGGGGTAGGGCGGGGAAGTTGGCTCTGGATCACAGAATAAGGAGCTGAATCCAGTTACAGATATTAATCCACCTGCACCCCCACACCAGCCCAACCACCCCATAAGTGTGCCCTGAATGTCCTGTCTAGTCCTTGTTGTGTGTACACTCAATGTGTAGAATGCACTGGAGTTTATAACATTGTTTTGAGTAAAACCCCGAAGGCCAGTTCTTTTAAGAAAACCATCTCTGTTTAGCTATATCTGCTTCAGCAAGGCAGAACTATGCCTCAGGGGACTGGGTTCTATTCCCAGCTCTGCTTCCAGCCTGCTAGTTGACTTGGACCTGTCATTACTCCTGTCTGCCTCCATTTTCCCATTTGACCCTCATTTATAAAGCACTATGAGGTCCACAGATCAGAAGTACTTATTACAGTACACTTACTCTAATGTAAACATTTAATTATATGCAGGTTACAGAAGCTCACCTAGCAGTACCAAGGTCCCTACTATGCAGGGTATAGAGGTTTCCTACTTGAAGCTGCCCTAAGATATTCTTAAGCCTGACTTGCTGATGTTTTCTTTAGCAGGTCCACTTCTGCTCACACTACAAAAATAGTAAATGAAGAGAAGAAAATAAGTCTGCAAAACTAAAAAAGAAATCAAGCATCTGTTGAATGTCAGCTCTCTTGGTGCTATCCAAGTGACTTTGTTCCCCGTCAGCCTGCTCCATTCAATACTAATCTCATCAGGAAGCAATTGAGTATAGCAGGGGAGGAAAGGTGCTCTAATTTAACAGAGATTCTGGTAGTCATAACCAGCTGTGCTGCTCTTCTTTCTGCATGGCAAAGCACATGGGGCTGTTTCCCACGTGTTCTTTTCACTCACCTTTTAAAAGCACAATGGAATGCCCTAGCCCCTAGCCCAGAGGTGCTCAACCTCTGGCCACGTGCGAAATGTGGCCAGCAGAGCCTTGGAATCTGGCCTGCAGTGCTCCCCACAGCTCGGGAATGTTGGTGGGGGGGGAGCAGTGGTAGTTAATATTGCCACCCTCCTTGCTGCCAAAATCCCAAGCCCCATGTGGTGGGCCAGAGCCAGGCCATGACTCTTCCCCCTGCATAGCCAAATCAGGGTCAGGCCACGCTCCCTTCCCTCCATGTAGCTGGACTGGGACCAGGCTGCATCCCCTTCTGTGGGTCCCGTCCTATCCTCTCCCCCCACCATACGATTGGTTTCAGACTGGGCCATGCCACCTCCCGCACCCCCACCAGGGCTGGGCCATACCCCCTTTCCTCCATCTGGCCAGGTTGTGGCCAGGCCAGGCCAAGCTATGCCCCCTTCCTCCTGCAGGATCCAGCCATTCTCCCTTCCCCTACAGGGCTGGATCAAGGCCTAGCCTCTGTTCCTTCTGGGGCTGGGTTGCTCCCCATCCCCTCCACACAGCCAGATGGGGCCCTTCCATGCATGCTCTGGGTGCTGGATTGGGCTCGCCGACTGGGTCTAGCCCACAGATGAGGCACTGCCCATCTGGCCCTGTGGACAAAAGTTGAGCACCACTGCCCTAGACTGACAGCTTTAGAGTGCAACATTTTTCTTTTACCAGTCGAATAAGACCTGGTGTGGCCAATGGTAGTACAGGCTAACCTGGCCTCCGCTTCACTGCCTGTGGTCTTCTCTCCTGACACACTAGGGAGCCAGTTAGGGACAATTTTACTGGTATTTTTTATGCTGGGCATTGAGTTCACAAAGAGTTGGTCTAAAACCATGAATGCAATCTTGCAGCTGCAAGTTCAGGCTTTCCCCTGGGACAGTAGAGCAGTATGCCAGAGGGACAGTGGAAGCTGCAAGGGACAAATCAAAGTGGATAGCCCTGCACAAAAGCTTCCCTTTAGCATCCACACTTGGCCTATTTATTACACAAGGATGGTGGGCTTAGGCCCACCTGGGATCTATAAGTCTTCCTTAATCAAAGAGAGACCACTAAGTATGCAGTAACAAATTCTGTGGGACAACAAATGAAAAAACAGGGATGGGAGTGAAAGTTATAGGTCAATAGCAAGCATTCCAAAGTGGGACACAGAGCAGGGGATACCAGCTAGTGCCCGCTTCCCCTCCCCATCCCTCCTCCCCTTCCAAACACTGTGAGATAGAGAATACTGGGCTACATGGACTTGTGATCTGTTTGGCCCAGTATGGTATCTAATATGCTCTGCCAAAGTTTTGGGATAAATCCCTGCTCTTGCGGAAAGAGCCTGGCATCATGTTAAATCTTTCACATGACACCTCAAAACACAGGTGTTCTTGACTCCATACTAGTCTGCAAAACTGAACATACAAGGAGCCAAACACTCCAAAGATTTCAGGTCCAGTGTTTAAGTTGCCAGGCTGATCCCTTCCACTGTGGTACTGACAGCACTCGTTTGGTATGACCAAAGGTTGGCACGTCTCATTGCCAACTACCCGAGTCAGCCTTGGGTTTTGTTGCTTTTTGTTCTTCAGTATTGTGGTACAGAAGTAACTGAGAACGAGTGCTGAGTCGTGCTATTTTTTACTGAGGTGTTTTGGTTTTGTACTTGTTGTTGCTCAGAGAATGTCAGGAAGATGAGGAATGAGAAAGCACATGAGAGTGGGAGCAAGAACTGTCTGCTCCCACTGCATTGTCCCACCCTTTAAAGAGTGTGTGCGTGAGAATTTAAACCACACCACACAGAGTTGAGCCTGGTGGATGCTGGTCTGCAGCAATCCCTGCTGTTCTAATCTTAAAACACATGTACAGATTAGGTGGTAATTTATTAACAGGCTTTAATACTTCTTATTTAAGTCAAGATTTGAATCTAGGTCCCAAAGTGCAAAATTAGGTCTTGATATGATACCCAACAAGAAGGTTTCTCATTGTTCTTTTACAGGAGGCCTTGATTAGGCCCCAGGGATACTTAGTCCATTTTCTCACTATATTTCTTCAAACTCCCGAGATGAAAATAGTGGAAATCATGCCCCTGAGATGCTATTAAAAGAATGGTTGGGTCCCCCCCAGGTTTTTTAGCATGTTCTTTGTTTCCTTAGGGCGTAGCTTTTTAGAAGTGTCAGAATGAAGTTTCAGCTCTCCTAATTCATGCATAAATCCTGTTTCATCCCAAAATAAGATTTATGACTTTAGTGTATCACTATTGCACTAGATTCTGGGAGCTGCAGTCAAGGACCAGGACCCCAGTGTGCTAGGTCCTAGTGCAAACAAATAAGAAGAACAGACATAGAGCAAAGAAGTTCTTTCCTGCCCCCAAAACCTTATAAAGTAACTATCAGACAAGAAACAGTCCTTTAATTTTCCACCCCCACCCCTTCCCTGCCCCCAGGACAAGAGTTGGCAACCAACAGCCTGCAGCCCAGATCTCGCCTTTGGTGGCAGAGACCAGCAGCATGTGGTAGACAGGGGTACCTTCTCTGCCCTGTGCCATGTATTTCTTTGTTGTGTGCTGCCAGTCCTATCCACAACATCTGGTGTCCATGCTCTGTGACTTGGGGGGGGAGGGGGAGGGAGTTTGTTCTGTTGCCCCCTTACTGCTGCCCTTCCCCAAAGTCATTAATTTCCAGCACTGTTGGCAACAGAAACTGGCAGGAGTCAGTGCTGAGAGTGAGTGGAGCAGAGAGCAGGGAGGGCTGGGGTGTTGAGGAGGGGATCAGTGACCTGCCATGCTTAAAGTTGCTGATTCCTGTCTTAGACTCTTAGAGTGCTTCAAGCTAGATTCTTCCAGCTGAGAAATGTTTCTCAATATAAAAGTGAACATACGAGCAGATAATTCCCTAGTACCTACCCCTTTGTAACAGACTCTGATGCCTCTAGAGGTAACATTGACTTTCTCTCTCATTCAGTTCCTAATGGGCTAGACCTCTATCTAAACTCTAGTAGTTTATAGTCTATTACAGAAACAGCAACTTCAAAAATTCAACCCCTCTTCCTTGTTCGTGGTGTAGTGCCAAGATCCCTGCAGAGCAAGTGTTTTGACCAGTTCTAAAGAAGTCAGATCAGAAACTGATTCTTTCTAAAATTAGCAAGTGGATTCCCCTTACAGTATGATGAAGAAATCCTGGGAGAAGTCCAATAGCCTGTTGGAGGTGGGTGTATGTGTGGTTCTGCCTGCCTGCTATTGCTTGCAGGACTGAGACCCAAAACAGCTTGTAAATGGGCAGCAGTAGTTGAATGTTGCCAAGTTCTATGAAATTCAGGAACTGGAATGTGGATTTGCAAGTTGAATTAAAAAAAAAAGCATTTGAGAAATTGGGCCCTTGATCCTGAAAATGCTTCCATTGTGCTTAACTTCAGGCACATGAGCAGTCCCGTTGAAATTCCTGGAACTGTTCTTGTGCTCACAGCTAAGTAATTTGCAGATTATCAGGCCTTCATTCAGTTTGTATGACAAGGTCTTCTATAAACCCCTGTCTTTAAAGAGAGATTTGGTGACAGGCAAATTAATGGAAATGAACCATGTTAAATGTAAACAAAATGTCACAATCTCTTTTTTTCACCAGCCAGGTTCCATCTCCTCCCCAGGAAATAGGATTGCACTTCATCTCAGTTTGAATGGAAGAAGCTGTTAATACCTTTAAATTACAACAGCCTTTCAATATCCCATTAGAATCATTCCAGAAATAAATCTAATTCCTGGCAGAGCTGCTGCAAACTTCTTGCCAATCGATGGCAAGGCTGAGTGTAGTACTGCTTTTGGAGATTGATCCTAGAAATGGCTCTGAGTCTAGAAAGTGGTTTTTCCCTTTTTGGGAGTTTCTGGGTTGTGATTTTGGTGTGTGCAAGATCCTTGCTGCTGCTGTATTTGATGAGATGATACTGATTCACAGGTGTTTGAGTGCTACACAGATTATTTCATTTTTGCCTCCTTATATTCCCTTCTCCCTATTGTTTTTTACTGGAGTTGTAAGTATGTCTGGACCCCTCCTGCTCAGTCCAGATATCTATGCTATTGACTTTCCCACATCATCCCAGTGACCAGACTGGGTCACTTCTTTGGCTTATAAATATGTAATTATGCTTGTGAATATTCATTAAGGTTATTGGTTTTTAACAGGATTTTAATGGGTCTTCAGTTTCTTAATGGCTGAATACTTCTAGATCTCTTGGAATTAAAAAAAAAAAATCCCTTAATTTATTTTGTGATTATTTTAGTCTTATAAAGGGAATAGCACTGGATTAGAAATGATTGCAATGAATCCCACCTTTTTTTAAATCTCCCACCTCTCATCTGTGTCTCCCCAAAGAGTTTATAGTGTGCATTATCTGACCTTGCATGTGGGCAGTACCTGGTGAAATGGAGTCCAGTCATTGGTTTCCAAGCATGACTCTAATACAATAATTTAGCATTTCAGAGTAGGTGGGGTGTTGTTTTTTTTTAGTTTGAGATGGATCTGCTTGGTTTTCTTTAATCCTAAAGCCTATTTAAATATAGCCTTTTAAACTGTGTAGCCTTTTCATTCATAGTTAGAGGGATTTTTGGTGTTCCTAGGAGCTGGCAAGAATTTATTGAGCAACTATTGTTTCCAGTTATTACAAATAACCTTTTGGTACATTTTGTTGGGTGGAGGGATGTGTTTTGCAATAGTTAATAGTTTGGCTCTGGTCCTTCAAGCATTTACTCATATGGTTATCCTCTAAAAATGTAACTAGCCCTAATTGAAATCATTGGGCTTGACATCAGAATTTGGATGGTATAAAATGTAAAGGACCAAATTTATCAGCTGATGTAAATCCTGGTTGTACTGAACTTCACTGGAACTGCATCTGTTCACACAAGCTGAGAATCTGGCCTTGAACATGTATAGCTCATCACTTGGTTGCCAAAGCCTATTAAACAGTATTCTGGTATTATGAGAGAAGTTGTATGTTTAAGAACACTGCACTTTGAAAATAAATGATTCTGAAGCACCTTGTAGGATTTCAAGCATTTGAGACGTGAACAAGGTTTTTGTGTTTTAAGTAGGACTATGGAATAATAATTCATCCTCAGCCTTTGACATGGTTGCCTAGCTGTTTAGTATTTTTCTTGAAGTCTGAAAAGCTGGGCTCCTTCTGTTTACCATTATAACAGAAACTCAAGGGTTTTTAACTAGTGAGTGTTCAGTTTTTTGGGGGGGGGGCATTGTTTGTTTTGTATGGATGGGAATTTTTTTCTTTTTGAAGCTCAAGAGAAAAACAAAGAGAAGACAGGTCCCTTTATAGCGCTGATACATTGATGAAGCATTAATTCATCCCTCTGGAATTCCCTGTCTGTGAGCTGATCCTCATTTTTATCAGTGTTGTCTGTCTGAGACTAAAGCAAGTCTTGTACCAAGACACTAACACAGTTACACTATCTCCATTGATTTAAAGGCCTTTTTATTAGATTGTTTTTAGTGATCATCACTTATAGCCAGCTTTGTGTATCCTCTGAAATGCAGTATAAAATAACAAGAAACATGTGCTGGTTTAGAATTAAAGGCCCTGATTCAGCAAGCACTTAAGCATGGGCTTAACTTTAGAGGGACTTAAAGCATCGGCTTAAGTGCTTTGCTGGGATGGGGCCAAATTCAGGGAAAAGCTGGAAACCGAAGTGCTTTTGAGAGAAGATGCAGAACTGTCACAGTCTGTGACTGGCTTGCTAGCTAAGGAGCAAATGCCACAGAGCATTCTGCTTTCACAGTGACAGGTTACAGGGAGAACGGGAGGTGAAGTTCCAGCAAAAAATCTCTCTTTGTAATGTTTCATGTCACTTTAAGCTTCATAAGCTGACTGGGGGAAGAGTATTTCTTAAAGGGGAAGTTTAGCTTGGGCTGACCCAGCCAACAAAAGGATACAATGATCAAATCAGTTTTTAATGGCCAATCATTGTTTTGCAGGCCTACTGAAGTCTTACCTCCACACCTGGGAATGCTGAAATGCTGTTTATTCTTATGTAGGGTGTACGTGGAAGAGTCCAGGAAAGGCAGGAAAGAGATCCGTTTTGAGGATTCTTTGTTGCTAGGTCTGTTTTTTTGCCATCTGTGTGTAGATGCATGTGTGCATGCACACAAACTTATATGAAGTAAGAGAACCTATGAGCAGCTGCTACCTCTAATGGTCTACTGTTGGGTAGGGGTGCAACAGTGAAGGTTCACTGCCACCTCTAGGCAAATGTTAGTATAGGCACACACTATAAACTGGAGCGGAGAGACGACAATTCTGGGATTTGTCCCAAAGCATTTCAGTCCGTGTGCCAGGCCACCCACTATCAGCTGGTATGTATGTTGTATGCAGTTACGCCGGCTCTTCAGGCTTTAGTATAAATATGTTTAGCTGCTGCTTTATTCCTGAAGCAGTAATCCTGCTACCATGTTTAGAATTACACATTTTAAAAAGCAGCTGAGTAACTGCAGAGCCACTGTTCTCCACTGCACTGATGCCTGGGGATATTTTGTGCTTAATCTGTGCTGGGGCCATATTTCGCTAAGGATCTGAGAGAGCTAAGCACTGAGATCAGCACACTGGCCAGACTGATTCATAGTTAGATCCAGTTTGTGTGGGAGCTTCTCTGCCTGCCCCTGACACTGACCTGCTGTAGGGATGTGTGGCCACTGCTTTAGCAAGAAGCTCTAGGTAACCAGCATGTCCTAAGAGATAGGAGGAGGATGTTCTGGAGGAAGAACAGAAGGGACAGCAGGATCCAGAGGGCAAGGACGCTTCTGAGCAAATAAGCTGGGAATGTTTATATTGGCTCCCATAACCACACCGAGCATATGGCCAGAATATAACAGTGTTCAGCTTGTCTCCAAAGAAAGAGAAGTGGGGTGGCAATAAGACCCTGGAAGCAGTTTTGTCTGTTCAGGTGAGTGGGAAGGAATTTCTTCCTCTGGATCATTTTAAGCACTTGATATATCCCAAAGGCTCTTCAATTTGCCCTTCACAAATGAGGTTCTAGCTCCAGGGGCTATAACCCCACTGGCAAGGATGGGGTCATTCTCCCAGAAAGGGATGATGTCTAAGGAAGGGAAAGCCACCCAAGTATCTCTTCCTTGAGGTGGGGAGAGCTCCTGAGGCTTCTCACTTGTTGAGGGGGGCATTTCTGACTCTGTTTTTTGTGGAGTTGTCCTAATTGATGATGCTGTCAGGGAGAAAGGTCTGGGTTGGTGGCTGGTGTTAGCCACTAATGACCTCCATTCCCCTCTCTTCCCCCTCCCACAAAGGAGGATGAGGTATCAACCAGATTTACAGGCAATTATTTGCTCCCTAGGGAGAAATTCAGTGTGCTGATGCTCATTATGGGAAGGACAGGAGTTTATAAAGGAATGCAAACATCTGCCATCCTCTCCTCAAACTTCACTGTATGTTAATAGGAAAGAGAAGCTCTTGATCCATCTTTGCCTCTGCTTATGTGAGTCTTTCTTTTGATCCCAGATGGCTTTCTGTGCTATTTTTGATTAACCATTTGTTAATCTCCAAGTATCACTCTCCACTCTAGCTAACACTTGTAGGCCTTGGAGAGGCATTGATCAATATATGCTACTCGCACGAAGACTTTGCTAAAGTATTGGCCAGAGTAGGCCTCACCAGGAAACCTGACTGATGCATGAACTCGCGTAAACAAAACTTGGCATGTGAATCTGATGTGGATTCCTACCAAGAGATGGGAGGGGGAGATGATGGTATAAGGTAGGATAGTCCAGGACCAGAATGATAAGGCTGGAATGGGACCCCTCCAGTTGGAATGTGAAACAAGCCCATGGTACAAGATGGCTTGAGATATTCCAGTTACAGATGAAATGCAATACACAGTTTGTTTTGATTGTTGTATAAAAGGAGAATTGGAAAGCATGGAAATGTCGTCTGTGTAGTGTTGTGCTGACTACCTTGTTACAGGTACAAATGTCTTAGCTCCTGGTCTGATGTACTTGTTAGGCCAACGTGTTAGGGCTGTGATGGTAAACAATAAACCTGGCTGAATCTTTGCCACCAAACTGACACTGTGGATATTCTTTAAAACAAGTTTGGTGTTGGTCAATCTCATGGCTACATCTTTGGTGGTGCCGCAGTCCCTGAGACTTCAACGCTAATGGCACATCAGTAACACCAGACAAGAATATCATTGCTGTCCTTGCTGTTAACACCCAGACAGCAACTGCCATATACGGGAAAAGAGGACTTCCTTAGACGCTTCCATGGCTTATGAAGATTAGGAGGGTGCACTCGGCCTGGGGGCCCTTGGAACTTCCTTTGTACATAGTAGGCCAGATTCCACACTCTGCTAACCAGAACCTGAGCGGGGATAGCTCATCCTCCCTGCTCCAGCTTCATAGCAGTTCAAGTCAATGGACCTGTGTGGATTCATACCACTTGAGGGTCTGGCCTCCTGATTTCACTGTAGCTACTTAGATTGACAGTGGTGCAAGTGAGAATAGTATTTAACCCATTGTGCACAGTAATTAGAAGCTAATGAGTGAGTGTACAAGCACCTGGAGCCTGATCCTGGATTCCTTAGATCAATGTAAATCTTGTTGGGGATTCAAGTGGGAGGGGGATTAGCTGAGATTGCAACTGGGCATGGAGGCAAGGTCCTTCAGCACTTTCTTTTCTTGAAGCCCAGGCCAGTGAGGAGTGATGGAGCTCCTCAGAAGACATGCCTGTACAGCTAAATGAAGGTGCGACTGTAATGTGAGGAAACCTTTTCGCAATAACTTTAATCTACCTAGCGCAGGTAGCAGTAGGTGTGAAAATGCAGCGGTACTGTTTTTCAACTCAGATTGGCATAGCCCCAGCCACAGGGGATCCTGGGTATGTAATTTAGTAGCTAATCTATGATGAAGAATAGGCTGGTCTGTTTTCATTGCTACAGATTAATGCAGATATGCCTACCTGTGCGGTAGTCACACCTTCATTTGGCATGTGAACATACCCACGAGAGCTGCTCTTGCATTTACCGCTTCATGCATGTGGGGTGCATCTACATATGCAATTAGTGTGAAGCAATAAACTCCAGCACATACCGTTCATTGCTCCTAGGAGCCATGCTTACATGTGCACCTGGGACTGCAGTATATTGATCCGGGTTAGAGTAGCCTCAGCTGACAGGCGGCCCAGAGACTCCACTTGCCAGACTGGGTCTGGTCCAGCCTGGCTCAACATGCTGTGGGGGGCCTGGCTGGGGCATGAGGGTGCATCAGTGCAGGACTAGCCAGCAGGCAGCCCCCGCCCTGAAGCACCCTTATGCCTGTGTCAGCATCTACCTGTACTTTGCTGCACAGTAAATAATGCTGACCCAGGATAGTACTTGTATTTACAAGTACTAACCTACAGTGATGTTTATTAGTTTACTGTGACCTAACAGGACTGCATGTGTAGACACAGAGACTTTGCTGTGGAACTAATCAGGTAGCTCCACAGTAAATGTCTGGGTAGATGTGCCTGCTGTCCATCTTTCTATATAACAGCTCTGCTGCAGAAAGGGCCAGCTTGGGTGTGCGGCCATAGAGGCAAAAGCTCTCACTGGGCAGATGTATTTGAATCCTGTGCTGTAGGCAGTGACCTCTACCCTGCTGCCCACTAGGGACAAGTTCTGCCTGGGTGTCACTTGGTTGAAGTCTGGCGGGCGGGGGTTAACTACGCTATCTGTCAGTCTTCGCTCCCACTCCTCCTTGATATAGGTGGATTTACCTGCTTGGGGTATGTGAGCAAATGCTTTTGAATAATTTAGTATTAAATTAACCCTCTCTGCATCCAAATGGAGATAATTATGTTTTCATTAGTCTGAGATGATGTATTGCGTCTTGATTTAAGGGACATAGAACTGGATTTGGTTTTTTTGTTTTTTGTTTTATTTTGTGTTGTTTTTTGCCCTGGGCTTCAAGCTCTTCTGTTTTTTCATGCCGTGTTAATTGCCCCTTTTATTCCCCCCACCTCTCATCAGCTAAATACTCTGACATCTCACAGCCCCCTGGTTTCTTTTTCTTTTTTTAAATCATCTCCAGAAAGTTTGCTAATTGAATTATCTGAAGCTGCTGCTGAGCCTGATTTGCATACCTCAGAAAGGGCAGCAATACAATCTGCTACTGGGCAATCTGAGTCTATCAGCTCCTTCTCTGGCCAGCTGGACTGACCTTCTTGTAAGCAGCAGACCCAGTGCCCAGGTTTCCCATTGCAGAGATTTGCATATGCTTTACATATTTGCTGGGGATGTTTCTGTTTGCATATGCAAATTGAGAGAGCTGGCCCTTAGATCTGGTGGGTTTTTTCTTTCTTTTTGTTTTGTTTTGATCAGGTGAACAGCAAACTCTTAACGAAGAACAGATTTTTTGATATTTTGTATGTTGTTGCCATGGAAATGAAATGCAGTTACAAAGCCTGAAGGATAATGTCAAACCTGTGTCTACACTGCGCTTTATAAGGTGCAGGTACGGCTCCATCAAGGGAAGAGAGGTGAAGGTAGACCGGCTCCCCCAACTCCTTCCTTGCTGGAGCTCCTCTGTGCCTTAGTTATTAAGACCAGAAATATATTTCATTGAGAAAAAAAAATCTTTTTTTACCCTCTACTCTCCACAGGCTGAGCTCTTCTTTCCCTGCCCTCCCCAAGTCTCTTCACTCTGATTAGCGGCAAAGATTTGTTGTGCTTTTCTGAGTGGGTTGAGAGTGAGGAGGAAAACAAAAATCAAGGCTTCACTCCACCATGATCCTAGATGTTTTAAATTGCCTGCAGCATCCCCTTGGTAGCCAGCTCCTTTGGAAAGCAGGGTCTGCAGATTGGTTGTAGGGAGAGGACACGCATTACCTGCATATGAGGAGGCCAGTCAGAGCTTTATTACAACAAGAGAAACCTTTGCTTCCTCTCTGGACTGTATTCTATGCATCTTATACCTGCTTACATATACGTGTGTGTGTATAAATAAATATAATGTTTGTGTGTATATATACACACGTATACATGTGCATGCATATAGACACACACACACACCCCTGTCTCGGGGGAGGTGGGTTGCAAGTAGGGAAGAAATGTACCAAGCAGTTCTAGTTAACATACCTGGGCTGGAAATCTGTGTCTGTTGTGGGCTGTGTATTATGTGGCGTGTGTCTGGGACACCGGTGTTCGGACCTTCCTTCTGCCCCTTTCCTCCTTGACTTGGAGCTCCAGTTGCTTTTGCAAGAGGGGCATGTAGTGCGTGTTTGAGGACTGCGACGGCCAAGTGCACCCAACAAGTACACGGAGGGGCTGGGGCCGGGGGGTTCTGAATAGCTCCCTAATTGGAAAAGGAGTTTCAGTCGGGTGGTTCGACGTCGCTGTTGTTGCTCTCCCCCGATGGGGGGTGAGGGGGGAGGTGGGTGGAAATGAGGTTATATAAAAGATGTATGCTTTCCAGAGCACCAAGTGTCTGCTAATGAGGGCTGCAGCGTCTCGCTCCACACGCATCGAGCCCCCTGGTTGGGCGGCCGAGCTAATTCGTTTCAGTGATGATAGGCTAAAAGGGGCACATTAAGCAATGAAGTCCTCCTCACGGCCCGAGCTGAGCTCGTCACCGGGTCTCCGTCCCTACATATTTATACTGCTTTTTTTCCCCTCTTCCCAGCTAAGAGATACTTAGTGCCTGGAGGGGAGGAGAAACAGAGGAGAGGGAGGGCGAGGAAAGCTACTTATTCCTCCCGCCGGCCAGGAGAGCAGAGCAGCCAACCCCAATTCTTGGGGGAAGGGAAAGAGAGAGAGAGAGGGATGCACCTTGGACAGGCCAAAAAAAGGGCTCCTCGTGCTGCACGGTGAGTAAGACAGCGCTGCGTGTGCGTGTGCGCGGAGCCGCGGGCAGAAGGGCTTGCACAGCAGGAGCTGCGCTGCGAGGAAGGTAAGTGACCCCTGCTCCCCCCCCACCCCCGCCTCCCCTCGCCTCGCTTCTTCCTTCCTTCCTTTATTTGTTACCCAGCAGCAAACTTTTCCCTTTCCGAGGAGGAGCCCCCGCAGGCCCGCTCCGGAGCCGCCTCCCGCCGGCGGAGAAGGCAGCGCCGCTCGGCCCGTCTGCCCCTGCCGCGGGCGGGCTGGGCCTCGGCTCCCGGCAAACTTTTCTGCGGGGGCGGGCGCGGGCCCGGAGCGCGGCGAGGTAGGTGCCAAGCTGGGCGCGGGCACCGGGACCCCCGGCTCCCTCCGCGCTGGAGGTCTGGGCGGCGCTGGGCCCGGGGCCGGGGCCCGGGAGAGCCGTCCGCGGCCGGCGCGGGGCAGCAGCCGGAGGCGCCGCCGCCGCCCGTCCCGCCGCGCCTCGGGGAAGTTTCTTCCCTGCCGGCCCCTTGCCCTGGGCGCGCGGCGCGGCGCGGTGCGGAGCGGAGCCCGGCGGGTCCCCGCGGCTCGCGCTGCCCCACGTGCCCGCTCGGCTCGGCCCCGGCGCGGCTGCGGGCGGCCGGGGCGCAAAGCACCGCCGAGCCGCGCTCCGGCTCTCGCCCCGCGGCTCCGCCGCCGCTCGGCCCGGGGCTGTTTTGCCGCCGTCCTGCGGCCGAGGGGGAGGGAGGTGTTGCCTGTCCGGCCGCCGCGGGACGGGTGCGATGGGGCCGGGCCCGGCGCAGCGCCCGTCCCCGCCTCCCGCTCTGCCCGGACGGGCGGGCGCTGCTGCACGACCCGCGGGAAGACGCCTCCTCGTGCCCCCGCGCCCGGGCTTGTCCCGCTTGCAGCCCGGCGCCCCCGCCCGCCTCGGGGCCGCGGGGAGGATGCGGCGGGAAGCCGCGGTCGGCCCCTCGCTGTCCCGGAGCAGCCGCCGCCGCCTCCCCCGGCAGTTTCCCCGCTCAGAAACTTGGCGCGAGAGCCGGGCGCGGCCACCCCCGCTCGGCCTGCGGGAGTCGGCGGCTCCTGCCTGGGGCTGCCCCACTGCCTCCCGGCCCCGCTCTGCGGCCCTTTGCGCAGCTCCGGGCACGGCCCGGCCCGGCCCACGGGCTGCTCCACCCCCGTTGTAGGGACCCGCGGGGTGGCCCGTGTGTCACCGGGGAGCTCCCGCGGGGTGGCCCGTGTCTCCGAGCCGCGGGCGCTCCCGGGCCCTGTCCGCGGTGCTGAAAGCTCAGCGCGATCCCCCCATCCCCGCCCTGCCAACAGGGGCCCCGCGAAGGAGCGAGCCACGGCCGGGGCGCAGGCCCTTGAGGCAGAGGAGGAGAGGGCAGGAGAGAGAAGGCCCCATGGGGACCCACTCAAGTGCTTGTATGTAGCCCTTTCCTGCGGCACACAGGCAGGTGCTCCCGCAGCCACTTGTGTGACAGGTGAAGCCTTGAGCTCCACGCTCCGTCTGCAGGTGATTCCTTCTAGGCATCCCTGTACGTGCTTAGTGCACCCCTAGCCCTTTCTCAGTCCCTGGGACAGTGGGAAGCCATGGCTAACTGTTGCCAAACCCTCTTCTCCTGTCCCCTGAAGTGATGATCCAGAGCAGGTTTTTGAACTGGAGTAAGGCTGCACAGCTAGGTCACTCTCTTTCCCCTTCTCTACTTTCTGTTTCCTCTGTGGGGTTAGCCCACAGGATTGTCAGGAAGAGGGGCTCTGTTGTGCTCTTGCTTTTATGGGTTAGTTTTTTTCCATTCTGCCATGCTTCATTCCTGTTCCCAAATGTTTAGAGAAGAGCCAACTCAATCTCTGGAGCTATCAGCTCCTTGTGTTGATACACTTCATTCAGTCCATTTCTACACCCAATGATCAGATTCTTCCTCTGTGACCTTCAGGCAACACAGTTTCCCCAAACTGGTACAGACATCTCAGGCTCTGTGCCAGGTCCAGAATGGCTTGGTGTCCTTTTTCTCCCCACAAAGAACTCCCTGGGTTTTCTTTGCCCGGACTGTTTCAGCCCAGATTGGGGACCTACCTCATTCCTGACACTGGATTTGGAAGCAGATTGTGGATGTGCCCCTAAGACTTATGACTGTGAACTAAAAATGTGGGGAATGGGTTCTGCCCATCAAAGAAGCAAGTTTTAGCTGCAGACATGGGTACAGATTTTGGAAAAGCTTCTTCCCCCATGCTATGATTTGCAGGCGTTGAGCCTTGCAGATAAGATCAAACAAAATTCTCAGGATTTTCTCCCCAGATTTGATGCCAGCTTCTCTCCCTTTCCCCAGCTGGCTAGAAACAGGGGCTTAAACAATGCTTACAGTCAAAGAAAATGAGAACTCAACTTTTTTTTTTGTTTATGTTGGCTCAGGGAAATTGGAAAAATCAACCTCAAAACTTGAAATATAGAGAGAGGAAATTTGTTATCGCTGGAATCAATGGGATATAAACAGCTTGTTCCACATATAGCGTGACTCTGTGTGATTCCATTTAGTGGCTACACATTACGTACCTCCAGCTAGTCAGGGAAAACACTGCACTTTTACTTTTTGGAAACAGCCAGCAAGTAGCGAGCTGCTTTACCTGGTCACTTAGGGAATAGCTAGTGTGTGTCGGGGTCATATCTTCAGGTGGTGGCTGAGGAACACTTTAGCTCCATCCCTGTCAGTGGCAGAAAGTGGATTTTTACCACCTGAAACTCTGCATGTCACTGAAAGCTTTGACCAATTAGCTACATATGTTTATTTTCTTCCTGTACCTTCAAATTATGATCATCAGGAAGAAATACTGTTTGGGAACTTGCTCATTATCAGTTGAATCCCTGAGGGGCTGATCCACCTCCCACTAAAGTCAGTGGAAAGATGCTCCATGATTTTTAGTGGGGGCACAATAAGCCTGTAAGCATAAGCATGAGTGGTGTCATACAGATTAACAGAAGATAAAGGAGGAGACTTGGAAAAGTGCAGTGTCAGTGAGATGCTTATGTTTCCCTTAGCCCAAATTCTACTTGTGCCTTGAAAAATTCTTGCCCAAAGAGTTTACTTTTTGTGTTTAGTCATAACATACAAGCATTGCCAACTGATAAAGAGGTGTATGGGGACATGAGACTGAGAATTAGGGCAAAATACAAATGCCCAGTCTCTTAGGTTTGCTACATGTGCCTCTTATTTGGCTCTGCTTTATATTTTCTAATAAACATTTGAGATCATTTATTTGAATCTTAAAAGTCTATTTTAGTGAGTTTATTTTTATAAATGAGTCAAATATATCTCCCCACATTTCTTTATTTGGATCATCAGGTATATTGTAAAGCATATGATGAACACAGAGAGATGTGTAGCGTGGGGGGGGGGTTCTTTTATTAAGCTGTATATAAGGGTTTGCATACACTGACTTCATGTATAAGATGACTGTTCCTTCCACCTTTGCCCCACACATTATATAAGGGGACAGAAGGCAACCCAAATCTACTCAACTATGCGCATATCAGGGGGACCAGCACAGGTCCAAAATGATCAAGATGGGAGTGAGGAATCCCCAAGAGCTTGACAAATCTTTCCCATTTAACTCAATTGATAATGCATCTTATTTGACCAGAGACAGTAGATGCCATCGTAGACTGAAATACTAAGGCAAAGTGGCTGCAGGCCAGATCCTTACCTGCACAGCATTCCTGAAGCCAATGGAGCTATGCCAACTTACCCCAGGGAAGGTTCTGGCCCTATATGGTTTTGTTCCTCATTGCTAATGTATTTCAAAATTTGCATTTCAGGCCAGTAGTGGATCTGAATAAAGGCTTAGGAAATCTGCCAAAAATGTCTAAATCAGTGACTGAAAACACCTATATATAGTATCTGATAAGTCATGTGAACTCAGCTTGCATAGATTAGCATTTACCTTTCCCAAATAAAAAGAGTGCTGTCCAATACTTGTTGATACCAATATATTTCTCATAAGAAATACAACCTCTAGACAGAAGGAGAATAACCAGTCACTTGGAGACTAGATGCATACTGAAAACATACTGCTGCTGTTCTAGTCATGCCAAGTTTGTTGTATCCATGCATTAAATCAAACTGATGTGTGAGATATGATCACTCATGGATATCCAGAAATAAACTTGTTGTTATGTCCTTAAAAGAAAGATTCATAAGCCAGTGTCTTTGCAGGATCTATGTGGGTAAAACTTGTTCCCACTAGCTGGTTGTAAATGACTTTGACAGGTATGAGATATACAGTACCTGGACAAAATACACTTTTATACTAATACACCTGGTTAAATGTAACACAGGAGCTGAAAAGCAAGCGGGGCTGAGTGCCAATATGAGAATGTATAAATATTCTGAATCTGTGCATGTGACTCGATGTTAACAGAGGCAGGGATTTGTATGAGCCCAGTTTATATACCAACAGATTAGACATGAAGTGTTTGACTGTCTGAATATATAACAAAACTGAGTGTGTTTATGATAACTTTCCTTTCTATAGTCCCTTTTCTTTTAAGGGCTCAGTACCTACCTAAATGTTTATAAAGTTTGCTTTAATACTTCCGTGAGAGGGAGGGAAATTTTAACCCCACTTCATAGACATATACTTACTCCCTTTGAATGGAGTTGTACTTGCTTAGAGTATTCTAGGAGTGGACTTTGATCGTATTTCTCTCCCAGATCAAATGTCTCAAAACTGAGGGATTTGAATAGGTACGTGCTTGAAAATTTGCACTTAAGAGATTTCTGTCCAGGGATACAGAGAGCAGCTGAGGTTAGAGCCCAGGATTCTTGATTCCTCTGTCACTCGCTTCCTGTGGCCACCCACCAGGAGCAGATTGTCAGGGCAGGATCTGTCCCAGAAGTAATAATGTAGCTGCTGCTGCTCTGGACTCCCTGCCTCTATAATATTACACACATCAGCATCAACCAAACTGATCTTGCAAAAGGAGGATTCTCGCATTAGGGTGAGGAGAAGCAGCAGCAGGAATAGATAATTCTGCCACTCTTGCTCATGTTGAACAGTAATTTTCCTGAGCCTCAGTCCTGCTTGTTGCATCCAACAGTTGGTGGGAATGGTTTTTCATACTTCAGCTACTGTAGGTTCTGGCCTTTGGCACTGGTGATTAGTTCTCTGAAATCATTGGGACTACTCATTGAGTAAGGTCTACTTGGTGCGAGCAAGAAATCTTTTTACCACAAGAATAATACGGCACTGAAACCCCTTTCTCAGCCCCTCTCAATAAAGGAGAGAATCTAAACACGCAACCTTCCAAATCCAAACTCTTCCCAATGTAGAGCTACAGCCGCAAAAAAGGCAGAAGAGCCAGAAATGCCCCAACGGACTGTAATGCTGCTATTGACTTTTGCATTGAAGGATTTCAGATACTCCCATGAGGGGTGGCAGTTTAAAACCCCAAGATAAGAACAGAATTGGAGGTTCAGGGCTTAAATTGTTTTGCTCTTTGTGTTTTATAATTGTTTATTCTAGTGCATATAGGCAACCAGATCTGAATGACAGCACTGTGTACCAGCCATATTCTGGCATAAATGAAGGTGCAAGGAAATGGTGTGCATGAACCCCTGTTTTGCTAATGTCCTTAATGATTGATAGAAATAGTGGTAGGTGGAAATAGAAAGGCTGTGGAGTTTTGGAGGAATTCCCTCTGCCTGGAATGCTTGCCATCAGGAGCTGGCAGCGGGTCCTTAGTACCGCTCTCTCTTGACAAATGCCGGTGTTTCAAACCAAGAAACCAGTGCTTATGCCACAAGAAGTTTGATATTTCTATGAGGATTTTAAATAGTGATGTGAGTCATTCTTTACAAAAGTCTGCGACAATGAGGTTTATTACCATTTTGTGTCTTAATTGGGCTGCCTATCTCCCAAGCTTGTTATATTGGGAACATTTAACAGTGAGCTAGAAAGATTTCTGAGAGTCAGCAGTAGAGCAAATGAAAAAAAAAAATCCAGGCCTTTCTGAAATTAGTCTGAAGTTCTATCCCTGGAACATCTTAAGCAGAGATTTCTGCCATTGATTTTTATTGCTTCTGGTTACATTGGAACTATTAAAGTCTGAGCCAACTTGCCAGAAATTTTATACTTTTTAAATAGAAACATGCTTCCTTTCTCATGCCATGATTGGATTTCAAAGCCATATATCAAATGTCATTTTCTTATTTGTTTTCTATCTATCTATCTATGTTGTAGTTTTAGACAAACTGTTGTCATATCAACATAAAGCCATTTGTCAAATTGGAGCCTCCAATATAATTTGATTCCATTTGGAAAATTGCTATCAATGAAATTTATGTTCTACAGATGGACCCAGACCTAATAAGAACACTAATTCAGGTTGGGGCTAGGATAGTATTGACAGTTTTGTCAAAGCTGTTTCAATACTGCGTCTTGGTTGCCAAAAAAAACCCAAAACAATTGGTATGAAACTGAACTGGGAATGGCGATCGTGTTACTGAAATGTGTTCAGCCCTTAAACTCTAAAGAACTGTTTCTATCGTCTAAGAAAAGGAAATTTATCAACATAGTTGTCTTGGCAACATTAAAATTTATTCACCTCAATCTGCTTAGATGGCTGTAGTTTATATTAGGGTGGGGGGAAGGGAGAAGATTTCACATTACTACAAGTAAAGTCTGTGTATGGGAACCTGTGCTGCTTCTGTTGCAGATAGGATACTTAGGTGGTGGACATTGCCACTGACTGTATTGGGAATGTGTAGGAACACTGTGCAGATGATATACAGCCAGCTGTTTTTGCCAGGAGGTTTACTGGGTTAGATGTTGCTTTGTCAGGAAATGTACTGAATGATGATGATTCATTCATATATATATATATATAAACCATGTCACAGTAATTACATCAATGTACATTAGTTCACACTGAATATGTACAACTGTGCAACTTGAATAAGCTGAGGTGTGCTGGCTTCTGGAAAAGCATATTGCTTTAATTTTCGAAAACAAAGCGCCGATTAGAGGCTAATGTATTTTCTTAGGAAATGAACGCAGATTTATTTATGTTGGAAAGTAGGCATCAGTTTTATTAGCTGTTTGCTTAGTGATGGACATTTGAGATGCATACACAATGAGTACACCAGCTATGCTGACAAGTACAGAGGGTATCTCTCGCAAAGTATCTGTGCTGAACCCCGATTTCTCTATTGGGGTAAAGGGTATAATAATATTTCCCATCCATCCCAGGGCTGCAGTTGACAATACAGCTGGTCCACAAAGGCAGATGCATTCCCTGACTGGAGGAGAACCCTGTAACTTCTCCCTCCTTTCTCTCCATTCTAAGGAG
This sequence comes from Alligator mississippiensis, assembly GCF_030867095.1. NCBI lineage: Eukaryota > Metazoa > Chordata > Crocodylia > Alligatoridae > Alligator > Alligator mississippiensis. Next base: position 23,137,637 of record NC_081833.1, read on the forward strand.
ATGAAGGAGCCAAATGTTTCCATGGTAGTAGACAGTTTAGTGCCCATGGCTCCCCAATGGAACAGGAAATCCCCTCAGATCTCAGTGCTGTACTCCCATAATATGAATGCTTTTTTTCTTTTTTTTCCCTTCTGCCATACGCAGTAGGATCACCCAAGTTAGGCTATCGGAGAGTACCAAACACTTCTGGTGGAGCAGGCAAGGTGTTAGGTTTAAATCCCCCCATCAAAATCTATGGGAGCTTTCCCTGAGTAAGGATGGCCATATTTGGACCTGGCAGTCCAGTGGTTTTCTTATTCTGTGTGGTGGAAGTCCAGCAATGAAAATGTTATGATGCACTGAGAAAATTCCAATGGCCAAACCAAATACTGAACTGATCCCTGATGTTAAGAGGCATGAAGCAGCATGGTATTAATAAGCATAGTGTTGTCAGTGGTAAAATAGTCTGTTTAATTTATAGAGCAAGGCTTTGGGTGTGGCTGCACACAATGCAATAATTCATTTTTCCAGCTATGACACAGATGCACATTGGAATGTTTTTCACACTAAATGAATTGGTTAAAATGGGTATTTGTGAGTATTTCTTCATAGCAGTAACAACCTTTGCATTATGCAGTGTTAAAGGGAGCCCTTCTGACTTTTTTTCTGCACTTCATAGTCTGTAAGGCTGGCCCTGTTACTTTATCCATAAGTAAAGTTCATCTTACCAAACTGTTTGTAAAGCTTACCAGTGTAGTCCAAATGCCTACTTACATGACCTTTAACAGTGTTGATCAAGGATAGGTGGGGAATAAAACAGTATTTTGTTTTCCTGTGAAAAACTAATTACCCTGCCCTGAGTGAACTTTTGCAAGGCTGTAATAGCTGAATTGTTGGGGTTGCAAAACTATATTCATGGAAGTAAAAGGGACTGGGTGCTGTGCAGGTACGACTGCCTTTATTTTGAAGCGAAGCAGAGTTGTTGGCATGAGTGTGGATGCCTGTCAGTGAATCATTTCAGCACTCCGTTTTCAGATGCACAAACATACAGGTTTCCAGTAACTGTGCATATGTTGCAATCCATTGCTCTTCACCAGATTCACTTGAAGCTCCCTGGGTTGTAAAAATTAAACCAGCATAAATCCATCAGCCCTGGGGCTCTTTGTCTAACAACATAAATCCCACAAAAACTAATTAAATGAGACAATAGTGTTCATTTAAAGCTGGCACATAAAAAAAAATTATAAGCTATTAAAGTAAGCGGGACTGGGGGGTGGAGGGGCGTGGAACTTTGTTGATTTTTGAGGGCAAGGGTAAAATGTGTACCAATGCTGAGGGCAGGGGCTTGTTGTATGCTACCATAGAGCAAGCTCAAGATTATGATGGGGGCGTGTGGGGGGTTGCATGTGACCGTACAGGATTGATCTGTCTTCTGCCTTACTTTTAAATACAATCAGCCAATTTACCATGTGCGGTAGAGTTTATTACTTGAAATTTTACTTGGCAGCTCTAAACGCTTTTCTGTTTTCAAGGGATTTGCTATTAAACAAAGGACCGCAAAGCTGTTTGATTCTTTTGCCTCCCTCACGTTTAACTCTTACATGAGGCCAAATTGGGCTGTTGAGGACATTATTCTTTGCTGAAGAAAGAGCAGTCTGCTCACCAGCAGATCACAACCCCCCCCTGTACAGAAACCACAGCAGTGCCATCTGATTCAAACCTTATAGATTGCAGGGGTGAGGGGATGAAGATGCATGTGTGTGTGTTGCCAGTCTTGCCTTTTGCAGTCTAGTTTACAGTCATACCAGTGAAGAGGAGTATTTTTTTTTTTGTGAGAGGCTGCAGTTTGTGTGCAGGTGTTGCCATTGAACATCCGTATCTTGGGCATGTCTCCAGCTCCCAGTACCATAATATCTTGACTCTGTGTTCTGATCATTACAGCACCTGTGAGGCAGCAAAGTGCCCATTTTACAGGTGGAAAGGCACAGAAAGACTCGATGACTTTCCCTCAGTTACACACGATATGGGGGACAGCAGGGACTAAAATCTGAAGGTACAGTCTAGCTCAGTGTTTCCCAACCAGTGTGCTGTTGGAAATGAAGAGGTGTGCTGTGGAATTTTGCCATGGTGATGAACTACAATAGGTATGAGGATGGGGAATGCCTTAACAGGTGTGCCACGGAAAAAAAATATTAATGTAAGTGCGCCCTGGGCTGGAAAAGGTCGGGAAACACTGGTCTAGCTTCCTGTTGAAACTAGCTGCTTTCATATGGAACCGAAGAAATCATTGATCAAAGCAGCATATATGCTGCATTCAGGAAAAAAAATCCTGCTCATCTCAATCAGGTGAGTAGTATCCTGGAAAGGATTTGGCCTCCAATAGCTTTACTAGTATGTTAACTGTTTATTTGAGCCACAGCTCTTGGATGTAAAAAATTGCAGATTATATCACTTTTTATTTCCATTAATAAGTCTTAAAAAAAAAATTAAACTGTTCCAGCACATTTTTGCCCTGCACATTAAGACTTAACTGCCTTCTTTTATTGCTTTGTGTTGGGTGGGATGAGTTGACTTTGATCCAAAGTTTGTTGTCCTTGGCTGATACAAGAGCGATCTGAAGAAGTCCTGGGAAGTCATGGGATCTGGTTCTGTGGAAAACCTGCTTGTTCTTTAGACAGAGCTTCCTACTGAGGATTCTCCGTGGATATAATATTAATAGGTCTGTCCTCTGTAATGTCTCCCTTGTCTGCAGTCTCCTTTCTATCTCAGTCCCTTTCACAATCTCAGAGTACTTTACAAGGATCTGTGAGACCTCACAATTATACAGGAAAGTACAGCAATTTACAGCAGGAGAAGCTAAGGGACAGAAGTCATGTGAGCTGTCCAACATTGCAGTCAGTCAGTCAGATCCACTGGCAAATGCTCACGAAAGCTGTCTTTGCCCAGAAAGATTGCTCAAAGGCCATCTGCTAGCAACTTATACTATATGATGGTATTCTTTCTACCAACTTCATTCTCTCTCTGAAACATATTCTCCCCCAAAAGACCTTTCTTAAATTTAGGTGGCATGTAAGATTTTTTTTTTTTTTGTTTTTTTAGCATACAGATTGCTCCTGAATAAAATATACACTTTGTTTTTTGAAAGACAGAATGAAAAAAAAACAATCTTTCCTTGAGAGCCTCAATTGGAATGGGTGGGGGGAGGGCTGTGGAAAGAAGGAAGAGAACTGGCAGCTAGAGAGCCCTTCCTAAAATATCTGTAGCTTTACTTTTGCTTTCCTCTAGCAACTGCTGCCACTACACAGCAACGGTGTCACTACACAGAACTACCGCAGAAGAATGCCAGTATCAAATTGTGCAAAGAAGCAGCAATGCAGCAGCATCTGGGGGTCCTATGGTAGGACACAGGAGTAGTTTCTCTTTCACTGCTTGAGTCTTAGGGGGCAGAAACTGTTGTTACCATATTTCCTCAATTAAAATGAACACCCTGACTTCTAGCAGCTGAATTTTAGAAAATACTGCATGTTGTATTTGAAAAAATTGGTGTTTAAATGTTGCTGCCCCCCCCCCCATCCCCCTCCAGTCGTGAAAATTTCAGGGTGTCCAAATAACACTGGGCCATTTTCTCCTTTCAGTTTTACCTGTGCAACTTCCTTGTCTAGCTGAGTGACTGAGAACCAATAGCAGTTTGTGCACATCTCATGTCCGCACAAAGTGAATCAAAGGACCGATCCGAGGCCAGAATAGGAAAGTATTGGTGTCTCACAAGATCTCATTGTGGCTGATGCTACTTGCCCTCTCTTGACATTGCAAAGCTGGGGAAGCACGATTCTTTGAGTGAATGTGGTATCTTTTATTAGACCAACCAAGATATCATATCCACTCAAAGAACCTTGCCTTAGGCTGACACAGCTACAACCAAAAACCCAGCAAAGCTGAGGAGGGGATTTCATATGCCTAAACCTGAACCAGTCATGGGAACTGAACCATTGTCTCTTCAATAGCACAGGATCTCCTGATGGTGCTAGAAGACTGTTCATGGTGTGTGGTGCTAAGGCAGGGATGTCTCTGTTCCATGAATATGCCCCCCACAGCCTGACTATTTGGTGTATTCCACAAACTCATTTCTTATTGTAGCTATGTGATTATATGGGTATGTATGAAATTAAAAATAGAATGATTTCTCTGAAGAAAATTACATGTGCTAGGAAATACTCTGAATTGGAGGGATATTGTGAGCCTTCTGCAGAACTGTAGCTAATGCATGAGGTGATCTGTGCTGCCTGGAGCTTCGGGAGCTGTTTGTTAGTCCTTAGCCTTGGAGATCAGGGTTTCCTATTCCAAACTCTGACTTCTCCCTGCAAAAATGCATCAGCTAATTGACATGTGATGGGCTCTAATGGGCTCTTGGGTGTCTAGGAAAATATTTATAATGGCTGTGTGTTGACAAGTGGATTCGTAGTTGGTAGCTTGGCCATTCTTTCCCTGAGTACTGTGTAGGTGGCATAGTCTTCTCTCTCTAGCCTCCCACACTCATGTAATGACACCTGCTACTCCATTAGGAGACACGCTGATGAGGCCAGAGGAGAGTCACGGGGCACGAAGGATTTGCTTCTGTACTTGCTTGCAGCTGAGGTAAACCATGAGCCTCTCTACTGAGGGCAGCAGAGCTGCCTCCCTGTACAGTGAGTGGGAGTGAGAGCAGAGTACAACTGAAGGTGCCTGTAGACAGTGAGGGCAGTACCAAAATGGGAAAACTAAGGACAAGTCTGACATGTTTGTGTGGGTAATTGTCCCTGGCTGCTTGAGACCCCTCCAGGGCTACAGGATGCTAAGTCAGCACAATCCTCAGGCCTGCCTAAACTCTTCACCAAGATGTTTAAAGCAGGAAGGGTTTGGGAGGAATCAGACTGATACTTTTTTTTTCCCCAGAAAGTGTCTTGGTTCTGTAGAAAAGCACTGAAAATTGGTCTGTTGGGAGAAGTGAGAGCCTCTAAGCTTTCTTTCTTTCCTGAAGGGTAAAATGATGATGCTTTCAAAATACTGGCATGTTTCTCAAATAGCTTTCTGCAATGAGGGCAGGGGATGGATACATAGCAGTGGCTGACACCTCTTCACCCAAAACAAGAGTTTCATGGGCAGTGAGATCTTCCTGTCCACTCTTCAGAATAATGTGACACCTAATAAGTCACATTATGACCCCAAATAAATATTCAGATTTACAAAGGTGTCCCACTCCGACTGGTTCCTTTGGCTCAGTGGGGACTCTGCACTTCTAGAAACTCAGTCAGAAACCAGACTTAGAAACTGTACAAAAGCAGAACAAAAGGACATCCCTAGCCACAGGAGCTTAGAAGCTGAGCATAATTATACTGTGTAAACTAGGACAAATAACAGGGTTATTTCCCTTTCCAAATAACCTGACAACTGCTTTCATATGATGTTTAAACAGATTTTAGAGTCTTATTTATATCTGCTGATAAGTAAAAAATGAATTGTGAGCAAATCGGTAGTTTGGATCCTCACTGGATATTATGATGACCTCATTTTCCACGTGTTGAAAGCATTTCAGATCACTTTTGCTAGCCCTGCACTGTAGACAAAATAATTGGCTAGGCTCCTCTTCCACTCTTGGAAATGGTGATGTGAATCTGTGAAAATCTAGTGAGGTCAGGGGCAGCAGGCTGGAGACCATGACCAGAGGCAAGTTTGAGGCTAACCTCAAGCACCACTATGAAATAAATACATCAGGGCAGTGACTCAAAGTAGAGCTGTTGATGTTGTCATTGAGTAGACTGATAGCAGCTGGTTCAGCAATGACCACCTGCAGAAGCCAGCAGTGTCATCAGCGTCAGTGTGGTGAGTGGCAACCGCCTGCAGAAGCAGGCAGTGGGGGTAGGAGGGCTGGCAAGTAGCGACTGCCCGCAGAAGCTGGTGGCAGCAAGGTGGTGAGCAGCGACCACCTGCAGAAGCTGGCAGCAGTGGCCAATCTTGGGGGGGGGGGGGGCACATCCCCCCCCCCAATGTCGCCTATGGAAGGATCTATGGAAGTTGCACATTCCCCTTCCCCAGAATCAGAGCTTATTTGTTTTCACTGTTCCTGCTGTAGGGCAGGCAAGACTCCCTTTCCCATAGCAAGGCTAGGTCAGGCAAAGCAAAGGAAATGCCCCTATTTAGCTCCTGGGGGTGGAAGCTCTCTCTTATCTTTCTTATATGTATCCCATTGCCAATGGACCTCCTCTAGGCATTTGCCATCCCTCTGTTGCTAGTAATAGCCAGAATCCTCCTTCCTATTGCAAAATGCATGCAGACAGTGATGAGACATTTTGTGAGGGAGAGAGAGAAATTAATGACTCAAGATTGTTATGGAAACCTCTCTTTCAATTGGCCTTTCATGTGGTTCTGGTCACCACCAATCTGCAGGGGTCTATAAACATAATGGTTTATGTCTTTTCATTAGGCCCATACTTGGCTTATGTTGCTGTTAAGTAGAGGAGCAGGGAGAGTCTCTCACAACATTTGGTTGTGCATCATTTCTACACATACCCCCCTTTCTGCTGATACCCCTTTCAGAGTGTTCATAATACATAAAAACTAACTGAGGCAAGAATTTCTGTGAGTGAATCTTTTACTGGATCAGCTGCGTAGACAAGTTTTCAAATGCACTGCTTTTTTCATCAGGCCACTTCTTTTTTCTTTAGGCTGTGGATTTTCCGTTGTAAATGGCAAATTTCTATATCTCCCATGTCTGGTAAGGTTGGAGTAATATTGTAGCTGTGATGGTCCAAGAATTAGGTGGGTGACATCTTTTATTGGACCAACTGGATGGACACCTGCTTAGAGTGAAGAAGGGAGATTAAGAAAAAAGATCCTATATAATGTGAGGATGCTAGACTTGCCTGTTGAGGCTGCCTTTGCAAATATCTTGGGGCACTTGAGAGGAGAGGGTCTAGTTTGGATCTCACTGATGTTGGTAAGCCAGCTGTTACCATAATTGCTTTTGGCCAGGAAGCAAGGGAAAAGAGAGGGACAAATGAGGTTAGAGGATGAAAAGGTGTAAGAGAAACTACCTCTGTGTCCTACCATAGGACCCCCAGATACTGCTGTATTGCTGCTCCTTTGCACAATTTGACATTCTTCTGCAGTAGTTCTGTGTAGTGGCACGGTGGAAGGGAAGCACCCTACCAGGTTAGTCTACTGATACCATCTCCCAACCACAGACACTGGTGAAGCTACAGAATGAAGATGCCAAAGGGAGATTGGGGAGGCTGAATATTTTCACCTATAATTCAAGTATTGGCCCTGGAAGCTGCTTGGCTTTAAAGGTATTTTCCATAGATAGAAAACAAAATGATGTTGGTGTCAACAGACCAGCTGGGAGTCCAACAGAAACCCTAAATCACTGCAGGCACAGCCTGTGACCTTAGTCCCTGCGACTATGTGACCCTGGAATCCATGAACGTACCAGGGATGGCATCTGATCCCACTCCAACAAATGTGACCCAGGATTCTGCAAACACTTGAGCCCCCTCTGGCAGTCCTTCATCTTTAAGCATTAGTGGCTGCTTTCTGTGATTATGGCCTGTAGAATTTAATTTACTCTTCACAGCTCTTGCCTCTGTGGAGTTATTTCCCTGGTTTCTTCCTCTTGCTTTTGACAGAGCCCTAGATGGGCTACACATACATCTACCCCAGTTCCCTGTCTGTACACGGAGCCACAAAAGGAGAAGCCCATGTCACGTCTCTGGTTCATAATATACAAGATGTGGAATTTTACTTGTCCCTGGCTAATCTTCACACCCACCACCAACATGGCCAGACCTAGGATTTTGAAAAACGGGGATTCAGATGGTGTGGTGCATCATCACATATTTTATGACCTCTATAGTTCTTCAGTTAAAAAGAAGCTAAAGACTTAACTAATATGCTAGAGGCCTAGCACTATGTTACACAGTTTAAGATGCAAGCAAAAACAAATATAACTTTATTGGAACATGCATTAATTTGCTGTATCATATGCTGTCTATAAAAATGCAACACACTTGGCAAAAAATATCAAAAGCTGTTGTTTTATTAATCCTGTAATCATTAGAATTAAATTTACTCCTTTTTTTTTTGCAGATTCATAGAACAAAATGTAGCCTTCTTGAGCATCTTGACATTGTATGCAATGCTTCACTGGAAGTTATTTCCATACCTGAATTAATGTTTTTAGCTAGAGTTCAAAACAGTCTGCATGGCTATGAAATACGAGCTGCATTACCAGGAGCAGCTAACAGACAGCAGAGTCGCAGAAGATAGGAGAGGTTGATTAGTGAAACATCAAGATCATTAAAAAGGAGAGAAGATTGTTAACAGCTGTGGGATGAAGAGTTTAGAAGGAATAAGGATGATTATAGTGAATCATTGATTCAGTTGACTCCCTTGTTGCTGCCTGAATAGAAATACTGCTGCCACTGCCAGGCATTTGCTTTTAAACTTTGGGTGGAGCAGGAATTAAAGGGGGGTTCAGCCCCCCCGCCCTGGGTCCACCAGTGACTGCCAAGGAAGACAAATCATTACTAAGGGCTTGTGCATATTATGAAACCAGCTAATTTCAATAGAGGCCTGACTTGTTCATAGGAAAAGACTGCTCCTCACCCCACCCCACCCACATGGGCCCTGTGTTTGGGGAGATGACCTTCAGCTGGAGAGAGGGGAAATAACTGCATTGTGTTCATCAGAATGATGGACTAAACCCTATCTTACCCTAAACCTCAGTACATTTCTGTAGGTCCCATAGGGGTTGAATGGGTCAGTACAGACTAGGACTGTGTGAGTCTTCGGATCGCACTTTGGATCTGGGGCTGCTTTGGACGCTTCAGCATCTGAAGCAGCATGCCCAGATCGAAGTGCAGGCTCAGTTAAGCTGTCCAGAGTGTCCTTTGTTCCGAGTGTCCGAAGCACTTCAGAAATGCTTTGGATGCTTCAGACAGCTTAACTGAAAGTTAGAGGGGGGGGAGGGAATACTGATGTGTAGGTGGCCGGTGAGAAGGATTTCTCCCTGGCTGCCTTTCCAATAACAGCGTCTGTGGGGTGGGACTAGAAACAGCATAAAAGCCTTTGTTTGGAGGTGTGCTCTGTCTTTTTCCCAGCTTGTTCCCTCTCAGGAACTGAGAGAAAGGAACTCTCAGACTGATGCATTGCAGCTTGCTTACTGTACCCAGCAGTTGAACTTGCCTGCTCCTTTTTCTTGTTAGAAAGGAGTGGGTAGGATTTAGCTTAGCTTAGCTATTCTATTCAATTACTATTAGTATTACTATTCAGTTCATTTCTTTGAATTTATATTTGCTCTTTTTTTTTTTTTTTTGAAACTTTGAAAAAAGAAAGCTGCGTTTTCCATGCCAGTGTGATCCATCACTGTGCAGGGAGGCTAACAGATTCCTTGGACACACACACACACACACACACACACACACACACACAGAAAGACACATAATATAAAGAAAAATCAGATATTCATAGGAGAAGAAGGCAAACAGACAGACAGCACACAATTTTTACATAACTCTAAACACTGAAGCAAACAATCAAAGAAGAGGCCAGTGCACGCACGCAACAGAGGGAATGAAACGCACAATATAAAAGGATTGACACACACAGAGACCTTTGCAGCATGGGAAAGATCAATAGAAAGCGTGCTGGAAAGGCAGGTGCCAGGTGTTCTGGCAGGGGAGGGAGAGAGGGTAGGGAGAGAGCTAGAGCTGCAAGCTCCCCCCCTCCCAAACACAGATGCGTTCTGTTCCCGAGTAGCCATGACATCAGTGCTGCCAGTGGAAGCCAAGAGCTGGGAGCAGTGTCTGCACCTGACATCCCTGTACCTGCACCACCTCCGCTCGGTCCAGAAGTGGGCACCAGCAGTGGAATCACTGCCTCCTCCACCCCAATTTCATCTCTGTGTGAGCCTCCTACTGCCAGAGGAGAAGCTGGAGCTGGAACTAGGGATGCTGAGCGCGCTGGCTCAAGCAATTCTGGGGGCTGAGGAGGAATCAGAGTTTGTGCTCCACACCCCTCAAGTTTCCCCTAGACCCAGGTCTCCTCCAGAAAGCAGCACCTTGGAGGAGGCTGAGGTTGTGGAGGCAAGTGGCTCAGCTGAGGCAGCTCCTCCTGCTGTTGAGCCTCAGCCTGCTGAGGAGTGGGATAAGGCAGGATCCTCACCCTCCCCCCAGAAGTGGGGGAGTAGTGTAGTGTGGGAGCATTTTGAGCTGGCAGATGATCCTGGGTTTGCTATCTGCCAGCACTGCCGAAGGCACATGAGCCGTGGCAAGGACATGAGACACTTTTCCACCACAGCGATGCTGTTGCATCTGAGGAGGCAGCACCCCCTCGCCCTTCTTCCTGCTCAGCCTGGCACCAGTGCGAGTGTGCCGAAAAGGAAGTCCCCTGCTCTCTCCAGAGCCCCCTTGCCCCCAAAGTAGAGGCAGGCCACCCTGGACCAGTGGGGGAAAGGTGGACAGAAAGGGGGGCGTGTTCCCAAGGCAAGTGAGATCACTCAGAGCACTGGGGAGATGCTTGCTCTGGATAGCCAGCCCTGCTCCCTAGTTGAGCGGCCAGGGTTCAGGCGGTTTGTAGCACTTCTGGCCCCATTTTACAAAGTGCCCGCACACACCACCCTTAGCAGGGCAGTGGTGCCTTCCCTGTAGGAGGCATGCAGGGAGAACTTGAGGGAGGAGTTGCGCAGGGCAGTGCTGCAGGTAGCTGTGCACTTCACCTCCAACATCTGGAGTAGCTGGGGTGGCAATCACACCTACCTCTCCCTCACAGGGCACTGGTGCAATCAGTCGGGCCATTGGTGGACTCTACTGCAAGCCGAGGTGCTGAATGAGTCCCACGCGGCAAGGGAGATCATGGGGGCCATGAACTGCATGGTGCAGGGGTGGCTTTTTGGGCAGGCCGAGCTCACCTGCGGGTTCATGGTCGCTGACGATGGGACCAATATGGTGAAGGCTGTCCGTGATGCCAACTTTGTTGGCATCTGCTGTGTGGCACACAGGCTGCACCTAATAGTGAGGGATGCCTTGGAGGGGGACAGGGCTGCCAGTGATGGTGCTGCCCTCAGTACTTCTACAAGCCAGCTGATTTTGAAACGCAGGAAGGTGGTGGGCTACTTCCACCACAGCATCAAGGGGGCAAGATGCTGTGGGAGAAACAGGTAGAGCTCAGCATCCTGCAGCACAGAATCATGCAGGATGTGGAGAGACGGTGGAATCCACATACCTGATGCTCGAAAGGTTGATGGAGCAACAGAAGGCCATCCATGAGGTGGCCTTGCTTGGGGAGATTGGGATCAGTGGCCCCCTGAACAGAGCTGAGTGAGGTACCATCTCCCAGATCTTGGTGGTCCTCGAGCCCTTCCTCAAGGCTACTGAGACCCTTAGTGCTAGCGATGCCCTCCTCAGCCAGGTGATCCCTCTAGTGAGGGAACTGGAGAACCAAATGGAGAAGTTCCAGGGGATCGATGTTCCTGGCTGGGGCAGGCCGTTGTCACCAGATGCACAGGCACTGGTGAGGCGGCTGAAGGAGGACATCAGAAGATGGCTGGATCCCTTGCAGTCCAGTACAGTTCACAAGATGGCGGGCATGTGCACTGGCAGCCCCAAAACCCTTGATCACTGGATGCAGGTGCTGGTCAGGGAGGCCAAAGTGCAGAGATGAGGGGATGTGGAAGAGGGGGATCCACTTTCCCATGCCAGCACTTCCAGCACCGGCGCCAGCACCAACCAGTCTCTTCCACACCAGCCACTGCCAATGTGGGCCATGGGCAAGGCTTCAATGCTGGGGTCCAAATGCATCAGACCCCAGCCTTGGGCAGGTAGCGCTCAGGCTTCGGTGGCAACCTATCTTGCTGAGGATGTGGAGCCACTGGACTGCGACCCCTTGCCCTACTGGGCAAACTGAATCCAGATGTGGCAGGATCTGGCCACGGTTGCCCAGCTCTGAAAAGTGGTTTGCATTGTAATTTGTTCCCTCTCAGGATCAGGCCTGAGAGATCGGAGGCAGAGTGTTTTTTCCGTGAGGAAAGTGCCCCCACAGGTAGTTGGGTTTTGTTGTCTTTGTTAGATTCTGGTGTGCAGTTTGGGGGGGTACTGGAGATACTTGGCAGGTTTTGTGTTTTGAGCTGTAGGAAGTTGACTTCAGTTCTGGTGATGAGGTTATGTGCTTATTTGAATGTACAAACCACTTTTCAGAACTGGGCCTATGAACTGCACTTCATCAGCCTCCTACAGAAACTCATGAACTCAATATAGATTAGACAGTGGAGTTCTGGCACACTGTGATCGGCCGGACATCTGACTCCCCAGGCACCTCTGCACTTTTACCTGCACTGCTACATCCCCCTACCCCCACCTCAGCCTGTCCCTCACCCCCTGATGACTCCATTTCCATTTTCACTGACTGGCTTTCTTGCCTGCATCGTGGGCCAGCCCAACCTCTGGCTTCTTTACTATTCCTTCCATCCAGGACCAACTGCACATACTTCCTCAGCCTGACAAAGGGGTTTTCAACCCTAAAGCTTCCAAAGATAAATTTTTTAAGTACTCCTTTTTTTATATAATACACATATAGACATAAAAACACAAAATAAGCCATCACACACCATGAGTAACATCATATGTCCAACACAACACAACACAACATCTTTACTTCTTGCTGTCAATTGCTTTATAAAAAGAAAGGTTCTGTGACAGTGCTGTTTGGGTACCTTTGCTGCTGCTGCTGATGCTACCGATGTTGAGCCAGCTAAGTTATTTTACCTGTTGTCACATAAAGTGGAGGACTGGGCGTGAGGCTGTAGGGGAGGAGGACGCCTCACTGGGGCACACTGCTGTGTTGTGCAGAGGCCCCAGCACCAGGAAGGGTGCACCTTAACACACACAAAATGTCACCTACCCACGTCACGAGTTTTGCCTGTCAGCAGCTTGAGGTGCAGGGCCCCAGAAGCCAGACTCCCCCAGAGAGAGAGACACACAGCTTGTAGGCTTTGTGGCCTGCACTAGATTTCACCCCCCTGTGCCCTAAGACAGACACAGTCACCCAAGCACCCACCTACATCATGAGTTTTGCCTGTCGGTAGCTTGAGGTGCAGTTCCCCCCGAACCCCTGCACCGATCTTCTTGAAACCTGGCATGCTTCATGGCCTCATCAGGGGCTACCACCCCTGCAGTTTTCACGCCCCTGTGGTGTAACACATAGACATGACAGGAGTCAGAATTTGGGATGCAGTTTCCCCCAAACCCCTGCCCCCATCTTCTTGAAACTTTGCAAGCTTCATGCTCTCCACAGAGGCTACCGCCTCTGCAAGTTTCACCCAAATTAGAGATAAAAAACAAAGTTATAGATATTTCATTGATCCCCCATTAAAGCCTATGACCGGATCTCCGAGGCGGCCCCGAAGCTTTGGTGCTGCTTCGGCTGGATCAAAGCGGCAAACCAATCCTATTGCTGACATCTGAAGCAGTTGGATCTGAAGCTGCCTACTTGCCTACTCGCACAGGCCTAGTACAGACCTCAGCCTAGTGTGTCCTGGGTAGCCAAAAAAGTTGATTTTAATCCAGTGAAATGCCAGCAGGGGTCCCTAGTGGATGGAAATAGTTTTGCCCTGGACTACTGAGGACTCCAACTGCTTGTTAGTTTATCCAACCTGTTTCCTTAGCCCAGTCTGGCTATTTTCCTTTGTGCTTTTGCACTTCTGTGCTTTGTGTGTAGAGCTGGAGTGTGTAGAGCCTGCTTCATACTACAACAGCGGAAGAGAAGCACAGGTAATATAACAGATTTCTTTCTTAACCAGTATTCCTCCACATCGGCTGCAGCCTTTGTTTCTGTACACTTGTGTGTGTGTATATATCTGTCACCACAGCGTGAACTCAGTGCTTGGGGAAGTACCATGGAAGGGGTGTAGGCTGCAAAAGGAGAGGGGAACCTATTGATTTCTTATCCTGTTAGCTTCCTCCACAGTAAAAAAAAAAGGGAGTTACCACCATTCTGCAAACAATGTACCACTTTACCAGCATTCCTGGCAAAGACCCAGACTCCATCCTTAAAATACATGCTGGGATTGCTGAGATGGAGATTTTTGAAGAAGATATTGCCAGTAATGGAGATAGGTGCCTAACTCCTATCAGATTTCAATGGGATTCGGGCACCTAATTCCTTTAGGTACCTTTGAAAAATCTAAGCTTGAGCAGTTGCTGGAAATGAGCATGGGAAGGTAAATGTCCAGGGAGAGCTGACAGAGAGGGGATCTCCCCTAAGAATTAGCACCCCCTTAACTGCCCCTCCCTCCCCCCCCCCCCCCCCCCGCTATACCTGTTGTACATGTTGGCTCATTTGAAATGTGAGATATTGCCTCTTTGGAAATGTTTTAAGAAACTTTTGGATCGGGGTCTGACACTAGCAGCATTTGGAAATGGGGTGTCTACCAGAGAAATTGCCCTAACCTGCCCATTGGTCAGGTGGTGAAATGCACACAGAGTTTACCTTTTGCACATCACTGCAGTGTGAACTGGAGCTGCACAACAGAGTAAGGGGACTTAAGGCCACTCTTGTATAGTGTAAGTTCTGCTAAGGAGGCCCTTGATGCTGTCATGGCCAATTCTTTCATTTTGCCTTTTCATCTGTCTGGGTGGAACTACAAATTACTCAGCCTTGTAGGGAGTTTGCCTTGGGTCAGTGTCTTTCATATAGCAAGAGGAGAAAGTGACAGTGCTGAGTGCCTGATCCACTACTTACTGAATTTTGGGGACAGAGGGAAGGGCAGTGGTGAGCTTGCTGCCTTCTCTTAGTGTTGTTCCTGTGCAGCAATGCTTCTGGTTCATGGTACAGTGGGACTCTGCTCCCAGGGACACCTGGTCTTCTTGAACACTTGTGCTGGGGTTCTGCTCTCTCCAGGATGCCTTGCTGTGGTGTCACTCTCATGACACTAGTTTTCCCTGTGCTGTGCTCATTTCCCCCATGGTTATAGAGTTATTTACCTTCTTTATCCAAAGTGTGAGGAATCCTGCCCCTGCCTACAGCATGCAGGCAATTCCAACTGCAAATGCTGCTTTCCATGTTAGAAGGGCACAAGTTGCCTGAACCAGCCCCCATGCTGCTGTTTGGCTGGTGTCCTACTCTTTTCCTTGTGTGCTTGGAAGAAGAACTGCTGAGTGTGAATGCGGCATATACAAAATACAAGTGCTCAGAACATGCACAGTTTGGGGGATAGGAGACCATTTTCTTTAGATTATAAATGCTTCCATTCTGCAGGGTCAGTGAAGCATGAACAACAGGCCAAATGTTAGGCTGTTGATCCTGCTCTAAATTGTCCCTCTGAAATTCAGGTTTCAGTTGCAACAAAGTAACTATGGATTGGACTGTGGCACTGGAGGATAACATTTTCTAAAGCCACTAAGTGACTAAACTACTGACATGCTTTTGTTAAAACAAACTGGTACTTAAGAACCTAATTCCCACTTGCAGGCAGTGGGACTTTGGGTGCTTTAGAAAACATTACCTAGATAATTTGCATGCATCTCTTCTTGGCCCCTGGTGAGATCTCCCCAGCATACTTCTCCCACCTGCTCCAGCTGAGGCCTGCCACGCCCCTCCAAGGACAGCTCTCAAGGGTAGTGGGACAGCAAGATGTGTTCAAGAGAGTGCTTCTCTGGCATGAACAGGAACAGTGACAGGAACACTGCATGAGCCCACTCACCATAAGTTGAAGCAGTTTATTTTCGCAATTGTTCTACAGGGTTTGAATTTCAGGGGCAGTGAGAGGGCAGTTCCTCAGCTTGTCTCCTTCAAGTTAGTGCCCTACTGCAAGAACACTTTGGATTTGTCTCAGTGACAGGAGGGAATGGATCAGGAACAAGATAGAACACCCTAACTCTGGTTTGCTCTAAAGTAGCTCCATTGACTTCTGCGGGACTGTTTGAGGCAAGGTGTTACTCGAGGTAGCTGTATTGGAATTGATCATAGAAGTGCTCCCACGCAGCGTGGGTCCTTATCATTTGATTTTTGTTTATGACTTTCACTGTTTCTTTTGAAACATCCTTTCCAACTTGGTATTCAGATCCAAAGCAAGAAGCAGGGTGGGATGGGGATGGGGAACATGCCCTTACCCTTAGTGGAATTTATCCCCCTTTCTGGTTGCTAATCAGCCATCTCTGCCAGAGATACTTTGGCTCTTGAAGATACTTTTTAGGATGTGGGGCCTCATCTCGTGTAAGTCAACACGGTGTCATTGAGTTCATTGAGCCAATGCCAATCTGAGCCGGCTAAGGATTTGACCATAAATCTCATTTGCACCAAATGTTGGATACTGCTGTGTCAGAACACAGTCATGGAAATGTCTGTTAGTGGGGGTTCCTCTCCTCTATTTTGCTTAGCATCCATATATAAATTGAAGTATGAATAGTATGGAATCAGTCCCACTGCAGGCTACAGCCTGCTTTTGAGACACTCGGGAATGATATCTGTGTGGCATGCTTCATATTTAATGTATTTCAGTGTCTGCAACATGCAGACCTCTTTATGGGGCCTTTATAGAGCTCTGTGCAACATCATTTTTTCTCTTTCTTCTCCTTTACAGATAAAGAAGCTCCAGGCCTATTCCAAACCTAAAAACTAAGCTGTGGGGATATCTGTGAAGTGAACCAAGTCCAAAGCATAAGGTCAAGAGATGGTTGGAGGCTGCAACATCGGCCCTCTAGTGTTTATCCCCAAGCTTCTGTTCAGCTGAGAGATGCTTAGTTCCCTGCCTCTTCCCTCCAGCCCAGCCTTCTGTTTGTGACATGCTTTTGCTTTCCCATTGAAGGCTACCTGGGCTTCTAGCTCCATTGTATTACATAAGAGAGAGAGAGAAGAGTGAGGAATGGATGAATAAATATATGAACTTATGCTACAGGAGACAGAGTTGGAAATGATGCGTAATGACTGATGCTCCACAGAAGTTTACGAGACAAATTGTTCAAAAGGCAGAGTGCCCAAGTAGAGAGAAACAGTGATCTGTTCTCAACTGTTGATCTCTGTGCCACAGTAGGCTAGTTACTTCTTGTTTGGTCTCAAGGTCTTGTGCCCTGGGCTAGAAGATCCAAGGCTACAATGGAAGAGAATGTATTCAGTGTGCAGCAGATACAGCCCAACGTCATTTCAGTGAGACTGTTCAAGCGCAAGGTTGGGGGCCTTGGATTTCTGGTGAAGGAGCGTGTCAGCAAGCCACCTGTGATCATCTCTGATCTAATCCGGGGAGGGGCAGCTGAGCAAAGTGGCCTCATCCAGGCAGGGGACATTATCCTGGCTGTCAATGGCAGGCCCCTGGTGGACATGAACTATGAAAGTGCCCTGGAGATCCTGAGGAGCATAGCCTCTGAGACCTATGTGGTTCTCATTTTGAGGGGCCCTGAGGGCTTCACCACTCACCTGGAGACCACCTTTACTGGTGATGGAACACCAAAAACTATTAGAGTAACTAGACCCCTGTGCCCAAGTGCAAAGGCAGTTGACTTGTCCAATCCAAGCATACACAGCAAAGAGCAGCAGCAAGGAACAGACCACACCATGGGCTCCATTAGTTCAACCTGGGCTAGAGAGAGCAGACAAGAAACAAAGCCTATGCACCTCAACGGTGTGGTTGCCAGCACCAAAGGTGAGGACTCTTTGACCGGAAAGGAAGATGCCAGTGCCAATCCTTGCCTGAATGGTGGGGTTGAAAACAATGAACTGCTGAAAGAAATAGAGCCAGTCCTGGACCTCCTGAAGAGTGGCAGTAAGGAACTCAATGGAGAGGCGCCCTCCAAGATAGACACAAGAGATGTAGAAATCCAGGTGGACTGGTAGGTCCCTCCATAAATTTTTACATTTGGTGCAATGGGTTGGCTTTGGTAACTTGAGACAAATGAGTTTCACGGGATCAGATTTAGAGCAAGGGAGAATGGGAAGAGAAGGGAAGTGGGAGGAGGAAGTAACACTCCATCAAAGGCTGGGCTAGCAAGCAGAGGTGGATTAAGGTGTACAGGGGTCTTGGGCAAACACAGAATTAGAGCCCCCATGCCCCCATGGGAGCTGGACTGCAGCGGGGGGAGGGGGAGGTCCTTCCCCTCCTAGTGCTGGCAGGAGAGGCAGGGCGGACCGTGCTGGGCTGGGAGGGCACATGCCCACCTCTTCTCTCTGCTCCCCACCCCCGCTATGACCAAATGTGCACACAGACACAGGCACGTGCACTCTACTCTTGCTCTCTGCACATGGACACAGACACAAACACGCTCTCCCTGCCATGAACACACATGCGCACAGATGCACCCACACACACACTCTTTCCTCTCACAGGACCTCCCCCCCTGCCACTCTCAATCACACAGAGGCAGTGTCGTGTGTCGTTGTCGTCTTCCACCCCCCCCCCCGTGAGCCACCTGTCTCGCTCTCTGCCCAGACCCTATTACACTTATCTGCAGGGATCTGCTCCCCAGCTGTCCCGTGCTCCCATGAAGATGGCAGAGGACCAGGCTGGGAGCACCAAGCTGTGTCTCTGTGGGCAGATGTCAGCACTGGGAGGGGTGGCTGCAGGGGGCCTAAGATGAATTTGGGGGGGCTATAGTCCCCAAGGCCCTCCCAGTGCCACTGTCTGCAAAGGCACAGTGCAGCACGGTGCTCCTGTCCCGGCCCAGCCCTGCCTGGGCTGCCCCCAACTGCCCGCCTCCCCCAGACAGGTTGAGCATGGCTCTTCCAGCCCAGCTTGTGCCCCTCCCTCCCCAGGTAGAGCACCACCCAGCCTGCCCACCTCCCCTCCCCTCCCCTCACCCAGGCGTGGCACAGCTCTCCTGGCTCATCTCCAGCCCCATTGGTGGAGGGGCCCCACTTCCAACTCTCAGGGAAGCAAATACTGTGATTTTAAACTTGGCACCATTTTTGTCTCCCTGCTGGGAGTTTAAAACTGTGGCTTTCACTTCCCTGATGATGAGGATCCCAGGGCCCTGAACTGGTAGAGGCCCCTAGGCTTGTGCTCAGCTGGCCTGTCCATTAATTCACCTGTGCTAGCAAGGTGGTGTAGAGAGTCATGTGGTGGACTAGGATTTGGTTTTATTCCTGGTTCTGTAATCGATTTTCTGTATACTTTAGGAAAAATTCTGAGCATCTATTTCCCCATCTATAAAATTAGGCTAGTGCTATTAGCCCCCACCTTAGTGCTGATGCTTTGAGTTTCATGGTTAAAAAGTGTTTTCTCAATCGCTCATAATCTGCCTCATCCTAGCAAGCCCATTGGCCTGTCATAATTAAGGTGTGCTGGCTTCTGGAGCCAAGAGCATACAAGGGCATGAAGTGGCTAGCATTTGTGTATAGCCCAAGTGGTGAGGTAGCTATTCACAGAACTCCCAAATGGCAAGATATGTATTCACAGATGGATTGACTGGAGTGGTCTCTAGCACAAGTCCAGAGAAGGGCTGAAGCTTGCGCCTCTAGGGCTCTAGTAAGAGAACCCATTGGTCAGCCATTTTCAAAAGATGTTCTTTATGAGCTCAATATTATCTTTGCTTCCCAAACCTTCCAGAAAAAAGTTAAACTTACCTGACTCAATATTAGTGGGTGATGTAGTCAGTAATATAGCAGTGGGTGGACGAGTGGGGCGCAAGCCCCAGGTACTGCCAGGGTAGTAGCGGGGTGCCAGAATGGAGCTGGAGGGCACCTCATCGTCTCATCTCCCATTGGCTCTGCACCTGTGCCATCCCTTTAGAGGCTCTAGCTCCAGCTCTGGCAGTGGGGAGGGAGAGAAATGGCAGTGACTCAAAGTTTGCTAGTGCTGAGGGAGATTTGCCTGGGTTTTTTGCCATTGAAAACGGGTTGTTTTCTTGGCAGCTTGACACTTCCTAGTGCAAAAAAATTAGGTGATATCTCCCCAAACACACCTCCCCACACCAGCAAATGTCCGACCACTGCTCTGCCCTCTCCCCACTGCTGAAACCAGAGCTAGAGCAGGGAAGGCCAGTGCTGGAGAGGGCTCAGTATTGTCCAAGGCGGGGTTGGCCGGTCAGAATCCTGCTGGAGCTGAGGGAACAGGCATGCTGGCTGGGAACACGAGGAAGGCAACCAGGCAGGGGGAATCCAGCCCTTACCTGGGAATTATTCTGACCCTGACAGCTTAGAAATGCTGACAGTAGAGGGGGAGATGGCAGATGCTGTTAGTGAAGCTGCAGCAGTTGAACAAGCTTTGTATAATGAACTCGTCTGGTTAAGAATTTTCTGTAAAACCTGGACTTGATGGAGAACTAAGTTTTTAGTGAGACGATTGAAAGCATGCTTTTCTGGATATAATTTTTATTTTCTTTTTGTTTCAAAAAGAAAATGAAAGCCAAACATTTCCAGGTGGAAATGCTACAGTGGCGTCTTTTGCCCCAGAATGCCTTACAGAATGGATTCCTCTGTCAGGCTGTGCTCCCCCATGATGGGCCGTGGTGTCTCACTAATTGTATGACTACACTGCAGTGACTGAAGTTTGTGAGGGCATGATCCAGCTAACTTTACCCTAGCTATGCCAGATACTTTTAGCAAATGTTGCCATGGTAGCAGGGAGTCCAGCACAGGCTGCAAAACCTGCCTGAGCATTTGGGTAAATATTCAGGGGTGTAGGTTGTAGCCGTGTTGGTCCATCGACATAGGCAGACAAGGTTCTTCGGGTAAATCTGATTACCTTTTATTAGACCAACTCAAATAGTTGGAAAAATTCTTCTTAACAAGCTTTCAGGCACAAACACCCTTCATCAGGCTGAGGAAGCATCTGTATCCTGGATGGCGGGGTAAAGCAGCCAGAGGCCAGCACATATGCAAGAAAGCCCGTCAGTTAAAATGTAAATTGAGGTGGTCAGTAGGTGAGAGACAGGTGTGTGTGTGTGGGGGGGTGGTATTCAGGTATTTAAGCTGAGCTCTGTGCCATCATGACTATGCTGCAGGCCAGGCAGCGTGGGAGTATGTCTTCATGAGCTGTAGTCTTTGCAGTGACTGGAGTCTTGTCATCTCTTAAGAGGGAAATGGTGTTGCACTAAAGAGGTTTGTCCTGGACGCAGTGCCCAGCTCGTAATCTGAGACTCGGGGCATGAGGCACTAGCACTTCTGAATGGAAAAATTAGTTTCTAGATAAAGTCTTTCCATTTTTATTTGCGTCCCCTTCCCCCCCCCCCCCCACTTGAATTGATCTGCAGGAAAAACAAATCCACACCGCTCTACTAATCTCTTCCACAGTAGACTTTACCTGACTTCAAAACACGCTCATCCAAGCAGGTTTCAGGCAGAACCATCAGCTCTGTATGGAGATGAACGGGAAAGTGGCTTCAGGTCCCTGGCATAGAGAGAGTTGGCTCTATTCTCCTGGGGTCCTGATCCCATGAAATGCTGAGCATCACCTGCAATGGGCTAAGGACCCTTGTATGCCAAAAGCCTAGCCACATCCAATTCCTAATGAGGTCTGTTGTAAGCAGTCCTCCATTTGACCAGCAGGAATTTGTTAGTGTTAAATTAGAGAGGTTACTGTTAAGTTACAAATCAAATAAAAATGCACAGGCATCCTCAGGAAATGTTTAAAATCTCTCTCTCAAGACCTCAGCAAAGGCTGAGGGACAAATATAAGGATGAGAGGAACCATTGTGGAATAGAAACAGTAATGGCATGGCCCAGGGCCTCAGATATTTCTGGCTTCTTTGGGTATGTCTGCATGGTATCCCCAGTGTGTGCTATGGAGAGGTGGGCCTAATCATGCTCTACTCTCCTGTTCCCACTCACAACCAAACCTGGAATGCAGAAGTGAAGCTCCTCGGGGAGCATCCTCCCTTGGCTGCTCTTGAGATCTGAGGGGACACAGTGTAGACATACCCTTCAGCCCTCCCACTAACTTGGGTTGCGTTCTACAGCAGGGATGTCCAACTCGTTCAGTCCAAAAGGCTGGATCCAGACATCGGGACTTCTTGGAGGCCAGATGCCACCCCACTGCTGGAGGTGGGCCAGCTTATTGGTGCAGGTGCCAGAGCTGCTGTATTGATGTGGCCCTAGACCCCGCTGCCACTCACCTCCCGTTTTCCTCTGCTGTTCATGTGGATGGTCAACAATAGCTGAAGATTATTTGGCTTCAGGCAATGGTGGGGAAGGGGAGCAGCAGTGGCATTCACCCTCCGGTTTTAGGGCCATGCACTTTAACCACTCACAGGCTGCAGTTTAAACACTCATGGGCCACATGCAACCTGCAGGCTGCCATTTGGACTGCCCTATTCTACAGCACCACGTATTGACCACAGTGGAATTTGTCATGCGTTGCATGAATGCTTTTAGATATTGCTGGCTGAAAAGGCTTCATTGGAAAATTCTATTTTGGCAAACCTGATTTTTGTTTTTTACTTAATTGTATCGATTTCAACATTTTTTTTAAAGCTTCTCCCTTTACTTTTAAACACTAATGCATCCCATTTGGAAATGACCTCATGTTGACATTTATTTTATGCAGAATGATTTTGACCTTTTTGTGTTTCTTGAAAGAAAATGTTTGCCTTGGGCCAATCAAAATGTTTCAAGAAATTCTGAAAAGAAGCATTAGGCAATTCATCATGTTTTGGGATAAAATTGTTCGTAGGACAGAAAATTCATAGTACCAGCAGCTTGATTTAAACTGTGGCTTGTTTGAATGTTCTCAGGCTGGGAACCCTGCTCTTCTTGACGGGAGGGGTTCACTGCTAGAGAGGAGGCCAATAACTTTAAAAGAGCAGTAACATTACAGTAAGAAGTCAGAGAACAACTTTGTGGGGCAAAAAGTGCTTCTAGAGACTTGAAGCAGAGCTGCATAGTGGACTGAAGATGGATGAACCCCTTCCTTGGCCATCTGCTCAGTCTAAAACAGAGCTGGGGCACTAGGAAGGCCTTATCATAGGGTGGAGGGCACACAATGTCTTTACACTGGTATCTTTACACAGGACATGCATCACACAGCCCTACAAAGGTTTAAGTCACTCTTCAAGTTAATGCTGTGCTTCAAAGTCAATTTTATTTTATATACTGGTGTAAATTCCACTGGAGAATAGGTCATACATTGACAGCCCTAGTCAATTTAATCCCCAAATAGCCATTTGCTCAACCTGAAACTATTATTATTAGCTCACCTGACACCTAGTGGAGATATAGTATGCAGCCAGCTTGGAAGAGCTATGCATCTGTTTGCTCCAGAGACCAATGAAATTCACATTGGCATACAAACTAGTGTTAATGTGTCATGTGTCTGCACCCACAGTGAGAGATGGTTTGGTCTGCAGGACAAGCATGCAAAGCCTGTGGTACTAGACAACAGCTTAGCTGTGAATGCTACTGTGGTAGATGTCAAAAATGGTTATAAAATAGTTAGGCAGTAGTTCAATACAGCTGTAACACCTTGGCTGTAATTTTTTCAGATCATACAAGGTAAATGACATTGAGCCTAGTCAGAATTGGAATAGAAGAGCTCTAGGCAAATCCTAGGTGCCAGTTGTTTCAGCACAGGATACTCCTTTGCCTGAATCCGTACTAAATGTATGCTTTTGCATGCTGTTCGGGGGCACTGGTGTTGGAAAGCCATCTTTTGGAGAAGACCTAGACGGGTGGTCCAGACTACATACCAACATTAACAATCCCATGGCACTCTCTTTCAGTAGGAGTTCTGGCCCTGGGTACATTCTGCTATGAATAATTGTGTTTTTCTTGTGGTTTCATTCAGGTAGCATGCTTTTCTTTTGCATGTGCTGTTTAAACAGCCACTGTACACTTCAGAATATTTCATTACCATAAAACAATTCCCATGTGCAGAACGTATGGGATCCTTTGGAACAAAGGGAAAGACCTGACAGTGTGCTTCTTCACAGTGGGCCCAATACTGGGGTTCTTGTTCAGGACAAATTCTTTCTGAAATCAGTGAGCGTTTTCCTTGCATTAATATTGAGTAACTTGGAGAATTTAGACCTACTCATAAGATTAAACGCAAGGAAAACTAGAAGTTTAAGCTGACGGAAGATAGCTTTACTGCATCCCAAGTATCAATGGTCTGTATTCGCCTAAAAGAAGTGCCCAAGATAGATGCCATCCAGCCAGTCACAACATGGGGAGAAAGCCATGATGAGGAAAGCATCAAAGGCCCCTGGCAGACATTACACTTAAGACACAATTAACCTGTTAGTCTCACCATAAATAGTAACCTGGCCACATGTTCTGGCAGTTAATGATGTGACAAAATGAAGAAACAGACACAAAAATATTCCACAAAATGTGTGATATTTTTGTGGCTGGTTTCCATTGCACCTTAAATTGAATGTGTGGCATGGTAGCTCTGGTATCAGCTGTATGGCAGGGCTTGGTTGACTGCTTCCCCTCCCCTTGAGCTGGCAGGCTGGCAGCTGTGTGGTGCAGCCCTGCATGGGGCTGCATCTGGCTGTTCTCAGGGTGTTGAATCAAGAAGAGCTCAGCTGGGCTGGGGTGCAGGTGGCAGGGAGCTGTGGAGCTCCCCACGACCGAGTGTGGGGCTTGTCTTGCCCCACAGCACTAGCTGCAGCTGAGGAACAAGGCACATTCTTACGCCAGGTTAAAAGGAGCCATGGGGCTCCCTGCAACCTGGCCAGTTGACTGCCTTGCCCCATAGCTCCCAGAAGTTGTGGAGCAGGGCACTTAACGTATCCTAGGATGGAGACTCTGTAGGACCATCAAATGAGTTGTGTGCCGGGGCCTAAGAGGTTCTCTATAGGCTGCTGGAGAAAAATAGGATGCAGTTTGTGCATTGCCAGCTAACCTTGCTCTATTTCTTTCTAGTTTAGCCCCTTAGCATGAAGAGGGTGGTCATGTCCCATCTCTTTTCTTATTTCTTTATTTTGTTTTTCTTTCTAAGTCTTATTCTATAAAATAAATACATAGGCAAAACCACAGCAGTAATACTACACCCCCCCAAAAAACAAAACAAAACCAACAACTCAAAAACAATAGTACTAGCATTAGAGAAAGACCTGGGCCAAGGTTGGGAGGTCATTCTGTGATGGATTTGAGACTGGTTTATCTTATGTCAGAAAGGAACATTTTGCACTTCTCTGAGGAAGATTTTTTTTAAATTGTCATAGGTCTATCCAAAATATTTGGTTCACATTTTGAGAGGTTTTTTAAAATGTTGTGTTATAACTTAAAAATAGAAATAACAGGTACTTCGAAACAAAACATATTCTGTTGTTACATTACAAAAATATTAAAGTGAAATGATCTGGCATCATTAGACATTCTCCTTTTATCTAATCCAGTTATTTTTTCAGTTGGGATTCTGGCTATGGCGATCCTATTTTGAGGAAGGCTTTTAATTTCCTTAGAATAGCATGGCCCGATGGAAAATGGTTCCGCTGAAATGTCCCTTACCAGATCTAATAACGGGAATGCTGAAGGCTACCCCCAGCATGCAGGCTCTATAGTTTTCTAAAAAGTTACATTTATTCTTTTCTTCCTGTCCACTTTCCTTCCTGTGCCTTTTCAAGTAAATCTACCATGTTATGATTGAGAATGCACTTAATTTTGGACCTGTACGTGGGACAAATATGCCTAATATATTTTTCAGGGGGACTGGACTAGATGACCTTGTAAGATCCCTTCCAGCCCTACTTCCCTGTGATCCTATAACATAGGCAGACTTCATTTTCAATACAGATGTGCAGCCAGTCCTAGCTTTCTGACTCGGACAGTAGTTCTTAACCATTTTAGATTCATTTCACCCCTCATTAGACTCAAGGGACCCCTTGGAAAATGCCAGCTCTTAGTTTTCACTCATTTTTGACTACAGAAAAATAATAGAGCAGCTTTTCTGTTGCAGAGAAAGCAGAAAGAGCACAACAGGTCAGAATCTCTTTAACACTATGGATTCCTGTTTGAAATCTCTGGATTTGTCTTGTGAATCGTGTGTGTACCTACCATTGCTAACATTGTGGAACCACCCCATGGCACACTTGAAAGGATCTCATGGCACTCATGTTGAGAATCAGTGAACGAGCTTGTTGTGGCCGAGTTAGAAGTATGAATTACATCCCAGGTCCTAGTGAGAGTAATAGCCAAGCTCTCAGCAAAACCATGCTTCAGCCTTTGGGCTGGTTCAGTTCACGATGTTTCACTGGTTGAAAATGAGGAACAATTGAAAGTGTTACAAGGCCTCCGTTCCACAGAGAATAGCACAAAAATAAATACCCTGAGAATCCAGTGTTCCTAGGAAAGGGAGAGCAAACAATTTCTTAGATATATCAAAACCCAGTCTTGCCTATAAGGAAAAAAACTGGAAGTTGGCTGTCAGTATGTATTTCACATGCAGTCTGTTGACTGACTGGGCTGCTGAAAGGAAAATATACATGCAGTGAGTCATAAGGCACTAGTGATAAGGTAGAATATATTGAACACAAGTAGCATAATTTCTCAGCCTCTTGTAGGCTCAGATCAAGTGTGGTAATCCTAGCCCACAAAGAGAGAGTAGCTGGAACAAATGTCTTGAGATTGCAGCCCCTCATAATTCACATGATAGCAGGGCCAAACACATATTAGTTCAATATCTATAGAAGAAAAAGAGTGTAACTGATGCTTAAGATCAGACACTTCCCCACAGGTGTGTGGCAACTTGGCAGTTCTGCCTTTTGTTTCATTTGTACTGCCCTTGAAATTTTCCAGGATTTTTCTCTCTCAGGGCAGCTAGCCCTTTTTCACACACTATTCAAAGTAGATTGCAATGGTGCATCTGCATGGACAGTGAGCTCTTCCAGGGGGACTTGATTTTAATCCTTTTTTTTTCATCAACTTGCTTAATTTAAGTAAGATAGTTTGGCTGGAAGTCGAAGGTTGCTGTTCATTTGCAGAAAAACACAGCAGAGGGGGAACACTTATAAAGCAATATCTGAAACTGGCCAAATCCTGACTGACATCCATGAGAGTTTGCGGGCAGTAAGGACTTTAAGATCTGGTTCCATGTCTAACATTGTCATTAGCATAGTGGGTGTTCAGAACCCCTGCAGGGCATGTAATAAAAGCTTAACAATATACTACAACTCATAAACAGCTAAGAGCAGCCTCATCAGTTAAATCGTTTGTTAATCCACCAAGACATTGGATACACTTAACTTCCTGCTTGATGCACTCCTTAGTGAGGCTTCCAGACCTGAGCATTTGATGCATTTTAAATGTTCCTTTATTGGTGAGAAAGCAGTTCCTACTTTGATCAGTTATAATCTCCTGGTTCTTTCTGAGAGAATGGCAACAATTACTGCATCCTGCCTCTTTAAATAACTCCTTTGGTTTCAGTTGGTTTTGGCATTCTCCACTTCCTTCCCTTAACCACTGCACAATGCTGCTCTGAGCAACTATCTTCTGTTTCCCATGGCAGTTTGTGTTTCACTGGGACATGACATGATCCCCTTTCTATGTTGGCTTGTCCTTAGTCCTGCCTCTGCACATAAATGCAGGTGATGGTGATTGTCTGAATTCTGACCTTGGCTTGGCCCTAAATAAAAGAGAAAAAAAATCTCAGTAGCAGGGTTTCTAGCTACCACCTACTGTACATTGCTGTGACTAGTGCTTCTCTACTTTTTTAGACTCAAGGCACCCTTCAGAAAATGCCAGCTCTTAGCTTTCACTCATCTTCTGACTACAAAAAAAGCAGTTCTGTTGCAAAGAACTCAGACCAGAGCAGGTCATAATGTTTTGGACACTATGGATTTCTAATTGAAATCTCTGGTTTATCCTGTGAATCATGTGCAGGTGTTTGCATAATTAACAGTTCTGTGACTGTAGATTCTAGGTGATTTTCTCCAAGATGTTCTCCAGAATGTGAACTTCTACCTGAGAATGTAGGAAAACCAGGCAGAGGGTGAAGGTGAGGGAGCCATATACAACCCCCACCTTGGCCTGTGTTAGTTGATGATGAGTGAAAGGCGTACAGAATTTTGCTAGAGGAAACCTTGCATCAAGCTTGCTCAAGGACAAATTGCAACGGGGAAAAAAACATCCTTCTCTTCCATAGCTTAGAAAAACGAGCACATGCAAGCACACAGCTTTCCTCCCAGCTTTTACTGACACAGATTCCTATAGCTTGTATTTTTTATTTCACCTGCTGGGGCAAGAACAATCATGCGTCTACATGTTCATTAATGCACTTTTGCTATTGTGCATTAAATTTAGTACCTCTAATGTGAAGTACCAAAAAAGGCACATTAGGCTGCTCTAATACTCAGTAGCAAGAGTGCACACTTTTTTAGTGATGCTTAATGCACAATAGCCTATTTTTACTGTGCATTAGCATATTAGCATGGTTTTTGATGTGATGCTTTAATGTGCAGTAAAGTAGACTACTGCACATTAAAGTGCATGCGTAGATGTGCCCACTTTTGATAACAGAACCAATGCCATTAGGAGTGTAGACCTCCAAGCCCTTAACCACTCAAACAAATTGACTACCAGGGATTACAGAAGATAGTTATTTTTCTGATCTGTGTATAAGAAATCTGAGAGAACTTTCTGCCAAATAAACTCAGAGGAGTATTCCCCAGAAAAACAACTTTTCTATTATTTTTTTTTTTTCAGGAGGGCTCTGGAGAAAGCTCGCTGAGGACTATCTATGCAGCTTCTGCTCTGGTTCATCACACTAAACTCAGTGCAATCCTCAAATTAGTCAAAAGATAACAGTGTCTTTTTCATCTCTTCTAAGCCAGAAACTCTTCTGAGGGTGATACTTCTCTAAATTTTTACATCTCTTCTGAGAGAAGTTACTTTAGGACCATGGTTTTCAACCTTGTTAGAATCAGAAAATGCCAGCTTTTAGCCTTCACTCATCTTTTGACTTTTAACAAAATAATAGAGCAGTTTTTCTGTTGCAAAGAACTCAAACCACAGCCAGTCAGAATGTTTTGGACACTATGGGTTCCTACTTGAAATCTCTGGTTTATCTTGTGAATCATGTGTAGGTGTTTGTGCACCTAAAAGTGCTAACATTGTGTGGCACCCCACAACACCCTTAACAGTATTTTGCAGCACCCTACTTGAGAATCACTGCTTTAGAATGACTTCTACTTGCAGAGCAACATTCTGTTCTGTAGGATCCCGTTACAAAGAGAGGCTCTTGAAATGAACATGCTAAAGTATTAACAAAATCAGTGAATGTGACATCAGTAGAATTGCTCCCATGGACAAAGAGCCCTTAGGTTCTAGATAGCTATACGAGTCTTCAAAAGATCTGAGGTAAAATTTTCAAAGTCACTTAGGATCAAATACATGTGCTCATTGGCATTCTGATTAAAACACCACTGTGTTGTCACAGCATCACATGCATTAAACCCCCCTGCATTTAAAAATGGCCACAGGGTGCTTTAACTAAACCTTGTTTAATTTGGTTTAGATAAAGCACCCCGTGGCCATTTTTAAATGCATGGAGGCTTAATACAGGTGATAGTGAGGTGTTTTAATTAAAGGGGCTGCCTGGGAACCTCTCTAATTAAAATGCCTCCACCCTCCCCCTCTGAGCACATGTATAGGCAGCCTTAAGTTCTTGAATTATTTAAAAATACATCTTAGGCTCATAAATCTTTTAGATGCTTTGGAAAATACTACTCCTGGTGACTTGGTTCAGGTAACATCGTCATATACACTGCCATCAAGGCCTTTATCTAAGAATTTCAATTAACTTTAGGCTACGAACAGATGTTGCATTTGTCCCTGGATAACTTGGACCTGTGTTTGTCTTCAAGAAACACATCCTGGGATTGGCATGTATGCACATCATCCTTCTAATCAGGGGTTAGTGAGTGACTGAATGCAGTGTCACTTTTCTGCCATAGATTCAATGGTGCAGTCCTGGGATAGCTGTACAGATGTGCTTTGCAGTATCCCAGGATAAACTGTTACTACCTCTTATCTAGGAAACTTTTTTAGGATTTATCCCAGGACAATAGGTATGGATGTTTGTATAACTGCACTTTGTCCCAGGATTAAAATGGTTTTCCCTGGGACAGATGTGACATCTGTACGCAGCCATACAGAAGTGGGAAAGTAGTTTTATTTTCCTGTTGCAGATGCGGAAAGTGAGGCACAAAAAGGGGTAGCAATTTGCTGACAGCTACACAGTAAATCTGTGGATATTTTTGGCCACAGGAAAGGAGGTGTCCCTGACTCTCACTCAGATATGCTTCCTTCAGAAGTTTTGCTGCATATCTCGCACTCCAGATTTCTTACATCTGATACACAAAGCTAGAAACCTCATGAGAACAGGCTGTTTTGCAGAATCTTGTCACATTCTCTTTACATCCCTGCAAACAAAGAGGGGGCTGTAGGATGAAATGCAATTATTTGCATAATTAAGCAAATTGTTTTTAACCTCTAGTGAGGTTTGGGATAGGATTAATGTTGGGTTTTAATGCTTCATCCAGACTGATTCAACTTTCCTAAATCATTCCAGGAAGATGCATGTTCAGTCTCTTTGGGGAAGAAAGAGATTCCAATCTTCCCTTAGATGATTTGTTCCATTGTTCCACTGTTTATAGTTAAGAAGCTTTTCCTGAGATTTACTTTGTATCCTGCTCTCTGAGACAAAAAGCCACCTCTTCTCCATCATCTTTATGGCAGCATTTCAGATATTTCAAAACAGCTATAATGTCTCCTCCTCAAATCAACCACTCTTTCAGCCATGATCATGGTCCTTTGCTGTTACCATGAGATGGTTGGTTTTGTCTCCTGCTTAGATGATTCTGGATAGGTTCTTGGTGCTGAATGAAGAATGGAGGGGTGAAGCTGTGGTATTCACTTCCTACTTGCAATGCACAAGGTAGCTGACTGTACAAATGAGTTCAGATGAGTGTCTGGTCTTTTTCTATGCCCTTGGCACATACAGTATTTATGGCTTTGATGGTGTGAGTTTAGATGAGTGTCTGGTCTTTTTCTATGCCCTTGACACATACAATATTTATGGCTTTGATGGTGTGTAGACAATGAGATTATATATGGGGTAATCGACTTGCTGCTGCTGCTAATTTATTACCTGCTGAGATTCCAACATGCTAACAAACAGCCACTTGGATGAGCTTGCATATACCTTCCTGGAAACAACAGGGTTAGGTGGGGCTCCTGCAGGCATATGCTCTGTGTCATCTTTGAGTCTTGTTAGAATATCTGGTGTGTTGGAGTCAGCCCTTTTGAGCTCATATTTGAGCTGAGCGGCTATGTCACCCCGTTACCAGCTCGAGGCAGGAAGTTTTCTCATGACGTCAGATGCCAATGAATTCAAAAGGAAACTTTTGATCTCTTGATTGGTTCTGTGTGCATGACTGCTTTCCTCCTCTGGACAGGATGTCTGTCAGCTTTTGTCATCTAAAGGGGGGCTTGCATACCCTCAGGTCCAAGTGCCCACCAGCTCTGTTCTAGGTTGTTATGCTGGTTCACATACCACCATACACTCTCTGAATTCAGGATTTTTGCTGTGGGAGGGGGCATAGACAATACGTAAGTGTTGGCAGGAGGGAGGGGAGGGCATAACTCTGTGCCACTGCCACTATCCCCACTGCTGCCAGGCATTGGCTCCAGCTGGGCTGCAGCCCCACAACCTGCCACCAGCACTGAAATTGTGCTGCTGCTACCCCCACTGCTGCTGGGCCCTGGCTCTAGCCAGGCTGCACCCCATACCCCATTGTTGGCACAGAAATCTGGGGGGGGGCATGTGCTCCCCATTGCTTCCCCCCAACACACATCACATATGGGAAGGAGAGCAGAAGCGAAAGTAGGATTTGGAAGGAGGGAAGAGACAGGTCCTTGGAAATGCCAAGAGGAAGCCAAAGCCTGCTGCTGGGGAAGCCTGGAGAACCATGGGACTGATCTGCCCGTAGGTAGCTGGGAGGCATGACATTGGCCAGGATACAGCCTGCAGAGCCAGAATGTAACATCAGCACATCTTGTCTGACCAGGAGAGACAGATACTGCATCATCTCTTCCTCCTATCCATGGTCAGACTGGGAAATCTGACCTGTATGAGGGTACACGACAGCTTTATCATTTAAACAATAGATCATGTAT
The DNA here is from genome assembly GCF_030867095.1 of Alligator mississippiensis. Taxonomy (NCBI): domain Eukaryota; kingdom Metazoa; phylum Chordata; order Crocodylia; family Alligatoridae; genus Alligator; species Alligator mississippiensis. Next base: position 23,169,689 of record NC_081833.1, read on the forward strand.
ATCCATGGTTCTCAAGGCACCCCCCCAAAAATTTTCAAAATTTAGTGGCATCCCATTATAAATAAATGAATGTAAATATATTATGCATACTATAATATACACACAATAATTCTATTATTAATTACTATGTTAGCAATGGATTAGGTTATTATAATTATATTGCGATCAGTCCATTGCCACCACCACTGAGGCCAGGTGGAACTGCACTGCTGCTCACCTCCTTCACAGCCAGATCAGGAAGCAGTTGTGGCAGGAGCATGTCCTTCACAGTGTCTCCAAAAAATAGAGGCACATGGGGCAGGTGGAACTGTCCTGCAATGTCTTGCATACCTCTGTTTTTAGGAGGCTTATCAGATACGGGTGAAGGCATGCCATTTCTGCTGCAGATCTTCCTAGTTCAGATCCAGCATGCTTCCTGAAAAAAGGGTCATGCGGTGCAATTCTGCCTGGTGGCAGCAGCATCTATCTCCAGGGTGCCACTACCAGGGGGTTCTCATGACAGTACTGTGGTTGAGAAGCGTGTGTATTAGCTGTGATTTTTCTTAGCAACTTGGCTTAGGAGAGGGATATGATGCAGCAGCATAATACATGGTGTTTAATATTAATCTATAACAGTATACAGACATTTCAAGACTGTTTTGGCTGTTTGAAGTATAAAGAGGATGTTACAGTGTTCCTCAGTACAAAGCATATGATTCTGTGCAGAAGTCAGTGTGTTGCTCATTTGTATGGCAGTCATATGAATAGGGTACTAGACTGGGATTTAAAGGTCTGGAACAAAGTCCTGGCACCACTTATGTCAATAGGAAAACTCCCGTTGACTTCAGTGGGGCAGCATTTTACCTCCAAATCCTTTTCACAGCCCTGCAGCTGATCCGCTGGGTGCCTTAGGCAGCAGGTTCATTGAAATCTCTGTGCTGCTTTCCTTTCTCATACTTTGTCTGTCTTGTCTATTTAAATTGTAAGACCTTTGGAGCAGCGATTGCATCTCTCTCTACTTGTAAGTCAGGGATCGCATCTCTCTGTGTTTGTACAGTAGCAGGGCCCAGTTTTGGTCAAGACCTCTAGGTATGGATGTTTAATGCAAATAAATAATAGCAGCAATATAAACCTCAAAAAGGAGGAAGGGGTTCATTGTTAATAACACTTGTGTGCATACACGCGCACATGCACACAGAGAAATAATGGATCAAAGATTGAGGCACTTAACCTAAGACTCTGAAAATCCCTGGAGTTCAGCTTAGACTTCCTGTGTGATGCTGGGCAAGCGACTGAAGCCCAGATCCTCCCAGACACCTAATTCCCATTGAAATCATAGAGAGGGGTTTGTTCCCTATGTACTTTTGTGAATTTGGGGCTGAGACCCTATCTGTTTTTAAAAGGTTTGATTGTTCTACCCTCCAACTATCTGGGCAACCTCCTGCTCCCCACCTCCCTCCAGTAAATCACCAAGGAAGCTCCTTTGTTAGAATAGTTTCAGACAGCTTCTTGAATAAGGATATTTTTATGTGAGGGCATTTTTCCAAGAAAACTTTGTCTATATGAAGTTTACCTGCAGAGCTGTATCAGTAGGGGTATGGTTTTATTATTTTTTATTATTTTTTCATTATTTTATATTTCATTATGTTATTATTATTTCACTATTTTTATGTTTCTCACCATGATAACTATATCCAGAAACCTTTAAGTGTAAACTAAGCCTTGATCTCTGACTGAGTATATCATGCTGCTCAACCAGAGTGCTGCAGTATCCTGGGGTGTCATGAGATCCTTTTAAGGATACTGTGCAGTGCCACACATCATTAGCACTATTGGGTATGCGACATGATTCCCAAGATAATAAACCCAGAGATTTCAAATAGGAATCCATAATGTCAACATCTGTCTTGTTGCAGTCTTTCTGATTTCTGTGCAACAGGAGAATTGCTCTATTATTTTTCTGTTGTCAAAAAACAAGTGGAAGTGAAGAGTTATTTTTTTCTGAGTTGTGTCTTAAGTCTAACAAGATTGAGAACCACTGGCTTGCATAATACAATGCTTAATACCTAAGCTAGCTCAGGTGCCAATAGCAGTACCGTTGCATCTACATGGTGCTTTGTCTGGACAAATAGACCCTGCCTTTTACAATGTGGGTATCTGTATGGTACTACATTGTGTATTCTGTGCCTCAGATCTCCATGTGTGAAATGTAGATCATAATAATTCCCTACTTCTGAGCCGTGTTGCAGAGACTGAGGATGTTCTTTTGTTACAGAAATTAGGACAGGAAAGAAAACTAAGATAAGGGCAATCCATGCTCTGAAGAGTGCTTGCATTGTGTTCCTAAGGCATGAGTTTTATTTCATGTTTACAGTCTCAGAGGTGTCTGTGCAATGGGAAATCAGTACCACAGAAATAAAGAATCCCCCATTAGGCCTGTGCGAAGTGGCTAGTATTCTCTTTGGATTCAAATTCGGCCAATTCAGGGGAGAGTGAGTCGATTCAGTGATTCGAATCACTGTCCTGATTCAATTCGGTCAAATCTGATTTGGAGATTCACCTGCTGCCAAATCTCTGAATCTCCGAATCAGTCAGCCCCATCCCCTGCCCCTCTCCCAGCCCAGCAATGGCTGACCTGCCTGCCCCAGCTCCCAGTACTTGCTAAAAAAAAAAAAAAAAAGCTCTAACTCAGCGGGTGGTGGGAGGCGATCCCTGCTGCCCCCCCCCCCGCTGTCCCCCACTGCCCCACACTGTGTGGGGGGCTCTGCACAAGTCCCCTGACCCCTCCTCGCTTCCCCAGCCCCCTCACGGGTGCCCTGCCTGGGCCAGCTCTGGCCCTTTAAGCGGGGGTTGGCAGGGGCCCCCCCCATGGTCCTCTCCCCTCTCCCCTGCCCCCTACTTACCAGCTCGGAGTCCAGCTGCAGCTCCCTGCTGCAGCCACTGGGGGCTGCCTGAATCATCAAAGCTCTCCGAATCTTTTCCGAAGATTCAGAGAGCTTTGAATCGATTCAGACATTTAAATTTGTCCCCTGATTCAATTTGAATTTGGAGATTCGGCCACCGAATCAGCTGAATCTCCTCTGAATCGAATCACCACCCTAACCTTTGCGCAGCCCTATCACCCATCCAGGAAGAGCATAGTCTACATGCAGGAGTGGGTACAGAGCAATCAGAGTGGGTTTAATATATATTTTATTCTGTATGCAGCACATAACCATTATTTTTGAGTTATCAAAGGGTTAGACTGTGTTTTCTTTGGTTCTGAATGAAGTAGATTAGTTTTGGGTGGTGTTATGTCTTTTATCTGATCAAAACCTTTTCATAGTGCACATGGAAGCCAAGAAAAGAACAGTTCCCTCCTCCTAAAGATGGGAGAGAGCAGTTGTTGAAATTTGGTTGAAATGTTTGTCAGATTTGAAATCTCTGAAATGTAAAGGGGACTTTCAGGCAGAGACTACCTGATGTTTAGAAAATATCCCTGGAGAGCAGTGAAGTCACTTGGCTGCCAGAGGGCTCAGACTTTTTGCTCCATGAACATAATAGGAACCTTTTAGTGACTGGAATAAAAGAACAAGCTGGAAGGCAATAAAGTTTTTTATCCAATTTATACCAGAAGTCACCTGCATGGGAACAATAACCCATAACTTAGTTTGTTTATCTGCATTTCCCTAGTTTCTAAAATGGAAATGGCTACCTGAACAGAGCACCTTGTGTTTGTATGCAGTATTCCTAATTAAAAGCCTGACCCAAAGCACACTTACAGTGAATAGAAACACTGTCACTGATTTCACTGAGCTTTGAATAAAGGCCTAGATTTGCAACTGGAAGACCTTTCAGATCTTTCTTTTTCTCAGGGGAATAAAGATGAGTTTTTCAAGGAAAAATGAAATGGACAGAGCAAATCAGAAGAACAATCCCCAGAAAAGTAGTCTGGTAATCTGGGAATCTCTAACAATGTGCAACTAAGCAATAGCATTAGTAAAAAAGAAATTTCTTCCCAATCACAGTGAACAAGTGGGTCATTTATTTCCTGAAGCATGAAGGGCAATTTATTCAAACATTGTATCCTAACTGATGTAATTGTGGAGTCTAACCTTTCATTGTTTGGGGGTGTGGACCCCCTGGGACAACTGTTTTTAACCCTACTGAAAAAATTTCCTCAGTAAGATATTGTGGGGATGAGATTCATGGATTAATTAAGAACAGTGTACTTTTAAAGCAATATTTCTTTGCATTACTCTAGTTTTGATCTAGTAAAGACAGCAAAACCAATGCTCTTTGTTTTACAGTTCCTCTTCCCAAATGTAATTGTCCAGCCCTGAAAACCTGACTGAATTTACACATGTGAGGACCTTTGTAGTCCTCAGTAGAATTCACATGCATAGGATGCTTTTGGGGCTCGAGGCTACAAACTTTTAATTCTCCACTCCTGGCTCCCCAGCTCATTTTTCATCTTCTCTACTTGGGGAAAAAACACAGAGATTTTAATTCCCAAAGGCATTTTAGAATATTCCCTAGCAGACCTATCTTTCATCTCCTTTTTGCCAGTGCTTCTGTTTTGTTTTGAAGTGCTTGTATATTGAAGGAGTGTATTTTTGATTACGTTCTTATTGTGTCAGTTTTGTTCTTATTCTTTTGTACAGTAGAGTGCTTAAGGAAGTGTGTAGGGGGATAGAAAGCCTGACACGTAACTAAAAGAAGATATTACTTATGTTGGCTTGGTTCCTGTGTTGGTTGATGGTGGGTCTTCTGGTAGTTAGTTGTTAGGGTTCGGTGTAGTCTTTCTCAGAAAGCAGAGTTGTAAGGGCTTTGTCACATGGGACACATCAGATGTTTTATATAGATTATAGTGAGCATTACTGTACTGCATTCAAAGTTAGAATGTGTTCTGAGCAGTCTCATGGTAATGCTTACTACAATTTCTAACATGATTGCTGACAAAATCTCTTATGTGAAGCATGCTCATTGTTGGTCCCAGCCCTGGCATCACACTGGGAACCATGCAGTGGAAGCCATGGGTCCCATGCAGTGCCACTGCTGATTGTCAGTCCCAGCCCTGACACTGCGATAGAGCTACTTTAAGAGTCCAGTATAGTGCTGGGGTTGGGATCAGCAATCAGCAGCTGTGCTTGTATTATCTCCATGGAGCTGTTGTATGATGGATGAACACGTGTTAATATGACCAGGAGATACGCCCAGAAAAAGTCCTGAGTTTGCTATGATACAACCACACTTTACACACTTTTTAATCCTTGAATTTGCAAACTCTTACATTTTAAATGCAGTTAATGTGTTATAAGCGTAACATGTGTTGTGGCCTTTTGCATAGTTATTGCTTCAATAACTTAGCCAGATGAGGACTTCAATTCCCTGATGTTTATAGGAACTATATTTGTTTCTGTGAAACTATTCCTATTGTTTGTGGTTGAGTTAAATCAGGATGATTTATCCTCTTGGTCAGTTTGGTGAGTTTTGTTTAGTCCCTTCCTCCCTCCCCAAAAGATTTGAGTTTCCAGTTCTGCAGGAAGTAGTCTAGAGCAAGTTAAATCCTACACCCAGCCAGTTAACTGGAGATAGCAGAGTTGAATGCTAGTGGCACATCAGGCTGGGTTCTTTCTCCTTGCCATAGATGGGTTAGCTTTGTTTGTTGGGTAAGTGCAGGGAGATCTGAGACTGAGAACAAGCCGAGTGTTATTCTGTGAAGTCCATAATTACTGTTCCTTCCCTTCAGTTGCAGGGAAGCAGATAACAAGTCCCAGAAGCCCTTATCATCTGGAATGGAAAATGACAGAGTTTTCAATGACCTCTGGGGCAAGAACAACATGCCTGTCGTCCTTAACAATCCCTACTCGGAAAAGGAACAGGTAAGTGCTGTGATCCCTGTGGGTGCCCTTGGTGAGGGAATAAGCATAGGAGCATCAGGTGAGCTGCAGCCTGATTCTAGTAGTACAGTCCAATTCCATGTAGAAAAGGCCTGCTGCTAGATGGAGATTAGAGGTTTGGCTTGTGCATGGGGCTTCATTTAAAGGTGCCAGCCTGGAAGGGATACAGAAGAAAAGAGCATGCTGGAGGAGCAGATACTGCTCCTCAAGGATTATTGACTTCACTGGAAGATAGGGGAGCTCAGGCTCTTGCAGGTCTATATTGTGCTGCAGTAGAGGGACTGCAGATGGGCTACCGCACAGCGAGTGGTATTCCTTAATAGCTGTATTAATAAACCAATTATGAGGCTTCTGTCTCTCTGAAGCTGTGACCATGTGTGAGACTGCTTCTTGACTAGAACTAACACGGGGAAGTCAGCAGAGCACAAGAAGCCCTGAACTGTTCCTTTTGATTGAGTCCATGTAGGAGCAGTATTTTCAGGAAAGTATGCCCAAGTCTTCTCTGACCATAGTAAAGCAATAGCTCAGTTGCGATTACCTCTGTGTCTACACGTAGCCATATTCTGTGCAGTTAACCCAGTGCACAGGGCCGTCCCTGTGGGGGAGCGAATCGGGGCAACTGCCCCGGACCCCGTACTTTGGGGGCCCTGCAGAGCTGAGACGACTTTGCATCCAGCTGCTCACCACCTGCCCTGCTGCTGTGTCTGGGCCCTGCACAGGCTGATTTGCCCCGGGCCCCTCACCTTGCCCCGGTCATCTCTGCCAGTGAAGGCCCATTTATTTCAGTGGAATCAACCAAGAAGATGCCCATCAACTCCAGAAGCCAATTTCTGTGGTGCCCTATGTGCTTGGTTCCAGTCGAGGAGCTGCAGCTCACACTGAGTGCAAGTCTCCAAAGCAGTTTTCCTTGTACACACAGTTCAGAGTTCTGCCCGTTTCATGATGTGGATTGTTTGCTAGCATGAAACAGGATTTCCAGGAAATGGGCAGATTGGTGCCTAAAGATAGAGCAGAACTAGCTCCAGCTTTAAAAACTCCTCTACGGAGCATAGCCCTTTCTGGCCGGTTCTAGGCATGCAAGCATGTGCAGTTTGTGGCACTGCAGACCTCTTTGTGGTGCCACAAACAGCATGCCTGGCATGTTAAACTGTGTCCCCTGCTGAAAATTTGCAACACGGGGGCAAAATTTGCTACCAGGAAATCCTGGTATCAAAAAAAAATAAATAAAAAAAAAACCTATGAAAAGAAGTGGCACGCCACAGGAGCATGTGCTGGCAGACACAGAGGCTCAGTCCTCCCCTCCTCTAGTTCTGCCCCAGCTCCTCCAGCATACCAGGAACCAGGAGGAGCAGGGAAATGGGAGTTTCCCCAAAGTGGGGTACTTTGCCACACACAAAAGTGTGTGTGCAGGGGCATGTTCAGTGACAAAAAGTAGCAGCGCAGTTTTGTCCTGCTACTTTTTTTGCTGATGCAAGAGCACACTCCTGCTTGTGGGGACATGCCCTCTCAGGGCTAAGAAATGTTGCTCAGCATATTTCTATGTTAATCTGTCTCCTAGCACTTTACAAGTAACCATTCATTCTCACACCACCTTGCTGAATATGTATTATCCCTGGGTGAGCAGAGAGGACAAAGAAGGAAAGCAGTCTTTTCATCTTCTCCAAGTCAGTAGGATCACACCAGATATATGGTAGTGAAGATTCTGGCTTCTGGACTTTTTGGGTTAGGTTAATTTCTCAGATGGAACAGGTGTCAAAAGCAAGGTTGGCGATTGAAAACTCCTGATGCCTGCCCAGAGAGCATGCTGGGATGCTGGGGGAATCTGGTTTAACTCAAATCGGCAAAGGTTCTGGGACAGACATTGTATAAACTGGTTTGAGCCAACTCAATTAAGTCTTACTGCATCCAACCAGGTTTATCTCAAACCAGTTTCAGCCATTTTGAAACTGGTTTATGTGCACTGAATGTCCATTCTGTTACAGGTTTAAACCAGTTTCTGATCACTTAAACCGGTTTATGTGTAATGTCTGTTCCTGGCCTATGAGATTGCTTTGCAAGGGTTGATGTGCTTTCTTTCCCTACCTGAATTTTCCTTCTCACTTGGCTTCAGACTACTCTTCCCAGCTCAGTTTTTATTAATATGGTATGTCCTTATTTAGGGGATCCCAGTCAGAATTAGGGCATGTTGTACAAGGTGCAGTATTCACATTAGGGCTATGTGAAGCTTTGGGTGGTGATTCGATATGGAGGAGATTCGGCCTGATTCGGTGGCCAAATCTCTGAATCCGAATCAAATCAGGGGACCAATTAAAAGGTTTGAATTGATTCAAAGCTCTCCGAATCTTCAGAAAAGGTTCGGAGAGCTTTGATGATTTGGGCAGTCCCCAGTGGCTGCAACAGGAAGCTGCAGCCATTCCGAGTTGGTACGTAGGGGGCGGGGGAGGAGGGGGCTGGGGAAGGGAGGAGGGGACCATGGGGGAACCCCTGCCAGGACCCATCCTCTGCCTGCTCCCCCAGCCCCCCTGCCTGCCCCCCGCCCGCCCCAGCTCCCTGCCCTTTAAAGAAAAGCCCCAGTGCTCACTGGGTGCTGCCAGGCAGGGGGTGATCCCTGCTGCCTCCCACTGCCCCATGCTGCATGGGGGGCTCTGCACAAGCCCTCCGGCCCCCACTCCCCAGCCCCCCCATGGCTGCCCATGGCTCCAGCCCTTTAAGGAAAAAAAACAGAGAAAAGCCCTGGGACTCACTGCTTCTGCAGTGGCCTCAGGGCTTCAGGGGGTTTGTGGAAGAGTCCCCCACATGGCATGGGACAGTGGGGATCACCCCCCTTTCCCCCTTTTCAAGTTTTTTGTTTTTTTTCTTAAAGGGCCAGAGCTGTAGTGGGTGGGGCAGCCATGGGGGAACTGGGGGAGCTGGGGAGGGTTGGGGGCTCATAGAGAGACCCCCATGCAGTGTGGGGCAGTGGGGGGAAGTGGGGATCGCCCCCTGCCTGGCAGCACCCACTGCGTTTGGGTTTTTTATCCAAGTGCCAGGAGCTGGGGTGGGCGGGGCAGCCATTGCCAGGCTGGCGGGGGGATGGGCCAGGCTGATTCAGGACAGTGACTTGAATCAACGAATCGAATCACCATCCCCCGAATCGGCCGAATCTGAATCTAAAGCAAATACTAGCCACTTCGCCCAGACCTAATTCACGTGTAGGATGATGTTGCTCTAAACTGTTTACAATCTGAGATAAAAATTAAAAACCCAGCAAAGTCATGCTGTCCCTGATCTACTTTATCATTATCTGGCACTGGTGGGAGATGATATGACTTGCCTAAAAACACTTTAAAGATCTTGATTAAGACCAATATTCCTGTGTGCGCCTTCCAGGGAATTATGTTTTACTGTATGTTTATGGGAACTTTTTATGTCTAAATATTTAAAAGTATTTGCAATCTGTTTTTCAAAATGTTTACTTAGGGACTCTTAATACTGGATCTTGCCTATACAAGGGCAAATACCAGTAGGGCCAGAAAAAGAATAAGGGTCTCTAATCCCCTAGCCCTATGCCTGTCTATTGGATAACTCTTTCTCAAATAATCTCTATGCTTCTGTCTTTGTAACACACATGTATACAAGGTCTCCATTACTCCACATGTATACATAGTCTCCATTACTCCAAACACCCCCTGCTCCTTGAGAACCTGATTCTACAAGAGGCTGAACATTTTCTATGAGGAGAAAAATGTCCTTAACCCCCTCATTGACCTGAAGGGGATTGAGGAGCTTGGTATTTCAGACAGCTGGGCCTTGACTCTCTGCCAGGTCCTCAGTGTCCCTGTCCCTGGGCTGCATTGAATGTTCATGGTAGACAATAATCAAATGGGTAAAATTACTTTGGGACTCCAACAAGTTCAGGGCCATTATTACCTTTCTAAATGTCTCAGGGTACTTAGGCATCTCTTGTGCGTGAAAGACAAATGTCCAATCTGCATGTTAATGAGCTCAACCTGTGAGAATATTGGTTGGGTTTGGGTGTGTCATAGGGGCAAGATTAATTATTCAAGGTCCCTAAATATGCTTTTAAAAAGAAGGTGACAAAGGCTTTTAAATAAAGGAAAACACCCAAAAACATTATTGTCTGCATGGTGTGCATGGAGGAGATACAGATCTTTGCCAAGGTTCAAGGGTCTGGTTTGGACTGAAGGAAAGTCAGGCAATTCAAAGTCTGAAAATCTATGCTTTATGGAGCTGTAGTTGAATGAGATAGTGCAGCTGGATCTTGTAACTATGCAGATGATTTTAACCTATGTGCTGTATGTAATATCAAGACACAGAGAATTGAGCTCAAGAACCATATTATACTTAGCTAAGCTGCCTTGGTTAATGTATGGGAGATGAGAAATAACATCAGTCCTCTTCCCGCTAAAGTTATTGCTTTGGTCCTTGCCCCTGTGGCTGTAAAAGCACTGTCTTTTATTTTCTTTGCTAAGCTTATTGCATGTGTATAGCTGTGACTATAAGCATTCTATAACCTCCTGTATTCAGAGCTTAATTTCTTTCCATGTTAGTGCTGCTGAAATCCCTAGTCTTAAGCTGCTATTAAACTCATTTTTTTCCCACTAGATGTTCTGGCTTTCCTTTTATCCTTCTTATCTATATCATTATACAACCTCCTTTGGTGGTGGCTTTGGTTTCTCTAAAAACTTACTGCTTTCCCAGCTCTAGCCAGCCTTAAAACTTACACTGTGCCAAGCAGGTCTGAACTAGGTGGGAGCAGGGATGAGAGAGGTTGTATCAAAAGCCACATACAGGCATTTAGTTTCTCCTGGGAGAGTCATTGCTCTCCTAGGAGATAGCACGAGTATTCAGAAGTTCAGGATTTTTCTTCCAGGGTAAAAATGACTGCTCTGAGAGAAAAATATTCTGGGACAACCACTGTTAAATTGCTCCCACTAGAGTTTCTCCTGAAACAGAGAGAATGTCTGTACAACTTTACCCTTCTGAGAGAAGTCACAGCACAACCCTTCAGCATCTCAGGGTGCTCTGCTCCTTCCCCCCTCCCCATAAGATATGTGTCACTTGGGATGTAGTGTACTCCAGCCAAACAGGAAGCTTTACCATCCCCACATTATGCTACAGGGAGATGCAGGCTGCCCCTCAGTGGTCTGAGTCAGCCAATCAGGGCTGCCCTGTGCACTGCTGCCATCTGTCACCAGACAGACTGATGGAGCCTACAGAGCATGCTGAGATGTGTGCACAGGTACCCTCTGGCTGTGCAGCATCAGCACTGCAAACTCATGACTTTTCAGGGCCTCTGCATTTGAACATCCGTTCAGGTGTCTCAAGGTAAGTTTTCCTACCAGGAGAACAAACCCAGGAGAATTTTCCCAGGTCATTTGAATGTGTTCATGCAGCCAAAGTGTATCCTTCCCAATGTAGGGCCTCATGCCTTCTTGTCTGTACATGGCCTTATCATTGGCTGTTGGCTGCCATCTGATTTAAAGATCTTCCCCACAGATGTTTCTTTTTCTCCTATATCCTGAAGCTTCTCAGGGTGTTGGCAATGAGCAGCATTCATTTGAATGATCTGTGTTACATGGGGCATAGCCAAGACATGTTGCAGTTACTGGATGGAGTGGTGGGGTTAATACAGAGCAGAATGGTCACTGCCCTGATGAGTTCCACTGAACTCCTTGAGAACTGCTGTAAATTGGAACCAACTACAATCATGATGGCTACATCTCGTTCCTGGCTTGACAAAGTTTAACCATGGGATTTTTGCACATTTTTAAAAAATTGACCTGGTTGAATAGGTTATTAAACAAGTGAATATACATTAAAACATTTGTACAGAGATGCTGTCAAAGCAGATTGGGTGTGGGTCACAGCTGACCTTTGTGCAATCATACCATCCCTTCTATTTCTTTCTCACAAATAAGGCTTTCAAGAGCCCAGTACCCTGCACATTGACTTCACTGATTTGCATCCAGTTAACTTAATTTTCCATCCTCACTACCAGCACCTGTAAAGAGCCCAACAAGATCAAGGAGGCAGTGTTCATTCATCATAGAATGAAGACAGCCATTTGTGTTTCCAACTTCCCAGGACTGTTTGGCCTTAGAAAGATGTAAAATATATAAATTGTTGTTAAGTCCCTGAAATAATTATGACTGTTTGCTTTCAAGTTTGTTGTACGTGTAGGGGATAATCAACTGAGGCAAACCTATCTTAGATCAAAACCATGGGGTCTAATTCTCCATCACCCTGTACCATAGGATAAAGCAAAGGAGGGAAAAGCCACAACCAGCATGAGCACTCTGCTCCCAGATCCATAGGCTATTATAGAGGCAAAGGATATAATTTATATCACTCTGACTTGCAAGCCACTGGGGGCAGTCCAGCCCCTCGCACACTTCTAACAGACCCCTGCATCGCAGCACAGTTGCAATGGTTCCCATGAACCTGTTTGCCAGGGAATAAAAACATGTTAGCCAGCCCCCATCCTTGGTTAGACTCACCCTTCTCCACATCCCTACCACCCTGAAATACCTCTGGTAGTGGGGTTTCCTTTAGTATTTCAGGGGAACAAGGTTGTAGCCTTCAAAAGGGGATCTCTGCTCTCAAGGATATTCCCTAAAGTACAGCCTGTTTGTGCTAGCACAAACCAATGACCCACCTCCACTTTTTCCCTGTCAGATGCCCAGCCAAGCAAAGCAAATACGCAGGGGGCTGGATGGCACTCTCGCATACATATGTAACAACGTCAGAAGGCTCACTAATCTACACACTTATGATAAGTACCAACATGCTCCATTGTAAAAGTCTTTTGCATAATGCATGCGCACCCCTGACTGCTACATTAATCTCTCCATTTGTCCCGCTCTTGAGTGACTAATATTGCTGCTACCTAATTAAAACATAAAAGGATTGAATATAACCGCTCTGACAGAGCCATGGATACTGTTTGATTTAAAAAATGCAATCCAATGAAAGGGTGAGTGGACAGGCTTAGAGCACTTTGCCCTTTTCTCTTGGTTGTCAGTTCATTTATGGTCACACTGTATGCAGTTTCAAATCCAAACAATTCATCCTCTCATTAGTGCCATTGCCTAGGAGATCACAGGACATCTTTCCCTGCTCAGTGAGAGATAATGAACCTCTGCCTCTCACCCAAGTTTCTCACTCTGCAAAGTTTCTACAGGGGAAACTTTGAAAATGCAACACTGAGCATCTGAGACACTCACACTAGATTATTTGGATCCATGTTTCAAACACCCTGAAGTCTATTAATATTTGTAGCTAGGTGTTTGGTTCAAACACTTCTGAAGACAGGGGCCATGTCTCTACTACAGGAGTGCTGCTGCTGATTTAACTATAATGATGGCACTAGGATGGTTGGGCCCTTTGTGTAGACACAACTTTACTGGCAGAAGGGGGTTTTCTGTTGCCAGAATTATACCAGATCCCCTGAACAGCAAAAGCTTCTTCCTGTCAGCAGAACCACATGCACACCAGGTGATGGCTAATAGAGCTATATTTGTGTGATGTTTCACATCCTGAACTAACATCGCTTTGCTGGTGGAACTTCTTAGCTCAAGTGCCTTGTATTTATAAAACACTGAAGAATCTGGGGAATACCAGGAGTGCTGTACTAGGTTAGAAATAGCAGGGCATGTCTACACAAGATGTTTACTTTGGAGTAGACTAATTAGCTCTGCAGTGAAGTCTCAGCATCTACATTGTGCAGGGCTATTAGGCTGGAGTAAAGTAATAAGCTCTGCAGCAGGGTAGTACTTGTGAATACAAGTATTATCCTGCTGGAAAGGTTTTACTCTGCAGCACCACACATGTAGATTCTGACCCGGCTGGCTGGGGTACAAGGGTGTTTCAGCATGGGGGCTGCCTGCATTCAACAAGCATGAATTTTCATAGTAATTCCTGGGGCATTCACTAATTTGCAGCAATTTGTCTAGCAGCAGGGACATATACAGGAAACTCGTTTGTATCTCGTTTTTCATTGTCGTTGGCAGCCCCTTGATAAGAGAATGACAGGCTTCCAGTAAATAGGGAAATCATCATTTTGATGTGCTTTTATGGAGTGAAGATCCCAGGGATTGTAAATGGCCAAATGTTCTTCTCAGTTATGGTGGTGCACTCCATTTGAATTCAGTGAGAATATAACAATGGCCCTGGCCCTGGCCCTAAAGTTGCCTAACTTAGCTAAAAATGCACATGAAGGCTGCTGCCCCTGCCAATCATGAGCCTGGTCCCTTAAACTGGACTAAAAAATTATAAGACTACATTTAATTTTTGGGGTTCTTTTTATTTGCTTTCAGATTCTGAAACTTTGGGAACCGCTTTGTAAAGGTGTTTTCTGGAATGATAAAAACTCTAAACATAGTAATAGTAGATATCTGTCTGTCTCGCAAGACAATAGAATTATGCCAAGTGAGACATCAGCTCACTGAATGTAATTCTCACTTGAAAGATAAAGCAAAGCTAGATAGACTTTTCCAGAGCGCAAAAGCCTGGGCAGTGAATATGAAGACACTGAGCTGCCTGCACACCAGTGTCCCGCTCTCAGTCTTGCTGTTTTAATCCGAACGAAAGGCAGGTACCAGTATGTTTGACGCTAAACATATTTTTTTAAGAAAGGGAAACCAGAAATTCTCATGTAATCCCAAAGTGATAGGAGCTGGGACTTTAAGAAACAGTCATCACAAGTATTGTGGGAGTTGGATATGCAGACCACCAGGATACACAGATCACAGGCAGTATAGCAAAGCAAGCATAGTTGTAGAGGGCGAATCCAGAATCTATGGACACATTAGTATGATTTAAAATCATAAATCTATGTAGCTTCCTTCTTCCTATTGTATGTAGTTGTAGTCATCAGAAGGTACCCAGTGCTTGGTCTGATATTTTTTTTAAGGGTCACTTTAAATCGACCAACATAGTATTGTGGCTGTCATTATCAATATCACTGTCAGTGGGCACATCTACACATTCATTAATGTGCTGTAGTTACTGTGCATTAAGTTTAGTACTTGTATAACAAAATACTAAATCAATGTGCTGTAACCAGCGCTACTGTACAGTAGCATCACCACATGCCTTTTTAGTGACGCTAGTGCGCTGTAGCCTAATACTACTGCACAGTAGCGTATTAGCACTGTGTTTGATGTAACATGCTACTGTTTGATGTAACATGCTACTGAGCAGTAGTATTAGGTTACTTCACATTTAGTGTCTTGTGTAGATGTGCCCACTATCTGATTAAGTAAGCCTTCTGCTTATAAAACTTATGCTATATAGCTCTGATGTAGTTAGTCTGTACAGTGCAAATCTACCCTGCCTTCCTCCTGACTTCAGACTAACATGGCTAGCTATCTTGCTCTGCCATTATCTAGCCAACCTAAGGAATCCAAGCCATGAAAGGGTATTCTTAAATATACTTGAATATGATTCCTGATCATTTCTCTATAGGAAATATAGTAAAAGGCCTTGACAGTATTGCTGTTATCTGGTAAGAGCTTATGTTCTTCTGTAAAATAAGAGCTGTTTTCCTAAGTGAAACAGCAGTCTACACAGGGGCAAAGGCTGCTCTCAGTTCTGTATAAAACTGATGCTGTTACCTGGAGAAGAGCAAAGTTGTTTGGGGTTTTCAGCAGCATGACCAAGAGCAGAACTGGAAGTATGTCTGTGAAACACAAAGCATGGTAGACAGCTCTAGCTCTTGTAATTGCTACTGCAGATTTAAGAGCTGATTCAGTTTGAAATGTCTGACTGTGGAGTCCTGGGTGAGCCTCAGAATGTAAGCCCTTTCTTTGGTGGTTTGCACTGCTGGCTGGGGGTCCATCACTAGTTATCTCCACAGCGAGTGGGCCTGTCAGCTCTGTCAGGTGAGTGAAGAGTAAAGACAGGTTTTTTTTTCTCTATATTTAAATGTGGAAGTGAAAATAAATCCAATCTGAGAGAAGCATCTCAATCTGAAGTCACTGGATTATTTAAAGAGAGACTTCCATTAACATTGGATTAAAATATTTAATCTGCTTGTCCTTAAAATAGGATCCATCACATTTTCATCCTGCTCATCCATGAAGCTGGTTGTGCTGAAACAAGTGTTGCTGTCATCATGGCTCATCTCTTCCTTATTCAGTCCTTTAGTTATGTCTGAATGCCAAATTAGTGTCTCTATAGCCATTCTGTGGTGTATGATCTCATGTCATGGCCTCCTCACATGTTCAAGAAGGAGTATGAATCTCTGCACTGATTACAAAGTGAACAATGATAAATACAGGATTTTTTTCCTGATTCTCGGTATAAACTGGAGCAGACCTGAGTCACAAAGTTCAGATCCTAAGTCTGTATCCAGATGTGAACTTTCTCAAAGGTTGAAGTGGTTCAGATCTAGTTCTGTAGAGGTATCCTTTAGCTACCAAACTTGAAAAAGTTGGCTTGGATGCATTGTTCTAGCTTCAGACCAAATATGTCCCTTCATAATGTTCAGGCGCTCTTCTAGAGTGCCAAACGGTTGTGTAGAAATCATCACTGTGCATTCTACTGAAAGATAAACTCTGAGATGAGATGCGTGCTGATGACTGGATGGAGTTTGTTAGCAGAAACTGACTTCCTCTGAAGGTCACTAGAACTGTGGTTTTCCAGTGTCATGTGTACAAGTTAAAAAATTTACCCAAAGAATCTTAGATGCAAATCTGAACAGTTGTAGCCAAAACATGTGCAACAGGATCTTGCCCCTACAAATTGCCTCCAGGCCATGTGCATTCATTGCTATGTCAGTCAGTGAATGGCAGTGAGATTTTTCCTCACAATTCTGCTAGGTATACACCTACACAGACTATGAAGGAGGACTTGGGAAGTGGGGATGAGTTGGGAGTAGTCAATCTGGACATAATTTAGCAATCCTTTCATTTCTTTTATGTGCTTATCTTTGGCTCTACGTTCCTGCAGCAGAAAGAAAGGTTGGTATTATAGAGGATGCCTTCCTTCTGTTCATTCCCTTGAAGCAATTATCAGATATTAACCAAGTCTTTCCTAGAAGTATTCATATCTGCATGAGCATTGAAATCAAGACCACATAATTCATCTTGTCTATGATATAATTAGGATTTTAATTCAGACCTCCATGATGAAGAAGTGAATATATTGTCCTATGTTTTCCTGAACTTGCTGCTGAACGGCAGCTAGATACTTCATCTTTATTTTTCCTTCCAGCCACCGCCCTCTGGGAGACAGTCTCCAACAAAAAATGTGGTGAATGGAAGCCCTTCCAAGTGCCCAAGGTTTGTTAAAATCAAGAACTGGGAGTCAGGTTCAGTGCTTCATGATACTTTGCATCTAAAAACAGCAATGGTGAGTAGGAATAAATGTTTTAACCAACAGTTTCTGAGCTTGGTGAACCAGACCACAGGGCTGATAAACAGGGAGGAATGATAACTTCATCTTTTCTTGCCTGCTCCAATAGTATTTTGAATGAGTTGATCTAATTGGCCTGACTAGAGTGCATCAGATTGGATTAGTAAAGTTTGTCTGGACCTTTGCATGCTGTTGGAGTAAGTGGGTGAAGACTGATTAAAATGCATTCAAATTGCACATCCATCTTTCAATTACAGATTCTGTGACTGCACCAATAGCAGTGAAGAGCATGGCATGGCTGGTTTGAGTCACAAATTTCTAGGTTGCCGGATACAGATTTTGGAGGGGAAGGTTTTAGAGAGGGCTCCCTCTTTAGCGTAGGATAATTAATGTAGGACAGCTACAGAGTAGTAAGGGGGAAGATATAACATAGGGCCTGGATTTGAGAAGTTACAGAGGTGGAAGGTCTGTTGCTTTACAGCAGTTCCCAGTGCCTGGAGGTAAGGCAAATGCTGAAATAGAAGCAATTGTCTAATGCTGGCAGGAAGTTGGTTCCTCTGAGGACAGTCTAGAAGCCATCTCTGGAGACATAAAGGACAGTGTAGAGCTCTACAACAGGCTTAGGTAAGATTCCTATAGACCCCAGTAGTCCACGACAGCAGGGCAGGTCAGGGAGCATAAGATACACCCCTGACTCATATGCTGAGGTCAGGGTCCTCTCCTAATAAATAAGTATGAAAATAAAAATATTAGAAATATTGTCAAGGATGCCCAACCTGAGACATCCCCTGTTTAGTGCAGCTGATCTCCACCCACTGGCCAAGTCAGGGTAACTACTGGTGCCTTGTGTAATTTAAGGTCCATATATCACCCTTCTGTCTCTTCAGGCCACTGCGTGTACAGAGCAGGTCTGCATGGGCTCAGTAATGACACCTTCCCAGCATATCCGGAAGCAGGAAGATACCAGGACAAAAGAGGAGCTGCTCCTCTTGGCTAAGGATTTCATTGATCAATACTATTCCTCCATAAAGAGGCAAGTATTGGAAGGTTTTTTTAATTTAGCACGTGCAGTGCAATAAAATTTCATGTTTCCTCTGGTCAAAACATGGTGCAATCTTGTATGCACAACTGAATTTCGCTGCATGGAGATAAGCAAGAAACAGCATACCATTAGCTCTATATGTCATAGCTGAATGTGTACCCTGTGGCTAGTCCATTTTTAATCTGCTGGCTTCGCAAGAATACAAGGAGCTACAGACCCCACTAATAGTGTTGCTCTGTGTTAGAAGTCCCTGGGGTTCTAGTGTTCTGCATCTGTCCTTTGTGATTATGGTTAGCAGGGAATGCAAGCAGGGTCACACACACAAGACTATGATGTATAGTGCTCTGTCTCGGTGTTAGAATACCCTCATGCAGCCATGGGGATTCCCTTCCATAGTATTCCCTCCAGTAGTGTGGCACATAGCACTTGTTCTGTGCCTCAGCGGAAACTGCTGACTCCCAAATTCAAGATCATTCCCATCTTATTCCAAAGAAATACTTGTTGGGATATGTATGTGTATGCGTGTGTGCACAACCTTGTGTACAAGTGGAATCCAGAAAGATGCACTCTGTAGTGAACTGGAATTGGTGATTGCCACTTACTTCTTTCTCCCTGCTTTCAGGTTTGGTTCCAAGGCTCACATGGAAAGACTGGAGGAAGTGACCAAGGAGATTGAAGCCACAGAAACCTATCAGCTGCGGGACACAGAGCTGATCTATGGAGCAAAGCATGCCTGGCGGAATGCATCACGCTGTGTGGGCAGGATTCAGTGGTCCAAGCTGCAGGTTAGCATGTTCTTCTATGGCTAGAACCAACAAGTTGCCCTTAAAAGGACACCCTGTTGGTGAGCCTAGGAGATACTTTGGAAAAGGCAAACTTTTTCTCATGCTGCTATGGACATGTTGCATACTGCTCTGGGCAGCAAATACAAAGAGCATACCAGACTTCCACAGGGATTTGTTCTGATGACCCTGAGCTGGAGAGATGCGTGTCTGGTGAAAGGCTGTCTGAGTTGTAGAGGAGGTGCCTTCATTTGCAACACAGCAAGTTGGAGACAATACTATTGTAATGCACAGTGTTATGGGTTTGGGCCTCTGAGTACCATGTGGTACTTACCCAGAACTGTGGCTGTGCCTTGGATGAAGGGCATGGGACAAATTAATCTCTGGTGAAGTAAACACACACACACGTGCGCGCACACACATGTGCAGACATGTGCACATGTGTGTGCGTGCGCGCACACACACACACACACACACATATATATATACCAGAGATAAATTTGGCCTGATACGCTTTTGCCTGAAGGTTAAGGGCATTGCTTGAATTAATTGTCTCCTGTGCATTTTGGCTGTAGCTGCTGTCTAAAGCTTCGCAGCAGCTCATAGACTAGATAAAACTGTCATACTGAACCTTGGTCTGGTTTGGAGATAGGAAATCAAGTCTCTCTCCTACACTGGGAAGCTTGGATATATTGTTTCTTTCATCTTAAAAGTTTGATGATGGAGTAAATGTGCCAGGATACAAAAATGAAAGCACTGGCTAACAGAGCAAGCTCTGAAAATGAACCCCAGTCCTAGATTCCCCAGTGACACAGCCCCTCACTTTCCTGGCTTATGTCACTTCCTTTTCAGCCTTGGGTCCCACTTTAGGACAGACTAATGGCAGTAACAAAGCTGGTGGTAGCTTTTGGTGATGGACCTGCCCATTGCTGGGCAGCCTGGGCAAGGTGCTAGAAGCAATAGAAAGTTGAAAACACTGAACTACTTTCAGTCTTGGCCATCTCCAGGATTTGAAATGGCTCTCCAGAGCAGAAAGGGCTTGATGTATTAGGTTCTCCCATACTACAGGAGCACTAAATAGGTACCTAGCTATGGATCAGTAGATCCTTTAGCCCCAGAAAGTGCTTTCTATTGTGCTGTGTTTGTAGATCTGAGCCCTGGCATAGAGGATACACATGCTTATCTGAGAATGAGAGAGTTCTACAGCTCCTCCCTTTCAACTCTTTCAGGTGTTTGATGCCCGAGACTGCACCACAGCCCATGGGATGTTCAATTACATGTGCAACCACATCAAATATGCCACCAACAAAGGGAACCTCAGGTGAGGCACACAGGGGACTGGGGAGGGGAGCCAAGATCCAAATTGGAAGGAACTGTCAATGCCATCATCTATGCCATGTTTGTCTTTCTAGTTTGGAGCAAGAGAAATCCTGCCTGCCTGCCAGTAACTCCAATCTCATGCCATGGGAACCTTTTGTCCTCCTTTTGAGAAGTAATCTGGATTCCAGGCCCCTTAATGCTAGTTCTGTGTGTTTCTGCTGCAGTCCTAATCCCTACTTTTAGATGATCTTGTCCTTCCTTTCAGTAGTCATAGCACAGTGAAATGTTCTCTACTGATTCCTGAGCCTGAGAACATCAAATCAGCATCAGTATTGTGAAAGTGGATTGTGATCCACCAGCCCAAGCATGGCAATTGGCTTTCTTGCTGGCTGTGGGATCTTGTGCAGCAGGTTTTACAATGAGTCAGTCTCTCCATACTGAAGAACTTTCCTCTGCAGAATATGGCCTGTTCATTAGCTCCCTTTGATAAAGCATACTTGTGAATAGCCCGTGCCTACAACTGAATGTCCTCTTGGGCCAGTGCCTTTCTTGGCTTTGCAGATAAAAGAAGTTAAATTCTTCTACCTATTTGAGTAGAAGGACCAAGAAGCAAAATGATTAAGGCGTTTCTCTATGGCTTCACCCATAAGTGCAAGCCAAACTCTGGACTCATGCCAAAGACCATTCCCTGGTTGGCCCAGCTGTTAATTGGGTATCTGGAGGTTTGGGCTAAGAGTTAGAAGTGGCTGGATGCTCATCTCAGCACTCCTTTGTATGCTGTTGACTACAGAAGCTAGCATGCCTTAAGTGCACTAGTTTAATGGACCTTCATGCTGTTACTTTTGTGCAAGCTAAAGGTGTTGCCCCTCAACTACTCTTCATCTAAGGGTAGCCCCAGTGGCTGCCAGGGTACAGGCATTGACTTCTGTAAACATTCAAACCTATGAATACGTTTAAAAAATGCTCTGGACAATGAGTCCAAAGGATCCGTACTATAAGAATACCTTGTGCTTATGATGGGCAAGGGAGAGGAATATTGTTAGCCCCCATTTTATGGATGAGAAGCCAGACACTGAGAAGTTGAATAATTCTGTCTGGGGTTCAGAGTAAGTCAGTGGTTAGAGAAGAGCCTGGGTCTGCTGACTTCTGGTCCACTGCATCACACTGCTGCTGGGCTGGAATGAAATGTAAGACATGTTTCTCTCCCTTTCCTGACCACTAGATGAACTCCTTCCCCAACTTTTTATTTGTCAGTGACTTGTTTAGTGTATAGATTAATGGAACAATGGCATGAAGAGTAGGTAGCTAAAAGGAGATGAATTTACACACAAAAAGGAGCTCTCCCTCCAGCCTCTCTGCCTCTATGTTACACCTGCTTGTGCACAAGGCCATTCATCTCAGTGGGAGCATCTTCATCATAGTGGTTGAAAACCTGTTGGAAAGGAACACTTTTCTTTTCCTGGAGAATGTGGAGATTAGTTTGCATCTGATCACATTCACAGGCACAAACTTTGTGCCAGAGGGCACATCAGCTGAGGCTTTGTAAATGCTGGCAAGGACTTACCACCTACTTATGCAACACTTCCCAACCTTGTCAGTGACCACCCACCCTTGCAACTGTAATCCTTCATAATACTAATGCCGGCACTGCTTGGTCCTTTCAGGTCTGCTATCACTATATTCCCTCAAAGGACAGATGGAAAGCATGACTTCAGAATCTGGAACACCCAGCTCATCCGCTATGCTGGTTACAAGCAGCCAGATGGTACCATTCTTGGAGACCCGGCTAATGTGGAGCTGACAGAGGTAAGTCTATAAAATACAGCCGTCCTAGGCATTGTAGGTCAATCTTGTTTGGGAGAAAGCAACAGGGCTGAAAACCTCAGATGTTCAGATAGCATGAAGCATCTACATATTGTTCTACAGTGTTTGGGTCCATCTGAAAGACCCAGTTACATTCCTTTTGCTTTTCCCAAGACAAGTCATGTGCTGTAATGCTAGCTTGGCACTTAGCATTGCCTGGTCAACTTGTATTTGTGCTTCTTTGTGCATAAACCACTGACCTCTACTGGATGGAATCAGAATTAATGGATGCCTGTAGATCAGGGGTGGGCAAAATGCGGGCCGGGGGCTGGTGTGGCCTGCCAGGCCATGTTATCTGGCCTGCAGGGCCCCTAAAAAATTTAGAAAATTAATATTTATTGTCCCCTGGCTGCCTGTCATACGGCCCTCAATGGCTTGCCAAAACTCAGTAAGCAGCCCTCCACCCAAAATAATTGCCCACCACTGCTGTAGATGTGCAAGATGCCTGCTCTGATGCACTGTAATTGCAGCACATTGGAGCAGACTTGATTCATTGAGTCTGCTGGAGCGTGCTAATTACCACAGTCCTGCAGCCTTGGAATCTCATGTATTCAGTGTCCCTACACTTCAAAATGGCAGCGGGAGTGCTTTAACTAGAGCTCATCAAACCAACTTTAGTTAAAGCGTCCCGCTGCCGTTTTGAAGTGCAGGGATACTGAACGCACAAGATGCTGCAGGCACTTTTATTGGAGCACTTCCCAAGAACTACTCCAATTAAAGCACTCCCCCACCCCCCCCGGAGCACATACAAAGACACCCTGTGTTTCAGAGTCTCTGCTATAAGCTAACACATTGTACCGTTTGCTCAGATGATGTTCTGGAAGCAACAGTCCAGGTTATAGACCTGCACTGCCTTGCTGCACAGTGTAGTAACCAAGAAGTCCACAGCATTCATGCTTATGATGATCAGTTCCTATTAAAAATGGCTAATAACCAACACCTTGGTTTATAGAGTACTCTTGAATGACTCAGCCCAAATAGTTAGGAGTCAGGTTGAGTAGAGACACCTCTTATATTTAAAAAACAAAAACAAAAATACTCCAGAATGAAGTTCTTCAGGTAGTCTAATCTTGAAAAGTCCCTTCTCTCCCCTGTGCCTGATAGGTGGTAACATAACTGAATGGCCAGATGGATAAGAATTATAATGAGGACTCTGTTTGCCTACAGATCTGCATCCAGCAAGGGTGGAAGGCACCCAGGGGTCGCTTTGATGTGCTGCCACTTCTTCTTCAAGCCAATGGCAATGATCCAGAACTCTTTGAGATCCCCCCTGAGCTGGTGTTGGAAGTACCCATCAGACATCCTAAGTAAGCTAGAGCCTATTGGAGTGCTGCTGCAGGGGGTCTGCAGTGAGGGAACCACATGAAGTTTCTCTAAGGGCACTGGGAAGCCTTTCCCATCTCTTTGCATGGGGAGGGGATGATGGGAGCCACACTGGAACCCAATTCCACTGCTGTAACATTGTACCCTTTTCTGCCATTTGGCTCAGTCCTTAGAGCTGCTTTCCATTCTGCAGTAAAACTGGCACAGCCAGTGACTCTTGGTCCTTTTCTCATGAGAAAATTGTAGAGCTGGTTTCTGATTGCTTTTGTTTCTCCAGTCACACTATCCTGAGTCCTCTGCTATGCACCTCTTCTCTGCACCTCCTGCATTTGAAAAGAAAATGCACCCACCATTTTCTGACCCTGGGGAAGGAATTGCTATAGGAACCAACTCTTTTCTCATGTCCACAGGACTGGTTCTGCAGGCTGATTGATGACTGCTGGCTACTTAGTAGGAAAAAGTACATTCAGGCATCTACTTGGATAATGTTACTAGAAAATCCCCTCTGTTCTCTTCCCTGTGCCTACCTGATTGGTAAACCCAAGTGTGTCCTTGGCAGGTTTGAGTGGTTCAAGGACCTGGGACTGAAGTGGTACGGTTTGCCAGCAGTTTCTAACATGCTACTAGAGATCGGAGGCTTGGAGTTCTCTGCCTGCCCTTTCAGCGGCTGGTACATGGGCACCGAGATTGGGGTCAGAGATTACTGTGATAACTCTCGCTACAACATGCTGGAGGTAACCCAGCCTCTCCTCTGCTTCCTTGTGTGACAGCTGTTGGGGTTGGTGGATGCACTTTGAAAATGCTGTGGGGCACATATGAAGTTACTGAGCAGCTGAGTACCAGCTTAGGGTTGTACTGCTGTGTGGGGAGTAAATTAAATCTAAGTGTTGCCTTTGATCTGTGCTGAAAATAAGAGTGAATTCTAGTATGCTCAAGGGAGCTGTTTTGGGTGCCAGATTAAGGAAGGGAATGAAGAAGTGGTAATCCTAAACACAACTGGGCTGTGGCTGTTAAATCCCATCCGGTGCTGAAGGAGTCAAGTGCTTTAACTAATTCTGCTCCCCCACTCTTTCCAGGGGTGCATTGTGTTCTTCACTCCACTTGCACTCTGCCAAAATGATTTGGAGAGCAGGGGGTGTAGCACATTACCCTCTTTGCCCCAGACTCTGTCTAGCACGGAGCCCCTAGGGGAACACTACGAGTGATTACTAGCACCTGCCTGCACCACTGAGGATAGTCCACAGCCTACTATGCAGGATTGCCAGGGTGGAAAGCTCTCCTCTTTTTGCCCCCCCCCCATGTGAACTAGTCTTGGCCAGTCCCTGAGTCTCCAGAGAAAATTGGGCCACCTCACTGCTCTGCATTGAAGCAGACAGGCTGGACACTTAGCTGTCCTGGTGCCAAGCAAGGACCTACTTCCACTTTCAGTAAGGTTTGGAAAGTGCACGTCCTTCTTTCCACTGGCTTAGCCAAGGCAGAATTCAGAGGACCTTTGCTCTCTGCTCACTTATGGCTATATTTCCTTGCAGGAGGTAGCTAAAAAGATGAACTTGGATATGAGGAAAACCTCCTCACTGTGGAAGGACCAAGCACTGGTGGAGATCAACATAGCTGTTCTGTACAGCTTTCAGGTACCTGCCTGCAGGACTTGCTGCTTATGCGTCCTCAGCATCCTAGGCTTTGGTGATTTGTAGGGGGGAGTGTCTGGGTCCTGCTCAGACTTTGGGGAGATGCCTTCAGGCATGTTGGCAACTATTTTGATACATTAATTTTGGAAGGTTTTAGAATTGTTTCAGGTATGGGGGCCTGAAGTGCATGTGTGAGGGCTACCCTCTCAGTCAGACCTAACTACAGGGCCCTTCTAGACAGTTCCTGGTAGGTCATGTAATGGATGTCTTTGCCTTGGAGATAAAAAATGACATCCTTCAGCCTTGGCTTTCTATAGGGAAGCCATTTGTTGCCCTAATGCCTGCTGCATTTAACGCTAAGACACACTTGCTTTTGGATCTCATGCCAGTCTCTGCTCCCAGCCCTGAGTCCTAACTTTTTCTTCCTACTGAAGTACCCAGTTCTATCCTTGCTGTCCAGAGAGCATTAATCTTTAGTTGCTGCCTCTCTCCTGCTTTCTGTCCACCAGAACGACAAGGTGACTATTGTGGATCATCACTCAGCCACAGAGTCTTTCATCAAGCACATGGAGAATGAGTACCGCTGCCGTGGGGGCTGTCCTGCTGACTGGGTATGGATTGTCCCACCAATGTCTGGCAGTGTCACTCCAGTCTTCCACCAGGAAATGCTCAACTATCGGCTCACACCCTCCTTTGAGTACCAGGTACTGTCCACCAGTAGGCCTCTTCTCATGTTTCATAACCTGTCCCTGTCCCTTGCCTACAAGCATAGAAAGACTGAGCGGATGCAACAAGAGCAGGAGTTCTACCTTGTCCCTGGATTGATTCTATATTCAGGTAGTTGCCTCTGGAAGGTGATGGGGCCTGTTAACACACCTCATTGACTGCTGATGGCCTGTAGGAGTTCCCTTCACTCAGGAGGGTTGACCCTTCACATCTCTATCCTAATCCCAAGACTCCCTGAGGTCCTATCTTCTATCCTTTACCCAGTGAAAAGTGTGCAGATCTCTCTTCAGAGTGCATCAACCCTGCTCTCTAATTTGCCCATGAGGGTATGGCTTTCTAATCACCTCCCTCCTCCTTGTAAATTGGAGTGAGCTGCTTGTGCCAGCTTGGGAAATGAAAATATTATTCTGAGCTCCTGCATTGCAATACAAAGCACTTTGACTGGGGTGAATGATAAGATAACAGCAGAGGACTTAACATTTCAAACAATGGGGAAAGGAACTCCAAGGACATGTACCTTAGCCAGACAACCATGCTCCTTTGGCTTTAATTCAACCTTTACTCAAGGGCCTTCAAGGAGCAATTAGGAAAAAGAACTATTTGTTCATCTCTTATGAATCCGCCAAGAACCCAGTTCACTTTGCACCCTGATTACTGACATCCATGTGAAATGTCTGAATTAGCTGAGAATTTTGCTGTTTTTTAAACATTTTTGTAGCTGTATTCCCTTGCTAGTAAACCTATAAAAATAGAAAGGCACGAGGGGATGAATTCCATTTCCTCTTCTCCCCCAGCTGATGCTTATCTTCATTGCTGTTCATTAGTGGTAGATGCCCCCTAGGACCATCTTAACTGCTGGGAGGCAGGATGGGTTTTTTATGCAATATTGTTACAAGTCAGCACTATTTCCATTATTTTGCAACAGCTTGTTGCAACCCCAGTGCACCCAGTCATAGCTGAAAGACCTAGGTATTAATGTGAAGGGACATCTTTAGGCTTAAAGAGTTAGTTGGGCTGCAGGAAGTTATTGACCTGCCCCAACAGATGTGAAGAGTGTCTGAGCTCAACTGGTTCTGTCATTATGGGCCAATGAAACTCCATGTCTGGACAGAATAGACCTGAAGTTCTTGAATAACCAGCTTCCCTCCCTCCTTTCTACCCTCCCACCCCCCACCCCCAATGGCTAATGATTTTCTCCTTCCTCCTAGCCTGACCCTTGGAATACTCATATCTGGAAAGGGGTCAACGGGACCCCTACCAAAAAGAGAGCCATCGGGTTTAAAAAACTAGCAAAGTAAGTATCAGCAAAAGCTGCATTCACAAATTGAAAGGCAGAGTACTAGGATGTGATGCACCCATAACTTAGTGTTGAGCTTTCTGTTCTGTTTGGTGTTCCTGCTGTGCAGACGTGTGGATTGCATTGCTGCTGCATTGTTGTCTTATCACCAGGGATCCGGGTTTTCCATTCATCACAGTAAAATGTGGATTTTCTCATTTTAAGGAGAAAAATCCAGATTTGCTCCTTTAAAGGAGAAAAACATGGGAAATGGTGGGTTTCCCCTTGCAGGCTGGTAGAGTTGCAGCCTGCAAGTGGCTGGGGGGAGCAGGAGAAGGGTGGTCAGGCAAGGGGCACCATGTGTATGTGCGCACATACACATGCACATGACTACCAGGCAGGCTGGAGAGCAGCTCCCATGGGCAAGTCTGGCAGGGGAGAGGAAGTGAGGGGGGAACAAGGCCCCCATAGTGAGGGAGAGAAAGAGGGAATTAGGTAGGGCTGGGGCTGGGGTTGCTACCCCCCTGGGGAGGTGCATGGGGCTTGGGGCCTGGGGCTGGAATACATGGCTGCAGGGCCTGGGCAGGGAGCAGGACAGGGCCGCAGGCATCTTGTCCAGGGGTGGGGGGGCCATCTCCAAACTGCTTCATGCACTCCTGGGGAGACACAGGGAGCACATGCCCTCCAAGTCTGTGCATGGAGTAGGGGTAGGCTGCCCACTGTGGGCTCAGGGCTCCCTGCCCTGCTGCTTTCCCCCTGGGGTCTCCACAACCCAGCATGCAGGACCTGGGGTGGCAGAGCAGAGCAGGGCAGGGTGGGGAAGCTTAATACCACCACCGCTAGGAGCCCCGCACTACCATGGTGAGGTGCCCCTGCCCGCCTGGCAGCAGCAGGGGTGGCAGCGTAGAGGGCACCTCACCATGGGGAGAGGGAGCCAGGCTCTGCTCTCTGTTCCACCACAGCAAGCACTGCCTTCCACAGGCGGCAGCCAGGGCTTAGGTGCTGCTGTAGGGGTCAAGGGGCTGTGGACCTGGGTCCCTGGCTCCATAGCCCTGGCAGCTGGGGGCACCCTCTGGCAGGGCTGGGTGGGGAGGCTGTGGGTATGGAGTGAGGGGGATCAGCAGGGCCCAGGGAACTGTGGGTCAGGAGTGAGGAGCAATGGCATGGCCAGGGCACCAACATATCAGGGCTGCTCAGCTCCACAAAGCGGTGGTGGGGCAGCCGCAGCTGGACCTGCATCCTGGTGAGTGAAGGGAACAGGGAGAGCTCTGTTTTTCCATGATAAAAAACCCAAAATCAAACACTAAAATGTATAGGTATTTAGAATTTATTTTATTATAGTGATTGAGGCACTGGCAGGCTTCCAAATTGCTTTAAAATAGTAAATGTTTCAATAAAACATTGTGGTCAACTGATACATATATATATAGTGGTATTTCATTCTAATCATGGAAAAACATGGATTTGGGGGGTTTAAAATCAGAGAATTTGTTATTTTTATCAGAGAAGTTGTGATTTTTAAACAGAGAAAACCAGGATCTCTGTACCCACTTGAATTCCCTGTTGTCTTCTGAAGGCCATTTTGTTTTGCCACCTTGTCTCATCTGGCACTGACAAGGCTCTGGGAGAAGTGTGAGGTGTACATGGCTTTCTATCAGAAAAGTAAATGAGAGGGCAGGGTGTAAAATAACAAATGTTAATATTTAGTTTCTTCCCAAAAAATTAGAACCCTTTCCAATGATGTGTCAGAGTTTTTGTTTTGGTTCCGAGAAACAGATAACTCCCAGGACTCTCCAATACAAACACTACCTGTTATTGTTGGCATCAGTGAGCAAAAACTTGTGTCCATATTTCTTTCATTTACTAGCAGGGTTATTTTCTATGGATCATTCACCTAGGTCATGGCAGGCAGAACCCTGGAATGAGTTTTAGGAGAGACGGATTCTCTGCTACTGGCCAGATGGGTGACACTGGCCAAGTCTCTTAATCTTTTTGCTCCATGTCATTATCTGTAAAATGGAGATAATTATATGGACCTGCTTGGCAAAACACTTTGAGATCAGATGAAGAATTCTAAAGGATATATTGGTCTGTGACATGCATGTTGTATCACTGAGACTACCTGACTACAGCTGCTGCTAATGCAGCCTTATCTCTGCACAACATACTGCTATAACTTTGTTTTCATTCTCTGTTGACCATCACCTCCACTGAGTTCCTTTCCATGGTGTGTCTATTACGTAACTTGGCTTGAATATGCTTTTGGTGCCTGGGTTTTAGCTGGAACCTGGGGGAGGTGGAAGATTCAGAAAGATTAATTGAGCTATTGAGTTTGGAGGAAAAACAACAGATGTTAATTATAGCTGCTTTGTGTATGTGTGTATGTAATTGATAAATGGCTTTATAAAAATGTGAACCTGCCAAGTGCGCTAAAAAAATCCCCACCATTGTTCCCTAGTGTATAGGTGGCTTTAATTTTATTTTTTTTAATTCACTGTTAATTCTGCCTGGATCTGAGCTAATCTGCTTTTTGCCAGCTCCCGGATCAATGATGCTGAAAGAGCAAAGCATTCCTGATTGGGTCGGCTTTGTTTTGTGATTATTTAGAGGCTGTGCAGATACTTCAGACTGCTATTGAAGGAACCAGAGGGTCCAGATATAGGCTTTTACTAAAATCAGCTGGGTCCTGAGGACAGTGGAATGTGACAGCACGTAGGTGAAACTGACACAAAAAGGTGATTTCAGAACTTTTAAAAAATAGAAGAAAGTAGAAATTATAATGAATCTGATTGTGAGGAGCTGCCTTGAGGATCCTACTCTAGTTGGGAGATGCCTTTGGGATAAGTATCATAGAATGATAGAAAATCAGGGTTGGAAGGGATCTCAGGAGGTCATCTAGTCCAAACCCCTGCTCAAAGCAGGACCATCCCCAGCTAGGTCCTGAGGCCATGTTGTAGATGGTATAGAAATCCAGTTCAGGTTTTTCCCTTCCCCCACCCTGACTCCAAGTGATTGTTTTGTCTTAGGGAATCTCTTCCCTGCCTGAAACCAGGGCACCTTTTGCTAGTGGACACCCTTCACTCGCAACCACAGAGGAGATTGGGCTTTCCTGATAGATTCTTGTTGGTGTGCCTCTGCCGGGAGCTGGTTCTAGTGTATCTGCAACTGTAGGAATCCTGGACTTCCCTTTCACAGTACCATGCAACCTCAATGGAAGCTGGGCTAACATGTACCCAACTTCTTGCATTCAATTCCAAGCTGCAGGAAACTTCCTTGAAAAGGTGTCTTAAATGCACTGCTTAGTTATCAGATTAAATCAGGCTGCCATTATTTATATAGGATATACAGAAGAGGCCTTGTACTCTTTGTGTTGACTTATATTGTATATTGCCAACTGAAGAAGCATGGGGGAAATCAGGACTCCAACTCTGACCTGCCCACTTTATTTACCTATTTACAAAGAAGAAAAGGAGATGTAGGAAAACAACATAGTTGGCAATGTGAATAACTGTCATGAAGGAACCTACAATACCAAGCCACCATGCACAGCATTGCATTTGTGATCCTACAACTGAAGAAGTTAGTCAATGATAGACTTTATACTCCAGGTTTTTCACTCTTGCAATCCAGTGTTTTCTTCCCATGATGACACAAACAGAGTGTGAACAAACAAGCAAGTTACCATAGGGCAAAAGTGGACAGGGCTTCACAGCACATCAGCTTCTTTGTGTAACTGTCACTGTGTGCACTCTTATCCCAAGGTAAGTAGAAGCTTAAATTGTGGTAACCTTGCCCTTTTTCAATATGGACTAAGCCTACAGTAAATTAGGCTCCATGTTCCACAGGGTAAAAGTATATACATGGGTAGTTAGCCCACAGAAGTTGACAACCCCTTTCCACTCTCTCATCTTAAGATTCATGCTTATGTGCTTCCACAACTAGAGCATATCAGTGAAAAACTGCCTCAGCAGTTGACATAGAAATGCAGGTTATTTTAAGTTAATAATAAACACTGTTCCTGGAATAGCCCGGATAACTGTAATTCTTGTGCACGAACAAGGAAGTGTGCTTTTCTTGTTAAAGACAAAAACCCACTGGTTTTCCATGTTATCAGAAACAAAGGGAATGATCTTGTTTCTCAGAAGCTAAGCATGGGAGAGGATACAAAATAAAATATCCCCTGGAGATCCTAGGAGAGAGAGTTGGCTGGCTTTCCTTAAAGTCAGCATTACTTGGGTGTATTTCAGAAGGCAGAAACAGCCCATTTGCCACTGGTGTAAACCATAGAATCATAGAGGAGTAGGGCTGGAAGGGACCTCCATGGGTCATCTAATCCAACCCCCTGCCCGAGGCAGGATCATCCCTTTCCAAACCATCCTTTACAAATCCCATAGTCTAACCTCTCCGTACAACTACCGTCAGCCCTGACACAACAGAAGATATAACAACTGAACCTACCACAGGTAAAGTAGGAGAACCACAGCAGTCAATGGCCTGCTTCTATAAAAGTTTGTTAAATATGTTCAAGAGATCCCAGGTCTCTGCCATGCCCCCTGCTAAAGAGGAAGGCAACCCCCTCTCCCCACGCCCCCCCCCCCCCTCCAGTCAATACCAATTTGACTAGGGAGTAAAATTCCTTCCTGAGCACAAACTGGTAATCAGTCTGATGCTGAACAGAGGGGCAAAATCCTCTAGTCAGAAACCTCCAACTGTAAGTCCCAGCAGGAGTACTGGCACACCCTAGTTGAAATCCCCTGCCTTGGCTAAAGCCAAAATCCAATGCCTCTGAGGAAGACTTAAAAGAAATAAATGTGCAATCATTTACACCAGCACAAAGTGTAGAAGACTGCCCTTCTAATCAGGCTGTGTTTTCTCCTTACCTGGAGTGGTGGCTGCTTTTAATGGGGTTTTATATTGTCCCCTGTACTGGTGCTATAAAATAACTGCCCTGTGAGTACACAGCCCTGCTTGTAACCTGGAACAATATTGGAGGAAGGGACAGTTTGTGTGCAGAATTGCAGACTGGTCTTCTCCTGTTAGTATCTCACCCAGGTTTCTTTTTGTTTCCCAGAGCCGTGAAGTTCTCTGCCAAACTGATGGGCCAGGCAATGGCCAAAAGGGTCAAAGCAACCATCTTGTATGCTACAGAAACAGGGAAATCGCAGGTCTATGCAAAAACCTTATGTGAAATCTTCAAACATGCTTTTGATGCCAAGGTAGGGCACCAGTTCTCAGCCTACAAGCATAGGCCTAACTAGCAGGGTTTGTGCCCTGAGCAAATCGTGCTGGAGACTGGGGACAGAAGGGTAAAGAGGGGGATGGGCAGGTTCCAGGGACTGCTTTGGGAATCTTGTCTACCGCTGTGCATGGTCTGCCCACCCGAGTTATTGCTGGTACAGCAGCAGTGCAAAGTCTATGCGTCTTGCTGCCTGCTGCTGCTGTGGCATGGACTCTCCATTTTGGTACCCCCCATTAAATTGGTGCCTGGGACTGGTGCTCTGCTCACTGACCCCACATTATACTGCTGTCCACATGGAACGTGCATATAACTGTGTGGCTTATAGAGGAACCAATGCAACAAGTTGTTGGACACTCTTGGTCCCATCGACTTACCCAGCCGTTGAAGGTCCTCAGTAATTCACAGGATGCATCTTAGTAGTTGTTAAGAAAAGACCTTCATGGGAATACAGCTGCCTTCCAAGTTGCACTTTTGAAGAGGATTTTGGCCCAGTTTTGCCTAATGTCACCCATTTCACTCCATTAATTTTTGAGGGTGTCACAGGCAGCAGAGCTTTTGCTTGTTCCATTAAGGCTTGTGTCCTTGTGCCTGGAGTACCAATAAACTTGACTGCAGTCCCCATTTTCTGCATAACTACTGAATTTAGTGAAGAGATTTGGATTACTAGATGTAAAAGGTCAGTTGGACCAAATGGCAGTAAGTCTCCCCACATCAGGGTCTATTTACAAACATGTCTCTCTATCTCAGGTGATGTCCATGGATGAGTATGACATAGTCCACCTGGAGCATGAAACCCTTGTCCTGGTCGTCACCAGTACGTTCGGCAATGGAGATCCACCCGAGAATGGGGAGGTAGGACAGGCCACTGGGTTTATTACAGTGGTCACCAACCAGTGGATCTTGATCCACCGGTAGATCTCAGAGCCTCTTGCGGTAGATCTTGGAGCCTCTTGAACTCAATCCAAGGCTGGGGTGGGGGGCTGAGTGCCTGCATAGCATGCGCATGTGCATGCCCCCGCCCAGCAGGTCAGTCCATGGGGGAGGGGAGGGACGGGGGCTAGATTGAGGCCCCCACGGTGAGGGCCAGTGCCACAAAGGCAGGAGCTGGGGTAAGTTGAGTGGGGCCCCGGCCAGGTGGGACTTACCTGCTGGGGAAGCGCACCCCCAAATAATTTTTTCTCCCTCTACCTCAATCTGCCTCCCCCTTCCCTCCCTACAGACTTACCTGCTGGGTGGGGGTGGCGGTGCATGGTAGATCTTGGGTTGCTTTTAAATGCTGAAAGTGATCTCCTACTTAAAAAGATTGGAGACCACTGGTTTATTAGATGCCTGAGTGTAATGCACAGGGTAATCATGGTGAAAAACAGAAAGCAGCACCCACTTCTAAACCCAGCCATTTCTCTCTCCAGTTATGGAGATAGAGTAGGATCCAGCAGTCAAATAATCTGTGTGAGCACCATGATGCCTGAATTTTAGTGCCATATCTTCCTCAGACATGCTGTGAGATATTAAATTGCCTTCATTTCCCTGTCTGTCAAAAGAGATAGCTGTCCTCTGGGGTGGCTGTGAGATGAGCTATTAATCTATTTACTGAACTCCACCAATATATTTGGTCCTGTATTGGACATCCAAGGAGCTCACAAACCAATGCAGTCAAAGAGACAAACTTGGTTCCCCTGCTCAGGGCAGTGGAACAAACCTGCAGTCACTGGGGAAAGCCTGTGGGGAACACTGGGCACAGGTTAGAGCAGCCATGCAGACATGTTATTGTGTTTTGTTTCCTAGATAACAGCATGTAGAATTGATCCAACAACTATGCTTTTTACCTCTAGAAATTTGGCTGTGCGCTGATGGAAATGAGGAACCCCAACTCCAACCTAGAAGAGAGGAAGTAAGAACCTCAGACAAGAGTCCCACATCACACCCCCAACAGCTGGAATGGCCCCTCCCTGGGTTGTCCAGGGACCACATCTGCAGTTTGGTTTACCAGCCTCAAAAGATAGGTGTAAAATCTCAGCATAGGCTGAAAGTTGGTTGCCTGGGATGGACTCACTTGACTTCAGGCTGGTAGTACAATGCACCAGCTAGCACTAGCTCCCCCTCACCTTCCCCCAATTGGCTGAGATAACAAGTAAAACTGACTTCTCTGTCTCTGTTTCTCTCACTGTTAATGGTTAAGGCATTTATATAAGCATTGCCACCTCCAACATTAAAAAAGTATGAATAATTCCTTAAATGAATAGATGTGGGGGTTACTCTTGTTTACCTCCTATGTTTTAGATTTTAGAATTAATTCTTGTGCTTTTCTTTGTGACAGTGAGGGTTAGAAATGTATTAGAAACAGAAAAAATGCAATGTTCATAAAATCTTATGGCTCCAAGAATGGGGGCTACATCCATTGTAGTGAGATGTGCAATTAAACAGTGAGAGTTAGCAGTGCTGTGGCTGTAAGTGGGCTAAAAGTTCTGGAGATACTATGGGGCTTGGACTCAGTTTATTGCATGGCTGTGCAAAAATCAGTAGTGTAACTAGGGCATGGTGACCAGGGCAGCTGCAGAGATGGAAAAAATGGCTGCACAATCAGGCCAGTGACAGCAGCAGCAGCAGCAGCAGCAACCAGAAGTTGTATCTTCCCTTGTGTGTGGCAGCTGCCCCAGGCACCCAGCTGCATTGTTATGCCTCTGGCAAAAATACTTCTAGGGACCGTAACTGCTGTGGTAAAGCTACAGCCGGCCAAGAAACTGTGACCTGTAAGCAAGTGGAACCTGGTGGTTAGAGCAGGGGACTGGAGGTCAGGGTTCCTGGGCTCTGCCATTGACTCTGCTATTGAAGTAAGTTGAGACTTGGGCAAGTTACTTAACCTCTCCAAAAGATTTGTCAAGTGCATTGTGGCATGAGGTATTACTAAAGAATGGCAAAGTGTTAATCATTTATGGCCTTTATAGCTTATTATTATTTTAGCTATTAAGTAAAGCAGTTCTACTTAATTGGGACATTAGCTGCACTCTGAAGTCTCTTGAGTTAACATAATGATAATGGCAAGTGGTAATGGCTGTTCCTTAATCAGGATAGAATTAGCACTTGGCCAGTGATAAAGTGGTATTTAATCAGATGTTAAAGAGGTAGAAAGTCTTAGTTCTGGCCTTTCCTACACAAGGTAAGAAATGATGTCCAATAAGACTGAAGTGTTGTGATTAACATTTCCCTTCAGTGTGGCACTGCTAATTCCTTGCATGCTGATTGTATTGTTGTTATTAGTTAGGCAGCAGCCCCAAAGTGACCTACGTGCTGTGCAGATAAGTAATATGACTGGTCCCCGCAGGGCTTGCAATCTGAATACCCATTATGTTCTTAATGGCCTCTTTTCTTAATGGGGACAGCTGATGAAACAGGACAATAGGCCACCCATAGGGAGGAATCTGAAAAGCATTCCAGTGTTGTTTATATGGCCCTCACCCTGGTCATCTGTCACATCCCTGCTGCGCCAAGGAGTGTCCAGAAATGAACTCATAGTTGAGTTGACTCTCCCCTGGGTGAGTAGTTTCAATCATGAACATCTGAGCTCAGCACCAACAACTACCAGTCACTTCTGAGTGTAATTAAAGATGCCAGCTGCAATCTTTAAGGGCCTGACTAACCAGGATATGGTATCTGACAGTGCCCCTCTGCTCCATGGCCTGCTATGAGCTTTGCATTTAGCAGAGGCTTGTCTGGTCCTGGTGGCAGCACCTTTTTGGGACAGGACACTCCTTGCCACACTACATTGTCTCTCCTGCTGTAACCCAGGTAACATAAAAAGCATTTGTGTCCTTGCTAGGTTTTAGACTTGACTGTCTAATGTTAGACACTAGAGATGGGGTTTTCCATGGGGGCTTCAGGGATTAGGTAATCAGATTTAAGTGAAAGGAATAAAGTTAAAATGCCTACTGTGGCAGTCATCTTTGACAAACCAACCAACATTCACAAGCAACCCATTTTTTCAAAGATCTTGACAGCTCCCAGCTTCCCCAGAATACATTAATTTCACCAGGAACTTCAAGAGCTCTCAGCACCTCTGAAAACCAAGTCCCTTGCCTAGCTGCCTAAATACTTAGGCTCTGAAATGTAGGTTGCGAAAGTTTTACTGCAATGGTTATGAATTAGGTGAGCACCCATTGAGGTACCTTCTTCAAACAGAGGACACTAGCTATGAAGGGAGAAGAGTGTTTTGGCCAGGGTAATTTTTTAGGAGGTTGCTGTGTATCTGTATGCATATACTACAACAATGGTGATTTTAAAACTATCCCAAAGGCTACACCTTGGAGTAGTGAGAGAGCAGAGTTGAAGATTTCCCTGTAGTATTTGTGGTCAGAGAATTGGGGCAAATACCTCTTAAAATAAGGGTAATGTTTTCAGAAAGTGCCTTAGCCCTATTTAGAAAAGTGACTTAGACCCATAAAGATGCAGATAGACACAGAGTGGGATTTCCAAACAGCTAATTGGATTAAGGGGGACTAGGGTGGAAGACAGGGGAGAGGCAAGTAAAAGAAAGTGGCAAAGGGGAAGGAGTTAGGAGGGGAGGTTTGTGGTAACTAGGAGCAGTGAAGAACACAGAAGGAAAGCCAGGCACCACCATGGTCCTGACAGCTACTTCGCACACAGGCTTCCCTTCCCTTATGTAATACTAGCTGCGGCTGGGCTGGTGACTCATTCAGACACCACTCCTTTATTACCGTCACAGTATATATAGAAACTCTTGTGTAGGGCAATTTCTGAAGAAGGTTCAATTCAGAAACAATCTTGCTGATGTCAGCTTCCCCTCCCTCCCCCCACCCCGCTTCCCATGTTTCTAATGTGGGTCTTATAACTAAATGGGGTCTTTTCTTCCTGATGGGAAATGGAAATTCTCTAAAAGCCCTGTTCAGCCTTGAACAAGTCATGGAAGACAGGAAATCTTGGAAGCCAGGTGGCTTAAAGCCCCTGCGTGCTGCCCTTCTCTGTAATGGCCTACGTTCAGGGCTTTGCCTCCCCCACCCCACAGCTAATGCTACTGTGATGTTCACCATCATGGCTGATATGTGGGGAACTGAACTGAGAACGTCCAGAGCTGAACATAGGAGTCCAGGCAGCTTGAGCTAGCATAGGTGGCAAAGGGCTATAACAGCCTCATGTCTTCTGTGTATAGGGCAGAGCAGGGGGAATATAACACGTACTTACTGGAGGGTCATAACTGCTTCAGAGAAGGGAATGCACACCTGCTCTGTGCTTGGTATTAGTAGCAACATCCCCTGGAGAAGCATGAACTCAGGCCTTGTTTAGTGTGTTGTGTAGCCCAGTTCCCAGCTCCTGTCTACCCATCCAACTTCTGGAGTTGTGGCCCATGCTACTGCTCTAATGCTTATGGTTGCTCTTCACAGGAGCTACAAAGTCCGTTTTAACAGTGTCTCATCTTCCTCGGATGTGCGGAAATCTTCAAGTGATGGGCCTGGTGCCAGGGACAACTTTGAGAGCACAGGGCCTCTGGCTAATGTCAGGTGAGCAGGATGGAGAGGGAGGGAGGCACCGGTGTCCTGCCCCTCCAAACAATGGAGGTTCAGCCTGACTGTAAAAATCAGCATTTCCTGCCATCTCTGCCAGGGAAGGAGATGAGGGACATGACAAGCAGCTGTTGCTAAGGGCCATTGACCCTAGCAAAAGTTGCCCCTCAGAGATAAAGCAAATGTTTATTGTGTAGGTAACCACAGACTCACTGGCCTAACCTGGTTCAGAGTCTTTATTATATTTACTGGCTTCTCCTGACTCACGTGGTCAGTACTTCGTCACTTCCTGGACCTTTAGGAGAATAGTCACACGTCATTGCACAAGAGTCCCTGTGGCTTTTTACTGTCTCCCA
Source organism: Alligator mississippiensis (assembly GCF_030867095.1). Classification (NCBI taxonomy): domain Eukaryota; kingdom Metazoa; phylum Chordata; order Crocodylia; family Alligatoridae; genus Alligator; species Alligator mississippiensis. Next base: position 23,207,979 of record NC_081833.1, read on the forward strand.
GGCTTGTCAGCCCTAGTTCAGATATCTGCATCCCTTACTGGCCTGGCTTCTCGCTGGCCGATTTACACCACTCTCCATGAGGGCCAACCCACCTGTGTCACCACTATCTTCCCACAGCATGGTGATGGCCCTGTAGCATAGAGATGGCCCATGCAGCCCAGAACCAGTGAGGTAATTTGGGCTCTGAAAGGGCTTCAGTTGAGGGGATGCTGAGTTCCAGCGACATAGTTTGGGGAACGCCTAGGCGACTGTTGCCTAAGTTCAGTGCTGCTTTTCCACTACTGGACCCCAGGCTGGGAAGTGATCATTCCTGATGGCTATGCAGGCACAAGTCTTGTCTCTCCAGGGAGGCAGTGTTTGCTGTGCTTTCTTGCCCTGCTTCAGCCTCCTGTAGCCATGGCTCTCTCTGTGTGCAGATTCTCTGTGTTCGGCCTGGGATCGCGGGCCTACCCCCACTTCTGCGCCTTCGCTCGTGCTGTGGACACCCTTCTGGAGGAGCTAGGAGGGGAGCGGATCCTCCGGATGGGAGAGGGAGATGAGCTTTGTGGCCAGGAGGAGTCTTTCAGGACCTGGGCCAAAAAGGTCTTCAAGGTAGTCTGCTTCCTTTGTCCCTTGGGCAGCTTAGAGGAGGGTGGGACAAGAATATTGGAAATTATGAGTCTTTGCTTAAGTCAACCTACTGTTTAGAGCTGGACCTGAATGAGGCCCAAGCACCCACAGGACCCATGCTGTTAAGCAGGCTTGAAGTCCACATCTTCACCCTATCTCTGCTCTTGGTGACAAACTCATAGCACAGCCAAGGATTGGAGGGCAGCCCCCAGCAGGTCTTCAGCTCCTGTTAGTTGAAAATTTGCTGGAGGACCAAACAAGGGGCTGTGATATAGCTGGACTGATTCAGGTGGCTTAGGATCAGCCCAGCAGCAAGGAGCAGCCCAGCAAGAAACCTAGAGCACAGCTTGGCATAATCAAAGCCTTCTCGGAGGACTGGCTCGTCCTTACAGTTGGCCTTGAAGTGCATTCTAGTTAGAGATGGGCTATAGCATTGGATTTGCATCTCATATAGCCTGATTTGGGGCATTTGGATCCTGGGTTTTAGTGTAGCTAACTTGGAAATATAAGAGCCATTTGCCAATATGTAGGTGGAACCAGTATTGTCAGCCTCCATCATTCAAAAGTCACAAATTGGACCAAAGTATATTGGAGACTGGACAAGAGAGAAGAGTCTATGTTGAGTCTGTTTGCTTGCCTTCTAGTTTTTGCCTCCTGGTTATGTTCATATTGTCAAGCTTTTTCCGCATCACAAAGGCTAGAAACTGAGGAACTTGGCTTTTAAGGAAAACATCAGCTATCTGTGGACTTATAATGAAACCCTGAGAACTGGCAAAGCTGTGGGCCTGGGCTTGGAATATAGACACTTTCAAAAACTGGGATGATTAGAACCAAGGTTTTGGCTTGGCTGATGATGACAAGAAGGGACCATTTAGGATCTCTTAAATTTAGGGCATGCTAGGCCCTAGGAGTAATCAGATCCAAGGATCTGGCTTGGCCCCTTCTGTATCATGGTGAGGGGGCATTTTAGGGTATATTCCCTACTGATGTGCATCAGCAATAATACTAATGGTAGATGTGTTCATGCAGCAAGGAGAGAATAGACTCATGGGATGTGCCTCCCTATGTTGTGCCTGGTTCTAAACATCACTGTCCTATCCTCCTTTTCATGGACACATGAGTGGGAGGGACATTAACTAAAGATGAGTGATAGCACATGCTAGGATTAGGCTGAGAAACTGGGTGGGTCTTTCCTGGAAGTCAGACTGAGTTGAGCAAGTCCCTGAGAGCTTTGCATGTGTTGCAGGCAGCGTGTGATGTGTTCTGTGTGGGAGATGACGTGAACATTGAGAAGGCCAACAACTCCCTTATCAGCAATGACCGCAGCTGGAAGAGGAGCAAGTTCCGTCTGACCTATGTGGCTGAGGCCCCTGAGCTCACACAAGGTACAGATTCTTCACCACCTGGTCACTGGGGCTTTGAATATGGGGTGGCATCTGAGAAAGCTGGAAAACCCCTGGGGGCAGTGACAAGCTTCTATGGATCCAGACTGACAGTTGTTCTGGACAAATTCTGTGCCTTATGGGTGTTTAATTCTCTCATCCATATCTTGCTCTCCCTGTGACTCATCCTTTTTTTTCCCCCCCATCTCCCAACTCCTTCCATTCTTTTCCTCATGTTCTCTCACATCTAGTCCTTCCTTCCTGCTACCTTTTCCCCCATTTTCTTAACATGAGGTCAAACCCCAACCCTGCGTAAGGAACTCTTCTTAATCACCCTGCCCTCTGCTCAACTCCAAAGAGCCCTGACCTGGACCCCAGTGGCCAGGGAGGAGAGCTCCATAAGGTTGCATCTAATTTTGTCTCTTTCTTTCCCTTTCAATCTCATTGTTCAACCTGAGGCACTATCAGGGACAACCACAGGACTTTCAGGCTAGTGACAGGCCAGTGATTGTGCCTGGGAAACAACTTATGAGGACAGGTCTGCATCTGAGCTTCTTTATCCTGACCCCATTCTCTAAAGCAGGTGTGGTCATTGCTGACAGCAAGTGGACTAAGAGGGAATCCAGGACTGCTCTGTCTTGCCTATTAAAATCCCTGCTTCCTGTGGCTTTGAAATAGTAGGACTGACCCACTAAAATGTAGTTCTGCTACCTCATACATGTAGTACTGACTTGGCTCTTCCTAAATTCAGATGCTTAGCTGCCAGCTATGTCACACCAGTGGTAAAAGAAGGGTAATGGGTGTGCCTGTGAGTATGAACAAGCACATGTCCTGTGGTGGTGAGGGCCATCTCTAAATAATCCTGTTTACCAACCTGTTAATAGATGGGAAGCACAGCCAGTGTTTGGATCTTTCCTCTCTCTATTGCTTTCGCAACAGTCTTGAGAGCGCCACCAAGAAGCATGTCCCACTCCCCTACTCCCACTCTGTACACACCACACCTGGAGGTGCAGCGGTGAAACCCCCATTACTTCTCTCACGTATGCCAGAGGCAGAGAGCTCAAGAGGGGTGGGCTGGGGCCTTCCTGGGATGGTTTCATGACCTCATTTCCCAGGCGTAGCACACATGGATTGCAAGCCCTAAATCTCTTGGTGCATGTCTACACAGATTCCTGAGTGAAACCAAGTACATCTCCAAGAAACCAGCCCTGCTCACTCATACCCACCTGAGTTCATATTTGCTGAGTAGATGACGCAATGCAACCCCAAGCATCTGCCCTAGCACCATGTTGAGGCTCTCTTGTGTCAAAGCGCCAAAATATAGTGCTGGGCATGCACTCACGGCTGTGCCAAACAACGTGTGCAGGCAATTTGCAAACCTGAATGGGTGGGGCTTATTTCTTGTAGGCTAAGTCTAGATAGGTATGGAATCCCCCTTGGAGGACATGCCAACAACCTCCACTCCCGGTTCTGAAGTGCTAAACACTGTGGTGGTGGGCAAAACACTCCGGAGACACTGAAATAGCTGCCCTCCCATGCTCAGCTTTTTTCTTTTATTGTATCTGCTTTTCCACAGGTCTGTACAGTATTCACAAAAAGAGAGTCTATGCAGCCCGGCTTCTAACACGCCAGAATCTGCAGAGCCCCAAATCCAGGTAGGAGCTGTAATCTTCCCTCAGCATGCAGGAGATAAAACATCAGTACCTCACTCACATGTATATATGCCACATCCAGGGTACACATATGCACACACGTACTATTATCTACAGCATTCCAGTATCAAACCACCAAGTTGGGTCCAAAGTGTGACCTTGGTTAAAAACTATTCTAGTATGGTGGAGCATGCTTATTAATGCCAGTCCTCCACATTTACACTAGCTAGCCTCCTGCCCATAAAGAGCACCTCAATTTTTCCAAAGAGAGGGAACATTTTTCAGGGCAAGAGATGAAGCTGACAAAGATTCCTATGCTAAGATTGCTAACAATGAAAGTTAACAGCAACTAAAAACTCTGCCGGTAGCTTGGTGGAGGGGAGGGAAAGGAAGAGGACACATGACTGATATCTTTTTTCCAAGCTCTAGTTCAGTTCTTTTTTGTTTCAATTTTATTAGTTCAGCTCTATGGTCATCTGTATAGACAGGCACCAGACTGCTCACCTGTGGAACTTGACCCACTTGCCTGCTGACTTAGAAAAAAATACTAAAGAAATGGTTCTGTGGCAGTCTTCTAGTTCAGCTCTTGGAGCTGTAGAGGAGACCTACGAAACTGAGCCTAGCCATTTTCCAAAGGGATGTTCTTTTTGTTTTTTCTGTAGTCGGTCAACAATTTTCCTGAGACTTCACACCAATGGATACCAGGAATTGCAGTACCTCCCTGGAGACCACCTGGGAGTATTTCCAGGCAACCATGAGGACTTGGTCAATGCCCTGATTGAAAGACTAGAGGATGCACCCCCAACCAACCAGCTGGTGAAGGTGGAGCTCTTGGAGGAGAGGAGCACAGCTCTAGGTAACAAGGGTCAGAAGGAGGGACTAGCTGCAGCCAGGATGTCTTCCACACTAACGCTTTTGTCAGTCCTTGGACATATTCATCCGTTTCACTGGTGTGCTCTCAAAAGCACTGCAGGGCTAATAGCAGTAGTTGTAGATTTCTCTCCATGAAAGATTGGGTTTCCATTGGGCAGATCCATAATCAGCCTGTTATCTGGGAGTGTGGAGCAATCAGAGCAATGGTTTCATGGGCTAGTAGGTTCTTTGGGGGATGGGGTTCTTGTTCCTCGTGTCAAGAGGTGATGACTGACTGTACATGCCTAATTGCTGAGTTTTGGAAATAGGCTTGGTATGCCCATTGCCTTGCAATATGTATGAGCATCAGCCTGTGCAAAACAGGTAGAAAGCACTTTTTGTTCTAGAAAGTCACAAGTCAGCAGCTAATGGAGCCTAAGACACTGTATTCTTTGTGGGCTCTATTGTACAAAGAGGGTCATTTAGCATCATGTCAGTCTTCTTTCCAGTTTTTCCTCATTTGCTGTGTCATGTCTCAACACAGTTTGCATCTCAGTGACTTGCCTAAGGGGTGCTGTTAGATTCAGCTCATCACAGGATTGTACACAATTCTCTCCTGGCAGGTGTCATCAGTAACTGGGCAGACGAGAACCGCATCCCTCCATGCACCATCTTCCATGCATTTAAGTACTATCTGGACATTACCACACCTCCCACACCCCTGCTGCTGCAACAGTTTGCCTTACTGGCCACCAGTGACAGAGAGAAGAAATGTCTGCAGGTCCTCAGCAAGGTAAATCCTTGGATCCTTTTGGCAACTGTGTCATAGCATGTGAGAGTTACATATCCCTCATGGCCACTTTGTCTGTGATGTTATAAAGCAGACAGTAAGATTCCTCCTCTAATGTGCATTCCACCTACACATCCACCTTCTGTGAATCCCTTGGAATGTGTCTGCCTGAGAGAGACAGCTTATATGGTAGCTGATGTTGATGACTTGCCTCTTCACATGCTAGAACACTGTTCCTCAGAAGCAACTCACTGTGGTCCTGCAGCCTGTGGAGATGACACATCCCTTGAGAGTCATTCTTCAGCTTTGATCAAAATAGCCTTTCCTACTGGCTCTTTTCCCTGGACCATTTACCTACTCAATTGGCTCAGTACTTCAGCTGATACAATTTAAAATAGTGTCCCTGCACTGATATAACCCCCCTCCATGTGCTTTCCAGCCATTTGATTTAACTTCATATCTTTCTGGTTTGCAGATGAGGACTCTGTTAGTAAGTGACTTGCCTATGTTCATGGAAAGATGACGCAGAAGAGTTGGGGACTGAACCCAGGTTTCTTAGCTGTAGGTCCCATATTCTAATATCCATCCCTTCCTTGCTTGGTGAATAGCATGGACATTTTAATCCAGTTCAGGGGACCCATGCTTGGGTGCTCCACTAGTGCTGTGTTTTTGGAGGAGAGGCTTCCAGTTTGAGGTGTCCTGCCAAAGCTCCCTTTCTGCTGCCCTGGCCATGCCAAGGGATTCCTACAGGGATTGTACAGTTCTGGTTCAAGGTGTCTGATTTAGACTAAGCAGATAATATAGCTCATTTTTCCTTTGCCTCTCTCGGTACAGGGTTTGCAGGAATATGAGGAATGGAAGTGGTCCAAAAACCCCACCGTAGTAGAGGTGCTGGAGGAGTTCCCATCCGTGCAGATGCCCTCCAGCTTGCTGCTCACCCAGCTCCCCCTGCTGCAGCCTCGCTATTACTCAATCAGCTCCTCCCCTGACATGTACCCAGACGAGGTTCACCTCACTGTGGCTGTGGTCTCGTACCGCACTAGAGGTAACGATGTACCAGTAATACAGCAGGCTCTGCATGGCAGTGACAAGCCTGCACTCATGTGACCATAGGGTTCTGCACAGACCTGTGCCATCCTAAGATAGGGCTATCCTGTTTGCTTGCATTGTAAGCAGAGGAGAATGGGAGCAGGGCGAGGAGCATTAACTGGGAGGAAGGGGGTGTTACCTGGTTCTGTGACTTGTTCTAACTAGGCTCCCTCTTAGAGGTAGGGAAGGAAAGTGGGACTGTCAGAGGCAGGAGCCAAAGGACTGTTTGTCTGCTACATGCTGGTGGGGAGAAGAGACCTCAGCTCTGCCATTGCCACCTCAAGAATGAACTGTTCAGGGCCCCTCAGACAATCCTGTTCCTCTCCTGAATCACAGCCTTAAACGTGAAGTATTGAACTGTTCAGGAAGATGCAAGAAGTGTTGAACATCCAGGTTCTACGTGGCACCACCAAGGGCTGATGGCAGCTCATGTCACAGAATGGAGCCCAACTGCTGCATTCTTAAAACATACGTGTGGTTAAAGCCCTGGCTAAGAGGGATGCATGGTCTATAAACTGAAAGAAGCATGTAGATGGAGTTGCTGAGTAGGTGCTTGCCCAGTTCAAAATAGCTCTGAAAGGTCTGTGTTGGCCTTGAGCAGGGAATGGTGCTAATCATGGTTGTGTAAGCACTGAAACAAGTCGCACCCTGGCCTGCTCCTTCAGAAAGGATGCCTTTATTCTTGCCTGGAAAGACGACTCAGCACTTTCTGAATGACCCAGTGGTCCAGCCCTTCCCAACAAGAGCACCTTGAAGAGCAGGACCGTTCTTTGGGAATGCCTAATAACTGCCTATGCCATGGCAGTAGCAGGTTCTGGACCTGTCCTGTCATGGTACAGGACAAGGCTGAGCATGCGTCACCCACTCATGTTGGGGGTGAATCTGAAGCAACCTCGTGGCAAACTCCTGGGTTTGGAATACCGTTTCAGTTTGTTCTGGGACCCACAACTGTGGTTCAGGCAAGACCTTAGTGACCAGCCTTTCTGCATGCGAGTCACAGATTGGATTATGCAGGTAATGGTGCAGTAGTGAAGATGTGGGGAGAATAGCTGGGTGCAGGCTGGTGAATGACTGAAACACTATTCAGGGATCCATTTGGTGGTGGTAAGGGCAGAGAGCGAACTGTCTTCTTTTGTCTTCTAGATGGGGAAGGACCAATACACCATGGGGTCTGCTCCTCTTGGTTCAACCGGATACAGCCTGATGAGGTTGTGCCCTGTTTTGTAAGAGGGTGAGTGGCATGTGCCCTGCATGTAAAGTCCTGGAGAGACAGGAAGGGCTTGGAAGGGAGTGGGCTGCATGGAGACACCAAGAGCCATGCCAAGAAACAACCATCTGCAAGCTCCTCACAGCAAAGAGAGTGTGAACTCCTGTTTGTGTAGTACTTCATATGTTTACAGCACTGAAGGGGTTATGCTTTGGAATAGCTGGCATCCCTTTCCATCGAACAGTTTGCCACATCAAAATATAGAATGTGGAATAAGGTACGGGGTGCCCCAGTGCTTCTGCATAGCCAGGATGTGTTTGGAAGAGCCTGGGCTATGACTGAGAATCCTTGCCATGCACTGTGTTTGTTCTGTACTAAGATGCTACTCTCTGGAGCCTGGCAGCACCTGCTTTGCTGTGCTACATTTCTATCTGATTTGGCTCCACTAAGACTTTATTGACCCAGCTTTGGTTTTGCACCCTTAAGCCTTCACTGACCTTATCCATTGTTTGTCCAGAGCTCCAGGATTCCATTTGCCACAAAATCCCCAAGTCCCCTGCATCCTGATTGGCCCAGGTACTGGAATTGCCCCTTTCCGGAGTTTCTGGCAGCAGCGGCTCTTTGAAATTCAACACAAAGGTGGGCCTGTATTTCTGTTCCCCTTGCAAATAACTGGGTGTGTAAGGGAGGCAACAGGAGTCTACGCCTACCAAGTGTAATATGGGTGGGTATATGTGGCCGGGGCAATGACAGGGGGAGTGCAGATATGTAAGTTTAGTGCAAGAGGTGCTGGGCACAAGCCCAGCTGATCGTTATGAAGTGTGCATGCATAAATCCCTGATTGCATTCTGTTGGCTTTCAGCAAGAGCGATGAGGTAAGTGCTATGCTCAGAACTGGTTGGAAACTTTCCTGTGTGCTTGTTGGAAAATGGTTTTTTTTACACGAAAAACTTTTGTGGAAATGTTTTTAATGCAATTTTATTCAAAGTTTTCCAGACCTAGAAGAAAATCAAAAAAGTCTGGCAAATGTTACTTTTAGGGAAAAAGTATAATTCTTTCCCCATGGAAATTTTGGGGAAATTTTGATATTTTTTTCAGCTAGCTCTAATTACATGAGACCTTCGGTCCACATTTACCAGTTAGGATGGCACATGACCTCATTCTCCCTCATTTCCCCAACTCTGTGACCTTTGATCTTTACCCCTTGCTGTCCCAGGCAACAAAGCTACCAGAAATGTAGCCAAGGTATTCCCTGTCAGGATGCATCTCATGTCTGATTTCAGGCAAAGATGGAACCTCAGTTAAAGAAGCAGTGTGTCTGCTCCATGCAGTTGGGTATGTATGAGCCTGGACAGTTGGTGATTTCCAGTTTCTGTCCTGTTTTGTTCCTCCAGGTCTGAAGCCTTGTCCTATGATTTTGGTTTTTGGGTGCCGACAGTCCAAAATTGACCACATTTACAGGGAGGAGACCCTCCTAGCCAAAAACAAAGGTGTCTTCAAAGAGCTGTACACAGCCTATTCCCGTGAACCAGACAAACCAAAGGTAATGCCTGGATGGCACACTTTCCTCTTGCCTGTGCCCAGCCCCAAGTTGCCTTGATCAGTCTAGAGCAAGTGGTGAGAGGAGCCCCACCCTGGTAGCTTTTGATTCTCCCAGAGTGTGGGAAATGCCTGGCCAGCAGTAGCATCACCTGGAGGGATTTTCCTGCTCTAGTGAGATTTTTGTTCAAGATTTTAACCCCTGATGAGACTTACAGTAGTTTGGAATCCACCATTCAGATACCACCCAGGGAGCATTGCTTTCTTGAAGAAAAACACCAAAGCACAATAGCTAACTGGAGGGTCTCCAGACCTTTAACTTTAATCGCTTCCTTTCTGTCTTTCTGCCTTTTCAGTGAGTTTTGAAGCCAAGGCTTTGAGGACTTGTAGGCACTAACAGTTACCAGGCACTTTTCCCAAGCTGTATGCTAAGCACGCTACCCTGGCTAAGTCTCCTCTTGCCTCTCACTTCCTTGTGCCATTTCCATAGTGCACTCCATGGCTCTGACTCTAGAGCTCCTGGGGTCCCACTGGTTGCTGCAAGAGCTAGTGGTGCTCAGCACTTCTGAATAACCAAGTCCTGATTGTCTTCAGTTTCCATCCCAAATTTTGTGTAGCTTGGATTCTCCTTGTTATGTAGCTGCTGTGTTCCACCTTAGAGGTGGCTGAAACTGCACTGAAAGATGGATAGGTAGAGTGAGTCCTGTGGATAAAGTTGAGCTGTTGAGCATTTTGGAAGCTGCAGATGAGAGATGCCGTTTAACATCAGCTGTGGGCTCTCCCCAGAAATACGTGCAGGATGTACTACAGGAGCAACTGGCCCAGGCTGCGTACAAAGCACTGAAGGAGCAGGGAGGTCACATCTATGTGTGTGGCGATGTCACCATGGCTGGAGATGTCCTCAAGACCATCCAGCGTATTATGAGGCAGCAGGGCCAACTGTCAGTGGAGGAAGCTGGTGTTTTCCTTAGCCGGCTGCGGGTGAGTAACACTATCTTGGTGGGCTGGCTGAAGGGAGGGGAGGGAAGGTTGGTGCCAAGGGCACTGCACCTGGCGCTTCCTTTACCACAGTCAATCATGATGGGGACACTGCAGCTACAGGATCTGAAAACAGTCAGCAGGCACATCTCCCTCACTTCTTGCACTGACTACACCCCTTCAAGTTGAGAGATGTATTATTTAACTGTCTCTGGCCAAAGCAGCTGGCTGATGAGCTCCCTAATGGAGGGGTAGGTTAAGACTGCCATACTCTCTTCCTCTAGTCACCTTAGGCTTTGGCATCTAGACCAGAACTCTGAAGCAAACCAGCTCAGGAGCAGGAGACCATGGGCTTGGTATGAGAGAGGATCATATTGATGGAGTATATATGAGGCACAGTCTCTGCAAAAGACTGATCTTTGGAAGAATTTTTGATCCATCTGGCCTGTGTACAAAATATAAATAATATATAATTAGACATGAATGTTCAAAGATCAGTCTTTCAGGAGGTTTAGTTTTTTTATACTGTGTTTTAATTTTTGTAGAGCTTCCTTTTTTTAAACCATTTTTTTGTAGACTTTCTACAAAATAGGGATTTATTTTCATTTCTTGACAATGTGTTTGGTGTTACTTGATTTATTTTTCCTTTTCCTTCTCTTCTCTTCTCTTCTCTTCTCTTCTCTTCTCTTCTCTTCTCTTCTCTTCTCTTCTCTTCTCTTCTCTTCTTGCTGTTTGTGAAGTGGAAGATACTGAAGATGAACTTTATTTTTCTGGAGAATGCCTTTTAGAATTTTTACTAAGGAGGATTAAAGAGTGTCTGTTATGTTTTGAATAGTTTCAAGCACTTGGGAGTTTAAAATTAAGGCGTCTCTCCAGCAGCAGTTTTAGCAATAGATTTATTTTATTCTTAGCATTGAAGGGTTTTGTTGTTGTTGTTAAAGTGTTAGTTCACTATCCTGTGTGTTTAATTTTTTTCAGGTTGGGTTATTTAGGTTTCAGCTGTGGTGGAGGTATAGGCAACAGCATTTTAAGCTGTCTTCTCATGAGCAGTTCAGCTGGAGAGGGTTCCAGTACAAGTGTTACTTTACATTTTAGCTGGGGTAGAGAGTGAGATTAATGATCAGTGCAACTATTTCAGTCATACATCGAAAGCTTTATTGGGACATACTTCAGCAATAACTTATTTACAACAATAATTATAGGCTCACATAGCCTTGGAGTCGAGAGAAGTCAGGTCAGCTGGCCAGGCGTTACCACTTCGTTGGGGATTCAAGATGGCCAAAGATGCTCAGCGCAATCTCGAGTGATCAGATTCCTTGTGGCTATGCAACTTTTTTATACTTCTGGCTACATGTTTTTAGTCGCATTATACTATTTCATATTTGGTTAACCTAATTCTGCATCCAGTCAGTGCCTGCTGTCTTGTTCCTGTTAGGTTGCAAAACACCAACCCTGCCTGACAACCCAATGGTGCAAAATGCCAACCTGGCCCAGCAACGCAGTACTTGCTTAACTTAGTCGCATGTGTTTGCACCATCATGGCATTACTCTGGCCAAAGAGGGCTTGCCAGGCCTACACAGGTGGTGTCAGGAGTGCCAAATGTGGAGGAAATATAACAGCTTCCCAAGGAGCTCTGCTCTGGAGCCATCCTCCCCGCCCCCAGCATTTTCCCCACCAGTAACCTAGCACTGTTGCTGCTCCACCCACAACTCCACTCCTGCATCCTTTTGCAGCCGTGGCTCTTTATGGGGATGCCTTGGCAATGCTGTTCTCATAAGCTTGAGTTGACAAGAGCTTGTGCTCTACATATATCTTGTTTAGCTAGCCTGTAAATAGGGACCTACTTAATTCATGGTGGCTGCCTCCAGATTTTGCACTCCCAACATGGCACCAGGTGCCATTTTCACAGTGGAGCATGCTGGGTCCTCCCATGCCTCTGATTGGCATAGCCATCTGTTAATCTCTGGGAAGGGATGGGACTTCTGGGGTCTTTCAGCCTATCAGAGGTGTTGGGGAGCCCACTGCACTCCGCTGTAAAAAATCTCCCTCCTCCTCCCCCGCTCCTCCCCATGCTTTAGGACACCAGATCTTCCTGCCATTTTCTGTTTACAGCTCCTTTTCCCCTCCCCCCCTCCCCCCCACCTTTCCTGGCCATTTCCCCACTTTTTCACAAGGACTGGACTTTTTCACGGGGGACCTACCAAATTTGTGGTTTCCGCAAAAATTGCGAAACTGTGAATTTGGTAAGTCCCTACCTATAAGGTGCATAGCTATCCTGCCTCATGCTGTTTTTAGCCATGCAATGTCCTTTAAGAAGCAGGAACATGTTCATTACCTATCTAAAAGTCAGCAATATCCTCCCTCACTCCAACACACAACAGATCTGGGGCCATCTGGCCACTTCGTTGAATAGCTGGGAAAGCAGGATTGTAGTGCTCCCTAAGCACAAGCCCTGACTCTTTGATCTACAAATGCAGCTTTAATTAGCAATGTAGTGCCTAAGACATAGAGTTAGATGGTTGTGATTCCCTCCAGTAGAGGACACAAACACACTAAACTGTTCACCACAGAAACGTTCCTCTGACATTGTAGTATGATCTCCAGTAACCTTGTATGTTATGTGACTTAAGACGCATGGACAAATAGCTAATCAGAGGAGCAACATATTCTAAGGCTGTAATTCTCAACCAGGGTGCTCCAGCACCATGGGGTGCCATGAGATCTTTATTTAAGGATGCTATAGAGTGCCACACAGTATTAACACTGTTAGGTATGCAAATACTTACACAATTCACAAGATAAATCCAGAGATTTCAAATGGGAATCCATAGGATCAAAACCATTCTGACCTGTTTTGTTCTTTCTGAGTTCTTTGCAACAGAAGAATTGCTCTACTGTTATTCCATAGTCAAAAAAAACAAGTGAAAACTAAGCGGTGGCATTTTCCGAGTGGTGCCTGGAGTTTAACAAGGAGTGCCATCAGTTTAAAAAGGTTGAGAACAGCTAGTCTAGTGGATATAACACTGGAATGGGTAACAGGAAACCTCTGTTGAATTAAAGTTACTTCCCATCTGAATCAATGTTCATCTGCCCATTCTTGACTATTTAAACTATAAACTTGGGAGTAGGGGCTGTATCTTTCTGTGTTTGTGCACTGCCTAGCAAAACAGGGTCCTGAATTTCACTGCTCAAGCTACAGTAGTACAATAATTCTTAATACCTTTGTATGTCTCTCATTTCTCTCATCCTTCATTGCAGGATGACAACCGATATCATGAGGATATTTTTGGAGTCACCCTGCGTACATATGAAGTGACTAACCGCCTTAGATCTGAGTCGATTGCGTTCATTGAGGAGAGCAAAAAGGACACGGATGAGTGAGTTGACACGTTTATTTTAACCTGTGCTATTGTTTCTGAAGTGTGTGGGTTGTAGAACCCAAAAGGATGCTTTTACTTATTCACACGTATGAAACCTCTAGTAGCAGAGACAGAAATAGGAGTTTGATTTTTTTTTCATGTTAGCAGCAGACAAAGCGGCGGCGCAGTTTCTCTAAGACAATGATGGCTTCAGTAGGCTGGATCCACACCTGATAGAGCTACTTTGTCTTCCCATGGCATGAATTTAGCCCACTCAGCTCAGGATACCATATTACAACAGAAAAAATTTAAGGCACGAGTGAGTAATTACCATTAGAATTGAAAATTATCTGACAGAACAGAGTTTTGTTGGGAAATGTCAGTTTGACATCATCAAAATGTTCGGCAGAAACAGTCTGTCAGTTGCATCAAAATGCTGAAAGAAACCAGGCAGGCAGCCTGGTTTCCTGCCCGCCCCCTGCCATCTGACTGGTGAGTGCCTCTCAGGTTCTCTAGAACCTGGTGCTCCAGGTGAGCTGCCTCCGAGCCATCACTTCCCTCATACCTGTGTCTCACCTGGTAGGCAGGCGGGTTGGCTGGCTACATGGTAGCTGCATGGCCAGTGCCCTTTCTAGCAGGCACACAGGGAACCTGGGCCCTATTTAATCAGAGAGCTGTGTGTTCAGCTCCCCCTGAAAGGCAGGAAGCTGAAGGACCAAACCACCTGAAATATTCTCCCCACTGCCCTGCACAGGCCTGCTCTGCCTCTCTTCTATTCAATGAAAACTGTTCAAAATCTTGACATTTTTCCCAGCCCAGAAAATCCTCCTTCTGCTTGGCTCCAGTCATGAGCTCCAAGTTCAAACAGAAACAAAAGAAAGCTGATGCTTTGCTGCTTGCTTAACTGCTCAGACTCTTGCTCTACCTGAATTGTCCTACTTGAGCCAAGAGATCAATTAGGACAATCTCCTTCAAGGAAATGCTAATGAGTAACATCTCCGTACCCCCGAGGAAACTGCTCAGTCTGTGTCCTGGGCCTTGCCACTTGTAAGTTCTTTTCCCTCATTTCCTGTCTGAAGTGTTCTGCTGACTGTCCTGAGTTGGGACTCTTGGTTTTGTGAACTGACTTTGACCCAGATTCTCTCTGTGACCCTGAGCAAGTCGTTTAACCTATGTGTGGTTTATGATTCATCTAGACTAAGGCAGTTTGCTTCAGTGCAGCCCCTCTATGTTTTGCAATGTACAAAGAAGGCTTCAGTTCTCCATGTCTATAATAGGGGTAGCAGTAGTTACCATCCTACCTGGATGGGGGTGTGTGGTGTATGCCACCTGTAAAGGAATGTCACCTGTAAAGCACTTGGCATTCTTTTATGAAAAGGGCCTGGGGGAGCACAGATGGTGATGATTATTGCATTAACTTGCTCTGATGTGTTACAATGCAGGTGGCTTAGACAGGAGACCATGTCTTCAACCTGGCTCCACAGACTTCGCCCAGTAATGTCAACCACATACTTTATCCCATGTTGCACTGCCATCTGGTGGCCAGGGCTGCTCATTGCACTTAAGTTGTCACATACTGATAAGGGACTAGCTATCAACTCTTCTCTCTAAGCTTGTCCTTTCTTCACCTTCTCTTGCAGGGTTTTCTGCTCATAACTGGATCCCATTGCCCCAGATGGAATGCCAAACCAGTCACAGCAGCAGCCACCCCCCTCCAGCTGGAGGGTGCTGGGTTTTGTATTTTCACGGACACGGCAGCTCCTTTTCTGCGGGGACTGCCCATGGAACGTGCTCTGTCTCTTGTCCTGTTGTTGTGTCCTGATGATGATGATGATGATTTTCCTTCTCTCTCTCTCTCTCTCTCTTGTCCTGTGGCGGTTTCTTTTAACTTGTTTCCCTCCCTGGAGTTCCCTGCTGAAGTGCGATGGCTTTATAATCTGCAGTGGCTCTTACGAAACTATGTTTCTTCTTCTTCTCACGTTCTGACAAGGGCGTTTTGCTGCTGCATGAAATCACCACCTTAGCAATCATCTGCATTTTTTGGTGTTTCAGGGAGAGGGAAGGGCCAGGTGCCTGGGCCTGGGAGCTGGCAGTTCCTGATTAAAGCAGCGAGGAGTGGAAAGAAGCTGTTTCCCCAAGACCCCTTCCCCCTGCACAACTAGGACCTTGGCTGAATCACTGCATCGTCCTTGCTTTCCATTAGACCATATGGGCCTGGCCCTCTGCCGAAGCTGAGCACAGAGGACACACGGTGCCTGCCATGTCAATGGACCTTGCTGTCCTCTCCAGAAAGCCTGGAAACACCAAAGCTTTGTTCTGTTTAAGGGGAGGGGTTTGTCTGCATTTAATAGATACTGGATTCACCTAAGACAGCTTTGTGATATATTCTAATTACACCATCACTTCCCCTCCCCTGGCTTCACTCCCCTGCAGCTCTTCCCTTAGTCATCCTCTGCCCCCAGTTAAGAGGCACCTTTACCTCCCTGCTGGATGAAGGTCATGGGGCATGCGCAAGCATAGCACACCGCAGCCTACGGAGTTGTCTGCAGCTGGGCAGCATGTGGGTGGCATCTGGTTGGTTACAAGGAAACACAAGCCCAGACCATTCTGCCAAGCTGTCTTCAGAACCTTCCAGGCAGGCGATAGGGGCTGAAGGTTAAAGGTGGCCAGAAAGCAGGAGAGGGCTACAGGCTTGCTGAGATCCCTGCAGGAAGGTTCTGAGCCAGGGATTGTCTGTGTCATGGAGCTGCGCTGAGCTGAGGTTCACACTGGACCCAGGAGCCCTCTCCAGCAGGATGAGGGGAAATGTAAAGCAAGGAGGCTGAAAGGGGAAGCCCCATATGCCCAGCTCTAGGGGTATCTGCCAACAATAAAGGCTGATGGGAAGCCAGCGGGTAGCTTGTTCCCCCAGGTTATATTGCATGAGGTCTGCTAAAGCTATATAATGCATTCCTGACCCCAGCTGCCAGGTTCTTTGGGAGCCCCATTTAAATGAGCAAGAGAGGCTCTTGGGGCTTCAAAGGAGGGTAGCTTCATCCCATTGCAATTGTGTGACCTGTCCTTTCCCAGCACCCTCCCTTCACCCTTCCAGAAGCTCTGAAGTGCTCATGGCACAAGGCTGACTGCAGTGGATGCCTCCACTTGGCCAAAAAAAAGTATTCTGCCTGCTATAATCCCATTCCCAAACTGCATGGGGCATTTCTGCCAGGAGGTGTAGCAGGGGATGTAGACCAAGCTCAGGGACTGATGCAATGATCCTGGGCTCTGAAATGCTGCCAACTCAGGCTCAGTGCAAAAAGCCAGCCACCCAAGTAACCTATGAAGGGATGCAAAGGGGTCATCAGCACCTTTTTTTCCAGGCATCTCAAGCTGGTGCACAGTCCATCTCTCTCGTTCCTCTTTTGGGAATGAAAACATCTCCTTGCCCCTCTTTCCCCAGCTGCTGGATTCCTTGGGCATGGGGAATGCTCAATATTCCCTCCACCATGCTCTACCCTACAACCCTGCAGGCAGCAAAGGGAGGCTGCTGTTTTCAGGTAGCTTTTGCTGTCCTTCCTCCCTGGGAACTCACAGTACTGGACCACTTGTCAGTGTCAGCATGTGCTATCACCAGAACAGGGAGCTGCAAGGAAGGAGGGCTTTAACAGCTGTAACAAATTGTTTTGACTTCAGAGACCAGGATCTGCCATTGACTCCCCCAAGCCACACTTTTAACAAAGCAAACCCCTCCAGATTTGAAACTTCCCCTGCCCAAATGCAGCTTGGTTGTTCTAGTTCAGGTCACCTTGATTGGCCTCCGACTATGCAGTGACCACAGAAGTTTGATTTTGCTGCCAGTCTTTCCTGCATCCCTAGTCACTAGAGTGCGCTGTCCTTTCCCATAACAGGATCTCTTCCTCAACTCTAGATGTGTCCCAGAAACAAAGCTTGGGCCAAAAGGCCTCCAAGGCTTTGGGAAAGGTTGCATCCAGGTCTGAATTTGATTGTTCAGATCCATCTCTTAGCAGGACATCTGTTGCTGATGTGTGTGGTTGCTGCCACCTTGTGGTAGTTCACAAGCTCTCTGAACTGGACAGCTGGCCAATTTGTTGCCTCATGGGATGAACAAAGATCCCAGGTCAAGCCCCCATCCACACTACAGCTGGTGTTTTGTAACCATTTGCAACTGGTTTACAACAGGGACTGCATCTGTCTCTCTACACTGCCTTAGTTGGTTTTGGGAGTGTCCGGCATATATCCCACAGTGCCTCTTCAGAGGCTACATGCCACAGGGGATTTGCACACAGAGCAGTTGGTGGAGCAGTAAATTCTGGGATTTTCCAGTGCACAGAGAGCAGGGAAGGAAAGGGAAAAGCCAGACCTCTTATGATTTGAAGGAAGCTGGGGATCCTGTCTGCTGTAGCATCAACACTATGCTAAACCAGTTCCGTCAACTTCAGCCTCTGGCAGGGTGAGGCAGTTAGTCATAGTGGTTGCTCCCCATATGGTGTGCCCACATAGAGCATGGCTTAGAGCCAGCAGGAGTGCTACTAACCTAGTTATAAACTCAGTTCAAAGTTGTTGCCCAAGTAGGGCTGTAGGCTCCAGCTTACAGCCAGTACAGTGAGCTCTCATCAGGAGCATAGGGACCCCACTCTACTATTCCCTCAACATGAGGCTCATGTCCTGGCCCCAGAGAAGTAGAGGGAAGGAGAAGGAATGAGGAGTGTGAAAGAGAAGGCGCTGCATTTGGTAGAGACAGATTTGCAAATCTGGGAGATGAATGCCCAAGTCCTTCATGCCCCTTTGAAGATGAGTCTTAGAGAGGAAAATGCTGTGTAAAGTCCAGCCAGCTCTTATTGGATACATCTCAGAGACAGGACAGGCAATGAGGGAAGAAACCAGTAGTGACAGGAAACTAGCCATTGCAGAAAGAAGTGTATTAAAGAGCTCCTTCTCTCCATCCATCTTGTTTTGCTGGGATCATTAGTTCATAAAGTCCTGAGCTGACTTGTTTCTTAACTGAGCCAGTTCCTTTTAGGACAATTAGCTTTCCCAGTTGCAGAGGTTTTGTACCCCCCTGAGGTTCCTCTAGCTCCTATGGCAAAGGGGACATTAACCTGCAGAACGCCTCTATCATTCCATAGTTGCAGACCTTTCGGGAACAAGCCACACTGTTCAGCTTAGTGTAAAGCGTGCATGTATGCTATGTGCATAGCACGTAAGTGGTGGACATAGCCATGGGATCAGGTAAAAAGCAGAACTCTATGTATATTTTTTTGACTGTTCTGTCTGCATTCAGTCGGTGATACTCTCCTCCATGGCTACTTCCCATATTCCAAACTTCTGAGCAGCTTCAAATATCTCCTGGGCTTGATAGATCCCTGGCGTGATCCAGTATGGTAACTCCATGTACAACATCTGTAATGGGTTGTTTTGGTTTCAGAGACCAGGACCTGCCATTGCTATGAATGTCAAAGCCTGCTGCTACCACCACCCAAACACATCCCCAGCCCATTTCTGATTCCAAAGAGTTAAATAGCAAGGGAATCCTTACTAGACCTTATCAAGATTTATTTTTCCATTTTTTAAATTTCAAACTCAATGCATGATGAGGAAAAACCATGGGGAATATTCCCCAGTGTTTTCCAGCAGGCTCTACTCATTATCTTAAACTAATGAGGCATCAATTCACCAGAACAAGCATCTGAGTATTCAGCCTCAGTTCAAGGATCACAAAAGCTTTGTCCCCCTTTCCCCCCACCCCAATACAAGTTGTCTAGGAGTTTATTGAGGGGAGAGGCAGTACATATGCTATTCTTTATATGGCTATGCAGCATCCCAAATAGGGAGGGCAAACAACAAAAGCAGATCTCCGTCCCAAAGATTTATGGTTGCAGCTGAGAGCATGCAGAGGCAGAAGTTGAGGGAAGGATGCAGCAGAAACATTCTCCACTCATATCCTTTCTTTTATTTTACTTCTAAAATATATTAAATATTAATAACACCCTTTCTCTGTTATTCTACCCCCTTATTATTGCACATGAAACCCAAAGCCTATACCCAACAGTCCTTCCTGCATTTCCCTGAAAAGAATCCTGGCCCCTCCTTCCAACTCCAACCTGCCCAGGCCAAAAGGGGCAACAAGTACTACAGCAAAGGTTGATTTGGGTGACAACTTTGGAGCATGAAGTGATAAGGGGATGCTACTCCCCGGAGTCTTAACTGTAGTTCCCTTCAGCTGTTCCTTGCTCATGGAGAGGCAGGGACACAGAAGCAAACAATATTGGTCTTAAAGCAGCTGCAGACCATGGAGACGAATTTACATATTGATGAAGCAATGGGGATGATCTTGCTGAGGCTTCAAAAACTAAGCTAAATGCATTAAGCCAGGTCCTAAACTGTTGTCATCCAGGTAGCAGCACCAATCAAGTCATTAAAATTGCTCCGATTTCCAACAGTGGAGCATCTAGGATAATATTATATCGCGCTTACTTTCAAGCTTTGTAGATGAGGATGTTACTAGAGTGACATGGGTTTGGGGTTTGGATTGCTGTTTCACTTTTGTAATTGCTTCTATTGTTCCATAGGGGAGCACAAGCCTTTACAGACTAGATAGAGATGGACAAGTGGAATTTTTCTGCAGTGTTCGCTGTTGCCTTAACTGTGTGTCCACTGGCAGTTTCACCAATGATACCTGATGAAGCACAATTAGGCCTACACATGTGCTTTCATGCACAGTAGCCTATTTTAGTGTGCATTAAAGCATCATGTTAAAAAATGTACTAATACGCTAATGCACAGTAAAAATGCGCTGCTCTGCATTAAGCATCACTAAAGCATGCGCTTACACTACTGCACATTAGGCAGCCTAATGTTCATTTAGTTAGTACCTCACATTTAAGGGTGCCTGTACACAACAGTGGAGGCTGTTCTGATGTGCTGGATTCACAGTGTGTCAGAGCAGACTTGAATAATCTTGTACAGATTAATTGAGTCTTCTGGAGTGTGGTAATTACCACACTCCAGCAGCCTCCCACATCTCATGTATCAGTGTCCCCACACTTCAAAATGGTGGCGGGGTGCTTGAACTAAAGCTTGTCAAACAAGTTATAATTAAAGCGGCTCTCAGAGCTGCTCGAGTTAAGTGCCACCCTCCCCCCACTCATAGAGCACATGTACAAGTGCCCAGAGGTACTACATTTAATGCACAGTAGCAAAAGAGCATTAATGAATATGTAGACATGCCCACTGAGTACTTTTGATAATCCTTTCTGGGGGCTGCAATCCAGAACTATTTAGATGCTTATAATTCAGATGATAAAGTCCGAGTCCCATGAGGTACAAAGTCTTCTCAGTGCCCATTGGCTTCAGTACAAGTTAGAGGCAGTTTCAGGCCTTGGCAGCAGCAGTTACATGATAACAGTAGCTTTGCATGCACTAATCTGCACTTGCCTGCAATGCATTATTCTACAGTAATCCTGTTTGAAATCTGTCTTTGATTGTTGGATCTAAGCTCTGGCTTCTCCCATACAATTATATGTATTTCCTAAACTTCAGGGGAAATTGCTGCTTTAAAGCATTCCAGTTTCTGGGCTCAAACAGGCCTTACTGGAGCTAGTGTTCTCTTGTTTTTATGTGAAGACAGCACATGAAATATTTAAACGTCAAAGCATGGGTCTTTCTTTTCCCTGCTGTACCAACATAGAAAACAGGAGGGAGACTACCTGTACTCTAAAATACCCCACCCTATTATTGTTGCCCATAACTGCCAATGAAGAGATGTTGAAAAGGCCAAATTATGAAACTGAAAAACCTCATTTCAGATGCTGATTGTAATCTGTATCCAAGAACCAGCCACTCTTCTGCTGAGACCATTTCACAGCAATGTATTGATCATGGGAGGGTGAAGATACTTTTTTTCCCCATTTGTGTAACTGGGTCTTAGAGTGTTGTAGCACAGGGACTCAAAGGCAATGAAACCAGATGTGTTGGGGTCCTAGCCCTGGCTATTACTTGTGTAAGGAATTCCATAGGGCAGGGATTTGTACCTGCTGTCAGCATTGCCATGCCACGGAGGTTTGGGATAGTGGTCAAGGGAACAGCGACTGTAAAGGTACAAGCCTCCAGAAGACAGTGGGTGCAGGGAGTGGCTCTGCCACAACTCCCCATTCTAGGAAGTGGGGAGGCACTCTGGACTCTACGAAGTCTGGCTTTCCAGTTTAGAAGTGCCTGTTTCTAGGGCTTAGTTCAGAACCATCCTCTCTCGGGAATGAAGTGGCTGGAAATATTTATGGTTGGAATTTCAATCCTAAAAAACTTTGCCTAAAAACCCAAAACATTTTGATTTGGGGGTGTTGGTTTGTTGAAAAAATAGCCAAAATTTCAGTTTCCCATAAAAATGCAGAACAACACCCTAACTGCACAAGCCAGCCCGACTGTGAACCCACTGGCTTCTTTGAAATCATGCTTCTAAAATGTTTTCTTGAACCTTAGCGCTCTAAGTTTGTGTAAATGGAAACTAGCAAACCGTTTGGGTTTTCAGCGGTTCCAGATCTATGTATGTATGTCAGATGCCTCAATCAGTGTCACTAGGAACCAACCACACCCCTCTAAGGCAGTGTTGCCTCAGTTAAATAACAAGTTCATACAATAGTCAGTCAATTTGTTTCACAAATAGCTACAGCTGGTTGGAAAAGACAGCCGAAAAGGATTGTCAACTTTTTGTTTAAATGTTTTACTTAAATTTTAATTTTTAAAAAATTTTAAACAGCTCTTTGCTGGGTACACAACATGAAAAAAATGTTCAAATGTCAACATTTTCACTTAAAGTTCAACTTTTTTTTAATAGCCATCAGAAAGGAAATTTCAGAAAATGTCAACCGGATCCAAGGGAAGTAAAACTACCTTTCAAAAATGTATCTAAATTTCTCTTCAAGTCACAGACCTGGATGATTCCAAATTGGCTCTTCATATTTCTGTGTGCTTTAAAAAGACATATTAACAAAATGCACTTATGGTAGTTGCCAGAATGCCTCTGAAGTAGAAATGCACATTTCAGAATCTCCTTTAAATGAAGCATACTAATGTATGGCATTGAAGTGATGGTTTGGAAGCCAAGAAAATTCAGTGCAAAAGTCTGTTTTGGTGGCAGTGCTGTAAATAGACCTGTGGCAGGCGCCCCCAAGTTTTACTGGGAGAATTTGCCCTCAGAAATTATGACTTGATGGCCTGAAAGAAACTCAGGCTTGATGAAGGTTGAGTTCACTTGGCCCCAGCAAAGTGAAGGTACTGGGTTGTGCATGATTCCCCAGGTAGTAGTGGGAGCCTAGCAAGATGGTTTTCAAACAGAACTTGTTACTGTTTGTCTAGCATCTAGTTAGAAATACAGGCAGAAAGTCTGCCAGCTGCCTAGAGGATCAAGGTACAGAATTTCAATGGATTTTAATAGGAATTGAGGTATTATTTCCCTTTTGGGAAGATTACAAAAGTTAAGCCAATAAAGTTTGTTTAATGATCTTTTTCATGAGGAGCAAAAGTGTCCCAGTGAAAGGGGGACATGTTTGTGAAATGTGACAGAGATTTGGAGAGGAAAAAACCCACAAATTTAAAATGCTAGAGTTTTCTTGAGCCTTTGAATTCTGGTGGGTTTTCTTCCCTGCTGGCTGGAACTCCATTCTTTCCTTATTCTCCTGTCCTTGTCACCTTTCCACCTCCTCTTTGTGTCATTGTGCCTTCACATTCATTTTTTAAATGACACCATGAGTTAAGACTGGAGCATTGACTTGATTCTCATTTTGCATTTCCCGAGGTGGGTGGGTTGGGGTTGGTTTGTTTTGTAGCATTAAGCATGATTCAAACCTAGGTTTCTTTTGAGAAGTGGGGTTGGGGTGGGAGTGGGGAATGGGCAGGTGTTGTATTTTATCATACCAATGCTTTAAGCAGTCAGAAACATGGTTTCCCCTACCTCTGAGCTCTCAATGCTGCTAAAATCTCTGCCATTCGTACAATGTACTCCAGCACCTCTCTCATGGACTGACTCCCGCTCTGTTTGCGCGGTATCCACACTGTTCTAAAGCATGCACCTCTTTCTGTATAGTTCCAATCTTCTGATTTTATGGAATAAAATACTTATGCCTGTTTGCATTACAGTAAAAAATAAAAAGTGGACTAAATCTAGAGGGCTGTCCTGTTAGTTTATTTCTTCTCTTTCTGTGGTTTCCTGACACCCGAAGTTCACCATATATCTTAATATGCCTCATCAAAGCTCTGTTTAGCTGACAGTTTGTTTTTAAAGCTCTGACATTACTATGGGATACAATGAGATAACTTGTATTTCTCTGGGAGGTATGGCACTGCCTTGCTGGCTGCTTGTTTTTCTGACCATTATATCTTAACAACCTTTGCATTGCAGGCATATGTATAGTGGGAAAATTTTAAAGATAAACAGGCTTAGAACATGTCCAACTTCCAGTAGATGTTCAGATGCTTGGTGATAATGAAATCACTCACTCAAGTTGCAACACATGGACTTAGGTGTTGGACTTCTAGCATCTTAATAAATCTGGCCTGGGTATAAGGGAAAAGGAGAAGGACCTTGTTCTCATAGGGTTGAATAGCCCCAGCTTGTGTTTTAGGGACAGGGATCAATTGAAATGCAGCAGTCTCCTTGGTTAAAAGCAGTTCAGAGAGGATGATTGCATTAATAGGTGTCACCAGCTTTCACTGCTGTCCCTCTTAGTCTTGTTGGGGATGAGAGGACTCAAATAGCAGCTGGAAGCAATGTAACATTTGTGATATAATACTGAAATTTCGCAATGCAGAAACATCTTCAACCTATACATGAGAGAAAGTGTGTGTGTGCGCGTGCACATGTGTAGACACATAGTACATGACAGAGAGAGAGACAAATTGGTGACCAACCACAAAGCCCAAAGACCCCTGGGGAAGTTCACTGAGTCTGTTCTCCTTCCAGGTCCAGCGTGAGAAATCCATATTGGTTTTGGCAGGCAGTATCAGCTCTGCCACTTAACATAATTCGTATAATCAGCCTAACACTTCAGGGCTTCAATCAGTCCCCTGAAGGCTCAGAAAGGAATTCTTCCCTAAAAAATCATAATTGGCTAGATGCTCTTTTTAATCCCCAGGTTCCTCTGAAGCACAGCTGTGACCCACAGCTGAGGGCAAGACACCAGAAGAGAAAAGCCAATGCACACCACAGCACAGCAAACCCTCTGTTCCTAAATCCCGGTGATTCGTGCTCACGTGATCAGCCACCTTAAATTTGGAAAGGAATTTTCCCCTAGGTCACATCTCCTTTGTCTGTAGCAGAAGTGGAGTGGGATTAGCTGTTGGGGTCATCTAGCCCTGTCCCACCCAGTCAGTTTACCAATACTGCAGTAGTCTAAGGATTCTTGCCACTTTAGTTCCATCTGTTCTCTCTCTGGCCATAATACTTGGTTTTCTTGAGGTCTGGAAAGCAGAGAAGAACACTGGCTCCAATCTGGTCAAATAAAATCCATTCAGGAGAATTCTGAAGCAAATTCTCTTTTATCTCTGGCTATTTATTAGATGGAGCCCAGAAACAGAGAAGGATTTAACCTGGATCTCCAGACAAGTCAGTGGCAGAATTGAAACAGGGTTGCAGAAGACCAGTACATTAACACATTAGATTTTACAGCTGGAGTGCTGTTAACTAAAGCAGAGGATGCTTCAGCTCAAGAGAGGAAAAAGAGACCAAAGAGAGCAAGAGCAGAGTGAGCAGCAGTCCCCATTGGAGCAGGAGGCAGGGGTGCAGCAACTGTCCAAACCCCATGAAGAGGAAAGGAGGTAAGAGTAGCATCAGGATAAAGATTAGCCCTAGCACTCAAGAGGGAGGCATGAAGGTGTGAGTGCAGACACATTCCCACTGTCAAATAGTCCCACAGCATCCTGAACAGGAGAGGACAGAGACTGTTTACTGGAATCACTGGAAAATCTAGCCAGTGCCACTGCCAGTGCAGCAGGAATTGTGGGCAATATTTTTTAGGTTTAAGGCACCCCTCCTTAAGTTCAAGGCATGTCTTGTAAAATGCCAACTTAGTTTTCACTCTTTTTTTTTTTTTTACTACAGAAAAATAAAACAATTCTTCTGTTGCAAAGAACTCAGAAAGACCACAGCGAGTCAGAATGGTTTTAACACTAAGAATTCCTGTTTGAAATATCTGGGTTTACACACTTAGCAGTGCTAACTAACATTGCATGGCTCCCTCTTCTTCTTCGGCAGTCCCTCACAGTCAAGGATGATTGTCTTCCGTGACTGTCTCATCTGTGTGTCCAAAAATGGCTGATAAGGCATATCCAGGCTCGACAGACTATACTGCAGCTCAGACATGTTTCCGTGTGGGGTACGTGGCACGCTATTTCTACCACTTCTGCTTTTCCATCTCCTGTTGTTGTTGTGAGGTTTCAAAGTATTGAGATCCCTACAGCACCCTTGAAAGGATCTCAAGGCATGCCAAGGTACCATAGCACCCTAACTGAGAATCACTGTGTGTGCTCTTCCTCTCTTCTCATTCCTCTCAGGGAAAAGCTCTGGAGGATGCTTCTTTAGAAAGGCAGGAGCATGGAGGCTGTTTCTGTGTGCCTCATCGTAGGGAGACCACCTCTTGAAAAGGCAAAGGCAGGACACAATGGCACAGCTGGTGAATTCAGACGGATGGGGTGGGTGAAGCAGCACACGGGAATGTGTGTGTGGGCAGGGGGAGGTTGCAGCCTCTCTGCTCCCAGCTGGAGTGCCTGGCTGGCTGCACTCCTGTGTGCCTTTCCACCCACCCCACCAGTCTGAGTTCACCAGCCACATTTCTCCCTCCCTTCCCCTCCCCTCGCCATGGCGGCACAGCCAGAGCAGAGGCAAGTGGAGTGGGGGGTGGATGGAGGCTTCCCATCCTGCTGCCTTTCCCTCGGGAGCCCTGTGCTAGCCAAGCACCCCCTATCCACCCAGCAGTAGCAGGGGGCACAACATGCCAATACCACCCCTGCTGCTGCTAGGTGGGCAGGGGGTGCTTTGCCATGGCATGGCCAGTGCAGGGCCCCCAGGGGCAGAGCAGCAGGTCGGGGAGCCCCAAGCCCACAACAGACAGCTGGCATTTGGCCCTGCCCCATGCACAAATCTGGGGTGGGGACATACCCCACCATGCCCCTTGCACCTGGACAAGCTGCCTGTGGCTCCATCTCACTCTACACCCCAGCCCCATGCACCACCCTGGCTGGGCAGTGCCCTGAGCCCCTGTCCCACTCCCTCCCTCACCATGGGCGTCTCTATCTGCCTTCCTCTCACCCCCCTATACCTCCTCCCCCCATAGAATTACCTGCAAGGAACTGCTTTCCAGGCTGCCTGGCTGTGTCCCCGGCCACATGCACGTGTGTGGGCATGCACATGTATATGGCATGCCCTAAGTCCCACTCCCAGCAGCCCCTTGCAGGCTGGAAAGCTGCCACCCTGCAAGGGGAAACCCACCATTTCCTGTGGATCTCTGCATGATGCTGCAAATCTGGGACAAATGCTGTCCTAGAGTTATGCAGCCTGGGACTAGGACTCGAGGTTCCCATTCTGGGACTGTCCCACTCAGGGATGGGTGTGGTCACCTTACCTCAGTGATAGGTTGTTGCAAAGGCACCAGATCCCCTAGAAGCCCTTGGGTTTGGGAGGCACAGGTCAGGGCACTGAACTCTTCACTCAGAGTATGACTGAGAAAAGATGGGTGAATGGAGACAGTGTAGGATGGTATCATGGGCAGAAAGAGGGCCTTGGAGGGTTCTTGGAACAACTCCTCAGAGACAGTCATGAAGAACTGCTGCATCCATCTAGGAGGCTGGCCAGCTAGGACAGCATGACTTGTCTATAAAACCTTGGAAGAAATAGAGATAAGGAAGAAACAGAATCATAATCACTGATCCATGGATGGATGAAGAGAAATACCATGATCACCCAGGTGGTTTTTCTACTGGCTGGGGAAAACCATGTATGTGGCAGGGAGGTAGTACCCTGACCAAGGTGATACATAGTTAGCCTCCCACATTCACTTTCAGTGGGAAGATCTTGGCTATACACCGACTATATGGAAATGGGAGACTCCTCCCTAGCTTGCTCCTGCAGTCATATGTCTAAGGGCAAGTGAAACTCGGGGGCATCCAAACCCCAAAACTCTGGGCTTGGGCCTGCATGTAGGATGCCTGCCAAAGGATTTGGAAACATCTGAAGCCCCAGGTGGGGGTGGAGGATGCTTGCTAGTAGTAGGGCCCCATATGACTCTTGAATGACTCATGGATTTGGGATTGATTTGGCTGATTTGACTTGGGACATGAAAAATTTTCCTTAAAAAAAAAATCCCCCCAAAAAATCCATGGATGGATTGCAGTGATGTGGCAGTGAAACCACACCCTGAATCATCTCCAGACTACTCAGGTGAAGCATTCTAGTATCTGGGTATTCTAGTATCATGCAGATGGCCAGATCAGAAAACATGTGGTAGCAAAGATTTGAGAAAAGGGCTAGCAATGAATTCACAGGTTGTAGTCTTCAACAGGGCCTTAGTGAGCAGACAGTTGGTAAATAGTAGCTTCCTTAGTAATTGTTAGTGAAGGGGAATAAGGTACCAGAGCTCTGTAGCATGGGAGCGGAGAGCTCCCTGGAGCACAGTAACTGAGAATACCAAGTGCTTTCCATCCCCAGGATGATTGAATGGCTTTTCCATGCCCGATCCCGAGCTCAGGTACTGTTGAGCTGTGAAGGAGACAGAAAGGTGAAAGTGGTGGATTTGGAGGGCAATCGCTAGATGTGACGCACAGAAAACTCAGACTGGTTTAAGTGCATTTTAAACCTAGAGTGGATGCACATCCAAGCCTGAAGCATCTTAGAATGGTTCAAAAGTGCGCTTGGAAAATCAAGCACTTGGAAGAGTTCAGTGCGACACGGGAGCACCAAGTGTTCTGCGACATGGGACCAGTTGGTCCTCCAGGCATCCCACACTGCACCACCCCTTTCCTACCTCCTGCCACAGCTGGCCACTCTGGTATGCAGCCAGAACTCAACTGCCTCTGTCTTTCCCTTGTTGCCCCTTGTTCTCAGTGAACTCCTTTCCGCTGCTGTGCTGTGTCCTCACTCCTTATTTGACTGTGACCCTTATCATGCCCCTGAAAACCCCTGGGAACCCACAAACATGAGTCCAAGCATTCCCCCTCCCCTGAGCAACCTGAGTCAGGCAAGCACACCGCAGTTAGGGCTACTGCACTTTATTCAACTCCTGTTCAGGAGAGAAGAGAAAGAAGAAAAGTGACCCCCCCTGACACTTGGGCCCTAGGTGCAAGCAGGCATGCTGGGCTGGGGGCCACCCCTCACACTGGTGTCAGAGCCCCGCGCTTCACGTACACCTGTGAACCGGTTCCCAATCGGTGACATGAGGGAACAGTTCAGTCACTTCGTGCGCCCGCCCTTTCCAGAGTGGGTCCGATGGAATAAAGTGGGAAGGAGGACTGGTCCCCACAGACATGGCGGTGCTGGGAGAGGCGGGTGCGGCGCCTTTTGAGCCAGACCCGAGGCAGGAGGAGATGGCGGAGGAGGGTGCAGGGAACTGACCCCTCCCTAGGGCACCTAGAGGAGTCTGCACTGGAGACGGACGGCGCCGCACTGTTGCATTTAATGGCCTTGAAGCCAGCTCAGCTCAAGGGGCAGCAGGTGGCCAGAAGGCGGAGGGCGGCGTGAGCCCCGAAGGAAGCGGGGCGACCCACGGTTCCCGTGGGGAGCACTTCGGGGGACTTGGTGCTGGCAGGCGTCCGTGCAACTTAACGGTGCTGCTTGAAACCCACTCTCTGCGTAGGACACGTAAATGCCCTTCTCCCCTCGGGGCAGTTGGCAGTCTGGGCCTGGCAGCAGAGCCTGCCCCCCCACGGCTTGGTATCGCATCGTGCTGGACCAGTGCCCCGGAAACCCAAAACATGAGCGCACGCATCCCCTCCCTGCGCAACCGAGTCTGCGCGGTGTGCGCGCAGGGGGGGCCGAGGCACTTTGTAGACGCTCCCTTACCCCCGCCCCCCCGGTTCCTCGCCGGGTCGGAAGCGGTGGACGCTCCCTGACCCGGGGGGCGGGGCCAGCGGGGCGCGCAGGTAAACAGCCAAGATGGCGGCCCCGGTGGCGGGTCTCTGCGCCCAGCCCGAACTGGAGCCGGAGCCGGAGCCGGAGCCTGAGCCGGGGGCGGGCGCCATGGGCCTCACGGCGCTGCCTGGGGAGCTGCTGGAGCTGATCCTGTGCTCTGTCGCGCTGGGCGCCGCCGACATCGGCCGCGTCTCCTGCACCTGCCGGCGGCTGCGCGACGCCTGCGCCCCCCGCGGGAAGGTCTGGCGGGAGCGCTTCCGCCTCAGGTGAGCCGGCCCCGGCCCCGCCGCCGGCACCTCCTGCCCCCCGGCTCTGGCCGAGCTGCCGGCCCCGTCCCGCAGGCCGGAGCGGGCCGCTCCGCTGTCGCGCCCCTGCTCCCTGGTGGCGCCGCAGGCCCCGGCACGGCGGGGGCGGGGGCTCTGCTGGGCCCCGTCCGCTGCCTCGTGCCGAATGGCCGACCTGCTCCCTCCTCTTCTCTTTCTAGTCCCGGCCCAGGCGGTGCCAGTGGGCGCCCTTGTGGCGGCCGGTTGCTTTCCGTGGTGGGCCCGCGGTAGTTTCAGCACAGCTCGTCGGCCGTCCCAGCTAGAGCGGCGGGAGCGAGTCGAGACGAAACCCCTGCAAGGAGGGAGACGCTGAGGGCGTCGTTGCAGCGGGGGTGTCCGAGCAGCCAGAGGGTTTAGTGTCGGCAGTGCTCATGCTTTTGGCCCTGCAGACTGGATGAGTGGTGCCAGACTGAGCCCCACGCACCAGGATCAGGCCTTTAATGCTTCCACCCAGCCTCGGATGTATCAGGGTCACCCTCATCCAGCCCCACGCACTGAGACTGGGTGTCCAGTTTAATGTGCAGAGCCGGGGGCCGCCCACAGACCTGGAAAATGAGCAGCGGGGAGGCGGTGCCACCGTTCCTCTGCCACCAAATGTTTGGACCCATGGGGTCTGTCCCAGCCACAGGCTGGTGATGCAGGGCCGGGGGCCCACGGGCCAGGGCTGCAGCACCCCTGTTCTGAGCCAGATTCGGTGTCATTATAGCAATTGCATTATGGTCAAAACAGGCGAGGCAGTTTGGAGCATCTGCACCTGCCCAAGTACCTTTGAGCCTGTCAGTAGCTTCTGAGTTTGGCTTGAAAAGATCTCTGTAAAGTTCAACATGAAAAGAGGGCCTCTCCAGCTTGCATGCAGATTTCTTCCACCGTACCACTGGTGTGTGCTGGCCTGTCCTAGATGCCCCAGGCACAATCAATCTGTGCATAGCAGATGCCACACCTGAGCTTGCTAAGCTGGCTTCAGAGGTGGTGGTAGAGCCAAAAAAACAGTTTTTCATTCAGCCTGGCAGTGATATGGGAGTTTCTGGTAATGACAGAAGCTGTCTTCTGTTCTTTCTGAGGTGGTGTCCCAAAATGTTCTCAGCTGGATGGAAAGGGTGCAGGACTGTCTGTACAGAATTCCTGTGGGTGGTCTCAATATCCATAGCGAGTGTTAACACTTGGTCACACAAGTTTCAATCTGGTCAGCAATCTGCCTGCTTATTGCTCTAGTTACTCTTCCATGGGTGTGGCGCTTTGCTGACAAATCTTCACTATTTAGCTGCATCACCTTGAGAGAGAGACCAATGGGTTCTTGCGGGTTTTGTTCACGGGTTGCAGCTTTAGTTTTTACTTGAAGGGTAATCGCAAGGTATGGACAATGATGCAACTAAATCGTGCATGGTAGAACTGAATGAAAACTCAAGCAAGATCATTGCTGTTATTATTGTTAACACTACCTTCATACTGGTGTCTCTCAGAGAACAAACAATGGTCTGTAATTCACTGGAGCCACCACGCTTTTTGGAACAGGGTAAATTCATCTAGTACCTTTTTGTCAGCATCTTGGCACAGAAGGGTAGGTTATATTGCTTTCTCTAACTGCCAATTGGCTACTAAATTTTAGATTAGTTCAAATCAGTTGAATATTCTCTCTCCACCTGCTAAAGAAGCTATTGAACAATAGCTGGTTCACCAGTTCATTGAGCTGTGGCTTTGGGTACCTGGCTAGATATTTTCACCAATTCTCTGGTTCTAATTTCAGCAGCAAACATGAATTTTCAAGATGGTACAGGTCCAGCCTTGAAAGTGATTATGGTGGGTGATTAGTAGATGTCTCTGTCCCTGTCTTTGATAATAGATCTTTTGGCAAGAGTTGCAATATTGACCTTGTATTCCTGACTGATTCCATTATGAGTAATTACATCTAATCTCTGGAAAATTCTCGCTGTAATTTGAGTTGGAGAAATTATTCTTTATTTACTCTCCTAAAATATATGCTTGTTAGTTTTTTTTTCACTATGTGGCTGAATTTTAGTGGTGAGAAAAAGGTCTTGGGCTCCTTCAGAATGAAAGTTATTATCATTGTAACATTATTTGGATAGTTCTTGAATTGCATAGCAGCAATTCAGGTGGTCTTACTTAGCCAGTAGTAAAATATTTATTCAAGCCCAATAGTTATATATGTCAGTGTTTTGGTAATAACTATTAAATAGGGATAAAACATGTCACCGTTTTCAGTATATTAAAAAGAACGAACTTCAAAAAAATCCTGTAATTACTGTAATAAAATATTTTGTATCTTTATTAAATTTGTGGCAAGCAAGAAGGTCATGTTAAAATAGTAATATTCTGATGAAAATTGGAAAATATACATTGAAGATGACAGTAAATTACAGGAGGCCACTGTTTTATACAACCTTTTCACTCACACTTCCAACAGTATTTCCAACCATACCAAGTACAATTCTATTTCAACTTTTATATGTCCTCATTAAGTATCTGATTTTTCTGTCTTTTGAGTAGCTGTTAATATTGCTGGCCTGGCTCATGTTCTCTTACATGGGGTTGCCATGCAGCAGGTGTCTTCAATGATGCCATTTTATTAGGAAAAAGGCTGCTGTCAATAGTAGCTTTTGAAATATGAATTGAAGTTGCATTTTCAGCTCAAATGTACTTGACAGGTTATGAGGAATGCGTCATTTTAGTTTTGACAGCTGTGCTGAGCAAAACCAGTATGCCTTTATAATGACCTGCATAGGTTGTTATGTATGTATAAAGTATTTTATACATAGCCTTAAAGACCTGATTTTAGAATTCTGAGATTTTCCTGTAACTATTTGTCATTTGTTATGCTTAACACAGGATAGGGAGTTATCTTCTACTCACCCTTTAGTTAGAGCTGAGATATAGTAAGAACACTGGGCATGAATTCCAGATTTGATAGATGAGATCGTTGTCTACTTGAGGCTGGTTTGTCTTTGGAATTGGAAAATTAATATAATTTTAAAACTATGCACTTAGTCTCTTACTGAGATTAAATCTTAATTTTGTGAAGCTTTAGAGGGAGACTTTCAGAAGTGCCTGAAGTGTTTACAGTCACGGGTCTTATAGAAAGATCATGTGAGGGACTTGTGCTTCTTAGGCTCCTTTGAAACCTTCTTCTTTAACACTTAGTTTGTTTAAAAGTAAGTTTGTTTGCTGTATTTTCTGTGCAACCAGAAATAATTATATGGGAAAAATAGGAGTTATGGTTTACTATATCAGAGTGAAGATATAATGTCTTGGCTTTGTCTCTGATACTAGAGTCACATTGGTTAATTGCCTAGCAATAAGTAACATTTTGCAATATTAAACTCTCTTAGTGGGATTGAACCATTAACTTTTGAACCTGTTCCTGCTTGTCTGTTACATAGGTGGCCATCATTACTGAAATATTATAGCCAGACAGACGGTGTTAATTGGCTAGAGGAATATAAAGCACGCCACAATGCTGGCTTAGAAGCTCGAAGAATTGTATCGTCGTTCTCCAAAAGGTTCTTTTCAGAGCACGTAAGTTTTCATATTTGTCATGTATCTGAAAATAACCTACCTATTTATGTATCAGTATTTCTTACTGTGTATTTCTGATCTTATTCTTCTCCTGCCTATGATCAAAATATCAAGATTGCCTTACTGACTAGTGAAAGGTAATATAAGTCCATCAGTTTACACAAGAACAGTTGTCCACTGATTTTTCCAAAATAGAAGAAACATTTATTGTGTTCCAAATATTTAAAACCTGTAGACTTTTAAAAGTCTCCAAGTACTCTCTACATATATATCACATATAGCTGCAATTAGGAGCTTTACTGCATTTCCCAACGTTCTTTGCTTGTTACTTGATAATCAGACTTGAATCTAGAAATGTTATGATCCTTCAAAAGCTACTATTTCACTTGCCACACTTTCTTGCATACCACATATCACCTAATAAATTGCACACCTTGTTTTTGGAAGGTAGAATGTAAAAAAAAGATTCTTCCAGGTTCATATCTGACTATGGCATAGGCCTCTGACAGATATTAAAATAAAGGCATGATGGAATCTGATGCAGGGTGCCAACAATCATACTTCCTGGCATACCATATTGCCAGTGCAGGGGGATCCTGACCCTGGGCTTTTCCTGCACCAGCAAGTAGCTAGCTTGGCTCCCTGTGCTTCCCCAGCTGGGAGCCCCATTAGCTGATCAGAGCTCCCAGGTGGCATGCTTCCCTGACTGGGAGCCCCAGTCATCTGAGGGGTGGTCCCAGCCTCTGGAGCACTCAGGAGCCCTGAAAGTCTTGTATGTGCTCCCAAGGCCATAGTGGCCATAGAGTTTAGTCCTCTTGGAAACATGGAGCACTCAGGAAATGTGGCATCCCAGGAGACCATATGGGTTAGGCAACAGGGACTTTCTGGTTTGGCAGGACAGAAACATGGCTAAGTTCCAGAAAGTGCAACAATACATCGGTTGGATACTGGATTGGTACAGATATAAAGAAAATTGACTATAGTGGAAATTGGTCTGATTTGGCTGATAAATGCCCTTGCGTGCACACAGCTGCAGCGCAGCATGCAGGCAATGAGAGCACAGCCTGGCAGTGTGGACAGCTACGTGCAGCTGGTAAGTCTGTTGTGGTGAAAGTGGGGGAGGAGTGGGAAGGGGCATGGGGGGTCAGATCAATGCCCCCTCCCCTCTCCCCCAGTGAGGGAGGGAGTGGTGCTAGGGCTGAGGTAGGTACTGCCCAGCTGGGGTGGGGCAGGGTAGTGGGATGGAGCCGTGGCTCATCTGGGGGACATGAGGGGGGGAGGGCAGGGGCAGTTCCCACCACTATGCGCAGCTCATCCAGCGGCTTGTCAGGTGGTTCCCGCAGCTCATCTAGGAGGGCACGGGGGGAGGGGAGAAGCGTATGCCCCTGAATCTGCAGTACAGGCCAGGTATGCTGCAGCTGTGGGCTGGGGCCAGGGGCCACACTGTGCTGCTCTCGTGGTGGGCAGCAGTGATGTTTGGAGGGGGCTACAGGGACTCTATATTGAAATTTGGGGTGACTGCAGCCCCCTCCCCTGTAGTGCCCTTCTCAGCATCGCTGTTGCCTGCCCCAAGTGCAGCTTTGCAGCCTGCTTGGCCTGTCCAGCGCAGATCTGGAAGTACACGCATGCCCCCTGCCATGCCCTCCTGGATAAGTGGTTGGAGCAGCAGCAGGAACTGCCTCCTTCCCCACGTCCTGCCCCCCCAGTGCCTCCCGGACGAGCTGCAGCTTGGTCCTGTGCCCGCCCCACCCCAGCTGGCAGCGCCTTCCCCAGCCCCACTCCTTCCCTCACAGATCTGGCCACCCCACGCCCCTCCCCTTTCACCACAACGGACATACCACCTGGATGCAGCTGTATTGGAAGTCGGATCAGTATGGGCTGATATGCCTCCTTAACAATTAGTTATCAGTATCAGCTTCCAAAATCTCTGTCAGTGCACCCCTAGTAGCAAGGGTGTTGGGGTTTTTTTTGTTTTTTTTTTTACTGTAACTAGTTTTTTATATAAGTTAATGTAAATAATAGAGTGTTATTGCCACATGACAAGCCTTATCAAGATACTAAGACTGCATACAACAGCTTACTTGCCCCTCAGCTGTTGCCTCAGGCACAAGATACAGTGCTCAGCCTGTACTTCAGATTCCTTAGTATCTGTTTGGAGGTTAACACTAAACTCTGTTCCCTTCTGCTTCCTGGGCCAGAGACAAGTGGGAGCTTAGAGCTTAAGATATGCACCCCAGTTTTGGATGGCAGAGTTTTGGGGAAAGAGTATGTGGTATGTACATGGTATATACATCAAGTTCAGATAAACTTACTCTGCTAAAGTTTTTTGGGAGTGAAGTGTTTTCTTCTAATGAGTGTAAAATGTTCAATCTAAAGCATTTTGTAAGACATCATATGTTAAAATCAATACAGGGCAAAGGCATATTGCTTATTTTGTATTTATGTAAGTCTATAGACAGCCATATCTATAGCATCAATATCAAAGGATGTGCATATAAGTTTTAGTGATGCATCTGCTACCTCCTAATGATTCTGTGTTAATACATGTGTATCAAGCCACTACAAAGTTAGCCTTGTTTCATGCAGTTAGGGTAATTTTGGCTAAGTACGCCCATTCATATAATCTGGAGAACTCTCCCAGGTTTTTCTCCTGGTAGAAAAACTTACCAAGAGCAGTGTATACAGGCATTTAAATGCTGAGGCCCTAAAGAATGGAGAGCTTGCAGTGCTGATGGTATGCAGTGGGGGTAGAAGACTGTGCACACATCTCAACATGCTCTGCAGCCTCCCTTAGTTGGCCTGGAGATGCATGGCAGCAATGCACATGGCAGTACTGATTGGCTGATCCAGACTGCCCACAGTCAACCTGTGTTTCTCCACAGGACAGTTTGGAGATTGTTAAAGGATAGTGTTCTGACATGGTCTCCCAGGGGAGAAGGGTTGGTGTGGGGCAGATGCTGGAAGACGTATGTTCTTTTCTGAGACAAGCCACAGAGTATGCAGGCATTTGCTGTCCCAGGAGACACTCTCCTGTGAGTGATTTAACCCTGAGTGTTACCAGGTTATTTTTCTCCTGGAGTGGCAGTCTTTACTGTAGGAGAAAAATCCTGAACATCTGTATCAAACCACATCATTGCTCTCCCAGGAGAAATAACTCTCCCAGGAGAAACTTGATTGTCTGTCTGTGGCCTCACCTAACTTGTATCAATCCAGGATCAAGCAGACACTCTTGTTAAATCAAAATGGTTAATGAGCATGCCTGAGTGGGAGTTCTGCCCCCGGTTAAAGCAACTAAAGCATATATTTTTCCATACAATGCAAGTCATTTAAGTATTAACTGTGTGCATCTCTGCAACTCTTGAGCAATTTTACATTTAGTGATTTAGTAGGGGTGCACCAATAGAGACATTTTGGGCTGATACAGATACTGATGGCCAATTTTTTTAACGAGCCATATCAGCCAATACCCATTTGGTTGCAGATATGCAGCCTGGCAGCTTGGAGAGCAGCATCCAGCTGGTAAGTCTGTTGAGGGAGAAGGAATGGGTGTGGGGGGCAGATTGAGGCTCCCCCCTCTCCTCCCCCCGAGATGAGGGAGGGAGGGAGTGGAGCTGGAGCTGGGGCTGGCACTGCCCAGCTGGCATGGGGCATAGGGCAGAGCCGCAAGCAGCTCATCCAGGGGACACGGGGAGGGGGAGTGGCTCCTGCTGCTGCACATCTCCCAGGGGAGGCATGGGGGGCATATGCCCCTGGATCTGCACACGGGGTGAGAGCGGGCTGCCACAGTGGAGTGGGGCTGAAGCTGTGCTAGGCTCTTCCCAGTGGTGGGCTGGGGCAGGTGGTGGTGATTCTGGGTGTGGGGGCTATGAGAGGAGCTGCAGCCACTCCAAAATTCACGGCTCAGTCCTATGCCCTGTCCTGGTTGAGCAGCCCCTGCCCCAATCACTCCCTCACCGTAGGGACCTTGGTCTTCCCTCCCCTGCCCCTTCCCCTTCCCCCACAACAGACTGACCAGCCAGACCCGGCTGCCGTCCTGGCTGCCTGCATGCTGCACTGCAGCTGTGTGCACACATGCAGCATTTATCAGCCACGTTATTGGCCACATCAGCCAAAAAAGCTAACTGCCAGTACAGTCAATTTTCCTTATATCAGTGCTGATCTGATATGGGACCGATGTATTGGTGCACCTCTATGATTTAGTTGTGTGTGGAGTTGCTACTGTATTCCATATTTACTAGGTCCCTTGGCAGTTCATTTTCAGACCTAGGTTTTTTGGGGGTTTTTTGGCCAACTGTTTATTTGTTGAAAAATGGAAATGTGGCCAACATGAAATGATTAATGAATTCAGGCTAAATGTCATAAACATTTTGGGTTCAGTTAGGAATTTGAGGCAAAATTCATGGTCCATTTTGTGAAACTAGCTCTTGGCTTGTATTCAAGATGCCTAAAATCAAAATGATTCATTTCAGTTGAACTGTTACAAATGTTTTTCTTAGTTCCATAAAATTTCAAGGGAAAGGGGGGGATTCTTTAACTGTACACAAGATTTATTTTTTAGTTGTTTCTTTTTTGGCTGCTGAAGCAAAAAAAAAAAAAAAAATCAGTTATTTGCACAGTCCTTACGGTTTAATCGGTTGATCTTTTCATCAAAGCTGCAAGACAACAAAGCATCTCTTTGATTTTTTTCAAAGAGAAGTAGCCACACAGTTGAGAGCCCTTCAGTGGGAACTCACAGCTGCCAGGTGTTGAAAATCCAATTTCGGTTCAATTTTACTGTTACAAGCAAAGTGCTAAATTGAGCTCTTGAGGCTGTTGTGAAATCACCTGTTTTTATTTGATAAAGAAAACTCTGCTGTAGTTTATAACATGGTGTTCTGTTTGCCAGGTCCCCTGTGATGGCTTCAGTGACATTGAAACTCTTGGATGTCCAAGTCATTTTTTTGAGGATGAGCTGATGTCTATCCTTAATATGGAAGGAAGGTGAGCTTAGTATCAAAGCAGGTAGAAAGAAAATATTTATTACCTTCTTGCTGGGTGCTGGGGAATCCTATAGTCCTTACTCCATGTCCTTTTACTTCCTTCATGTAAAAATATTTGAGACCTAATCCATACCTTCCATGTCCATTATAGTAACCTAGAGTTAGTGTGGATGGTGTTAGAAGAACTGCAGAGTACAAGTCACTTGGTCGAGCCCACCATGGGTCCCACAGAAAGAGTCCACATGGCTTGCTTAGGGTTGCACAGAATGTCAGTGGCAGAGCAGGGAATTAAACTGGCCCTCCAGATTTCCAAGTGAGCACCTTCATCACTAGTCCATTCTTCTTCGCAGAGTAAGGGCTAAATGTTAGGAAGCTTTTCTTGATAGTCATCTTTCTATCCCTCAGGTAGTGGCGTTCTGTAACTTCATAATAAACTTAATAACAATGGGAAAGGATTTTTGTGGGTGATGGGTATCTTTTATTGAGTAAACAGCATAGTTGGGATAAACTTAAGCCTTTGAATGCAATGCATTCTTCTTTGGGCAATATTTTCCTGATGGGAAACCATTTATAATGTTCCCCACTGAACTTGGCTTTTGGCCTCAGTTTGCTTATGCTGCTTTTTGTTGGCTTTCTTGAAATGTCTTTGAAGGTGGTATAGCTTCGAAGCTTTTCTCCTGAAATGAGCGTGATTGACTTGTATAGTTATTATTCAGATGCAGGCTTATTTGGTAAAGCATAATGTGGAGGTCAAGCCGTCATACATGGCTCTTGTCTGCATAAATTTTGGCTGCCACTGTTAATCTTGGTAGAGGTGAGGTGGTGACCATTGTCACTGAAATAAGACTCTGTCTCAGTGTCTGTTTGATAATGGCATATAAAAATTGATTTTTTTTTTTTTGTTTGGAACGAGAATAGAGTTCTCTTAATACAGCTCAGTAGCCCCTTGTCCCTAAAGGTGCTGTTAGAGTATGAAAAAGTATAATCCAGAATGAAAATATTCATATAATTTCTTTTTTTTTCCACATTCATTGTGTAACTTCTGTATTAAAACTGGGACTAAACATTGCACATTAGGAACTGGTTAAGCACCATTCAAGCCCTTGGCTTAGCCAAATGCATCCCTATAAGGTAGAATTTATGCTAATTATACTCTGATTAAGCTGTAGTCATTGCCATTCAGTATCATTAGGCTAAATCACTTCCCTGAAAGATGTTCCAAAAAGCGGCTGTCCCTATTGAGTGTCCTGAGTAATTAAAGGGCAGTAACATTATGAGATTTGATTGTTTATCCATTCGGCAGGATGAAGACTTGTTTGGTTTGTGATTTGGGGGAAAAGAAAAGCAAGGAGAAGGAATTATTTTCAGAGAAACAATTCAAATGCGTTCTAAATAGCAGCAATAGGGTGTGATATAAAATTGTGGTGAAAATAAATGGAAATCTGCCTTGATGCTCTAGGTTTGGGACCTGTGCATTTAAGTTCTCTGGAATTGAAGAGGCCAGTGGATGCATTTGGTAGTAAAGTGCTAAAGGCCACTGTTGACCCTGTTTGGCAGGGGTTGTCAACCAGGGGTATGTGTACTCCTGGGGATACTTGGAAAGGGCCAGGGGGTACACATGGGGGGCAGGAGCGCCGTCATCCACCACCCTGTGCTGCCATCTCCCAGGAGCAGGGTTGGGGGGACGCGAGGGTAGTGGCTCCCCTCTGTGGGCCACACAGGCGCTGCCCAGACTGGAGGGGGTGGGGCTTGCATGTAGCGGCCACCCTGGCCATCTACCATCCGATGCCGCCACATGCAAGCTTCCTCCTCCTCTCCTCCCCCTCCCCCCTCCCAGAACTGTACCCAGAAGGGGTACACTCCTTCAAAAAAAGGTTGAAAACCCCTGCTGTTAGGTATGGTTGGCATGTCTGTAAAACTGGGACTTGCTCACTTTTAAGGTCTTTAACTATGTATGCCCTAACTATATTCAAAATGACAACCTTCAGTCTCACCTGATGGGGCCTTTATTGTGGCAGGCTGTTGTGTTTTGAGCTCTGTGCTATGTTGTCTACCTGACAATCTCTTCATACCCATCTCTCAAAATACTTATTTCAGGATACTTTTCCTGAGGACTTTTGCCCCTTTCCCAACTCTCTTGTGTTGATTTTGTTTTTCTGTTGAAATCTTTGAGGATATTTTATTTTAAGAGTCTGTATTCTGTAGGGAGTCGAAGGGAAGATAGTGAGTGATCTGTAAAGAAAATTATTTGGTTTTAAACAGACATTCCATGGAAATCTCTGACATTATAGCTGCCTTGACTGTTATTATCAGAATATTTTGAAACTTTTGTTAAGTGGCATGAAAAGTATTGCTGCCTGTGAGTTTGCCCTAAATGTTTACATCTCTGCCTTTATCCTTAGATCAACACTGCTACAACCAGCACTCCAGATACATCTCTGTCTTGCTCTCGTGGCTCTTGTTACGATATCAGACTTGTCCTTCACAAAACAAAGGACTTGTTGACACGCTGTCCAACTAAGTTGTGTTAGGAAGAAGTGCTGTGAAAACACCTTCTGCTTCCGCTCCACTCATGCCAAAAGTTGAAAAAATGTAACCTAGCCACAATTGGAGGAGTGCAGGGTGCATGTCAGTAAGCTCCCCAAGCCAGGGAGCAATTCTGGATGCGTGACAAAGAGCATCTGCAATGCATTTTTTTGGCATTTGGCATGCACAGATTGGGAGCGAGTGGGCAGGGCATGTTTTCATTACATTGGTCTAAATTTCAAATCCCTATGAACTGTGAGAATCAGACTGAATACTTGTACTTAATGTGCTTGCGTGGCTTTCAGTACTACTTCTTATATTTCTGCAGGAAGGGTCTTACCTGGAAATACTATGCAAAAAAAATTCTATACTTTCTACGACAGCAGAATATTTTAAAAAACCTGAAGGAATATCTTCAACGGCCTGTGGACCAGCAGTCATTTTTGGAAGGTGATTATAGGACTCTGGCTCAATGAGACATTATTTAAATGCGTGCTTGAATTCATCCATATTCAATAAAGGCCTTAGAAAATGTTCAAACTCAAGTACGTTTTTAAATGTACTTGGGGAATTGAGATAAACGATTAAATTGATGCTTAGGTGCCTCAAAAATGTAATGTCTTAAAGTTTCCACAATCTAACAAGTATTTGAGCTGGTGTAGAAATTTAAAAATACCCACCCACCTCCTCCTGAATGACATAACTTTTTTATATTGCCTTTCCACTACCATCACAGCATGAAGAGAGAAATTTGAGAAATTCAAAGGTTACATTTTTATATACATTTCTCCCTCATTCCCCCTCCCTCTGTTTCCTAGGTATGTTCCACTTACACCTGGCAGTTCTAAAAGAGTTGATGCAAGACTGTGACCAAGTCAATACTACACAGTTCTTCCAGCATGGCAGTTCCAGCTAGATATGTGAATAGATCACCCCCCAGCTGATATAACTGTGCTGGTTAAAATCCTTGTGTAGACCCAGCTATGCTGATAGAAGAAGGCTATTGTCACTTTAGCTTCTCTCATTTGAAGAAGTATTATATCTGTGTTGCGATATGCTGTGTCTAAATTTTGGGATCCTATTTTCTGTGTATACCTGCTATATTGTAATAACTGGGCAAAGAACATGCATTTTAATGAGAATTATGGCTCCCTTTGCTGTTTACAGACAAAATACTGATATTTTTATATTTATACTGGTATTTTCACTTTGTCCTTAAATGTTGGTGTTAAAGCAGACCATGTCTATTTGAATAAGAAAATAAGAATCCATCTCTGAACATGGAAAATAATGGTCAAGGATCATTATTGGCTCCTTTGAAAATAAAGATCCATCCTTGATTTAGACAGGCTGTATATTCTTTAAGCTCTTTCTACATACAAATAAAATCTATTTTTATTAACTATCTTCTAGTTTAGTTCCTCATGATAATACCTTTCCAAAGGTACTTGCTGTTATTTCTTTAAATATTCAGACAATCTCATCTTTTTTTTTTTTTTTTTTAAATGTTTGTTCACTACTGTCATCTTGAGAAGCACTCATGCTGTGCTGTGAGACTGGAGAAATATCAATATTTATCTGGTCTCACAATGATCTACTTCAGTACTCCTCTTAGCAACATATTTTAGAGAATTTATATGTAGCAAACTGGTAGAAAACCTTGAGGAGGAGTCATAATTACATTTGCTTTTGCACTCAGTCTACTTCCTAAAATGTTTGGCACCTTTTTAAAGGTAAAGCATCTTCTGTATAATTCTTGCCCTGGAAAATGTAGCGTTTAAGTGGTACTGGTGGACAACTAACTCTGGAGAGAATAGGTTTAGATTACGGAATATATAGAGTCCTCCCAAGGTTTGTGGAAGAAGCAGTTGGTTTTGATGTGTACCTTAAAACTGCAGGAAATTGAGAATTAAAAAATGTTCTAGAACTTACTTTGCTTTTATCGTACACAAATCTAATTGTGTCAGTAGGTATCAGAGAAGGCAGCATGTTGTGAAAGGAAATACAAAGGGTGCTACTTTGTGGCCTTTCTAGGTAGTGCTCTGGAATGGATATTAAGCGGTGATCTTCATTATGTACTTTTAACATAGCAAGTTGTAAAGATACCAGAGTGTCTGCAGTACAGTTGCTAGATGGATCCATGCAAGTTTTAATATAATTTAACATGGACAGCAGCATCAGTTAAAAAATGGCAGCATGGG
The DNA here is from genome assembly GCF_030867095.1 of Alligator mississippiensis. Classification (NCBI taxonomy): domain Eukaryota; kingdom Metazoa; phylum Chordata; order Crocodylia; family Alligatoridae; genus Alligator; species Alligator mississippiensis. The sequence goes on from NC_081833.1 coordinate 23,251,108, forward strand.
CCTTTACTCTGAGTTAGTCACCTGACTATAAGCCTGCCATGAACTTTTACTCAGTTAACCAGCCCGATCTGAAGCTTAAGCTGTTGCATCTTGAGTACTCTTACCTAGTATCTAGTGTAGGTATGATTGCCCATAGTCACACTTCCCGTTCCAGCCACAAACCTAAACCTACCTTGTGGCATTTTATGGAACAAGGAAAAACACTATTTGTCCCTTTTTCAGAGATCTTAGACTTGAGTATAATCGCCTCAGTAAGTTGAGTCATAGGGAGGTTTTAGAAAGAGAAGACAACAAAGAAGCCTTGGAAGAAGTGGGTTTTTTTATGATGGGGTTTGATATATAGAGGATACTTGGACCAAAAAAAAGGTCCAAAAAATTGTTTTGGTGTAGTGGACATACTAGATGAAGACTGCTAAGAGTGGTACGAGTAGATGAACAAAGAAATAAGGAGAAGGATTTTGGGATGAGCAAGAGTGGAATGGAAGCAGAAGTGAGATTGAGACTGTGTGGTCTAAAAGAGGAGTAGGTATAGTTAGATATGATGCGAGAAGAAGCTGCTGTAGATATTCAAAGAAAAGAAATGGCTTATTGCAGACCTAATCTTTAGGCTTCTCTCTTCTGCCTCTTATTTTATTACTTATATTTTCAACCCAGTGAGGGAACATATTGTGCTTAGGGAAAGCAGGAGGTCGTGTGCTTGAGATCTGAAAGTCAGTCAGAGATGTTACAACAATTGTGTTGCTTCTCTTAAATAAAAAGTCCTGTAACATTTCTATTGGCATCTCATTGTTTTCTGCATTTTATGCATGACTTTTTCAGAACCAAAGAAAATTTTAAAAGAAAGCCTTACATTTAACCAAAATCACTTACAATATTGAAATTAGGCATATACAATTAAATAAGTAAAAAAAAAATGGAAATCTTTTATTTAAAAAAAAAAAAATTTGTTTTTTCCAGGTGCTGTCTTAATTGATCAGTACTGTAATCCACTATCAGACATCTGTCTGAAAGGTGTCCAGGCCCAAGTGGATGATATCACAGATAAAGTTCGCAAAGACCTTAGGACAAAAAACCCTAGACATCCAAGCTTGGCTTCAAAGGCAGGTACTGTATAGAAATACTTGTTTTAGTTGGGTTGTCTTAAGTGACACACTAAATCTGCAGTTTTTATTTGAGTGAATAGACTTACTGGATTTCACAGTGCATAAGTCAAGCTTTGAAGCCTAAATATTGACCCTTAAATTTCTACCTCGATTTATACACCTTATCTAGGGCCCAGCTTGGCAGTATTCTGCTTCCCTGGCATCCAGCAGCTCCTAGTCTCCTTGCTGTAGTGCTCAGGGCATCAGGTAGAGAAGCGGCAGGGATGGGGGAGCTGCAGCACAGAGCATGGGGCTGAGACTGGTGGGAGTGCAAAGCCCATGCTCAATGGGGTGGCAGGAGCGTGGAGCTCAGGTGGGCAGGGTGTGGGTGTGAGGGGAGGATGTGGGTGTTTAGGGTGTGAGGAAAGGTGAGGGGTGTTGGGAACAAGGCAGGCAGTAGGCCCACGCAGGCGCTGTTGCCCCAGTGTGCGGTGGCGAGTGCAGCCTGCCCGGCCCACCTCTGTTGCACCACTCACAGGGGCTGGGGCCCTGGCAACCAAACGCTGAGCCTGGTCCCGGCCCTGGTGAGTAGCGCTGGTCTTGCATGTTTCCATCCCTCGGATGTCCTGCCTGCAGTGACAGCATGCAGGGACCCTATGTTTTGGCCCCATATTTCCAATTCAAAAGGTTAGGTCAAATTATACACCGGATCTACGAAAATGCTAACTTTTGAATCAGAAAAATGGGGTGGGCTTATATACCGCATCGACTTGTACACTGTGAATATGGTATTTGGTTCAACTCTTCTTTTTAGTAGTCCTACCATAGAACTAGGGAGAGTATTGGCTTTGGAGGCATCCTCCTCTTCCTTGCAGAACTTACGAAGTCATCAACAGCCAGTCCACATACTTGAGTAGCTCCTAAAATCCAAGGGAAAGGAGCCTGTCTTACAAACCTTGAAAAGTTTTCTTTAATGTTTGTTCCCTTTCAAGAAGTGACCAACCCATCTATTTTTACTGTCACTTAGGGGGAAGGTAGGGCAGAATGGCACCTTTAGAAACTAAGTGGTTCAGAGAGGCACAGACCTTTCAAGTAGACTGTTGCCTATGAAAGCTCATACTTTTCTGAACCAGTTAGTGCAGAGTGGCACCTTAGAGACTGCTGACATCACTAACTGCCTCTGCTGTTACTTAGGTAAACTGTTTTTCTTAATTATGTGTTTTAGGAGAGGTCTTAGTGATTCCTGAAGTGGAGCTTCAAAGGCAGGTACTTGATGCTATGAACTGTGTCCTGTATGAACAATTAAAATACAAAGGAAATGAGATGGACTACTACAACTCTCTGAACTCATATATTCACCAGGTAAATGGGTGTATAGTGAAGCAGATTTTGAAGCTGCTCAAATACACAGTTGAGGGAATTCTACTTATTTTGTCATATTTGCATCAATGTAGTTGAATAAGTAAGTAGAATTAAAATGTTTGCACCTGCATCCCAAAGGGGAGATTTGGGTACACTCTCTAGTATAGTAACTTTTTTGTGCATCTGCTGGTGGATTTTGAGGCATGGTGTGAGTTGTGCTTTTTTTTAACACACTGATTAGGATTTTTAAGCCTCCTTTTTGATTCAAGTCTTACTTTTCAGGTTTTGATCCGCAGGACTGGAATCCCAATCAGTTTATCTATTCTCTATTTAACAATTGCCAGGCAGTTGGGTGTCAAACTTGAGCCAGTCAACTTTCCTAGTCATTTCCTTTTGAGATGGCGTCAAGGAAAAGAAGGGTGAGTTACGTTTAGTTCTAGTTCACTTCTGAATAGTGAAGGCCATAAACGATTTGTACTTCTTGTGTCTTGCTATGACGATTATAATTTTTTCTATTATTGCAACATAATATGACCTTGTCTGTGGCACTGGAAAAGTGGAGATTGGAGCTGGACTAGGTTGCCCTGTGCCTCATCTGCATACAAGTTTTTGGTCATCTAATACTTCACATTTGTTTGTCCTGCTGTAGCAGTGGGAAGGGGGGCAAATTTAAGGCAAACTTCCAATTAATCGATTCTCTACCTGGAAAACTATAATAGAGTTTTTTTTATAGAGAGAATCTGATTATGGGGGGGATCATCTTGTATTCAAGTAACTACAGTATTTAACCCTTTCTTCTATTACAGTTAGACAATAGTTACTTTAATGGTAAAACAAGAAACATTTTCTGTGGTCACTAATACATGCAGGAGCATCTTGTCCCATATGGACCTAAGCAATCAAATTAATCTGTTGGAAACTTAAAAAGTGAATTCACTCAACGAGCTCTGAGAATAGCTCTGCAGCTAATTGAATGGTGAAAGACTTCTTGCGAGTGACATACAGCAGTAGTTACTAACAAGTTTTTTTTTTTTGGCTTTTCATTATGGCTATTTTAACTTAGTTTCATTTAATACTGCAGGCAGTGCAGCTGTTAGAAATGTATTATATTGTACCATGTACCTACCTCCCTTCTGAATCAATGTTGGTAACCCATCAAATCACATTGGATTGACTGTTGGCAGTGGTTTTATTCCCAGAAGTACAAAATTCAGGGGAAACTGTAGTGATATCATTTAATAAAACGAACGTGGTTACATATACCTCTCATGGGAATTTGACTAATATAGATAGTCCGTGCTGCAGCGGTTTCTATTGTATTGTACTCTCTGGTTAACCAAGCATAGCTTTGTAAAATATCTGAGCACTAGTGAAGCACCCCTGGAGATAGCTCTTTTTTAAGGAAAGAAATGGCACAACTGATAAATTGATATGTTGTTCAACTTTTCAGCGTATATGTTAAAAGAGAGCAGATAGAAGAAATTAACTCTAGCCCCTGTCACAAAGAACCTGAAGCTCTGATACTGTTTACTTTAAACTCAAACTGTAGCAATAGGTCTGTGAAGAAGACGGAAATTTATATTGTTATTTAGCTTGCAACATTCATCATTTCCATGTTATTTCTTTGTTTAATTAGAAGCACAGATATCTTTGACTATACTTACATAGATGCCTTTGGAAAGGGAAAGCAGCTCACTGTGAAAGAATGTGAGTACCTTATTGGCCACCATGTGACTGAGGAGTTTTATGGAGTGGTGACTTCAAAAGAGGTCTTGCAGCGTATGGTGGGAAACCTCTTAAACCTTGGAAAGCGGTAAGACTTAGGGCTTTAAATTCTGCATAATACTTAGAATTAAGTAAATGAGGAGCAAATCACACTACTTTGATCTTTGATTCTTTATGGCAGCCATGAGCAAGTGGCTTTGTGGGGTATGTTAACTTTGCCATTTATTTACTTGATACTTCTGACCATCATTTTTGTTTCATGACCTTTTCATCACTCCAAGAATATTTCTGGTTAGAAAAAATACTAGGCAAAATTCTTTTCAAATAAGCAAATGAACAGATTTTTTTTTTTTTTTTCCTTTTGGGACATATTGGTAGGGATCTTAAGAAGCTTCCGTTATCTCCTAAAGAAGTAGGATTTTCTTTACGAACTGGTGCATCTCACACAATCATTTTGCTGTGATCACAGTAGGTCTGTCACCAGTGCACCTATGATCCTTTTTCTCTTTGTGTACCTTCACATTGCTAAAATGATGCTCATTGTTGTAAGAGGCCAAAAATGCACAGGCAAAAATAATTGCTACAGATCATTTATAATAAACAAGATGACCAAAGATGCATTAAGGGCAAGCAAATTTGTAACTTAATGAGCTCTCAGAGGGAACACCAAAACTCAAATTTTATACTTTTTTTTTAATGAAAAGGAATAGAGTTTGAAAGGGTACTGTCTAGTACAGTCCTCCCCAGTGGGTTAGTGGATGGTATTAGTAATAAATCCCTACAGTCAATGCAGTTGGATGGTACTTTTATATTGTCTGTATTGATGAATAGCTCTGTACATTTGTAATAAAAGAAAATGAAGTTGTAACATTAAAACTAAGTTTATTTTTTGCTTCTAGAGAAAGTACTGATCAGTCTTACCAACTCTTGAGGGACTCTTTGGATCTATATCTGGCTATGTATCCAGACAATGTGCAGCATCTAATGCTCCAAGCTAGGTTATACTTCCACCTGGGAATCTGGCCAGAAAAGGTATGCTTTTTTCTCAAATGCTTTGCAATAGGCTAAGCTATGAAAACAGTTAGCTATTGATTTGGGGGAGAGGAGGGAGCTATGACAATTTGTTATAGTCAGCCAAGATTTTTTTCCTGTAATAAAAATAATTTTAAGGAATAATCACATTCCAAAAATCAATATCTGCTGAATGTAGAAGTCTTCCTCTTGGTGTTCCCCACTGCATGCCTGTGGACAGCTTTTGACCGGAGTCGTATGTTGTTTGTTTTCTGTGGCAATATTTTCACTGTAACATCAACTAATAGGGACTTGTGATGTATTTTATCTCTAAACTGAAACAGTTTGTTTCTGGAGAGACTTAAGTAGCCTAAAAGCTATAAGATAAAATAACTCTTATATTTGGTTTATGCATGGTTTCGGAGAGTAACAGAACTCTTACTGGGGTGAGGAAGAAGGATACTTAGAGACAATTTTGGAAATTCTCTTTTACCAAGCTTTGTCCCAGAGCTCTGGGCTTATTACCACTGACTGTAGCAGGGCACTTGGGGTTCCTGCCACTTTAAGAGGTCAGGTAGCCTGCAGAGCCTCAGGCAGATGTAGGCTAGGGCTGATTGGGAGTCAGCTGACCCAGGGAGCCACAGGTGAGGCTAAGCCTGATTAGAGGGAGTCAGGAGGAAGGCTGGGCTTGGAGCAAGTATAAGCCCAAGCCCAGAGAGGAGCCCAGTAGTAAGATCTGGATGTTGCAGAGACCACCACCTCAGCAAGAGAGCTTTGGCTTCAAGAGGTTAGGAGGGAGCACAACATCTGAAGCAGTCATGAGGTTTAGGAAGGAACTATGGGGATGGAGGATGTTCCTGGGGACCCAGTGTGGGGTCCAGAGCCCTGGGAAGGGGGCTTAGGGTCTGTGGGCCTATTGAGGAGCCAGGTGAGCACTGACAGAGGGACTGATAATCTGTGGGCCTATTGTAGGGCTAGGTGAAACCAGAGAGCGGGGTTTGAGAGTATAAGGGAGAGAGTCCAGGTGAACCTCAGAGAGAGAGAGAGGGGCTATGTTTGTAGGATTTATGGGAGGCTCTGGGTGAGCCCAGGGAGGGAGAGATCTATGAAGGGGGCCTGAAGGTGGACCCATAGGAGAGAGGGCCGGAAGCCAGAGGACTGAACCATGGAGTCTCAACTGGCCTGTGCAGAGCCAGGACCAAAAAGTTGTAATAGACCACAAAAGAGACTGCCAGAGCCAGGAAAGCCTAGAGTTCTTGACTGGCCCAAGGTGGGGCCAGGGCCTAGGAGGGGCTGAAAGCCTATGGTGAGCCACAGGCAAGAGGAAGGGGTCAAGGGGTGTGCGGCCCAGCATAAAGATGGCAGGTGCTGGGCCTGTTGAAGAGGGCTCAAAAAAAGAGATCTAAGAGAGATCTGGTGCCAGGGGGCCTGGAGGTGAAGCTGAGTTGGGGCCAGGGCGCCTGTAGGTTGACAGCCAGGTGGGGTAGATGACATCCAGGGGTTGGAGCCCAGAGAAGGCCCAGGAGCAAGACCAGAGACTAGTCCTGGGTATGACTGAAAACTGTACCCTGTTAGGGTTTGGGGTCACTGTGGTGGGACTGCTCTTGCCAGAGCAGCCCCTAGAAAGTGCCACCAGGGCCATACCCCAGGGAAGGGCGAGTTTGGAGTGACCTAAAACCCCAGCTCCTGTTGCATTGTGGGTGACCCCTTTGCAGGGAAAGGCTAGCGGTGTGTACCCCAAAATGAAAGTAAGGGCAGGTTTAGATGGTCCGAGGGGCTGGAGAAGAGCAGAACCATGTGGGTCCGTTGGCCCTGAGAGGGGTCTGGGAAGAGTAAGATCATGTAGGTCTGGAGGCTCAGGAAAGAGCTGAGGAAAGACCACGACCAGATCGTCCAGCAGCCCAGGCAGGGGCTGAGGAAGACCAGAACCAGAAGGTCCAGCAGCCCAGCGAGGAGCCAGGAAAGAGTGGGATCAGAACTGGCCCAACAAGGGGTCAGGAATAGTGTAGTGGGACTGAAAGAGTCCAGAGGCCCAGCGAGGGGCCAGAAATAGAGAGGGACCAGCAGTGTCTTGAGACCTAGAGAGGGGTCAAAAGTGAGACTGAGGGGCTGGCTGAGGGGCCAAGAGGTCTGGGGACTCGAGAAGGGGCTGAATGAGGGACCAAGGGATCTGGCAGCCTGGAGGGGAGTCAAGCGAGGGGCTGAGGGGTCTGGCAACCTAGAGAGTGGCTGAGTGAGGGGCTAGAGGCTGTAGAGGAGCTGTGTGAGAGACCAAGCCATCCGACGGCCTGGAGGAGGTCTGCATGAGTGTAGGAGTGTGACAACAAGAATGTCCCCGATGATGCCATCTGCAGTAGGGGTGCACACATAACTATTTTTTTTGGCCAGTACCAATGGCCAATTCTTAACCAGCTATATCGGCTAATACTGATCCAATAGCCAACATGAAACCCCGCAGCTTGGAGGGCAGCATTGAGCTGTTAAGTCTGGGGGGGGAGGGGCAGATAAAGGTAATCACAGTGAGGGAGGGAGGGAGTGGGGTTGGAGCAGGTGCTGCCCAGCCATGGCAGGCCGTGGGATGAAGCCATGAGTGGCTTGTGCAGGGTGGGGGGCGGGCAGCTCCTCAACACTGCAGGAGGCATAGGGGGGATGTTCTCCCTGGATTTGTGTGGGGCAAGGGCGGGCTGGGGGCTGCTCCAGCCTCTTCCTGGCAGGGTGTCCAGGCCAGGGCTGTGTGCATGGAGAGAGGGCTACAGGGTGGGCTAGAGCCACCCCAAAATTCCCAGTACTGACCCCATAGCCCTCAATGCTGCTTCTGCCTGCCCAGCCCCACCCGGCTTGGAAGAGGGTCAGAGCAGCTCCCGGCCCTGAGCTTACAGCAGTCAGCCATCATCGCCCCATGCAAAAATCCAGGGGGCACATCCCTCCCCCCCTCCCCCCCCCTCCACATCTCCCCCAGAGCAGTAGAATCCACCCCCCCCGACCTCCTGGACAAGCTGCCTACAGCTCTGTTCTGCCCTGGCTGGGCAGCCTCTGCCCTTGCCCCCTCCCTCCCTCACTGTGGGGGCCTAAATCTGTGTTCCTTCCCCCCCCTCCACACGGGCGCAGACACACACGCTGCTCGCCAGGCTGTGGTCCTAGCCAGGTGCATGCATGCATGCATGCACATTGCATTTATTGGTGACATTATTGGCTACATCAGCCTAAGAAAGACGCTTGCCAATAATGCTGATAACGTCAACTGATAAGGTTTCCTTTTATTGGTGCCAATCCAATATGGACCAATATATTGGTGCACCTCTAATCTGCAAGGCTTGGTCTGTGGTGTAGGGATGGTATGGAGCCACATAATTGACCTATATGGCCTTGACCATAGTCACCTAGGGGTCATTTACAGCCATTAACATCAAGGCATGCCAGACAAGAGCTGGGCACACTACCCAGGGTCTACCAACATTTTTTTGGTCTCCAGGGGCTTATGGCCACCCCTAGAGATGGTACCCTATGATACTGACTTCAACAAAATACTTACATGAGAGGGTATCCTATGGGTAAATAAGCTAGTGTATCTTCATGCAGCTATTGATGGTGCAAGGAACCAAATAATTTCACAGAAAAAAAAATAGACCAAAGGTTTTTTGATCACTTGTGCCTTCCACTGAACTAGTAAAAAATATTTAGTTAAGGGAACTCTTTAACTACATCAAGCATTTTTCTACAGTGAGGTTGTGCATATAATTTAGGAAATTCAGTTCATGATGTTGTAGGGGATGCACTGATTTGAATTTATAGGGTAAGTCTTTACTCAGCAAGGTCTTAATATTAGATTTTCTCATAGCGTTTTCCCTGAAGATTAAGCCAGGTATTGCCTGAAATTCCTGAACACACAGAAAGAAGCAAAATTCAGCATCCTGCCTGCCATTGGACACCTTGAAGTAAACAACGGACTCCAGCCCTTGTTCGAGCCTAATTTGCATACGCACAGAGCAGCTTTTATACAAATAAACTTTACCGCCCAGGAGAGAACCATACCATCTTTTAATTCTCCTGTGCAATATGAAGTTTCATTTTTACCCGGGAGAAATTTTAGTCTTTGAATTCTTCTTTGCCTGATCAAGAGCATTTTGGCCCAAAAGCTTGCAAATAAAGATTTTTGCAACTATCTAGTTGCTCTAATAAAAGGTATCACCTCTACCCCAAGAGTTTTGCCTGCCTATGCCCTTAGGCTAACACAGTACAACCAGTATCCCTGAACATGCATGGTAATTTTTTAAGGTGGGAGCTCTTGCTTCCCCTATGTTGGTACAGGACTAAATGCAATAGCCTCTACTAACAATGATTAAAGATAAGGCAAAGCTACTTATTCCAGGGCGATTGACCATTGCTTCTGTGCAACAAATGAATACCAATCCATATAATATAGAAATGCTACAATTTGTAACTAAATTAGCAGAGTTGTTATAGGTTTACTGGGGGCTGGGGTGACATGAGCACTAAGGTTCATGCACCAGCATGATTGGCAGTCCAAGAGGTCGCAAATTCAAGGCCATAGCAGAAGCACTCAGCGCAGCCTGTCGGATTCCAACAAAATCTGTGAGTTCTGCTAAATACTTTGACACAAGGACACAAAAAAAGGAAGGCACATGTTTTCTATGCTTATCCTGCCATTTGCTTCCTGGAAGTAGGTGAATACAACAGAAAAAAATCTGCAGAATTGTAATCTATACCTTTCTTTGCAATATACTTTAAAACCAGATTGAGCACGACAATTCTGAAAGAAAGCAGAAACACAATAATTTCATACCCAGACTACAAAGGCCATAATGAAAGTAGCAAAAGTATTGATATTATTTATTTATTTATTTCCTTTCTTGGATATTTTGGTCTCCAGGGATGGCGGTGATGCCCCTGGCAACTCTGACCATGCAAGCTCTGCCCTGAGGTTGCCCTTTTATCTCATCTGCCATGTCTTTGTTGGGAAAATAACTCAGGAGGCTGCCCACAGGCTTTTGCTTAGTCCTGGTCACTGGACCATACTTGAACTCCATGGTCTGTGGGCCCTTTGCCAGGGCTTGCTTGAACACGGTGCTGCACAGGGCACCTCAGGCCTTATGGGCTAATTACATGGCTCCAACCTCCCCTTTACCAAGCCCCGTGCCTCACTGGTGTTGCACTTTTGTCATACTCTTTTGGAGCCTTGGCCCACTCAGCCTCTGCCCCTTTGATATAGTTAGGCCTTCTAGTGTAGACCCACTGTGTTGGGCCCAGCTTTGAGGCACTAGCCCACAATCTCTACTTATCACCTGGCCCTTGTCTACTGTGCCCCTCTGGGGCTGGGCTCTCTCCAACCCTCTACAGCTTGCGCCTCTCTGGTGTTGGGGCTCTACACGATAGTGTGCCCAAAGGAGGCTACCTCATCCCGGTCCAGCGGTTCAAACCATAGCAAAAACCTAAGTCTCTGGGCTATAACATAATACTAACAGTCAAGGCAGTACTCAGCCCCTTTAAAAGGGCAAACTCCCACCCTTAGGGTATTGTACCCCTTACCCCAGGGTACTGTACAAGCTCCTAAAGCCTTACTGCCTTTGGAGACAGCCAGATGCATCGGGCAGCTCTCTCATGCAGGAGCTCTTTCTGGCAATTGCCAGAGGGAATGACCCCAACCAGCCCTTGCCCTGGGCTTATGTGTTTCCTGGGTTCTGGCTCGTTCCGGTCAGGTGTCTGCAGGTGCCAGGTAATTACCTTGTTAGCTTGTTGCTTGGGCAACCTGCAGCTGTGGAGCTCTGCATAGTCTACCAGGCTTCTTTGCTAGGCTCTTTCTGCCCTTACAGGTACAGACACACTTTAGTGCCCTGTGACAACACGCATTAACTAATTTGTAACTGCAAAGACAAATGGCCTGGCTACAAAAATTCCTACTTCATTACTCGGAAAAGAAAAAGTTCCAGGAGTAAAACTCTTCCTAAGCTTCAGGAAGCCTGGTGCTGTAACTGAAGTAAATGTCTATGTTTTATTTTAAAAAAATCACCAAGCTTGCTGCTGTTTAGATTGAATGTCAGACTTAGAGATTCACCCACAAACAGAACAGTGCACACTAATGAAGATCTTTGTCTGGGGATCCTCAAGTAGAAATGATAGATGTACTTCAACAGGGGAGAGCATAATGGTTCAGAAAGCTACCTATAGTAAATTCCCCAGATGTCCAATTTTCTCTTTGTCACATCGCAGTGATTTGAAGTTTAATAGGTGATTACTTTCCATCCCCACTTTACATGCCTGCAATTTGTTGTCTTTAATGACAGATCATTCTTTATACCATTAGCACACACCTTCAAATTGCCAAACATACTGAAGATCTGGTGTCAATTTAATGACCACTAAGGATCCCTGCACTGTATTCAAGTGTGTATGGATTAAATTCAGAATTTTGAAAATTGTGTTTTGGGATTACGGAAATGGAATTTACTTAGTGGCATACATGAATGACTAACAAAGAACCTACCATCTTCTTCCACTCAAATGTGTTTTTAACTATTTTGTATTAGGCTGAATTTTTATTTGTAAGGGGTCCCTTTTTGCAATGCTTTGAATCGAGCATGGAAAAAAATAAACCAATAACAATGTCAGATTTTTGTAGTGATTTTTAGTATGGAGCCAAGCAAAGCAAACCGATATTTGCTTCTATCTCTTAAACGTCTATCTTTGCAAATAATTCTACTTTATCTTCAGAAGCAAAAGATATAAGACAGTTTTGATCATTTTGTCAGGACTTCCCCATTTCCCTTTTGGCTTTCTTGAGACACTAAATTGTAAATAAGACTTCTTGTCTCGTGCGGTATGTTGGACTTAAATTATGTGGCAGAGTATTCTGAACTGTGTAGCACTACCCAAACCTCTTCATTATTACTTTATGCTCTCCTTGACTGCTTCTATTTAGATTCTTCTTTTTCAACCTGTGGGTCTTAACTACAGACCAAACAGGGTAGGGCTTAATCAATTACACTTTGTGCTCTCACAGATTTTTCACTGTGCTACAGCTTCTTGTAACAAATATACATGTAACCATGTTGTAGAAATTGTCATGGATTCTGAGAAAGGAACAGTTGAGGCATGTGGCAGCTCTAAGAACTCTAGGGCTGTATTGGTTTTTTGCAACTACACGATGATTGAGGCATTTGATTCTGTGATTAGATGCATTTTTCTCTCTCTTGCTACTTTTTATAAGTCACATGGGGGTGGGGCCAGTATTTTACATTCACATTATCTACCTTTGCAAACTTTCATAGCAGCTAGCCTGCCCCTGGTTGACCTTGTTCTTCTTGCTGTCACTATACCTGACAGTGATGGAGTATGTTAGCTTCGTATTTCCTGAAATGATTGGCAAGAAAATAATTGCGTCTGAAATCTCTTGAGGATACTTTAAAGGTTAGCGTTGTTTAACCTCATTGAGATGAATGGGGTTCATGTCTATTAGAGTCATTTCTGGTTGTCTGCAGACTCATTACACCAAGCTTTCTCCCTTCTCCCTCTCAAGCACAAAGGCTTAAAGAGTCATTATTTTTCAAAGAAAGTTTAGTTTCCGGAGCACAGTTATGCAGAAATCTAGAAAAGGCTGGTTATGTTGCTCTTTAACGACACCATGCATGGCTTCCTGGCTATAAAGGTGGCTGGACTGCTGAACAGGGCTCTGGCCTTACTTAAATATCCTTTTTTCCCTTTAATAATACACATCTCTGTAACACATTTCTCAAATAGTCTTGTGATGGTACACTGGAAATCTGGCAACAGCATTTGCTTAAGATCTTGAATCCGGAATCTGTTTTTTAAGTTGTAGCCACGGGAGGAGTTTAGGGTAAAAGCTGGTGCTCTTGACTCTGCTTTTGGGAAATGAGGAATTAAGTTAATTGGCTTTCAGAGGAACATCTCTAGTTCCTCCAGTCTAAACAGTGCTATGGAACACAGAAGTATTTTTAATTAAAAAACGAATGTGATGGGTTCTTTAGGACTAGAACAAAGATTTATATAGAGCAGCAATTTGTGTTAAGCTGACTGGCTGCATAGATTTGTAGATTGTAAGGCTGGAAGGGACCTTGGAAAATCATTGGGTCCGGCCCCCTGCACCAGGCAGGAAAGACAACTGGGGTCAGGTGACCCCAGCAAGGTGACCATCAAGTCTCCTCAGGTCCAGGTTTCTTATTTTTGTTCACTAAAAGGCGATGGAAGTGCTAATGTGTTAAATATTTTCCTAACATTACATTTCCAAGTAAGTAATTGCAGTAGTTGTTACATGGATGTTATGTTGTACTGAGTGAAAGGAGAGGTGGTGTGTTAACTTGAGAGAGGATAATTGATTGACAAGATTCTTTGCATTAGAACGTAGTTGTCACCATGAAAACATTTTTGAAAAACCCTGTCCAAAAAAAAAAATGCAAATTTCAACAAGCCTTGGTCAGTAGCAGGGCATGTGCTGTGGGACCAGGAACCAAAGGTGAAAGGGGTGCAAAAAAGAGTGGTTGTTCCTAAAGAACATGATCCTTGAAGCACAAAGGAAGTCCATTCCCACGTGGAGAAAAGGTAACAGAAGGGCTGGGAAGCCATCTTAGCTAAACAGGGAAATCACGGTCCTCTTGAGAAAGAAGAAAGAGGCTTATAAACAATGGAACCTCGGGGCAGGCCCCAAGGAGGACTATTCAACAATGGCCTGCATTTGCAGGGAACAGATAAGACAGGCTAAAGTGACAACCAAACTTAGATTAGCAGTGGGAGTCAAGGACAACAAGAAGTCTTTCTTTAGGTACATAGGAAACAGAAGGAAAACAAATGAGAGTTTGGGGCCATTGCTTAACAATTTAGGAGATTTTGTTACTGGTACCCAGGAGAAAGCTGAACTCCTGAACGACTGCTTTGCCTCTGTCTTTCACCGGACCAAGGGGAAAATCACGCCAGGTAGAGTAGAGAATGAGCACGGTAGGAATAATTGCCTTCCTACTATTGCCATAGAATTGGTGTATGACACATAAAAAAAAATTTAAAAAATTAGATGTATACAGGTTGTCAGGACTGGATGATCTTCATCTGAAAGTGCTGAAGGAACTGGCTGAAGTCATTGAGGAACCCCTGGCGAAACTCTTCCACAACTCATAGTGCTCTGGAGAAGTCCCTGAGGACTAGAAGAGGGCCATTGTTGTACCCATCCACAAGAAGGGCAGGAGGGAGGACCCAGATAACTCTAGGTCATTCAGCCTAACTTCCATCCTAGGGAAAATTTTAGAAAAGTTCACCAAAGAGTCTATCTGCAATAAGGTTGCAGAAGGTAAGATTCTTAATGACAGCCAGCATGACTTCATTGCAGGCAGGTCTTCTCTTACCAACCTCATCTCCTTCTATGACCAGGTAACTTGCCACCTGGACACGAGAGAGCAGGTTGACATTGTATACGTAGACTTCCAAAAGGCCTTTGATCTAGTATCCCACAATGTCATTGTGAGAAAATTGGAGGATTATGGGCTTAACTCCAAGACAGTCAGGTGGGTGAGAAACTGGCTGCAGGATGGAACCCAGAGAGTTGTAATGAACAGATTTGTGTCATCCTAATGAGAAGTGGGCAGCAGTATCCCGCAGGGGTCAGTACTTAGTCCAGTACTTTTCAACATCTTTATTAACGATTTGGATGGGGGGTGGTGAAGAGCCCACTGGACAAGTTCGTGGACAACACCAAGTTATCAGGAGGCGTGGTCACACTTGAAGATAGGTTACAGTTACAGGCAGACCTAGACAGGCTAGTTAGTTGGGGGGATTGGAACCTGATAAAGTTCAACATTGAGAAATGTAAAGTGCTCCACCTCAGGACGAGCAACCCCCAACATGCCTACAGGCTTGGTGGCACCAAACTGACTAGCATCATGAATGAAAGGGACCTGGGGTTTAATAATAGACCACAGTATAAATATGAGCCAGTAGTGCGATGCTGTAGTCAGTAGAGCAAATAATACTCTGGCACGCATGAATCGATGCATCTCCAGTAAAACTAAGGAGGTGATTCTTCCGCTTTACTCAGCACTGGTGAGACTGCAGCTGGAGTATTGCATCTGGTTCTGGGCGCCACACTTTAACAAGGACGTGGACAAACTTGCAACAGTCCAAAGAAGAGCCATCTATATGATCAGAGTCTTAAAAGGCAAGCCATATGTGGAAAGGCTGAGGGATCTGGGACTCTTCAGCATGAGGAAAAGAAGGCTGAGAGGTGACCTGGTAGCAGCTTGATGTACTCCCCTAGTGTAGCAGTAAGGGCTCGGTGAGCAACTGTTCACCAGGGCACCCTTGGGGAAGACCAGGAGTAATGGCCACAAACTCCTGAGAGAGTGATTCAGGCTCAACATTTAGGAAAAACCTTTTCACAGTCAGGGTGTCCAGACTATGGAATAAGCTCCCTCAAGAGGTGATGCAATTGCTTACCCTGGAAATCTTCAAGAGGAGACTGGACAGTCACCTTGCTGGGGTCACCTAACTCCCAGTTACCTTTCCTGCTTGGTGCAGGAGGCTGGACCCGACAATCTTCCAAGGTCCCTTCCGGTCTTATAATCTATGAATCTATGAAAGTATAGTGAACCTTTACAGCTGTACACTTTTATCCTATGAAGGAAACTATTTTTAACACAAGTTACTTTAAAAAAGCTGTTCAAAATCGATTTGTGTTTTTTTTTTTTTAAATCTTTCTATACTGAAGGTTCTGGACATCCTGCAGCATATTCAGGCCTTGGACCCATCTCAGCATGGAGCAGTAGGATATTTGGTTCAACATACCCTGGAACATATTGAACGCCGGAAAGAGGAAGTGGGGCCAGAGGTGAAGCACCGTTCTGATGAGAAGCACAAAGATGTCTGCTTTTCCATTGGGTTGATAATGAAACATAAGAGGTGAGTGCCCCTTAAATCTCTTACACTACTTGCAGGCTGCACTGGAAATTTGTTCTGTGGAATGCATATGGAATGGATTTTTTTTCCTTATTCTGAGTTGCATATTTACTACGTGGAAGAGGAGGACTTTGAAAAGCATCTGAGGAAGAATGTGCTAGCCTTATGCATATACATTGTGTATCACTCTGGAGATCTGAAACTTGCTTTCATTGTCTTCTGAAGTATTGAATGTATTGCCCTTGCTTTACTCCAGGGGTGGGCAAAATACGGTCCATGGGCCAAATCCAGCCCATGAGGCCATTGTATCCGGCCCGCAGGGACCCTAAAAAATTAAGAAAATTTAATATCCGTCTGCCCTTGGTTCCTGTCAAAAATGATAGGAACCAAGGGCAGTAGGACCCAGGGGAAAGCCAGTGGGCTCTTACAAAAGCAGGATCCACCTGGCCCCACCCCACCAGCCAAAAGCTCCAGCAGGGTCTTCTGGCCTGGGAGCACGTGGTTGCCCCGCGCTGGAACCTCGGGTAAGAGGGAAGGGGTGGGGTGAAGGGCAGGGGAGGACCCCGGGCAGGGAAGTGGCCTGGGGAAAAGCTGAGCGCAGATGGGGGAAAGCAGCCCCTTGCCCGCCCCGTGGCCGGTGCCCCACACTGCAGCTACTCGGCCTGCATGTGGCTGTCCGGAGCAGGCACAGGCAGCCCCAGATGGGCTGCGAGTGGCTGCAGCAGGGAGTGCCGGCCATGGGATGGGTGAGGGGCTGCTTTTTCCCACGCTCAGCACCAGCTTCTTTCCTGCTGGCAAGCAGTGGGTCAGGGCTGTGCACAGCCCCCCTCCTGTACCGCGGGGCTGGGGGGCACTGGGAATGAGCAGGTGCAGGAGCATGGGGCCCTCACCGGTGCCCCAGGGCCAGTGCCGGCAGGGCCCAGAGCAGAGTGGCAGGAGCGCAGGGTTCTGGCCAGCAGGGGGTCTATGGAGCCACGCCAGCTCCCCCCTTTCCTTGCTGGTGCAGCCCAGCCCAGCTCCACAGACCCCTGCCAGCTTGTGCCCTGCTTTGGGCCCCACCAGTGCTGGCCCTGGGACATTGGTCCCAAAACATTGGGACGCACTTGTCCCAAGATGGTGACTGGGGGTGGGGCACGTGTTGAGGGGCAGGGCTACCCATGTGGCCCTCGACAGCCTGCCAAAACTGGCCCTCTGAAATAATTGCCCACCTCTGCTTTACTCGGTGAAAGAATCATTAAGCTGACCCATCTGAATCTTGATGCCCAGCATACTGGTAAAGAGATGCTCCTTCACCTGTCCTTCTAATTCACTAAGTGC
This sequence comes from Alligator mississippiensis, assembly GCF_030867095.1. NCBI lineage: Eukaryota > Metazoa > Chordata > Crocodylia > Alligatoridae > Alligator > Alligator mississippiensis. The sequence goes on from NC_081833.1 coordinate 23,268,519, forward strand.
ATCAAGTCCAGATTTAAGGTCATGAGGGGAATTTTCACCTTTCAGTTGCTGCCGTACAATTAATCACTTATCAATAGGCTTAGTAGGATTACTTGATAAACATCAATTTCGCCTGTCACTTATAGACAGATGGAAAAATATTTCTGTCTGTAATAATCAAAATTTTATTAAAGGGATATGTGTGTGTAGAAAAAAAAACCTGAGACTGGGGTAAAGAAATCCAGGACAGGGGGCGTATGCATGCGCACGGTGGAAGCTGCAGGTGGGATAAGGGGAGCCCTGGCTGTGCCACCTGTGCACTGCTCCTCTGGCAGTGGCTTGGGATGCTGCTGCAGAAGCTGGGGCTGTGCTAGGAGAGGAGGATGAAGGAACAGGGCTGTTGGCAGCCAGGAGGTTGGTGCTGTTGGCTACTCACTCTGCCTATATCCCAGCTGGGAATTAGGTGCCAAACTCCTGCTGAGCTGCTGAACTTGGCCTTTCCCCTGCATGATGGGGCTCAGTGGGAGTTTAGCCTTTTCCCCAATTATGCAGGAGTTGAGCTGCGCAGGAGCTTTGGGAACATGGGAAGGGCAGTGGCTCCCAAGCCTGGGGTGGGAAGCAGCTCCCTGCTCCTTGCAGCCCTTTAGGGGACAAGCTTTGCTTGGTGGGCACCAGCAGAGGGGCAGGCCGACTCCTTGATGTCCTTGGCCTCCTGCCCCTCTGGGCGATGTAGGGGCAGTGGCTGGGCCTTGGGGGCACCCCCACACATCCTGCCCCAATCATTCACACTGCCTGTCCCCATATTCCCAGAGCTCTGGCCCAGCCCCTGCATGCTTGGGGAAGGGTACATGGGGATGTCCATGGGGCCAGCCAGAAGGGCAGGAGGCCATGGCCATTGGAGCCGGGCCACTCCTCCATTAGTGCCCACCAGGTGGGCCTCACTCCCTAAGGGGCCACGGTGAGGAGGGAGCTGCTTCCTGCTCCTGGAAGCCCTCCTTTTCTGGTCCCTGCCTGCCTGGCTCTTTCTTGGTGAATAAACAGTGATTTAAAGCAGGTATGATTTACTGATTTATGGGTGTTTACTTTTATATATTTTAACGTGATTTTGTTATAAGGCTTTTAACAGCATACAATTATTACTCAATTGTCTGTCCTTCATAGTCCTAATTCTGTGCAATCCTGAAAATTTAAGTTGATAAACATTGAAAGAAATGCTTATAAGTATACAAAAATTTTGGCCATCGAAATTAAAAAAATAAAAATTGGATTCTGCCAGCCTACTTATATTAAAAAAGACTTTGTTTCTGGGATCTTCACCAGAATGCTCTAATCACAATGTCAGGAATTAACAAAATTGCCCACCCAACGGAATGGTCACCCTGTTAAAAATCAGTGTAAGCTAAAGGTCAGTTTGCATTCTAATAGCTTGACAGAAGATTCTCTTCCAGTATTTGACCGGGATTGTAGCAAATAAGTTTGCATATCTTCTTCTCTCCCCCCCCCCCCCCCCCCCCCCCAATTTTGGGAAAACACAAGTTTTTTCCTTTCCAGCTATTAACATTTTGTTTTGATTATTTGCTTTGGTTTTCAAGTTCACTGTAATTGGTGCTACATACTGCTTGTAGTCTTCCCTAGCTGCTCATATTTGTACTTGAATCGTGAGGATTCAGTTTGTTTGAAAGAAACTTGACAAAACCATTACAATTGTGTAAATCAGCTCAAGCTATTTGATAGCAAGCTATTTGTTACCCCAGAATTAGGGTTAGCATGTGAGGCTATTACAAGCTTAGGTTGCAAGAATGTCTAATCAGTGAAGCCTAAGTCTTCAGAAGATACTGTTTTAATTGGGGGTTGTACTTCTCATCTTTGACCAACAAGCTGTTTCATAATCATGTGCGGCTAACGGAGCTCTGTGTTGCAAGAGTTGTGGGTTATTGCATGCTATGCTTTTCTGTTCTGTTCTAGGTGCTGAATACCGTAGTGAAGGATAGGCTGGGGCTGTTCAACCTTGGAGTAAAAAGAGAGAGGTGTCAGCATCTCTGAAGTGATTTAAGGGATGGGGGTGAGGCAGGAGCAGTGGTAATATTGCTTTTTCAGCCTTTGAAGGGAGAATAAAGCTGTTTGGGTCAGTCAAGGAAACAAGTGTTTTCTTTATTTAAAAAAAATCTGTTTTTTGACCACTAAATTAAAATAAAAGAGGACTGTTCCAATCTGCTGTAACATTTCAGGGAATATTATTAAAGGATCTCTGTCACAAGAAGTCTGTACTTGCCAAATGGATAGGATTAAAAATTAGCATCATAACAGCTCCATTACATACTAGCATGTTCAAAATGACTTTTCAGTGGCTCTCTCCAAGTTTAAGGTGGAACACTGCAATTCTTTATCTTCAGCAGTCAGTTGTGGTCTTAATATGTGATTACACCAAAATACCCACACTGAATAAACACTGCTTTAAGGCTGCAAAGTTGAGCACTCAGAAGTTGGGAAATGCCAGAGTTAAGGGTGTCTTTGCATCCTTAATTCTCCCCCAGCTGCCCAAGTGTATATGTATTACAATCCTAGTTACTTTGTATTGTATGCATTGAAGTTACAAATAAGTAACCTAGTTACAAATACTTAATTACAAATAAGTAACTAGGTAACAAATAACTAAGTTACTTTATAAAGTAACTGAGTAACATATGATAAAATTACAATTTATGGTGTCCTTTCTCCCCACCCAAGAAGTCCCACATCATTCATTGCACAGTCTGTACCTGCTCTAAGACTGAATTGGTTATGAGGTAAAGGGGGCTCTTGATATGCAGGCCCAAGGTGCTTAGTGACAGTGGTATTGTAGAAGAAGGGTACCCTATAGAAAAAGAAATATGTGACCATATGATTGTATACACCAATGTTGAAATAAGTTTGGATAAGAACTAGTTTTTCTTAACAATAGAATACTTAATTTAGCAAATGTAATGTTCTTTCGGTCTGGCCATTCTTGTGTGTTATTCCCTTTTAACACCCCCTCCCCCCCCAATTCCATCATGTGACAGCATGTTGATGTCTATGTGTACTGTCAACAGGATTGTCTGGCAGATTATCTACCAATTGAGTTAACAGGGTAACTGATAACAGTACATAGAACCAAGATTCTGCATATCTGAATTGTTTGTGACCTGCTTAATTCACAGCAAGATGCCAAATCAAGGACAAGCTACTCAGCTGTTTGCCCATCTTCAGAGAGGGCTGAGGAACCAAACCTGGTGAAGAATATGAATTTTGCTACAGTTTTTTTTAAATCTTCTATATGAGCCAGCATTGGATGACATAATTTGTCACTTCCATATTGTTTAGTGTCTGTCCTGGTCTCTCAGGAATAATATCTAGCTGTGCAACTCTTCTTTTTTTTATATAGATATGGCTACAACTGTGTGATATATGGCTGGGATCCCACCTGCATGATGGGACATGAATGGATTAGAAATATGAATGTTCATAGCCTGCCTCATGGTCCCCATCAGCCTTTCTACAATGTGCTGGTGGAGGATGGATCCTGCAGATATGCTGCTCAGGGTGAGAAACTAAGTCAGCTTGAGAAACTGATATGTACTTTTATTTGTTTAGCACATGTGGGAACTATCTTGCTGCTCTTAATGCTTGAAGAAAATTAATATTGAAGTATTATTTGTTTTTCATAGTTTTATAGTTGGTAGGGTCGAAAGGGACTTGAGCAGATCATCAAATCTGACCCCCTACCATGGGCAGGAAAGGATGCTGGGGTCAAACAACCCTGGCTAGGTGATTATCTAGCCTCCTTTTGAAAGACCCTCAGGGTAAGAGCGAGCACCACTTCCCTTAGAAGTTGGTTCCAGATCCTAGTTGCCCTGACTGAAGTACTGCCTCTTGATATCTAGCCTGAATCAACTCTCAGTCAACTTATGGCCATTATTCCTCGTTACTCCCAGTAGTGCTCGGGGGAACAGGGACTCTCCCATAGCCCGCTGGTCCCCCTTGGCCAGTTTGTAGACGGCCACCAGATCCCCTCTCAGCCTTCTCTTGTGGAGGCTGAACAGGTTCAGGTCCCATAGCCTCCGCTTGTAGGGCCTGTCTTGCTGCCCCTGATCATGCAAGTGGCCCTCCTCTGGACCCCCTCGATGCTGTCCACATCCCTCCTGAAGTGCGGCGTCCAGAACTGGACACAGTACTCCAACTGCGGCCTGACCAGTGTTGCATAGAGGGGGAGGATCACCTCCTTGGACCTGCTCAAGATGCATCTGTGAATGCATGACACGGTGCAGTTGGCCTTCCTGACCGCGTCCCCACATTGGGACGCGGTCATTTTGGAATCAATAATGACACCAAGATCCTTTTCTGCCTTCGTGCTGACTAGAAGGGAGTTCCCCAGCCTGTAGGTATGGTGCTGGTTCTTCTTCCCTAGGTGCAGTACCTTGCACTTGTCAGTGTTGAAACCCATCCTGTTCTCATCTGTCCTCCCCTGTAACCTGTCTAGACTTGTCTCTCTCCTCCAGCATGCCCACTTCTCCCCACATTTTAATGTCATCCGCGAATTTGAACAGGGTGCTTTTCACCCCCTCGTCCAAGTCGCTGATGAAGATGTTGAACAGAGCGGGTCCAAAGACTGAGCCCTGGGGCACCCCGCTGCCCACTTCCCTCCAGGTCGAAAAAGACCCGTCTACTACCACTCTCCGGGTGCAGCCCTCCAGCCAATTTGTAGGCTGTGTAGGGATTGACACCCCAGTCGCCTAATTTTTTGATGAAAATGGGGTGAGACAGTGTCAAAGGCCTTCCTAAAGTCCAGAAAGAGTATGTCCACTGCAACACCTGTGTCCAGGGATTTTATGACCTGGTCGTAGAAGGCCACCAGGTTGGTCTGACAGGGCCTGCCTCGAATGAACCCATGTTGGTTGCCCTCAAGCATGATCTCCCCTGCTGGTCCCTCGCAGATGTGCTCCTGGATAATTTTCTCAAAGAGCTTCCCCAGGACCGAAGTAAGACTAACAGGCCTATAGTTTCCCGGGTCCTCCTTCTTCCCTTTTTGAAAATGGGGAACACATTGGCCCTTTTCCAGTCATCTGGCACCTCACCAGAGCACCATGAGTGCTAGTAAAGCTGTGCCAGGGGTCTCGCAATGACCTCTGCTAATTCCCTCAGCACTCTGGGGTGGAGATCATCAGGACCTGCTGATTTGAACACATCTAGTCCCACCAGAAGTTCCCTAACTAGGTCCTCACTGACCCCGGGCCTGGTTGCACCTCCCCTGGGTCCGTTGGGGATCCCAGTGTGGGGGATGCCCCAGTCCCTGCTCAAAAAGATGGAGGCAAAGAAATTGTTAAAGAGATTAGCTTTGTCATCTGGTGCGACTACCAGATTTCCTAGTGTATCCTGCAGAGGCCCTACGTTACGCAGTACCTTCTTTTTACCCCCTTCGTATTTAAAGAAGGACTTCTTGTCCTTGATCCAGGATGCTAGTCCCAGTTCTATTTCCACCTTAGCCTTCCTAACAGCCCCCCTGCAGTCTTGTGCAATGGAGGTATAGTCCTCCTTGGTGATGGCCCCTCCCTTCCATTGGGTGTATGCCTCCTTTTTAGCTTTTGAGATGTTCCTGGATGCTTTTGGTGAGTCATGAGGGCTTTTGAGCACTCTTGCCCCCTTTGCTCTGTGTTGGGATTGTCACCATTTCGACTTGGAGAATCGTCTCCTTAAGGAACGACCACTCTTCCTGGACTCCCAACTCCCCTCCCCTCTGGGACCTCCCTGACTAGTCTCCTTACCTCATTGAAATCCGCCCCCTGAAGTCCAGGGCTGCTGCCTTGCTGCAGGCTTTGACACCCTGTGCTGGATGGTGAATTCTAGTAGGCGATGATTGCTCTCGCCCAGGTGGTCGAGAACCTGCAGTCCATTATTATTACATTAACTGCTCAAGATTCAAGCAGGAATGAAACTGATAATTAGATCTTAAAATGACCTACCTCCCTTCTGGGGCATCCACATAATTCCTTAGTGAGAACGGTGCTATCAAGAGTAAATTCAAAAGCCAACTTGAGTATAGCCCACAGCACTGTAAAAATATTAGCAGTCAACTTTTTACCATGTAAACTTTTGCTACATTTAGGGGAGTAGGTTCAATTTTTGACTGTAGTCTGAAAGACCATCAGTAGAGTTGTGAACCTATAAACGACCTTTAACAAGGTCTAATTGCATATCGTGGATTTCGCTCCATAGGTACAATAAGAGAAAAATGAAGTGCCAATCCTTATCATTGAATTTCCTGACTTTGTATATTGTTTGTGTTCCTTATAAAAGGGATTGGAAAAAACACTGATAGGAATAATCATATAATGGAGTTATTCATTTTCCTGCACACTGACTTGTGTTGAACTTGTGCAGCAGTTCTCTAATGCAGTGAACTAAGAAAGGAAATTTTCTGATAGTCAGAAGGCAGAAGGTCCTATCTCCTATTTCTGAATTACAATCTTTCCTTTGACACTAAATTCCTCTCATCTTCTGTGGCTGACTTCATTTGTCTCCATTTTCTATCTGTTCAGTAGAGATTCAGTGTCTGCGTCCTAGGGTTGTTCTTAAGGTTGATTCTGGGTTTTTTTCTTTTACTTTAAAAACTGCATATGAAATTTGACAAACAATATTATTTTGACTAAATATGATTCAGCTCTTTCACTAGAGGGTGCTGTCTAACATAATTTTACAACATATGTGAAAGCAAATGTTAATTAACTTTAAAAAAAGTTATCTTTCTCAATTTTAAAGGTCAGTAGGTGTAAAATGCAAGGAGATTTGGAGTTCTTGATCTCCCAAGTATTTTACTTTGCATTGAGCAATCTATACATGCATCAGAAAATATCTCCACAGCTATAATACGGATTCCCAGGTTCCCCTAGCTACTCTGCAATCTGGGCAGTCTTCACAACATTCTGTTTTTGTTCTGTTTTTTTAATTTCTGAGCTCAGAATCAAATTTGTTGCAAGGTAATTTTGTCCTTTCTTGCAATTACCTACTTCCTCTGGGCCTGATTGTCCTGGACTGCTTTTTTCAAACTACATGCAGATTTTTTTGCATAGCTTTCAAATTTCTGCTCTGGAGAGGGAAGGGGGTTGGGGGAAAGTGGGTTTCTACAGCGAGAATAACAAATAATCTTGTTTTTTAAAATGTTAACAGATCAGACCAAAAATAACTTCTAAACATGCTATCAGTAATTTTGAGTGGGTTTTGCTGTGCTGCCTGTGAATTATCAGTTTAGTTGCTGGTTTCAAAACACCTGCTCTGTAACATGCTATTTTCTGTTATCCCAGTTCTTCCTTCTTATCTTCCACTTTAGTTACTTTGTGCCAGGGCAGGCAAAATGTCATTTCTCTAAAATTGTTGGTTAGTATTCTTTCTTAACCACCCTGTCTAGTAGTGAGCTTTCTAGCTTTTGTTTTTCTTCCCCATCCTTCAAATCACCCTCATTTTATTCCCTGAGGTTTGAGGTTCTGCATTGCTTACTGCACAGCCAAACTCCCTTCATCAGACTCCCACTCAAACTGAAGTTGCTTAGTAAAAGAAAAAGATACTTTACTAGGCAGTGTAACAAAACCACCATGCCACAGCCTTATCTCTTTGGTGAGGCAGGGTATAAAAAGTAATGGAAAGTTATGCCTTGCAATAAGTAAAGCAAATAGGTTAATTTTACTTTTAAATGCTCACTTTTGTAAATTGGATTTGCCTTGGGGGATGAATGGATCATTTCCCAAGTGATTGTCTGTGTCCCAAGGAAGCATTACAGATCAGCCAAATCCAGTGCTGTGTGCAGTTTGTATCCGTGTTCTCCCCCACTACTCCCAATACCAGTTAGTGCCAAGTATAAGTTGCAGCACTCTAGCCCACCACAGGGAGTGTGCACTAATTGGTCACTACACAGCAGTGCTGCATTACACAAATAATGAGAGCTTTTCATCTAACAAAGCAGTCAGAGACATTGGTTCATCTTCTAAGTATAGCACTGTTGTTTCTCTTTTTTTTTTTTTTTTTTAATTTAACCTGGTTGTATGCAGTGGTTAACTGGTAATTTTTACCAAGAGAAAAAGGCCTGATGCAATACTTTTGGTACATCATGGTACAGAGTGAACACTTGTTTACTGCATGCTTATTCTGAGAAACTTATATTTAAAAGTTAATTTTGGCCTGCTACATTTACCTCAAAAACTCGCTGTGTACATCAAAGGCTTCAGAGTGCAACTTCATGTTCTTCCTTCTGCAGTTTTAATACATTTGGCTGCTGCTCTGACCCTCAGGTAGTTTTGCAGTATGTAAGCACCCCTCTTGGGAATGGTCTGTTGTCCGTGGGGGTCAGGGCCCAGTTCTGTAGCTTCTCCTTGCCTGGAGTACTTACAGGATTGGGATTTAACTTCTAGATGTCCTTCTCTCTCTACTTTGAACCTGGATGGTGAACTTGTTCTTTCTTTGTCCGGAAAAGTGACACCTATAAATAAGGACCTACCAAATTCACTGCGGGACTGGGGTGTGCGCTCACTCCTGATCAATGGGGAGGCAAAAACCATGGCTTTAAATACAGCGTTTTGCTTCCTGGCTGGTCAGCAACATGCCGGGAGGGGGGACGACACACACAGGGGAATCTCCCAAGATTAAAGGAGCTGTTGCATACTCCACTCCCGCTGTGAATTTGGTAGGTTCCTACCCATACATGACAACAGAGCAAGAGCCAGTCAGCATTGTGATGCTCTGCCATAATTCTAGATAGCAATGTTCTTAGGCACAGTTGCTTATCACTGGTATCAAAACTAAAGTAAGGCTGTTGAGAACCAAATGGATGAGACCCCAGAGATTAGCTGCATTAATTTGCACTCATTCTTTCTTTGTTTTTAGTTTCAAGGGTCAGCTATTGTAGCTGTTCTTAGAGCTTCAGGATTTAATGGATGATGAAACAGAAGCAGAAACAAATAGCCTTTTCATTTCAGCAAATTCATGTGGTGTTAATTTCTGCTTTTCTTTCACTGCAGAGAACCTGGAATATAATACAGAGCCTCATGAAATCCCTCACCCTGATATTGGCCGTTATTTTTCAGAGTTTACAGGCACGCACTACCTAGCAAACACGGAGCTGGAGATGAGGTATCCTGAGGATTTGGAGCTCACATGTGCAGCAGTCCAAAAGAACTATAGCTCAAGCAAGGAATGAACGAACACAAGGACAGAAAATAGTTTATCACAGCTGCTGTATCCTCTGTGGATGGGAGTATGGAAGCCAATTTTCGTGCTGACACCAAGTATTGCATTGCACTTTGTAATATGTGATATAACATATATCCAATAACTACTCAATTACCATCTGCCTACACTTGTCCAATTAATTTGGGTTATGTTGGTTGTCAAGGGCAAGACATTAATAATCCTGAAGTGACAGTCACTATATAGAGTGTGGTGTCTCTTTGAGGTCATGCTTTTACCACTAGTGTGGTAATTTATTTTCCATATTTAGGATGTAAGCATATTACATCTCTAGTCTGAAATAACCCCATTTTATGGATAGGAAGGTTGGTCACAATTGCAATTTTTGTATAGATACTTTATATATAATAGTTTTAATGTCTCTAAAGTTCCATGATTGTTACCTGTATAGTAATTGTTTCCTGGGTATTCATGGTAGTTAGCATTCCAACTAACAGCCTTCACAGTGGCACTGGAACTTATAAAAAAAAAATTGCAAAGTTCAATATGGTTGTAGGTTCAACTGTAATTCCAAAAGACCAGCTAAAATTAATGCTTTTAGCAGTCACAGACACAGAACAGAATCATTTTGAAGGTGACTTCATAGCTATTTTCTATTTCTCCTAGCTATGTCCCCAGTAAACTTGTTGGGCCCATGTTCTAACTCATATTTTTCTTCCTATTATTAATTGATTCCCTTCATGATGTTGAATATGTGACCTGGTCATATGTTCTCCATGCCTTCATGTTGTTACAACTTTTTAAAACTTTTAGTTTGCTAATGGAACAGTCATTCACAGGTGACAGACTGCTGAAGGCTCTCATCAGTGATCTCTAGTTATCTTAAGTGATCAGGTCTGATTGTGCCATGAAAGCCAGCAGGTACCCAAATCTGGGAAACAATGCTGGTGTTTCCTCTATCTTGATGTCTTCTTTCTTTCTGTCAAAAAGAACAATGCCCTTGGAAGGGGGAAAGGAGTCATTTGTCCAGATTTGTTGCCTGCAGGAATTCAGGAAGCCAGAGTTGTAAGGAAACTGAATGGACAGAGCCTGCAAAGCCTAGAAGGGCGCATCTACATGAGACACTGACTGTGCAGTAGCTGAATAATACTGTGCAGTAGCACATCACAGCACCAACTAATGTGCTAATTTGCTACTGCACAGTAACAGCTGCACAGTAGCATCTCATGTAGATGCATGCAAAATGTAAAAAAAACAGTATATGATTGTTTTCTTTTAAGTTTCCTTAGGAATTACATGTGAAGTTGCTTAAGTATTTATAAAGGTATGAAAAATACATACAGTAATTTAGTATCTAAATTGATAACGCTGAACACGCTGCAGTCATTGTGTCTAATTACTCTGTGGTTATAGAGGTGAGACCTAGTTATCCTACCCTGTATTGTAAAATGACACATTATTGTACAATTTTAAATGTCTCTGTACATTAATTTGTGCACACTTCTTTTCAAGATTATCATTGATCTGCATGCAGTATTTTTCTGAATGTTTAACAAGTGCCCTGTACTTTTACATAGTGAAGTCTTGGTGATCTTCCGGGTTCTCAAAACTTGAGGATACAACAAAGAGAAGAACTGTGTGGTTAGTGCTGATGACAAGGAAAGATAACTGAAACAGCACTATAGGAAATCATTCAAATTGGGTTTATTAGGAATTAAGGGGGGGCAGGAGATGCTGTGAACCTGCTCATGGTTTGAGAGCCATATAGTTAAATAGTTTTTGCCAAGCGTGAAAAACCGAGATTTAAAAGTCAAACTCCCTGGTTTGGAGGGGTTGAATTGTAAATTATAGGATATCCTGGACAATTCCCATATTTGGAGGGATTCTGCCAGCATACATAGAAACACTGTCTGTGTTTGGTTTTAATCTCTAGTCCATTGTGCATCTTACCTTTTTACATAGTAGAGAGACAGTATTAGCGGTTAGGATTCCTTAGTTCTCTTCCGAGCTCTTGCTCTGTGAAGTTGTGTAAACCAGTTTGCTTTTCTGCACTTCATTTTTCTTTGGTACAAAGTGAGCAGTCTAATATTTGAGCATTGATAAAAATGGTTAGCAAAGCACTGAAATTCTCAGTCAAGGTGATATATAAATGCCAAGTATTATTCTGCTGTTGAATATCTATGGGATTTATAACCAAGCTCCTACACAAGCTCTGGTCATGTAGGGATTTATTTCAGCCGCCTCATCCAATGCTGTTTGATTTTCCTCTGCTTTTAAAAGGTATCAGCCTCCTTGGATTATGATTGTAAATATGTACTTAGATTGTTTTTAACGGTGTTATTTATTCAGTGATGCTAAACAGGCCCTAATCGCCTGTTATGTAAATCTTTATTTTGGCACTTTATATATTTTAGAAAGAATGGATTTTGGATCAGATATATCATATAGATGTTTTTGACTCTTTTTTTTCACTGATTTTTGAAAATTGTCCCTGATAACACTTGCTGTAATATACTGCAGTGTTTTCATCTTACAGACTATTGCAAGCATACACTAAAATAAGCTGTGTAGTTAATTTCTTCAGGCAAAAGTTATAGGTTTCATCTATAACAGAGTATAGATTGACCCTGTCTAGACTATGGATGTGTGGTTTGGAGAATATTATGTACACATAGGTATTTGTGATTTTTAGGACCCTTAGAACACTGCTGCTTGCCCATGAATGGCTGAAAGCTTTCTCTGAATACAAGAAGGAAATGGTCCTATATATGGTGAGATTTAACCCAAATTATGGTTCTGCTCTGCAAACCAATTCTATAGAGGTGTGGTTTTGTGTATAATCATAGCTTCCTTATCATATGCATTAAGTTTATATGAAACGGTTACATTTTTCTGTTTGCTAGTCCTGCAAATTCAGTTTGGGATCTGAATTAAATTTGTTTGTTTTTTTTTCCTTTTACATTGCCAATAATAAAAGTTCTTTAGGAGCATTTACTGTCTTGGTGACACCTGTGCAGCTCACCTGTTTTCCATCGTTTCAGAAACGAAGGTGATAGGAACCTAGTAGGCAGCCTGGTTGCACAAGAAGGAATTGCTTGCTTGCTAACAGGACCAAAAAATAGTAGGAACTTGTGATCAGAAATGTCAGAGCTGATTTCTGCGTAGAGAAAATCGATCTAAGAGTGCAGTACCATTTTCAAAATCACTTCTCAGAGTAGAACAGTACTAGCCACAACTTACCATCAGTGCATGCTACCCCAGGAAGATTAGACTGTTGACAGTATTACAAGATGTCATTTAAGTCAAGCATACAGCCAAAGCCAAATTTTTCTTGAGTTGTTTTAGCCTTGATAAAAACCTGCCTTTAAAACCATACTGGTTTTGACCTTCCTTATTTAGGATGAGCCTTCTAAGTTAAAACACAGCTTTGTAAAGTGAAGTGTGTCCTGTAAAATGATTCATAAACCATCAGTTTTAATTATATATAATGGTACAACTATTTTTCCCCTAAAGTTCTTTATGCACTTGCCATTCCAAATTGAATTTAAGCATATTGTTGTGGTCTTTGTTTTTGTTGTTTTTGAAGACTTGTTGTAATTATGTTAAATATTTCTGTAGGTCCACCATGTTCCATTTTCCTAATCACATTTTTAGTATCCTGTGTCTAAACCTTTCTGTCTCAATAGGGAAAATTAATTTTCCATTTGTCCATCCATTTGCAGATGTTAACTGACCTTCTGTAGCTATCAGCAACATTTTAACAGCAGGTGCAATACCCCCGTGTCCATTGATCACATAATGTTGGTGTGCGAGGAACACATTTCACTAGCCTGCCAAAATAATAATCCCCCCCCCCCCCCCCAAAAAAAAAAAAATTCCAGGTGAAAATAAATTATTTCAAGGCAAGTAAGTATTTATTATTGGTTATTGGACATTAGACAGGAGGTAAATCTGATTTTGAAGAAATGCCTGTCCAAAGTTGCAGATATTTTGCAAAGGTGGCTCCTGTTTCACTTGGATGCATACATCAGCAGGACACTTCCAGCTCAAGTCCTTCATTTGTGTGCACATTTTGTAGAACTGGCTCCAGTTCATACTGTTTACTTTAAAGGAGGCTATTAATCCTGGAACTTCTTTATTTTCTTGAACCATTGTGTGAGTGGATCTAGCTAATATGAACAGAGAAAATATTATCCACCCTGGTTTAAAAATAATGTAGCCTGTTTTCCAGAGAAACTGGAAGACACAGTTCCTCTCTTGTCATGGACCTCTGCTTAGTATCTTCTCCACAAAGCAAAGGGGATATTCATATATGTCCACACTAGTATCAAATTCCTCTTTTCCACACTAAACATATAGGCTACTTGCATATGGGGGGGTGGGGGGAGGGGAAGAAAAACCAGCACTTTAAACTCAGTGCACTCCCATGCTGAGGCCAGTGCGTGCCCAAAAGAGGCATCGTATTAGTTGGACCTGGCTTTCCCAGTGTCTGTATAAAGTAAGCGCTTTAGTGGGGATTTTTAGCACTTGTATCTAATAGCTGATTCAATCAGCTGTTAGATAAAAGTGTCAAAAAGCCCTGCTAAAGCATCCAATTTATACAGATGCTGCGGAGCTGGGTCAAGTAACGCGCTGCTGCAGTAAAGCATGGGTTTTTTTGTTTTGTCTTTTTCCACGTTTGTCGGTGCCCATACTGAACATTTGTGAAAAAATTGTACTTTCTGCTGCAGCTAATACCATTGTCTTCATCCTTTGTCTCCAGAATAATTAATGTCAAAGGCTACCTCCTGTGTGTCTTTTAGGAGTTCATTGGAGACCAATAGTGTATTTAATTGTATTAAAAATAGCAACTTACAAAGCTTTTGTCAGTGGATAACGTGCAATAAGACAGAGAAGAGAAAGGAATGAGAGGAAAATTTGGGAGATCAGTATATATTAGGCTTACAAAATATGGAAAGTGGATGATAAATTAGACTGGGCTCCCTTAAAAAAAATAATGGCATAAATGATATGGCAGTACAGTACTATTCTCAGTTTATCAGGCTTGTTTTGAGTACAAGACTGATCAAGACAAGGAAGCTCCTGAACTGCAGGCATATCTGGGAATGCTCACCTATTCCCAGTTGGGTTTTAAGGGTAAGCACCTGTTACAGAAAGTACTGCTCTTTATCCCCAAGATCAAAAATAAGGGCTTTCATCCAGTTTCCTCCTCAGAAAAGCTTTATTCTCCCATTAAATGGACATTCCAATCCTGAATGTTCTGGTTTACCCTTGTTTTGATTTATTCAATTGGAGAGGGCAGTGAATGCTCAATACTGGATGCCAGCATTCAGTTTACTGTGTAACATATGCTTCATATTCATGATGGAGAGTGAACGTATGGCTGTTGTGACTCAACAGTCTTTTTGATCCTGCCTGTATTTCACTTGTACAGTTCTGAAATGATGTAGAATTGGACAACTGTCTTATAACTGAGAGGGGGAATGTTCAGTCTCTAATGGCTGACATGGTTTTCGAGGTGCTATAGTTTTTCCCCAACTGTATTTTATCCTGCAATACTTTTTATTCAGTGGGTGGGCACCTTTGCCCCCAGGTGCTATGGCTCTCTTCTGACTTCGAAAATTCCAATAAAATAAATATTGATAATAAAACACAGCTTCTGTTTTGGATTTTTTTTCACTTTATTTTAAAGCAGAAAATCAACTGTACTACGAACTAGAAGTCTTGTGAGGTTTTCATGCAATTACCTTAGAGCTGTTGGTAGAACACATTTGTCAGAATAAAGAATTCCTGCAGTCATAACTAATGTCCCTTGAGCTTTAGGAAGTAAAGTAACCATCTAACCTGGTCTTAAGTAGTTGTCTAGTCTGGTCTTTCTGCATTCCCTAAATATAAAACGGGCAGGAGTTAAATTTTAACGTAGTTTGGTTTTCTGAAGTGTTCACCTCAAATCCTAAAGACTTCTTACAACGGCATAAGAAAGAACATAAGTGTCATACTGAGTCAGACCAATGATCCACCTGATCCAGTATCCCATCTCTGACAGTGGCAGGAGTGGATGCTTTAGGAACGGAAGAGTGGCAGGAGCATTTACCTGTACTGACCTCCTGGTGATGGGCCACTTGCATGAGCTTTGCAGGCTGTATCTCGTTCATGAGCCAGCATCGCTGTTCTAATCCTTTTTTGAACCTGGCTATCTTATCTGCCTCTGCAACCTCCTGTAGCAATGAGTTCTACAAATTAACTACAGGCTGTGTTTAAAACAAAAAAAACTTGTTAAGTTTTAAACCTGTCTCATGAATTTCAGTGGGTACACTGTAATGGTAGTATTCTGGGACCTGGTGGATAACGGTCTATACCCTTCATGAGCCAGGTCTTTTTAGTCTCCCTTGGTATGGCAACTGCTCCCTACCTCCTCATTTGTGGCTGCCCTTCTCTGTACCTTTTCTAATTCTATATCCTTTTTCAGATGGGCCCAGAACCACACATAGTGTTCAAGATGTGGGTATACCAAGAATTTATACAATAATATGACAGTGTTCTCAGTTTTGTTTTCAGTGCCTGTCTTAACGATGCCCAATGCTTTTGTGGCTTTTTTGGTTGTCACTGCACCGTGAGCTAATGTTAGACAAATATCTACAATGACTCCAAGGACTTTCTCTTGAATCCTAACAGGTAGTCATGTACATATAATTGAGCTTACGTTTTCCATTGTGCATTACCTTGCACTTGTTGAGGTTGAAGTTTTAATCTGCTATTTTTTTGCTCACTCATCTTGGTGAGATCTTTCTCAGCTTCTCTTCATTAGCTTGGGATTTGACTACCTGGCAGTTTATCATAATCTGCAAACGTGGAGTTCAGTGTGAACTCCCATTTCCAAATCATTGATTAAAATGTTGAACAAAATAGGGCCCAGCATAGATCTTTGTGGGACACCACTTTGTTTACTTCTCTCCATCTTGAAAAGTGGCCATTTAACCCTACCCTTTGCTTCCTATCTTTTAACCAGCTCTCTCAATCCATGAAAGTGTTTTCCTTCCAATCCCATGGCAGCTCAGTTGTTGTTTTTAAAAAAGCCTTTGATGAGGGACCTTGTTGACAGCTGTCTCAAAGAACTCCAGCAGGTTGGTGAGGCAAGGTTGTCCCTTACAAAAATTGTGCTGATTCTTCCCCAACAGATCAGATTTGTCCATGTGACTGATGATTTTATTCTTTATTATAGATTCTACCAACTTGTCAGGGATGGAAGGTGAGACTCGCTTGTCTGTAGTTCCTAGGATCACCTCTGGAGCCCTTTTTGAAAAGGAGCGTTATGTTGGCAACTCACCAGTCATGTAGTACAGAGACTATTTATTTGTAATAACAGATTACATACTATTGTCAAAAGGTTTTATCCTTTCACCTTTTAGTTCCTTCAGAACTCGCAGGTGTATTCTACCTGGTCCTGGTCACTTTAATAGTATTAAAGTTATCATTTTGTTCTAAAACTTATCTTGTCTTCAGTGTGATCCAACTCTTCGGACATATCTACTAGGGAGAGTTGATCTTGTATGAGAATCCTCCCTCCCCAAAATTAATTTAGCTTCTCTGTAATTTATCAAAAAATGTTTGCTTTTATGTTTGACCTGCCAGAGTTTGAGAGTTTTCCTGGTTTCCATATCTTTTTTTTTTCCTTTTGGAAGGATGCCTTTTTTAGCTTGGATGGCCTCCTTAGTGCTGCTATTATACCATGCAGGGTTTTATCAGATCACTTGGTACCCCTTTGATTTTCAGTGTACACTTTTTTTCTGAGCCTCTAATGTGGTGTTTTCAAACAACTCCCAGGCTGCCTGCAACATTTGTGACTGCTGTTCCATTTAACTTCCTTCTAACTACTGTCCTCATTTTTTGTGTACTTTCCCTTCCTAAAGTTGTATATTGATGTGGTGTTTTTGCCTTATTCCTTCCCACTGGGATGTTCATTGTTTATGGTCACTATTAGAACGTGGTTCACCTACCACATTCTTGGTTCAAAAGATGCCTTTTGAACCAAGCCCTGAGTGCTACGTAGAATTAGTTCTAGACTTGCTTCTCCTCTTGTGGGTTTCTACTTGTTGTTGAAAGCAGTCATTTATTGATGCTTTGAGTAAGGGGGTTGGACTAGATGACCTCCTGAGGTCCCTTCCAACCCCAGTTTTCTGTGATTCTACTATTATATCATTTATTACATGGGTGTGGTGGTGTATAATCTGTAAATCTGCAGTTATTTGGCCTTGTTTTTTTTGTAACATTCCTTCCTCTCCTCATTTTACTGGCAGTTGGGCCCAAAATCTAGTTTCCCCTGCTGCCACTGAGCCCGAAGGTTGGAATGAAAACCTTTGTTTCTGGGGGCCTTCATTTTCATGTGTGCTTATGGTTCTTATAGACTCTAAGGCCACCCTTGATGACATAACTCAGTTTATTCTACTTACCGTCACAATTTTGCAATCTTTTGTTCTGAAATTGAGCAAATCTAGACTAATACTCATTTAAAAACAATTGCATCAGGTGCATAACACTTAAACTGGCAAAGAAATGTCCATTTGCCTTGCTCTTTATACACCCAATAGGTAAATAGATTAATGTTTTGCTTAACAAATAAGAAACCATATCTATAGAAAAAATCAGGCCAGGTATGCAAATATAGGGCTTCTGTGACTGTTTGATGAGGTTTTTTTAATGCTTGCTTCCACCTCACTTCCAAGAAATTTGGTCACAGTGATCCTGCTTTTATAACCTTTGGATCAAATTAACATAACTCGCTGTATATAAGCTGTTGCTTACAAAAGCTTATGCATTTCTGAAATAGTCTATAAGATACAACTCTGCCTGACTTTAGACTAAAACAGCTAACTACTCTGTGTGGTGGAAGTAATGCTGCAGTTGGCCTGCCACATGACTACCAACCTTATTTAAAACAAAGAGTTGCTGTTTAAATACTTTATCCTTCATGCTGCAATCCCTTCTTCTGGTACTTGGGACTTGTTTCATTAAGTATTTTTGCACTGGTCTAGTTACACAACCAATGAACAAGTTTGTACTGTCTACTCTTCACAGTACAAATTACCTCATACTACAGCAAAGTGGCTTGGAAGTGGGGTAAGTAATTGCAATGAGTATTTGCAATGGTGAATGGGTGCAAAAAATCCTTATTGTAGACTGCCTCCTGTTGTATAAGCATTCTTATATACATGCAGTTCCACAAAGGGACCTGTGCTCCTCTGGAACGTAACTTCTGATGTTCTAGGCCAACCACAAAGGAATTGGTGAGTGGTCCAAAGTTTGTCTGGGAGGCCAGGTGGTTAGATTCATGCAGAATCTGTCTCCTGCTAGGCACATTGTAATATCTTTTGTTTGAAGAGAGCTATTCCATGATAACCCAAATGGTGGGGTTGGTGGCACTTCTCCAAAAAAAAAAAAAAAGTGGTGAAGAAAAAAGAGCAGAGACCCCTGTGAAGTCTACTAAGTACAGTGTTGACGCTAGCTATGTGGTAGCTTACCAGGACCTGGATCTTTAATATCTTTCGGACTTATCTTGATGGTAACTTTCATATCCTTACCTGTGTTTTTGCACGTGTTGGTACCTGCATGTAAACACCCCTTTCTTCCTCCTACATTCGCTCACTTGGCGTAGGTTACTTAGCTTTTACAAACAATTGTTTGATGTCTGGCAACAGTTGTGGGTGGACATGTTGATGCTGAGCAACAAGCACTGGATTTAGGTTTGAAGTTTGTGTTCAATACAGAGTCCCAAAGAAGAACAATTTATTCCAAAAATGTCATGGAGGCGGACGAAAACATACCAGTGGCAACTCCTGCACGCTAATGGAGGGAAGCAGATGGCTTCGGGGGGAATGTTTATTACCCGTGTGTATTGCCATTTGGCTGCCAGTAATAGTTTTGTCTAATTGTTGCTGTCTAGGTAGAGCACGATATGCATGAATCATTCAGATTGGTTTTGGAAACCAATTATAGGGACTGGAAAACAGCTTTGTGTAAGGATAAGTGTGTTCAGCTCTGGATTTCGGAGGGTGTTGCATGCCCAATGCACACTAATTTGACTTGCACTTACTTCTGGGAAGGGTGTGGAGCTAGATGGGAGGAACCCGAACTCTAAATATACCTGTAGGTAACCAGGCTGTTGGCTTTATAAGATAGAAAATTAATTCTTTTTTTTTTTTTCCCCCCTAGCCCCCTATTAAGTTGGGATATAGGTGTGAAGAGAGGATTCTAAAATATGGAGCTGGAGGCAAACATAATCTTGCAAAGTTTTATGTTGAGTATTGGGACAAATCAACGTAAGAGGATTTGCTGAAGCCTTGTGCAGGTTATATTTTCTTCCATTACAGTCTTTTGTCAGGAATAATATCAGCCCATCAACTCAAACTTGGTGTTTTGTTTTTGTTTTGTCATTACTGATGAAAGAACTCTGCCTTACTCACTGCTGAGTAACAAGCAGAAATGGTGGATTGGCAAACCTAGAACTGAAAGTCCTTTGGTCACAACATGACTATAATATGTCTCGGCATTGCCCCAGCTGTGCTCAGTCCAGATCTGAAGGGGGCATTCCAGTTTTTCAGTGATAGTCTCAACCTCTTGCAAAAACTGGAAAGTTTTGTGAGAACTTCTACCTAGTCAGTTCAACATTCATGGGGGTAGGAGAGGAGGATAATCATATTTTCAACCAACTCTAATTTCAAGAGTTTCAAAGTTTAAATCATTTATACATATTTAAACTTCCCCCCCCCCCAAAAAAAAACAAAACAGATTTGAGTAATTTTTACAGCTGTACAAGTAATTGCTTTTCTCCCCCCCCCCCCCCGCTTCCTATTCCACCTCCCCCGCCACTCCCCAAATCTATGCACTTGTGTTCCTAAGGAGACTTGGCCTTTAAAAGACAAAAAGGAGAAATGCAAGTCTATAAATGATAATGATAAATAATACTCCATCTTTTAATACTCCATCTTAAATTACTTCCAACTAAAGCTTCTCTTTCATATATGGCTGATATGGAACACTTGAGTAGTAATGCTTTGTAACTTTTATTGCTGCTTATTTATAAGTGAAAAGGTAAGTCCTGGTTTGAATTGACTTATAGATATGAATTCAAACTATGCACCCCAACACCTGATCAGCATCTTTTGCTATAGAGGGGAAACAAGATCCATCTTTCAGACTGATGGAAAACGCATCCCGTTCATTTTATGCTTCTTCAATTGGAGGGTATAAGAATCTTTGAAGTGGTGGACTCTGGTTCCATTGCTTTCTTTTTCATGGGTGTGGACTCTGGCTTTCCCAGATGCCTGGCATGGTGTTTAGGAGGAACTTGGCCTTCTCTTCTCTTTGAGCATAAAGCTGGTAGGTTTCTGTGATCCTTGAGAGCCCCCAATCCACTCGTCATTTGGCTGGGATTCCCTTTAGTGCCAAACTGTTGTCTATCAGTTGATATACTCAGCTCTTCCACTGCTCTGCTATCCTTTGAGAGAAACACCCAGCACAGACTCCACAATTAATCCCTTTTGGGGGAAGGGAGAGCCTCATCAATGTTAGCCTTAGGCAAAAGCTCGGCTTTGCTTTAGAGCAGCCACTCCAGCATTCACTGCAAAGCTGCACACACTGTTCTTCCCAGCTGTGTGGTATTTTTGTCTCTGAACTTTCAGAAAAGCATGGAAGAGGAATTTTTGAGCATTGCTCCTTCTGCCACCACACTGAGGCCGGGCCAGAACCTGCAGAGTTCTTAGTAAATATATTTTCCTTCTCACAGCAATCTCACCTGCAGATCTTCCTTGTTCTCTCTCCATTTCCTGCACCAGTCACAGTTGCACTCCACTTTAAGAGTTTTCACTCAGGGCTGCATCAGACACCCCATCATATGAATCTGCATCTCAAACTTTGTTTTCTCCAGTCAATTTTTCTGGTCTAGACTGTTTTCCCCCTTCCCCTATTGCTTGTTGAGACCTTTACAAGCAACTATGGAAGCTAATTGTATAGAGAAATGGTGAAATTCACTATACATGAAACACTGTCAAACATACAACATGAAAGAGAACTTATTGGTATTTCCCTTCTAGTAACCTTCAGTTACTGCAGTAGTCTCAGAAGTTACTTGTAACAACCATTGCTATAACTTTCTCCACACTGTTTCTCCCTGTTTTCCTTGGGAGCTATGATATAGTTTTTGGCATTTCATTATGGGAAAGCTGTCACTTCCTATGCAACTTCTTTTAGAGGGAGGGTATGGTGGGAGTGTGTTCTGTTCAAGAGGCTTTGGTTGGCTTTGAGGGAAACCAATCCTACATGATTCAGTTCTTCCTGTTTCTACCTCTGGGCTAGGGACAGACATTCAAAAAGCCTGAGCCTGAGTTGATTCAATCTTTGCAGGTTAGTCTAACGTGGCTAGGCTAAATCAGTTTTGTAACCAGACAGACATCCTAGCAATGCAGGCACATGCCTGCAGTGGCTCAGGCTAGAAGCCAGGGGGTGCTAGAGCAGCCCTCCCTTCCCCTCTACAAGGCTGAGCTGAGGGGGGTGTGGCCAGGCCTGGCAGGAGCTCTGATTAGGGAGCGGTTCCCCACCCCCTTCTGACCAGCCCAGCAGGGAATGCTTACCACCCCTAACTCAGTGTTTATTAAGAAAACAACAGAGGGACATTACCAGTAGGGCTGTGCAAAATGGCTGTGTTTCGATTCAGTTTCAGATTTGACCATTTTGGAGGACAGTGATTTGTTTCAGTGTTTTGGATCACTGTCCTGCTTTGTTTCGGCTGAATCTGTTTTTAACAGGCTGCAAGGGAAGCTTTGCACAGCCCTACCTACCCAGGTAGGGCAGGGCTTCAGGCAGGACAGGGCCGTGGGTGGCTTGTCCAGGGGAGGGGAAGGGTTACTGCACGCTGTTCAGGTGAGGAGACCCCCTCATGGATCTCTGATCCCTGTCATGCCAGATTGTGGGGCCGGGAAGCAGCACAGTGTGGCTAGTAAGCCTGATAGTCCTTGCCACGCGACTCAGCTCCACAGGGAGCAGAGATCCATGCCGGGGTCTCACCACCACCACTGCCTGCCCTGCGCTGCCCTGGTGATGTGGGTTGCGTGGGGCAGGCAGCGGCAGGGAGGAGACCCCAGCGCAGCTCTCTGCTCCCTGCGGAGCCAGGTTGTGCGGTAGGGCCATGCTGGTCCCTGCCACGTGACCTGGCTCTTCAGGGAGCAGGGATCTGGGGCTGCATGAGGTGGGAAGGAGACCCCAGCGCGGATCTCTGCTTCCTGCAGAACTAGGTCACGTGGCAGGGATGCCCCAGGCCCTGGTTTGATTCCTAGCTCTCTGATCGCTTCCCCCAGCTCTTCCCTGGGGGTGTGGGCCCCTGGGTCTGTGTGCCAGGTTTCAGCAGGCTGCAGCTGCAGGCTGGGACCAGTGGCAGAACTGCAGTCTTCCTGGCACTTAGCATGGGCTGTGCCAAGTGACTGCTGCTGGCCCCAGCCTGCAGAAACCCTGTGCACAGATCAGGGGCCTGCACCCCCTGGGAAGAACTGGGCAAATGATCAGAGAGCTGGGGAATCAAACCGGGAGCTAGATGTCAATATCAGAGCAATCCCTCCCCCCCCCTTTCCCCTTCCTCTTCTTATTTCTTGTTCCCCTGCAAGCCTGGCTCCCAAACTCTGACATTCTCTGAAACATTTCAGAAACGTTTTGGAGCCTTCTCATTCATTTTGAAGCTGTTTCAGGGCCTTCCATTTCAATTTGGATTCAATGTTTTGGACACCACAATGGCCCAAAACAACTCTGAAACACAATGGCTGCCGAAATTTTGCACAGCCCTAATTACCAGCTATCTCTTGATTCTGCCTTTGTCCTGTGTGTCACAGCTCAGAGGTAGATAACAGGGCTGCGCAAAGCTTCAGGTGTTGATTCAATTCGGAGGAGATTTGGCCCGATTTGGTGACTGAATCTCTGAATCCAAATGGAATCAGAGGACCAATTAAAACTTCCATATTGATTTGAAGCTCTCCAAATCAATTCAGAAAAGATTCAGAGAGCTTTGGTGATTTGGGCAGTCACTACCCACTGCAGCAGGGAGCTGGCCCCGGACTCCATACTGGTAAGTAGGGGTGGGGGAGGCGACCATGGGGGGACCCCTGCCTGGCCCCATGAACTGCCTGCTCCCCCAGCCCCCCCCCCCCCCATGGCTGCCCCACCCAGGCCCGGCTCCTGGCTCTTTAAAAAAAAAAAAAAAGAAAAAAAAGCCCCAACTCACTGGATGTTGCCGGGCAGGGGGTGATCCCTATTGCCCCCCACTGCCTCACACCATGTGGGGGGCTTTGCCATGACCCCCCCCTGACCTCTGCCCACTCTCCCAGCCTGCCCCCATGGCTGCCCCGCCTGCCCCCATGGCTGCCCCACCTGCCCCAAGTCCCAGCCCTTTAGAAAAAAAAAAAAAAAGGCCCCACCCTGGCTGCTGCAGCAGCTCTGGGGCTTCTGGGGGCTCATGGCAGAGTCCCCCACACAGCATGGTGCAGCAGGGATCGCCCCTCCTGCCTGGCAGCACCCGGTGAGTGGGGGCTGTTTCTTTTTACTTTTTCGAAGAGCCAGGAGCTGGGGCAGGCAGGGCAGCCATTCAGATTGGGTGGGGAATGGGCCTGTGTGATTCAGAAATTCAGCTGATTTGGCAGCAGCTGAATCTCCAAATCAGATTCAGCCGAATCAATCCGGGACAGTGATTCAAAGCACTGAGTCGGATCACTGTTCCCCTGAATCGGCCAAACCTGAATCCAAAGCAAATACTAGCCGCTTCGCACAGGCCTAGTAGCCAGCATGTGGTCTGCTAGCTAATGCTGAGGTGTCTGTGTGGGACAGGGACTGCCTGCTTAGCAAAGAGGAGGGGAGGAGCAGGGAGCCTGCAGAGACTACCAGAGCTGGAGCCAGCCCTGCTGTGGAGCACAGAGCCTTGCCCAGCCCAGAGAGCATGCTGGGATGCTGGGGGACTCCGACTTAATTTAAACCAGCAAGAACTGACTGAGGTTTGTGCCTATAGATAACTTCTGTTTTCCAATTTATAAGCTTCTTAGTTTCCTCCTGACCATTGCGTCCCCAGACTCCAATAGCATGTCCTGCTATCTTTGTAACTCTCACTTAATTGCCTGCAACAAAAGAACATTGACCAAGTTACACTATGTAACTCCAAGTAAATTAGTTGAGATTTCAACGTTGTGGATGTAACAGCTTGTAGAATATGAATTTACAGGAAAAGGAGTCGACCACTGCTTTGTGTTTTATGGATTGGATGTGAACAGTAAACGCAGGGGCAAAGCTGTTTTACACTGTTTTCTTTAATATATTTAGAGCTTGGGAAAATTTCTGGACTCTTGACCCTGGAGACAGATGTTTCTTTGGTGTCCATAGGACATGTGTACAATTGAGAGTGCAGGGCTGTCCCCCATACCCTTCTACCTCACTGAATCTGGTTAATGTACCTCAGCCTTGCCTGGGAGACGATCACCCCTAGAGGTAGACAGCTGGAGACTTAATGGCCTTTCACAAGCATATTAATTATTGATTTGTGCCCAGGTTTCTATAGGGAAATGTCTTCAGAGTACCAACTCTCCTCCCTGGGACTACCAAGTAGCTGCTATGTGGTGATGTTTGCTAAGTATAGTATTGACATGGACCTAATCAGAGGCGATCATTAACCAGCCCATTTCATTTCTGTTTCTCACTTGAATTCAGGCTGTTTTAGCTTCGACAGGGATCTGGGTCTGTTGTAGAAGTGCCAGTTCATTTTAGTCTCTTTGATTGATTATTAGCTTGTCAGGAAAAGGGTAGTCTCATATATATCTATTACAATAATAACTTGTCTTCTTACAGAACCATAATACGAATCATACTTTTATTAATATTTATCCTCTTAACTAAGGAAACAGCAAAAAGGACAGGAAGCCTGCTCCATTTAATCATGGAGGCAATACTAATAATAGGACAAAAGGAAGTGAGTGACACGCTGAGGAAAAGAAGTAATAGAGCTTGAATATGCCAAGAGTTCAGTGTGAAAGTCAGTGGCTGCCTGCATGTGCAAAGGATGTGGAATTGCTTATGCATGCTGATCAAGTGATACAACAACATAATTTCACAGCATAGCAACCACTAAATGCTGCTTCTGCTTAGACATGGTGTTTTGTATTTTCAAACAACCTGTCTGCAGAAACGTCATGCTGTCACGATAGAAGTTTCTTTGCAGGCAGGTTTTGATGTGTGCTTGTATATTTTGTCCTTTCTTATTTTTGTTCCAGAGTTTGCTGTCATAGGCAAACTTGGCTTCCAAAAGACCTGGATCATTTTATTACAGATCTCATGGCATACGATTATGCAGGCAAGGATTAGACAAAAAAAAAAAAATCTCCTCTTCAGGGCATTAATTGTCTTAAAAAAAATAAATTAATTAATTTTAAAAAAAAAAGCACCCACGGAGGCAAAAAAAGGTTCCCCACAACCACTAGCCATTAAGGTGCTGTACAAATAGCTGGCTACTATGTATTATTAAGGAGCTTTGTGAAAGGAAGGAGGGGCTGTTGGCCTCCCTTGCAAGCATCAAGCAGTAACCCTGCTGGTGGCAGGATACTGGACTTAATGGGCCACTGCTCTGACCTGGCATGACAAACCTTCACAGTCACTTCTACCAATAAGCATCATAAACTCCTCTGTTGCCCCTCAGTAACACCATAATGAAGGAGGGTGACTGGAGCACCAGCCTCTGGTACCAAAGTGGGATGGGGGCAGAAGGTCAGCCACAAAAACAGCAGCAATTGCACTGCCAGCTCAACTGCTACTACCACACCAGCAACACAGCCACTGATGCTGCCTGGTGAGCTGCAGTCACCCAGAGCTCTCAAGTGTCTAGTTACACCTCTGTCCACCCAGTAACCACCTCTTTGTGTAGTAAAGCTATCTCTGCTCTTTGGAAAAAGGGAAAATCCTCTTCTCTCCTTCTAAGCAGACTTGCCCACTCTTTCAAAGAAGTGTGCTTCCTGGCTTCCCTGATTAATGTTTTATGGTGTCATCCTGTTCTAGAAAGGAAAATGCCTTTCAAACCTAAAACCAAGCTCTTCTGACATTCCAGATGCCTGCTGTTTTCATGCCTGTCTTTTAAATACCAGCTCTAGGGGTGTTTTTAAAAAGGTTATTTTGACACTGAGCTGTAAGAAAGCCATGAAGGAGGATGCCTGTTTTTGCTTGGCCTGCTAAAGATTTTTTTATAACACAGTTGATCATAGTTCAGAGCTCACTGCTCCTCTGTAGCCACCTACTGCCTCTCCAAGTGCACCCCTTGTGGCATAAAACCTCATGTCTCCGTCCCCCCTCCCCGAGAGGGGAGGGTCCCAGAATTCCCCCCTCCTCAAGGAGGTACTAGTCTGAAGTTTTGTACTTTGTGTGTTCATGTTTTGTACTTTACTGTGTGTTCACATTGTACTTATCCCCAACCGATCTGCACTTAGTTCTTGCTTTCGGGAGTTTTTGGCCAGTTACAAATACAGTGATCCAAAAGAGCCCTCTTCACAAAACTGCTCGATATTCCCAAGAGGAACAAAGAAGAGCAAGAGAAAAGGATTCTGAAAACAAAAAAAGTCAAAAGGCATAACCACTCTTACCTGGGTAGGCCAGACCCTGGTAACTCATGGGTATCTGTCTGTTCCCTATGAGGTTCTGCCTCAAATCTCCACCCCCTGTCATTTAAGGACGCAGACAGACGTGCATCTCTCTGTAACTCTGAATGCTTTGCAGGAAGCGCTCCAAGTTGCAACAATCCCCTGGACCAAACAGAAGTTCCCTGTTGGTTCCAGTGGGGAGGGGAATCTAGCTGCTGGCTGGGAATGGCACCTTCTCCCTGCCAGCCCCTGCTGTTTTCAGAATGGGAAGGGGGGAAGGAAGCAGAGGGAGCTCCTTCTGGGGGTTCCCCAGCCAGGGCTGGAGGGTGGAATGGGTAAACTGGAGCTCCCCCCCATCTTGGATCCCCTCCACCCCCAGGAAACTAGCGGGGGCTGAAAAAGCCCGAGACAAACTCCCTCCACTCCCTTCGCCCCCCCCCCATTCTGAAAACAGCTTGAAGGCTAACACAAGTTACAGAAAATGCTCTATTTTGAAACATCTTCATCTGAACCCTCATGCAATGAGGGTTCAGATTTTCACACAATCAGCCATTTTTGAAGTAGTTTGCAACTGTGTACATGTGTTTAGTCACATAGACTGCTTTCTGTGGCCAAACCAGGCAAAAATCGTCACTTCTGTCTGCACCCTTAAAGGCTGCCTAAACTACCTTCTTTTTTCACCCCTGGGTTTCTTGAATCTGGTTAAACTGGTTCAGGTAGCTCAGCCAGGGTGTCAGAGAGAGACTCTGATATGGGTTCAGTGTCCCTGACATGAATGAGGATTCCTTTCTAGGTGGAGTTCCTGATAACCCTATTTGAGAAATACCTGTATAAATGCTTATAGCAAACAGCTCGGTAACCAGCATAAATGCAGCATTCAGAAATTATTCCAGACTGCTCCAAATCTGTCACACTAGCAACAGGATGTTTGCCAGTCTCCTGCCAAATGGCTTGCTTTTTTTAACTACTTGGATTTTAGATGACCAATTAGGCTATTTATGTGCAAAAGCACATCAACTGGAATAGACGTGTGAGAAGGGAAAACTCCTAACTGTCCAATTGATGAAACGTGCGGTTAATATGAATTAGAGAGACAATGCTATAAGTCGCTGCTTACTACAGAGCTGTCCTATTGGAGTCGTACATTACCATCAAGAAACACAATATTAACAGTACAAATTACAGTATTTAAGTGCCTTATTACTTAAGGCACTTTCTCATGTTCAGTCATCCACAAATGTTAAGTAATGAGTTTTGTACTTCCGTTATGAAATTTGATTTATTCTGCTTGGTTCCCTACAGCTGCATTGGTTCCCTAGAGGCTACATCACCCTCATTTTTATGCACAGGAATAATTTTGCACTGATGATGCCTTTCGCATCAAGTCAAAACACTCCCAAAAATTTCAGTGAAGCATAATCAAAGTTTTGACATAAATATGGAAAGGAGACTGGGCTCCCATGTGACCTCCTGTGGATCTTGTAAACTGATTTAGCAAACTATGCTGGATGATTTGGCATATTTCAAAATATTGGGAGAGGGGGTTAAATTGTTGTTGGACTTTGAACTCGGAGGTAATGTGAGGATCTCTTACCATAAAATAAATAAAACAAGTTCATTTCTATAAATGGTTTAAGTTCTGTTTAGTGTCTATAATTGCACATCAATGCTAAACATTTTTCATAAACAGAGCAGTCCAACTCTAGAGGTTGCCATTGGAAGAACAAATACCGACTGCAGCATTCAGGCCAAAATCTAACAAATTAATGGGAAGAAGTCTTAGAGAAGTCCTACAACCCCAGAGGTGGGCCTGTGATTTTAGATGGCTTTATCTGTCCCTACTGTATGGTAGCTTATTTGTGTGGCTTCAAAGTGCAGTTTCCTAATGCCTTGAGTGCTAAGGACATCAGTGGAGAATTTGGCTTTGTCTCATTGCATTATAAATCATGCTCTGCAAAATACAAAGAGCCTGACTCCCACAAGGACACTTCACACTGCACACATGGTCCCATTACTAAGCAAAATGAGGTAAAGAAAGAGACCTTAATGTAACTAGAACTGGACTCCATTTCTTCTCTCTTGCATTTCTTTAGTCTGGGGCTTGAATTGGGTCTACTTCTGGTGACTGTGCTTCAGCCTAGTTGGATTTTTTTCCTTATACTTAAGAACAAAAGCCCCCATTTAAAGATTAAAATGGAGTCTCTAGCAATTATAATTGTAAAGATAATTGAACGCATGAACAGTGTGTAAACCAACGTAAAGTTAACTTCTTGAGTCTGCAGGCAGCTTAAAACAAGATCTCTGAGTGTGGAGTTAGATGTCTTCTGCTCCTCTCCTTGTTTGCTACCATTGTTAAGATTCAGAGTTAGCTTAACTCCATCTGTCACTGTAAAGTACCCTGACATTGGTATTGATTATATGCAAATCTTGGCGATATTGCCATTCTTCATGGCATGTTTTCTAAGGAGATTCCTGTATCTCCTACCTTACTGAAAGGGACAAATGCAGAGCATGTTCTTTCCTTGTTACTTTTGCTGTGGCTGGAAGTGTGAGGGAAGAATAAGACACATGGCTGTTCTATATTCTCAAGCAACATTGTGTATTAATGGGAACAGAAGATCACTGCTGTCCTAAATCCAGTGGATCTGAAGACACGGCGGGTTCTTGGACCCTGAGGAAGCCTACATGGCTCTCCCTCCTCCTCTCTAGCACAGTATTATAATTAGTGGCTCTTGCTTCCTCAAGATTCAAACTGATGAACTGTACAGCAGTCCCCCTGGCACTGCTGAGTCGGCTTCTTAAAACACTCCCTTAAGCAGGTCTGCTATCTTGCTTCCTCCCTCTCTATGTTCAGTATTGGTCTTGGTAAAACAACTTTCCTCATTCCCTCTGACAGTCGCTACCTGCAGCATCCTGACTACCTGCAACATCCGTCACAACCCTGGCCCCTAGTTTGGGCTTCAGGGAAATTTCCCAAGCTGTTTCAGTTCAGTGCTTTATACTAAGGGGATGGGTTCCTCTCACTCCATGTCAGAGGAGATTCAAGAACTTGCTGAGAAGACTGGCTGTGAGTATTATTTCATGCTTAGTTCCTTTGTTGCCACTGTCTTATTTTTAATAATTGCAAATGGTTTATGGAAGATCTGACAGGCTATCTTTCTTTTTTTTAATGCATCTCCGACTACTGTTTCTGCAAACATTGCACTGAGCACAGAGCTTGTGATAAATGTGGCTTAATTGCAAAAATGATTTTGGGCTTGAGGGTTGCTTTATCTTGTTGCAGTTTATAGCAGCTTGCAAAACCTAAGCAAGTGATGACAACTAGATGACAGTACTTGGTTGGGAAGGAAGGTTGTGAAAGTTAACTTAAAATATAGTCTGCTCAGTTTTCACTGACAATTCAGCCCTTGGATGAGACTGACTGGAGTTCTGAGAGCCTTGCTAGTAGCTGACTATGATGCATGGATTTGCAAGGAGTCCTGAGAACTGAGAAACTGAATATGCAAACCTGTAGTTTTGTATAACAGATGGGTGACCTTGAGACAATCATAAAACCATCTTTTGCCTCAGCATCCCCCTTTGTTTATTGGAGATAACACCAAATACTTACAGTAAAAGGAATATAAGTTATCTTGCACTGCAGATCTAGGAGTCTGTACAATGCAAAGACATCCCCTGTACCATAACTGATTTCTTACCCTTGTAATCTACCAGCATCCCTAATAAGTATGAGTTTTTAAGCTACAACTGGTTGTAAGAGATGTTGAAGTTTACTAAGTTGGCTCAATGTATGAAGTGTAAATGCATGATCCACTTGAATTTGTGTACATTTTACATGAGCATATTTTTCAGTTTAGGCTACTGCAGTTATGGATCAATCAGAGGTTTCCATTTATATCTTACAATTGGGAGTGATTTTAAATGTATACCACATGCTTGCCAAAACCTGATCCTAAACCTAAGATCTAGACAACCTCAATGCAAGAAGTTCATAATCCTTTCTCTAGTTCAGCCTCTTCTTCCAAAGCTGGAGAGTGTTTGAACCTGGAGTTTCATTTTGAACCTTGCTATAAAAATACAAGTTGTAAAATATATGCATCTGCACCTATGTTTCAGATCCTGAATACCAGAACACTGAGTTCTGGGGTCTTTATGAAAAGAAAATGTGTATGTGTGTGTAGTGCATAGATGCACACAAACATGTATTTTTGGGCATAGGCTAAGATAATAGAGTTTTTTAAGATTTGGATTCTTTTGGGTTTTATGTGCAATTCTGAACTTTTAAAGGCAAGATTTTTGCCTCATTCACAGCATAAACCTTATTGGAATTAAATATTTTATATCTTTTATAGAAATGCTCTTAATTAGAACAGGTGGCAAACAAGCATGTAACCTGCATGTTCTAACATGTAACTAGGAAATAATCAAATGCATACAAGGGACCAGGTTGGATGATAAATTAATTTTACTCCTAAAAGATTATATTCGCCACTGGTCTGAAGAGCCACAATGCCATGGAAGTCGCTTGAGTTAATATTCTTTTGTTTATAACTAAAGAACGAATGTATTCAGGGTACATAATCTGACATGGCCTCTTGTTTTCTCTATCCCCGATGATACAAGGGTTGACATAATGTCATAGTCATCCTCCTGGATTAAATATCCTGAACAGCCTGAAAAACAGCTGTTAAAACTAAACACTCTGAGCAAAAAGTATGAGGAACTTTTCATCACCAAAGCCTTTTAACAGTATTAAGCATGTCTTTTTTTTTTCTTCCCTAGTTGCATTGGCATTATTCTACTGAAACCATAGACTGGTTTTACCCTGTGCACTTCTAAGCTGTTGTTTTACCAGATGGAGCATGTCCAGGAAATGAACTTCCCCAGCACAGAGGGGAAGTGCTTGGGACTGGGGCTCTGTGGTATGCTCCCCCTCCCCTGACCCCCCCAAACTGTGTAATGTTCTTCTGCTTCAAGGATTTCTTACTAACCTGTCTGAAGCTCTGTTAGCTTAGAGTTTAGATTTATAGGACCTCATGCAAGATACAGCCTGGCATAATTTCTGTGGGAAGCCAGGTGACAGTTATATCAGCTGACTTCTGGGATTGAGAGAAACTGCTGCTTGTCACTTGGCTTCATGTTGAAACCATAAATTGCATGCAGTTTCAACACACAAACCGGGTTTCAGCTTATACAAACCGTATTCAAGTGAGTTGAGCATGTTGAAAACAATTAAAGGAATCTAAAGTAAAACTTGCCATGTAAAATGGGGTGTCTCTGAATTGCCTCCCTTCCCCCCCCCCAAAAAATGTTTACCTGGCATTGCTCCCTGGTTCCCATCCCACAAGCCTCAGCTGATGAGTTTCCCCTGAGAGAGAGATTTCATGTTTGAGCTGTTGCAGTGGAGGTCCCACAGGGACGTTCCAGTGCCAGCACAAGAGCATTTAAAAAAACAACCAGCGAGTTGATGTTCTGTTGTTAATCGTAATTTTCTCTCTGGGGATGAAACCTGCTTCACTCCCTTTGTTATACACTTGTATCCTAAAGGCACCAGCAAGTGTTGAGCACATGTAGGCAGGTCTTACAAAAAAAACCTGATTGCAAACAGCAGGTTGGCTTCTGTATATATAGGTCTGATTCAGACTGCTTTTCATTCTGTTAAAGAGAGCTGGGGAGCATATTCATTTACTTCTGAAACATTCCCCCCACTTCTCCCTTCAACTCATGCGCCAGATGAGTCAGTCAGGTCATAGAATTAGTACAGCCTCACTTTCATATGGATGTTGCAGAAGAACTGGCTAATGTTCAGAAATCAGTCACTTGCCATTTGAAACATTAAGATGATTTGTTGGATCCATTAATCAGCCATTAGTTTTCCAATATTACGTGCTTTGACAAGTCAGA
Organism: Alligator mississippiensis; assembly: GCF_030867095.1. Taxonomy (NCBI): domain Eukaryota; kingdom Metazoa; phylum Chordata; order Crocodylia; family Alligatoridae; genus Alligator; species Alligator mississippiensis. The sequence continues at coordinate 23,301,239 of NC_081833.1, forward strand.
ACACGCTTGCAGTGATATCCACCCAGCCTTCAGGAATCTATCACAAAATGAAAAAAGATTAAGTGTCTGACCACACACATGCATATACACACATACCCCTACAAGCACCTCGGATGAGTTTGTTACACAAGTAGAAACCTACACAATATCAAGATTATGAAAGTGCATTTGAGTATAGTGTTCAGATATTGTATTGGGGAGTACAAATGCTGCCACAAACAGTACTTCAGAGTGTCACCAGCAGGGAATGAGTTTGTCATCGAAATCATTTCCCCCTCTTCTAATTTGTTTTATTTACAATGAGTATTTATTTGGATCCAATGATTAAATCAACTCACAGTTTATTCATACTATTTAATTTTGCCAAGTGTTTTTTCATACAAATTGGAGTCCCAGGCTGTTTTGCAAAGTTAATGTGATTGTGGAGTTGAATAATACATGATGGAACCAGAGGGGAAAAATGACATGAAGCAGAGCTTGTTCTTGCCACCTGAGATTTTAAATGAGGAAGATATTAGAAAAGGCTGAGAGAGACAGAGCAGATCTTACAGGTGGAAGGACCTTCAGAAAGGAGGGCTCTTGGTCTGGCTGTGTGCACAGATAGAGGCAAGGCCTGTGCTAAAAGAAGGGAGGAGTGTGGAGAGACTGCACCAGGCTAGGGTTATCTCTGTGTGCTGATTTCTTTATTGTTTTGAGTATGCAGAAGGGTGCTAGGTGCTTCACAGGAATGCATGAAGATACTACCTACCCCAAGGAACTTCAGCTTGCAACCTCTTGCTGCAGATTGCAGCAAGGCAGGGACGTATATAGAGAAAAGAGAGAGGCAGTGCATCCCGGTGGGTAGGACACTGGACTAGCACTTTGGGACACACAGTACTAGTCCAACTTGCAAATTGACTTGTGGCCTTGGGCAAGTTGCATCTCATCTCTTTGCTTCTGTTCGTCTTGTCTCTGTAAAGCAGAGCAGGGAACTTCTCATCCTGTGTGCCTGTACAGCAGCCACGCACTATGGAGATGTGATCTCAGTTCCAGCCTCCACAGGCTACCATAAAACAAATAATGATGGCAAGTGCCAATCTTTGTGTTAAGAACCTAATGCCAGGCTGGGTCAAGGTGCTCTTGCCCTCCATGATCATGTGAGGGCTGACGTGTGCACAGTGGATCTCATGCTGTTATCAAAGCCTGCTGTCAGTTATAGTAAGTGGCTTTGGCTTGCCTCTGAGGACAAAAGTTCCCAGCCACATTCCAGTGAGAAGCTATATTGGGAATACTGAGCCCATTCTACTGTGAGTCTAAACATGCTTATTATGGTTGACTTTAAGTATTCTAATATAGTACTGGGTTATAATGATGAGCTAATTTGGAAGCATTTGAAACATCTCTGCTTGCAGACAGGTAGGTAGATTACCCTCGGAGATGACTCCCCTTCTTTTTCTATTAGATTAACATTTGAGCCAAAGAGGCTGGAGCCTCTGGTTTTTCTCACTGTCGGAGCATGGGTCTAATTCGCATCTCAGTTCCACCCAATTGAGAAGGGACAAGAACATATTTCATGTTAAAATGAAAACCGAAGAAGGTCAAAGCAAATTAATGGGGAGGGAGAAGTCTCTGAATTTAATCCTTCTTTGATAATGCTCTGGGCAGAACATTAAACTGTACTTAATGCTGGAGACACGGGACTAATATTGCATGATGGAGGTTTTATAATGGTTAGTCGGCACTTCTTGGTGTCCTTGAGTATGCCATGTGATGTCTCCTGAAATTGCTACAAATAAGAACCCTAAAACATTAGTTTCAGGCCAGTCTGGCAGATCATTGGGAGCTCATTTCACTGTCTCACTGAGTTCACTTCACCCAAATTCTCCAAGGGCCACCTTATGCTCCCATTTAGATGCCAAAGCTCCCATGGATTGCAAAAGAAGCAAATATTAGGGTCACTGTGCAAGCAGAATGCTGAATTCCAGACGTTGATTGAGGGGGCTCTTTCCTTTTATCTTGAGTGACTTTCCTCTAACCCCATTCTTCAGGATGATGTTTGGAGCAGCACTAAGTCTAATGGAAATGGACCCCAGCTATCCTCAGCCACATAGCATGCTGTCAAACACCTGGATTTATTGGCAGTCAATATAGCCAGGCCTTAAAGTGTTGGCTACAAATGTCCAACTCAGGATCCTTAAAATTCTGGTTTATTAGGCAGATTGAAGCACCGTAATGAAGTTAAATCATAAACCTTGGGGCTGGTCCACGCACGCACGCACGCTACAAGAGTCAGGTATACCTATCCCACAGGTGCTGGAGTCTGCCATCGATGGCCAGTCAAGGCTTCTTCCAGCATGGTGTTATCCTCCAGAATGGGGTCGCCGGCTGGTCCTTCTGGCTGGACAGGTCGGGTGCTGGTCAAGTTGGAGATTAAGAGGGCGCCGCTGAGGGTCACTTTTCACTACTTTTTATCTGTCCTTGGCAGACTTTGGTGACTCCCCAGTTTTCAGGTTTGCCCAATCCAGGGGTCGTTGACCCTCGTGGGACTTCTCCCTCGGTGGCTACTGGATGGCATGTGTCAGCCCCAGGGGTTGTCTGCAAGTACGTGCAGGTTTGGGAGTCGGTTGATGAATTTTGAATAGGGCTCTGGGAGCAGTCGATCTGGAGATATTCAGCCCAAAAGTTGGTCCCCAGCATTAATTAACTCAGACCAGGGCTTCTAGCCCTTGAACAGTGAAGTTTAGAGAATTCCCAGTTGCTATATTGTCTTCTATTGATTTCTTCCCTTGGTTGATCTGCGGTTTTCCTAGGTGTTAATTGCTGCCTGCTACCATGTTACACATTCAATCACTGATTCACTGGCTCTTTCAGGGGCCCGCCTGATACAGGGAAGTGGCAGTTTGATTCCTGCCCTTGTTAACATTGTTACAATGTATAACTTACTTCTGAAATGAAACATATTTAGTTGAAAGGTGAGGAGTATAAAATATAAGCTACAAAAGTAATGCCATGGCACACAAATAGATAAAAATACCAAAATACACTGGGAGATACAAAATGCGCGCACACAAATTTTAAAACACAATTCCTTATCTTAAAGTGAAAGAAAGAGGAAGGAAGAAAAGGTAGAAGAGGAAAAACATATCCAAAGAGGGGAGAATAAATGCAGGCAAGAGGAAAAGGGGGCTTTCTGCTACAGAAGCAGCATGTCCATGCAGAGCCTCATGTTTGTTTAATCTCTTCTCAGTGATTCAGGGTCATGGAAGGTAGGAAACGCATGGAGAAATGGGTAAAGCCTTGAAGGCTCCCAAATTCAATGGGTTCTTAATATAAATATTTCACTTGCAAACAGATAACTGCAGGGCAAAGCAGAGAGAAGATATGGAGGTACTAGCCCTTCACTCCTTACCCTCAGACAGAAGTTGGTCAGAGGCTCAGGTCAGCATATGACATATGAAATGTTTCAATTCCAGGGCCCGTGGAGGGCTGATGCTCTAGTCTGAACTGACAGCACACTCCATTCTCAGATGGGTCCCATGCTGAATTAACCCTTCATTAGAAAGAAATGACTGCAGGATTTCCCTACATAGAGTGGCTGGAAGGATAGAGGGGAGAAAAGATTAAATAAATGGCAACATAAAGGTGGATGTGACAACTGTCAGGAAGTACTGGAGGAGTCTGAATGCCAAAGTGATTCTTGGGGTGTCAATTTAAAGGCCATTTGAAGATGCAGACCTGCGAGCATTTCCTTGTGCCCATGTCTGTCAGGGAGTCTCTAAAGGAGACTTGCCATGTCACTGGAGCCATCTGCAACTGGGCTATGTTGGGCCCTAGTAAAAAATACTCTAGGAAACCATCCTGCTGTGATTGGGGGTAGAACTTGATGACTTGGCAAATTGCTGACTTCAGTGAACTTGTGTGTGGTGCTGATAGTGTCCCTGGAATATGGCAGGCTTACCTAATCCTTCCCTCCCACAAAGCAGAGATCTGGACCAAAGAAGAAGCACTCATTAATTACACATCTGAGCAAAAGTGGAAAACTTGCCTTTGGGTCCATATTCTTATCTTAATAAAATCATAAGGAGCTGTGTCACAGGAATTAGCAGGACAGAACTCAAGCTCTTAAATGACAAATATAAGCTGTAATTATGTACAAACACTCTCATTAAAAGCAAAAACCTAGTCATTGTGCCTGCTTCCCAATTAGGAGAGTAGGCAATTAGCTAATGTGCCTGGCATCTCTATTTCCTTTCCATGAAGAAAAGATTTCAGGTAGGGTTATACCCTGCCATTGGCTGGAGGAGACATCTGATGATTTAAGGAAGACTCAGAGCTGTGTGACTGAAACCATAGCTCAGACAGGCCAAGACTCATGAGACAAAATATCCAACTACCACCTGAGAAGTTTCATGATTCCTCTGCCCAGGTGGGTAGACACAGTAAGTGACTGTTCATTACCAGCTGTCTGGCCTTTGTGAAATGAGTTGATCATTTTAACTCTGTTCCCAGACAAAGGTGCTCATATCACCAAGCTATCTATCTGTCCCAACAGCCCAGTGTTTGCCCTGGTGATGTTTCGGAGATAGACTGTCAGTCATCAGTATCTTCCATCAGCTCTAGTATTCACTTAAGCAAAACCAAAGCTGCCCTGAGCTTTATCTCTCTCCTTCCCATATATGACTTCTCCCTCATATGAATAATGCAAAATTGAAGCTTAGCTCAGCTCCCCTTTCTCCACTCTGTCTATCCAAGTAGACAAAAGGCTTTGGAGAGATGGTACTAGGGAGGGGAAGGGACTGGGGAACTGCTTTATTCATCTGCATTAGAACTCAAGCCCCCAAATTGACTTAACCCCATAGTATCAGATGTCTTATTGCAAGGCCACAGTTTCTCTCTGTGGTATGACAAAGCATCCATCATTGTGGCATATAAGCACCAAGCTATGAAGTCACCATCCTGAATGACCAGTGGATACCCTTCTCCATTATTGTCACACATTTCTCTTTCAACCTGCACCTTATTCTAAAAGAAGACAGAAAGGTCTCTGCTGCAAAGACCCTTGTATTATAAAGGTTATGGAGGGTTATCTAGTGTAAGCTGTTTCAATACTAAGTGCAGTTATTTCAGTTTGAAGCTGCTGGTTTTGACCTATAAGGTCCTAAACAGCCTGGGCCCTACTGACCTAAGGAACCAGAGGTGGTTCAAGCACTCACTTTGAACACCTTCAAGATGCTTTTGGATGTTTATCTTGCTGGGATCCTATGATCCCTGCTGACTTCCTGCCCCTGGGCAGGGGCTGGACTCCATGATCCCTCGGGGTACCTTCCAGCCCGAATGTCTATGAAATATATGAAACTGTCTTCTGCCTTATGCCCCAGTACAATCCCTAAGTCAGGTGAGAGCAACTGGTGGAACAAGGGCCATCAGTACACAAGTCCATTTGGTAAAAATGTGTGGGAGTTGCTCTCACCAGTCGCTCCTCACCTCTGGAATGCCCTCTCTCTCGAGACCTCCCAGAGCTTGAGCCTGGATGTCTTTCAGAAGCACTGCAAGACCCTTCTATTTGGGCAGGCAGTTAGCAACCAAAGCTAGGCCAAGATGTAGTTTAGTGGATCTCAGCTTTATTGTGTTTTATTTTGTTATTTTGGGGTTTCTTTTGCTACCTGCCCTTCTAAGTTCTGATCTCTTAATAGAATACTGCCCCAAGCTTTTGTTGGGAAGGGCAGCATTTAAATTGTATAAATAAATCTGGCTTTGTTTTGGCCTTTAAACAAGGAGTCAAATTTAGCCACTGAAGGGGCTTTGGACCAACAAGCCCAAATGGCCTCTGCAGTGTTTTTGATGGCAGGGAAACCAAATCCATCATAGCCTTGGCACTAGTTTTGATGGAGATGTATATAGCTGCCACTTGCAGAGTAGAACATGCAGACTGACCCTCTATAATGCAGCAAAGCTGTGAGATCAGACTGCAGTGCAAGCAAGGGCCTTTGGCATAATTGTTCTCCTTCACTGTGAACTATCATTACTGCAGAGGCAGAAGCACACAAACATCAGCCAACGAATAATTCCTGTCCCCAAATCCGAAGGACAGGGATGTATTGAAATGTGTTCTTCCCTGTCTCACACTCCTCACCTTGCACAGAAGTGACTTGGTGCAGTTCCACATTCACTATATCATTAAGACCAGAGTAAATTCTGTTTACTTGGGTTTCAAACCTTATAAACTCCATCTAGGCTCTGACTGCCCAGCTATGGTCTCATTTCACCTCCAGAGCTACAGAAGCTCCAGGCCAAAGCAGGTTCCAGCTACACCTATAGAAACCTTTCATATTGGGCCCTTGGTGATGCCTGAAAACCCTCAGTTGGCTAATGGAGGTGTGTGGGTGTCAGTGAGGAGTGCCCCCGCACTCTCGCAATGACTAGTGAGTATAGGTGACATGATAATAATCTACACCATGCTTGAGTGCCAAACCCTGGATAATTTGTACTTGTTTTGGGGGTGGTTTGCATGTGTATGTTGCCAGGCAGGCTGGAGAAGAGGAAGGCTGTAAAAGATAAATTAGAAATCAAATGCACTGGGGCTTGTTCCCATCCCAGCTACAATCCTGATTTCAAAGAACTCAGCTTGGAGCTGGCTTCCTACAACTCTTCACTTAGAAGGCAGCCTCTCTGGGGCAGAGATGTGTTTATGCAGCACCTGGTACAAGGGCCCTTGCTTATCACTCCTACATGCTACTTTAATTCAAATGATAGGGCAAATAGACATAGCACTATTATGTTTCATCCACAATGCACTTGTGTCTGTTTATGTCAGCAAGGAGTCCAGGAAGTTCTCTCCTCTGCAGGTGCAACTTTCTCCCAGAAAATGACCCGGAAAGTAATGCCCTTCAAAGATCATGTCTCAATTTGGGAAGCCACCATCAGTGGCAGAGAGAGCCTCAGTGCAGTGTTGCTAACTTTGTATGTTAGGAAGACAACTTTTATCGTGGTACCATGGGGTAGATGAATCACCTAGAATGCACAGGAGAGCAGATACTGTTGTGAAAGAGAGCTCTTGTCACACGCTATAGGGTAGCCCAAACATCCGACAAGTCTGTACTTGAGGGTGCCTAATGACTCTTAGTGGTCTCTAATAGCAGAGATAATCTTCACTCACCTACTGTCTTCTATCTGTGGTTCCCAAAGAGTTACCTTCCCTACAGCCCTCGGGGAAGTGGATGGTTACTTCCATTTTACACGTGTGAAATGCAAGTTTTAGGGATGTGAAATGACTTCTCCCAGTTCAGCCACAGAGCTGGGAAAAGAGGCAAGGAGTCCTGTTTCTAAGTCCTCCATGCTTATTGCTACTCTGCACCTTGCAGTGCTGTGGGAACCTCTCGATCACTGCAGTGTGTGGAAGAAGAAGAGGGACCATTTCACTGCTAGGTGGGACTTTCCTTTTTCCATTTTCTGTGACTTTTCCCCAAGGTATCCTAGGCTTTGGTTTTTAGCAAAGTTCCAGATGCTTAAGATTTTCTGACCCCTGTGTTGCCATGGTAACAGTGATGTCATCCAATGAAAATGTGAAAGGTCAGTTGTTGATAGCCAAAATTGGAAAGCAAATCATAGAAAAAGTGTTTATGTTTTAAAAAAAAGTAAAGAAAAAGTAAAGCATAGCTTAAACCCAGAGAGAGATTAAAAATGCTGTGGGGATGAACTGGCTGCCAGATCCTAGAGCACTTCAGGGCTTTGAAATGACTCATGTTGAGCGGCTGGAAAAAGATGCAGCAGGATCCTAATCATCTAGAAAGCTTGAGCTACCCCAGAAAATCTGCTTGGCTAACTGGGAATCCATGAGAAGAGAATCAATTGATGTGATGAGATGTTGACATTTTCAGATATTGGGTATTTGGATGTGTAGGAGCTCTGCTTAGAAAATATGTTCTCTCCCCATCATGTTAGATTTAACCACTCAAATACAGGGATGTTGCCAGAATCCATTCCAAACTGGTATTAACATGCAACTGTTCCTGGTGAAAATGAACCATTTTAGTTGCTTGAGCCTTACACCACCATTGTGCACATGAGCAAAAATTAAAAAGAAGAAGAAAGCTTGATGCATTTGGAATGGGAAAAGAAGGATTCAGGCTGGATTTGTGCATCCACCAGGAACAGAGTCACTCAGAGCGTTGGGCAATAGGAGAGTGTGGAGTGGATGGTTGTGCCCACCTGGTTACAAGCTCATGGTAGACCCCCTCCAAGCTGAAAAACCTGGATTGGCTTTCTGTACCCACCCACGTGGTAGCCCCTGAAAGAAGAAGCTGAGCTGTCCCTGAAGTGGACTTCAAGATGGATCCTTGCTCAAGCCTGCTTATTATTCATCTCCTAATGATGAGATCTCTTGCATTGTTACAACCTAATTGAGCTAGTGGCTAACTTTTCTTCAGATCAGCCTTTTCATCAGTGACCATAATCCTATGTGCTATGTTATGTTTTGGTCACCCATGGGGATGGTGTGGATTTGTTCTAGGTGCAATCAGTCACAAAGATGTAATCATAGCATCCTTCCACAGCTGTAAGGGGAGTAAAGTAGTCTCATCCCTCACTGAGCATAGCTAGCCCAAAGATCTCTCTTGCATTTCACAGAGGAAATTGCTTGACGTTACAACCTGGTTCAGCAGTGGGCATAGAGAGAAATGGAAGCTAACACAAAAAATGCAGATAACTTTCCAGTCCATTTATTGAGCCCTGTGAAACACTCAGGCTAATAGATCAATACAGTTCCATTTCAAGGCCATAAAACAAAACTAAAAGAGTAAAGATAGCTTCTTAGGCAAAATAAAAAGAAGAAAAATATTAATACATACCTGTTGTCTTTTTACAGCTATAGTTAATATTCCAGATCTGCCAGGGATGTATTTAATGGGCTCCAGTCCTTACCTGCCCTGCCATAAAAGACTACCATTAGTTAAAGTTTTTTTACATCATAGCGAATGTGATGCAATCTGCTGCATGCTGTATCTTCAATCTCTGTGCATAAGTGGTAAAGAATGCAAATCCTAACTGGCACCTGGACAAGAACTAGTAGTTTGAACAAACAAAGCTGAAGGCAGCCCTCCTTGCTCCATATAATTGCAATTGTCAATATTGGTACTAGGCTGAGAAGTACCCGCCAGCGACTAACTTGAGTATTATTGCTGTGAACAACAATTTCTGAATAAGGTATTGGTGAGAAGGAAGTAACTTCTACCAAGAGATTAAGGAGGTGATCAATCTGCCCTTTGTTCTTGCTACAATTTATTATACATTAAAAGAGGGTTAGTTCCTCTTAAAATGAGAGAGGCATTTAGCTTGGTGATGGACAAGGCCTCCGATTCAGGGATCTGCATTCTGTCCCCAATGATGCCAGCCTTATGGTGCAATGGCTGGCAACTTGCCAAGCTATCTGCTTCTTTCCCATCTCTGAGGCAGGGATCATTCCTGCTTCATAGATGAGCCAGGGGCTTAAACAGGGCTTTGTGATGCTCACTGAGCTGCAGGAGTGCAATGCATTAGGGTGGAGTTTGTTTCCTGGGTTCTGAGTAAGGTGAGGTCTTTATTGCAACTGAAGACTAAACAACTGGAAAACTTCAGAGCTGGTCTCCTTCTGGAAGGAGCAGCTCCCACACGGCTCCTATGTTCAGTCAGTGCAGTCACAATATGTACCGGAAAGTGTTAGCTCCCCTGGTTGAGTTACTGTACTCTAAACACAGGCTTCCTAGGGAGCTGAGTTTTCCTGTGGGGAGATTTAAGATTTGCCACATAAGATTTGAGTTGTGGTTTAACTTAGTTCAGTGTCCTGCATTGACCAATGGCAGATGCTTCCGAATGGGCCTTAATATGCCACGGTAGGGAACAGTTTTCCTGATGCTGGTCGTTGATCATTGTGTGACTTGAGCCAGCACCCTCACAAGTTTCTTGATTTTATCCTAGCTGGCATGACTAGTGACCATATGATTGTAAATGTACATTGAAGCCAAGATTTAAAAAAAAACAAACAGTTATCTACAGTGCCTCATAGGACCATAGGGCTGGAAGGGACCTCATGTGGTCATCTAGTTCAGCCCTCTGCTCAAGGCAGTATCATCCCTGACTTAAACCATCCAAATCACTTGTGTAACCTACTCTTAGAAATGTCGAAGGATGGAGGTTCCACTGCTGCTCTGGGTGGCCTGTTCCAGTGCTTAGCTACCCTCATAGTGAGAAAGTTCTTCCTAATCTCCAATTTAAAATTTCTTTTGCTGCAGTTTGAGGCCATTGCCCCTAGTCTGGACCCTTATGGGCGCAGAGAATAGTCAATCTCTATCCTCTTTATAATCTCCCTTAATTTTGGGGTGCCATTTTCAAGGGTGCTGAGTTCTCAAAGACAGGGTAAGCACTTTCTGAAAACCAAGATCATTTAAAGTGTGCCAGCAGGGTACCCCAATTGCTATAGTTACTTGAAAATCTTGGATCCAGCACTTCCTACATAGTGTGTATTTCATGGAGTGGTGACTTCTCAGGGTAATTATATCTACTGTAAACAGCATGTTCCTTTTATCTCTCTCAAATAAATATATTGCCTTCAGTCTCATAGAGTTCCCTGGTGATTTTGCAGCAATCAGTATGACTGTCTTTTTAATGTTATTTCAAGTCAACCACAATTGACAAGAATTATTTTGTGTTGCTCTTAATGGTGATCCTCCAAATTGGAGAGATGACTGGGAAGGAGAGAGATAACAGGAGACAGTCCTACCAATTAGGGACTAGATTGTCACTCCAGTGCTTTGTATATGAACTCTCTTGCCTATCTATACTGTCAGTGACTAACACCAGCTTTTGCTAATAGGCCACCAAGGCATTAAGAGTTTGAGTGGCTTATATTGCAGGATCAGGTCCTTTAAAATGTCAGTTCCTCAAGGAAAAGTCTCTTACTGTCAACAGCTCTTAACAAATAATTCTTCACATAGGGTTTGTAATGCAGCTGTAGGCAATGTGAAATACCCAGCATTGTCTCTGGTCATTTTTCCTATAAAAGACTAGTTAGCTCATATAATACTTCACTCACTAAAAATAGTTTCCAAGCACTTAGTAGTCAGTCCTCTCAGCCCCTTTGCAGATAAACAGATAATGATAATTACCTAATTTATGGATGGGAAAACAGAAGTGAAGATAGTTTAAAATGGCCACACCCAAGATTATCAAGGGAGCAGGGGCAGTGCAGCAGCAAAAGCTGGAAGTCTCCTGCAATCAATCCTGTGCTCTAGCCAATATCCTGTGCTGTTGGAGTGTGGCATTTGGGGATCTGTCTTTGTACAGTGCGTGGGTTCTGCCAGAGATTGTGGATTTAGTGTATAACTCCAATTTGCAGTATGTAATACATCTGTTGTGGGCTACCAAGGACAGCATTGTATGTCATGCCCTGTCTGGAAGGAGCTACAGAGCAAACAGAAGTCATTGGCATGTAAGGCCTGTGCTTATGTGGGCAGTACACTGGGTATGTCCTGGGCAGAAGGTACCAGAGAAGAGTGGGAAATCTGCTTGAGACAAAAGCTTTCTTAGTAGTAGAGGAGAGAGATGGCACCTGCTGGCAAACAGGCATGATAAAAGCTACACGTTACAATACCTGCCTTCTTCCTGGAAAGACTTACTGACCTAGGTTGGAGGCTCCTGGCAGATCTTATACTTAAGAAGCGATTAACCCATTGCACTAACAAAGTGTAATAACTTTGTGGCTGGTTCCCATTGTACCTTAAATTGAGAGCAGAGCAGAGTGCTCCCCAAACAGCTGACCAGTACACTGAGCCATTGCTGCTTGCTGGTACAGAGGGATCATGATCACAGGCTCCCTCTGCATCCACAATAGGGCGTGTTTGGGGTCCGATCCCCAATCCCACAATCGTGACTCGTATCGTACGGGGATCAGATCAGTCCAATGTGTGTGAAAGAGTTTCTCCCTTGTGGGAACTTTCTCTGAAGGCGCAAAATAAGAAGAAACTTTCCAAACAATAAGATCCTGTGAATAGTTAGCAGCTTGGCAGGGTTGGATGAGCAGAGGAAACAAAATCCAGGACCTTTCCTCAGCCCCCCCTTTCATTGTGGGTGCAGAATTTCAGCAAGTCTCTATGTGCCGCCTCCTTGGGAGGGGCAAGCACAGCCGCAGTCTCATTTGTTTGGGAGGTTTCCACTCTTGCTTCACTTGCTGTTTTTGGAGAGTTAGTGACCAATGAGCTGTCTCTCTTTCTCTTGTTAGTCACTTCAGAACAAATTGAACATCTTCATCGAAGATTCAAGCAGTTAAGTGGAGACCAGCCAACTATCCGGTAGGGTGCTGCTTAACTCCTGTACTCTGTTAATTGCTCTGGCTGAATTTTTATAGAGTCCCCTTTTATCCTGCATATGTGCTCTCTCTCTGGAGTTAGCAAGCCTGCTACAGAGCCATCTGGATGGTACCAGTACAATGGCTTACAGGTGAGATCTTGTGGAATTGCTCTTAAAGGGATTGAAACCTAGAGAAATGTTCTTATTTCAGAAGACACCATCTCTTACTTGGAATGAAACAGGCCCCATGGGACGGAGTGAGGGGAATACCATGCTGCTACAAGGAGCAATGCTGGTTTAGAAAGAGATGCTAAACTGAATTCCTGATCTCTTTCAGGTTACTGAGGGCATTTTTCCACATGAGTCAGATATTAACGGTAATGTCTGGTTGAATCCCAGTTTGGGTAGTTACCCAGGTTTCCCTTGCAGTTGCAGCTATAAATTATTTTCACTTCCTGGCCTAGACAGCTGGGCACAACCCTGTGCTGTGGACTGGCAGCCATCTTTCCCAAGGTGGCTACATCTCTGGCTGGCACAATACTTTCAACTGGTTAAAATATTTTCATCAAAACTTTTTTCCCCCAACCAAAAGTAGCTGTTTTGACCAAAATCAATATTGTAAAATTGGAAATAAAATCCATAAACTGTTGGTAAATATGTACAGTTTTAGAGAAACAGTTGGGCTTTTTTTTTTTAAATCAAAATATTCTCAGGAAATTTTGAAAACAAATAAAGGAAAACCACTTTCTGGGCTTTCTTTTGAAAATGCTGTGGTTAGTTTCTGACCACCTCTTTAAAGCAGGGTTTCTTGACCTGTGGGTCGTGACCCAAAAGTGAGTTGCAAGAATATATGAAAGGGTTGTGAACAAACTTTAACCATGGGTTCTCCTTTAAAGGAGGAAACGTGGGAGTTGCAGCCTGCAAGAGGCTGCTCGGGCCCCCCTCTACATCCCAAACCCTGCTCCGCCCCCCACCCTCCCCCCGCTTACATACTGGGGCCTTGTGGCTGGGGGCAGTGGGTCAGGAGTGAGATGCATCGGCAAAGCCAGAGGGCTGTTTTTTTACTTTAAACTATTTACTGGGTCAGGACTGGTCATCGATATTTACAAATGGGTCCTGGTACAAAACAGGTTGAGATCCACTGCTTTAAAGCATGTGTTTAAGTGCAACAAGGCTGCTTCCTACCTTGCTTGGTTGTTGTGTGTATTTTGTTTTTTTGGGTGGCTGGTCGACAGTGGCACAGCGCAGGATTACAATGCCCCAATCCTGTATGCAGCCTCTGCCTGTATAAAGAATGTCACAGTATGGAGGCACAGCAAGAATAGGGGAGAGGGCAGGGAAAGGATCAGGGAAGATTACACTGAGAAATCTGGTCATCATTTCCTGTTACACTTACAGGTTTGCCGAATCCTTGACTAACTGTATCCAAAGGGAAAATCTCATGTTAGTAAACTGATTGTTCATGTTCTTAATAAGATTGGCTTTAATAGGCAATGGTTCTCTGAGGGAGATTTTCACGTGTGAGCAGGTATTTACCTCTGAGCATAGCCACTTTTTGGAGACTGTGCATGATGTTGAGATAAGGGGGAAGAGGCCGAGTCATAGTAAGAATACATGAGGCAGCATAAAAGGAAGTCCCTTCACTCTGCTTTGTGTGGAAGGTCTCTGTTCTTCTCATATTGGCGTAATGGCTCTTGTGAATTCAGGCCAAAACCTGGCAAGAAGAGGCAGCTTAAAACAAGTCTGCCTGGGGCTTTAGTTATTGTTGCAGGCATCATAAATAAAAGATTATCATGTCAAGAAGCACAAAGGAACCCCTGGCACTTCTGTGAGAACATGGTGGGGCTGCAGAACATGTGGGTGTGTTGTCAGGAAACCAGCTTTCACTGAATGCAGTGCCCACAAAATACCAGGAAGCCTTGCAAAGGAAGAGGCATTTTCCCCTGCGTGGATAAATGGTAGTGGGAAACCTCTGCCCTAAATGGAGTGTGGGAGGGAGCATTTTCTGGAAATGCTTCCCAAAATGGGGAAGGGTAAGCAAGTATGAAGAGTTTACCTGAAGTGGTTAAAATGCTGCTGATACTAAGGCAACAGAGCAGAGGTCTGTTTTTTTTCACTCTCACCTTGCCTAGACTGGAATGAAGCCAAAGCTACCATGGAGCTGAGGATGGCAACCCAAGTAAAAGACAACAAGAAATTGTTTTTTAGATATATAGGGAGTAAAAGGAAGGCCCAGGGAGGAATAGGACCTCTGCTAAATGGGCAGAAACAGTTGGTGACAGACAGGGGGGACAAGGCTGAACTCCTCAATGAGTTCTTTGCCTCAGTGTTCCTAAGCGAGGGACATGACAAGTCTCTCACTGGGGTTGTAGAGAGGCAGCAGCAGGGTGCCAAACTACCATGCGTAGATCCTGAGATTGTGCAGAGTCACTTGGAAGAACTGGATGCCTTTAAGTTGGCAGGCCTGGATGAGCTCCATCCGAGGGTACTGAAGGCACTGGCCGACATCATTGCAGAGCCACTGGCGGGAATATTTGAACGCTCGTGGCGCACGGGCCAAGTCCTGGAGAACCGGAAAAGGGCCAACGTGGTCCCCGTTTTCAAGAAGGGGAGGAAGGAGGACCCGGGCAACTATAGGCCAGTCAGTCTCACCTCCATCCTTGGCAAAGTCTTTGAAAAAATTATCAAGGCTCACGTTTGTGAGAGCCCGGCAGGACAAATTATGCTGAGGGGAAATCAGCACGGGTTCATGGCAGGCAGATCGTGCCTGACCAATCTAGTCTCTTTTTATGACCAGGTTACGAAGCGCCTGGACACAGGAGTAGGGGTGGATGTCGTATACTTAGACTTCAGGAAGGCCTTCGATACGGTATCCCACCCCATACTGGTGAACAAGTTAAGGGGCTGTGACTTGGCTGACTACACAGTCCGGTGGGTGGTGAATTGGCTAGAGGGTCGTACCCAGAGAGTCGTGGTGGATGGGTCGGTTTCGACCTGGAAGGGTGTGGGCAGTGGGGTCCCGCAGGGCTCGGTCCTTGGACCGATACTCTTTAATGTCTTCATCAGTGACTTGGACGAGGGAGTGAAGTGTACTCTGTCCAAGTTTGCAGATGACACAAAGCTATGGGGAGAAGTGGACACGCCGGAGGGCAGGGAACAGCTGCAAGCAGATCTGGACAGGTTGGACATATGGGCAGAAAACAACAGGATGCAGTTCAACAAGGAGAAATGCAAAGTGCTGCACCTAGGGAGGAAAAATGTCCAGCACACCTACAGCCTAGGGAATGACCTGCTGGGTGGCACGGAAGTGGAAAGGGATCTTGGAGTCCTAGTGGACTCCAAGATGAACATGAGTCGGCAGTGTGATGAAGCCATCAGAAAAGCCAATGGCACTTTATCGTGCATCAGCAGATGCATGACGAATAGGTCCAAGGAGGTGATACTTCCCCTCTATCGGGCGCTGGTCAGACCGCAGTTGGAGTACTGCGTGCAATTCTGGGCGCCGCAATTCAAGAGGGATGCGGATAACCTGGAGAGGGTCCAGAGAAGGGCCACTCATATGCTTAAGGGCCTGCAGACCAAGCCCTACGAGGAGAGACTAGAGAAACTGGATCTTTTCAGCCTCCACAAGAGAAGGTTGAGAGGCGACCTTGTGGCTGCCTATAAGTTCATCATGGGGGCACAGAAGGGAATTGGTGAGGATTTATTCACCAAGGCGCCCCCGGGGGTTACAAGAAATAATGGCCACAAGCTAGCAGAGAGTAGGTTTAGATTGGACATTAGGAAGAATTTCTTCACAGTTCGAGTGGCCAGGGTCTGGAACGGGCTCCCAAGGGAGGTGGTGCTCTCCCCTACCCTGGGGGTCTTCAAGAGGAGGTTAGATGAGCATCTAGCTGGGGTCATCTAGACCCAGCACTCTTTCCTGCCTATGCAGGGGGTCGGACTCGATGATCTATTGAGGTCCCTTTCGACCCTAACATCTATGAATCTATGAATCCCCAGTAGCAGGAGACTAACTTCTTGAGTTCCCTTACTTGGGGCCCTGACCCACAACTCTAGATGCTCCTGGCTCTTGCTTGGCAAATGCGTTAGTTTAGCAGCCTTGCCAGCAATTGGCCCACGAGGGGCTGTGCTATAGAGTGGGCCATCTGGATTTGATGGGAATAGCTGGTGAGTGCTGGCCGGGGAGGTGGATTCCAGTGTCCTGGTCTGCAGGGATACTACTGGGGAATCTGAAGCTGCTAGCTAGTTGCAGGGATGTTTACCCACCTAATTCTTCAGTGGGGGTGAGGACAGAGGAAGGATCTTTGCTGCATTATCCAAGGCATGCTAAAACCCTATCAGCACTGGTAGAGGTATGTAACATGTGTGTGGACTTCCCTAGGCTCTCAGTGGAAGCCTGCCCAGCCCTTGGTGGTTGAATGTAGTTCCCCACTCCCTTTCCCCAGGTCCAATACCTGAAGCTTTCACATGCCTTACCAAGATCCCCTCCAGTCTTAGCTTTTCATGTGATCTGAAGTTTGTTCTGCCACCTTTGACAACTCCTTCAAGTTCTCCAGGAGCCCCACTGCGTTCTGTGTCAGGACTTTGGGCATCCCCCACCATGCTGGGTGTATCCCCGCGTGGATGATCTGTGCTCAGCACAACTGCTTATTCAGTGCCAAGCATTTATGCAGTCATACGAGCCCTCGGGCACACCACAATCTTCAGCAGTGACTCAGTCTCCATTTATGAAGAGAAGCAGGTTGACCTTTCTGTAGCTGCACAGTCCCATGGAGACCCAGTGGGGATGAGGTTGCTTTGCTCTGTGCTGTGACCTGCCCTGTAGGATGTTGCTACAGCAGGAGACACAGCCTTTCATAAACCTGCTTTGCATGATCTGTGCGCATGACTTCTCCCCATGTCCTTCAGGGGAATCAACAAATGGGAACTTCCACTGTGATTGACCAGAGAGGCCCTGTGGCACCACAACATAACTATCCCAGCCTCCAGGCTGCCTGGTAGTTTCTCCAGCTCTGTCTCATGGGACATGCAACAAGCTGAGTGAAACAAAGTCTATCTGATGGAATACGTAGTTTTTCAGCTTAACCAAAATGATGAAGGAAACTTTTGGTTTGAATCCACCGCAGTGAAAATTCAGAACAGCTGTTCTCTCCTTATGTACTTATAGACTGCCACCAGGTCCCCCCGAGCCTGCGCTTTTCCATGCTGAAGAGTCCCATTCCTCAGACTCTCCTCATAAGGCCTGCTCTCTTCACTTCTGATCATGTGTGTGGCTCTCCCCTGGACTCTCTCGAGCTTCTCCCTGTCCTTTTTGAAGTGTGGAGTCCAGACTTGGATGAGTACTCCAGCTGCGGCCTCACCAAGGCTGAATAAAGCACGAGAATGACATCTTGGGTCTTGCTTGAGATGCATCGGTAGATGCAAGCCAAGGTTTTATTTGCTTTGCAAGCATCATATTGGTGGCTCATATTCATCTTGTGGTCAATCGTGACCCCCAAGTCTCTTTCGGTCGTGGTGCTAATGAGTATAGTACGGCCGAGCCTATAGGCATGATGTAGGTTCTTTCTCCCAAGGTGGAGCACCTTGCATTTCTCTATGTTGAATGTCATCAGGTTTGATCCATCCACTGTGCAAGCCTGCCCAGGTCGGCCTGAATCCCAAGCCTATCCTCTAGAGCAATTATTTTGGGTGGCAGGCCTCTTACTGAGTTTTGGCAAGCCATCAAGGGCTGCGTGACAGGCAGCCAGGGGCAGATAAATATTAATTTTCCAAAATTTTTAGGGGCCCTGTGGGCTGGGTAGGATGGCCTGGCCCGCGGGACACATTTTGGCCACCTGCTCTAGAGTGACTGAGCTTCCCAATAATTTGGTGTCATCTGCGAACTTAGCCAGTCTACTTCTGACACCCAAATCCAGATCGTTTATGAATATATTAAAGAGTACTGACTCGGTTCCACCGACAATCACTCTCTGGGTCCAACCAGAAACAATGTTTTGTTTCTGTTTCTGGCATTGACACAAAGCACCAAAGAGGGAGGTGCCATTTGAAGAACTCCTGACAAGGAGGAGATGGGGTTTTCTGCAGGAGCCTGGTGATCACGGCACTCACCTTGTTGTGAGAGAGCCAGGTTCAGATCCTTCCTCCTCCTTAGGGCACTTGAAGCCATACTTGCTGCCTCCCAGGAGAATGGATGGAAGTAGGATCACTGCAGCAGGGACTGGGCCCTGGGTACCCCAGAGTGTGTCCCCAGTAACCACTAATCTAGAGTCATTGTTGCCATCTTGCTCTGGAAATTCAAATTACTATATGTGAAGTGGAACAGCTTCAACAGCAGAGAGCCCCATTTCACCCCAGAATACCCAATAACCTCACAGGGTGCTCTTCTGGCTAGTGGAAGCTGTTGATTCAAGTCCCCTGAGGTAGTGAGCACCCGAACAGCTGGGCTTCTGAGTCACGGAGGAAGCAACGAGACAAACCACCTTCTCATTCTCTTCTGGTTTATGAAATTAGTCTGCGGGGGGGTTTTCCCCATTTAAAATGTCATGAATTTGCCCCAAACTCTGAATGTAGTTTTAGGTCTACCAAAATTGCATTTTGTTAGTAAATAAACTAAACCAAAAACGGTCACCAATCCATAGTTAAAATAGACATTGTTGCACCAGAGCCTCAGATGTGGGATGCCTGTTCGTAAGTGAGCTGCCCAGAGTTCATGATGCCTCATTTGTTGTGGGATTTTGGCTGGGGTAGACTTTTCCCCATGGAGTCTCTTTTCATTGTCAAGCTCTGCGTGAGTCTATTTCCACCGTCGCCTCACTCCAAATCTTCCAAGCTCTCCAAGAATGCATTGGGAAGTGGGCTGATGATCAGAGCAGGATGTCACAGTTACTGGGCAAACTGCTACTCGGACCCCTCTCAGTCTCATTAGTACAGTCTGCACCCCCCCAACTCTCACAGATCAGGCAGTGAGTACTTCGGCAGGTCTGATTCAGGCATGACCCTAGAGGCCTGTTCCATCAGGGGCAATGGCAGTGATAAATTAAGGTACCATTTAAAGCAATGTACCATTCATTTACACCAAAAGTATTTCAGAAAGGCCTTGTGCTTACAGTCCTATTTACTGTTTCAGATGTCTTGCTTACCGTTTTTTCCCCCATCTTCCCCAGGGGGACACTGTAAGAACAAACTCTATATTCTTCTGCAGAGTTTCTGTATGTCAGGCTGGCTCCCATCCAGAGCTCACTGGCAACTGAAAAGCCCTCCAAGGAAGAGAAAGTGGTCCGAAATGCTTGATACCTTTTTGACCCCCATGCTCCCAGCTTGGTAAAATTACTGCCTCACTTTGGCCTGAAGCCTGGCGCAGTACATGACTGTTCTGTACTTGTCTGCAGGGGTGCTCTTATTTGAGAAGCCATTGCATTGAGTTCCTGAATAGTCACCATTGAATTCCAGCATTAGAGACATATAATAAATGTTCTCCTGACTCCACTAAGACTTGGATCAATAGTCATACAGGAAATGCAAAGACCCATCTACAATAACTTCCCCTTGCTAACCCAACTACTTACAACACTTACAAAATTGGATCTATGTTTTTCATAATACCAGCACCACGGATGTCCTGTGACAGACTGAGACTCCTGACACCCAGCCCCCTACTTGAACCCAGCTCCTTCCCACTTGAATTTTTCTTGTGAGTCTTTATGTTGAAAGATTTGCATCTGCTTTTTCAGCCCCAACTGGGATTTACTCCCCCATTTCTTCTTGAGAGCAATGCTTTCTGTAGGGCAACTAGGTTAGCCTGTTCTGAGTGACTGGCTTCAAGTCTTTTATTTGAGCTCAGCTGCCTAAGGCATGTTGCATGTCAGGTTTCTAATGAAAAGCAGGGAGGAAGGTTGTAAATTGGGCAAGTGCCTTCCCTTCCCCCAAGACTAACAAAACACCCTGATCAGAGATCCCTTTTCAGGCAGATAATGAGCTGCTCTGGAGAGGTCTCTCTCTCTCCAGCTATAGCCAGGCCTTCTCCTTACCTCTCCCCTAGAGCACTGTTTGTGATTCTCATTAGGAGCTTGCAGATCACTATCCAGACAGTAGCAGCTGACACCAGCTGCAGAAAGGTAGGAAAATTACAAGTGCTATCTCTAGAGATAATTCACACTGTCCCCCAGGGTCTGTTCTCTTGTTAGCTCACTGCGTGATATATGCACACCAGTGTGTGTGTAAGCCACAGCTTCCTCCTAGCCCTTCCTGCACGCAAGTCATGCAAGAAGGGCCACAGTGGCAGTGAAATAAAGATACTCCCCAGGAAAGCAGACAGAGGAGCACCCCCAAGCTCATTCTGGAAAGCAGGCTACTCTCTGCCTTTTATCCTAGCTGCTCCTCAGTGGCCTATACTTGCAGCTCCAGGTCAGCGATGGAGTTGGCTATACTACTCTAAATGCTGAGTGGCCAAAACTCATGAGTCAAGGCTCCCTCTAGTTTGTGCATCTTCAAATAATAGGTGTCGGTTTCTTTGGATCAGCCCTGCAATGTTGGTGCTTTTTTGGGGTTCATATTTTAAAATTTTCTGCCCCAAAAATGAGTGCTAGGCATTTTTTTTTTAATGACAGCTTTCTTCATTATGACATAGCTGCAGGAGCTGAGACTTTTAGAAACACCAAATATCGGGAGTTTGTAACAGGGAGGCTAAAACAGCTTGGTTTCCATGCTATATTGTATTAATAAGCTCCCCTTTGCATGGACTGTATTTTTACCCAGGAGCGTGGGGTTAAAAAGTCAGAAAGAAAGCTGAGTGAATAGGCAAGCAGCTGAAAGGAGGAAGCTCAGCACAGCTATTGTGAGTGACACCACAAGAAGTGAGGGAGGAAGTGAGAGAGACACTATTTCCTCAAGCCTATAGCGAGTGGACCACAACTACACTGGCTCTTAACCCCCAGGGGAACAAAGGGTGCAGCAGTTCTGCAAGAGCAGATGCTACTGGGTGACGAGCTCCCTCAGCTCCCATTGCAGGATAGATCCATGATGAGGGGCCTGATCTGAACAGCATACTGGGATGTGTGGAGAGGACCATACAGGGCACTGGGAAAACATCATGTTACCAAAGGGATTAAAGTAAGGCGTTCCCCATCCGTGAGAATCTGTGTATACAAGATGAAAGGGGGTTTTCATTGTAAGCACACCTGGCTGTCTTGATTCTGTGTTAGGATCTGACTGTTCCTGTGCCAGTGATCACAGTATGTTCATCTGTCAGTTGTTGGGGTTGTCCAGTGCCCGAGTGGTGTTTACCACCTCCATGCGCACTGCTGGTCACGTATCACTTTAACGGGGGGTTTCTTGAGGTAGAGGTGAGCTTGGTTTTGCACTTACTGAAAGCGGAGAAAGGGGAGTCATGGTTTGAGTAGAGCATTAAAGCATAACATCCATGCTGTCCTTACACAGACCACTCCCAACACTCCCCAGTTCTGGCCTGCAGCATCTTTTGTTGGTTCGGTCCTGATGCTCCATACAGCTCTGCTACCATTTGTGCAGCACTGCCTGCCTCTTTGACCAGTCTCAAGCAACTCATGTGGTTTCTGTTTTACAGGGACAAACAGTAGTGGAGCTAGTTCAAAACTTGGTATTTATTTTCTGCAGGAACTTTTAATGTTTCCAACTTCGTTTTCATTCTGATTTGGAAAAAAATCTCACAATGAAGCTCACCAAGAAATCATTTTATTTGGGGTTAATTGGAAAATAGATTCTATGGAATTGAAATAGGTTATGCCAATGCCATCACTTCTATAAAATATTGTTGAGCTGAAAAATCAAGGCCCTCTGTTCAGATCATCGCCTCATCCAATCGCTGTGCTTAACTTCTTTTAAAAGGAAACTGCGTTGAAATCACCCCGTCCCCACAGAAAATTTAATCTGTGAAAAGGTTTTCCTGTTTGACAAATAACATCTAGTCAGAAGATTTTTCAACCAGGTCTCCCAGTTATTAACCTGAGGTCACTAAATGTGTTTCATTTGTGGCTTAAGATAAAGGTGAGTGCTAGTCTTGTGGGCACGTGAAGTTGGACCTTTAAAAAATAGGGCTGAAAGGGGCCTCGTCAGGTCCTCTAGTTCAGGGGTGCTCAACCTCCAGCCCACAGGCTGGATCCGGCCCATGGCACCATGTCATCTGTCCTGTGGGGCTCCCCATGGACATGGAAATTTGGTGGTGTGGGAGCAGTGGCAATTAACACTGCTGCTATTCCCCTGCTGCAGAATTTCCAGGTCCCACACAGCTGGCTCAGGCCCACAGACTGACCTGGCTGGCACCTCTCGTCTGGCCTGCAGGGCAAAAAGTCTAGGCACCGCGGATCTAGTTCATCCCCCTGTATAAACCATCCCAGTCAAGTGTTTGGAAGTTGTAAAGTGCAGGTTAGGCAATCACAGAGATTGCACGGCCAGCTGCAATCATGGGTTCTGGTGCTAACTACCCTCAGAGCCAGTGGTTAAGTACTGAAACACATTATCTAATGAGGATGCAGATTCTGTGCGACTGGAAGGTTTTAAGTGCAGGTTAGCATCAGCCCAGACATCTATTTGTCTGTCTGAGTGCAGGGTTGGAATTTCAGCTCCAGGGCAAGCAGTATGTGATATAAAGGCTTCAGTACACAGTGCCAACACCAAGGGTAAATTCCTCCTGCCCACCATGCTTCCCCACAACCCTAATCTTCTGAAAGCACACAGTGAGCAATTATGGCTCAGAAATGGCAAAGGTTCTCCCTGCAAATCCTTCAGTTTCTCCCTCTGCCTCCCTTCAAAGAACATATCAGGAGACTGAGCAACACATACAATTGCCATCCATGTGCAGTTAGTTTGCATAGTTACAGCCTAATCAATGTCCATATGTGCGTCCCACAAAAAGCCCCAGGCAATGGGCTAACAATGGTCTGCCCTTGCAGAGGCTGGCTACATGAAAGTTTTCCATCTCTGCCTTCAGGATCAACTGGTCTTGAGATATAAATGCAGCTGGATTTTCCCGCTCCAAGTCCTCCAATGTTAAAGTGGTATCAGACCTAAGGTTGAGGAGGACTGGGTTAGAGTGCTTCTGGAGGGGCTGGACATGTTCAAATCAGCAGGTCCAGATGCTCTCCACCCCAGGGTGTTGAGGGAGCTAGCAGGGGTTATTGCTGGGCCCTTGGCACAGCGCTCGTGGTGCTCTGGCCAGGTGCCAGATGATTGGAAGATAGCCAATGTGGTCTCCATCTTTAAGAAAGGGAGGAGGGAGGACCCAGGCAACTATAGGCCATCAGTCTTACCTCAATGCTGGGGAAACTCTTTGAGAAGATCATCAAGGAGCACATCTGTGATGGGCCGGCATCGGGGATGATGCTCAAGGGCAACCAGCACGGTTTCATTAGGGGCAGGTCATGTCAGACCAACCTGATTGCCTTTTATGATCAGGTCACAAAAGCCTTGGATGCAGGTGTCGCCGTGGATGTAGTCTTTCTGGACTTCAGGAAGGCCTTTGACACTGTCTCCCACCCCATCCTCATTAAAAAAACTAGGCAACTGTGGCATCGATGCCTGCACGGTCAGATGGATTGCTAATTGGCTGAAGGGTCGTTTTCAGAGGGTGGTGGTGGACGGGTCATATTTGACCTGGGGGGAAGTGGGCAGCGGAGTCCCCCAGGGCTCAGTCCTTGGGCCCGCACTGTTCAATTTCTTTATCAGTGATTTGGATGACAGGGTGAAAAGTAACCTGTTCAGATTTGCTGATGATACCAAAATTTGGGGTGAGGTGGGCACGCTAGTAGGGAGGGAAAGACTGCAGCAAGATCTGGATAGGTTGCAGGGGTGGGCTAACAAAAACAGGATGCGTTTCAATACGGACAAGTGCAGGATGCTGCACTTGGCCAGTAGTAACCGGCAGCACACTTATAAGATGGGAAACTCCCTTCCTGAGAGCATGGAGGCAGAAAGGGATCTTGGAGTCATCACTGACTCCAAGATGAACATGGGCCAACAATGCAAGGTCACGGTCGGCAGGGCTAACCGGACCCTATCGTGCATCCACAGGTGCATCTCAAGTAGGGCCAAGGAGGTGATCCTCCCCCTCTATGCGACACTGTTCAGGCCACAGCTGGAGTACTGTGTCCGGTTCTGGGCACCCCACTTCAGGAGGGATGTGGACAACATTGAGAGGGTCCAGAGGAGGGCCACCTGCATGATCCGGGGACAGCAGGGCAGACCCTACAGTGAGAGGCTACAGGATCTGAACCTGTTCAGCCTTCACAAGAGAAGGCTGAGGGGGGACCTTGTGACCGTCTATAAACTCACTAGGGGGGACCAGAAGGGTTTGGGGGAGACCTTGTTTCCCCTAGCGCCCCCCGGGATAACCAGGAATAACGGCCACAAATTGTTGGAGAGTAGGTTCAGATTAGACATCCATAGGAACTACTTCACAGTTAGGGCGGCTAGGATCTGGAACCGACTTCCAAGAGAAGTGGTGCTGGCTCCTACCCTGGGGGTCTTTAAGAAGCGGCTCAATGCCTACCTAGCTGGGGTCACTTGAGCCCAGTTTCCCTCCTGCCCAGGCAGGGGGTCGGACTTGAAGATCTACAAGGTCTCTTCCGACCCGACTTCTATGATTCTATGATGTTGTTGTTCCGTTACACTTAGACTCATCCATGCATAGCTGATTCTTTCATGTTTTCTTTTTTTTTTTTACAGCAAGGAGCATTTTGACAACATCCCTGACCTAGAGTTCAACCCAATTAGATCAAAAATTGTCCATGCCTTTTTTGACAAGAGGTAAGAGGAGCACCCCTGGCAGCTATCGGGGAGGTTTGATGTAATCACATTTGTCCTCCTCCGCTGACCTTAAAAAATAACAGACTTCATTTTCATCTCAAGCAATGCCTGGTTGTGCCAGGTCAGCAGTGGGTAGGCCTGTGTCCTCCCTGTTCCGTGGATGAACATGCTTGTCCCTTAAGCAGGACTTTTTATGGTTTATACTACAAAGAGACTGGTATGTATAACTGGATATAGATACTTGAAACAATTATATCAATTGTGGGGAGGCAGGATGTTCTGTATTTCAGTCTCAGCTTAGCTAGTTCATTCTTACCTATTCATTCAACATAATACTAGATTCTCTTAACCAGTGTCACCTGCAGATCAAGAGAAGTAATTCTTTTGCTCTGTTGGCACTGATGAGGCTTCTCCTGGTGTACCATGTCTAGTTTTGGACTCTGCACTTCAAGAAAGATGTGGACATATTAGAAAAAGTCCTGGGGACAATGACAAACATGATTAGAGGCCTGAGAAACATGACTTATGGTTAATGTCTGAAAGAACTAAGGTTATTTAGTCTGGAGAAGAGAAGACTGAGGGAGGATTTGCTAACAGTCTTCAAATACCTGATGATAGTTATAAGGAAGATGGAGATAGACTATTCTCTGTGGCCATAAAAGACAGGACTAGGAACAATGGTCTCAAATTACCGTAGGAGAAATTTAGGTTGGAGATAAAGAAAAACGATCTGACTATGAGCATAAGTAAGTATTGGAAAAGGCTACCTAAGAGAAGGTGTGAAATCTCAAACCCTGGACATTTTCAAGAACAGGTTGGACAGATGCTTGTTTAGGATGGTTTAGTTAGGGATGATTCTTCCTTAAGCAAGGGGCTGGACTAGATGAACTCCTGAGGTCCCTCCCAGCCCTACGTTCCTATATGTCCACACTTCACTGTAATAAGTGGAAACTAAACCTTGGTAATTTAGCAGCCGTTTGATTCTGGGGTACTCTGCCCTAGCTTAGTTTCCACTTTGTCAGATAGGAATGGAGGGGTGAAACAGCTGCAACATTAGCTGACCTGAGCTTGCAAATGGGAAGTCTTCCCCACCCTTTCTCCCTTCTCATTTTAAATCAGTATCATTGTTTTGTCTGTCTGCAGCCTGGATGTGAGTTAATGTAGGCTGGAGCCTGCTGCCAGAGATTACTCTGATTGTATGAGCAGGCTGAGTCACATCACAAGTTGTGCCTGTGGATGAGTATTAAGGGGCTGTTATGTCGTTTGTTTTTTTTAAAGACCTAAATGGGGGTGACATCAGAACAAGAACATTTAGGGCTGAATATTAGGAGGAGAGTTAATGATAACAACTCAGTGCAGGAACAAGCCCTGACTTATGCTCATTATGCTGCTTACAACAGTTTCACTCTTGCCCTTGTGCTCCCTGGCTGGCTATATCCACCTGTGGCCACTCATTGTTTGTATCCCACATCCACACCCTGGAAATTTTCAAGAACAGGTTGGACAGTTGCTTGTCTAGGATGGTTTAGTTAGGGATGATTCTTCCTTAATGGCAGGGACTGTCCTTTGTTGTTTGGTCAGTGCCCAGTCCCTGCCTCTGGATGCTTAATCAATACATATAATGATTATTGGCCTCCTAAGGAAAGTGGTGGGAGTCCTGTTGGTTAGGACATTTAACACTGAACCTGACAACCTATTAGTGTCAGTAGCCAATCCTGTGCTAGAACGGGTGGAGATGGTGACCTAACCGGGTCCATTTTCTGACCCGGTATGGAAAGTTGCTGGCTGGATTCTCACTGCAGGTGCCACTATGGCTATCCTTTGTGTCACTTTCATTATCCGGTGTCTCTGCAGGAATCTACGACAGGAGTCAGATGGGTTAGCTGATGAGATCAACTTTGAGGACTTCCTGACCATCATGTCCTATTTCCGGCCGATTGAGATGAACATGGATGAAGAACGGCTAGATCACTTCCGGAAAGAGAAGCTAAAATGTGAGACTTGCCGTGAGTCCCCACCCTGAGGTCCCTGGCTTTAGAGGCAGCCTGCATGGTGAGGCCCACCACCCCCAGCCCAGGATCCCTTCTCTAGCTCTTTCCATGGTCCCTTCTATTTGCAGTAAGCATTGGGTTCTTGGGGTGCATGGGTATGATTTGGCTCTGAGCCACTGGAGCCCTGGACTGACTCCACTGCTGCCTTGTGCCTCGTGTTTCCTAGTTCTCTTTCATATGTACGATTCAGACCATGATGGGAAGATCACACTGCAGGAGTACCGAAATGTAATGTATTGTTCCAGCCCCCCCCCCCCCCGCACTTCTCCCAGCGTCTCTCTCCAAATGCTCTCTGCAACCTCTAAAGCTGCCTTGTTTTCCTTCCTCTCACTCCCTGGTAGGTGGTGGAAGAGCTGCTGTCTGGAAACCCCCACCTGGAGAAGGAGTCGGCAAGGTCTATTGCAGATGGTGCCATGATGGAGGCTGCCAGCATCTGTGTTGGACAAATGGTAGTAGCCACTGGCTTGGTCTAGAGCTGTGTAGGCACTGTAGCATGATGAGCCTGTAGTGAGGCCCCATGGGGCAGTTTGGTGCTGTTTAGTGGAAGCAAACATTGGGCAGCACTGAGTTGTTTTGGGCAGCGCCCTGCTGTCTGCTGCAGTACACATGGGCCTTGTGCTGTGCACTGTGCCTTGCACTCCCATACTAAGCACTATGGGATCACCTGGCTCTTTTCTACATGGTGCTGTTGTTTGGGGGAGGGTGGCTATTCCTGTGCACTGTCTGCTGCTCTTAGATGCAGCCACTTGTGCATGCAAAATTCATCAGAGCTCTGTCTTGCAGAGCAGCTGGCCCAGGTGCAGTCCCAGGACCTGTCCAGACACCTCTTCCCAGCCCTAAGCATGTTCTTGGGCTCCCTGAAAGCAATATATTCAGCACCTTACAGGACTGGAGCCTGCAGACCTCTCTTTGGTCCAGGAGGCCAGGGAGCCTGAGACCCTGTGGGGGGAGGAGCTCCGTGTAGATGGAAGTTTCTGCCATCCTTTGTTGCACACAGTTATGTAAGAAGCCCAGGGAACTTGTGTACTGAAGGAATACCAAACCCCCCGCAGTCACCCTCCCCCTGTTGTAAGGAGGCACTGCTTGGTACCTGTTCTTTTGAGGCATTTAAAATAAACAGCTGCAGTTTCTGACTAAAGCTTATTGCTGTGCTGAGAAGCAGGTGATTGCTGTCGACTGGGAGCCCTGGACAGCAGCCAGTAGCACAGTGACTATTTGCTTGGAGTGTGATGCCCTGGAAGTCCAGTCCGGTAATCGCCTTCTGTTTTGACAGCATTAGTCCCCTGAAGTCCCGTTCTGGGGACTGGATTTCCAGTCTGTGACTTCCTGGCTGCATTCAGTCCACCTCAGAGCCCCTTCTGACCTCCCAAATATCAGCTTGTGCCAGCAAAACACAGGCTTGGCCTCTTTCCCCACCCAGTTTTAGCCAATAATGATACCTTGCACTCAAACACTGAGAAGTAGCTGAGAAAAAGGGCCCCATTTTGCTGGTGGGAAAAGAGACACAAAGAGAGGATTAACGATAGGCCATGATTAACATACATCAGAGGTGGTCTAAGTTGCCATGCTCAAATAAACGTTGACACAAAAAAGCATGCACGTGTACATGGTGATGCCATTATGCTAGACAAATGGCAATTTTTCCTTGCGCTTTGTCACATGCACATGGTCAAATCATCACGTGTACAAGCGCCTGATGTGACCAGCTTAACTCAGTGGCTGAGTGAGGCCTTCTGATTCCCAGCCCCAGCTCAGGCAACGCTGTCCCTGCCTGGTGTTTCAGTGTTGGTAACAAACTTTTAGCAGATTTAATTTCCTAACATGTTTTCTCTCCCCAAACTCCAGGAGCCAGACCAGGTATATGAGGGAATCACTTTTGAAGACTTCCTTAAGGTTAGCAATGATAGTTGGGTTGCTCTACTGTCAGATTGGCAGCCCTGCTGGGTTGGTGGGGAGAACAGGGCTGAATCACTAAAACCCTCAGGTTATTCCACAGTGTAAAGATCCTATGAGCCTCTCACAGCTACACCTGCTAATCTTTCAAGATGCCAGTTTTCATATAGTACCTTCAGAGGGCCATTGCAAAGGCTGCTGTGTCCATTTGTCTGTTGTCACCCAACTCTTCTCATCTAAAACTGAAGCAACTGGGCTGGTCTCCCATGTGGTATCCAGTGCTCAGTGCTATTCTGTGAGGTCTCCTCCTAAGAGGAGGAGAGGCATCTGCTTGCCAAGTCTCCTCTGATGTGAGCAGAGGCCACCACCAAAACATGCCAGTAGGACAGTGGTTCCTGGGATAGGGATGGTGTCCCTGAGTGAATTGGACTGAGATGCTGAATTTGCTTCTCTCAGATTGGTGGTGACCAAGTTCAGTCCTTCCCGCTGCTGAGACCATCCTGTGGGATGCAGTGCAGGCCTTAAACTGGCCAGCTCAGGGTCAGATGCCCTGCTCCTCTTCTGACTCCATAGGAACCCAGGCAAAGTCTGCTGCAATGACATGCTGTTGGGAGCAAAACCCAGCCTCTTCCCTCTGCCTAACCCTGCCTATTCCAATTCCAGATGTGGCAGGGGATTGACATAGAGACCAAGATGCACGTCCGCTTCCTAAACATGGAGACTATTGCACAGTGCCATTGACTGCGACTGGCTCCACAGAGCTGTTGGCCCATGGGCACTGACGATGGGGGATGGAGTGCAGGAAGAAGGAACTGGATCATGAGCAGAGGAGGGAGGAAAACAGCCTCTGAGAGCAGGTTCAGGTCTTTGATACCAGATATCTGTCACTTGCTCCCAGGGTGTGTGACTAAGTCCTATGATATCCTCTAGTCCCTGTGTTCCCACAGGGGGCTTCATTGTGCTGTGTAGAAATGCGTAGGGCTTAAATGCCAACTTTTATCTATAATAAAATATTATTCTCTCTTTTTTTTTAACTGTTTGAGGAATGTGTGCCCCCCACCGTGCTGCTCTCGCTTCAAGATGGCTCATAATCAGAGCCCAGCTTCTCCTCAACTCCTCCAGGACAGAGCAGCATCCTGTTAGCTCCTCCAGTGCTTAAGAGGTGGGAGTGTGAGGAGGAGCAGCTGGTGTCCTCAGCTAGTCAGCGTGTGCTGCTGTTTCCAGGTCTGCGTCAGGTGCAGGAAATAGCTCTCCTCTGCATTCCTGAAGCCAACAAGATGCTGAAGGAGGATGGGCTATTTTTTGTGGGCAGTTTCCCCACAAACACCAGCAGAACACCAGCACCACTCCAAAATATTAAACTGGAGTCAAAGATGTAGCAGGGAACAAGAGATGAGAACTTTGTACCCCTTCAGATTTAGTGCATCAGTGCTCATAGATGCACCCCACAAAGGGGATAATCCATGGCACAGATTAAATTCATGGTGCCCTCTGACCTGTCTCTACTCTACCCATTGGTCTATCAACTTCCAGCATCCCAACCAGAGCAGCTCCTGTCTCTGGAGCCAGGAGTATCTCTGAATATGTTTTGTCTAGTAGCCAGTAGAGTGGGGGCTCATAACTCAGTGGTGCCTTCTAGATTCATAGATGTTAGGGCTGGAAGGGGCCTTGGAAGATTGAGTCCATCCCCCTGCCGCAGGGGCAGGAAGTCAGCTGGGGTCAGAGGATCCCGGCAAGATCGACATCCAAATGTCTCTTGAAGGTGTTCAAAGTAGGTGCTTGAACCACCTCTGGCAGCAGGCTATTCCAGACCTTGGGGGCTCGGACAGTAAAGAAGTTCTTCCTTATGTCCAGCCTGAAACAGTCACAGAGGAGTTTGTGACCGTTCAATCTTGTCATCCCTTGGGGCGCTCTGGTGAACAGGCGTTCCCCAGGATCCCAATGAGCACTCCTGATAAACTTATAGGTGGCCACCAGATCACCCCTGAGCCCTGAGCCTGTGCTTTTCCAGGCTGAAGAGTCCCATGGCTCTCAGCCTCTCTTCATAAGGTTTGTTTTCTTGACCTCTGATCATGCATGTGGCTCTCCTCTGGACTCTCTCAAGCTTCTCCACATCCTTTTTGAATTGTGGAGCCCAAAACTGGACGCAGTACTCCAGCTGCGGCCTCACCAAGGCCGAGTACAACGGGAGAATGACGTCCCGGGATTTGCTTGAGAAGCATCTATGGATGCCAGCCAGGATTTTGCTTGCTTTACTAGCTGCAGCATCATATTGAAGGCTCATGTTCATCTCGTGGTCAATCATAACCCCTGAGTCCTTTTCATCCGAAGTGCACTGCCAAACCTATATACATGCTGAGGGTTTTTCCTCCCAAGGTGGAGAACCTTGCATTTTTCAGTATTAAACACCATCAGGTTCTCGTCTGCCCATTTCTTGAGCCTGTCCAGGTCAGCCTGGATCGCCCTTCTGTCCTCAGGTGTGGACACTTTACCCCAAAGTTTGGTGTCGTTGGCAAATTTGGCCAGTCCGCTTCTGATGCCAGTGTCCACATCATTAATGAAGATGTTGAACAATATGGGCCCAAGGACAGAGCCTTGTGGGACCCCACTGGTCACAGGGCACCACGACGATTGACTTCCGTCAACCACCACCCTCTGGGTCCAACCACAGAGCCAATTCGCCAGCCAGTGGATCGTGGAGAAACCAAGGCCGCAGTTGGCCAGTTTTGCTAAGAGGTGACATTTTTCTAGATGCTTCCATTATGCAAATATTAATAATCTCAATTTAAGGGAAATAGGAACCTGCTATAAAAGATGCTTCCTTCTGTCTGATTTCTATCCCCACTCATGAACATGCTGACCTAGGAGGAATATTTAAGGGCTAAAACTCTGTAAGCTAGAAAGACTGGAAATGGGAACTTTACCCAGGTGTTGAGGAACTGAGATGCAGGATCACCTGGACTGTTCACTTGTTTCTGGGCTTGGGAGATTGTAATCTTGCATGGAAAAACAGGGTGAACTTCTGTTTATTGGTACTAACATATATGTATTTTTCCATTTGGCATCACAGGTGGATTCCTCTTACTAAGGGAGTAGGACAAAAAAGGCCAAGATATTCTTTTTAGACATTTTAGAAAGTTTTTAAACAGCATTCTCATGTGAAATTGTTGGCACGAGAGATGTTCCTGTGTCACAACTGGGCAATGCAGGACAGCCTCAGCATAAGTCAGTAAAACTGTGATGCCATCATGTGCTATTTAGGTAGAAGCTGAGTGTGGCTGTGTGCATCTGCTGTAAGCAATTGCCTAGGGGCCAGTAGCAACACTCCTAATTAAGGGGCTGAATAAAGTATACAGGAAACCTTGGAGGTGCTTGCAAGGGACTTTAGACTGGGAATTATTTACTGAAGGATGTTATTAATGTAGGTGCATCTTGGTGGTGATGGGGAACATGTATAATAAAAGATCACCCTAAGAAATCTTTGCCTCTCACATGAATTAAATACAGGTGGGAGTGGAGCAGCAAGCAGCATGAGTTGGAAAGGGGTCTGAACTCAGTCTCCATCTGTGTTGAGAATTAAAATATATGTGTTGCTGTTTGAGGGAGGGAGGAGTGGAGGACTAGCTTGGGCAGAGGGAGGCAGTGGTCCTGTGGCTCGGTGTGGAATGGGAGCAGTGACTGCATCTTGCTACTGCAGCTTGTGCACCACACAGGGGTTGCATCCAGACGTGCATGGACATTTGGTTCCCTGGGGACAACTAGCAGTGGTGCACCTTGTGCTGCTGCTAGTTCTCCCTGGGGAATGCCCATGCCATGTGTGCTGGATATCCAGGGGTCAAAAAACCCCTCTGCGCTGCTTCCTTGCAGCGTGGAGATCTGAACGTGTGGTATGTGGCACCACAGACATGTCTGTGGTGCCACATACCGCACGGCTGTGCTCATCTGGACGTGGCCAAGGTGGGTGATATGTTTGAGAGAAACTATTAGGCTCTCATGAGCGCCAGCTTCTCCTTTAACCACCTAGAAGAGAACAGGTTCATGGTACATCAGCCCTACACTGAAGTGTAATAGAATCCACCTTTTTTTTTTCACACCAGACACAGGATTGGCCATGGGAGTCTCTGCCACTGCAGTCCCACAGAAAGGTGTTGACAAGGTCATCCCTGACGTTAGCTCTGGCTGGCAGCAGAGAATTTGGTTCCAAAATAAACCCTGAAGTTATTTACCTTTCTGCATTAGAAAAAAAAGGGAAGCTTTATTGATATTCCCAAAATAAAATATTAACCATTTTGGTTACAGCTTAATGAAAACATGAAGGATGACAGTTTTTGGGGGCAATGCAAGATTCTGAGAGGACCTCTTAGTGGAAAACTTTTGAGTCAATCTGGCTTAAAGGGATTGTGTTTAAAACCCAACCTAACCAACATCAGGTATTCTGTTAACTGCCTGTTAAAATGAATCTGTGATTCTCTCCCTGCTTGGTGGCGTCCCTCACTGTTTAGCAAACACTGAGTTGCCTCCCAGATTGTTCAAGCAAGCTTCAATGGAGGCTGATTTGGGATGGGTCAGTGCAGCTCAGAGAAGGTGGGTACTGGGTATGTCTACACCCCCCAGTCTGTTCCCAGTTCATGGATGGGTAACTAAGGAGCCTGGGTTCCTTCAGCTTGTGCATCTAGCTGTGGAGACTCTAGTTCAGTCCCTGTTGCATCCGCCAACATGGTGGCTGTAAACCACCATGATGAGTTGAGTGAATCATGATGAGTTGAATGATCATGATGAGTTGAGTGAATCAAAAACCATGTTGGACATATCGATCTCTTCCAGCCTCTTTGTACCTTTTTTCATTGGGAGAGCTGCCCTGGGAGCTTGGCAGAAGCTTGTCCCTTTCCTCCCCAGTCAATGGGTAGGGATGGGTTTTAAACAGGGTGGTACTGGGTAAGTTTGCCTGCTGGGCCCCAGAAAGCCCTAGGAAAGCATAGAGTGCTACAGAATGCTTAGTGGAAGTTATACTTTCTTTGCACTTATTCTAATAACACTGTGTGGTAGCGTGCTGGGCAAAAAACCATGCTAATACACTACTGCACAGTAGTATTAGGCTACTGTGCAGTAAGTGTCACAAAAAACCCCCATATGCTGGGGCTACTGCACAATAACTACTGTGCATTAATGAACATGTAGACATGCCCTGTGTGGGGTCCTTCCTGGGTGAGTTCAGGACACGAGCAAGCTTTGTGTCTTATTGCTCTCCTCCAACTTATTCCTCATGCTGCAGCAGTCTGGCAAGGCAAAGCAGAATGCTATCAGCTGCCCAGGAGCCAAAGCTGTAATCCATCTCTGCATTAATTTTACAGATAATGGGGAAAAAATATAGCTCTTCATCTCAGTTATATGAGTTTGCCCATCCCAAGAGCTACTGGAAAAAGAATTCTGTTTATCTCTGCGTGTGAAATGTAAACCTTTCTTAGTGCTTTTTTATAAATGGAGCATTTGGGAGAAGAAAGTATGAGAGCAGCTACTTAATGATACAGCAATAGCAGGATGATCCTCTTCCCTGCAATGCAGTCTTGTTAACTGTTCTTGGTCCCCTGTGAGAGAAAGGACAACTAAGGATACCTGGACTGCTCAGCGGGATCCACAGAACCAGCTCCAGGCTGGGCTCATTTCCTTTTGCACATGCCCTGCTCAGAGTGCGAGACCACCTGGGAGTGGGGAGTGGTACAACTGTGATGAAACTCTCCCTCATGAAAGGGCTGGCCTACCTTTGTACTCACAGATCAATGGTGCTCAGTCTTTTGCTGCGTGGGCCAGGTTGGTGGCATGGGGCTAGTCTGTGGGTTGGATCAGGGCCTGTGCTACCCTTGCTTGGCTGCTGGCTGCCCCACTTGGCTCCCTGCATCCCTACTCTGCTCCCTGCCACCCTGCGCTGCCCCCTGCATAGCCTCACACACTCATCTGGTGACCTGGCCTACAGGGCTCCCCCGGGTCCAGGACTTTGACGTCAAGGGGTGGAAACTAGGTGTCACTGCTCCCCTGCCACCAAATTCTTGGGCTGAATAACATCACCCTGCAGGCGGGGGAGTGAGCACCCCTGCCTTAGATCAAAGTTTCTGGCTTGGCTCTATCCTGCCTATGCTCTGACTTCATTGAGAAGCTCTGCCCTAGAGTAAGAGGGGCTGATGTTGGGCACAGGTGGCTGAAACAAGATGTGGACATATTATACTGCTAGGCTTGGCAGGGTTGATGGACCCAGCAGCAGAAAGGCAAGTTGAGGCAGAGACTTAGCATCTCTGTGCCTGTCTCAAAGCAGATGGTGAGCTAAGGCCTCTCCTGCCTCCAGCCCTTCTTCTGGTTGCACGCTGCTAATGGGGGTGCAGGGCTAATTGGTACATTTATTAAAAGCCTCCACTGATGCAGTAATGTGATAAACGGAAGATGAAATTCTCACGTGAAAAAGCCAAAGTCCGTTTCCAGACCTCATAGCTGTGGAGAAAACCCTGATAATGTGGATCCACCTGTGATGCGAGAAGCTCAGAAACCAGAAGGAAGGAAATGGAACTTCACAGTTGATAAAACAAACTCGCATCCTTTTTCAGCAGGGCTCAGGAGTCGGGGGCTGAAGCTCATGAATGCTTGAATGTTTGGAGCTGGTGAGAGGAGCAAGGTGCGTATGGAGTATTCAGCTGGGCCGGCTTTTACCTGCACAACCCCATTTGTTATATTCAGCTCTGCTATCCTTCAAGCGGACCAGACCCTAAGGGGAGAAATGACTCCCAGTTGATGCAGTGTCACACTTGGGCTGATCCCCTCCTGCTCGTTCAAGCTCCCTCAGCTATTGTTTATCCAGTAAAGTATGAGCACCAGGCTCTTGTCCAAACTCCCACAGGGACTTGGGAGAGCTGCTTCCCTAGGACACAAGCTTCTCCTTCCCATCCTGTCTGGTACTATGGTGTACTGCCACTGAGGAGCTTCTCTTGAACAACTACACCCCACCTTCCCCCAAAGCAGTTGCAGTCTGAATGCTACAAAGATGCTCTTCAGACTCTTGCTTCTGTGCACGGATGGTGCCAGTCACAGAGCCAGGCCTCAAAGGAAGTGCCTCAAATGCTAGCGGGTAAATACGCAGCTTTTGAAAGGAGAACAACACTTTATCTCCCCCCGTCTTGTCCCCTGCTCCCTCCCGCCCCTTCAGAAAGGGACCTTCTCATTTCTCCTTGATGCAGGAGTGAAGCTGGGGTGGGACAGTGGGGTGTCTCTGTACCAGTGGCACTTGGACTCTATGCCAGGAGCGGGCAATTATTTTGGGCGGAGGTCCGCTTACCCTGTTTTGGCAGGCTGTTGAGGGCCGCATGGGTAGCCCCACCCTGTGACAGGTGCCCCCCCGGTCACCATCTTGGGACCAATGTCCCAATGTCTTGAGACCAATGTTCCAGGGCCAGCACCAGTGGGGCACAGAGAGGGGTGCAGGCTGGCAGGGGTCTGTGGAGCTGGGCTGGGCTGCACCAGCAGGGAGGGGGGAGCTGGCCCGGCTCCATAGAGCCCCTGCTCCCAGCCCAGAAACCCCAGCAGGGGCTTGAGGCTGGGTGGATCCACTGCTATTGGAGCTCGCTGGGCTTTCCCTGGGTCCTACTGCCAAGGACAGAGAAATATTAATTTTCCAAATTTTTTTAGGGGCCCTGAGGGCCAGATAGAATGGCTTCTGGCCCGTGGGCCGTATTTTGCCCACCCCTGCTCCATGCATAGGCTTTCCCCAGGCCTTAAAAAGTGCAGCAGTGGTAAAGAGTAAAGGCAGGCTGCTCAGCTGGAAGGGTGGTGGTGGGGGAAGTGATCAAGGGTAAAATGTACTATTGCAGCAAAATAAGGGGGTGGGGGATGGACAAAAAATCCCCCAGAACCAACCAGCCCCACCCACATCTGTATGTATGTGTGTGTGTGTGGGTGTGCATGCATATATATTTATATATGCATATAGCTGTATATATGCATATTTATATATGTATATGTATGTACATGCATGCATGTGTGTGTGTGTGTGTGTGTGTGTACATATGCATATGCCAGCGTCTACTAAATGAACATTAGGGAGCATGGTACAATCCAAGACAACATGCTGATAGTTGGTATATAATGCTGTGCTGCATCATGTTGTTGTCCAGTAGCATAAGATGAAATTTCATTAAGGGCAGTAAATTTTATCAGTGCAATAGAAAATTTGATAATGAACAAATGTTGTGCAGTGTATACAGAACAGCCAAGCAGACAGGGCCACAATGAACTGTCTTTGCCTCATGTAATTAGGAAACACAATGAATTAAATCAGTGCAGTAGGAGGCTGAAAGTGTATGTGGGATCCAAGGTTGAGGGGTCCATAAGGGACCGAGAGCAACTGTGTCATTGTCTAGAAGTCTCTTCCAAACAATCCAACAGTTTCAGCTCTGCACTAACTTCACACGTGCAAGGCAGAGGGCTTTGCATGGCCACGCACTAAAGTGGTGTTAAGACAAAAGCAATCTGACATTGAAGAAATGTTCCCTCTGTGGCTGACCTGATCCCTGCTCCCAGTTCCTACTGTGCGCTACAGCCAGCATACATAGAGGTTCACTCCCCCCTCCCATTGTAGCAGTTGGTCTTCCATGATGGCATTTACTTGGTGTTATGGAAGCTTATGTCAGGTGCTATGAACTTACAGAAAGATCACCTGCCCTCCCCCACAAAGCCCGAGCTATTTAAACACACTAGGTGGGAGCCAGTGACTGCAGAGTCTTGACCCTCTATGGAAAGAGAAACAGAATACAAAGGGGCTTTCCCCACCCCCAGGTAAGGACTAATAATTGTGCAGTGTGGGAAATAACATCCAAGGAGAGAGGGCCACCATACACTTGATTGCAAACCTTTTGACTCTTGTCCCCCTCCATAC
The DNA here is from genome assembly GCF_030867095.1 of Alligator mississippiensis. Classification (NCBI taxonomy): domain Eukaryota; kingdom Metazoa; phylum Chordata; order Crocodylia; family Alligatoridae; genus Alligator; species Alligator mississippiensis. The sequence continues at coordinate 23,339,174 of NC_081833.1, forward strand.
AACTGTCTGAGGCAGTGTTGGCCCCAAAGCAAAGCAAGTAGCCAGGCAGTGTGGAAGAGATGATGGTGCCCACATGTCTGGGATGCAAATGCTGGAGCCAAGAAGAGAGGTTGCTATGGTTGAGAGAGGAGCTGTACAATCTTCAATGATGAGGCAAGCCAGCAATGAAGGGCTTTTAACTGGCTTCAGGGAACCCTTTCTTCATTCTTCGGATGCCAACAGTACCTGAAGAAAGCCTAGTGCAACGCGCTCCCTAGGAAATCAACATTTTTGTCCTCGTTCTTTGCGTTTTACTCAGTGCATCCATCAGTACTGATTTTTGTCCCTAGCATGGGTAGGGAGCCAGCTGAAAGGTCAGCTCCCTGTTTGAAAGGGGTAGAGATGGGATTCCCTCACCTGTCAGGTGCCACTTCTACTTCACCTGACACGAGAGCCGGCATTCCCACCTCTGAGGCCTCCGAGGTTCTTGTGTTAGAAAAAAACCTGAACTTGACTAACAGCTGTAGCCTGATCAGCAGGTCGTATCATCCACTCAGTGCACTTGGCCTTTCAGTTCACCTCAGTTCTAGACAGGAAAAGGCCAGATAGTTACTGCATTCACACTGATCACAGCTACGGGTCTTAGAGAAGAAAAATTGCCAATATCTCATCTGATAGCACAATGCCTGCTTATAGTGCTGTATAAAAGGATACTCGGAAGTAGAGCAAGACAATATTCCCTCTTCAGGGAAAAAAGGCTAATAAAGCTTGTATTCTATCCTGGCTACTTGCTAACAACAGAAATGCCCTACTTTGGAATGTACTATAAATGGAATTAGCAGAGTGATTCTGAATACAGTCTCTTGCTATAGGCAATCCTCTTAAAATAATACCAGTGACTAGTTCTGTTGTAGCCAGGATGATCCAGAGAATGTGCATGAAACACCTTGAGTTGGTCCAATAAAAAAATACTACCCCAAAAATCCTGCTTCTGCCCATAACAGGAACAGTTCTGTTTAATGAATAAGCCACCTGTTTAACGAATAAGCCAGCTGCATTACAAAGTTGCTCTGATAAAATAACAACTGCATCCAGAGCCAAATTCTGTTCTCACTGAAGTCACCAGCAGAATTCCCATTGATCAAATAGGCTCAGGTTTGGTCCTAATGAACCACTACCTTGGATCATGCTGAAGACAGAAGATCCTTTCCACAGAATACATCCACAATTAAGCTTTAACTTGCACAATGTCTCACTGATCTCCTGCTGTTAAGGAAGATATTAAAAAAAATAGATAAGGCTGAGAAGAGAGGAGAGCACATCCAGAAGGATGTGAGCACTCCAGAAGGGAGAGGCAGGAAGCTGGGACAGGGTTGTAAGCTCCTCCACTAACCTTGACAGGGCAATGGAGGGAGGGGCAAAGTTGTCCTGAGGGAGCAAAGCAAGACTGAAAAGTGGCAAAGGGTGAGGCGCTGGGTCTGGTCAGGAAAAGGTAAAGAAGGGCGGGTGGCAGGTTACCCACTGCAACCTACAGAGATCAGGGGAGGGAGGAGATCTGGCGGTGCTTGCATGGCCCTTTCAGAATATGGGCAAGGACATTCTTGCTCAGTCAATCGTTTTTGCTACAAGGTATTCATTTAAGATTCTGCTACACTCCTGAGCCAGATTAGAGGCTCTGGTTGCTTTGTGCTCTTCACCAAGGAAAGGGGGAATGGGACTGGCAGACACGCATCACAGGCTTCTTGACTATATACAGTGGGTTTTATCACATGGCCAGGTGCACTGACTGGGGTTTCCCCATCTTTTCCACTAATGCTATGAGTCACAGAAAAGAGAGTCACGGAAAACATCAAGAGCCAAACACCATAAATAATTGTAAGTGATTTCACTCCCCAGGCAGAAGAGGGATGAACCCAAACTGGGCCTAATTCAGGAACTGGGAGACTGGCCTGAATGATGTTTATTACAGTCCAACAAGGAACCATTGCATGAGCAGTTTTCCTGTATTTCCAAAGCCTCCCCTGTACACACAGGTGCCCCAATGCAACTGAAGTGCAATTTTAAACACTGTTCAGCTAAGTCCTTGGAAATGGGTAGGCACTTTTAATCGATGGAAATCTGGTTAAGCTTCCATTAAGAAGCAGAGGTGCAAGCTACACCAAGGTAACTGGTTTTAAACTGATGAAAACATGTCCAGGCACGACTCAGGCACCTGCTTAGCCACATCAATCTCAGATACATGGGTGTGACTTCTATGTTGAGACACAGCCCTGGTCCTACACTTTAGTTGTCCAGAGTCTGATCCTGGCACTCTTCAGCACGACTCAGTTAAATGTTAACTTAAGCAAGGAGGGGGCTTTCAGAACATAAACCCTGCACAGCTTGCAGCTCCTTTGTTATACAAATGGGATCACTCTCTGAATCTCTCCTTACCTCAGCCATGGGAATGCTCATACAATCATAAATTAGGGAATCACTCCCAAAAGGTTCCCAGGAAGTGGAGAACTGTGGTTCATTTCCAAGATACTGTGCAGCTGAGGAGAAAGCTTTTCATGTCAGTGCACAGGACCAACTCCACCCCAAAGTCTTGAAGAATTCAAGCCCTTATGACAAAGCCATTTACACTAGAGAACATTTAACCAACAGAGTGAGACTGTTTAAAAAAAAATGTATTTAAATATTTATTTAAAAAACAATCGAGGTTCATGACTCCCCTTAGCGTCCACGTCTTCCAGCCAAGCTACCCCCTCCACACAGCCCAGTGTGCCTCGTTCTGGGATGGGCTGCTGGATGTGCCCCAAGGCATGCATGGTAGCCAGAGCTGGCAGCTGGTCACAGGGAAGAGATCCCAAGTATATGCCTCACCAGCAGACCTTTCCTAGTTTTAGCTTTCAGTTCCTCTCAGAATGGCTGAACACTGACAGGGGCTTGGGCTTCTCTGTGTGCTCCTTTTCCTGTCTTCAACACATCAGTTCTCTTTCTCTTTACCACTCCAGGTTCTTGTTTCCCCACACCATGGTGCACTGTCTTCCCACATGCTGTGGAAATGGACTATTATTCTGTCTCATTCAATCTTCAATCTCTGTCATCCATAGCAAAGGCTCCAAAGGCCATTCTGGGTTATTTGCATAGCAACATATTTTAATAATATGTTTTGGGGCATATCATTCAACTCCTGCATGTGCCTCCAGTTTTCAGCATGAGCCCAGCCCAATAAATATACCTTAAGTCGATGCAGGCCTCTGTAAATCGCTCCCTGCGACTCCAATTATTCCTTTTCTGTTCCATGTGAACTGGACCACAGACAAAGAGGAACCATTCCAAGGTTACCTAAATGTTGTCATAAGGGACTGAAAGGCCAATGTTGTAGTTGTAACCAATTGCTTCATCATAGGAAGAGCGGCAGATAGGAAGGACGCTTTCTACTGCCAACTGGTCCACTGAAAATTCATACGCATAGATGATTCCACGATGCCTGTACAAAACACAACCAAGAAGGTCAACACACCATTTTTATTTGCACTACAAGTGAAATCACAAGTTTTTACCAATATCCAACACTAGCAAGAAGGTATGGCTTGCTGTATAAGATCAGCTTTCAAGGCTGGTATCCTGCTTCCAAGCAACAATCAAAACCTGATGCTTCAGAAAGCAAATATCATCCCTAAGGCAATAGCCCTAATACAAATGCAGCCATTTGTGCAGTATTGTATCGGAGGAAATTCCTTCCTAACTCTTGTAGGGTTCTATGTAGAGCCTCAAGATTAACTTTGATTTACTGTTACCTGCTCTAAATGTTCTAATATAATTCAGGAGCCAAGAACATGAGTACACTATAGCTTGGTACAGTACAAACTGTGTTAACTGGCAGTTTACTAACTGGAATACTCTATTAAATGGAATTTCCAATATCCCCCAATACAAATCCTCACTTTAGCAACCAGAATCTTTGTCGAGTCTATCTGGCACAAGCATCAAGTATTTCTGTTGTTTATTCTGTGTGGGGCAGGGCAGGCTGCCACTGTGGGCTGGGGCCAGGGCAGTGCTGGGCTCTTTCTGGTGGGGGTGACCGCAGCGTGCTCCTGTCTTCCTTGATAAGTATAAATCTCAGATAACCAACATTTTTAGATAACCAACACCCCCCTTCCCCCACTCATGCTGGATAACAAAGCTTTTAATGTATTTGGAAACCAGAGTGGAAAAAATAAAATGAAATGCAAATTCCAAAACCTGATTTTGGGCTTTTTCCCCTTGGAGGAAGATGCCTTCAAGCAAGGCATTCTCTATACTACTGCTGTGTGTTCATCTGATGAAGAAGAAACAATCTTCTGAGTTTAGAGGGAAAAAGAGCAAACTGAAAGATTTATTTGTAATAGTTCTCAAATGCTGCATATGTATCTGATTACTGGATTACCCAGGTGTTTAACAGATTACTTTCAGACTTAGCAGTCAGGTGCAACAAATGTGGCCCTTCCAGAGCCAGCTAATTCACCTGCGGTGAGCTGTCAGGTCATCATCCATGATGCTGGCACCTCGGGGGTTCTTCTCATCTGGGATGTTTGCTGTGATGAGACTGTGAGAGTTGAACCAAATATAGCGGACTGGGTGCCTGGAAATTAGACAGCATTACTGGGTGGGAGAATCCATTTACGCATGAGACACCTGAGATCTAAGAGGAATGCAGAAATTACTATAGATACTATTAGACAACAATTCCCTAATACAGTGTTATATGTTTAAGTCAGAGGCTGAGAAACCTGACCCTCGCTGCCTGTAGGCGGTATCCCTCCATGAAACATAGTTTTAGCACCATCTAGTGGAGTCTAGTTAAAATGTAGAGGAAAGTGCTAGCCTACTGCAGATGCCCTGGCAGTGCTGTGAAGCCACATCAAGAGAGTGCAGACTATGCTTCATTGGCTTTTCTAGGATTATAGTAGCTCCCACACACAAAGAGCAAAAGCCTCTCAAAGCCAGTTGTGCCCATGATCCTTATTCCATGCCTCTTTGGTCATAATCATGTGCTGTGAATCTGCTGGGTGGTATCACCTGCCATTCCTCCCTCAGGTAAATAGATTAAATAACCACACCAGAACCTTTATATCTACTTTTCCCATCAGTCAGGAGTCTTTCAATTGAGACATTCCTAGAGGAAAAAAATGGCACATCAAACTGAGCCTGTTACACCTCCTACCATCTCCTCTGCTTGTTTTCTTCTCCATCCCCTACGTGGCTATTGACACCAAACAATCTTTTCCCTTCCTAGACAGGCCCTCACTACTGTTCATCTGGATGATACTTTGAGGTTCATCCACGCGTTAGTAAAATTTTACTGTCACTAATTCTAATGACTCCAGCCATATCTTTTGATTCCTTCTCAATCCTTGTAGCTCAGCATAGATGTCACCTTCCTTCCCTGACATCCTCAATAGGTGTTGTGTCAGAAGGCAATCAATGCAACATTGTCCCTAATGCATCAACTGCATTACAAAGAGCATTGTAACTTCTGAGGTCAAAACAGGGAGAGAGCACCTGCTATTAAGCAATGGCCTGACTTGAACTCTATGGCTGTAAGTACCTTGCCTCATCTACCTCAGCACTGGGGGGGAGGAGGGAAATCAGGCTGCATCTCTTCATTTTATCAAGAAGTATTGGTGGGGCGATTGCTCTGAGGCTGGCCAAAGGCAGAATCTTAAGGTTTATATACAGGCAAAACTTAATGGCAGGGGAATTTTACCCAGGAAGTCAGTCACTCAGATTTGGCCCTTTTAACTAATGGTTCCTTTCCATTCCCAAGGATTGTTCAAGCAAACTGTGCTTGAGGTATAGACAACCATAGGAGTGTCAGTCTGCCAGAAGTATCATTTTTGGCTGTCTGATTTTACCTTTTTAATTGAATACATGAAGGTGCTATGAAGAGTGAGAGAAAGAGGGAGAGGGGGGTGTGTGAAGGGGGACTGAGATGTGTAAGGAATTTATGTTATTTTATATATAAAAGTCCTCTCTGTCTCATCCTCACCCAGGAACATGAGATGCTGCACAAACTGTCGGTGAAAACAATCACAACAGCAAAACAGACAAAAAGTTGTCAGGCCAAAACTACCAAAAATTCAGGAGTGGCAAAATGAATTTAACAAAAGCTTAGACCAAGGGAAATTTTATCAGACTCTCACGTTTTAAGAAAATTCCATCACCCAGCACCAATACACATCCGTGTACCCCACTTTGCTGGCTACTAGCAGCAGATTGCAGCACTGTCCTATGGAACTTATGCAGAGAAGGGAAGTGACAAGTTTCACTGCCATACCTCAGAGTAATGCAAAAAATAAACCATGGAATATGAACTGGATTTAAGAACTCCTGTTACTGCAGTAACTGAGTGGTAAAAGTAACTTACTGAGACAACCTTGGCATTTAAAAATAAATATTTTTAGTCTGTAAATGCTGCTTTAATTAAAGAAACATAAAAAAAAACACTTGAAAGTTGTGGTGCAGGTGCACATACATTATTCCCCCCCACCCGCCCCCACACAGGTTAAGCCAGTTGGAACCCTCTCCAGACCAGATGATTACAGCCAGGCTGGCCAGTACTTCCATGAAAGACAGCACAGATGGAATTGGTGCACTGTCATTGGAAACTTTAGGCATATGATGTTCAGGAACAAAGTGACAACTTGCCTATTCAGTCATTCCCACTGGCACCTGGATCTGAAAGTGCCATGGCAGTAAAACCCGTCAAATAGACGAAGTTACCTGGCGTGAATCTCCCATAGCTTGGTGCCCATCCGTTGGTCCCACACACAGACTAGGCCTTCCTCTCCTCCGCTAACAATCTTCCAGTCGTCCATCTGCACTGCAGACACTCCTAAGTGGTGAGCATAGAGGGAGCACAAGGACTGGCTTTGGCGGAGGTCGTATACCCTGACCCTGAACAAAAGGAAAGCAAGAAGACAGAGGGACAGCTGTTACTCTGGCCTGTGGATCCTAAAGTTCACGCACTCTTTGGTTTTGTTAGCACAGAATGTGTCAGTAACCCTGCACCTGCAAAATACAGATTTCTCATAAAGAAGAGCTTGCAATTCACAGGCAAAACCAGAAACCCAGTAAAGTTAGCAGTTTAAAACCATCAGCTATTTCTATTGACCTATTTGGTGCATATAGTTTCATGCTATATCTGTTTTCCTTAAGAGATTTCAAGAGTCTAGACCAGTGGAGACCAAACTTTTTAGCAGGCATGCCACAAATTAGCCCTACCCTCCCTGGCTGCCACTCTGATCATCTTCTTCTGCCTAATCTCCTGCTCTGTGTTCTACCCTGTGCTCCCTGCCTGAGCTCCTGCTCTGTCTTTTGCTCCCTGCTGTATCTGCTGTTGTGCTGCCTTTCCCCTGCCTGATCTACCACATACCACACACAGAGGCTGCCTATGCCACTTGTGCCACAGGTTGGCCACCCCTAGTCCATACTATGGAGGGCTCCCTTTGGCATTTTTCTGTCAAACACTGGAGTACATTAAATTGTGTACCTTCATTCTCAATTGCTAGGACACCGACACAGCTGATAACGAAGATCTGGCCCATTAGGATTAGTAACAAGCACACGGTAAAGCCCTGATTCTTTGCACGGTTTGCTTTCTACAGAGATGTTTCAGAAAGTAATGGCAATTTTGAAATAAAACCATTTTGTGTGTAATAAGTGGGAAACAACACAGCAGCAATGAACACTGATGTCAGCAATGCTGAACTCATTGAAGACTATGTAGAGAAGGGAAAAGTGTACACAGAATGGATTTCCTTCAAAATTGCTGTTACTTTCTGAGACACCCTTGTAAGTCCCCAGCAAAGATGAGTTTGAGAGCTAGCTGGGGTCATATAAAGCCACAGCAAACAGCTGCGTGGGAGAGCAGAGGTGTGCTACTTTTTTCAGAGGGAAGCACTTCTCAGACCAGCTGCGCAGGACTGTGGCTGTGCTCCAGCTGACTGAAGAAGCTGTGCCTTTTGATAAAAGCTGCAGCAAGCAGCTTTTTTTTTTTTTCAAATGAGTGACTCATTTTTAATTTGGCAGCCCACTGTGAATTAAACAGGTTGTGAACCACCTGGATACAAATGATCCAGGCTCTACTCTATTAACGCCATTCAATCGATTCCCATTTGAAGCTAGAAAACCTGCTAATTCTTACTTAGCAATCCTTTTGCCCTTTCCAGACAGGCTACTAAAGAGAACCCTAGTATATGAACTTAACTTCCATGCTGTGTTTAAAATCTCCCCATTTCACTGTCATTATACCAGTTTAGATCCTTAAAGAAGACTGATGGAACCTGTTTCAGCTCTTTAAAAGCCCTTCTGTGCCACTGGATTTTGCCATCTTTTGTAAAATGTGTCTCTCTTCTGTTTCTTGATTATTTTAAAAAGCAGATGGAGTTAGCTTCCGGTACTATTACAAGTTGATTGAAAAAACTCCCTAACTTTAAGGAACTGAGCTTCTCTGCACATGCTATGAAAAGTGAATGTTAAGTTAGATAGAAGAACTATTTCTTTATCTTTGCATCATGAACACAGAGAGTCATATGAGGGTATTGCTAAGGCACTTGTCTCTTTACTAGCTAAGAATTACCCATAAAAAAAGGGCAAAACACAATATGCTTTTCAAAGACAAGGGACTAAGCATTACACCACTTAAGAGAAAAAAAAAATCAAAGGATGACTGTTAACACACACAGGAGTCAACCATTAACAGTGAAATGGCCATCAGCCTCAGCTCATCAGAGATCAAAATCAGAACTTTCAAAAAACAATTCAGAATTTCAACTGCTAGATCAATCAGCCAAAATGTTCAGTATTTTCTGTCTAAGACATCTGTGGCTATACTTCTATAAAGTTTACATTTCTATCTGCATTAGCAGAAAGGTTCTTGCATGTTTTTGCCTCCAGGTTTTGCCTTCACTGCAATCTTAACAATATCCTGCTGGAAAGTGACTGCAAGTTTATCTATGATATGGGTAATTTTCAACTTTTACTTTCTACTTTCAACATATTGATTCTGATCTCTGCCATACAGTTCTTACATATGTGTACATCCACTAATTTCAGTAAAGCTGCTCCTAATTTAGGCTAATAAGGAGCAGCTCCTAATTTCAGAATCAGGCTCATCAGGTTCCACTTCTTTACCAGTACACTAAAGATGAAGCTTCAATTCATGTAAACTTTAGTGCTTTTGAAAAGAGCTACTTTTCTTATTTCTATGCTTAATAAGGATCCTCTCCTGAATTGGGACCAAAATAGAAATGATAATGACCATAACATCCAAGTGGATGAGGAAGCAAAAAGAATGAGATCAAACCCACTGAAGAGAAAATAGCCAGTTAGAGGGAGAAACCTCTCTATAAAGTCTCATTTTGAGATAAAGAACTGAGTTTGCCAGATGTTTAGTCACTTGTTTGTAGACACTGACAGGGCATGCATTTGTGTGGAGGTAAGGATTACCTTGCACCAATTCAAATCAGTCTCTGAGCTCACCTAAATACAAATCTACATTGCTGCCTGAAATCTAACTGTAGCAAGTTAAAATCCAACAGAGAGGGATCGCCTTTAACACATATATTTTAAGATCAAAGTGATAAAATATAGTGCATGAGGGAACACCAAGCCCAAATAATAAGCATTTTGATGTAAAATACAAAAAATGTTAGAGGAAGATCCTCTGGGCATGAAGAATAATAAGAATGGAAGAATCAAACAGACATAAGCTCAAAAAGAAAAAAGATTTTCCAAGGCTTTAATTGTATTATGTTCACTATTCATGGTTTGATCCCAGTGCTGTTTCCAGGAAGCCCCCCTTTCCATGCTCTAATGAAAACTGCGCCATAGGAGTTTGCAAATAACTCTATTCTGACGATCAAAACAAAAGAAGACAGAACTGTCCAGAGACTCCAACAGAGTAGCATCCATCTGATAGGCAGGAAAACATGCTGGAACAGAGAGGGGAGCACGCTCTGTGCAGTTCTGTAACAACACCTACTAATAACTTACCAGAACAGTTACAGGGTGAAAAACAACTAGCTTTCCCTTACTTGAGCAGTGAGACAGCATCAGGCAAGCCTTAGAACTGTGTATCGGGTAAGGGAAGAGTATCTCTGAAGTGCTCTCACTCCCAGCACTCTTCCTCTTTGTCCAAAAATGCCCTGTATGATAATTGAGGTTTCTACTATTTAGCAAACACAGTTGGAAGTGAAGCTCGGACTGCTTCCTGGTTGTCTCCCTAACAAGGGCCCAGCTTTCAGGCACATCTCCATCATGACACCCTTGGAAGATCTGAAAGAACACTTGGATTGTTTGGATTTGTTTAGAAAAGAAAAGGCAGTATCGTAAACCTGATGTGAGGCTCTAAATAATCCCAGCCTGCTGTGTCTCTCCATTTCTTCTGCCACAGCTGGGCTCAGTGGGAACACCTCAGATCTACAGAAGTTCAAAGGAGTCAGAAGCAAGGTGCTCTCTGTGACCAGGCCTTTGGCTCTGATATTTGATTGCTCCAGAAATAAGTCTGGTCAGGTCTAGGGGAAATGTAAAACTCATCCTCTCACGCAAAGCTTTCCAGCAGTGGCAGGAGCTGGATTCCAGTGATATTTATTTTTCCAATGCCATAAGCTTTTTAAGGTTCCTTCAAGGAACAAAAGACAGCTGCTGTGTAGTGAGTGCTCCTCATTCTTATGATGCCACCAGGTACTTTTTAATTGATGTGAATGAAGTGCTCTCAGTCAGCATTAACTACATCACCAAGATTTCAGGACTGACTTAAAAAAAAACCTTTTTGTGGAATGTACCAAAAACTTACTCCTTTTCTCAAGTGATTGCTTTTATTTTTTTTAAACAGTTGTATCAAACAGAAGACTGTACCAGATAACAAAGATCAAATCTGAAGCTCAACAATCCTGAGTACATCCCAAACTTTAACTCCAGTACTACATTCCCCTGTTTATATGCCATCTAAACCCATTAAAGGGAATATATACTATTATACCATTTATACAGTGAACCTACTTGATCTAGCTGTCCCGCTGAAACCACTCCTGCTGTTAATGCCTTTAAGGTAATTGCTAGTGAGGAATTCAACTTTGATTTAAACTACAGAAGATCTCCTGTTTAACTGAGGAACCACTGATGCCTGTTTTCCTGTTAACATAGCTGTAAAGTAATAGTTCCAAATTCTTGTCAATAAAATTTAAAAGATTTTTGTGTTCATAACTGGAGAAGACAGTACATTGGGGAAAATCACTTTTAACTCCTTAAGTGAACATGGGGATTACATTTACCTGGGCTCCTTCTATGTCCCCTGCTCACTCTGGCATAACAACATGCAAGAGAATACAGGTGGGTACACTGAGATCCACAGGATCTTTGGAAAATATCTTATCTGCTTTACTAAGAGAAAAATCCGCCAGGATTCAGTTACATGCATCAAACTTCAGATTTATTGCGTTTTCTTTGCTGACAAAGTCTGCGGTTTGCTTACACTACCTATTCACTAGAAAGAAAAAAAAATGTTTGACAAAATAATCATTTTTGCAAGCTGCTACACTGGCGGGACGGAGGTCTGGGATTTGGCAATGGAAAGGATCCGCCTCACAATCTGATACCCACCACAGAACCAGACCACCACCTGCAGTCTGATGCCCAGCACTGAGGGGAGGAGGGAAGGAGTGGGGAGCCATTAGACACTGGCCCCTAGCCATCCCACATCTCTTTGGTACACTGGATCAGACCTTGCAGATAACTAGCCAAAAAAAGAAAACCTAAAAATTGGACTCAAAGGGTCTTTTTAAGCACTTTAATCCTTTCACACCGACTGTTCCCAGCGCGTCCGTTTCTGGCACTGGATATCGAGCAGGGAAAATCCAACTCCCCAAGCCAAGGAGTTAAAGAGAAGGCTGCTAATCAGCTAAATAGAAGCTGGAATCTGTTCATATGAAAGTCTCTTTTTTGTCACCTGAGGGACACCGCAGTGTTCCGAAATACACTCTTGACATCATTTGGCAGACGGGCTATTCTCATCCTACATGATTCATCCCTTAGGTTATTTTTTTAATATCAGAAAGTGAGCTTTTAAATGCCAAACTAATTTTGCGGGTGGTGGTGGGGAAGTGGAAGATATTCCAAGTGGTCTCGCTGGGCTGTACACCAACTGTGTCCACCAAATGGCTTAAAAAGAAAGTCTTCCCATGGTGCTTTCAGAAACAAAGCAAAACAGCAGCCACATCCAACTATTACCTAATACTTTGTTCTTGAAGTTCACACTGGCTGGGCTTGACATTTTAGGAGAGAACCAAAATTCTAACAAGTCCAGCTGTAGGACAGCAGGTAATCAGAGAGGAAGATGCCCCCAGCTCTAGATATGCTGCTGCTCCTAGTTGTACATACCTCCTATCTTTGTTGCCAGTGACAAGCATGTATGGAGGGCTATCCTGCAGGTTGACACATGTGAAATCACCCAAGGAGCTGCCTAGCTGTGTTACACACTGACCCGTTTCCAGGTTGTAGAGAAGTATCTGGCAGAAAAAAAACAAAAAACCTACATGTCAGGTAAAATATAGCAGGCCACACCAAGTACATTTTACTGTAGTATAAACCAAAGCATGGTTGTCATGGGCCAGATTTTATTAAATCTGGTTTGCAAACCCACCTCTCCACCTTCTGGGATGTAATCATGATACAGATACATCGCTACAGAAGAGAAGAGCAGTAGAACACATTCTGGAGTAACACAAAACAAGACTAACATTATAAGAAGTTGTTATGAATCAGAGATGTGTAGCCTAAACATTAGCTCTGGACTGCCAATATAGGAGGGCACAAACCTTGGCAGGTCAAAGGAAGTGAAATTGGTTTTGTTTTGGTAAATTCTTTGAAGTGATCAGATTTTATATTTTACTTGTAATAGTATTGGAAGCTAATTCTACCTGTTTTTTAAAAGAATGAAGAAACAAAAGAGAGAAAGATCTACAAAAGATGGCAAAAGAGAAAAATAGAGAATATAATTTAATTCATACATCTAGTAATAATAGACACCACAGAAAACCCCTTTATAGTCAGCTAGACAGACTACTATATCATTCAACTTAAACCAAAATTCTTTCCGGAAAAAAATGTACCTACTGTTGCTACAAGTAATATCCAAGTTCATTGCAAAAAGACTACATATTTTCCTACTTGTTTACTTTCTGCATTTGAGAGCACAGTATGCTATTTCATTGTTTCTTCTGCATAGACAATTTCATCTTTCATTTAGGGAAAGAGTAGTTCTAAAGGAAAGCAAAATGTGATTGTCAAACCATACAAATCAGGGAGTGGGCTCAGTAGCACCCAAGGTACTTGAAATTACATTTAGGTCATTTTGTGAAACTGCTGTCCATTTAGATCAATCAGTCAATCAAGAAATACAACCTCTGCCAATCAGATATTAAGGTTAGACAGTTAAAATGTCAAGGAAAAAAAGAGGCAAGGTTTCTATGGGAACATTAACATAACCACCCTGTGTGCATGGTATTTTCAACTTCCATTTTTCTGGTTTTGTGTGTAAATTAATAAATGTTACAGTATGACTTTTCAGCAGCACAAAATAAACACTGTGAGAAACAGTCACATTCAGCTCATTGTAGGAACCTTCATATTTGCATCATATAGCTTTTACATTTTAACAGTACATCATTGCTTTGTTGACAGCTTTTTAAAGAAAAATTCAAAGGAAAGAAAAGCATTATCTGTGCTTAACATAAATTAGAATTTTGCTGGCTGATTAGCTTTGAAGTTGAAACCTTACCGAAGTAAGGTGGATTAACCATCTAATTTTGTCTCCAGTTCTGTGAAAGGTCAAATTAACCTACCTTGAGCAAACCTTTTGTGATGGCTGTATCTTGGCAACAGAAAGTTGTTGTTTTTTTTTTTTTTAATAATGAAGAAGAACATTCACAGAATTTGAGGAACGCAGCAAAATTTGAGACCTTACAATAACAACTGCTATTTCTCCTTATCTTAAGGTTAGGAAAGTAGTGTGTCCAGGAAGGGTTGGTTGGGCATCAACCTTTTCTTTTTAGCACTTGTCTCCATCACCACAGAATCAAAATACAACTCAACTTACTTTTGGAGAAAGAGAAAAATAAATCTTCCAAAACAAGATGAATGAGAGGCCAGGAAAACGTGGTTAGAAACTGCATTACAACACTGTCCATAAAGAAGCAGTATATGTCTCAGGCAGGGGCAGATCCAGGATTTGGTAAAGGGGAGTGCTGCAGGGGTGGCTGCACCCCCTGCTCCCCACCTCTTCCCCTTACCCACCCACCAGTGCAGGCAGACCATGCTGCAGGAGCCCTTGGCTTTTTTTAAAGTCCTCAAAGCAGGTAAGCACCTGCCACCCCGCCTCACCTACCTGCCACTGCTACTTTCCTGGAGGTCGGGGAAGTTTCAGAGCCACTCCTGCCTGGTCCAGCCATACTGTGGGGACTAGGCTCAGCTGGGACAGCCACACTAACAGTGGCAGCATCAATCAGGAGTGGGCTTCCTCACCCTGCCTGGTCCCTGCAGGAGCGGGCACCAGAAAGTGGCACTCCTGGCCATGGCCACTACCGCTGTTGCTGCCCTAGGAGAGCTCAGTCTCCATGCAGCACAGCTGGAGTGGGCAAGAACAATGAAGATTCCCTCACCCAGGACCACAGGAAAAGCAACAGCAGGAGGGGATGGGAGGAAGGAGAGGAGAGAGGACATTCCTCTAAGCAGGGAGGATAAGGAAGGGGGGATTATTACCTGCTTTGGGGACTACTTCAAAATCCCCAGAGGCTCCAGCAGCATGGTCCAGTTGAAAAGTGAGGTACAGCTACACCACTGCAACCTCTCTCGATCTGCCCCTGATCTCAGGCAACCATTTCAATCCTGTGCATTTATAACTCGCCGGTAAAACACAGCCTTTTCTGAGATGCAACGCAGCCTGCATACTACACAACACTGGTAAAAATACTGTTTTAGCCAAGACACTGTGTTAAACTACTTTCTACTGTGAAAGTACAGAGGAAACCAAGGCATGTGTTTTGCAGGTGACCCCTCTCTTTTGAGATTTCACATGAAAGACAAAAACAAATGCTGCTGCATTCTGTTTATGTTTGAGGAGGATTTGAAGCAGAGTTGGCCAGCTAAGTCTCCAACCTAGTTCTAGGAATCAAGACCCTCCCTTTCTAACTGAATGCTTAGCCCCTGTGAGGCAGGGCCTCTTGTTGCTCCCATGAAACTCCCCTGGGGCTGATATTTAGAAGTATTTGTTGACTATTAATTCAACGAATAGATCTTAGCTCCAATTCACCTTTTAAACACATAACTGGGAAATGATTTGTAAAATTTGCTTTATTATGAACAGGGAAGCCCCCAATTAAAATTTGCTGCTTCCAATTTTATAATTTGTTTCTTAGCAATTCCTGAATACAATTATTTTTCAAACTCTTTGCAAAGTGTCATTTTGAAAAGTATTTTTGCCAGTATTTTAACTGGACAAACATGCTTTTTTTTTAATTTATGCTTGCAAAGTTTATAGATGATTGAACCTTTTAATCTTTCTGTTTGTATAAAAAATCTTATACAAAGCAAACATTCTGGTCCACTGGACTTTCCAAGCTCATGGTACTAATGAGGAGACAAATGGACAAGTTCTGTGTCTCCTCCTTTCACTCTTTCCTCACAGTGTTTCCCCTACTCTTTCTTCTGTGTTTTGTGTTAGGCATCTGTTTTCCTGACCTAAAGCCCTCTATTATGAAAAAATGTTCATTGCTGTTTTCAGTATATAGTTACATCATCCTTTAATTGCTCAGGATCAAACTTCAATTGAAATCTTGTCATCTCCAAAAATCCCAAATATTTGTTATAAACCCATTTGTTACTTTTTTTTTCCTGGCCCTTTAGTTGTTCATAAGTTTCAGCTAGAAAGACCATATTTTGTTGCATACAACATGCCCCATATCCACACCACTTTGTTTTTGAAAGGTAGAATAAAGAAAAGAAGATATTTCGTTGTAGTAACAGAGTAGCAGCAGCTAGGGAGCCCAGGTTCCTTGTTCTGGTCCCTTTGGATCCTATGCAGACTTAGCTTTGCTTTTTCTTGGTAGATGCTTAAGTGGTAGAAACTGTTGTTACCATATTTCTTTGCTTATACTGCACATGCCAATTTCCAGCAGCTGTCTCTTGGGGAGAGAAAGTTGTGTGTTGTGAGAAAATGTGGTAACTCTATGCCTGACTGCTAAAATCTTAAAAATAGTGGGCTTATAACTGCAGTGATGACAGAATTCTGAAGTTACTGTAACACGTCTCCCGAGCTCTCTGTAATACCCACCAGATAACAAGGATTTTTTTCTTTCAAAGGGCAAGGATAATGAATGAAAAACCTGGTCATCTGGGAGCTGAAATAAGGGCCCATGTGTTAAAGGGCAAATAAAGTATAAGGTCTTTAGAAGGTTTATAATCTTATAATGCACATAGCAAAGGGATTACCCTTCTGAAGACATTTATAATCCTATAATGGACACATAAGACTAGTGACCTAATAGGTACAGAACCAAGAATTTTGGGGTGTGAACTGGGATACTTTAGGGTAACGTTCTAACAAGGTAATCACTTCTCACAACAGAAATTTTGGTGCAGAAGGAGGGAAAGGAACTATTTAAATATTGCATACATTTATCAGGGACTAAAACACAAATCACAAAAACTTTACCTGCTAACATCTGTCAAATGAAAAAGCCTAAGTTATTGGACAAGAGTCAAGTGATCTCCTAGAATGTTTAATAATTCAATAAGCCAGAAATATCCAAAGAGTACCTTTACCATTACGTTTAGTTAAAGACCACAGAGATTAGAAAACACATTATCTATCTCAGAGGCGGTTCTTTCCATGTTACAAGTCCCTTAACGACCTTTACCATCTCCCCCTCGCTCTCTCTCTCTCTCTTTTAATAAGGCTGAGCAAATGGGACTTCATTTTATCTGATTGCCACAGACTAGTGATATTAATTATTCATGCTCATACTCTCCCTTTTGTTAAGACAATGCATTAGACTAATTTCCCTCTTTATTACATGAGTTGGGCGAGTCTCAACCTGTGGCCACTGTTCTCAGCTGAGATGTACTGAGAAATAGGTTGGAAGATGTATTAGAAGAGGGAGTGGGTAGAGAATAGAAAACTTACCGTAGTTTAGGAAACTGCACATAAATGGGTGTTTGGAAATGTTTTAAAATGCAGTTCTAGTATTTAATAAAGAGCAACAAATTAATGGACAAAGAATTACCATAGTCAGACCAGGTTGGCCCATGAGCTTTGTTAGATCGTATGCTTTGGTACTATCAAACATGGCATAAGGAATCTAAAATATATTCAAGAAAGAGCAAGGTACTGAAGGAACTAGCATCCATGGACCTCTCCAATGTACATCCAATGCCCCAGCATGTAGCTAAGGATACTCTGCTGCTGGAGATGCCTGTTTTGGATGCAACATAAAACAAGTCCCCAAACACTTGTTATCAAAGAGCCTGTGGTACTTTTTACAAGAGCAGGGGTGTATGCCCCAGTGTTCTGGCTAAATGCCAAATTTAGGCGACTGCTTTGTGAAATAGCTAGAGTCCCTCTGTAGGGAGTCATGTTTTTCCTTATTGTCCTAAGTTGTTGTGTTTTGTTGCTAGTTAAAATACTGCTTTCCACCCTAAGGGGTGCCTTCCTTTCAATGCTGGGCAAAGCAATGTTTACATGCATTAGTTCAGTTTCTTTTGATTAACAAATGCTACATAAAGTACTATTGTTGTTATAATTACTAATGAAAAGGTATATTATTAACAAAGCATTGAAATGTAAGCCCTCTTTCTAACATTCAGGATACACAGAGAGGTACTTCTCTAGAGTGGCTTATTTCTCTGGAATCTCTCAACTTTTTGCCCACTTGAAACAACATACATAATAAAGCCTCCTAGCTCTGACAGGAAATTTTAAAGAGACACAGAACCGTACTCCATTTTACCACTGAGAAACTGAGGACCAGATTAAAATTATGGCTTGCCCAAAGCCATATAAAGAATTAGCAACTGGGTTGGGAACGGAACTTGCATCTTATGCTTAGTTTAGTGGTTTATCTCCTGGATAATGCTGCCACCCTAACTAGAGAAAACACTGTTTTGAATACAACCATGTTCTGCCAGCAATGAAGAGGTTCATGAAATTTGAAATCAGTCATGGTTTCCCTAAATAAAAGGACAGAACTCACAAGGATATTTTCTACCCATAAGTCAAAAGCATTTGATTCACCTTCCATATAAAGCAATGGAATGACTATTTCACATGTTTGAGTCAGATTTCATCATCAGACTAAGCTTAACGCTTAGTGCTACATGACTACAAGTTTGGATTTTTATTTCTGTGAAGGATGGGGAAAAAATAGAAAAAGTTTACAAGCCTTGGGGGTATAATTTATCTGTGTAAACATATCAAATTGTTTTAGTGGATACTGTAAATATAGCACATAGCACAGCAACATAGGAAATTTGACTATTAAGAAATACGAGGTCAGCATATTGATACTTGTACATGGAGACAAGTGTACTGGCTCCATAAATTTAAAGATGAGCTAAGATTTAAATGGAGCAGATGAAAGAGACAGACAGAGAATCGGAGGGGGAGTAAAAAAAAAAAGAGTAAATCATACACAAAATAGCCAGTAAAAAAATAAAAAAGCAGTTAATATACATGAATAATGGATGTTTGATTTAAAAGCAGTTTACTCCAATATGATGTAATTTTTGACAATCAGCCAGAGAGACTATTTTGCTAGTCCTTGCCAGATATAAGTCATTGTGTAGAACTGGTAGCACAACGGTGTCTGTGAGCATGTGGAAAATTGACTTTCATGCTATCCCAAAGGTGACTGTAGGCTGGCAAACAAAAACTTCCCTTTCAGGTATGCTTAGCAGACAACTCTTAAGTGGTGCTCAAAGAGCCAGTGCAGAGAATTGTAACAGTATTATTTTGATTCTGTCCTAACATTCTGCAGTATGAGAGCATGGCAAGAGTAAAGTATCTTCCAATGGTGCTTTTAACTTACTCCTTTTCAAAACCTCAGCCTGCTATATAAATTACCTAGGGATACACAGTTGATTTTTCAAGTTTTTGTTAGAATAGAATCATAGCAAGACTTAAAGCTGGTAGCATGAAGGAGAGCCAGGCATTGTGCAGGCAGGCAGTGCACAAACTACAGCAATACAACTCTGCCAATGCACCTGCAACCCCTGCTGTTCCAGTACTGGACCCTTCCTGAGCAGGGACTGCCAATCGTCCAGGATTGTGCCAAACTTGATGGTTTTGTGATGTGGACAGATGTCTGCTAGGGATTGGAATGAGGTCACCAAACTCATTTGACTTGTGGCTTCTGATATAAAAGTTCAGGTATCCACAGATCAGGTGATATTATATTTACCAACTAAACCATTTACTCCAGAAAAAAGCCTACACTTCCTTCACCTAAACACTGAGTAGGTAAAACGAAGGCAAGATGGCCCTCCTGAGTGGAATAGATTATTTGTCTGTTTCTGTAGATAACCCTGTTACATATTCACAACACATCGTAAACAGCTACATTTTCAAAACCTGAGATACTTGTCTAAGCACTTGTGCCAAATTTCAGTAATGTGCATCAGTGTGTGAATATCAAAGAGAAGCTTGTCATTTTTCATTAAGGAGCATAAGTAAGCTTATTTTTAATAAGATTTTTAAAGTTTCAAAAATGAATGGCTTTTCAATGTAGTACATTCTGAGTTTTTGGTAGAACATTATGAAGGTACATTTGATTACTGATGGACAAGAAAGTGGTTAGTTACTGAACTTTATGTGTGTTTAATTGTATGAATTAGAAAGTTAAAAGGTTCAGAAGGCAGTATCTCAAAAAGGAAGGAGAGAGAGAAATATACATGGAAAGCAAACCAATTAAACACACAAAAAACTGGTATATTGTCATAGTGCCTTCCATCTCCCAAGGGCCTCTAACACTCTACAGCAGTGATTCTCCACCAAGATGCTGCAAGATCCTTTCTGGGGTACTGCAGGGTGGCACACAGTGTTAGCACTGTTAGGTCCGTAAACAAAATTCACAAGATGAGAACAGATTTCAAAAGGAAATCCATAGTATTAAAAACATTCTTACCTGTTGTGGTTTTTTTGAGTACTCTGAAACAGACAAATTGAGCTATTGTTTTGCTACAGTCCAAAAAGGAGTAAAAACTAAGCTGGCATTTTCTGAGGGGTGCCTTGAGGCTAAAAATGTTGAGAACCACTGCTCTACAATGTTGGGGTTGGGGCCATCTTTTACCATTGTCACCACTTGAGCAGACTCTCAAGCTCAGACAGATTCACTTACACAATTCTCAGCCTCCAACTGCTATGGCCCACTATGCCCAAGCACCAATTTATTCACCTCCAAAATGCAACCATTTGGGGCACATCTACACATGTGCTTTACTGTGCATTAGACTAATTTAACGCACAGTAAAGCACCATCGTCTACATACGCACAACAATTACTGCACAGTAGATTAATGTAAAGTGCTGTTTGCTAGTACTGACAGATATAGGCACCTGAATGTACATGTAAATACTGATCTGGGAGCAAATTGCTTCCGGTCAGCCCAGGCAGCCAGGGGCCACGACTGCTGCTTGGCTTAGGGGGAGGGCAGCTCTGAGCTCCAGGGGATGGGGAGGTGAGTTGGTCCTGGCTCCAGGGGCAGCTTCTGCCCTACTCCCCGTCGATCATGGCTAGCCCTGAGTGCTGTGCCACTCAGAGCTACCCCCAGAGCCAGGGCCAGCTCCCCCGCTGCCCCGCAGAGCCCAGGCCTGACCTCCTATGCCCCCTGGCAGCCCAAGCCTAACCCCCCAAGCTGCGACTGGGGCTCCCCTGGCTGCTGCAGGGGAGCAGAGCAGGGCAGGAGAAGCCCTGGACTAGGCTGCTTCTGTTGGGTTCAAGTTGCTCACGACCCTGGCACATGTATAGATGTATGCCTGAGTGCAGTTTAATGCACATTAGTTATACGTGTAGACGCGCCCTGTCAAAGTGAAAAAATAGCAGCTGTTTAACAACACATAACCACAGAGAAAGGTAGTAAAGAAACGGTCTGTATGTAAATGAAACTGTAAAATTGCACAAAGAAATCAGGTAGTTGGTGACAAAAGTGAATACATAGAGATTAAACCAGCAACTTTATTAAGTGGGCTGGCAGACTTCAGAATGCCAGTAATAATGACGTTACTGAAAAGAAACTAAATTGAGTATTAAAAAAATATCCATTTTAAGAAGACATTAATTTTAAAGGTGACAAACAGCTTGCACACACTTTGGGTTTTTTGTTATAGCTTTTATATGGAATTATGTTTTTTATGTAATACAGGGTTTTATGATGACAAAGATTTCCTTTTAAAAAATTAGAACGTCAGAACGTCTCTACCCTAGAAGACTCCACGACAGCCAGAGACCTAAAAAAGTTATGACACCAGCAGAGACACCATAGGCTGACAAATTAAGACAGGAATTGAATTTGTCTAAATGAAAATTGAGCATTTTTGTTGAGTCAGTGAAAGGCAAAAGCACACACAGGACAGAAGAGACCCAAAGTGGTTCTTTAGTACAGGGCTGTCCAACTTTTAGGTAGCCAGGAGCTGTATACTCTGCAGGCTGCACCAGTAAGGGCTACAAACAACACCAGTGCAGGCCATGGGATCCTTGGGCTGCACACTGCACAGGTGTCTCCCTGCTGCATCTCATGCATGGATGCTGTCATCTCACCCACAGATTCCCCCTCTGACCATGTCCATGTCACATGGGTGCCCCAGGCTGCAGGTCCCCATTGTACTGAGGGTTGAGTCATGCTGCTCCACCCCTTTCACTTCCAGGAAGTGGAAGCCAGAGGGCGTAGGGAGAGCCCAGAGATCCTGCCTGCCATTGCAGCTGGAGCAATGGGGGGAGCAACTGTTGGGTGGGAGTTTGGGGCTGCAAATTAACCCTCCAAGGGCCACATGCAGCCCAGACAGCTGCCAGCTGACCAGATCTACTCTAGTAAAATCAAAGATGAGATTTGACTTGAAGTTTTAAAAGAAAAATCCCTTGTGGTTCACTTTGAAATGTTAAAGCTGTATTCCGTTAATGCAAACAAAGAATGTCCTATATCTCACAATGCTATTCATGCTGGGTAGGTCTACATTAGAAACTGAGCCATGTGAGGTCTTTATTGGAGGTTAAACACAGTAGCAGGAAAACAACACTAAACCATAGCTGAGAGATAGGAATGATGCTGGATATAGAGCCATAGATAAGTAGGTCTGGAAGGAACCTCCAGACATTCTAGTCCAATCCCCACCAAGCACAACTCAATCACCAGCCTAGGTCAGGTGAAAGAGTAAAGTTGTACTGTAAAATACACTGGCATCAGCGGCTGGATCTAGATGTGCAGGCACATGCAGTCTGTGGTGCTGCAAACCTCTTTGGAGCGCCAGAAACTGCACATGTGCATGTTAAACCATGGCCTGCACTGCTAATTTGCAGCATAGGGGCAGAAATTGCTACTGTGATTTCCTGGTAACAAAAAAAAAACCCTGAGAAAAAAAGCGATGCAAAGTATGCCAAAGTGCTGTGTGCTGGGATAAACATGCTGAGGCACGTGGAACCCCAGTCTCGAGGACTCCTGTGCCCCAGCCAGCTGCAGAGCTATTGGCTGGAGTGCTGGGTGCCTCAAGACAGGGGAGCAGGCAGCCCTGGGCTGGGAAGCGGCTGGCTGGGGCACAGGGTGCCTGCCTCAGCACCGAGGGTCCACACTGCATGGAGGTGGGGTAGCAGGCAGCCCTGGGCTGCTTGTTCCCTCATCTCCACATGCTGCTCCCCAGTTGTCTGGGGCACAGGGTGCCTCAGCCTGGGGGCTGCCTTCCAGCTAGCTCCACGCTGAGGCACCCTGTGCCCCAGCCAGCCCCCATCTCGCCCCCGCAGAACATGGAGCAGCAGGACAATGTGTTCTGCTGTGAACCGCATGAGCAGGGGTGTGCACTGCAGCACAAAGTAGCAGCACAAATTTGTGCCACTACTATTTGTGCTGTTGCAAATACACACCCTAGCTCATGTGGATACAGCCAAGCTATCCAGTCTGAGGAGTGCTATTCAAACATCCTCTTTCCAGCCAACCTTTCCCCCTAAAACTCCTTATAGAATCATCTTTAAATATCTTATGATCATGCAGGGGCCAAAACGCAAAACAGAATAACACACACCATTATCCCTTTGCCATTACATCAGCTAATATAGGGGACAGAGATACAGGATGACAGGAGCACCTACCTAATGTGTGTATGAAATGTATCCAAAAATGAGGAAATGCCATCTTTTCTCACACATGACATACCCCTGACTATAACATGCATCCTGTTTTTGAAAGGCAAAATGAAGAAAAAAAACATTTCCAGAGTTTGTATACACCAGGGACACAGCCTAATCTTTAGCTGGCTTATCCTACCCTTCCTGCCTAAAAAAACCCTATCTGAGGTGAAAGGCTTGTCTCCATGGCTGTGAAGTAGTACAAGGAACCAGGGCACACAAGCAGACTACAAAATTGCCCTAGGAAAGGTTAGCTTGATTAGTGGAACTTCACAACCATCAAAAAGGAGAGACCATCATTAACACCTCTGGAGTGAAGAACAATAGGAGATTAAGTCAAGTGACTTCCTCAGCTGCCTGAACAGTAATGCAACAGCTGCTGCACTATGCAGCAGAAATCAAAGCATGGTGCTTATATGCTGGTCAGAAAATCAGCTTCCCCATTTAATACATACACTCCAATTTTGGGGTGGAAATGTATTTTGTATTTGAGAAAATACAATAATTCAAGAAAGTTCTTCACTTAGTACCAGAAAGACTCCCACAGAGGTCATTTTCTTTCCCAGAATCTTGTTCTGTAGTTGTAAAAGCATCCATTTTGCTCAACAGGTTGATTGTTCCAATGCTAAGAAACTATCATAGAATTTTTTTCCACAGTTCAAATCTTGGTGGCTTGCAAGTAAAATGAATTTAGTGTTCTCAGCACAATTCCTAAAGAGTTTACATCCAAGTACAAGATACTACTAAGGAAAAAGCCATCTGATCTGATACACCACGCATTTTGGTCAACACTGACATTTACTGGAAGAACTGGGTATACAGAGAGGCAGGGCTGGATTAGCCAAAGTGCTGCAGGTCCGGATTGAAGCATAAGAGCCCAGGCAGAGTATGCTTTCTGAGTTAATAGTCCTTCATTCTATGCATTTTACAAATTCACTTTTTAATGTGTCCTGTCCTATGCATCACAAACCCAGAGTTGTTCCTCATTTATATCCATTGACATCAATGGAGTTACATAAGGGATGAATCCAACACCTTTTGCTTAATACCATTATCCAACGTTATGAATTTTATTGACTGTGAGGCATGCTGATAGTGTCCAGGTATTTAAAGTCCACACCAAAAAAATACCAGGCAGTTAAAAGGCTCTAATAATAATAATAATAATAATAATAACTAACACGCTGCATATAATACAGACCTCAGACAAAACGGGATGCAGCTTTTATACTAAAAAGAGGCAGCTGTTAGCAAAAAGGGTGGGAATTCACCGTTGATACGTTCCTGAGATCGAAGGCTCTTCTAAAGACAGACTGTCAACTTGTAACTGGAGTAATCAACCAATGCAAAGTCCCTTCACGTCTGTGTGGGGGGAATAATTATCATAATAGACATTAGTAATTAATTTCCGGCGTGATGTCAGCTGGTGTAGCAATGCCAAGCAAGCGTCCTTGTCAAACACACCCCAGCCGTCTGGACTACTTCAGTCACATCTCCCTGATTAGGATGCGCACTGATGCATTGCTTAATACAATCTGCCATTAAATGCCAAATACTTCAGAACTAAATTAGGAAATATGTCCAACTCTACAGAATGATGCTAGGGGCTCTAAGTAGATTTCTCTATTCCTTTATGAGGCACAAAGGCGAAAGCCGATGTAATGGTCTTGAATGAGGCAATTCTATTGTCTAACCTCCCACCTCTGTGAGAAAAAAATTGGATTAGGATGACAAAGGAATTAATAAGACAGTATGGCTTCACAGCATCTCTCACCCCTAAAGGTATTTATGAAGGTTTCGGTGCTTTGTGTGTGAAAGGGAATTTTAAGGGGAGATTAGAAGCAGCTGGACAGTTTCACTTCCAGCATGGAGCTAATTAAAAAGAAAGCTTCCCCATTCTATTCAGTTTTCAAACAGGGAAAAAAACAGTTAAAATGCACTAGTAACCACTGGCTACAGCTCCCTTTCTCATGTTCCTCCTTGCTTCCCCGCAGAAGTTGTCCTTGTTCTCCTGTGCCATAGTAACTCACTATGAGCCCTGCACATAATCAGAAGTCAAAGGTCCTCCCAAGCCCAGCAGTCCACAGGGTGCTGCCATGCCAGGTTTTGTAGCCAATTCCATACATGGGAGTGATCTGACTGGCATATCCAACCACTTCTGAATAGGACTGAATGGCTACTGAATTTACTACTGAATCAATGGGTGTGTCTGCATAAGATATTTACTGGGGCCAGAGATGACTCGAGCAGGGTGCGGGGCCCCGCTCCCATAGATTCATAGATGTTAGGGTCAGAAGGGACCTCAATAGATCATCGAGTCCGACCCCCTGCATAGGCAGGAAAGAGTGCTGGGTCTAGATGACCCCAGCTAGATGCTTATCTAACCTCCTCTTGAAGACCCCCAGGGTAGGGGAGAGCACCACCTCCCTTGGGAGCCCATTCCAGACCTTAGCCACTCTAATTGTGAAGAAGTTCTTCCTAATGTCCAATCTAAATCTGCTCTCTGCTAGCTTGTGGCCATTATTTCTTGTAACCCCCCGGGGGCGCCTTGGTGAATAAAACCTCACCAATTCCCTTCTGTGCCCCCGTGATGAACTTACAGGCAGCCACAAGGCTGCCTCTCAACCTTCTCTTGCGGAGGCTGAAAAGGTACAGGTTCTCTAGTCTCTCCTCGTAGGGCTTGGTCTGCAGGCCCTTAAGCATACAAGTGGCCCTTCTCTGGACCCTCTCCAGGTTATCCGCATCCCTCCTGAAGTGCGGTGCCCAGAATTGCACGCAGTACTCCAACTTCGGTCTGACCGGCGCCCGATAGAGGGGAAGTATCACCTCCTTGGATCTATTCGTCATGCATCTGCTGATGCACGATAAAGTGCCATCGGCTTTTCTGATGGCTTCGTCACAAAGCCGACTCATGTTCATCTTGGAGTCCACTAGGACTCCAAGATCCCTTTCCACTTCCGTGCCACCCAGCAGGTCATTCCCTAGGCTGTAGGTGTGCTGGACATTTTTCCTCCCTAGGTGCAGCACTTTGCATTTCTCCTTGTTGAACTGCATCCTGTTGTTTTCTGCCCACTTGTCCAACCTGTCCAGGTCTGCTTGCAGCTGTTCCCTGCCCTCCGGCGTGTCCACTTCTCCCCATAGCTTTGTGTCATCTGCAAACTTGGACAGAGTACATTTCACTCCCTCGTCCAAGTCACTGATGAAGACATTAAAGAGTATCGGTCCAAGGACCGAGCCCTGCGGGACCCCACTGCCCACAACCTTCCAGGTCGAAGCCGACCCATCCACCACGACTCTCTGGGTGCGACCCTCTAGCCAATTCGCCACCCACCGGACTGTGTAGTCATCCAAGTCACAGCCTCTTAACTTGTTCACCAGTATGGGGTGGGATACCGTATCGAAGGCCTTCCTGAAGTCTAAGTATACGACATCCACCCCTCCTCCTGTGTCCAGGCGTTTCGTAACCTGGTCATAAAAAGAGACTAGATTGGTCAGGCACGATCTGCCTGCCACAAACCCGTGCTGATTTCCCCTCAGCATAATTTGTCCTGCCGGGCTCTCACAAATGTGAGCCTTGATAATTTTTTCAAAGATTTTGCCAAGGATGGAGGTGAGACTGACTGGCCTATAGTTGCCCGGGTCCTCCTTCCTCCCCTTCTTGAAAATGGGGACCACATTGGCCCTTTTCCAGTCCTCTGGGACTTGGCCCGTGCGCCACAAGCGTTCAAATATTCTCACCAGTGGCTCTGCAATGACGTTGGCCAGTGCCTTCAGCACCCTCGGATGGAGCTCATCCAGGCTTAAAGGCATCCAGTTCTTCCAAGTGACTCTGCACCATCTCAGGGTCTACGCATGGCAGTCTGGCGCCTTGCTGCTGCCTCTCTACAACCCCAGTGAGAGACTTGTCGAGCCCCTCGCTTAGGAACACTGAGGCAAAGAACTCGTTGAGGAGTTCAGCCTTGTCCCCCCTGTCCGTCACCAATTGTTTCTGCCCATTTAGCAGGGGTCCTATTCCCCCCTGGGCCTTCCTTTTACTCCCTGTATATCTAAAAAACAATTTCTTGTTGTCCTTTACTTGGGATGCCATCCTCAGCTCCATGGTAGCTTTGGCCCGTCTAACTGCCTCCCTACAAGCGCGAGCAGAGGAGGTATATTCATCTTTGGTGATCTCTCCCTGTTTCCACTTTTTATGTGCTCCCCTTTTGGCCCTTAGGCTGCCCTGGATTTCTCTGGTCAGCCTCCTGGCCCCTTTTCCCTCTTTTTCCTCCTGGATGCGAGAAAGCCAGGGGCGGATTTGGTGGCAGGGGAGGTGGCAAGTGGAGGCGGACTGAGCGGCAGGGGGGAGGGGGCGGCATCCTGAGAGGCCAGACATGAAGTTGGCAGCAGCGCAGTCACCATGCCGCTCTGCCCCGGCTCTGCAGGGCCCCCCAAAGCATGAGGCCTGGGGCGGTCACCCCAATTTGCACCCTCCAGGGACGGCCCTGACTGGGGCACTAACTAATTAGCTCCACAGTAAACGTCTCAGGTCTCCATGTGCGCTGACTTCCCAGGTCCCCTGCCAGCTGGGGCTGCTGTAACCTGCCTCAATGTGCTGCAGTCTGGATGCATGTGTAAACGGTTCACCCGGAAGCCTCCAGGTAGCAATAAACTCCAGCAATAAGCTCTGGAGTTTATTGCTGCACATTAATGGCACATGTAAATGCACCCAATGGGAAACAGCCACTGGTATGAGACTGGAGTAGGGACTGAACTCTGGGGACTTAACAAAACCACCTTTGAGCACTGCCACTGTAAACAGAAGCAATGGGATGAAACGAAGAAGAAGAAAAGTTAAAGAGCAAACAGGGGAGGGGGAAGAGGGATGCAAAGGGCCACACCAGAGGAGTTTTTTGAGAGTAGATCCATTAGACTATAAAACAGTCTCCAAAGAAGGTGATGGAAGTCTCCGTTGCTTGAAACATTTTAAACAGTACTAGGGAAAACACTGGCAGCTCTTATGGTAAAAAATAATCCCTGCAATGCAATGGACTGTGGGATTTTTTGCCATCTTCTGTAGTGGGGGGCATGGCCCTCTACCTGGCATCCATTGACCATATATTAACAACCTTTTACAGAAGCAGGATGTTAGCTGCCATGGTCCTAGGGTGTTATTTCTTGCATTGTGCCAGGGTTGACAGCAGTTTTACTAAGAGGTTCGTTTATGGATTTATATAGGATGGTTTGGATGATCCTACCTCAGGCAGAGGATTGGACTAGATGTTCTATGGAGGTCCCTTCCAACCTTACTTCTCTATGATTCTATCAAAAGGAAATTCTCTCTCTCTCATCTCTAACTTCTGCAACATGCGACCATAACTAACACAGACCAATTCGATGGTTCCAAAAAAGATAAGGAGTAATAGAAACATTCACACTAGCCAATATTTCATCTACCATTATTCATTTTTAGGGACAACTATCCAATGGGATAAATGGAGCAAATTAACACTAGTCAGAGTTGCTTCAATCGGTGTACAGACACTAGAAAACATCTCTATACTGATTAACATGGGGGAGGAGGGTGGAATTACCACAGAAGGACTTGATTTTTTCCTCCAACAAAAGCTTAAATTCTACAACAAAATATCTGAAATACAAAGTCCATAATGCTACAGAATTTCTATGAAGCATATTCCCAATGTCTCAATCTAGTCACCAAGACAAGAAAACAACAGACTATGCCATGGCAGATGACATGTCAACCTCAGTGACAAATTAAAAATCTCTGTAAAACCTTGGATTCAGTGGAGCGCTGAACACTTGGTAGGTGCTTGACTACATCTCAGTGGTTACAGTCTGCCTGAGCTACCTTCCTTTTAAACAAAAATGCAATACAGAATCTGCATTCCATCAAATCTGCTAATGCCAGAATATGCTGATGAAGGAAACAGAAAGTCTTATAAAAGGCTTCAGGCTTATGACAAACCTCTAGAGCAATAATCAGGCTCGGAAATAATGTAGTTCAAATACAGAACCAAAAAATAAGAGCATTCTTCGAGGACTTCACAAACAAGGTTTGACTTGTTGCTTAGATTACTTCAGATAGATTTATTTTAAAAAGAAGAGTTCCCCCTAGAGGACTGCTGCTGTAGAAGACACAGCTGTATCTATTCCAATTAACTGAGGAGAAGCAAATACAAGTTACTTACCAAAGCTCGTATGAGCCTTTGACCAAGCTACTGAAGCATCAACAGTTCCCCATTTTATGCCCAAAGAAAAGAAAAGTTAATCTAAGCACCAAAGAATTATATTAAGAGGCTGTACTCCCACTCAATCCATATAAAAGAAAAAACCCAGCAACGATGGGAAGCACCTAGATAGCTGCAAAGGAAAAAAACCCTATTTTTAATTACCTTGTTGGTCTCATTTAACAACCAGCCAAAGCCTTTGACTCCAAAGGCTGCCTCATTGGCAGACACATCGAGACACGTGACAGGCTGACCATACACCGAATGAAGAATTTTTCCTGGCTGTTCTGCTTTCAGGAGATAGACAACATCTTCAGCAGCTGCTAAAGTCACTGGGCTCCCAATAACACCTGGAACCAGCTGGAGGAAGTTGACCTATAACAGCACAGACATTTTTATTTTTCAGATGCATGTAGGCTGAGAATTTCTTTACCTATCATCACCAGGATGCAGCATGGCCACAGGCTAAGTAAGGCTCTTTAACCCAAGTGTTAACACACAGTACTATAGGTGGCAACTGTATTAAAGCATCTCACTTTGGAATCAAGTTTCAAATAAAACTGATGTTTGATTTTTTTGCCTATGTGATTTTGGAGATTTAATTCCTATAAAAATAATACCACATATAGCATGTTCCATTCATTCCATTGTAGATATATTTGCAAAAAAACTCCACCTCATAATATGCCAAGGAAATAGGTAAACGCACTAACTGACCCGTGAGAAAAATGAGGGAAAGGAAGGTTACATTAAGTGACTGGCATGTGATTACTAAGTCAATGGAAGAGCTAGAATATAGGACTTAAGGGACCTGTCTACACAAGATGCAACTGCGCAGTCATTACTGTGCATTTATTTAGTACTTGTATTAGCTGCACAGTAGCCTAATAATATTGCACAGTAATGTATTAGCACTGTCTGTGCTATGATGTGGTACTGTGCAGTATTTTTCAGCTATTGTGCAAGTCAACGTCTTGTATAGATTTGCCCAAGGAGTTCTGACTTTCAGTCTTCTGTTCTAAGGTAGGTACAGATATGCTGCTTTGATAGACTGATGTGCTGGTGAAATAAGTCAAGACTCTCAAACTGGAGGGTCACGAACAGATGACAAGAACTCACCACCACTCTTCTCTTTCCATTCTGCTAAATGGGAAAGGGATTGCTGAAGAATTCCAGTATAAAATGGGCTGAGAACTCCTGAGGTAGAAAATTGTATATCTTGGTTCTTAATTAGTGTCTTAAGTGTTTCTTTGAAATATCCCATATTGGTATTTTATACAGAACAATGAGGAAGAATACTGAAGAGAGATCTAGTTCCAGTGGAATTATATCTTTCTTGTTTTAATATTTCTACCAAGAAATCTGTATCACAATTGTTGGATTTTTTCATTCCATTTTTAAGTATTCCAATGCAGACTAAGAAGTATCAGGACTCATTTAATCAGTATTTTCCACCCATAAGCTACAGTTAATTTCTTGCACTGGGTCAAAAAAATCCCACAACATTTACAAGTCACTACACTCATTTGCTCACTCCCATCACTTAAAAGACTTGGCCCATAACTTAGGAGGATTTTTTTTAATCAAATAGCCTCAGAGCTTCAATGACAGAAGGTGCAATCTAAAGAAGCTGTGCACCTAGCTACACCTCACAAGTGACAGCATTAGCTAGCTTGTGACATCCTGCCACACAATTAATCAGCTAACATTCAGCTGAAACGAGACTTCAAGTTATAGGTCCAATTCTACGTGAGAAAACTTTGGTTTACAATATGAGCCAGTATAGTTTAGTGTTGACAAAAAATAATTATGAACAACAAAACTGCACCATATGGACTCAGCTTCATTTTCACTTGTGGTTTAGGCCAGGATTTTGTCTTAGCTCTTCAATCCAGAAATAATTAATCACTAAATAGCTATAACCCTTCAACTGTTGTTATTGTTGTTAGCGAACTTGTGCAACATTTCTGTAAGGTCTTTGTAAGATATCTCTTGGCCATTATCTAAAATAATTAGGAAACTCAGATCTCTTGGAACAAAGCTGGCCATCTGGGGACTTACCAATTTCTGGATTTCAAACTCTGCAGTGGTTTGCCAGTATCCCCTGTCATCAGAGCTTTCCACCTTGACCTGGAAACCAGATGCAGAAGCTATGGCTGCTCCTTCCAAGCCAAGGGCCAAAGCCTGTAACTTTTGATTGTGCTGGTAACGATGGATA
This sequence comes from Alligator mississippiensis, assembly GCF_030867095.1. Taxonomy (NCBI): domain Eukaryota; kingdom Metazoa; phylum Chordata; order Crocodylia; family Alligatoridae; genus Alligator; species Alligator mississippiensis. The sequence goes on from NC_081833.1 coordinate 23,371,009, forward strand.
GGCTCACGCCCTATCATCAGGCTCCAAACATTAATAGTCCCTGCATACAAAGGCAGAACAAATGATTGCATGCTACCCTATTAAACACACGCTTAAAAGTAGGTACTGTTAGTATCTCTTAGGTACCACTAGTATCCATACTGAGGCAGTTTGACTCTGTTCCTCAATGCTCCAGGGATGGGCAAACCATTCACTAGAAGGATTGGGTTAAGGTGGGAGGAGGAACCCTTAGCTATTTAAGACCTTTATCTACTGTACACTTGCCCTCAGCTAGAGATAGAGAAAAATGAGAGAGCGCCCAGATTAAAGCATTATGTGACATTAGTTTCATAGATTGTAAGGCCAGAAGGGACCTTGGAAGATCATCAGGTCCAGCCCCCTGCACCAAGCAGGAAAGACAACGGAGGGTCAGATGATCCCAGCAAGGTCTGGTCTCCTCTTGAAATTATTGCATTTGCAAGTTTGAAAAAGGGTATTTGCATACTTTTGGACCGTGCAAAAGAACAGCAGAGTAGTCCTTATAAAGTGAATCCACCTTACGCTACCATGGAAGTTACATATAGTTTGCAACCAAAAGCCAAATCTTATTATTTTAGAGAACAAAGGAAATGCAGAGATGATCATTTTTTAAAGCAAAACCAGTACAGACTGACACAGAACTGACTGACAATTGCACTGGCTAGCTCCATAAATCTTCAGAATTCTACTAAAAAGTGGGGACATATAAAAGCAAATGGCTGAATTTCAACACAGAAGATTAATCCGGAGTTACAAGCATGTTATAGAACAGGTGGGTTAGACAAAAAAAAGTGAACTAAATTTCTCTCCTGAGCTACTCCTACACTGAATTTAAACAGAGCATCAATTCCTCACCATAACAGACAGGATCAGAGCTGAAGATGCCTTCCTTCTACTTAAGTGTGGCCATTAATGATGAAATGATTAATGATGGCTACTACTTCAAAAGGAGACATAAAAGCTCTGACAAGCAGCTGTGGATGGGCACCCATGCCAGTTTGCAAGCGCTCCTTCCATGTCCCAAAGGAGGCAAAGCAGGAGTGTGGTAATGAAACTGCACATAGTGGAAATGGTATCTAAATGAGTTTAAATTGATTTATGTTTGCTTTTGTAAAGATTATTTGGTATCTGAAAAGCGCTACCACTGTGAAATAATGCAGACAATCCTTAAGATCTCAGTCTAATGGCACTCCTATCGAATATTTATATTATTCATCAAGGGAATGAGGACCATAATGGGGACCACTTTTGTTTTATTAGGGATGCATATTTAAATTAATCTGCTATTTGCCTAAACAATTAGCCGCTTCTGTTTGTGTACACAAAGCCAAAACTGCAATTAGGCTTCCATCAAAAAGATAAGTCCCGACTAAAACTGTCCCGGTGGAGTCATAAGGGCTCAGAGCAGAACTTTCCAAAATTACTTCTTAGCATAATGGTAATTATGTTAATTGTTTGAAAGGTAAATAACTGCTGAACTGGTTTTTGAAAAGAAGAATGATACGACATGCCACATGCAAACGCATGTGCCCACGTGCTGAAAGCAAGTTAACAATTTTAAATGGATAGGGTTAGCTTTGGATACTATAGTTTGTTTTGGATACTATACTGTTTTGTACTATACTGTTTGCTTTGGATACTATAGTTTGTCAAGAATAACAACATAAATAAAGAGGCTTTTTGATTTGCATGCTTTGTAGTAAACAGCAAGTCCACATCTCCAAACTAGCACAACAAGGATGAAGTCTGATTAAGCTGTGGACTTACTTTAAATCAACTACTATGTATACCAATATTGACCTTAACAGAGGTTTTTAAGGCAGAACTGTAAGTTTCTGTCTGTGAGAAATAGACTTTTTATTGGAGTTAATCTACTTATTTTCCAAGCTCCTCTGGGAAGTTGGTCTTCGCCCTCTTCTTTTGACACTCTCCAAACAACAAAACTGAAATAGTAAATCAGAGACCTGCTACATTGTAAATTGCTTCTTCTTTCACACAAGGCATTATGAAATAAGCCAAAAAGTAGGAGCAATAAGGAGGGGGAATGTTGAGATATGTAGGGAGCAATAGCTGACTAGTGTTTTCTTTGATCTGAATTAATACAGATCAATTAAATATCACTTTAAAATATGTGCATGTAATTGTGTAGAATGGCACAGAGTTTTATACAGGGCTTGCACATATCAGTGAACAGCCAGGAAACATTACATTGGGAACATTTAGTAGGTAAGAGTTACATTTAGTAGGTTAAGAGTTCTTAAGGGACATTACTATGAAGCAAGAAACAGCAGTACAGGTTCTTTCACACAGCCGTACTAGAGTGTCGTCAGCCTTCACACAACTCATGTTGAAGGCAGGGCATAGTGGCATCTGAAAAACTAAATCACTCAGTCATAAAATAAGTAGGTAATAGCCTGCTTCATCAGATGCTATGAGTGGACTTGCAAAGAGCAGAGGTACCTAAATAGAAAGGAGTGGGAGAGGGCACTACTGAGAAAAGTGAAGGTGGGCTGAAGAGACAAAAGGGAAAAACAAAGTAGTTAACCCACTGAGGGACACAGGGGTTATAACAGCTACTCCAGGTAAAGGGATAAGAATCCTGAGACCACACTTAATACAATCCAGTCTGCATGACTGCTTGTTCTGCAATTTCGCATTAAAGCTGGGTTTTAAAGTATTGTAATTTAAAACTAATGTAACAATTCCTGTGGCATGAGATGAGATAAGAAAAAGGAAAAGTCACATTTATAGTTAAATTATCTGCATATAAAACACATTTTAAGAAATATTTACTAAAAGCTACTAAAACGTGAGATTTACTAGAATGGATGAAATAAATGATTTGCATAATCTGCACTCATACTTCCAGCAGTAGTTAATGCTTCACTTTCACACAAAAACAGTTTTCTACAGTGAAGTTCAGATTCCATACACATAATAGCACGAGTGCCTTTTCAAGATTATAATTTTAAAAAGGAAAAGTCCATAAAATGTCAGAAACCCATGAAATTCAGAATACAAATGGTACTTCTACAACATGCCAGAGTTACATTACTATAACTCTGACTCTGCTCCAACAGAGCAGATTGATTTAGAAACAAATGCATGCCTATTCTCCAGGCTGACTTGAGAAAACGTGTGTGTGTTCAGCTGGAGTGTCTAAACAGGGAAGTCAGTTAAGAACAAGATGGTGTATTTTTTGCTGTGTGACATTACAATCACTGCTCTAGCATGCCTGATGAACATTTAGTATTAACATCCCCTTGTTACAACTGGTCTCAGATGGTAAACTATTTGGGACAGGGAAAGACTTTTACTTTGTTTCTACTATGCATCTCTAACCTTGACTGGAAGCAGAAGGTGCTTACTTAGAATTGGACAATTATGCAGGACTTCTTTCTGTCAAGGGGGAGTGAGTCAGAGGTGTTCCCCATTATCAATACAAGCCTCGTAAGTTCCATTCTTTACAAAGTCAGCACTGAAGATGCATCTCACAGAGAACTGGTTTTATAATCAGCTTCACATAAACTTCTCTCTGGTAAAAAATATGATATCTGCCACCATGTGAACCTTAGCACTTATTCATAAAAAAAAAAATCTAATGTCATGATATAGGAGGTTCACATCAGCATAAAACCAAAGAATGAATATACATGTGTAGCTGTCCTCTTTATTCCTATTAATTCTATTTGGGAGTTTCACTCCTGCCCTTCCTACTTTGATCCAAAACAATTTTAACATAAAACTTTTTCATTGTTAAATATTTTGTTTTCCATAGAGGAAGCTGGAAAAAATACCAACATATAAATTCATGGTGAAATTTGAAATACCAGTTGTATGATCTACAAGGCAGATATTGCCTGAAATTATAGGGAAATAAACTATTAATGAAACACATGAATTGGAAATAGCTTTGGCTTGAAGTCCAAAACTTATTATCTTGAATTCTGGACGTTTGCCAAAAAGCACTTTTAGTCTGAAAGGCCAGTGGCACCTAACAAAGTTTGATATTATGAAACCTACTAGGACTAGAAGCATATGTTAAATGTAATTAAAAAGTTACAATTCCCATAGCATTCCCACTGAAATCTCAGTTTTTTCAAAGGGCATAGCAAATACTACTTGCCTTGCTAAGTCACAAAATACTGGCCCTTAAAAATCACATTGAGATAAGTATTGTGTCTTCCCACAGCAGCCACCAAGTCAACATTATCATGATTGTTGTGCTTGCTCTCTCAAAAAAGTATTACTACATATGTTTATAAAAGGCACCAAGCCTGTAGAAAACAGCATGGCTCCAAGAACAGGGCAAGGTACTAGAGGAATAAAAGCTGTATTCTGTTCTGAAGACCATATTTAAGTGAATTACTTCACCTTTCCTTGGCTTTTTACTGAGGAATCTATAAAATAGTGATGACATTTACCCTTTCCTTTTCTATATCAATGCTAAATATAAGTGATGTTTTCAGACATTGAAGAACTAAAACCTGTAATATTGGGTAACTCCAAATTTTGCCAAATGTGCATTGTTGTAGTTGTTTTCAAGTATTGTAAGACAATCTACTCTCCATAAACACAGAGGTGCTGTGCATCAAAAGGAACATTTACATGAAAGGCAGAATTAGTATATATCAGGGCTGTCCAACTGGTAGCCAATGGACTGCATGTGCCCGAGGGATTAGCATGTGGACCCCGGCCTCCAGGTCCAGGTACTGCTAACCCTTTGCTCTGGCCCCAGAGTCCCAGGCTCCCCCTATTCCCTAAAGCTTCCACTGCCTGCTCCTGCCCCTGGGGGCAGGGTAGAGCAGCTTGACCCACAGGGACCTTTGCAGCATCCATGCCATTACAGTGCAGTGGAAGTTGCTCACTGTGCTGGGGGGGAGGGAGGTGGCATGTTGCAGCACATCCATGTGGCACAGGGTCAGGAGCTATGTGCCATGTTTCTACAGCATTGGGAGAAGAAGGGAACACATGGCACGCTGCAGAGTGTCTGTGCAGCATGCAGGAGAACTGCGTGGCATGTTGCAAAGCATCCATAAAGGTCAGAAGGACTGTGCAGCATATATCCACATGGAAGAAGCTGGAGGAAGATTGTAGCTTGGGGTCTCACACAGCACATCAGCAGCCCATACGGTATGGCAGTAGCGGGTCTGTATGGTACAGAGGGGCTCATGGCACTGGGTTGTGTGTTGCCTGGGTTGTGTGTTGGCACATGCAGTGTGTGGCTGGGGGACCTGTTGCCCCCTGCCACCCAGAAGTTGGACAGCCCTGGTACAGATTTACCCAAACTAGTTTGTTTACAACTAGATCAGGTCAATCTATATTATAATGCAGCCTGCAATGTAGACATAGCCTTTCACAGGTACCATTTAAGTACATGTAAGCCAAACTCTGGTGCAAAAGCAATGCTGTGGCATATTTTGGCACTGGGAAGTGTACTACAGATATTTATCTTCAGCAGAAGCCTCCATTCCTGATACTGTAAACACAGTACAGCAGTTTCAACATCAGTGGACATCACCCACAAACAGTTCCCAGAGCCTCTCATTCACCATCTTGTCTGCTGAAATAGTAGACTAGGCTTTCAGTCTAACAAGAGGACTTCTGGTGTAGTTACTGAAAATGGACCATGCGTACAGGCAAGGCATTTTCCTTGGTGCAGAAGTCACTTTCATTTGTTCCACATCAAGTCGTCAACCTAGGGCAAGTAGCTACTCCTGTTGAGGTTTCAAAATATTAACATAAATGGGGACAATATCATTTCCCTCCAACAAGCACAGACACACATGGGAGCTCAAGTCTTCAAAAAAGTATGTTCTCATTGTAAACCACAGAGTTTTCAAGTCAAGCAATGAGAATCTGGAGGGGGGTGGTTAAAGTAGACTGCTGTTCCCCAAAAGCTGTGGCTCACAGCCAAAGGCAGGCAAGCATGGAGCAGATGGAGTCCTGGCAAGGCCTCTACTGTCCCTGCATTAGCAGCATCTGCTCATTACCCAGAACCCTTGCCTGCTTTATCTAATGCTCCAGGAAAAGCATTTTGATTTGATTCATTTCAGTACGGTAACGTGCAACACAATTAGTGGTAAAATCAAACTGGAGACCTGCCAATGCTGACAATAGGAAACAAGGCAGAAGAAATATGAGGCCAGTGGGTTGGAATTCAAAAATCACAACTGTGGATCAAGTTGCCAAATCTTGCTGCCCCAGGTGTACATGCAGTGTTCCTACTGGGCACCCAGAGGGGAGGAGGGAACTTATACTTTATCCCAATACAATTTTTTCATCTCCCTCTCCCTACATCTGCCTGTCTGGGGCTGTCACCCATGGGACCATTCACCTAGATTCACAATTCAATTGTTTCTCAGTGCCATCATTTAGCCAGAGTTCACCAGAGTGTATAGGCACAAATTTGAACAGCCATCCTACAAGATAACCTTTTGTTTGCTATATTTCTTATGTCTTAAGAAGTGTTTGCTACTACTGAACTGCTAAAACAGTACTATAGGCAGGCACTGAATGAGGAAATTCTGCCTGTTTGTTCTTCTGTGTGATCAGATGCCAAGAACATCGCTGCTTGAGCTCTGTTGAACTGGGAGAAACTGATGTTATCTCAATGAGTCTGCTAGCCAGGGATTCAGCAGAGAAGTCTAGACTCTTTGCCTGACAGCACCACCTCCAACATGAGCAGATGGTTTCTCTGCATTAGTCAAACTTACAAAACAAAGGAGAATGGGAGCTGTAAAAGTACAGCAGATAAAGAGCATGCAAAGTTGTAAAGTTTTTGGCACTTAGATTAAAACTATTTTCTCCACCAAACTGTAAATATGTACTTTGCAACTACAATGTTGGAAAACATTTGCAAAGCAATAAAAAAATCCCTATTTGTAGGGAAATTAGATCTGTTCTGACCAAAGCTCTTAAATGAGAATAATCACTGTCATGTCACAAAGCCCTTTAAATAATGTACCCAGCAAAGTTAAAACAGATCAGTTTATTAAAATCAGTTAGTTACACTTAGATTACAACACACAGTTCAAAACAAGGACCCTGAAAAACAGTTTATTAAAGCTGTTGTCAGAGAAAGACTAAAAGACAAATTAATACAAAAGCAGAGCTCTGCTCTTTGTTGTCTGCTAAATTTAGAAAGCCAAAGCAAAAACTAGCATTGTGTATTGAAATAATCTACGACTCTGATAACCAGGGTCAATTTATACAAATTAATAAAAGAATGGATGTAATGAGGAAACTTTGTATTAACAATCTCCAGTGACAGCAAACAACTGTAGTACAGTTTACATTGAAAAACAACCCTCTATAATCAGAATATGTTGTTACTGTTGTAGAGATTGGTTGTTTTTGATCATGTTATTTTTATATTTATGGATTTGATATGTTTGACTGCTATAGTGTATTTTCTTTTCTGTCAGCTGATAATATTACATTACAATACTACTATCAATACAGTAGTTCTGGAATATTAACAAGTTTTATTTTAAACAGATGAAAAGAAAAGGACTTCTCGCTATCAAAACACAAAAATGATGTATTGGAGGATACGGACAGGATTTAGTTCTGCTTGAGATACAATAGAATCCTAACTACATACATTTACTCTATCCAAGCCTCTCCTTTTTAATAACTGTCACCCTATCTCCTTGTTCTAGTCACTCTTTGCCTCTTGATTCTGTATTATCTCTAGTATAGCCAAAATGTTATACCTTTTCACGGGCATGCTAAGCAATTTTTACCGTATTTTCTCACGTGCAACATGCACTTTTTCTCCCTTCCCCCTAATAAGTCCCCCAAAATTGGGGCACATATATTAAGCCAGGAAGTTGGTTTTCTGACTAGGATAGAAGCATCCTGCTTTGATTTCTGCTCCACAATGCAACAGCTGTTGCATTATTATTCAGGTAGCTGAGGGAGTCAATTGACTTAAGGGCTCACTGTTCTTTACCCCAGAGGTGTTAACAACTGTCTCCCCTTTTTAACAGTCTTGAAGTTCCACTAATCAAGCTAGGCTTCCTTAGGGCGCTTTTGCTGGCTGTTCGCTGCTTCTGATTCGTCTCCTCCAATTTCAGAGTCTTGGAGACTCTTTAGCTTGATGGTTATCAACCAGGGGTCTAAGGCCTCCTGGGGGGCCATGAGCAGGTTTCAGGAGGTCCGCCTGGCTCGACCTGGCATGGGGAGGAGCTGCCTCAGCCCCCCAGGGTTGAGGTGAGTCCCAAGGAAGGGGTGGGGGCAGGCCTGCTCTGCCCGGCCCCACAGGCTCCATCTTGAGGGTGACACTGCAGGCAGAAGAGGCTCCACATTGCTACTGCTCAGGTGAGTGGGGCCCCAGGGCTCTCTGCTGCCGAGCCCTACCCACTGCACCTGGGGTTACGGGGCAAGACTGGGGAGCTGGGCAGTTGTGGCACAGGTGGGCCGTGGAGTGTTTATAGCATGCTGCAGGGGGCCTCAGGAAGAAAAAGGTTTGTGAATCCCTGTCTTAGCTCTTTTCGAAATCAGAGATCCACCCTTAGAGACAAGCCTTCAGCAACAGCTAGGGTTTCAGCTCTAGTTAAGCAGGAGAGAAAGGGTGAGTCAGTTGAAGATTAGGGCCTGGCCCCACTCTATGTGACCATAACTCTGGAAAAATCTTTTCTTTGTCATTGTGCCTTTCAGAAATAAGCTTTGCATTATATTTGGAGACATGTAGGATGTAAGAAAATATGGTATTTCTACCAGTAAGGATACATGACAAAAACAATAGGTGTTGCTTACAAAAAGGCTTTCTTTGTCAATAATGTACTGTAACCCCAAAGCACTACCTATAAAAGCAACATTAAAGAAAAAGTTCTATGTATATACCCTATGTATATTATATGCAAGGAACCAGAAGGAAGAATCTAGGTTTTTGTTAACCAAGCTTTGCAAGCTTATCATAAGCTTGCCTCAGGGCAACCTAAGAAAAACCAGGCTGAAGGAAGAATATTTAATATTTTTATAGCAAACAAGTTATTTGCTTAAGATGACTTGGCTGGTCCACAGGCTGGCACTCAAACCTTGTGCAGCAGTTCCAACAGGAATTAAACATCAGCTTTAATGGGTGCTATGTTCCAATGCCTCCTAATGCATTTAGGGTTATTGGCCAACTTTTTCACATAAAAGCAAGTGTGTGTGTGTATATACAGGATTATAGACACACAAAAAGCTGAGCACAGCTGCTTCATTTTTGTAAAGCCTTTTTTTTTTAAATAGGGAGGAGAGTTATGGTTACTTACCATCCTCATAAGCTGCTACAGCCAGAGAGCTGTTTATCCTCACAAAGGAGACATGTGGCTGTGGTCCAGGTTCAGCAGCGCCATGCATTGATTCCAGGATGGGGGCTGTGTAGTCCCAGGTGCGAGTGTCCCACAACCTCACATCCCCTGATGTATATCTGGAAGAGAAGGATGCTATTGATTCCAAAAATATTTTTGAGAAGATTCAGTGGGGAGGAAAGAAATGAGAAGAGAATTAAACACCACTCAGTGGATTTCATTAGGCTTAGATCTATGGCACTACAACATAGAAAGGTATCTCTAATTCTCCTCTCATTTATGCTGGATTTATATCAACATAATTCCACCAACTTCAGTAGCGTTATTCCTGATTTACGCTGTTGAGTACAGAATCCGGCACATTAAAGGAAACAGCCAAGAAATAAGCCTTTTACAGTAATTCTTATTATTGTAGTTATAAAATGATACCAACCACACGTTAACTTTCTAGAAATGATGCAAGGAGAGTAGGGTACAGGGAAATAATATAAGTAGTAGTGGCTATACCTTAAGAAAACCTAGACTGTAGTTTATTAACCTTTTGCCTTAAAATTCCTCTCTTTGGAAGTACAATAAATGAAAGTTTACTGGCAATAGATTTTTAGACACTATATATTGAGAATTAATGCACGTTCCTTATCCATGCAAATTTGACTAAGCTCCTGAAGACTAATTGCTTTGCTCATATAATTCAGTCCTCCTTTCAGAATCCAGGCAATGCTAACTTCTCATGGAATGCTCTCTCACCGAGACATGTCGTTTCTGGTTTTATTTTCATTTGACAAAGCAACAAAATGCAAACTACACTAGCCACACCTGATTTCAGAAAGCATGTTTTAAAGGCACTAACCACAGGACCAAAAAAAGGGGGTGGGGGAAGGAGTTGGGAAGAGTACTGGATGCCTCCTAATGTATTTAGAGTTATAGGCCAACTTTTTCACATAAAAATAAGTATGCGTGTGCATGTATACAAGCAGAATGGAGATGAAACAGTGTGCAGAAAGAACATAAAATGACTTATCCTATGTATCAGCTCCCTCTACTACTGGTCAAAGAGCACTATCAATTTGAGGTGGAAAGAACATAGGAATGGTGTACTTAGGCATTTAATATGGTCATAGGAGGTCTGCAACTCTGAAAGCTGTAAAAGAGTGTCTATTTCTTTTTCCATTATAGCACAGATCCAGACAGGGTTTTACAAATGAAAAACTACCCAAAGCCACACACCCCATGGACTGCACCAGCAAGAGCTGCACAGGCAGCACTGTTATGAGCTAGAGGTCCCCCACGCTGTACTCCGGATGGGCACCTCTACCTTTGAACTACACGTGCAGGCACCCTGGCCTCACCCTGAGCTTCCTGGCTATAGACTCTTATGCTAAACTCTGCAGCTCCAAGTCACCTCTTGGGGCAGAGGCAGGAAGTGGAAGGATAAAAGTAGAACGCAGACCTCAGCCAATGCTCGTCAAAGTAATGGGGGAGCTTGGAGGGGGGGCTACAAATTAACTCCACAGGCTGTCAGTTAGACAGTCCTAAGATAAAGGATGGGCTTATGGTTCAGGCACTTGACTAGAAGCCTTAAGAACTTGAATTTGCTCCCCCATCAGAGAATACCCTTTCTTCTGAACTATAAAGTACTTTGGAGGGTAAATTCCTAAATCTCTCCTGTTCAAACTTATCCACAAATATTTATTGGGCCTGAAACAGCAAGAAAGAACCATAGAGTTTAGTGGTCAGGGAATAAGTTTGTCCTGTGGATCACAGAAAAAAGGGATGTGAACTTCAGTATTCTGCCTGAGTGCTTTGTTTGATACACACTGGGGTTATGGAGGGGCACCTTTTCCTCCTCAGTTCTGTGAAAAAACATCCAAATCCTGTGACTCTAGCTCTTCATTTCCAAATTTCCAGTGCATTTATTAAAAACAAGTTGAAAATGCCCAAAACAAAACAGAACATTTTAATTCAGTTTATTTCATATGTAACAATATGTTTAATTGAATCCAACAGGCTGTTTTCAGTTAATCTAAAAATGAACTGTTTTTATTCCAGGTTGACTGAAAATAATTTTTTTCTTTTGATTTTTCAGCTTTGTCACAACCACTAAAACCAATAATTTGCACAGCTCTGCTGTCACCCCTGAACATGCCACAAGTTGAATTCCCCCTCTCCCCTTGCAACCATGACATTTTGGGAGTCATTATTTCTGAGTTGCTTTTCTTTCCACTTCTCGTGCCTGCACAGGTAGGGTTCACAGTTTCACGCTTGTCTCCTCAGCCACAAGGACAAAAAATCTTGTTTTTCCTCTTTTAACAGGAACCAGAGATTGTCCTAGAATCACATTTACTCAGGAATTAAGGCTTTAAGAGAAACAAATAATGTTAAGAATTGATAACATTGTGCAGCAGAATACTCACCCCCAGGATGAGCAGAAGGAAAAAGCAACAGTATAAAGCAACAGCAAAAGCATATTTGTTGGCACTTATTCAGACTGAGGAGTATAAAAACCAACCATGAGGGTTGGGATGGGAGTTAAAAGGCTTAAGTGAAAATATCAGGAGAGAAAGAATCTGATATTTTTGTGAGCTCTGCCTACCTTCACTACAGAACATGCAAAGGGAATGCTCCATAGCTCAGAACATGCCACCGCACATAACAAAAAGCAAAGGGCTGATTGGTATTGGATCCCTAACTGTAACATTACATAGATTTTAGTGTTCAAAGGAGTTTTTAAAATTATAACATTCTTTTAATGCTATTGTAAAAGGTAGCACTCCCTCAGTCTGTAAAACCCATACATCTTTTAAAAATTTTAAAGGAACAGGAATTCTTCCTTTCTATTTAAACCATTTCTTTTTACAGCAAGGCAAATGGCACAGAAGAATGTGGTGCACAATGTACAACAGGCTCCCAAATGATAAATTTATTATAACATACACCCCATTAAAGCATGCCACCTTTAAGAGAATGACAGAATTGGAAGGGATCACCCTGGCCAGACTGCAGTCCCGCATGAACACTGTCACCCCTGTAATACATATTCTTGTGGGCCTTTTTGGACAAACTTCAAATACTTTTTAAGGATTCTTGAGCAAATGTAGTTTTGATGATTGAAGCTGAACTGACCTATATAATCAAGTCCTTTATCAGAGACCAGGTGTAGTAATTCTAAACCCATTGTCCGGTTGTTTGCTGAGATTGCCAACAAAGGTGACAAAGATGATATGTGCACTTTTATGCTAGGGAAAAAAATTCTAGTTGATTTATAATAGAACAATAAAGAGATGCTATTTTCTATTATATGGGCAGCATTCAGCTGTTTTCTATTTTCTGTCCACTGTTCTCATTGGTCAAATTCGGTAACAAATACATACAGCTGTACCTCTTTTGACCCAGACTGCTCGCCAAAATTCTAGGACATGCAGACTGCTCCAGTTAGAAGAAACTGATGATGGAAACAGTTTATTTACAAACATTTACCAAGTCCTGTTTTCCTGAGCACAGGAGGGATCAAAGAACAAGACACAATCCCTTTGTCTGTAGTTCCAATCGTCTTTCAGCCAAGACCCTGGTCCAAAAGCTCTCTCTTGGCATGTCTCAGAGTCACAAAATATGTTTGTCCATGCTGTGTCTTGTTTTCAGTCATCTCTTTCTATACACTTCTCCGTTTCTCTTCCCTCCTCACTCCCAAAAAATACCTAGCAAAGCTTCCCAATCCAGACAGTTCAAACTGATGCCTGGACTCAGATGTGGTTTTTGTTGTGGGCAGTGACACGTTTGACTGTCTCTTACATTTCTCTTAAATGAAAGACAGAAGTTATACTCATCAGTTTCAATGAAATTTGGCACAACCAATATCAACACCCATTCCTTAAAAATGGCCATTCACTGAAAATAAGATTACCAAGCAAGTGTCCTTAGCTAGAGTGGCAGAAAAGTCAATATATCTGCATCCCACCATCTTCAAACAGCAGTGTCTACTCACAATCCATTTCTGGATTGTTTCAAATAACCCACGTGCTGTCCACCCTCTTATTCCAAATGCTGCAAGGATTTTTCTCCAAACTATTTACCTGACACACCAAGCATCAAGTCAGCACCCCACACTATGACTTTCCAGTCATGCTAATGTTGGCAAGAAATCTTTGTCAAGAAAATGCTTGCTCGCCTACCTCTCCACCACCTGAAATATTCAACGTCCCTAGAAAATCCTTCTTTTAAATGCTATAGGCAGATGTATCTAACTGGTGGCCCACAGGCTGCATCTGACCTGCAAGGAATTAACATGCAGCCCCCAGGCTCGTGCCCAGTGCTCATTGCTTTCACTGCTCCAGCTGCTGTGGCAGCCGCGACTGGAGTTTCTGGGGTGGGAGTGCAGTGGGAGCCCTGGTGAGCTCACAGCAGCACCAGCAGTGGGTTTCAGGTGGGCAACTTGTGCTTCTCACATGGCAGTTGGAGGGTGGGGAAGGGGCTACATTGATCATTAGCTTCAACCTTAAGGTGATCTTCAAGTGCATACCTATTGGCCATCTATACTGTAAATCTCTAAATTCAAACCCCAGCAATACTCCAGACCAACCCTAGAAGCTCTGCTGAGCTGCCAGATGTGAGATTCACCCTGGCCCCACTCACCTCTTGGCCCTCCCCTTTCTGACGGGAGTTTGGAGTCTGTGAGTGCTGCAAGCCTCATGCACTCCTCATGCACATGGAGTATGTGAGCAGCACAATTCCCTCCTGCTGACTTCGGACCCTTCTGCATCTCATTTCCTTTATTACCCATAAGCAGAGAGACAGTCTATAAACACACCCCAGAAGAGCTTTGCATGTGAACCTGGGATACATCTTAGTGGTTTGCTCAAAAGCAGTGCAGCACAACATGAAAAGCTTTGCTTCAAGCTACAAGGTATAATACAGATGAAGAAACACTGTTCTTGTGGCCCTGGCCAGTGAAGACAACTTCCGAGTTAAACATATATATCACTAAAGACATTCCCTTAATGTCTCTCTTTTGCTATTGTACTGTATGTAGCTTTTATATTTCTGTAACTATATATATGCCCTGTTATTCTTTTTGGCAATGTTGTTATAACTCTGAAAAACCATTTCTGTAATAAACCTTAAGAAAGTTACTATCTAAAACATGATGGATTTGGATAAATAAACCTGTTTTAACAGACCAACAATTAACACTTGCACTTAAATTTTGTAAACATTAACCTTTGAAACAGTTCACTAAGGAGGGACTATTATTTGTTTGCATTTTTAACTATGATCTTTATTATGCTTAAGTAACTTTGTCAAGGCTGTCGACAGCACGTTACAGTCAAACTGAAAAACAACCATGATTAATTCTACTAGAGCAGTGATGTCAAATATATGACCTGTGGGCTGGATCTGGCCTATGGAACCATTACATTTGGCCTGCCAATAATGTGGCAAGCTACCGACATTAGTGGGGGGTGGCCACTGGAGCATGCCCTGCTGCAGAATTCAGGGTCCCTAGACCCCTGATGGATATTACCATTGGTGTCAGGGAGGCAAGCAATGGCTCTGCAATGCAGCTCTTATTTACCCCACTGTTGCCCATTCCTCTCCTAGCACTGCTGCTTGTTCCCCCACCCACTCTGCTACTCAATACCTGACTTGCACTGCTGCCCGCTCCCAGACTCACTGCAGCTCCTGCTGGCTCCACCAATCTGGCCTGGAAGGAGCCCCACAGTCCAGATCTGGCTCAGGGCGAGTCTGACACCTCTCTACTTGAGCAATTTTGTAGATACCTGCTCTTACAGAAACAGTAATTGAACTTTTTACAGTTAATAACTCTAAGGAGGTAAATCATTTTCCCAGTCATTTCTCTGGTGGTGAAAGTGGAAGAAAGGAGTTTTAAAGAAAGCCCATGGCCTGCCTTTGCTCACATTCCAGGGTGACTCAGCAGTGGGCACTGAAACGCAAAGCACACGTGGAAGGAGCTGGACACGCGGGAGCCAGGCACTGTTCTAATGAAGTGGTGCTGAAGAGGCAGACAATTTCATGTGAGGGAAAACAATGAAAAGCTGGACAAAAACAGAATCCGACTAAAAAAGCCTAACTAAATTGGATAGCAAGAGCCAGAACAAATCTGGGGAAGGGGAGAGGAAGGCTGATTTCTCTCCAGAGCCCCAGATGTCTTTATCGTTGCCTAATGACAATTATACTCAACCAATTAAGACACTGCTAGCACAGTTGCATTGTTAGTAAGCCTTTGGCCCCCAGTATTGATGGCTGTCTAATTAGAGTTTGTGCAAAGTACAACTGCAACTAATATATAAGCTGACAAATACACAAAAGAAAAAAAACTCTTAACAGGAGAATTTTCAAACCAGAAAGTTCAGTCATGCAGTCCATGGCATCAATGCAAGCAAACACTGAGTGCCATTATTCCCCTGCTTTACCTGTAACAAGTTAGAGCATGTTTTTGATTTTTCAGACAGTATGCCTGGCAGTTGTGCATGAGGGTTGGTCTCAGTGTTTTAGGAATCTTAGACAAACGTTTGTCTAAGCTAGTTTAGATAGGGACGGTCCTGCCTTGAGGAAGGGGTTGGACTGGATGGCCTTCTGAGGTCCCTTCCAGCCCTACTTGTCCATGATTCTGTTTTTCTTCATAGTTCCTAGTACTCACAGGGGAAAAAAATTCATTCCAGTGAAATAGTCTGGACTGTCACTGATTTTCTATTGCAATAGTGTGTTGGTATAAATTTGTCAGGTACACTACTCCAAGTACAGGTTTCCCTCACTTTATGCTGTACATGTGTTCCTGGAAAACAGCACAACTACTCCAATTCGCATAAAGGGAACCTACTTTACAATGTAACAAATAGGGATACGTTCCAAGACTTCGACTGGACTGACCCCCAGACCCATTTCTACCACTGTTACAAGACAATTCTGGTACTCACCAACGGCACACAGTATGGTGCTGCTGCCAGGCGACTTCATGGCTCACAGCTCCCAGGGCGCCAGGTTGATGGGGCTGGACTGGCTGGCCTGGGCCATGCCGCAGGGGCCAGCGCTGCAGAGGAGCTGAGCGCGGGGCTGCCCCTGGGCCAGGGGCTTCACAGCGGTGCTGCCCTCGTGTGCGGCACTGGCATGGGAATGGGGGGTGAGGAAGGGGCAGGAGGCGCGAGCCCATCCCTGGCTGCAAGTCCTCGCTGCAGCCTGCGTTGTCCCCCACTGCCATACCCACAGAGGGATCTCTCCCCCCACCCGCTAGCACCGCACCTGAGGGGTGGCATGAGGGTGGTGCCGCTATGAAGACCCTGGCCCGGGGACAGCCCCGCACCCAACCCTGGGTGTTGGGGGGGAGCGAGGGGCATGAGCAGGGCCAGGAGGGGAGGGGAAAAGACAGCACATGGCACTGCTCCCTGCCCTACAGCGTCACTCCCACAATGCACTGCACAAAGCAGCTGACTGCAGGCTTCCACCACACCGAGCGCGTAAGAGTGAATTTACCTCACATATAACAAAATTTTGGTATAAAAAGGGTCATCACATAAGAGCAAATTAGCACATACAGAACCCGCATAAAGCGAGGGAAACCTGTACATAATTCCAGAGAAACTTGCTACTTTTTAAGTGTAACACCAAACATCTGCAATAAAGAGGCTCCAAAATCAATTTATTCTTCTCACAATTCTTTGAATTATGTAGCAAGAAAAAAAAAATGAGAGAGATAGGGGGAAAACTTTTACTTCACAGTTAGTTTTAGTTTCCAGAAGGCAAATTTTGTTCAGTTTCCAGGTACCTGTGGTGATCAACAAAACAAAAACCCAACAACTTTGTTTCAGGCAGTCAGTGACCATCTGTTAATACTCAAAAGATCTGATTATGAAAATCTTACAATGTCACCACTCCTATTGAAGTCGGTAGGAATTTTGCTCAAGTAGTGATCCATAGTCAGAGCTCAGAATTTAAACGGGTGCCTGTTGATAAGCAAGTAAAATAATAATGAGCACTTTGTACTATCCTGGTGCATCGAACATCTCAAATCTTTCATCTTTATTCCACCAACAGCAACTAACCAGTCCTTCACAAAGTTAATCAAGGTATCCAAGTCAATAGACCCTTGTGTATGGTTTTGGTCTTTTTGGGGGCAGGGAGGAGCAAGCCTCAGTTAAACATGCTAATCCACATAAGGCCTTCTCTTGCTTATTCAAATCTTTCGAAAGCTTCATCGCTTCCACAAGGCCCCTGCAAGTGACCTACAAACATCTAAAGGATGTAAACATCAGGGATGCAGAGGAATTATTTAGGATAGGATATGGGAGTATAACTAGAACAGTATGAAAAATGTATTTATAAAAAAAAGTGTGGGGGGGAAATATGACCTGAATATCAGGAAAAACTTTCTGATAGTAAGGGGAGTGACGGAAAATCGCCATGTAAGTCAATACTAGACAAAGCAGAAGGCTGGGGGAAACAAAACAAAAACAGCATTTGAAATAATCATGCAACTGGTAGACCAAATTAAATGCCCCTTCTCATTTTTAGTGTACATGACTTGATCCTGCTGTTAGTTTGAGTAGCTTGTCATTTATTCAAGATCAAGATTTTATTTTATGGCCAAATCATGGATACAAGCCATTTTTGGCAATCACATTAGTGTGAGAGAGACACTGAATCCAGAAAATTCATTGTAGGCATCACTTTGATCCAACCCCAAGAAAATGGAGGTTAACAATACCCAACAGAGTGCTGCTGGGGAAGGCATGTATTTCTTTTGTTGCAAATCACCGCCAGATGTAGCAAAATAGCATTTCAGCAGAGCAGGCACTAATAGTTGCAGAAGCTATAGTGAAATTAAACAACTTTTCAATTTATGAAGGGCATACAACTGCTGCTCCAAGGGAGGGGAAACAAAACAGAAAGATTACACTGCACCCCAGAGCTTTTTAGCAAACTAAAAATCAGAGAAGTGAAGAGAATTACTAAAGGTTAGGTGTGCCTTGTAAAGTCATGTTCAAAACTGAATATGTATCTGCCTTTGAAAAAAATTGGGAGCATGTTTAAATCTCAACTTGGAGTATAATTCCTCTCTTAAATCCAAAGAGAAACAGGATTTTTGATGGAGATGGTAGGTTTATGTCATGTGCGAGTTTTGTCCTCCAATATCATGTTTGCTTGGTTTGAAAAAAAAAGTATCCTGAAAGCTAAATTAATTAACAGTACTCGAGTGCCACACAGCCACCAAAACCATAGTTGCTGAACATTCATCTTGCTGCTCTAACATTAGCAGGATGGCCTTTGACACTTCAGCAAAATTATTTGGAAGAGGACAAAAACGTAAGGTGGTATAAAACAACTGTTCATATTTCAGGTGCAGGGAAGACAGCTCAGTTTAGAATATATGAAGAGGTGTGTTCTTGTATTATGGAAAGCCCAACACTGCACAAAACAAGCAACACAGTATTAGCCGAAATTAAAAGCAGTATTTGTAATAGCCCACAGGCATCAAGTTATTACAGCCTAAAAATACAATATCTGAATTATTAGCTTTTATCAAACTGTTTCTTTTGGGAGGTGGGCGGTTGTTTCCTAGGAGGGAGATAGAAGTTGCTTCTTGTCTTAGTTGTTCCCCAAAAAACAACAGTCCAACAATAGAAAACTGGACTTCGTATAACAAAGTGAACTACTGCAGGTTTTGGCATACTGGCTTCATTAAGCATATGAAATGTCTCAAAACGGCACTGTGCTCCTTGATATGTGATAAGAGCTTTTGGTAAACCAATAGCTTAATGGTCAGACAAAACTGAGGGGGAGCTTCTAAAAGAGCCAGTTTCAAGTTTCTCCTGGTGGTTTCACCTGCAGGCTCTTTTTCACTAGGTGGCAGCGAAGTGAATACACTTGTCACTGTGTGTAACCTGACCTACCTCATACATTTTGTAATCTGACCTTGCTGAACTTATGATGTCATCTGTTTTCAGCCTTCCTAAAAGGTGACCTGCAAAAGATATAACATTAAGCTCGGATTCCACCCCGCCCCCCTTTTTTTACTATGAGGGAAAAGGTCATGAAAGCTTTACTTGTGCGTCTGCTTCCTTCATACATCTTTTTGTTTTATTTTTACATTTAGGCTCTGCCTTACCTGAGAAAGAACCACTGAAATGGTGCTATCACACAAGAGGAGTGTGAAAGTTTAGTAATTACAAAGGGAAGGGATTTTTTAGTCAATTTAAAACTTTCATTTTTTTTTTTTTGGATTAAATAGCTAATTAATATTGTTGGCATCCTCACAGCATATATTTCCTGAGTAACCCAGTAAACTATAGCAAAACCAAATTAACCCAGAGTTGAAGTGTTAAAAAGTGCAGAAAAGTGTTTTCTAAATGTGTTGGGCTAACTTCTTACATAACTAAGCACCAAAAAAAGGCAAAAGCCCCATCTTTATTTAATGCCATCTGCACTTTTAACCAAGAGGAACCTGAGTGGGAGCTTACCTTTGGGAAAGAAAATACAGCAGATCTCACTCTCATAGCATTTGTATGCCATTTATTATGAACTAAACCATAGTTCTGGCAAAACTTCTCTAGAGGAAGTTTTTTCACACCAAAGCAGGATTCTGCCAGTCAGAAACAAGTCATGCATAGCTGTTTAGTTTAGTTGGTT
Source organism: Alligator mississippiensis (assembly GCF_030867095.1). Classification (NCBI taxonomy): domain Eukaryota; kingdom Metazoa; phylum Chordata; order Crocodylia; family Alligatoridae; genus Alligator; species Alligator mississippiensis. The sequence continues at coordinate 23,390,967 of NC_081833.1, forward strand.
CAAGAATGGTGCAAGTAACACCAAGGTCACAGGTTTGATCCTAGGTTGGACTAGATGATAAACTGAGGTCACTTCCAGCCTTACTTCTCTATGTGTTTAAGATGAGCACCTCTTTTGTTTCTTATTTCATCTCTACTAATGAAAGAAGCAATACCATTTGTGCCAGGTGCATTCTTGCCCTGAATGGAGAAAGAGTGTTAATCTGCTGATTTACCCTGGCATCCAGAGTAGATGAGTCTCATTACCCCACACCCCACCAACTCAAGAGGATAAAAATGAAGCATCTCTAAGGCAAGAAACAATCTAAGTGGGAATGGAGGCCATGCAGGGAAGGGGAGAAATGTCTCAACAGCCAGCTCATGTAAGATTTACATTTGTTAGTCTTCAATTAAAAACACTCCAGAACGTGGGGCAGGTTCTAAGCCCTGACTCTAAGGGCAGTAGGAATTGTAGGCAGCAGGAATCAGATCAGACTCTGTGCTACACATCAAAGACATGTGAGCACATGTAACCCATGCAAGATAGAAAGCATTTTACTCTTTCTTCTCCCACACAAAGAAACTTAAAATGTCAGAGGCCTCCCCTCATTTCCAGGCTCTCTGAATATAGCTCTCCCTAGTGTTCTTGATTTGGAGCATTTTCAGTTACGTACAGCAACAATAAATACAGTAGCAAAGGAAGCACATTTTCCATAGACACACAGTGTTAGACTGCTCAGGGATCAACATCTCATAATAAGAGATAAAGGAAAGGTTGGAGTGCTTCAGTTGTTATTTTGGAGAAGGAGCAAAGTGACCATTAACATGGATGTGGGAGTTGAATGGAGCATGTAATGCATTTCAAGGACGTCTGGACCTGAATATTCAAGTTTGAACCAGTCAGACAGCAAAAAAAATAGTTATTCCATCAAGAAAGCAATTTCATTTCTTGAAACTTTACTGAATGTAATTGTTGGCAACATCAATTATTAATATCCCAGTTCTAATGAGTTTTGTCAGGTAGGGCTTTGAGTCTTTCTGCTATCAAACGGGACAGATTAACAGAAGCCTCACTCCAATCTCCAGCAGGGTAGATGTTAAAAGGATTAAGTAAAGAGACTACTGCAAAAATTACTGGGTAGGTATTCATTACCTTAGGTCAGTGGTTCTCACCTGAAGTGCCTTGAGAACCTGCCATGGGTATCACAACACCACCGTGGGATGGAACTGCACGGTGTCCCTGTTTTCAGGAGGTGCATCAGTGCCAAACTGAGAAACGGTTACAGCTGAGCGGTGCATCTGCCTGCATTATGTTACACAGGCAGGCACACTGCTTTTGCAGCAGCTCATCCTGGTTTGACTCCAACATGTTTAAAAGGTGAGGGACATGGGACAGTTCCACCTGATAGTAGTCACATCTATCCCCCAGGGTGCTACTGTTGTGAAGCAAAGCACATGGCATTAGCCTACAGCTGCAGAAGTAAGCACGCCATGGTACCCCCCCCTTGACCTGTCCCCTTTCCTCTCCAAGCCTTGTATCCTTTTGCCCATGTCCTCAGCACTCCCCACACGTTGCATGTGCAGCCTGGTGCCTCCTCCCTCTCAGCTGGGCACCCCTGGGCTCTGTTCATTAGGGTCCCAGGGCTGGAGTTTAGGGGGGATTGCCTTGGGATAACTAAGGGAAGAGCCTGGCCTAGTGGTTCCCGAACCCCATCAGAGACCTGGGCTGTGTGTGGGAAAGTCCACTGTTGCATTGGGAGCAAACATGTGCTAAGCCATGCAGAGCTAGGGGGCACTCCCCACCAGCAGCCTGAAAATACTGAGATAAATATAGTATAATTATATAACCAAGTAATAAGACATTAATTCGTAAAAGAACTATGCTTATAGTATATTATCCATAATATAGTGATATTCATTTTTAAGTGGGATGCCACTATAATTATGAAAAGTTTTGAAGGGGAGCTTGAATCTAAAAACTCTGAGCGCCACTCACTTAGATGAGTCTGATGAATGCTTTTTGAGGTTGCTAAGGATGGGCTCTGCAGCAGTTCTTTTCACCAAGTGTGCTACATTGAACCCTGATGTATTTAGGTACTATGAACATAATCTTTAATGTCAATTTATAAGATGCTTAGGCTGGTTTTGATTTTTTTAAATATATAGAGATACAGATATAAACTACAACAGTGTTTAAGATGGACATGGAGAAGGTCAGTGTCTCTTTAAGAGGATCCTTTGAGACATGTAACTGTAGAAAGGCTGGTGTATACAACATTGATTGGGAGTGAGGTAACCACAAACACCACTGTCTCAAATGAAAAGGGATTCAAGGTCTGACCCAGAAAACAAGCATCGTAACCACTGAATAAAACTTTAATGATAAACACAAGATGCTCTGCACACAGGCCAGACTGAATTATCTGATGTCAGGCCATAAACACAAGGCTCTTTTAGAAAGAGGAGATGTTAGCAGCCACCTTCAGCTTGCAGCTCAAGTTGCGCTAAATCAATCCTTGATATTCTGCCATCTTCTGGTTTAGGTTTTGGCAGCAGGATGGAGAAAATGTAGAAGGCAGGGAAATAAGTGATGGATTTCCCTAACCATGGAGCAGCCTCAGAGACCATGTTTTCCATCTTCATATCAAGAAGGCAAAGTAAAAGTCTAACTCCATTACAATAACTATAGGTTCCAAAACCTGGGCAGGTTAGTAGAGTTTATTCAAGTCTCTTTTACACATCACAATTCAGAATTCAAGTAGGAAGTTACCTTCTTAGAATTGTTTGTCTGTAACCTGTACAAGTTCTCTTTCAGCAGAGTTAAAAAAAATCCTCTACAGCAAGCAAAACGAAGATATACTATTTCATTTTCATGACATGCTGGAACAAACATAACAAATCATGTAGACTGTATTTATTTGATCATGGTGACATGATCATGTTGAACATTCAACATGTAGTGTTCTGAGTGTCAATGTTTCAAAGCAATTAAAGTGCTAATTCAAATTCCATCAAACAAAATATGTTTTAATATAATCTTTTACAATTTAACAACCCACTCCCTGCAAATAGTTATCAATATGCTTAGCTTCATGCACATAAGACCCACTGAAGTCACCAGAATTATTCACATTTAGGCTAAGCATGTGCCTAAGTGTTTTCAGGATTAGAGACATAATCATTCCATCTAACAGATTACTTATATTTACACCCAGAAGTAAATTGACTTTGGTTAACCTCAGCTATTAAATTACTTCTTCACTACTGAAACAATACAACAGCTAAATATTGATCACTGGATTCATTATATTTTTATGACAAATTTGAAAGCCCAGTGCCATTAAGTATAATACTGCAAGTTAAAATGGTTTGTTTTGATTCCAAGAACCAGATATTTCAATGTATCCAGCCTATTTAAGTACCTTTTACTCATTGTGAGAAGTTCATAAAGCATATTCATTTACTGTTAGTTAAACTAAATAGTATGTTGCAGCTACTTTCTTGTATGCCTATCTTGTTTTATTTATTGCTGCAAGAATTAATAAAACATTTAAACAAACACACTGTACTTCAAAGAAAGATAAGAAGAGACCCAAAAATATCAATATACCAAGCCAAGACTCACTGAAATAAAATCTTTTTGAACTCAGAAGGAAATGAGAACTGTAAACCCCCAAAGACCTATTTCCCTTGATTGAAAAAAGCAGAGCATAGAAGATGGGACACTTGGAAAACAATGCCAAGACTGGAAGTTGAGGACACCTTATAAATGGCAAACAGCCTCAGTTGTCTCAATTGAAAAAAAGCAGGATTTTTTAAAAATCAACTGAGCAGTTCTTGGATCTCTTGCAAGGATCAGAATCTGCATGCGATTGGTAGAGTGATCCTGCCTCTCTTTTGGAAAACTATGCAAGATTCCGGAATTACAATTATGTTCACAGCCATTTAAGACTGATGATATAATACAGTTTAAGTTGAAGCTTGCTTAAGTTTGTTATGTTTTCTCAGTAGTCTAAAACTTGTAGTCAAATCCTTATAACCTCTGTAGAATTTCATTTTATTGCAAAGATGCTCTGATTTCTGCAAAACTCCAATGCTGCACACAGGAAAAAAAATGCAACAGCCTCAGGAAAAACAAACAGATATTTTTATTGGATTGCACGTGAAACAGTATAATACAGTCGGGGGGGGGGAATCATTTATTTTTAAATTAAATTTGCTTTGAAATGTTTAGTTTTCAAATCAGCTGCATGTGTATTGATAGCATAGTGGAGAAAATGCCAGGAATAGGATGAGACCAATAAAACTTGAGGACATAACTATGTATACACTTCTGAGGCTTCTGACACCCAAAAAATACAGGAAGTAGCATTTGGGAGCCTGGAACAAATACACTGGGGAAGATAACTGGCTAAGACCAAGGAGCACACTGCACAAGGTGTGAGATATAAGGACAGCAACCTATAGCGTGATGCCATCTATAGAGTTGCTTCATCCTTAAAAGGCACCACAACTTGAGGTCTACTTTAACAAGTCAGTTGGTATAGCCCAAGGGAGCCAAAACAGCAGCCAAGAATTGACAGTGCACAGTGGAATCCTAGTCATATATAATGTCTTCCAGTGCCTTCCTTCTATGCCAGCAATAAGAAGTGACAACTAGGCTTGGCTCTATACAATCAGAGGAGTGACTCCCTTTGCATTTGCACTAAAGGGAACCTTCCATCACCTGCGACTCTATGGCCAGAGCTCAACACGAGTGCTGCAGTCCAAAACAGCCAGAAAGCACCCAAGGCTCTGGCCTATTAGCTGGATGCTATAGGTAATATTATTTATTCCATGAAATGGAACAAATTATTTTAAGCTTGACCTGAAAAGTGGTAATTCAGGCTGGTTTAGATGGATATAACAGCACCATCTTACATTCAGTTTGTATCTCCTAGCATTGCTAAGAAAACATTTCAAACATAGAACTGAAGAAAGTGCAGACTGTAGGCACATGGCTCCCCAGCAAGCTGTGGTTTCACAATAAATTCTACATCAGCAGTGAAGAATGCAGGAGTCCTGCTAATAACAGTAAAGCCAGACAAGTGACTGCAGTAACAATAGCATTATATAAAAAAGTAAAGGTGAAGGCTATGAGAAGGAATAGGAGAGTACAAAGCAGAGAAGCAAGCTACAAAAAGAAATATAACTTGTGGAGGACTGGTAAGAGTTTAAACCTAAAATTCTTTTTCTGTTCCTATCACTTAATGATTTAAATTTCAGCTCATACAGCAGCCATGCAATTTAAAGACAGTTGATTTTGAGTGGGAACTTGCAAGAATCCTCTTCTCTGAATTTACGTGGGGCAACCTTTTCTATAACCAGTTGAAACATTCAGTATTAATGTGGATGTCACATATTTTATGGGCATGTTTCTTTAATTCCACAATACATAAACACACTGTTCACACAAAGCATTGCCATAAAACATTACACATTAATGTGTGACAGGACTAAGTCTTCAAACTGCCCCTATATCACCATTTCTATTTACTCGTGTGTCTTCTTCTAAAGGGCCAATCATTGCTAGATTTAAAATTCTGCATCTAGTTGGATGGTTACAGTAATATCATCACCAACTATGTAGCATAAGAGTTCAAGACAGGTGAATAACAAGGGTGCCTACAAAGCTTGAAGAAATTAACTTTAATGAAAGACTTTTCATGTCTGCATCTTAAATAGAGTCCCACTGTGACAAGGAAGTGAGTAAAGAAAAATAGTTGTCATGTCATGAGAGAGAGAGAAATTTCTCTTTTGAATCAAGAACAGTTATTTTGTATTTACAAAACTATTTTCCTATAGGTTTGTACAGCATGAAACTTATCCTCTATGTTAATGCAAAATAAACAATAGGTTCATTTTTTTCAGGAGATGTTGAATTATATACAGAAAGTAAACAATTTTTCAATTTAGGTGTTACATTTCTCATTTCAAAGTAGGTATGTGAGATTAAGTTATTTCTCCTCTCAAACCCCTGCTCCCATGTTGAACACAACATCTACCCATTCTTTTTAGCCATCTTACTGAAAGCTGTATTCATGCATTGGTTACTGTAACCCTTTCACTTTCCAGCCTCCCATTTCAATCCTCTCTTCTCTCTAGCTTATTTAAAAAGCCACTCTGAAATTAACTTCCTGCCTCCTCATAATCTCCCTTGTGCCTATCTTGTATCTATTCACTTTTTCACCATGTCAAACTAAAGCTTTTTTCCTCCCTTCAATACATTGCATCTTCTTACATTTCTAAACTTGTCCCTTAGGTCCTGTCTATACTTGAAAATTTGTCCTGGTGTGTCTAGGTTTACATAAAATTGCTCTGAATTATGTGTTTCCACAGGTTTCATCATGTTGGTTTACCTAAACCTACATAAAACCAATGCAGCTTCTCTCATGCAGACAAAACTTTATGCTGCACCCCTCTCTTGTCCCTAAAGTTAAACCCTACTCTCTTCCATTTTCCTCTCCCAGTACTGGCTATTCACTTCTTTGGTATTCCATACTCTCAGAAAGTTTCTCATGCTTGCTGTCTCTCCTGGAAACCTATGAATTCTCATGTATAACCTATCTCCACACTCTTAAGTGTGGTCCCCTATGGTCTGATATATTTGGCCTTCCCTGTAAAAGTTATTCCCGTCTCAGTGAGCGATATCAGAGCAGGCTCTTAGTACAAATACACTATGCTGGTGCATGAAAGTGACTCAGCTGTAAGCATCCATGGTATAAAATATAAACTTCTGCTACTGCTTATTCCTAGGTTATTTTTATGTCAGTAAAATCAATATGAATTTGCAGTGGTGCAGCTACCCTGGTGCAAAAACCCCTTGAGTTTTGCTGGTCTTAGACTGCAAGCTCTTTTAAGTGGGACATGTCTCATCATGTTTTGTAAGTTCCAGGTATACTTGTGGTTCTATATAAAACTAGAATACTTTGTTTCTATAGCACAGGGGTGGGCAATTATTTGGACCTGTGGACCACAGGCAGTTTTGGGGGCTGTCGTGGGCCAGTCTGCACCCCAAGCTCCCCCCTGCAACAGCCTGGAACCTGTGCGCCCTGCAGCTCCTCACCGTCACCAGTGGCCAGTAGCAGCTGAGCACAAAGCCCTGCTGCGTGGGGCCTTAGCCCCATGGGAACCAACTCCAGCCTCAGCCCCAAGGGGACTGGAGGGGACCTGCGTGCATAGCCCAGGCCCCAACCCACCTGCAGCCACTCCAGACTTGTGTCCCAGCTGGAGCGGACCAGCTCCAGATCAGCTGGGGCCTGTGCGCACATCCCTGATGCCAGCCTGCCCCCGTGCCTGCTCTGAACCAGCCTGCTTGTGATGAACAGGAGCAGCAGCCAGACAGAAATTGCTGGTGGGCATGGGTGCTCCTCTCCACTGCAGAGAGGAGCCACGGGGCAGCTTGAGTGCAGGATCCAGATGGCTGCAGTGAGAAGGGCCCAGCAGTGGCGACGGGGAGGCGGCTGCTTTTCCCCCAAACCCAGAAGCAGCTTCTGCCCAGCTGCCACCAGTTATCTCGGGCAGGCAGGTCAGGCAGGTCCAGAATGGGCGCAGGGTGGCCCGGGGTCAGGGCTGTGTGCACTGGTCTGCTCCAGTTGGGGGAGGTCCAGAGCGGGCTCAGGACAAGCCAGGCCAGGGCCAAGGCTAGGGTTGTGTGCGTGGGTTCTCCACCAGTCCCTGTGGAGCTGAGACTGGAGTCCAGCAGCAGAACCACCCCAGCCCTGCTGTGCACTTGGAGGCAGTGAGATTCACCACAGGCCAGACAGTGCCCGGGTCAAATGGGACCAAGGGACATGCCACAGGCTGGACAAAGTCCCTCCATGGGCTGGACCCAGCCTGCAGGCTGTATTTTTCCCACCCCTGTTATAGCACACAACAAAAATTAAGAGAATTCAGACAGGACTCTTGCTGTTTCCATTTGACCTCTCCTTAACTTCCTAAAACACATATTTTATTTACTATTTAAAGAAATATGTTTGTTTCTCAGTACAGAGCTCTCAAAGCTAGCAAAGTAAGTGTCCTTCTATGGATTTTTAAATATATATGGCTACTCTGGAAAGACTTGTAGTAAAAAATTACAACTACTTTTGCCTTGGAGGTGGTGCTTATAACTTGGAAGAGAACTGCAGCTGGAAGATTTAATGGTTTCGTATTATGTTGGTCTAGATTTTTTTTAATTAGTCAAAAAGCAGCATGCAAGAGTTCACAATGCAGAAGATTCCTTACATATAAGCATTAAATAATTCTATACGTACCCTGAAATTACAACTCCATCACAAGAATGTACACTGCACAGAATTTTGCCCAATTCATACTGCAGCTGGCTCACAGCTCCAACACGGTTCTGCATGGAAATAATAGAGCATAATGTTGGCATAGACCTAGGATTGTCTAACAACAAATTTACTTTCCTATTCTCCTAGTAGTGCTTTTCCAGGGGATCAAAAGGCTATCCTGCCCATTTCAGTGGAAGCCAACGGAAATGAAGTCCTCCTTTCTGCAAGTCCTCCCTTCCTCCACACTACTGTAAGTTTCACGTATTTTTCCCCTACATACTCTGTATCACTCCAAAATTTGTCATCACTTAAAGATGGGGTAGAGCAACTCACTATCACCCTACAGATCAACATGGCTTTGTTTAGCAAAGTTGTACTAACCAGCTAGAGGAGGAACATTTATTTTAATTCCCTTGAGAAGAATGATGTACATTAACTGTGCAGTGGACAGCTGTAAGCCACCATAGACTACGGATCTCTCTCTTTCAACATATTAAGAGATGACAAGGGATGGGCTAGAAAGAATAGAGAACAACCTGCAAATAGATGGATTCCCCCAAGAACTCTTCCCAAAAGCAAAGGCCACAGGACTATGTTTATGAACATCCACGGCAAACAACCCTAGAGCTGTTGGTTACACGACCAGAAGGCACAGAAGTTATCAGTGCCCATCTGCAACGTGAAAACAAGACAGAACACAAAACCTGAAGAAGGGATACAGGTTCATGAAGCCCTCTGCCGCCTTCACACCTTTTACTGGCTAAAAAGGCTGCAGTACAGAAGCTCAAATTTCATTAGCAGCAAAATGTCTGATTTGAGCTGGGTTCCCACCTTTCTGCACAGTCATCACTGGGTACTGTTCTAGAAATCTCTTCATTTTACCTTCCAGTTTGTTCTTAAAGTGTGTTCTTTGGCCCGACAATCTTTAAGAGCAAGCTTCCAGCAGGAACCATCAGAGATACTGTTATCAAGCAGGTATCCTTCCTGTTGGCACAACCTATACCACAGCACTTCATCTTCTGCAAGCACCTTCCAGGTTCTGCTCACCTAGAAGCAGACAGCAATGAAACATATCACATTAGACAACTACTGGGACTTAACTGTCTTCCAAATCAGTACACCTGTTTTACCCTATATTCGTGACAATATACAATTTTTCCTTTAGACAAAAAGCTTACATTTTGTAGGACTTTAGTGGAAGGACTGGAACTGCAGTATATAAAAGAGCACAAGAGCAAAACATTTTCACACATCCTCCAACTAATTCCTAGCAGCACCAACTAATATCAATTTTTCATATCCAGACTTTTAATCTAAATTAATTGGGGGACTGGGGGATGGGGGTTGAATTTCAAGAGAAAGCTAGGGACTAGGTAGCATTAAGTTCAACACAAGTGTGAATAAGAATTTGTTTTCATACTTGCACCTAAAAATAACTCCCATCTCAGCATCATGCCTCTGAAACCCTGCTGACAATGACTGATTAGGAGAATGACAGCAGTGAGATGCACAATATTGTATTACAGTACACATCAATAGGAATTAAATATTAACCTAAATTTTTAAAGTAGCCTCAAGTTGCCGCCCTTTTCAGAGAGAATTACTTCTTTGAAATGAACCATATGCCTAGATTTATCATTTTAAAGATTTAAAGGCCCTCAAAGGAAAGAATTACTTTAAGCATAGATTGTTCTTTACAACTCTTGCTTCAAAGAACAGAACAGTATGCAGTGAGAAAGCTTTGTCAGAAAAACTGCTATCAATGGCTGCTTACAGATAAGGGGGACCCCCCCCCAAAAACAAAACCAAACCCCAACGCTTTAAGCTTGGCAAACCCCTGCACCAAGCACAGCACATGCCCAGAAGAGGTATCGTGTCAGTTTGACCCAGCTTGCTCAATGTCTGTATAGCTCACATTCTTCAGTAGAGCTTTTTTGCACTTTAATCAAATAGTTGATTGAACCAGCTTTAGATAAAAGTGCCAAAAAGCCCCGCTGAAGCACCTGATCTATACAGACACTGGGGAGCTGGGTCAAACAAATGCACTTCCTCTTCCAGTAGAGCACTGTTTTGTTTTTTCATGTCTGTCATGAGACCGGTGATCAGCAACACACTGGTTCAGACAGATGTATAACCTAAGTTTTGCATCATTTTTACTGAATTACTATCAGTAGCTTAGTACATGTTTTCAGTCACAGGCTTGTAAGTGCCTCTTTTAAGTTGTCTATACCCTGTAAAGTGACCCCATGTTTACACTACAGTTCAGCTCAATCCAAAGTCACTGAAAGTCATCAGAATATACCATATAAGGTGTAGGAAGTATCGATTAAGATCAGAATTGCCCCACAGATGCAGGGGGGGCGGGGGGGGGGGGTGTTCAGAAAACGCAACCAACCATAAACACCAAATAACTGCTGCTGATTTGTTTGGAACGTTAACCGAGGAAGCACACATGGTGCAAAAACACTTTACATATCTGGTGGCAAATATGCAGTAACAAGGTCTCCTCTGTAAGCCACAAATGACTGGCGTGATACATTTTGAAATGGTGAACAATATTAATTGCTGCTGTCTTGATTCCATTGAGGCACAAAGAAGTGCAGTTGATCCAACTGAAACCTTAACGCAGCCTCAAATGTCTTTCCAAACTGGAATTTCATTAAGAAGTAAGAAAAATTGTATTACAGTATGTACTGTAAATCTCAGTTCCTCCAAGGAAAGGAGAGAGTTTAATATTCACCCTTCCCAGGGAATAACCCCCCCAAAGGAGATTGCAGCATGGGTATAGTACTGAAAAACAAATAGCTATATAATGACATTTAACAGTTGGCAACTGTGATTGAGTGAGAAATAACCCTTGGAAGAGACATAGGTCCCATGGTGGCCAAGTAGCCTGCAGAGATTTTTAAGGTCTGTAGCCCATAAAAGCTACCTTCTCTTGGATACGAGTACCTAACCCCAGCAGAGATTCTAATTAGTGACTACAAGATTCAATCCAAACTAAGCCATGTAGGTTGAGTCAGTTTTCATGACTGGACTAGACTACTGATCTGGGCCCAAGTTAGTCACTTAGAAATGACAACTTGCACGGTACCTTCCCTACCTATATATGACTTAATTAAAAAAAAAACAGAGACTTCAAGTGGCCATTGCTTCCATCCCAACATAGATGTGGTCAAGTAGTTGAGAAGAATCAAAAAGAAACAGAACTTCAGGCTGCTGTAATGCATTGACACATTTGCTTTCAAACCCCACTAACCCGAAGTAATATAAATCCACACACCATCCTTAAAAGAAAAAGCTACCCTTTTTTTTGCCCACACACACACACCCCTCCCCCCCTGATTTGCAGGGGTTAATATTCTGGAACAACATTATAGGTAAGAAGGGGGTCAGACTCGATGATCTATTGAGGTCCCTTCCGACCCTAACATCTATGAATCTATGAAGGTTCCTTTCCATTCTCTTTAGCTGAAGCATAATTCTGCACAAATAGAAGTAAACAAGACAAAGCTATGCCAATTTTTACCTTGCTACAAGAAAAAAAAAAAAATCTTGCCAGAATACATTCACAGAGCCATTTCTAGTTTCAAGCTCTTTAAGAGGATTTTTTAATAAAGAATAGGTCAAAAAAGAAATTCAAGCTATAAAAATAGTGTGTCAATTTAGCTTTCATGAACGAATGTTAAAAAGAAAAAAAAAAGAAACCCTATCCTATTATGATTTTTAATCAAATTATACTGAGTTGTGCCAGTTTACAAGCATGGATTTCCAAAGGGTCGCAAACACAGTCTTTCCTTAATGCACCAAAACTGGCATGACAATCCCTAGTAAAAGCCCCACTGAGCGAGCCTCAGCTGCAAGAAGTCTCTAATAAAAGTGTCTCAAGCATTTCACTTTACAACACCACTGTGAACTGCTGCATTAAAAACAGCTATTGGCTTGAAGTCAGCTTTATTAGATCTCTTGAGTTAGGGATTCAGGTGAGGCCCTGACAGCCAAAAATCATGGCTTTATTTGCGCACGCGTGTGCACACACGCACATGCATCCTTTTGTTAAAGGCTATCTGAAAGCTCAGATTAAACATTCTAAACTCTTATTACAAAATAAACTGGGATATCATTATTTTCCAAGTTTGTATTGTATTACAAATCTTTCCATAGCAAGATGTAATCATTGAAAGGCATTGCTGACCCTACCTCTATAAATGTCTAACTTTATTGCGCCTTTTATGTGCCCATTATCTTTTTACTATGTTACATTAGTGTCCTGGCCACTCTGGATAAAGAAACTTCAGTTTCCCCTCACCTCCACACAGAGAAAATGTTACATCGTGCTTAGGACAAAGAGAAAGCAGCACATGTGAACATAGAAATCACACCACAAAACCTTCTGTTTGCCTCCTGTTTTTTAAATACTATCTATAACACTCTTCACATGAGATTCCAAATGTTACTACTCCTATTATAACTGATGGACCAAACTCCCATTGAATACTTATTAAGTACTTATTCCTCCCTGTCTCCTTCATTCTCCGTTTTTCCACTATCACAAAATACACAGACTACTGTACTGGTTAATGTTTCTAAATTACTCTGAAGATAAAAAACAAACTACTAGTGTTAAACAGACATGGATTAAATCTCCTACTAATCTAGTTACAAACAAAACTAAATCCTCCTTTAGCTATAATTTTTAATACACATAATGGAGTATTTTCACCACAAAATCTAAGCAACTAAAGTTGTCTTCTTTAGCAACTGTAAATGTATATATGTATATAACCAAGAGTTTAAACTGCTTTATACAATACAGACAAACCACACGGCTTCACAGTGATGAACTGACAGGCCTGATACTGCAAAAGCAGGAAAGCTAATGAAACTACTTACATAAGACAAGCTGTTCATAGCACTTCTGCTTTCCACTCATGTCTGCAGCAGGAGGTCCTCAATATTACCCCCTTTTTTGAAGCTGTTTAAATATTTGCCAAATATATACGTTCCCAAATACCTGCTCATCTCATTCCCATTCATGACAAATATAAGGAAAGAAAGAGCCTTTTGTGACTTCTAAAAATGCAATAATCAAAAAAGAGTAATTCTCTGATTTACACTAGTATGGACTGTTCACTGCCTCATGAACTCAGACTTCAGGAACTGATGACAATTAATTTACATACCTTTATGGTGTTTAAAATGCCACACAAACCACTTTGCACTTAATATAGTATTAATTTTAAGAAATCAAAGAGACTTTCCAAGGAACAAAAAAAAAGGGGAAGGAGAAAATAAATCAGGGTAAAATTAAAGCTGTTCAGAACAATCTATTGTGTGATATAACCTCTAAGAGACTTCGCTGTCACACAACTTTACTGTTAGTCTGTTACCAATTTGGTGTAAAGAACTAAGCAAACAGGTTTCCTCCAAAAGGAGCACACATAGTTCATGAAGCCAAATTCACTAACTGGCTCAATTTCACTAAAATCCCATGGCGCCTTAATAAAAATAACCTTTCTATGATAATGTTATAAAGCAGCAGGGAATTCCATTTAATAGAAGAGGGGTTTTATCCCCCCCCCCCCCAAAAAAACCCAAAATCACCAAGAGAAAAATGAAAATGGTATTTATTTTTATTGCCCTGCTTTTTATTTGAACACTTAAAAGAAGCCAATTCTGTGCTAAAAGGCTTGGATATTCATCTCATTCTGCAAGCGCTATAAAATACAGGGCATATGCTCAGCTGTTAGCTACCACTTTCTATTTAGGAATTTCTTCTAAGAACATTCTCCTCATCTAACATTTACCTTCTCATAAGATGTTTTTAACACCTAAAGAAATGAGCCTGAATAAAAGGTGGAACTCAAGATCAGCTAAAAAAGGGGAGTCCCTTTGGTAGCCAGAAATACTGCTATGCTCTGAAGTAAATTTTTCACAGCTGCAGAAAAATTAATTTTCTAAGCAATCCTCTCTTGAAATGCAGCCCTGTTCCATTTTTATAGGATGCAGTCTTTATTGCATGCTCACATCTCAGTTGAGGACAGAAAGAGTAGCAGATGCAAAAGCTTCTACAAGGCACATTAACACAGCCATACAACAGAAATAAAAAAAAAAAAAAACTTTAGAAGAAAAAACTTTGTGTTGTTCCTTTGCTTTGTTTTATTTTTTGTCAGGGACACTGTCAGGTAACTCTCCTTATCTGTGTAACACCATAAATTATACACTCAGAGAAAACAGAAAAATCTAATTTAATTCCATCATTCATATTATTTGGTTATTATTTATATCTAATTCCACAGTGAAATTAGACAATTTCTAGGGGTGCACCAATACATTGGTCCATATCGTACTGGCACTGACAAAAAGGAACTTGACATTAGCAACTGGCTTTTTTTGGCTGATGTGGCTGATAACGTCACTAATATGGCAGTGGGGTTGAGCCAGGGCTCCACCTGGGCTGGGTGGCGGCAGTGACCCTGGGAGGTGGGGCACAAAAACAGCTAACAACAGCCATGTAATAGGCTGGTTGAAATACCTGACCTTCTTAACACCTTTAAGGATAAGCAGCATTTGCTAAGCTAGTTCTTCCCACCTGCCTCGCAGAATTTGTAGAAGGCAAGAAAGGCTGCGCAAAGAGAGACCCAAGGAAGTGGCCGGAACAGTCCTAGAACCAGCTGAGCCAATGTTGTTGCATTATAGTTAATTTCTGTGTTAATACGACTAAAATTCATGAAGAGGGTGAGTCTGAAACAAATTGACTGCTGACAGGTTGGTAACAGAAGCTGTTTATAATCACACAAAAATGATGCTGTCAGTCTGAAGAAAAACCTCAACCTGAGTACTTTCATTTTAAGTTAGGTTACCAAATTATTAAAAACTGAGAGAAAGTGTCACATTCCACCTCTCACTATGCTGTTAAGTAACTTTCTACATTTCAGCTTGCACAATGGAAATAATTAAAGCAGCTTTATATCCAGGTTTTCAGTATTGCAATGTTTGGATTTCAAATACTCCAGGAATTCTCATTTGTTTATGAACCACTATAT
The DNA here is from genome assembly GCF_030867095.1 of Alligator mississippiensis. Taxonomy (NCBI): domain Eukaryota; kingdom Metazoa; phylum Chordata; order Crocodylia; family Alligatoridae; genus Alligator; species Alligator mississippiensis. The sequence continues at coordinate 23,406,306 of NC_081833.1, forward strand.
TCACTGGAATTAAATTTATGCAAGCATTTCTTTTGGTTTTAAGTTCTGATGGTGTCCCTTTAGAGCTGTTATCAAACCTTGGACATTTTGGTTAACTGTACACTGCTGCAGACCATAAATCCAATCCATTTACTACTGCTTTCTATATTCAGCTTTTGGAGAGCTTCCAACGTGCAAAGAATCACAGAAGCCCAAGTCTCGGGTGAGAAGAAAGTGTCATTTAGGGCTACCACATGGTAGAATGGCTGAATGCATGACTGTTTACTTGAGCAGTCATGCTGATCTTACAGGAAATAAACCAAGTAAATTTAATGTGCTTACCTGAGCACATTTTCCCAGCTCAATTCTACCCAAGTACTGAAATATTTTTAATGCTAGTTCATAAGGCAGCTGGACATCAAAGAAAGGAATCTCATTTATTTCATTCTGAAAAAAAGGAGAATAGAATTATAGAAAATTAGGTTTAGAAGGGACATCAGGAGGTCATCTAGACCAACCCCTTACTCAAAGAAGGACCACCCCCTGAACTAGATCATCCCAGCCAAGGCTTTGTCTACTAGCTGCATCTTAAAAACCTTCAAGGATGCTTCCACAACCTTTCTGGGTAGCTTGCTCCAGTGCTTTATTACTCTCCTAGTGAGAAAGTTTTACCTAATATCTAACCTAAACCTCCTTTGCTGCAATTTGAAACCATTGCCCCTCGTTCGGTCCTCTGCCACCACTGAGAACAGTCTAGCTCCATCCTCTTGTAACCACCCTTCGGATAGTTAAAGGCTGTTAAACTACTAGCTTTCACTAATGTATGAATAAATAAACTGTTCATGCTAAGGAATGAAGTAGTTGGGAAAAACATTATGATATAAGCAGGAGGGATTACAAGCACTCTTGATGTTTTCACAGTTCTATCAGTTTCAGTGATGTAAACCATGAATACTCTGCTTTTCCTCCTTGCAATCCCACTACAACAGGATGTCAAGTAATAATATATGCATAAAGGTTCCCAGCTATTCTGTTGATTCATCCTAGGAGTTAGATCAGGAAGTCACATTACTGCCACCTGAAACATAAAAGGCTACATTTCTATTTCAGATAAGAGAGAATTACAGGCTTGCCTATATTATTGGAGTTTTTAGTCACAAGGACACAACAGATCTTACTTGAATAACACTTCTTTTTTGCACTCAAGTGATTTTACTGGTTTCAATAAACAAATCAATATAAAGCACTTTGTCATTTACTAATGTTCAGTTGCAAGCTTTTTTTTTTGTATTTAAGTAACAAGGGCCAGCACAGAAATCCCCATAAAGCAACTGTGTTGCTGTGAAGACAGCTACAACTATTTTAAAAATAAAGGATAAATAGATTCCACATCACAAGATTCCCAGTGGTGCTGCTCATCTGAAAGACAGGACAAGTTTCTAACACGAAACACCTTTGTCAAAGAGATTAGCATGAATGCACTTAAAAACCTAAGTCTACTGCAAATTCATTTCATTGAGAGTTTTTAAATGGTGGGGGATAATTGACCAAAGACAATAGGACACTGCATTTAACAGACCAAAATGAGATTATATTGTTTTCCTGCAAGCCTGAAAATAATCATTTCCAACCAAAATAAATGTATTATAAGAATCTTTGTTTTAACTGAATAAAAATACAAAACTTACCTTTTTTAAAGAGAACAGAGATTACTTTTTTTTAAGGACCAGTTAACTCATGCATAAGTAGCTACAGTATTGTGGGGGCCTACACTTCATGTAGTGTTTCAAGATTTGCAGCTAGAAAAAAAGATTTAAATCCTCTCATTTCTAATCTTCTGTTATCATGCTGACTACATAATCAAAATTAATGTTCCAGGTATATTTTTCATAATATGTACTTGCATTTTGAACACTTAAATTTCCCTCTATTTCTGAAATTTTGCTTGCCAATATTTCTTTAGGGTTTTGTAACATCTACATCTTAAATGCTTCAAAATCTTCACACTTTTCCCAGTATAACTCATGCTTAAAACAACTTTGATGTCTAACTTTGGGAAAATATAATCCCCATTATTCATTACCTAGGTACAAGGAATTCATTATCTAGGTACAAGCACATTCTGATTCATCAGCTACCTGTACTTTCCAGCTCTTCTTTCATCCTGCTGGCCAGGCTACCTCAACACGTCATTCCAGGTCTCTCTTCAACACCCTTCCTTGCCTACTCCTCAAATCCATACCCTCTACAATACCAAGAAACAACAACATAGCCTACAGTGGGCTTATTTAGGGTTTGTGTACGTGGGGAAAACATTGCAGTTAGCTAGCTTGTGAACATACACAGCAATACCTATTCCATACTAAGTCTGTGTGAACTCTCTTATTCCACACTGACTCACTGTGCAGTTTAATTTAACCCTTCTACAATGGGCTGAAGGCATTCTCAGTGATAACATGCCTGCACAGGGAGCTAACGCAAAACAGCTAATTCACCTTACCAATATTTATTTCCCCATGTAGACACATCCCAAGGATAACACTTTTTCCCCAGTAAAGTGAAACTGCATATATTTAACTTTTTTCCCTGAGATATAGCATACTAATGACTAAATCATAACAGCATGGGCACAGATTAAACACAGGCCTCCTGATTGCAAGGCAAGGGGAAAAAAAAATCACTTTTCCATGATGCAGAACACAACTGCTAGCACCTGATAGTCTCATCTAAGCAAAGTGCATGTCCAGTGTACATATATTGAAAATCCCCAAACAATTCACATAATGTGTCAGTGGCATAGAGCTCACCACAGCACAAAAAGCAAAAACTATAAAGAAACCATATAACATTAAGTCAGCACTGGCCTGTCTAAAAGTCTATTGGAATGAATCCAAAATTCAAATACTGCTGTCCCCTCTGAGACCGATTTGCACTCCTGTGTGCTAATGGAGCACTAATTCTGTAAATGGATTAATTTGTGCCTTGCAGTCAGAAATTTAATCTGCTCCTCTTAATTTTTTTTTTTTAAAAAGCAGAGTAATTAGTCACAGTGAAGTTAGTAAGAAGCAAAAAACAAACAAAAAAAGGACTTACTTTCCCTACTAATTTTTTCTGCACCATAAATAAAATCTCCAACTAGAGTACAGGGAGAATTTAGCAGAATAAGCTTTTAACTTGTTCAGATCTGCAATTTGGACTACTTTCAAATTAACTGCTTCATTTATGCAATTAATATTGGTTTTCTTGGTGACAGGAAAGTTTCTCCACAAACCCATGCTGTGGCAAGATATTTAGCACAGGCACCATAATTAAGCACGCATTGTCTTGAATAAACCTAATGAATTTAACAGCGGAAGGTTTTACCACAATCTGAGTGTAGTAGGGAAGGAAAATATTCGTTGTGAAAAAAACTGCTGTGGATAAATTAATATATTCAAGAACTGAGATGCAATAACCTCAGAGCAACTTAAACCAAAAATGAATCTACACCGTGCTTGGAGAGAGTATTGAGCAACTGGAGCAGCATGCTGTGCTCCTGAAAAAGTGATTTTCTTTGTACTGCAATAAGAAGGTCCATGTTTAATCCATGACCCTGATGTTACAATTTGACTACAAAGAGTCTTCTACCCCACACACAAGCAAAAGGTATTTACACTCTATAACCTTCCTAACCCACCAGAGAAAAGGTTCGTGTCAGCACATAATGAAAAAAAATATTTATAAAAAAAAAAGTAAAGCAGTAAATCCAGGGGCAGATGCTGTCCCTTGATTCCTGCTCTAGCCAAGGTTTAAAACCAACTGCCTGGCAGTGGCAGCATTTCTCGCCAGGCAGCAGCGAGAGGCAAGTGACTTCCTGGCACATTGAAATGTACCCGATTCCTCCTAACCTCTTAATTCCACAGGTGTGAATGAGTAACGACCCGCTCTCCTTGGCAATGCTCTTGGTGCTGCACGCACGGACCTGGCCTTTCTTCTGCGCTGCGGCGGTCTGGTCACTGCCCCGTAGCGCAGCTCCCACCTCTGGGCCCTGCAGCCTGTTCTTACCTCATCCCCATGACTTATATTTGGTTTTGCATCAATCTTAAACTGAATAATATGGCCCTGGGCCCCTAGCGTATCCATTTCTAGTTTCTTTTTACCTGGAGAAAAACAGGTGCTGTATAATATGGAGTGCACTGCACCGGGGACAGCCTCCTTTTCAAAACCCTAGGTCCACCCTGAGTAAGTCCTTCCTTTTCAGGGTGGTCAGGGAAAGTTTTGCTATGTTGGGGGTCCTAATCCTCACCCGAGTGTGTTTGTGATGCCGGGAGTGCAGAAGCCTCCCTGCACGCCCCGCCCCGCCCCAGCCCAGCCCTTTCCATGGGGGGCCCCACAAGTAACGAGGCTTTGAGTGAGCTGCTGGGCCGCGGCTCGCCTGCCTCCCCCGGGACAGGCTGGGAGGCGCTCGGAGGAGAAGACGGCTTCTCGTCATCCCCGGCACCTCGCAGGGCCCCCCCGGGCCCACCCCGCCCTGGCCCCGACCCTGTTTCTTCCTCCTCTTCCGTGTGTCATGCCGGGTGTGGGCGCACCCGCCGCACCGGGGCGGGGAGGCCCCTTGCCCGGCCGGCCCCGGCGCGAGGCCGCGCGGGTCCGTACCAGGTCTCGGATGAGCTGCCCCAGCAGGTCGTCCTCGGCGGGGCCGGGCGCCGGAGCGGGGGCCGGGGCCTCTTTGCCGGGGCCAGCCCGGGGCCGGGCCGGGCGCGGGCGGCGGCTCCGGGGCCGCCCGTCCAGCAGGCTCCAGGCCAGCGCGACGCCCCCGCTCTCGCCCGGCCCTTCCCCGCCCGGCTCCGGCTCCGGCTCCGGCTGCCTCCGCCGCCGCTTCGCCCCGGCCAGCTCCTCCCGCCAGCGGCGGCGGAAGAGCTCCAACTCCGCCGGCCCGTCCGCCATGGCGGCCCGTCCCCGCCCGGCCCCGCCGCCGCCGCCCGCTCCCAATCGCGGCCCGGGCAGGAAACGGCCGCCGCGGCCTCTCGGTTCCGCCGCACCAAGGTTCCTACGCGGCCCGGCCCGGCCCCGCGCGGGGTGCAGGCTGGGAGCCCGCGGGGCCGAGAGGTCGGTGCAGCCGGCCGGCAGGGCAGGGCGGGGCGGGGCTGAGCAGCGCGGGCGCGCGGCCCGACACGTCCCGCGCCGGCACTGCGGGCGGACCCGCGCGCCGCAGCCTCAGCACTTCGGGACAGAATGTCCTCTCGGAGCTCACACCCCTGCCCCCGCCCCCGCCTCTTGCTACCGCTTCCTCACTGCCCCAGCCCAGGGAAGCGTCAGTGCTTGCCCCTGCCTGCCTGCTGCAGGGGGCTAGGGGAGGGTTGGGCTCAGCTGGGACAAGGGCAGCGGTGCAGGCAGGGAAGGGAGACCCCTCCTGCCCATCGTCGCTGTCGCTGTCCCCTGCTGAGTCCTCTGCTGCACAGCCCCGCTGGAGCAGGCGGAAGCTTCCCCAGCCCCTGCGACAGCAGGCTGGGGAGGAGAGGGGACCTGCCTCCCAGCATGAAGGGGAAGGAGGGGGATCCCTCCCTGCTTTGGGGACTTTAAAAAAGCTCCCAGGGTGCGATCCAATTTGAAAGGGGGGGACAGCCACACCACTGCACCCCTCTGGATCTGCCCTGGCATGCAACATAATGCAGCTCTGATTGCGAATCAAGTAGTAAAACTATAAGCGTATGACATTGGTTCATCAGGGAATGATGGTGGATAAAACCATAAGCAAATAGTTGCTTTCAAACAGGGCAATTGTATAAGCCCTGTCGCTTAAAAATAAGGGACAGAAATTGCTTCTAGTACTCAGTGCTACAGGAAGTTAGGACAGGAAGCTCTCTGTCCTGCATTTCAGGACAGGGCCAGGAAAGGGTCATACACTATTCAGTGTGTCATTCATACAAATAAATTAATTGTAACACTAGTAAGGCAATCAGTGCTATTCACAGAGAATCAGGTCAACCGGGTGCCTCTTTTACCATGTCCTAACTGTGGTGGCAAAGGACACTGCCTTCCTTCCTCATGTGACTGGCCAGAACTTTGTTCTTCATCCTACTGGGTACAGGTGAGACCACAGGGGTCAATCTATTTGTAACTCCCAGCCTTGATTATTGCAACTCATCACTGGAGTAAAGCCAGGGAGCCCCCATGAAAGTTCCAAATGGTACAAATGCAACAACTTGTACGTTTAGAAACACAGGAGATGGTAAATGCACCCCTTCAGTGTTGTGCAGTCTGAACTCTTCTTTCCCCTCCTACGCCAAGGTGTGAAGGATAGCTTAAAATCTCATATTCAAAATGTTTTGTGAGATGGTCTCCTGCTACCTTAGAAAAAAGCCTCTCCCCTCCATGACCCTTTAACATATCATAGAAATTAAAGTCTGCGAGGGACCTCAGAAGATCACTGAGTCCAACCCCTCTTTGCTGGGCAGGAATGGTGCTGAGATCAAATGATCCCAAGCAGGTGTCTGTCCAGTCTCCTCTTGAAGACTTCCAAAGTTGGGGACTGCACCACATCCTTGGGAAGACTATTCCTGATTCTGGCCACCCTTACCATAAACAAGTTCTTCCTTACATCCAACCTGAATCCATCCTCTAACAGTTTATGGCCATTGCTCCTTGTCCTCCCCTGGGGAGCCCTAGTGAACAGTTTTTCTCCCAGCTCCTGATATTCACCCTTTACATACTTTTAGATGGCCACCAAGTCCCCCCTCAGTCTTCTCTTCCTCTGGCTGAACAGTCCCATATCTCTTAGTCTTTCCTTATAAAGTTTGTCCTCCAAGCCCGTAAATCGTTCTTGTGGCCCTTCTCTGGACCCTTTCAAGATTCTCCACATCTTTTTTGAAGCGTGGCGCCCAGAACTGGATGCAATACTCCAGCTGGGGTCTCACCAGTGCTGAGTAGAGAGGAAGTATCACTTCCTTAGCACTGCTTGCAATGTGTCAGCTAATGCAACGTCTAGAACACAGTGGTGGTGGGAGAAAATATTATTGGGGGGGGGGGGGGGGCTGGAGGACCGCCCCTCCCTCGTGCAGGGCTGTTGCGGGGCCAGCATGTGGCAGAGGCACTGGGCATGGCTGTGCAGTGGCAGGGCATGGCAGTGGCACGTGGAGGAAGGGGAAGGAGGGGGATCCTCCTCCTTCCCCTTCCTCCGCAGTGGAGCTGCGTTTGGGGGGAGCTAAGCCCTGTTAGTCCCGGCCTTCTGCTGCCTATGCTAGAACATCTGTGTTTCCTCAGAGCAATCAATTTGCAGAGACTCCTGGAGGCAAGAAATAAAGACCTTCAGATATAATCAGGTTCAGAAATAACAGTAACCATCAGTATCATCAGTTACCTTCAAAGCTATGTTTACACTCCTTTCTTCATCTTTCCTTTGCTTGTTGCTCTCTCACATACACACACATAACACAATAGAGGCACCTATGTATGCCAATATACAACTATAAACTAATGTGGCTATTTATCCTGCAGGCTGGGAATGAAATGAAAGCAAGTTATTTCTATTGTTAGATACTTGGAAGGTGTTCAGATATTTTCATAGATTTCATAGACATTAGGGCTGGAAGGGACCTCAGGAGATCATTGAGTCCAGCCCCTCACCCCAGGGGCAGGAAGTCAGCTGGGGTCACAGGATCCCAGCAAGATAAATGTCCAAATGTCTCTTAAAGAAGTCCAGAGTATGTGCTTGCTCCACCTCTGGTGGCAGTCTGTTCCAGGCCTTGGGGGCTTGGACAGTAAAGAAGTTCTTCCTTATGCCCAGCCTGAAACGGTCTTGGAGGAGTTTGTGACCATTTGACCTTGTCATCCCATGGGGTGCTCTGGTGAACAGATGTTCCCCCAGATCCTGATGTACACCCCTTGTATACTTATAGGCAGCCACCAGGTCCCCCCTGAGCCTGCACTTTTCCAGGCTGAAGAGTCCCTTGGCTCTCAGTCTCTCATCATAAGGCCTGTTCTCCTGCCCTCTGATCATACGCATGGCTCTCCTCTGGTTATTATAGTAATGGGAGTTATATTGGTACCTAAATGGACAGAATAGCCACATGCCTAGTTCAGAGGAGCCAGTGCAATCCTTGAAATACTGGAATAATATGCTCTTTGTGGCCACAGCTACTAAGCAAATGAGGCTCAGATTTCTTACAAGCGATCTCAAGGGTAGCCTGCACATCATCATAATTGGGACAAATTCTATCCTGATGTAAACGAGTGCAGCTACATTGACTTTATTGGGCTTTTCCTCACTTACCTGTGGTTTTTTCCATTTACACACTACAGCAATCTACTTAGAGTACCATAAACATCTGAATAACTGGTCAGGCTACTAGGCCTGTGCAAAGCACTTAGTATTTGCTTTGGATTTGGCCGATTTGGGGCACAGTAATTTGAATCACTGTCCTGAATCGATTTAGCCAAATCTGATTTGGAGATTTGGCTGCTGCTGAATCAATCTAATCTCTGAATCACACAGGTCTCATCCCCCACCCACTTTCCCAGCCCCGTCCGCCCCAGCTCTTTGACAAAAAAAAACCCCACTCACCGGCTGCTGCCAGGCAGGAGGCGATCCCCACTGCCCCATGCCATGTGGGGGCTCTGCCAGAGCCCCCCGCCCTTGGCTCCCCACCTGGCCTAGCTCCCGGCATTTAAAAAAACAAAAACAACTCCCCCCCCCTCCACTCACTGGCTCCTGCCCAGCAGAAGTGATCCCCACTGCCCCACACTGCCCCACCATGAGCCCCCAGAAGCAAGCCCCAAGGCTGCTGCAAGAGCCGGTGAGTCAGGGGTTTTTTTTTTTTTTAAAGGCCTGGGAGCTGAGGCAGCCATGGGGGGTGCTGGGACAGCAGGCGGGGGGCAGAGGCGCTCAGGGGGGCTGGCGGAGCAGGCAGGGGATGGAGCCCGGCAGGGGTCCCCCATGGTTCCCTCCCCCTTCCTCCAACCTCCCCCCCCACCGGCTCCTATTTACCAGCTCCCAGTCCGGGTCGAGCTCCCTGCTGCAGCCAGCGGGGACTACGTGAATCGCCAAAGCTCTCCAAATCTTTTCCAAATAGATTTAGACCTTTTAATTGGTCCCCTGATTCAATTCGGATTTGGAGTTTCGGCCACCGAATCTCCTTCAAATCAAATCAGCACCTGAAGCTTCGCACAGCCCTACAGGCTACCATTGAAGTGAAAAACTTGTTCTCCCTGAATAATAAAAAATATATCTCTGGTCACTGATGGAACCTCCGATTCGAGGAGCAATTGAGGATCAAGGAAGCCCCCTAAAATGCTAATTTTATTGACAAAAGATGGACATCCCTCTCAAACACAGGGGCAGAAACCAACCAGGCCCTGCTCTGTAGGTTTCTTGCCAAACCAGTGGCTTCACCTTCACCCTCCCAGGGGCGGGGTAGGGGGTGTAGCCTCAGCTAGTTCCCTCTTATCCACTGCCTATAATGGCCAGGCAAGACTGAACCATTTAGGTACAAGGATAGTGGACACGGAGCTTTGCGTTTTTTCCGCACTGTTGGTATGTTTTTTATTCACAATGAATTTTCTTTTGAAGGAAACTGGTACCTGGTTCACACATAATTGGGCATAATGTCAAACAGATTTTGGACCTCGCTGCTTCATTTTACTAGCTGAGAGGCCACCTTTCAGGAAGAAGCCTGAGCATCCAAAAGCATATCAAGAATGTCACTGAACAAAATTATCTGTACTTCAGCCACAGATGTGGACATTATACCATCCAGGCACAAAACCACCTGGAAAGAAACGGCCAGGCCAGTCTAAATAGATTATCTTACCTAGAAAGAAGATAACATTTTCCTCATAGAAAAAAAATGCTTTACTCCATGCCAGGTAACAGCAGTTTGGAACAGTGGACTCAGTCCATCCTTGCCCAAGAAGATGCTATTATGGATGAGAATAGGGATGGTCACTCTACTGAGCACCTTGTCCTTCAAGTTTCTTTGAGCAAATGCATCTTTAATGAATGCTGTATTGAGCTATATCGAGCATGATTAACATTACCAAAGGCTAATTTCCTCTCTGCACAATAGAAATCCCTATCATGAAGGAGAGGATGCAATTGTTGACCAGGAACATCGTCATGGGAGAAATCCTCACTGAAATATGGGCCAAGTGTCTAACATTTTGCTTTGGGAAATACAGCTGCTAGGAGCACCGTATATCTGACCATTGCCATGTCCTCTGAAATCATGGGGAAACAACCCAAACAATAAGAAATCCTTGATAAACCTCGGGGACTGATCTCAAATTACACCTGAAGTGCACTTGCTTTAACTTTTAAAACAAAATAAAAATTGTCTTTAAACATTTTTAAACATTTGTTAACATTTGTAAAACAATCATTCTTCACTGGGAATTACAGTAACTCTTTGTGAAGTTGTGTTTAAAAACGTGCAGAGCACTGCTACAAACAAGCCTCTGTCTTTCTCTAGCTCTCCCTGGAGCGGCTGTGCCAGTAAATGCTGTGGCTCCCGTTTGTTCGCATTGGTCAACTGCAGTTGCCGCTGCTTAGTTCTGCTCGATTGGTATCTTAAGCAATTTCTGGTTTTTCTTCTTTGCTGCAGGTTGCTGTCTGTGCATTCTGAAAAACCTAATTAAAAGATAATGAACCAAAAGAACCCAACCAACTCCAGCCCCTTCCCTCCGACACTCGGGATAGATGCCACTTGGATCCCAAAAGGAAGAACTCTCTCAGGAGGAACTCAACTCACACAAACGCTTGATCCGATCTGTACCCCACCCCAATTTTTAGCACTCGGAAAGGCTTCTCTCAGGTTGAGTGCCCTCGTGGCGAATTTCAACCTGTAGCAGTTGTGCGCCCTGCAGTTTACAAACCCATAAGGACCAGAGATTTGCTGCGGAACAGGTAGCAGGAGAAGCGGACCTACAGCAAGGCAATTGCTTCTAGAGGCGGGGGGGGGGGAGAGAGAGATTTTGGCTAAAGATGAGCCCCACTTAGTTGCGTGCATGTGAAGCGGGCTCCGGCCCGCCTAAGGTCCAAGCGCCGAGTGGGCTTGCAGGAGGATGGAGTCCGCCCTCCGGCTGCACGGGGATTGAGCAGCACTTTCTTTAAAAAGTCCCGACCCCTGGGAACGCTGATCCTGCCCAGCAGCTCCGTGTTCAATGAGCTCAAGAAGCATTTGCTCCTTTCCTGTAGTCAGGGGCACGCTCCTAAGACAGGGCAGGACCAGCATCGGTGCGGACTTGGGTACGTGACGGGGCGGTGGCAGCACGGAGGTGAGCGCGGGGTCCGCGCGGAGCAACACCGCGACAGCACGTGTCCTGGGCGCCGCGTCCTGGCCGGCTCGGGGGTGCGGTGGGCCGGCGGGGCGGGGCCCCGGGCTCCTTCGCTCCTCCCTCCGCGCCCCGCGGCCCAGGTGCGGCGGCTGCGGCAGGTCCCGGGCCGGGGGCTGGAGCCGAAGCGGCGGCGCGGAAAGGGTTACGGCCGCCGCCCCGGCGGGGAAGGATGATGTAACCCCCCCGCCCGCCTCCCCTCCCCTCCCCTCCCCTCCCCGCCGCCGCCTCGTCCCTCCCCGCCGCCCGCACAGATCCGCGCCGCGCCGGGCCAGCCGCATGCCTGCCGCCGCGCGGGGCCCGGCCGGGCCGGCCGCCGACATGTGCCCGTGCGCCCTGCGCCGCGCGCCCCCGCCCGCCCTGCCGCCCTGCGCCCCCGCCCCCGCCCGGCCCGCCGAGCCGGCCCCCGGGCCGCAGCGCGTGGCCGCCCGCCTCAAGCGCCTGGGCGACGAGCTGCACGAGCGCACGGCGCGGCGCGGGGCGCGGCGCGGGAAGGCGCCGGCCGCCGGCGGCCTCGCCACCTGCCTCTGCCTGCTCTGCGCCCTGGCGCAGGCGGCCGCGCTGGCCTGGCTGGTCCGCAGGAGGAGCCCCTAGGCGCCGCGGCTCGGGCGGGAGCGGAGACGGAGCGGGACGGGCCACAGGTACGGACGGGACGGGTGGGGGGTGCTGCGGGCGGGCGAGCGGCGCGGTCCAGCCCGGGGCTGCCCTGCCCTGCCCTGCTGTCCCGCACGTCTCGTGCCGCCCGGCTCTGCGCGCGGATCCTCGGCCCCCGCCCTGCCCCGGCCTCGGCGCCGAGAGCCCGGGCCGGGGACGCGTGTGCGCCCAGGATGGGGGAGTCTGTGTGCGAGTGTGTGTTTGAATGTGAACAAGTGTATGAGTGTGTGTTTGAATGTGAGTGTGTGTGTGTGTATCAGTGTGTTTGAATGTGTATCAGTGTGTGTGTGCATGTCTGAATGTGTATCAGTGTGTGTGTGTGTGTGCATGTCTGAATGTGTATCAGTGTGTGTGTGTGTGTATATTTGTGTGTACGAGCGTGTCTGAATGTGTATGAGTGCGAGTGTGTGTATGAGTGGATTTGTGTGTGTGTGAGTGTGTGTATAAGTGGGAATGCATACAGGGGGTCGGACCTCATGATCTGTTTAGGTCCCTTCCGACCCTAAGCACTATGATATTATGATAGTGTGAGTGTGTATGAGTGTGTGTGTGTGTGAGTGCATGTGACAGCTCAGTGCCACTGACAGAGGCTGCCCTGCCAAGTACGAAGTGTTTCCTCTGCCATGTATTTTTTCACAGTTTGCATCAGTTTTTTGCAAGAGCCAAAAACCAAAACAAAAAAAGAGACTGATGAATGCGGTAGAGCTGCTGCCCGGAGCCAAGAGATAGTGTAAAGTCCATTAAATTGCCTCAGAGAACATAATGGGCTTGAGCCCGGTGTCCAACTGCGTTCCACAGAGATTTCCCTTGGGTGGCACCTCGCCTACTGGGAAGTCCCCAAGGATGGAGAGCGCACCCACCCCTGGCCGGCCACTTGCCATGCCCCAGGGCAGCCTTATTGCCTGCTGCCTGCAGCCCTTGTGCAGTGAAGAAACTTCACCTGCTTCATCTCATCTCCTAGGCAACCTGCCGCCTGGCACCGGGTCAGGGGAGCAGTGCTGCTGCCTGCCCCTGGCTTAGGCGTGCGAGTGCGGGCAAGTCCCTTGGCTGGGACTCACTGGTTCATTGCACTCACTGCTGTAGCAATGGCTTGAAAGGTCCTGCCAATAGCTCACGTAGATGTGCTTTCCAGGAACTGTTCGCCTGTGCAGCACTAGCTCTCCTCTTCCTTGGGCTGGGCTGGTCCTGTCTGCACCCGCTGCCGCTTCCTAGGGCACATACATGCGACTCTGTGGCTTCTAAAGCAGCTTTCAGGCACTTACAACAGCAACTAATGCTGTGGCATAGGGGCACTCCTAAACTTAATGCCCTGGGGAGACTGATGGGTGAATGATCTCTCCTGACTGTAGAAGCATTGTGCAGTCTGAGCATGACAGCTCAGTTCCATCAGTTTCACACACTGTAAATCCCAGAGGGTTGCTGCGCGCCTTATTTTGCTGCCGCCTCCTGGGGTTTAAATAGACAGTGCTTACCCAGTACCAAGAACACTGATGCTTTACTAGAAAAAGTAATTCTGAGGGGTCCCCTCCTGCTGTTTTAGGGATCAACTGATTTCTCACATGAAGGAACTTTAGACTTCTGGGATTAAACCCAGTTATTTCTTCTTCCAAAATGTAGAGATTGTCCCTATAAACCAAACCCAGAGAGGTAGAAACCTATCCTGCTGGTAGGACACCACTTTTTCTACAGTCTATCTAGTTTCAATGTTCTAGCTCCTGTGATCGTTGTTATGCTTTCTTAGATATTGTTCTTTATTAAAGAAGCCATCACTAATTATTTTAACATTCAAATGCCAAGTGCCACATGGCTCCTTGGTTGTGACCCATTTCCCTAGCAAACAAAGGAACCTAGTTTCTATTCCTCTCTATGCTGGACTGCAGATATTTTAAATTGTCATCTATATTTTGTGCTTGCATCAGCTGAGTTTAAGACGGTTTTTGCTAAAAATGATCTGCAGTGACAAAGGCAAAGCAATTGGCCATTTAAATTATCTCAGTCATTTTTCAGAGGTAATATTGTATTGAAAGGACAGGAAAAAATTCTCACCTTTTAGATGTTTCACACACACACACACACACACACACACACACACACACACACACACACACACACACACACACACACACACACACTTTTTATATAGCACAGTTCCAGAGGAGAGGGTATTATCTGCCTGAAGGAGTTTACAATTTAAGGCCCCAGTTCCAAGTAGCACGTAAACATACACTTAAAACTGTACATATCAAGGAAAGCACTGTGGTGAATATTTAATTTCTAGCGTAACGGGTTTCAACTTTTTTTCATTCGCGGGCCCCTTTGGAAATTTCCAATGGAGGTGTGGATCCCTTTTGAATTGTAAGTTTGGATATTCACATACTTTTGATTGATCATAGTAATTTTTCATGGACCCCTTTGATAGTCTGTGGACCTGAAGGGGCCCATGGACTGCAAGTTGAAAACCACTGTTTTAGCATATGAGTAAGTTTCATTGACTTTAGTGGTGTAGGTTGTAGCCGTGTTGGTTCAAGGACATAGGCAGACAAGATTAGTTGGGTAAATCCGATATCTTTTATTAGACCAATTCAAATAGTTGGAAAAAATCTTCTTAGATTGACTTCAGTGCTACTTATTTAAGGGCTTAAAGTTAAGTATGTGACAAAGTAGTTTCCTAAATTGGTGCCTTAGTTAAGACAAGAAAAAAAGGGATGGCAGCTCAGGGAGGGGAAGGAAAAGGGACGAAAAATACCATTTTCACCCATTCTGTTGTCTGTTTGTGACTTTTCTGGTCAAATCAAGATTGTGCTTTTTAAGGCAGGATGCCTAGTACATTTTTTAGGTGTTTTGAAATAATAACTAAATATACAATCACTCAAAGAACTTCATCTACAGTGTTTTAAAATAGGGTTTAAAATATATGTGCACGTGTTTACATTGCTTGTACTTGCACACAGACACACACATACCACGTGTATATAACATTGTGTTTGTGTGTGTGGTGTACACTTATATCTGTCTGTAAGTTCAGTCAGTTCATGTCCAGAAGTCTTTCCCTGCAAGCAGAAGACTATACTTCCTAATTTAAGCAGTAAATTCCAAAATATTGGGACTGGTTTGTTCAGGAAGTTGTGAGGATGGTAAGTCACTGAATTCCTAGCTGCTGGATGAGAATGTGATCTAGTGGTTAGAGAACAGTAATGGGAGTCGGGAGTAGATCTGTGTGATCCCACCTCAGCCCCCATCCAGGGTTCAGTTTGAGATGAGGTTCATGAATGCAGAGGTGCAATTTTGTTTACAAGTGTTGGGAAATGAACCAATGTAGATTTGCTTGAATGTTTGAGTTCAACAAACTTGAATCTCTAGGGAACATTTGTCGCATCTCACTTGCCTTTTCCATTATAACAAGACGTAGCAGCTCCCTTTTTATGTTGCAGTGTGGGTTTGTGGAGTTGTTAAGAGTATGTAGATAATATAGTTGTTGTAAGAGGAAGCACTGGGCATGGGAAATATTCATCAGCCTCTTAATTATATCAGTGCTCTCAGTACAAGCTCGCCAGGGCTGTGGGACAAATCGCACCAGACTGTGGACAGAAGGAGCTGTGCTGACTCAAAGTGTTCTCCTCTTCATAAGCAAATATACAAATATGTCTCTCTCAAAACAGGACCTTTTTGAGCCTGGAAACAATCTTAGGAATGATATTAAATGTCCATATGTGGGGGACCACCAAGCTAATGACAGAAACTATGGTTGCCATGTGTCCAGTGTCAGAACCATCCAACTCTCCTGGTGAGTTTCCAAGCAACAAGCAGCAGCACAAGCAATAATAGCACTGTGGATCCAAATACAGTGCAATACAACATAATATACAGAGACACTTAAACAAACCACCAGCACCTCACCCTCAGGGTTTAGATCCTTTTTTGAATCCTATCATTTTTCTTTTCTTGTTTTCTTAATTAAAAATAATTAATTTGTTCACTCCGATATTAACTTAATGCAATATTTAAAACAATGTATTTTAAAACCCCACTGAAGTTGCATTGATGAGTATGGTACCAGGACACGGAATAGAAGGGATGAATGAAGAATAGCAGTTTAACCATCCTGCAGAATGAACAAAATATGTATTCTCACCCCTTCATCAGCAGAGAAATTCATCAGTGATGGTGACATTCATGTGCAGCAGGTTGGAAAGCCCAGGTTGTTCAGGATGTGATCCTTCAGAACGTTTTGGCATGGTTCATAAGAAGAGAAGAGCTAGCTTGTACATATAATGCTGCTCAGCTCAATCCTTAATTGAATCAGCATTAATCTTATGGACTAGTGGTTAGAGAAAGGAAACAGGCAGTGAAGGAAAGGTGAATTGCAGCTTGACTAATTGCTTACTGATTTCCTTTTCCATAGCTTCAGGTGGAAATGGCATTCCTTTCTGACTGGGTCTGTGTCTGTCTGTCTCTCTCTTTATATATATAGATATATATGCATGTATACCACAACCATGTCCAGAGTGGAATATGGCAGCTGTTTCTTAGTGTACATCAATTCAGGTCAGGAAGAGCTCCCTCTGTACTAGGAGCCTTCTCCTGCTCTTACTGACATCAAGTGACTTCAGTAGAGGCACGGCTGGGTGCACTGGATGGAACCTAATGTCTATGGTATAGATTTTTGGATGAACACTTAGAAAATGTCAGCTTTATAATAAATAATCTGACATGACCTTGAAAAATCCAGCTGGGACATGAAGTATAGTTAGCATGTGCCAATGTGGCTCTCAAGTGTCCTTTGTTTTTTTCTTCTATTAGTCTAGAAGTGGCAGTGTATTAAATTAAACCCTACTTCACCCCGCCAGCTCTGCCAGCCTGGTTCTATGCCCATTGTGTTGCCAGTAATTTCCCCCACTGCTTGCTGCTAGGTTCATGCAGAGCTTCTCTGTCCAAAGTCTCAGTGCAGTTAATTATCTGTATTAAAACTGGGCTGATAAGATTTTTGGAGGTGTCAAACTGAGCTGTGCAGAAGTCCAAAAAAGAGTAAAGACCAGAGGCAATACTGCAGGTATTGGACTAGCTGGGCTGACTCAGCAGTGGATTTCAGTTTTGTGTGATGAAGGTAGACCAGACATTCAGTATCTTACATCCTGTTTGTGTGTGCATTGTTGAACTTGATGCTGGGAGGAAAACTTATATTCCTGAAAAACTAAGAATGAAGGAACCTACTGTGTTATATTCCTCATCCATAAACCTCAAAACCCCTTACAGCTATACTGCAGGATTAACTTGCATGAGAGAAAGCACAGCATCAATTTCCTTGATAATCCAGTAGCAGAGATAAACAGCAGTCTAAGAACACCTCATTCTAGGAGTGGATTTAAACTAAACGGGACCCAGATCCACTGAAACACTGGAGTCCCCAATATTCTGCCCTTCCCATTCTGGACTCCATGATCTTTCTATCCTGGTTCCTAAGACCTCCCAGGCGGGTTGTTCCTCCAAGTCCTTCACTGAATCAACTCTTCCTTTCTTGTCTCCATGAAATTGCTCCTTGTTCTCTCTCCTAGGTTTCCTTTCAAATCCAGATTGAAATGTAGCCCTGATGTAAGTAATTTCAGCTCTCAAGAAATTCAATAGGGGTCACATTCACTCATGCTAGAACTCAGTCCAGCCTCTCATTTCACATGAACTCGCTGCTGCATTAGGGTGCAATCCCAGGGATCCTACTTTTTCTTACTCTATTCCCAGTTTTTTCAATATGCTCCCTTGAAGTTTATCGATAACTTATTAAGCACCGGCAAAATTAATTATTGTTGCAATCCACTGAAGTCAAAGAGGTTGCACTCTCTCATCCTATGAGGGAATTTGGCTCTACTCACCTACACAAAGCCTCTTCCATGATTTCATCAACACTAGACCAGATGTAGGCAGAATACTTAACTCTGTCTTGGCTTTGTATCTCTAAAAAAGCCAAGCCAAAGAATGCTCAGGTGACATCTCATCTGAGCCACTAAATTCCCATACTGTGCAGCACATTCCTTTAACAGAACTATTTTCTTACCTGGTAAAACCAAAGTACAGTATTTAACATTGAGATTTTAAAGCCACTTAAAAGTTTGGAGGTCTGATTCTATTTAAAAGACAATGAGAAGTAACTGTCTAGATCTGCTTAGACAGCTTTTATAGTGTTAGATTAAATGCTTTCCATTCTATTGTCCCTAATTACCAGGTTAAATGCAAGGGGGAAGAGTTCTGAATGGAAGTTAAGCATCTTTAAATGGCTAGACCAAAGGCAAGAGTGGACACAAAATGTATTTTAGTTTCAAGGAAAAATGACAAGCAATTTATTTTCAACTCTTATCAACAGAATTTGGTGGGAAGGGTTACTGAAAATCTAAGATGTTTAGGCTTTGAACTTCCACAAGTTTGTTTTTTAATAAAACTTGAAACATTTTGAACAAAAAGGAAATTTTCATTTTGGCATAAAGCAATTCTTATCAGAAAAGGATTGTGATGAACAAGTTTTGACCAGTTGTATAGACAGACTATAACCACCCCAGTATGACATATGGGATGAGGTTTGGCTTTCCAAAGCCCTGTTCATACCCAAAGGCTCAAATGCTGATTTGTCTATTTGACAAGCACCTTTCATGGTAAAATTAGAGTAACTCTACTGAAGTCAATTGAGTTGCCCTGAATTTACAGTGTTTTAAATGAGATCAGAGTTTGGCTCAAAGCGTATTCCATTAATGAGTCAGATGCTGGCAATGCAGCCAATACGCACCCAGTAATGGCTTTAACACAGCCTTGGATATTTAAAGTTGTTTTATTGAGGAATGGGATGTGGTCCAGGATTCTGGGACTCTCTTTTATTCTTTGGGTGAAATTCACCTCTATTCGGAGAGCCGGCTCAAGGCCTGTGGAAAACTCAAGAGCCATTTAAGCTCTCAAAGGGCTTAAAATGCAACAGCTTTGCGTTGGGCTCTCTGCCTGCACCAGGGTTAATGTAGCCCTTGGAGGTTCCGGGATTCATCAGCGTTACCTACTTTTTAAAGATTTTTGGTTGTTTAGGATGGTCATCTTCAATTTCCACCTGTCAGATCAGCAGCAACAATGGGGTTGCATGAAATTTCCCTTCTGTTTTCTATATTGTGTCACTTAAGGTTTCATTTATCTGTTATCCTTTTTGTTCTAGGTCAGATATTTTTATATGTTTAGGGGATATATAGCGAGAAAATGTTTGAAGAGTATAAAATTTTGAAGGGATGAACTGTCAAATGCTCTGTGCCTGTACAGTGCTGGCATAGGGTGACCAAGATCCCTGGGTTTCTGCAATAGTAGTAATGAATGACAATGGAATATATTTGCTTCCTATTTAAGTATTTTGTTTTATACATTTCTCTGAGTATCATCATCCCAATTCCTCAGTGAAATTTTTGCCTTTCTTCCATAAACCCTATAAAGTTTAAACCTTCCACTTGTTAGGCTTTCTATTCAAATACATCTTGGGTCAAAGTGAAAAGGATGGTGTCACAAGCTAACCTGTGGTGATTGTTCATATGCATGAAGAAAGCTGCTATACAGTTTGTAGTCTTTGTTCAACTGAATATATAGTTCTGTAAATCAGGACTGAAATTCACTGACAGGATTAACGCTGTATACATGCATTCAAATGATCAGGAAAATTCTCCCAGGTTTGCTTTCCCAGTAGAAAGACTTACCCAGAGATTAAGAACCCAGAGCTAAAGTAACATGGTTGTGTCAGAAACATAGGTCAGGAGAATTAAAGTGGGCAGTGGGTTGGCACCTGAGCGATTTATTAACAGTGCCTGCCCTTTAGCCAATATTATCATGTTCCTGTTCTTTTGAGCATTAAACACTTTTCCCTGGTATCCTTTGCCAGAAAAACGTTACAGAGCAGATCTACAAAAATCAAGTCAGAAACTTTTAGCTTGTTTGTGAGAGTTGGCAGATATAGCCTGTAGCATACTGATGTCAATGCATGTGAGGGTATATATGGGAAATGGGGATTTAACAACAGGTGCCCTGGGGTAACTCCCCTGCTAATTTGCACGTATATAGGCACCTTTCACCTGAGGATCTCTAAGCACTATACAAATACTAATTAAGCCTCACAGTCCACCTGTGAGGCAAATAAGTTATTACTGCCCTCATTTTGCAGTTGAAACTGAGACATAGTGGTGTTAAGTGGTTTGCTGAAGGCCACAAATCTAATCAGTGGCAAAACCGGGAATGAAGCAAGCAGTGCTTCCAGTCCCCTGTGATATTCAATACACCCTCCTGCTGCTGTGGAAAAGTTAGTCGTTTCCCTGAAAGTTAACATTTTGCGAGTCCAAAACATTTAAAGAGTAAGCCACCCTAAGTTAGAGCCACACAGGAATTCTGAGGTAGCATTGGGAATGAAAGACTGATCTTCTGTGCTTTAACCACAAAACTATCTTCCCCATAAAATATATGCATGTCCTAGTCAGTAAATTCTTGCATCAATAGGAAGGTTCATGCATAAATTTAAAAGAAGCTTTTATTGCAACCAATGCATTAATATAATTAAAACCAAACAATTTCTTTTGTTTTATCAGGCTGGAGAAAATCCTGCGCCCTTGGAGAAAATTGTTTCCCATATTCCTACAGGGAATCCAGAGCTTGAGCAGCAGCTGTGAAGACTGGAGATGAAGAAAGAAGTGGAACATGATGAAAGAGCCTTGAGCAACGTGAAGAAAGATTTGCACTAAGGGAGCTGTTCAAGGGCCCAGCAGCAAACCAGACACACACACATGCTTATATATAGAAGAATGTAAAGCTTCCTGTATGCGTATGTCAATACGTGCATGCCTTGTTGAGAACATAAGCAACATTCCTTTTAGATGACTGAGGTCTGAGCGCTTGTGCTCCTTCAATTTAAGTCAAAAGATTAGTGATGTCTTTACTGTAAGGCTAAGATTTTCCACACCAGACAATATCTACTGTATGGGATACAACTGTCCCTTTTAATGCAGCAGGGTGAAAAATCTCTTATACACCCAGGGTTAGAGGATACCTGGAGATGGTGAACATGCTGCAAAAGTGCATTGCTAGTCTTGGGAGGTGGGGGAAGGGAGTGGGAGGGGGGGAAACTTGTGTTTAGTAGTTCTGACAAGAGAGAGTTTGTGTGTATAAGTATCTATTAAGCCAGGCAAGCTTTTCTTAACGAGTTTAGGATCTCTGGTGCTACATGTAAAATTTGTCTGGGGCTACAGTGCCTCTTTGCGGTGCTACGGTTTGACCATAATAATGTTCTAGAACCCAAGACTAGGAAAAATATATTTTGGTTATTAACATTACACAAACAAAAATATGTTGTGAAGGTCCTATTTTCCTTTCCTTCTACTTGTAAATACATTAAGAATAACCCTGAGCTTTACATAACACACTTGGCCAGTTTATCTCTTAATTTGGTGGCAGAGAGCATGGAAAGTACCATGTTATTAGGTAGCATTTATATGGAATCAGAGATTCCTTTCATTCATTTATTCAGAAAAAAGGCTGATGAGATCAGCTGCATGGATCCGAGGTAGCACTTGTAGGACTTCTGTGCCTAAGAATACATCTACACTGCAAAGGTCCAGTTGTAGCACATGTAGGCAATAACACTACAGTCATCAATAACAGTGAAGGTGACCTAGGCTTCACCATAAGCTAGCTGCTTAAGTAAGTTCCAGGGTCCCTGAAAGATGTGTACAGTTTACACCAAAGCCATCATCACTGCAGTTTCACTGCTATCATTACCTACACTATCTAGATTAAATCTTAATTGAGCATGCCTACATGGATTGCAATCACACTTCCAACAGCAGTGCAGACGTACCCTAAGCCCTAGGCTGCTCTTTGAAGCCATAAAGGTTAAAAGAGCTATGAAATACTTTCTAGTAATTCTCAGGGCTTCCTGGATCAATTACAGCCACCCCCCTAACACCACATTCATAGATGTTCTGTTGCAACCCACTGCGTTTGGAAATTGCATAAAACAAGTTATAAAAATTGGCTCTGGGGTGGAATTTTAGCAGCTGAGTCTTACCCAGTTTGCAATCATTCTTACGAAATGCTTTTAAAAGACTGGGTGCGACAGCCACAATCGGCAAACACATCCTGTTTCATAGCTGTCACAATGGATGAAAAATACAGAGAAGCAGCAAATTTACAAAACATGGTAGAAAATAAACTCATTAGTGTTTTGAATAGGGACACAGAATAGCATAAATAAGACTAGCTCCATGCAAAAAATATGCATGGGAAGTGATTCAAATTGACAAATGACTGCTCGCCAGAACAGAGACATTAAAGAAATATTGAAGACTGAACACAAAGAGCCAAAGGAACAAATGTTATTGGGGATCTTTGTAGGGCTGTGCAACTAATTTTTCAGTCCTCCTATCACAAAGAAAAATGGGAAAACAAAATCCAGTTCAGATTGAGTTTTCCCGCACCCCCACATTGACATGAAAAACCAAAAAAGAAAACATTTTAAGTCAAATGAAATGTTTCCAATACCTTAGAGCAGGTATTGAAACCCAGTATCGCACCTCTTAGGCAAGTGCCCTAAGTTATACAATAATTCTCTTTTGGGCTCGATGAAGACTTAAAGCCTGAAAGTATTTTCTCCAACTGAAACTACCTGATAAATTTGCAAATAGTTTCAGAATGACTAAATCATTTAAAAAATATTATAGCTCTCAGTGTTTGTATCAGTAAGCTGATTATGGAAAACTTTTCAATGGCACCAAAGGAATGTGAAGTGTTCAGTTTTCAACATCTTCCAATAGAAATAGGGATCCTAACTGCTCTTTCAAGCTTTGAAAAATCTTCCTTTACTTGCATCCAGTCAAGGCACAGAAAGGTTATTATGTGGTCTTTATGACCAGTCAGGGCTGCTTGAATTTTCAGAACTTGCAGAGAGGAGTTAGTTTCTGGGCCTTCTATAAACTGACATCTCCCTGCACTGCATATTCATTGGTTCATAGGTCCACACATACATATTTGTGGCCACTGTTGGTTCCTCATCAATTCATAAAAAGAAGAAAGGGCTATACTTAAACAACAACTTGTTCACAGTGGAACATTGTACATAGCTTCATGATGATGTGCACCTTGTGAAGAAAAATACATTTAAAGTCCATCTCATCTACTCATGAGGCATGAGCCAGCTGTGGCTACCAGCAGGTCCCAAGAACTACAGCATACTGGTACAGCCTTCTCCCACCACATTCCGGGTGTTGACAGGTACTTAGCACCCTATGTTCCCCATTGATCTGATCACTCTCATGCTGAAATAAATGAGACTTCAGCTATTGACTTCAATGGGCATTGTGAGAGCTCAGCAGTTTCCCAGATTGGGCCTAGACTTTTAAAAGGATACATATGTGAAAAAAAAACGAGATTAAACTAGATAGATAGATAGATAGATAGATAGATAGATAGATAGATAGATAGATAGATAGATAGATAGATAGATAGATTTGGGCATGATAGTCAAGAGTTAAAGAGCAAAGAGTTTGACAGGAAGATTGGAAAGTATACCTGCACAGTACACATGTACTGTAAAGGATCTTCCATATTAATAAAGATATATTTTCCCTTCACCTGCCACCTATACAGACAGGAC
The DNA here is from genome assembly GCF_030867095.1 of Alligator mississippiensis. Taxonomy (NCBI): domain Eukaryota; kingdom Metazoa; phylum Chordata; order Crocodylia; family Alligatoridae; genus Alligator; species Alligator mississippiensis. The sequence continues at coordinate 23,429,890 of NC_081833.1, forward strand.
TCATGGCACAGTCTTCTTGCACAAAACATATGAGATGGTTTATGTTTATTTGTACAGGACAGAGTACCCCCACAGAATCCTGTCCTCTCCCCAAAGTAGTAGCTTCCTGGGTCTAAATGTTTAACAACTTCCCAGAAGAAGGCGGCATCAATTGCTTTTGTTACAACATGTGCACACAGTTTGCATTATTATTTACTAACTGTATCATGACAAGGGCTATTTCGGTTTGAGACCTTGTGTAGCTCCTTCTGTACCTCATCAATCACATATGCCATGCTTTTGTGACACACTAAGGCAGATTAATGTTGAGAGGGCCAAGTTCTGCTTTGAATGTTATGCCCCTGATTAGTTGGAGCTCCTTAAATCAAGTTACCAAGACTCGCATGCTCAGTAGTGACTAAGCACCCAAAGACCAACAGACAAAAGGTTTCCTACAGAAACCAGGAAGGATTCCCTGGGAGACAGGCCTTTCTTCAGGTGTTCTCAAGATTCTATCAAGAATACAAAGAACAAAGCCTTCACTTATTCCCATGAAGCCCCAACTAAATCAGTGGTGCTTCAAAAATTTAAACAAGAGCAGGGGTTTTTCTTTAACTATGACTTGCCTGGTTTGTATAGGTTTCCATCAGGTATTTTGTGTGGACTGAATGTTAAGATTTTGGACACCGAATCTCTTAATGGCTGGATCAAAGCAAACATTGCTAGAGAAGCCTTTTGCCAGAGCTTCCCAGCCAACATTCGCTGTATATACATCTAATGATTTAGTAGAGGGGATGTATTTGTCTAAGCCTTACATTTTTCTGGTATAATTACTATTGTTGAATGCCTCCATTTTTTGACAAGGAGTGTTTTTATCCTCTTTTTAAACACCAGATTAAACTCTGGCCAAGAGCTGTATTTGGAAATGCAGGCATGTTGTATACATTCAAGCATCGTTCTTGTTGCATTACAAAGACTGTATGAGCTGGTGGAGATTTCTGTATTTTCCTAATGGGTAGGAAACCTGCACAGTCCCTCTCCACTTTCTGCAGCAACCAAAAGAATTGATTTTGATTAGCTTCATAGTCGCGCCCCTGTAAAGACTAGGGAGTGCTCTCTAAATGAAAAAAAGACCTCATCTTAGGTTTCAGCAGACAGTGGTTGTGCGAGCCAGCAAAGGAGGTTATGAGATCATAGTCTGTATGGAATGCTGCATAATGTGACTGTGAGGAAAGTCTTTATTAATTTTTAAAGCAGCACTCCAATGAGATAGATCCCATAGCATATTGGAACTTCAAATTTCAAGTTAAAAATGCAATATAGCACAGAATAATTATATTCCCCTCTTAAAAAGTCACTAGGCCAAGTGAATTTCTAGTGTGACTCCACTTTTTAAGTCAATGGGGCTAGACTCAGGGTTGAATTTAGTTAAGCATTTCCATTCTTGCTCTTTCTTAAAAATGATTTTTACCACTTAAATATGATGGAGTAGTAGTACATATTTACTGGAGGTTGTTAGTGCATACTCTGTCAGGTTTTTATGGGCCTAAGAACAATGTTACCAGTTGGAATGTGCAAATCAAAAATTGATGGGTTTGTAATGATGAGGTACAACTGATCCACCATGCTTATTGCTCAGGGCTTGCCTACATACAGAAATGATACCAAGTTAACTACATTTCTGCTTAATCAATTTATTTAAATGGTGCAGTCCCCTTGCATAGACACTCAGTTTAATTTGGTTTGTTAGAAAATTAAACTAAATTAAGGCAAGCAACTCAAAATCCATTTAAGAATTGCCAGAAAAGGCACTGCATCAATTTAACTAGATTGATTTTGAAACAGATTTAGTTAAATCAATGCAGTTTGTCCATGCAGACCAGGCTTGGGACTCAAAGCATTTTCCATAATCTGCTGCAATTGGAGAACATGACCCAGTACTGTTCCAGCCAGCCTCCTCCTAACATGAACACAGAAAATACAGCAAGATGCAAGTAGGTATGTGCATAAGGGATGCAACAACAAATCCTTCTCTCTTGACAGATCTCTTACCTTGTCCAGAAAGGGCTGATGGGGGAATTGGATAGCATGTTGTACCACTGGGCCTTATTTTTTAGGTTTCTTTATAAACAGCTTTGAGAAAAATTGTAACAAAATAGTCATTTACAATAAATCCAATTTAAATGTCACAACTAGAGACAGTTAAAATCCAAGTCCTGGGTCCCAATATGGCAAACTTTGGATCATTTTAGATATAAAGCTAAACTTCACAGGTAGACCCAATATCTAAGTTTAGACTGAGCCCAAATCCCACAACCCAAATCCACACCCCCCAAAGCAAATCTGACACTGGATCAACACCAACACCATAGCTCAAGTCTGCACAGAACTGCAAGTTGCTGCTTACCATGTATGTGGTTCACCTTGTTCATCTCATAGTGCAGAACCTTGAAGACATTGGTATGATTATGACCATGTTCATCAAAGTCAAATCCTATTTGAAAGTACAAATAATAGGTGACTTTACCTCCTTCAGTATAGTATCAGGTGCTCTGAATGAAGGAGAGGAACCCTTATGTGTTGTTTCTATGCTCCCCCTCAACCCCCACACCCATGTCCTGGATTGAATTTGCAGGCTCGCTCTCTCCAGACTCCTCTTTATTCACAGCAGAGGGTGTGCACCTGCACTAAGACAAATTCTCATTGTATTCATAGCATTTCCTTCTCTTGCTGGCTTGACTAATATTGCCTCTGTGCTTGCAAAGATTTGCACCAGCACCTACCCTGAAGTATTCCCAGCTTCAGGTCTTTTGAAAAACAGCATCTTTCAACTAACAGCTGTGGGAAACATAATACAGTAGGACTTTATTGGAACTGAGCAAATACTCTACTGGAGTATATTTCCATCAATATTCATTCAACTGCAGAAGTGCATTTTGATTTAACCATGCTTCTTCAGAGTTTACTTTGAATGGGTATTTATGCACTTGAATTTTACCAATTTCTGCATGACAAAGGCAACTTCTCAGATCCCTGCTAGAATATTAGCAAAAGGCCTATTTTAGACTGTATATTAGTCTGTCAAAATCTCAGTTTATACTGTATTATTATTTATAGATGCCATCAGATTTTGCCAGGGGGAGGGGCAAAGCCACATGATTTAAATGCACATAAATATTCATCAGCATTTATTAGCTGGAGAAATTTCCATCATGCCCCAACATAAATATATTTGAGAATTTCCCAGTCTGCGCCCAGAGTCCTTATTAATAGAAGAACATGATGAAAGTCATTGAATATATTACTCCTTTGCCCATTATGCATTCAATTCTGCTGTTTATATGAAAGCTCTTGCAGAGTCACTGTGCAAGTTTCCTCCCTCACCAAAGTGAAGGCAAAGCATGTACTCAATGCATTTGCAATGAGCTCGCTATCTATGACTTGTTTATAGTTGGACATGGCTTCTCTCTTTTGTAAAAGAAATTTCATATGCTGGAGACTCTTTGTACATATTTATAATGACTTTATTAAAAAAAAAGTTGTTCACTGGTTAAAAGCATTATTTTCATTTTCTCCCTAAAATAGTAAGAATATTTACTTCAATCTCTTTTCACAATCCTACTCCTACTGAAATGGATGGAAGCTTTGATTCCCAATTCCACTGGAGCAGGAGGTAGACCTATTCCCCAGAAGACTCTAAATGCCAAGTTAGAGAAGAATCCTAGCCTCTTCTCCATGGTAGGGACACAGAACTACCATCCCAACTTAAATGACAAAGAATAGCTCAAGGGATTGCTAATGGAATACAAAGCCTATTATCTCCACATTGTCCAATACAAGTAGATAAGGGCCAAAGCCAAAAGCTGTTTAGTGGACCATATACAATGAACCGATATCTTCCCTGTTCCTAGAAGCGCAAGTGCCTACAGCACAAAACACTCATTACATTTGGTATGAATTAGTCTCAGAAGAGGTGAAAAACTGGATGGTCCATGCAGACTGAGCAACTATTTTATCCTCTATTATTCCCCTCTATTTGGCACTGGTGAGGCCACATCTGGAGTACTGTGTCCAGTTTTGGGCCTCCCACTACAGAAAGGATATGGACAAATTGGAAAAGGGTACAGTGGAGGGAAATGAAAGTGGTTAGGAGACTGAGGCACATGACTTATGAAGAAAGGCTGAGGGAACTATGCTTATTTAGTCTGGAGATGAGAAGACTGAGAGGGGATTTAATAGTAGCCTTCAAATACCTGAAGGGTGGTTCCAAAGAAGGATGGAGCTGGACTGTTCTGTGGTGGCAGACAACAGAACAAGGAGCAGCAAGTCTCAAGTTGCAGCAAGAGAAATCTTGGTTAGATATTAGGGAAAGTTTAGGTAAGAAAACTCTCTTGCAAGGGTAGTAAAAGCACTGGAATAGGTTATCCAGAAAAGTTGTGGAATCTCCATCCTTCAAGGTTTTTAAGACCCGGCTACACAAAGCCTTGGCTGGGATGATACAGTTGGTGACGGTCCTGCTTTGAACAGGGGGTTGGGAGCGGATGACCCTCCTGAGGTCCCTTCTAACCCTAATTTTCTAACATACCCCACTCTACCTGTACTGTAGAGAGACAGAGGTTTTCAGTCTCCAGCAGCATCAGGCAACCCCCTTTTCTGTTTCTGCAATTATGAGATGTGAAGCTTATAATGGGTGGCATGCTCAGAGCTGTCTGACCTCCCATGAGAGCCTAGTACAATGTAATTGTGCATAAGAGAACCACACATGTATCTGAGACTGGAATCTGGTCCTGAAACAGAAGGAGGAAACAGGGAGATCTGAAGTGAAACAAAAGTGCAGATTAGGATGTTCATGATTTCACACCAAATTAGAGTGCTGTGAGAGAAGCATAAATGCACCAAAGGCTCTCACAAGGCTTAGAGGTTTTTTCGTTGAGTGCCAGCATCAAGCCTCACCTCATGTTTTTCCTGAACATTTGAGCAGCAGGAGAGCATTTCAACCTCTAACAAGATACTCACACTCTCTTCCTCTTGCTCATGTTTCCAGCTGGAAGAAAGCAGTCAGTGAAAGTAGGCAAAAGGAACAGAACAAGGAAAGAAAAGAAAAGGATAATTTTGCGCCTAGATCTTCCTTTCTCTTCATGGCAGTGGAGAAAATGACAAACAAAAAAACCTCAGATTTAATCTCTTATAACAATTTTTGCACCTAAAGACAAGCAAAGAAATAGGTCCTTATAACTGGACCCTGCTTTTAGAACAGCCTTCGAGCAGAAGCACTTGGCATTGACAGAAACATTGAGAAACTGCTGGAGACCAGGGGAGAAGAGGAAGGGAACAGAAGACTTCTGTGCACGCTGATTGGGGTTGTAATTGCACTGTTGATAAAATATGACTGTCTATCTTTGTGTAAATTTTGGGGGATTAGATATGTTTTTGAAAGTCAAATCTGTTATTTTATTGGTTGGATTCATTAATAAGTAAAACTAAAAACTGCTTTGAGATCAAGAACGCAGAAATCCATTCATGTTAAATTCACCTTTGCTTTCTCACAGACTGGTTACCAATTTGCCATTCTACCCAGAATATAGATACCAAGCTGATGTATGCACCAAAATTATACACCAGTTGGCATCTCTGCTGCTTTCCTACAAAAATTAAGGATCCTTCCTTTTGGAGATAGCCAGATGTTTGCTTGGCTTAGTCTCTTCCTTTTCTAAAGAAGCATTTGACAAAAGCTATATCACTATATTTTAATAAAGCTACTTCTCCTTTCCCTTCCTTCATATGTATCTTTTAATTCAGGTTTCAGTTACTTTTCCCTCTATGTCTAACTCAGATTCTGCCTCCGTTATTTCTCCTCTGGCTCTGCTTAGCTATTATTTCCAAGGAAATGCTAAGACTAAATCCAGTTGCCATTAACTTCTGTTTGCTTTAATTTTTTCCCCAAGGGGTTTTTATAGCAGGAGGGGAGGAAGACAGCCAATACGTACACACAGCTCTGTTTCCCCCAGGTAGAGTTCTTCCTGATTATCCAGTCAAGTGGGATTGTAACCTTACAGCCATTTCCATAGTAATGAGCATGGAAGATGCCATGACTGCTTAATGAGGCAGTTTCTTAGGGCATTCAGAAAAAGCAAAGATTGTTTAGTGAAAGAAAATCTCCAGCTTAAGATGCAGAAGGAAACACACTCCCAAATTATTTGCATCCAAGTGCCACTGTAGCACCACTGACAGACACCATGACTGTGATAGCACTGGCCCTTGCTACTCCAAAATCCAGTAGGACAATAACCTTTTAATAATAAAAACTGTTCTCCCGAAAGAGTCCTTTTCTGAAATTGAGGCAGTTTGTTTTGGCAAGAGGGAGGTTGGGAAGAGGGAAGGTCTGCAATATGACTAAAATGGAGGTTGGAGCCTGAATGCAGGGATTTCATAAGCAAATCCTCAAGTATTGTACACCCTGAATTTCACTTTATTTCATAGCAGCTGTCATGAAGGAAGGAGTCATTGACAGTTTCTGTCAGAAGAGCCATCACTGACTGTCACTAGAGAAATATGAATTGTTTGCATGCAGCCTGGCCATGCTCAAATGCATGTCCTAGATGCAAGAGAACATTTAAGAGTACCTGACCTGTAAGACCATCTATGGGCATGTTGAATGAAGCACAAAAGAATCCAACTTTGAGTCTGTAACAAGTTGGCAATGTTGGTACGTAACACACCACACTGTATCAACAGGTATTGCTCTTCCTAGGAAAGCACCAGGTGAGTTCTGCCAACTTATTGAGAGAGGTGAGAATGGCTCCCTACCGCGATTCTGAAGTGTTGGCTGAACAGCTCTGAGGAAGGAACCCCAAGAACAGACATGCCCTAAGGAGAAAGGCTGGAGCTGAATGATTGGAAAGCCAGTTGCTAATTTCTTTATAATAAAGGTGAACCCCAGGGAAAGCATGGATTTCACTCTCTGAAACGTGGATTTCATTGAAAGAAACCATGTCCTCAGTGGTCTTGAATTAGGACTGACCTTTTGATCTAGTAAATTCAGACCCAGCAATGGGGCGAATGGTTATGTCTGTCCCAAAAACAGAACTCTGGACAGGATGCTGAAGCAGGGAGTCTCAAATGTTTTTCCAGGTGACATACTACTGGCAACATAGCTTTACAAAGCCAGGTCCTGAGAAATCATGGTTTAATGTCAGGAATCCAGTAGCAGCTCTCTTGAGAGGCAGTTGAGGACAGGTTCTTTCGATATTGTAGGCTACATACATGCAATGGGAAACTCTCTTCATGCTTTTCCTACAACAGTAATTTACACTAAAAGGACAGAAAACAGGAGCCAGAATCGGGCAATTTGTACTGTAGAAAGAAAGGTCAAGACACAACCTTAGCCGTAAGTTAGCAGTGAAGAGTGGCAGAAATGGATTCTGACTACAAAGAGGTAACCCACTTGCTGTCAGTCTCTTTAGAAGACTCTTCTTGTTAGTGTTGAATGACGGTCCCTACTTCAGAATTAACAGTATGCTCTCTGGGCTACTGGAGAGTCAGCACTCACCAAAAAAACAAGACAACAAGTCTAATAAAAATTAAAATAAGATTTAGAAACAATAGGTTTCCCAGCCTTTTCTTCTGTTTCCTCATGTATCACCATGATGAGGTGGGGTTAATATACTTGGAAGTGAGCAGAGGTGGTGCCATCTTTCCAACAGCGCAGGGTTTCTACAGTAACAGAGCGACAGAGGGGACAGGTCTTCTCCCTGTCAAACCATAGACAGAGGCACTCTTCACAAAACACATGCTGTGGAGATAAAGGGACATCATTAAAATGGGCAGAGGTCCAGCTCTGTCATCTAGTACACACATGCAATGGGAAAGCCACTGGGGGCACTTTTACACATGCTCCAGGGGTGGATTCCAAGAGCTGCTCTAATTAAATCTGCTCTAGGCTGCAGCTGGAGTACTGCGTCCAGTTTTGGGCTCCACAATTCAAAAAGGATGTGGAGAAGCTTGAGAGAGTCCAGAGAAGAGCCACGCGCATGATCAGAGGTCAGGGAAGCAGACCCTATGATGACAGGCTGAGAGCCCTGGGGCTCTTTAGCCTGGAAAAGCGCAGGCTCAGGGGTGATCTGATGGCCACCTATAAGTTTATCAGGGATGACCACCAGTATCTGGGGGAACGTTTGTTCACCAGAGCACCCCAAGGGATGATGACTAGGTTGAATGGTCATAAACTACTACAAGACCGTTTCAGGCTGGACATAAGGAAGAATTTCTTTACTGTCCGAGCCCCCAAGGTCTGGAACAGCCTGCCACCGGAGGTGGTTCAAGCGCCTACATTGAACACCTTCAAGAGCAAACTGGATGCTTATCTTGCTGGGATCCTATGACCCCAGCTGACTTCCTGCCTTTTGGGCAGGGGGCTGGACTCGATGATCTTCTGAGGTCCCTTCCAGCCCTAATGTCTATGAAATCTATGAAATCGCCGCAGTGTCTTGTTTACCAGTGTCCCTGTACTTTGAAATGGTGGCAGGGGCACTTGAACTAAAGCCCATTCAATGAGCTTTATTTCAAGTGCCCCCACCACCATTTTGAAGTGTGGGGATGCTGATACACAAGATGTGGGATGTTGCTAGAGCACAGTAATAACCATGCTCCAGCAGACTTGATTAATCGTTCATGAACAGGCACCCTGGGATAGGAAGCAATGAAACTTTAATGGAAGATAGTGAAAATCTAAATACCTCTCAGTTCCTTTGAATAATAAACCTAAACAATATCAGTACATTAGCCCCACATAAGCAATAATTGGGAGACAACAGCATAGTATAAGGTCTCTATTAAGCAATGGAAACACACACATACATGCCCCAGATGTAACTATCATATATAATGGTATCTTTGACTATATCTAAAGAGGGCAGACACTGCAGAGTTCAATTCAAGCTGCTCCTCATATTCCTAACATAAAGGTCACCCACCTCCTAAATATGATGCTTGTTTCAAAGCATGGGGGTGCTACAGCTTTTCAAATAAAAGGTCTCCAGAATTTTTTAATGATACAAAACAATATAGGGTATTTTTTAGGAAAGGCATAATTCATTCAACTGAAGTTTTCTTTTCTGGAAAATTTCAGCCAAAGGCAGAAGTTCAGTATGGAGAATTACCACCCACATACTCAATCTGACAAACTGCAATGGGAGAATGGGTTGCCTTCTAAGAAGAGCTGGTCAACCTTAATGACAGACTAATACCAGCTCCTATAAAAATGGATGAAATGCATGGTGGAGTAAGTAATGTCATCAGCATTATGCTACCTTATTCACAGGGTGCTGTTCTTAACCTCTGTTCTTTGTACACACAATCTCAGTGCTTTGAAACAGGAAATAAAATAACTTATTTTCAGTAGCAATGGGATGGCCGAAAATCAGATCATACAAGTTTTTCTATTTCTGCATTTATAATTTTACCCTCCAGTTAATATAAACATGGGGATCACAGAGCTCAACTGTACTCAGCTATCAAGAATTGTTGGGTGTTCGGTTTTGCTGACACACATTCACTGGGAAGAAAACAAAGACCCATGAAGCAACAAAGTGAAATTTAATTCCAAAACTGAAGAGGTTAATTGGTTATGGACTCATATGGGCATTGAGTTTGGCAAATTTAGTGTTCTTACTTGGCACATAAGGATCAGGGGTTCTCTGAATTCTGCTTGGCAAATGGCACAGATATCTCCAGCCTCACTACACTGCTGGCTGGTAGCGCGAACTCCGTAAGTCTGTTAGGGGGAGGGAGAGGGAAGAAAAAAAACACATCTGTGGTTTAAATTATCTGGTTTGTGCTTGTATATACCATTGCTTTCAGGCCTAGCTTTTCTGACTAGAACCTCCAAAAAACTAAGTGGCTCTTATATCAAAGCAAAGGGAAAGAATGATTCTCTGTGGGGAAAGCACATAATTTGGGAAATCTGGGTTCCATGCCCAGTTTTGTCACTGGTCGGCAACATGACCTTGGGCAAGTCACTTTGCCTCAGCGCTTTCATTTATAGAACAGGGATAATGACATTTAACAAGCTCTGTGGCAGAGGTGGAAGGACTAATTCAACATCATTGCAAAGCACTGCCAACAGGTACTTAGAAAGGGATTTTCAAGAAGTTAGCTATAAAAGCAATAATCATAACAGCAGTTTTCACTCACATATCTCACTGCTCTTTATGATGAAGGTCTCTATCCCCACTGTACAGATGGGGAAAGGGACACAATGCAGAGATGAAATGACCTATCTACGGTCCCAGGGTGAGGGAATCAAGTTGCGACAAAGTACTGTCCTCGCTCTATGTGGCAGAAAAGCCACAGGATCTTAATATTATAAAAGATTATTATAATATTCTTCAGGTATGGTGTTAAGTAATACCATAGTGCTACTGTATATTGCCATGTTTGGGACAATTACTGTACAATACTGCAATACTTATGTATATTAATGTGCTGCATATCAAGGAATGGATGTAATTCAAAGTCTTTCCTTTGTTGATGCACATGTACATACAATCTGAGGCTGACAGCTTTATTAGACTCAAGTGTATTGGGCATAGTATGCAAAGCCACCAATAATCACATCACATTCGGATTCGTAAATCTCTTTCAGGTGAGGGATAAAATAAATCAGCCATGCAACACTCTGCTAACACTGTTGGGAGAGGGCAGGTATTAAGAACTGCTTCCCCACTTAGAAGGGTGGAAGTAGGGTAGTAACTACTCATTACAGCTAGTAGGCAGTGGGTGACTTTTTTGAAAGACTCTGTATACCGGGCAAACAAACTTATAGCACTTTTCCTTCACAATGACATTTCCTGCGTGAACTTGGCAACTACATCTGATGACTTACCTGTGGCGTGCAAAGGACTTTCAGTGCCTTGCGGACACCTCCCAACCGACCACAGATGTCAAAAGACTGCAACAAAGACAAGCAGTTTTAGATGCTGTTTACAGGACTGTAGGAGACACAGTTCTCTAACATGGAAGGCACCAAGGGAACGATCATCTGAAAGGGGGAGTAGAACCCATAGGGAAGTACGAGACTGAGAAACAGTAAAATCAGAAAAAATGTTGTGGTGACCAAGAAAAGAGAAAAAGACGTGAGTTGGAAATGTAGTATGGTAGCATAAAAGAGCCATGTCACTCTGCAAAACACACATACTCCTTCCCTCCCCCATCTCTGATGTAAATATGTCTGGAATATAGCGTTCACTTTTGGACGCTGTGGCAAAAAGTAAAAGTAGTTAAGAGATGAACAAGAAAAAAGGGGACAAGGGAACTGATTTCTGAGAAAAGATTACAGAAAAGATTACTAAATATGTACAGCTTGGCTAAGCTGTGGCAAAGGGGTAGTGTTGGGGAATGGCTAACTCGCTACAAATATCTCATGGGAATACATGCTGAATTTAGCATAGCAAAAGTAGAGAGATAAGAGCTATGAAAGGGAAAACTCAGATCCAATATCATTAAATTTCTCTGAAGTTCCTCCATCGGTCAGGGAGACAGAGAAAGCCAAACTGAAAACAACACTAGACAAGATGTGAGAAAAGGACTTGCTGGGGATAGTTCTACATTATCAGGGAGAGGGGCCAAATGACACAACATCCAGCTTGTCTGAATATGGAGAGTTGGAGCGCATGGTAAAGACATGACATGTAACATGAAGGGCTGCGATGGGCAGCTTGCCGTGTCTGCTCACTGAAAAAACTGCAGTCAGACTTGGGGATTTTTTCTTTTGGTTAGTGTTATTAAGTGGGCTCACTGCAGAAAATGTCAGTGAGATCATTGTGCAATAGATGTGGAATCAAATGCAGGGATCAGTAATGCTTCCAGTCAGCACATAAAAGGACTCCAAGGATCCTTCCAGTAATGCTTCTAGTCAGCAACTAGGCTGGAGGCTGCAGACTGCTAAAGATTTTTTAGTTACTGATGCAAAGGTTGGTAGCAGCAGTCTCCCCCACAACCCATTCTTTACTATTTGCTATCCAACTTCTAATATCTTTCTTTCCTTCTGTTACTCCCCTCATCCTTCAGCACACTGTCTGTTTTGCCTTAACCCCTCTCTCATTCTCTCCTGCTCGGTACTTTATTTGGGTCTCAGCTGGAACCTGATTTTTCCCCAATCATGTGTGTTTTCCCCCCCACCCAGTGAAGTCTATGTTGCAGTCTCCCTGTTTCTGGCAATGGATTCCTACAGTTTGGTTCTCAAGTAATCAGTGCTGCTCTCTAGTCAGCTCGATGGGCAGCTAAAAATCATCAGATACAGTCTAAGGAGCAGGAGACTGGGATGGGCCCAAAGGAGGGTCCCTGCTACAGTGGGAAAAATCCCTGTCATCAGACTAATAAACTAAGCTCTATCAATTTTCCCAACCCACTCAGACCCAAACAATGCCTCCTGTGCCTACACATATTAATATCCAGGACATCTGCATCAGAATTAGACCCTGTGTTTACACTTAGGTCAGGCATAGGCACCATAGTGGCCACTGCCAGCTGCAATATACACAAAAGCCCATGTGCAGGACCTGCCCTTTGTGCCTTAGAGAGGTGATTCACTCCCAACTAAGCCCTGGATTTCTGCCAAGAGCACAGAAGGTCTGAACTCCAAATTGGCTTTTGTGGTTTTTCTAATGTGGTTTGTGGCTTTGCTAATGTGGACTCCTAGGGGTATATTTTCAGTGTGTCAGGCAAGGAATTAGACTTGCAACTCCTGTGACTGTAAATGGGACCTGTGCACCTAATGTTCCATGCTCTGCGCTGGAAATGTATACCTGCTTCTCCCTCCCCTCATTCACCCCCGTCAGGACTTTGAATACTCATACAGTCTCCAACAAAAGTGGAGCCAAAATCCCTAATCTGATTGTCCCAGATCCCCAAATCCTGGATGTGCCAAAAGGCACACTGCAGTGATCTACAGCATGTGCTTTCACAACATCTGATGAAGTGAACTTGGGTTCACAAAAGCTTGTGCTCTACATACACCTTACTTAGTTAGTCTATAAAGGTGCATATCTCCCTGCCTTCTGACTGATTTCAAACTAACACAGCTAACTACCTCATGGATGGCAATATGTTCAGGCAAATAAAATGGACTACAATCACTCTGCACAAGAAACCTGCTCTGTTTTCTGCACAACATCTGATGAAGTAAACTTGGGTTCATGAAAGCTTGTTCTTCGTCTCTCTCGCTCACTTTCTCTTGCTTTCTCCTTCTCCTCTCCCATTGAGTTAATCTATAAGGGTGCATATCTACCCTGCCTTCTGATGTGCCTGAATTTACAGCTTCTGGCTTGAATTATACTCCAGTTTACACTGTTTTAATCCCATTGACTTCAGTTGGGTTCCTCCCAAAGTTTCTTTGTCAGAGAATGAGAGGAGAATCAGGTCACATTCTGCAAACTCATTACCTTTTTAACATGGGACCTGGATCAGAGGCCATGACTAAAGGGTTTCTAGTTTAAAACATACTTCCTGGTTAAAAGGTTGTCAGCATTTACTGTAACCAGAAGAGCTGGACATTTCCATACTGTTCTTGATCTTAGCTGTTGGTCATGAGCTATGCTTTCGCAGTACACAGTGCAGACCTGGCTGTCTAATTAATGCAAGATAACAATTTACAAACAATGATAAGACACAAAACTCTAGTGACAGGAGGCAAAGTCTTAAGGTGTCATGCCCTTCCTTCACTCACACTTCTAAGTCATAGAGGAGGCCAATACATTGTTTGTCTCCTTTTAATTGCGGCTACTAAGTTATAAACAGGAGAATGTTTCAGGACAACAAATTGCTTCATCAGCCTAGATTACCATTACACTAATTCAAAAGTGAGGCCCTCACACAGTGAAGAAACAAAAACCTAACCCATCAAGAAGAACCACCTGAATCTGGGCTGCTGTCTACAGGCAAAATAAGCCATATGCAGATCCCAGAAACAGAGAAAATCCTTTCCCCTTTTTCAAGTGCTGGCCTACTTGCACAAACCACAAGAGATACTGGAAGCCCTATGGTCACCACATGCAAAGCACAGCCATGCCATGGTGCAGGAAACATATAAAGGATCACTTGGGTTCCCTCCGGTCAGTGACTGTCAATACCACCAGTGAACAGGGAAACTACCCACCACCCTGAGACATGCAACAGTTCAGACAATCCAGTAGAAGCAGAGCAAAGGAAACAGGAGCATGACGCATGAGATGGGAGACTGCAGTAGGACTGAATCTATGCCTAGTTCAACTTCCAATCTACTGTGACCTGCAGGCAAGTAAGTCTCCATGACTCTGTTTATCCTTGTGACTTTCTTTGTTCATCATGTCTATTTAGGCTTTAATTTCTTCACATCACAAACTCACTTACTATGTTAATAAAAACCCTGACAATAACTGGATCCTGACCTTGGCAATAAACCTCTAGACACTACTATAACAGAACTGAATTATAAGCAAGAGCCTTTCTGGACCTGATAGAGTTAGGTCTTGTCATCAAAGGAAAGCTGTTTTGGCCTAACTAAACACAGTTTCTGTTAAATTCACGCAGCCTCTTTATATGGACAAGCTTGTTTTGGTTTAAGACTATCCATGAATGAAGTCTGCACTGAATTAATTGAAACTAGTGAGGCTGAAAACAAGGCTTTAGACTGAGAATTCAACCTTTTCTGAGCAAACTAATGGAAAAGCACCAAAATTAGTCTTCAATAACACCCGTCCACCACTACAGTGCTGGAACTTGGCTGGAAGTGGTCCAACCTGGTACATGAAATGGAAATAGCATTACTTCACTCAATGGATACTTACTTTAAATGTATGAGGACCAAAGGGAAAGGAGGTCTATTATTAGTGTCCTCTGGTTTATTTAGTACCATTGGTCACAATATAGCATTAGTGTATCTCAAAAAAGGAAGAGGGATTAATGAGAAAAATACTGGGCTAAGTGCAATCTTTACTCCAATGCTATGTAACTTCTTTCTTGTTATGAAACTATTACAAGTTTCTCAGGACCCTAGGTTGTCCTCCATCCTCTTCTAATGCCGGTTATACAAAGCGACTTCAGGAAAATGGTGATGCATTACTGACTCAAAAACAATGTGTTGGAAACCTGTGTCTATGCCTCTCATCTCCACTGCCAAGAGTTCTATAACACAATCTCAGTGTCTGGCCAAGATCAGCTAGTGGATGAATACAATTGACTGGGGCGGAATCCACACAAAGTAAAGATGATAATAAGAGGAAGAAAAGATCTGGTCACTACAACAAAGTCTGTGAACACCAACCATCTATCATCCCACAACCATCAAATGGATTCATGACTTAGATGGTCTAGGCCTGGGACTTTTGACCAACCAGCTGGGACTGGCCTATGGAATCCAGGACCATCTCAGCCAAACCAGGACATATGGTAAGTCTATATATTGGACTCCTTGATTAGGGAAAGGTTATTCTTGTAAATGCAGTCCTGCCAAGAAGAAAGGGAAACCCCAGGAAGCTTCTCAACTGGACAGTATCCATTAGGATTAGGTTGGGTGTGCCAGTTTCAGTCTGCAGGGGTGCTAACCTAGCATCTTTCATAAAACTATATGAATAATAGTTTTTGCTCTACCAGCACTAGTACAAACTCCCTGCAAACAAACAACTGGGAATGAGCATAAGGATAAAAGGAAGAAAGCTGGTAGAGAGATTCAGGCTCTGTCCCGAGACTCAGAAGACCTAGGTTCAGTTCCCTTGATCCATACAGACCTCATGAGAGATACTGGGCAAGTCATTTAGCTTCAGACTTCCCCACTGATTTCAATGGGAAATCAATGACAATTATGTGCCTAAACACTTTGGAGGATGCATACTTTAAATCTCACAGCTTCTGTATCTAGGAAGTGGGGCAACAGCACTTCTGTAGCATGAATTGAACTAATGTAGCTGATGTTAACATAAAGTGTAATAGTAGTAAAATGTAACCATGTTAGTCTTGTCCTGTAAGCAACTTAAAAACTCCATTTTGTGTCCTTCTGCTTGACATAAGTGAATGAACTCTGTATAGCCTTTATGTATGAGTGTGTGTAAAAGGGTAAATGATGAGAGAATGGCATAGAGACAGGAAAAAAAGATTTAACTGTTTATGTAAGCAACAAGGTGCCAAATGTAAGCTACCAGTCAGTAAACTAATTAATGAATGGCTGAAGAATCTCTTTTAGGCCTAGGGCACAAAGAAGATAACAAGGAGAAGAAATGTACCCATCCTGCCAGACTGGCAGCAAGAACACTGCAAGGCTGAGATAAGCTAAAGACAAAAGAAAAGCAACTGCAAAAACAGAAGCCGAGTATGGAAAAACCCCAAAGCACTGAAACAAAGGATGCCAATCCCTATAAAAGAACACTTTGAGAATGCCAAGTTGGGTGAGTCTCTTTCTCTACTGCTGATTCATCGGAGCACAGATGCATCTGTTCATCCCGATCCAGCTGTTATCTTCAAATCATCATCATCTACTCAATAAGCCCGGGTTGGCCACCCTGGGCTGATATTGAGCAACTATTGCTGGTAACTATATCTGGTGTATGTGTAGATGGAATGGTTGTTTTGTGTATGTGTATGCCTGTGTGTAATGATGTTTATGATGGTTTGTGTGTGTTTGTATGAATGGTGTGTCTGAACCTCTATGTCTAACTCACGTAATCAATAAACACAGCACCTTGCCTTATCCCCCCCTTTATAAAGTCTCGCTCGTGATTTGAGCAATTGGCAATTTGCGTAACACTTCTCTATTTCACAGGGATAGTGGGTAGAAAAAACACATTATAGTCTTATGTGCACAGATGTGACAATCCAAGGGTGGGATTTAAAGGGTTTTTTTTGTGGTTTTTTTTAATTTACTTTTTGGAACATAGAAACAAAGATTCAGGAATCAGGATGCCTTGTGTAATTAATTCACCATGCATGGACTCACCTTGCAGAGACTATACAGTATGATCAGGATGCCCCCTAAGAAGTAACTGCCAGATGGATCATCTCCCATGATGTATTTGTACCACAACTGGATGGGAACAAGGGAGCGGAACAGCTGGCTCACTTCTTCAATAACCAAATAAAACTTTCCCTGCAAAAAATGAAATTACACAAGTTATTGTCAGCCAGGACTCAAGAGAAGAGAAAGATGCATACATAAAAGCATCATTCCATTGTTACCTTGTGCTCCTTCTGTTTGTTTTATCCATCTGTTACCTATAGTCTTACATTTGGTTTATAAACTTTTCAAGGAAGGGAGTCTTCCTTTTATATTTGCTGGAGTACCTAGCAAAGAGGGCCCCAGTCTATATGCATTACTGTACTGCAAACAACCACCATGGCTAATACATAAGAAAGGAGTCCAGAACATGTCTGTTTCCCCATCCCCTCTGGGCTGCAAATGCAAAAATGCAAACATATGAACAGCTATGGATCCCCGGCAATTTACTGGAGAACCATAGTCAATCTAGTTCCAAAGCCCCAATCTTGCTTTCTAGTAGTCCCCTCTTTGTAGGGTGGCACTAGTCCTCAAATATGTACTTTGAAACACAAGGCTGGTTCTGAAATACAAACTGTGGTTTCAGAGTTTCTAATTCTCCCTTGAGTCCTATGGAAAAGAAAGGGTTAGTCCAATAAATATATCTGCTCAATACATACTCATTTACTTACAGACCTGTATCCCATGCCCTTTTAAAACTTTCACTGGTACAATCTTTCTATACTGGTGATTGCTCTAGGTTTGAAACCATTTGTTCTTGTGAGGGACACCATCAAGGTTCCATCATTTACCTCTTGGTTTATAGTGATTTTGGGAGGTTACAGTGGAAACATATTTTCTTACACACTGGGTGCATCTACATGGGACGCTTATTGCGCATTAACCTAATAACACTGTGCAGCAGCATGCAGGGCAAGAACCCTGCTAATATGCTACTGTGAAGTGTTATTAGGCTAATGCACAGTAAGCGCCACAAAATAACCATGCACCATTTAGTTAGTACTTCATTAGGCAAATACTAAACTAAACACGCAGTAACTAAGGCGCATTAATGAATGTGCAGACATACCCATTGTCTATTACTCCAAAGCAGCCAGAGCCAGTACTGAGAAGCTGGCCTTAGGTACAGGATCTAATTTTCAAATTTGACAGAAATCTCTTTATGGTTTTTTTGCTTGTCTAAAAGAAAAAACTGATGTCAGGGTAATGGGGTTCGATGGAGGTCAGAAACATAAACCAACAGTACAGTTACAGTCGTGTTGCTTGGCATAAAAGATTTATATTTTCAGATGTCAAGATTTTTTAATTGATAAGGGCAGGAAGGGGAGGGAAAAATTCCCCTAGAATTCTGCTGTGTGTTACCACTGAAACTCTGTCACTGATGATGTCATTGCAGGTCACGGTCATTAAATAGCCATCGATGAGGCGTGGAGGAGGAAATGAGTCCTCTCCAGTCCGGGAGGAAAGCAGCAGCCAGCGCACCCTCCCTCTGGGTCTCAGAGATGAGATCACTCAGCAGGCTGTCCTGCTGCACTGAACAAATCGAATCCTTCAGAGAGCTCTGGCATTCTCATGATCTCATACCCCCCTTGAGACAGTGAGTGAGGTCACACCAGCAGTTGCTAAAGGACTTGGGTTTTTTTTCCCCTCCCCCAGCCCCTCCTCCCTTTAATCCCATGAGGCATCACATAGCAAAAATGTAACAGCAACAATCTGGAAGCCTAAATGCAAGCAATTTATTAAATTAGCATGAAGAGTTCTCTAACCAGACTCATGCTTCAATACAATCATCGTTTATTTCATAAGCCCCTGTGACAGAGGGTCGCAGTTTGCTAATGACTACTCTTGTCACTTCCTTCCTTTCACACAGGCAGCTTTCCACCCTCCCTCTTACCAAACCCTGATGAAAGCAAACAGCAAGCCAAATGCACTGCAAACACTTAAAGCAAGCACCTTAACCACTCACCTCTTTATTCCTTTCTCCCATCAGGCTCTTTCATCCAAACCTGCATCCCTAACAGATTGTGCTGGTACAAATCTATGCTCATTAGCATGAGAAGGGACATCTGAAACCTTTGGATGATCAAGAGTTTGTAATCAGTTCTATAAAGCTGGGTGCTGGCCAGGTCTAAAGTTAAGCTCCTTCAGCATTTTTGAGCTTCACAGAAGTAAAGAACAAGACAAGGTGCTGGGAAGGTGGATACAGGGCACAAAAGCAGCCAAGTGAGCTCTAAAAAGGGTATGAAGGCACAGAAAGAGGTAGAGTTGTGTAGAGGCACCTGCATTTAGTGAGAGGATTCTGGCTCTGTAAACCAGAGCACTTCCATTCCTACAAAGGTTAGAAACACTAATGCAATACCAGAGTTAATACCCCTGGGCTAGTACATGCAATAGGTTTTACTGGTAACTGTAGGACTTGAAGGCTTCTTGGCAGTTAGAAACACATGAACAGCCCCAAAACCACGGAACTGAGAGGCTGAAATCAACACACACCATCCTAACTGAACTGCAGTACTAGTTTGGCCATTCAAGAGAGGCAGAAAACAGGGTAGATTTGCCCCTTATAGACTAACTAAATAAACAGGGCATAGGTTTTCATAGGCAGTGTCTTGCTTCATCAGATGCTATGAAGGGACTGTAGGAAGCAGAGCTTCTAAACAGAAAACAGTTATTAGAAAAGAAAGGGTCAGTAAGCAGGAGGAAAACAGAGGGGGCCCAGCTGGGAGAAGCAAGGTAGGTAGGAGAGAGAAAAAGAAAGCAGTTAATCCACTGAGGGACAGAGAGGTTATAAAAGCTAATGCAGGTAATGGGATCAAAATCCGCAGTCTGTGGATGATTTCTTTTCCGCAATTTCTTGTTCAAGTTCATTTGTAAACTTTTGTTGTTTAAGAACAGCTACTCTGAGGTCAGTGATGGAATATCCAGGGAGATTAAAGTGCTCTGCTGTGTCTTTTTCTGGACTTGATGTTGGATAGGTGTTCATTTATTCTTACTTGTAGCTCTGTCCAGTGTAGATGAGAGACAGGCACTGTAAGCAGAGGTGATGGCATAAATGACATTGGTAGAAGAGCAGGTGAATAAACCTCTGATGTTAAAAGCCATGCTATTTGGTCCAGTGATGATGTGGTCTGTTGCTGAGGGGGCACAACTGGCATCTGGGTCTGGAGCCTTGGTGAGAATAAGAGATTAGTAGTCTGTTGCTGAAGAGATGCCACTGGAAGTTGGAGGGCTGTCTGTAAGCCAGGACACGTTTGTTCCCTTAGCTACCCTTAGACAGTTGTCATTTTCTAGGGGTGCTTGAAGGTGATTAATGATGTGTCTGAGGTGTTCAAGCTGGGCGCTGTAGGTGACAGCCAAAGGGATTCTCTTTGTCACTGTCTTGGGGTTGGTACTGTAACAGGTCAGAGCATGGTCTGAGTTTGGCTCTCTTGATTTGAACGGCTAGAGTTTTAGAATTCTATTGTAAGCGTAGGAATCCTTGCCCCAGATCAAGGTGTACATCCCGGTCCCTGGGACCAGAGCAGATGTAGTTGCAACATACAGCTTGGCTGTAGACAATGGATGGCACGGGAAATTGTGAACTTGAACAGGAAACTGGGGCACAAGGAATCATCCACAGATGGAATATATTAAGTATGGTCTAAACCAAGACTATGGATTCTTATCCCACTACCTGGATGAGCTTTTATAACCTCTCTATCCTCAGTGGGTTAACTGCTTTGTTTTTCTCTCTCCTACCTACCTTACTCAAAGAAGACCAAAGTGATGTTTTAACCTGGCATGGCGCAACCCCCCAGGAACCACACATCTCAGTTAAAGGCCAACAACTGTCGATGGTCGACAGGTTTGTCTATCTAGGCAGCACACTCTTCCGTGCTGTCCACATCAATGACAGACTCTGTAAGTCGGTCTGAGACTGCAAAGGCGTTGGAACGTTAATGAAACTGAAGGTATACAAAGCCATAATTCTCCCAACCCTCCTCTATGCCTGCAAAACCTGGACTGTCTACTAGCGTCATGTCAAGAAACTAAACCACTTCCACCTGTGCTGCCTGCAAAAGATACTAAAGATCAAGTGGCAGGACACGATTCTGGACACTGAGGTGTTTGGAAGATCAGCTCTCCCCAGCATTCACACTCTACTGAAACTGGCGCAGCTAAGATGGGCTGGCCACCTTTCAAGAATGCCCGACACACCTGCTGAAGAAAATCTTCTACGGCAAACTGTCAAATGGAGTATGCTCTCACAGTGCACCAAAGAAGTGGTATTAGAAAAGAAAGGTGTCCCTAAAGAGTTTCAGCATCAGCCCAGGGTTGTGGGAGCAAATTGCTTGTGACCATCCATCCTGGAGGTCATCAATCCAGAACAGAACATTGGCCTTTGAACAGCAATGCACAGCAGAAGCAATAAAGAAATGCACGGCCAGGAAAACAAAAACCTCTTGTACCCAGTCCTCATCACTTTCCTGCCCCTGTTGCAGCAGATTGTTCAAGGCAAAGATTGGGCTTATAAATCACCTACACACCCACACAACCTAGCCTCTACCCCCTCCTTTTTCTCTTTTTTTCTCCTTTTCTCCCTCCCTGTTTCTTTCCCATTTCTTCCCTCCACCCCCGCTGGATGCGGTTGTCTTCACCCCCAAAGGACAACAACACATCTACTTTGCCTGTCCCAGCAGTGCCCCTCCTTTTTGCTCCTGCTTCCTTATCCTTTGTATTCTAATCTAATCATGGCTTTCTATTTAAAAGCTCTGCTTTCTACAGTTCCTTCATAATATTTGATGAAGTAAGCCATGGCTTACAAAAGCTTATGCATCTATGATTTAGTTAGTCTATAAGGTGGAAACCTACTCTGCCTTCTGCTTGACTTCAGACAAACACAGTTAACTACCTCTCCATTCAAGAGAAGGCAGCCATCAAATACAATCATGAAGTTGTAGGAGGTGATCACAACCATGCAGAATGCAACTACAAAGAGAGCTAAATATGAACTAATAAAATAGAAGGAAACAGTCACGCTATTTAACATCACCACAACAAAGCTAAAAGTGTTCTATTGTAGAGGCTGGCAATACAGAGCCTGCACCCATTACATATCACAACCCTCAGGCCTCTAGGAGAGCAATCTACAAGGCTGTCCCTTTAAAACTCAGAAGTGTCTCAAAAAGATAAAGCACACTTGCAAAGGAATAAGCCTTAAAGCAGGGAGAATTTTCTCTTTGCAAGCATATATTCTCCTATGACCTTAGTGGCAAATTTCTAATGTCTATAACTTATAATCAACACTGTCTGTTATTAAAGTTGTTTGATGCTTTCCATCATACAGCTCTACTTTCAGTTACTTAAAAAAACTTGGGAAAATTTTAACTACTCGGGTTGAAAGTTTTCATACCAGGTGTCTGCTATCAGTGGATTTTTTTAAGCTTCAGGTAAAATGATTCACCTGCTTCTGATAACAATATTAAGGGAAATATATATATTTCTGCTGTACACACATGATCCTCACACAACAAGCAAGCATGCTTCAGCCCAGCACTGCAGGAGCTAAGGACTTCACCTGATGCTGCAGCTCTCAGCAGTGGGACAAGATGTCTGCCTCTCCCATGCTCTCAAAATCTCTGCCGCTGTTTTCCAGGTAGGTGGAGGCAAATGTCTGTCTAGAGTGTAGGAGCCTGGGTGGAGTGAAGAGAAACCTGGACTGGGAACTAGAAGACTGGATGAAGATAAGCTATGGAGATTGGGACTGGTTGGACAAGGATCCTCCAACCTCTCCAGGAAAAGGACGACCATCTCAAAGTAGCCACAGGAGACAACCTGGTCCTGGCTTACAGGTAGCCCCTCAACCTCAAGAGGCATCTTCTAGCAACAAGCTACCTAACTTTCAGTCTCAAGGCATCAGGCCTTGCAACAGACCCAAATGCCTTCTGTGCCCACCTCATCACTGGATCAAGTAACATGGATTATAACATCCAAGTTTCACTGCCTTTGAACTCCACCAGTGTCACATGCAGTATTACCTGCTTACAGTGCCCCCTGTTGTCTACATTGGACAGATTGGGCAATCCCTGTGTGACAGAATGAGTGAACACTACTCTGGCATTAGCTGCAGAAAGACACACAAGCCTGGGGCAGAACGTTTTAACCTGCCTCCCCATGCCCCACATTCCATTGCTGACCCGAAGGTGGCTGTTCTCAGACAGCAAATTTTTAAAAATCAATTTGCACAGGAAATTACAGAACAAACAATTATCCACAGACTGGATTATGTGAAGTATGGTTCAAACAGGGACTATGGAGTATAAATACTTTTGCTCCCACAAAAAAATATTATTGCTGATAACTATCAGTTAGCTCATGAGTGCAAATGGCAGAGGGCTACAAATGGGATCAAACCCTACTGAGAAACTCTTTGAATGCTGATCCCTGGCAAAGCTTCTGGTATTTCATATTGCTTTAAAAAAAATCTCTAGAAGTTATTCACCAAAATCAACATTACAAGACCTTAATGTTAAGTCAGAAGTTACAAAATACTGGAATTAAGGTGGTCTGTGCAATCTTAATTTGCCCTGCCTTGTGTGTATGCATTCTGGTACAGTCTTTAATGACACAATCGCATACTATTTTTTCCCCAAAACCACTGGCTTCACACGGTGCACAGAATGGAAGGAGTTCATTAAACAAGCAACTATTCAAGATGTAGATTTATGCTTACTGTTCAATACGTGAATTATATTTACTGCAGACCATTCAAAACCTGGTCTGAATGAAGAATGATTAATTTCCTCATGGGTTTTTATATGGCAGTGTCATTACAGTATGAGATCCTCACAAAATTTATATTCGCATCTCCCTTGTGGAGTGAAGGGCTGCTGTTATCCTATTTTATATATGGGCAACTGAGGCACAGAAAGATCTAGCACAAAACTGCCCAATGCACATATGCAAGGGGTCTGAACTGGTCCCGGCTTACAGGCAGCCCCTCAGCCTCAAGAGGTAAGCAACCAGAATTTAAGCAGGCAACCAGGATTTTGGCATTCCCTAACTTCTGAGAGCTCAGTGTAGCAACCTTATGGTCTTTTTCATGTGTGCAAGGAGCAAAGAGAGAGAGACAAAGACAGAATGGGTTTGGCAGAACAGAATTAAATTGGAATGCAAGAAAAGTGATGGAAATAGCAATGAGACAACTGTAAGTTATGATTAGCACCCAAGAGAAGTTCCAAGTCTCACTTTCTCAGTTGCCAGCAGTATTAAGATGTATCATGAAAGATGAGGATGCTGAAGAAACCTGCTAGCATTCAGATCACAAGACAGCAGGGAGCCAAGCTCTAAGGAGAAGATTTCTGGCCATTTTGCCAGAGCAGGGAAAGATGTGGATTGGGCAGATAGAACAGTAAGTATGGCTAATATGTAAAAGTTGGTGAAAGCTTTGTGCAGACTAACAATAAATGATTACGAGAGATTGAATTATTAATTTCAGTCAACATGAGCCCCTTGCTGGCCCTCTGCCTAGACAACGGGAGTTAAATGAGCTCAGCACTTTTTAAAGTTAGACCCCAGATATCTCACGTTGGGAAGCCTAATACATAAGGTATCCAAGATCAATGCCCACATGGCATCAGTGATTCTCCAAAGGTGGCATAGTGAGTTTGACCACACAAGCAGGAAACAGAGATTTCCCTGACTCCCAGTTCTGTGTTTGGACAACTCTGTCCTCCAAGAAAGGAAAAAATATGAGGGAAGAATGGTAGACAAGATTCTTTGAGTAAATCCGGTATCTTTTATTAGACCAACTCAAATAGTTGGAAAAATTCTTCTTAGCAAGCTTTCAGGCACAAACACCCTTCGTCAGGCGGAGGATCTGCAGACGCTTCCTCAGCCTGACGAAGGGTGTTTGTGCCTGAAAGCTTGCTAAGAAGAATTTTTCCAACTATTTGAGTTGGTCTAATAAATGATATTGGATTTACCCAAAGAACCTTGTCTGCCTATGTCCTTAGACCAATACGGCTACAGCCTACACCCCTGAAACAGGGAAGGATGGTGTAACCCCAAACTCTGGTTCAACACTGGTCAGGCCACAGTTGGAGCACTGTGTCTAGTTCTGGGCACTGCACTCCAGGAGGGATGTGCACAGCATTGAGAGGGTCCAGAGGAGGGCCACTGGCATGGTCAGGGGCAGCAGGGTAGGCCCTATAAGGACAGGCTAAGGGACCTGAACCTGTTCAGCCTCCACAAGAGAAGGCTGAGAGGGGATCTGGTGGCCATCTAGAAACTTACCGGGGGGGACCAGCGGGGAATGGGAGAGTCCGTGTTCCCCCAAGCACTACCAGGAGTAACTAGGACTAATGGCCACAACTTGATTGAGAGTAGGTTCAGGCTAGACATCAGGAGGCACTACTTCACAATCAGGGCAGCTAGGATCTGGAACCAACTTCCAAGAGAAGTGGTGCTCACTCCTACCCTGAGGGTCTTCAAAAAGAGGCTAGATAATCACCTTGCCGGGGTCGTTTGACCCCAGCATTCTTTCCTGCCCATGGCAGGGGGTCGGACTTGATGATCTGCTCAGGTCCCTTCCGACCCTACAAACTATGAAACTATGAAACTGGAGTTGCCAGTCAAATGTGGTGTCTGATCCAGAAGTCACAGCAACTGCATAATGACCTGTGAACATGAAACTAGAGCTCCATGTAGCCAGATTACAGCTGTCTGACACACATCTGTTTCACAGAAAAGCTACTGCTGTTACTTGAGCTCTGATGGGGCATGCTGTAATAGTGGTAGGCAGGCATACTTTTGCTGTCTCATAGCATTTCCTTACATCACCTCGATGGAGGTTGTTTTGCATTTCATTTTTGGTACTACAGCTACAGAAAAGCCTGGGTATAACTTAAATCATTATGTCCTCTGTATGTGAAATGTCAGAACATGTCCAAGATGTAGAGAGATGGCTCTATCCCAGATGAAAACAATTCCAGGAATAAGGTGGGAACCTGAATCTGCTGGTTCAGGTGGAACTCTATGACCACCTTCAGCAGGAATTCTTTAAAGGGCACCTTAGTTGATCAGGAAGCCGCATATGAAGGATTTATCATCAGAGCCTGGATCATTCCTAACTTCCTCCTTAAGGTGATGGCTATCAGAAATGCCATCTTCATTGGGTAATGCACATAAGGAATTGCATTACTCTTGGTTAAAATAAGAAATCATAAAAGCTAAATGACTACACTGAGGTCCCATGACTGCAGGTGGGAACACTTTAATGAACATTTTTGAAAGGTGAGATGAAATATTTGATCATTTGCCAATGGTGGATGATGTACCAGGATTGTTGCCAGGTTTGCTCTAAACCAATCTTAAAGTCAAGCCAATCTTCTTCAGCGTTACTGCACACTCAATCTCTCAATGGTGGTCCCAATGTCTCTAATGGTCTCAGGAATTTTCTCCTGCCTTAGGAAAAGAATCGTGTCCATTTAACCAAGTCTGTCTGTCTTTCTGTTCAGATATTTTCCTACTGTTCATCATCATGGATCAGTGAAAAGCAGGATTATTTTGTGCTCAAAAACTATACAGCATTCAGGCTCTGAGGCAGAGAGGCTATGGATCTGAGTGGTGGGTCATCTCTCTGTTTTGTGACAACAGATCTGTTAGCAGAAGTAGAGTTTTGGGTTGGGCACATGAGGAATGTAGAACATCCACACACCAAAGCTATCTTGACCACACTGGGGTTTTCAAGATTGGCTCAGCTGAGCCTTGTCTGGTCTTGAGGAGCAATATGAGAATCAGAAGAATCAGAGTACAGGCATACAAGCAACCCTCTGGATGGTAAAACTAGATAGGTATAGGAGCAATCTGCTCCTTCAGGTGGTATTTTTCTTTACCATCTTGCATAAAGTGAGGGAACACCTCATTTATAAGTATGTAATTTTCTTCCTGGAGAACATTACTATGTCATGGATCAATTATTTGACTTCTTTCATGGGGATCAGTGGAGCCACTGTCCCTTTGCAAGTGGTCTTGTAACCCCCTGAAGTTAACCACTTGTAGGATACCTGGGGAACAACTGCTTCATCAAGAGAGGAACAAGGAAATCAAGTTAAGTTTTCCTCCAACATCTAGAGGCTAAAGTATGACCTCAGACATATCTCATGTTCCAGGAACAGATTGGACAGGCAAGCCTTATAGGGTGGTAAAGCCCCACAGCCAAAGATGTGCTTGGGTGATGGGACCTGTCAGGATGGTTGATCCCACAAAGGTCTCTTCAGCCTGTCCCAACATAGCCATAAATTCAGTGATAAGGCAGGCCAATTTATAGACAACTGCAGTCTGTGATGGGCAACAGGTATTCCTATATCAATCTGGATTTGATCTTCTAGACTCCTTGAGGTAACTTGAGGACAATGGGAGGACACTCTGGAAGAGTATCTGTGCAACTGCAATGAAACCTGGCTATTGTTAATTGAAAAAGTGAAAAAAGCCACTATTGAAAAAGTGGACAAGAAGGAGCATACAAGGTCCAAAAGTGGTGTAAACTTCTTCTAGTGTTAAGAGAAGGATAATTAACAAATATGGTACTGTGGGAACCAGGGGCTCCAGCACTACCTCTGATTCTGATAGTAAAGAATGAATAGGTGTCCTGGTAGTGTGGGCTGGTATGCAGTAGTTGAGTAAGGCACAATGATTATCTTCTCTTGGGTCCAGGCTAATTTGAAGGCTGCTGCCCTAGATAGTGCTAAGGAAACTTTCACAGAGACTGGTGCCATAGGAGGTGGCAATAAAGCCAAGCCCTTGGATGATAAAGTGGCTTTCAGCAGTGCCATACACGTCAGCTCCGAAGTATGATGTTTTTGTACTGGGTATTCGATTACAGAGAACATGAGTTTGATCAGGAACTGCTTAGAGCTACATAGGATTGGGATCTCCTAGTGCAGGGGTGTTCAACTTCCAGCTCACAGGCCAGGTTTGGTCCCTGATGTCCTGTCATCCAAGCTGTGGGGCCAGCATACAGGACTGGCAGAAGAGGTGCAGGGGCCTGATCTGACCCACAGACCAGACCCACACCCTTCATCAGGCCCACAGGGCATGAAGGTTGAGCACCCCTGTCCTAGAGGATGTGTTCCTAGAACTCCCACCATCCTTCCTCTTAACTGGTGAAGATTTCTAGTCAATTTTGGCTTGTGCAGATGCAGGTGGGATGAGGAACACACTCCCACTCTAATTCCCGTCTATAATGTTATGGGAATAATGCTGGGCCCAGTGATTTTCTTGGGAGATAAATCTGTAGCTTCATCTCCTTAGCACTGAAGATACAAGAGGTGAAGGACTTATCATAGAATCACAGAAAATTAGGGTTGAAAGGGACCTCAGGAGATCATCTAGTCCAACCCCCTGCTCAAAGCAGGACCATCCTCAACTAGATCATCCCAGCCAAAGCTTTGTCAAGCCAGGACTTATAAACCTCCAAGGATGGAGATTCTACCACCTCCCTAAGTAACTTGTTCCAGTGCTTCACCTATTGAAAGAGTTTTTCCTAATATCCAACCTAATCCTCCCTTGCTGTAAGCTGAGACCATTGCTCCTTGTTCTGTCATCTGCCACCATTGAGAACAGTCCAGCTCCATCTGCTTTGGAACCACCTTTCAGGTAGTTAAAGTTTGCTATCAAATTCCCCTTCAGTCATCTCTTCTGAATAAGCCCAGTTCCCTCAGCCTCTCTTCATAAGTCTTGTGTCCCAGCCCCCCCACCATTTTTGTTGCCCTCCACTAGACTCTTTCCAACTTGTCCATATCCTTTCTATAGTGGGAGGCCCAAAACTGGACACAGTACTCCAGATGTGGCCTCACCAGTGCAGAATAAGAGGGAACAATTACTTCCCTTGATCTGCTGGCAGTGTTCCTACTTCTTGGCAACACGGGCACGCTGCTGACTCATATCCTCATTGTCCACTGTAACCCCCAGGTCCTATTCTGCAGAACTGCTGCTTAGCTAGTCAGTCTCCAGGCTGTAGCAGTGCATAGGATTCATCTGTCCTAAGTGCAGGACTCTGTACCTGTCCTTGTTGAACCTCATGAGATTTCTTGTGGCCCAATCCTCCAAATGGTCTAGGTCACTCTGAATTCTAACCCTACCCTCCAATGTATCTACTACACCCCCCAGCTCGGTGTAAACCATGAACTTGCTGGAGGTGCAATCCATTCCAGATCATTAATGAATCTAGGGACTAAGGTGAGGCTGACTGGTCTGTAGTTCTCTGGATCTTCCTTCTTCCCTTTCTTAAAGATGGGCACTATTTTGCCCTTTTCCAATCATCTGGAACCTCCCCCAATCACCACAAATTTTCAAAGATAATGGACAGCAGCTTTGCAATCATATCAGCCAACTGGCCCCATGGACTTGTATGTGTCCAGCTATTCTAGACAGGCCCTAACCTGTTCTTTCACCACTGTGGGCTGCTCACCTCCTCCCCAAACTGTGCTGCCAGATGCAGTAGTCTGGGAGCTGACTTTGCCTGTGAAGACCAAGGTAAAAACAACGGCATTGAATACTTCAACCTTTTCCTCATCATCTGTCACTAGGTTGCCTCTCCCATTTGGTAAGGGATTCACATTTTCCCTGACCTTCCTCTTGTTGCTAACATACTTGTAGAAACCCTTATTGTTATATTTCATGTTCCTTGCTAGCTGCAACTTCCAACTGCATTTTGGCCTTCCTGACTTCATCCCTGCATGCCTGAGCAATATTTTTCTACTCCTCCCAAGTTGTTTGTCCAAACTTCTACTTCTTGTAAGCTTCCTTTTTGTGTTTAAGCTCACTGAAGACTTCTTTGCTAAACCAAGCTGGACTTGCAGATGAAGCATTTCCTAAGATTTAGGATTCTCTGAAACAGCAGAGACATTCTGAGTAATCATTATTATCCAGTGTAGCCCCTTGAAAAGAGAGGCAATATTTGAATCCAGTAGACATGGAGGAGGCTAACCTGGATCAGAGGATTTTACAAGAAAATCTAAGAGGTCGTCAATGGGCAACCAAGCTGAGGCTTACTAAAAACTAGATTAATACTGATTTACTAAGGAAAAACAAACACCTCTGACAGACAGGACAAGGGGTTTTCTGGTAATCCAAACACCAATAGCAAGTGGTTCTATCTCGAGTCAGTGATTGAGAGGAACTGAGGTGTCACTGGTGCACTCTGTCCTCACTGTAATGTGTGAGTACCCTCGAGGCACATGGTCACCAGACAAACTACTAGCCAAAAGTCTTCAAGATCAAGTGCCTTGGACTCTCGGGCCATCCCAAATGGTGTTTTGACCAGTTCTAAAGTCTTAGAGAGATCACGAAACAAAGCTGTGGATATTCTACGAGGAAAAGGAGAAGTGAGTAAGTGGAGAAAAGGGAGACTGAACAAAGCAGGGAAAGGATGGCAGCTCCAGGCATGTGCCTTTGAAGTCAATGGGAGCAGGGTCAGACCTTTTATGACAGAACATACAACAAACTAGTGCTAGAAACATATTTTTTGACCTAGAAAGAGCCCAGAATGAGCATCAGGGTCCCAGTAGGGAACAGGACAAGTTTAAATAGCAGCTGGGCTCCTAATTTCCTTGTGAGGGGGGAACTTGGCTCCCACCCCACATTCTGAATGCTCTCCATTAAAAAAAAAATCAGTAAATAATACCATTTGGTTCAATATAAAATGAATTAGAGTAAATTAAACTGCAGGAGCCATGTGGCCTGCAAAAGCCTCCATTGTTGTACACATATAAATGGCAGCTTTTCATTTTCTCTGCTAAGGAATGACAGCTTGGGGGGTGTGGAATTAAAAGTAGGCAGATAAATAAAAAAGATACACTTGCTGAAGAGATTGCAGTTTAGGAAATCCCGGGTGTCTTTGCGCTTCCTCCCCTCTGCCCCATCCCTCTTCATGTGGCTGTCAGCAATCTCTGCTGATATCCCTGGGGAATGGAATTGAGGGGGAACAAAGAAACGAAAGATATGAGAACTCATGGGGTAATGAATAGAGCACCAGGCTGCTACCAGAGAAAACTTCCATCCCTGCGTCCTGAGCACTCATGTGTTTTAAAGAACTGAGGGAGAGATTGTTCTTCTTGTTTTCTTGCTACAGCAGTGCCACAAAAGGGTTTCAACAGTCCTGCATCATGCTGCCCATCTTCTTCAGAAGAATTGGGGGAACTGGAAGCTCCATTTCAAGAGTTGGAAAAACAAACAAATACACACACCTACTGGGTCAATACTTGAGTAAAACTGTGCCTACGTTTATGATTTCTGCTTGAGAACTTGATCCAAATCTCACAACATTTTATGTTACTTAGTGTGGACCGTTGCAATTTTAGCTCCAATACTTTGAAGAGTTATGAATGTGCTTAACTTTATGCCTTGCAAATAGTCCCTATGGTAGATGCTTAGCATCTCTGAAAGTCAAAGACAAGATGCCAGTTTCCTTCCTTTTCCTCAGCCAAGGATTTTTTTGGTGCCCAAAAAGAAGAGGGCATTGGAGGCATTGGAAAATGCCAGCTTATATTCAGAACAGTTTGGAAAAGGTTGAGGAGTACCAGAAAGGGTCAGAGTAGCTTTGGAAAAGCCTCTGAGCTCAGTGAGAATAATTATGATGGTGACTAATCCAAAGTCAAACTCAGAAAGATACAAGCTGTGTATTATTCCCAAATTAGGAAACCTCACTACAGGCAGCAGCGGAGGAATATAAGGAAGGCAGACCAGACAACTCACGAAGAATATGCATATATTCCCCCCTGCCCTGCTTCACAGTGGTTGTTGAACTATATAATCTTTTTCTTTTCTTTTTTTTTTGTTATGCCTTTCATTAATATTTGAAACACAAAGTATATGGTAATATTAGGCAGAGAAGCATTACATGTTGTAGTCATGTAAACAGCACTGGCACAATTAATTCCTATTCCACCTGGTTACATGCACAAGGCAGAATATAGTTTTTCAAAACACCAAAGGACTTCGAAGTATCTGTAGGATGAGATCCATTTGTATCACACATCTGCAAAGCAACAGGATTTGGATGGCACCGTGCATCATTAGAAGTCAAAGTCTAGCACATTTTACTATGTTCATAAGCTACCTGCCAGTCACCCTTTGCTATCACCAGTGCTTTGAGCACCAAAAGATCCATTATCTCTAATGCCTAAGGCATGAGGCTTTTCACTATTAGTCCTAGACTAAGTGACTGGAAGCCTCTGCTTTGAACAGAAACAAATACCCTCCAATAGCAGTTCCCTATAGCATACCTCAGAGCAGCTAAAAAGAGCATCCAGCTCTCCGTGGATAATATAGTTTACAATTCTCCAGTAATTTGCGTCTTGAAACATTCAAAGCATCTTGTTACACTCTCCACCCATTAATAAGCATTGCACCCCCCACCACTATGCTGTAGCCATGGAAGGAATGGTAAACACAACTTATTTCAATAACCAACACCAGGCAAGGATTTTGGGAAGGAAGCAAGCAGGTCTCTTGCTCAGTCTCTTGAAGGCTCAGATCAAGTGTAGTACCCCCTCTGCACCAGATGGACCTTCACTTCGAGAGGATTCTTCAACTACGGACAACCCTGCTCCACCCAAAGAGGACCCCCGCGATGAGACTCTATATGGACTGAGACACTTTTTCTTCGAACCACTTCTTCCACCATTGCGGACCATTGTAACGGGTTTGTGTGTATCTATCTCCTTTTTCTCTCAGTGTGGCGAACCCCCTCCCCACCTTCCCCCTTCTCCCCCAGGCTTAGTTGGCTAACATTGTATCTCCTGTAACCTAGTTGCGTTCCCCTCCTCACCCCCATCCTTCTATTGCTAGTCCCTCTCTCGGGTGCTATGTATTTCCCTACCGGCTCTGTCAGCTTTTTTGGATTCACAATCCTAAACATTTACTAATAAAAGTCAATCTGGCTGATAAATACAAGAAGAGCAAGCATCTGAAACACAAACTTTGGTCTATTTAAGGTTATCAAAAAACAACTAGCACTTTAAGTACATTGTCTTGACAAATTCTGATCAGGGTATTTACAATCTCATTTGAAAAAATATGGAGACCTCCAGCATCACAATGGGAGACCTCCAGCAGGCAATGGGAGAGAGAGTCCCTGTTCCCCTGAGCACTACCGGGAGTTACAAGGAACAATGGCCATAAGTTGACTGCAAGTAGATTCAGGCTAGACATCAGGAGGCACTACTTCACTCTCAGGGCAGCTAGGAGCTGGAACCAACTTCCAAGGGAAGTGGTGCTCGCTCCTACCCAGGGGCTCTTCAAAAGGAGGCTAGACAACCAGCTACCCGGGGTCATTTGACCCCAGCATCCTTTCCTGCTCATGGCAAGGGGTCAGACTTGATGATCTGCTTAGGTCCCTTCCGACCCTACCAACTATGAAACTATGAAATCACACTGCCTCAATAAAGCTAAGCTGTGACTTCAGTGTAGTGAAGAGCTGTATCTACGCAATCACCAGTAGCACTTCCTAGAACATCCTAGGCTTTTCTTGGAAGCTGCTCGTCTAAGTATGATCCTGCCTAATTTTGTTAAATTTGAACAGATCACAGGCCAAGCTGGCTTGATAGGCAGGGAGCTCAGTGGGGTAACAACATAAAACCAGAACAAAGTGGCAGGCAGCAGCAGCCTCAGATGTCTAAGGACAGAATGGCCATCACCCACCATCTAAGACAAAAAGGGACTTAAAAAATATATCAGAGAAATATCACTATCAAGAAAAAGGTATTAAAAACGAAGCATCTGTGCTCTGAGCCATTATAGGCTCTTGACAGATGTGATCTTACCAGCCTCCCACTGTAGCTGCAAATAAAGACTCAGTCTCTTTCATCTCCCCCGACAAGGATTAATGAGTACTTGGGATAGCTCTCAGACGAGCAAGCAAAGGCTGTGAACCTTTTCCAGCGCTGCAATTTATCTTGGGAAGACTATTCACATCACTTTTTTTTTGCAAGCTGGATTATGCTCTGACCCACCACATTAATCTCCCAAAATAAAATAATAATAATAATAGAAGAAAAAAAAAAGAACCTGGACAATTGCCAGGGATAAATTAATAACCATCTCGAATAGCCCTGCTGCGCAGGGACAAACTGCTCAACTCCCCTGCCACCCATGTCATTTGTAAGCAAAACTATTTCTCGTTTAGATGTTCCCTTTAAGTGCTCTGCCCAAGACTTTCAGTGATATTAATGTTAACATCTTGCAATGCTATAGCACTTTTATTCCTAAAGGCTGACAAACAACTTCTTCATGAAACTTAACTGATATGGAAACTAAATGTACCATGATCACCATGAAACTTAAGACACCTCTGACGTGGGACATGACAGCTTCCTGTGTGCTGTTAAAAGACATTAGATAGCAGCTTAAGGAAGTGATAGGAAAAGGCCAAAAGTATAAAAATGATCTATAATTTTCTGCACTGATTTAATAATTTCATTTAAGAGTGTTACTTTCTACTGAAGTGGAAGGAGTGCCCAAATACTGTGGCTGCCACATCTGGATAAAGATGCTCTTATCCTTTTGACTCAAGTGGTTAGCTGAAAACTTGGGGACTTGCCATCTGCTTTGGAAAAGGTGTTGGTGGAAGGAGAGAAGCAAGAAGAACCGCACATGGAAAAAAAGAATCAAGTAAAATAGAGCCTGAACGTGAAGGTACTAGCACAACCCAGAGTAAAGCCTAAGCAGGAGCAAGCTGTAGTGGAGTCAGGCTTTTCTCTGATGCAGTTTTGTCTACTGCCACAGAACATACACAGCCCTATTTTCCTGAATGCAGAAAGAGCTGGACAACCAGTTTTCCTGCTCACCAAACCAATCTCTCTCAGCCAGCACATCATTCTCCAAAGCTTGCCCTTTCTCTAGGCTTTTCTCTGGGTTGTGCTACTACCTGCATGTTCAGGCTCTATTTTACTTCATTCTTTTTTTCCATGTGCAGTTCTTCTTGCTTCTCTCCCTCCACCAACACCTTTTTCAAAACAGATCTTGCAAAGCCTCTTCAGTGAGACGGTTCAAAATCCAGAGTGAACTTGTAGTGGCATCTATTCAACTGTCCCTTACAGATATCTTAAAAACAGAGGCTCCAGAGAGGTTTAACTGAACCAATACCAGTTTAGATCAAGTGTCAGCAACCTACAGCCTACGGGCTAGATTTGACTTGCAAATGTGGGCTTTGGTACCATGCAACACCTTCTGCAGTCACTCTTCTCATGCCGATGTGGGGATGAAAGCCAGCTGCAGTGACAGTGCTAGTGCTCGCCCTCCTCTAACCCAGGGTGGGTCATTCTGGCCCACAGCCAGAAAAGGTTGCCTAACAAAGGTTTAATTGTTTTCTTTTCCTTATGGAAATAAGCTATACAGGCAGAAGGCACCTTTATATACATAACTGTGGACATAGGAAAGTGTTCTGTTTTAACTGTACTTGTGAGAGGCAAGGATTTCTTTGGGTATTATCTTTTATTGGACCAGCTGCATAGCTGGAACAGAGTTAGACTAGCTGCTTTCGAATGAAAGACATTTTTCTTCAGGTCTAAGGAGAAAAGCTAGCACAGCAACAGTCATGTGCTGGCTTTTCTCCTCAGACTTGAAGGAGAATGTCTTGCATTTGAAGGCTTGCCTAACTCTACCCCAACCAGGCAGTTAGTCCCATCTTTTATTGGACTAAAGAAATTGCCTAAAATCGCTTTATATTGCCTAAAGAAATCCTTGCTTCTCACATAATTCCTGGATCATCATGGTTATAATATCATTCTAACACTACCTTAACTGTACTAGCACGGATAAATTAGTATAGTTTGTATGTGCAGACGAGCTTATAGGGAAGTAGAGTATTTTTTTATCAGCTGGAATTTGCCCAGAACACTAGGGTTAACATACCTATCTTTGGAAAGAAAAAGAAGTGCTACAGATCTTCAATAAACACAAGAGATCAGAACCAACATTTCACATAACACTCAAGAAGTAGCAAAATAGTGCACTCTAATTATGTTAGGGTTCAATTCGGACTCCGAGTCAAGAAAACTAATGCCTCTGAAAATCAGCCCTTGAAGGTCTCGAGCTGACTTTCCAAAATTAGAAACTAATTTTATTATTAAAGTGAAACATTCACCTGTCATAATGAGAGCCCAGATATAACAACAAAGAAATCTTGCACTAACAAATTAAGTTTATAAAGTGGAATTGAGTCTAAATATGGAGTGAACCTTGCTAATTTAGTTTCAGTCCAAGCCAAGCAAGGCTGGAAGAGTTTCTGGAAGTCAGATTTAATAAAGTAGAGGGTAAGGGAAAGAACAGGGGGAAAAGATAGTTTTATCTGATGCTAATATTTTAAAAACATTTCTATCAGTTCCACAATGACTCAAACTATTATTTAACCAAAGTTTGCCTGTTTTTCCCTAAAAATTTCAAACTTTACAACATGCAAAGCCTGCAATTTAACCAGCTCTGCTGTATACATGCACAAAGGCAAATCAGAGTGTTTTAATAAAGTGATGTACTGTCAGCTATACAGCTAAGGGTATTTCTCTTCAATAAAATATGTGATTTTTATCCTTATAATCCACTGTATTTATCTTTGGGGTAGAGGATAGCTGGTCCACAAAGTGTAGTTTAGGCAAATTGCCCATTGCCTGTAGCAAGAAACAGTGTTGTATACGTATGCTTTGGAGCAGGATTATGGCTTCATATCTTCTTTTCCCTTTCTGGGGGGAAAGTATAACTCCTGAAAGCAGAGAAGAAGCAGTCCTGACAATCCCCTCAACAGTGACATTTTATCTAGTCCTTACATGTCATGCAGGAGAGGCAGCTTCCCTTGCATGGTGCACCCCATGGCAAAGACCAAGCAAATTCTGGACACAAACTAAAAGAATGGTTTCATTTGCTGGCTCCAATCAAGCAAAGATCAAGAGAAAAGCAGAGTTCTTTTACCTTTGATTTGACAGCCAGAATGATTTTAGGCAGGGCAACAATCAGGCATTTCAATGCAATGGTGAAGTACTTCAGTACAAAGTCTGTGATCCCCACAATCCACATCAGGTCAAAGAAGTCCAGCCTCTCCAGATTGGGTTTCAAAAAAATAAGGCTGAAAAGTATAACAAAATCCACACGTCAATGAATGGCATATCATCTGCACTTCAACAAAACAAGCTTAGCTCCAGTATGAGGGGAGGGTCTGGGGCTCCACCAAACTTGAACACAAGTTATTAAGGAGAATAAGGTCATGAAGGACACATTTGTCCTGTTACCATTCTGCGTCTCTTACCCACACCTGTTCTTATCCAGTCCCAAAAAGGTCATCAGATTTAGACTTGCCTACTTTCACTGAGGGAACCTGTCATCCACAAACCTACTGTAAGAGTTAACCCCTGTACCCAGGATGAAAATAGACCCTTCTCTCCATCCAAAAGCAGCAATTTTGGTCTGTAGCCTTGCCCTGTCAATTCTATTCCTGAAAGCTACCTAAATCTCTCCATCTTTATTGAGAGGAATGACCTGAGACACACGCTATGCTGTAGTCCATGTCATTGGTAGCTGTGACTCAGTGGGTGCATCTACATGTTCAATTAATGCACCATAGTTATTGCACATTAAATTTAGTACTTGGATAACCAAGTACTAAATCAACGTGCAGTAACTGGTGCTATGGCACAGCAGCACCGATTCACAGGATTTTACAGACGCTAACTGTGCAGTAGCCTAATACTACTGTGCAGTTGCATATTAGGACAGATTTTGCCTGGCATGCTACTGCACAGTGTTATTGGGCTCTGCGCAGTTAGCGTTTCATGTAGAAACACCCAGCAGGAACAGCAGGGGCCAATTCAAGACCATCAAGCTCTGCTAACCAGTCCCAAAGGCAGATTCTGGCAAAAAGCAGAATTCCTCCAGCTGCAGCATTTCCCCCCACCAGCACCAAGCTGCTCATGCATGTAAAACTGGCAGGTAAAAAGGACATCACAGTCTTTGTTATGGAAGAATATTCAGGACAATTGTGCATGGTATGACAGTACTGGGACAGGGGCTCGTGCACTTTAGGAGCAGCCTAAGAACTTGATAGCAGAAATCAACATTTCCTATATTCCATTAAGCACAAACTAATGGGATGTGGGCAACGGTGGGGCAGCAGAGCCCACCATGCAGACTCTGCAATGGCAAAAGCCCCAAAGGCAGCAGAACCAGCAGGGGTCTGTTACACAGACTCTAATAACTGGATTCCAGAGCACTGCCTACGGGATGGGGGCTCCTTGTGCAGTGCAGAGCCCAGCAGCTCAAACATAACAGTCCGGTGCCAGGCACAGGTGGGGAAGCACTGGAATACTCATGGTAGCACAACTGCTCTGATCTCCTACTACAATTTGAGCCAGGGTCACCTTGGGGTATACAAGTCTACTCCAGATGTAGGCTAAGATAGCATGTACAGAGCAGCAGCAGAAAGATACCTTCCCTTTTTTCTCCTCCAAAGTTCAGCATCTGATACTGGGCACTACTTGACTATCTGCTCCAAGAGTGGGATTATAAAGCTCCAGTACTTCATGTAATCATGGTTTGGGAACCACTGCACTGAGTAACAGTGCAATAAAAATCGTCTTCAGCAGTTAGAAGAGGCTTCTTTTCAATATTACTGTCTACCAGTGTCTCCTGAGAAAAGCAAAAGCCTAACTAAAAGAAAAACCCAATACCAAAAGCCTGAGCATGAAATTAAAATACTCACAACACTGGCACAGCACAACAGGTAAAATTAAATCCTAAAAACAGAAACAAAATCAGAAACATAAGGACTAAGTGTGGGCTAGAAACAAACAAAACACCCCAGAAAATAAAGAAATACATACATTTATAAATGGTAAGAAATAAAAAATAAATAGCAGGGTTTAAGCTTAGAAACTTCCCCTGTCAAAGATGTTTGGCTGGAAGGGAGACCCTGCCCACATGCAGGAAGCCAGTGGGGCTCTGTACGGAGTTGCTTGAAGGATACGGGCTTTGATGCAAACTCTTTCCCAGAATTTTCAATATATTTATTCTAGACTCTTGAGAGCAACACTGTCCTGTCTAAGCAAAGCAACACAACCTTCCAATTGTACTGAAACACTTCTATTTAGCCTGGTATTCCTTAAGTCTGTCAAGCCTCATCAGCTGCCCCACATTCCCATCTCGTCTTCCAGATGGCCCTGCTTCCCAGTGCTACACTAAACAGTCTCTTTGCTGCCGTCTGTCGCCCTGCCCTTCTCTTCTGTCTGTTTTTCCTATTCTATACCCACCCAATCCTTTCCATCACCAGTCCCTGAATAACACCTTTCCCCAACACTTCCCAGAGCCCCCTATATTCCCGTTTGCATTATTCTATGTTCCAAACATACAGGTGTAATATTACCTTGAACTCATACTTAATTCTTTTTAAATAAAATATTGCAGGGTGGAAGGGGTTAATATAAAATCCCGCCCCACTCCGAAGCAGCAGTTAGACACAGTTACTTCCAGGCACTGCCAGCAATAAATTTGGTTTATTAAAGTAAATTTAGCACTGTACAACAGTGTTAGCACTCAACAAAAATCTGACTTGGGTGGGAGGAGGTAGGTGGCAGTAAAAGAACCATCAAAATTAGAGGCAAAAGGAACATTCGTGTAAAAGAGCTAGACTACTGATGCTCATTGGTTGTAGGATTGTTCATTGCATTGCATTGCATTATTCAATGATTGTCTTCCATGTGGCATTTCATAACAGAACACACCCAATTGCCACTGACAATTTTTCCATAGGGGCATGGATGTTAACTGTCAGACCAATTTTCCTAACAACTTAAGTTTGCTATTGCTCCATT
The DNA here is from genome assembly GCF_030867095.1 of Alligator mississippiensis. Lineage (NCBI taxonomy): Eukaryota > Metazoa > Chordata > Crocodylia > Alligatoridae > Alligator > Alligator mississippiensis. The sequence continues at coordinate 23,469,724 of NC_081833.1, forward strand.
TCACCTCATCTGCCCTAGTTTCATGCCCTGGCCTAACCTCAGCAATGCCTCTCCTTGTTTGGCATTAAATATCTCCCTCAGCGATTGTAATAAGTAGAGATGGACCCAAACCAGATTCCTGCATACAGGCATCTCTGAATTTTGGGAAGAGTTGTGATTTGTATTTGTATTTAGAGCTTGGCCTGCTTTGCCCCACATCCAAACCCCCCATCCAAATGCTGGCAATAAAATGGATACAGATACAAACCTAAACAATATTACTTAGGTTCATCTCCGGTAACAGAGCAGAAGTCTAATATACAGTGATGCAAAGAAACCATTAGGGGAAGGGAAGAAAAAAAAAATCAATGGGTCAGTGTTCCCATCTGGCTCCAGCACCATGGCTCTCTGTCTGTCATCAATTACCCCATGACATATAGTCCTGGACTCCACGGGCATAAGAGGTGCACAGACTATTTGTTGTGGGCCATGGATACCATGGATACTCTCCCTCCCCCAGCTAATGCAAGAAGGTCGATTCTTACTTTCTACAATGCCCAGTTCCAGCAAGTATGTTCTACCCTCTGCCCACCTGTTGTACAGCTGCTGAGAGTTGAATGTGTAAAGCAAGTAGAGAGTATTCCCAGTAAGGAAAGCCAAGATCCAGAAGATAATCAGCACTGACCTCTTCTCCTGAGCAAAAACAAGAAGCAGAGAAGACAAATTCAAAGTCTCCAGAGAACATACACATAATGCACCAAGCCTCTGACTGCTGAAAAATGTGAGGCCATCCCAAGGGACAAAGGCACACTTCTAAGCATTCAGTAATTAGTTATTTACATGGGAGTGAGACACAAATAGGCAGCCTTGTACAAACAGATAAACAGAGCCAGAGTCTGTCCTTTGTCAAATGGAGTTTCTCCAGCGAACACTGATGACATTACAGTGCTGGAAATGGAAGTATAAACTCACAGAACATGGTTTTCAAAGGTAGGCCCCTAAACAGGACATCCAAATCCTGCACACAGTGTATTCTAGTGTGTGCATGCTGGATCAGCATATAATACACTTAACTGTGCAACACAACACCACTCGCAGTTTGTTGCTTGGGGCTTCCACTGTAACAAATATCAGCAACCTGAACATCCATTAAGTACCTAAACCAATTAAGCTTATAGCATCTTTCAATCCCACTGTTTTGTAACTTTATCGAATGCCCCTGAACTGCATACTAACTGTAAACATAACTGCCTAATTTGTAACTAACTGTACCATTTAACTGGGCCAGAAACAAAGGGAAGCACCTAAAAGCTGCTATTAGAAGCCTTGAAAATGATAGGACATAGTTTTGCAACCGTTAATAACACAACACTGACAGCATTGTAAGCAGTACTCCTTAAGTACACAGCACTGTCAGAGCTGTGATGTTAGCAGTCCCAAAACTAGCTATAGCCAGTTTCAGGACTGCTATCAGATGCTTTGAAAATGACAGGAGCTAGGCAGTTTCAAAGCTGTTAATACCTCAGCATTGACAGCACTGTAGACTAACAAGCATTAAGTTTGGATAAGTGCATACTCCAGATAAATGCACAGACAATGTTTTGGTTCTGAGCCTAATTACTTATACAGAGTACAATGTATATGCATTTAGCTTGACAAGCAGGTACAGAAATGCCAGTTCAACATGCTGTTGTACTACAAATCTGAGTTTTCACTTACCTCAGCTGGATCTGGATGGCCTTATAAAGGGACCACAACTGAAAACTGATAGACCCCAGTATTAAAGATACTGATAGAGCCTACAATAGAGCCCAATATTATATACAGCGCACAATGCACACAGCATGGGTGGATATTGTTTGCTAGGAGGTTTCAGGATATTTGATTTCCAATTAAGAAACAGTTAAACAAAGCAACTTAAAATTGTGTATTATGGGAGATATGAAATTCTATAAAACACATTAGTCCAAAGATATTAGACCTGTGGGTCTCAACATTTTGAGATTCAGGGCGCTCTCACAATTTTTTTGAATTTGGTGGTACCCCAGTTAAGAACCACTGTTGTGCTGCCTCAGCTTACCTTGCTGGTTCTCAACTGGGATGCAGTTGCTACCACCACTGCTGTCAGGTAAGAGGACCCCACACACCTCATGCACAACCAGACAAGGGAGGCCTGCAGCCTGTGCACACATGCCTGCCTCCATTAGGGTTATTTGATAAGCTTAAAGCAGGCAGGCTCACCCTCTCATACCACAGTCATTTCCAGTCCAGCCCTACATACTCCTCTTGGAAACAGGAGCATGTGGGACAGTTTCCCTGGCAGCAGAGGCAGTGCAGCAACCTAGAGATAGGATGCTTCTGCTGCCAGGTGGAGCTGTCCCACACGTCTCTTTCCAGGAGTTGTGTGTGGGACTGGACTGGGAAGGGCTGTAGCAGGAGCATGTACTCTTTCCTGCATTAGGGTTATTAGATAAACCAAATGGAGGCAGGAACACCTGCTTCTACTTTAGCCACTTCCCAGTTCAGCTCCAACATGTCTCCTGGAAACCAAGCCATGCAGGAAAGTTTCACCTGGCCACAGCCACAGCAGTGCGAGTATTACAGCATTAGTGACAGGTTCTCACAGCAGCCAAAGGTGCATGGCACCCCAGTTGAAAACCACTGTATTAGACTACAAACTTTTTTAGCAAACCCCTGAAAACTGCCTGTCTTGGGGCCAAGGAAAAGTAAAATTTTTGGAAGAAAATTCTACATCTGGATGGAAAAAAAAAAGAGGAAAGATGTTTAGAGTGCTTCTGGAGGGGCTGGACGTGTTCAAATCAGCAGGTCCAGATGCTCTCCACCCCAGGGTGTTGAGGGAGCTAGCAGGGGTTATTGCAGGGCCCTTGGCACGGCTTTACGAGCACTCATGGTGCTCAGGCCAGATGCCAGATGATTGGAAGATAGCCAATGTGGTCCCCATCTTTAAGAAAGGGAGGAGGGAGGACCTGGGCAACTATAGACCTGTCAGTCTTACCTCAATGCTGGGGAAACTCTTTAAGAAGATCATCAAGGAGCACATCTGTGATGGGCCGGCATCGGGGATAATGCTCAAGGGCAACCAGCACGGTTTCATTAGGGGTAGGTCATGTCAGACCAACCTGATTGCCTTTTATGATCAGGTCACAAAAGGATTGGATGCAGGTGTCGCCATGGATGTAGTCTTTCTGGAATTCAGCAAGGCCTTTGACACTGTTGACCGCCCCATCCTCATTAAAAAACTAGGCGACTGTGGCATCGATGCCTACACAGTCAGATGGACTGCAAATTGGTTGAAGGTCATCATTGACTCCAAGATGAACATGGGCCGACAATGCAAGGTCATGGTTGACAGGGCCAACTGGACCTTATCGTGTATCCACAGGTGCATCTCAAGTAGGGCCGAGGAGGTCATCCTCCCCCTCTACGCGACACTGGTCAGGCTGCAGCTGGAGTACTGTGTCCAGTTCTGGGCACCCCACTTCAAGAGGGATGTGGACAACACTGAGAGGATCCAGAGGAGGGCCACCCGCACGATCCGGGGACAGCAGGGCAGACCCTACAATGAGAGGCTACAGGACCTGAACCTGTTCAGCCTTCACAAGAGAAGGCTGAGGGGGGACCTGGTGACCATCTATAAACTCACTAGGGGGGACCAGAAAGGTTTGGGGGAGACCTTGTTTCCCCTAGCGCCCCCCGGGATAACAAGGAATAACGGCCACAAATTGTTGGAGAGTAGGTTTAGATTAGACATATGTAAGAACTACTTCACAGTCAGGGCAGCTAGGATCTGGAACCAACTTCCAAGGGAAGTAGTGCTGGCTCCTACCCTGGGGGTCTTTAAGAAATGGCTTGATGTCTACCTGACTGGGGTCAATTGAGCCCAGCTTTCCTCCTGCCCAGGCAGGGGGTCGGACTTGAAGATCTTCAAGGTCCCTTCCGACCCTACTTCTATGATTCTATGATTCTGGGAGGTTGATTTACTAAAAAGGACTAGTATCAGACCAGGTAGCTTGATGAGCAGACTGCTCATAAAACAATCCAAAGTGTAAAAGACAGATATTTCATTATATGACAGTGCAATTTATCCCTTCATTCCACATTTTATTATATTAATTTTCCTACTGCTTGTATATATAATTACCTATTTATGCCAGTCACATATGATCGATAGGCTAGCAGGGGTCAGCAATGATTATGGGCAGAGGGCCAAAAACCCTCACAGCCTCGACTTGTAAGATGTTGGTGTGCCAGGTGCTGATGGCAGGGGAGCTGCAAGGGGCCTGATCCTTGTTGTGGTAGCACAGCCCAGGGCCCTTCTCTGCCATCTGCCCCAAAGTGTGCGTGCCAAGCAAAATGCCTTTGAGTGCCATGCTCTGGCACCTGTGCCAGGGGTTACCTACTAGGCTTATGCGAAGTGGCTAGTATTCGCTTTGGATTCAGATTTGGCTGATTCAGAGGACAGCGATTCAATTCGGTGATTCGAATCACTGTCCCGAACTGATTTGGCCAAATCCAATTTGGAGATTCGGCCACCGCAGAACTGGCCAAATCTCCAAATCGAACAGGCCCCAAACCCCGCCCGCTCTCCCAGCCCTGTCAATGGCTGCCCCGCCTGGCCCCAGTGTCCCAGCACTTTAAAAATAAATAAATAAAAAAGCGCCCCACACTCACCAGCTGCGGCCAGATGGGGGGGCAATCCCCACTGCCCCCGTGTGTGGGGGCTCTGCCACAAGCTCCCAGAGGCCCTGACGGCCGCTGCAGCAGCCAGTGAGTGCTAGGTTTTTATTTTTATTTTTTTTTAAAGTGCTGGGATGCTGGGGCCGGGTGGGGCAGCCATTGATGGGGCTGGGAGAGTGGGCTGGGGGAGCAGGCAGAGGATGGGGCTTGGCAGGGGTCCCTCCCCATGGTCCCCTCCCTCCTCCTCCAGCCCCGCACCCCCACCCCACTTACTGGCACGGAGTCCGGGTCCAGTTCCCTGCAGTGGCAAGTGGGGGCTGCCCGAATCTCCGAAGCTCTCCAAATCTTTTCCGAATTGATTTGGAGGCTTCAGATTGATTCAGAACTTTTTATTGGTTTCCCGATTCAATTCAGATTCAGAGATTCAGCCACCGAATCGCCTCTGAATTGAACTGGTGACTGAAGCTTCGCACAGCCTTATTACCTACCCCTGTGTTACTGTATCCTCAATCCTGCATTGCAAGGGTATCAGTTCCTCTAGGAACTATGAGACCCAAAGAAGCCTACTGATTTGTTTACAAATAACAGGAATAGCAAGAGAGCATTTAAATATATTAAAAATAATATTTCTATAGCATCTTTCATTTGAAAATGTCTAAGTACTCTGAAAACAATAATGAATCAAATCTAACAGCATCTTGTTGACATGTATATTGTCATTTCTGTTTTCATGTATGGGGCAAAGCCAGTCAATAGTAAGCCCTGGAATAAAAATCAGTTCTCTATTTTTCATCCTCATCTTCTGACCACTGTATCGTGTCTCTTGAAAAACAGGGATAGGGTGTGGGTGTGGCTATATGCACACACAAGGACCATGGGCAGTTAGATTATTCATATACATTAAGAAATTTATACACATTAATTGTATAAGTTACATAATACAGCAACAAAGGTCTGACATCAGTGTAGTTATGCATATTCAAAACAATGTATTTCAGGAGCACAATGGAACAAGGCACTGTACTTACCTTCAAAGCAACCTGTTCTCGGACTGTTGAGTTGGCATACGCAAATGTGCTGGCCATACCAATGCACACAGCAATCCCTGCAAGGAAAGACACCTGTCAAAATGCCGTAGGCCTAGGCAGGCAGGATCTAGACTGAAAAATTATGGTTTTTCAACATTTTAGGGTTTGGGGTTGTTTTTTTAAACAAATAGACTTGTGATTTCTGGCTACGGTAGGTGCTACTGCAGGATTACTGGCAACTAAGCTCGAGACCAAGGTTCATATAAGATTCACATTCAAGCCAAATGAACATGAAGCTGTCTGTCATGTCTGGTGGATGTTGGCCCAGAATCACAAACTACTAAACAGTTTGATACATGTTCTGCACAAATGGCAGGCCCTTCATAAGAGATCCAGAAGGGTGAAAGTGCTGCAGGTCTGGAATAGTAACAGATTCTACAAATTGAAACCGAGGTGCACTGGCAAAGCTATGTAAGGAGACCAAGGGAGCAAAAGTAAGATGTTGACACACACAGTGATATACATTACCAGGAATATCAGTAGAGGCCTGAAGGGCTTCAATTTCCATGTTATGCCTCCTCTGTCTATAAGCTTAGCATTGTCACTTCCTTAAAAAGTGAAATTCAGCAGATAGAGCCCACTTGCATTTTGATATTTAAAGATTTGCAGAATGAAATTTCAAGGCCACCAGAATGCCCAATGACTATTAAAATAAAAGGGAACTGCCTGTATTAGGCAGTTTTGAAAATCTCAGCAGTAGAATTTAAACCGATGATTCCTTCAGGCCCTCATTTCACAACTACAACCCTGCTGGCCACACACAAGCATCAAGTCCTTTCTCAGACCTTCATTGCCACCCATAAGCTGACCAGTAAGGGACTCTGAGTGACACAACACATTCCCATTCTCTCATCTCTCCTAAAGAAATTCAAGGATTCTTCACAGCACCATCAGCCTCTGATGGATATGGGGAGTGGCCAGGACCAGGCACAATCAGCATCTCCCACACAGTGGGACAAGCATGGCCCTAATTCAGCTCTAACAACAGCAAATAATAATTTAGGGGATAAAGATAGGATGTACAACAAGAATTGTCTCCAATTTCAGAGCCTGCATTTTGTGCATGAAATTTACTATTTCTAGGGATTGTAACAGACATCCTGGCAAGTCTGAGCTGCCTGACTACCAGGAGCCTTACAGTCAAACGAAGATAGGAAGCGGGGTGCTTACCGAGCTTATGCTGGAAACAAACTTTAGCCAAGAGGATCAGGATGAAAGGAAGCCCTTTCTGGAGCCAGCCAATCACAGCCTTCAACTCTGAGAGGGCTGGGGCTGGAGTCCCAGCCTGATCTTCAGTGCCTTCTTCTGCATGTCCATGGCGATCCCCACCAGCCATGTGCAGCAGGGAGGATCCTCGATGATGGCCATGGTGGTAGTGATGGGGCTGTTGCCGGTGGTGGAATGGAGCTCCCTCTGTCCGAGTGGCCCCTTCCTCCCTTGAGGCTGGCATCTGAATGAAGACCTCTCCGCCTCCTGCTGAAGAGCCCAGAACCAAACCTGACTGGAATGGGGTAGCTGTGATGGTGCCAGAGGGGATCCCTGCCAGCCCTGAGAAGAGCTGCTGTGGTGAAGAAGCTTCAGCCTTCAGTCCTTCAAAAACCCCACCTTCATCCACGCTGGTTTCAGAACTGACGGTCTGACTGCGGTTTCTGGTGTGGGGAGACAGAACCCCAATGGACAAAATGGGGCGGAGATCAAAGTACAGGATGTGAAGTGGGAAAAGCATCCTCCTAATGTTCTAAGCTGCCAGGGCTAGACACTATTCCTTTTCGCAAGACTACAGAGTTTACAAGGTACTGGTCAAACAACATCATTTCCATCATCCATGGACCAAAAACATCCTGAGCATCTCACAAGAATTAAGCCAGTTAAAGCTAAATTCAGTACCCTCCCAACTTTTCTAAAATGGTTTTGATGTTAAATATATAATGGGTGTAAAATAAATGACTGTTTCCAGTGATTTACAATGTTATCACCAAGAATCTGGGATTATATCTAAATGAGTTAATCAGACCAATTGGAAGAATTAACCTACGCTCCCCAATACTCAGGCTCTTCCCACTTTATTTAGATATGGCCAACAGATGTTCACTCAGGAGAGAGACAGAGTAAAACAGTGAGAAAAGAGTTAAAAGCTAACAGCCTGTCATATGACTCAAGAGACAAAAATAGTTAGGCAAATTGCTGGTGCCACCCAAACAAAGCAATTTTCTGTTCAACCAGTAAATTGTGCTCCAAGATAAGTGTCTGAAACGGACTTGGGTTGGGCACTGATTGTGTCCTGAACTGGTGAGATAGCCCACAGCCTACAGAGAGTTTCCAAAATGAGGGGTGGAATTCAGACTGTCTCACCCCAATGCCAAATGCTAAGAAAAAGAATGCTTTGTTTGCCTAAACTCAGTGGCATGGCACTTATGTGAATGTACAGAAGGTCTTGGCCTCATGGGGACCCAAAAGGAGACACTTAAATCAAGTCACAAGCCAAGAAAATGTCCAACGTAAAGCAAACAATTGTCTAAGCAGCAAAGAGAGTAACAAATAAAGCCCAGCAATAATCTTAACCCACAAAGACATTCATTGCAGGGCTATGGTCTCTCCTGATTTTAATCCCTGTAGATCTTCAATTTCAGAAATAACACACACACATACACACACACACACTGCTTGCACCTCCCTTAGCCTGTCTCTCCACAAGCTCATCATCTTTCCTGGCCATCTAACCTAGCACAGAACTTTGCATTTCATTTCCCTCTGGATTTAGCTCCAATTCTCACCAGGCACCTCTCCCCACTAAGAGAGCTCTCAACAAGGCTTTTTATAGCCATCCCCCACTCCCAGAGCGAGTCTCTTTGCAGGCATGTGTGAAGAATCATTTTTTCATGGTTCAGAATTAACCAGCCAGGTACTGGATGAAACATTTGTTGCCATTTATCAGGGTTGGATACAAAATACCAATAGTAGTTCTGTATGCATCCCCAGGAACATGATGAGTACATACAGCTTAACACTGGAATATGGACCTATACAAGGTATTCACATTGATGTTGTCTGGAAAAATGCTACCAGAGTATATGGATTCTTTCAGCACATATTTAAAAAGCATTATTGTCAGGTAAATATTATGGATAAAATCTTGATCTCTCTGAAATCTAGGTGCCTGGCCTGGATCTTCAATTGGGTCAACATTTCACCCTATATCTTCAAAATAATTTAATAATTTAAAATAATCCTTGCCTGTGTTCCCAGCAATACTTTTATCTTATTAAAGTTAGATTATTGAAGTTAAATTTATAAGGTATTATTCATTTTTTTGTATCTGATACAGATCCAGAGCTGATTTTGCACTGCACCTTTCATCCGCACAGATCCCAGCGTTTTAGAAGGAACCAAAGGATTGCTTCACCAATGTGCAGAGTCCATTGAACTTCCACTGTACTGCTCAACTCCAAATATCTTTCCTTTCAGTGCACAGCCCATAATGCACAGGCACTCGGTTTGACAACACCACTGCAAGTGTGAGGCAAGGCTATTTTAGAGCACAAAAGTAACTTAAAACAATTGCACAGCCTTTTTTTCTCTGTGAATCAGTGTGACATACATTAGAATTTGATTAGCACACAAGACTTAATGTGCTCCTGCAAAACCTGGTCTTGGACAGAAACGTGCAAAAAAAATACATTTTATTTTGGTTTCTGATTAAGTTCATGTTTGGACTTCTTCCCCTAGCACACAGCTTTGCTTAATATTAAAAATGACAAAAAAATACATATTTGTTTTCACTGAAGTGTTACTTTTTTGCTTAGTAGAAAGATTCTATTCTTAGCTGTCCACAGGCACAAGGATAAACCCTGGTTTTACGAATACACCAAGGACCCTACAAAACTTTCATAAAATTTGGGATAATATGGTCATATTGGCCAATTTAATTGCAGAGCCTCTGGCCATTATCTTTGAAAACTCACAGCAATCGGGAAAAGGTCCTGGATGATTGGAAAAGGGCAAATATAGTGCCCATCTTTAAGGGGCGGAAGGAGGAGGAGCCAGGGAACTACAGACTGATCAGCCTCATCTCAGTCCCTGGAAAAATCATGGAGCAGGTCCTTAAGGAGTCTATGTTTAAGCACTTGGAGAAGAAGAAGGTGATCAGGAACAGTCAGCATGGATTCACCAAAGGCAAGTCATGCCTGACCGACCTGATTGCCTTCCATGACAAGATGACTAGCTCTGTGGATTCAAGAAGAGCAGTGGACAAGATATACCTTGACTTTAGCAAGGCTTTTGATATGGTCTCCCACATTTTCACGTGCAAGTTAAGGAAGTGCAGGTTGGATGAATGGACTGTAAGGTGGACAGAAAACTGGCTGAGACAGCAAAGACACCTTGCCAGCATACTTCAAGGAAAAAATAGTTGCTGGTAGGCAGCAGAGTAGTTGGTTACCAGGCATTCAGAAATAGTGCTGAACTCCTCTTACTTTACGGTCCCAAGGAAGAGACTCCCTTTTTCTACCCTAGTGGAAAACTGTAATTTATAACTCCAGCAAGGAGCATGTCAATAGTTACTGCTTATAGTCAAGTATCACTTTCACTATTGAGTCCTCAGTAATTTCAGTCCGCCAAGTGTAACAGAAGTCTGCTTTACACACACATACACTTTAAGTCCATCTACCTGCCCAAAGAGGCTGCTTTTCAGCACTAGAAAATTACTTCTCTAGTCCTGGAACTGAGTTCAGCACCTTAACAAGGTGCAAAATTTTAACTAGCTCATTCACTGTGATTCCCAAACCACTTTGAAAGATATGTCCCTTTCATTTGCTGTTGTGGTACTGTATACTTGTGTTGGAGAATTTTAAGACCTGGGTAGACAAAGTCTTGGTGGGGAAGATATTGTTGGGGCTGGTCTAGATGACCTCCTGAGGTCCCTTCCAACCCTAATTTTCTATGATTCTATCTGGCAACTTCAGACTAGGAGAGCTCGTTAACACCACTGAACTGAGGATAAATTATTCTGGGAACTCCTCAAAAGCAGACCAGTAAAGGACCTCCACTCCTGAACAGCCCTCATGTCTAGACCTATAGTGGTCAGGACCATCACAAAAATGGATTCTCCTCTTGAATTTAGGGGTAGCACAAGAGCAAAATTGGCCAGAACAACCATGATAGTTTCACAAAGTTCAGTTTTCAGGAGTCTGGGTTAGGCTGAGTTTGGAAAAAGGTTTAACTGCAAATATGCACACAACTTAATGTTTAGCCTTAATTCAGCTGGCTGTTTCTCTTTAAAAAAGAAACCATGGGAACAAGAACAGATTGGCCCAGTGGGTCACATTTTGCACCTGGCAGAGACAAGTAGCTGATATTTCATACAGAAATGAACATATCCTAATCCACCTAGCAAGCTTTGTCTTGCTATAGACAATGGGAAATATTCCTTTCTTACTCCTCCAGATTTTATTTTCTAACCATATGAAGTGCACCAAAACTTTAACCCAAATATTTCCCTTTGAAGAGGATTGATAAGGAAACAGAGGAAGGAAGAAGACTTACCTTTCAGGAGGAAGGTTATCAGTGTTGCTGCTATGCCGTCTCTGCATTTTCCTCAACACCTTAAAACACAATACACTCAACATTAACGTAGATCAACAATTTCCAGAGTGACTAATAACACAGGCCTACACACTTAGAGGGCTGTGATACCCATTCAGCCTGTGACATGGTTAGCAAAAATCATCTACTTCTCAGAACAGCGGCTCTAGAGTGCATCAGGTTTAGTATGTTTGTGAAAAACAACACTCAAAAACTTCACCACTGATTAATGGTAGCCCATAGAAACAGCTCTCCGAGCCAGCAAGAATGACCAAGGTCGTCTTCAAAATCAAGTGGTACAAAGTGAATGATCAACACGGACTTCAGAATTCCATAACGAGGCAATCTGAAGAGGGTCTCCAGGCCAATCAGCAGAGGGGCTCTGAACTGACATTTGCTCTCAAGCCATGTGATTTTCTTCTCTTCTGAAAGAAATATTCAGGAAATACAACAGGAGACAAAGGAAAAAAGAACAAAAAGTGTTTATGAAAACTGCACCTCAACCAAGAACCCAGACAATGTTATTATCTACTGCAATTCTGGCAAATCCCCAATAGCAAACTCTTCACATTGCCCTCAAACCTCTGCATGTATGAGATATCATATCATTCATTTTAGGATCATCAATTTGTTAAACGAATTAGGGTCTGGTGTAGCAGATGAATAGGCACAGAAACTATAATAACTTCAGACCCTGAACTATAGCAGCTTCTCACAGAATTAGGATGAAGACTTTATATTAGTTAACTTCCTTTCTCAAGCAGCTGGTTTGCAAGATACCGTCTTACAGTTCAAAAAGTTGTTTTATATATATATATATATATATATATATATATATATATATACATATAATAATTTCATTCTGAAAGCAAGAATGGACAGTGTCACACAGACTATTCATGAATGAAGCTGTGCAAAAGTATTTATCAAGGTTAGAATTATTAGGCCCATTTACTAATGGGGAAACAGAGGCAAAGAGGGGCCTTTTTTCCACCCAAATGATTTAGCCAGGATCTCATAGGCAGTTTAAGAGAGATTGGAATACATCCTTTAAATCCTGTAAGTCATCCTTGACAGGGGGGTCTTTTAGCATCACTTAACTGGAAAGTTTTGATTTCCAATAATTCTGGCATTGAGATTATATATCTAGTGACACACATACTTGTCTTCTATAAGGATATGATCATTCTGGTCATATTCCCCAACTGATCATCAAACAGCCTTAGGTTGTGTGAAGCTGTGGAAGAAAAAGATAAAACATGTAATTTAGCAATTGTTCTCCTTTGCCTCATGTTTCCATGTTCCTCACCCCCCATTCTTTATTTGGAAGGCTAATATATGGAAACAGAGCATGCATTTCTCTGCAAGTGACCCATTATGTATCCTGAGTTTACAACAAGTGAGGAGACTGTCACACCTATGCAGAGATCTAATGAAGTCAATGGGGCAAAATGAAAGCACAGCAGTGCACCTGAACAGCATAAATCATGGATGCAAGAATAAAATAAATCTTTTACCTAGCATTTCTCTCCTTAAAGTGTTCCCAAAATTGCATTTGCGTGGTATGTTCATACACACTTACACATACATTCCACAACCAAAATACAGTCTGCTGATTACTGGAGATAAGTCATAAACCACCCAGATGGGCTATTCCAGGTAGACTATACAGGCAACCCCCTGTTAAGGATGTTGTACAGTAGGATTTGAATAGATGCAAAAAATAGGTATGATCTTGATTTATATAGTTAAGCCTTGAAAACCCAGAGCTTGCAGAAAGCACTTTATTCTGTCTATATCAAGATGAACAGATGAGTCAATGCTGTCTAGATGTGGACAGTGGTGGTACAGTCTCAACTTCCAAACGTCAGGCTCCAACCTCCCAAGAGCCATCCCTTTGGAAATCCCTTTGCTTTCATGTAAGTTGGACCAATCACTAGTGGGCACTCAGAACGTGGCTTAAAGTACGTAGCAAGGATGTAGATCAGGGGCGGGCAATTATTTTGGGTGGAGGACCGCTTACTGAGTTTTGGCAAGCCATCAAGGGCCACATGATAGGTAGTCAGGGGCAGATAAATATGAATTTTCTAAATTTTTTAGGGGCCCTGAGGGCCAGATAGAGTGGCCTGGCGGGCCACATCTGGCCTGTGGGCTGCATTTTGCCTGCCCCTGATGTAGATGCACAGCCATCAACACCCCAGACAGCACTTGCTTTCCTGACACGTCCTTTGCGACTCACGAGCAGAATTTCTGCTGTATCACTATTGCTGAATTCAAGGTTGCATTTCAGGTTTTGGAACGGCTTACAGAAAAAAATCCAGTCGCACGGTATCAACACTTGGCGTTTTAACAGCATGTTACTGTGGTGCGGTATACAAGTCAACAACACTTCAGAGAGCCCCTGTAACGTTACTCCCATTTTTCTAATGCAGCCAGTGAGATGAATGAAGTGGCGGGTCCAAGTCAGGCCCACGCAGGCCAGAGGACTTCACGCCAGTGCTGAGGTCTGTCTAGGTTGGCCTAAGCGCAGGAGTCGGCCTAGAGTAAACCTAGTCCGAGGGCAGCATCAGAGGTCAAGAGTCCCTGACTTTAAGCTCAGCCTATTAGGACTCCATTAGCTCTCAACACAAGGTAAAGCTGGCTCTCCATCGGTCTCTCTTGTGCAGCACGCCCCCAGCCCCAGCAGAAGGACTTGCTTTTCAGCGGCAGCCGAGAGCCGGCTCGCTGCAGGGCGAGCGCCCGGCTCCGGGGCGAGGAACGAGGCGATGCTCGAGCCCCGCCCCAGCACGAGGGGGTCGCGAACCAGGGTGTCTCCAGAGACCGAGCACCCACACTGGGTGGATTTTGCCGGCGCCACGCGCCCGAGCGGAGCCCCAAACATGCCACCTCGGCTCGCAGGGCACGGGCACGGGCACAGGCACCCACCTACCTACCTACCTACCTACCCGGGCCGCCCCGTCCCGTCCCGTCCGGCGGCCAGGCCCGGGCGAGCAGCCGCCACGTGACTTCCGCGCCTCCCGCCCCTTCCTCCCCGGCGGCGGCGGCGGCGGCGGCGGCCGTGCTGGGAAGAGGCGCGGCGGGGAGGGCTCCGGGCCCCGGGTCGCGGGAAAGCCGGCTGCCGGCCCGGCCCGGCCTGGGGGGGTCTCACTGCAGCCCGTGCCCCCCGTGAGCCTTGGCCTGCCCGTGGCCGTGCCCGGCGCTTGTGCCCTTCAGGCTTGTCCTGCTGTTCCCCGCCTGCAGGGCTCGAGGGCTGCCGCTGGGCATGACGCGCCGGGGAAAACCTGTCTGGCCCTGGAGACTTTTTCCAGCCCCCCAAAGTAGCAAGGCGGCGGGTGTGGGGGGAAATCCGGGGGAGTGCTGAGCGCGGGGCGGAGGAGCAGTGGCAAGAGCAGAGGATCCTCACCCTGGGGGTCCTGGGGATGGTGCAGCTTGTGTCCATGGTGTGGCGCAAGCTGCTGAGGAAGCGTTGGGTGCTGGGCATTGTATTTGGACTTTCCCTCATCTACTTTCTTACCAGCACCTTCAAGCAGGTCAGTATTGCATTTCAAATGTCCCCCTTCTCTGTTTTCACCTCCTCTTTATCACTTGAGGCCTAATCCTGCAGAAACTGCCGTGCCTAGGAGACACTAGCCAGTCCTGGTAGAACTGGGCCCCTGGACTGTGGGCTTCTTGGGACCGAGGGTGCATCTTGCTCGGTGCTAAATGCTGCGTGAATATACAAGCCAGAAAACTTTTTCTTAAAGGTTGCCTTTTGGTTAAACTTTGCAGAGTCACTTAAAAATAAAACAGGAGACGATCATTTTTTTAAGGCCTGGAGTTAGTTAAAATAGTGAGGGATCTCCTCGTCGTGTGTTAATGTTTCTTTTCTTCCAGCATTGTTGGTCCTGATTCAAGAACAGGACATTGTGCAGGCATGAGGGCCTCTGTATGTAAATTCCTGTAGGAGGAGCAGGATCTAAGCCAACCTCAGGAACCTGTTAGCAAAAGTGTTAAAACGTAATGGAAATTGGGCATAAGACTTCAATAGCTGACCTTGAAATTGCAGGTTATTTGTGTTAAAAAAAAAAAAAAAAAGTCTTTATTTAAAATGATCTACAGTTCTGTTGGTAAAAATAAGAACTACTTCACCAACTTTTGTAAATGAGCTTCATCAAAAATATCTACCTAATTAGATCTTTGCTAGAAGAGAGAGGTATTTAGTCTCTTAATAATACCCTTCCAAAGTCCTCAACAATTCTAGGGACAACTGGCTTTCTTAACACTTGTTCTTTTAAGTGTCACTCATAAGTAACCTGGCTTGTGCCTGTTCTTCTTTGCAGAGCGGTTTTGGAAGGTTCTTTTTGTAGCCTGGTTTTCCATACACAACCTGAAGTATTTTAAGATCTACTTGATCTCTAAATAGACTTGGCCTAGCTGTTCTTGAATGACTTCCAGCATATATCCTCAAGTGTTCACTTGGTATGATCTAGAGGAAAGCACCTTTAATGGTCAGTCTGTGTATAGCATTAGTAATTTTTCCATAGTGTTTAAAGTCTATGCTTTCAAGAACAGTAGTTTAAGATTAACCTATCTGCCTAAATTTCTCCCTGTGAACTGGAAAAGGTACTATTTTACAACCTCATGAGGGGTGGGCAATGAGAGATGATTACTACTGTTTGGGATCCATGCATGGAAGGTATTGCAGAAGTGCCTGTCCTGCTGTTCTTCGGTCCCCTGCTTTTGAAAGGGGGCTGGTAAAGTGTGGAGAGGGGAGCCCACTCTTTGATGCTGAAACAATTTGCAGGATATATTGGTTATTTAATGAAGAGAAAACTACTTTTATGATCTGAAATAACTATCTGAATTATAATGCATTTGGTAATTTGCAATAATGATTACAACCCTGTTATTTGTCTTCTAATTATGTCGATTTAATGTTGCATGCCACATATGGTAAACCACTTTTTCTGGTAAACCACTTCCTGTGACAACCTGAGTGTCACTTCCTAGTGCAGTGTTTCTTGAAGTTTCATCTGACTTGAGATTTGTAACAATTATATGTTTGGTTAGGGAAAACAATACCCAGAGAGGTGGTGGAATCACCATCCTTAGAGGCATGGGCGACTGGTGCCTCCCAAGCCGACAGGGGGGCGGTGGTGTCCCCAGCAGCCGATTGCTGACTGGGGTAGGGGAGGAACTGGAAGTGCATTTCCAGCAGCACTTCTGGTTTCACGGCTACAGCTTCCAGGGGGGTGCATGGCCAATATCAGGGGGTGCATGTGCACCTGCGTACACCCCCTATGCATCACCAATACTTAGAGGTTTTTAAGACCCAGGTATACCAAGTCTTGGCTGGGATGAGATAGTTGGGGATCATGGAATCATAGAAAATTAGGGTTGGAAGTGACCTCAGGAGGTCATCTAGTCCAACCCCTTGCTCAAAGCAGAAGCATTCCTGATTTATATAATTCGAGCCAGGGCTTTGTTGAGCTGGGCCTTAAAAACCTCCAAGCTTAGAGAGTCCACCATGTCTCTAGGTAACTTGTTCCAGTGTTTCACTAAACTCCTAGTGAGAGAGTTTTTCCTAATATCCTGCCTAAACCTCCCTTGCTGCAACTTGAGACCATTGCTCCTTATTCTGCCACCACTGAGAACAGTCTAGCACAGGGGTGGGCAAAATGGCAGATCCGGCTGCTGGTCCTTCCCAGCAGTCCCTGTCCAGCCAGGTGCCAGGGAGACCCCAGGAGCAGTGGGGCCATGACAGCGTGAGGCCAGGGTTTCTATGGAGACCGGCCCAAGCAGTGCTGGCTGGGTGCAGGGCTGGGGCAGGGGTTGGGATTTTGTGGCAGTGACACTGTGGGGCAGGGCTGTGATCTGCTGCCTGCACACTGCTGCCCAGGGCATGCAGGTAGCAGATCACAGCTCTGCCCTGGCTCCAGCCTGTGCTGTCACTGCAAGATACCGGCCGAGGCCCTGGAGCAGCTCCCCACCCAGCCATGTACCCCACCAGCACTACTTTGGTTGGTTTCCATGGAAACCTTGGCCCTACACTGTCATGACCTCAGGACTCCTGGGGTCTCCATGGAAACCAGCCTCAGGGACATTGGCAGGGGCTGCTGGGAAATGGAGTCCGCCACGGGCTCACTCCAGCCCATGGGCCAAACTTTGCCCGCCCGTTGTCTAGCTCCATCCTCTTTGGAACCACCCTTCAGGTAGTTAAAGGCTGCTATCGAATCCCCCCGCAGTTTTCTCTTCACCAGGCTAAATAAGCCTGGTTTCCTCATCTTCTGCTCGCAAGTCACGTGCCCCAGTCCCTTCACCATTTTTGTTTCCTTCACTGGACTCTCTCCAACTTGTCCACGTCCTTTCTGTAGTGGAGGGCCCAAAAGTGGACACAGTATTCCAGATGTAGCTTCACCAGTGCAGAAGAGGGGAATCATTATTTCCCTTGATCTGCTGGCAACACTTCTACTAATGCCACCCAGTATGCTGTTAGCCTTCTTGGCAACAAGGGCACGCGGTTGGCTCATATCAAGCTTATAGTCTGCTGTAACTGCGAGGTCCTTTTCTGAAGAGCTACTGCTTAGCCAGTTGGTCCCCAACCTATAGCAGTGCATGGGATTCTCCTGTCCTATCTGCAGGACTTTGCACTTTTCCTTGTTGAACCTCATGAGATTTCCTTTGGCCCAATCTTCCAATCTGTTGAGGTCACTCTGAATCCTAGCCCTAGCATGTCTTCTGCTCCCCCCAACTGGGTGTCATCCACAAACTTGCTGAGGGTGCAGTCCATCCCATCTTCCAGATCATTAATGAAGATATTGAACAAAATCAGTCCCAGGACCAACCCCTGGGGCACTCCACTTGATACTGGCTACCAACTAGACCTTGAGCCATTGATCACTAGCCATTGAACTTAACAATCCAGCCATCTTGCTATCCACCTTACAGTCCATTCATCCAACCCATACTTCCTCAGCTTGCTGTGGGAATGCTTTTGGAGACTGTATCAAAAGCCTTTCTTAAAGTTGAGGTATATCATGTCCACTGCTTTCCCTACATCCACAGAGCCAGTTATCTCATTATAGAAGATGGTTAGGTTAGTCAGACATGACTTGCCCTTGGTGAATCTATGCTGACTGTTCCTGATCACTTTCTTCTTCTCCAAGTGCTTAGAAATCCTGCTCCTAATTTTTCTGGGGAATGAGGGGAGACTGACTGGTCTGTAGTTCTCTGGATCCTCCTTTTTAATTTTCTTAAAGGTAGGCACTGTATTTGCCCTTTTCCAATAGTCTGGGACCTCCCCCCAATTGTCGTAAGTTTTCAAAGATAATGGCCAGTGGATGTGCAGTCAGCCCCATGGACTTGTACACATCCAGCTTTTCTAAATGGTCCCTAACCTGTTCTTTTCACCACTGAGGGCTGCTCACCTTCTCCCAAAACTGTGCTGCCCCATGCAGTAATTTGGAAGCTAAGCTTGCCTGCGAAGACGGAAGTAAAAAAGGCTTTGCGTACTTCAGCCTTTTCCTCATCTGTCACTCGGTTGCCTCCCCCGTTCAATAAGGGACCCACCCTTTCCCTGACCTTCCTCTTGTTGCTAACATAAACTTCTGTTTATGTGGGATTGCAAAGTACATGGTTCTGTTTGAGCAGGGGGTTGGAGTAGATGATCTCCTGACATCCTTTCCAGCTCTAATTTCCATGATTATGAATTGCACACTCGGCAGAATGAAGTAAGAGAAGGAATCTGCATGTTCACCTCCATTCTTCTATGTCATTGCCAGGAAGAAAGGTCAGTACGAGATCGAAACCTCCTTCAGGTACAGGACCATGAGCAGCCCATTGTATGGAAGGTGCAGTTCAGCTTGGGAAACAGCAGTCAGCTGAGTAACCAGTGCAGGAATTCTGTCCAAGGGAAGCTCCTCATTACAGATGAACTGGGTAAGGCTACTGAAAAGAATCTCTTGTGCAGACCATGATGCTGATGGCTTTGCCTACCTTTAGATCTTTGCTGCGATTTTCAAGTAGCAGTCCCTCTACTCTAAATGCATTCTTTATACAGTAAACTTTATACAGTAAACTATTTTGCTCTGGGGTAATGTCTGAAATGCTCCTTCATGATAGAAGGCTATGGATACCTGACATGTTTTACAGCTGTGTGCACACATAGCCAACAGATGATTTAAACCCCAACCCCAGGGTAATTCTATCTAATTCAGTGTAGAATTAGTATATGGTACTTTTGGTGTAAGTTACAGCAAGGTCTGTGCAATGTGCCTGCGGCTCACCCAGGAGTAATCATTTGTGCAAAACAAACATTCTTTTATCTGCTTCCTGGAACCTAATGGAGAGGCTTGGTAATAGTAGCCTAAACTAAGTCTGCCGCCCTGGGATAAGCTGCTCATTGTCTGCCTGGAATCCCGAAGTAATTTACATCAGTGTAGAAAATGGATGTGAATTACACCAATGTGGAAATGTCTTGCATCCTGGCACAATACTGTTTCCCAGTGAAGTAAGTTGCTCTAGCTGTCTCTGGGATTCTGTTAAGTTGCTTGCAAAATTCATACCTGAGGTAGTTGGTGCCATTTGTGAACATGCCTCATTTCAGTAGGAGGCACTACTACTCACTAAGAATCTGGGCCATAGAGAGGAAAGAATGTAAAAACAAACCAACCCTGGTAAGTCTGACAGCCTGAGCAGTTCCTGTGTGGCTTTTTTTCCCCGTTTTTTTTGTTTAAGGGAAGTTTGGGCAATAAAAAGTTGCAAAAATAAATTCACTATTCCAGAGACTCTGATATTCTGTGTGTGTGTGTGTGTGTGTGTGTGTGAACTTGTGGAAGAACATAGTATTTCCACGTGAGACCGATCACGTCACCTTTATATTACTATTATTGTTTAGATTTCAAAAGCACTCAGAATGAGCTAGTCATTTTCCTTAAACAGAGGGCAACACTAAAAGCAGCCAAGCACTGTACATGCTTCTGAAAGACTTTGATGCATCATACGCCTCTTACTTGAGTGCTGGGCCTTTCTTGACCACAGATTCCCTGTCATGCAAAAATTCTGTGGTAACCTGTGGGATGTACAAATAGAAACTGAAGTGAGCCATACTAGACATTTAGTTACTTGTGAGTAAAGTTAGGATTACTCTTCTTATATCCAGAAACACTAGGTATACGCAATTCTGGACACATGCAGTTAAGAATCCTTCTAATGTTGAGTGCTGTCAACATTATGTATATAATCAGGCTCTTTTTCAGATTGAGAATGGAAATAACATTAACCTAAGCAGGTGCTACATGTAATTACTGTACTTCCTTTCCCCTCCTTCCCACAGTAAGGGATTGTGCAAAATCTTGGAAGCTTTCATCATTTAGAGAACACATTTTAGTGTTACATTATGTGCAATGTATATATAATATGACTATGCAATACTAATGTAGGAGATGCTGAATCTTGAGACATCCTAGTCTCAAAACAGCTTACAGATCACATCATAAAAAAGTTCCTGTTAGGCAAATGTCAGGTTGGTTATGGATATAAATCAGAATAAGACATCCTCAGGCTTACCTGTTCTTGAATTATAGGATTCTACATATACCATAGTCTTTACACATGTGCACTCTTTATTACAGCACCATTTCATTGCATGAGCCTGCTCCTGTGAGAGATGCTGGGGAGTAGATCCTGCTTAGGGCTATTCTTTGTGTTTCAGGCTACATCTGTGAAAGGAAAGACCTGTTGGTGAATGGCTGTTGTAATGTCAACGTGCCTCACACAAAACTGTACAGCTGTTACAGCTGCCTGCCCAACGGCTGCTGCAGTGTGTATGAATACTGCGTCTCCTGCTGCCTGCAGCCTAACAAGGTGCCCAGAGTTTCTCTTGTTTTTCATATGTTCTTAGTTTGCTTATATGGCTTAGTGTCCAAGGATCTTAATTAATTAGGAGTGTGTTCATTACAGGGGAACCTGTAAACTGAGAGAACCTGTGAGGACCCATAACAGATTGTCCTATAAATACTGTATAGCAACTAGCACTCTGCAGAGGACAAATTACATTTTGTGAATGATTTTGACATTTGTCTTTTTCCATTACAAAATCCATGAATTGTATGTTTTGTTATATAATGAGAACAGAAAGGAGAGGAAAATGTAGTTTGGTCACAATGTTTTGTTGAGTTTAACTTTTGCTTGTTTCTTCTATATTTAAACATTCAAAACCTAGTCGTGTCAGAACAAAAACTGAGAAATTTCATTCTGAAAAGGTTGAAAAGGGATGTTTCGAAGTTGTAAACACTACTCTGCCCTACAACCCATGCCCCAAAATGAAACTTTAGAAAACTAGCACAGTTTCACAAACCCTTTCAATTTCAGCAAAACTCTGTTTTTCTAATGGGACAGATTCCTTCAAAATTGTTTTTTTGGGGGGAGGTTTCTCCCTTTAGCAAGCTGTAATAATAGCTTATATTAATATTTAACCTCCTAGCCTAGAAAATGCTATTGCAGCTTCCCATTTCAGGTGAAATTCTTAATTATCTTTGTGGATGCTTAGTAGTAAGCCATTGTCAGGCATGTAGGATGCCAGCAGATGCACCATTAGAGAATGCAGTTATGCCTCCAGGCCATCATGATGTTCTGGTATTTCACTTAATGAGACACAGCTCAGATCAATCATGGAATAAAATTTGCATCTTCTCAATGTCCTTCAGATTTTTCAAGGGAAGGATTTTTCCTTTTGCTGCCCGTAACATTTATCCAGAGGTTCTGGTAGGAATGAAACTCAGGAGAGTTTAGTATATCATGCTTTTTGTTTATGACAGCAATATGGATGTGTTTCTTCATGGCTGAGTAAGTTTGTGGAGGATAATGCAAATCATTTCCTCCCAGGAGCAGGGGACATTGGCCTGGACGCACACCCATTGCAATCTGTTTACAGCCGCTATCATTGTTGCAACTGATTAAAAACATTCCTTACCCAGAAGAGAAATGTAATTGTTTCCTAGTGGACATGAAAGCAAAACCAAGGCACAAAGATTTTAAGTGTCAGAAAACAAACCCAGATCTCCTTGTTCCCAGTAAAGTGTCTTGGCCACAGAATGATCCTTTGTGGTTCTTTGGTTTCAAAATTTTCATTATTGCTATTTTTTAATGCTATTTTGACTCTGTTTTGCAATGCTTCCTTGTATTTCATGAACCAGGCACAGTTCCAAATGCCTTGTGTTCTATTATAAAAAACGAGATATTCATAGTAGACATTTAAAAAAACCAAGGGAACGAGAAGTATTGGGTGACTCTGTTCTTTTGTAGCCTTAATTGCTTCTGCAAGTTAATGAAAAAATCTACTCTTTTTTTCCTGTTCCACTTCCTTAAGTAACTTATGTTAGTCTTTCTTTCTCCCCCTGGTTTTCCCAGCAACATCTTCTTGAGCGTTTCTTGAACCGGGCAGCTATAGCTTTCCAGAACCTCTTCATGGCTGTGGAAGATCACTTTGAGTTGTGTCTGGCCAAATGCAGGACTTCATCACAGGTCAGATGCAACAGCATGTCCAGTGTGAAGTGGAACGTAGAAAAAGGAGAAGTCAAAAAGTATCTAAGAAAGGGATTGGGAAGGGGAAATTGATGCTGTGAATATCTAAATCTTCATGTATACACATACGTAGGATATGGATCTTTGGGTATTGTCTGAAAAAGAGGGGAGACCGTCTCTAAACTAGACACAAAAAGCACTCTGAGCATTACAGAAGTAGATGCTGACTTTTACTTAGAGATACACAGCATAAAGAATACTAGGCTGGAATGAAACCAACCAATTACAGTTCTGCTTACCCTAATGAGTTACCAGTCCCTTTTGAGGGAGAGAGGGAGCCATGCAGGAGGACAAGTGTGCTTTTTTTCCTAGCAGCTTCAGAGACTATTTACCTGGTAGTACCATGTTAGATTCCCATGAGCTGACATTCATCTGGGTAATCACCAGTGTAAATCTGCTCACTATAGTATTTTTAACTGATGTTAAAAATAAACAAAAGCTGAGTATCTATAATTAAAGCCACAAATCTTAAAGCCAGCGGAGTTATCTGTAGTTTTGTTCCAACCAAAACAGTCAACCTATAGGAAGGTGTCGATAGGGACAATCCCTGTACTTTGTATCAAAGCAAACACTAATACTACACACTAGATATGAATCATAAATTAAGGGTATAGATTCAAATGACCCTTAAAGCTTGAGGGTGGGTTGATTCTGGTTTCACCTACTGCAAATTATTGTATTTGTGTTTTGTTTAATGGAGTTTGCTTAGTATATGTGCATGGGCAAAAACCTGGCATTGCATACCTAGGTGGTTGGGAACTCAAGCAATCTGAGTGCAACTTGCCTGGGAACTTCCAGTAAACGGTGTCTGGCTACAGGTCTACAGCTGTGTGTTGTAATGTTGCAAACTCAAATTTTTGATACCATGGTAGTATCTTGGGGGTGGGGGAGCACAACAGCATATAAACAGCACTGTTTACTGCCCTTTATGGAAAGGGAATAAGGTATTCTTACACTAGAGAGGTGTTTTTTAACAAGCCTGTGTTTTCCTAAGGGCTTCTCCCTCTCTTCCCAACAGAGTGTGCAGCATGAAAACACCTATAGAGACCCCATTGCAAAATATTGCTACGGAGAGTATCCCCCGGAGCTCCTGCCTGTTTGAAAACTGTGCATCTGAAACATCAAGGAAGAAACTGGGAATTAGAGTCTGGAACAGCAAGGGAACAGCTGCTGCACAAGAGCTTCAGCTTAAACTCTCTTCTTGGCATTCCCAAAGACAAAAAACACTGTTCAGCCAAAGCAAGGGACTTGCTTTGTGGAGTAAATTTCACTTTCTTAGATTCAAGAACACTACGTACCTGCAAAGAAAGGTGGAGAGGTGTGAGGGAATCCCTTGAAAAGCTAGTCTTAATGGAATAGCTACCATTTACGATGCAAACAGTGGCTTAAGTGTACAAAGCCACTTGGATAAGAACATAATAAAGCCTTGCATCTATATGTAGTAGAGGTTAAAGTATTTCTCTGCAGACCATGGACTTTCAGATTGACAGTTCTAGTTATGAAGAGGGATTTTTGCTCTTAAAGGGTAAAGAATGCCTATTGAGCTTGTCTCCCTCGAGGACTTTTCAGCATCCATGGTGCACAATTTATATGTAATTATGAATTATTTATTGGGTTTATATGGATTAGTAGCTGAAAGTATTGATGTTTCATGTAGTCAGTGCCTGACGCCTTTCAGTCCCTGGTTTGCTGTGTCTTGGCAAAGAGGCATTTTCATCTTGACCAAAATTGAGGAAAAAGGAATGAACACCGTTTTGTTCTGGTGCCCAACATAGCCACATTTGTGTTCTTGTCAAGCAGATTAGATTGGCAGAGCAAGGACCCAAGTTGTGGTCATTGTGTCTTCAGCTGCCCAGCTTAGAGGAAAACTGGTTAGTATGGGGTATATTTGTGTGCGGTTGTAAATGCCATCTTAGTTACTGGTCTTGTTCCTGCAGTGTAACCCTGGGTGGTCCAACTCTAACTTAGTTGCATCTCCTTGCTTAAAATGCTAAGATTTTTATGGGTTGAACTTCTGCATGTTTCCTTAGTTCCAATATGCCACTCCAGGCCATGTAGGGGGAGGAAGCCAAAGCGCCGAGGTGTTCTGAGATCCTAAATTAACATTATCTTGGTAGACTAAGTAATGATGCTAAAACATCAGGGTACATGTCTCCAGCCTTGCTCTGAAGAAAGGCTAACAGCCAGTCTCGTAATAGTTTTATTAGAAGCTTATTAATGATATTCCAGCACAAAATTTTGATCTAGAAGATCAGATGACTTTCTGGTCTGAAATTTCAGCCTAATTTCGGTGATGACTGAATGTTAATCTCTCGTTCTAATATGTATGCAGGAATAGTTTGCACAAAAAGGATTTGAAAACCTTTCTGTATGCTGAGTCACTATACTTTTCCTGAAAAATCAGACTCCTAGCACTGGGCAGAACCAGACAGTTCTTTTTATATGATACCTCATTCTTACTTTTTGCTGACATCTGGGCATGTTGTGCATTTCCATCATTTTGACTGTGCTTATTTATTTCAATCAGTACCTCTTTTCCCTCTTGGATTAAAGCAATCAACACAAGTGTGAACTTTAGAACTATACGGTGGGGTAGCTAATGACATTGTAATAGTATAAAGAATATTTTAACAGGGTATTTTGTTGTTCTTATAGCTAAACTGCATGTGGTATATGAGAGAATAAAAACGTTACCTGCCATCTCATACGTGAAACTGAAAACCTACTTGCCTTTTTTCTTGTCCTTTTCCAAAGTTCTTTGTGTGAAAAAAGTCTTGGAAAAACATAGCATCTCTGCTGACAAGTGCCCATGAAAATTTTAAGGTGTCTTCCTTAGAGCTGTGTTGTTAGCATTTACTCAGTCACAGCTCTCTCCCATTTGCTGCCCTCCCATGGCAAGATGTTGTAACAAACATAAGGTGGCACCCTGGTAAGCATTCTTAATGAGCTGAGAGAAACATGGTATAAAGGTGTAGGAACTACCCACTAAGACATGCAGTGGAGTTTAGTGTCTAAGTAGGTGTCACGGGTGATCTGCTTAATGGTAGTGCCGGGGTTGCATACTTCAAAACCTAGTTGGGTTTACTCAGAAAGATGGTCAGATTTGTCTATGCTGAGCTGTATTTTAACATTCCAGCTATTGCATTGCTGGAATTTCTTGTATGAACAAGGCACCACTAGCCACACTGGCAAATTTACCACTTTTTCTTCCTACTTGGAGTAAGTCCAAGCTAAACAACCTGGAAGTAAAACAACCCATCACTATATCGGCAGCAGAGATCCTACTGCTGATATCACTGGTAGAATAGTACTAAGGCCTTTTTAAGAAATGGCTTGGCATTAACTGTCTTAGAAGAATCTCTGGGATCCTGTCAAGACCAGTAAAATAGGTGTTGCTTAGAAATGTTTTGGCTGACCATTATCAAGTGAGAGCAGAAGGGAAGTATGTACGTAACATCTGCAAGGGTGATTAAATCTTGACTATTCTAGGTGGCAAATGTTTTTTGGGGGTTTTTTTTTTGAATGTCCCAGTTAAAAGGGGATATCTTAGGGGTTCTAAAACGCATCTATTTTGCTGGTGTCTGTGTCCCCTCAAACTACGAGGGAGATGGAACACAGTAAATCCTGGTAATGCAGCAGATTGAAAATTGACAGTAAAATAAAATTCTTTTTAGTCAAGGAAGGGAAGGTGGTGGGGATAGGAAGCCAGATCTGGAAGACCACATTTTTATTTGCTTTTTTTTTTTTTTAATTCAATCGGGGGAACTAATGTTTTTTCTCTTGCTACTCTGAAAAGACAGATTTTCAGAGCTAGTCTATAGGAAATCCTTCCCCTTGAACCCAGATGTGAAGGTATATAACTGTTAATAGAAGCTTCCTGTCATGGGAGTTGGTAGTAAATGTCAAACTTGTCCTTCTCTCACGTATAGTATCAACCTACTACTATGTGATTGTAACCTCTTGAGTTGTTAAAGTGACAGCTCCCTTTGTAAGAGAGTTCATGATTCTGCCTGGTACAGCTGCTAATAAAGCAAACTTGAGATTCGTTTAAAACTGATTCTGTACTTGGAAGAGTTTGTGTTCAACTCTTTCCTGCAAATCTTCAATTCATGAAAGAGAGTGCTATGCCTAACTCCTTTTTGTGGAGAGAAGCAGGGAACTGCTTTTTCTAATCTGGCTGGGCTGAAGCTTTAAATGCACAGAAACGGTTTGGTATGGTGCCATTGCTGAATGTTTGACTTTGGATCATGGCTTTGGTATTCTAAACTCTGAATTGAAGTCATTCAGTCTTTTATATGATTTATATACTGCAGTGGCAGTTCACCACTTCACTTCCCTTTATTAACAAGTTTTTGGCCTCTGGATACTTATTTTTATGCTGGGATTAATGAATTGGAAGTATCTGAATATGAAGGAATAAGTATGGCAGCTGCGAAACATTTTATTTTATTTTATTTTTTACTCCATTATGCTGTCTCTCCATTTTGCTTCGCTGACTCAGTTTTTTTCCAGTTTCAGGATATGAGTTGTGTGGTGTGCCTGCATCATTATTTGATATTTGTTGTTCAGTCATGGCACACTAAAAGGGTTTGTGGGGGTGAAAAAGAGCTCCCCTATATCAGAGTCTAGCAACCAGGGATTAATGACTTCAGTAAATTACAGGTGGTTTTAATAAGAGTACTCTAAATTCCCATGCAACCAACAGCAAACAACTAGGCAGGATGGAAAAAAAAACAAACTATAACCTCATCTGCTGGGAATGAAGAGGAAAATAACAGGCAAGATATGGTTCTGTGCTGTTGGTCTGTCTCTCATTAACAACAAGCCCTCCCAATATGTTTAGGGTGGAGGAAGTTGTCTGGCTTTTAGCAATTCATGTTCTATATATGCACCTCTTTTTAACACTGCAGCAACTTGACTTATGCCTCTGCTGCTTTTCTTTTGAACCACAGCTTGGATACCTGTTTGTGTCTACAAAAAAACTGGATGCTGAATATATCAGACAAATAGGAAATGTTATGGGCTCTCCCTTAACAACTTGTTCTGTATAAAGATAGAGCGTATAGCAAGTCTGTATAATGGTAAGGAAGACCACTGTAATAGCTGGGTTTGGGAGACAGAACAGAGATTCACAGTCTACTGTAGTGGCTTCAGATCAGGTTCAGTTCTTGAATAGTAAGCATTTTCTATCTCCTTATGTAGTCATCACAACCAGTAATTATGTCAGGGGAATGGGAGTTAGAAAAGCTAGATTCTGTTCTAACCCTATCGCTCACCTGCTGTGTTACCTTACAAAAGTCACTTAATCTTGTCCTTCTTTGTATTCCCTTCTGACTTTTGTTTCTTGTCTCCGTAACAGCCCTTGCCCCAAAGTTCAAAAACTATATGTGCAAAGCCTAGTACCACTGGCCCTGAACTTGATTGAGGCCTTTTGGTACTGCTGGAATAAAAAAGATACCTGGCTTTATGCACAGCTGTATAAATAGAAAATGCTACATTTGGAGAAAAAGGTGATAAGGGAAAGTATAACAGGCGGCTAATCTACCCACAGTGCAGACTGAACAGCTCAAATTGTTTTGTAGTTAGGGTGTCATGGTCTAAGCAGAGCATGAAAAATGAAGCTGACATGTGTAAATTGATACTGTAATGGCAATTTGAATGCAATTCTCCAATCTCGAGTATGGAAAAGTTTCCAAAATCTTCATTTGCAGTGCCACTTAATAATATTATGAGGCTGTGTCATCTCAGGAAGTAAACTCATATTGGTATGGACTGTTCATAATTTACATAATTATCTGAATTCTTAAAACTACTGTATTAAAAAAAACCCTCTGTGACAACTATGAGTAAGCAGTTTCAATATATTTCTTCACATTCTTCTTCCCCTCATTATGTTGTCTGATTACTTCTTGTGCAGACCAACAGCTAGGCAGCCAGGCTCAGTTGAAAGCAGTGTAACACTATTGATCAGCCAGCAGAGGTTACCATAAGACTTGGATAGAAGCTGGCAATCTCCCCTTGAATCTGAAGTCTGGCACACGTCCCATAGAGCCATCAGCACAGAATGTCACTTGGCAAAAGGCAAGAAAACTTCTGAGTACTGGGATGAAAATGATCACATTGCTCAAGGAAAATAGAATTTTTCTTCCTGCTTGCTGTCTGGAATTGCTCCTGTGCTGTCTAGTTGTTGTTTACCAATGCCATCATTAAAGGGCAACCAAATCCACAAAATAAAACTGTTCTAAATAGGGTTGGGTATTTGACTAGTCAACTATCAGAAATTGTAAAAAAATTGCCAATAGGTCCAAATAAACAGAAAAAGTACAAATTTTCCATTAAAAAAAAAGTGTCAAAAACAATTTTTTAAATTATGTTTCTGTCAAGAAAACTACACCAAAAATGTAGTTTCCTTGTAAAATTGCTATAATCTTTGGTAAAAAAATATGCAGTCAATTGACTGGTCAATTGACAATACTTGACTGGTCAGTTGATTGGCTTGCCAACCCTAGTTTTAAGTTAAGGCTGCCTGCGTCTTTAATATTTATGGTCAAGCATGATACTATATACAGGATAACCTCCAACAGCCACTGTTGAGGCAGCCTAATTCACAGCTGTTGTATTATATAAAAAACAAGAAGAACAACAAACACCTGACTGTGGGAGGAGAGCGAGCAATAGCACTGACTTGAGTAAGGAGCTGACCAACAGGTCTTTGGTATCACACCCCAAATATATTTTCTGACTGTCCCTAAAAGACCTCTCTCTCTGCGACTTTAGCAACAATTGCAAAGCCTGTCTTGCCAGTGACGTTTAAGTGAATGGTGGGTATACTGTAATACAGAAGCAGAAGGGTGTAAGTCTGCGGCGCTACACACCTTTAATTTTATTCTTGTAGAGCTGCCAGTGAATTGAGTCGTCCACTGATTCATGGCAAGAAGCACTGATCAGAATTGTCTGTCTGGTCAGAGCTGTAGCAGGAGTCGCAGGACCACGGCTGGAGGAGAAAGACCCAGTTTGAGACCATGTGGGGCCAAGTGAGATTCAGACACTCAAATTCCAGTGATATTGGCTTACAAAAAACTGTCCTCCCAGCTCAATCAGCCTCCCAATGGTTGTCTGCCTTTGGTGGGCAGCTTTCCTGCCTTTTTCTCACTCTCTTTCCCTCCCACACAGACACTGCAGCAGATGGTATGAGCTACCTTATTGAGGTGGGGAGGGATGCTGAGTCTAAATCCCCACACCTCTTTTGAGTTTCCCTGTTAGTGCTCATCCTGGTCATGGGCATTAGGGCAATGGGGCCTTGAGCTGATGTAGATGGCCAGCAGTGGAGAGCAGAATCACCCCTGAGCAAATTCTCACCTGTCCTCCTGCTAAAAGAAAGTGAGGAGGAAACACACTTGGTACCACCCCCAGCCTGGGGGCAGCACAATGGTGGGCAGGTAGGGAGTGACTGGCTTTGCACTGCTCCTGGCCCAAGACAGCAGCAGCTGCAGGAGACAGCCCAGCCATTGAGGTGGCTCCATTGGAGCCTGAGAAGTATCTGCCCAAATGGGAGAGGACGAGGCCTCACTTGTCACCTCCTGCCCTTCCCAGAGCTGGTGAGTGCTGAAGTACTTGGCTTCCATTTCCCTGCACACCTGGCAGGAGTGCACACCCACGGAGCCAGAGTTCAGACTGAAGAAAGGAGAGGGGCGAGCCACCCGCCCCAGCTGGGCCCTACCTGCCCAGCCCCTTACCTAGGCACACACTAACACTGATGAAGTTATAAGTTCCTGTGACCCTGGGTGGATGCTCCTATTCTGTTTCAACAGTAGTTTCTTTCAGTTCTGTTTAAACCTGCCACTAATTGAAGTTAAACTACGTGTATACCGTGCTTGAGGTAAAACCTGCACCACATGTACTCAGTGTCAGTACATCACACCCGAGCATCCTTACTCCTATGTTAAGAACCTCTATGCAGAAAAGTCATTCTGCAATAATATCAAGCAGGCCTGTGATCTTTGTCTCAGTAACTCTACAACAAGTGTTCACCACTGAACAAGATTTCTTTTTCCCTTTTTTTTTTTTTTTTTGAACTGCTGCCTCTGTAAAACCAGCTCAGGATCAAAAATCAAGCTGGGATCTTCCTGAACCATGTATAATCATCATTAAATAACACAGTTCCAACTGCAGAACATTTATTAGTTCTGCTAATAGTGTGAACCAGAATAGAATCTCTTTCCTTTTTCAGACATCAGTATTGCTAACCCCAAGCATTAAAAAATCATGACTCATTTGAAAACATAAATGTTACTTATCTATCCTTGGAGCACTCAAGGTTCACAGCTTCAAGCTTTTCTCAGTAACCATGAAGGACCATTTTTTTTCTTTTTAGAAAAGAAAGCTGAGCTTCTAGGGGGTTTTTTTAGGAGCAAGGGTTCTAAGAAAAACATTAAATATTATGAGACTGGTTCCAAAATTGTGAGAGTTGACAACACTGTGAGCTCTTTATTTTTGTGGGTTTCATGAAGGCTTCCTCTCCCTCTGCTGTATTGGTTTTGTATGGCTCGTAGACATTGAATTGCTGTTAAAAAGGCAAATAATATTTGGAATGTGCAGTTGGACCAGACCTGTTTAGAAACTGTAATTTTTACACAGTCACTTTTTTATTTGAACAACAACCCTTTGAATCCTCCAGCCTGCCCCCCCCCCCCCCAAATAACTTGATGTGTTTTTTTTTAAGGGTCTGAATCCAGTAAGTGGAACTCAGACCAAATTGCCTTGAAAGTTTATGAATGTTTTAGTTGGATAAATGGCTGTAGACTTTGAACCTAAATAGGATCCCCACTGGCATCTCGCCAGCCAACTTTAAGCTTGATTCCATTTCAAACAGCTTAGGTATTTATTCCTGAAAACCAGGGTTTACAATGGAAACTCGGCAAGAGACCATGCTATTAAAACAAATTAAGCCATCTATTTGTGAACACAGATGAAACATTTTTGATGTTACAGTGTGTGCACTTGTCACAGCCCTGCCACATCAAGGTTAGAGGGAGAAGGTGACTGGCTGGCAGTCGCTTAATCAAATGGAGATGTTGATTTTCAGGTAACCCAGTCAGGGTGAGGTTTGCATGCTCTGTCGCTTTTAACAGCCAGATAATGAATATGCTTTCCAGAATACTTGTTTCTCATGGCTGTGGCAGCAGCTGCATGTGATCTGTGTCACTGTCAAAGGAAAGTGAGATGTAGTTAATACAGAGCTGCACAACAAAGAAATATTGATCAGGGCTCTCCTTGCTATGGTTGAAAATCTGCAGTGACAATGGTTGGAACAATGCAGCAAACAGGAGTGGCAGAACCATATATGTTGTGTCCTAAGAAAATGATAGGGGCAAGCCTTATCAGTTAGCATCAGGGCTGAGCACCCCTCTAAATATCCCCAAGACACTGAAATCTAAGTGAGGCAAACACACTTTCCCCATGTCAGTATTGATGCATCTTAGTTGTAGCTGCAGGATTAAAAAGAGTTTGTTAAAAATGCACTTACAATGGTACAGCTTCTCCAAAGTGTCTACCTGCTAAAAAATATTTCAGCTAGGTTTGTTGTATGATGCTTTAGCCATCTAAATGGTGCATGTTAAACAGTTTAAGAGGTTACCTAAGAAGTACGGAAAGTTGTTTGCAGAACATATTTGTGTTGCAAGTATACTACATTTTCTATATTAGTTGTATTTAGGCTTGGGTGAATAATACTTTAAAAGGTTTTAACAGAGGTTCATTCCATGATGTATGAGATTGTATAGGCTTTTAGTAGAAAATATAAAAAATCAAACCCACAGGTACTACTTATGTAATCCAAATGCAGAGACTGTTGAATTAAAAAAAAAAAGTTATGTTACTCTTTGTGTGCAAATGTAGCATATATACTCTGCCTTCTCACTTTTCCTTTCTGTTAATTTCACTTATTAACAGTGGATGTTTTATTTTTAACCTTATGTTATATGGAGAGAGAAACTGGTGCTAAGAGACTTGCTCATTGCTATCACGTCCTTTCAGGTCTTGTTTGATTCATAGAATTCTATTAGCTAAAGTAATGAAGCTGCAACGGTACAGTGATATAAGTGGTATGCGGGTACAATACATTAGTGACTTCACCCTCCTCCTGGGACCATCACCACTAGCTTCTGATTTCCCCCCCTACATAGGTGTTGCCTTTTTTGTAACATCGCTATTATTGACACTATATTAATTCTCTTTATCTTCCCTAGATTATCATAAAAGGGTCCAGTGCTATAAACTCCCTGTTCTGAGTGTACTCAGCAAAGGATCTTGCAGGATGAATGCAAAGCATCTTGCAGGATGCATCCTATCCTCTGCCCTGTGTCACTGTCCTTATCCACCTCAGTGCAACATGTTACCATCAATTATATACCTTTATTAGCGCACCCTGAAGCACGATCTTCAACCTCTCTACATCATTTTTCAGTGGCATGTTTTGCCATCCTCAGTACAATCCATCTATGTTGTCAATGTCATCATTCTGAACAGTATTTATTGCAACATGCTTTTGTCTCATCACTGTGATTATATTAGCTTTAGTGATTGTACTAAGTCTATCACCTCATTACTGAAGTAAAGTTAATGTTAATGGGAGTCATGCAGCTAAGCCCCTGTTTGCTTCACTGGAAACTTCATCTAATAATGAAATGGAGATGCATGTGGATCTGTTTAAAAATGAGTTAGTTCTCTTCCAAGCCATCCAGTCATTCCAGAGTTAAACTATATCTTTTATGAATTGCTATTCATTAAGAGGGACCCCAAAATATTGTACATGAAGGAAAAATGATGGTGTTGATAAAGGAGCAATCTAAAAAGGAGATGCCTAGTCCCTTTTGTGCCACAGGCTTCCTGTTTGACCCAAATGTGTAGGTCTATTGCTTCTTTCATAAAACAGGGATTATAATAGCAACATCAGAAAGGGATTGGGAAGATAAATTCATTGCTTGTTAAGCACCTTGAGATCCTTAGATAATACTAGAGAAACATAAATTTACTACACAAAATGGAAATTGTACCTGTTGTTGAAATGCAGCCACCTTTGGAGAGATGTGAAAGTTATTTAAAAAGCAGTATTTTTTAGGAGAGGAATTGAAAATGCCACATTCAACTGAAATGAGAAACACCATTTAGATCATCAAAGTAGAATTGCTTAGTTCACAAGGTTACTGAAATAATCAGTCATACATCTTGGATGTAAAGAAAATCAAACTCTTTAGGAGCCATGAATTGTTAGAAAGGATTTTGATTTTATAGTAACATGTCTTCTCACTTGTGACAACTAACTTGGGTAATCAGTTAATATTTTAGATTGTAAATTCATTTGAATAACATCTGTCTTTTTATTACAAAAGTGTGTACAGTGCCTAGCACAATATGGTCCCAATTCTGCAGGAGGCTTTTGGGCATTGCTGCAACACAATTTAATTATAAAAAACCAAAAAAACCTAGTAGTATAGATTAAAAAGGAAGGAGACCTCCTAAACCCCAGGTGCTGCTTAATGCTTTCCTTGAATGCTTCCTAATCCTTGAGTCTGATTCTGGTTTAGTTTATGCCAAGATCATACTCTGAGGCAGGAAATGTTTTAGATGAGTTTATATTAAAAATAAATTTAATCTTCTCCACTTCCAGAGAATATGATCATGGGAGAATCTTTTTTGCGCACAGAACTCTCTCTGTCTCTCTTTCTCTTTTTAAAGAGTATTTGCTGTGTTCAGCAAGCTGAATGCTGTGTTTAGTTGACTCACCCATAGTTTTTTTAATTCCTTGCTTAAAGCTTTTAAGGAAAAACAGAAATCAAAGAATTACCAAGGCAAAAACTGAAATTAAAATCACCTTGAAATACTAGTACAAGTAGTAATGCTTTGAACTTATTCCATCTTTTATTCAAGGATAACAAAGTTCTTTTAAAAGAATCAAGTCAATATCTCCATTGTATGGGTATCTGATCTTAGAGGGAAGATTTCCCAGCTTTGCTGCCAGCTAAATGGGAAGTTTTCCAGTAGGAAAACTGATTGAGAAGTAGCCATTTCAATGTTTAAAATTCTAAACAAAGTAGATTCTGGATAGAGCCAAGGCCACCTTGATTCTTAGAGCTTGTCTAGACTGCACTGCTTCAGCTGCCATAGCAATACTGGCAGACTTCCTTAGACCAGCAGCTGTAACTGCCAATAGAAATTTTTCTGCCTGCCTAGATGCACCTGAGCAATATAGGCTAACCTGGTCAGAGCTCTTCTGTTGACATCACTGGATCCACAGAAAGGTTTTTTTCTGACACAACAATGTTACCTATGAGGTGTGATTTTTTCATACCCCTCTTTAATGTAACTGCTAGCAAATGCTGTGTTGAGTCAGCCTTATCCTGCTGGGTGTCTTTTTTGTTTAACGCTTACTCTTTCAAAGCCCTTTACAGAAGCTTGTAAAAAACATTATCCCCTCTTTGGAAGTCTGGAAAATTGGAACGCAAAGTTTAGGTGACTTAACTAATGTCCCGTGATGTGAATCAGTAGTAGAACTAGGATTAGAACTTGGCATTCTTCACTCCTAGACCGCCCTGCTCTGACATTCACTGACTAGCAAAGAGTCTTGCTATTATGTCCAAAGGTTCGTTTACATATTGTCGGTAGGTTATAAAAATCTCATTTGTTAAAGAATTTAAATATATATATAAATTGATACATTTTCTGTGCAAGAAAGACAGCCACTCAGGCTTCACTCACAGTCCTACAGGGCTTCCCAAACTGCTCTTGCAAGTACCCTCTACTGAAAATACCCCTCATCAGCTTTGTAGATTCACTCCACAAGTTTTTTTTTCCTATTTTTTTTTTTAAGTGCTCACACCCCATTCCCACCTGCTTCCCAGCATGGCTTTTCCTCCTCTCAGTGCCCAGGAAATGCCAGTGTCTGGTTGAGTGAGCTCTGCTATAAATCAAAGTGTCACCACTTAGCCTGTAGAAGTGATTTAATTAATGCGTTGTGCCATCCCCAGAGCCTCTCCCCATCTGACTGCTAATCAACCTTCATCAGCAGGAGGAAAACGTAGCTCTTCTGCGAACCAAGCAGGAGAAGCTAAAGGAAAGATAGTTAATTGCAGCAGCAGAGATCATCCTGTCGCTTGTCTCTATAATCTCTACGCTGCCTCTTTAAATGCTGCTGTCCTAGTCTCTGACAAACCACATTTAACTACATTAATACAGACATTATCTAGTGTCATATCAGCAATCACTTCTCTCCAGGAAGTATGTGGCAGCTGACACTGAACAGAATCCCATCATATTCTTAAGTATTTGCGCCATTTTTACAGCCTGAATACCAGATTGAATGGAATAATCAGTTTATTGTAGAAACCTTTCCCCCACACAGTGAATGCATTTCATAGACAGTGCTGCCCCATTACCACTGCAAATCACAGGGCCAAAAAAAGCCAAGATGGAATTTTAAAATAGGCTCTGTAATGCTACTTGGGTGGCTTTACTTGCTTCTGGGTAAACACTGGTCATTTTAACATTAGTGAATCTGTGCCAAAATATGGGTTTTATTTCTGAAAAACACTTCATCCAATGGCAAAGTTTGGTGAACTAAGAAATAATGCATTAAAATATAGCTGGAGAGCCTGGGGTCTGAACCAAAAACCTAGATCTCCACAGCTCTGTACCTGGGGCTATTTGGAATCTGAACCCCAATCCAGAAATGAATTTTATCAGTATCCTTGAATCTATCATGGGCTAAATCAAAAGTAAAATCCACCGCCGATTTAATTTTGGTATTCTCGGGTCCATTTCCAATTGTTTTAATAAACAGCCCTCTTAAACAATGCAGAATGTCCATACAAAAAGGGGAAGAGTCTGTTTATAAATATATAGCCAGCTGTACTCAAGACAACACACTTTGGATTAAAAAAAAAGTTTTGAAGTGCCCTATAATGGTTTGTTGATTTCAAATGCATGGCGGGTTCCCTGAAAGGAAAATTATTTTACGACAGGTTTAGTGGTTCAATAGGTAAGACGGAGGAGGGCAACTCATTAGGCCTGTATTCCAGTTCTAGCACTGTTATAGATTACCTGAATGACCTTGGGCAAGTCACTAACATCTCTGTGGTTAACCTCCTTTTCTCCCCCAGTTATAAAATAGGAAAGAAAACAAATGTTATGAAAGAAAACCCCTTGATAGAATTAATCCCAATGGGTGTGTCTACACGAGACACTAACAGAGTAGCAGCCTATAATACTGCACAGTAGTGCATCAGAGCACAAACAGTGCTAATTCACTACTTTGCAGTATTATTAGACTACTGCACAGTAGTGTCACATAAAAGTCATTTGCCTGCACTACTGTGCAGTAACTTGGGTTACTGTGCATTTATTTAGTACTTGATAATACAAGTACTAAATTAAATGCGCAGTAAACGCCATGTATTAATGAACATGTAGACGCACCCAGTGGGCGTGTCTACACGTGCATTTATGCCAGCTTAAATCTATCATGCAGTAAATTACTGCTCAGTAAGCAGGAATAGGCCAGCATCAAACACATGCAGGCATTAAGGTCCATTAACACTGTGTGCAGGTATCAAATTTACGCTCACGTCAGCATAAGTTGCCATATTTACTGAGCAGTATGGGCATGCACATGTAGACATGCACCTGTACTTCACAGTATTTCGGTTACTGTTCAGTAAATGCATACATGTAGATGTGCCTAGTCAATCCAAAGCCTTCGTCCACAAGACACATTTAACTTGACTAACAAATCCCTTTGCATGCTGCCATAGTGTTCTTATGGCTAGTGATCTTTGCTAACATGCAAGAAACTTGGATTCAGTTTTATTACTTGCTTCCATAAGTAATTCTGCCATAGATTTGTGGTGTGGTCTTGGGTGAAATGCTAATATTATTAACCACAGATGAGTCTTCTGAAGACCAAGGATAATCCTTCTTACCTTATACAATTAATCTGTCACATTGAAACCAACTGGCCTGATCCTGCTTCCACTGAAGTCACAGAATCATAGAATCATAGAAATCGGGTCGGAAGGGACCTTGTAGATCTTCAAGTCCGACCCCCTGCCTGGGCAGGAGGGAAACTGGGTTCAATTGACCCCAGCCAGGTAGGCATCGAGCCGCTTCTTAAAGACCCCCAGGGTAGAAGCCAGCACCACTTCCCTTGGAAGTCGGTTCCAGATCCTAGCCGCCCTAACTGTGAAGTAGTTCTTACGGATGTCTAATCTAAACCTACTCTCCAACAATTTGTGGCCGTTATTCCTTGTTATCCCGGGGGGCGCTAGGGGAAACAAGGTCTCCCCCAAACCCTTCTGGTGTCCCCTAGTGAGTTTATAGACGGTCACCAGGTCCCCCCTCAGCCTTCTCTTGTGAAGGCTGAACAGGTTCAGGTCCCGTAGCCTCTCACTGTAGGGCCTGCCCTGCTGTCCCCAGATCATGCGGGTGGCCCTCCTCTGGATCCTCTCAATGTTGTCCACATCCCTCTTGAAGTGGGGTGCCCAGAACTGGACACAGTACTCCAGCTGCAGCCTGACCAGTGTCGCGTAGAGGGGGAGGATCACCTCCTTGGCCCTACTTGAGATGCACCTGTGGATGCACGATAAGGTCCGGTTAGCCCTGCCGACTGTGACCTCGCATTGTCACCCATGTTCAACTTGGAGTCAATGATGACTCCAAGATCCCTTTCTGCCTCTGTGCTCTCAAGAATGGAGTTTCCCATCTTATAAGTGTGCTGCCAGTTACTACTGCCCAAGTGCAGCACCCTGTACTTGTCCGTATTGAAACGCATCCTGTTTTTGTTAGCCCACCCCTTCAACCTATCCAAGTCTTTCTGCAGTCTTTCCCTCCCTGCTAACATGTGCACCTCACCTCAAATTTTGGTATCACTAGCAAATATGAACAGGTTGCTTTTCATCACGTCGTCCAAATAGCTGTTAAAGAAATTGAACAGTGCAGGCCCAAGGACCGAGCCCTGGGGGACTCCACTGCCCACTTCCCCTCAGGTCGAATATGACCCATCCACCACCACCCTCTGAGTACGACCCTTCAGCCAATTAGCAATCCATCTGACCGTGTAGGCATCAATGCCACAGTCACCTAGTTTTTTAATGAGGATGGGGTGGTCGACAGTGTCAAAGGCCTTGCTGAAGTCCAGAAAGACTACATTCACGGCGACACCTGCATCCAATGCTTTTGTGACCTGATCGTAAAAGGCAATCAGGTTGGTCTGACATGACCTGCCCCTAATGAAACCCTGCTAGTTCCCCTTGAGCATCATCCCTGATGCCGGCCCCTCACAGGTGTGTTCCTTGATGATCTTCTCAAAGAGTTTCCCCAGGATTGAGGTAAGACTGACGGGCCTATAGTTGCCCGGGTCCTCCCTCCTCCCTTTCTTAAAGATGGAGACCACATTGGCTATTTTCCAATCATCTGGCACCTGGCCAGAGCACCACGAGCACTCATGAAGCCATGCCAAGGGCCCTGCAATAACCCCTGCTAGCTCCCTCAACACCCTGGGGTGGAGAGCATCTGGACCTGCTGATTTGAACACGTCCAGCCCCTCCAGAAGCACTCTAACCCAGTCCTCCTCAACCTTAGGTCTTGAGGCGTTCCCCTTGAGTCTGTCTTGAAACACGGTGGGGGAGTCCTGGTCCCTGCACAAGAAAACGGAGGTGAAGAATTTGTTAAAGATGTCTGCCTTCTCCTTTGGCGCAACCACCAGATTGCCCAGCGCATCTTGCAGGGGCCCCACATTTCCCGGTGCCTTCTTCATCCTCCCTATATATTTGAAAAAGGACTTTTTATTATCTTTGATCTTGGACGCTAGTCCTAGCTCTATGTCCGCCTTAGCTTTCCTAACAGCCCCCCTACAGCCCGAGTAGTGGAGGTATACTCTTCTTTGGAGATAGCCCCTCCCTTCCACCGGGTGTACGCCACCTTTTTGGCAACCAGGCATTCCTGGACTTTCTTGGTGAGCCAGGGAGGCTTTCGGGCAGTCTTGCCCCCCTTGCTTTTTGTTGGGATTGTCACCCCTTGGGCCCCGAGTATCGTCTCTTTAAGGAACGACCACTCATCTTGGGCACTGAGTTCCCCTGCCCTCGAGAACCCCAGTGCCTCTCCCACCGATCTCCTCAACTCATTGAAGTTGAAGTTCATAGAGTTGCTGAGGTCAGTAAGACAAGTAGCATTCAAGTTCTTCGAATCACTAGGTGTGTCTACGCATGCATTAAGGTACTTTTCCTAATGTACATTAAATTGAATTTACTACCTCCAATGTGAGGGTACATTAATACATGCTATGGGGGTGGGGAGGAGCTTTACTTAAAGAGAGCTGCTCTAATTAAAACACTGTGCATCTTGTGTATTAGTGTCCTCATGCTTAAAAATGGCAGTGGGGGCACTTGAACTAAAGCTTGTTGAATGAGCTTTAGATAAAGTGCCTCCACTGCCTTTTTTGAGCACGGGGATGCTGATATAGGAGATGCAGAAGGCTGCAGGAGCATGGCAATTGCCACACTTGAGGAGACTCAATTAATTGAGTCTGCTCCAACAAGCTGGAATTCCAGTACATCAAAGCAGCCTCTGCACTCATGTATAGGTGCCTGGAGGTACTAAATGCACATTAGGCTGCCTTAATACGCAGTAATGAATGTGTACAATTTTAAAGTGACACTTAATGTACAGTAGCCTATTTTACTGTGTATTAGCATAATTGCACTTTTTTATGGGGTACTTTAATGCGCAGTAAAATAGGCTACTGTGCATTAAAGCATACATGTAAACACACCCACTGGCACTACAAAAGTGCAATATATAACCTCTTTGCCTACAGACACAAGAAGACTAAGCACAGTTTACCTCTGGAAAGGTCTGCCCAGCCTGAAAGGGCTGTGCACAGGGTAGATCAGAGCCCACTGCAAACTCATGCAGTATGCCTTTAATTTTCCAGTTCCCATCTCTGTTCCTAGCATTACAGAAGGCCATTTAAAGGTTGAGTGTCCTGGATTCCTTCTCCCAGTCTTTCACACATCATCTCCATTATAGTTAAGTAGCTA
This sequence comes from Alligator mississippiensis, assembly GCF_030867095.1. NCBI lineage: Eukaryota > Metazoa > Chordata > Crocodylia > Alligatoridae > Alligator > Alligator mississippiensis. The sequence continues at coordinate 23,510,720 of NC_081833.1, forward strand.
AACGACATCTTAATTTCAAAAGGTTATAACAGGGGTGGGCAAAATATGGCCCGCAGGCCAAATCAGGCCCACAGAGGGGCTTTGTCTGACCCATGGTAGGTCCCTTGGTACCACCTGACAGAGGTGCCACCTGCCCGTGGCATGTCCTGCTCCTGCCCCAGGCACACAGCAGGGCTGGGACAGCTCCACAGCTGGACTGGCTTTCTAGGCAGCCTGGGCAGCGGCAGCTCCTTCCAGCTGCCACCGCCACTGGCCCCAACCCTGCAGTACCAGCGGGCACCAGCCCACGCAACCCTGACCCCATGTGCCCCATGCCTGCTCTAGGCTTGCTCGCCCAGGTTTAGCAGTGGCAGCGTGGGAGAGAAACTGCTGCTCAGCGTGGGGTAAAAGTGGCCCCTCCCTCTCACTACTGCCATCACTTCCTATTGTAGTTGCCGGGAGCCTCCACTGTGCCGGGCTGCCCTGTGTCTATTTTGCGTCACTGCTGCCTCTAGGCTGCCCTGTGTGACAGTGTAGAGCAGCTGCAGGGAAGCCCCAGTGGCAGTGACAGAGACATAAGGCAGCATGATATGGCACAGGCTCCAGGTGGCTGCACCAAGAACTGCCCAGCGGTGGTGAGGGGGAGGAGCCACTTTCCCCCTCATGCTGAGTAGCAGTTTCTGCCTGGCCACTGCTGCTGGGGCTGGGGCCAGCAGCGATGGCAGCAGCTGAAGAGAGCCACCCCAGCCCTGCTGCATGCCCAGCCAGGTGGTGCAGAGTAGGAGCGGGGTGCACTGGGGCTGTGCACTGTTGGCAATGGCGGGAAGGCACCACAGGGCACACAGGCTCCAGGTGGTTGCAGGGCGCGGACAGAGGCTGACCGGTTCAGGGGGGTACGCAAGGTGCATACACACTCCACCATACCCTCGAACATTCCCTCTCAAACTTCACAACCATACCCTTCCCCCCACACAATCACACACCCCACAAACACCACACCCTCCCCCCCACACACCTACATGCCTCCAGGGGAAGCCCCACTCACTGCTACATGCACACACCTCACCACACACATATACCCACAAACATCACCTCCACACACCCCACAGTCCCCCACAAGCTCCATACCCACCCACCCACACATCCCCACAAACCCCCATATCCACCCAAATACATCCACACATAACCCGAGTCTCTACCATGCCTCACATACACACACATCCACACATACACCTACACCCGCCCACAAACCCCATATGCATGCCTCCATACCCTCCACAATATACAAAAGTAAGGCTTCATTTTGGCCTATTATGGAATCACTTCTATATATACAGCACAAACGGACACAAATCAGGACAAAATATTTTTTTAAATAAAAGTAAAATATGTTATTATTAATGTTTGATTTTTAGTATAGAATTTGTTTGTTTTTTTCAGTTGTAAGATGGCAAACCCCTTTCCCAAAAGGTATACTTCCAGGGACAAGGAGAAGGACTTCTGGTGGCAAAGGTCAGAGGTTAGGGGCAGGACTTCTGGTCCCAAGATGGTAACCAGGGGTGGGGCACTTCACAAGGGGTGGGGCTACCTTGCAGCCCTCCATAGCTTATCAAAACTTGTTAAGTGGCTCTCCAGCTGAAAAAATTGCCCAGCCCTGGATTATAACCTGAATATAAAAGTCCTCTCCAGGTAGAGGTTTGGCAAGCAAATCCCAGCCACAAAACTCTTTATTCATTTGTTTGCTTATTTTTGCGTACAAGTCTTTCTTGCTTGCTTGCTTGCTTTCAAAATGACCACCAACAGCTGTGTTCCCTCTGGGCTCTGGGAACTTGTGCCTGTTCTGTGAACCTTTCTCCTTCTCTTGCTCTGCTTTTCCTCCCCCAGACAGTCTGATCCCTTCTCACCGTAGTCCCCAACTTTTCATTACTTTTTCTTGCCTTTTTAAACCTTTTTAAAGCCCTTTCTCCTGCAGTAACTTGCCCCCTGCTTCCCTCCTTTCCCCCCCCTCCCTTCCCCCTCTCTCTGGTTTTATTTTGTTTTTCTCCCCCTCTTACTCTAGCTGCTCTGTTGCTTTCTTCTCTTCCCTTCTCTTTTCTGTTGTACTGCTTACCTTTATCCTCCCCTCTGTTGTTTGTTTGTTTTTTCCAGCTTTGTTCCCTGCCAGGCTGCCCATCCCCCACCCCAATGGGTCCTTGCATAGTTAACCCATTTTTTGCTGGAGTGGCTGAAGGCAGCTCCCAGCAACACACAGCTGGGGCTTCTGACCCCCTGGACCAGAGTTTTGGTCTCTGGCTTCACGCCCCTCCCTCCATTGGAGTGGAGGAGTGCATCTGTGCTGTGGGTGCAAAAACATCCTTTATGTTGCCTGAGTGAGTTCCATCATTTCCCTCAGCTCCCCTGCTTTGGTGTATAATGTCATGGTATCAGGTGTGTCTGTCAGGGTTTTTTGCCTTGCAATGTACACATTGGACACACTGGTCATTTTGGTGGTAGCCTCTAATGTCCCTCCATTTCTCTTGGATGACAGCCTTACCGACTACCTGCGGCCTTACGGCATGGTAATGGGCCTTGTCCATATACTGCTTCCTGGCAGCAAGTTTCCTGAGCTCTGATGTGTCTTATCCTTTAAAAGGTAGATGTTCATGCTTCTTGACAGGATAGGTCAGAGTTTGCCCCACTCCATGTCCTTCATGACGGGTAGCATTATGAGGTCTATATCACTACTGGGAACACCTCGTGCTTTTGCTGTGGTAGCAGGTCCCATCTGACTACCCAGTGCCTGAAGAAGCCAGCCATAGCAGAGCCACCTGCGGCTGTGCTTGATGGTAGCTTGTCCACCTCTGGTGCAGAAACTGCATTGGGTGTGGGGATGGGCCTTCTTCCCAGCCACTTCTTGTTTTGTTGGAGTCAGCTGGCTCCACAGAGGTGGACCCAGCGCCCCTTGTTCCTCCCCCCATAGGGGAGGCTTTGGCTCCTCCTGCTGAGAAGGGTAAGTCCCAGCAACAGAAGGAACCTTCCAAGAAAGCCTTGTCATCCCCTCAGAACCTCCCCACTGCTTCAGGGGGAGCTGGAGTTAGTGAGCAGGATCCCCCCGCTCTGCCTGCCTCCTCAGCATCCCCCCCAGACCTTGTAGTGGTTGGGGTGACCTGGGGGTAGGAGAGGTGACAGGGGGCTCCGATGGCCCTCCCCTCACCTCTCAGCTCCCTGAGCCTGATGAAGTCAACATGGAGTTTGGGCCATCTGGGAGCCTCAAGAGAACACCCCTCCCAGGAGAACACCCCTCCAAGAGATCAGGGACTGATGTCTCCCCCAGAACCCCTCGTAGGATGCTGCTCCCTCAGAGCCTGATGTTGAGAGTCCTGGTGAGGTGTCACTTTCCCCTCCCCGCTTCCTCCAGGACTCGGTGACTCTGTGCATGATGAATACAGCTTCTCCTCCTCAGGGTTGGATTTTGATTCTGCCTCTGAGGATGAATTGACACAAGCCCTGCCGGGGGAGGTGGTGTCCTATGATTCAGCTAAGGTGGCCCCTCCATGGGGAGAGTCCCCACCCTGGTGGCAAAGCCTGCTCTGGCCTTTAATGAACCTCCCTGTGTTGGTTACTCAGTTGAGCACCTCACTGAGTTCCTTGACCAAACCAAGCATCACCGTCAGGTTGCACAGCGTATTCGTAAAAAGTTCCCGGAACCTAAGACGTTCGTGCTTTCCTCCAAGGCTGCAGCAGCGCTGCTGCATTCCACTCCGGGGATTCAGCGTTATAGTTTTTGCTTAAGCAAGCTCTCAGGTAATGTTGGGCGCCTGATGTGTGAAGCACTGGCTGGCAAACTGTAGGCCCAGTTTTTCCCTGTCTTGCATGCTTGCTCCTTTCTGGTGTTTGTCTCTGTTCTTTCAGATTTGCCTGTCTCCCTTTCTATACCCTTCATGCATGGCTGCTACCGCCTTTGGTTCTCTCAATGCCAATGGCTGCAGAGACCCTGTGAAGCAGACAGCACTCTTTGATTTTCTGTGCCAGAAAAAGCTGGACGTCTCCTTTCTGCAAGAAATGCACACTGACGCAGCTAATCAAGCTGATTGGGATGCTGCCTGGAGAGGCCATATGTTCCTGGGTCATGGCACCTCCCTCAGTGCAGGGGTCACAATCCTCTTGTCACTACAGTTGATGCCTGACTTGGTGGTACCCCAAGAGGTCGTCCCTGGCCGCCTGCTGACTGTTTGCATCTTTTCCACACAATGTCATCTCCTCTTAATTAAGGTCACGCCCACTACCAGATGGGAACGGGGTCACTTTTTTTGAGACTCTGGCTGACCTTTTGTGGGATGCAGCTGATTGTAATAACCCTCTCCTGGGTGAAGACATTAATTGCACAGTCAATGAATGAATTAACCAGAACAGGCCAGAGCCCCATCCATCCTCAGCCTGGTGGCTGCGGACTGCTTTGAAGGCAGTGGACCTTGTTGGTTTTTGGCGCCATTTTCATGCCCATGTGAAGCAGTACATTTCACTGAAGGTGACCACTGGTAGGATTGCCATGGCATGCCTCAACTGCCTATACATCGCCAAGCATCCCCGGCCGCTTTTGCTTGGCAGCTGCATCATCCCCTTTGGACTTTTGGATCACAGATTTATTTCTTGCTTAGTTCTCCTGGCAGGGCATATTCCTGGATGCCCTATTGGTGTTTTGTGGCCACCCTCCCAGCAGAGGTGGTGGCTGCCTTGAGGGACCACCTTTTAGCATAGTGGGTCATCCCTGTTGGGGATATCTTGGGTGAGACCTTTCCACCACAGTCTGTCATCCCAGCCACGTACACTGACCTGGGTGGTGTACCACTGTACTGGTTCTTCCCATGCCTCCTGACAGCAATGTTGGGGTCTGTTTCAATGCACTCCCCTGGAAGGCCCTGTACATGTGGGTGATTCATGTCTGCCATGCCCACTTCCTTGCCAGTCATCCTGACATAACACGGCAGTGGTACCTAGTGGCACCAGTGCTCATGCCATCCCGACCTGCGTGGTGCTTACTTTATAAACTACACATCACCAAAAGGACCAATGACATGCAGTCCTCCAGTGGACAGCACCCACCTTCCAGGTGCATTGGGCCATTTAGGAGTGCTCTGTAGCATCAAGGGCAGCCACTTGGTCATAGAATCATAGAAAGTTAGGGCTGGAAGGGACCTCAGGAGGTCATCTAATTCATCTGCTCAAAGCAGAACCTTCCCCAACTAGATCATCCCAGCCAAAGCTTTGTCTAGCCAGGTTTTGAAAATATCCAAGGATGGAGCTTCTACCACCTCCCTGGATAACCTGGTCCAGTGTTTTACTACCCTCCTAGTGAGAAAATTCTTCCTAATATGTAACCTAAACTTCCCTTGCTGCAACTTGAGATCATTGCTCCTTCTTCCATCCTCTGCTACCACTGAGAACAGTCTAGCTTCATCCCTCTTTCAAACCCCTCTTCAGGTAGTTGAAGGCTGCTATTAAATCCCCACTCTGTCTTCTCTTCTCTAGACTAAATAAGCCTAGTTCCCTCAGTCTTTCCTCATAAGTCATGTCCCCCAGCACCCTCATCATTTCTATTGCCCTCTGCTGGACCCTCTCCAATTTGTCCACATCCCTTCTGTAGTGGGGGGCCCAAAACTGAACACAGTACTCCAGATGTGACCTCACCAGTGGTGAATAGAGGGGAATAATCTCTTCCCTTGACCTGCTGGTAACACACCTACCAATGCAGCCCAGTATGCCGTTAGCCTTCTTGGCAACAAGGATACACTGCTGGCTCATATTCAGCTTATTGTCCACTGTAACCCCCAGGCCCTTTTCTGTAGAGCTGCTGCCCAGCCAGTCAGCCCTCAGCCTGAACCGGCGCATGGGATTCTTCTATGCTAAGTGCAGGACTTTGCACTAGTCCTTGTTGAACCTCATGAGATTTCTTTTGGCTCAATCCTCCAATTTGTCTAGGTCTCTATGAATCCTAGCCCTACCTTCCAGCGTATCTACTATTCTCCCCAGCTTGATTCATAGATTCATAGATGTTAGGGTCGGAAGGGACCTCAATAGATCATCGAGTCCAACCCCCTGCATAAGCAGGAAAGAGTGCTGGGTCTAGATGACCCCAGCTAGATGCTCATCTAACCTCCTCTTGAAGACCCCCAGGGTAGGGGAGAGCACCACCTCCCTTGGGAGCCCGTTCCAGACCCTGGCCACTCGAACTGTGAAGAAATTCTTCCTAATGTCCAATCTAAATCTGCTCTCTGCTAGCTTGTGGCCATTGTTTCGTGTAACCCCCGGGGGCGCCTTGGTGAATAAATACTCACCAATTCCCTTCTGTGCCCCCGTGATGAACTTATAGGCAGCCACAAGGTCGCCTCTCAATCTTCTCTTGCGGAGGCTGAAAAGGTCCAGTTTCTCTAGTCTGTCCTCATAGGGCTTGGTCTGCAGGCCCTTGACCATATGAGTTGCCCTTCTCTGGACCCTCTCCAGGTTATCTGCATCCTTCTTGAAGTGTGGCGCCCAGAATTGCACGCAGTACTCCAACTGCGGTCTGACCAGTGCCCGATAGAGGGGAAGTATCACCTCCTTGGACCTATTCGTCATGCATCTGCTGATGCACGATAAAGTGCCATTGGCTTTCCTGATGGCTTTGTCACACTGCCGGCTCATGTTCATCTTGGAGTCCACTAGGACTCCAAGATCCCTTTCCACCTCTGTGCCACCCAGCAGGTCATTCCCTAGGCTGTAGGTGTGCTGGACATTTTTCCTCCCTAGGTGCAGCACTTTGCATTTCTCCTTGTTGAACTGCATCCTGTTGTTTTCTGCCCACTTGTCCAACCTATCCAGGTCTGCCTGCAGCTGTTCCCTGCCCTCCGGCGTGTCCACTTCTCCCCATAGCTTTCTGTTATCTGCAAACTTGGACAGAGTACACTTCACTCCCTCGTCCAAGTCACTGATGAAGACATTAAAGAGTATTGGTCCAAGGACCGAGCCCTGCGGGACCCCACTGCCCACACCCTTCCAGGTCGAGACCAACCCATCCACCACGAATGATGTCCACCAGATGATGTCCACCACGAATGATGTCCACCAGATGATGTCATCTGCAAACTTGCTGAGGGTGCACTCCATCCCATCTTCCAGATCACTGATGAAGACACTGAACAAACTGGGCCTTGGGACTGACTCCTGGGGCATTCCACTTGATACTGGTTTGCCAGCTAGACATTACGCCACTGATTACTACTCTCTGAGCCCAATGCTCCAGCCAGTTTTCTATCTACTTTACAATCCATTCATCCAGCCCATACTTTCTTAGCTTGCCTGCGAGAATGCTGTGAGAGACTGTATCAAAAGCCTTGCTATAATCAAGGTACACCACATCCACCTGTCTCTCTGCATCCACAGAGCCAGTCACCTCACCATAGAAGGCAATCAGGTCAGGCATGATTTGCCCCCGGTAAATCTATGCTGACTGTTCCTAATCTTTTTTTTCTCCTCCAGGTGCTTAGAAATGGATTTCTTGAGGATCTGCTTCATGATTTTTCCAGGGACTGAGGTGAGGCTGATTGGTCTGTGGTTCCCTGGATCCTCCTTCTTCCCTTTCTTAAGTATGGGCACTATGTTTGCTTTTTTCCAATCTTCCAGGACCCCCCTGATTGCCATGATTTTTCAAAGATAATGACCAATGGCTCTGCAATTGCATCAGCCAACTCCCTCCGCACCCTTGGGTGCACCCCATCTGGCCCCATGGACTTGTACATGTCCAGCTTTTCTACATAGTGCCTAACCTGTTCTTTGGCCACAGTTGGCTGCTCATCTCCTCCCCAAACTCTGCTGCCAGGTGCAGTAGTCTGGGAGCTGACCTTGCCTGTGAAGTCAGAGGCAAAAAAAGGCATTGAGCACTTCAGCCTTTTCTGTATCCTCTGTCACAAGGTCTTCTTACTGTGATACTGCTCGCCCCCTCCCGGGGTACCAGCAGGGGTCTTAGCATGTTGATGTTGTACCAGATGTTTTTGTTTGTAGACTGAGGGCAGACCTTGTGGGCCATAGCCCCAGGCTCCGTCTGTTGTACCTGGGCCCATGTGGGCCATCTTTTGTTGCATCCCTACTCCTTTTTCCTTTAATAAACATTTATAAAAGGTCAAAAAGTCTTTCTGTATAGAAATCAAGAAACACTAGTGGGTTATTTCTCCATTGCTTTCAAGTGCAAATTAGAAAAAGAAAACAGCTTGGGTTTGGTGTTATATTATTATTCACATTTTACTGAAAAAAAAGATACTTTTATTATTTTCTGTATAAAAATTGTATGTAACCAGAGATGTACAACTATTCATAAAGTATTTATTTCCTTGGCAATGTGCTAATTTCCTGGGTTAATTTTTGTTCTTCTTCCCTCCCACAAACTCCAGTGCAAGGTCAAATTCCCTTTCTTTTGCTGGTTCTGTTGTTTTGCACTGTACTGTCCCTTAGCAAATTTCCTCTCCACATAGGAAAGGAGTTTGCTGTGAAAGCAGCTCTTCACTGCTGTCTTTCAGCATCAGTCACCTCCGGAAGGAGATATTGTCTAACTTCTGGAGCAATAAAGTGCGTGACCTTGTCATAATTATCAAATGACCCAGGGGACAAAGAAAAACTTGTTTACTATAAAACCTTTGCCGCTTTCCATGTTCTTTCCTCAGCTTTCTCAACAAAATTGAAAGGTTATCATTAGGTTTGGCACCAGAGCGGACTGCCAGCAAGCCACCAAAATCCTAGAGGGCCAAATTTTACTGTTAGAGTGATTGAAATTGGAAAATAACTTTGCTTAAAGCAGTGGGGTTACTTTAGATTTTATATCAGTGTAGCTGAGAGGAAGATTTGGTTTCTTGAAGGTTTTTTTTGGGGTGGGGGGAGGGAGCAAGGTTGAGATGCGACTGAATCCTAGCTCTGTGAATTTTCTGTTTCAGGGAACTTGCAACCCTGGCCTTACAAATTTCAGAGATGTGGCGCTTGAGTACCCTAAGCCACCTGAAAGGCAGCAGCAAAGCAAGATGAACTGATATCCATAGCAACTGATTCCAAAGAAGGTCCTCTTGGCTTCTTAAGATTTCACTTGGGGCATTCAAATGAGTGACTGTCATGTTACAAGGGTTTATAGTGCAGGTAAGGAAAATGGGGCTGTTCTGTTCGGTAGATGGTCAGATTTTGATCTTTCTGTTGGCAGGACACTGAGCTTGAGTCTAGTGCTTCTCCTTGAACGATTGTGTTAATATCTGATCTGGAGTTGTTATCTGGATTGATCTTGCCTGGTAAATTTTGCCAAATAGATTTCTGAGCACCTTAAGGGAGATAATAACCTAACTTTTAAATTTTGCCCCTTCTTACTTGAAATTTGTTTTTAACATCCTTTAAGTAAGGTAATGGCAGCTCTGTGCACTGAGCTTCTTTGATATCATCATTAAAGACTCTTAGGAGTAGGATGCCTTATGGGCAGAAGCCTGGCCAGTGAGCTATAGGAAATCCTTATGTTCTGCTTCAGTACTGAGGAAGAGGACAATCTGTCAACTCTATGTATACCATTCCTTCTTTATTTCCTTTTGGACACAAAAGTAATTATTAAACATACCATGACTACATGGCAACACACAAACTACTATAAAAGCTGGACAATATATGTGTGCTACTATGCCCTCCTCAATGGGATCAGAAATGCTCAGCTGGGTGTCTGATCCTATTCTGCCAACAGCTGATGAGGAATTTCCTATACAGAAGGACTGGAAGCATGCATTCTTAGAGCAGAAAGACTTAAATTCTCTCTCTGGTATTAAGCAAACAGAAAATGTTAACGACAGATGTCTATTTCCCTGAAACCTCAATTTATTGTCAAAAATACAAAAAATAAAAAAAATTAATGTGTTTTTTTGGCCAAAAACACTTTGGCTTTTTTCAATGGAAAGTAAATATTTTCTGCAAAGAATTTTGAAAAAAAAATTTTTTTTTTTAATTTTCTTTGAGTTTTTCCATGAGGGACAAAACATTCACTTTATATAATTCACTAATATACTTCAGTAATTCTAACTGACTTTACATAAGAAAGTGACCTCATAAAACATTATTAGCTCTCTGACTCTTGAGGCCAGCCCCTTGGCATAGGGAAAATGCCAAAGTGATTCCTTTTGTTTAAAAAATATTTCTTTTGTTTAATATTGCTATTATTGTAGCACCTAGTGCTGCCAACTGGGGATAAAGGCCCTGTTATGTTAGACTTTGTACAAACATTTAGCAAAAAGACAATCTTTTTCCCAAAGTTCTTACAGTCTATATTATTATTATTAAACTGGTACATGACGTTATAGAAAAGCCTAGCAAACATCTTTTGTAATAAGAAGGATTAGTGTCAGGTACTAAAAAGTACCTGATAGTGAAAGAAGACCAGGCCCTGTGCCTTTCAATAAACATGTATCCCTATGTCTTTTAGAAACTTTTGAAAATCTCTCAGTAATAAATTAAATATTTAAAGCCATTAAACTTAGCATACTATGTTGAAAAAACATGGTTTTTTAGTTTATTGAGGAGTCTTGCTCATTAGCCAGTTGGCTGGGGTGACACAAATTGAGATCTGCGATGAAAAACCCCTGATAGTCATATTTTGTGTCACTAAAGCTCATGACCAGCACACAGCTTTACTGTTAATGAATTAAAGCAGAAGTGGCTAAGATATGCCCACATGGACTGCAGCTGTTCACATTGTCAGCACAGGTGCAGACTCTTACATTCATTGATACATCTTGTATCTAGCTTCTCCCCCCATAGAACTAGGATGTGTATTGACCCTTTCCTATAGATATTTAAGTAACAAAAGACTTTCCTTCCTACCTACCTGGCTTTCCTTTTATTGGGTGTAATTGGAATTGAAACAATATTAAATTTATGGCATAAAAGACTGTTGCCATGGAAATGGCTGGAATGTCATAATTTCTCCATTGTGGCTATAGTGGGAAGGTGATGAAGGGGAGGGCAGACAATGAGTGAGACAGGGAAAAAAGTGTGAAAGATCCCTTGTTACAATGCAAATTGTCCAAAAGAAATTGATAAGAGCCACCTGAAAGCAGAGTGGATTGATAGCCCAGTAAGAGAATTAATTTTTGTATGTTGGGGGTTGCCCTGTCATTTCTGAAGGCATCAGGAATGCAATTTTTTTGTTCTGCTCTGTGTGTCTTTCTCTTTCTCATTTTTTGTGTGTATTAAGTGGCCCATGCTGAGCTCTGCATTGCGATGTGTCATCATGATAAATCACTTTTACTGGGATTATATTTTTCCCCCCAACTGAAGCTGCCAGTAAGACACATTTTACTAGTTGCAAGTGAAAGGCTGAAACATCTTCCACCACCTTCTCTCCCTCCCTCCCCATCCTGCAAATATTAAGTAAACTCTGACTGCTTACTTTCAGGGAAGCTTTTCCTAGCCCAAGTTTAGCTCCTAGAGAAAAACATCCAGAGATAGGATGTAGCGACTATCAGCACTGGATCAAGGGCGCACTGCGTGTTGGCAAGTCTGTTTCCGTCTTCCCCTTGTGCCCAAGGATCTCAGAATCCTTTATATCATTAATGAATGAAGTCAACCAACATCACTATGAAATGGTTTTTACCATACAGGAAATCAAGGCATGCACCAGTTAAGTAACTTATCTAAGTGTATGACAGAGCTACAGGATCACCATCCTGGGTTTCTGGCTGTCTGTTCCTCTAAGTACTGGAACATAGACTGCTTGATATTTAAAAATATAGGACTCGAAGAGATCTCCTGAATCACTGAGTCCAGTCCACAGCTATCAGAGGCAACTGTGTTATATGACCCCTTTCATCTATTTCACTTAACTGAGATCCTTTATAAAAGAATCTCGGTTAAAGTAGTTAAGGTTTTTGCCCCCACTGTTCTGACTGGCACACTTTCAGTATCTTACTGCTCTTACAGCTAGGAATTGCTTTCTAATTTTCAATCTAAATTTGTTCATCATCACTTTATACCCATTAGTTCTTGTGCCAACACTGTTCTTTGACTTAAATAGTGCTTCTTCTCCTTCCCTGGTGTTTACTACCAATGCATTTCAGATCACAACAGGCAAATGCTTCTAATAATATCAAAACTCAGACAGGAGAGCAGTAAAAGGACTTCAGTGAAATAAAAAACAGTTCTGCACCTTTGTAGGTTTAAAACATTTTAACCCACAAAGGTGCAGAACTGTTTTTTAAAACATTTTAAGAATAAGGGAGATGGAAGGGATTGGAAATTATTATTAAAGCTGATCAAAATTTATCAAACAAAAACTCTTTTAGGCCAAAAAATGCTTTTTAGGCCATCAAAAACATTCTGCAGATTTGTCATGAATCTCAAATTGTTTATTTTGAACAAAACTCTCCAAACTGAAAAAACCTTTTTTCCCCCTTATCTTTAAACAAAACCATTGCTTTTTATTCAAATGACTTTTTGTTTAAAGATTGCTGTCATTTTACTTCTTAAAAAATGAAAAATATTTAAAAATGACTCAAAACTGAACGGAAATATTCTGTGTCAGGTCATTCTACACAACTTGTAATTACTTTTTTTGTTTTGTTTTTCAATTTTAAAAAAGTTTGGTTTTGGTTTGACTCAGATAATTGCTTTTCTGGCTTTGCCTGTGGACAGTTCTAGTGGCTACTGAGATGCTCTCTCTTTCAGCTCTCTATGGCACTCACCAAAATCTCCCCATTTTTTCTACATCCATAGCTACAATGGGTTTTACTCCCAGTGGCTTTTGGCCTACTTGGAAACTTCTTCAGTTAGTCAGAGTCACGTTCCCCAAGAGACATCTGATCACTTTGCAACCAAATGCTTATGGATTAATTAAGCACTTCTGGTTTTGCCACCAGCGCTTCTGGTCAGGAGGCACCAGTTGCCCATGTGTTGCCCTATGGCTATGTTGTTACTGTGCTGTTTGTTAGTACTTCCTTTTGGAAATCATAAAGCATGGTGCAGTAACCACCCATGCTGCACTGTACACCCCACACACAGTTATTTTTAGCAGCTTCTTCACCATAGGGGTGCGCTATAAATGGCAGAGCACGCTGCTAAAGTGAAGTAGCTGCTGGTCACATGTAGATACCCATGGACACTACGTCAGTGTAGCACGTTGCTACAGTAATGTAGTGTCAAGTGTAGATGCGCCCTTTCAGTCTTATTGTCTCCCTCTAGTTTCCTTTTAACACTTCTGACCTGTCCCCATTCCTGTTCTCTGTTTTATTTGTTCTATGACTTCAATTTTTCCTCTGAATTCAATGTTTTTGTGACCGCTGCCCTCCTTTAAGGAGAAGGCCATTGTCACCCCAGTGGGTGGTGACTCCTGGGACTCTACATCCCCATCCAAGAGTTTCTGCCATCTTAACCTAAACTAAAGTAACATACACACAGATTAAGTACTCAGTGTTGCAGAGTCCATTAAGGACATCACGATTTCTTTCCATTTCCATTGCAGACTGGGGTATTCAGTAGCAATGTTGATATGTAATTTTATTTTTATTTTCTTGCAGTCAGCTTTAAATTCTTCTATTTAAATTTATTTTCCGCTTTAGTTTATCACGTTGTGGCAATTCCTACACTGCTGCCTTTGGTCATAATGTATTCTGTAGCAAACAGGAGTTGAACTCCTGGTCGCCTTTAATCTACGTGCTTTCTAGGCTTCAGAATGAAATGAGGTTTTGTTTAGGCATTTCTTAATATTTTATTTTTCATATTAAAATTATGATATTGAATTGATGAAACTGAATTGAGCTGATGAAACTCAAAGGGCACCTAACCTTGACTTCAGCTAAGTATTTTATGGACAAAGACGAAGGTATCGCAATAGAGCATATGAAAACAAACATCTTGTCTTTCAACAGTGTGATCCTCTGCATAGTTAGGGAGTGATAGGCCAGACTTTTAAAGGTATTTAGGCACTAAACTGCTAGAAGTTAGGTGCCTAAATACCTACAAATACCTGACCTGTTGACATGATATATAAAACAGATGCCTCAAGACCTCTCCTAGGTATGAGGCTAGGAGATACTAGCTATGAGACAGCACCTTGGAGAAACAGGGTGACGTGACCTATGTGTAGTATGTCAGGGTGCTTAACCCATGGCCCACAGGCCAGAGCTGTGGTCATCCAGACCATGAAGCCCCCCTGAAACAGTAAGCAGAGGATCCCTGTTATTTTAAGGGCAACAGCAGTAGGCAAAATCTCCAGGGGGATAGTTTAAGAATTTAAAGACTGCAAGGATGTAGGGTTACTTTGGGGACCCTTAGGCAGCCTCCTTTATTCTCAAGCTCTGAGAATAACAGCAGGGCACAGCAGGTGAGAGTGAGGGGAAGGGGTGAATACCTGGATAGCCAGAGTAAGAGCAGGAACCCTGAGGCTACCAGGGGCATTACAGCTGCCCCTGAAACCCAGTCCTACCACACTCCCCATCGGTGTGGATATTTGGTGACAGGGGAGTCCTGGCTTCACAGTGCTTGCCATGGTTCCTGCTCTTTGACTCCAGATCATATGTGCCATAGCAATTAATGCTGCCATCACTTCCCACCTCCAAAATTCCAGACCCGTGGGGAGTCCCACAGGCCAGACAACATGGCTCCACATGCCAGACTAGGCCACAACCTGATCCTGTGCGTGCAGTTGGGCTGGTACATGGAGTTGCTCCATAACTGGACCAGCATGCCAGATTTCACTCATGGGCCAACCTCATACTGAAGCAGGCCTACAAACTGGATCTGGTTCATAAGCTGGCCCCTTGCCACTCATCCACCCCACAGGCTGGATAGTTTGAGCGCCATTGCACTATGTGGTTCATCCAAGGTGAAGAGGACTGCTGGCCAGGAAGAAAAGGTGCCTCCCTTTGTAGTTAATATACTAATCAAATAAGTCATGAATGTTGCCCCTTTTGCATGGCTGGGCTTGGCTAACTAAGTATGCTTGAGTGGAAATACAAATACATTCAACAGCTACTTGTACAGAGGAAGGATTGCTAGGGGGAAGAGGTAACACAGTAAGTAGAATGCTGCAGTGCAGCATTCAGCAGTACAAAGGGACAGGCCATCTCTAGTGAATTAAGGAATTTCCTCAGCAGATTGTAAGAGTAATTAACTCTGTGAGACAGAAGTTTGGTGGTCAGCATTAGTACCCATCACTCTTTGTTTGTAAGAAGCTGCTATTTTGGTTGACTCCCTCATATAATCCAGGGCAAACTAACTTTTCTGTACTCTTAGTTTAAAGCTGTTAGACATGCTTATTTTGAGTGGGATCTAGTGCCTTGATGTGCTTGTTTGTTGTACTTCAGTATCCTGTGATTTAGGTTTGGGTTTGGCCCCTCTCACACTGTATTTCAGCTGAACTGTTGCAGCACCTCATCATCTAATAATGTACCAGAACATGCTGGAAGTAGGTTGTGGGAGAGGATGAATGACTGCTTTACTTTGACAATGATGGACACAGCTGTGTAGCTCAGCAGATGGCAGACTACTGCTAGCAATAGGCCATAAGCAGCATGCAGTGTTCTCCTTTTTCCGATTGTTCTAGCAGACCAAAAGGTCTAGAGGGAAAGTGAGCTCTGCTTGTATTGCAGTGGTCCCTCAAATGCTCCCTTCCTTCTGTGGGGTATGTGCTGCTCCACTCTCAGGACAGAGGATTACAATATAGAATATGTAGAAACCAGCCTGGCTTAAGACTATATGGAAGATTTTTTTTCCCTGCTTTCATTTTTGCTGCATTTTTAAATGACCCCAGTGATGAATGAATGAGTGTAAGCCAGATATGCTGTGCACAGATACTTTTTTCAGGACACTTTATCTAGCTTTGCCTAGTAGCTGCACTTCTTTTTCCTCACCATGAAATTGTCAGTAGCCCCTGTCCTTCTCTTACAGCTACCACTGATCTTAAAAACACAGAGAAGGTTTAATATAAGTCATTGTTTCCAGCACCTCATATGTTCACCAGTCAAAACACTGAATAGGAAGGGGAAAAGCAGAAAAAGAGGAACCACACAACTGTATTAATAGGTGTTTTTACACATGCTCTGGGGTGAGGGTGCTTTAATTAGAGCATCTCTAATTTAAGTGCCCAGAGCATCTCATGTATCAGTGTCCCCAAACTTCAAAATGGCGGCAGGGACACTTTATCTACAGCTTATTGAACGACCTTTAATTAGAGCACCTCTGCCACCATTTTGAAGCTCAGGGATGTTGATACATTAGATGTGGAGGTTGGATAAAGTTTGGTAATTACCACACTCCAGCAGACCTGACTAATCAAGTCTGCTGTAATTACAGCACATAGAAGCAGTCTCCAGGCTTGTGTACAGGCACCCTGTAAGTCTAAGTCCAGAGCCATCAGAGTTGAACCAACATAAGTGTACAGTATAGGAACAGCAAATGAAAGGGATGCATAATTCCAAATGATCTAGGAATCACAGTGAATGAGCTAGTTAGAATTTTGCACCTTGTTGAGATGGTGAACTCAGTCCCAGGACTAGAGAGGTCATTTTCTAGTGCTGAAAAGTAGCCTCTTTGGGCAGGTAGGTGGACGTAAAGTGGACGTAAAGTGTGTGTGTGTGTAAAGCAGACTTCAGTTGCACTTGATGGCCTGAGATTACTGAGTGATACTTGACTATAAGCAGTGACTACTGACATGCTCCTTGCTGGAGTTACAGATCATAATTTTCCACTGGGGTAGAAAAAGGGAGTCCCTTCCTTGGGAATGCAGAGTAAGAGGAGTTCAGCACTATTTCTGAATTCCAGGTGACCTACTACTCTCTGCTGCCTACTGGCAACTATTTTTTCCTTGAAGCATGCTGGCAAGGTACAGTATTTGCCATCTCAGCAATGAATTTTAAATTTAGCAGATTGTCCTGAAAAACTACCTTGATCCCCGTCTCTGAATGAAGGCTTCCAGAAGTGCCGAGTAGAGGGGAATAAATATTTCCTTTGATCTGCTGGCAATACCCTAATTGCAACCCAGTAAGCTGTTAGCTTTATTTGGAACAAGGGCACACTGTTGGCTCATATTCAGCTTGTTGTCCATTGTAACCCCCAGAACCTTTTCTGCAGAGCTGCTGCTTAGCCAGTCAGTTCCCAACCTATACCATTGCATGGAATTTTTCTGTCCTAAATGCAAGATTTTGCTCTTGTCCTTATTGAACCTCATGAGATTTTTTTGGTCCAATCCTCCAATTTGTTTAGGTCTCTCCGAATCCGAGCCCTACCCTATAGCATATCTGCTATTCCCCCAAGCTTGGTGTCTTCTACAAACTTGCTGAGGGCGCACTCCAAACTTTCTTCCAGATCACTGATGAAGACATTGAACAAACAGGGCACTAGGACTGACGCCTGGGGCACTCTACTTGATACCGGCTGCCAACATGACATCAAGCCATTGATTACTACCCTTTGAGCCTGGCAATCTAGCCAGTTTCCTATCTACTTTACAGTCCATTCATCCATCCTGGAGTTCCTTTGCTTGCTTGTGAGAACGCTGTGGGAGACCATATTCAGAAACCTTGCTAAAATCAAGGTATATCACTGCTCTCCCCACAATCAAAGAATCAGGCATCTCATCATAGAAGGTAGTCAGACTGGTTAGGCATGACTTGCCCCTAGAGCATCCATGCTGACTGACTGTTCCTAATCATTTTCTTCACCTTCTTCTTGGAGGACTGGACCAAAAGAAATCTCATGAAGTTCAATAAGTTCAAAATCCTGCACTTCATGGTTCTTGCCTTGCCTTGTCCTTGATGCTTGCCAGGGTTTCTGCCACTTTTGCTCCAAGTTGCATATGCCACATCTGATAGTTATTATTTGATGTAGACACATATGCAAGTATGGCAACTTTTTTCTCCACAAAGGAATAAATAGTGACTTTCAGAACAGTACAGTAGTAGGAAATATGGTAGCTGATGTGACTTGTTGCTTCTCATAGCAGAGTGAAGACAATAGCTGGATATCTTAGGGATTGATCTTGAGACTATCATTTTAAATATGTGTATAACCCAGAGAAAATGCTCAGAGCTGTGGAAGTTTGTGGGTGAATGTATTTGAATAATAAAAGTCAAAGAGCCTTCAAGATCCATTCTAAAAAAAGTGAATCAATGGCCCAGCAGATTAAATTTATTTTTGGCTAAGTGTCAAGTACTACAGGAAGGCAAAAATAAGCTGGACGCCTCATGTGTAGTGTGCTGATGGGCTCTGAGCTTCTGTTATCCTCTAAGGAAAGACTGAGCAGTCATTGTGAATAGATACTTAGTGCAGATGTCTACCTGATGAGCAGCAGTAGTAACAAAGCAATAATGATGCCCAGAAACATTGTAAATAAGATAAAAGTGGTGGAGTACACTGGTATCTTATCATGTCAGGCACTTCCACACCCTCACTTACATTTCCTCTGACCTAGCGTGTCCCATAAGTCTCATCATATTCTTATTCAACTTCATTATGAAACTATTATTGGTTCACAGCCTCCCTTTCAATGCTTTGGAAAACCAAAATGTCATAGCTGCAAAAGGTTCTGCATGCTACTAACTAGAAGATATTACTTCAGCAAATACAGATTTGCTCATCCTAACTTGTCTGCTCATGACCTACCACTCCCATCTGTCAATGAATCCACAAGTCCTAAAATACACTTCAACCAGTACAAAATGCAGCAGGTGATCTATTAACATAAGCTGCTCTCAGCATGTCAGGTCAAAGACTTGCTCTTTTTGCTCATCCCCATGAAACAGAGTCCAACCCAAGGTCTCCGTTTCCTGATGTTCGAAGTGCTTCATGGAATCAGTCATGGCTGCCTGAAATTATCCCTTTTTTGTGACTGAACTCTCACAATTACAGTGACATAACTGTCCTGGAACTGTCAGCCAAATAGAGGGAGACGGACTGAATTTGCACAGGAGTTAGATATAGTCAAGGGAGCTTGATTCTGGAGGAAATAGAATTAACTTTCAGTTAAATGCAAACCTAGTTTATGTAGCTTGTTTCTTTCCTGATTGTTCTACATCAACATGGTTAAGATATGCTCTTTCCTTCCCCTACACCCACCCTGACTTTTTGACTTGTATCCTATAAGAAAGTTTTAGCTATCTAAAACTTAAACACATATTTACCATATTGCAATAGACAATCTAGGAATACTAGTTTCTAAAAACAAAAATCCCCAGTGAATATACTAATATCATATTTACTTGATTCCGAACCCAGGTTTTTGCCCTTTTAATATGGGGAGAAAACCCCTCATCTTGGGATCAAGTACAAGGCAGCAGGAAGGCAAGCAGCTGCTCTGGCTCTAGCTCCAGTCCCAACGCTATGTCAGGGCCAGAGTTTCAGCTGCTACCTGCCCCACACTGTCTCTTCACACCCTGCCTCTTCCCCTGCCCACCACAGCCTCGGCCCCCCACAACCCAGCTTCTCCTACCACCCCCCATGTTACTTCCGCACCCCCCATCTTCCTCCCTTACCTGCTTCACTCCCCCGCTTCTCCCTGTCTTCCCCCAGCCTCACCTTCCTCTACTCCACCCAGTGGTCTCTGCCTCCCTGCCACCCTTCCCCCTCTCCCCACTGCTTACCCTTGCTCCAGTGCTGGCAGGCTTCATCCCTGCTCCAGCCTGGAGCATGGAGCACAGCTCCAGACTGGCCCCATAGAAAGGGTAAACAATGGGCAGGGAGGGTGAGGCCCTCCACAATGCCTACCTCCTACTGCCTGTCCCCCTACTGTCTGTCCTTGCCTGCTCCTCCCACTGCCTCCTTCCCCATTTCCCCACTGCCCACCTACCTAGGGACTGCCCCCTAACTGCCTCCCCCACCACATGCCCCCTTGCCACTGCTTTCCCCAAAGCAGTAGAGAAGAATAAGACAACCCCCCAAGAGTTAGATTCTATACATGGAAAATTATAACATTTATAAATTTTCCATGTAGAGAATTTAATTATTGGGGAGCTGACTTAAAATTTAGGATCATCTTGGATTTGGGTAATTATGGTAAGTCTCTTTGTATTAAATATAAATAGACTCATTGGTCTAGAATTAAGTATATTACTTTTTTCACTGTCTTACGTATCAAATATTTGTTTTGTAACATACATGCTTGAACCATTACCACAACTCACTGTGGCTTCATCACTAGCAATCTGTCTCTTGTGATTAAGGACTGAATAGGCCCCCGAGACTCGGTAGATGAGTTTGTGGTTTCATTAGTTCCATACCTTTGTGCCATCCTGACTTAAAGCAAAATGACATTTTGTAGCATCTACAGTACGCAGCTTGCAACAAAGAAAGCCCTAAGTTTAACAAGCACTGAGTGGTACTATGTTCAGGAGGACAGGAAGGGTCCAGTTTGGATCTGTTACAGTGTTTACTGTGTATGCCATCTTCAGAAACAAGAAATGTAAAACTCTAAAACTCTTGGATCAGAGATGATACCTTTTATTAGATCAACTAAAAAATCATCAAAAAAAATCTTTTTCTGTAAGCTTTTGGGCTCACATAGCCTTCCTCAGGCTCAGGAAAATTGTGAGATGGTAAAAAGTCCACATAGGTAGGAAATGAACTTTGTTTGTGCACAGGGGAAGCTGAAGATGGAAGTCTGTTCCTCTGGGTCCATGAGCTATGAGCTATGGCAATGTAGCTCGTCGCTACAGCAATGTAACATTGGCAGGCACAAACCATGATGCCAACATTACTGCACAGTAGCAACAAGCTATTGTGCAGTAGGGTCAGAAATGACCTATTTGCCACCAGGACTGCACAGTAATGGCAGTTACTGACCAGTCATTCAGTGCTTGCTAAAGCAAGTACTAAATGACTACGCTAAAGCAAGTACTACAAGTCTGTGCAGTAACAACTGCACAGAGGCATGTATAAACATTCCCAGTAAATACAAGCATTCTGCTGCAGAGTAAAAAATTCCACAGCAGCATATGTGTAGATGCTGCCCTGGCTGGCTGGGACATGAGGGTGCCTTAGTGCAGGGGCTGCCTGCTGGCTAGCCCTACACTAAAGCATACTCATGTCCCAGTCAGCCTTTCTGTAGCATGATGAATTCTGACAGGCTGACCTCCAGGTCCCCCTGCCAACTCAGGATGCTCTGAACTGGCTCAACCTGTTGCGCTCCTGGGCACAAGTACAGACACAGCACTGGGGAACAATAAGCTCCGAAGCTGATTCATGCACACTAAGGTTAGGGACAGCATTCAAAAAGCCTGAGCCTGACTTGATTCAATCTTTGCAGGTTGGTCTAACCTGCAAAGCTTGAACTGATTTGGAGGTGGATAGATATTCCCTTTTCAATCCAGAAATGCTGGCGCACACCTGCTGTGACTCAGGCTAGAAGCTGGGGGGGTGCTATAACAGCCCTCCCTTCCCTTCCACAATGCTGAGCCAAGGGGTGTGTGGCCAGGCCCTGGCAGGATGCTCTGATTAGGGAGGGGTCCCCCTCTGACCAACACGGAGTCAGCAGGGAGTTGATAACAGGGCACTGAGTTACATAGCAGGGAGTTACACAGGGAGTTGTTAGCATTTATCATCCCATCAAACAAAACAAAGCCTCTCTCATTTGTTCAAGCTCTTCTTAAACAACTTTTTCCAAGGAAGGAATGGAGGGACATTACCAGCTACCTGTTGATTAGCTCCAAAGAGCCCTAAACTGACACTGTCCGGTCTGCCTTTGTCCTGTCTCTCACAGTACAGGCCATAGCCAGCATGTGGTAAGCTAGCTAATGCTGAGACATGTCTGTGTAAGGCAGAAGGGAGGGGGGAATCCCTGCTTAAGCAGGGAGTGGGGGGAGGGGGGAAGCAGGAGGAAGCCAGGCAGACACTGCTGTGCCTGCCATCTCTGCCAGAGCTGCAGCCAGTGAGCAGAAGGATGGGACCAGCCCTGCTAGGCTGGAGCAGAGCCCCACCCAGCAAAGCATTTGGGATGCTGGGAGACTCTGGTTTAACTTAAACTGGGAAGGGGCCTGGAGCACATTGCATAAACCGTTTTGACCCAGATCAGTTAAGTCTGATACTACATTCGACCAGGTTTATCTCAAACTGGTTTCAGCCATTTTCAAACTGGTTTATGTGCAGTGAACTTCTGTTCTGTCACAGGTTTAAACCAGTTTCTGATCACTTAAACTGGTTTATGTGTAATGTCTGTCCCTAGCCTAATAGCCCACGTAGATGCACCCACTGAAAAAGCTGGCAAAGCTCCCACTGATATACAAGGGTATATATAGAATTTGATGTAGTTATCTAATAGGGGTGTGCAAAATTATTTTGGAGGTGTTTCGGGCCATTTTGGCTCCTGAAACACCGAATCCAAACCAAAATGGAAGGCTCTGAAATGAAACAAGGAATCCAAAATGTTTCAGAAAATTTTGGAGTTTTGGAGCCAGGCTTGCAGGGAAAATAACTGTATGCTGATGCCCTGCTGCACAACTTGGCTCCATAGGGAGCAGAGATCTGTGCCAGGGGTCTCCTTGCCACCTCTGCCTGCCCTACACTACCCCAGTGATGTGGGGCTGCACGGGGTGGGAAGTGGCAGCAAGGAGACCCTCAGCGTGGATCTCTGCTCCCTGCAGAGACAGGTCACATGGCAGGGTAGTGCTGGTGGTCCCTGCTGTGCAACCTGGCTCCACAGGGAGCAGAGATCTGGGGCTGCACAAGGTGGGCAGCGGCAGTGAGGAGACCTGCAACGCGGATCTCTGCTCCCTGCAGTGCAGGTCGTGTGGCAGGGCAGTGCTGGTTCCTGTTGTGTGACCTGGGTCCACAGGGAGCCAAGATCCATGCTGGGTTCTCCTCACTGCTGCTGCTTGCCCCACACAGCTCCACATTGCCCGGGCAGCATGGGGTGGGCAACGGCAGTGAGGAGACTCCCCAGCATGGATCTCAGCTCCCTGCAGAGCCAAATCACGTGGCAGGCACCAGGAGGCTTGTTCACCACTTTGTGCTGCTTCCCTACCCTGCGACAGGGATCAGAGATCTGTGCAGGGGTCTCCTTGCCTGCATGGAGGGCAGAGGCCCTCCCTCTCCCTTGGACAAGCCAATCACGGCCCCGTCTTGCTCCCCTGTCTGGCTGGGCAGTAGGTCTGTGTGAAGCTTGCAGCTGTTCAAAACAGATTCGAAGGATATTCGGCTGAAATGAAACAGGACAGTGATCCTGAATGAATGACTATCCTCCGACATGGCTGAATCTGAAACCAAATTGAAGCACAGCCGTTTTGCACAGCCTTATGATCCAACTACTGTATGGCACATTCTACAAGATTGACAGTGAGGAAAACAGAGGCCATGCAAGAAAAATGCTACTCTTCCTGAAAGGAAGAGCTACCAGCTGTGGCAGGTCCATAGCTTGGCGAGTCACTCATTGGTAAGGAGACATAGAAGTGTTAAATGCAAAGAGTTCTCATTAAAAAAATGTCAGCCTTGGAAATGGCTGAAGTCATTAGGCTTGAAACCTTCCTGTTGATCTTTTTCTAAAGTGCCTGGGTTATTCATAGCCAGCCAAGGGCTCAGATTTGAGGTGAGAAAGAACCCACAGCCATAGCCTTACTAGTTCTGGGGAAGAGCCCAGATCAGTTCACAGCTGTAGATATCATTACTCAGGCTACTGCTGACGGTAGAGAGCAGCCACAAGTTCCATACCAACTGGCAGTCTACAGCTATCTGACCTGCAGTCTTAGAGAAGAACGTCTTGCTAGCATGAAATGTAGCATATTTTTGTTGAGAAAGAATTTTATTCATTATCTATTAGTGCTCATAGTTTGCATTGACTTTAGCAAAGCTGGAGATACATAGATCCCTATTCTCTTTGCAAAGTGTCTGGAACTTCACTTATTTTTAAGGGCTTCCTCCAGAAATACACAGCCAGTAAGTTACATGGTTGCTAATAGCTGGAGAAAGATGGGCATCTTTGGGAATATGAGCCTTGCAAACTGGACACTCGGGTTACTAAGCCTTACGTGACATGCACATAACAGTGGCCATCTGTACAACACCTTATAGTAGTTAATCCAGTGTCCCCTGTTACTGTAAACCTCTTGAATTTAAGCGCTCTCCACTTTGTATTGAATATGTCTCTACTCTCTGAATATCTGTGCAGCACTATCAAAACTCCAAAAGCCATTTGCAGTGTCTGCTGCAAAAAGCTTGGGCTTGTTCCAACTCCTGGTCTGGCATTTAAAAGGTTTTTTTTTTTTCCAGAACAATACAGTTCACCCAGCATCAGTAATGTGCTTCTTATCTGAAAGTCTTTCCTGCCTTCAAAGACACTTGCAGGTTGTAAAAAACAAAGTGTTTCTTCCCAGGGCTTATAAAACACTGAGAAGACAAAAAACTACCAAAGATCTTATTGACAATGATATTAAAATATCCTTAAATGTTTTCTTCATAAGCTATTCAAAGTGTAAATGCTGCTATATGGTAGAGTGTATATGGCAAGGTGTCTGGTCATGTCTGCTCCTGTACATATGAGCTGCAGGAAGCTTCATCCATTCAAAAAAAGAAATGCATGCTTCTTGTTTCGAATACTAAGAACTTGTTAGGAAGAATAAAATGCTGTACAAAGTCCATTATCAATCCTACTTCAGATCTTATAAACCAGGCTGAACTTCTGAAGAACAGAAGGCAGAAAAACTGTGGTAGTTCAGACAGCATCTGTTGGAAGAATAAGGGTGGATCTAAGTTTGGGGAAACAGCAAGGAAGGTAGCTAAAGCTGCTTGCCATGAAAATATTCAAAAATAAAAATTATCCAACAAGCAAAAAAGTATTTTTAATGATTGATAATTTCACATTTGTTTCCTCTGAACTGAATGCTGTATAGTAAGGAATTTAAAAACCAAACATTCTAGTGGGAAGCCAGGGTCCATCTTTTAAAAAAATAAGACTACTCAAAATGAAAAACTGCCAAAACTTGGGAGAAAAGAGGCACTGTCTCCCTGAAATGCCTTTTATCAAGTCTAAGCAGACTCATAAGGCAGAATGGGGCACAGCTTTAAAAATACACGATGGCAGTCATTGCAAGCATCCGTCAAATGAGATGTATTCAAATCAACCTCTTAAATTCCATTTTTCGCAACCTACTGCTTCAAATCAGGACCGGATGCCTCTCGGAAGATTTTCCAAGAGGATGCCTTTGTGTTTGTGGCCGGTTGTGGATGCCACTTGGAGGGCTTTAGTCAAACAGAAAATCTTGGGCTCAATACAGAGGTAGCTGTGAAATGTAATGGCCTTTATTATACAGAAGTTCAGATGAGTTGATCTGGTGGTCCCTCCTAATCTTAAATTCTATGAATCTATACTGTGATTGAATGTTTTAAAACAGGGATGCTCAACCCCCAGCTCACAGTCCAGATTTGGTTCCTAGCACCACATCATGCAGCCTGCAGGGCCCTGCACACAGTCACACAGGGCAGTGCAGTATCCAATCCCAAAGCATGGGGGCTAGACAGGGGCAGCACAGAGTCCCCAGAGCCCAATCTTGACTGGGCAGGGGCAGTGCAGAGCCCCCGGGCCCAATCCCCATCAGTCAAGGGCAGTACAAGGCCCCAGAGCCTGATCCTGGTGGGGCAGGGGCAGTGTGAGGCCTTGGAGCCCGATCTCTCCAAGGGCAGGGATTACAACTGGGCAGGGGCCAGGCAGGGTCTGCGTGGTGGGGATGCAGGACCTGATCCCGATGCATGGGGGTGGCATGGAGCCCAATCAAGCCTGTGGACTGGCTCTGCACCATTCATTTGGTCAGAGATAAGTCAGGGAACAACTTAAGTGTAGCACCTAAGTAAAAAATATGTAACAGACTAAAAACCCAGGCAATTATATAGGAACTCAACCACAGGATACTGGTTGTGTGTTGAAGAGCCAAAGATCAGCAGCACCCCCCCCACCCCCCCAAGCACACACCCACCAACTTAGAGTTCCTTCACAAAAGGCCTCCTTTTTATGAAGTCAAAGGAAAAAAATTCCAGGGTTTTCTAAACTGAAAACTTCACCACCACAGAACAGCAACAGTTTCTGGGTCTCTAAACACAGGTACTGTTTAGAACTCCTAATACAACAGTATCCACTTGTGTTTGTATCCAGGCTCCTCTAATAAGTGGGAACGTAGCAGCTAAAGCAGAATCCATTTTAATCAGTACTTATAAAATGAGAGATAATTGGCACATTAATTACTGAACTAAACACAAAGGAAAATTAGTATCTAAAAAATAGAACTAAAGAATATGGAGATCAGAATCATAATTCAGTTTTTCCAGATGAAATTACAAACATTTAGATCAGGGATAGGATCAGAATGGCTATAAAGTCTTAAAGTAATCAGTCACAAGAGTTGCTTTTCAGTGAAGATATATTCTTGGTTGTTTCCAATTTGGTGTTTACTTTTTTTATTCCTTCTCTCCTCTCTATTCTTTCTGAGCACACTTCATCTGTATTTAGCTTTCTATTTTAGGTTGTATTTGTGTATCAGAAGATAATATCATTCACCTTTGTGTATCAGAAGATAATATCATTCACCTAAGGAAGATTGCTTTTGTACATCCCTTTCTTCAAATTCATTTCATAGAGAGTAAGTAGTGGAGAAGGCTGATAATCCTTCAGGAAGAGCTATTAGGCTACGAGCAATGATCTGCTGCCAGTCTTCTGAAAGATATTTCATCCCATACTTTAAATAGTAAAGAGTATTGTTGTATTTGCTTTCATAGGAGCTACTAAGCTTGAGTGAGCAATACACCAAATAAATTATTGTCATTTAACTTTTGTAGTCTGGAATTATTTTTCTTCTTGGTTTCCAATGTAGTTTCCTGGAGTATTTGTGTTCGAGTAGGAAGGTGAATAAATGGTAGAGAGAAAGACCAAAGACCTGAGACAGGAAGAATGGAACACATAAGAAATAGTAATAATTCACAGTAATTGAAATGCAGCTATGTGGGGGAGGGGGGGCAGGGAAGAAAGGTGAAAAGGCAAGTATAATTTTCTGAATAGCAAGTGTGGGCAAAATCGTAACCAGGGAACCAGGACAAATTTCAATATTTATGTAGATACTTTAGTTTTTAAAGTCTTATCCAAAGGATACATTAGATTGCATGAAATTAAAAGTATAAATGGTAGGAGAAAAATGGAAGATGGAAAAGGAGAGAGATTAACTGTAAAGCATTTATTTGTAAACCTGAGCAGTATGCAGTTTTACTAAGAAAAAAAGATGATGTAATGGAAATTAAATGGAGTCCAAGACATTATTAGAATAAATGTCTCCATTGATTAAATGAGTTGCTGACAGACAGCAGCAACAACGTTGCTAGGCTATCAGTCTTGCATTCTTCATTTGACGTTTTAAAAGAAAATGATGAATGTCACTGAGTTTTTCCCGTTATTATTTGTATGAGGTAAGTGATTCTGCCTGATGGATTTTAGATCTTCTTGCATAGTAGGATCCTGAGCACATCTCAATATTTGTTGGCTACCTTCTTTGGAAGTAAGGTTCATTTGCTTCTTCTACTAGAGATCCAAAAGTAACAAAGTAGAACTACACACAAAGTAGAACTAAAATAACTAAGTCTTCATTAATTCCCACCCCTATTTATTTCAATACAAGTCTATGTGCCAACACACATCCTTCGGAATAAAAATATCTTAAAGCTCACTTACTTATTTCAGTTCAACTTTATGTATAGATAAATCCTAAGTATGTTTTTGATGAACATGGTTTTTCATAAGCTTTGAACTTGGTCTAAGGCTTCTTCCAGATATTTGGGTTAAGGTTTCATGATCTTCATAGCAGGAGGCATGATTGTGGGATCCAGCATCAGATCCAATCATGCCTTATTGCCGGTGCAGGGGAAGCTGGGAATCACAGTCTCAGGCTTCTCCTGCACTGGCAAGTAGCAAACTCCTGTGGCTGAGAGCCCACAGCTGACAGGGCTCACAGCTATGGGAGTGCCCCATGCGCTGCCATGGCTGAAAGTCCACTGCTGTAAGTCCCATCAGCTTCAGGACTCAAAGCTGTGGCAGCCTATGGTGCACTCTTATGGCTGGGAGCCCCATCAGCTGATGGAGCTTCTAGCCACCGGAGCACCTGGCCACACATTCAATTAATGGCATGAGAAGAACAAGCCACAAAGTTTTATTAAACATTTTTTGTGGAATAATGTTGTGGCTTATTCCTTGTTTTATCAATTAATTGATTGAATGTGCACCTGGGTTGCAACTTAAGACGCGATTAGCTGGTTAATAGGGCTGTGCGATGCTTCTGTCACTGACTCTATTTGACAGAGATTCGGGCCGATTCAGTGGCCTAATCTCTGAATCTGAAACAAATCAAGAGACTCTTTAATCTTCTTGAATCAAATTGGAACCCTCCGAATTGATTCGGAGAGATTCAATGCTTCGGACCTAGACACAGCTTTAAATGTTTTTTTTACATACCTCACGGTATCAAGTGGCTCCTGAACGCTGCGATGGTGGGGTGGATGAAGCGTCCCATGGGAGCGCGGGTGTGGGGGGTGGTCCTCAGCGCACTCAGTGGTGGACCAGAAGCACTTCCAGTCCACTTCCAAGTCTGCTGGGGAGCTTGCGGGGGACCACCCTCCTAGCCCCTGGCTCAGCAAACGGTGTCTCCTGGCTCGGGGGGGGCACCCAGGGTCCCCCCATGGCCGATTGCTGAGCTGGAGGGGAATGCGGGGGTCCACTGCTGAGCACATGGGGAGCTCCCTGTGCTGCTGTGGGATGCTTCATCCACCCCACCATCTCAGCGTTCACGAGCCTCAAGGTATGTAGAAAATACATTTAAAACTGTGTCTATGGCCAAATCGCTGATTCTCTGAATCAGCATCATATCTTCAGCTTTGAATTCGGACTAATCAAATCAGGACAGTGATCCAAATCAAAGAATTGAATCACTGTCTCTGATTCAGGATGAATCCAAATCCAAATCGAATACGGCTCATTTCGCACACCCCACTGGTTAATTACATCTTCAGTGTAACGTGTAGATGGGGGCCTAAGCGAGCACTTAGTTGTGGCTTGTGAATAATGCTTCTTGAAAGACCTGTTTTGCACCCCTTTTCTTTGAAGGGGAGGACATTAGAAGGGAAGGAATTTGTTTGTTTGTTTTTTAAAGTCAACTGATTTCTCTTTCTAATTGGATCCGTATCAAGCTATTCACAATTATCATTATGTTAAAAGAGCAACAAAATAAAATATAGTGATAAACAATGTCAGAAGGTTGAAATGTCTATGAGGAGGACCAAATATTGCTTTTAATTGTAGTTTGTGGGCCAGGTTGTATATATACACATGGTAATTTCAGTTCCCTTCAGACTTTCCACTGCTATTAACAGGGGACTTGAACAAACATCAAGGGCAGAATACAGTATTTATGTAGTAACTACATTTTTAGTGTGCGACTTTCAAAGCTGGCTAAAGGCTTTGAAAGTCCAGTTTCTAATGGGAATTGAGTATACACATCTCTTTAGAAACAGAGTATTTGAATATAGCAAGTAGCTTAAAAATTCCAGCTACAAATCTTTATCATAACTATTATTGTTAAGCATTTTATAGTTGTGTTCAGATTCATGTGGTGAGAAAGTCTGCTTCACTTTCAAAACTACTGTTATCTGTGCCTTGTATTCTTATCTCTTCAGCATCTCTCCTTGCTTCTCTCTTCCCCCCCTATTTTTCATATCCCATTTCTTCCCTTTGTATATTTTTTCCTGCAGTAATTTCTAGTTCCACACTCTTCTGCCACCCATGACCATTAAAGAGTTAGCATTAAAATGTCAAGTTTTTACATTTAGCACAATAATTAAATTAGTGGGGGAATTCCAGCCTTTCAGA
Source organism: Alligator mississippiensis (assembly GCF_030867095.1). Classification (NCBI taxonomy): domain Eukaryota; kingdom Metazoa; phylum Chordata; order Crocodylia; family Alligatoridae; genus Alligator; species Alligator mississippiensis. Next base: position 23,540,538 of record NC_081833.1, read on the forward strand.
GTTTCAATCCGTTTGTACACTCAAAAAGAAAGCACTACATTGATTTACTTCAGCTGTGAGAATTTCAGAAATGAGAATTTTCAGAAGTGTACCTTGTGCTCCAAAAACATTTCATAGTCTCATCCTTCACTCAGATCTTTCTACCCAGAATGGCTATGCATTTCTAATGAAAGCTTGAATGAAGTCTAGTTGCAGTGGATTCATAGGTAATGTCTATGTTCCTTCCATAGATCTCATTCTTGTTTCTCAATATTGTACTATTCCTTGAACTGTCAGGTGAGAGAGACTGACAGCACACTACCATGCAACCCTCTTATTATGGAAGAGCTAAAAAGCATGCTATTCTAATAAAGCCTGTTAAAAACAATATGTGATTTCAGCTGTCAATATGTAAAAGTCCATAAGAGTAACGTGACTAACTTAAACAACCGGAGAATCTGAAATTAGGGTTTTGCAGAACGGATCCCAGTGCGAATGCAGAGACCACCTTCTGCATCAGGCTAGTGGTAAATCTAGTTTGGCATCCTATCAGTGCTTTTAGGGAAGTACAAAAACTCTGTAGTAGACACCTATGGGATAAGCTGCCCCCAAAGAATTTTTATGTCAAGCAGTAACTGCTAGGACAAGTTCTGAACCATGAAGGTTCCAGCAGATACAAAAGATGCAACCAAACTAAGGGTATTTTGCCACTCTAAGGATTTTTCTTTTCACCCCTGCTTCACTCCCTCACAGCCAGTGCTACTATTGGAAGATGTAAAGAAATGCTGGCCATTCAGTGAAGTTCCAGCTTTCCAGATCAGTTTGTCACGCTATGTAGAAGCCAGAGTCATTTAGAGATAGCCTTTGTAGTTGTGATGGGTTGGCTGGCAGTGACTTAGCTCAGGGGTTTTGAAAGGGCAAAAGATGATTGGAGGACTTGGGATTCCCTTTCCTCACCAATCTGGTAATGATTTGGCCCAGGAGTTTTGAGTGGGTAAAAGATGATTGGAGGACTTGGGATTCCCTTTACTCACCAATCAGGCCCCAGAGACTCACCCTCTGTGTTCCCTGATTGGCCCCATGGGTCACCTGGAGGGGGATAAAAGGGGCAGTGCGGCTGACTCAGGGGATACCAGCAAGGGGCCATTAGGAAAGAGTTTCGAAGAGCTGGCAAGAGCTGGGCCAGTGGGGTGGGAGCAGTTGCCCCAAAATCACCTGAAGGAGTGGGACCTGCAGGCAGCAGTTGGACCCTCAGCAGCGCGGCGTGCGGCCGGCAGGGGAGGTTCCCACTGGGCTCCAGGATCCCCTACGAGACTGTGGCCAGCAGGAGAGGCTCCCCAGCTCCAGCAAAGATCTGAGCAGTGACCTGAGAGGTTCCCAGCTCTGCTTCCAGCTCCTCCAGTAAGAGGTCAGGCAGGTCAATGTGAGGCTAGGGCTCCTGGAAGGAGCTCCCTAGCAGCTTGGGGCAGCACCAGCACTGGTGACTGTGGGGTAGTATTTCTGCCTACCATGTGGGAGCTCTGAGTTCAAGTCCCAGCTGGTGTGACTTGGGGTGAATGAAGTAACAGAGAGAAATCCTTGTTGCAGTGGAGAGGGCCCACTGTATTTTCCTTCTTTCCCCTCTTCCAGGTACCTAGGACCTATATTCCTTGTTGTTTGACTTTTTGTGCCTTTTATATTTCACCAACCAGTATTGTTTGTTCTGCTGTCTGTGCTTTTATATTTTGTTAACCCTGTCTTTTGTCAATGATTGTAACTGTCTAACCTTTGTTGAATCCTGCCCCCTCGGGGCTTTGTAGTGTCCCCTATACCCCCTGGCTTATGCCTGTTATGTTCCCAGTACTGTTCTTTCATTAAAAGGTATATGGTTAAGGCCCCATTGGTGGTCTGGCTCTGCCCTATAGGGGGAGGAGAGTCCCTACACCTCCCACAGCGCTTGTGTACCTGCTTTGATTCAATTGGAGAGGGGGTACCTCTTGGAGTACCACCCAGGTTACATAGTCATCCAGGTAGGCTTGTATTAGCTATTGCATGCACATTGTGTACTTACACATTTTAAGGAAACTATCTGGAAGCTATTTGTGTGACTGAAGCATGTCTGTGTACAGTGATGCTGCTCCTGTTGCCAAGGAGAAGGCAATAGGAACCCCTGCCTGCAAGTCTGGCGGAGAAACAGGGAAATACTCATTAGTGGAACTGTGCAGGTATCAACTAATTATAATGAGAATAACCTATACTTTTGGATAAATAGAGCACTTAAATCCTTCATTGGGTGGAATGAACGTTCCATTTATTTGCTCAGAGTACCTACATAACCATTTAGGACATATGACATCATACCGACCAAGACCACGAGAGTTAATGCTTTTACCCTTACAAAAGTTACCTTGTGATCCTTAATAAATACCATCCAGGTCATGAGGTCTGGGGTCCTGGAAAGAACCATGTTCTGTGTTCAGCTTTGTAGATCTGCTGTTCTAAAGCCCTTCAATGTGCACATATCATCCCCCACTAATAGGACTTATAGGCATGGCAACAAATGGGAACTATAACATGGGGTAACCCAAGTTTAAGGATTATGGCTGCCTATACACATACTTGGAGGTGGGGGGGGAGGCCTTTTAATTAAATCAGATTTTGGAGAACTGCTCTAATTAAAACACCTCAGCATCACATGTATTAATCCCCCACGCATTTAAAAAATGGCTACAAGATGCTTTAACTAAAGCTCATTTAGCAAGCTTTAGTTCTAGCGTCCCAGAGGCCATTTTTAAGCCTATGGAGGCTTCTACACATGACACTTTGGAATGCTCTAGCATCACCTACTAGAATGCAGTTCAGTATCAATTAATGGAGTCTGTTATGATGCATTCTAATTAGAATACATCAGAGCACATGTAAAGGCACCCTAAATACCTGTAATTTGAGTTAGAGAGCTTGGTTTCAATGACCACTGTCAATCTAGATGGGGAATAATTGCCCTCACATAGCTGTTTCCTCCTTGCTTCTGATTCTCTCTGCACCATTGCTAGTGACACCCAATTTCCCCCTGTTTTCACACCTCTCATCATTAGGTTCCAGCATACAAAAACACTATCCCCACAAGACTTCCTTTCAGAGCCCTCAGGGCCAATCATTAACCAGCCAGAATCTAAGCCATCTGTGGTACTCTTCCCCTTATTGGTGCTACATTACAGCAGCAGTCGTTCTGACTGAGAAGGGCTGCATAGGGCTCTTTGTATAACCCGCCAACACTTTTTGCAGCAGCCACCAGAGTAATAGGATTCTCTCAAGAGCAAAATAGAAGAAGTCTTCTTTCTCCTTCCCCAAGACTGAGCAGGCTGTAGTGGAGATATTATAGCTGACAGTTTTAACCTCAAGTGCCTGACTTACAGCTGGTTTATGCAAGTGCTGTTAGAAAGTGCCCCCCAAAGAACTGAAAAAGTCAAGTACCAGACAGTGATGCATTTCCAAAGATTATGACACTAGAGGGCACCACATACCTCATTACAGCTCTGGAGAACAATGAATAAATTAACTTGAAAGGGATGGTCAGTCCAAGAATCTAAGCTCCTTTTCTGTTCCTTTATCTACATGCAGGTCATACAGGAACTTAACTATTTGGTTAGGGTTGTAATTTTTCTGCTGAACTGTTCAAAGTAGTATGACCTCTGTTGCTGATGCAATTAGAGTAGTATAAAAGGTGTTTTACACTGGTATGTTGTATTTCCTTTCCCATAAAGAAGTAGATATAAAGAATTCCTTTCCCATTTGCTCATATAAAGCACCTTTATACAAGTAAAACTGTCTCCATATTAGGAAGGTTATGCCCTGTCAACTCTACTGGAGTGTCACGGGATGGGGTCCCCAGGGATGGCTGTGATACTGCTAGGGCTTCTTGACTGCCAATACTGCCCAACAGGCACCCTCTCTCACCCGCCACATCTTGCTGGTAATTTTAGTAAATTGGGAGGCTGCCCTCAAGTTTGTATTGTGGACACGGTCTTGCTGGACCCCACTCAACTCTATAGGTTCTTAGACCACTTTGGCATCCCATTTTAAAATGGATGACTCATGGGACACCCTCAGTCTTATGGGCTAGATACGTGGCTCCAAAACCACCCCTTTACCACGCCCCAAGCTTCGCAGATGGCATTCACTCATTGTCCCTCCAAGGCCTTAATTTAGCTTGGCTTTCGGTCCTCACTGGGCTCTCTGAAGCCCCATTTCTTTCTCAGCGCTCCATGCTGGTGCTGGGGTCCCCACGCTGTCGTGGGACCCCCAATGAGGCCTCCTCCTTCCCCAATAGCCTCAGCCCAATCCACCAGTAAAACAGCAACTAAACAGGGAACAGCTGCAGGCAGACCTGGATAGGTTGGACAAGTGGGCAGAAAACAACAGAATGCAGTTCAACAAAGAGAAATGCAAAGTGCTGCACCTAAGGAGGAAAAATGTCCAGCACACCTACAGCCTAGGAAACGACCTGCTGGGTGGCACAGAGGTGGAAAGGGATCTTGGAGTCCTAGTGGACTCCAAGATGAACATGAGCCGGCAGTGTGACGAAGCCATCAGAAAAGCCAATGGCACTTTATCGTGCATCAGCAGATGCATGACGAATAGGTCCAGGGAGGTGATACTTCCCCTCTATAGGGCGCTGGTCAGACCGTAGTTGGAGTACTGCGTGCAATTCTGGGCGCCACACTTCAAGAAGGATGCGGATAACCTGGAGAGGGTACAGAGAAGGGCAACTCGTATGGTCAAGGGCCTGCAGACCAAGCCCTACGAGGAGAGACTAGAGAAACTGGACCTTTTCAGCCTCCGCAAGAGAAGGTTGAGAGGCGACCTTGTGGCTGCCTATAAGTTCATCACGGGGGCACAGAAGGGAATTGGTGAGTATTTATTCACCAAGGCGCCCCCAGGGGTTACAAGAAACAATGGCCACAAGCTAGCAGAGAGCAGATTTAGACTGGACATTAGGAAGAACTTCTTCACAGTTCGAGTGGCCAAGGTCTGGAACGGGCTCCCAAGGGAGGTGGTGCTCTCCCCTACCCTGGGGGTCTTCAAGAGGAGATTAGACGAGTATCTAGCTGGGGTCATCTAGACCCAGCACTCTTTCCTGTTTATGCAGGGGGTCGGACTTGATGATCTATTGAGGTCCCTTCCGACCCTAACATCTATGAATCTATGAATAAAAATCTGAGCCCCTGGCCTATAACATAATACAAGTGGTTCAGGGTGTGCTCTGTCCTTTTAAAACATGAAACTGCTCTCAGTACTAAGTGCCTTATAAACCAGGGTATCTGGTGAGCTCCTGGAGCCCCTTAATCCTACCCAGAGTAGAACAGGCAGCCAAGCCTCTCTGGTGAGTTTCTTCTCTGGGAACAACTTCCCCCTTGGCTGCTAACGGAGAGCTTCCCTTCTAGTCCCAGCCTTGGGGTTTATATATGCCCAGGGCCCTGCCTCTTCTGGTCTGCTGACCAGGTGCAGGTGCAGGCTAATTTGCTCATTAGCCTGTTGCCATGGTAACCTGCACCTGTGGGCTTCTGTCTGGCTCTTTGGGCTCTCTCCCTCAGCAGTTTCTGCTCTTAGAGGAGCAGGCACCCTACTGCCCTGCAACATGGAGGTACAGTAGTACTGTTTTTTAATGTAGGAAAGGCCTTACATCAGGGATGGGTAAAATATGGAGGGGCTTTGTCTGTCCATGGTGGGACCTTTTGTCCCACCTGGCACAGGCCCCACCTGGCTGTGGTGTGTCCTGCCACCTCCTGGGCACACAGCAGGGCAGGGGCAGCTCTGCGGCAGGACTGCCTTTCTAGGCAGCCCAGGCAGCTGACGGGGTGCTGACCAGCTTAAGGGGGTCTGCTTAGGGGGCTCCCATGCACACTCCACCATACTCTCATACCCTCCCCCACAAACCCCACAACCACACCCTCCCCTACACACACTCATACACCCCACAAACACTGCCTCCACCCTCTCCCTCCGCCACACAGCCCCCTGTGTGCCTCTGGGGGGAGCCCCACCAACTGCTATGTGCACACAGCCCACCACACACACACCCAAACAAACACCCGCAGCCACCCTCCCCTATCACACATCCCACAGCGCCCCATACACACCACACCCATCCGCACACACCCACACATCCCCACAAACCCCCCATACCCACCCATCCACACATACTCCCACACCCTCCCCCACACCCCATATACATACACATCCACATCCTCCCCAAAACCCAAGACCCACCCACTCATACTCCCCCACCCCTCCATACCCCCTCCAGTACACAAGAGTTAGACTTCATTTTGAGCTGTTATGCAATCACCTCTCTATACACAACACAAAGACACACAAATCAAGACAAAATTAAAAAAAAATAAACACATTACTGCGGATGTTTGACTTTTAGTATATAATTTGTTTGGTTTTTTCCAGTTCCAAGGTGGCAAACCCCCTTCCCAAAAGGAATACTTCTGGGAGCAAGGGGAGGGGTCTCCAGTGGCAAAGGTCAGGGGTTAGGGGGCAGGACTTCTGGTCCCAAGATAGTGACCAGGGGGCAGGGTGCCTGTCAAGGGGCAGGGATACCCTTGCAGCCCTTGACAACTCACCAAAACTCATTAAGTGGCCCTCCAGACAAAATAATTGCCTGCCTCTGCCTTACACTGAGGCATTATCATCCCACATAAATAAGAATTAACCTCGCTTCTGCCTTTTTCTTATAAACTCATACCCATGCTCAAAAATCTTGAATTTGGAAATCAAGGAGTAGCCTCCCCTAGTACTCAACTGCAGTATTTGAACTTAAGATTATGCTTACAGTATCATGGATATCAGAAATGCACACAGTAGACAGATCTAAATAGAATATTAAAAAAATGAAGATTGGACAGCCACAATGCTGTCTCCCCCTCCCCCATCCTCTCTGCTGCTTCATTTTACAAATCTACTTGTTGAGACAATAAATGGATACAGAAATTCAAGTCACATTGGCATTCCAGGTATACACATCTGCCTTCTAGCTCCTGCCTTAGTTGGTTGAGATCTCAGAGCAAATCAAATTGTTCAAGAGATATGCCTCTTCCTTTTAATTTTGAAGTGGCAATTCTGGGGTTCTGAGAGAGAATTAACGTAACTGCTATAAGCGAGCACTGTACAAATTTCCATCCAACACAATTTGTCTATGGTATCTCACCCTCACCTCTGTTCAAATCCTGAGCGCTATATTATCCTCTTGTTATCTTACTACAGACTCTCTTTCCCCTCCTCCCTGTCTCCAACTCTCATAACACAGCTCAGTTCTATTCTGTAATACCTTCATTACTGGATGCCAGGATTTCTCTTGAAAAGAGATTGTCATTTAAACTAATCTGACCAAATTGCAGAGTGGTTTTGCAATATGCCAGGCAGCCAAATACTGTGTGATGGACGGCCATATGGCACCTAAGATGGATCTAGTACAGGCCAGATCAAAGCTACCAAACTGACTTTTCCCCATGGTTTTAACTGAGTTTGAACTTTGGTCCTGATATGGCCTTCCTCTCCACAACCACAAATTCACTGTCTTTTTCTGTCTGCCTCCCTTCCTCAGAGTAAAGGCACTGTGTGAGAGGAATCCAGAGAGCTCACTGCCTTCCCATCCTGTTAATTGATTCCATATCCATTGTGTACACACTTCATGACTCATTAAACTCTGCCCCTCAAGGCTTCTCCATAGTATCTCCTAATCACTAGTAAGGGCCAGATTCACCTTGTGCATAGCTGAGCATTAAGGTTTTTCAATCTTGCACTCTATTGCTTTTATGAGTCCTCTGGTATGCCATTCTCTGGATCATATAGATTAACCCCATTTATTTCAAGTCCCATTCCCAGCTTCAGCAAAGGGGAGGGCTCAGCAATACATGTCAGTTCTTGGCAGGAAGCTTTTTGCATAAAGCCCATTAGGGCAGTGACAGCTGAGCCTTTCTCTAACGACTTGTAGTAGCAGATTGGAACAAATTGTTCTTGTGTCTTTTTTCCTTTTTTAATAATTATTTTGAAAGAGAGTCTAGTGCATGCACACACTGTCTCTACTAATAGATCTTTTAAAATGGGGATGGAAAGAATTGCTGGAAAGAGAGGCCAAAGGGATGCTAAAGATGGGTGCCATGGCTATTTTATTCTGCTTCCTGGATTAGAAAGCAATGAAGAGCAGTAGAAGATAATCAGGTTTAGCATATACCAGAGTCTCCTCTACCCACACACTGCAGCTCCTGAACTCTTGTTTTAGAGTTTTTCTGAAGTCCAGTATTGATTCCAAGGAGGTGTTAAAGGCACATAAGAGAGTAAGATGCCCCATTTTCATTAGCATCAGCAGGAATTGATAACTGTCATTTGTGCTTTTGAAAATCTCTTTCCCTCATTATAACAAGTACTAAGTTTTCAAGAAAAGGCCAAGGACATGTCCATCCTGCCACCCTGCTCAGTCCAGAATGACCCCAAGAAATAAGCTCCAGAAAATAAGCCTCAGTGGGCATGTCTGCACATTCATTAATGCACCTTTGCTATTGTGCATTAAATTTAGTACCTCTAATATGAGGTACTGCAGACAGGTACATTAGTCCACGCTACTGCACAGTAGCAAAGGCGAAGGGGTTTTTGTGATGCTTATTGCATAGTAAACTTATTCTACTGTGCATTAGCTCACTAGCATGGTTTTTTCCATGATGCACTAATGTGCAGTAATGTGCAGACTACACATTACGACATCTTGTGTAGATGCACTAAATGGCAGTCCTAGGCTTACCAGTGAGTCAGTATAGACATGGCCTTAAAGGATGAGAAAGATGTTCCCCCGTGCAGTCCAGGGGCTATGTGAAGCTTCCTGTTCTACGTCCACAGACATCCTCTCATCTGTGAGGAGCCTGACAAAAAGCCATTTGAAATCAACAGGTGTCATTCTATTGATATCTGTAGCATTCGGATCACACCCTATAAACTTTGCATTCTTCAACACCTGCTTTCTAATGATCTCAAAGAATTATATGCCTCACAATTTCCATGATAGTGGAAGCATTTTTCCTGTTTTACAGATAAGGAAACAGACATTACTTAAATGACTGCTCAGAAGACTTCTCTTAACTATATAGGTGAATATTTTTTTTTAGGTCAAAGTCCATGCCTGGTATTGCTCTAAAGTAGGACAGAGACTATCTTGGGTTTTGGTTGTCATAGACTGCATGTGTCACCAGTAAAAATAATATAACAATGAACATAAGGCAAACAAATATTCTAAGCTTTTCATTAATTTACTTTTTGTTTAATATTGTAGGTAATGTATGCAAATTAGGTATGGATCTCAAAGTTTCTGGCATCTTGCTAATGCAATCCTACTGGTCTCTATTGGGAAATTTCTTTACTAGACAAACAATTGACAAAGGTATGGAGCAGGGACTTCATATAAGGGAAGAATTGTAGCTAACTGAAATGCTTTCAGCTGTATTTGAGGAAATCTCATTCTGTGACCCTCCCCCCCCCCCCCCCGCCCAAACAAACAAACAGACCTAGAGTACATGAATCTACTATAAGTAATAAAATATTTTGAACAGTAGTTAGCATTCCTGGACTAGTTAACTCCTTGTTTAGTAGAGCACTAAAATCCCACCAATTTAATTTGTTAAAGCTAGCATAATAATTTACTGTATAGGGCAATATATGAATCCTGCTGTCCAGACTGCATATTCATAGCACAGCAAAGGGTTAAATATAGCTGTTCTTAACACTGTTTGATGTTGCTGAGGATTAGGGCTTATTTTAGCTGCTCTTCCTAAACATAGCAAGGGTCATGAGGGAACAGGCTTTGTTGCTGAGTCTTATTGGCCTTGTTCCTTCTATGGTTTTTCAGGAAGATGGGACTGTCTCACTTACAAAGATAATAGATGACTAGCCTGGTGCCGATTAACCTCATTTTAATTGATAATTAATTTTAAAACCTATTTACTTTCCCTTGAACAGCTGAGACTTCAAGGAAACCACAGTGAAGGCAAACAAGGACTGAAATCCTCTCCAAGGATTTGACTGAGAGGGGGCAGGGAAGATATCTTATGCAGTCATATGCAGAATCAGTTCTGTTGACACATATTATTTTGGAACTTGTGTGAATTTGTTGCTTATGAAGATAAGGCCTGATTAGCTTTGATGAGAATGAAGTAGATTGTAGGGAGGTGCCATCCACATTTCTTCAACTTGGCTTTATTAATGCACCCATCTTGTTCTATAAAGGTCCCTGCAGTCAAACCTAGCTGGGCTCTCTCGGCTCTGCCCATGTGCCTACATCCTGACCCTGACTTGTGAGCAAGCTTTGTTATCCATTCCTGGGACTGGCAGGTTAATGATGTGACTGACTAGCCATCTGGGACCAGTTAAGACCACAAAGACTGTTGCAATACTGTCCAAAATATATGTGATGCTCCATAGTTATATAGCACCTGTAACGTGAAAGTTTGCACTGAGTTGTTCTTATCCAGAGCCCAATTATTTCTCTACTCTAGACTTCATTCTATGAGTTTCACACTCCCAGGATAGTTCTTTAATAGTAGCATTAAATTTTCTAGCAGTATACTCACCCAAGGTCTTTCTTCACTACAGGTGAAATCTATTGAGTAGCTCAGATGATTACAATAATAAAGTTGTGCCCTTCACTCAGTAAGATCTCGAAGTGTCTTACTAACATTAAGGAATTAGATCTTAGAACAGCTGTGAGGTAGGTTATCATTCCTATTGTATACTCTAATAAAATGAGAGGCTCAGTGATCTGTTCAAGGTCACATAGGCACCTGGCAGATGTTCAATTAGGGGAGCAATGGATCTGATCCATGGTCCCAACAATCACACCTGCCATGCCACACATACATAGCAGGAGTGGCAATCATGGAATTGGAGATCAGATCCCAATCACACCCTATTGCTGGTGTAGAGGGAGCCCAGGTTCATGATCCTAGGCTCCTTTGCATTGTCCAGGACCAGCCAGCTTGGAATACCAGTCCACTGATCTACACTCCCAGATTTGTGGGTGCATGGGAGCCCTTAGGTTTACTATGCTCCCAAGGCTGGGAGAGCCAGTCATAAGCAGTAACCCAGCCACACAACTTAAGCAGCAAACCAGCCATATGTTCATGCAATTCACAGCACAATAAATCAGGGAATAAACCATGAAGTTATTACACAAAACATGTGTAATAACTTTATGGCTGGTTTCTCTCATGCTTTAAATTGAACATGTGGCCAGGCCAACCAACTGACCAGGGCTCCCAGACTCAGGAGCACACTGGAGTGAAGGGCTCCAGTGCACCCCAGAGAATGAGAGCATTGATCAGCTAAGTGGTGCTTCCAGCCTTGGGGGCACACTGGAGCCCTTGACTTTGATGCACCTCAGAGGCTGGGAGCTCTGATCAGCTAATCAGTTGGGTGCAATGGGAACCAGCCACAAAGTTATTACACACATTACACATTCATTTTAAATAATAACTGTGGTTTATTCCTTGTTTTATCACACTATTCATTGCATGGGCATGGGGCCAGGCTACTACTTAAGATGGGATTATCGGGTTAATTGTGTCTTAAGGATAATGTCTACCAGGGACCTTAGGACACTTATACACGAGCAGCAAGGCTGCTTCAACATGCTGTAATTACAGCATGTCAGAGCAGACTAGATTAATGGAGTCCACCGGACCATGGTAATTACTGTGCTCCAGCAGACTCCAGCGTCTTGTGTATCAGTGTCCCTGTGCTTAAAAATGGAGGTGGGAGTGCTTTACCTAAAGCTCATTTGACAAGCTTTAGTTAAAGCACCCCTGTCACCATTTTTAAGTGCAGGGACACTGATATATGAGATGTTCTAGGCATTTTAATTAGATTGGCTCTCAGAGACACTCTAATTAAAGCTTCCCCTCCCCACCCCACCTCTGGAGCACATGTATAAATGTCCTTAGAGTCTGTGGCAAAAGCAGCTCTAGATTCCAGCCATACTGGTTTCTAAGTCTAGGCACTAATCCATACTCCTTTCCACTAGAATTCCTCACTGCAATGAGATAATTCTAAATTACCTTGTATGTCCCAAAATGTCAAGGTGTCTCACTCAGTACTATATTGCCTCATAATCTTGCATTCACTAAAGTGACTAAGCCCATTTGCTTGGCTACATTTACAGCCTACTTGGTGCTAAGGTACTCTAGTAATGGGCACTTTAGGAAAACCTAAATCATAATAGGAAGCTTGACCTTACATTATCAGAGTGTATCACCAGATACAATTAAAGCAAATGCAGGGGTATGCATACTCATAATGTTTTTCCTAGATAGATGAGCACTTGGGATATGACCTGCTACCTTTCATTTCTCTTCTCTTCTCATCTCCCTCAGCCTCCAAAGTATCTCTGCTCTGCTGAAAGGCAAACAGGTTTCTCTGAGTCCTTGTCAAACTGCCATCCTGACTGAATCCTTATTACTGTAACAGTTTCATAAAATGCCCACCTGGGGGTGCTGAACATTGCTTGGGGCTTTTGCATTATATCAGTGGGTTAAAATAGTTATTGTCTAATCAAATAGTATTAGAAACACTTATCTAAAGTGTATTGCACACCCTAGCCAATTTCACCCTATATAACTAGTACAAGCCAAACTCCATTCTCACCTTACCTTTTCAGTGAGTAGCTAAGGATTCCTTTTAAAATGTAGGTATATTCTGAAAAGTGACTGTCTGCATGTATTAAAACTCAGTCATTCCTGATTTGTATGTCAGTGACTTCAGATCAGATTGGTTCAGTTTCTAAGTAATTTTTTTCCCCAGTTCCCAGCTACCAGCCCTGTACCCACAGAACGGAATGTGGAAATCAAGCTGGTTCCCTCTGGCTCTTTCATCATCACTGTGAAAGTCGCATTGGTACCGCAGATGTTGTGGTCACCTCCGGGCATCTAGTCTCGATGTTCCTCTTACTCGCCTGCCACGCCTTGATGGGAAATAAATAGATTGAGAAAGAACACAGAATTTGATGAGGTCTTCTCAGGGTAATGACCATGGAATCTTCACAGGGCTCCTGCCTCCCCTTCACCCTGTCCTGATCACACCAGTGACATCCCAGACTCTGAGTGTTACTCCAGGTACTCCTTCACTCTCCCTTCTTCTGAAGGGTCTTGTAGTTACAAGCATCGCCTTGTCCCTTTCTTGTCCTATCTTAACTATCCCTAGGCATTCATCTATCCTCCTTTGGACTTGAGCTGTTTTCTTCACAGCCCCAATGAGGACTAAACAGCAGCCTACTTCCAACCAGACCTTGAGAGCTGGCCCTTAAATCCTCAGGGTCCTGGCCTTGGTGACTCTTTCATAATTTAAGCAGATGCATATAGTTCTACAGTTCATTACTGGGCCTCTTCCCTGGATTCCTTCTGGATAAAGAGGGTTGGGGAGTTTGCCTACCTCCCTGCAGCTCCTCACTCTGGCTTCTCCTGTCTTCTCTCCCACAGGTGAAGCCCTTTCCCGGTTTGGCACTCACTCAGACCATCACTCATCTGCTCTTCCTGGATGTCGCTTCCGCTCCTTGGCCCCTGGTAAGTACCTGTTTCCTGAGTTGCTCTGCTCACCCTTCCAGTTTCACTCCTTGTCTCAGCTCCATCCTCTCCAGCTGACCCTGGCCCCAGGGGCAAACTGTTTCCTCTCCCCTATCCCTTTTACCTTCCAGCTCCTTCCCCAGGAACCAATCTGCCTCGGCCCTGCTCTCTAGTGTGACCCTGCCAAAACCAGGGCAGAACTTCATTGGGAACACCTATGTTCCCAGGGCTCCATTTTGCCCTGCTTCTCCAGCTGTGGTCTGGCCGCAAATGAGTCCTCTTTTTTTTTCTTTGGGTGGCACATCTCCTTTCCCTCTTGTAACAGGCCCCATATCAGGTACCCTATTACAATCACCAATAAGAAAGCTGTTGCAAGACAAAATATTTTCTGTTACACTTTACGGCAGCATTTTTTGCCAATTGAGTAAGAGCAATCCCCACTTTGAGGCCAGATGTTTAATCATGCTCAGGCAGGCTTTCAAAAGTGCAAACACCAGTAACATATTCCAGCCATGGCTGTATGTGGTCTAGCAGTTAGAGCAGGGAGATTGAGACTTGTGATTATGACATCTTGCCCTAGTCTTTGCCATAGACTCTGCATGTAGCTCTGGGCAAAGCTCTTGACCTCTTGATATGATTTGTAACTCTCTATAAACTAGGAACAGTTACCTACAAAGTTCTAAGGTACTTATAGTTACCGGCAATGTTCTGAGGCTTAATTCTTGCTTGTGAATGGCTTTGAGATGCATGAAAGAAGGAATTGTAGGAAGTTCATTAATGAAAGGGATCAGGTTTTACTAGTGGCTATGGGGGGGGAGGGGGCAGGACCTGCTCAAACATAGAAAGATTATTAAAGGTGTTGGCTGGGTAATGTTTCCCATGGGCCTTTGTCTACAACCCCTCCTGCATCTAAAGGCAGTTTCAGCATCAGGAATGAAGAGCTGCCTACTGTCACAGTAACCAGCACAGGTGGCTAACCTGCTTATCACATCATCTCTCTCAACTGGGCAGTCTGGGATTTTTCTATTATGTTCCCCATCTCCCTTCCTTTGAGTTGGCTTTCCCTTTGGCTTTCTCCATAAATACTGCTGTATATTTTTAGCTGCTCAGGATGTCTCTGAGTAACACATTGGCTCTGAACTTGCCTTGTCAGCCTTCCCTGTAAAGTCCCTCTTGGGAGGTTTATGACTGACTTTCTGCTGCTTTGCTGATGCAGCCTGTAATGTTTATACCTGCAATCAAGTATAAGCTGAAGCCTAATACCAGGAGTTTTTCTTTCTCTCCTCTGACACTGGATTGACACAGTAATATTCAATCTGGAGATTTTCCTTGCACAGTCATAGTTAAAAAGAAAAATCTTACCACCCAATATCAAGATTTATTAAAAAAAAAACCCTATAGATTTATTGCTAGTGGGGAATGAGATGGACTAATCCTCCAGATTTCTACTTCTAGATGAGTCATAATACATTCCTCCCCCATATCATTGCTTTCCAAACCAGTACATGGAGTTTGAGATTTACCACGCAAGAGTTCCATCTATTTCTCATGAACCTTTTTGTAAACAGAAAGGAAAGGTTGGCTCTCTTGGGTGCCCATTGATAGCTTGTTACCTTTCCAATCTGCTATTCTATGCAGAGTATTTAGTGGTTTCAGGTGTTCAGAATTTATCAATGGGATGAGTTCTGAACATCTGGATCAGCAAAGTGTTTTACATATGGCTGGTAGGCAGAGGGTTTCCCCCGTGTAGATATTTTAATTTTGTTGTAGGAGGGTCTTTGATTTGTTTCTGATTGCTAATTAATTTCAGTTTAGCTAAAATTAACTGTTCACATAGACCTTTGCAGCCATTTAAAAATTGTATTTCATTAACCCATCACATCTCTGCATGGACAAGACCAAAGGTTTTTGGTTATATTAAAGATGTGTGAACAAAAGGAATGAGGAGAGATCTCAGAACAGTGAGGAGTTAGGACCAGTGAAAAAGCGATGCTGTTAGTTTTCTGAAAAGATAGGAAGAGCTTATATTGCTTGTGTACAGACAATTTCAGACACAAGGATAGTCCAATGATAGCCAGTTTACTGCCCTATCTGAAAAGGATGGGAAATTAGCATTGGAATTGTATGACTCTTCATTCATTTTAACAATGTACCTGAAAACAAATATATTTAAGGCATCTCATCTCATACTCATCTTACATCTATGTTCTACAGAAATATGCAGCTGTTAATATGCAGTTGGTATGTTTCTATATTTCAGATTCTCCTCTGTCAGTTGTACTGAGAGAGCAAATGAGGAATAGTACATTCAACAAGAGGGAAGAAGTTCAGATTGAAGTCCAGTGATGGACATGATGGACCTTATGAGACTTAGAATTTCATAGATTTCATAGACATTAGGGCTGGAAGGGACCTCAGAAGATCGAGTCCAGCCCCCTGCTCCAGGGGCAGGAAGTCAGCAGGGGTCACAGGATCCCAGCAAGATAAACATCCAAATTTCTCTTGAAAGTGTTCAAAGTAGGTGCTTGAACCACCTCTAGTGGCAGTCTATTCCAGACCTTGGTGGTTCGGACAGTAAAGAAGTTCTGAAACAGTCATGGAGGAGTTTGTGACCATTCGACCTTGTCATCCCGTGGGGCGCTCTGGTGAACAAATGTTCCCCCAGATCCTGATGAACACCCCTGATAAACTTATAGGTGGCCACCAGGTCACCCCTGAGCCTGCGCTTTTCCAGGCTGAAGAGTCCCATAGCTCTCAGCCTCTCATCATAAGGTCTGTTTTCCTTACCTCTGATCATGCGCGTGGCTCTTCTCTGGACTCTCTCAAGCTTCTCCACATCCTTTTTGAATTGTGGAGCCCAAAACTGGACGCAGTACTCCAGCTGCGGCCTCACCAAGGCCGAATGCAATGGAAGAATGACGTCCTGGGATATGCTTGAGAAGTATCTATGGATGCAAGCCAGAGTTTTGCTTGCTTTACTAGCCTCAGCATCACATTGAAGGCTCATGTTCATCTTGTGGTCGATCATAACCCCCAAGTCCTTTTCGTCCATAGTGCTAGCCAGCATAGCACTGCTGAGCCTATAAGCATGCTGCACGTTTTTCCTCCCAAGGTGGAGAACCTTGCATTTTTCGGTGTTAAACACCATCAGGTTCTCATCCACCCATTTCCTGAGCCTGTCAAGGGCAGCTTGGATTGCCTTCTTGTCCTCAGGTGTGGATGCTTTACCCCCCAAAATTGAGTTTAGCTTACATAAATAACCAAAAGTACGAAATACATACATATTTCTTGAATATAAAATGTATCAAAATCAACCTCTATTGTTGAGAACTGTGGCATGGCAGAAGCCAATACTTTGCAGGGTTGGGTAACCCTTATCTTTTTGTAAAAATGGCCAGAGCCAAACTTAGGGAATATGACACTGGGTGAACTTGTATTTTGGTAAACCACTCCTCACACACACACGCCTCCGCCCTTCCCCACCCTGGGCAACAGGTCACTGTGGCCCAGTTTGCGTCCTCACATCCCCTTTCTACCCCAGTGCTTCTCACAGCCCCATTGGACAGAGGTAGCACCATACTCCACTGCTCCCTGCCCCCATAACCCAGAGACAGGGATGGGCTGCCTGGATCCCAAGCTGCAGAGAAATGCACTGAAGGGAAAATGATGCAGGAGGTGGGGCTGGAGGGCCTTGTGCAAACATCACTGGTGCCACCTACTGCCCAGCAGTGCCATGGGCAGCCCAAGGCAGGCAAGGCAGGGGCTCCTGGCACCAGTTCCCACCCCAGCCCCAGCCCCAGCCTGTAGCCTGGAGAGGGGCAGATAGAGGTTTGGACATCAGCAAGGCCAGGGAGCCTGAAGGTCTCGCTGGTCCAGGGCCCAGAGAGGACCCGAAGGCTAAGCAGGGCCACAGCTAGAGACTGGCAAGTCCAGAAGAGACCAGGAATCTCACCTGACCTAGGAGCAGGGCCAGGGCCCATAAAAAGAGGCCAAAGACTGGGGGTCACAGCAACTGAGATGGCTAAGGAACCCATAGCCCAGGAGAAGCAAAGATTGGGGTGGGAGCCTGTAGCCCAGGAAGGGCATGTGTTAGCATGTCATCTGTGAGGTATGAAGTGGGTATTGGGGAGGAGATAGCCCATGTAATTAGCCCTTAAAGCAATGATCACTGGTACCTGTAGTCATAAGGGTAAGACCAGGTGTGGGAAGCCCAGGGGCCTCCCTTACCTTAAAAGTTAACATCAAGGTATAGCGGGTGAGTGAAAGGGAGAGCGCCCAAAGGGAGCCAGGTTGGCAAGGGCTGAGCAGCCACAAGGGGGCATCGTGACTACCCCTGAGCTATAGCACTTGCTACAGTCTCATCTTTAATTTGACAATTGCTGCAAACTATGTGGGTTGTGAATCACCCAGATATAAATAATTTCAGTTCTACTGCACTCATGATTTCTAGTCAAGGTAATAGTAGCATGTGAATAGCCTTCTCTCTAGTACTGGTATTTTGCTTTTTCTGTTTCTAGTCCCATAAGGAACCTATTTGTGCACAGGAACATGAGACATAGTGTATGATTAGATGAGGATGTTGCCAAACTTCAGTACAGCTCAAAGGCCTGCTTCAAGGTCTGAGTGAAGCTCTCTGGGGAAAGGTTTGTTTATCCACATTTGCAGGATCTTATCCACTTCAGATGAGCTTGAGGAAAGCAAGACACTAACTGTGGAAGATAAAATGATTTTATGAGACCCAGCTTTTCCATAAAACTTGCAGGAAAACTATCTACACTAGACATTTTCTTATGCATTATTCCCAACTGGAATAACTTCACTTGAAGATAGAAGCTAGGCATCTATCTGCCGCTGTGATGTCTAACTCTGAAAAGCTCACAAGCAGTAAAACAACTCAATTCCTGTCTAAATCAGTGCCCACAGCACTGATAGAACTAATGCAGCTGTATTAGTGGGTAAATACAATTTTTTGTTATATAAGGCTCAGCAAGCCAGACTTAGGCTTTGCAATTGGCCCTTCTTCTTCCTGAATCTTAAATTGGTGTTTAGTGGGGTTTTCTTTTCTCTTCAGCTCATGTCTCAGTGACCCTTTTTTCCCCCTCCTCCATTCACTGAGATGCCTCAAACACCACGCCTACACAGTCAGATGGGTCGCAAATTGGCTGGAGGGCCACACCCAGAGAGTGGCGGTGGCCGGGTCATATTCGACCTGGAGAGATGTGGGCAGTGGGGTTCCCCAGGGCTCAGTCCCTGGGCCCGCACTGTTCAATATCTTCATTGGCGATTTGGATGAGGGGGTGAAAAGCACCTTGTTCAAGTTCGCAGATGACACTAAGATGTGGGGGGAAGTGAGCATGCTAGAAGAGGGGGACAGGCTACAACTAGATCTTGACAGGTTACAGAGGTGGGCGGATGAGAATAGAATGGGTTTCAATACAGACAAGCGCAGGGTGTTGCACCTAGGGAGGAAGAACCAGCACCATACCTACAGGCTGGAGAATGCCCTTCTCATCAGCACAGAGGCAGAGAAGGATCTTGGAATCACTATTGATTCCAAAATGAACATGGGCCGCCAATATGAGGATGCGGTCAGAAAGGCTAACTGCATCTTGTCATGCATCCGCAGATGCATCACGAGCAGGTCCAAAGAGGTGATCCTTCCCCTCTATGCAATATTGGTCAGGCCGCAGTTGGAGTACTGTGTCCAGTTCTGGATGCCGCACTTCAGGAGAGATGTGGCCTGCATCGAGATGGTCCAGAGGAGGGCCACCCGCATGATTAGGGGACAGCAGGGCAGGCCCTATGAGGAGAGGCTATGGGACCTGAACCTGTTCAGCCTCCACAAAAGAAGGCTGAGAGGGGATCTGGTAGCTGCCTATAAACTTGCCAAGGGGGACCAGCAAGCAATGGGAGAGTCCCCTGAGCACTACTGGGGGTAACAAGGAATAATGGCCATAAGTTGACTGAGAGTAGATTCAGGCTAGATATCAGGAGGTGCTACTTCACAGTCAGGGCGGCTAGGATCTGGAACCAACTTCCAAGGGAAGTGGTGCTCACCCCTACCCTGGGGTGTCTTCAAAAGGAGGCTAGACAACCACCTAGCTGGGGTCATTTGACCCCAGCATGCTTTCTTGCCCATGGCAGGGGGTTGGACTAGATGATCTGCTTAGGTCCCTTCCGACCCTACCAACTATGAAACTATGAAGCCATCCACATCTTAGGAACTGGATTTTAACAAAATACTCTAATGTCAACTCAGACATATCTTCCTCATAGACTTTACAGTACTTTCCCAAACCCACAGCCAACTGCCTGATCTTTCCTGAAACCTCTCCCAGCTGAGGCCTCTGTTCCCATTTAGCACCAGTAACTTTTGCATACCAAGTGAAGTAAACCCCTTTCAAAATCCATTTTCATTTTCTGACCATAAATTCTCTCTCTCTCTCTCTCTCTCTCTCCCACCCCTAAAGGAAGCCCTGCTGCTGAGCTGCTTTCATATGACACTTAGTCTCCTGACTTCAGCGTTAGTCTGGGCACTGAAACAGGTTGATATGAAATATGTATTTACCTTAAGACCAGACTACTGGTCTTATTGTAGCTTATGAAGAGACAGCAGTCATTTTTGTAGTTATGGCTGCCTTTCAATGCTAAGAGTTAATACATGTTGTTTCCATGGTAGCTGTTCTGTTTCTCATACACAAAGAACAGCCATGTGCTTTCAGTCTAAAAATACTTGTTTTAAAACTTCCTTTTAAATTAAGGTAAATAGCAACAAAACCCTCCAGGGAGGCTGAATCTTCTTTGTAATAGGTTGTAGGAGCTCTGAGAACAAAGCAGCTGCTTTTTCAGCAAATGAGTAAAGAAAAGTTAGACATTTAAAGGTCCAGCACACAGAGAAGAGGGCTCCCAGTCTCCAACTGGTTATATCTCAGCAATGAATTTGAGTTGCTTGTGGATTTGTTTACAGGATTTGGAGAGGATATTTGCTCTGTTTTCAAATCTATTATCACTCAGAGAAAGATCTACAGTTACATTATAAGCAATAGGACAGCCCAGTCATTTTGCAGTTTCTCTCTACTCCCAATCCACCTTTCTGTATACTACAGAATATTTTAAAAGTGATATGCAGCAATGCAGAGACTTTTGGCCAGTGCCATTTGGTTTCTTAATAACAAGCTAGCTCCCAGAGAGGAACATTGAGGTGGCCAGAAGTTTGAGTAGTGTTTCTGAGTTGACCAAATGCCATCAGAGAGGGAAGCATACAAATACTCTTTCTGTATAGCAATACACTCTCTAGGTACAGGCTGTCTGGAAAGCAGTGCAAGTGCAGCATGGGATCATGGGAATCACTCCATGATGCAATTGCATAGAGATCCAAATGATATTTTGGTCTGGAAGGACAGAGAAATCTGAGCAAGTTAAAGGTCTGCTTTGTTGTGTCCAAGAGAACTGGAAACTTCTGGCCACCAAGCCCTAAGACCAGCTAATACGACTCACTGGTTGTATCTAAGTGAGACACTACTGTGCACTTGCACAGTCGTTACTGCACATTTATTTAGTACTTGTAAAAACAATAGGGGTGTGTGAAGCGGGCCTTATTCGATTTGGATTTGGACTGAACCAGGGATAGTGATTCCATTAGTTGATTCAGATCACTGTCCCTGATTCGATTCAGTTGAATCTGAATCCGAAGATTCAATGCTGATTCAAAGAATCAGCGATTTTGACATAGACATAGATATAAAAGTTTTTTCTACATACCTTAAGGTACCAGCACAGCTTGTGAACGCTGTGATGTTGGGGTGCATGGACCGTCCCACAGGAGTGCAGGGGGCCCCTCCATATGCTTGGTGGTGAACCCAGAAGTGGACCGGAAGTATTTCCAGTCCACTTTTGGGTCTGCCAGGGAGCACACTGCCGCACCCCCTCCACCCCCGGCCTCCCTGGCTCAGTGATTGGCTGCAGGGGGACCCCAGGTTATCTCCCCAGACCCAGGAGGCACCAATCACTGAGGCAGGGAGCTGCAGGGGGGGCCCCCACGTGGTCCCCAGCAGACTGAGAAGTGGACCAGAAGTGTTTCTGGTCCACTTCCAGGCCTACTGCCAAACCCTCTGGGGAGCCCCCTGCACTCCTGTGGGACACTCCATGTGCCCCAGCATTGCAGCGTTCACAAGCTGCCTGAGACCTTGAGGTATGTAGAAGAAACATTTAAAGCTGTGTCTCTGTCTGAATCTCCAAATCTTTCCGAATCTCTCCAATTTGATTTGGAGAAATTAAAGGGTCCTCTGATTCGATTTGGATTTGGAGATTCAGTCACTGAATCAGGCTGAATCTCTGCCAAATCAAATCAGGGACTGAAGCTTCACACAGCCCTAATAAACAATAACTAAATAAATGCCCAGTAACCTGAGTAGCGCCAACGAACACCTTTTTTGTGACTCTACTGCGCAGTAGCCTAATACTGCTGTGCAGTAGCGTTGCATCACAGTTTTGTCATGCCATGCTACTGCATGGTATGGGGCTACTGCACAGTCAGTGCCTCGTAGATGTGGCCACTGTTATTTGCTTTATTGTTCATGTCAGTAGTATATGAATAGCCACACACCGTTGACAAAAAGTCCCAGATTCCTAGCTCACTATCTGCTGGGCTCTGTGTAAAGTCTATAATGGAATATCTTCCACTAGTTACAAAGTCCTACACAGAAATCTGGATGGAGTGTTTTTCTGGGCATTTATAAGTTCATGCTTAGAGAAAAGGTGTGGGGATATATTTGCAGAAATATGGCAGAGACCCATTCAAGCCTTCACTT
The DNA here is from genome assembly GCF_030867095.1 of Alligator mississippiensis. Lineage (NCBI taxonomy): Eukaryota > Metazoa > Chordata > Crocodylia > Alligatoridae > Alligator > Alligator mississippiensis. The sequence continues at coordinate 23,562,913 of NC_081833.1, forward strand.
CAGTTCAGGAATAAGTTGTCCACACAAGGCCCCTGTTTAGACAGAATCCCATCCATGTGTCAATTTGAACATCCACAAGGAGATCAATGGATCTTATTTGCCCTGGTGAAGCATGCATCTTAAAATACAAAACAGGTTTTGTGGCAGTTGTGGATAAATTCCCAACCTTCAAGCACTATATCTTGTTGCAGAGATAAAAGTATAGCCAAATAGTGACATGAGCAGGTGTAATTCCCACCTGTTCCAAAACAATGATTTAGCACTTTGTCTACTGCCAAACGCATATCTTCACTCACTTGACTAGTCCCTTTTTGAACTTGGCTATACTAGCTGCCTCTAACAACTTCCTGTTTGTTTTAAAACTGTCTCCTGCAATTTCTGTGGATGCCCCCTCAGTTCTAGTGTTCTGAGATTTGGTGAATAACAGTTCCCTAGTCACTTTGGGCACCAGTGCATGTGTTAGACAACTGCTCTGATGTGTGTTAATTAGCATGCATCAGAGCAGACTTGATTAATTAGCATGCTTCAGCAGCTTCAGTATCATGTGTATTCATCATCCCTGAGCGTCAAAATGATGGTGGAGGCACTTTAACTAAAGCTCATTGAACGGGCTGTAGTTAAAGCACCTCTGATGCCATTTTAAAGTGTGGAACACTGGATACATGAGACACTGCTGGCGCTTTAATTAGAGCGACTTCTGAAAGCACCCCCGCCCCCCGAGAGCACCTGTAAAGATGCCCTATGACCAGAGATGAACCTAGCAGGGTGCGGGGCCCAGGGCAAATCAGCCTGTGCAAGGCCCAGATGCAAAGAAGCTGCTGGCGGTTGTGGGGGGGATGGGGGTGGCAAGCAGCCAGACATAAAGACAGCGGTGGTGGTGTTGCAGTCACCAGCACTAGGCAGTCCCTGCAGGAGGGACTGCAGCTGCTCCACCTGGCTCTGCAGGGCTCCCCAAAGCATGGGGCCTGGGGCAGTTGCCCCAATTTGTGCCCCCTAGAGACATCCCTCCCTATGGCCTATGCCCACACCCTTCATGATTTTACAAATCTCTAACATATCCTCCCTAGCCTTTTTCTTTCCAAATTGAAGAGTGCCAGCCTTTTTTAGTCTCTCCTAGTATGGCAGCTGCTCCATCCCCTTGATCATTTTGGTTGTACCTTTGTACCTTTTCCAATTCTTCTGAATCCTTTTTGAGATATAGAAACTAGAACTGCACCCAGTATTCAATATGTGGATGCAGCGTGGATTTATATAGAGTCATGATGTTTTCAATTTACTTCTTAGTGATGCCCAACATTTTATTGTGTGTGTGTTTTTTGGGCTCTGGTGCACAGTGAGCTGATGTTTTCAGAGTACTATCTACAATGGTCTCTTTCCTGAGTTGTAACAGCTAGTTCAGATCCCAACATTGTGTACTTATAATTTAGATTACTTTTCCCTATGTGCATTACCTTGAACTTGTCAACATTGGTGTTTATCTGCTAGTTTTTTGCCCACTCACTTAACTTTGTGAAATCTTTCTGCAGCCTTTTTCAATCAGTTTGGGATTTGACTACCTAGCATAATATAATACCATGGTTAGTATTTAGGGTCTGGCTTTGTTAATAAGGGTACATAGAATGGAAAACAGACTCATAACCAGGGATTCAGGTTTTCCTTTTTCCACGGAAAAATGGAAAAAAAAATGCAGATTTTCCCTTTTAACAGAGAAAAATGTGGATTTTTCATTTGAATGGAGAAACACATATTTTCTACTTTTGCAAAGAGCTTTCTATGGGCTAGCAGAGTTCCAGCTTGCAAGGGGCTGGGGGGACCAGGAGGAGGGCGGTCAGGCAGGATCACCATGTGCATGCGCATGCTAACACATGCACATGGCCACCAGGCAGCCTGGAAAGTAGCTCTCTCAGGTAAGTCTGGTGGGGGGGAGGGAAGATTAGGACCCCCTAGGGAGGGAGGGAGGGAGCTGGGCAGGGTTGGGGCTGGGGGCCTGGAGCCCGGGGCTGGAATGCATGGCCACAGGGCCCTGGTGCGGAAAAGGATGAAGACATGGGCAGTTCATCTGGGGGGGTGGCTGGGGTGGGGCTGGCTACCCGCCACTGCACAAGCTCCTGGAGGGGGGGAAGGGGGACACATGCCCCTCATATCTGTGCATGGGGCAAGGGTGGGGGTAGGTGCAGGTTGACCACCATGGACTTGGAGCTCCCTGCCCTGCTGCCTTCCCCCCAGGCCCTCTGCAGCCCAGTGGGTAGGACCCAGAGTGGCAGGGCAGAGCTGGGCTGGGTGGAGAAGCTCCTTGCTGCTGGAAGCCCTGCACCACCCTGGCAAAGTGCCCCCTGCCCACCCGGCAGCAGTGGGCATGGCATTGCGGGGTTGTGCCCCTTGCTGCTGCTGAGGAAGCAGGCAGTGCCTCACCATGGCAGAGCAGAGCTCCCAGCAGCAGCAATGAGCTTTCCTGCCTGGCCCAGCGCTGCCCTGCCATGCTGGGTCCCGCCTGCTGGCCCATTGAGGCCCCAAAGGAGAGCAGCAGGGCGAGAAGCCCAAGCCCTCAGCAGGCAGCCTGCACCCACTTTCCCTCCGCCATGTACTTATCTCTGGCCATGCTGCCCATGAGGAAGGGGGAGCCGGGCTCTGTGCTCCACTCCACTGCAGCAGCTGCCACTTCCCACAGTCAGCAGCTGGGGCTTGGGTGCTGCTGTGGGGGGCAGAGGGCTGTAGACCCAGGACCCTAGTCCCATACCTGGCAGCTGAGGGCCCCATCTGGCAGGGCTGGTGGGGTGAGGGGTCTGTGGGTGGGGAGTGAGGGGCACCAGCAGGGCCGGGAAACTGTGGCTGGGGAGTGAGGGGCCTGGACCTACATCCTGGTGAGTAAAGGGGGCAGGGGGAGCTCTGATTTTCCATGATAAAAAACCCAAAATCAAATACCAAAATGCACAGGTACTTAGAATTTATTTTATTATAGTGATTCAGGCATTGGTAGGCTTCCAATTTACTTTAAAATTGTAAATATATCAATAAAACATTGTGTTCAATTGATACCTATAGATAGATAGATAGATAGATAGATAGATAGATAGATAGATATACAGTAAAAGCTCTGGTATCGGGCATCCCCTGGGAATGGGGGATGATGGATAACAAAATATGCCGTTTAATTGAGTGGCCCGAACAGACATCCTTGCCTGTTTGGGCCGCTGCTTCTCTTGCCTCGTCCAGGGTGTCACTGCCCCACCCGCAGCATCACCGCTCCTCCTGCAGGCCCTGCAGGCCCTGTGGGACAGGGAGGTGGGCCCCGCGCAACCTATTATGACCCCGGGCCATGGGGGCTCGGCAGCACAAGCTGCTTTGCCTGGGGGGCTCAGAGAAACCAGAAGTGCCACGGTGGGCACTTCCAGTTTCACTTACCTTACAAGCCGGCATACCAGTTAATAGAGTATGCCGGCTTGTAAGGTGCTGGTTAACAGAGCTTTTACTCTGTGTGTGTGTGTAGTGATGTTTCATTTTAACTGTGGATTTTGCAGAGAATTTGCAATTTTTAAACAGAGAAATCCAGGATCCCTGCTCATAGCATATTTTCTGATGGCATACAAGAGAAAAATCCAAAGGAGGGCTCTTCCCCCTGCCACACAGGCTCACCATCTCTGCATATTGGTTGTACACTCAGAACTTCAAGTGATGACAGACTCTCCTTTTGCTAGAGTCTTTTGAAAATGTGACCACTTACACATGGAAGCTGAGTTCCTCTGAAAATCTGTCCTTAGCTGACAGTGCTAAGCCTTTCTGAGAATTCCAGCCTTTTTCCCATCTTTCTCTTATTCAGCTGTGCACATGTAAATAAATTCCCAGTATTGGCCTGAGCCTGCAGGTTTCATGTAGGAAGAACCCTGTGTAAAGTCTAACTGGGCCCATAACAGCTTGAGGACTTATACAAGTTGTTCAGAACAGCCACAAAACTGAAATACTTTGATATATTTCTTTGCATATTAACTTAAAAAAACTGATCAAATTCTTAAGCTGATGGCAATAATCACATAGATGATTCATTTGGCAAGAAGCAATATCAACAGGCTGGTTATAGCTCTAGAGATCTTATACCCCTTTCATTTTCTTTTTTGATTTTATTATCTTAAATATGTATGTGTCTGGGGGAGGACTCAAGTGGGAAGGCAGAAAGCAGGCAAGGTGGTTAACTAGTTTTTTTTTAAGTTATGGTGGTTGTTTCTGTAGCTCTGTGGGCCATACGGAGCTTTACAAACAGTTCATATGGAGCCACATTCTACACTCACTAAAATTACTGTAAATCTAGTATAGGTCTATCAGCTACTTCAGATTACACCACTGTAAATGTCAGTAGAATTTGTCCCACAGAGTTTAATGTACTTGCTAAACTAAGTAATGGTTCTGAACAGACCTTGAAATCACATTCTGCGCTCTCCAACTGTTAGGACCCTTCAGATCCAGATCTGGATTCAAACTTGGCAACTCTAGCCCGTTTCAATCTATGTCAGTGAAGACTTCACAGACAATCTATCAAAGAACAAAGCCTGGAGAGAGTGTAGTATATGAAAAATGGGGGGACCCTGGTCTTGAGGACTGCAGTTATAGGGAGAAATTTTAATATAATCCCTGGGCTTATTTTACATCCAAATAAACTTTAAAGTTGCTCATTTGGCATCTAAAAAAGCAAGGGAGTGGATGCTAACAAAAACTGACTCAGGCAAGTTGTTGACTCTGGAGAAAGGATTTAAAAGGAGAAATAAATAAATAAACCATGGATAATCTTAGAGCCACTTCTGAATAATATTTTAGAGATAGTCCCATGGCCCCATTTAATTCAGCACATGCTCCCCTCATACACTCTAGAAATCCTCTTCTCCTGATTTCTGTAAGTATTATTCTAAAATTCCCTTGAATACCTTTAGTGATTGAGCCTTGATGACTTCCCATGGGAGACTATTTACATTAAAAACTCTCTACAGAAAGATTTATTGAAGATCTTTAAAAACCTGTGTAGAAAATCCAGGTAATTTGATAGCTGTTGAGGAGATTTTTTTTAACTTGTTTTATTTTTCCCTTTATAATAATTTTCACTGTTTTTATTTGGTAAGGGGAGTGAGAAGGAATGAGAAGAAAACAAGAGGAAAAGAAAGAAACTTTAATATTTAGTTTCTGTGCTACCAGGTGCTAAATCCATAGGCCCCGCTAAAATGTGAGTGGGCATTTAGACACTCCTTCAGGCAACACATGCTTTTGTTCTTTTTGGATATACTATACATGGCACATCCTGGCATTTCTATTCATCTGAAAGGATACAGAAAGCCACCTTTGTGGAACCTGTAGTTTGTAACACACACACTTATATATACTTTGTGGCAGTAAGGGAAAGGACATGATGTTTTGCAGTACTGGAGTGAGATACCACCTGTTCTGAAAACCCTAGCACAGTGCTGATTATGTTTCTGTTCTCCCTGCAGTATACTGTGTCAGGGTTATGGACAGCTAGTGTTGAATGAGATGCATTTGTTAGCTCTTACCAGCATGGGCTGTAGGCTAAAGAAAGGAGTGGGGATAGGTGAGATAAAAGAAAAGCCTTCCTGTCTGTCTTTGGCTTGGTCAGGGCAGTACTTCCTCAAATTTTCTCCCATGTCTGCTTGGCTATCTTGGTGAGAGCTTCCCTTTCTACTTCATTCTACTTTAGCCACTGCTTTTCCTTATCCCCCTGCTTCTCCCAATTCTTTTCAGCAGTTTGTAGGAGTTAGCAGGCTACTAGTGGTTTTGTTCTCTATCTGGTGGTCTTCATTTTACAGCTGTACATGGGGGAAGTATTTAAAGTTTGGGGTGGAGCTGGGATTGAATGTTCTAAACATCATGCGCATACACTCTTCTGAACTGAATTTTGCAGTGCTTATGGGTGTTACCCACTGAAGTTTCACTACCAGTTACAACCAGATGGTGTTGCTGTGGTCCTTACCAGGGAGAAAGCAGGGGAGAGAAACCAGTGGAAAACAGGCATTTGGAGAAGGAATGATTTGTTCCAAAACATTTGCTTTGTAACGGGGTCATCTATAAATTCTGGGATTTCCTGTTTGCTGAATGGGAGGCTTTCTCTTTTCAGACTGCAGCCGGGAATAATTTTATTATAGCTCATTGCAAGCCCCTTTTCTATCCAAGCCCAGATTTGCAGCCTTTGCTCAGACATTTCCCAGCTTTTGTGGGTTTTAAATTGGATCCTTCAGTGCTGTCCTCTTGAGTTGTGCTTAAATTTCCTATGGGCTTTGGAAGCAGTGAGATCATGGTAGTTTTCAGAGGAAAGTATTGGATGTATTAATGGGTTCTTTTCATGGTGATGTATGTTTGTTCTGGATACAAGGGAAATAAAATTTAAATAAAGAAAACTTTAGAAAAGGGTAATGCTTAACCACATGGGGCCCAATCCTGCATTCCATGTATGTACATCCTAGGAATTCATCAGCTTGTGTAGGGATCTCAGCATGCAAAGGATAAAGCTCATCAGGAATTTTGTGATGAAAAGGTTTTTCATCAGAAATTCTGACGTGTTGAAACAGAACCTGTTGGCAGGAATGTATCAGTTTTGCCAAGATTATCATCAGGAAAGGTCGCTGAGGTCCAGGCCTTTCTGGTCAAAAAAAAAGAGACAAAGTAGTTAGGGTACTCACTGGAGCGTGGGAGACCTTGCTTCTGGTCTCATGTCTGCAGCAAGCACATGAGTCCTTGACCACTCACTCTTGTGGGCTCTCTTTTTCTTTTTTTTCCAGTGGAGTGGGGGGAGGGGTTGAAAAATGTGAAAGCTCTTGGTTTTGTCTTTGCCCCAAATGGGAAAATATTTGAAATCACAAAATATTTTGCAAGATGGGAAAATAATTTTCTGTACAGCGCTGGTCCAGATTCTTGATGATTTATTGACAATTGTTGGGAGGGGGTAGCAAAACTGACACCCAAAACTCAACTTAAAGTCACAGCACAGAGGAAAAAAAATCTCCCCTACCTGCCCTGCAGAGCACTTGCTAATAAGTTCCATCATGAAGGAAGATGGACAGATGGCAGAGACAATATTGTACCACCGTCTCCTGTAAGAATTGTCCCCCATTTTCAGTTGCCTATGTTATGTTTTATAGTTTGTATAAGTATGAGTAACTGCAGGAGTTATCAGTGGAGTTCAGTTGAATTTATGACCTCAGAGGAGGTACTGACCTACTTTGTGGTCTGGAGTAGTAACTGTGGTGGAGAGGGGAAGGTTTCCAGGCATGCAGTGGACAACAACCAAGTGGTGAGAGCAGCTTCCACAGAAGTTTATCAGCACCTTCACAGCCTGGAAACCTCTCCGGGTCTCCAGCTAGCCACCATCCTCAGCCACGTAGTGAGACACGTCATGTGATCAGTGGCACTGGGAGCCGTGCAGGTGAGTTGGGCAGCCGCAGGAGCCTGGGGACCCAGGTGTGGCGAAGTCCTGCTGTTTTTGTTTTCTTTAAAAGTTAATTACCATTTTTGCTAAAGACTTTGGGACTCATAATGGGCCACGGACTTAAAGACCCCTCTTCAGAAGAAACACTTGAGAATTGATTGAGCAAGGAAAATTGATGCATGTTTGCTTTCTCTTTATTATTGTTGACTGATTGTTTAAGAAGGGGTCTAACCCCATGCTTGAATTACTGCCGGGTCAGCTCGAGAGATGCCAGAATTAATTACTTGGGATCAACCCCGAGTGGGGGACAAACTCTATTGATGTAGAGTAAAATATAAGAATTGATTTAATCTTCTAGGAAGGCCGACCTGGGCACCACATAGTGAGCAAACCTGGCCCTGGGGAACCTGTTACTGACTTGGCCTTAAGGCCAGTGTACGACTAAGCAGCACGGGAGAGCTAGCTGGCCTCAGGGTCTACCCACACTACTAATCCACATATTCCCAACTGGCTGGTGTACAGACAGGATAAAGGGGAGGTAGGAGCCCTGTGAAGAGAACTGACTGAGCAGATCCTAGAACAAACACTCAACAGACAGACCACCTCCCCATAGTGTGACTATTCAACATCAAGTTGTGGCAGGTAAGAATCGGGCAATATTAGTTGGGAATCTGGGAAGCTCTGTCCCTCACAGCACATTCCCATCAAGTCTCAAGTCACTGGGGGCCTCAACCTGATACACTGCCCCGGCAACAGTAACCCACGCTCTGGTGGGAACGAATGTGAGGAGAGGGCAGCACTCTGGAATGATCGATAGATTGAGAGCCATGTGTAATGGTGCCGTGTTGTGTGCACAAGTGCGGGAGTGTGTGTGCAAGTGTGAGATTGGTCTGTTAGGGATTGACAGACATGGTATGACTGGATTGTATAAAATAATCCTGTCCCAAGACTCAGTGCCCTCAAATGTGATAGAGTGGGATGTTCAGGTTTGTCCCTGTGAGTCGTGTGGAGGAGGTGTGATTGTGTATGTGAAGGTGTGAGACATCATGAGTGTGTGAGACACCAGAAGTGTGTGAGATACCAAGGGTATGAGGTAGGGCTGTGCAAAGCTTCTGGTGCTGATTCGATTTGGAGGAGATTTGGCCTGATTTGGTGGCTGAATCTCTGAATCCAAATTGAATCAGGGGACCAACTGAAAGGCTCAAATTGATTTGAAGCTCTCTGAATCAATTTGGAAAAGATTCGGAGAACTTCAGTGATTCAGGCAGTTCCCTCCTGCTGCAACAGGGAGCTGGACCCGGACTTGGAGCTGGTAAGTAGGGGGTGGGGGAGCTGGAGGAGGAGGGAGGGGACCATGGGGGGACCCCTGCCAGACCCAATCCCCTCCCTGCTCCCCCAGCCCCTCCCATGGCTGCCCTGTCTACCCCAGCTCCCGACCCTTTAAAAACCAAAACAACCCCCTCCCCCCCCCGCCGGACTCACCAGCTGCTGCAGTGACCTCAGGGCTTCTGGGGGCTTGAGACAGAGCCCCCTATGCAGCACGGGGCAGTGTGGGGGGAGCGAGGATCACCCCCTGCTGGGCAGGAGCCAGTGACACCAGGGGTTTTTGTTTTTTTTTTAAAGGGCTGGGAGCTGGAGCAGGTGGGGCAGCCATGAGGGGGCTGGGAGAGTGGGCAGGGGTCGAGGGGCTCGTGGCAGAGCCCCCCACGTGGTGCAGGGCAGTGGAGAGCAGCAGGGATCTCCTCCTGCCGGGCAGGAGACAGTGAGTCAGGGCTTTTTTTCCCCAAAGAGCTGGGAGCTGGGGCAGAGAGCGGGCAGGGGATGGGCCTGTGTAATTCAGAGATTTGGCTGATTCGGCAGCAGCCAAATCTCTGAATCAGATTCGGCTGAATCAATTTGGGGCAGTAATTCAAAACACCAAATCGAATCACTGTTCCCCGAATCGGCCAAATCTGAATCCGAAGTGAATACTAGCTGCTTCGCACAGGCGTAGTGTGACGTACTATGGGCGAGTGTGGCATACGGAAGGCATGTGTGAGACACTGGTTTGTAAGAGGGTGAGGTGTTGTAGATTGTTGTTGTTTATTGTGTATGTGGAGCGAGGGCCTGGGAGGCCAAGATCTTCTCTGTGTGTGTGTGATTGGTGCCTTAAGCACTGACGCTGTGAGCAGGGAGAGCATATGAACGCTCTCTGTTGCCACCTGTGTCTTGTTATAGTTTACTGGTTCAGTGCTGGTGTATTTTGTATTTGGTTATTGACTTGGCGGTGTTGTTTGTATTAATACACCTTGATTGTTTGAATTGTCATTGGAGTTTGTGGTTATTGGGGCCATTCACCAGTCCTCACTGAGCTCCTTAGCTTGGACTGGTGAGCTCCTTAGCTTGGGCTGGACCCTTTCAACTAGAGCAAAGGGGCCTGGAGGATTAACAACCCTCACTTGTACCCGTATGTGGGGTCTCGGGTCATTCTACACTCCCGACCTTGAACTTTCACTTAACACCAAGCTGAATCTTTTAGAGGCTTTAAAGGTATTCATTTTGCCAAACTAGTGCAGCTTCATTCTTCATGCAAAGAAGTCCTGGACCATGACTGGGGCATCTAGGCACTATCACAATAATAGCAACAAGAGCAATAATAATAATAATAATAATAATAAAAACTGAAGCACTGTTTGCTGGTGTTAGGTACAGCACTACTCCATGGGGATGCAAGTGCAGATTCAAATGCACAGTATTTTTCAACTGAATCAAGCACAACACCCATAACAGTACCATCAGCTACTCTAAATTTGGGAGAGCATGTCTAATGCACCCTTATTTTCTATTAGAAGGCAAAGGAATTGTATGGAGGGGACAGAGAGAACAATCGCTGTTTATGTTTTAACTGGTAAAATAGCCTACCCCACTGTTCATATGATGCGAATGCTTTCCATGGAAATTCTGTCTGCATTAACTTTGGCGAGGGCTCCAGTCTATTTTTGGCAGCAATTAAGAACATTCAGGAGATGCCTGTCACTTTTGTTCGCATATTTCCACAGGGCACTTTATTTGTATTTTATGAAAGAAATATAAAATACAGCAATATGGCTTCTGCTTAACTTTAACCATCTTGCATATTGAGGCAGAAAATAGTGTCAAGCCATTTCTCTTCATTGGAATCTGTTCTTCCAGATATTGCAACATGGAGATGTTGACAGCTTTTCACAGGGAATGTTATAATGCCTACCACTTTAATATCACCTGCAATCCTTGACTCTGAAACTGCCTTTTGTCACATTCGAGTATTAAACTTTAAAACTGTGAGGCAGAAAACATTACTGGACCCACCTGACAAATGGGGAAACTGAGGAATGGTGTGATTAAATGTGAAATAGTCAAGAGTGCTACTGATATCAGGTACAATCACAAACATAAATCTCCTATTCATACAACATTATACTAAACCATAGAGAAAAAATACATCTCATAGCCACCATGTACAGACATTTTTACACTGTTTCCTACCATGCAAAAACTAGAGGAAAGAAATTCATACAATATAATTTATGAAATCTTCACCAACTGCATTAATTCTCCAAACATATAACTAGTAAACATGCTAGGAGTTAAGGCTGAATTATAGTTATTCAGGATAAGGATAGAAGATATGTGGGCTGTGGGTGACAAAAGGGAGGTAGTTGAGGTTGAGGAGGAGAACTGCTCAGGTGCATGTAGAGTAGGTATTGAATGACTTCACTGCTTATTTTCTTGCTTGTTATGGTTTGTATTAGGGTATGTAGCTTTGAAAACTTATCTTAAAGTTAACCAAGACTCCAAGACTTTTTGGTGGAGGAATGCCTTAGCTGCTGTTCAGTATATTGTTGAAACTGCTGCCATTTATATTGCTCACTTTGGCAATCCTGGTGCTATGAAAGCACTCTCCAATGTCCAACTCAGGACAGATATGGTATTGGAAGATATACTCCCATGGGTGGCCATTGTTGTTGGTCTTATTTATACTACATGCATTGCTGCATACCTAGGATCTGTAATCATGTACTGTAGCCCTGTGGGGTCAGGCCAATTCTCAGGATCTCAATATTGTGCTGTTAGACAAAAGGGTGTGATACAATTGCACATACACACACACACACACACACACACACACTGCCAGCTCAGGCACATACACATCCAAACCAGCCTAGGCACATGCATACCTATCACCAATTCAAGCACATACACTATATACCCCAAAAGTTAGACACAGATCACTAATTCATATCTCATGCACACAGTGTCATATATATATATACACACACACCAGTTCACACACCTACACATACACACAGGTAAGTTCCTAACTTGGATGGTACAGTGTGTATGTGTGTGCTTGGAACACCTGGGGGAAGGTTCAGGTGAGAGAGAGAGAGAGTTAAAGTGTAGGGAGTGAAAGTTGCCAGAACCAAGATTAGAACTGGTAGACTACAGAGAAGATGGATGAAGAACTGAGGCTTGGGGTTACTTAAGGTAGATTGGGGCTGGAAACTGAGGCAGACAGCTGAGATATTGCAGGGGAGGGGAGGCCAGATAAGTGGTGGCAAGGAGGAGACAGCCAGGAAAGAAACTGAGGCAGAAACCTGGTTGCTCAGGGGAAAAGGAAAAGGCAGTGGGGATAAGACAGTGGCAAAGAAACAGCGGGGTCGGAGGCAGAGAGGAGCTGAGGACAGGTGTTGAAGGTAGCAGTGAGCCAGAAGCAGGAGGGAGAAATGAAACAGAAGTTAGAGGAGTGAGGAGCAGAGATTGGAGCAGGGCCAAACCATAGTAAAGCAAAATCCAACTTAGGGGTCCAAATAACAGTTTTATTAAACAGACAACACACTACACAGCCCCATGAAGTTATTGGTTCACACACACACACATAAGCACTCACAATGGCAGCAGGAGAAAGAGACTCAGTGGAAGGGCTGGAGTCCGGGTAGGGAAAAGAAGCAGAGTCCAAGTCCTTGGTTGAAGAGGGGGTGAGGGGTGATAGCTACGTATCCAGGCTGGAAAGGGGTCCTTGTCCAGTAGGTCTTGTCCAGAGGGGGGTCGCCGGCAGGGCCCCTGGGTGGATAGGTGGTGTGGCATGGTGCTGGTCCAGATGGAGGGGGCATCTCACTGGGTCTGTCTTCACTGTCCCTTTTTATAGGGGCAGACCTTGTGTGACCCTAGTGACAGGAGGCATGCCCAGGCAAGGGTCAGCCCCTGGCGTACTGAGCATCTGTGCTTCATGCAGGGATGTGCAGTTTCGGGTGTCTGCAATGGTGGGGTACAGTGGCAGAGTTGCTGGTTCTGCAGGGTCTTTTGTCTTTCAAATGCTGGGTTCTTGTCTCTGTTCCTGGGTGAGGTCCGTGGTTCCTGGATGAATCAATGCGAGGTGATGGCCCAGTCATTACAGGCCATTCAGTAGAGGCCTGCTACCATTGTATTTCAGTCATTCTCAATCACTCTCATTCATCCAGGACCAATTTACATGGGAGGAGTATGTGACTCATATAGCTGCGACACAGGGGATGCCCGGGCAGAGGACACAAGATAGAGACTTCACATACAAAATGGAAACTTGACATTACTTTGGTTCACTTACAAACACAGGCCTAAACCATAGAATATCCAAATGAAACAATAAAAATCAATACAAAAATGATAATAATACAATATACAACAGTAAGAACCAATACAAACCTAATAATAATACAATATACAACAGTGGATATCCAAAACCAAAAACTTGCTACCAAAATAAAAATGTTAAAGCTTATCCTAAGTCTGAGCTTGCTTATGCTTGTCTATAGGGAATAGAGAGGGAGAGAAAGAAAAGCCAGAAATAATTGGAGAAGGGAAGGGAATGCATATCTATCATATATATATATCTGTGCATTAATAAAGAAAAACGGGGGGGTTTGCTACAGTACCAGGACTCCATTGTGTTAGACATTTTACAAAAACAGGACAAAAAGGTGGGCGGTGTCTTCAGCTTTTTCTGACCCCTTAAGACTTGATTGCTTCCTGCTAAGATTCTGAGAAAGATAAAAGTCCCAAGGGAAAGTGCTTTGGTGTCTCAACAATGAGTTTTTTTTCAACAGAGTTATTGCTGTATATCAGCACTAAGAATAAGGTCTCCTGCCTTGCAAGGCCGTATGCATAGTTTGTATAAAATATATATGTATAATTTATGCAATGTTTCTGTTAATCACACTCTCTACTTAAGACATCCATTAAAGCCCATCACATTAATTTAATTGAAAAATTCTAAAGGAATTGTATTAGATTTTTTTCCATTAAATAAACATTACAGACATTAAATAGAACTCCTAGACACCCATTGTTGCTAACAGAATTATTATGCAAACTGATATCTGTTATCTGCCCTTTCTGGATCTGACCACTAACTCCTCTCCCATCCCTTCTGTTCTACCCCCAGCCCAAATTTAATTATCTTCCTTCTGGTTCTAGGATCATTAACACTATGTATTCAATAACTCTTCCCATAGTCATTCCCAGCTTATTATTTTGCTCTGCCCATATTGAATTAACATGTGAGAGTGCTAAGGTGTTGGAAGAAAAAAACCTAGGTCCCCATGCAACCTTCTGGCCCAAAGCAAGGGAAGTGGGAGATCACTCCTCACTCCTCATCTTGGTGGGTGGGATGAAGTGAAGTGAAGTTTAAACTTGTTCAGAGCTTTTCTATTAAGTGGCCAGCTGTAGCAAAGAGAACACTTTGCTCAAGGCATGAACAGTAGCTGTCCAGATACACTCAGCCAGGTAACAAAAATCTTGGGGCCTACTTAGAATCACTGTTTATCACACATGCACATACAGGAGTACATCAGCATCAGCATTTAAAGAGAACCTAGTCTACTGCCCCAGGCAGAGGAGGGTGCTGTGTATTTGTGTATAAATTACTATATTTTCAAGGGCCTAAACAGACACCAATAAAGGCAGTGGAGGCAATAGAGAAATAAACACTGCTCCCCTGCCCATATCAGCAACAGTAGAACATTCATGAGATTTTCATAGTCCTTCAATTGACCTTCTAAAGAAAGCATTGTGTTTTTTACTGACCCCTCTACCTCTGAATTCTGTCACCATGTGCAACCTCCTCCATCATCACCTTTTCCCAGAGGTTTTTAGAGAAATCTTATTCCTGGAAGGGGTGATCTTGAGTGGAGTGGGAGGCTTTTAGAAATCAGGGCATTATCTAAGTTATTGCTCTATAGATAAGTTCTCAGTTTTATGTGTTGGAGCACTACGGGGACAGCATGTGTTCATATCCAAAGTAACAGGTGCTGCTGCCCAACTGGTAATACCATTGATGGAGATACAAGAAAACAGAAGCTTGTACAGTGCATAGTTCATGCCATTCTATAACCTGATACAGGCAGTGGACAGCATCATGTGCCTGACTGTTATCTGCCCACTCCCTCCTAATTAAGTGAATTCAATATTTTCCCACTTTGTTCCAGTAAACTGGGGAGGTGATAGATTAGCAAGGTGAAGACTAGCAAGTATGTCAGGAGACTACCTTTGTTTAGCAGGGAACTCTTTGGTAAACTAAATCACAAAAAGGAAGCTTATAACAAGTGGAAATTTGGATAAATAAATAGGGAGGAGTATAAGAGAATTGCTTGTGTATGCAAGGGATGAAGTCAGGAAGGCCAAAGTGCAATTGGAGTTGCAGCTAGCAAGGGACATGAAGGCTAACAAGAAGGGTTTCTACCAGTAAGTTGGTAGCAAGCAGAGGATCAGTGAAAGTGGGCCCCTTACTGAATGGGGGAGGCAACCTTGTGACAGAGGATGCAGAAAAGGCTGAAGTGCTCTATGCCTTCTTCGCCTCAATCTTCACAGGCAAGGTCAACTCCCAGACTACTGCACCAGGCAGCACAGTTTGGGGAGGGGTGAGCAGCCAATGGTGGTGAGAGAACATGTTAGGGACTATTTAGAAAAGCTGGACATATACAAGTCTGTGGGGCTGGAAGGGATGCACCTGAGGGTGCTGAAGGAGTTGGCTAAATAAGCTGAATATGAGCCAGCAGTGTGCCCTTGTTGCCAAGAAGGCTAACGGCATACTAGGCTATATTGGTAGGTGTGTTGCCAGCAGATCAAAGGAAGTAAATATTCAGCATTGGTGAGGTCATATCTGGAGTACTGTGTTCAGTTTTGGGCCCCCTACTTCAGAAAGGATGTGGACAAATTGGAGAGGGCTCAGTGGAGGGCAACAAAAATGGTGAGGGGGCTGGGGGACATGACTTCTGAGGAAAGACTGAGGGAACTGGGCTTATTTACTCTACAGAAGAGAAGACTGAGAGGGGATTTAATGGTGGCCTTCAACTACCTGAAGCATGGTTCGAAAGAGGATGGAGCTAGCTTGTTCTCAGTGGTGGCAGATGACAGAACAAGGAGCAACAGTCTCAGGTTGCAGCAAGGGAAGTTTAGGTTAGATATTAGGAAGAATATTTTACTAGAAGGGTAGTAAAACACGGGAACAGGTTACCCAGAGAGGTGGTGGAATCTCCATCCTTGGAGGTTTTTAAGACCCAGCTAAACAAAGCTTTGGCTGGGATGATCTAGTTGGGGAAGGTCCTATCTTGAGTGGGGGTTGGACTAGATGACCTCCTGAGGTCCCTTCCAATCTTCGTTTCCTATGGGTCTATGATTTAGGCTCCTGTTCTGTTGCCAGCATACGTCCTGAACAGAGCAGGATGGCTCTACACAGACCTTGATCCAGACTAACAGAAGAGCAAAGGGTACAATATCAGCTTTGTAAACAGAAAGCTTTGGGGGTTTTGTTGTTAGTTGTCAGGTTGGCGTGCTCTTTTTTTTTTGCTGGTCTTTTGAAAATGCATAAGTCCTTGCCTTCATAACTATTTTTGCATAACAGCTGTGTTTCCGGTGAGCAGCTGGGGGAGCCTTCTGACTCAGCAGAACTACAGGATAAACTGTCAAAAAGTGCGCTCAAGCAAGACTGGGACTGCTGTGGGCCAAAAGATGGGTCCCCTTCACCAACTTCCACAACTGTTGAAAAGAAAGTCATTTATATAGTAAGAGGAGTTCAGATGCTACAGTGACAGGCATGGATTCATTTACCCCAGGGGAATGCTCTCACAGAGAAGGAAAAACTACATGGGTCTTCATTTCATAACTGTATTGTGTGCACAGTTGTTAAATATATCCAGTGATGTATGAAGGTCCCGCAGAGTGCTGAGAGCCTCTCTGTCAGAGGTGAAGGCATCGAGCACTTCGCTGGCTTGTTCTCATTGTGCAAACTGAGCAATTTTTATACTTCAATTTTATGACAATACGCAATGCCTCAGATATATCTTGAGTCACTCTTCCCACACAAGATCAGTATATCTTCTGCATTGACTAGATTTGACCCCTGTGTTTGTGCTGGTGGCTTCTAGGACATTTTTATGCCTTTGCAGGCTGGAAAGGCACTATGACCTAGAGGCTAGGTCACTGGACTGGGAATTGAGACCTGTGTTGTACTCCTAACTCTGCTGTTGAACTTGGGCAAGCCAGTTCATCTCTCTTTACCTCAGTTTCCCTTCTTGCACTTGCCTGTTTAAACTGTAAGGTTTTTGGCATATGGACTGTCACTTACTATGTGGTTATATTGTGCCTAACTAGGTGGAATCTTTACTTGATCAGAGACTTTTAGGAACTACTATAATGCAGAAAAGCAGTAAAAATAAAGGAGATCTGTAGTAGTATAATGGGCCCCACATAGAGAGAAAGCAATATCCCATTTATAGCGAGGAGGAATAACTGTCTAAATTGGTTTCAGTCCATTATCATGAGCAAGCTGAAGTTCTAGTAACAATGAAGTTGTTCTGTGTGCATGTGTTGAGGGCATCAGAGAAAGGAATTACTGTATGGTAAGCAAGCTATCTTGGGTGTGTTTTTAACAAGATAACAAATAATATCATTGTTTTTTAGAATTGAAATAGCTTCTTGAATAGGTGCATAGTCTTCCACAGCACTTCAGAACAGGGAGCAGACGAGCCTCTCCAGAGTCTGTAGGGCTCTTACAACGTGGTACATAATGGGTGCATCTACAGGTCACCCTAAGGCGATGTAGCAACATGCTATGTTGCTGTATAGCGTGCTACAGTAACATAGCAATCATGTGGGTCTACATGTGATCAGCAGCTATGTTGCCGTAGTGGTGCACTCCCCCAGTATAGCATGCCAGTATTTTTTAGTGGCAAAATCTAGTCATGTGCCACATACATGGTGCAGTAATCACCCATACTGCACCATGTGTTAGTATTTGCAAAAGGAAGTACTAAAGCATGGCACCGTAGCAACGTTGCCACACTCATTTAGGAGTAAGCATGCTCTATTCTGAGCTGTCCCCATTAGGAGCCTGCAAACATCTTCTCACTTACTGGTATATGACAGATGTGCCCCTAGAAGCTCTGTGGTATCTGGCTATGAGTACTTCCTGTTCCAGGCAGAGCAGACTAGACTATAGGTCTGACATATACAACAAGCCTGTATCCCATAATAGACACATTGAGACCTGTTGAGTGTCTGTTTCACCTCACATCAGGATCACAGATGAGTATACAAGATATATCTTGGGTGAATGCCCAAGTCAGCAGCCCCAGTATGTTAGTAATCCTGTGTCTAATAAAATTAGAATCCTTTAAAGCCAATCTCTTGGAGTTTACATTGGATAGCAGGAAGTTTATATTGCAACCCCACTAGAAATTTCCCAGGGCACTCCCAGTAAAAACTGTGAGTTCATCTTGAGAACTCAGTTTGCCAGGGAATTAGAGAGTCCCCAGTCTATTTTGAAACTCACAAACATGATCTTACATAATGTCATGACAAACAGTGGTGGTGCAGTGCAGCTCCAGTTATAAAATCAAGTTCTTGAAGTAATAATAGAACCCATTGAGTTCTTGATGAGTGTTTAGTTAAAACAGTAAGAGTAGGAATAAAGCAGTAGTAGTAAAGGAGGAGAAGCAAAAGAAATGCTAAGGAGTTAATGCAATTTCTTTACAATGAAATTTGTCTGTGGAGCCAGCAATGACTCTTTACGTATTTGTTTGTTCCATTTACTTTCCCTCTCCAGCCCAGCACGTTATCATGCGCCAGCTCAAACAGAACTATACAGATGGGACAAAGAAGTGTTTTGCTATACAGAAGGAAGGACTAAGACTCACCCACATATTTCTGCTTTATTTGTGAAACTAGATGCCTACATGATCTAACCATTTTGATGGAGTGCTATCTAAAAACAAGCTAATAAAAAAGATCACAATAAAAAATAAATATGGCCTATGAGCCTTGTTGACTACAATTTGAGTTGGCGCAGCTGAATTTATACCCAATATGACCTAGTACAGTGCAGCTGAGATGTGGAATTTAACATAGCATATTAATAAATAACTATAGTGATATAAGCTTTCAGTGTGCTTCTCTGAATATGTGGATGATGTTATTAAGAAAGTGACTGGAGGGGACTTCCTGGGTCATCTGGTTTAATCCCCTGCTATTGCAAACAACTGTATCATGTAAGTTATTTATAAATGATCCAGGCCCATCTTAAAACTAGATAGGCTGTATCATGTAAAAAGCTGTCTTTCTCCTTCGTTCACTCCACTGGTATTGCGTAGGGGATGAAAGGACACTCAGCAGGTGGCTACTGAGATGTCGGAAAATGTCATCCCTACCTGGAAGTTCTAGTGGCTGAGAACATATATACTACTTGGCTTTCAGGCTTGATGTTCATATGGTTTACATTATCTTCTGAACAGCACACTCTTATTCATGTTTTAAAGGGTTACCCACTTATTAAAGTAGGTGAGAATCTGTTTCATAATATGACACTGAGGACTGAATGCTATTTCACCCTCACACACACAAATGGAACTTATGTAGTAGCATAACTGCAATTTTTGACACTTGTGCATAGTTTATCTTGTGTTTCCCTACTGAGCATGTTCAGAAGGCTGCATTCTGACAGTGCAGTTGCTCCAGGAAAATAGCGGCCCAGGAATGTGTGTGATGTCTGCAACTTTAGTTGCAGAAAAACTGTGTTCAGGAGGGTGTATAGGAGGACCTTCTCACATTTTAGCTCAATAAACTAAAGTTTGGCTGATGACACCAAACTTTGGAGAAGAGTGTCCACACTTGAGGATAGGTTGGGGATCCAGGCCTACCTCGATAGGCTTGCAAGGTGGGCTGATGAAAACCTGATGGCATTCAATACAGAGAAATGCAAGGTGTTCTACCTTGGGAACAAAAACCCACATCACACTTATAGACTTGGGAGTGCCACACTTGCTAGCACCACAACCAAAAGAGACATAGGGGGCATGATTGACCTCAAGATGAATATGAGCCACCAGTGCAATACTGCAGCTGGCAAAGCGAACAAAACTCTGGCTTGCAACTACTGGTGCTTCTTGAGCAAGACCAAGGATGTCATCGTTCCACTGTACTCGGCCTTGGTGAGGCCACAGCTGAAGTACTGCATTCAATTCTGGGCTCCACAATTTGGGAAGGATGTGGAAAAGCTTGAAAGAGTCTGATCAGAGGGCAAGAGAACAGGCCTTATGAAGAGAGGCTGTGAGCTCTGGGACTCTTCAGCCTGGAGAAGTGCAGGCTCGGGGGTGACTTGGTGGCAGTCTATAAGTACATCAGAGGTGTGCATCAGGATCTGGGGGAACACCTGTTCACCAGTGCACCCCAGGGGATGACAAGGTCCAATGGTCAGAAACTCCTGCAAGACCATTTTAGGCTCAACATAAAGATAAACTTCTTTACTGTCCGAGCCTCCAAGGCCTGGAACAGACTCCCCCCAGAGGTGGTGCAAGCACATACTTTGGACACTTTCAAGAAACATTTGGATATTTATCTTGCTGGGTCCTTTGACCCTAGCTGAGTTCCTGCCCCTGGGGCAGAGGGCTGAACCCGATGATCTTACAAGGTTCCTTCCAGCCCTAATGTCTATGAAATCCATGAAATCTATGAAACTAGTGGATAAGGCACTTACCCACAGTGTGCGAGACCTGTATTCTACCCCACTCATTCAGAGAGGGGTTGAATATGTAGCTTCTGCTTAACACCAAAGTACTCTAACCACCAGACCACTAGCTGAACATTGCCCAGGAAACTCCCCAGTCTTCCTCTTGAAGTTGGTCACTGGGCAGCCAGAGAACAAAGCATGTGGGGTTGGAACGGAGGGGGAAAACTGTGTGTAAGATCCTAAAATTGCTATTACGCCACTACTTAAGTGCCACTTAGATGTGTAAAGGTGAAATGGGGTTTATCCCTGAGCTTCTAAATTCCATGAGCAATAGGGCTTTGTCGCAGGGCACCTCGGTACCCCTGCTCCTAGAAAGGAGGAACTGCCAGGGAGCGAGTGAGTGCGCCCTGGCCTGACATAACAAGACCAGCTGAGGCTTGCTCAGGTAATGAGAGCAGCTGTGGGTTGCCGGAGCAACTAAGGGGAGCCAGCTGCCTGTAGGGGGCAGGGCCTGGCCCTTATAAAGCCCAGGGCCGAAGCCAGGCTGGCAGTTCTCTGCCAGCAGTTGGAGAGGCAGGAGTTCCTTTGGCCGAGATATGGGAAGGAGCCTAAGTCGCAAGTACAGCTCATGATAGCCCTGGAGGCTTGAGCTATGATGATGAGTTAGGGCCATGCGGCTTGCATTTGTGTTACAGCCTAGGGGCTTGTGGTTTTGCTTTGTGTTTGTATTATTACACCCGGAGGCTTGGGTGAGGCTGTAGGGGTTGGAGGAGGCCTCAATCACAGGGACCCCAGAGAGTGTGGGGTGCCCTAGCGCCAGGAGGGCGCATTATTGTTCATAGCGCCAGGGAAGGCGCAGTTCACACGCCAGCGCGTGAGCAGCTGGCGGCGAAGAGCGCGGCCAGTGGGCCGCGGGCGCAGCCCGTAGATTGCAGATGGGGACCTAGACCCCGGATTGCGTGTGGGGGAACATAGACCCCGAAGGCGCAGCTTGCACGTCACTGCGCGAGCAGCTGGCGGCGAGGAGCGCGGCCAGTGGGTCACGGGCGCAACCCGTAGGTTGCGGACGGGGACCGAGACCCCGGATTGCGTGTGGGGGGAACATAGCCCCCGGCCCCAGGAAAGGGGCGGTATTACTGAGTAGCCCAGTGTGGGCACGGCGAGCCCCAGAGAAGGGGGGAGCGCCATACTGAGCAGCCCTAGAGAGCGGGGCCATACTGAGTAGCCCAGTGTGGGCGCGGCGAGCCCCAGAGAAGGGGGGAGCGCTATACTAAGCAGCCCTAGAGAGCGGGGCCATACTGAGTAGCCCAGTGTGGGCGCGGCGAGCCCCAGAGAAGGGGGGAGCGCTATACTGAGCAGCCCTAGAGAGCGGGGCCATACTGAGTAGCCCAGTGTGGGCGCGGTGAGCCCCCAGAGAGGGGGAACGCCCTTGTGTATTATTGAGTAGCCCAGTGTGGGCGCACGGGCATAGCTAGCCCGGCTGCAGGCTAGTGCGGCAATCCCCCTCAGACCAAGGCAGGGTGCTGCGGTTGCCCCTGAGAAGACAGGGAGTAGCAGCGCGGGGAGCCAGAGTCAGGGAGGGTGTCCGTGCGGTTGGCCCATAGGACCGGAGGCCCGCTAGAGAGTCCCGAAGCGGAACCACACTGGCAGGGGAGGCCCAGAGTGGGCTAGATCAGAGTCCCAGCAAGAGGCTGGGCATGAGAGAGGGAGCCCAGGGTGGGCCACAGTAGAGAGACAGACCGGACAACGTCCTTTACATCGGCGAGGCTTGGGGCGTGGTAATAGAGGCTGGTAGGAGCCACGCATAGCCCATAAGGCTAGGGCGCTTGGGTAGCGCCCATTATACAGGGAGACCCACGAGGGGTCCAGGAGCTGACAGGCCCGAGGAAACACGAGGCAGCCTCCCTATTACATATATTCCATCAAGACGTGGCGGGCGAGAATGGAGGGTGCCCTCGGGCCGGAGTAGCGCAGTGAGAGGGCCTCAAGGAGATCACGGCCCTCCGCGAGGACCCCGCCGTGACAGGCTTTTTCACAGGAGAGTGCTTATACTTGTACCCCCTCTTCATCCATGAATCTTAAAACCACTAGTCATTAGTTTGAACAACCAGTGTTGTGTTAGTAAGCAAGAAAGCAAGTCAGCACCCCATTTTAAAGAGAGGGAAACAGAAGCTTGGCAGTTAAATGACTTAACTGATCTCCCAAGGCAACTTAGTGGCAGAAACAGGAACAGACTCTCCTTAGGTGAGAGTCTCCTTATTCACACTTCCTTATCTGTTTAAACTGCTACTTATAGATTTCTCTTAGGAATCAAGGGTTGTGTGTATTGCCAGTTGTCAAATCCATTGGAAGTATGTCACGGACTTTATATTAAAGATTGATTGATAACAAGAATCTGAAAGAAGATAATATATTTTTTCTGTGGAGTGCCAAATCGAGAGGCTGCATATTTGTTTTCCCTCCTTCTCAAAATCTGAGAGGTAATTTTGAGAGAGACAAATATTTGAATCTGTCAAATATCCTCCATTCCAATTCCTCCCAGTTTAGCCTTTCGTACTTAAAAAAAACATTAAAAAATATTGACTGTGGGCATAACACCTGAATTATGACTGCACCAGCGAGGAATAATTGCTTACCACACTGGATATACTCTGATCCCACATTGTTCATTCACCCTTAAATATTAATGAAATAAATAGAAGAAATAAAGCAAGGCACAAGAAAAATACGTATTCAGTCTGTGGCAGGGGCAGTGTCCCAATCCCTGCCATGATCCCACGGGAACAGCCATGTCAGCCAGAGACTAACCTCTTCAGGTCCAGACATGCAGTGCGGGCCCGGTGCACAGGGGAACGCAGCTGCAAGCAATCCCAGGACCTGAAGAACACGTGCTCCAGAGAACCAGCCTTGATTAGCCCACAGTGAGAAGTGGGCAGTTTAAAGGGAGGACACTGAGGAGGGCATGGTGTTTGGCATCTCCAGCAGGAAAAACCTCACCAGAGATGACAGGAGGGGACAAGCCTCAAAGAAGATCTTCACATCAGACCCTCAGGAGCTGCCAAGATTGGGACAAGCCCTGAGCAGGGACCAACTCTCTTCCTTGGAAACATAAGTAACTAGGGACAGAGAAAGGGACAAAGTGGATCTTCCCCAGCAGAAGTCCAAACTGATGTCTCAACTGATGTCCCAGAGGAAGATACCCAGGCGGAAAATGGTTGGTGTAAACCAGCTGAAGAAGGAGGGAGGAAGAGAGAACAAGTGAGCCTGTCTGCAGGGAGGAGCAGGGACTGAAGAGAAAACTGAGGCAGCCAGCATAGAGAAAAGGTTTATACAATCCCATCCTGCTGGTGAGAGAGAAACTGAGCAGAGACGCATTACCTGCAGCAAGGCATACCCTTGGAGAAAGGAGAAAAGATCCAGGAGGCATACCTGCAAATTTTGAATTATAAAAGAAATAGAGGGAGAAGAGGACAGTGGCTAAGAAGCCCTCTCTAGGATTTAACTCTTCCATATCAGTGAAAAAGGGTAAGAACCCAAGCCTCAAGATTTGCTTTAAAGTTAAGGGGGAAGCTTCACCCATTTCACAGAAAGGAACAATTGTGGAGGCCCAAAGTCAGAGGGCCTGGGACCGACAGGGGAGGAACTGCTAATGAGTTCATGAAGATAATTCTTATTTGAGTCAATGAGGGAAGTCATATCGTGATGGAACTGGCAGAGAAAGAAGACAAAGCACCATGAGTTAAGACCAGGGAGAAAGACAGACCAGGATAGGCTCCACTCAACATCTGTGGAGAATAGCAACTGTCCAGGAGGAAAGGGGCAGGGTGTCAGTGAGGTGGAGCCCTGCAGAAGATCCATCACGGGGTCAGACAGACTGGCAAGTCAAAACATTCATCCTCCCAAACACATTTCCCATCAAAATGTGACAGGCAAGTGGGAGAGACGGACAGAGGTCAGTATAACCCATCGCAGTTCTGAAGTGGAAGAACATGACCTGCTCTCACAGTCCTACAAACAAGTGTTGCCACTTGTCAGCAGTTGGACATGAAGTATAAACTTTAATTACACTTGGATATAAATGCTTTCAGTGTAGGATTTAAGCTAGGTGGTATTTCCACTGATTATTGCCATTATTGCTGCTGTTGAAGCATTGTGAGAAAGTCCAAAGAAATCCAAAGCCTATTAATCCTTGTGCTTCTCAAATTCTACAGGCAACTTCTCCTTTTCAGAAAATATTTTACATGTGCAATGTAGTTTTTCAGCCATATTTTGGTGCCAGTTCCTTTTCTATTGTCTCTCTTTAAAAAATCCTTGCATGCATCCTAAATTGTATCTCCAAAGTGTGTCTTCTAAACTGGCGTTTCATATTATGTGCATGTATCTACTGAGCTAGCAAAACAGAGAACATGCAAACAGGTGTGCAAAGATTTCTGAGTGAACAAGAATGTTTAGATTTTAGGAGTGCATTTGAAAGGGGAGGAGTGAACACAAAAATTGGATATTTTATTTACAGTAAGTCAAATCCTCTGTTGATGTAACATATGGGAGATTGCATGAGATGTAAGTTTGTGCACTGTTTAGCCCCAAGTTAACCTTTTAAATAGATATTGGCCCGCAATGGCAGAAAATACAGTATACTATTGATAAAGTCAGCACACAATTACCAAACTCAACAAATCATCTCTGTATCAGTTTCCAGCTAAACTTGGTCTGTCCCTACAGGAATCTGCATTGTTCCCAAGCAGTGGCCATAACTATGCAGGGTGACTGGGGCAACTTCTCTGGATGCCAACTGGGTGGCAGAAAAACAAAAGCTGTTACCATAGCCATACAACCACTCCAGCAGTATGGCAGTAATTGGAAGTTGCTGGTGCCCCTGTGTGTAGCACAGGTACGGGCAATTATTCAGGTGGAGGGCCACTTACCAAGTTTTGGTGAGCTGCTGAGGAGAGCAAGGGTAGCCCCACCCTTTGACAGGTGCCCCACCCCCTGGTTGCCATCTTGGGACCAGAAGTTCTGCCCCCTCTAACCCCTGACTTTTGCCACCAGAAGTTCTTCGCCTTTTCCCCCAGAAGTACTTCTTTCAGCAAGGGGTTTTGCCATCTCAGAACCAGAAAAATACCAAATTATATTCTAAAAATCAAACATCTACTACAAAATGCATTAGTTTGATTTCAAAAAATATTTTTGTTCTGATTTACTTGTGTTTGCATAGAGTACATAGAGGTGATGGTATAATAGCTTAAAATGAAGTCTTACTCTTGTATATTGTATGGGTATAGGTTTGTGGGGGGCTGTGGGTGAGTGGGTATATGTGTGGGGTTTGTGGGGGATAGATGTGGGGGGTGTGGGTGTATGTGGGGGGAGCAGGAGGGGGGGCAGATGTGTGGGTTGTGGCATGTGTGGAGGGAAATGGTTTGCCCACAACCCCCCTGCAGCAGGCAGAGCCCCCACCAGGTCTACTCCAAGCCCGGGCTTTGCGTTGCTGCTGCTCCTGGCCCCAGGGTACTGGTGCGGGCCCTGTGCTCCCATTCATCACCACTTCCCCCTCCCGTCTGCCACTACTGCCCTTCTCCTGCTGCTTCCCCACCCCACCACAGTCGCCACTCTGGCACCATGTCTCACCTGCAGGACCGAGACCACAGGACGCAGCAGGAGCCAGGTGAGCCTGGCAGACACCACATAAAACCAGCCAAGAATTAGCAGGGCCAGGCTGGCTCCTGCTGAGTCCTGCAGCCTGGTGCTGTAGCTGGGAACTGTGCGGTGCCACAGTAGCAGGCAGGTGGGGTATGGAGAGGAACAGTGGCAGCAGGCAGAAAAGCAGGGACATAGTGGAGGCAGGTGGTGGGGAGTGGCAGTGAGTGGGTGTGCAGAAGCGCAGTGACAGCTGGGCAGGAGCTTGAAGCTCATGCTGGTGCGCTGGGGCCAGCGATGACTGGGGCCCAGAGCAGGGTGGCAGGAGTGCGGGGCCTGGGCCAGCAGCAGCTCTATGGAGCTGAGCTGAGCTGTGTTAGCAGGGAGAGGGGGGAGTCAGTTCCACAGAGCCCCTGCCAGCCCAGGCCCCACGCTCCTGCCAGCCGCTCTGGGCCCCTGCTGGCTCTGGCCCTGGTGTGGGCCCCACACTCCTGCCCAGCTCTCACTGTGCTCCTGCATGCGGCCACTCACCCCCCCCCGCCACCTGCTGCCACCATTGCCCCACTTTCCTGCCCACAGCCATTCCTCTCTACCCCCTTGCTCACTGCTTTGGCACCACGTGGTTTCCAGCTTCAGCGCTGGGCCTGCAGGAACTGGTCTGATCTGGCCCATCCCTAAGGACTTAGGTGATTGCCCACGGTCCTCCCCTGCCTCCCCCAACTCTTATCTGAATTTCCCTCTCCAGTGGAGGGAGGCAGGAACAGCCCCATGATCCCATGGTGGGAGTGGGGGCTGGGAGGGTCTTGCTTCGGCTGCTAGATCCTGCTGCTGGCTGCCCCTAAGTCCTGCTGCCCCTGGTGCTTTGTGATCTTTGACTGATGTCCAGGACAGATAAATATTAATTTTCTAAATTGTTTAGTGGCCCTACGGGCCAAATATAATGACCTGGTGGGCTGGATCCAGCCTGCAGGCCATATTTTGCCCACCCCTGGTGTAGCAGCTGCTCTAGCTGGCCACATGTTACCCCTTTGTTCCCAAGCATAATATACAGAAGCCTAAAGTTTCAAACAAGGTGTGTGCCTAAGTACATGTCTGTAGAAACATGTTCATGCACACATAGTTTTTGCATGTATTGGGTAGTGGGGATGGGGGTGCTGCAAGTCTGTCAGGTGCATACTTAAATTGCAAGCACATGTAGGTGTGCATTCCTGTTTGAACATTTGGGCTGTATTCCTTTGTTATGCATCTCAGTATCTAAGCTATCATTTAATATGCCCTCCTTGTTCAGGTGGCCAGATGCATTCATCCTAAACCCCTTTTGTGTTGAGGTAGATCAGTCTTGTCAGACAAAACCATTTGCAACTCAAGAAGGTCCCCATATGAAGTCTTAGAATTTCAAAGACATCTACATCACTGAGCCAATGATGCTGTGAATTCCCCATGGAGGAAAACTGTAGCAATGTGTCCTTCTAATGTCGCTGAGCATTGTGAGATGTATAATAGCTAAGTCCTTGTACATTCAAAGTTGCAGGTCAAAAACTGGTGTTTGTTATTAATTCATTTCAGGTACTTTTGAATTTTCCCCCCAGTACCCTGTTGTGGCAGCTGAACTATACAGGGAAGCCTTGCTTTCCAATCACTCCTTTCATGTACATGTTGCAGTGTGAAATATAATATGTAAGTATAAAATATATCCTAAAATAGGGACACTAAAACCTGATACTAACATATTTTGTGAGTTAAAAGACAAAGGAAAACAACATGCAAAAGTTTGAACAAAACAAATCAAGAAAGTTCATACTAAACAAAATGATAACATTCAAATGCAGAATTTTTTATGATTATTTCAAAAGTGTTACATAACATTTTTATTAAATTAATGCACTCCTGTGAAATGCAAAACTATTAAATCAAACTTTTTTTTGAAACCTATGCCTAGAATCAGACTATAACAAATTTGCCTGCCTCCCCATCCTCTGTGTATGGTTGAATCTTGAATGCCCTGTGTTAGAATTGCCAGTGTATCCCTATGGGCTCATGGAGGCACAAAGCTAAACCACCTGGCTCAGTCCAGCAGAAGCATATGGAGGAAATCATTTGGCTCCTGTTGCTGATTTCTGAAAGAACCAGCAGGTTAAATCAACAAGATGATTTTATGGGACAATTCATGTGTTCTTTCCCCGTGAAAGGAAGAGCTGAAGAACTCAACCTCAACATGGAATGGTAAGCTCCTCTTCCCTGTCCTTTTCCCAGAGAGAAGGGGAACAGGCCATCTTTTACAATTTGTGCATGCATGTCTGTGTGCACATGCTATTCATCTTCTTGTGCACCGGCTCCTATCCAAAGGTGCTGTACAGACACAACTCACATGCACACAATCCCACACTTGCCTCCTGGTGTTCTGGTTCTCGTAATTTAAACATTCTTCCTTATCTGGACTGCTTAACCCGGATCTTGGATTCTCTTCCCCCAGAGAGCCACTCCTACCTGCCTTTCTCTGATGCCAACTGCCTCAGTCAGAAAATGGACACATGTAGAGAAGCAAAATTCAAGGCATGAACTAGAAGTTAATCTCACTGCAATAGCAGTGCAAAAAGTGGCAGACTGTGCATTTGAGAGAGTGAAAAATGAGCAGGTCATGCGCTGAAAGGCAGGCATCTGAACACATGGGACAACTGTCCCCAAGTTTTCCAGGGGTAAATTTGCCACTGTTAGCATGCAACTACATTGCTTTTAGAGGTTGCATCATATGTTTGCAAACTGGGACAGCTTGACTTGCACCCAAGTTAACTTTATAGGGTACTTTTACATGTGCTCTGATGTAATCGAGGCTGCTGGAGTGTTCTAATCAAAATGCTTCAGCTTGCTGTAGTATCTCATGTATTCAGTGCCCTGCATTTCAAAATGGTGGTGGAGGCACTTTAACTAAAGCTCATCAAATGAGCTTTAGTTAAAGTGCCCTTGCCACCATTTTGAAACACAGCATGCTGAATACACAAGATGCTGCAGGAGTTTTAGAGTGGCTCCCAAGAGCCACTCTAATCAAAATGTTCCACCCCGCACCTGGGAGCATGTATGTAGGCATGTCCATGACTTTAATTAACAGAACCCACTTAACTCTTCCCCAGCAGGAACAGCACCTGGTATTGGCATGGTGTTTCACCCAAGCAATGGCCTTTTATACTCCCTTTCTCTCTGACCCTTTGTGTCCGGTTGTTAAACCAGTTTTGTTTAATCTGAACAGTGGCCTTTTACACTTCATTTCTTTCCGAGCCGTTGTTTCTAGTTGTTAAACCACAGTCTTTTTGGGAACAGTGGGAATAGTATTTTTCTGTTACCAAATCCCATCCAACAGAAAAACTCACAGGGCATCCTTCCTTAAAAGAAAGGAGGAGGGGAGGACACAGAGACACTGGCCTTTGGGGACAAAGGCAGCTGATTCTTGGTGGAGCTGTGTGCCAGCTGTGAGATCTATTTTGCCTGCCTGCTTTGAGCACAGTGGCATCAGCAGCATCCTCATCCTCTCAAAGCCTTGGCCTGAATAACACAATAAATAATGCCTTAGAGCAATGTGACCTATGGCAGGCAGTAAATGATGGCACTGTCAGACATACACAACTGTTGAAACACACACAGACTGTAATCATCATGCTGTACCCATAGAAAGACATTTGGCAAATGAGATTCCGTTTTCACATTGGTTTGTGCCGAGCATGTAAATTTCCAGTGGGACAACCAGCATTAGAGATGTGTAATTGATTGTCTGAATTATAATAAACAAGCTGTGACAGGTGATCATCCATCATGTTCCTGCTGAATGTTCCAGCACCACAGCGAGAAAGAGAGAGCGCAGGAACATGAAAGAGGGGAATGAGGATTCAGAATTCATGCCGGGGAGAGAGGAGAGTGGGAAAGGGGAAGAAAGGAACATGGAGGAAGAGAGAGAGGGACAATGAACGCTAGCACAATTGCATTAGGGGAGAAAGACTAATTAATCCTTCTGATTTAATGCTGAATTCTTCTGTAGAATTTATTGGATTAAAAAAGTCCTTTCCGTTGATAGAGGAGAGAGGCATAGGGGATTTTGTAAGGGACAATGAGTGGTGTGTGGAGGGAGATGCTCCAAGTACTGAACATGGAAAAGGGAAGAGCAAAGAAGAGGAGGCCCTTCCAGCTGTGATAAGGACAGATCCAATTACAAAAAACAACTGCGCGTGTGAGAGAGGGAGAACAGGTCCGTTCCTCATGCAAAGTTGAGATACCCCAATCCATGTCAGAAATAGTCAGAGATGACCTAATTTGAGAGAGTACATTTGCAAACTTACTAACCTGAACATGCTTTTTTCCATATATTAAAACATTTGCTCTAGATCAGGGGTTTTCAACCCCCACCTTGCAGGCCAGGTCCAGCTTTCAGAGCTGTGTCATCTGCCCTGTGGGGCTTCCCAAGTATCCAGAAATTTGTTGGTGGGGGAACGGTGGCAGCATTAATTGCCACTCTCCTGCTGCCAAATTTCTGGATTTGTGGAGAGCTCCATGGCCTGGAGAATGTGGCCTGGGTGCAGATCACACCAGCAGATCTGGGTATGTGGGATCCAGCTGGTGCATGGCCAGATCCAACTGCACGGGGTTGGGCTGGTGTGCCAGATGACACCTATAGACTGACCTCACATGGAATCTGGTCCATGGTTAAAGCCTGTGTCACTCATCTGGCTAGCTGAAAGGTTGGTTGCCACTGCTCTAGACCACAGCAGCTTACAGCATTATTGAAACATTTCAGACCTTTCTTGTAGCAGTTTTATAATGATTCCTTCATAAGGGAAGGAGACTGAGGTTCTGGAGCAGTCCAGCATTTTAGTTTCTTGCGCTAGCAGGGGCTATTCAGCCTCCTCAGTTATCTGTGGACTCATTGCTGACTTCCCTACTTACTGAAAGACTGTCATCCTTGGATCTAGGAACTACTGCCACTGCTGAATTGCCTAACAGTGAGGGTAGAAGTGAGATTTTTGATCCCTGGAGCACATAGTGTGAGAACAATGCCACATGCCAAAATGTTCAAAGTTGGGAAATTTTGGCACAGAATGAAGTTAGTGGAGGCATTATTTGCTGAATTCTATATCAGGACTCCAAGCATTCCATGGTGTGGGATTTCTTTTACCTCCAAAGTAAAGTGGATCAGCAGGGATTGGGGAAGTTAGTACATTTATTACAGCTGTGGGACTAATTAGCGACATTAATCTATCCAATTTATTTTGTCTTTTTATTTGCTTATGTAGTATCATGTCTTTTTCTCTGCTTATGTAGTATGAATGAACACATCACATTATCACCACTAGTCATTCACCACTAGTCATTATTTTAGTCATTCAAAAATATTTCAATAAATCTTCTGTGAATGTTTTTAACACTTTGACCTAATCATGGGCAGTATTTTTACTGTGCAGCTAATTGGTGATCAGGCACATTATTATTGTGTGCACTCACTGATTGGATGACTGCTGAAGGACTTACACGTTGTTAAACATTCAGATTTAAAATGTATTTTCTGTGACTACTTTTACCACCAGAACTCAATATTCCTGAATATAGTACCAGTATTCACAGAAAGCAAACAGAAGAGTGATGTGGTCACCATGTTAAATATAAAGAGATGAGTTGCAACTATGAACATTCTTCTATTCTTTTTTAATTTGTGAAAAATGTCATTAAAGCCTTAAATTTAAAACAGCTTTAAAATGATCAAATACCTTTAGGGATCTCATACACTATTAATCCAGCCCTAGCATTTAGTCTCTTTTTGGGAAACAAATAGAATTAATCTTTATGTATTGGTAGAGGCTTGGGCTGTTTCTCCTTCCTAGGCCTCCTCTCACATGGGGCGTAGACAGAAGTGATAGTTTTGACCTGATCTGGCCACAGAAAGTGGTCTATAGCCATGACCAAACACAAGTTTGGCTGCAGACCACTTAAAAATGGTGATCGGGTGAAGACATTTCGAAACATAGCATCTTCTGTAACTTGTGTCTGCCTGCCAGCCAGCCTTCTACCTTCTAGCTGGATTCAGAATGGAAGGGTGGAAAGAGAGCAGAGGGAGTTTGGTCTGGAGTTTTTTCAGCCCCTGCTAGAGTGTGAGGTGGGTGTATTGGGGCCCCTCCAAGGTGGGGGGGGAGGCCTCCAGTTCACCTGCGTCACCCTCCAGGGCTGGCTGGGGAACCTCTAGAATGAGCTGCTTCTGCTCCCTTTCCGCCCTCTCATTCTGAAAACAGGGACAGGCTGGGAGAGAGGAGGGGCCATTGCTAGGGGACACCAGCTGCAGGCTCCCAGCCAGCAGCTAGATTCCCCTCCCCCCTGGAACCAACACTGAACTTCTGTTTGGTCCGGGTGGTTGTTGTAACTCAGAAAGCTTCCTGCAAAGTGTTCTGAGTTACAGCGAAGAGCTGCACTTCTGTCTGTGTCCCATGGAGTCACATTTCAATTTGAGCTAATTTGCCCTTGCAAGAGACCAGTGAATCAGTAGCCCTTTTCCCCCTTGAATTCTTTTACAGAAGTCTGATTTGAGCATCCACAGCTCTGCGTATGTACAAGTGATGGAGGCAGAAGTACAATGTAAAGTACTAAGCTCTACAGTTAAGAACAAATCCTGCTCTCCACAGGCAGGACTATTTTACAGACGCTGCAAAAGGAAAAGACAGAGTTTGGGAGCCTGTATGGGAGTATGAGCCCTTTTGTCCAATGGAAGGAATCTGTGGGGCAAATTCAAAGGGTAGCCAAGGAAAGACAGAGCTGCTTAATTTGCCAATACATAGAATCATTGGGTCTTTCACTGCACACTGTCAGGTTGAAAATGATGCGGAGGGTTGTTCAGACCTGCAGCCCAAGTAGGAGTCATTGACTATGTCTACACGGGACACTGAGTATGCAGCAGCCTATGACTACAGTGCAGTAGCGTTGCATGGCAAAAAACTTGACACAATGCTACTGCGCAGTTGTCACAGCCTGCCACAGCCTGCCATGAAAAAGCTGTTCTTCAGTGTGACTGCGCAGTAACTCCAGTTACTGTGCAGTCCTTTATTACTTGCTTATACGAGTACTAAATGACTGCTCAGTTAGCGTCTCATGTAGATGCCGTCACAGAGACCTTTGCTGCTGCTCCATGGCCTAGCTGAGCCGTGGTAAGGCAGCCCATAGTTCTCCTATTAAAGTTATGCATTCAGACCAGGTCTCTGCCAAACTAGGAACAAAGGGGTGGGAATGGAAAAGCTTTGTAGCAACGCTGGATGTGTTCATGGCAGAGGTCTCTCTCATTGACCCCTAGACAGAATGTCTACCTTCTTCTGCTCACTTGTCTCCACAGGCAGCTCTAATCCCACATTGCTAGACTGAAGCAGATTGAGGATTTTCTTCAAACTCTAGCGTGGGGTGTAGGTTTTATTTTCTTAAGGTTATTTTGAGAATCTGGATGACAAGGGGGGCCATGGAGTCTGGAAAGGGGGCAGATTTCTAAAGGGACTTGATCTATTAGGGAAAAGTGGGGAAAGGTTTAGACTGAGAATCTGCAAAGTGCTGTGATGCATGGGGCTTGACTGTAAGTAACTGCTGCTGGCAAGCAGAGGTTTATTTTGGCCCGGGATTGCCCTGGGAACAGCAGAGAAGCTAACACTTTTGGAATTCTCTCCTTTTACGATTCACTCAGCAACTTGGCTTCAAAAGACAATTTAAAAAAAAAAAGAAAGGAAATGTATCCAGATATTCAAGCCAAAGTTTGTATGTGAAGCTGTGAGGAGAAGATTAAAGATCCAATAGCACCAATGTGTGACTGAAGAGCTGGGGGAAGAGGGCTCACTATTTGGGGGCAGTGGCTTCTCAGCCCAGTGTGAAATATGTTTGTGATCTCTGGGAAGGGAGCAATCTCCTTCACCCAGTGTCCACACAAGGTTTAGAGCCTGGAGGGGAAGGAGAAGGGCCAGAGGGGCCAGAGCAAAAGGAGTTATAGAATCCTTTCTTTGCTCTCTTTTTTTTATTTGTGAGCTTGCAGGGGTCTTGTTCTGTTCTGTTCTGTTTGGCTTTGTGTGGTTTGAGGTGTTTTTAAAGCTGCTATTTCCCCAAGTCTGCCCCTCTCATTTCCTTTTCCAGAAGCTGGGCCTTAGTGTTCTCCTTGCGCCTGGGAAATGGGCTGTGATGATGAGATAGAGATGGATCATTCACTTCTGGTGACAGGAATAGATCAAGTTGCATAAAGAAAAATTAACAATCACATAATTGATAAAAAGGGTTAGGTCATTACTGTAGAAAACAGGTTGAGGTTATAACACTTAAATGCAATAATTTTTTAAAACTGTTTCAGTGCTTTTTGATCAGTAGTCCATGTAGGATCCATTTTGGCCAGGAGCATATAGTTTAAAATAATAACTGTTTCAGCATTGGTATGGTAGTGTTGAAGTGATGTTGTAGCTGTGATGGGCCAGGAAATATGAGAGAGGCAAGAGTTTTTGTGGCTGATATCTTTTTGGGATATAAATATATGGAT
Source organism: Alligator mississippiensis (assembly GCF_030867095.1). Lineage (NCBI taxonomy): Eukaryota > Metazoa > Chordata > Crocodylia > Alligatoridae > Alligator > Alligator mississippiensis. The sequence goes on from NC_081833.1 coordinate 23,597,494, forward strand.
ATATTTGAGTGGAGAGCAGGATCATTCAGGAGGGTCATTATCACCTGTGAAGTCCATGGATTAGTGAGTATCAAGCAGATTATAATGACATGGTCCTCCAGCAACCCTCCTGAATATTCTTGTTCTCCATTCAACAGGTTTTTACTACATCTCTCTTTTCTGTTGGCTACCTGATAATTTCTTTTATATCCTCTTTTTATTTACTTATGGAGCTTTCCACAAGCCTTTGTTCCATATGTTGTTTAGCACTGCTGTGCCTGCTTCTCTCCCAGAGACCTGAGGAAGGGTACTGCGATACCCAGAAGCTTGTCTAAATCTATCACAAACATGCGGTAGGTCCAATATAAGATATCACCCACAAAAATTCTTGCCTCTCAGTTTTGGTATGATATATTTCCACAGTTGTTTATATGCTTTTAACAGAGGGGGTGGGCTGTGCTAACCTACATGAGATGATATGAAATGCCAGGTCCACAGATGATGTGGTAATTCAGTAGACCCCTCTGGCAAAGTTATATGGTGGAACCACAGGCTATGAACAGGTTGGGCAGGAGGGTTCTTGAGCCTGTCACAATGATGTGGAGAACAACTATATATTCATATCCATCTAAACATTTTTGCAAATAATAGTGCTATTTGCAATCAAATCCTTTCACACCGATGTAGCCTTTTTGCTAGCTGTTGTTTTCTTTCTTAGGTCCCAATCTGGTAATGCTGTGTGAAGCTTCGCCGCCTGTTTTTGTTTTGACGCAGTTTCGACTCATTTTGAGCTCAAAACAGTGAAACCGAAATGAAACGAAGGGCTTTGAAACAGCTTTGAAATGAAATGAGCCCAGTCGAAATGTTTTGAAAGTTTTGAAACATTTCGAATTTTGAAGCAGCCCGGTGGTGGGAGGCAGGGGAGAGCCAGGGATGTGCTCTGAGTGGCTCCGCAGCTCCATGTGGGTCAGCCCTATGGGGAGCGCAGCCCTGGCTCTCCCTGCCTACCCATCTCCTCAGATCGGCCCTGGTGCAGGGCCCGGGGAAAATCAGCTCGTGTGGGGAGCTGCCCCAGCCTCAATCCCGGGGTGGGGGCAGGTCCCCGCATGAGCTCATTTGTCCCAGGCCTGTCTGCCGCTGGCTCCAGGCGGCAACACCTGTGATTCAGGAGGCAGATCAGGGGCCCACACTCCAGGGAGCAGTCCAGCACAGCCCCTGCAGCCTTCCTGGGAGTGTGAGCAAGCCCCTGATCTGCCTGCTGGATGACAGGAGGCTGGTGCTGCTGGCTGGGAATGGCGCTGGGCACAGCCCATGCAGGGAAGATTGGTGCTGCCGCTGGCTCCAGCCAGCAGCACCAGCCTCCTGTCATCTGGCAGGCAGATTGGGGGCTCACCAGCACCCCCAGGAGAGCTGCAGGGGCTTTGCCAGACAGATCAGGGGCCGCACCCCCAGAAGCAGTCTGCCAGATGACAGGAGGCTGGTGTTGCTGGCTGGGGCCAGCGGCAGCACTGATCTTCTAGGTGCTGGGTGCGGCTCCCAAACAGCAGCACCAGCCTCCTGTGATCTGGGAGGCAGATCGGGGGCCTGCATCCCTGGGAGTAGTCCAGCACAGCCCCCGCAGCCCTCCCAAGGGTGCAGATGAGCCCCTGATCTGCCTGCCAGATGACAGTTGGCTGGTGCTGCCAGCTAGATGCAGCCCACGCTGGGAAGATCAGTGCTGCTGCCGGCCTCAGGCAGCCTCCCGTTATCTGGCAGGCAAATCAGAGGCTTGCCCGCACCCCTGGGAGGGCTGCAGGGGCTGTGCTGAACTGCTCTCAGGGGTGCGGGCCCCCATTCTGCTTTCTGGATCACAGGAGGCTGGTGCTGCTGGCTGAAGCCAGTGGCAGCACCTATCTTCCCGGTGCTGGCTATGGGCAAAACGTCGAAACATCATCGAAACAGCCAAATGTTGAAACAGCATCGAAACAGCCAATGGAGAGCAGGCTCAGGCAGTCCCACATGGGCTCTGAGCAGCTACAGCACGGGGTGCTGGCCACGGGGAGAGGGAATGTCTGCTTTTCTCCTGCACTGAGCACCAGTTCATTCCCCACTGCCGCTGCTAGCTCTGGGATCGCCCATTGGGCAGAAGTGCCAGCTGGGCAGAAGATGTTGCTTGGCTCAGAGAAAAGCAGTGACCCTCCCCCCTCCCGCTAGCCAACACCGGGCAGTATTTGCTGTGGCTGCCTGCCCAGAGCCTGCACCCTGCTAGGCTGCCGTGCGGCTGCTTCACAGCTGCCTCTGTGCTGCCCAGTGGCTGCTCCACATGGCCACTGCTGCCGCACTGGACATCCCAGAGGTGGCAGTAAAGCAGCCACAACACAGCCTAGTACAGTGTGGGCTCTGGGTGGGCAGCCGCAGAAAATACTGCCTGGCGGCGGTGAGCAGGGGGGCTGCTTTCCTCCACGCCAAGCAGTTCGAGTATCATACCTATAATGCCGCTCACTTTAGAGTGATTCAACACTGAAAAATGTCAATGTGGCTAGGGACAGACATTCAAAAAGCCTGAGCCTGAATTGAGTCAATCCTTGCAGGTTAGTCTAACTTGCAAAGCTTGAACTGGTTTGGAGGTGGATAGACATTTCCTTTTCATTCCAGAAATACTGGTGCATGCCTGCAGTGGCTCAGGCTAGATGCTGGGGGGTGCTAGAGCAGCTCTCCCTTCCCTTCTACAATGCTGAGCTGGGGGGGCGGGGCGTGGCCAGGCCCCGGCAGGACACTCTGATTAGGGAGGGGTTTAAACCCCAACCCTGGCCTGCACTGTCTCAGGCTTCCCTCCTGCCCCCACCTCTCACTGCTCAAGGGGTGGGAGTGTTGCCAGCCCCCAGCCCCAGGCTAGCACTCTGAGGTGAAGTACGGTGCATACAGTGTATGCATCTGTTGATGATACTGAGCTTTTTAATCTCTCTCTCCCTGTCTGCAAACCTGACAGGGTTGCAAACTAGCAGGGGGCTGATAAAACCAGTGTTATCAGGCCCATCAGCAAACCACTGTGTTATCAGCCCATCAGCAAAACAAAAGAGTGCACAGCCTTGCTCAGCCCAGCTGCAAAACATCTGGGATGTTGGGGGACTCTGGTTTAAATTAAACCAGGAAGGGGTCTGGGACAAATATTGCATAAAAGGGTTTGACACAAATCAGTTGTCTGATACTACATTCAACCAGGTTTATCTTAAACCACTTTCAGCCATTTTGAAACTGGTTTATGTGCACTGAACTTATGTTCTGGTATAGGTTTCAACCAGTTTCTGATCACTTAAACTGGTTTACGTGTAATGCCCATCCCTAGCCTGCGAGCTTAGATTGAGAGGGAGCACAATGGAAAGGACTGAGTCTAGGACTGAAATTTGCAAGATTTGCTTGTGGATCTGCTGCTGATAGTTTTGTGTGCCCTAAGGCAAGTTACTTAGGCCAAAAATGGCTTCTAACAGAGAGACTTGTGTTTTGGATGCTCCCTCTGAGATACCACTAGTTTTTCCAAAGTGTTAAGCATGCACAATTCCATTTAGATGGTGGAAGTTCTCTAAATGATCTGCATTAAAAGGGAGTATTTTGATAGGTACAAAGAGCAGTTTGGTACTCAAAGGCCACATCTACACAAGATGCTGACCGTGCAGTCATTACTGCACAGTCATTTCGTACTTGTTTATACAAGTACGAAATGACTGTGCAGTAACCTGAGTTACTGTGCAGTAGTGCTGATGAATGGCTTTTTTGTGATGCTGACTGTGCAGTAGCCTAAGATAACTGCACAGTAGCGTCACATCACAGTTTCTGCCACACAATGCTACTGCACAGTAGTCTTGGGCTACTGCACAGTCAGCATCTCATATAGATGAGGCCAGTGCCTACCAACTTCCAATCAGAGTTGAATGTTCAACAGTTTTTTGCACCTTTTAAAAATCTTCCTCTGAGTAATTATGGTTACATTGCCTGGTTGGCTATCAGTGACTTCCAATCTTATAATGAGGGTACAGAAGTTGATCAGAAACCTATCAAAAAGCAAAATCATTGTTAAAAGTATCTGTCTGCCATTCCACATCTGAGAGAAGCATGCATTATTGTACCATAATGACACTTCGCAGTAGGAAGCAATGGTTTGAGGCACATGTCCTTTGGCCTTGTTCCTCACACCACACCCAGGGTGTGTATTTTTGGATACAAATATGCATGCCTTATGCTAGCTGTTGCTTAAACATTTATATGAAACTGAGTGTTTCCAGAAAAAAGATGCTAGAGTCTGTGAATGCTGGCAAAGATCTGCCGGATTCTCTCACTAGCAGGCTTTCAGCCCACTGCTCGGTTAAATATAATTACCGTTACATTTGTGGCACATGAGCATGCCTACTAAAGAGCTGGGCTGGAAACCATGTCATACTCTGAAGATTTGATCAGCCAATAAGATCTTTCTGTTCTGATAATGTTATATTTATAATTGATATCCTAATATCCTATTATGATGCTTTGGAAGGAATTTATAAGTTAAATTTGATTAAAATCTTGGATTGAATTTTTAATAAACTCATAGATGTTAGTTTCCATCTGCTGTTTATTACCTATTATCCCCCCCCAAATAACATTATTAATAATAATTAAAAAAAACTTACAGCAATTTTGAAAATCTCCTGTTTTCTACAGCAATTCACAAGCTTCTTGTCTGGTAGCTATCTATTTTGTTTTGTGGCTGAATAGATAAGCCTATATGAGGACCTCAAAGTGCTTTACAGATATTAATTAACCAAACCTTGCAAACCTTAACTTCAAGAAAGCCGACTTTGACAAGCTCAAGAGGCTTGTTGGTGAGGCCCTAAGGGACCACAACCCCAGGGGGAGGGGAGTCCAGAAAGAGTGGTTGCTCCTCAAGGGAGCGATCCTCAATGCACAAGCTAATTCTAGTCCATCTTGGAGGAAAGGCAGCAAGAGGGGACAGCAGCCCCCCTGGCTCTCCAGGGACCTAGCAGACCTCCTGAGGCTAAAAAGAAAGGGCTACAAAGGATGGAGGATGGGATTCACCGCCAAGGAGGAATATTCTGCACTGGTCTAGTCCTGCAGGGAGCAAACCAGGAAAGCCAAGGCTGCAACTGAACTCCAACTAGCTTCGAGCATCAAGGGCAATAAAAAGTCCTTTTTCAGATATGTGGGGAGCCAGAGGAAAAGCAGGGGCAACATTGGTCCCCTGCTGAACCAGATGGGACAACTGACAACTAATGCCCAGGAAAAAGCCAATCTATTAAATGGGTAGTTTGCATCAGTCTTTCATCAGTCCCATGGGATGCCCATGCCCTCTACAGGACAAGGAGGTCCAGGTGAGGGAGATCCCTTGCCCCACATCAATGCAGACCTCGTAAAGGAACACCTTGAGAGACTGGATACCTTCAAGTCAGCCGGCCCTGACTATCTACACCCCAGGATACTCAAGGAGCTGGCGAGCATCAAAGCCCAGCCTCTGGCACAGATCTTTGAGAACTCCTGGTGCTCTGGTGTAGTGCCCGAAGACTGGAAAAGGCCAATGTGTTGCCTATCTTCAAGAAAGGGAGGAAACTGGATCCAGCAAACTATAGGCCCATCAGCCTGACTTCTATCCCAGGGAAGATCTTAGAAAAGTTTATTAAAGAGGCCATCCTTAATGGACTGGCCGACACCAACATCCTGAAGGATAGCCAGCATGGGTTTGTAGTGGGTAGGTCTTGCTGGAGCAATCTCATTTCCTTTTATGACGAGGTGACCTATCACCTGAACAAGGGAGAGGTGATTGATGTCATATATCTTGACTTCAAAAAAGCCTTCTATCTGGGATCCCATGATCACAACTTGGCGAAACTGGCCAATTGTGGCCTTGGGTCCACCACGATCCACTGGCTGGAAAATTGGCTCTGTGGTCTGAACCAGAGGGTAGTAATTGATGGAAGTCAATCGTCATGGTGCCCTGTGACCAGTGGGGTCCCCCAAGGCTGTGTCCTTGGACCCATACTGTTCAACATCTTCATTAATGATGTGGAAATTGGAGTCAAGTGGACTGGCCAAGTTTGCCGATGACACCAAACTTTGGGGCAAAGCATCCCCTCCTGAAGACAGGAGGGTTATCCAGGCTGACCTGGACAGGCTTAGCAAATGGGTGGACGAGAACTTGATGGTATTTAACACTGAAAAATGCAAGGTTCTCCACCTTGGGAGGAAAAACCTGCAGCATCCTTATAGGCTTGGCAGTGCTACACTGGCTAGTACTACGGAAGAAAGAGACTTGGGGGTCATCATTGACCACAAAATGAACATGAGCCTGCAATGCAATGCTGCAGCTAGTAAAGTGAGCAAAACGCTGGCTTGCATCCATAGATGCTTCTCAAGCAAATCCCAGGACATCATTCTCCCATTGTACTCAGCCTTGGTAAGCCACAGCTGGAGTACTGCATCCAGTTTTGGGCCCCACAGTTCAAAAAGGATGTGGAGAAGCTTGAGAGTCCAGAGAACAGCCACGTGCATGATCAGAGGTCAGGGAAGCAGACCTTATGACGACAGGCTGAGAGCTATGGGGCTCTTTAGCCTGGAAAAGAGCAGGCTCAGGGGTGATCTGATGGCCACCTATAAGTTTATCAGGAGTGACTATCAGTATCTGGGGGAACGTTTGTTCACCAGAGCGCCCCAAGGGATGATGAGGTTGAACAGTTATAAACTCCTGCAAGACCATTTCAGGCTGGACGTAAGGAAGAATTTCTTTACTGTCCGAGCCCCCAAGGTCTGGAATAGCCTGCCATTGGAGGTGGTTCAAGCAGCTACACTGAACACCTTCAAGAGTAAATTGGATGCTTATCTTGCTGGGATCCTATGACCCCAGCTGACTTCCTGCCCTTTGGGCAGGGGGATGGACTTGATGATCTTCCAAGGTCCCTTCCAGCCCTAATGCCTATGAAATCTATGAAAAACCCATTGGAGATAGGTGTTATTTTATTCATTTTACAGACATGTTTGAACTAGACAAACGTTTAGTGATTTGGACAAAGTTCTAGAGCAAGGGTGGATAACCTGCAGTGTGTTGCCACACGTGGCACAGGAAACCTCTGTTGGTGGCATGTGGCAGACCAGGGAGGGGCAGGGAACACAGTGCCAGATAGACCAGGAAGCTGAAAGCAGAGCAATTGATTGGGCAGGGGAAGGGGATTAGAGTGGCACTCAGAAAGGATGTGGGACTTACTTTGTAGCATGCCTGCCAAAAATGGTTGGCTCTCATTGTTCTAGAGGAAGCCAAGAATCATAAGAATCCATGTCTTCACAGCCTGTGAATCCTTTACTTCAACCACGTTTACTTTCGTCCTCATTTGCGACTCTAATGTTTTACTCTTCTTCGTAATCAGGTGTAGTGATTAGACAATGGAAGCAACCTGCAGGTTCTGAACCTTGTCTTATTCCAAAAGCATAATTAGCATGAAAAAAATGTTCACTAGTTCTTTAATTTAAAGAGCGTGTAGTGTGCACACTTGGAGACTTTTGATTCTATCCAGTGGAAAAAGTAGTATGCCACTATGTAGTTTGTGTGTATGCATGAAGGGAATAGAAGTAAGATTATGTGGACAATCTCAGTTCTGGCTTTTCCTAACTTCTCATTTATCACCCATCCCAAAACAAAAACTGAACCCCCAACCCCACCTCGCATTTTCCCTTCCCAGGCTTCATGCACCAACATTTATGCCTTTAGCTGTCATCTCTTGTGCTTGTGTCATAAAACACTATGTGACATCTGTTCCTTTTCCATGTTTCCTCTGCCTCGTTTTCATCCTCCTTCTCCTCTGTTTTCCCAAAATGCAGTTGTAGTTCACTCAAACCCAGCCTTAAACAGTCCTCTTCCAGAAAGCTTACATTCTCATACAGTCACAAATTCCTGGTTTTCCACAAAGCTTTTTTGAAACAGGAAACAAACCAGTGGTGACATGTAGAGGATGCATGGGGGTGCATGTGCACTCTCTGAGAGTGCTGGTGCACCCCTGACAGGCAGCGCTCCTCACTTAGGCAACAGGCGGGGGGGGCAGGAGGGAGTGCTGGTGTGCCCCCTGCAAGCTCCAGCTGGGAAGTGGGGGTGCCAGGAAAGCACCGCTGGCACTTCCGGGAATACCACTGGCACTTCCAGGAGCACCACTCGCTCTTCTGGGTCAGCAAATTCGGCCGCAAGGAGACTTCCCCCCAGTCGCTGACTGGCTGCTGGGGGGCATGTGCCTCCCCCCTCCCCCCCACTCAGGAGGCACCAGTCACCCATGAAACAAACTGATCAAAATGACTAGTTTTGTGTGCTTTGCTTTTTCAGTCAAGCAGCCATATAGCATGGCTTCCTTGGATAGGTTTGTCACCCCCGCCACCACCTGAAAGTTCATACTGACTCTCCTCCAAACCTCTCTGGCATATGACCAGTTCATATGAACAGTGATAATTTTTTCCTTATTACATGCCTGTCTGGGTCATACTGGGGGCTGGCCAAAGCCCCCTCTCTGCCGTACTGCCCACACTGCTACTGCTGGTGGGCTATTTGCCAATGAGGTCCCTGTGCTATTTCTGAAATTCCTGTTGAAATATCCTTTCTCATGCAACTTTTGAGCTGTCCTTGGGAGAAGGCCCACTGGTGCCTATCTGTCTCACCCTCAGCATCACCTGCAGCCTTTGATAGTTAAGTAGAATCACCAGGTCCTCATTTTTCAGACTGTATTGATTTCAGAACATCTCCAAGATCTGGGAGATCCAAGGTGGTTGCCAGACCCATGGGTGTGTTCAGGGTCTTGTGTACTCCTGTTAGCATTGCAGTAGGCCCCCTGCGAAACAACAGATCATACAGGCTGCCTTGGACCATCCTCTCACCACCTTCTTACAAACCTGGCTCATATTTCACCCCGAGGATCAAAAGGACATTTGGAAGACCCTGCCCCTTGTCATTTTCATCTTATACAAAGTAGTCTTTGCCAGCTGTTCCCACTTGCAGCCCCCAAAGAAAACACACGTGGCTATTTGAATCCTTCATAGAGTCTACCACGAGAGTGGAAAGAGTCTACCACAGTGTGTTGTACAACAGTACTGGTAGCAGGACCACTTTCATGAGCACCATGCATCCTCCCAGTAATGTTTCTTTTTTAATGTAGCAGTATGTCTGAGATTATATGTATATTTGCTATGTAGTTTGTTTTCCTTGCGTAGAAACCTGTTGTCCTGGTCTACCAGTAAGACCGTGTAAAATTCCTTGTAGTGCTGCAAGTAGCTGAAATAATTACTTTTCCTTTTTCTGCCTTGGCTTCCATTTTTTTAGCTGTCTGCTTGACATTACTGCTGTCCACTGTGACACTGAATAACTTTCTTGTAGGCCTTTGCAATCTCTTGGCAATCTCATCATTCCAGTCCTAACCACCCACTATGTCCAGGAGTTGCCTGTGTTATTTTTATACATTTTTTCACAGATTCACACCCATAAGTATGATTTACACCTTTACACCTCTGCATTGGCCCAGTTGACTCAGTGTACAGAGTATATAATTATTCAAATATAAGGTTTTATATTATATAACAAACTGATGATATGGTATAAAAGGTTTCATGTGCAAAGTTGGGGGGGTGTATTACTCACAGATTGCTAAACCATAAATGCAAATCGCAGGTCATCCCAGGTAAATCCTATTTAAAAACAATAATCCACACAGTTATAATTTCCATATATGCTACATGTTTAAGTATTTGAGAGATTTAACATTTTAATTGATCCTTTTTTCATCTCTCAGCATCCATGAAACCAGACATACTGTGATATATTTTCATTATAGTCTAAAAGATTTAGACACATCCTTTGTCTTTCATCAAAATTTGAGAGAGGTGTCTAAATCCTCTAGACTGTATTAAAATGTCATTCTGTGACTCTGACCCTGTAGTCAGAAATTATAACAAGTAATACTGAGGTGTTAAAATGTACCTAGAAAAGGTTTTCCACACACAATACTTAAACATGAATGCTATATCTAAGGACTTGCCATAGTTATAAAAAATATTTCATTGGAAAACAATGAATTTCTCATTAAAGCTGTATGTGCATAGTCCTTGTGTAGAAATATATTGTAGACACAATAACTGAAAGGCTGCCAGTGCAGCCAGTCCTAGAGCAGTCTACCTGCAATGGAGCTGACACCTTTCCCAGGATTTATCTGCTGTAGAGATCATACTGGCACACATGAATGAGAAAAACTAAAAGGCAAGTCTTATTCATGGAGCAGTAAGCAAACTTCTGCAGTTCTTTAGTGTCTCTAACTAACTTACTTCCAAGTAAGGGAATCTCTCCAAATTACAACTTTTATCACTACATTGGCACCATGACTTTTACTGGTATAACTATAGTCATACAATGATAAAGTTATAGCTATACCATTATTACTCTGTACATGAACATGCTTATTCCAGAATAAAGTATCTCTTCAGGGAGTGATGCTGGTATAACTACAGCAGTATAATTTTATCAACGGGGTTATGCCTATAAATTTCCTGGTGTAGCCAAGCCCTGTAAGGGTTGAAACATCTAAAAAGTAAGTGGTCACACATGATAAGAGATAGAAGTGTTGTTTCACCTTGATGGTCTCCTGCATTGACCCTGCCTAGGATAAAGAGTACTTGGGGAATTACCTCTATGCCTTGAACTCAGGAAGATCTTGTTGATGCTCAGATGTTGTATAAAAGAACTGTGTTTTTGTGGAACACTTGGCTGAGAGAAGAAGCCCTACATTTGTGGACTCTTCAATGAGGTGGGAGGCCTTGTTTCAGCTGAACCCATGGCCAAGGAAGCTGCAGTGTGACCACTTTTGTTTTTCCCTTGCTGAGAGTGTCACTTTTTTTTGCCTTTTTTGGAATTTGTGTTAAAGAGTCTGTGCCCTCAGTTGGTCAGCTAAGTATAGCATCCATTTCCAGCTCTTCTGAATTTTGAGATATCGGACCATTAAATGTGTCCAAGATGCAGAATTAAATACTAACCAGTTTACACCTCAGACCAATGCAACTTTGAGGGAAGAAAAGGAAGAAACATTTCTCTGGTGTGGTTTTTTCCATCTCTCTTTGAAGTAGCAGCTGTTTGAAACAACTTCCCAGGTTTGGTATATTGGGGGAAATCTTCAGGGAGATGAATGAGTAGGTTGAGCGCAGGTGAGGTGGTCAAGGGTAAATGATAACAGCAATTTATCACTTTGCTGTGCAGTTTATCACATAGACATTACTACCATTTATGAATGTGTATTTTATAAGATATCATGATGTTTACTGACAACAGCTATATTATTGCTGTTCATTTATATAGCTCAGCAAATGCCTGCAGTGCTTCCCAAAACAGATTCAGAGCAGATACACTCTTTGCTCTGAAGAGCTTACTAGCTTACTATCAGTCTCTATAAAATACATTTAAATAACTTACTATATCTCCTTTGTGGCTTTCAGTTATTTTAAGTTAGCTGTGTTCCTTCCTCGCTGACAGGTCCCAGTAGCGATAGAGCAGCTATCATGAAGGGCTGGATGTCATTTGTATATTGGAACATGGAAGTGTTTCAGTCTCTTCGGGTGGCCTGCTATAAAGGATGATGGATGCAGGAAGTGAGGAGATCCCTCCCAGTGGAAATCCTCAGGTGAGAGCCCTTGGGTAAGAGAATCTTATCCCATCATTCAGCTATACATAGATCCAGTGTCTGGGTGAGTCTAACAAAAAGCAAAAACACTATCCCTGGAGGAAAACTGCAGCAAACAATTAACATGTGACTATCTGAGGTCATTTTGGGTGCTTACACAAGTGACACTTTGCACATGATTGGCCCCCTGAAAGCAGTCTACAGTCATCATTTAACACACGTGCATGGCTGCAAAGCACTTTTAAAATGGCTGATCCTGTGAAAAATTAACCCTGATCAAATCAAATATCAGATTAAGGAGCTTTGAAGTAGAGCACCTTAGGGAATTTATTAATCCTTCCAGGCCTAATTTTTCACACGAAGACAGGGCCAGCAGCACTAGCCTAGCCCCACCTGCAGGGCTATCAGCAGGGGAGAGAGGGAAAAGGTGAGGGAGCAACCAGCACAGAGCTGCTTTTGAATGGCCAGAGCTGAAGGGAGGGGAGGAAGGCAGGGTACTCACCTCGAGACCCCCCCCAGCTACCCCAGCTGAGATATTGGGGGATCAAGACTGGGCCCACAAGGTGAGAGGGCTCCATTCCACCCTGCTCCCCCCCAGCCAGAAGCTTTGTGTTGGCTGCTCCCTCCCCTTCCCCTTCCCCTTCCCCTTCCTTCCCCTGCTGACAGCCCTGGACATGGGGGCTGGGGAGAGGGGCAGTTTGGCAACTTCCTCAGAGGCTGCATGAGAACACCCATCTGCTGGCCAGGGCCAGTGCAGGCAGACATCAGGCCTCCCCCCACCCTGCCCCAACAGGTGAATGAATATCTGTTGGGTTGAGGGGGCAGGGCTCTAACTCATGGTACTTTATGTAAAGTGCCTGCACCTGACCTTCCCCCTAACAAAGCATCATAGAAAGAACAGTCTGTCTATCTGAAGCAACCCTAGTGTTCTTAAAGAAATGTTCACATCAACAAAGCCTGTTTCAAGCATCACTATATCACTTTGTGCTCCTGATCTCCAAAATTACTTTACATTTCAGAAAGTCATCCCAAAATTGAGGTTTGTTTACAAAAAAGCAACTGAGAGATTTTCCCATCCTTGTAGTGGAAAGGAAAGGGATGGCTAGACAGAAAAGGAAAAAAAGAAAGGAACGGTGTTCACACTGTGGAAGCGTTTAGTTCTCTGTAACATGGGCAAGAGCTACAGGAAGCAAACTGACATCACTCCCAAACAACAGCATTCTTTTCTTAGCAGGGGTAGTCGCTCTCAGAGAAGGACTTGAAGAAAAGGGGGCCTGAACTCATCCGCTTTCTTTTGTTCCACCACCAGAAAAATAAAGTTTTCCATATTATCAATACATTTGTGAATACTTTGACCACAATACACTATTGAAATGCTCCTTTGTCCTTTCCCACCTCACTAGGAAAGAGTCATGTAGCCTTTCATACTCTTCCATCTATACAGTGGGGATGGTATGCCATCACTTTTATAAGACCCCCTGTGATCCAAGGAAGGTATTACGTAGCTGAAAAGTGTCTTTTCTTTTTTTTAAGACTGAGATTTGATGTTAATTGCCAACTGAGTCTGGCAAATGTTTAATAAGCAGACTTTCTTTTTCCAGTGAAGTAAAATCACTATTGTGCTATCAAAGATTGTTTCTTATGAAATATAATGCCCAATTTGTCAATACTTCGGAGGATATTCTGATAGTGGGCCACAGTACAGTGAAGCAATTCTAGTTTGTGTGTGATAGGCAACAGAGAGTGACATTGAGCAGGAATTGACTATATTACTCAACTGGGGCCATGAAAAACTGCATAGCAGCAGATTGCAAGGTAGTAAGGAGGTGACATGTAGAGGATGAGACTGTCTCTCTGTGCAGAGTGGTGTCCTTTGTATGAGGGCAATCCAACTGGCATGGGCTGACAGTGCATCAGCTAATTGCAAATTGTTTTGTGTCTGATTCTGGGAGAATCCTTGGAGGGAAAGTAGTTTCATTTAAAGAAAGCAGTTGGTAATAAGCAAAATTGGGTTTTAATGGGGTTCGTACAGATAGAACAGAAATCAAATTAGAGCTTAATTGGCATGCACAAGATGGCAAGAGAAGCAGAAAGCACTGAGTAGCAATGGCTGCCTTGTGCTGAGAGGCTCAGCAAGCAGTGCTTATGCAGCTAGTCTCCATTAAATCTCTATCCATAATGTATGAGGCTTTGAAACCCAGGGGATTCCCCAACAAAAGGGGGAGAATCCTCCAAACTACCCTTCAGAAAGTGACGGCCCACTGTCCCAGGAGGAGCCATTCTGAAGAGCACTTTTAGTAACTAATGGTTCACTTTGGCAGCATAGGTGATAGAGCACTAATGCATTCTGAGCCAAGTGCTGGCTTCTCTTCCCTTGCACTCAAATGCTCTCCTGCTAGTCAAGGATCACGGCAAGGAAACAAAGCATTTTCTTTTAAATAAAGTAAAAATGACAGCAATATTTATGAGTGAGAAGCACTGCAGTAAGGTAATCCCTGATTTAAGGAGTCTGTGTTGGGAGAAGCAACTTCATCTTTCAGCTATTCATTACTGAGCTGGGGATAGGACCCAGACTCCTACCCATCCTGGGGACAAACTGAAAAATTCAGATCTATATTTAAAACAAACCAAAATTCTGAAGACTTCAGATGGGAAGCGTTTATTCCTTTATGAAAGGAGATGAGGGGAGAGATCACTTAGTTAAAAACCTGGGTTTAAGTTGCAACTTCTTTCTCCACTCCCTGCACCCCTTTTCCCAAAATTTTGGGATGTTTGTTTCCACTTAGAATTTTGGTTTCTGTCCATCTCCTATTATTCATCTCAATGATCTTGTCCATCCTTTGAATATAGAGCATGTGAAAACGAACTGCCCTTGCCTGTTGAAGTTGGTCCTATTAGAATTGTGCCATGATACATTGTGAGTACTGTGATTGGGATCATGGGGGTGAGAAGTACTTGTGCTGCTGGCCAGGCTATTCCCCCTTCTCTAAGGTCCAAAGTATACAGAAGCATAGGACTGGAAGGAGCCTCCTGGGTCTTTGAGTCCAGTCCCCTGCTGCCTTAGGCATCACATAGTATAATCCCTTTCATAAAGTAGGTGTGAGTGGCTAGGGAGGTTGTCATTGCACTGGCATTAAATCATTTACAACAAGCTGCAGTTGTCTGGGGAAAACAAAATCTGCATCCAGGTTTTACAAGACCCAAACTGCTTTACAGTTTGGCAAGCAAATTTCTGAGAAATGTAAATAAGGGAACAGCTAAAATATGTGGAAATGTTAGAGGTCGAAACCACAGTCACCTAGGCAGCCTCAGCTCCATTGAAATAAACAGACAGTGTCAGCTAAGCCTAACAATATCTACCCTGGGGCATGAAGAGCTTCAATTTCCAAGTGACTACTATGCCAGCAAGACCTGCCATGTCCCAGGTGGGATTCACCACAAGTGTTAAGCAAGTGTTCTTGTGGTCTGGGAGAAACGGTGTCTGCCCCACAGTGAAAAAGGGTGAGGGTTCAGACCTGTGTCTAGATATTCAGATTATTATTTGATATGTAAATGAACAATATCCAATAAAAATGAGAGAATCTGCAAATGGCATCAAGCCTTTTCTTGCAGCAAAAGCACAGAATTCTGTCTCTTGCCCAAGTCATTCATTTGGGATTAGATCATGCCTTTAGGCATAGCCCTAGACAAGGGGTTATGCATAATTGGCCTCCCCATAGGATTAGCCCTGGAAGGCTTGGTGCCACATAGACATATCCATGTCAAATTTCCCTCTCTACTTTCTGCTTCCTCAGGGGAATAGTAATTTGCTGCTTGCTTATTCAGTTGCACTAGCCATCAATTAGTAGAGTGAAGTCAAAGCTCTGCCCCGTCCGTGTACACCTGTACTGGGGAGGAAGGGAGAGAGAGGGCATGCAACAACTTACTCTGTTTCTAAATGAGGTCCAAGTAGCTCATGCAAGGACAGACAAGGAGTTCTCACTCTCTTACACAGCTGTATGTTACAAGCCAGAATCTATACCATGAAGCTGAACCACAGCTTAATAGATTAAAAATACTAGTAACCATGGAATATAGATAACCTCCTAAATTCACACATCTTAGCAGCCTTTAGTCCTTATTAGCACGTGTTCCTGCATGGATCTTCTGAATCCACGCTAAATGCTGAGCATTGCTTTCCCAGCCTTTATTTCAGCAGGAACATGTGGGTGTCTGGCAGCAGTTTATCACTTTTCTGTGGAAAATCATCCATTCAAATATATGATTGCCAAAATCATAGAATCATAGAAGTAGGGTCGGAAGGGACCTTGTAGATCTTCAGGTCCGACCCCCAGCCTGGGCAGGAGGAAAACTGGGCTCAAATGACCCCAGCCAGGTAGGCATCGAGCCTCTTCTTAAAGACCCCCAGGGTAGGAGCCAGCACCACTTCCCTTGGAAGTCGGTTCCAGATCCTAGCCGCCCTAACTGTGAAGCAGTTCTTACGGATGTCTAATCTAAACCTACTCTCCAACAACTTGTGGCCTTTATTCCTTGTTATCCCAGGGGGCGCTAGGGGAAACAAGGTCTCCCCCAAACCCTTCTGGTCTCCCCTAGTGAGTTTATAGATAGTCACCAGGTCCCCCCTCAGCCTTCCCTTGTGAAGGCTGAACAGGTTCAGGTCCCATAGCCTCTCACTGTAGGATCTGCCCTGCTGTCCCCGGATCATGTGGGTGGCCCTCCTCTGAACCCTCTCAATGTTGTCCACATCCCTCTTGAAGTGGGGTGCCCAGAGCTGGACACAGTACTCCAGCTGTGGCCTCACCAGTGTTGTGTAGAGGGGGAGGATCACCTCCTTGGACCTACTTGAGATGCACCTGTGGATGCACGATAGGGTCCGGTTAGCCCTGCCGACCGTGACCTTGCATTGTCGGCCCATGTTCATCTTGGAGTCAACGATAACTCCAAGATCCCTTTCTGCCTCCCTGCTCTCAAGAAGGGAGTTTCCCATCTTGTAAGTGTGCTGCTGGTTACTACTGCCCAAGTGCAGCACCCTGCACTTGTCCGTATTGAAACGCATCCTGTTTTTGTTAGCCCACCCCTGCAACCTATCCAGATCTTGCTGCAGTTTTTCCCTCCCTACTAGCGTGCCCACCTCACCCCAAATTTTGGTATCATCAGCAAATTTAAACAGGTTACTTTTCACCCCGTTGTCCAAATCGCTGATAAAGAAATTGAACAGTGCGGGCCCAAGGACCGAGCCCTGGGGGACTCCGCTGCCCACTTCCCCTCAGGTTGAATATTACCTGTCCACCACCACCCTCAGAGTATGACCCTTCAGCCAATTAGCAATCCATCTGACCGTGTAGGCATTGATGCCACAGTCGCCTAATTTTTTAATGAGGATGGGGTGGGAGACAGTGTCAAAGGCCTTGCTGAAGTCCAGAAAGACTACATCCACGGCGACACCTGCATCCAATGCTTTTGGATGCCAGATCGTAAAAGGCAATCAGGTTGGTCTGACATGACCTGCCCCTAATGAAACCGTGCTGGTTGCCCTTGAGCATCATCCCTGATGCCGGCCCATCACAGATGTGCTCCTTGATGATCTCCTCAAAGAGTTTCCCCAGGATTGAGGTAAAACGGACAGGCCTATAGTTGCCCGGGTCCTCCCTCCTCCCTTTTGAAAAGATGGGGACCACATTGATGCTTCAGGTAATTCCAGTTACTCATCATAAGGCATTTACTAGGTACACTTTTCTTATTAGCAGTAATTATTTAGTTTTTTATTGTAAATAGTTGTAATTTATTGCTTAAAGTTAACACCCTATTAGGATGACTATGGAAGTTTACACCTGTCTAACTGCTGTGGTTTAAGACTGAAGAGTCAGTAATTTAGCAATTGCATAATCTCATACTAGGAAGGCCACTGCATTTAGAGGACTGGGAAATGGGGGGCAGGGAAATCCTCAAAGATCTCTAATTCTAGGGAATGCAGTTATGATACATCTATTACCACAAGGGGGCTGTTTTCAGTATATTGCAAGATAGGCTTTTCCCGCTCCTGCTAATCAGTGTTCTAGCCCTATGATGACTTTATCAGATGTACTGTTCACTTTTGCAGGGAATGTGTTATTTCCAGTTAAGAGCTAGAAAAACAGAAGATTACCTTGCAGCTGCAGCCAGTGAATACTAACCCAAATCATGTGACTTGCACATTAATTAATATAATTAGGGCCAAGAACTGAAGACCAATCTTCTGTCAGAACTCCTAAACCCCACTGTTATTACAAACTTGTATTTATCAGAACATATGCCCAACTCATGGGTCTGCAATCAAATCATCTTCTAACATGCCTAAATACCTGTAACACCTCGAGAACTGGAACAAAGAAGGAACACAGAGGCATCGTCCACATATGCGGGAACATGCGGTTTGCAGTGCCTCAGAGCTTTTGAGGTGCTGCAACACGCACACAGTGCATGTTAATCTGTTTGCTGCACTGCATATTTGCAGTGCAGGGCAAAATTAGATACCGGGAAATCCTGATATCTAAAAAAAAATGCTCCAAAAAATAAACAGGGGGGTGCACATGGCGGCAGCATGTGCTGCTCAAAACCAGAGCCTGGCCAGCCAGAGCCACACTCCAGCTGGCAGCCAGGCTCCATGCACCTGGATCGCCACTGCTGCAACCCCAGGAGACCCCCAGATCCTCAGCCCAGGTACTGGCCCCAGCCTCTCCTGGCACACCCAGGGCAATATGCTGTGTGCCACAGTGCATGTACAGGGACATTTTCCAGGGACAAGTAGCAGTGGCACAAATATGTGCACACTCGTGGGGATGTGCCTTCAGAGAGCTTCCACAAAGACATGTGTGTTGTTTTACCTACTATGGTATTCTATATCTGAAATGAAAATGAATGGAAGCAAGTAGGGAATGTAGTTAAGGTATGATGAACACAAAATGCCATCAGGCTTTATATAGCTATATATGCACTGCAGTGAGATGAGAGCCAATCACTAGCAGAAGTGATGGTGCCACTATAGGTGAAAATGAATCTAAAAGTGCCTCTAATATGTCTAAGGCTCACAAAAGAACCTGTGTCCTTTAAATTCAACCCACCTTAAAAAAAGTTAGAGTCATGTCAGTAATTTCCTTCAAATTCTATCAGCATTTTAAATATTATCTACTGGTTAGTCGTTAAAAAAGTTAAAAAGTAGTACATGTAACTGTTACCATTTTTATAGGACCTACACAAAACACTATATTATGCTTTGCTGCCTTGGCGCCAGCAGAGGGAGCAAACGTTAACTAACACTACCTTTTCTAATACACCAAAGAAAATGTTGGTGTACAAAAAATAAGCATCATATTAATTTTAAGTCCCATTAGAAATGGAGAAGTCTAAAATAATCTGTCTGCCAAACAGAAAAAAAATGATAGTGGTAGCAAAAACCTTTTCAATTCCATGCTTCTAAGTGGGTATTAGCAAGAACAACATTACACAAAATTAAACCATAAAAAGTACTCAAGTGTCCTTGTCTGAGTCAGCATATAGAATTTGATGAGGCTTTTGATATGTTCTCTGCATTACAGACACTAGAGTGAAAGAAGTAAAAAATCTATTTGTTGCCCTTGGCTTGTTCAGCCTGTTGTTCAGTTCATTCCTGTAATATTTCAATATTAATACATTTTTCTCTTTCTCTTTTTAATAGTGTGTGGGTTTCAAACATTGCAACACTGGAAGATGTTTAATGAATCCTCATGAATATACATGAAATGCTGTTACTGTTATCTGATGAGGTAGTAGCCATGGCTTTCCCATCTCAGGTTTCAGCACAGCAGCTCACTCGATGCATCTGTGTGCG
Organism: Alligator mississippiensis; assembly: GCF_030867095.1. NCBI lineage: Eukaryota > Metazoa > Chordata > Crocodylia > Alligatoridae > Alligator > Alligator mississippiensis. The sequence continues at coordinate 23,616,976 of NC_081833.1, forward strand.
TGTGCATGTGTGTGTGTGCATGAGAGAGAGGAGGCAGTAAGGCGGAGGGGGCGGGGAGAGAGAGAAAGAGAGGGAGAGAGAACGTGTGTGTCAGTATGCTTGGGTAGCTTTAAAAAAAGCTTGTGTTATGCCCATACTTAGAAGAAAGGTATACATCCAGTAGAGTGACACAGGGAGGAGGTTGAAGGATTCATAATATGTCTCTGCTCCCTGGCTTTTAGCTTAGATGGCACATAATTGTGAAGACTCAGTAATATTAGCCAGAATTGACTGGGTTATTACTATTACTACTACTACTATTATTTAACATTTATATATTGGGAGCACATATGTCCAGCTGCATGAGGACCTTATAGTGATAGGTACTATGCAAACATATATCTAACAGTGAAGATGCATAGCTTTTTATTGTTAGGCTCCTTCTACATGTTACAGACATTGTACAATAAACTGATTAATTGTGCAATTACCCTGAGACCAGCTACAAGTGCAAAGTAGCTATCATGATAAAAAACTTCAGCCAGGTATACAATTAGACCTTGAAAATGTATACTAACTTTGTAGCTGGTTGCTATTAAGCTTTAATTTACATGAATAGCAGGGTCTCCTCTTTGGCTGTGACCCCTGCTCAGCCATGACCCCCAAGACTCAGGAGCGTGTAAAACCCTCTGGGCCCACTCAGGGCTCTTGGTCTCAGCTGCCCCTCACCTGCAGCCAGGACCCAGAGTCCTGCAGTCCGCTTCACTGAAGAACCTTCTATTATAAAATTTCCATTCCCTTTTACATACTTAGACATTGATTAAATCACCTTATAATTTTCTAATTATAGAGACAGGTCTCTTTGAGTCTGCCACCATAAACCAAGTTTCTAGTCCTTTAATCATTCTTCAAGTGTGGATACCACAGCTGAACTCAGTATTTTAGAGTAGATGTACTGCCTATATTTGTTTTGCCTAGATATAGGTCTGTTGGCCCTACTAAAATGTAGTGTTTGCTTGCACTCAGCTTGCCAACCAATTTCAATTGTACTGTCATAGGCCTGACTTCATCATTTACCACTCCCCCATCTTTGAAAAATCTGCAAATGTTATCAGTGATGATTTTATTTTTTTCTTTCATGTCACTGATAAAAATTATTAACTGGTTTTCAATCAATACCAATCCCCACATGGCTCCTCTAAAAACACTCAACTTAATAATAAAGTATCTGTTTTACTGTTATGTTTTGACACCTATCAGTTAGCTAGTTTTAAATCTGTGCTATGTCACTTTTATATAATTCCAGTTCCTTAATCACAATGCCATGTTGTAAGATGTGAAATGATTCTCAGAAGTTTAAAATGGTAAGCTTGTTCAGGCAGGGCCCTTTTTTCCCCCTTTTACTTTGTGTTCATACCACGCCTAACATACAGGGGCACTGGCCTTGGACTGGCACTACAACAATACAAATTATTAATAATTAATAAAGGAGGCTGAAAATCAAAACTAAGTTCCTAACTGTGGGGTCAGTGCAGGGAGGAACACATGCCAACTATCTGGTGGAAACTCCATTATTTGACTAATTTAAGACTGGACAAGTTTCTTGAGAATATGCTGAAGGAAACCATCCTGCAGTGGCCTCTGGACTAAACAATCTTTTAAATTTCTAATTATTATGATTTTATGTATTTACTGATGATATTGTAGCTAATAATATTTCATACTCCTTCTCTACCTTTTACCAAAGTTTTTAAAAGAGATTTAATTAAAATTTGCAATTCCCCTTTGAGATGAGCAAGCAGTATTTTACCTGTTAAACATAAATTGGCAAAGTGAGGCACAGAGCATGAAATTCAGCTAAGTGTAGAAAAGGCCACATAAGGTCTATGTATCATTTAAATTGGTATCAATCAAGGTAGAATATAAACATAGAATCACCTGACCTCTGTAACTAACTAACTATTCCAGTCTGCACAGTGAAGAATAAACTGTCCACAAGTGTTCAGCACACCAAGAATGACCCACTGAAGAAACATGCAAATAATTCTGAACGACACATACATACAAGAACTTGGCAAACAATCAGTGAAAAAGTGAAATCAATTGAAGTTATTCTTTGTGAATTATTTGCTCAGCTCTAATTGACACAGTTACTCAGCTACCCTGATTTTGTTCAGCTGGGTTGAATGACTCTTCATAATCATGTTTCTAAATCAGTTACCTAATTTGTCACAGTGGCCTAGCTTCTCATCTTTGATACACCAGATAAAATCGAGCATAGCCTAAATTAAGTTAATTTAGATACTTTGGGTTTATACTGAAATACATGAGATCAAAATCTGAATCAATGTTTGAAAGGGATCAAAGACTCTTTGTCTGCTTTGACGCCTGGTACAGCAGGCAGGAAAGATTTCAACTTCCAGTGAATACACTGCCTTAGGCCTTGTTTCTTATTTCATAAATATGGGAAGTAAATCTCTCCCATTGTTCCAAACTGTATAGATATATAATATTGAGAGGAATGTGCAGCAGAATGGATATAATGTGAAAAACCTACAAAGCTGAAAATAAAAACTAAACGCCCCTCTGATCTGCACACATAATCCCATGATACAGCTGACCCAGAATTGTAATGCAAATATTGTAGTTCAATCAGGCTATTTTAAGACAAGATGGGAATGAGGCTTCTGCTTTCCCCAGAAGGAATGTACATCATTGCCTCTTCTTTAATTTCCTTTTGATTAAAAAAATATCAGACTGTCTGAAGACTATGTGGTATCTTTCCTGAGTGCTGAGGGAGAGGAGAAATCAAAAGGAATGAGAAATACAGGTGAACTTGTCAATTCAGGTTCATTGGGAAAAGCTTAGAACTTTTTGCTAGATGTGTTTTATATGGTTTGGTGTGGCTGACTAGGAAATTATTTTTTCCTGTCTGCCTGCCTTATAACCTGCAGTTCTGAAATGCATCATAGACTTCCAAAACAAGGCCTAGGCCAAGCTTATCTGGCTTCTCAGGCTGGATGAGTGGCACATGATCAGTCTATGGGCTGGATTGGGCCAACAGACTTCATTACCCCCCTCCCTGCGCCATGGCAGACACACTGAACACAGGGACAGGCCCACTCCAGGACCCATGCTGCGCACAGTACCCCCCCACCAACGGCTGGGACAGCTGCATGCAGTACCCACTCCAGCCAGTCTGGGACCTATACTACATGCAGCCCCTGTGGAGCAGCTGGAGCAGGTGCCATGCATGGCACAGGTGCTAGAACTGGTGCTACGTGTGGCATAGTCCTGGACCGGCTGGGGCAGGTGCCATACGCAGCACATGTCCCAGACCCTGCATGGGGCTGCTCTGGCAATGAGTGGGTCAACTCAAACCCAGGGGTAGCACCAGTGCTGAATTATGGGGATCCACAGGCTGGATTTAGCCCATGGACCATGTCTTTGACACCCTGGCCTAAAGACACAAAGTTGTTTGGACTACGCCTCTGGATACTTTCCCCTGCCTCCTCTTCAGTAGTAAAGGGTTTTATTTACATAGCCGTCTGTTTGTTAGGTGGAAACAAGCATCTTTTGCCACCTGATCTTTTGCAACCTTAACTTTGTCTTAATGTAGGTGTTCTCCTCTTAAATTTATAATAATGTATAAAGGCATATGCTATTTCTGTGCTTTACTCTGTCACTCCCAGTCCTTTGTCCTGAAGCTAAAATGCCTCAGTAGGATCACCTTGATACTTAAATGTGAAATTTTGAAAATGTGAAGTTTGATGCCAGAAATGGATTTTAGAAACTGATCTTCCCTCCTCTCAAAGCTAGTTGTGAACATACTGGCACCTGGTTTCCTTTGCATTAAACCAGCAAGATCAAGAGAGGGACACTGGTATGTGGGTAGCTCAGTGTCTCTGTATACAATGCCCAGGTTTTTGTGCCCTGGAGAGGTCACTCCAGCTTCACTTTATTTTAAAGCAAGGATTACATTCAGCAAGCTGATGTCTCACTCAGCACAATTCTATTGTATTGCAAGACAGAAAAATGACTACTACTGCTTCCCTCCCAGAAACAATTCTTCCAAATTACACAAAAAGTGAGTACTGAATATATGAAATTAACTGGGCAAAATTCATCATCGGTTTTGCACAACCCTATCTATCCATTTTGAAGGATAGGTGACTGAGTTGGACCTTATTGCCATAAGGTATGTGTGCTTAGATACTATAGCAATGGGCAGATTAGAATGCTTAGACAGAATTTGGCTTTGGATGGCCAAATTATACCCAAACGGCAGTCAGGAGTGAGATGTACTTATGGCAATAAAAACTTCTTCATCACACCCATCAGATATTTTTATGCCATTTTGTTTGGTCTTTCTTTTGGGTTTTTTTTTAGCCTATTTTACTTTTTTCCCCTTTCAAAATACATTAGTTACTATAGAAACAATGCTGTGATTGGTATGGAAAGAGCTTAGTGAACCCCAGCAGTGCAGTATAAAGCCACTTTATATAATGGCTTGAAATTTATACCATGGTTTTGAAAATAAAGGAGTTTCTGTGGTGGTTTCCATGACCACATATGTGGTATAAATATATATATATAGCACTCTTAGATCATCGTTAGTAATCACCCCCTTCTGCCAACTTCCAAGAGATGGTAACACCCCTGCCTGTAACTCTATTCCCCTGATGTAGCATTTTGAAATGTCCATCTAAGTGCTTCAGCAGCATCAATTTTAACCCACCGAATACGTTTAGTTGTTATAGAATAGGTTTATGAATGTGTATATTCTCTACTTTATTTAATTACAGCTACATCTACCTACAGCAGACAGCTGGTAAAGGATTGCAGCTGCCCTTACTCCCCCATTTACTAAAATTCTTGGGATTATTATATAACATCTCACAGCTTTATAAAAGCAGTAACACTGTGCTTTTATCTTGTCAGGTCTCCTAAACAGGGTTGATCTGGTTCAGTACTTTCATGTGTGAACTCCAACTGTTAAAGGAAAAAGTGCTGGTGATTTTAGTAGGTAGCACTGCTTTACCACAGCCAGTACTGATCTGATGCCTCAGCATGATTTGACAGACAGTTGGCTGCAGGATGTGTTGTAATTTTTATATCATGTATTGTACATCCAATATATTTGCCTTTTATGATCAACAAAGGCCTCTTTGCACTTTTTGTAAGAAATGGAGTGTTCACCTGAGTCCCAGATCAATTCCCATGAACGACGCGTGCCCCCAGTGGCTGGGGGGGCACAGCAGTGGCGGGAGTGTGGCAGTGGTAACAGGAGTGCAGTGGCGGTAAGCAGTAGCTCCCACAGATACCACCAGCGCTGTCAGTGGCAGGAGGGAGTGGGGGCGACCGCTGACCAGGGGTCAGAGACCACCCGCAGCATTGGCGGTGGCCAGTGGTGACCATGGACTGCCTGCAGACACTGCCAGCGGTGTTGGCGGCAGGGTGGTGAGCAGAGACTGCCCACAGGCACTGATGACAATGTCAGCAGCACCTTTTTGTAGGGGGTGCACGGCCTCGCTCAGGGGGTGGACGTGCACCCGTGTGCACCCCATACATGTCACCCCTATCAATTCCCACTGTAATAATTGTATTGTTTCTGCACTTTTAAATAGAATCATAAAATCATAGAAAATTAGGGTTGGAAGGGACCTCAGGAGGTCATCTAGTCCAACCCCCTGCCCAAAGCAGGACCATCCCCAACTAGATCATCCCAGCCAAGGCTTTGTGCAGCTGGGTCTTAAAAACCTCCAAGTATGGAGCTTCCACCACCTCTCTGAGTAATCTGTTGCAGTGTTTTACTACCCTTCTCATGAGAAAGTTTTCCCTAATAAGTAACCTAAACTTCTCTTGCTGCAACTTGAAACCATTGCTCCTTGTTCTGTCATCTGTCACCACTGAGAACAGTCCAGTGCCATACTCTTTGGAATCACCCTTCAGGTAGTTGAAGACTGCTATTAAATCCCCTCTCAGTCTTCTCTTCTTTAGACTAAATAAGCCCAGTGGCATTATTGAACCTCATGAGATTTCTTTTGGCCCAGTCCTCCAATTTCTCAAGGTCTCTCTGAATCCTAACCCTACCCTCCAGTGTATCTACTACTCCCCCCGCCCCTCCCCAGCTTCGTGCCATCTGCAAATTTGCTCAGGGTACACTCCAATCCATCTTCCAGATCATTGATGATATTGAACAAAACCAGCCCCAGGATCAACTCCTGGGGCACTCCACTTGATACCGGCTGCCAACTAGACAATGAGCCATTGTCTACTACCCTCTGAGCCTGATGATTCAGCCAATTTTCTATCCACCTTACAAACCATTCATCCAGCCCTTATTTCCTTAGCTTGCTTGCAAGAATGCTTTGGGAGACAGTATCAAAAGTCTTGCTAAAGTCAAGGTATATCTCATCCACTCTGTATCCACACAGCCAGTCATCTCATCATAGAAGGCAAACAGGTTGGCCAGGCATGACTTGCCCTTGGTGAATCCATGTTGACTGTTCCTGATCACCACCTTCTCCTCCAAGTGCTTAGAAATGGGTTCCTTGAGGATCTGCTCCATGATTTCTCCAGGGATTGAGGTGAGGCTGACTGGTCTATAGTTCCTTATCTTCCTTCTTCCCTTTCTTAAAGATGGGCACTACATTTGCTTTTTTCCAATCATCTGGGACTTCCACCAAGTGCTATGAGCTCTCAAAGATAATGACCAGTGGCTCTGCAATCACATCAGCAAACTCCCTCAGCACCCTTGGATGCACTGTATCTGGTCCCTGGACTTGTATGTATCCAGCTCTTCTAAATAGTTCCTGATCTATTCTTTGTTACTGTTGGCTGCTGATCTCCTCCACAAACTATGCTGCCAGGTACAGTAGTCTGGGAGCTGATTTTGCCTGTGAAGACAGAGGTAAAAAAAAGCATTGAGTACTTCAGCCTTTTCTGCATCCTCTACCAATATATTTTATGTATTTCTTAAAGTTCCAGCTCCTGGAGTAATGGAATAGGTGATCATCTCCACTTTTACTAAGGAAAGGTATATTTTTAGCTTTTTGAGTTAGATACAAACTGTATCCACCCTTAAAGCTTAAAAACAGACGTTAATTTTGAAGATGTATTATTTTTAAAATTCTTGATTTTAAGCCAGTCTTTGAGAAAGTAACTCATCAGTTTTGAATCTTGGGGTTAGAAATAGTATGGCTTCTGTCTAATTTTACTGACAGCTGCCATTTTGTATCCCAGATAAAGCTGCATTCCAGTGGTAGTGAATTGAACCCCTCACTTGCCCAAATAACAGGATCTTAATTAAAAAACATCTCTCAAGTACTTGAGATTTGTGGATGTAAGCTGTTATAATACTTGTTATTAAAGCAGGCCAGGTTAAAATATCTTTAAAAATATACAACACAATGCGGTTAATTTAGTTTTCTAATTTATTCTCCATCACTGCTTCATAGGTGTGATGATGTCACTAGCAGTGTGCATACTGGGGCATCACATTGAGAAAGAAGCAACTGTTATGGAGGAAGGTATCTAGGCTCAGTGGAGGAACAGAAAGAAAAAGAAAAGAATGTAAGAAAATAATGTAAATATGCAGCAGTAATTTTTGTTAAGGCACTTTTTCTCCCTGTCTCATTTTCTTTGTCTTTAAAAATAAGGAGGTTGCAGGGGAATTTCTGAGGTCTGTTGTCACCAGTGACAACAGACCTCAGAAATTCCCCTGCAACCTCCTTATTTTTAAAGACAAAGAAAATGAGACAGGGAGAAAAAGATCATGTCCCTATCATCACAGTGAATCAGTAGCAGAGTCAGGAGTAGGACTCTGGGGAAAAGCTAGTATCCAGTTCTCATGCTCAGTCCACTGAACCTAAAGTTTTAGACGTAAATTTATCTGTGTACTGAGGCACTTAAGTAATACATAGGTCATGTGCTGGCACTTTGCCTAGGGTGAATATCACTCTAAGTAAAATTTACGCTGCATTATTAATTGCCCACTTTCCTCTTGATTTGTGACTTTTGTATCTACTAGTTTTTTTCTATTGTGCTGAGCCACTTTAGATTAAATTATCTTCAGAAACCCTCCTGTACTGACTCTGCCACTGCCCAGTGTAGCTTGTCGCAGTCTGAAAGCTGGTAACATCAGGTACTGGTTGGACAGCTAAACTAGGCACCACTAGAACTGATTTCAAAAGCTTAGAGCCAAATATAAATCAGATGCCAGATTGACTTTGTGCCACATGTGTGCTGCTTCATTTCCCCATTCCTTATGTATACTTATTCCGTGCTAATTTATCAATTGTTTTAAAGAACATGGGTATTTCACATTCCAACTGCACCATGCAAATTGAAGCCAAGAATGCAGCAGGATTTTAAAAAGGGCATAATCACACAAATAACAAGAATAACTAGAGTTATAACAGTAAGGATTAAAATTTTTAAAAATGTTTTGGAAGAGATAGAAGTCATCATGCTTCAGGCTATAAACCAACAACCTACTGCAGGTTAGGGTGGTATGAGTTTGAGCAGGTTATTTCATAACTAATTGCCTTCTGAGAGCTTTCTTGATTCTGAAACATCTGAAACTGGACACTGCTAAAGACAGGATATTCAAATGGAAGGTCCACTACTCTGACCCAATGTGGTATTAGCTTGGCACTGTGTTCCTGTATTACATTACATAAAGTGCCCAAACCAGATACAAACATTTTCCTAGAGAAACATGTTGTTTCAAGTGGTCAGTGTTTCTCACTGGGCTGCAGCAGGATGGAGTTTTTTTTCCAGTGGCACTACTTGTTGGATTTCTTTAACTTGCAGCCCAAAAAATAGAGGGAATGAGAGGAAGAAAAACTGGAATATTTCTATACAAACGTCTGGGTATGGAGCCCAGCAGCCTCTACACAGCTCTGTCATATTTCAGCCAAGTTTTAGGGGAATTTAGAAGCTTGCTTGAAGCAGGCCCAGGAGGAACTTGCATTGTTCACATTATTGCTGGCATTCTCTGCTTCCTGGACATCGGCCAACAGGAAATTCCTGGAACAAATCTTTCCACTCAGTTTTATTTTTTTTTAATTTTTATTTTTAGGGAAAAAGAGAAAGACAGACAGACACAGAGACAGCTAAATGAAGTCTGATAAATCCAAGAAACCACTATTATTCCCAAAACACAGATTTGTAGTTTTATATCAGATGTGCCCCTTTGTGGTTTTATTCTTCTCTTGGAAGGATTTATGACCTCACACTCTTTGATTCTGTGACATCAGATGGTGTTGCCATGGGCACCATTTTATTGTCAAAAACAAAGGGATTTTGAAGCATTCCTTAGCAGCTCAGGACACAAAGTCCAGAATGAAAAGAAAGTTTTTTCCCCCTAAATGATCAATCTGTTTTATCAGACCCATGATTTTTCAAGGGGATGTGGGTCAAATTCAACACTGCTATGAACAGGCTTAACTCTGGTTAAGACAAAGATCATTCCACCTGTTTGTTCAGAGCTGAATTTTTCCCCACATCCTACACACTTGGAAACTGCTGTTGTTATTTTTCCCCTTCCCAAAATGTCTGAGAGTTTTCAAATGCAAATAAGTGACAGTCACCTCAGATTAGCCCCAGGGAACAAAGATTTGTTGTGCATATGTGCACATATGTTAATAGCAAGTCCGAGTAAGTCTCAAATGCATATCTATATAGGTGCCTTGCCTAAGCATATAATTTTATCATAATTTAACAATTAGAAGGCTTCGATTTTTTTAATGAGAAGTATCAATACAGGTCCAAAAGAAAGTTGTTAAGAGGAAATTTTAAAAATTCCTTTCCACGTATGTATCCTGCTTCAGTTAAGGCTCTGCAGCTGCTGAATTTAATGCCCAAGAACTGTTGCATAATTCCGAAAGGCAAGTGATCTCACTGCCATATATTTGCTAGAGTAAAAGTAATATACACCAGGGGACAGGTAGGTTAAATGCCATATGGTTAATAAGCTAACCTGGGGATGGGGAAGGAGATAGTAACTTTAATTAATACCCATTTATATCTGTTTTCTGTCCAATCCATCTCTTCAAATGTATTCTTCTAGAGCTAGCCAGCTTAGAAGTGGATCCAAGGGAATACCAAGGATGTAGAATCCTAGCCCGGATTCCTTTCCAGAAGAAGAAAAGTGCTGCCTTAAAAATTGATACATTGCCAGATGTAGTACTTTTTAACATTGGTATGGGCTTGTTCACACTTGTCAAATCAGACTGTGCTTGCTAATGTTGCATTTTCATCAGATATATTCACTGCCACTCTTTCTGTTCCTACTCCTATATCTTTCCCTTCATTTCTTCTTTCCTCCCTTCATTCTTTGTTCTTTTTGTGCCTGTTTTTTGCTTTCCATATGATTCTCTGCCTCTCTTTTCCTCCCTCACTTTCCTTCACCTCAAAAATTCAATCTAACCTAATCTACACTTCACAGAACGCATAGGTTAGACAAGTGCCTGCCTGGAGGAGTTTGATGTATACTATGGAAGCAATAAATAGGCTGATGAACAAAGCAGGAGCAGTTAGTTCTTAATCAGCAATGCAAAGAAATGTTTTTAAGGAGTGATATTCTGGAGAAGGGAGGGAGGGAGGGAGTGGAGGGGCTGGAAGGGGTTGTAACACAGGAAAAGTAAAGCCATTCCATGTAGTCAGGCACAGTATTAAAAAAGGCATGGAGTCAAGATTAAGGAGAATGAGAAGAACAATTCTGACACAGCTTTAGTATGTCAAGCAAACAACAGGTGACATGACAGTAGGTATGGATATCCTTGAAAGTAAGTTAGGGTGCATTTATATGTGCATTCAATGCAATGCAATAAATTCTGGCACAGTTTGCACCAGAGTTGGCCGCTCTTGGATGCAGTATTTATACATGCACCCAGGATCTCAGCATGTTAACCTGTAGCAGAGCAGCCCCAGGCTCACAAGGGGCCTGGAGGTCAGCCCTAGGCTCCAGGTGGTGGCATTGGGCAATGGAGGGGCTGCCTGGGGCATGAGTGTACTACAGTGCAGGAATAGCCAGGAGCTACAGTGTGGGGTTAGCACCCTTGTGCCCCAGCCAGCCCCTGTCACAGTCTACACATGTGTTTGATCATACATAAGTACTCTATGATAAGATAGTACTGTCCCTGATACCAGTGCATGTGTAGACTGTGACACTTTACTGCAGAGCTAATTAGTCTACTCTGCAGCAAAGTTCACGTGTAGCTGCATCCTTTGAAAAGAAATTGAGGTGAATCTGTGAATGAGAGAGGAAACTACTGAAGGGATCTGAAATGGGAATGAGAGGTCAGAGTAGTAGGGTATTCCTATTCCCTCTTCTCACTTATTCTCAAATCTATATCACAGTAGAGAATATCATTAATTCCTCTGCCCCCACAGTTTTTCTTTCTCATATTCTCATCAGCTGGGAGTGACACATGGATAGAAAGACAGGGCAGTGAACTGAGAGTGGCTGATATGTTTGGACAGGAGAAACACTGAAGAGATCTTTGCCAAGGGCAGGTCTTTGGGTAGTAACTGGCTGACATGGATGGATTGCAAACAACTGACCTAAAAAGTTTTCATTTAGTCATAGACTAGGATGGTGGATAAGAATGGAAAAATAGGCAAGACCAGTGATGAGAAGAGCCACTGCCCTGAAGTGGGTTGAGAGCTCCTGTTATGGTGAGAGTATCAAATATAGGAAAAATCTATGGGGAAATGACTCTCCCAAAACCCTGCCAAGGAAACCTAAGCTGTGCTGTATATTACAACTGTACACAGTCCACGCTCGCTCTGAGAGCCAGGTATCTCATCTCTTTGGTAAAATGCCATGAGCATTTGGTGCAAAGACCACATGCAGCCTAAATTCCCCCTTGCTCCAGTACAGGGTGTCAGTAGCTATAGCTCCATGCCTCCCTGCCCCGTGAGCCCTTCTTATACACATGCCCATATGGAGGTAAATGCTGAACAGAGGCCAGTATGGAATAATGGCTCCTGACTCTTGTGTAGACAATTAAATGAGCAGGGAAGGCATGTCTCTTAGGGCACTGACAGAAGTGACATTTGTCATGTGCCCAGCCACTTGAAAGTTCTCTACAGCTGTGCCCTGACAGAAGTGCAGGCTGCAGAATGCTTTACAAGTGCCCAATCATGCAACAAATTAACCCTTATTACATGAGGGCTCAGACGAAGGCAATCCAAAGCAGAGTGCCTTCATTAACTCCTGTCTGATCAAGGCTGGGCAGTTGTAGTCCTGTCCCCAACGCTGTCTGCATGATGGGAGGGAGGAGAAGGAAGGTGAAGGAGTTCTGGGCTGGGGTTTTCCCAGCCTGTGCTGGTGGGCGTGGATTAATGTTCTCATCACATCTCCTTGTGGAGGTAGAGATCAGTTCACAGTGTGGACTACGTTGTTTTGGGATTCCTTGCATCTTATGCATAGAGCTTCTATGCTTGGTGAAAGATTTCCTGCAGCTTTAGGTAAAATAAGGATAGTTGCATGTTAGGAGTGGCAGAGTTTCTCTTAAGTACCGAAATAACTGCAGGTGTTACAATGAATTTCTTACCATGGCCTCAACCAGAATCCCACTTGGCTGAGCCCCTATTCAGAAAAGATTACTTTTCAGCTCAAAGAGATGACTGGGATTTAGATAGGAGAATTAATGTAAAAAAGAAAACCAAAGAGAAGTCCGATGTCTGAAATGTCAATTTGTCTTAGTGGTCTCTTGTATCAGCAGTCTCCTTCTCATCCTTTCCCTGTTTCAGACTTACTTTGGCTGATACAGGGCACTCTGGTCTTCTCCCACGGTATAATATCTCAATGTAGTCTTGCCATGCCACAATACAATATGAACATCAGAGGAAGATCCATACATGTTGAAATATCAAGTAATTAGAACAGTGGGCTAAAATTTTAATATTAAAATGTCAGAGGCATGAATTGCACATGGTGCATTATCATCAATGGAGGCGTAGATCCTAAATGCCTATGCATTAGCCTGCAAATAGAGTTGCCCTATCCCAAATCTAATTATTAAGAAACAAGGACAGGTGGGGCGAGCACATAGAACATTTGCTTTTATAGCTCATGATAAAAATAAAAAATAACAATATCAGTTCAGACATAGGATAAGGAGAACTGGAGGTAAATGCTTAATGTTTTCCAGATGATCTATAGCTGTACAGGCTGCAAGCAATGGGTGGGGTAGCAATCCATAGCCCATGGCTGCAAGCCACCATTTATGCCACCGGTTCAAAAGAGGAAGGTTTAAAAACTTTCCTCTTAGCCTTAAAAAACAGCTGGGGTGATTCAAACACTCATGCACCCTGTGGCTGTCTGTAATTTCCTCTTTTCTCATGAGCAGCATAAACACAACTGTTGGGTTTTTTTATCACTAATATGCCTCCCATGGTTCCTGTATTGGATTTTTAGTTGGAGAAGGGAGAACCATTGTGTTGGTGGGTGCAAGTGTAAAAGGTTAGAGACTGATATAGCCCTTATTAGAGAAGGAAGATGCAGTGCAATTGATTCATGCATGAAAGTGAAATCAAAGGCCAAAAAAAGGAATTTTCCACCACGTGTAATATCTCATATAGGGTGAAGAAAAAAAGATTAAAAAGTCTACTGAACAGTAGCACTGACAGTGGTTTCAAGATTAGCCTTTTGTTGCCACTAGTCCTATGATAGTTCATGGTGAACTAGTCTGAACTATTACCTCCTGATGCTATTGTTGCTTGGCTTGTTTTTATGAGAGTGCAATAAATCTAATATTTATTAGGGCTGTGTGAAGCTGCAGTCCCTGATTTGATTCGGCAGAGATTTGGCCTGATTTGGTGGCCAAATCTCCAAATCCAAATTGAATCAGGAGACCCTTTAATCTCTCTGAATCGAATTGGAACCCTCTGAATAGATTCAGAAAGATTCAGCAATTCAAACATAGATACAGCTTTAAATATTTTTTCTACATACCTCAAGGTACCAGGCGGCTTGCGGACACTGCGATGCTGGGGTGGATGGAGCGTCCCACAGGAGCATGGGGGACTCCCTAGTGCGTTTGGCAGCAGATATGGAAGTGGACCAGAAGCACTTCCGGTCCACTTCTGGGTCCGCCAGGGAACGCGTTGGGGGTCCCCCGGTGTCCCCCTGGATTGGCGATTGGTGCCTTCTGGGTCTGCAGCTGATTGCTGAGCCAGAGAGACACCGGGGGGGAGGGAGGCAGGACGGGACGCCCCAGCGGGCTCCCTGGTGGGCCCGGAAGCAGACCAGAAATACTTCCGGTCCACTTCCGGGTTCACTGCCGAGCACGCAGGGAACCCCCCTGTGCTCCTGTGGGACACTCCATCTGCCTCAGCATCGCAGCATTCATGAGCCATGCTGGTACCTCAAGGTATGTAGAAAAAACATTTAAAGCTGTGTCTGTGTCTGAATCGCTGATTCTCCGAATCGGCATCGAATCTTCAGATTCGGATTCAGCCAAATTGAATCGGGGACAGTGATCCGAATCAATGAATCAAATCACTGTCCCTGATTTAGGCTGAATCCAAATCCAAATTGAATACTGCCCATTTCAAACACCCCTAATATTTATGGTGTTTTGTTTGATGTTTTGATGCTTTGCGTGAGTATGTGATTTCCAATACTGGTTAGCTTAATGTCATTAAAATATATTAGCACTGACCAAATTTACTCAGGTCTGATCCTCCATGGCTGTATGGGTAGGGAGAACAGCCTAGAGAAGAGGGCGCGGGGATCCCAAGTGCTCCTAGAACTTGATTACTAATTACTGTACATGGATTTGAGAATGCTGGCACCACATTTAAGAGCTGGTGGAGGGGACACTCAGAATGTTGTCTTTTATACCCCTTTGGCCTGATTTATACTCAAACCCCTACGGGGGGGAGGCCAGAGAGACAACCGAAGCCCACCTCAGGGGATCCACAAAGCTAGAGAGTGTATGTCCTCTACAGTTTGGACCAAGGTGGCACACGAGTGGGTGTTTGAAGCCAGGCGGGCGCAATGCAAATACCATGAATCAGGCTCCCAGGAGCTCAGGTCATCTTTTTTGGATTCTGTCTTTCAGGATCAAGCTTTTCTACAAGACTGTGAGGGTAGAAGCAAAATTTTTCTTTTAACCCACAGCTGAGACTCATTAATCACATGACTGTAAGAGGAGGGTGTCACAGAGCACTTAGGGGCTCTGTGCCTGAAGAGGGGAAAACTGTTAGAGAAGGAGCCCTAGCAGTGGCTAAGGAGCGCAGCTGCGGGTTGCTGGGGCAACCAGGGAAGGTCAGCTGACCAGAGGGGGCAGGGCCTGGCCCTTATAAAGCCCAAGGAGCTGAGCCCAGGGGCAGTTCGCTGCCAGCAGCCAGAGTGGCAGGAGCTCCCTAAGGCAGGAGGTGAGGAAAAGCCTGACCTCAGCGACAGCTTATAGCAGCTCGGAGGCTTGAGCAATGTTGTTTTAGCCAGGCAGTTTCCATTTATGTTACAGCCCAGGGGCTTGTGTTTTGTTGTTGTTTAAACCGGTGGTTTGGGTGAGGCTATTGGGGGTTGGAGGAGGCCTCATAGGGACCCACAGGGGTGTGGGCCCTAGCGCCAGTGAGGGCGTAGTACCTTCATAAGAGACCCACAGTACCGTGGGGATCCAGGCGCCCATAGGGGCGCAGCATATGGCGGGGGTTAGACCCCAGCTTCAGAGAGGGGGCAGTAGTGTTAGGAAGCCCAGGGTGGGCATAGCGAGCCCCAGAGAGGGGGCAGTATTGTTAGGAAGCCCAGGGTGGGCACAGCGAGCCCCAGAGAAAGGGGGGAAGAATGGCAGCACTTCTAAGGGGTCCAAGGTGGACACGGTGAGCCTCAGACAGGGGGCAGCATTTTGAGAGGCCCAGGTGGGGGCACGGCAAGCCCCAGAGGGGTGGGGCGCGTGATTGAAACCCCAGTTTGGACACTGGGAGCCCCTGATAAGGGGCCGCGTTGCAGGGAGGCCCAAGTTGGACCCAGAATGCCCAGGAGGGGGCAGCAAAGGATTACACCTGCGAGGCTTGGGCTGTGGTAATGGGGAGGAAAGGAGCCGCAGATAGCGCCCCCTGGCAACGGGGCTGGAGAACGGCAGCCTCCCGCTAACTGATATCAACTAATTAATTAACATCAAGGCATGGCAGACGAGAAGGTGGGTGGCTGCTGCAGGAACAGGGGAGCAGGTCACAGTTTGACTAAGCTCTGGAAAGGTACCCGTTACAGAGGGGCATAAAAAAAAAAAACCCAAATGCTGTAAGCCTAACAACAAAATTGTGATTGTTGGCAACTGTGTATATCTTTAGCAAGGAGAATAGAGCTCTTCCAATGCAAAGCACTCCAGAGATAGAGGGTGTGGCTAGGCCAGGGATTTGCCTCATTCTGAATTCATTATGTCTCTGGAGGTCAGCTTTGAGGAGAGTGCAAGCTTTGTCATTTAAAGGATGTAATAACTGAGCTCTTAAGGTCAAGCTCCTGGTGACCCTAGGACAAAATTCACTCCTTTTAACTCATTTTGAAGCTGAACCACTGCACCTTGCATTTACTAGTCTTTGGATAAAATGGCTGGACAGCAAAAGGGTACAGGCTAGGATCTTGAACCTGCTCTCTTTTATACTGAAATCTGTCTTACTGAACCACATACCCTTTAACTTGTTCATTTTACCTATGACCTGGCAAGCAGAGTACTGTGCTAGTGTAAACCAGGGAGTTTCAGGTTCAAATTCCATTTGAGTGAGTTTGGTTTGGAATGTGGGCTAGTTGTTTTCTTAAGTGGCCTAACTACTCAGCCATTAGGGTTAAAACACAGGAGGTCCCCCTTCTGGCATCTGATACCTGCTAGTCATTGGTGGAACAACTGGGTAGACTTTTGTGATGTATGCATATGTATTCCTAGCCACATACCTGCCCAGTTACAGGCAGTATACAACCTACTGCACATGCCCCGTCACTGTGTGGTATGTAAACCTCCACGTTACACATGCAATAGAATTGAAACTGTGCATATGTAGCTGAAAACTGCCATTTAGGTGCATACTGTGAACTAGAATTATGTTCACTCTACACTCCCAAGGTGCTAAGCCTCTAGCAATGATGGCTATTGTTTTTTCAGTGCCCTGGGAAGAGTGGAGGTTAGGGGGCCTTGTGCTAAGTGCCAAAGAACAGGAGATAGAGGCAAGTACCAGTCTCACCGGACCCTGGAGACTCAAGGATCCTGACTGCCACTGCCACAGCATGAGCTAAGGCTGCTGCTGTTGTGGTGTGGTCTGGTGCTCTGTTTATACTTCTGGGCTGTCCTTTTTTGTTGTCCCCCATTCCCAACATGGTTGTAACAGGAAAAGACATTGAGTAAAACTTTCCAAGTGCCTAGTGACTAAAGACATGCCTTCCCTGGCACCACACCACTCAGGATTGCCAACAAAAATAAGGAGGGCAGCAGGGTGCATTTCTGGAGCATTGTCACCACCTCAGTTCCAGGTTTGGAGACTGCATAGTGGAGCGGGTGGGCAAGGCTAATTTTTGGCAGCAGTCTCCTTAGCAGTATGGAGCTAGTATGGGCATGCCCTTCGATGCCTAAGACTCATTACTTATATATTATCCCTCATGTATCCAAACAAGGTGCCATGGGTATCAGAAGGAAAACATGGGGAAAGTATTTTGGAAGATGACATTTGATCTCTTTTAGGTCACAAATGAGATATGTTTGGGCAGTTCCCTACCAATATTTGACTGTCTCACCAGTTCACTGGACAACTGAGCATGAATGCCAGTTCTTTGCCTTAAGAGGGGATAGGGAATGGAATGAAATAGGGGTTGTTGGGTCAGAAGTGAATAATGTGCACTGTAAATGAGTACTCTGGTATACTGCCAGAACTTTCTGGGGATGCAGTGACTTGAACATCAAGGATGAAGTAGATCAGAATTGGGAGCCACTGACAGTTTGGTCTGGGAATTCTGCTCAATGTCTACCCTCTGCTTGAATCTGTCAGTCTTTATTACATGTAAGCACCACATGTTCCTCTAAAGATTGGAAAGGAGGAAAAATCCCTCCTTGTGGAGGGGAATCAAATGAGAAAGCAATTAGTGGAAGGTGGAGGAGTGAGGCTGGCCTTATGGCTTTCAATGTGGATATTGATAGATTTACTACTAGTGTGATGTGTTGAGACTTCTCAGTTCCCTATGCCAAGGGCAAGATATTCAATACTCACCCTTCTGCTTGTGCTTCAAACTGCCCAAGCATCAAAGCACTTTGGAGGACCTGTTGTTTTCATTTTTAACCCATCTGCCCACCAGTCTTCATGTTACCTTAGTACAGCTGCCAACTACGGTCTAGTCTGGAAGTTCTAGAGAAGGGAGCGCTTGCCTTAATGCCCAGAACTTAGACCAGAGCCTCAGCTGCTAAAGATTCACCAGCTTCTCTTTATTCTGGTCCTCTTTAGTCATGGGGTTAAATAGAGAGCAGTGTCCTGGCCCTCCCTTGCCTTTCCCAATACTGTCTTCCTCAGCAAAAGTGTTAACTTACAGTTCCACAGTACTCGTGGTGATTTCAAAATGGGACGATATGTCTGTTTCGCACACAATGAGGCACGTAGGCATGTGCTCTTTTGGGGTTTTCCAGTTTGACCACATGAGTCATCTCTGCTGTACGTGCAGGGTGGAGGCTTCCATGGCATTGGGCTAAGCCAAATGGATAATGCCGGGATTCCAGTTTGGTCCCTGAGCCCTTTCAGGTTTATAAGGGAACCTCCACTTAGCCGGTACATTCAAAGCATCTGCAAAAGAACTTGTGCAAGCTGCCTGTGCTCGGTTTATGTACGGGAAAGTCTCTGCAGAGGTGGCCTCCAGTGAGCGCTGCTCTCCAGTCACACACACCTTCTTCAAAAGCTGCCTTCAACACAGCTCACTGAGATACCAGCTTTGATTCCTCTTAGTTAAATTGGTGTAAACCAGAAGTAACTCCACACTGGAGTTACCCTGGCATAAAACGGCTGTGAAATGAGAATTAGACCCACTGTTGTTTGCATCAGGATGTTTCCCTCATGTATTTTAACAGGAACAGGGATGACAGGTAAATTCATTCATCCCATAGACCTGGGGCTTAAGCGACCAATTTCACACACCTCCCACTTTGTGCTGCCTTGCGTAGCTCCACAAACAGCCCTGTGCGCCTCCTTAGTTTCAGGTTAGAGACAGAAAAATGGCCCCTTTCTGTCAGTAAATAGCACTCCTGAGTGTTTCTCAGCTGCTAGCTTCAGTCCCCTGCAGCACTTTCATCGATTTTTTGCACAATGCAGGGAGGGTAATATTTACCTTGGAGAGAGCGGGAGCCACATGGAGTTCCTCAGCTTGGAAGGAGGCAGTTGCACTTGGGATTGCATGCGACTCGGCTCTTGCAAGGGATGCAGTCAACTTGATGATGCTTCAAAAGTGACCTGGATCCTTAACAGGCTTGTTACTGGTTTGTAAATATAAATTAAAGCCTTTGAGTTTTGGGTTTCTCTGATACAGTTCTTTATCAAATAAATCTGTGCAGCCCAGAACTCAAAAAAAAGAAGAGAAAACTATGCCAGATATGTCACAGCCCACAGAATCTGTGCTTGCTGCACTCCTCTGGCCCTTCCAAATCATCCAGTCCCCTTGTAGACATCCTAAATTCAGTGAAATAAATCCCTCAGCCATGAAATTTCAGTTGGCTTGCTAAAGCTTTTGATAATTCTCAGATCCAAATCCTGCTTCCAGATATACCTCTATTTCAAAATGAGAAATAAAGAGATGATGTCAATGGGGATGTCTCAGCATAGTGGAGGGCAATATTTATTTCTTTTTTGTTACAAAAAACCTACAGCACCTCTGCTCATTTTCTGCCACCTTTTCTGAAAGGAAAGCTCAGCAGCAGAATAAAAAGATAGTTGGCACGGGGGTAAAGTTGACTGAGGCATGTGCATCTGAAGGGACATCTGAATTCCTGCTGTCAGGAATTCCAGCATTAGGCACTCTGATGATTGGGCAAAGATCAAATTTCCTTGAACTGTTGTAATATCCATCATTGAATGAGCTCAAAAGTGCTCTGGGAACATCAATTAAGGTTCTGAGGAAGATTTACAAATGAGAAAACTGAGTCAGAGGGATGGATTTGCCCCTGGTTGCACAAAAGTCAGTGACAGACTTTTATGCTAAAGCACTGACCACTAGACTATGGATGTACAACCTGTGGCCCTTAGGTTGCATGTGGCTTGCCAGGGCAATCCCAATGGCCTGCCATAACTCTTGATCAAACCATTTGTTTAAATGAAAAAGGCTTTGAAAAGAAAAATAGTGAGTTGTGTATCCTTGCTGTGTGCATACAACCGCATGTGCCGTCCAGTTCCCTACTTACAAACATGCTAAGGGCCCACATCTGATTGGAGTGGATTTCACTAGTGGTGGCCTTACACTGGCAAGTGCATCTTGAGAGAGATCCTCAATAATATTTGAGTTGTGCACCCCTGCACTAGACCATACTGTTCCTGCTGGCAACAGAAAGCCAATTGCAAGTGGCATCTCTCTCTAGCACTGCCCTGCTGAAAACTGCTAGAAAAAACATCAAGATAAGTCAGTAAGGAGATAGGTTTGAGATGGTGGAGAGAAGAGGTGGGAACAGTAATGATATCTAGAATGAAGAAGTGAACTTTTTTCATGCTGGAATAAGCATCAGCTTGGGAAACGGTGCATTTGAACACAATGAGGACCTTTAATTAAAAATGTTCCTATTCGAAAGAAATCTGACTTAGGTTTTACTAAAAATGTTACTTCACTTCTTTAATTATACTTCTCTTCTTTAATTGGACAGATTAGTCCAAATCCAGACAGGGAGTCAAGGCCCCTGGGTTATATTTCAAACTCTGCTGCTGACTCACTGATTAACCTTCAGCAACTCAGGCCTTTCTCCCACCTTTGAACTCTCTATTCAACCTGCTGCACTGAGAAATACAATTATCCTGTCTATATTTCAGATTACAGAGCACAGCTCTTGCATTGTTCCTTCATAAACACACATGCTCTATTGAGTGCTTCCCATTTGTTTTCCCCCTCTATTCAATAAACATTACAGTGTACTGCTATAGTGGCCCTGTCTTCTGACTACAGTGTTGTAATTTTTAGCTTCATTTTCCACTCAACCAGATACTTATAGGTATATATTATACATGTCTATATAATATGTATAGTGCTACATATTGTTATATGCTTAATCTGCATTCAGTAAACTATAATCAAGACCCCTACAGAGCAATTTCTTCTTTAAGACCACCCTAACACCTTCTTGGACATCACACTGACTATAAATTGCTCCATTGCTCAACTGATTTTGCTGAACCTTTTGTTGCCATACAGGTTTCCCTGCAGTTGTCCTACTTTATTTCTTATACTTATTTATTTTCTCTTTGTCTTTTTCATGGTCTGCATTTTGTCTCTTCAAAGTGAATTTAATACTATGAAATTAGAAGGCTGTGGAATCAGAAGCTCCACAAGTACAGTACAAAGTTAGTTTATCAAATGATTTGAATTTTTTATGATGTTGTGGGGACTGAAGGCATTCATCTGGTGTGTTGTTTGAATCAGGTAAAAACACTATATATATTTTTCTTTAGGGTTGTTGATTGTAGCCGTGTTGGTCTAAGGACAACTATTTAGTAGGGCCGTGTGAAACTTCAGTCCCTGATTCAATTCGGTGGAGATTTGGCCCAATTCGGTGGCCAACTCTTCAAATCTGAAACAAATCAGGAAACCCTTTAATCTCTCTGAATCAGATCAGAACCCGCCGAATCAATTCAGAGAGATTCAGAAAGATTCAGAGATTTGGACGTAGACACAGCTTTAAATGTTTTTTCTACATACCTCAAGGTAGCGGGCAGCTTGTGAACATGGGTGCCCCCCCGTGTCCTTCCCAGCTCAGTGACTGGTGCCTCCTGCATCTGGGGGGGCTACCCGGGGTCCACCCATGGCCAAATGCTGAGCCAGGGAGGCGCGGGGGGCCCCCCTGCACACTCCTCAGCAGACCCAGAAATGGGCCAGAAGTACTTCTGGTCCACTTCCGGGTTCGCTGCCAAGCATGGGGGGGGGCCCCCCTGCACTCCTGTGGGACGCTCCATCCGCCCTACCTTCGCAGCATTCACAAGCCATGCCTATTACCTCAAGGTATGTAGAAAAAACATTTAAAACTGTGTCTATGGCCAAATCACTGATTGTCTGAATCAGCATCGAACCTTCACATTCAGATTTGTCTGAATCGAATCCGGGACACTGATCTGAATCAACTAGTCGAATCACTATTCCCGATTTGGGCCAAATCCAAATCTGAATCGAATAGGGCCCGCTTTGCACACCCCTACTATTTAGTTGGTCTAATAAAAGTTATCACATTACCTGTAGAACCTTGTCTGCCATACATTTTTGAGGTATTTTTTTATCAGCTGAGTAAGTACCTAAAAGGAAAAGAAACAGGAAGATGTCTATTGCTGAGATCTGCTTCAGCTTGGTTTGAAACTGGGATCGAATCAATGTGACTGGTACATGTGGAAAATATTGGCTAGTATAGGACCTGATCATGTGGGTTGTTGACTGCCCTCTGCAAAATGCTGGGTGGCCTCAGGTCCCAATTAAAGACTCTTAGCAGCTCTCAGGACTGGGTCCAAAGAAAATGAACACAAGTTCATTTGGAGCACTGTTAAATTTAGAACTGTTTGGTTAATTTGTATGATTCTAGGTTTGTCCACATGTTAACAGCTGCAGTGGTTTTGATACATTCCCCTTTGAAACAGCTCCAAATGTACGCATATCCTTACCCAAAGTCATCACTCATTTCAGCCAGCCTGTGGATTTCTTCAATCTGTTTTTCTACTATTACACAGGGGAGAAAAAACCTGAAATGGATCTTTCTCAGGATTGCCTCTAAAATTGTCCTATTAATCCCCCCTCCCTCCCTGAAATGAGTGATGACTGCGTGAGAGAGAGTGAGTGAATATGCTGTAGCTTTTGTACCATGTGACATGGAAGTTGCTCTGGCAACTACGCATGGCTTACTGAATGCCAAAGTAAATAATGGCGAAAAACATGCATACATTATTATTCCCATAATTTCCTGCTGCCCTGAGGCTGTAATAACTTACACACCCTATTTTCCAAGTGGTTCTAATTTATTTCTCATGAGCAAAATTATCTCATCTGTAAAACTCCTCCTCTTTTGCAGCCAGCCTTGCCTCATTTGGAATCAGCACTAGTGAAATGACCAGTCAAGGGAAAGGACTATATTTATCCTATTTACTATTTGTTAGTTAAATTGAGTGACTAAAAGCAGGTTTAAACTCCCTACGCAACTCTACTAGTTTGTGAGCTGCAGATTCCCTTCTACACCAGGACTGAACCTCCATACAGATATACAGATGTATTAATTTGTGATCTACAGCATGCCTAATATCTCAGGACTATGGTTCCCATATAATTTTTGTTACTGTACCTGAATCACTATCCCCTCCCTGAACTCCAAATTAGCCTGCCAGTGTATCTTGATCCTGACATACAATTATCCTTGTCTATTTTTTGCTAAACACCTTTTGACCAAAAAGAAGCAGAGAGAGGAACTGGCCAAATGTTGTCCATTATCCATCAAAGTAGTGCCATGCCTGCTGACGTCTAATATCCCTATGTTCAGAGGCATCTGCTCTTTGTTGTCATCTGTGCTGATTTGTCCATAGGCTTTGAGAAAGCCATAAGAATACACTAATGACTACCAGACCCTTGAAGCATAACAGAACTCTAAGCCAAAAATGCAACTTTGGGAGCAGAAGGAGAGAGAACTTTGTGTAACAAATAAAACATTTTAAAAAATACAACAAAAAATAATTAACCAGACACTTAGATTAAAATATATTTAAAAAATACTCCTACCCTGTGTCATAAATTTCACTTTAAAGATCTAACTCTCCAATAAGATCCACTGAGCAAAGACTCTTATACATGGAAAGCACCATTGTCTACCATGTCACAAGCACAAGGGTGTATGCTAACTGATCTGACTGAAGGCATGGGGCCTAAACTATTACTGCTGAAAGCCTGATGAAGAATGTCTTGCATTCAAAAGCTTGTATAACTTTATCCCAACTACATAGTTGGTCCAATAAAAGATATCACTCGGCCTGTGCGAACCGGCTAGGATTTGCTTCAGATTTGGATAGTTTGGGGGACAGTGATTGGATTCGGTGATTTGAATCACTGTCCCAAATCAATTTGGCCAAATCAGCCAGGCCCATCTGTTGCCCGCTCTCCCAGCCTGGCAATGGCTGCCCCACCTGCCCCAGCTCCTGGCACTTTGGAAAAAAAAGCCCCAACTCACCAGCTGCTGCTGGGGGAGGGGGGGCGATTCCCCGCTGCCCCACACTGCCCCATGCTGCATGGGGGGCTCTGCACAAGCCCCCTGACCCCCTGCTGTCCCAGCCTCATCCATGGCTGCCCCACCCACCACAGCTCCGGCCCTTTAAGAAAAAAAAAGAGAAAACCCCTAGACTCACCGTTCCTGCCGTCAGGGGGCTATCCCCGCTGCCACCCACTGCCCCGTGCCATGTGGGGGGCTCTTCCATGAGCCCTCTGAAGCACTGAGGCCACTGCAGGAGCAATGAGTCCCTGGGTTTGTCGCAATTTTTTTTTCCCTTAAAGGGCTGGAGCTGGGCCAGGTGAGGCAGCTATGTGGGGGGCTAGGGGAGTGGGGGGGTCAGGGGAGAGCCCCCCATGCAACATGGGACAGTGGGGGGCAGCGGGGATCGCCCTCCCACCTGGCAGCTCTCAGTGAGTGGGGGATTTTTTTAAAGAACCGGGAGTTGTGGCAGGCAGGGCAGCTATGGGGGGCATGGGGCAGCAGGCAGGCGTTGGGGGGCACTCAGGGAGGCTGGGAGAGCAGGCAGGGGCTGGGGGCTGGCAGGGGTCCTGCCATGGTCTCCTCCCCACTCCTCTACCCCCTGCTCCCCTGCCCCCTACTTATCAGCTCCGAGTCCGGCTCCAGCTCCCTGCTGCAGGCACCAGGGACTACCTGAATCATCAAAGCTCCCTGAATCTTTCCTGAGGATCCATTCAGAAATCGATTCAGACCTTTTAATTGGTCCCCTGATTCGATTCAGATTCAGAGATTCGGCCACCGAATTGGACCAAATCTCCTCTGAATCAAATCACCACCCGAAGCTTCACACAGTCCTAGATATCACCTCAAGAAATCCTTGCCTCTCACATAATTTCTTGAACTGTCATGGCTATCTTATTTTTTTTTTGCTGAAGGATCACTTTTAAGTCTTATTTTCTTTTTATTGTGCTTTTGTGCCACCACAAAGAATAAACATCTACTTTCAGAATAAAATAATTTTTATTTTAATTTAAGTTAAATCACAACAAGAAAGAACAGTGTTAAAGTCTTCATGAAAAAGTGCTTTGTGTGTGTGTGCTTTGTCAGTCTACTGCAACTCTAGGAACAGAACAGGCATTATCTCTACACGTAGAGACAGAATTCTTGGAAACTGAAAGGTGTACTACACAGAAAAGAAAGTATTACAGTTTTGTGGCTAAGTATGCTGCTCTTTTCATTACTTATATTGTTTGTTTCTTTTTTGTATTCATTCAGCTCAGATTAGAGAACTATTTAGAGGAACTAGACAGGGGAAATGGTCACTTCTTAGACATTTTTACTTTCTGATTCCCAAGCTCTGCTACGGTGATTAAAAGATATTTTTGATTGCAACAGTTCTAAGTGAGACCTATTACAGAAGTAAGTGAAGTGAGTAGGCTTCTGTTTTTGGTTTTGGAAACGGGGAAGAATATTGTGATTTTGCTCTGTTCATACTATTTTCCTCCCCCAATTCTTCTTCTTTCAACTTCTTGCAGGGAAAGACACTGCACTGGCTAGTTATGCTGTCTCCTCCCTTCCAACCTAAATGACTCGTTTCTTTTTGGTTGATCTGCCACCATGGGTCCTATGGTGGTGGTAGTGGCAATGGTGGGAATAGTGAATGGAAAAAGGAAGAAAAATTGCTGTTAGCTTTCAAGGTGCACTGGGGCCTGTATAGTTGAGAAGAGTAGAGACAGTGGGAGAGTTATTCGCTTTGAGCAGACAAGGTTCTTTGAGTGAATCTGATATTTTTTATTAGACCAACTTAAATAGTTTGGAAAAAATTTTCTTAGCAAGCTTTCGGGTTTAAAAACCCTTTGTCAGGCTGAGGAAACCTCTGAAGATGGTGAGTCCCGGGGCTTTTCTTGGATTTTTTTTTTTTAAAGGTCTGGAGCTGGCCTGGGCAGGGCACCCATGGGGGGGCTAGGGGAGAAGGGGGGGTCGGGGGGCTTGTGGCAGAGCCCCCAATGCAGTGTGGGGCAGTGGGGAGCAGAGGAGATGGGCCCCCCCTGCCCAGCAGCACCTGATGAGCACCAGGGCTTTTTTGTAAAGTACCAAGCTGGGGCAGATGGCGACAGCCATGCAGGCGGCTGGGGAAGCAGGTGGGGGTTTGCAGGGGCTGGGGGAGTGGAGGGGTCAGGAGGATGGCAGGGGTCCCCCCATGGTCCCCTCCCCTGACCCAATCCCCCCCTCCCCTGCCCCTACTTACCAGCTCAGGGTCAGGTGCAGCTCCTTGCTGCAGCCACCGGGGACTGCCTGAATCATCAAAGCTCTCTGAATCTTTTCTGAAGATTTGGAGAGCATTGAATTGATTCAGACCTTTAAATTGGTCCTCTGATTCGATTCAGATTTGGAGATTCGGCCACTGAATCAGGCTGAATCTCCTCCGAATAAAATCACCACCCAAAGCTTCACACAGCCCTAATATTTACAGCTTGAAAGCCTTGAAAGCCTCTTTTGGTTTTTAACGTTTAGTTTTATAAGTCCTTTTTTCTTGAATACCTAAAATTTCCAGACTAAACTCCTTCAGCGTGTCTTTTAAAGGAACCCACTCACACATGAATTTAATTTAGGTTTAAGACAGTTTCTTCTGTGCTAAATAAAACAGCAATTAATAATTAAGAACATACCTTTTGTAGCTGAACAATCTTTCATAGCTGTTAAACTCCAAGACATGTTTTGCCTTTTAATAATTAATTTTTATTTTATGAGCATACAGTAAGTGCCTTGTGGGAAAGTGGAGGAAGGCTGGTCTTCTGGCTTAATGTGCAGCATTCAGGTCAGATGCTGGTTCTATTCCTGGCTGTATTATATGTTTCTTGTATGGTTGTGACTGGGTTTTTAGACAAGTCATATAACCTCTGCTTCAGTTTCTGCTTCTATAAAATGAGGGTAATATTAGTTACTTATAATTATTACCGATCACTTTAAAAGCTTTAGTGAGCTAGGGAAACACGGTTCCTTGGTCTGTCCATGGTATTATCTTTGAGATCAGAGGTGAATTATAATTTCAATCATCATTCTATAACAAGAGCAGTATGTAGCACAGAACGAAAAATAAAAATCCTGTTTCTTTCCCTACTGATAACTCATGAATCAGTACAATACAAACCCAAGATGTTTATATGAACTGAGCCCCTATAGCCTTACACTGAGTTCTTTTAGCCAGTTTATTTGCTTAAGGTTTAAAAGATATTTCTGAGCCTTGGTAAAGAGGAAATTTCATCTTTGAACAAATCCTCGTACACCAGGTTTTCTGTAAACAGGCACTGCCTCAAGCCCTTTTCTCTAATTATTCATCTGATCTATACAGAATGGAGTCAGCTCAGTGTATTTCACCTGACAAACTGACTTTAAATTCTACAGCTGTGCTTTTTAAATCTGTGCCTTGGTGCTGGAAACACAGCAGGAGCCAGTGAAGGGAAGAACTAAAAGCAGCTGGTGCCAGCAAACTGTGCTGTTACAGTGTGGAACTTACACTGGTAAAGCAAAAGCTTTGGGAAACATATAATGGGACTGGATAAGTGGTACTCTTCCTTGCAAATGCATTAGGGGGTCTTGCACTGCTGAAAGTGCCATCTTTTTTCATGAAACATAAAAAGCACAGTTCTGACCGCTTATGGTCTATTAGTCCTTTTTGCAGGAGCTGGGGTTCTTGTTCATGGGCCAAATTCCAGTCTTCGCTAAATAATCATATCCTACCTATATACATTCCACTATAATACCTGCTGGATTTGGTTCTCTATAGTTCTCATTCTAAACAGTACATAGCAACTTCGTACATGTACCCTTCTCCATCCCTCCAAAAAATGCACTTAAGTGTGGAGTAAGGTGATTTCTAAGAGTATGTATGTATATGTACATATATAAAAATGCCTAGTTAAGGATAAGAGCAGGAGAAGTGTTAAAGGGGTGGTGTAGTCAGGGGTTTAAGGAAGTTGTGATTTCCCCAGGACAAGCAAAGAACTCTCAGATGACATAAAATGAGTTTTCACAATTCTAAGAGATTGAGAATGACTCATGTTTATATTGATGGAGGCTCAAA
Source organism: Alligator mississippiensis (assembly GCF_030867095.1). Taxonomy (NCBI): domain Eukaryota; kingdom Metazoa; phylum Chordata; order Crocodylia; family Alligatoridae; genus Alligator; species Alligator mississippiensis. The sequence continues at coordinate 23,645,413 of NC_081833.1, forward strand.
AACTTAAGCTAAGATTTTCACAGATGCCTAAGAGATTTACATATCCAGTTCTGACTAGTTTTAATGCCCCCATATAAACCTCTGGACAAACGTACACAACATTAATGTAATCCACATACATTAGATCAGTTTCCTAAAAAAACAAAAGGTTCTGCAGCTTTCTGCACACTCTCTTCCCTTTCTTATCCATTCATTTCTCTCTCCTCATTCCCAGAAAAGCCTTCAAAAGTTAGATATGCTTTGGTGTGCTGGAACCCATGCTCTTATGAATCAGAGGATGGCTACAAGAGTAATTTTTACAGACCTGAGAATCTTTCACCAAGACTGTCCTTGTGGACAGCCCCCTTGCATAGAAACCACAGGTCTATTAAACTGAGTGCCTCATTCCTTCACTACTTCCACATTCAGACACAAAGAGACAGTTGGTCTGTGGTAGCTAAGGTCCAGATCATTTAGGTACTTAAGACTAGAGCCATTAAAGGACTTAAGTGCCATTTGATGGGCACCTACACATAACAGTCAGAAACATTCCTAGAAGCAGGTAACAGAACTTAAGACTCCCCTTCCCAACTGGATGCCCTAACCATGAGGCTAAAGCAGTGATTCTCTACCAGGGTTTTGCTGTGCTTTGGGGTGCTGAGAGTTAGTTTTAAAAGTGCCATTGGATGCCATGTAATATTAGTGCAGTTAGGTGTGCAAACACTTTGTAACAGGGAGCTAGGGGTGCCTGTTGCTTTATGAGGAGCAGGCCAGAGGGCCAGAGCTGTGTTCTTCTAAAGCGGGGGTGTGCAAAATATGGCCTGTGGGCTGGATCCAGCCCGTGAGGCCATTCTATCTGGCCCGCAGGGGCCCTAAAAATATTTGGGAAATTAATATTTCTCTGCCCTTGTTTCCTGTCAAAAATGACAGGAACCAAGGGAAGTAGGACCCCAGGGAAGCCTGGCTGGGCCTGCCTGGCCCCACCCCCCCCCCAGCTGGAAGCCTCTTCCAGGGTTTCTGGGCTGGGAGCATGTGGCTGCCCTGCGCAGGAAGCTCAGGTAAGTGGAGGGGGGGAACCCCAGACAGGGAAGGAGTGGGGGGGTAGAAGTGGCCCCTCCCTGCCCACGCCCAGTGCCCTGCGCTGCAGGTGCTCGCAGACCATGTGGGGCTGCCTGTGCCCGCTCCGGACAGCCCCACATAGGCTGTGAGTGCCTGCAGCATGGGGCACTGGGCGTGGGGCAGGGGAGGGGCCACTTCCCGCCCCCCGCGCTCAGCTTTTCCTTGGGCTCCTTCCCTGCACAGATAAAAGTGGCCCCTCGCCCACCCCATGGCTGGCGCACCGCACTGCAGGTACTCACAGCCTGCACAGGGATGTCCAGAGCAGGCACAGGCAGCCCCAGGCCAGCTGTGAGTGGCTGCAGCATGGGGCACCGGCCATGGGGTGGGGAGGGGCTGCTTTCTCCCCCCACACACTCAGCACCACCTTGTAACCCGCCTCATTGCCAGGCTGACAGTGGGGCAGGTTTCAAGCTGGTGCTGAGCGCGGGGAAAAATGGCCCCTCACCTGCCCCATGGCCAGCGCCCCGCACTGCAGCCACTCGCAGCCTGCCTGGGGCTTCCTGTGCCTGCTCTGGACAACCCTGCGTGGGCTGCGAGTGGCTGCAATGCGGGGCGCCGGCCATGGGGCAGGTGAGGGGCCACTTTGCCCTGCGCTCAGCAACAGCTTTTTGCCTGCTGGCGAACTGGGGGTCAGGACTAAGCACTGCCCCCCCCGCCTGTACCGTGGGGCTGGGGGGTACTGGGTGTGAGCGGGCAGAAAGCCAGTGAGAGCACGGGGCCTGCACCAGTGTCCTGGGGCCAGTGCCAGTGGAGCCCAGAGCAGGGTGGCAGGAGCATGGGGTCCTAGCTGACAATGACTCTATGGAGCTGGGCCAGCTCCCCCCTCCCTACTGGTGCAGCCCAGGTCTAATTGTAGACCATTAAAGACTGGTCCACCAGCTTGTGGCTATGGGGCTGTTTTGTAGCCATGTAGCAAAGTGCTAGGAGGTGCTTTCTGTGTTGAGACCTGCTCTGGGCAGGGATGTGAGAACTAAAACCAAGGAACTGAGATCTGGGGAGTGGGCCAGGGCTGAGGATCTCAGCCTGAAGAAAAGGGCTGAAGCTCAAAAAGGCTTTGAGACCTGAAGTGCCAAATTTGTTGGCTGGGGTCAGGAGGCCCTACTGAACTGTGAGAGTAATACTTGAGAGGCATGGGTGTGCCCATGGGAATGGTAGGAGGCCACAACTAAAGCCTTTCAGGCACACTGATGGTCAGTGGATTGGGTCTAAGGCTAGTAGGGCCAGGGCCAGGGCCCTGCACAAGAGACCATATCACAGGGGCAGGGTGCCTCAGGACCCTGAGGCACCCTGAGTACTTTGCCAAAAGGGTGGCCTCAAGGAAGAAACTACTCTAGCCCCTAAAGGCAACCTCCTTGGGTAATCACACTAACATCAAGATGTGGCAGATAAGAGCCAGCAGGTGAGTCTGGCTCCCCGGGACATCATGCTGGGGTCAGACTCCTGAGCCTGCGCTGCACCTACACTTGACTCCCAAGATAAACCCAGAGATTTTGAATAGGAATCTACATTGTTAAAAAAATTCTGACTTGTGGTGGTCTTTCTGAGACTTTTGCAACAGAAGAAGTGAGGTTTTTCTGTACTCAAAAATGAGTGAAAACTAAGTGCTGACACCTTCTGAGGGGTGCCTTGAATATAAAAATATTAAGAAGTGTTGGCCTAAACAGTCATTCTTAGTTTTGTGCAAGCTCCCTCTCTGGCCCAGTGCATCTTCCATTCTTTTCTGTACAATGAGACAGTTCTCCCACGAGGGGTGGAGAATGCAACCCTAAATCCAGAGCACTCTGCATAGTCTGGGGTTAGGCACTCTCCTGGAAAGTGGGAGATATACATTTGAACCCTGTCAAATTGAAGCAAATGTGATCCAGATCTCCTGCTTCCTGGATAAGCAGTCCAGCTACCAGACTATTGTGTACAAAATGGGCATTGCTGCCAACAAAACAAAGAGTCTTTTGAAAGAGAGTTTCTTCTAATTTCCTTGAAGGTGAGCACCTACAGTTATTTTTTCAGGAGAGGGTTCCAGGTGATGAATCCTGAGAGTGCCTTCCTGCAACCCTGACTTGGGCACCTCAGCTCTACAGAAACAGGGAGTTTAAGACAAAACCTTGACCTTGGTGCTTCCCATTGGCTAATCCTAACAACTCCTTACTGAGCAAGCAGGTTTTTGTATTTCCATGCTGAGATGATAGGCTCTCCCATGTACTATATAAGAAGCTAAGGGCCTAACTCAAGAGTCTGGATTCCACCCTGGAGCCCAGATACTGAAAAGTGAGGCACTTCAGGCCTTTATGAGATGGAGTCCTTAATGCTCTAGAAAGAATACATTAAATCTGTGAGGAAATATTCTATAAATGAGGGAAGTAGGAGTAAATGGGCAGAAGTATTTCACACTGAGGATAATAAATTACCCGAGAAGGCACTGAAGCAGAGAAAGCAAATATGTTCAAGAGTTACCTACTATATTTTTTTTCTTAGAAGATGAAATTCAGAATGTCTGTGTCCTGAAAAAGAAATAAAGTGGAATTAAGAGCAAGCAAAACCAAACAGAGATATGGGCTAGAATGGCCACTTTATGTTCCTAAATTCTCGTACAGTATTTTCTTACACTGTTTGAAAACTGCTACAGATTTAATTAACTGAGCATTCTTATTACCATAGTGCCTATGAGCCAACCAAGATGGGGCCCTGTTGTCTTAAGTACTGCACAAATTCAAAATAGTAGTTGGTCCCTGGCCAGAAAGTCTTATAATCTAAATCAACAAGAAGATAGAGTAGAAGAAAAGTCTAGATAATACAAGTAGTGTGATCGAGGTGGTAGCAGAAAAATCACATTAGTTGCTAGGAGGTTATTTGGTATAACAAGAACAAGAAACAGGAGAGGAGCAGATCAAAAGACAAAGGAGAGAAAGGTATAAGGAGCAGGTCTGGAGTAAAGCTGAGAAGAAGCTACTGTGAAACTTGAGGTTCAAGAGATTTGGCACAAATAGTCAATCATCACAGGAAGAGGCAGTCCAGTCAAAACTCTATTAAATATTAGAAAGCAGTAATTAGCTATGATATGCTGAAGGTAGGACAGAGTGGTACCTTAGGGCATGTCCAGATGAGCACAGACATTTGTTTCCCTGGGGACAAGTAGCAGTGGCACAATGTAGTCGGCTCAGTGTATACACACAATGTGTGCCAGTGCTACTTGTCCCCAGGGAATGCCCATGCCACAGGCACTCTGGCATGCAGGAGGTTACCCCAGGTGGGGTAGGGGAGGCTAGGGCCAGCAACTGCTGTACCAAGCAGCCTTACCTGGGGTCCTGGAGGCCTCCCAGGGCTGCAGCCATGGCAGGAATCCTGGTCAGCAGCCGAATAATGGAGTGAAAATGGGGTAAAATGAGGAAATGTGGGAACTCTCTCACAGAAGTGCCTAAAATTAAAATGAAAAATAAATGACATTTACTTTTAGCAAGCCCTAGGAATTTGTCTGCAGGCTTCCTTGCAAAGTTTTGCCAATGCATATCATGGGTGACTTTAGCAGCTCTCTTGAGCAAGAGAGTGTCATTCATATAAGCTGACCAGGGAGCCAGTGAAGGGACTGCAAACCCCAATGACCAAGGAGCCGGCAAACAGGACTGCAAACAAGGTAAGCAGTCTGCAGGCAGTTGCTGGGGGCAAGAGAAGGAATGGAGAGAGAAGCCAGGCATCAGGTGCCAGATCCTTCCCAGGGAAGGTAAGTGATCCAGCTGCCTGTGCCTTTGGTTTGCTGAGTGTGTTTTTGGTGGGCTGTGTGTTTGGGGCATGTGCTTTGAGAAGCTGGGATTGATTGCTGACTGCTGAGTGATTGCAGCCTGGGCCTGACAGAAGCCCTAATGATGGGGCAGAGCCAGTCCAGGTCCAGCAGGGCCTGGAAGCTCACCAAGTGACCAGTGAGCCAGTGAACCGGGGCTGCAAACAGGGTAAGCAGTTTGCAGGCAGTTCACAGACAAGTTTGTGGGCCCTCCCCCTTTTTTTTGAGGGGCAAGTCTTTCAGCTTGGGATGAGGAAGCAGGAAAAAAAGGAACCCTTTGGGGCCAACGAGAAATAAACAGGCCAGTTCCAGGTGAGTTCACTAGGAAAGGCCCGCTTGGAAGAACAGCAGTAAAAGAAAGAAGGCGGATTAAGAGACCCGGGGAAATGGCTAGAGGGCATTGCAATGCCAGAGTCACTGCCACTGCCTCCGCTTGCACCTGTGAGGCTTCTCTCCAGGCAGGACTGCTCACCATCAACACTTCCACCCAGGTCCAGGTTTGGTGCTGCGGGGACTGTGGCTTGCAGGGTCCTTCCAGTGATGGCCAGGTTGGGGAGTGCCTGCGGTGTGAGTGGTGCCTGCTGGTGGTGTCTCTTAGGCAACAGGCAAAAGAACTATTGGAGAAGGTGGTGAAGCTCTGACTCATCCTCTGCCATGAGGCGTTCATCAGTTTGATGCTGGGAGAGACCTCCAGGACTGTGGAGGAAGAAATGCCAGGTGCAGCACTAGAAAGGAGAGAGGACATAGACACCCAACAGTGAGGAAGCTGGAGGCTTGTGACTTCTGGCAGCAAACAGAGATCTTCACCTCTACCTGCAGTCATTTGTGCCCGTCTCCTCTTGATGGTTCACTTTCGCGCCACCTTTGCCCGAGCTGCCGACCTCGCTCGCCAGGGGCCTTCATGCAGACCCCAGAGGATGCCTCGGTTACCTTCAGGGTGGCCCCCAAACTTGCCTGCCATGACTTTGAATGTTTCTTCAGTGGAGGGGGTCCCCCTTGAGGATGCCTCCAGAGCTGTCATGCATCACGGCAGTCATTCATGGGGCTCCAACCTCCCCTACACCCCGGTCACACGCCAACCTTTGAGACGGGCCTCCAGATCTTTTTGCGGCAATCCCCAGCTGATACCTTCTCTGGTCCCCGTGATTTCTCTTGCCGATGAGTACCCTGGACCCTGGATGGACTTAGAGGGCCTAGTAACTCCCTGCTTTTGGGCTTGTCTTCTTCGATGCCCTAAGCCTAAGTCTGAAGCCATTGGCCCTCACTGCCTTCTCACGCGGTCCCTTTTCCACCATTGGATGAAGTCCTGGCTACCCTGGCCTGGTACTAAGAGCTCCTACTAAATTGCTCTCTCCAGGGAACTAAAGTAGACAAACCCTAAAAAGGGGAACAGAATCAACACCCTCACCACAAACCCCTTACCCTAAGGTGACCGAACACGAAACAAAATAAGGAAACCAACAATGTGGCTGCTGGGGAAGTGAGACAAAAAGGGGGAAGAAACCAGAAGGGGAACACCCACGGGTAGAGTCCCATATACTACTGGCCCCTAACACCCTTGACACCCCTAGGCTAGTGCATCCTCTGAGTTGGAGTCTGTGTCTTCACCCCAGCCGGGGTTTCTCTCCCCTTCCCTCCAGGATCCGCCTCCACCCTGGAGCCGCAACATCTGTTGCCTTTGAAGCGGGCTCCCATGCTGGCTGTCACTGCAGTTGCCGCTGACTTTTCCTGGCCGGGATCCTTCGCAGCTCCTGCCACCTCAGCCTCTGCCGGCCTCCCTGCCAGCTCTCTCGGTCCCTGTCTGTCTTCTCCGGCTCTGGGATCTCCCACAGCTCCAGCTGCTGTTGCTGCTGCCACTGCTGGTCTCCCTGTTGGCTTTTCTGATCCCTGCTGGGATTCTCCAGCTCAGGGATCCTCCTCAGCTCTGATCACTGCTACTGCTGCTGCTGCTGCTGCCGCTGATGGTAGCAGTGGCTGGACAGTCTCCACCCCGCGGTCTCCCATGGCTCCTCCATTCTTCTGCATCCCCCTTCCCGCGCTTTCCCGGCCGCCTTTCATCTCCGCCGGGTGGCGTCTTGTCATGACGTCACCCGGCCCCAGCTGGATATGGGTGTGGCTCACAAACCGCGCAGGCGGTTTCCTGCTGTGCATTTCCTCGTTCTTCCTGGCCCCTGCAACAGGTATGTTGTTTTCTTTTTTTTTTACTTTGGTTTAGGGTTTGCCTCTGAACGAGGTTCCCCCTTTTCTGGTCCTGTGTCCCTGGGACATCATTCATCTGGAGAACAGATATGCAGCCCTGTCAGCAGAGAGGAGGAGCACATTCCATTGGTGGAGAAGGACAGGACAGGCCTCATCATGGTGGGAAGGACTGAGATGACTGCCACCAAGAAGAAGTGATGGGTGGTGGTGGTTGGAGACTCCCTTCTGCAGGGGACAGAGGTCTGCTGCCTGCCTCCTGTTATCTTGGGAGGTCTGGAGCCCAGATCTGAGATGTCATGGAGGGACTACCAAGGCTTATCCAGCCCTCTGACTACTTCCCAATGCTGATCATCCATGTGTATACCAATGATACTGCCAGGGGACATCCTGAGCAAAAGTCACTACAGGGCTCTGGGTGCAAGGCTGAGGGGGTCTGGGGCTCAGGTTTTCTTCTTGTTGATCCTTCTGGCCAAGGGAAAGGGCCTGGACAGGAGCAGGTGCATTCTGCAGATCAACACCTGGATGCGCAGGTGGTGTCACCAGCAGGGATTTGGCTTCTTCGACCATGGGTTGTTGTTCCAAGAAGAAGGATTGCTGGGAATAGATGAGATCAACCTGACAAAGAGAGGGAAGAGCATCTTTGCAGACAGGCTTGCTAACTTATTGAGAAGGGCTTTAAACTAGGTTCACTGAAGGACTGAGACCAAAACCCTAAGGTAAGTCAGAAAGCAGGGGACTTGGAGGAAGAGCAAGCAGGAGGGGGCAAGAGGGGAGATTCTCTTATACTTTCTGAAAAATTGAGCCAATCAACTAGTTACCTCAGGTGCCTGTACACAAATGCACAGAGCCTGGGAAACAGCAGGAAGAATTGGAAGTCCTTGCACAGTCACAGAGCTATGATGTGATTAGAATAACAGACTCGGTGGGGTAGCTTGCATGAGTGGAGCACTGTTATGGATGGGTACAAACTTCAGGAAGGACAAGCAGGGGACAAGAGGTGGAGGAGTTGCACTTTATGTAAAAGACCACCAGCCCAGGAAGAAGTGGTGGATGAGGCTTTCTTCAAACAGCTAGAGGACGTTTCCTGGTCACAGGCCCTGGTTCTCATGGGGGACTTCAATCACCAGACATCTGCTGGGAGGGCAATATAGCAGTGCACAGGCAATCCAGGAAGTTTTTGGAGAGTACTAGGGACAACTTCCTAGTATAAGTGCTGGAGTAGCCAACTAGGGGCCATTCTCTTCTTGACCTGCTGCACACAAACAGGGAAGAATTGTTGGAAATGTAGTAGTGGATGGCAACTTGGGCAGCAGTGACCATGAGATGATTAAGTTCAGGATCCTGAGGAAAGGAAGGATGGAGAGCAGCAAAGTAAGGACCCTAGACTTCAGAAAAGCAGACTTTGACTCATTCAGGGAACTCATTGGCAGGAACTCCCTGGGAAACCAGTCTGAGGGGGAGAGGAGTCTAAGAGAGCTGGCTGTACTTCAAAGAAGCCTTACTGAGAATGCAGGAACAAACTATCCCAATGTGCAGGAAGACTACCAAGTATGGCAGAAGACCAGCTTGGCTTAGCAGGGAACTCTTCAGTAAACTAAATTATAAGCTTATAAGTGGAAAATCAGACAAATAGCTAGGGAAGAATATAAGAGCATTGCTCAGGCATGCAGGGATGAAGTCAGGAAGGCTAAAGGGCAATTGGAGTTGCAGCTAGCAAGGGATGTGAAGGGTAACAAGAAGGGTTTCTACAAGTATGTTGGTGTGTGGCAGCAGGACTCACCCTGCTGAACCCTGAGACATGAACGAAGTCCCCATAGATGGCCCTGCTTAACCCAGAGCATGCAGAAGCAAGGGTCAGGGCTTCTCTCAACACAAGCAATCACTGTATGAGATGCCAGCAGCACAGGCTGGGGAAACCCCAGCACTGCAGCCAGCATGCTTTATTAGCTTGTGCTGGCTCCAGCTGTGCCAGCACACAGCTGAACACGTCATAAAGACATGCCCCGTCCCAGTCGGGGAGTCCTGGAGCAGGGAGCATGGCTGCCGGGAAGCCAGCTCCCACCTCAAAGTACCCTGGCAGGGGCTTGAAGAGGAAAGTGGTGGCTTTTCCTCCACCATGAGGTTTAGGGGAGCCTCTTTACTTACCAGAGCCTGGCGAACAGGAGACGAAGTTTTGCTGGCAGGCAGGCAGGCAGGACTTTGGGAGGTCTATACCACTCTGCTGAAGAGAAGAAGACAGCAAAATTGTGAGTCAGTCATGACAGGAGGGGAATATTCCCCAGGAACCTTTGAATAAGAGTGTCCCTTTAGACTTTCTTATTCTCACTATTAGAGTGAAGGTGCTTACAGGGCCTAAGAGCCCAGTGGACTGAGTGGTAACCAGGCTATTATGCCATGCCAAAGGCACACCAATTTGTGAGAGCAGGAACACTGAGTGTTCCTAGAATAAATGAACTAAAAAGGACTGATAACATCAGGTTGGCGCAAGGACAGGGTGCAAGGGGAGGCGGAGCCCCAAGGAACATTGATAGGATAAGAGCTAATGGTTCTTTAGACCAAAGAGCCTCCCTCTTTCTCTATATTTACATCAAGATGTAGTGGGCGAAATGAGGGGTGCACATCATTATTAAGTGGTCAATGAGTCAAGCTGTCAGGTCCTAGAAGTCGCAGAATGGAAAACTACCTCACAAAGTATAACCTCAACTATGCACAGTCACTGACAGAGTAGCAAGAGGAGGATCAAGGAAAGTGTGGGTTCCTTACTGAATGGAGGAGCCAACCTTGTGACAGAGGATGCAGAAAAGGCTGAAGTACTTAATGGCTTTTTTGCCTCAGTCATCACAGACAAGGTCAGCTTCCAGATTATGGCACCAGGTAGCACAGTATGGGGAGAAGGTGAGCAGCCCTCAGGGGTGAAACAGCAGGTTAGGGACTACTGAGAGAAGCTGGATGTGTACAAGTCCATGGGGCCAGAAGGGGAGCACCCAAAGGTGCTGAGGAAGTTCACTATCATCTTTGAAAACTCATGGTGATCAGGAGAGGTCCCAGATGATTGGAAACTGGAGAACATATAGTGCCCATATTTAAGAAAGGGAAGAAGGAGGATCCAGGGAACTACAGACCAGTCAGACTCACCTTAGTCCCTGGAAAAATCATGCAGCAGATCCTCAAGGAATCCATTTTTAAGCACCTGGGGGAGAAAAAGGTGATTAGGAACAGTCGGCATGGGTACACCAGGGACCAGTCATGCCTGACCAACCTGATTGCCTTCTATGATGAGGTGACTGGCTCTGTGGATGTGGGAAGACTGGTGGATGTGGTGTATCTTGATTCTTGCAGGCAAGCTAAGGAAGTATGGGCTGGATGAATGGACTTGTATGGTGGATGGAGAACTGGCTGGAGCATCGGACTCAGACAGTAGTAATCAATGGCTCAATATCTATCTGGCAGCTGGTATCAAGTGGAGTGCCCCAGGGGTCAGTCCTGTGGCCAGTTTTGTTCAATGTCTTCATCAACAACCTGGAAGATGGCATAGAGTGCACCCTCAGCAAGTCTGCAGATGACACCAAGCTGTGGGGAATAGTAGATACACTGGAGGGTAGGGCTAGGATTCAGAGTGACTTAGACAAAATGGAGGATTGGGCCTAAAGCAATCTCCTGAGGTTCAACAAGGACAAGTGCCCCTGTAGTGGTCCATGGGATTATTCCATCCTACATGCATGGTACTTTGCTAATAAATTAAATTATGAGAGATAGACTGTTCTCAGTGGTGGCAGGTAACAGAACAAGGAGCAACTGCCTCAAGTTGCAGCAAGGGAAGTTTAGGTTAGATATTAGGAAGAATTTTCTCATGAGGAGGGTAGTAAAAAACTGTAACAAGTTACCCAGAGGTGGTGGAAGCTCCATCCTTGGATGTTTTCAAAACCTGGCTAGACAAAGCTTAGGCTGGGATGATCTAGTTGACACTGGTCTTGCTTTGAGCTGGGGGTTGGACTAGATGACCTCCTGAGGTCCCTTCCAACCCTAACTTTCTATGATTCTACAAGGTGGATGTAGAGGTGCACAATGTGTCAATCCCATATTAGATTGGCTCTGTTACGAAGAAAATTAAATCCACATTCACTGGCAATCATTTTTTTGATCTGATGTGACTGATAATGTGGCCGATAAATGCTGCATGCATGTGCGCAGCCACAGCACAGGAGGCCAGGAGCACAGCCCGGTAGCGTGGAGAACAGCTGGGTTCAGCTGGTAAGTCTGTTGTGGGGGAGGGGCAAGGGGGGAGGAAAGGGGCATGGGGGCACCCCACAGTAAGGGAGGGAGTGGGGCTGGAGCTGACTGTGGCAGATGGGCAGGGCACAGGATGGAGCTGTGGCTCATCCAGGGGATGCAGGTGGGCGGGGGGCAGCTCCTGCCACTGTGTGCACCCCGAGAGGGCATGGGGGTCATGTGCCCCCAGATCTGTGCTCAGGGCAGGGTGGGCTGCTGCTACAGGCTGAGGCCGGGGCTGTGCCAGGCTCTTCTTAGAGAGGGGCTGGGCTGTGCTGTGCTCGGTGGCAGAGGTGGTGGCGGTGCTGTGAGGAGGGGTTGAGAGGGATGTGCCACCCCAAAATTTGCCATAGCCCCTTCCCACTGCCACCGCCACCACGACCGCCACCATGTGCTCCAAACACAGCCAGGCCCAGCCCCTCACCAGAAAGAGCCCAGTGTAGCACTGGCCCCAGCCCGCAGTAGCAACCTGCCTTGTCCCATTGGACATGTAGAGAGACTAAGTACAACAAATACAATTTAAGTCTGCAAAGTGGGGGTTGATCTTATGCTAGTAGTATGACGTTAGACATCCTGCATGCATTATCTTGGAGCTAAGAATGTTGGATGGGGTATCCTGACCACACAGATGTTAGGAATTTCAGACAATTTGGGATCAATAAACTTGTTTATATATTTTTCTGTGCTTATGCTGCCTGTTAAACCTTTTGAGGTAGGTAAGTAGTATCCCACACTTCCTTTTGGGAGTGCAGTTTGGTAATAATTTAAAATATCCAAATCTTCCCTCAGGTACTGGGTCCTCCCAGTGCTGGATTTGTTCTCTTAAGTATGCTGGAGTCTCCCCAAGCTGGCTTTGCTTTGGGTATGAATAGTCATCCTGGCACCAGCTCTGCCAGTCCAGACAGGGGGTCTATCTCATGCCAGCTGAGCTTGTAGAGCTCTTAGTGCTTCGTATTGCCAGCTCCTCCCATGCATCACGTGATGCTGATAGCCAGCCCAGCAGTAGCACAGGATGACCCATGCTTCTGATTTTTTAAATGAAATATCACTGGTACTTACTTGCTCTTTCCTCCTCCCTTCAGTGCTAGAACCCCTTTTTACCCCTATATATTTACACAACAGAGTCTCTTTTGTATTACTTGTCCCCATGTGACTGTCTAGCATGAGTTTTATTTCACTTTTATGAGTGCATGCTTTTATATTTTTTCAATTGTGAGGGAGCTTTACAGTTTGTAAAATGTTGGTGAATCTAGATTCTACAGCTTAATATATCTCTCAACACTGAAAGTTATGCTGTACTGCTCAGGAGCAGCAGTGATTTACAGGGCGGAGGGTGGGGGAGTGGAGAAGCATAGGAATCAGTTAAAATGATGCAGCATATGATTGGAAAGAAAGCGTGAAGCAATGCTGGCCAGTCTACTTACAGTTCAAATTTATATTATGGGGATGGGGAGTCAGGAATATTTCAGCCACCTGCATCTCAGTATAATTACTATTATGTAGCTTAAGAGAAGATCAAGGATTTTAAGAAAGTAGAAAACGATGTCCTTCCATGTATTATATCTTCCGGAGTGCAAACTTGCTTATGTGAAGGGGTCTCCTAAGGAGTCAGAAATAGCTCCATGCAATTGAAACAACGAATGAGAGGAGACAGTGATGATGAGCATCTACTGGCTAAAATGTCTGGCACTAGCATTGCTAATTCTATCCATTTCTTGAAAGGAACATCCTGCCCTTTCTACTCTTCTTTATTATGAGTTTTTTCAATAGCTTACAGAAATTATGTTTAGTTAATATGAAACCTCCTAAATCTTGGAATTCCTTTCTTGATTGATCTAATGCACACGAGAGAGAGAGAGAGAGAGAGTGTGTGTGTGTGTGTGTGTGTGTGTATGTGTGTGTACACACATGCAAAGGGGAGTGGGCAATAAAATTCCCTCTTTCTTCAGTCTGCAGAATGAAGGAGATTCCTGGGGGCGAAATATTTTCCTAAGTAGTCGTACAGTAAATGGGAATCTATTCTATGAACTTTGCCATTCCCAGCAATTATAGTGGCTCAAGAATGCTCAGAAATGAGCACAAGGCAGAGAACTGGTTACATTAGTAACCTGGGAGGTGATGTTCCAGCAATTTGGAAATCACTACTGAGAGTTAGAACATTTAGCTAAGGAAACTTTTCCCTGAAATGAGATGTTAAGGCAAGCCATCACCTCCTTCCCCTCTCTGCTTTTTCTCTGGTGAATTCTATTAAATAGTGTTGGGAGAAATAAAAGGAGTGAGGTCAGGTCAGACTACATGGCAGAGAGGGTCAGACAAGGTTAAGCAGGTCAGGTCACATTTCTCTGTCTTCCCTGGTTCCCCGAGGCTTGGGCTCATTGCTTAGAAACTGTGCTATTTAATCAGCTGTTAGCAATTTGAGTGTTACACTAGAATGAGTGAAATCAAAGATGATTCCTAAAGGAGAAAGGAGGAGAATGATTGTAAAGAAAAGGAAGAATGAACAAACTCTGTTATATTAAAAATAGATACATTAGTTCACAATTTTATCTCTACTTGAAATGAAGCTCTCCTGATCTGTTGATAGAAGAAGGCAGAACTGCCCCAGCTTTGTAACTAGAAACATGTGAGTTCACTGCCTGCAGCAAAAAGAGAGGATTTTGCTCAGAGAGGGCTTTGTGTCAGAGAAGGGAGGACAGAAAACCAAGACAGCTCCAGAGGGTGCTGTACTTCTAAGAAATTAGTTTGTCACTTCATAAGTGGCTGTGCTGTGCATCCAAGCAGGGAAAACAGTAGTTAGGGATGTTGAATGCCCATCAGGAGGTGAAATAATTATGATGAACTTTATCCAGGGCTCTGAAAGTATTCCACTACTTTTGGGGAGGGGGGAAGAGAGGACCTAAAAAAAAAGAACATCTGCAGTGAAGTAGTTTTATTCCCATTCTGCAAATTGGTAAATTAAGATGTGACAACATTAAATCAACTGTCTAAGGTCACAACAGATCAATGGTGGAGCAGGGAATGGATCCCAACCAGGAATCCTGATTCTAACTCACTCTTTGCTCTAACTGTTAGGAAGGAAGAGTGATTCCTTGAATGGTGAAGATGTCAGTAAAAAGGAAGGAAGCTGACAGTGGGAACTCAGATCCAGTAACTTTGAGACTTTTTTAAAAAATGAGGAATGAGAAATCAAAAGCAATGGGGAGTAAGGAGGAGTTACGAGAAACCATATAAGGATCCCTTCTCTGGCTTTTCTCAAGTCAGAGTCCTGGACAGCAAACTGAAGTAGAGTTTTCACACCTGCTTGGCCATGTTATTCCATCTTCCCCATTATATAGGCAGAAGAGGATCTATAGAAAAAGGTGAAACTGCTACAGGCTGTGTTGCCTTCCTAGCAGGTCTTTCACTGATGTTTTCTGTTGGTCAATGATGCATATAGTGCACTTTGTCCTAGATTCCCATCCATGGCTTTCCCTTCCCTATTCATACTGATCCCAAACTCTGCAAAGGCCATTCTAAAATGTGGTGACAGGTGAATAGTACACAGAAGGGGGACAAATAAATCATAGAATCATAGAAAACTAGGGTTGGAAGGGACCTCAAGAGGTCATCTAGTTCAACCCCCTGCTCAAACCAGAACCATCCCCAGCTAGATTATTCCACCACCTCTCTGGGTAACCCATTCCAGTGCTTCACCACCCTCCTAGTGAGAGAGTTTTCCCTAATATCCAACCTAAACTTCCCTTGCTGCACCTTGAGACCATTGCTCCTTTTTTGTCATCTGTCACCACTGAGAACAGTCTAGTTGCATCCTCGTTGGAACCACCCTTCAGGTAGTTAAAGGCTGCTGACAAATCTCCCCCAGTCTTCTCTTCTGCAGACTAAATAAGCCCAGTTCCCTCAGCCGCTCTCCAGCCCCCTAACTATTTTTGTGGCCCACCACTAGACACTTTCCAACTTGTCCACATCCTTCCTGTAGCGGGGGTACCAAAACTGAACACAGTACTCCAGATGTGGCCTCACCAGTGGAGAATAGAAGGGAATAATGACTTCCCTTGATCTGCTGGCAACACTCCTACTAATGCAACCCAGTATGCTATTAGCTTTATTGGCAACAAGGGCACACTGCTGACTCGTATCCAGCTTATTGTCCCCTGTAATCCCCTAAAGTCAAGGTATATTACGTCCACTGCTATCCCCACATCTGCAGAGCCAATCATCTCATTATAGAAGACAATCAGGTTGGTCAGGCATGACTTACCCTTGGGGAATCCATGCTGACTTTTTCTAATCACCTTCTTCTCCTCCAAGTACAGTAAAAGCTTTGTTATCCAGCACCCATGGGGGACGGAGGGTGCTGGATAACAAAATATGCCAGATAACAGAGCGGCCCAGACAGGCTTCTTTGCCTGTTTGGGCTGCCGCTTGTCCCGCCGCATCTGGGGTGTTGCCGCCCTTCTCGCCACATTACTGCCCTTCCCATGGGCCTCGTGGGCCTCGAGGGACAGGGATGGGGGACCCGCGGAGCCTGCTATGCCCCTGGGCCATGGGGGCTTGGCAGCGCAGTGGGCACTTCGGGTTTCACTTTTCCCTTACAAGCCAGCATGCTGGTTAACAGAGCATGACGGCTTGTAAGGTGCCAGTTAACACAGCTTTTGCTGTACTTACAAATGGATTCCTTGAGGATCTGCTCCATGATTTTTCCAGGGTCTGAGGTGAGGCTAACTGGTCTGTAGTTCTCTGGATCCTTCTTCTTCCCTTTCTTAAAGAAAGGCACTATATTTGCCCTTTTCCAATCATCTGGGACCTCCCCTGATTGCCATGAGTTTTCAGAGGTAATGGCCAGTGACTTTGAAATCATATCAGCCAACTCCCTTAACATCCTCAGATGTATTGTATCTGGCCACTGGACTTGTATGTATCCAACTCTTCTAAATAGTCCCTAACCTGTTCTTTCACCACTGAGGGCACTTCACTTTCTCCCCAAACTGTACTGCTCAGTGGAGTAGTCTGACAGCTACCCTTGCCTGTGAAGACAGAGGTAAAAAAGACATTGAGTACTTCAGCCTTTTCCTCATCATCTATCACTAAGTTGGCTTCCCCATTCAGTAAGAGACCCACAGGGTGCATCTATACGAGACACTTTACTGCGAAGTACCATAGTTTACTGCGTGGTAAGCATGTGCGTCTACATGTACACATGCTTCCTGCACTGTAAACGTCCCTACTCATGAGTAAATTTACTACCTGCAAATGCAAATAGCAAATTTACTCACGAGCAGTAACTGCTCACTAGTGCATGTGTAGATGCCAACAAGGAGCAAATTTGCTTCTGGTCAGCCCTACCACTAGGGGGCCAGCCTAAGCTCAGCCCCAGGGCTGGGACTCTCTCCTGCCCCAGGGCTGGCCCACCTCTATGGCAGCCCCAGCCAGAGGCCCTTTAAAAGCCTGCAGGCATTTTGAACCCTGGAGCACATTCAGAGATCCTAGAGGGACTCTTGGCCTCTGCAGCCCCTGCAGAGGCTGCAGGCAACCTGTGCTAGCCTGCCTGCTCCCTGGTGCCACTGTCTGCCACCACAGTGCCACGCAGCTGCCAGGGCCATGCTGTCCAGGCCTGCAGGTTGCTGCCAGGCCTGCCAGCACCTGGGCCCAGCTGCAGGCAGTTCCTGGCTACCCAGGCCAGGTCCAGCTGCTCACAGCCAAGCCCCAGCAGCCCACATTGCCTCACCATGCAACTCCTAGTTCCATGCCTTGCCTCTGCACTGGGCCCCCGGAGAGCCAGCACAGGAGGCCTGATGGCATCCTCACCCACGCCACACATCACCACTGGGGACCCCAACTGGTTCATGGAGGAGACTGATGACCGTGTGGTGCTGTGGGATGAGGTAGAGGTGCAGCGGCAGTTTGCATGGGGTGGGCACTCCAGCATGCACCTCTACAAGGGGCTGTCAGGCCTGATATGGGAACACGGCATGACCAGTTAGTGTGGCAGGAATGCATAAAGGTTAAGGCTTTGCAGGCACAGTGGGTTATGATCACTGACCACAACCATTGGTCAGGGAGTGCCACAAGTCCATGCCCTTTTATGCAGCAACTGGATGCCATCCTTGTGCCCCAGGACCCAGGCTGCAGCCATGCTGCATACAGCAGCACAGGTGGTCTGCCCAAGTCCCAGATCTGGCCTGGCACCCACAGTATTGTGTCACCAGGGGAGGGCTCAGGGTGCCAGCTTCTCGTCCCACTGAGCTCCCGACCTGCAGCCTCCACCAGCAGCTCAGGGAGCCTGGCAAGCACCTGCCCTGACAGCTTCGTGACCTCAGCCCTAGCCACGAGGCATGGCTGGCCATATCACCACTGGCTTCCAGCAGCACCAGCTCCTCCCTGGGGGGGCCCCTGGCAAGGCAGCCACACTCTGCTCCCTGTCACCTGATGAGTCCTCCAGGAGATGCATGCCAACACTGCCAGCTGGGATCAACCAGAGCCTCTGGGCATGGCAGCCCAGCCCATGTGGTAAGCCCCACACTTGGGGGGAGAACCCGCCTCACCCTGGTCCTGGCCACCCCCCCCCCCCCCAACTCCTGGCCACATTCCCCTGGTTTCTAGGTTCCACCCCCGCAGCATGCAGGGAAGCAGGAGATAGTGTAAAACTTTATTGAGCAGCTTGTGCCCCCACAGTTAGGTGGGCACAGGCCTCTCACAGGCCAAGGAACGTGTCGATGCCAATGGCAATGACTGTGCTTTTTTTTTTTGTCTCCTCCAGCCTTTATGAAAAGCACCTCCCTTAAACAGAAAAACCTTCCTTTTTATAGCATTTATAGTAGCAGAATGGAGTAGTGGGGGTGTACCACTCAAGACTAGGCCCAAATATATCTTCAGATGGGCCTCCTACAGATCAGCTGATCCTGGCTTGGTGCCATCTGCATTATTCAGGGTCTGAGTGATGTTGGATGCTTTCAATTGCCTGTTATGGATTTTTCTATACTAGAGATATTTACCATGCTAAGAACTGTTTGTTCTTCCTAGCATGTTTCCTTGCACTTTTGTAAAGTGCTCTATACTGTTTACAGTCATGCCTAATTCTGTTTGGATTAGACTTACTTTCAACAGGGCTTACTTTTATTTCATCCTATCCTATGTTGGTGCCAGTGTGGATGTAGGCTAACTGAAACAACTCGTCTAGTCTTGTATGTTGGCCTTGCAAAACCTCACAGTATGTACTGCTTCTTGGACATGTGTCAGGAATTGATATAGGTATCTGGTAAGCACACTCTCTGAAAGGTTTTTAAACAATATAAGTATGAATATGGGGCAAACCTGCCAGGGATTCAGCATAACTCTGTGTTTAAGATACTACAATATACAAAAGGATCAAATATCAATGGTTCAATTATCTAGTGTAGATAAAGTCTAGGGGCCTTTGTACATGGCACAAAACTAGCCTTTAAAGCAGCTTAAATGCCCTTTTGCATTGCTTTAATGGCATTGCTCTTTGCACACACAGCAGCATATTTCGTTTTAAATGACTTTGGTACGTAGCAAGATAAAACACCTTTGAGGTGTTTTAGTTTGCTACCTAACAAAGTACAACCGTGCATGGGGTGCTGGAAACTGAGATGCTCAGGGCCTGGTAGGCCCCGTGCAACTCAGGGGCTGTGGTGGGACCTGGTGACAGTCCATGCAGCCAGGCTCCACTGAAGGAAAAAAAAAGTGGTGAGCCTGATCTTTTTTTTTTCTCCCCAGAGTCTGTCTGCCTGCCTGAACTGTGCAGGGGCCCAGTGGTTCCCTCCACAGCTGTGGTACCCTCTGGGACTGCCTGGGTTGTGTGCCAGTGGGTGGGTGCTGCCTGAGGGCCCCCATGCAGCTCAGGGACCACTCAGCCTGCTAGCAGCTCACCCCACTCCCCCAGCCCTGCTGCACAAGAGGCAGGTAAGGATCAGGCCCCCACCCTTATGTACATGCCATGAGAGGTTAGTTTGGTTTAATTTTCCTTAAATTGAAGCAGTGTTTTTAAAAACCCACAGTTTCAATTTAGGGAGAACTAAACCAAATTAGACCCCCGTGGCATGTACAAGCAGCCTAGGAGATTGTTGTGCTCAAGATGCAACAGTCCAATCTTTTCACCTACCCTTTGGATGAACTGTCATAAAATGGAGTGAATAAGAGCATCATCATAACCAAAGGTGGATTTCAAATTGCCTGCAAAAGCCCTAATAAATGTTTTATGCAAGAAGACTGGGAAGACAAATCCAATCCTCAAATCTGGAATCATAAATACAAGGCAGGAGACTTCTTACAACCATTTTTACAGCAGATGAACTATGGCATTATAGAAGTTGATGTATCACTTTTTCACATAGGGCATTAGTGCTGTTATCTCACCTTGATGGTGTGAATTCCCCTTCCCCAGGCTTATATAATATTGGCCCTCTGCCATGGCTGAATTTTACCCATGAGAACAAATGGCACATTTCTAATGTTATCATAACCCTAAGATGTTTGCCTTTATTCACAGATTTCCTATGTAGTTTGTTGTTTCTTCTTTTGAAGAATAATTAATACAATTTTTTATAACTTTTTGCATAAGTCTCTTATGCCCTAAGCAAGTATGCAACTTAAAACAGTTTGCCTGTGGACAAAGCAAAATTTTTCATCACTTATACCTTTATCTTAAATTTACATATGGCTGTCTCTTCAGAAGAATCAAAATATCATTTGAAGTTTAACAATATCATAGCAATTTACTGTTACGATAAAAAGAGCACCTTGCAACTTCCCTAGTATTGAAGAAATGGATGTGTAGGATTAAGGAACAGAGAATGGAGTCACTACTTGCACAACAGGTTAACAATCGTTTAAAAAAAAGTGGTCATCTTTTTTAATTCTTCCATGCTCACCATACTTGCAATAACTGAAATAATTTTCTTCTAAATTAAAAATGAATCTTTAAAAAAGTTGCAGACACTAAGCACAAAAAAGTTTCATGTCAAAAGAACCTTTCAGAAAGATGCAAAAGCCTGATACGGGTCTTACTGAGTGAATCTACATATGTACTTTACTGCACAGTTGACTAATTAATTCCACAGTAAAGTGTTGCTCTCTACACATGCACCAGTATTAGGGCATAGTAAATTAACTCTGCCATAGTATAGTACTGTCGGGGACAGTACTATCCTATGGCAAAGTACTTGTGTCCACTTAAATACACGTGAAGACAGTGACAGGGATTAGCTAGGCACAAGGGTGCAAAACTGCACTTCAGCGTGCTCATGCCCCAGCCAGACCCTCCACCGCCCAATGCTGCCACCCAGACCCCACCAAACCTGCTGCAAGTTCATGGCTACTCTGCCCCAGCTCAAACTGCTGCTGTCGCGGGCACACATGCAGACACTGGGCCCAGGAGCAGCTGACTCCAGCACAAACTGCGATGGAGTTTATTGCACCGCATTAACTGAATGTGCATCTACACATTCAATTAACGCAACTTATCTTGCAAGCTTGATGATAGAGTTTGCTACTGCAGATGTTATGTGCAGGCAGTTAATAATTGAGGTTATAGATAAAATGCAGATGGGAGTCATAACAAGTGGTGCAAGGCAGAAAAGAATTCTAGTTTTAGAGGGAGAACAAGAACTGAGGGGAGCAAGAATAAGAAGGAAATGGGGTGAGCAAGGTTTATGGTAATGAGAACACAGTTGAAATATGTAACTTAGTTTAAATATGTAACTTAAAGATAAATATGCATGCATTTACATGGCTCACTTTAATGAAAGTTATGTTACTTGTAGGCATCATGAAGAACTGAATGATAAGGAAGGATTTGAAAAAGTCCACAAGCAGTGCTGTTTTGATCCTAGATTTAGAGAGCATAGACATCATTATGATTTACTTTCATGGTATCAAGAGGGACGTGCAAATTTCCTAGAGTAGAAACAAGGTATAGAGAGCCCCCCACTTTGGCCCTATGCTGGCAGGGGGTGGGGGATTAATACCCCCTTCCCTCCCCTCCGCTCCCTTTGCCGCAGGGGCACAGCAATGTCCCTGCCCCCGCCGCTCAAGCAGCAAGTGCAGTGTGTGTGTGGGAAGGGGAGGGATGGGGGGGCAGCTATGTCTCTCCCAGGCAAATCCCCACTGGGGTCCATGCTTGTGAGAGAGAGGAGGGAGGAGGTTTAAGCCCCCCTCCCTCCCTCCCTCTCCACCTTAGGGTGCCAGCCTCCAGTCAGCGCCTGATGATGCCCCTGCCCTTGCCATTCTAGGGGTGAGTGAGGAAAGCCTGGCGGAGGCTGCTTCCCTCCTGCCCCTCTAAGCACACCCCAGCTAGGAACCATGCAGGCAGTGGGGTTTGAACACTTCCCTAATTGTACTCAGCGGCCTGCTAGGGCCTGGCCATGATTCCTCCCCGAAACCCTCAGCTCGAGCAGGGGGAAAGCCTGGAGGGCTTCCCTCCCAGCTTCCCTCCATCCTTCCTGCCACTGCAGAACGGAAGGGAGGGCTTGCTCTAGTGCCTCTCCAGCTTCTGCCACGGCAGGAATGCGCCTGCATTTCTGGCATCAAAAGTAAATGTTTGTTCACTCCTCCATTCAATCTATGCAGGTTAGACTAACCTGCTAAGATTGAATAGATTCAGGCTCAGGCCTTTTGAATGTCTGTACTTAGCCATGGAGATGAACCATGTGGATAGCATGACTGAAGATGTTGCAGGTGCAAGGAATGAAGGCAGGTGTGGGAAAAAGAAGGTGTTAGAAGGGAGAAAAGGAATGGAAACAAAGTGGCAGAGTTCACAGTGAAGGGAAAGAGACTGACTGGAAATACAGGAAGGGAACAGAGGGTCCTAGGGAGGAAAGAGGCACCTTTTAAAATAAGAAACAAAACTGCAAATAAGAGTCAGAGCTGATGAGCAGTTTGCATGAGGGAGTGTTTGGCTCCCCTGCACGCTCAGTATTTGTTTTTATTTCTCCCTGCTTGTTAATTAATGTAGCCAATGACCGATAAGACAGCAGGACCTGCTGCTATGGAAAGTCAGGTTTAGCTCTAGTATTACAGTCCTGTCAGGCAGTAATAATGTAGATAAGCTGCTGGGTGAAGGCTGCTTGGTTGGTAATTAAAACTATGCTGAGAATTACAAGCAAAAGCTCAACTATATTGATACCAAACAGAAACAACATGAAATAATGAAGAGATGAGGTCAGTCTAGCTGCCTAAATGGCACAGCTCAGCTATGCTAGGGGTTGTTCCTGTCTGACTTCCTAGGGATTTAGATAGGCCTATTTAAAAATAAATAGCTACAGCTTGGTTCCTCCTCAAGAAACCATTGACTGCCTCCTTCCCCCCCCACCCACCAGTTATTAGAGCAAGTCCCATTTTAAAAGTGACCTCATGCTCCTCCCACTTGGATCAGTGTTACTCCACTGACTTCAGTAGAGTTACTCCTGGTTTATACCCAGGGCTGGATTAACACATAGGCAAACTAGGCCCATGCCTAGGGCTATACGTGAAGAAGGGGCCCAGTTGTGCTTATTTTACATATTATAATTATTGAGTGAAAAAAAATAGGGACCCATGAGTTTGTTTGCCTAGGGCCCACTAAAGGGTTAATCCAGCCCTGTTTATACTGGTGTAACTGAAGGAAGAATCATGTCTCTATAGATTAACAAGCTTATTTACAATCTGTCCTGTGCTCTGAAGTAGCATATCCACTGTCTACTCTCCTCATGGAAAAGGTTTCAAAGGGTGCATCTGCATGAGACGCTATGTTCCCATAGCAATGAGTTATGGCCACATAATGTCAGCGGGCACTAACCATGATGCTGCCACTACTGCGCAGCATCAACAAGCTACTGAGCAGTAGGGCTGGAAACGACCTATGTGCCACTGGGACTGCACAGTACCCATTGGTACTGGACAGTCATTTAGTACTTGCTAAAGTAAGTACCAAATGACTGTGAAGTAACAACTGCGCAGTGGGGCTCGTGTAGATGCGCCCAAAGTGTCTCAGCCTTTTCTCCTGAATGAGATAAGCCCTAAAGAATCTGTCTCTAGAGATTTTCACATTACTGATTGCCACTTGGATTGACACCTGGGTTCAGGTGTTCAGAAGCAAAGCAAACTGTAATGGTGAAAATATTACTAGGCTACAGAGAACAACCTTAGCTCAAATCTTACAGAGAGATAATCCACCAGCTTCGCAGCTGGAAGTCACCACATGGCATGGCTACAGCATATGGCACAGCTTGTTATATTCTTGTTTGCCATTTCTCAGTCTCTGGCCTTTTAAGACCAGGGAGGTTGAGTGAGTTTTAAGAAAAGAAGGTAGCATGCAGGCTATACCTGTGCATATACCTGTGTGGAGGAGAGGCAGTAGAATGCACCACTCTGGAAGAAGGGGTATAATGCACAGAATACAGTGATTATATCTAGGGCAGTGTGGGAGACAGTCTCTGGAGGAGGGCA
Source organism: Alligator mississippiensis (assembly GCF_030867095.1). Taxonomy (NCBI): domain Eukaryota; kingdom Metazoa; phylum Chordata; order Crocodylia; family Alligatoridae; genus Alligator; species Alligator mississippiensis. The sequence goes on from NC_081833.1 coordinate 23,669,195, forward strand.
TAGCTATACTGATTTACAGATTAGAAAAACAATAGCGAAAATTCCCTTTGTTGGCTTTACCCCCTGGCTCTTCCGCCTACAAGTTCAAGGCCATGATGAGTCCCTCAGGCTGTAAGAGTGAGAGCTATGAAATAGGTGCAATGCGGTAATAGAAAAAGCCTTTACTCTGATGTCTTGGGACCCTCCAGCACTGAAGATTATGATTTTTAAAAAGCCATTCTTCTGAAAAGAACAACCATATATCTGTACTGAGGTCACACACTCCATTCCATTACATGAAAGCTTAAATGTGGTATTTCAACAGATTCTGCCACATTAAAACTACAGCATCAACTAGCACTGGCGGGGCTATATCACTCTGCAGCAACAAAAAGTACTAGAAAGTAGGTCGTGGAATTAATCCTGCTGGTTCCAGTAATTAGAGTATACAATGGGGTCGAAAGTTCAGACCGAGCTGGGGAATGCAGCGGGAGAGGCTTTTCTTCCTGAGTGCTGGACACAATGTGTTCTCTCTGAGCCGCTACTGAAGGGTGGACTTCCCTTAATTGGGGTATTGCCACAGTGGCATAAGAAGGAGAATTGGCACCTGGGGCAAACCCTGCAGGGGGCGGGGAAGGGGAGGGTGCATGGTTTTAAGAACACGGAAGAGGGTGCAGAGGTTCCACGAGTGTGTGTGTGTGGGGGGGTGGCCGTGGATTTCAAGAACAGGGGGTGGCAACCATCTTACCCATATCAGGAAAAAACTGAGCTGCTGCTGCTGCCCTTCACTCTGCCTACTCCAGCTGTTACTCTTAAAGCTGCAGCAGTAGCAGTCGGGGACTATTTTGCAGTTCCCGTCATGAATATGCTGCCAGGACACGGACACTTTGGGGGTGTGGGGTAATTCTGGCACCCCTCGTAACATTCTTGCCCACCCCTAGTTACACGACTGCATTGCCATCATGAAATAAACACATGCAAAGTTTACAGAGCTGTTTCTTCCCTGGAGCCTCGTGTCTTCCACCCCTGTAAAACATGAAGATTTTAGCAGGAACAGGTAAAAACAAACTTTAGCTGTTGGCTTTTAATTAATGAAAATAATTTTTTTAGGCTCCATAGATAAGAGTAATAATCTGATCCCTGGAAAGACCAGAGATGGTTTGTCCGTTCTCTTAAAAAGAGACTTCTGGGGATTTAAGGTGTAAGGAAAAAAGAGAATGAACCATGAGGTTAAAGTTTGCTCCTTATTCCTGGTTCCTTTTTCAGAGCTAATCTTTACACAATTTAAAGGTTGTTCGTAATGAATTAGACACACTAAAGAGTTAAATATACATTTTGGAAATTCGACTAATAAAAATGTAAAATTACATCCTACATCAAGTACTTGCCTCATGATCAAACCTGTGTCACACTGGTTAGAAGCTGAATATTGGAAAGGGTGCAGGTTCTGGCCCAGATAGTGAAACTGTCATGAGAAACTGTTCTTATGGATTTTCTGTCATCTGAAGTCAAAGTCTTGCAGGATCAACAGTCCCTCTGAGATGTTGTATGCACATAACTAGATCCAATTCTGGATTTGATTCGAAGTCCACACTTGTTCCTGTCATTTTGGTATATGGCTGCAGTGCAAAACTACACCATCTACTCCAAATCAAAAGAAACTCCAATTGCAAGCTCTTTAAGAATTTCAGAAGGATCTTCAACCTGGCTTTCAGGTTAACAAAAAATCGTGGCTAAATGCACAGCATCATTCTTGTCACTGCTACAGAAACATTGGGCCAGCCATTTCAACATTTGCACCTTAGTTTATGCATTTACAAAATGGGAACAACAATTCCTTATCTCATTGGATGATTAATATTTGCAAATATCGTCTGTTGGTAGGTGCAATAGAAGGGGAAGGAACTATTCTGGTATTCAAAATCTTGCATGCAAATTAATGCACATGTTCATGAAAGTGACATGAGTACAAATTAGGTCATTCTCATTCAAAACTGCCTTTGCATGCAAAATTACAGACATCATTTTAGAAGATGTGGACATTATTTGCTAGAAAACATTCCTAAAATTATTTTGGTAATAAAAAATAGCAAGAATGCTAAATGAGAGATGTATAGAAGGAACTGAATAAAAACATGAGCTGATTTAAAAGGAGAAAGGACTTTTCCCCACCACCACTAATTTCAGTGCATCCCCTGATGTATTGCATGTCATATAACATCATTATCATCCCTGGTCCAAATGAAAGATTAATATAAAGTCCTATGTAAGTATTTCTTAAGTCATTTTACCATATTTAAATTTTAATTCATCTCCTTTAAGCTTTTTTTTTTTTTACCTCCCTAAGACTTTGAAAGAAAGACTAATATAAGTAAAGCATTTAATTGGCAACTTTTGAAGTCATAACATGTTTCTTTCTTAGAGGTTTGGTCATTGCCATTTTCTTAATCTTTGGAGCTTATTTTTCCATTTCAACTTGCTTATTCAGATCTTTTCATTTTAGTTAAATATTCTGGCTAATTTCAAATAATGATGAATAAGATTGGGATCAGACCTTTATTAAGTATTATGAAAAGCTCCTTTATTTCAGCTAGGAAGATCATCATCTCTATAGCGAGTGGTGTCATGCTGGCTGTGTGAAATGTACTGTAACCTGATGGAAAAATAACTTGACCTAACCATATTGACACAAGAGGAAAGAAATACATACAGAACATCCAAACAAGTATGTCAGAATCAGATCGACTCTTCTCTACTCCCTCTTTTTTTTTCTTTTTTCCCCCCTGAAGCAGGTCATTGTTTCCATGGTTATCAATGCACCATGCATGTCCACATGGTAGGTGAGTCTCATCCTTTTTCATGCTCACAAACATTTACTCCATACAAAGCAGTGACAGTCATGGTGTGAATAATGAAGAACCAGATCAAGCAGCAAAATATACCTGGATTGCATTCTATAACTTTCTACATCAAATACATGTGAAATCTGTTTCTGTGGCATGCCAATAGGTTGTTGTTTATGGACAGAAAATACGGTCTGATCCTAGGACCAACTTTTTTTCTCTGTTACATTAGTAAGTCTTACTTCATTAAAATCAGAGGCCTTACTTTAGTAGTAAGTCTTACTTCATTAAAATCAGAGGCTGATAGCTGAGATCTGTATCTGAGGTCAGATTTACATGTGCAGACAAAGAGGAGGGAAGCAAAGTAATGAAAAGCGATGTCATTGAACAGCAATGTGAAGCACATGTCTTACGGTTCCATGATCTTGTTTTTTGCTGGATACATTGGTTTGCTGAAATAGATCCCCAACACGAGTCACAGTTCACAGTCTGTTGGCTGCTCATCTGAAAAGCCAGAAGAATTTCTTGAGGCTGGGGAAGGGGCAGGTGTCCAGGTTGTTTCTAGTGTGCTGGTTTTGTCAGATATACTAACAATTTCATTTGCCATTGGTACATATACCCATTAATACCTTTCAGAATCACAACTGATGTGAACAGAATTGCTTGGATCACCTATTTCAAAATTTTCAAAAGATACAGGAACCAAGCTGAGACATTTTTCACTTAATTTTCTTTTGACACATTACTTTCTGAAAACTACTATGCTTCCTGCAAAAGCAGGTTCCATAACAATCTATAGTCATTGCTGCTAAAGCACAATGCTGTTGTAGAGCTGCTGCTGGTGTTTCCTCTATTGCAGTTCTTTACTCTTAGTCAGTGTTGCTACGCAGTGCATTCCTAATAAAGGATCTAATACCCAGTCAAGAGACAATACCAGACTTCTAATAAACTTACTATGTAAGGATGAATACTGGTTGTTAAGGTCCAGTACAAGGTCCTGGAGTTTTTCTCGGGGTTTTTTTTCTTAAAGCGCTGGAGCTGGGCCGGGTGGGCAGCCATGGTGGGGAGGGCTGGGGGAGTGGGTGGGGGTTGGGGGGGCTGGGGGAGTGGGCGGGGGTCAGGGGAGCTGGGAGAGTAGGCAGGGGATGGGGCCTGGCAGGGGTTCCCCCATGGTCCCTCCCCCACCCCTATTTACCAGCTCCGAGTCCAGCTGCAGCTCCCTGCTGCAGCCACTGGGGACTGTCCGAATCATCAAACCTCTCTGAATCTTTTCCAAAGATTCAGAGAGTTTTGACTCGATTCGGACCTTTTAATTGGTCCCCTGATTCAATTCAGATTTGGAGCCTTGGCTACTGAATCAGGCAGAATCTCCTCCAAATCGAATCAGCACCCAAAGCTTCACACAGCCCTAGCATATTTCCCCAGTACTGATGTCTCAAACACTGGAAGATACAGTAATCATAGAATCATCAAAAATTAAGGTTGGAAGGGACCTCAGGAGGTCATCTAGTCCAACCCTGTGCTCAAAGCAGGACCCTCCACAGTGAGATTATCCCAGCCAAGGTTTTGTCCAGCTGAGTCTTAAAAACCTCCAAGGATGGTGATTCCACAACCTCTCTGGGTAGCCTATTTCAGTGTTTTACTACCCTCCTGTTGAGAAAGTTTTTCCTAATATCTAACCTAAACTTTTCTTGCTGTAACTTGAGACCATTGCTTCATGTTCTGTCATCTGTCACTACTACGAACAGTCTAGTTCCATCCTCTTTGGAACCACCTTACAGGTAGTTAAAGGCATCTATCAAATCCCCCCTCAGTCTTCTCTTCTCCAGACTAAATAAGCCCAGTTCACTCAGCCTCTCTTCGTAAGTCATGTGCCCCAGCCCCCAAACCATTTTTGTTGCCCACTGTTGGACTCTCTCCAATTTGTCAACATCCTTTCTGTAGTGGGGGGCCCAAAACTGGACACAAATGTGGTTTCACCACTGCTGAATAGAGGGAAATAATCACTTCCCTTGATCTGCTGGCAATGCTCCTACTGATGCATCTCAGTATGCTATCTTTGCAACAAGGACTCACTGTTGGCTCATATTTAGCTTACTGCCTACTGTAACACCCAGGTCCTTATCTGCAGAGCTGCTGCTTAGCCTGTACCAGTTCACGGGATTGTTCTGTCCTAAGTACAGGAGCTCACACTTCTCCTTAATGAACCTATTGAGATTTATTTTAGTCCAAGCCTCCAATGTATTGAGGTCTCTCTGAATCCTAGCTCTATCCTTCAGTATATCTACTACTCTTCCCCAGTTTGGTGTCATCTGCAAAGTTGGTGAGGGTGCACTCCATCCCATCTTCTGGGATTGCTGTTAAAGATATTGAACAAAATCCGCCCCAGGACCAACCTCCGGGGCACTCCACTTGATACCAGCTGCCAACTAAATATTTAGCCATTGACTACTGCCCTCTGAGCCCAATAATACAGCCAGCTTTCTATCTACCTTACAGTACATTCTTCTAACCCATACTTCCTTAGCTTGCCTACGAGAATGCTGTGGGAGACCATATCAAAATCTTTGCTAAAATCAAGATGAATCACATCCACTGTTCTTCTGGGGGCCCCCTGTGTGCTTTCTAGTGGACCTGGAAGTGGACTGGAAGTACTTCTGGTCCACTTCCGGGTAGGCTGCCAAGCACATGGAGGGCTGCCCCTGCACTCCTGTGGGACACTCCATCCACCCCAGCACTGCAGCGTTCACAAGCTGTGCCTAGTACCTTGAGGTAGGTAGAAAAAAACATTTAAAGCTATGGCTATGGCCGAATCACTGATTCTCCGAATCAGCATTGAATCTTCAGATTCGGATTTGGCTGAATCGAACTGGGAACAGTGATCTGAATCAACAAATTGAATCACTGTCCTTGATTCGGACTGAATCCTAATCAAATACAGCCTGTTTCGCACACCCCTAATGACTTGCTCTTGGTGAATCCATGCTGACTGTTTCTAATCACCACCTTCTCCTCAAGTGCTTAAAAATGTATTCTTGGAGAACCTGCTCCATGGTTTTTCCAAGGACTGATGTGAGGCTGACTGGTTTGTGGTTCCCCGGATCCTTCTTCCCTTTCTTAAAGATAGGCACTATATTTGCCCTTTTCCAGTCATCCAGGACCTCTCCCAATCACCATGAGTTTTCAAAGATGATGGCCAGCAGCTCTGCAATCACATTGGCTAACTCCCTCGGCACCTTCAGGCACATCCCATCCAGCCCCATGGACTTGTACATGTCTAGTTTTTCTAACCATTCCCTGACCTGTTCTTTTGCCACAGTTGGGTGCTCACCTTCTCCCCAAACTGTGCTGCCAGGTGCAGTAATCTGCAAGGGTGATGGGTGCCTCCTGAGTCTGCGGGGGGCACAATTTGTGGATGGGCCTGGGGGAGGCCTGGGGGTGGGCCAAAAGCCCCATATCCACTCCTATACTTCTGTGCTGTGGTGTAGTGGCCTGTGAAGACTGAGGAGAAAAAGGCATTCAGTACTTCAGCCTTTTCTGCATCTTCTGTCACCAAGTTGCTTCCTCCACTTAGTAAAGGACCCACACTTTCCCTGATCTTCCTCTTTTTGCTGTGGAAGGGTCAATATCCATGAGCTCCAGTATCTATTGTTACTAAGTTTATGAAGTCCTGATCATTTGCATTCTTTGAAGATCCCATGTCCCTTTTCATGGTCATGAACAAATGTGTCATTCGGAATCCTTGCCAAAATGTTGTTAGGCTTAACTGCATGTTGCCTACATAAAATCCATCCTGCAACTTAAATATTTGCATCTCTATATAATATTTTTCACTTTGTCTTAACCTGCTGCATATATTGCTGTAATCATACTGCCATATCCTCCTCCCACTGAAGTCAGTTGCAAAATCTCCACTGCCTTGGGTGGAACCAAGATTGGCTATAATATTACCTATGCCCTGCCAAAGTTAGCTATGTTTCTGTAGTGGATGAAGCAATCCCTTTGTTTATTTTAATTTATAGAGGCATAAAATGCTTGGGAACAAAAATGAACTGGCAAAGATATATATATCTTAATATTTTGCAAAATGACAGAAAAAAACTAGTTTTGCAGCTTTTCAATTACTCATCTCAATAACTGGATGATGATTTATTCTCTGCGTTTGTGTAATTTAGGGGTTTTTTTGTTTGTTTTTTAAATAAGACTTGGCACTTAGGGCAATACCTTAGCAACAAGGCAGATTTCCATTGCTTTTACATGCTCGTATGTACATCCATGAAAGTTCTGTGCATGCAGTCCTTGCAGACTAGACAATGCAGAACAGGCCAGAAAGAAGAATTTTGCTATTACTGTCAGGTGCCCTATCTGTACTGTGGTTCAAATTTTGCTGGTTACAACCTTATGTTAGCACATTTATTTCAAGCATGCTTTCCTACTCAATGTAAAAAGAGTTTTTTCTGCTATAGATTAACTACTGGGGGGAAGTCTTTAGCATGGCTTGATTTAATATGACACCAAGGGGTTGAAGAAAACATCTCTTTTCCATGTTGATCAAGAGAACAGCACAACAAGCCTAGTAACTACAACTCAGCCACTAGAGACAAATTCACGCTGCAGCCCAGCTTAAATAGATCTGGCACAGGGTTGTTTGATGGATGAGGGAAATGAATGTTGCAAAAGCATTGCCTCTAAGATTGCTTGCCTTCACTCCAAGGAAGAGGAGTGGTTTGGTAGTAGATCAGTATGAACACAGGACCTCTACCCTTCCTTCTGTTGAGCTTCTAATATGATACACCAGGGGTGCCAAACTTACCCAGCCCCGTGAACCAGATGCAGACCATAAGGGTTCCTTGCGGGCTGGAGCTGGACATGGCAGAAACAGCAGTGGGACAAGTGGCAGTGGTGGTGGTGTAAACAGCAGTGGCACCTGTGGGGGTAATGCAGCCATTGCCTCCCCAGCACTTGCAACGTGTGTCCCCAGTGGAGCTGTGCACCCCAGATTTCAGTGGTAGTCTTCCTTCCCCTCTCCCCGTGACCCCAAATTCCCAGTCATTCTGGGAGCTGTGAGGCTGGGTATGGCCTGTGGGCCATGTATTTGACACCCTTACTATATATGAAAACTCCTTATACAAAATGCAATAAATGCTGATCTTTATGCTGGCCTCTCTCCCCTTTGTTAGAGGAAATCAACTGATTCCAATGTCAGTTGTACCTGTTGTGTCCCTGAAGGAGATAGGAGCAGGATTTACTCTCTAAATTTTTGCTAACTAGAGATTAATAAATCCAACAACAGCATTAATGGACATCCTGAAAAATAAAACTCATAAACTCTTCTAGACAGATTTACAGTCTTTTTGTTTGCTATAAATAGTTATGCCAGGTAAAAATGCTTGCTGAAAGTAAAGATTTTAAAAATGCTAGTGCTAATGTGCTTGTGTGGAAGTCCAGAAGCATTTACTCAGCCATCCTGCAGTCTCCTTGGCTTTCATTCTCTTGTATAAAAATTTCACATGAGAAAAGGCCAAAAAAAAAGAGGAAAACTAATTAGATTTCCAGGCCCCTGGGACAGGGTCAAATATTAAAAAATACGTAGTAACTCAAGTTATGTTTTCAGAAGTGACTTGGGCACTTAGTCTCACTGAAAGCCAATAGGACTTAAATGTATTGGTATCTAAACCATTTTTGAAAATAGGGCTTAGGACTGTGAAACTATTGTTTTAGTGATAGGGATTTGTTCACAAATCCTCAGTGCCTGTCTAAGGAAATCTGTCTAGGGAAAACTTTCAAATAAATTCACCATTAGTCTTTTTATGGACTGCAGACAGAAGGAAGGCAAAATGTATCAAATGATGTCTCTGCTACAAATAGTTTGCCCAGCTCTTGGGGTATGCATTTTCCACAGTAGGCTCTCATCCTGCAATCAGACTTTTGCAAGTGGACCTTATGTCCTCTTGAGTCCCTATGGATTTCACTGTGTCCCTGCACAGACTTAATTGTCTATGTGCATCCAATTGCAAGAACAGGCCTACAATTGCTTCCAGTATTGAAAAAGAATATATAGAAGAAGGAAAAATAATTGAGTTGTTTTTCACCTGTTTGCCAGGGGGTACTACCAGATCACATAGCCTACTTCTGGTAAAAAAAGGCAGTATCTCCCACTGTAATCATCTGGGAAAGGATTAAGAAGAAGAAATTGCTTCTGGCTAATAAACCTGCAAAGCTCGGAGCATTTACTGAGAAAGTCTGTTCCCTATCTTTGGCTTAATAGTAACAAATACTTTTCTCACTAAGGAAAAGTTATCGCTGGCACTGGTGCCTGGAGATGTTCCAGTCTTTCTTGGGGTATTATATTTTTTTAGATTTGGATTTCATTTTTCCCTTTTTTAAAAAGGAGCTACAGTCTGATTTCTATTCTTGATTCTACTACATCATATCCTTTCTGACACTGGAAAAGTCACATGCTGTACTTAATTTTCCCACCTGTAACTCTGCTGCCTACTTGGGTTTAAGAAAGGCCACCATGGAAGGGTATCATCCTAAAGGAAAGTGCAGGATAACCAGTGCCACTAGTATATCCTATGCTGGAATGCAGTATTAGTTATTCTTTTCTTTCAAGGAAAGCGGTGATCACCAGTATCCATCTATACTCATATTGCAAGGTGGATCAAAGCATAAAGATGGGCTCTAGATGTCAACATAAGCAACACTGAGGAAAAAAGAGGTTTTTAAAAGATGGTATACAACATATTAATCTGCATAATGAGATCCAATTAAGCAAAGGTCAAAGTAAGCTAAATATCAAGATTGAGTGAAATCTAGTAGACTATATAATACCTTGGGAGAGTAATGGAAAACCATCACCTGTAACTTTTATATCTAGTCTAAATAACACACTGGAGAATAGTTTAAGGAAAAATCTTGCCCTAGCTTCAAATAACTATACTAGATAGGAAGGGGTGGGAAAAATATGGCCCATGGAAGATTTTGCCTGAGCCACAGCAGACCCCTTGGCCCTACAGGGTGGTGCTGGGGCACCCCCATCCCGTGCCAGCCCACAGCTCACCCTGGGATGCCCACATGGCTCAGAGCACAGTGGAGTAGTGCAGGGGTAGCACCAACGGTGGGAGCCCTGGTGAGGGCACTGCATCCAGGGCCAGGGTGGGCTGGGGCCGGGAATCAGTCTTCATTGAGAGTGCACGCAGTCAGGCTGGGAGCTGTGTCCAGGGCTGGGGGCCAGTCTCCATGGAGGCCAGCCCCGGATGCAGCGCCCTCACTAGGGCCCCCACCACTGCTGCTACCCCTGCACCACTCTGCTCTGCACCTCTAAGACCCACACCAAGCCAGTGGGGCTGGGGGCTGCCACTGCCACATGGGCATCCCAATGTGAGCTTCAGGCTGGTATTGGATGGAGGTACCCCAGCACTGCCTGCCTCCCCGGCCCCAGTCCAGTCCTGGCCACTGCAAGTACATGGCAGGGCATGGAGTCACTGCCAGATCTTCCCTTCTCCCTCCCCAACCTGCTGCAATCTGCTCCCTGCATGCCCCTACCCCTGTAACCCATGCCCATCACAGAGGTGCGCAGGCAGCAGATCATGGATCTGACCTGGCCCCAGGCCCACACTGTCCCTGCCCTACAACCCCAGCCTTGCCCACCTGTCCTATTCCTGAACACCACTAAGCGAGGCCCCATCCCACATAGGGAGTTTTAGTGAGATGTTATGTGGGGTGGGTGCTGACCCCAGCCTGCAACAGCTCATCAAAACAGCCTATTTGGCCCCTAGGCACAAATAATTGCTCATCCCTGAGATGGAACCTAAACAATATAGAGATCTCTTTCCTGAGTGATTCATACTTATTATTTTTTTTTAAATAATCTCTTTCTTCAAATGCAAGAGAAGGAGTGTCAAAGTATCCTGTGGCTCAGGCAAAAATACTCTTAAAGATGGAGCAGGGTCTAAATCAATGCTTAGCTAACTAAATATTTCCCCAAAATGATAGCTGTGTGTACACTGTCTATAATTATCTATTCTGATGCCCAAACAAGCCAGCCAAGACAACCAAACAAAGTTATCACAGTCACCACTCCTCTAGAACCTTTCTGTTGTATTACAAGTTATACTGGAAAGCTTTAGTATTTCTAAGATCAGTGTTTCTATTAGTGCATGTTTTCTCATCCCTTTACTATATTACACAAGTAATTGCCAATTTAGCCAATAATTCTGGCAAGCATTACTTGGCCAATGTGAAAGGATAGTGCTATGGTCCAAGTTAAAGGGGGGAGACGGAGGAGGAGAGAGATTAGCCAGATGCTTTTAAAATCCATCACTGAGCGCTGTATTTACTGAGATGGAGAGGAAAGCCAAGCTTTGGTCCCATTGTTTTTCTTCTGGATAAGGCTTGTGTTGTGTTCAGGGCACAGAGGTCACATTTTCTTGCACTTGTGTCCTGTGATTGGCGTATTGTTTAAAGACTATAAGCGATGATCTTGGACTCCATAGGAAGTTGGCAATAAAGATTGCTCTATAAAAAGAAATATGCAGTTAGGACACAGTTTCCTATTCTGAGTCAAAGCAGAGAGATGAGTAAGAAATTCCAACCCAGAGGGTCAGAAAAAATTCCAGGACATCTTGAATCACAACAGAAAGATGTAGCCACCCCCCCAGCTCTATTCCTTTCACCCTTTTGGACTATATCCCACTGGGTTTACTTCTCAGAAAGGTTCAGTTTACTACACTGTGTGGCTGGTTTTTACTTTGTCCATGTAATATCTTCCCTTCCCCTTTCCCTTCCCTTTTCCCTATTAGGTCTGGAGGTCTTAATCCTGACACTTTGGCCACACATTCAAGTGCTTCACTTTACTCCTCAATTATGGATGATTTTTCTTATGTAGGATATGGTAGAGAAATTGGAGTCTAGCCTAAATGTATTAATATGTCAGCTTTTAACATGCTGAATATGTTTACTGATAGTTTCAGTCATAAAATACAAAGCAGTGATATAGTTATAAGCTATTTATTGGACAGTGGGTTTATTCCCATGCTTGTTTCTTCATTAAAATCACTTTGTGAAGAACATGTTCAACTCTTATTGCTTTTAAAGAAAGAAAAAGATTTTCTTTAAAAAAAACCCTGACTATCCAAACAACGGAGTGCAGGTTGCTTTATCTTATTAACACCAAAAGCATGATGCAACAATTTACAGGTCTAAACTATTTGCCCATGGTCTAAATTTTACAGACAATATCTGTACTATTAACTGTCAACATGCCCCTTCTCCTCTCCCTCTCCCATATGGATGTTTGGTAATCCTGACCTGAGAACAGGAAATATTTTCTTTCAGTCTGTCACTCAACCCAAACTCCAAAATAAAGGTCACAAAGTTTAGGAGACCTTAAAGGATGAGGTAGCAGGACAAATAGCAACATGTGTAATCTATGGCATACTCCTATCTTGTATATGTGAATAAGGATGAGAACTCCCAATTTGCTTATGACATAGACAAATTAGGTGTAAAATGAGGGCAGTCTCATAATTAGGAGCAACTGAGACCAATGTTGGATGAGGTAGAGATAGGGAGAGCTTAATTAGGTTGTTTACTGAATCTTGCTGTTCACCATTCCAGGTAGTGGAAACACTTGCACAGGAGGTAAGTGTCATTTCCACCCCATCAGCAGGTAAACAGCACCTATAGAAGGGGTGCAGTCTTCAAATATGAATATTCCACAGCAGTTGGTAAAGACTGGGAAAGAAAGAGAAGGCAATCTAACAAAACATAGTGACAGCAGCTGGGAAGGGAAATTAAGAAGTGACCAAGTAAACTGCATGCTGTGGAACAGATTCAAGGAAAGATTATCAGAGCAGGTCCAGATCATGTTATTTCTTGGTGAGAAGTGGATAGCATATTGGGGATGTTCTCACAAATAAATGAGAGGGAGGTGAAAAAAGGGGAAGTAACTGAAAAAGATGACAGAGAAGCATATTGAAGGAAACCCTTGTCCTCCAGTCAGGCTTGTGTACCATGTAGCAGATTTTATGTGCCTAAATGGCACATATATAGCCATGTAGGTTCACTTTTTTGGCATTTTTACAGTTTATGATTTAATATTGCCTGTGCTTGGCTACTGTGCATGTTCAGCAGGACTGCATTGTGGCAAGGTAGCTGCACAGGGAAATAGAATTGCCTAGGTATGCACGTAAGGCTAGGCAAGTTCCAAAATTTTAATTGGACAAAAACCCTAACAAGTGGGTGTTAGACAGAGGAGTCAGAGACAAGCCCCACCCTTTAGTCCCAAGATTAGGGTACTTAACCAGGGAGTAGAAGACCTGTATTCAACTCCTCTGTTTCCAAAGGAAGCTTGAATTTGCATCTCTTGCTTCCCAATAAAGTGCTCTAACCAATAAGACATGGGCTAGGTACTTCTCAGAGTGCTTCCCCAGCCTTCCTCTTGAAACTTGTCTACTGAGAAGGCAGGATAAGTATGGTGGAGAGGAAGAGTGCAATCCAGAGTGTGTATGGCTTAGAAGGAAAGGCCCTCTAGGTCCTAGCTTGGGGCCCTTCCTCCCAATGGGACAGAACTTTCCCAGTGCTGTTTATCCATATTATTCAACAAATATGATGTGATGGGGTATCTGGTGGTGACTGGCCCAGGGATTTTGAAAGGGTAAAAGATGATTGGAGGACTTGGGATTCCCTTTCCTCGCCAATCAGGCCCCAGAGACTCACTCTCCGTGTCCTCTGATTGGCCCCAGGGCCACCTGGAGGGGGATAAAAGAGGCAGCACAGCTGACTCAGAAGAGACCAGCGAGGGACCAGGAGAAAGGAGTTTCAAAGAGCAGGCAAAGAGCTGGGCCAGTGGGGTGGGAGCAGTTGCCCCAGAAGCATCTGAAGGCGTGGGACCTGCAGGCAGCAGTTGGACCCTCAGCACCACGGTGTGTAGCCAGCAGGAGGGGTTCCCTGCTGGGCTCCAGGATCCCCTACAAGAGGATGTGGCCAGCAGGAGAGGCTCCCCAGCTCCAGCAAGGATCTGAGTAGTGATTTGAAAGGTTCCCAGCTCTGCTTTCAGCTCCTGCAGCAAGAGGCCAGGAAGCTTGACATGAAGCCGGGGTTCCTGGAAGGTGAAAATCCCTAGCAGCTTGAAGCAGTACCAGTGTTGGTGGCTGTGTAGAAGAGTTTCTACTTGCCATCTGGGAGATCTCAGTTCAAGTCCCAGCTGGGTAGAATTGGGGTGAGTGAAATGAGAAATTCTTGTTGCAGTGGAAGAGGGTCATTGTGTTGTCCCTCTTCCCTCCCCCCCCCAGGTACCTAGGCCCCATATTTCTTGTTGTTTGACATCTCATATTTTGTGCATTTTATATTTCGCCAACCAGTACTGTTTGTTCGTGTGTTTTTTATATTTTGTCAACTGAATATGTCTATGATTGTAAGTGCCTAAATTTTATTGAATCCTGCCCCCTCAGGGTGTTGTAGTGTCCCCTATACCCCCTGGTTTATACAAGTTATGTTCCCCCTACTGTTTTTTCTCATTAAAAGGTATATGGTTAAGGCCCCATTGGTGATCTGGCTCTGCTCTATAGGGGAAGAAGGGTCCCTACACCTCCCACAGCACTTGTGCACCTGTTCTGATCCCTTCAATTGGAGAGGGGGTACATCTTGGAGTACCGCCTGGGTTACAATTAAATACAAAATGCATTGGACCAGCTTTGAGAGGAAGGTTGAGAGCAATCTGAGAAGCAGGTTCAAACCACTTCTGGGTGTGAGGGCCCTAGAACCTGGATCTTCTGCACTCTGCAGTTCTAACTACTAGACTCTTGGACTAAAATGTGGAATGGTCCTTCTCCATTTTACTCCCATAGATACATGTGTAGCATGATTCTTTGTTGGTACGTTTGGATATAGAGCAATTTCCCTTGGGAAGTCCATATCCACAAAAAGATGTAGATGAAATTTACAGGGGTGTAAGTTGTAGGGTTGAAGGTTTTTTGAGCCCGAAAGCTTGCTTAAAAATTATTCTCCAATTATTTAAGTTGGTCTAATAAAAGATATTAGATTCACCCAAAGAACCTTGTCTAGATGAAATTTAGGCATTTGTGTCTGACAGCGTGGTGCTTAAACCCTGGCATGATCTCTTTGGCATTTATCATTTTTCCAGTAGAGTTCCTTAAATGCCTAGAGTTCTGCTTCTGCACGTGCTCAGAAAGAACACCATCTAGTTAAGTCTAGCAGCTTGGTGTCTTTCCCACATCTAAGCCTGTCTGGGGTCCTTAGATTAGGAATTCCTCTGCCTAAATCCACTGAGGGACCTGATCTGGTAGTATGGGTGTGTGAAACGGGCCCTATTCGATTTGGATTTGGCCTGAATCGGGGACAGTGATTCAATCCGTTGATTCGAATCACTGTCCCTGATTGAGATTTGGCCAAATCGAATCTGACGATTTGATCCTGAGTCAGTGAACCAGTGATATGGACACAGGCACAGCTTTAAAAGCTTTTTTTCTATACACCTTGAGGTGACAGCACAGCTTCTGATTTCCTAGTTACAGAATATCTCCTCCTTTCCTAGTGGCATACTGGCACAGCCTCAGCAGAGTAATCTTACCAGTACTTCAAAATAACCTAAAGCCTATCGAGTGGGACCTTTCCTTAGAAAATTGGAGATGTGGGTTCAAATCCTTTCCTGTACGGGAAGATTTTAAACTCGGGTCTCTTAATCTCTTGGTGAATCCCTAATCCATAGGCTATTATGTAAAAGATGGGGCCTCTTCTCTCCCCAGTATTTACAAATAAAGGAATAAGCCGCTCCACTTTCTAAAAGGACCAACTTAGGCATCTAACTCCAGGTAAAGATTCTGGGCTATAGGCAGAAATGTAAGCTGTGTGGGAGGGTGGGATTTCTCTTCAGCATTTCCTATTGGCTAGTTTGCCTGTCCCCCACCCATCTCTCAGTCCAGAGTTGGTGTCTGCTATGGATCCCAGCCTGAAATGCCATGCTCCCCATGATCTGAATAGGAAGTAGGTGCCTAACTCTGAACAGTGGATTCTACTCCAACACTTAAGTTTGGTGTGGCAATACTCACTGTTCCCATGGCTAAGTCCCTTTATGGACTCAGTGCCAGATGGATGACTCCCACAGCTCTCAGGATGAGGACAATCCAGCTGAAAGGGATGTTGAATTCCTACCATCTCTGCTTTTGAGAAGGATGGAGTAGGGGTGAGGGAATCCATTTAAGTACCTAACTCCCTATGGCCTTACATCTTGTCATCATTTATACCTGTGCAAAGCGTATGTTGAACACTACCAGATCACAGTGGCAGCATTCTACACCCACGTTTCCCTGGTGGAAATGGCATGAAGTGCAAGAATGACCATCACTCTAGTCCCAAAGAACTACTGAGTGCTGCAGAGGGAACACAAGGTTCCTCTGCAGTTCAAGACAATTGCATGTGCAGAATTCTTTTGTTCATTTCCCTTTTTACTATGCAATACCTTACAAATGAGTTGTACTCCACTAGAGTTCCAACTGTGAGGGCATGCACAGAGTGGCAATCTTTCCCTTGCTTCTGTTATTCAAGCCACAGCAGGTGGTTTCTCAGTGATGACTTTTTGACAGGAGGAGGCTGGAATATTTGAACCAAAAAGTTCTGTGGCAGTTGGGAACTACTGCTCAATAACTGACAGGAACAGAAGAGCATTGAAGAAAATGTACTGACAGCAGTATGAGGAGAGAGAGAGAGAGCGGTGAGGGAAGGTAACAGGGTGCTAGGTAAAGCAGGGAAATGTGGAGTGCGGAAAATGATAGAAACAGTGAGGGAGAAATGCAAAATTCACATGCAAAGGCAAGCAAGGTCCTGGTTATTTTCCTCCCATGTGGGAGAAGGGAAATGTTTGAAGTGCTACCCAACCTCTGTTGGTGGAGTATAAAATCTTTGTCCTCTGGGTACATTTTTACCTTCAAGGTGGTGACCATTTAATTGGATCTTGTAACATGTGAAGTGAGCGCAAACTCATCATTAGTACTGAGATTTGTGAGGAATCCATGATTACAGCCACAGCTGCCGGGAGGATGGGGTCTGGAGGTAACTAATACTATCTCCTTGTGATACACCCATGGGAAATGGGCACATGGGGCCCTACAGCCAAAACATGCCCTTTCTCAGAGAGACCGCTTCCAAAGCCATGTGACATTGTAGAGCTTTTCAGATTGAATCCTAGTGGGAGGGGCATTGTCGGCATCCCAAATGGAAGAACTTCCCTGGGTTTAGCTGCAACTGAGTCTGGTTGAAGTGCCTTTACGCAGGAGAGAGAAAAGGTTTGCTGTTTAGGAGACTGGGCAAGGACAGATGTGAAATATTCATTGGCTAGTGTTTGCATGTGACTTCTTTTCTAGGTACTTAAGGATTTAATTTATAAGAAAGAAATGTGGCCAGGCACACAGGTTGCACAAATGCCTGTCTTGAAACCCTGGGTAGATTTTTCTGCCTAGCCTAGGACTTCTCTGAAGTTTACATCCAAAATGTGCAGAGTGGTGCCTCCATGCTTTGAGTGAAAAAATTTACAGCTAAATGTGTCCTCGAGTGGCCAGTTCTGCAAACCCGCAAACCTGCTTGAAAACATCTGGAAGGTGGAGGGTGGGGTGCATAATATATGGGGCCATTTTTGTGGTGTGCTCCTGTGATGCGTAATCAAGGCTGCTGACAGTCACTTCACAACAAACACTAGTGCATCTTCTTTACTACCAGTTTTTACGTCTTTCACTGATTTTTTTTTTTTTTTTAATTACTTTTCCCCACATCCCTTCTTTATACTGTTTTTGCCTTTTCTTTGTCATTTGCTTGGGCACAAATATGCATGCACATACAGTTGTTTCATAAGCCCTACACAAAACAGACTGTTCTTTTTCTCATCAGAACTTAAGGACATAATGTAATGCATACCACAGCCAGCTTCTTAGTGATCTAGACACCTGCTGAGTGACACTTGCTCATGCAATTTACCATTGTGCCCAAGGTCTGAATGTACTTAAGTAACCAGCAAACTACAGACTTTTCAACGTTCTGCTCCATGTCTAAGTCACTCTATAACACAGCAAATTTTATTGTGTGGTGTCATCTCACAGGCTCTGCCAATGAATGCAAATGGTATAAAGAGCATGTGGAACAGATGGAACAAGGCGCACACGTAAAGGAATAAAATATTTGCAAGGGAAGTTGGCAGGGATGTTGGAATGCTTCAAGCACTATGTGTGGGGGTGGCAGGAGTGAGGCCAAGATGAGCTGTGTGGGGCTGCACTCTAGCGATCCATTTCTTTTGGCAGCAGTGAATGACCTATTTTTTTTTTTTAATCAAGATGAATACAGAACCAAAAATCCACTTTGTACCAGCTCCTGATACCTTCCAGTGTGGTTAGAAGCCTGACTATTTCTGCTCATTGAAGGAAAGTTTCCTTAATTGAGTGAAAAAGCTGTGTTTTCTCTTTCCAGTATAAGAGCAGGTCAAGAGGGGAATGAGCATGTTCAAGTGCTAGTGGAAAGACCCCATAGTAGTGCTCTTATGTGCAAATCCATGAGAGAGAGTGACATGATCAGGGTACCTGAAGGAATTGGTTGATGCACTGTGAAAATATGGTTGTTGAATTGTACTTGTGTGCAAAAATAGGAAGTAAATTTTTACTTTTTTGGTTTTCAATATAAAAATACTATGAATATTAACATTATTGTTGGCATCTCAGAAGAAGTGATTTTTTTTTAGGGATATATGTGAGAGGTTGTGTCTTGCTGTATGAGACAGTGGCAAGAAGGATGTTCTCTGCATACTAGTGGTATGGCAAAAGGCACAGGAAGAGAATTAAGTGGAATGTAATTCAACTGTCTGACCATGGGCTTCTGAAGATCCTTTAATTTTGTATTAACGATCAGCAAATTTGGGGTCCAGCATAGTTGGTGCATCCAGGTCATTTACAGCTATAATTTACCCCTTGTGAATTGCTTAGGGAGTTTGTGTTTCTAGTCTGAATCACTTCAACTCATCTTTATAATTTTCAACTTTTACTTCTCAGAAGGGGAAGTAGACACCCCCTCACACACCATATAAACCATTTTGTTCACTGCCCAAACAAAGCCCGTCAACACATTTTTACCATAAAAGTTAAAATGAGTATTTCTTTTAGCTGCAGTCAAAGTAGGTGCACGTTGACTAATGTAAAGGGTTAATAGAAAGGAAAATAAGATTTCCAGGAACACCGTAGGCTAGAGGCCCCTTCATTTGGTGCTGTTGCTGGACTTTACAAGGGGCACAGCATCTAGCCACCGTCATCCAAGATATAGCCTGAAATAATAATGAGCATAGAGGAGACGCATCAGGGTTCCCTGAGAGCAAAAAGGGCTCAAATTACTCTCCCTTACATTCCTGAAGGGGACATGAGTACTTCAGTTATGAGAATCTGTGCGTGACTAATCCATTTCTTTTCACTAACTATAATGATTCACACATCTTACAAGTCAAATATTAGCTTGTAATAATACTTGAAGAATTAGATTTATAAATGTTAAGTAAAAATACAAATAATTCACAGTAATCTAACTTATATTAATGTCTAATGAATTGCAA
This sequence comes from Alligator mississippiensis, assembly GCF_030867095.1. Lineage (NCBI taxonomy): Eukaryota > Metazoa > Chordata > Crocodylia > Alligatoridae > Alligator > Alligator mississippiensis. The sequence continues at coordinate 23,688,620 of NC_081833.1, forward strand.
ACATACCTGTTACTTTGGAGAAAATTAGAAAGGAAGATCTCTTAGCAGACTTTGAGAATAATCAGCCCAAAATATACCTTGAAGAAAGGCAGCAGTCGGGTAAAATTTAATTTTCACAAGAGATGAATTTAATCATACTTTCCCTGCTGACGTCAGTGCAAGCAAAGCACTTTGTGCCTGTTCCTACCTGCTGGGCCCATATGTCCACTGGGAAGAATTTGGCAAAGGTCTCACTGTCTCAGAATATAAGTAATTACTAGAGCCAGGAGCAATGCTGACAATACTGGTAGGGAATCATTTCATTCTGCACTGTCCAACTGACTTATCCCTTCTTATGAAATTTAGTCTTAAAATATTCTAAACAAAATGCTTAGTTTGACATGCATAGCAGTTTGGAGTGGCAGTGATGGGATCAGTTTAAACCACATTTTACAGTGCTATGGTGATTATTCACCTGGTTTATTAAAGGATTTGGGTGGTGTCAAACTAATGCAAGTCATCAAAACCCTGAAATGGAATTAACTTTCTAACTCATCACAGCTTACTTGTTTCAACATTGATTTCACAATCTTAAATTTAAGTAGAAAGAAAATATCCAGCCTATTGAGGATGAACATCTTTAGATGCATTGGAAATTATGAGTTACTAGTAGAGTAAAGGTAAAGAGATGCTAGTATCTGGGTTAGTTTTTGTAAGTTGCTTCATTTGAACAACAGTTTTCAGAATACTCATATAAAAGAAACCTTCCAAACTATTTAGACAAAACTTATGTACAGAGTAGGACTTAAGTCCCAGTGATTTTCAGTGAGACTTAAGACATAAGGCCATGTCTATTCTTCTGTCTCTAAAGCCCAGTCCCATGACAGACAGCTTCCTAACCACATTGCAAGACACTAGGGCATATGCACTTTGGACTCTTTCAAGCTGTCTACTCTGCCTAATTGCTGGACGTAGGTACAAACAGAGAAGGAGCAAGTAGGAAGGACTTGTTTCTTGGTGGTTGTCCTTGGCTTGGCAGTGATGTGGTCTAGCCATGATACAAGTCACTATTGAAAATAAGCCTTAGGCTCCAAAGTGACTTAAGTACTTCTGAGTTTGTTATTCCAAAACTACAAGCTATACCAGTAGAACACTTCTGATCCACAAGTTTGTAAGCACTATACAAATGTATTAATCTTGTCTTATGGAGACTGTCACTAAAATGATAACTGACTTAACCAAATCACAAAAACTTACCAAATCACCGAAACATGATGAACTGCCCTGTATGCACTAGCCCTGACCAGAAGATATGGTCACAAACAGGAATTCATTTCTGGCATCAGGATTTCTACCACTAGAAATCTTTCAAGGAGAGGGAGTGTACAGGTATTTAGCCTGCTGCTGCCCCCTGTCCCGTTTTCTGTGGCTTCACCAGACCAGGGTGATCCTGGTTGGGGAAAAGCATGGGGAGAAGTGGCTGCTCCACTCCTAATCCCTGGGGGAAGTGGAGCAATGGTGAAAGACTCCCTGTGCCTTCCCCAGACTGAGGTCTAGGGAACAGGTGGGCATCATCCCCCACTGCTCTGCTCCCTGTCTCTGGGAGCAGAGAAGAAGCAGCAGTGGGGCAAAGCCCACAACCTATTCCCCAAACCAGGGACTGTCTAGTTTGGGAATGGATTTGGGACTTTGCCCTCTTGTTCCCCTCCCTTCCTTGACCAGACCAAGAGAGGAGTGTAAGTGTTCATTCTTGCCAGAGAGTTTCCCTCACAAGGGAGATTTCCCAGGTGTCCCAGAGGGGCATGGTTACCCAGGAGAAACTGAATGAATGTTTGTCCACTCCTAGTTCTTACTGGGAAAACAGCAATTCTCCCAGTAGAAACAATGTCTTTACATGGTCTATATAACCAAGTTCACAAAATGCCAAGGTCATGCTTCATAGATTTCATAGACATTGGGGCTGGAAGGGACCTTGGAAGATCATCGAGTCCAGCCCCCTGCCCCAGGGGTAGGAAGTCAGCAGGGATCACAGGATCCCAGCAAGATAATCATCCAAATGTCTCTTGAAAGTGTTCGAAGTGGGTGCTTGAACCATCTCCGGCGGCAGTCTATTCCAAACCTTGGGGGCTCGGACAGTAAAGAAGTTCTTCCTTATGTCCAGCCTGAAACGGTAATGGAGGAGTTTGTGACCGTTTGATCTTGTCATCCCTTGGGGCGCTCTGGTGAACAGATGTTCCCCCAGATCCTGGTGAGCACCCCTGATAAACTTATAGGTGGCCACCAGATCACCCCTGAGTCTGCGCTTTCCCAGGCTGAAGAGTCCCAGGGCTCTCAGCCTCTCTTCATAAAGTCTGTTTTCCTGACCTCTGATCATGCGCGTGGCTCTCCTCTGCACTCTGTACAATGGGAGAATGACATCCTGGGATCTGTTTGAGAAGCATCTATGAATGCAAGCCAGCGTTTTGCTCACTTTACCAGCTGCAGCATCACATTGAAGGCTCATGTTCATTTTGTGGTCAATCATGACCCCCAAGTCCCTTTCACCCATAGTGCTAGCCAGTGTAGCACTGCCAAGCCAATAAGGATGCTGCAGGTTTTTCTTCCCAAGGTGGAGAACCTTGCATTTTAAACACCATCAGGTTATTGTCTTCCCATATTCTTATGCTAATAAGCTATTTGTATTGTATAGCCTCATAAACAAATAGAGTACTGTGCATTTGGCAAAGTGTGCATGAAATAGCAGGGCTCTTCTGTTGGCAGGTGTTAGAACCAAATATTAATCTGCTAACGTGTTATTGACTTGTGACTTATTAACTCCATGAGGTCCTTGTTAAGTACCGAGTGCTCTGTAGGAAGCCTTTAACTAGGGTGGTACTGGAGAGGAACATCTTAGAGCTGAAGTGTATCTTATTTGCGAGTTACTAATAAGTCCAAAGACAAATTACAAGAAGGGAGTGAGTTAAGATGCTAACTCAAAGTCTGTGCACCCTGTGGGACTCTGTATTCTCAGTTCCAAATAAAAAAAGTTCACATAGATAATCTTACCAAAGTTGTCTACAGTCAAGCGACTGATGAATCAGAGCTTCAAATGACATTCTTACTAGCATTGTTCACCAACACACATCAACAAGGTACTGAATAACTAGAATTTTAGTTAAGATTTAGAAAAAATATTTGCAATAAATGTGAACATGGAATGCAAATGCATTTTTGCCATTGCCAGTCTTGGATTCCTAAAACAGAATATGTACAGTGCAGTCCAAATGCTTATGGTCTTTTTAAAGTCCAGTCCTTCTGAAACTAATGGGCCGTTGTGCTAACATGGTGAAGGCACAGAAGTTTCTTAGCCAACAGTACACAAGGAAGCAATGCACCTGCATCATGTCCAGCCACCTTTGATTCCCCAGACTAAATGATAAGGTATCCATTTTTAGCTGCGGGCAGCCTTTGGCACCAGTGTAGATCAGGGCTTGAATTCATGCCTTGACTTCTTTGCCTCTAATCACCCATTTTTGAGCCTCAGGCAGACATGCTTAGCATACCACTGTCCAAACCACCTTACAAAATCAGATTGTATACAAATAAAAATGGCAAATAATCAGCAAACTCAAACCTTCCTTATTTTTCTAGCATAAAGGAGAGGCTTGTCTAAATCAGAGGACTCCACATGTCTAGAAGCTCACTAGTAATTTGCTGGAAAACTAAAAGGCATACTTGTTTTTACATAAAACAGAACCAATTGCAGACTTCAAAAAAACACACTTGCCCATGTACACAGTTCCAATTTGATCCAAATGGTCACTTAGCAGGGAGCCAGCAGAAGGCAATAGATAAGGGTATGTGTTTTGGACAAGAAAGCATAATGATCAGATTATATGTGAACCCTCCCATAAAGCTCTGCTAACCGCTACAATCTTGACTTGCTGTTCTGCTTGGTATCACAGTCCAGGAACTTCAGTAAGTAAAGATTATCAGCTGAACTCACTTCTATGCTGGTTTTGTGATGTAAGCTTAGATGAGGCCAGGAGATGTGAAAGCAATAAATCCTTTAACTGACTAGGCTTCTTAGTTGATCATTCCACAGTTGCATCCCTTTCTTCCTGGGATCCATGGTTCCTACTTGAATCAAATCCAAGGGAGCATCACCTACTGACCTACTGCTGAAAAACAGAAAGATAAACAGATATCCCTCAGCTGACCTACCAGGAATAGTCTGGAGGATAGATTTCCTTTTTAACAAATATTTCTAGTCATTACTAATTGCTTGAATAATTAAATCATAAGAAGTTGAAATATGTTATTAGTATAACTCCTCAGAAGGATAATATTTTAAATTGTCAGTAGCAGCAAGTGGTAATAAAATAGGTTTTCCTCTGTAATCCCTCTTCTAATGTAAGGACTTGCAAAGGCTTGAAGTCATGGGGAAGGAAGTTTCATTTACCAGAGCTGGAAAGCAGAGGTGCCAACACAAGGAGCTGATGGAATCTTTTCTTCCCCGTTCTATGTCTCTCATTCCTTGCTTCTCTCTCATAATCCCAGTGAAAGCTCACAACAAAATGTTTATCAATGCTTGATGAATTGCTGAATGCTTTACAACTGAAGAAAATATGCTTCAAAGATATCCAGTCAATTCTTTTAATAGTTGTGCCTTACACAAAGTGATCGGTGCCTTTCTTATTTTCTGTTTCCTATGCAAATGCAGTTTACTGTATATGCATTTTCCGTATAGTTGACAGCTGTAGAATGCTGTTTGCTTTGATTCTGATTTTGTATAATGAATATGACACCTTTATGGCCAAAAGGTTGTCCTGATAGTGAGGTTCCAGAACAAAGAGTCCTAATGAGGTCAGAACACTAAAAGATTATAAAGTTGAACACATGTTATTGAATATCTCTGTTACTGGTGGGTCTCAAGTGGGCTCTCATTCGATTTTGGGTGAGAGGAAGGGTGGAAACGATGCTTATATTGTTAAAAACACAAAGGTATAGGACTTATAACAGCTATCATAACAGCAATGCCTGCTTCTCTACCCACCCAAAACTAAATGCATTAACCTAACCTTCCTTAAATCTCCTGTTTGCATCCCTGAGAATATACCTATGGGCAACTAGCCTGTTTAGTTTCTGGATATGTTTATTTTCAAAGATAGAAGTTTGAATCTTAATCTCTCTTTAAATAGTGAAGTCTCAGACAAGGACATCTTTCTTTAAAATGGTTCCCCTTCATCTCATAAATTCTCTGTGACTGCTTGTTTTGTTCAGACTATAACAGGAACAGCCCCACTCTCATTTTCAGATACAAAGCTTGTTGTGTGTTCTCTGCCCACGTGGGTTTGTAACATAGGTTTTTTAACCTCTTGGAAATCTAGAAGTACATAATGCAAGTGCCACAACCAAAAGTAGATTTGGCGAAAGGAAAAAAATTCTGGATGAAGGAAAAGGAAAAAAAATGGGGTCTAGGGGAGGGGGAATTTTTATCTAATAGAGCCCATGGCTGCTTGCACATGCCACAGGGGTTTAATTCGGTTTACTTTTCCCTAAATTGAAACATTGGGTTTTTAAAAACACCACTTCAAGAGAGAATTAAACTGAGTGAAACCCTCGTGGAGTGTACACAAGGGTGGAGGCCTGATCCTTACCTGCCTCTTTGGTAGCGGGAGTGGAGGGGAGCTGCCGGTTGGCCAAATGGTCCCTGAGCTGTGCAGGGCCACCCCCAGGCGGCATCCGCCTGCTTACACCCAGCCTGGGCAGTCCCAGGGGGTACCGCAACCACAGAGGGAAGCACTGGCCCCCCTGTAGTTATGGGGGGGAAGCACCAGGCCCCCATACAGCTCAGGCAGGCAGGAAGGCCCCAGGGAGGAAAAAAAAAAAAAGATCAGTTTCCCTGCTTTTTTTTTTTTTTTTTTTTTTTTTTCTTCAGTGGAGCCTGCCTGCATGGGCTGCTGCTGGGTCCCACAGCCCCTGAACTGCGCAGGGCCTGCCGAGCCCTGAGCACGTCAGGTTCCAGTGCCCCCGTGTACTAAACTAACTAAAACACCTCAGAGATGTTTTATCTTGCTACATACCAGAGTCATTTAAAGCAGAATATGCCTCCAACCATGCAAAAAGCAATGCCATTAAAGTGGTGCAAAAGGACATTTAAGCCGCTTTAAAGGCCAATTTTGTAGCGTGTACAAGGGCCCTGGGAGGACTTGAATATGAGTGGAACATAGATGTAGAAAACTGTAACATGCTTTATGTCTTATAAGGAATCTGTACACTGGATCTTAAATGCCTGCAGTTTCTAATGCTGTTGTCTTGCATCAGCGCTTCATACTTCATACATTTTCAGATTTCTGTAGTTGTTTCCATACATACATCTTCCAGCTCTTATAGACAGGCTCTAGACTCTGAAGTAAAAACTGCATTCATGTAAAATAGTACTTTCCTCTTCAGCTTTCTAAAGGATATTATTTTTATTAGACTGTTTTGATCCATAAAGCAATACTATGTAATACATCACACTGTATGAAAACAATTACACCAGAATGCAATTGAATTATCTCATTACCAATTACAAGGATTTATTCACGCCAAACCTGCCTTGAACTGTTTTCAACTTGTAACTGCAGATCAGGTCCCTTGTTTGATGTTCTTACCTGAATATAAAAGTAAAACATCCCAAAGTTGAGAGAGTTATCAGTTTCTTCTTATGGAGTTTACCAGTAACATCACAGGATTGTGCTATTTATTAGAAGTACTTAATGTCATAACATACGAAATACAGCTTGCAAGAAGAAGGACATCACCATTCCAGGAAAAGGAAGAGGGTTTGTATCTTGAGGGAGGGAGGAGGCTGACAGTAAAAGTAGGAGAAAGGAGAGGTTCTTCAGCATTACCTCTTATATGGTCAAAGTTATCACAGTCCATAAAGCACATTTTTCATCCACCCTACTATAATGTAACTTATATCAGCTGAACAGGCATAATTTAGAAAAGTTCAATGAGGTAACTAGAAAAACTCTATGAGGCTTAAAACATGCTAGGACTTTTGACCAAGCCTGTTATATACTATTGGAAAAGATAGCAAACTAAAGCAATTTTTAATTATATATAATATATATATGAAAAGGAGCATCCCCCTTTCCCCTTCTGAGTCTTCTAGAGCTATTTTATTAACTGTATGGCTGTAGACTTCCTGTACTATATCTATAAATGCTATACCATCTTTAGAAGAATTAATAATGAAATAAAAAGGTTTGGGCTCCAAAATAAACCTCGCAAGCCTGGCAAAACAAATCTATATATATTCCAGGGATATATATTTTGGATACTTGTTTTAACAGCTATAAACACCTTATGATGCCAAAGGAGAAGAGGATTTTAATCCAGGTAAAATAAGATTCTTAAACCCTGAAAACTACACTCAGATTTATGGGCCAATTTTAATATTTAAGTCTTTGTGCCAAGAACTATATATTCCACATGTTCTATATAGAGTGTTGCCTGATTGCCTGCTTCCAGGAATATAGCACACCAAGCTATTTCGAGTTTTCTCATTTAATTAGATAAGTAACTTGTATTTGTGTTCTCAAAATATGTTTACCAATTGTTATTTTATATGAGTTTACATGTTACCTTAAAATAAGTTTTTTGATTTTTTTTTCCCCCAGAGTAATCATTTTAGCCTGAATCTGAAGTTTAGCCTTTTAATAAACTGTGTTCTTATTGAGCAAGTGTAATAACATTTGAAAGATCAAATCTATGCCTTTGATGGTATAAACCATGACCCAACAGGTCCATCATCTGCTCAGGGGGCTAATAGTTACTTCATAATAGATTATTAAACCTTTTTGAAAATCAGGTAGGTTTATTCCTACCCATAAATATATCTATATAAATGTGGTATGACATATCTGACCGATTATCATAATTCTGTCCTCTAAAACACTTTGAAAAACCTACTATTGAGATTATGTGGATGGGTGGGTGGGTGGATTTTTTTTTTCTTATTGATTGAAGATCTACCATTAAAAGGTATTTTAAATCTTTTTCTCTTTCTTACCTAAGCAAATTGAGTTGCCATTTTCTTCTTTCAGTTCAGCATTCTTTAAATATCTGTTTTGCTTTGGTCTTACCATTCACAGCAGAGTTTACAATAGCATCCCACAGTAACCAGCACGGGATGCTGATGCAAAAAGCTCCTTCTTTAGCCTTTGCTCCTGAGACAAATTAAATCTTGCTATCTAGGCCATGAGCCTCTGATGCTTATCCTCTGTTCCCCAAGATATCCCTAATGTACACAATCCATTGTCATTCTTTTAAAAAAACAAGCTAACTGTATTGCTACTAACCTGCTGCTTTGCCTTCCAAGGGTGACAAAACATAGAAAAGTACCATCTGCAATTGCACTGCACAGATTGCACATTGGACCAATTTTTATCTTAGATAGCATTTTGTTAATCTACCCTCTAACAAGAAGCTACCAAGATCATATTTCTAGGTTTTGATTTGACCATGTGTCCACCTTCTTGTAAGTCCTCCTATGGGCTTCCTTCTGCTTAACCACATCAAATTCAATTTTTTTTGTGTTTTAGGACCCCATCTGCCTATTTGCACTTATCTCTTGTCAGCCTCTTTATTTCACTGAGGTTACTAGCCTTGATTACCTTGTTCATTTGTTTCTCCTGTTAAAAGTGTTCATGCCTTTTGCAGTACTTGTTACTCTATAAGCTTGGAAAGTAGTCACCAAATTGGTTTTCCAAGTCACTTCCTCCCCTGCATTTAAATTCTTCTTTTAGACCCATATCTAATATAATACTGCCAAAGAAATATTTAAAATATTTTATGGGGTATCTTACTATGTAGTTTGTTATTGGGTTAGCAGGATACTGCCCATTCCTCTGGTTCTCGACTGCCACGACTTAGATCTTATGAGTGGAGGAAAAAGATTGATGGGCTGTTAATTGGTACCTGCCGAATGACTACTCCCAACCCGTTACGTTACTCTAGGTATTTTATTTCTTTTTCTTATCTTTTCTTTTACAGTGGCCTGGATTTGAGGCGGCAGCCCGCTCAAGCTGCCCCCTGGATCACCCCTAGACTCAAGAGGGGCTCTCCAGCTGCAAAATCCTCAAGGTAAGTGCTGACTGCTGTCTCACTGGATTAATTGTCTTGTTAGTAATCCACACATCTGGTGGCTTCTGTTCTGCGCCAGCTACTCATGTGGAGGACGTCCCCGGCTGCTTCCTTCAGTACGGGGTAATCATTGACAATCCCGTCTCAGTCACTTTTGAGTCAAAGGGGGATAAGAAGTTCCCCCTTGCCTGTGTCTCAGCTTATCGCCACTAATTGCCTCATTAGTGTCTTGTTACAGGAGCCTCCCAGTGTCTCCCTCCGCAATCTGTGCCAGCCCAGCTTAGGAAGTCCTCTCGCCATTAATGCCGGACCTGGAATTGTCTTCTCCACCCTAAGCTCTGGGGTTGTTGTCAGCGTCCCTTCCCGGGTCTTGCCCTGCAACCCCCTTTCAAATTAGGGATGCCTCACCTCAGCCTAGCAGGGAGCCTCCGCTTTTCCCTGCACTCACTGCAGCCTCTGGAGTTCTGCTGTAAGTAGTTGGCGGTGTTGCCGACCTGCCACTTCCAGGATCCCTCCGTCTCAGTGCTTCTCTTAGGCCTCAGATCCCTCCACCGGATCCTCTATCTCTGGGGTTTCAAACAGCCTCTTTTTCTATCCATGGTGCCCGAAGACATTTTTTTCTGGACCTTCCCTTTCTTTTATTCCCAGAGGCAGCATCCCATTGGCCTACCTTGCGGGGGGTGGGGAGTCTTCCCCCAGCTATCTGGGATTTTACCAAGTAACAAGACTCCTAACAGGGACCCTGTTATATAGTTATTTCAAAATATATATATATATATATATTTTTAAAGTTTGATCCATGTTCTTAGTGAACAAATACCTGATCCTAGGAAAAGTATGCTTGTCAGTAACTTTTTATTCATATGAGCATTCTCATTGACTTCAATGGAATTACTTATGCAAGTGAAATTACTGATTGTTGTTACTTGTTGTTGTTTTGGTTCTGTTTTTACCTATGGCACTAGTACCCATTAAGACAATATCAGCAAATCACATTTTTTAAAGTGATGGTTCTATCTTTCTGGGGAATCTGTTGCCTTAACTAATGTAGTCAGTTCCATATCTAACTGGAGTATATGCCTAAATTGCTTTCATTAGTTTTGAGTTAACCTGACTTTCAGGTTCTTGTGAATTAGTATAAAGCTATCCTTTTGGGCTTGCCTATACTACACTTTTTTGTTCAAGTTTGATTATGGAAACATTTATAATAATACTAAATCCTGGATTGTTTTTAATTTTAAACATTTCAGTCTATTAGTTTAGGACTCTAAACTCCATCTGTTTATGTTTGTAGCAGTGGAACGAGTCAAGGGTTATAGTTTGCAAAACTTACTGATTAGAAAGATTTTTAAAAACTTTTAATTTGAACAAAATTAATTTTCTTGATTTAATTATTTTCCTGAAGTGTTGTAAACCCAAACTGTATGCTAGTTCAGGAAAAGCAAGAAATGCAGATGACTAATGGGAACAAATGTGAAATTGACAAGTTCAGCTGTACTAGTCCAGCTGAATAAAATACAATACTAAAATGTATTAAAGGTGGAAAAGAGAAGACTTCTAAAATTATTTCAGTTTCAATAAACACAGATGAAATGACTAATAAAGGAAATTCAGACTTTACATTTTGACATGCCTAAAGGTTTTAAAAGGCAGAATATAAATAATTTGGGCTCTTTAACATCAAAAGAGCACGAATCCTTTTTTTTCTTAGTAGGTTACTTTTAAAGTATGTTAGATTAGTAATGTTTCTTTAAATCAATCTGAACTTGCTTATAAAACCAAAGAAAAAATTGAGCCATTGAAGTGTGTGTGTGTGTGTGTGTGTGTGTATGTGTATATCCGTTTGTTCATTTGTTTATTCATCATATTGCCTTGCCTTTGAAGCAATTTGGATTTGATGACACCTTTGTAAAATCTGTATGTCAAGAACATGTCTAATTTCTATAAAATCTGGAAACTGTACCGAGGGATATATTGAGATAGTTATATATAATCTGTGGCATAACCGTCATCTCTATATTGTAAGATACTGTATTTCAATTAGATCTTGGACATGTTCCTATATGAAATGTGGGCATTTGACTGACAGTGTTCATTTTTCGGGGAATGACAATTTGCAGGGAAAAACATTATTTTCAATCTAGCTTTCTAAACCTGTATCTTCACTAGAAAATAATCTGCATTTGATACTAGATGTCAAACAACAGCAAATAGTCACCCTTGGTTGAGAAGTTCTGGCTACCTGTGCAGGAAAGGTCAAACTGAGTCCCACCATAGTTGAAGGAACTATGTTTGATATGATTCCTTGTTGGCTGCTTTATTTTGCTACTGTTCGGTGGAAAAAGAACAAGCTTCTCCACTTGACAAAATCTGATGCTCTATAAAACAGGGGTTGGAATCTATGGCACACAGGCTGGATTTGGCCCATGAAATCTTTGGATCAGGCCTGTGGAGTTGTGTCCTTATCAGCACTGGGTGGCAGGGGATTGCTCCTTGTACTGTGCTGCAGTCAGCTGTCTGGGCTCCAGCAGAAGGGAAGCTCTGCCTGTGCCACACAGCAGGCAGGCAGCATAGGCTCTGGCAGAGGGAGGCATTCACCATGCAATGGCAGCTAAGCAGTGCGGAGAAGCAAAGGAGGTGCTTGGGTCCTAATGCCCACCTTTAACCTGAGCTGAGTTATTCTGGCACCCCTGCTGGAAAACGTTGTCTACCCCTACTGTAAAACATTGTATTCAGGCAAAAATAAAACCATAACTGCTGTTTAAAATGAGAGAAGTTGATTAAAATGTTCTATAGAAAATTCTAAATTGTTGTATTGTTTTCACCTTTGTTATCTTTCTAGCAACCTTTATTTCTTTCCGTATACTTGGTCTAAAGCCTAAGCAACACCTGCTGGTAGAAACAAGGGGTATGAATCTGCTGCACCATCCTCCTGGCCGTACAGGCTTAGTCATTCCTATGGGCTTTGGATAAATTATTCTGGAGTGAAGCAGTCTTGACTCTGACTGTTTGGAATCTAATTTTGGAATCTGTCTGGATGGGCAGGCAACTGTCTGTTTCCCAGAGCACTTATCAATTCAGCATTTTGAAGACTGTGTGTGACATAGCTGATATCCAGGAGTCTGGGAACTGCATTATCCTCTTGAGCCTGGACCCTGCAGCTGGAAGTTTAATATGCAGCACAATAAATTAAAATGTTTATATGTTATTCATATGGAAACAAAGATATCAAGTTAAAGCATGAAATCCAATGATATTGTTCATGCTTATTGATGACCGTTAAAAAGCAAATGAATAAAAAAGGGAATAAAACTCCCTGGGATAGAGTGAGTTAGGAAACATATCACCACATGCAATCTGGGATGATTATGCATGTGCAATGTTAATAGTGTTTGCATTTAATAACTCTAAGTAGACTGATTTCTCTTTAAGTAATTCTGCTGTCAGGACAAAAAACAAAGGAACTTTTCTTTGGTTTAGTACTGTGAAGTGAGTGATTAGATTATAATGAACTCTCTTGTCGGTGATGTTCATACTGTGTAAATAGTTGACCTCCTTATAAAACCACAAATAAAATACAGCTCAAAATGGGCTTTTAATTATCTGACTATGAATATAATATAAAAATCTGGTCACTGGCAAGTCATTTAGGGAGATGTTATTTTTTCCAATCTAAAAACAATTTGGTTTTTGCAGTGAAGATACTTGTAAAATATTTTGACTAATAGACATACTGAGGCACCAGTAGCAACTCCTCATAATTTCAGAATATTTGCTGCCTGATGAAATGAAGTACAAAAAACTTTAAAATGTCAGCACAAATTAATTTAAGGAAGTAAAATATAGAACTAACAGAAGGTGAAATATAACTTAATAATTAATATTTTTTCAATGAAAAAGAGGGGTTGAGGCCTATTGGTCTCCAAATTTCAATATTGGCAACAAATAAATTGCTGTCTCCAAGAAATCTTCCCAATGGTTTTTCTTCCCAACGTCTTGGGAAGAAAAACCCGCAGCATCCTTATAGGCTAGGCAGTGCTATGTTGGCCAGCACTAAGGAAGAAAGAGACTTGGGGGTCATCACTGACCACAAGATGAACATGAGCCTGCAGTGCGATGCTGCGGCTAGTAAAGTGACCAAAACGCTGGCTTGCATCCATAGATGCTTCTCAAGGAAATCCCGGGATGTCATTCTCCCCTTGTACTCGACCTTAGTGAGGCCGCAGCTGGAGTACTGCGTCCAGTTTTGGGCTCCACAATTCAAAAAGGATGTGGAGAAGCTTGAGAGAGTCCAGAGAAGAGCCACACGCATGATCAGAGGTCAGGGAAGCAGACCCTATGATGACAGGCTGAGAGCCCTGGGGCTCTTTAGCCTGGAAAAGCGCAGGCTCAGGGGTGATCTGATGGCCACCTACAAGTTTATCAGGGGTGACCACCAGTATCTGGGGGAATGTTTGTTCACCAGAGTGCCCCAAGGGATGACGATTAGGTCGAATGGTCATAAACTACTACAAGACCGTTTCAGGCTGGACATAAGGAAGATTTCTTTACTGTCCGAGCCCCCAAGGTCTGGAACAGCCTGCCACCGGAGGTGGTTCAAGCGCCTACATTGAACACCTTCAAGAGCAAACTGGATGCTTATCTTGCTGGGATCCTATGACCCCAGCTGACTTCCTGTCCTTTGGGCAGGGGGCTGGACTCGATGATCTTCCGAGGTCCCTTCCAGCCCTAATGTCTATGAAATCTATGAAATGCTTTCCTCTATTTCTGTATTTGAGTGAAAGAAACTTCTTAAAATGAGATACATTGTTCTTATCAAATTGCATTTGTACATGGAACAACTTGAAAGCAACGTGAATAATACAATACAATGAATTTTGGACACAAGTTTTATTGTGGTAGGATGATGTACCTATATAATATGCCTTCTATGGCCAATGAGGGATGTTGGCCAGTCATAATGGCCAAGACCCAGTCATAATGGCTTATAAAAATGATGCACTCTGCCCTGCCAGTAGAATAAAAGTAGTAATGTACTCTGAGAAATAGCTGCAATAAGACATTTTTTAGTGGAAGGACCTTCAGAAAAGAGGGTTCAGGAAGCATAGTGTGAATATATTATCCTTTTACTTGTTGAAAACCAGCTTAATACTATAAGGCTCTAGTCAATATTTGTAAACCTAAAATCATGGCAAAATCACGCACTATTAGCCAAAGATTAGGCCCAATGTTTAGACCCAGGAGAGGAATTCTGACAGTTGGACCATTGTTTGAACAGCATGAGGAAGAAACTTGAACAGCTTTTTATACCACTTCTAATTCTACTCAACTTGATTAGTTGCTTGGGTATAAGTGGTGATGTAGTTCTGGCTTTCAAAATATTTCTAAATTAAGAAAATTTTCATAATTTATGCTCAATGTACTTAGACCCCATTGTGTAAGAGTAGGATACTTTTAATAAAGGACCTATCATACTTCTCATATTATTTCATAACAGGTTAAATACAGGCAGTCCTTGACTTACAATGTTTCAAGTTACATTTCACACTTACAACGTTTATAAATTGACACCCTGTTTCAACTTTATGATGTCAGTTTTGACTTTACAACGCTTGATCCAATGTGATGCCATGCCAGCGAACAAGTTCGCTGCGTTGCTCATCTCCCTGGAGAACATCTGTCCAAACTTCTTTGGACACTTTCTTTAAGAAAGCAGACAAGATTCCAGAAAAACCTGCAGCCAAGACTCCTGAGAAGACTCCAGCCAAGAACCCTTCAAAAAGTCCAACCAAGAGCCTTTCAAAAAGTCCAGCAAAGTTACCACAAAGAAGTCCTTCCAAATCAATATGATTGTGTGGCGTCTCTAGTGGGCGCTGTGAGTACCTTACCACCCCCCGTGACTGGGGTGCCCCCAACTCACCTGCCATGACTTGTTGTTACCGGATGAAAGGAGGGGTTCAGTGGTGTTCCTCTTCTCGGGTGACCTGGTGACAGGGTACTCACATTCGTGCCACGGTGTTCCTCGGAGCTCTGCCTCCCCTACACCCTGTCCACTTGCCAACCATTTGGATGTTCCACCTGTTGGCTCCACCGATCTCCATGAGCCCCCTTTGTTATGGTGGTCTGGCATCTGCTTCAGGCAACCAGTCGGTTGCCTAGATGTTAGCATTACTTGAGCTGCAGTCCCTGATCCCAAAGGACAGCACTCCTTGGTTTCTTGGTGTCCTTCCCTCCTCCTTGGGAGAGGGACGCTCTCAATAAACTCTAAGGTTGCTGGGCTGGGGATAGTCGGTCCCCAGCCTAATGCCTGACACTGCCCTGCCCCCCACCTTTAGTAGCGGGGCAGTGTCTGCTCAGTTGCTCTCACCAGCCTTTGGAGCCGCTGGTGCTGCCTAACCTGGACGCTCCACACTGGCTCACTCTTCCTACCCACCTTCCACCCCTGTCAGTTTCTGGCGGGGCTTTTAAACTTCCCACGGCAGCAGAAGCAGCTGCCACAATCAACTGGATGCTGCCCCGCTCATGAATCAGCTGTTTGAAGAGCCACTGTAATGCTGGCTTGTGTGGCTGCAGCTGCAGCCACGTCTCCGTCTCTGTCTCAGGTCCCACTTCTGGAGGTAAATCCACCAGGGTGCGGGAGGCCTGTTTATTTACTGTGGGGGTACTTGGGGCTACCCCTAGCTCCCTTGGTGCCTGTGGGGCTTCTCACCACCACAGATTGCTATTTACAATATAAATACACCAATGTAGCTCTATTACTTATCTATAATTGATTGAGTACAAAATTCTGGGGTATTTTTGGTGAAAATAGGGTATAGGGCTTTGGTTCAGGAACGAATCCCCCATTTATAACATTGTTTCTTATGAGAAAATTGATTCCGAGTTACAACGTTTCGACTTAAGACACAGTTTTCAGGAACCAATTGTGTTGTAAGTGTGAGGACTGCCTATAACTAGAAGAGTAAGCTAGTGCATGAAAATCTTTACTGTCTTCAAACAAAAAACATGTTCTTAACATTTTTTGGCTAATATATTACTTGATGTGTTAGAATCTGGGGGTAAGATTCTGTGCTGTGCCTTTAAAATTTGCAGTCCAGGAATGGGAAGCTCAGATGACTCTAACCCATACTCTGGTGATTCTGAAGTGGTCTCCAGAATAATATAGATATACTTTAATGGCAAGTTTAAATTTTGGCAGGTAGGTCTCTGAACAAGACACCATGGACCCACTTTTGTCTCTGATTCTTTTACCTTGAGGAAAGCAGTAGAAGTAGAGTAAAAGTCTTCCTCAGAACAGTTATAATGTTAATATCCCTTTGAGGATAGAAATAAAACTGGTGTGCACCTAGAGTTTCTCTTGACCACTTAATAGGTGTTAAAACTGCAGCTGTTACATCTGCAATAGGGATCTAATATGCATAATCATTAAAATACCTTATCTCTTTAATTTAGATGGCTTTTGTGAGACAGAAATTATATTGGCCATGATAATGGGGTATTTTTTTATTTTTCTGACGTTGTCATGGATGTAGTGTAGTGGCTACTGTTCCAGCCTCTTTTCAAAGATGGATCTGTTCATATGAATACAGGATGGTTTCAGGAGTGCCATCTACAAATGAATGCAAATCCTAATATTCTTGCCCTTAGTGGAGACTTCAATTTGATTTTGGATACAAAGAACCTCATTCTGTTCTACCTATTAGACACGTCAATGGATGTAGGCATCCAAGTGTAATTCTGTTCTAGCTTGTTCAAGGCCCTGAAAATCTATATTGCATCTACTTTTGTTAATTGTTAATGACTGTCACTTGTAATTTGAGTATGACTGCTACTGATACTGGAAATCAGTTTCTACAAGTAGGGTTCAGGAGACTGTCCTGATTCAATTCAGCTGAATCTGTTTCAGAGATTCGGCTGCTGCTGAATCTCCAAATCAGCCAGGCCAAGCCCATCCCCTGCCCCTCTCCAAGCTTTGCAATGGCTGCTGCAGCTCCTGGCATTTGTTTAAAAAAAAACCCCAACTCAGCGGGTGCTGCTGGGTGGGGGATGATCCCTGCTGCCCCCCACTACCCCACACTGCATGGGGGGCTCTGCGTGAGCCCCCAACTCCTCCTCACTCCCCCAGCCCAGCCACAGGTGCCCCGCCTGGGCCAGCTCCGGCCCTTTAAGAAAAAAACCCCCGAAATAACCCCTGGACTCACTGCTCCTGCCAGCAGGGGGCAATTCCCAAAGCCCCCCGCTTCTCTGAGCCATGTGGGTGGCTGTGCATGAGCCCCTGAAGCCCCAAGGCCGCACCAGGAGTGCTGAGTCCCAGGGCTTTTCTTGTTTTGTTTTTTTTCTTAAAGGGCCAGAGCTGGCCCAGGCGGGGCACCTGTGGGGAGACTGGGGGATTGGCAGAGGGGTCATTCAGAGCCCCCCCATGCAGCATGGGGCAGTGGGGGGCAGCAGTGATTGAACTGAGGTGGGCCAGGGCAGACATGGGGGAGGGGGGCTGGGGGAATGGGAGGGGGTTGGGTGGGCTGGGGAGCAGGGGGGTTGGGCGGGCTGGCAGGGGTCCCCCCCATGGTCCACTCCTCCGGCCCCTCCTCCCCCACCCTTAGTATTTATCAGCTGGGAGTTGGCTGCAGCTCCCTGCTGCAGCCACCAGGGACTTCCTGATGCATTAAAGCTCTCTGAATTTTTTCCAAAGATTCGGAGAGCTTTGAATTTATTTGGACCTTTAAATTGGTCCCTTGATTCAATTCAGATTCAGATTTGGCCACCGAATCAGGCTGAATCTTCTCTGAATCAAATCACCACCCGAAGCTTCTCACAGCCCTAGTGTCTACATTCCCTTCTACTGTCAACCAAGGTGGTGCAATCATGTTCTGTTGCTTGTTCTGCTTCCTTCATAGCCCAGTGCAAAACTCGCCTAACATGGGCCATATCCTCCCAGGACATTAAGGCCAGCCTGGCAGACTGTATGCACTGCTTAATGCAGTCCTTGTAGCGAGTTTGGGACAGCCAACCTTTCTACAGCCTTTTTCAAATTCACCATACAGAGCTCTCTTAGGCAGTTGATTGTTGTCCATACATATGACGTGGCCAACCTAGGTCATTTGCCTGCATGTTAGCATGGTTTCCATACTTGGCATGGCTGCCAGTCATAGTACTTCATTGTTGGTGATTTTGTCAGGCCATTTAATTCTCATTACGTTGTGTAGGTAGTGTTGTTGCAGGCAGTTAAGTTTTTTGATATGGTGACAATAAAGGAGACAGGTTTCTAATGAGTATGGAAGACAAGGGAGCACAACAGCTCTGTAAACTTGGCATTTTGTAGACACTTTGACCATAGTCTTTTTTGTAGGCAACTGAAAGCTGAGGCAGTTGACTTTAAGAATCCTGAAAGTTCTTTGTCAATGCTGGTGTCATCAGTAATTGTGCTACCTAGGTAGCAAAAGGACTTGATGTTGTTTAATTGGCTGCCATTCAAATGTATTTCTGGTGGTGATGGAGGTGATAGGTTTCTGTCAGGAGGTATTTGGTACAGGACTTCGGTTTTCTTTACATTAATACAGAGGCCTAAAAAGGAAGCAGCATGGGCAAAGTAATTTATTAAATGTTGCAGGTCACTCTCAGAAAGGATGACAAAAGCTGAGTTGTTGGCATACCGTAGATCCTTTCCTTCACTTTGTTGGGATTTGTTTTTAGCCTTAAGTCAGCAGAGGTTTAGAAGTCTGCCATCAAATTGTGTTGTTAGGGTGAAACCAGTAGTGGTAGTACGTGCAGCGACTTCTAGCACTCTAGCCAAGAACAGAGTAAATAATGTTGGGGCAAGCGCACAACCCTGTTTAACCCTATGGGCTACAGGAAAGGCATCAGATGAGTCAGCATCCACTGACACATGGGCCTGCATGTTGTCATGGAAGCAGCATATAAGGTTAATTAGTTTGTTTGGGCAGCCAGACTTTGCAAGAAGGCACCAGAGAGCAGACTATCCAACAGAGTTGAACACCGTACTAAAGTTGACAAATGCAATGTACAGGAGCATTTGTTGTTCGGCAGCTTTCTCCTGTAACTGGCATAGGGTAAATAACATGTTGGCAATACTGTCTGATAAACAAACACCCCACTGGGATTCAGGGAGTACATAATCTGCAATAACCTGGAGCACTTTCAGTAACAGCTTACCAAGGGTCTTACCAGTGATGGAGAGAAGTGAAATGCCACAATAGTTGCCTCAGTCATCTCTGTTTCCTTTGCACTTTTACAGTGTTATGATTTTGGAATCTTTGAAATCCTGGGGTAAAGCCTTGTTTTCCCAGCAGAAAGTAAATAGGTCTGGCAAATCTTTGTGAAGTGTGGGACCACCTTATTTAAGCACTTCTGCTGGGATCTCATCAGCTCTACCTGCCTTTCCATTTGCCATTTTTATAAGTGCATTCTTAGTTTCTTCCAGAGTTGGGGGATTTTCTAGTTCATATCAAACTGGTCTTTGCTCAACTGAGTCTACCATTTGATCATTTGCACCTGACTCATGATTGAGGAGGGTCATAACATATTCTTTCCATCTTTGTAATATCATACTGTGCTCAGTCAGGAGTGTGGTATTGGCAGTGGACAGGATTGGAGAGGTATTGGCTCTTCGTAGTCCATAAAGGGGCTTTAACTCTTGGAAAAAAAAACCTTGGGTGTTATTAGTATCAGCAAGAACTTGTAGTTGCTTTGTTTCTCCACCAAATGTCCTCCATCTCCTGCTGCTTTTTCTGCACTACAGATTTTGATTTCTTGAAAGACTTGTGCAGTTGCGAGAGAGAAGGGGGTTGTTCAGTTCAACTTTGCACGTGGCTCAGTGGGCCACAAGAAGTGTATAAGACCCGTAGAAAGCTTTCTTGTATTGGTGATGATGATTCTGTCTCTACCTGACTTCCATGTCTATTCATCTTCCACACTTTCCTGCCATGCCTTTGATGTTAAGAAAACAAAAGAAAGAGAAATAGGTATTGGGAGATGAGATCTTCTACTTAACCCATAACTGAGTAGTAACTTCAGGTCTCTTCACAGGGCTCCTCCTCCCCTACACCCTCTCTTTACCACACCACACATGTTCTGAGTATGTGGTCTCTCTGGCCTTAATTTAAGCAGCCCTGCTCCCTCCTAAAGATTTACTTATTCACCAGCCCCGACGCTACTGAGCTTTGCCAGTTAAGTCTCCAGAGGCTTATACTAATTGCATATATGCTATGGTTTGTCTTTCACACATGCAGCCTGATCTCAGTCCTTTTCTCCACTAAGGTTCTTTGGTCAACAGAGGTGTGCCAGTGCCGAGCCTACTCAGTCCAACAGTTGCCTTATTGTCTCTTTTCTCCTGTCGGTAAGTCAAACAATGTAAATCCCACTCACCAGATTACAGCTCTCACGCTGATCTTGAGACTCCCATGCCATCTCTTTGTTCAAGGTAAATGTCTCCATTCTCATCCCTCTTGATTAGTTCTGGCTTTCACATAGCCTGTATTTCCAGGTAAATTTCTGCACCTCCATGTGGTGTGCATGACCAGTAGCCCTTGCATACATCCCCTCTTCAGGGCAGCCAACTCTCTGGACCCACTTGGGCTTTAGCTTCTGGGTTCACATCCCAGACCAATGAGAGCTGATTCTGCTCTCACATTTATCTTTGCTGTGGCCAGACTGGGAGAGAATCAAGGGCTTGTGGGCCCATGGTGGTGCATGATGTCTTGTTTCTTTAATCACTTTGTCAAATACAGGTAAATTTCTCTCTCTCTCAGCTGTATCAGGGAGAACTTTCCTAACTGTAACAGGCATCCCAGTATGTGCTCTGTTATAGAGTGCTTGAATATTGTCATTTGCATTGTACCAGTCTAGAGTTTGCTGAGATGGGACACCAACCAATTCTTTAGCTGTTGATTGCAGTGCAGTTCAAAAGGCTCCCACCTTTCTTCAACAGTTTCACTTGCTCTTGCATTGGCACAATTTGATAGTGCAGCATGAGTGGAAATTGCTAACTGAGTTTTCTCTTTTTCCATGCAGAGTTTCAAAACATTGATACATCAGTTTGTTTTCGGAGCAACCTTCTGTCTAGGAGTGTGAATCCTGATGTTCAGTTTAGTACAGATAAGCTGGTGATCTGTACAGCATTCTGCGCCTTGCATAGCCCTGGTAATGTAAACATCCCTCAGGTATTGCTATGAGTGATGACATAGTCTAGAAGGTGCCATTGTTTTGACTGAGGGTGCTACCAAAAGTAGAACCACTTTTCTGGCATGCTGAAAATGGTGTTTGTAACAGCAAGGTCAAACTCTGTGCAGAGTGTTAGGAGTAATTCTTCATTTGTGTTTAGAGACCCATGTCCAAATTTCCCCATGAATGTTCCAAGTGGCATAGTCATCTCCAGTGTGTGTATTGAAATCACCCAGTAGTAGGATTTTATCATTGTTGAAGGTATTTCTTAGAGTGTCACTCAGCTGTCTTCATTTCTTTGAAAGCAAGTAGTGTTGGGGTGTAGGTGTTATTATGGCCATAGAGTTGTTATGGGACAGTGGTATCAGGAATGTCATTAAGTGCTTGGATATTGACACAGTTTGATGTGATCATTTATTAGCAATGGAGTTTGCTATTGTGAATCCTACCCAATGTAGGCCGGTGTTTTGGCCTGCCTTGTAACCTGACAAGTAGAAAGTGTGTTCTTTTTCTCTAAGCACACTGCTGTCATGTAGTCTAGTCTTGGATAAGGCAGTGATATCTATTTGATACCTGTGTAGCTCCTTTGCTATTAATGCAGTTCTTCTACAAGCTCGATTTTCCTTTTAGTGTATGAATGTTCCAGCATCCAATTGTCAGTTTCTGTCTGTTTTTGTTTCTCCCACTTAAAAAGGAGATCCCGCTGATCATAGGAAACCAGCCAGGAGTTGGTGAGAGGTGAGCCTTTTTTACCCCAACTTTTATTGGGGCCTCCTTGGATTGAGGCAGGTGGTGCCTCCCTAATTAGGGCCACCTGGTTGCCTAGGTAGGACCTCATGTTCCCATCACCAAGAGAGAGTCATGCAACCATCACACCTAAGCCACTCATGTGGAGATCATAGGCTACCTGCTTCCAGCTGTTCAGGTTTGTCAGCACTGCCTAGGAAATTCTCACCATGACTGTTTGGTGAAGAGTTTGTGGATGATGATGGTGAATACCTCAGCCCACCCCTAACCCCTTCCATTGTTGCCGCCTGAGGGACTGACGCAGGATGATGCAGCAGTGGTGGGGGGAGAAGCAGGCCAGATGTGGTTTGAGGGAATAGTGGGCGCGCCGCAGCAGTGGCAGTGGGGGGAGGGGAGGGGAGGAGTGGGCCCGGGCCTCACGTGGTGGGGAGGAGGACCAAGCCCAAGCTGGGGGAGAAGCTGGCCCACGCGGTGGGGGGAGCAGTGGGCCTAGGCTGCCACAGCGGTGAGAGGGAACAGGATGTGCGGGCTTGGAGCTGACAGTGGGGGGAGGAAGGGGGTGGGGTAGAAATGGGCCCGGGCCCAAGGAGGGGAAGAGGCTCATTTCTCCCCTTTCTCAGCTGCTACCATGTCGGGCTGGGCCCACTGCTCCTGCCCACCGCTGTGGTGGGCGGGCTTCTCCTCAAGCTCACCCAGGCCCACTTCTCCCTGCCCCCTCCCTCCTCCCCATTGGCTCTGAGCCCACTCCTCCTGTTCCCCTGCCACCGCTGGGTCGGCCCAGGCCTGCTGCCCCCCCCCTCCACGGCAGGCCGGCTTCTCCCCACCCTTGAGCCTGGTTCTCCCTTGCATTGGGCCAAGGCCCACTCCTCCCCTCCCCCTGCGGCGGGGAGGGAGAGATGGTGGGGAAGAGGGGTGGGAGGGGAATGGGAAGGGGGGTTACTTGGGCCAAGGCCCACTCCTCCCCTCCCCACTGTGGCGGGGAGGGAGAGATGGTGGGGAAGAGGGGTGGGAGGGGAATGGGGGTTACTTGTGGCTGTGTCCCGCCATGGTGGCAGCCGTCACTGAAGCAGCAGAGGAGATGTGGGGAGTGGCCGTGTCCCTGCCCTGGCACGAGGCAGCTGAATGCAGGCCTCTGTCCTCCTCCCCTGTCATTTTTGATGGGCAATTTACTAGTCTAATATTATAAAAGCCTTAGTTTGTCTGTCTGTCTGTTTATAACGCTTTATTTGTGACCTGATTGGCTGTCTCAGCAGCCAATCAGAATGCTCTGGACAGACAGGACAGAGAGTGGAGTGCCACCATGGCAGTGAGGGCTGGGGGCGAGGGGCCAGGCCAATGGAGCTAGCGTGGTCCCCCCTGCCCCACTCCTTGGAGGCAGAGGGGGATGGTGGGGATGGAGCCGGATGGCCTCACCCCACCAATCTGCTCCTTGGAGCTAGGGGCCAGAGCACCCCCCCGTCACCCCGCAACAAGATCCAGCAGGGAGACGGGGGGGAGGAGAGGAAGCAGGCCTGCCATGGCGGGGCGGGGGGGCAATGGGGTTGGGCCCGCAGCAGGGGGCAGGGGAAGAAGGGGGAGTGGTCCTTCTTCCCCCGAACCCAAACTGCTGGGGGAGGGGGGGGGGGACAGAGTTGAGCCTGAAGGGGGCGGGGCCAGACTAGTGCGGTGGGGGGCAGGGACGGGAGCACAGGGCCAAATGCTGACCTCCATCCCCACCTCCCCCCATCATTTTTGATGGGCAATTTGCTAGTAGCAGTAGTAATAATAATAATTATAATTATTATTATTATTAGTTTTTCAGGTTCTTCAGGGAGGATGGAATAGAACTGATGCTTAACTCCACTTACGCAGGATGGCGGGGGGGAATCATCCTAATAGGTGGAATAGAATCTGACCCCAGGGATCTAAAGTCTATCCAGAGCAGTGCATTTGTACAGTTTGGACAGGGCTGTTGTGCCAGTATATGGCTCCAGATTTACTACAACGAAACAGGTCTTCTTACTAATTCTGTTCTGTCAGTGTAATAAAATACTAGCTCCTGCTGATTACAACTATTTGCAAAGAAAAGTAAGCGATGAAAAATATTATTTAAAAACGTGAAGAAAGCTCTTGTTTTCACCAAATAGGATAAAAAAATCTGCTTTTGTACTACATCAGATAGTTTAAAATGTGTTGTATGTTTTTTCTATTTGTTATTCAATATTGACTTTAATTGCTAGGCAAATTTAAATTAATTTTACTTTTTAAATGGCGATTTTCCATTTGTTAATGAGAAGTCTAGGTAGTTCAGCTTTATTCTACATGGCTAAGTCAGTTTCCTACTTGAAAGTTTCAAAGGGACGCTGTCAACTTTAGCATTTTACATACAGTTCTTTATTCATGTTGCAAAACATACATTAAAGTAGAAATAAATATTTTCATTAAAATGAAGTAATATTAACTATAGCTATTTGTTGCTATTTGATTACTTTTTTGAGTGTTTTTCCCCTAGGACAATGAATACAATTGTGCTCAGTTTCACTTGTTTATAGTCAGCTTTACTTTCAGGTATAGTTAATTTGAGGGAATGTGTATTGTTAAAGATAGGCAAATGTTTGTTTTAAGAGCTGTTTCAAGTCGAACAAAACAAACATGTATGAGGTAAGATTCTTTATATCAGTCTAAAAAGCATCCTAAAAGTGTGGGACAATTTGATTTAGCTTTTTAACATGGCAATCTCCATGGAAACTATAATGTTAAAAGGAATAACTTAATTCTAAATTACTTTTTGCATTTTTTAAATTTATAAATACACTTACTGCTAAATATTTTGTTTTGCTTTCTAAGATATAGCAAAGTACTGGTATGCCCTGTACGTCACATTTAAAGCAATGAGTGATTCGGTTCCCCTTCCAGCTACTCTTCCGGTGCCAGCAATATAGTCGAAAGGGCCCTGGCAATTTATTTATTCGTTTTTGTTTGCGTCTGGATGGACATTATCATCGTTTTGTGCTGGAGGATGGACAAGCGCAGTTATTCACTCTTAACATGGGATCTTTCACTCTGCAGCAAGTGACAGCAAGTTTGGGGTCTCTAAGCCACCCAATAATAAAATGTATCAAGCGATTTGCCTGCAGGTAATATTGCTAGCAAGGCGGATGCCACGGTTTGTTTTTTACGAAGCACCTTGCGCTCTCCCCAGAGGGCTGGGTATCGCGCCAGTCGTCAGCACTGAGGCAGGGGAGGTTTGCAAAAACTCGGATCGTCCAGACTTGTGCCCAAGCTGCCACTTTTGGGTAGCCACTGCAACGGGGAGATGCCTCTGGTTATAATGGAAGGGCACGGATTCATTTGGGTGATTTTCTTTTCCTGGACCAGCGCCCTGGTTGGGATGAAGTCAGACAGGTTTTGGCCTGGAAACCACCTCCTGCAGGCCTCCAAGGTGAGCAGGGCAAGGGGAGGCTCTAGGAAGAGGGGGCCTGGTCCACCTGCCCGAGATCCAGGGCCCGCCCCGGCTCCCACCGAGCAGCAGCCCCTGCTCCAGCTGGAGGCGGCGCCGCTGGAAGCCGCTGCCCCGAGCCCGCCGGGCGGCCCCGCCCCCGAGCCCGTTGCTGACTCCGCAGCACCCCCAGCGGAGCCTCGGGACTGCGCAGGGGGGGCGGGAGCCGGAGCGCTGCCCCCCTCCCGTCGGAACGCGTCACGTGGGGCCGCGGCGGCCAATGGCGAGGCGCGCTGGGCCTGGCGGCCGCCATTGCTGTCAGAGCGGAGAGAGGCGGCGGCCGGGCGTGCGGCGGAGCGGGCAGCGGCGGCGGCGCCGGGCGGGCAGCGCTGCGCGAGGGCGGCGGGGACGGGCGGGGACAGCGCGCGCGCTCTGGCCGGGGGCCGCCGCCAGCCGCCCGCAGCCCCCGGGGCCCCGCGCGGGGCGTAAACAAGGCGGCGGCGGCGGCAGCGGCGGCAGGAAAGCAGCGCCCGCCCACCGCCAGCGGCGGCAGCAGCGAGGGCGGCCGGGTCGGGCCGGGCCGGGACACGGCCTCCGCCGCCCGCCGCGTCCTGCCGGGGCCGCTCCACGCCGGCCGCCCAACCTGGCCGCGGGCGGGCCCCCCCCGGCGGTGCTGACGGCGCGGCCCCCGGCGGCTCGGGGTGTCGGTCGCGGCGCGCAGCGCGGGCCCCCGAGCGCCCCCGGGCGGCGCAGCGCCCCCTGCCGGCCCCGCCTGCGCCGCCGAGCCCGGGGCAGGACCGGGACCGGGACCAGGACCGGGACCAGGACCAGGACCAGCACCGCGGCGGCCGCCCCCGTGAGCCGCCCCGCCCCGCCCCGCCCCACCGGGCCCGTCTCTTCAGACATGCCCCGCTCCGGCGGCCGGGCTCGCCGAGGATCATGACTGCGGCGGCCAACTGGGTGGCGAACGGGGCCAGCCTGGAGGACTGTCACTCCAACCTCTTCTCGCTGGTGAGTGCCTGGCGCGGGCGGGGGGCGAGCCCGGCCCGACCACACCCGGCCCGGCCCCGGCGCACAACGCGCTGCTCGGCGGGCGACGACGCTCCAACTTCGCGGCTCGGCTGCCGCTGCCAGGGGGCTTTATATCCCGGCCGGCGCGGCGCGGCGGCTCCTCCGCAAGCCCCTCCCCCGGCTCCGCTCCGTGTTTGTTTTGCTCTCCGACGTCGGGGTCGCGAGCGCGTGTCCCCTCCCCGGCGGGGGGGGCGGGGGCGCAGCCGGTCCTCTGCCCGT
Source organism: Alligator mississippiensis (assembly GCF_030867095.1). Taxonomy (NCBI): domain Eukaryota; kingdom Metazoa; phylum Chordata; order Crocodylia; family Alligatoridae; genus Alligator; species Alligator mississippiensis. Next base: position 23,715,348 of record NC_081833.1, read on the forward strand.
GCCCGCGGGGAGCAGCCCCCGCCGCCTCTGCCCGCCTGCCCCGGCGCTTCGCGCCTCCCAAACTGCGTGTGCGCTCATGTCTCTGCTCCCCCCTCTCGGAGCGGCAAACGCCATTTCAGCAGCAAGCAGTTGCGCGCAGCGATTACGTGCAGGGTGGGCACCCTGGGCTCCGGCCGCTGGACGCGCCAGCTGTCCTGCTGGGGCCGCAGCTCTGTCCCCATCCCACAGCTCAAAGGAGAGGAGCGGGGACAACACCTCCTCACTTTTTTTGTTTCCTAAGGGAAGCGCTCGCTGGGAGTGTGGTGGGCTGGGTATCTTGCTAAAACAGATGCTGTCTTCTCATCTTGCTGGTAACTGGCAACTTTCACTCTGTTTTTGATGGCAGGGTTTAATTTTGCAGCAGTTATTGTATCAATTCTTCATAGTGAGACACTCAGCTAATTGCAGATCCTTAAAGAGAGTAAGAGCTGTCGCTTCTTTGTTTCAGTGATGGTTCACTTCAAAATGCCTTTTCCCCTCCTTGTCCCAGATACCTTGTCCCTGCTTGCTGGAGAGCAGACCTAAGGGTTCTCCCTTAGTCATTCAGCTAGGAGCTTCCCACACTGATACCTGGAGCAAGTAGGAAGCGAAGTGGGGCTTCATTAGAGTCTGCAGTTGGGTTGAGCTAAAACAATAGCTAGTAATGGGAGGTTGGGAACAGCCTTCTGGAGGAATGTGTGGGGAGGAAGAGCGCAAAATGTGAGAGTCGAAAGTCTCACTTCTGGAGAGGCAGGGAAGGAATGTTGAGCAGGTGGTGATGCTGGTTTGTTTTTTGTTTTGTCTTTGTTCCCAGTTCATGTGCGTATGTGTCTTCATTTTCTAAAATCCTTGGTTCAGGGGTAGGGATGTGTAAGTGACTAAGAACCGTGTCATTTCTAAGTTGTATAAATGGCATAGTATCAGACGTGTTTTGGGGCTGTTGGTTGTACCTGTGCTGATCTAAGGACGTAGGCAGACAAGGTTCTTTGGGTAAATGCCGTATCTTTTATTAGGCCAACCATTACTTGGTTTAATAAAAGATATTGATCGCATTTACCCAAAGAACCTTGTCCACCTAAGTATATTAGGCATACTTTCATTCACTTCTCTTCATCTTAATTTGGAGTGTCTCTCACATTTGATGTATCTTGAATTTATTAAGAATGTAACTCTTTGGGGCAGAAGTCTTATTTACCTATGCACGTGTACAGCATATATTGTGTTGGGGTGCTGAGCCTGTCATGGCTTTTGGGTGGCCCCGTAATACAAACTAAAAAGCTCTTGGCTTTTGCATTTGTTCCATAGTTGTGAAAATGGTTACACTGTTAAAAAAATAAAATTGCATTTACAGAGTTTTTTCCCTGAACCATGATAGTGTGTATGTGGCTGTGCGTGTGCAGATGTAGCAGTGATTCGTATAGATCAGTTTTGCATATGGAGACAAGCTAGCCATTAAATACAGGATAAATAACTATTAGAACTGTTAGCAGTAAGTTAATAAACAGTATCTTTAAAAAAAGAGGATTATTCAGGTTTTTTAATAGGAACCTGAGCATATTTTAGGAAGTTGTTAGCATGGCATAACTTCTTGTGTAGTGTTATACTCGGTGCTAATCGCTACTAAAATAGTTTTTGGCATATGATATTTTAAACTATAAAGTTATAAGATTCAGAGATCTCCTCCTTCCCCAAGAGTTTACCATTTATACTGATAAACATCTATTGAGCAGTAAGTTTTTAATATGTATGCAGAATATCAATGAAAAAATTGAAAATTCTTCATCTCTCATTCCTGTTAATCATCTATAAATTCTGCAGAGCCAGAAAATATTGCCCTTAATTTGTCTTATAAAACTACCTTAACAACTTCACTTGCTAGTGGCTTTTGTGTGGCTGTGGTATCAAGTAACTTCTAAGCAGTGATTTGCAGATTAATGTCTTAATTAAGAAATTATGCTTTCCTACGTATTTTGTGTTAACTTCACTTGAAATGTCAAGGAACTGACAAGACTCAACTATTTTTTTTGTAAACAAGTTAATTAACTGTGGTAAAGTCATGTTTGTTTTAGACTCTTATCGTGTCAGAGAACAAATGTGTTGCAACTGTCATTTGCTATTTATTTGTACAGTGCCCAGCACAGTCGGGCTCCAGTTTGGTTTGTCTTTGGGCATTGCCTAAATTTGGGGGGCTAAATTTTAATTTGAATCCCTCAGTGTGGTGGTACTTTTTTAGCAGTGGGGGCCCTGTTTTGTGATGTTTGAAATATACAGATAACTTTGGAGCTCTGTGCCCAAGTCTGTACATGGCAACACATATTTTTATCAATTACTATATAACCGATCCCCAGAATATCAAATAGTGTACTAATAAAATGTGCTGTCTTTTCAGTTGCATTATTTGTCAGTGAGACCTTTTATTGATACATTTAGTGTTAGAGTATTCCCAATATTATAAATATTAATTTAAAATGTAAATATTAATTTAAAATGTATGGGCAAGGACAGTGACTCTTTACCCTCAAGCTGCTATATTTAATTCAAAATTTATTAAGTGTTAAAACTACAGTGCTGCTGCTACAGTAGTTCAGATCAAAAGCTACAGGTTGTGATTATTCAGAAAAGAAACATTTATGCAAAATTGTTTGCTTCTTGTGGAATGGAGCACTCTTTAAGAACAAGACTTATGTAGATAATGTTGACTTAAGACAAAATGATTATTAAAATAAGTCATTTAGCAGTGCCATGTTAACCTTTACCTTAAACTTTGATTAATCATAATGATTAAAGTAGAACATAAACAAATGGCAGGAGTGAATTACTTAAATCAGTTTCACAGATCTTACAGTAACAAAAATTCCAGCCTTTTCTTAAAAACCCACATAACACAGCATTATGATGGATTGACTTAGTCTCTTTGTTTTCTCTGATAGAAAATAGCTTTTAAAGTTCTTGTATATCATGTGGAAATTGGGATTTTATTTGCTTTGAATGAAATTGCTTTAAAAAGTAATTAATTTTTTTCTCCTAACAATTGAAAGATTTTGTACGGTTTGCTCAAGGATGGCATTAAGTGAAGGGTGCTATTTTGTGTGGTTAGACTAGAAACTAAAACTTGTTAGGGATCACTGAAATTTGGTCATTTAAAATATAAACATTTGACTTCTCATAATCTGACAAGACTGTTTTTCTAGATGTTGATTTGTGATCACAGACTTAAATAACTAATGTTCTATGAAACGTTCTGGACACATGAGCTTTAAGATCTTTGTTGAATGCACTGTCTCTCATTATTGGATTGAAGCAGAAATTCAGTGTCACAATGCTTCTAGGAAATGTTAGCATTCATATTGCCTACCAAGCAAAAACACTTCAAAACTTACCATTTTTATGACTTTTTTTTTTGTTTTCTTTTGTTGTTTCCCCCCTGAGAACCCAGTAACTCTGCTCAAATGCAAAGTGTAGTATAGGAGGATATTACAATAAAATATCATAGTATTTTACAGGGTTGTCTTTGAAATACAAACAGATGTGCTTTTTTTGGTAGTGTGGTATAATCCTCTTTGGTATGAAAATTGCTTCTTTCATTGAAACATGTTTTCTGTTTGTATCCCTTTTGTTTTCATAGCACATAGTGTTAGAGATTTTTATTTAAAAATTTAATTGCATAATAGTAAATGAAATGCCTGCTTCTTCTTGTGAGGAAACATGTTCATATACACAACTAAATAAATGATAGTGTAGTAATCTAGTAGGTTATTGTTAATTATTTACTCAAATGTAAGCGAAGAAGTTAATATTTTTTTTTGCAAGAGAAAATATTTTGAAATCATATGCCGTATACTAGTATGCTACAAACAGTAGTCTCAGTCCAAAATACTTATGTAGATAGTTGTTTATTCACATAGCTGTTAATGTTAAAGACTACTCATGTAAAAATAAAGTATCTGTAGAATCTTGTCCATTTCAGTTAAGAAGCAGTGATTATTTTCTAAATACAAAAATGTCTTGTCGTCAAAAATTGAAAGTTATGGGTTTAATTTAATAATAAGATGTAATGTCAGCTTTTTTTTTTTTTTTTTAAGATTTAACCTTGACCTTTCTTAAACCTCATGGAAGGTATGTACTGTAAAAAGATCTAGTCATCTGAAAACAACAACAACAAGAAAGCCCCCAACTTTGTATAGTCTTGCAGGAATGAATCTGAGATGGCATTCATGTGGTTTGTGGGTAGGGACCTAGGTTCTTGTTTCTGCTCCAAATTATGTTTATGCATTATATCCAATGGTTGCCTAATATAAAATGGATAAGCAGTTACGGGAGCAGGGACTGGAACTGGGGTCTTTCTCTCCCACATGAGTGCTTTAAAAGTTAGACAGTGGGGTATATCTTTGCTTCTGTTTGAGGTAACTCTAAAATCCTCAGCTACCCTGGGCTATGTTGAGGTACCCCTCCCTTTCTATGTTACCTTGCTACTCTGCATTTTGAAGCACAGAAAGAGAAATGAGATTTGGGCAGACTGATTCATAGAAGTTCTCTGCAGTACAGGAACAGGGAAGTGTAACAGTGACAAGTACATGACTACTGGTTGTGTTGTCTTCTGTGCTTTTATCTGTTGGCTGTACCAAGAGAAATGGGAAGGGCTAGTGCAAAAGGGGCACTGTCAAGCCTTTCTGTTCTTCCATCTTAGTTTCATTATGAGTTCTGAACACTCTGCGTTCTGAGGTAGGCCAAGGAAGAAACCTGGCCCCAAAATTTGTTTCTCAGGGGAGCTGCTGGGGATAGGCTGCATTGCAATTAGGTGAAGTAGGAGGTTTTTAATTTGGATAATTGGCAGATTTTGCCTGTCGGTGGCTTTAAGCTCAGTCCTTATGTGTGCACCCATAGCCCAGTGCCTGCTTGTTTGCTGTCATTCTGGCACTATGAGTCTGACTCCTTGCTGCAGAGTTCAATGGAGGTGGGAGGCTGGGCTGGCGACACAGCCTCTAGCTTGTATCGTAGTGGTCAGGGAACTTTCCTGAATGGTGGGGGCTGTGAGTTTGAATCTTCTCAGGCTGTGGAGTGCATTGAATCTTGGTCTACTTTCTGGATGAGTTGTCTAACCCATAGGTTATTCTGTGAAGGAGGAGGAGGGCACCCTAACTTCCTCCAGCTCTCCCTTTCAGTGAAAGTGCCAGTGACTGCTGGAGCTTGTGTAGAATGTTCAGCGCTGTCAGAGAGATTCCGAGAATGCCTTCTGGCTTGGGGCCCTCCAGGGACTTTGAGATGAAGACGCCTCATCTGTGAATCGGTGTGCATGTCAGGACTGAGATATTGCTAGTTTTAGGTATGCGCAATAGTGACTTCAATGGTCTCAGAAACTTTACTAGTTAAAATGTAGGTGCTTATGGCACTTGGGGACCTAAATGGCTAGGCTGGGTTTTTGTAGGTTGCACTCTTGGACTTAGGCAGAACATATATGCTTATGTTTTGTGGTCCTGACATTCTGGATCTGGTCTCTGCTGAATAACCAGCATAACATGTATACTTATAATGACAATAATATGTGTACTAATGGTTAGTATTGTAGACTTCTGAATAACCTAAAATTTACAGAATTACTTCATGTCACTGTAAATTTTGTGAAAAGCTAAGGAATAGCTGCATTGTAAAGAAAGATAAGGACAAATTAGAAAAGGTCCACAGGAAAGCAGGAAACATGGTTAGAAGTCTAGAAAACATGGCATGCAAGGAAAAGTTGGAAGAATTGGGATTATTTAGTCTGGAGAAAGAAGCATGGGGGAGTGGGTTTGTTAACGGTGTTCCAATACAAAATGGATTATTATGAAGAGGATGGCAGTCGCTTGTTCTCTTTGTCTTCAGGGGACAGGGCAATAGCTAATGGACTTAACTTGTAAGAAATTAGTTCAGGTTAGATATTAGGAAAAAATTAAAACTGAAATGATGGTTTAGCACTGGGATTTACAATTTAGAGAGCATTGAAATCTCTATTTAAAAATCCATACCAGTGGTCTTAAGTTTCAGAAAAGCTAAGAGATCCAGTAGAAAATATCTGCATGGGACCTTAATTGGTTGGGGTGTTTTTTTGTTGTTGGAGTGATTGCTGGATTTAGGGTAATTTAGGGATGCTTTTGATTCAGGGAGATGAGATTTGTTTTTAATTTTTTTAATTGGTTAATCAAAAGATGTATCATTCAGCAACAAAGGAAATGCCAAATCTTGTGTGTTATCTGGTATATTTTGACAGTGTGTGTACTGTGAATCTTTTTGTTGAACACTTTTTGGATTTGCAGTATTTTGTGATCTCCTTTTTATACCAGCAGCAACACATACAGTCATAATTTAGCCTTTTAAGTATTCCAAAGATTAAGTACGATGGGGATAACCATACTTTCTAAGAAACTTATAGCCAAGCATCCACATTTTATTGGATGGAGCATTTTTTTTTTTTATTCAGTAGCCCAGATCTCTTTGTTCTTGTTACTATGTCATTTCTTGACTTCTGTGGACAGCATCACTGTCTTAACTTTGACTCGGGCTCATGACCAGGGCAGTTTTTTTTGACTGGGATCATTTCAATTAAAATGTTTATTAAGTCTTTCTGCAGAACATCTGAGATGGAACTTCTCTTTTCTGTTGCACAGTAAAAACTTGTCCAGGCTTCTTTTCTTTTGCATCTTGTTTGTTGCTGCAGATTCTTAATGACCTTGCTGAATACAGCCTTACTCCATTCATCTCCATTCACGGTTCTGCTACAGTTTCCTCTTTTCTAGTTTGTCATTTTGACCACATCACCCCTCTCTCTTTCATTGGCTTTCCCCTTAGCTTGATGTGATAGCAGTGTCTCTTTACTTTTAAGGTCTTCAGGGTTTAGCCTCTCCCTGATTTATCTCTCTCAGTCAGTTCCTACTTTAATTTGGCCCACCATGCTGGCATGCATTATTCTTAATTTTTCAAATGAACATCTCTAAGCTTTTTCTCATATAGCTACTCCTCTCATGCTTGAGATGTGTTGTCTGTTTAAATGCCCTAAAGCCACTTCATTGTTCTTTTTCCAGATCCCTCTCTTAAAATTCTCCTTTTCTGTGATGCTTGCTGGAAACTTGACAGTGGATAGGCTGCTGGCATACTGAGACTGCTGACTCGCTTGCTGGGCAGTATTTCCTCTTTAGATTCTGCCGTCTGTCCTTATCCACTAATTTCTTATTTCACTTCTAAGCTTTTTGAGTATAGACAGCATCCTTTTGTCCTGTGCTTGTACAACACATAGCATAATGTGGTCTTAAACCAGGGCCAGGTCTCCTTACTGCTGTGATTATACAAAATAATAATTGTGAACTCTAGGCTTAGCTATTTTTTTTTTAATAGAAGCATACTAGTTATAATACTAGTATTGTATCTCTGGTCTTATGCTATCTTTAATACCCAAAGTACACGCATTTGCCCATGTCCCTCCATCTCTCCAGGTTCTGTGCTGTGATTTACCTTTTCCCCAAAGCTACTAATTACTGACAGGGAAGAGAAAATTATAAAATACATCTGAATGACCTTCAAAGCTCAAAGATGAATAAACTACGAAAAATACCCTGCTGTACTATACCTTTTGTATTTACCCCTTCTCCAAAGTATCACTGAAGCATGATGTTGATGCTAATGATGATGGCTACTATCATATTTATGCTTTGATTTCACTTACAATAGACAGCTAATGATACTAATGTAATCTCACATTAGTATAATTTCTATGTTATGGAATGAAGATAAACTGTTTCAACATAGTCTAATAAGATCATTGTTAAAAATGTTTATTTACTCATATTTTTAGTGCAAGCATTTGTTTAGATTTTTATTTTTTCAGTCAGATGTTGGGGTTTTCATGCGGATCTAAAAGGTTTCAGCAAACTCTTGTTGTAACTACTAAAGTTTTGCAACAAAATCTGAAAGAAAATGTTAATTGTTTTGATACTTAGATTGTTAATAATATGAGAGAGTGCCATATTTTTATTATTGTTTAAATTTCTCCATTCCAGGAATTTCATGAATGATCCAACATTTAACTTGAAAGATCTAGTTAATAAGGTATCTATAAGTTGTCCTTCTTCTAAATGCGGCACTGCTGTAACAATATGCATTATATTTATTTGGTGGCCTAAATACAGTTTGTTTATTTTTTTAATATATGGGCTTCTTAAATTTATCTTGGAAAACATTGTTTCATGTTTAAAATGAAACAATGTTTTTAAATTTTATTTTTTTAAATTTTATTTTATAGAATTGAGTTTTCCGGAAGTCATTGGCATAAATAATATTGATACTGTACAAAGAAAAGAAATATGTAAATGGCAAATAGTTTATTATCGTGGCTCTCATTCCTTAGTTCAGTCTGTATTAGACAGTGTTATTTCTCAAAATGAATCATTGTAGAGTAATTCATTTTATAATAGCTGATATGGAATTATGAGTTCAATTTTATTTTGTGGTATTCTACTTACTTCTGTGAAAAAAGGAATTTATTATGTGTTAATCATTTTTGCAGTAGTGCCCGGAGGCCCCATTCAGGTTGACGGACCTGTTTATTCTAGGTACAGACAAATGCAAAGATGCTGTCCCTGTCCCAAAGTGTGTAATATGTATTTCAACTTATTTTTTTTTCTCTTAAATTTGTATCAGATGATTGGAGATAAGTGAATTATTAGTTTTTGCATATATGGTTGAATTATGTTGTGTTCCTCTTAAGTCAAACAGAATTTTGAACAAGTAATGGTGCCTGGTCTGTTAACTTGTGTAATTCTATGTGACACGCTTTCTAGGCCTGTAGTCTGCCATTGTCTCACCCTTTTTCTGAAAGGAGGTGTTGAGTTGGAATTTCTTAGGATCAACTCTCTGAGAAAAGAGGAGTTCCCATATTTGGGGGTGTATTATCATGGCCGCTTTCTTTCCTAATGTGAATGCTCAGTCAGAAGAAAGTAAATAAATTCTTACATGAGAGAAAAGCCTATTGACAATTGTTTGTTTGTTTGTTTGTTTGTTTGTTTGTTTGCTTGTTTGTTTGTGGATGAAGGCCCTTTGGCAGACCACTTAAGTCTTGAGCTCCATTTGATGTCACTGTTGTAGATGTTGTTGATGCTAAAGGATCAAGGCTGTCTAATCACATTTCTACATAGCTATGACCTTGTTAGCCTGGAGCTAGGAGTCTGTGTCAGGGCCCATTTGGTCTCGGGATGCCAACGTAGTTTGCCTTAACAGAGGCCGATGACAGACCCTTCATGGGTTCCAATCTGTATTAACTAAGCCAAGGGTGTTGAACATATGGCCTGTGGAGCTGCTACACTTTGCCCACTGGGCTACTGGTAGGCCAGGAAGTTCAGGAGCATGGCCTGCCACAGAATCCAGAGCCCTGGGGGCCCTCCTGGACATGGCTCTCAGTGGCAGGGAGATGAGCGAGTGTTGTTCTAACACAGCCCTGCTTACTTTAAGGACGCTTGATCCACGGCTGCTGGCCTTCCCTCCTCTCCCCAACCCCCTTTACTGACGCCTGCACTGCCTTTGCTCCAGCATGCAGCTGCTTGCCCCACCTCCACTGCTGCTTGCACTGCTTTTTCCATGGCATGTGGCCACTTGCCCCATGGCTGCTTGCCCTGCTGGTTCTGTTTCTATTGCTGGTCCTGCCACAGACACTGCTTGTCCCATAGATCTTGCCATCAAGGAGCGCCACGGTTCAAGTCTGGCCCAGGTATAGGGTGAGTTTAATAGTCTCCCACCCCCAAACACTAAGCAGTTCTTGGATTTGGTGTTTATGGTTCAGTTTGAGGAAGAAAGACCTATGTTTCTCTCTTCTCTCCAAGGTATTGGTTGTTTGGGATTCTCAGTTTCCTTTTTTTGGTTCATAAATTGAATTAATTTCTCTGGGAAATTGACTGATAGTTCATTGTGTGGCTCTGCCTGAAGCATGTTGGGAAGTTTCCTCCTTTAGTTAAAAAAAAATAGAAATCTCTTTTGGTGGGTGAATTTGCCTTTGTTTTGGCTCTCATTTCAGCGAATCTGTTTTTCTTCTTAGGATGTGGTTTTGTCTCTATGAGTGAGAATCTTGCACAGATGGTATCTTTGGAAAATGGATAAGTATTTACCTTTAGAAAAACAGAATCAGAAGTATCTTTCAGATTTTACTCACCCATCCATCTTTTTAGGATTTGAAGATTTAATTTTTTAAATGGCAAGCTGTTTGCATTCTGTCTTCATAGCTCATTCATTATTTGGAAGGCTTAATATCTTCAGACAGAATTTTATTTAGCTCTGAACTTGGAGGTTAAGGGAATCCTTGTTTTCCTCTTGTGGAAGAAAATAGCTGGAATATTGAGGAACCTCCTGTATGTTACCTCAATAACACTGTATTGAGCAGGTTAAGACCTGACCTACAGAGGGACCGATTTGGAATTAGGGGGAGTTTGGTTGTTTTTTTCAGGAGCATGAAACCAAAAGAGAATCCTACGAGATGCTTGTTAGAGGAGAATTGCAGGTAAGTGACCATCTGAGGTCAGGGCTTGCAAAATATTCTTGATTATTTACTAGTCTGGGAGAAATATCTTTGATTCCAAGCCCTATAATTAATTGTTAATGGCACTCTTTCACCCCTCCCCCTCCTGATGCCTCAGATAAATCTTTTCTTTTTCAGTTCTAGCACAAATCAGTTTTAGTCCCTCCCAACTAAAAAAAATAACATGGGTGTTCTTATGGATTCCATTTATGATGCGAGTTTACCTTGTTTTATGAAGATCGGGGACTAGCAGTCAGATTCCACTGGGGTTATGCCTGCAGGCTTTGTCTTTGCTGGAGTGTCTTCCACACAAACCCAAGCACTCACTAGGTCAGTGTGGGCCTAATTACCTCTGTTTTCTCACTCCCTCTTTAAGGCAGCAATATTCCATGGCTGCCCTCTGTTGTCCCACGTTACCTTTCCTTGCATGTAGTCTTATAATTAATTGTGTACATATTTAAATCAGTTGCTTTAGCTTAGGTTTTTTTTCTGCCTTCTAGGCAGTCCTGTGTTTGTGTGTGGGGTGTATTCTTCTTGAGTATCATACCATGAATGCTCTTGGAAGGTACCTTTTTGGTCTAATGGCTGTATCTGAGTGCTCTGGCTTCAGACTTTGGGCCGTGCCTGTTAAGGTCTCAACCATTCTTTCTGATGACCACACAGCATCCTATCCTGTAAGAGCCCCATATTGCTTGGTAGTTTGATCATTTTCTGTCAGGATATCAGCAGGTTAAAGAGTGAGTTGTTAGCTGGTGTAGTTCCTGAGTGGAGGAGCATCTGATTCTGAAACATGCTCATCTAACTCCAGAAGAGGTTATGTTCTCAAAAGTTTCATTCCTTTGTCGCTCCCCTAGGTAGAGACTCTAGCATAAGAGCTCCTTATGATAGACTTGAGAAGGTACCCGTAGTGCCCACAGATGGTCATTAGGGCTTCCAGCCTAAGACTCAGTACTAGGGCTGTGCGAAGCTTTGGTCCCTGATTTGATTTGGCCTGATTTGGTGGCCGAGTCTCTGAATCTGAATCAGATCGGAGGACCTTTTAATCTTTGAATTAAACACAGTTTAAATGCTTTTTCTACATACCTCTAGGTAGCAGGTGGCTCATGAACGCTGCGATGCTGGGCGCGTGTAGCGTCCCATAGTAGTGCGATGGGGGGGATCCCCAGTGCGCTTGGCAGCAGACCTGGAAGTGGACCAGAAGCACTTCCAGTCCACTTTTGGGTTTGCCGCCAAGCACGTGAAGGGCCCCTGCTCACTTTTGCGGGATGCTCCATCCGTCCCAGCATCGCAGCATTCACAAGCTGCGCTGCTACCTCAAGGTGTGTGTAGAAAAAGCTTTTAAAGTTGCCTATGGCCGAATTGCTGAGTCTCTGAATTGGCATCAAATCTTTAGATTCGGATTCAGCCAAATTGAATCAGGGACAGTGATCCGAATCAATGAATCGAATCACTGTCCCTGATTTGGGCTGAATCCAAATTGAATAGGGCCCACTTCACACACCCCTACTCAGTACCTCATCCTACTTCAGACTTGAGGCTGACTCTATTCGTACTCTTCCCCAGAGCCCAGGGATGGCCATGGATTGTAACCCTTGGACTTGATCCTGCTCTATGTAGTGTGACCGTAAAGTTTCTGGAAATTGCTGTCTTTCATCTGCCACTCCTAATCTGTCAACTTCAAACCTTTCCAGGAGTTAGTGGAAAGGATTCTAGGGCTGCATTAGTCTCACAGCTCTTTGATACACCATGTGCTTGCCTCGCAGGTAAATTGGCAACATCTATTAATTGAGAGCGTCTTGGAGCCTATGTAAAATGTGTCACACTTTTTTGTTCCTTTTTACTTGTACAGTAAAGTACAGTGCTAGATTCCTCAGTGCTTGGAGTGCTTCTTTTACTCTTAGACTCTGGTTCATTTATTTGGCAGCATAGAAGAAGCTCAAGTAAAATGAGCCTTCAAAAGGTACTTGCAATGATTAAAGGTCCTGCAAACTTGGGGCGCCCCATAGACGTGTGGTGAGGCTGCTCCAACATGCTGTAATTAGCGTCTTGTAGCAGACTTGATTAATGAAGTCTGCAAGAGTGTGGTAATTTAATGCACTCCAGCAGACTCCAGTGTTACATGTATTAGCATCCTTAGGCTGAAAAACGGCTTGTTTGAGCTTTAGTTGAAGTGCCCCCACCACCGTTTTTCAGTGTGGGGACGCTGACACACGTGACGCTCTGGGTGCTAAAGCTCCCCCCCCCCCCCAAGCATGTATATAAATGCCTTTAGCCTACTTCGCCTCAGTGCATTTACAAAGAGGTCCCATTCATACAGCCTGACTAATGTGGGATAGAGCTTAACCCTGTATCGAAAAACTCCTACAGAAATCTAGGGGTGACTTAACTGATTCTGTAATATGACAGATCCTTGTATTACTTTGAGCTCTAGTAATACAAATAACTTCCAATTTATTTGTGGTAGATACTGTACAAACAGACTAAAAAGATGCACCCTATCCCAGGGAACTTACAGTTTGAATATAAGATGAGACAATTGATTAATACAGATAGAAAGATGTGGAAGTATTAAGGAAGCAGTGAGACAATAATGGTTCACAGCATAGGAAGTGGTTAGAACTTGCTTCAGGCAGTCTTGAATTCCTAGCTGCTTTTCCATAGCTACAGTAATTACTACAAGGGCCACTTGCTTGCCCTAAAGATGTCCAAACAGCTATAATGGCTTTTCCCTTTGAAGCATCAGATTACTTCCTCCATGCCAAATTAAAAGCTAATATGCACCCTGTAACTTTTTAGGGCTGTTCTTAGTTTCTCTCCTCATCATAAGATATATCTGGATGCTGCAGCCTTTTCTCCTACCAATCAAAAAAAAAAGTGCTGAATACTCCTCTAGGAGGAAGCTGGCTTCCCTAGAAAAGGGCCTCACGTTCTATTGTCATATTTCACATGCTTCATCATCACGAGATCAGGTGATATTTGTGTCAAGAACTGTATAACAATCCAGGGTTTTCTTTCTCTTCCCTCTTCTGCTTGCCATATTTCTGGCTTTTTCCCTAGGCATAACCTGGAATTTATCTCAAACCAGCAGCTTCTGCTTATCATTTCCAAAGGTTACAGTTCTGATCCTGGGAGCAGTGACACATTTCCTTTTCCTGTTCCTTTTTTGGAACCCATCTATGAGAACTGAACTACTGTAACTCAGTCAGAAATGATAGAAATAGGACGTTAAGAATTCTGGGGGTAAGGCTTTCTAGCGCTAATCTTTCCTTCTCAAAATCCATGGGAGACTGTGGCCTGTATTGGTTTAAGGGGACTAAACAAATTAATATGTCAGCTTAAAGGTTGACTGAGGACACTAGGCTTTCATCATCCTCTCTCTGGAAGCCAAGGATCAGTTTCTTTCATGACTTTAAAGAACAATTTGTAAAGCATAACAGTACCCTGAGGCAATCTTATTTGCAGTGGGACACGACGTTTTACTAATCCTAGGCACTGCCTTTTTAGTTTATCTAGAGCAGGGGCAGGCAATTATTTCTGCTGGAGGGCTGCTTAATGACTTTCAGTGAGCTCTTGAAGGCCGTGAGGGTAGCTCCACCATTGACAGGCGCCCTACCTCTTGTTTTGCCATCTTGGAGTTAGAAGTCCCACAACCTAACCCCTGACCTTTGCCACCAGAAGTCCTTCCCCATGCCCCTGGAAGTACCCCTTTTGGGGGAGGGGTGATTACCATCTTGGAACAACCTGCCACGCACCTGCCCCGAGCACAGCCCAGCCTAGCCCTCCCTCCTTCCAGGAAGAGCCTGGTGCTGCCCTGGCCCCAGCCCACCCTGCCCTGTGCAGATCTGGGGGCACGTTCCCTGCCCCCCCCTCCGGTGCTCTCCTGGGGTACGCGCGGTGGTGGGAGCTGCCACCCCCTGCCCCGGGATGAGCAGCTTGGGAGCTGCCACCCCCTGCCCTGGGTTGAGCTGCTTGCGGCTCTGCCCCACCCTGCCCAGCAGTGCCTGCCGTGACCCCACTCCCTCCCTCACTGCGGGGGCCTCAGTCTGCCCCTTCCCTCCCCCTGCTCCTTCCCCCACAACAGACTTACCAGCCAATGCTGCTCTCCAAGCCTCCGGGTTGTGCTCCTGGCCACGTGCATGCTGTGGCTGCATGCATGCATGGGAAATTTATTGGCCACATCAGGCAAAAAAAGCCAATTGCCGATGCTCTCAATTTTTCCCTATATTGGTGCCAATTCGATATGGGACGGATGTATTGGTACACCTCTAATACTGACTACTTCTGGTACCAGAACAACCTCAGGTATCTGTATACTACAGTTTATTATACTGCATGGATGCGATCAGTATGTCCTGTATACTTGTGATCCTTATTTCTAGGTTTAATTTCTGCTTTCTGTAAGATGGGATCCATTTATCAACATGTCAAGCAGTATATGTGCACTTCTTAGTGGTCTCAGTTCAGATTCCTAGGCATATGATCCTGAAATATGTTATCATTTAATAACAACTTGTGGGAACTCAAGGACACTAGAATAGTCTATGGGCCTTTTTTGCCGTTCCTGAGAGAGACAGTAGAACCTGGATTCTTTTCAGAATTTATTTCTTTACCTCTGGCAAAAATGAGGGCTTGCGAATAAGCTGGGGGTATATATAGCTGCAGCAAACAGCTGTGCAGGAACCCCCTGAAGGGCTTGATGTGGCACTTATTTCAAAGGGCACAGTTTCTCTGAGCAGCAATGGGACTGCTAACGTGCTCCAGCTGAGTGGAGAAGTGGCACTCTTTCAAATAAAAGCCTCAAGGTTGGCTGAACTCCTAGCCCATAATTTGGCAACTTGCTGTTAATTAAGTAGGTTGCAAACCACCCAGATATGAAAAATTCAGGTTCCAATGTACCACGCTGTGGTTCTTGTAATAATTTATTTTACCAGTTAAGGGGGAACTTGAATTGCACTTGCAATGGGATTTGCACCTTCCTAGATACCACACTAAGACATTACACCTGATGTAATTAACCAGTTTATCACATCTTTAATTAATTGTGTGATAAAACAGGGAATAATAAATCACAAAGCTATTACACAAAATATGTGTATTAACTTTGTGGCTGGTTCCTATTGTGTCTTAAATTGAATGTATTTAAGGTCTTCAGGGCTCCAGTGCACTCTCATGGCTGGGAGCACTGATTAGCTGACCTAGAGGTGTCCTGGGCCCCTGGCTATTTGCCGGTGTATGGGAAGGCTGTGATCATGATCCTGGGCTCCCCCTTCCCTGGCAATAGGGTGCAGTAAGCATCTAATTCCCCCTTCATCCCACAGTAATGCTCTCCTGCCCTGTATGTGTAGCATGGTAGGAGGCACACTTGTGGATCAGATCCCCTCACCTTTTTAACTGAATGTTTGCCAGGGGCCTAAGACCACATTTTCTCACTCTGTTCTCTCCAGGGTACTGCCCTATTTTTGCCAGTCATATCTTGATGGTTGATTACTATTAATTTGGGTGGCAGCCTTCAGATAATCAGAGTAAGCCTTTGGGTGTCTCACTCTTCCCTCTTCATGGGCTACTTCTGTCTGCCCCAGTCTTTTAACTCTGTAAGCAGTCTCTCTCCCTTTTAATTGTCCTCAGCCAACCTGCTTTTTTAGTCATCCATGGCTTGTTCTCTAGCCGTTGTTAGCAGTCCTTTGCAGGGTGATCAGTCACCACCCTTTCTCAGGCCTCTCCCACACAGGTCTGCAGTCTCCTGCCTAAGTTAACTAAATAAACTTGCAGCACCTTTCCTCAAGTTCCCTGTGTCCTCCCTGTTCCCATCAGACATTCCCATGTTGTGTAACGAAACATAAATGATCATGACTCTGAAACAAACCATAAACAATAGTTCCTCTCCTCCTTCCTCCCTGGAGAATTCCTTTCCCCTCCAGATGCAGCCCAGGAGCCAGACTATATAACCTTCTGACCCTGCCTCCTTCCAGTCACCTGCCATTCAGCTGAGACCAGGCACAAGGGCTCCTCATTAAGCAGTCTGCAGGCTTACTGCTCTGCAGTCCACCTCCCTGCAGACTGCTCTTTGCACTTTTCTGCAGCCTGTCCTCAGCAGCACTGCACTCTTTGTACTTGAGTAACAGGGGTTAAGACGCCTCTGCTACACCTCTGTCAGGAAGTGTGCGCACTGCAGAAATGGTATTATCTTCACAAACTGTCTTTGGCCTTTCAGGCATGTTATCTCTCTAGCTGATATTCATCCAGCCACCAGAACTAAAGAACTATGTCTAAACTCTCATACTCAACAAATGGGGTTGAATTCCTGTGGGGTTCCTGTGATAAACCAGTCTGTTACCAAAGGGACAACATAGCTGTTTGGTTTTGTTCCCAAGCAGGCATTAACATAGGCTCCATAAAACATTTTTTTCCCCATTCTTCCTCTCATACCAAATGTTATGAGGTAGGATGAACAGGATCTAGTCTTGTTTGTATTCTTGGTTATTTATTGGGCTAAGCCATGCTGTGTCACATTTCTATAATGTTCCTGACTTACTCTTGCACGGTCAAGGGCAAATTCTACACTACGCATCTCTCCACCTGAGTGCCTGGCAGTTGACTGTGAGCATGACAGTCAACTGCCCTTCTGGTTTCTGGGAAGCTGTAAACCAAGCAGTTGATGAGTATCTAGGAGAAGAATACAGTGCAATTTACTTGAATAAATCAGGTGGAAGGCTTTAGAGGTTAAAATAATTTAAAATTTATCAACATGCAGGTCACTAACAACAGAATTTGAATGACAAGAATGAGATATACCTCAGTTGTATGTGATTAGAGATGTTAGGTACAGTACAGTTTTTCTTTAGTTTGCCATAAGAGAATTGTTATAATCAGTATTTAAATTTCAGTATGTTCTTCTTGACCCTTTTGTTGAATTAAAATATGAAAAGTAAATTTGATATAAAAAAAATGTTGGTTGTATAATTCGTTTGTGGCTTTGTTTGGACAATGAGATTGAGATGACTAACAGGAATCTTTTGAACTTAAAACACAGCTGGTTCATTTTATGATTGACCTTTTTTTGTCACTGCTATGCAATTTCTCCTCATGAGAAGAGAGTGTGTTTGGTAGAAGGGAACATAAACCATGCACTTGAATACAGTGGTGTTATTAATACCTGTTGTAGTACAGTACTTATTTTCAGGGGGACTGAGCTTTTTAAAATTTTAAATTGGGGCACTTACAGTTGATACCAAAATAAGATGGATATCAGCGAGTATCAACTTGCAGATCCTTTTGAAGCTTTTTCCAGTCTTAGTAGGGAACTTGTGCCAGAAGAGGGCATGCCTTTTCTGTGATACCAGAAATGGTGGCATGTGTGGAGGCTTAATTGCTGTTGGGGGTTTTTGTTTTGTTTTGTTTTTTGGACAAAAAATGGCCTTTGTCTTACAGGTTCCTGTCCTTTTCTGAATATACTGCTAAATAGTTAATTTGTGGGTAGAGGTAGGGAAAAGAAGAGTTATTGGTCACGGTTTCCAAGAGCACATGTACTCTTTCAAAGCATGTTTTTTCCACCTTCCTCCTTCACTTCTTCACTTTTAGAGTTTGAACAAATAGTGCTGTGAACCAGACAACATTTATCCACTGTGTCTAAATTGTTTGAGTAGATGTGTGAAATGATATGTTGTTGCTGTATGAGGCTGACGTAGTGAAACTGAATTCTACAACCAAAACAGATGGTGTTAATCGAGAGTCTGTCTGCAAGATTTTATAACATTTAATTAAATGGTGGTGTAATTCCCGTGACACCTTTCTTGAACTAAAATTTGTATTCTTGGACTATGAACTAAGGACTTCTTGAAAACCTTTACTCATGTAAGTAGTTGCTTCATTATGACTACTTACTTGAGTAACTGCTTTTAAAATTGGGTTTTAATGGAAATGCTGTGTACGCTTGTTCATTTCAGATGTTTTAGATTCAGATATGAAGGGAAAAGACAAAGCTACAGATGCATACTTCTGACCACCACACCTTGCACTCAAATAGACAGAGTTGAATTTGGAACAGTGATGTTCAGGTTGCAGAGCTGACCAACCTAAAGTTGCTTCAGAAATTAGTAAATAAAAGATTTAATGTTCTGTGAGCAACTTTTAATTTGGCCCCCTTTTGTGCACTTACTGTGATAAGTTGCATACTCCCCCCCTTCCCCCCCCCCCCAACTACTGCCTCGTTCAGTGCTCAAGATCTTCTGTGTTCAAGGGATAAGACAGCTTTTTTTTCCTCCATACATTGTGTGGCTTTGTATTTTATTTACTACATACCCTTCAGACTTTCTATTGACTTTTTTTTGTTTTTTTCACTTTTTTTATATGCTCTGCTGTTGGTTTTTATCACTCTGTATCAGGCTTACAGACGCTAGTGAACTTCCCTTTGAGGCAAAAGAATTATCACCATTTTATAGATAGGCAACTGGGGTACAGGCAGAGATGCAGCCGAACTTTAAAAGATTCCACTAAAGGGAACTAAATCCCACTGTGGTTTTCAGTTGTTGAATCCCGTGTATAGATACCTGAGGCCAGTTACTGAAAAAAAATCTAGCATCTTATTTGTTCAGAGGACTATATACACACATTAGCTAATTGGCACATCCTTTGGTACGTAAGTGGATTAGTTTTTGAAACCCATTTTTGCATATGTGAAACTGAGAGATGCAAAGTGACTTGCAGTGTCATGTGGAAAATCTGAGGCAGGATTCAAACTGAGGCATCACAGTGTTTATTCATTTGGCTTTCCCACTAGACCTTCCTAACTCTTTCTTCAGCCATTTACTTTATTCATAGCACACTTTTTCTAGAGTAAATGAGGTCATGGTCTGCAGACAGCATCTTAGTTCATTGCGTAATTCTGGATCTTTGCCTGAGCAGTGCCAATCGGTGTACTAAGTGGGTCAGGGAAATAGCATATGATCATACTAAAATAGCATGGCCAAGCAAAATTACTGTGCAGAAGTAGCTCCATTTTTAACAGACAGCAGAGGCATGAGCAAATGTTTCTTATTCTTTCTGAGAGGTATGGATAAGTGGCTGTGTTTTGAGTCTGCCAGGTTAGACCCCAGGGTTCTACTTCTAGCTTTATATGATCGTTCAAAGGAATACAGCTCTGCAGAGTTGTGAAAAGCATAGAGTTATAAAAACCATCTGGGGAAATTAGTTTAGAATTGGTCATCTCTTGTTTCCCAGAGCACTGTATCTAGTCCAGTGAGGGCCAACCTTTTTGTGGGCATGCAACAAATCGGGCTGTGTACCCTCTCTGAGTGCTGCTCTGATCCCTTTCCCTTGCCTGATCGACTGCTCTGCTTTCTGCTCCCTGCCGTATCTGCTGCTTGCTGCCTACGTCTGATATGCCATGAGCCACACACACAGGCTGTCTGAGCCATTTGTGGTATGTGCACCACAGGTTGACCACTCTGATCTAGCCCAAACAGCATTTGCTAGAGAGGAGTAGGAAGAGAAACTGGAAGATGCATTTTTGCATGTGTCCTGTCTATGTAGACTGCAGAAGTGAGGCATGGTGGCAGTGCATGCACAGTACTAATTGAATGTTCATGATTTCTGGTTGAAAGCCAGAACCAAGTTTATGCTATGTGAAATGTTAGTGGGGAGTTGCAGTTTTCAACAGCATATAGCTTTGTCAAATTTTGAAATAGATTTTTGAGGCTAGTAATAGGTTCTTTTTGATCCTGTGTGGTATTTGATCCTTTACAGCAGGGGTTAGCCACCTACAGACCATGGATTTCATTTAGCCTGCCAAGTGATTGCAGTAGTGTGAGTAAGGGTGGGTGGCTGATCTAGCGGGGCCACAGAGTGGGAAAGGCTGGGTTTGGCAGCAGGTGGCTTGGATCAGCAGCGATGGCCAGGTTGTCATCTGCTTTCGGACCCAGCTGCTTTTATTTTGGCCTGCCATTCCATAACGATTGACAACCTTGGCCTTATGGCTATATCTACAAAGAGACTTGTTTATTGCATCCTGGAACTCTGCATGTTGCTGTCCCTATATTATTCATGGGGAGACTTATGCTCTTCAGAATTGAGTTAGCAGCAGGCTGAGTGCAGAGCTGCCTAAAATAACTGGTGAGAAATTCTGATAGAAGGAGTATGGATGCCTTCAGGTTCTGCCTCTCTGTGGGGCTTAGACCACTATTTCCACTTCAGATTTACAATGCTGAGTTGTTGTAGTCAGGTACCTAAGCCCTTCCTTTAAAACTGTAATGGTTGCCATGCCTTTCTTTCAAAATGCAGCAGAAAGAGAAGATGCTGCTCTCATTTTTATGCAATGCAATAGTGTAGTAGTTCTGTTGTGACCATACATCCTGGTATGGCTGGGACATTCCCAGATTTCATAGGCTGTTCCAGCCAGTTGGTGAAAACAGAAACAAGTTCCAGATTGGCATCACTCTGCCCACATTACCTGGCCTGGCTTCTCCTGACCAGGGGCTGGAGGCAGGGGACAAGCTGAACTGGGCACTGCTTCTCCTGCCTAATATGTACCCTACCCTAAGTAGTTCTCAGACTGTGGCTTGCAAGGCCATGGTAGCATATTTAACTGAAAATGACCTGCATTTAACATGACCATCCAATAATTAGGTTCTGTATGTAGAAAATTTTCTATGTTTGTTATAACTTCCCATAATCTAATTGTCAGAAGGTTGTCTTAAATTCATGCCCTGCCCCCTTTGTGGTGGGGAGGCAGGAGGGGATAGGTCATTGTAGGAGGGAGTACAGGAAGCATGTGGGGCGAGGAGGGGCAGCAGCTGTGGCTCTGGCCTTGACCCGAGGTCAGGGCTGGAGCTACAGCATCTTCCTGTCCCTTTGCTGCCTCATACTTGATTCCAAGATGAGGGACTTCCCCCTCCCCCCCATTGTTAAAAGGGTAAATATGATAAATGGCCTATAAACAGCATATTCTTCTCCACTCGCCCACCCAGTTTTGGTGCAGGGTGACTCGTAAGCAGGGATTCTGGTTTTCTGTTTCCCATGGAAAAACAGAAAATGTGGATTTTTCCTTTTAGCAGAGAAACCCATGGATTCCCTCGTTTTGCAAGCAGTTCTACAGGCTGGTTGAGCGCTAGCCCGCAAGAGCTGTTTGCAAACAGGGCGGGAAATCCCAGCCCTGCCGGGAGGGGGAAGCACAGGGCCTGAAGCTCTCAGTCAGCCACAGCTCCACTCAGCTCAGCTTCACTCTTTGCTCCTGGAGCCTGAGGTAAGTGGGGCTTGCTGGGGGCCCCTCTGGCAGGGCTGGGGGGTTGTGGATCATGGGTGGAGGGTACTGGCAGGGCTGGGGGGAGCCAGGAGCTGGCCCCGCCCCCACCGGAGTAGGCAGAGCAGTGGGGGAGCCTGCTTCATGCTGCTTCTGCTGCAGCTGCCTGCTGTTGGGGGCAGGGAGCTGCAGACCTGGGTCACTCGTCCCATATCCCTGACAGCTGGGGGCCCCCTCCAGCAGGGCTGGGGTCAGGGGCTGTGGGTGGGCGCCAGCGGTACGAGTAGGATGGTGGGCTGTTGTGGGGGTAATGAGGGGCAGTAGCAGGTTTGGATGGCTTTGGGGGGTGAGGGGCACCAGCAGGGCTGGGGGGTCGTTGGGGGGGCAAGTGAGGAGTATGAGCAGGGCTAGGGATGGCTGCAGGGGCTTTTAATTTTAATAATGGATTTTGGGGGTTTTATCAGAGAATTTATGATTGATTGATTGATTTTTTTTTTTAATCAGAGAAAACCAGGATCCTTGCTCATAAATACTGAGTTAACAGAAGTCCATTGCTCCATAAAGTTAGTGGTTGGAAGTCTTGCCCCAGATATGGGAGGCCTAGGTTCTTTTTTTCCCTCTGCTTGAGAAGGTTCAAACCCTTTATTCCCATATAAGTCCCCCTAAACACTAGGCTGCAGGCTGTTTTGGAGTAGGGGGCACTGTCAACATCCATGCTCCCCCTGGCCTATGAATATATTCTTTGTGCAGAAGAATTTAAGTTCCAGCGGGCCAGGGAGAATGAGCATGAATTGTTGCTTAATGTTCATGGCGGAAGGTGTATATTAGGACCTGATATAGGTTGTTGGGGTGGGGAGGTGTTAGGATCTGATGGAATTTAAACATGAGAATTCACTAAGGAGCTCGGCATCTTGCAGATACATGCTGAAGCAGAAGTCTTGGTACATAAGGACCTTTGCTGATGAAAACTTAGGTAGAAGCAGAAATTCAGTGCCTGTGGGTTCTAAGGTTTGTTGCTTTAGATTTAAATTTCTAAATACTGGATCTGAATCCTTCTGTGGATCTAGCCCTTGTTGCCAAGGTGCTTCCAAGATATCTGCCTTATTGTGTACCAGCTCCAGCTGGCTGAACTTAACAAGATTAGTTTCGCAGTACCTTGCCCATGTCGTGTCTTGGAAGCTCAGTCCTTAAAGCAACACACATACTTGTAACTAACTGAATAAATAAACTTGCAAAGTGTTCAGTTAGTTCAGAGGGCACCTCAAAGACTCTGCAAACTCGAACAAAAGCAAAGTAGGAGTCTAAAATATTGTATAAGTAGCTGCATGCACTGCCAACCAACACAAACTGGGATGCTACCTGTCATGGGAAAAGATTCAAGAAATGCAATGGATTACATCATTTTGCAAGAAATCTACTTTATTCTTTTGTTGTTGTAACTGCCTGTGCACAACAATAGTATTCACAGTTTTCTGCCATTCTCTGTCTGGGGAGCTTATCTCTTAAAGCAAGGGTGGGCAAAATGGTTGGACTCCCATTTCCCAACAGCTCCTGACTGTGCCACTCGGGCTGGTCTCCATGGAGACCTTGGGACTGGTGGGGCCGTGACAGCACAGAGCCTCTATGGAGACCAGCCCGAGTGGTGCTGGCAGGGTGCACAGCTGGGAAGGGAGCTGCGTCCAGAGCTAGGGCCAGGTTCTTGTGGAGGTGACAACACGAGCTGGAGCTGGGGCACAGCTGTGATCCACTGCCTGCCCATCCTTGCCCACGAGATCTGCCTTGGCTCTGGCCCCGCGCTATCACTACCTCAAGATCTCAGCCCTGGCACAGCTCCCTGCTCAGCTGTGTGCTGTGCCAGTGCTGCTTGGGCTGGTCTCCATGGAGACCCTGGGAGCTCTGGGCTGTCATGGCTCCATGTTGTAATGGCCCCACCACTCATGGGGACTCCGTGGAGATCGGCCAGAGTGGTGCGAGCAGGGCTGCTGGGAAATGGAGTCTGCCACAGGCCTTATCCAGCCCATGGGCTGAACTTTGCCTACTCCTGCCTTAAAGATGTTTCTATTAACATACATCCCAACCTGCCAAACTTCAAACTGTTGCAAACTGAGATATTAGTAGGACTTTAGAAAGCTAGCGACACTCTTATTGTTACAGATATGGCAGGGAGACCTGAATATATAATTTGTCACTTTCCTTCTAGTAGATTAAGAATTTTATACAGAATGTCAAAAGAAGCCCATTGGAATGGATTAGAAACCCCAAAACCCATGTGTTACAGTTTCCATTGAGGTCTCTGTAATAAGCTGTTTTTATTATTTTGAGTTTCAGATAGCTCTTTAGATATGTTTAGCCAATTTTAATTTAGAAATTGGCAAAACCACAGTTTTTCAGTTTATTGAATTTGCTGCAATGCAAATATAATTTTATTTCAGCTTACATGTCAAAGGAAAACAGATTCACCTATCCTATGTTCCGGGTGCTTCTTGATAAATACAGGTCATAAAAATATTACTGAATCTAGCAACCCATGCTTATCTAGAGACAGAATTAAGTGACCAGAAAATCAGTAATTCAGAAATACTCATCCTTCTTATAAAGCCCAGTCCTTGCAATTTACTTTTCCCAAAATGCTACACAAATCTTTGTTTATATTCACTTTTCACATTAATGTAGCATTCCACTAACCTGCATGTAGTTGCAGCAAAAAAAAAAAAAAGTGATCATGGCATGCTGTCACTTAAACATTTGGGTTTCTGTGTTACAGTCCAGAGTTTGATTGCCTAGAAGCACACTGTTTTGTATAAGATCTTCCATTCTGAATATGTACTATTTAAAGGTAGAATTCTGTGTGGAAGACTCTCAAATGAGGTGACTAATGGCACATGTACTTTCCAAAAAGCTTCTTGTGGCAACACAGCATGATGGAACAAATATGGCTTTGAGTAAATATGTTCTAGTTTACAATAAGGCTGTGCAGGATTGACAAAGCCTCAAGTATAGAGGTGCACGGATACATTGGTCTATATTGTATTGACACCAGTAAAAGAAAAATTAACGTTATCGATTGGCTTGTTTTGGCTGATGTGGCTGATAATGTTGCCGATAAATGATGTGTGCATGCGAGTGCAGCCTGGCAGTGTGGAGAGCAGCATCTGGCTGATAAGTCTGTGGAGGGGAGAGGGAGGGAATGGGTGGGAAGGCAGATGGAGGTCCCTGTGATGAGGGAGGGAGTGGGGCTAGGACTGGAGCAGGGCGTGGGATGGAGCTTGCAGCTTGTCTGCAGGGGGAAGGGGGGTGGCTCCACCACTGGGGGAGGCATGGGGGGGGATATGACCCCCAGATCTGTGTGTAGGTCGAGGGTGGGCTGCCTGCTGTGTGGTCGGGGCCAGGGGCTGTGCTAGGCTCTTCCTGGCAGCTGCGCTTGGGCCGGGCCAGGTGGGGAGGGGTGGGCAGTGGCAATGAGAAGGGGATTATGTGCGGGGGTGGCTACGATTGTGCCTCCTAGTGTGCCCCCCCCGATGAGCCATTGGCTCCATCCTGCCCTCTACCCCAGGTGGGCAGCCCCTGCCCCAGTCCCAGTCCTACTCCCTCCTTCACCGCAGCAGCTTTGATCTGCAACCCCTATGCCTCTTCCCTCACCCAACAGACTTTACCAGCTAGACGCTGCTCTCCAAGCTGCTAGGCTGCATACCGGCAATCAGATTGGTATTGGCCGATATGGTGGGTAAGTAACTGGCTATCAGTATTGGCCCAAAAAATCTTTATTGGTACACCCTTATTTAAGTATTTTTGATATCTATCCATCCTTGAATTCTAATAATTTCAGATTATGGACATTTCCTTGAAATGACTCTGGAAATGTGAAACTTTAATGATACTGGAGATTCATTACACACTGGATGAAACTTTAGAATGAATCATGGTGGCGTTGGTTTTTTTTGTTTGTTTGGTTTTTTATTTTAAGTTGCGACTTCTCTATGTTTTTAGAAGTACATCACTGAGTTTCCTCTGGCTCCAGCAGTGATTCCTGACAAACGAAAGAATGTGCCAACAAGTGTTGATATTGCTATAAGTGTTAGACCCACATCATTTGGTGCTTGTGTGGATCCTAGGAACCATGATGATCTCTGTCTGGCATACTGTTAAGTCTACTTAATCCAGTTATGATTTACATTAAATCAGACAACTGACACAGTTTATGAGCTGTAGTCTCATACAATGAGGATTTTAAGGAAAACACAAGATCACAAGTGTTCTTACTTTCACAGAAGGCTGATTGTTGGAAAAACTTCCACATTCTTGGCGAATTAGAGACTTTCATGATTAAAAAACACTGACATCAGAACCTTTTTTTTTTTTTTGGGAAGAAGTAAATAAAGATGTCTTAGAGAATGTAGTTGCTAAATCTATTGAAAGAAAAATATGTTTTCCCAACCCAGCGATTTGGTAGAAAATAAAATGTCCTTCTTTTCTGAAGTTCTTGTCTCTTATGAGGGACTCAGCTCCGCCAGGCCCCGTTGTATTTTGAACCCTGAATAGCCGTTTGGTAGAGGTGTGATGTCCTCAGCTGCACAGCAACTGTGAAAGAGCTGTTCCTGTGTCCCCAGGTGTGTTCATTTGTTGCATACTGCACCATTGCTCATTTGAAATAAATTGGACTTGTGCCAGAAATGGGGAGGAAATCTGAAGCTAGGCAGTCACTTATCAGGTTATATGCCAAGGAAGAAGTTTCTTATAAAGGAAGTTGCTTATTTCCATTCTGCCTGTCTTAATGCGATGGTGTTTGTCTTTGGGAGGTGGTTGGTTACAGATTGGTTACTGCCCGCAATGGTGAGGTGCTTTTCACATATCTTTGGAAACTGACAGTTCTGGATGTTGTGAAGGAAGTTCTTTATTAACTTAGGATGCCTGATGTTAGGAGATGGTATATTAGAAAGGACTAGTAGCTGTTTGGTGATCTTAAAATCTCTCTTGGCAATTCTCATTGTCTAAGTTGTATAAAAACTAGTGTGGTGAGCACAGCATTCTCTCAGTACTAGAAAGCTAATGCTGATCTGCACAGTGTTTGGGGTTTTTACTTCCCCAGGTGAATCTGCAAGCTTGTTTAGCAGGCCCCTTTTAAATCTACTTTCTTGCCTTAGAGAAGTAGCACTTGTTTTTTGTAAGTATATACGAGAGAGAGAGTTATGCCTTAGTATGTTGGCTTTGGATCATGCGCTACTTGTTATCTATTCAAGAAGCTGACTCCTTAAATTTCTTGTGTGATTGTGATGGTGGCATGATGATGATGATGTTTTTAAGAAATTGGGCTTAATTCTCTACTTTCTGGAATAGTTGCAGGTGGCTGCCATATTGTGTTGTTTTTTGTTTTTTTTTATAAATCTGTCTCAAAACCAGAGGTATCTGCATACTTGAACAGCCTTGAGATTGTTTGATACAGACCTTACTTACGCTGGGGGTAGGTACAGGGAAATGGGAAGAGATCCCTGGAGGAGTTTGCCTCTCTGGATCCTTTCTGCTAAACATATTGTTGTACATTACTTGGAATGTGATCAAGAAGCATTACTTCTGTAGCCTGAACAATTCATCAAGGTAACATCTTTGCTATCGTGGCCAGCAGGTAGTTTGTCAGATGCTTATTGAACACTGCTGTCAAGTTTAGAAATATTTGAAGCTCTAGTCTAATAAGGTGGTGAGAGCAAGAACTAGTAAGATGGCTGAATGGTAACTGCTGTACAACTGGTCTGATTCTTTGCAAAATTAGTCTTTCCAAACGTTTGCAAGAATAGTTCAGGAGAAATAGTGGATGATGTTTAGGTGGGAGAAGCAGTCCTGTCCTGATTTTTGGAATAGCTGTTTGCATTAACTTTTCACCTGTCTTATTTGACTTTGTTGGATGATACAGAACATAAAAACTGGGCTTTAGTATGTGTAGTAGCATTTCTGGAGAAATCAGGCCAAGTTTTTAGACTTTTCAGGTAGTTCAGTGGAGAATGGTTAGATGCCTTTCTTATTCTGAGGTGAAGCCAATCTGCATTTATTGCCATTTTGTTAAACTTTCTTAGACTTTATTGTTTCCAAAGGGCTTACCCCTGTTGCCATGTTGTTAGGTGTGTGTAGTGCTTCTGTTATCAGGTACTATACTTTCTTCCTGTACCTTGTTTTTTATATTTGATGTAGTTTTTTTTTATTGTTTCCTGCCAGGAACATCAAGATTGGGATTGGCTGAGATGGTTTGCTCTCTCTGGGTTACTAAATTCTTCATGCAGTTGCAGAAGTTCCACATGTTCCCTGTGTAAGCCAGATAAGTTTGACAGCCCCATGAGACAGACTTCTAGTAGCTACTTTGAAGCAGTGAGTGTGAGCATTTTCTTTGGAGTGTTGCTCTGTATGACCACTATATACTTTTAAGTCATCTTCAGATATTTTTTTTCTAGTGTTTTCTGTAATTGCACCACAGGCTGGGTCTGGTGGTTGTGATGAATATCATCATTCCAACTCACTGAGACTGGAGTGGCAATAACGGTGCAGCAAGCTTCTAAGAACTCTAAAGTCTGCTTTAATAGTTTGCCCACAGCTGAGGTCAGGAGAGTGCTTTGTTTCTACCACACTAACAGAAAGGTAGCAGGATCCTTAGGATCGTGAGAGAGAGACTGGGATTCCAGAAGTGTTCGCTTTGGTCTTCAGGTCATTTTTGCGGATTTTTCTATAGTAGGGGTTGGCATCGTTTTCGGGTAGTGCCAAAAACACCTACAACCTTGATCTGTAAGATGTTGGTGTGCCAGGGGCAGATGGTGTGGGAGCTGTGAGGGGTCCGATCCTTGTTGTGGCAGCGCTTTCCCTGCCATCAGCCCTGGGGCATACATGCCAAGCAAAATACCTTTGCGTGCGATGCTCTGGCACCCACGCTGGGGGTTGCCTACCCCTGCTGCTGTAGTCTCTAGAGGAGCCCAAGTTAGTAATAGTGGTATTTGGTTGTAATGCACTCTGTAAACACCCTTCAAAGGAAACCAAAGCAGCTGACAGCTGATTGAATCTGGACAATCCAGTCTGTGCTGACAGTGGTACGGGACTCGTATTCTCAGGAACCACAGTTGTGGACCAGGTTCCCAACTTGCTGTGTCAACATGGAACAAAACTAAAACTGCTTCAGTTAACTCTGTAAGTGTATAATGAGAAAAGTACAGACAGATGAGCATGGGTTTATATTAGTCACAGTAATAGGCTACAGACATACCACCTGAGCAACCTAATGGTAGGAAATGTGAATGGAATAGGAGAATTTTGAAGTAGACATTTGAAAGACTATGCTGTAACTTAGATTTTATTATTGGAAGGAGCTTCTTTTATTTCAAGGTGTGAGGTGTAACTTGGGGTGGCCAGGGGGAAAGGTGAAGAAGGTGACTTCTTTCATATCCTAGATTCACCAGTTAGACTCCTGTCAGAGAGGAGATGTCCAGAACGTATATGTAACGCATGATATAGTTGTATGCACAAACAGTGTCTTATCAGTGGTGCTTGCTAATATTAGCTTTTCTTCTAGATCTGTTGTAGTTGCAAACACTGGATCCTCCTAGGGCCAGATATCTGGAGAGGGGGAGGTGGAAGATCTGTCCCCAGTAGGATCAGCTTTGTGTATGGGTAGCTATTTGCTGGAGTAACTGTTTTGTTCTCTACAGTTTTCCTGGCGAAACAGGAACAACTTCCCAGGAGTCTTCACTAAGCCTATGTCTTGAAAAACTTGAGAAATCCCTCCAATGTCTCATTTCTGGCTTTCCATTTTCCTGTTTTTGAGACTTTTCTGTTAGCTCTTTTTAAATGATCTAGAACAGTGGTCTTCAACCTTCTTTCATTTGTAGACCCCTTTGGAAATTTTGACTGTAGGTACAGACTCCTTTGAATGGTTGAGTGTGGGTATTTGCATACTTTTGATCGTAGTCATCTTTTGTGGACCCCTTAGACATGCTGTGGACCCCCAGGGGTCTGCAGACCCCAGGTTGGAAACGACTCTGGTTTTCAACTTGTGGTCTGCAGATCCCTGGGGGTCCACAGAGTGTCTGAGGGGTCCACGAAAGATGACTACGATCAAAAGTATGCAAATACCCACACTTAACCTTTCAAAGGAGTCTGTACCTACAGTCAAAATTTCCAAAGGGGTCTACAGATGAACAAAGGTTGAAAACCACTGTTCTAGAAACTTTCTCAGGAGTTTCAACTTGAGTTAATTGGTTATCTATGAACTCCAGTTAGCTAGCACATTTTGCCTGTTATTCTGGTCATTCACAAGTGATTCTAACATCCAGAATAGCATATTCCAACCGGTTCAGTTGTGGTATTTGGCAGTCTAATTAACTTGGGTTTAAAAAAAAAAAAAAAAAAAAAGGTAGGGGCAACACACCTTCTAGTCTAGAGATGCACACAATTTCTGACCAAATGCTAAGTTGTATGTAGAACTGCTTGGGCCAGAGTTACTATCAGCTTTCAGGATGCTGTTCCCAGAAGAATGGGGATGTCTATTTAAAATTAAATAGATGACAGAATCAACTGAGAACTCTAGCTTTTTCATTTCAATGGCATGTTTCAGAAGAGAGAAATCCTAGCCTCTCTGCTGTAAGAAAGAACTGCTGCACTCTACCTTGATTCAATGGAGGCCTTGCTGAAGTGTGTTAGTAGGCATTACTGCATGGTTAGGGAGATTGGACGTCAGAGTGGGACTGGATAACCCTGGCTATGACCTCTTGGGAAGCTTTTATACTAAGTATTTACTGATTCCTATGAAAGGGGACATTGCCAAAGGGACTTTATGAAATAGATATAATCAAAGGAACATTATGTATAGAAATTGCAGACTGAAATTGTGTTGAATAAATATTAAATCCTATATAATTCTAGTATTTGAGGGGCTCTTTTATATGGTTGGCAGCTCTTAGAAGTTTTCATCAGTCATCAAAACAAGAAATAACTCATTGATTGGGATAGTAAGACATACTAAGAAAAGCAACTAGAAGGGACAAGGAGTTCTTTGGGTATCTTTTATTGGACCAACTTGCATAGTTTCATAGTTTCATAGTTGGTAGGGTCGGAAGGGACCTGAGCAGATCATCAAGTCTGACCCCCTGCCATGGGAAGAAAAAAGTACTGAGGTCAAACGACCCCAGCAAGGTGTTCTTCTAACCTCCTTTTAAAGACCCCCAGGGTAGGAGCCAGCACCACTTCGCTTGGAAGTGTATCACTTTGCTTGGAAGCCCATGATCGGGCTTTTTTTGTCAGTGCAACAGGAAACGCCTACTTTTATCACCACTACAGGCTTCTCTTTGAAGACACTGAAAGGCTTATTTTTTATGAAGAGATTTTTATTTTTAAACAAGTTTCCTATAATAAATTTGAAATATTACTCAGCACTATGCCTTCTTTAATATAATAAGCATTCTTGTGTGTATTTTAAGACCATGGTGAAATATTAATGATGCCTCATTTATTTTGCTATTTTAATAATATTTCTGTACATAAAATATGTCCCATAAGTATTAATGTAAGCATCACTTTGAAAAATATTGCATTCTCAGTGCAGTAATTTAAGGCACTAAACCAATGAATGCTTCTAAAATAATCTTCTAATCATCTAATACTTAACTATAAATGCCTGAGTCTGTAGCTTGCTTTTAAAAAGTGAAATGTGCTTTTGTTTTTACAACTGTTTAGTTTTTTTCATCAGAAACTAAATACAAAAAAAATGTTCAGTTGAACACAGAAGTGAAACCACCCTGTTTCATATATGTAAATATATTAAGTGATAGCCCAACTGAAGGTTGACACTGGATGCTCATATTGAGAGTTGGTTAATTCAACCTCCACTGAATATTTAAATAAAACAAAGTATCTTCTCTTGTTGTGTCTTATATTAAATTAGATTCAAAGATCTGCAAGGCTGTGCCTTTGGCTGCAACTGTAATACATAGAAGTGGTAGTAGTATTCATGTTTATGTATACATCCTAATTAAACTCAAACTATGGTAAATTTACTTCTGTTAACAGGTTAAAAGAATCTAGCATTTTAAAGAAACTGAGATGAATGCCAATTTAGTTTAGTTCTGTTCTGTTCCCATGTAATTGTTTTTAAAGCCAACATGCTACTGGAACAAGATTGCTGGTTTTTTATTTTCCACTCATCCTCTTCCTTATTTTTGTACAGTGTTTTATATGAAGTAGTTATCTATTTACACTTTTTAAACATAATTTGAGCAGGGTGTCTAGTAATCTGATCTTGCATAATACTGATTTACTTCAGTAACAGCCACTGGATATTATTTGGAACTTGTGGAGGAATAGTAGAAATATTATATTTTAAAGTTACGTGAAACTTGACTTTTGTGAGTGGAAGAACAGATCAAATGAACCGAAACCAAAAATTTAGAATGCTTGAATCTTTCATTGCTGCTTTCATTGACCCTACATTTTATAATTGGAAGTTTTGGTAGTACAGGAAAATATTTCACAAAATATATTAGTGCAAGTTCATTAAAAAGACACAAACACTAATTTGACTGTAGTCTTCACTAAGGACTGCTGCATGTCTTGTTCAGTTTCTTCCCTCCAGTTTCTTGCTTGTCCCTGCTCTTTCATTCTTAGCTCCTTCCTCCTTCACAGATTAATCAAAAACTAGGGCTGGAAAGGACCTCAGGAGGTCATCTAGTACAACCCCCTCCCCAAGGCAGGAGCATCCCTGTCCAAACCAACCTATACAAGTGCTTGTCTAACCTATTCCTAAAACTGCCCAACAACTTAGTCAAAAAACTACAAGGCACATTGAGAATACCCTCATCTCTCTGCTTTACGTGTTGCAGATTCTTGGTGATTTTTGGGTAATGCCCCATTGCTCTAATATTGTTAAAATAAACATGAGATCCAAGAAAGAGGACCATGCTGCCCCTGCCATCGTCCATGTCAGTCTGACCGTGGGGTAAAATTCCTTCTTAATTTCAAATGTGGCAGGCAGTTGGTCTAACTGAGTGAAGGGACAAGATCCTCTCAACAGGAACCTCTGGTTTTAGTGCCAGCAGGAGCTACCACAGTTAAAATACTTGTTTCCTTTACCTTTTCTCTCACTTCTAGGTCTTGGTCTTGATTTTTGCCATAAAGGCTTTCTGGTATTGTTAAGTTTTTAGTAAACCCTCCAAATGTAGACAGGAAAAAAAGTTCTTTAGCTGTCATAGTTTTTTGGTCTTCCAGGGCAAAGCAAGCTGTTTTAGCTAAAGGATACCGTCACTTTTTGCTGGCATAACTGTTGCAAAAAAAGAAATTGCATCCAATAACTGACCTGACTAAGTCTGCAAAACTTAACTGGAGACTAGGACCTTACTGTTGAATGACTCTTCTGTCTCTGCCGCATGTGATTCCATTGTTTTTCTCCCCCCCCCCCCTTTTTTTTTTTCCTTTCCTATTAAGAGATCATGCCTCTCAACTTTGTACTGTTTTCAGTTCTTCTCAAGTTGCTGGGCATCTTTGGAACTTCTGTGACCATGCTCCTATGCTTTCACACTTTGTCCATTTTTTCCATCTTAACCAAGTGGCTCTCCTTTAAGTCCATTACTTGCAACATAGCCATCTTTTTGCTACCTTTTGTTTTCTTCTCTGTGGCTGCATCTACATGAGATGTTTACTGTGGAGCTGCCTCATTAGCTCTGCAGTAAACGTCTCAGTGTCTACACATGCAGCCCTACTAAGTTGCAGTAAACTAATAAACTCTGCAGCAGGTTAGTACCTGTAAATACAAGTACTATCCTGCTGGAGAGTTTTTTAGTGCGCAGCAAAACATGTGTAGATGCTGACCTGGCTGGCTGTGGTATGCTGCCTGCTGGCTAGACCTGCACTGAACCACCCTCACGCCCCAGCCAGCCCCTCGATAGCATATTGAGTTGGTTTGGAGCAGCCCCAGACTGGCAGGCTGACCCCCTGGGCCCCCTGCAAGTCAGGGCTGCTCCGACCTGGCTCAGCGTGCTGCAGTCCTAGGTGCATATTCAAATGATGCGCTGGGAACAACAATATTGTGCCAGAGTTTGATGCACATTAATAGCACATGTAGACATACCCCATCTCTTCTTCCCCCACCCCTCACCTTTTTTTTTCTTTAAGTTTATTTCATTGCAAGCCTCATTATTTTCAGAACTCCTTAAATGTTTTTGACAGCTGCTGTCTTGCATTGCCTTTCTCCATTTCTGTCTGCAGTCTGATTTTCATCTTCTGCGTGCCACTTAAAATTGTTCACACCAGTGTCTAATGATCCCTTTGCTCAAATCTCAATAATGAACCTCATTTTTCGTAACTTCCTGAAGCTTTTTGCCATAACCGACTGTTCCATAGTTGTTGAAAATTGTCCCTTTTTTGTTTTTGGGGCTTTGGGCTAACTTGTGGATGGGGGTAGCAAGGAGGGGTTCTATAATTTTTTTTTGCCCATCTTGCCTTTCCATAAGGCATCTCCCTAGGTTCTGTGACTTCCTGATTTGTGTGTGTGTTTGATCTGAGTTTGACTACTTAACTCTATAGTAGTGACTTGAACATCTATCTTTTGACTTAGAAGGCTAGATATTCCTTCCTCCAATCTAGCATCTGTCAGCCTTTCTGTCATCTGTTTGCAGAAATCCCATCATCAGTTTTTAACTTGGTGTCATGAAAACTGAACTCTTGATCTGGTTTCTCTCTTTTCCATATCATTCTAGGCAGAATTGCTGTTTTCCCAGAAATAAGGGGCCTTAAACTTGGTGTCATCTTTTAGTTCTGCCCTTTCTGTAGGCCCACATTTTTTAGACATCATCTGTGTCTTTCTACTTCCTTCTGCATGACATCTGTGAAATCACTCCTTTTTTGTTTTCTGTTAGCATAGTTGTAACTCTTGTTGAAAAACTAATTTTCATGTTTTGACTACTGCCTTTTTCCTCCTTTCTGGCCTTGATTACTGCAGACTTGTTGTTCTCAATTTGTTCCAAAATGCTGTTGTGAACAGTCTGAACACACCAACACCTTTGAGTCTGTTTGCTCTCCCTTGGCTACTGTATCAGTCACAGGCCTCTTGCCTTTATCTTTTTAAATCC
The DNA here is from genome assembly GCF_030867095.1 of Alligator mississippiensis. Taxonomy (NCBI): domain Eukaryota; kingdom Metazoa; phylum Chordata; order Crocodylia; family Alligatoridae; genus Alligator; species Alligator mississippiensis. The sequence continues at coordinate 23,750,218 of NC_081833.1, forward strand.
CTTGCAAGTTAACCTCACCATGTTTAACTTTCTTAGGAATATAATCACTGTTTAAATTGGGAATACTAGAAGAACAAAGGTGACAGTTTCTATAATCCACTAGTCAGTATTTACCTTTAAACAACTCTCCCCTTTTTCCCGGGCTGCCCTTTTGGTGTAGAAAAAACTTCTACTCCAAAAACTGTGAAGCCATTACTCTCTCTTCCTTCTTAAGACTCATCATGGTGATTGATAAATAACAAGTCTGCCTGGCTAGCCAGGTGATTATATGGTGATTTAGCATTTTTATAGTTACCTGGTCTTACTAATAAATTGGTTACTACTGTTCCTTTGTGTTACCCCAAATTAAGTGGACATATGTTACGGGGGGTGGAAAACAACTATAAGATCTGAAAATATACTAGAGGCTATACCAGTTTTTTCACTGTATTGCTTGTTGGCACGTTTCCTTCCTGTTAGATGCATTTCCAGTTTTGTGACTTTAAGGGTGTCTTCACTACTGTTTATGCCTGCTCCTATTTCACTCTGTAGGCATAACACCTTAACAGATTATATTAAAACCTCTCCAGACTTGCCCCTTGCAGCAGTACAGTTCTCTCTTGTCCCCTAGAAACTTGCTTGAGTATTCTGTCCTGAGACTAAACTTTCCGCCTGGTCCACCCCTTCCTACAGTTTATTTACCTGAATTAAGATGGCGGTGTTAGATGGCAGCCAGTGGCCCTTCTGTCCCCCACTACTTGGGTTTACTGCTCACATTGTGGGCGAAGCATAGGACAAATAGAGCAGGACAGATCTCTCTCCAGTGAAGCCATTCTAGGAATTGGTCTGCTCCTTAGTTGCCTCCTTTTTGTGCTTTGCATGTGCCAAATACCAAGGTACTATAGACAGTTAGGATTGATTTGTGTAGTTCAGGGTGGAGTGTGATCCTCAGGGTTGCCTCGTATTACATGTTTGCGAAATATTCACCCTTAAAATCATTGGGACAGGGGTTGTCGTCTTGTACGGCACTTCATACAATAGGGAACAGTCCTTTTGGGACCTCCTAGATGGTGTTATAATAGATCATTAAGAATAAATATTTTGATAAGTGCAGTGAACCAACTCAAAGTTTATAACAAGCTGGTTGTTTTGTAACAATTAAGTTTAAGGGTAAAACTCTTTCCTTCACATTTTTTCCAAAATGTCTGGTGGGTTTTTTTCTTGTTCTTTTAGAACCAAGGGAGAGAATGGTATAGAAGTGTTCAGCCACAGTGACTGAGTACTCAACTAGGAAATAATACAAAACAATGCTTATTTACTAGTTTTAAAATAAAATGACCTAATGGTTTTAACTTTCTTTTACCTTTTCAGGCTGAACTCACGGGCATCAAATGGCGTAGATACAATTTTGAAGGTCATGGGGACTGTGGTCCTATTATCTCAGCCCCAGCCCAGGATGATCCAATTCTGCTCAGCTTCATCCGCTGCTTGCAGGCCAATTTGCTGTGCGTGTGGCGTCGTGATGTCAAACCGGATTGTAAAGAACTGTGGATTTTCTGGTGGGGAGATGAACCAAACCTAGTAGATGTGATACATCGTGAACTGCACAGTAAGTTCTTTTTTTTTTTTGTAAAATTGACTCTACTGTGAAAGGTTGCAACTTCTTCATTTAATGTTGTAACAGTTGATACGCATTTAATCTCTGAAAAGGTATGTGAGAAATCTTTTGCATGGGTTACAAAAAACCCTGCAAAACAGAATTAAAATGGTCTTAGGTTGCTTGTGGTTTACATTGTTGATTTTAAATTTTGGTGGAAACCTGGAATTTCTTGTATAATTAGAATATGTACTAATGTACATAATTGAAAAATCCAGTAATTGGAAGCTATCTGAATGGGGTGGGGAGGAGGGGAGTCAGTTACCATAGACAGTCAACTAGTGCCCACAGTGCCACACTTAAAACTGTGGGGTTCTGCAGTATGAGAGAATTGGCCATGCAGATCTTGTTACAGGATAAGAGCCTAAATGGAGACAAGCTGTAACAAGTGAGTTTGATTTAAAAAGAGAGAGAGGAAAGGGAGAGGTAGGACAATGGTAACAAGGATAAAATCACAGTTACATAAGCTGTTATGCAACTTAATGATTGTTGGGTGGTTCTGAGTTATGCCTCTCAAAAAAATTGAAATAAGATCAGATTTCCCTTCTTGAAGAACATACCCAAATTGGAACCCAGTATAATGTTTAATTCCCACATCTAGGTTGCAGAACTAGCAGATAGGAATAACATGTCCTTTCAATTGCAAACTGGATGTACTTCTGCAGCCTGAGTGAAGGAGTGGTTTCTTATTTCAGTACTTCATGTTAAAAGAGACTGTTTACAAGGCTTGGAAGTTCATTTGAATCCATGCTTTTTTGTGTTATGGCACCATAAGGTGTGTTTTCAAAAGTTTTGTGTCTGTTTTGACTTTTACCATATTTTTGGTTTGTTGCATTTATGTGTGTCGTCAAAGAATGGAAATCTAATGTCTTTGGTAATATAGTTGATTCCTATGTGTTCTATAATTTCAGTGGAAGTTTATGAGATTCAAATTTCTAGCTTAACTACAAAAAGGCACTTTCATGTTTTTGCACACCCTTATACTTCATTTTAGTTTCTCCTTACTGTTGTCCACTGATTCAAACCTTTCTGTATTGTGGCTTTCTCCTGTTTTAGCCATTATGTTATAGATCCCTTTTTCACTTAGAAATGGACTGTTACTCTGTACAGGCCTAATTTCCCTTAATAAATACTGTCATTTACACCACTTATAAACTGTTTTGTTGATGTTCTCAGGCTGCTCAGCTACCTAACACCATAAACCTTGCTTGCAGGATTTCCAGATCACTGTGGAATCAAAAACATACAGTAAGAAACCAAAACCAAGGTCAACTCATTGACTTGGATCATAAGCTTCTTTATTTGTAGTCTTTACTACCAGAGCAACTACAGGGTAATAAATCTTGCACACTAGTTCAGATAAATACCACTGTATTCAGTTTTCTTTCCTCCATATAATTTTTGGATGTTTCTCATTGTATATTGATGTGCTATTCTCACTTTATCCTGCTTAAACACACCACAATTGTCATCCTCCAGTTCTTACAAAATTTATGTTTTTGAGTAACAGATTGTTTACTTGGCTATGTAACCTGTGAAATCTCAGAACTGAGATGGTTTCTGTGCATCTCTAGGTCTGTTTTATGCAGGTAGCAATGCATTCATGTATAATTAAAGAGATGGCTCAGAAGTACTGCATCAAGCTATTCCACTGATGTTAATTTTTTATGAGGCACCTGTTCTAAGTGAAGGCACTTGTGACATTCCTACTTATTCAGCTAAGCTTCTATAATGTATGCTTTTCCCCTTATGAAATGTAGTTAATTTAATATTTCAAATGCAGTGTGGAACTTAAGTGTTTAAGTGATCTTTTTATTAGAAAGAAATTGTAGTTTAGTTCCAGTTTTTTTTTCTAAAATGATGTAGCTTATTTACACACAATTCAGGTATCAGCATTATATTACTTACTGCTTCTAGAGAGGATAATAAATTGAGTCATATAATTTTTCAGCGAGCTTAATTAGTTTGCTATAGCTTTAAATTGTTTATATCAAATTGAAAAGAGCATAATGTTGTTGTGATTTAAATTTTGCACTGGATCAAGACAATTCTGTGATATCTGGCATTGTTATGAAGTACCTGAGCAGGAAAATTCAAAAGAATAAGTGCAATATTTATTCACACAGTTCAGAATAAGACATGCATCTTGTTTTGGGAATGTGGAATAAAGGAAAAAAAGATTTTTTCAGTCTTAGCTGTCTTGGTGCCAGATCACCTTGGGCTGAACGCTTCAGCTACATGGAGCAGAAGCAGAGTCCTGTCATCATCCCTCAATTGCCTCTGTTCTGTTGGGAGCCCAGTTGGCAGTTGCTGTGAGCAGTTAAACCCTCTGTTGTCTCTGCAGCAGGGCAGGGGCAGTAATGCTGGCCACTGGACTCTGCTCTGCTCCTGCAGCTGGAGGGTTCAGCCCAGTGAGAGTCAGTGCCAAGCACAGCCCCCTGCTGACATACTAGTGTGAAAACCAGTCCCTCCCCTTAAGACACGCAGCCTGATTTTTAATGGTGAAGTTTTGGAGAAAAGGGTGCATGTGGTATGCCAATAAATATGGTGTATTCTAGCTGTAAATTTTGTACAGCAGTGGTTACCAGCCAGTGGATCTTGGAGCCTCTTGCGGTAGAACTTGGAGCCTCTTAGAGTCGATCCGAGGCTGGGGTGGAGGGCTGAGTGCCCATGTGCATGGCTGCGCGTGCCACAGCCCAGCAGGTCAGTTCATGGAGAGAGAAGGGGCAGGGACTAGATCAAGGCCCCCATGGTGAGGGACAGTGCCTCAGAGGCAGGAGCAGGGGTAAGTTGAGCGGGGCCCTGGCCGGGTGGGACTTACCTGCTGGGGACGCGTGCCCCCAAATAATTTTTTCTCTCTCTGCTTAAATTTGACCCCCCCCCCCCTTGTCCCACAGACTTACCTGCTGGGTGGGGGGAGGAAGGGTGGGGGCACTGCACGGTAGATTTTGGGTTGCTTTTAAATGCCAAAGGTGATCTCCTTAAACAGGTTGGAGACCACTGCTGTACAGTGACACTTTTTCTTTTGAGTGCCCACAGCAGTAGCATTATGCTGACTTAAATTGTCTGAGCAGTGTCAGGTTCATTTTACCGTTGCCAGTGCTACTGGAAAAGTGCTACTGTGCTGAAACACAAGCACAGTCACGTTGAGCAATCATTCAATATACTGCTAAGGGCTTCTCACAAAGAAAAAGGAAGCCTCTGAAACAGCATGTGAACAGGCAAAGTCGTTGGAGTGGAGAAGGGAAGGGAAATGCAAAAAAACCCTCAGGGTGAGGCAGATACAAGATGTATGGAGACAGAAGTTGGGAGAAAGGAGACCCAGAGATGATGGAAAGAAGTAAGTACTAACCATTAGTTAACTGAGAAGCAGCAAGAATCTGAGAAGTAACAACCATCACACACCCCAACATTTTTAGGATCTTTTTCTTTCTAAGTGGCATGGAATTAAGGATTTAATGTCCTTTTAATATAACACAAATGAGTTAGCTATTAATTATATTTAATTATATTTATACTGTTCTGACTTCACAGTATATTGCTATTGCAGTAGACCTATTAACTATACAGATCCAAAAGCGACTGCTCAGTTTATCTAGCAACAAATAATTATGTCCATTATAGAAAGGGAGTCTGGAGTGGAGTGCTGCAGCTGTTTAAAGGCACACAATAGAACTATAAAATTGTTTAAGACAAAAGCAAAGACTCTAATTGAAACTACAGGAGAATGTAGATAAAATATAATCCCCTGGATTTAATTGAAACAAGAAGCATCTTATACTCCTGAGAGAAATTCCTTGAGGCCTTTTAATTACTAAGGGGTCCATTTTATACATTTCATCTGAAAGGCAGTAACACTGAAAGTATAAAGAAATTAAGAGCAAAGCTGACCATTGGTTCAGTCTAGGGTCTGATAAAAGAGTTTTTATTGGCAGGACAGTATATTTTGTCTAATGTAACTACCTAGGGTTTAAAAAAAAAAAAAATCCACATATGACTTCATTTTGAGAGAGGGTAGAATACTTGCATATCAAGTTTATCTAAATATTTAAAACTGCATCTTAAGGTAATCGGGTTGAGGTTATGCACTGAAACTAATTTTGTTGATATGTGCTACATACATTGCATAAAGGTTACAATGTGTGGAATTATAAGTTTTTTGTTTTTTTTTTCTTTTAAATCCCAACACTGCAATAGGCACCATTTCTGTTAAACAAAATTTTTGAAAATTAAAATCCTGTTTTGCAAATACTTAAGTTAATGATTTATGAGTAGTCACTGAATCCAATGGGATTTACACAGGTTTTAATATCAGGGTCTAAAGTTTCTTTTTTATTAAATTCTTGGGGCCTGGTAGACTAATAGAATTATTGTGAACCTGTTTGTATACTTGGAATAATTTTTTAATATATTAAAAAGTTTTAAAATCTGGTCCTTAAGTTTATGTAGGCAGCTATGCACATTTTCGTGAGCACCTAATGAATTCAGGATCACAGGTCCTATACTCTTGAAACTGCTAACCCTAATAGAAGAATATAGCTTGGGTGAAGCATTTCAGCTTTCAAGATTCGTGGCAGTTCAGTGTGTAAATGTATTGTCAGCTCTCTTGCTTTTCAGCCTTAACTTTTTGTGCTCCCTGTACAATAAAGATGTTCACAATGTCCCAGACTTCTTTTCCAGCATATGATGGGCAGTTTAAATGTGAAGTTTATCAGACAAAGAAGTTTTCATACTGAAGTATTGTCTGAAGCTAGGAAATTGGCTATTTTAAATATATACAAAATTAGACCATAAAATGGGAAAGAATAATGGCCTAGTGGCATGAAAATAAAAAAGTTAATAGGATAAGAGTTAGCTAATTTTTTTCACATTATCTTGTATCTTTAAAAGGAAGATGGGCCAGTGTTTAAGAGCACTTTATCATTCCATTTTGTATATCAGAATTGTTGCCACTTTCAAATTCACTGTTAATTTTTCCTTTAAAAAAAAAAAAAGTGTGCTGAAGTAAGACCTTAATAATTGCTTTTCAGCAACTGGCAGATATCTCAGGAGCATAATGAACTACTACTGCCTGGAAAACTTGGCAAGTGCGCTGCAGTCCTTGAGAAACTTACGAAGCATGTCGAAGACCATATTCAGCTTATTTATTTGCCATCTGTAGCACAGTTCATAAGTGCATGCTACCTCCTGCCTATTTTAGGAAATGGGGTAGAGTTCACAATGAGCATTTTTAGAGTTTTGCTTTAATGCAAACTATTAAGATGCAGTGATTTGTGAAAGTGTTAGTCTTCTAAGGACAAATGCTACATATTCATGTTATTGCCTCAACATCTTGGCAAGTATGTTACAGCTGCCACATTTCACACAAAAATAATGTCTTGGAATTGACTCCCTGCAGAGGAAGTGGAATGGAGAGGAGACTTTATTTTACTGCTGTCACCCAATATTGGGTTTTGTTTTGTTCCGCTTTGCCTTGTTCAGATACAGATTTGCAGTAGTACTCTAGGATGCAATTTGTGCCCAAATATCATTTTATATTGCTGTACTGTTACTCTGCACCAGGGGTCAGCAGCATTTAAAAGCAGTGGGCTACTGCTTGTGACCAGCCTGCAGCTGTAGGCCACCATTCTCCTCCATAGTGCCATAGTTCTCTCTGCTCTGAGTTAAAGGCTGCGCTCATGCCTTCCTACTATTGCTTCCACTTACCATTGCTACCAGGTGCTGCTGATTTCTGTTACTGACAGTGGTGGGTACGTCCAATTTTGGTGGTGAGGGTAAGCATAGGCTACAGTATAAGCATGAGAGAATAGACCTTGGAAGAGCAGGGATGACGGGGCAAACATTTGCTGGATGCTATGCAACGGTTCAGTGGCACACAGAAGAGAAACACAAGGTAAAGAAAGTGTTCCCTGCCTCTGCCACTTCATGCTGCTATGGGCTGAATCTGATCTGCTCATGGGCTGTAGGGTGGTGACCCCTGCTCTACACCAGTGTTTCCCAACCTTTTTTGCCCCACGGCACACTTACCTAAATAAAAAAGCACCAAGGCACACTGGACGCGGAGCAGGGGGTTGCGGCCAGCTGGACACTGACTGGGGCTGGGGGGGGGCAGTGGCGCATGGCCAGCTGGACGGCATTTTGGGCTGAAGCCACGTTTCCTGTCTGTCTGTGTTTGCAGCAGCAGCAGGCGGGGGGCATGGCTGCAGCCAGGCAGGGGGCGTAGCTCCAGCCCAAAATGCTGCGGCATACCTGGATGTACCTGATGGCACACCATTGTGCTGCAGCTCACTGGTTAGAAACGCTGCTCTACACCATGTATCTTTTGCATGCCGTGCATTCTACTAATCGACAGCTCCTATCTATGACCTATTTATACCACTTGTTATCTTTTAAATATGAGGGGGGGGAAAAATCAAGCGATCTATTCTTTTTCGTTATACAGTTACCAGTTATCACAGCTCTATCAACTCTTGATTCGGTTAAAGATAAAAGCTGATTTTTTTTTTTTTTTTTTTTTTTTTTTTTTTTTTAGGTCTTGGCTAGCATGATGGCTTAAAGGGACCTTGGGGTTATGGTTGACCCCAGGATGAACATGAGCTGCCAGTCCAACTCTGTAGTCAACAGAGTTAGTAGTATACTAGGAGGTATTAGCTGATGCATTGTGAGCAGGGCTAAGGAAGTGATACTTCCTCTCTACTTGGTTCTGGTGAGACCCCAGCTGGAGTACTGTGTCCATTTCTGGGCGTTGCGCTTCAAAAAAGGCGTGAAGACTCTTGAAAGGGTCCAAAGAAGGGCCACGAGAATGATTTAGGACCTGGAGGGCAAACCTTATGAGGAAAGACTAAGGCATCTGGGACTGGTCAGCTTGGGGGAGAGGGACTTGGTTGCCTTCTGTAAGTATGTAAGGGGTGAATATCAGGAGCTGGGAAAGAGAATGTTCACTAGGGCTCCCCAGGGAGGACAAGGAGCAATGGTTATAAACTGTTAGAGGATGGTTTCTGGTTGGATGCAAGGAAGAACTTGTTTATGGTAAGGGTGACTATGATCTGGAATAGACTTCCCAAGGAGGTGGTGCAGTCCCCAACTTTGGAAATCTTCAGGAGGAGACTAGACAGACACCTGCTTGGGATCATTGATCTTGGCATTATTTCTGCCTAGAGCAGAGGGGTTGGACTTGATGATCATTCGAGGTCCCTTCTAACCCTTAATTTCTACGATTCTATGAATTTACCATGCATGACAGGATGAGAGAGGGGAAGTGGTACTTTCCAGTATAAAAAGATACCCACTGAAATAAAAACTCTGTTTCAGAGCAAATTTGAACCTCACAAAAAAGAGCAAGGACACTCTTCTGATTAAAATATACATCTTTCCAACATTACCTATCAAACATGATACACAAAGCCAGGTCAAAAAGGAACTTGCTAGTTGCTAGTATGGTTCTGTTCTAGGACCACAGTAAAAATAGCAATTCCACCAATAGCATTTATTAGATATGCGTCTGTATATTCAAAATTACATCTGGATACTAAAGGACATAAGACAATTTTTTTGCAAAACATTTTAGCTCTCTTAGTAAATTTCAATGAGCTGGATTTTCTTTTCTTGAGCACCATTAAAACATATTAGCAAGTTTTTAATTAAAGGGTCATTTGGTTAAACCAGTTCTAACAATAGTGGGTCTGCTATTATTCAGAAGCAGCATATAATTCAAACCTGGCCTGAGCAGCATAGTTAGGCACTATGGTACCTAAAATTGACAGTTGACACCAGTGCTCACTCATGTTGGAGCTGCACCGTTCGTACAACTGTGAGAAATCTTTATTATACAAGTGTAGACAAGGCCTTTCACAGAAGGGATGTGCTGCCAAGCAGGGAACTATCATCCAAGTTTAGCTACAGTGAGAATGCATCAGTCTGGTTTCTAGTGAGTCATTCCTTTCAAGGAGGATATGACTAGTTCTTCAAGTGTATCTGGTGTGTGGTTTTTCTGTGGATTAAAATCCACTCCACCCACCAACTCTCTCACCAAGAGAAACAATAGCAAAGGCATAAAATACAGTCTAGCCCATGTCTATAAAGGAAAATCTGTAGATATCATAAGAAAAGTTCTTGTATTTCATTTTGTTATTCCAGAGAATCTATCTTCACTAAAAATACAGTTGTGTCAGAAAAGTCAATTATAACACAATTACTCCTAAACAAGATTAAACCATGGCTCCATCTTTCAAAATACGTGGGATAATAACTGTACACACAAACTGTGCAAAATAAAGAATGTTGATAGCCATAGGTGAGCTCTCTACCCCTAAACATATATTTAACTAGAATAAATTATTTTGGTTCTTATAGCAGTGTCCTTTGAAATGTTAATAATCTTGAGCAAATTGACATCAATCATAACTTCAGTTTGGAGAATATTTTCCAAAGTTTCAACTCCCCAGGTGAATTTGAAAAGTGCAGTAATAAGTTGAGTGGAACTTTACAATATTTCAGTGACAATGAGTCCACAGAGTTGCAAAATTAAACTTGACATATCCCTATATACAAAATCACACCTTGGAAAAAGGCTACTCCTGTACTTCGCCATTTGAGATGTTGAAGTAGTGTATGCACCATGCATTCATTACAAAACATTAGTTCATTCCACAATTAACCTTCCCACGGGAATATGGGGGGGAGGGGGAATCAAAAGATCTGTTCTTTTTCAGTATACAGTTACCAGTTATCACAGATCTATCAACTGTTGATTCAGTGTTATCATCACTGGATAAATGGGAAAGTGGATGACCTGAAGGAAGAGTAAGCAGTAGGGGGCAGCAGGGGAGGTGTTCTCATTCTTGCTGAGAAGTCAGGGCAATTGACTAGTTACCTTAGGTGCTTGTACACAAATGCACAGAGCCTGGGAAAGAAGCAGGAAGAATTGGAAGGCCTTGTGCAGACACAGAACTATGATGTGATTGGAATAACAGAGACTTGGTGGGATAGCTTGCATGACTGGAGCACTGTCTATGCTGCTTGATTTATGGGGGAAGCCAACAGCATGTTGACATAATGCACTTGTTTCATGTGTGCTGAGAAGCAGAGCTACCTGCCCCCATCATAGTCCTTTGGTAATGAGGCTATAAGCCTCCTTCGGTTCAGGAGCAACCTTACATGCTTCAGAGTACCTTTGCCTTGTACTGAAACTCCTCCATTTTTTTTCTTTAGTGATAGTGCATCCTTTGTAGTTGAACAGAAGAGCTCTTGCATAGGTAGTATAGTCTAGGTAATATAGACTGATCTGGATTCCTTTTGTGCGTGCCCAGGAGCCCAAGTTCATATAGGAATATTCTCTGACGGAAAGGGGAGGCAGTTAAGTGGTTGCAATCACTGAGCAGGGCCAGTTAGGATAACTGTGTAGCTTTAGGGCGGGCTGCTGACAGGGGGTGGGAGGTGGGGTGGTGTGGAGGGGAGGACACACTTTACTGGAAGAGGCAGCCTGTGTCTGTATAGATTGCACGCTTCAGTGGGGCTTTTTGGCACTTTTATTTAAAGCTGATTCAATGAGCTGTTAGATAAAAGGATCAAAAAAGCCCCACTGAAGTGTCCAGTCTACACGGATTTTGGGCGAGCCAGGTCCAATGAATGCCATGCCTCTTCTGGTCATGCTCTGGGCTCAGCTGGGGCGAGGGGTGGTGTTTGGAGTTTAAAGTCATTTTTGGGGTGGGTTGTTTGTTTGTTTGTTTGTTTTCCACATCTATAAGCAGCCTAATAGCGTAAATTCTGCCTGACTTCTGTTTGGGAGTCTGCAGAGGTTGGTTAGGATTTGCCTTTTACTTTCCAGCCTGATCCTAAATACCATATTTTCTCTCATTCTGCATACCACCAAATACATAGCAGATATTTTCATACCACACACCGTGGTTTTTGGAAGGCAGTATAATTCTCCAGAGTGTGTGACAAAGTAAGTTTTCCTGGAAACCATAAAATGTCTAGGATGTGTGGCATCCAAGGAGACAGTCTGGGTGAGGCAGCAGGAACTTCCGGGTGTGGCAGGACAGCAAAAAGGCTACACTCCAGATCCTTGCAAGAACACTAGTAAAACTGTTTATTCCTTAATGTAAATATTTCTTACATAAATGATAGTGTTGTTTTATACCATAAGCCTTATCAAGGTACTGACAGACTGCATGCAGCAGCTCTCGTGCCCTCAGTTGGCTCAGTGACTTGCTCTTCAGCCAAAAGCTGCAGCTTCACTAGTGGCTGCTAGAGGGTTGACACCAGACTACCCCTACTTTTTGCACCTCCAGGGAGAAGTGACAGCTGTTTTGGGAGTGATGGGTCACAGTGGGTGCATCTGCAGGAGGCACTACTGCGCAGTGGTTACTGTGCATTCATTTAATACCTGTATAAGCAAGTACTAAATAAATGTGCAGTAACTGGAGTTACTGTGCAGTAGCACTGGCGAATGCCTTAAGTGATGCTGCTATGCAGTAACGTCTCAACACAGTTTTTGCCATGTGGTGCTACTGCACAGTCAGTGTCTTGGGTAGATGCGCCCAGAGTCCACTTGCTGTATTCCACACTGCTTCTTTTCCAGCAAAGAAAAATTTACTTCCCCACTTAAGATGATACACTGATTTTTTTTCTGGAGGTCTGACTGGGAGGTGAAGGTGCGTGGGGGTATGCAAGTATATACAGTTGTCTGACCTTCAGGGTACTCCACAAGGCACATTATTAATGTGTATCGGAACTGTGAGGGATTGAGAAGACTCTTGTGGGAGAACATGAAGATTTTCAGTGTGCATTTTAGCTCCTTGGGGTAACAGTATACCAAAAATATTGAATGCTTCAAGCTTTTTTATTTTGAAGTGTATGAAGCAATGCCTAGATGGAAAGGTTTTTTAATAATGTACTGTGAAGAATTTTTCGCTTTTAATTCTATGAAAATACTGAGAGTGAAAGACCATAGGGGTGGTTAGTGTCAAAAAGCTGCATCCCAATTTGCCACCAATAACTCTTGGAGTGAATCTCCTCTCTTCTAAGTTTGGTGGGCTTGTTCAGAAAACATGTTTTGCCTTTAAAAATAACATCTTTTTTAAAAATGTAGAAGTTTAATATATTTCCCATATAATGAAAATTAGTGATTATGCTACAATATTTAGAAGGAAACCAGCAGACTTATTGAAAAGCAGGTTACCAAGGAGGAATAAAAGGTGTTTTGCAAGTGCTGAAATGTGATGTGTGCTGAAACTGAATTTTTCGGTTTAAAAAAAAAAAAATCTTATTAAGCGTCTCAGTTTAAATAGAAGCTAGGAAGACCAAAAAGTAAGGCAGTGTTTAAACTCTTATGTAAATTACTCACATGCATCTGAAAATAATAATTTAGAGGTTTTGAATTATGAGAGGACAAGGAACAAGTAGATTCAGTGGATAAAGTTACATAAATCAGTCCTGGAATGTTATTATCTATGGAAAAGTCTGTATGCTTGCAGATTACTTATTATGAGAAATTAAGTGATTTTTATTTAGTTATTTCAGTAGCTTTGAAATTTTTAGATTTTATTTCTAGTTAAAAAAAACCAACAAAAAACTAATGTAATTAACTTGCAGAATTGTTCTGTGACCCTTGCAGTCTACAACTTATTAATTGGTGTCTAATGATTGCCAGTTAAGGTTTGGATTAGACAAAATAAACTTTCTAAAAAGAAGGCATATTAAATGAGGCTATTGTGTCCTTGTTTGGGATTAAGAAATTGCTTCATGGGAAAGTGCCAACTTCTTTTACACACATGAAATTGACAAGAGCTTTATTATGTCTGGGCAAGATGTCTTCATTTTGTTTTGTTTTTCCTTTAAATAAGTCTTTTTGTTTTGTTTTGTTTTCTTTCTTTCCACTTTACAACTGGTTTTAGGTTACATGCAGTCAATGTATGATTTGTTTAAATGAATCCATCTGATTTTGGAGTGAGACACCACTAGGGTTTTGTTTCTGGCTTTTTACTTAGTCAGTTCAATATTTTTGTTCTTCATATTAACAGAAAATTTAAATCCCCTCAACAGAATAAATTATGAGACCTGTTAATTAATCTAATGGAAATGTATTCTAGTTAATGCTGTCTTAAAAATCCATTTAAATATTTTTAATTCCCCCCCCCCAAGTTGTAGAACTTGTCAGATGCTTTAATTTTTGTTGTTACATAAGGCATCTAAGGTGCTGTGATCTTTTAGTATTGTGCTGTTTGACTTTGTTGATTTTGAAACAAGTACAATTGGTAGTACAATTAAGGGAGAAATTTCAGAAGGAAAGACATTAGTCATAAGTGATATTTATAGAGACTAGAAAATTATGCTCGATACCAGATTCCCTTAACGTGATCTTTCTTCGCTTCTCTTTGAATAGGCCGTGTTCTAATGGTTAATTATTCAAGAATCTTTAGATATCTTAAAAAGTTTACTAGTTGCACAAAAAGTACATTACCTACTATTTTTCTGCCTTGTTTGGGGGGGAGTGGAGGTGAGGAATAAATTTCCTTATGTATAATACTGTAATAGTTCCATTGGATTGTCTAAATAATACTTCAGCATAGTTATTTCAATACGATTAGAAGTAATGGATAATTATATACTTTAATGGAGCCTAATTTAAAAGGATACAGTAGTATAAATTTGTTAAGCAATAAACATGAATTGTAAATTCAGGGCAAGATCATAATAGCTTGAGAATCTTTTCAATTAAAGCTAGAAAGAAATACTGCTAATACATTTGAGAGAACTATTAAGCAAAAAGTGCTTGGAATTAACTAGAATGTTGAGACCAAGCTGAAGTCCAACTTTTGAATGTAAATAAAATCGATGCGTTACCACAGGCAACTCGCTGAACCACATAATTAGTTTTTTTTTTTCCCCATGAAAAATGAAACATACTGAGGTTGCAGCAGAACAGAATGTAAAGGATTTATATTCTAGTTACATGAAAATTAAACAATCATTAAAAGATTGTATTTTTAAAAGTGTTGCTTGGGGGGAAAAATGAAATCTAATCAGTAAAATTTATTTTATTTTTTTGCTATGCATCAGGCAATATCTACAGTAGTTAATGCTTTTTGCTTCAGGGAATCCTTTTTTCTGTGAAATGAACTCACTTAACTGTGTAAAGTAAATCAACGTTCGCTTCTAGTGAAATCTGCATTAAGAGAATTCGTTATTGATGTCTATTTTCATGCACTGAGTCATCCTCTGAACAAAGACACAGCTTTGCTGCTCTAAGTTAATCCTTAACAGTAGACAAACAGTTATCTTGGAATGCATATTAATTCAGATTTTCCTAATTCAACGTAAATAATAATTAATGTCCTTTTAGTGACTCATGTATGACAGGATATTATAAAAGTGAAATACAGCAAGAAGA
Source organism: Alligator mississippiensis (assembly GCF_030867095.1). Taxonomy (NCBI): domain Eukaryota; kingdom Metazoa; phylum Chordata; order Crocodylia; family Alligatoridae; genus Alligator; species Alligator mississippiensis. The sequence continues at coordinate 23,765,247 of NC_081833.1, forward strand.
CCCATTTGAAATATTCTTATAGAATTTTTCCTTTGAATGACAATTTTTTTCCATTACATAGTTGACTTGTTTTTCTGTCCTTTTATTTTGTTTTATTAAAGCCTTATATTTTGACATTAAGTTATCTTTCTAAAGCAATGAGGTTATTGCATTTGTTAAATAGGTTCTGTTATGTTCATTCATCTCATTTTCTGAAGATCTGAATATAGTCTCTACTGTGATCACAGGTTTATATATAGGATAAGAAGAGCGTGTGACCCTTTTTGGTTTCTGTGTTGTTGGATTTGGGAAGCAGCATACTAGTGCTCCACCATGGCGTTTTAGAGAAAACAGTAGGAGGATGAAACTCCTTGTCACCGCTGCTGAACCTCATCTTGGTGGCCATGGTGGCACGATGCTCCCTCCCACTCCAGGTTCTGGCTTCTGGACCGTGGAGGCAGGTTCTTCTTGGAACTGGTTCTGCCCAGCTGCAACCCCGTGCTCTGCTGCGGGCTCAGAAATCTAGGGGCGGCATGTGGCGCGCCCCTCTCCCCCCCCAATGTATCGCCTGTGCCCACACCCCCTCTTCCTCCCACATCTACCCCCTTCCCAACACACTGGGGGGCTGAGGTTCAGGGGCATTGAGTCAAGAATGAGGGGCACCTGCAGGGCCTGAGGACTGTGGGTTGGGAGTGAGGGGCACTGGCAGGGTCAGGGGGCTGCAGGTTGCTAGTGAGGGGCAACGGCATGGGCAGAGGCAGGGCACTGGCATACTAGGGCTTTCTCAGAGCCACAAAGCAGCCAATGTGTGGGGAGTGAGGGGCCCCAAGCATCCCCTTGCAGGCTGGAACTCTGCCAGCCTGCATGGCAAAAGCCATGGTTTCCCACATTTTTCTCCTTTAGAGGAGAATCCATTTTTGAAGTTTGATCCATTTTTAAAGTTTGTTTGCAACCCTTTCATGTCCTTGTAACCCACAGGTTGAGAAATGCTGTTTTAAACTCTGAATTTCCATAGTTGCCTAAACTTTGGCTTCTGGCGAGTCAGACTGGTGTGTTTTTTGAACATACATGATAGGCTACTAAGGTCTATCACAGTGCAGAATGAAGCGGGTCAGAACCTGAACTCTGCCTGTGTCCCTTGAAGGACGCAACCTATCGGATGTGGTCAGAATACATCTAAGACACCAAAAACATTGTGTTCAATATGAGGTGTTGTACCTGTAGCCATTTTTGCTCAAAAAATACAGCTGGAGGAGATGATGATTGTGATATCCAGTTTTCACATAATAAGGTAGTACTTGCCTAGGTAATAGACCTGTTTTAGGCACCTCTCAGTCTGAAGGGGATTCAGACACACATCTCTGTCTTCCTGGAAATGTCCTACCCACTAGGCTGGAGTAGTTTGGGAAGGGCATTCTCTATACCTCCTGTTTGAATTTGGTCTACTGTTTCTTCATCCAAAAATGAGTGTCTCAGAAGAAGGGAAGTGGGCAAGAGAGATGCTTGCTGTACAGTCTAGAGCAGAGGTTCCCAAACTTTTTTCTTATTGCGTACTCCCCTTCCAGATGTACCAGTTGCCTGCATATCCCTACCTGCATACATTTATTTTAATCCTTTAAATGCTATTTATTATTATAATGAAAATTAAATTCATCATTACACAATTTCTCCTGTGTGCTCCCCAGAGATGTCTTGCATATTTCCAGGGGTACGCATGCCACTGTTTGGGAACCCCTGCTCTAGAAGTTATAAAACTCAGCTGGGAGTGCAGGGTCTTGGGTTTTAGTTCTTGTTTCCTGCTGCTTATAAAATGCTGTTTAATGCATTCTACATTGGATGGTCATTGAATCAAAAAAAACCCCACAAAAAAACCCCTCCAGAAATAATTGTAGGAACAGGGAATTGAACTCAAGTGTCTACCCTCCATCTGAATGTCTCAGTGTAAGGTGGCAGTGGCCAGTGGCAGGTGTTTCTATTATCTTTCTGTCCAGCTTGTGGTGGGTGGGGGGAGGAATCATAATTAGCAAAGCAACATATAAACTTCAGAACATAGTCAGAACTTTGCTCTAGAAATGAGGTAAAACTTTCCTCTGTTTGTTTCCCATGAGTATTATTTAAAAACAAAATGTCTTTAGCAGTTGAACAGCAAACATCCTAGCAGAATGTATAGAAGTCATTTAAAAAAACCTGCACTCTCACTCGAGTGCTGTATTACAATGAGAGTTAAAGCTTTAAATATGTATTGCCACCTTTGATCAAAGAGGAGGGGCAGGGAGAAGAGAGAGGCAGAGAATTGCACTAGGATTTTGTAGTTTTAAAACAAGAAAAACCTACAAGCATTTGAAAACTAAGATGTTTAAAGCAGCTCCGTAGTCATAATCATAATTCTGCTTTGAAAGTGTAACCACACAAACTCTGTGTGACCAGGATTGGAGAACTTTCTGGCAGTGCCCTTTTTGTTTGCACATGCACCCTAGATATCCTCATGCACTGAATCAATGGAGTGTCGGACTGTAAGAGACTGGCCATCATTTCAGTTCTTCCCCACTGCTTGTGTCTGAAGACAAGGTGCCAGAATCTTAGTTATGTTAGTTAGCTTTGCTTCTTTAGTGCACATAGTTCAGCTTTAGAGTTAACAAATTTTATAGTTCTGGTATAGCTAAGGATAAGGGGACATAGACTTTTGCATTACTTTAGGCCAGGGTTGTCCAACTTCAGAGTGGGCAGGGGCTGCATGTGAACCTACAGTGCAGCCTCTGGGCTGGACACTGAACAAACCATGTGTTGCATTGGTGGGCCCTCAGAATCCTCTTGGGGGGGCACCCCAGTGTGTACTCCCCCACTTGACCTCCTCTCCTGGACCCTTCAGTGAGAGAGGCAGCTACGGGAGTCTGCGGGCCACATGCAGGCCTCTCACCAGCTGCCAGTTTGGATAGCCTTGCTTTAGACAATTGGGTTTCTTGCTGCCTGTGGCTTTTCAGCTATTCTTCTCCTTGATGACTACTTCACCTTCTTAAAGTGGGTAAGGGCTTTGTTGGGCCTTTGGGATCCCTACATGACCTGCTACTAGAAATGAACCTTCTGAAAAGCTGAGGAGGAAGAATCTTCACTATCAGATATTAATAGTGAAATAGTGATTGTTAACTATAATGAATTTACACACTTTGCTGACAGTCTTCAAGAGAAATGCTGGGAATAAGTTAATGTTTATTATCAGTGAAGGCTAGCTAGTAGCAGCTCTAACTTACAAATTACCTTGTATGTATCTGACAATACTTCACCCTTTATTGTCTACCAGTGTACTAATGAGAGATTCTTCTTGGTAACAGATTCCTGGCATTCCAGTGGGTTGATAGAATAGCTACTATTTGAGGGCATTATATTGTTTGTAATGTCTTCAGTATGTTGAGAGATTCATGGGTTGCCTTATTAATTGGGAATATACATACCTATAACAGAGGATAATTTAAAGCATGAAATAGTCATGGACACATCTACTCCCCTTTCATTTTACCATTAACGCTTTCATGGTGACGCATGACTCTCTTAAATGCCAAAAGCTGTAAAACAAACAACCCCCCCAAAAACAAACAAACAAAAAAAACTTCTCCAGTTTCCTTGGTGGCTGTACATCCTCAGTCATTAGCTTAAAGTCTGTGCCTTCAAAGGACATGTCAAAACCTTCATTAAGATCAAGTTTGTCTCACCTATTTTGCTACTCAAAATATAGAGTACATCTGTTTGTTTAAACTTTTGTGGAAAACACTGATGACAGATGAACACGTTTAGAAATTCCTTGTACTTGATACACAGTCTAACACTTGTCTGTGGCTTGGTCCCAGTACATTTTCCCTGCCCCTTTGAATCTTGATATCAGAATGTTAGATGCTTTTCATCTGCCACATCTTGGATTCAAAGCAATCATTTTACCCTCCATAATCCCTTCGTTAGACCAAGAAAATAGGTTTGCAGCTCTCAACATGAAAACTGCCTATTTATACCAGTCCCGGCACAAAGATAACAGAATTCCTTTTATTGTTACCTACAGCCCCCAGCTTGAACACCTCGACGCCTCATTAATGACCTCTAGCCCCTCCTGGAAAAGGATGACCACCTCAAAGTAGCCTTTGGGGACGAGCCTGGTCAGGCTTACATATAGTTCCCCAACTTCAAACGGCATGTCTCAGCACACCACAACAGACTATAACTCCCATGCTCACTGAGGCACCAGGCCTTGCATTGGACCCAAATGCCTGCTGTCCCCACATTAGTACAGATCACAGTCACTATACCTTGTAACCAAGAAGTACAACATCCAGGGTTCATTTACCTGCAACCCCACCAATGTCACATACGTCACACCTGTTCCCAATGCCTTTCTGCTATGTTGGTCATACAGGACAGTCTCTTATGTATAAGAATTAATTAATTAATGCTGATCTGACATCAGCTTTAGAAAGATGCAAAAGCCTGTGGTAGAACACTTCAACCTCCCTGGACACTCCATTGCTGAACTCCAGGATTGCTGTTCTCAGGCACAAAAAGAAAAAGTTTGAACTGGAAAATGAAGAATGAGAAATCTGCAAACTGGACTGTATTAAGTATGGTTTACATGGGACTTTGGATTCCTTCCTCATTTCCTGGATTAATTTTTCTGATTCCTTTATTCCTATGAGTATAATGCTCGTTTGCTTGCCTCCTAGCACCTCCTATAAAGATGCATCTCTATCCTGCCTTCTAGTTTCCTATCAACATTTACAGGGTGGACAAAAAGTTTCTCAATTTCCTGATGGACACAAGTGCATTACCAGCACAGAGTGTTTCTTTTAGCCTGCCAGTAGTACCAAAAGTATTTTGCAAAGGACAGAGCAAGAATGGCAACCTATTTATTCAGACAGTGTGTTTCCATACCTAGAGGAGTGGCTAGAGAAAGATATTTTCTGTGGACAGGTTTAGGGATCAGTGAATACAGTCCTAACTGTTTTGCAGACCTCAGAGTTTGATAATTTTGTATGGTTTCTGTAATGTTAGAAGCACTGTACACTGTTCAGTGGCTGAAACAAAGACAAAAAATGCTAGAAAGGTTAAACTTGGGATTGGAAAAGCCTTTAGTATGCAACTTGACATCTTTACAAACATGTTAATTTAACCTTGCAACACTTCTGTTAGGTGGGTAAGTGGTATGATGATAGAGAAATAAATCAGAGGAATCAAGTGATGTGCCCCAAGGCTTTATAGCAGATATGTATGTTAGGAACAGAGCACAAAACAGTCCTTGGGCTCCCAATTTTCTTATTCTCCTGAGACAGGCAGTTGATGTCTAAGTGCTCTGCTGGAGGCTGATATCTGACCATGTAAATGACACATCTGGAATAGAATGGTAGGCAGATTAGTACTTGTAAGTGTTGTTCCTGGTACTGAAAGAAGATGGCTATAATTGCCAGTAGTTAAAAAGTATGATGTGCAGGATTATGTTGATTTTAGTATTTTTGGTGTTTGGAGGACAGGTTAAAGAGACGGGGAATGTAGAACCATTCCATGGCCTTTGTAATAGGTGGCCAGCTAGCCCAGTTCTACCTAGCTCAAATCAGCCCTTGAGCCCTTTAATCTGGTCCCAGCAACATAGTCTTTCTCTCCGCAACACAGGCAATAGCACCCTGGGTTCTTCTGCCCCCCAGAGCTCAGTTGAAAAATATAAATAATCCAATACAAACTCAAGCCCTGGATTAATCTGACCTACAAAGCTCAACAGAAATGATAAATGTTCCCCAAAGAACATCCACAAATGTGGGTTAGTTCTCACCCTGTACTTTTCCTTGGAATAGACCTGCCTCTTTACACAAACGGTTCCCCTTTTGGGTCCTCCTTTTCCTGTCCCCTTTTATTTCCGGGTCAGCCAATCAACTTCCCCACATTTACTGATTGACTGAGCCAGCTGTGACACCTTTGGCAGGTTGCCTGTTATTGGCTGGCTAATTGCTCCTGGGCAGCCTGTTACAGCCTCCTTGAAAGCTGATGGGTGGTGCAGGCTTCATGTAGCAAATCTGGTACAGCTGTATTAGGTGTACTACATTTGCTTATTTAAGGAATTTATATAATTTTTGGACAATAACTTCTTTTAGAAACAGTCTGTGCTTTCACTGTTATATTAGTTACAGCCTAAGGGCCTGGGATTGTATAAAAGGTTATGATGTTTATTGAAAACAGTTGTGGTAGATTAAAATGTATTGAAAACTGATAATGAAATAAAAATAGCTTATTACCTTAAGAACAATGATCAGAACTCTGTTCTTATGATTATTTTTCTTTGATATTTATCATTTAATACAGAATACTGGCATGAGAATTTGTATGGAAAATGTATCATAGCATATAAATACCTTGGAATTCATTTGAATGATCAAAAACAAAATTAAATCTCCAAATGGCATTATTTCTGTACCTTTTCATGCCACAGTCAGTTTATACATCTAGAAACAAACAAACAAAAAAATCAAGTATTTTCTTCAAGCTAGATTTTAATATTGTTTCAAGGAATAAAAATGTTTTAAAAGAAATTATAGATCAAAGATGTATTTAATTGGCTTCAGTGACCATACTTGATAGATAAATGTACATACTATGCCTGAATGCATTTAAGTTTAATTTACATGAGTAATACTATTGAAGTCATTGAGGCTACTCATGCTTAACAGTAAGCCCATCTGTAAGTATTTTGTAGGATTGGGACCTTAAAATGTACTTTTCTAAAATAAAGACATATGGCAAATTATTTAAAAATACAAATTTCCAGTTGGCTGATCGCCATATAATGATTCTATCCCACCCACAAAATTAACACCTACCCTTCAGATAACTTATGCAGTCCATTCCATGAGAAAATAAAAAGCTTATGAAAGTGTGTAGACCATGAAATGTGCCATGAGAGTCAACTTAATTAGACTAACTGTCAGGAAAATGGGGGAAATGATTACAGGAGACCCTTCACTGAGGACTTCATGCCTCTAGCATCCTCAGATTTTAAATCCTGGATGTCATATTAAATGCTTCAACTAATCTCAATTGCCATGTTATCAAATTAGGAGAGTGGGAGTTGCAATGGTAATTTAAAAAAACAGGTTTTCTCTAGAGAATTCTTTGCAGAAAATAATTTAATATTAGTGGTTCAGGGAGGTCCTCAGCTGGCTCCTTTAAGACTCTTGGATGTAAATTACCTAATTCTGTTGATTCGAAAATACTTCATTTTATGCTGCTTTACAGACTCCTTTTGTTCAGAGGTTAAGCAATCCATCCTTAACATCATTTAGGACATCCTCCTGTTTCATCCCATATACAGAACAGGAACAGTTTATTGAAAAATTATTCCTATTCAACATCATTATTTGACATTTAAGCATGTACATTTGACAGGGGACCTATACTTGTTAAATTTTTCCTGTTAGCAACATGTTAAAAAAAATACCTACTTGCAATATTTAACTTTATTGTTTATTGATATTCCATTCATTTCTTTTGCTTCTCTTATCTGTCACCCATAGATTTTTACTTGTATTTTATATTCAGTCAATATCCCCATAATACTTGTTACTTTACCTTAAAAGAATGACTATAATACATTTTTAAGCTTTAGAGTTTGGTAGGTCACCTGTCAGGATCAGGCAGGAGCATCTTCCTTCTCATCCAATCCCTTGGTTTTGCTGTTGGCTAGCAAATTGCATCTGAACTTATTTTGTCTTCCTGTAAAGCATCAAAGTTCAGTCACATTTGGAGACTGGCCATTGAGTGGGAGGACCAATGCCCAAAGGTAGTAAAGAGAATCTTTCTAGTTAGATGTCAAGTCGGTTTGTGTCTTGTTGTCATGTGATTGCCAGCTTTGAGGTTAGGAAATAGTTTTCCCCAGCTCATATCTGCAGAGGCTAGGGGAGATCAAGGATAGGGCAGTTGCCTTTCTCTGCATGATGAGCTATAGTTTGTTTGCTAGGTTTATCTCACTAAATTATTTCCTGTCATAAAAGGAGCCATGAGCATTGGTGGTGTTTTTGGTTTCTCCTGTTCTCTGCACACAATTTATTTTCCTGAGGATTAAGATACTTTGCTTTATTGAGGATCTTTGGGTTTCACGTAATCTATACAAGTGAGACTTCATGGTCTGTGGTATGGTATGTAGGATATCAGACTTGTTATTGGTCCCTTGCCACCTTAAACTCTATGAAAATATGAAAACTACTTTTAGGTCTTTAATTCCAATAGTCTGTTTTACAACAATTTAATGAAAAAACAATAAATAAAGAAATAATCATGTTTACAGAAAAATAGTGTCACCTGCAAATTAAGAAGGCATGTTAGAAATGATGCAACGATGGACTCTGACTTAAGCAAAGAGTTCCAAGACTTCAGAGGAACGTCCAGTTCATCTAAAGATTATTTGCATCAGTTTAGAGTTCACAGGCTCAAGCTGTGTAAATTTAAATGTTCAGGATTAAAGTTCGAAAACTACTTGGGGGTCCTGGATGCCCCAGGTATGAAGATCTGGCAATCTTATTTGTGAGTGGGTAATGCAGTGATGGATTTGGCTGTAAAAGCAGCATATTGTTAAGTTTTGTATAGGGCTAACATTTAGGAAGATAAACTGTATTTTAAAATCACCTAAAATAGAGATACCACAGTCAAATTAAATTATTAACTGTTTATTTAAAAAATAATTGTTAAAATTATTGCCCTGAAAATGGATTTTTGTTTTACTTTTCTTTGTCCTTCATAACAATGTATCTATAGTAGAAAGAAAGAAATAAAAGGGAGTCTTATGAAGGAAGCCAGTAGCACAATACCAGGTTTACAGGTTCAGTCAGAATTTTTACTCGGGTTGTTTGTAATCCTTACAGAGGTGAATTTTATTCTTGGAGAGTGTGTTTGTGGAACTGAAACAAGACGATGTACAGAAAATATTCAGTGACTCTGTTGGAGAATGGCTCTACTATGTTTAGTTATGCTGTTTACAACTCAGGAATTCTGTTACTCCTTTTACATTGTATCTGGTCAGCCTAGATCTCTTCATGATCTGCACTTATGAGCATCATTAATTACTCACATCTTTTTTTGCCATATCTTCTCCTACATTTTTATTCAGGCTGGTGTGATTCTGATAATGCAGACAAAGAAAGCGCATGGTGCTCTTGCCTCATCTGCAGCTCCTGTTGGCTTCCCTGTGGCACTGTTGCACAGGCAGTCTGGGCTGCTGGCTGCCCTGGCACCATGGGCTATGCTGTGCCACCCTGCCTTTCCTCACCCCCTGGCTCTGGGTCAAGCAGTGGAATCTAGGGGAGGGAAAGGGAGCATTGAGAGTCTGGCTGCTGCAGCACCTGAGGCAATAGAGGTAGTGGCAGCCAGGTAGGAGACTTGGGGCCACACACATCCCTCACGTGCCACATACAGCCCATGGCCTTCCAGTTGGACAGCCCTGATCTAATTGATTTGCCTTTGGACTGGGAGCAGAGACATATATGGGCTTTTATCCCAATTTCACCCCTGGCTGGTAGGGTGACCTTGGTTAAGTCGCATCACTTCTCTACTTTCATTTTTTCATCTGTAGGACAGAAGTGATGATTTTTTCTGTAAAATGCTGTGAAAACTGGAGGAGAGGTTTATGAGGATAGTATCTGTTTTGTATTGGCTACGTTCTAAAGATCTCTGACAGCTTAAAAACAGTTATTCCTTACCTTTCAAGTCAAACTGAGGACTGATAGGAGTCACCTTCCTTAGCCTGATTGTCAGCCTGCTTGAATTAAGATCTCCTTGGCACTTCATAACATTTGCCTTAGCAAGTGAATAGGCTTAGCAGCATTGTATTTCCAGAACAAAAGCAACATCTGGGAACCTATGTATCAAGTAGCCTAAAACCATCTCATGTCTTCTACTTCCTAACTGTTGCTAGGCCCAGAAGGTCTAGTACTGAGGTCTGATACTTGATTTTTAGTAAATAGTGACTCAGGTGCAAGTTTCACATTTAGTTTGTCACTTCACCTTTGGATGTTCTCTATTCAGCTTTACGTGACTCCCGATGAATCTTAAATCACTTTTAGAAATGTTCTGAATACCGATTGCCTGTTGTGTCTCCTGGCAAGTCGGTCACTGGAGGACCATCAGAATTTTTTTCACAAAAGCTAGAAATTACAGCACCAGAGATGTAAGTGAATCTGTAAGTAGTCACTGTTCCTGACTTGAAAGCAGTTACTTTTGAAAATTTTTCTGTGCCACAAATATAGCACAAAACAGTGTTGTTTGAGAAAAGGCACTGTTTTCAGTGTGCCAGCTGCTTCATTCCCTGTAACTTTTAAAACTGCTTGCTGGAAGGCAAGAACAATATTTTGTGCGGTGGTTGGCTCGTCTACATCATTGTACAGTATATAGAAAATCAAATAAGGTGCCTTAAGGGCAGTCATTGTGATATTGCTGATTTTGGTAATCAAGTGGGGTTCCATTTTCAAGCTTGAAGTCCCCTTCACTCCGCTCCTGCACTCAAATCCCTACAGTTATCTGTCAGTCATGGAAGCTTGTTTTAAGGTGTTGCATCACATTTGGATGCTTTATACTCTGAATAGCTAGTCTTTAGGAACATCGTGCATGCTAATTTTGAACCTACTCATATAAAGCAGTATCTATTTGTAATGGGTGGTCTGTACCCTGTTAAGGGCATTGATTTGGGCCATCTGATAATGGGTCCACTGGAAGTTTAAAAACCCCAGAGAAGAAGGCTGAGTGAAGACTGAAGGAACAGTTTGAGAAGAGAAAGCAAGCAGTGGTGGCAACTGCCTGCTACAAAAGGAGGCCAGGCTGCTGTGCTGGGAGCCAGAGCCAGAAGGTCCAGGGCCTAGAGTGCTTGGGACAGGGCAGAAGGGTTTTATTTTGCTGGCTCATGTTTGTTACATAAGGTTATTTTGCTTATGAGGACTGGCTGAGCATAGCCACCTCTGAAGCTGGCAGTCTAGGAAACCTCCTTACACTAATACATGAGCTTTTCCCGTTTCTCTTTCCTAGCTGTCGCTGAAACAACACCATTGTTCCTTTCACAAAATATGCTATTTTCTTAACTGTCCTCCAGCTAGAAGTGAATGCCATCAAAGGCTGGATGGTATAAAAAAATTGTAGATAAAGCTCATCCAACCTTAGTGATTGTAGTCAGAAGATTCATATTTAATTTTTATGACATGAGTTTTTTTCACTTTGCATCAGACATAGGATCATAGGAAAGTAGAGCCAGAAAGGAGTTCACAAGGTGATCCAGTCTAGCCCCCTGCTCAATGCAGGAGCATCCCTGACTAAATTATCCCAGTCAAGTGTCTGTCTAATCTATTCTTGAAAACTTCCAAGGATGGAGATTCCACAATTTCTCTAGGTAGCCTGTCCAGTGCTTAACTACCTTCATAGTCAGAAAGTTCCTCCTAAAATCTCCTACCTGTATTTTTCTTGCTGAAGCTTGAGGCTATTACTTCTAGTCTTGTCCCGCCCCCTACAGCCACAGAGAAAAACCCATCTCCATACTTCTATCCTTTCAGATATTTGAAGACTGTTATCAAATTCCCATTCAGTCTTCTCTTCTGTACAGTTAATAACCTTAGTTCTTTCAGCCTTTTCTCATAAATCATGCCTCACAGGCCTCTGATCATTTTTGTTGCTCTTGGCTCTTTCCAATCTCTGATCAGCTTTGTCTTATCCGGTCTTTCAAGAAAGAATCCTTCTTTCCTCCAGCTCTTCTCTTCCTCAGCTTTTGGCAGGTAGCCCAACTTCAAATCACTGAGAGCTTGACTTCACACCAGAGGGAAATGAGCGCATGCACTAAATGGCAGTGTTTTTCAGCCAAGGACTTCCCCTGGAAGTTTATTAAATCCTAATTTAATTGAATGACTAAACAGGGCAATTGCTGACTTGCATTTGGTAAGCAGCCTGCCTCTTTCGGTTTGCCAACCTAGGAAAAGTAATTGTAAAACAAAGCATGCAGACCTTTTCACCTAGAATTTGGAATTCAGAAAAACTTGTGACAGGATTGTGGCCTCTGTTTTTTCCCATCTGTTTAAAATAAATATGCCTTTTCACTAATGAGTTATTAGGATTCTTTCTAAGACCTTAATTAACGACAGAGCTGCTGATTATCATGGAGAAAGTATCAAACGTGTACCCTCTCTGTGGAAACTCTGAATTTCAGCTAATTCTCTGTTTTTTCCAAGAGTCTTGAGTTAGGGCTGAATTAAATCTGAGTAAAGAAAAACAATTGGAGGAGTCCTTCTCTGCTTCTAATAACTGCAGATCTTTTCAGTCTATAATTCAGCTGTCAAAATTTAATCTTTTAGCTGTATTTGAGGTATATTATCATTATGGCTCTCTTATTATTATTATTATTATTATTATTATTATTATTATTATTATTATTATTTTCTTAATATAGACTAAATAATTGAGAGAAATTATCTAGCCTTCCAATCAATTGTGAAACTTTTTAGAGCATATAGAATTCAAGTTTGCTTGTCCTGTGCCTCAGAGGCCAGTCTACCAAATTTGACTTTTGGTTATTACAGCCTTTTGAATTAATTTTGTCAGATTGCACAGGTTTGATGAGGAACAAAATTTGATCCAACATCAAGGAAAAGTAAGCAGGCAAAAAACAATAGTTTTGTATTTAACTGGAGTATTTTAGATATTTTAATGATATCTGCATAGGACATTTCTACTATGTACTATGCTAGACAATAGCAACAGATATTTCCAGGTTAGGAGATCTATCATCGAAAAGTTTTATGGGAATTATTTACATTATGCGGGATTTGTTGCTTCTCACTATAGGAGTGAAAGGTCTTTGGGGAAACAGTTATAGTGAAGGGGAAAAAGAGCATACTTCTGTTAGTTCAGATTTGAAAATAGTCGTCATCCATAATCTCAAGTATATATTTGCAGTTGGATATCTTTAGGTTACTGTAAAGTCATATCTTGCCTAGATTAGTCTCATTTTATAGGTAGAAAACCAGATGTTCACTTCATTAATATCCTTTTGAATACTATGATTTGTATTCCTTTAGCTTCTCCTTGGGAAGTGGGCCCTTCATTGTAGCAAGTCCTCTGCTGTTTGAGGAATGCATTACGTCTAAGAGCTGTAAAAGAGATGTAAAATATACATTTAAGTGGTATAAATTGTCTAAGCTACAGCATATTGCCCTTATGGGATCAGAGCAAAGAGGATTGTGTGGTGAGTTGTACCTGTTCAAACAAAATATGTTTTAGCCAGATCATCTATTTAAATACAGAATGTAGACTGCAGCTATGAGAAAGCAGTGACTCTAAAAAGGATCAGGGCAACGATTCTCAACAAGATACCCTGGCATGCCTTGAGATCCTTTCAAGGGTACTGTAGGGTTGCACGTAACATTAGCACTGTCAAAAACATTCCGATCTGTCGTGTTTCTTATTTCTTTGCAACTGAAGAATTGCTCTATTATTTTCTGTAGTCCAAAAAGAAAGAAAGAAAGAGATAACTAAGAGCTGGTATGTTCTTAGTGTAAAAAAGGGTGCCCTGAGTATAAAAAAAAAAAAATTTAGAACCACTGATTTTTACAGGCAAGCTGCGGAGCATGAGCTTCTTTTTGCTTCTCAGCCTCTTGAAGGCTCAGATCAAGTGTAATCTTTGAAGAGACAGAGGAGTATTGGCAGGTGAATAACAGGTAGTTTGCATGTGGTTTTAGTGATACTCATGGGCTGGATCCAAACGTGCAGGCACGTGTGGTTTGTGGCGCTGCAAACCTCATTGCGGCGCCACAAGCTGCACGTGTTGCATGTTAAGTCATTTGCTGCCAGGATTTCCTAGTAGCAAAAAAACCAAAAAAAACCCCACCTGAAAAAGAAAGCGGCACAAAACACACCGAAGTGGTGTGTGCTGGGACAAACAGGGAGATGGGGGAGCAGAGAGCCCTGGGCGCTGTGGGGCCCCCATGCTGAGGCACCCTGTGCCCCAGCCAGCTACTTCCCAGTTGGCTGGGGTACAGTGTGCCTTGAGATGGGGAAGCAGGCAACCCTGAGCTGACTGCTCCCCTGTCTTCACATGCCTCAGCACGGGGGCTCTGCTGTGGATGGAGGCTCCACCTTTGTGGGATTTCAGTCTACCTGGTCCCTTCCAGCTGGGGCTGGGCAAACCCCAGCCCTCTCCTCCCTCCTTCCATTCTGCAAACATTACTGTAGCTGGGAGATAAGAGGCGGGGGGAGGGGGAACGCTAGGGAAGAGAGGCTGCAGGCAAACAGCTCCTCCTGGATTGGCTCCAAAGTGGAGCTTGATTTTTCCCCTCCACCCCCATGACCCAACAGCAAATATCAGTTGGGTCAGGAGACGTTGCTCTAACTCATGGTGTTTTTTGTGGAGTGCCATGAGTTAGAGCCGGGAGCTGTGTGTCTGTCAGCACCCTAGGAGGAACTTTCTGACTATAATCATGGTCAAGGATTGGAACAGGCTATCTAGAGAAGTGGAATCTCCATCCCTGGAAATTTTCAAGAGCAGGTTGGACAGACACTTGGCTGGGATGGTTCAGTTAGGGATGATCCTACATTGAGCAGGGGGCTGGACTAGTGCCTTCCAACCCCTCTTTGCTGTGATTCTGTGACTTCAGGTTAAACAGCCTAGAGCCCAATACAATTGTGAAATTCAGTGCACTGTGGGACACAATAAAAGGCATTGGCGATGTGTGGCCATGCACCCCCTGGAAGTGCCAGCCATGAAACTGGAAGTGCAGTTCCAGTTTCACAGCTGGCTTGGTGATCAGCTGCTTGGACCTCCCCCTCTTCCTCAATCCTCCCCCCCCCCCCCCCCCCGACTCAGGAGGCACCAGTTGCCCATGAATGGAGGACATAATAGGTGATGTAATGGTCCCTTTGGGCCTTAACATCTATCAGTTTGAGGGAGATGAGTTGATATTTGCTTAGATCTGTAATGGCTAAATGAAAGCTAATATAAAAGATCCATAAAACCCAATGGGGCAGAAAACAAATACTTCCTACCCCTTTTCTCTGACCTGTGACCAGAGTTTTTGGGTTTGTTTTGTTTTGTGTTTTGTTTTGTTTTTTTTACTCTTGTCTTTATCAGTGAGCCATTTTTGTAAACCCAATCCAGAGCTCAGAACTACTGAATGTACAGTTTAAGCAGTTTATATGAAAGATGAGCCTCACAAAAAACTTGGACAAAGCAAAACTGGTTTAAATGCAGCATTATTTTTGGTATCTGCTTTGTAGTTTCTTTTGAAATGTGTTATTTTGCAGCGTTCAGAAGCCCTATTGCAACTCTTACATACATCTCTGGAAATTCCACCAATGACTTAAGCGGAAAAAGGCTAAAACTCCCAGTGAAATTTGTGTTAAACTACTTAACTCCTGTTTTCACAGTGCTGCAAATGTTAACCTTTAAACATAGTGAAAAATATAAAACAAGTAGCATAAAAACACAAAAATATAATCCTTTTTGCACTAAATGTTTGTCTTGATTTTAACTTCTGAACTATTCTGAATTTAAGCCTATGTTCTAATTAATACCCAGATTGGGTAATTAAATCAGATGTGCTGTGGAATGAATGGGATCTTAGAGCTGATACTGCTGTATTCAAGATGGATAAAAATCACTATTTCTTTTTTAAATTTTTAAATGATATATTTACATACTTTAGTTCTGTGATATGCTGGTTCTCATACTTTAATTGCTTTCCTTGTAGTTAAGAAAATTTCAGGTTTCATGCATATTTTCTTACTCTCCCGAGAAAAGCATCAGATGTACATCTCTGCTGAAATCGCACAGTCCAGGGCCTCATTAGCATTCTGACTGAGGGAAAACACAAACTCAGCTCTGAGCGGATAAGCAAATAGCCTGTGCTTTCTTTCTAGCCATTCCCATCTTCAGATCAACTGAACTTCCACAAGGTTAAGTAAATTGAATTATTTAAATTCTCAGATTTGAACAAAATTGACAGAGCACCTATGGTGCTTCAGTTTAGGCATTTCAGCACCTTGGGGATGGTACAAGGAAGCAGGCTTTTTTTTTCCTTTTTTTTTTACTTCTCCAGAGGGAGAAATAGGTACCTCCTGAAGGGACATTTATAGTGAATGCAGAGAATTAAGGTATTCAGAAGGTTGCTTCTGAAAGCTTGGTTCCTGGTCCCTAATCTCAGAATTTTTTGTTTTTCGTTCAGTAACCATCTAGTATAAAACTCACAAGCTTCCCAGGGAGCAGAGACTGGAGCAGAGGGCTGCCCCGACAGCTGAATGCCTAAACTTGCAATATTAGGCTCCCTCTTGTTCCCTGTCTGCCCCCCCGGCTGTTTCGCTCTTGACTGAACAGTAGCTGAGCGTCACTATCAAGCAGGGAGGGGAGCACCGTTCAGACAGTTGTGTATTCTGGTTGTTAGGGTACTTTAATTATTTTCCTTGGAGATGAGAGATGTGGCTTTCAATCCTCGCAGGTACAGGAAGATCTAGGACCCATGTCTTTTCGTTCCTGAGTACTCTAACCACTAGGTTATTATTCAGAGGGTGATACTACCATCATGACCAGCTTTTCCTCTAGCACCTATTTTTCAATGACGTTTGTGGTGTTTTGCCTCAATAGAGGTTAGGTGGGTGCTTCAGAAATAAGGGCTATAATTTTGGGGATATACTACACATTAAGTACTGTAAAGCTTAATTCAGCTACTTCATAGTTAATTCTGAATCTTCTACTTAACAGAACTGTAAAATGCTTCTGTGATTTGTTGATAACAACTTTTTAACATTCCAAGATGGTAAATAAATGGCTGTGGTGGGTTTGTTGCAGAGCTAGAACTGGTCATATCAGGCTAAGCTTGTCAGTTTTTATTTAAAATGACTCAAGTGAAAGTACTTTTATTCTAATATAACTACTTAGAGACAGTTTACACCAGGGAGGCTTTCTGTAGATTCTGGAAAAGAACGAGTGCTATGTTTTATGGCATCTTGATCTTAATGTTGCATGTATCCATTATTCATAGTTAAATTAAATGAATTAAATAGGCATATAGTTGCATTTTTAAGAACAAGGGGAATCATCATTAAGCAAACTAGGAAAGTGAGATATGGAGAAAATTGTGTAAAGTGAGTACCCAACTGGGCATCATTGTTAAAGAGTCCTTATCAATGGCTCACTCAGCTGGGAAGGATGTATGAAGTGGTATTCTGCAGGTGTTTGTTTTGGGCCCAGAAGTAGTTAGCATTTTTGTTAATGACTTAGATGATGGAATAGAAAATATGCTTCTTCTGTTTGCTGATGATTACCAATATGAAAGGGGTTGCAAGCACTTAGAGGATGGGATTTGAGTATAAAGTGATTTTAATGCATTTGAGAAATGGTCTGAAATAGAATGAAGTTCTACAAGGATGAAGTCAAAGTACTACACTTGGGCAGGAATAACCTACTGCACAAGAAAAACCAAAGTGGGGAACACTGGCAAGGGAGCCATTCTGTAGAGGGAGGCATATGGATTATAGTAGATCACAAACTGAACATGTGCCAGCAATTTCATACGCTTGCAAAAAAGGGAAAAAGCTAACACCATACTGAGATGTTAGAGGTAGACCAATTAAGGTTTAAAGGACAGCAACAGAAATGATCAAGTCAAGAAAATGTGATGAATGAGGAAAGATTGAAAGTACTGGGAGTATTATCCCTGGTTCCTACTGTTGAGCATTCCAAGTATTTTGTCTGGTTTCAAGCAGAGCAGGAGTGCAGGGAGGTCTGTATTCATTTGAGTGCTTCATGCTGTGCCTAATGCATAGATGTCTGGCACAGCAAGAGAACGCATTGTCAGGTACTTTTATAAGAGGTATTGATGGTTGCATCTTCTTCCCAGTTTCCCTTACTTATGGAAGAAGGAACTGTTTAGGTGGAGATGAAAATGAAGTTGATCTGCTTACAAAGAATTGCAGCTTGCAGTGTGTTTCCTGTTGGAGATCAGGTCTTTGACACTTAGTGTACATATATGAAAAGTTCCAGGTGATGGGTGTAAGTGGTAGTTGTAGAGCTTTATATCTGCAGATTTTAAAATATTCTGGATGTTGATAGAAGTCATTATTCTCTTAAGTTCATACAGGGCAAACCAAAAGGGGTCTGTAATAAACATACAACTTACATTTATTTTTTAACTTTGTTTAAAAGTAACACAAGGCAGTTGCTAAGCCTTGTCTGTAGCTTATACCCTAGCATCTATGACTAGTTATCCCTCAAAGTTACCTTGAATTTTATAATTTAAAGCAGTGGCTTATAACTGAGGGAATTACTGTAAGCATCTTTCTGTGGAAGGGACACTTCTGCTATTTGTGTGCGATAGTCAGCAAAATACAAATCAGTATTGTGTTTGTCATCAAATATCTCTTCTTGCCATTATTGTGGGGTAATATTTTTACCTCTTCCCCACCCTCCTCCACTGCCCCCTTTTTTTAAATTACCAGTTAGAAATGTAAGTTCTTCTTACAGGTACAAGCAGTTTGTTAATAAGTTGCTTCTTCGTTTGATATTTGGTTTCTCTGTTTTTCTTTAAGGTGTATTTAATAACAGCTTAAGTTGTACAGCCAAGGAGAACACCCACTAAGTCGTAAACACTGTCTTACAATAATGGTATTTTTGCACTTCAGTCACACCTTTCACTGAAATTCTCAAAGCACTTTACAGATGTTAGTTCTTGAACACTCTGGGGGGAAAAGGGGTAGATAAGTGGTGTGTATGTTTTACAGAGGAACTGAAGGGCATGGGTTCCTACTTGTTTAAGGCTTTGGTGAGTCAGTAGCTGATCAGGGAATGGAATGCAGATCTCCAGGCTCCCAGCCCATTGTTCAGTTCACTAAAATATATTCCACGCAGTACTTCAGAACATGTTTGGGCATACCCTTCTGATTGTTGTGGCTAGGCTGGCTTTGTCCTTTAAAGCAAATAGGGAAAAAATGTGTTCCTACTATCATATACTTCTTTAAGACAGCGACTTCTCTTCTATTTGAAAGCTGACTATATGGCTCGGATACCAGCTTCTGCTTTTGATGGATGCTCATTACTCTTAATTTCTGGAAGCTATCCTGTGATTAGTACTGTACCAAACTGTTGGGGCACAGTCAGAGTAAGAAGAGATTCGCTAAACCCCTCTCCCACGCTATCCAGTGGTATGACAGGAGCATTCCTGGGAATTCTGTCACCTCACAAGGGAGTTACGTAATTGGATTGTGCGTCTCAACAGCGTTGCACTTGTATATGGGGATGTATCTCACATTTTCATAAACACTGCTTTAGGTTACTGACAGATATTAATTTAAAGGCATGATGAGATCTGATTCCTGATCCCAACAATCGTGCTTCCTGCCATGCCACATGTGCGTGGCAGAATGTGTGGTTTTGGGATCGGTTCCCAATCGCAACTTACTTTTTAGTGCAAGGGGAGCCCAGGATCATGATCCCAGTCTTCCTCTGGGACCGCAGTTTAAAAGCCAGGGGCAGTACTGCAGCTGGTTGTTGTCCCTGATTCAGCAGACAATCAGCTGATCATCAGCTGGCAAGAATCTCACAGGGGCTGGTTCAAGCCCTGTTGTGCTCCTAGATCCAGCTGACAATCAGCTGATTGTTGGCTGGTGGGGACCCTATGAGGGCTGGTTGGAGACCTGGTGCGGCCCTAACTCTGCCACATGTTCAATTTTAGGTGCGATGGAAATCAGTGACAAAAATACTGTATACTTATTGTGGAATATTTTTATGGCTGGTTTCCTTTTTGTGTAGCCATTAATTTCCTGATTGTGTCTGGGTTAATATTTAAGACACGATTAACAAACTAATCATGTCGTAAGTGTAATGTCTGCTAGGGCCCTTGTATTCATACTCGGTACCAATTATAGAGATTGGTTGTTGGTGTTGTGTTTGTATGGTTAATTTATTTTTAAGTAATAGCAAGAATTCTGTCACTGACTGTAGTTCCAAAAAGTAGTATCTTGTGATTGTTTTTTTAATTCATATAAAGCTTTGGCATTGAATTCTCTTAGCCCATTTCTGCCTAAATGGTTATATATCACTTTGATCTATTCTCTTTTCTCCAAGATATTAGACAGGATTCAGGATTGCTTTCTCTTTCCTCTGTATCATGCCCTAATGAGTCAACATCTGGCAAATAAAATACCATATTTTCCTGGACAACAAAGGATGCATGTTTTCACCAACTGCATTCTCAGATTTCAAATTTTAACTTTGACAGGTCATTTCAATACTTTGGCATGATTATCCCCAAAATTATCAACCTGAACAAATGTAACCTATTTGCATACAATGAAGAGTTTAAGACTTATTTCGAGTTCTGCTTTTGAAAGAGAGAGAGAATATCCATCTAGGGTACCATGGCTACACCGGTAGTTAAGAGGGTGCCCCGTTTTCTGGCTGCAGTTGTTGTCATTGGGACCTAGTGTCACTGTATAATCTAAATTGTTCTTAAAACACAGGGTTAGATCGCACTAGCATGGTACATTAGTGGGAAGATTTTCATGTACTCACAAACAGTGGGGGGGTTCTTACTAAATTTATGTATGATTCAGCTGGTTATCATCTCTTGTTCCTGTGACTGTCTCTAAATCTTATCCCTTGAATAGCTGAATGCATTTGAAATGGAAAGAAGCAGCACTTAGTACTTAGCAGCACTTTGGAATTGCTGCAGGTGCTTAGGTGGGAAAAGAGCATTAGATATTCTAGATCTCCTAAGATATTTCATAGATTTCAACACAGTTAATTTTACATGATAGCAATCATAACATACAGATATTCTTGCAATACCATCTGAGGTGCTGTGGAGACATTATATGCATAAATCTTGATATTGGCAACATTACCTATCATCCTTGTAATGGTATGGTTAAGATTGCTATACTAAAATTGAGCTCCTATTTAGAGCTTTCTTAAAATATTACACGGTTGATTTAAATTTATTTTACTTGCTTTTATGCCCTGTGATGAATATTTGAACAAATATTTTATTTGATCACTCAGACCTCCTAAATAGATATAATATTAACTTTCTGATTAAAAAAACTACTTGTTGAATGCCCTTTTTTCTTTAAAAATAAGGAAGTTAAAGTACAGTGATGCTAAAACGATGAAAAATGTGTAGCTCTGTTGCACTTGTCCCACCTTGCCATAGCCTGGTTTGTCATGCTGCTTTCTTTTTTAGTAAGCTTTTACAGTGAAGAGGAGACCGCTTTTACAAAATAGGATTTGTATAAATGTATAACAGTTGTATTTCTGTGCTCACTCCTAAGATTCCATAAATAACTTAATGTGGTGTTCTATTTCAGTGCCTGCCCTTTTCTCTGTGTGTGTGTGTGTGTGTGTGTGTGTGTGTGTGTGTGTGTGTGTGTTATGGAGGCACATTGTAGCATGTTTTTCTCTAGAAATAAATTGCTAATTTGTGTATTATTTCTTACAACATTTGCTTTTCCAGGCAATTTAAAAAAAAATGCATTTTTAATAGGAAGTCTTTTGAACTTGGCTTTGAGCTTAAACTTCTCTGCTGCATCGCTGTTTTTATTGTTACCTGGTACACATTCAAAATCACTGTTTTCCTCAGCAACACTTGGTAGAGAAGAGTATATTAATTCAGTTTGGGTCCTCCTAATTCAAAACAAGTCCCTCCCATCTTCCTGTTTGGTAAAATAGCTCATTAAGGAATTGTCATTATTGATTAAATCAGAGGTTCCCAAACTTACTGTGTATCCCTTCCTAGATTTACCAGCTGCCTGTGTACTCCTACCAGTATGCATTTTATATTTTAACCCCTTAACTGCCAATTATTATTCTAATGACAATTAAATCTACCATTCTACATAATTTTAAATTAATTAACCTACATAATTTCTACATAATTTCTTCCATGCACCCCCCCAGGGATGTCTTGCATACCCCTAGTTTGGGAACCCCTGGACTAAACATTAATTACCCTTGCAAATAAAAATTTGCAGTGTGCACCTCAGTGTGATTGATTGGGATGGGTATAAGTAAACTCATTCAGTGTAAGGGTGAGTGCATACATGTCTTTTGATGGGTGGGTTGAATGTATATTAAGTCTTTGTTTCAGAAGAAACACTTTTTCTGTCAGATTTCATCCTATAACAGGAGGTACATAAGACATTGTACTGATTAATAAAATCTCCATCAGAAACTTTTTAATTCCTTTTTTCCTTACTTTCTAATCTGTTTAAGCATTGAAAAATAAAACCTAGGGTGCTTATATATGAGCAGCAAGGCTGTGCCAACGTGCTGTTATTACAGCGCATTAGATCAAGTTCCATTAATTGAGTCTGCTGGAGCATCATAATTACCGTGCTCCATTAGCCTCCTGCATCTTGTGTATCGGTGTCCCCGCATTTCAAAATGGTAGTGTGGGTGCTTTATCTAAAACTCATTTGACAAGCTGTTGATAAAGTGTCCCCATCACCATTCTGAAGTACAGGGACACTGATACTTGAGGTGCTCTGGGCACTTTAATTAAAGCAGCTCTCTAAGCCAGTCTTAATGAAAGTGCCTCCCCCCCCACCCCCAAGCTTGTGTATAAACGCCCTAGAATATTAAGAGAAACAACTTCAAATGTGGTTAAGGTGCCTATAACAGGGGGTACATATTTACTGTATAACAATATGTATAATATGCATGATTCAAACCCAGAAAAGCAAGGAAGTGAGTGATTGTGACATTTAATAGTACTCTAGTCCTTTACCAGTAGACCTAGCATTTTCTAAAATTACTGTGCACCGTAACCATGTTCTGTCCCTGTAACCTTAGTCTCCTTTCTATATAAAACCCTTAATCATATACTTCCCCCTTCATGCTAGTGGTTGTGGGTATTTGGTGTAGTAGTTGATTGTGTTAGGAAAAGGTAGGTTTGGTAAACAGTTTTGCAGAAGGATGGTTAAAGGGAATGGCATCCTTATGAGTGGCAGAGGTAAGATTGTAAGGTGTTGTTTGTGGTATAATTGTGGTACCAGCAAATGAGTATGCTTGTGGTCAGAGGAATAAATAGTACTGCCAGATGGCTTGACTTTATTTTTTGGCTTTTATCTAGTATATAGTCCAGTTTCTATTGAATATATTTATAAGCATGGGTATTTAACATTTGTATTTTGTCTGTTATGGTTGGTATCTTCCACCTCTCCTTCCTTTCCACTCTGCATCAAAAAAATAAATAAAAATCCTTGATTTGGCCTAATTTCTAAATGTTAGTCTTAGATTGGTGTTTTTCAGTGGAGCACATGGGTAAATTCTTTATGAAAATCTAGTAATAAGATTTCTTAGTTGGAGCACGCTTAAGACATCAAGAATTCACTATGTTTTCATATCCGTTAATTCATTTTATAGATAATGTTAGAGTTGAGAATTTTTCAAACTTGGAAGGAGTGTGAAATACAAATAGGTCAGCTGTAACAGGGAGACATGAATAGATTTAAAAGAAATTAGAAGTCAATTATGTGTGTTCACGATTACCCTTTAACCACTACCTATAAGTTGGACATTATAGAGTAGTGGGGATGAAGAGAGACAACAGCTCGCTGTGCTCTGGCTACACTGAACTGATGGACAGTACTGTGATGAGAGTAGCTAGCTGATTCAGATTAGAAAGTGCCTGGGCTTGAAAGAATCAAGGAGCAGTGACTAGTCTTTTGACTTACATAATCGTGGACTGTAGGAGAATCACCTTTCAGATAAAATGTTCATAGAGAAATGTTATTTGAGGATTAGTGGTCAGTCTGGTCTTGTGGTTCAGCATCTTTATTTGACATTTAAAGGAAAATATTTTAAGGTATTTTATTAGTGGCAATTTACTGCACTGAAAAGTTATAAATGAATATAAAACAAATAGTGGACAAGTATTAAAAGGCATAAGCGTGTTTTGCAAGCTGAACAAATCTTGCAGCCTAGAAATAAGGAAGTTGTGTAACATTTGTACATGCATGGGCTCTTAAAACAGAGATTAGCTCCTTATCTAGTCTTTAAAACTGAATAAGAATGGATTTATGATCTGTAAAAATTAGTTTTGATTTATTAGTTAATACCCCATGCAAGAAAAGTATGTTGTAGGTTTTTTACAGTCACCTCATGTAGTTTTCTCTGTTGTTGTTAAATTATAAATAAAATATCACTCTGTAAATACGTTCTTATAAATAATTGCTAATGGTTTATTTAACAGAATAAAACTATCAAGAGACAGCTGATCCAAATTTTGCTTTTAATATCTTGTTATATTAGAGTTTTTTTCAAAATTGTTAGTTTTGGTATGGTGGGGGTCTTTTTTGTTTGTTTTTTGTTTTCTTGGTGTGTTTGATACTTAGTAGGCTATTTTTCAGTAATTATGTTTTTGAAATGAAGGTCAGGTTAGACAACTCTGGATCTATTAATTAAATCTTACAGGGGTGTAGGTTGTAGCCACGTTGGTATAAGAACATAGGCAGAAAAGGTTCTTTGGGTAAATCTGATATCTTTTATGAGACCAACTCAAATCGTTGGAAAACTTCTTCTCCCACGTGCTGACTCCTCAGTTTACATCCTCGCTGACTTGCCTGTCTTGCATGCATACCAGACCACCCTCTGGCTTCTTTAGTATTCATTCCATCCAGGAAGAGCACACACCAACTGCAGATGCTTCCTCAGCCTGTTGAAGGGTATTTAAACCCAAAAGCTTGCTAAGAAGAATTTTTCCAATTATTTGAGTTGGTCTTATAAAAGATATCAGATTTACCCTTAATTCAATCTTAATTTTTAAAGTTGGTGGCTCTGGAGAGGGAGTAATGTGTTTTTATTGCTTCAAGAAAAACAAAACGAAACAAAAAACCCCCAAAACATAGAAGGCAACCGTGTTCATGAAAGAGGTTTTTTTAGACATTGTTACATTCATTGTGTTTTGAATGACTTGTGTCCAGCACTCCCCGCTTCTTCCCCCCCCACCCCAGTCTGGGCCCGTTCCCACTGTACCTCTCCTTTGGTTCTGGGTCCACCCCCCCCCCCCCCCCCCCGCTTCTGAACCGGGCCTGTTCCTCCCCACCCCTGCACTCTGGGTCTGGTGCCACTCCCCCCATCCCTGAGCTCCAGGTCCACCTGGCCTGCATCAACCTGCCTCTGCTCCCCTGCCTTCTTCCCTCCCAGCTGTTAGCAGGGCCTGGCAGTGGCAGGGCACTGTCACCATGCCCCGCTCCTGCCGACTTTTGTTGGGGCCTGGTGGCAGTGTGGCAGTGCACTTTCTGCTGTCATGTTGGGCGGGGACGGAGTCATGCATTCAGCCGCACCCCTACTTCTTGCCAGTTGTGGAGGGGGCGAATGGGCCCGCTCCCCCCACCCTTGTCCCTGCTGCTTTGGTGCCAGGCCTCATCCCCGCTTCCCTCAGGGCTGTTGTCAGGGCACAGCAGTGGTGGCAGGGCACCATGCCCCCCCTTCCCCTTCCTGTTCCCCTCCCTCCCTCCCTGCTGGCTTTTCTCGGGCCCAGTGGTTCTGCATCCCCCTGCCTCTGACCCCGCCCCTGGTTCTCATCCTTGGCGTCACTTGAAGGGAGTGGGGCAGGGGAGCTGAGGCCAGTCTCCCCTATGCTGCAAGCGGTCCTTGCTTACGCTTTGCCATCATGGTGGTGCTTGTGGATGGCTTTGCCATCATGGTGGTGCTGTTTCAGTCAGCCAATCAGAGTGTGGATAAAGCGTTACAGACAGACAGGCAGATAGACCGACTAAGGCTTTTATAATATTAGAATACTGGAACGATTAGCTAAAGATTGCCTGACTGAGGCTGTCAGTACAAAGTCTGTGAATGTTCCGTAATAGAACCAGCGCGGCAGGCAGCGTTCACCGCGCGCTCTCTGGAGCTTCCACCTGGAAGTCTTAAATTAATTACTGGTTACTTTCAGTACCATTGTTAAAGACTAATAATTGGTAAGATGAAACAACAGAATTTAAACAAAGTCTTCATTGAAATCCCGGATAGGTTATTTTTGCTTTTGGAAGATACTTAATTTTCTTTAACATAGCTATCCATTTGTCCATTTACTTAAGAAATTCAAGTCTGTTTTTAAGGTAAAATATACATTAATATTTTTGTCCTTTATGAAGGAAAAAGACCCTTTTTACAGTATATGCTAGATGTAAAAATAAATGACAAAATTAAATTAAAACTAAATTCTGTCAAATTTCAATTATTTTGTTACATTGTCTGCTTCTTTCTTTGGAATGTTGTCTCTGGGATGTCTGCTTTTACATGTCTGTGCCATGTATCATATTTCTTTAAGTGAGACTAAAGCTTTTTATTTTTTAAGGAAAGGAATGTTGCAGTTCTACATAAATTGTAATTAATATATATAAACGCTGTGTTGCATAGATAACATACTCATTAGTTGTGTGGTAGAAAAACTTTAGCAGTGAAAAGGGGATTAAGATATGTTGAAAAAAATTCAGAAGTTGAACCTTAAATGGTTGTTTCTGTCTCCACCTCAAAGTGTACAAACCTTCATTTTTGTCCATCACAAATTATTTTATTAAATTATATTTATGGTTGTGTCTAGAGGTGTCATTAAGTTAACACATGGAGTAGGAGACAGTCCCCACTTAGAAGGTATTGAAATCTAATCAGAGAAGCCAGACAAAAGATGGGAAGGGAAACAGGCAAAGAGGGTTGGAAGTGATTTGCATGAGCTTACAGCAGGTCAGCCACAGAGCTGGGAATACAACTGGGTTCTGGACTGTACTCCTGGCTCCTCCTGTCTGTTAGGTCTGTTTTGAGATGTTTAATTTCTAGGGGTAAGAATCTGTTGTGAATCAGTTTTGGACACTTGTGTAGTTTTTGTCTGAAGATATGCATACCATTAAATTATCACCGATCTCCGTAGTTTCAATGCTGAACTTCTGCAAGCTCCTTTTGTTCCTTACATAAATGTATTTATTGCATATATTTAATTGGGTTTTACTCTCGGGTTTGCAAGGTATATTGTATGGGAAGAAAATATTTTTGCCTGACTCATACTTCTCTCTCTTAAAATAAATAAAATAAATGCAGGGTGGCAGCCTCAGTTTTCTAATTGTGAGGTGCTTGACTCCTCCTCTTTGGATGAATCAGAATTTTAATAGTATGTGATTTCATGCCTGATCTTGTGCTGGAAAGTGTGGATTTGAGTAGTAAGCCATTGAAATATGTGTATCAGAAAACAAGACTCATCTTTTTACTTTGTAGAGCTGTGTGAGAGAGGATATTTTAAACCCTGTCTCAGGGAGATTTTTCCAGCCTTTGACAGTTTGGAACTAGTCAGAAATTAATGTCAGGGCTGATTTCTTATCCTCCAATTGAAAGATAAATATTCCATAAAGCAAACTTTTTTGTTGTTGGATTTCAGTATTAGCCAAATGGCAGATACTGACAGGAATATTTGCCATGGGAGTTGTCTCATTGGCAATTATTTTTAAGTTGTGATGTTATTTTCTTTTCTATGGTTATGATAGAAACCCAGCTGCTTTTCAGTCATTAAACCCTGCAAAATGCATTTGTTGCAGTGGTGCTTCTTGGTGAATTCTATTGTTTTTTTCAAAACCAAAAATGTTGATAGGCCTGTGACTGTAACCTCAAGGAAAGATGATTTTTTCCCCACTACTTCAGCTATAGAAATGAAAGGTTAACATGTAATACATTCGTAACTAATGCAGTGTATAACAGTGATACTTCTGAATAAAAATATAACATTCCTTCAGCTTTTGTATTTTCTTGCATTTTTTATTCAGGAACTTATGACTAACTGCTTTTTAGTGTGCGCGTGTATATAAACAATTGTCTGTGTAATATGACAGCTTTTAACTTCAGAATCTGAATTGTTATGTATGGGCTATATCAGAAGGTTCTTTACTTAAACTGATATTCTTCCAATGTATTTTGTTTTTTCTAATTTTCATTTGAATTTGGTTAATTAACACATCAGTACTGACTGGAACCCAGAGACCTATTATTGATGGAGCAGTTACTTATGGTGGCTACTTAACATCAAAGATGGGTAACATTATCATGTAACTCTGTAGTATGTGTTGGGAATCATGATGTTGATAAAGCTGGCTATATCATATGGCACTGTAGAAGGATCTGCAGACTGATCAAAGCTGTGTGATTCATTATTACATTTGCTCAGAATCTCTCATTGTTCAAGTTGCTGATCTGTGCAGTTTTCTGTCATCGTTTGTCTTTGTTGTAATGGGATTAAATAATTACGCCTACAATTTCTCCCAAGTAACAGCTTGATAAAGCATACGGAACCATGTAGTCTATAAACTGTAACCTTTGCCATTACAGGGAAAAATGCTTTGATTGCATTGCAGTCTTCAAAACTCAGTGCATATATTTAGATGGCCTACTGAGGTAGGTAAGTGGGAATACTGAAGCAGTTTATGTAAATAATGAGCTCAGAGCATTCCCTTGGGAATGTGACTAGGGGAAAGCAGAATTTAAATTGAGGCAGAGAAATATTAAAACAGCAACCCAGATGAATTATTTTATAGTAGAATTAGCAGGTGTGTACTTAATGTTAAATATACATTGATGTAACATTAACTGTGTGGGTTTTTTTGTTTTTTATTTTTTTAAGCGTGTTAACTCAGCTCAAGGCATGGGTTGAGCCTTACTAAATCTTGTTAGGAGCTTAGTAGTAATGGCATTCCTGAATGCCAAATGTATTTAGGATTATTTCAGTTGTTAGGTTATACAGTCCTGTTAGGTACTTGTAATGCAGTCACTGAAAATTGTTACAGGGCATAATTTTGAAATGTTTAAGAAATATAATCATTATTCCACTTTGAGTTTTTAATCTTCCCCCTTGGGGGGCAGGGAGGGGGGAATGTATAGATTGCCTGTGGTATGAGCCTGTGGTGGGACTCTGCTGCACTCTTGCACTCTCAATTTGGAACTGCTGTTTTTTCCTATGGTTTTTTAGATAGGTGTACATTTGCAGTTATTTTTCTTAGTCATAACTCAGCCTCACGTCTTCCTGTCAGTTGGCCTTTCAGGGATCCTGAACTGGTCCTAGCCAGTAGCGCCAAAGTGTTCCTATTCTTGCATTCCACTTGATGTTAGGTCAGCAACCTCTACAGCCTGCAGGGTAGATCCTGCCTGTCAAGAGCTTGGATCTCGCTCAAGAAGGTCTGATTCTGGGGAGGGACAGGGACACCAATTTAAAGGAGCTGTGGTAGAGCAGCAATTTAAAGGGGCCTCATTTAAAGCAGATACTTAAAATCTCCTGCTCTACGTTCTTGCTGCTGAATCTGTTGGTGTTTACTATGGTTTATGGCAGCGCCTGGAAAGTGACAGAGAGCACAGAGGAGGAAAAGGATCAAGGGGTTGAGGATTGGCATCCTGCAGTGATGGTTGGGTTGCCAAATGCTTACCATGCTCTAAAAGGTTGTCAGCCTCTCCAATAGATGCCTCCAAACCCAATTCTAGTTTTAGAAAACTGTTTTGGTGGCTATCATCTGGTATATTTTTACAGTGATAAGCACACTGGGGTGCTGACCCATGTTTGGGCTTGTAGGTGCTACAACAATAAAGAATAACACAATTAATACTTTTTTCCTCTAAGTTCCTTTTCTGCTGGCAAGGCTTAGTCAGCTGGGGAAGAAAGGTCTAACTTCCATGAATTGCAGTAGTGTTGCCCATGATGTTCATACAGGTACTGTAGTGCTGATGTCTTTTCATGCTTATCATTCTTTTTTATTTCATTTTCCTTCAGTTAATTTGCAGATTTATCTTGCCCAAGGACAGTTCGCTTCTAGCCATCAGCGAGTGATTTCTTATTTTCTCAGTTTGTCTGAGTCTGAGCAAGATGATTTCAGAGACTTGATTCACTCTCTCCTTGTCTGTTTTCCTTCAAAGCCAAACTATGCAGACATTTCTGCTCCCTATGTAGGTGCCTCTTGCCACCTTTGAGAATTCTTTCTGTTCTCTGTATCTCACTATATTTATGGAGGACTGGAAGGTTTCCTTCTCTTCATGGGTGTCTGGTGCCTCTTGAGTGGGGGGGGGGGGGAGCGGGCACATCATCATTCCTTCTCCCCCCCCCCCCCCCCGTCAGTGACCAGGAAGAGGAGGTCCCCTGGCAGCCGATCCCCTAGTGGGCGATCACACGGCCAATTTCACTCGCCGTAAAAGAGGCCGTGCCGCTTTCGGATCTCCCGCAGCCGCTTCCAGAAGTGGTGTGGCTGCTTTTGCTGGTGGCCCTGCTCCCTGGTTGGCACTTGCAGTGGGGGGCACTGGTGCTCCCGCCTGCCCCCTGCCCACTGGCTAAACAGGGAGCGCGGGCAGACAGGGAGTGCACTGGCACTCTGAGGGGGTGCATGTGCACCCCCTGCGTGTTGCCCCTGTTCTCTTTGAGATGTTCTACAGCAGGGTCATAAACACCACCTTTTCTTTCTCAGGGCTGTTGTATGTGAGGATTCGTGGTTCTTAAACTTTTCTGGATTGCATACCTCTTGTTACGCTTCTGTGTTTCCATCTGATTCTGTCTTGGATATTACTACAGCCCCTGTAACATCTTGAACAACCTTCATCCTTTTCCTTCATTTGTATTTTCACATTTCCATTCTTTCTCCCCCTGTACATTCCCTGAAACTTTGCTGTATATCCCTAAGGATATGCATACTTTAGTTTGAGAAATCCTGTCTTAGATGTAAGCTGTAGTTACCCTTTCCCTTAGCTAACAGAAAGGAAACCATTTTCCTGTTTGAGAACTTTGTCATGTAATTCATGATGTGCATTCTCTAATAAAGGTGTGGAATCCTGATTGAAGTGATCCATTCTGTGCTCAAGATTAGCCAGCTGAAATACATGTGGCATCTTGGCCTGTGAAAGACAAATCTCTATTCCCAGTGCTTGAATCTTTTGGAATGTCATGATGTCTAAACCTGAAAAAAAGGCATCATACATTTTCCACCTGATCTCTTCTCTGCAAAACCCCAGTTCAAAGAAATATGTCCTTCAGGTGCTGGATAGAGTTACCACTTACAGTGCAACCTTGTTCAGACTGTCTTTGACAAGATAATTTATTTTCAGTGAGACCCTAAAAGAAGCTTTCAGACTCACCAAATGTTCAAAAAAATATATATCTAACTGCCTGTTACTGAGACATTTGAGGAGCTCCTGGTAACTTCAGTCCTCTGAAACCTCCAGTTTTGTTCCAATTTGTCATAGCCAGGAAATTCTTCTCTAATACAAATCCAGTGTTTCATCTCTTCATGGTAAACCTCTGAAAACCACCTTTTTTTTTTTTTTTTCTGGTTCATGTACATCTTTCATTGAGTAGAAGATTTCAGTTTCTTTGCAGCCTGGATCGGTATCATTTTGGATGCCTTTTCAGATATTTTAAAAGTCCTTGCCTCCTTTTTGGTTCAAAAGACAAGATTCATCTTCATTCATATTTCTTTGAACTGGGGTTTCTGGACTGCATAGCAAATATCCTTTTCCTTAGTGCAGTAATTTACTTTACTCAAAATGAGGCTTTATATTTTTATTTCAGGTTCTTTGTAATGACTTCAGAAAAATCTAAGTAATTTTGAGTGTGTCTTTTTTGATACTGGACATGCGTATCCTCATCCTGTTTGTGTACAAATTAGTGTCAACCCGTTTGATCCAAGAAATAGCATACAGGACTTCTTATATTTTGTGCAGTCAGCATGAGGCTTGTTTTGAATGTCCATGCCACTAGTAGTTTTTAACCTTTGCAAGTGGGAATGAATTCTGTTACTAAAAAACAATGCATTTTTTAAAAATCATTATCCACTCCTGAGAGAAACATCAACCTTGTTAAACCTGGAAAGAGACTGATGAACTAGAAGGCATCCAGATCTGTTAGTGCTTATGTGCTCTTCTGGAGAAGGCACAATCGTCCTTAGTGACTGATAGTCTACCATGCTTGTTGAACAATCCTTCCAGTTTCTGGGACATCCTGAATGACTAGTGGATTACTAGATTTAAATCCTAACCCTTCTTCCATTTTAAGAACTTTCATTTGCAAGGACTATTCAGAATCATTCTGGGACATAGGATATTTTAAGGACATCTGACAAAATTAAAAGTTAGTATCAAGCAATTCCTCAGCATCTTTCTATATACTAGTCAGTGCCTTTAGTTACAATTTTTGATTCATCCAAAGCTATAAAATTTCACTTGGACTGAATTAAACTGTGGAAGAAGTCTTGAAAAGGATGTGCATACTTGATTACCCGTGTCTTTGGATGGATTAAAATCACTGTTTTTCAAGTTCTTTCTGAAAGTGTACTTAATTCCACAAGAACATAGATTCTTTGTGGGTAGAAAAATCCTGACACTAATTTTAAAAATGGGCATTCTGTATATAAAGTTAGAGTAGATACAGAGTGGCCACTTTTTCCTCTTTTTTGGAACATGTTTTTCTTACTAACTTTAAAGTGGCCACATTTGTACTGCAATGGTGCCAGTCATATCTAGCACTTACCCAAACCCTTGATTATCCCAGCTGCAGCATTTTTGGCTAATTCATAACTGTTGATATTATATAACAATCTGTTTAAAAGCTTTATTTAAAATAGCACTGTACCTCTAATCTTAAACTTGGTACAGTACCTTGTAACTAATATTGCGTAATAAATTGTTCCTTATAAAGTTATATGTATGAGTTCATCTATCCAAATGGCTTTCCAGCAGGGTTTTGGGTAACTGATGTACTTCAGGGCTGTTCAGTTGGTGGCCTGTGGGTTGCATGCAGCAAATGATGAGTTACTTAGCAGCCCTTCCCTGGGCTTCCACCCAGTTACTGCTCTGCTCATTGCTTCGGTAGCAGTAGCTCTCATGGATTCTGGCTCCTTCTCTATCCTTTGCCTCCCATTTACTGCCCATGCCCTAGATGTGGGTACAGGACAGGGTGGCACAGCTTGTGGTGGTGGGTAAGCCCAAGGTGTGTTGCAGTGGGAGAGCCTCTCGCCTGGGAGCTAAGGGTGAGGCTAAGTCATTGGGTGTGTGCAGTGCAGCAGAGAGGAGCAAATTGTTTTGCACTAGTGCAACATGTGCAAACCCTGGTTGCTTAAAAGTTGGACAGCCCTGATGTACCGTGTAGCTAATTTTTTTTTTAAACATTTTTTGATAATCTTTGAAACTTTGGGAACATAGGATTTCCATCTTAACATAAATTCATATACAATAAGCAAACACATCATTGCTTTTAATTTTAGTTACTGATGTAAAATTCATATACCATAATTCAGGTTAGTATGTGTAGTGACATTTTTTAAACATACAAGATACTCAGCTTCCTTGCCTTCTGCTGTTTGATAGGCAAAATATTGTTTTAGAGATTTTTATGTGAGCGAAGTATCCTCATATTCATTAGTTTACAAGAATTATTCCTGGGGCCATTTCCTTCAGCGTACAGTACATATTGAAGAGAAATGTACACACCTGTATGTATGTGGTTGCTTCAGAAAAATAACATTAGGTTGTTTCAGTGCCATAATTAAGACAGCGATTATTTGCTTAAAAAACAGAAAACGGTATGCTCTGTACTTTTAATAGTCAAAGAAATTGTATGGAGGAAAAGCATAAGACATTCTAATGATGTCTTATGCATTCTGTGGCAGAATATCCCCAATAAAAGTACAAAATGTAATGAGGGAAAATGTTTCAAGCTGAACATTGCTGTAAGTGTAATAAACATTATAATAAAAAATACACAGTACTTTAAAATACACAGTATTATAAAAAAAGAAAAGAAAAGTATATGTAATGCATACAGTCCCAGGAATGTATTAAAGCTAACAGTGGTTTATCACTGTGGTTAGAGCTTTAGTTTTAATTCTCTATAGTGTAACAGGATTAGAAAGGAGATGGAGTCAAATATACAGAAATTAAATTATATATTTTGCAGTTTTGATTATAGTGTTTCTGCAGAATAGTCTCTTGCCATCATATCAGGACATTTAACAAAACCAGATTTTTGCATAGATCTCAGTGCTTCTGCATGCATTGATAGATTATATTTAACATAAGTTTTATTGAGATTGACAGTCCTGGAGACACGGCCCTTCTGCAATACTGCAATGAGGGTGTGCTAAGTGGATATGCATGATAAGGGCACGCTTATCTTAAGCATAAACGGAGTTTAATCTATTTATAAGTAGCCATGTAAGATTTCCAAAGATGTTTAATACGTACACCTCTTAAAAGCAACTTCGTGTCTTGCCCCGACAGTTTGGTTTCATGCACTTCAGGGGGCATAATGTAATGGAACTTGTATGACTGATTTACAACACGGGCAGCTTTAATTTTTGGTGCTCCCCTCCTACTCCTTTCTGTCCAGATGAATCTTTTGTCATTTTTTTTTTTTTCAGGAATTTTTTCTTATTTCTTTTCTGGAAAATATTAATTGACCCCAGGGTGGGATTGTATGGATTGCAACAACTAGGTGGTGCCTGAAGAGGGGGTCTCTGGCCTTCCAGTTCATGTACTTGTCAGTGGTTCTAACACATTCAGCATAGAAAGGCTCTGAACATTAACCCACAAATTGGAGCAGCAGCAGTGAAGGGAGGAGAGAAAGAGAGAGGTGGATTTCACTTCCTATTTCCATGTACTTGATTCCTAAATAACACGGTTATGGCTTGCCCTTATGCCAGTGAAGTAAATTTTACCCATCCAGATCAAATTTATGCTAGTCAGATTTTGTAATGCATGTTTATATTTTAGGTACTATTGGTAATTTTTATTCAAGGTTTTTGTCTGATATTGGTGCGTAGAGATAATTATTGTTCAAATTGTGAAAAGAACATTAAAATAGCATGAGAGTTATTTTATCTTGAAATAAATAGCTAACAAGTAGGAAATGCTTTTGGAGTCTGGATTTCTGGCAAGTACCAGCCTGTACAGAGTGTACTGGACTGTAAGTGTTACAGAGTTAGCACAGACTGTCTGGTATA
The DNA here is from genome assembly GCF_030867095.1 of Alligator mississippiensis. NCBI lineage: Eukaryota > Metazoa > Chordata > Crocodylia > Alligatoridae > Alligator > Alligator mississippiensis. The sequence goes on from NC_081833.1 coordinate 23,800,209, forward strand.
GAAAGCATGAGTTTGTTATAAACAGTGGTCAGTTCGCCAAGTTGTTGGTTTTACAGAAGAGCTTTCAGCAGTGAGTGTTGCTGTAGAGTAATTGTAAATATTTGTCTCTTAGTGTATGCTGTCTACGAAAAAGAATTGAATCTGCGTAACAAATTAGTTGAATGGCTTTGTTTCTGTGATCCAGGGACACACAAGCTTCCATTTTTTTTTTGTATCCCTTTATGGCTTAGTAAATATCTTTGTTGCTATACTTCACTATTATTTCTTGAACAAAATAGTCTATTCCTGCAAATATTGTATGATTTTAAATGTTGTTGTCTCTTTGGCTTTGTGTCTTTTTTTTAAGAATTAGCATGCTATTGTGTAGGATACTGAAGTGTTTCAAGTGGTTGTAACCACAGCATTAATGAGAAAGTAGTAACTTAGGTCAACAGTTTCCAGAAATTTAAAGCAGTATACAATGTGTAAATCTTTCCAAAGCTAAAACTTGAAATTCTGTGTAACGTTTTATTAAGAAGTTGCAGAGTTTATATTATTTTCTATGACTGCTTGAAATATAGATGTAATAGTATACTGCTGCTTTTTATATGCAGTACATAGTAATATTATATTTTGTGACTATATTTCATGTACAGAAATTACAGTCTCTTCACTACATTATGTGATTCATATAGTCTTTTAGAAAGCTTTTCCCATCCCTTTCTTATCTCTCCACTTACCTGTTGTTGTTCTTCTCTGTGTTCTTGTCTGATGTAGGGCAGTTAGTCCCATGCTGAATTATGGTACTATATAAATATTATCAGTTTCAAAGTATGTGAGAGGTAAGGATTTTTGCAGGTGATATTTATATTGGGCCAACTGCATGTTTTTTATTGGACCAACTTGGACCAACCTAGTAAAAAGAGATTACCCACAAAAATCCTTGCCTTGCATATTTCCTGGGCCATTACGGCTACTGCATCATAACTCCAACACTGGTGAATTCAAAGTATACATTTCTGTGATCCATTTTGGCTAACTTACAGTCAGGATGGTATTATCTTTGCTTTCCTTATGTGTGGAATGCTATGTTAACTTAACATACCTTCTTATGTCTGTATAAATTGAAGAAGAAAGTAAACTTTTATTCTCAGTATTTTCAATGCCTTATTTTAAAAACAGCATTTGTTTATCATCATGAAAAGCTATTTTTCTTTAACATTAATTTTTAATAAGTATACACTATATCTTTGTGATGAAAAGCATTTTTGGTGGGCTGCTCATGACTCATCTTCATGATGTTCCTGTTTGCTGAACCAGATCTGTTGGAAAGTTGATAAGGAAGCCCTTATAGAATCGGTATTTCAGACAAAATAGCTATCATTTTACAGACCTAACTTTTTGATTTTTTTTGTTGTTTTGGAGATGCAATCTCTTTCAACTTTAGTTGGAGTTGGGTGTCCTGGCCATTTTGGAATCTTATTGGGTTGCCGTAAGTATGTTTATGCACTTAGAAATATCTTCTAAAATTCTGCCCTGTTATGATGCACACCATCTTCTGACTCTAATACAATGCCAGTGTTATAGCCTGGGGCATAAAGTACTATTTAAAATGCAGCATGTGGTGGCAACCCACATAAAATTGAACCATTCCAAAATGTCACAGATTGGGAACTGGTTCACAGTTGCTGTGGGACATGGTCTAGACATGCATAACAATCAAACCATTCCCAAATAATTGAGAACCAGTTCACTAGGGGCACACCAATAAAGATTTTCTTGGCCAATACCGATAGCCAATTATTCACCAGGCATATCGACCGATACCAATCCAATAACTGATTTACAGGAATGCAGCTGGTTAGCATGGAGAGCAGCTCTCTGCAGGTAAGTCTGTGAATTACTGACCAGTTCATAGTGAACTCATTCAAAGTACTACTTGGTTTTCCAGATACACTTTAAAGTTGTTCCTTTTGGCCCAGATCAAGTGTAGTGCCTGGGCCTCTTGAAGGCTTAGGACAAGTGTAGTGGCTTCTTAACTTGGCAGGGGAAATACCGTGCGTCTGTGTCCAAGAAGGCTGTTTTCCTGAAGCGCATCCCGGGAGAATTGGTTTTCTGGCGTGGTTTCAGTACCTGCTGAGGTGCAGCAGCTTTAAGCCCAGTTTATGGAAATGGGAGTCTCTTCCCTTGCTTGCTCCAAGGGCCTTATGGCTAAGGGCAGGCAAAACTCAGGGGCATCTGAACCCCAAGCCTCTGGGCTTGGGCCTGCAAGTAGGATGCCCGTCAAAGGTTATGGAAACATCTGAAGCCCCAGGTGTGGGTGGAGGATGTTTACCGGTAGTAGGGCCACTTATGGTTCTGGACACTTGGATTTGGAATTAGTTTTGGCTAATTTGGCCATGGATACAAATTAAATAAAGAACAAAATGACACAACAGTCTAAAGTTGTTCCAAGCAGATTTAAATTGGTTTAATCGGCTTGCATGTCTGTCTGCTTCAAGTTTAAACTTCACTTACACCATTCTAAGTGTTATGTGCGTCCATGCCTGTAGTTGAGATGTAGTAGAAACGCTGTCATCTCTCATGGTTTACCTTGGGGTGCAGAAACCTTGATTAGCAGAGTAGATGATTCTAGAGGAGCAAAACAGAGCTTGTTACTGAAGATCCAATGCCAGACTTTTCCCATATTACTACAGTTTGTAAAGATGCCATATTGACCCTGGTGAGAGTGCTCCTTTTGTATATACAGTATATATATTACTCAAGATACCCGGTTGACTTGAGTACTGAACATTAGGGGGAAAAGTGCTTTGGAGCATTATCCACCATTAGATCCTGATTTTATGGATTAATTTACCATTATCACAGGCTATAGCATTAGCTTCTTCATATGCACACATGGTGGATGTTTCTTTTTTTTGGTCTAAGCTAGAGGCTACTAGGCATATGGAAGACAGTTTCTGCTGCTCCTGGGTGCTTATTCAGCAGACTTGTACTTGTTGTCCTCTCCCTTTTTCAACCAAGTTCAAGAATGTTGTGTAATTCAATAGGAATTTATCATGTTTTTCTGCCAAGGTTGTCTTAATCCATGCGCAAAAATTCTTTAGGGTCTCTGTTCCCTTTCTGCCTTTTAAAGGCAAGCTTAACTTCAGTACAGTGAGGTCAGTCAGATCTGTATGTAGAATGAGTGACAGTGACAGATTTTTCCCAAAGACAGCTGAGGAAAAGGAGTTTGGTATATACATGCCAGTACCAGATGTGAGGGGAAATTAACAAGCATCCTTTTTTTGGAAGAGAGTATTCATTTTGAAATGTCCATCCATAACAAACAGTATACTGGGGTGAAAAATGTTAAGAAAAGTAGCATAAGATCCCAACCTGATGAAACCATTTTTCCTCTCCTGTTCCATAGCTAAGTACTTGGATTAGAATTTAGAAAACAAGCCCCCCTGCCCCCCCTTCTCCTGAAAATCTGGTTCCTTTTAACAAATTAAGTATATGTGCCATTATTTAAGTATTTAAGATTGTGCAATTTTATATTAGTGAAACATGTTAACAAAACATGATGTTATGCAGGAGAAATGAGGTAGTAGTTATACTGAATTTATGGTAAAATATTATTTTACAGTTTGATCCAATGGCAAAGCAACAACACCCTGCGTTCTTAGGCAGGAGGCCCAAATTCAGTTACTTCTGCCAATCTGTTGAATTCTGGTAACCCCTCCTGGCAACAAGCAGAAACAAGTCTCTGAAAGAAATTAGTTTCTGAACTGGAAGACTATTGACTGAGATGCAAGATCATAAGTGATGAGAGTATAAGGCCAATATGGGAGGAAAAGGGAAACTCTTCAACCCTTCCAATATATCTCTTTCCCTTACCGGTTGTTTTTCCTTGCATACTGATATTCTTGAGCGTGTGACTATTTTTATAACTGAACTTGTCCTCTCTTTGGCTGAATGATGATTATTGAGAGTATAATTAAAACAAAAATACTTTGAAATGTTAATTCTGTAGCAAGTCTAATTACTTAATTTTTAAATGAACTTCAGCATGCTCCAGAATTTTGCTTGGGTGAAGTGATAGATTGTTTTGTGCCTGGAACAGTTTTAAGAGATTGTGGGGATTTGGATATACTAGGATTATAACACCACCCCATCTTTATTTTCCCACAGCTGTGGGTATCGCTAACTTAGTTTAGTGTGATTTTTTGCAATGTTGTAAAAATTTCTGCTTATGGTCAGTCAGTGAAATCTGCATTTTTGCACAAAACTTGTTTTTTGGGTTTTTTTGGTCTTTTTTTCCCCCAAAAACTGAATTACGCATCAGAGGATCCAAGAAAAAGTTGATTTTTTTTTTTGTGCTTGTAGCCATGGTAAGAACAAGCAGTGCAAGGGAGCTTACTGGTAAATTGCTAACAAAAGGAAGAAAAAGGGGACAGTAGAGTTCTGGCTACATACTAGGGTAGCCAGTTTGTAGCTGTGTATATTTGGGGTTGAGAAGCAATGCAGTATGGGATGTCTGGAGAACTGACCCAACCCCTGTCCTTTGGTGTCCACACATGCCACTGACCAGTTCATAGCGAACTCATAGTATTTGTTAACTGGATCATTTTATAAGTTTGTATCCATTTAGAATCGCTATGTCAACAAGAAGTCTTACAGCTGCTGGTAGATTTACACTTTAAGCTCATATTTTTTTTTTTATAACTTTAATATACTGAATTGAAAAGGTATTAGAAGGGCACCATGACTTACTATTTCAGGACTAATTATGATTCTGCTTGTAGATACGATGGATGAAATGAAAACTTTTAGATAAAATAAATGGGAAAGTCACTGTGAAGGTTTGTGAAATAAAAGAGCTTAGGAACTTAGAGCAGTTTTATGTTAGGGAATACACTCCAAGCTTTTAACAGCAAACATGTAGCACTTTTTTTTCCCCCTTACAAAGCAATCCCTCGTTTTATTACTGTATTGGTGGTATTTAAAGGTCTGGTTTGCTCACCAAAAGTATATACGCATTAATGCATTAATACTGTACTCACAAGTGTGACAAATCCAAATAGCCTATGGTTTTGCAAAATGGTTGTGCTATTCAGCAAAGCCACAGGCAGCTGTTCACATGTTACAAAGACATCTGCAGTAATACATAGAGAATGGACTTTTTTTTTCTCTTTGTCATGTAAGGGAGGCAGTAATTGAAGTTGAGACTACAATGTAAAATCGTTGGGTTGTGGAAGTTATAAAAAAAATACGTAGAAGAATAGGATGTTTTTTCACTTTGCATACCATCTTTTATCTAAAATAGTGATTCTCAACCTTTTTAGATTCAAGGTACCCCTTCATAACTTTTCTGAGTTTTTAACAGTATCCCAGTTGAGAACCACTGTTGTGTTGCCTCAGCTTACCTTGGTGGTTTTCTTCCTGGGCAGACTGTGCATGAGGTACACAGGCCAGATTCACCTGGTGGTGGTAGCAGCAGCAGTCTGCTTCCTCAGTTGAGAACCACTGATCTAAACTATATTTATTTCAATAGTGAGGTGGTAGTAGTAGAGCACTTACACAGATTTTTTTAATGTAAGCCACTTATTGCCATAACAATGAATAAGAGAAACTGTTTAAAACTAATGGTAAGTGGAAAACTCTGATTTTGGGGACTGTAAATGGATTTTTATTTCAAAGGAAAATACGTGCATTTGCATTGTACTTTTCTCTTTATCTACTCCTTTATTCGTATGCGTTCATTTTTTATAATGGGCTTGCAGTTTTAGAAGCCGCTATTGATTGCTTTAGAGTATTTTTAGTGGGTTTTTTTTTTTTGTGTGATATATTAATTAGTTAATTCCACACCATGACTTAAGCTGTGCAGCTCTTTTAGTGACAGCTTCAGCTGAGAGAACACTCCAGGATTTTTACTCCATTTGTTTTTTAAGTTCATTTTTTCTATGCTGCATATCATGAGCCAAATTATATTGGGCAATAGAAGCATAATAGAGTACCTCATCTGCTTTGCACTCCAATGTTCCTGGTATTCTGTTTTTACTTCTGTTGAGTGCCAAGCTTAAGAGTACTATTCTGAAGGTATAGATGCAGTAAAAGGGTAAGCAGACAAGTCCTCTAGCAGCAGCAAGTGAAAGCACAAAGAGGATGGCTAAAGGGTATCTTCTAATTTTTGTTGTTCTTCCTGACATTCATAAAAGCTTCTGGTAAATATTTTGAAGTACAGGCTATTTTTGTACATCATTAGGCTTTTCTTAGCTATAAAAGCAGCAGTATGATCTCTGATGTTTTAAGTCCATCTTTTGCTAACAGTTTTATGGCCACCATGATTCATCCACAAGTGCCCGCATTTCTGTTGAACAATAGAGCTATTTTAGTTATGCTGTAAGTAGCCGCCTCATGCTTCTTAAAGAAAACTGATTTGCATAGAAAGAAAGCTAAAACTTAAAGATCAGGTGAAAAGAAGGGTTTCAAACTTTACCAAAGAATGAAGCAGTCTCCTCTTTAAAGGAAGAGACCCAGGGGAATCCTGACAACTGGAACTGGAGATGAGTTGATTGGATGGGTAAGAATAGACTCATGTAACATGAGCATGTTAGAGACTGTGTGTATATATACATACATAAATTCACAGCTGGTGTTAAAACTTCATAAATCTTTATTAGACAGAAATGTGCTTTTCTAGAATGAGCTAATTATTGTAAAGCTGCCTAAGATGGTATTAGACCCCAAGTTAGACTTTTCTTTCTTAATTGCACAAAATTAATGCTTCCGACTTTGCTTGCAACTTGTATAGATGTTTGTTTACATTTTTATTTTACGTTAGCACCATAAAAGATGCCAGTCTACACTCATTAAAACTTGTAAGAGGTCAGTGGCAAGCAAATCAGATAGCCAGAAGACAGCTATGAATGCCTGTCTGGAAAATAGATTTACAACCAAATTGCTTGTGACTTCAAGCATACAAAAGAAGAAATTAAGCAGGAACAGGAATTTGGTTGGTGGGTTAGGGTGACCTATATTTCTATCTTCTTAAGAACAGCAAATTAAGGATTATTGGCTTTATAACACGGAAAAATTGCATTTTTTTGTTTTCACTTTTTAACACTAGCAGGAAAAGGTTCTTGATGTGAAAGGGGAAAAATAGAATCTAATTGATAAATGTTCTTTCTTCAGCACAACTTAAGATCCTTAACTTAGTTCACTTAAATATAGGAATAGTGCTTATGTTTCTTTTGCCTCTGAATACAAAAATAATTTACAAAATAAAGAGTAAGGTGAAAGTTCCACTTGCACCTCTTTTTGGTGCTGTAGTAGGGAAAGCGGTGGCAGGGGGGTGGAGCTGGTGTTCAGAGTCCTGACCCCTGCTGCCTGAACCCCCCCCCATGTGCCTGCCCCCCCTTTCCCCTGCCCCAAATAGCCAAGGCCAGAGCTGCTATGCCACTGTCACTGCTACCAGGCTGGGCTGGGGTCAGCACAAGCTTCTGCTCAGTGCCCCAGCTTGAAGTGCAGACAGAGCCTGTGCTGCTGGAGAAAGGGTAAGCGGCAGGGCAGAAGCTGCAGGGGTGGCAGGAACTTGGGGAAGGTAAGGGCAGGGACCTGAGGCTGCAGTGGGCGGATAGTGGCTGCGGCTCCAGCCTTGACCTGGAGCCAGGGCCGCAGAAGCTGCCTGTTCTCCCATCACCTTGTACTCAATTCCAAGACAAAGGGATTTTTCCCCCTTGTTAAGTGGGGGAGGGAAACCTCATCTTGGAATCGAGTAAATATGGTTGTAGAGGACAGTTAGTTGCAGCTCATTCTGTCTGTGGGGTGAATCGAGAGAAGGGTGGGTGTGGCACCACATTTATAAGAAACTGTGTCTTCATAGGAAAGTATGTCTTTCTTAAACTTGTAAAATGTGACACTTTAGGAGGAATTTACCAAACAAATTAAAATAAGATCTGTGTTTTAGCAAAAACTCCAGTGTAGGTTAGGCACAAATGCTTGGAGCTGCTTTTACATATGTTGTAGGCAAACCTTTTGAAAATATTAGTGAAATCTATTGAAAGTTGAGTCCTGAGAGCAACTGCTGGACAAGCAAGTGCTTTTGTTACACTAACACAGTTGCTAGCTGAGATCTGTAGAGATGCAGTAGAATTTGACACTTTTAATAAGTAAACTCCCTTGTTTATGGGAGTATGTAGATTATCCTTTGACTGCTTATCAGTGTAGTACACCTATTTTATTGGCAGTGAAGGTTCTTTGGGTAAGCGTGATCACTTTTATTAGGCCAACTAAAAAGTTGGAGAAATTGTTCTTTGCAAGCTTTTGGGCACAAACACCCTTCTTCAGGCTCTCACTAAGCCACAAGTACACGGGGTGAGGTGGGGGAGAAGGAGTGAGCAGTATTCTGGGGTACTGGGGAAAGCAGTGGATGGGAGGGTGAGGTGTTTACACTAGAGTACATTACAGGGATGCATCCACATGAGTGCACACGTGCATCTTGCAGCGCCTCAAAGCCCTTTGAGACTCTGCACGAGGCATGTGCGGGAATGAGAATGTTCCCCATGCTTCAAATTTAGACCCTTGGGGTCGAAAAAAACCATGGTGGAAAAAAGTGGGGCAACCAAAGGCTCGGTCCTCCACAGAGATGCTCTGGTAGCCTGTCAGAGGGTCTCTGTGGTTGGCCCTTTCCCCCGGTGCTGAAGCACACTGCCTGCAGTGACTGGGACTTGGGCTCCATGCCAGGTAAGTAGGGGGTGGGGGGAGCTGCAGGAGTGGCGGGGGATGACTACTGAGCATGCAGATGACCATGGCGGGGCAGCTCAGGAGGGGTGGGTCCACTGGCCACGCACTGCATGGTTCCAGCCCCCCCCCCCGGTCCCCTCCCTGCTCGGCTCCAGCCGGCCTGCTCAGCCTGCAGCTGGGTACAGCTCCCTGCCTGGCTGCAGCCCCTCCCCTGCATGCTCTCTGCCCAGCTGCAGCCTCCTCGCTCACCCCCCATCTGGCTCTAACCTCCCAGCAGCTTACCAACAACAGCAGCTGCACTCTTTGCCCTGTGCACAGCCCTCTTGCACGGCAGAGAGCAGCACGGCTCAGCCCCAGCCGTCAGGTGTCTGTGCTGCCTCTACCACAGCGTGCTGCTGCATCCCTGCTCGGCTTGGTGTGGTGCGGGGCTGTGTGCTTTTGGGCAGCTCTGGGCTGTCACCTGGGGCTGCATGCCGTTCGTGAGGACTGCCAGCCACACCAGCTCAGGTCCCGTGTGCATGAGCCCTGCACTGTCCAGCTGGGCTGTTTCTGTGCACACTAGACCTGGGCCTGGGTGACAGCCTGATTCTGCCTGAAAGCACATGGCCCCATGCTGCGCCGGGCCATAGCAAGGTGCTGTGGCAGAGGCTGTGCAGATTCCTGGCAGCTGGGGCTGAACCGTGCTGCCCAGGGGGGCTGTTCCATGAGGCCAAGAACATGGCTGCTGTTGCTGGTAAGCTGCAGCAGGGGGGAGTGGGGGGACTTGGAGCTGGGTTGAGGGCAAGCAAGGAGGCTGGAGCTGATCAGGAGATGTGCGGGGGGGGTAGGGGGGCTGCAGCCAGGCAGGGAGTGCACCGGGGGGGCTGCACCTGGCCGTGGGCTGAGCTGGGGGGCTGGACCTGAGCGAGCAGGCTGCAGCCAAGCAGTGAGGCGAGCAGCTGGCTGCACCTGGCCTCAGGCCAAATGCGGGGGCTGGAGCCAGGTGCAGGCTCAGTGGGGAGCCTGGAGTTGAGCGAGGAGGCTGCAGCCAAGCAGGGAGGCGAGGAGGGGGCTGCACCTGGCCATGGGCTGAGCGATTGGTGGGGGCGGGGCTAGGGCTAGGCATGGGCTGAGGTGTGGGGAGGGCTGGAACTGAGCAGGTGGCTGCACCCGGCTGTGGGGTAAGCGGGGTGGGGGGGAAGGCTTGGAGTCATGAGGGGGGCGGCCAGTGGGCCGACCCTTCCTGAGCTGCCTCCCCATGGTCCTCCACACATTCAGTAGTCCCCCCCACTCCTCCAGCTCCCCCCACCCCTACTTACTTGGTACAGAGCCCAGCTCCCAGTTGCTGTGACCCCTGTGGCGGGGACATGTGGCCTCTATGGAGGGAGCAGTCCATGAGGTGTGCAGGGGCGCTGTGCCCTGTGAGGGACAGGGGACCCACCCTTCCTGAGCAGCTCCCTGCTTGTGTCCCCCCCCACAACCTGAAGCCACCCCCAAAAACCCCTTACCCACATTCCTGGCCCTGCTGCGCGCTCTCTCTCTCTCTCTCCCTTTCCCTCCCCCCAGTGGTCTTTTGTTTTAATTGTGGAGGAACATAGATTTGGGGGTATTTTAATCAATAAATTTGGGATTTTTTTTTTTCTTCAGAGATTTTGCAGGTATTAGATGGGAAACACCAGAATTCCTGCAAGTGTAGCAAGTGGCAGGACCCAGGCAGAAGAGCCTGCTCAGGGTTGGCACCCAGTTGGAGGTGGCTGACTTCCTAGCTGCTTGGGGCCATGCTTTGACAGTTCCCTACATGGGAACATCTTCCAGGTAATAGCTGCCCCAATGGCTGGGCAGGGGCACACATGGCAGTAGTGCCACGCAAAGGCAACTGTACAGCCACAGCCCACCGGCAGCTGGCCCAGAGGGGCAGGTGCCTCTACTGGCTGTGCAGTCTCCATCTGGGTCTGGCAGGTGTGCAGCCTTGGGGCCACATGCTGTCACAGATGGCAGCAGGTCACAGCCAGGCAGATGCAGTGGGTAGAGGGTGCAGGGAACTTTCAGGGCTGCTTCAGCAGTCCAGCTGGCACAAGGGGTAGTGTCCCCAGATACCAATCGGCCGGTTCCCAGAAGCTCCTGAGCTACTTGCCAGGGCAGCTTTTTATATTGCTGGGGCCAGCACAGGTGGCTCTAGATCCCCCTGGTTGCAGATCCAGGAGGAGGCAGGCAGGGTTATTTTGCCCCAAGTGACACAATTTGCCCCATAGCAAAGTGCATGTCTGGGCATGTGCGCTGAGGCAAAAAGCCCTGGCTCATTTGCACCTCTTGTATTTGAGCTTCTGCAAGCACAAGTGCTTGCATGTGTGGACATGCCCCTGTAGTCTAGCCTTGAAGTTATGAAGGTATGGATGAATGTGGCCAGATCTGAATCTGAAAGAAAGCATCAATGCTTTCTTGCCCAATGGAGCTGATGAAATGTGCTCTTGGCTTCAGTTGCTACCTGGAGATCTAAAGGTGGCAGTGGATCCAGGAGCATCCCAAGGCTGCAAACCTGAATGAAAAGGGAAGGCTGAACTCCCATCAGTGAATACCCACCAGGGCATGTCAGTTAGAGGTGCACTGATATATAGGTCCATATCGAATTGGTACCAATAAAAGGAAAATTGACGTTATTGGCAATCAGCTATTTTGGCTGATGATGTCGCTGATAAATGCCAGGTGCATGCACACAGCCACAGCATGCATGTGGCCAGGAATGCAGCCCGGCAGCTTGGAGAGCAGCATCCAGCTGGTAAGTCTGCGGGGGGGGAGAATATTTAGATGTAGGCTACTTAAAAGAGAAGATGGGAGCAGAACACAGAATGATGATGTAAGTTTTAAAATGAAAAAAAGTGAAAAAATGAATTTAGTGCAGAACTCTTGGCTCTTGCCTTCTCGCTTTTGCAACTCTAATTTTGGGCTTTGCAAATAGCTCATTGAAACTTAAGTTCTCATTGTTTTCTGGCAGTCCCTCACAAGTCTAATTCTAAGGGCCTTATTATGAGGTAATTTTGGGTGGTCCCTGGAGTTCTTAACACCTGGACTGTCCTTATATTAACATGTGAAACTGGTTTTAAGCACCTGTTTGGCAGCTCCAAGTTATGGCATTCCAGGGCAGGATTATTGATCCACATTTTACTAAGATGTAGCCACTCTAGGTTAAACGCTCTAGTACACACTCTAGTATAAACACTGTATCCCTCATCCACTGTCTTCCCCAGCACACCAAATTTCTGTTCTCTCTCCCCCCCACCCCTTTTACTTGTGGCTGGTCATGCTGGAAAGCGTTAACCTGACAGCCAGCTGTTGCCACCACTATTGCTGCCACTGCTCTCTAGGCAGGCTCAGACCAGAGAAGAGCAGCAGCAGTGACCAAGCAGGTAAGTTAACCTTTCCTTGCCTGTTCCCCTGGGATAGACAGCATGGACAGCCACAAGTAAGCAGGGGGAGGAATTGGGGGAGTCTAGGGGCCTGGAGAGTGGGCAGATTCTTACCTTTTAGTCTTCCAGGTCCCTGCTGGCCTGAAGTACAACTGCTCCAAACTTCAGGTAGCACTAGCACCAATAAGCATTTGCACGGCTCAGTGTAAAGTGTAACAAGGCCCTGAGTAACCAGGTAAACATAAGTAACCTGCACCACAGTAGGGCAGTCTCAAAAAGAACTGCCATTTTTACTTGCAAGAAATGCTAGACTTAAAAGTTGAGTTGACTATGGAAAAGGACTCGAGAGTTCTAAAAATCTTCTCATGATCAAAGCTAGACATAAATGCTTTCAGAGAGCAGTTTGCAAACTTTTAAGGCTGTGAGCCGGGTTGACCCTGTTTGGGTCAGAGATAGTGGGTGCTAGGACCCAGCTGCTGCTGGTGCTATTCCTTGTGGTGGCACAGGGAAATGTATGCTGCTGAAACCCCTTGCCCCATGGGCCAGACCTGGCCTGTGGGCTGTAAGTTGCTGACTCCTGCTTTAAGAAGTCATCTTGAAAGAATTTGTTAAGGAGATATTGTTTATTGGACCAACTATGTAGTTAGGATAAAGTTAGACAAGCTCTCAAACAGACATTCTTCCTCAGCAAGTTAAGCACAGCGTAGGGGAGGAGCTGAAAGAAATTCTCAGGTGTGGCAGATACACAAATAGCAAAAGAAAAGAAGCTGAGTAGTTTGTGTGTGGTGGGGGGAGGGTTGGGTCAGTTCTCACCTTCTTTGTGTAGAGAGTATTCAAGAGTTGGATACATTTGTAATGTATCCAACTGTGGCTGTAAATCCAATATCAATGTTTAGACCTTGGTTCTTAAGTGTCCAGCCAGCTTATGAATGTTTATTCCCAAATTTACCTTTCAAAAGCTTGTCTAACTTTAGCCTAGCTACATTGTTGTTCCAATAAAAGATATCACCCTAAGAAATCTTTTCCCCTTCCATATTTTTTCTGGACCATAATGGCTACAACATCAGCCTCACACTACCGTATCTTTAAAGATGACACTTTAAGAAGCAGCTGTATAAATCAGAACAGACAGGAATTTAAACAGCTTATCTAAACCAAGTAGTACAACAGCACTCCATGAAGAAATAGTTTTGCTCCTGGTGAAATAGACATTGTCTGTTGGTTTTTTTGGGGGGTGAGAGGTGTTATTTTTATCTGCAGATCTACATTTTTATAGAAACTGATATCTGAGCAGATGGGTGCAAACATAATCATTATCAAATCATGGGATTAAATCAGAAACTCTGTTAATTATATTGTATCAAAATGTCATGCTTTGCCTCAGATGCTTATCTGTTTGCAATAATAAACCTGTACAGTATTGCATCAGCAACCAGCCTTTCTTACCTGAGTGAATTTTTTGGCTTGTAGCATTGCATTTCATTATGCCTTTCTTTAATTATGCAATTGATGGATTAATAATAATAATAAAAGTTTACTCTGAAGTCCTCAAATGAAAATAGTGTAAGAAATGCAAATTATCAATCGACCAGATCAAGGAAGGACTATATCTATTATTCCTAATGTTAAATAATAGATCTTTCATATTTTTTTTTTATAGTCCACTATATAATTAAAGTGTAGGCTTGTACCTGCCCTCTTCCAAGATGAATTGTTCAGAAGTTCAATACAGAAATTGTGGAAGAAATGTACTAATCGTGGTTTTTCATTTTATTGGTTTATTTTATAAGTTCAGAGTTTATTGCCCTAATAATCCAGTGTCAGTGAATACATGATATCAAGAAAAGGTTTAGTAGGTCAGGGGAAGTGATTATTCCCCTCTGTTTTTATTGGTGAAATCACATATGGAGTACTGTGTCCAGTTTTGCCACCCCCACTATAGAAACGATGTGAACAAATTGGACAGAGTCCAGTAGAGAGCAGTGAAAATAGTTAGGGGTCTAGGGCGCATGACTTATGAAGAGAGGCTGAGGAAACTGGGTTTAGTTAGTCTGGAGAAGGGAAGATTAAGGTGGGATTTAATAGTAGCTTTCAACTACCTGAAGGGTGGTTCCAAAGAGGATGGAACTAGGCTGTTCTCAGTGGTGGCAGATGACAGAACAAGGAGCAACAGTCTCATGTTGCGGCAAGGAAAGTTTAGGTTAGATATTAGAAAGAACTTTTTCACAAGGAGCATAGTAAAGCGCTGGAACAGGTTATGCAGAGAGGTCTTGGAATCTCCATCCTTGGAGGTTTTTAAGACCCGGCTGGACAGGGCCTTGACTGAGATAATTTAGTTGGGGATGGTCCTACTTTGAGCAGGGGGCATGGGCTAGATAATCTCCTGAGGTCCCTTTCAACCCTAACTTTCTATGATTCAATGTCTTTGCTTTGAATCCAGGTGCGTGCAGTTTCAGGACATTAGTTTTCAAAATAGAGTAAGTATTTGGAATATTTCATGGGTTTTCAGTATCAGTTTTGAACATGAAATTGATATTCTTTTTAAAATCTTGGGAACTATTTCCATTTTGTTTTTTCCAACCAAAGTTTCTTTATAGAAATATAAGTGAGGAATACGTATGTAAATGTGCTACTGGGTTAGTTCATCTTGTATTCTGAACTTGTCTTGATTCCTAGTAGGTGCTGTGTTTAATGCTCTTGGTAACTAAAATGTTAGATTCCTCTTGTTTCACTCGCAGAACAACCGGTCACTCAAAAGTGTGTAATTTTGTAAGACCCGTAACAGCTTATGTGGAAAGGATTAAGATCTGTAGAAACTTCAAATCAACTCCTACTCAGTGGTTTAGAGAGAAAAGAAAAGTGTCTGTCTGTCTGTCTGTCTGTCTGTCTGTCTGTCTGTCTGTCTGTCTGTCTGTCTGTCTGGATATAGATATATAGAATAAATAAATAAAAAAGGGTGTTTCCTATCTGTGTTAGTGAGTCACACGAACATTCTGCATCACTTGCTCAGGTCTGTTAATATTACGAGGTAATTGCAAAACTGCTTGTGGGGGGTATATTGTTAAACAGTAAGAAAGTGACATAGTCAACGTATGATAATATTGTATTGAAAGCTTCTCTAGGCTATTTAATTTCACAGATCTGCATTTTGCATATTGGTTTAAGGTACTGTTCCACCCAGGAGGGTACACGCACATACCAGCAGACTCTCCTTATGCCTAAAGAAGGGTGTTTGTGTCTGAAAGCTGGTAAAGAACAATTGTTCTAACTATTTAGTTGGCCTAATAAAGGAGATCACCGAAAGAATTTTGTCTGTGTCCTTAGACCAACATGGTTATAACCATAACCAACACCCCACTATTCAGTGTTGCAACTGTGTTTACATTTCAGTTTTTACTTTGCTTATGAGAATTTTCCTTTTTGATTGCCTGTTAATGTCTGCCTTTAAAGAGACTACAGCATAAATAAATGCTGGAAAAAGGAAATAATTTTATCCAGTTCTCATTTACTTATTTCAGAGCTAATTTAAAATTGATTTAGGTATTGCAGGAATCAGGAGTCTGCCATTTACTTATCATTTTCAAAGCAAATTGAAAATTGGAGATTTTTTTAAACACTCATTTCCTATAATACATTTTATGGCTTATTGATGTTTTACAGAGTTTCACTTTGTAACAAGTAGTTAAAAAATAGTAGTAACCCAATTTTGACTGCTTTGGTTACTTTTAATGTAGAATAAGATTCATTTTTATCCAGTCTTTTAAATAGGAATCAGCACATTAGTCTAATGTTTATTATTCAGTTGTACCTCCTGGTGTTTATAAGTGTCGCTGCCTCTTTTAAGTATATTTTAGAACAGGTGCGGTCAATCTGGAACATGGGTATCACAAGTGGGACAAGCAGCCTGTGTGTGTGGCATGCGGCAGATTGAGTGGGGGGACAGGCAGCACTGTGGCATACAGGGCAGGGAGCAGAAAGCAGAGCACCATATCAGGCAAGGAAAAGGGACTGGAGTGGTTGCTGAGGCGCGTACAGGGCTAAATTATGCCATGCTTGCTGAAAAGGTTGGCTCCCACTGCTTTTTGAGTGTGGCTCTTTGAACATGATTAAAAGAGCAAACCTTCAGTTACGTATTACACAAGTATTTTGAGAGAACAAGCTTAAGCAAGGCTGAGTCTTCATAGAGAAGCCTAAATGCATCATTCAGGTTGCAAAATTTCCCTGGGGCTTCTGGGAGGAGCGTTGTCTTTCCATTCAGACAGAACAGCAATATTATGTCCGTTCTGAGTATTATAATCTTATCTTTAAGAGGCATAGTTACTTTTAAGAGGTAGGTGTCTCCATTTGCCAGAGGCAAGGATTGTTGCAGGGGATATCTTTTATTGGATCAACTGCATGGCTGGGATAGAGTTTAGAGAAGTGTTTGAATGCAAAGCATTCTTCATCAGTTCTGAGGGAAGGAGGCACATTGATGATTAAAAACAGTGTGGAAGGAGCCATTTGCAATCTCAGCGCCTGCCTCCATTTTTTTCATTGTGCACATTGACTCTGCTAAATTCATTTATTGTGTGGTTTCATTGTCCTAGAGCAGGTTTCACATATGGGGAGGAATGGCATGTGTGTTGAGGCAAAAGGGGACAGTAATTATTGCTTCAACCTGAATGATGTAGAAAGTTCATGCTTTAGCCTCTTAAATTAAACACATAACAATTCCTCACTTCTTTGCTTGGGGCCCTTCTAGACCTTTAGGTAAAGGCGTGATAGTATCTAATGCATGATCCTTACAATTGTGCCTCTCGCCATGCCACACGTGCATGGTTGGAGGCATGATTATGGAATCCAGTGTCAGATCCTATTATACCTTATTGCTGGATTGCTATCTCAGTCTCCCCCTTCACTGGCAGATGAAAAGCTCCCACAGCCGTGAGTTCCATTAGCTGATGGGGCTCCCAGCCACAGGAGGACACCTGGCTACATGTGCAAATTAAAGCTGGATAGAAACCAGCTATAAAGTTATTGCACATGTTCCAGGGCTAACTTTATAGCTGGTTGGACCTTTTTATGGTATGATAATTAATTTGCATGTGTAGCTGATCTAAATACAATTGTGTAATTAACCTGGTGATTGTGTGATGTGTAAGACAGTTCAGACCATCCAAAGTTCCTATTTTTCCTGTTCCAAACTTTCCCAACATCAAAAATATTGGTGTCTAGCTTCTTCACACTTTTTTCTCCTTTGTAGAACTTTGTTTAATCATCATTATATATCAAGATAATCAATAATTTCTGTCAGGACAATAGACCATGGTTAGTTTCCCAATTCCATAAAATTACTTGTGTGTCACTTATCCTGTAGCAGCTTCTTTTAGCCATTTTTAAGCTTTAAGCTTGAGAATTGGGTATGGTTGATCACTGCTGATACCCATAAGAAAATGATTCCTAAGTTTAAACTCTAAACATTTATTCTGAGAATTTGTTGAAACTAATGAGAAATATTCACTCCATTTTAGCATTGTTTCTATTTTCATAAAAGAGCCTGTGGTCTAATGAAATGTTGATTTAATGGGCATTGTACTCTGCTGAATTTCTGTGGAATTTCTGCGGACCAGTTGGGGAGCCCAGTGGGTGGATGATATGGGTCTTTGGCCCAAATCCAGCGCAGAGGTTGAATCTTGGTTACCCCAGGTTTAAACTGCAGCAAAGCAGATGTATCAGATATTAAAAACTTCTTAACTGCAAGAACAGCAGGACAATGTTCATGAACTTCCTTAAGCTGCTTAAGGAAGTTCAGGAACGTACTTCACTGAAAGTTTTCAAAAAGAGGCTGTTTAGACATCTGTCTGGAATGATTTAGGATTAGTGAATTCTGCATCTGTGCAAGGGGTTGGACTTGCATGACCCTCAAGGTTCCTTCCACTTCTGTTATTCTCCTTATATCTTTCATGGATTTAGCCTGTATCAGGCTTGAAATAGGCAAGACAGTAACTGCCTAACCTGATGTCCTACCTGTCTCTCTTCTTTTTCTACCAGTTATCTGATACCAAGTAAAATTTTAAAAGAGCATCACTACAAAGTTAACAGTTTCCACCCAGTAGTTTTATCCTGGAAATCAGAGAAGGGAAAGGTAGAGAAGCAAAAGCAGAAAGACAACAGCTGTAACAAAAGATGTACGCTGCATGCCTTCCTCCCTATTTTTGGAGGAAAAAGGCAATTGTGGGGAAGAGGGAGGAGGAAGACTCGGGCACCCAGACTGGTGATGGAGATTTCTGTTACCTTGCTCTTGGCGAAAGCAGTTAGTGCAGGAAACTCATTTAATAGAGCATTTTTCCTTTAGCAGTATTTCTGAAATGTGGCGCCACAGTTTCTGAACCAAATTTTCCATTCTTTGTTGTTTTTTGACTTGCACAAGAATGTGACTCCAAATCTTTGGTTGAAGAAGCAAGCTCTTCTAGCATTTTTTCAGTTCACTCTCAGTACTGTGTTATCGTAGTGCTGTATTTGCAAGTACTACCCTTCTGTTGGATAGCTTTGAATGGATATATTGTTAGAAGAACACTGTATTTTCTCACATATCACACCCCAGAATATAATGCAAACCTTGTTTTGAAAGGTAGAATGAAGGGGAAAAGATCTTTCAGTTAGTAACTGAATAGGAGCAGCTAGAGAGCAGACCCTGCTTATTGCTCTGCTTCTTGTCAGTAGCATGCAGATTTTTACTTGCGCTTAAGTTCCGAGAAGCTACTCCTACCATATTTCTCACATACAGTGTGCACTGCAATTTCTAGTAGCTGATTTTTGCGGGGGGAAAAAAGTGTTTTTTTGCGTGTGAGAAAATTAATAGTATTGCTTGCTCAGGCTCTAAAGACATAAGAACATAAGTAGTACTACACTGGATCAGACCAATTGTCTGTCTAGCCCAGTATCCCATCTTTGACAACAGCAAGAAGACTACATGCTTTAGTGGCAGAACATTGACGTGGATATGTCTAGAGCAGGGGTGCTGAACCCTTGGCCTGCAGGCCATGTCTGGCCCCTGGTGTCTTGTCATCTGGCCCTTTGTGAGATCTTGTGCACAGGGCAGGCTGATCCTGGCATATGAGGCCAGGCAGAGGTAGCATGGGTTGAATCCAGGTGGATGGCCAGTTTATGAGGTATGAGTTCGTATCTAGTCCACAGAGCAGCCCCATGCCAGTTATTTGGCCTACAGGGCCAAAAGGTTGAGCACCACTGACCTCGAGTCACTTATCCCCTCTTCATTATCCTCCCTGGCATCTACCGTTATTGGTTTAGAGAAGCCAAAGAAAACACCGTGAACCATCCCATTTGATAGCTGTTAATAGATCTGCTATCCATTAATATTTCTAGTCCATTTTTGAACCTGGCTGTGCTATCTGCCTCCCACACCTCCCTGTGGCAATGAATTCCACAAGTTAACTATGGACTGTATAAAAAAATCTCTTTCTCTTGTTAATATTAAACCTATCTTCTGCTAACTTTAGTGGTTGCTCCCTAGTAGTTGTAATATTATGGGACTTGGTGATTAACAGTTCCATGTTCACTTGGTCTACACCTTTCATGATTTTATAGACCTCTATCATATGTCCCCTTAACCTTCTCCTTTCCAAAGTGAAGAGTCTTAGCCTTTTTAGTTTCTCTTAGTATGGCAGCTGTTTCCATACCCCTGATCATCTTAACTGCCTTTCTGTTTACCTTTTCCTGTTCTACTACATCCTGTTTGAGATGTGGAGACCAGAACTGGGTTCACTTTTGTTTTGTTGTTATTTTTAATATAGCCAGTAGGTGGGTGTGATTCTTCAGCACACCAGGTGAAATTGAACTAGGAGCTTCAGATTATTGACATCTAGGAGTACATCTGGTAGATTTTCTCATAACTCATATCTTAGCTGTCTTTCAGCCATATATTTTTCTCCTTAAAAGTTTTCTTATAGAGAAGTTGATTTTTCAACCTGCAGTAGACTGACTAGATTCCCACTGGCCTTTGTTACATATGAAGAACAAGTGTTTATCATGTAAGTTAAGTTGCAACTCAGAGATGTCTTTGCTGCCTCATGTAATTGAGCAATGTATTTGGTTAAAAAGAAGCAAATGAGTCTATTGGTCTTATTTCTTCCATTTATGCAGTAGTAGAGAGGTCATTTTGGGTTTGCATCATTTTTTGTCTGAAGTATGAGTAAACAGTTCTTCTCATTTAGGAAACCCCTAACTAGTAAGAATTGAGGTAATCAAGGTTCATCAACCTATAAGTCACTTGGAATATTCAGTATGCCTTTGCAGATGCTCTGATATGGATGGGTAAGTGAACTTTCTTAAAGTCTGTCTCTGTCTTGATATATGATGTTATCTCTTTCACAGTGTATCTGATATAGCATCGTTTTTTCCATCACTAGTCCTCTTGCTATCTCTTATCTTTTTTGTCTGTTATAGGTCATTTGAGAATCCCCATCACCCATAAGGACAAACTGATAGAAAAGATAACTGGAGACTGATAGTGGAGGGCACCATTTTATAATAAAGTAATATCCAGTCACTGATATGTCAGCTAGCTTTACTCTTCAAGGCTGTATGGAAACTTGTTGATTCTGTTAACCTCTAAAGCACGGACTGTCAAAACAATGTTCTCTCCTAGTCAGATTTGGTGTTTCCTTACTTTAAAGCCAAACCAAAGAGTATAATTCATTGACCAGTATTAAAAAGATAATCTACACCCCTCTAAACTCAGTTTCTGACTCAAACAGATCCAAGGTGTAAATTCAGCAACACAAAGCAAAGAATTATGTTTTTGTTTCTTGCTACCAAACACTGCAAGGATCAGGAGCCGCAGAACCTCTTATTTTGCCTCCCATCTCTCTCCTGGTCTTTAATAACCCCAGCATTGCATCAAGATTGATCAGCTTGTGTAACACTTTCAACTCAGGGGTTGGCAACCTACAGCCTGCTGGCCAAATCTGGCTTGCAGAGCCAGGGGTCTTCACTGGCATTTCAGCAGTGTAGGGCTTTGACTGAGAAGGGCTGGGTGTCAGGTCATGGCCTTGAACCTAGGGCCCTGGCCTGCCCAGTGCATGCGCTTATCTCAGCCTGTCACCTCCCCAGCTGAGCGTGTAGGTGGGACACAGGTGGTCAGAACCTTCCATTAGGGCCTAACTGCCTGTCCATTTCCTGCCACCAGAGCGGCTCACCACAGTCAGCTTACCCTTTACCCTTTCCTATAAAAACCCCTGACCCAAGAAGTATCTGGGGAACTGCGTTCAATCCCTTCCTAGACCATTTTGCTCTTGTCTTGTGCCTCTGCTGGCTCTCTGACTGATACCTTGGCTACCAACCTGGCTCACCCTTCTACTTCATGTTTTGCTTGACCCTTCAGCAATCTAATCCAACTCTTGGCTCGATCTCCTGGATACCCAGCTTGGGTCACCTGGCTGACCCTCTGGTTTCCTGACTGGGCTTCTTGGATTCACTTCCTGGCTTCTAGACCTGGCCCATGCCCACTCCTTGTTTCCCAAGTGTCCTCAACTTGGCCACCCGCCGCCTGGCATGTCACTGGGGAGGGGAGTTGTAGCTGGGGCTGCAGTGGTCATGGTGGTAGTACAGGTCAAGTTGGAGGTGGCCTGTGCTCAGCTAAAGTGACCTCCTATCTCAAAGTAATTAATGGTGTTATGTATCTGGGTCTCCAAATAAGATTCTCTAGGGCAGATTCCAAGGTCCATCATAAACAGTCTCCCCATTTGATACTAAAATAGTTCTGCCAAAAAAACGATCCTGTTGAATATGTAATGAATCTGTGCACCAATAGAGATTTTTGCAGGTGATACCAATAGCGAATTTTTAAGGAGGCATATTGGCCAAAACTGATCCAATTTCCAATACCAGCCTGGCAGCATGGAGAGCTGCCTCCAGCTGGTAAGCCTGGTTTTGTGGAAGGGGGAGGAGGGAGGGAAGGGGTATGGGGGGTGGGATGCAGATCAAAGCCCCTGCAGTGAGGGAGGCGTGGGGCTGCGGCAAGCGCTGCCCAGGTGGGGCAGGCACAGGATGGAGCCACGACTCGTTCGGGGGCACAAGGAGAGGGGGGAGTGGCTCCTGCCGCTGCATGTTGCTCAGCTAGGAGCTGCTGGTCTGGTGGTTCGTCCGGCACTCACCTGCTCGTTCAGTGGCTCCTGTTGCTGCTTCTACTGCTCGTCCAGGAGGGCGTGGGTGTGGCGGGTGCGGCATGTCTTCCCGGATCTGTGTGGGTTGGAGCGGGCCACTGCTGCCCCCCTAGACGAGCCACAGCTCTGTCCCATGCCCGTCCTGCCTTGGCTGGACAGCGCTTGCCCCAGCCCCGGCCTCAGCCCCATGCCACTGTCACTGCGGGGGCCTTGATGCATGCATGGGCCATTTATCGGCTAAATTATCAGCCGGATATGGCTGAATTTCTGATATAGTAAGTTTTCTTTATATCGGTGTCAATCTGATATCGGACCATTGGATCGGTGCACCTCTAGATCAGACCAGCAAATCCGTGTATACATAGCTTTCTTTTCAAACATTTCTTGTGCTGAATTTTAACTCATAAAATATTTTTTTCTCAATACACAAATTTCTCTATTCTTCAATACAAAAAAAAGACAGGTTTTTAAAATTCCAGCTTTGCTATCCATATATGTTACAAGTTCTTCTGTGTTGTACTAGAGTGATGAGAGCTGTTAGAAGTTTCCAGGAGCTAGGATAAGTTACAGGTGGAAAAACAGTTCTAACAAATGGCTCCTTTTCAAGCTTCCAGCAAGCCAAAATAGGTTTGTCAGTTTTCCCAACAAGCCACAGTCTTTCAGGCTTTCTGACAAGCCAAAATATTTCCTGTTTCTCTGTTTGACTAATAGATTGCTATCGAGTAAGCACATGTCTAGACATCAGTAGAATCATTCTCTTTGTTCAGAGGCAACTTTTAAGACATATTGCTCATTTTTAAAAGAGGGAGGCCAACAGACATTCCATATACTGTGTTTGGACCACTTTGAAGTGCAGTAAACAACTAAAGCAGTATTACTTTTTGTTGTGGAAAATGCTGCTTTGACTTTTTGCGCTAAGATTGCGTATTACTTTGATCACCTTTTTCAAAGTTTAATACATTATTTAAGTGGAAAAAAAATATAGCCTGGTTGAATTTCTTGTGTTCTTGTCAGTCTAGATGAATCCCAATCCTTCAGGGTCAAGAGGAATTCAGGTTCAGTTGTGGAGTGCATGTCTGTTATTTCAGGAATTTGCACATGTACTGTTTAAATCACTGATTCTTTTTGTAATGGCTGTTTTATGGTCTGGATTTATTCCTGTGAAATTTTATTCATCAGATTTCCATACTGTTTTTTCTGTATTAAATTATATAAATAGGACACAGGACATTAATGGTTTTACAAGTTCCTTTGTTTCTCAAAACTTTTCTAAATCCTCGCATCTTTAAGCTGATTTTTGAAATCTACTGTTAAAAATATTGGATGGCATTTCTAAGACTATATTAATGATTATAAGTTTATATAATGTAATCTTTTCTCCATAATTATTGAAAATATAGGAAAAATGATCTAAAATACAGTGGTGGTTGGCAATTTAGTTGCTTTTATTAATTTTTGATGTAAGTATATGAAAACCAGTTTTACCAGGATTGCCAAGTTCTTGAACAATAATGCTACTGAAAACAAGAATTTATCTGAATTGAATTTGCTTCTCATGAGATTTTTTTCTCCAGTATTTATTTTCCTTAGATTAAATGTACTGTAATGATGTAATTCTCACTGCTATGGTAAAAGATACCAACATGTCTGCGTTAAATTCTCATTTCTTGTTTTCAAGGGGTGGTTGTTAAAACTTTCTCAAAACTTTCTCAAGCACAACTGGTCTACATATTTTCATGCATGGTTTACTTGAGTGGGGGAAAAAAAAGGGCCAGTTATTTGGGTTTTTTTAGTGAAATAAGACATTTTAATTTTAGAAGACTTGCACTTAAAACTCACAAGCTTGTTTTCTTTTTTACAACTCTTGCCATAATTACAGATGGCCCCTATCAGCCCCAGTCCTGAAAACCTATCTATGTAGAAATGTGAAGACAAAAGATCAAGCAAGTAACTTCACTTTTTAGTGTCATCCTTTGCATAGTTTCCAATAAGCACTGCCATGGCTTTTCATGTACAGATTTTAGGGAACCGATGCAGCTCAATATGCTAGTTGTTTTTTCAGGGTCTCTTGTGGCTTTTATTGAACATCTGCAGTGGGGCTCAGCCAGTGGCAATACAAGTTCTGTTGACCTGGCAGGATAAATGGAGGGGAGACAATTTTAAAGCAGGAACTGTCCATGTTGACTGACTTAACAACAGATCTGAAAGAAACCTTTCCCTCTGGAACAGAAGTGCTTTGCATATGGACTGAATCCAGCCTGTGGAGCCATTGCATCCAACCTTCACAGGTCAGGAAATTTGGCAGCGGGGAAGCAGTGGTAATTAATACTTCTACCCCTTCCCCTGCTGCCAAGTTTCCAAGCCCTACACAGCTGGATTGGAGCCAAGCTAGACCCTTTTCCCTTCTCCCCCAAGTGTGTGTCCCCTCCCCCCAGTGCATTAGGCTGGACTTTCCTCCCATGTGCTGTATAGGGCCCACCAGCCAGATTCAGCATGCAAGTGGACCAGGTACTGTCTGTCTGACCCACAGGGGAAAAAGGTTGGGCATTACTGCTCTAGAGCATGTGGATTTGTGAGGCTGTGCTCTCTAAACTCTGTAGAACTGAAATGTGAAGAGACTCTGTTCAGTAGGCTGCAGAAAAAATACATGACTGTAAATATAAGGTACAGGTGCATCCTACCGTCTGTCTGTATATGAGCATGCCTGTTGCAGTCTACTACGCTGTTACTGTTCTTGTTTCAAACCCTTTTCTTTTTTTTAACTTTAGCCAGCTCTAGTTTGAAACATAGTTGAAAGGGTGTCATGAGCTTTGGGTTCCTAAATTTTTGTCCATTTTACATTTTTGATTAAAATCATTATTGAAATATTGTGTTATGTTTTTGTTTTACATGTGTGCCTACTATAAGGATTTACAGTTTGCCATTTGTTAAGGAATTTTCTATTTTATTAAATGTCAGGCTGCTACAACATTAGATAGCACAGAAAGACGAGGCAGGGGACTAAATTTATCCTTGTATCACTTTATTGACTTGTGACATGAGTTACTCCATATACATGAGAAATTTCTCCTATGATTTCAAATGAAATGATTGAAACAGAGTACTTCAGTTAAGAGCAAGCATGATTTGATCACCACACCTGTTCTAGGGCTTAGCTTACAGACAATAAGCAATTGTTCGTTTTAAGGGGACCTGTTTAGAGCAGAGAACAGTAAGTACAAACATATGGAACTTATTCCCTTGATAGGCCATGCCAGGTTTATTTGTATACCTAACGAGCAGTGCATAACTTTTGAATTGCCTGCAATGTAACACTAGTGCTGTGACTTTTGCTTTTGTTTAGTTTTTTACTTGGGGCCAGATGTGGTTTAGATGCATGTTTTTTTTTTTTCCTGAGCTGCTTGTGTGGAATGTTTTAAAAATGGCAGTACTAAAAAAGTCTGCAAAACCACGAGCCCGTTGATTATTTGAAATTTCACTCATTCCTTCCAAATATGTTTTGATTTATATACTTTCACTCAAGCCTGCTGCTGGGCATTAGGAAAAATAAAGAATCTTACAAAGCCTTCGAATCCTGAAAAGAAATTATCAGAAGAGCAACATGGTCTGCTTATTTTCAAGTACTCAATGTTCTCTTGTACTAATTAGTACAATAATAAGTATATGCTTCTTTCTGATACCCAGAATGCTTAGCTGTGTGCCTGAAATTGCTGTAGCAATTGCCTCATACACTAAAAATGCTCCTAGTTCTCTATAAACAAATCTTTGTGCTGCCCTTTAAGCATGCTTCCTATAGCTTGGCAGTGACTGACTGACTGTTTAAGATTCATTTGCATGACCAGCTATTAGGCACTCTCCCAAGAGAGTAGTAGAGTTTTCAGGAACCAGATTGCTTGTACAATATGGCCCCAAAATGCCATTACTGTGGCCACAAATGCCTTGGTTTATTTGCTTGTGACTAGGCAAATTTTCTGTCGGTAGTATTCACTAGTGGTCATTTCAGATGAAACAAAAAGTAGATAATGAAACTTCTTTTTAAAGCTTCAAGACTTTTTGGTGACAGGGTTGATGTTTGTGAGAGACATTATGTCAGGAAAGATTCACAGCCAGGAAACCCCAAGGAGCCTTTAGGCTTGATGGATTCTTAGTTAGTTGTTTACATCAGGAAAAGTACATCTTGCATATCTCCAGTTACTCTTGATCCTGGAGATCATAATTGGGAAAGGGAAAAAAAATAAAGTCAGGTAATGTCTTCCCTTCCCTGAGCTAACAATTACTTCCTTTGTTGGTAAAGAAAGGAAGATGCTTCCCATGGCCTCCATTTTTCAGGAACTGGTAGGATTTGAATTACTAGAGAGAGAAATTCAGGTTTAAAGGGATGGGGAAGGTCATGTTGGCAATTAATTGATACAGGGTCTTTTGCTTGACATGGAAAAGGGGTTCAGCATTAATCTTCATGAGTTGAGGGCAGTCAGAATAGCTTTGTTAGCTCCGCTGCATGTCTGCCATAAGCACGTGAGCAGTGTTGTGGTAATAAGTTTAATTCACGTCATGGAGAAATAATGTTTTCTATCAATCCCCTTCGTGCACTAGGCCAAGAAAATACCTACAGGCTTTCTTAGTAGATTTGAGCTCCACATGGATACTCTTAGAAAACCGTTAATCAATTTCTATCCAGGAAAGGGAAAGAAAACTGATCTTAAGTGCAGGATACTTTGCTGTGTTCATTTTAGTGCTTACCTTTTCTGACACACATATACTGGTATAATTTAGGTTGGTTCTTTGCACTGATGTAAATTACATTGGGATCTGGAGCAGGCAAACAAATGGTGTTTTAAGGTAGATACCACTTTATGGCAGGGAGCCTCGGGCAAACGGCAACAGTAGGAAAAGCTGCGAACACGCAACACTAACATTAGTGTAGTTTTACCCCCGATTCTTCTGGGGTAATTCTACACTGGAATTAAGTTGCACAGGTGTAGGGTTGCCTGTTATGCACCTGCTTTTTTTTTACACTGGTATAAATGATTTGTGCATCCATGGTCTAAGTCAGCCTATTTTTACACTGTCCAATATCTTTTACTAGAACAAAGCTGTTTTATTTACTAGTCATAAATTCCCTTCACCATACTTTCTTTGTTTCACATAATCGGGATGTCTTTCGTACAAATTCTTAAGCTAATCAGAATGTTCTGTGGAGGTGCTTTGACTTTTTTCTTGTGGTTTGTAGAGCCCTTAGCTTGCTTATGTAGATCCTGTTGTAGAGGGCTAGGGTCCCAAAGTGGGTCTGTCATCTCTTAGTTTGTTGCTAGTTGGCTATTGTAGTGCATTTGGGAAGCTGAAAAGCTAGCAGGCATCCTTTGCATGGCCAAGTATGTGCATAGATTGCTAAAATGGTTCCCCAGTCCTGTAACATTTCAGTGAAGGACTTTGGTAAGGCTGGCACTTGTTGATTAAGATTTATATTTATGAAACATTATAGGTTAGATGTAAAACCCTGTTTTCTTGCTGCCTGTTGCAAAACAGTTCTTTAGAAAATAGTTTCTGTATGTTCATCTTATTGAATCAGTAATGTTCGTGGGCCTATCATTGGTCTGGTTAGCATAGTGACTTGTCTTTCTGCCTTATGAATCGCAGTGTGGGTGTTGGTATTGAGATTCCAAACTTCACTTATAAAAACTTTTAATATCCTGGTAACAAGTGCTTAAGCTGCTGTTCTTGCTGCAGAGATCTATCTGCAGCTATCAAGATGGCTACAACCATACTCACAAGATACCTTCTCAAGGACAAGCACTAAGTATTTTACCTGTTCTTTGCCAGTATCGAGAACCATTTGACTGTCCTCCCTGCTGCACTAAATAGAACATTTGTCACCTAAAGTAAAATCGTATAATCACTAAATTGTCCATTCAAATCCATTTCATACCCATTTTATAGATCCACCTTCACTTAACCTTTTGATCTAATATTTCATTAAAGCAGTAAATAACAAGTAAAATTCTTTTTTAATGTAACGTGTTGCTTGAGATGATACATTTATAAACCTGATGTACAAGAGTCAAGGATTCTTTGTAATATTGAACCAACTTAACAGCTGGGAGAGCTGTTGGAAAAGCTTTTGGGCATTGGGTTCCCTTCCCTTCCTTATAAATCTGATGAAATTCAAAGCTGAAACAAAGCATAGTCTGGATACAGTCTTAGCATCAGCTCCCGGAGTTCAGGTGATCAGACATCTTCCTGCTAATCTTTAACTAATTATAGAAGCCATCGTGGAAGTAAGAATGGGATAATATGGCATAAAAAATCTCAAATTCCTTTTGGGGGCTGCTGTCTGTTAGTCTGAAGTGAGGAGCGTACATAGATTCTGAATAAGTGAACTGATGATGGAAAAATGCTATGAATAAACAATAGTTTCTATATTTTACCACACACATCCCATTTATTCCCTGTATCTAGATGTTAAGGGGGATACTTAGAAATAGCAATGGAGTAAAGCAAAAAGAAAGCAATCTGTAGTACTTCCATTAGCAATAACCTATCAATAATATCTCATGTACTGTCTTTGGATCAACAAATAATGATGCCATCTAGTGGAACACGATACTTTTCTGTGTGTAATTTTATGATTCTAAGGAGAATAGAAAAGATCTGACAATAATGGCTGGCCTAATAATTGCCTGTGACCTATTGGGGTTGCTGTCTGACAGCAAAGCACTACATACACAAGAGTGAAATCTGAAATTGTAAAAGAAATGGCAGCAATTGATGATTTAATACTAAATGTGGAAAATTAAGCAGAAAAGATCAATTTGAGCATGCATGTGTAAGGGACTTCACTGGGGATTACATGTGGATGTTGGTCCCTTGATTTTTTTTTCTGTCAGAGTAAAAGAACCCCCGTCTGAACATCAGCAGTTAAGAAAGATATAACGAGTTAGGTTCAGTATTCTGCAGGTTATGTAATTTAGAAGTTTGTAAAGAAAGATACCAAAAATCCTTCATTAATAGAAAGGCTTGGATAAGGGGGGAAAGGCAACACTGACTCCACTGCTTCCTTATAAGCACTCCAAAAGCTTGGCTTTTAATATTATTGTAGGCTTGCCTTCCTGTTGGAATTGAAAACCGATACAATAGATAATGCCCATATGGACAACAAGCTCTTTTGGAGGCTGAGAAAGGACAAAAGGAGTTTTAACTTTGAGTCACTGGAAAAGCAGGTTGTGGAATGTTTATCCTTAACAAAAATAAAACATTGCTCTCATAATTCTGCAGTTAGGAAAATGAGTTGCACCCCAACAGTCTTCATTTCAAGACAAGAACTGTTTTAATTGTGTAGCTTTGTCCAGTCTGCAGAAGCAAGAAAATTGAGATGTTGCACAAAGCATTTTATTAGACTGACTTCTAATTAGACTTTTTTTAGTGCTGTTGCATCCATGTAGTTGTTTCTTCTAAACCACATTTGCTTGCCCTCACAGTGGTTCAGCATAGCTCTTAGGAGAAGGTGGCTAACTAGTCTAATTAACCCATGAAGGCAGCAGCCTTTAGTCAGAGCAGGTTTTAAAAAAGGTCTTTGGTTGAATCAGGGTTTTTGGTTGTAGCAGTGTTGGTCTAAGGATGTAGACAGGCAAAGTTCTTTGGGTAGGTGTGATTTTTTTTTTTTTATTTTATTTTTTTTTAATTAGACCAACTGAGTAATTGGAAAAAAGTTCTTTGCAAGCTTTTGGGTACAGGCACCCTTCTTTAGGCATAGGGAGTCTCTGTGGCTAAAGAGACTTCCTATGCCTGAATAAGGCTGCTTGTGCCTAAAAGCTTACAAAGAACTTTTTTCCAACTACTCGGTCTAATAAAAGGTATCGCATTTACTGAAAGAACCTTGCTTGCCTTTGGTTGATTCAGAAACTGTAAATGCACAACAATAAACTGTAATTCTTTGCTTGTCATATTCGTGAAGTCCTTTACACAGAGTACTCAGCAACAAACCAGAAATTCCTGTTTGTTGACAGGTTGAAGCCCCAATTAAAATTTAAATATGTGGGATACCAGAATCAAAGTACTCTTAAATGTAAATGATTAAAAAGGAGGTGGTGCACTACAAGGCTTAATGATCAGCTTTCCTGCTCTGCTTAATATTAACCTACCAAAAATTTCTGCATTTTTCAGTGCTTTTCTGCAGAGTGAGTTGGGTGTGCATACTGATTTTTAATGATTTTACACTGCTTTCTTTTTGGAGATTGTGAGGGAATTTGGGGTAATAATGTCTGACTGAAAATCTCTATGGAAACAACTTTGTCATGGAAAATAAATTCATAACTATTTCTGTGCATTTCCAAAGTTAACAGTAACTTATCTGAGTGTGTT
This sequence comes from Alligator mississippiensis, assembly GCF_030867095.1. Lineage (NCBI taxonomy): Eukaryota > Metazoa > Chordata > Crocodylia > Alligatoridae > Alligator > Alligator mississippiensis. Next base: position 23,830,819 of record NC_081833.1, read on the forward strand.
ACTGTTTTCTATTTAAACAGCCCTATTGACAGGACTTCATAAATTTTTGTATTAGATTACACTTTCTTAGAATAGAGGTCTTATTTTAATTCCTTGTTAACAAGTTATTAGATTTTAGCTTCTTTCCTGTTTGTGTCACGTCAACATAAGAGTTATTAAAAATCGATCAATGCTTTTGCTACATGCTGACTTACAAAAACTTGCTTCATCCAAATGGTCCTTGCATGACTTTTTTCTCCAAAGCACATTTTGAAACAGACAAGATTACATATGTTTCATCAATACTTGCTGAATATGCATGTTCATTTACTTCACATAGTATTTTTTTGACATAATGTATTCCTTAGTTCTTTGTTTAGGATGGCACCTGTCTGTCACCTGGAGGTTGTGTGCCCTTACCTCCCTTTAGCCCTGTTGAAAAATCTCAGCCTAAAAACTCTACCATTAACCTCCATTCAAGTCCATAGAGAATAACATGTATCTTTTAACAATACCTCGCCTCCCCTCCTATTGCAAGAGTTAATTTTATCTTGCTTCTTGGGTGGGATCTCGGGCTGAGCTTCATGCTGCTGTGGCTAGGCATATTCCAGTATTTGAACTAACTAGTTCAAAGTAGTTCTGATATGACTGCTACATTACAGTCAAATGCTATGATGTAGTACTGGGGCAGGCAGTTATTTCAGCTGGAGGACCACTTAATGAGTTTTAGCAAGCTGTTGAGGGCTGCAAGGGTAGCCCCACCCCTTGACAGGTGCCCCGTCCCCTGGTTGCCATCTTGGGACTGGAAGTCCCACCCCCTGACCTTTGCCACTGGAAGTCCCTCCCCTCATCCCAGAAGTACTCATTTGGGAAGGGGGTTTGCCATCTTGGACCTGGTGTCAGAGGGGAACAAATTATATACTAAAAATCAAACATCCACAATGACATATTTTCATTTTATTTAAAAAAAATATTTTTGTCCTGGGGGGGGGGGGGGTGTGCGCGTTGCATCATGTGTATAGAGGTGATTGCATAATAGCTCAAAATGAAGTCTTACTCTTGTATATTATGGGGATGTGGAGGGGTGGGGGGTATGGGTGGGTGGGTATTAGGTTTGTGGGGGGGCTGTGTGTGTGTGTGTGTGTGTGTGTGTGTGTGTGTGTGGATGGCATGGGGTTTGTGGGTTGTGTGGATGGGGAGTGGCTTGGAGTGTGTGTGGGGTGTGTGTGCGTGTGTGTTGTGGGGTGTGTGCACGTAGCAGTGAGTGGGGCTTCTCCCAGAGGTGTGTGGGGGGGAGTGTGGGGTTTGTTGGGGAGAATGTGGGTGGACAGTGTTTATGGGATGTGTGAGTGTGGTGGGGAAGAGTGGGGTTATGGAGTTTGCGGGGGAAGGTTTGTAGGTACGGTGGGTTGTGTATGGGACTTCCCTTCCACTGCCAGCAGCATGCAGTCCCAGTCCTGCAGCTGGTTTACCTTTCTAGGCAGAACAGGTGGCAGCTTTTTTCATCTGCTGCCACAGCTGGTCCCAGCCCTGCAATACTGGTGGAGAACCACACCACAGCCCCAACCCAGTGCACCCTGCACCTGCTCTGGGGCTTGCCTGCTCATGCTAACCAGTGGCAGCAGTAGCACCTGCCTGCCAGGCAGAAACTGCTGCTTGGCATGGAGGAAAAGCAGCCCTTACCCCTTGCTGCTGCCCGGCGCTCCCTGCTATAACCACCTGGAGCCTGTGCAGGGCTGCCCTGTGGCTCTCCTGCCATTACCGCTGCCTCCAGGCTTCCCCGCAGAGCAGTGGTGGCAGCACAGAGGGAGCTGCAGGGCAGCTCAGTGTGGGCTCTGGGCGTCTGTAGCAAGGAGTGCTAGGCAGCAGCAAGGGGGAGGGGCTGCTTTTCCCTTGTGCTGAACAGCAGTTTCTGCCTGGTGGGCACTGCTGCTGGTACTGTTTAGCGTGAGCAGGTGAGTCTGGAGCAGGTGTGGGCACTGAGTCGGGGCTGGGCTGCGGGTCCCTGCTGGTACCGTGGGGCAGGGGCCAGCAGCAGCAGGAAATGGAAGAAACTGCCGCCACCTGGTCTGCCTAGAAAGCCAGTCCAACTGTGGAGCTGCCCCAGTCTTGCTGCGTGCCCAAGGGGTGGCAGGACACACTGTGACCAGACAGTGCCTGGGCCAGGCAGGACTGAGGGACCTGCTGTAGGCCAAACAAAGTCCTTCTGTGGGCTGGATCTGGCCCGCGGACCATATTTTGCCAGCCCCAGATGTAGTACCTGGGAGGGATATCTCCAAGGAGAATCTCTGTTGTGGAGGAATCTGTTGCTTATGTCCATGTAAGTTGTTATTTTTCACTTGGGTGTGGTAGTCTAGGCAGTGTATGTCAGATGTTCTTTCCAAATGGTTATGAAGGCCAGGTCCTTATATTAAAGAGCTCAGAGAGAGGCATTCAGGAAGGGGTATCACAGAAAAATGGTCATGGGTGTTTCTGGCTTCATCTTTACAAAACGAAGTGGTGTGTGTGTGTGTGTATATGTATCTAGGTGTATGTATATTTCTTTAAATCAACGTATGTAAATCAGGCTTTAAACTTCAGAAGACCGCATCACATTGATTTACACACACACACACACACACACACACACACACACACACACACACAGAGGATCCTTTCTTTAAAAAATAGTATTTTCACAACTGTGAATGTTAGAATTGATTGCTAAAAATAAAAGCTGAAGTTAGGGAGTAGTTATGCTGTAGAAAAGGAAAAAAGGAAATAGGTTGGAGCTGCTTAATCCAGTATCTAGTGCCAGCAAAGGATGCTTCAAAGTAAGGTTCAAGAAAGGCCATGGTAGGCAAATGGGGTAATCTGTTTCCTTATGGAGAGTTATCTTATTACCAAATAGAGATTAGTTAAACTATGCAACATGAGGTTCTAATCTTTGTTCCAATACTACCTCCTTGGGTTTTTTTAAAGCATTAACTACTATTCTGAATCATTCATAATCTTTTAGAAACATCTATTCATTTTATCATACCAGATCTTGGCCTCATTGTCATACATCCATGTTTCCACAGTTTATTTGCATGTTACATGGAAAATTATGTCCTTTTATAATTTTTTAATTTATCATTTGTCAATTTCATTGAATCCTGCCTTGAATCTGTGCTTTGTGACATGGAGAATAGAAGCTTTTTGTCTAGAGTTATAATTATGGGTGGGCCAGTATATCAGTTGGCTATTGGCTTGTTGCTGATAAATGGAGCAACAGTGTTATCAACTATTGGCTTTTTTTGGTCATTGTAGCTGATTATGGCTGTATGTCCAGAGCACCCTGGTGAGTGTAGTATGGTCCCCATGCCCTGCTGCTGCCTGAGCCTGTGGCAGACTGCATGTCCTGGTGAGCAGCGGGAGGTAGAGGGGGTACCAGAGAGCGGTCCAAGGGCACTGCGCTCAGCAACCAAGGGACAGTTACTGGCTCCTGCTTCTGCCCCTCCCATGGCAATGTCACACACAGCAGGGGCCTGAATGCTGGGCCTGCCCTGGAGGTGTTGGGCCATATGCAAGCAGAGTAAGGTGCCACACAGTGGACATGCCGCTCCTCCAGGCACTGGGCACCTTTGAAAAAGTGGCATCTTCCTGGTGGCTGCAGAAGTTCAGCTGTACAGGGCCTGCTGGCGCAGATCAAGGCAGAGAAAAAATTATTTGGGGGTGCCTCCCCAGCAGGTAAGTCGGCGGGGGGAAGGGAAAGGGCTGTGGGGGAAGGGGCGGGGCAGATTGGGGCCTCAATGGCGAGGGAGGAAGAGGGGCACAGGCAGGAGCCAGGGCTGGGGGGAGTAGGGCCCAGGCAGGGCCAGGTGGTGAGACAAGCGGAGGCCCAGGGAGCCCATGCAAGGGAGCACATGCCCCCCAGGCCTCCACTTCTCCCCCACTCCCCCCAGCCCTTGCTTCTGCCTGTGCCCTGCTCCCTCCTTCACCACTGGGCCCTCAGTCTGCACCCCCACTCCTCACAGCAGTCATTGAGGGAGTGGGGCAGGAACAGGCCCTGCAGAGTGGGTGCATGGCGCGGGACAGAGCCAAAAGCAGATCATCCAGGGGGTGGGGGGCGCAGCCTGGGAGGGCATGGGTGGCACATACCCCTGGATCTGCACACAGGGTGGGCTGGGGTCAGGTTGGTGCTGGACTCTTCCCAGGACAGGTGTTGGGTTTCACTGAGCTCAGGCCGGGCGGCAGTTTGTGGCAGCAGTGCTGGGAGTGGGGATATGGGAGGGGGGCTGCAGCCACCCAAAAACTTGCTGTAGCGCACCCCCCCCCAACTTCCTCCCAGAACCACTGTTGCCTGCCCTGAGCACAGCGCAATCCAATCCCACCCCCCGCTGGGAAGAGCCCGGTGCAGCCTTCCCTCCATAACTCCCGCGAGGTGGAAGGCACGGTGGGGGTGGCAGGCTACCACTATAGGTGGGGGAAAGGAAAGGCTGCGCCGGGGTCTTCTTGGCGCAGGGAGGGGCGGGGGGAGGTTGAACCGTGCTACGCTCAGGGTGGGTGGTGGTGGTGTTGGGAGGAGGTCAGGGGCCTATGGCAAATTTTTGGGTGACTGCAGCCTTCCCTGTAGCCCTACTCCCAGTGCTGCCACCACCACCGCCTGGCCCGAGTGTAACGTGGCCTAACACCTGCACCGGGAAGAGTCCGGAACCACCCTGGCCTCAGCCTGCCCCACCCCACATGCACAGCGACGTGCCGCCCGGGCTCAATCCTCCTACCACCTGCCCAGCCGGGGCCGCACTCACCTTACCTCTGCTCCTGCCTCTGCCGCACTGTTCCTCACCTCAAGGGCCATGATCTGGCCCCCATCCCTTCCCTCCCCCGTAGAGTGACCTGCTGAGCTGGGGGAGGGTGTGCACCCACAAGCATGCACATGTTCAGCCTGCCGCCACCCCCCCCCCCCCCCCCCCCGATCGAGCTGAAGAGGCTCCAGGATCAACCAGTTGATCACGATCGACTGATTGTTTACCACTGAATTAAATAGGTCATCTCAGCTGCTTTACCATTATCCAAGCAGCCCAGCTTGCCTGTCTATTTTCTGGCATCCCTTCCGTTCTTTACTTGGCTAGAACTTAGACTTTGACCTTGCTTTGCCAGCAGCCTGCTGTTTCATGGAAGAGTGTAGGGGAATGCACAATAATATTAACTCCTTGCAGGAAAAGCTGGAGAGGTACATCAGATCAGTTTCAATTGATGGTATTACCCCCAAAGATTTAAAACTGTTACTTGTGACTCAGATGTGCTTGTTTTAGATTTAAGTTCAAACCTTCAAGCTGAGAAGTATGTTAGGTTAGGTATTCAAGCATCAAGCAACTCATGTACCAAGTGAAACCTCTTAGAGCTATACATCAGCAATACAGGTCAGGAGATTGTCTTTGATGCTTAAGTATAGTCAGCCTATCAGCTAAATCATTTTTTAAATTTCTTATTTGATCACATTTTTAATGTAGGTACAAAAGTAAAGTAATAGAAACAAAAATGTTTCTAATAGTTCTTACCAGTGTTAGAACTACCTGATTTATTTTTTGAGGTATTGTACTATATTTCCTATTAGGATGAACTTGTAGCATGTAGAAAGACTATTTACATCATCAGTAAACTTTTTTTTTTCCACGCAGGAAATTGTTTTGACTTTTTTTTTTCCTGATTCAGTCTTGCCAGAGAGAAATGGTGACAGGTATTCAGTGTCATTAAAATTAAAAAAAACAAACCCCAAAAACGAAACCAGTTGCAGCATTCATTCTTAGGGTGGGATTCATCCACCAGAAGTTAGAAGCCCATCTTATGGGGTTCAAACAAAATACAACCATATACCTCAAAAAATAAGACATGCATATTATGTCCATCATACGTTTAGCATAGCAATTGTGAGTTGAATTTTCAAGCCTTCCAGATCCATTATTCAAAAATGCTTTGCTTTATTGTTGTAATTGAAAGCATTTTTTCTATGAGGTTTTTCCTCTCATACTTTTCTTTTTGGCTTCCTGAACATTTGTTACTTTGTATTTGATTTTTTTCCCCCCCTTTCTTTGATGTGCTATGTATCCTGTAAGAGAGAGAGATTTTTTTACCTGTCAGTTTTTTTTTTGTGAGATAAGGATGTCTGCCACTCTAACACACTCAGTACTTATAATTTTTACTTAGACATTACATTTACATTTTTAAGATATCAAGATGTTAAATCTAAATGTTTTAGCGGTGAAGAATAATTCTGGCAGTAACATGACTGAGTGGGCTCTTCCTTTCCAGTATACAGTTTTAGGTTTCTACTGTTCTCTATCTGGGCTGTATCCAAACAGCCCTTCGCATGTCTAGTTGTTATTAAAGCATGGTGAATGAAAGCTGAATGTCCATAAACTTGCAGGATTGTGATATATGTGATGCGCAATGCACAAGTAAATGGGTTGGTTGACATGCTTCTTTTATATAAAAGAAATAATTTAACTTGTCACATTTTTGTTTTCTCTGCTGTGGTTTTACAGAAAAGGTCTATTCCATACTAAGGTTCACCTTCATGTGATTCATACAAACATTTTCTTTTTTATGCATAATATTTACTTAGCTACAAAACAAGGATTCTTTTTTTTTTTTTTTCATCAACAGTGTGAGGCTTTTCAGTGAAAGGGATGAGGGTGTTCCTATGCAAGGAAGCCACCTCATTTTATTTACACCACAGCATTGGCACCACTCCATTTTATAAATTACATTATAGTTTTAGCAGAAACTTCAATGAAAATGTTAAAGTTTTAGTTAGCTATTTGTGTGTGTGTGTGTGTACAAGCTTACTATCTACTAAAATCAGTGTGCTGGAACAGCATACACTAATATATATATAGTGTGTGTGTGTGTGTGTGTAAGTGTATGCTGTTCCAGCACACTGATTTTAGTACAGATAGTAAGCTTGTATAGTGGCTAGAATAAAGATACAAAAATCATTTCTATTTGTAGTAAGGCTTTTGTTTAATGTCTGTGTCATTGTTCCTTGTTACAACTTGCCTGTACAGCCATCTGAAAAAGTTGTCTGATTTAAAATTATTATGAAATGGTGAACTTCTATATTGTTGGTAATCCTGAACAGATTCAACTCTTTAGGTAGCCTGTGTTTTCTCTGCATTGCAAGTTAACCATTTCCTTCCTTTGTTACACCTGGTTTTGATATGGCAAATAGCAAAGATTGCACATATCTTAAGAAATGAAATGTGCTACTTTTCGAAGAGAAATGTTTATATAAACAGGTCTTCTACATTATCCATGTTTCTTCTTTTTATTTGATGTTCTCTAATCCAGCAATATTTACTTCTGCCAGTCCATTACTTCATTCAGTCATTAGAATACCCAGTAAGATGGCATTGATTTATTTTTCAAGATTTAGGCAATGGAGATTATTCTATGTTATAGTTCATTCTATAAGTTACAAAATATATAGTAAATTTCTATGAAATGTAAAAATAATTAAAAGTAAATGCTTGGCCATGCAGAAAATAATCAGTTGAATTGGCTGTGATAGTAATTTCTCCTTTCATGATTTTAACAATCCCTATGTATGGAACAACAGCAGCTAATGTGAGAGGTGACATTAGTTTTCTGTGAAGATGTTGTTTGTAAGTTGTTATGTCTGTTTTGTAAAAGGTAATATACATTGGAGCACTACTATTGCATAGATTATTGTAAGCACGAAAAACTGTAATAAGTATGAACAAATTGTAATTCAATGAACAAAAGAAATGTGACTATTGTTGGCACTGCTGGTCTGTACAGATTTACATTGTAGACACAGTGGACTCTATCCTTGCTGTGTTCAAGAGGCCATTCGTTGATATGTGTCAAAAAGAAAAGCGTTTTTTTAAAGCAAGAGCTCTCTGGGCCCTGTGGATTATTAAGGTCTGTTAGCAGTCAGTTGCTCTTTCTTTGGGGAAACTGGCTGTCAGGCAGAGAGAGGACTCTTACGAATTCTCTTGGCTTTTGATTAAATGGAACAGTTGGATCAGTAACAGAGTCCAGATTTAACATGGCAGCTATGTACCTCTATGCAACCCCTATTATTAGCACAAATTATTAGAATTTATATGCCTTAGAACCTAGTTTATATTAATATATTAATTATTCTTCCTAGAGCACAAATATATTGAAATTTGTGTATTTGCTGCATGATTGTGTAAAACAGGTATGTCAGCAAGAGGCCAATTGCTTTAATGTTGACAATTTTATTTAGGAAGAATGTTCATGGTGATCTTATTGAAAATAAGATGTTGGCAGTATAATACAGTTTCCATTTACCACCTGGAAGGCAAAGGTATAATGCAAACATCTTTGAACATTTCTGAATTATATTATGTTTCAGATTATTGCAGTAGTCTTTGCATTAATAAAGATAAACCTCTCTCATTCCCATGGTATTGTACACTTTGTATGGGATATGGGATAAAGTCAGTTGTTGGAGCTATCAGATTAATTGTCCTCTATTTATTTACCATTAAGATTGTTTAGAAATATTAAATTGCAGTGACATTGCTTAGCCACAGTGTGTCAAAGACTGATTTCTGTAAAGGTCATTGTGGCATATTGTTATGGAAAGTCTTGATATGGAGCTTTCAGTTATCATTTGTAACCAAAAAAAGTCTGTCAGGTCCAAAACGTGGCCTGCTAGTTTTATTAGCACTCTCTTCTGTGAATCAAGATAGAGGGAGGATACTTCATGCAATTAGGTCATCTAGTTGCTTTTTATCTAGTTTCAGTTCTTGAAACAATAGCATAGGTGGAAGAACTTTGACATGTTCAAGAACAGACTGATCAACAGTTTTTGATCAGTCAACTTTTAAGGTCGGAGTTAGAAACTGAAAAGTACCAGGAGAGTCCTGTACTGCTTATAGATTGAGTGACAATGACATAACTGACTGAGAACAGATGTTCACTCATAACTTGCTGTATGTACCAAAGCTAAGGACACAGAGCTGAAATTCCTTTAAGTTCAGATTCCCTGAGAGGTGTAATATTTGTCCTATAACCTGCTTGTCTAGTAAACTAGTTCTACATTAATGACTGATCTCCAGATATTTGTTAAAACTATCTGAACTAACTCTTATCAACTTGCAGATATTCTGTACAATATCCCACTTGTTTGACAGCACCCTAATCCCCACTTCATGGACAAGCACCCGCAAACATTTAGGGCATTTATACATGTGATTTTGGAGTGAGGGGGTGGGGGGAAGTGTTTTAATTAGAGTGGCTCTGAGAGCCACTCTAATTAAAGTGCTTGGAGCATCTCATGCATCAGTATCCCTGCACTGAGAAATGGCGGTAGGAGCGCTGTAACTAAAGCTCATTGAACGAGCTTTAGTTACAGCATCCCCCACCACCATTTTTCATCAATGGGATGCTAATATATGAGATTCTGGAGTCTGCTGGAGCACAGTAATTACCATGCTCCAACAGACTCAATTAATCTGCTCCAATGTACTGTAATTACAGTGTATCAGAGCAGTGTCACTGCTCGTGTATAGGCATCCGTAGTTTTTCCTTGCATTCTGCAAAGTTGATGTAATTTTCTTCTTTGAGTCCCTCCTCAAAATTCATTGCTTTTATAATGCACACAGAAAACTGCCAGTGGCTAGTACAGAAAGAATTGTGATTGCTACTTTTGATTAAAAACTTTACATAGTTTCCTATTTTTATTATCCTACCTTCCCATCTGCATATTTGTCTTAGCCATCTTTTTTATACAGTCTTTTAGATCAGGGGTTTTCAACCCTTTTTGAGCAGTGTACCCCCAGCAGCTGGGCGGGGGGGGATAAGAGGGGGGGCATGGTGGCAGCTGATGGTATGGGCTCGTGGATGGTGGCAGCGGCAGCCATTGTGTGCAAGCTTCTCCCCCCATGTCCAGCTGGCCGAGTGGTGTCTGTTCAGCCCGCAGAGGGTGCCGCTGTCCTCGCTCTACCCCAGCCCTGCTCCTGTGAGGTGTTGGCACGGGGTGGTGACACTCCGTCCCTGCCCTCCTGCGCGTACCCCCTGGAAACGAGTACCCCTGGGGATATGCGTACCTCCCCATTGACAACCCCTGTTTTAGATTATAAACTCTTTGGAGAAGGACTGTCAGGATATGGTATAGTAAGTAGCACAGTGGAGCCTCCAGTTGGTTGGCTGTTAGGCACTACTGCAATACAGTGTTTTTTTTTCTAACAATAATGGAGATATTGAGCTCCTTTTTGGCACCCAGTCTTTGAATCTAGCTAGATTCAGAATCTTTAAATCCAGTTAGATTGTCTAGGAACAATGCATAGTAATTGAATACAGGAACAGTAAAGTTTTTGTCTTATTAGACTTGCAAAGTTGGTGGCATCTCACAGTTCTGTTTAACCCTTGTCATTGTATCTGGTTACAAATTTATCTTGAAAAAAATATTCTTCATAGGGAACTTGTGTGAATGCTTTGACAAAGGACCCTTTTAATAACTCGCAAAACTTTTGTTTCAAGCAGTCAGCCATCTCTTTCGGCAAAAGTAAAGTGTCAGTTTGAGGAAGTTTACTCCTAAGTAATTCTGTTTTAATGGATATCAGAATAATAGGTAATAAAATGTAATGTTGCCTAATATTTATATGATGACACATTTAATATGTTTACATATCAGATTCAATAAACCATTGGTAGAATTCTAAATTGTGCAGCTCATTACAGAAGGAATACATACACACCCATATTAAAATATACAAATATGAAAAAAAAATACGAGCATCACTTCTTCATAGAGTATCTAAATGGGGTTTCTTTTATACAATTTTTCAAAGGATTTGAGCTCTATATATGGAAAGTGTTTTACAATGTAGCAAATTAGCACTGTGGGCATTTTTATGGAGGCATGGGTCACTTGGTTGCAAGTAGTTTATTTACAGGATTTACTAAAACAGGACCATAAAATTGACAATAACTTACTAAAACACAATAATAACAGATATAATTTATGGTTATTGATAAAAGCATACAGTAAAATTGCACATTCTACCAGTTTAAACTAAATTAAACCAAAACATAGTGTGTAGTGATACAAAAAAGAAAAATGAAGCAAAACCACATTTGTTTGTGAATATATGAATATACAATGTGTTAAATGAAAGGTTTGGTAGCAGAACTCCAGGTTTCCTGGCTCTGAGCCTACTAAACCAGAGCTTTTAGTGTCATTTTTTTTTTTTAATGTGGGACCAGATTGGTGTAGTGGGGAATTTCCAGTAGCTGTTAACTTTTAGTTGGTATTTCTGCCTCCTTGAAATATTCAAGGATGATAGTGTTTCTTCAGTCACCATACCAGTTTGAAATACCCACACCATCCCCATAAATAGTAGTCTGCCTGTGTTGTGTCCCTCCCTGTCTCCCTCTTGTTCTCTCATCAGTATCTCCATTTCTTTCAGTTTTAGGCACTGTACCACTAGACATGCAAAACCTGTTTATTTAGTTGTTTGCAAGTAAATAAATAAGTGGTTGTTTGCTTTCTGGACACCTTCAGTTCTTTGATATCTCTGCTACAGATATTGGACAGCCCTTTCCTCTCCATACAGGGACTGATACTATGCATGGGGGGAAAACATTTATTTTATTGGAATTTATATAATAAGAATGTTTTAGAAGTATTTTAAATCATCAAAAGTCTATGCCCTTGGGATTACTGAATGCACATTTGTGTTTGCTTTGTGCATGGAGCAAAAATGTTGGATGAAAAAATACCAACAACTTAAAATATAATATTTTAAATATTGGAAAGGATAGTCACCATTTAATTTCATTGTACATTCAAGGTGAGTAAATGTTTTATAATTTGGACTAATGCATTGGATAGTACAGTATTTTTTGTAGGATCAAAGCAGTTGTTATAGACTTTACATTTATGGCATATATACAGTTGTTTTTCAGTTCTAAAGATAGAGGCCTTGATCTAACACAGTGGTATTCAAGCTTTAGGCCCTACATGCCAGATGAGAGGCACGGGGCCAGTGGACGGGCTGGATCAAGCCCTATGAGCCAGGTGCTGCCCCACATGCTGGGATTGAGCCCTGGAGAGCCTGGCACCACCCTTTCCTGGCTCTCCACACTGGGGTAGAGATTTGAGGCTTGGTGCCACCCCCGTCCACCCCTGTGTGCTGGAATCGGGTGCTTGATTTAGTGCGCAGGGCCAGGGGTTCCTCATGGGGCTAGAAATTTGGCAGCAGGGGAACAGTGTGTCTCTGTACCCCTGCTGTCAAATTTCTGCATCCATGGAGAGCGCCACAAGTTGGATATGGCCAGCAGGCTCAGGGTTGAACACTCTGGATTTAACAGAGCTCTTATTTCTTAGCTTTAAGTCTATGAAAGAACTTGGTACCATTTTAAATGCTATGTTTAACTGATTTATTGATACAGGATCATAGGAAAGGAGGGCTGGAAGGGGCCTCATAAGGTAATTTAGTCCCAACTGCCCCTGCCCTGCCTGGCTCTGTGCAGACTATAGGATGGCGGTCTGTGGGAACGTGGAGGGGACAGCCTCCAGCACGAAGTGCATGAAGTACATTTCATGTGGAAGCACAGGCAACAAGTGGGACACCACACACTGCCCTGTACCACTGGCTGAGGCAGGGGTTGGGGCTGAGGCTGTGGTGCAGCAGGGAGGACCAGTACTGTGCTCCACAGCAGCATTGTGAAGCAGAGCATGGCTCTGGCCCAGCCACGTGGTGAGCAGCAGGATGAGGAGGAGGGGCTCCAGGGCCCCCGGGCAGCGTGTCCCAGCTGCCCTGCCCCTGACAGCACAGGCAGCAGCCACTGGCCTGGCCACGCAGTTCTTCACCACCTGTGAATGGCCTCCTTCCCCACTGGAGGGGCAGGCACCTTTGGGCAGGCCCTGCTGGCAACAGTGTGGAGCTGGGCTCACCAGTGGCACCAAACACTGCCACTGCCCCACTGCAGTCCCAGCACCCGGACACCTTAGCTTCCTCCACACATCCCTGCCACCCATTCACACACACGTGCACACACACGTAAATATGCTCCACAGCCCCCTGGACAGTCCCCAGGCCCTGGCCCTCCAACCTCCCCCCCACTTGCTCCCTATAGAGTTACCTGTATCCAGCTCCCAGAGCTGCTCCCACCACGGTGCCTGGCTGCATGCTGGTCACGTGTGTGTGTGCACATGTACGTGCACGTGTACATGCACATGGTGCCCCCTGCCTCTAGTTTCCTCCTTCTGCTCCCCCCAGCCCCAAGCAGCTCCTTGCAGGCTGGAAGACTGCCAGTCTGCAAGGTGAAACGCATGATTTCCTGTGGTTTAAAGGAGAAGATCTGTGGTTTTCCATAGCAAACGGAGAACATGGATCCCTGATAATCACCCATTAAGTATTTGAAGACTGTTATCTAATTCCCCTTCAGTCTTGTCTTCTCCAGGCTCAATAACCGTAATTCTTTTAGACTTTCCTCAAGTCTCATCTCTCAGGGCGCCAACAATTTTTGTTGCCCTGCACTAACCATTCTTTCCAAATGGTCTATGTCCTTGAAATATGGGGCTGGAGACTGGATAATAGTACTTGAGGTGAGGCCTTACCAGTGCACCCAATAGAGTGGAAAAATCACTTCTCTTTATTTGCAAATGACACTTCTGTTAATACAACCCAGAATGCAGTTGGCTTTTTTTGGCAACAAGAGCACATGTAGCTCATTTTCAGCTTATGGTCCACCATAACCTCCAGGTCCTTCTCCAGGTACTGCAACCTAGCCAGTCATTCCTTAGTCCAGATTTATTCATGTGGTTCTTTTGTCCCAAGTGCAGGACTTTGCACTTACCCTTGTTGAATCTTATTGATTGTGGACTATTTTTCCAGTCTGTCCAGGTCATTCTGGATTCTAGCCCTACCATTCTAAGTGTCCGCAGTTTCACCCAACTTAGTGTCATCTGCAGATTTGCTAAGTGTGTACTTGATCCCATCATCCAAATCGTTAATGAAGGTTTTGAACGATACTGGACCCAGGACAGACCCCCAGGGAACCCTACTTGTACTTGATATCTTCTCCTAACTAGACATTGAGCCATTGAGCACTACTCGCTGAGTATGATGTATCCAGTTATGTATCCACCATATAGTGCTTTAGTCTAGTCTGTATTTCCTTAGCGTGTTGAGAATGTTGTGGGAGATAGTGCCGAAGCCTTGCTAAAGTCAAAGTATACCGCATCCGCCACTGTGCCCTCATTCACAGAGCCTTTCACCTTTATCATAGAAGGTAATCAGGTTGGTCGAGCATGACTTGCTCTTGAATCCAGGCTGACTATTCCTGATAACCTTTTTCTCCTCTAGGAGCACCATGAGATTTAGTGAGATGCCGTGTATCACTTTTGTAGTTTTGACTCAAAAAGAAGTCGTTAATTGCATTTGCTTTTGCATCTTCCGCACACAAGTTAAGTGCTTCTCTTGTTATGAGCTCTTTCCATGGCATGATGTTTCTCTTTATGAAGGAATACGGTAATGAAAAATATGCGCATGATATTGTGCCAGCTTTCCAGTCAGTATGAATATTTTATTTTCCAGTTAACCTGTTACCATGTAGCATAGCAGCTCAGTGATAAATGGCATTTCAGGGACCCTTAAAACATTTTTTGTTTAAAATTTGTCATTTTCGCTGTTTAAGCTGGTGTCATAAATACCACCATTTCATTTAAATGCAGGGACTGTGGCATACAATCGCACCAGATTTAAGGGGGAACAATTGTGATTCAGCAACAATTCTGATTTAAAATGTCAGAGCTTTACTATAGATGCTCTTTGTCTTTTGGTAGATATCAGCCCGTATTCTTCAACAGGTTAGGAATGAAAAGTAGCTTTGTTGACCACTGTTTTATCTTAAAAAGAGTTGGGAAATTGTTTAGGTTTGCTCCCTAAAACTTTGACTTCAGGTCAGTCCGATGTTTTAAGCTGTTGTTCTAATATTAACGTGTCCATTTAGATATTCAATTGTTTCCCTCTTTTTACAGATTGAAAGATTTTCAAAGATATTTAGGGTCTCCTATACACGAGTGCAGAGGCTGGAATTCCAGCACATTGGGGCAGGCATGACAATTACCTGCATTTCATGTATCAGCATCCCTGCACTTAAAAATGACAGTGGGGACCCTTTTAAATAAAGCTCTTCGAATGAGGTTTAGTTCAAGCGCCCATGTCGCTTGAAGTGTGAGGACGCTGATACAGGAGATGTGGCAGCGCTTTAATTAGTGCAGCTCCAAGAGCCACTCTAATTAAAGTGCCGCCTCCCCACCTGCAGAGCTTGTGTAGAAGTGCCCTAGGTGTCTGAAGATGCAGATATGTAACAAGTGGATTATCTAAAATACCTAAACAGATTAGGCACATAACTCCCATTTATTTGAATGTCAATTAGGTACTAAGGCCAGACTTACAAACTATTTAAAAGCAAATTTTAATGAAAATGTAAAACGTCAGTGCTATTGGAAATCCCTTTTACTTGAAAGAGTGCTGCTTCTCTGATCAGCTGGAGCATGTCAGCAGGCAGCTGATCAGAAAAGTGCCCTTTTGAAGTGGAAGTTTAGAAAAGAACTAGAGCACCTCAGTAGACCTGTGCAGCTGTCTGCTGCAGCTCCTGTATACCTCCTGTTACTTTGCAAACCCTCATTTTTACAGGAGAGTCTGGAGCCTGACACGTGAAGTATCTGGGTTATGCTCTCTATATATTAATGTCTAGAAATGGTAGTCACCTGAAACAAAGGAAATTTTACTTTTGATTCCTGTGTAAGTATATGAGAGGCAAGGATTTCTTAAGGTGATATCAGTTATTGGACCAACTATGTAGTTGGGATAAAGTAAAATGAGTATAATCATTTGTAAAGATTTTATTTTTCACTTTAGTTTTCCTAGATCCTTTTATAAAGTCATTTGCTGGTTTCTTTCCTATCTTGTTAAAAGCTAGTTGCAGCCAGAATTTGGTTTTCACTTCCAAACTGTACTTGTTACCACAAAGTAGAATAATTCCATGAACTCCATTGTTCAAGAGTTCCTTTACTTTGGCAGAGGTGGAATGAAGAAAAATGAGGTGGGAGGAAGTGGTCGTTATTGGAAAAATAGATTCAGCATTTCAGAATGATCCCAGTGTCTTCAGCTTGTGTTTAAATTCTTTGTTTCAGGTCATGCTGTTGCCAACTCAACCCCCCTGCATTTTTACAATGCCTATCATATTTAAGGTTGGGGTATCTTTAGAGAGAGGGGTTATGTAAATACAAATAGTAGCATATTATCAATGTACTCTGTTAATTGGTTTTATTTAAAATTGTTTAATCAATTTAATAAAAATCAAATTATAAAACAAAACCAGGTGTCAAAATATATTAATTCTAAAATGGAACAAGTAATGTAAAATTTAAAGGGACACTTTTCTATTGTCGATATAATGTACTCTGTATTAAGAGATGTCTTTTGTTTGGTCAGCAGTGTCAGATGCGTGTGAGTGAGTGTGTACTTTTTACGGGAAAGCTTTCCTCATCTTGGAAAAATCCTGTCTTTACAGATAGAAAAGACCGTAAGCATATGGAGTGCTAGTCTGGTGACTGAGCAGCAGTATTTGGAGCATCCAATTTTCTAATTGGAATGCTGTCTCCTGGAGCCTGTTTGGCCCTAGCAGTGCAATATTTATCCCTGATTGCTTTTCACTCTATTTTTTTTTTCTTAAATGCCCAGTTAACTTTGGCTTTCCATTGTTTCAGGCTTTCCTTAGCAGGGAAAGAATTCTGTCTGCTTACTGTGATTGAGTCATCATTTTTCATGCTGTTTCCAAATTGAGTTGTATCAAGTTAAGACTGTCATTTGGTGGTGTAGTTTACTCTTGTCATTCAGGGCACCTATGCACGTGACGGAGCTCTACTCTGACACATGCTGATTAGCACGTGTCGGAACAGACTCAAATAATTGAGTCTGCTGTGAGTCTGCTGGAGCATGCTAATTAGTGTGCTCCAGCAGCCCCCATGTCACGTGTATTCAGTGTCCCTGCATTTCAAAATGATGGCAGGGGCGCCTTAACTAAAGCTTGTTGAGCAAGTTTTAGATAAAGCATACTCACCACCATTTTGAAGTGCAGGATGCTGAATGCATGTGACATTGTGGGCACTTTAATTAAAGCGGCTCTCAGAGCTGCTCTAATTAAAGTGTCTCCCCCTCTACCCCAGAGCACGTGTATAGACAGATGCCCTCAGAGTCTTTGGGTGATTTCTCCCTTTATTTAATCTGGTATTTCTGAAGGTTATTTGAGGATTTAACTGACTTCAACCAGTTGTCCAATTCAGGCCTTATCTATAACATGAAGCCACTTTTTTCTGTGGTTGCCTTTCTTTGGTGTTGGTCTTGGGTGTGAAGATGTAATGAGAGGGAAAGATAAAGGATTAAACCCCACTAGTTAGTAGTAACTACATATTTTAGTCTCATGGGGGAGATTAAAATGTTTCTTCTTTGTTCTGTCATGAAGTCTTTAAGCCATAGAACAAACAAAAATACTAACACAATCCAAAACCGTGCTTGTTTATTTGTGTGTGGTGATGCCTTGCCATCTGACTCTTGTGCAGAGAAATATCTACTGATCTTTTTGTGATGCCTCCTGAAATCTGCAATTTGCTATGCTCTTAATCCCAGTACAGTCATGTTCTTTTTTTTTTCTGCCCGAGTTTTATCCTCAGTTAAAACAGAAGCTAATTTCCTTAAATTTCACAGTCAAAACTCAATTCAACTTAGATTGAATAGAATTTATATTTAATGGCAAGTTGTAGAAAAGAGCATAGAAATTAGAAGATCGTAAGTATTACAATAGCTCAACAGGAAATGGCAAACTTCCCTCCAAGTAGCACTAACTTAAATGTCAGTATATTTTATAGATTTTACATGAGCCTCTGCATGGCAGAAAATGTGTTATCACATGCTGAGCTCAAGGAAGGAAGGCTATTTCTGGTGAGATTTGTTTATTTTGGTGGGGGCCAACCTTTTTGGCAGGTGAGACCCAAATTAACCCTGCCCTCTCCATGTGCCCCACAGAGACTGCCTGTGCCACTTGTGGCACTCGCCGCAGGTTGGTCATCCCTGTTTTATTCCAACAGGCTTAACTTCTACAATATGTTGTCATCCCTTCTCTCTTGCATGAGTACCACAATGGCTTTTAACTTTTAACTGTTTAGCTATGTTATATTAGGTATTAGGGCTAAGGAATTTTGCATGTATAAGTAGTCTTTGTGACTATCATTAAGGATGGGGGCATCATGTCATGAGGCCCCACAGGACTAGTCCCATGCATTATTGGGCCCACAGATTGGCTCCCTGTGCTGCATGCGGCATTCACCCTGCACCAGCCCTGGCTCTGTATGCCATGTGTAACATGGGCCAGGGACTGGCCCTCTGCTCTGCATGCAGCATGTGCCAGCCTCGCCCAATGTTCCACATGCAGCACATGCCCTGGACTGGCTCTGCACACTATGAATAGCACATACCATGCCGGGACTGGGGCCGGGGCTGGTGTGTGCTGTATGCAGCACATCACCTAGGTTGGACTGCATACAGTATGCAGGTCCGGTCCAAGACGCTCAGGTGAGCCATGTCTTTGACACCTCTGATTTAGGACAATACATGAAGAATGGCTTTCTGTAAGAATAAGAATAATTCATGATGACTCTCCTGCAGTTCGTTGAAGCAGTTCAGTGAAATATTTTTGTATAAATTGTAACTGAACTTAAAGGACTGCTTTGAAGTACACTTTATTGGTGTGTGGGATAGCCATGTGTGCTTTTTATCGACTTGTCACGATGCCAGTATCAGATTACACTTGGCTGATGTGCAAGAAAATGCACTCTCCACTTACATATCATGTGTTGGAAAGTGAAAGAGGCTAGATAAAATGGATGGATTATGTTAAGTTTAATATATTTTTGTGATGTAAATTAGTGATTACTTAAGCATCTGGTCTCTCTCTCTGATGGAAGAGCTCTTCCTTTTTTTAGGAAGTTCCTCTTCTGAAACTGCCATTGTATAAAGTGTTGTTATCTGACACACATGCTGGCCCAAGAACAGATCTATCATGCGGGAAGTAGATAATTGGACATAGGTGAGGTCAAAAGGGGGAGAAGATCTTTCTGAGACCAAGCTTTTAAAAAATCAATTTGAACAGGGTATTGCAGTACAAGAAATCATCCACAAGCTGGGCTGTGTTGAGTATGGTTTAAACAGGGACTATGGGTTCTTGTCCTATTAGGTGGGTAACCCTTGACTTCTTTGTTCCTGTAGGTTTACTTTTTATTTGCTTGTTTCTCCCAGTACTGCTCCCCTCCCCCACATCTCTGTCTGTCCATCTCTCTTTCTCCCTCCACCCCCAATCTTGTCTTTTGTATTCTAATTTCTCTCCCCTTATACTCTGCTTTCTGCATATCCTTTCACAGCATCTGATGAAGTGAGCTTCAGCTCATGAAAGCTGGTGCTAGCTCTAGCTATCTATTTTGGTTAGTCTATAAGGCACAAATCTATGCTGTCTTCTTTTGACTTCAGACTAACAAGGCTAATTACCTCTGTGCTTGAATGTTGCAATACAAATGTCGCATATCAAAAACAAACACTATAAAATCCTGCTCTATTGAATTCAGTGACAGAACTTCTATTGACGTCAGTGGGCAAGGTTTTCTCTCCTCCCATTGCCTGGCAAAGTACTTAAAACCTGAGATAAAATGAGGTTTGTTTATTTCAACAGGAACATTTATTCAGCTTTGCAGGGTATGTTGATAATGGGCCTTATCTGTAGAAGAAATTATGTGCAAAAACTCAAAATATAATATTTCCAGTAGAGTTTGTCATATTTAGATACAATAAAATTGTCTTGACCTTGTTGTTACACTAGGTAAGTCTCACAAGAAGCGAGATGTTTATATGACACATGGTTTCATTCAGGTCAGGAAACCTAGCTTGGAAAATAAATTTTTGTATAGCCATATCATTACCGGTTATAGATACCAAAATTTTTCATCAGACTCCATGAGACCTTACATAACATTGTACATAAACAACAAATGACCTTTAAAGGAAGAATATCAAACGATGAAAGGAGGACACTAAATTTAATCTATTCTTGTCCCTCTAGAGCAGCATCATTTGTATTTTTTCAGATGCCAAAAAGCATTTAATTTGGTTTAACAATAATTTCTTGCTTTCTGTTATAGCAAGATTTGACTTTTGTCACAAATTTGTGTCTTACCTTGTATACAGTTGCATAAACTTGAGATCAAAATCAGGCCAGTCCAGTAGTACCACCAACACTTCATGTTGTTATGTATTACTTACTCATTCATTGCTTTAGATACTGACCTTTTAGTACCAACACGTGTAAACCATTTGATATAAAAAAAAAAAAAAAAAAATTGCACTGTATCCAAACCATTTTTCAGCCCCTGTTCTGTAATTTGGAGCATGTGGGTGCTGTGTCAGGGAAGCTGCTTTGAAATTTCTTTAAGATTTTGTACATACTGGGCGCATCTACATGTGTCGCTATGTTGACGTTCTTACTTACTTCCAAATGGATGTGCTTCCAAAAGGAAGAACTAAATCACGGTGCAGTAGGAGCCTGTACTGTGCTGTATGCATGACGTATGGTTATTTTTAGTAGCTACTTTGCTGTAGTAGTGTGCTATACCAGGGGAATGTGTTGCTGTGGTGAAGTAGCTGCTGGTCATGTCTAGATGCCTGCGGACACTACACTGCCGTAGTGTGTTGCTGCTGTGGCATAGTGTCACGTGTAGACGTGCCCATTGAACAGTCTGTTCATAAGGTATATGTAGGGTCTTTTCACTTGTTTTTGTTTTAATTGTTATTTCCATTGTTGAATGGGTTTTGCAAATTTGCAAGGATCATTATTTATAATGCTTTGGTTGGAGATGAGGCCTTTTTGACTAGTTTATAAGACTAAATGTCTCTCTCTACCTTTTTTTCTTCATAAGTGTGGAGATGCATCTTAATTTTTCTATCCCCAAATTTTCTTTATATTTTTAAATTTGCCAAAATACAGAAGTTTTTATATTATTTAGAAAATACAGTCACAGACACATGATGTGATTGGAAAAACAGAGACTTGGTGGGATAGCTCACGTGACTGGAGCACTGTCATGGGTGGGTACAAACTGTTCAGGAAGCACCGGCAGGAAAACAAAGTCAAGTAGGAGTTGTGCTTCATGTAAAAGAGCTTAGAACTCCAGTATGATTGCTCAGTGTGATTTGCTCAGAACTCCAGTGTGAAACTGGGGATAGGCCTGTTGAAAGTCTCTGGGTTAAGCTTAGAGAGGAGAGCAATAAGGCTGATGTTGTGGTGGGTGTCTGCTATAAACCTCCAGACCAGAAAGATGAGGTAGATGAAGCTTTCTTTAAACAGCTAGCAGAAGTTTCCTGATCACAAGCTCTGGTTCTCATAGGGATCTTCAGTCACCCTAACATCTTCTTGGAGGGTAATATAACAATGCACAGACAATCCAGGAAGCTTTTGGAGCGTGTTGGGATCAACTTCTTGGTGTTGGAAAAGCCAATTAGGGGCTGCACTTTTCTTCACCTGCTGCTCACAAACAGGGAAGAATTGGTGGGGGAATGCAGCAGTGACCATGAGATGATTGAGTTCAGGCTCCTGAGGAAAGGAAGGATGGAGAGCAGCAGAGTAAGGGCCCTGGACTTCAGAAAAGCAGATTCTGATTCTCTCAGGGAACTGATGATCCCCTGGGAGGCCAGTCTAAGGGGGAAAGGAGTTAAGGAAAGCTGGTTATATTTTAAAGAAACCTTACTGAGGCACAGCAATGAACCATCTTGATGCACAGTAAGTCTAGCAAGTATGTCAGAAGATCAGCTTGGCTTAGCAGAGGACTCTTCAGTGAGCTAAAGCAAAAAAAGGAAACTTACAAGACGTGGAAACTTGGACAAACAGTGAGGGAGGAATATAACAGTATTGCTTGGGTATGCAGGGATGAAATAGGGCAGGCCAAAGTGCAGTTAGAGTTGCAGCTAGCAAGGGACATGAAGGTTAACAAGAAGGGTTTCCACAAGTATGTTAACAAGAAGATGATCAGGGGAAGCACCGGCCCCTTTCTAAATGTGGGATGTGATCTAGTGACAGAAGATGCAGAAAAAGCTGAAGCACTCAGTGCTTTTTTAGACTCAGTCTTCACAGGCTGGGTCAGCTTCCAGACTACTGCATCTGGCAGCACAGTTTGGGGAGGAGGGGAGCAGTCAACAATGGTGAAAGAACGGTTAGGGATCTGTTTAGAAAAGTTGTGTGTATACAAGTCCATGGGGTTGGACATGATGCACCTGAGGGTACTGAGGGAGTTGGCAGATGTGATTGCAGAGCTGCTGGCTGTTACCTTTCAAAATTCATGGTGATTGGGAGAGGTCCTGAATGATTGGAAAAGAACAAATATAGTGCCTATCTTTAAGAAGGGGAAGGAGGAGGATCTGGGGAACTACAGACTAGTCAGCCTCACATCAGTCCCTGGAAAAATCATGGAGCAGGTCCTTAAGGAATCCCATTTCTAAGCACTTGGAGGAGGTGGTGTTGAGAAGCCGTGAGCATGAATTCACCAAGGGCAAGTCGCATCTCACCCGCTTGATTGCATTTTGCAGGGAGAACAGTGGATGTGATATACCTTAACTATAGCAAGGTGTTTGAAATGGGCTCTGACAGCATTCTTGCAGGCAAGCTAAGGAAGCACAGGGTGGGTGAACAGATTTTAAGGTGGATAGAAAGGTGGCTAGGTGGTTGGGCTCAAAGGGTAGTAATAAATGGCTTGATGATTGGTAACCAGTCTCAAGTGGAGTGCCTCAAGGCTCGGTTCTGGGGCCCATTTTGTTTAAAATCTTCATCAGTGACCTGGAAGATAGCATAGAGTACATTCTCAGCAAGTTTTCAGATGGCACCAAGCTGTGGGGGAGTAATAAATATTTGGAGAGTAGGACTAGGATTCAGAGAGACCTCAACAAATTGGAGGATTGGGACGAAAGAAATATCATGAGGTTCAACAAGGACAAATGCAAAGTCCTGCACTTAGGACAGAACAGTCTCATGCACTGGTACAGCCTGGGGACCAACTGGCTAAGCAGCAGCTCTTCAGAAAAGGACCTGGGGCTTACAGTGGACAATAAACTAAATATTAGCTAATAGTGTGCACTTGTTGCCAAGAAGGCTAATGGCATATGGGGCTGCATTACTAAGGGAATTGTCAGCAGTTTGAGGGAAGTGATTATTCTCCTCTGTTCAGGACTGGTGAAGCTACAGAGTACTGTGTCTGGTTTTGGGCCTCCCACTACAGAAAGGATATGGACCAATTGGAGAGAGTCCAGCAGAGAGCAGTGAAAGCGGTTAGCGGCCTGGGGCACATGGCTTAGAAGGAGAGGCTGAGGGAACTGGGCTTATTTAGTGTAGAAGAGAAGACTGAGGTGGGATTTTAATAGCACCCTTCAACTACCTCTACAGAGAGGATGGAGCTAGACTGTTGTCAGTGGTGGCAGGTAACAGAACAAGGAGCAATTATTTTAAGTTGCAGCAAAGGAAGCTTAGTTTAGATATTAGGAAAGGCTTTCAAACTAGGAGGGTAGTAAAGCACTGGAACCAGCTACCCAGAGAAGTTATGGAAGCTGTTGTTTGGAGGCTTTTCAGACACAGCTAGACAAAGCTTTGGCTGGGATGATCTAGTTGGGGATGGTCCTGCTTAGAGCAGGAGGCTGGACTAGATGACCTCCTGAGGTCCCTTCTAACCCTACTTTTCTATGATTCTATGTTAATAATTTGCCTAATAATACGATTCTTCATTGTTTCCGATATGGAATATGCGCGGTGAGCAGCAGCAGAATTAATAGTGTAGAATTAATAGTCATAGACAAACTGATATCTTATTTACTAAGAAAATAAAACAGATGCATTTGTAATTCTAATAACTGTTATACTTTTAAAATTGGTATACTGAGTTTCTTCATTTTGAGCTGTTCTGTTACATATATGTGTACTTTTCATGTTCATAAAACCATACGCTAAGTGATGCTCTTTACAAATATGGAGTGTTTTTATTATTTTACTATTGCACAAATGAATCTTAGCAATGAACCACAAATTAACCTAGCAATCTTTGTCACTAATATGTTTAAGAAACTGGGGTATAGATTAAAGCATTAATGTTTGTAATTTTAGGTTACGATATATACAAAGCGGTAAACTAATGTCCACTTGCTTATTTATCTTATAATAAGTATTTTCACCTATTTTGTTTTATGGAAAACTAAGTTAAAATGCTTATAATCTCCTCTTTTTCTTAAGCTGTAAATTCATATAAGTGAAGTGAAGAAAACATTTGGGTCTTAGGAAATTTATTTTTGGATAGATGATGTTTCTCTTGTCTTCAGTACTTCTGGTCAAATAGTTATTAGCATATATCATGGTCTGTGCATGAAGGAAGATGAGAGGATAAGGGAGTGAGGTCTCTGATTGTCTGAAAACATCCACAAGATTGATTAGTTACAAATCTTTCAATCTAGATAAAGGCATCAGTTTAAAGCACACACTTGTGTTTTACTTCATGAATAGATTGAATAACTTTCATAACGAAAAGGTGTGAAATGATGTGAGCTTGAGTGACTGCAGGGTAACTCCAAAAATCTCCAATTATAACACATTGTTTGATACAGCAGTGAATAAATGTTTAAATAATAATTCAGTAATCACATTTAGCCATTAATCTTTTTCATCAAAACACTTTCTCCTGCTCAGTGCATACATCTACACGGACGCCTGACTGCGCAGTCCTGGCGACGCATGTATCATTTCCGACCCTACTGCAAAGTAGCATCAGCATCGCGGTTTGTACCTGTTGATGCTACATCACCGTAGTGATGAGCTATGTTGCTGTAGCTCATTGCTATGGCAGCGTAGCATCTCATGTAGACTCGTACAGTATACCATATTTGGTAGCAAGAGAGATGCATCCTTTTTCCAAATATGCTATTATTGACTCTCCTTTTATCTAGCTAGCAGTTCTGTCAGTGTGAGGGTCATTCTCTAAAACCATTTTAGAGCGTTAATAATTCAGAATGACTGTTAGATGTCTTTGTATGTTAGTTGTCAACAATTTTCTGTTCAGAACATAAGTTATGCATTATTATCCTTGATGTTCCTATTCAATACTCTTAAAATCAATTATTTTATGAGGTATTCTAGATACATAGACAAAACAAGACTATCTGTTCCATGCTGTATTGCACTGTATGTATGTGTACCTATTATAGTCTACCTGCTACATGTTTGAGATAAGGACTTGTAATTTGGTGGCATGGCAGACATTGTACAAAGATGCATAACTAGAGGTGCAGTTTAAAGATACAGCCATTAACTTGAGCAGTGCCTTCAGGGTTTTCAGTACAGCCACCTGTACACTGAAGGGAATTAAATCTCCAAATGTTTGAGCAAAATTGCAAGCAGAAAATCTTGGCATTCCTTTGCCAGTGCTGTGTGGCCTGGATCCAATTTCAATAAATTATACCACTGGGTGAAGATTCTCCATATTCTGTGATAGAATCTAGTTTTGCAATCTTTTAGCTAGAAATTGGCCTATCATGTTACAAGCAATACTTTTTTAGTAATGTATTGAGCCCTGTCCCAACAGTATCTGCTTTTAACTACCCAGAGGTCCACACTACTACATGTGTGGCTTTGTTATGGTACATTTCTGTTGTCTGGCCCTGGCCACACTTAAATTTAAGACACTGTACAAACCAACCTTTAAAACAAGTTATTGATTGAAGTTTAGTGTTATTAATGGTCACATCACATTATTTTATTTGATAAAATTACAATAGATGATCTATATGGCGAGCAAAATTTCCATATTGGAATTGCATACAAATGAAGATGTTATGTAGTTTTGCTTTTACTTAAAATAGATCAAGCGCATATTTTTCCATTCTGTGCATTTGTTCCTTCTTTTATTTTTTCAGGACATTTTCAGAGCATCACAGTAATATGTTTTTTTTCCTAGTTGATTTTGGGAGGTTCTGCCAAAATACTTGGTGGTTTCCTTTCATGTGATTGGTTACTCCTTTTCATTCCTAAAACCTGTTTCACAAAAGTGCACTTATTTTACTGTTTTTCCATTTTCCTTTTACATAGTTATTTTTAATGATGGTGCTTTACCCTTTGCTATCAGAATTGCTTGGATTGTTTTTAGATGATCTTTACAGTGGTATTAAGGCCTGGTCTCAGACAAGTTGTCTGTCTTAGAAAGTTGTGTTGCTTCAGATGTACTGTTGCAGTTAAAGCTTCATAGCTATCTGTATAAAGGTCATTTATTCTAGTACAACTGTTTCCATACAGAACAGTGAATAAGATATGCTGGTATATAAAGGACTTGTATCCCTTCACTGGAATAACTGCATTCACTATAGTGTATGTGCTGGTACAAGTGTATTGATTAAGAAAAAATACATAAATGAAATTCACATAGTTAAGTAGTACAATTTAAATTGTAGGTGGTGACTAAGTCTGTTTTCTAGATTACTTGAACAGAGCAATGTTGGGATGTACTGGCATAAGGACAGTATTGGTATACAGTATATTGCATATACATGGTCAGCAGAAGAAGTTAGCTGGCATAGCTTTATCAGAAAGGGCTACTGATTCTCTTTCTAAGCCACACCAACATTTTCTGGTGTCAGCTAGGCATAAATCAGTTACTGCAGTTTTTGCTATTTAGTAAACCTTATCTTTAAAGCCAGGTGTGCACTATAGCATCCTTCAGGTATAGGTATGCCAGATGGGTGAAAAGAGGTGTGATCTCTGCCTGACATAGATATGCCATCAGAAGCTTCAAATGGATAGATTTGTAGAAACAATATTTATCATTTGTAGGAGGGGTTCTCAAACAGTGTTTCTCCATCATAAGAAGCATGGTGATCCAAGAAAAAAAAAATCACGAAAACTTTTCCCCAACAAACTTGGGAATCACTGATTTGTGGAGTATAAATAGGATGGCCATATTATTTTTAAGGAAATCTAGGATATTGCTTCCCCCCACCCCTTCCAATGCACCATACTGCCCCCATTGGACTGCGACCTGTGCCCTTGTGGTTTGGAACACTTGTTTTAATATTCACTGACTGTGCGTGCGTGCGTGCATGCACTGTGCCTTGTGCAGCTGCTTGACCATCATGTCAGCAAGAGGCTGAACCTGGGCAGTCTCCTCTTGCCTCCATCAGACCTCCTCTCTACTCCTCCCTCCTCCCCACCCCCCAGCTTCCTCCCCCTTTGGCTCCCTTTCCCCCACCTGTCTCCTTGACCCGCACTCATTCCTTCTTCCTCTCCTCCCATTGCTCCCTCCTGTCACTTCCCTGCTCCCTGGACCTGTCCCCTTGTTGCCTCTCTGGCCCTCCGCTTGCTCCTCTCTCTCTCTCTCTCTCTTGCCCCGCCCTTCCTCGCTCTTCCTCTCCAGCTTGTCTCCCCCCTGCCACAGTGCATGTGTGCACACTCACGCATGCAGACACATGCACACATTGTGGTAGCAGGGAGAGCGCCAAGCTGAGTTCTGGACTTCAGCCCCCTAGCAGCTGGGTTGAGGCAGAATGGAGCCAGCAGGAGCTGCTGTCCCCCTCCCTCCCCCTCTGCAAACATGGCAGCCGGGTGGGACAGGATGGGGGAGGGACCCCTGTTCCCCTCATATCAGGGGTCCAAGTCACCTTCCCTGCCTGGGGAAGCCCCACCCTCACCTGGATTCTGCTAGGCTGCAAACTGGTGAACAAACATGAGCAGCCCATGCTCACAGCAGTGCTCTCCTCCCATCCCACTCTGCCTTGCCCTGCCCAGCCCAGCCCAGCCCACCTGACTCCCCACCTCCAGCTGCTGCTCAGGAGGGTGCTGGGGGGGCAGGGGGGGGGGTAGGGTAGCACCCACCTGGGACTTTTGTTTGAATTTTCACTAACTGGCTGGGATGCCAGGACAGCTTAGGAAGTCTGGGACTGTACCAGCCAAACCAGGAAGTATGGTCACCCTAAGGATAAGCAATGACAGTGTTGTATAATAAGTAGCAATAGTGAGAATCTTTCTGATACACACTTTGAATTCTACTGACCACAAAATATGTTGAGGTAAAAGGAAATATCATTTAAAATATAATTTAATCAGAGTTTCTTATGTACTAACGTACTCTCATATGTAAATACAGTTCCCTTCCTTGATATTCAGTGTCAAAATTTTAGCAGATCTACTTAATTATATTCATGCCTTTTTCATCAATTTTGGTGTATGACCTAAAGGTAAAATCCTGTTTTTTCCTGCAAGGGTTTTTTGTAACAATTGTTGTCACGTCAGGATGTTTGTGCTCATAAATATATGGACCCTGTCTCCTCACCAGGCATTTATCTGAGTTGCTCAGGCTCCAGAGGCTCTGCGTAGTGGTTTTTATACTGATTCTGTATAGGTGCCAGAAAAAGGTGACCCACATTTCAATCTGTGCTCCTGCAGTTGAGCATTGGTTTTCTCTGTAATCTGTCTGTCTATCATTAGAGCACAGCTACTCCCACTGTCAGTTGTTAACACAAGGTATTTATTATTAATAAAACTAATCAGCTTCAAGTGATGATATCATTAAGCAAATAAGATATCTTCACAGGTAATGTCTAACTTCTCCATATGAGACAGAACAGGGGAAATCCATGATCAGAGCAGAAGATGTTGATCTTATAACAGTGATTTGATTTGATTTTATGTTTTTGTTAAAACATGTTTGATGTAATCCTTGTCCAGGGGCATTGTGTGTAGAAGAAAGAGAGTTTCATATCACAGATCTGCTGAATTTCTTCACTCAGATTTGTAAACAGACCTCTATTTAAATCAAAGTAGAAGTGGCTTATTTACAAAAATAGATTGTTTAAAGTATGCTGTTTTCTAAATATATCTGGCTTCTTTATGGGATGAAATTGTAGTTATTAAAATGAGCAGTAAATAAGAGACAGCTGTCCAGTATACTAATTGACCTACATAGATTCAATTTGGAATACTATTAAATATTACTAAGTAAGCAGAGTAGAAGAGTACACTAGATACGTTGACTGGAGCTAGTCTCATTTCCTGGTTCCAGGTCATTTTGAATCCACTGCTAGAGAACTTTTAGGAATGTTTATCCCAACAATCTTAAAAAATGTAGTGTTTACAATATGTATTGGCGCATTCTTAACTCTATTTATCCATAGCTTTCAAAGTATTTTTTAAATGTACTCTCCTGAGTTTACAGATGGGGAAGGCTGAAGTTACAAGTATCAAGTTACTTAATCAAGGTCATAAATGAGCCAGTGAGAGAGAGGGACGAAAGCCAGGCTTGCTGACTCTTTGCCCTAGCTGTTGCTTCTAATACTTTTTATTTATAATGTAGCTTTAAAAATATTAATGTTATATGTGGCTTATTTTTGCTTATTTGTTTTATGATTATTGATTTTTCTAAGTAAAATATGTATGACAAATGGTTAATATTTTATTGTCATGTAAAAGACTTTTCTCCCTTGAAGCGATATTTGGACTTATGTTGTTCTGACTTACGAATGTTGATAGAGTTGGATACCTGATGTGTGAAATCTGAAAACGCCAAACAAACCAGTATTTCAGGTGAAATATTATTTTCTGTTTACAAACATTCTGGTAATTTATGTTCATGCCTTTTTCAGAAATGGATGCAGCTTAGCAAATAAGTCCTTCTAAATACATTTTATTGTCAGTTGCTTAAAAAATGCATTGGAAATGCTTGTTTTGAAAATCAAACTCATCCAGATCAGTTTTAACCTAGATATATCAAACATAATTTGTGTTTGAGAGAAAATGCTCTCTGAATGCTAGCTAGAAAATATATCAACCCTGTGGGCAGATACCACTAGATAAACGTGTATTCACTACTACGCAGGAATTTTTTTTTTTTTAATGTAGCATACTCATGACAAGCAGAAAGGACTCATTGTTATGCTTACAAAAATTTCTATGTATATACGCACTTATAGTCTCTTAAACCAATTCTTCTCTGTGTAAACATCTTTATTTTAACTTTTATCTATCCCTTATCATGTCAAGATCAATAATATAACAACAATAAGCCAAAAAGCAGACTAGAAACCTAATTAGAGTACGATTTGAAAGAAGTGGTATCATGGGTCTAAACCATGTGAAATTAAAACAGTTTATATTTATTGTTATCAACTTTGATTTACTTATTTGATCCCATTAAATTATTCTGGGCGTATTATCCCATTCTGAATGCATGGCTGGAAAAAACAAAGCGAATTATACAAACAAAAAACACTTAAATGAAATGACAAGTTGTATCACATGTAAGAAAATATAAGCCCAATTAGTTGAAATTATCTTCATTGAGAATCTGCCATCACTTTGTGGCAACATGTGATAATTTTATTTAATTTAACATGGATACAAATCTGTAAGCCAGTGTTTTGGAACTAAAGGATATCTAGATTTCAGTGTTGTTATGCTTTTTTTAGGCAGAGTAAACTATAAAAATACAACTTTTTTCAGAGTATTAGGACATTCATTGTTTTTGCACCACTCCAAAGTGACCTATACAGGATGTAATTGTCCATTTTCTTCTAAAAATTAAAACAGTAGAAAATGTTAAACCAGCAGCATGCCACAGCCAAGATAATTCAACTAACTTCCCTAACTAATGTTATAACTTGTGCAATATGATTATTAATTTAGTATGAAGAGAATTGACATTTGATTATCTCTTACTCAAAATTCAGAAAGTACACCATAATATGTATTGTTTAGTATTATTTATAAATGTGCTTTTTATTTAACTTCAGAGATGATTTTGATAAATCGTTGAAAAGTAGGGATGGAAAAGACTGTAGGAGGTCATTTAGTCCAGCCTTCTGCTCAAAGCTGAATCACTCATATAAGAGTGTTTGTCTAACTATTTTTAAAACTGCACAAACAGCCCTGTTACACAACTACCAGTCACAGACACATTGCCCCAAAACACCAAGAACAGCTTAACCTGCCCGGGGTAAAGCAGAGGTATGAGGGCACTATATGAATGTTCTGCGGTTGCAAGGACAGGAAGTTTTTGTTAAATTACACTTGAAAGATCTAAGGAAGAGGACCGGTCTTCCAGCTGCAGAGGAAGGCAGAACCTTTGCAGCTGGGAGTCTTGCCAGTCTGACCATTGGGTAAAGTTTCTTCCCAATGCCAAATGTGGCGACTGATCTGATCCCGAGTGGAGGGGCAAGACTGTCTAATTGGAAACCTCCAGGTTTTTTAGTGCTAGCAGAAGCATCAGCACTCCCAGGTCAAAATCCCTGGCTTTGATTGCAGCCAACAACCAACCAATGCTTCTGAAAGAAGGTGAAAAACCACCTGATGCCTGTAGCAGCAGGAAGAGAAACAATTCCTTCCTAGTCCCATGTGACATCCACCAGAGCCTAGTCATAGGGAAAAAAACAATGACTGTCCACCCTGCTCTGCAACTTGAGGATTACAAGCACAAGCCCACATATTACACACCCTAATTGGAGAGCCAGAGCCACATATTCGCTCCATACACTTATGCTAGCTTCACAAAGTCTGTTGTGAAGCTCTGCTTCGTTCTCCTTCTGTTGAATGTGGCTCTTTCCAATTTGTACCTGCTCTGCGCTAGAGAGCTATTTTTGTGATCTCCCAAGAATCTGTAGGGCGGGAGGAGGCAAGTCTCCTCCTGTGCTTTAAACTGTTACTCATCACGTTATGTTCCAGGTAATGCTACTCTTAAATCACTACAACCAGTCCTTATCCAGTCTCTTCTTGAAAACCTCCGGTGGTGGAGATTCCACAGCTTCCCTAGACAGTCTGTCCCACTACTTACTTTTTTAACTGTGAAGAAGTTTTTCCTGACATTTAATCTTTACTCTAATATCAAGCCATTGCTGTCCTACTCTCTGGAGCAATAGGGAAAAAGGTGTTCTGGTGTTCTCCTTTTATAAACCGTGCAGGTATTTAAAGACTTTTATCATGTCCCTTCTTAATCACCATTTTTGCAAGCTGAAATTGCCTGTTTCCAGCCTTGCCTCATATGGCTTCTCTTCCAAGCCCTTTATCATTTTTGTTACCTACGTTTAGACCCTTTTTGACTTCTCTACATCATTTTTAAAATGTGGCACCTAAAACTGCATCCATCATTCCTGATGAGACCTCACCTCCCATGTCTTACATGTACTGTTTCTTGATTCAGCCCAAAGCTACACTTGCATTTTTTGCAGTTCCAACACACTTCAGACTAATATCGAGTCTGTGATCCACCAAGACTCCAAGATCCTTCTCCGCAGGGCTGCCATCCAGCCAGTTGTCACCCATTTTATATTTGTGTTCTGACTTATTCTTTCTGAGATATAGCACCTTGCATATGTCAGCGTTGAACTTCACCCTGTTGGCCCCAGCCCAGCTTTCCAATCTGTCAGGATCCTCCTGAATTGCACGCCTGCCCTTCAGTGTTTTTGCAGTCCTTCCCAGTTTTGTGTCGTCTGCAGATTTGCTCAGCAAGTCTTTTTTCCTACATCCAAATAATTAACACACACAGGACGCGTCTACATATGACTCTACATCGCTGTAGCATTGTGCTATGGCAATGTAGTGTCGGCAGGCACAAACCCCCGATGCTGCAGCTACGTTGATGTAGCAATGCGCTCCCTCAGTATAGCGTGTTGCTATGGCGATGTAGCGGCTAAAAATAATTGTGCTGTACCAGCACAGCACCATACGGGCTGTTACTGCGCTGTTGTTCAGTACTTCCAAAAGGAAATACTAAATGACAGCGCAGTAACAACAGCATGGTAGGGGCACGTGTAGATGAACCCACATTGAACAATATTGCACCCGGAATAGATCTCTGTGGGACTCCTTGAAATCTGCCATTTCAACAATTCCTTTTTTGCTTGCAGTTACTGAGTCTATCTAGCCAACTTGTAGTAGTTTTATCTAGCCTACAATTTTCCAATTTGTTTATTAGAAGGTCATGTGGGACTTTGTCAAAAGCCTTACTTGTCCAGATTTACAGGAAACCCTCGCTATTTGTGGGTTCGGCATTCGCGATTTCAAATATTCGCAAATGCTGAACCCGCATTTTAAATGCACTTTATACACTTACAGGAGCTCCTCAGGAGCTCTGCGCTTGCTGCCGCTGGGCTCCTGCTGCCAGAGCCATGCCCTCCCTGCAGCCGCCGGGGGCACTATGTTCATGAAGGCAGTGCCTTATTCGTGGATTTCGCCATTCGCGGGGATCATGAGAACATATCCCCCGCGAATGGTAAGGGTCACCTATACTCTTTTCTCTACGTTCCTTTCATCCACCAAGTTGATACTTTGTTGAAGATCAGATTTTTAAATACCTTTTTTAAATGTTTCTTATTAAGGTTTGTGGTTTTTTAAAAATTAATAGAAACTGAAATAAAATCTCTCTCAAGCCACTTGACTATACACAAACACCAGTATAAATGTAGGTAGATATTATGTTTCTTCTTAGTTCTGCTTTTCCCCTCCTTTGGGGCTCTGCACCTCATCCCAACACCCGGTGTCTTTGACAGCACATGCGTAGTGTCAGAATTCTTTACTGAAAGGAATGTGTTGACTTCTTGCATTTCTGTTTTGGAACAAAAATAAAATCTAAATACATTTTAAACAGTTTAATCATACAGCTAAAGAAACAGTGGAGACTAAGAGGGCTTTCTGTGGGATCTTCAGCATAAGCATATTGAATGTTAACTGTTGTTCTCAGTTTGGGATATAGGACAGATTGTTTGAGCTGTGACGTGTGCCTCTGACTTCTTTGCTGTGTGGAGATGGAAAAAAATGGTTGCCTAACCTTATGTTTAGATCAGGGATTCCTAAAGAGTGACCCACAACTAAATGTGGCCCACAAGCCCTTTTGCAGCTGGTTTCCCAGGACTGATGTTCTGAAATGGCATTTATAGAATTATACTTTGGGAACTGTTGGTTTACATCAGTGATTCTAAACCTGGGAGAACTGCAAGATAGTTTTAATGGTGTAGCAGCTCCTCGCCCCCGAGTGATGAGGTAAGCACTTGCTTCTTTCTTCCTGCTGGGTGCTCTGTGTGTGCTCTAGTGGCCTACAGACATGTGATTTGCTTCTCTAGGAGCTCTTACTCCCTCCCCCATTCTGTGCATGCTAAGCAACATGCTTTGCCACTGGCAGGCAGGTTGGCGTACATGAGACCACTGCCCTTTTCAACCTATCTTCTTCTGCTCCTCCCATATTCTCACTGATGGTAGGAGAGGTTGTGAGGCTAAATAGCTTTGGTTGCTGACAGAAGTTTCCAAATGAGCAGCTGCATTGGCAGGAGCTGTGCTTTGCCGCCTCAGGTAAAGACCAGGGAAGGAAAGGGGGCATAACGTGGAAAGAGTAGGATATGGCAGTCCTGTCTTCACCGCACTCACTTGACACCAGCCTCAGCATTTCACGCGCACACCTTCCACCTCCTGCAGAGATGGCTGCATTCTTAAGGAGTCTGATGACCCACCTCAAGCTCCCCAATCTGCCTCAGTGAGTAGCTCTTGCTAGCACCCCAAATTTAATCCCTACCTCTGTCTTCTCTTTACTTATAATTTTTCCTTCCAAATAGCCTCTCCAGGTAATCCAGATTCTTTCAAGACACCCTCAGATGCATCACTTGTTGCCTGTTGCAGGGATACCTTGTTGAAGGATTAAGGATAAAGAAATTAAGGATAGAGGAAAACCGTAGGGAGGTCCATACTCATTTCCAGCCTTTCCTAAAAAGCTCAGAACCAGCTTTTCTAGGGGTTGGTCTTTGTCTGGAGCTCTTTTGACATATGGCCACTTACTTTGTTGTCTAAAACATTGATTTTCAGCTGCAGTGCCATAGTACCCTGAGATGTCATGAGATTTTTCTCAGGGTGCAAGGAGATAAGCACCATAAGAAATGAATTAGTTTTTGAAATGGAAGGGGACTGCTAAATCAGTTAGAGAGATGCTTTGAATCTGAATAAGGTGAGACCCATTGGCTAGGTAGTATTGCATTGACCTTCCTAGAATTCCATGCGCCTTACTTTTCAAGCTCTTTTTACCTACTGACTTGCTTGTCATCTTTGCATGCTGGAAGCCACCTGCTGCTTCATATCCTGGGGGTAGGAAACTCTAATCCCAGTTGTAGCACGAAAGTATTCTAGGTTATATCAGAGCTGATTAAGTGGTGCAGGTGGAACATGCTGCAGCCAGTGGTTCCCAGTTTGAGTTCATCTAGCATTGTTTCTGGGATTGTCTACGAAACTTAGTAGCTGGGCCACTTCTAGAGAAATTGCAGTGTGCTTTCTTTCCTATGTCTGCTTATTTCTGCTGCTGGATGTGAAAAGATAGAGACAAGGCCATTTCCAAGAAGCATACTGCTTTCAGGTGCACAAGGAGGGATCGAGATCTGTTCTCTGCAGTGTTATTTCTGCTCACGTGTTGGCACCAGAGGAAGAAGTTTCTACTGAGTTTTAGGTTTATTAACCACTCTGTGCAAAATAGGAAGAGGAATGGAGTAATCACACCATGAAAACTAGCAAAAAGGTGTGCTAAGGGAACTGGTATTTTTAACTTGTTTGAAGAAGTGATTATTGCACTGTCAAGTAATAAATTACTTGCTGGTGGACTGTAGTTGCATAGCCAGCGGCTTTGCATTATGTTGCATAGTAAGAGTCTCTCTTAATTACTTCTACTTGGAGGACAAATTTTAAATCTCATATCCAATCTAAGGCTCAGGTGATGTCAGGATAAGAAAAACTGTGAGATGCAGAGTTTCTGGAATGGAAAACCTATGACAGTTACATCCATGGACCCTTTACAGCAGGAGTGTGGTAGGGTACTTTGGGAATAGGCCTTGTATGCGCCACTTCTAATTTGTGGTTTGTTCTTCCTGTATACGGGACAAATCTATATGTGGGTGACAGAAACTTCTTAGCCAGAATATGCAGAGTTCCAGTATATCACCTATATATAGCTATAGTATAGCATGTGCCCACACAATGTCCGAGGACCCCTTATCTGGGGTCATAAAGCTGCTTGATATACCCCAAGACATTGACAAAATTGGCTATAAAGTGAGCAGAGCCAAGGACTCCAAGGAGATGGGGCTGATTCAGTACATCATGCTTCTGTGAAGAACCAGCCCTCAGTGAAAGCTAGTCTCTCCTGTTCAAGGCCCTTGGGGAGAGGGCTGCGCGGAACAGGAAATTTTCTCTCTGGTGCTTGGTGGTATGAACTCTACAGCTTTTATGCCTGTGAGGGATGAATAAAATGAGTGCTTTAAAAGGCCTATTGTATATTTAAACATAATTGCCAACATGATTTTATTAAAGCAGTAATAAGGTTTTACATTTTTTTTCTTTCCCAAATTCTGTACAAACATTAATAATTAATCAAATATATTTGGACAGTCAAAATAAATAAGCACTCAGTGATATGAGCCTTGTAGAGCTTTGGGGAAGCTAATTTTTTTCTTCTGAATCTGATATTTATGCTGGTCTATGTCTATACCAGAATTAATATATTTGAGTGTTGTATTTTCTATTTGAGACTGTTTATAAATCCATCAGAAATGAGTATTCATGAAGCACCTCAGATTAAAATAGAGGTGGGTAGAGCAAATAAGTGGTATATTTTCAGATTCAGCCCCTAATGTTTGCTTTCTCTTAGTCTAAGCTAGAGTTTTGGGTCTCAGGTAGAACAGTTTGGATTAATACATTAAAAAAGTGGTATGTTTAACTGTAATATAGTCTTGAACTGATGATGAAACGGTGTGACTAGAGATTAGTCAGTATCTTTTATGCCTAATGTAATATCAAATCTTTTGGAGTTCTTTTTTAAAGATTGAATAAGAAAAAATGAAATTGATAGATTATAGAAGGTGTGCGTAAATGCTATCTTGAATGGAGGTGGCTAGTATTATGTTGCATTGCTTTTAGCTAACAGTCTTGGTTTAGTGGATGAGTAAAGTTAGTTTAGTCACAAAATAGTCTCTAATTTGACATTCGTACACACTGCAAAGTCACCAAATGATTCAGTACAGCTCATATGACTGTCAGGTTTTGTACAAGAAGAAAGGCAACAAATGAAATAGCAAATATTGAAATTCATAATTAGGTTGGCATGGCAGTGTGGGCATGTGCATCCTGCTGACCACCCTGCTGCATTAGAATTACCTTGACCTTTGACTTGTCCTTCCCACTTGCCTGTCATGTTTTGATGGTATGATGATATTCAGGAGGATGGATGGTTCTCAGAGTGGAGGTCAGTCTGGTGGGAACCTCAGTCTTCTGCAGGGCTCCACCTCTCCTATACCAGGCTCCTTTCCTCTCAGATGGGTGATTGCTATTCTCTGTTGGTCTTGAGTGTGAGATACCTCATAGAGGCTTGGTGCGGATCCAGGTGGGTTATTTTGTTGACAGTTCTTTGGTGTTGATTTACTCTGTCTGAAGCCTTTTCATGGCTGAACTGCTCGTGTTATGTTTCACCCGTCCTCTTGTCTCTCTTGCTTTTCTCTTTATCATTGTTTCCACCCTTTTGTCTGGAGATCCTAAGTTATTGAGATTTTACTGAATTACCTTGTTCTCCTCGGTCTGTTTTCTTCCAGTCTTACTTCAGGCCCTTATGATTAAGTCTTTTCCATAGACCCAGGTGCAGGGAATGGGACCCTGTTAACTGTTGGTTCAGTGCCACAGGACCCCTTCTCCCTTAGCTGACTGTCATTTACACAGCGACCGCAAATCAGTAGGGAATTTCCCCGGTCCCTGTCTCTGTTGTTTCTAATCCCTGAACATGTACCAAAAAAAAGACTTTTAGGCTAACACCTCTGGCTAAAGCCAGGCTTTTCTTCTCCTTGGTGTGCCAAGCAAATCTCTTCTTTACTCTGGCTGCCTCAGTTTCTCCAGGTGTCCCACTTCCTTCAGTGGGTCCTTTCTCTCCCTCTTCTCGGTCAGCTTCTGTTGACCGTCCCCTGGGATTCTCCCCACTTGGCCCTGACTCTAGGGGCTTGCTGTGATGACCTGCCATCCCCGGATACTTAACTCTCTGGAAGTGTGTGATTGCTTCTTGCTCAGGGCTTACTTGTGCTGCGATGCTCCCTGAGGGTTTGGCCAGTGAGGTTTGCAGCTCCCCTGGTCTGTGTTCTGGGCCAGCTGCCCAGTCCCTGCTCCAGGAGATGCTGAACACGGTGCCTTTTCAGCGTCACCCTTTAAATTGGAGCCGGCTCCCTGGGGCATGTGTGCTTTGGCCTCCCCCCAGATGCCTGCTTGTTTCCCCGGCTCTCCCCACATCTTTTCTTCTAGTGCACTGGGGATGCACCACTTGTCCAGACTCAATGGGGTAAGTTTTCCCTTGGTGCAGCTGGGTACCATGGTGGTACAGCAGGGGCTTGGCCTCCGCCCCTGCTGTGGGTAGGAAAATATGAATAATCTATGATACCTACCAGTAGTATATTTGCTTCTAGATGATATTAAACATTTTTCATTTTGAAAAGTACCAGAATTTTTTTATGCCTTAAAAAATAAAGGGAAAAGGTAAATACAGTAATTTATAATCATATTAATATTCAGTTTCCTGTGACCCTAGCATCTAAGGATTATATATTTTGATAAGCTTTGAAAAGAAAGGACATTTTAAAGGTGATATAGGTAGTTTGTAATTTTTAAGATTAAAAACATTTAAAATATAATTGACAAAAAATATTTGAAGTATGATCTTAATTTAGCCTATTGCTGGTTCTGTGGAAGTCCTATAATGTTTACTAAGAAGTAATCATGGGACCTACTTAACTGAGTCCATATGGCTAAAAGCATGCAGTGAGCAGAGCCTTTAAGTGGGACAAAGAGAGAAGGAATCTTAATGAAATACGCAGTTAGCATCAGGGCTGTATGAGCTCTTTTGTATTATTTCACACCGCTGCTTTGAAATAAAGAAGAGGATGTGGCACATTTATAATGCCTTCCCCTTGAGAATCAGTTAGTGTAAAGTTCAAGTTTTAATTTAAAAGGCAAGAGAAGCTGCTGGAATTAAATATGTGAATTCTGCCCAACTGGTCTATAAATAACAGATCCACAGATGCAGCACCATCTCTCTGATACTTACCAGAAAGATGCATGCACATTGTTCACAGCTGTGCAGTTTGTTTTAAATTTGTTGTCTGATTTTTTAAAAAAACTGGATACACATTTTGTATAATCTAGCTTTTTAAGAAAAAATACTGCTACAATGGATTAGTCTACAAACATAGATCATAAAGGTAGACTGTAAATATAAATAATAAAATGCTGTTGCAGCAGAGGCAGTATAAGCTTTCATTGTTTCCTTTGTGTCAATCTGGATCCTGCTATAGGTATACATGTGTCTCCTATGCATGAGATTGTGTTTTTAGTAGCCATATCTGTTGTAGCTGTTTACACATTTGTACCTCTTCATGCTCCCATGAGAGTGCATAAAGGATGGGACTATCTAGAACTTTAGGCACCTGTGTGCATGCTACCTTGGCCTCAGAGAAGGCCATTTACAGAGCAAAAAGGGTCATTTTCCATGAGTACTCCCTCATGGGCGTACTGTAGCACATTGGGGTCCCAGGGTTGGCCATGATGTCCCTTGGTGGCTCTGCAACCATTCTTTTTGCTTTGCCTCTAGGGTACCTTCCCTTCTGTCTTTCCTGCCATACCTTAATGTAATAATAGGATTAAAAGGGAGGCTGCATATGGACCCTAGCATGTGCCCCACCCCAGCTGAATTCTCACTGGGGTTCTCTGGCACCCTACTTTGTCTCAACTACGCTACTCCCAGGCCCCTTGTTGGACCTCTCTTGACTGGGCCACTGTAGGGCACCTATAGCCTTAACTGTTAATTGCATGGCTCCATTCCTCCCCAAGCCTTGCAGGTGTTCCTGTATTGTTACTCTTCTATTTGGGCTTCAGCCTCCTTGGCCGCCGCCCCTTTCCTATTAGCCAGGCCTTCTAGCCCAGGCCCGTTGTATTGGACCTGGCTTTGAGATACCAGCTCTGGTCTAGATCTTTTGGGTCCCAGGCCCCTGTCTGCTTGCACCTCTCTAGGGTGCCAGGCTCCTGGTCCCTGTCTGGCTCGGTGGTGTCACACTGTGCCTTGCTCTGGGCTCAACATTCACTCAGGCCTTGAGTCTGCCCCTGTCAGGGCACAAGGCAGTTGCATGCCACCAGGGCATTAATGGGACCTTGGTATACCGCCTCTTACATTCCCAACCCAAACCACTGGTGCTGAACTGCAACTCAGAAAATAAGCCCCCAGACTAACCAGTCCCCTCTGGACCCACCAACATCAACACACAAGGAAAAGCAGCCCTCTGCCCCTTTCCTCGCCTCTTATGCCAGCATAATTTACCAGCTCTGGGGTTATATCCATGAGAAGTTCCCTGAGCATCCCTGGGGATCCATAGGCAGCGCAGCAGTCTCTCTAACATCCTCTGGTAGCACTCCTGGCCAGGAGCTCCTACCCCTGTGGCTTGCAGGGCTAGACTAACTTGCTAGCTCAGGCCCTGGGCTTATGCCTCCCAGGACCCTGCCCTCTTCCAGTCAGAAGGCTACCCTGGGATTTCTATAGATGCCTGCTAATTGACCTCATTGCCTAGTTGCTCTAGTGCCCTGCAGCTGCTGCCCTGCCTGGCCTGCACTGCTCCCTTCTGGGCTGCTTCTCTCTTAAAGGAACAGAGAGCCCCAGGCTCTGTTACACACATCACATCCACCTATTTTTGGTTATAGTGGGATGTTTTCTAGGTAAAGCTGCTTTATCTCAAAGAACATGGAAATGGATTTATACTCTTCTTATGTCACTAATTGGCTGGTATACCTCTTGCATTGAATATCATGGAAGGCCCTCTCCACAGAGGACAAGTAATACCCTTTGCTTGTTTGAGGAAAATGACAGAAATAATTTTTTTTTAAGACAAAAACAATGACAGAATAAATATTTAAGACTTTTACATGTGCTTCAGTGGTCGTGGGGCGGCGGCACTTTAATTAGAGCGGCTTCGAGAGGCACTCTAATTAAAGTGCTGCCACATCTCGTGTATCAGCATTCCTGCATTTAAAAATGGTGGTTGGGGTTCTTGAACTAAAGCTCGTTTGACAAGTTTAGATAAAGCACCCCATCACTATTTTTAAGTGTGGGGGTGCTAATGCACAAGATGCAGGAGGCTGCCGGAGCATGGCAATTGTCATGCTCCAGCAGACTTGATTTAATTGAGTCTGCTTCGACATGCTGGAATTCCAGCTCATCAGAGCAGCCTCCGCACTTGCATATAGACACCCAAGGTGCATATGAGCTACAAGGGGACTTGTGACAACTTTTCAAAGCAGCACAGTTCTAACTTTCAGGTAAATTGACCACTTTTTTTCTTGGTAGGGCTTGCTAAGTGAGTGATATAAGCTTTTGTATTGTAGCAATATTTCAATCTTGATGGATTCAAAATTGCTTTTAAACCTCCTTCTTCCCATATTCTATCATTTGAATTAAAATGCATTCTGGTGTCTGCTGGGCAGAAAGCCAGTACTAACTTAACAACTTCTATTGGCATGGTGTCTCTATTGCCTACAAGATTTCAACAGATGTTTGTTGGATACAGCCATCTCACAAATTTCAAGGTACCATCCGTAAATATTGGAGCATATAATTTATTTTTGTATTATGTCTAAAAATGGGGTTTAAGTTGATTTTGCCCTTTTTTCATGGATGGTGGCTTTGTTTGCTTGAAATGTAAGTTGATGTTTTAATATTTGAAAAAGTGAGACTTTCCTGTTGGAAAAACTCCCTTTTATTTCTGAGGGGGGGGGGGGGGGGGGTTGAAAGGGGGTTTACAGTTTACTCCTGCTTTCTTGTGCCAAGAGAATATTAAAAAACAGCTGCAGGCTTATACCTGTCAGTTTTGTTTATCTTTCTGAGTTTATACTTTGCAATAAATATTTTAAGGCAAAAAAGTCTATAAAATATTGAGTATTACTGACCACTTCTCCCCATTCTCATAATGATTAGCATGTATTTCATTAGTGCTTGATATCTTGTTAGTGATAAAAAAAGAAAAAAAGCCTTTCCTCTATAAATGCCTTTTTTTTTACATTTCTGCTCTCTTGGCATATCTTGGTTCTTTGTGCCTCAAGTGTGATACCTGTCTTAAATTGTTGGAGGGAAAAAATATAATATTTTTTTGCATAGTAGACACCCCTAAATGAAGTATACACCCTATTTTTGGAAGGCAGAATGCAGGAAAAACTTTGCTTTCCAGTGTCATGGATGACTGCGATAGATTAAGTCCTTCCAAAAACAGTGTCCAGGAACTGTGGCATCCCAGGCTAGGACCCCATACCCTTGCAAAGGCAGTAATAAGACTGTTGCTTCTTATTGTAAATAGTTCTTTTATGTGATTTCCTGTAAATAATGAAGTGTTGTTTCCATACCACAAGCTTCATCAAGACCCATCCTCCCACCCCCACCACCTGATTTCTATTTCAGCAAAAATCAGCCGCTCTTCTCTTAAGATATGCACCCCAATTTTGAAGAACTTTATGCAAAAAAAAGTGTGTGTTATGTAAGTAAACATGGTAATTAAGCAGCACTGCTTTGTAGTTCAGAATCTGAATAAAATAGTAATTTATAGTTGTTGTTGTGGGATATATTTGCATTTATTTGCATTCACATTTTTGATCAAACTGTGATAATTACAAATATCTGCCTGTATGCATGGCTCCTAGCATCATCTGTAATTCTTCTACTTCTAAACTGTAATGCATCTTCTGTTTGTGGGTCCAGTTCAACAAAGCATTTAAGCATGGGAGTAATCCCACCTCTTTTCAGCATATCATTTAAGTATATATTTAAGTCTAGAAACATAGGATTTAAGGAGGTGTTTAAAATAAGCATGTGCTGTTTTAAAATTGTATTACAGTAAAAGCTGTGTTAACCAGCATTTTACTGACTGGAATGCTCTAACGACCAGAATTTCCGGCATGCGCATCAAGTGTTTCTTGACCAGGACTGGGGGTGGGGAGGAGGGGGGCGAGGGCAGCGGCTCCCCTCTGTGGGCTGCACAGGCACTGTCCGGTCAGCTGTGGGAGAGAGGGGCAGTTTGCATGTGGCTGCCGCTGCCATCTACCACCCTGCACCTCTGCGTGCAAGCCGAGATAACTGGAATTTTTAGATAACCGGCACTCCCCTGACCCCACTCATGCTGGATAACAAAGCTTATACTGTACTTGTACTAAAATGCTTCAGGGTCATCATAATGCTGAAAATCACATAACATGCTTCAGGTGGGGACAGCCTTGTCAAAAAAGCATTACCTCTGTCATCAGGCAGATGATATTTAGATTTAACTGCTGTTAAGTTTCTAAAATTCATCATGTGTTTTTTTTTCTCAATAGTTCTTGAAACTGAAGTGGTAGGATTAAGTTTAGAATCTCAGCATAGGTGCACATGTTGGGAAGGGAACTCTTACTAATACTATATTTTATTTTCTAACATGATTTCATACCTCACTGTCATATTAGAGGGCAAATTTGCTTATTAGCAAACCCTGGGACACTAACTCCTGTTCTGAATAACTTGGTTTTCTGTTTAGTGTGTAGTGTACCTGGACCCCTGTAGTAAATTGAAGTCTTTTACTGCAGACTGAGAAACAGTGTTGTGCATCCCTATTCATGTGCTTGTATTTTTTGAGGTGCTCCTCTACATTATTAATATTGTTTACAGGTTGTGAACTTAAAATTTGAGTTAGTTATTTTGATTTGATTCTGCATATTGATTCTTTTATTATCTAATTAAAAGTAAGTCTCCTGTTACAAATTAGTTTCTGAAACTTAGCTTTGCTGGTCTTAGCCTGAAAGCTGTCACATTCTTGGAGTGAGAAACAGATGGAAGGAGTGAGAGAACACACTCTGGTTCTGCATTGCTGGAGACTGGAAGAGTCGTTTAAAATAATCAAAATCAGGAGCTTAGCACTTCCAGTTGTAATAAAATTATCCTCAGTATGAGAATATGCCAAACAGTAGTCCTGAAGCTGCTGACTGCACTAGTTAAACAGACCATGGAAGGGTTCAGCATCTTTGGTATATTCAAGCCAAAAGTCTGGGCTTTTTTCTAGATTGCCACACTCATTTGTGAGCTAACATTTGACCATATGGAACACACTTCAACTATGGTATAAGTTTGCCTTTGCCTGTATTAATTTGTGGCTCTAAATAAGGTTTAAAAATGCATGTAAACCAACTTGAAGTTGTTTTTATACAACAGAATAGAATAAATATTCTAGGTATGACATCTCATCAAAAGCTAAGAAATTCAAAGCTGAATTGGACAGTTATTGATCCAGTAAAAAACAAGAAAGGAAAGCAGTGACAGAATGTGAGCTGTAATTTGTTAGTTTTCAAGGCATTTGCTATTTTCCCCAAACCTTAGAGACTTGCTGGCACTTTGTTGAAAACTCAGAGAGAAGAAGGTATGTTTAGAAGAATCAGTTGTGCCATTGTTTATTTTTATAACGTTTCTCACCATTTTTTTCATTTGGAAGAATATTTTCATGAAAATAAACTCTGCCCTTAAGAGTTCATTTGTTTCTGTTGCTGCTTCCCAACATGAAAATGGTTGCCATTAATTTGCTGACA
Organism: Alligator mississippiensis; assembly: GCF_030867095.1. Classification (NCBI taxonomy): domain Eukaryota; kingdom Metazoa; phylum Chordata; order Crocodylia; family Alligatoridae; genus Alligator; species Alligator mississippiensis. The sequence continues at coordinate 23,875,522 of NC_081833.1, forward strand.
AATGCCACATGTGATATCAGAAATACCACATTTCTTCCCTTACTTAAAAGAGTAACTACTGTGATAAATCAAATAGCATGGAATTATAACTGCAAGTATTACTGAGTATTTACTGGTGACCAGTGTGGTGTCAAGCCCTTTTGTTTATGGTACAGCATTTAGTTGCTGTAGCAATGATTATGATGTGGCACTCAAGGAATGTGACTTCTGAAGTAGTATAAACACCAAGAGCAAATGATCTCAAGTAAATCATAGTTTATGCCAATGCTCCTAAATAAGTTATTAGGAGGAGCTGAATGCAGGTAGACTAAGAATGTGATACAGATAACATTGCTTCTCAATAGACAGTTTTGCTGTAGTTTTCTCATAGTTTGGGCTGTGTTGCACGTAACACTTAGGATGTGTTAACTGCACTTAAAACATGAGTGTCTGCTCGTTCAAGCAGTAAAACATGGGCTAAGTGCACGTACAAATTAAAACTTCATGTGCAGGAGCATCCAGATTACATGAAATAGCATATATTCGTCTATTGTCGAACCTCTGCAGAGAAGTAATATGAGCAATTTGTTTCCATCCTAGCACCAGTAGGATCCAGTGGCAGGAGTGGCACCCTCTCCTGGACTTGGCTTCCGGTGCTTCCCTCTACTCGCTGCAAGGGCAGAGACCTAGCTGACCCCTGGCATGCAAGGGGCAGGGCACTCCTGGCCTGGGCAGTGCTGGCATGTTGTGGGGAAGTCACAGGCTCCAGGCCATGGGGGTTGCATCTCCTTATGGTTGGACATACAAGCTGCAGCATTCTGTACCTGGGGTCAATCTCTGGATGGGGATGGGGGTAGAGGCATGGGTGGGGTTGGGCTTGGTAGTCTAAAGGGTCTGTTGCTGCCAGGCTCATGGGATAAGCCAGAGCCTCCCTGTGGGCATGGTGCTTTCCCTACCCTGCTCCACTGTGTCCCTGCTCTGAGTGCATGCAGCTGACAGTCTGCAGGAGCGTTGCGGACAATTCTTCCTCTGACCCCAGGAGGGGAGGACTCAATGCTTTTAAGGTGGCTTCTGTGATGCAATTCAGCGAGGCAATGGCTGTGGGCTGTCACTGAGATCATCCTTCCTTGATACTTCTTTAGCTTTCATATTAGTTTCTATTTAATGCCCCTTGCTTCTAATATTTCTAATATATCCAGCAGGCGGGACAAGGGGGAGCCACCAGGCTCCAGCCCTGTCCAGAGCAGGGTGAGAGCGTAGTATGCAGTACTGTGTGGTTGTTCAGATCATCTTCTAACGTTAATGCATCATAATAATGTTTACTATAATTTCAGATAAAACGCATGCTGAGTGTCCCACGTGACAAGCCCAAAGTTTTCATGACTCCTGGCAGTTGCCAAGTCTTATGTTAAGTTACATTTTTTTCCTCACCCCACAACCTGATGGGGTAAACAGGTTTCAGGATAAAACATTATTTAAAAAAATTAAAGAATTAAAAAAATCTTTCATAGCACAGTTGTAAAGTTATGTTATGCATATTGATTAATAACTGTTCAGTTTAGCACTTTGCCTAAATTTTTCTTTGTGGCGAAGTTGTGCCTCATCTGAAGACAGAGAGTTCTTTATAGTTTTCTGCCAGGTTGTCAAGAAAGTATTAATATATAAAAATCTGTCTAGGGTTCTTGGGATCAATTTTAGACCTTGCTGCATAGTTTGTCTGCCAAATCCCCTGGAAAAACTTGCACATGTATAATTCACTGTTGCTGTCACTTCTATACTTTATATTTAATTTAATAGTTGCAAAGAAAATATTGGAAATTTTAGACCAACACAGCATTGTGTTCTGATTCCACAGAAAGCCTGAAATAGCATTGAAAAGTGTGAACTGACCACAATAATTCTGATTTTCGAGACAGTAGGTTAAATGTCACCAGTGCTAAGGTTAGAGCTGATCATTTGCGAAGAAACCGTTAGGGCATTTACACAATTACAGACTAACTCTTGTGCTCCTCCATGTGCAGCGTCTCCCAGCAGCTCCTATAATGCACTTATGCTCTGTGAAGACACAAATCTTCTCAATATTGAGATGCTTGTTAAGTGTAAATAAAGTAGGTCAATTTTAATGTAGGAAATATGTGATTTTACAATCCTGATTATTATTCATAATTACTGAGTTTTGTTTCCTGAACTCTTGATCTGGTTTGCATATTTCCAGATAATTTGCACATGCCTATAAATGTAATTACTTTGTAATCACTGTAGCAGCTCTGGCTAGGTCAGGTGGGCTCTTTCTCAAGTCTGAGAAATAGGGGATAGCTGATAGGGTTGGTGCTGGAACAACTAGTGCATAAGAAATTTTAGACCTATGGAGTTTATAGTGTGGCAGAAAACTTTTATGGGGTAAATGGGTGTTGGGAGGCAGGGAAGCTCCTGTCATAGGATGTGCTTAGGGAAGTGGTGGTAGGAGTTTTAGGAGGTAGGAGGGACAGACATGTAGCTACAGGAACTCTATTGTGACGGCTGCTGTGCATTGGAAGAGGAATCTCTGGTAAGAATAGCATCTTGTGCTGCTGTCTCCATCACTTTTGTCAGTCAGAGCCCTAAAGCCAGGGCTCTGTTCCTGACTAAACTAGCAGAATAGTGAATGGAGGTGCAGCAGGTGTCACAAAAACCTTTAGTGGCCTTAAGGTTCAACTTTAGGCTAGTGACTACAAGCCTCCTGCATTTGAACCCTATTGTTTGCAATTTAATTGAAGCTACCACAATGCATGATAATATTGAAATAGGACAGAATCCAGGAATCTTGCTGTGGAGCACATGAAGATTTTGGTTATCTCTAACAAATAGGTTTATCTCAGAAAAAGTTACGTTTCCAGTCTTATATTAAAGTTAGATCCACTGCTTTATATATTGGACTTCCTTACATTATTGCCATTTTACTATTCTCATTCTATTTAGAGTAAAGACTAATATTTAAAGTAAAGAGATTTGGGTTGGGAATGATGATAGACACTTAACTAATGTCACTTAATGCCTCCTTGATAACTCATCTCCAAATCTTGTCTGAGCTGTTCCCTTAATTTGTTGAGTTTGGGAGGCAGAGAGTATCTTTTCCACTGTCTTCTAGTACAGTATTTTAAGATGGACTCTATTCTGAAACACTAAAGAGAGGAAAATCTAAGGCCTTCTTCTGGGGTATGTTTACTAGTAAACTCATTAATTTGTCTGTGGCACTGGGCCATTTGTTTATATATAGTTGAATTTCTACATTTTCTATCCACTGAGGTTAGCCATAGATTGTAAGATGTCAGCAGTAGTTTGATGGAATAATGTCAACAGATTTGAAATCGCTGAACTGGGGCTATTTTTGTGGTTTTTAATTTTTTTATTATTCTTGTTAAGTATGTTGAAATAAGTGAATATGTTTTTGTAAGTTAATCTTTCTTAATAACTATATTTTTAATAGCAGTGGGGTCATATTAGTATTAAATTTGGCTGTTTTACTTTGTGCCCAAGCAAAGACCTTTTGCAGATAATACACGCATTGGAGAAGACTTTTCCCATTTAGCCAAGAGTTGGGGGGAGCCAAATGATGATTACATTAGTTTTATTTTGTTAACATTGTACATCACTGATATATTGTATTTGAGAACTACTTTTGATTAGATGTCTCACACCATTAGTGGAATTCTGACTTTTTTTTTTTAGATATACTTTAGATGCTTTGGTAAAATGAATTTTGAATTATAGTCCTCTCTATTTTGACAGTTTGTCAGAAAGATATTGATTAAATCAAGAGTCTTAAAATCTAATAGCTAAGTTGTTCCATGAGGCAAGCCTAGGCTGAACAAGTCTGAGTGGCTGTAGACAAATGGGTTGTGTCATTTTAGCAGGGGGCTTTTTATTGTTAATTTATAGTAAAAAAACAAAACAAAAAAAAACAACCAGAGTGAAATTATATAATTTTATTTAGCAAGATAAAATTATCACACATATGGTTTGTAGTGATTAGTAAGTAATTTCTTACATCTATGGAATAATTGATTTTTACTCACCATTACTATGTAGTTTCTTAGTTCTGAAAACAGATTATGACCTTGGTATAATTGTAAACATATATAAATATAACTTCTAATGCAGAAATAGGAGATAATTTGTGATATTAGGTGAAGAATGTTAGCAGTTCTTAGGGAACGCATTTCAGTATTTACTTTGTGCTATTGTAATTTTATAACGGTGAAATTATAGACTTAAGATAAAAATTATGATCACCAGTACAGTGTCTAGATGTCACTAGAAAGATACCTATACTCATGATTCTGTGTAGCTAATGATCCCATGGATTCCCAGTCATAGTCAGTCAGTGTCCAAAGCTAGTTTGTAAAAGTTTTGGAGTGCCCAGTGAAGTTGGCTCGAATGAAAGAAGGCTCTGGCCATAGGCAAGCGCAAAAGGACAAGACACTTCACTGTTGGCTGAGTGTTATCTGAAGCTAATGCATTGTGACATGGGCTGCATGGTCAGCCAGAACAAGAGTTTCGGCTTAGGGCCATACTAAGATTGCAGGGATCACAGTGTCAGCTCTGATTTCAATTAAGTCTTTTCAGAGATTTCTGCAGATAGGTCCTCTGCTTGACAGCTAAGGTCTTTCCTTTGTATATATCCAGAATGTGCATACAAAGATATGATTTGTAATAGAAATGTTGAGAGAGATTTTAAAAGCAACTAAATTGGCATTGTAATGATATATTAGAACATCATTATAAAGATAATCGTATGTTTTTAAACCCAAGTTTTCTTAACCTTTGTTACCAAACAGCCTTATTATTAAAGAAACAATTAAATCCTAACAATCTCATTAGCTTTTCACCATTTTCTATTTGTTTACTCTTTCACTTTACTTATTTTGGATAGTTTCAGTTTTGTTTATTGTGGGCATACATTTTCTGTTTCTCAGGAATTACCACAATGCTACAGTTTTCTAAAATCTTCCTATGTTCCTTCCAGTGTAATTTTAAATATTGGAAAATCATAGGTGATAAATACCCAGCTTTCAGTCTGAGAGTGATTTTGTATTTTATTTTAGAAAAGATGTAATGAGTTGCTTTCAGATGAATTTTAAACTAATTAACTTTGTGTACCAGTGACCTATGACTAAAGACCTGTATAAGGTATCTAATTATAGTTCTTATGTTTTTGATGAAAACAGGGTGGACAGGTTTATGATCTGTACTGAAGGATTGCAAAATTAAACCTTTGTTACTCACAGAAAGCAACATCCTTCTCAACCTTATTCCATGTTGCTCTGTTTCTTGTTGAACGCTGCACAAGTGTGTCTACACTATTGAGCCCCTGCTGCTACAATTGTCCTGATACATTTATGTCAGCAGAGCCTCCTAGTGGAGATGTAGCATATGGCAACGGAGGGATTAATTTTGCCTGCATAGCTCAGGGGTGCCAAATTAATTTAGCCCAAGGTCCACAAACCACACTGGACCCACAAACCAGCCCTAAATTCCAGAGTTGTTGCTGCTGCTGCCAGGCTATGCCCACAGGGTTGTGCAGCGTGGCCGCCTTCAGGGAGAGCATGGAGCTACACTGGGGCTGTGCTGCTCACGGCTGCTCTGCCACTCTGGGATGTGAGCTGGAACAGGCACCCTGTGCAGTACACAGGGCCAGCCACGCCAAGACCCACGGGCAGCAGTACTCCACAGACAAAAACATTCTTCTGTTGGCATAGCTGCATCTGTACTAGGGGTTTTATTGGCATAACTATGTCATCAATGGTAGGTAATTTTGATTTACACTCCTTCCTGACATAGGCAGAACTTTGTACTGTGGAGCCAGCCTAATTAAAAAAATTCATAAGCATTTATGCAGGCCTGGTTCTTTGGGTAGATGTAATATCTTTTATTAGACCAGCTGAGTAGTTGGAAAAAAGTTTTTTGTAATCTTTTGGACTCAATCACCCTTCTTCAGGTTCTCTGACAATATAGTACAACACTTTTCAGCATAAGCAACAAGCTTGAGGGAAAATAATTAAAAAACAAGATAACAAATGTAGAGAGATATATAATCCACCTAAAGCAAGTTCAGGCAGCATCTTCCAGAGGCAAAAAGGAGGTCACATTATATACATAAAAGAAAAGTCCTATAAATATTTGTATCCTTTAAAGGTCTATAAATATATAGGCATTTTGTTTTTAAAATTTTCTGAAGTTTCTGCCATATGACAAAAAAATCATCAGATTTTGTGGAAAAAAAAATGTAATACCAGTTTATCAATGAGTAGATGCTACCCATCACAATCATATCCAGGCCTTCCTTTGGCATTCTTTGTTCAACTGTCTTTTAATGATGAAGTAGGATCTTTTATTTGTCCAGTAAAAGCTAGTAACAAACAAAATTTGCTTCTCCCTTAAAATCAGGTGCGTCTCCATAAATGTAAATAATTTTAATCCTTGTAAGAAAGACTCGGGGTTATGCTCCAGCTTTAAAATTCCATTACTTGTTACAAGTTTTAGATGTCACAAGTACTGAGCAGTGTGGTGTCTAATTGCTCCCCTGAGAGATTAAGTTTTCAGTGACACGTTGCAAAGAGAAACTGAACTATTCACAGTTATGGCCCTGCCTGTGTGTAGCTGGATGTTACATGTGATAGCAGCACACCCATTGATAATTGTTTTCTGCATCCACTGGGAGCTTGTTTTAGTTATGAAGGTATTTGCGGGCTAAATCGCACTGATTTTTCTCAATAATACCCAGTGAAACTGGACATCAGTAGGCCAGAATCCTGGTCCATTAAGGTTTAAATTGTGCGGCATAAAAGTTCTGGAGATTTTGGTTTAGTTTTAGGAATTTCAGTCAATTCAGCTATTCATTAAGAAAAAACTTGCAGGTGCTATTTAGAGGGACGAGGAAGGGGATGCTGCGTATTAAATGCTATTTAAAAAAAAATAAAAGTGGGCAGACATTACTGTTCTTGTATACCTGCAACTGTTAACTTGTTGTATTTTGTAAAAGGAGTAGTAGGTGGGAATGTTCATATTTGGCAGAATGACACAGCAGCTACAAACAGATGTTGCATTGGTCTTGGTATAAACCACTTTATTCTGGGATAAAGTACAGTTGTTCAGATGTTCATGTCCTTTGTCTTGGGAAAAATCCTAAAAGGTTCATGGGTTAAGAAGTACCAACAGTTTATCCCTGGACATCACAAAGTGCATCTGAATGGTTATTCTGGGATTACATCATTGAATCAGTGGCAGAAAAGTGGCAGTGTATTCATTAGCTCACTAAACATATTAGAAGGGTATTGTGTTTCCATGCCAATCCCAGAATATTTCTGTTCGGGGCCAAACAGGCACTTGTTGAAGGACAAATGCAGTGTTTATTCCTAGCCAACTAGTTGCATAGGTGGACCAGTTCCTAAGGAGAGCAGCAGAATAAAGACACTGAACTTCAGAAAAGGAAGATAGCACTCTTAGATACCTGAAATGTTTATATACTAATGCAAGAAGCATGGGGAATTAATAGGAAGAATTGGATAAATTGAATAGGAAGAATTGAATAAACAGGAAGAACTTCCCCAGTCGAGGAAATTTAAGTTGAAGATTAGGAGGAACTTTCTGACTCGGGGTGGTCCAGCATTGGGGCAAGCTGCCTAGAGAGTTGTGGAATCTTAGTCCCTTGAAATTTTTAAGAGCAGGTTGGACATGCCACTTACTTGGCTGGCATGGTTTAGTCGAGGATGATTGTGTCTTGATCAGGTGAGTGGGCTAGATGACATCGTGAGAGATCTTTTTCAGCCAAATTTTTCTATGATCTCACAGTATTTTTCATGTAATAAGACACGCACCTTGTTTTGGGAAGGTAGGATGAAGAAAGGTGTTTTCCAGAATCTTACTTGCCATAGCACAAACTTACCATGGCCGAATGCTGGCCACATGCAGGAGGGTTGGAGTCCTGTTATCAGCATCATTCGCCCTCTGCCTGCTGCTGCACAGCTAGGAGTTGAACCCTGCTACAGCAGCTGCTGAGTGATAGTAACAGGGACTCCACTCCTCCTTCAGTGTTGGGAAGGCAGTAGACTCCTGACAGCTATTCCAGCACCCCCTGCCTCCATTCTGGAGCAGAAGCATCCTGATTTTTGGAGGGCTAATTTTCAAGGGAAGAGGTACACATGGTATGCGAGTGAATATGATATGTTAGTATGTGCACACGCACCTCTATAATAAAAGAGAGAATTCATGTCGGCACTTTTATTTTTAAACTGCAGAAATGTCCATGTAGAAGTAACTTAAGGATTTTACCCTTTTTAAAATGCTAATTATTTCAGACGGCCATTGTTGGTTTTTGTAAGATGTAGACAACAGAGTTTAATTCCAGGCTTTAAATTGCATTTAAAAACTAAACAAAATAACAAGAGACTAGTCATGGGGTGTGTGTGTGTGTGTGTGTTTTCCCTGTTAGATTTCTTGTTCTTTCATTTTTGCCTTGGAAATATTAAAAGTGTCAGCTTTGTTTTCCCCTGGTTTTGTTGGCACATCTTATAAGGTGTCTTTTAGGTGTATCTATACTATTTCCACAATGCTGTGGAGGGTGCCACCAAAAACATACTCCTGCCTTGCGCATGCTAAACCCCAGAATAAGTCAGTGAAGCTGCCCTCAGGGTGTTTCCTGCTACTGTTCTTAATACCAGGGACAGAAATCTTGAGAGCGATGACAAGAGGCTTTGCTGCCTCATTTTTGCATTAGGAGCATGCCAATGAGAGCAGATGGTTGGAGTGTACTTCTTAGTGGCACTTTTGAAAGTACCTTGAAAGCAATATGTATGTATTCTTAGTTTCTTGCTCCATTAGAATCAGATGAAGCACTTTTCCCTTCACCGTTAAAAAACTAATTGTTCATGTTTAGTCATGGAGGTAAAGTCATAGCCAGTGAATCTGTAAGACCTCATCTTATTGGAAATTTGAGAGCTCTGTGTTAAGATTGTGAGATATTCTCAATCCATTTTATTTTTTACTGTGAATATTTTACTTTTTTTTCTATTGGGTGTTTCTTTTGTTATCTTCTTTCACTCTGTGTATTACAGTCTTATCTGGCTTGCTGGTTGATTTTACCCTTTATTTCTGGTATTTCTCCCTTGTTGGGATTGTGGTAGTCTTATCTTTCTATGTCCTGGACCCTTTAAAAGCAGTTGTATTCTGCTGCTTGAACAATTGGCATTCGCTGTTTGTTACCTCATTCTGTTTCATTGAAGTGAGGTTGTCAGTTAAACAACTGTATTAGTCTTGATTTAAAAAAAAAAATGCATTAAACTCACATTTCCTATGCTGCCATTTGCTTTCACACAAGAACATAAGGAGCATAGCTGCAGCCTTGTCTCAATCCCCTCCTACCACTTGTGGCAACGAAATGGGATGTGGATGGTTTCCAATCTACTTCACCACTTTCTCTGTATTTCAAGCCTATGTTTTGAAAGAGATTTTTGTCTCTTGAGTTGGATGCTCCTTTACCTCCAAAAAATAAAGAACTGTAGAGAGAGGATGAGGATAAAGTCTCGCAATAGGCCTCAAGGTTTAAATCATTTTGTTGGATTTGTCCCCCAATAAAATAACATAGAAGATGTCTTTTTTACCTAAGGAAGGATACCATTTCAATAAATTCTCTCGGGGGGGGGGGAGGGGTTTCTCTTCCTCTTTGCTACCAGAATTTGAGAGATGAAAGGATCCAACCACTCCCCATTGAGTTTTCCTTGAAGATGACATCTTATATATTGCTGAGAGTATGTCACATTCACATTGGAAGAAAGACTCTAAACCTACAGGTTGTCAAGGTCCTGAAGGGTAGAAGAAACGAGGAGACCACGTCTCTGCCAGTTTTAACATAAATGATTATTTCACAGTTTATATTGCTGATAAAGAAGCCTCTCCAAGCTTTGAGCTTTGTCTTTGCAGATCCTCTCTCCCCTTCCCTTCCATTGCTGGCTCAACGTTTGGCACTGATATCAGCAAAGTGGGGCTGAGATATTCTTTGTTTCCCTGCTTCTCTGGACCATCTTTTTCATTCACCCAGAAGGAAGCCTTGTCCTTTAAAGGGAAGAGCAACTCCTTAAGGAGCTCTTTGGGTGAATTTGTTACTGGGGCTTCTTTCCTGGAACTAGCAATGGAGATGGATCTGGCAGACTGACTTGCCACATGTTTTTCACAGCCCCCATTCAAGTTCCCAGACTGTCTAGATTTTTTGTCGTAGCATCAGGAACAGGTACTTCATAAAGCCTTGGCTTTGCTACAGTTGGTAGGTGGAACGCTGATTGGATGAATACTGTTGAAAAATATTACTTATCACGTGTTAAACCAAGGGTTGGCAACCTATGGTCCATGGGCCAGATACAGCCTGTGGAGCCATTTAATTTAGCCCATGGAGCCAAGGAGTTTCTGTGGCATTTCAGCCATGAGGAGCTTTGGCAATATTTTTGCAGTGGGGGATTTTACCAGATTGGCTGCCAGATGCAAGCAATGGGGGGGGGGGCATGGTGGCTGTGAAGTTGTGGGCCAGGTTTAGGCTGACCATAGGGAAATCTTGGGACATTCATCTGGGATGCTGTTGTGTGCGTGCCCCCCCCCCCCCCCCCCCCCCCCCCCCCCCAAATCTGCTTTCTAAAGTTGACAGGGGTGAGATGGGATGCTGGGCAGGCAGTGAGTGGTGCCTGCAGGGTGCTCCTCACTGCTCCAACTCTTGGCCAAACTGTGTTCTGTGTCTCTGCATTTCTGGGATGCCCATTATAGTTCTAAACAGCTGGCCAGGGCTGGCCTCTGAAATGCAGGACTGTCCCAGCTAGACTGGGACATACCATCACCTTAGCCAGGTTGTGAGTGGCCTGCACTGTGGAGCAAACTCAAAGTGCTTTCCCTACTGTGAAAGGTTGCCAATCCCTTTGTAGAAGACATCCTAACTAAAAGCAGGAAACGATTCTCTTTCATCAGTAAGATGAATATGATTTTAAATGAGGGCAGCCCAACATAGCCCAGAATCAGAACAGGCTTGCATGCTAAACATCCTGGATTATTTACTGTGGTCTAACCATAATGGATTATCCCTCAATTCAATCATAGTTAATCCTGATCAGATTCTGATAATAGTTTTCAATTGTTTCCGATATTCAAGAGCATCAAGATGTCTTAATGGCCTGACACAGTCAATATGGAATTTAAAGAACACTTTTGCGAAGCTTCTTGAGTTCCCCTTCAAGCTCTTTAATTAGTGCTTCATTCATCATGTTACCCATAATATCTCTTTAAATTTCATTCCACAGTTGCATAGTGGTACTGAGACCTCATGAGACCCCATCACCGCTAAATGATGTCTGAATTTCTCTCAGACCACTCATTCTGTTTGCCTATGTTTTCCCCGGTGCATGAAATGCAGTTTAGGGAGAAGGCAGCTATCTCACTAAATGCTTTCTGTAGTCTATGGTCTGCTCTGACAGCACTAAATATTTGATTGTTGTCTTGTGTTATATTTTGCTTCCAGGTGGTGGATAAGAATGGGTTGGGAAACACTGCTTTTGGGCATGAGCATGGTCATTCCAAACAACCAAGCTTTATGTATTTGAGGGACATACCCACATGCACAGTGGGATCTACACTAATTACAACACCTTATAGACCCAGAGTTGTTACCAGTAGGATTTCTTTTTGTCAGAGCCCTCCAAGGATTGACACAGCAACTTGTCTGATGTGGCATCAAGTTAACTTTAATAGTAATCCCTAGACAATATTACAGGCTTCCTCCCCATGATATGCCCTGGCAAGTGGTTCCTTAGACATTACAGTAGTGACCTTTGGTGGTACCAGGCTTTGGATCCTTTGCTGGGTGTGTGGGATCTTAGCTTCTGGCTCCCCGCTGTTCGAGCAGGTACCCAGCAGCCATGTCTGTCCTCACAAGGTCACAGCAAGGAACGTGTATGTTCCTTTGTTCATTACTTTTATAACTTTTTCATGCCAAATTGTCCAATCCCCTGCCTCAGTGCCAAGTATTCCTTATATGGTACACAAATCCCCTAGCATGGTGCCACCCACATTCCTTATAGGCACTATGCTCACCTAGCACACCAGTCACAGCACTCACATCTCTCAGAGCCACAGAAGGCGTTTTGTTCAGTTTTGTTGCTTAGTTCTGGGAAGGCCTAGACTATGGCTAAAAAACCTTAGCATAACTCAGTTTGCCCACTACAGAGTTACAGTGTAGTATAGTAAGTAACCATTTTTGTTTAGCTGGAGTAGGATGCTTAATTTTGTATTTTACAGGGAAAGATATAAATAGGTAGGTGAAATGAATGATGAGAGGAGGAGGAAGAAAGACCATCTAAAATACAAATGTATTTTTTTCATGGAATAGCAAACACTGCTGGTCTTTAGACACTTTTTGTTTAGCCATTTTCATGTGTCAGTTTTCTGTAGGCATCCCTGGGAAATGGGTTTTAGACAGATTTGAAGGAGACTAAGGCTTTTGTCAACTTTTTGGGGGGGAGTAGACATTGTACAGTATACAGAAGAGGTGACTGAAAAAAAACCCATAAAAATGCATGGGGAAGAAACACGCAAGTAATGTAATTAATATTGACATCATTAAGTCAAATTTTTGTACGAGGTTAGTTATTTACAATGTAATATGTAGAGTTGAATAAAAAATACTGTAAGTCTTCAAAGACGAAGGCTGGCACTAAGGTTATTTTTTGTATAGGATAAGAAAAGAAACGTTCACAAGCTTAGAGTGAATGTCAGATCTGGGGGATCACTGTAGTACAGTCAGTTGGAAGCCCCTTGGACCCTGTTGACAAAGGGATTGACCCTTCACTTAGCTGAAACTTTGATGTTGTAGTGACTGCTAGGGAGATAATTGGTCATGTGCCAATGCTTCACATCATGTGAATGGTCATATTGATATTTAGCAAGTCCTTTGGCAGGTCAGAGTGGCTGGTCTGGGTAGGGAAAAATGTACTCTCGTTCCCAAGTCACTACCTATATACTACATACTTTTTGACTTAAACTTGCCTTCAAAAGGGGGGACATCGTTCAAGGGGGGAAAAAACATGACAGCCTGTGGCTAATTGGTAGTTAGAAAATCCAGGATTTTTTTCTGCCTGAAGTAAGCAGAATGTGTGGGTACTAAATAAACTGCAACTCGGCATGACATCAATATGCATATGATGGTGTTTTTTCTAGTTTAAATTAATATAGAGAAGTCGACCGCGACCTTTAGAAACCACAGATTGAAATAGTCTGGTGCAGGTCAGGTGGCTTTGGCAGTGCATTGCCAGTGGGTGAAGGGGGAAGGGTTGTCTATGCCTGTGGCAGGGCCATGCAACTGGGAGCTGCAACTGTGCTGCTGTTACTTTTCCCAAGCCCCCACTTCTCAGCTGTGACATGAGCACACCTTCCAGCTAGAGGGGACCTGCACTGGGGCCAGGCATCTGAAAGTTGCGCCTGTGCCTTCACTGGTTCTCCTCGCTCCCTGTTCCCTGGCTGCAGTGCAAACAGCTTCCAGCTGGTGGGAACTGAACCATGGCTTGGCCAGTAGGAAGTTGTATCCACACTGTTGCTGCTCCCCTTCTCCCCTCTCCTGCCTTCCAGCTGTAATATGGGTGCAGCTACAGTTGCTCAGCCCTGACTTGGTTCCCCACAGGTTGAAAGCTGAAAGCTGGTGGGGGACCACAGCTGATATAGGCACAGCTCCTTGGACTAGGGACCGACATTATAGATAAACTGGTTTAAGTGATCAGAAACTGGTTTAAACCTGTAACAGAACAGATGTTCAGTGCACATAAACCAGTTTGAAAATGGCTGAAACTGGTTTGAGATAAACCTGGTTGAATGTAGTATCAAACTTAACTGAGTTGGCTCAAACCAGTTTATGCAATGTCTGCCCCAGACCCCTTGCTGGCTTAGGTTAAATCAGAGTCCCCCCAGCATCCTGACATGCTTTCTGGGCTGAGCAGAGCTCTCTGTTCCACAGCAGGGCTGGCCCCTCCCCTCTGCTCCCTGGCCAGAGCTCCGGCAGAGACTTGCAGGCACAGCAGGATTTGTTGGCTTCCCTGTGCCCCCCTTACCATTGACTGCTTAAGCAGCAGTCCCTTCCTCCTCTGTGTCACAGCACAGACCATAGCCAGCTAGCTAATGCTGTGTAAAGCTGCAGCAGAAAATGCAGACACAGCAGGGTCTCCCTGGCTTCCCCCTGCCCTACCTCTTCCCCTTGCTGCTCAAGCAGGAACTCGCCCCCCCCTCCCCCACCCGTCCCATCTGCCACAGCATGGACCCCAGCCCCACAGACCCTAGCAGGCATGTGTTACTTTATCCAATGCCAAGAGGGGTGTGTGTGTGTGTCTTCAGTTTTACTGGGGCAGGCAGACAGAGCAGTGACTGCTTAGGGCTGTTTGGAGCTAATCAACAGGTCAGCTGGTAAGCTGTTTAAGAAGTTTGAAGTAATGGAGAGAGGCTATTGTTTTGTTAATCGGGTGATAAAGACTTTATCACTATAGCCCCCAGCTGGCTTGCTTGCCTGTCAGTTTGCTGCAGACAGTATGACAAAGCAGGCAGGGAGATTGTATACCTCCATATCATCAACAGATGCATGTACTGTACCCCCTCCCCCTTCCCTCAGAGTGCTACTGGGGGCTTCAACACTCCTGCCCCTTGAGCAGCCGGGGGTGGGGGAAGCCTGGAACTCTGCAGGCAAGCCTCCCTAATAAGAGAGTCCTGTTGGGGCCTGGCCATGCCCCCCTCAGCTCAGCTCAGCTCCCTGCAGAAGGGAAGGGAGGGCTGCTCTAGCGTCCCCCGGCTTCAAGCCTGAGCCACTTCAGGCATGTGTCTGAATTTCCTCAGTCCAGAGAGAATGTCCGTCTGGTTTCACATCAGTTCAGCCTAGCCAGGTCAGATTAACCTGCAAAGATTGAATCAATTCAGGCTCAGGTTTTTTGAATGTCTGTCCATAGCTTTGCTTCCCAGCACAGACATGAGCAGAGGCAAAACCTGCTAGCTCTTCAGGCCTGACCCTGTCTGCAGGCCATTTGTTGCCAACCCCTGGTAGAGAGGCTTTTATTTCTTTTATTTTTGTACATGTAGAAGCAGATGAAAAATTGAATAATGTCACTAAATCTTATGAGCTTTCAAGTTTTAAATGCAAGTCCAAATATCTTTGTACTAGTTGTCCCAGTTTATGATGCAGTCACATATTGCTAAAGATATACTGTTTTAGTCTGGTTTCTCTTCAGACAACATGCCATCAAGTAGGTTAGTGTCTATGAAAGTTCATGCCTCTGAACCAGTTAATTTCTAAAGAGGCTACCCTACCCTTCTGCTGTAATTCTTTAGAAGAAATTCTTATTTTTTAAAAAGGGTTCTGCGCACAAAAATTGGTATTGTAAAAGTAGTTATTTGCCCATTGCCATTCCATTTTTTTCTCCACATGGGTCCTCTCAATGCTTAGTTATCATTAAAAAAAAAGTCTGTTTCAGTCCTGTGCTCTCCATACAAGAAAACTCTCAAGGGAATAAGAGAGCACTTTCTGTTTAAGAAGTAGGAGTGGAAAATATAATATATGACAAGTACTCTTCATCTGACTGATTAGGGTAAGACAAATCTTATAGCTGGTATATCAGTATTCTCTGTAACCTTTGTACTCTATTGGAAGAGGTATAATTTTTGAAACTTTCAACAGCCTGGAATATTGTACATTTCTGAGGATTTCCATTTTAAAAGAGTGGGTCTCTGATACTCATGAATAAATGGTTTTCTTTCTGTCATCAATTTTCTATACTGGTCCAGAAATAGAGACCCTCCCACCCACAAGGTGGACACATTCTAACTATAAATTTTGATGTTTTTGCCTAACATGCTGGGTTTGCTGATTGTGAGAACTCAGTTGTTTCTGTCTCAGCAAGAAGAGCAGCAACACCATTTTAAGCCAGTACTCTTGAATATGAGTGAGAATAGATTAAAGCTTGAAAAAAAATGCGTTTACTTTTCCATTGCAGATTTTAAAGAAACTATTTTTCTTTTTCATCTTTGTATTTTTTTCCATTGGTTCACAGGTAACAGGACACCAACGTTTTTAGTGGATAAAATGGTTGTTTTGACAGAATAGAATCTTTGTGATTTTTAGAATAAAAAAAGGTGGAAAAAGTACTGTGTTTACAGGAATTCTATGTTCTGGTGTTTAGCTGCTTCGGTAGTACCATTTGGGGGCATCAGTAGGCAGCTTGTTCTGGATCTAACTTTCAGCAGTTCACCACTTATGAGCTATGGACAGAAGTTACATATAAACTGGTTTAAATGATTGGGAACTCATTTAAATCTGTAGCAGAACAGAAGTTCAATGCATTTAAAGCTCTGTCAAAATGGCTTGAAACTAATTTAAGATAAACCTGGATGGATGTAGTATCAGACTTACCTGATTTAGGTCAACACACCTATGGAACTTCTGTCCCAGATCCCCTCCCAATTCAACTTAACTCGCATTCCTCCAGCATCCCAGGATGTTGTGTAGCCCTGGGCTGTGCTTTCTGTTCCAGCAGAGGAGGGCTGGCTGTGCCCCAGCTGTCAGTGGGGGCTTTTCCATCCCTGGTATCAAGAAGCTGGGTGGATTCCCCTGGCCCCACCCCTCCTTGGCTAGAGGAATCAGTCTAGCTACCAGCTGGGGAGAGGGGAGTAAAGCCCCCACTTTGGGCTTCTTCCCTTCCATGATGGGCACAGCCCAACTGGGGGTCCAGAGCCAGGTGAGGAACCACTGTTTCCCCACTACTTCCTCTTCAGCTGACCCACTGGCCAGGCAGGGGGTGTGACCAGTTGCAGGGAAGCCTGCAGGGCATGTCTTACTCCCCCGCTCAAACTGGGAGCCAGGGCAATCACCCCCTCCTCAGCCTCCAGCCAGCTGAGTGGGGGTGGGTGGGAAATGGCCCTTACTGTGGCCTCTTCCCCCCCACCCCCCATGCTGGGCAGAGTATGGCTGGAGTTTGGGTGGGTGGGGGGGGCATTTCTCCCCTGACTCCCTCCTCAGCTGGTCTGCCAGCTGGGGAGCAAACATGGCCAGCCTGGTCCTGGCTCCTAGCTTAAGTGGGGGGAATAAAGCCCCCACTGCAGACTCCACTCCACCCTGAGCTGGGCACAGCCCGGCTGGGGGCCTGGGATGGGGGAGGCAGGTTAGACAGAGGGGGCTTTGCCACCCTCCCCACGCACTTCTTCCTCAGCTGGCCCATTGGCTGGGGAGGGGGCATGGCCGGGTGATTTCCCCCCCTCCCCCAGCTATGGGGAAGCGTGCAGAGCCGGGAGTCAGGGCAGTCACCAGGCTGGCTAAGGAGGGAGTTGGTGGTGGGGGTGGGGGGGGAACCTGCCCCTACTGAGGGCTCTGGCCCTAACCCCTCGTGCCTGATATAGCCAAGCACTTGTTCCACTGCTGGCCCCCCGGCTAAGGAGGGGGCATGGCCAGGTGATCGGCCCTCCTCCTGGACGCAGGGGGTTCTCCTTTCCCCCACTTCCCTCTGTGCCAGGGAGAACCGAGCTGGGGGTTTGGTGCCAAATGGGGGGTGGTTCCCCCCCATGACCCCTCCTCAGCCAGCCTGAATTGAGGAGGGGGCATGGCTAGGGGGACTGGCTCTGATCACCAGGGGAGAGAAGGAGAAATGCCCCACTGGGGTCTTCCTCCCTTCTGTTTTTCCCAGTGTCAGGGACACCCTGGCTGGGGGGGGGGTCTAATGGGAGGGGGGTTTCCCCCCATGCCCACTCGTCAGCTGGTGAGAGGCAGAAGAGGGGGCATAGCTCACGGCTCGCTGCAGTGGCCAGCAGGCTGGGAGGTGTGCTGTAGCACCTCCTGGCACCTGGTGTAGGCCACTGCAGGGGTCTGGGTGCCTGGTGAATGTCGGTTCATTTTCTTATCTGTTCAGTCTAGGTGGTTTACAGAAACCTGCAGAGATGGAATTGAATTAGTTTTGGGCTTTTTGACTGCCTGTACTTAGCCAGTGTTAGCATTCCATTTCCAGAAAATGTTCATTCTCCCAAGCTATCTCAGACAAAATATTGCAGTCCATTGCTGCATGAGGGAATTGGGCTCTAAGTGTTCATGTTTCTTTTCTCACCAGTCATTCCTGTTTCGCACATGTGGGGCAAGACTTCCATTACCTGTCCCCTCTCCTTAACTGAAACAATAGTACCAAGGAATTTTGCCAAAATTATGGTAATTCTGATATCCATGACATGTTAGTTCAAGGAATGATTTTGCAAGAACCTACCAGTTGCATGGTTGGAATAAAATTTAAGAGGTTCCTTAGTATTGGACAGTTTGCAGTCTGTGTAAGATCCTACTTTAAGGCAAGATTTTGAACTGAATATATGCTTGGCTGAAGTACAGGAGGTCACAAATGCAAATCTGGGGAGATCCTGAAATCCTAAATGGTTGGGTAGAATTTCTCTCCAGGGTTCCAGAGACTTTGCATCTAAAGTTGCCTTTCTGTCTTCTTTGTTTAGCCCATTTTCTCAAAATGATGTCATTTTATAGATTTAATACCAGACTCTGAATAGTTTGACCTTCTAGATATAGATCATAGAGAAGTAAGGAAGGGACCTCAAGAGATCTAGTCCAAAGGAGGATCAAACCTGTGACCTTTGTGTTTTACTGCTTCTTGATAAAATCTTTATGGTGGGTAGATATATTTATTGAAAGTAATGCGGTGTCCCTGCTAATCAACATATTTTCCATATATTTATAATTAAAAAGGGATTTTTATCTAGGTTTTCATTTTATTTTAACATGTACATGTTGTGTTTCTTAAAGTCATCATTTTTCAGGGTGTTACTAAATATTTTTAGTGCCCTCTTCTGTCTCTCCAGCAGCAATTAATTAAATGCATTCACAGACCTAATTAATATTCTTTACTGTTACACCATCAAAAGTGTATATTTTTTGGTAAAACCTCAGTCTGCATTGATAATGAAAAACTATTATTTCAATTCCAGCTCAATTTATATAGGACAAAATAAAATCAAGATTTGCCCAGTAGAAAATAACAAAATAGTTTGTCATGGTTCTCAGGGAGTATTGGTAACAGTAGGGAGTAAACAAAATTACAAAAAATTATTGACAGTATCTCTAAAGCCTTGACTGTTTTGTTTCTGCAGTCATGATGGTTAGTATCTTTTATAATCTTTATGTGGATTCACATGAAGGAGAAGGCATGAAAGTAGAGCCGAATTGTTACAATTTAAAAAAATAACACGCAGTTTTTAAAATCTTTCAAATATTCCTTTTATATGTAAATAAATGAAAGTGCTTTTTAAATTCTTAACAGAATTCAGGAACAAAACTGCACCTCCAAAAATAATATGTTACCTTTCAGAATATGCTGTATTTTAAGTGAAAGCCATCGGTTTGACCTTGAGAGCACCTCATTGATGGATGTTGCATTATGGCTGGTCCTAAAACAAAATTAAAACATTACAAAATAAAATTATTGCTTAAGTCTGTCAATTAAAACAGCTAGATTTTATCATTAGTGTTGGATTAGATTCTAGTAGATATGGTTAAATTTCTACTTTCTGACTTTTTACATTCTGTTTTTATATTTAGCATATTTCTGGAGTTGTGTTTAAGCAAATCTTCCAGGAAGCAGATTGCAGCATTACTCCTTGTAATTCTTTCATAATGTAAAATGCTACGCTGAACTTGAATAGTCTGGTAAATGAAAACTAATAAAGTGTAAACTGTTACTTTTTATGCCAGTTGTGCCCCAGCCCCGTAAAAGAGCATTCTTTAAGTAATTCTTTATGACATTTATGTATCAGCTGGAAAATAGTCAAAAACAGTTATTTGATCAATTTTTTTGGGAGAATTCAAAATGTAAGAAGAAAAAACCTTACACTTTGTCTGTGTAGTGAAATGTATGACTTGGTTTCAAATTTAAAACCCTTTAGATTTTATGTAAACTAAAACTTTACCTGTTGCCTTGTGTAATATGACTTTGAAATGTAATTCTGGAAAACAGTTATTTTTCTCTGTTCCTGGTTTTAATCAAAATCGTGTTTTCTCAGGGTATACCATTTAAAATATTTTAAAAAAATTCACCAGGCTTTCTGCTCAGAAATATTATTTTTTAAGATCTAAAAACATCTTTGTGGCAGAAACGTATAAAGGAAGGAAAGAAGGAAATGAACATTACACAGGGGAGGAAATGATTATAGACTGTGGGATAGATCAGTAGTAAATGAAAAGAGGAGAAATAAAAATTTAACTGCAGAATTTAGGGAGAGGTGGAAGCTAATAATTAAATGACAAAAAATATTAGCTTAGAGCAGCATTTTTCAGATTCTTTTGCAAAATGCATGCTTGCTGGGAAAAGGTGATGAAAATAGTTGTTAAGAGCACTGAATAGATTATAGAGACATAACAGAGACCTTCCTATAAATAAATAGTTTTATTGGATGCTTTGGGGGTTTTGTGTTTTGCAACATTTACAATTTTAACATGTTAGTTTAGAAAATAATTGTGGTGGCCTGCAAGCATTTTATGTAGCAAAAAAATACTGTCTTACTGAAAGGTAATTCTAGTTTTTCCTGTCTCTAAATGTGCTTGTTGTGTAACGAGAATGCATTAGTATAAGCACAGTGTAAGAAATGAAAGGCAGCAAGAAGCAGCTCTATTGTTATCACTCCAGGCGTGTCTAATGAATCGTGTTTCCATGTTCTCTTGGTCACGCCGCAGAGTGCCCTTAGCTAGGGCTAAACCTCCTGTAAAATGCTCTTTAAGATTATTGTAGCAAGCATAGAAATGCTGGATAAGTGGGGGGTGGTGAGGGAATGCTAATGAGACAGCTGCATTTCAATCAGTACAGCTGCAGGGATTACTCACCATTGCTATGAACATTAGTGACTGACAACTGTTCTGGTTGAGAGCAAAAGGCTTTTCAGGGACTCGGCTTGTCAGAATTTAAGTTTAAAAGTGGTTGGTTTTTCTTTGGCCGCATAATTAAAAAAACCTGCGTCTGGTAAGTGAAGAAGGGAAAACATATTAACCAACCTTGGCTTTTCAAATAGTATTAGAATTGATAATGAAGTCTTGTAGCTGAGGAAAATATTTATGATTTTGTTTGCTTTCCAAATATGGATAAATATAAACACATTTTTTTCTAACAACAGTCCTTCCCTGCTCTATGCTTAAGGAGGAATGGAAAGAAGAAAATTCAATAGCATAGGCAGCTTGTTGAAAATTCTAGCAAAAACACTACATGTATACAAAATTAGTTTGATTTTTGTGCTTGTAAAGAGAGAGGGATCCCCTTTCTCTTACCTTTTTTAGAGCTGTTTCCACCCTCCTGCTCACCTTTTTACTGTGTTAGCTCATCTTGATGTAGGATGGATGGCCTTGGCTTGTCCAGTGGGAGAGCTGCCACTGTCAACAAGTATAAATTATTTCTCCATGAAATCTACTGTAAACAGAATGTAAAATGTTGGGGTAGATGGAAACATATTCTACATTAGGACATTTCTGCTAAATTTCATTCTCCATAATTATAAGCAGAATGATTTTGGAGTCTGATATTGTTGCACACCACATGCTTTTCCCCAGTTGTTTTTCCCCATCTAGAAATACTTAGAAGAGAGTGTTCAGTTCTGCAGTATCTTACTTTTTTTGGTGGAAAAGCATCACAGTATTTCCTGTGGAACAAATGGTGACTATAAGAGGTGTTTGGCACAAAACACTTACCTGTTTTTTTTGGAAGCATCTTCGGAAGCATTTTGTTTTACATCTCTTAAATGAGCCAGTTGTTTCTCTGGAATACCTAATGTTGCGTGCTATTATGGAAAGCAGACTTTAACTCTCCTTTTCCAAGGACCTTTTGTTAACAGTGATTTTATACATATTAAGTTTGGGTTTTGGTCAAGTCATAAACCAGTTATTCTTCAGATTTTTTTTCAGTAAATCTCCAAGGAGCTGGAAGTGAGTGGATATTTTATGTCTGAAACATTAGTGGCTGCTTTTAAAGCATTATGTATTTGAAAGTACTTATTGAATATTTACAAAATTGTAGATACCTCTGACATTTATTTTGCTTAATAATAAATACTGGAGGTGCTGAAAGAGAAAGAGAGTTAGGGAATGTGAGCGTGAGAAAATGGAGAGAATCTGTTGGTACATATCTTGTATGCCAAGGAGAATTTTGTAGTACTGCTTTTGGTACATTACAGTAGTGAAGAAGCTATCACAATAATACTTTACATAGTGTTAACTTAATCCAAATGAATATACCTAAAGCTGGTCTCCTTCTCAAGCCAACAGCTATTACGCTAATTTCTGTCCCATTTTGCACCAGTTAAGGTTCCATCCTGCCAATATTCAACAGCTGTTGTCTATTGAAGGTGTTGTTTAATTTATCCAAAAGTGTGACCCCTTCAGTTTTATAGTCTCCTTTGCTTGAAAGTTTATAGGTTTTATGTAGAAAATTGTGCTCCATTGAAATGCTAACTCGGGTCATGTCTGAACAGCAATACTGTGCAGAAAGAAGACTTCATTAAAATTCTGGTTTTCCTGGAACTGTTGCTGGGCACATGCTGTTAAAGATACCTTCAGAGGACATTATGTTGTTAAAATTGTGAAGTGCCTAGCATGTGTGCACTGCATATTCTCAGGGCTTCACATCACCTCTATTTGCAAATAGGTCAAAACAAATAGAGCATTTTGGTAAACATTTCTTTTATATTATGCTTCCTTGACTGATAAAGGTGCCTGGAGGAGAAGGGAGAGTTAAGATATATTTTCAGTCTAAGAGTAAGCAATGCAAATTTTTTCTGTAATCACAATTGGTGCAAGGAAATTAGAGCTCTAAGTGGGTTGAATCTGATATAAGTAAGTAGTAAGTCCATTTAGCCACTAATGACTTCAAACACAAATTTTACAGGGTGATCAATGGGAGCATAACAGTGATCGATCAACAGCATTGCATTTAATTGGATTTTTTATGGGTATAATACAGTATTTCAGAATTAATGTAGCATTACACTGCTTTGTTACTTTTTCCAAGTCATTTTTTTTTTTAGAAATGTTGATTGTTCAAAATGCTGCTTTGTCTCTTGAAATACAGTTTCAGGGGGCATATTTAATAAAAATTAAAACGAAAAAATAAATGTTTTCTTTTAGTAATTACATTTCTGCTTTTGTTCCATGCAGTCATTTGGCAATGCCTTTGGTTTTTAAAACAGATCTACATTTAAAAAAAAGTATTCCTTATCTTACATAGTTAAAAGAAGAAACTGACTATCAAAGGGTAAAAGGGAGCATATATTATACCACATATGAACCCTTGATGCAGAATAACACCCTCTTTAGCAGTTTGACATAGTAATCTTCCCTGGAAGTAATCTTCTTGTCCCATGTGCCTGCCTTTAATCTATCAGTATTTCTGTAGTGTGCAGCAAGAAATTGATTTTCAGTAATTTTAATGGCTGAATAACTAGTCCTGTCCCAGAGTGTTTTTTCATATTTGCAGTGGCCAATGTGGTTACTGAACTCAGTGTTCTGGATAATAGGTTTCATTAGTTTTGATGCCTGAGGTAAAAAAGCAGTAGGTGGGAATAAAGACTGTTTTTGATGTCTAGACGTTCATTTCAGCTGTTTCTGCAATATGATACATTAAAAGGAAATATGTAACATAGCTCCGAGGAAATATGTATTCTTTAAAAGTAATTTTACTTTTAAACTGCACAAGGCTATATGACCTGAATTATTAAAACATGGGTGGTTGAATTTCTTAAAGGTGTTACTACCCCAACCATGCTTGCACAGGCACAACTCTCTCTTTCTTTTTCTTTCTCCCCATTCTCCCCATCATTCTTCTTCTTTTTAGTAAAATATGGTTTGGTTGTTGAGACAGAAAAGAAAGATCTCTCTGAGACCTCTGCAGGGAAATAGAAAATTATTGAAGTATTTGCTTTGATTTTCTACCTTGTTGAGTTTTTTCCCTGAAACTTTTATATGGCTTTTTTTAAAACAAGGCTGGCTTCAAAGACTTAATGAGATAATACACACTTGATAAAGTTAGTATTTCAGATTTTAAAATAAAAAAGAACAAAACAAAAAATGTGAAATTAGAACGTACTAGCATTCTGCGTAATACCCTTGACATTTAAATCTATGTAATTTATATCTGACAATTTGAATGGCTTATTTAAACTATGTTGTTTTAATATGTGATCACACAAAGAGAAATTAAAATCAGTGCAAATATTACAATTTTTGTGCTGTAAAAATAGAATTATAGAGCTTCTAAAATAAATATTTGCTTCACGGGAAACTGACCAACTAAGATTGCAGGTATGCTTGGAGAGCATGGCAAAGATTGTATTCCATTTGAGAGGGGTGTGTGCGTGTGTGTGTGCATGTGTGTCTGTATACATAATTTTCTTCCAAGAATGGACACTAAATATATCAGCCTGGATAATTTTCACTGTGAATCAGACTTCCTTCCTCTTTAATCAAGGAAAAAAATGAATTTGAGAGTTGAGGAATTTGAGAGTTGAGGACATTACTCTGTGAATGGCCTGCTATCAAATTCAGTAGGGACTGTTAAACAGCATTGCAATTGATCTTAGTTGACAGGGCTCCAACTGGTGCTGGAGTTCTCCTGCCAGTCTTTCTGATAAGATTCTTCAAAAAATGTTTAGAGACAGCACAAGATTTGATGAAACAGCTCTCAACAAGAGACAGTGCATTAAAGGAAGGGCCTGGTAGTGGCTCACTCAAGATATGTTGGCACTGGGTGCATCTACATGTGTACTTTTCTATCGAGTTGACTAAGTAGCTCTGCAGTAAAGCACCACTGTCCACATGTGCCTGTATTAGGGCGCAGTAAATTCATTAACTCCTCTGTGGACAATACTATCTTATGGCAGAGTAATTAACTACAGTCAAAAGCTCATGTGGATGCTGACTGTGACCGAGTGTCCATCCTGGGTACCCGTTTCTCTGATAGCTCCCCCAATTCCCGCCTGCCACGACTTGATCTAAATACAATTTTTTGGGGGGGAGGAACAGTTGTTAGATACCGGTACCCCGGTAATGAACACGTGGGTCAGGACTTAATTATACGTGCTTTTTATTAAAGTGAGTCTGGCTCTCTTTCTCTTTAAACGTGAATCCCCCGGGGTTGCTGTGGGGTTCTCAGTGTCTGCCATCTGGGCGTCATGCAGGGCTACTGGTTGGCTTGTTACTTAATAATCAGCCGCTAACAAGGCGATTAGCAGCTGGTTAACGCTGATATCGGGATTCCCTGGCTGCGGCTTGTGCCGGCTTGCGAAGCGCGGCTTCTTCAATTTCTTTCCCTTTCACTTTCTGGCGTCTCGGCTTCCCCTTCACCCTCTGGAACGAAATCGGGGTTACAGGGGTCACTGGCAATGTTGGGGCTTCTTTGCCATTTTCCCTCTCTGCCTCTTCCTTCCTCTTTTCCCCCCTCTTTTGGGGAATCCCGTCACTGAGTCCTCAGAGCTGCAGGGGAGCTTCCGTGCCTGCCACTCCATTTATAACTCACCGCCGAGGCTGTCTTCTCCAGGTAGGACGCGATCCGGGGAAGGACTTCTCACTTCCTCTCAAAACTCCCAACTTTGTCTAGGAGGGTCGTCCCTTCTGGTTCCTCTTTGCGAGTGCGTGCCCAAAGGCAACCTTGGGAAGTTTCCTCCCCCCTTTATTTCACTTTCCTGGCTCCGTATTGGCTGCTCTGGGGTTATTCATTGATTTCCCGGATGTCTTCATCTCCAGCAGCTGCTCCCTCATTTTAGTAACCGCGTTGCGGCTGCGGCGCTGTTACAGTGACCACTGGGCAAAAATTGTGACTGGTCTGCCCAGCCAGCTGTGGGCTAGATCCCCAGCTCCTGTCAGCCTCTCCACCACTTGATGCTGCCATCCAGAGCCCAGGGCTGACTCGCTGTGCCCCCTGCCAGCACTGGGACTGCTCCACCCCAGCTCTAATTCCTGTGGTCTGGTGCATGTGTAGACTCTCCACCTGGGAGAAGTTAACTCCAGTGTAAACTGCTCCGGAGTTTATTGCATCACTGTCATAGCACATGTAGATACACCCATTGTGTCCACGCTGAAGAACAGATTAACAGTCTAATGCAGTGGTTCTCAACCAGGGTGTCATGGTGCCCTGAAATCCTTTCAGGATTACTGTGTGCTGCCACCCATGTTAGCATTGGGAGGCGTGCAGATGTGATTCACAAGATAAACCCACAGGCCGCACCAGATGAGTGTGGACGTTTGGCACATCTTGTGCCACTGCTGCTTGTCCCCAGAAAACATCTGTGCCATGCACGCTCTGGTGCATGGCAGGTTACCTTGCATGGGGTCAGGGAGGCTGGGGCCAGCAACTTACCTGAGGGCTGGGGAAGCTGCAGCCACGGTACTACTGTACTCAGAGCCTGGCTGGCCACGCTCTAGTTTTGGGCAGTGCATGCTGCCACCACGTGCGCCACCCCGCTTTTTTTCTGAGTGGGTTTTTTTGACTCTTGGATCTCCTGGGGTCAAAAAAATCCCACCAAAGCCCCATGCTTCAAGGTAGTAGCTTGGGGAATGCCTGAATGTGCAGTGTGTGGCGACGCAGATGGGTCTGTGGTGCCACATACCACATGGCTGCTCTTGTCTGGATGCAGCCATACGTTTCAAATAGGAATCCATAGCATTAAAACATTCTGCCCTGCTGTGGTGTGTCCGAGTTATTTGTAGCAGAAGAATTGCTCTAGTATTTTTTGTAGTAAAAAAAAAAAATGGGTGAAAGCCAAGAGCTGCTATTTTTCTAAGGTGTGGCTTGAGTCTAAGGAGGAGTGCCTTGAGTCCATAAAGGGTTGAGAAACACTGGCCAAAAGTAATAGGGTAGATCTCATAATTCCCATCTGATTTTTACCAGACATGGAGGGAATGGGTTCATTTTGCCCACAATACCCCAAAACAGAACCAGGTGAAATGCTAAGAAAAGTTCTTTCTATTGAAAAATGCACATTATTATTTTCTCCACTTCTATCTCAGTTTTTTGTCCTCAAGGAGAATACAAAATTAATTTGAGGACAACAAAGCTGGTTAACTGTAGACGATAAAAATAGTGAGAGGAGATTAAATTTGTTAATGAAAATGGAATTTGTAGGAAGGTTATTTCTTAGGAGGAACAAAGAGCAGACGTTTAGTATTTTATTCTGGGATTTTTCAGAAATCAATGCTGGGCCCAATGCAATTTGACAATGTTATCAGTCATTTGGAAGCAAATATAAAATCAGTACTGATAAAATGTGGAAGATACATGGATTGGTGTGGGGGGGGGAGTTAATGTTGAGAACAAGGTAATTGTACAGAGTGATCTGGGTAGTTTTAGTGGGCTGGACCCATTCAAACTAAAATGCACTTTATAAGCCAAAAAAAGGGTCACATCAAATTGGAAAAGAGGCTGCAGGTCATAGCTGCATATTACAGTGACTATATCCTGCAAAGAAGTACTTATGAGGCGGTTTTAGGGGGCCAGAGTAGACCAACATTGTACAAGTCAAAACAGCAAAATAATGATTTCTTAATACAGAATGCAAATGTAATTCTTAAAGCAGAAACCATAACCCAGGACTTTTCCCTTCCAGGGAGTGCCCTTACCACTGGGCTGTAGAGTCATGTTTCCTCTTGTGCTTAATGCATCTCTGTCATCATAAATCTTCTCTCTCCCCACCCTTTTCTTTAAATTTTATTGTAGTGGTCCATACTCAACAGGAGAAAAGAGTGTCCCCATCCTAGCCTGTCCTGTGGCTTGTTGCCTCAATCGCTCTCCTGGGAGATGGGAGATGTTGGTGTTACCACCTTAGGCTGAGGAAAGCCTAGAATTGAAGAATCCCACTTCCTGGCCATGTGCTCTAACCATTAGGCTATTATATCCCTGCTATAGCCTTCTTGTCTGATGACTTTTTTTAAAAAGTAAAACTATCCTGTCATCTATATGTAAAGGGATGACTTAAGTGCCTACATCAAGAGGGAGTTTCAGGGGGTGAATCCCATTCTTACATAGGCACCTACCCATAGGCCTTAGTTTAGGTATCTAGGGCAAGGAGAAGGATAATCTCAGATGTATCCCTCTTTACTTTTTCTATTGGTTGGCTTAGATATCACTATGCCTATGTCCTTTGGACCTGGGACTAAGTGTTTTGCAGTTCTAAATTCAGATTTAGTTTAGTCATAAGCGAAATGAGTTTGGGAATCTTGTCCTGGTAGCTGATGAATGTGTGTTCTCAATATAAAACAGCTGCACAGGAACAAGTCTATTAGTTTTCCATACTGCTGTGCAAAAGACTTAAATTTTTTCTCCAGGGCTGGTCTACGTTTGTGTAGATCAGGGGTGGGTAACCTTTTACTAATGGTGGGCTGTGGTCCTTTGCTGCTGCTGCTCCTGCTCTGTGCAGAGGGCTGCTCTCTCTTGTCCTCAAATGCAGCATCCACTGAAAACTGTTGTGAGTGACCATTTGGAACGGCTACCTATTCCAATTTATAACAGTGTGGGGGCAAGCTGTGCACAAAGCAGACATGGGGATTAGGCTGTGAGTGTGTTACCTGATTATTTCCTAAGGTCACGTGGCATGTCAGTGGTGGATAAACAAGAGAATTGGCTGTCAGATTTCTTCCTTAACTGCTTACTACTTCATTTTCCTTAAGTTCAGTTAGGAGGCGTGAAGAGCATGCAGGAACAGTGTTTTGTTTTTTTTCTTTTGAGCTACTTCAGATAATGTCCATATTTCAAACAGTTTAATTCCCTTCTTTTCTACCTCATCTCTTTGACAGGACTAGTTGTCAGTTTTCTCATCATGCCTCTTTATCTTTCCCAGATCCATTGCTTTCCCTTCTCATCTTCCTTTTTCTTAAACCTCTCTCCACTCCCTCCCCTCCTCCTCCTCCCCCCCCCCCAAAAAAAGGTTGATTTGTTCTACTCTTTTACTGATTCAAACTGGACCTTCAGTTGATCATTTGGTGATATTTTTCTGGCCTAGGAACTGTTATTAGGACATGTCTTTCCGTAGGTATTCTGGAAAGTGTCACAACCCAAGGGTGTGATTTTGTATGTGTGCGCTTTGGCACTGCTAAATTATTTCTCGCCACGAGGAGCTTTCTTTGCAGGGTGCATTTCTCAGTTGCAAAGAGAAAACCCCGGTGCAAAGGAGTTCCCGCCACCTGCATGCAAATTTGTTTCTCACTATTGGCCAGTTCTAAATTATTCCCACGTGGCGGCTAGTGATTGGCTTGCTAGCCTTATAAGAGGCTTGAGCGGTTTCCGCCCAAGTTGGAGGACTCCACAACCATCTAGAGGAAGAGGACTTCACGTCTCGTGAAGAATTCTAAGCGCTGCGGAGCCTAACGGTCCCAGCGGGTACCTTAAGAAGGCTATAGGGGTCTGATCAACCTCTGGCCTCTCCCCGGCGCCGAACGATCCCTCGACGAACCCCTTCCCTGCGCACAAGTTCCACGGAGCCTAGCAAACTTCGTGTGAGTATATCCAGAGCTCTTCTCCGAGTTGTTTTCTTTGGTTGACACGACGGGCTCACGGTTTTAGAGCCTTCAGCCGGATTGGGCTTGAGTTCGCGAGATTAGAACTCTTGTCCGCTCTTCTTTCCTATCTGTAACTGCAACGCAAGCAAGTTTTCCTGCCTGCACCGCGACCATCTACGGTGTAAGTAAAATAATCTTTAATTAACCGCTATGTGTCCGTGCCTAATTCTAGTCCGCCGGCCTGCATTCCCTGACCCGCATGCCAGGGCTGCTGGCCACAGCCCGCCGCGCGCCCCCAAGGGCCTCAGACCGCTCCCGGCCCGCACAGAAAGTAGCTGGTCTGTCTACAGGAAAAGCTAGCAATGTAGCAGGTTAGGATTTGGTTGACTGGTAGGACTCTGTGTGTGAGTTTCTATAGCACCTGCTTTCTTTTCTGTTGTATATCTGTAAAAGCCATTATTGCTAGGCAGCAATTAATGGCTGGTGAAAATTTGCATGGTAGAATCTTTACAAGTGGTTTTGTAGATTTGAACGTGCTTTCCAGTCTCTAGATTTAAAAAAAAAACAACAACCATTGTTAGGAAAGGAATCCCGAACTTACTTGTAGTTCAGTAATGTAGCTGAAATTTGAAGTATGGCATTATAGCTCAAGGATCTTCTTTGTTGGAAGCCTAGACTGTTTTCTCTGGTAGCATTTTGCTAACCAGCTGCACAACTGGCAGCCTGTTACAACTTCAAGATATCACCTTATATATTTAGATTAAAACCCTTTTGTTATGATGACTCTGGAACAAGGTGGCAGAAGATTATAGGAGGTGGTGAAATTGTACTGTAGGATTTGAACTCTTTTCTTTTTATGAGAGCTGAATACATAAACTTCACTTGCATTGTTACGTCCTTCAGAACTGAACATTTTGAGTAAGATAAAGAAATATTAGAGGAAAGAAAATAACATCATTCAGTTGGGACTTGGAGGCAGAGTAAGGATGGTTGTGAAGGTGTCCTATAAAAGTATGATGTACATGTACTAAAAATTCATATGCAGTGGGTGTGCATATGTGCAAGTAGTGCTATATGGGTTTACTGTGCAGTAATTAACTGCGCAGTAAACCTGCCTTGGGCAAGTATCTACACGTGCAGCCACTTGGGAGCAGATTTGTTCCTCATGGTACTAGCCTTCTTCCAGCCCTCCACTGCCCCCCTGCAGCAGCCAGGTGAGCTGGAGGCTCCAGCCACAGCTGCCTGCAGCCAGGGCTGTCTTTAAAAGCCAGCCATGCATGGTGCCCCCTGGCCACCTGTGTTTCTGGCCCAGACCAGTTTGCAGCATGCTGGTACAGCTCTCTACAACTGTTGCCAGAGCCTGTTCATTCCCACTGCGATGTCTGCTCCATCCCCAGGCACGACGACCCGTGTCCCAGGCTCCACTTGCCGCATTGCTCACCGTGCTTTGCTGCCATGGCAACCACTGCCTGATCCAGGTCAGTCTCAGCCCTGCATACCCCCTTTCCCCACCACCCCTGTGCTGCGCAGCTAACTGGCCAAGCTTACTGCAGTGTCTGCAAGCTTACTGCCACTGCACTGATGCTGCCCAGTCCCTGGGCAGCCACCCGGACCCTGGCAGGGACACTGATATGCACGTGGATGCTGCCACTGGTGCTATTCATGAGCTCCTGGGGCTCCAGTCCCACTGCTTGTGGGCCTGTCTGGCCAGCCAGGACTAGTGGCTGCATGTCATCCAGAGCACCTGGGAGGACGATCAATAGCTGAAGTCCTTTTGCATGACCTGGGCCACCTTCCAGAAGCTCCTCGAGCAGCTCTGTGTACATCTGGAGTGGCAGGCCACCACCATGAGCCTGCCCCTCCCCACGGAGACCTAGCTGGCCAGCACCTTGCTCAGGTTGGCCACATCCACCAACCTGCGCTATGTTGGCTACCACTTTGACATGGGCAAGGTGACCACCAGGGAGGCCATCCTGGAGGAGGTCTGCGGTGTCCTCCAGTACATGCTGGGGCACACTGTCCTCTGGAGGTGGTGGTGGGGATTCATGCCTTGGCCTTCTCCCAATGCATCAGAGCCTCCTGGGTGGGGCTGCACACCCAGAGCTGGCAGGGCAGGTGCTGGCTCGGGCTGCCGGAGCTGCTGGATAACGGTGGTGTGAGCGACGGCTTGTCACCACTGCCAGGCTATAGCGGAGACTCCAGTAGGCCACCTGTCCTGGAGAACATGGCGCAGCTATGCCCAGGGTTCTGGGGCATGAGAAAGCATTCCACCTACTTCATAAAGGGCATGTTCCTGTGGGCAGCCCCTGACCGACAGTTGTAGTTGTTGACACTGAGCCACTGTGCCTACAGGGCTTTGAACTTTGTGGCACTAACATGCTGACCGGTTGTGCCCACTCTCCCACATGTAGGCCACCAGGCCCTCAGAGATGTGGGTATTGGAGTATCCACCCCGGGTGAACTAGCTCTGGACCTCAGCCTCGCTCCACAGTGCATTGAGGTTTGTGGTCATGTGCTGGGACCAGTTGCACTCCCTGGGAGGTAGTGCATGGCTTTGGAAACAATGCCAGTATGGCTCCCTTGATGGCCTTCAGGCTGCGGGCAAGAGTCCGGGCTGGGGCAGGAGCCTGCAGGGGCATCATGTGAGATAGGCAGGTGGTGGGGCAGAGCTAGGGGTCTGGGCAGGGTGCTGCAGATGGCTTGGAGCCTTTGCTGTGGGACCCGGTGACCAGAGGCAAGCAGTAGGTGGCACAGGTCCTTGGGGTCACCGCACAGTTAAAAAGGCCAGGCTAGGCAGAGGGTGGCTGTCTGGTGGTGGGGCTGACCAGGAGCAAATTTACTCCTGGTTGCTGTCTACATGTGTGTTACTGCATAGTTAGTATGGCATGGTTAATTTTTACCTGCATTTGCAGGTAGCTAATTAACTGAACAGTAGATTAATTTAACTGTGCAGTTCATGCCTGCACATGTAGACGGTGACACTTTACTGTGCAGTCAGTTTGTTAACTGCTCAGTGAAGCATCTTACGTAGGCACCCAGTATATAATAAAGATTTATACATATAATAAAAAATCTTAGAACAGAATTGTGTATATAGTAAAAATTCAGCAGAGAATGTTTTATACCAATGTCGTTGTATAATATGTGATTACCAGGAAAATAAATATCCTAGGACAGAGGTTCTCAAACTGTGGCCTGCGGACCACCACTGGTTCGCAAGCTCCATTCAGGTAGTCAGCAGAAAGGTTGCAGAACAATTGAGAATATCTGTACTTGGCCCTGCACTTGATTTATTTTTTCTGGCGATGGAGATTAAATGGTCTGCTGAGACCCTCAGCAGTTTTCAAGTGGTCCGTGAAATAAAAAGTTTGAGATCCACTGTCCTAGGGAAAAGCAAAGCTGACCCTAGTAGTGTCAGGGGCCTGGGGCATATCTGTCTTTTGAAGAGCTTCATGTGAAAAGTTATTTTAATACAATGTGACATGTAGCATGAAATCACAGGCGAGCTCAATGCAGTTTTTCTCTTGACTGTTACTGTTTCCTAAATTCTGTCAATATTGCCTAATACTTTGAATTACTCTCTATATGTAAATGCAGATTCTAATGTTTGTGTTCTTGTCTTTTTAAGTGAAGTCAAATGTGGTAGTTATGTTAAACTGTAACAAGATAAAATTTTAAATACGTCTGAGACTTTTGTGTGATTTTCAGTAACAGCAGTTTAGAAAGATCAAAAACAGTGATATAATTCCATGCTGTATTATTGTAAAACTTTATTATTAATCGGTATATTTTGCTTTGTACTGTATGTCTATTTTGGTTAGTTTCATTTTGATTCTTTATTGTGAACTAACATCATCTTTTTTTAGCTCCTTAATTTGTACGGTGTCTTATTGATATTAGGAAGATAGTGTTGACTCCAGTGTTCAGAGTTTGCAAGGATATAATGCATAATATTGATTCAGATAGTTTTCTAGTTCTGCTGTAACACTTAACATTGATTTGAAAATTAAAGATCAGCTTAAAATACAAACTCTCTAATAGGTACCACTTAATCATTTTCTTTGGGTAGATATTTTTGCTTAGTAAAAATTGAACAGGGTAACTGACAGTAGGTTGGGCACTTTTTGTATAAGTCACTTTTTTGGGGCAGTTTGAACCATGTACCTTCTCTTTTGATTTGCATGTATAGTTTGCCAATCAAAAACTCCAGACCAAATTCTGATACCAACTGCTTCTGGGATTGCAAATAAGTTATATATGAATGTACAGACTTTAAAGATAAGTGAAATAATTGTCTGATTTATTTTTTCCCTCTCTCCCCCTTAGCTGAAGGGGCAAGGATATGGATCAGTTTCTGAAGAGAGCTTTTCTCTCAACTCTTTTTCAAGATGTTGTGTAAAATAGGTGTTAAAAATAAACACATACCCTTCCTTCAGTTCCTTCTCCCAAAGCTTTAAACATTCTGAATAAAAATTAATTTGCCTCATTTGTTCAGGGTTTAGTTCCTTTTGCTGTCATGATCCTACGTTTCTCTGTTTCTCTTAGTAGTCCTGCAGCGAAAGCAGGCACGTCAAGACTTTATATTCTGTTCTAGAAAGACCTGTTAGAGAGAGGAAGCTTCCAATCTTTCCTTATCTTATAAATAGATACAATAATTTCTAACCTGGCAATATTACTTACGAGTGCGGTACAACATTTTACAAACTGCAAGATGATAAGCAATATATTTATTTGTTCTCACATTTCTCTTGATCTGAGATACTTTGAGTTGAAGGTCTGCTCATGCAAATCTTGGAGATAGTTCAGATATCCTAAGGGATTACAGGATTTTCTCTTGGCTCTTCAGTTGTACTCCTGCCTCATGCAATGTCACCTTAGCTTTTATGGCTTGGTTAGGGGCAAGAGCAAGAAAAAAAATCCTTAATCTCTTTTCTTCCTCAAAATATCAATTTTATTGGGTCTCTTCCCATCCAGCTAGGAAGATAAGGAGGCATCTTCACAAAGGACTTAGTTTCTTCAGCTCTTTAGAAAGCCTGACTGTGAACTACAGAGAGGTAAAAAGTGTGCAGCCACCAGAAATGAAAAGAATTTAATATTTAAACTGATATTCAAACTGGTAATAAAAATGATGCCCCTGGCTAATATATGTATAATATTATGCATAGGTTTCATTAGACTGGCATCAAGAGCCAGGTTCAGTATCTAGGCACCAACTCTTTAATTTCAGCCTTGGAGGATACATAATAAAAGTGAATACTGTATATCTCAAGTTTTACAGGGAATAGTGTTTGAGTGGATTAATCAACAGAACTAGCCAAAGTAACTGCAATGAAATCCAAGGAAGGACAGACTAATAAAATCCCTTATAAAATCTCAAAATTTGCCTACTCATAACAAAGGGAACTAGAAGAAGGTTTTT
Organism: Alligator mississippiensis; assembly: GCF_030867095.1. Classification (NCBI taxonomy): domain Eukaryota; kingdom Metazoa; phylum Chordata; order Crocodylia; family Alligatoridae; genus Alligator; species Alligator mississippiensis. The sequence continues at coordinate 23,910,462 of NC_081833.1, forward strand.
TTTATTCCAAAAGTAAAACCTGCACTCAGAATCCAAGGGGGTAGGTCACAGAAGTTTCAGGAATGGATTGGGCTTGCTTTCAGGTTGTCATTTTGTAGACAGTAATACATACCTCAGTCAGGTCTTGAGCAAAGGAGATTAAAAATTCCACTAGAACAGGGATGGGAAAAATGGCGGATCTGGCCAGTGGCTGGATTTCCATTTCTCAGCAGCCCTTGCCTGCATCACTGTGGCCAGTTTTCATGGAGACCCTTGCAGTGGAGGTGCCATGACAGTGTGGGGCCAGGGTTTCCATGGATACTGGCCCCAGCAGTGCTGGCAGGGTGCATGGCTGGGTGGGGAGTTGCTCTGCAGCCAGGGCAGAGCTGCGATCTGCTGCTTGCATGCCCCTGCCCAGCGCATGCTGCCAGAAGATTGGAGCTTTGCCCCAGCTCTGGACTGTGCTGCCACCCTCACAAGATCCCAGCCCTGGAGAAGCTTCCCACTCTTCCAGCGCTGCTGGGCCTGGTCTCCACTAAAACCGTAAGTAACAAAAGACAAATATATTCCAGAAAAAATGTGAGCCTACTTAGTAGGTTCCTAATTGCTACCTGGGTCTGAAAGGCATAAGTAGAAATTGAAAAGCTGCTGGGGATGCAACAACAGCTTTATAAAGCAGTAAGGACTTGATCTCCTGTCCTAAGCAGAGAAGGAAGGTGCTCCATGCAGCAAAATAAATTAAGGCTACTTAAAATTTAAAGGTTGGCTGGAAGACAAAGCCACCTTTTTATCATAATCATTTTTCTTCCGTTATAGTTTTTCTTGTTTCTTATACCACATTGTCTCAGGTTGTGGAAGAATTCAGTGTGTCCTACCTGACTGACTTATTTCTGGGACTGACTGTTCCTTCACTGTTTCCTGTCAGACCTAATTCTTTTGCAAATCTGTGATTACCTTTTCATGGATCCATTTATATAATGGGTGCAGATGAAAGAGGGACATTAAGAACTTGATCAAGAAGCAGAAATTCAGTTTTTCAATAAAGTTTGGGGATAATTTGATGCAAAAGGTGAATCAGGGTAGGCAAGGGCTATAATGCTTGATGAAATTTTAGGGCAGTTTTCTCAAAACTTTAGATTCAGGTCAGCTCTCCATAAATTTTCATTTGGAGTCGCCTCATTTGAGACCCACTGTTGTGTTTGCCCAGCTTACCTGAGTGGTTCTCCACTCCTAGGCTAGGGACAGACATACATAAACTGATTTAAGTGATCAGAAACTGGTTTAAACCTGTAACAGAACTTAAGTTCAGTGCACATAAACCAGGTTTGCTGCAGACAGTATAAAGAAGCAAGGAGAGAGAGATTAAAAAGCTCAGTATCATCAACAGATGCATGCACTCCACACCCCCACTTTGCCTCAGAATGCTAGCAGTGGGCTGGGGTCTGGCAACACTCCCGCTCCTTGAGCAGCTAGTGGGCAAAAACCTGGGACTGTGCAGTCAGGGTGTGGGTTTAAACCTTTCCCTAATTAGAGTGTCCTCCTGGGGCTTGGCCACAGCCCCACTCAGCTCAGCACTATGGAAGGGAAGGGAGGGCTACTCTTAGCCTCATCCAGCTTCTAGCTTGAGCCACTGCAGGCATGTGCCTGCATTTCCTCACTCTAGAGGGAATGTCTGTACATTTGCAAACTGGTTCAACCTAGGCAGGTTAGACTAACCTGCAAAGAATTAATCAATTCAGGCTTAGGCTTTTTGAATGTCTGTCCATAGCCCTAATGCGGGCAAGCCCACTCTTGTTGTTACCCTTCGTAGTCTGGTCCCGCATACTACTCCTGGAAACAGAAAGAAATGGAACACTTGCAGGTGCTCTGTGAGTCTGTTTCCAAGAGGAAGATGGGGGTCAGACCAAAAAGGGCAGTGGTTCCTGTCTGCTTTAGGGCATCTGGCTATGTACAAGGCACACTTGGCCCCCCTGAAAGGGTCTCATGGCACCCTGTTTGAGAACCACTGTATTAGGGTATTTTTGTACCATGTAAGGCAGTTCCATGATGAAACATGCTGTACTATTCTGTGCGTACTTGCTCCCAAGCTGGGAAGCATTTTTGTGGCACTGTGCACGTGTTAGTTATCTCTGCTTCAGAGCATATCTGCACGTGGTGCTGCCTTGTGTCAAATATTATGTCTGGTATTATCAAGAAGGAGAAATGGCCTAAGTATCTGCAGCTGGAAAAGAAGTAAGTCTCAGAAAAGAAATTGCCATATTTTCTTGCATACAACACATACTTTTCCCCAAAATCAGCCCCCCAAAATTGGGGTGCATATATTAAGCAGGGAAGCTGATTTTCTGACCTTGCTTTGGTTCCTACTCCATAATGCAGGAGCTGTTGCATTACTGTCACGAAGCTGAGAGAGTCAGTTGACATAATAGTTCATTTATCTTTACTCCAGAGCTCTTAATGATCATCTTACCTGTTTAATGGTTTAGATGTTCCACTAATCAAGCTAACCTTTCTTAGGGCTATGTTGCTGTCTGCTAGGTGCTCCTGATTTCTCTCCTCCTATTTTACACCCTAGGAGAAGCTTTAGTTCTTTTTAGAAGCATAGATTCACTCAGGAGACCAGTCTTCAAGAGCAGCTCGGATTTTTATTAAGCAGGAAAGGGAGATTGAGTTAGATGAAGGTTAGGGTCCGTCCCTGTTCTCTGCAGCCATAACCCTGGAAAAATCTTTTTCTTTATTCTCTCTTTCAAAAACAAGGTGCATATTATTTTGGGGTGTGTTCTATGGAACAAAATATGGTAAGTATTTTTCCCTCTGATTCTTCAGTATCTACTTTAAATGGAAATTATTTACTATTTTATTGTTAGACATTTGCATAACATTAATGCTAATTTAGCAACCATATTGACGTTTACAGAAAATGCATTAGTCAGCAAATTACGTTTTATCTTCTAATATTTTTCACTGTTTCAAGAGCAGATCCAGGGGGCATGTGGTGATGCGGTTGCACTCTTTCCCCCTCCTTGCTGCTTAGAGCTATGCTCTTGTCCAGTAAATGCATGTGCACTGACCTCACTGTGCATGCATAATGAGTTCTCTATTTTCACCACCCTTCCCTTGTCAGCATCCTGGATCAGCTGCTGCTGTCCTTTGCATTAATTCTTTGGACATGTTATGCTTTTTGTGTGTAGACGACAGCACTTGAAAAGACTGAATTTTATCTCTTGCTTTCAACACCACAATAATTTAAATTATGCTTTTACAGCAGTTCTGACAATATTAAGAAAATGTGAAGTGTCATAGTTCTATTTTAAGTGATATTTAGGGCATTGTGGTGCTATATCTAACAAATAACAATTTTAACAGTACTTTGCATGTAGTGTGTCATTGACTTCAGAATTACAAAGCCTTTGCTCTTCATTAAGGATTGAGTGTCCATAGCTATAGATTTTACAGAGGGAGAAGCAGAAGTCATGTGGCATATATTTTGACCATAAATCACTTGCCTGCATTTTCTCCTGAGAAATTAACTATACTGTTGGATAAGAGAGGTTTCAGATACTACCTTCTTTACTCATGCTCTGAAAGGACCGACAGGCTGTGCTTTTTGAGTAATAAACCTTTCATGGATTCAGATATTTAAAAATGTGTTCTGTTCTTATTGATGTCAGTGGCTCTTAGTCTTTCCCTTTACAGAATTCTGATCTATCCCTTTGATGTCTAGTGCATTATAGAGGTTGAAGAATAGAGGAAATAAAATCAACATTAGAATTTCAGACTTTGGAGCTAGACATAAACGCAACTGGTAGTATTGGTACTTTATGTACAGAAATAACTCTTCAGAAGCTTTGCTTCAAACATTCTGAGTACACAGCAAACCACATTAGTTAAAGTCAGTACGTTACGTACCCTGCTGTTGTTCAGAGGTTACAGTATGGCTTTTCAAAATGGCTTAGGCATTCAATTTTTATTCTGTACGCTTTAAATTTGCCTGTACATCAAAACATGACTGCAAAATATGTTTCTATTTGATCAGCAGACAGATCTTAAATGAATAAGTTCTTACTCTGTAGTAGCCAGCTTTTATTGCAGTACATGTAGGCATCTGAGAGCTCTTTTTAATCTAGCTGCTACAGGTCTCAGCAGCAGTGAAAGCAGGGGCAGCATGCGCTTCAATGTGTACTATATAATTAGGGTGACCATAATCCTGCTTTGGCCAGGACAGTCCTGGATTTTGTAGGCTGTCCTGACCAGTTGGTGAAAATGGACCTGGATTGGCACCATCCCACCTGCACTGCCTGGCCTGGCTCTTCCTGAGCAATGGCTGGAGGCGGGAGGGTTGGGCTGGATACCTCTCCTTCCTGGAGCTGGGATCGTCCAGGGTCCAGAGCACTGCTGTGAGTGTGGGCTGCTTGTGCATACATATATGTGTGTGGTTGGGTGGGTGGGTGTGGGGTGCCTGGGATGAACTTGTATTATAGTGCCCTTTGGCACCCTCCTGAGCAGCAGCTGAAGGCAGCTGGCAGGCTGGGCTGGGCACTACTCCTCCTGCCTGGGGCAGGGATTCGTGGAGGGAGGGAGGGTGCAGTTTCCTGTATTTCCTTAAAAAAAATATGGTCACCCTATAGATAAGGTCACTCAGGACCCTTAGGTGGCTAGCCCTGTCGCAGGGCACCTCGGTGCCCCTGCTCCTAGAGTGGAGAAACTGCCAGGGAGCAAGTGAGCGCGCCCTGGCCTGACATAACGAGCCCAGCTGAGGCTTGCTCAGGTAATGAGCGCAGCTGCGGGTTGCTGGAGCAACCAAGCGGAGCCAGCTGCCTGTAGGGGGCAGGGCCTGGCCCTTATAAAGCTCAGGGCTGAGGCCGGGCTGGCAGTTCTCTGCCAGCAGCCGGAGAGGCAGGAGCTCCCTCGGCCGAGATATGGGAAGGAGCCTAAGTCGCAAGTACAGCTCATGATAGCCCTGGAGGCTTGAGCTAGGATGATGAGTTATGGCCATGCGGCTTGCATTTGTGTTACAGCCTAGGGGCTTGTGGTTTTGCTTTGTGTTTGTATTATTACACCCGGAGGCTTGGGCGAGGCTGTAGGGGTTGGAGGAGGCCTCAATTACTCGCACGCCAGTGCGTGAGCAACTGGCGGCGAGGCGCGCGGCCAGTAGGTCGCGGGCACAACCCGTAGGTTGCAGACGGGGACCTAGACCCCGGATTACGTGTGGGGGAGCATAGACCCCGAAGGCGCAGCTCGCACGCCACTGCGCGAGCAGCTGGCGGCAAGGAGCGCGGCCAGTGGGTCGCGGGCGCAACCCGTAGGTTGCGGACGGGGACCGAGACCCCGGATTGCGTGTGGGGGATATAGCCCCCCGGCCCCAGGAAAGGGGCGGTATTACTGAGTAGCCCAGTGTGGGCACAGCGAGCCCCAGAGAAGGGGGGAGCGCCATACTGAGCAGCCCTAGAGAGCGGGGCCATACTGAGTAGCCCAGTGTGGGCGCGGCGAGCCCCAGAGAGGGGGAATGCCATTGTGTTTTATTGAGTAGCCCAGTGTGGGCACGGCGAGCCCCCATAGAGGGGGAACGCCCTTGTACGTTATTGAGTAGCCCAGTGTGGGCACGGCGAGCCCCAGAAAGGGGGAACGCCATTGTGCTTTGTTGAGTAGCCCAGTGTGGGCGCACGGGCATAGCGAGCCCGGCCGCAGGCTAGTGCGGCAATCCCCCTCAGACCAAGGCAGGGTGCTGCGGTTGCCCCTGAGAAGACAGGGAGTAGCAGCGCGGGGAGCCAGAGTCAGGGAGGGTGTCCGTGCGGTTGGCCCATAGGACCGGAGGCCCGCTAGAGAGTCCCGGAGCAGAACCACACCGGCAGGGGAGGCCCAGAGTGGGCCAGACGAGAGTCCCAGCAAGAAGCTGGGCATGAGAGAGGGAGCCCAGGGTGGGCCACAGTAGAGAGACAGAATGGACAACGTCCTTTACATCTGCGAGGCTTGGGGCATGGTATTAGGGGCTGGTAGGAGCCACGCATAGCCCATAAGGCTAGGGCGCTTGGGTAGCACCCATTGTACGGGGAGACCCACGAGGGGTCCAGGAGCTGACAGGCCCGAGGAAACACAAGGCAGCCTCCCTATTACATATATTCCATCAAGACGTGGCGGGCGAGAATGTAGGGTGCCCTCGGGCCGGAGTAGCGCAGTGAGAGGGCCTCAAGGAGATCACGGCCCTCCGTGAGGACCCGGCCGTGACAAGCCCATACTCAAGTCTGTGCTGTCACAGCTTCCCTGCTGTAAGTGGCTGTGTGTTACATCTCCAATTGCAGTGTAACGAAGAGAGGTTCTGTAACTTACTTATTTCACTGTGTAAACAAGTTTACGAACGCACATAAGCATGCTGGAGAAGAGGTGTGGGAAAATGATGCCAAGATGAAACCCCAAAATGGGGGGGAAGCTACTCCATTTCTGAGTCATAGCATGATATTAATTATTTATGAATGTACTTTCTGGTTTGCAGCTATACACTTTTCCCTAACATTTTCTGTCATTTAAATTCAAAGCAAATACATGCAAAGCTAGGGAGTATTGAATCTAGGTTATTTTCAGATGGGTATGATAATGAAGATATTTGAATGATGAACTATACTTTAAAAATCAATTGTTGCAGATATGTTTATTTTTGTTGTTTAAACCTCCCCCTTCTGAACATGTTGACTGACATTTTGCATATTTTTGCAGTGGTGGAGGAAGGACTGTGGGAGAATGGGCTTTCATATGAGTGTAGGACTCTGCTCTTCAAAGCCATTCACAACCTGTTGGAAAGGTAAGAGAAACTCTCTTCCGTTCCAGTGCTTCATTTTAATACTTGAACTTCTATATTTATGATATTTAAGAACCACTTTAAAGAATTCACAAAAATAATTATCCTCTGTATTGACAAGGGCTCCCAGGTTTTGGCAGTTAGCAGTTTAATAAGCATGCACCTAAATTTTATGTAAAAATGGTTGATGAAATCATTAAATAACTTTGGTCCTGAGTTCTGTCCTTGAGGAGAACTCCATTAGTAATGTCGTTCAGGACCAGTTCCTCCCTTTTTTAAAGCAACCATTTATCAGCTCCCATTTAGCTGCCACTGGTTACTTACATTTTCAGTTCTTTTAGTAATTCCCAGCTTTGTTTTAACTAATAATTTCACAGGTAGCACTGTATCAAATGCTTTGCTGAGGTGCAGAAAGATTGGAAAATCAGTTATCTTGTTTCAAACACAATCTAGAAAATTTGTCACATAAATATCAACTTGACATGAGGCTATTCTGACATCATTTATATTTGATAAACTGATGTCAAATTTTATCCGATTTTACCACTTTATTTCCATGTCCTTAATTATTTTTCTTTCAAAATTTGTTCTAAATCTTGTGTACTAACTATTTCAGATGAACCATTCTCTATTAGCAAGGATCATTTTATGCCCCCCTCCTTAGTATTGGTACTATATTTGCTATTCTCTGGTCATCTAGTACCACATCTGACTTGTTAGATTTATTAAAAGTACTTACTACCAGACCTTTGATTTCATGTGTCAGTTCTTTCAGGATTTTGGGGTGTACATTATTCAGTCTCCCTCAGTGCGTTGAATTGCTTGATTTTTATTTCTTTTCTGAAAGGGATGTATTATTGTTTTTATACCTACATTTGCATTAGTTGCCATGCCTTTGCTCTCACGGTAAAGGTAATTGTCCTTATTGTCATTATTTTCATCTTTATTTTGTTTCAGAGGAATCTCTAAATACACATCTAATATATACAATAGCAAGCAGTTTACGGAGAAGAAAACATTTAGTGGCAACTGCAGCTCTGTCTTTATTATTGCTAGAGTGAACTTTTACTGCTGCTAGCAATACTTTGGTAGCGCGAACAAGCAGTTTGTCTTTGTTTCTGGTTGCCTGTCCCCTTGTAGCTTCTTTCCCTTCTCCAGAGAGTTCTGCCCTGGCAAGAGTTGTAGTCAGACTGAAATACCCATTTGACATCTGTTTTTCTGCTACCTTTCTTGCTGGAGAAAAAATGCTAAGTGGAAGTGCAGAAGGACATGTTCTTTCCTTGCTTGGTGGGTTTCATGCAAACCCTTGGTTTCTGTGATTCCTCCCACTAAACTGAAATGAATGTGATTAATACTATTTGTTTGCTCACCTTTCCTCCCTGCACCCCAGAACAACAATTATAGACTAGAGTTTTATTTCTGTCTCTACTCAATTTTTCATGAGCTTGCACAGTGTTGTTTTGTGTCATTTGACTTGTAAACAGTGCAAAAGAATGCTTTTATTTGTCTTGTTTAAACTTCTTTGGGAGTTAAAATACAGATTCCTCTCACTTATTTTTCAGTAAGAAAGCTAAATTTTTGGCAACATGTGACCTGATGACTATTTTAAAACTACTTTCCCCTTCCATATTTCTCCATAAATACCTTGATCCTGCAAACATTTTATGCATATGTTTTATTTGAGGAGTGAGAAAAGTTTACCTGTGTGTAAGTCTTCACAGAATAAAAGGTCCAAGAGATTTTCTACATAGTGCGTGTGTCTACATGTGATGTAAAAGCTGTGATGCCACTGTTATGTCACCATAGCAATGTGCTCCCTCGCTACTATGTGTTGCTACAGTGATGTAGCAGCTAAAAATAACTGTGCGCTGCAGTACTGGCTATTACTGCACCATCATTTAGTACTTCCAAAACAAAGTACTAAATGATGGCTCAGTAACAATGGGTACCATAGGGGCACGACTAGATGCATCCAGTGCCAGTAATTTGAATCTGAGATGAACCACAAAATAAAGCTTCATTGCTTGGGTACATTCAGATTAATTCCAAAGACTTTCCCCAAATTAGGTCCTATGAAGTGGAGACAGGGTAATAGTCCCAATCTTAAAAGTTCTGGTCAAGTGAACAAAAAATGAGGCCAAGGAGAAATGTAGAATAAGGGTGGGTGGAGGGGGGAGAAACTGTACTCCATTTGTGATCCGTAGTTTAATGTTAATGATTTATAAATGTACTTATTGGTTTGCAGCTAAACATTTTTCCTAATGTTTTCTGTCACTTAAGTTCAATGTGAGCACATGCAAAGCTAGGAAAGATTGAATCTAGGTTGTTTTCAGACGTGTATGATGATGAAGATAGTTTAGAGCAGGGGTAGGCAATTATTTCAGCTGGAGTGCTGGGCTGCTTATCGAGGTTTGGTGAACTTTCAAGGGCTGCATGAGTAGCCCCCCCTTGCAGGTGCTCCACCCCCCAGTCACCATCTTGGAACCAGAAGTCCCACCCTTAACCCCTGAACTTTGCTACCAGAAGTTCCTCCCCTTGCCCTCTGGAAATACTCCTTTCAGTAGGGGGTTGCCATCTTAGAACCAGAAAACAGCCAAATCATACACTAAAAATCAAACACCTACTATAACATATTTTAATTTGATTACAAAATATATTTTTGTCATGATTTGTATTTGTGTACTGTACATAGAGGTGATTGCATAATAACTCAAAAATAAAGTCTTAGCCTTATATATTGTGTGGGGAGGGTGTGGTTGGGGGAGGTGCGGTGGAGTGTGGGGGTGTGCATGTGGTGGGGTGTGGGGGCCTGGGTGTGTTGGGTGGTGTGTATACGTGGGTGGTTGTGAGGGGCGGGTGTGAGTGCATGGCGTTTGTGGGGTGTGAGGGAGTTTGGGGACCCCATCATGCTCAGCCCCTGCTGCGGTTGGTAGCAGCGGGTGGGGTGCTTGTGCCTGGTGTCAGCGCTGGCGCCCAGCAGTGCGTGGCTCCAGCTGGTGCTGCACATTGAGGCAAAGAGCACAACTGGGGTGGGCTGCCTCCATCACCAGGGCTCCCCGCCAATCATGTGCAGTTCCCACACCTGCATGCCACTGGCAGGAAGCTCCACGCACTAGAGCCAGCTGCCTTCACTGCTCCCTGTTGCTCAGGCCCTGGGACTCTACAGGGAAGCAGGGGCTGGGGCTCCCCTCCACTTCTAACAAAGCCCTGGGACCTGTGCAGCAGGGGGCAGTGCAAGCAACTGGCTCCAGCGTATGGAGCTTCCCTCGAGTGGTGCATGAGTGTGGGAACTGCCCGTGTGAGGCAGGGAGCCCCGGTGATAAGATGCAGCCTAGCCAGGCTGCGTCCCTCATCGCAACGTGCAGCATTGGCTGGAGCCATGCACCGCCAGGCGGCAGTGCCTGCTCCGGGCACAAGCGCCCCGATTGTCTCCGACTGCTGCGGCTGCTACCACCCGTGGTGGGGGCTATGTGCTGTGGGGGAACTGTGGGGGGAAGATAAAAGTCCACACCTCCCCATCCTCCCTCACACTTACACTCTGCCCATCCAAGCTCCACACGCCACTGCCCCCCTTGGCGCAGGCTCTGTGCTACTGCCAGCCCCAGCCCCATGCTCCGCGTTCCCACCCAGCTGCAGCTCCCCTGCTGCCCCTGCCCCCGCTGCTTCCCTATGTGCTGCCCGGAGTGGGGAGGATGCCAGGAAGCCAAGCAGGTCCCCCAGTGACTGCAGCAGTGGCAGCAGCAACCGTGCCCAGAAGCTGCTTGCTGGCTGGGCATGGCCCTTTCTGCACAAGGTGGGAGTGAGGCGCAATAGGGTATATTGGAGGGACCTGTCAGTGGCAGCTGCGGGTGGTCACCAATCTTTGGCTGGCACTTGCCCCCTCTCCCACCACCAACAGCGCTGGTGCGTCTGTGGGAGCTCCCCCGCTTACTGTCGCCATGTTCCTGCCACCACCGCCACGTTCCCACCATCGCTGGGCCCCCCCATCTGCCAGGGGCATGAGTCGTTCATGCTCCAGTGTGATGCAGCTGCACAGTAAGCCAGTTCAGTTTTGAGCTGTATCAATAGGAGTATTAAGTGTAAGACACAGGAAGTGGTAGTGCCTCTTTACTCAGCACTGGTTAGGCCTCATCTAGAACAGGGGTTGGCAACAGCTTTTGTGGAATCACTGGATCCAGCTCAGAGCCAGCAGGCTTTGCCTGTGCCAGAGCTGGGCAGTAAAGAGCCACACCACTGTAACCACCCATCGTGCATTAGACCACAGTTGGGAGAGTAGGGAAGAGCAACAGCAGTGTGGACACAGTTTGCAGATACCCGGTCCTAGTGTAGTTCTTGAGGGCTGGATGGAAGCTGGGCCAGCACCACAGGTGGATAGTGTGGAGCTGGAGGAAGTGGCAGTGACACAGGCACAGTTTCCAGCTGCTTGGCCCTGGTACAGGCAGGGGGAAAGCCATCTCCTGCCGATACATTGCTGAAGCCACCTGTCCTGCACTGCACTGGAATGGGGTTGTTTCGGCCTGCAGCTTTCACCCTGATCCAGTGTTGTGTGCAGTCTAGGGCTTTGTGTTTGAAAAGGAACATGGAGAAGTTAGAGAGGGTTCAGAATTGGGTGACAGAAATGATAAAGGGCTTGGCAGGAACATCATACAAGGAGAGGTTGAAGGATATAAGTGTTCAGTTTGTGGAAAAGCTATTAAGATGGCATGTGATAGCAGTATTTAAATATTTGAAGGACTGCTGTAAAGAAGAACGAGAACACCTTTTCTCTCTGCTGTAGAGAGCAGAATGTGGACCAATGGCTTGAAGTTTCAGCAAAGTATGTTTACACTGGAAATATTCAAGAGGTTGGATAAGCATTAGTCAAAGATGATCTTAGGTGTAGCTATGCCTATGTTCTGCTACTGGTGTTTCCCATGTTTCTGCGCTTTTTTCCCCTTCTTATTGCTACATGTGTCAGGAGTTTTTTTCACTTTCCTCAGAAGCTTTGGGTGCTGGCTCTAGTCCATGGGGATTTTGACTTGGGTGTACTGATGCTCCCGTTGTGTCTAAATCCAGAGGCTCCTGACTTATAGGGTCTGGCCCTCCACTCAGGGTCAGAGTGATTTGCCATATTTGGGGTCAGGCAGGAATTTTACCCCATGGTCCTATTGATAGACTGTGGGGGATCTTTGCCTTCCTCTGTAGCTGAGGTCTGGCCCTCTTTCTTGCTTGCATTTCTCAAGCATATTTTAACAAGCCTTGCAGCAGCAGGACACTAACCACTGTTTTCCCCCTGCTTTACTTGTGGCAGGTTAGGGTGCTGTGTGACCTTGTGTGACAAGGTTGTTTTTATAGTTCAGTACTGATGGTTGGATAGGGAGGATCCTGCATCAGACAGTGGTTTGGACATTAGATGACCTGCAAAGACCCCTTCCAACTCTACTTTTCTATGATTCTGTGATATAGCATTGGTGTTATCCATTTAAGCCACATCTACACTAAAGTTTCACAAAAATAATCACTTCTAATACTGGTTTAGTTGCACAGCTGTTGGCAATATTACGTCTTGGTATAGACAGTTCTCCTGCTGTCAGCCATTTTCATGATTATTTTAGTTAGACTTGCTGAGCAGCTTGAATTGGCATGCTGCTGAAAATGGTTGCTAGAGCAAGAGGGCTTTTGTGTTTTACGACTCCTGATACAACTAAACACGTGTGTTAACTGATGATAAAGATAGCAGGAACGGTCTATAAAAAATAATGAAGGCAGGACTTTACTCTTTCTTCAGTTTCTTCTTTTTTGTCTGATATCCCAGAAGTTTTCTAGTGTATATGCCAGACTATGGATGGTTAATTTGTTCTGTTCCATTTATTAAAATGTATATATTAAGAATGTTAGTAGCTGTTCATTGATGCATCTCAGTGAATCTTTAACAGCTTGCTGAGGACTGATATTTTTTTCTTTCTCTTTTTTAATATTATTATTTTAAGTTTTGAATAATTTGCTCTCAAAGTTGTTTCTGTTTTAATTGATCTTTTAATGCCTTGGCATTTAAGGACTTTTTCTTGTACTTTTATCTTCCTTCATCACATTCTGTTTCCCCTTTGACTTCGGACTTCCAATTGAGATTCAGTATTGCTGTAGATTTTGCTGGCACAATGAAACTGAAAAGATGTTTTTCCCCTTCTGGCAAATACAGATAATTTATTCAAAGTTCAATTATACTGGTTCCATCCAGCAAAGTGCTATGGTTGTATTCACACGCATAAAATATATCCAATAATGCCAGCCAAGCTAGAATTTGTAGCACCTGAGATAGTAATATGCCTGGAGCAAGAGTAGCTTACACAAGGAACTTGTTTTGTCTGTTCATTTTTTAATTTTTATACAAGAGATGCTCAAGCAGATAATGCCTTATAAATTATATGTTGTGATGTCTGAGGTAGGTTTTGGTATATTTTGTGGAACTTCCTTATAGTGGAACTTCAACATCTGTGTTTTATATGAAAAGATCTGTTAATCCATCCCAAATTTTGCATCACATAATTTAAGGTCAAGTTTTACCTGGTAGGAAAAAAAAAGTCTGTTAGTTTCCAAGTGCTAAGCAATTTTTACAAAATGACTTCTACCACAAAAATTATATTCTGATTTTCATGTGTTTTCAGGTTTCTCCAATTGACAGTCTTTGAAAGAAAGTTAACAAATGTACATATAACTATAATTCACACTTTCTGGGGTCATGCCATTTTGTCAATTAACAGAAGAAATGCGTTCTTCATTTCAAATGAACAGGGGTCTGGGTTTTCTGTTCCGCATGGAAAAACGGGAAAAAACCCAGATTTTCCCTTTTAACAGAGAAAAAAAGTAGATTTTTCATTTTAACAGAGATACCCATGGATTTTCCACTTCTACAAAGAGCTTTCTGCAGGCTGGCAGAGTTCCAGCCTGCAAGAGCTTGTTGCAAAAAGGGTGCCAAACCCTAAGCCCTGTCCCGAAGGGGAAGGGAGAGCAGGAAGGGGCAGGGCCTGAGACTCTCAGTCAACCAGGGCTTGGCTTAGGTCAGGGATAGACAAAATACGGTCCATAGACCAGATTTGGCCCATCAGGCCGTTCTATCTGGCCCCTAAAAAAAATTAGAAAATTAATATTTCTATGCTCCTGGCTGCCTGGAAGTGGTGGGGAGTGGGGGGAGAGTGGCAGCGAGCAGGTGTGTGAAGCACAATGAGAGCTTGGCAGCAACATGGGGCCCACACAGTGTCTCAGGATCTGTACCGGCAGGGCCTACAGTGGGTCAGCAGGAGTGCAGGGCAGCAGTGGGGCAGCAGGGGCTCTGGAACTGGGCTGGATCCCCCTTCTCCCTGCTGGTGCAGCCTGGCCTGGCTCCATAGACCCCTACTGGCCTGGGTCCCGTACTCCTGCCGCCCCGCTCTGGCCCCTGCTGGCACTGGCTCTGGGACACTGGTGTGGACCCTGTGCTCCCACCCAGCTGTCACTGCGCCCTGCACACCCACTCGCTGCCGCTGTTTCCCCCTCCCCCCTGCCACCGCTTTCAGTGCTTCCCTGCCCCCTGCCAGCCACTCCTGCACCATGTGGTTCTTAGCTGCATAGCCAGACGGCAGGAGCATGTACCCCGGGGCCAGGAGCGGGGTGGGGTTGTGTCCATGCAATGAGGGAGGAAGAGCAATGAGGGAGGGACAGTGGGTGTGTGTTCATAGGGCGAGTCCCACATGCATACCCCACCACACACATGCACCCACACCTCTCCTTGCACTGCGATACATGCAGAGCCCCCATACCCACACCCCCTCACACACCCCAGCCACCCCCCCACACAGCTTCCTGCAAACACCATACTCACCCACACCCCACGTATCCACACCCCCCACACCCTCCCCCACATACTTACAGCCCCCTACAAGCCTATACCCACTGCCCATGCCCTCCATCCCCCACAATATACAAGAGTAAGACTTAATTTTAAGCTATAGTACAATCACCTCTGTGTACACTACGCAAACGCATATAAATTGGAATAAAAATATTTTTTGAAAACAAATTAATGTTGTAGATGTTTGATTTTTAGTTTAGTATTGGTTCTAAGGCAGGAAATCCCCTTTCAAAAGGAGTACTTCTGGGGGCAAGAGAAGGGACTTCTGGTGGCAAAGGTCAGGGGTTAGATGACGGGACTTCTGGTCACAAGATGGCAACCAGGGGGTGGGGCATATAAACAATTACCCACCCCTAGCTTAGGCTCACTTTCCCTCTTAGAGCCTTTGAGTTAAGTGGGGCTTGCAGAGGGCTGGGGGCCAGGTGGAGGCCCTCTCTGGCAGGGGTAGGGGGCACCAGCAGGGCTGGGGGGTCCCTGTGGGGTGGGGGTGGACCTAGGTGTGGGTGACTGCCAGGGCTGGGGGGGAGGGTTGGGGGCTGTGGAAAAAGCCAACAGGGTGGGTGGGGATCAGGGCAGAGGGGTGTGGGTGGGCGCTGAGGGAGAAGGGAGGTGTCCACGGGAAGCTGCATGTGGAGGCATGGGGTCATGCACAATTGCGTTGGGCAGGCTTCTGCTCGCCTCCATGAGCAGGTTCCCGCTGAAAACCCCACATAGAGGCACAGAGCTTGCCCGGCTTGATGGTGTGTGGGTCCCAGTCCACACAGCATTGGTCTGGGCAGGCTTCTGCTTGCCTCAGTGTGGGGCTTCCAGCACTCGAGCGGGAAGCTGCCCATGGAGGCGTGGAGCCCGCCTTGCCAAATGGTGCGTGATTCCGATCTGCAGTGCTGCTATCTGCATGTGCTGGCATGGAGCCAGCCTGGTCTGGTGTGATGGTGCATGCCAGTGGTCTGGGCTGTCTCCATGCCAGCACATGCAGGCCCTGGGACTCAGCTAAAGGTGCGCGCCACTGGTGGCCTCTGCCTGCTGCAGCCATGAGCACCCCAATGACCCACTGACTGTTGTTGCTGATCTGCTGGCGATGGGGGCTGTGCACCACAAATCCCACACCTGCCTACAGGCACCCCCGACACAACCATACCACTTGACAGATTCATAGGTATGTTTCTGGTAGTGAGGTTGTGTATTCTGGGCAGTGGAGTGGAAGGTTTCATGGCAGGAGTCCTAAATCCATGGCTTGCAGACCTGTCCATGAGCCCCTCCTATGTTGCTGCTTCAGGAGAGAGACTTCTGAATCAGTTCCATGATGACCAGCAGTTCAAAAGAATTGCTGTCAAGGTTCCTGTTTTTTATGGAACTTTTCAGCTGACTCAGGAGTATGGGCTCTTCATGAAAGTAGTGGCCAAAAACATTGAAGATCCTGTTCTTTTTCAGCTCTTAAATCCATTCACGAGTGGAGCATTTGAGTCAGTTTCACAAAGAGTAAGAGTTGCAACAAACATCTTGTAAAATGCCCAGCTGGCTTAGAGGCAGATCCTTTTCTTTGCAAAAGGGGCCATTGCTGGGTTGGAGATTTTCTTAATATAGTAGCATTATGTATCAGAACTGAATACTTATGCCCAGCGATTAGCTAATAAAACACATGAAATATCTCATTTCCTCAGAACACAGCCAAATTTTTGTTTTCCTAAAACTTCCACTAGTTTTTCTTTCGTATCCTTTAGTACAGAAGGTCCCAAGTTGCTTCTTATTGTGTACCCACTTCCAGACTTACCAGCTGCCCGCGTACCCCTCCCAGCATAGGTTTAATAGTTTAACCCCTTAAATGACAATTATTATTATAATTAAAATTCCATCCATCATTACACAATTTCTCCCACATACCTGCCAGAGATGTTGCGTACCCCCAGAGGTGCACATACCACAGTTTGGGAGCCCCTGCTTTAGTACAAATGTAAACTTGTGCCTACTCTTACATATTCCTAGTAATGTGCTTTTAAGCCAAAACTGGAGCTTGTTACAGTAAAGAAGAGAGCATATAACTTTTTTTTCAGAACTCTGTGAACATAGGAATGAAGAGAAGGAGTCATCTATTCTGGCCTGCTGTTGGGGAGTTTGAGGAAAAGGATTTATTCGAAGGGGATATCCCTTCTGGGTCAAAATCCACATGGTTTGTTGTCATGTAATATAGTTCTGACAGCAAGATTGTGTGTTCTGGATACAGGAGTAGAAAGTTTATGGCAGAAGTTTCAAATTCATAGCTTTCAGGCACATTGTCCATAAAAACCTCCTACATTGCAAGCAGCCGCAGAGAATTAAAGTTACAAGTGAGAGCAAAGTGTGTGCCCACCCATAACGTATTACTTGCTCAGTATTGTTGCCCATGGACCACTGAAAGTTGAGGACCACTTATTTATGGTATGAATTGCTTTAACTTTTCAGTTACTTAATTTTGTGCTAAGAATTCTTTGAATATTACCAACAGCTACCTGTCATGCTGTTATATACTTCTGTGTAGGGTAGCCAGATTTGATTTTATTAATTCAGACATTTCAAGTGGGTTCCAGTGTAAAATCCAAACAAATCTATCAAAAATTATATTAACAAAAAAGCACTCTTGAATGTGTTTGTATGTTGTGAAGCTTTTTTCTTAGTTTCTTGTGTCAGTGAATTTGAAAAGATGATTTATTGTTTGCACTTCTATTTTAAAAATTCACAAGGAGATGTTTAATTAAAAAGGAACCTCGTTTACCACCTTGAGGTGTTTCTCAGTGTAACTGAAGCAAGGGAGATGTATCAATCTATCTTCCAACAGCTGCATTTATTGGTATACATAGAATCAGTCACTGCAGTAATTTATCAAAAGTAATTTTACTATGGAGACTAAGCTTTTTGTGTTGAAAATTCATGCTGAATATAGTCATTCCATTTTGTCTCCTTTATTGTTTATTGTTAAAGTATTTTTTCTGGTATGTGGTATTGCAGAATATTGAAGTTCACCTGAAAAAGAATTGGTTAAAACAAACCTTTTATCGTTTTAAATTTTTTTAATGTATTGTCTGTATAGTAGATTTTTATATGACACTCATTTGCATTCCTTTTTTTGGATAGTGGGTATGTATGCATGCAGCTTCAGTTGTTATATAGATATCAGTGTCAAAGAGCCAGGTGAGAGTTCCTTGATCTGTAAGTGACAGAGATAGAAACACGTTAGGAATACTTCTTTTTAAATGATTGAAAGATAATACTGTAATGTGAGAATTGTACATGTACGTTAGACCAGGGTATCAAATGTATAGCCCACAGGCTGCATCTGGCCTGTGCAGCTGATCTATCTGTCCTGCCAGGCTACAGGGCTAAACACAGACAGTCAAAAAGCCTGAGAATTGATTCAGTCTAGGCAATTTCCTCTTAAGCTGTGTAGGTTGAACCAATAACCAACTGAACCGATGTTCAGTTTTCAGTTGAGAAAGGCAGAGGGAGGCCTGCACTGAGCCAGGCCTGTAGGCAGGTGAACTAGAGCATGTCTCCCAGACTGCTGGCCATTGCCAGTCCAGCCAAGTGTCCCTGATTGTCTCCCCAGGACCTGCCCCCAACCCTCTGCTGCCCCCCACAGGGGGTTGAGGATTCCCCCATCCAGTTGCTGGACTACTTTGGGGGAGCGTTCCCCTCAGGAGGTTTCCCCCAGCCTGGGTTCCCCAGCCCAGGCAGCCCTGGAGAGCTGAGGGAATCCCCACCCCCTGCACCCTTCTCAGCTGCTGATTGCTTTAGCCACTGCCACAGGGGAGGAGGCATCCTCCTGGCCAGGTGCCTGCCCAAGCAGCCCAGCATGGGGGCACGGGAGAGCCCCTGCTTTGGTGGGCTTCCCTCTACCCCAGCCCAGGGTCCCCCAGGTAGCTGAAGGGAATTCTTCTCCTCCCAAGTCCGAGATCTGCTTGCCTTAGCTGCCGCAAGTCTCAGTGATAGCCTGGGGCAGCTTCAGAGAGCAGAGGGAAATTCTTCCGTTCCCCTGCAGAAAGTTTTGCTTCAGACTCACAACAACTTGGGCAAAATCAGCTGTGAAGAAACAGAAGAATTTCCCACCGCTTTCTAAGGCTGCCCCGGGCTATCCCTGAGACTCCGAGTAGCTAAGAGAAACAGCTCTGGGGCTCCGGGAGAGGAAGAATTCGCCTCAGCTCCCTGGGGCTGCCCGAGGCTGGGGGACTCTGGGCTGCAGTGAGAAGACCCTCTCCCCACCCCCCGCCCCAAGGCAGGGGCTCCCTGGTGTGCCCATGCTGGGCTGCACGGGCAGGCACCCAGCCCCTCCCGGGGCAGCAGCTGAAGTAATCAGCAACTGGGAAGGGGGAGAGGAAAGGGCTACCAAGGGTTGAAAAGCCCCCACCACAGGGGCTTTCCTGTCCCCCACATGACATGTAGATCCTGGCTAGGGAGGCCTGGGGGTCTGTTCCCCTGGCCCTCCCTGTCCCTATGGGTTGATGGACACAGGCAGGAAGCAGTTTAAGGAGCACAGGAGTGAGGCAGTCTCTGCTCCCCTCTAGCAGACAGCATAGCCCAGGGCTGCAAAGCATCCTGGTATGCTGGGGGACTGTGAGTTAACTGGAACCAGGATGAGATCTGAGACAGAAGTTCCATAAACTGGTTTGACCTAAGTCAGTTAAATCTGATCCAACCAGGTTTATCTTAAATCAGTTTTGACCATTTTGAAAGCAGTTTACCTGAACTGAACTTCTGTTTTGTTACAGGTTTAAGCCAGTTTCCAATCACTTAAGTTGGTTTATGTGCAACTTCCATCCCTAGCCCAAGGGGCCCCTGGAAGTTGAGGGTGTAACTGAGGAGAGAGGCCTGTGCCACAATTCTTGAGCCCCTGTAGACATAGTGCTTGGAGGCAGCAGGGTGAGTGTTAGCTGATGTAGGTCCAGCTGCACCCCAGCCGCTTTGCCTGTCTTCACTTTTATAGCCATATCTCTTTGGCCACTGGCCCCCCAGCTGCCACATGTTGGCTCTTCCTCTGGCCCCCAGCACACAATGGGAGCCAGAGCTGCTCCATCACCGCAGCATGCCCTGGGTCAGAGCTGGAGCTGCTGCCTCTGCTGTGTACCCTGTGCTGCATCCAACCCACAAGGAGCCCAGGGGTCCAGATCTGGCCTGGGGCACAAGATGAGTTTGCCATCTCTGCAGTAGTCACAGTGCCTTAAGACATGGGTTAAATTCACACAATCTAGAAATAGGGATTTCAGATATAAAACTTTGTATTCCATATTCCACTGTTTCTGTTTTGACTGTAGATCACAGCAAATGTGATAAATATATATATAAACTCTTTATTGTTTTGAGACTAAGAGACAAAGAGCTCTACCACGGCTGCACCACGACCGTCCGTGCCACTGACAGGGAGACCGCGGAGATCCCCATCCGATTGGGGGTGAGGCAGGGCTGCCCCCTCAGCCCCATCATCTTCAACCTGGCCATGGAACCGCTCCTTCGAGCCATGGCAGGCGGCCCCGGCAGGCTCGACCTCTACAGCCAGAAGTTGAGTGTCCTGGCCTATGTCAACGACCTCGTTCTCCTCGCCCCTGACGCCACCCAGCTGCAGCAGATGCTGGATGTGACGTCCAAGGTGGCCAGGTGGATGGGCCTACGCTTCAGCATCGCCAGGTGCACCTCCCTGCACATCGACAGGAGGCAGAAGAGCTGCCTCCTGGACTCCACCCTTGCTATCCAGGGCCAGGCGATGAGGCGCCTGCATGACGGTGAGGCCTACTCCCACCTGGGGATGCCCACCGGCCACCAGGCCAAGCAGACGCCGGAGGAGACCATCAATGGGGTCGTGCAGGATGCCTACAAGCTGAACTTGTCCCTGCTGGCCCCCTGGCAGAAGATAGACACGGTGAACACCTTCCTCATCCCCTGCGTTGCTTTCGTCCTGAGAAGCTCGGCGGTCCCCAAGACCCACCTCAAGAAGGCGGACACAAAGATCCAGTGGCTACACCTGCCACTAAGGGCCAGCAACGAGGTCCTGCACATCCCCTACCGGCAGGGAGGTGCCAACATACCCCGCATGGGAGACCTCTGTGACATGGCGGTGGTCACCCACGCCTTCTGCCTCCTGACCTGCCCGGACGCAATGGTAAGTACCATCGCCGCCAGCGCCCTCGAGGAGACCGCTTGCAAAAGGATCAGGAGGCAGCCAACCGGACGTGACTTGGCCACCTTCCTCAGCGGCTCGCAAGTGGGAGAAGTACACCCCGCTGGCCAACTTCCTGAGGGGCCGCAGCTACGATGTGATGGTCGATGCGCTCATCGTGGGAACGCTTGGAGCCTGGGACCCTAGCAACGAGAGTGTCCTGCGTGCCTGCCGCGTCTCCTGCCACTACGCCAAACTGATGCGCTGCCTCATGGTGTCTGACACCATCCGTTGGTCCCGTGACATCTATGTGGAACACATCATGGGCCACTGCCAGTACACTGACCCCACCAGACAAACCGCCACCGGACCCAGAGGGGGCCACCTGAACGCGCGGCCCCCCCCCCCGCGCGCCAGATGAACCTTCACTTTGAGAGGATTCTTCAACAACGGGCAACCCTGTTCCACCCAAAGAGGACCCCCGCGATGAGACTCTATATGGACTGAGACACTTTTTCTTTCAACCACTTCTTCCACCATTGCGGACCATTGTAACGGGTTTGTGTGTATCTACTTTTTCTCTGTGTTGCGAACCCCCTCCCTCCCCTTCCCCCTTCCCCCCTGGCTTAGTTGGCTAACATTGTATCTCCTGTAACCTAGTTGCGTTCCCCTCCTCACCCCCATCTTTCTATTGTTAGTCCCTTGCTCGGGCACTATGTATTTCCCTACTGGCTTTGTCAGCTTTTTTTGGATTCACAATCCTAAACAGTTACTAATAAAAGTGAATCTGATACAACTAAATTAGTTATCTAAAAAGCTAAACTGACTTCCTGGTTTTTAAATCTTCTTTCTAGTGAAGATTTTTGTGTACTATAACTTTTTCAAGCTTTTGTTTAAGAAAATGTTTTAAAAAGACTAACTTAATTTGAAGCAAATGACAGAGTCAGTGGAATCATTTTGTTCAGTTGAGACTATAATGACTTCTCTAGAGTCTATATTTCCCTTAACGGTCTTTAAAATACATCTTGTTGATGCACAGCAGTTCTTCAGGGCCATAATGATCTACTGTGTCAATTCTTACTTAGGGAATTTTTAAGATATGGGTCTTTGGCATGATAAAAGGTAACAGGTCTTCAGAACAACCTCTCCATTCTATCTTACTAAAAAGTTTATCATGTTAGACCCCCTTTTCCTATGATTTCATAAATCAACTGTTTAAAAAAAAAAAAAACCCAGGCAAAAGTCTATTCTGAATTTTGGCCAGGGGCAAAAACGTGTTCTGAAAACTTTGTAATAGAAATAAACCTGGAAAGTTTCTGTTAAGTAATACTAAAAATAAGTAACACTGAAAAAATTAAAGATGTCCAGAACTTCTCTTTTTTTAATAATCCTATCAGAAAAAAAACGAGTAAAAATTAAAATTAAAACTCTTCATTTTATTAAAGAATGGAGAAGTTTAAAAAATGTCAGTGCTCCCCAAGTTAAGCCTCTATATTAAACATCATTTAAAATGGCTGTTTGCTAATGGTTAAAAATCTCTGATACACAGGTTCTGGTCTTCACTTCTATTAAATTCCTTGTTTCAGGGATGTATTTGGTAGCTGTGTCAGTGAGATGATACCTTTTATTACAGCAACTAAGAAAGCACAAAGAAAGATAATATTTTTGTAATTTCTTAGTTGGCCTAATAAAAGGTATCATATTTGAACCAAGAATTTTATAGTTTTGCATTAAATTCCTTTGCATTTTGAAGTAGCAGGAAGTGGACATCAGATTTCCTTTAATAGTACAGCTAGAAATGTCCTTTGTGCACAGGAATCCTTAGTTGGCATTGAGCTGCCACAGCCATCTTGTGTTTTCTCATAACTGACTGCATAGTAACATTAGGGCGACCATCCACAGTTACTGTAAGAGCATTCCTGGGAATACTGTAATTTTTGTGCCCCCCCCCCCCCCCCCCCCCCCCGGCCTTTACTGGGTCCCTGGGCAACATTACTAAGCCAGTATGAGCTGCCTCAACATCACTTTGCTCTCCCTGTAAACCTCAATTTCAGTTTATTTTTTGTGACTATAAGCAGCCTGGGAAGTTTCTTCAAAGCAACATATTGTTTGCAAGCCATAAGTTGAAAACTACGGTTTTAATTTGTCACAGTCAGACTTGAGGGTTATGAAACATTTTCTGCCACTTTTGCCCAGTCTAACATTCCTTTGGAATGAAAACAATTGTAGCTGAGAAAATTGCAGACGTATTGCCTGTCCTCTGTGATATTTTTGGTTGCTGCCCATTCTAATTTATTGGAGATTTCTAATAAGTATATGGCATTGCATAAGAATGAACAATAAAACCACTTTGTAAATTTAATAACAACATGACTTTATCATTATTGCTCTCTGATTTGATGTATTGGCTGCATCCAGATGAGCAAGCACATGCTTGTTGGGGCATCTCAAAGCAGTTTGAGATACCATAAGAGGCACACTAGGAACAAAAAAATGTTTCTCCTGCATATTTGCAATGCAGACTCTAATTTTGATACTTGGAAATCCTGGTATAAAAAAAACAAACCACCCTGGGAAAAAGTGGCACAGGGCATGCTCTTAGAGCATGTCTGGAGGCAACTGGCAGCTGGGTCCTCCAGAGAGATGCTCTAGCGTGTGGCCAGAGCATCTCTATGCTTGCTCCATGTCCCTTCTGCTCCAGCACAGTGCCTCAGCATGCTGGAACAAACAGAAGTGGGACAAGGCTGCAGTGTTGGATTGGACCCAGGCTCTGTTCCTTGTAAGTATGGATGTATGGGTGGGAGGGAATGTGTGGGGGTGGGGGGACTGTTCAGGATGGTCCCTCCCCGCAGCAGTAGTAGCAGTAGTGGCCATGGGTGTGCTTATGGCACGCAGCTGCATGAGACGTGGGGTTGTACATGGGATACAGTGCAGGCCTGGTCCACTTGTGTGCCCTCATATCCTGCGGCCTCATTCATGTCCTGGGGCTGGGATGGAGCTGCTGCCAGGAGGGAGCCTAGTGGGGGCAGGTGGGGGCTGCAGGCCAGGAGTGAGGGGCAATGGTGGGGCTGTGGGTTGGGAGTGAGGGGCACGGGCCGGGGAAGGGCACCAGCATATAAGTGCTGCTCAGCACCCCACATCCTGGTGAGTGAAGGGGGCAGACACAGCTCTGATTTTTCTATGATAAAAAAAAAACCAAAAACCAAAATCAAATGCCAGAGCACATAGATATTTAGAATTAATTGTATTTTGATGACCGAGGCACTGGTAGGCTTCCAAATTGCTTTAAACTTGTAAATATATCAATAAAGCATTGTTGAACTGATCTCTCTCTATATAGTGGCATTTCATTTTAATCATGGAAGAACATGTATTTTGGGTATTTTAATGAGAGAATTGAGGGGGGGGGAGGGGAATTATCAAAGAAGCTGCAGTTCTTAAATGGGGATCACCAGGATCTCTGCTGGTGAGGCAAGTGGCAGGACCTGGGTAGAGAAGCCTGCCCAGGGCCAGCACTGGGGACCCAACTAGAGGACAGATGAGGTGGCTGACCTCCTGGCCATTTGGGACCAGGAAGATGCACTTCAACAGTTCAGAACGGACCACCGCAAGGAGCTCATCTGGACGATAGCTGCCCAGATGGCAGAGCAGGGACACCCGAAGACGTGAGAGCGCAGTGCTGCCTGAAGGCCAACTGTGCAGCCACGGCCCCCTGGCAGCTGGCCCAGAGGTGCAGGAGGCTCTTCTGCAGTGCCTGTATCACAGCCCAGGGAGCCTTGTGGTCCCTATCTGGGTCTCGTAGGCATGCAGTCATGGGGCCGCAGGTTCAAGGGGGGCAGATGCTGTCACAGATGGCAGTAGGTCACAGCCAGGCAGTAGCCCCCGCTGCCAGACTGCTGCAGTGGGTAGTGTATAGGGGCCACTCTAGGTTAAGGCTGCTTCAGCAGTCCAGCTGGCACAAGGGGCTAGTGTGCCCAGATACTAACGGGCCAGGCTCAGAAGCTCATGTCTATTTGTAACATTCAAAATAGCATGGCCCAAAGGCTCATCTGGCTAATGAGTAGCCCCTATTTTATGGAGGTGAGTGGGTGAATGTTACAACAAAATACTTTGGGACAACTAATGAAAAAAACAGAATAAGTGTGTCGTGTGGGTCAAAATGTGAAAATAAGTGCTCCTGAGGGGGACACTGAGCAGAGCCCCCTGGGCCGCACCCACTGGTCCTTTAAGGCATCCAAGGAGCTAGTGGACACTGCCCACTGGTGCTCTGCCCGGAGATGTGCACAGACAAGTGAGAGGAAAGTAGCCCCGCAGTCTCCGGGCACCTTCCTGGCCAGTGCCTCCTTTCTGGTCAGATACAGGGCCCACTTGGCCAGGGGCAGGAGGAGGTTGACCAGGAGGTCCCAGGACTTGGTGGGGCCGTGGATGTGGTGACCAAAACCAAAAAGGTGGGGGGTGAAATTCAACCAGAATCCAAAAGGAGACTCTGGAGGTGGAGGGGCTGCAGGCTGGTGCATTCGAGGGTCATGTGTGCCAGGGTCTCCCTTTGCCCACAGAAGGGGCAGGAGACGGGGTTGTCCTCAGAAGCTCCTGAGGGCAAGTAGCCCTGAGCTGCACATCAGGGCAGTTTTATACTGCTGGAGCCAGCCTCCACCTCCCCCTGGCTGAAGATCCAGGAGGAACTGGGCAGGGCCACTTTGCCCCAAATGACACATTTTGCCCTGCACCAAAGTGAATGTTCAGGCATGTGTGCTGAGGCACAAATCTCTGGTACAAATTTGTGCTGCTGCTGTTTGAGCTTCTGCGCGTGCACATACTTGCATGTGTGGACACATCCATTGTGTTCAGTTTTTGTCACCTTTATCTAAAAAAGTAATAACAAATGGAATAAAAATCAGTTAATAAAAAATAAAAGAACATTATGGATAGGTTCCAACAGTTGCACTGTTTAAGATAAATTGCAGCTCAACCAAAAATGGAGATATGATCTGTATGTTCAGAGTACCAGCTCTGCATCCTTGTTTTACTTGATTGATTTACTGATGAGTGCCCACTCTTTGTTACTGAAGTTTACCAGCTGCTAGTAGATGATTATATGGCAACAATAATCAAGATATCTTTCTTTGTCATCTATCTTTGGCCATTTCATGAAACTGTGCCTCTTTCTACTGTGATTCATGACTTTGTAACCATTACATTTAAAGGACTTCAGTATATTTTGCTTAGGGCTAGATTTTAGATAATCTCTGAAAGCACTAGGTGGTGGTTCACTTGCTAAAGCAAAATCTATAATAAAAAACATTTAGTAGTACAGTTGATTTAAGGGTATGGTTGTGCTTTTTCTTATGGTTGTGAAATTTTTTTTCTTTCAACAGTTATCTATACTATTAAAGCCCTGATGGTTGTGTTGATGTACAAGTGCTTTCTAATGTACAGTTTATGTAACTTGGGAAACGGATGTAAATTGTATAACAACTCTTTTACCATTATAAGCACAGCTACACTAAGAGGGCTTTGCCTGTATAGCTATACTAGAAAATTATTTTAAGTGGAGTTTTTTGTTTGTTTGTTTTTACTTCAAGCCTGACAGCAGTGGTTTGTTGTTTTCACTGGTTTAGTTTCCAAATTCAGTTTCAAGTTTTGCTATGGACTTGATACCTGTCAATTTGTGAAATTTACCTCTGCTTGTAAACTGTATTTTTTCTTTGATTTAAGAGAGACTGAGCTGTTAGTGGTATCTTCTTCAACTAGGACCCTTAGCTTTGGAAATCCCTGAAAAGGTCATATACACTAGGTTTGAGGTAGGGATTGGAATAAAACCCAGGTTGCCTGACTCCCACTCTTATTTGTGTGCACTAGAAAAGTTTT
This sequence comes from Alligator mississippiensis, assembly GCF_030867095.1. NCBI lineage: Eukaryota > Metazoa > Chordata > Crocodylia > Alligatoridae > Alligator > Alligator mississippiensis. The sequence continues at coordinate 23,937,087 of NC_081833.1, forward strand.
TGAACTATAGATCATGCAGTTGTTTGAAAGTAGGTACCTGGCCTACAACTGCTACCTTCTCTTAATTATATATGATGTTACCTAAATTCACTGGGTTCCTTTACATGTATATTGAGGCTGCTCCGATACACTGTAATTACATTTTGGAGCACACTCAATTAATTAATGTACTCCAGCAGAGTCCAGCGTCACGTGTATCAACATCCCCATGCTGAAAAATGGCAGTGGGGGCACTTTAACTAAAACTCATTCAATGAGGCCCCTGCAGTGATGGAGGGGGTGGGGCTGGGGCAGGGAGTAGGCACTGCACACCCGGGGTGGGGCGGGGCATGGGACAGAGCCATGAGCAGCTCATCCGGGGGATGCGGGAGTGGCTTCCACCGCTACACACACCCCAGGAGGGCATATAAGGGCCTTTGCCCCCAGATCTGTGCATGGGGCAAAGGGTGGACTGCCACTGTGGGCTCGGGCCAGGGCTGCAGGGAGCTCTTCCCGGCATGGGGGTTGGGCCAGGGCTGTGCTTGGGGTGGGTGGCAGTGGTGGTGGCACTGGGAAGGGGGACTATGGGGGGCTACAGTCACTCCAAAATTCGATGTAGCTTCCACTCCCAGTACTTCTGCTACCTGCCCCAAGCTCAGCCTGGCCCAGCTCCCCCTCACCTTCCCCCCCTGCCCCCACAGGAAAAGCCTGGCACTGGCCCTGGCTCCTTAATCTGTGGCCCCCTCCCCCCCCAGGCCCCTTCTCTCCCCCCTTGCCCTGTCCCCCACAGCAGGCTTACCAGCCAGATGCTGCTGCTTTCCATGCTGCTGGGCTGCATATTGGCAATTGGATTGGTATCGGCCAATATGGCTTGTTAAAAATGGGCTATCAGTATTGGCTCAAAAAATCTCTATGGGCACCCTTAATAAAAAATGTTGTCTGCAGTATTGAGTACCACATTGAATGCACCATAGGGGCGATGTGTGCTTTGGTTACTCTTAAGTCACCTTGTAGAAGTATATTATTGGAGAACTTAAAGGAGGAGGGAGTATAAGATTAGTCCTTCCATTTGGGATATACAAATAAAGCATTTGTTAGATTTGGACTGAATGGGGGAAAACTTGTCTGCTTCTGGGCTGGCAGTGAAGATTTTTTTTCTTGTACTTCCTCTTGCTCTTGAGCCTTGTAATTTAAGCCTTGCTAACAGCAAATATTTTTTTTTGGGGGGGGGGGCACCATTTTTAAAGCAAAACATTTCTCCCTTTAAAAAGAATATAAAAGTTCTGTCAGTTCATTTAGCCAGTGTTTGCAGGTGTGTGTATGTATGCATGTTTGTCTGCAAATAGTGTTTTAAAAGTATCAGAAATCTCTGATTAGGTAAATTGCACTAAGAAGAAATATAGTTGTTACTACCACTGTATGGATTTTACTGTGTACAGTACCCTGGAGGTTTCCTGACCTGTTGTGTAAGCCCTCCCAGCCTTCTCATTAGGCATCACTGTGTTCTTCCTTCACTGACTTTTTCAAACCACAGGATATATGACTTCCATAAGGAAATAGTATACTTATTTTAAGAGCACAAAGTAGGTAATTCAGAGAATTGTTCTCAGTTCAATGAATTGGGAAGATTTTTGAGGAAACTTACTATTATAGAAGGAAAGAAAGTCTTATTGAGAGACCCACTAATTAGAAAAGTAATTGTAGTTAAAAGTATAAGCATTGTTGAAAACTAAAGACTATTATATACTGGACAATAAATAAGATTGGCTTTTAACCTTGAGTAAAATGTTACCATAAGGTCTGATACTATGAATCATAATATGAATTATTTAAATAAAAACTGATGTATTCCTAAATTGTTAATTACCATCATTTCTTTTTATTTATATACCATTAGTTGCCACACTGTGCAGCGTATGCTCCAGACACACAGAAATATAGTTTTTCCCTGAAAAACTAAGTGTTGAACAAGTTAAGCAGTATTGAGAGGGTGGGTAAAAGATCTAATTAGGGGTGCACCGATATAGAAATGTTTTGGGCTGATACTGGTGGCTGATTTTTAAGGAGCCATATTGGCTGATACTAATCCAATTCCGATATGCAGCTGTGGAAGTTGGAGAACAGTGTTGGGCTGGTAAGTCTGGTGTGGGGGCAGGGGTGGGGGGAGGGAAGGAGCATTGTGGGGGCAGATTGAGGTCCTCCCTGTGATGGAGGGAGTGGGGCAGGGGCAGATGCTGCTCAGCCGGGGCAGGATGGGGTATGGGACAGAACTACAAGCAGCTTGTGCAGGCGGGGAAGGGGTGGCTCTTGCCATGCATGCACCCTGGGAGGGCATGGGGGTTGTGCCCCCGGATCTGCGTGTGGGCTGTCACTGCAGGCTGGGGCTGCGCTGGGCTCTTCCTGGTGGGGGGCTGGACTGTGCTGTGCTTGGAGTGGGCAGCAGCAGCACGTGGAGGGGGCTGTAGAGGGGGTTTTAGCTCCCCCCAAATTTGATGCAACCCCCCTGAAATCCACTCCCAGTACTGCTGCCTCCCATCCCAAACACAGCCTGGCCCAGCTCCTCCCCCCGCCCCAGCTGGGAAGAACCCGGTGCTGCCCCCGTCCTGCAGCAACAGCCTGCCCCGCCCTGCCCCATGCGCAAATCCAGGGCACACCTCCCCACGCCCTCCCAGGGTGTGTTCAGGATAGGAGTTGCCCTGCCTCTGCCCCCTGGACGAGCCGCTTGTGGCTCTGTCCTGCACCCCGCCCTGGCTGAGCATCACCTGCTCCAGCTCCACTCCCTCCCTCACTGTGGGGGCCTCAGTCTTCCCCCCCAAACCATGCCCCTACCCTCCCCCCGCACTCCTCTTACACCAGACTTCGCAGCCCAACACTGGTCTCCCAAGCTATCAGGCTGTGCTCCTGGCCCTGTGCGTGCTGTGGCTGTGCGCATGCACAGGGCATTTATGTGCCACATTATCGGCCGCATCAGGCAAAAAAAAGCCTTTTTCTGATATGGTCAATTTCCCCCATATCAGTGCCTATCTGATATGGGACCAATGTATTGGTGCACTTCTAGATGTAATTGTTGTGCATTTCAGATGTCATCCTGGGAATTGATTTATTAATTATAAGAATTATGTTAGAAGAGGAACATGAAGAAGAGAATGATGGATCAATGGGAAGGATTTTGTGCATGTACATAGGTTAGAAACGAGAGCAATTGCTTGATAAGAGAAACAAATGGAGAATTAAGACTGTATGTAATCACTAATGTTGCAAAAAAGAGTGATTAGGGAGGTGGCTAGACCAGGACAGGTAAATAAAAAGGAACAAAATCATTTAGAACTTTGAACATGAAAAATGAAATTTTGAAATTTATGATGGACGTTTTGCTGTATATTCACGTTTATTGCCTAATTAACATTTAAGATATAGTTAATAATTGATACAAAAATTATTTTGTAGGTGCCTAATGGATAAAAACTTCGTAAGGATTGGAAAATGGTTCATAAGGCCCTATGAAAAGGATGAGAAGCCTGTTAACAAAAGGTAGGATAACATAATTCAAGATGAATCATGATTTATTGCTGCATCTCTCTCCTGCACCATCTTTTCTTCATTTGTAAATAGCTTTTTGCTTGCCAGTAGTTGCAGTAGCTCACGGAGATAATTGAGTAGATTCTAAGGTCACGTTACTGATTCTAACTTGGGCTGAAAAAGTGAAGTCGATTCTACAATTGTTTGTGTAATAAGTCTGAACGGTGGCAGTTCTTTGTTACTCCAAATAGTCAAAGCTCACCAGCTGTTTAATTTTTAATGCTTTACCCTAAGCCTAAACTCACGTTTCTAATAGTGAAATAATGTCTGCTTTTGAAAACTTTTAGCTTTAAAAACTACTTAGATATTTCCCCTTAGAACCACACGCATAGTCATTTGACCAAAGCTTGTAAGACTGTATGGGTTTTCTGTAGCGTCTGTTTGTTACAAGTTGAGAGTTGTTTGCTTGTATTTTTTCTCCTTAACTGTATTGCCTTGATGCCAGTACTGTGCTTCATATTTGTTACAGCACACTATTGCAGCTGGTTGCTTTTGACAGCATGTTAACAAGTTAGCTCAAAGCAGTAGTACTTCATATCACCTTGCAAAAATAAAGTGAAAGTTGAATTTATCCACTTTCCTAATATGAAAACATTGCTTGGCATGTGGATTTCTCTCCATTCACAGTATTTGGAGACTGTGGGATGTAGTAGTTTAATATAGTTTTTTTACCTCTGGAAATCAAGTTTAAAATTTTTGTTTAGTTCACAGATGAAATGTATTTGACAGTCTCATGCTGTTTCCCAGTGAGCATCAATCAACTGTATTAAAGCATCTGGCAGCTTGTGCTCAAAACAGAATGCACCTACAAACATAAATGCACATACATATTGTGGAACGTATTTTAGGAAAATAAATGTGAACTTAAATATATTTAGCTATTATAGTTTATGTCAATAGTATCCTCATTTTACTGACAACTTTAAAGAGGTTTGACACTTGGATTCCTAAAATGATTGTTGTATTAAAAATATTTGCATAAAGACAAATATTTGCATATTAGAAATCTTGGTGAATGCATAAGTGTTTGTGCTTTTTAAAAATCACATGTATAGTAGTATTAAGTACATTCTTGCTTTGTTGTTGCTGTTACTGTTTTGGTAAGAGTTCAAGTATGTTGCCTTTTGTGCTCAAAGACATAGCGCTAGGACTACAAAAATGGGCAATACTTTTGCTTTCAAATAGCCAATGGGAGGTTACTGAGACTAAGCCCTACTTACTTAATGCCTAATGCTTTTTTTTAAACAAACAAGAAGCTGCCTTTTTTCCTATTTTCAAGCAGTACAGTAACAGGACCAACAGAAGGTGAGTTAGGATCAGGGAGGAGTGATTGACAGGTTTCAGCCATTCAGTATTGTGCCATAGGTTATGTCTACACAAAGTCATTTCTATCTCAAGTTAATTGACTGCCATTTGATCCAACATAAATTAAATATTTGTAAAGGCTGGTTTAGATATTTTTGTTTATTCTAGGTTGTGCATTTTTGTACTTTACCTTAGATAATCTAATAAAGGGTAGCAAGAGGAGTGAGGGAGCAATTGCTAGTGTTTGTTCCTTTCAGCACAAAAGCACCCTGAGTGATGACTTCATGCGGGGAAAAAAGTTGTATTGACTAACTGTAAATGCAAGGCTGTAGGCAAAGCAATCTGCAATTTTAACATGTAAGCTGGTTAAGGGTAGAATCTCGGGGGCAGCTAATGTATTAAAAAGCACCTTTTTCCTGTTGAAAACATAGCTTGGGGCTGGGACAGCTGTAGCCGTAGATAAAAGTAGAAAAACAACCCCTGAAGTTTTGTCTGTAATTGTCCACCACCTTTCAGGGTACATTTAAAATAGGTCTAAAAAGACAAAGACTCCTCACTTCAGGGTTCAACATCCATAGCAGGGATGAGCAGCCAGAGATTCATGGTTGGTAGGGGCAGGGAGCTAAAGTAGAGTAAGCAAACATCTGGCTAGCTGTCAGAGAATCAGTAGACAAGGATCTATGAACTGTGTTGAGGCTGGATTAAAAGAAGAGGATCAGAGGGAGCCTGTAACCCTGGGAATAGAGAGGAGGAGGTATGACCGGTTAAGAAGTACTAAAAGGAAGGACAATGGAACCTCCTGCTGGAAGGGAACTGAACAGGGGAAAGAAGAAGATTATGTAGCTGTGTGTAGCAGGGTAGGCAAGAATTAAAGCAGAGGAAAGACTGCCTGCTCATCTCTAGGAGTGAGGGAGTAGTTGAGGAGATTAAAATAGAGAACCATTTTGGATGTGGAGGGAGGGCAGAATTTATTAAGGAAGAGGAGGTGCCCCAATGAATTTAGTCTGGTTAATTTTATTTCTGAAATCAGAAATTATTTTTACAGAAGAAAAGGGGATGCATCACAAATACCATTTGTGGAGCAGACAGGTGGATAGACAGTATCTAACAGCATATGCCTTTCTGCCTTACTTATTTTGGGAACCTGTTAGCAATGATTAGAAATGTTCTGGTCTTTGGTTCTCTAGGACTACTGTGATTAGTAGGAATATAAGTATTTATTATAATGCCTGCATTACATATATTTAAGTATTATTTTTGCGCACACGTGTGTGTGTGTGTGTGTGTGTGTGTGTGTGTGTGTGTATATATATATATATATATATATATATATATATATATATATATATGTGTGTGTGTGTGTATATATATATATATATAATATACACACACACCCCCCCAACCCAGAGCATCAAAAGTTTCCAGAATTTCACTCCGATACAATGCCTTACTACTGCCTTCTTAGATGGGGTGGAAAAATTACTAAAGTCTATTTACAATAGCTTCCAGAGAGCATCTGGATTTTATATAGGTTTCTTAAAGCATTGCCAATGTATTTTAACATAAAATATTCTTAGAAACTTATCCCAGAATTTTTTATATAACACATACATCACTGTGAAGAGAAGTAAAGTGAAATATTTACTTTTTGGCACTTAAATAAGAAAAATGGTAAAGAAGCTAGTTTACAGTATGAACTAAGCACAGCTCCTTAATTTAAATAGTTAGGCTGTTTTAAAGTTGCTCAAATATACAAAATAATTAAAAATCTTGTTTGTGGTTTATATAAACTGTGGGCTAAAACAGTGTGTGTAAGAAAAAGTTTTTTCACAACTGAAATATTTGGGGTTCAGATTATTAAAAGTTGGCCCCTCCTTTTTTAGTTAAAGGCTGCTGAAATGTAAGATTAATCAGATACTTAGATATCCAAGAGACCCTGATTTTTTCCTGCAACAATTGCAGGTGCTGGAATGCAGATATAGTTAGACAGGGATGAAAGTGTAGTCCTTTGTCTAATTCAGCCTCAAGCAAGATTTTTCAAATCATAGTCCTATCAAATACTGCATAGGCACAGCTGCAATTACTATTTATAGTTAACTGTTGCAGCTCATAACTTTATAGTCTGGACTTCTTTTCTGCGTTCTATAAATGAGTATATGGAATATGTCTTCTAAGACATGCAGTGTTGTACATACATGCCTGCAGCCATACTCTACTTTCCTCTAATCAAGAAATTTTACCAGCTGATTAGAGTTTGATCACTACTTGGATACTCTGGGCATGGTCCATGGCCATATGCATTTCTTTGTAGCCTTGAAAATAGGGACCTTGGACAATGTAAGGATGAAGATTAGAACTACCAGATACCTTAAGAACTGTTTCAGTTCAGATACTATTGGAAACTGTAGCGGCTTTTGGCTGCTTAGAAGTAGAAATCTTTCAGGAGATCTAGATGCTTCCTGAAGTCATTTTTATGATTCATTAATTGGTAGTTTTCCACTGTAGTACCACTGAACCCGTGCCCCAACATGTTCATGGTGCTACATTTTGGACAGACTGAAAAATGGAGGTTCTGACCATGGTATACTGTGAAAATTCAATAGCATTTTTTTTTAAGAGTTGGAATATTAATTCTAGTGTGCTTGCTAAACATCAAATCATGGAGTTTTGTTTACAGAAACTTTTCTTGCAGTTTCAATAACAACTGCATTCCTCTTTTACTTCCTAAAACTGTTGTGGTTTGTTACTGTAACCTTTTAAACATCCCAGAGCTTATTGATGAGGTAGCTCATGTTGAATTACATTATCAATTTCTTTCTCCATTATTTTAAGTCTTATTGATATTAGTTAATATGATAACCTATCCCTGTACACCTATTCCATAACTTCATGACTATTTGATTAGGTATGGAGCAAAGTATATAATTCCTTGTTATTAATTGTCCCTTTTTTCAGACTGACAACAGAAAGAGAGAGAGGGAGAAGATTTATCTAGGTTCTTAATATTCAGTATTGTATAGCACAGGGGTCGGCAACCCCTGGCACACGTGCTGAGTGTGGCACGTGAGGCCATTTTGCTTGGCACACAGCGGCCAGCCCCAGCTCCAGGTAGCTGCTGCCAGCAACGGAGTCCGGGCTGCTCTCAGCAGGGCTTGCAGCGTCCCAGCTGCCTGCTGGGAGCAGCCCAGGATCCCGGCTGGCAGCAGCTCCTCAGAGCCAGGGCCGGCTGCAGCCGGGAGTCTCCAAACAGCTTTGCTGGGCTCCGCACCGGCACGTGCAGGCACGCCTCGGAGCAAGCGATGGGGGAGGGACCTGAGGCAGCGCAGCTCTGATCTCTCCCCTGCTCCCAGCACGGAGGTGATGAGCTCGGCACAGCTGTTTGTAGCCAGCCTGGGCTCTGGGCAGCTGCAGCAAGCAGCAGGCATGCTGCAAACAGCTCTGCTGGGCTGCTCTGTGCTGGGAGCGGGTGAGAGACCAGGGTTGCACTCCCTCAGGCCCCTCCCCCACCACCCACTCCAAGGTGCTCCTGCACATGCTAGTGCGAAGCTGATGCCGGAGCCCACACAGCTGCTGGAGCCTCCCAGCTGCAGCCGGCCCTGGCTCTGGGGCGCTGCTGCCAGCCGGGATCCTGGGCTGCTCCCAGCAAGCAGCTGGGACTCTGCAAGCCCTGTTGGGAGCAGCCTGGGCTCCAGCAGCTACCCAGAGCTGGGGTAGCTGCTGGCAGCCACAGAGCCTGGGCTGTGTGGCAGGGGCTTTGGGTGGAGGGCAAGGGGCAGTAGGGCTGGGGGACAGGGGCTTTGGGTGGGGGGCAAGGGGCACAAGCAGGGCATCCTGCCATGTACCCCTTGCCCTCATTTTGTTTTTCTGCCACGCTGGCACTCCGGCGCCTTCCGAGGTAGGCATTGTGGTGTTTTTTGGCACTCCGGCCAAAAAACGTTGCCTACCCCGGTATAGCAGAACCCAGATATTTCACAGAATTAAATACCTTACCCTGTGAAGATGAGAGTTTACAAAGTAACTAGGATACAGCTGTCCGCTGTATCTTTTATTTCAAAGGGTGCTGCTCTTCCAGTCAACTGCTTAGGACCACTGATAAGCTCCAGTTGATTGGGGAAGTGATGCCATAAGCACAGCAAACAGCTGAGCAGTTTGTCCTTAATTTTTGGCAATCTATTGCAAAATAAGTGGGTTGTGAACCACCCAGATATGAAAGTTCTGGGCTCTACTATATATGAGTTCCTCCCAGAGATAAAAATTGCAACTGCTTTCCCTCTCCCACCACCTTGGAAATTATGGCTGAGCCTCTTAGGCCTAGAAACCTTGGTTGAAAAACAAATGAACAAACTAATATTTATGATTCCATAGCAACCCCCCCAGAGATTCGTAAGGACCTCTTTAATTACACAAATTAGAGAAGGAGAGAGAGAGAGAGATTTCCTGTATGCAACGACTTACAACCGATAGCAAGAGACACGTCAGAGGTGTATGGTGTATTTTCCCATTCCCTTTAGCTCAGGCCAGCATCCTGTATCTTTCTTTTACGTGGGTTTAAAAGAAAGGTTTTGCAGCCTTGATTTAGAAAGAACCTTTTTTTTTTAAAGACTGGTGTAGTTCAGACAGTATTGGTCTTTGACTACATAAATAGTTTCCCTGGAATATGTCTTTTAAAGTCCATTTCAAAGCATAACCTTCCCTTGACAGAGTTTGAAATGTTTGCATTCCAGTTGCACGCAATAGACTGATTTGTCTATTTATATATTATGAGCATTTGCTTTTTGGAATAGGTTTAGAATGCTAGATCAGAATGCTAATTATTAATCCAGAATATGTTTTTTGTATGCTGCTGCTTACAGTTAATTTCAGACATTCAAAATGCCAGTGGCTGGATTCTTAAGGCACGTTAACACTTCCATATATGCCATTCTAATAACAAAATCCATTTTTTTTCATATTGGTTCAAGTGGACCACACCAGATGCATTTTGAGTCAGAAAAGAAGGGTGGAAGTCCATACTACTGTCTATCTGACAGGTATGATGGCAGGGTAAAGATGCACCTGATAGACCTACTGAACCAGAGTTGCATCTCTGGTCAATTAGCCTATAAGGTGCACTTCTGTTCTGCTGCCTTCCTGACTTCAGACTAACACAGCTAACTACCTTTCTCTTCAGGGTATGATTTACACCTAGACTATTTTGCAGTGCAAGAATCTGAGTCCCAGGTAAATGGTACATTGTCCTTTCAATTCATACTGTTCTTCTGTTCCAGTTTCAAGGGTCCGGTGGCATGAAGCACACTACCTAGCATGTATAAAACTCTGCATAGCTTGGCACTTAGTGCCTTCCCAATTGCCCCTGTCCTTAGCCAAACAGTTAATTGTATTTCATTCTGCATTAGTAATAATTTGAGGTCTGCTATAATGACTCTTCTTTAAGGCCTCTGAGGGTGGACCCTAGATTAAAAATTAGTAGATATCTGTGTTCATGGAGATATTTAACTGCACCCAAAAAGTAACAAAACCAGAGTCCTGTGATTTTTTTTTTATAAGACTTGGAAGGCTACTGGTCTTCAACAAAAATATAAAAAAACTTGTAAACAGAAATGCAATTTGCTATTTTTAATCAGGTTGTCCTGTTTGTTTTCTCTTGTTCCTTAAAAAAAAATTAAATGGTTTACAGAATAATGACATAGTAAGAGTTGAAACAAAAGGCAGAAAAACAGTTGGTTTCATGGGGCATATCCAGATGAGCATGCGCATGCTGTATGTGGTTCCACGGATCTCTCTGCAGTGCTGTAAACTGTACATGCTGGACATGTAGGTGTTCCCTGTACTGCTAATGTGCAGCATGGCACATTTTTTTGACACTGGGAGATCCTGGTGTAAAAAAATAACAACTCCGTTCCTGAAAAAAGTGAGACAGTGCATGTGGTGGCAGTGTGTGCTGCCCGAAACCAGAGCCTGGCCATCTGGAGCCTCACTCCAATTGGTGGCCAGGTTCCACATGCTGGATAGTAAGTGCTGGATCCCCGGGAGGCCCCTAGGACTCTGTGTAAGGCTGCTGGGGCCAGCCCAGGTACTGGTCCCAGCTTCCCCTGCATCACCCAGTGCAACCTGCTGTGTGCCAGAGCATGCACGCATGGGTGTTCCCCAGGGACAAGTAGTAGCAGCACAACTATGTGCCGCTGCTGTTTGTCCCTAGCGAAATGCATATGTGTGCTCATCTGGATGTGCCCCTGGTGTCTAATGCATTCTGTTAGGGATTGTTTGTTTTTGCCAGTTCTTTAAATTGCTCTCATTACGATGCATCTTTATTTGAAATGTTATTATTGACAGGCACTTAAAGTACCAATTTTTGGCGTGAAGACGCTTTTTCAAACAATTCAGGCCCAAGATTTGACCTTTCTTGAAACTGATTTTGAACTGAAAGGAAATATGCTTTGGATATTACATTATTTACAGAATTTTACTCATGTAGATAGCTGTACTTTATGGTTTCCATTGGCATATAGGAAAGTGCTGGTTTTTGCAAAGTAAATAAGGGCAAAATTGACATTTGAAAGAAGTTATTTTTGCAGATGTTAAGGGCACTGGTTACAAATGGTAGTGACAAATTAATTTTATTTGAATAGTTACCTTAAAAGAAGCTCAGATTATTGGTATTATCTGACTTTATGTGGTTTTAATTCAGAAGCATGTTTTAATTCTGAGCTTTGTGATTGAAAAGATCAGTCTTGTTTTCTGCTGTTCATGTGTTTCCAGATGTCAAGAGACTTATATTTATTCAGGTTTCAGCAGTTCTGCTATTTCAGTGCTTATTCTGCGTATAGTTTGCTTTGCTTGAAAGCCTACATTTTACCCGGGAGACTACAGTTTCTTCCCTGCACTATTGGATCATGAATTGCCACTCTTCTAGCAGAAACAGCAGCAGCACATTTGTGGTCTTAACATGTTATGCTGAAAGAAGTAGGATTTTCCAATTGGTTGTACATAATGGGAAGGGAAGCCGTCAGGGAAGAGTTTCAGGCACTGCTGAACAGAGTTGCAATTTTGGAATATTGGATAAAGTGGCTAGAGGAGCTCAGTCAACATGTATATTTTAGCATGAGGAATGGAACAAAATATGAATTACATCAGGTATTAACACCTACAAAGCTGGATGTCCTAGTTACTGATGTGTTTATTTTGGATGAAGGAGAGAATAGTAATATATTATTAAATTAAGAATGTTTTATTAAATTGCTACTGAGAAATACTTTTTATACCCCCCACAGTCTTGACAGTTTCAGAATTTGGTCTAATGTTGATGGAGTTTGTAAATGGATCCTTTAAGCAGGGCAGGGTGCTAGCTGTTGTAACAAAGTCATAATTGAGGCCTTTGCTCAAAAAAAATATCATTTTGCATTCATAGACTGAATAAGGATGAGCAGGCTTTCATCTTCCATTTTTTCTGTCAAAAGTACTGGGAAGATTATAGCAGAACAACTAGAATATCAAGATTCCTCAAATCTTCCTTACCCTCATCACTTTGAGTACAGACCTGAGTATAGCACAGAAACTACTACCAATCCAGGGCTAATTTTTATTTTGCCGTGCACATTAAGATTCCCTTTCTACCTATGGTGGAAAAGAACCACCCTGAGTATTGACCTGCCTGATGTAAAATGGAAGGGATGGAGGAGGTGGCAATATGGGGCCCTCCCATTTGTAGCCCAAGGCTGCTTGTACATGGCACAGGGGTTTAATTCAGTTTAGTTCTCCCTAAATTGAAATGGTTGGTTTTTAAAAACAATGTTTCAATTTAGGGAGAATTAAACCAAACTAAACCCTTGTGGTGTGTACACAAGGGTGGGGGCCTGGTCCTTACCTGCCTCTTTGGTTGCGGGGGGGAGGGGGAGTGAGCCTGGCAGCCTGAATCTGGCCCATGGGCTGTATTTTGCCCCTCCTGCTCTAGGTGATAGGTACAGGCTGGGGTATAGATAAGAGCAACTAGTCAAGGCTTGACCTGAACAAAACAGATATTGTGAATTGGGTGGACTCAAAACCTGGCATTGTTGTTCAGTTTTGTAATTCTGGGATAGCCAAACTGTGGTATGTGCGCCATAAGTGGCATGGGCAACCTTGGTGGATTATATGGCAGATCAAGGAGGGAGCAGAAAGCTGAGTTGCAAGTTGGGCAGGGAATAGAAAGAACAGCTAACAAGGCAAAGGAAGAGTATCAGAGTGGTACTCGGGGAGAGTACAGGATTTACCTTAGGACATGCCTGGTAAAAAGGCTGATACCTGCTAGCTTAGGATATGCCTCTTAGTTCACGCTCATCTAGACATGCCTCATAGTAACCATTTTTTTTTCTCTGTGCCACATGACAACAAGATGCAGTCATTGGAAATGTTCAACAGATTGTCCATTGGCTTACTGGAAAGTAAGTTGCTGATAGCTTGTTTTTATTGGAATTGTCTGAGACTCTGGAATTCCCTTCCATAGTTCTGAAATAGCTGTGATCCATCTATATTCAGGGCATTCTTTAAATGCCATAGCTTTCCCCAAGAATTTCTGGGAAACCATAGGGTTGGGGAAAGGGGTCAGTTGTTGAAGTCATGTTCACTTGCTTTTCTTGTGATTACATATTTTAATGCCTTTCAGCTGTGTCCAAAATATTTGTATATTTTAGATTTTATCCACAAATATAAATAAATGAGATAAAATTGCATTTCTGTTCCATATCTCTTATTGTGCTTATTTGGTGACACCAGTTCTGCCTGTAGATGGAAGATCTACACCATATTTACTTGAATATAAGATGAGACTTTTTCCCCCTAATCAGCATGGGGGAAAAAGCTTCTTATCTTACATGTGCACACTAGGAAACCTCATTAAATACATTGTATATCATTAAACTTCTGCCAAAAGCAGCATGTTCTAAGTAATGAAAACCATCTACAAAGTTCATTAAATGCATCCAACATTGAGCATAACTATAAAGCCACGTGGCCAATATTGGGGAAACACCACAAATATAGGTTAGTGCAGCCCACCTGAATAAGATATATGGGTAATACCCATTGTACTCAGTTCCCCCCACCCCTCATCTGTGGCAACTCTTAAATCATGATGAGCCACTGTATTGAATATGTTTTTTCTTCCTCTTCATTCCCACATCTGAGCTGCTCCTTTCTTTCCCATTTCCATTCTTCACCCATTTTAAATGTTTGGAAAATATCACTTAATAGGGCCCAAACAGTTCACCCAGAATCCCTCTGTCACCCCATCTCTCAGCCTGTTGCATATGATTAGTGTGGCCCTGGCCTCCATGAGGTGGAGCTGCACCAGGCTGCTGTATACCTCATTTGCATATACATTTTGCAGGATCCCAGGACTCATGACAAGAGCATCCAGTTCCAGTCATGAGTGGGGAGCTAATTAGAACGTTTGTGGTGGTATTTGGAATACACGTGGAGCAGTGCTGAGCTAGGGGGTCACCATGGCTAGAAATGCTTTTGACTGTGCTAGGGCCTAGCCCAATGAACTGTATGGTAAATTATGAGCCCTTTGGATTTGGAAAAATGTTGTGGATAATTTGTGCTGTATGTAGGTAGGTACAAAAGTTCTGCTTAAGTGTCCTTATGGAGTGCCTGCGTTAAACCTTGCAGCAATTTCAAAAACAGTAACATGCATTGATTCTGGATGAACTAAGTCTATGTGTACCCATAGTAATTTGCCTGTATGTAAATTATTACAGACATGTTTTTTCAAAGTCAGAGTTTTCACATTTGGCTTTTACTTCCATATGCTCAGGGAGAGCAGAGTATGATAGTAAGGGATGAGCGGGGGATGGAGTGGGCAAAAAGTGGGGGGCCCGGGGGCAGGAGAGCCACCTGATACCTCCCTCTCCCCCCTGCCTCCAATAATTACATTCTATGCCTGGAAAAATTGCATCAAATTTATACATTTTTCATACATAGAATCGAGTCAGTGAGAGTTGTTTTATATTCAGGGTCATCTTATATTTGATGCTTCTTTATGGTGCTTTTTGAATGTAGGGATGTGTACACCTACTTTGCTTTAAAATATTTAAATTATGTAGCATAGAGAGCATACATAAATATTGCAATTATTCTATATGTATGAAACATTTATTAAATGGAGCCATTTAAAAAATATTTAAAACAATCAGATATGTGCAAATAGCAACTGGGAGTGGGAATTGTAAATTTCTAGTCTCTTCTTTATTTCAATTTGTTACTTGACTATTTTATTCTTTTTCATTATTTATAAATGCCGTAGTTATCATTAATGTTCCTATTAAAACATATTTTTGGATACAAACGTCTGAAATTCAGTAATAATATATGAAAGTTGGCTTAAACAGAACTTGGTGACCACTTAGTCCCAATAATTTTTAAGTTCCTTTTCTTGTTATACACTCATTATTGGCACTGTATATAAAGAATAAACTAAGTGCCCCTGATGTGCTGTTAATTAGATTTGTCAGGACTCCCAGTTGCACAGCCTGCCAAACACAGTGTTGTCACTGAATGTATCAGTATTGAATTGACTTAAGGGCATTTGTAAATATTTAGAAGTCCTCTTAGTTTTGAATGCTTATTCTCATGCAACTATTATTGTATAACCATTTTACCAACATAAAAGAGTGTGGGGGCCGAGGGGGAATCGAGGATCAGGAGTCCTCGGGAACGCTAGCTAGGGTTGCGGCTGCGATCCCGTGACGGGTAGATGGGTACTTTCTGTCACCGGAGCGGAATTAGGCACAAACGAGACACGTATCAATTGGAAAAACAGAGGTAGCTTTACTTACACTGTAGAGTCATATACAGCGCAGGCAATCGTAGTTGCAACAATTCTATTCTCTAATCGGTAATCGAGGAGCTCTTGTAGACCGGGTAGCTCGGGCCTAACTCAGGCATGCAACACGAAGGATACGTCGCAAGGCTTCGCCGACAGGGAGTCGTTGGCAGGTGATCAAGCTGCCAGAGTTCCACTCCAGGGGGAATCACGGAGTTCTTCAACTAGGGCGGAAACGCCCCTAACCTTTTATACGGCTAGCGAGCCAATTGCCAGCTGCCACGTGGGAATAATTTAACATCGGCCAATTGTGTTATGCAAATCTGCATTTCCTTGGCCGGAACTCTATCCATGCCGGAACTCTTCACCGTGCCGAGACTTCCCCTGCCTTACCGTGCCTTGTGCTAGAAAGTTCCACTGTGTTGAGGCACTGATCCAAATCAGCTCTGACAGAGTGATGGGTGTATACTTTAATATCTGAACATATTAATGGAGAGGTGATTATATAAGCCTATCCTTTAGTTACTTCTACAGCCTACTTTCTGATTACTGAAGTATAGTAAAATGTCAATTACCCAGAAAAACTAGTGTCATTATTGTTCCAGATAATCAAACCAAACTGTGGGCTGATGGTTTTGTTAAGATAGAACCTTCCCGTTAAATTGACTTTTTGAATAATTAGCTTCCAGATAATCAACCCTGTATTATAGACACATGCCATCAGTCTTTCATTGTTTACACTTTTACTCCTCCAAGGGTACATCTTAATTATTGAGTGTAATTTTATTTTTAAACTTTAAACCAAATGATTTGCAAAAACATGAGTTAAAAATAATTTTATCTCTGCATATGCCCTGGTTTAACAACTATTTTCCTAATTTAAATGTTTTCTCTTACTTTTTTCCTGTATAAAAATTCCACATTAAAAAACAAGAAATTTACTCTTTGGGGGAAACACAATGGCAGTGGAATATACACAAAGTGCTCTTAAACCCACTAGGTTAAACACACGGGGAAAAAATAGAGAAAATATTTATTTTCTTCTAATCCTTTTTAGATCCATGGCTGTATTTCGTTGTGAACTGCCACCCCCCTGCCCCCATCTCACCCCCCTCAAAAGGAAAAAGAAAAAAGATGCGAATTTTGTTTTGGAAAGCTAGAATGAAGAAAAAAGTTTTTTCCAGTCCTGACGGAATCCTAACCTGTGGTGCTGTAGAAAAATCTACAGTTTTTAACCCCCTCAGAGCTGCTGCTGAACTGTGAACTATATAGTGCACTCTGCCCTTTTATGGCTGGAAGAGAAGGACATCCCTGTCAGTCATTACGGCATCCCTGCGCTTTAATTCCTGTGCAGAAATCGAGTTCCCTGCTTAAGAAATGCACCCCAATTTAGAGAGCTAATCTTTGTGGAAAAGGCGCATGTGATATGTGAGTAAATATGGCAATTTTAGATGTTGGTTGCAATGGTCGAATGTCTGACACACGACACGCTTTTTTCAAGTTTAGGTCTCTGTAATCTCATTAGTATCACCATTGTTTAGGGGTTTATCAGCATTTCTCTTTTATTCCTTTAAACTTCACATACAGTTAAGAATTTATAAAAGCCAAGATATGCAGTATAGAGTTAATCATTTTTTCCCTTAATTAGAATAAATAATGGAAGAAGAACAATTGCTGACAAAAAAAATCTAAAAGTCTAGAAAGTCATTGCACACAGAAACATGTTTCACACAGAATAACATTGAGAGAGCAGCTAGGATATCTGTATAGCGTATGTTTGGATACTGTAAAGCAGGGGCGGACAGTTATTTTGTGCAGAGGGCCGCTTACTGAGTTTTGGCAAGTCATCGAGGGCCGCATGACAGGCAGCCCAGGGCAGATTAATATTAATTTTCTAAATTTTTAGGGGCCCCATGGGCTGAATCTGGCCCCCGGGCTGCATTTTGCCCACCCCTGCTGTAAAATGTACAGATGTTTGCAAAATGGTAATCTGACATACTCTTAAGCAGCATGTGGGTGGCACCTTGCTCCAACTTCTGTGATGAATAACAGTGATGGTCATTTTTGGACCGTGCTCTGCATCGAATCTTTGTTAATCAGTATGGAATCATCCTTTTTTATGAGCTGTGTTAGTTTCTCAGCACACGTTCCTATTCACTGCTACTATACTTTTTATTCTTTTTAAGCCGGTTGTCTCAGTGCTGTTTTACTTCTTTTCCCTCACATCAAGGTTTAGTTTTTTCTTTTTCCACCCACTTTTTTCCACCCACTCATTCACCTCTAGGTCCATATGTACCATTAGCCGAAAACCTGCCAGGGTGTCAGTTGGACATTTGCATGATCCAGGTGAAAAAGGGGCACTAAAGGATAAACAGGGCCATTGCTGAGAAATATTCTTTGCATCTGTCTTCACTGTGGAAGATGTTAGGGAAATTCCATCACTAGATCCCCTCTTCTCTAAGGGATAAGTCAGTGGAGCTGACTCAAACTGATGTTTCAAAACATGAGGTTATAGTGGAAATTGATAAACTAAACAGTAGCAAATCACGAGGACCCGATAGCATTCACCCTAGGGTCCTGAAGGAGCTTAGATTGGAAATTGTTTAACTCCTAATGGTAGTATTCAGCCTATCACTAAAAACGGCACCAGAGGACTGGAGGGTTGCCAATGTGACTCCAGTATTTTAAAAAGGCTGGAGAAGAGATGCGAGGAACTACAGGTAAGTGAGCCTAATTTCTGTTCCTGGAAAACTGATAGAAACAATAATAAAAAAATAATTGTTCAGCACATGGATGAACATGACTTGCTGGGGAGGAATCAACATGGTTTTGTCAATGAATTCATGCCTCACCAACCTGCTAGAGAGGCAGTAAGCAGCTGGATCAGGGCAATTCAGTTAACATTGTATATTGGACTTACAGAAAGCCTTTGACAGGGTTCCTCATTGGAGTCTCTTAACTAAATTAGGTAGTCATGGAATTACAGGGAAAGTCCATTCATGAATTAGAAATTGGCTCAAAGATAGAGAGCAAAGAGTTGAGTATAAATGGTCAGTCTTCAGGATGAAAAGAAGTAAACAGGTATCTGTTGGAACCACTGCTCTTTAACATATTCATAAATGATCTGGAAAAGGGGGTGAGTAGATAAGTGGTCAAATTTGCCTATGACACAAAATTATTCAAAGTGGATCAAGCTGGGCTGTAGGGAACTACAGAAGGATCTGGCACTTTTGAGCTAATGGGCAACTAAGTGGTAATGCAGTTCAGAGTAGATGAGTGTAAAGTGATGCACCTGGACAAAATAACCCAAAATATACCTACACTATGATGGGCTATACACTAGCTGTTATCCCAGAGGAAAGAAATCTGGCAGTCATTGTAGACAGCTCACTAAAAACCTCAGCTCAGTGCTCAGCAGCTGTCACAAAGGAAAACAAAAGTGTTGGGGATTATTAAAAATGGAATTGTAAACAAAACTGAAAGTATCTTTATGCCCCTTTATAAATCCATGGTGCATCCACACCTTGAATACTGCCCAGTTCTGGTCCCCACACCTCAAAGGACAGAGAAAAACTAGAGAAGGTACAGAGGAGGGTGACAAGAATGATTAGCAGTAGGGAGGATCTTCCATGTGAGGAGAGGCTAAAGAGGCTAGGCCTAGAAAAGAGATGCTTGAGGCGGGGCATAATAATGGTTAACAAAGTAATAAATGGCAAAGAGATAGTAAATAATAAAATCCCATTTACAGTCTCATAATTAGGATGACCACATGTCCTGGTTTGGCTGGGACAATCCCGGATTTCATAGGCCATCCCTGCTGGTTGGTGCAAATGAAAATAAAAGTCCTGGATTGGCACTACCCTGGGACTGCACCAGCTTGCATTGCCTGGCTTGCCTCCTCCTGAGTAGCAGCTGGAGGCAGGGGGCAGGCTGGGCTGGGCACGGCACTGCTCCTCCTGCCCGGGTTGGGGAACGGCGAAGGCAGGGGAAGAACGCTGCTGTGAGTGCAGACTGCTTATGGGGGGGGGAGGGCACCCTGAGCAAACTTGTGAGAGGAACAGTAGAAAAAGACCCTGATCATACCCAGTTCACTCTTCCTTTCACCATCCATTCTCTGCCACTGGGTGTGTGTACACGAGACAATGCACAGAGGACTAAATCTACCCTGTATTAGCATGGCAGGCAAAACTCATGCTAATGCACAGTAGATTTAGTCTAATGTGCTTTAATGTCACAAAAAAAAAAAAATTCATCTGCACTAATGTGCAGTAGTACTGATTACAGCACATTAATTTAGTACCTGTCATTACAATTACTAAACTTAATGTGCCATAATTGCAGCATATTAATGAATGTGTAGACATGCCCTGTGTAACACAGGATCCTGGGCAAGATGGACCTATAGTCAGACCCAGTAAATAGCAGTTCTTATGTTAATTGGTTTTTGAACGTGAGAGACAGCTGTATGCAGACTGGTATCTGCATGTTTAACCTTATTCATGTGCGTGACGCAGAATCACTCAAGATGTCACTGATGAACTTGGATTAAAGATATCAGTAATACCTGTCTGTCTTTGCCAGCAACCTTTCATGCCAAAATATTTGAAAAAGTAAAATGGGTTGTTTAAAATACTGCAAAATAGCTTATTCTTTGCAGCTCACAGTAGTATCAGTTATACAGTACAGTCAGGTTGCTTGCTTAGAAAATCATTTGAGCATGTAATAAAAATCAGCTATAGCCTGATTAACATTAAATCAAATAAGTTGTAGAGATGCAAACTTCCGCAAGTTAATTGGCTGAAGTAAAGGGAGCCATTTCTAAAGGTGATGTGAGCACTGAATTACTGTATTGTTTGAATGCTTTTAATGCTTTGGCTGATTTGATTTATAGGATCAAGATAATAACAACACACCAAGTTGTTAGTCTTTAGGATTAAATGGCTAGTCTTTAGTATTAAATATTAATTGCTACTAGTTTAGAAGATGGGGAACTCGGAATGAACATTGGCTGTATCATAAATTAGCGTTAAATAAGATTGTATAAACAATTCTTCCATGTGGCATTAGTAATATAAATAAAGCTATGTTCTTCCTTTTTAACAATGAATCATTGAGCCAGAGACCATCCTTTTCATGACTACACTGAATATTTCAGAGCCCATCTGTTGATGCACAGTAATTACAGCACGGCTACATTTTCAAACATAGCTATACAAAATAAACACTGTTGGCCTTAGTATATTTGGCAAGGAGATAAAACCAAACACTTCTTACAGAATGGCTGTAATCAGTTGTCCTAACTTTAGAAATGATATTAATTGAGGTAAAGTTAAAAAAACAAACAAAAAACCTCTCTCTCTCCTTACCTCTTCACCCAAGCTTGTATCCATATTCTCCTCCCCTCTAGAGACAAAGTGAACTTTTTATTGGTGATCAAGGGTTCTCCCCTTCCTACCTGCTAGTGCGTGGATGTACTGGAATTCCATGATTAGTATTATACTAGATTGTAGTAGTGTGCCACTACATGGTCATGGATTCTGGACAGTAGATCCATGTGCTTGAGAACTCACCAGTGTTGCCAGTTCCACTTTGTAAATGTCATGTTAGACATTTCTCTACAGTTTTGCTATATGAAGTGTACACAGGATAGAAATTGATACTTTACAGAAGGTCCAAACCAAAGAAAGGAGGGAAAAAATTCTAAAAGCAGGTTTTCTCTGTCATTCCACTTACATTAGGCATAAATTTCCATACAAATTTTGTATGCAGTATATAAATTACATACAGAAAGTGTTAATTAAGCTGTAATGACTATAAAAGGTTTTACCTAAGCTAGCACTGAATAGGCTTAAGTGAGCCTGTTTACAGACTTTGTCAGCAAGAGGTCAATTTCCTATTGTAGCCAGGAAATCAGGGTTAAATTCTGATAGTACAATTGCTCCCAAAGAAATGTAGAATCACATGACAAAAGCAGTATTACATGGTAGTTGACCAGCAGAAAAATACGTCCTCTCTCCCAAACAGAACACCACAAGTTAAGCTAGGGCTTTCTGCAGTGTGTAGGTATTATTTATGGGTTAAGCAGCATATGTAGGCCACCGCATATGGATGCTCCTTCCTTTCATCCTTTCTCTCCAATAACACAAACAACCCCCCCCTCACCTCCCCCAGCCCTCCAAACCCTGCCCCATCACTTCCATGGCTGCCCCTGCTGGGGCCAGGTAATTTCTTGAGCACAACTGGGTCAGGTTACTTTTTGCCCCATTCTCCCTTGAGAAGAAAACCAATAAAATTGAACAGTATTTGTCAGCTGAGATTGACCTTTGAGTTTTGCATGTAAGTTACTGTATTTATTTGCATACCGCACATGCCCCTTTCCCCAAAATTAGCCTCAAATCAGAGTGTGCATTTTAAAGGGGGAGGCTGATTTTACGTCACTGGAATGGAAACATTCACAGAAACTGTGCTGTGATAGCTGCCAAGTGCCAAGATGTCTGCCACTTCTCTCTGTCCCTGTAAGTAAAAGGGGTGGAGTCCTGTGTTAACAGTCCCATAGCTGTAGCTACTGGCTGAGACTAGCTTTTGCATGAAAGAGAAACCGAGCTGACTTAGGGCAAGTGAGATGCCACGTGCAGCTTGTATATCTTGATGAGGCATGTGGCATAGAAACAACCTTTATTATTTACAAGAACTTGCAGAAAGAGTTATTTACAATAAAGAAGTAACAAATAGTCTTACTCTTGCCCTTGGAAGGGTCTGGGGCCTAGCCTTGTTGCTGCCCTACCACACCAGGAAGTTCCCGATGCCACACCCAGACTATCTTCTCAAATGCCACACTTTCTGGATATTCTTTGTTTCAGGAGAACTTACTTGTTGTCACCCAGTTGACCATGACTCTGGAATATCTTTTTTTTTAACGTTCTGCCTTCCAAAAACAAGGGGCTCGTCTTTATTTGGTTGTGCGGTATCCAGAAAAAAAAAATCGATGCTAGTTTTGCAGAAAGAGCTATTCCTTCCTTCCTTTCTCTACCATCTTAGACTGACCGTATGTATATATGGTGCAGCTGAAAGGGTGAAAAAAGGGGGAGAGTTTTTTTTTTGTTTTTTTTTTTTTGTTTACCCTATAAACTGGAATTTCTTCTTCAAGATTCTTTGTTAAATGTTGCTCTTCCACCTAGGACTCTGGGTATGCAATTGTGTGGGGGCTGACAGACCTAGGTGCTGTTAGTACCTGAGCTAACTACATTAAAGCTAACTTGTATCTACTGGTACAACAGTTACACATTTACATCTACCTTATCTACAGTTGTATAGTAGATATGTGCACAGTTTCTCAGTGTCAAAGTTAGAATGAGGAAATCTAAGGAGGAAACTTAATTCTAAGAAAAAATATATTTGCAGTTTAGCAATTTCAGTGACTTTAAATATCTTAAATTATTATTTAAAACTTCATGAACACTTTTAAAAAACAGTTATAAAATACATTTCTGTCTTTACAATTCTTATCTTATTAAGGAGCGTTAAGTATAATTTATTCTGTTTACTAGGAAATAACATGTATGTAGGTAGAAATTTCAATACTATTTTCAGCCTTTAAAGAAAGAAGCTGTCATCAACAGAAAATTAAGTGTCACGTTACTATCACAAATGAAAGGAATAAATTAAAACTATATTTTAATGGCTTTGTGGACTTAAAGACAAAAATGCAATGTTTAGGGTGTGTTTTTAACACACATTTTCATTACTTTAGTTTGTTCTTCACATCAGTTGTTAAGAGCTTATATTAGGGGAACATTAACTGATGATTGTGTGAGATTCCCTTTACAGCACTGAGGGAAACTCAAACTTTTGAGTGTCAGTAAAATATATATTTAAAAGAATATTACCAATTTTTTTCCTTGTTTCATTTTTAAACTAGAAATTATTATAAATTAATGCCTTTCTAAGGAAAGCCTGTAGCTGAAATTTAGCTTTTTTTTAATTCCCTTGATACTGTCATTGAGTCATTACAAATGGAGCCAAAGGAGTTAATTTGGTTAATTGCACTTTTTATTTTTGAATATTGAGTAGTGTTTTATTGTTATTAATATCAAGGATTATTTTTGTTGTAACGACTGCTAATTGAATACAAATAATCAATTTTTATTTGATTATGTTCCACATGTATACAGTGCCTAGAGAAATGCACTGAATAATAGTTCCGTATAGATGATACAGATTTATTCATAGATAAATTAGTGTCTGAATAATTAATTTTGCTTTATCAAATTTATACACACACACACACACACACACACACGCTCTTTCAAAGTGTTGTTATATAAACCATGTCAAAAAATAAAAATAAAGAAACAGCTCAAAAACATGTTAGTCTTGAACTTAAAAAAAATTTGAAAGCTTATTTTCAGTGCGTTAAAAAAAGAAAAATTATTTGATCTGCATGAAATAAATGGTACATGTTCAAAAGTACATGTTCCTTCATATCTTTATTAAAAAAAACCAGTATTCACAAGCTATTAAATGATAATTGGAAAATAAATATTCATACATATATTTATATATATATATATAGTCCTAACTGAAGATTTGTATTTTTTACTTGAGTGCACAACATGCAGCTGGAACTACATATGCAATAGTTGAGCTGGGATTCACATTTTCTTCCTTAGATTGCATAATAGTTGATTTAATTGCACAAATGTACAGCTCCAGAAATGTTATTTAAATTATTGTGAGTAAAGAGCTTAGAATTAAAGAAACAGTTGGCTTAATCAGCCTGAAAAAAGCAATGCAGGCTAGGTACAGACGTTCAAAAAGCCCAAGGCAGACTTGATCTAAATTATGAAGTTTTCTGTAAGCAGTATAGTTTAAATCAGTAGTGAACAGAACACACGTTCACTCTTTGGTGGGGAAAGGAGGTGCAAATCTTAGACCAGGTTCTTCCCTTTTTAAACCAGTCTGTGTGCGCCAAACTTCTGTTACAGGTATAAACCAGTTTCTGCTCACTTATACTGGTAAAAATGTAATGCCTGTTCCTGGCTGTAAAGTCCTTTTGGTTCATCATCAGAACCACTTGTCTACTTTCTCACAATGGTTCCTCACAAGCAGATGGAGACTTTGAAGTTCAACATTTTGGTTATATCAATGATGTATTAGGGCTAAGTGGCTTATATACTTAACGTTGCTATCGGAATTGGCCTGCTCGCTGTAGATGTTTCCCATCTCAGCAGGCATCACAGGCTCCATTTGTCTAACACTATGGGAAGCTGAGAATCACAGTGAACCCTGAAGCGTAAAAGCTGTCCCCACTTGGAACCGTTCCTCCTCAAAGTGAAGAGCCTAGCTATAAGCAATGCCAGGCAGATCCTTTCCTTTACCAGTAACCAGCTTCATGCTGTCATATACTGATGTCAGATGCTGGCATCACAACAGAGGATCTGATTTGGCATTCTGGTACTTAAGACCAAGCTGAGGATATGTCTACATGAGGAAATGTACTGGCAGAACTTGAATGGTATAATATCACTTTAGCTAAGCCAGAAACTAAACTGGAAAAGGCACTTTAAATTCTGACAGCATGTGCATGGCAAGTTAACAGCATAGCTGTAATGTTGTAGTTATATAGGCAGTCCTCGACTTACAACATTTCGAGTTACAACATTTCACACTTACAATGTTTATAAATTGACACCCTGTTTCAACTTTCTGACGTCAGTTTGGACTTTACAACGCTTGATCTGACTCCACGCTACGCCAACAAACAAGTTTGTTGTGTCGCCCATCTCCTTGGAGAACATCTGTCCAAACTTGCTTGGACACTTTCTTTAAGAAAGCAGACAAGACTCCAGAAAAACCTGCAGCCAAGACTCCTGAGAAGACTCCAGCCAAAAACCCTTCTAGAAGTCGAAACAAGAGCCCTTCAAAAAGTCCAGCAATGTCACCTCAAAGAAGTCCTTCCAAATCAATATGATTGCTATTTACAAGATAAATACATTAATGTAGTTATATTACTCATCTGTAATTGATTGAGTACAAAATTCTGGGTTATTTTTGATGAAAATAGGATATCAGACCTTGGTTCAGGAACCAATCTCCATTTATAACATTGTTTCCTATGGGAAAATCAGTTCCGAGTTGCAACGTTTTGACTTAAGACACGGTTTTCAGGAACCAATTGTGTCAGAAGTCCAAAGACTGCCTATACCGGCATACATGTGTGGGTAAATTTATCTATGTAGACAAGCCCAAAACATGCCAGTAAGCTCTGCTCTCTGCTCATTCTATGAGCAACACTTGTAACCCTTCTTCCTTTTCTGTCTTTGCAGAGTGGCTTTTAAAAGAGAATAGGAGTTCCTTGCAAAACTTATAACCTTGTTTAATTTGTTTGTACTTAAAGCTACTATCCTAGCAGTCATGTAAACTGTCTTGCTCTGAACCTCTTTAGGCCATCAGCAGCCTTGGCTGCAATTTTTTTCTTCTACTGCAAGAATGATAAATAGACTCTGGTTTGCTGTTGAAACCAGCCTACACACCAGCCTGCTTTTGAGCCCAGTTCTTTTAAGGTATGTTCTACAGCTGTCACAAGACTCATTGCTGCAGTAGATTATCTTTCCGTTGGCCTATCAGCCAGATAAACCAGTAATCCTACAAGTTGTGAGGAAACTACTTATCCTTTCATGTTACTTGTATTATTCTCTGAATGTTGTAATGGCAGTTTCTTTTGGATCTCTGAAGTTGCCATATTTACTTGCATACCACATGCACCTCTTCCCCAAAACTCAGCTCTCCAAAATTAGGGCGTGTGTCTTAAGTAAGTAAGCTGATTTTTCTTTGTTGAAAAAGAATCAGGGAGGAGTATAATTAGGGAAACACTGCTACAGAGTGGTTGCCATGCTTTTCTCTCTCGGCCTCAGGGAAGG
The DNA here is from genome assembly GCF_030867095.1 of Alligator mississippiensis. Lineage (NCBI taxonomy): Eukaryota > Metazoa > Chordata > Crocodylia > Alligatoridae > Alligator > Alligator mississippiensis. Next base: position 23,963,670 of record NC_081833.1, read on the forward strand.
GAGCCTTGGAGTTCATTCTTTAGGATCAAGGCTACAGTGTTATTCCTTTCACAGCCACTGCAGTCAGCATCCCCTGTGGTCACCATTCACCCATGACTGGAAAAATCTTTTTTTCTTCATTCTGCCTTCCCAAAACAGAATGTGCACCTTATGTCGGGGGAGCGAAGGTTTGGTATAGAAGATGATATGGTAATTTTCAGGCAACTTCTTTCTCTCTGAGGAAGGAGCATTCATTCCATAGGATGGTAGTGATAGAGACCCATGCTCGACTATGTGCACCATTTAGGCATTTCCCTATATATATCCTCTTATGTTTCACCAGCTCAGGAGGGAGAACAGAGCAACACTGACAGCCCCTAGTCAGACAAGAAGGATGAAAGTACTGTTGGGAGAAGACTCTTCCTTAGGAAGGAAGAGGAAGAAAATCCCAAAGACATGCAAGGTGGACTTCAAATTACAGAAGGGGATTTCCTGTTAACCGTAATTTTGAAGGAAGGCAAGCTATGAGTGTTTGTTAAAGGGATCTCACCCACCTTGACCTCTTCAGTACTTGGGGCTGTTTAGAGACCTTGTGGACAGCAAATAATATTTCATTGCCATTATCAAAAGATTATGGTGCCAACACCAAAGCAACAGAAAGCTTGAAACGTTGTTGACTGCTGTGGTCCAGCCCTATGAACTGTATGGTAAATCCATGAGTCTTTTGGCTTTGGACTAATACCATGCATAGTTTGTACTATATACAAGTAGGTGCAAAAGTGCTGCTTAAAAGTTTCCTTATTGAGTACCTGTGTTAAAAAAGGTAAAATGCATTGATTCTGGAAGAATTCACATTACTACTGGTATATTTATTTCAAAGTCAATGTTTTCAGATTGATCACCACTTCCATGTGCTCAGGGAGAGCAGGGTGTGACAGTAAGGGGAGGGGGAAGAAGTTGGGGGGTGCGGAGAGCAAGGGGGCTACCTGCTTCCCCTCTATCTCTAGATGTATTTTCCCAGCTTTGGCAGTGGGAAGGGAATGAATTCAAGGCAAATCTCCAATAATTAGATTCTATACCTGGATTAGTATACAAATGTATACATTTTCCATATATAGAATTAATTATTGTAGGGGGGTTGCCCCCCTGGTGTAAGTCAAGAGTTGAAAACCTGTGGCTCATGGGCCAGATCTAGCTCATGGAACCATTTGATGTGGCCTGCAGATGTGGGGCTCCAGCAACTGGATTAATCCAGTTCAGTGGTGGATTGGTGCCCAGAGGGTGGGTGCCAGGTCCCAACCTCCATCATTGTTTTTTTCCTGAGGCTGCACCCTGACTAACCCGGGTGCAGGTAAACTTCCCACACAGTTCTGCTTAATATAGTTCAATCCTGACCTACAAAAGCTGTTATTTTTGTCCTGTATTTCTCGTAAAATTCAGTAGTTAACTATTTTTGGTTTGTGAGGCTTATATGCAGTAAACTCTCTTCTGAATAATAGTTCAAATGGAAGTGACAGCTGGAACTTCTGGACTCTGATAATGAACTTCACTAGGTAGTTTTTGTAATCTTTCAGTTATTGTTAATACCTTTGATTTTTGTGTGTGGTAGAAGTAAATATCACAAGAGCACATTCATATAGCACACTCTTATAGCATATTCAAATATCACAACAGCACATTTAAATCTTCTGTTTTCTGTTGCTTTGGTGTTTCTTTAGACTAAAACAGAATTCAGGAGATGATTTGGGGCAAAGTTTATGTTATACTTGAGTAACATTTGGTCCTGCAATATTTCTTCTTATACTGGTGCTGTGTTCTTCATTATGGGTCCTGTTTTGCTAAACTCATATACAATCTGTGCTTGGTAATTCTGGTTCTGTTATTATTTTACTTTAATATAACAGTTACAAGTTTAGAAAAATTGTTTGGAATGTAAATTACTAATTCAGGGTTATAAAAGAACAGTTAATGTTTCAAATTTGAAAAGACATTTCTCCTAGAGACAATTCACTGTCCTCAAATTTGAAATGCACTAGCCAATCCTTGTCTAACATCTAAGATAACAAAGGTTAACAAATAAATGTATTTAGGCCAATGACCTCATTGTCCTGCTTAAAATAAATACTCTAAACCATTTTGTTCTAAAACTGGGCTGTAGTGGCTTTGTTTAGTGGTATGTTTTGAGATTCTTTTGAACAATTGCTGGATGTTTTTGTTTTTAGAGAACAGTTTTAAACACTGTGGCTTTGTCATTCATGTAATATTATAGAAAGAGCCCAATGTAATCCCATGGAACAGATGGACGAATAAACTCTTGACTAAATCTCTTTACTTATGTTAGAAACTATTTTAGGCGCATTGCTAGCAATTTTTTTAAGTGTTACTCTATTTTTGAGAGAACACTAGCTGTCTGTTGTTGACACCATGCTTTATATTAGTTGCACACTACCATGACTGTGATTGGCAGGGATCCTGGTTTTTTCTTTTGAAAAATCCCAAAATCTGATAAACAATAAAAAAAAATTATATGATTAATCCCCCCCCAATCTGTGTTTTTCCGCAATTAAAATGAAACACCACGGTGTGTGTGTGTGTGTGTGTGTGTGTGTGTGTATCAGCAGAACATAATGTTTTATTGATATATTTACCATTTTAAAGCAAATTAGAAGCTTATCAATGCCTCAGTCATTATAAAATGTATTCTAAATACCTATATATTTTGGGGTATTTTAACATGGAAAATCAGAGCTCCTTCTGCCCCCTTCACTCGCCAGGATGCATGTCTAGCTGTGGCTGTCCTCCCTGCTGCTTTGTGGGGCTGAGTGGCCCTGATATGCTGGTGCCCTGCCCATGCTGATACTCCTCACTCCTGACAGTCCTCCACTTCCCCCTGCCCTGATGGTGCCCCTCACTCTCGACCCACAGTCCCCACCCCTTTCCCAGCCCTAGTGTATCCCTTACTCCTCACCCGCTGATCCTGCTCCTAGGCCCCCCAGTGTGTGGGGAAGAGGGTGGGTGTGTGGGGCAGGAAGTGGGTGTGTGGGGAAGGGGTGTGTGTGGGCTTAGGAAGCATGTTGGGGAGCATAGGGGGACACATGCCCCCCCAGATTTTTGTGCCCACAGTTGGGCACGGAGCTGCCAGACTAGCACTGGGCAAGAGCTGCCTTCATGGTCCAGTGGGCGGGACCTGGTGCAAGAGGGAGTGCCTCCCCACCATGGTTGCTGAAGTGAGGTGCCCCCTGCCTGCCTGGCAGCAGCGGGGGATACAGTTTTACATTGGCACCGCCACTGGGAACCCCACACCAGCCATGTCACTATGGCTGTCAAGGTGAGGTGCCGCGGCTGTTTGGGGTTGTGTTCCTCTGCTCCTGCCAGGTGGGTGGGGGGTGCCTCACATTGGCGGCCATGCTGGTGCAGTGCTCACAGCAGCAGCACTGAGCCTCTTCACCTCACTCTGCCTTCCTGCACTCGGTCCCACCTGCTGCGTCACAGAGGCAGCTTTTGCCTGGTGCCAGGCTGCGGTCCTGTGCCCCACTGTGGGAACAGAAATCCAGGGCGAATGTATCCCCCTTACACTTCACACATCACCTGTGCCCTTGTTACCCCCACCATAGAGTTACCTGCAGGGAGCTATAGGAGCTGCTCTCCGCCATGCTGCCTGGCTGCACTGATGACAATGTGCATGTGTGTGCACACATATGCATGTGGCTCCCTGCCTCTGATCACCCTCCTCCTGCTCTCCCCTGCCCTAAGCAGCCCCTTGTAGGCTGGAACTTCACCAGCCTGCAAGGGGAAACCTGTGGTTTCCTGGGTTTTTTTTCCTTCTATGGGGAAAATCCTGAGAGCCGCTCTGATTAATCTTTCCCACCCCCACTCTGGAACATGGGTATAGACACCCTCCTACTTCATGCAGTTTTACTTATGCACAAAAATAGCTCTTCTTTATTGCATCATATTTTACAAGTAGGTCATTTCACAGACCAAAAGGATTCATTTTCCTTAGGTTAAATGCAGTCATCAGATATAATCCTGCCTCTGAAGGAACACTGTGTTCGTCTCTCAATCAAAGCCTTTTTAACAGTTTTTCTGCTTTACTGTGATAATTAATCTTTTTTTTAGAATTTTCCACAGGATAAAATAATCCTGTATACACTAAGTTAAATTTTATTTGATTTTACTTTGGCATTTTCTTCTAGTTACAAAACAACATATTAATTAACAAATCATCATATATTATTTTTGAAGTGGTTGTTGAAAATGCAATAGTGACACTTGTGATTGTTTAGGTACTGCTGAAATGTGCAGAACCAGAGTGGTGTTTGTACTGTATAACTTATTCTCTAGTTGAAGTAGTATGGTTTAGTGGTGGTCATATTCAGCCAAAATAAATATGCATATATTTTTTATAGATATCCAGTACATAGATCTGTAGTCCATACTGCTGACAAAATTTGATGGAATAACATACAGAGATTCAATAGAAAGAAAAAGTGAGTTTACCTTGTAGGGGAGGAAAATCCCATGCAGGGCTGATGGACTTTGAAGTGGCATGAATACGTATTTGTGTTGATGTGCATGACTCTCAATGTACCTTTAAAAAATAAATAAAATTATTAAATATGCCATAAGCATGGTCAAACATCTTTTTCAATGTTTGGTACCTAGAATTTAATTGTGAAATCTGTCTTGTAGGCCCCCAAGTAAATTGCCTAATTTTGGATTACTGAAAGTCTCAGTTTTCCTGCAGATAAATTAGAAGAGGTGCACCAATACATCAGTCTGATATTGGATTGGTGCTGATATGGAGAAAATTGTCTATATCGGATATCGGCCTTATGGGACTGATAATTTGGCCAATAAATGCCTGTGCTGCGTGAGAAATATACTAAATCAGAGTGGTATAGTAATCAGTAGTGCCCCACCTGATGGAGATTATATTTAGACCATATTTCTCTACTTTGATTATGAGCGTCACATAATGCAGTGTCAAAAGCATTATCCAAGTCAAGGTGTATTGCATCTGATGTGCTTTGTCCGTACTCCTCTTTATTCAGCAAACCAGTTGCTCTGTTAAGGAAGTAAAACAATTAAATTGCCTTGACACAGTCTGTTTTGTACAAAGCCATATTGTGAGACTGGCTAGTGAATTTAATCAGACCCTGTTAATCTGAACACATCAATTTTATCTAAATAATCTTTAATCTGTTCTTTAACCCGGCCTGTACTCCTAACTCCTTGTTACAACTCATTTTGTCAAGTGTTTGGTGCTAATTTATTCTTTTTATGAGGACTGAAGCAAAAAGGGAAGTGAACATCGCTCCTGCATTGTTTTCTCTCTCTCCCATTTAGTTATAGACCTTTATGACTTCTAATATATGTATACAACTTTTCTTCTTGCTAAATGAAATTCTTTGTGCCTTAGCCTTCCTGATTTTACCCTTGCACACTTGTGCTACTTTTTATGTTCATCCTTAGTCATGTGCCACTTTTGATTGAAGAACTTCTCATACAGCCAGACAGTTTGCCATTATGCATTTAATATAATTTCTTTCAGTAATTGTCAGATCACTTGCACTCCTTTATCTCTGAGATTATTTTATTGAGAGCTCTTGCCTACCAGAATGTATTGAAATCTTCTTTTCTGAAGCCGGTTATCCATATTTTGATGCTTTCACATTTTTCCTTCCCTAGAGTAATGCTTTCTCTCATTTTCTGTCATTGTTACCAACATTACCTACTGTCTTTGGATTCTCAATTCTTCTGCTAATCAGAACCAACTCTAAAGTAGCTGCTCCCCAAGTAGTTGCTCCACCTGTCCACATTTGATGGACAGTCTGTGTCCTGAAGTAATGACCTTTTGGTGAGAATATGCACAGTTGAAATCCCCTGGTACTGTCCAATCCTGCCTCAGAAAAGGATCAAAACAATGACAGCCACTAGTTTAGGGCAAATAAAAAGACAACAGGTAGTGTAATGGCAAAAGCTATAGATCAGGCTATAGTGAAACCTGATACATAGGAGATAGCTACAGACTGGATGACAGTGGAGATGAAACTGAAGAAAATTACGGCATAACAGTAGATAATAGGAGATAAGGTTAAGAGAAAGAGGACATGGAACAGTGATTCTCAACCATGGTGCTATGGCATCCTAGATTTTTTTAGGGTGCCATGGGGTGCATACAGTATTGGTACTATCAGGTGTGCAAACACCTATATAATTCACAAGATAAACCCAGAGATTTCAAATAGGAATCCATAGTATTAAAAACATTCTGACCTATTGCAAGTTCCTTGCAATGGAAGAATTGTTGTATGTTTCTTTAGTAAAAAAAATGAATGAAAGCTAGGACCTGGCATTTTCTGAGGGGTGCCTTGAGTCTTAAAAAGGTTGGGAACTACTGACTTAGAGCTTCAGCCATCAGCTTGGCTGACTTAGGAAAAAAAGAAGCAGTAGGGCATATGAGCGATATAGGAGCCAACAGGACATCATTCAACAAAATCAAAGTTGCAAGAGGCAGGAGCTAGTCCCACCAGTAGTGATAATAGAATATAAGGCCTAAAAACCACAATGCATTACTAAATCCATGTTCCTAGGGTGGGCTATGTACTAGTAACCTCTGACCACAGGAGGTTAGCAGATGCTCACACAAAAGATAACAACAAATTGTTAAAAGAAGAGATGCAGCAACCAGCATGGAACACAGAGGTAGGAGCACAAATGGCAGGAGAGAAGAGTTTTTGAAGGAAACCATGTGCATATAACTCGAATTCTAGCTGCAGTGCCTCTGTACAAAGTTATTTTCACAAAGAGTATGTTTGTCTTAGAAACACGGAGTCATCTTACGTTGTTACCTAAAATGCAATGCATGAAAAAGCCTAAAATAATCTTTGGTAAAAGATTATATAGATCATTTTAAGTTTTTCATAATTCGTGAGAAAGTAGTAAAGACTTATTGTGTAACTTTTGATTTAAAAGGAACAAAAATTTGAAATTTGCTCTTTGTTTTGGTATGCTAGGTATACTCCCAGTAAAGACAAATTAATGACAGCCATAGTACCAATATCGAGACTAAATATATAGAGGGAAACTCAATGGTTTCTGCAGGTGCAGAAACAAAGGAATTTTTCAATTGAATGATATCTCCAGATTGTTGTGGTGTGGGTAGGGAGATAGGCAGATACAGGACATAGATGAAGAATAAGGGACCTTAAGAAAACTCTTAAGAATAAAACTGCCTCTGATATCTTTGTTTGGATTTGGCTCCCTGTGTCTAATCTCTTCACACAGAATAGCAATGTAACTAGATTGTCAAGTATATTAATGAGAATGTGCTGTTGACTTGTATGATCTGAAGAGTTGATGGGAGATGACACAAAATGTTAAGGGTTATGGCTGCTGGCCCAGCCAGCTGGCTGAAATATACTCAGACTGACAGCTCCTGGTAATTGTCAGAAGCATTTGGAGTTCAGTTCCTATTGTAGAAAATAGTCTAATTATATCCAGTAGGAGAATTATATTAACTCATTTGAGAAGGTTACATTTTAATAATTATTAATAGAGATACCATATGAGAGGTTCCTAGAATGCAAGTCATTCTCTTGTGATGTTTACTGTCTTCCTGTGAAAAGTCTTTATTTTCCTTTTGTATTCTTGCTCACGGTTTGCTCATCCACTAATTCAGAGCTTGCTCTGTTCTTCCATTAGTGAAAGGTTAGTCTCTTGTGTTTTAAGGTACTGAAAGGTCTATTTCTGCAACAGATTCCCTGTCTAACCTTGAGCAAGTCATTTAATTGCTCTGTACAATTCCCATGTGTAAAATTAGGATGATGATACTAACTTTCTCCTGTCCTGTATGTCACAGCTCTGGTAAAGCTCTGAGATGCTCACCAGGCTGTTGTATTTGGGTCCTAACACTTGAGACTCCTAGTTTTAAGTTTTCTGAGGCTGAGCAGAGTATTGGCAATGCTTATTACTAGATATTTCTTGGAATGCCAATCTCCTCCTTTTGGAGAGCTGAGACCCTGAGACTAGTGCTACGTTCCTTTATCTGCTCCAGTAGCTTAAGCATACTCTTTCTTGGAATTCCACTTCATAGGTAACTTGGTTTATACTTTACCTCTTTAGGGCCAAAAGATATTTGAAGTATATAACATACTGGCTTGGTTTTTAAACCAATCACTTTTTAAAAATGTTTAAATGGCACAACAAATGTACAGATCTAGATGAAACATTAAAACACCTGTATACTCTCCCTGCTTTAGTTTCCTCAGCACTACTGAAAGCATGCCTAACTGCTTTTGTGTCTGTGAGGCCTTATTTGGACCACAAACTTACCATGCCTGGCAGTAATGTCCTCACCCATTCCCAGCTGCTCCATCCAGTCTGTCTCCTGAACTGGAAGCAGTGTAACTACATCTTTGTACCTCTGCCAGTGAACTAATTGGCACCATCACTCAGCAGTGCTATTTAACCTGTCTGCAGAGCTCTGCAGAGGCAGCTACGCTGCTTTGGGTTGAGGAAGTAGCCCCCATAGAGCAATTTGATGTGTTTGAGGTTACTAGTGCTGGGCTGGGTAAGATCACAATCTAGACATGGCCAAGCCATTTGAGTTACTAAATCCTAACGTAACACCTGTTTTTATTGTCCTGTTGCTGGGAGTTTTTTTCCCCTTCAAATAGCACGGCAGAAAAGTTTGATAAAGCTGACTTTCTCTAGAGTGGAGTTTCTTGCTTCCCCCAAGTAAGATCTGTTCAGGTGCTGATATTCTTAAATGCTTGATATTTATGAATAGATATGTTGGTGCCAATCCCCTCTCTTTAGCCAAGAAGCATGAGCTAGAGGACAATAAAAGACTGTTATGAATCATCAGAATATAGACAGTTCATGAAATCAAACTGGAATTCTTAAGCTGTAGATAAACAGATTCTTCCAGTTTTCAGAGTCTGTCTTGTATGTTGAGGCCAGTGGTCACCAACCAGTCGATCTTGATTGACTGGTCCATGGTCAGGAGTGGCAGGGTGCATGTGGCTGGGCTGAGCCACACCCTCTGCTGCCCGGCCCAGGCTGGGTGAGTGGAGTCAGAGCCCAGGTGGCTTGTCTGGGAGGCGGGGGATGGGGGCTGCGGGGTGGAGCAGGGGCGGTAGATCCTGGGTTGTTTTTTACTTACAAAAAGTGAGCTTCACCATAAAAAGTTTGGAGACCACTGATTTAGACTGTAAGGTTTTTGTAGTAGGGGCTGGCCTTTTATCTTCTTGTAGTGCGTAGAAAAATAGAACTTTAATGTTGCTTGAATTTTGTAGTTGCTTCAACTAATCAAATAATTCATAATAGTCAATTTCTAGAATTTTGATATTGAGAAAATAAGTAAAAAATCAGTACTTCCCTGAATCTCACTGGTTTCTTCTGATAAAGAAACCAGTAGTACCGAGAGAATAGAATACTCCAGTAATGCCAAAATATGCATCATGACACAATAAAATTTGGGGGGACAGATTCTGCCCAAACTTACATCTGCATAACTTCACTGATTTCTATGTAATTTCATCTTAAGTACATCATTTAAGTATATCTGCTATAGAGTAGAATTTGTTCTTGTGCACATAAACCTTAAGACAAAGTGACATAATGTTCACTTGCACATATTTGCTTGCTTTCTTTGTCAAGACATCCTAAGCCATAACTGCTGTAAGTTAATAGTTTTCGTGAGGCAGAGGGTGCTCTCTGCTCCCCATTTTGAAGGGATGATGCGCTGTACAAGAGAACAAGATTATAAGTGGTAGATAGAAGTATGATAATTGTCATTGTAATTTGCCTCAGGAATAAACATGCTGCTCAGTTCAATGTAATTAGTCATTGAATAATGTGTAATGTATTTGAAAAGACCTATTGAATACACTTGCAATGCTTCTTAATTTACTGCATAATATTTGTAATAACTTAATAAACTGAGATAATGAATGAATCAATGAATGAATGAATGCAGATGATCAAATACCTTTACTCTGTGGGTGTGTCTACAAACTATTAATTTAGTATTATGAATAGGAATAATGGTAATAATAAAACATAGGAGCACTGATCTTTGTCCAAGACACCACTGTGCCAACTAGTCTATAACAAAAATTAAACCCCAGTCTTTAACCTCCCTAAATGTTACTGACCTAACACATCGTAGCTATCACACAATTCATATTTATGATTTTCCTGTCCATTTAGAAAATATTGAACTATACTGTTAGAAATATCCATGTGTACATATCAGGTTGGCAAAAAAGTTTACAAGAAGACTGAATCTTAAATTCACAGAAGTACGCGTTCCGTGTTAATGCAATTTCAGAATGTTTGAAGTAGTTGTGTATGAAACTAATTTCTTTTTCTTCACTATTGATACAAAAGCAATTATTTTACACACACAAATTGTGTCCTGGGAGTATTTCATATATGATCTTCCTACATCTGTCCATGTCAGCAATGGCAAAGAGTACATAATCTTGATCTCTATTCCCTCCATGTCATTGTAAACACTGTGCGCCTCAGTTTACCCAGCTGTGTTAAGGAGATAATGATACTTGCTTACATTGCAGGAGAAGTTGGGAGTATGTCTAGAGTAGGGAAAGGCAAACCTGGCACCCATGCCAGTTAGTGGCACACGGAGACATTTTTCTCAGCACACCAGGAGGTGGGCTGAAGAAATTGTTAATTTTTTTTTTTAAGTTGCTCTTCTGGGCTCTCCAAAGCAGTCACAGGTCCTAGCGCAGCAGCAAGCACTAGGGGTGAGGTGAGAACACAAGCGGGGAGTCAGACAAGCTCCTCCACCCTTGTTACCTGGAGGGAATTTCTAGGAGAGGGAACTGGGACAAGAGTAAAACTGTAGGCATCTACCTAAAGTGCTAGAGAGTCATGGAGGCTCTTCCCTGAGGCCAACTCTCCTGGACCAACAGGCCACGGACTGCTATTTAATTCTCATGGGGGCTGTGACTAGAACAGCTCCCATCTTAGGGAGGGCAGAGGAATGCCATCTCCCTAGGGGTAGTCGAGACTGGACAAGAAGGGGATGGGGAGAGGGATGCTTGTAACCATGAGGCCCGTCTGAAGAAGAAAGAGTGGTGGAACACCCTGAGCAACACCAAAGTCTGGGACATCTCATGTGTGGTCAGGACAGGATGAAGGGGAGTTAGGAGCCCTGGGAAGAAACTCTGGTCAATTCCCCAAGGTATACTTGGAAGACCACCTCCCAAGTTCTGTGTTCTTTCTTAATATACCTATTTTTTCATCAAGGCATAGCAGGAATACTGAGGAAGAATCACAAGACTAAATGCCAGGGGGCAACTGTAACACCCACGGTACCAGCACAATGCGTACAATTGCTTCCCCCTGATCTAGAGTGCTGGTCACAGAGCTGAGGCAGCAAAGCCTTTCCTCCCTAGCCTGTGTCCTGCTTTCACCTGTCAGCCTGGCAAAGTCGGGGCAGGGGAATGGAGTCCCCCTCACTATCCCAGGCTCCTCTTGAACTGGGGTATGCAAAGTGGGTGGTGGGGAAAGCCCCCAAGGCAGGGGCTTCCGCTGCCACCCCCCCCCCCCCGAAGTCCCCCACCCCCAGCCTGGCTCTGCCAGGCCGTGAATACCCCGGTCCCACGGTGCAGCAGGTAGGAATGGACCCCCACTCCTGGCCAGCTGGGGCCAGAGTGGGTGTCCATTTCCACCCCTGCTTCTCATGGGGCTGGCAAGGGGGCAGAGCTAGGGTAATCAGAGCCCAATGCAGCTGGGAGACATGTGGCAGCACCCCCTGCCTTCCAGCCTTGGCCAGTGCAAGCATCTGCCTGCCTTGTCTAATGAAAGATTGAACATTTGTTCTGCTTGTTAATGGTACAATTTATGCAGCTTAGAGAAACCTGCATAAATTGGATCGATTCCACCTCAGACTTTTTGATGGTCTGTAATTAGCAAAACTGCATGACTTAAATTGCATCAGCATATCTGTACAGTGTTATGAAAAGTAAATATGACCTTTGTGTCTAATTCTTCTAAGTATTTTTAACGGATAGTATGAAGATGTAGTTGTCTGGTATAGTATTAAACTTCGAGAATGAAATACTGTCCTTTTTCTGCTGATTAAACTTTCATTAACTTAAGTTATTGACTAGCTCAAAAGAAAAAAAAACACGCCCACCCCCCCCCTTTTTTTTTTTCCTGCTGGTTCAGTTACACTGGTGGGAGCTCTTGTACAGACAGCCTCTAGTGCATAATAGATTTCTACTTTCCTCTTACTTCAACTTGAAGTTTAACTACATTTTTTTAATAATGCCATGCAAACATTTTTATTATTACAGGTGGAAGCGAGAACATATTTCAAAACAGGCACCATGGAGCGTGCTTTCTTGGTATTTGAAAACATTTGCCACTATCTAATATGCTTTGACCATACACAAATAATATGCTCTTACAGTATTGCCAGTTTTCATAACATTTGTGGGTTTTTAAGGCTTCTTATGGTTTTCAAATTTCCTAAATAGAGTTACGTTTACCATTGTCCAGAATATCCTTTATCATGCATTGCTGTCAGTGTTCAAGTCTCTTTAACCCTTGCAGATGTCTTTTTGACCCACCAAAGTTAGGAGCCATCTGCCATTGCTTCCAAAGGGGCTCAAGTCAGGCAGCCTTCAAGGAAGATAATGGTTTCTTAGGCTAAAAAGGAGATTGACCTGATGACTGCTAACAGGAAAGGAAGAATATGTTAAGAAACCAGTCAGGAAGTTAGTGGAAGATTGGTATCTGTCTTTGTGTATATTTTCAGGACTTGGATGTACTTCTTAATCTTGGATCTATTACTTTAATTTAGATTCATTAATAAATAAGGTTTAAAGAAAACAGGAAAAATTGACAGAGCAAAGGAGTTTGGAGAATGGATACAGAAGAATGTGGGGAACAGGAGGCAGATGGAGAATGAATGTCACGATAATCTGAAGAGAAAAATCTATCTAGACTGCCTTGAAGGCAGTGAGATTGATAGGGCTAGAATAGCAGCTCTGTACAGCCCAGAAAGTAGGTATGGGTAAGTGCAGTGCACTCTGAGAAACAGAGAGCCTTGCATGTGTTGAACTGTAAACGTTGTGATCACACAAACCGAAGTTGGGCAGCTTTCCTTACAAGTAGAAGCATTGGAAGGAGAGTAAAATTGTGGTGGAGGTAGCGTATCATTCTAGATATTGTGGTTATATCTGATAGTTATCTTTTTGTATTCTTGAGATGGACAGTGCTGCTCTTTTATGCCAGTTGAATGAATATAAGCATTGCAGAATAAATGTTTGTAAGCTGATGAATAAAAAGGTTAAGATACTTTGATATCCAGTATTATAGTAAAGTGGCATGACTTAATAGGCTAATTATAGAACTTCTTTTTACAACTCTATTACTGACTTGTTCTCTTTAGCCCTTTGGTGGGATGAAGAAGTATGCGGAGATTGTTTGTTTTGTTTTTTGCTTTTTTGCTTTAATTGAACAATGTGTCTTCCTTTCACAGAGACCGTAACAAATGGGTATTGGAGGCAGCCATGGCCCAGCTTTGAAAGAGGGGAATATGGCTTTAAAGGAAAAGTAAGAGGGCAGAGGGACTCCCCTGAGTGAGAGGCAAAGGAGTGGGCATGGGTAGGCATGGGAGGGGAATATGGGTAAGATTAGTTATTGTTTGATTTTATGGAGGTATTGAATGTGGGTTGGGAAGGTTAGCTGTGGCTGGGAAGAGGGTGGAGTGGATTGTTTTTGAATGTGGTTGGGTTTTTTTCCCCTTCTCAGTGTAAGGAGGGGAGTCTTATTTTCATATTTTATTCCATTTCTATAACAGTTCGTTTGTATTATTGTAAGCTGCCCTGAGCGTTTTTGGGAAGTGCAGCTGAAAATCTAATAATAAATAAATAAACCTTGAGCAATGACTTAACATTTGCTTCCTATCTTAGAGATGGGAATGTTAACAATATTTCTCTCACCATCCAGCCTCACAGGAATGATGTATGAGGTTTAATTAGTTCAGGGGCTGAAGACTGAAGATGCTGAATACTATGTAAAAAGGTCTATGCATTACTTTTAAATTGGGAAAAGTGGATTAGTTGAAGAAATGAAATATTACAGATATGTATTTCATTTTTGAAAGAATGGAACCTTTTTATAAGCTTTAGTGAATTGTGGAATCGCATGTAAACTCAAATCCTTACACAAATTTGTAAAGCTCTTGCAATTTTAAATCACTCTGTACTTTGCATGTCAAAATCTGTGTTTATTTTTAGTGAAATAGTTAAAGAAATAAGTACTTGACTAATTCTATTGCCATGATATCTGTTTGAAGCAGGGGAATTTAACAAATAAATAAACTTTACTGAGCAGGAATAAGAATGTGTTCAATTACATTTATTAAAAGTTAAAAAAAAAATGAAAATCTGTCTATTAGCCATACAGAATAATATTAGGGTAATATATAAAAAGCAATTAGCTAAGCAGCATCTCATTTTGATTGTGTGTAAATCACTTTAAAAAAGTTATCATGATAAATCTAACATCAAATTTTCAGAAGTGCCCAAAGGACAGATTTTTGTAAAGGTTACTAAGCACTATAAGATGTGTATAAGCAGCAAATGGGATTTTCATTGATTACAGGTGTATTTGGGTACCAAATGCTCTTTGAAGATCCTTTTTGATGTGTTGTTGCATCCTTAAACACCTAAATATTTTTTAAAATAAAGTTGCCCTAACTAAGTCTGGAGCCTGAATCCTGCTTTCAGAAGGAACTTGGGAGCCTAATCTCATAGACTTTCAGTAGGTTTTGGTATGTAAGTGCCTAATTTACTTCTGAAAAGTTTACCCTGGTCTCTGTTTTTTGGAGTTGGGGGGGGGGGGGGGTTGCATTATTTATGTTAGTTTGTCTTCAGTCTCCTCTCAGATTATCTGTTGTGTGAAAGCTATTTCTGTCTGTCGAATGAGCATGGGTCTATACAGATGAAAAAATGTAATAATGTGTTAGCATTGCATAAAAGTCCTATTTCTATTCTTTTTCTTTCTGTGTCTCTGTCTTTTTCTATATCTATGCATAATTTTTTTGCATGCACAGCTTCCATTAACATGCTAGAAGATGCAGCTGATGAACAGAAATGGCACAGTTGATGCACAGCACTTGGCTGCATTAGTACTGAGACAACACTGGAGCATCTGTCATTATTTTGCACAGTTCTGTTTTTCCTGTTAAGCTGCCTGTGGCAATTGTGCTCATTCTCTATTACCCAGGGGCTTTTTCAGCTATAAAATAATGTATCTGACTACTTAATAGCCTAATATACTTCCTTCCCTAGAGAAGCAGAGTAATGGAGAACTTTCACTTTCTGTTCTGCTGACCATGCAAACCTCATCTTACTGGGGTAGGCTTTTAACTAAATTGTTGGTGGGAATGGAGAGAGTTTGCTGTAATGAT
Organism: Alligator mississippiensis; assembly: GCF_030867095.1. Taxonomy (NCBI): domain Eukaryota; kingdom Metazoa; phylum Chordata; order Crocodylia; family Alligatoridae; genus Alligator; species Alligator mississippiensis. The sequence continues at coordinate 23,979,106 of NC_081833.1, forward strand.
TTTGTCCAGATCGCAGATAGCTCTTTCTGTATACAAGATACAGAAATGGCATTAAAGCTCTATAGATAGCACCTTTTTGTACTTGAGTGTCTTGTTAACTTGTAGTTCACAGGAGTTTTTATAAGGGCCTATCAGAGTGAAAAAATATATCAAGTAATGCCTGCATGCTTTTTTTGTGGTTTCTTTAAACCATACAGAATTGCTGTAGAAATAAACATAAGAAAGAGGTTTTATTTATTTTTTACTTGAGCTGTTCTTTATAGCCGGATGCCTTTGAATAGCTAATGTTTAAAAAGAGCAGTATATTTGTGGATTGCTTCTGGTGGAAAAAATTAAGTGCACACACAAAGTTGGTTTGATAAAATACAGTCCAGTAAACATATTGAAAAAACAATTGTATTTTATTGTTACAACATCTGTATTGTAAAAGCACGAGGGAAATTTTGGCAAAAGCCTAATGAAAATTTGACCGAGCCTGTCTGACCAAGGTCTGGCAAACATTTTTACAGGTGTTTAACTTTTCTTATGTGATTATTTCCATTGCCTGCAAAGATGCTATTCAGAAGAGTGAAAGTTGAGCACATACATAAATCTGTAAATGTATTATTATTTACATATATTGCATTTGCACTAAGGAAGTCCAATAATGAATTCAAGATTGCTTTTTGCTGGGAATTGTAGAAGGAAAACAATATCTGCCCTAAAGAACTTGGAATCTAAATGTGAGATGCAAGATATTGCAGATACCACAGAAAAAGAGGGGAGTACAAGAAACGAGACAATAGTCGCTTTTCTTAGAATTAGTTATTTTGTGAAATAAAATGATAATAAATAATAGGCAGTTGAAGTCTCATACTTCAGGAACTCATTTTATACAGGGCAAGTGAGATAGTTATAAGAACACCATAACAAAAGATTTAAATTGTTAGGAAAAACTCATTTTATCAATGAATTTCACAGTCACAAGCCAGAAATTTGATATGACAGTTCTAGTCATGGTTCTTGAAAAAGGTAACCATAGTGTATTATAAATCTTGTAAGCAAATTGCTGTCAGTAAAATCTTCATGTATTTCAGTTTTTAACAATGAAGAAGCCACCAAGAGTACAGAGAACAGAAAATGGGTATAATGGAATTTTTCAAAAAAGTGTTGCTATGATAAAAACTTTATAAAGAAAAGTGTGAATTTGATATGTTGTGTTGCTCTTAGATTTCTGAATGTAGTAGCCAGGCCTTGTGACAAGTTTATTGAACAGTGCATTAAATGCTTATTTGACTAATTCATTTGAACTTTTGTTTCAGACTGTCAGTGGACACTATGGGCACCTATACATGTGATGGACCTCTGCTCCAATGCATGCTAATTAGCGTGCGTTGGAGCAGACTCAGTCGAGTCTGTTGAGTCTGATGGAGTTTGCTAATTAGCACGCTCCAGCAGCCCTTGTGTCACGTGTATTCAGCATCCCCATGTTTCAAAATGGCAGCAGGTGGTGCTTTAATGAAAGCTCGTCAAACGAGCTTTACTTAAAGAGCCCCTACTGCCATTTTGAAGCACAAGACACTGAATACACATGATGCTGCAGGTGCTTTAATTAGAGTGTCTCTCAGCCCCTGTAATTAAAGTGCCTGTCCCTCCACCCTGAAGCACGTGTATAGACACTCTACTTGCCTCATCTACAGAATTATCATCCACACTGACATACTCAGTGAAAAAGAAAAGCACCTTATCTTTATAACAACTGTGGTACTTGTACTAACTAGGACTCTAAAAAGATGATTTCAGCATAGTTCCCGCAAGCCAAAGATCCTTCTCTACTTTTCAGAGTCCTTTGAATTGAACTTTGGAATTTGAATTGTGATGGGGAATGGAAGGATGATGGCAGTCCCTTATTGTTTATGGCCTTTATACCGGAGCACAAGAGGGCTCAGGATCCGTCTTTGCTGCTGCCATTCAAAAGACTTCAGTCTTGCATGCTTGAGTTGCATGTACATTATCAGTGTGACTGTCACTGACCACAGCATCCCAAAGAACCACAGTTACTGAGCTTTTGTTGGGAAGTGTTGCATATAAATAAATATACGAAACTCAGCGCATCTGCTCTACTGCGCAGTAAAGCATTTCGTGTGAATTACTACATAGTGTCACCATCTACACAGGGAGACCCTTACTGCACATTAATATGTTCTACTCAGCAGTTAATTTGCTGAGAAGAGCAAATTATGCAAGTAACAAATTAACTGCCAAGTAATTACTGCATGGTAAAGCACACGTAGATGGCTCACTGGGAGCAAATTTGCTTCTGGGCAGCAGGGGGTGGGAGATTGCTCCCTGCCCCTGGAAGTTGCCTGCTACCAGGGCAGGGTCCACCACTAGAGCCCAGATGGGAACAGTGACCCCCTGCCCCAGCAGCAGGCAGCTCCCAGCCTCCGCTTCATGGTTACCGGGCTGGGGCAGAGAGCTCCTTGTATGGGGAGAGTTCCCTGCCCAGCCTGGAGCTGACTGGGACCTGGCTCAGACTGGGACAACTCCCAAACAGCCCTGCGCTGTGCAGGGAAATCTGCACATGCAGCCTGGAGCTGGCTGGGAACTCTCCCTGCCAGGGCAGATCCCAGCCCTGCAGCTTTTTCCCAGTCCTATGTTCCAGTCTGGCAGTTGAGGCACAGGGCTTGGAAAGAGCTATAGGTGAGGGGCGGGTCCCAGCCCCCTGCCTCGATCCGCCAGCGGCCAGCTAGCAGTGAGCCCTCAGTTGGGTGGGGAATCCATCTGGGAGCTCACTGCTAGCTGCCTCTGACTGACTGGGTCAGAGGGCTGGGACTTGCCCCTCCCCTGCAGCTCTTTCCAAGCCTCCTGCCCCTGATTGGGGAGCTGGAGCTGGGACCTCCCTGCTGCTCAAGCAGGGAGACATTGTCTCTGCCTGGGCTCTACCACCAGAGCCTGCCCAGGCAGCAGGCAGTTCCCAGGGGCAAGCGGCCATGTCTCAGCCCCTACTAGGAGACAGCTGTCTCCTGGCCCTGTGCTCCCTGCCAGCCCCTGGCTGCTGCAGGTGGTTGGTGCACAGCTGGAGGGGGTGGCAGCAGAGGGCTGCCAGGAGCAGCAGATCTGCTTCCAAATGGGCACACGTGTAGATGCCTGACCAGGGTGGGTTTACTCCAGGGTAAATTACTCTAGAGGAAACCCATCCAGCAGCATTTGCACATGTAAGTAATGTCTATGCTTCCCCAATTTTTCATTTCATCAGAGGATAGACTACCAATCACAGCCTGTAACATTTCTACAGATAGAATCTGAGGTGGTAGAAAATATATTTTTGCATGAAAATAATTCATTCATTGATACCAATGAGGAACTTCCCGTTTTCCAGTCTGTTATATAAATTAATGTTAGAAGATAGTTCTGTTCAACCAGTCACAAACATATTTAATATTATATGTGGCATAAGTCAATTTACATATGACATAAGTGTGGTTGTTTTTAAAAAGTTATGAGTCATCATCTCTTTCTTTTCTCAGTACTTATAAGAGAAGGTAGCAATTGTGGCAATTTATAATTTGCAGGTTAGTGGGTGAGAGAGGCATAAAAATACCTTGTTTTAAAAATATGTTAGCTAATTAAATTTAGCATAGTTTCTGTATACAGAATCATAGTATATGGAATTGATTTGTTCATTTGTGTGGAGTACAATCTTATGGTAGTGCATTTTAGTGAGGGAGCAAGCATTTTGTAATGTAGGAGAGTATAATAAATAGGTGTATGTAATGAATGGGGTGAATGGTGAGATTAGATCTTAATTTTGAATGAATACATTATATATTGTATTTTCTTGCATACGCATGCAACTGTTTTAAAAAAGCAGCTGCTGGAAATTGGGGTGTGCATTATAAGCAAGGAGATATGATAACAGCTTTTAAGCTTCTGCTGGGTGAAAGCAAAAATAACTTCCACACCATGGATGGAAGCAGAACAGTGGGCAGGCTAAGCTCCTTAGCTGCTGCTACTCCGTTACTTATTACAAGAAACAGTATCTTTTCCTTTATCCTGCCTTTCAAAAACAAGGTGCATCTTATTCTGAGACATGCTGTATGCAATGCAGTACAGTATTAAAATAATACCACATAAATAATGGTTAATTTCCTGTTGTAATGTATCCCTTAGCATTGCCACTTCCTGTTTGTTTTGACAACTTCACCTGCAACTGATGCTTAAGTAAGTACATCACTTCAAGCCCAAGAATTCTGTTGAAGTCTATGAAACCACTTGACTGTTTGTACTTACGCTTTTTCTTCCGTGCCCTGGCTGAAGAAAGGCTTAATCCTCCTTCCAGCTTTCCAAGCCCAGCAGCAACTTCAAAGAGATGCTAAATCCTTGCAGATAACCTGCCAATGATACGCTTCCAGTTTTCTTTTATTCCTGAATGTAGAATCCAAACAGGTATTCTTAAAATACATTATGTACTGCATGGGGGGGTGCAGCATTCCCTGGTATAGTAATAAAGGCTTTATGGGCACCGTTTAAAATAGTCTGCTTAATTCAGTCCTAACCTCTACTCTTGCTAGGAATGCTACCACCCCAAGCATTGGTGGAAACAACCTTTACCCTGTACATTTTGTATATGTTCAGTTTTTGTGAATATATACTGTACACCAGCATGATAGGTGATGGCGTGAGCTCAACAGTAGCATAACATTTGTCAAGAACAGGATTTTCAGGTCTTAGACTGAAAATAAAAAGACTAACAGTAATGGACAGAGCTAATAAGTAAATGTATATGCGAGTCCCTTGTTTGTTTGTTTTTTACTGCATTTTCTATTTTGCTTCTGTAATACCTCACTTTGTGTGACCTCTAAAAAGCCTGCTCTGTGAGTGACTGCAGTACTAAATAGCTGGCACTACTTGGTCTAGTTCAGTGATTAATAGAGCTGTTGCTGTATTCAGGTGGCAAGGTGCATTTTATTATAAGACTTTTCCCCTCCATCAATAAGAGACTGTTATGAGGTACTTGGTTAAAAGAAAATAGCAGTTCCAGTGAGTTTATTCTACTGGTGAAAGAAAATCTGTTCTGTAAAAGGGCAGCAGAATGTACAGCCCTGTGTAAGGGGCTGTTCTGTTGACCCCCTTTGTTAGCAGGAGTTAGAACATTGTATAAACCTGAGTCAGTTATGCTGACCCACTGCAGCAGATGCTGCTTGTTAACTCCATCAGCATCAGTGAGAACTAGGGCTAGAAAAAAGGAGGAAAACCTGAAGAAAGACATGGCGGACTAGGGAAAAAAATCTCATTTTCTTTTCCTGTTTCAGAAAGAGGTTAAGTTTGAGCTTCATAGAACACATGTAAACTTTTATTTCAAGTAGGAGGGGAATGCTGCCTTCTCAGCATTCTTCATTGTCAGCAAAACATGCCTACATATTTGAAATCGGGTTTAAAAACTGACTGGATAACAGAAACTTGACTGTTCTACATACAGACCTGTCAAATGTCATGAAACTCGTGTGACAGTCGCACATTTTGCAGGTCTTTGCTATTTCTACACAACTGGTAAAGTTTCACGTATTTAGGGAGATCAAAGGGCCATGCACTAAGCTGCAAGCCAGGAGACCATGGATTTGAATCCTTCATCTACCTCTCACTTCTCTTAAATACTTTATGCTATTTTCTGTACAGCTGTCATTAACTTAGGCTTTCTAGTCGAGGCAGAGCAGGAGACAGCTATCAGTTATCTGTTTTACAGATAAGAGAATTGAGAAGTTGGAGAAAGTTGCTGTAGGCAGACCTGAAAATAAAATCCCTGTCTCTTATATAATAGAGCCAAGACCCATCTGTTTTTCCATAGTTTCTTTCAGAACAAAAAAACCCAAATTATATTCTTGTGAACCCCACACCAGTACACTGTAGTTCTTTCTTCCTCTCCAGTGAGCAGGTGCTTATTGAGGTTAGTGCCTCCACCTTAACAGATGGGGTCCTTTAGATGAAATAGAGGGACTTTTGCTCTCTGGAACCAGAGAAATTACACTTGTGGGTGACTCAAATAATTGTCATTATGATAGACTATGTAGTCTGCAACCCTTGCACAGCCATGAATAGAACCCAGGAATTGAACATTTTAATACTGTATCACAGTTGGGTGAGTAACCCTGTGGTGGAAGATAACAGCCTACCTTCACCTTCTGTCACTTGTACAGTAGAAGTGATCTGCTGGGGAGCTGCAGGTTGTTGATTCAAACACTGATTAACAACAAGATATTAGAGGTAACAATATAATACTTCAAGGATCCTTGAACAATTGATTAAATGATTTTATATTGCCAAATATTGTATTTAGAAGCAAATCCTGAGACTTGCCTGAATGAGTCACCAGTGTAAATCTGACCGAGTTCAGAATGGTTTAAAACTTGATCCTGTCTAATGGATATTTACAACCCACATGTGATATGTTTGGCAGTTTTCAATTTGAGTTCCCAAGTCAGAGCCATTACCATACTTCACACTAATTAGCAGATTTGGAAAAAAGGCCTAGAAATGAATGAGGCATAAAAACTAAAGTATCCCTGCTACCCAGTGTTAGAATTAAGGCTTATCGATATACAAGAAAACCCTGCTGTTGGCTTGTAGATAAGGAAAGTACCAGTCATCAGGGCTATGAAAGTTGTGCCTTTCATCAGCTAGATCCATACAGTCATAAGCCCAGAGTTTATATGCAGTTGACTACATTATTTTCATTAAAATGTCTCTCACAGTGCTCTGCAAAAGTTGGTGGCTGTTTCTGTAATCATTTCTTGAGGTTTCATGGTTGTGAGAAGAAATTGAATCCTTTCCACTTCGTGGGTAGAGGTTCAGAAATTAAAAAAGAAAAAGAACTTAAAAAAGTTTTTGGCTATTTCAGGCAAACATTGCTACTAATGATCTAGTGGTTAGCTTCTGTTATATTGCAGAGGAGAAATACCTTTTTATTTACTAATGCTATGACTATAAGCAAACAAGACAAGGGGGCATCTGAACCCTGAGGCCTCCAGGTTTGGGGCTTGCATGTTAAGATGCCTACCATGGATTTGGGGAACATCCAAAGCCGAAGACTGATGGGTCTGGGAAGGAAGATACTTGCCTGGTGGTAGAGCCACAAACAAAGGCTTGAACATTTGAGCTAGGTCAAAAATTTGGAGCTTGACTGTTGGCTGCCTGGCTGCCAGAGAATCTCTGTGGCTGACCCTTACCTCGGTGCTGAAGCATGCTGCCTGCTTGTGCAGGGCAGGCAGAGTGCCAGCTGCAGGGAGCTGAACCTGGGCTCTGTGCTGGTAAGTAGGGGGTGGGAGTGGGGAGGGAACCATGGGTGGACCCCCCTGGCCCCTTCCTCTGCTCACTCCCCCAGCCTGCCAGATCGCTTTGCTCTTATATATAGCTGTGGTAGCTTAGGTGTGTAAAAAGTATTTTTGTCTTGTCACCTGTACTTCTAGTGAGGCAAGGCTGTACAAGAGCCATTGCTACTGGTTTGTGGTAAAACTCCTTCCTTTAAATTAATATCTGATTATATATCCTAGTCCCTTCATTCTAAATTTTAAGTGATTAAAAAATATTTCAAAACCAAAAGCCTTTTCAAAAAACTAACACATGTATAACAGTGTTTTCAAAGGACATTCTTTTAGGTGCTTCAGTTCTTAAGTTCCCAACTTGTAAGATGGATTAACAAAGGTTGGATTTGCAGAGCATGGGCTCCTCAGAATTTCCACACCTTGATATGTGGGCCATAGTGGCACCAGTAACTTGGGGTTCAAGACCAAGAGCCAGCACTGCTTAGGGACTTACCACTTCTAGAAAATGTTTGCTTTTAACTGTACCAGTAGCCTCTCTTAGTGAAGATGCAATCAGGTTTTTTTTTTAACTAGTAACAAGCCCCCTGAACAAACAAGCTATACCAAGCCAGTGAAACTTTTAAGAGTAGACCAGGTCTTAGTAAGTTTTTCCTGTACCTGAAAGTCATATCTAAGTGCTCCATGCTATTTTAGAGTCTAATGCACTTTAATGTGTAGATAAATACATAATCTAAGAGTAGTAGTTATATGTGCTCTGTTGGGTTCTGTTTGGAAGACTTTTCTTTTGTAAGAAAGTAGTGAAATAGGAGCAGCGAAAGTGATTATATATACCTTAGATGAAATGAGCAATTTCTGCTTTTCTTATCTCCAGTCAAGATGTTCACCAACTGCAGCATGTTAAATGGAAATCATTCTTTCCAGTGCTGCTTTAAGTTTGGTAGCAGATTACATTTGGGCTGAAGATGGAAGAATACAATATTTCATCACCCAGGTACTGTAACTTTCCTATGATAAGACTGTGCATAACCCCTTCAGTTGCTGACAGTTGCTAGCTATTATGTAGCTTCTAAGATCTGCAGAGGTTTATCTAGGGTGCTTCTACCAGGATAAGCTGATGATAGACGCATGCCAGCCTTTCAGTGCTGTTCTAGTTTTGAGGCTCTGACTGGCGTGTGTGTGTGTGTGTGTGTGTGTGTGTGTGTGTGTGTGTGTGTGTGTGTGTGTGTGTGTGTGTGTGTGTGTGTGTGTGTGTGTGTAAAATATAAAGGAAGTACCAGAATACCTATCGGGAGATATACTGTATATAATCTAATGTGTATAATTTATCTCCCAATAGATTTTCTAGTACTTCCTGGATTTAATACTTATTAAATATACAAGTATTTTCTTTATATGTAACACACTCTCAGGTCAAATTCTCACTTTATTTACATTTGTTACAGACATAATAAATGTAAAAGAATAAAGAATTTGGTCCTAGGAACATTATTGTGTTGCATAAAAACAAACCTAACTATCTCAACATTACTGAATTGTGTGGAAAAGTTTTTCTATGGGAGCTTTATTTTCTGTCACCTCTCAAAAAGCCTTTGTAAGTACATCTGCCAGATAAGGGCTGATATTAGCATGATGAGTTAAAAATTAGGATGCCACGGTGAGAAATGATAGTGTGTGGATCCTTGTAGAGTAGTACAGTACCAACATAATATGGAGTCTGAATAATTAAATATTTTCCTCAGGTTTCGATCATCAGTTAATTTGATAAATTAACTGGGATGTATTGATAAATCTGAATGACTTCTGTTGGCTTCTGTGACATACGACTGATTAAAAAAGAATTTAACCACAGTTTAAATGCATCAAAGCATCAGTTTTGGTGTTGTGAATTCATGTTGTGAAATGCAAATGTGGTGTATTGCTCTTTTGCTTCCACCTGATCATCATCACATTTTGTACTTGAATCTACTATATTTCCTGAGTCCTCAAAGGCCTTTAAGAGGTTCATAAGTATCGTCAACGTTTTGACAGCTCAGAAAGATTGACCAGGTGAAATTAAATGATTTGGCCTGGGTCATCTAAAGTTTGTGTTGACATGGGAGTACAGTTCAGGATTACTAATGTTCTGCTGTAATCCTAGATTCTTTTGCCCTTGTGTGGCACTTCCTATTTTTCTATCATAGCCATCAGTACTTTCAGCAGAAAATCCTTGAATTCATTTATCCTCAGTCATTTAGTCCATATTTTTATTACCTTTTTGCAGTTTCCCCTTGGATTTAAATGCTTAGGTTCTATCTTCTAGATTTTCAACATTATATATGTTGTTATTACTGCCACGTCCAAGGAAAGTCTCTAGAGCTAGGGATAGACATTCAGAAAGCCTGAGCCTGAATTGATTCAATCTTTGCAGGTTAGTCTAACCAGGCTAGGCTAAATCAGTTTTGTAACCAGGCAGACATCCCAAAAATTCAGGCACATATCTGCAGTGGCTCAGGCTGAAAGCAGGGGGTGGGGCACTAGAGCAGCCCTCCCTTCCCTTGCACAGAGCAGAGTTGAGGGGTGGCGTGGCCAGGCCAGGCCCTGGCAGGACACTGTGATTAGGGAGGGGTTCACCCCCCCACCCTGTCTCCAACAGCCCAGCAGGAAATTATCACCTCTAACTCAGTGTTTATCATCCCATTAAGAAAACAGAGGGACATTACCAGCTACCTGTTGATTCTGCCTTTGTCCCGTGTGCCACAGCACAGGCATAGTCAGCATGTGGTCTGCTAGCTTATGCTGAGAGCTGTCTGTGAGGCATGGGGAAATGTCTGCGTAGCAGATATGGGGGAGAGGCGTAGAAGCCAGGTAGAGACCTGCAGAGACTGACGGAGCTGCAGCCAGGCAGCGGAGAGGAGGGGCTAGCCCTGCTTTGGAGTAGAGATCCCCGCCCAGCCCAGACAGCATGCTGGGGGGAGTCTGATTTAATTTAAACCAACAAGGGGTCTGGGACAGGCATTGCATAAACCGGTTTGAGCCAAATCTGTTTGGTCTGATACTGCATTCAGCCAGGTTTATCTCAGACTGGTTTATGTGCACTGAACTTGTGTTCCGTTACAGATTTAAACCAGTTTCTGATCACTTAAACCGGTTCATGTGTAATGTCTGTCCCTAGCCTAGATGGTTACAGTTAACAATCTGTGGGTTACAGTTGTTGATTTTTCTTTTAAAATATTTTTTCGATTGCGTATGGACACTTGATTCCCCATCAACTTTAAATTAATTAAAAGTGTAAGTTAAAGGTCATTGCAGTCTTACAGCACAGAGTTCCAAGTCATTGCAGTGGAGTTGAACCCAGTGCATGCAAACTGAATGCTAGTTTGGATTTTCTTCAGTTGTCACTAAGCTGTCACGGTAGCTGTCATACTTCCAGTTATGCCTTGGATAGAAGTCTCTTTTGTGTATCTGTTTCGGTTCATTCTAGGAACTGGCCTGCTGCACAGACCACAATGGAAGACATTTGTAAATTATCTAGTGCTACAGTAGCAGCAAATGTGGTTTCATTATGAATTGTGACAATGACTAGTATGCTGCAAATAATCTTAAAGATGAAATGTCTGAGTACACAAGTACCATGGTATGCTAATCATGTGTTGTAGGATAGGTTTGTATTTGGTTGACACTGCAGTTATTTGCTTGATATTTCCAAATGATGGGATAGGCTGTTACTTAACAAAACCACTTACGTTTTGTAGAAAGTGTTGAGAATACAGGCTGTTTGTAAGAGAAGGAGAGATGCTTGCCTTGATCTGGCCATGAGTACTGGCAGCACAAGCATACTGGAAAAAATAGGAGTGAAGTCGCAACAAAATCTGTCATGCAGGAGTGGAAAGAAGAAGCAATAAACACATATGCAAGACTTGCTTTGTCTTAAAGAAATCTCTGCATTAATGCTAGTCTTGTATGAAAACAGACACAGATGTAAACATTTTTATGCGTGGATCTGAACAAAAATCTTTTCTAGGACTGCTTTTTATTTCATGTTCTGGAAGCAGGCTGAGTATGATGTGGAATAGGAAACCATTCACAATGGCTTTGAACCCATACATAGTGGACTAACTCGGTTATTTAATTGCATACTATGCTTAAACATTTATTATTAATTTTAATATCTTTGCTTAACCTGTACTTCAAAGATTCATATTTTGTTTCGTTTTCGTTAGTCGTAACTTTTCATATTCATCTGGTCTGAACTTAGGAAATTATTATTTTGTATTTATTTGTAGTTATAATACTTTTGCATCTGCACAGAAACATTAAGGTCCTGACCACTGGGCAAACATTTAAAGTATAACCTTGGATGCATTTCTTCAGCAAAACATATACATTTCTCATAATCACATGGCCATTGTATATAAAGTATTTTATTAAAAATGCCAGAGCTGCATCTGTTCTAGCAGTTTTTCATAAAGCTTTCTGTTGTTCTTCCATGGGGTGCCACTTCATTAAAATGTGTATGTTTCTATCTAAATGTTACTTCCCTTGGTTTGACTCATGTCTAGATGACAGAGTGGAAAAAGAACCAAGATTCCTCTACAGAAATGCTGTAAATTATGAAATTACACCTGTTATAGTGTAGTTTAAAGGGAAGTTGCTAGTTGATACTGAAAGCTGTAGAGGGATGCACTTTAATTCTGGATACATAAAACTAAGTTTTTGGCAGAGCTTGCATGGGAAGCTCTTTTAGGACTGCTGTTTCTGCTTTGAAAAATTGCTAGTATTTTAGGTACCTAGTTTGAGATGCCTTTAGAAGGGGTGTGATATTTTGTTTTGTTGTGTTCCATGCTGAGCACTTTCTGAAAATGAGACCTATTCTAACGTGTTTAAAATCATGACACTAAAATAATTGATCACTTTTTAAAATGTAGTCCTGCCACTTCAAGAAAGCTGCAACTTGGAATGTATTGATCGTGATGTCATTTAGTCAGTATAGTCGACAGGTGTGATAAAATGTCCACAAAATACAGGATTTTAACAATGGTGCCAGAAGCTGTCAGATTCTGCTGTTGCTGCTGTCCTTTAACTGGTGAAAGGTTTTTGCTACCAATTCAGATTCACAGAAGTAATAAGAAGAAGACAAACATTGCAAACATAATTATTACCTTTTAACAAAATCAGGGCGATTGATGCTTCAAGCAAGGTAACCTTGTTGATCCATATGGATAATGCTGAACTAACCAGTTGAGGTAGAAACCAGTCGGGATATAAGCGATCTGTTTAAGTCATCTGGTCTGTCTTCCAAGCAATGCAGAATTGTTCTTTAATGCATATCATTTAGCCAGCTGTTTCCCGCTTTTATGCTTTTTCTGTGTTACATGACCCAAAGCTGAAAGAGTGAGTTCAGCACAGATTAAAAAAAAAACAAATCCTGTGCCTCTGAAACTGAGCCGATTCTCTGGAACTCGCACATGTAGTGTTTGAAGGGGAGTCCAAAAACAACGATAACCCCCCCACCATAAATTTCCCTCCTCCTAGAACTGGCAGTGAGTGGAAGAAACCAGCATGATTGCACCTCTTATTGTTGGTTTATATTTGTGGATTTTTTTTTTGTTTGTTCTTGGCTTGCTGACATACCAGTTAGCTTTGTGCCCTATGTTACAGGGGGGATAAAAACTGAAAGTGAGTTTTGTGATCTGGATTCTCTTATTCAATGAGCTGTGCTTGGTGTCCATCTTTGGATTAGCCTGATCTTGGAAAGAGCCAGGGGCTAATTCATCTGAGTGCAACGTAAAGTAGACCTGAACCTGTGCCCGGTTGTTCTGTCACTTAAGAATTATTCTGACGTCTAGAGATAAGCAGAGAACAGCAGCATTCTGGACAGTTTCCCTTTATCACAGCTGCATTCCCGGTGTTTGTGTGAGAGGGTTGTGAAGAGTTGTTATGACTACTCCACAGTTCTTGGAGGTCTCTTCTATTCAGAAAGCAAGATAATCTACCTGTGGAGCCCCTTATACTTATGCAGTTGTACACAGTGGCCAGCTGAGGATCTGGTCTGGTATTTCTTCTGCATTTGGGCCTTACCTACCCATGTATATGATCTCATTAGCAAACCAATATAATCCAGTTTTTTTAATACTTTGATTGAATTACTCTTAGTTTTACTCCTCTGAAGACCAGTATAGAACATCCTTTCCCTCCAAGGGTTTCACACGTCCTGGATATGTGTTGACAGTAATCCTCTGTTAGTCTGTTTTTGGCTAACCTGAGCAAGTTTAGTTCTTTTATTCATTCTTCACAAGCAAATACTTCCAGTCTTTTAAGTGCATTTGTACTTCTACTTTGAACTCTATCCAAGTATGTGCATCCCAGTGGCACTGATATGCCTTTATATGATTTGCAATTTTTAGGGTATAGCATTATATCACCTGGTTTATGATATAATTAATATGCTTTTGTGCAGCCATGTTGCACTGCATACAAATATGTAACTTTATGTGGATGATACTCTTATATTTCTTTCAATATAGATGCATTCAAGATCTGGAACTAATTTAATTTTTTCTTTCTTTTACATGTTAACCTCTTTAAATAGCTTTGCCTCCCTGTCTTTGGTACCCAGCACGTTCTAGTTTAATACCATCCAGGAGGCTAATAAATACATCATTTGTCCTTTTTGTTAATAGATATGCTCTTAAGCCTGATTTCCATGACACTTCCTTACCCACACCCACAAAATACAATATATTAAAATTTATCATCAGACTTTGTTTATAACCCTCTATGTTTTTTCAACCTGTATGAGTTTTTTTTTTTTTATAGCCGGACAAGTTAGCTTTAATTTTTCAAGTAAGATTTTAAGATGTGCCAATCTTAAGAGTAAAGTGATGGATTTACATTGAAATATTAGACTAGTGATTCTCAACCGGAGTGCCATGGCATCCTCATGTGCTGCCAGATCCTTGGAAGGGGTGCCCTGACATGTCAGGAGATAGGCAGGGAAGCACAGGCTCAGACTTGTCCCTGCCTGGCCAATACTTATACCTATTTCCTAGCCCCTTAGCAAAGAGGTAACCACTATAATAAATTAGTTTTTGAAATTGGCTGCCACTCAATTCCTCAACATTTTGGAAGGGTACCTTGAGGTGTGAGGGGTGCCTTGAATTCTAAAAGGCTGAGAACCACTGTATTTAAAGAATAGCTAACACGTAATGCCTCTGGGAAGGCTTAAAAACACCCGGACACATATAGCAGAAAAAAGGAAAGATGGGTGGCAGGAGCAACCAGCAAACCCCAGAAACTTGGGAAATACCTATAGTAAAAAATAGGGCTAGCTATGCCTAGATCACCCCCAACCAGTGGCTGTCTAATCTCTTCTTGAACACTTCCAGTCATAGAGGCTAGGGACAGACATTCAAAAGCCTGAGCCTGAATTGATTCAGTCTTTGCAGATTAGTCTAACCTGCAGAGAGTGAACTGGTTTGCAAGTGGATAGATGTTTGGCACATGCCTGTAGTGGTTAAAGCCAGAAGCCTGGGGATGCTAGAGCAGCCCTCCCTTCTACAGGGAAGCTGAACAGGGGGGGGAGGGGGGCGCATGGCCAGCTGTGACAGCTGAAATTGTCTGTGTGAAAAAAGTTTGCTGAAAGCTCTCTGAAAATTAGAGCAAGTGTTTTTCTGTCATTTGTTCAGATATTAAGCTATATGTTGTTGTTAAGAGCCTAATTAAAGTCAAAGATGTAGTGAGGCCTTGTATGTAGTAAGGCCTAGTAAATTTAACAAAGCCTTGTAGAAGTAGTAGACCCTGTGGCACAGTAAAAATTAACCTTATCAGAAGAATGCAAGGCTTGTACTGCTATTGGTCAGTCCTAAGAATAATTATAATGGGAGAATCTGGATGGCTGTAAGTTATCAGCATATCTCAGAAGTTATAAATTGGCTAGCGTATCTGGAAATCATTTAGAAGGAAGATGCAGCTATGTGAAAGAAGTTACTGATTTAAGATTAGCTGCTGACCTGGATTCGGTGGGCCCGTGGATTTCGATGAGCCCGAGGACTGAATACCAGGGTCCATCCCAGTACCCCTCGGACAGCGCTGATCAGGGACGCCTGACTTCACTGGGCTTTGTGTAAAAAGAACTTCTTGTACATCAGGCATCAGAGGGGACTGCCAATAAGATGCTGACACAAATTATTATTGTCTGTCATTGTCCGTCTTATTATACTATGCATAGTCATGTTTTTTTTTTAGTCAATAAAACTTTCTTGCCTTTTACTCCCGACCACACTCTCAATCCCAAACCCTCTGCTGGCAGCTGGGACAGCCAGGCCCTGGCAGGCCCGCCCCAGCAGCTCCCTGACAACCAGGAACAATCCTGGCCCACGTGGCTGCCCAGTCCCAGAGGGGAACTCTTCCCCCCTCCTCCCTCTCCCCTACCACTGCAGGGCTGGGAGGTGGCTGTACTTGGTGCTGGGGGGCTCTTCTCCCTTCTCCTCTCCCTTCTACCACCCGTGGGGTGGGGAGGGGGGCTCTGTGAGGCTGTCTGGTCCCAGAGGAGGACTCTTTCCCCGTCTCTACCCACCCAGGGAAGGGGGAGGCTCTGTTCCATGCTGAGGGGAACTCTTCCCCCTCCTCTTCCTCCCCGCAGAGGTACAGTGGGAGTGTGGATCTCAGCTGGCCAGGGGGTGGGGGAGTAGGGACCCCTACACTCACCCCATGGTGTGCAACCCCCACTGCCTGGCAGCAGTAACAGGTAGGGACATCAGGGCATTTGTGCCTGACACAGGCGCTGCTCCAGCAGCATGGAGCTCTGGGGATAGAGGTGGCCGGGCACGCTGTGCAGGGCTGTGCTCCTTGCCCCCAGCACAGTGCTGGCTGCCTCTATTTCCAGGGCTCCACACTGCGTGCCTTCAGCTCTGCACTCACAGAGGGGAAGCCCCGTGCTGGACTCTGCAGGGAAGCAGGGAGCGGGGCTCCCTCCACTCCTGACAGTGTGTGGGGACTGCGCAGCCGGGACCAGGGGAGACAGCAGGCTTCAATGCAGGGCTTCCCCTGCTGCAGGCTCGGGCTCAGGGAGCATAGTCTTGGAGATAAGGCAAGTTCCGCTCCTTCCTCCATGCAGTGCTGGCCAGAACAGCTCCTGCATCAGGCATGAGCACCCTGACGTCCCCGCCTGCTGCTGCTGCCAGGCAGTGGGGGCTGCACACTATGGGGGGAGTGTGTGGGGGTCCCTACTCTCCCCACACTGACACCCTGTCCAGCTGAGCTCTGTGCTCCTGCTGCCCCTCCGGGGGGGAGGAGGGGGAGGGGGAAGAGTTCCCCCTCAGCATGGAACAGAGCCTCGCCCTGCCCCCCGCTCCTGCTCTGGGACCAGGCAGCATTGCGTGTAGCACCCCTCCCCCCAGCCTCGGGGCAACAGAGAGGAGGTGGGGGAGGAGGAGGAAGAGTCCCTCCCATAATGGGAGGAGGAGGGGGAAGACACCCCCCCCCCCACACACACACACAGAACAGAGCCCCCCTCCCCACCCTGCGGGACAACCAACTGAGCATGGCCCCATTAAGGTGAAGGGGCAGAGAGAAGGGTTAATTCCTCCCTCCATCACTTTCCTGCAGCTGGGGTCTGGCAGCTCCAGGGGCCACCATTGCAACCTCCTCCCCTCTGCTCCCCGGCAGATAGGCTGACACCAGCTGCAGTGAGGGAAGAGGAGAAGGAGGGAAGAATTAACTTCCTCCCTGCCCACTTGCCTTAATGGGGCCATGCCCGCCAGTGTCTCTGCTAGGGCTGGTCTCTGCTCTGGCTAGAGAGCAGAGGGGAGGGGCCAGCTCTGCTTTGGAGCAGATAGCCCCACCCAGCCCAGAGAGCATGCTGGGATGCTGGGGGTGTCTGGCTTATCTTAAACCAGCAAGGGGTCTGGGACAGACAATGCATAAACCGGTTTGAGCCAAATCAGTCAAGTCTGATACTACAGTCAATGAAGTTTTTCTCACTGATTTGACCAAAGCCTTTGACTCTGTTAACTATAAAGCTCTATGGAGGATCTTATGGATGTTTCGCTTCCCAGGGAAATTTATCACCATCCTAAGACTGCTTCATGACCAGATGACTACTCCATCCTACGTAGTGGCTCCACTACAGAGCCCTTCGTCAAGCAGGGCTGCATAATCACACCAATTCTGTTTTCCATCTTTCTTGTCCTCAAGATGCTCAGCCATGACCATCGTTCACATGGCATCGGCATCGTGTACAGGATGGATGGGAACTTTTATATCTTTCCCGTGCCAAAACCAAAGTTTCTTCGGCTTCAATTGTTGGATGATTGCCAATGATTGTGCTGCTATTGCACATACTGAGGAGGACCTACAAACAGCCCTTAATTGCTTCTCTCAAACATACAACTACCAGGAACTGACCTTTATTATTGGAAAAACAAAGGTGCTTCACCAGCCTGCTCTGGGCCACTTAACTCCCCTGGCAAGGACAGGAACTGGAGAATGTCGACTACTTTGCATACCTCAGCAGCTCTCTCTCAATGAAGGCCAATATCAACAAGGAGATCCAGTATAGAATCTGATGTGCCAGCTCTGTCTTTAGAAGACCGTATCATTGTGTGTTTGACGATCATGACATCCGGGGTTGAACAAAGCTCTTATTATATAAGGTTGTGGTAATCCCATCTCTTCCCTATGGCTGTGAATCTTGGGTGACCTACAGGGACCACCTGAAAAGCCTGAAACGCCTTCACCAGCGCTACCTCCGGAAGATCCCTGGCATAAAGTGGGAAGATCGTTGCACAAATGCCAGTATCCTTATTGATGCTAGCACCACCAACACGGAAGTATTATTATATTCAACATCAGCTGTGGCTAATGTTGTGTGCACATGCCTGATGTACATGTACCAAAACAACTGCTATACTCCCAACTCAGCCAAGGACAAAGAACATGCAGGGGCCAGAGAAAATACTTCAAGGATACCCCCAGTGTAAACATAAAGAAGTGTGGCATTGATACCACAAACTAGGAAAAACTAGCTTGGGGCAGGGCTACATGGTGATGCCTTGTGAGAGAAGGAGCATCTTACTTTGAGAAAAACCATCTCACCCTGGAGGCAGAAAAATGACAGAAATGGAAGGAAATTTTAAACGAAGAAAACAATCAGTTCTGTTCTGCCTCAGATGAGAATATATTATCTATGTGAAAACATTTCTTCACCAGTTACGCTATTGTTTTTCTTGTTTGGGCTTGTTCTACTTACTGTTAAGATATTGTAAACTGTTATTTTTGCTCATTGTTTCCCGTCAGTGGGTCTGTAGTATTTCACAGGAGTAGCGTGGTTGTAAACTAACTCAGGGTACTGTTCCCTATATATGTATGAAGGCAGCTTGTGAGTGTGAATTGTGATTTTTTTTTTTCTTGGAAAACACAAATGAGAAAGTTGCTTTGCTTTTAAATATAGATTGAACACTATAAAAACACTTTTATTGAAAAATAATATTAGTTAAAGTTTTAGGAAAGAAAAATCATTCTGGTTAAGGTGAAACTTTATTCTTTCCTTGTTATATTCTACAAAAGATATCAAAAAGGTATTTTCTTATATATTTAATAAGTACTAAAATGCCATGGCTTATTACATAGCCTGCTAAACAAAAAAAAGCAATTAAGTACATGCTTATTTCTGTCTCTTCATATTAGAGAGGTAGCCAAATAAATATTACAGAGAGTGCATAAACGCAGTGTCTAAGAAGCTGGGTTACCAGCAGCAATGCAGCAAAATCATTTATAGCTTCTGACATCTTATCTGTTCCCTACTCTTGGACATAATAACATGTCCATATATATTAGGCTTGCAAATATGTTGCTAGCAAATACTGGATATACTTTGAATCTGCATACATATTATTCATGGCTAAAAATATAACCCAAAAGCATGGTTGCCAACAGTATCTTGTGATAAAAAAACCTATATTTAATTTGCATAAAGCAACAGAAAGTGGTATAAAATTACACAAATTTGTATAAATTCCAGCCTGATTGCACAGAGGACTTGCAGCTTAAATACCAGTCAGTTTTACACTTACTTGCACCATGTCTGCATGTCTCTCAGCCCCTTGCAAAATTGTGCACATCTAGCAATGCCCTGTCAATCTGTTATGTACTTCCCCACTTTCACGTTGCCCTGCTTCCACATCAGTCATTTGGAACCACGCTTCCTTGTAGAACTTTGTCCTCTAGGATGGTCTGAAAGCCCATAGTTACCAGGTCTGCCAGTAATTGGGTTTATTATTCTGAGCAGCAAGGGAACCCAATCTGTGTTGTCAGTGCAAAAGTAGTGGTAGTAGTTCAAGTTGTCATCTAAAGATTTTAAAGCTCTTTAACTACTAGTACAACTGTGTTCCAGTACATATCTTCTACTTTTCATCCTTTGAAAAATCTTGAATAGCAATTTTCTAGTTTTGCTTTAGGTAAAATTTGAACCAGCTTGGGGCTTACACACTGCTTGTAGTCCAACGTGAACTCTGTATTCTTTGAGATCTAAAATGGCTATGTAGGCCTTTCGTGGTGCATTACACATAGGTGAATTCCGTTATTAGGCAAGCAAAGAAAAATATGATGTGGTCAGACTGTTTGACTTGCTGGCATGCAGGTGACATGGAAGAGATTAGGTAAGGATAAGTCCTTACCTAGAGCCCATTGGAGAAAAGGGTTAAAAAAAAAGGACTCTTAGGAAACAAGGAACCCATCAGGCTCCTTTTCTCAGAGGAAAGAAGGGAGAAAGCTGTCTTACAATCTTGTATTTTCTCTCTCCCCTCTCTCTGCAAACCTGTTATGGGCTGCTCTGCAACACATGTTATTTTGAGTTGCTTGAAAACAAAAGTTATAGAATCATAGTTCAGACCCCTTTACCATCCCAGGCAAATGCTCGTCCAGCCTCCTCTAAAAGTCTATCACACTGAGAGTTTGGGGGAGAGCAGAGGTGGAGGGCTTCAATAAATCCAGTGGAAAGTTGTTTTTTCTTTGAGGTTATGCAGAAATGTTCCTAGGAAGTATTTCATAGCCTTTTTTGGTTGATACTGGTCAGTAAAATCTGTTTGAAATGTGTTGTCTTCTGAAGGTTGCTGCTTTTAATTCATTAAAATCGATTGTTTGTCTTTCAAAAATGAAGCCTTACCTGTGTAAAGTTAATATCATTACCCTCATTTTACACATCAGCAAGTTAAAAGCAAATGTGTATTAAGGATCAGCTTCTTCAAAAGTATTTGTCATTTTGTGTGCCTAACGTAGATACTTCATGGCTGATTTTCAGAATTGAACACCTGTAGCTGCACTTGCATTCTGTGAGAACTGAAGCTGTTTCAGGTTAGACATCCAGAAACTGAGGCTATAATAATTGCAATATACTTAAAAAAATGTTTGCCAAATTGACTTGCTCAAGATTTATAATGCAAATTAGCAGTAGGGGTAGAAGTAGGCTGTTGGTATCTTGTCTCCTCGTTCTTTATGCTAAGCATTAGGCCATACTCCTCTGTAAATAATTATTATTTTAAAAACGTTATCCCACATACATTCTCCTTGTCAGCTCCGAACTGAATGTTTTATAATGAAAGCATGTTTTTGTCTCTGGTTGGAGTGAATGGAGACCAGTGATTGTGGAGAGCCAGACTTGGTAGGCTGTTTTCTCCTCAGCATGCATATGAATCTCTCATTAAGGTTGCTGGGTATTGTGCATATACAGGATAAGCATTTGCAGAATAAGTATACCCTTCAAAATATGCAGGATAAAAGCAGTTCTATAATAAGAATCACTGATAACTCCAAGCTTTTGTATGTATGACAATTTTTATAGCTCTCAAAGATGTGAAAATACTGCATTCAACCCAGTGGGTTCTTCTTTGTTGTTCAGTACGAATGCTTTCAAAGCCTAGGCTGTTCCCTAAGATGCAGTAGGCACCCTTCCTAGATATAAAGGTGCTTCTATCCATGAATATTTTGTTCGTTACCTAGATTAGCATGTGGCTGTAAATAGTAAATCTGCATCTTTATAATATATTGAATTTATAGATTTCTCTTGTTGGTGTATTTTAACAAAAAAAGACTGATAGAGAGTAGAGGTCTTTTGTTTCATAACAAGGTAAAATAAGACTACTTTCCTCTCTGAATATATAATTGTTCTGATTGTGACACACTTCATTTTCAGTCAGTAATTATGCATAGAGTGACATTGAGACATTAGCTGTTGCCATGGTAACAGGCCTTAAGTAGGGAAGATGCAGGCATGATGTCACTAGGAAGCATTGCCTTGTGTTTTTCCCTTGAGTTGTGAACAGACTGAATTTACAGATATTTTAGGCATAAGGATTGTGACAAGATCTTTAGCTTTCTTTCCAGTATTACTTAATGTTCCCTTCTCCATTTTGATATTGAAGGTTAAAGTGAGCAACTTTAAACTTTGTATTTTCTTTCTCTTTCCCTTCTCTGCAACATTTTGTTGTCTGTTCTGCAGCACATGCTATTCTGAGTTACCCCAAAATGTTATAGAATAATAGGGTTGGAAGCGACCTCGAGTTTAAAATGGGCAACTTAAGCCCTTCTTTGGTATAAGGGTTTTTTTCATTAGGTGATATGTGTCATTAAATATATTTTCTTTTAAGTATAATGGTTACCTTTCATTAGAAAAACATTTCTTTGTGCCACAAAGGTCCAAACTCCATTTTTTAACTATAATTCAGCTAAATAGTTCACTTTAAAACAAAGAGTCTTTGTCAGCCATTTAATATTGTGTGGGTGCCAAGCAGTGTTATTTACAAGAAAAGGGAGACGGAGGAAAAATTAAAACTACCTAAATCCTTTCCATATCCTCTTCACTTTCCCTCTGGCACAAGCACACATCTGGCCATTGCCTTAAGTACCATACACAACAGACTAAACGTTTCAACCTTAACTCTGCTCTCTATTTTCCCTACATACAGTCCTTCAGCAAGCCCAACTTCTCTCCTTCAGCATGAATAGTGGTAGAGGTCTGATGCAGTAGTTAGTTGGGATGAGAAAATAGTTTGATGAAAGTGTGTGTTTCATAGCTACCACCATCAAGATCCAGGATAAGACCTTTAGGAAGCAGATTGTCTGGAGCAGGGATCGCCAAGCTGTGGCATGCCTGCCATGAATAGCATGGACAGCCTCCGTATATGACCTGCAGTAGATTTGGCAGCACAGCAGGAGACAGGGCAGGAAGCAGAAGGCAGAGTACAGATCAAGTGGGGAAAGGGAATGGAGTGGCACTTGGAGAGGGTGCAGGGCTAATTTGTGGCAGACCTGCCAAAAAAGATTGGCTCCCACTGGTCTGGAGGATACTAGCTCATTAAGCATGCAGCTAAGCTTACTTTTTTCAAAATCTTATCTTGCTGATATGTCTATAGTCTTCAAAAACACAATGCTAATCATTCCTGAGCAGGACTTCCTGATGCTGCAAAAAACATAGACCTCTGGTTCTGTAACTGAAGGAGTTAATCAATTAAATGAGGCTTCTAACTGTGCCTCCACCTAAGCACATTCATAGGCTGTGTGCGAGATAGACACTGGAGGACGCCATCATGGGAATTGTGCAGGATGCCTACAAGCTTGAGTCCTTCCTGATGAACCCTGGTACAAGATTGATTCCTTAAACACCCATTTTGCATCCCCACATCTTGTTTGTCCTGAGAGACTCAGGAGCCCCAAAGATGTTTTTCAAGAAAGCAGACAGTGAGATTACATGGCTCTGAAGAAGCAGATGAAACTGCCTTTATGGACCAGTAATTAGCTCCTGTACATTCCCTACTGGCAAGGAGTACCAGTGTCCCTTCCATGGGAGGCCTCTGCAACATCACAGTAGTGACCTGTGCCTTCTGCTCCTGACCTGCCCCAGTGAACTGGTGAGCAGCTTTGCTGCAAGCACCCTCAAAGGAGCCATCAAAAGGAGGTTTGCCAAGCTACCATGCAGCAAGGACCTGGCCACATTCTTTAGCAGGCTGCTGGAGAGTTCAGGCAAGATGGCAGGGACTTTAGCTCACTATGGACCCATGTCAGCCATCCCACACAATGCTTTGGGAAGTAAAGCAGCTGCTTCTGGATATGGTGGAAGAGCAGCTTAGGATTTGGGGGAGTCTCACTGCTCCCAGCCCCAACTACCAACCAGATGATCACTATCACCCCCAAATTAAGGACCTGTCTGATGAGGTTCCTGAAGGACACTGTGTGTGTGAAAATCAGTGACTTGAAGGGGAAAACCAACCAAGGCAAAGTTCTTAAGGTTACCTTGCAGATGGATGCTTGTAACCACTTTCTACCTCAAGGCAATTTCACACGCTTTGTTATACTAGTGTTATACCCACTTGCCTTCTCTCAACTCTCTCCCACTCAGTGGTGCAATCTGCTATGGCAACTGGGAGAAGAAATTCCACAGATACATCTGTGAAAATGAGACCTGATCCCACATCCTGTGTTGCTGATAACCCTATATGAGTGTAGCAGCTCGGCCCCAAACTGTACAGGATTGGCTGGTCAAGGCAATCTCAGCAACACTAGGGAGAGTGGACATAAACAATATAATCCCAGTCTGCTATATCTGGATGTTGTAATGAATGAAAACAATTAAAAGATCCTGAGAATTGATGTGACCATCCCCTTCGAGAGCTTTGGGCATGCTTTTGCTGAAGCCAGAAATGAAAGCTG
Source organism: Alligator mississippiensis (assembly GCF_030867095.1). NCBI lineage: Eukaryota > Metazoa > Chordata > Crocodylia > Alligatoridae > Alligator > Alligator mississippiensis. The sequence continues at coordinate 24,003,087 of NC_081833.1, forward strand.
TCTACATACAGCCCACCAGCTGGCAGGTTAAGGGAGGATGGATATGATGTAATGGTGCAGGCTTTAATCCAGGGGCAGACAATTATTTCAGGCGGAGGACCACTTACTGAGTTTTGGTAAGCCATCGAGGGCTGCATGACAGGCAGCCAGGGGCAGATAAATATTAATTTTCTAAATTTTTTAGGGGCCTCGTGGGCCGGATAGAATGGCCTGGCAGGCCGCATGAGGCCTGCGGGCCGCGTTTTGCCTACCCCTGCTCTAATCATTATGGCTCTCAACCCATGAGATCCAAGTGATGAGAGCCTGCAGACTACCTCAGCACCACAAACTGATGAGGCACTTCATAGTATCAGACACCATCAGATGGTCATGGTACATTTATGTTGAGCCATTGCTGGTATAAAGAGAGCTAGTCAAGACTACCTGCCAGAAGCAAGAGTAGGAGGATGAATGGAAAAAGACATTCGTGTTTGCTCCTCCCTCCCCCCCCCCCCCCCCCAATTCCATTGACTCTAATAAAGATTACAAATGCTACAGACAGTTCTTCGCCCCAGGCAAATGTAGACTGCATGCTAAAGACAATACCTAAGAGAGCTTTACCATCCTGTAACTATGTACTAAAGTGGTTACCATGCATGAGGTCGTGTCTCTCTTTGCATGAGACCATAGCATCTCATGCAAAAAAATGTAATTGCTTTATCTTGGGGAAATGTAGACCACATTCTTAACAGACCGACTAAAACTGCTTCAACATCCTACAGCTGTGTATCAATGTGTGGGGTACTGCTCCTCTCTTCCCATATCATGTAAAGATTTTAAATTTTTAAAATGTTCTTAATACACCTTGTAAATCTGAAAAGCAGATAAAGTGGCTGATAGAAGTTTGTCATCCTTACAGGGGCAATGTTAAGATTCAGGTGCAACCTTCTGGTGCCCACACCTCCATTAGTATGTGGCTACATCTCAAACCTCCCTTATCTCCCCCTTTCCCCTCCCTACCCAGCCCCACTCAGTTATCAGATTTGTGAGCAGTGTACCACCACAATATCCTCAAAACAGTCATGGAGACTTTTGTTAGCAGCACTGCTGACAAGGCTGGCTCGTAATTTCAGAGGCCTGATTTAGGGGATGAGCAGAGAGGGTGATTTGGTATCTCCTTATTCTCCAAGGTCCTGGTTGACGAGCGAGCTGGCCAGAAGTTTCTTGCATATTTTTCTGGTGCCAGTTCTTCCTTCACTGGAGGATGAGAGCACAAGGAGACCTTGTGGGTTGCAAGAGAGACCACAAAATGTAACTACATGGACATAGCAGGACTGGAAAACAGGCTCAGGGACCATCCTAAGTGTGTGGTCCTTATGAGCATGCACATCACATGTAAGCCACTGTCCAGACGGAGAGAGGTGCTTTATTGAGGGGAGCAAAGTTGGAGAGACAACAGAGACTGTTACTGATGGAGTTATACTGAATGGACCATCTAGTATCATAGGACTGACCTTAAACTTCAAACATAGTATCGTAGAAAGTTAAGGTTGGAAGGGACCTCAGGAGGTCATCTAGTCCAACCTGCTGCCAAAGCAGAATCATCCCCAGCCAGATCATTCCAGCCAGGGCTTTGTCAAGCTGAGCCTTAAAAACCTCCAAGGATGGATATTCTACCACCTGTAGCACAGTATGGGATTGTTCTATCCTAAGTGCAATACTTTGTACTTGTCCTGTTGAACCTTATGAGATTTCTTTTGGCCCAATCCTCCAGTTTATCAAGGTCACTCTGAATCTTAGCTCTACCTTCCAGCATATCTATTACTTCCTCCAGCTTGGTGTCATCCATTAATTTGCTGAGGGTGCACTCCATCCCATCTTCTACATTATTGATGAAGATATTGAACAAAACTGGCCCCAGGACCAACCCCTGGAGCACTCCACTTGATGCCAGCTGCCAACAACACCTCAAGCCATTGATCACTACCTATTGAACCCAACAATCAAACCAGTCCAATCCAATGAGCCCGGCAGTCCACCTTACAGTCTGTTCATCCAACCCATACTTCTTTAACTTGCTTGCAAAAATGCTGTGGGAAATGGTATCAAATGCCTTGCTAAAGTCAAGGTATATCATACCCACTGGTCTCCCCGTACCCACAGAGACAGTCATCTCATTGTAGAAGGCAGTCAGGTTGGTCAGGCATGACTTGCCCTTGGTGAATCCATGCTGACTGTTCCTGATCACCTTATTCTCCTCCAAGTGCTTAGAAATGTATTCCTTGAAGACCTGCTTCACAACTTTTCCAGGGACTGAGGTGAGGCTGTCTGGTCTGCAGTTTCCTGGATCCTCCTCCTTCCCTTCCTTAAAGATGGGCATTATATTTGCCCTTTTCCAATTGTCTGGGACCTCCCCCAATCACCATGAATTTTCAAAGATAATGGCCAGCTGCTCTGCAGTCACATCAACCAACTCCCTCAGCACTCTCAGATGCATTGCATCCAGCCTCATGGACTTGTACACATCCAGCTTTTCTAAAGAGTCCCTAACCTGTTCTTTCACCACTGAGGGCTGCTCACCTCATGAAACTCTGCTGCCAAATGCAGCAGTCTGGGAGCTGACCTTGCCTGTGAAGACCAAGGTAAAAAAGTCATTGAGTACTTCACTTCTTTCCCTCCTCATCTGTCACTAGGTTGCCTCCCGCATTCAGTAAGGAACCTATACTTTCCCAGACCTTCCTCTTGTTACTAATGTACTTGTAGAAACCCTTGTTGTTACCCTTCACATTCTGTTGAATATCTCAGATTTATGTTATACTCCATTAATGGTTCTTTTCTGTAGTGATGGTTTCTTTACAGACTTATACAAGTTGTGGAATAGATCATGGGAGTGATTCCTTGGTGAATTCTTCCCTACCCAAAAGTTATAAGAATTTTGAACTCCCAGTCAAAAAAAGGTGTCAACAGGCTTGAATGTACCTGGCCAGGTGGGGGTGGTGGCAGACCTCAGGGCCCAATCCTGGTGGGATGCAGGGATGATGATGAGCCCCAAAGCCAGATTTGCATATGTGGGGTCTGATCCAGCCTGTGAACTTGTCCCATACCTCTCATCTGGCCCCTTGGGCCAAAAGCTTGAGCACTATTGTGCTAAACAGTTTAAGGCAGATATGGGAGATGGTGTGTTATATGACAGACTACAGCTCAGTCAAATCTTATGAAACTTTAATTGGATGAGCAGAGGGAGCATCCTGTAGTGATAGAAGTTATAATTTAGATGCTCCTGAACAGCAGAATGAAGAAGTTGTAAACTGGGAAATAGTGTTTCAGGGAACAGCTAGCTAGTTAGAGAGATTGAAAAGGGTTTACAGAGGATGCCTGCTGGTCCACAATTAAAGTTTTTAGTTAGTTTTTTTCATTCATGTATGTTTGTTGAACCTTGTGATCATTACACATCCCTGGCTTTGTTCAATTCCCTTGCTGAATTTTAGAGGTCTGGCAGAAACAGTAAAGTTGTTAGTGCGTCTCAAAAAAAGTTTGCCTGTATCTTATAAAAACTAAATCCTGGGGTAGGTGCCAGTGCTAGCTGTAAAAATATACAGAGATACGTAAATAAAATTAAAAAAATGTAGTTCATAAAGTTTAGCTTTTCATCATGCTACGACAATGACTCAATGTTTTGCCTGGTGTGGCTGGTATGAGGATCAAAGGAAAGCAGTAACTTCTCTCTCATTGATCATTCTTGGGTCAGTTTTCTTGAGCCTAAGATCAAAGGTTATGCAAGTCTGTGTGTTCATGCGTAGGAAAATGTGCTTTTAGTGTGATAATTTATGCACTTGGCCAGCTGTTAGAGGTCTAATCTTCAGTTTTGTTGTTACTTTAGATTGCAGTCAGCTAAAACAGCTTATGATCCCCACCTGCAAACAAACACACACAGTATCACAGCAGCTAGTGTCACAGGACTTGACCTTAAGCTTCAAGCATTTCATTTCTCTATGTGGGTGAGAATTCAACACACAGCTAACACTCACAGGACATTCTTTCCTGTGGAATTGTTTGAACTGGCAAAGATCCTGAGTCAGCAATGCTCTCAGGAATATATGCCAAGACACAGACTCTGTTTTTACAGGGGCTTAGCCTGCTTTTTAACTGCTGAAGGTTTCATAAGAACTGTAGAATTCAGTCATCATTTTAATTAGTTTATTTTTGGAGCTGCACAACTAATGCAGATTAAATATGAGTAAATAATGCCCGCTTTTTCTTCTCCAGGGGCATTTGATTTCTAAATGCCATATTCTGCAGCAGTGCTATTTTACTTCATTGAGAAAAGAAAGTAGTCTCTGAGTGAGAGTACTTGATTCTTAAAATTCCTAATCATTTCATTTTCCTAAAAGGACATACATTTGCTTTTACCAGACTTTTTAAAAGAAAGTTTCTTACCATAAAAATTGTTTTTGTGCTTTTTTGTGATTAGCCATTTATTTGCTCTGACTGCTATAGAGAAAAGCAGAAGCATTTTAGATAGTCCTGTCTGCTATTTTATAAGAAATGGTGAGATGGAAAGCAAAAATCATGGACTCAGTACAGTGCAATAGAGGAAGATTCCCATGCTGTTTTCTTGAATTGTATTCTCAAAATGTATTTTGTTCAGGTTTCAGAAACTCTATTTCTTGATGCCTGTATAAGAATAGAGCAGTTAGATTTTGAATTTGTTGAAGGAAAAAGTTTTTTGTTTATGATCTGGCATTATATGATGACTTTTTGAGTGGTTTGAAGATTTAGGACTGAGGCATTTTGGGTTTTAATTATCAGATTTCTTTGGGCTAGCACTTCCTTTCAGATGTGTGTTATTTGTTCACATGGAAAAGTTAAGTCTTTGAATCAGAGTTGGTTATACTTGTCTCTCTTAATAAAGAAATAACCTACTGTAGTGTCACCAGACATCCTATTTTGAGGGATAGTATTTTGCATCCTGTCCATATTGGTTGATAATGGTATTTTGCACTAGCTTTAGTAGACCATCAGAATATGGAATAGAATCCTCCCTCAATGTCAACGTAATTTTTACCATTGATTTTAGGAGTCTTCATTTTTTACCTCGGGTTTGTGGTCAGGTACCATATTTATGCTATTCAACTGTGTACACAGTAATGATCTTCCTGACTAACAGGTTGCAATACCTTCCTTGTCTAAGTTCCCAAATTGCTTGTCAGCATCTCACCAAGAAGTGAAATGAGCGCAGTTCCCTTTTAAACACACAGTGAAAAGTTGCAAATGAGCATAGCTTGAAAAAGGTCTTCAAGCTAGTTGTGACCCTATGGTCAGAAAAAAATAGCATGTAAAATAGAAGCAGATGAGTCCAAAGGTGGTTATGACAAAGGGTAGTTACCTTAGCATTAGATTGGAGCAAGAAGAAAAGAACAGAGTTGAAGACTAGATGAAAAATGAGAGAGAACAGAACAGTAATTCTAGTGGAAAAAAGAGTGTTTAGGTATGAGAAGAACAATAGATAAGGTGGGTTGTGGAGGTGAATAAAGATTAAGAATACCATAGGATCCACAAAGTGGGAGTTAAAGAAGAAAGCACGTAGGAAATTAAGGTTTAAGTATACTGTAGCGTGGGAGCTGGGAGAAAATGGGAATGTACCTTGGTTATTCAGCCAGGGAATATGATTACCTTAATTGCATGATTTGGTTTTGGTATTCGATTTTTGTGATAATGTAGTTCCTTTTGTATTGCTAAACATGATTAATGTGCCACATGGCTTTAACTGTACTTGCTCCCGAAGGACATGAAATGGGAGTCAGCATGTGGAAGCTAAATTATTTGGAGAGGAGTCAGAGATTGTTTTAAATATGAAAGGATTAATTGATCCCTGAACCACCCTGTTCAACTTTACTGTGATCTTGGCTGAAAGGGGGAGAATCACAAATGCATGACACTAAATAAATTAATCAAATTTTCATGTCCTTAAACCTTTTCTCTACATTTTTCTCATTAAGGTTCTGTGTCTTGTGATGTACTCCATGTATTGGGATCTCAGTGTGCAAGGGGTGCAGTGCATAATAATAAAAACTTTGCCGTGTTCTCTGATCCACCCAAATAGGTTTCATTGAGCATTGTCGGTTATTTCCAATTGACTAATATGTATTCAGCATGAAAAATATAAAGGAGTCAGCCTTGTGCTCAAAAAATAAAATTGTTTAAAAATTTTGTAAAATAGAAACAATTTGCCTGCCTTAAGAACATTTCGCTAACTAGTATTGATTGGACCTTTCAGGTGATTTGTTTCTTAATTTAATATGAAAAAGGCTTCAAATAGTATTAACAAGTGTTATAATGATTCCATGTACTGAACGGCTTTGTTCACTCTGTTAATAATCTCTTCTCTCAGAATACAGTTTTCCATTTGGACTTTCTAACTGCTGCATCTGGGTGCTTCCCTTTGGGGCTGTCAGGTTCTCAGTCTCCTTTACCAGGAGATCAAGATTTTCTTATCTCCATGATGTGTTCAGTTCTTTATGTTCAAGTGACTCTGAAGTTTAGCTTTTAAATAAATTGCATATTGCAGATAGTATTACGGAAGCATAAGTCATGTGCAAGTGTAATTCTATGCTCTTGTGATGTGATTCAGTAATAGTTTTGCTGCTTCTTTTTTTAAATTTCCTGTAGACTGTCTTATGAAGGACAAAATGCACTCTTTAACAGTGATTTAACTATGCCAGAGCAGCTCCATTTTACAGACAGCAGAGTTAAAGACAAGTTTTACAGGTTCTTTCTGAGAGATAGTGGGCATGTCTACATGAGAAGTTTACTGCGTAGTAGACTAATTAACTGTGCAGTAAACGTCATACATCTACATGTGCACCCCTGTTATGCTGGAATAAATTAATTTATTTCACAGCAGGATAGTACTTGTAAATACAAGTTCTATCTTGCTGTGGAGTAATAAACTCTTCAGCAGCGCACATGTAGATGCTGCCCTGCCTGGCTGGGGCATGAGAGTACTTCAGTGCAGAGGCTGCCCGCTGGCTAACACCACACTGAAGCAACTTTGTGCCTTAGCCAGCCCTTCCACAACACGCTGAGCTGGGGGAGAGCAGCCCCAGGCTGGCAGGCTGATCCCCTGGTTCCCCTGCCAGCCGGGGCTGCTCTGACTAGGGTTGCCAACCCTCCAGGTTTGCCTTGGATTCTCCAGGAATTGGATATACATCTCCAGGAGACTGCTGAGGGTCACCTGGGAGATAAATGATAGAACATTCATTAAAATAAACATTAAATGTTGAATCTGATTTATATAGTACTCCTGTGGGTTTTTAAAATGTAATAGTAATATGCATTTGCTTTCCTGAGGTAAAGGCTGTGAACCGTAATTAATGTCATTACGTCATGTGATGAAACCTTCCGGAATACACTTAAAGGCTAGGGACAGACATTCAAAAAGCCTGAGCCTAAATTGATTCAATCTTTGCAGGTTACTCTAACCTAGCTATGCTGAACCAGTTTGTAACTGTACAGACATTCCATCTGGACTGAAGAAATGCAGGCACATGCCTGCAGTGGCTCAGGCTACAAGTCGAGGGTGCTAGAGCAGCCCTCCCTTCCCTTCCACAGTGCTGAGCTGAGGGGGGCATGGCCAGGCCCTGGTAGGATGCTTTGATTAGGGAAGGGGTCCCCCTTTTGCTGCTTCAGACCAGTGAGGGAGCCAGCAGGAAGTTGCATAGCATTTAGTTATACAGCAGGGAGTTGCACAGGGAGTTGATACCATTTATCAGCCCATCCAGTAAACCAAAAGCCTTTCTTATTAGTTCAAGCTTTTCTTAAACAACTATTTTCCAAGGAAGGAACCAGCTGACCTGTTGATTAGGTCCAAAAACCCCTAAGTGAACACTGTCTTATCTGCCTTTTTCCTGTCTGCCTTACACAGACACCTCTCAGCTTTAGCTACATACTACATGCTGGCTGTGGTCTGTGCTCTGGGAGAGGGGAGGGGGGAATTCCTGCTTGAGCAGAGAGCAGTGGGTGGGGGAGGGGCATGGGGAAACCAGGCAGATGCTGCTGTGCTTGCCGTCTCTGCCAGAGCTCCAACCAGGGAGCAGAGGGGTGGAGCCAGTCTTTTTCTCTGGAGCAGAGAGCCCTGCTTAGGGCTGCAAACATCTGGGATGCTGGGGGACTCTGGTTTAAGTTAAACCAGGAAGAGGTCTGGGACAGACATTGCATAAACCGGTTTGACCAAATCAGTTAAATCTGATACTACATTCAACCAGATTTATCTCAAACCAGTTTCAGCCATTCTCAAACTGGTTTATGTGCAGTGAACATCTGTTCTGTTACAGGTTTAAGCCGGTTTCTGATCACTTAAACTGGTTTATGTATAATGTCTGTCCCTGGCCAAACAGAATTGGCAATCCTAGCTCCAACGCAGCTCAGTGTGCTGTGATTCCAGGTACACATGTAAGTGCGCATCCCGAAGCAATAAACGTGCACTGGAGTTTATTGCACTGCATTAATATGCATGTGTCAATGTGCCCTGTGTGTAGATAGTGATTATATTTAGACTTGTGTCTAAACAGTAGTGTTAGAAAACTAGATTCTATTGCCATTTTATGTAACCAGCAGTATAGGGGTGTGAAGTACACAGAAGTATTAATAACTGCTAGTAAAAATAGTCTCTGGATCATAGAACGCAGCAACAGTTGTGATTCGGTTGAGCCTGGTGCTCCTTCTGTACTGGTTGCCTGTCTCATAGGCATCCCCACTCCCACTCCGGATCTCCCCTCCCTCTGCCAGCTCCTGCCGCTTCAGGTTAGTCCCCCAACCTAGCAGGATTTTTTTTTCCTTTTCAGTGGCTGTTTTTGGGTGCTGAACACTCCCACACCGGGACACCACCGAGCTCTCAGTCAATGAGCAATGTGAGAGGGGAGTGGAAAAAAAAAAAGGCAGTTGCCGGTGTGAAAAGTGTCTGAAATTGATGGCCGCCTGAAAGTAATCAGCAGCCTGTGCGATTAAGTAGATGCCTAGTGATTCTATAAAATGTATTTACCACTTTCAAACTTGAGGGGCACACACCGTGTTCACATTTTAAGTCACTATTTGAAAGTGGAAACCAAAAGTGCAGTATTTAGACTCTCAGAATGGCTATTATCCTTATTTTTCTATTTTTAAGTAATTATATTAATCAAGTGTGCCATTTATGTTACAAGGAAAGTATATTAACAAATAAATAAGACTTCAGGTCTCATACAATTTTAATGAAAAGGTGTGGGATTTACTCCTTTTTCTCCACCCCCATCCTAAAACATTTCTTCAGAAGATAGACATTCTTAATAGGCTTAATCTAATAGGATAATAGCATTTAGCTTTCATTAGGAAAAAGGATGCATTAGCTTCTGTTGTCAGATAGCAGAAATGAATGTCTTCAAATATTTTGCTGAAAAGAGGAGTGATATCCAATCTTTTTTTCTTTTTTTTATATACATTCTATTTAAGGAATATTGTTAGTGTTTTGTTTGCTTTGTCCTAACTTGTGCTCTGTCACTGCATGTGTGTATCAGCATTTTTGTGATCTACTGCTTGAAAAACATCATTTAAATTTACAAATATCAAATTAGTTATATTGAGTATTAACTTTTGAAAAAAAACTATGGATTATTTTTACCTTACCAGTGTAATTTAATTAAAAAATATATATAACTGGTCAAAAAACAAACAAGAGAAGACATCTTTCTTTCTGGCAAAACATTATTAGGAAATATTATGCTTGTTTTTGTCTTTATGTTTGAGGTCATAAATTCCCCTTTGCAGATTTTCTTTCTTAGGCTTATGCACTTTAATGTAATGATCTTAAATAAATTCATAAAACTGTAGCATCAGGGCTACAAGCATTCTCTCTCTAGATTTAAATATTTGATGTAACAAGTATGTAATAGATGATGGCTCTCAACCCGCATCAGCTCCTTTTCTCTTCTTATTGGCTGGCACTCTCAGAACCTCTTGTTTATTTGTGACTCAAACTCATTCTTCTAATTAGTATTAGTATGCAACAGTTACAACTTTTTTATTTTCATAGTTGCTAATTTGCTAAATCTTTGGTACCATAAACAGTTTCTCTCCCTGTTTTCTGGTCTGTCTGCCTTACCTTTTTAAATGTTTCTAAGAGCCTTTGTATATATAGTTTTCACCTCAATTTAACTATATTTAACTATCAGTAAAATTAACACATTTACTCATTGCACAGATGTGTTTCCATCAGCTGAGGGGATTCCCAGCTTCAGCAACTTGCTTCTTGCTGGTTCAGAGGAAGCCCAGGATTGGGCTCCTCCTTCACCAACAATATAAGGTACAATAGGATCTAATGCACAATCCCACAGTCACTCCTCCTGCAATGCACACGTGGCATAGCAGGAAGCATGGTTGTGTACATCTTGCATTACATCCCATCATGCCTTTACCTGCATGTCTAGAGAGGCCCTTAGAAACTAACAGGTTCATAGAAACATGAATTTTTGTAGGCCACAGTCTCCTTCATCAGCTGTTTTGTCAAATACTACAGTCCATTCCTACCATCTAATGAATGGGGGTTGTGGTGCACAAAATTTCATGTAGGAACCAGTGCTGTAAAGTGCAAAGGGATTTTGTTGTTTTGGGTTGGGGGTAGGTGTTGGGTCTTTTTTTTTATTTTGGGCCCCTCCCTAACTCCCACCTCCCAAGTAACTAGGATTGAGCAAGTTTTGTCCACAAAACTTTCAACTGCTCCCAGTTTGAAGAATTAATGAAGGTCAACAAGGTAAAGGCCATCTATCCTTCTAGTGTGCTGCAGCAGAGTGCTATTGGCATATATATATTTAGTTTTGTCTTAACTGTGACTCAACTGTGCATTTTCTTCTTGGCTTTCAATATCTGACATTGTCATCATGCTATTTTTGGAGAAATCTTTGATAACTCCTGACTATAAATGAAATTCTACATTGTTCTTCTTAGGACTATCTGGATAAAATCTGTTCCTTTTTATGCTTATTGCCTTTATCAGAATATGTATTTGTTATATATTTTGTCTGACAAACTTTGTATTTGGTATTCAAAGCAAAGACTGCTTTTGTGTCTGGACAAGCAGATCTAGCTCATGTACCCTGTTGCAAGTTTGCATAGAGATGAAAAAACTACTTCAAAAAAATTGGCAACTGTTAACTGCAAAACCTTGTACTGTCAAGGACTGATTCCATTGGAAGCCTTTTCTACTCAGCCATTGTGGTATAAATGGCTCAGAATAAGTGAAAATAAAGTCCCAAGTGAAGATGCACTGTAACACTTAAAATTATGTTAGCTTTTTGCATTATAGGTTACTTATACCTTTAGTTTACAACATGACCAGCTAATACAATTTTAAAGGTGTAACAGTAGTAATTATTCATTAAGAAGTGCTTGAAGTTATATGAGCTCATTTTGATTTTTAAAAAATAGTTCTTCCACCAGCTTGACCAGTGGTTCTCAACCTTTTTAGATTCTAGGCTCCCCTTCTAAAAAGCCAACTCTTAGTAGGGGCGCACTGATAGAGATTTTTGGGGCCAATACCGATAGCTGATTTTTTAAGGAGGCATATCGGCCAATACCAATCTGATTTCCAATACGCAGCTCATCAGCTTGAAGAGCCGTGTCCAGCTGGTGAGTCTGGTGTGGTGGAAGGGGAGGGAAAGGGTATGGGGGTGGGCAGATCAAGGCCCCCGTGTGGAGGGAGGGAATGGGGCTGGGGTGGGGGTTGGCAATGACCAGCCGGGACAGGGAGGGACACGGGACAGAGCTGCAAGTGGCTTTTCCGAGGGGAGGGGGGTACGCCCACTGGATCTGCATGGCATGGGGCAGGGTTCAGCTGTGGGATGGGGTCAAGGCAGGTGCAGGACAGAGGCGTGGCTTGTTGGGGGCACGGGAAGGGAAGAGGGTGGCTCCCGCCGCTGCGCGTGGCTCGCCCAGGGCTTATCCAGTGGCTCCCGCTGCTGCTCCCACCGCTCGTCTGGGAGGGCACCGGAGGGGGAGGTGCCCCCGGATCTGTGCGTCTGGGAAGAGCCTGGTCCCAGCCCACCCTGCGCTGCCCCATGCAGATCCAGGGGCACCCATCACGCCCCCCCTTCCCCTCCTGGATGAGCAGCCGGAGCATCAGCCTAGATCCTCCAGATGAGCACCAGATGAGCCATGTGCAGTGGCAGGAGCCGCACCCCACTCCTGTCTTGTGTCCTCCCCACCTCTGATGAGCCGCTCCTCCGCCCCGCCCTGCCCCAACCCCACACCCTCCCTCACCACAGGGGCCCTGATCTGTCCCCCCTGCTCCATGCCCCTCTCCCCTTCCCCTTACAGCACACAAGACTTACCAGCCACACCCAGCACTCCATGCTGCGGGCTCTGCTTCTCACACTGCACTTCAATATCGGATCAACGTACCAGCGCACCTCTAGCTCTTAATTTTTTCACTTACAGAAAAATGAGAGAGGAATTTGCTGTTGCAAACAACTTGGACCACAACAGTTTAGACTGTTTTTAATACTATAGATTCCTGTTTGAAATCTCTAGGTTTATATTGTGAATCATGTTTACTCACCTAATAGTGCTAACATTGTGTGGCATTTTGTTGCACCCTTGAAAGAGTCTCAAGACACCCTGGCTTAGAATCACTGATCTTGGCAGACTCCTGGTATGATCTGTGCATAGCCGCAATTGTGAGCAACTAAATGGATTTTAGTTTCCTGTTTTTTGTTGGAGAACAATAACCATTTCCTTTTGATTTTGATGGGTGAGAATTTTGTGGAAGTGTATGGCACAATACATTGCCAGTATAGTGCCAAATACTGGATTCTGAGTACCTTGCCAAACCACAGCAAATGACAGCTGATAATTCTGGAAGAGTATGATAGAAAAAGGAACATTTTATTAACTTGATTAATGTCGAAAGCAACTCCCAGTTTAAAAAAAAAAAAAGGCTGCTTTTCCATGGTTTTGTCCACAACTGTAGATAAATCAATGAACAATAATGCTATTGAAAAATTCAGATAAAGGCCAAGTTTGTGAAATAGAAACAGTAGTTGATCACTATAAGATCCACAATGCAATTACTATGAAATGCCTAATTTGAGAAGAAACCGGGCTTAAACTTTGTACTAGCGAGCTGTTAAGAAAAGGTCAGTTTATGCCTTAGGCTAAAGAATCGAATGCTAGGTTGGCAGAATGCCATCAGTGTTAGTCAGGTTTATTCTTGACTTTTAGAGTATTAATATTCAAATGGGGTTTTTTTAATGCTGGTCTCAGGAAAGAAACTGCTCCTGCCAGTTCTATGGTGATTTTGTTCCTGTGTAATATCCAGGGAAGTACTAAGATAACAGCACAAGGAGAGAGGGCTTTTTCTTTTTGGAAGCAGCTTGTGCAAATCTGAGGCTAGGGATAGACATTCAAAAGGCTGGAGCCTGAATTGTTTCAATCATTGCAGGTTAGTCTAACCTGCCTAGTTTGAACCAATTTGCAAGTATTAGACATTCCCTTTTCACTCAGGAAATGCAGGCACATGCCTGCAGTGGCTCAGACCAGAAGCCAGGAGGTGCTAGAGCGTGCCCCTGGCTGCAGGGAAGCTGTGCTGCAGGGAGGGGGTGGGAGAGGGCAGTGCATGGCCAGGCCCTGGCAGTAGCCTCAAGTGAGCCGGCCAGGGAGGGAGGGGGTTTAATTTCCCACTTCCTGTCCCACTGGCATGGACCCAAGCCAGGGTCTGCCTGGTGCCCCCCCCCCCCCCCCCCCACTGCAGCAGTGACAGGGGCAGGGGCATGGCTAGACACCGGCTGGCATGGCCCCCTGAGGCAGAGGGGGCAGGGAGGGGGTTTATTTCCCCCACTGTCCCCTGGGGCTGGCAGACCCAATCTTCATCTCTGCCAATTGCTCCCTCCCTGCATGAGGAGGCAGCAGAACAAGCTTCCTCCCTGCCCCCTCTGCCAGATGCCAGAGGGAGGGGGGAAATAACCCGCCTCCCATCCAGACTCTGGTTGCGCCCCTGCTGCTGGAACAGTGAGGGGGGAGGGACCGTGTTGGAAGCAGCCCCTGTCATGGTTTCCCAGGGAGCACAAGCCTCTTCCCCAGCAGGGGAGCTGCGCTACGGGCGGGGTGGGGCAGTCAGAGCTGGCAGAGACTGCACAGGGCGAGAGGTGGCACCAGGGCTTGAAGGGGTGACCATAGCCTCCCAAGCCCCTGCCCCTAGTGCCACTGCTGCTTGCCACACACAGTCTGCAGCAGCTTTGCCTGCTGCACCCCACCCCACCCCGCTCCCACCTGCAGCGTACCCCCCCACTGGGAAGAGGCCTCTGGTCCTGGGACACCATGAGAGGGGCTGCTGCCCTGTCATGGTCCCTGCCCCCTCACCACTCCAACAGCAGGGGCAGGGGCACAGCCAAAGGCTGGCTGGCGTGGCTCCCTTAGGTGATGGAGCATGGAGGGGGATTATTTCTTTATCCCACTACTTGCCCTGCACAGGGAGTGATGGGCAGAGATGGCATTTGGGGCTGGCAGACCTCAGTTGCAGTCCCCTGGAGGTGGAGGGGGGGACTAAATCCTCTCCCTGCCCCCTCTGCCTCAGGGGGCTGTGCCAGCCAGCCTCTGACCACGCCCCCTGTCCCTGCAGCAGCAAGCGGGGAGCACCAGGCAGACCCCGGCTCGAGGCCATGCTGGTGGGACAGGGAGGGGGAATTAAACGGCCTCCCTGGCCAGTTCACTTGAGGCTATTGCCAGGGCTGGCTATGCCCCTGCTGCTGGACCAGTGATCTGATGAATGCCTGGCAGGTCCATGCTGGTGGCACAGGGGAGGGATGGGGGGAATAAACCTCTTCCCTTCCCCCTTCACCTTAGGGGGCTGGTGTCTGGCCACACCCAGCCTCTGCCCACTACTTCGGCAAGGGAGCAGAAGGGTGGGGTTAGCCCTGCTCCACTGGAGCAGACAACACAGCCCTGCCCAGGGCTGCAGAGCGTGCTGGGATGCTGGGGGACTCTGGTTTAAATTAAAGCAGGAAGGGGTCTGGGGCAGAAGTTCCATAAACCGGCTTGAGTTCAATGAGTTAAGTCTGATACTACATTCAACCAGGTTTATCTCAAACCGGTTTCGGCCATTTTGAAACTGGTTTATGTACACTGCACTTATGTTCTGTTACAGGTTTAAATCAGTTTCTGGTCACTTAACCCAGTTTATGTGTAACTTCTGTCCCTAGCCCTTAGGAACAGACTGCCAGCACAAGATTTCAGTGTGATGATACTAGCAGTAATTTTTAAGGCTTTCTTCGTTGTAGTTTTTTAGTCCTTTGTAGTTATCTCTCGGTATGCTGCAACAAGGGAGGTTATAATAGTAGCTGAGACCATTCTGTAATATTAATAGTTGGTACACACTGGTAATAAAATTAATTAATATATACTGATACAGATATGAATGAGTTTCTAGACTTATGTAAGGGAAATACAGATTTTTATTTGAAGGATCTTAGAATTTGCCATGAGAAACAGATGAGTTCTCCTCTCAGAATAAGCCTTGAATGTACTTCAGTCTTTCTTTCTTTGTCTGCAGTAACTACTCTGCTGTTTATAACATAGCATAATTCTTCATTGTGAATTACAATAGAAATGTACTGGTAGTCACTTTTTGGGTCAGTAAATGAGCAAAATAAAGATTCCTAGAGTATGAATTTGTATTCATAATGAGTACAATAAACTTTCCTGATGTTTCATGTTTATTGCAGTTCTAAATCAGCAGTATTCTGAAATGTAGTAATAAGAGTAAAAAATAAGTGCCTTCAAAATCATTAGTGCTTCAAGCCAACATCATATTTTGGAGAGTGTGAAAATATAATGCTGTCTAAATGAATTACACATTGCTATGGGATAGAATTTTTCCATTCTGATTCCTCATTGTGAAGCTTTATTTCATGGATTGCTTAAGATAATTAACAAAATGCAAAGTTAAGGCATCTGGAATTGGTTAGTATATTAACAGCAGAGAGATAACATTAAATGCCAGGATAACCAGGTATGATAAAAAAAGTCTCTATTTTAATCCACTTAAATTTTTCTAGTGCCATTTTTCTCTTTGCATGTCAGTTTATTTAGTCTTCATTGTCTGATGGGAGAAACTACTATGATTTGGAATTTTGGAAACACTATCTTAACGTTCATGTATTTTAAACATCTCTAAGACATTCTAATCTACGTAGCAGTGCAGTTTGAACTCCATTTTCATTGGTCTGCATTTTGCGGCCTGTTGCCAAAACAAATAATTCAGGCTTAGCTATCCATGCTCATAGAAGTTCTCATTAAATCAGAAACTTCCTGCCTTTATCCCACCTGTGCATTTGATGTCTTGGAATGAATTTGGAGCTATCACTACTGCAATAGAAGTGCAGGTGTTCCTTCATGAGAGGCTGCACAAAAAGAGGAGATTATTGTAATGCAGTGGAGACCAAGATTTAAATATCGCTTTATGCACCTCATGCTAACTCCTGTTCCCTTTGCCAAGCTTTGAATAGAGCTGCTCAAATTGGGTTGCAATCTTCCTCTGACCAAGAAGTGCAAGTGTTCGGACTGTGCTAGTGTGCATAAGTAGTGTTGCTGCACTCTGATAAGTGGATGATATTTAATTAGTGAATCATTTTTTTGCAGATCTCCGACCACCTGTCATTTTTCAAAGTTACTGTACTTTTTAGGGCCACATACCCCTTTGTTGAGAGACTTTTCTTTCCTTCCTCTTCCCTCCTTCATTCTTTTTCTGGCATCCACTGCAGAGGAAGCATGCTTGTTCTTGAACCTGGGAAAGGAAGTGCAAAATATCAGATATGGGAGTCTAATGGGATGTTTAGTAGTTTGGAAACCACTGCTCTAGCATCAGGATGTTTTCCTTAGTAACTGTCACTAAGACAGCCAAATACTGTCAGCTGGTATTCCAAGAATTTAAATTTTGAATCATGGCAGTGTATTTTGATAGCCCACATAGTATGCATATATGCAGCTAGGGGAAAATCTACATATTTTCACCACCTTACAATATAGACGTGAAATTTGTAAAGACTGCAATATCAGAATTTTAATATGAGTAAATATATGGAGAGAGGATCTATAGAAGGTGAAGCCTTCACACAAGATTTTTTCTTATCTGACTTTAAGTATGATACTGTAGCAGAAAAATAAAGCAGAATAAAAAGGCTGACATTACCATTTCAGTAGTATGCATGTTGATCCAACAATGCTAAGAAGATTGCAGAACCACCCAGACAATTTCAGTATAATAAGTAATAATTTAACACTTCTTCGGTCTCTTTCCTAGGAAAAAAGAAGCAAAATTCTAAAACAGAGTCACAATATATTATTAAAACTAGGTACTGAGGAATGACAAGGAATGAATTAGTCTATAAATCAAGTTCTTTAGGAGCTCTTAGCAGTGCTGTTTGAACTCCATTTACATTGGTCTACATTTTATGTCCTGTTACAAAGACAAATAATTTATCAGAGTTCTCATCAGATCAGATACTGGTCTGATACTAGTCAGACATTAGCACTGAAGGAACTAAAGCTTGGTCACCTGTTGTCCTCAAACACGTAAATTAAAACCCCTCCTTGTAAGCTTAGCATCACTTTGTGGTGTACCTGCAGCAATGAGTCTGAATTAGCTTGTCCTGGATATGGCCTGATCCATGTCCATTAAATGCATTAAAGGAAACAGGATCATTTGATCCACAGCTTTATGAGCAGCCAGTGTAGAAAATGCAGAGCAGTATATGTAATGTGTTCACATTAAAGGTTACATATGTTGTAAATGACCTTTCCTCCAGCAAAGACTGGAAGTTAATCCTGTAAGACAGTCTACAGTATGAACACTGCTCAAAATATTAGCTCAAGTGGAACCTACGGCATTCCCCTTGCCATCATACAGGTGCTCTTATTGTCACTGTAGCTTTCCATGTTCTGTCAGCCTGGAGAGTGATAAATGTACTCTTGGGACCCAAAGTCTAATCTCCCTCACAGACTACCAGATCATCCTATGCATACATTTTATGTAGTGAGAATAAAAGGAGACTGTTAAAGATAAGATCAATAATTGAGGGAATCTCTAGGGTGAGGAAATTAGTTCTAGCAAGAGGATTGGTTGGTGACAACTTAAAAAGTGTTGAGATAATAGGTTCATAACATATAAAGTGTTTAGATAATGCTATCTAAACACTTCCTGCCTTATGAATCTGTTATCTCAGTGCTTTCCTCACCACTAGAAAAAAATGGGAGTTAATTAATATTCAATAAGACTTCTGAATGATAAAATAACATAATGGACATGGAAAAGGCTAGAATTGACAATTCCAGGAACTGAAGTCCTCTGTTAATGGAAGAAAAGGAAGCATTGCTCAAAGGATAGGGTACTAGCCTGGGGCTTGGGATCCTTAGATTCGGTGTAATGTATTACTAGACTTCCCATGTCATTTTGAACAAGTTATCTAGTCTCTGTTCTCCACTTGTGAAATGGAAATGAGAGTACAGGCAACCCCTACTTAGCGCTCTTAATTGGTTCCTGAAAAACTGAGCATTAAGCAAAAGTAGCGTTAAGTGAAACTGAAAGTATTTGATGACCCAAAATGGTGACCGCAAATGTTTTTAATAACCCAAGATGGTGACTGTGAGCGTTATAACGAAACTCGCTGAGCGCTAAGTGAAATCAGGTATCAATTTAAAATGAGCATTATTGCAAAATAATGCTAAATAAAACAGCATTAAGCAGGGGTTGCCTGGACTGCCCTTCCTTACTGAGAGATTGTGAGACTAAATGCATTGAAGGCCATGCTGCACTCAGGTATGGTAATGGGGGCCACAGAAATACCTAGGATAAATAAGAAAAACAAATGAGTAGTCACTAAATGAGCACTGGGTAGTTTGTGTTACTTGTTGAATTAACATCCGGCCTCTGCAAAAACAGGTAAAATGGTCCTGTTTGTTGTGTCTATTGAATTTAAGATTACTACCTGTTTCACTTGGTCCTATTTCATATTGAGCAGGATTCAGACCAGTGTATAGAGACTGATGATACATTCTGTGACACAGGAAATACCCAAAAGAATACATTTTTAAAATAAAATATAGGTGGCATATACTATTGGCCAGTAGTTTTATAGAAAGTCACCTTTTCAACTGCCTGCATCTACATGAGATGTGGGCTGTGCATTAACCTGAGACTACTGTGCAGTAGCGTTGCATGGCAGAAACTGTGACACAGCACTACTGTGCAATAGTCTCAGGCTACTTTCCAGTCAGTATCACAAAAAAGTCATCCATCAGTGCTACTGCACAGTAATGCAGGTTACTGCACAGTCATTTAGTGCTTGTTCAGCATCTCGTGTAGATGCGGCCACTGAAGAGGAAAAGCAAATAAGTGTCTTGGAAGGAAAAAGGCAAGTTCAAGCAACAGAATAATCTCCATAAAAATGCTGTAGTCTCTCACAGAGGAGCTTTTGATATTATACGTAGATTAGATAACACAAAGTGAGAAAGACTATTGCCTTCTTTCTTGATTTGCTCCTCATCAGCTTCTTTTCTCCTCTCTTTTTTTATAGCACCTGGTTTTCAGATTTACAGGTATATTTTTCACCAGTTCGATTTCAGTGGGTGCAGTGGTGCATCTAGATGAGATGCTATGGCACTGTAGCAACACATTCCCTCGCTATAGTATGTTGCTGTGACATAGTGGCTAAAGATAACCATGCGCACCTGGCATGGCACAGTAACGGCTGTTAGTGAGCCGTCATAAATGAAGTACTAAATGACAGCACAGTAACAACGGCTCTGTAGGGGCATGTGTAGACATGCCAGTGATTTGTTCCAACTAAGAAACTTCTGTGGTTCCCCCTGCTTAATATGGATCCTCTAATCCAAGATTATGAAAGGTATCTGACCCAACAGGCTGGATGAGGGACACCTGGCCAATCCGTGGGCTGAATCAGGCCCACAGGCCAGTTCTGTGCACTGGAGCACTGGAGCCAGCGGCCTGGGCTGGCTCCATGTGCTATGTGCAATGCATATATGTGTGGTTCAGCCCCACATGCTGCATATGGCACATGCTGGCCCCACTCCAATGTGTGGCTTACAAGGCTAGTCTGGGGCACATGCTTCATGTGGTGAGTGGGTGGGACTGGTCTGTGGTTTGGGCTACATGTGGCACCTTTGCTGGCCAGCCTTGTGCACTGGATGTGGCACACACGGCTAGTCTGTGGGCTTCATCTGGACTGACTCTGGATTCAGAATGCAGGGTCAATCCAATGTGGCACCACATGCAATATATAACCCAGACTGGTCCTGTGTACAGCATGCAGAAAGTGTACTGGAACAGTCTTGCACCCTGCTTGCAGCGTTTGCACCATACACCAGACCAACTCCACACATGAAACTGGTTGGAGGTCCACAAGCAGTACCGCCCCCCACCCCACCCCCGGGCAACAGCTGGTGAGTGAGGACTTTTTTTTTGAAGAGCCAGGGGCTGGGAGAGTGAGTGGGGAATGGGGGGCTCATAACAGAGCCCCCCACACCGCTCAGGGCAGTGGGGGGCAGCGGGGATTGCCCCTCCCCCCAGCCTGGCAGGAGCCAGTGAGTCTAGGGCGCTTTTTTTTTTTAAGAGCTGGGGCCAGGCCCAGCCGGGCAGCCATTAACAGGGCTGAGAGAGGGGGCAGGGGGTAGGATCTGTCCGATTCGTAGATTCGGCCAATCCAGCAGCGGCTGAATCTCTGAATCAGATTTGTCCGGATTGATTTGGGACAGGGATTTGAATCACCTAAACAAGTCACTGTCCCCTGAATCAGCCGAATCTGAAGTGAATACTAGCCGCTTTGCACAGGCCTACTCTGCAGGCTGTATCAGGTCTACACGCCATATCTTTGACACCCTTGGCTTAATCCAGTGGTCAGCAATCTTAAAACCTGGAGGACAGGTTGATCCAATTCAGGCAACCTGTTGGTCCAGTTCAGGCAACCTGAGAGATTGAGACTAAATGCATTAAAGGTTATGGTACACTCAGGTATGGTAATGGCCACAGAAATACCTAGGATAAATACCTGGGGTAGAGGAAGGCAGGCATTAGGACCTATTTACCACCACTGCTACTTTTCCCTGTGGTGACCTGGGGAGAACACAGATCCAGCACTTTTCCCCAGGGTGGCATGGGAAAGTGACTGCTACCAAAACCCCATGTCTGCAGGCCAGATCAAATGGCTCCATGGGACACATCTGACCTTCAGGCCATAAACTGCTGACAACAGCTCTAATCTGTAGAGGACCGATCAAACACCTACAACATGCCAGTAAATCTGAAAAACAGGAGAAACAGTTACAGAGGCAGGATTGCAGGAGGTCCAGCACATACTCCTTGTAGTAGCGATATCCTTTCTCTGCTCTCCTTTTGACTTCTGATTTACTGTTTGTTGATTTAAGCAGGACATTACACGATTTGCAAGAAAATTAGCTTAGGAGCACTGTGAGGTACAGCTGCAAGTACTTCACAAAATTGAAAGTGCTTTCTAACAAATGATTTACAAATGAGTAAAAGTATTTCAAGTGATTCATTTAATGTGCTTTATGGAACATCCTTCCAAGAAGGAAACATTGAATTATTAGGAAAAAATATATTAAACATACTTTTAAAAATTTCTTAATAAAATTGCACCGAGAAGTAATTGCAGTTGTTTTTTTGCCATTTAATATTAATAACTTAATAATAAATGTGGAAACATGTATTCAGTCTAATGTTCCCAGATAAGGTCCTGTGAACGCATATATACATGCTTGATTTTATAGTATTCCCTTTTGATTGCATCAAATTAGGTGGCGTATGAGTGGTTCACAGGATCAGTACCTCAGTCTTGTCTGGTAATGTATTATGCTATTTATAGATAAACATCTTTCTTCTGTTTGTTTCTTATCATAGTAAGGTGCATTTGATGATGGGATTGATCATTGCTATCTGTTTAGCTGTAAAGTAGTATATAAAGAATAGATTAATGTATTTCTTTTTTATTGTTTTTATCAAGGTTAAAAACAATGTGATTTTCTTTCTTGTCCTCTCCCTGCCTGCCCCCCAAGATGAATGTAGCTACCTTTTACAGGGCCTTACATCTTCCTTGTGTTATGGAATTCTTAGTATGTATATCTGAAAGTCCCTTAATATTGATGGTGATAACTGTATCACAATTTTTCCCCTTTCACATTTTGTAGAATTTAAACTTGGAAATATCAAAGTTGTAACAAAAGGCTTGGTTATCTAGGAATCTCCTTCCAGAGTTAAGGGTTAAGAAGTACTGGGTACGATTGTGGGCAAAACTAGGCTTTGATTGCATACAGACTGACATTTAGCACATGCATTCAGAACTTGACTTTGAAATGTAATCCCTTGATAGCTTTTCCACTTAGCTTAATTCTGTCAAAATACTCGCTTTCAAGTTTGAATGCAGGATAGCACAGCTTCCATCAGGTAATTGTGCAGTCCAAGCAAACTAATGCAGAAAAGAGGAAGAGAATCAAAAAGTACCAAATGAATTTCATTCCTGGTCTACATTCCCCCTTCTTCCACCTATCTGTCTCATACCTGCTGTCTGCAATACCTCTGATCCTCACTGCCACACATTTGCATTTCCATGGACCTGCTTTTTGCATATTGGCCTCTATTCCATCCAGAACACAAACACCAGCAGACTCTCCCTGTGCCTGAAGAAGGGTGTTTGTGCCTAAAAGCTTGCAAAGAAGAATTTTTCCAACTATTTAGTTGGTCTAATAAAAGATATCACATTTTGTTTGCCTATTTCTTTGCAATGTATTTTCCTACTTTAAATTGGAACTGATAGTTCCCTTATTGATTAAGGCAAGAATGTGAACTTTGGGAATGCCTAGATATTACAGAGAATGCAGATAGTTTGTGAGCACAGTTTAGTTGAGGTAATAAAGATCAGAGTGGAAGCTTCTCTGAGGCAGTTATTATAGGTGAATAAATACCTTAATGAACCCAAGGCGTTTGACACACCACAAATGCAGTCTGTAGGGACCATGTGCTCATGTTATGAACATACTTTCTCCTGCATGGCAAAAATAAAAGGAACTTCATGTCTACACAGGGACTGTGAACATTTTTATTCCATTATGAAGGTTTATAATTTCTTCGCTGTTTCTTTTTAGGACTTCTCATTGGTAATTTTTTTTCAAGAGCACAGTCAAAGTAAATTACCTGTATGGTAGAGGGATGTCATGGGATATAAAGTAGAGATGAGAGTGCGTGCATGCACGTGTGAGTGGTGTGTGTGTGTGCATATACATATATGTATATTTGTTCTTTTCTTGGACTCCCATTAATGGAAGTCCATCAGTAGTCCAGTAAAATGTTATCACTACTTACAGTTTTGTGGTGTTTTCATGTGCATCATTTTTAAGCAATTGGCAACAGCTGAGATCTCAGGGCTTGATCCTACAGGGTACTGAACACTCACCCTGAGATAGCAGGGGAGTGTTTACACTTAAGAACATGGGTAGTCTCAGTAAAATTAATGATACTACTCATGAAGTTAAAGTAGAGGTTTAAGTATTCTGCTGGGTCAGTGCCAGCGTGTTCAGCACTTTTCAGGACAGAACCCTAAAGCAACTTTAGTTTATAGCTTATATAAAATAATTAAACAATATTATGTTGGCTGATTATCTATCTGAAATGTAATTGTTGATGATTGAAATCTTATAACATTAGTCTTTGCTCATGAGACCAGACATTACTGCCTTGAATTATAAATGATCTCCTACCCAACCCCCACTCATGAAGATAAATATAACTGAGATCAACCATATATCATTTATGTAGAAAGGAAAAGGAAGCACAGTGGTGACTATGATAGTGAGGTTAAAGTCTTGTGCAATGTAGCTATACTACAAATATAATCTTATTTTCAGTTTTCCTGTGGGCCTTTTCATTTTTATAAAATCTAATAAAGAGAACATATTTGATTGGAGTCATCTAGATATTCCAACTATGTGATATTTTTGTAATACTGTCTTAGTAAAGAAAGATGCAAAGAAAAATGAGAAGGTAAACTTCATATTATTTACTTTACTTTTGATTTCTGCCTACCTACTTTATAGGCATATTTCTTCATTGAAGGGAGGAGTACAGTCCAATATGAGGCATTCATCACATAGCTGAGGTTTTTTAATTTGTATACTGTAGTCCTACTGGTTAAAATGTTGAACTGAGATGAAAAATATCCTAGTGAAATATAACACTCTAGTGACATAATAAGGCATGGCTTTGCATTTTTACAGCCTAGCATCTGGAAAGTTGTTCTGTTTTGAATTTGTATGTGCATATGCTTAATGTGAAAGAAAGATCTTCAGATATAAAAATCTGAACAGTGGGAAATGTAATCAGTTTACTTAAAGTACCATCTATACTGATTTTGTAATGATATCCCTAAACATACAGAAGACTTTATCTTATCAAGTGATAGCAGAATTCTGTGGAAGAATAAGAAGCCTTATAACCTACATTTGACCTAAGTATATGGTTCACATAATAAATAGATGCGTAGTTTATTTGGCAGTGGTCACACGCATGTAATAGATTTAAATGCTCCAAACTGCATATCTTTATGTACATTTAATTGTGGTATTTCCAACATCTGATTATTAACTTTCCTCTGTGTGCTTAAGTCCAATTAGGGTAGAAGTTGTATACCTTTTCTCTCTCAGACATCAACTAGGAATATCTAGTAGCTCAATAGTGTGTAATTGCCCTACGTTCACATGCCCCATCTCTCCAGGTCACTTCTTCTCGTATTAAAATTTCCGCACTCTTTCCCCCGAACAGCTGCAAACTTTAAGCACCCTACAGAAACATGCAGAGCTTGATTTTTGTACTAACATTATCCTTTGATTGGTCCATTATTGCAAAGCAATTCCAAAGTGAAATACAACTCTTCTGACTCTGTTATATTTAACATAGCACTCATTTTGCACGGATGTAAATGACAAACCCAGGCAGTGAAGAAGCACTCCGGTCGCCTTTTTAGACCATAGTGGCTGGAAGATTATTTAACATGTATGTCAAGCAGGAAAAAATATGAAAATGCAGATAACTTACTAATACAGATAGATTACCCAGTGTACCAAATTCTTCTGAAAATCAAGCTCAATTACCTGTTCAGCACATTTGAAAAGTAGTATTTGTGGTATATTTGTAGTTTAAAAAGCGTGTAAGTGGGACAGTCAGTTACCAGTAAGAGACCTGGATATTGATAAAATATCATGTAAGTTATGTAAAAATACAGAAAAGAATGTATTTTGCAATCATTTCTTCTTCCTTACAAGTTAGTCCTAAATATGTAGACCAAAGTTAAATATTTAACCAAAGTCCCTTATTTTTCTGAATACATGGAAGTGTTGGTGATAAATATCTACAAAACTAAATAGCCTTATAACTAAATCTGTTTCTGAAACCTGACTTTTTCTGCATGCTCATTTCTCCCCCTTCTGTTGAATTTTACTTGGAGATATGTTTTACACTTGTAGCAAGGATGATTTCTACAGCTTGGTATTTAAGGAATTGTGTGAAATGTACTGAAGACAAGAATGTCAGTAAGTTGGGATGTACATGCCGAAGAGGAATACATTACAATGTGTACTGAGACTGCTTTCTTGAAAAGAAATTGAAGTTTGTTACTAAAGCAAATATTTTTACACCAAATCTGCCAGAAGCTTACCATGGGTGTGTGGAGTCCCCGAGCCTTGATTTTTGTTTTTTTGGGCTTGGAAGCCATACTTAAGCAGTGGGTCTGGTCTGTGCCAGAGGGAACACTCAATTTATGTAACTGTTTATTTCCTTGCAAAGTATTGCAAGAGAGCCCCCTGGAGTAAGGTTCCGGTTTCTCTTCTTTTTACTGTTCCTGATGCTGTACACATGTGGACAAAATGTTACCATCATTGGGCACTCGGTCAGCTGAGGAATGGTTCTTCTTTTGAAGTTCATTAAGTCTGATGACGGCTGAATACAGAGAACTAAAACTTGGCTATGCAAGATTGTATCTTTCTTATTCACCTTCCTCAAGCTATTTATTTTAGATCTAATGTTGTAAATGACCCTGCTGTCATTAATCAAACTTGTATTACTGTTAGCTAGTATTTATATATCATATCCTCATGATTTTCTACTGTTATATTTCCAGGCATATATAATTGAACCTAGATTTTTACACATTTTATGGAATTAATGTTTCAAAATGATTTTTTTTACCTGAAGTTATTACCTATTTAGTCTGCCGATAGTAACGGTTAATTTATTTTGTTGTCAGCTGGTTAGCTGATGCTAAAAGTATAACGGTCTGTATTCTCTCTGCTCTGGAAACAAATGCATGTTTAATTTCACAAATTCCCATTTTGTCTGTTTCCTATTCTGACAGTGTTTATAGGTTGTGAATGTTGCATAAGATTGAACATGACTTGTTCATGACATGCTGCTTTTCAAAAGACTTGAAAAAGTCTCTGTGTAGTCCCAGGAGGCTATTTTTCTTTATGCTTCATAGAAGGCAAGCAAGACTTCCATAGTTAGAACTGTAGGAATGATGCAGAATCAGGATTGCTGTGTAATATCCTAAAGACAGGAATTCAAAATTACTTTTTTATAAAGAGCCTTACTTTCTGCTTTAGAAAGTCTCACCTGCTGCTCATTGAACTCTGCAGACTGTTGCAACTTGATCTTAGACAAAACTTTTCATCATCTCTCTGTTAAACATGTATGTATATAAAGCGGCATCATCCCTTATCAGAGACTAAAAATACATTTTTATTAAATAATTTGGGCTCTCTTGTTGTTGAATTAGCTGTATGCACAAAGAAACTTTTATTATTTTCATTGTTCTCCCCAGATCAGAGTTGCTAGATAGAAATATCCTGAGTCTATGACCCATTTAATTTTTTCCCTACAGCTCTCTGTAAAAATTTAGTGACCAGTTTAAATTTGTTGTGCCAGGTATAATGGAGCAGTAAACTGTTTTTTTTTTCCTCCTTCCTTTCTTTCTTTCTTTCTTTCTTTCTTTTTTTTTCCTGTTGTAAAATGGCAATCTGGTAAAAGTTGTTGTTTCCCAGTGCAAGGTGATAGATACAGAGTGCTTTTAAGGACAGGATGTACAATGCTGAGGAGGCTGATTTACAGCTTTTTGACCATCCATTTGAAGCTTTCTTCAATAACCTTTTTGCCCCCAAATCTTCTAGAGGGAATGTTTTCTTTTTATAGTATCAGTTATAAGAGCTTGAAGCAGAAGCTTAACTTTTTTTCCTAGGAGAAAAATTTTGTTTTACAGTAAGTAGAGAATGACTCAAAGTTTTAGTGAGGTTAAACAGCTTCCTGTTCCAGACTTACTGAAACTGTTTAAAAATACTTGACAGCACTGATGCAGTTGGTTGACTTAAGCTATGAAGTGAAATTATTACTGTTGCCTGTGTTATTTCCTTAGGTGAAGGTAGTTACAAGCTGTCCTGAAAGCCATGTTAGTGTTACTGCTGGCCCTATGCCAAAGCCAGCAACTATGAAAGAATGCACTGCTATTGTAGCAATAATTTTTCTGAACAATACCACATCAGCCCAGTAAATTTTTAGCTGATTACATTGGAGATAAAAGAGAATTTTTGTTTTGTTTTGTTTTTATTTTTTTTAAGTGGCTTGTGGTTAGTAAAATTTAAGCAAATGGCTAGATTTAATGGCTACTTCTATTTTCTAGGTTAAATGGGAACATTTTATTTTCATGTACTGTTTATTGAACACGTTGCCTGGAGGTATATAGCCAAGTTACTGCTCGCTTGGACTATTGGTCTGAAACCTGTGCTTTCTTTTACAGACTTTTAAGATTTTCACTTTTCTGTTGTGGTTCAAGTAATTTTTACATAAACTCTATAGAGTTCCCTTTCATTTTTCCCTTCCTTCTAGGCAGCGTTTTATAGTAATCTTCCTAGAAATGAAATTGGTAAAGTGCATTGTTAAGACAGATGTTCCATAATTGTGCATTGTGCTAAGTACATTCATCGTTGTCAGTGGTTCTGAGCTTATTTGGCACAGATGACACTGAACTGGGTTTTTAGTACAGTTTGGCCTCTTACACTGCAGAACCTGTCACACTCCCTGTTTAATTTAATGAATCTGTTTCTTTTTTTTCCTCAGTGAACATTTGTCCTGCGCCTTCACATTCTTCCTTCATGGGGAAAGTAACGTGTGCACAAGTGTGGAGATTGCCCAGCACCAGCCAATCTATCTGATAAACGAGGAACATATTCACATGGCCCAATCTTCACCTACACCATTCCAAGGTAAGTATATTTTGATGGGCCAGGATTTATGTACTTAACTTTTCTCTGATAAAATACTCTCAAATCCCTAACTTTAGTTCAGTAATGATATCTTGGAAGCTGTTTCAGAAATTAATAGAAACATGCCATGTCATTCTTAAAATAGAATTCAAGTTATGCTAAGAAAACTGTGGCCCTGGGGAAAAATCCTGTAATGACTTCTGGCACAATAGCTACCCTGGTAGCTGGTGTTTCCAAGGTCTTTCTATTCCTTAACTTTATTATATGCAAATATTATCTGTGAAATACCTATACCAAAACAAACTGTATTTTTTCTGTTATAAGACCTGTTATTTAAAAAGTATATGTGATCATAATTTGTTTTTCCACCGTGCCTCACGCAGTGGGCCCTGGACTATAACTGGTGCTATTTAATGCCACTATACTTACAAATAAATAATAATATATAGTTCTTCTATAGCACTTTTCTTTCATACATCTCAAAGCACTTCACAAAAGAGCTCATAACATAGGTTACTTAGATACAGTTTTCTTGAACTGGAATTCTTGTGTCTGAGTGGTAGTTCCCACCCTCAACCCTTTCATTGTGCTGTTTTGTGATGCAGTGCATTTGTAACGATTCAGATACTTTCTGCTAAAAATGAAAATGAAAAATTAAAAACTTTCAACACAACCAAAAATGAATAAATAGCATGTAAAATATATGGATTAGCTGTATCCCTGAGATTCTTTAAGAAATTACAGGCTTACATGGTACAGTGTTGCATAAGAATTGACTGTAGAGTTGCATAAGAAAACATTACTCTTCAGAAAGACGTACAAAAAACTAGAACTCTTGGTTCCAAAATGATACCTTTTATTAGACCAACTGGAAAATGGCAAGAAAATTGTACTTTTCTGCAAGCTTTCGGGATCAAAGTCCCTTCGTCAGGCTCTGGGAAAAGTGTACTCTTCAGAATGTTTTTAAACATTTTAGTTACTGCCTGACCGTGCATTAGGAAATGCCCAATTTAAAAAAGTATAAGGAATGTTTAGAAAATCAAACAGACCTACCTATTAATAAAAATATTAGGCGGTATAATTTGTTTAGTAAAATGTCTGTTACAAGTTATCGGGGTTTTTTTAGGGACTTAGATATATTCAGGACGTTCATTATTTAGATTCAACAGGTTAAATTTTGCTTTCCAGTCATCAGTGTTGCAAAATTATAACCAAGGGCAATTTGGAAAGATGGATTTATCAGTTTACTCTGTTTGTTAGTCATGATTCTGTTATCTTCATGCATAGTTATTTCAGTCCCTTTTGCTATTTACCCCATTATTTTAGCATATTCTGAAAACAAACCCAAAAAGCGAAGACCTATCTAAGGGCTGTCTGTATAGTGCCAAAGTTCCTGTGCTATCCCCTACTGCTACCCAATGTGGATTCTTAATCTACACTGAGGGTTGTTTTTGTGCACTTCAGCATAGTCCCCTTTGAAAGTGATTAAGCTAAACTCCAAAAATGCATTTCTAATGCCGAATAAGAATGTCCACACAAGGGAACTAGTGTGGGATAACTTTCAAGCTTTAAATTTATAATCTATCTTGCTTTGCAGAAACCTTCCTCTGTAGACAAGTTCTTAAATCCCCATCAGCCAGAACTGTGAATCAGTAGGTGGGAGATGGGAAGGTTTTCTGTGAAGTTTAAATTCACCTGCTATAGGGAGTGGTATCTTATCTTGCAGTTCTGGTGAGTCCTTACGGCTTAAATGGTACATTGACGGGACAGGCATACAAGATGTCAGACCCAGCAACTCGTAAATTGATGGAGGAATGGCAGTATTTCTATCCCATGGTGCTGAAGAAGAAGGAGGGAATGAAAGAGGAAGAAGAATTGGGATATGACGATGATTTTCCGGTGGCAGTTGAAGTCATTGTTGGTAAGATTCAGTATTTTGCCTGAAGAACTTTTTCCCTCTGCATAATTAAAAAAAACCTAATTAATCAGAAACAACCTTTGTAATTTCCCTATCTTGTTTTGTGGCTCTCTCGACACTGGAGCATTCTGACTAGTTATCTTGCCTCAAGCTTTTGTACTCCCTCTTTCCCAGATGCTATTATCGCAGTATCAGGCTACTTGCTTCAGCTCCCTATTAGTCATAAATAGATGGATGGATATGTAGGGTATCAGACTATAAACTTTTTTAACTCTTCGTATTCAACAAGAAAGTTTTCTTTGGTGGATGTTGAGACCCAGTAAAGGTGACTTGGGTTGCTGAATAATAAATGGAGAATTTAAAGATTTCTTTTGTCCTTCATGTTCCTTCCTTTATAGGTGGTGTGCGAATGGTGTATCCTTCAGCCTTTGTTCTCATCTCTCAGAGTGATATCCCCATGGCTCAGAGTGCTGCCAGTTGTGGGGGCCATATAAATGTGGGACAACCAGGACTTGGAAGCACGAAAGATCCCAGCAGTTGTGGGATGCCACTCACTCCACCTACTTCTCCAGAACAGGCTATCATAAGTAAGCAGTGAACCTTACAGAGACCTGAGTCACCCTGTTGAAATCTTACTTTAAATATTTTTAACTGCGTAGCAGTATTCCATAAACTCTTACAAATTTCATCTTTGGACCAATCAAGCAAGTACCTTTCATTTTTGCACAGTTCATGGTTGCTAGGGGTAACTGCATGAACAATAGCAGAAATAAGAGAACGACTGATTAGATGAGGGGAGATTTGATTTGTACAGGAATGCATAGAGCTCAAAAGACTGACTAATTGTCATATCTTCTGTAATCGAAACATTGCAAGTTGTGTATGAGTTCATTTCAGCTCAGTTTACTGGAAATATGCTACATTCATGAAATAGCATTGACACCTGAGATTGCAGAAAGGCACAGGCTTAGTCTGGTTTTTAGCTAGGTGTTTTCCTGCTGTACAGGGGGATGTTAGTTATTGATTGTGAAGTGGCACAGAAATAAAAAAGACCTGTATGCCATAATAAGCATTAATATTGGCATGATGCCACTAACTAAATGATAGTGGCACTAATATGAGCAAACTCAGTGGAGATTGAATCAGAGACTTTAGGCATGATATTAATCTGTCTCTGCAATATAAGAGAAATAACCAGAATCTGTAGCTGGAAGCTATAATGGACTCATCCTCTGAGGATGGTGCTACCTCACCCACATTGACCAGTGACTTACATAGTTCTGGTGGAACAAGGAAGTTCATCTCAGGTGTCTGAGATTCATAGCAATTTGAATCTAAAAAGAACTCTTACTTATGTGACAGCCAGCACTGAGGACTGTTGACTTACATGGAGCTAAGTAATTTACCCTGTTGAAACTTAGTTAATATATAATATTGCTACATGATGCATTTTGTATTTATCTTTCTGAATATACGTTAATTATATAAATTGATACATAAATCATACTTTTATGTCCAGGTATCTGCTGTTTGATTATCATCTGAAATCATAGCATTATGTAACATTACAGTAAATTACTGTGAATGTGATTATGATGTCACAGAGAGGATTATACTTCAAATGAGCTATGCAATGTAGAATCATAGCGAAATATGACAAAGTGACTTCACAAGGTCATCTAGTCCAACCTGTCTGTTATTTAAGGGCTATCAACAAAATATTTATAAGCAAATATGTATTTTGATAAAGAACAGAGATAGAAAAAATATATGGAATAACTGAATTGCTTCTAAACTGATTTTTTTACAAAGCATTTCAGGTGTCCTGAGTAGCAGATGTCAGGGTGGGAGAGTAAATTGGCTCTTGACATTGTGCTCTTTGTGTCTTCTGGTTTCAAAAAGTTGCTCATCATGACATTTATTAATATATTTTGTTATTTCGGAATTATTGGCAGGCCTTTTGTTTGTTTTTTTGCTTTTAGTTTTAATTTAACTTTCAGTAGAAATTGGTTTTTTTATTCATAGATGATGCCCTAATTCTAATAATTCAGATACGATCACTTATAATAAATTAATCAGTGAAATTTTGGTCTACTTTTTGTCAATTTTAATCTCCTAGTAGCTTCTTCAGAAAAAGCCTAAATTGATTTTATTGCAGTGGAAACTTAAATCACATTGGTCAAGGAGCCAGAATTTGAGTTCAGAATTTTGTGTTTCTTCAGTGAGAGTTTGTGCCATTCTTAATTCTTGAATTCTTGAAACAATGTTAAAAAAGCTACCTGTTCTATTTATTGTGAGTATGTGGGGTATGATCTGTTCTTGCTGGTGAAACGCAGATTTCTGAATTCGGATCTAGATAGGTTAAATATATTTTCAATATCTTTTTAAAATAAACATTTGAAATGCTATAAAAGCTTAAAACTACCACACATTTTAAAGCATTTTAGATCCCTGATAAAGTTATGCAGGGTCTCAAGAGATCTGCCAAGATGCTTTACATCATAATTAAATTTATAAATGAATATGAGAAGCTTTTAAAATTAAAGAAAAAGATTCTAGTCTAAGCTGAGAATAGCTATTGCTGTTTGAGCACTGCTATTGTCTGAAAGGGCTGCATGACCCTGTACAGTGAGAGACGTGATACATCAGAGAATAATACAAACAACATTATTTTAAAACAAAAAATAGAAATTTTAAAGCCTAGGTAGTAAAAAGAAAATGCTACGGTAAACAGAAGGAGATTTTTAGTTTATAGGAAAAAGTTACCACTTGAGGGTTGAAAAGTGGCCTCTGTTGGGTAATAATGCATTCAATGTGTGTCTTCTGGCATTTAACTCATTGTCTCTTGGGGGTTTCTGTTTTTGTTTGTTCCAATACTTTCAACAATAATTTTCCACTTTAAATTCCAGCTTTAGTATGCGAGTACAAATCAGTTTTCACTATTGTGAGGCATTGCTAAATGCAGATATCATAAAGATACACCATATAATACAAATGCAAAATTTTGGAATATATCTATTCATATACCCAGATGCATAAATTGAGAGGGCTGATAACCTAGGCACTATTGTGTTATTAGTTGCTTCTGTAACTGAGAGTCCCTTACGGAAAATCTTTCTTATGCCAGAGGTGGAACAGATTTGTTAATCTAATTCAATTCAGTCAAGATGCTTTTCATCACAAATCTATCAAATTCATAAACAATCTTATGATGCATTCCAAAACAAATTACATATATTACAGCCACAGACTTTAGTGTATCTGTAAAGGTTTGGATTTTAATAAATTGTTCCCTTCTTTCCAGTTTCTTCAAGAAAAGACAAACAAGATACAAGTTTTGAATTTCCTAGAAAGAGATCTTCGTTCACTAATAATCACAGGGCACCTATAAATGTGCTGGGCATCTGCTCTGATGCATTCTAATTAGCATGCGTCGGAGCAAACTCAAGTAATCGAGTCTGCTGGAGCATGCTAATTAGCACACATCAGCAGCCTCTGCATCACGTGTATTCAGTGTCCCACCCTTCAAAATGGCAGCGGGGCACGCTTTAACTAAAGCTCATCAAACAAGCTTTAATTAAAGCACCTCTGCTGCCATTTTGATGCATGGGACACTGAATACACATGATGCTGTGGGTGCTTTAGAGTGGATCTTGGAGCCACTCAGATTAAAGCACCCCCTTCTCCCTGCTCCCACCCTCAAGCATACGTAAAGACGCCTACAGAGGAAACTGAGTTAGGAACCTTGTGTATGGTATAACAGCTGTGGCTTGAAAACAGTTGAGTGTGAAACCAGTAGATTTATTTCCTGTTATGTAGTAAAGCATGGCATTGCCTGCTTTCATTGTTGTATTCTGAAGGCTTCTTAAATCGTGTCAGACATAAGGACAAACAGTTCTGTAGACAGATTTGACCTTGTTAAAACGTTCATATTATTACTTCCTTTCCTAAACAGGGAACAGAGTATAGTATTATGCAGCCAGCAGGCTAAGTGAACTTAAAGCTCCCTCTGCTGTTCAAGTTTGAGTTTCAGAGTTTGGTTGTCTTCAGATTTTAGGTAGTCTCACAATAATGACAGAAGCATTCGCTTGTACAGTGACTAACAGGATTTTTATCAGTGGTGGAGAGAAATAAGACAAAAGATAACTATCATAAGACTTAGGGGATAGTGATTAATTTTGGAATAACATTTTCACTTGATATTTCTCCTCCAATTCATAGTATTGCCTGATAAGGTCCATAGCATGTAACTATATTATTAGTATATGTTGGTGCCTTTAAAAAATATATATACAAAAGAAGGTCAGTTAAATGTTAATCTTAGTACTAATATTGCAGCTCAGAAACTAAAGGAGATTGGAAACTCCATCCCTAAATATGGGGAAACATGGTCCTTTAGTAATCATGTCTTTAATTCTTATATGAAAACTTAGTTCCTCTTCTTGTGTTTGATACATATGGCACAAATAAAGGATCTGTTATGTTTTAATACATGCCTTTTATTTTAGAATCAGGTATGTCATGATGAATTTGTTCTTGTAACTAAACCACACAAAAGAATGTACAAGGTAAACATACTAGCCAAGGACATGAAAAAAATCAATGGTGGAGTTGGTCTGTATAGCACAGTTGTGTTGCATAGAGATACAAAAGCTAGCTTTGAACAAAAAGAAGGTGCATCAGCTCAGGAGGAGGTAGCTTAGGTACCTATACATAGCACTGTATTTATTGTACACACATATGCACAGGTCCATCCCCAGCCTGCATCAGAGCTTTTATGTATAAATGTGAAAGCATAAGCTAGGGGTTTTCAACCTTTTTTAAGCAGGGTACTCCTTCTGGATGTAGGGTGGGGAGTCCTAATGGATGGCCGGGTGGCGGTGAGGTGAGGGGGTGCTGACAGATGGCTGGGGAGCTTACATGCGGCTGCTGCCATCTGTACACTCCATGTCACAACCAGGCACTGCTTTCCTGTGCCCAAGTATCCCCGCTTCTCTGTGCCACCAGCTTCATGTCCAGCCGGCCGTCAGCACCCTCTCCCTGCGGTGGCGACACACGGAGCTCACACATGGTGGCCGCCCCCGCCACCATCTATACACTCAGCGCCGCCAGAGGGAGGAGGTGGTGCCAACAGCCAGCCAGATGCAAAGCTGGAAGCACAGAGAAGTGGGGATACTTGGGCACAGGAAAGCGGCACCCGGCAGTGGCACAGAGTGATAGATGGTGTGCGGGCCGGGCCCTGATCCTGCCGCCAAGTGCAAGTCGGGAGGGGCGATCCGCGGCCCGCCTTTGCGCACGCAGGCTGTGGCCAGCAGCCCGGGCACGCGGGGTCGGAGAGAACCGGTGGCGAGCTAGAATTAGTCACAAACGCATAGTGGTTGATTGAAAAGATTGTTTACTTACACCCAAAGATAGTAGTGGTGTAGGCTGGACAGGTTTCCAGGCGCAGCTCCCGCTTAGATCCTCGCTGGAGGACCACGACAAGTTCGATTGCTCCCACGGAGTTGTTTAAACTCTGCGGGTCCAGTTCGGTGTCCCCCAGAGTTGTTTAGGCTCCATGGGTTCGAAAATTGGGTTTACAGGAAAGGGATACGTCTTTGGATTGTGCTCGGCGATGGGGAGAGGCTAGAAGCGAAAACTCCGTGGGTTCAGTTGTTCAGCCTCTTTTGCCTGCTTAAGAGAGGCACGTTGGGTCTGCAAGGATCCGCAGCGCTCAGAGATCTTCACACAGCACGAAGTCTCCTCCTCCTGGTATTCGTGGCCTCCAGTTTTCCTCTCTCTCCGACTTGGGCGGAAACCACCCAAGCCTTTTGTACGGCTAGCAAGCCAATAGCTAGCCGCCAAGTGTGCCTACATTTGGAACTGGCCAATAATGTGGCACGAATCTGAATACAAATGGTGGGAACTCCTTTGCAACGTGCATCACTAATATGCAAAGAAATGCACCCTGCAAAGAAGCTGTAATTTGGCGGGAAATTCCCCATTGCACCAGAGTTCTCTCCCGCAGCAGAGAACTCGATCGTGCAAAGAAAGCTACAATCGGCGGGAAAATAATTTAGCAGTGCCGAAGCACGCACAAACAAAAAACCACAACTTTGGGTTGTGACATATGGCAGTGGTGGCCCCACCCCCCACCCCGCCGCTTCCCAGGTACCCCCCTTCTCTGCACTGCTGACTTCGCATCCAGCCAGCTGCCAGCACCCCCCTCTCCTCCCCCCTCTTCCCCCAAAGCTGGTCGTATGCAAAGCCAGCAGCGTGGAGAAGTGAGGGTACTTGGGTATGGGGAAGCAGCGCGTGGTGGCAACGCAAAGTGATGGATGGCAGCGGTGGCCCCATGCCACTGCTTCCCAAGTACCCCCACTTCTCTGCACCATTGCCACATACCCCCTGAGGCCTTCCCAAGTACCCCCAGGGGTACACATACTCCCGGTTGACAACCCCTGGCATAAGCCATTAATTTTACAAATGCTCATCAGCTGATATAGTGTTTCAGGAATATGTAATGTTGCAGTTGCTGCTACTTTTTGTCTACAGTACTGTTTGATTTTTCTTGAAGGTGAAAGCGGAGGTACCCACAACTCTGTCAGCCTTTCAGCTGCACAGGAAGGGACAGTCACTGTGCACAGCCCAAAAAAGTCAGGAAAGATGCCTCCAAAATTCCACAGTCATATGGTCCACAGAGTCTGGAAGGAATGCATCCTCAACAGGGCACAGTCTAAGTAAGAGGATGTTTATGGCTGTTTTGTTTGCAAACAATAGTATAACTGTCCTGTTTAAACACTTTTGTCTTTGACCTTTATATAACGTTACCTCACTATGTGCATTACTTTTATAGCTCTGTAATCATAATGAAAATTTGAGGTAACACAAAGACAATTTTAGAGTTGTTTTAGCTTGAAAACTATTAACAGTAATAGTAATTACATGTGTACTTTGTTTAGTCGGTTTCATTTGTGGCTCTGAGAACCAAATTCTGCTCTCAGTTACACACACATGCTCTCATTGACTGCAGAGATACTAGGTCACATAAGAATATCTTGGCTTGGAAGGTAGATGACCTAAGGACAAATAACCTTCTAAGTTTATATTTATAACGTTATACTTATTTATAGAGGTAAACATTTGGAAGGATATATTTACATTTGGCAACTCATAACTCAGACTGCCAAGGGCATGGAAGTGCATTGTTATTAGTGCTTTTCATTTCTAGAGGTTTAAATTATCTTGCTCTGGCATGATGTATAGAAGTTCCAAGAAGATTTTGACTCTTCATTATCTCCATGTTATTTCCTCATTGGATCTTTCAA
This sequence comes from Alligator mississippiensis, assembly GCF_030867095.1. Taxonomy (NCBI): domain Eukaryota; kingdom Metazoa; phylum Chordata; order Crocodylia; family Alligatoridae; genus Alligator; species Alligator mississippiensis. The sequence continues at coordinate 24,040,647 of NC_081833.1, forward strand.
TAAATATTTCCAGATGCAATTTTAATTGGTACCTCTATTACCTGCCCTTAGACTTTTGTGCACAAACTTCAGATACAAGCTATGTGATACTCAGGTAATACTTCCATGTAAATTAAGTGCTAAGTTTTCAGGTTTTGCTCAGATAGAAACTAATTTCAAGTGCAGAATTATTTTGATGAAAGGGGATAGTTTTGTTCAAGGAGCACATAGACCTGAACAACATCTGAAGGGTATTAGTAAAGTTATATGAGATAATTTCTATAACATATACTTTATTTCCCTTAGGAGAAGTCAAATTGCTACTCCAAATATGGAGGAAGAGGTTCCTAGCAACACCGTTTCTTGGGATTTTGTGGATCCGGTCCAAAGAGTCAGTTGTTCTTGTTCCAGGTGGGTAGCAAAGAGAATTAATGTGTCATTCTGAAAGAAGACTGCTGAGTTCATGGACAGTATAAACTTAGACACGGTCACTATGCAACAAGCAGGCATATTATTTAAAATATAGGGCCAGATTCTCAAATGATACACTCAGTCTAATGCCAGTGAAGTTAGTGTTACTGTGCCAATTGATATCAGCTCAGGATCTGACCTATTATCTAATTCTTTGTGGCAAAAAGAAACAAGAATGTAATTAACTCTTATCACCAGTGTAGAATGTCTGTAATGATTTCTTCTTATACAACTATAACTTTTTAATAAAGATTGTCTCATTTTTTAAATGGGTCCATCTTATTTTCTGGAGCATTTTTCTTGTGTAATACCTTATATAAAAATAGTGGGAATCTGAGACAGCAAAAAATCATTGACTGCTCACTTTTACAGTATTTAAGACCTTTCCTTTTAACTTTGAGTAGTATATGGCAGAATTTTTGCAGATAACATTATTAGTATAAAAACAATGCTTAATAATTTTATTAACGTTTGACAAAATAATACTTTTTAATTGTAGTAAATAGATGATAGCAAATTTAAGGAGCATAATTACTGTTTATGAAGTCATTAGATTAATTAGCCCAAACAGAACACCTGAAAGCATTTTGGCAAGAAATTCTTGCCCAAGCTCATATGGTGCACAGAGAAAGTACAGAAGTCTACAAGGAGAACTTTCTAGCTGGTAGATTATAGCAATGTATGCAGTGTGATGAGTTGTAGGAACATATGCATATGAAACTACATAGCTCTGTTACTGATTTAAAGTTAGCTTCACAATTTATAATCCCGAGCATGAGAGATGATCATGAAAATAAGGATAGAGCTACTAATTACCACTGAAATATAGGACATTCCCTTATATAAATGAAGAGTTAAATTGATCTGTCAGACAGTTTCTTAAGTTAACTATAGTTTGTCTTGTCTTAATGATTTATCTTGCCTATCTGATCACAAATGTTTGAAATGTTACTTCACAATATACTGAACTGTAAATTGAAATTATGAACACTTTATCAAGTAATTTATACTTCATTATGCTTTTAGTATTGTTTTTAATTATGCAGTATAATTGTTCTCTTATCTGCCTATGAATGGGTGTGTCTCCTCGCTTCCCTTTCATCACATTGTAATCACCACAACCTCTGCCTCGTTTTTACTCTCTCTTGCCTGCCATATCTTGATGTTACGCTATTTTTTGGGAGGATGGATGGTGTCTAAGGTGATGGTCAGACTGATGAGGGTCTTCTGCAGGGCTCCACCATCCCTACACCCTTCCCCTTTCCTCTTGGGTAACTAGTCCTTCTCTTCTGACAATGAGTGAGTCACTGGGTCTCAGCTTCTCCCCAGCCCAGTTCAGTTACTGACTCCACAAAGAGTTGGTGGCCGTCCTCTCTAGATGGGTCTCCCTCTAAGGTTCCAATGTAACTTGTGGCCATCTTCTTTCTCACCGGTATTGGTAGATCCTAGGAGGGTGAGATCTCTACCTGCCAGTCTCCAAGATCCTCAACTAGGCAGCTTAATAGATCCCAGGTGTATGTCCTATAACTTAATTAACTGTAACTTAGGTGCCATGGGGATCTAACTTTGCTCTGCTATCTCTCCCTTGTCTGGGAGTAATGAATTATAAATAAAATAAAACAGGCTCTTATTCCCTTGTTTGTATTACTTTCTCAGGAAGAAAAAAACTCGGAACCTGCTTTCGGAGGTCTGGCTCAGCTCCCTGTAGTTGGTCTGAACTTGGTTACCATTTATGCAGTCCCTATAGGCAAATCTCTCCTTTGCCTGAGCTATCTGGGTTCCCCAAAGCTAACCCCACATCTGGTGTCAGTTTGTGCCTTTTCTTCCAGTGGGCTCACCAACATTTCACTGTCTACTTTGTCTGTGTGTCCCCATCCCTCTGACTTGTGGGTCCACCCACAGCTACTCCACTGTTCGGCGTTATTTATCTTGTTCAATGGATTGGGTTGGTGGCTCACTCACAGTCCCGCTATCCCAGAGTCCCACAAGGGTTTGGATGGCTGGGTCTCTGTTGTAGTGGAGTTCTCTTCCCAGTTGTGCTGAACCGGCTTGGTTCCCTTAGATGTCAAACACCGAACCTATCTTGGTGTCCTCCTTTTAGACTCCATGGGTTTACTCTGAGCCAATATGCTCCCGAGGCATATGTTTTCTGAACCCAGTGTGCTGCTTCAGTTTTCTCCCTGGAGCTCTTTTTGGCATGTTGGGGAAGTGTGGCCTGTCTGGACCCCACTGGATGGGTTCCCCTTCCTCCAGTGTTCCTTGGTGTGCTGAGAAGCGTGGCTTGTCCAAACCTCGCCAGATGAGTTTTCCCCCTGGAGCTTGTCCCTAGTGTACCGGGGAAGCGTGGCTCACCTGAGCCCCACTAAGTGAGTTCCCTACCCTCAGATGTCCTTCTTTGGTGTCCGGGGGGGCATGTCTTGCCTGGACCCCACTGGGTAAGTTTCTCACCAGCCCAGGACCTCCTTCAGGGAACTAGCAGCAGCTGCATGCCAACCCCTGCCACACTCCTGATTATTTTTTAATTTATTTGTAACCTGACATTGTTGCTATATATAGTAACTATAGAAAGAGTTCCAGGGATGTATGTTGTAGCCATGTTGGTCTGAGGACATAGGCAGACAAGGTTCTTTGGGTAAATCTGGCATCTTTTATTAGACCAACTCAAATAGTTGGAAAAATTCTTCTTTGCAAACTTTCAGGTACCCTTCATCACGCTGAGGAAGTGTCCGCAGATGGTCTGTGAAGAGCACAGACCATCTGCAGACGCTTCCTCTGTTTTTCCAGCTATTTGAGTTGGTCTAATAAAAGATATCAGATTTACCCAAAGAACCTTGTCTACCTACAGAAAGAGTGCTGTTTTTGGATAGATATGCTGGGCTTCATTTCATATAAGCCAACAACCAGTAATCTACACTAGAAACTTGTCATGTGGGCAAGTACTTGGCAAAGTTGCTTACGCTATTCGTTCAGCGCATTTCCATCCTAATCTTCAGTATCCTTACTATCCCGTTCCTGAACTAGGTGATACAGCCAATTGTCCATGTGTTTATAATCGTCTTGTCATCAAGTGCATATCAAAAGCAGCCAAAAATCATTAGCTTCTTTTAAATTTGCTTTGATTCTATTTAACCAAAGTTTCCTGAGGGAAGATCCTAGTGTATTAACCCATGGTATTGCTGTAAGCTGTAGTATCAGAGAGGTTATCATGTCATGCACAGGTATCTGTCTCAAGGTCGACTTGATTGCCTGGGGGATTATAATGAAAACACCATTTTGTGGCTGCAATCTCTAGGATATTGAATTACATTCTACATTTTAAAAGATACTGGACCTGCTGTAACAAAACATGTCTTAAATGTTATGGTATTGCCAAAAAAGGAATAGCTGTATTAGGGTTTTTTGTTTGTTTAATTTTTTTTTTTTTTTTAAATATTTGTTCTTGCCATATGTATCAATTGTTGAGCACTTCTTGTTTGGCATGAGTCATATCCCTTTCCTTCACATGGTCTGGAGGAAAAATTTCATGAAATTAACCTGCTGTGCATTGCATCTGTGAACACAGCGAAAATACAAAGTCCTCTGTCATTCCTAACACATGCTCAAAATATGCAAGAAGTGTCACTTTGCTTCACAAAGGTCCTTGCTGGTTCTAAAAAAGATAACTTTGCAATAGCAAAAAAACCCAATGCTTTGTTTATTTTTATATTATCTTCTATCTAAGGATTTCTGTGTGTTAAAAACCTTAATATGTTTTCCTGGGATACTGCCCTGTGAGACAACGGCATTATCCCTATCTTGTTGTCAAGGATGACTGATGCAGAGAGGCTGACAAACCTGCCCATGATCACTCTGCAGTTTGTGATAGGGTCAGGAACAGAGCCGAGATTTCTTATTTTGTTCTTTGCAGTATTAGATCCTAGTCTCTCCATTCACGTGATGACTTGTTCCTCTCTTCTTTCAGGCACAAGCTTTTCAAACAGCGGTGTGCTACTGGCACCAGCCGCCCCCCAACGATATCACAGCCAGGATTCACTGTGGGATCCTCCTCCACGTCTGCTTCCTTGCCACCTCCTGCCTCTTCTAAGCACAAAATAACAGAAAGACAGGAAAAAGGAGACAAGCTGCAAAAAAGGCCTATGATGCCATTTCACCATCGGCCATCCGTGACTGAAGAACTATGCATGGAGCAGGATGCAGCAGGACAGAAACTGGGGTTGGCGGGGATGGAGACCTCTTTGGAAGTTCCAAACTCCAGAAAATATGAGAAGCAGCTATCTATCCCCACTGGAAATCCAAGCAAACAAATGAATCTGAATCCCATGGATTCACCCCATTCCCCCACCTCCCCTCTGCCTCCTACACTTAGCCCCCAGCCAAGAGGGCAGGAAGCAGAGAATTTGGACCCACCATCAGTACCTGTGAATCCAGCACTCTATGGAAACGGGTTAGAGCTCCAACCATTGCCCAGTCTAGACGATAGGACAGTTCTTGTTGGTCAGAGGCTACCTCTGATGGCAGAGGTCAGTGAGACAGCATTATATTGTGGGATAATTCACAACAATGAGTCATCTGATAAATGGCGGAGCTATGTTCTCCCATCAAGTGAAGATCCAGAATTCAGGCTACCAGATCTCCCATGTGAGAGATGTGATGCAAAGATGGAAGTAAATTCAGACAGTACTGCACTGAAAAGGTAAAAACAATATCTAGTGACCAATGTCTTACCAAATTTCAGTTAGTGTTGCATTCTACATTTACTGGTAGTAGCCACATGGGATATGAAAGCCTTTGGGACTGCTTTAATATAACTGACAACAGAATATAGTCCAGGGGGATTGTATATGGTAGTGATACACAGTAGAAAACAAACTGTATTTTAAATGACAGCTCCTCATATAACTTTTATACCACTACATTAAACTTCTGCAGATGATGCATGGTATCAGTATAGCCTCAGTGATGTCCTGTGTTGTTAGTATTGGTAAACACATAGACGGAATTATAATCTGCTTTCTCTTTATCACTTGTCGTTTTGTGCTGGACAATATCAGTGATGTAATAGATATTCAAAACTACACTAATTCATCTTTTGCAAAAATAATGGTGCCCTTGGAGTCTTGCCTCTTGAATTTGGTGATATTTTTTTTCAAATTTAATGAATTCCAAAAGTTGCATTAATTAATGCCAGATTTCAGCGAGAAGGATAGGACTCTCCCTGTTATAACATTGTATTTCTTAATTTTAATTTGCTCAGTTCTGTAGACTTTAAAATTGTACTCATAAATTTATTCACATTGTATTCATAAAACCTAATCAGCACACTGTGGAGTTGTATAGTTCCTTTGTAATGGAATCAGTATTGTCAGTAAGTACCTGATCTTTCACTATTAAAGTGAATGAATGTTACCTTCTGAATTTCAGTGGGCACAAGATCAAGACTGAACTATAGAATATTTCCTTTCCTGCTCATGCACAAAAGCAAATATATATAAATTTAGGAGGTTTTTTTGCTTAGAAAAAGGAAATGGCACTTGTGTCTCCCTTGGTAAAGAATATTTGCTATATAAGCAGCTTTTAATGGTCAAGCATTTTTAGTTGCTTGCCTTCAAAAGCATTAAAATGTTTTTGATTTTGAAGTAAATCTCCTTTTCCTCTTACCTGAGAGTACAAATTAATTTTGTGCAAATTAAAAAAAACAAATAAATTTGGGCAGTATGGAAAGTGTCAACCCAATGGGAAAATCAGAGCATTTCATAAAAGATAACTATAGAAACATTTTTTAAGTTATTACATAGTTAGCTCCAGCAGTCACAACTGTAAATGAGATCACAGGCAAATATTGCCATACTTACTCAAATATAAGATGACCCCTCCCCACCAATAATTAGATTCTGTATGTGGAAAATTTATAAATGTGTTATAATTTTCCAGTTATAGAATCTAATTATTGGAGATTTGCCTTAAATTTATCACCCTCCCACTGATATATCTATAACTGTACCTCTAACAACCTGTCTTGTGACTGCTGTGTTTCACTGGACAGTCCACTTTTATAGTTACATCATTCTTAAGACTCATTACAAAGACTGCACTGCGCACCCTTGTTCCTGCACACTTGCACATCCATCCCCATTCCCTTGAAACAGTCACAATTGTGCAAAGGACTACCTCACTCCCCTCCCACATCCCAAATCCCCCTTCTGTTTGTTCAGTCCTTTCACTCATTGCCATCATCCTCATTACTATCTTTGAAAAGTCTATGCCAGTCCCCTCTCTTCCATATGATGTCCACCATCTCTTTCTTGTCCTCCTCTACTGTCTTCCTATAGTAGCAGTACATCTCACTCAGGCTCACTCTAATGCAGACCTCAGCTGTGAGGTTTGTGTGCCTGTTTGTAGGAAGTTCCTGGTCTTCCACAGGACTTTCTGAAGCAAGAGATGAATTTGTTGAAGTGGGCTGTCAGACCCTGTGCTGCTTAGTCAAGTTCCCTTGCAGAACCACCTCTCTGGTCAGGGTTATGAACCCTGTTATTACCAGGCAGAATATGTGAACACTCTCTTTTTCTCTCTCTCTCTCTCTCTTTTTTTTAAGGATTTTTTTTTCAAGTCCATATGCGTGATGTTAGTCCAAAGTCAAAAGGCTCATGTTTGACCTTATAGTTCATAGGGCTGGGCCCCAGCAGAGTCCACAGCATTTCAAGCCATGGTGATCCCACAGCTCAGCATTGCTCACTACATGGGTGTACTCCAGATACCACCCCCCACAAAGGATCCATGTGCTAATTAACCCCCCCTCATGACTGGAATCGAGTGTTCTTGTCACGAGTCCTGGGATCCTCCAAAAATGTGTATGTAAATGAGGCTTGGGGCAGCCTGATACAGTTCCACTTCATGGAGGATAGGGTCACACTAATCATATGCAACATACTGAGAGAGGGAGCTACAGAGGGATTCTGGGTGAACTGTTTGAGGCCTCTGGTGAGGAAACAAGAATGACTAGAAATGGGAAAGAAAGGCACAGCTCAGCTGTGGGAGTGAAGAAGAAATTAAAACATATTAAGTGTATTGGCTCACCATGACTTGAAAAAAAGTTGGCACTGAGGGGTTTTCCATGCAATGGACATTACCATATATCTTACTCAGGTGGGCTGTTCTTGTGGTAGGTTCCCATCAGCATATTAGACTTCTTGTCTAAGATCAGCATTTTTGGCACCAAAGGGAGGATTTCAGGGCTGGCTCTAGCTCTCCTGATGCTGGCCTGGTATTGCAGTGCTTCCCTGCAGAGGGAACACCTACCTGGGTTTTTTTTTAAGGGCCATAAATAAATAATGTACCCATCAGTAAGTTTGCTCCGTATGGGCCGTGCGTTTTATGCTCAATGCTCAGTGTTGGCTGCACTTTATCAGATTCATAGTCAGTTTACAGTACTGAGCACATGCTGCTTTTGGCAGCAGTTTAACGATAGACAATGTATTTAATGAGGTTTCCTTGTATGCAGTTGTAAGACAAGGGTCTTTTCCCCTCACGCTGATTGGGGAAAACCTTATCTTGTATTTGAGTAAATATGGCGCACAAACTCAGTCTCTTTCATTGGCTTAACAGAAAAGTTGACAGTGTAGTGAGCAAGTGTTTAATGTTAGAAGGAAAACAAATGTTTCAAGTATTTCAAACCAGACAGAGCAAAACATAAAAGTCACTGTATTTGTAAGAAAATCTGCAACATTGCTACTTTTGTCTTTAGTAAAAAAATGTGCGTGTTCTTTTAATAGTGATTTTTTGTTTGTTTGTTTTTGGGGTTTTTTTATGTTTAACTTTTCAGACTTTTAGCGCAACCTAATAAACGATTTAAAATTTTGGAAGACGTCAAACCAGGGCAGACAGTGAACTATCTTGACCCCTTGCCTCTAATACAGCAATCTGGAGAAGGGTTAGGAGATGCTAGTGATCCTTATACTTTTGAAGATGGTGATATAAAGTACAGCTTCACTGGCACTAAAAAATGCAAACTTGGGACAGATAAAGATCCTCTGAAAAAGAATAAGGTACTGTATCAGACCAGAGTGTTGTTATTACTGGTATTATTGTTGTTGTTTGTAATAGTATAATAGCACCTGGTGTGCTGTAGTAATTCATAAGATGATGCAGATCTCTGTTCAAGAGAACAATAATAGGATCCATCTTTTAGAACTTACTGGGCGCGTCCAGGTGAGAGCACATGTGTCTCTTGCAGCATCTCAAACCCCATGAATCGCTGCAAGAGGCACATACAGAAACAAAAAACACATTCCCCACGCTACAGATTTGCAGTGCAGGGGCAGTATCCCCCACACAATACTCCCAAGGCTGGAGACAAGCAGGAGAAAGAGCAGGAGTCTGGAGATGAGCACGGGAATGAGCAGGATGCTGGAGATCAGCCCCTGGAAATGAGCTTTGAGACTTCCCCTTCTGTCTCCAGCCTCCTGCTCAGTTTCTGGAGGTTGGAGATGAGCAGGAGAATGAGCTGGGCCTGGAGACCAGTGGAGGTTTGCGGCGGAGCTGTAGCCCCTGGTGGGGACTGGGACCCTGCAGGCAGGGTAGTCCATATGCTGTGTATGGGGGGCTTTTCCCTGTGGGAGACAGGGGACCCATCCCTCCTAAGCAGCCCCTTCAACCACAGTCTCCCCACACCTACCCACACACTGACCGGCATCCCTCCACAGCCACCCATACCCCTTCACCCCACATTCCCCCATCACACACCCACCATGTGATAAGGAAACCAGGAGCAAACATTAAAACATATAGACACTTAAGATTTATTTGTGTTGCTAGAGACACTGGTAGGCTTCCGAATTGCTTTAACATTGTAAACATAGCAATAAAACATTGCCCATCTGATCACTCCCTCTCTCCCTCTCTTTTGTTCTAATTGTGGAAGAATGTGGATTTTGGGGTACTTTAAAAAGTGAATTTGGGATGCTGTTTCAGCAGTCTAGCTGACCCAAGGGGCTAGTGTCCCCAGATACCAAGTGGCTGGGCCTCAGAAGCTCCTGAGGGCAAGTAGTCCTGAGCTGCTCGCCAGGGCAGGTTTTTATACTGCTGGGGCCAGCACAGGTGCTGGCACCAGGCTCTAGCTCCCTCTGGCTGGTGATCCAGGAGGAGCCAGCCGGAGTTATTTTGCCCCAAGTGGCACAATTTGCTCCACAACAAAGTGCATGTCCGCTGAGGCACATGCCCCGGTTCAGATTTGCACCGCATCTATTTGAGCTGCTGCGAGTGCATGTGCTTGTATATATGGACGCACCCATTTAGTTCACACCTCATTATGTATATAGGAAAATATTTGTCTCCATCTGATGTGTTTGAGTTGGTGGCTCCTAACTTAATCCTTCTGACTTAATCAATCGTGTTTAAATTGTGTTAAAATGATGTTATAGTTATCTTTCATACTTACATATTTTAATTTTGACCATCAGAAAAACACAGTCAAGTAAAATAAAGGACTAAAGCCTTTAATTTCCATATATTCTTATGGTTCTAATTATAGAGAAAGAATTTGCAGCATTTTTTTAAGTTCTCATCTGCTACAGCTGACACATTCAGCTCGCTGCAAAGCATAGGTCTCTCTATCCCCAATCATCTTCTTTGCCTTGGGCAAGACCATCCAGCCGTCTGTTGAATGGGTTTGTAATATCAATATTATGTTGGTTTTGACATCTCCTCGCAGCTTTTCTTCCACATGAGAGAGAATGATTTGATCACTATTCTGGGGCCATCTGCCTTCACACCTGCAGGATATTTCTCCTTCCCGGTGCATCTTGCTCTTTGTAATCCTCTCTCTTTGTCTGGCTGTTCACCTCATTCATTTATTTCTGTAGGTAATTCCTTCACCATGGTTAAAATTTTCAGATGCATATGTTCTATGCAAATTAAACAGTCTTACCTTCTTTAGCTACCCAAAAAGATGGATATTGATGGATTATTTGTAAATGCTGGAATATTATTTCATGTTTTTCCTAATATGGAAGATTCATATATGAATGTTCTTGTCTTCCTCCCTGCACCCCCCTGTTTTTAAAGACTTTTTGCACTCTTCAAAGAAAAGGCCTGATAACACTTAAGTAACATTCAAAATAGACGAGACAAGAATAGGGCTGTTTTTTCTTATATAGCTATTATATGCTCAATATATGACATGCAGCATGTCGTGTCTTCCAATTCTTGGCTCTCTGCACAGAGACCACTTATGCCAAATTGTGCAGCTGATTTGTGATACGGTCACTTGACCACTGACAGTAAGTGTTTAGTTTATAATAAAGACAGAAAGCAGTAGTGAAGTATAAGTCTTGATTCAGTCCATCTCATTTTTCTTTTCTCCTGTGTTTTCCAATGTTTTTGCATATAAATAATCAAATTTCTGTATGTGTGTCTGGATTCCATATGTAGTCAGAAGATGGAATTGGTACCAAGGAGATCCCCACACCTGGTCATTCCACACCGGTGCCTGATGGGAAAGATGCCATGTCTATTTTCAGTTCTGCTCCTAAAGCAGGTGGGTGCTGGCTTCTTTAATATTTCTGCTTAAAAGAAAGTCATACTTCTTACCATTTTAAATTGCAGAAGAGATTCATATTCTAAAAGCTTTAATTCAGGATGAAAAATATTTGTGGTGGCCTATTACAAGAGGCAGGAAGAATAAAAAGCATCTAACAAATTAATATACTTCATTTTATTTATAGTTAGCCTTGTTCTTTTTACCGTAAAAAAAAAAAAAAAAAAAAAGCAACTTGGAGTTCAGTAAAGTCTATCAGTATGGAAATGTATTATTTTATGGGTAGTCTTCAGTATTTGACCTATATGTTGAGTCTAAGTACTCGAGTTTACTTCTAGAATTAATCTCAGAACACAAAATTGATTTCTATGATTTTTGTCTCCCGGCTAAAGTGATGTGTGAAGTTAAAAAGAAGTGTGTTTTTCCTCCACTTTTGGGTTCTTGCTGTTTCTCAAGCTTTTTGTTTCAACTCTTTTCCACAGATACCCGGCAGGATGGTGCTGCAGGCCGAGTTGGCTCTGGGAGCCTCACACAGGTGACAGATCTGGCTCCATCACTTCATGATTTAGATAACATCTTTGATAATTCTGATGAAGATGAGCTGGGCGTAAGTCTGCGGGACTACATTAAGTACTTTGAATAACAACAGCTAAAGAAAAATGCTGTTGGGATAAAAGAAGGAATCAGTCATTGCACAGGGATGATGGAGGGAGTTGTTAGGTAAACAGACCAACACTTACAGTGGGAAGAGAAGACAGCAACCAGAAAACAAATTGTTTAAGAAGCTCCCTCACACAGGAAAGTATCAGTGCATTAAAATTCAGCAACATTTGTAGTCAGATCATTTAGATAGCAGTATGGCAAATTTTGCTACCCATAAACATTGCAGAGAGAGATTACAGGAATGTTTGCCCAGGCAAAATACTGTATTTTTGGACTGAGTAACTTTTATCTGAAGACACTTCAGGCTTGCATCCGCAGCTATGTTGTTCATGTATTTGTGCACAGTAGAAAAGATCTTAGCTCCACCGCCTGAGAATCTGTTCCTCTGTCTTACTCAAGACACCACAGGAAAAAATAAAATCATCCTTACTTTGTTCCAGTTAATCCTTGAAGCAGGTGTGTTGTCGTCCCCTCCACCGCCCCCCCCCCCTCCCCTGCCATATTCCTTGTACAAAAGTAAAGTGGTTAATAAAAGGAATATGGTAACTGGGTTGTTATGAAAGATAAAAGAACATAAAGTTACACTGATCACTTGAAAAATCAAAATTATAATGAAAGATAGAGTTAAGAATAATTACTGCCTTAAAATGTAATCTAATCTAGTCATAATGGCACAGAAGCTGATCCTGAGCTTACTGGAGGTAAGTGGGATGTTCTGAAAGTCTTTTGCCCCCTTTTCTGAAGTCCTTTTCTTTTAAAAGCAGAATTTATTTACCACCTTCTTGTCATGCTTCACTTTTCCTCTTGCACCTGTAGTCCTGAATGACATAGCTGAACATACAGATAAAAGAGAGCACTCTCCTGCCTGTTGGCCCTTCTTTCCTGCCATGATGCATTGGTATTTTCAGTAGTGCTTTCAGAGATGCCAATGAGTGTTGTGCAGAAGTAAAATAGCAGCCTTCAAAAATCATGCAAAGCTTTTGATGTGGAAGCATCTGCTTCCTCAGATATTTAAAGCTTTGCCAGGCCTAGTTGGAATTGAAAAGCTGGAGAACAAGCAGAAACGAGTTACATTTATTTTAGCTGCTGTCAGCCATCTTTCTGCAAGCGACTGCAAAGTGAACTCTAATGAGTGTTGAATTCCCTTTTTTTTACTATTATATTACAAAATTACAAGGTCTCTCACCCATTTCACTTCAGCTACAGTGGCTACTGAACCAGCCAATTATAGAGGACTGTGCTATTAAATTCCATATTAGTGCCATTTCTCTTAATATCTGACTTGGGTGGTCCAAATCTGAATTTTAACCTGTCTTAAAGACTGCTGTTATCTCTTAGCCTGTGCCCTTTGGGTTGCGGCCCATGTCCGTCGTGTATACTCTAATCTTATGTACTATGCTACAACAGAGGTAGCACGCGCTCGTTAGAGAACTTTATTCCCAGGGTTTTACTGACATGTTCAAATAGGAATCTAAATAGAGAAGCAAATAGAAAAAATTTGTTAACGCCAAGTTAAATGTATGTGATCGTTTTATGTTAGACACCTAAAGCCTGAGATATGTGACTTACCTATTAAAGTTGAAAGAAAGATAAAAATAAAATCCAATTGCATAAAAATAAGTACTCAGTAAAACAATACAAAATGGAAGATAATAAAATCCTTCAACTAATGCTAATGTGGTTTCAGAAATCTTAATACTTTATTAGATTCTGATGTCTCTGTTCTTTTTTCAATGCATTTCATGAATGTCTGGTATTTAGGCTGTATCACCAGCTCTGCGATCATCAAAAATGCCTGCAGTCGGGACTGAGGAACGCCCTTTGGGGAAGGATGGGAGAACAGCGGTACCTTACCCACCAAGTACGTTGTCTCATGTGCACAGTTTTGTTCAGAGCTAATATTTCTTCCTAAGTACAATATCCCTATATTTGTCATGTCAGTCCTAGGAGTAAGACCCAGTATGTGCCATGGTTTCTGTACTTACTGGAGGCTACCCTTAAATGAAGGCAAGAGAATTTTAATCAATTGTCCCAGAGGAAAGTTTGAATGGCAGCATGTAAATATTTTTAAAATTTATCTCCCACGATCCAAGATCCCATTAGTTTGGTATTTCCACCTTTGATTAGAAACACAGAAGGAAGTTGTTACATACCTCTATGTGGAAGCTAGCCCAGTGTCCTCATTGTATTGTTTATCCTTAATTAGGTGTTGCACCATTACCGTGTCATTATTTTTAAAACAGAATCATGCTAAGTTTAGTAACCATCCAGAATTTAAAGCTGAGACTTCCCCTCCAACTATTACAATGCGATCTAGCTGGAAAGTAATTATATTTAATGTAAGATGACTTAATTCTGAAGCCACCCTCAGTTTAAATCTGGGCATGGAATACTTAATGTAATTGAAGTAGTGGCTTCTAGATGAAAGTGCACTGTAAATTTTAAAGAGACATTCACAATAGGAGATACGCTTCTTGTGCAGCTCAGATAACTCTGCCCTTAGTACTCTTTGATAAGAACTCAGTTTTGCGCATTAAATCAATAGAAGCTTATGGATGTGTAACAATTTAAGATTGGAGCTTAGTGTACTGAGAACTTAATATGGATATTAAAATCACAATATTTTTTTTCATGAAGATTGTTCCAACTACTACAGGGAATGGTAGGTTTTACACTGAAGTCTGTGGGTGTTTCTGTCCATCATTCATGTCATTGCTTTTTAATTATTTGTGTGTGTGTGCATGAGGTGGGGGGAAATAACTTTTGGTGCAATACTAAGAATCCAAATTGTGAATGATATATTCTTTGGCCCAGAAGACAGAAAAAACTAGTTTGACTATGTGGCTACTCTAAGCAGAAATCAAACTTCCTTGTAAATCACTTGTTAATGTCTGCTCATTAACTTCAGCTTGTAATGAGAACAAATTGAGGGGAAAAACCATGGTGTCACAGGGATGAGTCAGAGAGTTTTATGGATCCATAAAAGTAGTCCTGATTTACTCAAATGTAGAAGTATGAAGTGTACAGAGATTGGATTTTGACAGCTTTAGTAGATCCATAGCTTTCTAAAATATGCAAAGCTTTCTCAAGCATGACACACATGAAAATGAATAATGGTGGCCAGCCAGTTTCTTTAGCTTTTTTTTAATTAAGCATTTTTCTTTTTCTTTTTTTTTATAAATCTGCACTGCAGAATTTTGCAAAATGGAACTCAAAGGTATAGGTGTATGGCATAATACAGGCAGACAAGATTTGTTGGGCAAATAGTTGGAAAAATTCTTCTTTGCAACCTTTTGGGTATAAACAACCTTCAAAGCAAAGAAGAATTTTTCCAACTATTTTATTTGGTCTAGTAAAAGATATCAAATTTACCCAAATAACCTTGTCTGCCTATGTCCTTAGACCAACATGGTCATATACCCCTGACATAACACAGGTCACTTTGGAGTAAACTAACTAGATATACTTGCGTTTTCTTCTCTTAATCTACTCTCCATCATGCTTTGACACTAGCTGCTGAAACATGACAACATCTGTGAGAAACTAAAAATGAATGATATACCATAGTAAAGGCCTGCTGACTTAGTCATTTTAGCACTACTCATAACCAACTCCTTTTTTCCTGCTACTTGAAGAGCACATCACAGATCAACCTCATGGAATGATTTCAGTTAGCATTAGAGCTGGGCAGGACATAGTTTTCCCATCTTACAGGGTTTTTTTTTTTTAAGTTTACATTTTCTCCATTCCATATTAGGAAAAAATGGATCCTTTTGAATCTGTTTGCTGGAGAGGGAAGAGAAGAAGAGAGTATGCTGATAATCAGTGGTTTAGGGTACTGTCCCCAGGTATAGGAGACCAGATATAAATCTCTTGACCGAATTCAGACAAAAGATTTTAACCTCAGTCTTTCATATACCTGATGAGTTCTGTAGCTACCAGGATATTACCTATTTTGGAGTTAGCCTGTCAGTTTCCTTTTGGAGTTGTTCCACTTTGTATAAATCAGAAGTGTCACAGCCTGTGGGCTGGATCCAAATCATAGGCTAGGGACAGACATTACAAATAAACTGGTTTAAGGAATCAGAAACTGGTTTAAACCTGTAACAGAACAGATGTTCAGTGCACATAAACCAGTTTAAAAATGGCTGAAACAAGTTTGAGATACACCCAGTTGATGTAGTATCAGACTTAACTGCTTTTGGTCAAGGCGGTTTACGCAATGTCTGTCCCAGACCCCTTCCTGGTTTAAGTTAAATCAGAGTCCCCCATCATCCTGGCATGCTCTCTGGGATGGGCAGGGACTCTCTGCTCCAGAGAGCTAGGCTGGCCCCTCCCCTCTTCTCTCTGGCTGCAGCTCCAGTAGAGACTACACATACATGATTCCCCCCTCCCCTCTGTCTTACACACACACCTCTCAGCATTAGCTAGCATACCACATACCGGCTGTGGTCCATGCTGTGGGAAACAGGACAAAGGCAGACAGGACATGTTGGCTTAGGGCTGATTTTTGGAGCTAAACAAGAGTTATCTGGTAATGTCCCTTCCTTTGCAAAAGTTGTGGAAGAAAAGCCCTTGTTGAAGGGAAGGGAGGGCTGCTTTAGCGTCCCCCGGCTTTTAGCCTGAGCCACTGCAGGCATGTGCCTGCATTTCTAGAATGAAAAGGGAATGTCTGGCCACCTTCAAATTGGTTCAAGCTTTGAAGCTTAGACTAACCTGCAATGATTGAATCAATTCAGGTTCAGGCTTTTTGAATGTCTGTTCCGAGCCATAGAGCCCCATCATCTAGCCCTTGGTGCTGGTCCTAGGTCTTGTTGACCCATTCACCACACCTGGCATGAGTGAGACCGGCCTACATGCAGGGCCCAGGACACATGCTGCACGCAGCTTCTACTCGGAAATGTGTGCTGCACAGGGCACCCGTGCAAGGCTGTATGTGGTACCTGCTTTGGCTGGTCCAGGAAACACTGCATGTGGTGCTTGCTCCAGCTGGTCTGGGCCTAGTGCCACGTGCAGTATGGGTCTTGGACTGGCTGGAATGAGCACTGTGTGTGTTATGCATCCCAGACTGCCTGGAGCAGGCACTGCATGCAGTGCGGTCCTGGACCAGCCAAAGAAGATGTTGAATCTGACACCAGGGTAGGAGAGGGAGTGGGATGGAGGGAAGGAGAGGGGTCTGTGGGCCCAGTCCAGCCTGTGGGGCTGGCTCTGGGTTGTTCATTTGGTCCATGGACAAGCACATACCACTTGTCCAGCCGGCAAGGCCAGATGTATTTGACACCACTAGTGTGTATATACATAATTATATACCTAGTGTACCAGAACTATATCCCCACTTAACACCCATTAGGCCATTCGAGTCCAGTGTGGAAGACCTGCATTCAGTTGCCTTCTATGAATCAGGCAGAACATGGACTTGAATTTGGGGATCCTGCATCCCAGAGTGCCCTGATCAGTAGGCTTTTGGCTGTTGTAGGGTTTTCTTACATTTAATAGATTTTAGGGTTGGAAGGGACCTATTAGAACATCAAGTCTGACCCCCTCCCCAGGTAGGAATGAGTGCTGGGGTCTGATGACCCCAACCAGGTGTTTGTCCAATCTCTTCTTAAATACCTCCAAGGAAGGGGACATTACCACCTCCCTTGGAAGTGTATTCCATATTTTGGCAAGCCTCACTGTAAAGAATTTTTTCCCGATGTCCAGTCTAAATTTGCTTTCCTTCGGTTTGTGGCCATTGTTTCTAGTTACCCCGATGGGCGCCCTGGTAAACTTTGTATCCCCTATTTCCTGCTGTCCCCCCTGATGAGTTTGTAGATGGCCACAAGATCACGTCTTAGCCTTCTCTTGCGGAGGCTGAAGAGATTCAGGTCCCTCAATCAGTCCTCAATTGGTACCTCAGTAGGAGGGCATCTCCCTATTTCTCATTTCTTTCCTTTCTTCTAAGTTAAATGTTGTGAAATCTGGTGTGTTCCAACAGGGCCCCACATCAGTATATTCTTATGGAGAAAACTTAAGTCACAAAAGTCCCAACCAGCTGTCCTGTATACCAATTTTAATTTAAACATAAGTACCATCTTTGGACTGCACGAAGTCCAAAATAGTTATAAAGTAGAAATTTAAAGACTATAATAGGGGTACAAATAGAATCAGGCACTTAGGAGTGTCAGCAACATTGCTTGAGTGCAGGGTAGCTGTGTTGGTCTGAGACAAAAAAAACATACAAACAACTAGAACTCTTGGTTCCAAAATGTACCATCTACACTTTTCCCAGAGCCTGACGAAGGGACTTTGATCCCAAAAGCTTGCAGAAAAGGAAAATTTTCTTGCCATTTTCCAGTTGGTCTAATAAAAGGTATCATTTTGGAACCAAAAGTTCTAGTTTTTTGTACGTCTTGCTTGAGTGCATGTTTTTGTGAGGGCAGTAAGTTTACTCTTACATAGTTTTATTTTTTTAAACAATAAATTTATCGAAGTAAAACCTTACGTCAAACAGACATCTCTTTTCTTAAGGGTGGGAAAAATCTATATTCTGAATTTTAAGCAAAACAAATCCATTGTAGCACAAAAAGGAAAGAAGGTAATTGGGGGAAAAATGTAGTATGTCCGTACTGATTTAAATTTCAGTTCATGCAACATACCTAATTATTTCTGCATTTTTTCTTTAAAATGAATGCAGAATAAAAGATCGATGGTTACAGTATGTTAATTTATGTAGAGATAATTATATCCTAGATAATTTTTCCGTGCCTTGGTGGCTCAGCTGTAAAATGCATATTTTGCAGCATCCTCTGGGACTTGCCTGTTATTTTTTTTAGATGCCTGGAGGCAGGATTTCTAATCAAGGCAGTTCTGTGTTGATGCTAGCAATAGCATTTCAGTATATCTTCCAAGGGTTGACAGAATGGACCAAAATAAAGTTCCATTGGCTGTAAGTCAGTGCAGCATTTTGGCTTTGTGCATCAGAAGTGTAGCCAGTCTCTGTTTTAGGATTTTGTCACAGATCTTCAGAAGGAAAGACATCTATTTTAGATCCACTCAGTTAACAATAACTGGGGTTGAACCCCATTGTGGTTCTTTCATCTCATTAAAAAGGAATTGTTATTGTGATTAAATACTGCATATCTTCAAATGTGTTTTTTCAGTTGGGCAGTAATCTTGAAAATATCCATGGAAATTTACTCTGTTACAATTGACCTCAATTAAATTAGCCTAGATTTACATTAGTGTGAAAGCAGCCATGGAACTGCAGTCTTTTCCCTTGGTTTTAACTAACAAAATAAAAAGCCAAAGCTGAGATGGATTCAGTCTCTTTCTGAAGAGGATTATGAAGAGTTTATTTTTGATGATTAACAAAATCTTATTTTGTGATGTTTAGCTGTGGCAGATCTGCAACGGATGTTTCCAACACCCCCATCCTTGGAACAACACCCTGCTTTCTCCCCTGTAATGAATTATAAAGATGGAATAAGTTCAGAGACAGTGACAGCTTTGGGGATGATGGAAAGTCCCATGGTCAACATGGTTCAGACACAGCTAACAGAGTTTAAAATGGAGGTGGAAGATGGATTAGGTAGCCCAAAACCTGAAGAAATAAAGGTAATACACTTACTATTACTTTTATAGCCCCATCTATATGTGTGTTTTTCTTTAATAAAAAAACTTTCAGTAAGGTGCTGTAGAGATGCCTGGAAGACTGCTTTAACAGATTTGAAATTAATTATACGAAGTTTTCGGTAACCTTGCAGCGGGTAAAATTCCCATTTTATGAAAGAAGTTTTCAGTTTATTGCTTAACCTTATGATGAGAAGAGAAGCTATATATAAATAGTTATATAATTTATTTATAGATTTGAGGTGCTGGTCTCAGAATAAGAACATCTGATAGCTGCTTGGTGCCTATGTGAAACGAGTTTGTTTTTTTGGTTAGTATCTAGTGGATGTCAGCTCATACTTCAACAAATACTGTCAGTGTTGCCACTACTGGCACATACTTGTTTGCCAGAGATTTTTCTGTAGTATATATCACTGTGCTGCATGGCAGTGTCTACAGAGAGGCCCAAGAAGGAAGAACACTTATATCTAGAGGTCATCCTACTGGCTAGGGTTCAAAATCATTGGCAGAGTATTATGAGAGAGAAAATCGCAGTGCTGCTTCTTGTGCTTTGAATTTTTTTTTAATAGATTTTAAGGTCAGACAAGAGTATTAGATATTCTGATACTACATACATCACACAAGCCATAGACATTCACCCAGTTACTCCTGTAGTGCTCCCATTTGTTTGTATGGCTGATGTGTATCTTCTAGAAAAGTATCTTAGTGTGAAACATCCACTTCCTGTGGTAATTTGATCCATTGGTTAATTATGTCAGTACTCTAAAATTGTGCCATATTTCACATGTGAAATTGTCTTTCTTTAACCTCCAGTCACAGGTTCTTCTTATGCTTTTTACTGCCAAATTAGAAAGCCCTTTAGCCCTTTGATGAGGGGCGGGCAATTATTTTGGGCGGAGGGCAGCTTAATGAGTTTTGGCAAGCCATCGAGGGCCACATGACAGGCAGCTGGGGCAGATAAATATTAATTTTCTAAATTTTTTAGGGGCCCCACAGGCCAGGTAGAATGGCCTGGCAGGCCGCATCCGGCCCACAGGCCGCATTTTGCCCACCCCTGCCTTTGATGATATTTATATGCCATAACTAGGTCACCTCTTATCTTTATAACAAGCTAAGTGCTCAACCCCGGGCCCACAGGCTAGATCTGGCCTGCCAGCACCATGTCATCTGGCCCATGGGACTCCCCATGGATTTATGGGGAGCCCTAGGCCCTGCACACTGGATCAGGTACCTGATCTGAGCATGAAGGGACAGGCAAAGGTGGCGCCAGCCCCCAGGGCCCAATCCTGGCATGGGAGGGTGGCCCCAGGCCCAGTCCCAGTGCATGGAGGCAGTACTAGGCCCTGGGCCCTGATCTGGGCACACAGGGCTTGATCTGACCCACAGAGCAGCCCCGCACCACTCATCTGTCCCATGAGTCCAAAAGCGTGAGCACCACTGAGCTAGTCCAGGTGCGCTTGTTTAGTCTCTCGCTGTAAGATTTTTTTTCCAGTCCTAAGCTTGTGTAGCTCTCTTTTCCATCTTCTCCAATTTTTCAAAACTTTCTTAAAATGTGGCCATCTGAACTAGAGACAGTTTTCTGGTAGCAGGCTCATCAGTGCCTCGTATAAAGGTAAAATCATCTCCCTATGCACCATCTTTCCTGTTTCTATATCCAGTGGTCAGATTTGTTCATTATGCCACAGAATCACAATGAGAGTTTATGGTGATTTGTTTATCTGCTCTAACCCCTAAAACTTTTTCATTTGCTCCTTTCCAGACAAGAGCTCTCCATTCTGTGGGTATAGGCTTCATTCTTTCTTTCTAGGTATATTACCTTTCACTAAAATTAATTGGTTAGAATGGGCTCAGCATACCAAGCTACTGGGGCCATCTTTCTGTCATCTGCAGATTTTATCAGTAGTGATTTTACATTAATTTTAAGTGATTGATAACAAAATATCTGTGATGGGCAAATGAATCTGCCATGTGCTAATCCAGTGGGGGCCTAGCTTTCTGGGAGGCGTGCCACTAATTATCCTTCACCCTCCCTGAGTGCCACTACAATCCCCTTCCCCTGCCCAATCTGTTCTACTTTCTGCTGCCTGTTTTATGCTCCCTACCCCATCTGCTGCTGTGCTTTCTGCTTCCTGCTCTACCTGACACTGTGCTGCTTGTCCCCTCCCTGATCTGCCACATACCACACGCTGCAAATGCCTGTGCCACTCGTGGCATACGTGCTGCAGTTTGGCCACCCCTGTGCTAATCTATGAATAAGGATATATAATAAATGTTTGGTTCTCCTTTGAGTAATCATCCACATGCACATTCTCATCTGGGGTACATCCTAAATCCCATGCTTTAGCTGGAGACTTTTATTATTGGGTCCTAGATATGGTAGGTATCCTAGTTATGAACCCACTCACAGCCCATCTCCTCCTCCTTTTTCATGGACCCTTCTCACAAGAGTTTGCTGCAGGAAGAAGATTGTTCCCTTCTGGCAGTAAGGACCTTAGAACTAGTCCCTGACATCTAAAGGGAAAATGGTTACTTCCTACATCCAAAGAGTAAGGGAGGTTGAAGATCAGTCCTGGACATAAAGGTCAGCGTATTCATTTGTAAGCTCAAGTTCAAGACGATCAGTCTTGGTGGCATTATTCCCCTCATTGCATCAAGAGGACTGGTTCAGATACCATAACTTGTGCAACTCTTACTTCCACATTGCCATAAGGCAGTCACACAGGAACTATCTCTGTAGTAGTTTCACCAAAGAGCTATCAGTAGTGGCAGTGTACTTAGGCAGAGAATCCCAGTTTATCCCTGCCTCCACAGATGATAGCTAGGGGGATTTTTACCATTCAGGGACACATCTGAGCACGTAGCTCCAAATTACAACACACAGTATTGTACCACCACAGTATTAGGCTTCCATAGAGAAGATGGATCTCACCACCTGTGTAAGGCAGCAGTGGCATTGTAGTACTGGTGCATGAAGCAGGATAGATTTGCACCTTATAGTCCAACTATGCTACAGAAGCATAGGCTTTAGTGAGCACTGGCTTTCTTCATCACTTAGCATTAGATGAAGTAAGCCAGATCCCACCCATGGGGCCCCCCAAAGGTCCAGAAATTTGGCAGCAGGGGAACAGTGGCAGTGTTAATCGCCGCTTCCCTGCTGCTACATTTCTGGACCTGTGAGAAGCCCTACAGGCCAGATAATGTGACCCTGCACACCAGTGCACAGCCAGATCCAGGTACTTGGGACTCATCTGGCATGTGGCCATATTTGGGCGTGTGGGGTGGGGTTATGTGCTGAATCCCACGCCCACAGAGTCAGAAGGCTGGGTGCCACTGATCTAGCTTAATAATAAAGAGCTGTGAGAAATGCAAACAGGAAGCCGTACAACATAATGTTCCAGCACACACTTGAAAGTAGACTCTGTCTCTGTGGACTTCAAAGCTTGTATTGCTAGAACTGGAAATTAACAGATCAAAGTGCTACAAACAGGTAAAGTCATTTGGGCTGCTTGCAGATGTTAAAAAAAAAAAGCCCCTAAATACAAAAACATTTTTTTACTGGTAGAAGTAATACATTACTTCGGCTTGGCTCCTCAGCGCCTGTATAGATTGGGCTCTTCATCGTGGGGATTTTTCGTGCTTTTAGCTGAAGCTGAGATTCAGTCAGGTATTAGATAAAAGCATCAAAAAGCCCCACTAAAGCACTCGATCTATACTGATGTCAGGTGAGCCGAGTCTATCTAGCGTGCTGCCTATTCTGGGCATGCACTGAACTCAGCGCAGGAGCGTGCTGAATTTAAAGTAAAGCGCCATTTTTGGTTTTTTTTTAATATCTACAAGCAGCCCTGATTCCTGCAAATAGAGAGTCACTTGCCATGGGCTACCAAGGGAGTTGTCAGTGAGCTCTGACAAGAAGTTAAACTGAGACGGAGAAGGTCTCTATAGTTAGGGACAGAAATTACACATAAACTGGTATAAGTGATCGGAAACCAGTTCAGATCTGTAACGCAGCAGAAGTTCAGTGTACATAAACTGCTTTCAAAATGGCTGAAACCAGTTTATGATAAACCTGGATGGATGTAGTATCAGACTTAACTGATTTAAGTTAAATCAGTTTATTGAACTTCTGTCCCAGATCCCCTCCAGAGTCAAGTTAATTCACAGTCCCCCAGCATCCCAGGATGCTTTGCCTCCTATCCCTCTTCAAACCCTCCCCTTTCAGAGTGGGCCTTGGCCCAAGCTATCTGCTCCAGCTGAGCAGGGAGGCATACTCTAGTGCCCCCTGGCTTCTGGCCTGGGCTACTGCAGGCATGTGGCTGCATTTCTGGAATCAAAAGTGAATGTCTGTTTGCTTGCTTACTGGTTCAGTCTACGCAGCTTAGACTAACCTGTGAAGATTGAATCAATTCAGCCTCAGGCTTTTTGACTGTCTGTACTTAGACTTTAGGAGAACGTTTAGGACAGGGGTGGGCAAAATGCGGCCCGTGAGCTGGATGTAGCCTGCCAGACCATTCTATCTGGCCTGCGGGGCCCCTAAAAAATTTAGAAAATTAATATTAGTCTGCCCATGACTGCCTGTTATGCAGCCCTTGATGGCTTGCCAAAACTCAGTAAGCGGCCCTCCACCCGAAATAATTGCCTGCCCCTGGTTTAGGAAGTTAGATCTGATAGGGTCCTCATTTAGAAGATGGTTGCCTGGCAAGCTAGACATCTATAGTTTATTGTTATAAGATGGCTTTTACCTTGCACCACTGACAGATGTTCATTTAGAGGCATGATGGGATCTGATCCATGTTCATGGCAGGATGTAGAATTTTGGAATCGGGGATCAGATCCTAATTGTGCCCTATTTGCCAATCCCTCTGCACTGGCAAGTTGAAAGCTTAGGTACCTGACAGTCAACTAATGGCCTGCCAAAAATATTTTATGTAATATTTTTGTGGCTGGCTTCCCTTTTTGTGGTGCCATTAATTGCCTGAATGTGTGCTTGGGTTACTATTTAAGACACTATTAACAAACTAATTGTGTTTTAAAGTGTAATGTCTGCCAGGGGCCTTGGTCTCCTAACCCGATGGTCCTTGATGCCTTCACAATAATGGTCAAATTCCAAAGTCACGTTCATATGAGACATAATAATTACAGCAACATAGAGTTATAGTCTCTGTATGAGTGTATTCTATGAGCTTTTTGCAACATTTTAGAAGTTTAAAAGTTGCATTCTGGAATGTTGATTATTGTTTACATATCCTAATGAAAATATTGAAAAATCAGTTGTTTTCCAGATGTCAGAGACTTTATTTGTTTTTCTCTTACTCTGGATATTAGAAGAGAGAATCATTCTGTTGAGAATAACAGAAAATTGAGATGGAAGGAACCTCAAGAGGTCATCAACCTATCCCCTCACCAAGGGTAGGGCAAGACAGGATCATTTACACCCAAACCACTCCTGACAGATAGATACTATTCTAAAAAAAAGTTCTTAAAACCTCCAAAATGGAGATGCCACAGCCTCCTCAGGTAATCTGTTCTGGTGCTTGACTCCCTTGCTGCAGTTTAAGCTCATTACTTCTTGTCCTGTCCCCAGCGGACACAGAGAAGATCAGGTTACAATCTTACTCTTTGCAGTAATTTTTCTTACACATATTTGAAGACTACTAGCATGCTTCTCCTCAGAGCAAAACAAGTTAGTTTTGCAACAGGAGGAAATCTGAGTCAAGATCAGGATTTGATAAATTAATTGATGAACTAAAAGATATGATAAGTGGGGAAATATTAAGAAATAATTTGCTCTTAAACAATTTTAATTATCTGTAGCAATGGTATAAAGCACTTTTATTGTGCCTGGACAGTAACAGGTACACTTCCAACAGTTGTGCCAGATCCTTATATATACAGCTCCTGCTTTTGATGCATGTTGATAGGAATCTTGAGACTAAACTCAGTGTAGCTCAAAAGTGCAAGGAGATTTCTTGGTTGATTATTCAGCAGTGTAGGTAGGAATCCTGATTGGCTTAATCTCCTAACTTTTAAGAAGGCACTAGGGAGATGATTTGGTATTGAGGTAAGACATTGTGGTAAGACATTGAATTTCCTAGAAAAAACTTCTGTTACTACTACTGCTATAGTAATAATAATATTTATATTTTCGTAACATCCCAGTAATGCTGTGTGCTTTCTATTAACAGAGGGAAACAGTCCCAGTCCCAGAGGGTGCCTATACACATGCTCCAACATGCTCTAATTAGAACGAGCTTTAGTTAAAGCACCCCTGCAACCATTTTAAAATATGGAATTCTGAATACACGTGACGCTGTGGTGTTTTATTTAGAGCGGCTCTCTGGGAGCTGCTCTAAGTAAAATGCACCCTCCCCCTCCGGAGCACATGTCTAGGCACCCAGAGAGACCTGGAATACCTGGAATAACAGTAACTGAAGTGTCCTGGCTATGGTTCTCTCCAAACAAAACAAAAGTATAATTGATGCTATTGGGCTCTGCTGTTGATTAGCGTCTCCTCTCCTTGCCATTATTAGCACTTGCATTATCAGAGTTCCCACAATGCATTGTTCAGTGTCCAAACGTGCAATATATAGTCCTTGTCCTAAAACAGTTACAGTCTTAGTCAGAAATGTTATCTTTTCAACCTCACTGCAGTTCTGAAGTACATGTACAACTCTAAACCAAAGCCTCTAAAGTGGATAGGGTTAGGCTATAGGTGTTATAAAGCTGTAGACATTTAATTGTGAGGCCGGAAATCCAATTATATCTGCTTAGACGTAGTTTAATTAGTTTTAGTTTATAGTTTTTGTGTGTGTATCTGTATTTATACAGCTGTCTAGCTATAACACACACACACATAGAGATATAGATATTTGTATATAAAACATTATTTTGCCATCTTGCTGTAAGTACTAAGATAACTTTGGTTTTACAGGATTTTTCATATGTGCACAAAGTTCCATCATTTCAACCTTTTGTGGGCTCCTCCATGTTTGCTCCACTGAAGATACTGCCAAGTCAGTGCCTGCTACCTCTGAAGTTGCCAGATGCCTGTATTTTCAGGCCGTCTTGGGCTGTTCCTCCTAAAATTGAACAACTCCCTATGCCACCTGCAGCCACTTTCATCAGAGATGGCTACAAGTAAGTACAAGAACTGCAACAGATGTTGTAATTCCTTACTTGGTACAATAACATTTAAGCAAAATAGTATTTGCATATAATGACCATTCTGTGTGCTGCTGAGTTTATACCAATTACAATAAATGCTGGTGACATGATAATGTTAGAGGTGAACCTAACTACAAAAAATGTTTTAAATCTGTTAAAACTGTCATTGTTTATAAAGTCAGAAAAAAATTTTCTCATTGAAAAACTTGCATAAAGTACCATATTTTTTTGCCATAATATATTTCTAAGTAAGCTCTTCATAGTTTTTTAAAACAGTAAACAAATTGCATTTGATTTAAAATTAATCACTTTCTAGAAAATATAGTTAACAAAAATATTGTCATTCAATAGATAATAATAATGCTATTCAATAGACAGAGATTAAGATTCATGATGCAAGTCTTTCAGTACTAGCATCCAGATTTTTAAAGGCATGTCACTGGGTGTGTCCACATGAGATGTTAATGCGCAGTAGATTAATTCTGTGCATTAACACGTTATAGCTAAAGCTGTGCTATTGCACTAATGCGCAGTAGAATTAGTCTATTGCTCATTAGCATCACTTAAAAGGCATGCACCAGTACTACTGCACAGTAGCTCCAGTTACTGTGCATTTAGTTAGTACCTGTTATTACGAGTACTAAGGTTAATGCGCAGTAACCATGGTGCATTAATGCATGTGTAGACATGCCCATTAATACCTAACTACTTTTAAAACCTAAAGACCCTTAAACATTTGTCTGTGGGCCTATGGGTCAAAATTAGTCACTACTTTACCCTCTCTGTTGGAAATTATTTTTAGATACCAGATGTAATGCCAAATGTGTAAAAAGGTATTTCAAGCCAGACAAAAAAGGCGTATGAATGTAAAGATTGTTTGCTATGTAAGTAATAGCAATAGAACGTTTACACCTACAAGTGGGGCCTGGTTTAAATCATGGGCCCGGCTCGCAGCATGATGGCTCCTTTAATCTTGGAGCTCCCCCTGCTGCTGTTTAGCAAAGGGTCCCCGTCAGCCCTACCATTTGTGACTAACACTATAAAATTGATGCTGAAAGTTGCAAGTCAGTTTTCAGTAAAACTAGGATAAAAGATAGATGTAAAAATGTACTCTTTTCCTCATTTCACTAATGTAAAATATTACTGTCTGACATATCAGGAGTTCCGGATTTAGAAAATCAAACTGTTGTCATGGGCTCTGAGCCTATAAAGAACACAAGATTGTTAATTACTTGATCACTTTAGTTTCTGATTCCCTCATTAGTCTTGTGGAAATGTACCATATTGTCTTACATGGAACATGCAACTCTTCCCCCGGACCAAAATGGCTGTTGCTTGTGTTTGCTCAGAAAACTGAAGGGATAGAGTCTTGTGTAAACCCTCTCACAGCCCTAGCTATTTAATTGAGCACTGTAGCTTGTGTCCAAGGCAACAAGTGAGCTGTTGGAAGTATTTTGAGAGGTCTGTGATATGGAAACAACTTTATTTACAGGAATTTATAGAAAGAACTACATACAGTAAAGAAGTAACAGCCTTGCCACTGCTCTTTGCCTAGACTTGTATGACATAGAGTTAGTCCTCCTGGGAACATAGAGGGCACAGACAGAAATGCAGCTCCCTGCTGTAACTCAGAATGCTTTGCAGGAAGTGCTCTGAGTTGCAACAATCTCCTGGACCAAACAGAAGTTCGCTTTTGGTTCCAGGGGGGTGGGAAATCTAGCTACTGGCTTTGAGCCTGCAGCCAGTTTCCCCTAGCAACTGCCTCTCCTCCCTGCCAGCCCACACTATTTTCAGAATGGGAGGGGGGAAAGGAAGCAGAGGGAACCTGTTCTAGGGGTTCCCCAGCTAAGGCTGGAGGATGGGGTGTGAGAATTGAGCTCCCCGACCTGGGGTGGGCTCCAGTATACCCATCCCCTGCCCCTTCAGTGGGGGCTGAAAAAACCACAGACCAAACTCCCTCTGCTCCCTTTCACCTCTCCAGTTCTGAAAACAGCTCGGAGGTTGGCAGGCAGGCAGACACAAGTTACAGAAGATGCTGTGTTTTGAAACGTCTTCTTTTGAACCCTTAAGCAGTGAGGGTTCAGATTTTCACCTGATTGGCCACCTTTGCAGCAGTCTGCAGCTGTGCACTTGTGTTTGGTCGTGGCTGTAGATCGCTTTCTGTGGCCAGATCAGGTGAAAATTCTCACTTCTGTCTGGGCCCAGAGCGTCCGGAAAGTGTGGCATTGCAGGAGACAAGTCTGCCATACCAGGAAGTTTCCAATGCCATGTTTCCTGGACCCTGTGTTCCCAGGAGTACCTACTCTGCGTCATACAGTTGGCCATGACTTTGAAAAAAATATTTTTGTACATTCTCCCTTCCAAAAAAAAAAGTGCATGTTTTACTTGGGGGTGTGTTGTATGTGAGAAAATACGGTAAATATCAAATTATTGATAGGGCTTGTAGCTGTTAAGTCATGCTTTTTGAAAGCTTTAAATTAAGAGGGAAAGAACAACATATAAATGCCCAAGTAATCAGCTAATGGTCTTGGCCTACATTTTGTGTAATGGACTGGAATAATGGATTCTTCTATCGTTTATGGCTGACAGAAGTTACACTCAAAATGCATATCACCCAAAACATCTCTCTCCCATAATCAGCGTATACTTCAGTGTTGTCATTCATTGCTCTGCAGATAGCCAGTATGACTTCAGCCTTTGAGGACTGATGTGGGACTTGAGTGCAAAATCTAGTCTTTCGGGCACCTATACACGTTCAGTGAGGCTGCTCTGACACTAATTACAGCGTGTTAGAGCAGAATCATTTAATTGACTCTGCTGGAGCATGGTAATTAATGCAGTCATGAGCTTTAGTTAAAGTGTCCCCACCACCATTTTTCAGCATGGGGATGCTGATGCATGAGATGCTCCAGGCACTTTAATTAAAGCAGCTCTTGGAGCCACTCTAATTAAAGCACCTCACTCCTGGAGCATGCGTATAAATGCCCTCTAATCCTCTGGTTTTATCTGAATAGACAGTGTAACAAGTTAACAGTATAATGTGCTCTGTACTTCCTATTCCTGTTCATTCTGAAACTTACTCTTCTCCTCATGATAAGGTGCAATGGTTCTATGCCCCAGGTGCAGTTATGCCATTACATGTAATATTTATATGCCCTACTCACTTTTTCATAGGTTAACACCCTTTATGGAAGAAATCTACGGCTGCAGATCTTAGACTTTATAACAAGAATTTACAATGTTAAATGCATGAAACCTCTTAAAAGGTATAATACAGGATAAAGGTCTCCTGCTGCAGTGAAAATTAATTTACAGAGGAAGTAACATGTATCTTTAAATCAGTCCCTTCCCAGCTCCAAAGGATCTTCCAGTACTCTCAGAAGGATTGCAAAAAAGATATTGTAAACCCTCTGTACCACCTAGGGAGCAATTTAATTCTTGGGATTTCTGTAATGGTAACTGCTTCAGCAGACTTGAACTGATTATTAATTTCAAGTGTTTGTTGAAAAAAAATCTTTTATTTTTCATGTAATCCAATTAGATTGAAGATTATTACTGTAGGCAGTGGTGATTGCCAATCAAGTTTTCTAGGTCGCCTTCTGTTGTTAGTTTAAGGTATTTAGTGTGCCTCAGAGTCTTAACTTCTATAAATCTTTGTTCATTTTTTCTTCTCCATTGCAAGACCAGGGCACAAGTCAGTTACAGATATGTGTATATAAAGGAATCAGGGCATATTACCATATTTTATTTTATTTTCAAGCTGCTAATGAAATATACAGCTTAAATTAAAATACCAAATACAGGTTAATAATCCATTTGTTTCTAGTCCTTCCTCAAGACACTGATCATATTCTTGTGTTTTATTTGCTGTTCTTAATGACTACATTTAAAGAATTTGTCCTTAATATGGAGCCTTTAGACCACATTATCTATTCCTTGCTGTAATATGTCATACCAAAGAGGAGAAATCTCTTATGGGACTGTATGAACTATGTTCTGGTTCCTAAGATTTGTCAGATAATGGCAAAACTGTGAGAAATAAAGGAGTGTGATGACAAAAGGTGACCTAGAAATACCACCTTTAGGTCTGGTGGGTCTAGAGTCTATAATGGCTTGTGTTACTTTCTTCTGTAAGCTATGTAGTGCCAGATAAAGGCTGCCTTTATGCTGTGTGAGAGACACTATTGTCAACAGTGAACCACCAAAGGGAAATAAAAATGTCATCAACAAGCAGCAAATAAATTATTTATAACACGGACCAAAGATAATTATTTGCTATAGACACTTTAAAAATAAAGGCATTTAATCATTTCTAAAGCGAACTCCCAATATTTCTTTCCTCTCCCCATGCCTCCTCCCTCCCCCTCCCCCCCCAAAGAAGTGCTAAAAATATCATTTCAGGTTCTTCTAAAAAGCACTTAAGAATATTGCGGCAGAACAAGGTCTTACCTTGTAATGTTTAAAAGAAGTTATGGGGGTTGGCCTAGAGGTTTGATCACCCCACATTCTTTTTTTCTTATTCTGTCAAGAGAAACCTAGAAAGTTTAGAGAGAAAAGAGAAAGTCTCTTGAATACAGACCTATCAAAGGAAGCCACGAAGGTGTTGTACCATATCGTGGTCTCTGCAGAGCTACTTTGTCTAAGTCCTGTTTACAGTGAACCCCTCTAATATTCATTCTCGTTCTATATTAAAATGACTTTAAGTGAGGGTTCTGTAAATCAAACCTCAACAATTTGTGTCCTACTGTGGTCCCCTGATTTTTTCCCTAACTGTTTTCTCTCGTACTTTTTGTAGCAATGTGCCTAGTGTTGGGAGCCTTGCAGACCAGGACTATCTTCAGATGAACACTCCCCAGATGAATACACCAGTGACATTAAACAGTGCTGCCCCAGCCAGCAACAGTGGGGCAGGAGTACTGCCATCCCCAGCAACTCCCCGCTTCTCTGTCCCTACGCCACGTACTCCCAGAACTCCAAGGACTCCTAGAGGTGGGGGGACTGCCAGTGGGCAAGGATCTGTAAAATATGACAGCACAGATCAAGGTTCACCAGCTTCTACCCCTTCCACTACACGACCACTTAATTCTGTGGAGCCAGCCACTGTTCAGCCAATCCCAGAAGCCCACAGCCTGTATGTCACCCTGATTCTGTCAGACTCTGTACTAAACATCTTCAAAGATCGTAACTTTGACAGCTGTTGTATTTGCGCCTGTAATATGAATATTAAAGGTGCAGATGTAGGGTTGTACATCCCAGATTCATCTAATGAGGATCAATACCGCTGCACCTGTGGATTTAGTGCGATTATGAACCGCAAGCTAGGCTACAACTCTGGGCTCTTTATTGAGGATGAATTGGATATTTTTGGCAAGACCTCAGACATTGGCCAGGCGGCAGAGAGAAGACTGATGATGTGTCAGACCACCTTACTTTCTCAGGTGGGAGACGGAGGCCGGAGGACCCAGGAACCCCCTATGAGTCTCCTCCTCCTCCTCCAAAATCAGCACACTCAGCCTTTCACCTCTCTGAGCTGCTTGGACTATATGTCCTCTAATAACCGGCAGACACTTCCCTGTATGAACTGGAGCTATGACAGACTGCAAGCAGAGAGTAATGATTCCTGGATAGAATGCTTCAATGCCCTGGAGCAGGGAAGGCAGTATGTGGATAACCCCACTGGTGGAAAAGTGGATGAAGCTCTAGTAAGAAGTGCCACTGTACACTCTTGGCCTCACAGCAATGGTAAGGTACTTGACAGAGGGGCTGTTGTTCTTTTCATTTAGAAAAAAAAAATCCCTTTGTAATTTCATGCCTTGCATTAGCAAGTTTAAAGCAGTTATTTAACATTGAGGGGGAAAGGAAAGTTATATAGGCAGTTGAGGTACCCAGATAGAGAAAACAGTTTGGGGAGCTTTGGAAAATGGTAGATAAGGTACTAGTAAGTTTGCTGCTGCTTTAGCATTTTGTAGGCTTTTCAGAGTCACAAAGGGCACCTATACACGTGACAGAGATCTGCTCCAACGTGTGCTAATTAGCACACATCGGAGCAGACTCGATTAAGTGAGTCAGCTGCAAGTCTGCTGGAGCATACTAATTAGCGCACTCCAGCAGCCTCCACGTCATGTGTATTCAGCGTCCCCACGTTCAGTAATGGTGGCGGGGGTGCTTTAACTAAAGCTCACTGAGTGACTCGCAAAGCTCACCACCATTGTGAAGAATGGGATGCTGAATACATGTGATGCTGCAGGTGCTTTAGTTCATCACAGGGGAAAGGAGGAAAGTAGGCATGAAAACAGAGTCCTCCCTAAAGAAAGCTAGAGTGGACTCTGGCTTATTTGGAGCAAGAAGTATAGAGCCTGCTCTTCATGAAATGTAGCTAGCTGGGAAAGATGTAAATTTGTGCATTAAATATAATGTACATATTTGCTGAAGTACTTTCAATCTTTTATGGGCTGTGCTATTATAAGATTACTTTATGGAGCTTTAAGCAACTTTTAATCTTTAGCAAATTTGCAGTGAGTCATTATGGTTTAGCTAATATTTTGTGAAAGGATAGTTGAAAAGAACTTGATAGAAAGCTTAGTAATATAGTTTCATAAAATTACTAAGTGAAATTCTGTTAGGCTAATTATAGGGTTGTGCAGGCCCTGTGAATGCAATGAATGGCAACATAAAAGAATAAAAGCCAACCAATTATGCCACCTCAAAGTGTGTCCTTATTGGAAGTATGATTCATGCCTCTGTCATTTGCAGTATTGGACATCAGCATGCTGTCGTCCCAGGATGTCGTGCGCATGCTGCTATCCCTACAGCCGTTTCTTCAGGATGCTATCCAGAAGAAGCGGACAGGCAGGACCTGGGAAAATATTCAGCATGTGCAGGGACCACTTACTTGGCAACAGTTCCACAAGATGGCAGGACGGGGAACCTATGGTACTGTCTGTTGTGAAGCAGCATTCCTTACAAATGTGCAATTGAATGTGTTCTTTGCTAGACAATGCATGCGAACAACTGGTTCCTCAGATAATTTCCCATAGCATTCCCATTGAAGTGTACTCTTGAATAACTTAGTGTGTGTGTGTGGTGGGGGTTTCTTCTCAGACTTTGTACACAAAAGGAGGGATCCTGACTCCATTTATATAAATACTTGTATAGCTTGGGTGGAGTTAAATATCCCCATCTGGATTAAATTTTAGCATGAGTGCATATTAAGTACTATTAACAAAATGAAGCAATGAAACTGCTTAATAAACGTAGAGCCCTAATTATAAGATACTGAGTCATTTATATAATATATCCAGCATTACAGACCTACTGATTACAAGTTAAAATTATCATTGAAAAATATTAATTAATGGAATACAGACTACACATATCCAAGCTAATGGTTGCCCTTTAAACATCGTTTAAACCTTTGCCATTTTTTCTCGCATTTTATTTGAAATCCTATATTAATCCATTTCCATACAAGCTTATTATAGTGCTTTACTTCTCCACTTTCCCTGCACTTATACTTGATATCATGCTGAAATCTTTTTGGGCAGTGACAGGTTGCAGTAATTGCTCTCTCGTTTTATTTCCGCTCTTTCATATGAGCACTACCTTCAGCCTTTTAGCATTTGTAAGTACAGTGTATAGTAATATTTACCAGCAGCTACTACATGCTGTAACTGAAATTGTCCCAATTCCATGATGCTTTAGAACAAGGGTGGCCAGCCTATTGCACATGTGCCACAATGGCACGGGCAGTTTTTATGTGTGGCATGCAGCAGACTGCGGAGGGAGAAGGCAGTACAGCAGGAGATGGGGCAGGGAACAGAAAGTATAACATTAGTCTGGGCAGGAAAAGGGATTAGGGTGGCACTCGGGGCGGGGGGGAGGAGTTAATTTATGGCACACTTGCCGAAAAGATTGGTTTCCACTGCTGTAGAACTGGAGATACCTGTGGTAAGGGTATGGTAATTTTTAGTGAATGTTGGTTTTTTACGTTTTTGTATTATAGTGCTCAAAATTACCAAGGTGTATTTGCACTCATGTTATTCAAGCACCAGCAAGCTAGGAGAGTTTTTCTTTTAAGTGGTATAATCCCTACTAGAACTATTTGCCTGAGGGCTCAGCTTCAGCTTTGTGATAATCCTTTCACATGTGGTGGTGAGTGCTTTGGAATTTTTCCTACACTTTGGAAGCTCCAGTTTGCTGACCCATTACGGTTGGTGATTTTGCACAGCCAGCAGGAACTAAAGCAAGAAATAGTAATTTAATTTTCATGAATTCTTGTCATCACTTTTCTGTAAATTGAACAGACACATGTGAAATGTGGTTATTATATGGTTATATCATCTAGACAAAGTGAAACCTCTTCTTCTTAAGACCATGAGTTCAATACTCAGGAGAGCCCTGAAATTTTGGCAGTATCTATATTTATAGTACACTAGAAGATGTTTTATTGCAATCTTTTAGGGGAATTATTGTACTGATCCTCGGAGTGGTTATTTCTACTTCAGCTGACTGACCTCTGATTTTACAACACTTATAAGTATAAAATCTCTCTGCCTTGTAATTCAAGACCCTTATCTGAGGGAAAGGGCTGTGGGAGGACATTGTTAATACGTACTATGGCAGCATCACGCCTGATGCTCATAATATGTTAAAGCTTTTGGAAAACTAATATGGCAAGAAAGGTACTGATTTTGCAAAATTCATTTACAGAGAGCTCTTCTGGTATTGGACCTTATACTGACATTGTTTCTGTTTACTCTTTTTTTATTAGGTTCTGAAGAGTCTCCTGAGCCTCTTCCAATCCCCACTTTACTAGTGGGTTACGACAAGGACTTTCTGACAATCTCTCCATTCTCCTTGCCGTTTTGGGAGAGGCTTTTGCTAGACCCATACGGGGGCCATCGGGATGTTGCCTATATCGTGGTGTGTCCAGAAAATGAGGCCTTGCTCGATGGAGCCAAAACTTTCTTCAGGGACTTGAGTGCTGTATATGAGGTCAGAATGAGGAATTGCTATGAAGTGTTTAGCTTTAACTGTCATGTGTCAACTGTGACAAATTACAGCATATTCGTAATTGGGACAAATCCATGGTCTTTTTAAACTTTCTTTCTGTTTGTAGCATAAGTGTCTTAAGGAAATACTATAGCTTAAATTATTGTTATTTCAGTTTAAGAAGACTTTCTCCACTTCCATATGACAGGAAAAATGTCACCTAATAAAGCAACACTTAGTCCTTACCGTATCAGTGTCCATTTAAGGCAAGTTTCAGGATTTAAAATTTAGGATCAACCCTTAACTGCAACTGCTGTTAAAATCAAAGGCCATCTGAAGACTGAAATTGGCCCTTAGAATGACAGCATTATGCATCAAAATGGAAGGAACAATTGTAGACATAGTCTGAAAATTAAAAAAGTCTGGAAAGTCGCAAAAAGAGGGCAGCATTTTGTAGCAGATTTCCATGTGTATCTGGAAAACTGCTGTGCAGGTAAACAGTGCCTACATTTTCTCGCACATCCAGTGTTACTTCCCATCTATTGCCACAGGCTGACAAAGATTGTGGAAGTAGCTAGTGAGAACGAGCAAAGTAAGGGATGCACATTACTAAACTGCAAGTTTTGGAGCAAAGCAGCAAAGATTTACCAATAGTAATTAAGCTGATCTTTTCCTTTCAGATTCTTAGATCCCCAGGAGTCACATTTGTATGGTTGCAACCTTTGGACCAATGGTAGCACTGCAACTAAGTCAGTTGAATTGCCATAGTGGACAGATAGTCTGTTTTCTGATTACATACAGAGGCAGTGTCAGTGAGA
The DNA here is from genome assembly GCF_030867095.1 of Alligator mississippiensis. Lineage (NCBI taxonomy): Eukaryota > Metazoa > Chordata > Crocodylia > Alligatoridae > Alligator > Alligator mississippiensis. The sequence goes on from NC_081833.1 coordinate 24,076,872, forward strand.
TTTTCAAATGCACTCAGCACTTGCCTAACTGTTCTCCCATTGGGATCAATGTTGTAAGTCTAGAAATAAACCATAGCTGAGCACTTTTGAAAATCCCAACCAGGTGCAAAGATTGCATTGGCTGGTACTCCATCTTGTTCACGGTGTTAATATCCACACTACGTGTCCCCCCTGTCTCACCACCTCACCTACATAATCAATGAGCGATGCCACAGGTTTTTGAGAAAGCTGAACTGGCAAAACGTTCAGTGATTTTATACAGGAGGAACATGCAGCCAAAGTAAACAGCTAAAATGACCCAGATAAAAATGTTAATGTTTAATGCAGTGCTGTACAGGCTGTGATTGTGCTATTTCAAGAAACTCTTTTAGTACTTTCTTTCATCAGGAAAATATAGTGAAAGCCATTAAAAATCTCTTCTTCTAAATACAGAAGTGCCTTTTCTTTTAAAGTCAGAATTGAATATAGAAATACACAGTGAAAGCTAATTCCATCCTCCAAAACTGATTAAATATGATTCCTTTCTAGAAGATTGGTCCTATATTCTGAATCACTATATGCATCTTAAAATATGATACCGTGTTTAGAAAGAGAATAGATTAGACCTTAAGTAATCCAAAGCAAGTGTAGAACCTTTTAACAATAAAATAAGAGATAGCTGTTACTAATTATAGTCCCGAAGAAGTGCTGCTATAGAGTGACACTGCTTCATTTGTATGGGGGGGGAAATCTCCACCTTTTCAACATGGGCATATACTTGAGCTGCAGCAGATCTACCATGAAAAAAAGATTTTTAAAAACTCATTCTTCTCCAAATGGCTCCATTTCACTACCTTATTTGGTAGAATACAAATGACAAGATTTATTCAACTGAGAAATATTGTTTGGAGGAATGAGATCTTACAAATAGATTGGACAGAGGGGAAAAATAAAATGCTTCTTACATGGGCAGATCTAGGATTGTGGCAAGAAGTGCGTGGCCACTCCCACTTTAGTTGTGTGGTGCATATACAGTGAAGAGAGCTCACTTTGCATGCACCACGCAGCTGAAGGGGGTGCCCTCCCTTGCCAAGATCCTGGAAGCCAGTGAGCTCAGAGAGCATTCTGACTTCACTGGCTGGTTGACATGGGGTCTGACCAGATCCCTTGCTTTCGTACAGCCCTGAGCCCAGGGGGTGAACATTACTGCTGTTCATGCTTCCCCTCTCTCCTTCACCCCCACCCGTCTAATTAAGCAGCAGGAGAAAAGAATGGACGAATGGTGGTAGCATTCAGCCCCTGCTTTCATGTAGCTCTGGAGTCTGTGGGCTGAGCAGTGCCCCTGTTTGTCTCCTCTTTTCCCATGCTGCTGAATTTAGGAGGCTTGGGGAGGAAGGGAAACTGATCCTTGTACTTACATGGCTGCTGTTCTCTTTGAGGTGTGAGGGGTATTTAGTTGGAGTGTGCCTACTTTCCAATCCAAAATAGTAGTAATTCTTCCACTTTCCACTAAAATGCAGTATGGCTTAGTAGAGAGAGTCTTGTACAATGTGTCTCATCGTGGCCTCCCATCTCAGGATTGTAAGGAAGTAAGTTACTTTAACCAACTGCAGGTTTCAGAAATAAAGCCAGATTCTTTTTTCTTGGACCTCGTGTATACTGTAGAATTTATAAGGAAGACTGTAATTTATAGTCTTACCTTGACTGTAAATGTAAGTAAAGTCAACAGACAAAGAACAGGGGGAGCCTTTTGTTTTTACAATTTTTTTTTTTATTAAAAATTGGCAGATTTTGTACTGGCTTTGGAAGGAGGATATGAGACCACAAACTAGTCTGCATATCAAGTTATTGGTTTTGTTCTGCATTACAAGTATTTCTTCTCCCTCCAGATGTGTAGGCTTGGCCAGCACAAACCGATCTGCAAAGTGTTACGTGATGGAATCATGCGGGTGGGAAAGACTGTGGCGCAAAAGCTGACAGATGAGCTTGTGAGCGAATGGTTTAACCAGCCTTGGGGTACTGAGGAGTGTGACAATCATTCCAAACTCAAACTTTATGCGCAAGTCTGCCGGCATCACCTAGGTGAGTGAAATTGGTTGGGGTGGGAGATTGGGTTCAGTAGATACTTTGGAGTTATAGGGGGCGGGGGAGGGGTACAGTGGTACATGTGATAGCAGAGTTCCACATTTTAATTACATGCTAAGTAAAAAAGAGCTTCCTTTTGTTAATTTTATTTTTACTACCTGTTTCATTTTGCGACCTCTAGTTCTTACATTGAGAGAGAGAGTAAATAATAAATCCCTATTTACTTTCTTTTCACCATTTAGTATTTTTAAACCCTCATGTCCTTTTTCAGGCATCTCTTTTCTAAACTGAATAGGCCTAGCCACAGGAAAGAAAAAAGAAAAGAGGTGAATACAGAAACACAGACAGGAGAGCACAAGGAAACAGAGAGAGTGTGATCAGCATGATTGGCAATGGGCTTAGGAACAGTCTCTGCTTTCTTGCTGCCAGGTTTTGATCACCTGAGATATACAAGTATAGAATTCTCTGATTTAGCACTGCTGGGGAACTGGTCAGGCAGTTTCAGTGAAGCCTTGAAAGTCAACTCTGCAATCACCTTTGCTTTGAAAGTAGCTATCTATGCTAGAGTCTGCTGAGAGTCTCTGGAGAAGGGAAGATTTCTGAGAGTTATGAGGATTTTGGATAAACCTGGAAGCTGGAGCTGAGTGGGAGTTCTGTACTAACCTAGCTATATTGTGAAGCATTAAAGCAGCTTTGGATTAATTTGAGCGCTACATTCTTGACTCCAATCTAGCTGTTCTCAGTCTGAAAACAGGGCCTGCTTTATATGAGAGAACAGGGGGAGGTAGTTCCCTCATACTTTGGCCCAATCTGGCTCTGCCATAACTTAGAGTAGCAGTGACATTAGGACATTAAATAACTCCAGCTAGCATAGTCCTTTAAACTCTCTGATTGGTTCCAGCCATGGTGATCCCTATGCTTGAGAGAAGCACAAGGGGTCTAGAACCTGATTTATGTATCTGGAACAGTTGCTAGTATCACACTGCCTCGTTCATTTTGCTTTTAGTCTTCATTTACCACATATCTGGATGGAACTATTACCATACTACCTGACGTGACGTGCATTCCATACTCACTACCAGAGACGTGTAGCACAGGCAGAGTTTGTGGTGTTGCATAAGAAGTTACAATAATTAAATCTACCAGTATTATAGCTCACCTAAAAATGGCCTTTGGACTTCAGCTATGACAAAGATGCTTTGTTAAATTCTCATTGTGAACTTTGAAATAATTCATCCAGCAGTTTGCAAAGGTGAATGCCATACACAGCCACAAGTAGATGATTATTACAGCACAATCTACTACAAAGTAATGGCACGTGACAGTAGTCCTGTTGATTCTCTTTCCCTCCTCTTCACACTGCATGAACTCTGCTAAGTCAGTTCTTTGTATGAGACATTTGATTTACATTAGTTAAAAGGCACCCCTTGCATAATTGATTGCACAATTAAATATTTATAATGGAAATTATATTATCTTAATATTTGTGTACCTTACAACTGTTCTAGAAATCTAAAAGACATTGTATGACTTGACAGCGCTTTGTTTGCTTAGAACTGATATGCCATCATTAACCTCAATTTTTGTTTATACACTTTCAGCACCTTACTTAGCTACTCTGCAGCTTGACAGCAGCCTATTGTTACCACCTAAATACCAAACCCCAGCATCAGCAAGCCAAGGACAAACAATACCTGGGAACAGTGGATCTGTGCCCCCAAATTCAACAAGTCATTCAGCTCCTGGGGCACCACCAACAGGCAATTCCTTTAATTCCACACCCAGTGGTGGGAACACTAACCTTGCAGCAGGAAGTAGCTCAGCATCTGGACCCCCAGTGCCACAGTTGTCGGCATCTTCCTCAACACCCAGCATTAACCAGATGAGCGCTACCTCTTCTTCAGGGTTTAGTGGAAGTGTAGGTCCAGGACAGAACACCAGCACTGGGGGAAATTCTGCAGATAGACCCCAGGGGAACACAGGTTCTGGTGGAGACACTGAATCTGGACAGAATTCATCACAACAGCAATCACAGCAAGAAGGACAAGAAGGGTAAGTTACTACAATATCTTAGTGAGCCTATGCATTACCAATCTCATACTTTATAATCCTGCGGCTGTACAATTCCTGTGCCTAAAGCCTCTCATAAATTCCTGAAATTACAGGAATGTTAATAGGCCCAACATTTTACTCATGTGTTTTTCTTACCTAACAAAATAGATGCCACCTGTGGGGTGCTAGGGATTAAAAGTAAATATAGTACTGCTGTTATTTATTTAATATCTTCTGTTAGTAAACAACCCTCCAATGAAAACTAGTGAGTGCTTTTTATTATTTAGAACACGTTCAGGAATAGAGGGGTAAGCAGCTTGGTGCTGTTAGCCATCATAAATAGCAGTGAGCCAAATATCACTTTAAAATGTTGAAAAACACCTAGGAATATTTTATAAATTCTGTCTGCTAGGGGCATATAGCTTTCAGTAGGCAAGTGACAAAATTAGAAAATAGGTGTTCTGCTCATAAATGGTTATAGGCAAATGTAATAGGTTATGGAGCTCTCATCTCTTAAGGTGTGTACAGAAGTGCTCCATGCGTGTTTTACAGTGCTGTAGTTTAGAGCACTTTTTATAGCACTGTAACTTTATAGTGCTCTTAAACATGATAGAACGGTGTTTGGTGGGGAGAGGCCTCTGAGGCTCCCTGTACTTTCCAGGCTAGGCAGCAGGGAGTGCTCCACAGTCTCCTGGGGCTGCAGCAGACTCTGGACAGCAGCAGAGCAGTGAAAAAGGCAGAGCTGGGATGAGAGGCTGTCACTCATCAGGAGCAGGCACCACTTCTGCTATAGGCCAGACAGCATCTCTTACCCAGACTGAGAGCCCAGCTCCAACCATCTGGTCCCTAGCCATGCACGGTCTCAGGGAGCATGTGTATGTGTCCCACCCATGGCATATCCCCCATCACTGGGCGTGGACACTGCACCTGCCATGAGGCAGCAGACGCACACATATGCCCAGCCCTGCTCCAAGCCTCTGATTCCCAGCCACACAGGGTCTCAGGGAATGTGGGGGTGGAAGGCATGTGTGTGTCCTGCCTGTGGTATGTCCAAGCATCTGGCCCCTCCCATCCATGCAGGGTCTCAGGGTGTGCATGTATGTGTATGTGTCCCACCTGCAGCATGTCCCTTTCACCCCCCTCCCTTTGCTGGGACTGGGCACTGCCAGGGAGCACTAACCAAGTTGGCAAAACCCATGGAATACTGGCAAAATCACCAGAAATTTGACCAGAATACAGAAGTTATTTAAAGCACTATAGGTTGCTAAAGTGCTGTAAAACAGAGTGCTTCAAATTTAATACTTCATTTAACAAGGGTTAATTTAAAGTGCTGTACCTATTTTTAAAATGCTTTAAAACTGTGCACGTCTGTTAAGTTACAGCAATAAAGCGCTTTAAATGGTGAAAAAAACAGCTTCTAGACAGACTCCGAAGTGACAAGTTCTAATCCAGCCCTGGTTGAAGCTGCTATGACTTCCATTCAGTTATTTGCACAGAATACCTCACTGTGCATGGCATTAGTTGCCAGTCTGAACAGAAAAAAATGTCATCCGGACTACTTTATCACATGTGGATGTTGGTTGCTAATGGTGATGGGGGAGGCACTTTGGGAAAGAATTCACTACCTTTGTGGCATTTCTGTTGTGGGCACACAGTCCAGTCCCATTCACCATCATTCAGGTACCTTTCTTCAGCTTAAAAAACCATGCATATGTGAGTACAAGTAAAAAAATAAGATCTCGTCATTTACTGACATGGTACTTAGTCATTTTCTCAGGGCTGGATTATTCTGGGTCTATTAAGTGGGATTGTGTTAGTCTTCTGGAAAATATCTTTAACAAACTATTTTTAGGAAGTATGCTGGCATAGTGTACTCCTGTGTGGAGATATAGTTTCTTATCAGTGACTATTCTTGGGCTGCATTTTTAGTTCTGTTTTGTCAGTATAATAAGAGAGCTTTCGCACTGTGTTATTCAGTTGCAGAATACTGTGCCCATGTATGGACTCGTTCATCACACAGCGTACTACACCCCACTGCATGCTACAACGCGTCTTGTATTTAGGCACATTGCACCCCATTCCACTCCCATGGTTACCTGTCCTTAATAACATTGCCCCCCCTCATCTCTGCTGCACAATTGCTAAAGTAAATTTACTAGCCAGATTCCATGATAATCGTATGCTGTCAGTGCATTGGGACATATTCCGCTCACCAATAGCTCAGCTCCCCTCAAGATGTCCAGTATGGTCCACCCTTTCAAAACCCTTCAGCTTTTCTTTACTTATTTGATGGCACAGAAAATGATCAGCACACGCACTAATCAATCACCAATCATCTCTGACCCTACAGTCAGTCAACCAGGATTTAAATGGTCACACGGTTATTGGGCACTTCTCAACCATTTTCAAACTGGACAGGGGCACTGTGCCTCAAACCTATACCAGTGGGACTTTGCAGTGACAACAAATGCCTTTGTGGACATGTTCAAACCATGTTCCACATCGTTGACTTATGTCCACTTAGTGTGCTACTTGGTAGCCTTCAAGCTCTTCACACTGGTGACGACATCGCCTTAAGATGGCTGAAACAATATGCCAATGCTGCATATGCTAAATAAATATAACAAGAACGCAGTGGTCCTCCCCTCTTGACTCATTGTTTACCTTCTCATGCCCTTGCAACATGAAAAAAAATAAAAATTGTAATTTGCTTTTGCACTTAACAAGAGGTATGTCTCTAGTGTTACAGAGAGGGAGAGAATAGGAATTCCCACCGAGCCAGAATCTGCAGACAGCAATGCCTATCCTCCAGCAGTTGTCATCTATATGGTGGATCCTTTTACCTACACCGCAGATGAGGAATCTGCCTCAGCCAATTTCTGGCTGTTAAGTTTGATGCGATGCTACACAGAAATGCTGGATAACTTACCTGAGAACATGAGGAATTCTTTCATTCTCCAGGTAATTCTTGTTCACTCCTTTTTTTTTTTACATTACAGACTCATTCTAGCATACCATAATATTGCTACCCACAGGAGACAAAATGTGAAATGGAGGACAGGTACTGCACACTGTTAATGTGAAGTTTACAACATTATTATTAAATGTACAAAGTGCTGTATTTCCTTTCATATGGCATGCTCCCAAAATAAAGTATGCACCTTATTGTGGGAGAGCAAATTGAAAGGTTTTTCCAGTCATGGCTAGATCCTGACTTAAACCTGACCACTGCTGCTCAGTCAGAACTACAGCTTTAACCTCCTTGCATCCAATCCAGAACTGGCAGCCACTGTGAAAGTGTTAAAATTAACTGTGATACTGCATGCTGCACTCTCTGCCCCCTCTCTCTTTGCAGCCATGGAGAGAAGCAGAGCCTCAGCAGCCATTGCAGTGTCCCCATGCTTCTGTTCTGGTGCAGAAATCAGTTTCCCTGCTTAAGACATGCACCCCAATTTTGGAGGGCTGTTTTTTGAGAAAGAAGGTCCATGTGGTGTGCGAGTATATATGATACAATGTTAAAATAATGTCCTAGTTGAGACTTAATGCAGGAAATGTAGCTAAAAAAGAGTGTTTTAGTGCTCTTAAAATAAACCTTTTGTGCATGGTCCAGCACCTGTGTTCTCTGTGAAACAGTTTCTAACAATGGATTAGGTTCCTTAGCCTATAGTATGTGTTGGCATTGCGTTACAAAAAGATTGTACTTTGTGGCTAGGGACAGACATTACATATAAACCAGTTTAAGTGATCAGAAACTGGTTTAGCCTGTAACAGAACAGATGTTCAGTGGTCATAAACCAGCTGGAAAATGGCTGAAACCAGTTTGAGATAACCCTGGTTGTATGTAGTATCAGACTTAACTGATCTGCGTCAAACCGGTTTAGGCAATGTCTGTCCCAGACCCCTTGCTTGTTTAAGTTAAACCAGATTCTTCCAGCATCCCGGCATGCTTTTTGGACTAGGTGGGGCTCTCTGCTCCCCTCTGCTCCCTGGCTGGAGCTTGGCAGAGACTGCAGGAGTCTGCCTGGCCTCCCCCTGCTCCCACCCTCCCCTCTCCGCTCCCTGCTAAGCAGGGATTGCCCCGTCCCCTTTGCCCTACACAGACACCTCATCATTAGCTAGCATACCATATGCTGGCTATGGTACCTGCTGTGGCAGATGGGACAAAGGCAGCATCAACAGATAGCTGGTAATGCCTCTTTGTTGTTTTCTTAATGGGGTGATTAACACTGTGTTATCAATTCCCTACTGGGCTGGTCAGAAGTGGGGTGGGGGGAACCCCTCCCTAATCAGAGTGTCCTTCCATGGCCTGGCCATGCCTCCCCCCTCCCCCCCAGCTCAGCACTGGGGAAGGGAAGGGAAGGGAAGGGCAGGGCTTCCCCACGCTCCCACCCCAGCTTCTAGCCTGAACGACTGCAGGCATATGTCTGCATTTCTGGAATGTCTGTACAGTTACGAACTGATTCAGCCTTGCCAAGTTAAACTAACCTGCAAAGATTGAATCAATTCAAACTCAGGCATTTTGAATGTCTGTCCCTAGCTTGTATGTTCTATCTCAGCCTGTTTATTAGATTCACTTTTAAAACATATTATTTAATGCATATGATGTATTAACATATATCTATAGCATTACATTGCATAAGGTGTGCTACTCTATTACTACCTGATTGTTAAAAATATATTGCCATATAGCCTTTGTATACTGGAGTAGTTATTGACTGGAATTATTTAAGAATTAAATTGCTATCATCGTGAACGGTATTTGGCCTGTTGCTGATACCAGTTGCCATGGGTTATGTACATCTTTATCAGAGACCCACCCACTATAATATATATGTGAAAGCAGAGCAGGCCACCAAATGCAAAGAGAAGAAAGCTTATTATATACATGTGTGCACATGCACATGAAAAGGCAGAAACCTTCTGCCATCATTTTCAAAAGCAACTTGTCTTTCTCAGTCCTCAGTTTGATAGCCTAAATCAGAGCTGCTGAAATTCATTTGGTCCCATGGGCTGAACCAGACACACAGATCAGTCCTACATTTCAATCCTGCTCTGCTACTGCCAAGCTGCGCCACACAGGCTAAGAGCCTGCAGGGTCCAGGGCCATCCAGTGCACCCTGCATGCTGCCTGTGGGTTACTCCAAGACCCATGGGCAGTGCCAGGGGCCAGTTAATATGGCTCTGTGTACAGATGCAGCCCAGGGGCCATATCTTTGACACCTTGGGGCCTAAATGGTTCCTGTGTTTCAGAAGGATGGTTCTTATTCCTTTCTGACAATTGCATTCTATTAAGGTGTTATATGTTGGGCACAAAAGACTTTTGTCACTTCTGATAATCTTGGCCTTTTACTTTATTTGTATTTGTAGTATTAAAGGATTTCTCTAGTCATCTATCACCAGAACAGGTTTGACATAAAATCAGTATCACAGTTGAGTATTTTGTTTTGTTTGACTCCAAGGAAATATTTAGGCCCAACCAAAAAAATTATAAATACAAATAACCATACTCATTTCAATGACTGAAATATGAAAAGATGCTGTGCTACTGAAGATCAATAGTACAGTTAGATTTCAGTTTATGTAAAATGATTAATGGGCTTGCCAGTTCTTACTGCATCATGCTTATTTTCTGGGCACCTGAAGTGCGGTTTACTTAGGACATTTTGCCAATGAAAGTCAAAACAGCAGACAGCTCTTAAAATAAAAAGTAACAGAATTTACTTCGCACAACACCTTCTCTCCATTGCTGCTGTATGGTATACAGAATATTATTATTTAAAATACAGAAACCAAGCAGATGTTTATAGGTGTATTGCAATACAGTAGAGAAGAGCCTTCTACTAAAACTGTGCTAAACAAATTATGCGTTGTAAAAAAAATAAAAATAAATAATTATACGTGGCAGACAATATACATCTATCTACATGCTCAGATGGTCACCACAGATATCATGTGCTTTATTGTTATTCTTTGATGTCTATCTTTTGGGTGAACCATCTTCTAGGCACTATATTAACCTAGTGAACAACAAGCCTCTGCCCCTAAGATCTTACCTCAAAAAGACAAGACCTGATTCAGTGTTTAGCTCTGGGATACTGTATTTCTCATTGCTGCTTAAAGAGAAGCAGAACATTGTAAACTCAGTTCTGACTATAAAAGGGATTTTCATTTAAAACATGCTTTTTGAATCACTTATTCTATTTCTCAAAGGCCATTTTCTTTGTTTGTTTCTCCTGTACTTGCTATGCAAGTTGACACTAGATCACTCAACCACTCAAATTTTATACGGTCATCTTCATCACTGTAAGTCCATATTGTTTCTGGAGAAACATTTCAGTACTGGGGTGGGGGAGAGGGAGGAATGGTTAGTTACACTGCTTTATGTGCTGGGTCATAGCAATGCCATTTAGCATTGCGGGCACAAGTTATCTCACAAGCTAGCTTTCCTGTAAAGGCAGCAATTCCAGAGTCCTAGGAGCGGCAGTTGCCATTTAAAACAAAAAAGGAGAAATTAAAATGAACAAAATAAAAATAAGAGGAGCAGTATCAACTGTCATAATTGTTATTTAATTAAGAATAGAAGAGCCAGGACCTCCCTATACCACAAATTGATGCATTGCAGGTTTACCTCCCTAAAGATGCCACCCTGCTGTCACTTGCTTTACTAAATTCAGTGTGACAGCAGTCCCTCGATAGGAGGACAGTCTTCCAGTAAACGGGAGTTGTTGGTGAGTCTGAAAATGGCTGAGGCGTCCAATCCATAATCTGTGTATTTGACTACAGATACAGCAGATAGTTTTAAGAGGAAGAAACGGGTCCTGGTAATGTCAAATAACAGTTCTTTCCTTGTCTCTCTCATTGATAGGCTTTAGTAAAAGTCCTTTACCAAACTACATGTTCCTAGCAAAACACTACTGCAGCAAACAACCCCATGTTAGGTAGGGGGCTAGTTTCACAAATGGAATACATGGCGAAAAGATATTTGAGAGAAGGAGGGAGGGACACACGTCCAAGGGCAACCTGGATCTCAAATTTGATTGTCAAATCACAAGACTTAGTGGTTCCAGATTCATTTTATAGTTGGAGTGAAGCGTAGTTGTTTTTTGTTTTTAAACTAAATGGCAGCTGGAAAGCTGTGTCTGAATCACAAAGTTCTCAGGGTTCTAGGATTTTCGTAGGGCCATCCAGAAAGTAAGATATAGACCAAAAAACTCTTGCGTATATTGGAGATATTTGGGTATAGGCTTTTGGTTTAAATCTACCTTTAGTGTCATACGTTTAGTGAGCTTGAAGTAAAGTTTGTCCTCCCCTTACAGACAAGCTGGTGATCTGACCCAACGTGACATGTACTTTGCAATCCTGGTTTTGTTGACTCATTGTAAAGTTAAAAATAAAAACTTGCCTGCAGTCTTAGGGCATTTTTTTAAATCCCACCAATCAATAGGCTCTTTGTATAGCGCACTCCCTGCAGAGCAAACATACATAGTTAGTCAAATGCCCTTTCAAAGTACAATATAAGGCCAATAGCTGCTACATGAGACCTGAAATGTAGTAGAAACCTGGGTGGGCCAATCATTCCATTTTATGTTCAGTAGCATTTGTGAAGACGTCAACATCAGAAATACGCAGTAGGGCATGCTGGTCATTCAACATATTCAGATTTTTAAATACATTTGCCTGTTTAGCACACAGATAATTATATTTCACAGGATTTAGGCAGTCGTGAGCTGACAGACAACAGGATTTTTTTTTTCTAAAGTGCTCTTGAGAGTTTACAGCCTTAAATATTGAAATAAATTATATAAAATAAATAGTGTTTTCACAGAACCTTGCAAAATGGTGCCATAATCCTGACAGGAACTCGTAGTCACTTCCATGATACAAATAATAAATGATAGAGAACGAACATAGAAAGTCTCTGTTTCTAAGTCATTAATGAAGGGCATTCTAAATAAACATGACTTTGAGGTGTTTTGCGGTATACTTTTGGGGTTGAGAAACAAGCTTTTAATACTAACTTTTATTGTTTTTATGTAAATGCACAGATTGTGCCTTGCCAGTACATGCTGCAGACAATGAAGGATGAGCAGGTTTTCTACATTCAACACTTGAAGTCTTTGGCATTTTCAGTGTACTGCCAGTGCAGAAGACCATTGCCCACACAGATCCATATTAAGTCTCTTACTGGCTTTGGGCCTGCTGCCAGCATTGAGATGACCCTCAAGAACCCAGAGGTTAGTACCTGTACTGGAGGGCCAAGGAGTCCTGTTCAAAAACAGTGAATGCATCTCTTAGAAATCAGAAAGAGTGAGCATGTGAAATACTTGGAATAGCCAGCAGCTGTTTCTTTTCAAGGTACTAGAAATGATGATATGGTGCAAGGGTGTCCAACTGCTGATGTGCTGCCATGCCCAGTGCAGACGACAGCCCTCACCACGCTGCATTGGCACCGTCATGCCAAGACCCCAGGGTCCCCCAAGCCTGCCAGCCACAGGCTTTTTCAGCTCCATGGGCCATACTGTCCTGCCCTGACCTGCCCTGCCCTGTTCTACCCCCAGGAGCAGGGGTAGAAAGTGGAAGTTGAAGGAGGGAGAAGCCTGGAGACTCTGACAGCAGCAGCAGGAGAGCAATGAAGGGAGTAATGTTTGTACTGGGAACCCAAGGGGTGCATGTTAATCTCTTGGGGGCTGCATACAGCCCTCAGGCAGCCAGCTGAACAGCCCTTATGTAGTGAAAACAAAACACTGAGCTATATGTTTATAACATTATGTAGAATAATAGCTGAGAAACAAGTAAATTTCATAGACATTAGGGCTGGAAGGGACCTCGGAAGATCATCGAGTCCAGCCCCCCGCCTGAAAGGCAGGAAGTCAGCTGGGGTCATAGGATCCCAGCAAGATAAACGTCCAATTTACTCTTGAAGGTGTTCAATGTAGGTGCTTGAATTACCTCCGGTGGCAGGCTGTTCCAGACCTTGGGGGCTCGGACAGTAAAGAAATTCTTCCTTATGTCCGGCCTGAAACGGTTTTGCAGTAGTTTGTAACCATTCGACCTCATCATCTCTTGGGGCGCTCTGGTGAACAAATGTTCCCCCACATACTGGTGGTCACCCCTGATAAACTTATAGGTGGCTATTGGATCACCCCTGAGCCTGCGCTTTTCCAGGCTAAAGAGCCCCATGGCTCTCAGCCTGTCATCATAAGGTCTGTTTTCCTGACCTCTGATCATGCGCGTGGCTCTTCTCTGGACTCTCTCAAGCTTCTCCACATCCTTTTTGAATTGTGGAGCCCAAAACTGGACGCAGTACTCCAGCTGCAGCCTCACCAAGGCCAAGTACAAGGGGAGAATGACGTCCCAGGATTTGATTGAGACGCATCTATGGATGCAAGCCAGCATTTTGGTCGCTTTACTAGCTGCAGTATTGCATTGCAGGCTCATGTTCATCTTGTGGTCAATGATGACCCCCAAGTCTCTTTCTTCCGTAGTGCTAGCCAGTGTAGCACTGCTGAGCCTATAAGGATGTTCTAGTTTTTTCCTCCCAAGGTGAAGAACCTTTCATTTTTCAATGTTAAACCACCATCAGGTTCTCGTCCGTCCATTTTCTGAGCCTGTCCAGGCCAGCCTGGATTGCCCCCCCTGTCTTCTGGTGTGGATGCTTTGCCCCAAAGTTTGGTGTTATTGGCGAACTTGGCCAGTCCGCTTCTAACTCCAGTGTCCACATCATTAATGAAGATGTTGAACAATATGGGTCCAAGGACAGAGCCTTGGGGGACCGCACTGGTCACAAGGCACCATGACGATTGACTTCCGTCAATTACCACCCTCTGAGCCTGATCACAGAGCCAATTTCCCAGCCAGTGGATCGTGGTGGACCCAACGCCACAACTGGCCAGTTTCGCCAACAGGTGATCATGGGATACCAGATCAAAGGTTTTTTTTGAAGTCAAGATATATGACATCAATCTCTTCTCCCTTGTCCAGGTGATAGGTCATCTGGTTGTAGAAGGAAATGAGATTGGTCAAGCAAGACCTACCTGCAACAAACCCGTGCTGGCTATCCCTCAGAATGTTGGTGTCGGCCAGTCCATTAAGGATGGCCTCTTTAATAAACTTTTCTAAGATCTTCCCTGGGATAGAAGTCAGGCTGATGGGCCTATAGTTTGCTGGATCCATTTTCCTCCCTTTCTTGAAGATAGGCAACACATTGGCCTTTTCCAGTCTTCAGGCACTACACCAGAGTGCCAGGAGTTCTCAAAGGTCCATGCCAGAGGCTGGGCTATGATGCTGGTATAAATACTGGTATTATGTTCAGTTGCACAGAAACAATGCTGCATTTTGGACCTAGGAGACGCATTTTCCAGCCACTTTGCCTAAATTATTCCTACAAAAAAGGTTTTGTACCTGCTTCTGTCTATTTTACCTTCATGTTTTTTTCCATGTGTATCACTAATCCACATTATATATTATATAGGCACACAATTTTAATAACTGTATTGATGATAATGTTGACCTTATTTGTAGCGACCCAGTGCAATCCAGCTCTACTCACCTCCTTTTATACTGGCACCCATCAAAGACAAGCAAACTGAACTGGGAGAAACATTTGGAGAAGCCAGTCAGAAATACAATGTGCTATTCGTTGGATATTGTTTGTCCCATGACCAGCGCTGGCTCCTAGCATCCTGCACTGACCTCCACGGTGAACTGTTGGAAACCTGCATTGTAAATATTGATTTGCCAAATAGGTAAAAACCTTTAAGTTTTGTATGAGTCTGGGTTGATATTTCTCATTCTTCACTGTGTTACTTAGCTGTTTGTACATCCCTGGGTGCATCTACATGAGACACTTTACTGTGAAGTAGCTTAGTTTACTGCCAGTAAGGATGTATTTGCAAATGTACTTGCAACGGCAAGTAAGGATGCACTGCACGTAGTTATTGCACAGTAGTGCACATGTAGATGCTTGACCAGAAGCAAATCTGCTTCCGGTCAGCCAACCACCAGAGGGCAGAAGATTGCTCCCTACCCCGAGAAGCTGCCTGCTGCTGAGGTGGGCTCTGCCAGTGGAAGCCAGGCAAGGACTATGTCCCCCTGCCCTGGCAGCAGGGAACTTCAAGCCTTTTGCTCCATGATTGCGATTGATGAGCAGGGGCAGGGAGATCATTATCTCCCAGCCCCCTCTCCGTCATCGTGATCAGGAAGCGGGGGCTGTGAGATCCTTATCTCCCAGTGCCAGGTCCGCAACAGTGGGGCCAGCACTAAGAGATTATCTCCCAACCCAAGCTCTGTGGTTGCGGGGCTCAGCCTGGGAGATCCTTATAAGGATCTAGCAATGACAACAGCTTGGGTTAGATGATACAGATCTCCCAGCACCGGCGCCTCAGTCGCAGAACTGGCGCTGGGAGCTCCCTGCTGGTGGGGGCTGGGAAGCTTGTTCTCTACCCAGCTCTGCGCTCACGGAGCTGAGCAGAGAACAAGCTCCCCAACCTATTCCCCAGCTTGTTCCCTATCCAGCTCCATACTCACAGAACTGAGTGGGGAACAGGCTCTCCAGCCTGTTCCCTACTTAGCTGTACAATTAAAGAGCTGAGCAGGGAACAGGCTCTCCAGCCCCTTCCCCTCAATTTCAGAGCGGGGGCCAGGAACTGTCCCAGTCAGGGGCTCGCTGCTAGCTGTCCCACCAGCAGATCAGGGCAGGGGGCTGGGATGTGCTTCTCCCCTGCAGCTCTTTCCAAGTCACTTGTCTCAATCAGGAAGCCGGAGCTGGGAGCTCTCTGCTGCTGGGGCACGGGGACGTTGTCCCTGCCTCAGCAGCAGGTAACCCCCCAAGGGCAGGGAGCAATGTCCCAGCCCTGGCCAGGAGACATCTCCCTGGTGCTCCCTGCCAGTCCCTGGGCTAGCACCCAGGAGGAGCCTAGAGTGCTCCCTGGTGGCATCAAGGGCCCATTCCAGAGCCACGGGAAGTGGGAGCAGATTTGCTTCTAGGAGCACATCCCTGCATGTATAGAAGCCTACCCAGGAGCATTTACTCATGAGTAGTTTACTAGCAAGTAAATCGATCCCAGTTCAAATGCATGTGTAGATGCACCCCCTATATAGTAACCTCTCTTACGGTTAATGGGAATAACACTTAAAATGATGGTTTCTATCATAGCTTATGAAGTGCAGAGGAAAGAAGTTCTAGTTCTGTTTTATGAATGCCTACAGAGTACCTTCAAGTGTTTTTGGGACAATCCTCAGTTTGACTGGGATCTTTGGGTACTATTGCAGTACTAGTTATAAAAGCAGACAAAAAAACTTATCAGTTTCTGATATCTAACTGTGAGGCAACTCATCTTTGCAGATATGGGGACAGCATAAGAATCTGAGCAGATAGTAAGAAATGAAATAAGTATGAGAGAGAAATCTGAAAATATTTCATTTCCATTCTTTTTCTCCTTTTATCTCTAGATCAAGGAGGAGCAAATTGTCTGCACGTAAAATTGGTCTGCAGAAGCTGTGGGAATGGTGCATTGGGATAGTACAAATGACATCACTTCCCTGGAGAGTTGTCATTGGGCGACTTGGTCGACTAGGCCATGGCGAGTTGAAAGGTATGAAAATTTGAAGTTTGTTTTGAGCTAAGTGGAGCTATAAGACTTGCTTAATGGGCTGATATGAGGTGAGGGGAAGGGTGGCCAGGTGGATAGAGGGGGTATCCTTGATTCTGGATTCCCAGGGTACTGGGTGCTCTGGGGGGTTACCCAGGTTCTCCACATCACGTACCAGGAATGGAATCAAATTGACTTTGGCCATGGTAATAGTGCTGTTTAAAAGCTGCAGAGACACTTGGCAACCCCTCAGAGCATCTAGAAGCAGGGGATCCTCTCTACCCCCACAGCCATTCTCCCTTCTCCCAGCCTAAGTCTGCCTGGAACGGGACTGGTTCAAGTGCAGGCAGTATAGGTTGGAGCATACCAAACTGCATACCAGAGTAGCCAGTTGCCGTGCAGGGGTTGGGCCAGTGAGGAAAGGTGCAGCATGGGATGCCTGGAGAACTGACCACACAATAGTCATGGAAAGCTTGGTGTCACATGACACTGAACAGGTTCAAAGAGGACCAGTTCAAAATAATATTTGATTAACTAGGTATACTTTTGAAATATTTCAGGAGGTTTAAACAGTTTTGAATTGGCTTGTATGTTTGATTGCTTGTTGTTTAAACAGCTGTTTAAAAGGCTTAAGCATTATCCCTGTCCACACACTACATGGGCACTTCTGCAGGTAAAACAAAACAGATTAAGACACTTTAGAATACCTAGTTCCTTTTGTAGCATCTGTTTTTACACATTTTTGAATCCATATTTAAAAGTTACTACTATAGTACATAAAGCAACTAATGTAATTCGGTGTAGTTTGACGTTTAGCAGTAATGAGAAAAGCACAATAATGAGAACAAAAAGAGAGTTGTAATACTAGACTGAAGTACTCTGTAGTATATTGGGTTTTGTAATACAGTATCTTAGTATAACTTTGTCCCCAGAAATACATAAAATAAGGCTTTGGCCCATAGTTATCTGCTACAGTGGAGTAGTAGGTACTGAATTACTGTTTGTAAAACTTCAGATGAAAGTTATGCTACTGAATACTGAACAACATGTTCAGTAATCTAGATGAAATTCAGATCAGGATTTTAAAAGAGTGATCGAATAACATGGTGTTACTAAAATATGCTGAGGTAAGATTGCAGGTCATCTCATTTTGTAAATTCATAGAAATATATGGTTTCTCATACATTGCTATTTTTCTGGAAAATCAAATGAAAATGTTAGCTCTCAAAAATGTTTTTGGTAGCTCATGGATTATAATCCATTAGATTAATAATTCTTTTGGAATCCAACTGAATGACAGTTCTATATAAATCTTTGTTCTCTCAGTTAAAGTGAAGCTGCATTGGCTTGTGAATGCAATGGGCTAAGATGTTATTATAACGTTTAAGAAACCATTACCAGAAGCAGTCTTAAAAATAAGGTTTTGAGGCTTACAATAAGGCAGTGCTCTGGTGCTGCCATGTGGATGATTCTGTTCAGAGGACAAGGTATCTCATGATTGAGCCAACAGGGAGATAAGTTACATATTTGAAACACGTGGTTTGAAAGAGTAGTGCCTCATTTTTACTCAACAGCAATTCACCGGCTTAATTTACTATGAGCATATGTGGTTTCTGAAAGGAGCTCCATACTCTGTCCTGTGAATCGGGATGCTAGTTCTTATGCAGATTTGCATGGGTGACTGGGTAGTGAAAACCAGAGTGAGCGTTATGGCTCTGATAAGGGATTTAGTGCTTTGTCTATTGAACTGGAGCATGAAGATAATCTAGACAAGAGGAAAAAGATCAATTAAACAGTATGTGTGTTCCTCTTCTATCAATCACCAAAGGCAAATGTAGCTGCCATGTTAACACATTCAAAGCAATCCCAAATTTGTGGGCTTGGGGATAATTTAAAAACATTAAAACTAAAGAGTCTGCACTTTTGTACAGTAAACTAGCGCACCTACTTAGAGACCTGGTGCTTCAGTCAGCGTAAAAAAAAGGCAGCTGAAATTTACTCCTGCCTTCCAGCTAACGTATGTAAAGGACAAATAGCCTTATGGCCTTAACAGGAAGCAAGATTTCTAACTTGGTTAGTGATTAAGTTACCAACCACAGGAATAGGAGTTAGTCTGTTAGGTGAAGGAGGACAGATTAAGAACTGAATTTTTAAATCAACAGTTCCCTTCCTCTAGTTCACCTGTGAATGTCAGTTTGCTTAGATGAGGTTTCCTCCAGACTCTTTTGTGAGGCTAGAATTTTGGGATAAGTAGAGACAGTCAAAAAGCCCGAGACTGAATCAATTCAGTCTTTGCAGTTTAGTCTAAACTGCAGAGATTAAACTGAGAAACAACTGGACTCATTTACTTTTGATTCAAGAAATGCACCCACATGCCTGCAGTGGCTCAAGCCAGAATCTGGGAGGCACTAAAGCATAGCTCTCTGGCATGTAGCCAGCATGGGTTGCATGTTCGCTTCCTCTTCCTGCTGCCCCTGAGGTCTCTGGGATTTGCAGTCCAGACTCACAGCAGCAGAACTCAGCAGGGTTGCTCATCATTTCTTCTTCCTGCTTCTAGGTGCCTCTGGGATTTGTAGTCTACAGTTGCAACCAGCAGTAAGTTTCAGTAAGTTTAGCAGCAAGACAGCTCTGTACTCGGGGGAAGGGGGGTTTAACCCCCCCTCCATGGCCCCAGACCCCAACCGGGGTTTACCTGGGGGGAGGGAGAGGAAGAGTCCCTGCCTCTCCCCCTTCTACCCCCTCAACCCTTCTCTGCTGGAGCAGACAGCACAGCCCAGGGCTGAAAAGCATGCTGGAGAGCTGTGATTTAACTTGAACCAGAAAGAGGTCTGGGACAGATGTTTCATAGACCAGTTTGACCCAAGTCAATTAAGTCTGATCCTACATTCAACCAGGTTTATCTTAAACCAGTTTCAGCCATTTTGAAACTGGTTATGTGTACTGAGCTGCTGTTCTGTTACAGGTTTAAACCAGTTCCTAATTACTTAAACTGGTTTATGTGTAACTGCTGTCCATAGACTTGGGGTCTTGGTCTGCTTTTATTTTATAGCATATCCTCTGTCGCAATCTTAACAAGCTGGATCAGTAATCCCAGTGAAAACCCTCTGAGAAGAGACAGGTCACTTTTTAAAAAAACCTGGCATTTTGTGAGGGTTTATACGTGGAATTCATGTTGACCCAGCACTCCCATTCTAAGCACTTCCTTTTGCAGCATGCTGCTCATCTGAAAAGAGGCTTATTTCCATTTCCTCTTTTGGAAAAGGATCAGTATAGTTGAGAAGAGATCTTGAAGTAAAGAGGCTAGCTCAGGAGTGATATTTAAGTAATCGGGCATGACAGGCAATATATTTCAGTAGGATTACTGCATGTTCTGGATGCATCCTGAGTTAAGAGGTCAAAGGCTTTCAGCCACTCCAACTTCTGTAATCCCTCATTGACACAGTGCTTAGAGTGTCATACTGGTTCTGTGAATTGCAAAAAAAAGATTCATAAGAAAAATTGTTTGTATGACTGATTATATAAGCAGACCTGTAAAACTGATCTTTGGACTCAAGAGTTCCATTCCACTTATATTTATATATATTTATACATTATATTTATAAATACTAAATATTTTCCTTTTGTACATCACAATCTTTTGCAAAAACATAAATATTAGGATGACTCACTTCACAAAGCAATGTGTTAGATTCTGTTGACCAGAAACCTGCAAATAGGAACACAATTTTTTGCTTACTTAAGCCAGCTCAACTCTAGTGCTTCTTTCCAGTAATGCACTTACAACTTTTCTGTAAGGAGAGGTAGCTCAAAATAGCTGTTCTACAATAGGCATTTCCCATTACCTCTCTGTGTGGATACTCTTACGCACTGGGTACTTTTGTTATAGTTTAGCTTGTCCACTTGGGAAATGCATTAAACTTCAGAAACCACACTTATTCTTAGTGCAGAATAGGTCTCTAATGCAATGCCAGAAATCCCCTGGTTTAGTAAACTACAGGTTTTGTTTTTGTTCACAGTGCAGAATAAATGTGTCTACACCTAATTTACACCTGATCTTATTTTGCAGTAGGATCCTTGTGCAGACAAGTAAGACTTTAGGGATAAGAGATGAGGTTTAGATGACAGCAAAGGGAATGAATCTTTAAGGATCCAGCACCAACAGCTGAGGAATACTGTCGTCTCCCAACAAGATGGGGTATTTGACTTAAAAGCCCATGTTAGAAATTAAGAGTTTGCTAATACTAACATTGTTAGTTTTGTTACTGAAAAGTATTCTAAGTGGTGATACAGTAGAACAAGTGAAGCCACATCTCCTAAACCAGAAATCAGCACACACTTAACAATAATTTTCTAAATCCCTGTCCACATCTCTCCTGGTGCTCTCCTGGTCTTTTCCTTTCCCAATAAGAGGGAATGTATTGTAGTGATTAAAGTTCAAGTTCCGGTAGACCTTGGCTCTGTTCCTAACTTTAATGCAATCACTTTAAGTGACTTGCTCAAGGTCACAGTCTGTGCCTGTTCCTCCTGTGCCTGTAAAATAGGGATTGTATTTCTCTATCTCAAAGGGGTGCTTTGTATCTCAAAGGGGTTAACATTTTAGTGACTGAGATCTCTAGATAGGAGGTGCTATTGAAATAGGAAGTGTTACTAACATGCAGTATTTTCTCCCAAGCACTGGCATATTTCACAGAATAAAAACATTACTCTGATAGTTAACCAGGCTTCCATTCAGTTCTCTTGAAGCTAATTTTGCATTTCTGCATTTCAGACTGGAGTATCCTCCTTGGGGAGTGTTCCCTGCAGACAATCAGCAAACAGCTAAAGGAGGTGTGCCGCATGTGTGGGATTTCATCAGCAGATTCTCCTTCTATCCTTAGTGCCTGCCTGGTTGCCATGGAGCCCCAGGGGTCATTTGTTGTGATGCCAGGTAAATTTCAGCCAACTACAAAAACACTAGCAGATAGAAATGCTTACTAAGACCTCTTCTTTTGGCCTGAAGTCCACACTGGAAATGTGCCAAGCTGGAAGACCTTTCACTGCTTAAATGGGAAGAGCAGTATAAAGTACAGCTTGGACCAGCCCAGTGTACTATAGTAGCAGATGAAGTCCATTGGAGGAGTTTGCTCCTAGGAAGGAACCTGCTTTGTGTCACTTCCAAAAGGATGGTGGTCCTGGTTTGCTCAGTGGGAAAATGATGCTCTGAAGAATAGCTGGGTCAGATTCTCAGTTAAAATGTTACAGCTATATAGACTGTGATGCAAGGAGGACTGCAGAAATTTCTGTTTTAGGAATACATTTTTAATGAAGGAATTGGAGCAGGGGAGGTTAGGCTGGGTTGTTGAGTGTATTTCATTGAAATCCAGAATGAAAGCCATCACTGCTTTCATATTCCTAAACTGTTGAAAAAAATTGTTACGTTCAGCCATCCACTAGAAAACCATATTGAAGTTCCATTTGTGAAGCTTCCCTGTAGATAGTTGAGAGCAGTTGCTAAGTCTGGAATAGTTTTTTATTTTGAAGTTTTCCTGTTTTAATTAGTTTTAATGGTATTTTGCCTCTTCCTTGCCTCATTTGAAGTATAGTTTTAGTTTGTTTTTTTGTCATCATTCTTTGTGTATGCATGTCTTCTCTGTCTGATATGAACTCCTGCATTTGACATTTTGTATATTTTTTAATTTTGTTTTTTAATTTACAAATCATTATTAAGAGCAGATTAGGTCAAATTTTTTTGCTAAAATAAGATCTGGTACAGAAAAACTACAATGGCTCTAAAAACATTCACCCTCATATAATGCTTCTCAAAACCTGGGAGGCAAATTACTCTTTTTAATGCCATCCAACATGGGGTGCTATATGATACAAATAATACCCAGTTTTAAACAAAAGGCGGTGGTGCATTTTAATAATAAATGTCTTGCTTTAGAAATCTAATTTTGAGGGGCAGGTTTTTAAATCTCTCCTCTTTGTCCATTTCCCATTGAGAAGCAGTGGAAAGGGACAGAACTCTCTTGACAGAAATAAATGGGGAATGAGCTATAGTGTAAGAATTCAGGTGACACTTAGCTCTATACACCTTAATTTAATGCTTTTACTAGTAAATATCCTTTTAAAACTAAAAATTAAAAAAAATCTTAACCATCATGTTATAATGCCAAACTAAGTCAGATGCACAACAACTTAACTAAATGCACATATAGCGAGAGAGCATATATAAGATAATACTCATACCTGAAAGACTATAAACGGTTTCCCCTGTATTTTTGTCCTGAAAGATGCTGTCACTATGGGATCAGTGTTTGGGCGCAGTACTGCACTGAATCTGCAGTCATCTCAGCTGAATACCCCTCAGGATGCTTCTTGTACACACATCCTGGTGTTTCCAACCTCTGCCACTATCCAGGTAGCTCCAGCACATTATCCCAATGAAGATGGATTCAGCCCCAACAATGGTAAGTTCACTCATGAGCCATGTATGGTAGGCCCATGGCTTACTAACAATACAGGTCTAGAGCGCAACTGTCTGACAGCACCGAAACTATGGAGAGACTAATTGTACACTGGTCACAAAACACTTTAATTTGAATAGGAATAACTCTGATGGGAGTGGTGGAAAACAGTATCTTTCTGAGCAGCCTCTTTAGTAACCTAGCCAATAACCATGTTTTCTTCTGACAAGCAGAAGGCAAGATAGATTTGTACCTTATAGACTACCTCTCCCTTCTGACAAGTCAGCAAGCAAATTGAACTTTTTTAAGTGGCCCAATATATAAATGGCTGTGAAGGCAAAACTGCAGATAGTCTGGATTTGGTTTGTTTTTTTTACCTGTAACATGGAATTTTCTTTCCTGTTGTGACTTTATAGCTACTGTATCCTAATTGCATATTTCCCTTTAGTTGATTGGGACAATATTTTAATTAAAAAGATTCAGATAATTAAAACAATAGTGCCATATATATAAGTTGCATAAAGAGGATCTTGTTTTTTTTAAAGTATAATTTTGGCAAATAAGACCAGCCCCATAGGAAACAAGAAGAGTGGGCACAGCCTGTTATGTATTGAATCAGCAGGATTAGTTTAATACTTTATCAAATAATTTTTCTTCTAACTTATATTGAAAAGGGTCTTAAAACGACTTTAAAACAATTTAAATGGATAGTTACAAAAAAACTTACAATAAAAATATTAAAGGGGAAATTACAGTATGGAAAAGAAATACTTGCTCTATTTTTAATGAAGTAGCTGCCTTTGATCTACCTCTCCTGGAATTTCAGTGGGCCTCATGAAGGGGAAGCTATTCCTCAATACAGATGCAGCTGTCTTTTCAAGGCCCCAGAATCCTGACCAAATGCAGTGCTTACAAATATTTAACCTGCATTAACCTGGCCTTTAATGCTTCAGATGCTAATTAGAATCAGGTACAGGACCTGGCGTTTTCCAAAATGGTGCTAAATTTAATTTTCTTAACTCTGTTTGGTGTTTAATAATTAAACTGCCTCCTAAGCTATTAGGCATCTTATTTGTGGCTTGGATGCTAAGCAGAGCATGACGTTAGTTCTGTTTTGTTTACTGAGGTTGTAGGAGGGAAGTTAATAAACTAGATTAATTTAGTGTTTTTGCCATCTAATGCTCTCTGCAGAAGATGAAGGAAAATAACCAGCCCATGTGGGTTTGAACACACACAAACACAGTAAGCCAGCTTCAAATTATTGCAAGTAGTCCAAGACAAAAAGTACTCTTGTTTTTTTTCATTTAATCTGAATGAAAGGGATTTGTTAATTATAGTCTTTATTTTCAAACACCACATGTGTAGCAATGAAGTATTAACAAACTCTCTCTCTGCTTTCAACTGTATATTTTAAAGAATATGCAGAGCTACCTAGAAATATATTTACTATACAGTGCCATTACTCTGGCCTATAAAAACAGGATAAATGGCTCTTGTTCTAATTAATGCATTTGGGCTTCCCTTATTCTCTGTGTACACCCACAGCAGAGAATTTTTGTAGTAGTCCTGACCTTCTTGTAAAGATCATCAGTCTGTTTGTTAGTGCCTCTGTTACCTGAAAAAGCTGGGTAAGAAAAATATCTTGAAAATATATGGTGATGTTTAATGTAATGTTTTCCTCCTTGTTTTTTACTCTTGTAACTTTCCATCATCTGAATCAGTCATGGTATCATAATTTGTCTTTCTATCAACTGAACAATGAGAATATGCTTTCATAACTTATTTGTTGACACTTTTCCAGCATATTGCCATAAACAAGCTAAATTCAAAAAATAAGTCAACACTGTTTTGAGGCCTGTAAGCAAAATTGTTTCAGTCTCTCTAAAACCTTAAAGTAACATCAGTCCCTCCCTTTTTATGGCAAAGAAAAGTGTACAGGCTCAATTGAGTTTAGCAAACAACTATCAAGAGTATTTTAAAAGAGACGGATTGCCATCTGTCAGAGAACTCCAGGTAAATCAAATTTATAGTCTAAAAGATTCTAGAGAGCAAACAAAGGTAGCCTGCCAGAACTGCATCTGTTGTGGGCTCCAAAAAGTACTTCTAACGTGGTTCAGTCATCAGAGAGATCCTTCCCATATTTATGGAGGACTTGTTTTGGCAAGCTGCCGATTGACATGGACACACCCCTAGAATTCAAAGTAGCAGTACGAATTTTTGCAAAAGAGTTAAGGTTTCTCCTCCCACCAGGAAGTCAAAAAGGACTAAGATTGTTTTATGATCTTCACCAGCAATTAAGTAATGTATAATTATATAAACGTAGATATAAATGGATGGAACATTTCCTTTTAAAATCAACTGTTGGCTAAAAAGAACGGGTACTGAAAATCAACAACTATTCTGGTGTCTTTATTTGAAATTAAGTGAAACAACAGACTGGGCTGTCAGCTTAGAAAATTAAACTGCTTTCTTTTGCCATAGAAAAAATAGGAAGATGAAGATTTATAATTCTAGTTTTCCTGTCTAGCCAGTATGGCATATTCATGTTCTGGAGAACAAACATTCTCAGTGTCCATTTTATCTTCTGAGTTGAGACTCAAAGGAAAGACAACTTGTGATGGGAATTGTGTGATGTGGGTGACAGTTACAGCCTCATGGGGGTTCAAAGAAGGGTAGTTAGCTGTTAGTCTGACAGGGCAGTATTGCACCTTAGAGACTAACTGATTCACAGAGGCATAGATTTCATAGGTGTTAGCCTACTTTGTCAGATGGTATGGCAGCTCTGGTTTAAGTGGATTTGACATTAGGACCCAACCTATTCAGACTGTTGACTTACATGAGAAAATGTCTATATACCAACTAAAGCCCTTGAGAGGTGATTTTTTTTTTTAATTAAAGAAATAAGATGTTTTCTCAAAACCAATGATTTTTTTTCCCCAACTACTTCCAAAATCTCCTAAGAATGAACTCACCTTAAGAGTATATTTTACAGACTGGCTACTTTCCTCTTAACTGTATGATCTCCAGCTTCCACTTGGTGTCTTGTCACATTCCTGTAGCAACCACAGCAAATGCATAAATGGCAAAATAATATTAGGGCATTATTTAGGTATGGACTCTCTTTACTGCACTAGAGCCTTTTTTGTTGAAGTGATTAAAAAAAACCTTCCGCTGGTAATTCCTTATTCTGCTCCACCTGGGGAGCAAATCCAGTTACAGAGGAATGGGCCTTTCTCCAAGCAGGTGGTGAGGGGTGTGGAAATCTGCTGTAAACTATCCTTTCTCTTCTAATAATCCAGGATTTCCTTGTGCCCTCATATCATTTGGTATGGTCTAGAGTACAATAGTGATATGAACGCGTTATTTAATTTTTAAGAGCTAAACCAGTAAAACTTCTCAGGTTTCCATGTTTTCTCTTTTGGTCCGAGAGGTAAGTTAAAGCAAACCATTAAAAACAGTCGTAGCAAAATGACATATAGTGATAAAATGATTATACAGTTAATTTGCTCACTTGTATTTTAGAAGATTATAGATTCTGCTACCCTAGCACTGATTTGTATTTAACTTTTGGGGCAGTACCCTTAGGCTGGGGACAGATATTACACATAAACCTGTTTAAGTGATCAGAAACTGGTTTAAACTTGTAACAAAACAGATGTTCAGTGCACATAAACTAGTTTGAAAATGGCTAAAACCAGTATGAGATAAACCTGGTTGAAGGTAGTCTGATTTGGGTCATACTGGTTTATGCAATATTTGTCCCAGACCCTTTGCTGGTTTAAAATAAACCAGATACCCCCAGCTTCCCAGCATGCTCTCTGGGCTGGGCAGGGCTCTTTGCTCCACAGCAGAGCTGGCCCCTCCCCTCTGCTGGAGCTCCAGCCAGGGAACAGAGACTTACAGGCACAGCAGGGTCTGCTGGCTTCCCCATGCTCCCCTCTCCACCTCTCACCACTCACTGCTTAAGCAGAAATCCCTTCCTCCTCTCTCCCATAGCACAGACTGTAGCCAGCAAGTGGTATGCTATCTAATGCTGTGTAAGGCAGATAGGACAGTGTTCGCTTAGGGCTTTTTGAAGGTAATCAGCAGCTCAGGTGGTAATGTCCCTGCATTCCTTCCTTTAGAAAAGGCAGACAAGGTTCTTTGAGTAAATCTGGTATCTTTTATTAGACTAACTAAATATTTGGAAAAATTTTCTTAGCAAGCTTTTGGGTTTAAAAAACCTTTGTCAGGCTGAGGAAGCATCTGCAGATAGTGTGTGCTCTTCCTGGATGGAATGAATAGTAAAGAAGCCAGAGGCTGGTGTGCATTTTCCTTTGGAAAAAGCTATTTAAGAAGAGCTTGTAATGAAAGAGGCTTTGTTTTCTTATGGGGTGTTAAATGCTGATGGGGGGGGGGGAAATCCCTCCCTAATTACAGTGTTCTGCCAGGCCCTGGCCACACCGTCCCCCCCCCCCCCCCCCCCCCAACTCAGCTCAGTCCTGTAGAAGGGAAGGGAGGGTTGCTCTAGCACCCCATGGCTTCTAGCCTGACCCACTGCAGGCATATCCGTGCATTTTTGGGATGTCTGTCTGATTACAAAACTGATTGTGCCTAGCCAGATTAAACTAACTGGCAAATAATGAATCAGTTCAGGCTGAGACTTTTTGACTGTCTGTCCCTAGCCTTAAAGTTGGTTGGATAGGTCACAGGACAAGGTATTGTGAACAGTTTCCAGAAGCCCTGGCCTTTACCACTCAAGCATACTTAGAAGTGCAGTGCTTGCTGTGGGTAACTTTAGATGTACATTTTAATTACATTTTACCTATTTCAAATATATTGTTGATTGTTAGATTGCTGAGAGCACCCAGTGGCCAACTGCTGGGAGATGCAATTCATTTTGATCTAAACTACATCCATTTGGATTGCTACCAAGCTGATTTCACAAAAAGTAGTCTTTTTGGTCCATATATGACCCGCACTAAAATACAGAATTTTAGCAGACATCAGCCACTGTGTCAAGCTTACTTTTATTTTTAATTCTCCAGTACTGAAGTGAAAAGGGCTGACTAAGTGGGGTAAAATAATGAAATGTGTACTGCTTACCTTTGGCAGCTTTTTCAGTGTATAGCTCAAGGATGTCTCAACAGCATCCTGGAAAAGGACTTGGTGTCTAATGTATGTTAGACTCAGTAAACAACACTCAAGTCTTTTTTTTAACTGCACAGCAGATTAAAGGTGGTGCTTTCTTTTTTTTCTTTCAGATGACATGTTTGACCTCCCATTCCCAGAGGACATGGACAATGACATTGGAATTTTAATCACAGGGAATCTTCACTCTTCTCCAAATTCTTCCCCAGTTCCTTCTCCTGGCTCTCCTGGGATTGGAGTGGGATCTCACTTCCAGCATAGTAGGGTAAGGATCTCTATCTTTCAGGATGCACACACATAAACACAGTCATACTCCAACATAGCCTTTTCTGTAGGTCTTGAAAATTGACCAAACCAACAGCAGACAGTATCAACAGAGGAAAAACCATTCTTATTAACAAAAAATGAAGGTGTTAGCTAGATACCATCCTAGAATATGCTCCAGCCTTGTATTTATCTATGTTGCCCACTCCAGAGTGAGTCACTGTGGGACTGGATTTGCAAAAGCTTTTGTTTGCTAAGGAAAATCCACAGTCTGCTATCTACAGGCATCCGCATGTCTGATTTATGAGGAGAGGTTGAGGGAACTGGGCTTAGTCTAAAGAAGAGAAGACTCCAGGGGATTTAATGCCAGCCTTCAACTACCTGAAGGGTGGTTACAGAGAGGATGGAGCTAGACTGTTCTCAGTGGTGGCAGATGACAGAGCAAGGAGCAATGGTCTCAAGTTGCAGACCAACCCAAGTGGTGCTGGCAGGGCACGCGGCTGTGCGGGTAGCTGCTTTGGGGCTGGGGCCAGGGCCAGGATCCTGGGGTGGTGACAGTATGGGCTGGAGCCAGGACAGAGCTGCGATCCATTGCCTGCACACCCTGGGCAGGGACATGCAGGCAGCAGATCGCGGCTCTGCCCCAGCTCCAAACTGTGCTGTTATCACTGTCCCTGGCCCCAGCCCTGGAGCAGCTCCCGCCCAGCCATGTGCCCTACCAGCACTGGTTGGGTCGGTCTGCATGGAAACCCTACCCCATGCTGTTATGGCCCCACTACCCCTGGGGTCTCCGTAGAAACTGGCTGCTGCTGAGAAATGGAGTCTGGCCACCTCCTGGATCCACCATTTTGCCCACCCCAGTTCTAGTGTAAAGCCAGCTGATTTGGCACAGTGCCTTTTTGTTCTGCTAAATTATATTGGGGTGTACCTGTTGCTGGTATCAGCCAGTTGGATTTGAGAAAGCAGTTATAGACCTGAGCTGGTTGTGAAGTCTTTTCAAAGATAAACCGCTGAGTGGATTATTTCTCCTAACAATAACTTTTGTCAGACCATAAACTCTGCAGGTGCTGGAATTTTATGCAAATGTTGTTTCTTCAGTAAAATATTAGTCTTGGGCTCATGCTGCTTACAAGTTATTTTTTGCTTCAAGTGGCTTTTGAGAAGCTGGTTCCAGCATCAATGCTTATTTAAAATGCAAATTATATTTTGATAATTTAAGAAAGAATTGTTGACTGTTGAATTAAATTTAGCCTAATCTTGAAGCGAGTTTGGCAGGGCTCTTCCTCACGCTGTCTCTGTTGTGTAAGAGACTTCCTGGTGTTTTTGTTTATGCCCATCAGAATCCTTTCCATGACAAACATGCAGAAACTGCAGGTATTGCATTTGTAATTTGGCAGCAAGAAGGCTTTTATTCAGAAAGTGTTGGTTGAAGCTGAAACATATGTAGCAAAAAAAAAAATTAAGAATTTTTTAGTCAAAACTTTATAAATAATCTAAATTAATGGAGATTAATCTGCCCACTAGAACATTTAGGTTGCTTTTTAACAATCAGTGTATATGCTTAGAATCAGGCAATCTATTCACTTCCTAACCAGTGATGGGCTGGGGTTTTTTACTTTAAAAGAAGAGAAATTGTAAATCTGGTATGATATAAAGTCCAGAGCAGTGTTTGAATGCTACTGATTCATTCATTGTGACACAGTAGCATAATGCTCAAAATGTGACTGTTTTCCTCTATTAGAGACATTCAATCTACCCCAAAGTCAGTGATTTTCATGTTGGAAAATGTGCCAAATTGGCAGTCTGGACATTTAAAGCCCTTTGTTTATTCAAAGAACAGGTACAGCTACATCTTAAGCTTGCCATATTTCCCTGGTACAAGTGTGCCTCAACTGACATCTTAATGAATCATCTCCATGAGAAGACAAGATAATTTAATTTCCTTGCCATTGTTGCCAAAGTGCCAATTGTAGTGTGTATTTAGTAGGTGTGTGTGAAGTAGCTAGCATTCACTTCAGATTCAGCCAATTTGGGGGACTGTGATTCGATTCAGTAATTTGAATCACTGTCCTGAATTAATTTGGTCGAATCTGATTTGAAGATTCAGCTACTGCTGAATCTCCAAATCTCTGAATTACCCAGGCCCATCGCCTGTCCGCTCTCCCAGCCTGGCAATGGCTGTCCCACCCGCCCTAGCTCCTGGTACTTGGGGGGAAAAAAAGCCCTGACTTGCCAGGTGGGGGGACAATCCTCGCTGCCCCACGTTGCCCAATGCTGCATGGAGGGCTCTGCATGAGCCCCCTGACCCCCCCCACTGTCCCAGCCCCCCCCATGGCTGCCCCGCCCACTGCAGCTCTGGCCCTTTAAGACAAAAAAAAGGGACCCCCCCCTGGACCATTTCTGCCAGGCGGGGGGTGATCCCTGCTGCCTCCCATGCCCCACGCTGCATGGGGG
The DNA here is from genome assembly GCF_030867095.1 of Alligator mississippiensis. Classification (NCBI taxonomy): domain Eukaryota; kingdom Metazoa; phylum Chordata; order Crocodylia; family Alligatoridae; genus Alligator; species Alligator mississippiensis. Next base: position 24,107,872 of record NC_081833.1, read on the forward strand.
GCTCTGCATGAGCCCCCCAAGGCTGCTGCAGGAGCAATGAGTCCCAGGGTTTTTCTCTTTTTTTCTTAAAGGGCCGGAGCTGGCCCTTGTGGGGCAGCAAGGGGGGGCTGAGGCAGCAAGGGGGGGGTCAGGAGGGCTCATGCAGAGCCCCCCCATGCAGCATGGGGCAGTGGGGGACAGCAGGGATCACCCCCCACCCGGCAGCACCCAGTGAGTGGGGCTTTTTTTTAAAGTACCGGAAGCTGGGGTGGGTGGGGCAGCCATGGGGGGGCTGGGGGAGCAGGCGGGGTTTGGGGGGCTGGGGGAGCAGGCGGGGTCTGGGGGCTGGCAGTCCCCCCCCATGGTCCCCTCTCCCCTCCCCCACGCCCCCTACCCCCTACTTACCAGCACCGAGCCTGACTCCAGCTCCCTGCTGCAGCCACTGGGGACTGCCCGAATCATCAAAGCTCTCTGAATGAATGTGGACCTTTTAATTGGTCCCTTGATTCAATTCGGATTTGGAGATTTGGCCACCAAATCGGGCCGATTCTCCAAATCGAATCGCCACTTGAAGCTTCACACAGCTCTAGTAGTTAGTGATCTTGATGCATGTTCACTACAGACTTATCCTCCATTTCACTTCTCAAAGGACTGTTAGTTACAAACTTCAATCACTGGGTTGTTTTACACTGACAAACAGAAGAGGAAAAGTTCCAAATCCTTTTACCCATTCCTAGAGCCATCCATTCCTGCCACTGAGCACCAAACAGTAGATTTCTTTCTCATGTTTATTGAATTTTCAGACTATTTTACAGTGGGTTTTTCAGACATTTTATACTGTTCACCCTCAATGGAAACTCTTGTCAAACTGACGTAAAAACAGTGCCATAATGTTAACGACCAGCAAGCTTGGAAAGCTGGACAGATCTTTTCTGGGTGAACCTGTCATAGTAATTCCATTTAACCATTAACAAGGGCCTGGTAATTGAGGTGTAATTTTTGTTTTTAAAAAAGCAACAGCGTGTGATCATTACCTTCTGGGTCAGGGAAGGTCAAGCCTTCACCCATGTAACCCATAATTAATTGATTGCTGCATTTTACCAGTATGAGCCCAGCTGCTCGGCAGCCAGTTTCAAGGTCTGCTGTTGGATTTTCCAAGCGCCTGCAGCCAGGTAGGCTGCAGCCTTCTCCAAGCATAACCACTTTTTTATGGGCCGTTTAACTTTCTTTGATGCCTGAATGAGATATTACTACTGGATAAAAGGCTGCTTCAAAAGCCAGTGTTGAACGTTTCATTATTAAACAAGTTTGGGTTGAGTGGGATCTGATGGGTGTTTTTCCCCCTCCGGAATCAAAAGGTGTATTGCTTTAGTAGGCTGTTTGGTGATAGGGTTCAGTTTAGAGTATTTCTCAGCTCGCTTGATAACCTTCCTTGAATTTGTGGAAGGAATAAGAAGTGATCGAGGAAGAATACTTGTAGAGACCTTCGCCTTTAGCAAGTACCTTGTTACAGGTTAAAACATGCAATTATCATCTTTAGCAAGACCAGGCAATCTATCAGTTTTAGAAAGTTTCTTGTCCATTCAGTAATGTGATGATGCAGGGAGCTTATAAAGAGGGTAATGTAAGCTAAAATATTTCAATATTGGACTTTTTTTTTTAAACAAACTTTACAATTGAGTAGTCAGACTGCTGTCTCTATCCTGCATTCCCTTCCTCCCCTAAGTCACAGATGGGAAGATGTCAACCTTGCTTTTATAGTTGAACTATTCATTCCAGTGAAAAGAAGCCTCATGTACAAACACCAAGTTAATAGTCTTTACTAGCATATTGGTATTGGAGGAGACAGTTTTGGCCACAATTTGCTGATGCCAAGTTCAGGCCATTACACAGTTTTTAAGATATTGCTTCATAGCACATTGATCAAACTGGGTGTTTTACCATCACACATTCAGTTGTCTATAAAATTGGTTCACGTCAGTGTCAGAAAGCTACCATATTTACCTAAATATAAGATAACCCTGAATGTAAAATAATTACACAATAATTAGATTCTACACATGGAAAATGTATACATTTATTATCATTTTCCATTTACAGTTTCAGAGAGCCTGTAGAGCAGGAATGGGCAAAATATGGCCTGGGGGCTGGATCTGGCCTGCCAGGTCATTCTAATCGGCCTGCAGGGCCCCCAAAAAGTTAGAAAATTAATATTTATTTGCTCCTGGCTGCCTGCCAAAATGACAAGAGCCAGGAGCAGTAGGACCCAGAGGAAGGTGGCAGCAGGACCCAGCAGCAAGGCCTGCCCAGCCTCACCCCCCACAACCAGAAGCCTCTGCCTAGCAGAGGCTTCTGGCCTGGGACCATGGGGCTGTTCCTACTTCCCTGCGCCAGAAAGGGAAATGCAGCCCTTAACAGCTTGCCAAAACTCGGTAAGCAGCCCTCAGCCCAAAATAATTGCTCGTCCCTGCTATAGAGAACAGCTGCCTCCAGGATTAAAACCCATTTACCTACATAGAAGCTCAGTTTCATGATGTTAGGCCCTGTAATAAATGAATTTCACTTCAGATGTCCTGCTCTTTCTTTAGGGACCCGATGTGGTCCTGAACATAACCCTGAAGAACACAACTACCAGAGATGAGGGTATATGCATGAAATAGTTTGGTCTGACAAAGCTCTATTAATAGCTAGTGGAAAGGTGCTGCAAAGCCTAAAATTATCGTGATAGCTCATTGGTAACAAGTCAAGATTGGATTCAAAACTGAGGGCTGAGTAAACAGGGAATATCTGTGGATGTTGGTAGAAAAGGAACTGTGACAGAGTGAAAAAATGAATGAACAGATTGATTTTCTTGCTAATAATGCACTTTTGGATTTGTTTCCCCCCCCTCCTTCAGAGCCAGGGAGAACGTCTTCTTTCTAGAGAAGCCCCTGAAGAGCTGAAGCAGCAGCCTCTTGCTCTAGGATATTTTGTATCAACTGCCAAAGCTGAGAATCTTCCACAGTGGTTCTGGTCATCCTGTCCACAGGCACAAAACCAGTGTCCCCTTTTCTTGAAGGTTTGTCTTAACATCTTATCTTTGGAGGGAGGAAATGGGAGGGGAAACAGATACCCAGTTTTCCTCAAGAGCCCTAACTTTGCTCAGCATCTCAAATGATTGTCTGAAATTCAATAGTTGTGTTATCATTTCAGTTCTATTAGGTGGTTGACTGTATTTCCATTAATACTTCCTCTTCCTCTTGGGCCTCTGCCTCCTCCTGTAACTTCAACCCAAATCTGAGCTCCCTCTCTGCAGGGTTCATGTTCATAATGCTGGACTGCACCACGCAAGTGCACAATGGAATAGGACTACTTCAAAACACTGAAACACTCCCATTCTTTGCAAAATTAAGGGAAGTGAACTGGTTGTCAGTTTCCAAAGTTTGGGCAACTTAAGGGAGAGGGACCAGTTCTCATGCTTGGTTAATACAAAAAAATAAAAATTCAAGTTAAATAGCTCCAGAAATTTAGGCTAATTGGTATGGCAATGGACACAGTGTGAAAACTTGAATGGGCAAGACATAGACTCAGTTCCTTTAGTGTATATTTCTATAAGTCCCAGTCTTGTGATGTAAATAATCATCATAATCTAAAACTTACCCATTACAAAAGATCAAAGTACCGACAAATTTTATAATTGCTTGCTTAGTATGTAATTCGGCTACATTCCTGAGCAAAGCTATGCAAATTAAAGTTCAGGGAAACGGGGGGAATAATGTACCCCAAATAGAACTTCCAAGTAATTAAGCAAGTAACACATGGAATAATCATGGTTGCTGCTGTTTCCTTATTACAATTGAACTTAGAAGTACCATGAGGTTCTTTACCTATCAAAGGTCTCACATTCATTCCTGTAATTCTACTGTTGAAGTAACCATTATTTCCCGTTTTTTCCTCATCAGGGAAAAAAACAGGTGTAAGGCTGGTGATTGACTATCAAGGATAAGCATTGATGTCCAAAAGAACACTAAAAGCATGGGTCTTGCATTTAAGTTTAATCATTTCAAGGACTGTCTTTTGTGTGTCAGCTGAAATTTGGCACATCCAACAATTTAGCATCCTGATACTGTAAGAGGGGTATCTGCTTAGCATTCACTAAAAGAGGCTACTCATTGAATAACAAACATTATTTTCTGTAGCTATTCTGATTTTCCACCAAGAATGTTTTTGGTTTGAGTTGTTAAATTGGAGCTCAAATTCTGAAGTGGCATGAAAAGTGAAATGCTCTATTGGTAGAGTTAGAGATCAGGTTGTGTGACAATTAAACTTAAAAAGTTTAACATAAATAATACAGCTATTGGGATTTAATCCTAGCTACGTAAAAAAATGGGGGCTAGAAAGAGCCTTTCTGCACTCTTTCCTGAAACCTATATTGGGCTTTAATTAAGACTGAGAGAAAAATAGATTTTTCAGTTTGGAAGCCAAACTGAAATATTAAAATGGTTTTTCGTTGACCAAAAAACATTGTTTTATGAACTAAATGATTTATCTTTGGCCATTCTTAACAAAAAGGTCTAGTTTCACAAAGCCAGCCTTTTGAACGTAGGTATGGTGCTTGCCGTATAATTACGGTTAATTATATGATTAAGATATTGACCTGGGCTGTGGGAGACCCAGGTTCAGATCCTCTCTCTCTGATTCAAAGCAGGAATTTAGGTGAAACGTCTCATCTCTCGGGTAAAAACTCTAACTCCCAGGTTGTAAATTATTCTAGGGTAGGCATCTCAGTCTCCTCCATGTCAGCTGTTTATGCTTTGTAGCCACCTTATAAATCTAATGTAAAGAAACAAAACGTTTTTTGTAGACTTCTACTGGTTGCTTTCCCTTAAAAATTTATCCAGCCCTAGTTTAGACCTCCCGTTACTAGATTCAGCAGTGCACTGGATGTTAGTCCTGGTACTAACTGGTCCCAAAATCTGCCTTTCACTGCTTGAAGTAACTTTTTTTGGTACCTGCAGCCATAGGGAACATGGTCCAACGTGCTTTTCAGAGACATCTGACTTTCAAAAAACAAAACAAAAAACCCTTGGAATCATATCAGACATGCATGCAAGAATCAAATTAGAGATTGGGATTCAATTGAGAAGTCTGTCCAGCTCCTAGACTCTAAAGCCAGCTAACCAGCATTTAATTTGTCCAACCATGTAACTATCTGCTTATTTGAAAATGTTCTTGAGAGTCAGTGTCCATTGCAAAATCTGCAGAAACTTCTGTTACAGAAATGGTTACATTTGTCTTTCTCATTCCATAGGCCTCACTGCATCACCATATCTCTGTAGCTCAGACAGATGAACTTCTCCCAGCTAGGAACTCTCAGAGGGTTCCCCACCCGCTCGACTCAAAAACAACATCAGATGTTTTGAGGTAACACCTTTCAGGCTTTGAATTTTTTGCCTTCCTAAGGCGATGAGAACAAAGTATTTGCTGAAACATTGAGGGGTCATTTCAATTTATCATATAGACTCAACTCCTTATTTTTCAATACTCAATGGTTGTATGTATCCAGACCCCTGTGGGCACCAAAGGAGAAGCCATACTCTTCCACCCTCCCTCCAATTCCTTTTCTGAATTCAAAATGTTTTGGGTTGGCCAAAACCGTTTGGTAAGTTTGGTATTTGCCAAAAAAATCATCAGAGTTCTACAGCCAAATCTCCTTCCTCTTCTCGTGTATTTTGTGTGCAAGTCAGGAATACCTTTTTAAAAAACAGTAACCTCAAGTAGGAATATGCTTCTAATTTTTCTTTCTCCTTTGCAGGTTTGTCTTGGAGCAGTACAACGCACTGTCCTGGCTCACATGCAACCCTGCCACTCAGGATCGCAGCTCCTGCCTTCCTGTTCACTTTGTGGTGCTCACGCAGTTGTACAACGCCATCATGAATATACTTTAATAGACAATAAAAAGCACTTGTTCCTCTGGCTTTATTTTCCCCTCAATCTGAGAAACGTGCCACAGTCTGCAAAAGTCACAACTTTGCTTCTCTTCAGACCAGTCCTGTGCTGTACTTCTGTTCCTCCATAAGCACACGTGAATTCTTCAGTGTTTAAAACTAATCTACCCATTGACATCTCTGGCAGCTTCAATCAAGAAACAGTAATTATACAGTAACCTCAAGCCAGTGTTAGTTTGGTGGCCCAGTAATTACTGGTCAGTGTGAAAAAGAAGAACATGAAGACAATGTCTTTTGCATTGGGAACTCTGATTTATAATTTAAGAGCAGTTTCAGCCCTACAAGTACAAATCTTGTAGTGACCAGGTTGGGTTGTCCAAAGGTAATTTTGCTCTTTGATCATTATAAGCTGGGACTTAACAGAAAAGAAACAGTTATAGTCTCTCATAATTAATGGAGTTTTTTGTCTACCTGGAGTTCCTGTCAGAGTGGATTGGGATGAATGCATGCATTTGTTACCTGTCCATATAGATGTGAATGGTCTGGAGATATTTTAATTTTGTTTATTTATTTTTAGGTTTGGTTATGTTTTAAATGATAAAGGACCAGGTACAGTAGATGATCCTAAAACCCAGCTCAGTTCCAGCATTAGGATTATATATCTACATACCTCTCACTCTTCTGACCTAGAAATCATGAATGGAGCTAATAACAATCACAGTTAGGAAGACATTTGCAAAATAGGGAGCACAGTAATAATTCCAAAATAGTCACCGTTTTCTGGTAAGAACACAATGTTTTTTAAGGAATTCTCAACTGTGTTTAGCCTGATTAAAGCAAGAAGTGACCGGTGTTTAATGAAGGATAACACTACCAGGTGGAAGAAGAGAGAGAGGGATGGGGACGGAGAATACTTTAAAGCCCAATTTAAGGGCAAATTGAAAGTGGTAAATGAATCTATTGTAGAGCTATGATTGAGATATATTTCCAGTGAATTTAATGATGCTAGAAAACTATTACTGAAACCCAAGTCACCCACAGATCTGGGCAGACTAGTCCATGTACATATCCAAAAATATGGTTTTTTGGTTGTTTGTTTACACTAAATCAGTTACAAATCTGGTGTATTTTTTCTGACTATAGGAATATTATTTCAAAGAAATAATTTTTAAAATTATTATCATTAAATTAGTACTTGAAGTTATGCCACTGTGGTGGAAAAGTTACTTTGTTTAGTAAAATGATTGCCATTTTTAAAGGTTAATGGCTAATTGAAGTATTTTTATGACTCCTTCATTCCAGGCTTCAAGGGGTTTATATTTAAACTCCCTTTTCTAATGTTTGTTCTTGCACTGTGCAGCAGGCATGGACTTCCTTATGAGGGGTCAGGGCACTTTGATCAGGCTGGGCGTTCTAGTTATCTATGGAGAAAATCCTACAAATTTTAAAGTTCTTCCAAAAGACTTTCATGTTCTGGTTAAAAAAATGAAATTCTATGATTTTAAAAAATATTTTTCTTGAGATAATGTAACATTTAAAACAAATTATATAAAAAAAAAACACTTGTGTGGATGGGAAGGTGAAGGCAGAGGAGTAATCTGTAAATGGATAATTTCATTCTCTGCTTCAAACTACCCATGTGGGTGTGTCTTTGCAATGTATAGGTAAAAAAAAATCTGATATCAAAAAGCATTTGTATCTAATGTGTACAGTGTAAAATTGACTTTAAAAATATTGCAGTACTATTTTTTCTTAATCAGAAAAGAAAATTCTCAAGGCCTTTTGAAGAGCATAAAAGATGAAGATTGTAAACTTGTATAAAAAATCTAACTTGGGGAGGAAAAAATGTAAAGTAGACATTTGTAATCTTTTACCACTTTGGGGTTATTTGTTCCCAGGATTCATCTGAACTTTGGATTATTATTTTGTTTTGTTTTGTTTTTTAATAGGCTGTTTTTATCTAGGGGTTTTTCTTCCCCAGAAACCCGGTTCTAAGCAAAATTTAAAATAAAAAAGGGCAGCAAGGAGTAGTTTTCATCTGGTATCTTTTTATTTAATTTTTTTAAGTTAAGAGAAGCTGGTGACATATTTATACGTTTTTGTGCAAAATAAATGAATGGCAATAGATTTTAAAGAAAAATCTTATGTACTTCAGTGTGAAAAAGTCTGTATAATATTTCCCTTAAATATGCATTATTTTACTTGTGAGTTTTTTACTGAATTAATCTGAAATGTACAAGCCCTGGCTTTCCTACAGAGTGAAAAAGTTATTTTATTTTTTTTTTATTTCTAATTTTGGAAATCATGCTGAAATCAGAATTATTATTATTACAGTTGTTTGAGCTAAAGGGAGAGGGAGGGAGGGGGCGGGGAATGTCCAGCATGCTTGTATGTATATTTCAGAACCTTTTTTAAATGTAAAAGCTGTACATTTCTGGGGAGTTCTGAATTTCTTTGTTTTGTTTTTTTCTCCGAGCATTTTGCAGTGAGCTTCTTTTATATATAGCCAACAATTTGAAAGAAAACAAAAAAAAATGTGAAGTTCATTTTAAATCTACAGTATATCGCTGGTACAGTACACTAAAAAGACTTTGATAAAAAGAAACAATAATAATAAAGACCTCCATTTTAAATGTCATTCATATATACCTTGTGGATGAGAGCTATATACTTTTACACACTTTTTTAGATGAATAAATTATTGAATTACTGAAACTTACGAGTTGAATTTTATTCTTTTTATTGCAGTCTCTAACTATTATCATAAAGCAGTGGTTCTCAACCTTTTTAGGCTCCATAAATTTTATGAATTGGTTGGCGCACCCCACTTACAAAACAAACTTATTTATTACAATGCTTACCTCCTTGCAGTGGGGGCGGGAGACTGGCCAGGCGCGGATTGAGTATGAGCCTGAGCCTGCACTTATCTGCCTATCTCGTCACACCTCATGGTTCCCTTAAAAGGATCTCATGGCACCTCTGGGTGCCCTGGTATCCTGGCTGAGAATCACTGGCCTTGAGGGGGCTGATTTTGTGTTAATATGTACTCATAGTGTATGAGGTTTCATACAAGCAATGTAAATAGAGCTGAGACCCATTTAAAGAGTACAATATGTACTTTTAAGACTGATTTACTTTAGAGGTAAATCTACTGACAGAAGTGTCTCCAACACAAGCATATCATCCACCTCGCCTGGTATGGTGCGGTGTGCATCAGGTAGTACACAGGCTTCTTAAGCCTATTTTCAGGGTAATACAGTTTGTTCAGAGCTGCAGTTAGCTCCCTTTTTCAAAAGAATTTTAACGGAAGGCTTGTTCTTTGTGGTAGAGGCGTCATTTCCTGGTGCTATGGGGGCGGTGGCAATACTTTTAAGAGTAAATGCGAACGGATTTTCTATTGCAACATTATGCATGGGAAGAGGGCATATCTGGTGGCATTCTTTAAATATCATCTTTAGAACCAAATCCTGTACAAACTCCAAATTAAATGTATTCTTGTGCGTCATTTTAATGTTTGGAGACAAGTATGAATTAAAACCTAAGGGGTCATCTTGCATGTGTAAAATAACTAAAATGGAACCATGTCTATGGTAGACGACAGCACTGATTCGCAACACAACTCACTGCACAGCAGTGTGTGCTTTTAAGAAAGCGCGCACGCACTCCTATTACAGAAAGTACCATGGTATACTGCAAAGAAGATGGACACCTCACTTTGGTTTTTAAGATCCCACATAGAAGATATGTGATAGTAACCTGCATGGGAATTCCATTTACCTTTAAAGTATTCAAAGTTGGCATTAAAGCTGGAATGTTTTTGCTACATTTGCATTATTCTTTGCTACAACATAACTGCTGCCCTTTTGAAACAGTCCAAATGTACCTATACCTGCACCATCACTTTCAACAGGAGTTAAATTAACTTTCAGAACTAGGTCTTTGATGCTTCCACACCACTAAGTACTTCAGGCTTGACAGTATCATATACTATTATCAAAATCCTGTATACATAATAAGCAAGGATCCTGATTTTATCTGTTTAAAAACCACAAATCTGATTTAAGCCTCTTCCCTCCCGCTCCCCTGCCCCTGCAAATTCTCTGATTAAAAACCCAAAATCCACAATTAAAATGAAACGCCACTCTATATATAGGTATCGATTGAATACAATGCTTTATTGATATGTTTACAATTTTAAAGCAATTTGGAAGCCTACCAGTGCCTAAATCACTATAATAAAATAAATTCTAAGTGCTCATAAATTTTGGTATTTGATTTTGGATTTTTTATTATGGAAAATCAGAGTTTCCCCTGCTCCCCTAGCTCACCAGGACACAGATCCAGGCCCCTCATTCCCCACCTATAGCCCCCCTCACCCCTCCCAATCCTGCCAGAGGGGGGCCCCCAGCTGCCAAGGCTATAGGGCCAGGGACCCAGGTCCACAGTAGGGCTGTGTGAAGCTTCAGGTGTTGATTCAATTCAGAGGAGATTCGGCCCAATCCGGCGGCCAAATCTCCAAATCAAATTGAGAGACCAATAAAAAGGTTCTGTGCCCATCTCAGTTTGATTATCTGCTCCCATGCAGCTTTGCCACGTGTGCCTGGTCTTGGATGCGATGGGACCTCGTACAACCCTGGAAAAGACCCTCGGTCACTTCGGGGAAAATCCCAAAACTCACCTGCCACAACTTTGGATGGATCTTCAGTGGTGGCGACTCCTGTTGAGGGGGCCTCTAGAGTTGTTGCATGTCCCGGCGGATGTATGTGGGACTCCACCTCCTCTACACCTCGTCCATACGCCATCCCTCGAGACAAGCCTCAAGATCTTGGTGCGGCTTGCCCTCCAGTGATGTCAATTCCGGATCTTCACGCTCCCTATGCTTTTGTTAGTCTGACCTTCATTTCCTCTTGACCCAGGGGCTTCTGGATGTTCTGCCTGCAAAGAGGTGTCTCAGTTGCCTGGTGGTTCCATCTGGAGCTGTATGCTACCGCTGCCCTTTTCCTCTGCCAGAATTTCCTTACTGTCGCCTTAAGACCTGTCTACACCAAAGTAATCAGCGAGAGCCTACATCAAAGTAAAAGAGGGAGAAAAGAAAACCAATGGACCGAGAAAAGGAAAGGAACGACCCTAGCCAACTATAACTACAGTCAAATAAAGAAGAGACTGAAAAGAAAAAGGAGAGGAGTATCAGGCTGTACAGCCCTCTTCCCTCCACCAAACCCTAGCCTTAACCTAGCGCGTCTCCTTGATTAGGATCCACGTCCGTGCCCCAGCTGGGGTCCTCCTTGGCTCTTCACTGAGCCACCTCGGGTCCCGTGCCGTCTGCCACCAGTGTGGGACGTTCATTCTGACCCTGACGGTGCCAATGCCAGCTTCCATGTCGGATCTTCTTGCTTCTGCCGATGCTGGGCACACTTGGTGCGGAGGATCCCTGCAGCTTCTCCTGCTCCCGGTGTCCCCACTCGCTCCTTCTCGGAGCCGGCTTTTGAATCCGCCATGCGGCTTGTCTCGCTGATGTCACCCAGCTCCAGCTGCAGATAAGCGCGGCTAATGAACCACACGGGTTTTTCCTTTGTTCTCTCCGATCATTGGCATCCTAAGAGAGGTAAGTTTTCTTCTTTTACTAGGTTTTTCTTTTGGGGTTGGGTTTCCCGGTGGGAAGGGCTCCTTGCTCCCCCATGCTTGTATCTCCAGGACAGGTTCAAATCAATTCAAAGCTCTCCAAATCAATTTGAAAAGATTTGGAGAACTTCAGAGATTCAGGCAGTCCCCACTCGCCACCACAGGGAGTTGGACCCGGACTCTGTGCTGGTAAGTAGTGGGTGGGGATGGGTGGGGGAGGGGACCATGGGGGGGACCCCTGCCAGGCCCCATACCCTGCCTGCGCCCCCTGACCCCCGCCCGCTCATCCAGCCTCCCCTCCATGGCTGCCCCACCCGGCCTCAGCTCTCAGCTCAAAAAAACAAAAAAAGCCCTGCACTCACCAGCTGTTGCTAGGCAGGGTGGCAATCCCCACTGCCCCCGAGCCCTGTCTGCTCTCCCAGCCCTCCCCCATGGCTGCCCCGCCTGCCCCAGTTCCTGGTTCAAAAAAAACAGCAGAGCCCCCCATGAAGCACAGGGCAGTGGAGTGCAGCAGGAATCACTCCCCAGTAAGTGTGGGGCTTTTTTAAAGAACTGGGACACTGGGGCTGGGAGAGCAGGCAGGGAATGGGGTCTGTTTTGATTCAGAGATTCAGCCAATTCAGCGGCAGCCAAATCTCCAAATCAGATTTGGCCAGATCAACTCGGGACAGTGATTCAAATCACCAAATCGAATCATTGTCCACTGAATTGGTTAAATCCAAATCAAGTACTAGCCACTTTGCACAGGTCTAGTCCACAGCCCTCTGCCCCCCGCAGCAGCATCTGAGCCCTGGCTGTTGCCCACGGGAGCTGTCTGCTGCTCCAGCGGAACATAAGTGTGGAGGCTGTCTCCTCCTCCCCTATGGGCAGCACAGCTGAAGCAGAGCCCGTGGGGGTGGGGGCAGGTGAAGGCTGCCTGCTGTGGGCTCAGGGCTCCCTACCCTTCTGCCTTCCCCCCGGCCTCTGTGGCCTAGTGAGCTGGACCAGTCAGAGTAGGGTGGGACCTGGTGGGGAAGCTCACTGCTGCTGCAAGCCCAGCACTGCCATGGTGAGGCACCCCCAGTCTGCCTGGCAGGGGCACAACTCCGTGCAGCCACCGCCGCTGCTGCTGGGCCAGCAGGGGGTACGTCGCCATGGCAGTGTGGTGTTTGCAGCAACAACAAGCTTCCCCGCCTGGCCCCACTCTCCCCTGCCATGGTGTGTCCTGCCCACTAGGCTGCGAAGGCCCCAAAAGAAGAGCAGCAGGGAAGAGAGCCTGAGCCCCCATGGGCAGCCTGTACCCACCCCCACTCTATGCACACGTGGGCACTTGCCCTATTTGCCTCCCCAGGAATGCACGCAGTGGCAAGGAGCCAGCCCATCCCTGCCTCCTGGGCAAGCTGCCCACAGCTCTGTCCCTCTCCCCGCCAGGGCCCTGCAGCTGCACATGGCCCCGGACCCCAAGCAGCATGCACCACACAGCTGGGCAGGAGCCCCAGCCTGCTCAACTTCCTTCCCCTCCCCGTCCCCAGACTTACCTGCGGGAGCTACTCTAAGCTGCCTGGGGCCATGTGCATGTGTGCACATGGCACCCCCTGCCTGACCACCGTCTTCCCTCTCCTTTCAGCCCCTTACAGGCTGCAACTCTGCCAGCCTGCAGAGAGCTGTTTGCAAAAGTGGAAAATCTGTGCGAGGGAAAATCTGCATTTTTTTCCCATTTTTCGTGGGAAATTAGAAAACCCAGATCCCTGATAATAAAGGAGATTGGCTCAATTCAGAGGTAAATAGAACTGTATCAATTACACCACACCTGCATTTGAACCTGTTTGTTCCATTTTGGTATCTGGCTTACTCATTACTGAAGAAAAGGGCAAACAAGTGCTATTGTGGAAGAAACATCTCTGCAGCATGAAGTTTATCCTCTACTACATTGTGCCCAGGTTGTTGGTTTCACATGAAATATTTCAGTTTTGGATCAAACCTTCTGGTCTTCAGTCCAGTGAGCTGTTGCTCAGTTTCTGGAATTACCTCTGGTCTTAGCCTTCAACATTTATAAACCCGATCAGAACCAATAGGGTGGAAAAATAACTGATTGGGAGCTGGTTTCACTTGTCATACTTAATGTTGTATTTTACACACTGTCATACAAAAACAAATGGAAGAATTTTTGGTGTTTTTTCAAAAAGAGTTCTTGGAAAATGAGCAAATTAAAGCCTTCAGCTTATATAAAATTCAATGGGGCATTTTTTCATTGTTTCAATATTGCTAAAATTAGTCCACCCAAAAATCACAAACAGAAATTGATAATCTACCACACTCCGTTAGTGAGTTCTAATGGACATCTTCATCTACTGCAGCTGGCCTGCACGCTGACAGGGACTCTATTCATTTAGAACAGCTGTGTGCCTTCAAATCAGATGGAAAGTGTGCAAAGTGTTGAACCATGATTTACAAGGGAGCTATGAAGGTCACTCTTCCAAGTAGAGCTATTGATTTAGACCCAACATAAATCCTCTCTCAAGGGAGACGGAGCTCATCTCTACATGCAATCACAACTTTGGTTGGATGAGACTGAGTAGCTACCACTCAATTTTTCCTGCTGCACTCACGAACTCGGGTTTCCTAACTAACTCACTGCTATGTTCATGAAATTGGCTCTGGATATGAATTTTGAATGTTTAGAGATAAAACGCATCATAAACTAAGGCAATCATAAATCTTCTCTTTCAAAATTTTATTTAAACATTAAACCCTCATTAGAAAAAAATGCTATCTTTTAGTTTATTTTACTTAACGTAAATTTATAAATTCTTACACTAGGCTCTTGAGAAACAACTCTATGATCATGGACCAAATCTCCAGTCAATACAGTTAACTCTTTTATCTTTCATTTTGAAAGCAACATACTGCAGGAACTAATGTCTTAAATGGAGACAATTGCATTAAACACATGCACACGCACACGCACAGACACAAACACACACACACTTTACAACAGAGCAAAATATATAAAAGGAATTGCATAAAAAGCAATTGAATCTGAGCTGGTTAGTGGTAAACTATGGTTAGTTTGTGGTAACCATCATCTAATAATCATGACAAATTAAATGAGTTCTAGAGGTGATGTTCTTTACTCAGATTGATGAAACAGGGCTCCTGAGTGGTTTGGAAGGTAAGAGGAAAATTTGCTTTTTTTTTTTTTCTTTAAATATTTCTATTTTTATTGTGGCCAGCTAAAAACAGATTTAAGTGTGTTTGTATGAAGCATGAGACCTCTGTAGTCATATGGGAATGTGCTGCACATGGTGAAAGAAGTAAACATTAGTTTTATGTTAAATCTCTCACTGTTTACAATGAAAAGAGACATGCCCCTGACATCCCAAAACAGGAAGCCTTTATCTCTGACAGCAAAGCTGTATTTATAAAATTACATCGCTTCCATTTCCCTGTTTTGAAACAAAATCTGAACACTTCAACAAATGTTTATATGGGACAGACTTTATTTTATCCTTGTAGAAGAAAACAGATTGCTGCCTTTCAAACAGCAGTCATCAAAGCAGTAGCCCCTTAGGATTTACTATGGGACAAACACGTGGTCATACAACTTTCATAATCCGCCATATATTACACCTACACCGTGGTTTTTACAAATCCAGAGCTTTTCAGTATCCTTCAAACAGAAAGCATCTATCTGTATTTTGTTAGATGCAGAATCAATTTAGGTTCTGTCCAACTCGAGGACAACGAATACGGTTCTGTCCAACTCGAGGAGGTAGCCAGCCAATTTCACAGGGAAACTGCACAGCCAGCCACCATTTTCATGGGTTGATTGCAGTGGGCCTGCCCCACACCTTGGATTGGTCAAGTGGCCCCAGTGGCCCTGCCCCTCACCACTGATTGATTGTAAGGAGGCACTGAGGTCCCGGAAGGGTGGAGAGTTGGGAGTCCAAGAAGAGTGGTTGTTCCTGAAGGAGACCATCCTCCAAGTCCAAAGGGTGGCAATCCCAACACGGATCAAAGGGGGCAAGAGTGCTCGAAAGCCCCCATGGCTAACCAAAAGCATCCAGGGATGTCTTAAAGCTAAAATGGAGGTGTACACCCAGTGGAAGGGAGGGGCCATCACCAGGGAGGACTATGCCTCCATTGCTCGGCATTGTAGGGGGGCTGTTAGGGAGGCCAAGGTGGAGCTGGAACTGGGACTAGCAACCTGGATCAAGGACAACAAGAAATCCTTTTTTAAATACATAGTGGGTAAAAAGAAGGTTCTGGGTAACGTGAGGCCTCTGTAGGACACGCTAGGAAATCTGGCGGTCTCACCAGACGACAAAGCTAACCTATTTAACAATTTCTTTGCCTCCATTTTTCTGAGCAGGGACCAGGTCATCCCCCCCACCGGGATCCTCGATGGTCCCAGGGGAGGCACAGCCAGGCCCAGGGTCAGAGAGGACCTAGTCAGGGAACTTGTGGTAGGACTGGGCATGTTCAAATCAGCAGGTCCTGACAATCTCCACCCCAGAGTGCTGAAGGAATTAGCAGAGGTCATTGCAGGACCCTTGGCACAGCTTTACGAGCACTTGTGGTGCTCTGGCAAGGTGCCAGAGGACTGGAAAAGGGCCAAGGTGGTCCCCATTTTCAAAAAAGGGAGGAAGGAGGACCTAGGAAATTATAGGCCTGTTAGTTTTACCTCGGTCCTGGTGAAGCTCTTTGAGAAAATTATCCAGGAGCACATCTGCAAGGGGCAAACAGGGGAGTGTATGCTCAGGGGCAACCAACATGGGTTCATTAGAGGCAGGTCCTGTCAGATGAACCTGGTGGCCTTCTATGACCAGGTCACAAGATCCTTGGACGCAGGTGTCACGGTGGACGTAGTCTTTCTGGACTTTAGGAAGGCCTTCGACACTGTCTCTCACCCCATTCCTGTTAAAAAATTAGGAGATTGTGGTGTCGATAACTACACAGACAGATGGGTCACCAATTGGCTGGAGGACCACACCCAGAGAGTGGTGGTGGATGGGTCATTTTCGACCTGGAGGGATATGGGCAGTGGGGTCCCCCAGGACTCAGTCCCTGGGCCCGCACTGTTCAACATCTTCATCAGTGACTTGGACGAGGGGGTGAAAAGCACCTTGTTCAAATTTGCGGATGACACTAAGATGTGGGGAGAAATGGGCACACTAGAAGGGAGGGACAGGCTGCAATTGGATCTGGACAGGTTACAGGCATGGGCAGATGAGAACAAGATGGGATTCAATACTGACAAGTGCAAGGTACTGCACCTAGGGAGAAGGAACCAGCAGCATACCTACAGGCTGGGGAGCTCCTTTCTCATCAGCACAGAGGCAGAAAAGGATCTTGGAGTCATTATAGACTCCAAGGTGAACATGGGCCACCAATGTGAGGATGCAGTCAGGAAGGCTAACCGCACCTTGTCATGCATCCACAGATGCATCATGAGCAGGTCCAAGGTGATCCTCCCCCTCTATGCAACACTGGTCAGGCTGCAGTTGGAGTGCTGCATCCAGTTCTGAGCACCGCACTTCAGAAGGGATGTGCACAACAAGAGGGTCCAGAGGAGTGCCACTCGCATGGTCATGGGGCAGTAGGGCAGGCCCTACAAGGAGAGGCTACAAGACCTGAAGCTGTTCAGCCTCCACAAGAGAAGGCTGAGAGGGGATCTAGTGGCCATCTGTAAACTGGCCAAGGGGGACCAGCAGGCTATGGGAGAGTCCCTGTTCCCCCAAGCACTACCGGGAGTAACAAGGAATAATGGTCATAAGTTGACGGAAAGTAGATTCAGGCTAGACATCAGGAAGCATTACTTCACAGTCAGGGCAGCTAGGATCTGGAACCAACTTCCAAGGGAAGTGGTGCTCACTCCTACCCTGGGGGTCTTTAAAAGGAGGCTAGATAGACACCTTGCCAGGGTAGTTTGACCCCAGTACTCTTTCCTGCCGTGGCAGGGGGTCAGACTTGATGATATGCTCAGGTCCCTTCTGACCCTACCAACTATGAAACTATGTGAGGGCTGTCAGTCATGTGGCCTGGTCCCCTTGCTGCCAATTGGTGGAGAGGGGTGAAGCCTTATGACAAGCAGACTTTTCAGCCAATCAGTGGTGAGGGGCAAGGGTAGCAGCCATTTTGGGCTTCCCCATGTGCCAGCAGCCCTGTACCCTCCTTCCCCCCTGTGGTGGGCTGCATGACCAGGCAGCAGCACCATGAGGACTGCTAGCTTCCTATGGGGAGTCAGAAATGAAGAAACAGTACAGTAAAAAGTCTTCTATTCATTTACTCACAAGAGGGGAACTGCTGATGTAGCACAATATTTGGGGGCAGAGGGATGAGGGTGAAGAGAAAGTCATATGGATGATAGACAATCTGGGTCCACAGTGAACAAGCAAGAAAAAAAAGAATAAAAATGTGTGCAGACACTACCGAAACTACCAAACCTACATGCCACCTAAAAAAATATTTAAAGTGGATGGAAAAAAACAACAACAAACATATCAACTTCCACCCATTCTGGTGGCCTGCCCGGCACTCTTCTGGATCTGCACAATTGACTGAAGTATAATTATACAATTCTGGGAACTTTGAAAAATCCCCAGGAAAAATATGTATCCTCCTCCACCCCACTAGTTTCCAAAGAGATCTTGCAACATCAGGATTGTTTTAGTGAAAAATATTCCATAAAGCTATAACCACAAATTAATCCACTTAAGTTCTTAGCTTACTAAGACACTACCTCTGAAACTGCAAAATTATCTCAGGTGTTCAAGAATGCTCACTCTTGCTTTTCAAGCTGGATAGTAATCATTTTTCGTTATAAAACTTGAGTTGGCTCCACACTGTAACATTGTTCTCCACGTCCAGGTTTCTCCTGGTGGTAGCTGCCCTCTCTCTACAAAAGTGCCACACCATTCAACCTATACCTTGTGTTTTGAGTAACTTGGGCAGATGAAGCTATAGCAGTGGGAAGATAAGAGAATGCTACACAATAATCCTATCTTCTAACAACACTAGCAGAGCAAGCTGACCTTATTGGCTAGGGACAGACATTACACATAAACTGGTTTAAGTGATCAGAACCTGGTTTAAACCTATAACAGAACATAAAGTTCAGTGCATATAAACCAGTTTCAAAATGGCTGAAACTGGTTTAAGATAAACTTGGTTGAATGTGGTATCAGACTTAACTGAGTTCGGTTAAACTGGTTTATGTGATATTTGTCCCAGACCCTTCCTGGCTTAAGTTAAACCAGAATCCCCCAGCATCCCAATGCTTTGCAGCCCTGGGCTGGGTTGGGCTCTCTGCTCTGCAGAACAGGGCTGGCCCCTGCCATTCTGCTCCCTAGCCAGAGACTACAGGCACAGCATCGTCTGCCTGGCTTCACCCTGTCCCTTGCCCCTCGTTGCTTGCAGCTTGCTGCTCAAGCAAGGATTCCCCCCTCCCTCCCATCTCCTATAACCAGGGACCCCAGGCACATGGACCTTAGGCATGTGGTGTGCTAGCTAATGCTGAGAGGTGTGTGTATGTGTCCAATTTCACTGGGACAGGCAGACAAAACAGTGTTTGCTTATTGCTTTTTGGAGCTAATCAGCAGGCCAGCTAGTAATGTCCCTCCATTCATTGCTTGGAAAAAGCTGCTTAAGATGAGGTTGAACTAATGAAAGACGTCTTTGTTTTGTTGATGGGCTGATAAACACTGTGTTATCAGCCCCCTGCTGTCTTGCTTGCCTGTCAGGTTTGCAGACAGTATGAAGAAGCAGGGAGAGGGAGATTGAAATCTCAGTATCATCAACAGATGCATGCACTGCAAACCCCCTCTTTGTCACAGACTGCTAGCTGAAGGCTAGGGTATGGCAACACTCCCACCCATTGAGCAACTACGGGGAAAAGCCTGGGATGGTGCAGACAGGGTGGGGGTGTACACCCCTCCCTAATCAGAGCATCCTGATGGGGCCTGGCCACTCCCCATCCCGAGCTCAACACTATGGAAGGGAAGGGAGGGCTGCTCTAGTGTCCTGTGTCTTCTAGCCTGAGCCACTGCAAGCATGTGCCTCCATTTCTTCAGCCCAGAGGGAATGTCAGCACAGTTCCAAACCAGTTCAATATCTAGGCAGGTTAGACTAACTTGCAAAGATTGACTCAATTCAGGCTCAGGCTTTGTGTCCCTAGCCATTAAGCTCTAAGAGGTGACTTCTGCCTTTGGATTCACATATGTGGTTCCCACCTAGACTTTTAATTTTGAAAGTTTAAGTCAGTGTTAGGGTTAGACAAAAACAACAATCTTCCCCAATACCTCTCATTCTATTGGCGTTTTCATAAGGTCTCAGCAAATGCAGGCAATTATCAGTAGCCAGAAGTAGAGAATCCACAGCTAGGATGCTTAACCTCTGGTCTATGGGCCAGATCCAGTCCCTGGCACTGTGTTATCTGGCCAATGGGGCTCCCCACAGATTGGTGGAGAGCCCCACAGGCCATGGCCCTGCACACTAGAGGGGCATGCAGGGCAGCAAAGAGCCTGATCCCAGCACATGGGAGCTGGGCAGTGGTAGCACAGGCCCCCAAGCCAGATCCCAGCCACGAGGGCAGCATGGGGCCCCAGGGCTCGATTCTGATATGTGGAGCATGATCTAACCCATGGACCAGCCCCATTTGGCCAAAACTGTGAGCACCACTCACAGTGCTTATTTTATCCTTAAGTACAAGAGGTGCTGCTATTAGAGTACTAAGACTCACAAGTACTCAAATACTTCTGTCAGTTCTGGTCATTAAACCCTCCCACCCTCCTATCTCCAAAGCACTGTGTTTTTTTGCAGCACAGATCTACTGTACTATCCTCTCTCTTGCCTTTAGCATGTAAACTTGTCTGTGCAGGGAGCCCAGTGCTGGTTTGGCACACTTCAGCTATTGTACAGGAGTGTAGCAATCCAACAGCAAAAGGGTAGTGCCAACTACAAGGGAATTTTCCCATCACAGGTCTCCTTCCCTAGGCAAGATGTCATGAGGAATTATTAATGGTAATCTTTCCACAGTAGTCATTTTCTATGCAACAGCAATGCAAACAGAAACTAGTTGTGTAGCAAAACGTTTAACATGCTGAGCTACTGGAGTGATTTGTTTATGATCTGGTATAAAAGTAGGCTCTCTCTAGACTGGCTATTTATGTGAAACCATCATAGTGAACAGCATGGTATAGGGGTATCTTTACAACTTCCCAGCAAGATACTGCAGGGAAGAATTACTAATATCCCACTGCAGAGGCAGGGAACTGAGGCAACAACTTACCCAGAAGTGAGTCTGTGACAAAGGCAGGAGTTAAACCCAGGTCTAAATCCCAGTCAGGTGCCTTAAACATAAGCTCCTTGCTTTTCAAATTTGTTCTGTTTAAAGAAGGATTTTATCTGAGACCTCTCTAGTGTTTGTTATGTGGCTGGTACAGCACAATATTTGAACCCTGCACATCATTTAAAACCAAATTACAGTGGCCCATCACATCCCTTTCATGTAAAAACACATATGCATAAGTGTGTGGGGAGGAATTTATGGAATATAATCAGAGAGCATATGGATGATGATGGAACAATGGGAAATTTTTATTTTTGCCTTTGCTGGCAAGTAGCAGACAACAGTCCAGTTATTTATAAAGGTTATTTAAATTATTTATAATACAGAGAGAGACAGAGAAAAATGTGCAATTGAGAAAAATGCATTAAAACTTTGTTACAAATCAAAAAAACAAACCACCTTTCCTAGGACACACATCTGTACAAAGTGCACGCTGCCACTTTTGACCTTTTACAGGAGATCCCTACCATCCCAGGCATGCACCCAGAATCTCAATTCAGCGTTCTCGCACATAGACAGTTATCCTGGATCACTCTCGTGTTATAAACTGTGCGCTCATGAAGGAGCAGCAAGGTGGAAGAAGAGCTCTTGCACAGAGCTGCATACATTTCCAAAAGAATTAGAGGGTTGGCTATTACCAATTTCTTAAAGTCACAACTACAATCTCAGGCAGTCAAACTTCTGAACCGTAATATTAACAAAACATCCACCCTGTGCCCAACATCACCTAAAGCAATATCCCTGTTTCTCCACCAGGGGTCAGGCTTTGATGGCAAATAAGGCGAAACTCCTTGTAGCTTCCTCTGTTGTTTTTTTTAATTTAAATTACACACACACTGAGCTTGATCATTAAAGGTCAACCACGCGAACAGGTATGGGTTCACTGGTCAAAGTGCTCCACCCTTGCTTGTAATCAGGTTCAGCGGTAATCTCATTAGTGCCTGAGGAAAAGCAAGGAGAGCTGTGCGTGATGGGGGTAAGGTGCATGTGTGGGGGAGGGAGAGGCTGTTAATCCCAGCGAGGTAATGACCCATGGAAGTGCTAACAGAAAGGTGCTGCAAGTGACTCTCATGGTTGCTGGGTTAAGCAGTAGTTTAGGAATTAAAGTGTAATTGCTTTTGTGTTTCTTTTCCCCTTTGGAAATTAGGAGCGTGTGGGGAAGGAGTTAGAGCCACAGTGACAAATGCTTTAGTGCTTAATTTTATGTAGCACACTGCAGGCTTGATGGGTTTCCTCACCAATGAGCACTAGGACTGGGCAATGGAATCTGACCTGGGCACACACGGAGTGGGCAAGGCCCAGAGCCTTGGCGCTGTTGTATCAAAAGGCATAAACAAGGTGACTAAGTGGAAGGCAATTCACAGTGCTGAGCTGCACTGACATGTCCTCAGCCAGCCACTTCTTTCCTTCCTGCTGGGGCACTGAAGAGGGAGACAGGTCACCTCTCATTTCTTTTATGTTGGGTTAGGTCTAGGTAACAAAGAGCTGTTTTGGAGGCGTTCAGCACCCAGAGCAGAAGGAGGTGTGCGTTATACATTGAAATATATTTCAGTTATTCATTCAGTTCTGGTTCCATAAATGAACAGAGTTCCCTAATGTTCCCCAGTGAGCAGAGCAACAGGCAAAGAGATGTCATGAGGGGACAGGACAAGGTGCTACTCCAGGCTGTCTACAAGGAACTGGATCCTTCCCTCTCCTCCCGCAGACTTCATTTCCCCATGGAGAGTTATTTCTTTGCTTTTATAGATGTTAGGGTCGGAAGGGACCTCAATAGATCATCGAGTCCTACCCCCTGCATAGGCAGAAAAGAGTGCTGGGTCTAGATGACCCCAGCTAGATGCATATCCAACCTCCTCTTGAAGACCCCCAGGGGTCCAAAAAGGATGGGTAACTGCTTTCCAGACAGTAGATATGTGCCCAGCCCGTAACGCTGAGGTTCCTACTTGAAGGGAGAGCAGTTTTAGGAAGACCTCCCCTGCTACATGCAAGGACCTCATGTAGTGAGGGGGAAGGGGAACTCTACAAGACAGCTGCTTTTTTCAGCCTATTTACACTTCCTAGTATTTTATGCAAGCAGCACAGAACAGAGCACTACTCCTGGTTGAGATGCCTCAGCATACTGCTGCTTCCCAGAAACTAGTACCAAGCAGTGACCTCAGCTCTGGGACCCACAGTGGACAAACAGGAATAAAATCTGCATGGAAGGAGAGTTATTCCATGAAAATGTCCTTCCACAAGGATTCCTTTCAGGTCCTACATCAAACACTTTTTGGTTGAATGTGGTTTCCCCTTCCAAGCTATGGTTTTATACATTGGATTGATGCAAAAATAACATTCCCCACATTGGGCAATAAATACTCACAAGCCAGCAAGTTCTCTTCATCACCCACTGGAACATATTTAGATAGGGCTGGTAGCAGTTTCTGTGCAGAAGATTACATACCACTGAAGGAGCTTTGCATCCAACAAGCAGAGTGAGAAAAGCTGCAGAATAGCAGGACGCCTCAAACAGGAACAAGCCGCAAGGAATGAGGGAGGGGAGGGATGAGGTGCTATTTGATTTGATTTGCATGTGGGTGGCTTATTATTATTATTATTATTAGTGAATATGACTTAAAAAACAACGTCATTCTGTTCAGATTCAAGTTACACAAGGCTTGGTATCACAAAACCTGCTTTAACCGCACACAGAGACAGGCAAAAGTTCTCCCTTTACATGCTATGGCGCTGGATGGAAGCTCTACAGTATCTGTTTGCAGAAGACACCTTGCCTCCTCTCCCAGTCCCCCAGCTTACCCTCTGTCCTTGCCTGCCTCCATCCCTCACTGCAACACATAACCAGCAGCAGGAGGGCTTTGGTTCCATGGACATTACCTCCAAGTCAGCTAACAGGACAGGCCGAAGGTGGCCCACAGTGCCCAGTGTTAAGACAGAATCCCAATATGCCTGGGGCCAGGCAGCTATGGAACAAGAACCACCATATGAGTTTTTCATCAACCAATACCCACAGTTCAGCCTCCCAGCCATTCCCACAAAGGCCCTTCCCACATCCTTGTCTCATGGAGGAGCTCAGTCCCCAGCTTCAACAAAGAGACAGAGGGGCAATGACTAGAGCAGTGGGGTCCTACCTTTTTGGCAAACATATAACAAATGAGCCCCACACCCTCCCCCAGTACCACTGCAATTGCCTTCCCCTACCCAATCTCTTGGTCTGGCTTTCTTCTCCCAGCCCTGTGCTTCCTACCTGCTCTGCTTTCTTCCTTGTGCTGCCTGCTCAATTTGCTGTGTTGTTTTCTGCTTCCTGCCCCATCTGCTGCTGTCTTGCCTGTATCCTCCTCAATCTCCCATGAGTCGCATATTGGCCATCTCTGGGCTAAAGGACAGGGCAGAGCATAATCTGCAAATCCCAGTTCTATGGGCAAACTATTTGATCCCTGTGCTTAATTACACCCGAACTATGTTACTCCTGCAATGATACTGACTTGCAAACCAGGAGAGCTAAATTCAGTAAAGCCTAGAGGTTAGCAGACAGATAGCATTAGAGAACTGCGGAATATTAATATCATTCATGATACTCAGCATAAAGGCACCATGACTATTGCGGTGCCCTGCCACTGGACTTGTGTCACTCTGCATGCCTTTTACCTGTGTCTTTGGTGACTTTCACTTAATCTACTGATCACCTGCTAACAGTATTCACCAATGCTCATTTCATTTAGGGAGACTGGGCTAAGGACAGGTGACAGCAGCAGGGGCTGGGAAAATCCTGGAGCACTTTTTGTCAAGTTACGAGAGGTTAAAAGCACAAGCAAACTTGGATCTGCATTTTTGGAGGCCTGGGCATGGGGAGGGAGCAGTGGAGCTGGAAGTCAGATAAAAACCTGAGGCTGGTGCTTTCTGGCAGATAATGGTGTCTGTAAATGACAAATGAAAGCCGGATATCATCAAGGCAAAACTCTAGATAGGGCTCAAAAATCAACACCTCCTGAGCTTGTTCCCTTTAAAGGCATAAGGATTAGCATGGTTGCCAGGATGCCTGTGAGCTGAACGGGAAGGCTAGATCTGGATCTCAACCACGTGGCTACTGAATTTGTTCCTTTTAAGTGCTGGACAAGGCACGATGATTTCATAAAAAAACTGGATGTCCAGAAAAGTGCAGCAACATCAGAGCAGGGATTGGATCATGTTGGGAACAATTCACATGTGAAATCTTGAGGCCAACAGGTATTTCTGGCAGTATCTTCTGATTACTAAGCAGGTGTCCCCTGCTTGTCCCCTCTCTCAGGTGTATGAACAATCCTCTTGGGTACAGGACAAGTATATGTCACCTGCAAAGGTCTCTGGTAAACATCAGTATTTGATTAACACTACCTCCCCCCCTCCAAACAGAGCATGTCTGAAGAGGTTGCCTGAAATTTCAACATCATTAACACCCCATCAATCGCATGTGAAACATGCCTGTAGGCCAGCTCTGTGGAAGTGTCCATCTGGAATCCATCCCTGGCATGGATCAAAGTCAGATGGGCGCCAGCCCTATGACGTTTGGGAGGTTTTGCTGTGGGCTCAGAGGTGGCTGGCTTAGCATCAACCATTTGAGAGTTCAAGGCTGCTTGCTTATTCATTGGAACTGGGAACCCAGCATTGACATGCCAATATTTTCTTCCTCCATGGGTTTGTGCTCTCCATCATAGGGGAAAGTAATAGCACAATGCACAAACCATCGAGAGCTGGAAGGAGTTCACCCTCTCTTACCTGGCGGAACCACGTAAGTTTTGATTTATTCCAACCATTCCTCTTCCTGTCCTATAACCAGCTCTCATGCATGTTGCCCATGTCAGTTGGGTACCCTCATAGTTCAGCACATGCCAGTAACCGTGAGAGCTTTGAGGAAGAACAGCATCAACTATTATTGTGCAACTGCTGCATGCTGACCATCCACGGGGAATCTCGGTGGGGTCATGCTTCTCAGCTCTTCCTAGTATGAGCCTCATAACATTTGGCATTTCTTTTAAAGTTCCGTCTCCGAGAGTTGTGTGATTGCTTATGAATTCCAACTTTCATCACAAAACAAAGTTTCTAGCCTCTGCGGTTGCAGATCAAAACAAGTAAAAGCACGAACCCTAAATATTCAAGCCAAAACAAGGAGGAGGGAAACTAGTTTCCTCTAAATCTCAGGACTATTAAAGATTTGCGTTGGCAATAGTAACAAGCCCTCCCCTCCCTATTATGTTCCTCATTACAAGGTCTTTCATGCCAGGAATGCTAGGGACACTGTCTCCTTGATGCCACCATCTTTCATCACCTCTGGACAGATTCTTTGTCACTGCTCTGAAGTCCACAAACACTCCAGATGCTAAGAAACTTCAGGCTCAAGCACCTAGACAACAGCATCTCCCTATGCCTCATACAAACAGCAGCACTATCCTGAACCAACAGTTTGAAAATCCCATAGTAACAGGTTAGTAAGGAGGAAGAAGACTCCATGTCATGGCTTCCCACACACCCAGTGTAATGGTATCTAGCATCTCACTCTGTCCTTTGGGCTGGCAGGCCCAGAGAGGCAGGACAATTCAAAAGAGCTAGTTTTGAAACTCTTGGTTATCCAGGTCATGCCCCAAAGAGGCACGCTAGCATGAAAAGGACAAAAATCTTAGGATTCCTACTGTCATACTAGGTGAGCAAAATAGTACCATATTCTCCGCAGTGGAAAAGGATTGATGCGACTTAAGGGTAGAAGGACAGCAAATGGGCCAACTGGGCAGTCAAATGTCTAGGACTGAATGCAAGCCACTTACACCTGGCCAGCAAAAATCTAACCAAACAAAAGAAATTAAAATCTTTATGGAATGATCTAAGTTCAGCTCTCAGGGCACCACACATCTGCTTCTTGGGGAACAAATGGCAAAGGAGTTGCACTTTTAGGCAGGTGCCACCTATGGGCTTCTTCAAAACTTAGAGAGGAATGGGAGCTGGAGCCATAAGCAATGTCCAGGTTCAGTAGAGCACCGATTATATTAAATGGGAGATTCAAATTCTTTTGAGTTTAATGCCAGGACAATTCAGCCAGCAAGA
Source organism: Alligator mississippiensis (assembly GCF_030867095.1). NCBI lineage: Eukaryota > Metazoa > Chordata > Crocodylia > Alligatoridae > Alligator > Alligator mississippiensis. The sequence goes on from NC_081833.1 coordinate 24,134,800, forward strand.
GCAGGAAGGAGAAGATGCTCTGACAGGAACAGACTGAACCAGTGGACAAAGCAATGCAGAGATGGGACAGGGAGAAGATGCTTGCATACCAAAAAGCCTGGCCACCCTTCCCAAGCTTGCCATCAAGAAACCAGAGGAGTGTTTAGGGCACTTCATCAAAGCTTCACACTGAAAAAAATATTTGAGAAGGAGCAAATATTTACTCTGATAAAGTGTGTGTCACCTACAAGTACGTTCAAGGCTGCTAACCCACAGCACCACTGAATGCAGGCTCCTCTGTTCTGCAGCTAGATGAGGTCCCTTCCAGCCCTACTTTTCTATGGTTCTGTGATTTCAGAGCCATGAACCACCTCAACATGTCAGTTGAAATGCCTGAATTCTCTGATACCTCCTCTGTCATTAGGCATTGGAAATAAATCAACAGGGAGAATGACTGCAACAAAGCTCCAGTGTAAAATTTAATGTTTAAACTGAATGCTTGGAAGTTTCCTTGCTCTCCCCCCGCCCCCCCCGCGACCCAGTCAAGTCACCCATAAAGCAGCACAGAGCTGAAGGTGTGGTCTATGGTCCAGCAGCTCAGCCCACTACTGTCTCTGTCACACTTGCAACACAGGTTGAATTCCAGCAAACAGGCTCCGCTGCTCTTGAATTTTCCTCTCCGGCAGCACTCTGCCTTTGACACATATTGATTTGTATGTGGTGCTTGTCTGGACACATTTGGACTAGCTCCGACTCTCTGCCCTCCCTTCTCCCCCCAAAAAACATCCTGGATTGTTTACGTTGGCAGCGCCTGCAAAAAGGCATCTCAATGAAAAGGAAAAATCCATTAGGAAGAGCCAGCTGAGTGCTAAAAGGCCCCTAATCAGCAGAAAGTTTAAAGAGCATAGCTCCAAGAGAGGCTGCTGTGCCTTTCCAACACCTTCACACCAATGTGTGAGGCTACAACATGTCAAAGCTGAGCCCTACACATAGGCACTGTGCCGAAATCATTGGCCTGGACAGACCAGAAAAGGGGGAGTGTTGGGGGAGGTGGTTGCTTGTAGAGGCAACTGTAGCAGAGTGAATACATGCAATCAGCTCATAGAGGGTGCAAAGGCCCCATGTTCCTTTGCATGGGTGAGTGCACACAACCTTTTCCTTCCTTACAATCTTCTCAGCCACAGGTGGAAGCAGAGGAACTTGTTTCTATTTAGCACATGTTTGGCCACAAGACCAAACACACAATGAACTGCCTGTGCACCAGCAAATGCATGTCATTCAAATGGCATGGAGGGGTTTGGGCTGCAGTACCCATAGTTAAGGGCCATCAGCTGTGCTTTGGGTGCTGGGCTCAGTGCTAGTATGGAGCCCTGGGCTGGAGGCCTGGATGGAGGCAGTGTGGAGTAGTAGAAAGGGAAGCTCACACAAATCCTGATTCTAGCTAGCATTACCCTTCTCTCAGAGTCTAAAGCACCAAATTCATCTAGTGCTTGAAGAACACAAGGTCATCAAATGTCCCTAAAGTGATCAGATTCCCACTTTCTACCTCCTACTCCCCAGGGTAAGAAGCAGCTGCATTCAACTCTTCAGCACATAGTGGATGTCTACTGGACTCAGTTCCTGTTTGACATAGTTCATGCATTAGACAGGACTCTACTTCCTATTCCAAATGCTAGCATGTTGCACTTTAATTTCCAAGTGTTTTGCAACTCTCTATAGTTGTCCCTATCAGGATTTCAAAGTTCTTTCCAACTGCTGATTAATTACTCATCTCAACGTCCCTGGGAAGGAAAAGGTATCTGTTGGGCAAAGGTATCTGTTGGGCAAGAATCAAAAAGCTAATACTGAGCCCTCTATGGTTCAAACTGGATCTTCCCACCCCTATTAATTGTAAATAGAAATTCTGGAATCAAGAGAGCTTTTGCCACAGGCTCTCAAAGAAATCATGCTACAGCTCAACCCCAACTCCTGGGCTAAGATAGTCTACTACCTATGGCCCAGCATTGTCAAAAAGCTAGCATTCCCCAGCCTTCCAGAAGTTTCACCCTAAACGCCTTGTATGTGTCTATACTGCAATCCACAGATTACTGCAGCTCATGTAGACACAGTGGAGCTGGTTTGGGAACCAGAAGCAACCCTAGCTGTAGTAAAATAGGCTATAGCCCAGCCCCTGCAAGCTGACATGGGACCTTGGCCACACAGTGGCTGGACCGTCAACTGGTGGAGCTACACTACTCTCGGGGTTGAGCTAGCAATTTTAAAGATAGCTCAGGTATGTCTCCAGTGAGCTACAGTGACCCTTCTGGACTGCAGTGTGCATGCACATTTCTTTGCATGCCTTACCCTGGCACATCTGTTTTTGGGTACTGCAGATGGAAATAGATTCAGGTGGAGCTCGGTCCAGACTATTCAGAACTTTAAATAGCACAGCCAGAATTGTGAATTATCCCCTCAAAAGGAAAAGTCCCCAGGAAGTAACCGGGGTAAACCTGTCCTCCAGCTGCAGCAGCCTAAGCCCAAACGGCTACAGCAGGAACCACAGCAGTAACAGCAGCCATCAGAGTGGAGAGGGCCAGAGCAGGTAAGACTCTACCTCCCACTTCCCGCTATCCAGTGGTTAGCCTCATTCCTCCCCTCCAGGCCACTGAAAGAGTTTGCTATGCTTCTGGCTTAGACAGGCCATGAAACTCAGGTTTTGACTTCAGTTTCAGTCTCTTATTCAGGTGGCACACAAACCTTACAACTCCTTTTCTGACAGGAACAGGCTATATCTTTTTTAGCAACAAAAGTATGCCTTGGACAGGGTTATAAATGTAACTGTTCAGGAGAAAGCCATTCCATTTCACAGCAGAGAAGGACATTCAGCCTCATTCTAAAAAGGACTAGACCCTGGTCATTTTCCTTTGTGGGAAATGTTTAATAACATGGGTTTTTTTTTTCAAATAATCAAAACTTCATTTCAAATTTTATTGTATTTTTTTAAAGCTTTAAAAGCAAAGTTTCAGCCCTACAGTGTTAAACAAGTCTTTTTTTAGGGAGAGAGGAGATGGGTTGCAGGCTGGAATTTTCTTCCCTGGGGTTTTTTTCCAAAAAAATCTGACAAAAACCTACCCAATTTGGGAGAAGACTTCTCATTTCAGCAGAATTGCATATTCTGAAAACCATCCAAATTTCAGCCTACTCTAACGATGAGTCTCTTTGCAGCTGTACTTTTCTGATTCTATGAAGCATGAGGCCGAGTGTTTTTAGCCACCTGAGCACAATGGTGCCACTCTTGTGCAGCCTGTGGCACCTTACAACAATTACAAAATGGAACTGAAGTAAAAATAAAAGGAGGACAGCCAGGTCCCCTGAGTCCGTTGCTAACTATTACTGGCATGGGTGTAGAGAGGTCCTTTACCCTGCAGCTGGCTGAGGCAGCAACAAAGTGGATTTCAACTAATTCATTTTGGCACCTTTCACCCTCCTATCAAAGCCTCTGGAAACAAACAACATGCCTTTTGGAGCAGGAGAGAGGTGCAACATTGAACTTTCCATGAAAAACCATGCGGCTGAAAGTATGCAAAGATCCCTGCATGACTGGTGCCAGCCTCCACTTTAGTTGCTTTTGATTCTCTAATTAAGCAGTGCTTACTAAGAAGCAGTTGGCTGCTTCTAGAGCAGGATCTTCATTCCAGAAGCGTGAAAGGGTAGATTTTCCCCCAGCTGGTAGACTCGCTTCGTACTTGTGGCCATGTTGGCATTTCTCTTTTACTGTTTTACTTCGATTCCTCAATTATTCAGTAGGGCTTGTGCCAGGCAGAAGGCAGCTGCCTTCTCTCTCTCAGGGAGTTGTACACAGATTGTAAAATGTATCAGGTTGCTAATAGTTTGCTGTCTTCTAGTTAGGAGCCTATTTTGTTTTGCTTTTCAGCAGCTTTGCGTTCCTCTACCTTCTCCTCGAGACGTATTTTTTGGCAAAGACAACCAAAGCATTCAAAATATAGGGCCCATTTTTTTGCTCCTGGAAGCAGATTTTATTCATTCCAAGCTATCATACTGAAATAAAACAGAATTACTCAGATAGCTAAGATTTGTCAGATTGTGAGTCATCTCTCCTGACCATATGATGTCTATCCAGGTATTTAGATAGACTCATGATTACAGCACCTCCGGTGAGAAGCATAATTCTGAAAGTCTCCCTTACAACAAAACATTAATATTTCTGGAGGGAGGTATCAAGAACACAATCCAGAACAAGATGCAGTATAGGCATATGCTGGACAAATAAATCCCCCTGGGCCTTGCCAATGCCTTTTGATTTCTTGAGCAGAGCCAGGCCATTTCAGCACACTGTGCCATACCACACACTGTGCACAGAAAGATATAGGAGCCATTGCATTTACTGAATATATAATCTCTCTCTCTCTCTCTCAATCTTAGGTGGTTCCCAAAGATGGAAAAATACATCAATCTACTGCGCTAACCAATTCCATACTCAAGAAGGAGCGCCCAGACTTGTTACCTCTACCACCCTATCATACTACTGCTGGGCTAGGGACAGACATTACACATAAAATGCACATAAACTGGCTTAAGTGTAAAGAAATTGGTTTAAACCTATAAGAGAACAGATGTTCAGTGCACATAAACCAGTTTCAAAATGGACAGTTTGAGATAAACCTGGTTAAATGTAGTATCAGGCTTAACTGATTTGGCTCAAACCAGTTTATGCAATGTCTGTCCCAGATCCCTTCCTGGTTTAAATTAAACCAGACTCCCCCAGCATCCCAGCATACTTGCTGGGCTGGGCTCTCTGGCCCCGCTCCTCTGCTCCCCAGCCCAAGCAGGGACAAACAGGGACACGGCTCTGGCCAGAGAGGGGTTTAATTCCTCCCTCCCTGTCCCACTGTCAGGGACCTGAGCCAGGTCTGCCAGGTGCTCCCCCCTCGCTGCTGCAGCAGTGGGGCACCATGGCCCTGAGGCAGAGAGGGGCAGAGAGGGGGGTTAGTCTCCCCTCTACCCCACTGGCAGCTCAGTCTGCCCACCTTGCTGCTGCACTCACTCCCCGTGGCAGAATAGACCCCCTGCTCTCCTCTCTCCTGGATGCCAGAGGGAGGGGGAATAACCCCCGTCCCTGCCCCCCCCAAGGGTTTCTTTGGGTCAGTGTCTGCCCATGCCCCCACCCAGACACTGCAGCGGGAGGGGACAGGGCCCTTGGTGGAGGAAGCAGCCCCGCCACAACGCCAGGGAGCGCAAGCCCGTTCCCAGTGCAGGGGGTCTCTGCAGCGCGGCAGGCAGAGCTGCGGTGGACTGTGCGCAGCAGCACCAGGGCCCGGTGGGGGCCACATCCCCCCCAGAGTTGCCACTGCCACCACTGCCTGTAGTAGCTTTCCCCACCCTGCAGCACTGCCCCCCCTCTCCCCCCCCCCGTCATGGTCACTCCCCCCTTGCCACTCCAACAGCCAGGCAGGGACACGGCCAGACACCACTGGCTGGGCAGATCCGGCCAGTGGGGGTGGTGCTGGGGGGGAGAGGTGGGGCTTTGGCCCCCTCTGGGCCCCGGTTCTGCTGCATGCAGTCTACCGCAACTCTGCCTGCCCCACAGCGGGGCCCCCCACCAGGAAGGGACGTGCGCGTCCCAACATTAGGGGGGCTACTACACCACAGGGAGTGAGCACAATGGTGAGGTGGGCAACCAGTGGGGTAGAGGGGTGGCTAACTCCCCTCTTTGCCCCCTGCAGGGGCCATGGTGCCCCACTGTTGCAGGTCCTTGAGGGTGGGACCGGGAGAGGAGAATTAAATTCCTCTCTGGCCAATTCAGCCTGGACTGGCCACGCGCCACCCCCACAGCTTCCCTGCAGCCAAGGGCCCCCGGGTCCTGGCCTGAGAAACTGCACTGTTCTGTTACAAACCGGTTCAGCCTAGGCAGGTTAGACAAACCTGCAAAGGTTGAATCAATTCAGGTTCCGGCTTTTGGAATGTCTGTCCCTAGCCCTGTACTTCCCTTTTCCCATGCCCGCCATGGCTCTCATATACAGACGCCCACCAAGCCAGACAGTGGGCCCCAGACATGCCACATACCTACACTTGCCCTGCAGCAGGAAGCTGGTTTTTAGGTTCTAAGTCAGAAAGTATCTCTCCTTAGCAGTGTCTGCCACTCTCACTCCTCTCTGGCTTCCACTCCACCAAAACCTGTTTTCTACCAGGAAACAGACCAGTTTCCTTCAGATTAGAAAAATGGCTAAACCTGCTGAAGAGGCAAACTCTCCAAAGAGAAGATGTGGGTGGGGACAGCCTCTGGCAAACTGAGCTTCTTACCAGCACCTGCTAACTTCCAGGTGTACATTTGTCCAAAACATCATCATCATCATCATCAAGTAGCAAATACATGGCTGCATGCCTGGTTCAGGTTTATGACTGTGGTCGGGTCCAGCAGCACATCAGATTCTTGCATTGCCAGACAGCAGATGTGGCTTATGTTCCTGGGGTGAGAATCACAGAAGTGCTCAGGAGTGACCCCTGTGACTAGCTCTGATCCAACATGGCACTTCCCACTCTGGAAAGGGGAAGGAAAAAGGAAGTGCCTTGGAATCATTCAATAGGGACTTGCTCTTTAACAGAAATTTGATTGTCTGTAGCACAGCCCATCCAGGGATCTCACAGCACTTTGTAAACCTGAATTAAGCCCACAAACCTCCCTTTAGGATAAGGAAGCAGTTTCAGCTCTATTTTATGGATGGAGAAACTGAGGTATAAAAGAAGGGACTCTACTTGTCCAAGGTCACCCAGGATGTCTGTATGACACGGACAAGGTGTCCTGATTCCAGGCTCATGCCTCAAGTAAAAATCCCTCCTGTCCAGGCCTAATCAGGAGGAAAATTAACTTTGGAGATAAACATTTGCATGAAAACTTTTAACCAAAGTTTTACAATCAAGTTCCTGCCAACAAGAATTTGTAAAGAAGACTATGACACAACTTAATGACAGCAGCACTTCTCAGAGTTTGCTCTCTGTTTCTCTCTCTTTCACACACACACACACACGCGCGCGCGCGTACGTGTTTTAGGTGAACAGGAGGCAGGGAACCTAATACCTGTTGCAGAGCAATTCAAATGCACGTGTTTTTATATATATATTCTTCTGCAATACTCCTCTCAGCTTCAGAAAAATGTTAATTTTATCTGCTTTCAACTTTAAAATGTCATGGCCATTAGACACACTCCTAGATTCTAAGCATTATAAAGCTTCTGCGTCTTGTCCCCAGCCCCAGGGGGATACTCTCCCTGAAGCAAGCTGCTCTCCCAGCTGAAATAAGATGGGAACATGTCACGGTGCAGAAGACCCTTCCTGTCTCTTGGGCAGCTCACTGCTGCAGTGAGAGCCTGGGAGCCTGAGCGATTTGTGGCTCATGCTTGTCTCGGGAAGACCCAGGGTCATAAAAGCCATTCTAAATGGGCACTTTACCGACAGCCGCTCACCTTTAATGGCCTTTTTGTGAAGTTACAGCTTGGCTTTTAGGCCCTTTTTGCAATTCATCACTTAATCCATACACGCTACCTTGGCCAAGAGTCGGACAATGGGGCCCAGTGTGTCTGGTTTTGTTATGGAGCAGCCAGAGTGGCTTTTAACTAAAACAATGTATCTGGAGGAGAAAAATGTAATCGCCTTGAATTCCCAGCAGATCCAACTTACTTAAGGCAGCTCTGCAGACACTGGTGTGTGCAATCAATGAAATCAAAACTGAAGCCGCATAGGGGCATGGGAGAGTGTGTCTGTGCGCGTGTAAGGACAGGGTTGAAGGGGGGAAAGGGGAGGGGCAGAACTGTATTTCAATCCAGTTCCAAAGAAGAGTATTTACTCTACATCAGGGGTGTCAACAAGGCAGCCTGTGGGCCAGATACGGCTTATGGACCCCTCTGGTCTGGCCCACAGGTCTCAGACAGACCCCATGTGTCACATGTGGCACACACTGCCCCTGGCCTCCATGCATTGCATGTGGTATGTGGAGCCAGTCTGGCATGTGCTATATGCAGCTCCAGCATCAGATTAGTCCTGTGTACTGGCTCCAGGGCTGGTCAGGATTGGGCCCACACACTGTCCCCATGTGCTGAAGCCAGCATGAAAGGACGGTCAGACATGGGCACCTTATGCAGCATGTGCCGTGCCTTCTCCGTGTGCAAGCCAGCACCGGGGCCAGCATGCAAAGCATATAGCATGCAATGCTGGTCCTGCACCAGACTGGCCCTGTGCTCTGGTTCCAGTGTGTGGGGCTGGTCTGTGGGCCCTGATCCAGACCACAGAGACATGCACCCCATGCCCTTCATCTGAATGTGTTTAGCACTCTGCTCTGCATTATACAAATGACTTTCCCTACAGCAAGGAACATATTGGCCTGGAAAGGAAATTAGGTCCCAGAAATATTCTGCAGTCATTTAAAACCCAACCCTCCTGTTGAGCTGATGAGTACCACAGCCCCCTGCTGAGGCTGCAAAATGGCATTAATGGCTTGCAACCTCCTAGAAAAATGCCCTGAAGCTTCAGAGGAAGAACCGCTACCGTCTTATTAAGTAGGCCAAGAAATGCAACTGACAGACAACACAGGCACACCTTGCTTCCCACGTGTACATTTGAGGAAGGGAGAAGGCAACAGTTTATTGTCCTAGTGGACAAGAAATGTGAGCAGGCAGCATCTTAGCACTGTGCTCAGTCTGCCTCTACCTAAGCCTCTGCCTAGAGGAGAGTGTAATGTTACTCCACCTGTGTTCTTTCTTCTTCCCCGTAGGCCTAACCTTTCAAAGTAGTGATGACACTCAGCTTGCTGACTTCAATGAAAGTCAAGAACACTCAGTACCTTGCAGAACTAGGTCCCAGTCTAATGTATAGACTTCGTCATACTGGGGAAGAATACCAGCCCACTATCTGGCACAGGAGGACTGGCAACTCACCACTGCCATACGGAGCACAGATGCATGTAGAGATCACTTTGGAGCAATTGCCACAAATGATGGACCATTACAGTAACCCAACTGGTCTTCTACAAAAACATAGGTATATGGAAAAGAGGAGGAGGAGGGAAGGGGTTTGAAACTGGGTGGGAAAGGAGGAACCTGAGGAAGGACCAATATAAATCCTAAAAGTGTTGTATATGGCAAGTCTTCTCCACTTGGAAAGCATATGGAAAGCAGGGAGCAAGCCCAGGAGTTATTTTAAAAAGCCATAGGTGCAGAACAACATTTTAATAAACTGCAAAGAAAAAGAAAAAGGAAGTCTCATGCTCCTTTTCTGCTGCCTGTAAGAAAGCTCAGGAAGGTTCCTCTCCTTTCTTTCTCCTCTACCCACATTGTCTGCCACACATGAAGAAACAAAAGGATTTTTTCCGCCTTAAATTTGAAGTATCAGCCAAGATTTTTAAACTAGGTTCCTGATGTAAGATGCCTAATTCCATGTTTAAGAACACAAAGAAGAGCCCAATATTCCCAAGTTCTGAGCACCTGGAAGTGACTATTGACATCATTGGGAGTCATAAGTCACAAATGATGGCAGACTATTTCCCAAGCAGTCTGACTAAAAGTCCTCTTTCACACTGTTGAATCTCCTTTCACATCATCAGACTGCCAGGTCTTCAGTTTTCCAAGGAGCCCTCCCAAGGCACGGGGGGAAAATAATGCCCTGAATGGAAAGTTACAATATAAGCCAAATGAGGCAGGAATTCTGTGACAGTGGCAATCACCCACCAAGACTGAAACGTCTGTTTGTGCAACAGCCTCCAAAGCACTTCTTTAGCTCCATTCACTTTGTCTCTCTTAGACCCCCACACCTGCCTGCTATTTAGCTGTCTCTGAAGGCCAGCCAAGGGACATCAGAGCAAATAATAAAAGCCACATTGAAGGAGCATTTGAGCTGAGACACTACAAGAGGAGGCGAGATGGGGAGTGGAAAGGTTCAGTATAATAGAGCCCACACATACATGCGAGAAGGTCATTAACTAGTGCCTTGTGCTATCTTTGCAGTCCCCACTCCCTCCCTCTCAATTATTACATCAGAAGGAAATGAGAGAGCACTTTGCCAAACACTAATGGACTTGATGTTTTCATAATCTCAAGTGCACAACAATTGGAGCTGTTTATTTTCCAAAGAAGATGGGAACCAGGGGAGGAGGAGGACAACGACTGCGAAGAGGTTCCAGAAAGCCCGAGCCAGTTCTATATTCATCCCTTGCTGTCTCTCGCCAGCTGCTAGCTGATATGTATCTCTCTAAAATCATTAACTATACAAGACCTTCTACTTCTTGGAATTTGTCAGAGGCCAGGGGTTTACAAAGGAGGCTCAGAGGGGCTGTGATTCCTTCCCTACCCACTCCTCCTCCCCCCCACCATTTCTGTACAGCATCTTCTGAAGAGAAAGGCTGGGACTGGAGCAAGTAGCTGAAAACTCTCTTGCAGCCGACACTCCTACAGCATTGCCTGCAGCACCTTCTGTTGAGGAAATGTGTGACTGGAATATCTGGAAAGCCCACCCCCATTGTTCCTACACCTTCCACTATAGCAACACCATGATGTAAGCAACCCCGCTCACAAAGAAATCATTAGAATCCACTCTGGCTGCCTTAAAAACTGCAGCTTGCTTATAAGCTGTATTTGTGTTTAATGAAGCTACATATTGGATGGTGCCCTCTGCTGATGGGGGAGTAGCAGAGACAAGGCATGGAAGCGTTGTGCAGAATGGCATGTTGCTCATTCTCAGCTGTCCTGAGCTATCCTATATCCTTTCACCGATAGTGGAATTAGAGAGAGGTTTGAAGTTCACCTGCACAAAATACCAAGACTAGTTTACACTGGAGATTTTAGCCATCAGTATACACCTACACATGCAACCTTGGCCCCCTGCAAAAATGCAACCTATTACATTGGTTTTGCACAGAGACAGAGCACCCCACTCCAAGCTGCCATGTCCTGTCTGTGGGCAGGTGCTTCCACTACAGCCTGCAACCCTTAGACAAGAGTCCAGTCCCCACTCACAGGCAGCTGGCACCTGTGCTAGGGCTGAACTTCTCTTTCATCTGTCATAGTTAAGTTCCCCAAAACATCACAGGCAAAGATAGTTGAAGCCCAAGTGGCCTTTGGCAAGAGCCATTATTTTCTTACACTCAAGGCACCCTGATTCCTGGTTTGCATGAACTGCTGCCCTTGATGATACTACTGCCAGTGAAACATGATGGTTTCCAGCATTCTCACTGGGTTAAGCAAATAATTGAACTTTACATTCTCATTAGCAAGATAAGCATAATCAATGCTTTTCCCTTACTGCCCAAAGTTTGGGAAGTGGTTTCATTTGTGGCATAAGTTTTCCTTTTCAAGTGTCATTAGTAAAGGACAACTGGAAGCCATCCTTCTAGGGTTAGGCTGGTGGTGACATGCCTGACCAAATAACTTGGAGACTGCAAATAAATTTTCCAAAAACAAAATAAAGGGAATACGGGGAGATGATAAAAAGCTAACAGCATCTCCCCAAAGTCTTCATCCCACTCCCTCCTAATTTTATGACTACAATGAGGTGCCTGCGCAGGGCATGTTCACCTGAAACAAAGTGTTAAGCTGCATGTACAGGTGACCCTCGCCATTTGCGGGGGATATGTTCTTGTATCCTCCGCGAATGGCGAACTCCACGAATAAGGCACTGTGTTCATGAACGCTGTCTGCATTCATGAACACAGTGCCCCCAGTGGCTGGGCGGGTGGGCATGGATGGGCATGGCTACTCTGGCGACTTGAGGAGCATGGTGGTGGCAGGAGTACAGCGGTAGTGGTGGGAGCTCAGCGGCAGCAAGTGCGGAGCTCCCGAGGACCTCTTTTAAGTGTATTTAAGAAGCGGGTTTGGCATTCACGAATATTTGAAACTGCGAATGCCGAACCCATGAATAATGAGGGTTTCCTGTACACTGGAAAACTTAGCATCTTTTTCTAGCAATTACCCAGAAATGTTCATCTACCCCAGCCTCATGCTGCTGGACAGGGCTCAGGGAATTTTACATCATGATACCAGTTGCATTGCACGTGCACCATCGCTGGATCTTGCTGAAATATGGGTAACAAATTTTCTAAGTGTAGAAAACATTTTAGTATAGATCATCCTCAAAATCTGGCAGTCAGATACCATGTGCCAGTGAAGTATATGTTAGAAAAGGAAGGACAGATTATTCAGTCTCAGGAGGGTTGAGCTAAAGCAAATTCAGGGATGGATAAAGTTCATAATCTAACGGCTATTCCAGCCATCCTCACTTTGGAATTAGCAAGGTGGTGGCTTTGGCTCTGGGTATCACAGTCAGAAGCACAGCCATGTGGAAAGAGTTGTTTCCTTAACCACTGGCACGGCATCTTGCTTGGCAGCAGCTAACTTAGACATATTTGATCCAAGCCAGAGCCTATGGTAGGTTCATTCCCGCCAGCTTCCAGGAGGTGTCACCACAGACCAGTCTTGATGAGAAGCAGCACCAGGGGGAAAAAAACAAACCATGAACAAAGCTGCAGATAAGCAACCATTTAGACAAGTGGAGAACCTGTGGAACCTGAGCTGAACAGCTCCCCAGGTGTGTGCTAGCAGCTCACTCTTTGCATACTTTAATGTAGACACTTGGTCTGATGTGAAAAATGGGCTGCTAAAGAGAAAGCTCTGAGGCCAGAACTAGGCTGCTATGTGGAGTTGCTCTCTGTCTTTGTCATGCTCCTGTCAACAGGAGGACAGAGTTACACAGGCGCACGCTTCATTTGCATACACAAAATAAGGAACACTGCCTATGTACTTGAGTGGAAGTGCAGGTTATACTCAGGATGTGTGTCCACAAAGGCAGGCAAGCCAGGGTTCAACAGGCTGAGACTGCTGGGATGTATTCCATTCAGTATCTTTTGTACTGGAGTCCAAAGAACATTCAAATCTCTTCTCAAAATTCCTCTGACAAAGGATTGAGATTCCACCTAATTAAGGAAGAGGACTCAGATAAGCACCCCTGAGTTACATCCATTATAAAGCAGGCATGAAATTAAAGTACTTTGTCTTTACTGAAGCCTTCATTGGCTTAAAACTGATGTCATTGTGCTCTGGGAGCCAGAACAACCAATCATTTTCTAGGGCAGACCTGTAGCCCCAAGGATTCCTAGCTAACTACCATGTTCAAAATCGCCACTATTTGTAATTCAAGTTCCAAGTTTCATTACTGAGACCATCATTTCCTAGGTTTCACAATCATTGGGCATTTTTACACATGCTTCAGGAGGCATTGGGAGTGTGGGGGGGAGGGGGGGGGGGCAAGCCATGCTAATTAAAACTGCCTGAGTGTCACATGCATCAGTGTCCCCTGTGCTGAAAAATGGCAGCAGGGAGCTTTAAACTAAAGCTCATCAAATGAGCTTTACCTCAAAGCACACCACTGCCATTTGTTTGGTGTGGGGATGCTGATACACATGACACCAGAGTCTGCTGCAGCGCATTTATTTTCATGCTCCAGCAGACTCAATTAATCGAGTCTGCTCCAGCATGCTGGATTTCCAGCACATCAGACCTGCTTTCCTGCATGTCTGTAGGAACCCATTTTTTGTAAAGCACCAAGCACAAAAGAGGCCAGCACTGGTTGGTCTCTCAGTGCTACCATAATACAGATAAACAAGCGGAGTAACTGGTTATGCCCAGCATTCATCCAATTCAAAGTTATTCTGTACAGTTCCTTAAACCCAGGCATGAAAACAGAGCATGGATGTTTCAACGCTGAAGAATTTAAACATGCTGTGGATCAGTTGGCCGATCCTGTGGGGATGTCCACCGGGATGTCGCCAAAACAACAAACTAAATAGAAGATCTGTCTCCTGAGTGCTAGTGGGGTGAAGATGATGCTGGTCCACAAACAGGGCACAGAACCTTCCTGTGGTGTCTACCACTTTTTTGGGGAACCCACTGGAATCTAATGGGAATCGCTCCAGTTCCTAACTGATCGACTCTCTCCCCCTCCTCTGTTGGCACTCTCTGCATCACCCCTCAGATTGTGTTTGTGTCTTTAAAGTGTATGCTAGTAAAATGGATGGTCGACAACACTGCCCAGGGCCTGGCAGAGTGTGGGCAACAGCTGTTCAGGCTTCTTGTACAGACATCCCTGCTAATGCACCAACACCCACCTTGACTTGCAGCATATTACCTTTGCTGTTCAGGTTCCAAGTTTCTCTGAGTACAGCCAGACAGGGATGACATAGAATTTTCCCATGCTGCTGTACCAATACACTTTGATCTTTTTATCACCAAGCCCTTTGCTACATATAGCAAGACACAGTAAGCCCTGTAGCAAGCACTGCCAACTGAGGTCAAACAACATGGTTAATCTTGAAAAGTAAGACCAACTGTATAGTTGGGAAAGCAAACAGACTCCAAGCGGACTGCGTCTCCATGGAATCTTTTCTTTGCTATTTAGCTTAGTCTGTATCTGCTTTCCCTTTAGACCTGAGGAGGGGCCCTGGATGCCTGAAAGCTTGTCTAACAGCTCTCCTAACTATACAGTTGGTCCAATAAAGGATATCACAAAAACCCTTGCCTCTCAACATTTCCTAGACCATTACAGCGATAACGACACTAATCCTATGGTTAATTTTGACAAACTGGGATATTGAAGCAGCCTCTTGGTTGCTTTCAGAATCCTTTCTATGTTTTTACCTGTTTCTGGGTACAACTCTCTACAGTTCTCCTGCCTTTTAAGAGGCACTACTTGGACTTCAGCTCTTTAGCTGCTATTTCTATTAACCTTGTCTTCCCAGTCAGTGGTTTGAGGAACTGGGTAGACAGATTCAGAAAAGACAAGCTCCTATCTCACTTCAGTCCTTTGTCAGTGCTCATTAATTATTTTTAATGTGCTGATTTAGATCTATGCAAATCATAGTGCTCTGTGTAGGCCTTTTTAACAAGTGCCGCCAGCACATTAAAATACAAATAGTAATGCAAAAAACTGATGCTTCCCTAGCAGCTACTCTAAAGACAGGAGAAAAAACTAAAGCCAGCTCAGTCTTACCTGCAAAAACTGAGCCCTAACAACCCTCAAAACTCTGGAAGAAGAGGAAAGTTTACGGTGTCCTGAAGGTCAACAGATTTGGGTTATTCAGAATAGAAGAAAAGCGAGGGGCTGTGGAGGGGAGGGAAGAGAGAGAAACTTCTTTCCTCTTCTTCTCAGGAGATTATCTTGAACTACTCTAAGGCACAACCCTTGTGGTTCCCAGTGATGCTCTTGTTCAGGTCTCATGTGCTTCTGCCACTGGCTGGTATTCTCACTCCTGAATTCTCACCAGATCAGCTCCTTGAAATATGTAGCTGTGTATGATCCATCTCCAGCATACCATAACAATCCCCAACTCCCCCCAAACTAGTTTGGTCTGGAGTTCAATGCCCATCTGTGGGAGCAGAGGCAAAAAGTGGACCTATTTCAATGACTCTAAGGATGTAGACAGATCAGCTGTGAAGCAATCAATGCCACTTCTATTAGGAGTAAACTATCTAATCTTTAATTTAGGCCACAGTCGCTCACAGGAACAGATTAACCGATGACAACTCAAGTTGTCCCAATTATTTTATTTAAAAAAAAGACTCCTTGAATTAAGCTGTATCTGCCCCCATCAAGAGCTATTTTGTCCTAGGTGAACAAAGGGCATGATTTTCAGGCAGCAGCTGAACACAACCTGTTCCTTTGTGCAGTTGCCACCATGCAAAGCTTATGCCTCAAGCGCTGCTTCTCACAGGTTAGTTTGTTCAGGGGTCCAAGGTTAGTTTGTTCATGAGTCCATAAGTGAAGTACTTGTGCTACCAAGAGCCTCCAAATTCTTGTAACGGGCAAGTTGTAGGATTTTCCTTCAAGTGTGCGTGTATTTTTTCTATGGGAAGTGCCAAAAGCAGTATTAAACACACACACACACACACACACACACACACACACACACACACACACACGAATAGCAGTTAGTAATGATATTTTGACAACCTATGCCTTAATGAATTAACAGCGATTGGAAATACCAGGACTCTTAAGAAGAGTGATTTCCTTTAAAACTGAGAGCTACAATTAATGTTTCTGAAGTGGAGAGACATTTTACTGAATATTATCTGTTAGTGTCACATTTTCCAGAGACTCTAGGGGACTCAGCATGGATGTTCCCAGCTGCAACACCACCTAGATAGACCCCTGAAGATTTGCTCCTTGGGTCTCTAGGAGCATCTGAATCTAGGGCAAGCCATTTGGGGACAGATTCAGGTGTGCTACAGTCTGTGGCGTTTTCCTTTTGTGCATCACCATGGCAAACATTGAGGGTTGCCAGGAGCCTGGATGCATTGTTTGCCTCATCCCTCATCCGCTCTCCCTCCTTTACCAAATGCTTTCTCCATGATTAGTTATTGAGTAGAGGGGGGTCCTGTTACCACGCAGCCTGCCATCTCTCCTCATTTTATTGGAACTAATCTCCCACCTGAGATGATAAGGTTTAAACTTGTTTAATCTCCCAGCTTAGCCCTGGCGTTTTAATATTTTTAAAATGGTTGTTTCAGAAAAAGGGGGATTTAAACAGGTTTTGAATAAATAATAAAAGCCCTTCTCACAGGTTGCAGCACAGACCAGGAGGCACGAAGCATTTTCATCAGGTCGGATTTCACACTGGGTTATCCCAAGGTGGCCTGACTTTGTTTCACTGTAAATTCATAGTTACAAAGTCAGATGCAAAGCAGTTTATGGAGGAGAAACTGCTTTAATAATGCATTTCCTGCTCAGCAAACAGCAGATACAGTGACACTCACTGGAAATGGAAAAAGGGGAAAAAAATCTTTCCACAATGAACTGATTTCCCCTTGGAGTTTAATAATTTTTCCTTCTGTACCAACATTTTTGAGGAGATGAAGCTAAAGATGAGAAGTGCCAGAACATGTACCGTCCAGGTGGCAATGGACACATCTGTCACATGCATGAAGTAAAACAAGCTGAAGTTTCCCACTGCATTATTTCAGATTTAAGGAAAAATTTTCCTCTTCATTTCACTGGCATCAATGTAAGATGCTCCCAGAGGTGCTGGGTAGGTAAAATACTCTATACTGACCTGGGTTTGTTTCTCAATGCTTGCTCCCTGAAATGAACACACTGAACATAGCCCCAGCAGCAGGAGTGCTCTTCTTTACCCTGTGTATAAGCCAAGACGGTTCGCCAAACACTATTCTTTTAGTCCAGACCATTAGAAAATGATTACAATGAGACTTTGTATGTGCAGGGTGAGGGCAGGGAAAGATATTACACATCTCTACTCCACTGTGTGTGAGCCTTGTTGCTAAGCTCACACATACTTTGTATAAAGCACAAACGAGCCATCAAATTCCTCTCAGAAAGCAAAAGAACAGGAAAAAAGCTATGGCTCAGCATCAGAAAAGTCCTAGCGAACATGGGTCTGTCTTGGTCACTGAGTGATAAATTAGGCAGTACAGAGAGGTGGTGCTCCTTCCCTAATGCTACAAGTAACAATTTCATTGTGGAGAAAGACTCCCTCTGTCAATCTCAATTTAATATGTGACCTGTCTTAGTGAGCCAGAATGCAACACAGCTGCAACAACTAGCCTCAGGTGCGAGGCGAACCATGCTGTCTATTAAAAGATCAGTCCATTTTTAGGGCTACTGTAAGTTTCACATGCTAGTGTTCACCCACTGAATTATGAAGCACAGCTAAACCACAATATGTTAAGCTAGAGGAGTCAGGTTCAGTGTCACAATGAAGGGCATTTACGCTAAACTGGTTGAGAATAAAAGAGGTTAAGATGTTTGTAAGTCACTGAGGGTTAGAGAGGGAAGACAGCAACGATGGATATATTCTTATTGATGACGAGGCTTTGAAGGTCATGAATATCCTCTTCCTAAATTTAAATGTCCATCAAACAGGCCATGGAAAGGTCTAAAGTTTAAAACAGAAAAATAGAGTGATTTCTTAAATGTAACATAAATTAGTGCTTCTAGTAGGTCTAGCTAGTCAATAGAAGATAGCCATAGGACTAAGTTTAAAACACAAATTGGCTCACTACATTCAAGAGATACAATAAAAATATATAAACACACAAAATATGGCTCAATTAGACCTTCCATTTAGGGATTTCAGCATCCTTTGCAAACATTTATTTTGATCTCACAACATTTGCCTTCAGTAGCCAAGTATTATTATCCCTGAGTAGTGGCAAAGGTAAGAAAGGTTTAAGTGACTTGTCCATAGCTATGCTGAAAGTCTGTGACATATCTTGGCATAGAAGCCAAATCACTTGAATTGCAATCCTGTGCTTCAATTTACAGAGCGTTCTTCCTAACTGGAAATGCTAAGGAAACCAAAAAAGTTCCAGTAAAGCCAGGAAGCTGTACTGCAGACTGAAAATGAAGCTGAAGTAATTTATAAACTAGGAGGAAAGGAAAAAAAAAAAAGGAAAAGAGCAGCAAGATGATAATAGGGCTGATGGTAAAAGCAGCAGAAGACATTATTAAGCTATTAAAGGAAGAAAAAAGCTTGCTGAATAAGACTCACTGATAAAAGGAAGACAAGCAATTTACTTAAATGATCAAAACAAGGGAGACAAAGTCAACATCAATAAGAGCCTAGGGAAACAAACTACAACAAGGAGAACATCTGAAGATGTTCCCAAAGGCATAAAGCACAGAGTTTATTCAAGGAAAAATTCCAAAATCATCATTCATAAGGGTGTTTCTCACCACTTCAATACCACAGCCACGCCAGGATCCAGGATTCCCCTTTTCTACTCCTCTCCTCATATCCTCTACCCATTTAGGAATATGGGAAAGCCAGAGTTGTCATAATCCCTTCATACCCCACAATCCCCTGACCTTCAAATTAAAAAGCCCTAATTTAGAAAAAGAGAGCCCCCTTGGCTATTGTTTTTTAAATAAGGTATTGTGTGTGCACAACTTGTATGTTAGCAATATAATCCAACGGGGTTGGAGTGACCAAAATACAGCCTGCAGGGCTCCCAACAGATCTGGAAAATCAGCAGTGGCAGGCAGTGGCAGTGTTAATTGCCAGAGCTCCCAGAACTGCAGCTATTAATGCTGCTGCCATTTATCCTGCCACCATATTTCCAGATAGTGGGGAGACAGTGACCTCATGGGCCAGATTTGGAGTGAGGAGCTATATCATCTGACCTGCGGGGCTGCCCACAAGGGAGGAACAGTGGCTGCTGGGGCTCTAGAGGGTGCAGCAATTAACAGTACTACTACCAAATTCTAGCCCTGTGGGCCATATGACATGACTCTGCACTCTGGATCGAGCCCACAGACCAGCCCCACACCACCTGTCTGGCCCTCAAGGCCAAATGAGTCAGACACCACTGATAATAGGGCATCCTGCAAAATGTCCTCTGCCATACAGCGAGAATATGCTCCTGCCCGTGGCCTGGGCAGCCCCGAATTCTAATACATCAAGTCATGGGGGAAGAAGTGCCAAGAAGTACTTTTAAAAGTACAAGACATGCATTTAACATTTGCCACAAGAGATAAGGCTGTTAGAAGTGTCCTCTCTTAAACCAGAGAACTTGACTGTTTTCTCGGTGTGTTGAAATCTGTGTTATATAAATTCCTAAGATATTGAGACTGTAGAGTTATCTATATTGGTTGGGCCCCTGGCATACGTGCATTCAGTGGTGCAATGGGATCTGATTCCCCATCCCAATAAACGTGTGTCCTGCCATGTCTCACATACATGGCAAGAGGTACAATGGTCAGGATTAGGGAACAGATCCCATCATGCTTACCATTACTACTTGCCAGTGCAGAGGGAACCCAGCAAGCAACAGATGCTTAACAACAACATCCCCTCAGGAATAATTTCCTTATCATGTATTCAGCCATTCCCTGTAAGCCCAGCAGCCATTTGAAGCAGCAGAGCATCAAGGCATGTTACTACACAAGTGTCCATTGCATCAGCACTGTTAACAATTTCAGTGCTGGCTTTTTAAAGTAAAAATACATACAAGCATTGTCTCACTGTTACGGTTTGGACAGGGACAGAAAAGAACTATTTGGCGAGAGAAACCCAACAACGACCCACACTCCACTCCCTGGAACAAACCACGGGTGGTTTACCTCCATCCAATTGTAGACATATAAATGCTTCCACCATTTCACTTCGCATTTAGAAATAATTAAATAGGTTGAACAGATCTGACAATTCAGTATTTAACCTGTTCTTCATTACTGTATTTACTCAAATATAAGGTGACCCCCAAATATAAGATTACCCCAATAATTAGATTCTATACCTGGAAAATTTATAATTTGTTAAAATTTTCCAGGTATAGAATCAAATTATTGGAAATTTGCCTTGAATCTCTCCTCCTTCCACTGCTACAGCATGGAAAATAAATGGGGGGGGGGGGGGGGGGAGCGTGGTGGCTCCCTTGCTCTCTGCCTCCCCAACTTCTTCCCCCCACCTTCAGTATGTTTGCCCAATTTGGGTCATATGTTTCATAATCATGCTCAGTGCTGGCTGCATTTAATTAACTTTGTAGCTGGTTTCCATTACTGTGCACATGCTGCTTTGGCAGTAGTTTAATGATAGACAGTGTATTTAAAGAGGTTTCCTTGTACTCAAATGTAAGACAAGGAGCTTTCCCCTCCCCCCCCCCATGATGATTGGGGAAAAAACCCCCTCATCTTATATTTGAGTAAATCCAGTAATTCTTAACAATCCTTTACCTAATAGTCACCTTTTGTTATAACCCAGAGAACTAAATAAACTACCAGGGAAAAGGTAAAGAGCTGCAAAGGCAGGGAGGAGACTAGAATAGCTAATAAGGCAGGGGAAAATTATTTGCAAGTTCCCCGGGGCATGGAGGAAGGTCTAACCTATAAAGCATCTAGAACACTCTGAGGCATTGTTTAAATAGAGGAAGCATCACAGTCATCATGAAAGAGGACATAACAAAGGGCCACCAGCAGATTTCCTTCTCTCGCACAATGGAGAGTACATTGTTGTGATCAGATATGCCAAGTGTGGAAAAAATCCCACTGTTGGAGAAGTTGTTGATATTTAGTTTCACCAAAACCCTCCTGCTTCCTTTGGAAGCAGTGGCTGGTGTCAGCGATGTTCTCACTGCCCCTTAGTAGGGAGGTCAGATGTATGACTCTTACCTCCGATGCCAGTGGCCTGCAATTCACAGAGGAGGGATTGTATTAGAGAAATTTTTTTTGTCATTTGCAGGGAGGACAGCAAAAGGACCCCTAGGAACAGATGGCCTTTTTGACCTCTGTTCAGAGCTCCAGGCAAGTGGGTGGGTGCAGGTTGTTTAGCAATTCCACTTTCTGCAAGTAGCTTAATTCTGGAAATGGAAGAGGGTAGAACCAGACACGGATCAGATGCACAAACTCATACAGCATCTAAAAACAGGTCTCAGCCATATTTTTATTCACACTGCTGTAGCCCCAAAACTCAGCCTCCATTGCACGTGTGGTTAAGGAGAGTAACGAGCCCCTCATTCATTTTAAGGTCCTGATCCCACAAAACCCATACTCGTGAGTAGATCTTACTCAGGCAAAATGACCCCATTGACTTCGAGAGTCTCCCCAACAGCACCATTTGTAGCAGCAGAGGTGTCCAAGACTAAAAAAGCCTGTGAGTCAGGAGAGAGCACTTTTGACATCCATCACTCCCTGTTTGAAAACACATTGCAAAGCATATTATCTCTTTTCGAGATAAACTGGCCCCTTGTCATGCCTGTCATAGGATCTGCATTGCATCTGCTAGTCAAGAAGCTAGCCTTTCCCTGCCAGGCCCCAGTGTCCCCAGGTGCAGGGCACACATACAATTTGTTCTAGTACCTCAATCAGCAAGCAAGCAGAAAAATAAGAGGAAATTAATTTCTTTCATTCCTTTCCCCCTCTCCTGTTTTACACAAGAGCCTTTTAAAAATGTTGGTTACTCTATGATTACGCACAACAGGGGTTTGTAACAACCTCATCTTGACTAAACTACCTCTACCCTTGCCATGAAATGATTGGTTGCCTTGGCAATTTTCTATATACAGTGCTCAGGAGCTACAATTACAGAGCTCTTCTCAGTACCGATTCTCTCAGTTCCTCTTCTTAGAAGTTCACGACAAGGAGGGACAAAAGATATTTAATGGATTTTATTGCTACAGCCTTCCCTCTCTCCCTTATCCTTGAAAGGGGCAAATCAGCACCATCTGAATCTCCTTTTTCTGCAAAAAAAAATAAAATACCCTTCTACTTGTGCAGGGAGAAAATACAACCGACTGAGTAAGCTCCAAGACTATAGGTCCAAGTCCCTACATGCTAATGGTATGGGGAGTCTCTTCAGCACGTCAGTTCTGAGGAAAAGAACTGATATTTTTGTGCCTTCCCTGCAGTACTGTAAGTGCAATTCTATGCAACAAGGAGCAGGGTTCAGCTCATTCTTCCTGGACCCTGCAGGATTAAAAGGAGTAAGAATAGGTATGTCCCTTAAAGTCCAGAGGTATGGCTGATAAGCAGAGACAGCAAACCTGGCAAGTCTGCAGGAACTTTCCACAGACCACACTTTCACTTCAAAGAAATAAAGGTTTACTTTGGTTCCCCCCAAACGAATGTACATAGAATTGGTGTACCAGAGAGTCGTGCATTGTTTAGAGCTGCACCGTAAGTCACATTGCAGGTTGTGTGCTTCCATTTTTTGGATAGGGTGTTGTCCCGAAAACAAAATTTTTCAAAGGGACAAAAAAAAAAAAAAAAAGAAAAAGAAAAGAAGAGATACCTGTGTTACTCAGTACAGTGATCTGAAGGATCAAAGTGAGAATAGTTGTTCTTACCACGTACAAAGCCATGCAAAGAGCTTCACAACAGAAGCACCTAATTGCAGCTGGCGTCTCAGGGGCTTTTGCTGCCTGTGCCAGGAGCCATTTGCCTGATGAACAACATCATTTTGACACTGGCAACATGAAAGCTGCAGAACCAACTAAAATGCTGAGGTTCTGATTCAATGATTAGGAGCCTGAAAAAATTAAATAGCCCCAACGCCTAGACAGTACAGTTTTTCTAACTGTTAAACCGTAATGAAAAGCAAGAAAACAGGCTTGCAGCCTTTTACACATGGGTCTCTTCCCCCTTCTCTGCTATCAGTGTCCTGAAGGAAGGGACTTTGTGGCAATATGGCACCCACCAGCAGCTGGCGGAGAGATGCCACTGCTAATTAAAAAATTCAATTCTCAAATGCTTCTCAGAATTAGTAAGTGGTGAGAAGTGGCACATCTCTGTTGACTGCTCTGAAGGCCACACAAGCAGCTCTCTCTCAGAACCAAAATTCCTGATGTGAAAATACAGTTACTCATCATATAATAATTAACTCTCACCTGGCATTCTATGGACCAAATTCAGACCTGGTTTAAACAGGCAATACTTCAAAGGTGAGAGCTGCCCCTGCCTGCCTGAGCTCTCTATTAGGGCCACCCCCTTCAAAATAAATGCCTTAAAGTTCGAAAGCTTGTCTAACTCTATCCCAGCTATGCAGTTGGTCCAATAAAAGACCCCTAAGAAATCCTTGCCTCTCGTACTATAAACATTAACTAATTATTCCTCACAAAACCTCTTGGAGGGCTTCCAGCTCTGGCTCCAAAGCAAGTGGTTTTGGAGGCAGTGTGGTGATACAATTCTACTTCTGTACAAACCACTTTGTTACCCTCCAAAGAAGCCTAATTCAGAGAAGAGAAAAATGGGAAATCCCTCCTTAGCTTCACAGGGGGCAGGTGATGAATGTGAATAATGTAGAAAAAACAAAGTCCTCCAAGGTTATTTAAAAAAAAATCTTTTAATATGACTCCAAGTTGCTGCTGTACTCTGTACACCATGGTCTGCAATAATCTGGGTGTCTGATCTGCAGCTGGAGAATAAGGACAGACAGTTTAAATTGAAATAAAAGGGGCACAGTAGTAAATGAGCCAGAGCACCTATCTGGGGTACTTTTAGCTCTACCTGGTTTTTTTTTTCCTTCTGAAATTTCACACACAGAAACACACATGGTATAAAGTAGAAGAGGAGGGGGCAGGGTCTCTGCATGCTGTATGCTACTGGTGCCTGAGAGTGGTTTTGCCATTGTGAGTTCTCAAATTGTCATTCCCCACGTGGGCTCAGGGACACCTACCGAGTCTAGGGGCCCTGTGGCAAAGTGCCTTTCCAATAGAGGAAGAAGGAACTGTGACTTCTGACTGTAGTGTTCAGTAAGTGTGATTTCCCTCAGAGTGATGTTTAGCCTATTACGGAGCTTGTATTTATTTATCAGTATGTTGGAAAAGCCCAGTTAACCTTGTGATGGTCCTTCTTAGCTAGGTTAGCTGATGTTATAAGCCTCTGATAACAGGACCCATAGAGAACTGTAGTCATCATTAAAAATTCAGCAGTTAGTGCAAAATAGTGTCCAAGCTAACAGGATTTCCCATTCTTGGGAGAGGAAAATGGTAGTGTCATAGATTACATCAGGTAGCAAGTGTTGCTAAATACTGAATTTTCAAATTTCATTTTGCTTCCCTTCTTCTGCTGTACACAAATCTCACAATTACACACAATCAACGTTCTTGTTTGCTTATAACGGACAACTATCTGAATACCAAAAACAATATTGTGGGAATACTGCTGATTAATTATAGTTATTCTCATATGAAACACCAGCTGCTTGGATCTCGGTTTCTCTTAAAATTGAACCACCTAAGCCCACATTTGGTGCCCAAGTTTAAGCACCTAAGTTTGAAAACCTTGGGCATAGACACCCATAATCACAGACGCATAGAAAAGTAGGGCTGGAAGGGACCTCCAGGGCACGTCCAGATGAGTGCGCCTGTGCAGTATGTGGCACTGCAAAGAGGTCTGCAGCGCTGCATACCACACAATCAGGTGTTCTCTGCACTGCGAAGGCATGCTACCTGTGTGTGCACTGCTCCTTTTTTCTTTCCCTGTGGGATCCAGGGGTAAAAAAAAACCTGCAGAAAAAGAATGGAGTAGCTCATGCACAGGCAGTGCACAACCCTGAAAAGTGGACCTGGGCCACCCGGAGCTGTATTACAGCTGCCAGCCAGGCTCCACCCGTGAGGATTGCTGCTGCTGCAGACCCAAGAGGTTCCCAGGACCCCAGGTCCAGCTGCTGGGGCCAGCACAGTGCTGGCCCCAGCCTCCCTTACTGCCCCCAAAGGTACCTTGTGATGCATCAAAGCATGCATGGCAAGGGCATTTCCTGGGGACGAGTAGCTTCGGCACAAGGTATGCCACTGCTACTTGTCCCTGCGGAACAAAACGTCCACATGCATCTAAACAGCCCTAGGGGTCAAGTCCAACCCCTTGCTCAAGGCAAGATTATCCTTATCCAAACCATCACATACAAGTCTCTGTCTAACCTACTTCTAAAACTACACAATCACCCTGTCACACAACCTGAAGGCATATTGAACAAAGACACCAAAAGCACCCTAATCTGCCACAGGTAAAGCAGGAAGATGAAGGCCAGTAGTGTCCCATTGCTTCAAGGGCTGTTAAACTAGTCTCAACAGATCCAAGAAAGAGTGTCATGCCCCCTTCTACAGAGAAGGGCAAAAAACTCCACAATCTGAACCAATCTGACAATGGGGTAAAATTATTTCCTAATCCCAAATGTGGTGATTTCTTTGACCCTAAGCAGAGGTTCAAAACCCTCTAACCAGGAACCTCCAGGTTTTAGTTATACCAGCTAAGGGTATCCCTAATATATAACAAGTTTTCTCTTCACTAGAAAAAAGTTCCAGAGGGAAAGGGATAGCAAGAGACCTTGTTCTAATTATACAGAGACAGTTTCACAAAGTCAAATCAGTCATTGTTTGACAAACCCCCAAAGCAGTTGACGAGACTCAGGACTCCATTAAGTCCATAAGACTTTTCCAAGATCAAGATTAAAGGGCTGGAGAAAAAAACTCTTCTCCTCCAATACACATGGTCAGGACTAGAGAGACTTTTCATTTTACTTTATTTTCCTTTGAAGCATCCATTATATGCTACATGGAGGGACATGTCCCTTTTGTTCTGTTTTCTACAGCTACAAAGTGTGGGGGTGATCACAGTTGAAACCCACACTTGTTTTACCATCTACATACCTGAACACCACATCAATAAAGCAGGGACATTATACCAAGTAATTTCCCTCTGGTGGGAAAGTATTATACAGATATGTCCTGCTCTAATTTTTGCATAACTGAGGACAACAATTAGTGACAAAGCAAACTAAAAGGTCAGAGGAATTAACTTTCAATTCTAAAATTTGTAAGACATAATTAATGACACACACACAGAGTAGTGAGGTTGACTAATACAGGTCTGAAGGATCCAGCCTAGATCCATGTACTGGAATATCCTCAACAGTTTTTCATATAGTATAATTCTTTTCTCCAATATAAGCCATCTTCCTGGTGGTGCTAATTTCCTCAAAAGGTAGAAAGCTTGTGCCAGGCTGCATCAATCAATACCAGAAATGCAAAGCAACAATTCTCACTTTCTGGGTCACAGCAACATGCTTCTTCTGTTCCTCCCAACACTATGGTTCAGTGACACTGCATCAGGTAAGGTTAACCCTGTTTGATGATGCTTTAAGTCTAATCAAAGTTCCCTTTTTTCATGAACCACTCCAAGAATTTTCTTCCCTTCTTTGAACTGTAACTTGCTCAAATCCCAATCATTTCCATTTTTCTTGTGCCCTGCTCTAACTTCTGTCTACCACCAGCTTAAAATCATTATGTGAAAAAGTTAGAGAGTTCCTTTCATGCACATTTATTATTTGGATCTGCATGTGCACTTGCTGGCAATAACACTTACCATATTTAGTCAAATATAAGATGAGCCTGAATAGAAGACATCCCCCCAATAATTAGATTCTATAGATGGAAAATGTATAGATTTGTTATCATTTTCTAGGTATAGAATCTAATTATTGGAGGTTTGCCTTGAATTTGTTTCCCTCCTGCTACAGCAGGGAAAATAAATTGGTGGGAAGGAGGGTGTCAGTTCCAAATTCAACTGGGCAAAGCCCAATAGTCAAGTTCCAAAATTTGAACAGAAGACAATCGGCAAGTCTGTGTGCCTCCATCACCAGGTAAGTATCCTCTCCCCAGACCCATTGGTCCAGGGCTTTGGATACTCCTCAAATCTGGGCATCCTCCATGGAAGCCTCAGACCTTCAGGTTCAGATGCTCCCTGTCTTGCTTGATCTTAGCCAAAAGGACGAGAAGCAAACTATTTTTTTTTTTGCAAATATATATATATATATTTCTATATATATAAAAGGTGGATGGCATTTTGGAGGTTAAAGGTAAAAAGGGTATAATTAATCCAAGCACCTGCTCAGATTAATGTGGAGCACCTGCCTACTGCCAGTGTTTTATGTTTGCTCTAGGGAAAAACTGTGTTCGAATTTCAGTCTCTCACTCCAAAAGCTAGCACAGTGGAGTGTACTCAGAGAATAATTCCTTCCCAATGAATGATGAACTCTTTCACAGAGTAAGGAGCAGCTCTGACACACCATTTCAAAGCAGCCGCTTCTAAGGTGGAATTTAACAGTTACTTAATTTTACAGATTACAACATTGGTCCTCAACCTTTTTTCCCTGCTGAGCCAGATGGGCAGTATCCAGTCCATTTGGGGGATGCTTCTGGTGCCTCAGGTGCTCCAGAGCCCCATCCAGCTGTGTGGAGAGGGGGGTCATCCCATCCCCAATCCAGGCACTTGGGGGAAAGGGGTGTGGGCCCAGCCCTGATCTGGCTGTGCAGGAGGAAGAGGCCTGGCCTGGCCCCCACCTGGCTGCCTTGAGGGAAGGGGGCATGGCCCAGCACTTATCCGGCCATGGGGGGAAAGGGGGCATGGCCTGGCTCCAACCAACTACTCAGGTCTTGGGAATGTGACGGCAGAGGAGTTGTGACAGTTTATACAGACAGCACTCCCCTGCTGCCAAATTTCCTGACCAATGGGGAGGCTCCCCAGCTGAATGCCATGGCTTCACAGGCCAGAGGTTGAGCACTCCTGGACTAGAGTAACATTATGCAATTTTTTAGGATGGGATGGGAGGCAAAGAAGAATCCTGTATCCATTCAAAACTCAAGGTGGTATTAGAAGAAACAATGTAAATGACTGCTGAAATTTGGCCAGAATCAGTACGTCCGTACCTCTGCTGTTGAAAGCAGTGTTGTGTCATATTTAGTAACCATGCTATCCCCACTGAATTACTTAAGAGATCTCAATGCAGCACCCTTTGTTTTTGTTTGGGTTTTTTTGGGTGGGGAGGAGTTCCTCTTCAAACGTTTCCCCAGTCTGTTTCATTTCTGATGTTTTACAATACCCCATCTTGAGATGGTATTGAAGATATATCTGCTTAACTACATTTGAAAGACCTTTACCTTTTTGTCCTTTGTGGGGGAAATGTTATCACAAGAGACAATCAAAGGAGACAACTTTTTATGTGAACTATGATTAATAAGTGGTCCTCCTAAAAAGCAATGTCACCGATGCTAAGAACAGGTTCTTTAAATAGATATTTTAAAATAGGTTCTAACATGACAAAATCATAGGCTGTAAAAGTCACCATTAAGGTATATGCCAAGATAATAAGCATCCGAGAAGAGTGAAGATCAGCTAAAATACATATTGCAACATTATAAAGATAATGCAGGAGGCATGTGCACGCCCTGTTTATAAGTAGGAAAAGGAATAAATTCCATCTAAACAGGAATTAAAGATAGTTTAGACATCTCCATTGCTTTGTGCTTAAGTCATCACCTGCTGAATGTGTCCAACCCATATTATTTGCACCTGATGGTGAGCACTTGGAACTCATTTACTCTCAGTGACCTTCTGCACCAGGCCACTAGCCTGTAAGCTTTGAGGCAGGGAACCTGTGGGCTAGATAGAGGTGTAATTTCATCAGTGAATTTTTAAGCAAGGACACAAGGTAAGGTCATGGTGATAAGAGTAAAATCATAAAAGTAAAGTAATAATAGGTTGAATGGTGGGTCCTCCTCTCCCTTTCTCTCCCCCCATTTCTTTGAGAATGTGACAAAGACATCACCGCCTTTATTAATGCAGTAAATAATACAGTACAGAGCATGTAGGCAGCAATTTAGGCTGCAGGCTAGGGACTTGATGGAGAATAAGGCTTCTTATTTTTTAGGACTACACCAGTCTCTGGTGAACACTAATTACCTTTGAGAGCACCACACCAACTGCGCCTTGTGGCATTTTCCCATTTCCATGAGGGCTCTCATTCCTCACCCTTTAATAGATGTGAATTGAGGATTATCATCTCAAAATGTATCCCGACCAACACCGATCATTAGGGTACTTCCCACCTTTGTCTTTCTTGTTTGCTCTCTACACACAAAAACAGACCTCTAAAACATTTCCCAAAACAGCATGAGACACTAAATGCAGAAAGCTAACCCTTTAAGATGACAGAGAAGCAAAATGCACAGGACAGTTACATCAATGTCAAAAAAGGTAAATATGCCTACAGTGGCTCTTCCCTTCTCAGATTATCACTCCCTGGGTAACCTCACTTTAGCTAGAGAGGCCAGTGATCCAACAGCCAAGATGCAGGGTGAGCCATTCATTTCAGATTAGCATGTACCACCCTGCCAGAGTTAATGGTTTGTATGTATGAATGGAAGTCAGATAGGGGCAACACTGGAGTTAACTCTGTAATAAAGACAAGACATTAGAGCCCTGGGCTGAATAGAAACTATTACAGGTAAAGTGGTGCTGCAACTCCTGTTGCTACAGGACTGGCATACTGGTTGATTTTTAAAGCTACCTAAACCTTGTCCCCACAAAACAGTCTCAGATGCATCCAGACAGACACCCAGAACCAGAATTGTTTCCCCTGTCCCCACCACTAGGCTGAAATAAAGCCCCAACTCATATATCCTGAACTGACAGTGCTTTGCCTTCAGTCCAGATTAGGATTTAAATTTTTATCAGTAAAAAACCCCGAGAGTCATTATTACAGCCATGAGTGTTTTACCCTGAAGGAGGGATTCGTGACTGTGTGCTATTTCATACTTGAAATTTCTGTTTGTTTTGATGCACCCCATTCTAGTAGATTTTACATTGTGCCTAGAACAAATCCAAATAAAATGGTACTGTGTTTACTCTTTTTAGAAACCTGTCATCCATTTAATTTTGCTAGGTTTGATTGTTTTAGAAGAACAGAAGGTTCCCAGGCCAAAATATTCATTGCTTGGAAGCTCAGCTCAGTTAAGAGCAATAAGAACCTCCCTTCCTTTTGTCTCAACTGGATAAGCCAGTGAAATACCAATTTCAGCAATGCAGGACCCTTCCTCCCCACCGTACATTGCCTGGAGGAGGGGAGGGAAAGGTAGACACCCAATGTGGAGCTGTTCCAATATTTTTAAACTAAGCATCAAAGCAGCAACCCTCTGGCTTGGAGGTGAGAAAACTATCCCCTGAGGCATAACTTCTCTGTCAGGGAGACAGTAAGTGCTGGGCTCATAAAACAATATTTGAAGAAGGGAAGAAAAAAAAAGAAGAAAGAACAGAGAGGGAAGTAAAGAAAGACTCTTATTAGCTGCAAAATAAGTCTTTTCGATCACAATCTCTGACAAGTAACAGCACTATTTGGACAGTAAATCACTGTGGCCTGCTGAGATACCTGCTCTGATAAAAGAAAGTCCATGACAGACAGGACAGGGAAGAAGTTCAGGGAGGATTGCACGGAAAACCTTTCATGCCAGACACATGCAGCATCAGAGGCAACAGGAGCAGGTACAGACAGGCAGTCCTGAACTCAACCTTGAGAAAGTGAATCAGGGTTTCAGTCCCCATCTGTTCAGGTGGCATGGAAAGGCCTAACCCCTCTACAGAAAAAGAGGAGCAGCTTTGTTACCGTTTTTTGAGAGACAAGAACAGGGTTCACTTAACTAATGGTTCCCACAACTTTTTCCCTTTCATTCTTTCCTTGAGAAGGAAGTGGGGAGCAGATCTCAGGGCCTTCTGTGGAGGGAGGGGGAAGAGAGAGGCAGGGGAGTGCAAATCCCTAATGGTAACAGAATAGGGTAAGCAGGAGTTAGTGCAATGCATACTGAAGCATGATAGATGGAAAGACAGAGGTGATGGAAGAGAACAAATGGGTGGAGCTGCTTAAGTGTCTGTCAGTGTGGCTTGAATAAAGGATACTGCTGATTGTGTTGTGACTGCAATCAAAACAGAATAAGCACTAAGCGTGGTTCACAGAAAAAGCCATTCATGGAGTGGCAAAGGGAATTCAGAGCGGAGTGACTAAGCTGGCAGTCTTTTTCTGTGCGTAAGTTATACCAGCTTGACACTGCTTGTTTTAGGGGCGGATGAATATAACTGATTCCCCATCTTTGTAAATCAACTCAATTTGGTCCCCAAAGAGGAATGGAGTCTCACCTGTTGTTATTTACATGTCCCAGGGCCAGAAAGGATGGGAGTAAGCAGGGAAAAGGTACTGGTTGAAATGGGTAAGCAGGTGTCAGTTCTTTATGATATGGCCCCATAACAAGTGAGTGATATACATTTAAACTTCTTTGGAGTTACTCAACTGCATTACGGAGGTGACAACACATTGGGCGTG
Source organism: Alligator mississippiensis (assembly GCF_030867095.1). NCBI lineage: Eukaryota > Metazoa > Chordata > Crocodylia > Alligatoridae > Alligator > Alligator mississippiensis. The sequence goes on from NC_081833.1 coordinate 24,166,412, forward strand.
TCTACACGTGTCGCTATGGCAACGTTGTTAATATGCTCTGACTTAGTACTTCCTGTTGGAAGTACTACATTGCGGTGCAGTAACAGTCCATACTGCACTGTACACACTTCGCACGGTTATTTTTAGCAGCTAATTTGCCATAGTGGCACATTATAGGGGGGCGTGCGTTGCTATGGCAAAGTAGCTGCTGGTCACGTGTAGACCCCCATGGACGCTACATTGTCATAGTGCACTGTTATGGTGACAACGTCACATGTAGACGGGTCCATTGTGAAGAGGATAAAAGTCTAAGGGAGGAAGGGATTTTCTATTTTGATGAAGATCACACCAGCAAAAATTGAGTGAAAGGGCAGAGGTCCACATTTTGCCTCCTGTGTTGTCTGTCCAGTCCTCAGGCTGTTCCAATTTACAATCAGATACAACAGCCTGCCAGAGACTGTTTTACAGTCAGCAACAACCCATCCTGTAACCATGACAAGTGAGGTTGGCATAGCACTGTTCTGACAGCCCAGCGCTATATGGAGAATCATCTTATTTTGTGGGTATGTCACTGGAGCCATTTCCACTGGTTTTCGAGGCCTTTTCACAATTTTGGTGTTACGCCAAGGGGCAAATACACATTGAAGAATCTGCCTTCCCATTTTCAGTGGGTACAAATTACTCACAGGTGCCTGGAAGGTATAAGTTATACTCTCCTCTGAAGACTCCTCCACTTTATATTTTCCTCTGAATTAGTCTGATATATCTACCCAGAAACATAAAGCATAAAAGATACAAAAAGCAGCAGCAAGCAAGCATATCATTTTCCTCTATTTCTGAGGTTGCCTTTTTATTGGTCACAGTAATTCCCTTCTACCAAACTCTTATCTCAAGCATCCCTCTCCATTTTCTTTTGCATTCACTACTGGACCCACAAACCCTGCATTCTCAGGCTATGATGCAACTTATTTGTGAAATTCCTGTGCGCGCAGAGGTACACTCAAAGACCTCAAAGCAGCAGCTAAATAGTGTGCCATAAGACAGTAAGAAAGTATTTAAATGGATAGCGGGGAAAGGAATAAAAAGAAAATTCTAGCTGGCCAACACAGGTGGGTTAGGAAGGGAATTGCTGGCTTCCCCAATGATGAATCCAGTTCCAGCACAGGGGAAGCACCACCTAGTTAGACATGAGACTTTCTCCAAGAGAAGGGCATCCCACTGTCCCCCCGCTTCCCCAAGGCATTGTTCTGTTAAAGGAGAACAGAAGACAGAGAGAAAGCAAGCCTCCCAATTACACTTTACAACAGCAAAGCCACTACCCTTGGGTCCAACCTGATTGCATGACTACCTCAGGTCCAAGCCAGCTCAACTTTGCTCTCCTTCAGAAGTTCAGAGTGGAATGTCATGCTTTGGAGTCTGCATCATGTCTTGTCTTTTGTAGTCTACTCTCTCTCTCTTTTTTATACTCAAATTTGCGTGTCCTCTTTCACAGCATCTGAAAAGCTTGTGCTATATATACCTACTTTGGTTAGTCTATACCATGCAAATCTATCCCACTTCATACTAACATGGCTAACTATAGCTTTCTGTCTGGATCATGATAGAAAATGGATATAGCTCTTTTGCTTGAATGAAGTCTCACACTCTTTATTTCTAATTTAAAATTTCAGGTCTACTCTCAAAGCACTTAAAATTTTTCCTGCCATCATGAACATATTTTCTAAATCAAAAAGGTTTAAAATGGAAAATTAAATAAAATCTCTCTATGGAATTTTGAGTGGTGCACGGCATTTGGATTTGAGTGAGTTCAAATGGATTTTGGTTCTGAGTTAGATTAAGTCTGGAAGAGTCTAACTCTATTTGGTCCCAACAGGCAGAAAGATTAGCACTATTTCCATTTTAAATAGCCCATTATCATCACCATTTGGTAGGAAAATCTCTCCAAAATAGCCCTGGCCTAGTTTAACAATTTAAAACTTGAATCTGAGCCCTAATTCAGCCTTGAAACCAAAATTTGTCAGAATCTTTACTGGCACATAAAGAGCTATTTAACTGTTCAAACTTTTGTTTCCTGTGAATTGTTCCTACCCATGAGGCATTTCTGTAGCATGCATTGAAACATACTTGAGGCATAAAGATGTTTTGCATTGCACTTTAAACTTGTTAGGAATCTGTCATGTGTTGGAAGCAAGCTGTTGCATTTCTCTTTTGTATCCTGTTTTATCTTAATTAAAATACCACCCCCCAGTAAATTTAAACTATAGGTATGGTCGCTTCGTATTATTTTAAACCTAATCTAGATAGACAGGCTGCTGAGTCTTTCTCAAAATAAGGTTTGAAACTCAGCGTTATCCACAAGGTTCATAGTGGTAAGTGGTACACATCACCAGCAGTACATAAAAACAGATTGACAGATACTAATTAGTATCTGCACAAAAATGCCCCAAAATGCCCTCCCAGTAAAAACTTTCAATAGTTCCCAGAAGTGTGGGCTAGGGCAGGTGGGATTTCCAAGGGACATGATCTAGAACGGTTGGTGGGTTTTCTTCCATCATAAAGACATTTTTTCTCTTACCCATTATCCAGACAATTCTTGCAGAGATGATATGGCAACTGAGCAGGTCCTCATCATTCACACACAGACTGACACCTATGAGGACTTGGTCCATTTCCAGGGTATAAAGAGCTACTGGGTCCATATGAATTTTAGTTAGCTCCTGATAACCCATGCCACCTCCCCAATGGCTATGGCTCTACATTCAAGGAACTTCCTAGCCACTGAGCTCTCCTGCACAACACTCTAGATGTCTCTGCAAGCAGTCCACGACCTGCGCACATGGCATCACCTCATGACTTTGGTTTGTTGCTGTCCCCCTCCCTTGGTGTCCGAGTTTGGCCCTCCAAGCACCTGGCCTTAACTTTGAATCCTGGACCTGTCTCCTGCTTCTGCTCTTTGGCTTGAAATCCTGGTTGTAGACCTTCAGCACTGAATCTCAGGCCAGTAACTTGAATCTGCTCCCTGCTCTTATCCCTTCTAATGGCTTTTCAGGCTATTGGCTGCTACCTAACTTGATTTCAACCACTAGGATAGCTGGGTCTAGTCAACAGCCTGAGGTAGCATAGCTAATCATGGTTACCACCTTTTCAGTGAAATCAGTGTATTTATGCATTTTGAAATAAGGCTAATGAAGAGTCATTAAAACACTTTTGAACTCGAGGTGTTCTGTAACTCCCAATGAGTTATTCAATGCAATATTCATAGTGTAGGATCTATAGAATCATAAACCCAATGCTATCTTCTTGGCAGAAAAAATGGGCAACTGCAAGTATAATATTCTGGCACAATCTTCCTTTTATCTGAGACAAGGTCTTTGGAACATAAGACCAAATGCTGCTGGGACAGGACATTGAGAACTTATATTAAATATTCACAAAGTACTTTTTGCACAGTGTATACAGAACAATACTCAAGAGTCCATGTTTCAATGGGCTTTCCTTTTAACAGGTGTTCTATAATCCATCTAAATGGATGTGTTCAGTAAAGCTGATGGTTTATTTTATTCCATTTAGATTGTAAGCAATTTGAACAGTGACCTTGTCTTCAAACTTGGCTGAAAAGTGCCGAGTAAGCTGTTAGAGCCATATGCAATAATGATGGTTAGTTTTAGAACATTAATTCCAGGCTTTTGGTGACCAAGGTCACAACACTTTAACATTAACAAATCTTTTGCTCATCTCACAGTTTACTACAAACACATCCCTCAGTTTTACAGTAGCCAAATTGTCAAACAGCAGAAACAGTACTGAAGGCAAAACAATGCCTAGGGAGTGTCCAATCAAATCAAGTTAGCAACATCTAGTTAGACCAGATTTTTGACAACATTTGAGTGCCAATGGATGCAGACAGGAAACAAGAATGGCAAGTACTACTGAAAATCCCACTAGGTCCTGAATACTATTAGGCTAGGTGCAGAAATTACACATAAACTGGTATAAGTGAGTGGTAACTAGTTGAAATCTGTAACACAACAGAAATTCAGTGCACATGAACTGCTTTCAAAATGACCAAAACTGGTTTAAGATAAGCCTGGATGGATGTAGTATCAGAATTAACTGATTTAGGTTAAATCAATTTATTGAACTTCTGCCTCAGATCCCCTCCAGATTCAAGCTTTCTACTCTAGCAGAGCAGGGAGGCATGCTCTAGCACCCCCTGGCTTCCAGCCTTGCGCACTACAGGCATGTGGCTGCATTTCTAGAATCAAAAGTGAATGTCTGTTCACTTGCTTATGGGTTCAAGCTACACAGCTTAGATTAACTTGAGAAGATCAAATCAATTCAGCCTCAGACTTTTTGATGGTCTGTACTTAGCCTTAAAGCAAGGCTCAAAGTACTTTACTTTCTACCTCCAACTGCTGTAGTTTAACAGCTTTATTTTGAACTGAAGTATGTGGTAAGATATCAGTACTCTACTTGTACTGGACAAGTCAGCTCTGTATTTTTTTATAGATAAATATAGATATAGATATATATAGATATAGATATATACACACACACACTACCCAATTGCCCATCAAGAATGATGGGGGGGGCAGGGGCAGAGTGCTGCCACCTACCACCCATGCCACCTCTCAGGAGCAAGGGATGCGGGGGAGAGTGGGGAGCCTGTCCTGCCATCCCCTCTGTCCCCCTCTGCTAGCACCCTGAGCTGCCAGCCTCGCCCCCCGTGCTCCACCCCCTCCATTCCCACTATCATGGCGGCACTCTGGAGTGCTCCAAGAGCATTACAGACAGACAGACAGATGGACAAAGCCCTTTATTATATAAGAATATTATACACACACACAAACACACACACACATCTATACTTATATACATTTACACATGCAAAGATAGACAGAGAGACAGACAGACAGCGTCTAAAAGTAGCAAAAGACTCTTACAGGGATGAGATGGAGTCACTGGAATACCAAAGACTAGAATAAACTGTCACAAAAATAAAAATGATACAACGATGCAATGACCGAGCAAAACCTTTGGTCTCATATTGTACTTTATGATGATGCACCTACTGGCAGTAGGCCTTCTTCCTCTTCATCCAGTTTACAGGAAGTTTAAAGAACAGGACTGTCCAGAAGTCAAAATATTTTCTGAGGAACCAAAGTGAGCACCTGGGTTTCAGGGGCATAGCACAGAGGAAAAGGATTCCCCATATAAACAACTTCAAATATATTTCATACAGCATTTATATTCCTTGAAGTTATTTCCATTTAAAGAGTAAAGTGAGTCTCCCATCCAATACTGTGTCAACACAAAAAACCTCTCTCTCAGATACTGAGTTCCACACACGTTCTCTTGTACAGTAGTGCCATCAGAACATCAGCTTTTACCAATTGGCATCACACCTTGGAATTTGAAGCTCTATAGGCACTTCCTATTCCAAATTTAGAGAAATACCGCATAACGTCCATTTGTACTGCATAAGAACTGTGGGTAGAGTTATGGCCTTTTAATGATGCCCTTAATCAGACACATGTGCCTCCCCTCACAGAAAGAGTCTCTTGTTTTTATACTCAGGTGCCTCAGAGGCCCCCGGAATATAGTTGCTTAATTAACAATTTTAAACATTCACATGTCTCTCTTCACATAGGTCTACGTGAAAACTGAACTTATACACATGCACAACCTCACTCCAAGTTCTCATGTCATACAGTCTCTCTTGCATACCATTACACATATTCTTATGCACCCTCGGAGTTATCATGTACAGCAAAGAGCTCTCCTGAAAGCTTCCCAAGGTCAGAACACAGACCAGCATCCTTTCACCCCCACCCCCCGCGGCAGCTCTTACGTGTCCCAGCACAGTACAGATTCTCTGCTGTTCTGACAGGCTGGCAGTTCATCACGCAGATGAAAGACTCTGATCTGCCCCATTTGTCTGTAGAGCTGTCATAGGTGAAATTCTGCAGGTTTCTGAAGGCAGGTGAATTACAGAGTCAAATGTAACTTGGGGGCAGAGGCTGTAGCTGGAGGGAGGGGGTCAGGGTACATGCATTTAGAATTTCTTGAAGTCTTAAAGATGTCCCCAACATGGTGCTTGGTGGTTTTGACTAGCTGTTGCCTGTGGCTGCTCTCCAGGGGGAGGCAAAAGGACAGTGCTTAGTACTCTCCTGTAGATTTACTGGAGACATACACATTCAATAGCTCAGCATGAGTTTCTTATGAGTTTCTGGAAGGTGCAGATGGGAGTCTCAGATTAAGCCCTTCTCAGGGTTTAGGGACTTCACAAATTCATATAAAGTAAAAAGTTTTTCTGGGCAAGAGCCCTTAAATTCTTCAGAATCTAAAGTTTCTCTGAAAAATAAAGATCCAATGCTTCTCTGGGTGTAAAGAGAACAACCTTTTAAGTACACATCAAGCCCAACTGATGTAGTCCTGTCTACCTGTGTCTGCAGACAATCCCAGTGGTGCTGCCTAGTTTTGCAAGCTTGCAGAGAGAAAATAGAACGGCTCAGTTTTCCCTTCTGCTGTTCACAAGCCCATAAATAGTTGAGAAATTGACAAGAACTGGGTCATTATCACTCTGCAGCTCTTGGAGGCAAGAACAAAGGAAGACATTAGAGCTATTCATTGGGAAGGATTCTTTTAAAAAGGGGAAAAAAGACACTGAATACTAGGGCTGTGTAAAATGTCACCCAGCGTTTCGTTTTGAAGCTGTCTTGATACATTTTGAGCTCAAAACAGTGAAATCGAAACGAAACAAAAGCCTTCAAAACAGCTTCAAAACGAAATAAGGGAACTTATTATGTTTTGAAAGTTTTGAAATGTTTTAAGTTTCAAAGGCAGGCAAACTAGCTTCAGCACTGGTCCCAGCAGCAGCACCCACCTCCTCCCGACTGGCAGGCAGATTGAGGGCTTGCCCGCACCCCCAGGAGGGCAGCAGGGGCTTTGCCAGAGTCTTCCTGGGGCTGCAAGCCCCCGATCTGCCTGTCAGATGACAGACTGGTGCTGGGTGCCCCAGACAGTAGCATCTGGCTGCCTCCTGTCATTCAGCAGTCAGATCAGGGGCCCATACCCCCAGCAGGACTCCGGCACAGCCTTTACAGCCCTCCCAGGATGACAGGAGGCTGGTTCTGCCTCCTGGGGCCAGTGGCAGCCAGGACCATCCCTGGGGATGTGAATCAGGGAGACTACCCCAGGCCCTGCGCTTTTGGGGGGGGGGGGGGGCCCTGCAGAGCCAAGCACAGTGGCCATGGAGACTGTGCTGCCACCACTGCCAGCTTCACGTCTGGCTGTTCGCTACTTCCCCCCTGCCCCCGCCATCATAGTCATTGGCGGTGATGGCTTCTTTGCATCCAGGGCATGCGGCGGCTTCTTCACATCCAATCAGGCTGCTGCCAGAGCCGACCAGAGGAGGATGCAAATCAGTTTGTACAGGGACCTGCTCCCACCCTGATCCACACACCCTGGATGTGAAGAAGCCAGCACCGGTGCCACCATCAGCAGTGGTGGCAGGGAGGGTAGTGAGCAGCTGGATGCAAAGCCAGCGGTGGTGGCAGTGCAGAGTCCCCACGGCCACTCTGCATGGCTCTGTGGGGCCCCTCAAAGCACAGTGCCTGAGGCAGTCACCTGCATGGGGCCCGGGGCAGTCGTCCCCCCTAGGGAAGGCCCTGACTGCTGCTGGTCCCAGGTGGCAGAACCAGCCTCCTGTCATCTAGCCAGCAGACTGGGGCCTGCCGACACCCCCAGGAAGGCTGCGGGGGCTGTGCCAGAGTCCTACTGGGGGTGTGGGCCTACAATCTGCCTACTGGATGACAGGAGGCAGCCAGGTGCTGCTGCTTGGGGCCAGAGGCAGCACCAATCTTCCCAGCGCTGGGTGCGGACTGTGGCCAGAGCCAGTCTGTCATCTGGCAGACAGATCAGGGGCCTGCAGTCCTGGGAGGACTCCGGCACAGCCCCCGCAGCTGTCCTGGGGGTGCGGGTGAGCCCCTGATCTGCCTGCCAGATGAAAGGAGGTGGGTGCTGCCAGCTGGGACTGGTACCAGGAAGATTGGTGCTGCCGCTGGTCCCAGGTGGCAGCACCCACCTCCTGTAATCCCGTGTGCAGACCAGGAGCCCACCTGCACCCCTGGGAGGGCTGCAGGGGCTGTGCCAGAGTCCTCCTGGGGGTTCAGGCCCTTGATCTGCCTGCCAGATGACAGGAGGCAGCCAGGTGCTGCAGCCTGGGGCTAGCAGCAGCACCGATCTTTCCGGTGCTGTGTCCTGCAGCCCCAGGAGGACTCTGGCACAGCCCCCACAGCCCTCCTGGGGGTGTGGGCGAGCCCCTGATCTGCCTGCCTGCTGCATTTTATTATTCCCCATTATGACCCATGGGCGAAACAGTGAAACAGCATCAAAACAGCTAAAGAGTTTCGATGAAATGAAATGGAATAGTGCTTTCGAAACGAAACTTGAAATGAAACACTGTTCTGTCGAAACGTTGAAATGGAAGTTGAAGCAGGATGGTGCTGTTTCACACAGCCCTACCGAATACAATTCAGGGAAAGAAATCCTGTGTTTGATAATGACGTTATTAGGATTGCAAAATAGGTATAAAATTAAGGGAAGTATTAGATAGAAATGGACAACTGGTATTTGATTAATATACAATGTAACTAATTTCACTGGCATTTTTAAAATAAATTTGGAAAAATATATTTTTTATACCTTGTATTATTTGATGAGCTCTCTGGCAAATGTGCTATTCAACAAATGTCAGGGACATTCAGCAGCTAAGGTACTTGACTCCAAAGAATTCAAGTGGTCCTAGTGGTGCATTATATTTTTTTTGAGAAAAAAGTAGCATTACATGGAAGCTAGACTGAAAATGCAACAATTAAAGGCTCTCCAACTAGAGAAACTGAATTTTGGCAGCATATAGATACTGTCAGCAACAGGGGCAGGGAAGAGAGGGAAGTGAGAAGGGGAGACCCTGTTTGCAGCAGAAAGTAAGCTTTAAAATACATCAGCAAGGCACCTTCGGATTCCCTGAAGAGTACATATGTGACTTATGAGGAGTCAAAAATGATACTCCTAACTCTTCACTTTCTAGTTTTGGTAATAAGTCTTAGTTCATATACAGGAACGAGGTGTTAACGGTAATCAAAACATTTTAGAACCTAGTGCCAACTTCTCAGCACAGGAACTATCCCCAAATAATCAAATCGTATCCTAACCCTAGAAAGTAAGTCCATCTAATAAATCCATAGGTACTAAGCATTTCACAGGTGTCCTTATCCACATATACATTGTCTATTGATGAATCTATAAGCTTCAATGAGTCTTTCTTTCTGAGCTCTAATACCTATCTGACAGAAAGGAAGATATTCTCCAGGAGTATCTATTAGCAGCCATCACAACATCAAGCTTCAGACTACGTATGATGTGAAAGCTCTACCGTCTAATATCATCAAGGTCTCCAAAAGAAGAAACAGTATGCTTAGAGAATTTTGCTTTATATTTCATTTTTTATATTCTACTTGCTTTTTAAGTAGGTTTATTTTCTTGTTTTATAAGTTATTTCATTCTATTGCTGCAAGCCACATTGAACTTTTGTTGGGAAGGGTGGCATATCAGTAAGTAAACAGACAGAAAGATAGCTAGCTAGCTAGCTAGCAGTAACAGTTCAGAATTTCCTACTGCATAGAACACTGAACAGGGAGAAAGATAGGGTCCAATGTGGAACCATATTTTTTGTTTCCACCTTCAGACACCACATTTCCCAAAGGTGCCACAGCCTGGGAATAATGCTGTATCAACAGCTTTGAAAATCAGGAAAATAAACATCATGGATTTTGATGTAAAAATGAATGCTCATAGGTAAATGAAATGGGGCAAAGACCTACTGAGTTTCAGTACTGGATTTAACAGTGGCCAGCTCCCAGCTACTTCATAGAGGGCATGTCTACGTGTGCATTTGATGCGGCACCACTTTACTCGTGAGTAAATTACTCACGAGTAAACTGTCTTGGGCACGTGTCTACATGTGCGGGGAAGTGGGAGCAGATTTCCTGCCAATCTGGTCCTGCTTCTCAGGGCCCTGCACTGGGGGGAGCTCCGGGATCCAGCAGCTGGCAGCCCTCTTCAAAAGCCAGTCTCACTTGCTGCTCCCTGGCCAGCTATGCCAACCGTAGCCTGGCAAATGCCTGTCTCACCCCTCCTGGCTCACCCACACACAGCAGCCACCTGCCAGGCCACTGCATGCCATCCCAGGACTACCACTGTGCACCTGCCACACCCACCCTGTCTGCCTGGCTGGACCCCAGCAAGGACACCAATGGTGGGCTCCAGGATGCCACTGCCAGGGCTGCTGTTGCCTTTCTGGCCCTCCAGCCCCACTGCTTCTGGGCCCACTGGACCAGCCAGGACACCTGAGGCAATGAGCAGTGGCTGGAGGCCTTCCTTATGACCCAGGCCACCTTCTGGGACCTCCTAGAACAGCTCCAGCCATGCCTGGAGTGGCAGGACATTGGCATGTGGCTGCCTCTCCCCATGGACACCCAGCTGGCCCTTGCCCTGCTCAAGCTGGACATGCCTGCCAGCTTGCAGTACATCAGCCACCTATTTGTTCTGGGAAGGCTACCACTGGGAAGGCTGTTCTGGAGGTGTGTGGTGCTCTCCAGGATGTTCTGGGGCATACGGAGCTCTGCATGCATGACCTGCTGGTAGTGGTGGCAAGTTTCCACGCCCTGAGATTCCCCCAGTGCATTAGGGGCCCTGGACAGGACTCACATCCCCTTTACCTGCCCTCTCTATGTAGACTGCTGCTATTACAGCTGAAGAGGCTTTCATTTCATGGTGCTCCAGGCCATCATGGACCATCAAGTTGCCTTCATGCACATGAGTGCCAGCTGCGTGGGCAGTGCCCACAATGCCTACATCTTCCAAGACTCTGGCCTACTGGGCTTGGTGGAGAGTGGGCGCTTCATGCTGAGGGTGCCAGACCACGAGCTGGGCACCATGGCAGTCCTGCCCCTCCTCATCAGGAATCCCACCTACCTACTCCTGCCCTGGATTATGCAGCCCTACACCTGGACCCCTGCTGGGCCCGCTTTAACCACTGCCTGGGCCAGACCTGCACTTTGGTGGAGTGCAGTCTAGGAGGAGGGTCCTGTCCAGGGTCCTCCTCTGGCAGACCTGGAACATCCACAGGACCCTGGCTGTGGGTGGTGGTGACCCTGAGGCTGCATCGTAGCTGTCAAGTGTAGCCTCTCCCCTGCATGTAGCTGCAGGCCCTGTACAGCCATGAGAAAGAAGCTGTTTGTATGAGTTTGCAACATTTCTGAGATAAGGTGCTCTGTACCAGGGGCTGTGCAGTATCCAGCCTCAGATCAGGGGTTGGGCATACACAGGTGCTCAGGGACCATGGTAAGTCAGCCAGGCAGGCCTAGGCCTAGGCAGCCACTGGCCAAGCCCTCCATCCCTGCTCACTCTCCTGTGCCTGGCGACTAGGGTGGGGAGGGACCTCCCCCCATTGCAGGTCTTACTATGTGATTGGGGCTGGCATGGCTGGCAGCTCTGCATGGCTGTGGCTGTCAGTGATGGTGTTGCCCTTGGATGGTGGGGCATGGTGGGTGGGCGCCCAGCCAGGGCCCATCCCAGGGAGGAGCTGGCACTGTTGGCAGCTGGTGGTGTCATGGTGGGCTGCGCCTCACGTCTGGAGCTGAGATTGTGGAACTGTCAGGGCAGGCACTGGCCTGGCCTCCATGAGCTGCTGGTGGATGCTATAGCCAGGGAGCTCAGCAGGATGGGCTACTGGGCACCTGAGGGGCTCTCACCTGGGGAAGTGTCACCACAGGTGCCAGGCCGAGGCAGGAGCTTGGGCAGGCCACCTGTGCTGCTGTACACATCATGGATGCGGCCTGGGTCCTGGGGAGTGAATATGTCCATCATGTGCCACATAAAGGCCATGGACTAACAGACACTCCCTGACCAACAGTTGTGGTCAGTGACAGCAACCCATTATGCCTGCAAGGCCTTGACCTTTATGCGACATTGCTGCACTGACCGGTTGTGCCCGCACTCTGACACTTGGCCTGACAGCCCCTCATAGACATGGACATTGGAGTACCTGCCATGCTTTAACTGGTGCTGCACCTTCACCTCACCCCCCCAGTATCACAAGGTTGCTAATCTCTTCCTGTGACTAGTTGGGGCCACAGGTGGTGGGCACAGGCGTAGGCACGGGCATTGGCAATGATGAGTCCATCCTGGGTCCTGTGCCGGCTCTCTGGGCCTCCAAGCAGCTGTCCCTGTGCTGCTGGGCCTGAGTAGCTGCTTGCAGTGCCCAGTGCAGGGGCATGACATGGGAATGGCAGCCATGCAGCTGAGGCAATGCCCCACAGCACCTGCAGGCTCAGGGTTGGCTGCTGGGGGTGGGCTGCAGGCAGGTGAAGCTAGCCCCAGCAGCCAGAAGCTGCTTGCAGCTGGGTCTGGGTGCTGGCAGTGGTGGCAGGGTGCAGGCAGGCTGGTGAGGCTAGCCTGTAGCCTGCCCAGGGGGGCGCAGGGCCTGGAGTCACCTCAGCCTCCCTGCTGGTCTGCCCCAGGGCTCTGAGTCCCTGCAGGCTTTTAAAGACCTGAGGCAGGGGCTGCCATAGAGGCAGCCCATCCCTGGGGCAGGAGAGGCTTCCAGCCCAGTGCCCTAGGGCTAGCCTGGGGCTGCCCCCCTAGTGGCAGGGCTAACCTGAGAGCAAATTTGCTCACGGTTTGCATCTACATGTGTGTTATTGCTCAGTAACTACTCACAAGTAAATTTGCTACCTACATTTGCAGGTTTCAAATTTACTCATGATTAGGGGTTTTTACTATGTAGTAAGCATGTGCATGTGTAGACACATGCGCTCACTGTGCAGTAAACTATGCTACTGGACAGTTAAGCATCTCATGTAGATGCACCCAGAAGGTGCAAGATGTCTAGCATTAGGCACTTACTGGATAACCTGTTCACAGGAAGTTCTTCCTATCCCTCTAAAACTGTTAGAGTGATTTGTGCCCTGACAGATGAGGGAACATATATATATACTCTTTATGCAGGAATAGGGGGGAGAAAGTGACTGGGAACGGGGAGAGATTTTGCTAACAGGTTTTCCTTCATTTCCTGTCTGAGGAGGTTTCATCCTGTTCCCAAAGCTGTTGGTGGATGTTTTCTAAGAGTGTGAAGGAAAGGCTTTTGTATGCCTTACCACACACAACATGCCTTATTTTCGAAATTAGGAGACAGCTGTGCTGTCACCACCCAGCAGTACACATTTCCAAAAAGCTGCACATGGCCCTCTCTGATTCCTCAGTTTTCCTAGGACATAGATCAGTGACTCTAGCTTTTGCTTAGTCCGGCCAGAATGTCACACTGAAGCCCTGTGATGGGTGGCTATAGTGAGTCTGGAAGAGGTGTCTGGTTTCTGAGGCAAGATGCAGAAGCGGGACCCCAAGGGAAGGCTCTGTCCCTGACCCCCTTTGCCCTCCCTTGTTCTGATCTTTATTGGGCAGTCTGCCTTGTAGCATCAAAGGCAAAAGCAGGCCCGTGATTTGTCCTACAACAGCTCTATAAAAAACATAATTGGCCAATAACCCTCTGTCTGCAAAACAAGCCATCTTCCTGTTTCGTCTCTAATAAAGACTATTTGACAACCCTGTTCTATCAGCTTATAAAAACCTAGAGAGTTCCCTTAACCTCCTCTGGAAAGAAATCTTGGAGAAAAACAAGATAGAAAGAAGCCCACTCCTCACTCACACAAAAGTGCATGTGCACACACTTTCTCACTCCCACTCTCTCTCACAAACGTAGCCACCCATGCCGAACAATGGGTTATTTGCAACACTTCTCTAAGTGGTGTATATGCAAACCACTAAGATGGCCAAACCATTCCCTGGTGTGAGCCAAAAAACATTGAATTCTTCCTCAGATAAAGAAGTTCATACTATATGAAACCTGTTTGGGTCACAAACAGCCTGTGCCTCAGAGAGTCAAGCAGCAGCTTATGAGCGTGGGGTTTTAGTCTGAATAGAGACTAAAAAAATGACAGTATGGGGCTCCTATAATTATTCTGTTCCACCAGCTTCCAGGCTTTGCTCAGTTTGCTCAGTTTACAAGGCTATTTTTTTTTTCAGTTTTAAACACTGACCATTTAACCTGAGATCTGAAGTCCCAGAGTCCCTTCCCCACAATGGTTTACATTCTTCATAATAGTAATATTTCTGTAGGATGGACAGACTAAAGCCTATGTCAATTAGCATTATAACACTTCCTGATTAGTTTAGGGAGCAGGCCTATTTGCTCAGATTCTGTTGTTAAATATCCCAATGATAATGCAGAGAAACTCCACTCAGTTCTCAAGTCTGAAACCAAGCTGCTTTGTGTTTCGGCCAATCAAGAATTCTTTTTTTATAGATAAAAATTTTAAAAATATTTACCTAAATTTGTTCCTGATTAAACTTTTACCAGCAAATAAGATCATATTAGCCAGCAACTTAACAGGCACAGATTGACATCTATTTAATAAAGTTATAGCAAACAAGATTTGATTTGAAATGCCCGGCATTGAGATGTAGGCCCTCAGTACAAATATCTGAATACTATTTTTTACTTTCTATTTTAAAAGCAAAAAAAAACCCCTTCCAACCCTTTCAATGCAAATGATTGCTTTGGCATCCCTGAGAAAACTAGCCTTGGGATGAGCACTTTCTCCATTAAGTTGAATGGCAACTTTTCCATTAAACTTCAGTGTATGTAAAATCAGGCTCTTGAGAAACAAATAAATAATTAATTAATGATTATTTCTATGGATCAGGTACAGGAGATTTTACCCTATTATTCAAGCATGACTATCACTGTAGTCAATAGGAACTTCACAGAACAGATATTGCTGGATTGCTGAAAGCTGTAATGGAAAAAGAGCAGGGATAGGTTGGTCAGGATAGACCATGTACATGTCATCTTTCCCTTAACATCCACTCTCTGCCACTATCAGACAGTGAGCTAGACAGACCTACCTGTATAACACTCCTTCAGTTTTTAAAATTTAGGGCCAGTTACTGATTTCAAATTATATTGAGGTAAATGTATAAAAACTCCACTAACGTTAATGAAAATGCTCTGGATTCACACCTGTAGAGCTGTGGTTAGAACACGATTTCAGAATTCTGTGTAAGCCGCTCCGCAGTTCAAGCCAGAGACAACATCAGGGATGATGGACCCAGAATTTTAAGTGGTTTGAAAACAATTCGCAGCATTTCCTCAGGAGGCCATTGAGGCAAGGAGCCAGAATTTAATTTCTCATTCTGCAAGATTAAAAGCTACAACAAAAGCATTCTGGGTTATGACACAGGCATGCAGAATACTGAGTTTCTGCTGCTCCTGCCTGATTTTACTTCCAAGCCAGGTAATAATGAAATGCACAAGACCCCAGTTATCTCAGTTACTCAAAAGAGAAAGATTCCTGCAAATTACTGATGATCCACAAGCATGAAAATATTTGGCATGTGCATATTCTAGTTTCCAAATCACAGCTGGTGTTTATGTCTGTGTTGGTATCAATAACCAACAGCATCACACCTGACCTAAAAGGTAGGCAGCACTGCAATTCAGTCATTAAAAAGGTACTAATTTTCAATCAGTCTGATGATCACCCACCATAAAGGCTACCAAGGCAACTTTCTCAAGTTCAGTCCAGGCATCAATAGCTTCAGCACTGCTGGTAAAACACAAAATTCTTCAACTCTTATATGAGAAATGCAACTTACTTAATAAGGCTGAATTAGGGGAAAGGAGGATGTGATTCAGATAAACCAATCTGGCTAGTGTCATGAATTCTCCTCCTGCAATGAGATAGAATGAAGTCAATTTCATTCCAAAGATCTTTCATGGCCATTTCTTTTTAAAGGAAGAGATTCACAATGCTTACTTTCCACTTGCCACAGTAAAAATATCTGTGCTTTAAACAGTGCAGGATGTTGTAACTTCTGCAACACTTCTCTGCACATGTACTTTTCCTGCTCTCTTAGACTATCAAATAAAAATAATCTTTTATTTATTTTCAATAAACTTCCTCTACTCCTATGATTGACCCCATGGAGTGAGTTATCTGTTCATGGTTGTTAACATTCCCAAATTGAAATGGACAGTAATTTTTCCCATTCTCTAACTTGGATAAAAGTAGCTGATTTTCAGTTTTGGACCGGATCATGCCATGTGTATAATTCGGTACAGAACCCTCTCACACACCCACTGCATGTATTAGAGGCCCTAACCCCAAACTCCAGGCTCCTTCAGTAGTCATGGGAAGATCTAAGCTCAGGTACGCCTCAAAAAATACCAACAAAAGTGACAAGTCCTGGAACTGACTGCCGCCAGAGGTGGTGCAAGCACCTACTCTGGATTCCTTTAAGAGTCAATTGGACGCTTATCTTACTAGGATCCTGTGACCCCAGCTGACTTCCTGCCCCTGGGACAGGGGGCTGGACTCAATGATCTTCCGAGGTCCCTTCTAGCCCTAACGTCTATGAAATCTATGAAAGTCCACTCGTTCCAAATAGGTGGAGTGGGCAGAGGCAAGCTTGCCTGCTTCCTAAAGATGGAAACACAAGACTTCCTTGTTGCAATGAGCTATGCTCAGGAACCCCCCTGACCTTTTATTTGACAAAACAGTATATTGTTGTGTGTACAATGGCTCCCAACCACCTCTGCAAATGCACATGCAAAAAACATCTTATCCCAAGCCAGAAACATACGGCTTTTCCTACAAGTGCAGGCTATCTCCTCCCATTTGTAAAAAAGTCCTGTGGCTCCCCGCTCCCAGGTATTTACCTGGCAAGGCTGTGTCCTGTTTCAGGGTCTGAGCACTTTCCATATGAAGCAGACATTTCAGAGGGCAGAAAGAGCAGTAGAAAGGCATGTCTATGACCATTGCTCCCAGCCATCTTCCAGTGATGTTGGTATCTTGGCTACTGTACTTCACATCCTTTGCTGGCTTCCTGCTACAGCATCTTTTTTGCCCCCATACACTCCTCCCAGTGTATCTCTCCAAAGTCTCCCAGCCCCTGCCTAGCAGAGAGCCCATGGCTCCACGCACCAGTGGTGCAGCCTCTCTGTGGTTGCTGCCCTCTGTCCATGTGCCACTTTGGAGCTGTGAGCTGGCAAACCAGAAACAGGAGGCAAGAGAGTTTATCTGTGTCCTCAGCCCCACTGATCCCCATACAGTATGGGCCCATCTCTACTGGGATCTCCCCAAGGTCCCTGGAGACAGGCAGGAAAACCCTTTGAAAACAGGTCTGGAGCTGCAGTGTTTGCACAGGACTCACCCCCAGGGGGGACTAGAGTAGGGAAAGCATGGCAGACTGGCTCCCACACAGGGGTCAGTCAAGGCATTGCCTCACACAAGCAGGTTCCTCCTGTGAGGGCAGAGGTATCCCACACCTTCAGCAAGGGCTGCTGGAGGGCACCACATGGGTCTGCAGCCCCACATGCAGTGGGCAGCTTCTGGCAGGGTCATTTGGGTGTCCTCTGCTGCGTCAGGTGGGAACTGCAGCCAGTGGGGAAACAACAGCCGCGCGATCCCCTCAGATGCAGTCGGTGAGTAGCTGCACAGGAGACGGGCTGAGCCCATGGCATCGTCCCCGTCACCCAGAACTGGGATGCAGCTCAGTAAGCCTGATCCTCCTTCCCCTCCAGAGCTGCCTGCCCTCCTCCTTTCCCCCCATGAACTCCAAATCCTGTGTCCATCCATGCCATGCACCTCTGGTCCACAATCACTAGGCCTGTGCGAAGCGGATATTATTCGCTTCAGATTCAGATTTGGTCGATTCGGGGGACAGCGATTTGCTTCGGTGATTCAAATCGCTGCCCTGAATTGATTCGGTCAAATCTGATTTGGAGATTCAGGTGCTGCTGCTGCTGAATCTCTGAATCAGCCAGGTGCATCCCCCCTAGCCTGGCAATGGCTGCCCTGCCCGCCCCAGCTCCTGGCACTTGTTAAAAAAAAAAAGCCCTGACTCAGCGGGTGCTGCCGGGTCGTGGGTGATCTCCACTGCCCCACACCATCCCACGCTGTGTGGGGGGCTCTGCATGAGCCCCCGACCCCTCCCCCGCTGCCCCAGCCCCCCCATGGCTGCCCCACCCAATGCAGCTCCAGCCCTTTAAGAACCGCCCCCCTCAAAACCCTTCAAACTCACCGTTCCTGCCGCAGGGGGGCGATCCCTGTTGCCCCCCACTGCCCTGCACCACATGGGGGGGGCTGCATGAGCCCCCGAATCCCTGAGGCACTGCAGGAACAGTGAATCCTGAGGCTTTTCTCGGTTTTTTTTTCCTTAAAGGGCCAGAGCTGGCCCAGGTGGGGCCCCCCTAGGGGGGCTGGGGGAGTGAGGGGTAGGGGTAGGGGGGCTCACACAGAGCCCCCCACGCAGCATGGGGGAGTGGGGGACAATGGGGATGGCCCTTCACTCAGCAGCATGTGGTGAGCATTGGGGCTTTTCTTCAAAGGGCCAGAAGCTGGGGTGGGTGGGGCACCCGTGGGGGGGCTGGGGGAGCGGGAGGGGCTTGGGGGGGCTGGGGGAGCAGGCAGGGGATGGATGCTGGCAGGGTCCCCCCATGGTCCTGTCCCCCAGCTCCCCCACCCCTAGTACTTAGCAGCTCAGAGTCGGCTGCAGCTCCGTGCTGTGGCCACTGGGGACTGCCCGAATCATCAAAGCTCCCCAAATCTTTTCCGAAGATTCGGAGAGTTTTGAATTGATTTGGAACTTTTACTTGGTCCCCCGATTCAATTCGGATTCAGAGATTTGGCCACCAAATTGGGCCAAATCTCCTCCGAATCGAATCACCACCTGAAGCTTCGCACAGCCCTAATGATCACCCTTTTGGTCCTGCCAAGGCTTGATGCTGAGGTGAAGTTGCCTGCACTCCTAACTAGCCTTGAGGCTGTTGCAAGATCATGAGGGCACAATGACATGCTTCGGGGATGGCTTCAAAGACTGAGATACTGTGACAAAACTGTTGTTTCTAAGGCAGGGAGTATGAGGCTGCCTGCATGGTAGTGTAGATACCTTGTAAAGGGAGGGTCTATTATGCATGCTGCTTCATTAACACAGAAACAGCTCAGATGCTTAAGTGAATCATTTTTTCCTGCAGTAGTTTGTGGAGTGGTGCACACAGCATGACTGAAATGCATCCACCTCCATGGGTGAAGCAGATGGATAACGGGAATGGAGTTGAAAAGTGACAGAAATGAGTGATATTTGGCCAAGACTGTTGGAGTAAATGCCTGTTCTGCTCTTTAAAACATGAAGTGCCATAGGGTTCTTCATGCCCCACCCAACAGACAACCTCATCACATCAGCCTCCTCCAAAAGATATTATCTCTTAGCAAATGCAGAACATTCCTATGATCTTCCTTGAAGGAATAAAATCCAAGTTGCCTGATCTGAACTTGCAGCACCAAAGCATTTCAAAGGTTTCAAACCCAGTGTTTGGATGATAGTTTCTCTGCTCCAATAATAGCAGAAAAATATTATCTTTAAAATTAGGGTCTCTGTCCTGCTAGATGATCCGCATGACAGACACTTGAGTTGAAGTAGAAGCTTCCTAACCATGTTAGGGCTCAGGATTGGCTCAGGAGTTTGCCTGTGAGGCATTGCTTGCAGGACTGAGGCTCTAAAAGAGGGATTGGGAAGGCAAGGAAACCCCTCCAGCTCCACCACCAGTTTCTTACAGACACTGAAAAATAAACACGTGCCAACTTTATAATAGCAGGACACACAGAGAGTGCGGCTGGAAAACTCAGTAGTTCTTTAAAGGAGCCACCTTTGGAAATATTTTATAAGCACTCATCTCCCAGGCAGGAAAGCAAATGCTGGAAAAAGGCATGTTAAAAAAATAAATACTAGTTTATTAAGTCACTTGTTTCCACAGCAGGAAATAAAGCTAGGGCGATGGGGGGCAAAGAGAAATCCTACTCCTTCAATCCCTCTGCTCCAAAGCGTCCTTTATTTGTTTAAAACACTCTTCTCCAGAGACAGATGGAAAAAAAATAATTAAACCAGTCACCCAAACCCTTTATTAAACTCCCTCCAACTGCCAGGGATACGATTAACACAACCACTGTAAAACTCTGCCAAAAAAAAAGAGGGAAATACAAGAAAAAGCAAGAAACCATGCAGGGCAGGAAGCAAATTAAGGACCTGCCTTAAGGGAGGATGAAAATATTTGCTGGAGCACCAGTGACAAATCAGACAGGAGAATGAGGATTTACAGGGGTAAATCCTCAGTCTACAGCTAGGCTGGGCACTAAGCTGCTGGTCATGGAGCCCAGGGAGAAGAAGCCTCCTTCCCAAGCTACAGAGCTGGTGGGGAAGCACAGCAGAGTTAACACAGCTCAAAGGGAGCATTTGAGGCACTTATTGAAAGTACGTGAATGGAGCAAATGGAAGGATCTATGCAAAAGAATATCTTCTAATCTTTCCCCTGACTTTCCCATGGCCTGCTAATACCCCATGGACAGGTTGCTCAAGTGGAGATGAGTTTGAGCACTCCTCTTAAAACTGCTTCACATCTAGCCCCCCCATTTGGTATAGCCAATAAAGCCCTGATAGCCCTTATTGTGAACTGGCAATGGCAATCAGAGATGTGCAGGGCTTTCTGAACTCCACAGCATGTCTGTAGTATATTCCACTCCAGAACCTCTACACAGAATTGTATTGATGCTTTCAGATTCTGTATCACAAGGCCAAAGATACTAAATGGAAACTTTACCTTTTCGTGTCTCTTTTCCTAGCTCTTTTAAATCCACTATCCAGCTGACCCCTCAGCAGAATAGGAGGGATGTGAAAACTTAGGCCTGGTTGTGGATCATTCACATACATCCACAGTTTTCACCATGAATAGACTGGTATAAACACAAGGATTAGAAAGAAATTGAGAAAAGAATTGCTAAAGAATGCATATTCATGTTTCCTGATTGGGCCAGAAAGTTGGAATATTCAGCATACCCAGAAATAGTGCTGTCTTCTTTGTCAATTAAGAATTAGCTTCATTACTATTGCTGAAGGATAATATGCTTTTGTCTCAACACCCTTGATGGCCTGTCCTGTTGTACATTTGCTATGTTCAGACTCATCAGTACACCTATTCACTTTATTCTTGTGCATGGAGAGGACCCTTCATTACTCCATCAACCTGACTGAATATGCTAAGCACTATGATGATCAAATATTGCATGATGGTGAAAAGAAAATGCACTGAATATTACAGCATTGGAACAAGATGGAGAAGCATTAAATAACTGTTGTCCTCACAGTAGACGGCTGTTGCCAGCATAGTGTTTACAAGACAGGAATTTAGTTTTTTATAGTTGCCTGAGAAGTTGCATGCAGACCAGTGTCATTGTGTAACAATTATATAATGAGAAAATATTGAAAACGTTGGTCTTTCACATCTGAGAGAAAGCACAATAGCATAATAAAGCTTTCTTATCTTGTTCGATTTGAGACACTGAGAAGCTGTTTGATTTGTTTTTTATCATTTGTGAGCCTGGATTTTGTTTTCCTTTTTCCCCTGGAAACCTGAGGCCTATTCACAGACAGTTAAAAAGGAGCAATCCAATGACCAGGCTTCCCTATGCTGAGTGCTTGCTGTAAGTGGTGGCAATTATATTGACCGTTGCAGGATTGCTCATGTTGAGAATAGGCACAAGTATCTGCACTGTGGATAAAAGATCTGCCCTAAGGTATCACAGTGAGCTTTATAAATCCCTAACGCAGAGCTCTGGAGCACTGGTCACAGGAACACATTTTGCTGTGAGATACGACTGCATTATGTGATGGGCCAATTGTGTAAGAAATCAGAAGAATGTCATGAAAATATAACTTCAGAGTCATCTGTGGAACAGAAGCAGACTGGCTTAGTTGTAGATTAAAAATGTATCAGTGGAATCCAAAGCAAAATGCAGTGCATTACTTCTTCCCTTATTTACTTGCAAAAACCTAGATTCAAGATGTTATTTCCTTTTCAATGATAAAGGAAATTACTAACACTTAGAACCATGTAAGATACAGATCCTTTTGGCTTTTTCTGCTTTAGTTTTTGCTAGGGAATGTGCTCATTAATCACTGTAAGAGAATTCAGAATTTTGAATTCTATTCTTCGTATGTTAAAAGCTCCAATTTAGGGAAATAAAGCATATGGGATTATTTTCTTTAATACACTAGGTCACTTTTGTATTCTTTTATTTGAGTAATTCTTTTAATGAGATTAACATTATGGGTGGATGGAAGGGGCATGGGAAGTACAATATGAATAGGGGGGCATGGGAAGTACAATATGAATAGGGGGCCGGTCTTCATGAAGGATTACAAGGCACTTTATAAATTCTGCATTAGTTGTACGCATAACAACAAACAGTTAAGGTTTGACTAATAGGAGGGATGTTATATATAATGCACAGAAGGGTTGGGATATGCTTCTGCTAAGGGATTATGGGTGGTGTGGATCAGTATGGATAGCACTGTGCTGACAAACTGGAAACTTTCATTCTGTCTATTGCTGGCTCTGATACTAACCTGTTTTGTGATCTTGGGTAAGTCACCTTCTGCCTCTCTGTCTTTTCACATATGAAATGAGGACTACACTGATGTCTGTCTTTCTAAAGCATTTTGAAATCTATGAAGAAAAAGAGATACAAGTTATTAATAATAGTGATAACTGAGACTGCATTACACAAAATGTTACTGAAGTGCACTGTCTAGGTAGAGGAGAGGAGCAGTCAATTTTGCTGCATGGGCAGGAAGTGAGGTTAATGATGGAAGCCAATGGGACAAAACCCTAGTTCTGCAAAAAGTGCTGAGCAATCTCGATGGCTATGCAGCAATGTCAGCGTTAGGATTTTTAAAGTCCTGTGTGGAAAGTTTTGAAGCAGAAAATTATAGGGCACTCTAGATCTTCATTGTGGTCCTGGCAGTGATCCCACAACAGTGCTGTAGCCATCAGGGCACAGGTGAGGCACTTTCCAGAATTCTCTGGGCAGCCAAAAAAGGAAGATACGTGGGGCTTAGAAAGAGGGAGTGTGACTTCATGAGAGGAGCCCTGTCCTAGTTCAGGTTGTTGCCCCCAACAGCTCTTCTGCAGCTTGAACGTCATATTTTTGGATAAAATACATAAACATCAGTGAAATAGTTTCTACCCCATGGGAAACCAGATCTTTTCACCTTGACCTGGTAGAAAGTGGTTGGAGCATTTTGCAGGGAAGTGAGGAGAACCTGGGTCTCTCACTCCCTTTACCTAGACAAGTGACCTAGCCGTTAGGCTCTTAGGGCACTTGCACACATGCAGGGAGGCTGCTCCGATGTGCTGTAATTCCAGCACGTCATGACAGACTTGATTAATCGAGTCTGCTGGAGTGTGAAAATTGCCAGCAGACTCCAACGTCATGTGTATCAGTGCCCCCGAGCTGAAAAATGGCAGCGGGGCGCTTTAAAGCTTGTTTGACAAGTTTTAGTTCAAAGTGCCCCATCACCATTTTTTAGCGGAGGGATGCTGATACATGTGATGCTCTGGCTGCTTTTAATTAGCTCAGTTCTCGGAGCTGTGCAAATTCAACACCCCCACCACCTCCCAGAGTACGTCTATAAATGCCCTTAGGCTAAAAGATAGGTGGGCCTTCCTTCTCCACTGCTTTACCTCAGACTGTTATGAATATGTCTGGGCAATCCTGTTCTTCCACAGGTGGAAACAGAATCTAAAAGCTGCCTAAGCACCAAAAATGGTACCTGCATGGTTATATAAATACCAATTAAGCATGTAAAGGGGAAATAGAATTTGCTTTTAGATTGTAGATCCCGTAGATTTTCATAGTGCAAATTTAACTTCTGGAACAAGTAGCTTGTTTGGTTTGTTTATTGAAATGATTCACCTCAGTAGTTGCTGACACACAGCTTTCTGAAGTGATGGGACCTCCTGGTGCATGGTCCATTGGTTTTAACGACACTGCCTGGTATGACAGCTGAACGAGTAGCTTTTTTTTTTTTTTTTTTTTTTTTTTTACAAACATTTATTTCTTTTCATTTATCTAGCAGGTGAATAATAAAACAAAGCCAATGATCTGCAACAGCACAGGATAAAACTAATAACAGTATCACAGAGGAAAGAACATGGGGACAGAATATTAGAAAAAATACCAAATACCATTACTAAAATGACCATTTTGTCATTAAACCAAGATGGTAATTATGTTGCCATTGACAATACATCATTCAATTTGGTCTCTGGTTGCTGGGCAGTACAGTTTCTAGAGGAAATGCATTCAATAAACTATCCTCTGCTGGCATGAGATTTTGCATAAAGGTCTCAGAGGCAGGTGATTGCAGACCTGTGAAGTTATCTTCCTTGTCCAATTATTTGCAACATCATCTTTGATAATACTTTCATCAGTACTTCACCTCATAGATCAAATGAAAGTGGGTTCGCTCCTACCAAGTCAAGCATAATACATTTTCATGCTGTCAGCAGCATTGAGAGCTAGTTTATAATGCTCTTTTCACAATTGATACAGGGGTATTTCTTGACAGGCAGCTTCAAGGCCATGTCCCAGTTCTCTTAGGATGGAAATGTCCCAGAAACAGAATGATCATTAACTAAAATGTTCTGACTTCATCACAAAGCCATTTCCCTTGAATTATTTATATGAATTGGCACCCCTTTAATTCCAGTTTAACACCATTTTCTTGCTTGGGAATATCAAGGGTGACACAACTCAGAATATAGTTTACTTAAGAGGGAATGTGACTGCCATAGAAAGTCTACTGCTGTGTAATGGGCTCCCACTGTTATAGAAGTGACAGAGAAGTAGGAGGCATTGATCTTGGGAGAAATTATGATTCTATGGGCACATCTACATGTTGCCCTACACTGACATTGTTACTGTGCTGTGCTTTAGTACTTCCTTTTGGAAGTACTAAAGCATGGTGCAGTAACCGCCCGTACTGCACCATACATGCAGCACATGGTTATTTTAGCAGCTACTCTGTTGTAGCAGTGTGCTATAATGGGGGAATGCACCACTATGGCAATGTAGCTGCTGGTCACATGTAAACACCTGTGGACACTGCATTGCTGTAGCGTGCTGCTGTGACAATGTAGTATCATGTGTAGACATGCCCTATTATGGCTCTTTGTTTCTGAAAAGCTGAGGTGGTTTAATAAGTACAGGACTTGCTTACTAGGGGTGGTGAAGTGGGCCCTATTTGATTTGGATTCAGCCTCAATCAGGGACAGTGATTCAATTCATTGATTCAGATCACTGTCCCTGATTCCAATCTTCGACTGAAGATTCATTGCTGATTCAGAGAACCAGCGATTCGGCCATAGACAAAGCTTTAAAAGTTTTTTCTACATATCTCGAGGTACCAGTGTGGCTTGTGATCGCTGCAATGCTGGGGTGCATGGAGCATCCCACAAGAGTGTGTGTGTGGGGGGGGGGAGGGGGCCTCCATGTGCTCAGCAGCAAACCTGGAAGTAGACCAGAAGTACTTCTGGTCCACTTCTGGGTCTGCTGGGGAGCACACTGGGGGGCCCTCCCATGCCTCCCTGCTGGACATGGGGCTTGTCCCCATGCATGTGGGGATGGGATTGCTCTGCAATGGCAGCTGTCTTCTGGCCCCATGTACATCAGGACCCCTCCCGATGTGCATGGGGCAAGGAGACATCTGCTGCTGCAGCTGATAGAGGTCTCCTGGCCCCATGCACATGGGAACTGGCCCTGTACTCCCTGTCAGTCCCCAGTCTAGCACCTTGTGGGAGCCTAGAGCTTCCCCTGGCTGCTGCAGGGGCCCAGAGGAGGGTAGGAGCAGCCTTGTACTGGGCTGCTCTTTTTGGGAACAGATTTGCTCTCAACAGGGAACATGTGTAGATGTGCTCCTAGGGAAGGGTTACTAGGCACATCTATACATGTACTTTAATGTGTATTAAAATATCACAAAAAACTCACAAACTTCTGATAATCCACCTTAAAATAGACTTATGCACCTTTTACTAGCACCTCACAATGGAAGTACTCAATTTTATGCGCTTTAGCAAAAGTGCATTAATGAATATGTAGATGTGCCTGCTACCCTTTATAGCATTAATAGCACGTGTAGATGTGCCCAGTATGTGGAAAGGAATTACTAGGAGGATGTAATAGTTTGTCACTGTTGAAGCAGCAACATTAGGGTCCTTATATTCATCTTTCAAAGTGGGTTAAGTTCATGGTAAACCAGGAGAGAAGTTTGGGATTGTGGTAGGTGTGAATTGAAACAGGTTCGGGACAAATTGGGCCTGCCAAAACTGTGGGGCTCTATAGGGCTACACATATTATGCCTACTAGAGTTGACTCCTTTGTATCTTTATGCTTAAGGTATTTTATGAAGCATGAGGTTGAAGGACAGGTGCTGTCACCCTGCAAGCACTGTAGGAATCCAGCACTCCTGTACTATCTCATGTGTACTTACTATTTTTATATTTGCTACATTTCTGTAACCCTCACCTAAAGAAACCTGAGCTAGAAACTGGACACTCACACTTGAAGACAAGAACAATAAGAAACTCATTACAAAGCTCTCCTGGGTATCTATACAGCATGAAACCTTTGGCAACCCAGCTACTTTCACTTAAGACATGATAGTATAGTGAACAGACAGGGCTGGGAGGCAAATGTTTCTAACCCCTAGTCTTGGCTCTTACACTGACTTGATGTGTGGCCTTGTGCCAGTCAGTTGAGTAGTTTGTGCCTCAGTTTCCCTCTGTGTAAGCAGAATGATGCTTGCCTCTCTGGAGAATCCTGAGAATTAGGCAATACTCATTCAGCAGTCTGAAACTGTAGATGTCCTAAGTGTAATTAATAAATTAGTTCTTTCCGATCATCAGTTGAATAAATTATTCTGGCTCTGATTCACCAAACCACTGAAGCATGCACTTAACTCTAAGCAAGTTCCTAATACACACTAAAGACAAATTAAACATATGCTTAAGTTCTTTTTCTGCATAGAAATGCACTTAAGCATATGTTTAATGTTAAGCATAAAATGACAAACAACTACCAGCTTGTCCATAAAATGATTTCAAAAGTAAACTGATACTTTACTGTTATTTTATTGTTCATATTTACATTACACACACACACGCATGCACACGTATGCATGCACACATACAACACTCTAAGCAAACATAAAGGTTGCGAAGTCAAGCACTCAAAAATTAGGAAATGCTGTACATAAAAACACCCCTATCCCTTAACTTCAGGCATATTTACAAAAACAAGGTTCAGCAGATCCCAAGGCCCTACTCACTGTTTACCATTGTTTACTCACTTATGGCTCCAACAAATCTTTCACTGAGTGTATCTGCGAGATACTAGTGTCTACAAGATGCTAACTGTGCAGTAGCCTAATAACACTGTGGAGTAGCACATCACAGCACAGACAGTGGTAATACACTACTGCACAGTATGATTAGCCTACTGCACAGTAGATCTGTGCGAAGTGTCTAGTATTCGTTTCAGATTCAGATTTGGCCGATTCAGGGGACAGCGATTCAATTCGAATCACTGTCCTAAATCGATTCAGCCAAATCTCCAAATCACCCAGGCCCATCCCCCGCCCACTCTCCCAGCCCTGCAATGGCTGCCCCGCCTGCCCCAGATCCCAGCACTTTTAAAAAAAATTCCCTGACTCACCGGGTGCTGCCGGGTGGGGGGTGATCCTTGATGCCTGCCACTGCCCCACAGGTACTCTGCAAAAGCCCCCCACCCTGCCCGCTGTCCCAGCCCTGGTCCTTTAAGGAACACCCTCCCCAAACCCCCGGTCTCACCAGTTCCTGCCTGGCAGGGGGCAATCTCCTCTGCCCCATGCCACGTGGGGGGCTCTGCAGGAGCTCCCTGAAGCCCCAAGGCCACTGCAGGAGCTGGTGGGTTTTTTGATTTGTTTTTTTTTCTTAAAGGGCCAGAGCTGGGGCAGGCAGGGCTGAGGGTAGCAGGGTCGGGTTGGGAGCTCGTGGCAGAGCCCACCACATGGCATGGGGCAGTGGGGGGCAGCAGGGATTGCCCCCCCCCCGGCGGCACCCAATGAGTTGGGGCTTTTTTTAAAGTGCTGGGAGCTGGGGCAGGTGGGGCAGCCATGGAGGGGCTGGAGGAGTGGGCGGGGGTTGGGGGGGCTGGGGGAGCAGGCAGGGGATGGTTCCCCCACCCCCTACTTACCTGCTCTGAGTCTGGCTCCAGCTCCCTGCTGCAGCAGACAGGGGCTGCCCAAATCATCAAAGTTCTCCGAATCTTTTCTAAAGATTCTTTTCTAAAGATTCAGAGAGCTTTGAATTGATTTGGACCTTTTGTTGGTCCCCTGATTTGATTCGGATTTGGAGATTCGGCCACTGAATTGGGCCAAATCTCCTCCGAATCGAATCAGCACCTGAAGTTTCATACAGCCTTACTGCACAGTAGTATCACTAAAAAGGCATTCTCCAGGGCTACTGTGCAGTAACTCTGGATACTGCGCATTTATTTAGTACATGGTTACACAAGTACTAAATTCAATGTTCAGTAACCACTGCACATTAATGAATATGTAGACATACCCACTGGAGGACTTTTCCTTGAATTAAAGACAGAAAAATTGGGAAAGGAGTTGTTGGCCAGGTATAAATGAGCTCATCACTGAGTGTAGGTGGCCCATATATAAAATTTCCCCCTGCTTAATAGCAGTTATTCATTCAGCAATCTGATTAGTTAGTACAGATCCTCTTTGGTAGGATAGATATTGATTTCTCTCTCTCTCTCTGTACCTAACACAATATGTATCACCATTTCGTTCTTTCTTTTTTAGCTGTATAGATGCTATTATTCTCCATCCTGACACACTATTCCAAAAATGTTATAGACAAAGTGACACCAACAATATATGGCTTAGCAATCAAATGACAAAACTAAGGCCCTATGTTGATTTTCACATATCCAATAGAAAGGACAATTCAAGGACTGATTTGGTCTATTTTACTGTTATGAGATTCTTGCAAAATACTGATATTGATTCAGATGGTTAAAACCACTAAAAACCAGGTGTGGAAACATAGTTCAATCCACATTTTCCTTTTACCACAGGTGTCAAATCCTATAACATTTATTCATGAAAGTTATTTCGTTAACTTCCACAAGACAATTCACATGATGGATTGTGTACTTTTCTTTTCCACAAAATTATGAAGAAGACTTGTAATTTTGTTATAGTAAAAAGGAGGGGAAGATGTAAAAAGAAGAAGAGAGAGAATGAAGTAAAAGTAATCCAAATATTAACAAAGAAAAACAAATGGTAGCTCTGAAAGTTTATGTTAGCTAGGACAGCAAGAGGCATTATGGGAAAACAGGTTTGTTCGATTCTTACTATGGCCATGGCTCTATCTGCAAATCTTCCTCCCCCTCCTCTACTAGCCACCCCCCTTCCCTCTTGTCCCCTGGGGCAGCACTGCGGTGGGGCACAATCACAGTTTTATTAGTTGTGATATACTGTGGCTAATTCCCTTAATCTGGACCTTGCTTTCCTATAAAGCCCAGACCTCAGGTATTGAATTTCCCTGATCAAAGTGCAACCAGTGTGGGACACAGCAATCCCCACTAAACAGGGGAGCTTGGGAAAGCTCGTAAATGAAGTAAAAGAAACACACACACCCACACACACTCACAAGACGGCACAATCAATTGGTAGAACAATCACGTGTGAAATATTACTGGCTCCTTAAAGTGCTGGTTCTGGGATTTACTGCAATGTATTAATCTGCTATGCTTAATGCATTGACCTTTCACCCTTAGCAATTCAGTAGATGGCGTTTGAATTGCCAGAAGCTAATACGATGGATTAGGAGCAGTAAGAACCCACCATATTGTACTGCTTGAGCAGCCAAAACCATATAACCAATAACTTCTCTGTTTGTCTTAACATGTACTTCTGGACAATGTGGATTTCACAGTAGGGCCTGTCCTGGTAAGAGAGTTTGTGGATGGGTGAATAATGGAATAAATTGTTCTAATAAAACAATAGGAGGGAGATAAATCTTGCCACTGAGGCACAGGACAGGGAGTTAGGAAAGCTGGTCTCCTTTCCATGTTATGTCAGGGTCTTGGCAAGTCTCTTCTCCTTCTTTTTCCTGTCTGCAAAAGTAGGATAATGGTACTAACCTATTTCTCAAGGTAGTATGAGAAGCTTCTTTGATTAAGATTTGTAAACACTCAGGGATCACTGGACTGAAAATGTTGTATCAGTGAGGTCACAGTCAGTCACTGTTCAGCTGAGTTCAGAAGCACCCTGCCCTCATTCTTCCCCAGGCATTAATGGGACATGCCAGCTTCTACAGCCAACAGCACACAAAGTAGTGACCTGGCCAGCATTCACATATAGCCATCTCTGACTTGCTGGCCTGAATGATCAGGGGCCCTTTTACAGCTGGCTTGACTGGGGGGAAAATTCAGTCCAAATGTGGAGCAAGGCTTGCACTCATGCTGCTGGACCCATAGCAAGAAACTGTAACCATTGACTCCATCCCAAAAGTGTTATGTGCCAATGGAAAATAATATCATAAATAAATGAGAAAATGTTTAAGTAGAAAGGGGAGGACAATGAAAAAGGAATCCCTCTTTTACCACTATGTTCAATGGCAGACTTACACTGGAAAACTTTCTGTTGAAAAGGATGAATTTACTTGGACCAAAAAGCTAGTCCAGACCTAAGAATAAGTGTACACACATGTGCATGTGTGTGACAGCATATAGGAATAAATCATAAAGACACAAAATAGAGATCTATAGTAATAAGGTACAAAAAATTACCTTCTTCCTTTGAGTCACCAAGAAACCCCAGAAGTCACTTATGGAAAGTCTTATAGAATTTATAAAACAATAATAACTCTTTTATACAATGCATAACCATTCTTTGCAATTGAATAGAGTTATACCTTGCTACCAGATTCTAAAGGATAGTCCAAGAAACTTATAAAAGAGATTATTCTCTTTCACAAGCAATTTCTATCTAGATCTCTTACATTTCTAGAAAATGTGTATTATGAAATTTAGGCTTAGTTGTAACAGGGGGCTACTCAGGGGA
Source organism: Alligator mississippiensis (assembly GCF_030867095.1). Classification (NCBI taxonomy): domain Eukaryota; kingdom Metazoa; phylum Chordata; order Crocodylia; family Alligatoridae; genus Alligator; species Alligator mississippiensis. The sequence goes on from NC_081833.1 coordinate 24,197,528, forward strand.
TATTCAGGACAGTTCATCTAAATTAGCTTTGTGTGTGAATACAAAGTAAATTTGCTAAACCATGTTAAATTCTTGTATGGGCACGCTCATTCATTCAGAATTCAAATGACTTTAATTTAATTCCAAAGTAAATTAAGCTAACCTTAACTGAAATCAATTTAATTCTAAATAAGCATATCTGCAAGAGGATTTAACATTGCTTAGTTAATCCATTGAAAAATTATTTTCCTGAGTGACCCCATTGAGAATCTGTGATATGGTACAATCTCAGAGTCCAGGTTGGAGGAAAGGAACCTGCCTGTGGCTATACAATGCATTGTGCCTGTGAGCACTAATAAAGGAACTGTGGGTTCCTCAACACTGGCATACAATTTCACTGAAGAGTGAATGAATTGTATTAGTGCTGGAGTGCAGGCTGGTAAATTGTACTACTGTGGGCAGTTGGTAAAACAGAACAGCTTTGGTCTGGCTGAGGTTTTCTAAAGTGACTGGAGATTCTGACTGTTTTAATGTGAGTCAAACTTCAGGTATCTTAAGAAGGCTTGATTTTCAGAAATTGCTAAACCACAATTCTAGATATCAGGACACTGGAAGGCATCTCAAGCACTCCAAGTAACTAGTCACCATGGAACACTTAGGCCATATGCACGTTGAGGTTTCACTATAAAAAGCAATTATATCAAAGCAACTCAGGACTCTTTTTTCTGACCCGATTATAAACTAGAAGTAAATCTAAACCAAAAATCTGAATCTAAGCACACCCAAAATGTAGATCCAGGTTCAAATCTTGGTGGTTTGGGCCCATTTCTACTCTAGTTCCAAAAAAACCCACTTGATCTTTAGTTTATATATATTTTTAAACCAAACAATACATGTTGGAAACATATTCACCAGCACAGAGGGACAATGCTGCTGATGTGATATATGGCACCATCAATGTGCTGTGGGTTTCAAGAACATCTTAACTCAAAACCTTAGGGCCAAAAGGCTGAGTGCTCAACTCTCAAAGGCTTTGAAACCAGAGCCCTTCATATCATAATTCAAGCACTTGAAAGTATCAAAGGGCAAAGGAGATGAATGGAGTAACGGCTGAGAATGGATCCAAGCAGAAAGGATGTCATGGGAACATGAGGGGCAGTTGGGATACTTCCTGTAGCATCGTTTCTCCTTGCCCTGGCGGGTTTTGGGCCCTGCTGCATGCTGCCTGACATCAGCCACTTGGAATGCCAGTAATATAACACCCCTGCGACACTCGGCACTCCTGCCGTACAGTTTTATTGCCCTGCTTCCACTCTCTCTGGTTTATATCGGATTGTGTTTTCCAAAGACAGGCAATAAAGAGGGGAGGAGGGGAAGGGGGATTTATAGCCTGCTAAACTAAATGTTCCTGGGCTTGCTGTCCTCTATCCCAACTTTCCTCTTGCTGCCAAGGCTGGTCTGGAGAGAAAAAGTGCTTCCAGCAAGGTCTCTGGGGTGTGAAGGATGAGACGTGTTAGTGACTCACTTGGGCTCTCTTCTTGGGGGGTCATGGAGCATGGACAGGTCAACCACTGACCCTGCTGGTCAGGCATATCAGGCAGAAGGGAGACATTGTTATAGAGCTGATTGTAGATGAGTGTACGTGGTAATAATCCTTGGGTAAATCTTGCAGTGCTGGCTTAGAACCTACCCAAACTAAATTTCCATTGATTTCAAAGCAGGATCTGGTTCTCTTGAGGAAAGGAATTAAGGACTTGTAAAAAATGTGGCTCAGTGGAGCCATTTGAATTGCAGACTTAATCAACAGCGGAGTTCTCCTTTGGGTTAGACTCTGAGTGTATGTTTTAAACTGTATTATGACAGCTGAGGCTCGACTTGGCATTCTTAGTATACATAGGCAGTCCTGTATCATGAGCCTCAAGAGAACCAGCAGCCAACCAAGCCAGGAACTTTTTGGAGCTGGAAGTTTGGCAGAGCAACTGGCTGGCACTGATGGGAATATACAAAGCTACTCCTTCAGGCCATGTTGCCAACAGTTCACTCATGCTGTAGTTCTGAAAGCATTGGAGGGTGAACAGATGCTGTTGGAAATAGTGACACTGTTCCTGTCTCTGACACTGCTGTTTTTATTAGAGGCAACTTGGAATCAGGAAGAGTCTTATCAGATACACTTAATTTGTGGTTGAGGTTCCACATTTTGAAGGGTTGCATTAATAAAAACCTTAGAGATAGTTTAAAGGAGCAGTTTAAAAGTGTTTTATAAATGATCGGAGAATGGTCTGAGATTCAAATGAAGAGAAAGGGAGCACCCTCCTATGAACCACCTATTGGCAAAAGTCTGACCATCTCCTGATCTAAGATATAAGAATGGCATCCCTAAAGGAGAATTTTACTTGAAAGTGGATACTTATCAAGATGTGGCTTAAAGGTACCATGCCACTGAAATACTTAAAACATCCAGTGCTTGCTCATGCTTTCTAAGTGATGGGCAAGATTGCTTAGATACCTCAACCACTCCAATGCCCACAGTGAAGAGAGTAGGTGGGATGAGACTCTCATGCAAAGAAACTTTGTTGATCAAAATCCTTGAATCCAGAAAGATGCACATGGAAGGAGGGATGGATAAACAGCGATAAACCATAAACACACCACTACCTTGAAAGCCATAGATTTACTATGCCTTCTAGCCTGGGTTGAATTACTGCCACCTGTTTCTGAAGTGTTCATAGTTAACAGCATCCCTATTTTGTGCCAGTATAATCCAACTAGGATTCTAGGGCTAAAATTGTTCCAGTTGGCCTTCCATAGTCTTCCTCTGTTCTTTCTACTCATGTCCAACTTCAGCAACAGACCTCTTTGTGGTGGGTGGAGTATGTAACCACCAAGCAAGGAAAGAAACTGCTTATGGCTCTCTACAAGAGTATCACTGGTAGGGATGGGATGAAAGAAAGGCAGAAAACAATTCCTAACAATTAAAAATTTTATATGGTGGGATGATCTCCAAAAGAAAAGTGTCACAAATTATTAGAGTCTTTTCAGAAACCACTAAGCAAACGACTATAAAAAATACACTACTATAGAGAACAATCCTCCAGCAACAAAAATGTCACTCATGTCACTCAAAAATGAGAAGGCCTCATGGAGGACCTTTGTTCACCTTAAATTTCTCTGGTCCAAGGGCTCCTTGCAACTGCTATCAGACCATCTTGTTTGACATAATCTGAGATACTGAATGGTTTCCATCCAAGAGTCATCCTACAGAATGATTGGTAAGACTTTCCATTTCTTGCCATTGGCTTTACTTAAAAGATAAGCATAGTTTTATACTGTCTGCATCTTATTGCTCAGTCACAAGCAAACCCTGCTCTTTCCCATGCAAAGTACTGGTAGATAAATTGTTATAATACCTTTAATGCCAACTTTTTCTATCATGGTATGTAGAGCCCCAATTCCTTGGGGCTTCATCATCATAGGTCCAGCAGACAAAACAATACCAATGTTATGCTATTTGTTAATTTGTACTTAATTAAAAAAACAAAACAAAACCCTGGCATGTAGGGAGCTTTGCCTCATTCTTCACCTCCATCACTGCCCCTGCCACACTTCCCACAGGCCTATTAACAAAATTGAGTTTGTGCATCATATTTCACCCCCATCAACTTCATTCATCCCTCTGTCATTCTCATTCCTTAGACAGACAGAACACAGTCTGTTTGTGTGTGTGCTCGCTTTTGTCCGGCTATTGCCTGGCTAGTCATCCCAGATGGAAGTCATTATGGTGGCGTTTTACTAGAAGGAGTAAAAAAGTAAAGGGGAGGAAAAAGGGCAAGGAGGTGAGAGGCACTTGAACATCCTGTTGAAGGATGTTCTTTTTGCAACAAGCAAGGCCACTGTCAGAAAGTGCATGAGAATGAGCCAAGCAGGAATGAAAGGGAGGTTTGTGACAGGGCAGTTCACTGGGCAGATTCATCAGTTTTTGGAACCGGGGCTGACAGATATAGAGGAAGAACTAAGTATGTTTTTTGATACCCCACTCTTCATTTGAGTCCCTGTTTGTCTCAGGACTCTTTTACTTATGTAGGTTAAAGAGAGTGGGTATGGACTCTGACATGCTAAGCAGATAAATCTTCATTTATCCATCCAGACATCAATACAGCTACCAAGCCACTGGCCTTTATATTATGGCAGGTTGTAGAAGTGTAGTAGAGGAGTGGTTAAGTTGTCTTGCTATGGCTTTGGAGGCATGAGATCAAGTCCTTTCCTGGACTCATGCCAAAGACTGCCCTAGCAGTAGTTGATCTAGCTGTAAATGAGTATTGGGTCATTTGGGCTGCAGTCAAGCATTGCTGGCCATGTTGCTTGTGTGCTCTAATCGTGCTAGCCTCATGGTTTATTAGGCTCCGATTAACTGATTCTCCTCGATCAATATATGTTTAAGATATCCCAGGAAGGGACCATGCTGCCCATTACAAAAGAAGGCAAAAAAACCTCACAACCCATTCCAATTTAACTATGCGGTAAAATTCCTCCCTGACCCCAAATATGGCAACTGGTCTGACCCTGAGAGGAGAGGCAAGACTCTCTAGCCAGGGACCTCCAGCTTTGGTCCCAGAAGGAACATTGGCACACCCCATTTAATGGCTAGAAAATGGTATTTATAGGTTTGCTTTTGAGAATTGGCTTGTAGGTAAAGTAGATATTCATTAGAACAATAGTCCAGGAGAGCAGCAAGGGTTAATTGATTTCTAAAAGCGTGTTTCTGACAGTTTCCTTCCAGGCCCACTGAGTCTGGAACCAGCAGACACTGTGGCTGAGGCCAACAGACAAGCAGGCATACATAGGCTGGGATATACCACATTGTTATATAACATGAGATAGGGGACTTTGCTGTACTGGCCAGGTCACAGTGACCAACTGCAGAGCCCTTGCAATTTCCAGTTTTGGTGGACAGATCAAATTAAGACACTGGTAAATAGCTGAATTAAGATGTGTTCATGTGATGGTGTCACAGAGCACTGAGGTTCCCTGCTCCTGAGGAGGGGAAACTGCTAGGGAGGGAGCCCTAGCAGTGACTAAAGAGCCCAGCTGTGGGTTGCCAGGGCAACGAGGAGGTCAGCTGACTGAAAGGGGCAGGGCCTGACTCCTATATGAAGCACAGACAGGAGGCCACAGTCAGTTCCCTGCTAGCAGCCAGAGAGGTAGGAGTTCCCTAAGCTAGGATGCAGGAAGAAGCCTGACTACAGGTACAGCTTATGGCAGCTGTAAGATGCTTGAGCAATGTTGTTTTAGCCAGGCGGCTTCAATTTATGTGACAGCCCAGGGGCTTGTGTTGTCTTGTTTGTAAGACTGGTGGCTTGGGTGAGGCTATTAGGGGTTGGAGGAGGCCTCATAGGGACCCACAGTGGTGTGGGGAACCCAGCGCCAGTAGGGGCGCAGCATATGGGGTACATAGACCCCAGCCCCAGAGAGGAGCATTTTGAGAAGCCCCAATGCGGGCGTGGTGAGCCCCAGAGAGGGGGCATTATTGAGGAGCCCAAGTGTGGGCACGGAGAGCCCCAGGAGAGGGCCGTATTCATTATTGAGAAGCCCCAGTGAGGGCAAGGAGAGCCCCAGGAGAGGGCGGCATTATTGGGAAGCCCCAGTGCGGGTGAGGTAAGCCCAAGAGAGGACGTAGCATCGCAGATAGTGCCCCCTAGCAGCGGGGTATTACAAGGGCAGCCTCCCGCTAATCAACACTGATTAATCAATTAAGAACAAGGTGTGGCAGGTGAGTAGGTGGGTGGTTGCCCCAGGAACAGGTGTGTGGGCCACATTAAGATCTGCCAAGAGTAGGCACCTGTCACAGATGGGTTTGGGAAACAAAGGAATATGCTGACAGGACAGAACATGGATAGTATGGTCTCTGCAGGGAAACCAATCAACAATGCCTGGGAATGAAGAGTCATCAGAAGAGGAGAAAGAATACAAAATGAGGGATTCCAGAGCACCAAAGGGTCCCTTAGAGGGCCACCATGGACAGAGGGTATACCACCAGCTCTGTTTCAGCCACCCAACTGGGGGGTGGGGCTTGGACCGTGACCTCCGGGCTGCTGACATCTGAAATTCAAGAAAGAACCACAGGGTGAAACTCGCATACTGGCCAGACATACCTTACCTCTGTGATAGCCCTAGGACTGGTAGATATAGAACTGGGGAGGTTATTTTGTTTGCCTTGCCTGCATTATTCTTATCTGCTATCACTGTATCAATAAAATTTTCCTATTATTGAATAGCAAAGTCATGGTCAGTTTGAGGGTTTGGGTCCACCCAGAAAAAGGTATCTGGGCCATAAATCCAGTGCCAACACAAAGTCTCCAGCCTTGGCTATAGCCAACAGCCAGTGCCTCTGAAGGAGACTTAAAACAACCCTGACACAAATAGCAGACAGGCATAGTGGGGGCAACCAGGAAAGCCTAGAAGCATGGGAAATACCTCTAGTAGAACATAGGCATAACTACACCTAGATTATACCCAACCAGTGACTGTTCAATCTCTTCTTGAACACCTCCAGTCATGGAGAATCCATCCTTTCCTTAAGCAGTTTATTACACTGCCTCACTTTTCATAGTGAAGAAGTTTTTCTGGATATCCAATCTGAACTTTGCTGCAACATGGGTTACCATATGGTGGGGGGCAGCAGTGACTTGCTAGTGCCCTGCCCATACTGTTGCCCCCCACTGCCAATCCACACCCCACCAGCCCTGATTCTTCCCCTCACTTCCAACCCACTGACCCCAGCCCTGCCAATGCTCTTCACTCCCAAACTGCAGTACCCTGCCCCCCGGGCCATGATGGTACCCCACACTCCCAATCCACAGTCCTCTGTCTCCCCTGGTGCCCCTCACTCTCAAGCCCCTGCTCCTCCCAGCCCTGCCAGTGCCTCTCATTCTGGACCCACAGCCTCCTGGTCCTCCAGCCCTGCTGGATGGTCCCCAGCTGTCCCCGTCCTGACTGGGCCAGAGCACGGTGGCTCTGATTCATGAAGGCAGAAGCACTGTGTCTCTGGCCTCACCGTGGGCTGGAGGGAAAAGGATAGGAGGCTTGTGGCATCCCCTGCCCTGGGATGTGACTGCGTCCAATCACTGTCCCCTTGCTGCCACCAGAGGAGGGAAGCAAAATCCAGGACATTTGCTCAGAATTAAAAAACCCACCTGGAAGAAGATTGGAGGGCTCAAAAAGAGGAAAACCTGGATGTTTGACAACCCTAGGCAACATCAAGCCATTGTTCTATGTCCTCCTCTCTGCAGTGAGAGGGGAAAAGGGGCTTTCCCTCTTCTTTATGGAAGTCCTTCAAATATTTGAAGACTGCTATCGTGTCCCCTCTTAAGCACCTTTTCTGCAAGCTCAACATACCTAGCCCCTTCAGCCTGTCCTCCTAGGACTTGCTTTCCAAGCCCTTGATCTTCTTTGTTGCTTGCCTCTGGATCCTCTCTAACTTCTCCATGTCCTTTTTAAAATGTGGAACCCAGAACTGCCCACAGTGCCTCACACAGAACTCCAATGAGGCCTAGCAATTGCCAAATAGAGAGCCACTATCACCTCCTGTGTCTTGCACGTAATGCTTCTATGGATGCAATCCAAAACTGCATTCACCTTTTATGCAGCTGCAGATTCATATTGAGTATGTGATCTACCAAGATCCCCAAGTCCTTTTCCATAGTGCTGCCATCCAGCAAGGTATCACCAATATTATATTTGTGTTTTTGATTATTCTTCCTGAGGTGTAGCGCCCTGCATTTGTCATAATTGAACTTCATCTTATTAGCTCTAGATCAACTTTTCAGGCTGTTGAGATTTTTCTGAATTGAGCTTTCATCCTCCAGTAGGTTTACAAGCCTTCCCAATTTCATCTTGTCTGCAAACTTGCTCAAGAAATTTCTATGCCAGAACCCAAATTGTAAATAAACACACTGAACAGCACTGGGCCCAGGACAGACCCCTGTGGGATTCCACTTGAAATCTCCTGCCATTTTGACATGGACCCATTAATAATTACTCTTTGTTTGTGGCTATTGAGCTTGTTATCTATCCATCTTAAAGAAATTTTATCTAGCTCACATTTCTCCAATTTTTTTAATGAGAAGGTCATGCAGGACTTTGTCAAAAGTCTTGCTGAAGTCCAGATACACTATATCCACAAGATTCTCTTCATCCACCCAAGCAGTTACTTTGTCAAAGAAGGAGGTTTAGTTTGTTTGATACAATTTGTTTTTCATAAATCCATTCTGGCTGCTTCTCCAACTTTATTGCACAAAAGGTATATTGCTTTTGTGAAAAGTCAGGATTGTAGAGAGTCAAAAGTTCCACTTAGCACAGAGGGATTTGAAAGCAAAGACCTTATATTTCTCTTAGTATTGACTGCAGAGAATTTAAACCATTACATTCTTTGGGCACCTATAAACTTGCCCAACGTCTGCTCCAATGTATTCTAATGAGAATTCATTGGAACAGACTCAATTGATCAAGTCTGCTGGAGTGTGCTAATTATCATGTTTCTGCAACCTTGGTGTCACGTGTATTCAGCATCCCCATGCTTCAAAATGGTGGCAGGGGCACTTTAATTAAAGCTTGTCAAATGATCTTTAGTTAAAGTGCCCCCACCGCCATTTTGAATTATGGGATGCTGAATACACAAGGGTCTGGGACAGACATTGCATCAACTGGTTTGAGCCAAATCAGCTAAGTCTGATACTACATTCAACCAGGTTTATCTCAAACCGGTTTTGGCTATTTTGAAACTGGTTTATGTGCATGGAATGTCTGTTCTGCTACAGGTTTAAATCAGTTTCTGATAACTTAAACAGGTTTATGTGTAATGTCTGTCCTTAGCCAAGATGCTGTGGGCACCTTTATTAGAGCATCTCCTTAGAGCTGCTCTAATTAAAGCACCTCCCTCCACCCTAGAGTATGTGTAAAGGTGCCCTCTAGTGCTAACAAAATGGAGTATCTGTTTCTCCTTCCATGACACACACAGAAAAGAGCATTTTGCTCTTCTCTGATGGCCTACAGTTAGGTTCTGATAGACCAACATGGGGAGAGAGCTTCAGAGGCAGTGGCTCTGTCTCTAGCTGCTGGACACTGAAAATGATGAAGTATTACAGAAAGAGCCTCTAGTGTTTTATTGGTGCAGTACATGGGGAGAGAAGCAATTCCTCACACTGCTAGGGTTCAAAACATATCAGGTTTTGCAGATCAAAATCAGCACCATGCTTTGCACATGGAACTATGAGCAGAAAGCTAGCTGAGTCTCTGGAGAGCAGCTGCAATCCTGAAAGCACTGCCAAACAAAGCTGTCTGGTATGGTGACTTCATGTCTGGTGGTACTGATTTTTGTGGGAGATATTTCCTTCTGTGCTGTCACTAAAATGACCCTTGACAGTGTTTCTGATTACAGCTTAGTTTGGACTGTAAAACTTGGATTTGGATCCAAACTTACCCCAAGTTTAAGGCTCTACAGCTGTCCTATTCTCTTTGGCCCATTATACAGCTCTGTAAGGTCTAAGCTGGATCCAAGCATTTTAACTGACACCTAGGTCCAGCTTCACGATTTGGGATATAGTCCATCTCTAGGTCTAACGGTAGGTCAGTCAAATAAAGACTGTAGCCACCAGTTAGAATTTCTCAGATGATTCATTCTGTGCTCCTGACCAGCAAGCGAAGACAGTCCTACAATGATCCATTCCATATTTCACACAAGACCTCATTTATGTTGGAACAGGAAACATATTAGGGGTGTAAATTCTGTGCAAACATCCAACCAAATTGGGCATGTTCAATTAAGTTGAAATCTCTTTACTTAAATATTTAACCTTAACGTATTAATTTAATGTTACTAAATTCTTCCCTATGCAGAGGGTGATGATCATAAAGCAAAGGTGCCACTTAAAATTTTAATCACAGCAGCAGAGTCAAAGTGGGAATTATGTGTTGTACATATACCTGTCTACTAGGGCTGTGTGACGCTTCAGGTGATGATTCAATTTGGAGGAGAGTCGGCCTGATTCGGTGGCCGAATCTACGAATCAAATCAGGGGACTAATTGAAAGGTCTGAATCGATTCAAAGCTCTCTGAATCTTCCGAAAAGACTGGGGGAGGGGACCATGGGGGGACCCCTGAATGGCCCCATCTCCTGCCTGCTCCCCCAGCCGCCATGATCCCATCTGCTTCCGCAGCCCCACCATGGCTGCCCCACCCACCCCAGCTCCTGGTGCTTTAAAAAAAAAGCTCCACTCACTGGGTACTGCTGGGCAAGGGGGCGATCCCCGCTGTCCCCCACTGTCGCAGTCTGCATGAGGGGTTTGCCATGAGCTCCCCAAAATCCTCCCACTCCCCCAGCCCCCCATGGCTGTCCTGCCCAGGCCAGCTCCAGCCCTTTAAGAAAAAAAACCTGAGAAAAGCCCTGGGACTCACCACTCCTGCAGTGGCCTCGGGGCGTCAGGGGCTCGTGGAGAGCCCTCCATGCAGCGTGGGGCAGTGGAGGGCAGCAGGGATCGCTCTCTGCCAGCAGGAGTGGTGAGGCTGGGGTTTTTCTTGGTTTTTTTTTTCTTAAAGGGCCAGAGCCGCAGCAGATGGGCCATCCATGGGGGGCTGGGAGAGCGGGGTCGGGATCAAGGGGATCATGTAGAGCCCCCCATGTGGCATAGGGCAATGGGGATCGCCCCCTGTTCGGCAGGTTGGGGCTTTTTTTTCCAAAGTGTCAGGAGTTGGGGTGGGTGGGGCACCCATTGCAGGGCTGGGAGAGTAGGCAGGGGATGGGCCTGGCCTGGGTGATTCAGAGATTCGAATCAACATTCTCTGAATCGGCCAAATCCAAATCCAAAGCGAATCTGAAGCGAATACTAGCCGTTTTGCACAGGCGTACAGTCTACCCAGGAGTGATTCCACCTCTAGGAATCTAGGGTGCAAATCTTCTCATATGCCTTTCCTAGCATATGGCCTGTTCTTAGGATAGTTTTAATACTCCTTCTCTTGAAACCAATTCCTAACAGAGCTTTCTGTGGTGATACCTGGCAAGTTAGTCTGCCTTTTAAGGGTTTGTTAATAAAAGAACATGTGTCAGCCCAGGCATCCTTCAGCCCTGCCTTTCTCTGTAGTATAACCCCATTCATACTGCATGAATTACAACACAACACTCTGCCAGGTTTTCAGTATGTAAATCAGATATAAACATCTCCCCATCCTCAGATTTTTATTTTCTGATTGCCCTGCACTGTATCTACCATGATTCACAGTGACTTCATCTGAAATGTTTCCGATGGAATAATGAAAATGAAAACTGGATCTCTTCCTCCTCCTCTATTTCTGCTGCCTATTAACCCAAGGTGATTTAGAATGTCTTTGAGCCTTATATCAATTGAAATTTATTTCAGGAGCTGCACGCTTGGGGACATGTGGAAGAGGTTATTTACTCAAAAGAGCCGTCCAGCAGTGATGATGTCATAGGAGCCTGCAGAAAACCATATCAACTTCGTTAGACTTGCTACCAAATTACTTTTTGCAGTTTCCTATAAGCAGTGGCACCTGCTGATGTATAGAGTGCCTGAGTATAATAGGCATATATACTGCTTAATTTTTATAAATGCTTATTGGCTTAAAAATAGCTTTTCTTTCTTGGTTCCTCCCCCTTCCTTTAAGCTCCTGCTTATGCACTTTTTCACTTTCACTTGAAATGGTTATAGACCTACTGTAAATAACTTTTACTCAAAGTGAAAGACAACCCATTTGTTACAAACTTAATTCTCATGCAGCTCAGTGGCCAGTCCCTCTATGGGATGAGGTTACAGATAAAATAGTAAATTAGAAGCCTGTGGATAAATCAAGCATTTGTAGTGAGAATGTGTGTCTCTAAAATATCATTCAGACATAGCTTACAATGAAGATTCTCTGCCTCATACAGCTAGAATTATGGAAACCTTGCAGCACTGCTAACATTCACAATCTCTTCTGACAATCGCATCCAATTTTTGCCCATCTAAGATTTGTGAAGCAACTCTTATATTGCTAAGGGTTTCTAATGCAGCCACATATGGATATAGTTAGGAATGTTACTTGGGCAGAGAGGAGAAGCGTAAAAGTTATGGAAAGTTTCAGAGGCTGTTTTGTTTTGTGTTTAGAGAAAGAGACGTTGAATCCAGACTCCCAGTTTTTCTGAGAGGCTTCACCAAAGATTCATTGTGCAACTTTCAGCAAATTAGTCATATCAAATTAAACTAAGCATAATAATTCCTCCCTGTAGGGTAGCACAAGGGTATTGTGGAACTTAACTATTTAGTGGGTGCACCTACATGTGCGCTTTACTGTGGAGGTGACTAATTAGCTCTGCAATAAAACACCACAGGGCACGTCTACACACGTTTTAATGTGCATTAGCCTATTTTAATGTGCATTAAAGCATCACTAAAAAAAACTTTTACACGTGCTCTGGGGGTGCGGGGGTGGGGGGTGGGGGCACAGCATTTTAATTAGAACCGCTCCAAGAGCCACTTTAATTAAAGTGCTGCCGTATCTCCTGTATGAGCATTCCTGCACTTAAAAATGGTGATGGAGGCACTTGAACTAAAGCTCATTCCATTGCCATTTTTAAGTGCAGGAACACTGATACATGAGACACAGGAGGCAGCTGGAATATGACAATTGCCATGCTCTAGTGAATTTGATTAATTGAGTCTGCTCCTACATGCTGGAATTACAGCGTATCAGAGCAGCCTTGGCTGTCATGTGTAGGTACTCAGAGGCACTAGACTTAATGCACATTCATAGATTCATAGATGTAGGGTCGGAAGGGACCTAAGTAAATCATCAAGCCTGACCTCCTGCCGTGGGCAGGAGAGAATACTGGGCTCATATGACCCCAGCTAGGTAATTGTCAAGCCTCCTCTTGAAGATCCCCAAGGTAGGAGCCAGCACCACTTCCCTTGGAAGTTGGTTCCAGATCCTAGCTGCTCTGACTGTGAAATAGTGTCTTCTAATATCCAGCCTGAACCTACTCTCAAATAACTTATGGCTGTTATTCCTTGTTACTCCATGAGGTGCATGGGGGAACAGGTTCTCTGCCATTCCCCGCTGGTAAGTTTGTAGATGGCCACCAGGTCCCCTCTAAGCCTTCTCTTGTGAAGGCTGAACAGGTTCAGGTCCCATAGCCTCTCCTCATAGGGTCTGCCCTGCTGTCCCTGGATCATACGAGTGGCCCTCCTCTGGACCCTCTCGATGCTGTCCACATCCCTCCTGAAGCACGGCGCCCAGAACTGGACACAGTATTCCAACTGTGGCCTGACCAGTGTCACATAGAGGGGGAGGATCACTTCCTTGGCCCTGCTTGTGATGCATCTGTGGATGCATGACAAGGTCCAGTTGGCTTTACTCACCGCATCCTCACATTGGTGGCCCATGTTCATTTTGGAATTGATAATGACTCCAAGATCTCTTTCTGCCACTGTGCTTTTGAGAAGGGAGTTCCCAGCCTATAGGTATGCTGCTGGTTCTTACTGCCCAAGTGCAGCACCCTGCACTTGTCAGTATTGAATCCCATCCTATTCTTATTCGCCCACCCCTGTAGCCTGTCCAGGTCCAGCTGTATCCTGTCCCTCCCTTCTAGCATGCCCACCTCGCCCCAGATCTTGTTGTTGTCAGCAAATTTGAACAGGGTGCTTTTCACCCCCTCATCCAAGTTGCTAATAAAGAGATAAAACAGTGTGGGCCCAAGGGCCAAGCCCTGCGGGACCCCACTACCCACCTCCCTCCAGGTCAAATATGACCTGTCCACCACCACTCTCTGGGTGTGATCCCTCAGCCAATTTGCGACCCATCTGACTGTGTAGGCATCAATGCCACAGTCACCTAGCTTTTTAATGAGAATGGGGTGGGAGACAGTGTCAAAGGCCTTCCTAAAGTCCAGAAAGACTACATCTACCACGACACCTGCATCCAATGATTTTGTGACCTGATTGTAGAAGGCAATCAGGTTGGTCTGACAGGACCTGCCTCAATGAACCCATGCTGGTTGCCCCCGAGCATTGTCCCCTCTGCTGGTCCTTCCCAGATATGCTCCTTGATAATCTTCTCAAAGAGCTTCCCCAGGATTGAAGTAAGATTATTGGGCCTGTAGTTGCCCGGGTCCTCCCTCCTCCCTTTTTTGAAAATGGGGACCATATTGGCCCTCTTCCAGTCATCTGGCACCTGGCCAGAGCACCACGAGTGCTCATAAAGCCGTGCCAGGGGCCCCTCGATAACCCCTGCCAATTCCCTCAGCACCCTGAGTGGAGAGCATCTAGACCTGATGATTTGAACACGTCCAGCCCTTCCAGAAGTTCCTTAACTCGGTCCTTCCTGACCCTAGGCCTGTCAGAGTCTCTCCTGAATCCATCCTGGATCTCAGTGGGGGAGTCCTGGTCCCTGCACAAAAAAATGGAGACAAATTGTTAAAAAGGTCTCCCTTTTCCTTTGGTGGAACCACCAGATTGCCTAGCGTGTCCCGCAGGGGCCCCACATTACCCGGTGCTTTCTTTGTATTCCCTATGTATTTAAAAAAGGACCTTTTGTTGTTCTTGATCCTTGATGCTATCCCTAGTTCTGTATCTGCCTTAGCTTTCCTAACAGCCCCCCTACAAGCCCGAGCGATGGAGGTATACTCCTCTTTGGTGATAGCCCCTCCCTTTCACTGTGTGTATCCCTCTTTTATGGCTTTCAGGCATTCCTGAATGCCTTTGGTGAGCCAGGGGGACTTTTGAGCACTCTTGCCCCCTTTGATTCTCGTTGGGACTGTCACCTCTTGGGCATGGAGGGTCATCATCTTAAGGAATGACCACTCATCTTGGACACCCAGTTCCCCAACTCTCCATGACCCCAGTGACTCTCCTACCAATGTCTTTAACTCATTGAAGTTGGCCCTCTTGAAGGCGAGGGCTACTGCCTTACTGCAGGCCCTTGACACCCTGCGCTGTATAGTGAATTCCAGTAGGCTATGATCACTGTCATCCAGGTGGTCAAGGACCTGGAGTCCCCTCACCAGGTCATCACCTGTGGCCAGAACCAGGTCCAGGAGGGCATCCCCCTGGTGGGACTGTGCACCTCCTGGGTTAAGTGGAGGTCCTGTTATCTCAGCAAGGAACTTTCGTGAGTGGTCCGACCTGGCTGACTGCTCCTCCCAGCAGATGTCTGGGTAATTTAGATCACTCATGATATCTTCATCCCTTGCCTTAAGTAACTCTGCAAGCTGGCCTGAGAATTCACGGTCCAGCTCTTCCCCTTGGTTGGGTGGTCTGTAGTAGACCTGCACCGTTAAGTCCCTTTCCCCATGACCCCCCTGTATTCTGACCCAGAGCACTTCAGCCTGCCCCCCCTCTGACCCCATCCTGTTAGTTGAGGATGTGTATTGCTCTTTGACATAGAGCACCACACCCCTGCCTTTCCTCCCCATTCTATTCTGCCTGCATAGTCTGTAGCCCCTAATGTTAACCGCCCAGTCATGGGATGAATCTCACCAGGTTTCTGTAAGCCCTACTATGTCTGGGTTTGTACTAGCTACGCATTAACTAAAGGTCATGTATAAATGCGCCCACAGTCTACACATGTGCTGGTATTAGGGTGCAGTAAATTAACTCTGATGTAGGTAATTTACTCCACCAAAATGCACATGTAGATGGTGACAAGGGCTGGGTGGAGCACAAGGGTACTAAAGTGAGGGGGCTGCCTACCACCTAGCCCCACATTTCAGCACCCTTGTGATGCAGCCAGTCCCTCTGCTGTCCTCCACTGCCACCCAGAGCCTGGGGCTCACTCCTTGGGGCCCCAGGTGCTTTGTTCTGGCTCAAACTGTTGTGGTCCCAGGAGTGCATGCAGACACTGCAGCTGGAAGCAGTTTTCTCTGGAGCAAACTGAACTGGAGCTTATCACGTCTCATTAATTGCATGTGTAGATGTACCCAGCATCAGTAATATTGGGTGAGATCCCTGTCTTGGAGTAAGATACATGTGGTTATTTAGCAGAGATGAATGAAAAAAATATTTCTGAATGTTTTCCTTTCTGCTAGTGAACTGTTAGCAAGCAGATCATGGCATTCTGAAATATACACATTCTTCAACTGTAGTTGCAAAATTTGTTGTGAAGTTTTTTGCTTGCTGTGAATACCTCAACAATTAATTCATTGTGAATATTCAATGTCTGAATGCAGTGCTGTAGCAAGGGGGGCGGGGGGTGAGTGGGGTGACAGCCCCGGGTGCCGAAGCAAGTGGGCGCCAACAGAAGCTGCCCACCCAGGGCAGGACATGGGAAGGAGCTGCGAGCAGCTTATTTGGGGAGGTGCAGGGACAGGGGAAGGGTTGCTCCCTCTGTTGCTTGCACGGGGGGGGGGGGGGGGGGTGCCCCCTGGATCTGTATGCAGGTGGGCTGCCACTGCGGGCTTTCCCCTGGGTGCCAAACTTCATTGCTACAGCACTGTCTGAATGTCAAAATGTGTGTTAATTATAAATGAGGTGGTACAGATACTATTCTCTGACTGGTTTACACATAGAACAAAACAATGCAGCACAAGCTGAGAATTTTACAATCCAACCTGCAGTTCATAATTTACTTTCTGTAAATATTTGAGTATAAAATGCCCTTTCTGAGGATATTACTGTTCTAAAATTTGGGGGGAACATTTGCATGCCTATGGAAATTAAATTTAAAACTGTATCCAACTCAGTTAAATCCAAATTCCCTTCCAAATTCCAGTGAATATTCACAGAAATGTTGTCCCCTTGCTTGCTCAATGCTTTTACATATAATAAAGTAAGGGTATTTTTTCTCATGCACAGAGAGAAAAAGGTGCTCAGAATCCTATCCAGACACAGATCGGAGTGACTGATAATAAATAGTCATATGTCATCCTGGATCTGGGGATAGAAAGAGTGAGACAAGTGTGTACCTAGGGCTATCTCAGCTGCAGTATGAGAGCTGGCAGATCTTCATTTTGTCTTGCATTGCTCCCAGATGTAGCACTCACTAGCCTATGATTGTCTTTTTCACCATTCCTGGGTTACATTCTCATTTAATTTCAAAACTCCTTATGCCAGCTAAAGACCTGGTCTAACCTGGCTTACCTCTATTCAAGTCAGTCTGTTTACACCACATGAGAACCAAGCTCTTTGTTTTGAAATATCTTGCATTCAGCTTCAACTGCTTTTCATGTAAGATCAACTGAAGCTTTTTTAGAGATATCCAGTGGTCTCTGCACACATCTACCTACATGCTATATTGTTCTCTTATTTAGACTCTACTTTAAAGGCTGAATTTTGGTCACTTATCCTTAATGCATTATTAAATGGAATATGACATGCACTCACTGATATGCCTCTATCAAAATTATATTGGTTTAATATGTTCTTTTACTTACCATTTTCTTCAAACTTCTTTAATTTTGTTTTCTCTGAAATGGCAATCACTTCTACTAAGTGTCGTGTCCCACGCCTTAATTTAATGTGAACAGAAGAGGTCCAAAGCACCATACATTGGGGACAAATTTGGCTCTTATGCTCTCCCCTTTCTCCCTGAATTCATCTCTTTGATAGACACCCTTTATTCCAATGCCAATTTATAATCAGAGGGTCCCTGTCTACCCTGCTCTTCTGCTTATTTCCTTCACAGATCAGTCCCTTTACTACACATCACAGATTCGTTGAGGAGCCCATGCCAGTTAAAGGGCCCAATGGCATCAGGGATTTTTCACGACCTAATTAGATTTCCACAGAGACAGCCTTAATTGGCTCCCTTGATTTTTGGGCTGTCCACAAGGTAATAGTGCAATGGCAGCATACATTTTGCTTGGATATATCAGGTAATATATCACATTCTTTCCCTCTCCATTCCTCCAATAAGCTTGTCTCATTCTTATTTTGGTTTCAAATTATAGATTATAAATTTCACTTCTCTCCACTTCTCCCTATAATTTGACCCCCAGCTGCTAAAATTACTTCAAGTGATTCCCCGTGCTCACCCTCCACCCCCACCGTTAATAGCTTCATATGAAAGATGGCCCTAGTTTTAGGAACAAATGACGTCTGTCTTCCCAGCTGAATCTAATAAAAACCCAGCCCTCATCCCTCACTTCCCTCCTTCAAATGATAAAACTGATTTGAAAGTGCTGATGATAAGATCCACTCTGGGACAAAGCCACCTTCAACCCAAAAGTAAATGGTGTGTGCTGTGACCTCATTGTATCAGAATAGAGAGATGCTGTCAATCTATCTATGGTTGTGTGGCTAGACGTTGCTATACATGCCCTGTAGAATCAGTGCATGTTAAATTAGTTTAGCTCTAGCTAGATAAAAAGGCTGCTCTTGTGATTAGCATGCAGTAACAAACAGTAAAAAGTCTGGCTTCTATTCTGACCTCTGCTGTGGTCACTCAGATCAATGTTGCACCCACTAATTCTCCATTTCTGGGTGCCCATTTGGAAACTTCCAGGCCTTGTCTACACTGCTGCAGAAGTGTGTCTCAAACAGGACAAACCTGAGTATGTCCTGCCTTTCCACTTACACTTTGATGCCCCCAAACCCAGAAGTACACTGAGGAGAATACATTTGAATTGTCCCTAGAAGCTGCCTTCAAGCATGCTGGAGACCAGTATTTCAAGAGTTGCTAAACAGAGATGTCCCAGAGTGCCTTCAGTGGTCTATTCCTAAGCTTGGAGAGTATAGACAGGCCTGGGTAGGAAAGATGTTCTCAGGAATGGCCCAGCTGCTGCTGGTGCTGTGCTGTAGTGTAGACATGCTGCTGCTGCAGAGTAGGCAAGCCCTTAGTGGCCTGATTTCCAGAGGTGCTGAATACCTGCAGAAACTACTGATTTGTAGGCTATAGCTGGGCAGCCCAATGAAAAATTATGCCTATGGTGTTTCATATGAGGTATTTGTTATTAGGGGGTGCTTTTTTGAAAAAGCTGGTCTTCTTCAGTCCTTGCTGTTAGGGTAACACTATGTGGATTTTCAGGGAGCATTGAATCTGCAGCTGGAACAAGACTTTAACCTGTGGCCTAGCAGAGCTGCTGACGACAAGGCAGAATGATAGCTAAGCCAGCCATTTGCTTTTGCTAAGTAACCATCTTAATTGTGTTAACCATTTTCTGAGGAAAAAGCAGCAAGTGAATCTGTGCGAGTCTGTGTGCTGTGAATGAGGTGACGTTTTAGGAATGTGGAAGATGGTACAACATGAGGCAGAAAAACAGACTGGAATGTGAAAAACAACACATAATTGGTAACAGAATCCAAGATGAACATTTGCAAAAAGGTGAATGGTGATTGGTGAAGAAGCCTCCAGAAGCTTCCAGGTTTTGGTCAAAGTCCGCCCATTCACCGAAGAAAAGGAGTCAAAGTCTTAGACATGCGCTCATAGCAAAAAGACATGTAAATGAGTGAAATGCATAGGCAATTCCATGTTAATGAAGCAAACAGTAAACAGAGGTGGAGCTTGAAATGGGAGGAGAAATGGGTGGAACATAGGAGGAGCGAGGGTAAAATGACTGGTAATGAGCATAAACCAAAGTGTATAAATGTGGGAAAAAACTATTGTTCAGTGTGGCTCCCCAGTTCGTTGGTTTTTGGGAGCTAGTCCAAAGCTGTCTCCATTCTGAATAAGCCTGTTGTGAGCAATGTGTGCTGGTGTTTGCTCCCTGCTTGCTCTGGCTAATGAGTAACAGGATCCATGAGCAATTGGATTGTCGTCTCCCTAGTCATTGGGCACTGCATGGAGTCAGGGTCTAATACTTGCCTTAGGCTTTCCTTTTATAAAAGGGGAAAATGATGATTCCCTGCTTCTAAGTGGGGGTTCTTAAGTTTCTTTGACTACTTTTTATAGAGTATTTTGAAATCCTTGGATGATAAGTACTATAGAAATACAAAGTATTGTTATTTTGCCATCTTGTCTTCCTTGCTGTATCTTTTGCCCTAAAACTCCATTCTTAACAGGCTCTGCTGCTTAGAATGAGTCCACCAACTTATTCCATGTGCAGCAAGAAAAGCAGATTGTTGTACTTCATTACACCAAATCTGCAGAAATCCTCCCCTAAGGCTACTGCCAATTCCTTTTTGTGCCAGGAGGGAAATCAACCTGCAGATCCCAGGCACTGATTTTACCTCTGCCAGCTGTGTACAGTATGAAAAGAGGACAGCAGGGTTTCATGAGGCAGTAGGGAAGAGAAGGTAGCACAATACAGGACAGCTAACTATTCACATTAGTATGTTCTGTTTGCAAAGGACATATTCACAATGCACATTTGGCATCTTAGCAACATAACCTTCAATTACTAGAGCTTATTTTTTAGAGGAATCTAGTATTTGTGTGCATGAATTACTGCAGAGTTCTTACTACCTGAACCCTGCTTCCTTCAACTTATTCAACATCATTGGTTCAACCAAAGGATATGCATATTCTAATGGCTTGAAAGTGTCTGATTTATCCACCAAGAAAAAAAAACAGTATTATTTAGGGTAGTACAGGAAAGCACAGTGGGAATATAATTAGAGTTAATAGGAGGAAATTTAGGCCAAGGAAAATTCTGGCTGAGCATCAGAAACATTTCTGGATTATTAGATCTGTTAGACAGTGAAACAATCATCCACTGGGAGAGGTGGAGGGCCCGTCATTAGAGTAATTTTTAATTATACTGGACAAAATACTAAAAAAACTGAGCAGCAGGTTGAGAAAAGGTGATCTAACCCTCTCCTTTAATCTCAGACTTCTAAAATTCATGGCATGGGGTGCTGGCAGCTGTGAAGAGACCTTTGGTTCTTCACACAACCTAGCTATGCATCTCACCTGTAGGTAATGTTAAGTATGTTTCTGCAGAGCATTGAGAACCTCCTAAAAGGGAATGAGTAGCCTCAGTTTCAACTAATGACCCTGAGAGTTTGCTATGTTCATTGACTTAAAAGGGAATCCAAACTCTACAGATCAGGCTTACAGTGGAAAGCTGAGGGTCGGAGGGAAGCAATCATCCAAAACTTGGGTGAGGCTGAGATACCACTATCCCTTTAACTCTTCAAAATGGGATAATGGCAGATGCATTGCTCCTACAATCTCCAACATCCATGGATAAAAAAAACCAATGCATTTTTAGGTTCGAAATGAACTTTGAAACCATTTTTTGTGTCGTTTTCAGCATCTTTGCACTTTCCAGTTTCACTTGGGAGTGGAAAGATAGGAGACTTGAAAAACTATATAGTGGACTGATCAAAGTCCAGATATACTGAAAATCTCATGAAAGTGTCTGTATGTATCAGATTTTCAGCCAAATTTCTCAATCAAAAACTCTCAGGGAGGTCAGTACAAGAGAAAAGAATAATGATGTAGAAAGGATAAAAGAAATTCGTGTTTTTAAGGACTCTGAAGAAGTTAAGAACAGGGGTGGTAGTAGGCAGTACACAGGAAATCCCCTGCTTGTGGAACCTATAGCTCAGGCACATCAGATCATCCCTGGAAGTGGTGTCCATGAGTCTGCCTCCCACGAGAACTCACGTAAGTCTCTCTGCTTCACAGTCTTCTCAGTTCCACCCAGGGGCGATGTGTAGGGGATGCATGCGTGTACACGAGCACCCCCTGCGCATGGCAGTGCACCCCCTGCAAAAAGGCACCGCCAATACTGTTGGTGGTGCCTGCAGACAATTGCCAGTCACCACCACACCACTGGCACTGCTGCCAGCATCTGTGGGCGGTCCACAACTGCCCCTGGCCACCACTGCCAGTGGCACCTGTGGGTGGTTGCCAACTCCTGGTCAGTGCTCGCCACCTCCCTGCTGCTGACAGTGACGGCGGCGTCTGCGGGAGCTCCCCGCTCACCACTGCCAGGCTCCCACTGCCAGTGGTGCAGCCGTACCCCGCCAGCCTCCGGGGTCATGTGCCGTTCATGGTTCTACCCAGCCCTGAATGAAACCCCTATGCACCAGGACTCGCCAGTGCAAAAGCCATTAACATTTTTTACCATAACAAGAAAGCAAGAAAGATTTTGAATGTTTCTTCAAAAAAAAACCTCCAAGTTTTCCAAAGATCATATGTTGCTGCCTCACCCAATATGCAAGAGTGCAATTGATACCTGATCCATTAAGCCCAGACTTGTCTAGGCTTAAGAGACACCTGAGAACAAATAACAGGAGAACAATAGGATAAATCCCTAGAAGGTTGCAACACAAATCATTGTGTCAGATTCTCTCTGATTTATTTCCTTCAGAGATTTGCTATAAACTGCCTGTGGTGAGTGTCCATGTTAACTTTCTACTATATTTTTGCTTTCTTTAAACAACCATGGTAATATCAATCTCCATGAACCTTTTGGGAAAAGCCTTTTCTTACTTCACAATGCTACTCAGGTTTTCTGTACCTGCTTTTTCACTGTGACCCAGATCTCCTAAAACTCACATTAGTGTAATTTAGGAATAAATCCATTGAAGCCAATGGAAATACATTGATACCGGTGGGAAGTAAATCAAACTGTGTAATTTTTGCTTCAGGAAAGGAAAATTACCCTGAGCACCCAATAGAGAAAGAGGGAGCTTAACAGAAATCTGTCAAGCTTGGTTTACTTTTCAGGAATTAATTGTTCCTACTGCTCCCCAGTGGAAGGTGTTAGAGATGCCAGTGGAGTTAATGCACTGTTGGCAGAATATTCTTCTCAAAATTCACTGTAATTAGCTACATAAGCCAAATGATAGGGAGATCCATTTAAGTAAGCTTATTCTCCCAGCTGAGGATGGGTCCCTGCTTAAAGGACTACAGTTCTGGGATTCAGAACCCCCAGTTTGGACTGTCCCGGTAGCTTACAAACATCATTGATTTTTTTTCAGTCCATTGCCCATTTTCTCCATTCCCACCATCTTGACTAGACCACAATCCAGCCAAAGTGTCTCAGGCAATATTGGTCCACAGTCTTCTTAAGAACAGCCCCTTCATTGTTCATAGAAAGTGCAAGCTACTATTCTTCATGGGATCTTTCATGCCTTGAAGAGAGGCTATTAGCAAGAGGATCTGATTGCTTCTTCTATGCAAGTACTTCAAAGCACATTACATTCATTTTTTAGTTAATCCTCATAACTGAATCCTGTGATGTACATGCATATTTTTATAGGCTCTCTATATGCTGGACAGCAGAGAGAAGTGACTTACTAATGCAGTGGCACATTTGGGTAAAGAATTTGTTTCCTTGGCTCCTAGTTTGCTGCTCTGCTTATAAGACTGCCCTAGCTTTGCAGAGCTATTACTCTGCCAAATGACAGCTATACATATGAAGACGTTTCACTGGAGCCTCTGTATGAGGCAGATAATTTGTGGGACAGAGTTTCAAGTTTGTTGCAACAGAAATGCAGTTCATGACTTCCCTTTTATTACGAGCAGGTGCTATACAATACATGTGGTGCTTTAAATACTCTACTGCAATCTAAATCTTAGTGGCTGTAATCATGCAGTGACTAAACATAGAATCATAGAAAGATAGGGTGTGAAGGGACCTCAGGAGGTCATCTAATCCAACCCCTGCTCAAAGCAGAACCATCCCCAACTAGATCATCTCAGCCAAAGCTTTGTCTAGCTGGGTTTTGAAAACCTCCAACGATGGAAAGTCCACCACCTCTCTGGGTAACCAGTTCCAGTGTTTTACTACCCTCCTAGTGAGAAAATCCTTCCTAATATCTAACTTAAACTTTCCTTCCTGCAACTTGAGACCATTGCTACTTGTTCTGTAATCTGCCACCACTGAGAACTATCTAGCTCCATCCTCTTTTGAACCCTCCTTCAGGTAGTTGACGGCTGCTATTAAGACCCCTGCCTGTCTCCTCTTTGCTAGACTAAATAAGCCCAGTTCCCTCAGTCTTTCCTCAGAATCACGTCCCCCCAGCCCCCTCACCATTTTTGTTGCCCTCTGCTGGACTTTCTCCAATTTGTGCACATCCTTTCTGTAATGGGGGCCCCAAAACTGAACACAATACTCCAGATGTGGCCTAACCAGGGGTGAATAGAGGGGAAGAATAACTACCCTTGACCTACTGGCAACACACCTACCAATGCAGCCCAGTACACCATTAGCCTTCTTGGCAACAAGGGCACACTGTTGGCTCATATTCAGCTTATTGTCCACTGTAACCCACAGGCCCTTTTCTGCAGAGCTGCTGCCCAGTCAGTCAGCCCCCAGCCTGTACTGGTGCATGGGACTGTTTCATCCTAAATGCAGGACTTTGCATCTTTTGGCCCAATCCTCCAATTTGTCTAGGTCACTCTGAATCCTAGCCCTACTTTCCAGTGTATCTACTACTCCCCCCGGCTTGGTGTCATCTGCAAACTTGCTGAGAGTGCACTCTATGCCATCTTCCAGGTCATTGATGAAGACATGGAACAAAACCAGCCCCAGGAATGACCCTTGGGGCACTCCACTTCATACCGGCTGCCAACTAGACATTGAACCATTGATTACTACTCTGAGTTGATGCTCCAGCCCATTTTTTATCCACCTTATAGTCTATTCATTCAACCCATACTTTCTTAGCTTGCCTGGAAGAATGTTGTGGGAGACCGTATCAAAAGCCTTGCTAAAATCAAGGTACACCACATCCACTGATCTCCCTGCATCCACAGAGCCAGTCATCTCAGCATAGAAAGCAATCAGGGGTCTGCTAATGCAGAGACATTTCAGGATTTGGATCTCTGCCATGAAAGATTGTTTCAAAACTCTCAAGAAGTGAGGCAATGAGGATGTCAATTACAGTGGGTGAATATTTTTGGACAAACAGCAAGTTTGTTAGGGACCAAAGTTTTACATAAAATTAGATCTAAATCTAGCACATACGTTTGACTAAAACATTTTGAAGGTTTTGAAATATTCTATTTTGACAATTTAAAAGTGAACTGTTTAATTTCTGAAATGACAGAATGTCTTATTCTGACATGTTTAAAAAAAATAATTTGACCTTTTATTTTGAAACATTTTTCATTTTAAAATTGACCTAACTTAATAAAGGGTTTAATAACCCAACAATGACTAAACCATTTTTGCTTTAGGTTGAATGAAGTGCTAGGGTTTTTCCCCTTCCCCCCAATATATTATATAAGTTCATACATACACAGAGAAAAGATAATATATTTATATTACTGAAAAATATCTGTTTTGGTTGAACCTGAGCCTATTCTTTTCTTTTTGTTTTCTGGTTCAGCCACCAAAATTAAAAAGCCATTATTTATTCAGCTCCCTTGTAAATTCTTAAAGAAAGAACATGCAAAAAGGAAGCAATAGAACCTTGTATAATTCGGAGAATTTTCCACTGAACACCTAAAAGTTCAAATATTTCTCGCACTATTTTCTAAACTATACAAACCTCTTCTGCATCAATAAAATTGGCTGGGAAAAGGGTGTACATTTACATGCTGTTCTACAAACCCACAGAATGGAATACTCCATGCCTCAAAGAACTTTAAATCTACAAGACACTACAAACCAATCTTGTGCAAAACATCAGATAATGATGAAATATTGAAATTCAAGTGCAACAATAAGACACTTCAAAATTTTCCTTTGAAACTGTTTTTGATGAAAATTTACCACTATTCTAAATGGAAAGTTTTGTGGAAAATGTTAATTGAATTGGAAAACTTACAGCTTTTCCATAAAAAGCTGAAATTGAAAATGAAAAAAAATGATACTGAAAACTAAAACTGTGACTTCGTTGAAATTACAGATGTTTCATTTTTCAGCTTTTTTTCTTTTGGCAAAGCAGTGGTTATTTTTTTGCCAAATCATGGAAAAACTCATAATTTGCTGTGAAACTTTTTTATGGTAAATGATTACCATTTTCTTACCTATTTTATTATGTTTCTAAATGTTTCTCTGAATTGTGCCAGCTTAGTCAGATTCAGATTGCCATCTGAAATTCATTTAAATTCTGACCCATGCGCACCGTTACCACATTTATTTCCTATTTGAAAGAAAATGTTAAAAACATACTGGTAATAGAGTATGTGCCACGAATGTCTTGACATTTGCCACTGGTGCAGTTAAATTTCCTGTGGTATTTCTAATATTCCCCTTTTAATGATGGGAAGTTTTGCTGACCCCTTGGTACTAGCACAAGTAAATACTTTGATGCAGTAAATATTAAGAACCTAATTGTTTAGATGATAACTGTTTCCACTGGGACTTGCTCCTTTATAAATGAGAACAAAAGTGAGCATCTTCTGTGTCTCATTTATCAGCGTGGCAACGTTGGCAAATGCTAGGAGTTAATTGTGGTGACTACAGTCAAGTAACTGCATTATGGTGACCCACGCTAGGACTGAAGTAGCTTGACGCCACATTCCAGGGAATTTACAATATTCCCTTGCTGAGAGAGACTACGGTTGTCCACTCACTGAGCCAAAGGCCCAGTACTGTTTTGTACAAAGACTACCATCATAAGAGCCGTAGAGCAAAATAGGCACAGTGTGCTTCCTAGCAGGCACTGCTGTTAGGCTGAGGCAGCTACAGTGCCCTACAGAGGCTCACATGTTCTCTTGATTATCCAGTACACTTAAACTTGAGTTATAAGGGTGACCCCAGCCAGTTGGCTGAAAAAATATCTTTGACATCATTGAAAATGTATGCTGCTGCTGAAGCATGGATTTTAATTTGAGGAAAATGTCGGCCATAATCTAGCATACATTAAAAAATATATCTTTTTATTTCCATATGGGTCACGTTAAGGAAAATATTAAAAAAAAATAAAATAACCAACCCCATTATAGGAAACCTCATTAAAGGAGCCTGGAAAAGTTTAGCCAATTTACAGGCTATACATCTTAATCTCCCCAAATTACAGGAACGATACAAAAATGGGGGTTGAGAGGCAAAGAATGGGGCCAGAAAGACCTGGCTGGGGGCCAAACAATGGATCAAGTAGCCCTTACATTCCCCCAACTGTTACCCCTGGTTATTAAAGAAAAGAATGACTTTCCAAAGAAAGGCATGGAAACTGCAAACCACAGACGGTAGTCCCTGCTTTAGGTAAAGGCTGCATAATGTTTACTTATTTTAAAGCCTTTATTCGTTCCAGCTTTATAGATTCCATAATGATTTTATAATGGACTTACAAGAATGGCACAGAGATAGACAGAGATTACATTAATTAAATTAAATTTACCAGAAGGTCTATCCTGTCCTATCAACCCAATTTAGAGACTGTATGCTGGCAGTCCAGATGATGGTGCTAAAATAGGGAAGGAGGAAATAGTTAAAAGGACATCTCTCATTTCCTACTGCCTATCTGCTGGGCTGGCTCTTTGAGACCTCATTTAATTTTCTTCAATTCCTAGCAGAAAATGCATTCATATTTCAAGGAATACTGCTAGCACCCTCCTTGACAATCACAACCGAAAGGCTGAACTTCCTCTCGTTCCTCAGGTGTGGTCCCTCCAGACTGGGGATTGGCCACAAGTAGAATGGATGCAGCAGCTCAGGAGTGGGGGAGTGCATTGGTAACTGGTGTCCTCAAGTTTAGTACCATGCGTTTGAGAAGCAGCACATGCACACTGCTGGTATGGGAATCATTTGCTGTTGTTATATTACATTGCAGGCTTCTATTCGTATGAATGGGATATCAAGATGTCCTAAGTAAGTCTGGCCATGCTGCAGGAGAATGGGTGGGGGAAGAGAGTGGGATGGCAGTGCTTGCTTTCTGAATTGGCTTGGCATATCATATACTGCAGAAGGGATTAAAAAGAGAAGAAATGTTCTGATAACTGAGTGAGCAGCCAGCAGGAAAGCACACCTGATTACAAAGAGTACAAAAAGATCTGCTAGGGGACCTTGAGTGTCTGGGACCTAACCAGTTCTAAGGCTAAGGCAACATGCATGTGTCTGGTACACAGCAGGAACATCATCATTATGAGGCCAGTTTTAGATGCTTGGGTTAGGATGCTTTGCTCAGTTGTATGTTTCTGGAATATGAACTCCTGACCATAGTTGGTACCAAAAGGTTAAGGCAGTAATCTACTATGGTTTTCTCCATAGGGGGATGATTGGAAAGGACTGTATCAGACCTCTAATTTTCTGGCACTGAAAAAACACAGTGATGGCAATGGCTGATCAAATGTTAGCCTCCCTGTCCAACAATTCCAGTGTTAATATATGGTAAATTTAGTAAGTTTGTATATCTGGTAGTGTTACTAGGGTGGGGTGAGTGGGACCCAAGCCCTGGGTGCTGACTAGGAGAGGGCACCACTATCATCCCTTAGGAGACTTTGCCACAGCAGGGCTGCCCGTAGGAGCTGGGCAGGGCAGCCTCACACCAAGCAGTGTGTCTGAGGGTCTGGGAAGGAGTGGAGCAAGAGAAATGGTTTTCCTCCACCTGTGCCCTCCCAGGAGCCTTTGTCAGAGCAGGCACAGCCCAGTATTGGGATGGAACAGAGGGGAGGGAGTGAACAAGGCACCAGAGTTAGCACCCCAGGAGCCTGGTCATGGGACTGCTGTTGCAGAGCAGTGGCAGTGGCAGCAGTAGCCCAGGAATGTAAGCCTTCCCTTCCCCTCACTCACATCCCCCTACCTCAGTGGTCAGCTTACCAGTCATGGGGCAAAGCTATACTCTTCAGAGCAAAGCATGACCTTCTGAATCCACACACTCCTGTGCATACACTCTCTGCTTTACTCCCGTCAGTGATGGCCTTGATTAGAGGGGGAAGAGGAGACAACAATGGACATGGATAATTTTGTTGAGCACTGACAGTTTCCCCCCCCCCCCGATGTATTCTAACAACAAGATTTTAAACTCTTCTTCCATAACCTCAGTCAAGCCCTCTGGCCA
Source organism: Alligator mississippiensis (assembly GCF_030867095.1). Classification (NCBI taxonomy): domain Eukaryota; kingdom Metazoa; phylum Chordata; order Crocodylia; family Alligatoridae; genus Alligator; species Alligator mississippiensis. Next base: position 24,226,328 of record NC_081833.1, read on the forward strand.
GGGGTTGTCCTATGTCAACCTAACACTCATGGTTTCCCCACATAAAGGGAGGAACTCCTTCCCAGCTGACAGTGCATGGCCAGTACTGGCTTGTTTAAGACATTTCCTTCCAACCTTTTGCCCAAGGAATTGTACAGCTTCATGACTAGCTGCACAGAACACTTTTGTGTTATGTGCATCTTCTATGAATTACCCATTCTTTGCTCTGTGTCATATATTAAAACATTGTCCCCAGGGGCTAAGGTTCTTTGTGTACTTTCCACATGAAATTTATCTTGTTGAGTATGCATGTGATGATATTAAAATGGCTGTGTCTTGAAGGCAAGTTTACAAATATCACTGGAGATAATGACCTCTGCAAAATCTTGAGATGCGTCTTGCTCCATTAAATTACAGACTCCAGAATTAACAAATGTAGAGATAAAGAAGATTAGGGAGGGCAAGGAGGATTAGTCCATATTGAGAGATATTGTCATTATTTTCTAGCTCTAAAAGTTCTGTATAATTAAGTTTGGATAACAAAATGGCTTTAATATTCCAGAGTTTCTATAACCAGATAAGATTGAATGACACCAACCTTATTGGTTCTGATCTGAGAATAAACAAGACAGTGGATGTAAACGTATCAGGAAAGGAATTTTGTATTATCTTTCCATTGTCACATTTGGGGAACAAACTGTGGGCTTTGTATTAAAGTGATAGAAAAGTTCCTTTTCCCTCTCTCATGTCTGTTTCAGGAACTTTCTACAAATACATTGTAAGAAAACAACCCACCTCAAAATGTATTAATTTAACAATATTGGTGTATTTCTTTTGTTACTTGTCTTCTTTAGCCAAAGTTTGTTAAGGAAAGACCACATCTTCTAGCACAATAACGTTTCCAGCTCAGAGGCATAAGGAATGATTTTTGCACCCTGGACAGAGACAGGGTGGGAGGGAATGGGAGAAGTGCCTGAGAGCAGTGGAGAGTGGAGGGGAGGTTGGAGGAAGGGTTGAGGGGAGCAGGGGCAAAGAACAGGAGGGTCTTACCCAACAGCAGCTCAGTCCTTGCGTGCTGTCTTGTGGGAGCTGGAGCTGGTTCCATGCATCCCGCCTGGCTGCAGCTGCTGGGGTTCAGGCTCCCCTGGTGCTGCCATTCTGGAGTTGCCCTCCAAAGAGGCATCTGTGACTAGTGCTCCTTCATCCTGCTGCTACACTGTTGCTCCATCTTGATTGGATTGGGAGATCTGGGTGAACCTGGCTCTTGCAGAGACTACTATCTGTAATTCAGATTTGTGTGGGTTCAAAATCCATTCCTGGAGGAATCTAGCTTTCGCCACCTTTTTTTGTTGCGTGAAGCAGCCAAGATTCCTCCAATGTTTCACATGTCTTGCTATGATTTCTCTGAGGCCTCTAACTGTATGTTTCCATGATATGATTATGGTTTTGTTGGGGAATAGTGATTTTTGCTTGAATCTAGCTTTTACAATCTCTTTCCAGGTCTCTGTGTTGCATGGCTGGACAGCAAATTAGTTCATTTTGCATAGTAAATTTTGGTTTGCATTGATTTGTCCAAAGTGCATTTGAATATCAGTTACGTAAGGTATAGGCACCTAATGAAGTCTTTATGTCTAAAGTCCTTGCTTGTTTGCTTATTAGCATCTCTACTGAAGAAGTCAGAAGTGGTATATGTCTAAGACCCAACAGTGCTAGATATAAAATATCTATAACAGGTAATTTAATTGCTGTCTGTTTTTTATCACTACGAGATGGCTCATTCTTTGAAAACAGCTCTTCTATCTACCCTGTTACTGTGTGGATAATTTAATGAAGGACTTAGCCTGTATTGGTAGTTGCTAGCAAATTCCTGAAATGTCACAGTAAAACCAGAATCAGTTGACAGAACCTCTAGTGACATGTGCCTTTCATGCTACAATACAACAGAAGCTTTCCAATCCACAGTTGGTATTTGCTAGTTTTGAAATCACAGTGCATTCAGAATAATAATCAGTTACATGCAAGCAGATTTCATCAGCAAATTTAAATCAATCTCAGAACATTCACCATAAAGAGCCTGAAATTTCAGGACTCTACTGAGTATTTTTTGTTTGTACTCTTTGGAAATACATCATATCACATGGCCTTATATGTGTAATATTTGAGGAATCATCCCAGGCCAAAACTCGTTAACTCCTGTGCTCTGTTTGCAGTTGTAAATAGGAAACTTAGGTAGTGCTTCTAAACTGTGCTGCCTTCTTGGCTTTTTGGTTAAGTTCCTCACATTCATGAATACCACCAATTCCCCAAAACAGGGAGACTGGGATTTTCAAATGATCTAAAAGAATTTAAGAACCAAAATTTAAATATAACAGGAGACTGACAACTAATTCTCCTTAGGGGTCTTTGAAAAAATCCCAGTTACAAAGCAGAAAATGGAAGTGAGTGAGAGCACCACGAGACCTGAAGAGTGCAGACCACTCTGTGACACAGGGCAATGAGAGGAGTGAAATGGGTAGAACAAGGAATCTGAGCAGCATCACCCATGCCTTCAGCTAGTTTTTTTGGTTATTCTAGCATATACACTCAAGCTAACTCCATAAAGCAATTAAAATTATTTGCACTGTAATTAAAAGAATGAACAAGCTCCATCTGAGGAATAAGGGGAAAAGCAATTTCACAAATTACAATTTTTCCACAAACTAGATTTGTGGCATTGGGCAATTCTCTTCACTTCTCTCCCTCTATTTCCACTTGTCAAATATTGGACTAAAAACATTTACCAACCATTACAAACAGCTTGGCATCCGCGGATAAAAATGACTGCTGAGTGCTATGCATTAAGCACACTCCTTTATGTTTGAAATCTCATCTGTTTTGCAGGAGCTTTCATGCTTAGCAGGAATAGGTCCACTGAGTAACACCAAATACTTGTAACAAAAATAGGACATTCTTCCTTACAGATGAAATTTTCAAACTATAGGGCTGTATTGTGTCAGTAAGATTTTTTGAAAATATAACAAGACATTTACAAGAGAAGTAATATTCTTAGTCTTCTGCTAGAATGCTGTTAGTATTCTGAAATAGTGACTGTAGCGTATAATGCTATGTCTACCTTGGAGGATTCTACCTAGGATACTTTGTGAGTGGAGAATAATAGATTAAGCAGTATATAATTAATCAACTAATCTTTTTTTCCAGTCTATCTGTCCAATTATTTGACCATCCATCCGCAGAAGTGCTAAGAATTTTACTATGGTTCCTCACATACAACATACCCCAAATAAAACATGCACCTGATTTATAGAAGGCAGAATGTAGAAAAAAAGATTTTTCCAGAGTCATGGGTGAGTCTGTGACATAGAATAAGTCCTCCAGGAAACACAGAGTGTTCAGCATGGCCTGGATGGAGCTATGGGGCTGGGAAAGGAGAGAGGCGGCATGTGGGGATCCGTGTCAGAGCTGGGGGAAGTGGGACTGGTAGAGGCAAGGGCAGCATGGTCAGGGGTATCAAGTTGTAAAGGTGGGGGCTCAAGCCAAATTTAGAAAATTGGTGTCAAACCCATAAATCTGAATCTGACTTGTTACTACCATCCAGAGCCTGGCAGAAAGGTTACATTTACCTTATGTAAAACATATGTCAGTAAAAAAAGTTTGGTTGTCAGTAAAAAGTTTGAAGATTTTCAGTAAAAATAAATTATTGGGTTGGCAATCCTGGGCACAAGCTATGGTGCTTATCCAATAGCTACTGCTGTGAGAGAGCTAATTCAGCACTCTGCCTCTTAGTTTGCTGAGAAGACACAAGTGGTATCCATCTTGGCAGCTGCATGGCATGCACAGTGTCTCCAAATATGCTTCTCTTCTAGTGAAGAAAACAGCTTCCTTGCTTAAAACATGCACCCCAAATTTGGGGGCTGATTCTGAGGAAAAAGGCTTACATTTTATGTGAGAAAATAAAGCATACCATATATTGATATCACTTGACTAGAAATAGGACCCATATATAAAACATTCCCCCTCAATATAACTCGAGAACCAAAAGGGAGAAAGTGAGCAGAGGCAGCCACTGAGAAGTTAATTTCATGTACTAATCAGGACAACTGGTTCTACAAGGAAGCTACCAGGTCATGCCATGGGAACTTTGCACAAGCATATTGTTAATGTTGTTCCCTGGCTGCAAATGTGTTGCCTGTCTGTCTAACAGAAATACAGAGGAACTGATGTAAGGATGTATAGAAAGTATCAAGGTTCAGTTCTAAAGGTATTGCTGCTACCCTGGGACAGAATTTCACATGTTGCCTAGAGATCACAAGTTGCTGGTATTCATTAGAGTGATCCTTGAGAATTTGGGATAAAGATGATGCTGAAGCTATTGTGCATGTATAGGCTGTACTGTAGACAGGGGCACTTTTGGGGTATAGGATTCTTCCTGTTTCTACTGCAAAAATTAGAATGATACACAGATGGAGAAGCAAGTAGTTTTTAGAAGGGCTTCATCTGAATTTCCTATTCTTGTTCTTCTAGGAATCAGTCTTGAATCTACTTGTCTCTCTTTCTGTGCTTCCCATATTGCCATTGCAATATAATATATATGGGAAGGAACAACTTAAGCTAGCGTAATTTCAAATTTCATCTTGACCCAAAATAGAAACATAGGCATACTTTTAGGTTGAATATGGGATTCAGACATCTGATGCAAAAGAAACAGGATGGCCAAATGGTCCAGTGACAGCATGAAGCACTGTCATACTTAGATCATAATTATGTTTTCTATGGAGCAGTGAGCTGGGCTGCCATCCAACCTCCAGGCCATTCTTTGGTTATCGCTTGCAACATTCTGCAGAGGCAGGAGAGCCACCAGAGATCTTTCCCAGTCTGCCAATGGGCCAGGCACAAACCTGCAGGCCATGCCAGGAACTCACCAGTGGGACACCAGCTACCCCAAAGGAAAACGGAAGGTCAGGGAAAAAAACAAAACTAGTAAGCCACACATAGATACCTGCTACACCTGCCAAAAAGTACCTTTTAGGAACAAACCTCTGTAGTGACCCCAACATGTGTCTGTGATTCTTAGTCCCAACCTGCCTCTAAATACACAGTTGACTTTTCTGATAAGTATTCTTCTTCACTCTGTTTCTGTCTTTACCACTCTGATGCAGTGAGCTTCAGCCCAATGAAGTTTATGATATATAATGAGAGGGAGTACACACACACACACACACACACACACACACACACACACACACAAATATACTTATAGATATATCTATATATGTATATGTGTGTATACCTATATATGTATATATGTATGCATGCATGTATGTATGTATACTCTCTCTCCCTCTTGTTAAGTCCATAAGGTGCAAATCTACTCTGCCTTCTACTTACCTTCAGATTAACATGGCTATGTCTCTTTATCACTCAGGCCAGAAGTGGCACAGCCCAATGGATGGTGTGCAGAACTGAGTGCCAGAAACTACTGTGCTCCAAATCCAACTCTGCCATAAACTCATTTAATCTTGGAGAATTTATTTAGCTATAATATGCTGGTAGCTACTCCTGCTTACCTACCACATGAATGGATTTAAAAAGAATTGTCTATAGTTTCTCCTTGGTAGATTGAATGTGTTTCCTTAGCTAAAGTGATCAGTTTTGTTTTACTTCTTTGGCAGGTCCTGTTTAGACCCAAGTTTATATTCTTAGAAGAAATAAGAAGCTGACCTTATAATTCGTCTAATTCTTTACCTGGCTAATACTGTATCTGACAGCTGCCCACGTGTTCTTTCTAACCATGTAGAGGATGCCTCTTCCAATAATATACTATAAAACAAGGTCTGAATCTGAAAAATTCTGACTGTCCTCAACTCCCACTGAATTCAGTGAGTACTGAGTGGGCTCAGCCCTTCATAGGTTTTTGCTAACAAGAAGGAAGGTCTAGCAGTGGTAAGGCATTAGATTGGGACTTCCACAGATCTAGCATCATTTCCCACTTCTCACACAGGCTCCCTGTTTGATCTCAAGGAAGGTACGTCCTCTGTGCCTGAGATCCCTTTTTGTTAAAGCAGGATTGGTACAGTAAAATTAAAAAAACAAACAACCCCCCCCTAAAAAATATTAATACCTAGAATCCTAAATGCTTTGATCACATCTTTGCTCCTGCTACATCAGATAATACCTGCATATGCACATAAGGTGGAAACATTCGACTTTAGAACTGAACATTGTTCATTTCCATACATCAGAACATTATTTTCATGCATCAGTTTTACCCATTCTACATCTGTCCTGGTCTGTGCATCTGTCCTGGTCTTTCCCCCACCTTCCAACTCTCTTGTCTGTTTAAAATGTAAATTTTCTGGGCAGGATTGTTTCTAACTGGATATCTTTGTAGCACCTAGCATGACAGGGCCCTGATTCCATATTGGAGCTTCTGGACCCTTCAGCATTATAGTATTTATACCTTTTCTGTATTCAGTAATCGCAAGACATTGTTGACTAGATCTCTGTGATACACTGACTGGGTAGCAATGGTACTGGAGTTAACAGTCATGATCTCCAAAAAAGAGACTCCAACTCTAAAACAGTTAGATGGGACAGCTGCAAGACTAAATCAGCAGACCTTCTGGGACAGCCATTCAAGCTGAGACAGGAAGCTGTGATCTATCCCTCATAATTTAAAGCAATGGCATAGCTGCAATGCCTTTCTTTGAACCTTAACTGCAAGGTATCAGGTAGAGTCAGTCTGTCTTGTCCACTGTGCTAATGCTGGGCACTTAACACAGTGGAGTAGGACTGCAGCTCCCAAGAGCTTCTGCTAGGCAAGAGTAGCAAGTTTGCTTTTTTTTGTCAAAGTTTAAGTTGATCCCCCTTCTCTTGTACCCCCCTTGCTCCCTAAGCCTGCTTTTGATTTGGTTTTATTGGCTAGTGAAAGGAATCATTTACTAGTCAAGGGCCAAGCAGTGACAAAGGAATGTAGGTAAATTAGTTTCAGTTCCTATTTCTCCCCGTCTTCCTCCTTTGGAATTTGAGCTTTAGAAAATAAAGCCCCTGCCCCCCTCCTCCCCTTGCCACAACCCTTTCTAAAAGGATTTTTTCCTCTAAACCTCTCTTTCAAGAAAGAGCTTCTTTTCTCCAGTGAAGAAAACCCTCTGCTAAATAACTAAAATGTCAAGGTGTATGACAGATTCAATGAAACACATTTAAAAAAGCTCTTTGCTTGTATTTAAAAAAATGCAGAAATAAATTGTGAGTGCGATAGAGCCTGTTTTAATGAATAACTACTTACACACTGGGAACTCCTACAGGCACAAGCGCCATTCCACAGATGCTGAAATACAGTTAAACTTTAAACACTTAGCTAGAGAAAATGTGCAGGACTTGCATAGAATCAAAATGGACAAAACCCGTAGGTTCAATCTTTCATTACTCAGTCATAATGAAGAGCTCAGCATCAAATTAATGAGGAAGAGACTGCAAGCTGTCCGGGCTTCTCTCTTTCTCTACTTTTTATGTAGTACTAGTTGCAGATCAAATGCTGGAAGTGGAACTATTTGGTTGAGTAAAGTTACTCACATGCTTAAAGTTTGCAGGATTGGGGCCTTCTTTTTATATAACGTTAATGTCCTTAGCACACACTGTAACCCAAAACGCTTTGTGAGGGTAAATAATACAAGAGATTATATAGTATTAATGACAGAAAGCAGCCTCTCTCTCTCTCTCTGCTCCATTCCTGTTAGTTTATCCTTACTTTCTTAATGTAGAAGTGAAAACATCATCTTTTTTTTTTAATCATGCAAGACTCATTGCTTAGTATTTTACAATACTCTTCATAATTAAATATATTTTGTGTTCATGCATGCACAATAGAGACCTAAAATACAAAACAGTCCAGCCTATGCTTAAATAACAATGAGGTTTAGGACATCAGCTGGCAGAAGCCAGGAAATGTAAGTTAGGGCTGATATTCCCTCCTTGCCTTACACTATTGTGAGTGAGTTTGTGGGAAAAAGCACAATCATGAGAGCGGTAAGGTTGGACTGTCAGCCCTAAGTCTACATTTCCTGACTTTTGTTGGTTTGTGCCACAACCTTAATAATTGTATTTAATTTCCTTAAGAAGAATAGTAAGATATCTTTCCTAGAATGCTGTAAGATGCACAAAGTTTATTTATTTTTGCAGCCAGGACATCAGCCACTGGAGAAATACAATCTGTGTTTGAGAAGAATTTTTCTTAGGCAAATCTACTATGGTTTCCAGGCAGCTTTAAATAAAACTATTTTGGTTTACAATTTCTAACTAATATTATCTAAACTATTGTTTTGGACCAAGAACTGCCTTTCCCCCCATAGAGGAATCTCGTTGGACTAAATACATAGGATCATTTTTCAAATGTCATTGACAGTGCAGCATTTTAGAGAGTGACTCTGGAGCCAGTTAGCCAGTTTCTTGTCTCAGATCAGAATTTAGGAGTAATTCACTTGAAGTCAGTGGAGTGAGTTTGTATAAAATGAGTGTGAGAGAGATCAGAATCAGGCCTCATGCTTCCTAGCAGGAGCCATTATGTGGAATTAGATCCCACTTCTATGAAAGTCAATGGAAAGGTTTTCACAAGCATTGGCTAAGGCCCTGTTTGTGTGCTGACTGAAAGGCTCTTACTTTATAGAGAGCATGAAGAAACATTCCAGATAAAATTGTCAGGCTGCCTAATCTTTATGTGTATGTGTAATCTATGTGTATACCTGTGTATGTGTGCTTGTATGTAATCTGTAAACTGCAATTCCTTTTGCCTGATACATGTTATGCTGCTGTATCCTCACTAAAAGTTGAAAATTGTTCTATATACATTTCCCTGCACATTTGACAAATATTTCTTATTTACTTGAAAGAAACCTTCCTCACCAATGGGGTAGCAAACTCTCAGTAAGAATCCTTCTGAAAAGTGATTGAAAAAGAGTTTGAAAAATTCTTAGCATGAGAATTTTGACTTCTTTTTTACCCCTTGGGGGTAAAGACTGTATCTTCCTCTAAGAAAAGAGTCTTTGTTTGGTTGCTTTTTTTTTGTTCTTTGTTTTTCATCATGCCTCTGTCTTCAGTAATAATCATACATTTCACTGTATAGGATATCCATACACATTTCCATTCTAAACCATTATTATTATGCTGATGTTGGGTTTCTTGGGTGCATTTCATTCAAGGAGCTGAAATACCAAAACAAATTAAACTGCAAAGTACTGGAATCACTTGAGATGTTTCAAGGGTTTTTTTAATGTAAAGTTTGAGTTTTACACAATGGGGGAAAAGTGCTCAGAACTAAAATAAAAAAAAATAAAATGCAAATAAACATCTTGCATTAATAACTTAAGAACTGGCAAATCAGCATTTCCTTTTACCAACAATAATGTGCGTACTAGCAGTATAAGATTTTATATATACTCACATTTCATGCTGAAGTAAATTTTTGCCACCCAGGCTCCCATGAAAAAAATGGTTTATAAAGGAAGAATACTTATGTAATACTTAGTAAAATGCAATGAGGACAGTAACACTAGAATTATACATACTGCAGGAATAACATCAATTTGACATATTCTAAAACGCTTAATTGACCAAATATGTGATAATGGATTTGAACAGATATAAGAAAATTAATTAGTGTTACCCCTGTATCCTTTTTAATCAAATAAGCAAAATATGTGGTCTCAATCTAAGTAACAAGCATAGCCTATTGTTTGATTTGCACTTAAAGATCAGACTGGTTTTAATGAAGCAATAAAATGGAATCTTACACTCTAAATTTGAGAAATACTATTAGAATAAAATAAGATAAAATAAAATCTAACTCTGTTTTACAACTCTGAAATGCCACTGAAATATTTGGAGTTATAACAATGTATATTTGGAGTTATAACAATGTACACAGAGTGGAATATAAGCATTAGCTTGTTTCTTACTACTTTTTAAAAATGAGAATTATATAAAAATATTGGATTCTATTGCAAAGCAACACATTTAAAAACAACAACACATTTTTTGTTCACAGCTTCTGGCAGACTAGATTCATTACATGACACACTTTTCTTGGCTGAGTTTTAAAGATAAAATTACTTTTCTGCAGAAAAGAGATTTTTTTTTTTTTAATTGAGGTCTGGAAGTCACTATCACAAAAATCCAAATAATACACACGTGCATGCACACTCACTCACTCAATGTCCCCTCCCTTCCCCTCCTTCCCAGCAATTTAAGCATATTGGAGATTAAAGTCTTTTGGAAGTATCCAAGGTCAAATCTTAAGTAAAGTGGGATTAAAGGAAGGAAAAAGTGGAATTTTTTTTAACTAACTGAAATAACTAGGAAGTTATTCTTACAACCTCCTCTTTCCAGGCCAGCACTAAGCAGCAAAGGTCCTGAGAGTGTTTGAAAAGTTCCCTTTCCTTCTCTCTCCAGTGCTGTAAGAAAAACAAGTTAAAAAGAGGCAAATCAAAGAAAGGCAGAACTGTTCCATCCTGAGCTCCAGGGGGCACTGTTATACCACAAACTCCTGCATAACCAGCACTAGTTTAATTCATCATTTAAACAACAACAACAAATATTTGACTTCGCAAACCTTCTGTCTTCAGATGTTCCAAACCAGTATTTCGGCAAAGGAAATGAAAAGGGGAAATCAAACAAGCTTTTTTTCTCTCTCTCTGTTTTCCATTCGTAATATTTTATTTCTACAACAAGGACAAACCACTAGAAAGGCAGAAAACAAAATATGAAATTTCCCTTCCTTTTTTCACTGTAAAGCGTTTTTTGTTGTTGTTTTTTTTTTTAAATTCTGGACTATATTAGATTACTTGTTTTTTTGGTTCCCGCCTCCCCCCTTTTTTGTTATGTTCTTTGCTTTGTTTGTTTAAAATTAATGTTGGAGAATGAGGAAGAGAGGAAATAGTCTTTGGTAGAAATACACAGCAATTACCAGTTGGTCTGAAACTGTAGGCAGAAGCTGATGGCAGAAAATGGTCATGTTTTATGTCGAAATACTTTCAAGCAGGGCAGAAAATTGTACTAAAGCTGGTAGTATAGAGCTCTTTATATAACATAGAAATAGAGAAACAGGTTAGATTTTACAGCTTTCTGTAGAAAGGAAGGAAGAAAGAAATGAAGAAAGAAATTCAATATATAATAAAGATTTAATTTTGAGTCCTAATCAAATAATAGCATGTTAGATTCTAGATACAAATAATAAATGAAAGAAAAGAAGTAGAGTTGATGGATACATTTCATTATTTATCATGGGTTATATAAACACTTCTCTTTCTATAAAGGAAGGATTTGCGCTCTGCAAGTTCTGCCTTGAACATTTCAAGTTAAAAACAAATGTTTTAAGAAAAGAAACTAACATAAAACAGCCCTGTATTGGCTTTTGTGTCTTTTTAAATATCTGTGGCTGTCTCCCCCTGTCTGAAGGAAAAAGCCATTCATTAAATTAAGAGTGAACCAGTTAAACTGGACCTTTCATTGAAAAAAGTCTCCCAGTGATCCATGCTTTATTTGGTGGATTGTCTTACAACACAAATAAACGAAGGGCTTTTTTATCTCAGGAACTAAAAATACTAGAAAGAAAGGAAATCCAAGCCAGGCAGAAAATACTAGGAAATAATTTCCTATTAAGCAGACCCTCTGCCTCCATGTATCTCAGATCTGAATGGGTTTAGGAATCATGAAAGTACACAAGAGACAAGGGCTCATATTGCTTTCTCTCTCAGGTTAAAAGCTAGTGACAGAGAGGAAATCAAATTCAAAAGTAGCATCAATGTTTACAGTGTGCAAAAATAGATGCAAATAAATATAGACTAAAAATCCATCTTGACTATCTCCTGTTAGCTAGCTAGTGAATGAGCCTGATGCTGCTCCCAAGAAGTATCTGGGTGCAAAATCTGGTCCTGTGCATATCAATATATTTAAAAATAAATATGTACAGTGCTACTTGGGTAACTGCAATATTTATTTATTTGGTGAACAAAATGCTTCTATAACTATCCACCGTGGATGATTTAAAATAAAATTCATATTGTAATTATTTTTTTCCGAACTAGTCCAATCCTGTAAATCATGCTTTGGAGAAGTGCGTGATAAAAAAAACAAGAAACCAGGATGTTTGGAAAGTATAGTTTAAAACAATCCACTTGAGACAAAAGAAAAACAAACGAACAAACAAAGCACACCACCTTAGACTTACTGCAAATTCAATTTCTAAAATATTTTTGTTAACCTTTTCCTGTGCAGTGCCAATCTTGTTTCTTTAATTTATATTTTGTTTGGGCAGATGCTTCTTGAAATATTTCTAAGTAAAGACTGCATTTTTATTATTATGTAATTAATGAAAAATGAGGCACAGCAAGAGGATGTATAGTGTGATGTAGAATTCAAACTGTGTATAGAAGATAGAATAGCATACTACACACTGAAAATAAATTAATTATATGCACACCAATCTACATGCTTAGATTTGCAAAAGTAACTTGGTGACTTGGAGTTCCTTAGTTTCCAGGTGGTGAATTTGAGACACCATAAAGGGCTTGGCTTTCAAAAGCATTCAGCACTTTTTCTGAGTGTCCCACAGAGGTGTTTCCTAAAAGATCACTTTTAAAAATCCTACATATGTATGCGCACAAATACATACACTTTTTACCCACTGATGATACGTGGAAATAGCTTTGTTCTTACAACTTTGCCCAGTAATTTTGTGTGTGCTTAAATGTCATAAATCCAGTAAAACCCCTTTGGGCCCACAGTGATATTCTAATTAATACTGCATAATGGTCATTCCATTAAGTTCATTATTAATAATACTTATTAATACATTAAAAAAAAATCTGGAACCACTCTCGAGTTTTTGACTCTGACACAATGTCTTAACAAATAAATGGAAAAGATAAGTGCCTTTCTTAATGCCCTTAGCATGAAAACCAAAACAAACCAAACCAAACCGCTACTACCACAATAGTAATAGTAATGAGAATATATCACCTTTCCCACAGAATTGATTTCTTCTAGTGATTTAAAAACTGTAGGTCCAGTCTTGCAAACATAGTACCTACTACTTGCGAGTCACTCTCCTAAGTTTGTTGGAATCATTCGTATTAATGAGCACAAACATTGATTGACTATATTTGCATGATTGACCTCATGCTACTTTCTGCTGTGCAATGCAGAGAGGAATCAAACATGGCAGAGAAAACTCCCAGACATCAATGGCAGTCAGCAGGGCCTGGCCTAAGGCACAGGAAAAGACTGTCAGTGAGGCAATGAGGGACCTTGAGGCACAAGCTTGTGATTGGCTCTGGGGCAATCACACCCAGGCAGTAAAACAGGGGAAACAGATAGGGTTGGTGATGCGCTCTTCTCTGCTGTGCCCAGATATTTACTGGGAATCTGTGTCAGATACTGGTGACAATGGTTCTTTTATGCCAGTGTTCTCCTCCTCAGAGAAGGGGGCACAGGGATGGCAGGCAATGACTCCCCATCATATTTTAAGACACATTCTGAAAGGGAAATGGATTCCAGTCAGCTGGGCTGTCCACCCGGATGGGCAGTAATCTGTGCATATTTGCCATTACATAAACTGATTTCACCACTCATGATCCCTTCCCTGCCTTGTGCTGAACCATATTCTTCCTTCCTGACAGGCGGTGAAGATAACCACTGAGTTTTGTCTCAACGATTTATGGGGGGCGGGGGACAGGGATTCTGTGGAAAGCTACCAAAGCAAGTGGTGCTGTATGTAGAATACAATTGTTTGAGGTCCACTTCTTCCACTGCTTAAATGCAACCATGTGTGGGGCTATGCACAGCTTTTCAGCAGCTTCGGGCAGGGCATAAAATAGACTGTTGCATTTAAAAGAAACTACAAATACAATTTAGTGTTGTGGGGCGACGTTACCCTGGAAAGGCACTAGTATTAATGTTCCTAACAATCAAATTTTTAAAGTAGTAGGTTCATTTTATGGAGTATTCCACTCCAGTAAAAATTGGAAGCTAAATTAAACTTAAACAGGCCTTACCAAAAGAAGTCACTTAGTTTTTGGCAAAAACAAAACACCAGATTCACTTTTGGTGTCATGAGATCAGATTTTCTAAAGACCTTAGCTTTCACGTAGATAGCTGAGTTTCAAAGATGCTCAGTACCAACAGTCATCCAACAGACTGAGCTTAATTCAAGATCTGGATAGTTAAATGAGATCTGAGCCCTTCTAAAAACCAAACAAAATGGGCACAGCCTTACCTTTGACAAGAATATACAGACCACAAAGACTACAAGTTCCAGGATGCAAAGTGCCCTCTGGAGCTTAGCTGGTGATCATTTATAACCTGTAGCCCATAGTTTACTAAAATAATACTCAGTATTGTCAACAGTTATACAACATAAATAAGCCTTGCTTACAGAGAGTTTTTAAACTATCTGAACACTTGAACTTCAAACCCATTCCTCATCCTAATAAGAGGATGTGAGTGGGAAAGCACCATTCCTCTTCAGGCAGATGTGGTCGTTTCTGACTAATATAGGCAAAAGGGCTTTGGAGCAACTTAATACTATTTGTGCTTTGACAAAATGTTCATTTTATACTGTTAACAAGGAAATATTGCTCTGGGTTATTAAGGCCTGAAGGGCAGAGTCTGTACTATCTGATCCATCCATGTTGCAGGCTGTTGCACTGAAGCACAAAACAGCTGCCTGATTTCTTAAGCATCTAACAAGAAGGGAGAGAAAGAGCAAAGAACCCCTCCCTTCCCTAAGCCTCTGCTGCAGAAGTTTCTTTGTTTTAATTTAGAACAAGCCTCATCTGTATGAGATGCAATTTTTTTTGGCATTTCCATTAGCACATTTAAATTGCAGTTATTACAAACCTTGTTACCCTTAGGAATGTACTTTCCACAAGCTCTCCAAGCATTGTTGGAGAAGCAAAACAAGAAACAAAAACTTTTGCTTCAATTTTTCAGCAAAGAGGGAGAGGAAGCCAACTCAGAAATGAGGGGATTATCTATTATGAATCAACAGGAGGCACTTTTGAAAGAAGAAACATTGCTATCCAGATTTGAAGGAACTGAAGCATTTATTGGAACAAAAAATGCTCTTTATTCAAATGTTATTTGATTGAATTGTGTATTCCTTCTTGAAAAACATGGAAAATGACTGAAGGAAAATCGAATGTAAGGTTGTATGCTAATCTTTTTTGTGTTTCTTTCTCAAACTTTTTCCTTCTTTCTGTTCCCCTCCCTCCATGTATTTTTCTTTATGACTTCCTGTTTTACCTCCTTTCATTCAACCCATCCGTCTGTCTTTCTCAATGGTTTGCTCCCCCACATTTTTCTAACTTATGCTAGCACAGATTAATAGCTAATGAAACTGTGTTTGAATGGGACATTTGATTTCTTGCACCGATCCCAGCTTAGAAATTGAACTCAGCTATGCACATACAAAGTAAACAGATCTCACTGGGCATTGACAAAGAGACAACCTAAGTATATCATATCATCTTTATATTACTGACATAGCTACTGACTGGTTACCCTGAACCTTTCTGGATCTGTTGGTAATAACAATTCATTTCCTTGCAGTTGAACCTGTGTTTGTATGAATACAGACATGACAGTAGCATAATATTCTTGTATGTAAGTGCAAATTCAGCTAGAAAAGTATATGCAGACAACAATTTATGCGATAACTCTAGTTCCCATTTGTTTGCAAATATTCCATGAGCAGATTTTGATTTATAGTGTTTTGTTCATTATCGAAAATTATTCAAGGAATGCTTTATGCAAACATATTCCAGCTTGTGGGTTGTTTACTAACAATTTGCCAGGGCTAGTCCTTTGAGTGTTTATAATATGCTATGTGATTGGCCATCTGGGTCACATGGTATTGTTTCTGCTCTAAGATTAGCTGGACCCTTGGTTCACAAAGTACCTTTAGTAAGGCCACGTGAATGTTTCAAGCTCAAATCCTTGGGCAAAGACATTTGCACATGTCCTCATAACATTTTCCTTTCCCACAAACAAAATATATCTGGCATAAATGTTTGTGGAAAATGAGTCAAAGGATTTGTGATTACTGTTGAACTGAATTTGTGGTTTGCTCACAAATACCTTTTGCAGGAGTTCAGCAAACTCAGAAAACTCTGCTGGTCAGAGTGAGCTCATGAGCCTATATTCACTTTACAAGAGCTAGGGCTTGGAGCGGTAACTTTTGGTGAGTCTTAGGCTCAAGGCACCAGTGTGAACTAGATAAATGTATACTCTCTTAGTATCTCATGCACCTGTACAAAATTGGGCTTAGACTGTACAATAGAGATTAGTGTGCTATAAAAGCTCCCTGAATAGTGTCAAGTGATGAGCTACAATGTTTTGTCTAAGACTCTCTGGGGGGCAATCCACAGATGTCAACAGAGGACTGTATAGCACCAGCAGAACTATTTGTTGAAGGGGCTGTGGTAAATAGGCACCATTGCTTTATGAGCAGTGCAAATCCGTCCTTGGTATAATTACAATAAAAGACAACTACGTTTTGAACATGAGTCCCTGTATTGCCTTCTGAGCATGCAACAGGTACTTAGTAGCTCCAGTTCAACATGCAGGGTTGTTTATCATAGATTCATAGATTCATAGATGTTAGGGTCGGAAGGGACCTCAATAGATCATCAAGTCCGACCCCCTGCATAAGCAGGAAAGAGTGCTGGGTCTAGATGACCCCAGCTAGATACTCGTCTAATCTCCTCTTGAAGACCCCCAGGGTAGGGGAGAGCACCACCTCCCTTGGGAGCCCGTTCCAGACCTTGGCCACTCGAACTGTGAAGAAGTTCTTCCTTATGTCCAGTCTAAATCTGCTCTCTACTAGCTTGTGGCCATTGTTTCTTGTAACCCCCGGGGGCACCTTGGTGAATAAATACTCACCAATTCCCTTCTGTGCCCCCGTGATGAACTTATAGGCAGCTACAAGGTCGCCTCTCAACCTTCTCTTGCGGAGGCTGAAAAGGTCCAGTTTCTCTAGTCTCTCCTCGTAGGGCTTGGTCTGCAGGCCCTTGACCATACGAGTTGCCCTTCGCTGTACCCTCTCCAGGTTATCCGCATCCTTCTTGAAGTGTGGCGCCCAGAATTGCACGCAGTACTCCAACTGCGGTCTGACCAACGCCCTATAGAGGGGAAGTATCACCTCCCTGGACCTATTCGTCATGCATCTGCTGAAGCACGATAAAGTGCCATTGGCTTTTCTGATGGCTAAATGATGGCAAATCATATATATTCTTTCCTTAAGCCTTTGTTTTCCCAGTGGGCTAGGAAGCCAGTGCCACTCTCTCCATCATAATCTGGCTCTTGTTGGCTTTCTGGATCCTCTGGTAATTTAAGTGTATCCAGTGCTGGTACCAACCTGTATGATTTATTAAGGAGTATCACCATATTTTTCCTCTTAAAGACTGAGTACGTATAGGTATTTTGGACACATTTTGCTTCATTTGTGGGTTCCTTTTTTTTTAAAGAAAAATTTGAAAGCGTGTTTGTGTGACTCTGCATTTGTGAGTATATGGAAGGGAAACAGGAGATGGGTCAGATTACAAATTGCACTGAAAGATTAAAGATGTAAATACTGTCTTTCACAAACACAAGCACGTTTTCACATATATTCTCTCATTTGACAAACATTCCCCACCACTTAAGCATTCATACAATCCCTGTTTACATTAAGAGGCAGTTTTTCAAATGTTTGGTGCCCACAATTGAGCCCAGATTTCCAAGAGTACTTGGCACCCAGTTGTTCCCATTGTGACATTTTTATGGTCAGAAATTCAAAATAGCACAGCATGCTGGGAGCCGAGGAATTTTGAAAATCAAGCCACTTATTTTGGCACCTAAGTGGAAGCTGAGCTCTTTTAAAAATCTGGCCCATACATTACAAACTCAGAAAAAGTATCATATAGTTACATTTTCTATCCCACGCACACTCTAGCACATGAATGCTCTTTGCCAAATATTTCCTCTTTTGCACATAAACTAGAGTCACATTAGTTCCATTGAATTTTGAAAGTTGGTGGTGGCGTAAGAAAGAAGCAAAGTTCAAATAAAAATCAGATCCGGTAATTATGGGATTTTCTGCATACATATTTTTTCAGACTTGGCTTGGAAATGAAACAGAGAAAAGAGAGACCTATTTCAACTAGGTTAGGAAGCAAACAAAACCACATTGGAAAAGGGTGAGGGTAGATGAACTCCTTTTTATGAAGGCGCTTGACAGCTGAAAAGAAAAACAGTGAAGTAACTTGTAAAGTGGATAAGCCTATTAAATGTTACATTTGCAATTTACCACTTAGCATTATGGATTCTACCAAGAAAGACAACTCAGTAGTAGGCGACTGCATGCTCCAATAATAATAGCATTTACTTTCAACTAACCAGTACAGCACCCCTATGAAGTACAAAAACAGCATTATCTCCATCTTGCCTCTGACACAGGAAATATCCCAGTACAGGGAAAAGCCAGGGTTTGCCAAATGTCTGCTGCCTGAGTGGTTCCCCAGGCTTTGCGTTCCTTTCCTTACTTAGAATAGCTGTTGAACTTCCTCTTAGTATTGCAAAAGACAACTTTTCCCTGCAGAGAGCCAAAGATCTGATCCCTAACAAATAAAAATACCTTAGAAGGGAAATAAAACTTCATGCTATGTAGTTTATAATAATTTTTATTGATTAGGGGTTAGGATGAGAACTTCAAGGGGCAGAATTACTCTGTCTTCCTACAGCATCAAATTTTATACCAAGCATGGCCGTTAATAAGGATAGGGTACTAAAATAGCTGGACCACAGGTGTGATCCAATATGGCAATTCTCATGCTTCCCAAATTTAAAGCCTGCTGATGTCAATGGGAATCGTTCTGTGAATGCAGTAGATTTGGGATTAGGCCCTAAGAAGGGTGATGTCTCTTGCTTGCTGGTGAAAAGGAGCTGTTCTCATAGGCTAAGTACAGACAGTCAAAAAGCCCGAGGGAGAATCGATTCAATCTAGGCAGCTTCTTCTAAGCTATGTAAGTTGAACTGATAACCAACTGAAATGATGTTCAGCTTTCAATTGGGAAAGGCAGGGAGGTTTTCCTCAGCCCAGACAGCTCTGGGGAGCTGAGGGAACCCCCCTGCCCCCTGGACCCTTCTCAGCTGCTGATTGCTTCAGCCACTGCCACAGGAGGGAGGGAGAAGGAGTCCTCCTGGCTGGGTGCTTACCCATGCAGCCCTGCACAAGGGCACCATGGAGCCCCTGCCTTGTGGGGCTTCCCCCCACCCCAATTCAGCATCCCCCAGCCTGGGGCAACCCCAGAGAGCTGAGGGGAAATCTTCCACTCCCGAGCCCCAGAGCTGTTTGCCTTAGTTGCTGTTAGTATCAGAAATAGCCCAGGGCAGCCTCAGGGAGCAAAGGGAAAGTCTCCTGTTCCTCCACAACTAGTTTTGCCTCAGACTTGCAGCAGCTGAGGCAAAACTGGCTTCAGAGGAGGAGAATTTCCCTCTGCTCCCTGAGGTTGCCTGAGCCTCTCAGGGGCCAAGGCAAGCAACTCTGGGGTTCAGGAGGGGAAGAGTTCCCCTCAGCTCCCTGGGGCTGCCTCAGGCTGGGGGACCATGGGCTGGGGTGGGAGGAAGCCCCCCAAGGTGTGGGCTCCCTGATGCGCCCATGCTGGGCTGCATGGGCAGGCACCCTGCTGAGAGGACTCCTCTCTCCCTCCTGTGGCAGCTGCTGAGGAATGAGAGGAGAGGGCTGTAGAGGGTTAAAAAGCCCCTGCCACAGGGGATTTCCCTCCCCCCATGTGCTGTGTAGACCCTGGCTAGGAGGGCCTGGGGGTTTGTTCCCCTGCCCCACCCCCCATCCCTATGGTCTGATGGACACAGGCAGGAAGCAGGATAGAGAGCACAGGGGCAAGGCAGTCTTTGCTCTGCTGGAGCAGGCAGCATAACCCAGGGCTGCAAAGCATGCTGGGATGCTGAGGGACTGTGAGTTAACTTGAACCAGGAAGAGATCTGGGACAGAAGTTCATGAACCGGTTTGACCTAAATCAGTTAAGTCTGATACTACATCCTACCAGGTTTATCTTAAATGAGTTTTGGCCCTTTTGAAAGCAGTTTATGTGCACTGAACTTCTGTTCTGTTACAGGTTTAAACCAGTTTTCTATCACTTAAACCAGTTTATGTGTAACTCCTGCCCCTAGCCATAAAAAAAAGCAGGAAGAATGGTCCTAGACAGGGGCAGAGATTAGGATCTTGGTTCTGGGAGCTTGTGTTAAGTGAATGTTTTCTTATGTTGGCACTGACATATCAACAGCACATCAAAAGCACAGACTCCTTGCAGTTGAACTGGCACCTAGGAGTCTTCCAGCATCCAGCTTTCTAGTGCCAGAGAATACGAGCTCTCTGTGGGTATAAGGAAACAATTAAAGACAGAGATTGCGCCAGTTAAAAAAACAAATCCATCTTCATTGGTTGCCTACTGAGTAGGACATATTTCCCAAGCCACTTGGATTGCCTTGATGGAATAGACCTGTTTGATGGATATCAGCTTTTCACAGCATTTGTCTGTACTTTATTTGCCTTCATGTAACTCATGTTAGAACAGGGTGACTCCTTGTCTCCGTGCCCAGACTGCCCTGTATAGAGAGGATTATAGCTCTGCTTTTAATGAAGGTTAGCTTTAAGGTCACTCTCAATACCCCTCTCACCCCACTGACCATCTACCCAGTAGCACCCTAAACTCAGCCTCCAGCAGCAGTCTGGCCTGGCCCCAGAAGCTCTGCTGGACTTCCAGGAGTGATGTTAACACCAGGGGTGGGCAAAATGGCTGATCCGACGGCCAGTCACTAGTGACAGCCTGGTGTGGAGCTGGGGCAGAGCTGTGATCTCCTGCTTGTGCACCCCTGCCTAGGGTGCACGAGCCGGACTTTGCCCATCCCTGTGTTAACCCCAACCCTCCTTGATCTTTCACCAGTCCCTTTCTCCAGTAAGTGTTGAACTCACCAGGGCATTGTAAGTCTCCAGTACTGGAAGTCAGAGATCACCAATCCCATGGCTCCCTGGTTGATCTTCCTGTCTTGACTGCCTGCAAGTGGTCAAGCAGAGACACAGAGAACAGCAGTGAGCAGCTGCTTGCTAGAAAGGCGTGGCTCAAGGGACTCCCTGTACAATGTGAATTAACTTTGCTGTGGCCCTCAAGGTAAGCTTTAGACAGGGAGAGGCAGCTCACATGGCTTTGGCTAGTAGAGGGCAACCCTCAGTGTTGACCCAAGTATCTGCAGATAAACTCCATGAGCTTGTCACTCCTGTCAGCAAAAATAATTAGGGTCACATTTTCAAAGCAATTTATTTACATTTAGGAACATCAGCCCTATTATTAAAAGTTACTTAGGGCCCCTTTACAGTGTGGTGGCAGCAGCACCTCCCTCTTGGGCTGTTCCTGAGCCCCCTGCCTGTTGACCTGCTCTAACCTGGAAATACATCTGTGATGCCACTCTGGGGTCCACCCTAGTGGCCGCTGTTAAGAAAGTCAGAGCCTGAGTTCTCATCAGCAGCCATAGAGGAAAATCCTGGAGTGTCTTTGGAGCCTGTTCTCCAGTTTGGAGGGCATCAGCAAGCGCAGGTAGGTGGATAGCAATGGGACCTGCCTAGCTGGGCTATACCACTGCCTCAGTATAGATGAATCCTTAAGAACCTAAGTCTCATGGAAAGTCAGTAGGATTTAGGGTACTGAAGTGTGGATTTTCAAAGGCATATAACTCCCATTGATTTCTATGGGTATTAAGTGCCTCCATACCTTGTTCATCTAGACTTAGATTCCCAGGGACTTTCTAAAATGGAACTTAGGCTCTCAAGGCACTTAAGTAATTTTGAAAATTTTACCTTTATTTCCTTCCTTTGGCCCAACTAACAAGAAAGTCCTGTGCTTTATTAGATGCCTCTGACAAACCTGCTACCACCTGAGGAATCATGACACCCTGTTGTGCTGGGTGAGTTTATTCTGTTGTTGAATTTATTTTGTTCTCACAAAGCCCTCATTTTAATGTGTACTTGATCCTAGGTTGACA
Organism: Alligator mississippiensis; assembly: GCF_030867095.1. NCBI lineage: Eukaryota > Metazoa > Chordata > Crocodylia > Alligatoridae > Alligator > Alligator mississippiensis. The sequence continues at coordinate 24,248,390 of NC_081833.1, forward strand.
TGGAGGTAAATAAATTCTTTCATCTGCTTTTCTCCAGCAACAAGTGCTTGTTAAACGAGCTACACTGGAAAGGAAGAAAGAGATTCTGTTTCAATAATAGCAGCAATTTCTGCCTGTGTTTTCCAGCTGTGTGGTACATTGGACTGTACATGTGGTGCAGCGCACAGTCACGGTTTGAGAATATTTCTTAACATCATAGTTTTGTTTTCTCTGCTGCTATATGTCATAATATTTCTATCCCCAGAACAATTTTTTTTAATGCTGATGGTATAGCAGTTGTTGCCTCCTCATCCTCTGTCTCTTTTTTTCCCTTATTGGTCTGAGTGCCCTTTACAAAGAGCACTTACTAGTACTAAGTATACAGTAATGCTGGCAAGCAAGGTGCTATTTTCACCCTCTAATGCAGCTTATTCCTCTTGAGTATGATTGCAGTACAGATATCTTGCAAGGAGTTATGGTAGTCAAGTGCTTGTGACGGGCCAGAGGCAGTGATGTAGAGGGGTTAAATTGAGTTTTGCCTCTTCCCCTCTTATACTAAGTGCGCAAGGAAAGAACAACAATTGGTTGCTTGGGAGGTTGAAGGTCAGTATATTGTCTTTAGGAAGGATGGGCTTCATACTCAGCTTGGTAAGTGTGTTTTGAACCCCAACCTTGGGAAATCATTTGTTTCTTTTTTCTACCTATGTCAGCTTAGGTTTCTGGTTATAAAGGTTGTGCCATGAGGAAAAGACCTTGCTGACTGTCTCTTTCTTTTTTCTGATGAGTCATTCTACCTGTCTGCATTTTAGTTGTTGTTATTTTCAGTAAAAAGTAAGGATTTTGATAATGAAAAGTCCAACTGCAAGTAAATGAGTACTGGTGTTCCAGCAAGTTTGAGGTCATACCACCATGGGTCATGCTGCCCTCAGATCTTAAGACTAAGTAGGATCAGACACTGATCAATAGTTACAGAATCAGAGGGCTACAAGGAATCTCAGATAACCTAGTCCAACCCTCAGCACAAATGCAGGACATGCTATTCCTATACAATTCCTGACAACTATCTGCTAGACCTGTGTGAAGCAGCTAGTATTCGCTTTTGATTCAGCCAATTCAGGGGACAGCGATTTGATTTGGTGATTTGAATCACTGTCCCAAATCAATTTGGCTGAATCTGATTCAGACATTCAGCTGCTGCTGAATCAGCTGAATCTCTGAATCTCACAGGCCCATCCCCTGCCTGCTCTCCCAGCCCAGTAATGGCTGCCTTGCCCACCCCAGCTCCCAGCACTTTGGGAAAAAAAGCCTGATGGTGGAGCAATCCCTGCTGCCCCTCACTGTCCCATGCCACCTGGGGGGTTGGGGGCTCTGCCACAAGCCCCCCAACCCTCCATGCTCTCCCAGCCGCCCCCCCCCTAACACATGGCTGCTCTGCCCGCCCCAGCTCCAGCCCTTTAAGAAAAAAACACAAAAAAAAATCCAGGACTCACTGACTGCTGCCCACCAGGGGGCAATCCCCACTAGTCCCACTGCCCCACGCTGCATGGGGGGCTCCGCATAGGTCTCCAGAAGCCACGAGGCCACAGCACGAGCTGGTAAGTTTGGGGTTTGTTTTTTTTCTTAAAGGGATGGAGCTGGGGCAGGTGGGGTAGCCATGGGGGGCTGGGAGAGTGGGCAGAAGTCTGGGGGCTTGTGGTAGAGCCTCCCAGGCAGCATGGGGTAGTGGGGGGCAGTGGGGATCATCCCCCTGCCTGGCAGCAGCCGGTGAATGGAGGCTTTTATTTAGGCATTAGGAGCTGGGGCTGGGCAGGGCAGTCATGGGGGGGGCTGGGGAGGGGGCACTCGGGGGGGCTGGGGGAGCAGGCAGGGGATGGGGCCTGGCAGGGGTCCCGCCACGGTCCCCTCCCCCCTCCTCCAGGCCCCCCGCCCCCTACTTACCAGCTCAGAGTCCGGGTCCAGCTCCCTGCTGTAGCAGGTGAGGACTGCCTGAATCACCAAAGCTCTCCAAATCTTTTCTGAATTGATTTGGAGCTTTTAATTAGTCCCTTGATTTGATTCGGATTTAGAGATTTGGCCACCGAATCAGGCCAAATCTCCTCCGAGTTGAATTAGCACCCGAAGCTTCACACAGCCCTAATAGCTACCCACTTTTTTCTTAAAAACCTCCTACTGAGGAGACGCAACGACTTCCCTGGTTATCTTGTTCACTGTCCCACTATTCTTTACAATTGCAAAATTTTCCTGAAATGGAATCTAAATTTCTTTTCTGCAGCATATACCCATTGCCTCTTGTCCAGCCCTCTGTGGCAGATGAGAAGACTATCTCTTCTTTATAGTTTTTCAAATATTTAAAAACTGCTGTATTATGTGCCCCCTTAATTTCCTTTTCTCCAACTTAACATATGTGTTTTTTCTCAACCTTTCCTCATACATGATGCATTCTGACCACTTCAGTACCTGACCATTTTTCACCTCTGGATCCCCTTTAGTTTCTCTATATCCTCCTTAAACTGCAGAGCCCTAAACTGTGCACAGTATTTGGACTTAACCATAGCTGAGCAGAGTGGTACTATTACCTCCCGTGTCTTACATACAACCTCCTGCTAATACAGCTAAAACTTGAATTTACTTTTCTGATGACTGCAGGCTATCAGATCGTCAAAGAAAAGACAGGTGGTGCTGAAGAAAGTATTGGTGAGTCAGCACCAAAGCTGATGATCAAACATACTGCCCGGTATCAGCTCCTGGAGTTTCCATCATTTAGAGAAAGCCCCAAACTTAGCAGCTGCTCATTTACAGCCATTAAACATCCACTAGCATCTGTGTCCTAGATAAATTCACAGCTCAAGCAATGATATTGTATCCTGGCAATTTTTGGTCTTGCAATTTTTACTGGAGATAAGCAAAGGTAGATATAAAACACTTTGAAATCTGCTAATTCAAATGAATGTGACTCATTGTATTAGATATCCATGTTATTTAATTAAAAGGAAACACAAAAATAGATTATTAGAAAAATATTTCTATCATGCTGTAGTGCTAGTACCCCCACTGAGAAAACAAATACTAATGCAAAATTTCATATTTCCTCATTGCTCAATTCAAATGGGAGTGTCTCCATACCTGATTTAGAGTATAAGATCTAGAGCAGTGAGAGGCCAGGGGAGCAGTGGGTGAGGGAAATATCTTTCATCTCTGGCTGTAAGTGTGGGCAGAGGAAAGCCTGAAAAGAATAACAGAAACATAGAAAATGAGAAAAGATAGGAGGGGCAGATGCAGATAGGATGCCTAGGGAAGACAGGGTAGATCCAGGGATGAAGGGCACCAGGGACCAAAGAAGAGGGAAAGGGGAAGAAGGGAGAAATGACCCCAAGGGAAATAGAAAGGAGGGGAAGCTGTATGTTAATTGGAGAGGAAACAGACACTAACAGAGGGAGGAGGGAAGGAGACAGCTAAACAGTGAGGAAAGAAAAGGAGAAGGAGGGGGAGAAAGAAGGAGACGGGGTTTAGAAATATTTTCTAGAAAGCTGCTGCCAAAATTGTCTGATAAAACATATCCTCTTCCCAGCTGCATCTCTGAGTAGTTATGTGATATATACAAAGCATCCAAACTTATTCCCATTATATTGTTCTGCAGGGCGGGAAACTCCATGAGACAGATTCATCGGGCATGTTATTGCCTCTGCTTATATAGCCCATCTGGCTACACTTATATGTTAAACCCATCGGAGAGGAAAACATAAGGAGCTTTCTCTGCCTGACGTGTGCATAATGTTTTTTGGCCTGTTACCCATGTGAGGCTGCACAGTTCCCTCTTGGCTTTATAGTGGGTATTATCATTAACAATATACCCTGTCTACCAATGTTACAGGGGAATCTTGGAGTCAGTTAAAGCTTTAGCAAGTGGGGGGGGGGGGGGGGAATCTTGATAGCTGCTGAATACCTGCAACTCCTGCTGTCTTCAATAAGAGCTGCAGTGTATATATTTACAAGCTTGATATTATACCACTGATACACTGGGCATTTTGCCACTGATTTAAGTGGGAGTAAGATTCACACCATAAATACCTAAGATTTATAGTTGTCATTCCTTCAGGGCTTATTACCTCCTTATTAGGTGCATCTACATGTTCATTAATGCACTTTTGCTATTGCACATTAAACGTAGTACCTATGGGCACCTATACATGAGTGTGGAGGCTGCTTCGATGCACTGGAATTCCAGCATCTTTAATCGAGTCTGCTGGACTGTGGCAATTGCTGCCTTTCAGTAGCTCCCTGTGTCTTGTGTATCAGCATCCTCACCCTTAAAAATGGTAGCAGGTGCACTTGAACTAAAGCTTATCAAACGAGCTTTAGTTCAAGCACCTCCACTGCCATTTTTAAGGGTGAGGATGCTGATACATGAAACATGGTTGTGCTTTAATTAGAGCAGGTCTTGGAGCTGCTCTAATTAAAGCGCCACATCCCATCCCTGGAACATGTGCAAAAGTGCCCTGTAATGTGAGGTACTAAATGTGTGTTAGGCTGTCCTAATGTGCATTAGCAAAAGCACATACTGTTTTAGTGATGCTTAATGCTCAGTAGCCTATTTTTACTGTGCATTAGCATATTAACATGTTTTTGATGTGCCATTTTAATGCACAGTAAAATAGGTTCCTGCACATTAAAGCTCACATGTAGCTGCATCTACTGAGGAATAAAGAATCAGACATCTATTTTCTCTAGATCTCTGCTGGTCTTCAACCACATCCACAGGGGCTGCAATTCTGGTACAACATCTATCAAGGTCCTAGTGCTGATGCATCCTGCTTTTACCCTCTTAGAGTTTCTAGGGGCTCTGTTGACCAACTTCATCAAGCTTCAAAATCCCAACTCTTGTTAGCCCCCTTCAAAACAGCATTGTTGTACCTTCAGTTCTCATCAGTTGCCACACTTCACACTCAGAAGGAGACAAACTCAAAGGAGAGATATTATTTTAAGTGTAACATGCTTCTAACTATTGCCACATTCCTGTAAAGATGCTTATGCACATGAACCATTCTAATAACCTTGACTGGACTACATACATGAGAAAAGTTACTTTTCTATATGTAATTGTTTGCAGGGCCAGAGTCTAAATTTCTCAACTTTTATTCCTACTAAACTTTGAACTTAAAGTGACTCCAATAATTTGAAATGTCTTCAGTTTCAAAAACTGAGTTAAAAGTAGTTTTAGGGCCACGCCTGCCCCTGAGACCCCTGCTGATTTTTGTGGTATTACAATAACATTTTTGCTTTCCCCCCTCCCGCCCGCAAAATATCTTTACATGTTTCTCTCTCTTCTTCAGCTTGTGAAATTCCACACAGGCCAGAGGAAAAGCTATCTGTCTGTGTAGATGCACAGGGAAACTAACTAGATGTAAAGTCCTGTCACATACACAAAGTTATCAAAATAAAAAATAGCAAAAAAATGTTTTTCTCTAATCTCTAGGAATCATAGCTGTCACTTGTGACAATAGTACATACAACTTTTGTTTTGACTGAAGTGTGATTTTTGGTCAAGGGTGCATGGTTTCTTTAAATGAGTCATTGCAGGAAAATTTCATACCCAAATGTAAACAGCTGAACTAGCAAATTGCAAGTGAACTATTTGCATTTTTCTTTCCAACAGTTTCCTAAGGTCATGTTCCTTTGATTAAGTTTGTACGAAGGATCCTGTTTTAATTCCTCTGCTGGGGTAGAATATGTTTATGGTAAACTCTTCATCATACACTCACACTGATTTCTATCTCTAGAAATACACTCATCTGTTAGAGGCAGACTGGAAAATTAGCTGATTAATCTAATTAACACAACCACACAGTAGATGAAAGAGGTGGGGGTTTGCTCTCACCAGGTCTAAACCTGCAGCCTGGCTCTAACCTGTAGCTACAAAGGGCTCAGAAAACTCAGACTCAATTTAAATTCAAAACCACAAGACTGTACTACTATAACAACAATACAAATAAATGAACAACATTGAACAATAGCAATACCAGAATACAATGACAGAGGAGGAAAAGGAACCGAGGGGAACGCAGGAGAGAAATAGAGAGCAAAGCTCCTTTTCTCACTCTGGACTGGGAATGTTGTTGCAGTTGGAGGCTTAGTTTTAATTTCACAGAGACTCACAGGCTCTCAGCCAGACTAGTGAGGCACCCTGCACTACCTTCCTCCTCCCTCCCAAGAATTTCCCTCACACCTGGAGGCTCAATTCCTTTACTAGGTATGGGCAATACTTTACCCACCTAATGGCAGTGGTAGTGACAAATAGTGGTTAGCTAGTGAGATAATGACCCCTGGGTCCTCACTCACTCTGCCACACAGATGAGATGTGACCTCCCAGGTGATCACTCAGTCTGTAATGTCCCACACACACCATTGCAGAGGAGCTTGCCCCACCAGGCCCTCACCCACTATGACGATCTCATACACAGACTCACATACCCCACCCACCCCAACCACATCCAAGCCCACATTTGAACTTTGAGGCTTGGGCTCAGGCTCTTTTATGGGCCTTAATCAGACCACATCTCTGAACCAATCATACTCTTAGGGGCTGTGTCAATCACTTCTCCAACCAACAGGTGTGCTTGTCAGTCATGACTTTGATACACATTTATCAATCTCTCACGCTTCATCCAGTCACAATATCGATCACTAAAAAGGTGAGCTTCATGTCTCTCACCATATTGGTGCCAAAACTGTGATGTAATAAAGAGCCAGTTCCACATGCTCACAATGGAAGAATTGGGTCAAGATGTCCTCCAATACAAAAGGTTAGCTGGGCTAGAGCCTTCCAGCTCTTTATGTAACTGAACATGTGTAATAACTCTGTCACAGAGCGGCAAGGCCAGAATAAGCTTGAGGCCTGCACATCCACGTACACAGATAGCTATATACTTAAAGGGATCAATTCACACAAATACAAATGCAAAGTTATAGCCGCTAACTTTGTAGTTACCTTCATATGCTTACATACACAGAGACTTAAAACCATGCACAGATAGACATATACGCATCCCCAGTCCACCTAAAACTATACAGATATTGACACAGGGACCCCCTAACATATGTGCTCCCAGGCAGAATTCCTTATCAATAATTATTCATTTGGTTTATAAATGTCCTATTTCAGGTGGATATCATTGCTAGGACCTCTGAGATTCAAACCCAAATTTTTTTATATCTGCAGGCAGAAGTCTAGGCTACAATAGCATTAAGCAGCAGGCCAAACATCAACCTCAACTTGGTCTAGGTCTTTCCATGATGTTCCCAATGAAAGACCAGGTGACCTGGGTGAACCAATAAGAGCCGAAAGCTCCAGATAGGGGTCTTATAAAACTCTCCCATGTCACTTAGGTCCCCTTTCCAGCAACAATGTTGTTAGCTGTTGAGGTCTTGGATTGTTTTGGCCTTTATGGACTGTTACCCTGACTTTGACCTTGACTTGACATCCTTGCAACTGGCTTTGACTACTGTTTTCTGATAACTCTGTGACTCTGGTCTAGTTTTTCAGGCCTAGCTTGTTCATGATTCTTTTTCCCTGGGTCCTGCTTCTTGAATTTCTGGCTTTATCCTTGCTTCTGCCTTTTGATCCCCTTTGCTCTATCTTGCTTTCTCTCTGACCTCCCTCTGCTCTAGACTGTCTATGTCAGTGGTTCTAAACTGCTGCTGCTAGATATAACTGCCCCACGCACTCCTCCCTGTTTCAGGGATCTCTAACTGGTCTAAAGCAACCAGCAAAGCTTCCTCATGTTGTGTAGCTCTTTTTGGTCTCCCCCCACTATGCTCCTCCCTGAAAAAAGTGAGGGTGGAACTGTTCCATCCACTTGTTTCTCAAAGGGCCATTGGGAGTGCCAGACCAGAAAGAGCTGCACAGCTCAAGGTATCTCTTGTCTACTTTAGGTTGATCAGGGCCCTAATGCAGGAGGAGCATGCACACATGGCACAGCCCTTCCTAGGTTTTGCAGCATGGGGCAATTTCATTGTAGTTGTACACCCATTCCCAGCAGCAGAACCCAGCTGAGAAGCACTCAGGTAAACTGAGGTAGCATCAACAGTGGTTCTCAGCCAGGGGTGCCACCATACTCCAGACTGTGGTGGTGGGATTTCTTGCTCCTCAAAAGGATGAGAACCACTGACTTATGTCCTGCTTATAGGCCTGACAGTAATTGAAATCAGAGAATTTGAAGATTGTTGGAAAACAGCAGAGGAAGATGGCTGAGAAGTGCACCTGTGTCTGCCTGTATCTCCCAGACCTGAAAGGGGACATTGTAGCCTTGGACTTATTTCCTACAGCAGGTTTGTATCACAGAGGGTGTGTCTACATGTTGTCCTACTGCAGTGTAGTGGTGCACTATGTCACCATATGGTGCGCTATGGTGACATAGTGATCACATGGATCTACATGTGATTGGCAGCTACATTGCTGTAGCAATGTACTCCCTCATTTTAGCATGCTGCTACAGCGACATAGTAGAAATCCAACCATGCGCCATGCACACAGCGCAGTATGGGCAGTTACTGCGCTGCGTTTTAGTACTTCCAAACAGAAATACTAAATCACAGTGCCATAGAAACTTTGCTATACAGTGGGTATGTAGATGCACCCAGAAACAACACATTAAAACAGACTTTTGCAAAAGTACACAGCAGTCTACATCTCCCATGGTTTTTGCTTGCCGTGGTTCTCAACGGACCAGGTGGAGTCTCTGATAACTTTTTTGAACAAATGAGGCCATTCCAGGACCATAAGTCCTTAAAATTCTTTGGGCTCACTGCTTTGGAGCAAAGAAATCCCCCTCTCAGTGCACTGACCTTTTGTTGGACTCTTCTTGTTTCTTGTTCTTGCTTCTGGTTTGGAAAATGTAAAATATATAACCTATATTTCTTAACCTTGTAGTTAGAACCTGTTATGTTTGTACTTCGCCTTTAACCTCTTCTATTTATTCATGTCCTTTCCTCCATCCCATGTACTTCAGCTCCTTCTCTTCCTCTCTCTCTCTATTGCTTTCCATTGGCTCATTTCCTCTTCATCCTGCCCCCACATTTTTCATCCTATTTTGTCAGATTTCCCCAGCTGGTCTCTTTGCTGCCATACTCTCAGTTTGCATTTCCTTCAAGCACATGCCAATCTACTTCTTGATTTTGTTCCCTTTGTTTCTCACAGCCCTTCTCTTTCTTCTCCAGTTCTCATGAGCTTCTTGGACACAGTCTCTTTACTTTCTTTCCTTCAAGCTGTTTTAGTTTAAAAGCATGTTTAAAAGCATGTCACTGCCATTTTCTCAGCCCTGATGTGCATTTCTCTACTTATCTAACTGCATGCACCACAATACCAGGCACTTTTAAAAGTGCTGTGGCGCAAACATTTGTACAAATGCCCTCACATTGGAGGTACTAAACTTAATGCGCATTAGGAAAAGTGCATTAATGCACATGTAGACATGCCCAGTGTGTTTAATCTGGAAGAAAAAATAATTCTGAGAAGCTTCTGGAAGCTAGTTTTGGAAGTTACCTTTAGGGGAATTATCTGTTTATACTGAGGATGATTTCTACTGATGTAATACAATTTCTACTAGTGTAATACATGTACATGTAAAATAGGGTTTGCACCACTGCAGGATTTGTGCACTAGGTGGTTGAGCCAAAGTAGCTAATTCCTTAAGACTTATTTGTTCATCAGTGCAACTATATCCCCATAAACGATTTAACAGTGCATGCTTTAAGGCCAGGCTTTTATTAAGCACAAGTGGGCTCTTTATGATTCTAAAAATTTTACCCCCCATGCTGCAAATTTGCAGTGTTTTAGCATGCTGAGCATGAAGTTGTGGCACCACAAAGAGGTTTGCAGTGCCACAAACCACACAGGCCTGCATTTCTGGATCCGGCTTGGATTTGCACTACCATCACAGAGATCAGAATATGTCTTGGTAGAAATAACTTTGGATTTACATAAGAGTAATTCCCATCCATGGTCACGTTATCAGCAACTAAACTGTTGCCCCCACCTGGGCTAGCCTGGGTGAGGAGGGTGTGTGGACACCCAGCAGGACTGAAAACAAGACCTGTCAAAGGGTGGATGAGCTTCCTGTGGGCCAACAGCCATCCATACCTGGAGAGGAGATGGGTGCCACTAGGTCACTTTGTCCAAAGAATCACCAAGGATGCACAACATTTAAGGTGCCCCAACAATTACAGAGGCTTCAGGATTAACTTGGCTTGACTTGACAAAAGCTTATTGGTTAGGGCACTTGCCCAGAAAGCAGGAAACCTGCGGTCTAGACTTCCCATTCTATCCAAAGGGGGTTTGAACCTTTGTGTCCTGCTTCTCAACAAAAGACTCTAAACACCAAAGTGCTCTCTAGCCCTCTTCTTGAACCTGCCCCACTCCATAGTTAACATTTTTTAGGTAAATAGCTCTGGGAAAGTTTCTGCCCCGTGAGGAACAGGTGTCTAAGTTAGATTCTATGTTCCTCTCTCTTCCAGAGTGGCATCCATTGCACTGTGCCACATGATCACTGGCTTGATCTCCTGGCCCCCCATTTCATCCTCTCTTGACTGCCCAGGAGGCCATCTTCAAGAGGACAGCTGGAAAAGGGTCTTTGTAATACTTAGCTTGTGACCTGGTAGTTGGAGTACTTTGCAAGATATAGGAAATGTAGGTTCCAGGTCTCCTCCTCCCTGGACAAGTGCCCAAAGTTGAAGATTTGCCATATTCCTTCAGCTTGCAGCTCAGTGAACATCTGGTGAGTTTCCTGCAAAGAGCTGAATCACAAACTTCATGTAAACTATGGATCTGTGTACATGCCACTTAAGTGCATGAAGGGAAATAGGAATTAGCTCTCTGTCTCTGTGTTAAAGAGGCTCAATCCAGCCTGTCCAGCTGGTGGCCTGTAGGCCATACCTGGCAGCCCACAGTGTCCCATCTGGCTGCTGCTCCCCACATTGCTCCTGGGGCAGGGCAGCATGGTAGGGTCAGCCAATGGTATGGGCTCATGCACCTGTACCAGCACCAGCACCAGCAGTGAGGTCTGGGTGGTTGGAGGGTGCTTGCCCAGTGGCAGCCAAGGGCAGAGGTGGCTTGCACTGCCTGTGCAGTGGGGTCCCAGGGAGCCCTTGTAGTGTGCAGCTCCCAGCCACTCTGAAGTTGGACAGCCCTGGTATAAATGGACAATTGAGAGACAAGGCAGTATTATTATCCCTGTTTTATAGGCAGCAGATTCTTAAAGAGTATTTAGGGCTGGACTTCTATTGATTTAGATTCCTTTGTGTAACTGGCTCTCAGTAGTCCTGTTCAAGGTTGGACACAGAACATATGGCAGAGCTGAGACTAGAATTCAGATCCCTTCAGTCTCTAGCCAATGCCCTCTCTACACTAAAATCCTTCCTTTTGACAGTTTATGGTAGTGGAATGGCAGCTAGAGAGAGTTGTGCAGTACTAATGAAAGGATGTAGATATTAATTAACCAGTTAATCACACCTTAAGTTGTGACCCAGCCACATGTTCAATCAATTAATTGTATGATAAAATGAGGAACAAGCCACAAAGTTGTTCCACAAAATTGTATATGTTTGTAGCTCGTTCCTAACACACCATTAATGTAACATGTGGCCAGTGAAAATTTGAAAAGCACTGATCCATAGGTGACTAAATACCTTTAAAATCTGACTGAAAGATATCAGTCCTAGGAGCATTCTGGTAAATGTGATTTAAATGACCTTGATTAAGCCCTTATTTTGAAGGGAACTAAAATGAGCCATCTGCTTTCCCTCCCTCTCAGTTTAGCTACATGTACCAACTGGGGTATTTGTAGCAACTACCTGAACCTGACCAGACAAGCTAATAGGAGAAGCAGCTCTACACATTAGCACCTACAGTTCATGTGTTGGTGCAAATTTTACCAGAAAATGTAGAAACTGGACCCTAGCTCAGTTGAAATTCCTTTATTTTCCTTGTATAGTAACAACTGCTTGCTAATAGTTCAGTTGTTTAAAACTCTTCCTAAGCCAATGTATATGATACCATTTTGAAATTTATATGAGGTATTGGTCCCATATGTTAAACTAGAAAAGAAGCAAATGTGATCTTAGAGCTATGTAGAATTAAGTCCACCTTAGGGTCAAGCCTAGCTTTGCACTTATCAACCTATCAACAGCATTCCCTTTCATTAGATAATTTCATTCTAAATCAGTGCAAACACTCTGTTATATCTAATATATCAGGCATAGTGCGGGGAGTATATTATTTATTACCCCAAATTAGGGGTGACTGCATTAGTCATGAATGGCGGAGCCATATCTGAGTTGCCCCTCTTCCAAAACAATAGGTAGTGAACCTCACCCATCTCTCATCTGTTCCATCTAATAATTTATTAGTAATATTTTTCTTGTCTCCTTGTTTTAAGTCTCCCTCTGCTTTTTGCCCTTTGAAGTATACCAGTTTCTATGGAAACAATTATGATATTAATATGGGCAGACCTTAGTGACATCTAGAAATGCAATTTGAAGCGAGTTTATACAGTTGTTTGAAATGTATACCTTAGTTTGTGAAATGTAAAATTTTAATACATATCAGAAACTGGTCTGACCGTGTGCAGATGGTTTAAAGAAGATATATTCCCTTCATTTTAAATATAATCTTTTATGGTCCTATACTCTATGTAGCACAACATATTGAAACTCTGGAGCCCACAACTCCTACAATTTTCAGGTGACTGCATTTGTTTCAGAAAATTGGATATTATGAAGGGACATGAATTGATTCTGTCCATAGGGATTGCTAATTCTAATTTTCCACTGTCCTTTCATTTCAGAGTTCTAACAGAAGCCAGTGGGCATGTCTACATGTGCATTTACACCGGCTTAAATTTACTCTGCAGTAAATTACTGCGGAGTAAGCAGGAATAGGCTGGTGTCTACATGTGCAGGTGTTAAGGTGCATTAATGCTGTGTGTAGACTGATTTGGGACTAAAGTTAATCCGCACAACCAGTGTTACTGCGCAGTAAGACATCTACACACGTGTTACTGTGCAGTAACTGATTAGGTATAAATTTGATACCTGCATGATGCAGATATCAAATGGGCATAAGCTGCCATATTTATTGTGCAGTGCAGGCATGCACATGTAGACATGTGCCTGTACCATGCAGTAATTTCAGTTACTACACAGTAAATATATATGTGTAGACATGCCCAGTATGTATCAGAAGCCAACTGTCTAATATATGGCCTTACCCATGGATAATTTTTTTGAAGTTAGAACCAAACCAAACAAGATGTTGGAATGTATGAGAATTAAATGTCATGCTTTTATTTATGTTTTTGTTGTCTGTTGTCAAACTTCCTATAGAAAAAAAACTTGCAGAATGAATAATGGGAAAAACTCCATCTGCTGAAAACACCTGTTTTCTTAAAAGATGGTTTAATTTCAGTGAAAAACATTTTTGGTTAAAATATTTTGGCCAGCTGCATTATGTAGTCTCTCTTGTCAATATTAAAGGTGTATACCTGGTGGTCGAGGTGGGATTTTAGGAGTAGAAACAATAGAAATATAACGGCATAGTTATGACTCAGATTTCAGTGTGTATTTAAGATTTCAGTATTGTTTTCACTGTACTTTCATATTTTACAATGCATGGTGTTTTTTTAAAGTGTCATTAAATTTTACGTTCTGGCTTTCACCTATGTGCTTTTTTTTTTTTTTTTGATTTTTAAGTTGCAAGCTTTAAAAGCTATCTTATTTCCCCCATTCAATAACTGATTAAAAAAAATGCCATAATGGGTCAGTCCAGCAGTCCATCATCTAGCTCAGTATCTGGCTTCTAACAGTGGCAGGGGTGGATGGATGCTTTAGAGGCAAAACATCTTACGTTAGATTATTTGCAAGCTTCACTCTATCCTGACAGATTGTTTTAATCTGAAACTTGCTTTGATTAGGGATTTTATCTCTCTGAATTGCTCTGCAACACCTTTTTACAGAACTAGCAGATCTGTGTTGGTTGATGCTAGTGTTGACCCCCTTCAGAAGGGCAAGCACTGAATTAAATTCTCTCTTTAAGCCTTGTCCTAATCGTAATCACCAAAGTTGACCACCTTTATTAAAGCCATGGTACTTTGACAGCTTAGGGCAAGGTTGTCAAAGCTATGGTCTGTGGACTAGATTTGGCCTGCAGCCAGACTGGAATGTACTTATGTTCATCTGTCCTTCCTATCAATTTAGCTACCAAATATATTAGTTAAGCCAGAAGCCCCTCATCCTGTGGCAGAAAAAAGATTAAAATTTACAAAAGAGCAGGGAACTGCTAGAAAAGGCTGAAAACCCTGTGCTCTTGCACTGCAGAAAGGCATCCCAACAGCCATGGTGCCTTGAGCTAATGATGATGTATCAGCCCTGATTTAACTGAATGCTTTTGTGGTTTTAAGTCAATCCCTTAACATCACATAAACATCATTTTTTGTGGTTGAAAATGTATTTAAAAAATCTGTCTAATTAACCAATAGTCTATAACCGCTCTTTCAGAAATGTAATTGGATTGTCATGTAAATTCCTAATTAGGGACTCATTAGAATGGTTTTTATTTATGTGTACTAGTGCCCCACTCAAACACTTCTTAGACTGTCTCCAATGTAGTCATTACAGTCTGTTGAAACAAAAGTTGCTTGCAACATATTTTTTAGTTTGTATATCCTTGGCCTGTTCCCCTGGAGCCATGCTGAATCAGCGTGACAACTGAGCACGCTCAAGACGAGGTCATATGCTAAAAATGATGGAAACTTCTGGTGAAATAGGCTTATCTTTTACTCTCAAAGAACAGCATACATTCAACCCTCTTGGGACCAAATCTCCCACACACTGTTGTTTGAAACCACAAGGATGTTTCTGAGTTCCATGAATGTAAAATATGAAGTGCCTATTTTTCACATAATTACAAAACTAGCAAAAGATCATTATAGCATTTTTAGTCTTTACAAAACATTGTTCAAAGTGGGTTTAAAAAGCCTGCCTCTGACTTTGAAATCAGCATCCCAATTGTGCATCTTTATCAGAGGGTGAACAAGAACCTCTAGGTGCAGGCAGAAGTGACAATGTTCACCTGATCTGGCCACTGAAAGTGCTCTACAGCCATGACCTAACACAAGGGCACATCTCCAGGGGGCTTTAAAAGGGCTGGATCCTAGGCAATTATTACATGAGGGTTTAGATGAAGGCGTTCCAAAGTGAACCACCTTTGTTAACTTGTGTCTGTGTGCACTGGGAACAGGGCTGGGTTGATGCAGCCTAGCCCAGCTCTCAGTACTGTTTTCAGAAGTGGGGAGGGAGCTCATTCTGGCAGTTGTCCAGCCAGCACTGGAGGGTTGGGCAAGTGGATTGGAGCCCCCCTGAGGCGGGACTCCAATCCAACCCCCACACCCACTCCAGCGTATGCTGAAGAAACCCTAGAACAGACTTTCTTCCCCTGCCTTCTCCTCCTCCTATCCTGAGATAGCACTGAGGGCCAGGAGAGGCACAGTGGTGCTAGGGGAAGACATTGCAGAGATGCAGCCTCTCTCCCTGGATTGGCTGCAAATTGGAGCTTAATCCCTAGCCTTTCTGACCCAACAGCTGACATCTGTTGGGTCAGGAGGATCAGTCTAACTCAGGGGTGGGAAAAATTGAATAGTGTTCATTCCGTTTTGCATTGCAATCTCGGGTTTAGGTTTGGATTATTTTTTTTAGCAACAAATAGATAAGGGTGTGGAACAATGTTGGTAAGTGACCCCTGGAAGTGAGAGCAGCAGGGGTTGTAGAGGTGATCCATTAATAACAAACGTAAGTCCCCAAATCAAAGGAAAGAATAAAATATGAAGAGATGCAACTAAGTAGCTGTACATTTCACATTAGCTTCACCTTGTATCGTCAGTATTGTTCTAAGCTCACTGTTCCAGGCTAAGCCCTATATTTGTTGCAGGGAAGGTTTGGGGGTCAGAATGGAACTGTGATGAATACAGTATAAATAATTATTAGACTAGTATGAGAGCTGTAAATTAAATGGGAGAAGGCAGCTAGGACACACAGTGTCAACAAGAAGGCCTTTGCAATAAGAAGTGGTCTACACTATGACAGCATATGAAAACCCTTAAACCAGTGTTTTTGGTAACTAAATGGAGTGTAGCTTGGTTAGTTTTTGGCAGTTACTGCTTTGCTAGGCTACACAAAGGGAAAGGGAAATGAGGTAGACAGACACTCTGCTGTTTGATCTCTTTGGAAATGAACTCCAGTGTTGGTATAAGCAGTAAAACACTTAGCCCCCAATCATCACCACTTTTACTTAAGCAAAGCTTTTATATAGAGCGCAAGGGCCTATAAATAACAAGTGAGCCTATAAATAAATACAGCTGTGAGCCAACAAAGGCTTTTGACAAATGATGTTTATTTAATTTCTCGCGTGTGGTCCATTTTGAGTCCAATGATGGGTTTGGCTAAGCTTTCGAGAGCCAGCCTTAGGATTCCCCTCTTTATGGAACAGAATGGGAAGCTGTCCTGTTGGTTTCAGTAAAAGGGAAGGGTGAAAGATATAGAGAAACTATCTCCAACAAATCTGTCTTTACAACATGAACTTTGACCTATTCTGTGCTGATTCTGTACGCTCATTATTAATGTAAAGAGATATGCAGGTGTATAGGTGGCTATCTTTGTAGTTGGTGGGGAGAGGCATAAAAAATAACAATCCTGATACCACCCCCATCATCTTCATTTTATATTTATTCATATCCTTACATACTTTATTGTAGTACCTAGAGGCCCCAGTCAAGGACAGTAGTCTTATTCTAACAGATATCATACAGATAAGATATTTTAAAAAATCCTTTCCCAAAGAGCTTACAGTTTTGAAGTCTTTGGTCCAGCACACACCCTATTGATTTTAGTGAGAGTTCTTGGTCCTTTAGAGCTACAGAATCTGACTCTTAGCCACCATGGAAACTCTGTGCAGGTAAATTGACAAATCATGAATTATTTCAAATGAGAGCTAATGAGGCAATTAACCGCAAAGCTGAAATGTGGTTTTTTATGGTAGTATAACAAGAGGAGATGAAATTATAATTAAGTTTAAGGGAATAATTAATAGCCCACAATTTATCCAGTGGGTGTAGTACTTATTCTTTTTATGAATGATCTATAAACAGATTTCAGTTTTAGGAATGTATTTATTATTTAAAATTGTTCAGCAACTTCAGGGCAGATTTGTATGAGTACATTTCATTTTATGGGGGATCCTGCCACCTTATGTGCTTTTGACATGTTCTTAATTATTTGTCATTTGTTTTTTGTATTCTGTGATTGGTTACTAAAATCAGACAGTTGTGCTTCTAATGGTTGCTTGAAACTTTATAAAGAAGTGAGTTTTATCTGGAACATATTGCAAATACCTGAGTTTCCTGGAGAATTGTCCTCTTACATTTTGGGGGAATACTCTGCATGGTGAGCTATTGAGCTAATGGAGGAGATTCCATCTCCTCCCCGCCCCACACCACACATGCACATTTTTTCTGCCCTGAGATATTTGGCATGTTAACTCTGAACTTGAAGACTGTGTCTAAACATCTGAAACTATTTGGTTTGGTGAACTATTTGCCAAAAATATTTCACCCAGATTTACTTCCAACTGTAGCTACATTGTGCCATAGGTAGAAGAAAGGAGATGGCCATAGACAGAGGATGGAATGTCCTGAGAAGAACGACTGATAGAACCCAGATGCATTATGACGAGCCAGCATCAAACGAAGCAACTTCTCCCCCACACGCTCATTTATTCTTCATTTTACAAATATGCAGAACAGCTTCTGGCAGCATCAGCTATCTCTTGGATAGTACAGAGATATTCTTTGTTACAGGTTAGTGTTTGTCTGATGCATTATGAGCCATGTCTAGGTTGTGCATGTTGCTTCAAGTTGCCCTGTGAATAAGCTGTTCTATTAGAATGGATACAGTGCTTTAGCTAGGTAAAATGTTTTTGTGAAGCTGTGAACAGGTATTGACATAGTATACCCATTAATGCTGCTTGATCCCAAGGCAGGTTGGGAATGTGACCATGTCCTATCTAGCTGCACAAATGCTGGAATCCAAATTGAGACATTAGGGTTAATATACATGGATCCTAAGTAATGCTTCTCAGTACACAGCCTCCAGGATCTCCTAAGACAGGTTGGCTTGGAGTGGCTCATAGATTCTCTATTTGTCCATTTCAGCAGCGTTCACCTCTATGAGTATCTAGGAGAAAGAGCCAGAATTGAGCCTGCATGGCCACACTATTCTGAAACAGCCACCTGTCCTGGATGGTTATACTGTGAAAAACGTGTGTGTGTGTGTATGTATATAGCAAGGATGAAGGCCTAGTTATCACAGGCTCTTGATGTATTTAACATCTTTCAGTGAAGGTGCTTTATGCTTTCCAGAGGTGGCCTGGCCTCATATTTGCCCCCCTGAATAATTCATGCACTCTCTTTTCTGTATGATGTGTTCAGTTCCATGATTTAGAGCTTTAACATCCCACTCCTGTTTGTTCTTGCTTTTGTTAATAACTAATAATGAATTATCCATGAATAGGCTAATTAGGCATTAACTATATATTATCCATCAGCCACAAAATCAGATCTATCACAGCCATCAATGTAAGTAGTAGCTTCCTGAAACGCACAAGAGCCAGGAATATCTAGGAATATGGCAGGACATTTTGCATATTCAGATCTCCCACAAATTTAGACTCTCCCAGAGACGAGTCAGCACAGTGGATGATGATGATGTGGCAGTGGGGTGAGGGATGCTCGGCCATGCCCTGTAGCCCGGTTGGGCTCCCTGGGGCTGCACTCTCTCATGGGAGCATAGGGGTCCTTGGGTGGTTGTGCAGCAGCCTACCTAGGGAGATTCATGGGCCTGCAAGTGAACAGGGAGGATGACTAGAGTGCAGGGGATGGGTGAGCACAAGCATAGTTGCCTCCACTGCCTGCCTACAGTTGATGGATGCCTGTGGCTGATGGTGATGGGGGGAGAGGGGAGGCATGCCCGCCCATGCCTGGGAGTCAATTAGAGATGGCCCAGCTGCCCAGCTGTACTCAGCAGTCTCTGGCAGCCTGGGAAGTCCACTGGAAAGTATGCAGGAGCACCCCCAACCTGCTGGCCTTAAGCAGTGTAGGCAGCCTGCGTGCCTCCCCCCTACCCCCGCAAGGGTGACTGTGTGTTTTATTCACTTCCAAACTAATTTAATGCCACTTACAGAAAGCTGCATACGTTTGATCGATTCCACCTGGGGCTTTTTGAACATCTTTACGTAGTTTGGTTCTTCTGCTCTATTCTGTCAACAGCCTTTCTCAGCTTGTATGTCTGATCTCCCTAGCCTGCCCTCACCTTGAAAGATTGTCGCAGATAGGTAATCCTTTACAAGGGCCTCAGTGACAAGTGCGCTTACCAACCTCATAGTCTACAAGCTTCTACAACCTTGTTCCTAATTCACAAGTGTCACCTGATCCTTCTCCAGCTACCAAACCCCCGGGCAGCAGAACCATGTGCTGTATATGGTCTGAACATCTGAATGAGACTTCCCATGTCTTATTTCACATGTGACCCGACAGAACCTGGATCCAGCTCTAGGTCAGTCTGTAATAAAATAACAAGTATTATTATTCTGAGTGTTAAATTAAAAACATTATGAATAGGTCAGTTTGCAAGGCCTGATCCCTTCAAATATTAATAACTAGGCTTGTATTAAAGAAACCCCCCCACCAAGAAGCATAAATCCATAATAAAGACTAAGTACCTACCAAATGAAATGTTGTTCAAATTTGCTATGGTTTCTCTCTCTTTTTACTCCACTGTTGTAGAGGAAAGCAGCTTAAAACCATCAAATAACATTTCCCCCTTTTTTTGTAATACCCAAATCAGCCAATCCATTTTAATTAAACACTGTGATGTTCTGGGGTGTGTGTTCCTGGATGCATGACTCAGACCCATGTGATGCACAAGGGCCAAAGGCCACATCTTTCTAGTGACTCAGATGGACTTGGCTCAATAATGCACACCCAAGAGGGAATTATTATGACTGCTTTGGGCCCATTCCTAGTTGCATTAATATCATTTGGAGTTTTCTGGTTAACTTCAACAGCACCAGGATTAGT
Source organism: Alligator mississippiensis (assembly GCF_030867095.1). Classification (NCBI taxonomy): domain Eukaryota; kingdom Metazoa; phylum Chordata; order Crocodylia; family Alligatoridae; genus Alligator; species Alligator mississippiensis. The sequence continues at coordinate 24,268,543 of NC_081833.1, forward strand.
CTTGTATAAGGGACAGCAGAGGTTAATGTTAGCATGAATCTACAAATCTCAGCGCACAACCCAAGTCCCTCTTTCTGCCTCTTCTTTTCCCCCTACTAGAATAATTCACTCTTGAGGGGGCTTGATGTGCCTAGTGCAAATTTCTCAACACAGCCTCATGCAAGTATGTTTCATTTGATTTTTTTCCTCTAAAGAAGGTAGTGTAGAAATTAAATATGTGCTTTGGGCATTGACTTTCAATAGAAAAATACTTAATGGTTAATGAAGCTGTCCATCTTTGCTGTGATCACAGAACCCTTATCACCCTGAGCTACTCTTTGGTAACTTCTGGCTTGCTTTTCCTCCTCTGCCTCAAGTGACTTCATTTCCAGTCCTAGCAGGTGGCATAAAAGGTATTTGGTTCCAAGTGCTACTGCTGCAAATGCTTCAAGAAAATCTCTGTAGCTGCCTTGGGTTCAGAATAGGCTGAGCCAACTAAATTTGTTCATTTTATTGGACTTTTAGGTCTATTAACTGATGCTTCCTACAGAGCCTTGCTTGGTAGACACACAGAGGAGACTTGTAGATTTCAATTTAGATGATAGTTTTCCTTAAATTTTTTCTCTTCCTTTCATAGTCCTCCCTAAGTTGTGTACGACATTGTCTGATTATATGCATGTACACTTGTGGGTGCCTATTTGGGTATGTTTATGTGCAAAAGTACACGAGGATAAATGCCTATTTCTATTCATGCATGTGCTTGTGAGTGATTATGTCTGTACCTGGGTATGTATGTATATATGAGTGCACATGTGTGTTCATGTCTATGTGTGAGTGCATGAATATACTTGTGAATGCGTATGTGTGTACATACATGTTGAATTCATCTAGCTCTGGCTTTCCTTGTTATAACCATCCTGATCCATATACAAATTCTCCTAAGGAAAAGGTTTTGAGTGTGAACTTCTCTCCTACCTAATATATGCCACTATTTCTCTTCCTGACAAGAAAGGAAGAAGAGGGAGGGAGGGAGAGAGAGAGAGGAGTGTAAAGGTCAGCTAGCATCGCAGCCCGGCGCAGAGATTTATAGCTTTCCAAACTCTCCCTCACTCTGCCAGCATGTCTTACAGACTCACATTATCTCTATTAATACCAGCCACAAGGTCATTACTCAGGCACTGAGCCTTCCTCCAGCATAAATATTTATACAAGGCTGACCTGCGGCTGCTGCATTTGCCTTTTATTTGATTTCTGCCGCCTTTTGTGTCTGTCAGCTAACGTCTTTAGCTTCTCTGTCTGGGACAGTGGGAGCTGAGAAAGGAGACAGGGAGTGTATGTGTGTGTGTGCGCATGTGAGGAGGGGGATGGAGAAGATGCTGGCATTTTGCCTGATATGGATGGATGGCTGCATGGTAGGCCCTGTAATGTAATGCAAGTGACATTTCTGAAGAGATGTCTGGTTCCTAGGCCCAACAGTAATCTTCTGCTCTGCACATGCTACTCAAGAAGGTATAATTCTGAAGACCTATTGCATACTGACTGGTTTAGAGATGGAAAAGGCCTGAACCAGCCATGCCAGTGCAGAATTGTTCTCCAGTAGTGCTTTACCTGGTTCCCAAAACTGGTAGGCAGGGCCTAAAGAAAAGAAACAGGATAGGAAGTAACAAAGAATGCACACGCTCTCCCTAATTGTGACTGGAGCACTATGGAACAAGAATAGTTTCTGTGCCTGTGTTGGGGCCTTAGCCCAGTTATATGGAAGGCTATTTGGATGGTTTTGTTAGCAGCAGAGGTTACAGTAACAGTGATGGTTACAGTAACAGTGAGCAGAGGATTCAGACTGTGGGAGGGCACAGCTGTGGGAACAGGGTGATGCACAGTGTTAGTATGTATTACATGAGGGTCTAATCAACCTTGGCTTTACATAGGCTCATTATTTTTAAGGTACTTTTGACCATTATATAAAAGATTCCCAATCCTTCCTGATGCGAAGGCATCTAGGGATGGAAGCTGGGATTGCACTGATTGTACTTTCCCCCTTACTTGCCTGAGCTGCTATCTAGCAGTGCTTGTTATCATGTAAAGAGAGGAACAGAAACTCAGTGCTGCTGGCAGAAGTACTCCCTATAACTGAGATATGGTGGTAATGGAGCTATAAATGCTGAAGACTAAGGAATCTCTTCATCATGGCAATAAATTAAAAGTTCTAGGCACAGGCCTGGAATTATTTCATAGACCATTTCATAGAGATGTAAGGCTGGAAGGGACCTCAAGTGATCATCTAGTAAAGTTCACTGAGTCTTGTTATAGCACAGGTCAGGCACAACAGTTTTATTTTGTTAATTAATTTTTTCCCTTGGAAGCACCAGATATTGGTCACTGCTATAGGCAAGAGCCTTGGTTAGATGGACTACTGTTGGAATATGACAATTTTTAAAATTTCTTTTCTTATATGTAAAAAGTATTTTAACTGTGGTTGAGAAAGTGAATCTTCCAGTGCATCTCTTCAAATCCTGATATAAACCATTAAAATAAGTCAATTTAAAAACATTCCCTTCATGTTGACGAAGTTCAGAATTTTCTTTTTTTCCTTGTAGCCATGTGTATATTTTTCCCCTTCTTAGTCTGCAGTCTTACATGGTGTGTTCATTGATTGTCTCTGAAACCAGGAGGGCTTTGCCTTGCCCCTATTCAAAGATGTCATCTCAGTTAACCAAAAGAAGGGTCCTTTACAAGTGACGAGGGCCTCTTTTGTAATGCTGCATGTTACCTCCAAAGCATTTGCAACATGCCTGTAGATCAAGGAGTTGATCTTGGATCCCAAACAACCATTCTTTTGTGTGGTCTTGCTAATCCAGCCAGTTGGGTTAACTTAATTATTCACCCAGACCTATTTCCAAGACACTTTCAGATAGCTGCCTGCATCCTCTTCCTGATTCAAGAATATACTGGTCTGTGCCCCTAATCTTCAAACTGTCTTGTCTTGACATTGAGTTGTCAGAACTTGGGATACTCTTCCTCTTCCTTTACCCACTCTTGGATGCTTCATATCCATGTAAAAGGTGCTGAAATGCTCCCTTCACTAAGAAGCAAAGCCTCCTCTTCCCCTCTTAGAAAGTTATACTAAAAAAAGGAAAAAAAATCTGTTTCTGTTTTTCTCTGGCTTTCTTTTCTCCTTAGAAGAGGAGGAGAAGGCCTCATTCCAGAAATCAACCATGCTGTATTTAATGGATTCTCCACTGAGAAACCAAGCCAGAGTGCATACCTGGTATGCAGTGATCTGGATCCTATCAGAAGTTCAAGCAAGTCCATTGGCCAGACCAAGTTGGAGCTGCCACAGGCAGGTTTAATTCTTGCCATGAAATAGACAGCGGGCAAGAACAATCAGCCAGAATTAACAATGCCTTTCCTTTTTTAATACTATCTTTCAGCTCAGGGACCAGATACTCATTCCACAGCATAGCATATTTTACCTAGTGCCTTGGCAATGCAGTGCATTGTGCAGAGGCTGCAAGGTTATGAAAGGCAAGAGGAACCAGTTTCTATTTCAAAGAGCAGCACTTCTTTGGGGTTTTTTGACTGCTCTGTTTGCAACTGAAATGATCCTGTTTATAGGCTTGAACTGGGACACCTGGCCCAAATCACCCCAAAAAACCGCTAGAGAACTTATCAGCTTTGTGATTAGTTCCTTTTATTAATGGACTTTGCAGGGCAGTTTGAGCATGTGAACTAATAACCACATAAGAGTCCAATTCAAAGCTTCTTTATGTCAGCACTAAGATTCTCATTGACATCACTGGGTTTGGATCAGGCCCCATATATCAAATGCAAATCACTCGTTCTTGATGCATGAATGTTACAGGCCCATATGCATTTACCTTAGGTTGAAAGCTTGTCAGTTTTCTGTCATGTTGGCTCTAAACTCTGTAACAATGTTTCTGGCTTGTACAGCATTCAGATATAGCATACGGGAAATTTTTGGCAGCTCCATTTAAATTAGAAATGGAGAGATTTGGTGAATTAAATATGAAATGGAACATACTTGGTATAACCCCTGTATTATGGATGTTGATATTAAATTCCACTTGTTTTATGTGGTCCTCATATTTGCAGTATAAGTATGGGAAAGTTTTGGATTCTTCTGCAAATGCCATGGCCATGGAATAGTGGAGTAAATAAGGTCTTATTTAAAGACAGGCAGCCTCCACAGCAGTCTGGTGACTAGATGAAGAGGAGACTTCAATACCAAAACAAAAGGGGGTGGTTGGCCTGTTTTCCTGTGGATCTGTATGGAATCCATTTCCCAACATGGTGTTGGTGCTGTCTTTTAGTTAAGATGCTGTTGGTGCTGTTTTTTAGCTGCCTACAAGCTCATCAGGGGAGATCAACAGCAAATAGGCTGAGCCCTTTTCTCCCCAGCACCACCTGGGGTGACAAGGAACAATGGTAATAAGCTGATGGAGAATAGGTTTAGGTTAGAGATCAGAAGGCAATATTTTAAAGTTTGGGTGGCCAAAATCTGGAACCAACTTCCCAGGGAAGTGGTCCTCGCCCCTACCTTGGGCAAATTCAAGAGGAGGTTGGATGATCACCTGTCTGGGGTCTTGTGAACCCAGCATTCATTCCTGCCTGTGGCAGGGGGTCAGGCTAGATGAACTGTTCAGGTCCCTCCTGACCCTAGCTACTATGAAACTATGAAAATGCAAAGATCCTGATGTTGTGATTCTGGTACTAACACATGCTGTTAAGGTGATAAAAACACTCCAGTGCAGTTTGTGTCAGAGTCAGCAGCTCCTGGGCACGGCATCTACATGTGTGGCCGGAACCGCAGGCTTTTGAGTTGGGGCAGAGCAGCCCTGGGATGGCAGGGGACCTGGGTGGTCAGTCTTGGGCTCCTGGTGGTGGCATTGGGCAGTAGACAGGCTTGCTGGGGCATGAGGGTGCTACAGTGCAGGGCTTGGCGGCAGGCAACCCCTGCACTTTAGCACCCTTGTGCCCCAGCCAGCCCGTTACCATCTACATGTGCATTTTGTCGCAGTTAAGTACTCTGCCATACGATAAGTACTCCCTGACAGTAGTATCCTATAGTGGAGTTAATTAATTTACTGCAAATTAGTCAACTCAGCAGTACATGTAGATGCACCCAGAAAGTGTCAGGTAGGGACTGGTTGGCATTTTTTGATTAAGCAGATTTTGTTGGAAAATCCTGGTTTGTTGACAGTGAAAGATCTTGGGATGGGGCTGGTTTGGAGAAATCTCCCAATAAGAAAAAAATCTGAAAAAAGTTTTAAACTGTCCCATTTTGACATTTTCATAATGAAACATTTCATTTTCTGGTTCAAAATAACATCATTTGACATTTTAACATAAATGTACCTAAACAGCTTAAGAATAAAAATGTTCAAAATCTAGTTTAAACATTTGAAAATTTTCTTTAAACGTGTTTCAACTGATCTCAGCTGAAGTGTTTTCTAATGACCAGTTTGCAAAATGTTTCAGTGTTTTAGTGTTTCAACTTTTCATCTTGTGTTAGGGTGGGAAAAAATTGAAATTGTAAAAACTTCCTCCAGGATGAGAAAACTGTTGGATTCCTATCCAAATTCAAATCTCCTTAAATTGCTCCTGCATTTTCATGTAACTATAGTCTGAAATGTGTGTGCGCGCATGCTCAGCAGCTGCCTTATTGCACTGTTAGAAACAGCTGCATTTCAGTGATGGGTGAATTCCTTCCTTCATGTTAGATCATATCCTTTTATGATCTTTATTGATGATAAATATAATTAGTATAACTTCTTTTTCAATCAAATCAACCAAGTCTGTCTTCCTTTGCACCCAGACAGTGTGTCCTCCAAATCTGGCTCATATAGTACTGGTTTGTTTTCATACTGGTTTTCACTTGATCTCTTTATCTCAAATACTCAAAACTGAGGCACTCTCCTTCCAGGCAATCCTGGGATCCATTGCAAGAAACTATAGGAAGTTAGCTTAAACATTCTTTGCCCCCATTTTCTTGTCCACTTTTATTCCAGTAACTAATCAGGCTGTGGAAATACTTCCTTGCTTGTCTGATATCATGTTAACAAACAGACACAACCCACAATCTGGGAACCCTTGTCCTGTATGACATGATTTAAAAGTAGGTAGAGGGATTTTTTGTCTGCATGACAATTTTAAAACTATGCTATAATTTCTAAACCATGGAGCCACTGAGATTCATGGGCGGTTTCTAATCTCACAGGAATTACTCAGCATTTTACAAGTTTCAGTCCCTGAAATAAGTAAGCTTCATTCTTTAGTGAATTCCAAGTCAGAGTTGCCATTGTCAGAGCTGCCAGTGATATAACTTGAAAGCACAAGGCAACAGCATTTTAAGTCCTGTGTTCCCTAGTGGTATGTCAGTCCTGCCTAGTTTCCTAGCACTTTTCTGCGTAGTTTCCTAGAACTTTCCACTCTGAAAGTAAAATGAGTTTCCCAGAATAAGTTAGTATAATGCAAACATGGGCGATGCTTTAGGAAACTTCAGCTTTGGTAACCATCTTCTAGAATTTTAAGCCTAGAGATTCAATGCTTCAAATCTTCCTCTGATTTTGATTCTTGCTGTCTCCCACAAAGGATGCAGGGCTTGACCTCAACCCTCTGCAGAAGGATCCATGTTACGTGTGCTACCAATACACATTACTTTAACATGCATGGCTTTATGGGGCTACGGGGAGTCTAAACATTACTAATGCATCAGCTCTTTCTTTAACCACTTCCCTTAGAGGTGGTGATTTGCTGTAGCTCCCAGTCATTTTTCTTCTCCCTTTCTGCCTTGCCAAGCTGCCTGGGTTTCAGGTAGCTGGTTTGATTTTTATATTGATAACGGACGGAGCCTAAGCCTGTTAGCAATGCAGAGCTCCATAAATCTGCCGCTGATTTTATTATTAATAATAAAATCCAGCTGATGCTGGAAAGAGCAGAATGGAGCTGGGGAAAAAAGAGCAAATCACTAGCCCCCAAACTGTGACTTAATAGCTAGGTTTGTTTCTGATGCTTTGAAAATGTTTTAATTTTATTTAGGTAAATTTTATTTGATTTTTTTTTACTTATAAAAGTAAGTGGGGAGCTGGGATTTAGAAACAGGCACTATGCAAGCTTCCCTCACACAGCTCCAGCAAAACACTTAAGCTGAGATCTAAACCACCAGTCCTGGGCCTCTGCTGAATGGAGTAATTCAGTTATTCAGTGGTCCAATAATGTGGACAAAATGCCAAAGTGTGAGTCAGGAGGAATAGGTTCTATTTCCTGCTGTGTGATGCTGGGCAAGTTATTTCCCCTTGCTGTGCCTTGGTTTCCTCATATGTAAAATGAGGTTGGGACACTTAGTTTGATTTACAAAACTGTTCATGATCTGGAGATGAAAAGTACCATGTAAAAGCTAACTTTATTATCTCCACATATATATAATTAATACCAGAGTAATATAATAATAATTATATATTAATATAATGAATACCAGAGTATTACTATATTAAGTATATTGTCTCTGGTATGGAAATACAATGCATGGATAAGTAAAAAGGTTACTATCTGAACGGGTTGAAAAATGGTAATGTCAAAAATCAGCAATATATATATATACACACACACACATATACACACACACACACACATATGTCTATAGATAGATTGATAGATATAAATAAAAGGATTAAGAAAAAATAAAGAAAGTGTCCACAATTAGTGAATTGTCCACAGTTAGTGAAAAGCATTTGGGTTTTTTTTAGTCAAACCTTAATGTATTGTTATGAAATATTATTAAAACAATGGCTTTGGAAAATTACTGCCAGTGCTAGTTTAAGAGTTTAGGTCAAATATTTTAGGCAACAAATAAAAGGGATTTCTTGTTTTAAATTCAAATGAATCTTGGCTTGCACCCCAAAGTTAACCTCAAATGTTGGCTCCAGAGGCAAGGATGACTATCCAGTTTCATCTTCTTGTGTGTATGTGTGTAAAATCATATTCTTTCAAAGTAAGTTTTGATTTACCCTGGCCGATGTAGAATTCCACTCAAGGCACCTTCCAACTTCATCACACAATTACATGCTTTCATATACTAATATCAATGAAAAAAAAATTCAATAGTACTGTTCACTGAATGAGTCAAATTCTAGAATAGTTATTGCAGCCTGCCATTCTGTTACCTTCCCATCTTAGCACTGACTAGTCCTCATACCCAATCAAATCACCTCTTTTCTTAGCTTTACTCCTGGCTTTGCATCCACAGGGCTATATTGTATCCACATCCTCTAGTTTAGAAAGCTGAATGTTTTTTTTCTGTGGCTCCAGACTTCCTGAGCCCCTGCCTTGCCCACCATCTATTAACTAAAATGGTGGTGCTGTTAGAGACTCCTGGGGTGGTTAAGAGTGATCACTAGAAGAAGGGTTGATTGAAAAGATTTCCAGGGATAGGGACAGATATTCAAAAAGCCTGAGCCTGAATTGATTCAATCTTTGCAGGTTAGTTTAACCTGTCTGGATTGAATCAGTTTACAACTACACAGACATTCCCTCTGGACTGAAGAAATGCAGGCACATGCCTGCAGTGGCTCAGGCTAGAAGCCGGGGTGGGGGGGGTGTGCTAGCGCAGCCCTCCCTTTCCTTCCATAGTGCTGAGATGAGGGGTGGGGGGATGGCCAGGCCCCAGCAGGACCTCTGATTAGGGAGGGTTTTAAACCCCCACCCTGCCTGCACAGGCCCAGGCTTTTCCCCATTTGCTGTTCAAGGACCAGGAGTGTTGCCAGACTCCAGCTCCTGGCTAACACTCTGAGGCAATGTGCTAGCCTTGGACGGGGGCAGTGTGCAGTACATGCATCTGTTGATGACGCTGAGCTTTTCAATCTCCTTCTCCCTGATTCTTTACAATGTCTGCAAACCTGACAGATGAGGGAGCCAGCAGGGAGCTGATAACACAGAATTTATTAGCCCATCAACAAAACAAAGCCCCTCTCACTAGTTGAAATTCTTCTTAAACAGCTTTACCCAAGGAAGGAATGGAGGACCATTACCAGATGGCCAGTTGATTAGTTCCAAAAATCCCTAAGTGGACACTGTTCTGTCTGCCTGTTCCAGTGAAATTGGAGACACACACACAGACACCTCTCAGCATTAGCTAGCACACCACGTGCCTAGGGGCTAGGGTCCATGCTGTGGGAGATGGGAGAGAGGGAGGGGGGGATCCCTGCTTGAGGAGCGAGCAGCAAGGGAGAAGGGGGAAGCAAGGCAGACCCTGTTCTGCCTGCAGTCTCTGCCAGAGCTCTGGTTAGTGAGCAGAGGGGTGGGGCTACCTCTGTTCTCTGGAGCAGGCAGCCCAGCCCAGGGCTGCAAAGCATCTGAGATACTGGGGGACTCTGATTTAACTTAAACAAGGAAAGAGTCTGGGACAGACATTGCATAAACTGGTTTCACCCAAATCAGTTAAGTCTGATACTACATTCAACCAGGTTTATCTTAAACCAGTTTCAGCCATTTTGAAACTGATTTATGTGCACTGAATTTATGTTCTGTTACAGGTTTAAGCCAGTTTCTGATTACTTAAACCAGTTTATGTGTAATGTCTGTCCCTAAAAGTTCTGCCAGGCTTCAATTAAGCATCTGAACTTTATTACCTGAACTGGACTTGGATCTGAACCTTTCATGGTTCATGTTTTCCTAGCTGCAGGTATGGTTTGATGTGTGCTTGCAGAGCTCTGAGCTGCCCACATGGGGATTAGCAATTGCAATTCAGTTTAGGAATGAGCTGGTTGACAGCAGAGTGAGGGAGTTTGCACAGCTCCTGTTTGCTCTGTCCTTTCAGCACATGCTGAGTTTCTCACTTTCATGAAAAAAGACAAGGTTTACACCTTTCTGATGTAAATATCTGGTCCCTTCTATCCTATCAAACACCATCTGTGCTCAGTTATTGGAAAGTGACCTTCCCATGGGGAGCTTGAATACAAACATTTGTTTTGTTTAAAAACCCTGGTGTAACATTGCTGTGTAACCCCTGAAATATCAGTTCATATAAATGCTCTGAGCCTGAGACCAACAGTGCAGAAAGCTCTGGAAGAACCCGTAGTGGAAGCGAGGTTTATCAACCTCTTTGATGTTTCATGCTAGCTTCACAATGATCTCTGTGGCTCCCTGCTCTTCCTATGGCTTCTAGCTTTCTGGTTGTGACATTTCCCTTGATGCACTCAGACAGAGGGAATATGCAGCAGGATGGCTGCAGCTCTGTGTTCAGAAGATGTCACCTCCAATTCACATCAGGCAGGGGAGCAGCAATTAAGGCTCCAGCCGACTCTTCCTTCTCAGGCTCCAGGCACACTAGGGGAGAAAACAGAGAGACAGAAGGTGTAAGAAAAAGGAGAGAGAAAAGCAGGCAGGTGAGAGCAAGATGAGGAGGAAGGAAAGGGGATATAAATGAAAGGGAAATCAAGACAGGAAAAAAGAGAAGTATGGGAGAGGGACTAAAAGGGATGAAATGGAGGTGTGGGAGAGTGCACAGAAGAAATGCAAGAATGAAATAGAAGGGAAGACATAAAATGGAAAAGGCATAAGGAAGAAGAAAGGAAGAAAAGAGCAGAGCGGTGAAGGGAGAGAGGAGAGAGAATGTAAGAGGGGAAGTAAGGCAAGGCAAGGAGGAAGCTGGGACAGCCAATGCCCTTTGAGCTACCTAAACATTGGCTAAAGGGAACAGGTGAGTGGTGTCTGTACCCACAAAAGGGAGAGCTAGAGGTTCATTCGGTCCCTGATTTCCAAAGATCACCCAATGCAAATCGGTTCTAGTTTTAACACTTGGTATGCATAAGGACAAGAAGAGAAGCTTTTTCTAGACTGCTAAGTCCTAATGTTGTGCTGAACAGGAGCTGAGACAGAGAGGGTGGAACTGTCACTAGAAGGATTCAAGGATTTTGCAGAACTTTCCTAAGTGTTTTGCAAAGTACCAGTGAAGGGTATGCAAAGCTCTACAAAGCCTTTATGCTCCAATTATTTCTGTGTGCAGGTTCTAGGAAAGGATGCTGTAATTAAGAAGAGGCAAGATAAGGGATTTCAGGTCATAAAGCACACAGGGCATAAAAGGTAAAACACTGTATGGTACTCTGCACTGGACATGAAGAGGGACAGAAAACACAGGCATCATAAAAAGGGTTTTATAAGTGACTAAAGAGCATAAGAAAAAGAGGAAAATAATGATTCTGTCATACAACAACAATAACAACTACAGCAATAGTATTAGTTGTGGTTGTTATTTAGATTTAGATTTATATCCTGCCCAATCCAGAAAGGCTCATAGTGGCTTACAATAGCAAACAAGATAAGAAAAAACAACTCCCCAGTCAGCAACTAAAACTATAAAACTATATTCTTACAGGTTTTCCTGCAAGACTTGTTTAATAGGCTTTGTTGATCAAAAGGAAATCTTTTGCTTCAGCTGTAGATCATTGACTTGGTCAGGAGTTTATACACAACCTTGCATTATGCCAAGCATTTTTATCCTACCAAAATAATTACTTAAAAACCTCCATTATATTAATCAGAGTCCGTATTTACTTGTAAATATATGGTATTTAACTGTGAACTAATCATTTTCTCTCTGGAAAAGGGACAAATATTCTGTGTGTATCCTATTTCATAGGATCTTAGGAAAGTAGAGTTGGAAGGACCTCATGAGGTCATCTAGTCCAGCTCCTTGGATCAGCCCTGACTAAACCATTCCAGCTAAGTGTCTGTCTAACCTGCTTTTGAAAGTTTCAAGCAATAGAGATTTCAAAGCTTCTTTAGGTAGCTTGTTCAAGTGCCTGGCCACCCTTAGAGTCAGAAAGTTTCTCCTAATTGCTAGCCTAAATGACCCCTATTCCATCTTGAATATTTAACATGTTCAGAGGAAATGAGGATTCCCAAGTACCTTAACTTGTATACAGAGCACCCAAATAACATTCTGTTTCCCTAATTTAATTATGCATAGATATGCAAATACTTTCACATAACTTAAAGATAACTGGGTGCATCCACACAAAATGCTTTACTGCACAGTAGCATAGTTTACTCTGCAGTAAGCATGCTCATCTACATGTGCACAAGCTTACAGCACAGTAAATGATGCCACTCACAAGCAAATTTGGTACCTGCAAATGCAAGCAGCAAATGTACTTGTTAGTAGTTACTGTGCAGTAATGCACATGTAGATGCCAACCCTGCCACTAGGGGTCAGCCTGAGACTAGCCCAAGGGCTCTGGGGCTTAGAGCCTCTTCTGTGCCAGGTCTGGGCTGGCTCTATGGCATTCCCAGCTTCAGGCCCTTAAAAGCCTGCAGGCAGTTTGAGCCCTGGGGCACATGTGCAGGCAGCCTGAGGCCACTCCAGGCCTCTTGTGTCTCCCTGGGCAGCTTCACTAGTCTGCCTGCTGCCTGCACCCTGGTGCCACTGCCTGGCACCACAGTGCTGTCCAGGCTTGAAGGGTGCTGCAGGCTCCAGCTAGTCCTTCCAGGACCCAGGCCCAGCTGAAGGCAGCTCCTAGCCACTGGGACCAGCTCCAGCTACTCACAGCCCACCCCAAGCACCCTGCTTGGGGCCCCAACTGGTCCATGGAGGAGACTGGTGACCCCATGGCACTATGGGGTGAGGCAGCGGTATAGTGCCAGTTTGTGCAGAGTGAGCGCTCCAACACTCATGTGTATAAGGGGCTCTCAGGCTGGATGTGGGAGTGTGAGCACAACTGGTTGGCATTGCAGTGCTGCATAAAGGTCAAGGCCTTGGGGGCACAGTGGATTGCCATCACTGACCACAATCATTGGGTGGGGAGTACTCGCAAGTCCATGCCCTTCAGGGCTGTGTGAAATTTTGGCAGCCGTTTCATTTTGAAGGTGTTTCAGGATGTTTTGGCGCCCAAAACACTGAATCCAAATCAAAACAGAGGGCCCTGAAACATCTCTGAAACAAAATGAAGCATCTGAAACATTTTGGAAATGTTTCGGAAAATTTTGGAGTTTTGGAGCTGGGCTTTCAGGGAAACAATTGCCCTGCTGCACGACTCAGCTCCACAGGGAGCAGAGTTCTGCACCAGGGGACTCCTGTCTGCCGCTGCCTACCTTGCTCTGGCCCAGTGATGCAGGGCTGTACAGGGCAGGGAGCAGTGGCGAGGAGACCCCTGGCACGGATCTGTACTCCCGGCAGAGCCAGGTCACGTGGCAGGGCAGTGCTGTTCCCTGCTGTCAGCCTGGCTCTGCAGGGAGCAGAGATCCATGCCGGGGTCTCCTTGCTGCTGGGGCAGCATGGGGTGCGCAGTGGCAGGAGAGTCCTCTCTGCCCCAGCCTCTGCCCCTGCCCCAGGCCTGGGCCTTGTCCTTGGCCCCTGCCTCTTTCTCCCTTCCCTGCCCAGCCTGCCTGCAATCCCCTGGCCCCTGGGTTTTTCTCCCATAGCACACATGGAGGTGGGAGACAGTGCAAAACTTGTAGTAGCCTGTGCCTCCACAGCTAGGCAGGCATGGGCCTCTCACATGATGAGGAACCCATCAATGCCAGCAGTGATGTCCTCCTCGGCTATGGGAGACAAAGATGTGTGGTGCAGTAACAGGTAGCTCTCCAGGTAGTGGTGGAGGCTATGGGGCAGCTTGAGCTGCTTGCCATGCCATTAAAGCTCAGGGTCCCATGCTGGTTATGCAAATATGCCGGGGCACCATGGCAATCATCAGCAGCAGGGTGTAGTGAGTCACACCCTCTTGGTCCACGCAAACAACTCCTCGTGCAGCACCTGAGACACATGCAGCAGGGGCCTTCTTGGGATGCAGAGCTGGCTTGGTGGGGTGGGGTCTGGCCCTGGGGCACCTTCCCAGAAAGGCCCCTTGCGGGGCGGGTGGGGGCACCTAGTCATCCTTGCCCCTCGAGCCTGGGGCCAGTGGGCTAGGCAGCAGCACAGGAGTCAGGATGGCTTGTAGGAGGAGTGTGGGGGGAAGCAGGGTCTGGAGCCACAGCAGCAGGTGCTGCCAGAAGCCTGATGTGTTCCAGCACCCAGTGGCCATCCTGCCCCAGTGGAGCAAGCAGGGACAGGGGGCTTGGCTGGCGGCCACCTGGGCCTGGGCCTGCCCAGATGACTTACTATGGTCCTTGGGTGCCCGTGCGTGCCCAACCCCTGATCTGAGGCCAGGCAGCACATGGCCCCCTGGTACAGAGCATCTCATCTCAGAAATGTTGCAAACTCTCACCGCTTCTTTCTTATGGCTCTGCAGGCCTTGCAACTGCATGTGGGAGAGAGGCTGAAGTTGGAAGTGGGATGCGGGCTCAGGATCAATGTTACCCACAGCTAGGGCCCTGAAGATGTGCCTGCTTCACCTGAGGAGGACCAAGTACTTTACTTTCCTCCTGAACCAACTGATGATGGTGTTGAAGGACTGAATGGCAGGTGAACAGGCCTGGTGGGAAGAGGACGTGGCCTGTGAGGACGTGCAGGACCAGGCAGACTGGGAGTTCTGGGTGCAGCTCCTGGCCCTGGTGTGCAAGTGGGTGGAGGCCCTGCGGGAGCGGGCCACAGTCCTGGGAAGGACAGTATAGGCCATGGATGACAGCCACTGGGTGCTGGAACCTGTCCTGGCCCTGGCAGTTGCCTTTATGTCATCTGTTGCCTGGCCCCCGACCCTAGCCCTGCCTGCCCCCCTGGCAGGTGCCCGCCACCCGGCATGCCCCCCACTGGGCCTGGACACCACCTCTGCCTGCCAGGAGCCCCTGTCCCCACCCTGGTTCTCCCACCACACTGGCTCCCTGCCTGGGCCCAGGCTGGCTGCTCGCCCTGGCTCCACAAGGGTGCATAGCTGGAGCTGCTTGCAGCAGGGCCAGGACCACAATCTGGCTCTACTGACCCTGGACACCTCCTGTTGCTAGAAGGGGATCCACCTGCACAGGAGGATGACCTGCTGATGTTGCCCCTGGGCAAGCCCCCTTCCCACCAGACTCACTGTGGAATGTGCACCCACAGGGGAGAGGCCAGAGGCTGGGGTTTTGGCCACCTATGCCCAGGCTCTGACCCCTAGGCATCTCCACCCCATGGTCCCCCACCCTGGGATGGCACACAAAGGACATTGAACAAAGTTTTCATGAGGAAGAAGGTATTTTAATGTTGGTGGGTGGAGTGGGTGGTGGAGGGGCTCTGTTTATTGGGGAAGAAGGGGGCTGTGGTTGATGTGAGGGGAATAAAAGCTTGTGAGAAGTGTTTGCAGTAAGCATGGTGCTGGGGGTGGGTGGGGGGGTGGTCCGTGGGTGGCAGCGCAGACAGGATAGAGTGGGGAGTGCTGGAGGAGGTGGTCGGCCAGTGCCTCCTCTCTTGGGGTCTTGGCAGCTCTCCTGGGGTCTTGGCAGATGTGGGGGAGAGGTGTCTGCCACTTTTGCTGCTGCCACAGGTGGTACTTCTACTGCCAGGTGTCCTCCACCCACTGCACCTTCTCTGCCCGGGTCTTGTGAAAGAGCTCCCCAGGGCCTCACAGATGTTATGCAGCACACAGATTGCAATGATGACCCAGGGTAGGTTGTCCTTGGTGAAGAACTCGAGGTGCACAGTAAGGGTGCACCAGTGTCCCTTGAGGTGGCCAAAGGCACACTCCACCAGGGCATGGGTCCGGCCCAGGCAGCAGCTAAAGTGGGACTGGCAGGGGTCCAGATGTCTGGTGTAGGGCCACATGATCCAGGGCAGAAGCAAGTAGTTGGGGTTCCTGATGAGGAGGGGCAGGATCATCATGGTGCCCAGCTGCAGGTACAGCACCCCTGGCATGAAGCACCCACTCTTCAGGAGGCTCCACAGGTTAGAGTTCTGGAAAACCTGGGCACTGCCTACCCAGCTGGCACTTGCATTCATGAAGGCCCCAGTGTGGTCCATGACACCTTGGAGCACCATGGAATGAAAGCCTCTGTGGCTGTAGTAGGGGTGGCCTCCATGGGCCAGGCAGGTGACGGGGATGTGGGTCCTGTTGAGGGCCCTGATGCACTTCAGGGCATGGAACCCTGCCATCACTGCCAGGGGTTTGTGCATGTGGAGCACAGTGTCCCCCCAGAGGGCAATGGTGACCCTGGTAGTGGCATCCTGGAGCCTGTTGTCGGCATCCTTGCCAGGGTCCAATTAGGTAGACAGGGTGGAGGCAGCAGGTGTGTGGCAGTAGCCCTGAGCTGGTGTGCAGCAGCCTGGCAGACAGTCATTGCATGTGGGGAAGCCAGGAGGGGCAAGAAGGCTGTGGGTCAGGCAGTGGTCAGCACAGCGGGCCAGCAGGAGCACGGGATGCTGGTCATTGCTGCTAGGGGCAGGGGCAGAACCATAGCGCAGGGAAGCAGAGGCAATGAGGAGAGCACTGCTGTGTGCTGTCCCTGCGCTACACATATTGCTCGTGGCCAAAGAAGTGGCTGGCCAGAGGGCAGTGAGCAGGGCTGCCTTTTCAAGAGGGCTGCTAGCAGCTGCAGCCAGAGCCTGGAGCTCCTCCTGGTTGCAGCAGAGGCCCAGTGCACCAAATCTGCTCCCACTTCCCTGCACATGTAGATGCCTGCCCGGCACCATTTAATTCCTAGTAATTAACTCATGAGTAAACTGGTGCTGCAGGAAATGCATGTGTAAATGCACCCACTGTGTCCCTTTTTTGTAAACCTATTTTCCTGAGTATGATAGTGCATTCACTTTGAATGGACAGTGCCATGTGATACTAACAATGCTGCTCTAGGGTAGGGTTTAAAGGCAGTATGGCAGCCTCTCTGTGTAGCACGTGGCAGATTGTGTGTGGGACAAGTAGCATAGCAGTAGATAGGGCAGGAAGCAGAAAGCAGATCAGCAGATCAGGCAGGGAGCATCAGAAAGCACAAAGCAGAGCAATAGATTGGGCAGAGTGCACAGGACAGGGAACAAACCAGAGCAGCAGATTGGGCAGAGGAAGGAGAAGGGAACCTGAATGGCACTTGGGGAAAAGGGGGAATGGGGGGTGCAAGGGTGTTTTGTGCCGCAGTGATTCTCAATGTTTGGTACCTTACGTACCCCCTGCCAATTGACGCAGCAAAAGTGAAACTGGAAGTCCCACCATGGCACTTCTGGTTTTGCCTCTGCGTGCCAAGTCCCATTTTTTCCATCGTGGCCCAGGGCAAAGCAGCCTGCGCCGGACTTCCCTCCCTATCCCCTGGCACACTGACGCTGGGGAGTGAAAGCCCCAGTGCACTGGACACGGCAGGAGAGGCAGCATCTGGAACTTCGGCAGCAGCTGTGTACCCCCTACCTGTGTCTCATGTACCCCCAGGGGTATGCATACCATGGGTTGTGATGCATAGTTTTGTGGCACACCTGCCAAAAACCTTAGCCTCCACTGCTCTAGGGCATGTTGACATTGCATGTACATGGTGCTGTATAGGAACATGGTAAAGCAATGCTATAATATTGCTTATTGATCTGATACAGAAATCACAGTATTGGAAGGGACAGGTTTACTCTGCAGGACAAGGTGATAGTGAAGATAATTGTCCTTACAGGAGAGGCATCAAGAAATACAAAGGAAATAGTATTATCCTTGTGGGAAATAGGTTTAGATAGATTATGTGAGCTACCCAAGGCCACACAAGGGGTCTGTGGCAGAGCCAGGAACTGAAGCCATAGGTTTTGCTGCTCACTGACCTTGTTTGGGGTTTTCCTCTCTTCTTTTTCCCAGCTGCTTGTGTTCCTCATAACCTTCCCTGCGTGCAGCCTCTCTGGATAACATTTCCCTCTTGCTGTTATGAGCTTTACTACTTGGTCTGAATATTATGTCTTTCACCTCCTCTATTTCTCTCATTTTTATGCCTTCTCTCTCAAGGGTCTGAGCACAGACCACCATACACTTTTCACCATAGATCATCAAT
Source organism: Alligator mississippiensis (assembly GCF_030867095.1). Taxonomy (NCBI): domain Eukaryota; kingdom Metazoa; phylum Chordata; order Crocodylia; family Alligatoridae; genus Alligator; species Alligator mississippiensis. The sequence goes on from NC_081833.1 coordinate 24,286,390, forward strand.
TGAAGTGGAACTGTCTGCAGGTGAAAGGTTAAAGGTGACCATCTCCTCATCACTGGATTGTTTTGCCCTTGCCTGTTCCAGATTCCCAACTGGCTGAAATGGAAACTGAGCTTTCAAAGACTTTTTCCAAAGTATTCTCTGTGCACTGGCCATTAAACCTTGAAATACAGTTTGGAACATAAACTTTGATGGGATTATTAAATCTACAAGGTTTAGTTGCAAAAGCCTAGGATGTTGCCAGAGCTCGATGCTTGAGCTTATTAATAGTCACTAAATTGGGGTGAGAGCTGGCAGAGGGCAAGCAGAGAGAGATGGAGAGAAGCAAGGCCCTTATGCATTTGCTATCCTCTTTAGTGTTTTATTTTCCCCATCTGCATTTCCCCTGCAGAGCAGCAAAATGGGCGTTTAGACTCTGAGAGCAGTGCCAGACAGCTAACTAGGCGCTAGAAGTCAGCCCCGATGGTATTTGGCATTGCTGGGCCTCTTTGTGCCAGTGGTTTAGTGCCAAGAGTAATTGTGATTTACACCCCTTACCCCTTTGGTGGCAAAAATGGTTTTGATTAAGCGCATACCATGTTTATTAAGTCTTGCACAACTGAGTGCAGGGGCTTGGCTGGGACACCATAAAAGGCAGTGAGATTTACACATCTCACTGCAGGATTCATTTAATCTCTTGGGGATTTACTGACCTTCAATTAGAACTGTTAAGTACTGTTTACTCGGTCCCTAATTCATGCAAGGCCCAGCTTGTGTTTCTTTTTTGTTTTCATTAGAAAAGACAAAAAAAGTGGCAATGTTAGTATTAAATGGAAAGAAAAAAAAAGGAACCAAACCAGCAGCTCCACTGATTACATGCCTTAAAGAAGAATGACTTGAAAGAGTTTAAATCAGTATACTATCATTAGTAATGGGATAGAGTGGTTGAGCAGCTCCAAACCAACTCAGTTTTTACTTAATAACCTCTGATATAATAGTTCATTGGTTCAGCTCAAAGGCAGAAAAAGTTTCCTTAGTGAAGTCCTTGCAAGTATTAAAGGATGCCTTGTACCCTTTCCCTGTACTCACTTGATCCAAAGTCCACCAGGTCATTGGAAAGTCTTTTACTTTGATGGAGTTTAAATCAGATCCCTTAAGAGGTTGCAAGGATAGATCTACAGGACTAAAATTTGTTCACTGAAGAGTTCCCTTAAGTTATACACACATCAGTTATTTCTTTAGAGTTAGCTTAGCTTGAGAGAGAGTGAGCAATGTACAAATTACTGTGTTAACAACAATGCTGTATTTGCACTAAAGATAAGGGAGGCACATCCCATGATTCTTTGTATTGCAGTAAGCTGGGCTGCTGTATGAACTCCTTCTTACTGGATTATGGGAGAACTCTTGTCCTTTCTGGGCAGACGGTTGGAACAGTGAAACAACACTGGAGTTTTACAGGCTCAAGTGAGACTAGCCTAATTCCCACCAGAGTTTGGTTCTGTTAGCAGTTGATGAGTTCTGCTAACCTGAGCTGTGGCTTAGCTCTGTTGGGCTAGGCACAGAAATTCAAAAAGCTGGAGCCTGAATTGATTCAATTTTCACAGACTAGTCTAAACTGCCCACATTGAACCAATTTGCAAGTGAATAGACATTCCCTTTTGACTCAGGAAATGCAGGCACATGCATTGGGCAGGGGTCAGAGCAGGGCAGGCAGAGCTGCTGCAGACTGCATGGGGCAAGCAGAGGTGGCATGCTAGGGACAGTCTGGGGGGCTATGGCCATCCCTCTGAGCCCCAGTGCCGCTGATTGCCCCGCATAGACTGTGGCAACTCTGCCCACCCTGCTCCAGCCCGCAGTGCAGCCCCCACATCGGGAAGAGGCTTGCGTTCCCTGGGATACCATGAAAGGGGCTGCTTCCCCCATCAGGGTTCCTGCCCCATTGCTGCTCCAGCGGCAGGGGTGGGGGCATGGCCAGAGGCCAGCCGGTATGGCCACCTTGGGCAAAGGGGGCAGAGAGGGGGTTTATTTCCTCCCTCTGGTTTCTGGTAAAGGGGGCAGGGAGGGAGCTTATTCTGCCACTTGGCCTGAGCAGGGAGCAATTGGCAGAGGCAGGGGCCAGGGCTGGCAGACCCTGGCTGCAGTCCCGTGGGGCAGAGGGGGTGGAAGAAGGAATTAACCCCCTCCCTGCCTGGTTGTGGGTGAGCAGTGGAGGAGGTGGTTGGGGCTGGCAGACCTTGGCTGGGGTCCCCTGGGGGGAGAGAGGAGAGAGAGAGGAATAAACCCCCTCCCTGATCCCTTTTCCTCAGGGGGCCATGGCAGGCTAGCATCTGGCCATGTCCCAGCACCTGCTTGGGCTACAGAGTAGAGGGGCGGGGCTAGCCCTGCTCTGTGGAGCAGAGACACAGCCCAGCCCAGGGCTGTAGAGCATGCTGGGATGCTGGAGGACTCTGGTTTAACTTAAACCAGGAAAGAGTCTGGGACAGAAGTTGCATAAACTGGTTGGTGGACCCAAATCAGTTAAGTTTGATACTACTTTCAACCAGGTTTATCTTAATCAGTTTTGGCCATTTTGAAACTGGTTTATGTGCACTGAAATTCTATTGTGTTACAGGTTTAAACCAGTTTCTGATCATTTAAACCAGTTTATGTGTAACTTCTATCCCTAGCTCTGATGGACAGGCCCATTTAAATTAAAAGCATAACTATGCTTAAGGTAAGAGTTTTTGTGTGTGGATGCAATTCAAGTTAGGGATAACAGTCAATTTACTACTTAAGTTAACCATACAGTTAAGACAAGTCCTTTTAGTGTGACCCAAAGCCTTTTGAAGTCAATAGATTTCTGTCTGATGATTTTACTGGGCTTTGGACCAGAGTTTTCAAGCTTGGTGAGTAAATCAGAGTTAATATCTTAAAGGAAGACTTGACCTGTTTAGTTTCTCCTTTTTTGTATATGGTATGTAGTTTTTAATTTTGTTTTTTCAAAATATTTGCTGGGCAATTTCTGTGAATTTGATCTGTCCTTTCTGAATGTCTGTTAGTTGACCAACTGAAAGTGCATAATTAATATTCAGAGACATTAACTCATTTTTATTGAACATACAGTTCACACAGCATCTTTCTGTCCCTTGATTGGATTAATATGACCCTCAGAATCTGGCTGCTAGGTTCAAAAGTGATGTCTTTGAATTTGAAAATTCTGTTTCCACAAATATTCTGTAAATGTTTCCTTAGAACTTGGCTGCTTCTGAGTACATTTCTGCCAAGAAGCTTGTCGGCTTGAATATTCATGGAAAGTGAACCCCAAAGGAACACGAACACCAGCAGAGTGAATTCACGGGTTGAATATCCACAGCAAATCTCAAGTATTCAGCTAGCTAATTAGTAACTTACGGCTCAGCCTTCTTGCTTCACACTGATTACACAAATTAATAACCTACCTTCATTCCTTGTGCTTTCCCTAATAACATGTCTTGAGAAGAACACAGTGGGAAAGGCCTTAAGGAATTTATAAAATAGTGCATGTCACACTGGCAGAAAATTCTTTTCACTTACAATCTAAACCAGAATTTGAACCTGTCTCCAGAATTTGAACACGTCTTACAAATCAACACAGTATCTGGAGCAAGGCATTGAAGGACAATGCACTGTTTGTATTAAGCTGAATGAAATCAAAGGTTAATAACTGTTGTATTTACTTAGCAATACCCAATTTAGGTTTCACCTGGTTGGCAACCTACTTTGCACAGTGGGAGCTGACAGTAGGGAAATGGGGCCACATGTTCCCTCTTTTAAACTCTACAGAATCCTGTTGGTATCAGTGGTGTGGTATCAGAGAGGAGGAAGAGACATGTAATACGTTATATGGTTACCAGGTGTTTTAAAGATACTTTGTCAGCACCCATTCCAAAATTAAAATTGTGTGAGTGTGTGTTCGTGGTTCAAGTTCCAAAAGCCACATCACCATCTCAAGTTTTTGTGACTGTACTGGTTGTGTAAATGTGGGACAGTTTTTCTTGAAGTCTGGAACACAGGATTAGCTGGGGCTTGTTTAAACAACTGGCTAGATTTGCAAGTGCCCCTGTGAAAACATCTGGCATCTGGAAAGTGGTTGTGTATAAAAGACAGCTAAGTTGCAAGGGCAATGGAGAGAAAGTTTCCTAGAGAAAAAGGAGAGCACCACTGTGGTGTCACTTACATTAATGCTGGAAATCAAACCCTTGGATATACCATAAATGCTAAATGGAGAGAGAGTTTAAAATCCTTGTTTAAATAGTGATTTCTGCTCTTGGCTGGCTCAATTTTTTTTTGTACTGTAAGTAAGACTTTTCAAAAGGCCTCAAACTTATAGAAATGCTGAGGGCCTGTTCTTTCAGAGTCAAGTCCCTTTAAGCTTTCTTAAGCCAGGCACCAAAAAACCCCAAAACAAACAACTCCCCCACTCCCAACCCCCCCCCCCAAACAACCCCAAAAAACAAAAACCTACGGACATCTAAAATAATTTGGTACTTTTGAAAATCGTGGCCCACCACAACTATTATGTGATCACTGTGGCAACATCTGAACCCAGATTCAGAGTTTGCAAATGACTCCTGTGATCATTGTGAGCCAAACATACCAATCCAAAATCCTTTGAAATTTATATATAGGACTTTATAATGTCCTGATTTGGTGACTGTGAGGCTGAGGAAAAGACAGGCAGGTGAAAGGAATACAAATAATTAATGGAAGGAAAATTTGGAATAAAGTTGGAAATGACCTAACTGCAACACAGAATGACAGCATCTAAAGAAATATCTTTTCTAGCCTGCTTTCCTTTACATGCGCATTAGCTGTAAATGGCAAACTCTGGCTGCTTACGATAACAGTCCTTCCACTGGGAGAGGCAGAGAGTGCATTCACATAATACTTACAGCAGGGCAGGCATTCCTTTACATGACTACTTCAGATATATTAGCCAGTTCTACAACCCCTGAAATACTTCTGATGCCTCCATGCCTGCATATGCTGGGCTGGCTGCCCTTTGTTGATGAACAGGAGGTGCTAATCTCTTTGTTTCTAAGAGATCTCTTTGTCCAGAAGTGCCAGGATTTAATTGGCTCATTCACACTTTCGCCAGCAGAGTCTGCTGCTCTGCCTAACACTTTTTTTTGGTTCATGTTGTCAACAGAACTGGAAGTGTTTTAATTCTTTCTCTGTCAATCCTCCTTTGTCCCAACAGCTCAGCCAGGCAGGCTGTTGGCAGTTAGCACTCTGAAAGTTTGCAAGTGCCTATTAATTGTAAAATTTTGGGGGTTTTTTGGGTTGTTTTTTTAAGAGGATTTGGGCTTTAGCACTTGAATGGTTTCAGTGGGTAAAGAATTTGCTGGGTAAAGCATTAGGACTTGAATGCTGACAGAATGAATAGGTCACAGGCACAGAAGAATCAAAATCTTTGTGGGTAATGTTGTAATTTCTTCCATTTTTCCCCCTTAGTCCTATGTATAGATTTACAGTTTAAACTATAATGATGTTACAATAGCCACTAATGACCCCAAAAGATTCAGGTCCTATTGTGCTAGGGTCTGTATGTAAACAAACTGAAAATCTTTGTTTTCTATGAGGATATTATACACTAAATAGAAAAGACTTTTGCATACTAAATGGAGATAGGCTTTTCTCTGTGGCTGCAGAGGGCAGGACTAAGAGCAATGGCTTCCAGCTGCAGCAGAGAAAATTTTAGGTTGGAGATTAGCAGGGATCCTGGTTTTCTGTTTGGCATGGAAAGCCATGGAACCCTTGTTTTTCCATGACCTACTGAAAATACAGCAGCGTCCTGTGGCGAGCGATGTCTTTTTTGTTCTTTTATTTTTGCTGCTTGTCCAATCAGCGGTGTGCCTGCTTTCCCCTGCTGATGATTGTCTGAGATGTAACAAAAATGCAACAAAAATGAAAGAGCAGAAATGGCGCTGCCTGCTGTGGGATGTCACTGTGCTTTTGGTAGATTGCAGAATAATGTGGATTTTTGTGTTTTTTAAACAGAGATCTTTTGCTTTTTTCCTGTGGAAAACTAGGATCCCAGGAGATTAGTAAGAATTTTCTGACTATGAGGGTGGTGAAGCATTGGGACTGGCTACCTAGAGAAGTTGTGGCATTTCCATCCCTGGATATTTTCAAGAGCAGATATTTGATTGGGATGGTTTAGTCAAGGATGATCTTGCCTTGTGTAGGTGGCTGAATTAGATGAGTTCATCAAGCCCTTCTTTCCTATATGATCCTAAGACACAGTATAGGAGGAAGCAGCTCTTATCCCCATTTCATAGATGGGGAGCTGAGACACAGAAATGAAAAGACTTGTTCTCTTCTTCTTCCTTACTCTTCCCTGGTTATAAGCAAATGCTATTTGTCAGTGCATTTAATTCATATCCAAAGAGCTGCTCAGGAAGTTTGAACAATTTATTAGTATAATAAACAGGAACACTGGAAACGAGGGTCTATGCCTGGATCAGCTGCTGACTTGCTGTCTGACCTTGGGCAAGTGACTTTGCCTTTGTTTCTCCTTGCACTCCTTGTTTATGTAGCTTGCGAGCTCTTTGGGACAGAAACTGTGACTTTCTATGTATATGTGCAGCACCTAACAATAGAGCCCTGGTCCCAGCTGGGATGCCTAAATACCTCAGAAATTTCTAATAATGTAGTTATCAAGTCATTGAGGTAAGAAACTAGGGGGACTCATTCATTATACAACCACTATAGATGACTGGAAAGATTCTGCTGAGTGCCACATGGTTTGTTTTTTTCAGTAAATGTCTTCCTTACAGAGTTTTCCATCCTACTGCAAACTTTACAGAGACTCCCCTGAATATGCTGTTTTAAAAATAGAATTAAATGGAATTTTGCTCAGAGGTCTATAGGGTATTAGAGACACTGCCCTTCGACTCTGCGAAGCCAAATGTTAATTGTATTGCATAGGCCCTTACATAGAGGGCTGCTATTAACCAATTGTTCTGAGGAAGGTTGTGTGCTGGCTATTTTTCTCTTGTCTTGGCTGTTGAAGTCAGAGCAGACAAATTAAAATCATTTGGAGGTTATCTGAGAGGTGATGTCATATACAATGGCAATTAGAAATATTTCCAAATTTAAATCGCTGAAGGAGGAAGTGGGTTACAATGGGAGCAACCTTTGACCCTAGCGAATCATAATGGCTTCCTGGATTTGGGGATATTCTGAGCTAGAGCCAAGGGGCTGCTGCTGCGGGGTCATAATAAGTGTTAAAATTAGAACACAATGTGGTAAGCTTGGGTGTGTCTTTCTAATATGAATTCCCCTCCCACCACACCTCCACATACAGGGCTGTGTTTCAAAACCCCTGTATTTGGCTGCCTGCATGTCTAGCTTTTCAGACCATGCTCAGTACTCATCAGCATTAGTAATTATCAGTCTGTCAGTCCAGCAAAGCATTGAAGTAAATACTTTAAGCATGTGAAAAGCACCACAGAAGTCAGTAGTACAGCATGTGCTTAAATGCTATGCTATGTGCTATGAGTGGCACAGTTGTCTTCAACCTTCCTTCCACATTCAGCAAGGAGAGATAAGAGAAAGGAAGGTGCTCTGAAAGTGGGCTCTGTTTTCAGGCATGGTGCTGATGCTCACTCACACTGCTATGTGGGGCTCCCAGCATGTTGTAACTGTGTGCTTGCAAGGTTCCCTTGATGGATCTGGGCAAGCTCCATCACTGTTGACCTTATTGGGACACTTTTTGGATATAGGCTGTCTGTCTGTCTGTTCCTGCTTGATGGAAATTCATAGATTCATAGATGTTAGGGTCGGAAGGGACCTCAATAGATCATCGAGTCCAACCCCCTGCATAGGCAGGAAAGAGTGCTGGGTTCAGATGACCCCAGCTAGATGCTTATTTAACCTCCTCTTGAAGACCCCCAGGGTAGGGGAGAGCACCACCTCCCTTGGGAGCCCGTTCCAGACCTTGGCCACTCTAACTGTGAAGAAGTTCTTCCTAATGTCCAGTCTAAATCTGCTCTCTGCTAGCTTGTGGCCAGTATTTCTTGTAACCCCCGGGGGTGCCTTGGTGAATAAAACCTCACCAATTCCCTTCTGTGCCCCCGTGATGAACTTATAGGCAGCCACAAGGTCGCCTCTCAACCTTCTCTTGCGGAGGCTGAAGAGGTCCAGGTGCCCCAGTCTCTCCTCATAGGGCTTGGCCTGCAAGCCCTTAACCATATGAGTGGCCCTTCTCTGGACCCTCTCCAGGTTATCCACATCCCTCTTGAAGTGCGGTGTCCAAAACTGGACACAGTATTCCAAATGCGGTCTGACCAGCGCCCAGTAGAGGGGAAATATCACCTCCTTGGATCTGTTCGTCATGCATCTGCTGATGCACGATAAAGTGCCATTAGCTTTTCTGATGGCTTCGTCACACTGCCAACTCATGTTCATCTTGGAGTCCACTAGGACTCCAAGATCCCTTTCCGCTTCCGTGCCACCAAGAGGTCATTCCCTAGGCAGTAGGTGTGCTGGACATTTTTCCTCCCTAGGTGCAGCACTTTGCATTTCTCCTTGTTGAATTGCATTCTGTTGTTTTCTGCCCATATGTCCAACCTGTCCAGGTCTGCTTGTAGTTGTTCCCTGCCCTCTGGCGTGTCCACTTCTCCCCACAGTTTTGTGTCATCCGCAGACTTGGACGAGGGAGTGAAGTGTACTCTGTCCAAGTCGCTGATGAAGATATTGAAGAGTATCAGTCCAAGGACCGAGCCCTGCGGGACCCCACTGCCCACACCCTTCCAGGTCAATACTGACCCATCCACTGCGACTCTCTGGGTGCGACCCTCTAGCCAATTCGCCACCCACCGGACTGTGTAGTCATCCAAGTCACAGCCTCTTAACTTGTTCACCAGTATGGGGTGGAATACCGTATCGAAGGCCTTCTTGAAGTCTAGGTATATGACGTCAACCCCTACTCCTGCGTCCAGGCGTTTTGTAACCCGGTCATAAAAAGAGACTAGATTAGTCAGGCATGATCTATCTGCTACGAACCTGTGCTGGTTTCCCCTCAGCATAATTTGTCCTGCCGGGCTCTCGCAAATGTGAGCCTTGATCTTTTTTTCCAAGACTTTGCCTAGGATGGAGGTGAGACTGGCTGGCCTATAGTTGCCTGGGTCCTCCTTCCTCCCCTTCTTGAAAATGGGGAGCACATTGGCCCTTTTCCAGTCCTCCGGGACCTGTCCCGTGCGTCACAAGCGTTCAAATATTCCCACCAGTGGCTGTGCAATGACGTCAGCCAGTGCCTTCAGTACCCTCGGATGGAGCTCATCCGGGCCTGCCGACTTAAACACATCCAGTTCCTCCAAGTGACTCTGCACCATCTCAGGGTCTACGCATGGCAGTCTGGTGCCTTGCTGCTGCCTCTCTACAATCCCAGTGAGAGCCTTATCTTGGCCCTTGCTTAGGAACACTGAGGCAAAGAACTCATTGAGGAGTTCAGCCTTGTCCCCCCTGTCCGTCACCAAATGGGATCCATTCTCAGAACAGAATGATTTCTATTATAGTAGTATCTCAAACAAAACTATCCCCATTGTACTAGGTTCTGTACAAACACACAGTGGGTATGTCTACATGTGCAATTATTGCACATGAATAAACTCTGGAGCTTATTGCTCCTGAATTTTTTGCTCCCAGGTGCGCTGTTTGAATGTGAGCCTGGGAGCAACTGACACTCAAGTAATCAGCTCCAGAGTTTTTTCCTGCACAGCATGTGGAGCCCGGTTGGAGCAGCCCCAGCTGGCAGGGGGTCACAGAGATCAGCCGATCAGCCTGGGGCTGCTTCAACTGGGCTCATTGTGCTGTGGAAGGGCTGGCTGGGGCAGAAGGGTGCTTCAGTACAGGGCTGGCTGGCAGGCAGCACCCAAACTGATGCACCCCCATTCCCCAGCCAGCCAGATCAGCGCCTACACGTGCTGCTCTGCATGAAAAAAACTCTGCAGCAGGTTAGCACTTGTATTTACAAGTACTGCCCTGCTGTGGAGTTTATTAGTTTCCTGTGCCCAAATAGGGGCACATGTGTAGTCAGCTCCACAGCAATTAGTCAGCTCCACAGAAAACATCTCGTATAGATGTGCCCAGTGAGACACAGCAGGTGCCCCAAAGAGCTTACAAGATAAGTAAGCAAAGCAGAGGGTGAGCATTGACTCTCGCGGGGAGAGTAACATAAAGATAAGGAGGCCTAGGAAATGTTAGAACATTTAAAATCTTTTCCTGTTCCCTTTTGCAGAAGAAAGAGCATTATATTTGGCTGTGTACAAGGAGTCCAGATTTAAAAATAGCTGGGTTCCTTCCTGACTGAGGGAGAGAAATAGAAAAGAACTAGATTTATTAGCTGCCTAATAGGCTTTATATATAATTTTCTGTTGTCACAACTCCCTCAAGTAATTGTGTGTATATATAAGTTGGTCAGGGGAGTGTTTTGTTGGCAATTACCTTGGCTAATGCATGAATATCCACATTTTCAGGAATAAAAACTCCCTCAAATGTTTGTATGAGCAAATCCTGGTTACGCAAATGTTTACCAAGAAGCAAGCTGCAGAGTGCATAAATGTGTTTAGATTTACTTGTGTGCTGGATTTAGCCAAGAGGTACGAGCCTTTATAAACGTGCTCCAAAAGTGGAGGGGGATGCTTTAATTAGAGCGGTTCTGGGAGCCGCTCTAATTACAGCCCCTAGAGAGTCTTGTGTGTCCCCGCATTGAAAAATGGTGGCAGGGGCGCTTTAACTAAAGCTTGTTGAATAAGTTTTAGTTAAAGCGCCCTACTGCCATTTTTCAGCGCTGGGATGCTGCCCCTGTATAAGTGCCCAATGTTTCTAAAGCACCTGAGTGACATAGGAACCCAAGACCCATTTTCAAAAGTGACTTATGCACTAAGGCTGGATCCAGATGTGCAGGTACGTCCAGTCTGTGGCACTGCAAACCTCTGCAGCATCACTAACTGCATGTGCTGCGTGTTAAATCATGCGCGGTCCTGCCAATTTATAGCGTTAGGACAAAACGTGGTACCAGGATTTCCTGGTAGCAATGAAAACCTTTGAGAAAAAATGTGTCTCAAAGCATGCCAAAGTGCTGTGTGGTGAGACAAATGTGGAGACAGGGAAGCAGGCAGCTCAAGGCTCTCCTCTCTCTGTGTGCTGCTGTGTCCCCATGCTGAGGCCTCCCTGCGCCCCAGCCAGCTCCCTGGGCTGGCTGCTCCCCTGTCTCTGCATGCCTCAGTACAAGGGGTCCTCAGCGCTGAGGCATGTGGAGACCCAATCTCACCCGGCTGGCTGGGGCACAGTGTGCCTGGAGACGGGGGAGCAGGCAGCCCAGGGAGCTTCTGGCTAGCCCCACACTGAGGCACCCTGTGCCCCAGCCAGGCCCCTCTGTGGCACACGAAGCAGCAGGACAATGTGTCCTGCTGCAAATTGCATGAGCAGGGGTTTGCACAGCAGCACAAAGTAGCGGCATAAATTTGTGCCGCTACTATTTGTGCTGCTGGAAACTCCTGCTCCTGCTCGTGTGGACATGGCCTAAAGATCATATTTACCAGAATGGTTAGGTGCTTCACTCCTGTGAAGGTCAATGAGAGTTAGGAGCTCAAGATCCTAACCTGTTGAAGATCTGGACCTTAAGGCCAATTTTACAAAGGTATTCAAGCATCTAAAGGTGAATTTAGGTAACTAATGGGATTTATGAAAGTGTTTTAATGTTAGGTGTACGACTGATGTTGTCTTCAGTGGGAATTTGGCACCTAATATGCTCAGGTACCTTTATAATCCCTACTAAGCAACTATTTGCATCTTAGGTGCATAAATGCTTTTGTAAATCTGGCCTCTAGGTATCTCAATCTTCATGGATAAATGTTTCTGCAGTTTAGCTCCACCTGTGATTGTGGATGTCTGCATCTTTATCTCCAGTTAGCAAATGGGGCAAGTGGGACAGAGGGGTTTCATAGTAATAGGGATTACTCACTGGCTGAAAATGAGGCCATGCTTAAGTGCGTTGCTAGACTAGGATGTAGGTTGTAGCCGTGTTGGTTTAAGGAACATAGGCAGACAAGGTTCTGAGCACACACCAACTGCTGAAACCTCCTTAGCCTGTCAAAGGGTTTTTGAACTCGAAAGCTTGCTTAATAACTATTCTTCAACTATTTGGGTTGGTCTAATAAAAGATATCAAATTCACCCAAGGAACCTTGTCTTGCTAGACTGGGACCTTTATTATTTACTAGGTTATGACAACTTACACTGCACTGAAACAGACAGAAAAAAACAGGATCCCTGCCTTTAGTCTGGAGTAAAGGCTTTAGATGTGGTAAGATAAGATGCTTAGTACAGTGTAGGAGGATATGAAAGGAAAGGTATAAAGATTACTGTGGAAGAAGGCACATGGATCACAGTGAGGCCAGGTCTACACTACAAAGTCTGGATGACAGGATTGCATTGGCCTGGAAAGATCATAACCATTAGTTAATGTAACCATGCTGGCAAAACCATTGGTACGGATTTAGCTATAGATAGTTACTCACCACAGGAGAGTTTTCCTTGGCTTTGGTCCATGGTGAAACTACCCTACCTGCACCTTCCAGGCTCCTCCAGTTAGTAGATACTTCTTCTTTAGTAGAGGACTCCACTGACATAGCTATGCTGGAATAGTTAAAGTGACAGAGGATTTGTAGTGTTGACAAGCCCTACGGGAAAAAGAATATAGGGAAAGATGAGGCAGAACTCAATGAAGGGGCAAGGAGAAAGAAGGGTGTTAATAAGATATGAGAATGGAGAGGCAGGTAGGGCAGTACTTCGTGAAAGATTAAATACTTCCTTCAGCACGTTCTCCTCCTAGCAGCAGGAGGCCTTGGCTGCAAGTACTGACTGTCTGCATGGGGTTGCGTATGAAGCCCCAGATCTGCACCAGTGGGCTGTGCATTTTACAGGAACAGCCTTTTCTTGTGAGAAGTATCCAGCTATTTTACAAAATCTTTATCACAAGAATAGACTTATCCAATGTGGCATCTGGGTGATCTGCCATCAGTCCTGCCTGAGCCAGATTGCTGGAGGCATGGAAAATGGTTGTGGTGGGGGGAAGGGCTCAGCTCTAGATTCCAGTATTGACTAGTTATCCTAACTGGTTTGCTTTTATTCTTCATTCCAGCCACTGGAGATTAGACAAAATAGACCCAGAGCTTAATCTGGTATGGAAAATCCTCTCCCCCTAGGGCCTGCTGAGGGGTCAGAATCAGGAAGAATGATGATCTGTAAAGCATATTATACAGGAAGGCTTCATCACACAATGAATTAGTCACATGGGTTTGCTTCAAACCTAAAGGCATGGGGGTTACTTTTAGACTGGTCTCCTCCACCTACCTTGCACTGTGGTAGGAGTGTGGGATAAGTAGCCACAAGGCCCTTCTTTCCTCAGTGGCTACACCCCAGTCAAAAACATTAAAGACAGGGAACATGACTGAGGGGCGGGGGAGGCTCAGTCTTGCTGCCCCCTTTGAGCCACCATGATCTGGCAGCCTTTTCAGAGCTGTGATTGTCCGGCTGACAACAGGCCAGCGACAGCTCTGTGTTGTGCTTGCTCTTTCTCTCTCTCCACTGCCTTAAGGGTTCAGGAGATCTGCAGCAGTGGCTGTCCTGAGTGGCTTGCTTACAGTCTGCTCTTTTCAATGCCAATGAGGGCGATTGAGTGAAAGAGAGTACAGTGGACATGCGGTTGAGTGGCAGGTGCCAATCATGTTGGCTGCAGGGTCGTCAGAGAAAAGCAAAACATTTCCCTGGTCACTATTCACCAAGCCGGGCACCCACATGTCCTATCTCCGGATGTGAGAGGCTCCTTGGTACATTCTCTTCCTTTCAAGTTCCTTCTGAATACAAACCTCTCCTGTTTCCCACTTCAGCTGCCTGCAACAATGCCCAGAATATTATTTCTTAGCTGAGCCTTGAAATATTCCTTCTGCAAGTGCTCACAGGGCCGCTTCAACACAATGAGGCTGGTTAGCAATTTCCTCCCATTCCCATCTGCTACCTGCCTGCTTCAGGAGACCCTGAAAACTGCAAGAGGCAATTTCAGTTGCTGCTGCTGACAATTTCTATTAACAGAAAGTGAAGAGCATATCAATTAAATAAATATAAAGACACAGGCATCCTTCAGGATGCGCTTCTATTTTCTGCAGCACTGCTTGATGTAATGTGTTCAAGATATCTTACCTCCAGTGGTGGCAGCAGCCAGAGGGGTAGCTGTTTCAGAGGAGGGGAGCCAGAGAGCATGAGCAAAGCCTAAGGGAAGAAGGATTGTGGCACTGAAAGATTCCCCTTTGGGTGCTGGGTAACAGATATTAGCTCAGACTTAGAAACAGCATATAAGAACCAGGCTAAATGTAAACGGATAAAGAGCCATGTAAAAGGAAACCAAGCAAAGGATAAAACTCTGTAAAGCTAAAATCAACTTGTTCTGCTGCTACCAAATGGGTTTCCCCATTATTTCTCACTGGTCTGGATAAATTATAAGAGAATGTGCACTCAGGGCTGGCCCTACTTCACATGAAGCCCAGAAAAACCTTTAAGATGTAGTGGAGCTTCAGGCAGATCTTGTGCAGTCTAGAGCAGAAATTTAGCTACTCAGGGCCTTCAACTATGGTAGTAGCCAGGCCCTAGGTTTTAACTGGTGAACTTGTCACTCAGGGATGCTGAAAAGGTTTGGATCACTGATTTCATTTTTCAAGTTGTGAGGAATGGTTCACAGTGGAATTGCTGCCCTTGGATATTTGCTTGTTTAAGACTCTGAGCTCTGAAACTTCCTGTGTGCTTTACAGTACCAAAGCGGTCTGCCATCTGAGACTTGTCCACAACAACTCCTGAGCCAGGATGAGGAGGGACAAGTGGCTTCTTTGACTGGGATGCCTGCCTGGAGATAGAACAGTGGATTTCACAGCCTTTCTTCTACTGGAGTGAAGGTGAGAGAGAAGGTTATGTGACATCAGCTCCATAATGTATACATACTAATATCACAGTCCTTGATGTCTATCTGGTACAGATTGGAGATGATGTCTATAGTTCATGATTTTCTAGTGACTGGTGCTATCTGATTTTGTTATAAGATTATTTCTTTCTTAAGTGTGCTGGATGCTCACAAACATTTTTGGAGATACAATCCCGATCTGAGGTGCTCACAGCCTTTGGCCAGCATTGTTTGATGTATGGTATTTTGGCATGCCTTGAGTTTGGAGGACACTGGATCTGAATTGCAATATTACTCAAGTTTTATAGTCCCAATTAAAAACAGTATGGTTTGCAGGTATTCAACATCCCTGAAAATCTGTCTGGAAGGTGTTTCAGGTTAAGCAGCCACAAATGTAGGAACCCCAAATCTTTGACCTCTTTCTTTTTTTTAAGAAAAAGGGATAAATGAAGAGAGCTGACAACAGCCTGTGCTGTTGTCAACATCCTAGAGGTTTTGGTGACTTACTTATGGGATCTTGTGAAGTAGATGGGATGCCATTTCAGGAGGTATGCACCTTCCACGCTGAGAGACATTGAAGAGGAGTGCTGGGTACCTAGTCTACATATTCCTCCTTCCATGATCTCTTCCGTGTAGGGGCCTACAGGGCTCCATCCGTAGTCTTTCTTCCTGTTCAGTGTGCGTATAGAGCTACTAGAGGAGACAGCGAGGCATACTGCTTGCAGGCTTTCAAAGACAAAATACTAAAATATGACAAATCCGAAGTCAAAATACTAAAATATGGCAAATCAGTATGCAGATGACATTCAGACTCGTGTCTGCTTTCCACCAAGCCAGATACTCCTTTTCCAGTGTCTGAAAGAAGCAGGACACAAAAGGGAGCAAAGTGGTTTAAGATCAACCCAAATTACGTAGGATGATGCTGAGAGGCTGGAAGTTTAATTGTCTCTCTCTTTGAAGACACATATCTGACTTTTGTTCCACCCAAAGGCTGAGGTTCATACTACATATGTTATTGCTTCTGGTTGCTCAGATTACAGCACTGGCACTTTATACTTTTTCATTCATAGCTAGCCCACAGAATGTGAGTGTCCCCTGGGTGCTGTGGCCCTGTCCACTGGAATCTGCAGCTCTGAGATGTCAAGGCTAGCTTCCAGCCAAGCACTTTGATGGGGGTGGCATTTAAAAAACATGCTGCAGCAAAATGCAGTGAATCATTTCTTCAGTAGAGCAAAACTTTACAATCATAACAGCAAGTGCTCTGCAGTAGCTGCCTGCTCTCTTCTAAATGGCATCCAGTGCATTGGGTCTGATCTATAAGTTTTTAATGGTCTGAGACTAGTTTATCTGGGTGAGCACATGGCTTCTTATGTTCTACTGAAATGGGTACAATCTGGGTCACTCGTGATGTTGGTTCTTGGACTCGGCCATGTAAATCTGGAAGATGAGCATTTTTGGTTGCAGTCCGGTTCCTGGACCTTTTTGTGAGCTACCAGGACCTGGCATGAATGAACTCTAGTGTGTAAGGTATATTTATTTGGTGAAACTCTTCCAGATCAGGAAACGGATACACCATAGTGGAAGCAAAGACTTCTGCTGATTTCAGTGGGCATTGAATCTGGACCCATGTTTGGGGACTGGGGATGCAGAGTTTTAAATGTACCTTTTGTGATGGCTGTATTTATTTTTAATGAAAACAAGGCTCCTACTGGTGGATTAATACAAACATAAATGAAGTTTCTCTGGGCCACACAGCCCAGATCAAACTCCAGCTCCAATTTTCCAAGTGGGTCAGACTGAAATTATGCTTAATATCAGAATAATACCTAATATCCTCTCTTCCCACGGCCTACAAGGTTTATGACCTATTTCATAATTTCCCCTGCATTTAACCTCCTATACCCCATCTCATGTATGTACCAGGGCTGAGACTGCTCCCTGCCCATGGTTAAGAGCCTGCATATATACCTGGATAACTTTTTCATAGACATCCATGCCTCTGCGTGTGTGTATTAAAGTGCCGCAGCCAGCTAATTCTTTACAGCTTGCACTTTTTAGCCCTCATTATAGCAGACAGTTGGGCGCCCCTGTACAGTTAAAGATCACAGGCCTTGATAACCTGGCTCTTTGATTTATGACAGCCTAGGCCTTAGTGATCACCTAATGAGGGGAACCTGGAGTGTCAACCTGTTTATTAAATACCCAGAACCAGCTGTAGACCCAGCTGAGGAAGTAAGTTAATCATATTTCTCATTTATTTTTGTGTTCCTCTTACTCCCAGGTTCTCCCTGTTCTCTCCTCCATTCTGCCTGGCTCCCTCGTTTCATCTCAGAAGGGGAGAGATTTCGGACAGGTCATTTATGGAGACTGTCAGGGGGCCGAAATGTTTGCGATTTCCTACTGATTTCTTAGGTGTTTAGAAGTTAATAATACTCAGCACCTCATGATTCTTTCTTACATGTCAAACAAAGACATGAAAGGCAAAGAGCCTGGAGGAAAGGGGAGGGAGCAGGGGCAACAGGCAAACAACTTTCCCTTTTACTCCTGATTTTAAGGAAAGTCTTAGCTGCCTCCAGAATGACTGGGGTGGAGAGGAGGGGATATTGGTGCAAATGGAAGATTAATTTAAACCTTGAGCAAATAAAATTTTACTGTCTTTGGTGCATCAAATTATTGCTTCATCTTCATTCAATCTTTCTTTAACACAAAACTAAAATCTAAAGGTAAAGCTCCTATCTGGAAAATTCTTTTAGGCTCATGAGCATTTCATTTTCTTTCCTCTTACATCTTTCACTTGCTTAATCCATTTAGACTTTTTTTAAAAGCAATTGCACATATTTCTTTGAATTTCTTTGAATAACTTAGAGAAAGATGGAGCATGCTAGGTCACAGAATCCCATGATGAAAGTGCAAGGATAGTTGCTGTTTGCTTGCTGGGAGACTTCAGGATTTTCTCCCTATATTTTCCTGAGGAGGAAAAATTGTGCTAAAGAGGTGAGAAGGAAACTGCACTTAGTCTGCTGTTGCTTTCTGCAAAGTCCAAGCCATAAGCCAAGCATGCTAGGGAAATATACACACTTACACAGGGCTATATGTCAAGGAACTTGGTGGTCAGAAGAAGGTTATTTTTCCTAAAGATGAGCTCCTACCTACAGTAGCTGTACCCCACATGGTATCTTACTCAATGTATTGCTTACATAGCACAATTAGCACTTTTTGAGCCCGTTTGAAACCTGCAGAAAACCGATATTCCTGGAATTTATGGCTTGGGGTTTTTTTGCAAGCCTAAAAGTTAAGTCAGACCGCTAAGTAGAGCTAGTGGAGAATCCAGAAAGCCTCAGTGGTTCTTAGTTTCAGTTTTCAGAGAGATCCATGCAATCATCATGGAGGGATTTTCAGCACAGTGTGGGCCCAGTTTTGGGGAAGCCCTGGACTTGGTTTATAGTACTAAGTATAGGTTTCTTGCTGTGGATGGAAGATATAGGTAGAATCCTATTTAATTTGACATTTACCCAACCTAGTTGCTGTTTATGTCACTTAAGCACACTTTGTGACCTTAGTTCCATACAGCGTAGATATGCAAGGGTCCACTACTGAGCATGTGCAGTAAGCAGTACTCTGGCTGAGCAGGTACATGGCTCTGTATGTGTATACCTGGGCAAGTATAAGTCCCCAAAGCTGTTGTTTGGCAAAAAACCATTACTAGCAGATGTTAGACACCAGAGGAAGATCCTCTTGTGTTTTAGCTGAATGGTAAGAACACTTACTTGCCCAAGAAACAGGAGACCTAGGTTTTAGGCCTGTCTCACCTGGAGATGGCTTGAACCTCTGACTTCCCAACAAAGTGCTCAGCCTACTAGACCACAGGTTAGGCACTTAGTGGTTACATCTCAGGTGCATTAATACCCAGTGGTTACTGAGCATTTAGTTTAGTGTGTATCTGTAATAACATTTACTAACTTAGTAGCACCCGTGCAGTAGTGCTGGCACATGCATTTAGGTGATGCTAGTGTGCAGTAGACTAATTCTACTGTGCATTAGTGCATTAGCACAGGTTTTGCCTGCTTCTCTAATGCACAGTAAAATTAGTCTACTGTGCTTGAAGTGTCCCATGTGGACGTGCCCAGTGCTTTCCTCAGTTACCCGCTTGAAGCTGAGCTGCTACACCTTGTATTTATGATTAATTCAATAAAATTAATATAAAGCAGTGGGGATGTTTCTGCTCCTTGAGAATTGGTGTCAAAACTAGAATTCAGGGTCCCCTCCCTTGCAAAGCAGAACCCCTGCTCACTGATCTACATACCCTCCAGCTGGTTCTCTTCCTCCCAGACCCTCTTATCTCCCTCTCATGGCTTCCAGGGGCATGTTCAAAAAGAGCTGTGCATGCTCAGTAGCTGTATGGACACTGTGTGGACACTGCACATGGAATAGGATTGAAAACTGTGCTTTAGTGCCCACAATTTCAGTTGTGGGCTGTGCAAATGCCATTTGGGCACTGAAAATGAAACAGGATTCTGCCCTCTGTGTCAATTATTGGCTACACATGTTGTCACCCAACAAAAGCAAGTACGACACGGTGCTTCCATATGAGCTTCAGTCCCTTGAGCTTCCATATGAGCTCAGAGGTTGATTCCACAAGCCAAAATGTTCACCCATATCCCATGTAAGAGTAACAGCCACATTTTTCCTGGTTCTGATTGTGCATGAGTTTTAACCTTTTGAGAGAAATCGGCATGTGCTTGGACTAAAGAGCCCCACAAAGGGCACACGTATTTGCATTCCTCATGGGTGTATGCCAGGATGATTCCTGATAGCAAATTATTATTCATTGTCTAAAGAGACAGGCTTAAGAGAGTGCTGAGAGCACTAACATGAGAGTTAGGGATCTTCATATTTTACACTCACTCACTGACTCCTGTAACTTGAGCCAAGTCATTGTGCTCATCGAGGCATAATCCTTTAACTGACCATCCTGGTGCATACAGTGTGTGGCCTGACAAGGGTGTAAGGGAAGTGCTGGGCTCATGACCATGGTCCTGCTTTTCCCCTCCCACTTTCAAGACACTGAATATCACTAGGGATACACAGAGTAAACATCCCTGTGCCCCCAGATGTGCTGGGACTGCACCTACAACCAACCCTTTCATTGGTTACTCCAGGTATGAAGCATCATTCAGCAGTGCCCCACGTGAATGATTAAGGGGCCGTGCAGATTGTGTTGTTCTGCACTATGGGTGTGAGGATGCACCTGTGTATGTGTGTTGATATGTACACGTGGATTAGGGATACTTCCATGTGAGTTATAGGGTTTCCAGAAAGTATGTGGTGGGTTCCTTAGGATGGGAATGAGCAGAAGCAGTGCGAGGTCTGAATCCTAGAGATGTCCTTATGAACTGGGAATCCATTCATTTTAGAAAAAGAAAGGTACCTGTAAAAGCAAGATTTGTAAAAGTGAAGTTATGTGAGTACAATTGCTGTTTTCAGGGATTGAAGGGTCATGGTGTCTCATTGCAGTGTAGTTAAGCCATGTTGGTTCCCTGTTGAAGCTGTACACCTTATCATATCATGAGTGAATGCTGATGTCCAGTAGTGGCACAGCTGATCAGATAAGTGATGTCCCCCAGAATGAAACCATGCTGTAATTCCCTTGAGGGTCTCTGAGCACTCTTGAGAGACACTTCAGGCACTCTTTTACTATTTATAATGGCTGTATGGGTTTGTGTTGTAAGGTTGGAATGTAAAACACTGCCATAGGGGGGGGAAATCTAACATTGAAATATGACACACTGTCCCTTGGACATCAGACTGCATGGTTTATATTGAACTGTGATGTGAAAGCATCTGGTTTAAAGCATTGGTTTTTCAGGGTATTTTCCAGCTTGCTTCTCATCCTACTTGCCTCTTCTCCATGATGTATAAGCAACCATATTGTCCTTAAACATGTGTGTGTGTTTCCTATGGAAATCAGTAAAAATTGTATTTGTTTGTGCCGAGGAGGGGAGCAGGGGAAACACAAATAGTTTTTTTTACCATATGCAGTGGTCCAGATTTATCTTTACTCTGACTTCAGTGTGAGCTAACATTAGGGATGTTTGGCCCAATATGAATCATGTTTTCTAGGGAGCTCAGTATCAGAAAAGCAAGTGTTCAGCACCCATAACCAGAGCTAGATATTTTGGTAGAGCTCAGTTCCCTGTTTAGCCCCTGAATAACTAGTCAGATTTTCAAATTTACTCAGCACCCAGTCTGCACCTGGGGTAACAGATTATTTTGGAAAAACTGGTCCAGCACTGATCAATGACTCCTATATTAAGCGTCATAGGTCAGGGTTTGGATGCTAACAAATATCTAATTGACTTAGTAGCAAGCAGGGAGATTTGTCAAGGTACAAATGATTGTTAGGTACCAATTTCCCAATGAGGGAGAAAAAGGGTGTCTAAATGCATTGTGCATTTTGAAATTTCCCCCTGTGTTCTAAGGTCATGGACACACAGCATGTATGGATACCTGTATATTTTACCTGGGTTTCATACATGGATGTCATTTACATCAGGATGGTAAGCAGACAGATGATCTACTTTCCAGTAAACACTATCATAGTGGTTTGCCACTAGGTGTCAGGGAAGCAGATAATACCTATACCATTACAATTTATACTAGTGTAGTTACACTCCTTAATTTTCCTGGAGTATTGCTATACTGGAACTGAGTGAGTTGTATCAGTATATATCCTGGGTTTGCTCCTTTTTTACACCAGTAACAGCAAAAAGACAAATTACAGTAGTATAAATGTGTTGTGTGTCCAGTGGTTAAGTATTTTTGAAAAACTTCTGAAGTGCTGAAGTTCTTAAGCAGCTTTTGCTCTGTACTTTTCCAGACATAACTCCCACTGACCTCATTGGTAGCTTTTCTCTAATACTTCCAGTCCCTTAAAACTACCTCTCACCACTGCACTTCCCAAAGCTGTCTTAAAATCAACCTTGTATGTCTGAAAAGCATTTATTGATCAGTGGGCGTGTCTACATGAGATGTTTTACTGCACAGTAGTATAGTTTACTGTGCAGTAAGCGTGTGCACCTATACATGCACATGCTTACTGTGAAGTAACCCTTGCTAGTCCTGAGTAAATCTGCTACCTGCAAATGCAAGTGGCAAATTTACTTTCAGTTAGTAATTGCACAGTAGCACTTGTATAGACACCTGACTGGGCGCAAATCTGCTCCCAATCAGTTAACTACCAAGGGGCGGGAGATTGTTCCCTGGCCCCAGGAGCTGCCTGCTGCCCAGGGGAGCTCTGCCACCAGAACCTGGACAGGGACTACGTTCCCTTGCCCTGGCAGCAGGGAACTCTAAGCCCCCTACTCCGAGTTTGCAATTGGGGAGTGGGGGCTAGAAGTTCCTTATCTTCCAGCCCCTGCTTCACTATCATGATTAGGAAGTGGGGGACTAGGAGACCCTTATCTCCCAGCACCAGCTCTACGGTTGTGGGGCTGCTGGGAGATGAGCTGCAGGGTAGAGTAGGTCCCAGCCCCCTGCCCCATTTCCCAGTGGGGCAACTAGCAGCAACTAACTGCTAGCTGTCCCACTGGCGGTTCAGGGCAGGGTGCTGGGACCTGCTCCTCCCCTGCAGCTCTTTCCAAGCCTGTGCCTTGATCACCGATTGGGGCATGGGGCTGGGTCCTGCCTCTGACCAGGACAGTTCCATCCTCCACTCCGCAATTGTAGGGTGGAGGCTGGGGAGCCTGTTCCCTGCTCAGCTCCATGTAAACTGATCCTGGATCAAATGCATGTGTAGCTGTGCCCACTCTCTCCTAGATGTAGGTATGTCATGACGCTGGTCCAGTATATTTCACATTCTTACATACCCATTTTAAGTTATTAGTCACTTGATTGTGTACCAAGATGCTGGGTTTTAGATTACCAGTCCAAATGAGTAAGTGACAACCTTTAAGTTACTAAAAGTAATACCAATTTATGAGAGGTTTCCTGTTCTTTGGTTAACCAGTTCCTTACTGTGCCATGTACCAAACGTGAGATATAATATGTACACACAGTATTTGCTTGTACATCACTAAGCAGGGGTTTGGACTGAAGGATGCTTCAGGAACCTTGTTCAGTTACCTGTAACATGCTATGTGTGAGTCCTTTCACCATGGCATATCTAAGTATAGCATGTTTTATGCTACATGTATGTCTATTTTAACTGTAAATTGAGAAAACATGTTCAAGAACCTGCTATGCTGACTTCCGAGTAGATAAAAAAGTCAAATCTTTAGGCTCAATGCTCACCTTTGTTTTAGTTCCTTCTATACACTGCTTTGTCATTAAAGAAAAACCTGTTCATGTCCTTGCATGCTCATCATTTCACACCTGTTTACACATATTTTTTATGAAGAAGATGCAGCCCTTTCCCCTACCTCAGCATTACTGATTTTGGGCCTATTTCAAATAGATCCTTTGTTTATGTAAAGATGGCAAGAAAACTATACTACAGTGGATTCCTCTTATTGGAATCACTTTGGGAAATGGTGATTTGATTCTATTAACCAGCTGATTCCATTAAAAGGGGACCTGTTTTTTTAAAAACACAGATATTCACTCCTCCTCACAGCCCCCTGGCCCTGCTCATGCCCTCCCCTTCCCCCCCACAGTCCCTACAGGCTGCCTGGGGCCATGTGCATGTACAGTACGTCCACATGGCGCCGCCTGCCTGACTGCCCTCCTCCCACTCCCTCCCAGCCCCCTGCAGGCTGGAGCTCTGCCAGCTTGCAGAGGGCTCTTCACAAAACTGCAAAATCCCCAGGCTTCTCTGGTAAAAGGATTCCATAAACCAAAAATTGTGATAATAATATGAGCAATTTTTACATGTAATAATATACAAATGGTTTTGGTTTTCCCATATTGATTCAAATAAGCAGCTGATTCTATTAGCCAGTGATTCTATAAAGTGGAATCCACTGTAAATCATTTGACTATATACATCTACCCTCCCAGTGCCTCTTTGCATAAGAACACTGAACAAGTGACAGCAGTTTCAACCTATGGAAAGCTCAAAAACAGAAAAGCACCTGGTACTGCAGTTTGGGACTGGGTAGGTTGACAGAACTGTGCATATGTGCAGTGCGTGTCTGTGTATGTGTGTGTGTGTTTTGTCAGGCAATTGGAGTAGACCATTTGGCAGCAGACACGTTGACTAAGCTGTGTGGCATATCAGACCTGAAATAGTAGAAGGGACCTAGATCCAAAGTGAGGTTCCCTGGGAGAACAATGGAAGGAAGGGTGGGGTACCAGACCCGTAGTAACATGCTCTCGTCTAGGTTCTGAGACATATTGTTGACAGGTCACTGTGGAAAAAGATCCTGCATTTACTGTACTTGCCCACACTAAATAATATTAGGCAGTGCTACCTTTCTTTCCTTTACACAGCTACTCTTGACTGACTTACTGACTCTCCTTTCCTTTCTAATATGTGATCTCATCTTGTGGAATTCAGTGGGGCTTCATGAGCTGTAAATGAATGCCAACTTTGTGTTCTTCTGGATTCAAAAGCATGTGGCCCATGAACCTGAATGAGATGTCACAATTCAACATTCCCTCTATAATCTACATCATCAATCAGTGTCATAACACAACAACATGTGGGAGAGGGTCAAACCCAGGCAAAATGGTAACTGGAACATCTTGCCCGAAAATGGCAAATGCACTATCACTTGCAGTCTTCAAATTAAGAGTGGAATTGTCTTTCCAAGAGGTATACTATATACTAACTCAATCAGAATTTATGATGGTGACACACTGGGCAGATAATCACAACAGTGCTCTTTGTCCTTAAAAACTGGTAAATTCACTCAAGTAGGCTGACTTCAAAGACAAACTAGTGCAAGTTGGTCCTCACTAGCATAAGCAATGTATAATCTAACCTGAATAAGGTAAGTAAGTAAGTAAGCCCAAAGGAATTTAACATCTAATTTTGATATAACAGGGCCTAGATTCTACCAGTTCCATTCACACAAAAACAACTTGGCCAAGAAATTGTTGGAGAGGACAGGGAAAGGGACGATTGCCATGAAAATAAAATTAAGGGATTACTTGGCTTTTCTACGTGCACATCTTGGTGGTACTTTCCTGGGCTTGTTTTAAGTAGTTCAGCATTTATTCAAGTACCATTTGTAGAGGAAATGTCAGGGAGACAAAAGGCGATGAAGAGCAAAATAGAAAGACCTTTCAACATTTTTTACTTGTTACCATTTTCATGATGTCACATTTGAAAAGGAAATAGGGGAAGCCTCAGAAACCAAACTGCTTTTGGCTCTCTCTCTTTTAGGATCACCTTGTGAATTATTTTCCCTTCCCGAGTCAGGCTTGTGGCCTGGGCTGCAGATCAAAGTAGATCAGCATTTTGGTTAACCTGACACTGCAGTTCCACCCCATCTCTGGAGAAAAGCGGCTGAGGGAAGAAATCTAGGCTTTGGCTCCATGGCAACCACAAGCTAGACCGAGTTACAGTTACAACATGAGCCAGCGAAGAAAGTTTGGAAAGATATATTGCTACCATACTGGCAGAGACTCTGTATCCCAAGCCAGAGCGGTTTCCTGCTGTTACAGTCATTGCTCAGGAACAGCAAAACAACAGACTTGGGCAGGCAGGCAGGACCAGCGCCTGTGGTTTTAAATCTGTAGCAAAGGATTTGGTGTGGGCGATTATTATATCCTCATGTCATTTTCAGATAGCGTGTACTGGAAACGTAGGTAATGTGGAAATGCTCTGGGAATCTATGTTGATTAAAATGCTACAGAGACTGGCATATTTGACACAGCAGGTCACTGTTTTACCTGGGTTTGACTCCGTCCTATACACTGCTGTGTTTTGACACTGAGAAGTAACACAGATTTTGGGAAGGTGAGCTGAGTTGTAGCATCTCATTCAACTTCATGGGTCATGTGCTTTCAGACCCAGAAGAAAACAAACTAGTTAGATACCAAGAAACTAGGGCTATCAGGACACCTGATTCCCAGCCCTGGCAAAGTCTACAAGTCTCTATCTCTTAGTCACTCAGATTAGCGTCCTGTGTACCTGCCTGGTGCTGGACAGTCTAGGTCCACCTAGCTATGCTGCACTTGCCTTATTACTGGATGTTTCAACCAGGCGTAAGTAAGCACATACAGTCCACCGTCATTTTACAATCTAGGCTGAATTCAGGAGACTGCAACAGCCATTATCAGGACCTGTAATGAGAATACTCTATTGTGCATGAGTGTATCACAAAACAGGTCTCTGAGCATGTCTGCATGATAGATACTTGGCTAAGAAATACTGCTAGCTGACTACTAGATCATCTTTTCCCCAAAGCTGTTAATTATACAACAGGCCTAAATCCATAGATGACCAGAATGCATAGGATGTAGTTATCCTATTTAGGGCAGGGCAATTTTTTTGCAGACAAATAGGAATAGAAGAAATGTAGCACTGGAAAAGATTTTAAGAGATCATGTTTTCAAGAGATCATCCCCCTGCTCTGTTGGTGGATAAGTATTCTTAGCTCATTTCTGATAGATGTTTACTCAACGTGTTCTCAAAATCCTCCAATGGAGGGGATTTTACAGCCTACTTATGTAGCCTATTCCAATGCTTACCCATACTCATAGTTAAAAAGTTCTTCGTAGCATATAACCTAAATTTTATTTGTGGCAATTTAAGTTGATCACCTCAACTACCTGAAAACTGTAATACATCTGTTTTTATAAGATACCATCCACTGACTCATAATATTGAGTCACCAAAAGGCAGCAAGGAAGAGGAAGGCCTCACCCACTTAATTTTTTTTTTATTTTTTCAGAATCTCAGGCAGGTTGAAAATGAAAAGAACTTAGGCATCTAAGTCTACTTGCATGTCTAATCGGGGGACTAGAACCTAGTTTGTTAAGGTTGAGCAGCTTGGAAGACCTATCAACTTTTTGCCATTTCTCCAAATAAAATACAGAGTACTTCAGTTTCACAGACTGAAACTAGTTCTGGTGTGATGCTGGAATATAGTGTTTGCCAAAAAGCAAAAAAGCATTTGACTTGCAAGCTGTTATTTGATTTAGCTCTGTCTGTGATCCCTTGTTACTTGCTATTAGTGAACAATGGATTTGCATTTACACAAAACCACCGGGAAAGTTACACTTCATCTGCACATTATATTCACACGAGAACAAAGGGTTATGGGGTATAAACAAAAACATTCATTATTCTCCTGTTTAAATGGCTTTGGTCATCCAATCAGAAATGAGAAACAATGGCATCTGACTTAAGTGTCCAATTACATGACATGAATATGTAAATAGCTGTCCACTGAACACTTTACAAATAGTCCATCATCTGCAAAATTCTCCAGTGAATAGTTACAAATGACAAAAACATTTATAGAAATTAGGGCCTACTTGCAAATGATGCATGAATAGAAAAAAGGGTTATCATTTCAGATATCTCTGAGGAATAATTCAGTTGGCATGATTGGCTACTAATGATTATGAATGAAGCCCTAATTGCTTAAAAGTTAACCTTCCTGTAAGTAAGGCCATAGACTAAACATAGAATCTTAAAATGAGTTCTAGCACTTTACAGAAAGGAGAATTAATTTAGAATGTGTCCTAGTCTTGAGTTAGGATTTGTAGTAATAGAAATGTTGTTTTCTGTGGAAAAGAAAAAGGTAGAGGGTTTCAGGACTGCCATGTTTGCTTTAGGAGTTAAAAATACTGTAGTCTGTATTGCAGCATCTTTTCTACTTCCTGGATGGTATATTCACATTGCCAGGAGGCTGTATGGTGCATACCTGTCCTGATGCTGGGGGACCTACTTCCAAGACAGTAGGTTTTTTTAATGTCCTTTTGCCAGCTCTGATAGATAAAATCAACCTTCTTGGCCCCACCAACAGGAAATAGGATTCTGCTCCTTTAAACGGACTATAAGGAGTATGGAATTACGACTAACTTGGTTTGGAGCCTTTGTGTAAGGCTTTCAGGAAGAGATAAACCATTAATCATGCACAATTACTCTGACCTTGCATGAACTAAAGCCTCTCTGAACACACAAGATTACCGTCTCTGGAGACCTTGAGTACTGACACAGTATTAGGACATTAGGAACTGCTACACAAAATGGCTGCATGTCTGGTCATTATTTTCTTATTTTAATTGGAGGCTCCTCTGCCCAATATAGGTATCTTTTCTGTCCAAGTTACTTATCTAAACTAAACAAAAACTTAATTCCCAATTAAATTTGTAGAATGGCAGTGACAAATAATGGAGGTTATTAGGGTGTCTATACTTGAGCCGGGAGGCTGCTCCGATGTGTAACAAATCGAGTCTACTGGAGCGTGCTAATTAGCATGCCCCAGCCAGTCTCTGCATCTTGTGTATCAGGGTCCCACCACTTCAAAATGGCAGCAAGGACACTTTAACTAAAGCTCATTGACAAGCTTTAGATAAAGTGCTCCTGCCACCATTTTGAAGTGTGGGGATGCTGATACATGAGAGGCTCTGGGAACTTTAATTAGTGCAGCTCTTGGAGCCACTCAAATTAAAGCTCCCCCCTGACCCCCCAGCCTGTGTAAAAACACCCTTAGAGAATTTCATGTGCTGTTTTGATGAAATCTCTCCAGCAAAAGAGTTACTTTCAGTTACTTGAAGTATGTCCTTAAGGGACCACCTTTGTATGTTCCATGTATATGGTGCCCAGCACAATTGTCCATGACAGGGGTTCTTAGATGTTCCCAAAGTATAGTTATGATTTCTGTATTATTATTTTCTCACCTTCCAAGTTAACTGACTTTTAATTGCTTCTTCATTCTTCTAGGCTCCATGACCAATTCCAGTGGGTAACCATTTCTCTGTCCTTTACACTCTTTGCTTTTCTTCTGTTTTCCATGTTCACTTGCCTTTCTATTTTCCCATTCCAGCCATTAACATTCAACCTTTCTTCATATGAAGAGACATCTGTAAGATTGGGATTACTTTTGAAGTATCTCTTTAAAAGCCAGACTTCTGCTTCGGTGCACAACCCAACCACTCACTGGTGGGAGTTAGAGAGAAGCTTCAATTACGGGAGTAGTATTTCTTAATTTTATACTGCAACATTTTCTGAAACATCTTGAAATGGTCACGGTTGGTGAGAGGTTCTTGGGCGAGCTAGATTGCTGTCTGAACCAATATGGTGACTACAATGTTTCTAGTCAACCAATGTTTTTACAGATTAGCATTAAAAGAAGCCCTGTGCCCACAGGAGAAGGCCTATGGGTAGGGTGACCATACATCCTGGTTTGGTAAGGACAGTCCCAGATTTTGTAGGCTGTCCTGGCCATTTGGTGAAAAATGGAAAAAAAGTCACAGAGTGGTGCCACCCCACCCACACTGCTTGGCCTGGCTCCTCCTGAGTAGCAGTTGGAGGTGGGGGGCAGGCTGGGCTGGGCACCGCTCCTTCTGCCTGGCATGGGGATAGGCTGGGGTTGGGGGAGAGCACTGCTGTGAGCATGTGTGTGCATGTGCATGGGGCACCCTGGGTGAACTTTTTTTGGCACCCTTTGGCACCCTCCAAAGCAGTGGCTGGTGGTGAGGGGTGGTCTGGGTTGGGCACCAGATCCCATGCCTAGGGCAGGGATCAGCGGAGGGTAGCGGGGCGAGTGAGTGCCCCAGATTTCCTTAAAAATAATGACTGCTTGCAGACATGACCCCCCCCCCCCAGCCCCTTAAGCTCCTTGGTTTGTCCCCATGTCAAGTGCTGCACATGCCCAGAAGAGGCCTCTAATAGCTGATTGAATCAGATTTAGATAAAAGTGCCAACAAGCCCTTCTGAAGCACCCAATCTATACAGTTGCTGCGGAGCTGGGTCAAACTAATACACTTCCTCTTTCGGTAAAGCGCTGTTTATTTTTTTTTTTTCCATGTCTGCATGAAGCCAATATGGTCACCCTACCTATGGGCAGCCCTGCCTGTTAATGACAATTTAGTTTCAGCAGGAGCTGTCCAGTCCTGGCTTGGAGAAGATAATTATCTTCCTCTTCCCTTCCTCTTTTACTCTTTGCCTTTTTGTTGTTGTTCTGCTTTGCCCCATAATCTTTTTTAAAAGTTCATTTCCAGTGCACAACAGGACCTACAATTTGTCTTTGCTAAAAATCACAATGATTTATAAAATGTTTTCAATTTCTAATTGTCATACCATTAAATAGCTGCAAAAAGAACTATTCAGTTAAGTGTACAGACCTATTCTGTGCAATTCTACAGTGGTATCAGAATATGCCTGTTTATGGCTCCATGAATATCTGTGAGAACTTTTCTTACTCTACTCGCTCTTGTGCTGCTTTTTCTTGTATTTATTACTGCTCACAGGAAAGATTCCTCCTTTGAGGGAGGAATCTTGTACATTTCATGGTATAGATGATATATAAAGCTAGAGCACCCAGGACCATCAAGGATAGGGTTTGTGGAAGGCATGAACTTAGTGGGGGCACACACAGGTTTTGGGAAGCAAAAAGTTCTTGGCTATGAATAATATTTTGGCATAGCATCCTGATGATGCACTCTAATAAGCCATTTAACTTTCTTTGATATTCTCTCTACTTTCTCTCTCTCTCTCTTTGTGTTTTATATTCTACCTGTGATATTTCTGTAATAAACTGCCCTCATTTCTTCCTCCTTTTACATTTTTTTTCTTAAGCTCTTGAAGCCAATGGGGCTTGCAAGCTCCAAACATTAGATTGCAAGGACAGAGACTTCAGGGCATGGCATGAATCTTCATAAGTCCTTCTACAGTCCCTAGCACAAGGAGATCCCAGTACTGATTGGTAGGGCTGTGCAAAACAGCTATGTTTTGATTTGGTTTCAGATTTGGCCATTTCAGAGAGACAGTAATTCATTTTGGTGCTTCAGATCACTGTTCCATTTCGATTCAGCCAAATCTGTTTCGGAGTTTCAATGCTGTTTTGGTGATTCAGCCATAGGCTGTAATGGGAATCATTAAAATGCCTATAACTTTGTCATTTCTAGCCTGATTTGGATGATGATTGCAGAGATGGTAGCCCCTTCTGAGGTCATAAACACTGCTAGGTTTCAGGCAGAGTGGTGCAGGGGTTTTTGTGAAACCGCACCTCAAACTGTTCAGAGCAAAACCTATGCCGTGTGTGTGTTAAGGCAGAGCAGGATGAAAACATCTGAAAAATAGGGGTGGTAGGCAAGGGTAAGTCAGAAAAGATTGGCTAATGGCTGGCTACAACTTGGTAGCAACAGACTACCTACTGCTACCAGCCTGGACCCTTCAGATGCTGTGCTCTGCTGCTCATGCTGCAAGAGAGAGATCTCACAAAAAGCAGAGAGCAGTTCACAAACAGCCTTATATGTTCTTCCTCTGTCCCTCCCCCAGAGCACTGGGATTGGAAGGGACCTCAAGGACAAATCGCATACCCTGGCTAGCTACAGATGTCAATATCAGAGCAGTCCTTCCTCCCCCCCCCCCCCCCCCCCCCCCCCCCCCCATCTTCCCTCTCCCTCTTCTGAGTTTCTGTTTCCTGCAAGCCCACCTCCGAAACATTCCAAAATGCTTGGGACGGTTCCGCTTCGTTTTGCAGATGGTTCAGAGCCTTCCGTTCCTATTCGGATTTGGTGTTTTGGGTGCTGAAATGGGCCAAAACACCTCTGAAATGAAACAGCTGCCGAAGTTTTACATAGCCCTACTGATTGGTATCTGAGGACTGTGTTCGTCATTGCCATCATCAGCTGTGTTCTTTGCCACTCTTTCCTCCTCTAAATTCTGCTTTTATCACTCCTCTCTTCATTTTTAGATTTTTTTTGTCTTTTCTGTCTCAAAGTACTCTTTCCCTTTTCCTTTCTATTTCCCTTTCTATTCCTCTCCCTCTTTCTTCTTCAGTCTCTTCTACATTACTTCATTTTCTCCCCCCCCCCACCATTTCCTGTGTCTGACCTCAAATTTCTTGGTCAACAGAACAAATTGGTACAGTATGTACATAAGAGCATGAAAATATCACTACCTCTCTGTGACAGAAAAATGGCATTCTCTTGGAGAGAGAGTTCGCAAGTGGTTGTGCATCTGTGATTGCAGAGCAGTTATGTGAACACTTCTCTGACAGTTGAGTCATATAGTTATTTAATACAGCCAGAACCAGCTGAAATTGTTGCAGGCTTCATTTCTACTGTGTGTACCACGGTGAATATGCCCCTTCTGCAGGGATTTGGTGGCATTCACAATATACTTGTGTTTGGTTTGCGAATATCACCACTCCTTTACTATAATGATAAATCCTATTATTCTGTGGCAAATAGTATCAACATACTTGCTGAGCACCCTGTTGGAGCCCGCTGTGACATGCTGATTGACATATTAGTATATTTTCTTGATTTGTACTCTGCCTCTTGATTTGTGTTTCTTGATTTGTGACTACATTTTTGGTGCTATATTCACCAAAACAGGGCTGGTGCCAGCTCGGCCTGTGCAAAGCGGCTATTATTCACTTTGGATTCATATTCAGTTGATTTGGGGGACAGTGATTCGATTCGGTGATTCGAAACACTGTCCTGATTTGATTCAGCCAAATCTGATTTGGAAATTTGGCTGCTGCCAAGTCTCCAAATCAGGCAGGCCCATCCCCTGCCCGCTCTCCCAGCCTGGCAATGGCTGCCCTGCCTGCTGCAGCTCCCGGCACTTGTTAAAAAAAAGCCCTGACTCAGCGGGTGCTGCCGGGTGAAGGGTGATCCCTGCTGCCCCCCACTTCCCCATGCTGCATGGGGGGCTCTGCATGAGCCCTCCAATCCTCCCCTTACACCCCCAGCCCCTCCATGGGTGCCCCACCTGGGCCAGCTCTAGCCCTTTAAGAAAAAAAAAATGAGAAAACCCCTACACTCACCACTTCTGCTGTCCGGGGGTGATCCCCACTGCCCTGCACCGCACTGGGGGCTCTGCATTAGCCCCTGAAGCCCTGAGGCTGCTGCAGGAGCGCTGAGTCCTGGGGCTTTTCTTGGCTTTTTTTTTTTTCTTAAAGGGCCAGAGCGCACCCAAGGGGGGCTGGGGGGGGTTATGGGGGGGTCAGGGAGCTCATGCAGAGCCCCCCATGCAGTGTGGGGCAGCAGGGGGCAGCAGGGACCGCCCTTCCGCCTGGCACACCCAGTGAGCTGGGGCTTTTTTTTTAAGTACAGGGAGCTGGGACGGGTGGGGGCAGCCATGAGGGGGGGCCTGGAGGAGTGGGCAGGGTTTGGGGGGGCTGGCAGGGGTCCCCTCATGGTTCCCTTCCCCATCCCCCACTCCTAGTACTTACCAGCTCAGAGTCGGCTGCAGCTCCCTGCTGCAGCCACCGGGGACTGCCCAAATCACCCAAACTCTCCAAATCTTTTCCCAAGATTCAGAGAGCTTTGAATTGATTCAGACCTTTAAACTGGTCCCCTGATTCGATTCGGATTTGTTGATTCGACAACCGAATCAGGCCAAATCTCCTCCAAATCGAATCACCACCATGCCAGCTTCTTCATGGAAAATGCTACATTGTCTGCTACCACTTGACTAAACTAGATCTGTGCAGACACCACGTGGCAGATTTCTAACATTATTCAGACAATTATAACTCCCACTGATTTGAATCAGAGGCATATAATTACCTTCAGAAATCTGGTCTCACACGTTTAAAGTACAATGACTGGATAAAGCATTCAGTCCTTCCCATATTCTTCCATTCCATGCTAAATAATATACAGGGTATAGGGAAAGACTTCAGTCTCCCAGCACCCCATCCACAGTCTTTGTAGTCACGGCTTATTGATCATATGAGCTCTCCCCAGTTTCCTGGGAAACAACCCAAAGGAAGGAAGTTACCTCACAAGATCCCTGACAATATGTAGTAGGGGACTATTCAGTTGAATTCCAGATCTACTGATCATTTCAGTCCCATTGTATGTATTACCACTGATAATCAACTAATCATCCTCTTTTCTTGCACAGTCTGAGCAGCTTGACTCTGTCACTATCTCCAAGGGCACAGACTTCTGAGCACTGAGCTTGGTTGTATTCTAGGCAGACCTAAATTGAAAACAAAAATTTAGCAGGCAGGGTAATCAACTGTTGGAACAGATTTCTAGAGAATGTGGTTAATTCATCATCACTTGTAGTCTGCAAATTGAGACTGTGTTTTTCTTAAAATATGCCTTCATTTGAACCGCAAGATATTAGTCTTGTTAATGTTCACTTTACATAGTTGGGAAGAGTAGTTCCCTCCACTCCTGGAGATGCTGGATGGCCTGTTTTATGCAGAAGGTCAGACTAGTGAATCATATTGGTCCCTTCTGGCCTTAAAATCTATGAATCTATGAAAACACTTACTGCTAGATTGTGGTATTAAGCTACAGTCTTGCTTTGTGTGTGCATAATTGCAGTCTTAGAAAGAGTACTGTGAGTCTCAGTGGGCACATTTACACATATACATATGGCAATGTTGCTACTGCACCATGCTTTAGTACTTCCGTTACGGAAGTAGTAAAGCATGGTGCAGTAGCAGTCCATACTGCACTGTACGCCAGGTACACAGTTATTTTTAGCTACTACTTTGCTATAGCATCACGTGTAGATGTGCCCAGTGTGTCTTTTTGAGTTCCTTGGCAGCGCCAACATAATACATCTCTTCAGGTGTGTCTACACATCCAGGACCAGCTTACTCATGAGTAAACTACTTGTGAGCAAGCGCTCCCAGACAGGCATCCACACATTCAGAGAAGCAGCAGCAAACTGATTCTGCTTCCTGGGACCATGTAATGGACCCCTGCCACCACCAGGGGGAGCTCTAGGCTCCCAGCCTACTGCTGTGGGGGAGGGGGAGCAACATCCCCTGCCCTGGCAGCAGGGAGCTCCTGGTTCTGGCTTCCTGATCTGGGACAGGGGAATTAGAAAGAGCTGCAGGAGAGGGGCAGGTCACAGCCCCCTGCCCTGATCCGC
The DNA here is from genome assembly GCF_030867095.1 of Alligator mississippiensis. Classification (NCBI taxonomy): domain Eukaryota; kingdom Metazoa; phylum Chordata; order Crocodylia; family Alligatoridae; genus Alligator; species Alligator mississippiensis. Next base: position 24,321,308 of record NC_081833.1, read on the forward strand.
CAGTGGGGCAGCTAGCAGTGAGCCCCCAGATGGTGGTGGGGACTGGGCTGGGACACACAGGTGGGATTTCTTACCCAGCTGGAGTCTTGCTGCTAGCTGCACCAATGGTGGACCAGGCAGGGGGCTGGAACCTACCCCTGACTAGGACAGTTCTCAGCCCCTGCTCTGTGATCACAGGGTAGGGGCTGAACAGCCTGTTTCTTGCTCAGCTCTGTGTTTGTGAAGATAGGTGGGGAACAGGGTGGGGAGCCTGTTCCCTGCAGAGCTCTTTGATCACAAAGCTGGATGGGGAACAGGTTTCCCAGCTCCTGCCAGCAGGGAGCTCCCAGCATCAGCTCCATGACCATAGATAAGGATCTCCCAGTGCTGGCTCCATGGTTGCAGAGCTGGCATTGGGAGATAAAGAACTCACAGGTCCCACCCCAAAATCACAATCTTGGAGCAGGTGATTAAAAGCTCCCTGCTGTTGGGACAGGGGGACATAGTCCTTGCCTGGGCTCCATGGGTCCAGTGGCAAAGTCCACCCTGGCAGCAAGCAGCTCCTGGCAGCAAGGAGTAATCTCCAGTCCCCTGCTGGCCAGCTGACTGGGAGCAGATTTGCTCCTAGTCAGACATCTACAAGAGCGCTACTGCACAGTAACTAATTGCATCTAAATTTTGCTACTTGCATTTGCAGGTAGCATTGCATTGATTAGTGAAGTTTACTGTGCACCCTTCAATAGGTACCTTCCCTATTTCCTTCAGAGTGAAGGTGAAAAGAGGATGAAAAGCAATTCTAGCTGTAAATAGGCAGAAGGATCTAAAATGGAAAGAAAAAAAAATCCAGTGAAGAACACAGCCATTATAATTGGTAGAGAACAGAATCAGACAGGGATGAATTTTGATTTGACACATACCAGTGTAAATCAAGACTGATACTACTTAACACAAAAGATTTGTATTGACGTAATATCAATTTGGCCAACATATTGCTTTCTTAACCCAGCTATGTCCCATTTCTAACAAAACATACTGAAAAACTTATCAAAGGAGGTTTTAAATCAGCACCTGTTACCAGATGACACTTGGTTTTCAGTCCAGATCCCATTCCAGATAGCCAGAAGCTCATCATCTCAGTTAGCAATAAGGGGCTTTCTTCCCAACAGACTAAGCAGACTGTGGATACTGTAGATTTTGCCTCCTTGTGTATTCTGATGCTTCATTTTAAAAAATACTGAGGAACTGCCAGTCTCAGGTGCCAAGGGAAGATACAGATGTTCAGTAACTTGAAAACTGAGACCAATGGACATGGTCTTGCAAGGTATGGGTCAAGGCATGAAGGTGGGTTGATGTGTATTAGTCTAATATTATCAGTGGCATGTAGTAGTATCAATGGTGTGCTTAATAATTTATGCAAGGTCTGTCCAACTAATGGCTCATGAATTCCCTCCTGGCTGCTACTGCCTTCTAGCTCCTGCTGTTGTAGTGGCTGGGATCTCTGGGGCAAAGCAGCACAGTCAGAGGGGCTTGGTAAGTCCACTACCTACATGGTGGTGGTGGTGGTGGGGGTGCTCATGCTGCTCATGCAGATTCAGGAGGAGTGGGAGAGAGGCTCACACTGCCTGTGCAGTGGGAGTCCCAAGGGGCCCATGTGATGTGTAGCCTGGGGCCCACAGAAGTTGGGCAGCCCTGGTCTGTGCTCCTCCCATTTTGTAGGTATGTTGAAGGAATCAGTTTCCAGAGCTGCCATTCCCAGCTTAATTTAGAATGAAATTATACAGCAGTATAGCCCAGGGCAGTGTCATTAATGAAAATAATTCCTGAACCCTGGGCAGGACTTCTAAAGGTTTTCATATATAATTGAACACGACTGCAAACATCCTTAGACTATGCTTACATTTCATTCAAAGATGTGACTGTACGTTATGTATCCATCCCAAGTTAGCTAACTTGGGTGCTGAAAACAGTGTAGCCAGAGCAGCCTGGGCTAAATGCTTGTGTATTTACCCAGCTTTTCAGGTAGATGTAGCTCAGACTGAACTCTATCTTGTTGTGGTGTCACTATTATCAACAGTAGTGCAGTGATGTGGCTGGGCAATGGGGACACACAAGGCAGCAGTGACTTCCAGTTGTCACTGTGCCACATATGTGATCATGATTGTGACTGCACAGCTGCCAGCAGCAGCCATTCCCCCTACTCTCCCAAGTCAGCAGCCAGGTTGGTTGCCCTGCCCTAATTGCACCATTGGATATCAATATCCAGACTACTTAGTTGCTGGCTAGTTCAGGTGTGTCTACTTTTTAGCCAAAGTTTAGACATCTTTCTAATTCTAGATTTGGTTCTGCAAATCTAATCGCTGCCCAGGAAGAATTTACAAACTGTCAACAATTCCTGTTTGTCTCTCTCTCTAGATAAGTAAGCCCAAAACCTTGGTATAAAAGAAAAGAGAATAAAAATTAAGATCCAGTGCCTCAGAGGGTGAAAAGCAGCATAGCTTCACTGGTAACAATGAATGTAGGTCATTTTATTTGGCTCAAGAAGTATTCCCAGCTGATGGGAAAGAGAGAAGTCTAGGGGTTAAAAGGAAGAACATCCTTTATAAATAGGACAGACCAAAAGGGGAGCAAAATACTCTTGTAGCTGAATTCACTGCCCTCTAACCAGCCCGGAGTCCGGAGCTGAAATCTGATGGACACTTGTACAGAATGCAATTTCATCTGTAATGGCCGAAAAGGACTCCTCAAAGTCTGAGGCAAATAGCAATTATTGTCCCCTTTTGTTCCATTCCCCCCCAACCAAAATGAAAGAAAGGAAAATTAATGAAAATAACAACACTGAAGGATCCTAACAAGCACACCCTCCCCTCTATGCTGAAACTCTCTACAATGGACCAAGTGAAACGAGCTGCCCTGTATAATAAAGTCTCTGGAGCATCGATGTAACGCAAGAATTGTTCCCCCCGCTCGCCCCCCGCTCCAGTCCCTAATGAGCAGGGAGACGCCAGCTTGGGGGCTGCAGCCAGTGTTAAATTAGCGAAGGCCATCCAAAGTGGACTGACTCCATGGTAAACTGCCTTAAGTGTCTGCTTATTAAATCACACCACTGCTTAGAGTCTGCCCTGCTGCCACATCAGAGCTGTCTCCATACAGACAAACTCTGGGCAGTCCCTGGGGAGGCTTGGTCCACTAGATACTGACATTAATAATGGGGAGGGGAAATGCAAGCCATCACCAACAACATACCCCTTTTTAGACTCTCTCGTGTATTATACTTTAACAACACAAAGGACATTGTTTGGAGGTGAATTCTTATACTTGTGACAGCAAAGGAATCAGAAATCCTGAAACTTTTGTTGTTTTCCTCTCTCTGGTTTATGGAGTGTAAATTGAAGGCTGAATTTCTCCACTAAACTGGTTTGTACATGCATGGGTGCAGGAACTTTTTATTAATGCGCTGGATGTTGCCAGTGAATTCTGCTGTTGGGAAACAGTTTACATATAAGACTCCAGAGCACCAGTCTCAGCTTTCCCATTGACTTACTTTGTGGCCTTGGGAAAGTCATTTAATATCTAGATAAAAAGAAAACAATGATGGTTCATTAACTCCTAGTGGGCCTGTGAGGATATAATTTGCAAAGGACTGTGGAAATGGAAGTTTACCGTGTAGATTTCAAATATTATTATTAAAGCAGTTGGAAGATTATGGGCTTTCCATAGGTTTGTGCAACATGTACCAAAATTAAGCCCAAATTCTGACTGGAACATCTAACCATATCTGCCAAACAATAATTGCAAATAAATACCTTGCATTGTTGTTCTGCTAACAGTATATGGCATAAGCACAGCGGCCAAGGAGTAAAGACATTAAGGGATCCTGAAGGGTCCTCCTACCTTAAACTATGAGTAAACCCTGTTGCCACCAGGGAGCATTTCTCTTATTCAGAAGTGGCAGAATTTGATCCTAGGGTTATTATAAGTAGCAAGATACTTTTTCGTTCTGTTTGATTCTTTGCCACAACACAAAGCAGAAGCCGACAGACAAAAACGTGCCATGTCGGGAAAATGTTTATGGCACATTTAAAGGTTCATGTATGGGCAAAAATGCCCCCTATTACAAGAAAGCCTTTGAAATATAATATCTACAACTGAAATGCTTTTCCCTTCTGAAAGGAGATAGTAACAGGATGTCTGATATCTCTGCCCTACCTGGTGCTTTCAGACTGCATGTCACTATATGGCAGCATTCATTAAATATAAGGAGAAATCTGTGGGAGATGTTAGGTGACTGAAATAATTTAATGCTCTCCAGAGAAATATATGCAGACTGCACTTTGGTAACTAATATCACAAGTGTAAGAAATTTGGATGTTGCTGCCTAGCACCTGGTAGAAGTTTTTCCATACCACAAACCACCCCACCATATGGCATATTTGGTTGCTGCCTCTGCACGTGAAAGATCATGATGAGAGGAGCAGTTATAGAAGATGTCATTCAAGTGTGCCTCTGGCTACATCCTGGAGTCATTAAGGTATGGGTATGCAGAACTGTTAGAATCACAGGCTGCCTACAGGAGTCAGAGCCTCACAACTTGTTTGATATGAGCACAGTAATGATGAGGTGCCATGTTTGATTGCACTGAACAAAGTGAGAGCTTGAAGAATGAGGAAGTTTTTTTTGTTTCAGTGAGCCATTTTCTTAGAGAGATGGAACAGATCAGGGAGCTTATCAGGTGAGCTGAGACCAGGTGCATTCAAAGGGCTTGCCCTGACAGTATGGACATACACAAGCTTATTTGCAGGTTGAATTCAATGGACAAGAGGAAAAAAAATCTTCCCATCTCTAGAGTCTTTTAATTTCATGGAGAGTATGTGGATCTGAGTGATGCAATATAGCATCATCCTTTCTCCTGCGTCAATACTAAGGAGCCCCTCCACCTTCTCTCTGAAGGATCAATTTTTAAATGCGATCGTCCATTGTCTACAAACAGGGGCCACAGTTCCACCCTGGAAGCTTAGACCAGCCCTTGCAATCTTACATGTTCCTTTTAACTACCTAAGTGCCAGTTTGAATACACAGGGCAAAGTTTTCAAGAGTACCAAGGTGACTTAAGCCCTGTTGAATGCCAATGGGGCTTATGCTCCTTATTAAAACATTTTATAAATTTTACCCACAGAAACAGCACAGGGCACCCTGTTGTAGGAGCTCAAATGTGAAAATAGTACTCTCTGTGTGTACATCTGGATGTGTCGAAGAGTTCTCTCAGAAGAAACGCAAGAGGTGCAAATGTTTAAATGAGCAGATCGCTGTAGAGAAATCTTCAAAGGATATGGCTAACTCTCACGTCCCACAAAGAAACTTCAATTAGGAACTCAGAGGGGTCCGAGCTAGTGTCTAAGTTTATTTTAGGTTTTTGTCATGAGTTACAAAGGTTTGTCAAACTGCCCTTCTCCTGCTCAGACTCCCTAAATAACTTCACATTATGATGGGAACGTGTTTGCTCCACATATTGTCAGAGCAGGCAAGGAAAACTGCTTATACTTCATGGATTTCTGTTTCACTGTAGTATAAGAAATTGATATTTTATACATGATATCTCCATTCAGAACACCACTATCCACCCTAGTGCTGCACGTGGGCCATTTTCCATGATAGTAAGTTGTGAAGCATAGTCAAGCTGCTTTAATGGAGGTAGTTCACTGACATTGCAGTATACAGCAAAAGAGCAGCAGTTGTTAGGCACATGTGTATTTGCCAGAGGATATAGTGAGTGGTATACAAACTGGCTGGGGGAAGGGAAGAGGCGGGCTGCTTTCCATTTCCTCTTAAAATGTTGGGCTCTAATAGTGTCTTCCGATCATCCTGAAATTGCCAGATAATTGACTGCTGCCAACCAACAGCACAAACCTCCCTGGTCGACAAAGCAGGAAGCGAGTGACAGCAATCACCCCGATGTGTCCAAATTAGTCAACCTTCTGTGACCCCACAGGGGTCAAGAATGGCAGCCCAGAGGTCATGGGGCAACAGGAGAACAGGAGACAGAGTTGGAGGACTGCCCCATTTCCTCTGCCCTGCCGTACCTCCAGGGCATCACTGAGAGACTGCAGATCCACAGCTGGAGTGTGCAGCACCTGAGTTCCCCCTTCCAACAAAGGTCTGTTTATTTGGAATATTTGCTGGGTATTACCCAGAGACGGGAAGTGGGCACAAGGTGAGAGGAAGTGCCTCTTGCTGTTAGTGTCAGCATACCACTTGTATTTTGTGTGGGGTGACCCAGTGTCAGTGTCTTGTGTTTGTTCTCTCTCGTGTCCATGATGCCTTGGTGGAGCTGGGTTTAAAGAGCCAATCCACAGACAGCAAGCTGATGGCTATCCCATTGTAGCCATGTGTGAGATGCTACAAATTCTTTCTTGTATGGGTTGGTTTTGTGTGATTTTGGTGCTTGAGGAAGTGAGGGATCAAAGGGTGCCTATACACACGCTTAGGGGTGAGGGTGGGGCATGCTTTAATTACAGCAGTTCCTGGAGAGCTGCTCTAATTAAAACACTGCAGCATCATGTGTATCAAGCCCCTTCATGTTTAAAAATGGCCGCGGGGTGTTTTAACTAAAGCATATCGACAAGCTTTAGTTAAAGTGCCCCCTGTAGTTTCTATTGTTCTCTGCTCTCCATGTGGCAGATGCAGTCGTGCTTGTGGCTTCTGCATGGGAGCACAAAGGGACTAAGGATTAGGGCTGGGGTATCATCATGAAGATCTTTAAGGACTCAGAAGGGAAAGGAGAGAGAAGTATTGCTCTCAGAGCCCTTAAACAACACCACTCACGTCACAGGTAAGAGAGGATAGTTTTAAAGCTAGACTCCTTGTCTATTATTAGTTTTTCTTTTAATCAGTGTTACTTTGTGTGGAGGGGCCAGGGAAGGACAAGTCTGCCAGTGACAGTGCTCTGTGTGTGCTGCAGCAGGTCAGGACCTCTGCTCATGAGAGGAGCACTTGCCTGCAGGCCTCCCATGTCTGCTCATGGAAGCCCAAGCTAGAAAGCTCTGTCACCCTCTGACAAAGGTCACTGCAACATCGCATTTTGTAAAAGGTCACATCATGACCCCAGGTACTGGGGGAAGGAAGAGGAGAAAGCTTCCTCTTATGTTCTTGATTTCTTCCAACAGTAAAAATCAATACTTCTTTAGTATTTTATTTATTTAAGCTTTTCCACTGTCCTCTCTCTCTTCCAGTGCTGCCACCCTGCTCATCCTGACCACCAGAGCCAACGCTCTCCCTTTCTGGGCGTGGCTCCCATGCTTCCAGTATTCAGGCCTTCAAGTAAATGCATTGAAGGCTGCAAAATGCTCATTCATTAAGGGGGTGGGGGCCATATAAGTACCTTAAATATGGTACTACTAGATATGTGTAAATTATTTGTTCTGGTTCACTGGCTGAAATGAAAAATAGAAGAAAAAACATTTTAGGTCAAACAAAATGTTTCATTCACCATCACCACTATAATCTCCTCCTCTTCCTCCTCTTCCAGTGGCTGTGTTTTAAAAGAAAACAATAAACCGTGCGCCATTCTTTATATGAGAAGAGATAGGTGCCCACTCTCAAGACAGGTTACAGGGCTGTGGATCTCAAGTGGATGGAAGTACCTCTGTGTAGTTCTGATGCAAACTCCTAAACTATAGAAAGGAGTGGGTGTAATACACACCTGTGTGAGCTGTCTTTTCTAGTGGTAGGTGTCTGACTGCCCAGAGCATAGATTGTTTGTATTGCCATTTGGATGTATCTAACTCTCCCCATTGGGAACCCCGGTGCCCCAGTCAGGGTTCTGGATTTCACTGTGGCAGCCAAATACAACCGTGATTTTCAGGCACCTATGTCCCTTACTGGATCTAGCCCTAAGCTAAAGGTCTCACTGGAAATGTGTGGCAGGTTGGACTTGAGCCTACATCTCCCAAATGCTAGGCTAATATCTTAAGCAGTAGATTATCTTTCCTCTGTGAGCCACATCTTTGAACCACCCATAACATTTTGTAGGAGGGACATTCTTCTGTAATAAATTCCATAGGTCAGTATAAAAACATTCTAGAGAAATGTCTCAGTGTCTCTTCATTTCCTTAGGATTTTTCCAAAAGAACTGCCTGTATCACCAATGGAAAATAGGTTGTACTGTTTCTATATGAAATACTGTTATGAATTGTTACAGACCATAGTTGAAGCCCGGGACATAGTGGAAACTCAATGCTGTCCATCCCATAAAGGCCACCTTGGCTGAAAATGATTTGGACTGATCATTTTTGGTCTGGCTGACCTCAGTGGAGTTGAAACTCTTCTGTGCTTTAAACAATTTAATCTGTACAAGACTTGATGTGTGAGAGCTTGTGGGAGCTGTGGTTTTGCTGCTGAACAGTGTCTTGCAAATACAGCTACAAAATGTGCTGTTTTTAATAGGAAGCTTTTGTTTTTCATTGCATATCACATCTTATCATCATACCCTGTATTCACTTTCTATTTACTCTGAGGGCAATATTATAATGCGCGACTTTTATACAAACTAGGTTATATTCTGTATCCATTCCATGCATTGAGGGGCTATATACATATTAATACCTAGATAGATTAGAGAGCTAAATCTGTTAAAAAACCAAGCAAACCCCACCTTGACATCCGTGCTTTGGTTCAACGTGACACTGACAAGGTGAGACTGACTGCCAGTGGAGTTGATTTAGAAACCAAACAAGCAAGCTTTGTCTTGTTTATTAAGAAATACTTCTCTGTGGAAAATCTCTGGTGAAAATGAAAAGAAAAGAAAAATCCTGATTGCTGCTTATAATTTTGGCATAAAAAAATCATTGATAAAAAGGCAGTGGGTAAAATTAACATTTTTGTCAGGACAACGTCAAATTAATGTTTTTTTCAGTGTTTTGGTTTAGAAGAATTGATACAAATATTAATATTTAAATATATTTAAGTATTTTAATTTGAATAATAAATGTAAATGTCTTCATTTAGTTATTTCTGATTAGATACTTTTATAGTTTTTCATTTTGCAAAAATGGTTAGTTTTTGACTTTTCATTCCAATTCAGAACCAAAAAGAATTTAAAAAATAAATTCAGGACATTGCACAAAAGAGACATCCTCTTGTTCAAGGAGATCTTTATTTTCATGCTTATATGTTTCCTTTTTTTTGTAATATCTAAATGACCCAGGGCAGGTTGTCCTCAGCAAATTTGAGGAGGGTGGTGAGGGTGCCCTTGCATCCCTTGAGGTGGCTGAAAGCATACTCCACCATGGTGTGTGTCCAGCCTAGGTACCAGTTAAAGTGGGCCTGGCAAGGGTCCAGCTGGCCAGCCAGCATTCATGTGTGTGAAGGCCCCATGGTGGTCCATGATGGCCTGGAGCACCACCGAGTGAAAGCCCCTCTGGCTGTAGTAGGACCAGTTGCCATAGGGCAGGCAGGAGATGGGAATGTGGGCCATGTCCAGGGCCCCAATGCACTGGGGAAATAATCTCAGGGCACAGAACTCCACCACTACTGCCAGGGGTTGTGCACACAGAGCACCATGTGCTCCGGCATGTCCTGGAGGGTACTGCACACCTCCAAGACGGCTTCCCCAGTGGTGGTCCTGCACACACCAAAGAGATGGCTGACACATTGCAGGCTGGTGGGCGTGGGCAACTTCAGCAGGGCGAGGGCCACCCGGGTGTCTGCAGGGAGGGGCAGTGCCAGTGTCCTGCCATTCTAGGTGTGGCTGGAGCTGCTCCAGGAGAACCTAGAAGGTGGCCTGAGTCATCCTGAACTCGTCCAGCCACTGCTTGTCATTCCAGGTGTGCTGGACAATGTGCAGCCACCAGTCCTCGCTGGCCTGGTGGGCCCAGAGGTGGCAGGGCTGGAAGTCTAGGAAGGCAAGGATGGCCCCAGTGGTGGTATCCAGTAGCAAGTCATCAGCGTCCCTGCCAGGGTCCAGCCATCTGGACAAAGTCCAGATGGCAGCTGAGTGCTGGTGGCAGAGGCCCTGGGCCGGTGTATGGTGGCCGGGAAGGTAGTTGTTCCACATGGGGGAACTGGGAGAGCCCAGACAGCTGTGGGACAGCTGGTGATGAGTCAGCAGGGCTAGTGCAGCAGCCAGCAGGAGCCTAGGGCACTGCCCATTGCTGCCAGGGGCAGGGGCAGGGGCAAGGGCAGCCATAGCACAGGGAGGCAGAGGCAGCAAGGAGAGCACTGCCACGTGCTGCCCCTGTGCTGCACATGCTACTCCTGACCAGGAAAGTGGCTGGCCAGGGAGCAGGGAGCACAGCTATCTTTTAAAGAGGGTTGCCAGCCACAGGCACCTGCGGCTGAAGCCTGGGGCTCCCTTTGGTGGTAGTAGGGCTCCAGCATATGGGAGCAGCTTGCTGCCATTGGCAGCAAATCTGCTCCTGCTTCCCTGCACATGTAAACGCCTACCTGGGACTGTTTACTTGTAGGTAGTTTACTCGTAAGTAAGCTGATCCTGCATCAAATGCATGTGTGGATGTGCCCACAGAGATTCTGTAGCGAGGCCGGAAGTCAAACCAAAGCTCTGGAACCAGTGCCCTAAGCACTGGTTTCACTTCTGAACTAGGTTTTACTTCTGTATCCAATGAAGGGAGAATGCACTCATTTAACTAAACTGCTTTAACAAGACAAGTAGGGAAATCAGTGCAATTTCTGTATGTGGACAACTCTAAGTAGAGGCAAAACATAGATGTGAAAAGAGAGGGTAAGTGACTTACCTATGGTTATGCAGCTGAGCTGGAGATAGTACCCAGGTGTAATGACTACTTGTCCAGAACTTTAATCATTGTACAACATTGCCTCTTAAAAAAAGGAAGACACAGAAAACAGCATCTTTGTGAAAAAGTGTATGCAGTGTTTGCTCTGCTCTAGTCATAAGGAAGACTGTCTGGCTAATTGGATCTTAAATGGACTTTTCTACTCTGTTTAGATTCTTACACTGTGCCCATCACCACAGTATCAGTGTGTCTATCTAAGGATGTCTCTCTCTCCATTCTTTTCATCTATGTTTATTTTCCTCTCTCCCCTTACCCATTCTTTACAAGTTCATGAAGAGCATTCAGACCCCATCAGGGGTCTCTGCAGATCCCCTAAGAAGATTAAGCTCTCTGAATATTTCATGCCCCTGATTGACAGCTCTTGAGGACCTGTTGTAAGCCTGGCGCCCGTATTCTCATTAAAAAAGAGAGAGAGACAGGAAAATCACATACACGGGGAAAAAATTGATCCTTTGGGCCAGACCTGTGCTGATGGAAGGCAATAGACTGAAACTCCCCCAACAGTCTCTACTCTGAAATAAAAGGAAGGTAATGGGATTTTAAGAGCCAGGGAGTACTCAAACGACATGGTCACCCATGCCCCCTCAGGGCTCCAGTACACATGCACAAGGCCCCTAAAGAACCATTGTAAGCTTGCATCCCTGGCTCTCATTCTATGCCAGCGTTATTCCACTCCTAACAAGCTGACCTAGCCAAACCATGGCCCCTCATTAGAGCTGAACTGAGGAGTGAGCCCTGTGGTCTCCTGCAGCCATTTCACTCCATTAAGGACTCACGCTGTCCCCTGGTCGACAGCAGGAGAGGGAGCCGGCGACCTGTAAATTCCCATCAGGCTGCTTAAGATTTCCCTCCTAATCATCCTGTTATGGGCGGCTGAAAAGTTTTGCCTTTATTTAGAGAGGAAGGGCCAAAGGGATACTCTCATATACCAGGTTTGGAAGACATTTCTTGATGAAAGCAAGAGAAGGATGCAGGGTGGGGATTAAGGCCATAACAAACAGCCCCCAGTCTTTGCTTCAATGCAGTCACCAAGCAATCAATGAGATTTACTGCTGCTCTTGCACCGATATGAGTATCAAAGACAGCAGGGCCCTGTTAACGTCGTACTGGCTACTGGAGGAGTAAGCCAATTATGCAAAATGCATGCTTATGGCTTTTTAACCTGGGAATCGTTTAGCCTGCTCAGCGTTCTCGTATCCAACTTAGAAATGTTTGCAAGGAGTTTTAGTCAGATTGGACCTAATCCTGTCAAGTACTGATCACTGGCTTCAGTGGGCCACTTAGTGTCAGGCTTCTTACTGCTAAAGTCTGGTGTTGCACAGAAATGTTGATCTCACCAGGGTTTGGCTTCTGTCCCCTATTGAAAACAGACTGGGTTTGCTAAGATCTGTAGACCTTCATCCAGGCCCAGTTTCAAGGCGCACACAGCAGAATTGTAGGTTTACAATGAGAGACCAAATTATAGCCACCACAGCAAGTGTGTATAGGAGGAGGAAAGCATACACAATCTCTATCTTCCTAGAACTGCTGCGCAGGAAGCAGGCTTGGTAGGCCACTCTTCAGTGTTCTGTCAAGTCCTCAATATACCTGCTGTGCTACAATGTGTAGAAATGAGGGCTTGGTCCATGAAGTCTCATATTCCCTAAGAAAAGTACAGTGGTTTTAAGTGAGGAAGAAAAGGGAGTAGCTAAGGGCAGAGAGAGGCAGGTGAAGGAACATCATCACCAGCTATGTGTATCCTGTGGTGTTGATGAGTGGAGGAAGCAGCAGATGAGAAAGCAAAGAAGAAGAAGTGTGAGTGAGTTATAATCCTTTGCCTGGGTGTGTAGTGGGACTGGGACAACCCTCCACTGGTAGGTTTACTAGACTTCTCCCTGATGGTGGGACCACTCCAGAAATCTGGGATATTTCTGTGAATTCTGGATGCCTGCAAACCCTAGTAGGCAGAACGGTCACTGCTGAATGCCTGGAGATGCTTCTTTCCCCCCATTTGCAGGTTCCTTTTCTTTGCTGATCCCAGAATCCAGAGACTGTAACCCCAAACCCTGTCAGAATCCTATGTATGGCAGTGCAGGTTGCTACTGGGCTTACCTTCCAGAGGGCTTGTTTTAAGATCTTTCACAAACCAAAAAAAAATTCCCTTGAAGATCATTAAATGGAGCTTCAGTATTTTCACCCTGGACAGTGTTTGGCACAAAATTAAGACCTAGGAATCTTTAAACACTGGATTTCACAGGGCATACTAGAGACTTGATATATAAAAGGTTCAGACAGTTTTAGAGAGCTTCAGTCGAGCCAGTAAGTTATCTGATAACATCACCTATTTAATGTCAATTAGTGTTTTTAACAACCATTTGATGTCCCATTAACTTGCAATAGCAATCTTGGTGAAATGCCAATATAGTCCCTCAATAGTGCTTACCCAGCCAATGTATTCTATGGGATGTGCAGCTCACATTGCAGTTTGCCTGAAGCTTGAGTTCAATTTTTTTTTTTTTTTTTTTGGTGTTCAAGGAAGAGGGTCCATAATGAACATAATATGGAGACAAGGTCAAAGGAAGTATTGGTGATGGATTTTTGTCACTCTTGTGGAAACAACTGGAACTGAAAATTTGGCTGGGAGAATTTGCCTACTCCTGGTAGGGATTGTAGGGGCACTACTGAAATAATGAAGTGCTAATTCTCAAAAATCTCAACCTTGAGTCTGTCCAATAGCTTATGTATTAAAACTTTGCTCCCAGGGTGGTGCATGTCCATCCTACCCCAATACTGAATGAGTCTCCAAGAAAGTAGGTGAGTGTCTTCTTGTTCTTTATGAATCTCTTCCTGTCCAGCATTTTTATTGGCTCCCTTTTTTGGAAGGCTCAGCAGAAAAGCCAAGGATCCGAACACTTCAAAACAAAAACTACTCTTTAGTGTCAACCCATGCATCACCAGCCAACTCTACCACAGGACAGTGTGTCACAGAACACACAGAGAAAGCAGTTCCTGCATTGCCAAGAAAAATCTGAATACTTTTTGTAGCTCTATCATTCCCTTGCTTTTCAACTTCTGCCTCCTCTTACAGGTGAGTGTCAGGTGTACCGTAGAAAACCGCAGGTCATATTTCTTGCTGGAAAATGGAGGCCAGTTTGCTGTCTTGTTTGTAGAACTTTGCTTCTCTGTCAACTGAACAATTCCTGCTATACTTAAACTAGAGAGGCTGTCATTGGAAATGGACTGCCGGTGGTCTGTATCCCATTGGTACTTGCATGCTATTTGGAGGACAATTTATGGTTCTTGTGCAAGTGTCACAATGGGTTTGGAAGGCCACATTTCTGATCATGGAGCACTTATTGTTTTTATCTTATATCAAGGATGGTTATGAATTTAGGTTGCTGAGAATGTCAGCTTTTTATGCCTTATCCATGTGGAAGAAAACATTTCCGTAGCTATTATACATCCATCATATTCCCTTCTGAGCCTCAGTGCATCCATCATCCAATCTCAATCAACTACAGCAAAGATCTGCTTAGTTCTGTCCCTGTCCATTAATGGCTCCATCACCTGTTCAGACCCATTCAACACTGCCACCATCTCACTACTCTAAATATTGCTTTGCTCTTGAAGCTGTAGCAAAGAGGATTGACTAAATTCTGAATTCTAGTACTTTGACTTTGCTCTAAGTGATTCATTTAAACTACCAAAGTGGTAATGTGGGACATATTTATGGGACTGGCACATAAAAAGGTTAAAGTAATAATAGGGTGAGGAAACTAAGGTTTTTCTTTAGGACTCCATAAACAGTTATGGAAAAAGTAACCCTGTTCAAATGGCTGCCTGTGTTCAAAAACAAAGTGGGACTGAAGATTTTTTTAAGGGTCTGAAATTTGTGGGTGATTTTCTCCCTTTCAGTTTGTGGCAAGGACTGCAACCAACGCAAATGACTATTTTTTTTCTAGCATTTGTGGCTGTAAGCAAAAGTAAGATGTACCAAAAATCACATGTGGTAATTACAGCCATATAAGATTTGTAGTCCAGCTTTGCAAAGTTAGGAGATTTGCTTAGTTTGCATCAGTGTCCAGCAAGACAACATGCGGATACTTATCTGAGCCAAACTTGAGGCCTGATTTTGCAAGGAACGCTGTGTGCCTGGGGCTCTGTGTATAACCAGCACTTCCTGCAGGATCAGAGCCTCGAAAATTGTGACTTTACAAAGGTTGCACTTTTTGCTTATTTTCATGATTCAGGAGAATGCGAGGCTATGATTCAGGATGAGGTTTTCTCCATTTTTGTGAGTGAACAGAGCTTTGCACTGTGGATGTGATAATGCTTCATGAGAATTTCCACTTTTCCATGGGAAAAAAGTGTTGCTGAGGAGAGTGGCTGTCCTCTTCACTGATCCAAGAACTTGTCTATGGGGCAACAGGGTGATTTTATGCCTGCAGAAACTGACTTTTTGCCTTTGAAGTAAATGGCTGAAAATGTGAGGTAAAGGCACAAAATATTTTGATGTGTGTGGAATGGGATTTTTGTCAGTGGTCAATTATAGAGTACAATGCAGTTTCTGTTTAAAGCATGTGAGAATGAAGGGGTTAATGATTCCTACTCTATAAGCCATCCACAGCAGGGAATGACCCAGTTTAAAAGGGTTAACAGTATTTGGTTTTTCAGAACTATTTGTTATATCAAGTTAGTGCAAGCAGAGGTCACACAGGTCAATGCGCCTCCCTCCTCTCTCTCCATTCCCAGCCCCCGCTTCTTTCCTTGGTGCTTTTCTAATCTGATGACCTCAGACACAGCTCTTTCCTTATGATGTTCTTGACAGCATCTTCAGACAATATGCAGTTCGACGCCAGTTGTCTCTCCCTTTCTCTCCTGCCCCCCAGGAGAGAACCTCAGATGCTAAAAGGCACTTTGTGCAGTGGGGGGAAAGGCCTCAGCAATTTGTTCTGTGGTTTTTGGACACAAGTAGCTCAGAAAAGGGTTTCCTTTCTGCGTGCACTTTATCCTTTGTTTCCTTTTTGTGTGTGTTTTATTTTATGTGTATATTTTCCTTCCTTCCTTCCTCCCTTCCTAGTAAAATCTCTCCATACCTCTGATGTGCCAAGCATACTTTCCAAGTCCTCTAAAATTCTTTCATCACGTGTGCATGGGCAGATCTGGGATTTGGAAAAGAAGGATGCAGATGGTGTGGTGCATCTTCACATAACACAATGCATTTCTTTTTCTAATTTAAAAAAAACTAGAAGCTTCACTAATGTGCTATATTCAGTTTATGAGCCAAGCAAAATCAAAAGCAGATATAACTGGGTTTTGGAAGGCCTGATGGCCAGTGCCAGGGGCAGGGGTCGGCACCAGGTGCTCAGGAGAATAGCTGTTGCCACTCCAACCTGGCCAAGGACAGAACTGTTCCCAGAACTGCCATTCATGGGTCCTCTAGACATGCCACCATGGCTTCAAAGTGCCCTTTGCTCTTATTTATGCATTGCCCCATCTCTCTTAAATCCGCTCTGGTTTCACTCTGTCCCCCATTACCCCTTATATCTACCCCATGCTCAACCCTACTCCATCATGCCTCAAATCTCATCAGACCCCACCATTCCCTTCACAAGCAAGTGAACACTACCCTGCCCTCCCACTCTCCCTATTAACTCACTACACAGACATGTACCTATCATACCCTCCCATCCCTCACCATTTCCATACTCTGTTAAGCCCTCCTCTACCTCTCTGAGCACCCAAACTTCACTCCAGCCCCATTTCCTTACATTCCCTTTTGCTCCCAAACCTCCATCCCCATGAATCTGTGGCCCCTCCTCACCCCACACCCCTCTTCTCCACTGTCCTCCCTTCTTGCAAAACCCCTTGGTGCCCATGGCCCACCCATCCAGCCCCTCATGGCCCCTGGGAGCCATACTTAACTTGCTTTGGAAGCATGGTAGATTTGGCTAGAAATCGTTGTTTCATATGTGGTCCTTTCTCAATGTAGGTGGGCTTATTTGTAATGATTATATCCTATCCAGGTCTTTTCTGGGTGCCCCTTATTGCAACAAGAGCTGGGGGCAATCACACTTTCTCTTGGCGATAAAGTTGGCAGGAGGTGTAATGGATTCTTTTTTTCATACTTGCCTGCAGTGTAGTGTGCTGTATCAGCAATTATACCTGTGTTTTAAGTAGTGTGCTGTGTTTTCTATTCCTTTTCGGGATATGGAGTCTTTCAGCGCTAGATATCCCTGAATGTGCAAGTCGGTTATATCACCACAGAAGAGCAACTGCTTGTGGTGTTAAAGTTATAGCTCTTTCTTGCAGTGCTCCCAAGTCTGGGCCAGTGCCAGACCTCAGCATTTTTAATAATGCTGAGTGAACAGTAGGAAAAAAATGTCTATGTATTTGAATTCAAAAGCAAATTCAATTCAACTGTATTCACACTGTTCTGGTGTTCACTTCCGTACTAACTTACCAGTGTAATATTCATGAAAATAAAATTTAGGACTAACAGGAGGAAGTTTTACATAATTGTAACTCCAGTAAAATGAGGATGATGGAAATCAATGCCAACCAATGAAACAGAGTGAAAATGTTCACAAAACTAACAAAAGCAAAGTTAAAATGACACATTGCATTATCAGGTTTCAAGTCACAATTTGCTCCCATATTGATTAGTTATACAAGACACATGGGGCATGTCTGCATGAGACGTACTGTGGAGCTGCCTATTAGTGCCACAGTAAAGTTTCCATATCTACACGTGTGGCCTTATTGGGCTACAATAAATGAATTAACTTTGCAGCAGGATAGTACTTATAAATACAAGTACTATCCTGCTGCAAAGCTTTTTCATGTGCAGTAGTACACATGTAGATGCTGACCCAGCTGGCTGGGGCAGGAGGTTGCTTTAGTGCTGGAGCTGCCTGCTGTCTAGCCCTGCACTGGAACGTCCTCATGCCCCAGCCAGCCCCTCCACAACACGTTGAACTGGGTCGGAGCAGCCCCGGGATGGCAGGCTGACACTCGCTACCCCCAGGGTCCCCTGCCAGCTGGGGCTGCTCCAACCCAGCTCAGCATGCTGCAGTCCTGGGCACACACGTAAACACAGCGCCGGGGAGCAATAAACTCCAGTTCGATATGTGTTAGAGTTTATTGCTTCACTTTAATTTCATGGTTAGACGTGTCCATGATGCTGTTCCTATTTCGCAATAAGATGACTAACTAGCACAGTGTGAAAATTGTGATTGTTACCATCAGTTATGTGTTTTGTTGAATAAATCGTTTGTGGTATATTATTTACCTCATAGTTTACCATAAGGCCTAGGAACAAAACTGTTTTCCACAGATGGATGCAAATCCAGTTACAGTGGCCATGTCTACACTAGATGCTTACTGAGCAGCAGCTTATTACTACTGCATAATAGTGTTACGGAGGACAAACCCATGATGCGATGCTACTGTGCAGTAGGAACAAGCTACTGCGCAGTCAGCATCACCAGGAAGCTGTCCAGGGACAGCACTGCTCAGTAATACCAGTTACTGTGCAGTCATGTAGTACTTGGGTATGCAAGTACTACATGACCGCACAGTAACAACTGCTCAGTCAGCATCTCATGTAGACGTGGCCACTGTGATAAATTTGCAGCAGTTTTTTCAGAAGGTAAGAATGAGATGAGCATAATTTAGAGGATTATGCCTATGGGGGAACCCTGAGTTGTAGTTTCAGCTCTGACACTGAACAGCTTTGCGGCTCTAGCAAAGTCATCTTAATTCCCTACCACGGTTCTCTATTTCTGAAACAAGAATCATACTCTGTGCTTATTTACCTCACAAGGGGAAAATTTCCTGTTTTTAGACTGAAGCCTCCTGTGAACAAGTGGGACACAAAAAGAGGTCTGCAGCCACCAGGACAACTGTATCTTTTAACTGCTTTAAAAGGGGAGTGGTGGCTGCTGCTGAGGAGTGCTCATCAGTAGGGCTGTGTGAAGCTTCAGGTGGTGATTTGATTCGGAGGAGATTTGGCTTGATTTTGTGGCTGAATCTCCAAATCCGAATCGAGTCAGGGGACCAATTAAATGGTCCCAATCGATTCAAAGGTCTCCAAATCTTTGGAAAAGATTCAGAGAACTTTGATGATTTGGGCAGTCCGTGGTGGCTGCAGCAGGGAGCTGCACCCCGACTCCAAGCTGGTAAGTACTAGGGGTGGGGGAGGCGAGCCCAGGGGAGGGGACCAGAGGGGGAACCCTGCCAGCTCCCAGCCCCTGCCTGCTCTCCCAGCCCCACCATGGCTGTCCCTCCCGTCCTAGCTCCTGGCCCTTTAAAGAAAAGACCTGGTGCTCACCAGGTGCTGCTGGGCAGGGGGGCAATCCCTGCTGCCCCCTACTGCCTCACACTGCATGGGGAGCTCTGCATGAGTCCCTTGACCCCAACCTGCTGCCCCGCCTACTGTGGCTCTGGCCCTTTAAGGAAAAAAAAACAGAGAAAAGCCCCAAGACTCACCACCCCTGCAGTGGCCTGGGGGCTTCAGAGGGCTCGTGCAGAGCCCCTCACACAGCGTGGGGCAGTGGGGGCAGCGGGGATTGCCCCCCCACCTGGCAGCACCCACTGAGTTGGGGCTTCTTTTTTCAAAGTGCCGGGAGCCATTGCTGGGCTGGGAGAGCGGGTGGGGGATAGGCCTGCCTGATTCAGAGATTCAGAGATTCGGCACGAGCTGAATCTCCGAATCAGATTACGTCGAATCTGTTCAGGGCAGTGATTTGAATCACCAAATTGAATCACTGTCCCCCGAATCGGCCAAATCCAAAGGGAATACTAGCTGCTTGGCACAGGCCTACTCATTAGTTGCAACAATGTATCTCTTGCATGTTGCAGTGATGCAAGCTAGATATATCACTGAAACTTTAACCCTGAATGAAGTAGGGTTAAAATTACAACTGTTTCGCAACATTTGTATTGCTACAGAAGCATGCAGATGTAACATTATGTAATCATAATAGCTTATATTTAGGCGCCTACCGATTTCACAGTGGAAGTGGGCCGTGTGGCAGGTTCTTTAATCCTGCAGGTTCCCCTGTGGATTCCTCCCCTCCCACCCCCCTGTTTGCTGATTGGCTGAGGGGCCCTGGTGGCCCTTCTGTTTGCTGCTGACTGGCTGAGAGGCAAAAAGAGCATCATATTTAAAACCACAGTTTTCACCTCCCTACCAATCAGGAGAGAGTGGTAGGGCCCCTCTGCCAATTGGCGGGGGTGACGGGGTGCACAGGGATACCTGCAAGATTAAAGGAGCCCCTGCGCAGCCCACTTCTGCTGTGAATTTGGTAGGTCCCTGCTGATATTTGTGATATTTGATATCAATACAATTGTTACATTTCTATCTGCCCAAAATTGCTTTCTTTTGGGATGGAGGCACATCTTCAAATGAAAAACTGCCAAATACATTGAAATGAAATTAGTTAAATGTACACTTTGTGTCACTTAGGCAAGGTATCCCTGAATGCTTCATATTCCTTCTCTTGGGTCTCTCTCAATATTTTAGCTTTCTAAAGGTTTTAAAGCAACCCTCTGAAATGTCCTTTATGTTTTAGATTTCCATTGTAGATTTCCAGTCTCTACCCCTGGATCTTCCTGGATGTTTCAGGATAAATAGGGTTGTACTCTGTTAGTTTTCATACAGCTCTCCCTTTTTAGCTTGCCACTAGGCTCAGGATTACAAGCTTCAGTACGAAGGGAATTGCAGACCTTACTGAGGTGCATGTACCTTGCTTGCCCTCAGTTCTTTCTAAAGCAAGGCAGGATGCTTGTGCCCTACAGCATCCTTCTTACCCATCAAGCCTGAAGGACAATGCCATACAAAGAGCATTTCCAATGCCAAGATGTATTCCCAGAAATACAAAGATAGCTTCTGCAGCAGGGAGAAAAGCTTTAGCACACGAGTCGAAATTGGCAGGAGGAACTCTGAAAGGCCAAAAGTTTCCAGCACAGTAAGACAGTTAGAGAGGAAGTCAGTGAGTGTAAAAGGATTCCCTCTCTTTCCCTTCTCCTCCCCACTCCCCCCACCTCCCTCCCATCCTCCCCCTTCCCTGTCCTTCCTACATATCCCTCCCTGGGAGATGGGAGAAGAAACTTGGCAAGCCATCTTGTCGCCAATCAATCTGTGGTGTAACAATTAGCACTTAAGCACCACTCACGCTAAACACAGGCTCAGAAAACACTTAAAAAAAAACAACACAACAACAACAGGGGAAAGCTGGAACGGATCAATGCCATGCAGAACAGGAGGCACCTAATACCCCATTATTGATGAGGACGATAGTACTTTAAGTGTGTGCTCTCCATACTGAGCAATTAGCCAGCAGGACCACTGCAGTGAAGGCAACTCTACCACAGGCACATGCCCTCCCCCTGCTGCCCACTGCTTTCCCCAAGAGGTGTTTGATGACAGGTTCATTTGTTAGTGTGATTCCAATAGCTGGTGGCGCCGGCATCCTTTCCATTACGGAAGGAGTGTGAGGGGAGGCCAGGGAGTGGGTCCTCTCCTCCCCCTCAACCAGCCCATGGTAACAGAATACAGTAGACACGGAGTCTGTCTGCGCACTGGCTAAATTGATTGTAATGGGCTTTTTAACGTGGTGAAAGAGCTGACTGTTTTCTCGCCTCTAAGAAAGGCCGGAGGAAGGGGGAAGTGAC
This sequence comes from Alligator mississippiensis, assembly GCF_030867095.1. NCBI lineage: Eukaryota > Metazoa > Chordata > Crocodylia > Alligatoridae > Alligator > Alligator mississippiensis. The sequence goes on from NC_081833.1 coordinate 24,342,748, forward strand.
TCCAGCGGCTGTGGCATAACGGATGAAAGTAAACTTTTGTTTAGTAAAGAGCAGGCGACTGCAGACTGTCTCTGGCCCTTTCACTTGCTCTCGGCAAGGCCGTTCTTTAAAAGAAAGGAGGGAGGGTAGAAAACAAACCTCCTCTGCTTCCTGCCTTGATTCTCCCTCTCACAACAGCCTCGCTGTCTGGCTGCACTTCCCAGAAACACACTGGAAGTCTCTTAATGGCACAGAGCCTAAGGTTTCAGATGGTGCCTAAGGGCTTTGACCTTCAGTGGGAATTCTTGCTAGCTTAGGGATAAAACATGTGCTGCTTTGTTGCCTGTCTCAGGAAGGCATGCATAGCTTTCCTGATAGGAGAGGCAGTGGCTGTGTTTAGGGCAATGTCTTAGACAGTCTGGATAGATTTGTTATTGAGGAATGGCTATTTGTCTGGTGGTCCAAGTGCCCACAAGAGACCTCCTATGTAGAACAGGTGCCCCAAATAGGGGCCTTTCAATGCAGTCACATAAAGGTGAGACTAACTCTGCTGGCAGGGGTGGATCTAGGATTTTGAAAGGTAGGGGGTTGGAGATTGTGTAGCACATCACCACCTATACAGCTACACATATTTTTCTCCAGTTAAGAGAAACTATAAGCTTTACTAATAAGATTAGGGCCTAACACTATATTATTCAGTTTAAGATCAAAGCAAAAATCAAATCTAACTTTATTGGAAAGTGTACTAATTCGCTACATTATATATTCAGTTTAATAAACAGAACAAACTAGGCAAAATAGTTGAAATATATTGTTTCATTGGGATCCTGTAGTCATTATAGTTAAATATACATCTCTTATTCTCTCTTATTTATAAAACAAAATCTAGTCTTCTTGAGTGTCTTGACAGTGTCTCTGATGTTGCACTGTTCTATACTTGAGTTAATATTACCACACCTGAATTAAAGTTTATAGTTAGAGCTAAAAATAGACCTCAGGGCTGTGAACTAGAAGGGAGACATTACCAGGAATGGATAACAGACAGCAAAATTGCAGAAGAAAGAATAGTTTGAATAGTGGAACATCAAGACCATTAAAAAGGAGAGAGGGTTGTTAACATTTGTGGAGTGAAGAAAGATTAGCAGGAGTCAGGTAGATTATAAGGAACCATGAAGTCAGTTGACTTCCTCGACATTGTTTAAATAGAAATGCTGGTGCTCCTTCCAGGCAGTTGGTTTCAAAGTCTGGGTGGAGCAGGAATCAAAGGCATTTGCAAGTCCATTGCACTCCCCACCCCCACGCTCTCCAGTCCACCTACTGGTATATATATTTATGGTAGCCTTAATTTAGCTACTTTGGGGAACGGTGCCAGAGAAAAAGGAGTGGTCCATGTTTCAGCAAACAGATACCAGCAAGCACATAACAAGCTCTCCAGAGACTATGGCTGCAAGCCTGGGTGAGTTATATTAAAGCTAGTGTGGGTATGTCTCCATGTACTGCAATCACACCTTCATTGGCTGGCTCTGAGAGCAGCTGTAATTAAAGTGCCTGGAGTGTCTCATGTATCAGCGTCCCCTTACTTCAAAATGGCAGCAGGGGCACTTAAATAAATAAATAAATAAAGCTTGTCTAAAGCTTGTTGAAGGAGCTTTAGATAAAGCGCCCCCGCCGCCATTTTGAAGGGCAGTGACTCTGATAAATGAGACACAGGAGGCTGATGAAGCATGGTAATTACCATGCTCCAGCAGACTCAATCAGTTAATTCAGTCTGCTCTGACGTGCTAGAATTACAGCACGTTGGAGCAGCCTCCATGCTCATATAAGGGCACCCTAAGAGATTAGGAAAAAATCTGTATTACTGGGTCTAGGGGTGGTGACTGCCAGGGCTGTCCCAAGAAGGACAAATTGGGGTGACTGCTGCAGGCCCTGCGCTTTGGGGGTCCCCACAGTCAGTGTCATATAGGCCCCACCACAGTTGGCTCTGGTTGCTCATCACCCCCCTTGCTCCCCACTCTGCTGGCTCCGGGCACTCCCCCCCACCCGCACTCTGCTGGCTCTGTCTGCTCGCCACCCTTCCCCCCCTGGGACCCACACAGGCTGATATGCCCCCGGCCCCACACACCCCTAGGAATGGTGCTGGTGATTACTCAACAACCCTGCCCAGCCACTGACTTCAGGGGGAGAGAAGAATTATGCTTCATCATATCTAATGGTTTTCTTTCTTCTAGAGGAACAGTCCTCCAGAATTTGAATAGGATCCCTCCTAGTCTCTTCTCAAAGGCCTGGTGTTAACTTGACCAGTCATTTCAGCTGACAGGGGAGGAACACGTGACCTTCATGAGCTTTTTTGCTTCAGAGTCATTTGGAGCAGACCCTCATGAATGATACAAGATGCTCCAGGGCCAGTGCCTGCTGTCTTTGCAGGACCCCTCCAACTCCATAGCAGGCCTGAAATGTGCCAGCACTGTGGTTTTCTTTGATCACTCAGAGCCATGTCACAGGAGATGCTTAGCCCATGTTAAATGCACTTAAAACACCTATGTCTGCATGTTCAAGCAGGATGATACATGTTAAGTGCCATTGTATTTTATCTTATTGTAGTAAAGTTATGCCTTTTCAAGGGAGGAGTATCTCCCATTTGTGTTAAGTAACTACATATTAAGCTAACATGAGCTTCCACAGAGATAATACATTCAATTGTAGGACTGAGGCTGGGACCCACAATCCCCTGATGGTGGGTCCCAGCCCTAGAACTTCACAGGAGTCTTGAATTGGCTCCTGTGTGATCCCAGGCCTGAGACTGATGATCAGCTGATTGTTGGTCCCAACCCCGGGATCACACGAGAGCCTCTCACTGGTTTTATTGAGGTCCCAGGACCGAGACCAACAATCAGTTGATTGTCAGTCCCAGCCACAGCATCCCAGCAGAGCCAGTTCAAGCCTGTAATGCTGTGGAGATGGGGGGTTGAGAGCAACAATTTGCTGATTTGATTGTAGCATAGCATAGGAGCCGGTTCAAGACTGGTATGATACAGGGGCTAAGACTGAAAATCCTTGATTACACTAAGCACTACCATGTGCCTTTTCAGAATGCATTCTGACTTTTAAAACAGCATAGTAATGTTTACTAATATCATATAAAACTCATATTAAATGTCCCATATGTGAAGGCCCTTAGTGCCTAAAGTACTTGCAAGACCTCTGTTTTATTTTGAGTCCAGTTCTAAATGGCTGTACAAAATGGCAGCAGAGCATCACAGTACGATGTCCAGAGTGTCAGGAAAGCTAAGCCCCTAAAAAAAAGAGTCCTTGATTCTTTATCTACCTTTCTCCTTTGTTTCTAAGATTTGGAGAAAGTGAGTGTTTAACCTGCAGCTCCTGCTTCCCAGCAAAATGCTCTACTGCCATGCTACAGGCAATGCACTGCTCAAGTCCTTCTCCAGCCTTCCTCTGGAAGATTATTTTCAGGAGCTGTTCAGCCTGAGACCCAGCTGCAGGTAGTCAGCAGTTAGGCATCTGCCTGCCTTGGAAAGCTGACAGCAACAGTAACTGAGGGAATTAGGATGGAGCCACAAAGTGGCTTAAAAGCTCCAGAAGCAGAGTAGGAAAGGAGAAGGTATGAGATTTAAGGGAAGTACTAAGCATGTGTAATACTTGCTAGGGTCTGAAGAAATAGCACAGCTTTTAGGATTTTGTTTGTTCATTTGTTTGTGCACTCGCTTGTTTGGTCATTTCTCTTTTACTGTAGGGGTAGGTTGCCCAGGTAGAATAACCTGTTTTGTAAACCTGACCACAGAGCTGGCTGGCCGTGGTAATGAAGCTGTGTGAATGACCTGCTTACAAGCACCCCTTGGGAAGCCAAGGGAAGAAAATATGTGGGGCTAGGAGGAAGAGAACAAGTCTGCCTCTCTCTGTGTGAAGGGTCCTCTGTTTTACTTCTAGCAGGTGGGTGTGCGATGTGTTCTGTTTTGCCGAGGGGGATTGAATCCCTAACTACTTGTAAGGGCCAAAACCTGCAGTTACCTGGCTATGTACAAGCAGTTTAGGCATACCAAGTGAAATATTGTCAGTTAAGTCCTATGTTTCTAATCATTGCTTGCTTTGTTCCAAGAGGCCAGTTTCTCCTTTGTCATCAATATGGGCTCTTGACATAGCCTGTAGTTTGGGAATGTATGGCAAATCTTCACAGCTTCCATATGAGAGTTCTTCATGGGAAACTGCTTAAGTGTTTCTAACAATGCATTGGCTTTTTTGCATCAGGGTCCAGCTGGCTGTCAGGTTGCTAGCCAGTTCACCTTCAGCTGTAATTCTCTTCATTGCTCTATGAAATTCATCTGAACTAGTGGTGTTGTCATCACTTGGTACTGGAAAAACTCTAGGAAAAACCAGTCCATCACCTATTTGGCATCTTTTTCCAAATGCCAAGAACTGTCTTGCTATAGCAATTGAAACTCTGCATGCTGTTTTTTTGTTGTCTCAGACTTTAAATTCTATGTCTCTCTCCATTCTTTTTCTTTTAATATTTTAGATGTTTTTTCTATCATGCCACAGTATCAGAGCAATGTGTACTCTTCATGAGCTTTGTCTTGACTAGGTAACTTCTTTGCTTGGTATGTTCCTGGCATATACCAGGATTAATTCTGGATCCGCATACAGCCTTTGAGATTTGATTTTGTTTGAGAGAGACTTTTACAATTTGGGGGGATTTATCACAGATAAGACCAGATTGTCTAGGATCTCAAATAAATATCATGGCAAGAGCTGCCATTTTCAGTGCCTTCATGGCTCCTGATTGGTGGAGGAGGCAGGCTTAGGGCTATCTGGCAGGCTGAGCCCAGCTCCCAGTGCCAGGCTGGGGGCAGGGATCAGGAGTGCTTATGGATGTGGAAAAAAACCAAACAGCACTTTACTTTCAGCTCAGCATGCCCTTGCACCAAGCGCAGTACATGCCCAGAAGAGGAATCGTGTCAGTTTGACCCAGCTCGCCCCACATCTGTGTAGCTGTTGTGCTTCAGCAGGGCCTTTTGGCACTTCTATCTAAGAGTTGATTGAATCAATTATTAGATAAAAGAGCCAAAAAGCCCTGCTGAAGTGCAGGAGTTATGCAGGCACTGGGGAGCCAGGTCAAACTGAAGTGATTCCTTTTCTGGTAAAGTACTGTTTCCCCCTGCCATTTATCAGCATTGCAATGAAATGCCATGGATATGGTCACTTGCTGGGAAACTCCCCAGCAAGTAGCCATACTGTGGCATTTAATTGCCAATTGTATTTTTCATTAAAATCTCTGAATCTTGTGACTTTTTCATGAAAAATGTGCAATTGCAATTTAAACCAGGCCCTACGCATAATAAAGAGTAGAAGGCCAAACCTCACTGAGTATTCAAGATAAAATGGACACCTACCACAAAGATGACTGCAGAATTTGAGTGAGTCTGTCTGGAAATGAATTTGGTACTTTCTACACTTGGGTATCCTTATATTGTAGTTGGGCTGCCCTGTTGAACGTGCAAATCAGTTGAAGCCTGGAAGTCTCCAAGCTTCCCTTGAGTTTGCCTGTATCCTAGTACCCCTTTTTTCAGGGATCTTGGTCCATTGGCCATGTTCCAGACAGGAAGGAAAAGCTTGGAAGGCCATTTCCTCATCAGCATGCAGTATTATAAGCTCTTGACTGAACACTGCAAGTGAGTAGGTCTGTGGAAAGGAGTTTAATTTGAATTCCACAGAAGCCTTGCAATGGTTATCTAGCCTGGAAGTTTTAACCCTCCAAATCATTTTACAGGGCTCAACTTTGAGGCTGTGATTGTTTTAGGAAATGAAGAGGGAGGAATAGTGAGTATAACTTTCTGTGCATTTGTAACTAGAAGCTGCTACACATTTTTGTACAGGAGGTTTTAAGATGATGCCAGATGGGCCCATTAAAGTTGTTGGAGCAATAAGAAGCACATGGGGGAAGGCATGGGAGACTTTTAATGGGTTTCTTTTGGAAACATCAGCAGGAGCTGCTGAATGAGGCACATGACCTATTAAAAAAAGCCACTTGAGAAAATCTGTACTTGCTGAAATGATGAGAGTATTTTACTCTCCCTTTTCATGCCAACCCACTATGGATCTAACATGCTGGATGCTCACAGACATGTGTTTGCAGCTCACTCACTTGCCTATTTGCTTTATGGCTTCTGCTGTAAAGCATTGAGATCAATGGCCTGGCTGAAGCTTCCCAACCACATCATTTTGAATACAGAGGAAGCCACAAGTAAGCAGATGGCTGCAACAGAAATAAGCCATTTGAGTACAACTGCTGGGAAAGGAAAGCATAATGTTCACTGAAAACTGAATGCATGTAGAATGTCTGTGGACAAAAATGGGTCATTGTGGAGGGAAAATACAGGGTTGTATGCCCAGCAGAAGAAGACCTGACACATGGCCAATTCATGGCTGAACCCTACAGATCTTAAACGGTGTATAGACTTTGTACGGGCCCACTGTACAAGAAGGGATTGTATCAATTTGGAGAGAGAGCCTGAAATACCAGCCACTGTTGAATGACATTTCTAGGAGTGAAAGAGGAGAACCTTATGGGGCTCAGGTTGCTCAAGAGAAGGCAACAAAGCAGATGGGTATTTTTTATTTATTTATTTATTTATTTATTTTATAGTTGGTAGGGTTGGAAGGGACCTGAGCAGATCATCAAGTCCGACCCCCTGCCATGGCAGGAAAAAGTACTGGGGTCAAACGACCCCAGCAAGGTGTTCATCCAGCCTCCTCTTAAAGACCCCCAGGGTAGGAGCGAGCACCACTTCTCTTGGAAGTTGGTTCCAGATCCTAGTTGCCCTGACTGTGAAGTAGTGCTTCCTGATATCTACCCTGAATCTACCCTCTGCCAGCTTGTGACCATTATTTCTTGTCACTCCCGGTAGTGCTGGGGGAAACAGGGACTCCCCCAGTGCCTGCTGGTCCCCCCTAACTAGTTTGTAACAGGCCACTAGATCCCCCCTCAGCCTTCTCTTGTGGAGGCTGAACAGGTTCAGGTCCCTTAGCCACTCCTCCTAGGGCCTGCCCTGCTGTCCCTGGATCATGCAGGTGGCCCTCCTCTGAACCCTCTCCATGCTGTGCACATCCCTCCTGAAGTGCGGCACCCAGAACTGGACACAGTACTCCATCTGTGGCCTGCCCAGTGTCGCATAGAGAGGGAGGATCTTTTTAATAAGCAAAGAATATAATCTAAAATGGGAAAATAAGAGCTGGTCCCTAACAGCAGATCCAAATCAAGATACGAACTTTCTCTAAACTTCAGAGGTGTTTGCCTTTAAGTCTTTGGGAATACAGTATGTTTTTACATGTGCTCTGGGGGTGGGGGTGGGGTGCTCTAACTAGAACAGCTTCAAGAGCTGCTCTGATTAAAGTGCCCAGTGTCTTGTGTATCAGCACCCCTGCACTTCAAAATAGTGGCGGGATGCTTCATCTAAAGCTCATTCAATGAGCTTTTGTTAAAGTGCCCTCACTGCCATTTTGAAGTGCGGGGACACTGATGCATGGGATGCAGAGGTGGGCTGGGGTGTGGTAATTACCACGCTCCAACAGACTTGATTAATTGATTCTGCTCTGATGTCCTGGAATTACAGTTCATTGGAGCAGCCTCCTGGCTCGTGTACAGGCACCCACAATGGTCAGCAGCAGCTCCTTCCACTTTTGCAAGGTCCAGGCTAAGACTTTGTGAAGTGATACTAAGGGCCTTGTTACATACTGTGCTTTGAGCTGCTCAAATGTTGATCAGTGTTAGTGGTAACTCAAGTTTAGAGCAGTCATACGTTAAAGCTAAAAACTTTTGAATGTCCCCAGCCGGCACAGCTGTGACTTGCCACCCAAGGGCTGGTGAGTCAGGACAGGCTTCTATCTCTGCTCTAGGTAGGGGTGTGAGAGAGAAATGCTGGGGGGTTGGGGACATGAAGTTGACAGGCAGAGAGTTAGTGGGATAGGGGTGGGTACTGAAATGGAAGGTGGGATGGGTGGTGAACTGAAGGAAGTCAGCTACTCCTGCATAAAATAAAAAGAAGTTGAAAAAATTAAAAAGAAATAAAGGGGAAGTAAGTTAAAGAAGGTCTCATTTTAATAAATTGGGATTCATAGAATCATAGAAAATTAGAGTTGGAAGGGATCTCAGGAGGTCATCTAGTTCAACTCTCTGCTTAAAGCAGGACTATCTCCAATGATCTCATCCCAGCCAAGGCTTTATCTAGCTGGGTCTCAAAAACCTCTAACATGGTGATTCCACAACCTCTCTGGGTAATATGTTCCAGTGCTTTACTACCCTCCTGGTGAGAGAAATTTTCCTAATATCTAACATAAGCTTCCCTTGCTGCAACTTAAATCCATTGCTCCTTGTTCTGTCATCTGCCACCACTGAGAATCTGACTCCATCCTCTTCGGAACCACCCTTCAGATAGCTGAAGGTTATAGTTAAATCCCCTTTCAGTCTCCTCTTTTGCAGACTAAATAAGTCCAGTTCCCTCAGCCTTCCCTCATAAGTCATGTGTCCTAGCCCTCTAACCATTTTTGTTGCCATTATCTGGACTCTGTCCAATTTGTCTGTTTCCTTTCTGTAGTGGGAGGCCCACAACTGGACACAGTACTCCAGATGTGGTCTCATCAGTACCAAATAGAGGGGAATAATCACTTCTCTTGATCTGCTGGCAACGGTCCTACTAATGTAGCCCAGTATACTGTTAGCCTTCTTTGCAACAAGGGCACACTAACCCCCAGGTTCTTTTCTGCAGAGTTGCTGCTTAGCCAGTCAGTCCACAGCCTGTACCGGGTGTATGGGATTGTTCTGCCCTAAGTGCAGGACTTTGCACTTGTCCTTATTGAACCTTATGAGATTTCTTTTGGTTCAAACCTCCAATTTGTTGAGTTCTTTCTGAATCCTAGCTGTACCCTCCAGCTTATCTACTACTCTCCCCAGCTTGGTGTTGTCTGCAAACTTGCTGAGGGTGCACTCCATCCCATCTTCCAGGTTGTTGATGAAGATATTGAATAAGACGGGCCCCAGGGCTGGCCCCTGGGGCACTCTGCTTGATACCGGCTGTCAACTAAACATCAAGCCATTGATTAATGCCCTTTGAGCCTGATGATCCAGCCAATTTTCTATCTGATTTACAGTCTATTCATCCAACCTCTACTTCCTTAGTTTGCTTGCAAGACTGTTGTGGGAGACTATATGACAAGCCTTGCTAAAGTCAAGGTATATAATGTCCACTTCTCCCCACTGCATCCACTGAGTCTGTCATTTCATCATAGAAGGCAATTAAGTTGGTCACACATGACTTGCCTTTGGGGAATCCATTCTGTCTGTTCGTAATCACCTCCTCCAAGTGCTTAGAAATGGATTCCTTGAGGACCTGCTTCATGATTTTTCCAGGGACTGAGGTGAGGCTGTAGTTCCCTGGATCCTCCTCCTTCACTTTCTTAAAGACGGGCACTATATTTGCCTTTTTCCAATTATCTGGAACCTTGTCCAATTGCCGCAAGTTTTCAAAGGTAATGGCCAGTGGCTCTGCTATCATGTCAGCCAACTTCCTCAGCACCCTTGGGTGTATCTCATCCAGCCCCATGGACTTCTACACACTCAGCTTTTCTAAATAGTTTCTAACCTGCTCTTTTGCCAATGTTGGCTGCTTACCTCCCCAAACTGTGTTGCTGGGTGCAGTAGTCTGGGAGCTGATCTTGCCTGTGAAGACTGAGGTAAAAAAGGCATTGTGTACTTCAGCCTTTTCTGCATTGTCACTAGGTTGCCTCCCCCATTCAGTAAGGGAGCTACACTTTTCCTAATTTTCCTCTTGATGCTAACATACTTGTAGAAATCCTTCTTGTTATCCTTCACATCCCTTGCTAGCTGCAACTCCAATTTCTATTTGGCCTTCTTGATTTCATCCTTGCATATCCAAGCAATATTCTTATACTCCTCCCTAGTTATTTGTCCACATTTCCACTTCTTGTAAGCTTCGTTTTTGTGTTTTAGCTCACTGACGAGTCCCTGCTAAACCAAACTGTTTTTTTGCTGTATTTGCTAGTCTTCCTATACACTTAGATGGTTTGTTCCTCTGTCTTCAGTAAGGTTTCCTTAAAGTACAGCCAGCTCTCTTGGACTCCTTTCTCCCTCAGCTTGGCCTTCCAGGGAACTTGGAAGAGTAGTGGTGGATGGGTTGTACTCAACCTGGTGAGATGTGAGCAGTGGGGTACCCCAGGGCTCGGTCCTCAGGCCCGCACTGTTTAACATCTTCATCAGCGACTTGGACGAGGGGGTGGAAAGCACGCTGTCCAAGTTTGCTGGTGACACTAAGATGTGGGGCGAGGTGGACACACTTGAAGGGAGAGAAAGGCTGCAACTAGATTTAGACAGACTACAAAAGTGGGCAGATGAGAATAGGATGGGGTTCAATGTAGACAAATGCACCTTGGGAGAGGGAATCCACAGCATACATACAGGCTGGGGAGTTCCTCTCTTGAAAGCACAGAGGCGGAAAGGGATCTCGGAGTCATTATTGACTCCAAGATGAACATGTGTCGCCAATGCCAGACCGCAGTCAGCAAGGCCAGCCATACCTTGTCATGCATCCAAAGGTGCATCTCAAGCTGGTCCAGAGAGGTGATACTCCCCCTCTATGTGACTTTGGTTAGGCCACAGTTGGAGTACTGCGTCCAGTACTGGGCGCTGCACTTCAAAAGGGATGTGGCCAGCCTGGAGAGGGTTCAGAGGAGGGTCACCTGCTTGGTGAGAGGGCAGCAGGACAGGCCCTATGAGGAGAGACTGAAGGACCTGAACCTGTTCAGCCTCAGCAAGAGGAGGCTGAGGGGGAACCTGGTGGCTGCCTACAAGCTCATCAAGGGGGATCAACAGCAAATAGGCAGAGCTCTTTTCTCCCCAGCACCACCTGGGGTGACAAGGAACAATGGTCATAAGCTGATGGAGAATAGGTTTAGGTTGGAGATCAGAAGGCAATATTGTACAGTTAGGGTGGCCAAAATTTGGAACCAACTTCCCAGGGAAGTGGTCCTCGCCCCTACCTTGGGCAAATTCAAGAGGAGGTTGGACGATGACCTGTCTGGGGTCTTGTGAACCCAGCATTCATTCCTGCCTGTGGCAGGGGGTCAGGCTAGATGATCTGTACGGGTCCTTCCTGACCCTAGCTACTATGCAACTATGAAACTATGCCCATCAGGTCCCTGAATAAATCCAAGTCTGCTTTTTGGAGGCCAGGCCCTCCAGGATTGGGGTGTAGGGGGTGCTGGTCATGCTTCCTGGGGTTGCTGAGAGGTGAGAGCAATAAGGGAAGGTGCTTTTGAGGGAGCTACTGTCCCTGCCCCAGGCCAGGTCATGGAGACCTGATCCAGCCTTATACCTTGGGTCCTTTTTTTTCCCCCAGCCTCCCTTAAACTCCACTCTTGGACCTGTTTGTACCCTGCGACCTGGCTAGCAAGTGTGTGCTCTTCAGGATGTTTACTTGGTGTTGCACTCCTGGAGGTGGGAAGGGGAGTTGTCTTGGTGCTAGAACCACCTCCTGGACAGTAGAGTTCTGGGGGTGAAAAGTTTGTCTGTGCAGAACAGGAGGATGGGGGAGAGGATACTGCATCCTGGGATGCTGGATGACTGTGACTTGGGTGGCTCATCTGTGGGGAGTGGCAACACATTAATGGAACAGGAGCTGGGTAACAGATTAGAGAGAAACTTGCCCTGGAGTGACATAAGTTTAAGCCACCTAAAGTGTGCTTAAAACTAGTTTCAGATGTTTAATGTGTGGACAATCCAGGGGTTAAGAGCTCCAGTAGCTGCCTACAATTGGTGTGTAACAAGGCCCCAAGAAGCAAAGGCTGATGGGCACTTCTAGTTGTTAAGTTTTACACATGTAAAGAATTATGTAAAAAGTGCATGGGTAAGTAACTGAAACAAAAAGTGAAGCATTTTCACCAACTGTGCACAAATATAAAAGGACAGGGGAGAATCAAGCCTCTTGCTTACAAAGTATGTTGCTTTCATTCTGGTTGGACGGTTGGATGAATTTTTCATGAAAATTATCACTGAAAGGCTGACTTTTTGCTGGCAAAATTTTAAATTTTCAACTAGCTCTAGTTGATTTGTTGCTAGATTTGAAACAGTGTTCCTCATGGTTTCGCTGTTGTACTATCAATCATGCATGGCTTTATAATGTAGGCTTGTGTGTTGCCACTGAGACAAAACGGGTACTATAGTACAGCAGTAGACACCCAATTCTTTTATAAGGATTCAGGGCTCTCTTGCTGAGTCACTCTAGGCTTCCGATCTGTATTCAGTGTAAGGTAATTTATGGCTGAATCCTTTTATGTCCAAATAGAATATGAGAGGAAATCAGCCTGACATGTTTTCACTTCAGTTTCCTACCTTCCAACTTGGGTTGCTTAGAAGAGAAAGGCTTTTAACAGTATTCAGTGGCCCAGCCCCAACTACTCGCTCTTGGATTTGGTCTAGTCAGAGATGAAGGTGCTATCTGATTGGGGAATGAGTACACATTAGGTTTTGGAGGAAATCTGTAGGAAGAGCAAAGCTTGAGGAGGAATTTTTAGGTGTAGGTTAAATTGGTATTACTATTGAGTGTTCAATACCAGAATATTTTGTGGAGATGAATTTGGGTCCTTGGCTTAGGGTCTGTATCCTTGGGGTACTGACCTTGTCTGTTCATCAGGAGAAGGTAGAAGTGGTGTTTGACTTTGATACAGCATTGTTTAAAACACCTGACTGACACCTGGTGACATAACGGAGATCTGTGTTTTGATTGCAAAGATGCATAGATATAACCCCTGGTTGGGTGGTGGACTCTGATGCTGAGCCTCAGCACCAGGTTCCAGCCTTGTATATGGCAATTCCAAATTTATCTTATCACAGAGTACTTAGTGCTGTTTTACTTTTGTGTAATGAAGAACTACACCACTTTTACTTTCTCAAACCCTTGCATAACTTGGGTTCCAATCAGTTACCAAAGTACATTTTCATGGATGTGTTGCAGGCTTTAAGAGGTAGTTGGAGAGGCAGTTCTCCATTTATCAGCATTCTCCTCGCCTTCGCTGTGTACAAGCTGTCAGGAGGGAGGAGAAAATCTGGTAATATGGTCACTGACTGCACATTTTCCTCAGCTATAACTCCTCAGACTCCAAGAGCATGCATAGCTCTTCAAATCCCTCCTATTCCACTTCCATATTTGAGCTCTCCCCACCTGACTTGGAACAGCACCTGGAGGGAAATCAGCCTGAAATGTTTTCACTTCTGTTTGCCACCTTCCCACTTTGGTTGCTGAGAGGAGAGGAGAAAGGCTTTTAACACCATTCAGTGACCCGGGTCTAAGTACACTCTCCTAGATTTGATCTAGCCAGGGATACGCGAGGTCAGCTCCAGGGGCCTGGAAGAGTGAGAGAAACTGTGTCAACAGGCTGCTCCCGTCATGTCTGAGTGGTGAATGATGAGTGTGTGACATGGCAGAGGGGGTGAGAGTGCTCACCTGGAAAATGTTGTAGGGAGGCTGTCATGGATGTTTAAGTGCTGATAAAGACGTGTCAGAGTTATCCTCACAGTGCATTTAGGAAAACGGTACTGTAATCTCTCTCCCTTTTTCTCCTGCTTCATGGTTCAAAAGGAAGTCTGCTGGCATAGTTCATAGCGGAGAAGGTAGCAGCAGGTTATGGCTAAATAGGGGAGGGAAATTATTTTGAAAAATGTGGCATTTTATCTTTTTGTCTTGATGAACCAAACAGTAGGTAACCATGGGGATTTAGCGCACACATCTCCTGCAAGCCATGAATATTATCCAAAGTCCATTGAAATCAACAGAAACTCTCTTTGGTTTTAGTAGATTTTGGTTTGGGCTCCTTTTCACCAACATTCCCAGATCACAAAATACATAATTTTGTATGGTACATATTTTTTTTAATCTAGAAAGATGTCTCTGGGATGGATCATTTGCCTTCAATGTATGCCTCTTAGTCCCTGAGCACAGCCTTGAAGCCTGCTTCAAAGAGGTGTGGTAACAAATGTTGCAGAGGTCTCTGAGGTCCCTGTGAGATCAAAGATACAGCAGGGGTGGGGAGCAGAAACAGAGGGATCACATTAGAAGTGAAATTACAGTTCTGGGGAGGAACAATTCAGGACTGATCTGCTAGTAAATAATCATGGCAACCGCAGTTCTAAGATGGGGCAACCAGCAATGTAAAAATCAAGGCTTACCTTGTACCTAAGACCATCTTGGGAAGTGATAGCTCAGAATCACTGGAGGCAGATTTATTAGAGCTGTGTTCGTTTATACCAGGGCTGATTTTAACCTTGTGCTGTGGGGTCTGATTATATAGGTGTTCGGGAGGAAGAACACAGATGAAGACACTAAATCCAAGATTTAGTCAAGAATGTGACCTACCATTATCCTATTTTCATGAAGCCTGTTTTTCTTTTAAATTGCAGCTCAAATACCTGGAACAGCTGTGTTTCAATCTCAGATCTGCCTTTATCTGCCTCAGCTCTCCCTGTAGGATTCTGGCCTTCCTGGTAGAAGAAGAAGATCTGCCTGTCTTAGACTGCTGGGGGGTGAGGGGCGGGAGGGATGTTTTAATTAGAGTGGTTCTCATGCATCTTCTCTAGTTAAAATGCCTCACCAGCACTTGTGTTAAGCCCCTGCGCCTTTTAAGTGGCTATGGGATGCCGTATCTAAAACTCATTCAATAAAGTTATGTTAAAGTTCCCTGCAGCCATTTTAAAACGTGTGGGGTTTAATATACATAACGCTGCAGCCTTCTAATTAGATTGCGGAGCAGATTTTGCTTTGATACCTTCTAATTAAAATGCCAGTGGGCGTGTGTGTAGGCAGCTACTGATACATTTTTTGTTTTCTTCTTCCTTTGGTCCCCAGGCTGCTATGTCTTTCCCTTATGACTCCTCTTAATGTATCATATTTGTCCATCCCAACCATATAGAATTTAATGGAATGAAGATTTGAAACAGGGCAGCAGTGAACCTTTGTAGATGCATATGGGGAACTTCCCATGAACCTGTGGGCAGCAGGGCAAGAGTCGGGGAGGTGGGGTGGAGTGGGGATTTTGCTTGTCCTGTAACATGAATACTATTAAATATCACTGGGTTTTTGGTTGTAGCCATGTTATTCTAAGGACATAGGCAGGCAAGGTTCTTTGAGTAGATGTGAAATCTGGTATTAGACCAACTGAGTAGTTGGAACAAAGTTCACTGAATATAACTGAATTTCTCTTTTTGCAGGAAAGATTGAATTGTATATAGGTACTGCCTGTAGGCCCCTTGTACATTAGCTTTTAATTATGAAGCAAAGCATAAATGAGAGTTTGATTAGTAATCCCTCTTCAGAAGGGAAGGGAGAATCACTTTCTGGAGTATTTTTTTTAGATGTGTCCAGGACTCGCAGTTGAGCTGCATCTGAGCTTGTGCACCCAATGCCAAGGAGGGCACCTACTCAAGCAGTACCGAAATGAGCCTCATTTTGATGAGGATCTGATTCTGATCTCATTTTGCTTGACTATAACTAACTCCATAGTCTTCATTATAATTTTTCCTTATTTACACTGGGAAAGACTGTGATCAGAGCCAGCCCCTTAAAGCATTATTGATTTGACCACAGAAGAATCAAGGTAAAGGATTGGGATTTTCCTCTGCTCTTAGAAGGAAAGAAATTTGAATCAGCTTTGACTTCTCTTCTTTCATCACTCACACTCTTAATTACTTGACTTCCATCCTTCCCTTCTAGTCAGCTGGGAAAATTTTCCAATGTTTAGCCCTTGAGCCTGACCTTGCATATCTGCAAAAACCAAAGGAGAGGAAAGAAGTTTAACTAGATTTAATTGGGGACATTTCTGCCCATCAACCCTTCCCCTCTGGTCACCTGGTCAGGTGGTCAGGATTGTAAAGGCAGAGGGAAAGTGATACAGATTCACGGCAGAGCCGTGCAGCTGTCAAGCTGGGTTACCCGATAGACAGGAGATGGTGCCTGCAGGAAACAGAGATGGTTCCCACCTGTCCTGAGCTAATGAGGATGTTTCTGATGTCAATAAATGTTTCCTGATCATAGTAAAGGGGCTGTGATCAGTAATCTCCCCATCACGAACAAGAGAGGAGTGAAAGATGTGGGGAATAAGAGAGAGAGATGAACACAGAGAGGGAAGCAGTAAAAGAGACAGAAATGAGGGAAGATGGGAGAAGAGAAAGAATGGAAAGAGTTTGACCAAAGGAAGCAAAGAAGAGGCTGAGAAAGAGGAGGAAAATGGGAAGTGGAGAGAAAAGATGGCTAGAGCCAGAAAAAGGATAAAACAGATGAAAGAAAGGGAAGTTGGGGAATGGAAAGATGATGACCTGGGAGAAGCAAGCTAGGAAAAAGCTTCTGGGATGTTGAAGATCAGCCTTGTGCTGTGTGGGTACAACAGTGGGTCAGAAGCTTGCAAAGAAAAAAACACTACCTTGATGACCGGTTCCTCCTTGCATGATGTTATAATTTTTTTTTTCATGTGCACAGTATTTCTCAGGGGGCCTGGCAATGATGGGGCAGTATCTTTACTCTCATTTTGTAGATGTGGAATCTAAGCCACAGGGCAGGAAAGTGAATTGCCAAAATTCAAAACAGCTGGGGGCTGATAGAGCCTACCGTAGTATCCAGGCCTTCTGACTACCAAGCCCATGGAGTCTTGTCTGTGGAATAACAGTGCCTCCCATATCATCCCAACCCTTAGGTAGTTGAGAATTTATGGCATATGGATCATTGAAATTAATCCAAAAAGGAGAGTGTTCACAGCTTCCCCCTGCATCTGCCTAGAGCAGGGTTCTTGGCACAGTACTTGTAAGTACTTCCGTGTATTCTGAATTCTCCTTCCTCTGTGGAAACCACTTTCCTTGTTTCCAATACAGAATCTGAGGGAAGGCATGCCAGGTCAGTTGCAGAGCAGATCAACATATTTTAGCTATAGCTAGATAGCGTAAAATCTTACATAGCTATCCATCCCCATAATAATGTGAATAATGAACATATCATGTCTTAATGTACTTACTTACAACCTACCCTTTTCCATTAGGTGAGGCAGAGCTACTAACCCCATTCTGTTGATATGGAACTAAAGAATAGAGAGACCAGGTAACTTGCCCAAGGATATACAAGAAATGTGGGAGAACCAGACTTACATAGAGGTTTCCCAAGCCATATCCTAGTGCTACTGGACTCCACAGAGCATACTCACCAAAGCAGCTCACTTACGTGTGGCAAGTAGATAGGAGTTGTAACTGTGATTGTAATATTCACAACCCATGTTAAATAAGACAACACATGCTGAGATCTATGGCTGTCCATCAAAGGAATCTGTCTGAATTTATCTGCTGCCAGGGGAGTTAATGGGGCCAGAATTCTCAAAAGCGGGAGTGGTGCTGTCACTGAGCCACCAAAATAAATGGTCAAATTGTCAAGAGTTCACCATGTTGGATGCACATTTTGAGCTGAGCCCTGTTAAAAAATTGGCCAATAATTTTATGAAGGAAGCCTTTAGGGAGCTGAGCATTTCTGAAAATTTGGCCCCAGTTGTGGGTGCAAAGCACTTGACAATGAAGGTCTGAGCAGCTTTGAAATTTGGCCAGTGCTTTGATAAGAAGCCATCGTGAACACTTTGTAGGACTAGAACTAAAATTTGCACACTTATGGTATTACATAGGTCATATGGTACTGTATCTGTTCCCCTTGCTGGAGGACAGAATTACCCAATAAAACATTAATTTTACAAATGGATCTACTATTCAAAATTCACTTTCTGTTGATAAGTTACATAAGTAACTGGAAAAAATATCATCCGACTCATGAGAATAAACAGTGTATACACTGTATATTGTTTATTGAATGACTCAATCTACAGACCAACAGATTTTGAACACTAATTTGGTCTGCTTGTACCTATGTTTTCAGAAAGTCTCTTTCATTACAAATTATTTATCAGTATGTAATATCATTCAAAATGGAATGTCTTATGCAGCCTCATGTCCTATACGATATCATATATGCAGTCTTCAAACCCAGCTTACCTTTTTTTAATTATCAATGAGATCTTCCAAATAAGTCTAGCTCAAAAAAACCCAAAGCAAAACATGCCCTCCCCCCTATTTAGAGATGAGTGGATGGGCTAATCCTTCCTGGGTTAGAACCTTTTCTTGCAAGAAGACCACATATTTGATATTTAGACCAATAAGTCATTCCCTCTGGCAGATCCTAACATTTCCATTGCTACTCTGTGCATAGCCTTATATTCATTTCTAATCGTTCCCTGAAGAGAATTCTTTTCAAAATTCTAAGCCCAGTGTATCATGCTGCCAGGTACTTCTACTGTTCTGCACGTAAGCCGTTATTTATCTTCAGGAATCCAGGTTTTTGATTTGTAATGGAAACATGGAGAAAAATGCAGATTTATCCTTTTACCCGAAGAAAACACAGGTTTCTCATTTTAATGGAGAAATCCACAGATTTTGCACTTTTGCAGAGAGCTCTCTGCAGGGTGGCAGAGTTCCATCCTGCAAGGGGCCGGGGGAGAAGGAGAGGGAGGAGGGCGGTCAGGCAAGGTGTGCCATGTGCATGTATGTGCACTTGGCTGCCAGGCAGCCTGGAGAGCAGCTCCTGCAGGTAAGTTAGGGGGGTGGGGGTTGAGGCCCCCACAGGGAGGGAGGGAGTGAGTTGGGCAGGGCTGGGGCTGCTGCCCAGCTAGGGGGTGCGTGAGGCATGGGGCCTGGGGCCAGAATGCGTGGCTGAAGGGCCCCAGCAGGGAGTGGGATGGGGCCATGGGCAGCTTGTCCAGAGGGTGGGTGGTGGGGCTGGCTTCCTGCTACTCTGCACACTTCTAGGAGGTCAGGGGGGACCCATGCCCCCCAGATTTGTGCATGGTGTGGGGGTGGATGCGGGCTGCCTGCTGCAGGCTCAGGATTCCTGCTCTGTTGCCCTCCCCCAGGGCCTCTGCAGTAGGTGTGACCCAGCACAGCAGGGCAGAGTGGGGCCGCACAGAGAAGCTGTGCCCCTCACTACTGCCTCATGGGCAGGGGATGCCTTGCCATGGCAGCGCAGGGTTCGCAGTGGCAAGGAGCTTCCCCACCTGACCCCACTCTGCCCTGTCATGCCAGATCACACCCGCTGGACTGCGGAGGCCCTGGGGGAAAGCATCAGGGCAGGGAGCCCAAGCCCACAGCAGGCAGCCTGCACCTGCCCCCACCACACGGATCTGGGGACATGGTTCCCCCTGTACCCCTGGGAGCGTGTGTAGTGGTGGGGAGCTGACCCCAACCCCAACCTGAGCCTGCAGTGGGCAGGCAGCGGGGGCAGGGAGGGTTAGGGTTAGGTGGCAGCCAGGGCTTGGGTGCTGCTGTGGAGGGCAGGGGGCTATGGACCTCGGTCCTTGGCCCTGTAGCTGGGGGTCCCCTCTGGCAGGGTTAGGGGAGGCTGTGCGGGGGGGGGGGGGGTGAGGGGCACAAGCAGAGCCACGGGGCTATGGATGGGGGTAGTGAAGGGCACTAGTAGGGCCAGGGGGCTGTGGCTTGGGAGTGGGGGGCCTGGACCTGCATTCTGCGAGCAAAAGGGGGAGGGGGTACTTTGATTTTCCATGTTAAAAACCCCAAAATCAAATACCAAAATCTATAGGTATTTAGAATTTATTTTATTATAGTGATTGAGGCCCTGGCAGGCTTCCAAATTGGTTTAAAATGGTAAATATATCAAGAAAACATTGTGTTCAACTGATACATATATATATATATATATATATATATATATATATATATATATATATATATATATATATATATATAGTGGTTTTTCATTTAATTACAGATTTTTGGGGTTTTTATCAGCGAATTTGCAATTTTTTTTATCAGGGAAAACGAGGATCCCTGCTTATCTTTAAGCAATATATAATTTCATTGACTTCAGCTGGATTGCATTTTATGAGCTTTGCTGGGTCAGTGGCTATGCTGACATATATGATAGAGCTGTACGAAATTTCCCTGAGTGTTTCATTTTGAAGCTGTTTTTACACGTTTTGAGCTTGAAACAGCAAAATCAAAATGAAACGAAAGTCTTTGAAACAGCTTTGAAATGAAACAAGGGCACTTGAAACGTTTCAAAAGTTTCAAAACATTTAGAGGTTTGAAGCTGGGCTTACTTGGCTTCAGCACCAGTCCAAGCTGCAGCAGCAGCCCGTTGTCATCCCTTGCATAGATCCGGGGGCCATGCCCCCCCAGGAGGAGTCTGGCACAGCCCTGCAGCCCTCCCAGGGGTGCAGGCCCCTGGATCTGCGCCCTGGATGGCAGGAGTCTGCCGCTGCCATCTGGGACCGGCGCTGGGTGCAGCCTGTGCCCATTGCTGGGAACACAGCTGCTTCTGCTGGCCCCAGGTAGCAGCGGCAGCCTCCTGTCATCTGATGTGCAGATCGGGGGCCCACATCCCCAGGAGGGCTGTGGGGCTGAGCTCCGTGGGGCTGGCAGAGCTGTTCAGTGTAGCCTGATGGTGGGAGGCAGGGGAGAGACAGGGCTCCACCAGCCCTATGAAGTTCAACCTGGCAGCCGGTGGCAGGAGAGAGCTAGTGGTGGAGCTGCCCTGGCTCTGACTGCAGCCCTGGCCAGTGGCTCTCCCTCACCTCCTGCCACTGGGTTGGGCTCCATGGGGCTGGAGGAGCCACTTGCAGCGCAGCCCTGGTGAGCACAGCCCGGTGGCTGGAGGCTCTGCAGCCGCAGGGAACTGAGTCTGGTGGTGGGAGGCGGAGGAGAGCCGGTGGTGGAGCTGCTCAGAGAACAGCCCTTATTCTGAGTGCAGCCCTGGCCAGCGGCTCTCCCCCGCCTCCCACTGCCAGGCTCAGCTCCGTGGGGCTGGTGGAGCTGGTCGGAGAGCAGATCGGTGGTGTGTGGCAGGGGAGAGACAGGGCTGTGCTCCAAGTGGCTCCATCAGCCCCACAGAGCTCAGCCCAGCAGCGGGAGGTGGGGGAGAGCCACTAGCCAGGGCTGCGTGCTGAGTGGCTCCACCACTGGCTCTCCGCTTTGCCAGCCCCACAGAGCTCAGCCCCACAGACCTCTCGGTGGTGTGGACCCCCAGATCTGCACGGGGGATGACAGGAGGCAGTCCCAGGCAGCAGAGGCAGCCTCCTGTCATCCCGAGCACGATCCAGGGGCCCGCACCCCCAGGCGGAGTCCGGCACAGCCCCACAGCCCTCCTGGGGGTGAGGGCCCCAGATTTGTGTGTGGGATGCCAGGAGGCTGCCGCTGCCAGCAAGTGACGTGAATTTTGCTTGTCAGCAATCTGAGGTGCAGTTTCCCAGAAATCCCTACACCTAACTTCCTGAAACTTGGCATACTTCATGCACTCAGAAGAGAGTACCATTTCTGCAATTTTCATCTGAAACAGGCATGAAATGACAAAGTTATAGGCATTTTCATGATGCCTAAGTTTTGGGCTGTTAGACTCACAGGGTAGCTCCTCTGTAGTCATCACCACTGAACTGTTTATTAAGGGTGATTCAGTGTTTGATGCCCTTGGAAGTGTACTTGACTATCTTTGTGGGGTCACCAGCTTTAAAAGTCACTGCAGACTGATTTTGAAACCAGGCAGCAAAGCCTCCTGTGAGTACACATAACTGATAGTCAAAATTTAAAGCAAATAAAGCAAACTAAAAATAAAACTCTGAATGTATGAGGAAATTTCCCAGCTTCAAAACTATTCCAGTTTTCTTCATACTTGGTTTGTTCTTGAGAACTCAGTGAAAACTACAAAACAAGCCAAATTTGATTTCCTGTGTGCACAACATTCACTTATTGGCCTCTTCAGCAGAAAGTCCAATGAGTGGAGAGGCGTTAATAAAAATTAATCCATCTACTACTCTTAAATCCTTCAGTTCAGATGCTTTAGTTCAGCTAGCACTGCCTATGTGGTTCTGATTTGTAAATAAATGTGTCGGGCTCCAGTCAAGTGTCTGTCTTCATCTTTGCTACCAGTAGCTAGAAGTAGGAACAGGGAACCACCAACTGATGTCATTGACAAGCTATTCCTGAGTCCAACACATCAATCTGTGCTTTAATCACACAGAGAAATCATCCCCTCCCCTTCAAATTCCAGGGGCTGTGGATTGCTGGTGAGACTTCTTACTAGAATTCTGCAGCTCTCTCCTTGTTTCAAGCTGGGACATGTGAGGGAGATGGAGAACACAGTGGGACATTTGAGATATCAAATACACTCAACCCTTGGGTTTCAGTGATTTCTATAATACTTTGAAATCAAGGCATTGGGTCCTTCTCCCCTTTAATTCGCCCCCTCCTCTCCTTGAAGAAGTGTGTGTTGATGTAAGCGGACAAGGCAGGGAGTCAATAAAGAGAGTATCAGAGAGCCTAGGAGATTGCCTGCAGCAACAGAGAAGACACAATTACTGCAACAACTGTCCAACCAACCACAGCTAGGAGACTCCACTTAATCTAATTGAGTGTGAAGGCAGTCTGGAGACACAGGACCCGCTCCTCCATCTCCCCCTCCCATAATATAGACACTATTGGCTGATAATTGGCGCCAGTGGGCTAGTGCTAATTGTGCTAATGCTCCTGGTCTGAAGGAGAAGCATGTGAAGGATGAAGGGGTATGCTGGGGAAAGGAGGGAGGGAGGAGAGAGAGACAGTAATCATAAAAGTTGGAACAGAGCTTTAATTTCATATCAAATATTTAAGTAAGTGAGTGGAAGATCTGTGAACTCTCTTTGTGGTAACCCACAAAAGGCCTTAGAGAAAAGGCCCCCTGTGTTGACAATGGGCTATCAAGAGTGCTACATTCCTCCTCCCCCCAGCTTTGTTTAATTAATTGTATGAATCGCTAATGGCCTTCTATCTTTTTTTCTCTGCTTTCTGTCATTGCTGCTTTTTGATACTTGATTTCAGGAATTCAGCATTTCCTGGCTTTCTCTGGCCAAAATTTCACTGATTTTTCTGTATTTAGGAAGTTTCCTCTGAGCAGAGAGAGAGAGGATCAGAAGTGATTTGTATGTGGGTATTAGACAGGCGCAGGAAAACCAGGAGTTGGTGAATATGTGTGATGTTCTTTTTAAAGCTACAATCCAAATCCCATTGGTTTCAGCAGCAGATTAATAATACTTTAGTAGAGCTTGCCTACATTAGAAAGTTTACCACAACATATACTACTGTGTGTGTCTGTATAATATGCATGGCTGTGTCTGTATAATATGTATGGCTGTGTCCACACAAGTGCAGACACTTGTTTCCCCAGGGACAAGTAGCAGTGGCACACCTTGTGCCACTGCTACTTGTCCCTGGGGAATGCCCATGCCATGAGCCCTCTGGGGCACAGCAGGTTGCTCCTGGTGTGGTAGTGGAGGCTGGGGCTGGCAACTGTGCTGGCCCCAGCAGACTTACCTGGGGTCCTGGGGGCCTCTGGGAACTGCAGCTGCAGTGCTTCTGCAGCTGGGAGCCTGGCTGGCAGCCAGAGTGTGGTTCTGGCAGCCAGGCTCCAGTTTTGGGTGGCACACACTGCCACCATGTGCGTGGCCCCACTTTTTTTTGGCATGGGTTTTTTTGACCCCAGGATCTCCTGGGGTCACCCTCCCCCCTACCCCTCCCTGCACTGCAAGGTAGTAGCGCAGAGAATGCCTGCACGTGCAGCGTGTGGTGCTGCACATGGGTCTGAGGTGCCACATACCGCATGTCTGGATTTGTCTGGACGTAGTCTATATGTTTATGTATTATGTATAATCAAAGATAAAGAGACAACCCCTGTCCCTGAAACAGATTCAATTATACCAGTGAAAAAATGCTTACACTAGTAGTTTACCTTGGTTTGATATAGTAAGCTATATGGCACCTTAAAGCACTTTTACCCTAGTAGAACGCATTCACATTAAGTCTTATCCTGGGATAACTACATCAGTTAAAAAACATACCTTCAGCTTATCCTAGTATAACATTTCTAGGATAGGCCACCTCTAAGTTACAATTATACCCCAGTGTCTCAGTGCTGTGTTAGGGACGCAATGCTGCTGCTAGTCCCATCTTTGAAATAAGACATAAAAACAAGTTGTTTGTTCATTAAAAAGCTCATAGGTCCATTTGCAGGAGATAGCTTGTTAACACTGGTGTCTTGGCCAAACATGAACTGATTTGATTACACTCCATTTATATAATTTCTTCTGCCGGATAAGACTGCTTCTCAGCCTTCACCAATCCATGATCCTTGAGAGCAGCTCCTTTGTTTTATTGTGACTCGCCATCTCAGAATCCTTCGGCTTTTTTTAGGAAGCCTTTGTCTATGACATAAAGGGCTTCAAAAACATTCTGATGGTATATCATTTGTTTTCATAAAGCTATGAGTGGCAAAAGCAGGAAGTTACATCCAACAATACATAAGACTATATATTTTCACATTTTAAAATATGTACCTAGTTTTAGAGTTGAGCCAGTTGAGTAGTGGCTTCGGTTATACAGTGTAGAACTCAAATTATTCCATTGAAGATATAATCTGTGTTTTCTTAGAGATCTGTACTAAGTTAGTGATTTATCTAGAAGTCCCAACTGAGATCAAGACCCTCACTGTGGTGGACACTATACAAAGAGTCCTTTTCCAAAACACCTGATGATTTAACTCGGGGGTCAGCAGCTTATGGACCCTGGGCCAGATCTGACCCAAAAAGTGGTTGGATCCTGTCCAGGAAAGTCAGACATGTCCCAGGACAGCATGCAGCTGCACCAAGCCACCCAGAGCTGGGTTGCAAGCTCTGATCTGTGGTGACAAAATGTTGTTGACCCCTGGTCTAAATAGACAAAGGAAGTATGATTATATGGAAGCAATATTTTACAGTTAGGGTGGCCAAAATCTGGAACCAGCTTCCCAGGAAAGTGGTCCTCACCCCTACCTTGGGCAAATTCAAGAGGAGGTTGGATGATCACCTGTCTGGGGTCTTGTGAACCCAGCATTCATTCCTGCCTGTGGCAGGGGGTCAGGCTCGATGATCTGTTCAGGTCCCTCCTGACCCTAGCTACTATGAAACTACTATGTTCTCTGGCTCTCAAAACACAATAATGGGACTGATGTGTGAGGATTTTAAAACTTGTTTGGCATCAGTCACTTGCACTAAGGAAGTGAAAGTGAATTAAAGCTCCAGAGTGATCTGTTTCAAAACCTGATTTCCAAATCCCAAATTCATTAGCAATTGCTTTTGTCTAAAAAAAAAAAATACATGTATTTCTTTCATGTGGGTACACTCCAATGGAATATGGCATCTTGAAAATAGTTAAGAAGTTTGGCATTGTAAATCAAAGATAGAGGCTGCTTGCAGATGTTAAAAAACCCCCCAAAACATGCTTTGCTGGAAGAAACAGCATGTTACTTCAACCCAGTTGCGCAGTGTCTGTGTAGATTGGGTGCTTCAGTGGGGCTTTTATCTAATCGCTGAGTCAATCAGCGATTAGATAAAAGTGCCAAAAAAGCCCCACTACAGTGCCCGATCTATACAGACATCAGGCAAACTGCATCCAACTAAGACATTGACTCTTTTGGGCATGTGCCAGGCTTGGTGCGGGCGCATGCTGAGTTTGAAGTAAAGCACCTTTGGGTTTTTATGTTTGCAAGCAGACTTGCACCATATTCAAGAGGATACTGTGCCTTGACATTTCTCGCTCAGATCAATCCACAGTGAATTCATCTGACATTTCTACAGTACAGCAGATAGAGGTGCACTGCATTTGTTCACAAAAGCAAACAGCAGAATGTTTATGGGATCTTCATCAATGGTTTGCTATGCTTCAGACTTTTTTCTCAGATAATCTGGCATTTATTTATCAGCTAGTGTTTCATGGTGGTTTGCATGGAGTGTACAAAAGGCCTGTATGCACCATAGCTTTCATTCTACTTGATAATGTTCTTATCCCAGTTGTTCTATGACAACTAGTCAGATCAGTCCCTGTCAGTCAGCCCTACCATACAGTTTGGTGAATCATTGTGATCAGAGGCATAGTAGGGCAGCTCTGTGCCTGAGGCAGCCAAAATGCACTGGGCAGTACTGCTGTTACTGTGCTTGATGGTAGTGATGTGTTCAGCTGCCACTGCAGCAGCAGCAATTTTTGCCCTGTACCCCCTTCTCCCCAACCTGGGCTTGCTTCCCCAGGTGCACCCTCCTCTCCCCAGGTTTGTTATTGATTTTAATAGAGGTTGAAATAAATTGTTTGCTGTCAACAAATAAACCAAACAAAATTATTTTCATTTTTAAGTTTACAGATGATTAAGGCTCCATTGGTCTGGGGAAGCATGGGGAACATTGCCTGCTCCTCATTCCTCTCTCAGACTGGAGGGAGGAAAGGGAGCAGTGGGGCAGCACCCTCTGCCCATTGCCCAGACTAGGACACCCCAGTCTGGGGAAGGGGTGGGGAGCAGCAGGTCCTGGTCCCCAGGAGGGGAGGGAGAAGCAGGGCAATGCTCCTTGTGCTTTTTCCAGGCCAGGATGTTCCCAGTTGCAGGAAGACTCAGGGGACAGTGGCAGCTCAACAACTCCATGCTTGGTAGGAATTGAGCTGTGGGAAATGCACCTCACCCCTTCCCCAGACTGACATTATGTAGCCTTCATAAGGCACAAAGGAAGTTGTCGCTTGACTCTTCCTGATCACAGAGGAGTTGAGCAGAAGTGTTCATTCTAGTCTGCAAAAGGGTATGTTTTCTCCCAGAGAAACTGAATGAATGCTTGTATGTTGCTAATTTCTACCTGGAGAGCAGCAATTCTCTTGGTGGAAACATAACACCTGTATGTGGCCTCTGCCAGAGACCCATCATGCTACCAATGATGTATATGTATATTGCTTTATTTTTTTCCCCAGTGGGGGCTCTACGTACTTGTAGATGTTTTCTGTCTTTGTCTGCTTCCTCCCTGAAGATACCCTCTAGTTATAGGGACATAAAACTGGATTTCCTTTGTAGGCCATCAGCAACTGCAGCTTAACTGGCTGGAAAGATGATTTCTGAATAAGGCTCCTGCGATGTCCTCACTGTTCTTCAGCACCTGGTTCCAAATAAGTAGACCATTTGAAGTCAATGGAACTACTCTGGTTAAGCAGAAATTTGACTGATAACAGAGTTGGAATCTCAGGCATGACCTTTGCCATGACCTTGGCAATACTTCCATCTTCTCCCAATATGTGAGTGAAAGGCCAGGCTAGGAAATCAAACCCAGGTTTCCACTTCTTTCCCATAGGAAGTAAATCAACAGGCTTCTCCTACTTTGTTTCATTCTCTTCCATTCCCTTTCCCCATCTCACTCACAAGAAAAAAAGCAACCAAATAAAAGAACCCTCATGGACAACATTTGCAGTAGTAGCCATTATTTTCAGATTTTAGTTGATCCTCTCGGCATATTCAAAATACAAAGCTAAATTAGTAACAATTTTATCTGTATTGTTTGTAGAACTTTGTGGTAGTTGTCATGTCAGAGATTTCCCTTACTCTTCATCTGATGCTAGATGATGAATTTTCCTTGTTTCTGCTGGATGCTTTCCACAGGAAGTAATCATTTTGGTGTAGATTAGAGCAGTTTGCAGAGAGAGGCTATAGTTTGCTGATGCACATTTCAAGAAAAATTGGAATAGAGCAAATTGAGACCCTTCAGCTGGCTTTTATTATTTTAAAGCAGCCAGAATGATGACATTTTAATAGAATTCCAAATCATGCAAGACAAATGACTGCAAGAAGCAAGGGTTGTAGTTCATAGAAACAGCTTTTGTCCATAGCAGTACTGATGTGTGTGTTTGTGCAGCAAGAATTACTCTAATTTTCTTGGCCAGTTCCCACCCCCCTCCCCTTTTTTATATTCCCTTTTTTTCCCCAGTTAAAACTTGAAGTCCTTTATTTGGGGTGGGAACAATTTAGCCCTGGGGAAAATTCTGAAGTATTGAAATTTGTTGTTATGATTATTTAGATGAAATATGCAGAATGGAAATTTTAAAATATTTCTATGCAGAAGCAACGCGATATCCTAATCAAAATGTTTCCTTTTGATAACGTTAAAATATTTTAGAATATAAAAATGTGAACTTACAATTAACTTTGAAAACTTTTCCTTATATTTAAGTTTCACTATAAAAGAACAAAACAAAAGTTGAAGTGTAATAAAATGAGTAGCAATGATATGCTCCAGTTGATTTCAAATTGGTTTCTTATTTGAATATGGTTGTAAAAAATCTCTCTGGCTTTGTTTCTGGACAAAGATGTGATGTAGTACTCTGATTTCACTGATGTGAAATATGATCTGCTGATTTCATCACTGCAATAAAGTACTACTTCCTGCTATCTTGGACAACAGAAATCACCCATATGGTGAATAACTAATTATTGTTAGTGTGCTATTATTAATCTATTAACGCCCCAACAGAAGTTGGATGGGGGACGGTGTGTTTGTGTTAAATGCTGAGGCAAATACATATGC
This sequence comes from Alligator mississippiensis, assembly GCF_030867095.1. Lineage (NCBI taxonomy): Eukaryota > Metazoa > Chordata > Crocodylia > Alligatoridae > Alligator > Alligator mississippiensis. The sequence goes on from NC_081833.1 coordinate 24,371,224, forward strand.
AAGAGGCAAGGCTTTCTGAGGGTGATATCTTTTATTGGACCAAATGTGTAATTGCGATAGGGTTTTCAAATGCAAGACATTCTTCATCAGGTTGCCAGCTATCTCAGTTATGCAGCTGGTCCAATAAAAAATATCATTCTAAGAAATCCTTGCCTCTCGCATAATTGCTGAACCATTACAGCTACAATATCACTCCAACACTACCATACAAATACATAGTAGGAAACAGAGTTCACAGCCTACTTGACAAGACACTTAGTAGCAGCCTTAAGGGAGGGCAAACTGGGCGACCGCCTGGGGCTGCACACTTTTGGGCTCCCCAAAATTTTGAACCTAGAATGAACTTAAAATATAGCTCAATGTAAAAAAACCTCGTTCTTTGTATTATAAATATTGTATTAAGATACTTTCATTGCTGTGTCATGGATAGGGCAAAGTGAAATTGAAATTGAAAATGTCCAACTTGCTTATAGGTTATCAACATTAAGCCTCTAAGGGGCCCCAAATGACTCTTTTGCCCATGGCCCCAACAACCCTAAGGCCACCATGGAAACATTACTATTCACCTTAAAGTTTCCCATAGGTTCATAGATGCTAGGGTCAGAAGGGACCTCAATAGATCATCGAGTCCGACCCCCTGCATAGGCAGGAAAGAGTTCTGGGTTCAGATGACCCCAGCTAGATGCTTATCTAACCTCCTCCTGAAGACCCCCAGGGTAAGGGAGAGCACCACCTTCCTTGGGAGCCCATTCCAGACTTTGGCCACTCGAACTGTGAAGAAGTTCTTCCTAATGTCCAGTCTAAATCTACTCTCTGCTAGCTTGTGGCCAGTATTTCTTGTAACCTCCGGGGGCGCCTTGGTGAGTAAAGCCTCACCAATTCCCTTCTGTGCCCCCGTGATGAACTTATAGGCAACCACAAGGTCGCCTCTCAACCTTCTCTTGCAGAGGCTGAAGAGGTCCAGGTTCTCTAGTCTCTCCTCATAGGGCTTGGCCTGCAAGCTCTTAACCATACGAGTGGCCCTTCTCTGGACCCTCTCCAGGTTATCCACATCCCTCTTGAAGTGTGGCACCCAAAACTGCACGCAGTACTCCAACTGCGGTCTGACCAGCGCCCGATAGAGGGGAAGTATCACCTCCTTGGATCTGTTTGTCATGCATCTGCTGATGCACGATTAAGTGCCATTAGCTTTTCTGATGACTTCGTCACACTGCCGACTCATGTTCATCTTGGAGTCCACTAGGACTCCAAGATCCCTTTCCACCTCTGTGCCACCCAGCAGGTCATTCCCTAGGCTGTAGGTGTGCTGGACATTTTTCCTCCCTAGGTGCAGCACTTTGCATTTCTCCTTGTTGAACTGCATTCTGTTGTTTTCTGCCCATATGTCCAACCTGTCCAGGTCTGCTTGTAGTTGTTCCCTGCCCTCCAGCATGTCCACTTCTCCCCACAGTTTTGAGTCATCTGCAGACTTGGACAGAGTACACTTCACTCCTTTGTCCAAGTCGCTGATGAAGACATTAAAGAGTATTGGTCCAAGGACCGAGCCCTGTGGGACCCCACTGCCCACACCCTTCCAGGTCAATACCGACCCATCCACTACGACTCTTTGCGTACGACCCTCTAGCCAATTCGCCACCCACCGGACTGTGTAGTCATCCAAGTCACAGCCTCTTAACTTGTTCACCAGTATGGTGTGGGATACCTGTATCAAAGGCCTTCCTGAAGTCTAAGTATACGACATCAACCCCTACTCCTGCGTCCAGGCGTTTTGTAACCCGGTCATAAAAAGAGACTAGATTAGTCAGGCATGATCTACCTGCTACGAACCCGTGCTGGTTTCCCCTCAGCATAATTTTTCCTGCCGGGCTCTTGCAAATGTGAGCCTTGATAATTTTTTTGAAGACTTTGCCTAGGATGGAGGTGAGACTGACTGACCTATAGTTGCCTGGGTCCTCCTTCCTCCCCTTCTTGAAAATGGGGAGCACATTGGCCCTTTTCCAGTCCTCTGGGACCTGGCCCGTGCGCCACAAGCGTTCAAATATTACCGCCAGTGGCTTCAGTTTGTGCATATTTTTGCACAAACCAGCAATGCTAAAATAGACCATTGGAGGGAAGGCAAGAAACTATATAATTTGTTGTTCAAACTGGGGGCATTTATTATACATAAATGCATGCAGGTACATACTTACAGAAATACACTGAGTGCACCCATACACTACCAGCTTATTAAAGTACAAAAAAAAAAAGAACAGCTATGCCTGAACATATGGTCTTCCCCGGACATACAAAAGAGTCAACCCCACCACCCCAAAAACCAAAACCCCTAACCCTAAGGCACAAAAATGCCTGAAGACACTTGAACCTGATCCTTCATCTGTTTTACCATTGCTTTAAAATGAATATAGAATTAAGGCCTCAAAAATAGTGGCTTGTACATATAGACAATAATATACTTGTTTTCTACTTATGTTTACAGAGAGGGACATGTGTTCAGCATATGCATACCTATACACATACAAGATATACAAATAAACACCCCCTTTCCCTCTCCATAGTCAAAATAAAAAATCTCATTGATTTTTTTTTCTTTTCATGCTTCCGTTACAAACTGCAGCTAACAACCTTCATTGCTGTTTCTTATCAATATTTGATGAGCAGGATGAGTGGAATGGAGAAGCCCTATGAGTTTCTCTTTCTAAATAGTCTCTGTGTGGGTTGAGGTTTTTGTGGGTTACATCTTTTATTTTTGCTCTCTATTTTCTTTGGTTCGTTCTGCCCCTGAAGGTGACTTCTGCTGAACAATGGATTGGAAACAAGACATCCCTTTCTTTTTCTTCCTCTTTCCTTTTAATTTGTTTTGCCTCTGAACACATTCCCTCTCAGCCTCAAATGAGAAGATCCAAGTCTGCAAAAGTCTCTTACTTTAAGCCTCCAGTGAAGCCTTCTCTTTCCTTCCATCAAAGTTCTATGTTTTGCAAAGCTATGCTATATTGATTGCTGTACTAATATCCCTCCTCATTGCTATGATGTGCATCCCCTGAGATTGGCGGTATACCCCCTGAGAGAAGCGCTGCTGATGCTGCCAGTGGTGCCTGCAGGTGGTCATCGCTCGCCACCCCACCCTCACTGCTGATACCGCCAGTGGCGTCTGTGGGCAGTTGCTAATCATTGTTGGGTGCTGTCGACACTGCCGGCAGCATCTGTAGGTGGTCGCCAACTGCTGGTTGGCGTGGGCCTCCCCCACCGATGACACTGCCATGGCTGCCTCCAGGAGCTTCCCGCTTGGCCTGCCCCTGCTGCCAACACCACCGCTGCTGCCTGCGGGCGTTGGCCATTTCTACCCCCTAGTCTCTGGGGGCACACATTATTCATGTATGAAATTAAATGGTTCTTCTAAAGAGCTGGTTTAGTTTGCAAAACATGTGGTCCGTTCATGTTATGAATCAGTACAAGGTACATAACACACAGTATCAGTAGTCATTGTAGTGAGATCCACAGCCAAGATAAAGTTTTTGATTAACAGGCAAACAAAACAGCCCCAGGAAAGAGAGCAGAGAGGAAGCATGGAGCTGCCACTGAGGAAAGCTGGATGTCACAGCAAACATGAATACATGGAAGCAAGAACTTAGACTGTATGTTGAACTTATGGTGGGATATTGGGATGAAAAAAATGGAGATAAAAGACAACTGAATTGTCCAGGGATCCGACGACACAGCCACGGCAGTGTCATTGGATCAAAATAATGGCCATCACTACTGCAGAACAAGTACACAGGCTCATGCTAAAATACCCCAGGAAACAGGACAGAGACAGACCATTTATGTATGAAGGTACTGTGACCTAGTGTATATATTGTGGACAGTAACATGCGAGACAAAAAAAAAAGAATCCAGCCTTTGGGCAAGAGTGCCAGAGGTGTGGGAAACCAATCAGTAGCTTAAATTACTCAAAGAAGAAAAAAGCAGCAGTACACAAAGTGATTAAGAATGCAGAGATTTCTGATCAAGAGGAGGATATTTCCAGTATGACTTCAGCAGATCCAAGACTTTTGATACACATGGGGCACATCTACATGTTCATTAATACACTGTAGTTATTGTGAATTAAGTTTAGTACTTGGTTAACCAAGTACTAAATCAATGCTCAGTAATACCAGCACATGGCTATTTAGTGATGCTTACTGCACAGTAGCCTAATACTATTGCTTAGTAGTGTATTAGCATGTGTTTTGCCCAGCATGCTACTGTGCAGTGTTATTAGGCTACTGCCTGGTTAGCATCTCATGTAGACATGCCCATGAGGCATGTCTCCATGAGTGGGAACGTATGTTTCCCGAGGTTCAATATGTGCGACTGCTGCTTGTCCCTGGGAAATGCCTTTGCACGTGTTGTCCCAGGTGTGGTAGGGAAGGCTGGAGCCAGGACCTGGGCTTGCCCCAGCAGTCTTATTGGGGTTTGGAGGGCTTCTGGGGGCTGTAGCCACAGCAATCCAGCAGCATGGAGCCTGTCTGACAGTCGGAGCATGGCTCCAGCTGGCCAGGCTCCAGTTCCCAGTGGTGCAGGCTGCTGCCACATGTGCTGCCCCACTTCTTTAAGGTGTGGGTTTTTTAACACCGGGATCTCCTGTGTGAGAGAGCTGGTGTAACCATCAGCAGCCTCATACTGGTGAAGAAACCCTTAGATTAAATAGGCCCCAAAACACTGAACAGAGCATTGAAAGGATTTGCCACCCATTATCATTGGCTGATGTCATGCTACCTGATTTTTTCTAGGGCAAAGTATTCAGTTATGATGGCATGTTGAACTAGATGAACTATTCTGCTTCAGGAATCTTTGTCCCAGTCATTTGGATCATCAGCCAGGGTCTAGGGATGTTCCAGTGCAAACTGAATCAGACACTTCTACAGGGATTCCCAAGCATGAAGGTTATATTCTAATCAAATGCTTACCATAGGATCTAAAGGAAGAGGCAATCCAGAATCTTGATACCAATCTGCAAGAACCTTGAGCAGATGATTTCACATCTTTTGTGAGAGTGTTCCATCTGCAAAAAGGGGATAATGACATTTATTTCTTACGTAGAGCACTCTAAAGTCTACAATTGAAAAGCACTATATAAGAGTTAGGCATTATTTGATCTAGTGTCTGACTTCTGAGTGACTCCACACAGGCCCTGAGAAAGTGAGAGCCCAGTCTGAAAAATGCCCTATGTTTTATAGAAATGATTAGTTATCTTCCTGTCTTCTGTGCACACTTATTTGATAGTTTTGAAGTCTTTATAGCTGAGATCTTTTGAAAGAATAAAGGGAAGTGAGTTACCAGAAATACTGTGGAGCATCTAGAGTTTCTGTGTGATACCTTAAACAGGGTCCTAATAGCACTGCTGTAAAGCTAACATCCCATGGCTTTTGCTGATGGACCTCTGGCAGACTCAGAAAGGAGATATGCTGAGCAGGAAGGCAGGAAGAAAGTGAAAATAAGTCTCTTACCAATAGAAATAACCCAAACAAGAATAGGGTGAGGACTTGGAAGACCAACATACTTTCTTAATGCTATGAGGCTCAATAGGCCACAATGGGATGACAGTAAAGTTTATGTCCATAAGATGGACTACGCACTAATAATCTCTGGCCCCAAGTCAAACAAGCTTGCACAAAGGTACCATGGCAGAACTTGAGAAAGGAGCACAGGTTGAAGGAGGGAAATTTAGCCAACTGCCAGGATGTCAGGTCATTTGTACAACCATGGGAGACTTTGAAGTGACTAGAGAAGGAACTGAAAGCTAAGCCCTGTAGGCACAGCTTGCAGAGACCTACTGTTCTGATTCAGTCAGTGTTAGGGAGAGACTGTTCTCCTGGTTTAATGCCTCAGTGTACAAGGGGTTAGAGAGTGGATGGCTAGTAGTTCAAGTGAGGAAGTAAGTCTTTTTTTTTACAAATTTAAGGTTTTAGGAACTTGTTTGTAGACCAGATATAGGTTCTTTGGACAGGTATGGGCATGGGTGACTGGTGCCTCTTGAGTCTGGGGGGGGGCATCTGCAGAACCCAGTGGTGGCGGCGGCGAGCACCCACAGAAGCTGCCAGTGGCATCGGCAGTGGGGATGGCCCTGTCAGGAGGGTGGGGGAGTGGGGAGCACGTGCCCCCCTGTGTCTCCCCTACCAGTCGTCTATGGGTGTGGAAACAGCCAGCCTGGTTCAGAAAGGCAGCTGTGCTAGGTCCAGCCAGCAGAACTTCTAAACCTGTAGCCTTTCCCAAGTGTCCCTTTGTACCCTGATTTACTAGGTACTGCACATCTCTTGGATATTACCAGGCACAGGAAAACCCAATAGTGGTAAAAAGCAGGAAAGGCAAAAAATAGCCAGAAGGTGCATCTACCCATGTGCTTAGCGTATTGTAATGCATATTAAAGTGGCATTTAAAAAATTGTGCTCTTTAGTTAATGAGCATTAAAATAGGCTAATGCACATTAAAGCATCACTAAGGGCATCCATACACATGCTCTGGGGTAGCGAGGCACTTTTATTGAAGTGGCTCCAAGAGTCACTCTGATTAAAGTACCTGCAGCATCACATGTTCAGCATCCTGAGGTTCAAAATGGTGGCAGGGGTGCTTGAACTAACGTTCATTCAATGATCTTTAGTTAAAGCACCTCTGCCACCATTCTGAAGCACAGGAACACTGAATAGACGTGACACGGAGGCTGCTGGAGCATGCTAATTAATATGCTGCAGCTCAATTAATTGAGTCTGCTCTAACAAGTGCTAATTAGCACGCATTGGATCAGACATCCGGCACATGTATAGGTGCCCTAAAAACCATGCTCTTTAGTTAATTTGCATTAAGATGGGCTAATATGCACTTGCCTAGTACCTCACAATGGAGGTACTAGATTTAATGCGCATTAACATGCATGTAGACACTCCCAGAGATTCCTACACAAATTCTGCAAATAAAGGTATCAAATGTTTCCCTGCTTTGTCCATAGAATAGCAAGAAAATTGATTTTCAACTTCAAATCTAAATGCTATTTTATTTGACAGATGGAGCCAACTAGCAAGGAGGGACTGTAAGCTACTCATCTTTTCTGTCTATATTATTAGGATATTTAATTGCTCTTACAGTTAGTGAACTCTGAGGAGATTCTAATGATGTTTCATGGCTAAACAATAGGAAACGAGTTTTGCTTGCTATCCCATCCTTCCTCCTTTTCTTGATCATGTTTCTGTCTTTTTCCCCTGGGCTACCCCATTGCCTGTTCAGATGATGCTATTCTGAGTCATTATTATTGGATTTCTGGTGACCTTTTGCCCCCTTTGGGGTGCAGAAGCCTGCAGGAACAGTGTTATCTCATGGGTCATTACATTGCTCTGAGGTCTGTGGTCAGACAGGCTGTGCTCCAGTCAGCCTAGAAAAGGGAAGCAGGCCTGAGGAGAGCAAGAGGACAAGGGAGAACTTGAATTATACTCAGATGTTCAAGGAGTCCACGTTTCAGTTCATTAAAATCTAAAGGCCTTGGGTCAGCCAACTGGTATGGGCAAGATTAGAGTTAAGATTCCAGGTCATCATCCCCTTCCTCTGACTCCATCCGGGACAAAGACTATTAGGGACAGGTCTATCACTTTTCCCAAGTTCATCTTCCTGTGTAGAGCGATGAATGCTTTGATGCAGCTTACAAATGCATCTTCTTCACATTTCTAGAGCATAGAGAGGTTCTGTATCTGGATTGCAAAGCATTGCCGTGTATCTGCTATAAATTTCTGGATAATGTGTTATATGCCTATTTCTAGAAAAAGTAGTTTGCTCTTTAAAAGTACTTCAGAAGGCAGATACTCTGAGACAGGACACAAAATGCCACTATTCTCTTTGAAGAATACAACTGGAGAAAGGGGTGCTATGTTTTCAGTTATTCAATACCATTAACAGGAAAGTAAGCAACCAGATTTTTTCCCCAAAGTAGCTTAGTATGTCAGCCTCTTTTGAAAAACTCTCCCATAGACCAATCACAACATAGCTTGACATTTAAGCAAAGAGGTAATAAGAGAATAGGGCAGAGCATTTCCAGTTTTCTCCTTAATGAAAATAGCTTATTTGCAAAATTTGAGCACCATGTTTTGTCTTTTGTAAAATTATTCCAAATTCATGGTTTGCAATTTCTAACACAGCTGTATTTTAGAGAGGAGACTATTTGCCATGAATATTTTTGGGTGTTCAACTCAAAAGCCTAATAAAAAATCTCACTCATGGGGCTAGGGCTTCTAAGAAGAAAATTTGTCTTTGGATTTTCTTTCCCAAGCTTGTATCATTCCCACACTCCAATGTATTTCTTGCTGGACAGCCAAAGGATCATCTTTCAACTGGCATTGGAGAAAATAAATGAAATCAAGGCATAATATTTACTGCTAAATGAAACACTTCTTTTTGGTAACATTTGAGCAATCATTGTTCCAATGAGTGATGCCTGAGGTTTGAATACCAGACAAGAGCAGGCTTTTTCCAGGAGTTTGGTGGCCTTGTTTCAGTTGAAAATTCCTAGGGATGGCTTGTACAAAGGGATTCATGAAGCCTGTGGTTGCAAAGTTTAAGCCTCTCATTATTCTGTATACTACTGTTACATCTAGGAATCTGATTTAAAATGATTATATTAAAACCTAACGTAATGGCCATTTTAAGGGCTAGTGTAAGCAGCTGCAACTGCAGATGTGCAGTATGTGAAGGAGAGTGTGGGAAGCCTTACCTCCCTTGGCAGGGCACAGCCATTGTAACAATGCCTGTGCACATGGCAGCTACCCCACCACAATCCATAAATCCTAATCCTGTGGGATGCATGATACATTGTAGCCTGTGGATGGGGAAGTGAAGAAAGTATAAATAGGTCCCCTCAAAAGATCAAATATTCCCTGCATTGCCATTGGATGGGCACAGCTTCATGCTGAACCACATGCAGATGTTGTGTGGCAAGACCATATATCTACACCTCTGATTTTAGTGGAGGTACTTTGGGAATAAGGTACTGCAAAGTTTTAAGAGTGGTAGTAATATTTGGTTGCACCTCATTTAGCAGGAGTAGGCTGCTGGTTTCTCTCTGCTATCCCAGGAAGAACTAATGCTGCACCCAGCATCTGAAGTAACCCCTTTTCCTGAGGACTCATCTTATGCAAAACTCACAAGACTAAGCTTGAGCTATTCCTCTGACCATATCAGAATGCTGAACCCTGCAGCCTTCCCTGTTTTTTGCAGCTCTTCCTAGCCATGTCCTGTTCTCTGTAGTTTTTCTTGCCAGGGTTAAGTACAGACACTCAAAAAGCCTGAGGCTGAATCAATTCGATGTTCACAGGTTAGTCTAATCTATGTAGATTTAACTGATAAGCAAGTGAACCAACATTCACTTTTGATTCCACAAATGCAGCCACATGCCTGCAAAAAGCTGTCGGGGGAGCAGTAGAGCTCCCTGCTTGGCTGGAGCAGACAGCTTGGGCCAAAGCTAGCTTGCCCTTCCCATGCGGGGTGGGGGGTTCCAGGGGAGGTGCAAAGCATCCTGTGACTTAACTTAAAACTGGAGCTCAGCTCAGCATTGTGGAAGGGAAGGGAGGGCTGCTCTAGTGCCCCCCAGCTTCTAGCCTGAGCTAGTACAGGCATGTGCCTGCATTTCTGGAATGAAAAGGGAATGTCTGTCCACCTTCAAACCAGTTCAAGCTTTGCAAGGTATGCTAGCTAATGCTGAGAGGTGTCTGTGTAAGGCAGGGGGAGGGGGAATCCCTGCTTCAGCAGGGAGTTGTGAGGGGGGAGGCAGGCCAGGGGGAAGCAGGCAGACCCCATTGTACCTGCAGTCTCTGCCAGAGCCCCAGCCAGGGAGCAGAGGGGCAGGACCAGCCCTGCTTGGCTGGAGCAAAGAGCAGAGCTCCGCTCAGAGTTGCAAAGCATCTAGGATGCTGGGGTCTCTGGTTTAACTTAAAGCAGGAAGGGGTCTGGGACACATATTGCATAAACTGATTTGACCCGAATCAGTTAAGTCTGATATTACATTCAAAAAGGTTTATCTGAAACCAGTTTCAGGCATTTTCAAACTGGTTTATGGGCACTGAACATCTGTTCTATTACAAGTTTAAACCAGTTTCTGATCACTTATACTGGTTTATGTGTAATGCCTGTCCCTAGCTCTGATGAGGCGCTTGCTGGCTTTCATCATCAGTCTCACCTGCAAGACAGCTTTGTAAAGTTGGGCTCAACTTCCAAAGGGCCAGCTACCCTGTGACACCTAGTTACTCACTTGAATAGAAGTGAGATATATATATCTAACTTACATCCTCACTGCTCTAGTTCATTTTTCTGTATTCACTGAATCCAGAGATTTTGGTTGAGAAAACCAGGTCAGTTTCCTCTCTCTAGGGCTGCACCTAGATTTCATTCCAAGTGCTGCAGAAATCCAGGTCAGGGGCTGCTCATATAAGGTACTGAATAGCTAATCCATTCTAGGTCGGCACATAAATACGTTTTCAAGTGCTTCTTCCAGGGACTGCACCCAGATTCCATTCCAGGTGACAATAATCCAGTTCAGGTTCCCTTCCTTGTTCCAATTGAATTAGCAAACCACATCCTTTCCATAAGAGAAAAGTGATCTCCTTACATTGGTAATATCTTTCCTAAAATGTGCCGTGCAATCATGTCTTCAAAATATATGAGGCGACAGAGCAAATATATTGAAAAATAGCACATACTTGGCCAGTTTTACTAATATCTAAAATATACAGGACTGTATATGACAACTGAATGTGTTGAAATATATTGAAAACATATTTGGGCCATTGCTGCATTTGAAATACTATGAAAACCAGCCAATTCTGTAATATTTTAAGTCTGTTTTATATATATGAAAAATCATTTTTACTAATGCATTGCATGGAAACCTATTACAATGATATGGGAAATAATAATCATATATTATTTTTCCTGATGGTGCCAAGAACCAGTGTGCACTAATGCTAGATTGTTACAGACATTTTGAAATAATAAGGTTAGCTTGTGTATACAATGTCTAGCACAATGGATCTCAATGGAGAACTTTCGGTATTACTGGAATTATGATGGTAATGACTAGGGCTATGCGAAGCTTTGGGTGCTGATTCATTTCGGCCCAGTTTGGTGGCCAAATTTCCAAAGCTGGATTGAATCAGGGGACCAATTCAAAGGTCTGAATTGATTCAAAGCTCTCTGAATCTTCAGAAAAGATTTGGAGAGCTTTGATGATTTGGGCAGTCCCTGGTGGCTGCAGCAGGGAACTGCAGGTGACTCTGAGCTGGTAAGTACTAGGGGTAGGTGAGGTGGGATGGGCACCATGGGGGGCCCTTGCCAGTCCCCCTGACCCCCCCACTCTCCCAGTCCCCTGACCCCCGCCCACTCCCCCAGACCCACCATGGCTGCCCCCCGCCCCAGCTCGGTACTTTAAAGAAAAGCCCTGGTGCTCACTGGGTGCTGCCAGGTGGGGGGGGGGCAATCCCTGCTGGCCCCCACTGCCCCATTCTGCATGGGGGGCTCTGCCATGAGCCCCCCAACCTCCCTCTGCTCCTCCAGCCCCTTGGGTGTCCTGCCCGGGCCAGCTCCGGCCCTTTAAGAAAAAAAAAACTGAGAAAAGCCCTGGGGGCTTTGGGAATCTTGTGAAGAGCCCCCGACATGGCATGGAGTAGCATGGGGGCAGCAGGGATCGCCCCACACTGGCAGGAGTGGTTGTTTTTTTTTTAAGGACCACAGCTGGCCCATGTGGGGCACCTGTGGGGGGGGCTGGGGGAGTGAGGGGGGGTTGGGGGGCTTGAGCAGAGCCCCCTTATGCAGCGTGGGGCAGTGGGGGGCAGCAGGGATCGCCCCCTGCCTGGCAGCAGCTGGTGACCTGGGGCTTTATTTTTTTTACAAGTGCCAGGAGCTGGTGCGGGCAGGGCAGCCATTGCCAGGCTGGGAGAGCGGACGGGGGATGGGCCTGGCTTGGCTGATTTGGACATTTGGCCGAATCGAATCGGGACAGTGATTCAAATCACTGAATTGAATCACTGTCCCCTAAATCGGCCAAATCCAAATGCGAAGCGAATACTAGCCGCTTTTCACAGGCCTAGTAATGACTCCTTTCTGTTAATTAAGGCATGGCCTTTTCTCCTCCATACTTTCTTTGTGGTGGCTTGAGACTATGGGGCATCAAATGGCAATAGTTGCAAGGGAAGATATGAGTGTTTGGATCCAGAGAGTTATTCTGAGTCCCCAAGAAAAGAGTCTTTGGACAGGGACTGAGGCTCTGAAAATGTTGTCCTGTTATTTTTTCACATAAGCAAGAATCCTCATTCACTGTTAGCTCTTTCAGGTGCTATCAAGAGTCCAGCAGATATGGCTGAATGCTGCCAGCCCTCAGGGAAGTGTTTTTTTCTGATATAATACATAACCTGACAGGATTATCTGTAGTTAGAACAGACTTGCAAAATACAGTGCAACCAGGAACAGACTCCAGTGTTTTTTCCTATGTTCTTAGTTTAACACATACAATGCTCTGAGTCCCCTCCCTTAATTTTGAGGAAAACTGTGAATGGTGAACATAAGCTTCTGTGTTGGCCTCCCCAGACACCAGCAATTTCCCTTATTATGGCTGATAAAGTTGTCCTAACCATGGTAACCCCCATTAAGTGTATAGCCTTATATCAGACATCTGTGGGGTAGGCCCCATTTGTGTCATGATGTGTTGGACAGTAAAAGGACAAACTCTATACCGAATTAACAGGTTCCCTAGCTTATTATGTTCTCTTTATATTCTGCTATTGCCTAATGGTCTATCCTGCTCAAGGCATTATCAGGCTAAATATTGCACCAGCACCTACAGAGAAATGGTCTCTGTCCATGCTACACTGCTCTGTTTATAACGCTGCACTGCCTTTGCACTGTCAAGTAAAATATTTCTCATTTATCTATTCTTTCCCTTCCTAAAACTCACCTTGTCCCATGAATTTCAGTGGAACTGTTCCTGATGAGTAGGATATAGCGTTGATATTTGCTCATTTTGTTATGTACAAGGTGACCGTATGTTTTGGATTGGCCAGGATGGTCCTGGATTTTGGAGACTGGTCCTGGCTGGCCAGTGAAATTTAAAATGAGTGTCCTGGGAGCAGGGCAGGGAGGCAAATTGGCAGGGGCTGTGGAAGCCCCAACAAACAGTAAATTGTCCTAATAAGTTAGCTTGATAATGGAATGACCATTAAAAAGGGGATTGTTAACAGCTGTGAAGAAAACAATGAGTTGTTGACTCCTTAGCCACCTTAATACTAATACCAGTGGTGCTCTGCCCCAGCCTCTGCCTGCAGCGCGGGGCGGGGGGGCAGGCAGCAGTGTCCTGGATTTCACATTGTCCCATATGGTCACCCAAGTTATGTATTATAATAACTTTTATTAGGATAGTACTTAGAAGCCCACGCAATGACCAATGCCTGATGTTTTAGATACTTTACAAAACACAGGCAGAGATGGCCACTCCCCCAAATTGCTGGCGAAGTAGGTATAGCAGACAACAGGTGGATACACATACAGATAGACAAGGGGAGCCCAAGGAAATAATGAGACAATGGTAGCCATCACATTTTAAGCAGCAGGTACAGTACACTACCTCCTTACTTGTTCTTTATAGTTTTTATAGGCACCTAAGCAAAGGAGAGTGTAAGCACAAAATATGCTTATCTTGTATTGTTCCTGGTGTGACTGAGATTGGGGATAGTCCATTTTGCTGATTGTTCTATAATTTGGATGTCAATGACTATTGAGCTTAGGTGTTATTTTTATATGTCATGGATAATTCATGACAGTTTATTGACAACAGTCAAAAGCAAATCAGTGGCCAGATGTTAGGATGATGAGAACCCTAGAAATACTATTGACTGAATCAGTATATTGCTACACATTATTTTGTGATAATGAGGATGCTAACCACATGCAAACAGTTATTCAGAAGGCCAAGAGTGGAAAAAAACTGGTCTGAGACAGACAAATGAAAGAACTGTACATCTCTGTAGAGAAGATCTAGTTGTAAGAAGAAAGAGGGTTAGGGTTGTCAAAACCCAGGCTAATCACTGCTTGACTAGTAGTTCCCTTCTTCCCAGAGGCTTGCTTCTCTGTCAGATAAAATAGTCTACATGCTTACAACAATAGCAGTTATTCTTCTCTTCCTTCAGCACTCGGTGAGCCTGGAACTCTTCAAGATCTCGCAACCTTAATGAAAACAAGGAATTCACCAGAATTCTTCTGGAAAATAAACAAACTCAGTCTCTTGACCTCATCTTGACCTCCCAATGAGGTGCTAATTACTAGAGGATTAGCACCTCTTCTGTGCCAGAATGGACACAGCCAAGGAGCAAAAGGTGGCAACAGGGGAGCGCACAATGCAAATCCAGAGGAATTAGTCCCTGGCACTGGGCAAGGGCTAGATTAGGAAAGAAGATCATTCTGGATGTTGGGCTCAGCCTAAAAACCATGGAGGCAGTGACAAACTAATGCATCTTGGAGGAAATTTATAGGAACATGGATCATATAGTTCGCATTCTTAGGACTTTTTTTTTACTCATTTAACCATATCAGGTTAGAAACCAATATAGTGCAACCATTCAGCATGGAAGTGGAGATACCTGCATGCAAACCTTTGAATCTTGTAGTTTATTTTTGAAATAGGGTGCTGCTATAAAAATCTTTATACCAGTGTAACAGTCTTCATGTTGTATCAATTTAATTATATTAATTTAAGTGATACAGATCAACTGGAACAAACTCTGCATGTAAATAAACCCTTGCAGGAAGTCATGGTGTGTAGATTTGGCTTAAAATATGTGGGTATATTCTGCGGTGGGCAGGATGCACCTGACTCACTCTGGAGTAAATGACAACACTTACTGTACATAGATGTCCCAGTTTGGCCCATTGGCTTTATTCAGTTTGCCAGTTCAGAGCAGTTCAGTGTATGGCAGGTAGGCTGCACACTTACACTTCTGGAATATTGTCATACAGTTGGGGGAAGCAGGCTCCCTCAGGCCCTAGAGTAAAGAGAAGCCACCAATTGCATCAGACCAACCACAGTCATCCTGCTACTGTTTCCAAGTCTTGGCTTTCACTAAGGAGACTCATATGGCAGTATAGTGGTATTGCTATTCTAATATAACAAAAGTGCAGGTTGTCAGACAAATCTACATTGGGTTTCATAGATTCATAGATGCTAGGGTCAGAAGGGACCTCAATAGATCTCGAGTCTGACCCCCTGCATAGGCAGAAAGAGTGCTGAGTCTAGATGACCCCAGCTAGATGCTTATCTAACCTCCTCTTGAAGACCCCCAGGGTAGGGGAGAGCACCACCTCCCTTGGGAGCCCGTTCCAGACTTTGGCCACTCTAACTGTGAAGAAGTTCTTCCTAATGTCCAGTCTAAATCTGCTCTCTGCTAGCTTGTGGCCATTATTTCTTGTAACCCCCAGGGGTGCCTTATTGAGTAAAGCCTCACCAATTCCCTTCTGTGCCCCCATGATGAACTTATAGGCAGCCACAAGGTCACCTCTCAACCTTCTCTTGTGGAGCCTGAAGAGGTCCAGGTGCCCTAGTCTCTCCTCATAGGGCTTGGCCTGCAAGCCCTTAACCATATAAGTGGCTCTTCTCTGGACCCTCTCCAGGTTATCCACATCCCTCTTGAAGTGCAGCGCCCAAAACTGGACGCAGTATTCCAACTGCGGTCTGACCAGCGCCCAGTAGAGGGGAAGTATCACCTCCTTGGATCTGTTTGTCATGCATCTGCTGATTCACGATAAAGTGCCATTAGCTTTTCTGATGACTTCGTCACACTGCCGACTCATGTTCATCTTGGAGTCCACTAGGACTCCAAGATCCCTTTCCGCTTCCGTTCCACCAAGCAGGTCATTTCCTAGGCAGTAGGTATGTTGGACATTTTTCCTCCCTAGGTGCAGCATTTTGCATTTCTCCTTGTTGAATTGCATTCTGTTGTTTTCTGCCCATATGTCCAACCTGTCCAGGTCTGCTTGTAGTTGTTCCCTGCCCTCTGGCGTGTCCACTTCTCCCCACAGTTTTGAGTCATCTGCAAACTTGGACAGAGTACACTTCACCCCCTCGTCCAAGTCGCTGATGAAGACATTAAAGAGTATTGGTCCAAGGACCAAGCCCTGTGGGACCCCACTGCCCACACCCTTCCAGGTCGATACCGACCCATCCACTATGACTCTCTCGGTACGACCCTCTAGCCAATTCGCCACCCACCGGACTGTGTAGTCATCCACATCACAGCCTCTTAACTTGTTCACCAGTATGGGGTGGGATACCTTATTGAAGGCCTTCTTGAAGTCTAAGTAAACGACGTCAACCCCTACTTCTGCATCCAGGTGTTTTGTAACCTGGTCATAAAAAGAGACTAGATTAGTCAGGCATGATCTACCTGCTGTGAACCCATGCTGGTTTCCCCTCAGCATAATTTGTCCTGCCGGGCTCTCGCAAATGTGAGCCTTGATAATTTTTTCAAAGACTTTGCCGAGGATGGAGGTGAGACTGACTGGCCTATAGTTGCCTGAGTCCTCCTTCCTCCCCTTCTTGAAAATGGGGACCACATTGGTTAAATCTATATGAGGAGTAGTTCCTCAGTGTGCAGGAAGTTATTTCAATGTGGCAAATCAGTGAACTAAAATACTCTAAATATAGATTTAAAAGCCTAAATTAAATGGCTTGACTTTTCAAAATCCAGTGGCTCAAGTTATTGGGAGCTGCTAGAGTGCCTTGAGAGTCTTTCAAGGGTTCAGTAGGGCATGCAAACATTATGTTAGGCATGCAAACATGATTCACAAGTTAAACGTAGAGATTTCAAAAAGGAATTCATAGCAGTGGTGTAACAAGCAGTTGCCACCCAGGGCAAACCCTGTGGGAGAGTTGCGGTGGGGAGGTGGGCATGCAGTTCTGAGAGCAGGGAAAAGGGGCGTGGGGTCTAGAGTGGGGGGGTATGGGTTTGGCGGAGGGGGAGAGGAACAGAATCCAAGAGCAGCAGCGGGGTGGGGGGAGTGAGGAGGAAGGACACATGTTGCTTCTGAGAGGGGTGGGGGCAGCACCCTTTCCCACACTGGGAATTCCACAATCCTAGCCAAGCTGCTGCTGCCCACATATGTACTCTGCCCTGGCTGTTGTTCTTAAAGTGGTGGCAGCAGCTGGGGACCATTTTGAAGTTTCCATCATGGCAAGGCTGTGGGGGTGCAGACGCAGGAGCAGGCAACGATTCTGGCACACCTAACTTGGCACCCCTCTCCCCCACCCCTAGTTACGCTACTTATTCATAGTGTTAAAAACAATTTGACCTATTGTGGTTTTTCTGAGTTCTTAGCAACAGAAGAATTGCTCTATAATTGTTCTGTAGTCAAAAAACGTGAAAACTAGGAGCTGGCATTTTCAGGGGGGGAGGGGCTTGCATTTAAAAAAGTCAATAACTACTGTACAGTGGTCTACTATAGAAAGTTGCACCACTCCTGCTATGTAGTTCTGGTTAAACGTGTACAGTTATAATTTGTTCTGGTTAAATTTGTACTCTAGTTTCTCTAGAGTGGCTACAGTTATATTAGTAACAATGTGCTATATACTAGTATTTTTATTCCTGCATGGGAAGGAGAATTAAATATTTTATCATAAAGCATCTCCTCTACTGCCATAATGGTGTCCACAGGCAGACTTGTATTGCTGTAATTATGCTAAATAAAAATTTCACAGCCCTAGCTGAAATCATTATACAGAGAGCTTTGCTTTAGTCATACCTGCCCAGGACCTCTTGAACATATATTGACAACATTTTATGGAAGTAGGAGATTGCCTGCCATGGTTCTCATGCTTTACCTGTGGCAAGTTAAGGTATTAGGTTCATGTGTCAGGCTTGAGGGTAGTCTTATGTAGAGTTTAGATTATAGTTTGGATATGGATGATAATGCTCAAGCAGGGGGTTGGAGTAGATCAGCATTTCTCAACCCTTGGGTCATGACCCAAAAGTGGGTCACAAGAATATATGAAAAGGTTGTGAACAAACTTTAAAAATGGATTTTCCTTTGAAGGAGAAAAACATGGGAAACTGTGGCTTTTCCCTTGCAGGCTGTCAGAGTTCCAGCCTGCAAGGGACTGCTTGGGCATCCCCCGTGCCTCCCCCCACACACCCCTACCCCATACACCACCGCCTGCCCCACACTCTGTGGGGCTAAGGCCTGGGGCTGTGGGCAGCAGGTTGGGAGTTACTGGCACTGGGTCAAGACTGGCCATTGATGTTTACAAATGGGTCCTGGTACAAAAAAGGTTAATAACCACTGGGCTAGGTGACCTCTGGAGGTCCCTTCCAGCCCTATTTCTCTATGACTCTATGCATAAAAGTTTTAGCTTAAGTCCAAATCAACACTACAACCTTCTGCTACCATAAGAGTGTCAGAGAGGAGTATAAAAATGTATGATCCTTGATAGGCATAACTCCACTGGAAGAAAATCCAAGTGTAGGTGTAGTTGAGCCAGAAAACTGTGCTTTTACTGTTATAGCTTGTTTCATTCTTCTGTGTAGGTTCACTATCCTGGCACAAAGGGTAGCTTTGGTAGTATAGCTGTGTGTGCCTTAGGAGAACTTTGCCAGGATAGTTTGTTATCAGTAGGGATCTAGCTAGTTCATGGGGGCTGCCCCCTGATTTCATAGTCCTGGCCTGGCACCAGTCACCATTTTCGCAGTGGGGTGTGGCAGGCCCCCCATGCCTCTGATCGGCTAAGAGTGCCCAGAAGTCTCGCCCGCTACAACCCCCAAGAGCTTGACCACCTGTCAATCTCTGGGGAGGGGCGGGACTTCCAGGGGCCCTCATGCAATCAGAGGCATGGGAAGCCCTTCCACCACTCCCCAGAGATTGACAGGTGATCAATCAGAGGTGTAGAGCGACCCCTCATGCTCCACTGTGAATATCTCCCTCCCTTCCCTCTCCTCAGTGCTTCAGGATGCCAGGGCTTCCTGCCTCTGTTTTCAGTTCCCCTCTCCCCACCCCAGCCTCCCCAACTTGCCTGCCATTTTCCAGCTTTTCTGTGGTCCCTATGCTTTTTTGCGGGGACTGGGCTTTTTCACCAGGGACCTACCAAATTTAGGGTTTCCACATAAATCATGTAATCATGAATTTGGTAGGTAGGTTCCTACTTATCAGTATTCCTCTATAGGCACTCCTGGTATTGGCCTCAACATTGTGTCCCCTAACTACAGGTATGGACAAAAGAACAGATTACAGGGAGTTAAGTTACTGGGAGTTGTGAAGAGATCTGGCACAGAAGTTCAATTCTAACCTAAAGTGATTAAATCTGACACTACATCCATCCAGGTCTATTTTAAACCAAGTTCTGCTGTTTTGAAACTGGTCTGTGTGCACAGAGCTTGTGCTCTGTTATAGTTTTAGACCAGTTTCCAATTACTTATAACTGGTTTAAGTGTAATTTCTGACCCTAGACATACTGTTTAGCTGCATTTTATGTAATATATAAGTATATACATTCTTTAAGAAGAAGAAGAAGGAATTTTATCCAATTTTACTAGGACTTCATATCTGGAAGCAAATGGCAAGTCTACCGTGATGATTCAGCTGTCACCTAATAACTTTCTCTGCCTGCCCATGACTAAATGCTTGCCCACGTGCAACTAAATGCTTCTACTTTTAGACCAACATGGCTATAACCTGTATCCCTGAAACATGGAAGATATCCTAATTAGCCATTTTGAAATGAAAACTTCATAATTTTACAAGAAGGAAGCAAAATTCAACACATTGGGATATGAAAGCTAACACCCCTGCTTGAGCCTTATTTCGAGCCAAACTTGCATGCTTGGAGAACAACCTCAACACAACAGAAATTCCTTGCCCAGGAGAACCTTTCCATCACCAAACCTGTGAAATATGAAACATCTGAACAAGAAAGAAGCATTATTCAACATCCTACTTGCCATCAGACACCTTTGAGGTAGATAGACTGCTCCAACTTTTATCCAAGCTTAATTTGCGTAAAATGAATGTTTCCAGCCAGGAGAACTTACACCACCCTCCAGCGCTCCTGTGTAATATAAATTTTCATTTTTACTTGGGAGAAGTTTACAATCCTTGAATTCGCCTATGCCTGAGGAAGGGGGCATGTGCCCAAAAGCTTGCAAATAAAGAATTTTTTTTGCAACTGTCTAGTTGGTTAATAAAAGATATCTCCTCTACCACACTGAGTGCTTGTACTTTTAGACCAACATAGCTATGACTTCTATCCCTGCCCACATGAGAAACATTTTCAGTTTTACCAGCATAACCCTAATGGCCTTGTAAACTGGTATTTATCCCTATGTAGATACTCTATTCTGAAATATAAGCAGCTTTTTCTTCCACACTTGTTTAAAATTCTGAAGTGACATATATCCTAGGGAAGGGTTTCTTAGATCCAGGATGGAACTTTTGGTCAGAGAGATGAGAATGACCAAGAAGCCAGTTGCTTAGGACATTGAAAAGGTTTTTGGGAAAACCCAGATTCAGATTCTAGCTCCAATGAATATTTGATTATTATACAAAGTTGAACAGCTCCACGAGGAATGACTAATGACACTTACAAATGCTCTGTGCTCATGTACAAGCACCCTGAGAGACCAACCCCAGAATAACCAGGTGGTTAGGGCAGTCACTTCGGATGAAGGAGGATGGAAAAGCAGGGCCTCAGATAGCCTAGATGAGGCTCTAAGCCTCAGGTTGGCTACTCTTGTCTCTAGCTGTCTTTATCCGGCCAGAAATTCCATCCTGGAATAGAGAAACTTTTTTTCCAAAAGCAGTTTTGTTCAAACAGGTATGTTACTGCACAAAGGCTTGGTTTTGACAAGTAGGTATTTTCCAATGAAAAATCAGTTTGTCAAAAAAAAATTTAACAGCTTTATGTTTATTACTGACTTTGAATTGCTGCGATGTGTCTCTCAGCTGTGGAATGCAACCTGATGCATTGGGCATTTTTTGCCCAAAAGTTTGGCTAACATCTCCCCCAGCTATATAGTTGATTCAGTAACGGATATTGCTAAGCAAACCTTGCTTTTCCCACATTCTTTGGATCATCACAGTAAAAGTAACTCTGATGCTTCTTTTACAACAGCCCAGTAAAGTTATTTCCTCAATCTGAAGCTATATTTCTTGTCTTTGGTTTAGGAACGAGGAGTCACTATTCCCTTGGCTGATCCAAAGCCCAGTTCATTTGAAAGATAGTAGAGCAACTTGTATTTTTATGACCAACTCCTTAGCTGGTGTAGATTTCTGTAACTTCATTGACGTTAGTGGAGCTGTGTCAATTCAGGCTAGCTGAGGCTCTGGCTTATTGTTTATAATTCATTTGCTGCACGATACAGGGCTACTGAGAATCATGGCTAGACTCAGGACATGTTGGAATTTCTCACTTTGAAAATTCTCTTACTTTCTTTTATGTGTCAAAAGACTCTAGCCTACATTGTTCTTCTGCAGAGGATGTGTGCAATGTGGGACAGAGGTGACACAATAAGGATTCTCTTGGTACAGTGTCTGACTAAGATCTCTGAATAATACCCAGATTACAATCTTCAGTTTGTCCTAAACATGCCTGCATCATTTACAATTCTTGTTACAAAGTATTGTTGCAACGATGGATTTATGCTGGGCCATTTCCCACTCTGACTGCGTCATTGCAATTATTGTCACGAGAACACGGAAGCAGAAACTGAATGCTTTATATTTTCTGCAAAATGTAGCTGTCCAATTGCACTGTTGTGACCTGTGGAATGGCCTGTGACTTGATCTGGCACTGGCTACAGAGCTCAGAACCTCCTGAGGCATGATTTTCATGGCATCTAATATAGCAGAGCATCTCTATTTTATCTGACATAATTCATCTAATTGTCTGTAATAAGTGAAGATGAATTAACTGATTCAAAACAATTCTTAGAGAACTGGAACTAACATAGAGGCCTATAGAAGATTAATTCAAAATATCTTTAAAAAAAAATGAATTTCATGTTTCACTCTTTCCGTGTGGTATAGCTTTGAAAAAAGGTGTTAGTTAGTTAACCACTAGGAGGCAGTGTTGTACAGTGGATAGAGCCCTGGACTAGAACTCAGGATGCTCAGGTTGATGCCTACCTCTGCCACTGACTTGCTGAGTGACATTAAGAAGCTTCCCCTTCCTGTGCCTCAATTTCTCCATCAGCAAAACAGGAATAATGATACTGGGTTTTGTTTTAAAATGCTTTGAGATCTGCAGATGAAATGGGTTCTAGAACAGCTAAGTATTATCATTGTTGTTGTTATTGCTATTGTCAGCATAATTAGTAGTAGTAATAGTAATATTATATACATACTACCAGGAGCTAACTAAGCAGTAATCCTGGGTTATAGGGTGCAGCTGTGACTCAGGTTTTCTGCAAAGTGTTCTGAATTACTTTACCCCAGACTAAACAGAAGTTCATTGTTGGTTCCAGGAGGAAAGGGAATCTAGCTGCTGGCTGGGAGCCGGAGCAAGGTTCCCATAGCAATGGCCATGACACTCTGCCAGTGCTTGCTGTTTTTAGAATGGGAGGAGGAAAAGGCAGTGGGGGAGCTCATTTTTGGGGCTCATGAGCCAATGCTGAAGGGTGGGGTGGGTGAATTGGAGCCCCCCACCTCAGGGTGGCTCCAATATACCCACCCCACCTTCCAGGGGCAGGGCTGAAAAACCCCCAGACTGAATTCCCTCTGGTCCCTTTTCCCCCCTCCAGTTCTGAAAGCAGCTGCAGGCTGGGCCTACAATCAAACCAGGTGGTTTCCAATGCTAAAAAAGAAGGCTGCAAAAATGTCATAAGGCTAAGAATCTCAGAGTAATGGGCTCACATTATACAAGCTGGGTGGGGTTCATATGAAGTCTTCTTCCATTCATCTTTGACATGCAGGGTATGTCTACATTTGTAGGCAGGTATAATCCTAATGGTTGTTCTCAATCAGCCCAAGCCATGTGGGCTGTCCTTCCTCATTTGTATCTTACCTTACAGCTTGCATCACAAAACTGGCCTGTTCCTCATATAGAGCTTTTCTAAGACCTAGTGTGCCCAGCACTTGTCTCCTCCTGTGCTTGACTTTACTTACAGGCAACAGAGACTGGAAGTGGTGTGCAGAAAGGCTAAAAACCAAGGCAAAAAATATTGTTTTGGTACTAGCAGTAGATTTTCTTTGTTCGAGGCTTGTGGTCCCCCACTGAGTTCCAGACTGACTGTAGATGGAGGTGGGGAAGAAGACAGGGGGAACTGACCGCAAATCCAGAAGTTCAGGAGAGTTCTCAGGGTCAAGCTGGACTGTCACTGGGATTGGGTTGAGAGGTTTTAACTGTTGCTGGTCATTGGGTATGTGGTTGAGGGTGACTAAGGGTCAACTCTAAATAACAGTGTTGACATAAGCAAACCTATTTTCCTAAGCAAAAGAGGAACCTGAGCTGTGTTTTATAGCATCAAATAGTAATCCCTTGCTATCGCTTTGTAACTTGCTGCCACCCATCAGTGACCTTTCAGAGCAGTGGTGTAACTAGGGTGTGGCAACCAGGCCAGCTGCCCCAGGGCTAAGTACAGATAATTGTGGTGGACTCACCAACAGAGCCCAGTGCATTGGGCTTGAGAAATCTCTAATGTGATTGGTGGAGCATTACCACTAAGCTGATGATGGATTGAAAACTCGCAACATGATTGGTGGAGCGTTTCCACCAGTCGGGAAGGGTCGGGGAGGAGCCTGCCTGAGAGTCCAGACCTGATTGTGAACTGCACTTTTCAGGTCTGACAGACTTCTGGGGCAGAGCCCCCAGAGAGAATAAATAGAGCAGTGTGCCCAATGTGCATGGGATGCATCCGGGGACAGAGAGATGAGTTGGGACAGCTGCCCAGCAGGGCACAGCAGATGCCCTGAAGAGTCCCTGAAGATGCCTCTTGACCCAATCAGAGCAACGGTTGGTTTCAGCTTTGGCCCCAGTAGGCACGCAGTGCTGTGTACAGGGTGAGACCCTAGGAGCTGTTTGAGGCAACTTGGGTCTCTGGCCATTCAGTGCATGATCCATGCATGGGGCCCAGACCCTGGGAGCTGTTTGAGACAACTTGGGTCTGCAACCCTGCCCAGCATGAGGTCAAAACCCCCACTGCACATGATGGTGCACAGGGCCACCAGGGCCCAGACACGGTGCAGGCAATGCTGCACAAAGGGCTTAGAATTGGGCCAAACCCCGGTGTCTCATGAGGCAACCTGGGCCTCTGACCCCCTAGCAAAAGGCAGAGCCCACAGTGCGTGGGGATGGTGCACAAGGCCTCCAGTGTCCAGCGGTCCAAGAAGGATCCAGGAGCCCTGGGGACTCACATGTGGAGGGGCCTGCATGCTGAAAGACAAGGACCAGCCATCCAAGGCCATGGAGACATGAGTTGCTGAGGAAAAAGGCCCAACAGGGGAGGGTCAATCTCCATATCTAGCAGGGGGGAGGGAGCCACGGGATAGTTCCCCCTGATGTTTAGTGGGTCTCTGGAGGTGTGAGAGGCCAAAAGGGGTATTTAGGTTTTCCACACTAATCCCTGTGGCCTGCCACGGTTTTGGGGATCCTTAAGATCAGTTTTATAACTGTTGTGTACGCCTCAAATTTTGTAAAGCAGTGCCTTACATTTTGTTTACCGCACTGTGATTGACTGGTTATTTGAATCATATACATAGATGCCCTGTAGAAATCCATGTCAATAATCTCACCAGTAATTCACCTGTATTTGCTTGTTTTTCGCTTGTGTTTACCTATTTCAGTTTATTCACTTACATGTGCCAGGTGTGAAGCCTCTGAGGGGACATAATCTTCTAACCTTTATTTAATAATAATCTCTCTCTATATGTATCTGTATAACTATTGTATATTGGAAATATGTTTATTAATATTGCTTGTATTTAAATATTGAATATAATAAATTTGTACATAGTTAAGTCATCCCTTGTCCTGGCCTGACTCTATAGGGAAAAGAAGGAACTGGCCAGTACTTACAGATCCCTCTCATAGCACTCCTGCCTGGCCAACATTTCCCTACCATTCGAGGAGGGAACACTTATCCTGGTACACCTGGGCTACATTTTGGGGGCTTGTGTAGGATTTGTTGGCAGGTGGTTTGGCCTTGTAAGTGCTGTGCATTCCTATAGAGAATCAGAAAAGGAAGACATGTCAAAGCCTGGTAGTCCACAGGTGTCAGGGGGAGAGGATACACAGGAATCCTCTGGGCCCAGAGGAGCAGCAGCCCTACCCAGTGTCACCTCAGAGTACGTCACAGCCTTATGGGAAATAATAAGGGAAGTGGCAAGCTCCTTGAATGACCAAGCCACCTATAAAATCTTGAGGACCTTTTCAAGAAACCTTCCAGTCCCTGCGGGAGAGGAAGATTTTGAATCATGGGCTGCCCATACACAGGAGACTGTTGATTTGGGCAATACCTGATGAAGGAAAGCGTCAGCGCCTGCTACAAGTGCTGTGAGAGCCTGCATTCAGGATCTTTTGGATGGTCAAACTTCAAAACTCCAAGGTGCCTCCAAACCCTGCAGGATGTGTTTGGATGACCTTCACAATGAGGAGGAACCTACTATGAGTTACTTAGCACCTTTCAGAATAAGGGTGAGACTGCTTCCTCATCCTGCTTTACCTGGAACAAGTGCTCCAACGTGTAGTGGTGCAAGGGGCTCTTAGTGTGGCAGAGGCCAACCACATGAGACTCTGACAGGTTTCAACAGGGGCTCATTACAGCTTGGTCCTTATTCAGGATTTAAATCTAGCTGGAAAGGACAACCCCTGGGGTTCAGTCAGCTCATGAAGGAGGTGAGGGAGGAGGAGGAGATCTATCAGCTATGTGAAACTATGTGGGTCTTGGAGGACCACCCCGTTCGGAGGGGGTCCATTAGCTGGGTTTTGGTGGTGGCCCCTCAGGAGGGACCCCCCTTGAGGCTGAGGAAGAGTCCTCACCACCAGTCGATCCTAGTGGCCGCATTCTCCAGAGCTCCTAGGATACAACCTAAATCCAATCTGAATGCCTTGGGCCAGACTAAGGTACAGGCCTGCTCCAAGGTCTCTGGTTTTTGTTATAGGTGTGGGGAATATGGTCACATGGCAAAAGAGTGCACTGGACCTGAAAATCCAGATCTGGTTTTTCAGCAACTGAAGGCCCATGGGGGTTGGGAAATGTGGGAGGACTGAGTGAGGGAGTTGGCTTTGCCCCGGGCCCTGTCAGACTCCTGAGTATTATCCCTAGCTGCAATACCCAAAGGATTGATAGGGCCTAGGATTGATAGGGCCTAGAGCAGAGGTACCAGTGATGGTGAATGGTCACCAGTGTACAGCCATCCTGGATAGTGGGTCGCAGTTGACTATTCTTTTGAGTCTTTTTATAAAACATGTTTCCAGCATCTACCATTGTCCCCTCTTTCTGGTTTGGATTTGTGTGGTCTGAGCCAGGATCAGTACCTTTATCATAGTAGCATAGTAGCTAGGGTCAGAAGGGACCTAAACAGATCATCAAGTCCGACCCCCTGCCTTGGGCAGGAACGAATGCTGGGGCCTTATCACGAGTATGTTAGAATTTGAATTACATTCCTTGTTACTGTAGCTAGAATAAATAAACAAGTGGCAACTATTGCTTTCGTATGTTCCAATCCCAGGTGAAGGTAGGGAACTTCCCTCCTTATTGGAACCAATTCCAGCATATTCCAGGTATTGGTCCAATAATGCTGGTGGCAGGTGGGTCTGGGCTACCAAAAGCAGCTGAAAATGCATGCTTTTTGCTCCAAGGACTATAAGAGGTGAGAGAAAAGGAATACAAGACAGGGATCCCAGATTTTGGGGGCCCTGCATTATTCAGGGATGACCCCTCAGAAGGTCCAATGGGCCCTACCCATCATGTGCACATGGAAGAATGGACCCCCATCCATGGGGCCGGTGGTGATAAAGACTTCCCCAGGGAAGGAAGGTCCCTGAGCGCTGAGGTCCCTGATGGGTTGTTTGAACCTGAGATTCTGAGTAAAAAGCAGGCCACCATTGTAGTTGTTAACCCCACCTTAAGGGATGTGGTGGTGCACCCCGAGCAGAAGGTAGCTGCAGTCTGTGAGGCTGAAATGGTGGCCATTACCACAAAGCCCAATTTTCCACCTATAGATCCAAGCAGGTTTTTCTTTGGGGACTCCCCTGCACTGGAGTCATGGAAAGTCCAGCTGTGCCAGAAACTGCAGGGTCAAACCAACATCTTCTCCCTACACGAGTGGAACATAGGGGAGGCTAAAGGTATGGAGCACCAGATTCAGCTTAACAACCTGTGCCCTTTTCATGAAAGAGATGGCAGAGATGGGTGAAGTTCCATGCCACCTCAGGAACTTCTGGACTACAAGATTATCACTGAATCCAAGAGCCCCTATACCTTGCCCATTGTTATAGTGTGTAAGAAAAATGGGAAATTGTGGATGTGTATAGACTATCATGTATTGAATGCCAGCACAGTTGTAGACCAATATACAATTCCCCAGGTGTAGGAGGCACTGGATTTCTATGGGATTTAAATGGCTGTCCGTGCTGGATCTCAGGAGTGAATACTACCAGATCCCATTGAGGGAGGCTGATAAGGATAAGACAGCTTTCATCTATCCTCTGAGGTTCTTCCAATTTGAACACATGCTCCAAGGAATTTCAGGTGGTCTGGCTACTTTCCAACAGTTAATGGAAAAAATAGTTGGGGATATGCATCTGACCCAGGTGCTGGTCTACCTGGACAATGTTATTGAATTTGGTAGAACCCTGGAAGAGCATGACAAATGACTCCTACATGTGCTGGACCGGCTTGAGGCTGCAGGGCTTAAACTGGCTATAGACAAATGCAAGTTCTGTCAGGCCTCACTCAAATATGTAGGGTACATAGTATCCCAAGATGGGGTCAGCATGGACCCCGAGAAGGCAAAAGCTGTGACCACCTGGCCATGGCCCACCAACTACAGACAGCTGAAGAGGTTCCTGGGGTTCGCTGGGTTCTTCCACAGGTTCATACAAGACTACACCACCATCACCTGGCCCTTGAATCACCTCACCCGGGGCTACCAAAAGGGGAAAGTCCTCCTGTAATAAGGGAGTTCATGGCCAGTCTGCCTGGGACAGGGGTGTGTGTAGTCCCACAGAACCCTTCAGGCCATGGTGGGATTCTCAATGCGAAACTGCCTTCCTAGAAGCCTTCAGGCGCCTCATGAATGTGCCCGTGCTGGCATACCAGAGCTGAATCACTAGTTCATACTGTACACCGATGCCAGTTTATTGGGGCTTGGAGCTGTGTTTTACCAGATATATAAGGGGCAGCAACGCCCCATTGCTTATGCCAACCGAAGCTTGGTACCTAGCGAGACCCAGTACCTGGCCCACAAATTAGAGTTTTTGGCCCTTAAATGGGCTGTCACTGAGAAGTTTAAAGATTATCTGTATGGCACCACCATTCAGGTATGGCCTGATAACAATCCGCTGACATACATGTTGACTAGTGTGAAATTGGATGTAACCAGGGACCGGTGGGTTGCTGCTCTAGTGGATTATTCTTTTAGTTTGTGCCATAGTGCCGGGCAGAAGAACATAGACGCAGATGCTCTGTCCTGATTGACCTTCCCTGCTCCCCAGGATGTATTGAAACCTCAGGTGGTCCAAGCCCTCTGTGACTTGCCTGTTCAAGACTTTTTCACAGAAGGGATGAATGCTGCCTATGTGGCTGAAGTATTGGGAGTACCTCCTGAGGGGATCCCACAGACTTGGGTAAATTATACTGCACTGACCGCTTTGGTGTTACCTCAGATAACTGCTGCAGAGTAGTGGGCTGCTCAGGAGCGCGACCCTGATATCCACGAGGTGCTGTGGGCTAAGCAAAGAGGGACCCATCCACCCACTGCCACCCAGCAGGTCACCCCCACAGCCCGTCTCCTGCTGAAAGAATTGGAGGGGCTGAAGCTTCTCAATGGAGTCTTACATTATGAGGTGCAAAATGTGAAAGGGAAGGAGGTATTACAATTGGTTCTCCCCAAGGAGCAGCAAGCACTGGTGCTTTGAGCCGTACATGATGACTTTGGACATCTGGGTGCAGAATGCACCTTAACTCTGGCTTGAGAGTGATTCTATTGGCCACGGATGGCTGAGGACATAAAGAACAAGTGCCTCAAGTGTGAGCATTGTGTGAAGCGCAAGACCCTACCCAAGCGCATTGCATATTTGCACACTATACAAAGCTCGCAGCTGCTGGAGATGATTTGCATGGACTTTCCGTCTATTGATGGGAAAGGAAACCAAAATGGCAGTGTCCTTGTAATAACCAATGATTTCATATGATATGCCGAGGCCTTTGCCACTCATGATCAAACAGCTAAGACTGTGGCAAAGGTGCTGTGGGAAAAATATTTCTTTCTTTGGACTATCTGCCTGGATATACTCTGACCAGGGGAGAGCTTTTGATAGCAAGCTGCTCAGGGAAGTGTTGACTGTGGCTGGAATTAAGAAGTGTCATACCACCCCATACCACCTGCAGGGGGACCCGCAGCTGGAGCAGTTTAATCGCACCCTGTTAAATATGTTAGGCACCCTCTTTCAAGAGCAAAAGGTCTCCTAGAATCAGCACCTGACCTGTTTGGTGCATGCATATAATCCCACATGAAACAATGCCACGGGGCTCAGCCCCTATCTTCTGATGTTTGGAAGGCAACCCCAAATACCTATATATCTATGTTTCAGGGTAGAGAAAGCATATACGCAGCACATAACCCATGATCAGTAAACTGAAGGATTGTCTGAGGTGGGCCAGCCATCTGAGGGGGGCACAGAAGGGAATTGGTGAAGATTTATTCACCAAGGCTCCCCCAGGGGTTACAAGAAATAATGGCCACAAGCTAGCAGAGAGCAGATTTAGACTGGACATTAGGAAGAACTTCTTCACAGTTAGAGTGGCCAAGGTCTGGAACGGGCTCCCAAGGGAGGTGGTGCTCTCCCCTACCCTGGGGGTCTTCAAGAGGAGGTTAGACGAGTATCTAGCTGGGGTCATCTAGACCCAGCACTCTTTCCTGCCTATGCAGGGGGTCGGACTCGATGATCTATTGAGGTCCCTTCCGACCCTAACATCTATGAATCTATGAATCTGGCAGGGGATCTGGTGGGTCAAAATCAGCAGCGCTGATAAGAAAAACTACGACGCTCATGTTTGGGAGTAGGGATTAAGCCTAGTGGACAGGGTGCTACTGAGGCACAAGGCTGGAACCCCCAGGGCACATGACAGTGCACAGGGCCACCAGGGCCCAAACACAGTGCAGGCAATGCTGCACAGAGGGCCTGGGATTGGGCTGAGGCCCAGTGCCACACAAGGCAGCCTAGCCCTCTGACCCCCTAGCAGAAGGCAGAGCCCATGATGCATGGGGAGGGTGCACAGGGCCTCCAGGAAGGACCCAGGAAGGTCCATGAAGGATCCAGGAGCCCTAGGGCCTCACAAGTGGAGGGTCCTGCATGCTAAAAGACAAGAACCAACCATCCAAGGCCATGGAGTTGTGAGTTGCTGGGGGAAAAGGCCCCACAGGGGAGGGACAATCTCCATATCTAGCAGGGGGGTGGAGCCATGGGATAGCTCCCCCTGATGTTTAGAGGGTCTCTGGAGGTGTGAGAGTCCAAAAGGGGTACTTGGGTTTTCCACACTAATCCCTGGAACCTACCACACTTTTGGGAACCCTTAATCAGATCAGTTTTATAACTGGTGCATGTGCCTCAAATTTTGTAAACCAGCGCCCTACGTTTTGTTAACCACACTGTGATTGGTTAGTTATTTGATTCATATACATAGATGCCCTATAGGAATCCTTGTCAATAAGCTCACCAGTAGTTCACCTGTACTTACCTGTTGTTTACCTATTTCAGTTTATTCACTTACCTGTGCTGTGTGAAGCCTCTGTGGGGGCATAGCCTTTATTTAACAATAATCTCTCTCTCTCTCTAACTATTGTACATTGGAAATATGTTTATTAATATTGCTTGTATTTAAATCTTGTATGTAATAAATTTGTACATAGTTAAATCATCCCTTGTCCTGGCCTGGCTCTATAGGGAAAAGAGGGAACTGGCCAGTACTTTCAGATCCCACTTCCAGCACTCCTGCCTGGCCGACATTTCCCTACCATTCAAGGAGGGAGCACTTATCCTGGTGCACGTGGGCTACATAGTCAAAAAGCCCAAGGCTGATTTGATTCAGTCTTTGCAGGTTAGTCTAAGATGCTGAGATTAAGTTGAAATGGAAGTGAATAGACATTGAAGAAATGCAGTCACATACCTGCAGTGGCTCAGGCCAGAAGCTGGGGGTGCTAAAGCACAGCTCTCTGGCATGTAGCCAGTATGGGATGTGTGTTTGCTTCTTTTTCCTGCTGCCCCTGAGGTCTCTGGGATTTGAAGTCCAGACTCACAGCAGCAGGATTATGCAGTGTTACTCATCACTTCCTTTTCCTGCTTCTAGGTGCTTCTGGGATTTGTAGTCCACAGTTGCAGCCCGCAGTAAGTTTGAGCAGGGGAAGGAGTGTTTAACCCTCCCCTCCCTGGCCCCAGACCCCAGCCAGGGTTTGCCTGGGGGTGGGAGCAGTCCCATCCACCCCCTTTGCAGACTGGACAGCATCCTCAACTGGGTATGCCCCCTGTTTGTCAACCAGACCTCAGTGCTACAGCTAGGGAGCAGAGGGGTGGGGCCAGCCCTGCTTTCTGGAGCAGACAGCCCAGCCCAGGGCTGCAAAACATGCTGAGGGACTGTGATTTAACTTGAACCAGGAAGGGAAGGGATGTGGGACAGAAGTTTCATAAAGTGGTTTAACCCAATTCAACCAGGTTTATCTTAAATCAGTTGAAAACTGATTGAAACTGTTTCATTTTGAAACTGGTTTGTATGAGCATCTGAGCACTGAGCTTCTGTTCTGTTACAGGTTTAAACCAGTTTCTGATCACTTAAACCAGTTTATGTGTAACTTTTGTCCCTAGCCCAGGTGATGACTTGGCAGGAGAGGGGATAGAAAACACTGTCTCTTGCCACAGCTATATCATTCTGGTGGCAGCTGGAAATCACCTTTGCAAGCCTGTATGGCAGCTGCCTCGGGTCCCCTGCTGAATTATTACACCTCTGTTAAAGAAAAAAAAGTCCACAAGGAACAGTAGGGCCTTGCAACTGAATGCCTCTAATTCGGAGGGAGGTAGAAATTGAAATACTTAGTTACCATTACAGAAATCCCAATCAAAAGTGTGTAACAGAGCAGAAAAGAGCTTGGTCTGGAAAGGTACCAGCAGAGCTGGTCTTTGGAAAAATACCACCCTGGGCAAATTTGTATTTTGCTCCTCCGTCACCTCCCCCCCCCACCCCAGCCCTGGTCCTCCTGCAGTGCCCCCACCCAAGTCACTAGCATGGCTGCCTTGCCACAGAGGGGATCCATCCAGTGGGCTGGGGACTGGGCAGGGACCATCAGCTGCAGCCCCATGGAACAGAAGTGAAGGGAACAGGAGACTGCAGTGAGCAGCTTGTGAATACTGACACATGGGCTTCAGTGCTCTGCAGCCACCATGAGGCACCTCCAGGGCCCAGCTCACCCCTGTGTATGGAATACTGGGCAGCCTGCCCTGCTCTGCCCACCCCACCACCCCTCCCCCCAGCTCTGGCATTGCATGGGGCTCCAAGCAATGCCCCGGGCCAGCACTGCTAACTGCTGCTTGCAGCGCCCATGTGTGTGTGTGGTACTCCCCCCAGTCACAACACTGGGTACACCCCTGACCAAGTTACCCACCCCTAAGGCCAGCTCTAGATAACAGCAATGTTTTAAAACCAATTGAAACAAGAGGGGACTTCTCCAGTGGCTGTTTAAGAGGTGTGGGAGACATGAACACTGCATGCCTCCGAAGGGTGGGTGGGCACAAGCTCCCACAGGCAGTGGTGGTGGTGTCAGAGGCAGGAGCATGGCAGTGGTGAGTGGGGAGCTCCCACAGGCGGCCACAGCAGTGTTGGCGGCAGGGGATGGCAAGCGACCACCCGCAGACACCACTGGCAGTGTTGGGGACCACTCGCAGATGCCGCCAGTGGTGTCAGCGGCAAGGGAGGGGGGCTGGCAAGCAGTGACCACCTGCAAGCACTGCTGGCAATGTTGGTGGCGCTTTTTGCAGGGGGTGCAATGCCAGTCTCAGGGTGTGTATGTGCACCCTTTCGCATCGCCAATGGTTGACATGTAGTGGGGGTTGGCAAAGGGGGTAAGAGACAATATTGACCTGAATCAGGGTGAGGAGGGGGAATGCGCATCTGTTTTATCAGAGGACATAAAGCTATCTTTCCCTTCTCCCTCTAATTCCCACTTCCTTTAACCACTGGGTTCAAGATAAGATGTTCCCAATAAGGCAGGTTGGGTCCCTTTTGCTAGTAAAGAATTGTACTGCAACTTGAGTAATGTGGGCTCTGCTACAGATGCCTTGTGTGACTTGAGAGTGACCTGCTCACTCTGTGCCTGTTTCCCTAGCTGTAAAATGGTAATAATCCTTCATTTTTTTGCTACCATTTCTATGGCTTGTACATTCAAACCCTTTGGGATAAGGACATTCTCTTACTGTGTGCATGTTTAGTGTCTAATGCAGTGGGCCACAGGTCATGTTTATAGCCTTCACTAAGTTATTTTCCAGTACTGACAAAGATATAGTAATGTGCTGACCTAGAGGAAAATCATGTTCTGAGTTCAATATGTGTCTGTTGGGTCCATTCAGATCGCTTTACATTTGGGCCAGATTGCATACTTTATTTAAAGCAGGGGTCACTACTCTAGGGCTGAACTCCAGTCGATATTGAGCCCTACGAGGAAGCACAATTCCTCCTGTAGCTCCAGAGTTTATTGGTGGAACATACGGGATACCCCACAATGTAAGCTGATATGCAATATAGTCTACCTTGTGTGCCTAGCCAGCTTTGCTGCCTGGGTTGGTGGAGAGGCCAAAGCCATGGCTCTCCTTCCAGTCTGCTCTTCTGAGTCAGTTGTTCTTCATGGGAGAAGTCTCCCTATAGAGTCTGTGTTTGTACCTTTTCTTTATTCTGAGATTCAAATGGAGGAGCAGAGTTCTTGATCCCATCTTCCCCTGTACATTCATGCAAGGGTTGGGCACAATCTGGTCGCTAATGTTTATAGCCATACCTCACTGTTCGTGACTTTATCACCCACTGTTTGTTAGCATCCTGTCAAGCAGAACTGACAATTTCAGCCACTTATGTGAGTACAAAACAAACCTTCCTCTTCTCTAACTCCACCAATCTCTTCCCTTCCTTCCACCCCTGGGGCACATTAAATGTTTTGGCCTAATGAAGCTCTCTGATCTTAAATCAGTACAATCTCAGTGACCTTCCATGGCAGTAGGGAATATTAAAAGCCTTATTCAGCTGGCAGAGTCTCCCTGTCTCTCTTTCGGGTTAATAGTTAAAAATTCATGGTTGTTTTTTCAAAACCTAAATTGCTTTAGCCTTTGCAAATTATTCCCTTTTCAATTCAAAATCAAACCTTTGTCTAGACTCAATAGACGCTTAGCTGATGGCTCTGGCAGGCTAAGAAACCCTGGGTTTATTCAGC
Source organism: Alligator mississippiensis (assembly GCF_030867095.1). Lineage (NCBI taxonomy): Eukaryota > Metazoa > Chordata > Crocodylia > Alligatoridae > Alligator > Alligator mississippiensis. Next base: position 24,405,892 of record NC_081833.1, read on the forward strand.
ACACACACTCTCTACCCCCAAACTCACTTATCCTAATTCCAAATGGTATTTTTTTCAGCAGTTTAGAGTGTTTAGCTAAGTGGGTTAAGAGCCTTAGATGTTACTTGGCTCTCTGCAGAGTGTTTCTTTTTTAGCTATGCCAATTTCTTTAACAAATTTGCTTCATTGTGTGGCCCATTTGATCCTCATATCTGGAACTGCATGTGAATCCTGATCCATCCAGGAGTGTTCTGTAAGGCTGCCACACTACTGCTAGGGGGAAACACAAAATTCTTAGTTTGGAGAAGAATCCAAAACACTCTGATGCTTATTCCCAGAAGAAACTTTGCCTCACTTGGGGGAAAGGAGTGGGGAGGAGGAGAATGTAAACGATGATTAAATAAATGTCACTTCTTCAGTGCCATGCATCCCTTGAACAGTTCTAACTGGGAAGAATGGCTATTCCAGATAAAGCATCCACACAGTGGTTCTTAAAATACAGTCTTTGATAAAGTTCCCTGGTTCTGCAGGGGACAGAAAAGTTTAGGACCAAATATTGCATGTTTTTTTCAAAAGAATTCAGCACCTACAGATTCTGAATGTATTTGTTTAGGTGGCTAGCTGAGAGTTTTGAAAACTCAGATCTTTGCCAGGATCTGCTGCCATAGAAGTTATGATGAATGAAGATATTAACTTGACTATTATTATTTCATTATAAAAGTAGTTTATGTTTTAGATTTTGTGTCCAGATACATGGGTTTAAACTTTGAATGTTACAACCAAACCATTTATTAGCTAGAGACATCCAAAAATAGGTTAAAAGTGCAGGCTCAGATTCCAGTGAACTGCCGTTTTTTAACTCCTTCTAATTCATCTTTCTTCCTAGATTTATTAGGAACTATCAAAAACACTCAGGGTCTGGTTCAGCTTTACACTATGGCCCCCTTTACAGGCAATGTGAAGTGTTACATCCACTTTAAGTCTCTTACACTTCCAGGGTTATCAAAGAGACTTGGTATAAATGAAAATCAAACCTCTAGAATTTAGTAGTAAATTTTGTAAATTTACCGATATATATATGCAATAATTTCCTTACATTATGAAGAGGTGAAGTGCTGCTATAATTCCAAATCTCAATGCAATCTTGATTAGAAGGCAACACCAGGTATTTGCATATTGTGGTTGTCATTGTGTCTCCTCTTAGTTGAAGGTGGTGGTATTGGGGTGACAGGCCTGAAAATAGGAAGCTGGGTACACACAAAGGTCAGTGTGCTGCGACAACCTCCTCTGCATTTCCTTATGACCTGTAAACCAGCCCACTGCTACTGTCATTGCTCTTGCCTTATGTGTTTTTCTGACACACTGGCATGTTGTCAAAATGTATTCAAAATGGTTCTACTTCTGACTTTTACTTGTCTCATGGTTCCTGCCAGTCAGCAGCCCATTAACTAGCATGTTATTTTGTACCAAGCACCACTTGAGAGCATCCTTAGAACACATCCTAGGGCAGCAGTGCTTCTTGTAAAGCTTTTGACTGTGGAGCAGCTGATGGGACATTCATGTCTCATATACACACCACAAGTCCAGCTCAGCATAGCTGAGCTTTTACAATTAACACCACAGTATGTATGCAGTCAGTATGCTGCACAACATTAGCATTCTTCACTTGTACATCTATAATAGTAACTAAAATAGTAATAATATTCGGCATATATATAACTATTTTCATATTCAAAGCATGGTAACACTAATTCTGATGCTGTCCCTGTGAAGTAAATAAGTAAGCATTATTTGTTTCACAATTAATGGGGATAATGGGGAACTAATGTAGAAAGATTGAGAAGAGTTTACCCACAGTCACACAGCATACCTGACTACACAATGTTGATCCCTCTCTGACAGTCTCTTCAGTTGTTATCATAGTAAACCTATAGTTATAAGTATTGTCCTTTTCACATGGAAGGTGCATTACCCTGGGGAATAGATTTGTGTAAAACAAATGCTGTGGATTATTTTACTTTAAGGCTGGAAGCGGACAGCTGTTTCATGATTACTGATAATCAATTATGGCTAGAAATAACCACATGTTAAAATATGCAATCATACATCAAATGTAAACAGACATGGCATGTGGGATTTACTAGTGGTTTGTGATTGGACTGAAATCAAATTTCTATACCCTTCACAAATAGTCTATTGTGGTAAATATTCATTTTATTTTGTTTTAAAGGCACAGGAATGGAAAACAGCATGCCTGATGAGCTACAAACCAACTGCTTCCAGCATGGGCTCACTGCATCAGCAACAACCTTGTGCCCTCATTATCAATAGTACATATGTGGTAGTGAGGAGGGCTTTAAACTAGGTTCACTGGTGGATGGAGACCAAAGCCCTGAGGTAAGTGGGAAAGTGGGAGACCTGGAGGAAGAACAAGGGGGCAACAGGGGATGTGTTATCTTATATCCTGAAAAAACAGAGCAATTGACTACTTACCTTAGGTGCCTGTACACAAATGCACAGAGCATGGGAACCAAGGAGGAAGAATTGGAAGTCCTTGCACAGTCATGGAGCTATGATATGATTGGAATAAAAGAGGCTTGGAAGGAGCTGTCATGCTTGGAGCACTGTCATGGATGGGTACAAACTGTTCAGGAAGGACAGGCAGGGGAGAAGAGGAGGAGGAGTTGCACTTTATGTAAAAGAGCCATGTGATTGCTCAGAGCTCCAGTATGAAACTGGAAATAGGCCTATTGAGAGTCTCTGGGGAGAGCAATGCAGGTGATGTTGTGATACGTGTCTGCTGTAGACCACCAGACCAGGACGAAGTGGTGGATGAGGCTTTCTCCAGCCAGCTAATGGAAGTTTCCCAATCACAGGCCCTGGTTCTCATGGGGGACTTCAATCACCCTAACATCTGCTGGGAGGGCAATATAGCAGTGCACAGGCCATCTAGGAAGTTTTTGGAGAGTGCTGGGGACAACTGCCTGGTGCAAGTGCTGGAGCGGCCAACTAGGGGCCATGCTCTTCCTGACCTGGTGCTCACAAACAGGGAAGAATTGGTGGAGAATGAAGTAGTGGATGGCAACTTGGGCAGCAGTGACCATAAGATGATTGAGTTCAGGATTCTGAGGAAAGAAAGGGTGGAGAGCAGCAGAGTAAGGACCCTGGACTTCAGAAAAGCAGACTTTGACTTGCTTAGGGAACTCATGGGCAGGATACCCTGGGAAGCCAGACTGAGGGAGAGAAGAGTCTAACACAGCTGGCTATACTTTAAAGAAGCCTTACTGGGAGCGCAGGAACAAACCATCCTGATGTGCAGGAAGACTAGCAAGTATGTCAGAAGATCAGCTTGGCTTAGCAGGGAAATCTTTGGTAAACTAAGTCACAGAAAAGAAGATTATAAGAAGTGGAAACTTGGACAAATACATTGGGAGGAGTATAAGAGCATTGCTTGGGCATGCAGGGATAAAGTCAGGAGGGTCAAAACGCAATTGGAGTTGGTGCTAGGAAGGGACATGAAGGGTAACAAGAAGGGTTTCTGCAAGTATGTTGGTAGCAAGAGGAGAATCCCTTACTGAAATGGGGGAGGCAACCTTGTGACAGAGGATGCAGATAAGACTGAAGTACTCAATCCCTTCTTTGCCTCAGTCTTCATGGCAAGGTCAGCTCTCAGACTACTGCACCAGGCAGCAAAGTTTGGAGAAGAAGTGAGCAGCCAACAGTGGTGAAAGAACAGGGTAGGGACTATTTATAAAAGCTGGACATATACAAGTCCATGGGGCCAGATGGTGTGCACCCAAGGGTGCTAAGGGAGTTGGCTGATGAGATTGCAGAGCCATTGGCCATTATCTTTGAAAACTCATGGCAATCAGGAGTAGTCCCAGATGACTGGAAAAGGGCAAACATAGTGTCCATATTTAAGAAAGGGAAGAAGGAGGATCCAGGGAACTACAGACCAGCCAGCCTCACCTCATTCCCTGGAAAAATCATGGAGCAGATCCTCAAGGAATCCATTTCTAAGCATTTGGAGGAGAAAAGAAGGTGATTAGGAACGGTCAGCATGGATTCACCAAGGGCAAGTCATGCCTGACCAACCTGATTGCCTTCTATGATGAGGTGACTTGCTCTGTGGATGTGGGGAGACCAGTGGATGTAATATACCTTGATTTCAGCAAGGCTTTTGATACAGTCTCCCACAACCTTCTTGCAGATAAGCTAAGGAAGTATGGGCTGGATGAATGGACTGTAAGGTGGATAGAAAACTGGCTGGAACATTGGGCTTAGAGAGTAGTAATCAATGGCTTGAAGTCTAGTTGCCAACTGGTATCAAGTGGAGTGCCCCAGGGGTTGATCCTGGGGATGGTTTTGTTCAATGTCTTCATCAATGACCTGGAAGATGGTATAGAGCTGGAGGGTAGGGCCAGGATTCAGAGTGACTGTGACAAATTGGAGGATTAGACCAAAAGAAATATCATGAGGTTCAACAAGGACCAAAGCCCTGCACTTAGGATGGAACATCCCATGCAGTAGTACAGGCTGGGGGCTGACTGGCTGGGCGGCAACTCTGCAGAAAAGGATCTGGGGGTTACAGTGGACAATAGCTGAATATGAGCCAACAGTGTGCCCTTGTTGCCAAGAAGTCTAATGGCATACTGGGTTGCATTAGTAGGAGCGTTGCCAGCAGGTCAAGGGAAGTGGTTATTCCCCTCTATTCAGCAGTGGTTAGGCCATATCTGGAGTAGTGTGTTCACTTTTGGGGCCCCCACTACAGCAAGGATGTGGATAAATTGGAACAGGTCCAGCGGAGGGCAACAAAAATGGTGAGAGGGCTGGGGGACAAGACTTACGAGGAAAGACTGAGAAAACTTTCTTGTCTAGAGACGAGAAGAGTGGGAGGTGACTTAATAGCAGCCTTTAACTATGTGAAGGGGGGATTATAAGAGGATGGAGCTAGACTGTTCTTAGTGGTTGCAGATGAAAGAACAAGGAGCAACAGTCTCAAGTTGCAGCAAGTGAAATTTAGGTTAGATATTAGAAATAATTTTCATACTAAGAGGGTAGACAAAGCTTTGGCTGGGATGATCTAGTTGGGGATGGTCCTGCATTGAGCAGGGAGTTGGACTAGATGACTTCCTGAGGTCCCTTCCAACCCTAATTTTCTATGATTCTATGGATACAGAACTTCCTGATAATGTGCACAGGCATTTGCTCTCCCAGGAGAAACTTGCCTGGGAGTGATTTAACCCTGGTTGTTCCCAAGTTATTTTTCTTCTAGATTAGCCATCTTACTCTGGGTAGAAACATCCTGAACATCTGTTCTGTACACTTGTGGTTTCTCCTGGGACAGCAGTGATTCTCTCAGAAGAAAGTGAATGTTTGTACATGACCCAGCACTGGTCCTACCATACAACTAGTGCACACCTATGTAAACTCACTGAGCCAGTTTGGCACCTTAGCATGATATTATTGCTAACCTCAGGCATTTAAAAACTGGGTTAACATATGGCTGGGTTTTCCTGGACATGTCCTCTTTTTTGGCCCCCTGTCCTCCTGGCTGGGAGGGTTTTTAAAATGCAAGTGATTGTCTGGGTTTTTGTTCTGCCTCTGCATTTCCCAGGCACTTCCATCTTGGCTGCTTGGGGCTGGGAGCAGCTGGGCAAAGTGATTGGCTGTCAGGGGATTATGTGCTCTGTGCGCAGGCCCTGGAAGCTTGTAAAAGAGACACAATGACAGAGAGAGTGTATGTGCATGTGCACACATATGCACTGCATGGGCAGCAGAACTGTGGGGGCAGGGGCTGCAGGTCAGGAGTGAGGGGCACTGGCAGGGCTAGGGGCTGTGGGTTGGGAGTGAGAGACAGCAGCAGGGCTGGGGATGCTGTGGCTTAGGAATGAGGAGCAAAGGCAGGGCACAGGTATATCACTGCCCCCAATCATATTCCCCTCTCCATATTCCTCTTCCCCCCCCCTCCCCCCAACCACAGGTGTCCTGTTTTTTAATACTGGAAATATGGTAACCCTATAATCAAGACCCACGAGTCAGTCTCTCCAAAACCATAAGATTAACTTAAAAATAATGTGTATATATTACACGCATGTATTTATATATAAAGAACTTGTGGGTATGTATAAACATTGGGATTTCTTTATATTTGCCTTCTGACTTCTGAGATTTTCAAGTTTGTTTTAAGGATTCATCTTAAATTATCGAGAGTTAGAAACTTTTTAATTAAGGTTGACATTCTTATGTAATCATATGACTTGGGGAACTGACACTTTAAGAAATAGACACAGTAAAATCACAAAAGTTGCTACATTGGTATTCCAATAGCAGTATATGACATCAGGCAAGGAATATTGCAATTTAGTGGTATGACATGAGGTAAGTATTTAGGAGGATGCTGGTAAAATTGACATTTTAGTGGTGACCACAAACCTTTAATGACATGATTTGGCTGTAACAGAGATGTCATTTGTACTAGCCTTGTAAGGGCTTGTTTTCACTGCAAAGTTAATTTTCATTGTTCCTCAAGTGTTGCACCTCACTTGAGCCACATCCACACCCCAAACCCCTTAATTTATTTGTGGTTGTGCTTTTCTATCCAGTTGGCTTGTCAGAGAGGCTAAAGTTTAAGTTAATACAACCTACCAGCTCCTTGCACAACCACTGTAGTGGTGATGCAGCTCTACTCAAATACCTTTGATCATGCAGCATCTTCTCACAATTCCCTCTGTGTGCCTGAAAGGTCAGAAGTTGTCCCACAATTCAACAAGAAAGAATCTATACATGGGCTCAGTTTACTGTGGTTTAAAAACCTAGGAAATGTGCCACAGATGCTGCTCTCATTCAAGCCAGGCTAACTTGAGTGAAGCAAGTTGATTACAAATAAATAGCATGAAAAATGCAGGAAGATATTCTTTTAAAAATCTCTTTTGCCTTAGTGACTTAATTCTATTGAAGGCTACATAGTTCTTTTAAAAAGGCATATTCTCTTCCCTTAAGGGAGTTTTATGGCTCCAGGGCTCTATATTTGGTTAATCATGGAGACAGAAGGGGCAAACTTTAAGATACAAATTCTGACATAAAAGTAAAGGGGTGAATTCTTCTGATGACATGATACTGGCCTGAGTAAACCATCGAAAGCTGCTTGTGAGTCAGAGCTCAAGTAAATGGCAGCACAATTAAGTTAATGTGAGAATCAGCTGGGAAACACTGGATGTGGAGGAGCTGGGAGCTGCAAGGCAGAGGTTAGTGGGGATGCTGCTAACACCCAGCTGTTACCGCTTACCCTGCTGGGCAAGCCCTTTTCTTGTTTAGGCAAATGGAAATGATTTCATTATTTGTTTGTCCCCTGTCCTAATGCCCTTTATTTTTAAGCCTGCATAATGCAAGCCACATCCTCTGGGGAACTTAACAAGGGTCTAAGTGGCACCAACACTCCCTGTTAACAATGGGCTTTTGTTGTTCACACTTTTCCTATCAGAGTGTCCAGGAGGAATGTCCTTCACTTCGGAGACTATATTGTGATGGTATGACCTCAGAGAGGGGTGGGGAGAGGAAGGGAGGGTTCAGGTGTATCTTTAACTTACTTGAATAACTGTTTTCTAGCTCTGTTTTCTTCTCACCAGGATCTTTAATAACTCCTCTGAGGGGGGCTGCCTCTGTGCTATAAATACAGCCACGTTATCACTTGGCTGTATTGTGTGCCAGTGCTAATTTTCTGTCCTGGGTTTGAACTTGTTGATTCCTGCAGACGGTGTCAGGAAATGTTGGGTGGGAAAGGATTAAAGAGGCTATTGATGTGACTCGGACTCTCAGGCCAGGAAGGCTGGATCTATCATATCATCTCAGATCTAGGTGCTTTGGTGTTGATGTCCAGCTCTGACTTTCCTTGCAGAGGTGCTTTGGTCGCATCTCGACTCCCCCTTCCCCCCGCCTTCCCTCACCAGCACACTGACTCCTGTACTCCAGGCTGGAGTCTCCAAGGAGGAAGTAGGCCCTGTAGGCGAGTTTCCTGGTATTATGCCATTTTAACAACCTCTCTCTTGATTTAGGTGTTGCAGGCTGGCTAAGAATATTACTTGACACTTGAAAGGGACCTTTATTGTTTTCGTAATTTGTGAAGAATTGCTTTTTTTTTTTTCAAACTTTTCTTTGTAGGATCAGACTGGAGCCGTGTTATTGTTGTTATATTTAGATCTGAGACTATATTAAGTCCTCTGGCTGTCTGCCCTAGCGCTTTCACTTCTTAAAACAGGAAGATAGGCCTTGGCCTACTTGTGCTTGTATGCTTAAAATGGGTGAGAAGCTGACTTTTTACACCACTGGGAAATAAATATAAAAGCACCCAGCGTGTATGTATGCGATTGCGACTAAAGAAGAAAATGTCAAAGGCACGAACTGGAATCAGGCCCTTAATTCCTGCCGCCTTTAAACCGGAAGAAGGTTCCCAACTGGCCTTTATGAAAACCTCATCTTAGTACGTCTCTGTCTATCAAATTACAGGTTTGCCTGTAAATCTGCAAAAATAGCTGATTCAGCAATGTAATCTTATTGTGACAGACTTTGAAAAGCTGTTGCATATATATTAGAGTGAAGACTGTAATGGTCAGAACAACTGGTGGCTTATAGCATGGTTACCAGAGCTAACCGCCCTTTGCTAAACTGCTGAATGATTTCAGTACCAGAATTCTTTTTTCAAAGCTTTGCTGGAGTGTCTTGTTAAAGAGGCCACCACTTGTCCACTCTTAATTGTTTCATCTAGCAGTCCTACAAAATAAAAAACAGCACATTAGGAAGAAAGGATGGCTTTGTGTTTAAGGTATAGGCTTTGGAGTCTGGGCTTCTGCTTTCTATTTCTGGCTCTGCTGATGACTTGCCAGATGACACTGAACAAGTCATTAAGGGTATGTCTTCATTGCATAGTTAACCCAGACAATTTAGAGCTGATTATGACACTAACCTAGCTGTGAGCCTTCTTATAGCAACTTCATACCCATATTAATGTTCTTGCTTTTGCTCATTGTCCTTTGTGCCAAGATTAGGGTTACCATGCATCCAGGTTTTCCTGGACATGTCCTGTTTTTGGGTCCTCCCATCTCTGTTTAAGTGGTTTTTAAAAATATGATCCAGGATTTTGTTCATCTCAGCTTTGACATTTTTCCTGGTTTGCCCTAGCAGGGAGCTACTTGGGGCTGGGGGGAGGGTGACTGGAGGCAGGGTGCACACCACATGGCTAGTATGCAGCCAGGCAGGGGGTGAGAGCAGCCCCAGTAGCTAGATACAGGTAAGTCTGTGTGGGGCGGGGGGCAGAGGGCCAGGGTTTGGGGACTGTCTGGGGTGGGGTGTGTGTGGCAGGGGTGTGTAGAGGGGCTGGGTGTGTGTGTGGTAGGGGTGCCTGCTGGTGCTGGGGGAAGGTGTTCAGTAGTCCAGCAGTCTTCAGGTCGGAAGTGGGGGGCAGCAGTGGGGGTAATGGGGGGCTGTGGCTTGGGAGTGAGGGGCGATAGAATGGGCAGGGGCAGGGCATCAGCATATCACTGCCTCCCACAATCATATACCTCCACCCCCCTGCATGACAGGTGTCCTCTTTTTTGGAACTGGAAATATGGTAACTCTAGCCAAGATGCTCTAGGATTTTTTCCTGGTCTCTTGTTGGAGAAATTTACTGTCCTTCAGGGAAAACTGCAGGAAGGCTTTGGAGTTTTATTACCAGCATTTGAGTAATCTCTCCTGCAATTCCACTGAAAAGTAGGTGGGTTCTGGCTTAAATTAAGAGAGCCTGAGTTCTAACCTAAATTACTCAGCCTTTTAATTGAGGCTTAAAGGATCTCTGAACCAAATACTTGTGGTGTGTGAATGAGAGAGAGGGTTTGGGATGAAGCATAGGTAAGAGGAAAGCTCTTTTGACTTTGCCCTGAGAACTGGAAGCCTGTGTGTTCACTTGCATAATGTACAGAAAATCCAGTCCAGATTCAGCTCTTAAGAGTCAGTTTTCTAAGCTGTAGTGCCTTTCATGTAGGTCACTATAATCTACCATGGATTTTATGGCTAATTGCCTATCCAAGCTTCATGCAGGAACATTTGGCTAGGTATGTTACACTTAACACTCACTAAGTGCACAAAAAGTACTTTTAAAGTTGTAACAGAGCAAATATTCGTGGTGCTTAAAGGGCTTTAAAAATGCTGCATTTCACTCTAGGGTGGCAGACACATGTGCAGCTCCCAGCTGGAACTCAGAATGAATTCTACAAAGCATTCTGAGTTACAACATTACCCCAGACCAAACAGAAGTTCACTGTTGGCTGGTGGGGAATATAGCTGGGGCTGGGGGTTTTCAGCCAGTTTCCTACAGTAATGGGTATGGCTCTCTGCCACTGCTTGCTGTCTTTAGAATGGGAGGGGGGAAAATAGTGGATGGAGATTGTTCTTCAGGTTTTCCATCCAGTGCTGAAGGGTGGGGTGGGTGAATTGGAGCCCTCCTACTGTGGGGGTGGGGCTCCAATACCCCTGCTCCACTCTCCTGAGGGGCAGGGGGCTGAAAATCCCAGACTGAACTCCCTCTATTCCCTTTCCCTCCTCCCATTCTGAAAACAACAGCAGGCTGAAAGCTCTGCAGACACGTTACAAAAGATGCTACATTTTGAAATGGGCCACATGTAGGCGGTACACGCGGGTGCACATTCACCCCCTGCATATGGTGGTGCACCCCCGGCAAAAAGGCTGCTGGCAGCATCTAAGGGCAGTCCATAATCGCATCTGGCCGCTGCTGCTGCTGCCAGTAGTGCCTGCAGGTGGTCACTGACCCTTGGTCAGTGCTCGCTACCGCCGCCCCCCACCTCCCTCCCACTGCTGACAGTGCTGGCAGCATCTGCGAGAGCTCCCTGCTCACCATCGCTGGGCTCCTACTGCCGCTGTTGTGCTCCGGCAGCTGGCGCCGCTGCAGCTGTGCCCCCCCCCCCCCCAGCTGCTGGGGGCACACGCTGTTCATGTTTTGAAACATCCTTATCTGATACCTCATGCAGTGATGGGTCAGATTTTCATCTGAGTGGCCATTTTTGAAGTTGTCTGTAGCTGTGCACTTGTGTTTGGTCACAGCTATGTGCTACTTTTTGAGGCCAGATCAGGTGAAAATTGTCACTTCTGTCTGCCCCTTAATTTAAGACTTGAGGGATGTGCAATCAGACTGAAGTGCTTTAGGTTAGAATGCCTTTTAAACATCTGTGCCACATTCATCACGTGTTAAGCTAGGTCTCATTTGCTGGCATCCCAGGGGCCCTGTGCAGGGAGGCAGGCTCTCTTTGGGCAGAACCTTTCTGCTCTGCCTGTGCTGGGCCAACCTTGCCCCCTTGGCTGCGACTTACCTGAGTCAGTGACAGCCTCTGATCCTGGCAAGCTGTGAGTCACAGCCTGGCTGGAGGGGGAGGGCATGAGAAGGGGGGTTTCTGTCCCCAAGCTGCTGGCCCGATGGTGCACTGCAGCCTAGCTGGGGGGCTCCTTTCCCCCAGCTGCAGGCAGCAGCAATGCGAGTTCTCTGCACCACTTTTTGCTGCACCAGGAACTCTACTGGGGGAACAGTGGAGGGGGGAAGGGGTGGAAAAGAAAACCCCCTGCCATAGGGAGACCTAGCACAGTCCCTGAGACTCCAGCAAGCAAGTTGCAGGGGCTTGTCTGGTAGGGGGACTCCTTTCCCATTGCTTGGGGTGCACAGGGCTCCTGGATAACTGGAGCAAGAGGCTGGCCATGCTCCCAACCTCCCCACTGGGGGCCTCTCTGGGGAGGCATCCTGGGGCTGGCCTCCCCCAGTGCCACTGCTGTGCCCTGAGCATGCCTCATCTGCATGTGTGGTGCGCATTGAGCTGTTTGTGCAGGTGGAGGGGTGCCCAAGCCACTATGCCCTGCTGCTGCTGATCCTCCTTGTGCCCTGGGCACACCTATGCTCCTGGTTTGGGACTCTGAGCTATGACAGCCCAAGGGGCAAGCCCAGGCTGCCCCACAACCTCTGCTGTTGTCTGGAGTGCTACCTGTGGCAGCATTACATGTCCCTGCTCTCTGTTGCTGAGGAGGACATCAGTGCCTTCTTTAGGGTGTAAGAGGTCTGTGCCTGCCCAACTGTGGGGATATAGGCTACTGAATAAAGTTTTGAACTGTGTTCCACTTCTCTGCATGCTCTGTGTGTGTACTGGGGGGGAGGGACCCAGGGCCAGGGGAATGCAGGCAGATTGGGTGGGGATGGGAGCCAGGGGAGGGGTGGGGACTGGGGTGGGGAGGCTCCCCCTGTGCAGGACTTACCACATGTTCGGGGATGGTGTGGCTAGTGCCTCAGCATGGGCCTCCCTGTTGGTGATGGCATCTGGCTGCACCTAACATCTGTAGCCCATGGTGTGCTGTGGGCTGGTGCCCTGCCAGGCTCCACCCCCCCCCAGAGGTGCTGGTGCTGCTGGTGACTGGCGATGACATGGCTGACCACTCCTCATGGCAGAGTCTAGGGCTATGCAGTGGCCAAGGCAACCATAGGCCAGGGCTCCCCAAGCTGCTAGTGGACATAGCAGCTGGGTAGCTGGGTGAGGTGGGGTGCTGAGCACCTGACAGCCCCTTCTCTGGTAGTGGATGGGTCATTTTTGACCTGGAGGGATGTGGGCAGTGGGGTCCCCCAGGGCTCGGTCCTTGGACCTGCCCTGTTCAACATCTTCATCAGTGACTTGGACAAGGGGGTAAAAAGCACCCTATTCAAGTTTGCTGACTACACGAAGATGTCGGGGGATGTGGGCACGCTAGAAGGGAGGAATAGGCTGCAATTGGACCTAGACATGTTACAGGGGTGGGCAGATGAGAACAGGATGGGTTTCAACACTGACAAGTGCAGGATACTGCACCTGGGGATGAAGAACCAGCAGCATACCTACAGGCTGAGGAACTCCCTTCTCATCAGTACAGAGGCAGAAAAGGATCTGGAGTCATTACTGATGCCAAAAAGGACATGGGCCAACAATGTGGGGATGCGGTCAGTAAGGCCAAGCACACCTTGTCATGCATCCATAGATGCATCTCAAGCAGGTCCAAGGAGGTGATCCTCCCCCTCTACGCGACACTGGTCAGGTCGCAGTTGGAGTACTATGTCCAGATTTGGGCGCCGCACTTCTGAAGGGATGTGGACAGCATTGAGAGGGTCCAAAGGAGGACCACTCGCATGGTCAGGGGGCAGCAGGGCAGGGCCTACGAGGAGAGGCTAAGGGACCTGAACCTGTTCAGCCTTCACAAGAGAAGGCTGAGGCGGGATCTAGTGGCCATTTACAAACTAGTCAGAGGGGACCAACAGGTATTGGGAGAGTCCCTGTTTCCCTGAGCGCTCCCAGGAGTGACTAGAAATAATGGTCACAAGCTGGCAGAGGGTAGATTCAGACTAGACATCAGGAGGTGCTACTTCACTGTCAGGGCAGCTAGGATCTGGAACTAACTTCCAAGAGAAGTGGTGCTGGCTCCTCCCCTGGGCACCTTTAAGAGGAGGTTAGAATAACACCTCGCTGGGGTCGTTTGACCCCAGTACTTTTTCTGGGGTTGGACTTGATGATCTGCTCAGGTCCCTTCCAACCCTACCAACTATGAAACTAGGTCACTTCTGCTGGTAAAAACTGCAGGGTTGGAGCCTAGGTCCCAGGGTGCCAAAATGTTGGTCAGCTGTTGCATAAAGGGCATGGTCTAGTGGTCGTTCACAGCCACCCACTGTGCCTGCAAGGCCTTGATCTTTATGCAGCGCTGCCATGCCAACCAGGAGTGCCCTCACTCCCACATCCTGAGGCCTGACAGAACCTCATAAATGTTGGTGTTTGAGTGCCTGCTCTGCGTGAACTGCCTCTGGGCTTCTGTACCACTAAAAGGTCCCTAATTTTCTCCAGGCTCCAGTTGGGGCCTGAGGTGGAAGGCATGAGCATGGGCATGTGCACATGGGTGGGGCCAGACCTTGACGGGAAGGATGTGGATGACATCATGTCCCATGCCAACTCTCTGGGTCCCCACATGGCTGTCCTAGTGTTGCTGGCCCTGGGCAGCTGCCAGCAGCGCCCAGCGCAGGGGCACAACAGAGGACTGGAAGCTGCATGGCTGCGGCAATGCCCTACAGCACCTACGGTGACAGGGCAGGGTGCTGGGGGTGAGCAGCAGGGAGCTGGCGCTGGCCCTGCTGCCAGAGGCAGCCAGCAAGCAGTGCTGACCAGGTATCAGGGCTGGCCGGGGGTGCAGCAGGCTGCAGCCCCTTTCAACACCGACCTGTCCCAAAGGGGGTGCCCTGGCACTTGTGTAGCCCTGCAGTGGCCGGGCAGCAGCTCTGGCTCGCAGGCAGAGGCAGCCTTCAGTGCTCCTGTGGAGTGCACAGACTCCTTTAGGATCCTGGTGTATGTTCCTCAGGGCACAAAATGTTTGCAGGCTTTTATAGCATGCAGCTAGGGGCTGCCACAGAGGCAGCTCAGGCCTGGGGCAGGAGAGGCTCCCAGCCAAGAGCCTTGGTGCTGGGCTCAGGCCAGCCCCCAAGTGGCTGGGTAGACCCAGCACTAAACTTAGTGCTGCGTCATGTCTACGCGTACTTTACTACGCATTAATTAATCACAACTACATTTGATACCTGCATTTGAAGGTATCAAATTTAGTCATGATTAGCCAGTTTTACTGTGCAGTAAGGGTGTGCACATGTAGACACATGCCCGTACTGCACAGTAAATTCAGCTAAGTTGCATCAACGCATTTCGTGTAGACGTGCCCAGTGAGTTACAATTTTTGGATGCAGCAAGTAATATGGACTGGGTCTGATCCTCCTCTTACATGATTTTTAAGATTGATTGGAACTTTGTAGATTTTAGTGCAATTGCTTCTAATTTCCAGTACATTAAGACAGATCAAAATCAGGTTCCATTAACTCCAAGAAAGAAGGCTGACTCTTTCCCTGTCCAACACTTTCTCCAGGGCAGCCTGGCTACTAGTGCACCACATCACATGCTTGGGATCAGTACAGTACTCCTGTCTATCATGTTACACACCTGCTTTCCTATGCAATAAATTTCAGTCCTCACAAGAAATGCGCTGCATCATATGCCTTCTGTGCTGGAAAAAGTCACTAAACTCAGGTCTGGGAGCATTTTTGAAGGACAGAAGCAAAGTTGAAAGTGTACATATATTTTTCAAACTGGGCAAAAGATTAGGGGAGGATTTACAGTTTGCCATTCTTTGCAGGGAAGAAGGTATAATGTAATAGGACTGATTCTGACCTCAGGTGGGACAGGAGGGTGAAAGGGAAATATTGGATCACATAGAAAGGTTTGATCATTCACAAAATGCTTTAGCAGTCCTGCCAGCTCTTTTGATTTCATCAGGAATACCACAATATTTGGTGTGGGGTTTTTTATTTTTTTACTCCAAATTCCTGTACACCTGATTACATTAGAACTTTAAGCACAATTTCCAAACCTTCTTGCCTAAAATTAGAGTCCTAAATTCATATCCAGGTATCCTAATTTCTAAAATGACAGTTTCCAAAGGAAGTCATTGGAAGGTGAGAGTACCCAGCAGCCTGGAGAATAAATGACACTTTATTTAGATTCCAAAATATGATGTGTAACTTTAGAGAACTGAATTTGAAAATTCAAAACCTTAGTAGTTTTGCTTTTAAAGGGTAAGGCCTAGTTTTCATATTTGAGAAGAAAACCTTGAAAATATGGATGCCAAAGGCTTAAGACCCATGATGAAAATAGAAAGAACCCTAAATATTTTCAAGTTTTTTTTTATCTCATGATTTTTAAAGAAAATCTTATAATTTTTGGAGCCTGCCCTGTGATTTTGGAGCACCTGGCACTGGCAGTCTGGCTTTGGTGCAATAAGCTATGTTTATAGTCACTTCTTGCTGGGGACTGAGGTTGAGTGCAAGCAAATTGTGGGGGTGGGCTGGGGACTAGACTCCCCTCTAACTTTGACCCCTCCCTCTCCCCTTCCCCATGCCATCTCTGTAGCTAATCCTTTCCATCAGCAGACAGCTAGGAGCCAGCAGCCCATTGAAAGGGGAACCAAGCTGAGGACAGGCTGCTGAGAGGAGCAGAAAAATTGTTCCTTCGAGGACTCTATAGATTTTTTTTTCTTGTTTAAAAGCATTCTTGCTCTGACAGGGGTGGGGGGATAGTGGGGGGATGGACACAAACTGTGATAAAAATACCTCTGTGCTCCACCAATGGTCTCTCTGCCTTTTCATAATTCAGGAGTCTGTCAATCACAGCCGGCAAAGACATTCAAGCTAACAAGGAAGGGTGTTTGTGCACTGAGGGACGAGGGGCCCACAAGACAGAGCCCGCTCCCCCCACTGTCAACTATATTGTTGACTGTCCTAGCTCTCAGGGGAGAGCTGCAAGCTGCCAGGCAGTCGAAGAGTGGGCTGGCATGGGAAGAGCAAACACATTATGTCATTAGCATCAGTAACAGGCATGGCTGGACCTTGAATGGCTCTGGTTCTGGCTAGGGATGCAGCACAGGTCTGGGTGCCAATTAAAAATGCAGGAGACTTTGCAGCACCAGAACTGCGACATGTAGTCACAATAAAGGTCTGTGTAGTCCTATTGTAGCCTGAGGCCAGTACCAGTTGCCTCCGAGAAGGGGGAAAGGAACTCCTTGTGGGTAAGTGGTAGTGAAATGGAAGAAAATCCACCTTCAGTTTTTGTCTGACTTATGCAAAATCTGCTTAGAAATTTGTCAAGGCCAGCCTCTTTACCATATTTCAACTTTTCTTCCTCTGCTGTCAGCTGGAAGCAGAAACACTGTGTTTCTGGTATATACGAGTAAAGCTTGTTGACCTGTAAGGCCCTAACAGCATGGACCCTGCATTCCCAAAGGACCACCTTTTCCCTCGTGCCCCATCATGATCCCTGAAGTCAGATTTAGGAACAAGGGATAAGGAAGGTTCTTGTGTTTTCTGGACTGTTTTCTCACCTCTAGTCAGTAGAGATGAACACTTGATCAGCATGGGAGCCTCAGATTTAAAGATGAAACTGGTACTTCACCTTGTGGGAGAGACAAGCTAGGGGGAGAAAGTTTTTAGGTGGTTTTAAAGTGAAATTCAGGAACAGCTCCAGGGACCAGGCACCTGCCTTCCCCAAAGAAAAAACATCTGAATTTATTGCACCCATTACTTATTTTTTTTTAAAAAAACCCTGAACCCCTTTCTATCCCCCATCCCGACCCAGCAGACTCAGTTCCAGAAGGAGACCCCAGTCCTTAAACAGAATTGTTACTGGGGTATCTTCATGCTCTTCTGTTTTTTTCAAGTCAGAATCAGGGTGGAGATGGTTTTCTGTATTAGTTCATTTGGTGTGAAGTGTGCATTCTCCCTGACTGTGTAATTAACACTGAGGAACCCTAAAGAGAATGTAGAAGGAAGACCTGATCAGCCAAGGCCTCAGGTGGAAGAATAAAGAAAGGGGGTCAGGGGAAGACAGGGAGAGAGGGGGACAGGCAGCCTCTGAGGTGGGCATCCTCCAATGCCTCAACTACACGGTGGGCTTAGAATTGTTTTGACACAACCAGTGTTGGAATTGCATAGGATTTGGGGGACAATTGCTCCAGTGCAGTCAGAGTCTACAGGTCTCAAGTCTCTTTTTCCAAAGAGGAAACTCTTTGGTTGAGACATCCTCTTAGCCAAAATTTCAGTGCTGTCCAACAGGCTGCTCCAAAGTCTTGATATTGTTTAGAGTAAAATGCTATATGGAATATAGTCATCATTTTGAACTAAAGCACTTATCTTTCAAAGGCAGTGAAGTCCTGTGGCTAGACCAATGGACTACGGCTCCTGTATCTGTGTTCTCTGCTCAGCTTCTGTCTTTGACCTCCTCTGTGATTTTTAAGTAAGTGACTTCCTTTCTTTATGTTTCTGTTTCCTTTCTGACCCCTTGTCTGCTTTGCCCATGAAGACTAGAATCTCTTCAGGGAAAGGAGTCTCTCTGTATGTAAAGCACTGAGCACAGCGGGGCCTCTAGGGCTATTCTAATACAAGCAATGACAACCACCCTTTCTCAGTTCACTTGAGAGGGTCTAGCCTTGCTTGAGCAATACCAATTGGATGCAGTGCACTGAGCTAGGCATTTCACAAGTCTCAACTTTTTATTTGTATATAGTTGTTGTTCTTGTCTCCAAACAGATTTTGTGTTGGTAGTTTTAGAGCCCAGCCCTGTCTGGGGAAGAATAAACAGCCTCTGTCTCCATCAGTAAGCAACACACCTGTCTCCTCAAACACAGAGGTTTGCTTTCTTGGGAGCTGAGAGCCTCTTATCCGAGTTTCCTTCCAGGAAGAGACAGGTGTCTCCTGGCTGTGAAGCCTTTACACGTCTGTGCTCCTCCCTCCCTTGCAGTCACTATTCTCTCCTTATCAATCATTTGGCACTGACTGGCTCATTAAGCAGGGGGTGTGGATGGGAGCAGAGGAAGGAAGGTAAGAGTCAGAGATACTGAGACACGTTGAAAAGCCCAGATCAGTGGACAAGATGTCTGAGGCATATGATGCTTATCTTCTGAAGTGGGTGGAGGAGGAAAGGGCATCCCTTATCTGTTCTCCAGTTCCCAGCCCACTCTAGCTGCTTAAGGAGGCTCGCTGGAGTCTTCCCACATTCCTGTATATTCAGGTTCCTGCTACACAGGAAACTGCTACTGCTCCAACACCCATTACATCTCAGCTGGTAGTGTCATTTAAAGTCAGATTCCCAGAGCAATCCAGGGGTCAAGGTGGGGGAGGCCTGGGAGGGGCATGGGGCTGCTGCCTGGGATTTGTCTTGCTTAATGACCCCTGTACAGAGAAAGTCTCCCTGAGACTTCGAAGAACAAAAACATTTAAACTCAGCTATTTGCTTAAACAGTTGGTGAACCTTGTCTGTGATATTTAGGAGCCTTAGGAAATAACATTAACCCTTCACAAGGATGAAAGGGTTGTGAAAGTCATAGTACAGCTAGCAGACTTTTAAAAAAAAATTGTTTCAATCATATCAAGAGATCTCATTAAGCTGAAAGGGGCCCGACTGTCTCTGTACTTGGTGGGAGACTTGGGAATGGGCACTTCTTAAAATTCGATAGGTGACATTGTCTGTCTATCAGTATTGGTATGGAGTCCCAGCCTGGTACTAAGGGACACTGTACCAGTAGAGATGCAGTCTTTTGCAAGAAAAGAATAAAGCTGAAGTCCTGCTCGTTTTTGGCTTTTAAAGATTCCATGTTTTTTTTTGTCATAAAAATAAGTATAGCTTTTATCTAAGACAAATTCTATTTCAGATACCCCTCCTAAATCCCCTCTGTACTTTCATCTGTTTACAATGTTATTCTTCACTTCCTGTCTTAAACTTATGTATTTGAATTGTTATTGTGCATTGTTAACAGTTGCTACAATTACCATAGCATGATTGTTGCATTTTCACAGCCAGTGAAACAGCTATCTCCCTATGGTTCAATTTGGGTTCTTCTTAAAACCAATGGGATTAGCTGCTGAAGGTAATCTGGGAAGCTAGGATAACTACACTTTGACTGTTTCTTTGGACAGGTGATTGGTAAGAACATTGGTGATTAGTGCCTTTGTAATCTATTTGTGTTATTTATGTAACAGATAAGTTCTTTTGCATTTTTTTCCACTTCATTTTAAATTCATCTTACTTGAAAATGTGCATGATCATTGCCTGTGCTGCATCAGTCTTGTGGATAGACAAAATCAAACTAATACAAAAAGAAGTGTTGGTATATATTGAATTCTTCCTCTTAGGGAAAGAATTGGGAGACTTGAGGTCCTTATCATGCCAAGTAAGGTCTGCCAAGCTGACTGGAGGCTTGATGTTTTAGCTATGTCATTTGCAATGTCATGTAAACTGATGATTGCAGGTGGAGAGGAACTAGCTCTTGCACTACGAGTTCTTGTCTCATCTCTTATCAGTGAAGTAAAAGCATGTTGAAGGCATAACTGGGTGGCTCAAAAAAATCTCCTACATTTACCTAACAGGTGTACAGTGTCCCTTTGCCAGGCACTCTGATAATGTAGGAAAGCTCTATAGCTTCAAAGGACAGTCTAAATGGAATAAATGGATTTGGTATGTGCAAAATGTATTCTTTTAACAGATCTGCTTTCTCTTTCATGTTCTTTTCTCATGCAGTGAATTTTTTTCCTTCAAAATGAGTAATATCTTTACCAGCTCCTTAGTTTAAAATGTTCTACTATACATCTTGGAAGGTTTGGTGCAGTGCCCAGACAATATGATTTTTTTAGCAGGTTTTAGTCCTTTAGGAAGGATTTTTGTTAATGGGATTCACTGCCTCTGTGACTCTAACTCGCATGTTTTATTTCTGTCCTATTTTTCATGTTGTAATTCCATGTTCTAACAAGAGTTTGAGCTGAGTCTTACTGTGGCTTTTCAGCAATATTCTTGTGGACTTTTTTCATTCTCCCATTGGCTTCCACTGTTTCTAGCAGGTCCGGAAACAGTATGAATGGTACTGGGGATCCCTTTTGTATGAAGACAGACATTGTGCCTGGATTTGAAGCCACATATGCCCTTAAAAACACAGGGGTACTGAAGATTTGCATTCCTGTATGGCTTTTAATTCTCTGAAGAGTTCATTTAGTTTATTATTTGTCTTTATCTTTCCCTGACCTTCATGGAGTTTCTGAGTAGTCTGTGTTCTCTTAGCTACTTGAAGCTGGTGCCTTTATGGGTATGATACACTGATGGCCTGATTTTTTTTCCGGAGCCCAAAATCCCATGTGCAAAGACAGTTTCATAGCTGTTAGGGGCTGGAAGGGACATTACAGATCATTGTGTCCAGCCCCCCTGTACATGGGCAGAAAAGACTGCTGATATATGGTCAGGCATCAAACGAGCCACTTCCATGGGCACGCACAAATTATAAACATGACGTTTTATGTCATTTAAAATCAGAACTGAAAGTGCACTGTTTTTGGTACCAGGTTTTTCCAGATAAAGCTCTTAAATAATTATGAGTAATGTAGAGAATACAGGTTTCCCTTGCTTTATGCGGGTTCTGTATATGCGAATTTGCTCTTATATGATGACCCTTTTTATACCAAAAAATTGTTATATGTGAGGTAAATTTACTCTTATGCAATTGGTGTGGTGGAAGCCCTCAGTCAGCTGCTTTGTGCAGTGCATTGTGGGAGTGATGCCATAGGCCACAGAGCAGTGCCACGTGCTGCCCACCTGCCCCCCGCCAACAACCCCCTGGCCCTGCTCATGCCCCTCACTCCCCCCCCTCCCCAACACCCAGGGGCCAGCACTGCGGAGGAGCCGGGTGCAGGGCTGTTCCTGGGCCAGGGTCTTCATAGCGGCGCAGCCCTCATGCCACATGTGGTGCTGGCGGAGGTTGGGGGGGAAGATCCCTCTGCGGGCATGGCAGTGGCGGGTGGTACAGGCTGCAATAGGGACTCACAGTCGAATGGCTGATCTACCTGTTTGGCTGGCAGGGACATCACGGCTGGCTACCTGGACCTGAGGCAGCAGCAGCATCATGGCCACAAGCCATCAGCCAGTCATACCATGCCTGTCAACTCAGCACAGCCTGTACCCACCGTGTGTGTGTGTGGTGTGTGTGGTGTGTGTGTGACACGTGGGTTCTATGTGTGTGGGTGTGTGTATGTGTCCATGTCCCAGACACCTGGGTTCATTGTGTGTGGTGTCTGTGTTTGTGTGTGTCTGAGTGCTCAGGATGCCTGGTTTCCATGTTTGTGTGTGTGTGTGTGTGCATGTGTACCCTGCACACACATACCTAGACCCCAGGAATCCTGGACACTCGCACACACACACACACACATCTAGACACACACACAGAGCCCAGGCATCCAGGGCATGACTGGGCCACCAACTTTTATGTGGCCAATGAGGATGATGTCCGCTTCTTGCCCTCCTCTGTTCCCCGGGGCGATGGACAGCTCCACTGCACACCAGGGTGTCTCCATCAAGCAGCAGGTGGCACTCTGGAGTCCCTAGTCATATGACTTGGCAGCCCAGGTGTAAACACATCCTGGCCTGTTCATTTTCCCCAAACACAGTTTGATTTGCTCCCCCTGCCAGGCTCGGAGCCCCTGGCAACAGGAGTTCATGGTGCATGGCCTGGGCACCGAGGTTGCGACTGGAGCTTGTAATGTTTCTGTCTTCATTTCTCCAGTGCTTCGTCCACACATCTTTCATTTGCTCATTAGGTGTTTGGTCACCTGTTCTAGACCCACCATTGTGGCCACCGTGAGCTGGCCTTCTGCGCGCAGATGTGGAGCCTGCAGATAAGGGGGGAGTTGGGGGTTGTCCTCAGGGGTCAATACAGTGAGTGCCTGTGCTGTGAAAATCAGAATTAGCCAGTGCCCACTTCACCCACAGATCAGATCAGAGGGGAGGGGGGAAAAGTGCTGCTGGGCTGCTTGCCAGCCTGTCCAAGTGCAAAGCCCATGAGTTACCCTGGCACTGAGAGCTGAGTGGCTGAAATAACTGTTCCCATGTGGGAATCCTTCCATCGCATGTGCTCCTTTCCTGGACTGGGAGAGATGAAGGGAAGTCTGGGGTTTTTTTGACAAGGGGGGAATTTTTTCTTGCTTTTGTAGTGGTTGTCAGACATAGCTACATGGTATCTCCTGTCCCTGACCTAAGGGTGCTCCCTGAAAAAACTGCTGTTTACCCTTTTCCCCGCCGAGCTCAATAAACGCTATTGATGCCTTTCCATGAGTACCTTGCGGGGAGGTGAAGCTGTTTATGCTCAAGTGCCTGATGTATTTGTGCTTAGGCTCAAAGCTCCCAAGGAACACAGCATGGCCATCGTTGGTGACACACTGGGGGACACAGGAGGGCACATGACCCCCCAGATTTCTGTACTGATGGTGAGGTGCAGGGCATGTGGCTGAAGCCCAGCCAGAGCCAGGCCCTGGCAGCAACGGTGGCAGTGGTGGTGCAATTTCTGCACTGACTGTAGGGCTCCAACCCAGTCAGAGCCAGTGCCCAGCAGCAGCCAGATGACCACAGCACGGTGTTGTGCCCCCCCTGGGTCAACACTTATACATCCTTAATGACGGCCCTGACAGAAATGGCAAGGACACGTCAATAAAGCAGATTTATTATTTTATTCAATGGGGATTGCTCTCTTAAGTACCCAAGGGGAGACGGGGGATGGACCAGCACCTTGGCTGGGCTCCAAGCTTCAGCAGGAGAGGGTGTGAGTGGAGGGAAAGTGGACAATTCACCCTCCCCCTGCGCCCCATCCCGCCCACTTCTGGCCCCAACCCCTTTGTTAGCTTCTTGGCCATAATGGCCTGAGGGAAGGCTATGACTACAGGGGGTGACCTGTAGCAGCCTCAGCTCCTCCCTGTCCCTTTCTTCCTCCTGCCCCCCAGCCCAGGGACCTGAGTCCCCATCATAGTCATGTGAAGCTGGAGCAAACCTTTGCCATCATGGGTTGCACAGAGTCCTCATGTGGCTTGACTCATCACGTGTCAGGAAAACAGGCGGTGGGTTCTGCAGATCATGCAGCTGTCTTGGGGGTGGGGGGTGGGAAGGGCTGTTATACACTCCACGCCTCTGGAAGGAGCAGAGAGACACGTGAGGGGACTTGGTCTGGAACAGCTGCAGCCCCTGTATGGGGAACAGTGTTGGGGGCCTCCCTCTACTTTCTTCTCTGGTGGGGTCCCTGAAGGTGACTCCTTCAGAACACCCCTGGTCTTGTGGCCATTGGGGGGTGACATTTGTTCTTGGTGAGGATATAGGACAGGTCCTTGCAGAACAGCATGATCTGTCCCCAGCCCACAGCCTGCTCTTTGGTGTCAAGCACACAGTAATAATGCCTCCACATCTATGTGGTCTTGGGGAGGCTCTGCTCCCATTCTCTGTTGTGAGCTCTCATCTGCATCTGCTTAGCAATATGCTTGAAAACATGTCTGATTCAATGGTCTATCTGGAGCTGGTGATGGATGTCCTTTTTGCCCTAGGTAGCCATGGGTTCCTTTATTTCCCTGTGGTTCCACTTTTGTGCTTGGATTTGAGTGGTTGTGGCAGATGGGCTGGGTTGGTCCATGGTTCACAGTGGTGCCCACTGGGGTCTCCATGTCCACAGGTGGATGATGGTCTGGTTTCAAGGGGGTGGGTGGAAGGCTGGAAGGATGGATGGAAGTAGTGGTGGACCTGTGAGGGTGCAGTTCTGGTGTGTGGTTCCTGCTCTTGCTTCAGAGGCTTGGGGCCCCTGCTCCCATTTCACCTGGACTTGGCTGCTCAGGCCACCTCCACAACCTTGAAACTCCCAGGGGCTTTCAGGAGATGCCCTGTGATTCTGGCAATGCCACACACACTGCTTGGGCTGTAAAATTCAAGGGTCTGTGGCCCACATGATGCTTTAGGATCACAGGGCATCTCTCGGGTTTGCCCTGGCTTGCAGGTTCAGCCTCACCCCACCCCATCCCTCCATGTACTCAAGAAGCTAGTTGATCATCAACCAGCTCTTTGCTCAATGAGGAAGAGGAGGGGGAGTCCATCTGCATTAAATGAGAATGAAGGACTTGGCAGGAGCGTTCCCTCCAAAAAAGCAAAAAAGTAAGGGATGGCAAATATTTAGAGCCCAATGCAGCCACCTGTACTTCACACCCTTATAACACGGAGGACTTTAGTATAGTGGATTCTATTAGTGGGATGTTATGAATTTCAATCTCAAACAGTACTTGTCAGATTGTATTAGATTTCATTTTTTTTCACTTTTACTTTTTCTTTCCCCATCCCTTAACTAGCACTGTATAAAGTCCTATTTTGTGGAGATTTCAATATAAATATAGATGTCACAAGTGAGGGGGCACTTGACAGTGTTGTCAAGTGGTTGTTTTATGTTATTACAAATTGATGTTGATATTTTAAAAATAAATAAATACATCTAGATATGTAGTTTATAAACCTGAACACCATAGAAATTTTGGACAACTCATGATGGCAGATGCAATATAGAAAGGTATGAGATTTTAAAAGGAAGAAGATTACAAAGGAAGTCTGAGACAGAGATAAAGAGAAATCATCTCCTCTCATAACTTTCCATCATCTGGAGCTATAACCCTTCAAGAAAAGATGTAAGCAGAACTAGTTGAGTGCTGGAACTGAAACCATATACCAGCTTCAGATCTGAGACTCCAATGCAAACACTTCGTCACACACCTAAATTGAAATTTCATATTTAAGGTGTTGTCCCTTCTGTATGTGAAAGTGATTTTTGAATGAACTAGGTAAGTCCAGAGAGTTTTTGGTTCAGAACTGAGAACTAACCTAAGTCTCAGGCAAACATAAACCTGGTTTGAACAAGACACCTTCTGCATTAGGAAATTACAAAATACTTCTAAGTGTAAGCAGCCTCTTACTGAATGAGATGCATCTGAAATCACTTTGGAGAATACAGGATGGCAAGAGTAGATATTTTTGTAGGTTGTAGAATTGTAGGTACTGAAACAAGAAATACAGATTATTTTATTATTATTCCCCCCACCCCTTCCACAGGAGCCTTCAGATGAAGAAAGTGGAGTTCTATTAAATATTTCAGGCAAGCTTTTGCTTTCTAATTTACACCCACACACAAAACTGGCTGTTATTCATGCTTTCTTTACAGTTGTATAGAGATCAGCAGCTTCACCTGATAAGCTTTAGCTGGCTTCATTCACCCCTGCATGTGATGTTTTCTCTATCCCCCTTCTTGCCAAACTGTAGAATTTTTGCATATGTATAACTGTTCTTAATGATTACCCTGCTGAGGAAGTGATTTCCCCCAGCTCAGGCAATTTCTCTAATGCACTGCAAGGACACAAAACAAGGGAAGGCTAGAGATGTCCTTATAGAGTAAACAGTAAAGTACAAAGACCCAATCCTGCTCCACGTGAAATCAAGGTAAAATTAACCCAATGTCAGATTTAAGTATCACTACATTTCAAAAACCTGCATGTGACTGAAGGACTGTGTGATAAATGTAACCCCCACCCCCCTCAAATTCACTGCACTACCCATCAGACCACTTCAAAAAACACACACTTGGAAATGTAATTGCCCTGAGTGCAAACATTCAATACCTTTAAAACCTTCGAACAATTTCTTGGTAAACAGTGTATTGTCCTGGGCCAGGAGATTGTGGCTCCACTGTCTGTCTTGCAAAGGCACAATGCCTTTGATTGGCTGGTAATGTTAGGGCTCCAGCTAATTGGGCAATTAAAAAAGAACTGATGGAATATTGACACAGTACCAAGTACCCGGTGCTTCTAAGTCATCGTTTCTGGGGCCTGAGCTGGCAAATGGGGCAACCTGACTGCCTCCATTTACTAGGGCTTCAGGAGAGTGACCCTGTTTGTCTGATGGCTTCCAAAATTCTGTACAGATTTTATGGAATCACTGGGTTCAGAAGGGGAAATCAAATCACTGCTTCTTTTGTAGGCAGCAGATTGGAAAGGCAGGAAAAGAGTTTCCTTTCCTCTCATTGAAGAATGTGCGGTGTTTCCTAAT
Organism: Alligator mississippiensis; assembly: GCF_030867095.1. Lineage (NCBI taxonomy): Eukaryota > Metazoa > Chordata > Crocodylia > Alligatoridae > Alligator > Alligator mississippiensis. The sequence goes on from NC_081833.1 coordinate 24,432,378, forward strand.
GGGAACATGGCAGACACTGGGCATGTCTACATGTGTGCTGGAGGGCACAGTTGTGACTGTGCAGTAACTGGCATTGCTGCACAGTCCTGACACTGCATGGCTATTTTTAGCAGCTTCTGCACAGTAGCAATGAACTACTGCACAGTAGCAATGGCATCATGGTTCATGCTCACTGGCGCTACAGCAACACAGCATCTTGTATAGACATGCCCACTGTGTCCCAGAGGGCTTTTTTTTTTAATTGCTAAGTGGGTCTAAGAAAGGAATACTACATTAAGACTAACAAGATCATTGGATATTATTATTCATATAGCTAGGAAAAGCAACAACTGTAAAACAGTAACTAATACAACAAACAATGTGGGAGCTTGACAAAAAAGCTAGTTGCCCTATGTATGTATCTATAGGACTCCCAGCAGCATACCTCAAATTCTGTGACAGACTGTCAGAGCCAGCTTTCTATTAAGTTCATGTGGTTCAAAACCATTACTTTAGTGACCAGAATTATTCAATATTGATTTAAGACATTAGAACAGAGAAACAATCTGCTTCTTTATGGGCTATTCAATGCATCCATGGTTTCTTGGGGTGAATCTGATATCTTTTATTAGACCAACTTAAATAATTGGAAAAAAATTGTAAGCAAGGATTTGGGTTTAAAAACCTTTTGTCAGGCTGAGGAAGTTTCAGCAGTTGGTGCGTGCTCTTCCTGGATGGAATGAAAAGTAAAGAAGCCAAAGGGTGGGCTGGGCTGCATACAAGATAGGCAGTCAGTGAAGATGTAAATTGAGGAGTGAGTGGGTGAGAGACAGGCAGCGTAGGGGAAGAGAAGGGGATGAATAGTGGAGAGGTACCTGGGGAGTCAGATGTCAGGCAGGTTATGATGTGTCATAAATCCAATGACGCTACATATTAGCATATGTAGGTCTGCTGATGTACACTTTGGGCATGTTCAAGTACATTTTTACTTCCATTAGGGAACTTGCCCATTGCCAGAAACCAGTGCAGATGAATTAGTTCTTAAGACAGGTTAACTATGAGCAGGGGCAAAATAGCAGCAGACCCACATTCAGCACTTGCTCACCTGTGCCCATGATAATATGCAGTTAAGAGAAATTCATCAATAAGCAGTTTTCTTTGTGTGGATGGATCTGTGCTACCTGAGGGGAGGATGCAGGAGGGCCTGGGGACAGGGGTTTCACTGACTCTTGTCTGTGACAGTCGAGGAGGAGGACAGGTGGAGAGCGGGTGGGGCCTAGCCTGGTGCTCACACAGGGGAGTTGAGCTCTGGCCAAGGTTAGAACTACTATGAGTCGTGATGGGATCTGGTACAGATGTTTGTTATGGTGCTCTAACTTACAGCACTGAAGTCTGATGCTATAGCCATCCAGGGTTATCTTAGAGTGGGATTTGCCATTTTTACGGCGCTCTACGTGCCCTGATTGTCTGTTCAGTTATGGCTATATAGTGCTTTCTGTGTGCCTACCATGCAGTAAGTGTAACTTCTGTATCTGGCCCCATTGCCTAGCGCTGGCTTGCATTTTTTAAGTATATTTGGACTTCCTGCCATATAATGAGCAAAATATCAAGGCTAAGCCTGTCATTAACTCCTGCTCTGTTAGCTGATGCATTAGTCTGCATGGAAGCTCAAGGATGACCAAAGAGTCATAATTTGTGGTTCAACTTTTTTTTGTTCCCCTGGTTCTCAGATATATCTTCTCATCCTTCTGCCCTGACGCTCCAGGGTTAATTCAAGCCTTTGTCAGAACATGATTTGACTGCGGTCACGCTCTTCTACTCAATGCACACTAGTAACCCTAGATTTAGCTCTTTATGAAAAAGAGAGTTCAAAAGTTCTTCAAGAACAGGTCACACATAAACATGCCCAGTCTATGTAGTTGTCAGTTACCCAGTTCACATATGCTTCTCAACAGGGATGGCTTTGTTGAAAAGTATCCTTTCCTCTCTTCTCTAAATGCTGCCTTCAGTTACGCCCATGCATTTAAGTCAAAACGTAGTTTCGTGGACTGTAGTAGAGGGCAGAATTATTTTTTCTACAGTGTCATGCGTACAACTTTACCTGTAGTATTCACTATTATGTTACCAGTACACTATAATCCAACACTATAGAAAACGTAGAGTTTGTTTAAAATTTTCTTTTTTTTCCTCTGTGGACAACTGAGCTTTTGGCATTCATTAAATGTTTCAGAGAAAAGGGTCTGCTTGCCTCAAAAACTTGTGTTAGGAAATTAAAAACCAAAGTGGAATTCCACCCCCCACCCCAATTATCCATTTTTTGAGGGTTTTTGAGAAAAATAGAATTTTTCTATGTGAAATATTTTTTTTTTCAGACTGATTCTAAGACAAGCTCCATCTCCTCTTTTGGCCTATGATTTTTAACTCTTTCTGACAAATACTGACATCCCAGTTCCCAGGCTTACCAGGCTCTTTTTCCTTGTTTTGACTGAAAATTGACCTTCTACCTTTATCCATCCTTTCCCCTACCTGAAGCTTTGCTACCTGTACTTTATTGTGCTGTATATCATTAATCTTATATTTGCACAACTGCAAGTAATTATGGATGGCTCTATATTATAGTTGCATGAATGCCATTATTAAAAAATAATTGGTGCTGTATTTTAAAATTAAAGTAAACCTGAGATAAGACATTAATCTTGGCTAATTTGTAGACTCCCTGTCCTTGATGACTAACCTTGGGAATTAAATGACAGAAAGGAGAGCTCAGCACTTGCTCTATACAAAAGAACTGAATCTTTTTTCACAGAAACAAAATCTTTTCTTAGAGAATAGCTTATTTCATTCATCATTGCTAAACCATTCACCTGACCTGTTTTCATATCAAAGGTATGACATTTTACTCTAGATGACATAAACTTAATGAATTTCTTTTTCATTTTTATCCAGAAGCAAACATCCAAATGAATGAAAATAGAACTCTCTGGAGTTCATTCATATATATCAAAGGGTTTAGCTATCCCCCATCTGGAATGAATAAAATATTTGCCATATGTTTCTTATGTAAAATGTTTGTGATGATATATCACAGATATTTAAATATTATAAAATTGGCCAGTTTCCATGGTATTTTATAATAAATAATATTGTACCATGTAGGTTAAATGATATGGAAATTGGTCAATTTTCTAATTTTTAAAATCTAGTGTATTGTGATATACACATATAGAAGTATAGCTAATATATGTGCAATACATTTCATGACATATATACCCATGCATGCGTGTTTATACATACATTGAATATATATTACTTTTCCACTTTGGTAATTGTAATTATTCACTGATGCACAGATGATCTTATGTGTTTATGTCAAATAAGTATGGTGGTTTAACCCTTAATGATGATGTTAATAATCCAGGTAAAACAAACTGCATATTAAAATCAAAATCATTGCCAACTTGGTTTCCAGATTGAGGTTCAGGATAGTTTGAATAAGCATCTGCACTTTTGGCTACTTATCTGGACCAGCCTCCAGTTCTCTGGGGAATCTGCTGCAACCAAGATGTATTTGTAGATTTGCTTTGTTGTGGCTTGTCTTCCTGCTCTGTGCTCTGACAGCACATAATCCTGGCAGTACTGTGTCTGGACCTGGACATAGCGACCATAGTTCTTAGTCTTTAGTCTGGCCAGGTTGTTAGTCATAAAAATGTAACCCGGGTGGTACTCCAAAAGGTACCCCCTCTCCAATTGAAGGGATCAAAGCAGGTACACAAGCGCTGTAGGAGGTGTAGGGACTCTCCTCCCCCTATAGAGCAGATCCAGATCACCACTGGGGACTTAACCATATACCTTTTAATGAGAGAACAGTACTGGGAATATAACAGGCATAATCAGGGGGTATAGTGGGCACTACAATGCCCCAAGGGGGCAGGATCCAACACAGGTTAGACACTTACAATCATTGACAAAAGACAGGGTTAACAAAATATAAAACACAAACAGCACAGCAAGCAATACTGGTTGGGGAAATATAAAAAGGCACAAAATACAAAATGTCAAAGGACAAAGAAATATAGGGCCTAGGTACCTGGAAGGGGAGAAAGGGGGAAAACGCAATGGCCCCTTTCCCCTGCAAGAAGAATTTCTCCTTGTTAGCTCACTCACCCCAACTCACCAAAGCTGGGACTTTAACTCAGATCTCCCATGTGGTAGGCAGAAACACTGCCACACAGCCACCAGTGCTAGCACTGTTCCAAGCTGCTAGGGGTCTTGACCTTCCTGGAGCCCCGGCCTCACCTCGACCTGCCTGGCCTCTGATTGGAGGAGCTGGAAGCCGAGCTGGGAACCTCTCAGGTCTCTGCTTAGATCCTTGCTGGAGCTGGAAAGCCTCTCCTGCTAGCCACAGCCTCTTGTAGGGGATCCTGGAGCCCAGCGGGAGCCTCTCCTGCTGGTCACATGCCGTGCTGCTGAGGGTCTAACTGCAGCCTGCAGGTCCTGCTCCTTCAGGCTCTTCTGGAGCAACTGCTCCTGCCCTGCTGGCTCAGCTCTTGCCAGCTCTTTGAAGATCCTTCCTCGTGGTCTCTTGCTGGTCCCTTCCCTGAGTCAGCCACGCTGCCCCTTTTATCCCCCTCCAGGTGACCCAAGGGGCCAATCAGGGGACATGGAAGGTGAGTCTCTGGGGCCTGATTGGTGAGGAAAGGGAATCCCAAGTCCTCCAATCATCTTTTGCCCTTTCAAAACCCCTGGGCTAAGTCACCACCAGCTAGTCTGTCACATCAATTAGAGCCTTCACCAATAAAGAAACCTCATTGTGCTAAGCACTGTAGAAAAGCACAATGAGGCTAGGTACAGAGTCAAAAAGTCTGAGGTTGAATCAATTCAGTCTTTGCAGGTTAGTTTAAATGGTGTAGATTAAATTGAAACAAAAGTGAACAGATATTTACCTTTGATACAGGCATAGGCGACGTGTAGGGGGAGCACGGGGGTGGGGGTCTGGGATAGAAGTTTCGTAAACTGGTTTAACTCAAATCAGTTAAGTCTGATACTGCATTCAACCAGGTTTATTTTAAACCAGTTTCAGCCATTTTGAAACTGGTTTATGTGCACTGAGCTTCTGCTCTGTTACAGGTTTAAACCAGTTTCTGATCCCTTTAAACAAGTTTACATGTAACTTTTGTCCCCAGCCCCAGAGACAGCCTGTGCCCCATGAAGACTGCAGTCTAAATAGAGAAAACAGAAAAATGGTGGTGAAGGAAACAGAGGTGCAGCAAGGGAAGGGATTTGCCCAAGGGGGTACAGCAGAGCCAAAAACAGAACTCTGGTCTCCCGGTTTCCAAATCTAGTGCAATAATTGCAGCACAAAAGCTGCCTTATTTGGGCATTCAAGACCCCCCCTTGCAGAGATATCATCTGATAGTGTACAGGTGGCACTGCTGGTTTATTGTCTTTCCCTTCACTTAAGGGATATCTAGAATTAGAAAGAAGTAGGTTGAAGTGTTAGGAAGAGAGTCAGAGCACACACTGTTCTTTGCAGTCCTCAGAATATATTGATCTGTAGGACTCTACAGCCTTCCTTGAACAAAGAGTTGACAGTTATGTTTTCTGTGGTGGTTTTGGATCTTGGACTAGGTTAAGACCTTTGAATCCTCGACATCAGTGATCTTAAATTAAGTTTAAATCCAGATTATTCAGGGTGATATATATTAATGTATTTTCAATGAGACTCCATTTATTCCTTATATGACCATCATTATAATACACTGTACAAAATGTACCAAGTCTGTAAATATACTTGCATGATGTTTGTACCCCAGCAATTAGCATGTTGGTCAGATGTGATAACTGCTGCACCCTGCTTTAACATATCTTAAAACTGAATTGGAAGTACCAGCTGTTGCTCTCCCAAAATATTCTATTGAAGGAACAAAGTAACAAGGTGGTCTTGTGTACTTTTACCCACTGCTTGTACAGAATACAAATGGTTACAGTTTAGACAGTAGAGGAGAAGCAGATAGGCTGAGTCTGATCCAGTATCCCACCAGGTTAACTTCAGTGAAGTCATTCCAAATGTACTAGAGGCATAACTGAGAAGATTTGCACCCTGGGTGCAAACCCCAATAGCACTGTGGATCATGCCTCTGGGAGAGGAAGTGTCAGTGATCACCCAGGGGGTTAATGCCCATACAGATACTTCTCTGACCCAGTGCTGCTGACTTCTGTTGCCACCACACTGTCTACACAAAATTTAGTGGCATCCACCCTTAGGCTGGCTTCAAACTCCACTCTCTCTGAGTGCAAGTCTGACTCTGTTTACCAGGATCCCCTTTAATTCAGTACCTGGGGCTTGTGTCCCAGTTACCCACCACTAATTATGCTGTTGAGATTTAGATCGGGGTAAAACAGATTAGAGTTAAGCCTTTCATTTGATAGGTACAGGTCTTTTTTAGTGATAGCCAGTTTTTGAACATTTTACTCGGTGCTTGAATACTATATCTAGGTAAATCTTATTAAGCCACTGAGAGGCAACAATTAATGAACCCAGTTTAGTTCTGGTGCAAGTGGCCCAATATTCTCAGGCGCTGTATCTGCCTGGTGTTCTAAACCTTAAATTCTTCTGAGTTGTTTCCTCTTTTAGGCTAGGGACAGACATTACAGATAAACCAGTTTCAGTGACCAGAAACTGGTTTAAACCTGTAATAGGACAGATGTTCACTGCAGGTAAACCAGTTTGATAATGGCTGAAATCGGTTTGAAACCTGGTTGAATGTAGTATCAGACTTAACTGATTTGGGTCAAACTGGTTTATGCAATGTCTGTTCCAGACCCCTTGCTGGTCTAAGTTAAACTAGACACCCCCAGCATCCTGGCATGCTCTCTGGGCTGGGCAGGGCTCTCTGCTCCATAGCAGAGCTGGCTCCTCCCCTCTGCTCCCTGGCTGCAGCTCCGGCAGAGACTTGCAAGCTACTCCCCACCCCACTCATTACTCCCTGTTAAGCAGGAATTCCCCCTTCCCCTCTGCCTTGGTTAGAGGTATTTGTGTATTAGCTAGCAGACCACATTCTGGCTCTGGTCCATGCTGTGACAAAGGCAGAATCAACAGGTAGTTGGTAATGTCCCTCTGTTGTTTTCTTAATGGGGTGATAAACACTGAGTTAGGGGGGGATAAACACTGTTATCAGTTCCCTGCTGGGCTAACCAGGGCATCCTGCTGGGGCCTGGCCACACCACCCCCTGAGGTCAGCCCTGTGGAAGGGAAGGGAGGGCTGCTGTAGCACCCCTGGCTTCTAGCCTGAGCCACTGAAGGCATGTGCCTGCATTTCTGGAATGAAAAGAGAATGTCTATCCACCTCCAAATTGGTTTAAGCTTTCCTGCAAAGATTGAATTAATTCAGGCTCAGGATTTTGGATTGTCTGTCCCTAACCTTAAAGGTAATTTAAAAAGTTAATCCTGTAGCATGGAAGAATATAATGTAAGATTTGAATCTTGGACAGTAGCATCATACTTCTGTGGTGTTATGGTGTGCTGTGAGAGAGAGAGAGAGAGAAAGCAAGAGAGAGAGTTGTCATCCTCATGGGCCACATACAGGCCTCAGATTTCCATGCATTGATCAAGGGTAGTGCATAGCCTGAAATTTACCTCTAGGTCCCACCTCTTTTGGCTCATTAATCCACAGTAATTTAGATTTATGTCTTGTGCCTTCAGGGATGATTTTCTGCCTGAGCCCTTTGGGGTTCCTTTGCCTTTTGCCATGTGAAATTTTCCAGCATTTTTTTTTTTTTTTTTTTACTCTAAGAGGTTGGTGAAATGAACACTTCTTTTTCTTTTTTCCCCCACTTTCCTAGGTAGATGTATTCAGTCGCACTGGCACAGGCTGCAGCATGTTTTTACGCAGACCCCATTTTCCCCCTCAGTAGAAGCCAGCATGCTGTAAGCCCATGGCATTGCTCCGGTAGCGTGTTGGCAGGCACATGAAGCAGATTCTTCAGTCACCCTTAACACCAACAATGAGATTTATTATCTCCATTGCTCTCAGGCAGATTAGCCCTGGGAATTAATTTATGGTGTTTTGAAATGCTGTTGTCTTATCAAGTGATTGCTCGCTTACACCCAGACTCCCTCTTACCTTTGGTCACAAGGATTGCGTGTTTAAAGTGTGCTTTAAAGGGGGCAATTAAAAGGGCATGGATGAATGCAGTCACACTCTGGCCTATTTATTGCATGTGATCCTTGTACAGCCAAGATCACCCCTCCAGTTCACCCTGTCTCCTACCACCGTATCTAAGAAGAGAGATAAATTCACAGTTAATAAAGATAAGGTAGGAAAACTCCCTTCAGGAACTCCTGAATAGCCCACAAGTTGCTGTTCCCTTTCCAACAGCAGAATGCAGCAGCATCTCATACATCCATGAATTAGCAGAAGCCACTGTTGGTAGTATGTAATTCCAGGTTACAAAATACCTGAGGCAGGAAAGAGCCACTGTACAGAATTAAAGCTTTTTGTATTTCATACAGCAACATGCAAATGATAAAAGACTTCAGTGTCCTACATGCCTCACTGTAATCCTTATGATTCTTCTGCATTTTGGCATTACTTGGTGTGTCTCAGAGGGAAAGGGGAGAGACAGTATACCACTCATCCAGTGCCTACATTACTATAACAACATCAAAGATTAATTTCTCAGTCTTTCCCATCAGTCTCATGTAACATTGTTGTTTTTGCTGCTGTTGCTGTTATTTTCTAGGGTCAATTTTGCAAGCTTCAAAGCAATTTATAGCAATATGCTCCTAACAATTGCTAAATTTCATACACTACTGAAATGCAGGCACCTCCATTGCCAGTAATTCTAATACTGCAAGCAATCTCCTGCACCAAAAATGAAGGGTAGTATATATCACTGAAGCAACAAAGCAATTTAAATAAGGAGAATGCAGTTACCAGGACTGGGCTAGGGCATCATGATTCACATCCTTCTTTTGCAAAAGGACTATAGGATATTTGGTATTTAACTCACAACCTTAACTGAGAAAATGGTGCAGCATTGTTTGGATATTTTGCCCTGAGCACATTTCATCCTCTGTTTCCTGGTCAGGAGGTTGAAAGGACCATGGTGTTGGAGGTACCAAGTTACAAGACAAACCATCTCTTTAGTATGAAACTAAATGCATACAATTAACCTGATACCTTGGAATTTCCTATCAGATCACATATACTACATCTTTAGATCTTAAAAGGGTTTTCCCACCTCCCATTTATTTTTAATAACTTATATACATTTTCTCTCTCCATTGTTCCTTTGGCTCTTTACATTGGTCTTGTGATTCAGAAACATTTTACCTTGTCTTTTTTCTTAATTATAATCCACTAATGGATGTGTTTAATATTTCTTTCTTTTTAATCATGTTTACATACTACCTGTCAGTGTTGCATTACAACGCTAATCAGAATTAAAGATTAAAAAGTAACTAGAAAGGAAGAAACTGATGATGGAACCAAGAATCCAAATGGGCCATGGTGCCTGGAGGTTTCTTGGCCACATGAAGTTGGCTACATCACCGCCATCTTTAGAGCTGGACAGAATGTTTCATTCAGAAGTTTTCATCTCAAACCTTTAGTTGTGCTCTGATATCTACGTATGCATATGTCTGTGAACCTACAAATCTCTACTGACATCTATATTTATATTGTCCTCTGTGATTCGGCCACCATTGTTGCATTTGTACTTTTTCATGGTAGAAATGGCACTCAGACCAGGTTCGACCATGATGGAATCTCTCAGTCATTTGGAAGCTGCAGTCACGCACAGGTTACATAAGTGCAACTGAAAGCTTGCACTGTAGCAATACCACACAGGTTTACCTCCATGCCCATAAAACCACATCCACCAGGGACCTCATCAACGCGAACACACTCAAGAGCAGCTAATGAGGATTTTAATTTAGCTTTAAATGCCTCTGGTGCTAGGGAGGCCTTTACTGCACCAGGCAGGGAATTCTCTTAAGCTCTGGTGGCTTTCACCATAAATGTCACTGCACCATATTTATTATTTGTTTTAGCTGCATGTCTAATGACTGAAAAGCTCATTTCTCAGATTACATTGATGCTGTGTGTTACTTACCAGTGCCCTGATTTGTTTAAAATACAGTGCAAAATGCAGGATTTAGGAAGAATTTTCCGTGGGGATTAAAGGTGAAAGTGGGAAGGACTGACAGAAATCTTCAGGACCTGGGGACTAGAGTCCGTATGAGGATGTAAAGGTTTGCAGGGGTATTTGTCGAGGTGTAAAGTATAACTCGTGATCACCTGTCACTGCTGATCCTTGAGAGGACTTTCCCCTGGGGTTCTTGATAAAGAGCGTTTTTCTCTGTACAGCTGAGCCAGGCTTGTAAGATTAAGAAGGATCCATCCTGCCAATGTTTTATAACTGCCCAGACATTCACAGGCAACGATTACTTATTAATGCTGCTGTTATACCAAGTGTCGCCTTTCGTTCTAATCCCTCTATCCTGAGTGAGTCATTATGTGCTTCAGAGCTGACTTCAACCTTTCTCTTAGCCATTGCTTGCCAAACTCTGTCAATCAGAGATTTATTACCTAGCAGTGGTATTTTCCAGCCTTCATCCAGAACTGCCCTCATTTATGACAAAATAAGGCTGGACCGTTTGTAAAGCAAACCTTCTGGTGCTTACTCAGTGCTTGAATCATCTGCTCTGCAAAGTCACTCACCCCCATTAGGATGTTGCTCTGGAGTTCTCCTTTTCTCTCTGCATTTCCCATTTTTCCATAGTACTTCCTCATCTAGCTGGTCTCCCATTGCCTTTGAAGTGTCCAATGACTCCAGCTCCTTCCTCTTCTCCTTTTCCCCAGCTGCAGTCACATTCTCTTGTAGTCCCCATCACTTGACCATTCCTCTATTACCAGGTTTCTGTAACTCAATTCATTCCATATGGAAAAATAATATAGCTGCCATATATTGGGAGCTAGCAAAAAATAAGGCTTACAAACTCCCCAAAGGGTTATAACTCAAAGCTCGAGCATCATATATGTGAAATATGACTTCTTTAAAGCAGAGAGATAAAAACAAGATAACTTTAACAGCCTTTTTATTCAGATATTTGGCTATTTATCTGAACCAAACCAAGTGTCTGGAACTCTAGAGGTGAGCCCTACAGTAATAGCACATGATTGGATGTGCAGTGATGCCATATGCTTTCAAATCTCCGATGCCTTGTGAAGCAAGGGAGCTGATGAATCACTGGGATAACAGTTATTTTGCTATATTTTCCCCAACTGGCTTAGGTCTCTTAGTGTGAGCAGTTATGAGTTGTTTGCACAGCTGGAACCTCCATTAGCCAATCAGGTTCTTCCATTTATAATATCCATCTGACATATGACTGGTAGCCTTTGTGAGGGGAGTTGCATAGGTTTTTGTCCAATTCCCAGTCACTACTGTCACAAGAGACAACTTCCTGGTTAGCCTTGATTTTTTTCAACCTTATGGGCAACCTCAACAGAGATCAAGGATTAGTCTGTGCTTGGATGCAGGCTGAATGTGTAGGCAAAAGGAAATGGCCATAACTTCCCTAGCTTTTCTGAACGGAGCCTGCAACACTTGTCTCCTCCAGGTGACATGACTAAGCGAGGAAGCTTGTAAACTTGATGAATAACCCCTGTCTGTAGTCTCTCAGACACTGGCTAATGGACTCTGATTGGGGTCTTTTATAAAAAAAATATGCATGATAGGGGGAATTTGAAAGGAGATATGGCAGGGAGAGAAATAAGGAACATAAACATTTCAGTACATCAGTAGATCAATGATCCATCTAATACAATAGCTTGTTTTTAGCTGTGGCATGTGCTCGATACTTCTGAGAAAAATAAAAACAAAGGAGGATGAGAAAATATAGAACACTTGGGAAATTATACAATACAGCAGAAAGGAGGGAAATCTTCCTGTCTCTAGCTGATTCCTTGCTTACATCATGAAGCATGATGGCTTGATAATTAGCATTTTTAGCCAAGAAAATACAAATTTAGTTTTTCTATATATAGAAGTCAGAGCTAATATAACTTAGGTACCTATATATGAAGTGCTATACCTGGTCAGTCCTCAGAGTGGAATCCAGAGCCCTCTGTTAAATGCCTGGCTCCTTATGAAGCGCGTGGGGGAAATCAGATGCTTCAGAATGAGAACCTAAACAGCCAGCATGGTAAGCAGGGAGCCTCAGGCCAGCACTCAGCATGCAGCTGCCTCCAGCTAGATAATATGAAATACTAAGGACAGGGGGAGTCTGAAATTCCACTTTTCTGATACCTTGCACAGGGCTACCAGGAGGTGCCTGCATGCACTTGAGATCCATAGGCCTGAATTCCTCCTGCAGGAGGTACTTGCATCTTTTCAGTGGACTGAGGAGCACTCACCCTTTTAAAATACAGCTGGAAGGGGATATTGCAGTGCCCCAACTTTAATATAATAGTTCAATGGTTAGAGCACTTGTCTAGGGAATGGGAGACCTAATCATGGTCGTCTTTGGCCTGAGGGGATTCACCCCCACCTCCCAGGAGCCTGCCCTGGCCATCAGAGTGTAGGGTATTCTGTGTGCTGGAGGGCTCCATTCTTTTTGTTGAAGTTATGCCACTGTGCAGCAAAGACTTCAAGACTCTCTGGGCCAGAAAGAGCACAAGAAAGAGTGTAACTGTAGCTTTGTGGTTAAGGCATTCACCCTGAAGGGGGGGAGCCTAGGTTCTGGTCCATGCTCCCAGGACAGTTTCTGTGTTTCACATTAAACAGTCATTGGATAAAATAATCAGTGGAGCTAAGCCAGTTTTCCATAGCTAGGAATCTGGCTCAAACCTTCTGATCAGGCTGGTAGTGCACAGATGTTACCTTTAAAAAAATCCCACTGCAATTCTTACATACATCTTTAGGCACCTAGGGTCAGAGTCTATTCCACCTATTAGGTGTGTAAGTGGACTTAGGTACCTAAAATATTTTTTTTATTCCACCTTATTCAAGTTGCTGAAAATCCATTAATTCATCTACATAGTAGCAGTACACTTAAGGATGAGCCACAAAAAAGCAACAAGGAGGAAGAAGACCCACCCACCTTTAACATGAACTATTTTTCCAGGGACTTGAGCAGGGTGTAATAGAATTGCACTTAGGCATCTAGGAGGTGGAATAGAATCTGGCCTCTAGATACCTTCAAAAGTGAAGATCTGAAAGTTGTTACAGGCGACCCTTGCCATTCGCAGGGGATACATTCTTGTATCCCCCATGAATGGTGAAATCCGCACATAAAGCACTGCGTTCATGAATGTCACAGGCCGGTGGCTAGGCAGGTGGCACGGCTGCTCTGGCAACTGTGGGAGCACAGTGGCAGTGGTAGGAGCCTGGCGGCAGCAAGTGCAGAGCTCCCGAGGAGCTCCTGTAAGTGTATTTAAGAAGCCGGTGCATTCGTGAATATTTGAAACCGTGAATGCCGAACCCGTGAACAGTGAGGGTTTCCTGTACTACCTTATGGCTGTTCAGTGGGCTACCTGAAAAAGGAACTGGAGTACCCAGTTTTGTGATGCGACCACATCACAACACACTCTCTCACAATTTGGCTAAGTAGAAATGTATAGGACTGGGTCTGAAACTATTTTCCTTTGAGCCTTAGCAGTGGCCCATCCAGCTCAAGTCTGAGGCAGGATGCTATAGCTCCAGCCTACACATCCAGCACCTGCCCACTCTCTCTGGATGATGGATGGATGGATGACTCTAGTCTCTGTGGCTGTCAAACTAGCAATTTTCTACAGCACTTTAAACTTTGAAGAAACCTCCTCCTCCTTCCCCCCTCCCCATGAAATAGGTTGCTTCCAAACACCTGTTTTAGTCTAACACATATGTCTCAGTGTGTCAGCCTGTTTGGAGACACACGTGTGAGGGGTTTGCAAGGGCCATCTCTCAATTCCTTGGCAGTCAACACTTCAGTTCCCAGCTAAAGCAGATGTTTTGTTCAGTGCCTCATAAAACCCTGAATAAACTTTTGCACGTTGACTCTGACAGAAAAGGGACAGATATTTCTTATCCGCTTCTCTGCGGCTGTGCAGCACACCCCAGCAATTATGGCTGAGGCTATCGTTATCAGGTGAGCAATAAGGAGGAGTGTGAAGAGAGATAGGTGATGGGATGGGCCCTGGAAGCACTGTGGCAACGAACAAGTTATTGCAGGTTTGCTGGCGCCGTCAAGTCTGTATCGGCTTGTTTCAATGGCCGTACTGGAGCAGAGGGAGGCAGGCACCGTGCTGCTACCGGGAAAGCCACTGTATGCTGAAGTCAGATGGCCCTCTCATCTGCACGCAGAGACAAGTAAACAACATACAATGTGCACATTGATTTCCAGTGCTTTCTGTCGCCTGCCCTCATTTATGGCAGGGAAACGAACCTTCACCTTTTGTTTCTTTGCTGTCTCCTTTTTATCCCATCAACAACAAAAACGAAGTAAGAGATCTAAAGTCAGTGCTCTAACCTCCCTACTGACGTTCTCCATGCCTTATCCAAAGTCTTCTGCCTGCGAATTACAAAGCATTTTAGAGCATTTTCATATGTGTGCAGTTCCACTCTGAAAATGGGCTATATAAAAACAGCGCTCTTTCACTCACTAAATCTACCCCTAGTGCAACTGAAAGTTGGACCTGGTTGATTGCACGAACAAAATGTCTCTGCTGCTTTTTTCTCCAGCCAGCCTGAGAAGCCAAAATAGCTCAGAAGGAGTCAGCTGGATGGGATTCCTTCTCATGTATCCACAACAAGAAAGTTCCAATCAGTTACACCTGTAGAGCCCTAAGTCTACTAGGTGCCTCTTAGATTAACTGCTGCCTTGCAGAATCGTTATTATTGGTAATGATGTGGGAGAGGAAAAGAGCCCCCTTGGACTTTAGATGCCAAGCTGGTTTTGCAAGATACACAGTTAGAACCACCCCCCTCCAGCTCTTTAGTTGTAATGTGAGGACCTTAGGAGACAATAAGCATGAAACCTCTTAATGCCAGTATTTTTCAGGGTCACTTTCCAAAGCCTTTCAATCCCTTTTGAGGTAGGTAATGTTATTCTGTTTTCATTGATAGAGAGACTGAAGCAAAATGGTTTATCCAAGATCATGCAATGAAATAAGTGTTAGAGCTGGAAACAACATTTTTTTTCAAAGGTAAAAAGGACCAGTGGGAAGTGGGTTGTCAACTCCCCTTTCTGTCTGAAAATCTTCATTTGAACTCTTGATCCCGTCTTTCTCACCACTGCAGCACACTGCTCAGTTTCTTAACCCTTATTGAGGGTCTTGCTTTTCATCTTATTCATTGTTATAGCTGACAACTGTTAGTTGAAAGTAGGGGCACTAAATTAGTTGAAAAGATGTTAAAAAGCAAGAAACCTGTACAAGAAAATGAAGACGAACCTTTTACAAGGAAGGAAGTGACAGTAGGCAAGTCGACAGACCCTCTAACTAAAACAGGTCAGTATCCCAGATGTGAACATCCCTTTCGCAGAGTCTGGAAGAGTTTCGATTTGGATGTGAATGTAAGGCGTGGATCCACCTCTAGTAACTAGAACATTTATTCATCATCATAATGCTACTCTTCCTTTAAAAAAGGATAAATATGTAAATCTTAAATGAGACTTCACCAAAACATTGTACATAATCAAGACCTGTTAACTGCTTCATTTGTGTTATGGAGTGTGCTTTACTATAAGATGTTTTTAAGTCTGGTTTCCAGGTTCTATGTAGACTCCAGATAGCTTTTATTTCCAGGCACTCTGAGGAGGACTCACTGCTGAGTTCTGATGATCTTCAGTAGCTAGAAATGCTCCATTAGCTAATTACTCAATGATGGTGACCTTTCTGGGGAAGTCCACGTGACAACCTCATTAATGCCACCTTGGTGAACCCTGAATATCCTTGTAGGCCATTTGCTTGTTGTTATAACCATATTCCTCAAAGAGCAGTGTCTTTGAGATTCATATGGGTGTAAAAAGGTATAGAAGTACAGGTAGAGAAGGTACAGAAATTGCAAAGTTTTTGTGGTAAAAATCCTCATAGCAAATGCCAGAGGGTTAGTGATGTATTCTGCCATGCTCCAGCAAACCTGTTAGAGTGCTAAACAGGATGATTTTTGAAGAGGCCTTTGCAGTAGTATTGGGCAATAGTAGTATAGCTTAACTTTGCACTGTTATGGATAAAAGTAAGGTAAAAAAGTGATGAGAACAGAGGGAGCATGAGAGACCCTAACTCTGCGCTAGTGAGAGCACTGTTGCATGGCCATCTAATTACTTTTGCTTCACAGCTAGAGGGAGGTCTAGGAGCATAGCTATAGTTTTCATTATGCAGATCAGACCTAAGGAGATGTCTAAGGAGCAAAGTGAAGGTGCAAGAGTAGCACATGCTAGTGTACCCAGGCTGTTTCAATGCAGTGAGCAGGAGTAACAATACCAGTGACAATGTTGTGTAAGGTTTGAGCATAGAGTTCATATCCAGGGCCCCTGAAATTTGTAAACGTGTTGCTAATATGTACTAAAGCCCCTGATGGAATGCCTTTACGGCTGTTGTTTCTAGGTAGAGCTAACATAGGTATGCTAGCACATGCTACAATGCCACCTTCTGATTCTGTGTAGATACTAGTCTATGCCTCTTCAGTGACAAGTATGCCCAGATCTTTTTCACACTCTATATTGAAAAGCAGTGGAGCTGGTATGTGGGTGGCACAAGATCTGTATTCCCCGAGGGGAGAGGAATACAGGGATGGGAAGGGGAGGCTGATCAAAACTAATTGATGTCAATGGAAGGTCACCCCCCCTGCCCCCCCTCCCCACACACACTTGAAGGGGACTTGTGTCAAGTTCTTAGCGCCTGGTATTTACCTTTTTTGGTGAATATGTCTACCTATTATTGAATCAGCACAACTTTGTGCCCTAAGATGCAGATCAAGGCCCCACTGTGCTAGGTATCCTAAATACATCATAAAAGCAGCACACTCATTGGAAGGGAAGCTGATACCTCCCAACTTCCTGGGATGTTTCCTTACTCTTTAAAGGGTTGGATTTCCTTTTTAATGGTGTCGAAAATACTTCTCCCTCTTCTTTTGCCTTACTTTTCTTTCTGTGCCTGGGACTGTGCTTAAGTTTATGGCCAGCTGATTGATCCATAGGCCAAAGATCTAAGCTGTGGAGTAAAAAACCTTCAAAGGTCAGTGCCCTTCTCTCTTGTAGCCTAGTGAAAGACCTGAAGCAATGTTTTGGAGTCATGATTTAATCCACCAATGAGTGCTGGGTGGGAGTTTAAGCCTCATTTAGTCCCCAAACCCTTTGCTACTGATCTGAAAATAGCCAAGAGGTTAGCTCTAGAGTGAACCTAAATAGGAATCAGAGCTGTGGCTTGTTTGGGGAGAGTCTGGGCATGGCCCATAAACCATTATGACAAACCTTAGATACTGTTTGGAGGTCTGTGGCTATCTTGTCCTGATCTTCAAGGATTCACCTTTTTGGGGGAGCTATAATTACAAGTAGCAGTGTTGTTAAGAGCCTTGTAATCCCCAGGTTTATCCAGGGGATTTATGGTGCTTGTGGTCTTTGCCCTTTTATCCCTGGAGGTTTTCTTTATAGGCAGTTGGAAGGGGGAAAAAAAAAAAGACAACAAAGCTCTAAGTGACAGAATGATTTTCCTTGGCTTCTGTGATAACTGACCAAGCCAGACAATTTTGCCACATTCCTTATCTTCATTAACTCTTAAAATCTCACCCCCTTGAAGTGACATACCTAAGAGAGAAAACAGTGGGGAATGATGCAAAGCCTAGTGGAATTGATGGAAAATCAATGGACAATTGTCCACAGGACAGGTGGAATTTTAAGGATCCTGGACTGAAAAAATACAAGCCTTCCTTAATTATTGTAAAAGAGAACACATACCACCAAGGGTAAACTGGTTGCTTGGGAATTTCTTTACATGCAGTTGGAAACTGGAACATGTCCCAACTAACTGTGGCAGACAGATATGCAGCTGTTTTCTCTTTCATATTCCAATACCAAAAATAAACCATGCCGGGGTTATTCAGTGTCTTGTTGATGATCTAGGAAAAGCCAGGGTGACTACAGCTATTGGTCAGAATGGTCAGAACCTAGTCTCATTATTACAGCTTGCAGTATTTGACACAGACCTGGCCAGAAGGGCATATTCTACAGAGTGCCAAATTCTCTTTGAATTAAGATCCAACCTCAAGGATTTGTGCTTTCTAGAAAACATACTATTTCTGCTCTTAGAGCTTATCACTGTTTATATGGTAGTGCCAATACATGCAAAGCACTGTCGAAAACTACAGGTGGACACAGTCTTTGCCCTGAAAGCCTTAGAGTGTAATAAGAATCACAATGGGAAAGCAATCATAACAGATTGCTGAGTACAGCGAGGATGGTGAATGGAGATGCAGTCCTATGAGCCCTGAAGACGACTCTTTTTTACAGACCAGAACTTTTATTTCAAACCACAGCTGACCTGATTCTTCTCTTCACCCCTTTGTAAAATGAGAGCCGGATACCATTGCCAATTTTAAGCACACAGGTTGATCTAGTTCCATGCATGTGTTTAAGAGAAGGTGTAGGAGATTTTGGAACAGAGTAGAACCTTCATTTGGAACCATGCTTGCAACACAGCTCAGTTCCCATGAAGGATGTAGCTAAGGCACGTCTGGGCAGAAAAGTTCTCAAGCATGTACCAACCCTGGAAATGCGACTATGAAGCCACTCTGCAGGCACCCTCAGTGGCTGCCCCAGAGACTTCTGTCTTTGGGGCTTTAGAGAAGTCATGGGGGAAACCCCTAGAGCAATCTTACCTTTTTATTTCTGTATGCAAGTAGGAGCTGGTTGACAGGGTATGTTCGAAAGCATCCCTCCTTGGCCCTGTAGGGGTCAAAAATATCTGGCTCCAGTTATAGGCTATGTATTTTTCTTAATGTTGTCTTTAATAATTTTCAGCCTGCTGTAAAAAGTGAAGGGTGGCAAGGTAAAAATAATCAGTAGAAATGATTGAAAACTCAATTGATATAAACTAGGAAGAAAAATCTCTTCTTTTGCTATCAGTAGGTATTAGGTAGCTAGGTGCTTTTAAGAATCCCACCAAACACTTAGCCACATCTTTACCTGCCTGGAAAGCCTTTAAAAATTGGACTCTAATTGTCTGAGTCACTTCTGAAAATGGGACTTATGTTCCTAAGTCACTCAGGTGTTTTCAAAATGTTTTCACCTGGTCTGGTGCTTTGATTTAGAAACTGCTTTTAAAATTTTATTCCAATGCTCCTGTGGGAAAATAACCAGCAACAGAGAAAAGTATATACATAATTTTCCCATGGTTGGCCACAAAACAACTGTTCTGTTTTGTTAAAAAAAAAAAAAAAAAAAAAAGGTTGACTTTTATCTTAATTTGTATACTGGGACAAAAATAAAAATATTCAACGCCCCCCCCCTTCTCCCAAGTGAGTCACTTCAAGTTCAGCAGAGAGTACCTGTCTTGGCTATGGGAAATCCAAGTTCAAGTTCCTGCTTAGCTTGTTTCTAACTATGATTTAAACTTGAGCTTCCAACATTCCTAATTTTAAAAAGGACATTATCATGAAATATTTAATTATTTAGTTATAGCAAATCTGTAAATATATCTAAGCATGAATTTTTGCAGTTAAATCTTTGTCATCAAAAGAAAAGAAATCTGTTATCAAGACAGAGCATATATAACATTCTCATTATTTTTAGCCAAATACATATTATGTTTCTTTTTATTTATGATTATGCTAGGTTTTTGTTTCATTTGTTTCAGGGTTTTTTTGGGCATCAGAAAATAAACTAAAACAGGGCATGGAAGCAATAAATCTGGATGAGTCATTTGTAAGTGCTATAACAAGTTCACATTGCATAGTAATAAGAAATTCCTGTGAGAGCATATATTTTTGTATGCATGTCAAAGGTCTAAAAACGGGTCACTAGTCAGTCACAGAATAAAAAGAAAAAAAGAGGGTTTTTTTATTAACTTAATTGTTTTGTTTTGAAATTAAACTTAGAATCAGGAGGGAAAACAGTAACCAAAATTTCTGATCCAAGCTTTGATCCAACTTATTAAGATTTAAGGGGGGTAGGGGCTACATGTTTATAAGAATGACAAGTACATGGTAAGTCTTTCCTGTATTGTTTCATCTGAAGCTTCTGGCTATGTATACTTCTGAGACAGGATACTGCATTTGGTTGACTATGCTTAAAGAAATTTCTGTGCTCTTCTTAAAACCAGGGTCAGCCTTTCCATTGAATTTAGCAGGAGTTGTCACTCACCCAATTTGCCTAAGTGACATGAATGCCCTCTCCAATTCATGTAGATCAAGAATAAGTGCATTGGGATAACTAGATTATCTGTCATGTCTGAGGGCTCTTTGAGATTTAAATCAGAATCTAACCTTTAGCAAAAAAATGATGTTACTCAGCACTTTTCGGTTGTTGATCTCAAAGCACTTTGCACAGATGGGTACAGTGTTGGTGATATCTACTCTTCAGAGGTTAGGAAACGAAACCGAGTGTTCTGCAACTTTGAAGATAAGGCCTGAGCATCACACAATGAATTAGTGGCAGAGCTGGAAATAGAACCCAGGTCTCCTGACCCCAGTTAAGTACTCCAGCCACTGGATCATCTGACATCAAAGCACAGTGTGAAACAAAACCCTCCTCTGTCTTTCTGATCACCCCCAGTTTTGGCCAGAGTGGAGGCTCTCCCACTTGTTAGTGTTGCCTAAGTTTAGCAACATGGACATCGGATCTCTGGGGCTCCTCTTCTGAAGCATCACCAAGGGGAAATCATGCAGGGATTTACAAGACAGCTTATTCGCTTCTTTACTCTCCTGTACCGTGTTTCTAGTGGAGAACAGGAACAATGGTGTTAGCCACATCTGCTGCCAAAGCAAGTCTTACTGCTACTCTGACCTAAGCTAGAAAGATACTTGATATGTACTTTTACCTTTGTTCTTAGCATTTCTCTTTATATCCCAACCCTTCATCGCCTCATAGTAGAAGCAGAGTGGTGCCTCACAACTGTGCCAGAGAGGGGACTTGTGGCTCCTGTATTGACACCCTTAGTAAACCTGTCGTTAATGTTCACACCTCCCTGAGGTGAATGGAGGATCAGAGGGTCCTATTTGAAAAGTGCATGCTGAAGATGCCGTTTTCATAAGTGCTGAGCTTCCACATTGTTCCCACTGAAGTGATTAGGAAAGGCTGATGCTCAGAATCTCTGAAAAACAGGCCCTTTTTGAACATTAATGAATATTTTCCCAAGGGAATTCTGTATTTTTTCTAAATACAGCTGTTCCTCCTCCTCCACGCCCCCCCCCGCCCCACCTTTGGTCCTAGAGGAGAGGGCTTGGTTTCACAACTATTGCCAATCAAACTTTTGCTAGCCTACGTATCTGGGCTAGGTGGAAACATTCACAAAGGCTGAGGTGGAATTGATCTAAGTTTTGCAGTTTTCTGTAAGCAACATAGTTTATATTGGTAGTGAACAGAACACACGTTTGCCCTTTGGTGTGGGGGGAGAGGGGGGCAAATCTTAAACCAGGTTCCTCCATTTCTAAACCAGTCTATGTGTGTTGAACTTTTGTTCTGTTATAGGTATAGACCAGTTTCCAATCACTTATACTGGTAAAAGTGTAATGTCTCTACCTGGCCCTGAAGTGGACATCATCTCCTGCCTACCTCCTGCCTCTCCAGCAAGTACTTCTCACATATACAAAAGGCTAAATGCTCTGATGGTGTAAATTGGCAACACTGCATTGCCCCTGAATCAATAAAGAGCTGGCATTTACATCAGCAGAGAAATTCAGATAAAACAATTAATGGGCAAAGCAGGAATGGGAAGAAACTCGTTGTCTATCTAGGACGGGTTCTGGTTTTGATTGAGCTTGCAGTCATGGGTGGAGTCAGTTCCTTTTCATACTTTGCTGAAGTGTCTTCTCTGTGCACGTTCCAACAATTTACCTGCTTTAAAGGAAGTAAGACTGCAAAAAGCAATTTTATATTAAGGGATGGGAGGAATGTGTCTGAATGTGTGCAGGGGAGGAAGAAGAGGGACAGGTATGTATTTACTCAAGTAACCCCTGTCATACAAATCATACCCCGAGCTTGTATGAACAGCATAACTTGTTGAGCCTCCTTAGATTTTGCCCCTTCTCCAGTTCTAGAGCAACTGAGTGATGCATATAGTGACTCGCCTCAAACAAACATGCACACCATGCACACAGATTCCTTTCCTCCCCCTTCTTTTTTTCGCCAAGATAAACAGTGCATGTCAATTGGGTGAAACAACCTGAGTTCAGGGGAAAAACAAAACAAAAAAAAAATCAGACCATAATGAACTCTCCAGTAATCACAAAAATGGGAGAAGGATGGATTTGAGGACCCCGGGGGCAGGGCTTTTAGATTTTTTGCTTGCTGTATTGGTGTGCATATAAATGTACACTAAAATAATTCAGATTGTTCCTCCTTCCTCTAATAACGGTCCATCTCTTTGCCATCACTAGACCGTATCTGGGCAAACACTAATCAGATCAAAGCTAATGGCTAGTTACAGTGGCTCTGATTCACCACTTTAACAAAATGGAAGCATGTGCTTTGATGACTTGACCAATAAGGGGTAAGATGACTGTAGGGAAAAAAAAAACAAAGAGGAAGTTGTTAATATCCTAAGGAATAATGACCAAATAAATGCTTTGTTGTCAAGGTGTTGTGTTCTAGGACCTCTGTTTTCCTTGGTGACAGCTGGACTCCTTACACAGTGACTTGATATGCAGAATGTTGGAGAAAGAAACAAAGGGTCTGGGAATCAGTGGGTGCACCTACATGTGCACATTTACTGCGCAGTAACTGAAATTACTGTGCAGTATGGGCATGCGTCTACATATGCATGCCCATACTGAACAGTAAATATGGTGACTTGTGCTAACCTGAGTGTAAATTTGATACCTGCACCATGTAGGTATCATATTTGCACCCGGTTATTTACTATGCAGTAACGCACATGTAGATGCCTTACTGCACAGTAATGCTGTGTGTGTGGACTGACTTGGGACTAACTTTAGTCCCAAGTCAATGCACACACAGCGTTAATTCACTTTAATGCTTGCATGTGTAGATGCCTGCCTAGTCCCATTTACTGTGCAGGAAATTTAAGCTGGTGTAAATGCACGTGTAGACACGCCCAGTGTGTGCCAGACAGAGAGATAAGGAACTTGCAGAAGAGGAGGGAAGGGGACTGACAAAGACATAAGGATGCACAGGGACAAGAACTACTATGGTAAGAGGCGGATTGATACAGTCCTGGGAGAGTAGTTATGATTTCTTTTTGTATTTTACCTATGTTCTCTGAAACATCACATTGGCCCTCTAGCTAGTCTCAGGCTGGTCTCGGGCTACAAGGGTGAACACTAACTCAGCCACAGGGGTGGAATGATTTTGAATAGGGAAGAACTTGGACATTTTAGCAAGTCTTCACAGTGTATGGCTTGTGCAGTGTGTGGATTGGGGGCTGTACACTGGTGTCACATGAGGCTTCTGGCTGTGCTGAAGTTGGATAGCCCTGGTTTAAACTCTCACCATAGTTGAACAGAAGCTGCTTGAGGACACACAGCCATTGCAGTCATCAAAGGAGTCACTTTTCAGGAAAGTGACCACCCTCAGTGATTTGAATTAAACACTTCTTTTTGAAATGCCCTCTATAGTCACCATCATCGTCATCACATGTGGTTTCCATACAGTGAACTGTGTCCTGTCCTTAAGTTTACTGATGTAAATCTGGACAACTCTATTGATGTGTATTGAGGTATTCCAGATTTATACCATTGTAAATGAAAGGAGAATTTGGCTTGGTGTGATGTACAAAGCAGAAGTAGGACTGGGGGGCACTCATTTCCTTTCACCCTGCGGTTGGTGCTGTCATAAAGTCTCTAGAAATGTCACTTTCTGTCTCAGAATTAGGCAGATTCAGTGACATGCCTCACTTTGTCCAGACCAGTTTTCTTGTCCAGCTAAGTAGGAGAGTCTCATATGCATTTAAAGCTTCCCAGCTCCCAGGAGGAAAATGCCAAACTTGTCAGAGAAAACAAACAGTGGCTTTCCTAGCCTGTGTGTGTTCTGATTAACGAATCTATTAGGCTATAAAACCTGGGACCCCCTTTCCCAGAAAAAGAGCATACATTAGGAAGCTGTTGACAGTTTCTAAGTCTGGCCTCTTGCACAATGCTGGAGACCTATCAGCAGCTCTGAGGAAGGCAACCAGGGCCTGTTTGTTCTAGGAGGTCTCAGAGAAGTATTTGACACTCAGTAAATGCCAGATGCACTGCCGTTTTAATCTGTAATGTGGGAGGCCAGGGGAGGAAAGAGGAGGAGGTCACGATGCAGCTGAGTTCTTTAGTTCTCTTGGTACAATCATTATAGTTTAGAGACATGCTACCTCAGGCTATGATTTTTGCCAGCTCTTGCAAGGTGAGCAGGGTACAGCCTAGTACTCTGTACCTAGATGAGAGACTTCTATGAAAAACCCTGGAGCTATGGGAAGCAGCGGTGGATGCACTTTCTTCCAAGTTAGGAGTGAAAAAATTGCCCATTGTGGATTAAATGTGCATTCTACTGATGTAGATGCTGGCTTCTAAATGAAATCTAAAACCATGGTCCTGACCATTTTACAAGACAAGTGTTAACTATGTCCACCAAAATTCAGACTGGGCAATTTTATTTCTCTATGTGCTCTTACTTTTTGGCTTGGATGCAGTTTTCTTCTTTTTCATAGTTACATTTCATGAAAATTAATCCTGCTTTTCTGCTTGAAATTTTTTTGAAAAAAAAAATCAACATTCTCATTAAACATTTCAATTACATTTTAAATCTTTAATGAAAAAAATCCCCAAACTAAAACAGAGGAATAAACCCAAGAGATTTCAGCCAGCTGGTTTTTCACTGCATTTCTCTTGCAGCCTACTGCAGTCATAATTACAACTGTCTCCCTACAGTTGAATTACCAAATCCATTAAAACAATGGCCCCATCTTTTACATTTTCATTTCATTTTCATCTTTTAAATTAATCACCTTTTTTATATGACATACGACAGTAAATATTACAGGATAGAGCACAATGTCGGCAGACTCTGGTCCACACACAACATAGATCAGTAGTCAAACTCATTTGGCTTTGTGGGTCAGATCTGGACCCACCTCTGGCTATGGGGCAAGAGTCTACAGCATTAACCTCTGTGGTTTCCTGAGCTTCTATGTTGGCTCGGGCAGCCACAAGCCTTAACGTGGTGTTGCTCACTCTGCTGCCACTAAAACAAGTTCCCAGTGGGGAACTGTAGCATGGATGTCAGTGACAGGATGAGGGATGGCAGCCTTAATTCACACTACTGTGTTGGCTCAGGAAGCCCTAGGGGTTCCACCACTGTTGCTTGCCCTGAAGGCCAGATGACACAGCTCTGCAGGCCAGGTCTGTCCTCTGTGCTGTGCGTTTGACACCACTTGATCAATAGATCAAGTGATTTCCTTAGTGGGCTAAATCAAAGTTCCTCATTTGAATTATGCCAAACATGCAGGAATTCATATCCAAAGCTGGTGGCCGAATCCATTTATAACCTTTGCAAAAATTTCTTTCATTCCTATGCTCTAGAAATTTGGTATGGTGCAGGTGTCTCTGGCTCATGGTCTAGGCTTTTTGGAACAGGTGGTTTTTACTCTCCTTGATACAGTGCATGTCATTTAGATCAGGTCCTGAGAGACCTCAAAGCCCAAAAATTGAAATACGGTATAGCACATTTTAATTTGCTGGATGAGATCTGTGTCTCTCAGACATAAGACTTGTTGTGAATCACAGTGGGACACTGTCTTAGATGCCCAGTGAAATGCTGCTGACAGTGTCTCGGAGTAACGTTAATCCAACATCTGATTGGTCACAGTTCCTCATATTACAGTTCAGCTCTGTAGCAGAGAAGGCCCATTACTGTGGGAATGAAAGACCTCGTGCTGTAGGGACACAGTTAGGGCATTAGGAGGAAGAAAATCTATCCTATTCCCATCACCTCCTGAAGGATGTGTATCTGAATGACGCACATGCACTCAGATGCCTTTGGTGGGGGGGTTGTGGAGGGAGGGAGGAAGGAATGGATTGATCCTGAGGGACACTCTATTTGGCTTCATGGGGTCATGGTGCTCTAAGTTTCCATTTCGAGTTATAAAAATTGAAGGAGTCAGTAGCACACTATGCTGGATGCTGCATTTGTCATCTTTCTCTCTGTGACTCAGGAAGACTTTTGAGGATAGTTTAGATATACCATGGATTATGGAGGGCTTCTTGGTGGCTTTTCTCAGCATCATAAAGTAAAGCACAGGGGAAAGAGAGCAGGCAGAAGGATCCTTTTAAGGAAATTCTAATGATGGAACTATATAGCATGACTCAAAGGATTTGTCCATGATACCTCTAGTTCAATGAATCATAGCAAAATGGGTGAGAGAAAGAAAAGTGATTCTAAACCTTACCTATGGTCTCACCTTTTTCCAGACAATTTAGTCAGGCTGCAGTTGTTTCCTGCTGTGTACTTCCGTTGGCTGCATCCGGCCAAGCAGGGGTGTGAAGTTGCTGCAGGGAAAAAAAAACAGCAGCACAAATTTGTGCATGTGGGATGAGTATAGGGAAAAATGGAGGCCTTCTGGGGCTCCAACATTGGTGATCTGGGCATACGGAGCCTGGCCAGCAGCTAGAGCATAGCTCTGGCTGGCCAGGCTCTGGTTTTGGGCTGTGTATTCTGCTACCACATGTGCCACCTGCTTTTTTTGGCGCAGGTTTTTTTGACACTGGACTTTCCTTGGGCAAAACAAAAAACGCCATGCTGCTAATGGGTCTGTGGTGCCACAAGCTGCGTGTACACACTCGTCTGGACCTTCATTCAGTCTGCTTTACATTGACTCAGGAGTTGGGGCTTTGGTTTCAAGAGATTCCAGAGATTTGTTCTTTGCTACTTCTAATAGAATAGGTAGGATTTCTGTGACCGCATTTGAGAAAAAGAAGTGCAGTGGTGAGTCTTTTGAGAAGTGCAGTGGCAACCAAAAAAGCCAATGAAATGTTGGGCATATTATTAACAGGGGAACTGAAAGCAAAACAGAGAACATAATGTCATTACACAAATCCAGGGGGTGCCCACATCTTGAATACAAGATAAGATCTGGCTCCCACATGTCAAAAAGGACATAGTAGAATTAGGAAAGGTACAGAGAAGGGCAACCAAAATGATCAGGGGCATGGAGCAGTTGCCAGACCAGGAGATACTAAAAGGCTAAGACTCTTCTTCAGTTTGGGAAGGAGAAGGCTGAGGTGGAATATGAGAGAGGTCTATAAAATTATGAAGGGTATAGACTGAGTGAACAGGGAACTGTTGTTCACCAAGTCCCAGAATACTAGAACTAGGGGACACATGGTGAAATTAGTGTGTGACAGGTTTAACATTAACAATAGAAAGTACTTTTTTTAAGTAACACATAGTTGTGGAATTTCTTGCCACAGGAGGTAGTAGAGGCAGATAGCACAGCCAGGTCCAAAAAGGGACTGAGTAAATTGGATGATGGATCCATTAATGGCTGTTGGATAGAATGACTGTACATGTTTCCTCTGACATCTTTAAACCAATGATAGTGGATGCCAGGGAGTGTATTGAATAGGGAATAGATCATTCTAGATATACCTGGTTCAGTGCTCTGAGTCAGTCTTCAGTTAGAGACAGGGTACTGGACCATTGGGTTAACTCAGTATAGCACTTCTTGGGCACATCTACACATGCATATTAATGTGCAGCAAAAAACTCTGGTGCAGCTTGTGTCTGAATTTATTGCTCCTGGGCACCATGTTTAGATGAGTGCCTGGGACTGTGGCACATTGAGCCAGGTTGGAGCAGCCCCAGCTGGCAGAGGGCCTGGGGGTTCAGCTTGCCAGCCTGGGGCTGCTCCAACCTGGCTCAGAGTGCTGCAGAGGAGCTGGCTGGGGCATGAGGGTGCTTCAGTGTGGGGCTAGCTGGCAGGCAGCCCCTGCACTGAAGTGCCCTTATACCTCAGCCAGCCAGGTTATTGTCTATATAGGCAGTCCTCAACTTATGGTGTTTCTATTACATCGATTCACACTTGTGGCACTTCACCTATTACACCCCTGTCATTACTTATAGCGCTGGATCCTCGTACTTACAGCAGGCAACGAGGTAAGCTCAGGCAGCGGCTCTTCCCTGAGGCCATGTGCTTCTGGAGGCAAGATGGGGCTGGGGGCTGGGGCCTGGCGCCAGGGAACTGCTCCGCTTCCCGGCCCCAATGACATGTGCCTCCTCGCTGCTAGAGGTATGGCGAGGTGGGGCTGGCGTGGGCTCCACTATCTCCAAGGAACTGCTCTGCACCCCCGCATCACCTGTGGGAGCAAGCAGGCACATGGCATCTGGGCTGGGGAGCGAAGCAGTTCCCTGGAGCTGGCAGAGCCTGCGCCAGCCCCAGGCCCAGCCCCCTTCCCTGCCCTTACCTCACCTTGCCTCGAGGAGGAGCCACTGCCTGCCCCGTGTGAGGACTGAGGAGCTTACCCCATTGCCTCCCTTAGTTACTGCATTGGACTTTAGAAAGCTTCAAACAGTGTATATCTTTTATCAGTGTATATCATTTATAGTTTATTTAAATATCTATAAAAAGTTGGCTATCAGCCCTTGGTCAGGAACATAACCCCTTATTATAACATTATTTCTATGGGAAAATCAGATTCGACTTACACTGTTTTAACTTACAGCACCTTTTCCAGGAACATAACCCACAGTAAGTGTGAAGACTGCCTGTACATGCGTTGCTGTGCATGAAAAAGCTCTGCAGCAAGACAGTGCTTGTATTTACTGGAATATGTTGCTGGAATATGTTGAGTCCAGTACCAGCAATCAAGAAATAGCCCATTCCAAGTAAATTGGATGGACCCTAAAATAAGCAGGTGGGAAAGAAAAGACCACCACTGCTAAGAATGCAGGAAGATGATTATTATGGATAATTCTGCACTGGAAGAGCACACATTACAGAGGAGCACATATACCAGCATTTTGTTCAGGAGTCTTGGAGGGAAGTGTTTCCATCATAGTGTCATACTGAGGATACAAAATACTACACAGAATGCACTCTAAAAAAAAACCACAGGATTTTGGAGGCTGACTTTGATAGTCCAATTTGTGTTAGGTCTGCTGCTGAAAAACAGGCCGTCTCTTTCTGTGAAACCGGTAACTGTTGGACGGACTCCTGTAACTTACTTGGACATTACAGAAGAATGTAGTGTTAGAGAAAGGGAGTGGGGATATTTCTCTAAAGGGCATCCCAAGATTGTGACTTTAAAAGAAATAGAAGAAGTGAGAGGGATAGCTACATTCATGCACAGAGATCATTAAACCCCTTTAAGGATACTAAACCCCTTTAAGGACAAAAATGGAGTAAAGGGTAATTAAAAATATATTTTTAGAAAAATGAATAAACTAAATACAGGTATATGGGTCTGATTGCTTAACTGTGAAATTCAAAGTACTTTTAGATTGGCAAAAATGAATGGATATTACAGGATAGAAGGTGAGATTGCATTAAAACCCACAGTTTTAAGAATGTAAGTCAATCCATTGCTATGCAGCAAAAGAAAAAAGCACGTACTTAACATTAAACGGCTGTAAAGCTTATTGCTGAATTGGAGTTCAACAAAGTAATTGGTGGAGTAGTGTCTAAATCAGGCAGTCAAGAAAGCTATTTGACTAGATGGAACATGGGTATACAGTGAATTTGTGCTGTATTACATTCCTTGAAATTGTCTGCATAATCTTGTATGGTTCACGTGAAAATTAGGCTATGAAATATCAGTCATTTGCTAGTGCTATCTTCTACCACTGGTGGAGTATGAGGAAAACTCATTCCTAGCCACATTTAGTTTTTGTGAGACTACTGTACTGTTTGCTATTATAGTAAGACTGATTTTAAGTGTTTATCAACTATGGATCTGAGTGATCTATCAAAGTGAGCATACAAAGCCTGGGCCCTGATGTTTTATCCAACTGTGAGCTGTAACGCTAGGGTGGGGAATTAAAATGAATATACCAAACTCAATATGAAAGAAGTCAGTGCTTTATATTTTGCACTCACTAGATTAGTGATTCTCAACCAAGATGCTGGGGCACTTTAGAGTGCCACCAGATCCTTTGAAGGATGGTGGGAGGAGAT
This sequence comes from Alligator mississippiensis, assembly GCF_030867095.1. Taxonomy (NCBI): domain Eukaryota; kingdom Metazoa; phylum Chordata; order Crocodylia; family Alligatoridae; genus Alligator; species Alligator mississippiensis. Next base: position 24,462,656 of record NC_081833.1, read on the forward strand.
AAGCAGATAAAATACAGTCTTAGGCTCATCCCTGCTTGGGTGATCCCCCACCCCCACTGTCCCACCTATCTGCAAGGAGTTAAGTACTGCAATATAACAATTAGTTTTGAAACTGGGTGCCACTCAATTCACAAAAGTTGTGGGGGTGTGGCTCAGGTCCAGTGAAGGGTGCCTCAAGTTAAAAAAGATTGAGAATCACTGAACTGGATACTCTTTCAGGCATTTTCTAATGTCATGGTGATACTGTTCAGCAAGTCAGAGCAAATGGATATGAGAAGCAGTAGCATTCATAGGACAAAGTATAGGACTGTGAATCAAGAGATCTGGTTTGTCTTCTTGATTCTGTCACTGAACTGCTGTGCTCTCTTCTCTGTCCTCTTTGGCATTTTGCTGGTTTTGTCTCTTGGAATGATAAGCTCTTTGGACACAGGCTTAAGGACTGTACAGTACAGCCTGCCTACTAGCACAATGGGGCTGCAGTTTCAGCTGGGGTCTTTAGGTGCTACCATAAGACAAATAATAAATAAAACACTGACATAGACCTTGGCTCTTTGTGAAACCAAATACAGTAAAACCTCCCAAGTGGCCACATCTACTAGACCAAGTAAACGGTCACCTAATCAAAGTTATGGAAACCCCATCCCTTGGGACCTTTAAAACTAGCATACAAAGTGCTAGCAGTCATTGTAGTGGAGAATAATCCTACAGTGGCAGGAGGACCTAATAGAAGAGTTTATTACCCTGGGCTGGCTGTCCAGTGCATTTTGCTAGCAGTAAGAAAAAAGCAAAACACTTAATAGACCTCTTCTGGTTCTGACTTCTGTTATTTTTTGAATCACTCGATGAATTCTCACATGCAAAAACGAGGTATTTTAAAGAGTTTTATGTCACCAGTGAAAACAAAAATATTTTCTAAACCTGCTGCTGAACTGTTAATCTTCTTCATTCTTATTATTCTGGGCCAAATCCCAAAATCCTTTGCTCAGTGTTTACTCAAGGTTTTGCTCTAGCAAATTTCCCATTGATTTACATGTGGGTAGAAGGGGGACTGTATGGAATTATGAATAAATATTTGTATTGTGATAATAACCAAAAGCCCCAATTGGGTATGATGTCTTATTGTGATAGGTGCTGTATACAAAAATATTTACATAAAAGAATTACATGATAAATAGAGCCTTATCAGAGGAAATGTAACTCTTAACTCACCAGAATAGAAAATGAACTGAATGTGTAAGAACAATAAAGCAGAAAAAGTCTAAGTCAGTCCTGACTAGCCTTATTCTCAAATACTTTGGTTACAGCCAATAGGGGGTTTGGGTGCCCAGTTTGCATAAATTCATGGGAAAAGATTGATTAATTAGCTCTGGTGTATATGAATGGATTGCCCAAGTACCCTTTTTGGCTTTGAAAATTTCATCTTTAGTAGGTGGGAAAAATAGAAGACGCCTCTGATTTTTTTAAGTGGTTTAAGATTGAAATTAGACACAATAATCTGTCATTTGGGTCAAGGGCTATTAAAAAAAGGGTGCCACAGCCTTACTTCAGGTAAGTCAGTCAGTAGAATTAAGAGCAATTACACTAGCTGAAGAACTGGCCCAATTAGGACTTAAAATCAGAAATATGTATTTGCTACCAAGCACAGATTCACAGTAGGATTATCTTTAGAGTTTGGATCTCAGGCTTGCTTTGGACCTCTCATTTGCCACCCCATTCCAGTTTCCTCCCCACATCTTCTCATACCCTTTTACTTGGTTACTCCAGTCCTTAAACATTCCCCTCCTTTAGTCACCCAGTTGCAGCACTTTGTGGAACCACAAAAAAGTTGCATCTGAAATGTTTGCCAGTTCTTGTGTGGTGTTCTTTTTCACCCAGAGACCTGAGTAAAATCCTGTCTAGGTTATGGCCAAACTGTACTTGGTTGTCTTACCCATATTATAAAGAATCATTGCACAGTACATATAGAAAAAAGCAGCTGTGGTTTTTAGAAACCTCACTGGCCAGACTTTGGTTTGGTAGCAGACTTGGATCTTGTAATATTCAGATCCTCACGTTTCCATATTGTTGAGAAATCTGACTAAATTGTGCCAGTTGGTTTTTATTTCAATTACCCATATAAAAACATGTCACAATCCATCATGACTATCAGACTGAACTGAGTAAGGACCCAATCTAGCAACACTTCCAAGCATGGAATCTATGGTGAAGTTGGTGGGAGTATCACACACAGGCATGTCTACACATGTGCTTTACTGTGGAGTAGACTAATTAGCTAAGGAGTAAAGCATCACCATCTACACATGTAATGGTATTAAGCTGCAGTAAACTAATTTACGATGACATAAAATAGTACTATTCGGGGTAGTACTTATGCTGGGTTAACTTAATGAGATTCAACACATGTGTAGATGCTGACAGTGGGTGTAAATTGTGCCTGGTCAAGCCAACCAGCCAGGGGCCAGACTCCTGCCTGTCACCTAGCCACACAGCTCTACACTTTTGGTACCCTCTTGCCCCAGCCAGCCCCTCCACTGCCTACCACTGCCAGTTGGAGCCCGGGGCTGACCCTCCCCAACACCCCAAACGCCCCTGCCAGCCTGGGCCTGCTCTGCCCTGGCTCAAATTGCTGCTATCCTGAGGGGAATGTGTAGATGCTGTACCTGGGAGTAGTTTACTCCAGCTCAAACTCCTCCAGAGTTTATTGCTTTGCATTAATTTTACATGTAGACACACCCAGTGGGTGCTTGAACAGTTAGGTTTTAAAGGCCAATGAGTTGACTAGGAGGGGGCATAAAAATCGCAACTGAATTGCATTGCCTGAACTGTTCGTGGGAGTCATGACTCAGAACTGTGTAAGGGAGTCATGAACATCAAATGTTTGTGCTGTGAATCGGAGCTGGAGTATCGTGTGAGAGTCCAGAATTAGAGCAGTAGATCACAGCTATGATCAGAGTAAATACAAATTGAAGAAGCTTACCTGGAATCAGCATGCAAAGTGTAATTGTTTCTCTCCCAAGCCCTTTTCTTAATTCATCCCTTCAGCAGAGCAAAACTCTCATGTGAAACTGGACAACAGGAAAAGAGATGAAGCTTTTGCTGCTCTGTCCTATGGAACTGTCAGGATCATTCTTTAGACCCTTTTTCATTTTTCCTTCCCAGGCACATTGGCTACCACAAAGTTGCAGCACCTTGCTTAAAAACCAAACAGAACAGGGCATCCTGCTTTTCGGACAGTAGAAATCCCTGTAGCAAATATTTTATCAAGATAGCCCTGCAGGTGGCACAGCAAGCCTTGTGTTTTCAGCAGCAGTAGTCACTCGCTGTCTTTCTTCCCTATAATTTCACAGTGCAAAAGCCAGCATGATGGAAGCCGTGAGGTATCAAAAAGCTAACATGATACCTTACCTACCAAAACACAACAGGCTTTCCCAAGCAGCCTCTGAGTTCTTGCTTCAGCACAGTGGGCATGCAGACTGGTGCCAAGAGGAAAGTTTTCATTTTGCTATTTGGAGGTGCCAGTGTGGGAATATTTTGGACTCTTTTGTTCCATTTCCACAGGTTGCAGGTAAAGGTGTGGAGGAGTCTGACTGAAGACTCCCAAAGTCAAGCTAACTTTCTAAAGCTTCCCCTGGAGGGATGTCCTTCATGCTAGTTATACGTCCTCTGAGTCTTTATAATTGACAGCCCACTCCTAGCATAGCAGTCTTTTTGAAGACTTCTATAGCCAAATGGACTGTACTTGGGAATTTGAAGATTGTGAAAACAAGGGGAGGTGCACTGGAAAGAACTTTCTGTTTAACTTCATGAATATTTGCATGTTTAGCCCTGGCTCTGATACTGATTTCCTCCTATGGCCTTGGACAAATCACTTAAAACTTCTTAATCACTCACTTAGTTTCCCAATCTGTAAAACAGAGAGAACACTCACCATCATAGTAATTACCAAACTTACAAGATTTTTATCTCGAGTATTAATTAATGCTTATAAAGTGCTCTGAAGTGCATTCATTAGGATTATAGGACTGTTATTAATGTTGTTGCTATAGTTTTGAGGTCCCAAGTGAAATTAAACCAGGAATTATGCCGTTTTTCTAATGAGATATAAAATTACTTGTGGTCATTGTGGTTAAGCTGTGTTTTAAAGCTTTTTTTTTCTTTTTTTCCCCCAGTACCACACCAGCATATAGTAGTAGGAACATTCTAGTGAATCCAGCCCGAGTGTGTGTGGTAAACCGAGCTCTTTTGGACATATATGGTGCAATTCAACAAATGGGTATGCTATTCATACGTATGTAATAGGGGTGTGTGAAACGGGCACGATTCAGATTTGGCCTGAATCGGGGACAGTGGTTCAATTTGTTGATTTGAATCCCTGTCCCCGATTCAATTTGGCCGAAACTGAAGATTCGATGCTGATTCAGAAAATCAGCGATTCAGCCACAGACAGCTTTAAATGTGGTTTTTGTTTTTTTTTACATACCTTGAGGTACCAGGCGTGGCTCGTGAATGCTGCAATGCTGGGGCAGATGGAGCGTCCCACAGGAGGGCAGGGGGCCCCCTGCATGCTCGGGGGTGAACCCAGAAGTGAACTGGAAATCCACTGGGAAGCATGTGGGGGACCCCCTGAGCCCCCCTGGCTCGGCGATCAGCCACGGAGGGACCCCAGGTGTCCCCCCCCAGACCCAAGAGGGTCACTGAGCTGGGAGGTAGGGGGCCCCCAGTGCACCCCCCGGCAGACACAGAAGTGGACCAGAAGTGCTTCTGGTCCACTTCTGGGTCTGCTGCCAAGTGCTCTGCGGAGCCTCCTGCACTTCTGTGGGACACTCCAGTGCTAACTTTGTGTGGTACCCTGTGACATCTTTGGAGGATCAAAAGGCACCCCAAGATGCCATGGCACCCTAGTTGAGAATCATTGTCATGAAGTCACAGAAGCATAAGGTAAGTAGGGACCTCAAGGGTAATCTACTGCAACCCTATGGACAAATGCAGGATGTGGTTTTCCTAAATCATTCCAGACTAGTGTTTATTCTTTTCTGAATAACAAAGTCTTATGAAGAATAATAATTCATCTTTACACCTTCAGGAATCATAGATTCATAGAAGTTGGGTCAGAAGGGACCTTGTAGATCATCAAGTCTGACCCCCTGCCCTGGGCAGGAGAGAAAACTGGGCTCAAATGACCCCAGCCAGGTAGACGTCAAGCCTCCTCTTAAAGACCCCCCAGGGTAGGAGCCAGCACCACTTCCCTTGGAAGTTGGTTCCAGATCCTAGCTGTCCTGACTGTGAAGTAGTGCCTTTGGATGTCTAGTCTAAACCTACACTCTTAACAATTTGTGGCCGTTATTCCTTGTTACCTCGGGGGGTGCTAGGGGGAATGGGGTCTCTCCCAAACCCTGCTGGTCCCCCCTAGTGAGTTTATAGATGGCCACCAGGTTCCCCCTCAGCCTTCTCTTGTGAAGGCTGAACAGGTTAAGGTCCTGTAGCCTCTCTTCATAGGGTCTGCCCTGCTGTCCCTGGATCATGTGGGTGGCCCTCCTCTGGACCCTCTCAATGCTGTCCACATCCCTCCTGAAGTGCGGTGCCCAGAACTGAACACAGTGCTCCAGCTGCAGCCTGACCAGTATTGCATAGAGGGGGAGGATCACCTCCTTGGACCTGCTTGAGATGCATCTGTGGATGCACGACAAGGTACGGTTAGCCTTACTGACCATGACCTTGCATTGTCGGCCCATGTTCATCTTGGAGTCAGTAATGACTCCAAGATCTCTTTCTGTCACCGTGCCTTGAGAAGGGAGTTTCCCAGCTTATAAGTGTGCTGCTGGTTCCTACTGCCCAAGTGCAGCACCCTGCTCTTGTCAGTATTGAAACCCATCCTATTTTCATTAGCCCACCCCTGTAACCTGCCCAGGTCCTGCTGTAATCTGTCCTTTCCTACTAGCGTACCCACCTCACCCCAAATCTTGGTATTATCAGCAAATTTAAACAGGCTACTTTATGCCCCGTCGTCTAAGTCACTAATAAAGAAATTGAACAGTGTGGGCTCAAGGACGGTAATTGTGAACACATGGAATTATCTGAATCCCAGATAACAATGATGAGCCAGATTCTCCACTGCATTACTCCAGTGAAATCTCTGTGAAACTTCTGTAATGCTATGATGAATGGTGGCCGATCCTCTTGATCTAATTTATTTTAACCAGTACAAAAGTCTCTGCAACCATTTTTATTTTGGTTTTAAGGTAGTCATAATTCCCTGTGGCTAAAAACTATTAGGAATAAGTTTAAACCAAACCAATATAAATGACTCTTCAACTGCAATGAGAGGATCCACGCAGGAGTTAACACAATCTTAATTAAATCAGCAGTAATAGACCCAGTGCAAGTCTTTGGGAGAACTTTGGCACAAGTGGAAAGTATGTGAAACATGCTACAAAATCAGATATGCCACCAAATCAGAATTCTGTGCTTATTTAGCCCTCAGTTCAAGAAAGCGTTTCAGTACATACTTTAAATATGTGCTCATGGCTCTTTGATTTCACTGGGATATAAGCACACCCTCAAAACAGGGCATTTGACACTTACCATATTTACTTGAATACAAAATGAGCCCCCCCGCCCCCGTCTGCTTGCAGGGAGGGGGGGAAGGCCCCTCAACTTATATTACCGTACAAGGAAACCTCATTAAATACATTGTCTATCATTAAACTGCTGCTAAAAGAGCCATGTGGTCAGTAATGGAAACCAACCATGAAGTTGATTAAATGCAGCCAACACTGAGCTTGAGTATGAAATGCATGGCCCATATTGGGCAAACATACTGGTAGAAACCTTTTGGTTTTTTTGTGTAGCCCTTAAAAAAATGGGTGGGCATTGCCTCCACAGGGAACTGGTACCCAGCACTAAGAGGACCAGAGCCAGCCTTGACACCCTTCTCTTGGAGCACAAAATGCTTGTCCTTAGCCAAAAGGCTGAAATGCTGATGGGAACCCACCACAGGAATAGATTAGTAGTCCAACTGAATAAATTATATGGTAGTGCCTGTTGCATACAGATCCCTCAGCACTGACTCTTTTTCAAGTCATGGTGAGCCACTACATTGAATACATTTTTACTTACTCTTCATTCCCACAGCTGAACTGCACCTTTCTTTCCCATTTCCAATGAACCTTAAATGTCTGGCAAACCTCACCAAAAGGGGCCCCAAACTGTTCACTCAGAATCCCTCTGTCACCCCCTTTCTCAGCATGTTGCATATAACTAAGGTAACCCCACCCTCCATGAGGTGCAGCCTCATCTGCATATACATTTTTGGAGGATCCCATGACTCATGACAAGAACACCTGGTGCCAGTCATGAGCACTAATGAGCAAAAGATCCTTTGTGGTGGGTAGCTGCAGTATATATACATACTGAGAAGTGCTGAGCTATTGAGTTGTTATGGCTTGAAATGCTGTGGACTCTGCTGAGATCTAGCTCAATAAACTGTATGGTCAATCATGAGTCTTTTGGCTTTGGACTAATATAATGTATAGTTACAGCAGGCAGCATGTCAGACTCATAATCTGAAGACCCTTGCACTATATATAAGTAGGTACAAAAGTGCTGTCTAAAAGTGTGTTTATGCCCCTCACATCCTTGTGCTCAGAGAGAGAGCAGGGTCTCAAAAAGGGGGAAGGGAGAGGAGAAGTTGGGGGAGGGCAGGGGGGTTACCTTACCCCCCTTCTTTATTTTCCTTGTTGTAGCAGTGGGGTGGGGACACATTCAAAGCAAACATCCAATAGTTAGATTCTATAACTGGAAAATTATAACATGCACAATTTTTCCATATATAGAATCTAATTATCGCAGGGTTTTCTTATACTCAGGGTCATCTTATATTTGAGTAAATATGGTATTTTGTATCCATTTTGCACAGGTGTATATAGAAAAGTAAAGAATCTGATTTCAAATGACCCTGTGGAACAGAGAGAAGTAAACTCAGTACTTTTTGTTTGCAAATGACTTTATGCATTTCCTTTTCTTTTTATTATTACTTTAGGTCAAGAGAAACCCAGCCAGAAATAAATAATGTTTTCTCTTCTTTTCACAACTATGGACTTCAGAAAGATATAGAGCTATGGGCTAACCTTTGCAGGCCAAGCTAGCTGCTACTTTGCATGAACCTTTTTTGCTTTGGGAACCTGTGGCTGCTAATGATGTTTGCCCTGAAGCCCCATTTTGATCCTTTGGGATGTTTTTATTGAAAGATTGATTTCCTTTCTCCTCTAACCCTTTCTGCCTTTCCTGTGCTTTCTTTTTCACTTTGTTTCATTTGCTTTGCTAGTTGTTTTGGTGACTGAGCACTGGATTTTAGACTGAGTTGCCAAATGTCAGTCAGGGGGCTGGAAAGAGATATATCTTCCTTTGGATTTGAGGAAGAGGTGTAGCCAAGCCAAGGAAAACAGAGAAAGTGAGGATGAAGGAGGAGGACATTTTCCCCAGCTGCTGACAAGGAGTAATAACAGGTGATAACAGAAGAGCAAATGGCTGAGGCAATTCTGAGACACTGAAATGGTTTGAATCCTTTGGTGATGCCTTATGTCCAAGGAATGAACTTGGATTAGCCTCTCCTAACTTGAAACTAAAATTCAAATGCAATTTGAAATTAATTTTTGCTTGAAATTTTACCTTTAATTTACATTAAAATAATGTTATAAAGGTCCTAACTGAAACTGAGGAAGCAGAAGGACAAGGAGGGCCTTCCCAGGTTCTAGCCCAAGAACTTAAGATACTGCTACCTGGGCAAGTAGACTCAGGCTCCAGGTGTTCCATACCTACAAGGGGTTTAAACTAGGGCTGTGCAAAATTTTGCCAGCTGTTTCATTCCAACACTGTTATGACCAATTTCGAGGTCGAAACAGCAAAATCAGAATGAAACAAAGGCCATCAAAATAGCCTCGAAACAGAACAAGGCTGGTTGAAACTTTTCAACCATAGGCTGGGGATGGGAAGTCAGTCCAGCTGGGCTGACTTCTCATCCCCCATGCTAGATCACTCCAGGGGCGGGAGGCAGATTGGCACGATCTAGCGCGGTGCACTGGGGAGCACCTCTGGCATGATCTACCTCTGGGGATGGAAAGTCAGCCCAGTTGGACTGACTTCCCATCCCCAGCAAAACTCGAAACAGTGTCAAAACAGCCTGTTTCGACGGAACGGAACATCTGTTTCGACTCGAAATTAAATTCAAGACAAAACGCTGTTCCCTTGAACCGTTGAAACACAAGGTGGAATGAAACAGTGCCGTTTCTCACAGACCTAGTTTACACCTTCTTTTCCTGTTTTCCAAAGTATTCAAACCACTAGGTTACACACAGGATATGGTCCAAACTCGTCTCCAGATCTTTTCTTGAAGTTGGTCCACCTTGCATTTACTATTCCTTGGGTGCATCTACCCGTGCAATTAATATTCCTGAATAAACTCCACTGCAGTTTGCTCTGGAGTCTATTGCTCCTTTGCACAGTGTTTACACTGTGGAGGCGATGGCTGGGGCATGAAGGTGCTACAGTATGGGGCTCACTGGCAGCCCCACACTATGGCACTCCCATGCATTAGCCAGCCCCAGTCACCATCTATACGTGTGTTGTGGTGGAGTAAAAAATATATTAATTTCCCCTCTCCCCTCCCACCTGTCTCTCACCCACTGACTCCTCACTTTATGTCTTCACTGATTGGCTTTCTTGCATGCATACCAGCCTCTGGCTCCTTTATTAGTCATTCCATCCAGGGTAAGCACAGACCACCTGCAGATGCTTCCTCAGCTCCATGAAGGGTATTTGTACCCAAAAGCTTGCATAGAAGAATTTTTCCAACTGAGTTGGTCTAATAAGAGATATCAAATTTACTCAAAGAACCTTGTCTGCCATAGCATAGTACTTTTGGCAGGCAATACTGTCCTACAGCAGAGTTAATTAGTTTATTCTGGCCTAATAGCGCCACATGTGTAGACAGCGATGCTTTACTGTGGACCTAATTAGTTAACTCCGCAGTAAAGCACACGTAGAGATGCCCCCCTTAGATAAAATAAATAAATAGCACTTGGAAAGTTTCTGTACCATTAGAGGCAGAGACCCAGGCTTGAAGCCAGAGCCATCTGCTTTTCAAGGCAGCATCCATCTTGCTGAACCACACTGCTTCTCTTGTGTTCTTTTCTTTTTATCTTCTATGTCTTCCCCCTTGTAACTACCCAGTGCACCAGTTCCAAGAGAAGGGCTGAAGAGAGGCTTAGGTTGTGCCTAGATTGTGGCCTTGTGGCTACAAACTTTGCTGTGAAGTAGAAGATACAAGTTCAAACCTGTATGGGTGAGAGGGGCATAGAATTTGGGTCTCCTGCTCTATGTGTATCTACTGAAATGTAAGGCTATTGGGTTAAAAGGTGGGAGAGTCCCTTTCTGGTGTCTAAAGCACACTGGACATAAATTTCCTACACCTAGGTTTTCAAGACTTAGCCTTACGTGTGTACTCAGGTGATTGTATTTTGTGGTGTAGCTACATGGCTGGACTGCCACCCAGCTGAGCATGCCTAGAAGGGGGATGCAGGCTAGGGCATAATCGCCAACTGTGCACAAATGCTAGAAACTGCAGTTATATGATGGAGTATGTGCCATTTAGGTGTAGAAAAGGAAATAGGATTTAGCTCTTGGTGACTCACAAAGTGTCAACCTGCTCTCAGACAGCAAGCAATAGGGGCAGCATCTTCTAGGACTGAATACGATTCTATAAATAACAAAGGAATCAGGAAGGACAGGGAATTTAGAAGGGAACAGTGACAGCATAAGCTTAGGAAAAATGAATCTCTCTGCTCTTCACCTTGGCTATTAAACATGGTTTTCAGAGAAGAAAGAACACTGCCTTTGTTTCAACACTCCTAGGGACTCAAATCCTTTCCTTCCATTACCCAGCAAAAAGAATAGGGTCTATGAGAAAGGAGATTCTTTATTAGGACTTTTAGAAAAATAGCCCTTCCCAAACTAATTCCTTTGCAATCAAAACAGGGTATTTGGGAAATTCTCTTTCCTTGCACTCATGAAACATGAGAAAAATACTCTCCTCAGCAAAAGAAATAGTGAAAGTCAGGACAAATCAACAAGTATCCCTCCTGTGCGCATGCGCGCGCGCGCACACACACACACACACATACACACACACACACACAGAGCAGTGGTAGGGTGAGCACACTTTTAGGAGTCTCATTTTGCTTCTACTCCCCCTAGGGCTGGTTTCTCATTCTGGACCCCTCTGAATGAGCTAAATGCTTGAATGCTATCCCAGGAAGACACAAGGCCTCTCTTTGTAGGTGGTAGTGTATATGTGTTTGACTGTGCGCTGAAGCAATAGGGCATTACCTCCTTGTATTGTTCCTAGTACATTCCCCCTCCTCAATACAAATCAAAGTAAATAATAGGGCAGGTATATGATAAGCTGGAATCAAATGCAAACCGTCACAAAATCAGAAGCGACTCTTCTGAACTTGACTAAGAGGAAATACTTGACAAGGTCCCAGCCTTGATTGGGAAAATCAGAGTAGTGACTTGGCTCCTCAGCCCCCCTCAACCCTGCCCTCAGCTCTCCCAGAGAGAAGTCTGAATGTAACACTATTGCTCAGGCTAGGCCTATGATTAAGTTCTGTTTTTCAAAGGTGATCTCAGCATGATTAAAACCAGGCGGCCCTATGGCGCGCGGCAAGGGAGCCAGATGTGATTTGCAACTGGATTGCCATTTCCTAGCCCATCTGCAAGCATTTGAGTGTCCACTCACTCTGGGTATTAAACCCATGACCCTCTCTCTTCCTTGACTCCCCCATCTCCTGTCTACTTCCCTCAGTGACACTTGAGAGGAGAGAAGTCCCTTTAGACTTGTTTGTCACTGTTACAACCATCCCTTTCTCACCCGGCCCTCCCTCCAACTCCCCGCCGTGGTTTCACGCTCCCATTATCCACCAGATGTTAGAGGTTAGGAGCCGACAGCACTGGCTTTTACCTCTCCCCTTTCTTTATTTGGATTTTTTTTTCTCCAGATCCCGGCGTGTGTGCGCTGACCCCAAAGCACTCCTGAGTCAACCGGCTGCGTCTGAATCCACTTAAAGGTGAAGGGATAAAGCAATTTTCTTCAAGATGTGGCATAAACTGTTTAGTTTTTGCTGTCTCCAAAGGCCTGTAATGAGAGGGTGGCCCCGGCCCAGAACAAGCCCTGTCTCGCCCTGATCTATAAAATTTGGAATAGGTTAATCTTTTGCCACAGTGCTGGCCTGTCAGCCCTTTTTGCTGAATTAGGGCTCTAATGCATGGATGGTGTCAATAATTGCCTAGTAAGCCATACTTAAAAAAAGAGTCACAATCAATCGTCCCAACATTAGGACGTCATAATGCATCAATCCTGCATTAAGAAGTTGCAATCCATCAATCTGACATTAGAAGGAACAATGGATGGTTGGGACTACTCCTAGTAATAACCAGTGCTACTCTTTTTGGCTTCTGTGGGGTCAAGCCCATTTACATCAGCTCTGGATTTGGCCCCAAAGGGGTTTCCTCCCTGTTCCTTTGTAATTGAATTCAAAGATCCTGAAAGGGAGGGCTTGTAATGCTGGCCTGAGCAGGCATATAGCAGACAGGGTTATAGAGGGCTCCCACCTCTTCAGCGCTGCCAGCACAGTTCTCTCCTGAGCTACAGCTCCTCCTTTTTTGAATCTGAGCACAGCAGAGCCCACAGCTCTAAATGCTCTTAAAAGCTGACTGTCAAATCCCTCACTTCTCCCTCAGCTGTTTTAATTCTGCCCTCCTAAACCTGACCATCTATTCTAGTTTTCTACCCCACAGCACTGCAAGTACACTGCAGTCTTGTTTGTTTCCTCATTCCTCCTTCCATCCCCTCTACTAGTGTAATCCCAACCTCTCCATCCCCAGGCTGAAAATACACCTTTGTCCTGACCTGCTGTCTTTGGTTACACTGTTCGAATCTTGGGCCCACCCATTTTACTTATGCACCAGTATACCTCAATACTGGTCTGCAACATCCCTGACTATTCTAGTCTAGGATCCCTGTGCCGCTGTAGTGAAAGGACCGTATTTCTGAAACACAAGGCCTATATTATTCTTGTACTGGACCTGTTTACAGCAGATATATCTAGTTGTGTTAAACTTGGGGTTGGATTTGCAGACTGGCTGTATGAGGGAAACTGCTTAAAGTCTCCAAACTTATTTTCACTAATGCCTGAAGTCACAGTTTGAACTCAGCTCTCTGAAGATAAGAGGCTCTTGAACTCACTCTGTGCCTCTTGTATTCCCAGGCCTCTTTTTAAAGTGCATGTAGCCATATCAGTTTCATGAGTTTTCTGGGAAGTGAAGTTCCAGCGCAGACAGCGAACAGCTAAAACCCTTTTGCTTTTATGCTTGTAGCTTAAGTCATTTCCAAACATAGTTGTTGCGCTAATTAGTGTTTTAGTCGTACAAGTTTTGAAACTTAAAAACAACCTTCGGTCCACGTTCTATAAAAAGAAACAAATGGGTTTCTGTGAATTACATGGAATAAATCCCATTTATGATGACACAAGCAATGCTCTTGCAATATGAAAGGTAGGCAGTTATGCTTCAGCAAACAATGCAGCAGAATTGGAATTCAGGAGTTTGGCAGCATGTTCCTGGATCTGGCACTGACTTTGTGTGGCTTGAGCAAGTCAGGTCCCTTCTCAATGTCTTAGTGTTCCCATCTATCAAGTGGGGATCCTGGGCTTGATTCTCCATTGCCCTGCCACCCTGTAGTCAGAATAGCAGTGTTTTATATTTGCCTGGCACTGCACTGAGAGCCTCAGATGACAAAGGCTGTGTGTAAGCCCTAAACAATTGAACAAGTTGGTGGGAAGTTTCAGCCCTACATTTTATAAAGCTAGGCATTTTATGAAGAGATCTAGTTCCTTCCCCTCCATCTTTCCTTAGTTACCAGAGTATGTAGGCTACAAATATAAAAGCTTGATTTGGTAGGGGAGGACTGGTGGAAAGCTGGGAATGTGAAAAAAGGGGTGGGATATTACTGCATACAGGAAACCAGGATACAGGATGAGAAGGAGCAAGTACAAGCTAGTTTTTACCATCCATACCAACCAGGGGTCTGTGATGCTAGCAAGGTCTTTGTTAATTTGGCCCTATCCTGGAAAGAGAAACTGAGACTATTATGGAATATCCCTGGAAGGAGCATGTTGCTAACAAGAGTAACCAGCTACACCTCCTTAGCATGGGGATGGAGAGAGCTGTATAATTCTTTGGGTGTTAGGTGCTGTACAAGATGCAAAATAAAGGATCTTAAAACTAGAAGCCAAAATTGGAGAAGTTGTTTCAGGTCGGTATGTTAAAGTCACAGGATGGGATTGGGGAATGCGATACAGATTGTTTATTGGTCTGTCTGTCAGTCTATTTTAGATATGAACTCCAGTATAAATTTAGGAAGAAAAAAAAAACCTAAGTTCCTCTGCCATCTCCCATGCCCTCTATATAAGGTATCTCTGCTTCTGCCAGGTCCAGAAGATGGGATGGAGGAGTGATATGCAACCTTGACCACCAGGGCTGACAAGAGGCAAGTGCTGCACTGTGGTGTGAGGAAATTAGCAGATAAAACCAGCCAGCAATTGGAGCAAGTCCTTTACTATTATAGTTACAAAGCAATGGCAAAATATGGTGTTCATTTATAGGCCTGATTATGCTCATTTTGGCCTCCCTCTGTCTCTTGCAGTCTGAGCTTCTAATGTTTATTGTGGTGCATTATTAACCCATTTTTTAATTTGCTGCATTCTGCTGAAGGAGCTGGGTTTAATGTTGCTTTCTTCTGTTGTGCCAGGAATCCCTCTACCCTCAAGCAGATGAGAATATGAGTTTAGGGAGGATTTGGGCAGAAGGCCACTGTAATTAGGTCCAACAGAAAGCACACTTCAATCAGGAAGGGCATATTCAGAATGCAGTAGGATTGTTGGGGTATGGAATGACTCTGTTGTTTCAGTTATTCCTCAGGCAGGACGGGTGAGGCTGAAAATAGCCTGGATTCCCCAAAATATTCTCCAAATCTTAACAAACACTAGACTTTTCCACACCATCCAGACTTTCCACTCTAGAAATTCTAGCTATGTCTCCCTTTAGCATTTCCAATGCTCCAGCTTACTCAGGTAACCCTTGTTACACTCCTTGACCTTCTCTCCCTAGCAGCCATGTTGCACCTAACTCATTCTGGAAAGAATGGCCCTTGCTTTACCTTCTCTCTTCCCAGGGGCCTAACCAAGTCCTGTTCCGTTTCAGTTAAGCACTTAGACTCCATTCAGCAACCAGTGGGGTCTAGATACCAGGGTACAGAGACCTTTCCTTCATCTAGTCCTGCCTGCTGGTAAAGTCAAGTAAAGCAGACGGAACAACTCAGACTTCTGGGCCTAAGACAGCACAGTTCCGTGACCCACAAGGAAGGAAAACAGATGAAAACCAGAGCTGGTTGTGTTCCTCCACTTCTACTATGTAAACCGGGTAACTTATAACTGGCCCATTCATATCTAGACCTATTTTTGCAATACACCTTGCCTAAGGCAAGCTTTTTGAAAGAATTATCCTGGCACATGTCCGCAAGGGGCCAGCAGGGGAGATTATGCTTAGAGGCAACCAACATGGGTTCATTAGAGGCAGGTCCTGTCACACCAACCTGGTGGCCTTCTATGACCAGGTCACAAAATCCTTAGACGCAGGGGTAGCAGCAGACATAGTATTTCTGGACTTTAGGAAAGCCTTCGACACTATCTCTCGCCCCATTCTCATTAAAAAAACTAGGGGACTGTGGTGTCGACACCTACACAGTCAAATGGGTCACTAACTGGCTGGAGGGCCGCACCCAGAAAGTGTTGGTGGATGGGTCCTATTTGACCCGGAGGGATGTGGGCAGTGGGGTCCCCCAGGGCTCGGTCCTCAGGCCTGCACTGTTCAACATCTTCATCAGCGACTTGGATGAGGGGGTAAAAAGCACCCTGTTCAAATTTGCAGATGATACTAAGATGTGGGGAGAAGTGGGCATGCTAGAAGGGAGGAATAGGCTGCAATTGGACCTAGACAGGTTTCAGGGGTGGGCAGATGAGAACAGGATGGGTTTCAACACTGACAAGTGCAAGGTGCTGCACCTGGGGAGGAAGAACCAGCAGCATACCTACAGGCTGGGGAACTCCCTTCTCGTCAGTGCAGAGGCAGAAAAAGATCTTGGAGTCATTATTGATGCCAAAATGAACATGGGCTGACAGTGTGGGGACGCGGTCAGGAAGGCCAACCATACCTTGTTATGCATCCACAGATGCATCTCGAGCAGGTCCAAGGAGGTGATCCTCCCCCTCTATGTGGCACTGGTCAGGCCACAGTTGGACTACTCCATCCAGTTCTGGGTGCTGCACTTCAGGAGGGATGTGGACAGCATGGAGAGGATTCAGAGGAGGGCCACCCGCATGATCTGGGGACAGCAGGGCAGGCCCTAGGAGGAGAGGCTAAGGGACCTGATCCTGCTCAGCCTCCACAAGAGAAGGCTGAGGCGGGGATCTAGTGGCCATTTACAAACTAGTCAGGGGGGACCAGCAGGCATTGGGAGAGTCCCTGTTCCCCCAAGCACTCCCAGGAGTGACTAAAAATAACGGTCACAAGCTGGCAGAGGGTAGATTCAGGCTAGACATCAGGAGGTGCTACTTCACTGTCAGGGTGGCTAGGATCTGGAACCAACTTCCAAGAGAAGTGGTGCTGGCTCCTACCCTGGGCGTCTTTAAGAGGAGGCTAGACAAACACCTTGCCGGGGTCATTTGACCCCAGTACTCTTTCCTGCCATGGCAGGGGATTGGACTGGATGATCTGCTCAGGTCCCTTGCGACCCTACCAACTATGAAACTATAAGGCAGCATTAAGCATCATAACAATTGGAAGAAGGCCAATGTGGTGCCTATCTTCAAGAAAGGGAAGAAAGTAGATCCGGCAAACAACAGGCCCATCAGCCTGACCTCTATCCTGGGGAAGGTCTTGGAAAAGATTATCAGAGAGGCCATCCTATACAGGCTAGCTGACAGCAATAACCTGAGGGATGCCCAGCATGGGTTTGTTGCGGGTAGGTCTTGCTTGACCAATCTCATTTCCTTTTATGACCAGGTGACCTATCACCTGGACAAGGGAGAAGAGATTGATGTCATATATCTTGACTTTAAAAAAGCCTTCTATTTGGATCCCATGATCACCTCTTGGTAAAACTGGCTAACTGTGGCCTCTACTTCACCACGATCTGCTGGCTGAGGAATTGGCTCCGCGGCAGGACCCAGAGGCTGGTGGTTGATGGGAGTCAATTGTCATGATGCTCTGTGACCAGTGGGGTCCCTCAAGGCTCTGTCCTAGGACCTTTACCTTTTAATATCTTCATCAATGATGTTGACATTGGTGTGAAAAGTGGGCTGGCCAAGTTCACCGATGACCCCAAACTTTGGGGTAAAGCATTCACACCTGAGAACAGGAGGGTGATCCAGGCAGATCTTGACAGGCTCATGAAATGGGAGGATGAGGGAACCTGATGGTGTTTAACACTGAAAAATGCAAGGATCTCCACCTTGGGAGGAAAAACCTGCAGCATCCTTATAAGCTTGGCAGTGCTACGCTGGCTAGCAATACAGATGAAAGGGACTTGGGTGTCATGATTGACCACAAGATGAACATGAGCCTTTAATGTGAAGCTGCAGCTAGTAAAGCGAGCAAAACACTGGCTTGCATCCATAGATGCTTCTCGAGCAAATCCCGGGACGTCATTCTCCCATTGTACTTGGCCTTGGTGAGGCCACAGCTGCAGTACTACATCCAGTTTTGGGCTCCACAATTCAAAAAGGATGTGGAGAAGCTTGAGAGAGTGCAGAGGAGAGCCATGTGCATGATCAGAGGTCAGGAAAACAGACCTTATGACGAGAAGCTGAGAGCCATGGGACTCTTCAGCCTGGAAAAGCGCAGGTTCAGGGGCGATCTGGTGGAACCTATAAGTTCATTAGGGGTGTTCACCAGGACCTGGGGGAACATCTGTTCACCAGAGCACTGCAAGGGATGACAAGATCAAATGGTCACAAACTCCTCTGTGACTGTTTCAGGCTGGATATGAGGAAGAACTTCTTTACTGTCTGAGCCCCCAAGGTTTGGAGTAGACTGCTGCTGGAGGTGGTTCAAGCACCCACTTTGAATGCCTTCAAGAGACACTTGGATGTTTATCTTGCTGGGATCCTATGATCCCTGCTGACTTCCTGCCCCTGGGCAGGGGTCTGGACTCAATGATCCTCCAGGGTCCCTTCCAACCCAAATGTCTATGAAATCTATGAACTTTGTGAAATCTATGCTGCCAGCTCAAGTAGGTTGAAAAATTATTCATTCAATAAGCATGGCTACTTTTTTGGTTTGCAGATTTTAAAGCTAGCAGGGGCTATTATGATAATCTAATCTGGTCTTCTGCATAACACAGGGCATAGTTTCTCACAGTAATTCCGGTGAGGAAAACTGCAATAACTATAATTGCAGATCACCACTTTTAGAAAGGCAGCAAGCAACCCACCATTGTCTCACCATGTTGTTTTCTGTTTATCAGTTTCCTAGTGTTTCAATTTCATGATATTTCTTTCATGAGCACAAAAAGTTTGGCTTATATTCATCTCCACTCTTTGCATCAGAGAGGCAGCAGCAAGGTGCCAGACTTCCATGCGTAGATCCTGAGATGGTGCAGAGTCACTTGGAAGAACTGGATGCCTTTAAGTCGGCAGGCCCGGATGAGCTCCATCCGAGGGTGCTGAAGGCACTGGCCGACATCATTGCAGAGCCACTGACGGGAATATTCGAACGCTCATGGCGCACGGGCCAAGTCCCGGACGACTGGAAAAGGGCTAACGTGGTCCCCATTTTCAAAAAGGGGAAGAAGGAGGACCCGGGCAACTATAGGCCAGTCAGTCTCACCTCCATCCTTGGTAAAGTCTTTGAAAAAATTATCAAGGCTCACATTTGTGAGAGCCCAGGAGGGCAAATTATGCTGAGGGGAAACCAGCATGGGTTTGTGGCGGGCAGATCATGCCTGACCAACCTAGTCTCTTTCTATGACCAGGTTACGAAACGCCTGGACACAGGAGGAGGGGTGGATGTCGTATACTTAGACTTCAGGAAGGCCTTCGATACGGTATCCCACCCCATACTGGTGAACAAGTTAAGAGGCTGTGACGTGGATGACTACACAGTCCGGTGGGTGGTGAATTGACTAGAGGGTCGCACCCAGAGAGTCGTGGTGGATGGGTCGGTCTCGACCTGGAAGGGTGTGGGCAGTGGGGTCCCGCAGGGCTCGGTCCTTGGACCGATACTCTTTAATGTCTTCATCAGTGACTTGGACGAGGGAGTGAAATGTACTCTGTCCAAGTTTGCAGATGACACAAAGCTATGGGGAGATGTGGACACACCGGAGGGCAGGGAACAGCTGCAGGCAGACCTGGACAGGTTGGACATATGGGCAGAAAACAACAGGATGCAGTTCAACAAGGAGAAATGCAAAGTGCTGCACCTAGGGAGGAAAAATGTCCAGCACACCTACAGCCTAGGGAATGACCTGCTGGGTGGCACAGAGGTGGAAAGGGATCTTGGAGTCCTAGTGGACTCCAATATGAACATGAGTCGGCAGTGTGACGAAGCCATCAAAAAAGCCAATGGCACTTTCTCGTGCATCAGCAGATGCATGACGAATAGGTCCAAGGAGGTGATACTTCCCCTCTATCGGGCACTGGTCAGACCGCAGTTGGAGTACTGCGTGAAATTCTGGGCGTCACACTTCAAGAAGGATGCGGATAACCTGGAGAGGGTCCAGAGAAGGGCCACTTGTATGGTCAAGGGCCTGCAGACCAAGCCCTACGAGGAGAGACTAGAGAAACTGGACCTTTTCAGCCTCCACAAGAGAAGGTTGAGAGGCGACCTTGTGGCTGCCTTTAAGTTCATCACGGGGGCACAGAAGGGAATTGGTGAGTTTTTATTCACCAAGGCGCCCCCGGGGGTTACAAGAAACAATGGCCACAAGCTAGCAGAGAGCAGATTTAGATTGGACATTAGGAAGAACTTCTTCACAGTTCGAGTGGCCAAGGTCTGGAACGGGCTCCCAAGGGAGGTGGTGTTCTCCCCTACCCTGGGGGTCTTCAAGAGGAGGTTAGATGAGCATCTAGCTGGGGTCATCTAGACCCAGCACTCTTCCCTGCTTATGCAGGGGGTCGGACTCGATGATCTATTGAGGTCCCTTCCGACCCTAACATCTATGAATCTATGAATCATTGCTTTAATTTATTCTTTTTGTGTTTATGTGGTTTATACGCTTGCTACCTGTACTGTATCTGTTTGCACATAGGCATGGGTGGATCCAAGAGAGAGGGATAGGGGTGTCCCTCTTTGGCTGTGTGGCACATGCACAATAATCTTTTTGAGATCACCAGCTTGTCAGTGTAGCTCTGGAACCCAGGGGGGTGAATTCTGCTGCCACAAGTTTGGCAGCAGGAAAAAGGTGGGTTTGGGGGGCAAGTAGTGATGGTGCCCACCCCTGGGTTTCAGAGCTGTGCCAATGCTGATTCTCAGGAGCTGTGCTGACAAGCCAGTGAGTTCAGAAAGTTCACTGCACATGAGCTGCACAGTGGAAAGGGTGTGCGACTGCACTCCTCTGCATATAGAGTTTTGTTTGATGGAAGGAAGTTTGTTAATGAATAAATATGAATAATGGCTTTCAGCATACTATTTGTTTTATCATGACTTTCAGTGTGGTTTCTTGGAGGAGATTTTCGAAGTCACCTGAAAGTTCTTGAAATCAGTGTCCAAATCCTACAGATAGATTGAAAATAACAGAACAACCAAGTATTTCCTGATTTTTCACTTTTATCTTTAGTACTACTGCTTCACCTTCTGACCTGCTTTGATCAATGAACTTCTGGTCATTAGGAGCAAAATCCATGTGTAGATGAAACAGGGGCCCTAAATTGAAGTGGTGGGTTTCTAAAAACGCCACTTCAATTTAGGGTGAAGTAAACCTCCGTGTTGTGTACACCTATGTCTTATCTGCCTCTCTGGTGGTGGGGAGGGGAAGGCAAGCTGCTGGTAGGCAGAGCTATTATTGGGCTGCAGGAGGAGGGTGCTTCCCTTCGCAGCAGTGGCAGGCCTCCCCCCCAGCAGCACCCATCCACAGGCAGCAGGCCCAGGGGGCACCGCAGCTGCAGAGGGAAGAACCAGGTCTGCATGAACTGTGCGGAGATAGGCAGGATCTGGTGGGGAGGAAGGGAATCAGGCTTGCCGCTTTTTTTTTTTTTTTTTTCCTTTGGTGGGGCCTGCCTTCCTGGGCTGCTGCCAGGCTGCCTGCACAGCCCCTGAGCCGCATGGAGCCCAGCGCTTCACTCCGCAACTGTAGGGCAGCAAACGAAAACTCCTCAGAGGTGTTTTTGTTTGCTGCACCCCAAAGTCATTTAAGGCACATTACACCACTGAATGGAATTAATGTGCAATATGCCACCAATGTGTGCGAACACCAACACCGTTAAAGCGGTGCAAAAGCATTTAACCCACTTTAAAGTGTCGTGCACACATGCCCATCATTTCATCTCACCCACCCACTGCTGCTATCATGTTTCCCCATTGAGAGTGATAAATCATATTGCTCCTGTGCAGCTGCATGAAGATTCTGCTGCCTGCTTTCTTGAATGGACATTTTAGGAGAATCTGGCATTGTTTCATGAATCATTCCGGATATTGATAATTATATCCTGTCTTCTCTTCTGGATGAAATCATGAAAATTCTGGCACAGAGAAAAACATGAAGCATTTACACATTGCAGCCTCTGACAAGGCTGTTGCTAGAGGATGAGGCCTAATGACCCTGATCCAGAAGCAAGTATTTACATATTTAAGGATCATCACGTAAGCAATCAGTGAGAACTCTTGACACAGGTACAGTCTCTTTCACTTCATTAATTAGTAGAATTAATCAGTCAACAGAATTACAATACACTGGTTTACTGGAAAGGATTGGCTTTGATTGGTTGGGTTATCTGTGGTCTCACAGTAATGTCAGTTATGAATGACCTTAGTTGAAGTTGAAATGGAACAGCATTAGTGATCTGATTTACCTCTTTTCGAGTCCTGATTGTTCATGTCTGATGCTTGACTCCATCTCAAAGCAGAGGGACTGTTCTGCTCTCCTTGTTTGGACTTCTTGCAGAAGTGAGTCTTGTGACTACGAGCTGTTACTCCAACCCAGTATCTAAGGGAATATTCAAGAGTCACTGTGCATCAGTGTCACACTGGCTTTGGGCAACATGCACTCTACCTTCCTTTATGATAATAGGGTGTGAATTGGGGTAGGGCAGTGTCGGCTACAGTGGAAACTTCTCAACACCAATTTCTGCTCCCCTCTAGATGAATCCATGGCCAGGGAGTCAGTGGAAGCAGAAAGACCAACTCCCTAGCATGCTACAAGAGATTCTGTAGGAGCAACAGGACCCTTCTGCTCCTCCCTAAAAAATGATAAAATCTCCTCAAGCCCTTCAAATGCACATAAGCCGAGGACAAAAATTCTCAGTGCCCCATTCCAAAAGAGACCACAAAGCCCAAATTCTGCAATGCGTTCCTACAACAGTGAACACTGTGGTCTCCAGGAAAAAGCAGAATTCTGTAAGATGAGAACCCTTGAAGTCCCATGAAAAAATCCCATAAGAGCCCAAGAGACCCTTTGCCCCCACCAAACATTAAACAAAAAAAAAAACCAAGATGATGAAATTCCTGCAAAATTACTATCCTCTGTGGATTAGGGTTTAGATTTGTTCCTTGAACCATCTGCTCAGCCTTATTTCCTGGCTTCGTTTTGTGCATCTTTTGCTTCTGATAGGAAAGATCACCTTCCCCTTTTGCCTGTATCTTTGTATTACAGCTGCATGTGAAATGGTTGCTGTGTGATTTACTGCTGAGTTTGGGGAAAGATTTGTATCGGAAGGTCCCCCCATTCTGTTATAATTTAGTGGCATTTTTTGAATTCCCCAGAAAGTTGACTTCTGTACATTTGCCTCTCCCCTGGAAAATAAATATGTGTCATCTTCAGACTAGATTTGAACCAACATATGGGTAAAAGTGAAGAGAGTGATTGGAAATTGAAAACGGCTATTTGCCATATATCAAGCAGGTATTTAGAATATATTATCTTTCCTTATGGGATGTGATGGAGCTTCAGGCATTGCTCACGTATGGAGTTCTCTCACAGGAAGAAATGGATTATCAGAGAAAAAAGCTTTAGAAAAAGCCTGGGATGTGGTAGCACAAATATATTTTCTTCTTTAGAGACTCTATAACACCAATGCTTTCTTTCCTTCTTTCTTTCCTTCTTTTTCTTTAGCACAGAGAGAAATTCAGTCTGTTTGAAATATAATACAGAGGACCTGATTCTTATTTACTCAAAAGTCCTTTTACACATCCCTGGCAGGGTACTGGGACCATGTGGTGGGTCTAACTTACATTTATACCCACTTGAAGCACCCTGTACATTGTCACAAGAGCAAAGAGGGGCTTTAGTATAAATTGCAGCCAGATACAGAGACCAACAATTTCACCTTTAAACTGCAGAGCTTGACTTCTTTATTTAAAAAAATGTCTTGACCAGTATTGGCCAACATTAGATGTGTCTCTCTCACTCTGCCTTTTTATCTTTCTGTTTCTTTTATACTACTGCAAGAAAGGTTGAACTTTCAGAGACTCAAATGCTGTCATCAATTATATCTGTGCAACTCTCCATTCACTTTGAAGGAGAAGATTGTTGCATGGGTGTTGCCTAGGGCAGAATGTGGTTGGATAAATGTAGAGCTGATCACAATCCTCCTGTATCTTTCATAGGAAAACAGTGCTGGTCACATGAAAACAATGACATTATTATGCTGACCTGTGCACAGTGGCAGCGTAAGCTTAAAGATGACCTGCAGAGCATTTGTAAAAAGTTGTGATTATGCCCCTTTTACTCTTTTTGGTGAAAAGAGAAAGCCTGAAAGGATTGTTTTTCCTTTCTGTTTTTTAAAAAGTATTTTAAATGTTTTGGGCTTGATTTTAGTCTTAGAAATATGAAGGTGGGATATTAAGCTTGAACTACCATGGTTTTTTTTAAAGACTTTACAAGAATGTTTAATGCATGCTCTGGCACCTTAGCTCTTTTTAAACTCAAGGCACCTCTGGATAGAATGAATACACCCCACAGACAATGCCAGCTCTTATTTTTCACTCTTTTGTTGACTAAAGAAAAATAATAGAGCCGTTTTCCTGTTGCAAAGAACTCAGAAAGATGGCAGCTATGAATTTCTATTGGAAATTGCTGGGTTTTCTTGTAAAACATGTTTGTAACCTAATTGTGTGGCACCCCATGACAGCCTTGAAAGCATCTTCAGGCACTCCAGGGTGCAATGGCACCCTGGTTGTGAATCACTGCCTTAGCTGAAGGAACAAGGACTTGTTAAGCTTAATAAAAGTGTTAAGAAAAAATAGTTTGACAGAAAATCTCTACCCTGTTCAGCTGTTGGCTTTCATCCTCTTCGATCAACTGATGTCAGTATTTCTCCTGTCATCACAGTGTCAGCCTATGGCCTGAAGCCCTAGAGAGTGGGGTTTGGCTCCTGTTTATGAAGAGGGAATAGAATGGCTCAGAGTTGCTTAATGCCAGAGAAAGAGGAGCCATAGGTGAGAGAGCTTTGTGCTAGCGTCTGTTGGTAAGCTTGAGAAATGACTGAATGGGCCAGGCCCCTTATGCACTGATTATTTGTTTATTTATTTATTTTTAAATAAAATGTGGAGGTGTTTTCCTTAAGTTGTGGTTAAATTTTGAGTTCACGAGTAATAAAACAAGATCTGTTCAGTTGTGTACTGATAGGATTACAGAATGTTATCACGTATGTTTGAAATGAAGGGTCATCATGACTTTCTTCAGTCTAGTATGGTTGGGTAATTGAGTCAGAAAAACACCAACGTTTTGTTTTTTGGTGACAAGAATTGTGTTCAGGGGTCTAAAGCTGAGGAAGCATAAGTAACTGAAGTTAACAATTAGCTTTGAAAGTGCTTTGCCTGGAACCGCAGTCTACTTGAGGGACTCTAATGAGGTCCTCCCTACCCAGCAGTAGAGTTGTAATCAAGGAAATGGAGAACACCTGAAGCAGCCGGGACAGCATGTCCCAAAGCAGTGACAGACATACATCCATGAACTTGACTTTACCCATCCTGAACAACAAAGTTTAAGTGGAGAGCAATGGAGGGAGTGGGGGAGTGATTAATACTAGGAAGCATTGCCTTATCAAACGCACACCTATACGAAGAGGGCTACAGTTAAAAATATTGCCAAGATACCTGTGGGTGGGAGTCTCACTTAATAGGTATTGTTTATGTATTAATTGCTGACTCAAATTTATTCTCTATCCCTCTTCTTTTCTGACCCAAATAAAGTTCTCTCTTTTTTTTTTTTTTTAAAGCCCTTGCAAATGAAGAAATTTTGTCTCTTCAGGGGATGCAGGAGGGTGATTTAGCTTATCCAGGTTTTAGGGAAGGGGTAGGATGGGCTTGAGCTGATATTTAAGTTTTCAGACAGAATTCCTAAATAATTGAACCTGGCCCTTTTTGTTGCTGACAATATTGGCCAGAAGGAGCACAAGGAGCACATTATTGTAGAGGGTCTTCCAACAGAGTCTGAATGCCTAGTCTAAAAAAAACAAACCAAATCTTTTAAAGAAACCAAGTTTTTCTCTCTTATTGGACACCTTTCAGCTATGTATGGTGCAAGCAAATATAGTGAAATTTATGCTTGGTTAGTCCAGGAGGGCTAGCCTAGGAAGCTTAACCAAGGCCTTCAACCCATCTGCAGTATGTACTGAATCATGGTCAAGAACTGGGGAGGTCACAGAATGCATCATGGGCCTTTGTATGGGGGTTCCTCATCCATGCTGTGGACAGGTAGGTTTCCATATATGGGAAAGTGATTTAATTATTAAACAGTTCCCAGTAGTGTTTTCAATTATCTGTACATGCTCAGTCAGTTCCTCCCTTGTCTGCCAGTCACTGCATATGAACACAAAGCTGTCAGGTTAGATGGTGCTACAGTTATCAGTGTGTGTGACTGGATTCATGGTTAGGGACTAGATTTTATTTGCTGGCCCCAGCCCCAACACATGGCTCAGGGTTTTAAAGAGGGTATTCTGTATTCCTGTGCTTGATAGGTCTTGATAGCTGTGGCCTCTACCTTTATAGTTAAGGGAGTAGTTAGAAGGACCCTTTCTGTTTCCTGCTTCAGTTGCTGGGTCCTTCTGTTTGAAGGTCCTTTATATGACTTTTCTAACAGCATTGCTATAACCTGACATGGGGGAGCTGAACACTGTACAGGAGTAGGTCCTTCTTTTTTTGTGTTGCTATGCACAGTTTTGCTGTTGCTTTGGCTGTGAAGTGTATGTCCAGATCTGACCTTTCCCCAACTTTGGATCTGTTTTGATTTGGGTTCACTCCTAGCAATGATTTGGCTATACTGCTCTTTTGAGGGCTGTGATCTTACCTTCTTAACTTTGTCTTGTGGGCTAATTGGATTTTTTTTAGCACTCTGGTCAGAAGTTTCAAGGGTATTGGAAGGGGGAGACTTGCCTCTTAACTATTCTTTCATGTGTAAGTGGGGTATGGTCATGATGATGCAATCTGTAAGCGTCCCAGCTTTTGAGACCCTGTTTAAAGCCACCATTGAACTGATCAGTTCCGTATGCTAAGAAGAACAGCACTGCCTGATGCTGTTACTAATCTGTTACTAATCTGTAAATGTGCTGCAGCTTTTAAACATAATATTTTCTTTTGTGGGGGTTTTTTCCAATGAGAGGTGATTTTTGTCTGAATGGGAGTAAAAGCAGATAAACACCCCAGTTATACCCCTATCCTAGTCTCAGAGCAGCTGGAACACAGTAAGCATACTATATTTTCAAAAAGTGTAGTGCATAGGGATTTATGATCGCGTAGAACATGTTGCCTTTTTGGTTTTGTTTTCCCTTCAACCTTCCTCTCCTCACAAAAACACATGGTCATTGACATCTGTGAACTATACACAGGAACTCTTTCTTTTCAGATGATTCTCACTGTCCCTTTCCATATCATCTAAGGTCTGTGCCCCATTTAAATCTCACGTAGGTCCTCAGGGAGGTGTTTAGAAGTCCTTATGTTGGCTCCCTGCAATGAGTAACCGCCAAGGTAAGTGTTGTTATGGCCACATCAGGAAGAAATTCAACACGGAGAACTCTGTATTCCTAATGCATTGTATAGGTGTTTCTTGAGGTCTTAACACCATGCCATACCAGAAAGGAAGACATGGGTGTATTTGAGTGCAGGGCATGAGGCCTCAAAATGTGAATCTGCATGACTACAAGTTGTTCAGGAGTGGAGATGTGAGCTGCATCCTCTTCTCTTCCTTACCCAGTGGCATCTGACCATATTTCTGTGACTTGAATCTAGTCTCATGGTCTGGGCTTGAAGATTCCATTTCATTGGTTCTCTCGTTGCTTCCTGTATACAAACCCTGTGTAAAAGGGATGGATTTTCAGCCACAGAATTGGCTCCTAAGCAATCAGGTCATAATCACATTTTGAGACTTTATAACTATTGCATTTATAGCCAGTAGGAATGTCACAGGTTCTGGATTTACATTTATAAGCAGGAGAGTTGGGCTTAACATTCCTAATTTACCCAAGGCTTATTAATAAATAAGTGAAAAATGATCATTGAAATGCAAAAGGATGCGTTATCTCAGATTCTGTCTCAGTGAGAACAAATTCCCTGGGTCATTTATTCTATAACCAGGATTCATAGCAGACACAAAGCATCCAGAGAGATGGGATCGATGTTGTGAACAGTGTCCTGCTTAGAGGCGCCTTTAAAAGGGGGAGAGCTCTCTTAATACATTGCTGTGAATTCTTAGGCAATGCACTGATCTGAGACTCCTCCAGAAGTGGGACTATTATCACTGCCCCAGGATGAGCTGTCAAAGAATATTCTGTGGACCTGTAGATGGAGTATGCCTTGTTATCTGCTTTGTATACTATATATCATTGTTATTAGCAGAAATTCTATCTATAGGTTGTTTAATATGCTCAAGAAGGAATCCTGCTCTGGTGGCTCCTTTATAGAGGGAGAAAGTTATGAAATACTGTGTCCTGGCTGAGGTTTCTTTTCCTCCAGGATTCTTGCTGCATCTCTAGATAGCACGCTGATTGTAGTATAAGCTCATGCTTTCAAAGGCAGTAAATGCTAAACAGACCAACTAGTGATCCAGCCCCCTTCTCCCCAGAGCTCTTCCAAGGGAAATTTTCTATGAATGACTTTAGCAGAACTTCATGAAGAGCTATGAAATACACAGCGATGAGATCACAAGGCCTCCATTTAATAGGATTTCTTTTTTTGGGTCTCACGAGTAATGTCATGTCAATAATTCACTGCTGCAACTCCCCTTCTGTTTCTTAGCAGTACTAAAGAACCCCAGACAGCTTCCCAGTGCACACCTCTGAAAAAACATGCATACACTTCAAGGGCCTGATCCAAAGACCCCAATGAAGTCAATTAACACTTATAAAATACATATGACAAACCTCAGGTTTTCATACAGGGTCAATGGGATGGATTAGACCTTGGTTTATAGCATCTCCTGAGTGTTGGTTTAACTCTTAATTGAAAAACAAACAATAAACAAAGTAAAAATGAAGTCCGCAATGAGAATTATTTTAAGTATGGATTGTAGTCAGGTAGCCACTCAGGAAAATGTAAGTAGTGTTTATGAAAATGCCCATCCCTGTACACTGGCTGTGTAAACAGAATTCAGATAATGAAAGTAGAAAAGTGGAATGAATGCCTGAAATATAAACATCTCTCAAATAATTCAGAGTTTCTTCCCAGGAAAAAAAAATGGAGGAGAGATCACACTGCACCTTGAAGGTCAGTGTTTTGGGTCTCTAGATGAAAAAGGGAGGTAAATTTCATAATCTGAAACTAGAAAAGGACTGATCTAAAGGGGTCACTGGTCTCAACTGCTGAGATGTAACATGGAAAGAACAATTATTCCAGAGTTATCCAGGATCTAAACCTTGAGGTCTGGTTTATAGCACACATAAGTAATAGGATTCTTTCCATTGACTTCAACAGATTTTAGGTCAGGCCTGATTCAATACATGAGCTCTGTCATGTGAGCTTTATAAGTGGTGTCCCCTCAGTTAGGTGTGTGTGTGGACATCTTTTTAGATATAATAGGCATGTCATCCCAAAACTTTAACCCCAACATTGAACCAAGGGATGCTGGAAATTTGAAAATCCTAGGCTACAATTGTTCTTTGTGTCCAGTTTTGGCTATTCCACTTCTAAATGATGAACAGGAGTTGCAAAATGGTGAGATAACTTTGGTCATCTCCCAGCCTCCCTGTTCCAATCCTGCCCCTTTCTGTGCTGCAGCTAATAAAGCGCTCTGTTAAATGGAAAGTAGACAAGAATAAGGGAACTGAAATTGCTTTAGCGTTATGAGTGCAGCTACTATATGTTGTGTCCATCCCAGTTAGTGTCTGCGCAGTTAAAAGCCTCTCACTGAGTGTCAGGACCTGTACATTCATTAGCACAAAAGTCCCCCTGCTTGCCAGTGCTCTGATTTCTTTTGCCAGTTGTTTTTTCCTTCTTATATTTTTTCCTACTCATTTGAATTTCATGTCATCAGCATATCTGTGTGTGGATGAATTATTACCAAAGAAAGGAATGATAAAGTAAGACATAAGGCTGCCAAGCAGAGTGCAAAGACTGAATGGAGTTTTCTGAAATTAGAGTTAAAAAAACAACAAACATCTGAGAACCCTCAAAAAATCCAGGATGAGTAACTATCAGTGAACATCTGTTCAAAAGCTGCTTCACCATGGTGAAAGAGTCAGGTCTAGAAGGATAGTGTCTTTATTTTGGAGAACATGAAATAGCCATTAAGCACCTGCAAACATGCTTGGCTACATTGTTTCACACCCCGCAAGACCTTTAGACCCTTTTGTTTACAATTGTCTCCTTGATGCCTCCATTTTTAAATGCATGAAGGTAGGTAAAATGGCATATGAAGTTATCTCTTGTATCTTTGAGGCAGTAGGGGCAGAGGATGAGTGTATTTACATCTTTGCATCAGCTCCAGAGATGAACTTATTCATAAAAATAGTAGGAACAAAAAATTCCTCTCCATGCCTGGCTGCCATGGTACACTCAAACTACAGAAATCACAGTTCTTTTTCTTTCTTATGTCCAGGGCATGGTTTCCAATGGGGAATCCTTACTGGGAGAGCCTGTGTAATTTTGCTCACCTCTAATTTTGGTATTAAGTTGTTTTGGGACTAGCCTCTGATGCTTAGGAGACAAAGTCTGATGCTTGGATTTCTTATGGCAATAGAAGCAGCTTCTTTCCTGATTTCAGTCCATCGATTTCAGTGAAGCAATATCAGCAGATATGATCCTGTATGCAAGATAATCATTTTGATTCCATTTAGCTTAGATGTGTTGCTAGTGGGCTGTGTGCACAGACATACCTGGGATGTCGCTCCCAGCAACAAAATGTTTTTGCAAATTCTCTCGGGTAGGACAGCAGTGCCGATCCCAAGAACTTGTAGGGGAATTCTTTTGTGTTTTTCATACAGTTCCCAACTGGGAGATGTCTAAAGAACATTTCTCTCTGACAAGCGCAGTTATTGGCCCTAATTTGGCATACATCAGAGACAAAAACCCACAATCTAAGTATAAGAGAAAAGACAGACCAATTTCTTCACCTTGTTAGTTATTTACCTTACTGTTACCTAGCATATAGGTATCCCACAACATCATTCATATGAACTGTGGATTATATCCCTTGCAAAATGGATTCTTCTATAGACAAAAAACTTGTTGCCAATATGTTCAAAATCTCTCCTATTCCCCTCACTGATATCTTTATCAAATTCCTGTTGACACATGTTTAAAAAAACACACAACCCAGCAGTGAAAGCTCTAACTTAACGCCTCATGTTCCTCTCAGATTTCCAAAGCACTGAGGCCTTGAGAATATGTTTCCAATATCCTCTCTTCTCTCTCTGTTAGTGTTTTACTCAGCTCCACGCTGTGGAGGTCCTGACCTCTGCAGTCTCCAGGGGAAAGGGGTGGGGAGGGGGGTCGGGTCCTGTCAGAAACCTGCAGGCCACAGCCTGTGTAATATGCCTGGTTTCCTCGGTTCCTCTAATACATTTAACCTGGAAGAGGCCATTGCCGGCCAAAGATTAGATTACCAATGTTGGCATGTTTGGCCTAACAAATGGCAAATGGATGGTGTGCCAGGCAACGGCTAATCACTGTTGACACAGATCTATTGCGAGGCCTTTTAGAGAAGGGGATAGTTCATGTCTGCATTGGCGTTTTGTCTTGACAAGAGAAAAGAGAGTTGAGAAGTTGAGAAGGCCATCAGAGTACCTGTCTCTTTGAATCCAAGGACTTTCCAACCTATGTGTCATTTTTTAAAGGTCTTATAGGCCTTCTCTGAGGACGATCTAAATGTCCCAGCCACCTCCAGGCAATGGGAGATGAGAGTTTGAACCTTTCTTTTAGCAAACCTGTTCCATAAAAAACCACAACAATAACCACTGAGACCAAAAAAGTGAAAAATTAAATTAAATTAAATTAAAAAGCAATAACTTAGGGCATGTAGATGAGAGGGGAAGGAGGAGAAAACAGACTACAGGTCGCATTGAGGAAAATGTTTTCCATAGGCCTGGCTTTAGAACTGTTTTTTTGTCTCCTTTTTTATATCTTCTCTTCTCCTTCATAGGAGGAAAAAAGAGGACACAGCTATGTAGTAGATACAAGGTCAGTTTTAATTTCTGAGTTTTTTTATTTCTATTATTAGTGGATCTCAACACCTGGGCTGGCTCTTGTTTCTCCATGATGCTGAGCTCTTCCAACTCTCAATGATATCAGTGAAATGAAAGGATGTTTACTACCAGCCAAGAATTGTTCAGAGTTTCTTGAGCTAGTCCCACCTTTGCGCACCCTCTGATTAGGGGGAAATTTACTGACACCTTGATTAGAGCTGTGACTTAGGGCTGTGCGAAGCTTTGCATACTGATTCAATTTGGAGAAGATTCAGCTTGATTTTGCTGGCTGAACCTCCAAATCCGCATCGAATCAGGAGACTGATTTAAAGAAAGACCAATTCAGAGAGTTTAGAGATTCGGGCAGTCCCCACTCGCTGCCACAGGGAGCTGGACCCAGACTCCGTGCTGGTAAGTAGGGGGCGGGGGAGGAGGGCTGGAGGTGGGAGCAGGGAGCAATGGAGGACCCCTGCCAGGCCCCACCCCCCAGCTCCTGGCTTTTTAAAAAAAAGCCCCCACTTACTGGCTGCTGCCAGGTGGCGGGTGATGCCCTGCTGCTCCCACTGTCCCATGATGCAGGGGGTCTCTGCCATGAGCCCTCCGATCCCCGCCCACTCTCCCAGCCCCATCAATGTCTGCCCCGCCCGGCCCCAGCTCCCGATTCTATAAGAAAAAAAAACAAACCCTGGACTCACTGGTGCTGCAGTGGCCTTGGGGCTTCTGGGGCTGCATGGCAGAGCCCCCCATGCAGTGGGGGGCAGCGGGGATCATCCCCCTCCCCCCCCGTGCCTGACGGGAGCTGGTGAGTGTGGGGCATTTTTTTATTTCCTAGCACTATGGAAGAAAGAGACTTGGGGGTCATCATTGACCACAAGATGAACATGAGCCTGCAATGCGATGCTGCGGCTAGTAAAGCGACCAAAACGCTGGCTTGTATCCATAGATGCTTCTCAAGCAAATCCCAGGACGTCATTCTCCCCCTGTACTCGGCCTTAGTGAGGCCGCAGCTGGAGTACTGCGTCCAGTTTTGGGCTCCACAATTCAAAAAGGATGTGGAGAAGCTTGAGAGAGTCCAGAGAAGAGCCACGCGCATGATCAGAGGTCAGGGAAGCAGACCCTACGATGACAGGCTGAGAGCCCTGGGGCTCTTTAGCCTGGAAAAGCGCAGGCTCAGGGGTGATCTGATGGCCACCTACAATTTATCAGGGGTGACCACCAGTATCTGGGGGAACGTTTGTTCACCAGAGTGCCCCAAGGGATGACGAGGTCGAATGGTCACAAACTACTACAAGACCGTTTCAGGCTGGACATAAGGAAGAATTTCTTTACTGTCCGAGCCCCCAAGGTCTGGAACAGCCTGCCACCGGAGGTTGTTCAAGCGCCTTCATTGAACACCTTCAAGATGAAACTGGATGCTTATCTTGCTGGGATCCTATGACCCCAGCTGACTTCCTGCCCTTTGGGCAGGGGGCTGGACTCAATGATCTTCCGAGGTCCCTTCCAGCCCTAATGTCTATGAAATCTATGAAATTTTCCATCTCTGCCACTGACTTGTATCTCCCTGACCAAGTCATTTCCCTGCCTATACTTGTTGCCAATACATTCTCTATCTTGTCTGACCCATGCTGTGCTATCTGGCATCTTGCATCCAGTTCCTGGCTAAAATGTGGGCACCAGTTTAGGGCTACTTGGGTGCTCTTCACTTTGGCTTGGACTGATATTATAACAGTACTGTAGGGTTAAGGGACAGAACTAGAGTATACACAAGTTTTATAACTGAACCATTACTTGATAGTGAATACTGCCTGTGTAGTAGTAGAGTTCACAATTTGTGGGTATTGTTTTATCCTCAGCTATTCTTATTTGACTTGCATGGCCTGGGTCTAGACTTTGGGAAATGTATCTGTCCCTGTATGTTCCACAGTTGCTATTCATGGAGACACTATTGTTAGAACCTCCTCGGTAAAATGGAGAAGGTGGATGTTAATGAACCAAGGACTCTGAAATTTGCTTACAGCATTGGTCCAGAATAGCCTGGATTTCATGATTTTTCATGTGGCTGGGTCTCTGAGGAATCCTCTGGGAGACTGGTGTTACTGGTCACTGTACACGTTTTCATTTGGCAGGTTGCTTGGAGTAGAAAGCGTATACAAATAAATACAGTAAATAAAATGATCCTAGCAGTGACTGGATGGACTTTTTAAATTTTCATTTGACCATGTGAATGCACCCATTTTAGATTCAGACCTTCCTATTCTAACCACTGCATTGTCACCTGAAGTCTAGATGACGGCAGCATGTTCTGTATAGAACTAGAAAGCTAGAAACTGGAGTTAGAGCAAAATGTGATGGCTCCCTCAACATCAAATAGGATTTCTCATTTGAAACACTTGATACCAGTGAGCCAGGGATCTACACTGGTTACTTGTTGGCTTGGGAGGCGTTTAAAATGTTGGTTTTGTCCTATGAAACCCTGAATAGCTTGTGCTTGCCTAGAGACCCAAGAGACTTAAGAGACCACATCTTTCCACCATGGCATACTGTCACTGCCATGGGCAGAAGAGGTGCGTTAGCCTTGATTTAAAGAGGACGGGCAGCTCTGGAAAAGAATTCACTGAGAAGAGCTGTTTGGGTTTCGGACTTTTTTTTCTGCTTGGGTTGAAATGAGTTAAATTTGCTAAACCTCAGGGAACACTGCAGAACCATTTTGATTTGAAATGGGTACACTGAGAGCAGGTACATAGGGATGGAGAGGCATAATTCAGGCTTGTTGTTTTTTTTAATTATTTGGTTATTTTCTGGATTTGGGATATATTTTTCTACATTATGCATCTGGGAGTGGAATGTACTAATATACTCAAAATCTCTCAAGGAAACTGCTGAATTCCTCCACCATTTCCAGCCTCTATGGCTGAACTAGATTTGCATAAAGGATGAGTGTTCCTTTGCAAGGTAGGCTCAGCCACATTTTTCATATTGTTTTGTATGCACAAGGGGCCAAACTGCTCTTAGTCAGACTGATGTCAATCTGGAGCCATCCCAGTGAAATCTAGAGTTTCTCCAGATTTACAGTTCCTATAGAATATATCCATGGAAGGTTAGAGTGTGTGCGTGCGTGCGTGCGTGTAGTTTAAGGGTTGCTTACGTGTTCAGATGTTTATGCTTTTATATACCCCAGGAGCACGTGTGCTACTCTGTTTGCATATTACACGTCTGTCATGCTTCTGTATGCTGGCACTGGTATAAAATGTGTCTAATGCATAGATGTCATATTCCTTGGTTAATTTAAAATGCTAACAACCCAAATAAACAAAAGGAAGGGAAGTCGAAATCAAAATTTTGCCAGAGGATATGTTTAGTTGCTTCTGTTTTCTTCACAAATTAAAGGAAAAACATGCCAGGCGGGGGAGAGAGTGTGAGGATACCACTGTAAGAAGACTGGAGTTGGGGAAGGGAGATATTGTTTGTACTGTTTCATTGCTAATAAAAGTCTTATCAATCTCTGTTTTGGATGCTGAAAGCTGTTCCTTGATCATGCAAAGCCTCTGAGATGGGGGCAGAGGAGGACCTGGGGGAAGGCAGGGAAGAGAGTCGGGGGTGGAATAGAAAAAAAAGAGTTATAGGGCAGAGCATGAAAGGACCATTTTAGTTTAATTACGAAGGATCATGAGAGAGTTCTCAACACACACACACACACACACACACGCGCGCGTGCGCGCGCACACATACACAGTCCCTCCCCCAGAAAAAAAAAAAAACCCTTCATCACACCGATTTTTTCATGGTCTGGCAGTCAAGTGATAAAATTATCAGATGAGGGTCCCATTCTCCTCTCCCGCAGTCACTTTCGCCAAGTGCACCACGTCTGAAATAATGAAGCAGATTTGATTAAATTTTCGCTGGCTGAAGCAGCCACGCTAATTTGGAGATGGGCTTATTAGTTTAATGACCGATCCAAATAATCAGAATTCATTAGCATTAGTGCCACTATTGTCAGCTCAACATTAGCCCAGGGCTCCAGTACACAAAGATGTATAGTTATATATTTATATAGAGAGAGGCTGTATTTATACACAGAGAAAAAGAGAGAGGGACATTGATAGAGGAATTATACATATGCATTTACATTTTATACTCTTATTTTGATCACCTTTTTATTTCCCTGCAATTAGAATCCCATTAAAGGAAAAAACAGTTATAATAAGGCTATGTGAAAGCAAGTGCCACAGTTTGAGTCAGATTTTAGTAATCTAGCCCTGACAAATGGTCTAGGGAAAGTTAGGAACCAATTTTTTTCCCTTATAGGAAGTAAATGACTGGTGGTTGCTACTTATGTCCTGAGATGGTGGAAGACTAGTGCTAAGGATTAGGGGTAGAGGAAATAAATTCTGGGAGGGGCAGACAGATTTTAAGACCTTTGAACTGCTTCTCACTCACCACAAATGGGAAGGGGGTAGGGGTCTCTATCAGTTCAAAAAAGGCTCTCGGAGAAACTTTGAGCCTTATCTTGTCTCACCAACAGCAGTGACTTGAGAATCACTCTACCAAAGACAGTGGAACCATGGTAAAGTTGGTGTAAATAAAAAGAGATTTAGGATAAGCTCTGATTGATGGTGGTAGCAGCTCAGCAGTTATCTCAAACTATTACTGGTATTCTGCTTAATGCAATAAAACAATACTAATATAACATTAGGGTTGCACAAAAACACCTCCAGGAATATAAAATGAAAGGATCCAAGTATAGTGTCTACTCAACCTGGATGCATAGTATGTCTGATAAACATTTTATACTATAAACAGGAATATATTAGAATATTGTTCCATATACAAAGGAAGACGGGAACAGACAATACTGTAGAAGGTTGAGATTTGAAATACACAACAGTCTGAATATTGTGCTGGAACTTTAGTTTTTCCATTTCTATATCTTTTGTGATTTGTGTTTTGAATTGTACATGGCATTAACATGAGTTCTTTGCATTTAACCTCCTTGTTTTTAAAAGCCCTTTTAAGGAATTTGTAGAGCATAATTTAAGCTTATGAGCTAGATAGTGTGAGATTACATCTGTTTGAGTTTTCTAGGGGGTTTTTCTTATAGCACTTGTTTAACATTTGTGAGAGAACTGGATCTGCTAATCTATATTTTATTGCTTTCAATGATTTACCTTGGTTTTACTTCTCTAAAATACCAGCCATTCATACCTGGCATAATAGGTGCAAGCAGGTAACAGAGTCCATATTCTTCATTTTTCTGACAGCTAGGAGTTGAAGCCCCGTGTAATATCTACGCCTGATCTGAGCAGGAGGTGATGTGCTAGGAATTTGGGTTTTCCATTTAAGGGCTGCTGAAACTTGTACATTCCAAAGATAACACCGAATGCAACTTGCTCAGTTTGTGCTTAGGTTGTTTTTGTTCTGTTTTTGGTTTCTTCACTACTGTAGGCTTTAGAGATTTCAGTTTCATTGCTTCTAACCCTTATTAGGATGCATTCCATATACTCTTTATTGGTAAACCAGGATCAAGGTGTATTAAGAAAGACGTTGAAGGTTAACAAGAAGCTTTTAGTATTTTAGAAGCTTTTTAACACCTGTCAGTCCAGTTCAGGTTTTATCTGGATGTACTGTTGAAGGTTATGAAGTACTATTCAGTACTGGAGTCAGATAAGGAATGGTTGATGGGATTTTCAAAAGCACTTAAGTGATTTAGGAACAAAAGTGTAATTGACTTTCCATGGGACTTATCTTCCTAATTCCTTGAGATACTTTTGTAAGCCCTACAAGAACCCTACTTTACATATCCAATAATTCTAGAGAATATTTTTTAAACCTGGCACATCTGATATATGTACTGCTGCCTTCTTATAAACATTTGCATCAATTACATGACTCATATACTGTACTGAGTGCCTAAAAATATCATGTTTGTTTTAACTAACTCTCAGGGTATAGTATCCCAGCCTCTAACAACGTTACATCTAAGTGTTTGGGATGCTCTCTGTCATGTTTGTCAGTCACTTGGATATCATCTAAGAAAGGGTTTTATTATACTGTTGTTATAACCACTGAAAATCTGGTCCCCAGGTCTCTGAAACAGTGTTTGTAGTCTTGGAAACAGTCAAGTGTTGATGATTTTTTTTTTTTTTATACCTTCAGCTAAAGATAGCTTCAATGTGAGGAAATGGTTATTGTTGTGCACATAACACTAGCTTTATAAAGACTGAAATCTCAAAATCTTATGTGGTCATCTTATGAAGACTGGCACAATAGCAAGCGCCAATGAATTGTACATAACATATAAAATCTTTTGCAGCTTTGGCTTCATATTTCAGAAATGTGTTAATTGTTAAGCTGATGGCAAATAAGTCTCCATACCTTACAGCATTTGAACTCTCATTTCTTTTTGGCATTTGGCTTTCCAATTAGTACATAATATTAGGCAGCAGATGTGTCCATTTGGACATTATATTTAGAAAATGTTTTAATATATTTAGCAGCATTGGCTCAAAACTACAACTAGTTAAAAATTCTTGAGCTTAATGTTTTATGAGATTTTTTTTAAATTGAAAATTCAGTTTTTCATTAAAAAATCACAGCAGGGCTGACCAAATATTTTGATTTTTTAGAACATGTTGGAAAACATTAACAATTCTGGTCTTTTGAGGAATTTTGAAATGTCAAAAATCAATCTAAATTTTAGAGAAAGTGTCATGTTTTTTAACTTGTTATAATAAAAACATCACCAGCCATCATAATGTGGTGTGATATTTTGAAATCCTTTTTATATAATATTGTTTTACACATTAAACTGAAAAGGTTATCCTTATATTGAGTGTTTGTGTGTGTTGGTACTACAGAGAATTACTGGAAATTGTTGATTTAGGTCTAATGGAGCATAAAATATAACATCTTGACTCTCATGCTCTTGCCAGCCCTTAAGAAAGGCACGAGATACTTTAGTACCTTCTCCTATACATTGAGGTTAATTCAGCAAACAAACCCAGAAAGCTTCTTTCAGCTTGGAGGGGAGATATCTGAACGTCTTCAAAAGAGGAAAATCTCAAATGAGCAACTGAATTTTTAAAGGGAAAGGGGGAAATCCAAAATTAACTGGCTTAATTGCTGCTAGCTTTGCATTAAAAATATTATACAGAAGGGTCAGAGGCTCCTGAAACAAGATGGCTAAGTATCTAATGATATAATAGACTTCTAATAGGAAAAATGGAGCATTGAAAAGGAATTTTTAATGTATAAGCAGAATATTAAATAGTTTACTAAATACAGTATTCAGTGAAAGAACAGTGGATGTGCCTTTTCATTTTACAGTCATCATTGAGGAAGGAATTAACACATATCAACCTAGATTCAAATGTAGGTCAAGCAGTTTCTTTACAAAGCTTTGAATTCTGTTCTCTCATAGATGGGTAAATCAGCAGCAACTTTACTGAAGCCAACAACACCATATCAATAGTTTAGTGTTACAACTGCAAACAGGGGCAGG
Organism: Alligator mississippiensis; assembly: GCF_030867095.1. Lineage (NCBI taxonomy): Eukaryota > Metazoa > Chordata > Crocodylia > Alligatoridae > Alligator > Alligator mississippiensis. The sequence goes on from NC_081833.1 coordinate 24,502,094, forward strand.
CCTAAAGTGATAATAAAATATAATTTACAGATCTCAAAGGCTATGTTTACAAGCTTTTCAATATATTTTCAAAGCTGGTAGATATAAAATGGAGTTTGAACACTACTGATAATAAGCTAAATGTGTTTCTCATGTTTAACTGGATGTTTAACTGTATTAGGTTCGATGTGCTGGAGAATCAAAGCTCTCATTTTGATTTTTCTAATAAATTCTTAATGCTTATTTAGAGAAGCAGAACAGTCCTAAAGAGTTAGAGGTCCATACAGATATTCTGATCATCCTTCAGAAATCTCAATCGGCTGCTCTGCCAAGCTCCTTGGAGCTGTTCCTATTAGCATCTGGGATCTGTTTCAGTGAAAAAAGAGTGCCCTTTCTTTTGACAATGTTTAGCCTAGCCAATAGGAATGCTGAGGACACTACCCTAAAAGAATGAACTCCAATTTAGCCCTTGAGATACATGCCAAGAGCTTTTAACCCCCTGGTAGTGGAATTATAAATATTTTGCAGTGCAGATACGTTTATTTATAAGATGATGTATAAATGAGCAACCAAAACACCTCACTTGGTTTCAGATTTCCTGCATCTCTTTTTCCACTGCCACAAAAAGCTTTTTTCTAATGAAGTAGGTTTTGAAAGTTCTGCCTTTAAGGATATACTGATGGAAGTAGAAGCTTTGTGTTCAGTGCTTGTTTGACTTTCTGAAGCCCATTCTTTTCATTTACACGCTGTTTGTCTTCATAATATGATCACAGCAATGACAGTTGTTACTGTGATGGGGGAAATTGGGTTATTTGATTGGTAATAAAATAACCCATCTTTCTCCACTAGAGGATGGACTTTTAAAAATTCCCATTCCCAGTTAGTTACCTATGTAAGTGGGTGGGGTTTCAATACTGCTTACCACATTAGGTGCTGACCCCTTTTGAAGATGTGACCCATCTTTAGGGGCTTAAATAGGTGCTAAGTTATTTGAAAATGTAGTCCTGATAGTGGGTTTTGAACACTTGAATCTCTGACCCTGAGCTCTTTTAAATATCTGACCCCACGCAGGAAGCTTGAATCTTGTCCAGATTGTTAGCTCTTATCACTGAAAGCCTTATGGTCGCTCAGTCTGTGCAACATTGGAAGTCAGGAGGTCTGGGCTCTATTCTTGAATCTGCCATTAACTTGTTGTGTGACTAAGTGTCTCATAACTCTCTGCCTTAATTTTGCCTGTGATGATTTGGGGAATCTGTCTATATACAGTTCACACATTCTCTTGATGTTATGGACTGTTAGTATATATTCATCTGAAATTGCAACTTGCAAATTGATTGCAAGGTCAGTTCGACTTCTCTAATGTCTTTTTAGCTCTGTCTTGGACAAACTTCCAAGAAATGGAGATGCAGGACTAACAGCAAAAGCTGTTAAACCTTGAAGATTCTCCATTCCAATGGAAGATGCTTTGGATAAAGGGTTGACTGCCACTTAAAGAAAACAAAACAGCGTGCCCAGGTGGGTTGGTAACTAAGGGATGGATTATCTGTTGGGGGACTTTTAGCAACTGTGATGCCAGTTGAGGATCATCTAATGAAGAGGTATGAAACTAGAAGTGAAGTGGTCTTTAACCAGACTTTTTGAAGAGAGTGCAGAAGAAAAGGACAGCTTAAGGAAAGAGAATGCAGGATAGACGAAGTAGAAAAGGGGTCATAGGAAATTACGGCTGGAAGGGACCTCACAAGGTCATCAAGTCTGGCACCCTGTTCAAGGCATCAAGTCTTGAATAAACCACCATAGCCAAGTGCCTGTTTAATCCATTTTTGAAGATTCAAGTGTGGAGATTCCACAACTTCTCTAGGTAGCCTGTTTCAATGTTTGTCCACCCCCATAGTCAGAAAATTCCTCCTGCTCTCCATCCTAAATTTCCCCTGCTGCAGCTTGAGGCCATTGCTTCTAGTTTGTCCCTTTCAGCCATAGATAAATGTCCATCTTCATCCTCTCTCAAATCATGTGTAAAAGAAAATTAATAATAGTGGAATCAATGGCTCCCCTGAAGCATCACAGGCATAATTGTGATACATGCTGGGTCTACATAAAAGTTCCCAGGGACAGATAACTTGAAATACTGTGCTCTGGAATCACAGATTCCTACCAGCTTAATGAAAGCAGACTCTGTCTTTGGTATTAGAAGTATAGGGTTCCTTACAACTTTTTACCTTACAGTTATATTTTCAATGTGCCATGTAAGTTGGGCTATACATTGTTTTGATGGCTGTTCACCAGTTATAGGTAAATGAATATACAATGGTTGTACTCCATTTCATAATACCTATGTGTTTATGTCACAGAATAAACCTCCTGATAGTTGGCATTCTTGTCTGGTAGCCAGACCTGGAGAGAAGGATATTAAACTGCTTTACCATCCACAGTAATGGTACCCGCAACTCAGGGTAAAAAGATATTGGTGGCCATAGTACGATGGAGCTTGCATGGAAGCTGTCATTGTTGAATGTGTTCAGGTAATAAATAGAAGATTTTACCTTCCATGCATGTTGATCCACCACCTCTTAAAATTCTCAGATCCCTCAGTAGGATACCAGGGGTAAAAACACTGCAAATCCATCACCACAAGAATGGCTCTAACCTCCTATTTTCATATGAATGTCCTGTATTTACCTTTGAGTACATTTATCCCTACTGGAATACTGTGAGCTTCCTGGTTAAGTTAAGAGCTTGTCCTTTATAGGTAGATATGCTGAATTTGAATCCTATTTCCTCTTGCCTGGGATCTTTCACAGACTTTCCCACCTACTTCAGCATTTATGATCCTATGACTTCTGCTGAGAAAGTAGACATCATAGACACACAGTATGTTTGCCTCCAATTATATCCTAATCCAGGGCTGTCCAACTGACAGCCTGCAGGCCGCATGTGGGCCCTAGGCTCCTGGTATGGGTGACTGTCCCACCACTACTCTGGCAGCAGTTGCCACCAGAGCATCCAGGCTCCCCCTCCCTTCTTTGGCATCCACTGCCAGACCTGAGCCCTGCGGGTGGGGATGAGGGAGCTCATGGCTGGGTGGCTCAAGGGGACCCAGGGCTCTAGGTGATACAGCACAGGGCATTGATATGGTACAGTGGGGCACCTACTGTTCAGTGTGGCACGAGGCATCCATGTGGCCTAGCATGCAGGGCATTAGAGCACTGGAAGTTGGACAGCACTATCCTAATCCACCCTGTATTGTGGCTCTGCAATAATATGCAGTCTGGTGTGATCTATCATCATGGGCACCTGCAAGCATCTGGGATGGACTTTTGAGAAAGTGAACCTGCGTTAAGGTAGTCGTGTCTCTAAGGTAAGTAGAGAACATAAATCTGTGCTTGAGTCAGCAATGCAATGAGACACCTCATTACAGAAGGCTGTCTTTTGACTGAATTAGCTCAACTGGCATATATATACACAAGGTCCAGTTGAGTGATGACTGCTACAATTTTGAGGCCTTTTGGAGAGATTTAGGCTTAAATTATTAAAAGCAATCTTGGATTACGAATGTCTTAACTTTGGGGTGATATCTTGGGGACTGGTTTTCAGTAAGACATAGCACCTGCTGCTTCTACTGACTTCACATGGGATTGTAGCTAATTTGTACTCCTGAAAATCTGGTCCCGCTGTGTCTATGCTTCCACCCCCAGATCAGAGCAACTAAAACACTGACTGCTGTATCATCTTGGTGTTCCTGTGATTATCTCCTGTCTCTTCTAAATCAGCAGCTCTCACAAGTGAAAATACCAGCTGTGACTATAGAATGGATCAGAACAGTGACCTGTTCAAGTGAACTCAATACCAGATGTTTTAGATGAAGGTGCACAGAATTCCACAGAATTCTCTAAGTGGAAACATTTGCAGTCATGTTCCTATGAGTAAAGTTCCTGTTACCCCAAGTACTTGCACTAGATGTGTGGCACAGTAGAGTTACTGGCTTAGGATTCCTGTTTTTATATTTTCTATGGAACTTGGCACAATAAGAGTGCCATATTATTGCTTTTTAATATTCAACAGCACACTCAAAATTCTTTTCGTAGTTTGTTTTAGTGACTTTTGGCTTCATTGTTCTTATGGCAAACGTAGGTTTAATTCTGCTTTTGCTGCCAGGATATACATTGTACAGCCATAGAAAAGACAGGTTTCTTGCAACATTCAGCTGCCTAATGTTTTGAGAACCACAGGGATACATCTCAGCTCTACCCATTAAAAAATCAAGTCTCAAATCATAATCCATTTGTGATATTGGGGCATCTCCTAATTTTCTAGCTGTGTCCTATTATCATGGGTGCTGACAGAAGTTACATTTGTTGCATGACTGGGCCCCTGAAAGCACTCTACAGCTATGCCATGACACATGTGCAGAGCTACAGATCACTTTAAAAGTGGCCAATTGCATGATAAATTAACTCTTCTCTAATCAGAGATTAGATGAAGGCACTCCAAAGAGGAGCACCTTAGGTAACTTCTGTCGAGTCCTACACATTATTGGGGCTGAGCTGATGCAGCCTAGCCCTGCCCCCAATGCTGTCTGCGGGAAGGGAGGGGGAAGGAGCTGTGGGCTGGGGTTTGCCCAGCTTGAGCTGGAAGGTGTGGGCAGGTGGATTGATGCTCCCTGCCTCGCAGGCCCCCCTCAGCCCCTTCCCTCTCCAGCTCAGGTTGGGTAAACCCCAGACGGCAACTCCCTCCCCCTTCTTTTTCCCTCCTCCCTTTCTGCTGACAGCACTGGAGCAGCGAGTGGGGGTGGGCTAGGGGAGAGAGGCTGTAGGTAGGCTTCTACCCTGGATCAGCTCTGAAGTGGAATTCAATTTCTGCCCCCCCTGCTCCCCGACCCAACAGCAAATGTCTGTTCAGTTGGGGGGGGGGGGGAGGTCGGGTCATTCTAATACACAGTGCTTTTTGTGAAGTGTCATGAGTTAGACGAGTTAGAGCGGGGAACTGCACATCTGCCAGTGCCCCATGTTGCTTGTTGCCAAGTCCTCAGTTATATTCCTCAGGCTTATATTGTTGAATACAAGAGTGGTTTAGTTATAGCTAGCATAAGGAGTAACCTGAAGATGCATGCTGCACAGCAATTAGGAAGTTGTGTGCTTTGTGTATGTATATAGGCCAATGCATAATGATACCGTAAGCCTGATTTACATAAAGAACATTTGTCATGTAATATTTTGCCAATATACAGTATTGACATGACTTTTAATTACATTTTTATACCAGGAAAGGCCTTGGCATAGACATGATTATATCAATATGATATATTGATGAAACCTAATATAGTTTATGTTTATAGATAGTTGATGTTTATAGCATAGTTTTTCTTTTAGAAAAGTGTTGTATGGTAAAGGCAAATTTTTGCCAATTGAAGCGCTGTGCGTATATAGGCGGCCTTGATAGTGAGGGCAGTGAGAAGCTAAAACACTTAATCTGGCATAAATAGTGGTAGACAGATTAAACACACCCCTAAACAGGGCTAAGTTTGCACAATTCACTGGAGAATTTCCCCTGAAAGAATCAGGAATAAAATTTTATTGACCTAAGTTGCATCAGTTTAGGTTTCATCTGTTCATGTCCTGAAACTCTCATATAGCACTGAATACTAAGGTTTAAAGATTCAGCTGAAACTGAGGAACAGCCTATGAATTTGACCCATATTGGAGTAATTTTCTTTTACAGAAAACCCTTTTCTCTTCCTGACCTATTTCATTATAGTTGGAATTACAATTTGCACTCTGTAATTCAGTGAAACAATAAGGGACATTCATCCCACTAGAAGTATATATTAACTGCCTATAATTTCACTATCATCATGTTTCACAATCCATGCAGGATCAGTCTCTTGCACTCATTTAATTTCAGCTGGCATAATCTAACTCTGACATGTGTTCAAAGGCTTGATCTAGTGCCCAATAAAATCACTCAAAGAATGTGCCATGTAAATTCACTAAAACAGGATTAGGCCCTCAGTTTTCCCTGTCATTTTTTACATTGCTCCATTGTGTGTTTTAGAGAAAAGTGTATGTGGTAGGGTGGTTGGGTGGATCCCCTTCCCCCTGACCCTGGACAACTTTTTACCCATTTTGCAAAAGAGGAGGGGAGCCATCTGCATACACGTGCTGCTGGCCAGTACTGTTTTAAAGAGCAAATATAGTCAATCCAGCACAGAGTATGCTATCTACATGCTCAAAGCAAATGCTGGCTTCTGGCCCACCTTCTTATAAGCTCAGGTGCCCATCCTTGTTCTAGTGTCAGGTTGTAAGACTAGGGTTGCCAAAAAGCAGGTGGAAGGCTAGAATGACCTTCAAGTTCTTGAATCAATCCTTTCTCATCTTGACCTGGTTAGCTAATGTGGAATGTCAGATGCCAATGCGTGGCGTATCCAGGGGTGTTTGAAGGAGCATAGATGCCATTGCAATGAGCATGAAATAAAAGCTGGCTGGCTAGATATCTGGAAATGGGAAGAGTCTAGGGATAATGCAAAGCAGTATCAGGAAATGGGAGGTTTTTAGCTGCTTTTTGGGAAGCCAGGACATTGAGGGACAAGTGAGAGAGACCTCCACAACAACCTAAGATATGTGAAGCCAGCTGTTCCAGAAATAGGACTGGATCATCATTTGTGCATGTAATCGCTAGGCTTAATGATTCTCCTTGTTCTGAAAGGGAAATTTAATTTTCATGCATGGTGTTTGGATGTCAGTTCCCTTGACTTTGCAGCCACCAAGAGTGAGTTATCTGGAGCTGACCAGTATTGTCTTTCCCCAAGCCATACCACCTCCAGTCTGGGCAAACTAAAAGTTTGTCAGTTTGATGGTTCTAAGGTAAGTAAGTCTGCAAAGCCTCAGAGATGGCATAGGAGAAATGTGCTGTAATTTCCATTGTAGTTGGCATGGATCTGGGGCCAGTAGAGTCATTGTGAGCCAAGTACATAACAGAAGTGACAGTACAAATTAGAGACCACTTACTGGTAATTTAAAGGTAAAGTAGTACACAGGATCCTGTGGAGGGTAAACAGTCTCTTCCCTGTTTTAAGTTTGGGCTGCAATGAGAGAGCATGAACTAAATCATAATTTAAAAATAATTGTAAATGATCATAGGGCTGTGCAAAGCTTTGGATCATGATTTGGATTTGGAGATGATTGGGATGATTCAGAGGCTGAATCTATGAATCCAAATCAAATCGCGGGAAGCTTTAGGCTTTCCGAATTAATTCGGAGCTTCCGAATCAGTTCAGAAAAGATTCGGAGCTTCGGCCATAGGGTATAATGGGGAATCAATGAAATATCTGTAACTTTGTTGTCTTTTGGCTGATTCAGATGAAAGTCACAGGGATGGTAGCCTCTGCAGCATGATGCATGCTAAGTTTCAAGGTGATAGGTGCAGAGGTTTCTGGGAAACTGCACCCCAAAGTTCTGAAAGCAAAACTCGTGTCATGTGTACGTGTTCAGCCACAGTGGGGTCAAAACTGCAGGAATGGTAGCTATTACTGAGGCCACAAAGCCTGCCAAGTTTCAAAGAGATGGGAGCAGGGGTTTGGGGGAAACTGCACCCCAAATTCTTGAAGGCAAAACTCATGTCAAGTGTGTGTGTTAAGCCACAGTGGGGTCAAAACTGTAGGGATGGTAGCCCCAATAGCCCCTACAGACTCTTGGGGGCTGCACTGAAATTTAACCAAAAATACAGACAAACCCTGCCCTCAAGAGCACCAGCCAAGTTTCATATTTCATAGACATTAGGGCTGGAAGGGACCTCGGAAGATCATCGAGTCCAGCCCCCCGCCCAAAGGGCAGGACGTCAGCTGGGGTCATAGGATCCCAGCAAGATAAGCATCCAGTTTCATCTTGAAGGTGTTCAATGAAGGCGCTTGAACAACTTCCGGTGGCAGGCTGTTCCAGACCTTGGGGGCTCGGACAGTAAAGAAATCTTCCTTGTGTCCAGCCTGAAATGATCTTGAAGTAGTTTGTGACCATTCGACCTCGTCATCCCTTGGGGCGCTCTGGTGAACAAACGTTCCCCCAGATACTGGTGGTCACCCCTGATAAACTTGTAGGTGGCCATCAGATCACCCCTGAGCCTGCGCTTTTCCAGGCTAAAGAGCCCCAGGGCTCTCAGCCTGTTATCATAGGGTCTGCTTCCCTGACCTCTGATCATGCGTGTGGCTCTTCTCTGGACTCTCTCAAGCTTCTCCACATGCTTTTTGAATTGTGGAGCCCAAAACTGGACACAGTACTCCAGCTGCGGCCTCACTAAGGCCGAGTACAGGGGGAGAATGACGTCCTGGGATTTGCTTGAGAAGCATCTATGGATGCAACCCAGCGTTTTGGTCGCTTTACTAGCCGCAGCATCGCATTGCAGGCTCATGTTCATCTTGTGGTCAATGATGACCCCCAAGTCTCTTTCTTCCATAGTGCTAGCCAACATAGCACTGCTGAGCCTATAAGGATGCTGCGGGGTTTTTTTCCCAAGGTGGAGAACCTTGCATTTATCGGTGTTGTACACCATCAGATTCTCATCTGCCCACTTGCTGAGCCTGTCCAGGTCAGCCTGGATCACCCGCCTGTCTTCTGGTGTGGATGCTTTGCCTCAAAGTTTGGTGTTATCGGAGAACTTGGCCAGTCCGCTTCTGACTCCAGTGTCCACATCATTAATGAAGATGTTGAACAGTATGGGTCCAAGGACAGAGCCCTGGGGGACCCCACTGGTCACAGGACACCACGATGAGTGACTTCCATCAATTACTACCCTCTGGGTCCGACCCCGGAGCCAATTTTCCAGCCAGTGGATCGTGGAGGACCCAAGGCGACAATTGGCCAGTTTCTCCAAAAGGCGATCATGGGACACCAGATCGAAGGCTTTTTTGAAGTCAAGATATATGACATCAATCTCATCTCCCTTGTCCAGGTGATAGGTCACCTGGTCGTAGAAGGAAATGAGATTGGTCAAGCAAGACCTACCCGCAACAAACCCGTGCTGGCTATCCCTTAAGATGTTGACATCGGCCAGTCCATTAAGGATGGCCTCTTTAATAAACTTTTCTATGATCTTCCCCGGGATAGAAGTCAGGCTGATGGGCCTATAGTTAGCCGGATCCACTTTCCTCCATTTCTTGAAGATAGGCACCACATTGGCCTTCTTCCAGTCTTCAGGCACTACACCAGAGCACCAAGAGTTTTCAAAGATCCATGCTAGAGGCTGGGCTATGATGCTCGCCAGCTCCTTGAGTACCCTGGGGTGAAGATTGTCAGGGCCGGCTGACTTGAAGGTATCCAGCTTCTCAAGACGTTCCTTCAGAAAGTCAGCATTGCTGGAGGGCAGGGGATCACCCTCACTTGGACTTCCCAGCCCTGTAGCGGGCATGGGCATCCCATGGGGCTGATGAAAGACTGACGCAAAGTACCTATTTAATAGGTTGGCTTTTTCCTGGGCGTCAGTTGTCAGTTGCCCCATCTGGTTCAGCAGGGGTCCAATGTTGCCCCTGCTTTTCCTCCGGCTCCCCACATATCTGAAAAAGGACTTTTTATTGTCCTTGAGGCTCAAAGCTAGCTGGAGTTCAGTTGATACAAGAAAGAGATGAGACACAAAAAGGAAGATTAAGGGGGAAATAATAAGTTAATGAGGAAGGGCTCTTTAAAAGGGGCAACTTAGGCAACAGACTGGGAGGCCATGCTCTGACAGCTATATATAAAGAAAGGGTTTCATCCACAAGAGGCAGAGTAGCTCATGCTGGAGAAATCTGGGCCCAAGACATGGAGACTATAAGAGGCATAACTGGGTAGCTCTGCACCTGGTGGTGGCACATGAGGCAGGGGCTACAGCTGGGTTGCCAGTGGCAGAAGCAGCAGCTAGGAGAGCAGTGAAAGTAGATGCTGTTTTTGTGCCCTCTCCCCACTAAGTAAGAGCTGGGGGTGCTTCCCCAACATCCCCATCACTCCCCCTCCAGTCACACTACTGGAGATGGTGTAGAGGCCTGGGGGAGGGCAGGAATGAGACAAACCTGGTTTGGGAGAAGGAGGCCTGAAGAAAAGCCAGGGCTGGGAGGAGCTCAGCGGAGACTGAGTGGGCCTAAGAGCAAGGCCCAGACCTAAGAAACCCAACAATAGACCAGGGACATTGTGAGACACGGGGCAGTTGCAAGGGGAGGTAGGAGGCTGCACTTTGAAGGAGGCCCTGTGGAGCAGCAGCTGTAAATTGTACTTGTCCCTGAGGGCAGGGCCCTCTCTCAGTGACCCAAATATCAAGGCAAGTGATATGGGGAAGCCGATAGAGACTTGGACTGAGTGAGGTTCACATGGACTGCGCCTCTGAGTAAAGAGAGAGCTGTGCTTTTTCACACACAGTAAGCCATATTAGTTGTCATATTAATTGCTCACAAGCAACCTACTTGTGGTCAGCTGGTTAAAATTACCCAGAAGTGGCTGCATACCTCTTTGCCCCGGTACTTTCCTTAGACAGCTGGTAATAGCCAGTGTTTCTTGTGACTTATGTTGCTGAATTGGCTTAGGAAAACTAGCTGAAGAAAGGAAATGGCAGACTCAAAGTTTGTAGGATTCACTGTCACCCACTTCCTGCACGTACCGAGGTGACTTTTGCTCACAAATATTCTTCTCAGCAGTGCACTTATTCTTGCACTCTTTTTATTTCCTCTACGGATGAAGGATTTACTGGCAAATACTTGGGAGCTGTGCATCAAATGTTAAAGTGTCAAATTTAGGCTTAAACCACAGTCACAACATTTTTAGTAAAACATTTTGTCATTTCAACAGAACAGCATGTTTCAATAGAAGATGTTTTTTAGAAGCACAATGCTTCTGACCAACTTCGTCAGGAGTGTTTCTGAGGTCAAGGCTAGAACTCCCATACATTGTCAGAGGGAAAAAAAGCAAGCCGGGGTAACAGATGCCTGAAGATATAGCCAGGTGGACTGGGGATTCACCTGGATTATTAACTCTTTTCTCTTTGATTCAGGACTTAGGTATTTCACTGGCCCTTGGTTATGTATGTTGAATGGGACAGCTCCAACAAGAGAGACTGACAGGGACTGTCTGTATAGTTCAGTGGTTTGGGCATACATCTGGCATGTAGGGGGTTCTAGATCCAATCTTTGTGCTGAAATAGATCCATCTTAGAGCAGAAACATTTGACCTGGGGTTTCGGTGTCCCAGTTGAGCACTCTAACCACACAACTATTTGTAGGGTGACTGTTTCTCTCTCTTGCCCCCTTGCCTGCTCTCAACCCCCCCCCCCAAGTGTATTTCATTTTCATTTCAAATCGGAACAAAAGCAAATTTCTAAACCTCATATTATTTCTTAAAACAGAATTTCTGTTTTCCAGCCAGCCTGAACCTCAGATTCTCTAAAACTTGCCAAATATTATCAGGAAGAAAACAGCCTTTAGGTTACTGGTGTGAATCTAGCCTATTTTGGCAGTCACTTGATATTACTCCTATCTAGTGTCTGTTCAGTGGCCTGAATGTAAAATGTGTTGATCTTAGTTAGGTTTCTAGGGGCCAGGCATCCATATCACAGTTGCGAATCATTTACTCCTTCTTTATTGCATGAACAGAATAAAACATTGAACTGATAAGGAAAGTTTAACTCTTCCACTGCTTCTGTTCCCTATGGGCTATTACTCTAGCACCTCTTAATAGTATTAAAGGAGTATAACCAGGAAATATTCATGTCAGGATAAGTAATAAGGATCACTGTAGAGTCCTTCCTGCAACCTCTGCTTTTCCCTCCTATATCGCTTTTTGAGTCAACAAAAAAAAAAAAAAATACTACTGGTTATGAAAAACAGATGTCAACTGTAACTGATTGGTTCACAGAATGAAAAGACTGTGTGCATTACAGCTGTTGTGATTAAAAGACCAGTTTTCCTTGTACATGAAATATGGCCATATAGAACATACATATTTAACAGAAATGTGTGTTTAAAAACTATTGAGCCTGGTTCTGATCCAGCTTTAGGGTTCAAAATCAAGAACATTAGGCTGTATCATTTAGTCTAAACTTCAGGTTAGGGTAACAGATTTAAAGATATTTTGTCTCTGTTCTCCACATACTTCCATATGCTCAGTGCCAATGGGACTTCAGTGCAATGCATAGAAGACAAAACAAATATGTATTCATCAGGTTTGTTACTCCGCCTCTGATTTTATATGTCATAAAACTCTTGAGTAGCTCAGAGTATAGCTCACAGTATAGCTCAGCCATCCACACCTAAAGGTGCTAAGGGGAATTGTAAAACAAGCTTTTCTTTTCAGGTTGCTAGGGAGTGCCAGCACTAAAGCACAATTTGGGATTATAGGATTTAAACTAGGCACCTACACAGTGCTCAAAATTTAATTTCTATGATTTATTTGTGGGAGTTTCTCACACCTTGAGGGATGGTGCATCATCTACTTTTTGTTTGAAAAGGGGAAGGCCCATCATTCTCCCTCTTGTTTGTTTGCTGGTAGCCAAAACAAAACTGTGATCACTATGGGAGGTCGGGTAAGGTATCTCTCACACAGGTGTTGCAGAATGCAGGCTCTGAAGACAAACTGAGCTGCAGCAATGTTGCTTTCCCCTTGATTCTTGCTAATCCAGGGTAATAGCAGAGCCACTGGGGATTTATGTATTACTTGAAAGACCTGGCAGACCTACATCAAGCCGAACTTTCAGGACTTCTAGGCTCCCTATGCCATTTTGAAATTTCATTGCACAGCCAGAAGCTCAAACCCTGAGAAATCCAGCTAGAATAAGGATCTCCATGTCCCCAGATCTGCAGAGGTAGGAACCAAGAAGCCCTGAGAACCCTGGCTCAAACTGCAGCTCTCAAGACTTCTGGGTTCCTCACTCTGTGGTTGAAGCTCCCAGGCTCCCTCCTAGCATAAGCAGTAATTAGCTGATGAAGCAGCCTGAAGTATTCCCAGGAACTGAGATAGTTGGCTGATCTCCATTTCATCCTGAGGGGAAAAACTTTAATGGAAATATTTTTATTTTTTCCAATTATTATTTTTTCTTTGTTTTTAAGAATTTCCATTCCACGGGACATTCTGACTTTGAAACTTACCCAGTGGGGCAACCGTGGAAGGGCACAAACTGTCTCTGGAAAGTATTTTAACACAATGCTGATGCTTGCAGGGAACTAGCTATTGCCAGTGTATCCGCAGTTTTCATGGATGCAAAGTGCAGATTTGATATCTCTCCCTGGCAAACCTGGTTTCCATTTTCTTTTCAGGAAAGAGACTCCCAACAGGCACAGTTTCCTTTCTTGAAGTTTGGGTTACATAAACTCGCTAAGATTATAATGCTTTTTGGAACCTATGGGCCCTAGGTATGCAGTCTGCTTTTTTGAAGGATTTCTAGTTCTCCCTGGCTTGGGGTAGGAGAGGAACCCAAGGAAAGGGGTATGAAAGCACCTTTTTTAAGTTACAAAGATTTCCCACCCCTGGAAGACTGGTGAAGATAGTGGACTGTATTAACATAGTGTGACCTCCTGCATGCATGTCTGTGCTTGTTTGGCTTTACAAACTATGGGCGTGTCCACACATGCAAGCACGTGCGCTTGCAGCAGCTCAAATAGAAGCGGTGAAAATTTGACCGGGGCTTTTTGCCTCAGTGCATGTGCCCAAACGTGCACTTTGTTGTGAAGCAAATTGTGCCAGCTGGGGCAAAATAACCCTGCCTGGCTCCTCCCGGATTTGCAGCCAGAGGGAGCTAGAGCCTGGGGCCAGCACCTGTGCTGGCCCCAGCAGTATAAAAACCTGTCCTGGTGAGCGGCTCAGGATTACTTGCTCTCAGGAGCTTCTGAGGCCCAGCCACTTGGTATGTGGGGACACTAGCCCCTCGGGTCAACTAGACTGCTGAAGCAGCATCCTAAATTTACTTTTTAAAATACCCCAAAATTAACATTCTTCCACAGTTGGATTCAAGAGAGAGAGAGAGAGAAGGATTGATCAGATGGGCAATGTTTTATTGCTATATTTACAATGTTAAAGCAATTTCAAAACCTACCAGTGTCTCTAGCATCATAATAAAATATATCCTAAATAGCTATGTTTTAATGTTTGCTTTTGGTTTCCTTATCACGTGGTGGGTGTGTGATGCGGGGGAATGTAGAGAATGAGCAGGAGGCTGGAAACAGCAGGGGAAGTCTCCAGCTCATCTCCAGGGGCTTGTCTCTAACCTCCTGCCCAGCCTCCCGCTCGTCTCCAGCCCCCTGCTCATTCCTGTGCTTGTCTCCAGCTTTGGGAGGGGAATGAACGGGGGGTTGGGGGAATGAACAAGGTAAGAGCCAACCACAGAGACGTGGCAGGATACCAGACTGAGCCTCCAGTTGCCTCAGGGTAAGGTCTGGGACCATGCCCTGCCCCGCTTTTTCCCCCCCAAGGTATTGTTTGACCCCTGGATATCCAGGGGTCTAATTTTGCCTCCGCGCTGCAAATTTGCAGTGTGGGGAATGGGTTTTTTTGTTCTTCCACGTGCATCTTACAGTGTCTCGAAGGGGTTTGAGATGCTGCAAGTGGCACGTGCGTGTTCATCTGGACACACCCCATGTGCTTTTCCCTACAGTACTTCTTTACTTTCTTATTTATGGGTATGACTTTAAACTTCATCCAACTGAGGGCTTAGTGCTAATGTGGTGGGGCTCCTCATGGCAGGGTAGCTCCTATAAAATACCACAATGTTGCAACTTCCAGAGTAAGATGAGTATAGGGCACCTCCAAACCCTACCTCCCACTGCCTTGTGGGTACTTCTTGGTTGGAGAAAGGCTAAGGGACAGTACCCTGACAGAAACATGCCCTTGCCTAGGCATTAGGCAGCCAGCAGCAGCTCTAATCTGTTGCTTTCTGGAAGAAGCTATAACTATGGAGGCACTGAATATCTGGACTCAGACTGGCTTTTGAATTCTGTCTCAATAGTCTAAAGGGGGGGATGCTAGGTCTAGGACAGCCTCCACTTCTCCATATTCTTGCCTAGGTATATGCGCTGAAGGTCTAGATGTGATGGTTGCATAGACCTCTTGCATATACATCATCATCCAGAGGACTGATGGTTGCCAAGAAGAAGACGGTTTCACTAGAGGGCCTCAGAGGCAATAGTACCACTGGGAAGAAACCAGGGTAGGATTATTGTGGTTTAAAGGTTAGAAGTTTGCTTCTCATATGTTCTGTGGGACACAGCTCCATGAGGTCAGGGCTTGGGGTGAGGAAACAGCCAAGGGACGAGTAAGGGTGAATGGTCCAGTAGTTAGGACATTAACCTACGACTTTGATGATCTACCTTCAAGTCACTGTTTTAATGTAGACTTCCCATTTCACCTTCGGCAAGTTGCTTACCATCTTCATTTCAGTTCCCTATCTGCAGAGTAGGGTTAATAGTACTCTTATTCTTAACAGAGGTATTAGGATCATAGGAAGGTAGGGCTGGAAGGGACCTTATGAGGTTATCTAGTCCAGCCCCCTGCTCAAGGCAGAATCAGCCCTGACTAAACCACTCCATCTAAGTGTATGTCGAACCTGCTTCTGAAAGTTTCCAAGCATGGAGATTGCACATCTTCTCTGAGTAGCTTGTTTCAATGGTTAACCATTATCAAGAATAAATGGGAGGATAAAGACAGTAAAGCAGTGGTCCCCAACATTTTTGGGTAGGAAATCAATTTTTGAATTAAAAAGCAACCCAAGATCTACCCTATGCCATCCCTGCATTCCTTCCCGTCTCCCCTCCCAACCCCCCCCCCCCCCGCCACAGGTGAGTCCGCAGGCAGGAAAGGGAGGGGCAATCAAGATGGATGGAGAAAAAATTATTTGGGGGCTTGCCCCCCCAGCAGGTAAGTCTGTGGAGGAAGGGGCAGGGGGAGGGGAAAGGGCTGTGGGGGCAGATTTAGGCCCCAGTGGTGAGAGAGGGAGAGGGGAACAGGCAGGAGCAGGGGCTGGGGGGAGTGGGCCTGGACAGGCTGGGTAGTGGGACAACTGGAGGCTTGGGGGGTACATGCCTCTGCTTGTCCCCCAGCCCCCCCAGCCCCTGCTCCAATCTGTGCCCAGCTCCTTCCCTCACTGCTGGGACCTCAATTTGCTCCCCCTTCCCAGCAGTGAGTAAGGGAGTGGAGCAGGGGCAGGCCCTGCATGGGCAGGGCGGATGCAGGACAGAGTCATGAGTGGCTCATCCACAGGGCATGGGGAAGGGGGGCATGCAGCCTGGGAGAGCACGGGGGGGGCACGTGCCACCAGATCTGCATGTGGGGTGGGCTGTGGCCAGGGTGGCACCAGGCTCTTCCCAACGTGGCTCTTGGGCCAGGTGGTGGCAGTGGTGGCAGCAGTACTGGGAGGGGGTGGGAGGTCTCCAGCAAATTTTCAGGTGCCTGCAGCCCCATTCCCAGCACTGCTGCTACCCAGCCCAAGAGCTGCATGGCTGAAGAGCCATGCTGGGAAGAGCCTGGTGCTGCCCCAGCCCCAGCCTGCCCTGCCCCATGTGCAGATCCAGGGGCACATGTCCCACATGCCCTCTCGGGCTGTGTTTCCCTCACCTCCCCATGCCCCCCAGGTGAGCCACTCACGGCTCCATCCTGTGCCCACCCCAGCTGTGCAGGGCCTGCCTCTGCCTCACTCCCACTCACCACTGCGTGCATGCCCCTCCCCACCCCTGCTGCAGCTGTTGGAAGCCCATGGCTGGGCTGCCTTGCAGCCCTACTGCTACCCTGCATTTGGGGGGGCTAAGCCCCATCAGCACCCCCCTTCCATCACCTATGCCCCCACGCTCCCTGCTACTGGATGAATGGGGCCCTGGCTGGGCTGGAGGAGGGTCAGATTCTGGGCGACTCATCCAGGCATGCAGGGGGGCTCCTGCCACTGCACACACCCTGGCGAAGGCCTGGGGGGCACGTGCCCCCCCTTTATCTGTGCACAGGGCTCAGGGTACAAAGCCCAGCATGCAGTGGCAGCCACCGCTGCCCTGTACACAGATTGGGAGGGCACACGGCCCCCAGGCCTCCACCAGGCTGCATGCAGCCCGCCCATGCCCCTGGATGAGCTGCCCGGGCTCCAACCCTTCCCTGGCCTGGCTGGGGCCCCACTTACTCCTGCCCCTGCCCCAGTCCCTTCCTCACCTTAGGGTGGCAGGGCATGGAGGGAGATTGCCCCACTCACCCAGCTTGGCCCTGGTGGCAGAGGGCACAGCTCAGCCCAGCCACGTACGTCTCACTGCTATCCTGCCACTCTTGGAGTGTGTCCTGGCTGCTTCACCTGTGCGTTCTGCTGCTCCCGACCCTGGAGACTCTGACCGTTTATCTCAGTTTCAGGGGGCTGAGTATGCATGCACTCAGGCCCCCCTGACTGAGATTGACTGTCAGAGGCTCCAGGATCGACCAGTTGACTGGGATGGACCAGTTGGTGAGTACTGCAGTAAGGACTGTGAATTGGTTATATACTACATTAATGGAGTTATAGATAGGCAGGCACTACCATTCTATGGTAGGAACATGAAAATGATTCCTTCCCCTGCAAATAACCCCACCTGTGTGCTTTGGGGGCAAGTTTGGTCATAAATATCTGAGTCCTGACATTTTATCCACAAGAACTGCTAAGTCTCTATGATCTTACTGGAAAAGACCTATGAGGTCATTTTGTCCGGCTCATTCCAACAGTGGATTAGAAGGATCAGAAGACACAAAGATTTCAGACACATGGCTTTGTTTTGCCACCCAAATAAGGAGTTTCTTTTGCTCCTGAGGCAGGAGGATTTACACAGTGAGCTCTCTGGGCAGAAAGATGAGAAAATCAAAACACTGAGGATGAGCAAAGACGTTCTTATGAAACAAGAACAGACACATATCTTTTCCTAAGACTGAACTGGTGCAGAATTTTTATCCTGAAGAGGAACAACAATTCAGATTATTTTAATTTTTCATTATAGGCCGCAGCACTGTTTTGTCTACATGGAACTAGAATGGGAAACTTCTGAAATTCTGAAAAAGGTTATCATTGTATTGCCAGCTCAATTGTGCAGATGCCTGCTGCAGTTCAGATAAGAATCTGGATTTAAACCTTAATTCAGCAAAGTAGTTAGGCATGTGCTTAACGTTTTGCTGAACTGGAGGCTGAATCCCTGATTGTTAAACGACTGCAAGAAAATAAACACTTTCTAATGAGCATTTCCATATAACAGGCCAGATATTTGGAGACTTTTCATTTTGCAGCTTAGGAAACTTTGTATCAACTCCAGTAAGCTTTGGATCAAGGCCTAAGAATACAATGCAAAAATAATCATTTACCCTATTTACATTGCATGTAAATTATATACAAGAAATGAAACAACATCATAAATCAACCACAAGAACTTTTCTTTCAATATGATACTAAAAAAGAAAAAGCCTATGGGCAGCTCACAAACTTTTGTTTTTAATTCTCTTGAGCCCTTCTCTTATTAAGTCTTCTGTTTTCTCTGGCGAGTTCTCTTCTAATGTTACGTTCGGTACAACCCTTTTATTCTGTAAATGAAATTTTGATTCTGCTCCTTTTAAAATGTGTCATTTAGCACATGGTTTACTGGTGGGAAAATCCTATGAATTGTTTCTGAAATATGCCTTCAATGTTTGACTTTAAGTTAGGCAGCCAAATTTGACTCTCCTGAACAAATAAATGTAAACTGGCTGATTCTCCTTTACAGGGAGGCCATTTTACACCACTCTGAACAGTGTGAATGGGTGGCAAAATAGACAAGAATGCCTCCACTTTCACTATTTTTTACACTGCCACCTGTGTAAAAGAACCTTAGGGCACCTATATACAAATGCCAAGACTGCTCCAACATGCTGAAATTCCAGCACGTCGGAGCAGACTTGATTCATTGAATCTGCTGGACTGTGATCATTTGTCATGCTCCAGCAGCCTCCTGTGTCTCGTGTATCAGAGTCCCCACACTTAAAAATGGTGCTGGGGCTGCTTGAGCTAAAGCTCTTCAAATGAGCACCCCCACTGCCATTTTTAAGCGTGGGGATGCTGATACAGGAGACAAGGTGGTACTTTAATTAGAGTGGTCTCAGAGCCTCTTTAATTAAAGTGTACCCCCCAACACACACGCAAAGCATGTGTAAAAGTGCCCTTAATGTCAATGAGAATTGGCTTGTATATATTTATATTCCATAATGCTTGAGGAGAATTCCCCTCTCTCTTTTCAGTTTGTTCTGTTCATAGGATCATTATTGATAGCCCTGGTGTTAGTTTTATCATGGAAACAAATTATTCTCAAAATAATTTGTTTGCCTGTTTGCTAAGGCTTTGCTGGAGATGTGCCATTCCAGGAACTTCATCTTCCCCCTTTTCATTGCAGACATGTTTTGTCTACTTCAAGTCGATTTATTTTAAGTGGTTGAACCAATAGGATGAATTTATTGCCATGAAACAATCAAGATCCATGCTTAAAAGGGGCTGTAAAGCTTTCCACCATCTTAATCATTCTAGAGTCTAGCTATCTGTCATTACCTGGGCATTCTGTTGCTCCCATTCTCTTGCTTCTCATTTCTTGCTTAGCAGATCCACATCTTTTTTCCACATGAACTTAGATAATGCCTATATATCATTTTAAGGTGTAGTTGCATTAATCAGGACAAAGCTCTACAATGAGCTTCCACTGGACCAGTGAAACAGATCAGAAGAGATTCAAAGCTGGGTGCAGAAGTCATGACTCACTTTTTGTCTGCAGAAGGCAGGGTAGACTTGCACCTAAATCATGGATGTACAACCTTTTGTAAGCAGTGGCTTACTTCATCAGATGCTATAAAGGGACTGCAAGAAACAGCTTCTAAATAGAAAGCAGTGATTAGAATACAAAGGGTAACGAAGCAAGAGTAAAATAGAGGGGGTACTGCTGGAAGAGGCAAGGTAAGTAGGAGAGAGAAAAACAAAGCAGTTAACCCATTGAGGGAGACAGGATTTATATCAGGTAATTCAGGTAATGGGATGGGGATTGATGAGAGCCATTTCCAAGTAGTGATCCCTGGTAACATCTCTGATGGTCAAAAGCTCCCAAAGTGACAAAAATGCCAAAACACATAAAGATAAAGATATCGACACAGTTTTTACCATATGAAAGAAGAAGGTAATGGGATAAGCATCTGTAGTCTTATTTTAGACCATACTTAACACAATCCAGTCTTGGAAACTTGTTGTTCAAGTTCATTTGAAAAGTGTTGTCATCTAAGAACAGCTATTCTGAGGTCAGTGATGAAATGTAATGTTGTCTCTGTCATTGTTGCATTGGGTCACACATTTTGTGAAGAATGGCTTAGTACCTACCAGTCGTTTAAAAAGGGTTAAGAAATTATTAATAAAAATCTCCCATATATTGTAGACATGCATATTTTAGGTTACAAATAGTTATAAGCACAACAGTTGAAAATGATAAGACTTTACAAAAGTTCAGCAAGTAAAACCATTTATTGACCTTCTCCTTATTCTAAAATGTCATTGTTATGTAGCCAAAGATGCCTGAATCTAGCTTTTTACTTCTAGGTCTGACTTTACTGTAGTGGGTTTTTATTGGGTGACAAATTCCATACTTGGATATGGCTGACTGAGATGTCATCATAACTGGTGGTGATAGATAAACCTCCAAAATATCCCCCACTTCACCTGACAGTCTTGGCTTATGATATCATTAATGATGGCTGGCTCAGAAGCCTGATGTTAGAGCTGTGCAGAGAAAAGTAATTTAATTTCACAGAGTATTTTGATATTTTGAATGCTAGGATCATAGAACAATAAGGTTGTTGCTTAAGACAACCTACTGCAGAGATGATTGCCTCTGTCTAAAGCATCCCAGCTGAATGTTTGCCTAGTCTGCACTTAAAACTTCCAATGACAGAAATTCTACAGCCTTTCTAGGTCATCTGCGCCACTGTCCAGTAATCCTCATAACTAGGAAGTTCTTTCTGTGTCTAACCTAAAGCTCTCTTGTTGTATTTCTTGTCCTCTCTACTGTAGCCAAAGAAAACTGAGGCCTGACATCCTTTTCATAACAGCCCTCTTTGTAGAC
This sequence comes from Alligator mississippiensis, assembly GCF_030867095.1. Classification (NCBI taxonomy): domain Eukaryota; kingdom Metazoa; phylum Chordata; order Crocodylia; family Alligatoridae; genus Alligator; species Alligator mississippiensis. The sequence continues at coordinate 24,523,125 of NC_081833.1, forward strand.
TGTTATCAAATGTGCCATGGGCTAAATAGTCTTAACTTTTCCAATCTTTCCTCGTAAATCATGAAGAAATTTGAAATTTGGTAACTTTCTGATCCGGAATGAAAAGGAACATTGACATTTTTGAGTAGTACAGACATTCAAAAAGCCCAAGGTGGTGTCGATCTAAGTTACATGTTTTTTTGTAAGTGAAGTAGGTTAGATTGGTGGCAATCAGAACTCCTCCTTCTGGTGTAGGGTGCAAAACTTAGACTGGGTTCTGCCATTTTTAAACCAGCCTCCTATGTGTGCCAAACTTCTGTTCTGTTATAGGTGCAGAATGGTTTCTGATTGTGTACACTGGTAAAAGTGTAATGTTTGTACCTGGCCCTTAAGAACATGTATGAAGGCCTGGCTCTGGAGCAGTGCACCTTGTGGGCTGTCCCAATGCTATGGAACGTGAAAGTCCCAGGGTCCCTGGGACATGTCATTCATGGCAGGCTATCGAGGGCCTTGACAGGTTACAAAACTCAGCTGGGAGTCAGAGCTCCATCAGATGTTTGCATATATACAGGCAGATGTTCAGTTTCTACCAGGAGAATCATTGCTTTCCTGGTAGAAACCGCAAGTGTGCAGACATTCAACTTGTTCTCTCAAAACAAAAATGATTCAAAGAGGAAAATAACGAACCCTCTATCAAATTGTACCATCTGCAGAGAATTTTTAGATTCCAACAAGTGGGAAAATTCAAAGCACGTATTTTGTTGAAATTTTTCAACAAATTATCCTTTCTTCCTAACATCTAATCATTGTATAAACAAATGGGAAAACATGATCTGAATTAAGCATCCTCCTCAAGCTTGTGAAAAAGGCAAATATGGTTTTCAAGTAATGTCAGGGATTATTGGAAATTGGCAAACATTCAATAACCATTCCCATTTTATAGATGAATGAAGAATCTTCCTCAAGCTTATTTAGTGAGTTCATGATTATAGCTATAATAAGGATAAGTGAGAAAATGGAGGAAGACGATAAAAAGGGAATTAAGGAAGAAGAAATTGAAGTGATGGAAGAATGGAAGAGGGAAAAAAATATAAATAGAGAGAAAATCCATCCAAAGGAAAGAAGTGCTGTGATAGGTAACATAGAAAAATGATGGTGAAGTCTCCCATGGCATGGAGAGGCTCTACAGAGAGGCCTGGATTTATTCCCTTCCCTTTCCAGTAAGAGGGAGGAGAGTTTGCTGTGAGGGTCAAAAGAAATGATGGAGTGCGACATGCTTGAAAAGAAAAAGCAAAAAAAATTGCAAAGCATATGGCCCTTGAGGCTCAGCAAGGATGGCCGTCATTCCTCCTGCTCTCCGTGTTCCTCTGGCACTGGGACTCAGAGCACACGGCCCCATCTGATTTAATAAAGGCAGGAAGCAAACAATGACAGAGCTATGAGATACTGCAGATAGGGGTTGAGGAAGGGTCAAACTCATTAGTCATATGATGTGGTGTAGTGTGGGGGTGGGGAGAGGCTGGGGGAGTTGGGAAGATTAAAAATAGTTGTAATGTTTAAAAAACTGTTAATACACCAGATGACCCAGCCTGTGTGCTTTTGTGTGACTTTCAGAAGTAACAATGACCTCTTGGCCTCTTTCTCTTCCTTTTTTGTCACTTTGGACATTTTTTTAAACCATTTTATTATAAAATATTAATGGGATATGACTATATTCAATGTTTTTAAAATACTGGCCTCAAACTGTAGTCCACAAAGCTGATTTTACTTTGGAGCAGTTTATTTATCCATATTCAAGCAGTGGGTCTTTCTGCTACTTCTGAAACTAGGGGTAAAAATTTAAAAAGCGTCCACATGACTTAGGAGTCTACGTCCAAAGTTGGCAAGTCTTAGATACCATGGAAAATTTGGTCTTTGTTCTTTCAGGATTTCCAGGATGATATCCCTAGATAGGAGAGTACTCGATTTATCCATGGAACAACTACCACAGATGTTGTTACAATGCTTACGTCATGTGGCCATGAGTTGCATCAACAGACTCAGTTCAATTTTGCCACTTTTTTATTCATTGCTTGCATTACAATAATGTCTAGGAAAGGGCCTCGTTCTGCTTGGTACAGAAACTTGCATAAAAGATAGCCCCTGCTGTTCACAATAGAAATAGAAATCGTATTACATAAATAGGCAAGACGGACAAAAGAAAGATCTTGATCCACATCTGACAGATGGAAATACATTGAAATTGCATGACTTGCCCACAGTTACATACGGGATGCTTGTAGCAGACCTAGGGCAGGTGTTAAGATGCATGGTTGACAGCCCAGAGGTTGCAAGTTCAAGGCCATAGCAGAAGTGTTATGATGTGGCTATATTGGATTCTAATGAACCTGTGATTTCTGCTAATTACCTTGTCACAAGGACATAGGAAGGAAGTTCCAGACTAGTGCCTTAAACACATAAATACCTTTCCACTCTTTTGATATTGCCAAGAGGCTGACCTATTAAAGTCCATTGGGATGTTGCTTTATGTGATGTTTTTATTTCAGTATGTAACTAGGAGTAAAAAATGATCCTAAGATATACACTATAATTAACTTTAAAGTATATACGGGCATGTTTATTAAATGTACCACATCTTTAAACATATTTCTACCATTGATTCAGTGAAGACTCTTGTGAATTCTAAACTGCATAGTATGCTGCAGTAAATCCCTATTCTCAGTAATCAGTTTTGTTACTCACTCAGCGTGTTGTCTTGTATGATTTAGAGTTGATATTTTTTATTTGAAGTTGCTAACAGGAGTTCCATGAATTTGGCCAATGACTGCCATCTTGAATCTTCACCAATTTTTTATTAAATTTTGAAAATATTTTTCTCGTCTCTTGTTAGGTGAGGGAAAAGGAAGTTCTGCAGGTTATTCTCTTAGCATTTTTAGCTCAGCTAGAAGCATGAAGCAAAGTATTAATTTTCATGAAAATATTTTCCTGTTTGTTTTTTTTTCCTCCAAAATGAAATTGCAGTGATTTCCCAAAATTTAAAATGAGCTTTACGAGTGCTTGTGGTGCTCGGGCCAGGTGCCAGATGATTGGAAGATAGCCAATGTGGTCCCCATCTTTAAAAAAGGGAGAAGGGAGGACCCGGGCAACTATAGGTCCGTCAGTCTTACCTCGATCCTGGGGAAACTCTTTGAGAAGATCATCAAGGAGCACATCTGTGATGGGCCGGCATTGGGGATGATGCTCAAGGGCAACCAGCACGGTTTCATTAGGGACAGGTCATGTCAGACCAACCTGATTGCCTTTTACGATCAGGTCACAAAAAGCATTGGATGCAGGTGTCTCCGTGGATGTAGTCTTTCTGGACTTCAGCAAGGCCTTTGACACTGTCGACCACCCCATCCTCATTAAAAAACTAGGCGACTGTGGCATCGATGCCTACACGGTCAGATGGATTGCAAATTGGCTGAAGGGTCGTACTCAGAGGGTGGTGGTGGACGGGTCATATTTGACCTGAGGGGAAGTGGGCAGCGGAGTCCCCCAGGGCTGGGTCCTTGGGCCTGCACTGTTCAATTTCTTTATCAGCGTTTTGGACGACAGGGTGAAAAGCAACCTGTTCAAATTTGCTGATGATACCAAAATTTGGGGTGAGGTGGGCACGCTAGTAAGGAGGGAAAGACTGCAGCAAGACCTGGATAGGTTGCAGGGGTGAGCTAACAAAAACAGGATGCGTTTCAATACTGACAAGTGCAGGGTGCTGCACTTGGCCAGTAGTAACCAGCAACACACTTATAAGATGGGAAACTCCCTTCTTAAGAGCACAGAGGCAGAAAGGGATCTTGGAGTCGTTATTGACTCCAAGATGAATATGGGCCGACAATGCAAGGTTGCGGTCGGCAGGGCTAACCGGACCTTATCGTGCATCCACAGGTGCATCACAAGTAGGGCCAAGGAGGTGATCCTCGCCCTCTATGTGACACTGGTCAGGCCGCAGCTGGAGTACTGTTTCCAGTTCTGGGCACCCCACTTCAAGAGGGATGTGGACAACATTGAGAGGGTCCAGAGGAGGGCCACCCTCATGATCCGGGGACAGCAGGGCAGACCCTACGATGAGAGGCTATGGGACCTGAACCTGTTCAGCCTTCACAAGAGAAGGCTGAGGGGGGACCTTGTGACTGTCTATAAACTCACTAGGGGGTACCAGAAGGGTTTGGGAGAGACCTTGTTTCCCCTAGCGCCCCCCAGGATAACAAGGAATAATGGCCACAAGTTGTTGGAGAGTAGGTTCAGATTAGACATCCGTAGGAACTACGTCACAGGGCGGCTAGGATCTGGATCCAACTTCCAAGGGAAGTGGTGCTGGCTCCTACCCTGGAGGTCTTTAAGAAGAGGCTTGATGCCTACCTGGCTGGAGTCATTTGAGCCCAGTTTTCCTCCTGCCCAGGCGGGGGGTCGGATTTGAAGATCTACAAGGTCCCTTCCGACCCAACTTCTATGATTCTATGAAAACTTGTCAATCCATTCTATAATTGAGTTAAGGAGTTGGGATTCACAGTTCACCAGTTTTGTTCTCAATATGTTAAATTTCAAAATAACTTGAAAAACTTGAAACTTCTATAGCAGATTCTGATAAATCTCAGGGTTTTCCACTCTGCAACAATAGTTACTGGAGTTTCTCCTACATTAAGATACTGTAAGCCCTGCAACTACCTGGGCTGGTGAATTTCTAGTATCAGTTTTTCAGCTAATATAACTCAGTAAAGCTCCTTTGACTTCAAGGGAGCTATGATGATTTATATCATCTAAGGATCTGACCTGAGTTTTTAATAACATCCATTTTATTGGGAGAAATACAAATTTATAAAGAGTTTCCCTGGGCATGTCAACAAGTGTGGTTTAATACACATTAGCCTATTTTAATGTGCATTAAAACATAACAAAAAAAATCTTGCATTTTTGGTAATGCACATTAAAATAGGCTTATGTGCCTTTTTCTAATACCTCACCGTGGAGGGTGCCTATACATGAGCATGGAGGCTGCTCTGACATGCTGGAATTCCAGCACATTGGAGAAGACTTGATTAATTCAGTCTTCTGGAGCGTGGCAATTGCCGTACTCCAGCACCCTCCTGCATCGTGTGTCAGTGTCCCTATGGTTAAAACTGGTCATGGGGCATCTGAACTAAAGCTCGTTAAGTGAGCTTTAGTTCAAATGCCCCCACTGATACAGGAGATGTGGCGGCACTTCAATTAGAGCCTCTCTTGGAGCCCCTACCCCCTGGACCATGTATAAAAGTGCCCAGAGGTACTAAATTTACTTCACATTAGCAAAGGTGCATTAATGAACATGTAGATTTACCCTCTGGTTCTGGTGGAGTCCTTAGGGCTTAACAGAAAACTGAAGAACATGCTCAGGAGTAGTAGTCTGAGAGGAATGGAGAACTGATACTGCACTTGTAGCTGGGGCTTGACTTCACCTGGAGCAGGGTGAAGAACTGACTGCTAAAGGTAGTTGCATTGAAAAGGACTGATGGACAAAGGAAGCCTGAATCATTTTTAATCTTCATGCAGTGCTTACATCCTATAGCAGTAGATTTAAAATAAATGTTGATGGATTAGGCACATTAAATGGATTAAAGATGTAGTAGATTAGATAAATAATGTCAATAGATGAATCAATGGATTAGATACAATCACATACAAATATAACCTGAAAACATTAAGAAAAAAAAGACTCCAAATCTAGAGCTAAATTTACCCGAATATGGGATACTAGTTTTGGGTTGTCTGTATTGTGAAAGTATTAAAGTGAAAGGCCAGATACAGCCATTGAACAGGGACAACATTGCTGGATATGAGTTTCTAGATGCAGTGAGATTTTTGCATTTGGAGAAGATTATTCAGAGCTGTGAAGCTACAAAAACTTCTTTGAAACCAATTTATTTTTTTTGTTGCAGAGTTTCTAAGCAGTGATCCAAATCTGAAACCTGTTCTACTTCCACTAGTGAGCAGGTTTGTCATATTGAAACTTGTGGGATTCAGCTGGGGTATATGTGTAATATTGGAAATATGCTGTCTCATTTGTGTTCTGTACCAATATGCTATGTGTACCTGTATTTTCCCAGTCTGAGGAGGACTAGAACATATTTATTCTTTAACTTTGCATTGCTTGTGTTTTGTAAGGGTACCCAGAGGGTACTGGGTATAGGTGCAGATAAATGATGATAATCATTATTTGTATTTTATTCATTATTTAATGTTCTGTCTTTTGGTATGGTTTTAATTAGTCTCTCTCTCTCTCTTTCTCTCTGACACTGGTGTCCTGTTTGCTGCTTTCACTAAGTCAAGCAAACATGTTTCTCAGAAGGTCAGCCTAACCTGTAGGAAATTCCTTCTGTCTCTGAGCTGGCTCATTCATCACCAGTCATAATCATAGTGGAATGTGAACTCATAGTTTGTTATCTGGCTACTGCTAGTGATGATGCCTGGAGACTACAGCTTGATTTTCAAAAGCTAGGTTGACCCTGAGGGGTGAAGAAAGCTTGTTTTGACAGAACAAACATAACACGGAAACAGTGCATGTGCCAATATATGCAGGAACAAGGTGTTATTTTTGCAAGGTGGATTTTCTTTTCCACTAGGGAAAACATGGAAACAAAATAATATATGTTCTTCTTATCCCTGAAAGATGAAATTGTGTTACTAAACCAGAAGGGTCATAAGTCTTTGGTTTAACTGAGAACATGGACACTGAAGGTTTATGTGGAAACAGATTTGGGCATACATGAGTTTAGCAACATTTTTTATTACCTGTCTTCCCTTGCCTGTGTCTTGGAACAGCAACAGATACTGTGAGTAGATGGGCAGTGGAAAGTTCCTCTAATTGGGAGTCAATAGATTTGTCTTCTGTTTTGCCATATGACCTTCTTCATGTCACTTTAGGTGCCTCTGTTTTCCTTCCCACCTTTTGCTTATTATGTCTATTTAGATTGCAAACCCTCTGGGGAAAGGATTGACTTGTTATATGTTTATATATTCCCTACCACAGTGGGGCCTTGATGATGACTGCAGCTTCTAGGCAGTACTGTATTTTAAATACTACTAAGCTCAACTATTGACTCTGGAATGGAATTTTTCCTGTGTTCTGCTTTTCTCAAAGATATGATAATATTAATACACAGATAACAGTACTTATTTAAAAAACCACCCTACAAACATTGTTATATTAAATTAATATGATTCAAGGGAAACTGCTGTTTTGCTTTCTGCTGCCTAACATCTTACCTTCTTTATTTTTTTCATGGGCCATCTTAATTATCAGCTTTTAAGGGCAAGGAGAAACTTACATTTTCACTGGCTTTAAAGCTCTTAGCTTTATAATCTTTTGATCCTTTATAGAAAAGGATATTGGCATTGATTAACGAATAGCAGAGGCAATGTACTTTCCATGGTGGCAATTTTCTGATTGTTTGGGCCTTTTGAGTGAATTATGAGGATAAAAAGGGAACTAGAGAAAGTATGGAATAGTGGACAGGGCACTGCAAGGAGAACTGAGAGACCCATCATTGTTTCTCACGTTGCCTGCTTTGTTTGTTTAGACTATATAACTGCCTCTTACTATTTGTTGTCCAGTGCATAGCTCAGTAGGATCCCAGGCACTAGATGATATATTATAATCCAAATTATAAACAATAAAGTATTACGAGCCATTTCAAGACCCATTTAAAGTCTATATTTAGATGGAGGATCTTTAATATGTGAACCTGGAAAGGTTTAGCCAGTCATAACTAGAGAAAAGAGTTTCAGAATTTACCTTTCAGGGTGCGTCTAGAAGGGACACTTAATGTATAGTCGACTAGTTCTGTTGCGCTTTAGTGTGTCATGGCAAACACTGTGCTAATGAACTGATGCACAGTAGAATTAGTTTACTGTGCAGTAAGTGTCACAAAAAGACTGTGCTTTTGCTGCTGTGCATTAGCGCTGGCTACTGCGCATTTGTGTTGTACCTCATAGTAGAGGTATGAAACTTACTGTGCAGTAGCAACAGCACATTAATGAACGTGTAGATGTGCCCACATTGTAATGCTTTGAAATTCACATGGTCCTAACTGCTAGTGGATATCTGCATGCATCCTTCGTGGTTTTGTTGGTCCAGTGGAAAAATGCTGGTAGCCAACATGTTAACCACAAGTTATGGATGTGATAGGTTAATGTGGTGTGGTCTACAGTTTAATACTGCTAATGCTCTTGTTTTTGGAGCCTGCAACCCTAGTGCTAACTATGACCTCCAAGTACCATTAGCTAAGAAACAGAGCCAAATAAAGAGTCTTTTAATAACAGTAGGACAGAAACAGTGGGAAAGTATATTTGTGGAGGATCCCATACACTCTGGGTACTCTTCTGTGCAAATCAGCAATGTCCGCCTTCATTAATCCATAGCACAGCTGCACTGCTTGGGGCAACGAAGATGCATTAAATAAGAAGGGATTTCTCTTTTTGGGAATCAAATTAGTGCTGTCCATATGAAGCTAGTTCATCTATTGCTTTCTTACCCCAATAGGAAGTATAGCCACAACACCAGAAAGGTCTTTTTTGGTCAGAGAATACTTTTAGAAGTCACTGAACTGAAAGGAATGATGCAAATTAGTAAGGGCAGTAGAGCAATCAGTGGAGGTGATTGAGTTTGCTGTGGCAATATTTCAGTAAGCTGGAGATGATGCTGAAGCTGTAGGCACTGGAAACTAAGATGCTTAGATATTCATGAAGGAGTCACTTGAATGAATGGCAGTACCTCTTCCAGAGGAAATATTTAGAGCCACAGTCTGTTTGTACTAGTTTAATCTGTAGCACGTCTATGAGCCCCACTTCTTGACTAGTGAATGGAATCTGCAAAAGAGGGAAAACAAAGAAAGAAAGCAGCCTGATATAAGAGAGACTGAGCATGTCTACACATGCATTTGCTATGGCACTAGTTTACTTGTGAGTAAATAACTTGTAAGTAGTGCTTGGCAGGCATCTACATGTGCAGGGAAGCAGGTGCAGATTTGCTGCCAATCTGCTTCTGCTTCCAGGACCCTGTAATGGGCCCCTGCCACCACCAGGGAGAGCTTCAGGCTCCGGCTGCAGCTGTCAGCATCTGGCAGCCCTCTTGGAAAGGCAGTCCTGCTCCTTGGCTAGCCACTTCCCTGGCTAGGAGCAGTATGTGCAGCATAGGAACAGCACATGGCAGTGCTCTTCTCACTGCCTCTGCCTCCCCAAGTTATGGCTGCTCCTCTCCCTGCCCCTAGCAGTGATGACCAGTGCCCCATGCTCCTGCTGACCACTGTGCAGGCCTGGCTGGTCTGTTGCACTGACCAGCAGCTGGCCCACAGCTTTCTCATCCCTCCCGACTCCCCCACGGAGAGCGACCACCTTCCCACCTGCCGCGCACCATCCCAGAGCTGCTGCTACTGTGCATGTGTTGCCTCGTCCCCATCCACCTGGCCAGACCCTGCCAGGGATGCTGACAATGGTCTCCAGGATGCCACTGCTGAGGTGGCCCTTGCCCTCCTGAGCCTGAAGCCCCTCCACCTCTGGGCCCACTAGGCTAGCCAGGACTGGTGGCGGCATGTTGTCCAGTATACCTGGGATGATAAGAAGTGGCTGGAGGCCTTCTGCATGACCTGGGCCACCTTCTGGGATCTCCTGGAGCAGCTCCAGCCACACACAGAGTAGCAGAACACCAACATGCAGCTGCCCTTCCCCTTGGACACCTGGCTGGCCCTTGCCCTGCTCAAGTCGGCCATGCTCACCAGCCTGTGGCACATGAACCACCTGTTTGGTGTGGGTATGGCCACCACTGGGGGAGGCTGTTCCGGAAGTGTGTTGTGTGGCACCCTCTAGGACCTGCTGGGGGACACCGTGCTACATGTGCATGACCCCCTGGTGGCGGTGGCAGGGTTCTGTGCCAGGGGATTCTCCCAGTGCATCGGAGCCCTGAATGGGACCCACATCCCCATCAACTGCCCACTCCACAGAGACTGATCCTACTACAGCTGGAGTGGCTTTCACGCCATGGTGCTCCAGGCTGTCTTGGACCACTACTGGGCCTTGACGCATGTGAACACAGGCTGAGCAGGCAATGCCCATGTTGCCCATGTCTCCAGGAACTCCATCTAGATGTGGAGGTTTGAGTGCCCGCCCCATTCGAACTGGTACTGTACCTTCAACTTGCCCCACAGTGCCACGAGCTCACCAGTCTCCTCCTGTGACCAGTTGGGGCCCTGGGTGATGGGCATGGGTGGTGGCAATGACAAGGGCATTGTGGGTCTTGCACCAGCTCTCTGGGCTACTGTGAGGTTGTCCCTGGGCTGCCAGGCCTGGGCAGCGGCCTGCAGCACCCAGTGCATACGCCCAGTGTGGGAGTGACAGCTGCGCAGCTGAGGCAATGCCCCATAGCACCTGCAGGCTCAGGGCATGCTGCTGGGGGTGGGCTGCAGGCAGGTGGAGCAGGCACCAGCATCCAGAAGATACCTGCAGCTGGTCCTGGGGGCTGGCAGACTTGGCTGGAGCCTGCCACAGCCTGTAGGCGTGGCCGGCACGTGGCACTGTGGTGTCAGGTAGTGGCGCCAGGGTGCGGAGAGGCTAGGACAGGTGGCCTACAGTCTGCCCAGGGAGAGACAGGGCCTGGAGTGGCCTCACACTTCCTGCTGGTGTGCCCTAGGGCTCAAAATGCCTGTAGGCTTTTAAAGGCCTGAGGCAGAGCCTGCCATAGAGGCAGCCCAGGCCTGGGGCAGGAGAGGATCCCAGCCTGGAGCCCTGGGGCTAGCCTGAGGCCAGACCCCTGGTAGCAGAGCTGATCTGGGAGCAAATTTGCATTTGCAGGTATCAACTTTACTCACAATTAGGGGAGTTTACTGTGTAGTAAGTGCGCATATATGTAGGTGCGCACGCTTACTGTGCAGTAAACTATGCTATGCATTAAGTGTCTTGTAGACGCACCCACTGTCTATATAAAAATCTGAACTGGCTTGTCCTAGTTACACCAAGGAATTGGCAGCACTGACTAACTTTGCTCCATTGATGTTAATGGGAGCTTCACTGTTGACTTCAGCATAAGAGAACGACCACCTCCGAATGCCTTTGAAAATAAACCCATTGTATTTATTTATGATTCTGCTTTACTGGCTTTCTTCCCTAAGACCCTTTAAGCATCCGTGGAGGAATTGGAGCTAGCTGGAGCAAGGGATAAGTCAGTCATGTTGAGAAACCCTTTCTAACCCTACTTAAAGTCTATATCTTGGTTGTTTCAAATACACTTCAAGGGGGTAATGACTATTTCTGAAAGTTGCAACTGGATGAGGGTTGTTCTGTGACCCGTGTAAAATGTTTTCAGTTCAGCCCCTATTGGTCTGAAATATATATAGCATAGGAAAAAAATATCACTGTTAATGCCAACCTTACCTTTCTACAGAGATCAAACAGATTGAGAACAAGCTCTCTTCTCATTCCTGAGCTGATTTCCATCCATGATATCTCTCAGAATCAGAACTTTTCATACAAATGAAGCTGTTGTATCACAGATACCTCACTGACACGTCAGTCACCTACCTCTTCCCATCAACCTCTGGAGACCTAACCAGATGATTTTCATCTCCAGGATTTTTATATGAGCACTAGAAACACTTCCAAGAACTAATTGTGTTCACCATTAAAATCTTACAACACTTTCCCTGGTATCTGATATAGAGCAGTCTCTTTCCTGTAAATTGAGTAGGAAATTGCTGTGTAGTGGAACTTTTGTGGAAGTGTTGACTTTTTAATTATATCTGCAGGAAATCACTTGAATATGGACAATATTACAGAAATGCCCAATATCCTCTCCCAGGGAAGTGCCTTCCTTGTCTTTCCAGTGACAAGGCAAGCAATAGATACCCAGTGTTAGTTTGGAAGGGAGTTAATTTAATAAAATAGTTTACCTTAGTTATAACCAGAGTTTAAATTACAGGGAACCTTGGGAGTGAGCCCCACCATAAGAGACAGCCCCCATCCTGAACCCCACCATAAGAGACAACCCCCCCGGCCTCTGCAGGCTGGTCATCCCCCAGCCCACCCCATGTGCACAGCCCTGACCCTGGCCAATTCTCTTTGCCACCTCCGCCCTCCTAAGAGTTGAAGTGTAATTCGAACCCTGGTCGCAACCTGTATGAGAAATAGTGACAAAATATCTTTACCCCCAGTTTTGGCATTATTTCCATGAGGATAACAGACCAAATTCTCTGTTGGCACAATTCCGTTGACTTAATTGGAATTATACAAGCAGAGATTTGGCAATGTAGCATGATAGTGCTACTCTTCTTCTCTGAGGTCAAGAAGAATGTTGTTTAAAACTAGCTGCTAGGAAGCAAGTTTTCAAAAGTAAAATCTGTAGCTACAGAACAGAAGAGACAGTGATAGTAAAGTTGCCAAAATGACATCATTATATCATTTCCACAGTCTTTTGTCTTTCTTATTTTTGTCTAGAAATTCTTGGGCCTCATTGGTATTGCCGTGTGTGTCCTCTTTGATTTATTCTGTTCAACAACCAGTGCCATATATTGAGTGATCCAGAGAGAAAAGGCAGCGGTCAGACATCCCTTGATCAATGTATGTTTATGTAACTCAGCCGACTTCATCTTCATCAAAGGAGGCAGCAGCATTTAGTCAAGTAACTGCTCCCATAAACCAGACAGGAACTGGACTGAGAAGAATTCCCAAGGAGGCAGCTCTTCCTAAAGGGATCATAAGTCTCTTATTGGACCAGTCTTATGGGCTGTTCTCAGGGTGGATTCAGTGGATGCATAAGCATTAAATGTTGCTTGAAAAGATGTGCGTCTGTTAAAGTGTGGTAGAAATGGTGGCAAAATCAATCCTGTGAAGGCCATTCATGCTTGCCATGGAATAAATCTACATGTTTGTTCATCACAGCTCTCAGTAGTTGAGGAGGAAAGAGAAAAAATCCAGGTGTGTTGAGGACATTTGAAAAAGTCACCTGCAATATAATCTACCTATTCTCCAATCTTCATAGAAGAAGATTAGGGCTGTATTTGTTACTCTCTCTGATTATCTGACAACAGTCAGATATAGTCCTATTGCAAAGGTACTTTTATGTATCCAGTTTTGAAAGGAAACTCTCCAAGTTCCTTCAGACTTTCCAGCACCAAAGCTCTTTTGTTTAGGCACAGTTAATTGGTCCAGCACTGTCCCTGAACCACTGCAAGGACTTTGCTTGGTTTGTTGGACAAAAGTCCCTTGGGTTTGATTAAACATCATATTAATTTTCTTTTGTTAAAATTGTTTATCCATCAAATAAGTAAAACCCTTTGATTGTAATGATAAAGTCATGACAAGCACTGTTTGAAACTTGGATTTTCTGTTAAGTAGCAAATTTTGATACTTCAAAAAAGTGGGGTCTGTTCCAGATCAGAAAAAAAATGAAAATTTTAAACTTATTGAAAAACTGACATTTTCTTTTCCTTATGTTTGTTCATTTTTATTATATGTTTAATATCTGCATGTTACGTTTATTTTAATTATTTTACTTTTTATTATAAAATAACATACATTTTAACATGAAAACCACAGAATATTTTAGTTTTCAGAAACTGGCATTTCCCAATGGAAAAGTATTTCTTCAGGAATTTTTGTTACCAGCTTTAATTAAGAATGGAAAAAAACAGGAGGAACAACAGATGATGAATTCATGAATAAGTACAGAAGCAGTGATTGCACTGATCTTTGAAACATTGATAATAGTTACATTTAGAAAAGTCACATATGTCAGTTGAAATCCACATTTTTAAAGGAGTGGGACCCCTAACTATCCTTACAAAAGGTATTGCATATGACTTTCAGAAAATTGATATATTTGTTATATAATCTCAACATGCTTAGGCATTTACCCAAAGCATAATTCTTGGTGACGTTATGAGAGAATAATGTGAAATGCTCACCATCAAATAGCTGAAGGCTCCATCTTTTTGAGTCCCCTCTTTAAAGTGCAAGAAGTTGGCAACAATGCTCTTTTTTCCTCTCCTAAGGCAAAAAATAGTGTAGTCTAAGGTAGGAGAACAGAGGGGTGGTAGCATGGAGTCTTGAATTCTATTCCTGATATTCATTGGCTCACAGAATTACATTGGAGAATTTGTTTCAACATATAAATATGTATCTGTTTTGTATCTTAGAAATGAAGTTAAAATCGTCTTTGTAGAATAAGGGAAACAGTTCACGAATGTTTGAGATCCTTGTATAACAGCAACCCAACAAGATTAGTGTATCAATAATAACACACGTTAAATGGCCCTGAAACATATACACATTTAATACTACAAGTATAATCGTTACATCCTTATTAGCAATGACTTGAACATCTGTACACTACCATTGTGGCAAGCCAGTATCACCAGTGTAGCTGAAGAACTGTGCGATTCAACAGTTGCTCACTTAGCCTTTGCTATTCCTTCATCTGGCACCATAGACCAGGGGCAAGTGGATTTTCCTTAAAAGCCAACTCTCGCAGGCTATTGCAAATGAAAGTTATTTATGTTTTTCCTTTTTCAGGTTTCAGCTGGTTGCACTTGCGATTCAGTCATGGTCAGGCAAATGAGAGTATTTTCTAGACGAATTTAGCTCAGAAAGCGCCCTCTGTACCAGAGCACCATCCAGAAGAGGCTGAGATCGGGTAGGTTTGCTAATTGTTATTTGCATTACCAAAATACTTACTAACCCTTACTAAAATGAGTCTTCACTGGGTGCCATCTACATGTGCAATTAATGAGCATTAAAATTCAGGCTCCCCCATGTGTCAGCCCTGTGCTGGCAGAGGGCACAGAGGCTAGTCCCAACCCTTTTTTGTCTCCCAAAAATGTTTTGGCATGTCTCTCTAACATCAAGGCATGGCAGGATATTTTTCAAAGGACGGAACACTACTATTCCAGCAGAGAGACGACTCGACTCCAGGCTGCATACCACTGACTTCTTACACTGCCCAAGTGACTAATTTTCAGCCAATGGATTTTTCACATACTATTTACTTTAAACTTATCTTTAGCTATTCATCAATTATTCTTCTTGTTATGCAATTTGTCACCTTCATTGCACAGGACTGGAGAGTCTCAGTCTCTGTAATTAGTCAGTGGGTATGTCTACATGGGACGCTCCTGCACAGTGGTTATTGCACATTTATTTATTACTTGTATAAGTACTAAATAAATGCGCAGTAACTGGAGTCACTGTGCAGTTGTGCTAGTGAACATCTTTTAAGTGACGCTACTGCGCAGTAGCCTAATAATACTGCACAGTAGTGTATTAGCACTGTCAGTGCTGTGATGCCCTACTGCACAGTATTATTCAGTAGGCCTGTGCAAGGTGGCTAGTATTCACTTCGGATTTGGCCGATTCGGGGGACAGTGATTCGATTCAATGATTCGAATCACTGTCCTGATTTGATTCAGCCCAATCTGATTCGGAGACTTGGCAGGAGTCGAATCTCTGAATCAGCCAGACCAGGCCCATCCCCCACCCTTCTCCCAGCCCAGCAACGGCTGACCCATCCACCCCAGCTTCCAGCACTTGGGGAAAAAAAGCCCCAGCTGAGCAGGTGCTGCTGGGCGGGGGGTGATCTCCATGCTGCATGGGGGACTCTGCATGAGCCCCCTTGCCCCCCCCTCACTCTCCCAGCCTCCTCACGAGTGCCCCGCACAGGCCAGCTCTGGCCCTATAAGAAAAAAAACCTGAAGAAACCCTGGGACTCACCACTCCTGCCGGTGGGGGGTGATCCCTGCTGCCCCCTATTGCCTTGTACCATGTGAGGGCTCTGCATAAGCCCCCAAAGCCCCAAGGCTGCACCAGGAACAGAGAGTCCCAGGGCTTTTCTTGTTTTTTTTCTCAAAGGGCCAGAGCCCCAGCAGACGGGGCAGCCGTGGGGGGACAGGGTTGAGGGGGCTTGTGCAGAGCCCTCCATGCAGTGTGGGGTAGTGGGGGGCAGCAGGGATTGCCACCCTGCCTGGTAGCACCTGGTGAGCACCAGGGCACTTTTTTTTTTTTAAAGTATGGAACTGGGTCGGCGGGGGCTGGGGGATGTGGGCGGGGGTCAGGGGTCCCCCCATTGTCCCCTCCCCCCTCCCCTAGTACTTACCAGCTTGGAGTGGTTGCAGCTCCCTGCTGCAGCCACCAGGGACTACCCAAATCATCAAAGCTCTCTGAATCTTTGCCAAAGATTCAGAGACCTTTGAATCAATTTGGACCTTTAAATTGGTCCCCGATTTGATTCGGCCACTGAATCGGGCCAAATCTCCTCTGAATTGAATCACCACCTGAAGCTTTGCACAGCCCTATTATTCAGCTACTGTGCAGTCAGCATCTTGTGTAGACGCATCCATTGTTCCACAGGCTTCAATGGAGTAATGACTATTTACATGCATTCAAGATCTTCTGTGTGTCCCCCCCCCCCCCACCCCCCACCCCCGATTGTAAATTGAATGGCAGAAACATTTTAAACACTCCAGTAACAAACAACCAATAGGGAATAATGAAAAAAATTCAGTAAAATTTTTAGAACAATGATCCTTCATAATATAAAAGTTCCTAATCTTCTAAGGATTCATGAATATTTTCATGAACTGTTTAATATTTGCAAACAATGGAAAAGTAGTGAATTAAAGCAAAACATTCACTGGGCTTGGTTAGCCTTTGTTCTGCAGCTTTGATTGCCATTTGTACCTGTGCAAAGCAGGGATAGAATGCAACCCTTCTGAGCTGGGAGATTTTTTATTCTGCTTTTATATTTGTTTTGTGCAAAGTAAATGTCTAAACAAGATTCAGACACTGTTGTAACTTCACTGAAGCCAATGAAATTACACAGGCATAAAATGAGGGAGAGATCAGAGTCTGCTCTATTTGTTCAACCTACTATAGATGCCCTTACTATTGAAAATGTATGGTATAAACATATAATAGACTGGACACGTGGCAGAGAAATGGGGAAGGAGGTGGAGAGAGAAAACACAGATGAGACTGACAGACAGAAGAGTCTAAAGACAGCCAGACAACAATTATAAATAGCATCTTTTTTAGGTCTGTTTGATGTGTTGCCCAGGGCCAGGTGGAAAATCTTTCCGTTACTGCCTCTTCTACTAATCGCTTTCCCCTCATTTTTCAATAAAGATTCCAAGTTTGGTCACTTCTTTGGCACATTTGTTTCCCATTAGAATACTTTGCACTATTTCACTGTGTTATGCTAGATAATTGTTTTAATAACAAACTGAGGAAAAGCTTTTGAACATTTTAGGAAGTAATTTTTTCCCTTATGAAAATCTAAAGAAACCTGACAGAGAACAGGGGAATAGGTGCAGAAAGAAAGAGGGGGAGAAGAAAAGATTACTGACTTTTACTCTTGGTTTATTGCAGTTACTTCCATGGCACATGCCAATTCTACTGTTAAATTATAGTAAGATTCAATATTTATACAACATTTTAAATTATAAAAAGTATGCCAGGAATATTGATTAATTGAGGTGCCTGCCCATCTCTTTAAGTTAGGGACATCCTAGCAGTATCTTTATTCTACTGATGAGGAAACTGAGGCAGGGTCTTTTTTCCAAGGGCACAGTGGGAGTGAATGGCAAAAAAAGAATTAAAATTCACGAGAGTTCCTGGCTTCAGTAAACCTCATTAATGCCTTTGTTATTGGTGTGATTATCAAGAATGCTCAGTAATTGCCTAAATCTGCTTCCACTGCAGGCAATAGGAATTTTGTCTGAGTATGGCAGGACTGAGCAATTAGGTAGATGCTGAAAAACCTCCCATATGTGTTTATATATTGCAAAGATGGCATTTAAGAAGGCAGAGTATTCAAGTGGATAGTTTGATATATAATGGGTTCTGAAGAAAGGAAATTTCAGACTGACTTAATAAAACCCCTGGCTAAATGTTTTCCACCTCAGTCCATAAGGGGTGAAGCATTTTAATTGCAATTCACTTAAGTTTCTCATCTTATGGAAATAGGTCCAAGTGAACTAAGCATGTGAAATTGATGCTCATGGATCAGCACTCCAACGTGGCCTAATGCACAGAGACGTACACTGAGACTTGCAAAAGTAGGGTTTCATTCCTGACTGGGCTGCTGCCTGATGGGAGGCCTTGGACAAGTCACATCATCTTTCTGTACCTCAGCTTTCCCCCATCTGAAAAAAGGGAAGAGAAATTCATAATGATGCTACATTACTGAAACTCTCACTACTGCATCTAGTTATACTGTGGTCAGCACTTGTCAGGGGTTTTCTGACAAAAATATTCTTGTTCATCGGTTTCCACAAATTTTACTTAGGAAAAAAGAGTTTTCAAAATTTCAAAATGAAAAGTTCTGTTTTTCCTGTTTGAAACAAATGTTGGGGTTTGAAATGTGAACTAATTTGATAATAAAATATTAAACTGTAAAAAATCCAGATGAAGCTTTCACAGCTATGGAAAATAGTCTGGCAGATTGAAAATCCATTTATGGCTTTGCAAACATCACCGAGGCTGTGCTTTGGGGGGGGGGGGGGGGGAATCTGATTTTGGGCAAGAAAATAAAAAAAGGTTGCTATCTGGGAATTTGTTATGTGATGGGAAACCACTTTCCTATCCAGCTTTTCACACCAGCTCTTGGTTTGTGCTGTAGGTAACCCTTGCTGTAGCCCACAATGTAGGTGTCTCTTTATCATCGCCCAAACTTAGCTATTGGTTTTGGTGTGGCCTGCACAGCAAGTGGTTCTCTCTGCAAGTCAGTAGATTCTCTTTTTAGCTGCAGCTTTAGCTTGAGCTTATCTCACATTGCTGAGTCCCTGAGACCTACACCTGCTGCAGTCTGTCATGTCGCTGCCAGTTACACTGGGCCTATATTACTGCCTGTGGTCTATTCTGGCATTGTTTTTTCTTTCAGGCCAGTGCAACCACTGCAAAATTAGACAATGGTTTGGGTCGTGTCAATAAAAGGAGTTTGAGGAGGTGGTAGTTATCCAGGGAGCATCTATCAGGGCATTGCAGGGCACAGAGGAAGCTGGTGTGCTGAATATATGGTTAAAGAAACACTAAAAACTTTCAGTTTTTATATTCTGAGAGTTTCTAAGGATACAATCTCTGTCCAAGCAGCTGAGAATCCTTTGATGACAGCCATGGAGAGTTAATGAACTAAAAGGGAAGTGGGTTATCTATTCCCAGAGATTGGGTAGCGTGAATTAAGTGGTCTTTTGGAAGATGGGAAATAATTATTCTTCTGCTTCAGAGCCACGTCCGATTGAATGATGTCGCCAGCACAAATCAGCAATCACAATCGCTGATGAAGACCCATTAAACAGATTGGGTTGAGTAATGCACAGGAAAAAATGTCAGGAGCATCTTTAGTTCTGACTCTTTCGACCCTACAATAGTTTTTTTTTTAAAAGGAGGAACTACTTAAGTGCACAGAGTTTTTCTATCTCAGCACTTTAATGTTAAAATAGCTGGGAGCTCATTCCTGAAGGGAGCGGACAGGCTGAGCAGAGTTGGGACTGGAGTAGCTGGCGGTTCCCTCACTGCAAGTGTTCCTCTTACACCATATGCAATAGAGGGTTGTGTTGGGAAAGACTGGGATTAGAGCAATTAGGAATCCTCCCTGCTGCCGTAGTTCCTATATCATTCTGTAAAGTGCTTTCTCCTGAGAGGCTGAGAATAGAGCAGCAGGGAGTTCTTCTGAAGTCAACATTTGCACTACTCTTTGGTAAGAATAGTGCAAATACTTGAGTGATTCCTACTGAAAGAAGGACACAATTTAGCTATGGCCAAAATGACATAATGAAGCCAAACATTAGCGCACGATCAGAGAAGGCTCATTAGAAACATTTGGCTGTACAGTGAATTCAGTTGGAAGTTATGAAGTATAACCATCTTTAATGTTATTGGAATGAGGTGAATCTTGTTATAGGTTTGACCTTTCCATCATAAGAACTGTAACTTCTTTGATATAGCACTGCAGGTGAATTTTGCCCAATGTCTTGTCCTGCACATAGGCAGAGTCACGAAGTCCAGAAGCTCCCATAGAAAAACTGACACACAAAATCTTGAGGGGAGGGGGAAATAAAATTCGCTATTACGACTCATCCATGTTGTGGAAGATGGGAGTTGCCATCCTGGCTCAGGACCATAGTCTATCACTTCTACTAATATGTCTCGTATTAGAGAAAGAATAAGCTTCCTCTCCCCCCGCTCCCATTAAACTCTATTCTAATCCCTATGAAGTCAAATTGGTTCAACCCCAAAGCATAAGGCTTATTCATCTTTCTGATATGTATGCCAGCATTAACTACTGGTAATTTCAGTGTAGACTGCTGAAGAGCTATAAAAAGCAACGTACGCAAGAGGCCTAGATCTACAGATCCTCACTTTTGAAGCAAGGGGGTGCTCTGGGGGCAAAGGAAAGGGGATGAATGGATAGGGTAGCAGTCTAGCCCAAAGTAAAGTGTAAAAGTCATTAGGTATTTGTGAGCAGTGAGTTTCAGGCTGATTAGCGGATATTCATTTAATAAAGAAACAAAATCCACAGGCATACTGTATAGCTGCATACTATCCTGTTATTGTTCCACTTAGTGATTCAAAAAAAGGAGCTAAAGGACAGGCAGAGCAGGCTGTCATAAGGGGTTAGAGGAGGGGCACTGAAATTATGTTGCCTAGGATCAAAAAATATTGGGAGAACACAAAATAAGTATGGGTCTTCCCAGCTTTCATTTGATGAGTCTGGCTTTGCCTTGTCAATATTCTAACTTTTCAGGGTTAAAGGAGATACTGGTTATATGCTTCTGCATTGAGACTGTATATCCTTCAGTAGTCCTGGGGTTCACAGGGATGCAGATACACTTCCACTTGCACAGCTGGAATGTGACTTCTTAGAGGAGTACTAAATATAACTAATGTTGGCTGTAGATTTCCACAATGACACCCCTGGGCTGATGCCATAATGCTCAGAGCATGGCTGAATGTAGAGCAAACTGGGAATTAAAATGGAGCCTACCACTAAATAAGGGTCTTGCACACCTTATGCTGTGAGCTGCACAAATGCTGATGGGTATTACTGCTAGCTTAAGTTTGGAGAAAAGTCATGCTTCAGTCCAGCAAGGACCTGGAAGACTGAAAGGTAAGAATCTACCTCCCCCCCCGCCCCCTTCCTATTCAGCACTTCCCCCTTGAGGCTCTCCCAGCTGCCCCCTACCCCTGGGCTCCCTCATCCACCCCATCCCCTGCTTGCTTGTGGCTGCCTGTACTAGCTGACCTGGGGAGCAGGCAAGGAAGGGTAAATCTGTCTGCACAGCCCCCAGTTACAGGTTGCTGCCCTTCTCCAAGCTATATCCAGCCTAGAGAGCAGCAGAGGCCATGCAATCAGGTTAACCCTTCCCTGCCTGCTTCCCAGGGGCAGACAATACAGGCAGCCACAAGTAAGCAGGGGGCCAAGTCTGGGCCAGCAGAGGAGGAAGGGTGGGTGGGGACGTTTAATGTGTAGCCACTCTAGGCTACACATTACAGTAGTGTAATGCGATCTGGGTAACATGGATCAGAGAGAATCCTGCCCTGGAGTGGCATATCTTTAAGCCACCAAACAAGTGCTTAAAACTAGTTTAAGGGGTTAATGTGCAGACAGTCCAGGTGTTAAGAGCTCCAGGAGCTGCCCAAAACTATCATGCAACAAGGCTCTAACACGCATAGGAGAGAAATGAAGCACTATACTAGTGCACAATACCAATATTCATCTATCTGTTTTGACACCTAGAGATGAGATTCGTACTGGCTTTCCCTTGAAAGCCCTGCCTCATAGGAGGATAGAAAATGAAAGGACAAAGGGGTCATAGACCATGACAAAGTAGTCATGGTCCATTTAGCCCATTCCTGTTCTCTGAGGCAAGATCAAATGTACATAGGCCAACCCTACTAGAAGTTTACCCAACAGCTTCTTTTAAACAGCTAGTGATGGAAATTCCACAAACTCCCTATATAAAACTTATTCTAGTGCTTAACCATTCTTATAGTTAGTTTTTCCTCATATCCAACCTGCTGTTGTGGTTCAGTGATAGAATCCTTTTCTGCCATGCAGGAGACCTGAGTTTGCTTCCCGGATGCACGTAAAACTACAGCAATCAAGGTACTGAGGGCACTTTTACACATGCTTTGCGGGGAGGCGGCACTTTAATTAGAGTGGCTCCAAGAGCACTGTAAAGTATCAGCACCCCTGTGCTTCAAAGTGGCAGAGTGGGTGAGCTTTCATTCAAGCAACCCCACTGCCATTTTGAAGCATGGGGACACCGATACATGAGATGTGGAGGCTGGCTGGAGTGTGGTAGTTACCATACTGCAGCAGATTTGATTAGCTGAGTGTGACACACTTTAATTATAGTGCATGGAACAGCCTCTGCACTCATGTATAGGCACCTTAAATGTCTGGGCTCACTTTGGCCTTTGGATACAGTCTCAGTGTGGGGATGGAAAGTCTGGGCAGCCTCCACTCCTCCAATGCATATGCCTAGGCAGGAGTATGAAGGTCCTAGTAACTTCTCATACATACACCATGATCCTAAAGGATTTATGGTTGCCTACTACCACCCAATACCCAACCTAGATTTCTCATCCTATAAAGTTATGACAATTGCATGTTGCCATACTCTTGATTGACATGGAAAACAACTTGTTACTATTGTTTTTATAATATCCTTTTATACTTCTAAAAACTATTAGCATATCTCTCTCTGATCTTTCCTTATAGGTCTTATTTTCCAAGCCTCTTATTTTTGTTGCCCTCTTCTGTACATCTTAAAATGTGATACCCTGTAACAAGGTGCACCTCCAGGGGTGGTCATGATGCCCCCTAGTGGCTGTGCTGCACCCATCTGTCTACCCTGGTTCCCTAATTTGGCCCCTCTCCTCAGCCTGCTATGCCTTGAGACAGCAATTAATATGCTGCTCATAGTCCAGCTGTGGGTGTCTTATTTCCCACTCCCCTCCCCACTCTTCCCCAGGCTACTAGGCTAGTTAACCTACATGGGAATCCACGGTTCTCTTTCCTCCACCCTGCCAGTCTTTGACTGGGGCTTCAGCCTGTAGTCAGGCTCCAGCCCACCTTGCTTCTTTGTGTGCTCTTGACATGTGGGCTTCAGCCTGGCCAAGGAAGTCTCTCTTCCAGAAACAGCCACAAAAAACAAGGAACAGTAAACCAGCAGAGAGCCAAGGAAAAAAAAAACAAGAAAAAACACTGGGTGCTAAGCATTCTGCTTTGTAGCCTCTGTGCCTCCCACCAGGTGTTACTGACAAATGATTAAAGTAAAGAAAAAGTAAAAGAAGACCCCTATTGCATTTGCATACAGCCCTCAGTCCTCTGGGTATACCTACTACCCCAGATCCCTCCTGGGTTAGCACAAACAATCCTTAGTTCTCTCTATGCATGCAGTCCCCACAGGACCCCTTCTGAGTTACCATAAACAGTCCTCTGGTTGCACTCACTCACTCTCTCTTCCCTTACAGAAGCTCCTCTTCTCAGACCACATCCCTTTCTGCTGGGCTTGCATTTGTCTTTAACCTTCCAAACAGCACCAGCAACTACTAGAATCCCCCATCTCTGTCCTGGAGGAGAGTTTATATCCCAGTCAGCCCCTACTCCTGGTCAGCTGACAAGGCTTCTGGCTCACCTAACCCAGGTGCTGGTAATCTCCTTTTCCCATCTCACCGTTGTGCCCTGTAGCTAGCTGCTTACAGGCTAGGCTCAAGAAAGGGTGAGTCCATCTTTCAGTCTACAAAAGTTCTGATTTTAAAGGAACTCTACTGATTGTTCTTCCCTGGCCCTCTTGTTCCCCGTAACAGGGTTAGGGTTCCCTGTTATAAGCCACCAAACTGGATACAATACTCCAAGTGAGGCCTCACCACTAGGAAACAAGATGAAATAATTACCTCATTTGCTTTACATACAACACTCATTCTCACATATCCTAGATGAGTTTTGTCTCATTCAGCTATATTTGCAAGAGCTACTTGGTTACCCTGATGAAGGAGAAATAAATGACTTAGGAGAACTAAGAAAAATGAAAATTTAAAACTTGTTTTGCTCTTGGAGTGCTGCTGAAGCCACCGGAAAGAAATAGGTTGGGCATAAAAGAAGCACCACTCCATTGAATAAGTATGACTTTTAGGTTTATCTGATAGGGCTGCATGAAGCTTTGGGTGCTGATTTGATATGGAGGAGATTTGGCCTGATTTGGTGTCCGAATCTCCAAATCCAAATTGGATCAGGGGACCAATAAAAAGGTCCGAATTGATTCGAAGCTCTCCAAATCTTTGGAAAAGACTTGGAGAGCTCTGATGATTTGGGCAGTGCCCGGTGACTGCATCAGGGAGCTGGACCCAGACTCCATGCTGGTAAGTGGGGGGCTGGAGAAGGGGGGAAGGGACCATGGGGGGATCCCTGCCAAGCCCCATCCCTTGCCCACCCCCCCCCCCCATGGCTGCCCCTTCTGCCCCAGCTCCCAGTGCTTTAAAAAAAAAGCCCCCACTCACCACATGCTTCCAGGTGGGGGGAGAGTGATCCTCACTGCCCCATGCCATGTGGGGGCTCTGCCACAACCTCCCCCAACTCTCCCCCTGCTCCCCCAGGTTCCCCATGGCTGCCTTGCCCACACCAGCTCCAGCCCTTTAAGAAAAAACCCCCCCTGAAACCACCCCTCTGGGACTCACTGGCTCCTGCAGCAGCTTCAGGGTTTCGGGGGGCTTGTGAAAGAGCCCCCCACGTGGCACGGGACAGCGGGAATTGCCCCCTGCCAGGCAGCACCCAGTGATACTGGGTTTTGAAAAGAAAAAAAAAAAGTGCCGCGACCTGGGGCAGGTGGGGCAGCCATTGCCAGGGCTGGGAGAGTGGGCAAGGGATGGGCCTTGGTGATTCAGCCAAATTGATTTGGGACAGTGATTTGAATCACCGAATTGAATCAATGTCCCCTGAATCGGCCACATCTGAAGTGAATACTAGCTGCCTTGCAGAGGCCTAGTATCTCATAAGTCTGGGCAGCATTCAGTGAAGTTAATAATATGTACCCATACGTTTAGCTAAGTGGAAACTGTTTTCTCCTCACATAATCATTTTTGAGATTTCAAAAAATGTTTCTGGTCTCATTCTAGGGAGAATTCAGTATTTAAAAAAAGAGAGCCAGCAACGTGCCCTGTCCTTCCTCCCCTCTACCCCCACCACAATAAAGGGAAAAAAATTCTTAGGTCAACAATGCATATCATTTGGATAATTTAAAAACATTTCATTTTGATTTCCAACATCTTTCTAGTGTAATTGTTTTTATAGAAATTTCTAAATTTAAATTTTTAAAAAAGTAATTTCAAATTAAAAACAAACCTTTTTTTGGAAAATATTGAAGCAGGATATTTGGACTATTCCGGGTTTTTAAAAAAATCTTCTTTGAGCCTGGAAATTCATTGGGTGCCTATACATAAGCAATTGCCATGCTTCAGTAGCCTCCTGCATCTTGTGTCAGGATCCCTGTGCTTAAAAATGGTGGTGGGGGCACTTGAACTAAACTTGAAAAATGAGCTTTAATTCAAATGCCCCCACTGCCATTTTTAAGCATGGAGATGTTGATACAGATGCAATGGCATTCTAATTAAAGCGCCACCCCCCCCACCCCTGGAGCATGTGTAAAAGTGCTTGATTCTTTTTTACAATGTGTTTTAATTTTGATGAACCCTTGTTTTTCATCAAAAAAAGTTTTGTCATGACATTCCCTGCAACCTGTACTCATGGAAAAATGAAATGGAATTAGCAAGCCTGACTACAGATTAAAGAGAGGAAGTTTTCCTGAGTAACAAAGGCATCTAAGTATTTGGTACAAAATTGCCTTCTGCAGACTCAGTTTTCTTAGTAGGACTGGACATGATTGCCCTAATAAATTAAAGCATGACAATTCTTAGTTTTCACTTTACTGCTTCCCCTTGCTGCCTTCTCAACATGTGGCAAAAGCATTAGTTTTAACAAAGACAGGGAAGACCTGGGCAGGTGGGAGAAAGGAGAATGAAGATATAAAGGGAGGAAGAAGGAGGAAAGGAACAAGGAAGTTTATGGAGTAAAGATGTCTGATGAAATGGATTGGATATGATGCTTTTTGATGGGGTGAGATGCAGATATGTTATCATTTCTAGGCTTTTAACATGTTTCTGCATTGGAAAGGGAAATACAGGACCCCATGGGAAATCAGGAATAAGCTTACTCAGTCCCGCAGACTATACTGTAATAGAGATATTCCTCCCCGCCCCCCTCTCAACTCTGTGTACCCAGTCTTTCTTCCTTCTGGGCACCTGAGTACTAATATGCAGCATGAAGTCCACTGCCTTTTCAGTTTTGCTTATCTCCTGCTACCCTTCCTTGTTTGTCCCTTCTGTGGTATAGCTCCTCTCAGATGCCCTGAAATTTGTAGTGATTTTAGAAAGTGTATAAGGTATGACCACATCAGGCCCCTGCATAAATAGTGTTTGAGTGGATTAATGCCTATCTCATACCTTTCACCTTTTGTTTTTTCCTTTATCCAGGATTGGTACCAATATTAGTGACCTTCCTTGGAAAAACATCCCAGAATCAGAACACCTGGAGAATAAAGGGTTTAATAAGAGGAAAGCTCAATTTTAAGACAAGACAGGTACAGGGTTATGAAGTTTGTGTGTTGAGGGGGCATATAGGGGGTGTGTGTGTGTGTGTGTGTGTGTTTGGGAACCCAGAAGAGTACAGTTTGAGAAGAACCATGATGACGGCTGAATTAGTATTAATCTGGTAATGTCAAGAAGCCTCAGCTCCAGTTTACTAAGCCTTTCCCACAGTGTAAGATTATAATTACAAATCCAAGTCCCAAAGATGAATGAGGAAAACCTTCCTAAATAGAAATAACAAACACTGTGACACATTACCAGTAAGATAACTGAGTTTATTTAAGGTATGTGCGTGAGAGAGAAAGAGAAAGTAAGCTGGACTCACTCTAAAGTGGAGTATTTCCTTTTGGTTGTCACTCTTCTTTTCTCCTGTAATTATAGCAGGGAAGATAGGAGTTAATGTAAAATGAAGATGGTTTGTTTCAGTGTATGGAGTGAAAAACTGGTGGCACATCTACATGTACTCTTTAATGCACAGTAGTTTATTTTAATGCACATGAAAACTTCACTGAAAAAATACTCTTTAGTTAATGCGCATTAAGGCAGGCTAATGCACATTTTCCTAGTGCTTCACAATGGAGGTACTAGATTTAATGTGCATTAATGCACATGTAGATGCACCTCAGGGAGTCAAGAGAACTGAATCACTGGTTCACTCTGTGGCTGTTCTGGGCCAGATTTTTAAAAGATCTTCAGACTCCTTAGAACTTAATGGAAGTAAAGCATCTAAATCCTTTTTTTTTTTTTTTTTTTTTTTTTTAATTCTGACCCTTCAGCTCTCAGAGCCTTGGTGTCTTACCTGTATAAAAAACAATGCTTACCCACATTTGTAAAGAGCTTGGAAATCCATGGGTGAAAAATGCTATGCAAGTATTTAAAAACATCCGTGATGACTAAGGGTTAATGAACCAACCACTCTCAAGTACATGCAGAGAGAGGAACAGAACATTCCATACATCTATGGACCATGATTACCCCATGGCGCCTCATGCCTGATGAGTTATAGCGGCACCAGTCTTCTAGTGCCTCTTAGACACAGCGAGGAGAAGAAGGGGCAGGATATCTTTTTTCTGATTCTTGGAACAATCACCAATGCAAAGAAACTTAGCTATTCTTAGCTGCGTCTAGAGGCTATGCATAATCTTTCCTGCTGAATTATGGAATATGATAGCTTTTATTAAATCCATTACAATTACAGCCTCTCTGCTAAACGGGGTCTGGAATATGGAATAAGTAGGGTGCATAATTCCATATAAATATTTAAGATTTTGGTGCCTGATAGTTTTAGGCTCTTAAGGAGTAGAGCAGTATTTAGTTAGGACCATTTCCTTATAACTTGCACAAACTTTCTAATTCTTCCCATTTATCCCAGTCACTGACTCCTGGAAAACTTTGGTTTTATAAGCAATACTGGTAGGGTCATGTGAGAGCAGCTGTGATGGCAGCAATTGTGCCTGGTGATTGGATTCCACTACCTGCCTCTTACCCTACCAGCCTGTATGAATCAGCATGTGATCTGATCCAGTAGCAAAAGTTAATATTCGTTAGCATGGAGAGGCAGGATCAGATGTTCACCCACGGTTGCAGTTTATCCTGATAAATATCCTGTAGGTTCCAATGGAAGTGATCATTGAAATGGAAAGAGAAGAGGGTGGGGGCAGGATAAATACTGCCAGGCAAATAAACATTAAGACACAATGCAACAATAATGTGTTGGATTACAGGAGCAGTGGCAAGGTTGGATCTGTATTGGAAACTTTTTTGGTTGCGAGCTTTGGCAGTTAAGTCATTTCTGCCCCTCTTGAATTATAGCTGTCTGTTTTTCCTCCTGAGATTTAGCTCTCTCAGGCTTTGAAGACCTTCATTCTTCCTTTTGTTCAATTTGTGCTGCTAGTTTTTAATGCTTCCTAGGCACCAACTCATCCATCTGCTCGCAGTCTAATAACTTTTTGTTACTCATTTTTTACGCCTTCCCCCCCCCCGGGCCCATGATTCAGTTTCCCCTCTCTCTGTCCCCCCTCTTTTTTTTTTTTTTAATCACAGGCCATGTCTACATGTGCAGTGGACTTCACAGTTATTACTGCACAGTCATCTAGTACTTGCATAGATTGTGTAGTACCATTGCTGCACGTTTTTTTCCTGATGTCACTGTGCAGAAGCAAGAAGCTACTGCGCAGTATTGTTGCCACACAGTTAGTGCCCGGCAACACTACTGCATGGTAGCAATGAGCTAGCATCTCATGTAGCCGTGCCCACAGACTACTATATTGTTCTCCCATCCTTCCTCCTCCTCCTGGTAGCTATCCTGTGCTCCCATCCTTTGACTTCTAATTCAGTTCTCTGTGAGTTTTTATTGGAGAAAAGAAAACAGCTGAAGGCAAGGAGGACACCTATTGGTGCACAAGGACATAAGTTTTGGCCACCAGCCCCACCAACCTTTAGAATTGGATGACTTGCTAGGGATAAGAATAAGACCAGGGTTCCCCTGGGGGTATGCAAGACATCTCTGTGTAGTATGTGGGGAAATTTGTGTAATGGCAGATTTAATTTTCATTATTATAATAATAATAATTGGCATTTAAGTGGTTAAAATATAAAATGTATACTGGGAGGGATACATAGGCAGGTGGTAAATCTGGAAGGGGGTACACAATAAGAAAAAGTTTGAGAAACTCTGGTGTAGACAATATTAGAAGAGTGGTGGCCTCAGCAGAGGCTCAAGAAGAAAATTTAACTACTGTTCCAAGCCCTGTAGCCAGTAGACCAGTGGGTCTCAACCTTTTTAGACTCATGGCACCCCTTATGAGACTCAAGGGTCCCTTGGAAAATTGCTGGCTCTTACCTTTCACTCTTCATTTTTTTGACTGGAGAAAAATAATGTAGCAGTTCTTCAATTGCAAGGAACTTAGAACACAGCAGGTCAGAATGTTTTTGACATTATCAATTCCTATTTGAAATCCTTGGGTTTATCTTGTGAATCATGTATAGGTGTTTGTACATGCTAATATTGCACAGCACCTCATGGCATATTGCTTGAGAATCACTGTAGTAGGCAGGCACCTGCTGGGTAGAATGCTTTTATTAGATTAGTAGCAACCTGCCCTAACAACTGGGTGTCTTAGGAATACTGGGAGAGCATTGTTAGCATGAGACGTCACAACCATTCTCGTCTCTTACCTTCCCTGCAAAATCATCATCAACATTAATAATTAATACAAAACGTGCTCTGATATAGTATTTTTCATCTACAGTTGTCAAAGAGAGAGATCAGTTTCGTTAACCCCATTTTACAGGTGGAGAAACAGAAGCACAGAGAGTGGAAGTGACTGACCAAGATCCCCAGGCACTACCTCTTTTTAAGACTACCCAGTCTAGGGAAGCAATCACCCATGAGCTGTTATGGTAGCTGCCAGTCTCATTGTAATTCACCATGGTGTTTCTTTGCAAAGCAGGGCTGGGAGAGCAGTAAAGAAGACATGCCTTCTCTATCTTCCTTTGTCCTCCCCACACCTGCCTCTTCATTGCACAGCCTTCGAGATGATGCCCTAGGTGTTGGCTTCGACTCGACTGCCAGTACACTGTAGATCTGTATTAATGATGACTGACAGGTCTTAAAAGTGCAGTTTCAGCACCTTGCTATCACCACGCCTCATACTTCAGAGGCTTAGTGCACGTTCCAAGGTGTTTAAAGAGTTTCCCAAGCAGCCCTTTTCCAAGTATTAACCTCTTGCCAGGAGCAGCAGCTCTCAACCGCACATTGCTGGCTGCGACCTAGCCAGCGTTTGCCTATGATGTGTAAATGAGCAGCATTGTAGTTAGCTAGCAAAATGTGTAATTTTTTTCCATTGTGCAGAAGGCTCAGAGCTGACAAGACCAGAGCCTGCATTCCAAAGTCTAAAGCAGTTGGCAGGTTTCTCAGTACCAGTTTTTCATGCCCCCAAGTGGGTCAGAGAATGGAAAGGGTGGTGGAGAGCAGGGGAGGGGGATGAATGTGTGGGTGGGAGGGAAGGGGTGGGGGAAGAAGAGTTAGCGAGAGAGAATGGCCATTTGCAAGCCACCAGTTTTGAATTTAACTCACATGGGCCTTGTGGGGGTGCTGAAGGGTTTGTTGTACTCATTTGATTGACTCTAGCCTTAATGCTACTTGCCACTTACCAGCACTTGTCTTTGCTCATTAGCAGGGGGTTTGTGGGCAAATATTTAGATATTCAAAAGAGGAAATGTTAATCTTTGCAGTGTTCACTGAATATTTAAATGAGGCGGCAAGCCGCCTTGCTCTAGATGACCTAGACTTTCACAGCAGTGAGACAAATTAGTGCTGGGCTGGATTTCTGGGCTAATGCTCTCCTTACTCATGTGTTTTAGGGTACAGGGGGCTTTGCATGTCTCTTGGTGAAATTCAAAGGCAGAACAAAGCCTAGGCACTGCTACTGTTCCATTTAAAGCCTACTTTGAGAACTCCAGACGAGTTTAAGTGGTTCATAAGTCTCATGCTGGGCCACTGCCCAGAGCCGAATTTCACCTTTTGTGAGCAGTGGCTGTACTGAGGAGGATTTTCTGCTGACCAGAGTGTAAGCCCTGTGCCTTGCAGACAGGCAGAAGACAGCTTTTTAATGAAGGTGGTGAGAGTGGAAGCTGGTACTTATGAGTGATATTGAAACTACAAGCACTCTTGTACTTGGTCTTAGATAATATCTTGATGAGCTCCTTTTAAATATCATAGATAGGACTGTCTTGTAACTTGGCTGGACAGTTCTCCCTACTGGAAAAAAAAAAGATGATTCCTCTGTTTTTTCGTTAGTATAACCCTATTTATCTGTGTTTGTGCCTTTTGTGTTTATGCTCCACAAGTTTGTTTTAGCCAATGGATTTACAGAAAGAAATGATAAAGTTTAACCTTAATGTTGTGCAATCTTTGTGGAAAGTGAATTTTGAATTATTAATCACTAGTATTTGCACATGAAACTTGGTTTTAAGCACCAGGATCCATTTCTGAATTTTGAATACTCATCATAAATTCTTCCCAAACAAAGT
Organism: Alligator mississippiensis; assembly: GCF_030867095.1. NCBI lineage: Eukaryota > Metazoa > Chordata > Crocodylia > Alligatoridae > Alligator > Alligator mississippiensis. The sequence continues at coordinate 24,554,838 of NC_081833.1, forward strand.
ATAGACTAAGAATTACTCAGGGAAATAATTTAGGTGATCAGTTTTAAAGATGAATAAATTCATCCAGATCACAAAATGCTCCCAGATTACTCAACAGAAATAAAGGTTTTAGTACTTACTCAGCCTGCTCTCTCTATATCTGTGGTTTCATGGAACTTGGGTTTGACTGAGCAGAACCACTTAATGGAGGGTCCTTGCCTTCTGGATTCTTTTCTGTCATTGGCTTTTTACAGGTTTGGAATTACTAAGTCATGGCTTGATCCTAGGAGGTGCTAAACATTTGCAAAGGCCTGCTAAACTCAGAAGTTCTCAGAATCATGTCCTTTGTAATTCAGAGGCAACTCAGTTAACCAAATGTGCTCTTATTTCATTTTACTGTGATCAACTCACAGCACTCTGGGAAATTATTCACTTGTTCCTAAATACCATCCCTGACTAGACTCTTATGAAGTGAAATGAAACATTATTGTTTATGGATGTCTATTATTGATAAAATTCATAAACATTGCCTCTTTAATTTTTTTCTATGTTCCACATTCCAGTTTTCTGCTTGTTAGGTAATGATCTGTTTATTAAGATCAGATTTTGAAGCATTACCTGTGAATTTCGGAACTTTCTGTCAAAATGAAATGGACACCCAAGTATCATGTAGCATTTTGATAATTTCCACTAAATCTGCTAATCAGTCCTTCACCTGTTTAGTGTCTTCCTCTTGTCGCTTCCCATCTGGCTCCTTTCCCTTCTCTTCCTTTTGTTTTTCACATTCCCCTTCTTGTTCACATTTGTTTCTCTTGTTACTGCACTGAAGAAAGAGTTTCTAGGAAGGAGAGGTAGTTCTGTCTCCATGTTCATTAGATCCAAAGTCAACATTGGTGCTTTGCAATGCAAATAGTGGTTTTATGTTCCATGGCCACCTGCCCATTGGGAGCTGGATGAAGGGCAAGGGCACTGACTTTACCGTAAAGGGCTACATTCCTAACACTGACTTTTGAACCTGAAAGTTAGGTGAAAGGTGCTGTAACCCAGGACCGTGCCATCTAGTTTCCCAGTCCTTGTTCCTATTGACTTCCAGTGCCAGGTTTTGTGTGGTGGCTGAGCTTTTCCATGAATGTGGTGATGTTTTAGTTCGTTTTTTTTTTTAATTTCTCAAATGCCCTCTCTGAGTGTGTTCCTGTTGTCAGACTGTTGTTGTTGTTGTTTCTGACTAACCCTGGCATCATGCTCAGAAAACTCTGGCTCGTAGCTCTCTACAGATATAGGGCACTTGATGCTCTAGGGAGTAATGCAGTAATGGGAGATGGCATCAAAGGGAGCCTCCTGCAGTTAGATTTGTCAGCTGAACTCAAGTGCATCACACCCAGCAGAGTACAATTTCTGGTGCTGCCTCCTCTACCGATACTTCCCTGTCATGTCTCCTCCTCCTCTCCTCTCATTACCTTTGCCTGAAGGGCAACCCAGTGTATGAGATGGAATGCTGGTGGGGATGGGATTAAATTAAAATAAATCTTCAAGCCTAGCCTGGAATAAGTCGAAACCCATTGGGGAAGATTCCTTCTTTAGGAGTGCACTGGGTCATAGCTGTTACCCAGCCTATTTCCACTGAAATGGTGTGTCTCTGTGAATGTAAAAGGGTGTTCATATTTATATTACAAAACTGGGGCTTTTGCCAAGGGAGCATCATAGTCTGACATTGCCTGTGGGTAAAGCTGAAAAAGGTCAGTTTTACATCCTCTTTCTCTAGCTTCTTTCTCCAGAGCTCATGTCTCAGCAAGACCCCATACAATAGATGGCAAATGCTAACATCTTATATCAAAATAGAATCAGATGGAGCAAAATAAAATCTTGTAATTGGAATGGGAACAGCCCCTGCAAGTTTTTTGTAAAGAATGGAGACTTGTATTTGAATATTATTTCTCTTTTCTAAATTCCTTTTTTCAGTACAGGTCAGGACATGAAATTTTGACTTTGGCTGATGGATTGGTTGATCAGAATACAATACAGCCGTGCTTGGGTTTCAGCTTCAGTTCATTCTTTAGATTTGCTGTAGAAATGTTCATCTGTCAGTCACTAGTTGTTTTAGCCACAGTTATTATAGGGTTGTTAGCTAATGTCTCTTTTGGAGTTCTGTGTGAAATAAATCTCATCTCAATTAATTTCCTAGAATGTAGTAGTTTCATTTTTACAAAACCACTGTTATCTGGTATGAGTTGGCATCAGCACCTGTTGTGTGGCTTCAGTAGGAGGGCCAAGAGTTGACTTGACTGGAAGGGTGGGAGGATGCCTGCCTGTCACTACTGTTGCCATGACTGCTCTTTGAAAAAAAAAAAAATCAGCCCTATGTAGAAAAGATGGCCAAATGGTTTTGCATAGGGATGGATTTTACCTGGGATGAATAGAGGGTTTCAGTCTACAGAACTGATGCTGTTTCACACCTTTTATGATATAACACTCATCTCAGAACAAAGACAATCCAAGCAGATTGTGATTTCTGATAGTTTTGTAACTGAAAAAATCAAATTTATTCGTTTTTCAACATGAATCATTGTGAGCTGTAAAGAGACTGTGTCAGGTAACTTGATCCACAAACTGTTACAACCCACTGAAGAGTATCCTATGGGTATGGGGTAAGTTGCGCCAGCTGGCTCTGCTCCCAAACTCCATTGCCAAAGCCGAAGCAATGGCATCAGTGAGGCTGGTATGCAAGGGCAAACAAACAAAAAAAGTCTCAGCCATGTTGACTGCTGGTTGAATTTGAAACAAAGGTGGGAAGTGAGTGAAGAGTGAGGGAAACAAATGTTTACCCAGTACAAAAGGTTAATACTATATCTGGCCAAACACTTTCCAGTGGAAAGGTTTCCTCTTTAGAACTGCAATTCAAAGGAACATGTTAATTTCAGTGAAATTTTTCAATGTGAACTGAAATGCTGACTTTTGATATTGTCATTTTGATTCATTTCTTGTAGAATTTTATATTAAATTAATTTTAATATTGTACTTGCATATACTTTCATATTTTCATCTTACCATAACAAGGTAGGAGGACTGATTTATTAGTAGGTATTTTTAATTATAGTAGCCTATGAGAGTCGCAACTGAAATGAAGGCCCCCTCATGTTAAGAATTGTATGTATATGCAGCCACAGATAGTCCCTGCTTCAAATACTGTTCAAATATAAAAGATTGTTATCCTCATTTTATTGATAGGGAAGGGAAACAGGGTATTTAAGTGAAATGTGCAAGGTAATTCTTGCAGAGCCAAGAACTGAAAAGCTCTCTCCAGAGCTCAGTCCCATGCTTTCACTTCAGGCCATCCTTTCTTGATAGATCTAATTCAACTTTTGTCCATAACTCTCAAGCCAGTACCCTCAGCTACCTTACATCAAGCTGAGTACCAGAAGTGTCTTAGTAACTACTTGCAGCAATCTGCTTGAAAAGTAAGATTATCTGAAGTGGCAAGAATGGTCCAAAGATTATCAAGGTCTCCTGAGAAATCAGTCCATTCACTAGTGTCACCGTGTATAATTTATTGTGAAGCATTTTGGAAGCTAATTGGGGTACTGCTCAACCTTCAAAGAACCTAGCTTATATAATACAAAAGAAAAATGAAAAATAATTGAACTTCCCATGCCTGGTTAAGCTTTACAGTGAGTGTTCTCCCCTTGCCTCATTGTGCTGCATTGTTCAGCAGTAATCTATTGATGTCAGTAGACCAAAATACAGGGCAAAACCAGAGCCTTCTATTCAGTGCCTCTTACTTGAAGTTTGGAGGTTCAGTAGAATGGAATCCACCATAAATTTAGATTTACAGATCCCAAATCTGGCCTCTTCAGCTATCTATTCCCAAAACATGCCCAGTATTCTTTGCAGTGCAGGTGAGTTCTACCCACATGTACCTGCAATGCTAGCCAGGCACCAGAAACATCAACCATGTAGTTGTGTTTTGTGCATCTAATGCAAATATTGTGTCATCGCTTGGAAGGAATTAGGGACTAGCAGATTGAACCCACACTGGGAATCAGGTGATGACACTAACTCCTTTTGTGACCAGTTGCTCCCTCTCTTTGTCCCTCAGGTCTTTCTCTGAGAAAAGTGGATAATGATACTTTCTTACTTCACAAGGACTGTTGTGAGGCTTGCTTGCTTTATGTTTTGTGAAAGACTTTAAGATTCCTCCCTGTCAGACAACACTAGAAGTTCAAAGTGATCTGTTGTGCAATAGCTCTATCCATTTTAATTTACCATGGAAAAATTAATTGGATGAAGTGAAGCTGGCTTTCTTCTTTTGCTGAATTTGTTGAAACTGTTATAGAAAAATCAGCTAAATGCTTTACAGTTTCATTTCACAAAGTTATTTGCCTTCTCAGGATTTTTCATTTTAGGAATCTGACCCATAATCAACATGGCAATAACAAGAAACTTTGAAATGTTGCAATTTTAATTTTTAATTGACTCTAAATCCTTCAATGCAAAGGCCTTTTTCCTTTTATTGTTTTTAGATTTCCCAAATTAATTCAGTGGAGTTTCATTGATTTGCATTCACTGCAAATCTGGCTATGGTCTTTTTTCCTTTAGGAAACCATGGCTACAAAATGGAAAAAGGAAGCAATATTTCTGGTGAACCCACTGATGTAGGTATCCTTAACCCTCATATTCACCATAACTCACAATAGGTGTGAGCTGTGCTTATCATTTCAATGAAGTTGCATACATTTATGATAACTGTGAATAAGTTCCATTAGAATAAAGAATCCATCTTGCTCACTTGGACTTGATGCTAGCTTTCACACTTTTGGTCTTGTGCCCAGCTTTAGTCATACACTCAACCAAAATGAGAAAAATCTGAAGAGTCTTATGTTGGGCAGTAACTGGAGGAGTGATTGTGATGTCTAGTTTCTGTTCAGTTCTGACTGTAAAAGTAAGTTTTACTGATCACTAGGTAAATCATATAAGAAAAGATTTCCTATATGTTTTTTACCTTTGTTCAAAATAGTGGCAGGTCAGAGAGTCTAAGCCACATTTTGGCTCAGCTCATACCACCTTGACACCAATGCAAAAGGCCTCTTTCATTCATGCATTTCCTTTCTGTATAGAAAAGAGGAGTGCTATCTTTGTGGTTCTTTTGCTCTGGAGATATATCTCTTTATGTAGATAGCTGTTACAGTTAACTGGACAAATTGTGGAAGTGGTGTTAAATCTCCTGCTTCAGAGTCTAAGGCAGTTGACATACTGAAGATTAGAGTGAAATGTGGTGTGGAGTGGTATATAATCCCAACTGCAGGTTTTCCAGTTTTCTTCTTAACTATCTGGTCCTGATCTCTCAGAGATGGGGCATTGAACAGATGGATAATGGTCCTCAAATTTCTGGCCCTATGGGCCAAATGAGTCATGCAGGGCCAGTCCATGGGCCTGATCTTACCCCTGTGTTTGTTCCATGGGTATGATTTGGCAAGCTATCCCAGCTGTGCATTCTGGCCCAATACCAGGTGTGGTCCTGTCTCATACCAGAACTGTTACCCACCCACTTGCACCAAATCTGGCTGCACGCTGGCCTGACCCTGTGTGCCAGATCCAGATGTGCACTGGCCTCACCCGACAAGTGTCCCACTTTATACAGGTGCAGTCTAGCGCATAGGCCACATCATCTAGCCATGGGGCTCTCCATGGGTCTGGAAATTTGACAGCAGGGGAGCTGCAATTAATGCTGCCACTGCTCCCCTGCTGCCAAATTGTTAACCCCATGGGCTAGATGAAATGGCATTGAAGGCCAGATCTGACTTGTGGGCTGGAGGTTGAGCACCCCTGAACTAGAAGGACCCCCAGATGGCATGGTTCAGGGTTGTCACTCCTACTTTCCTAAATACCTTTAGTTAATCAGAAACGGGAAAGAAAAGTGTCAGTGAATCCTGGACCAATAGAAAAGGGAAGGGATCACTCAAGGTAGATAAGGACATTTCGAAAAAGCTAAATGTTCTTTTAATAGATCTTCACCCCAAGAGGAAGTTGGAGAGATGCCTATCTGGGACTTACTCTTTTTAGGTAATAAAAGCAAGGTACTGCCTGGGACTTAGTTGCTCCACTGCCTACTGTTGCTCTGTAATTGGAAGGGTGTCAAAACAACTCTCTAAGAATGGATGGTGTAATTTCAAGAGTTCTGGCAATTAAAAAATGAAGAGCCATGTTCTTATTGAAACCAAGGCCCTTTTAGTTTGTTATAGTTTTCGTTTGAAAAATATGGGGGGAGGGGGTTGTTTTTAATTTCCAAGACTACTTTTTTTCCATTGCAGTTCTTTTCAGAAAAACCTGACTAGCTCTACAATTAAGATATACAGGTCATCTTGAAAATTACAGACTGCTGAGATTGTATTTCAGTACCTGGTAACTAAAAGTAGCTTTGTGGTCAGAAAGCGATTGACATTTACTTCGGAGGCAGTACATATTGGCATATGCCCAATAAAAAGCAGAGCAATTTTCTCCTCAGTGATGGAGATGGGATAGTGGGTTTCAGGACTATTGCCCTGTTTTATAGTCTAGGTGCCTCCTATCTATTAATTCTATTATTACTTCATGAATCAATCAGGGTTTGTTGTTTTTGTTTGATGCCATATTCGATCTGAATATGACTTTCTTTTTAAAGCAAAGAAGTGAGAGTAGCTATTGGATTCAGTGGTTATTGACCTGCAGTGTGACTTTTTGTGACTCTGCCCATGTCAGGGGACTGGGCCCAGACAAGATTAGCCTCTTACGAGCATGCCTGAACACTCGGATGTCCCTACTTGGCTTCCTGTGATGTCATAATGGGGTGGACAGAGTGGAAGGCTGAAAAGGCCTCTTCTCCTGTTGTTGCCCTAGTCACATGCATCTTGAGCATATTTATTGTAGAAATTTTTGAGGTAATAGATATAGAACCCCAGTATGTCATTTTACAGGGTATTTTTTCCAATCTTGATTCTCTACTTATCCATACTTTTGTCACTTCACTGTCTTCAATAGACTCATTCCTAAATTCCCCTTGTATCAGTGAAAGGAGACTCAAAGCCCTTTAACTTAAGAGTTAAATATACTGGTAAATGTATTTTGTTTCGAATGGCTTCTTCTTTCAGTTTCCAGCAAAGGCCTGTGATCCCAGTATTAAATTTCTCACTCTATCCTGATGCCATCACTAATAGCTAAAGCTATGGAGTGATGCAACTCCTCATGATATGCAGGCATTAGCAGATGTTATCTGGTGCAACAGAGATCTTTGAACTCAGGTCCTAACAGGTAACAAGCTATTTTGTTCACCTTTTGAAATGCGTTTATATGTGTGCCTGCACTTGTACCCTGTTAATGAGTAAGCATGAACTAACTTCATCTTTTCATGGATACTCACAGATTATTCCTGAAATACTGTATAGCCTAACTAAAGACCCCCTGGGTCTCTGTATTATCAGGTGAACTATACATCAGGAACAGATCCTCTCAGAAACCCATTCCAGATTCTGGCAACCCTTACTGTGAAGAAGTTCTTTCTAATGCTCAACCTAAATCTGCTCTCTGTCAATTTGTGGCCATTGTTTCTAGTTATTCCAGGGGGTTCCCTAGTAAACAGAGTATCTCCTACTTCCTGCTGCCCTCCCCTGATGAATTTATAGACAGTCACAAGATCACCTCTCAGCCTTCTTTTGCAAAGGCTGAAGAGATCTAGGTCCCTCAGTCTCTCCTCATAGGGCCTTGCCTGCAGGCCTCTGACCATACGAGTGGCCTCCTCTGAACCCTTTCAAGATTCTCCGCATTCCTCTTGCAGTGTGGCACCCAAAACTGGATGCAGTACCCCAACTGCAGCCTGACCAGTGCTGCATAGAGGGGAAGCATCACCTCCCCGGACCTGTTTGTCATGCATCTCCTAATGCATGATAAAGTGCAGTTAGCTTTGTTGATCACTTCGTCACATTGACTCATGTTCATCTTGGAATCAACTATGACGCCAAGATCCCTTTCCGCTGCTGTGCTGCTAAGAAGGTCATCCCCAAGCCTGAAGTCTGTTGGTGGCTCTTTTTGCCCAGGTGCAGCACTTTGCACTTGTCTCTGTTGAACTGCATCCTATTTCATTCTGCCCATTTTTCCAACCTGTCCAGATCTGTCTGGATCCATTCCCTACCCTTTGCTGTGTTAACTTTGCCCCATAATTTGCTATCATCTGCACACTTGGACAGGGTGCTCTCTACACCCTCATCCAAGTCACTGATGAAGACATTGAACAGCACCGGTCCAAGGACTGAGCCTTGCAAGACTCCACCATCATACCCTGAGAACTAATTTTGAAATATTATTAACTCTATTCCAAAAAATGTTATTGGCTTACTGATTTCCCTCTGAGTTTATTTTTATTTCTCTTTTATTAAGACTATTATCAGGATCCCAAATCCAAGCAATCCCCTGAAGCTGAGGGACTAGTTCTGGATTCTACAGTGCAACTGTGAGGCGGATTCTGAGGTCTTGGCTCACCCAAGAGCCAACAGATCATCAACAATTGTCATTTCACTGCATCTGGCACTGTTACCTGCCTTGTATACTGAATTAAACTGTTGTATAGGCTGGGACATGTTTGGCTGGGTCTGAGATTGCCTTCTAGATGCTAACTACCTCTGTTCATATGACATCATGTTCATTTCTCTTCCAATCTCTCTCTTTCTTACTTCTCTGTCTGTCCCCCATAGTATCATAGGTTTTCATGAACACTAATGAATGAATTAACACTTAAAACCCCCTGTGATGCAATAAAATATTATTTTTGTCCTATTTTGCCTTCTTGTCCTTCTCCCCCCCCATTCCTTTTCACTCTTTCCATCATTCTTATTCACCTGAATTCCTTTATCAGTTTGTTTCTCTCTCATGATAAGAACGTGTTGCTCCCGTTAAAGCTAATGGCTTTTACCTGCTAATGGGAAAACTGAGCCCACTTATCCATTGCTATTAGATTGCCCTATAGGTTGCTATTTCCTATGGTGATCGATATAGCTTGAAACTCCCTTGGTAAGCACCTGAACATTTCCAAAATCTAGCCTGGGTTGTATGCTGAAGTAAAGAGTCTTGCTCCTTATCTGTGGGAATATACAGTACATTCTTGCTATTAAGTCCTGCCTTATAGTGTCATAACTTTTCTAGATTTTTTGGAAATATCAAAGTTAACTAGCTCGCACTGTGGGCATTATTTTGGCTATTAATCAACACCTCTTGATAGAACAGGAGGAGGAAAAAGGGGGCCCTGCCACAGAGTTTGCCTATGCCTAATATCATTGGGGAAGCTCGCATGGCAGTGGTTACTGCTACATTCAGCATACAATTTTCACTCATCCTTGCTAACGTTAGCCCATAGTCAGTCTATCCAGGATAGCTACTTACTGTAGCCCAGAGGTTGTCAGCCGGGGGCATGTGTACCCCTGGGGGTACTTTGAAAGGTCCCAGGGGGCAGGCGGGAATGGAGCACCGCCTCCCTGTGCCGCTGCCTCACAGGAGCAGGGCCGGGGTGGGGCAGGGCTAGAGCTGCCGCTTGCCACACCCCCGCTCAGCATCCAGCCGCTCACCATGCACCCACTCAGTGTCCAGCCACTCAGCCCCTCCCCCCTTGGGGTTACACTTACTAAAAAGGGGGCTGCTGGAGGTACACTAATTTAATAAAAGGTTGAAAACCCCTGCTGTAGGCAAATAGGCTATTACCTATTTTATTCCACCACAGGTATAAAAACCATGTAAATTATACAAGTGTGAATGTTTCTTATGTCCAGGCCCTACCTTTAAAAAAAAATCAAGGATAAAACCAGAACTGTTGCTTTCAGCCCGCTGTTCTAAACTTTGCTCTCACTTTCTCTTTTACTTCTTGGGTTGTCTTGGGCTCCTGACATAGCCAATACATTAGTAGTCGGCATTATTTTCTGAATGAATCAAATTTATGCAAATTCCCTAGCACTCTTCATTCCTACAATTCAGAAGTGTAACAAGCAGTTTCTGTGCCCAGGGTGCTAGCGGTGGTGGTCAGCAGCAGCTATCATTTTTGCTGTCCCTCGAAATTGGTACCCAGAACTATTGTTCTAGTTGCCCACCCCTAATCATGCTATTGCCACAGTTTACCAAGGTTGCCCGTGCTTTCCTTCTCCATGTAGAAGTCCTGACCATGGACTTTCCAGTGGCAATGTGAGCTTTTTGAAGTCGTTTAGGGTCTCTTTCAGGTATGCAGAAGCAGGTGTTCATTGAGTACAGGGCACATGGAGCATCATCACCAGCCCCTTAAGGCGTGTTTCATGATCATAAAGTATTCAGATAAAAAGCAGCTTGAATTCACAGCTTCTTTCTTCACCAAGGGATAGTGACTTGTTTTTGTTTTTTTAAGAGAGCAGGGGTCTTGCATCCTGGTGGTGTCTGATACTGGAGATGATTCCTCAAGGGTCAAAATATTTCCTTGAAATATCTTTCTGCATTGATTTTTTTTTTTTTTTTTTTTTTTTTTTTTTTTTGCTGCTTCATCTTTTAATTTTTGGCAGAATTTTGTCTTCCTTTATTTATATCTATTATAACCTCTCTGAGTAAACAAGTGATTCCCAGCTAAGCAAACAAGCTGGGAGTGATGGGAGAGAGAGAAAGGAAGAGAATAAAGAGAGAGAAAGAGGTGGCAATGGGAAAAGGGTAAACAGACAAGCACTAATTAAGGCCTTCATCACAAGCAGGGAGATGTGCTAGGCTGACAGTCAGTCAAGCAGATAAGGGGAGATGAGTTAAAATCTAGCCCCAGGTTTCCTAGGCCCTGGGGCCCTGGCAGAAAAGAGCACAGTGAATGAGCAGGAAGCCACTGAAAGGTCATTTGCATGAAACGATGTTAGGGATCTTTGCTTTGTTGCTGCCCTGATGAGTTTAACCCTCTCTTGGCTGGTAGAATCCACAGAGGTGAGAAATGAGTCTGTAAACATTAAAGGGTAGTGCCAGCTCCCCACTGGGTCCAATCCTGCAAGGGAGTATGTACCACATATGGGAATGCCAAGGATTTCCTTATTGTGCTGTAGTTGATGAGGTGGGGAGTGAGGCTGTTTGACAGCTCAGAGGATCAGACTCTGACAGAACATAAAATCAAGGAATAATCAAAATGGGGAGATCACAGTAGTACTACTGGATAGGAAATATGTAAAAGGCCCTTACTGTTAAGGTAGTGTAAGAGTGATGTAGCCATGATGGTCGAGAAATTATGTGAGAGGCAGGGATTTCTTAGGGTGATATCTTTTATTGGACCAACTGCATAGTTAGGATAGAGTTAGAGAAGCTTTTAAATGCAAAGCCTTCTTCATCAAGTCTGAACAGAACAAGCTGTGCACAGTATAGCTATCCTGGTCAGATGTGTTGAAAAATGTCTTGCATTCAAAAGCTTCTCTAACTCTCCTAACTACACAGTTGGCCCAATAAAAGACATCACCCTAAGAAATCCTTGCCTCTTTTTGTTGAAGATGAAGTGAACTGCACCATGCATAGTGGCTCTACTATTATACACTTGACTTTGGAATCTTCTTGGTACTCTCAAGAACTCCTAAAATAAATCTTTCAAGAATTGTGTGAGAGACCAATTCTGTGAGTGTCTCTTCTACCAGTTGCCCTTGCAAATTGTCAAGATTGAGGTACATAGCGGTGATAGTTTGAAGTTAGGTAGAAGGCAAGGAAGGATATCAATTTATGGACTAAGGTGCTGTTCACGGGCACCTTATGAGATGGTTCATAAAGTGCCACACTACCCTGCGTTCTGCCTCAAAAAGATTGTGCAGGTAGGTCCTTTCTGTCCTTATAGCTGGGACTGAAAATCTATCTAAGATTTTAACACGTATGAAGGAAAAGACCCAATGTTATGCATGGTCTCCATTCCCTGAACTGCATTGGAAACTTCAAAGAAATTCTGACACCACTATTATTGTTATATGATCTCACTGTTTCTGGACATTTAGGCAGATTGTGATTTTTTTTTGGTGACATAAGAAAAACGAATGCACAATTGCTCCCTATTTCTTGTGACCATCCAACAGTCTAAGACGGGTTTTTTTGCACTTCTGCTATTTAGAAATCCAAGAAACCAGTGTCATCATCACTCCTCTTGCTTTTTCTGAAATAAATAAGCACTGGTTACAGTATGGTCTAGTGACATAAGCAAAGATCTGAGATGTTGGGCTCCTGGGTCTTGGTCTAACATCTGCTGCTCAATTATTGTTTAACCTTCTCCATATTACTGCAGCCCTTTGTGACTAATTTATCCATCTGCCAAGAAGGGAAATAATTCATTATCTGTTGTCAAGATGAAAGTGATTAGACTTCATTAATTACTGTTTGTAGAACACTTTCAGAACTTTGAAGTTCTGAAAGTGTTGTACAAACTCTGTGTGTGTGTGTGTGTGTGTGTGTGTGTGTGTGTGTGTGTGTGTGTGTGTGTGTGTGTGTAAACAAGGTATTATTAACAGTAGCGGACCAAGAGATGGCAACATGTGAATTACACAAAGGCTGGGCTTAAAGGCTTGGCTTTGAAGCTAATCAGGACTAGGCTCGGTTTTGGAACCAGTGAAGCTGGAATTCAGTGAGCTTTCTGTGAGATTTCAGAATTGGATGGAATCTTGTCAGTTTGACCCTTCTAAATATATTCACCATCATCAGCTTTATCCAGACCAACTCTGGGAAATGGATCCTTATGATTTTGTACCTATCTGTTTCTAATATACCTGCCACAAAGGCAGTTCCTTAAAAAACATGCCAAAAGTTCCCAAGCTTTTCTCTTTTCTCCCTGTGATTTGACTGTACAACACTCTAAATGGGTAACTATTTAAAGGTGTTTTAAAACTCAGTAGAAAGAATAACATGTAAAAGTGATAGTTATGCATTATGAATGTCTCTTATGGACAACATATGACATTGCCCTTCAGTGGGGACAGAGATGGGGAAAGCAGGGCTTTATTGTATTGCTTAACCAACAGTGTGCTTTTGATGGGAAGGGGAGGATGAGTGGGTTTGGGAGGCAGCCACAGCCCACTTTGGGGAAGAGGTATGTTTGGCCTTGGGAGGGACAATAAGGAGGGGAGAGAGGAACTCCTATTCATTGAGGCAGGGTAGTGGGAGTGAGTAGGCCTGGGAGGAAATATGAGGGTGAGAACTGTTATTTTCTTTTACAGAGATATTAAAGCTAGGATTGGGGAGGGGTTGCTTTCCTTAGTCAAAGCAAGGGAATATAGTAGAAGGTGAATTGGTTTTGATTTTGTGCTGGGGGAGTTTATTTTGTTGTACATTCTTATTTTAATATTTTGTTATGTTTTTATATATGTAAGCACACACATATATTTATATTGGTATAGATATATAATCTTTTATTATAAGCTATCCTGAGCCTTTTTTGGAATGGGTGACATATAAATCAACTTAAATCAACATGATTAACAATGGACTTCTAAACAAATGGTAAGATTCTATGAGCTAATGGCAAGATAGATCCTTTTGCCCACATTTTGGTCACCGGTTTTACTGCAGAATTTTAAAGGGCCACTGTCATCAAATAATTTCTTTATGCTCTGTTATTTGTAACAGCCTCTTAAGAACCTGGAAATGATATTTACCCTGTTACACTGCGCAAACACTAGTTTCTTTTTTTTGGCCCAGCGTTCCTAGGGAAGGACAAGTTCAGGTCCTGTTTGGTGTATTTCTGTTTTTACTTCAGATTCCATGTAATGTCAATTCACACCTCTAAAAGGAAAGGGGTTAGAAAACTGGAATGAACCAATTTAATATAGGTCCTTGAAAGCTCAGCAAACAGAAAGGAAATCCTGATTATTAAAAAAGTTCTTCAGGATTTTGAAAGAAACTTTGGGTTGTTCTTCTTAAGGAAGTAGATTCTCATGTTAAGTAAAACCATTCAAAGACCATTCAAAGAAGGGTCATTGTCCTTATTTTAAGGAGGCTGTGGACATAGTATCATACCAGATTGTTTATATTTGCACTTCCTACTGTTGTAAAACCCAATTAACTGCCCTAAAGTCTTGTGCTTATCCCTACTCTCTAGTGCCAAAGTGCCTCTGGGAAGCACAGCAATTTTCCCCACCTCTCTGCCAAGTTGACTCAATCTTGTTTGAAAGGAAGCATTGTTAGACAAGCAAAGGAAGTTCATTCTCTACCCTGTTTGCCAGCGTTGGCCTCTTTCCATTTGTTGCCAACGTAGTAACTGATTAGGGTGTAGGATTTAACAATGGAGGAGTTCACTAGCAACTGAATGGAAACTGCCATTTTATTTCATGTTAGCAACACCAAAGCCAGCTCTGCTTACTGCTCACTGTAACCTCCTTGTCACTCGTTAGTGCGCTTTTCTCTTTCTGGTCTTTCGGGCGCTGCCATCTCTTTTCTGGTCTACAGCTTCTCGTCCGGGCGGATACCTTGAAAGGTCCCCAGGGATTCTCTCCTGCCACGTCTTGTTGGTATTGGTTATTGTTGGGAGGATGTTTTTAAGTGTGCCTCCCCTGGTTCCTTTCTTTGGCTCTCGCCTGGCCGCCCATGTCAGGACTTCACCTCCCCTACACCCTGCCTTGTGCCAACCAAAGATGTTGATTCCAGGCCATGACTGAGACAAAGTCCACTTGTCATGGTAAGGGCTTTAGCCCTTCTAGTTTTCACACCTCCTTCTGCTCCCATCCTCCAGGTAATTTTTTTTATCCATGGCAATGTCCCTGCCACACACACTGATCTGCCTCAAAGCAGAAGATGAAGCCTTTTGCAATCCCAAACTATGTATTTGCCAAAGGATATATATAATTTGCAGCTGAGTTAAAAGGCTACCTGTTATCCATGTAGAAGCTCATTTGGTTCTTAGATGTAAATAGCTAAAGATGGAAGAATAAGCATTTTCTCAACAGGGAAGAATATTTAACAGTATTAGTAATGGAAGGCAGCATTAGAAAAGGGTTACAAGAACCAGGCAGGCAGCATCCCTAGATATTATGTTTAGCTACACCATTTACTTTCCATGTTAAAAGAGGCCAAAGACCCACCTGAGCATAAATGGCTTGTCAGGTTAGTGTGGTTAAGGCATCATGCCATAAAGGGAGTGGTGTGGTTGGAATTGTTGCCTTTAAATCCCAAGGCCAACTGACTTTATCTATTTTGCAGCTAAGTTGTTGGGGGAGGGCTTTGGTGCAATTCCAGAATGAGACACGAACTCATATTACAGTAGGACACTAAACCCTCATGTCATCCCCACTCCTCTCCTTCTACTTGCCATGTGGCCATGGACAAATACCACATGTATTCACCTATCCCCCCCCCCCTCCCCCAATAACACATGCATGTTGTTTTGGAAAGGCAGAATGAATAAAAGATTTTTCCTTTTTTAACTTTCCTGTTTGATAGAATGTAATTGGCTAATGCTTTTTCTGAAACACTTTGAAATGTTGTACAAGTGATATATTTCAATAAGAACAACAATGATAATAATAAAGGGAAGCCAGAGGACTAACTGAAACAGTCCCTTTCCAGTGTATGTATTTTCATTATAATGTTATCAAATGTAACTGTGAAAACAGGTGTAAATGAGTGGAAGATCAGAGCCAGAGTCCTGTCTTGGGTCAAGATACAAGGGGGTTGTGGGGAGAGGGATTTAATGGTGGGGGTCTACTACAGACCCCCCAACCAAGGGGAGGAGCTGGACTGGGAATTTTCGGGCCAGCTTGCAGAGGCACTTAAGGCAAGGGATGTAGTTGTCATGGGTGATCTAAATTACCCAGACATCTGCTGGGAGGAGCAGTCAGCCAGGTCAGACCATTTCAGGAGGTTCCTGGGCAAGATACAGGACCTCCACTTAACCCAGGAGGTGCACAGTCCCACCAGAGGGAATGCCCGGTTGGACCTGGTCCTGGCCACAGGCGATGATCTGGTAAGGGGGCTCCAGGTCCTTGACTACCTGGGTGATAGCAATCATCGCTTGCTGGAATTCACCATCCAGCGCAGGGTGACAAGGGCCTGCAGCAAGGTGGTAGAACCTAGACTTCAAGAGGGCCAACTTCAAAGAGTTGAGGAGATTGGTGGGAGAGACGCTGGGGTTCTTGAGGGCAGGGGAACTCAGTGCCCAAGATGAGTGGTCGTTCCTTAAGGAGATGATACTCAGGGCCCAAGAGGTGACGATCCCAACAAGAAGCAAGGGGGGGCAAGAGTGCCCAAAAGCCTCCCTGGCTCACCAAGGACGTCTGGGAATGCCTGGTTGCCAAAAAGGCTGCGTACACCCGGTGGAAGGGGGGGCGGGCTATCTCCAAAAAGGAGTATGCCTCCACTGCTCGGGCCTGTAGGGGGGCTGTTAGGAAGGCTAAGGTGGACATAGAGCTAGGACTAGCGTCCAAGATCACAGATAATAAAAAGTCCTTTTCAAATATATAGGGAGGATGAAGAAGGCGTTGGGGATGTGGGGCCCCTGCAAGATACGCTGGGCAATCTGGTGGTTGCGCCAGAGGAGAAGGCAGACCTCTTTAACAAATTCTTCACCTCTGTTTTCTTGTGCAGGGACCAGGACTCCCCCACTGTGATTCAAGAATCACTCGAGGGGAACACCCCAAGACCTAAGTTTGAGGAGGACTGGGTTAGAGTGCTTCTGGAGGGGCTGGATGTGTTCAAATCAGCAGGTCCAGATGCTCTGTACCCCAGGGTGTTGAGGGAGCTAGCAGGGGTTATTGCAGGGCCCTTGGCACAGCTTTGCGAGCACTCATGGTGCTCAGGCCAGGTGCCAGATGATTAGAAGATAGCCAATGTGGTCCCCATCTTTAAAAAAGGGAGGAGGAAGGACCTGGGCATCTATAGGCCCGTCAGTCTTACCTCAATCCTGGGGAAACTCTTTGAGAAGATCATCAAGGAGCATATCTGCGATGGGCTGGCATCGGGGATGATGCTCAAGG
Organism: Alligator mississippiensis; assembly: GCF_030867095.1. Lineage (NCBI taxonomy): Eukaryota > Metazoa > Chordata > Crocodylia > Alligatoridae > Alligator > Alligator mississippiensis. The sequence continues at coordinate 24,571,754 of NC_081833.1, forward strand.
GCAACCAGCACGGTTTCATTAGGGGCAGGTCATGTCAGACCAACCTGATTGCCTTTTACAATCAGGTCACAAATGCATTGGATGCAGGTGTCGCCGTAGATGTAGTCTTTCTGGACTTCAGCAAGGCCTTTGACATTGTCGACCACCCCATCCTCATTTAAAAAACTAGATGACTGTGGCATCGATGCCTACACGGTCAGATGGATTGCGAATTGGCTGAAGGGTTGTACTCAGAGGGTGGTGGTGGACGCGTCATATTCGACCTGGGGGGAAGTGGGCAGCGGAGTCCCCCAGGGCTCGGTCCTTGGGCCCGCGCTGTTCAATTTCTTTATCAGCGATTTGGAAGATGGGGTGAAAAGTAACCTGTTCAAATTTGCTGATGATACCAAAATTTGGGGTGAGGTGGGCACGTTAGCAGGGAGGGAAAGACTGCAGCAAGACCTGGATAGGTTGTAGGGGTGGGCTAACAAAAACAGGATGCGTTTCAATACTGACAAGAGCAGGGTGCTGCACTTGGGCAGTAATAACCGGCAGCACACTTATAAGATGGGAAACTCCCTTCTTGAGAGCACGGAGGCAGAAAGGGATCTTGGAGTCATCATTGACTCCAAGATGAACATGGGCCGACAATGCGAGGTCACGGTCGGCAGGGCTAACCGAACCTTATCGTGTATCCACAGGTGCATCTCAAGTAGGTCCAAGGAGGTGATCCTCCCCCTCTATGCGACACTGGTCAGGCCGCAGCTGGAGTACTGTGTCCAGTTCTGGGCACCCCACTTCAAGAGGGATGTGGACAACATTGAGAGGGTCCAGAGGAGGGCCACCCGCATGATCCAGGGACAGCAGGGCAGACCCTACAATGAGAGGCTACAGGACCTGAACCTGTTCAGCCTTCACAAGAGAAGGCTAATGGGGGACCTGGTGACCGTCTATAAACTCACTAGGGGGGACCAGAAGGGTTTGGGGGAGACCGTTTCCCCTAGCGCCCCCCGGGATAACAAGGAATAATGGCCACAAGTTGTTGGAGAGTAGGTTCAGATTAGACATCCGTAGGAACTACTTCACAGTCAGGGCGGCTAGGATCTGGAACCAACTTCCAAGGGAAGTGGTGCTGGCTCCTACCCTGGGGGTCTTTAAGAAGCGGCTCGATGCCTACCTGGCTGGGGTCATTTGAGCCCAGTTTTCTTCCTGCCCAGGCAGGAGGTTGGACCTGAAGATCTACAAGGTCTCTTCCGACCCTACTTCTATGATTCTATGTTATTGCTCAAGAAATTGGGCCTATGGGGTAAGCTTTTCAAAAGCACCATAGAAAATCTGTTGCCCAATGGGAGTGCTAGGCTCTGAGCTGGTGGGATGGGGGTGAGAGAGGTGTTGCCCATCTACGTCACTAGGGATTCTGGAAATCTCATTACTAACTTCTGTCTTCTGCAGGTCCTCTTGCAAATCTCACCTATTCATAAAATCCCTGCATCTGAACAAAATTTGCCTCCTGAAAATTGTTCCTCAGGCACTGAGCTTAATTTTCTAGTAAGGTTGCTGCATACCATGCAAGTAGCTGCTACAAGGGAATCCAGCCCATTGACTCCCATGCCTTCACTTCATCTTCGTATGCGATATGTCTCATGAATCCCTTGAAACTCAGGACCCGATACTATTTTATCATAAAAACATATTTTGTTTGGTAAGGATTAATGACCTTTGCTTTTTAGGTTGGAACGTTTTGTTTCAGCTGGGGTTTTCTGAAACAGGAGTATATCAGCATAAGATAATGCACAGCAGACGATAGCAATGACAACCAAAGTGGCAAAGTTGCTTTTTTGTCATCTTCTTCCCTTTTTGTATTTCATCTTTAGTACAAATTGTTTCTAAAAATATGCAGTTCTAAGACAAGGAGCAGCAGGAAGATTGATCATTCCACAGCATATATCAGGGCATGACTATTAAAAAATACAGAGATACTTCAGACTATATACATACATACCTTAACGACCTCCTTTGATGATAATAAAATAGGGAGCCCCTGACAACCTATGCTATGCCAACACTGCATGGTACATGGCTATGAATATGTCGTGGGGTCAGAGAAGTCTACGCACTGCAGGAAGCAGCTTGTGATTTTTCTAAAGCCAAAGCAGGAAATTTTTTCTTTCTGCCCGGGAAGGATGCAGTATCACAGACCTTGTCACCCAGAGCTTAGAGGACAGCAACCATATGCCTTCCGACCTCCCCTTGCTTTTCTAGGAAAAACTCAGCCTGCTGGGCATTTCCTATCAGAACTGTTAAGAGATGGATGCTTGGATGTGGCCTGGGCTGGCGTTCCTATGGTACTGTGTATTGATGGAGGGCTGTGGAGGGGAGGGCTTGAGAAAAGGGGGAGGGGTGAAGAGACTGGGCTGCCAAAGAGGAGAAATGGAAAAGAGGTGAGATTGGCATCTTCATGTGCATGAGGCTGGCCAACGTCAGGATGGCTTGATGAGCCTGGAGGGTGCTATCTCTCGCAGTCCTTCTAATTGCAGTGATGGGATTGCCTGGTGGCTCGGACACCAGCCTTCATTATCATGCTCCATAACATTTGCAGCGGTGGAGGAGGGAGACTAGAAGCCCTGAAGATACACACGCATATACACATGCACACACAAATCAGAGAGAGAGAGAAACAGCTTTGGCTCCAGGCTACTGATTTTGTGCTGTGACACTTGCTCATTTCTCACTTTTTTGCTTCTCTGCTATTGTACCTTCCTGTTATTGCTATCATAGTTACAGATAAAGGAATAGCAAATATCAGTGTTGTGAGGGAGGGACTAACAATAGACCTGCAGATATAAAGAATCATTGTGGTATGTTTAAACAAAGACACCTGCACATGAGCATATACTTGCTTGTACAGCAATATTCTTGACTCAAATATTTATGTGCATCATGTACACTTACATTTTTACACCCCAGAGACAAAATCACACATGCACTGCTTTTCTTTATACATACCCTCACTCAAATGTCCTATCCCTTTTACATCCACTCAAACTGTTCCATATTCAATGAATACAAAAAAAAGTTATTAAGAGGATGGGGATGATTAGTTGTCTGTGTTCTCTGGGAATCAGACAAGAACTAATGGATTAAAATTATAACAGTGGGATTTTGATTAAACCTTTGGAAGAGCTTTCTTTGAGTGTAGTGATGCACTGGAATAGATCATCTAGAGAGTGTGGAAATTCTCTCATTGGATGTTTGTAAGCACAGGTTAGATGGGCATTTGTGAAAGATGCTTTAGATAGCAGTGATCCTGCCTGGAGTAGGGATTGAGCTAGATGACCTCCTGAGGCCCCTTCCAAGCATGTTTTTTCTAAGATTCTGTGGGTTCTCCATATACTTGCACATACCATCATCCAGGCTGCAGTGTGACCAGAACCCAGTGTTGCAAGGGGGTACTGAGTGAACATAACACTGCTATTTTGCAGTCACAACACCAGACATTACAGTAATTCTTCTGTATGTTGTGTGTGCCTGGACTACTGCCAGATTTTTTCCCTCTGGCCTTTGCCTTTGAGCAAAACCATGACAGAAGGAGAAAGAAAGACACTGTGTTGTCTGGGGTTCTGGGGACAGCAGGAGCTATAGAAAGGCAGGTAAGTTAGCATGTCAGATTCTTTCTCCAGTTTTCATAAGCTTTGTGAAAGGCTGTGGGAGTTGGCAACACTGCTCTGCTGCTGCTGCTGCTGCTGCTGCCCACACTATATTTCTTCTCAGGATAATTAATGAAGGTTCTCAGACCTTGGAATATCAGTCTGGTGTCTCTGCACCATAGCTCACATAATCAATATAAAATAAACGATGTAGACTTGTAGAGGGTAAATAAACAAACACTCATCCAGTATGGTCAAGGGACTGGAGAGTAACAATGGTACCCAATCAAAGGAAATAATTAATGACAATTACTTCAGTTCAGAGGTATTCAAACCTTTGTTCAGCTTTATAAATTCCACCTATACCCAAAACAAGCTCCGTGCTCTTGTCCTAGCAAGAATCTGTGCTACCTTTTACTTCACCTCTCTCTGTCTCTCTCTTTCATGTGTCTAGTCCTATTGGAGTCCCCCTCTCTCACAGCTTGGAAATAAGTTTGGCTGGGAGAATTTGAAAGGAGCTTTTGAGCTGATGCATCTACTTAGTTACTCTTCTTATAATCACAGATCCCCCCCCCCCCCCTTCCTATTAAGGAGAAATTAGAATGCCATGGCTGGCAGGAACTATAAAATGGATGAAATGTTAAATAAATCTGGGCCTCCAGTGGGAGAGATGGACAGGTTCAGGATGAATGATTTGTGTGAAGCTGTAAAATGGATTATTTTATTAAAAATAAGGAAACATATTTTCCTTTATATATCCTTGCCTGAAACTGGAGAAGGGGAATCACAAAGGAGGAGAAATCTATGTCCCTTATAAATCCTTCTTTCCTTGCTGCTAGACACAAGCAGAGTTATCAACCTGTGTTCAGTTTATTTAATTGCACCTTGCTGTCAATATTGAATCACTTCTTTTGTTTCTTCAGTTTTCAGTTGGAAATTTGGATTGCTGGAGAGAAAAGATTGCTCTAAATCATGATTACCTAATGACAGAATCAGGGGATATTATCTTTTTTCTATTTGTCTTTATTTTAGTTTGAAAACCTAATTCCTTCCAGAAGGTTGCCTGAGGAAATGTCCTCAGGATTTGGCCCATGATTTCAGCGTGAGGCCAACAAGAGTTGCTCAGAGTACTTTTCTGTCTGTCTCCCAGTCTGAGATTTGACATTGACTGATGGAGCTAAAATAGTATTTTGTTTAATAAGGTCTGTGCTGAGATCAAACAGCTGGAGGTCTCATTTTGGATTCAACTGCAATTGCATTTTGGATTCACCTGTGCAAACTAAGCAAGAATAAATTGTGCCGTGCCAGAGAGAGGCCTCCTTAAGAATGTCCATATACTTAAATAAAGTTGCATCTACTTGTATATTTCTTAGCTAAATGGGTGCAAGTAGAACAATAGTTCTTCCCCTCTCCTGCATAGAATTGTCTATTCAAACTCAAGCAAGCTGAGACTAGAAGGAAATAATGTTAGTGCCAGGAAGAAGTCTTTATCCTTGTGGTTAAAGTACTGGCTTACAGCATTGCCAACTGTCATGACTTTGTTGCAAGTCTCTCTAAACTCTTAAAGCCCTGGCTTCTGGACTCATATGATTATTTAAGAACTTTAGTTTCATTTTTTAAACGCAGTATGGTTAGGCTTTATGTTGGCAGGGGGGGGGAAATGAGACATTATGTTAGCCACTTAATCTACCATATCCCTCAGTTTCCCCATCTTTAATATGGAAATAATAATACTTTGTTTTGTGGATCACGTGCAGAGCAATATTATGCAAGTACTCTATTCTAATTAAATTAGGCTAGCTCTTTATTAAGCCAATGAAACAATTAGTTTCTGCTGTTGGAATCATTAAAAGTTGGGATTAGTAATGGATAGAGTTTATTATAATGAGGTTGTACTGCATTTGCAAAGCAGCATCTGGCACAGCTTAGAATTCATTGCCATTTGTACACAGACTGACTTCCCGCTGCCTTCTCCATATTTGTATGAGAAGTTTTAAACATGTATTAGCAAATGTAGAGAGATTAAATATGTGGAGAGAAAATGATATTCAATTAAAAAAAATGCAAATTTAAACTCTTGATGGTTCCTAGAAAGCACTAATTCTAATGATGCCAATGCTTTACTCTCCTCACCTGTTTTTTTCCTCAGAGCTTCATGTAGGGGGCTGCCTAAGTGCTATGAGGAACAAATCAGTATGTGCTTGTGAGCTGCACAGAGTCTGTTGTGGTAGGTAGGAGGACTTGGAGATCATGACCTTCTGTAAGAGGGTCAAGACAAGGGCATTCTGTTTCCTGCCAGGGGCCAAACACAAATGTAGCCTTTGTGATCCTCTGAGATTTGAGATGTGTAGCTCTGGACTGCAAGGGAGGAGCTGTGACCCTGGGCTGTGCACAACAGAATATGGCCCTCTGCCCTTAGATAGGTATTGGCCAGCGTTGCCAAGTGTACAATAATTATTGTATTTGTACGATCATTTCAATCTTTGTACGATGTATGATCACTAATAGTAAAAGTGCTCAAAATGTATGATAATTTTTAGAGGTAGCTAATTCATGCAGCATATGCAAGACCCAAGTCACTCTCAGGGAGTCTTAACCAACTTTGGGGTTTGGTGTCAGCACTTTCTTATGACTGCTTGTCTCAAAGTAAAGAAGTGCTTCAACTTTGATAACCCAGTTCTCTCTCACTCACTGGAGATTACAGTGAACAACATAAAATAAATAATAAGAAGACTTATTTGCATATTTTTCAGTATATGATAGTTTTCCAGCAAATACAATAATTTTGAGCTTCCAATATGATAATTTCATATTTAAGACCTAGCAATACTGGTATTGGCTAACGTATTCTCCCACGGATGATGTTGGCTTCACACAGTCCCCAACAGAGGCCTGTTTTCTAGGCCTGTGTGAAGCAGCTAGTTTTTGCTTCAAATTTGGCTGATTTCGGGTGACAGTGATTCGATTCGGTGATTCAGATCGCTGTCCTGATTCGATTTGGCCAAATCTGATTCAGCTGAATCGGCTAGGCCAGGCCCATCCCTCGACCCTCCCCCAGCCCAGCAATGGCTACCCCACCCGCCCCAGCTCACAACATTTGGGGGGAAAAAAAGCCCCGGTTCAGCAGGTGCTGCCGGGAGGGGGGGTGATCTCTGCTGCCTTCCACTGCTCCATGCTGCATGGGGGGGCTCTGCACGAGTCCCCAAACCCCACCCCCACTCCTCCAGCCCCCTCATGGGTGCCCCGCATGGGCCAGCTGTGGCCCTTTTAAAAAAAAAAAAAGAACCTGAAGAAACCCCGGGACTTAGCACTCCTGCCAGCGGGGCTTATCCCCGCTGCCCCGCACCACACAGGGGGCTCTGCAGAAGCCCCTGAACCCCCAAGGCTGCACCAGGAGCGGTGAGTCCCGGGGCTTTTCTCGGCTTTTGTTTCTTTTTCTTTAATGGCCAGAACCTTGGCAGGTGGGGCAGCCATGGGGGGGCTGGGGGAGCAGAGAGGGGGTCAAGGAGGCTCATGCAGAGCCCCCCATGCAGCATGGGGTAGTGGGGGGCAGCAGGAACTACCCCCTGCCCAGCAGCACCTGGTGAGCATCAGAGCTTTTTTTTAAAGTACCGAGCTGGGTGGGCAGGGGAGGCCATGGGGGGGTTGGGGGATTGGGGGGGTCAGGGAGGCTGGCAGAGCTCCCCCCCATGGTCCCTTCCCCTAGTTCCCCTTCCCCCATCCCTAGTACTTACCATCTCGGAGTGGCTGCAGCTCCCTGCTGCAGCCACCGGGGACTGCCCGAATCATCAAAGCTCTCCAAATCTTTACCAAAGAGAGAGCTTTGAATCAATTTGGACCTTTAAATTGGTCCCCTGATTCGATTTGGATTCAGAGATTTGGCCACTGAATTGGGCCAAATCTCCTCTGAATTGAATCACCACCTGAAGCGTCGCATAGCCCTACTGATTTCTTTTAATGACACAATCTTGCCCCAGAAAGAAACTTCTTTATAAAGATGTTCTACAATTTTCTACACTCATGGTACAAACTCCTCCCGTAAGGAGTGTTGTTGCAGGATACTGTGGAGTGCTGTAGGCTGAAAAGTAGAGGGAAACTTTTCTGTTGTAATAGCCAAAGGGATTCTGCACAAACCTGTGGGTTAAGGAGTCCAGAGTGAGTGCTTTTAGCAAAGACCAAACAAACATAGGGCATGTCCCTGTGCAGTATCTGGCATGATGCGGCCCCATTCTTGGTTCATCCTTAAGAACTACTATAGTAGTTGTACTTGGTAATAACGGCAGTTCTGGTACCATTAAGCTTTGGCTTGAGAAAACTAAGAGCAGCTGATGGGAAATTTATAGATTTGATTTCTTCCTCTCTCACTCCATTCCCTTCACTGAGCTTGTTTCTTTCTCTCTCTTTTTTTGTTAACTGGACACATCCTTGAATCCTGGCCATTCCCCCAGCTTATGGGATTCCCATTATGCATGCTTGATATTTAACAGCTTTGGCGTCTTTCATAGCTGGGAGTGAAAAGAGAAAAAACAGCTCAGAAATGTAATGGAGCAAAATCTGCATACGGAGCCCTGGTTCCATGTCCCTTTGCACTGCCTACTTGGATCTTAAAAGCTACGAACTGTGGCATCTACTCAGACTTCATCAGCCCATCCTGCTCTGATGCTGGCCTCAGAGACACTGCCAGCTCCAAGTTTCCCTCTTCAGCCACCTCATTAGACTAGGCTGATTTCTTGTTTCTTGTGGCTGCCCTATTCTTTTTTGGTTTCTTTTTTAGTAGTTGGGTTTACTGTAAATTACTTATTGTTTTGTACATGGTGCTATCAGAGGATACTGAGAAAAAATACATTCTCCTTTTTTCCAGTTGCTGGGTTTATCCCCTAAGGGTTCATCTCTATATTTGGCTGAAAAGCTGCACCATGCAATACTGTTAATCATAATTGTATTTTTATTATTGTTGTTGTGGTGGTGCTTATGACCTTAGTTACAGTCCACATTTCCAATGTGCTGGCTACTGTATAAAGACAGCAAGATAATCCTTGTCTCAGAGCGAGGCTCGTAATTCTTCTCTTTTTGTGTGTATGTGTTTGATTATTATTTTTTAAATTATCTCAACAGAAAAAAGGTAATGTAAAATGAATTACTAGGGTAATGCAGCATATGACAAGTTCTACAAGAAGGATATCCTGAATCTTTTATTTGCAACCCTGTAACTCTCTAATTATAGTTTGGGCTGAAACACTGTCAGGTCTCATGTATTAAATCTCTTCCCCTACTCTGGATGGAGAGGACCACAAGGAAAATTCAGGATGTTGCTTTTGGGAAGTGTTTTACATCAGAGCTGTCAAAGAAATGGCTGTATCTGGCCTATGGAGCCTTGTCATCCAGCCTGTGGGGCTTCCCAGGGGCTGGAAATTTGGGGACAGGATGAGCAGTGGCAGTGTTAATTGCTCTTAGAGCACTGCTGGATCTGAAGTGTGGGGCCAGTCTGCAGACTGGATCTGGAGTGTGAAGTCATATCACCAGGCCCACAGAGCTGGAAACTTGGTGCTGGCATGTTAATTGCCACGGCTCCCAGAGCCACAGCAACTACCTCTTGTCCCACTATCAAATTTCCAGCTTTGTGGGGAGCACCTTGGGCTGAATCTGGAATATAGAGTAACATCATCTTGCCTACAGGCAGTCCACAAGGCCAGAAATTTTGGGGCAACATGAGCGGTGGCTTCAGCAGCTCTGGGAGCTCCTGCAGTTAATGCTGCCACTGGCAAATTTCTTATCCTGCAGGCTAGATGGCATGGCTCCATGCGCTGGCCTTCATACCAGCCCCACACACTAGCCAGAGACCAGCCCTGCATGACTCATCTGCTCATGGAGCTGCATGAGTTTGACACTAGGGCTGTGCAGAAGCGGGCCCTATTCAATTCGGATTTGGCCCAAATTGGGGACAGTGATTCGAGTCGTTGATTTGAATTTGGCCGAATCCAAATCTGAAGAATCGATGCTGATTTGGAGAATCAGCGATTCGAACATGGACACAGCTTTAAATATTTTTTCTACATATGAGGCACCAGCACAGCTTGTGATCGCTGCAATGCTGGGGCACATGGAGTGTTCCAACAGAGTGCAGGGGGACCCTCCACGTGCTGAGCAGTGAACCCAGAAGTGGACTGGCAGTATTTTTGGTCCGCTTCTGGGTCTGCCAGGGAGTGCACAAGGGCCCCCCCCCCGTGCCCCACCCCCTGCTTGGCGATCAGCTGCAGGAGGACCCTGGGTGCCCCCACCAGACCGAGGAGGCACCAGTCACTGAGCCCAGTGGGTGCAGGGAGGCCCCCCGTGCACTCCTCGGCGGACCCAAAAGTGGAATCAGGAACCGATGCCTTGCACAGCCCTATTTGACACCACTGTTTTAGATATTTCAATAGGTTCTACCTCTCTTGATGAGTTACTGAAGCAACATGCTAACTTGATGTTAGATTCAATGTGTAGTGCACCAAAGAGCAAGATCCTCATCCCTTAGTCATACTGAGTCAGAGGCATAACTGATGGGTTAAAGTCCAATGGAAACAGCTCACAGTCTGAAGAATTACCCTTGTAGAAAAGCCTTACAGGATTTGCCAAGGACATAGTACTTCTATAGATCAGCAGTTCTCATAATCTCCATAAACCAAGTGTTGGTGGTATATGCAATGAAGTTCAGACAGCATGGATCTTATATTGCAGTGTTGAATAAATCTTTACTATTTAAGCCTTTCATTAGCTCTTTTGTGTAATGTTGGTATTAAAAGCAGTGGTATGTTTCACTGTCCTTGGACCAAATTTCCCTGTTTTACCACTTCTGTGTGTTGAAGACTCTTTGCTAAAGAGATTCTTTCTGTGGATCAGCTAATAAAAATTTAATGTAGCTCCACACATGCACATGGTGAGTTCACAGTGGAAGTAAGACCAAAGACAGCAGATATTTTGCTCCATTATCATGAATCAAGGGAGCAACATGAGTGTCCCATTCCACCCCTCCATTTTGGGGAGCAACTTGAGCTTCATATGTCATAGACAGGAGAAGAAATTAAGGTAGACTCCCTAAATGTTGCTGACTAAGAAGACCTAGCTGAAGGGAGTGTATCCATCCATAAGCGTGTAACACAACCCTGTCATGAGATTATTCAGTCATAAAGTTTACCCACTCTTTCCAGAAGAAAGTGACTTCTAAGGACAAGAATAGACTTAAACTCTCATACTGGACTGCATTCTTTGGGGCTTGGCTAGAAATTAATTATCACATTTTCAAGCCAGTTCAATACATTGTCATAATGGAAGTTTATTAAATATCTGGCCTCAAGAGTATATTAAATTCCTTTAGTTCAGGTTTGTATCTAGGCCATGGTAGTTTTACCTTTCCTTTTCCTAACACGGTGGGCAAGTCATGCCTGACTTGATTGCCTTCTATGACAAGATGACTGGCTCTGTAAATGTGGGGAGAGAAGTGGATGTTATATACCTTAACTTTAGCAAGGCTTTTGATATGGTCTCCCACATCATTCTTACAAACAAGCTAAGTAAGTATGGGTTGGATGAATGGACTGCAAGGCAGATAGAAAACTAGCTGAATCATTGGGCTCAAAGGGTAATAATCAATTACTTGATGTCTAGTTCGCAGCCAGCATCAAGTGGAATGCCCCAGGGGTCAGTCTTGGGACTGGTTTTATCATAGAATCATAGAAAGTTAGGGTTAGAAGGGACCTCAGGAGGTCATTTAGTCCAAACCCCTGCTCAAAACGGGACCATCCCCAACTAGATCATCCCAGCCAAAGCTTTGTCTAGTCAAGTTTTGAAAACCTCTGAGGATGGAGCTTCCATCACCTCTCTGTGTAAAGTTCCAGTGTTTTACTAGCTAATATCTAACCTAAACTTCCCTTGCTGCAACTTGAGACCATTGCTCCTTGTTTTCTCATCTGCCATTGCTGAGAACAGTCTAGTTCCATCCTCTTTTGAACTCCCCGTCACATAGTTGAAGGATGCTATTACGTCCTCTCTGTCTCCTCTTTTCTAATATAAATAAGCCCAGTTCCCTCAATCTTTCCTCATAAGTCATGTACCCTAGCCCCTCACCATTTTTGTCATCCTCTGCTGAACTCTCTCCAATTTGTCCACATCCTTTCCCTAGTGGGGCCCCAAAACTGAACACACAACTCCAAATGTGGCCTCATCAGTGCTGAATAGAAGGGAATAATCACTTCCCTTGACCTGCTGGCAACACTCCTACCAATGCAGCCCAGTATGACATTAGTGTTCTTTGAAACAAGGGCACACTGTTCGCTCATATTCAGCTTAATGTCCACTGTAACCCCCAGCTCCTTTCTGCAGAGCTGCTGCGCAGCCAGTCAGCCCCCAGTCTGTACTGGTGCACGGGATTGTTCCGTCCTAAGTGCAGGACTTTGGTCCTTGTTAAACCTCATGAGGTTCCTTTTGGCCCAGTCCTCCAATTTGTCTAGGTCACTGAATCCTAGCCTTACCATCTTGTATATCTACTACTTGCCGCCGTGCCCCCCGCCACTTGGTATCATCTGCAAATTTGCTGAGGTATCATCTGTAAACTTGTTCTATGCCATCTTCCAGGTCATTGATGAAGACGTTGAACAAAAACAGCCCCAGGACTGACCCCTGGGGCACTCTACTTGGTACCAGCTGCCAACTAGACATCGTGCCATTGATTACTACTCTCTAAGCCTGATGCTTCAGCCAGTTTTCTATCCACCTTACTCCTCCATTCATCCATCCCATACTTCCTTAGCTTGCCTGGGATAATGTTATGGGACACCATATCAAAAGCCTTGCTATAATCAAGGTACACCACATCCACCAGTCTCCCCGCATCCACAGAGCCAGTCATCTCATCATAGAAGGCAATCAGGTTGGTCATGCTGAATGTTCCTAATCACCTTTTTCTCCTCCAAGTGCTTAGAAATAGATTCCTTGAGGATCTGCTCCATGATTTTTCCAGGGACTGAGGTGAGGCTGACTGGTCTGTAGTTCTCTGGATCTTCCTTCTTTCCTTTCTTAAATATGGGCACTATGTTTACCCTTTTTCAATCATCTGGGACCTTTCCTGATTGCCATAAGTTTTCAAAGATGCTGGCCAATGGCTCTGCAGTCACATCAGCCAACTCCCTCAGCACCCTTGGGTGCATCCCATCCAGCCCCAGGGACTTGTACACATCCAGCTTTTCTAAGTAGTCCCTAACATGTTCTTTCACCACTGAGGGATGCTCATCTCCTCCCCAAACTGTCTGTCCAGTGCAGTAGTCTGTGAGCTGACCTTGCCCGTGAAGACTGAGGCAAAAAGGCATTGAGCATTTGAGCCTTTTCTGCATCCTCTGTCACAAAGTTGTCTCCCCCATTCAGTAAGGGACCCACACTTTCCCTGATCCTCCTCTTAATACTGTCATACTTGTGGAAACCCTTCTTGTTACCCTTCACACCCCTTGCAAGTTGCAACTCCAATTGCCCTTTGGCCTTTCTGACTTCATCACTGTATACTCGAGCAATGCTCTTATATTCTTCCCTAGTTATTTGTCCAAGTTTCTACTTTTTATAAACTTCCTTTTTGTGATTTACTTTAGTAAAGTGTTCCCTGCTAAGTCAAACTGGTCTTCTGCCATACTTGCTAGTCTTCCTGTGCATCGGGATGGTTTGTTCCTGTACTCTTAGTAAAGCTTCTTTAAAGTACAGCCAGCTGTCCTGGACATCTCTCCCATTCAGTTTGGCTTCCCAGGGGATCCTGACTATGAGTTCCATGACTGAGTCAAAGTCTGCTTTTCTGAAGTCCAGGGTCCTTATTCCGCTGCTCTCCATCTTTCCTTTCCTCAGAATCCTGAACTCAATCATCTCATGGTCACTGCTGCCCAAGTTGCCATCAACTACTACATTCCTCACAAATTCTTCCCCGTTTATGAACTGCATGTCAAGAAGAGCATGGCCTCTAGTTGGCTGCTCTAGAACTTGCACCAGGAAGTTGTGCCCAATACTCTTCAAAAACATCCTGGATTTCCTGCGCACTGCTGTATTGCCCTCCCAGCAGATGTCAGGGTGATTCAAGTCCCCTGTGAGAACTGGGGCCTGAGATTGGGAAACTTCTGTTAGGTGTTTGAAGAAAGCCTCATCCACCACTTCCTGCTTGTCTGGTGGTCTACAGAAGACCTCCACCACGACAGCACCCTAATTGCTTTCCCCTTTGTTCAATATCTTCATCAACAACCTGGAAGATGGGATGGTGTGCTCCCTCAGCAAGTCTGTAGATGACACCAAGCTGGAGAGAGTAATAGTTATGCTGGACAGTTGGGCTGTGTGTAGACAAAACAAGAGGTGTGTGTGCACAGCACTTTAAAGTGGGCTAAATACTTTTGCATCACTTTAATGGTGTCGGTGTTTGCACATCTCAGTGGAGTATTGCACATTAATTCTAGCTGCTGTAGGAAATGTGGCAGCGTAATGTGCCTTAAATGACTTGGGGTGCAGCATGGCCTTTAGTGGGCTGCTCCGACAGCGTGCCTCCCTCCCCCATGTGGCAGGCAGAGCCCCCACCAGTGCTTCTGCAAATCTGGCCTCTGCACTTCTGCCATTCCTGACCCTGGGGCACTGGCATCGGCCCTGTTCTCCTGCTCGCTGCCACTTGCCCCCTACCCTTCTCCTGCCAGTTCCCTATCTTACCCCGCAGCTGCTTCGGCACTATGTCCCAGCTGTTCCTGCAGTCCCAGTGCTGCAGCTGGGAACCACGTGATGCTGGAGTGCGGGGTGGGGAGGGGGAGCAGGGAAATGGCTGCGTCAGGTGAGGTGGAGGGGTAGTGAGTGGGCTTCTGGAGCTCAGCAACAGCCAGGCGGGAGTGTGGGGCCCGTGCTGGTGCACTAGGGTCATTGCCTGCAGGGCCCAGAGCAGGGTGGCAGGAGCATGGGGCCTAGGCTGCCAGGGGCTCTATGGAGCCAGGCTGTGCTGCTCAAGCAGGGAGAGGAGGGAGCCAGCTTGGCTCCATAGAGCTCCTGCCAGCCTGGGCCCCACCAGCACTGGCCCAGGGTACCAGTTTGGGTCCTGCATCCCTGCCCAGTTGTCACTGCACTCCACACACCTGGTTGCTGTCCCTTCTCCCCACCTGTCGCATCCATTTCCCCACTCCCCCGTCCACCAGCACCACGTGGTTCCCAACTGTAGTGCCGGGTTCGCAGGAGCTGACCCTGAGGACTAAGGGAATTGCCCATGGTCATCCCCTGCCTTCCTCCCCACCTCCTCCTTATCTGTATTTCCCTCGGCGTGGAGAGGCAGCAGCAGTCCCAGGCCAGAAGCCTACAGAAGCCCCTGCTAGGCAGAGACTTCTGGCTGGGGCTCAGGGTAGCAGGGGCTGGATGGGGTTGGGGCTTGACTGGACTTGCTGCTGCGGCTGTTTAGTTCTGCCACTGGCTCCCTCTGGGTCCTACTGCCCCTGGCTCCTATCATCTTTGACAGGCAGCCAGGGATAGATTAATATTAATTTTCTAAATTTTTTAGGGGCCCCGCAGTCCAGATGGAATGGCCTGATGGACTGGATTCAGCCTGTGGGCCGTATTTTGCCTGCCTCTGACCTAAAGGGTGACCATTCTCAATAGTGGCAGATGGCAGGACAAGGAGCAATGGTCTCAAGTTGCAGCAGGGGAAGTTTAGGTTGGATATTAGGAAAAACTCTCATGAGGAGAATAGTAAAGCACTGGAATAGGCTACCCAGAGAGATTGGGGAATCTTCATTCTTGGAAGTTTTTAAGGCCTGGGTATACAAAGCCTTGACAGGGATGAATGATATAATTGAGGATGGTCCTGCTTTGAGCAGGAGGTTGGACCAGATGGCGTCCTGAGGTCCCTTCCAAAGCTAATTTTCTGTGATTCTATGATTCCATGACAGCTATCACAACTAATGTTCTCCCTTTTCTGTTAGACCATATGTAGCCACGTTCCTTGGAAACTTCCCAAATTCCACAGACTAGAGCTGGTTTGAGCTTACAGTGTTTCCTGAAAGAGACAAAGAGGGCATGGAATGGCCTAGCAGTCACAGTGACCTTACAGTTCATGCCTGATACAATTTAATAGGGAGAAGCTGCCTAGAGGATTTATACACTCAATTCCTACATTTTCTAAGTAGTTTTGAAAATCTTACACACAAAATTTCTGGGAAAAATTGTTTACCCACTAACGTCCATAGTTTCTCGCTTTCTGGCATTGCTTAGGTAAATCTGGCACTCCTGTTTAATGCAAGAACCAAGAAACGTTCAGTAAAGATAATAGGCAGAACATTTAAACCTGATGAAAGAAATTACTTTTTAACACAATACATTATTAGGCTGTGAAAACCATTGTTACCAGGTAGTGTTGAAATCAAGTGTTAAGTAATACAACAGATTCATGTAGATAATGAAAACACCCACAATTACATTAAACAGGATAAAAAATGCATAAGCATGAGCCCTCATGCTTCAAGGCATGAAGTAACACCTCTGTCAGAAGGTAGGGGTTAGCAAGAAACTTCTGCAAGGCTTAACCATCCTCTGGTCCTAGCCACTGCAAGAGACTGGATATTAGTCTGATTTGAGTCTATTTTGATACTCCTATGTTCCTAGGTATGCTTTGTTTTGTGTTTCTCATTGCTTGTAGCCCTGCAGCAAAGAAATGTTTATTGCTACCAAAGACTATTCCGTTATTTTGTTCTGAAACAAAAAATGAAAATTCTACTTTGTTTTTTTTTTGTCTTTTCCTCTTTTTTGGTGTTCTGTTCTGGTGACTTTTCTCTTGTGTTGTACAAATGCAGAACAAAAACACAATCCTTGCCTCAAAGGGGACTTTCCTCTGGAACTCTGTTTTAGCTGCAGCAATCTACTGGGGGGCTTACCACGCAGAAAGCAAATGGTTTCTCACCTCAAATCTGCTTCCTTTTGACTTGGATGTAGTCTATGTTAGACCTTACAGTTATGGCTTCAGGACAAGATAGTGTTGTCTCCATCAGCCTCTCTTAAGCAACTCAGTAGCATTGAATGAATAAGGATTGCTTTCTGGATTGCAGCAATTGGGATTTCCTCATTAAAGAAATTCTACCTTACTGAATGAAGCAAAGCAAACATTGGCAATTGCTCCTTTACAGGACCTAATTCTCCATTCCCATTGGTGAAACCCCACAGCCAAAGTAGAGGTATTGTTCATTTCCAGCATTCTGAGATAAGAACTGGGCCTAGTGAGTTAACTCTCTTCTCTTTGCTGCCACCTTTCAGTTTGGTGAATGTTCATATATTTACAGCACTATGTACTTGCTGGTCAGCATATTCTTCAAGGGCTATTATCTCTGCTCCCTACGTTGTTAGATACACAATAGGGAGTTGCATCAAGGAAATGCATTAAGACGAATCAGCAAGAGAGAAGGGTACCTCTGGGCCAACTCCCTGCTTCTCAATTATTTATGTCTCATAATTTCCAGCAAATCACTGGCTGTTTATTGGCGCTCATCTATAATTGAAGAGATTCCTAGATCACTAGCCAGCTTTGTTCAAGATGTAGCTGGCCGGGTTTTGAAAGCTGTTATGAAAACCCCACAGGGAAAGACAGGGTCTCAAGAGTGGCTGCCCATCCACTGAGGATACACCCTTTTAATTTCTGGTTTTTGTGGGCACCTGGGACTGGTAGATTTCCAGCATGTGGTTTACCATCTTTAATTGACCGCACTGTGCCATATAGGGGCAGTATGTTAAATTACCAAGATGACCCCTGACCTGGAAGCGTATCAAGAATTTCATCTTGTCAAAACTGCACCCATATAGTGTATTGCCTACACTGCCAGAAACCAAACGGAAGACTTTAAGAGACTGTATCCAGAGAGTGGGCAGGCTGAATAAAGTGCAAACTACTTTCTGTTAGCAGGCACAGAGCTCAAATTTCCTATTGCTTTTTAGTATCTATCATCCATCAATCATCTGTCTCTGCAGTACAATATGTAAGCTCAATACATACATACTTCAGAGTAACATTTTTTCCTCTTACAACAAGAGGCCATTTTTTTTAACCTTTCCCACATAGTAAGCTGCTGTCTCACTCAGGAATAGATGTTGGTGGATGCCTTCCAGGTGGGCCATCTTGAAGCTCTTTTATCAGGGGAAGTTTGGCATAAAGAAACTGTTTTATCAACCAGTTGTGCCCATGTTTGAGCTCCAGAAGTGTCCATGTCTGAGCTCATCTTGGTCTTTCACATTCATCTAAAATATAATAGTGTGCTGTAACTTGCTTCAGTTAAACCTAGCTAATGTGACACAAGGTAAGGAATGCAGGATGGCTGGACAGACATACCTCTCTTTATTAGTAACAGATTTACCTTATAGCAAAATCCCCAATTCTTTCCTGCAACCTCTACCCAGGCCCATTGTTTCTCTCCATATGTCATGCTGAGTGCTACCTTGCTCCAGGTTATTTCATCATGTGAACATGGATGGCAGAAATGGGCTCTTTGCCTGTCACACAGAATGGTTGACTTCCTATTACAGAAGCCACTGAACAGCCAGTTCTGTCAATCAGCATATCTTGTTTTCTTTTTCCCCACCTAAAGCATAAACAGCCAATAATTCAGTTACTGGCTAACAGAAATGGAGGGTCCCATCCCTGTTTTCCCTGCTACAATTTTCCCTGTTCTCTTGCTAGAACCGTTGGGATTTTGAGAAAAATTCCCCTAGATTCCAAATCAGAATGAAGGGCTGATGCCTTGGCATTTTTTAAGAATGGAAAATCTGGAAAAAAATATCCAGATAGGATCGATCTAAATGTCTTAGCTTCCATTTGAACCTTTTTATTGATTTTTTTTTTTTAATTGAAAACTTCCTTAAAGACAAAGTAATTTTGACATGAAAAAAGTAGAACTTACCAGTTGAAAAAGGTTGAAATGCGTTATTTCCACAATTTTGAAGTACTTTTCAACATGTTTTCAAAATATAACTCAAATTGAAGCTAAACGTTTATACTAAAGCAAGTGTGTACTTGGTAGCCGTGTTGGTCTGAGATAAAAAGACCTACAAAAAATTAGAATTTTTGGTTCCAAAATTATACCTTTTATTAGACCAACTGGAAAATGGCAAGAAAATGGTACGTGTTTCCCAGAGCCTGACAAAGGGACTTTGATCCTGAAATCTTGCAGAAAAGGACAGTATTCTTGCCATTTTCCAGTTGGTCTAATAAAAAGTATCATTTTGGAACCAAGAGTTCTAGTTTTTTGTATGTCTACTAAAGCAATTCACTTTGATAAATTAGCATTTTCCAATGAATAAACACTTCATTGAAATGTTCCCAATCTACTCTACCTTTCTGTCACTTCCCGTTACTGATCCCCAATATTAAAAGTGCCCACCTACCAAGTAACCACGTTACAGAAAAAGAAATAGTTAAGTCAGCCAAATGATGGCATTGCATCCAAATTAGAAGTAGCTCCAGTCTTCCCATATGAAATGAAGTGAACACAAACCATGATCTGTTATGGAGATTTGAAACCTTAAACTTAATGCTTTATTGTTGTTTGCTGTACTTTCACACACTTCTATTCCTGGTCCTGGTTCTGGATCCAAGCAGAAATAGCATTGCTTATGAAGTCGTGTTCAATGATGCTTTTTCCATTTCAAGTCCACCTTAAAGCAGGAAGCTTTAAAATAACAAAAGAGACTGTTTCATGATGTTTCAACAATGTAGATAAGTTATGAATGGATATAGGTAACTTGGTATGAATGTTTAGGAATCACTCTTACTTTGCTCTGTGTGGTAGAACTTTATCCTCCAATTTTACCAGAAAATAAGAGCTTGATTCAGGAGCTAATTGATATAATTGTGATCTGTGTTATATGGGAGCTGGGACTAATTGATCATAAGGTCTCCATTTGGCCTCAGTCTATAAACCAGTTATATATGTGTGTGAATATTGAGTTGAAAAATACAAAGCAGTATTATATTACTGTTATCAAAAACCAAAGCTAAAGCTTTAACTAATCAGTAATGAGGCTTCTTCCTTTCTTCTCCCCTATAACATTACTCATAATAGAACAAGTTCTCTAATGTATGTACAGTTCTTCAGCCAGGTGGGGAGTATTGTCAAGAGCAGGTCATGGTTTTCATTGGGGATGTTTTAAACAGGTCCGTAAATAAATGAATTAGTCAATAAGTCTTATATTCTTTCTCTCTCTTCTATTGCCAGCAAGAATTGTCGATTTGCATCATTCCAACTTGCTGCAGCTGTTCGCAAGGGTAGAATTTGCCCCTGTGCAGACAGACAGCAGATGCCCTGTGTACCACTTACGCCCTCAAAACAGGATTTAAATTCATTATTGTAGTGCTTTGCATATGGATGAATTTCAACCAGACAGATAAAGGAGTGATAGCAGAAAGCAAATTACTCTTGAATTTGCAAAATTGTATGGAAGAAAATAAAAGTAATTTTCTGCTGTATCAGCAGAGGCATCTTGTCATCACTTCTGATCATAATTCTTTTTTTTTTTTCATGGCTTCACTGCAATCACAGCTGAAACACTGCATTCAGTTACCAAAACTTGGAAATGAAGAAAAGAGCAACAAAATTATTAAGCAGCAGCTGAGAATGACTTATAAGGAAAGATTTAGAGTTTAATATGTACAGTTTAGATAAGTGACGTGAAGGATAGACATGATACATTGCCAGTATTGAAAGGCATGAACAGCAAGTGGAGACAGGAATTATATAAGGTGGTAGAAGGAAATAACTAATGAGAATGTGACAGCATTTGAGAAAGGAAAACTTAGGATGATTGTCAGGGAAAACAGCCTGACTCTTCATTGCTCTGGCAGGGTTTGATTCCAGGCCCAGAGTCACCAAATATAATCACTTAATACAAACAGATCCTACTGCTGCTGGATACTCGTCCTTAATGACCTACTTTATACCTAACAAACCCAAGGTATTGTAAAGTCCTTGGTCTCTCATTCTTTACATCTATGGCACAACACAGGTTTTCAGGCCTTTAATCCTTTTTTGTGTGCAAAAGCCCTAGTTTGTTATAAGGCAGTGTTTTCAACCTGTGGTCTGTGGATCCCTGGGGGTCTCCAGACTATGTCTAAAGTGTCTGCAAAAGATGACTATGATCAATAAAAAAGTATGTGAATACACACACATACAATTCAAAGGGGTCCACACTTCCATTCAATTTTGTTAGGGATCTGCACATGAAAAAAGGTTGAAAACTATTGTTATAAGGTATTTGGGACTGTTTTGTAGCTTACTGTGTACAAGAGGGATTGATATGGATATTATTGTGGACTCTTTTGGACTTTATTACATGATTGGCAAAGTGGGGGATTGGATTCAGTGATACAGGTGGTTCCTTCCAGTCCTATATTCTTATATGTGTCTATCTGCTCAGCTGGTGAGTCTAAGAACTGGTATACTTACTCCAGTAAGGTAAGTTAATTCAAATTATGAAGTAAAAGTGTATTAACCATCTGGATGGATGCTCTGAACACAGAGGTAAAATAGTATTGGTTTTTGCTATAGCTGAATCCAAATTCAAGGCTGTATAGTTGTACAGTGTTGATCATCTGATACCTACAAAAATAACACATAGAGCATGATTTTTTGAAGCAGCATCCAGCAGCCTCCATCCAGTGACATTACCTCTGCCCAGGTTGATGGGGCTTTTAACACTGTTGTTATATGGTGCTGACAATTGTCAACTCCTTTATTACTGAAATAATCAGCAAGTAGAAATAAATAAATAAGCACAAATAAGACCAGAAAATGCACCCTCCCAAGATAGCTTTTATATAGCTAGAAAAGTGAGGTGGTTTCCTGTTCTAAATATTTAACATGATGTTTATGATATGTCCTGTGGGGGAGAGATGCTTGAAAGCTAATGTTTATGAAGTAAGTCTGGAGGGATGGAAAGGGGAGGGAAGGCATGCTAACCCAAAAAAAAAAAAAAAAAAAAAACAGGGAAAGAACGAACCTCAGGAGATGTCCTGATTTATGGCTTTACTTGCAAGGAAAAAAAAAACTCTCCGTTTTGTTAAAAAGGCTGCGACTGATGGAAAGCAACTTCACCTCGGCTCCTTTTGAAACCAGAAACCTGCTCCCTGCACCCAGATGGGATTTGGGTCTGTGCCAGCAGGAGTCTTTTACTAGCTGCTGTGTTCATCCTTTTGAACCCTGCAGAAGAAGTGTATGTATATATGCTGTGAGGGTTGGAAAGACAGTCTCATGATTAAAGCATTGGAAAAGGATTCTGAAGGGAGATAGGAGTTCAATTCCTGGATCTGCCAATGACTTCTTGTGTGATCTTGGGATATTAATCTCTCTGTGCTTCAGTTCCCAGTCTGGGAATGATAAAACTTCCCTGCTTTCCAATGAGATTTGAGAATAAGTGATTAATGTTTGTTAGGTGCTTAAGTAGTAAGAGAACATAGACTATATGACCCTTGAAACAGATTCCTTTATATTCTGTAATCAGGATGCAGTGTCCTATGAGTGTTGGGTGAGTTTATAGTTTTGGAAAGAAGGAAAGTTAGAGCTGAAAACCCTTAAAAGAGCATGAAAATAATCCCCATGTGGGGAAAAATATTAAAAGGTGAAAAAAAAGGAAGAAGAAAATTGCCAGATCCCGAGAAAAACAGAAAGCGGTAGGACGTTAGAACCCTGGCATTTCTAATCTATTTTTCCCTTAGATGGATATCTTTGACAGTTGTATATTTTTCTTTGTGCAAGTTATTGCTACTATATTTACAGACTATGCCTGTTTCTGTGAAGGAGGAGGCTGAATTCTGAGGAAGAAGTTTATATTATTAGTACAGCATATTTTACTGCACGCCATAAATGTCTGATGGGTTTTCAACACACATTTCCCTAAGTCTTGGATCCTTCTTAGTAAACTAATGACAGGGTGTTAGACCTAAAGGCTGAGGAAAAGCTTGAAGGCATTAGCCAAAAGGCTACTGAAGGTTATGCTCATAATCTATATTTAAGCAACTAAGGTTGGGACTGTCAAAAGAGCCCAAGGAAGCTAGGCCCGTAATGGTCAACCCTGGAGCTCTCAAAGAAGGACACTGGCAAGCTTCCTGCCCATCTGCTCCCACTCACATGCTCTAAGCTCAGACAGGTGGGCTAGGGAAAGAAGTTGCACATAAACTGGTTTAAGTGATTGGAAACTGGTTTAAACCTGTAACAGAAAAGACATTCAGCACACATAAACCAGTTTAAAACTGGCCAAACCTGGTTTAAGATAAACCTGGATGGATGTAGTATGAGACTTAACCGATTTAGGTTAAACCGGTTTATGAAACATCTGTCCCAGATCCCCTCCCAACTCAAGTTCCCTCATAGTCCCCCTGTATCCCAGGATGCTTTGCAACCCCGGGCTGTGCTGTCTGCTCCAGCAAAGCAGGGCCAGCCCCACCCAGAGCTGCCACACGGCTGAGTCAGTAAAGCCTCTGGTCCCTAGTCTGCTTCCTGCCCGCGCCTGTCAGCCTGGCAGGATGGCGGGGTAGGGGGGAATGGACACCCAGGCTCCCCTAGCCTGGGTCTACACAACTCGTGCCCTGGCCTGGCACTGCCTCCCCCCAGCAGGTGTCTGTATGGGAAGACACTGTGGGGGGGCTTTCCCCCCTGGCCTAGAGCCTAGCGACCTGGGTTGGGAAAAACCCAGCCCTTCCCCCTTGCCAGTCCAGCCTCTCTGATGGAGGCTCCCTTTGCAGACTCACAGGGGTATGGTGCCAGGTCAAAGGGTATGTTCTGCCCTTGCCCCCCGCATGTCAGAGAGGTTGGGCTGGCAAGGGGGAAGGGATAGGTCTTTCCCAGCGCAGCTTGCTGGGCTGTGGGTGGGGGAAAAAGCCCTCCCCCTCCCCCCCCCCAGTAGCTCCTCCTGCAGACTTCTGATGTGGGGGCAATGCTGGGCCAGGGGGTGCGTTCTCCACTTTGCTCCCCACTTCTCAGAGAGAGGGGTGGCTTGCAAGGGGGTGGGCTTGGGAGAGATTGTCTGCTGGCTCTCCCCCTTTCTGAGGCTGACAGCAGCAAATAGGGGCACATGTTCAGCAGGCAGTCAGCCATGGGCTGACGATTGACTGGGTTTGGTAGCCTTTTGCATTGTCTGGCATGACAGGAAGTGTGCATGAGTGCCCCCAGGATCCCAGCCTGGGTCAGTGCAGGCTTCTGCTTGCTTTGGCCACTGGAACACTGAACATCAGTTCAGTTTGTTATCAGTCCAATCTATGTAGCTTAGAAAAACCAGAAAATATTGAATTGATTCAGCCTTTGGCTTTTTGAACCTCTGTACTTAGCCGTTGTGGTGAAGCCACTCTGTGCCTGCATCTATACTTGCAATTAGTACATGGTAACAAACTCTGGCACAGTTCAGCCTGCCAACCTGGGGCTGCTCCACCCTGGCTCAGCATGCTGCAGAGGGGCTGATTGGAGCATGAGGATGCTACAGTGGAGGCAGGTAGCCCCTCGCCATAGCACCATTGTGCCCTAACTAGCCTTGGTCACTATGTGCGTTTCAGCTCATGTAACTACTTCACTGTAGGATAGCACTTGTTCCAGACAGTACTATCCGACAGAGGAGTTAATTAATTTACTGTGACCTAATACGGGCACATGTATAAAGGGTGAAACTTTACTGTGGAGCTAATTAGTCAGCTTTGCAATAAAGCACATGTGTAGATGCCTGCAGGCACCTCCTGTGACTACTGTCAAACATGCCAGACACAGAAGCTTCACGATGCCTCTGAAGGGGTTTTACTGCAGTATTTCTGAGTTTGGCAGGAGTAAGTGGAGCTGTGGGGGGCGGGCTACAGCATGCCTGAGAGTGTCCTTCTCTGGATATGCTGGGGACACGATGAGGACATGTCCGTAGGCTACTGAGAAATGCCATTCTGAAATAGCTGCTTGGTTTTTAATAGTGCATTGAAGTCATCAGCTACTCTTGGTCCTCAGGCTCTCCAAAAATCAAGCTGCTGAGGGGCTGGATTTTGGAGCCTAACTCAAAGCCTGCAGGTTGGAAAATGTTGGTTGGCATTGTCTCATGTGGCTTTTAGTTTTTTGTAGCAGGACCAGAGAGCAATTTGGGGTCCTGCTTCTTCCTTGCATGTTGTCAAGATCAGCTGTAGCCAGTTCATGCAAAGGGATGTGTATCAACCCCCTCATTTAAGAGCACACAATTTCACACTCTAGTTTCCCTTCTCTTTTATGCCCTTGATCTCCTGTAAGACTCTAACAAATGTAGGTTTTTTTCCAGGTCATCTTCTTTTGTGCAGTGCTCTTCTGCATTCAGCAGGTCTCTTTTACAGAATATTAATGGATCTCCAAATTTTTCAGGAGTGAGTTATTAAGCTGTGTGAGAGGCAACGTTTTCTTAGGGTCATCTTTTTTATTGAACTAGCTTTATCATTGGGATAAAGCTTTCAAATGCAGGACATTCTTCCTCCGGTCTCTGATCACAGGGAGTCAGGTATAGCATAGTTATCTAAGAGAAAAATACATTATGCACTTGAAAGCTTGGCTAACAATCCTTGCCTCTCCATAATTTCTGGACCATCATGGCTACAACATCACTCTTACACTATCTTATTAAACTGGGGCAGTGCATTGCTGTATCGTGTTCTGATGCAGTGTGCCAACAGCACCCATTTATTACTCATAAATGTATAGGTTTGTATTCCAGTAGCTAGACCTCTAAAAGATAACAGCTGATTTTTGGGGACCAGTTGATGGAATAATTTATTTAAAGTAGAAATCTGTTCTGCAGTTTAGAGGTTTGTTGGTTCAAACTCTGTTCACAAAAAAAAAACAAACCTTGTCATCATTTATCATGGAGAAACAATAATGCCTGAATAGAGATTTGAATTTGGTAAAGTTCAGATGTTTGGATGAACATTATCTAACAGGGGAAAATGTGTAAGGAGACAATGAATGTCATTTTCACCTCTAGTGACTGTACCACATGAAAGATAATAGTTTACTACTGCTACCAACTGGTGTAGCTGACCCATTAGCTCAAGTGAAGGGCGCATACTTTCAGTGATGAAAGGCCTAACTGTAAACCATGTTGATGACCCAGAGGACAGTATTTGCAATTGTGTGGTAATCTTTTAACTTTTTAATTCCCTAAAAAATTATGAATCTGTTTAAGCTGCAGACTCTGGGAGTCATAAAACTGCTTTTAAAAATGTTTCATTCTTTTACTTTTTTATCTGAGTGTCTGGAGCAGAGGGAAGAGGAAAAGATGATTTTACAACCCAAACCTACAAATCCCCTCAGACCAGCCCATAGGGAGAAACCCACCAATTACTATTTATTCCATCAGCCTGGAGTGATTTGTGGATGCATGTAAGAATTATTTACGGTTTTGTGCAGGAAAAACTTTCAGCTCCCTATTTGCCCTCATAAGTAATGAGTAGCTTTAGGGGGTCAAAGGCCAGATTTTGGTTTTAATGCCCACCTCCCTTAAAAAAAAAAAAAAGCAATCTATGTGAAAAGAAGAAGGGAAAAAAATAACAGTCTGAAAAGGCTGTTACTCCTGCCCTGCTTTGATGTTTTAGATCTGGAAGGGATCATAAATTTGCTGGTGTGAGATAGAGTGATAATAAATGTTGCTTTTAACTGCTGGGTTTTTAGCTCACACAGCATCCATTATCACTGGCAACTGCAAAGTGGAATTTTTTAAAACTTTTTGTTGTTGTTGCTCTTTAGAAAGATAGATATTCATATGACTATCTACTGATGTCCCAAGAGTTTACATGCAGATTCCTCTTGTGATCATTCCCAATAAAAACCCTGGCCCAAGTTAGAATGAAACAATGGCATTCATCAAGTCTTCACCTCTTAACTTGCAGTTCCAGTGTTCTCTGTTTTAATTCTTTGTTCTGTACTTATTTTTCTTTATTGGGTCTGGGTTTGGGAATTGGGGAGGCTATCAAAAGAGGACTATTTAAAACAGAAAGTACCCAATGCGAAGTAGAACTCAGATTTGAGATTATCAGAGGAGCCTAAGGAAGTTAGATGTAGAAATACCATTTAAATAGGATTTGAGCTCCTGATTTCCATAGGCTGTTTGAAATTCCCACCCTAGAGTTTTTACTATTTGTTTCTTTTAGAGTAGATGAAGACTGACAAGTGTGCCAAACACAGTACGTATGTGCAAAGAACCCTGTGCTGAATCAGCATGCTCTCACGCCACTCCTAAAACTATTAAATTAAGAAAAGACATGCCACTGGGAATGTCTTTAAAACTCTGACAGATGCTCAATGCCAATAGGGAGTGGTGCAACTACTGACAATACAACATGCTTAGTCATATCATAATATTTTAAAGTTACAGTGTGTTAATAAAGAATTGTAATCGCACAGGTGCCTTTTAATGCCTGTCTGCCAGTGCCAGCAACTTTGTATTCCAACAAGTTCTACAAGGATTTATTGACTATAGATAGGTTCAAAATGAGTTTTGCCAAATCAGTTTATCATCCCCATACATCTTTTCTTATCCACTTTACATTGTGAAGTCACCATTTCAACAATTTTATCTGGATTAGCAGCTTAAGACACTTTTTACTCATCTTAAGTCCATTATAGATAACTTATCTTAGAAGCAATTCTTTTTTAAGTTCAGATGTAGGTGTATTTCTCTTGTCTTCTGTACAACTTGCCTAAGATTTTCTTTATATTCTTTAGTTCCCAGCCCAAATTAGAACATCATTCATTCTAAATTCAACACCCTGCGATCAGTTATCACTTCTTAAAACTTATCTGCAAAACTAGTACCAGACAGAATTGTCTTATATTTGTAATATGCAAAGAATGTATAAAGGCAGTAGCTTGTCTCATCTACGTTTACGTGCAAAAACATATGCCATTAATGTTGAAAATATGCTTAATTGTCAGACTTTTACTTACCATTTTTAACTGCTGCATAAGAATCCCTTTTTATGGTTTTATGTGTGATATAGAACAGTACATTTCTGTACTTTATTTGGCTTTCCAGTTACCACTATAGAATTAAATCAGTTTTCACAGAATATCAGGCCTGAAGGGACCATTAAGTCATCTTCTCTGACTTCTTGGTATCACGAGCCATTACAGTTGATCTCAATAACTTGTGTTTGATGAAACCATATTTTCCACAAAGGCATCCAGTCTTGATTTGAAGAGATCAAAAGATGGAGAATAGATCCCTTGCTAGTAGGTTCTAATCATTAATCAGTCTTGCTTTTTTAAAAAATTGAGCCCCGATTTCTAAATGGAATTTGTCTGATTTTTAACTTCTGGTTAAATGCAGCCTATAGGTCTACTTTACCAAAATCCTAAAGTCTATTTCATCAGTAATATTGTGCCTTTCCAGGTTATCAAGTTCACTTTTTATTTTTCCCATTATAGCAAATGGATTGTTATTGGCTTCTTTTTCTTCAGTATTATATTGTTCTTTTGGGCATTCTATTGGTAAAGCCACACATTGGGCATGGGACAGATCTGCTGCAATCATACTCACTTGGCTAAGGGTATTAAAGCCAGATATGAGGCAAGAGGAAGGGAATCACAGACGCTAATTCAAGGCAGAATATAATAGGAAAAGAAAGATCTAGAGCAACTTACTTGGAAACTTTAGTGAGTTTCTCCAGGCAGACCTCATAGGAAAATGTCACAGCGGGCACATCTACACGTGCGCCGGACTGCATAGTGATTACTGTGCAGTTATTTAGTACTTGCTTAAACTCTTGCTTACTTGTTTAATGACTGCTTAAGCAAGTACTAAATGACTGTGCAGGAACTGCCCTTACTGCATAGTTGTGGCACCACACAGGTCGTTTCCAATTCTACTGCACAGTAGCAATGAGCTACTACACAGTAGCTCGTTGCTTTCGCACGGTAGCATTGGCATCATGGTTTGTGCCCACTGATGCTACATTGCTCTAGCAATGAGCTATGTTGCAGTGGCTTATTGCTATGGTGGCGTAGCATCTTATGTAGAAGCACCCAGTAAGTGTCCGTATTCTCTTTGCACTGGGAAGATAAAATACTAGCCACATTGGGTGCATCTACACATGTATTTGATCCAAGATAAGTTTACTTGTGAGTAAACTACTCACAAGTAAATGCTCTTTGGCAGGCATCTACACATGCAGGGATGTGGAAGCAGATTTGTGGAAGCAGTAAATCTGCTCCCACTTCCTGTGGCCCTGCAGTGAGCCCTTGCTGCTACCAAGGGGAGCTTGAAGTTCCCCCTGGGTGCTAGCTCAGGGACTGGCAGGGAGCACTGAGCCAGGAGAGAGTTATTTCTTGGCCAGGGCTGGGACATTGCTCCCTGCTGCTGGGGGGCTGCCTGCTGCTGGGGGGAGGGGGGTGGACATTGTCCCCCTCCCCAGCAGCAGGTACCTCTCAACTCCAGCTCTCTGACTGGAACAGGGAACTTGGAAGGAGCTACAGCGGAGGGGCAGGTCCCAGCCCCCACTCTTTCTGGACAGCCTGTTCCCCACACAGGTCTGTGAGCATGGAACTGGGTGGGGAACAGGTTGCTGAGCTTGTTCCCTACCCAGCTCTGTGCTCATGGAGCTCAAAGGGGAACAAGCTCCCCAGCCTGTTCCCCACCCAGCTCCACAATCATGAAGCTGGGTGGGGAACAGGGTCCCCAGCCCACGCCAGCAGGGGGCTCCCAGTGCCAGCTCTGGGGCCACAGGAATCTCCCAGTGCCAGCCCTGTGACTGTAGAGCTGGTGCTGGGAGATATGAATCTCCCAATGCTGGCCCTGCTGTCATGGAGATGGTCCTGGGAGATAAGGATCTTCTAGCCCCTGCTCCCTCATTGGGATCTCAGAGCAGGGGGCTTGGACCTCCTTGCTGCCACAGCAGGGGGGCACAGGCTCACCAGAGCCTCACTTCCTGGAGGGAGGGGAGCAATCTCCCACCTCCTGGTAGCCAACTGACCAGTAGCAAATTTGCTCCTGGTCAGGTGTCTACATAAGTGCTACTGTGCAGTTACTTGCAAGGAAATTTGCTACTTGCATTTGCAGGCAGCAAATTTACTCATGATTAGTGAGGTTTACTGTGCAGTAAGCATCTGCATGTGTAGATGCAACTGCTTACTGCACAGTAAATTACACTGCTTTGCAGTAAAGCATCTCATGTAGACTCACCCACTGTGTCAATATATAACCACCAGCACCAAGCAAAATGGATTTCTATGCAAGAACTGCCAGATTTACATTCAAAAAATGGCTCACTGAGGGCAGGCAGTTTACAAACTGTGAGTTGGCAATAGTGTGAATCTTGGATTGATGTACTGATGATGGTTGAATGTTAGGATAAAACTGAGTGGTCTTTGTGAGAGAGTAGAATACAGTGACCTGGAAGAGCATAACTTGATATTATTGACTAACCATCAGCTGCATGTTGGAATGCACTTGCATTCATACCAGTTAAGTGATAGAATTTATTCTAGTCACCATCACGCCAATCAGAAGCTACTTATTGGAAAAAGAATGGTAACTAGAAATGGAGCGGGTTAATATTGCTTGGGCATTAGAATGCAGTGGCTTATGTTCACGGTCTGTATGAGCTACTCCTAGCCTTAATCAGTGAATAACCCTGTTCGCTTTCAGGAGCAATTAAATCAATGCATTTTAAGAGGGAAAAGGAAATCTCCACAGGAAAGTAGTATCTGTGCAGCAAGGAGATGTGTATGTGTGTGTATATGTGCGTGTGTGTGTGTGTGTGTGTATATATATATATATATACACACACACACACACATACTGACAGTGTAATTTGGGGAATTATTCCCAGAGTTTGATAATGTGAGTCACTGAGATTATATAAAATCACAGCAATGGAGAGAAGAAAAGACATTTAGCTCATCAGGATTACACCCGGCTAATGGAGACAGGTTGTTTTTCCCCCCTTCCCTACCATCCTGGTCGATTCAAATTGATCTAGTTCTGCTGAGTGAGAGCAGTCCTTCAAAGTTTATTCTGGTGTCAATTTTTATAGTTTCCCCCTGCCGATCAATATAGCGCATAATCATTAAGGCAAAGTTTGTGAAAGCTAATCCTTCAATATGAGTTTTATGAATGGCTCAGAGCCCTGGCTTTAACCATTTGGATGTAAGTGGAACCTTTAATCAGGTGAGTGACAGGAGACAGTCAATAGGACTTGCTGAGATTGGAATCCACTTTTATATACAACCATGCAGAGCTAGCCAGAGGAGAAGGAGTGGGGGTAGGCAAAGGAGTATGTATCCTCTGAAACCAAAGTTTCCCATCTTTTATTATTTATAACAGGTATTTCTGTTGTTTTCTCATAACAATACTTTGCACTTATGTAGCATCTTTCATATGAAGAGATCAAAGCATTTTGCAGGCATTCATTAATTAAGTCTCACAACACCCCTGTTAGGTAAGGAGGTAAATAATAAAAATAATTAATACATTGCACTACAGAGAGCCTTCTGTTCAAAACTCTTCAACCACTGTAGGATTGTAATTATGCATCTTACCCATTTACAGTAGGGTAGCATGAAATAAAGACAGGCTAGATGCATTGCTTAAATGTCATAGAATGAGTCAGCAGCAGAGTAAAAAAAATGGAATCCAGAAATTCTTACTCTGTCTCCTGCTTAAACACATTATCTTCCTTCTTTTCAATGTATTCCTGACATTATAGGGTTTTGGCAGATTATCCTAAATTGTTTATCGTTTGAGGAGGAAGAATAGGTTCAAGTGTTCAGAATAAAGATAAGGGTAATCTATGGAAGATCAAAGAATGGGCCAGAAGACCTATTCTATTCTATTCTATTCTATTCTATTCTATTCTATTGATATGCTGAGCTTGCTGCCATAGTGTCTAAACACCTTCCAGTAAAGCATTGAACAACATGACTAATATCTGTCATAAGTTGTTCTCTCAGTCTTTCCTTCCATTTTAAATGAAGGGAAAGCAGTGAGGTGAGCTGATTAACAGGAGGTCTTTAGCAGAAAGAGGTATTTTAGTGTAAATAAATAACTTTCTCCTGTTGAAGAGCCCACCAGAAAGAGTGATGGTATGAAAAAAGTCACAAAGCTGCCTTTAAGGAGTTTTCCTCAATTTGTTGTGCTAGGAACTAAGACAGCAGGATTTAATATAAAAAGTATGTCCAAGGAAATGAACCATTCTGGGAATATGGAGAATGTCCCCTGCTGTATGTGCTGCCCAGACATGGAACCATTAGGCTAGTGCATAAGAATAAGAAAATGAAACTGATGAAAAGCAGAAGTGAAGTGAACTTCTCTGTTTTTCCTTTCTGAAAGGAGTGAAGTAACAAAGATAAGTAAAATGATGTGCAAAAGTAAATGCTTCCCATCTAGACAATGTAAAGTGCTTGTAGTGAATTTTGCAAGGGATTTCAAAAATGAAATATAAGGAGCCAGCTCTCAAGCTGCTGTAAATCAATACACCTCTATTGATTTCACTGGATTTGCACCAGCTGAAGAAGTGGTCCAAGATGTTTAATATGAGTGTTCCTTTTTAATAATTGAAATAAATATTTGTGGCCCAGATCCTCACCTGGTATAATTCAGTGTAGCACTGCTCAGTGGAGTTACACTCACTTAACCCAGAGGAGATTTTGGCTCTCAGTCCATAACGATACAAACATTGTTGATCTTGTTCTTATGGGAGATCATGACAGGAGGTGAGCCTGCTCACTGCAAGCAATACTCTCTACCTATTTCCTCTACTCTGCAGTGTGAAATTTGGTATTGGGAGACTTGCCCACATCTGAAATTATCATCCCTTTTTTGACACAACACAATAACTTTCACAACACCCAGGTGTGACATCCATGAGGTAAAAAGTGGTAGAAGCAGATAATGCTTAAAGGACATGTCTACATGAGATGCATTAATGCGCATTAGCCTAATTTAATGTGCGTTACAGGTGTGTGTCTACACATGCATGCCCTTTAATGCTCATTAAAAATGCAGGCCTTACCTACAAATGCAGGTATCAGATTTAGGTGCGATTAGTTAAAGTGCATTAACGCATGTGTAGACTTGACCCAGCACTAACTTTAGTGCTGCATCTGCCCAGCTACTAGGGGCACATGATGAGGCTGCAGGGACTTGGCACTCACTTTAGTACCAAGTCTCTGCATGTATAGACACCTGCCAAAAACTGCTTAATGGCATTAGCTTAATGCGCATTAAATTTAGTCGCACTTTCTCAAAGAGAAAGAAAAATTACTTTAGGCTAATGTCTTTAGAGATATAGTAAGGAAGACATATATGGCGCATTTAAGGCCACCGATGCACAGGTGATCAGGAAGTGAAACAAATCATTGCAAGAAAAACTCGAGAACTTTGGAGGAAGCTCATTATGGATCTAGTTCTGTATGTTGGATCTCACCTGAAAGAACAGAAAAGGTGCAGACATACTCAGATTCTAGGCTGCTTGACATCCAGATCTGAATCTGAACTTCTGGAGCCTGTCACTAAACAGAATGTTTTTCAGAGTTTCCCATGAAGCATCAGCAAGCCTGTAATCCCAAGTATCTCAAGGGAGACAAGCACAGGGACTTGGGGGCAGCTACTAACTTGGAAATGATTAGTTGCCAAGAAGTATTTCAAAAGCCTTTGGTCTGACAAGAGCTGACCTTTAATCTGGTAAATGGGAACTTTACCCTACAGAGGCAAGGGAGGTGCAATGAGAAAGAGAGCGAGACTGTGGGGGCAGGGGACAGGCTGACTTGGGAAAGATCAACTGGAGCTAAGGGCTGGAATGTTGTTTCAATCTCAACTGGTAGGAGAGATGAGAGGGGGAGAATGTCCACTGCCTAGAGCTTGGGTAAATATCAGCAGATGAACTTGTGAACTGTGAGTGAGTGTTAGCTTCTATTTCCTTCTTATTACTTCCCTTGCCCTTCATCTGTATGCACTGATAGGGCTTTAAAGAAAGGTTAGAGTTTAGTTCAGTGAGGACTTGCACTCAGGCTCGGGTGTCTAAATCATGGTCCACTTCAAGTTCTGCCAGCAAATTTCAGTGTGTCCACATTCAAAGCTCCTCTGTAGCAGACAACCCCCTACTCTTTGCTGGCAAAATTATACCACCTCTGGCAAGCAAAGAAACAGGCAGTGGAAAGTGCGATTAGATACTCTTGTGTCTTCTGCTGACTGCCTCTGTTCCTTCAGCAGCTGGTGCCTTTCCAGGGCACCCTTCATGCTCTATCAGCACAGCTACAGCAGGGGAGCCATGCAAAGCCTCCAGAAGCATGTGGATGTGCATGTGCTCTGGCAGCTGGGTGTTGGGACCTGCAATCTGCTGCCAGAACTTCTGCTGGCAGAGGCAGGTAAGCAGGGACAAGGCCTTACTTAGTTACTGTCAGTTTAGTATGCTGCAGTGCTGCCCATTCCCTAAGGCAATCATAGATTGTATTTACGGCTGATGGGCAGCCTGTTTTCTCAGTATGGCTGTTGGCTTTGTCAGGGCAGTCAGGGAAGCTTGCTCTGTCTGTTGGGATCACAGCAAGCACTGAAATAGCATCGCTGTAAGGAAGCTCACACATGACATGATTGAGGTCATGGTTGCAAAGCTGCTGGCATTCCAGCTGGCATAGGCAAGACCAAGCACTGAGGAAGCTCAAAGAGACAGCAGTGAGTTCAGAAGGCAGAGTTCATTCAAAGCTCTACAGCTTTCAGAGAATCCTTATAAATCCATTGCTATGATTGGAGATCCTCTTGCTGTGACTGCTCTCATGGTAGTCAGAAGAATAGACAAGAGCAGTCTTGATACTGTCGTCTTGTTGCAGACTGTCATGAAGTGGGAAATGGGAAGAGGGTAAAATTGGAGAGAGGAACAACAAGGAGAAAGAATGCTTTGATAAGCAGAAGTGAATTACAGGATTTGGGTCCAACAGCTGGGGGAGTTGGTGAGTAGCAGGCAGCACAGCAGACACCAGTAGCATAACAAGTGTGGGCAACTCAGACGCTGGCCCCAGTGCTGGCCCAGCCACTGCTGGTGCTGAAACTGGCTTGGCCTCTACTGCTTCTGATACCACCCAGGGCACAGACCATAGTATTTTTGCCTCTAGCAAACACAGCTGATTGCTGTTGATCATCCATCTGCTTTTTGGCACCTATCTTTGGAAGGAAAAGATGCAGTCCTACTCCAGTGTGACTCAAAGGAAGAATGGCATTGGTAGAGGCTGGGAGCTGTGCAGCTTTGAATAGGCAGATGTGCCAGGATAGATTTTATGGATCTAATTTAGGGAAGCTTTAAGCAAGCCTCGGCCAGAATTTTGGGGAAGGTGTTGGACACAAAGTTGGAATAACAGCAGTGCAAAGGCTTTACTGCTCTGATAGGAGACATCAACACACCATACTGAAGATGAATAATGCTGGTACACATCACCTCTTAGGTACTCAGGCTGCAGTATTTAAAGGAACCTAAGGGACTAAGGAGTCAGGCATCTTAAGCACCTTAGAAAATCACAGGCTCAGTTAGTCAATCCTTTGCCATGACTCTACTAGCTGATTCCAGTGCTGCAAGATCAGGCCTTTACACAGAACTTTAAAGACCAATAAATATTATATGCCATATTCAGCTTTGTTGTCAACCTGTGAAGCTCCATTAGTTTTAGTGGTGTTATGCTGCTGATTTTATCCCATTGTCTCTGCCCCTGTGTTTTCATAATGTAAGGTCCTGATCTTACAGGGCACATGTGCGTAACTTTATACACTATGAACGGAGGATTCTAATTACCAGAAGAGTAGAATTATGGCATAGCCTTCCAACAGTAATAGTGCTAGCAAAAAAAGTAAGCACTTTTAAGGAAATTGGTAACTATGAATGGAATCATGTTAGGGAACTGGGCTCAGTGGCCTAGAAATTTTCTTCCAGGCCTGTCATGTCAGGGTTACTCTCAGAACTGCCATCGAATTGGATTATTTAAAATGCATGAACTTTTAACATGCAAGAATCTTTCCAGGATCAAGCCTATAGAGCCTGACTTGGCAAACCCTTTATAATCAGCATGAGTAGTCAAAGTGAAGTCATTGGGCCTGTCTGACATAGGAAGCATGACTTGCAGGGCTGAGACCTAAGTTAAGATATGATGTCATTATTATTTACTGCTGAATTCTTAGCTGGCACTGGCAGGACACTGCTGTAAGGGAAGTTCATGCTACCAGATTCCTAGTTGAGCTAAACCAAATGTGTTGAGAACTTCACTCCTCATATTGCCATGGC
Source organism: Alligator mississippiensis (assembly GCF_030867095.1). Taxonomy (NCBI): domain Eukaryota; kingdom Metazoa; phylum Chordata; order Crocodylia; family Alligatoridae; genus Alligator; species Alligator mississippiensis. Next base: position 24,607,631 of record NC_081833.1, read on the forward strand.
AGGACCTTCAGTGAGGTTCCTATTATGTCTCAGCAGTGTCTCTAGTACCTGGCATTGTTACCCAGGGAGAGATATGAAGAGAAGACAGGAAGGATTTATAAGATGAAACAGAGAAATCCTTGCAGCTGCAATTGTCCCTGTTTTGAATGAGATCCTGTGTATGAAAGCCAACCTGTGCCAGAACTAAATACCTTTTATAACCGCCTCAGTTTGCAAACTCATTTTTGCAGCCCTCTCTACCCATACATATAGTGCCTGCCTGATCCCAGCATCCTGCTAAGGATAAACAAGATCATCTTAGGCATTGACAAACACTACCTGCTTCTCACAAATTTCCTGGACCACTGTGGCTGCAACAACACTACAATGTGATAAACAAGGACTTTCTATGCTCTCCCCAGCCTTACCAGAAATGATGACGAGATCAAATTCTAGATGTGCTCCACTCTTGTCCACAGTGGCATTCATCATCAGTCTTCCCTCTTCATTCCTGCAGCTGTTTTCCTGCTTTCCATGAGGTAATGCTGGCAGGATTGCTTTTCTTTCATAACAGTAGTTCATTTCTTGATGAACTCTATCCATAGGTTGACTGTGTAATTAAAAAGCACCACTGAGATTCCTCTCCTTGACTTACCACCATTTACCCCTCCTGCTGCCACTGTGGTAAATATTTTAGTACTTGTTGAAATCAATTGAGCTTCATCGATAGGAAATAGAGTGTAAATCACTGGGACTTTGCATTTACCCCAGAAATCAATTTTCACACATTAGGGCTATTAGCTTATTGGGAGGTGTGTGATAGATGGTTGTGGGCAGCGGTACATCCACACCTGCCTGCTCTGCCTCTGGGTCCTTCCTGCATTGATCCAAGACAGCCCGGTGAGTGGGGCAGAGCCAAAGGGATTGAGATTTTGGCTAGAAAGGGTTGGTTGGGATAGGGGACATGGGAACTCCATAGCCAGGCATGTTTTACCTGGAGATCAATAATATCTACAAAACACTAACTCATCTGGGCCAGGATGGAGGTGGTAGATGGCTCTAAGCCAAAGCTGCTGTTGGGCAGCTATTTTTTTCTGTCCCTAAGAAAGTAACTTAATTTGTGGGTGGAGGGAATGTTGATTTTTAACAGTTAATAAAACTAATGCAGTAATTTAAAAGAGAGCCTTGTAATGATAAAACTCCTGTCTACACAGTGCACCTGGTAGCTGGGGGCAGACAGAACCTACATCCCTTCATCACCACCGCATGCCCACCCTGGGCCTCTGTGCATATAAGTTTATAACCAACTGTGGTATGGTTAAAATGAGAGGTTTGCTTTAATTCCTCCATACTGTCATATTCTGATGATAACCGCTGGTGGTGTTCGGGTGATACAAGTGTGGCAGTGGCACCTGGCTGGTTGGGTTCTGAAGGATCCAGTCAGGTTGAGTGGATAGGTAACGGATGCTTAAATGGGGAGACTTGTGTACTGTTCCTGTGACAGCAGCTTGCTTTTTGATACCTGCTGAGTTGATTCCTTTTCAGTGTCTTCATTTGTAGAATTGAGGGTTTACCCACATTTGCAAAATTATGGGTAAAACAACAGCTATTTTTCCATCTCAGCCAAAGACAAAGGACACATGGGGGCCAGAAGAAACACCTCAGGGACACCCTCAAAGTAAACATTAACAGATGTGGCATTGACATCACAAATTGGGAAAAACTACCCCAAGACAGGGCTACATGGTGGCACCTTGTGAGAAAAGGTGCATCTTACTTTGAAGAAAACTGTCTTGCCCCAGGGGCAGAAAAATGACAGAAGTGGAAGAAAAGGAAGGAAGACCAAGAAATCGGTGGTCTGACCCTCCCTTTAACCACCCCCGGGGCGTGTCTAGACGAGCGCGCACGTGGCTCTTGCCCCATCTCAAACCCTTTTGAGGCGGGACAACAGGCCCGTGTGGGAATGAAAAAATGCTCCCCGCACTGCAAACTTGCAGCACGGGGAGTAAATTAGACCCCTGGATATCCAGGAGTCTAAAAAAATGGAAATTTAAAAAAGCAGAGTGGGGCACGGTCCCAGATCGTGCCGTAAGGCAACTGGAGGCTAGGTCCTCCACAGAGATGCCCCCCAGCCAGGCCACATGTTTCAGCACCAGGGCTCCAGTGCTAGTGACTAAGGGGTCAGGGGGGCTGGAGGAGGGGGGAGGGGGCCATGGGGGGGGACCCCCCGATGGTCCCACCCACTCCGCTTAGCCCCCCTGACCCCTGCCTTGCCCGGCCCCTCACCCCGCCAGCCCCTCCAAGGCCTCCAACCCCTGCCCTGCCCTCCTCCTGCCCCCGCCAGCCCCACTGAGGCCCCTGGCCTCTGCCCTGCCCGGCACCATTCCCCCAACCCCCCAAGCCCCCCCGATCCCTGCCCCCTCACCCCATAGTTTTAAGAAAACACAACCGCCCCCCCCCAGGCATTTACTGGCAGCTCCAACTGCCGTCTGGCTGACTGGGGCCCCGCCTGCACACTGCCAGGCAGAGAGACTGCCCCAGTGGCCCCAGCCCGGGCCCTCCTGCCCCGCTGCTGCCCTGTGCTGCCCGGAGGTGCTCTGCCAGGAAGCCCTGGAACTCCCCCCCCCCCCCTTGCTTCTAAGGTAAGCAGAGGCTTTTTTTTCCTTTGTTTTTTCTGGGTTTTTTTCTGGGTTTGTTTCTTTTTTTTAAGTGATGGTGCCTGGGGTTTTGGGGGCATCCATGGGGGCCTGGGGGTGAGGCTGGGTGGGGCAGCCTTTGGGGGTCTGGGGGAGCAGGGGGTGGGGTAGCCATTGTGGGGCTGCAGCAGCTGGTGGGGGATTGGGACCAGGTGGGGCAGCAATGGGGGGGGGCTGGGGGGGCATGTGGGCCTTGCAGGGGGGGTGGTAGACCCTGCAGGGACCATTTGGCCCCTGTTGGGGGACCATACCCCTTGTGTGGGTGCTGAACTTGTTAGGGCTACTTGTTAGGGCAGCTTTTTATACTGCTGGGGGCAGCACAGGTGCTGGCCCTGGGCTCTAGCTCCCCCGGCTGCAGATCGGGGAAAACCCAGGCAGGGTTATTTTGCCCCAAGTGGCACAATTTGCTCCACACCAAAGTGCACGTCGAGTATGTGCGCTGAGGCAAAAAGCCCCAGCTTAAATTTGCACTGCTTCTATTTGAGCTGGTGCAAGTGCACGTGTTTGCATGTGTGGACACGCCCCCCGTGGCATTTGCCAGAGAGTCTGTAGCTCTAGGATTGGCCAACTTAGCCATCAGTGGACTCATTTACAACCCTTTACTTGACCTGTGGGGGCAATCATCAGGGATCCTGATTTTCTCTGTTTAAAAATTGCAAATTCTCTCTTTAAAATTCACAAATTCTCTGATTAAAAATTCCCAAATCCACATTTTTCTGTGGTTAAAATGAAATGCCACTATATACAGTAAAAGCTGTGTAATCCAGCACCTTACAAGCTTGAATGCTCTATTAACTGGCATGCTGGCTTGTAAGGTAAAAGCGAAACCCGAAGTGCCCACCGTGGCACTTCCAGTTTCACTGAGCCCCCACGGCCCATGGCAAAGCAGCCTGCACTGCCGAGCCCCCGTGACCTGGAGCATAGCAGCCTGCATGGGGCCTGCCTCCCTGTCCCTTGGGGCCTGCAGGAGGGGCAGCAATGCGGTGGGAGGGGCAGTGATGCCCAGGACACGGCAGAAGAGGCAGCAGCCCAAATAGGCAAGGACATCTGTTTGGGCCTCTTAGATAACTGGCATATTTTGTTATCTGGCATTCCACATTCCCCATGGGTGCTGGAGAAAAAAGCTTTTGCTATATATAGGTATCAGTTGAACACAATGTTTTATTGATATATTTACAATTTTAAAGCAATTGGGAAGCCTACCAGTGCCTCAAATACTATAATAAAAAAAAATTCTAAATGCCTATAAATGCTGGCGTTCGATTTTGGCTTTTTTTATCATGGAAAATCAGAGCTTTCCCTGCCCCCTTCACTCACCAAAACACAGGTCCAGCTGCGGTAGTCCCCACCACCCAGCTTTGTGGCACTGAGCAGCCCTGATATGCTGGTGCCCTGCCCATGCCAGTTGCCCCTCGCTTCCAAGCCACAGGCCCTCATTCAGGACCCCCAGCCCCCCAGCCCTGCCAGTGCCCCTCACTCCTGATCTGCAGCCTCCAGGCCCTGCTGTTGCCCCAAACTCCCCAACCCACAGCTTCCCTCCCCACTTCTGCTGGTGTCCCTCACTCACAACCCATTGCCCCCTGTCCTGCCCAGCCCTGTCAGAGGGGGCCTCCAGCTGCCAGGGCTATGGGGCCAGGGGCCCAGGTTCACAGTCCCCTGCCCCTCCCAGCATCACCTAAGCCCTAGCTGCTGCCCATAGGTGGCAGTGGCAGCTGCTGCAGTGGAGTGGAGCACAGAGCCTGGCTCCCCCTCCCCCACAGGCAGTATGGCTGGAGTGGAACCCACGGAGGGGGGGCGGACGCGGGCTGGTGGCAGTGGGCACGGGGCTCTCCACCCTGCTGCTGTCCCCCTGGGGCCTTTGTGGCCCAGCAGGCGGAACCTGGTGCGGCAGGATAAAACAAGGTGGGAGTCTCGGCGAGGCCACTGAGAGGCCCACGCTGCCATGATGAGGCGTCCCTGGCCTGCCCGGCAGCAGCAGGGGGCACAACTCTGCTTTGCTACATAGCACTCTCATGGTACATGGTGCCCTGTGCCTGATTGCCCTCCTCCTTCTATCCCAGCCCCTTGCAGGCAGGAACTCTGCCATCCTGCAAGGGGAAACCCACCATTTCCTGGGGGTTTTCCTTGGAAGGACAAAATCCATATTTTTCACCTTAAAATAAGAAAATGTTGCATTTTTCTGTGGAGAACGGAAAACCTAGCTCCCTGGTGATCACCCTTGACTGTGAGGGATCGCTGCTGCCGCCACTGTCACTTGAAATCCATCCTTCTGTAGAGCCAGCACAAGATCCATGTACTTCTTAGTTCACACTTAAGGTCTGTTTTGAGAACTAAGTGAGATGTAAATGGTGCACTGGTCTTCTACTGACACCTGGGTGACTGTTACTTATCCGGTTGTTCTTTGCCATGTCTTAACATAGGAACCAATTCTATTATCAAGAAGAAAATATGCATTTACTTAAGGGATGAAATTCCCAGTTTTAATGCAAAAACATCTATCTTCACTCACAACTAATTCTTTTTACTAATTCTTTTAAATTATCTGGGGATCTTCAGCAGTGCTCAGAAGACAGCAAATCCTGTGAAATGTTATATGGAACTGAATTCTTCCCAATTGTCTTATTTCCTAGTATATGTATTCTTTAATGAAACTTGCTCCAAAGAAATCCACTCAGTTCCATGTGTATCTGTGTTATTATCACATTTATCAGTGGCTTGTTCTTCCTTTTTCCATGTGAACATTGATTGTGCTGATGTGCTTTCCCAGTCCGAGAGTTCTTTTCATCCTTTCCATTCATATACTTGAGATAAATAATGAATAAAGCTGTGCATCCCCTTTGATATCTTCTATGTGAGGACCTCAAAGTATCTTTTGAATGCAAAGGTTGGCATTCCTTCCTATGCAGAAGGAAGCTTGTGAACCACTTACAATTATATTTCCGATAAATAGAACTTAAATTGGTTTTTGTTTTTGCCTTCTGCACAGGTGTAAATTTTTCCCAATAATGAATTTATCTTCATAACCCCTCTGTGATTTGAAGTAAAATTGTATCATTATCCCCATTTTACAGACGAGGAAACTGAGGCCCAGAGAAGTGAAGTAGATAGGCACCTAACCTCCCTTTAAAACTGTATCCCCTTTATAGATTCATAGATTCATAGATGTTAGGGTTGGAAGGGACCTCAATAGATCATCAAGTCTGACCCCCTGCATAGGCAGGAAAGAGTACTGGGTCTAGATGACCCCAGCTAGATGCCTATCTAACCTCCTCTTGAAGACCCCCAGGGTAGGGGAGAGCATCTCCTCCCTTGGGAGCCCATTCCAGACTTTGGCCACTCGAACTGTGAAGAAGTTCTTTTAAATCTGCTCTCTGCTAGCTTATGGCCATTATTTCTTGTAACCCCCAGGGGTGCCTTATTGAGTAAAGCCTCACCAATTCCCTTCTGTGCCCCCATGATGAACTTATAGGCAGCCACAAGGTCACCTCTCAACCTTCTCTTGCGGAGGCTGAAGAGGTCCAGGTGCCCTAGTCTCTCCTCATAGGGCTTGGCCTGCCAGCCCTTAACCATACGAGTGGCCCTTCTCTGGACCCTCTCCAGGTTAGCCACATCTCTCTTGAAGTGCAGCGCCCAAAATTGCACACAGTATTCCAACTGTGGTCTGACCAGCGCCCAATAGAGGGGAAGTATTACCTCCTTGGTTCTGTTCGTCATGCATCTGCTGATGCACGATAAAGTGCCATTAGCTTTTCTGATGACTTCGTCACACTGCCAACTCATGTTCATCTTGGTGTCCACTAGGACTCCAAGATCCCTTTCCACTTCCGTGCCTCCAAGCAGGTCATTTCCTAGGCAGTAGGTATGCTGGACATTTTTCCTCCCTAGGTGCAGCACTTTGCATTTCTCCTTGTTGAATTGCATTTTGTTGTTTTCCGCCCATATGTCCAACCTGTCCAGGTCTGCTTGCAGTTGTTCCCTGCCCTCCGGTGTGTCCACTTCTCCCCACAGTTTTGTGTCATCCACAAACTTGGACAGAGTACACTTCACTTCCTCGTCCAAGTTGCTGATGAAGACGTTGAAGAGTATCGGTCCAAGAACCGAGCCCTGCGGGACCCCACTGCCCCGCACACCCTTCCAGGTCGATACCAACCCATCCACTACGACTCTCTGGGTATGACCCTCTAGCCAATTCACCACCCACCGGACTGTGTAGTCATCCAAGTCACAGCCTCTTAACTTGTTCACCAGTATGAGGTGGGATACCGTATCAAAGGCCTTCCTGAAGTCTAAGTAAATGACGTCAACCCCTACTCCTGCGTCCAGGTGTTTTGTATCCTGGTCATAAAAAGAGACTAGATTAGTCAGGCATGATCTACCTGCTACGAACCCGTGCTGGTTTCCCCTCAGCATAATTTTTCCTGCCCGGGTCTCACAAATGTAAGCCTTGATAATCTTTTCAAAGACTTTGCCAAGGATGGAGGTGAGACTGACTGGCCTATAGTTGCCTGGGTCCTCCTTCCTCCCCTTCTTGAAAATGGGGACCACACTGGCCCTTTTCCAGTCCTGCGGGACCTGGCCCATGCGCCACGAGTGTTCAAATATTCCCGCCAGTGGCTCTGCAATGATGTCAACCGGTGCCTTCAGTACCCTCGGATGGAGCTCACCCGGGCCTGCTGACTTAAACGCAGCCAGTTCCTCCAAGTGCCTCTGCACCATCTCAGGGTCTACGCTTGTTAGTCTGGCACCCTGCTGCTGCCTCTCTACAATCCCAGTGAGAGCCTTGTCTTGCCCCTCGCTGAGGAACACTGAGGCAAAGAACTCATTGAGGAGTTCAGTCTTGTCCCCCCTGTCCGTCACCAATTGCTTATGCCCATTTAGTAGAGGTCCTATTCACAGATTGGGAACATCCTGATGTTCACCATGGGATCTGTTCAGGACAAGAGACCACTCTTCTGCTCCTCTCCACCAGTCTCCTGGCAGGCATGTAAGTAGAACCTTGAATGGGGAAATGCCTTATAGACCCAAGGCATCCCTTAGAAAATTCCAGCTCTTGGTTTTCACTCTTTCTTTGACTACAGAAAAATAACAGAGCAATGCTTCTGTTGGAAAGAACTCAGAAAGCCCAGAACAGGTCAGAATGCATTTACCACTATGGATTCCTATTTGAAATCTCTGGGTTAATCCTGTGAAACATGTTTGTTTACCTAACAGTGTTAACATTGTGATCATGAAAGGATCTTGAGGTCCCCCATTGTGTTGCAGCTGAAAATCACTGCTCTAGCCCAAAGTAACTTCACCAAGGTCATCCTCTGAGTGAATGGCAGGGCTGAGTATAGGTACTTGTGATTGATCCTCTGCTTTAAGCACATCATGTTCAAATAAGCTCCTTTTCCTTCTGGAGAAACAATACTGGTTGCCAGATATTTCCTTTAGAGATCTGGAAGGAAGCCACTTAATGCACTCTTCCAAGCTGCATCCTCCTGTGATCTGGTTAACTTGGCATTTAAATTTGGTCAGGAAGCCATACTGAATGACACCAAATACTGGTGTGAGAGAGGAAACCTTCCTGCTTTTACTTTCCTGCTTCAAACACTCCATAGACTTATTCCTGTTCTTAGCAATGTCAATGGGATATTACCAGTGACTTCAGCAGTAGATTCAGATTTGTATGGTATGTCAGAACCAGCAGGGAGAACCAGGACACAAAAGAAACAGTGAAAATGAAAGTAAGAACAACTAATGAGTTCAGTTGTGTAGGTGGCTTTGGCTTGCCATTTTGGATACTTCAAGTAAAACTGTTTTGACCTTGATGAACAATCACAGTTGTTCACTACCTTATTAATTTGGGTATGTGTTCCCCTTTCCTTCCTGCATCAGGAAACTGGAAACTGAAATGATGAAATGTTGCATAAAAATCATAGAAAGTTATAGAAGCATAGAAAAGGAGGTCTGGAACGGACCTCAGGAGGCCACCAAGTCCAGTCCCCTGAACTAGATATATACTTCAGAAACTGTTTTGGTTGTAATTCTGACCCAACTGGGAGCAGGAAATACTGGGCATGTCACCAAGTCTATTCCCGTGAGATTTCCAGCATGGTTTGGCAGACTTAAAAACCTCCACATTCCAAGGTTCTGGTGCTTGGCTCAGCCAGACACCTGCCTGAACCCTTTGAGATTGTTCTGTCCAAAGCGTTGTCTTAGCTCCTTCTTGCGCAGAATTTGGCCCACACTCGTGCTGCTCAGACCTGTTGATTAACTCACCCCTGATATATGGAGTTACAATTAGGCTTGTTGCAGTTGAGTCTCTTAGGCAGGGACTGGGTTACTTCTCTGACAGTCCTGGGCTCTCACCCTTAGCTAATTACTTTGATCCTTTACACTTTGTAAAAATCCTTACGACACAAAAAAAGTCTCCCCTGGCTTTAACCTTGTGACCTAGCTGGCCCTTGTAAAAGGAGGGGAGAAAAAACACACACATAGAAGCACAGACACAGGCACCAGCAAACACGCACAAATGCATGCACGCACACACACACAGACATACACACACCTATATACACATCCACGCAAACTGCCTAAAGCCTGTTCCTTTAATAGTTTCCTCCCAGGACTCCCACAAAAAGCCAAATAAAACCCCTTTTACAAGATAGCAGGGCTGCATGTAGTATCAACTTCATCAACAACAAGTTCTTTCTTCAGTTCATTTGTTTTTAACATACTTTTCCTCCAGATTTCACTTCTATAACTACTTCCCCCTCCCCTCCCCTTCCCTCTGGAGGCTTCTACGATCGCCTCTCTCACCTTCTCTACTGCCAGCAGCCTGATGAATAAAATAAGTGATTTCTCCATTCTGGAGCTGCTGTTCACAGGGAATATCATGTGCATGACCACCATATTTGGATGTGAAGCTCTGTTTTTATGAGTGAGGAATTTTTCTTTTTGGGACCTGGGAGAGGTAACAGTACCCTTAGGAGAGAAAAAAAAGGTATTGTAGAAAACTTTCAGCTAATTCAGCAGGCAGTAGATGTAGCAATGGAGCTTCAGAAGTTTTACTCTGAATAAACTGCCCCTTTGGTCTGGAAGTTGGCCTGGAAATCATTTGTAAAAGGTCTTTCTCCCAAAATATACAGCGCTTTCTGTGCTCAGCCAAATATTACATACTATGAGGTGCAAAGACAAATTAAGACAGAGTTCATGAAACCTAGGCTAGGGAATCCAAGTCTGAGGGGTCCCAGAAGAGGAGTGATCTTTCAATGAGAGATCAAGGATCTACCCATCAGTGAGAAGAAGAAGACGACCAAGATCAAGAAGGCTCTCAGAAAGGAGTGGCTGGGGATAGAGAGTTGATGTGTTGTTCAAGGGAAAGGACTGGGAGGAAGATCAATGCATGTACAGGAAATTGTTTTATGGAAAAGACTATGGGATTGGACTGGCATTTGGTAAGAGAGAGAGGGACTGAATTCTATGGTAGCTGCAGATTCTCATCCATGGGAGGGAATAATCCAGTTTATGGCATCCTCCTCCTGATTCCTGGTTATATACAAAGGGAACTCAAATTGGAAAACTCTCATAAAGAGAAAAAATTTACTCTTTCAAGGGCAGCCTGGATTTTCCAAGCTGATTACAACATGAAATATTCTTCTGATGGGGATTTGGTGGATGCTGTATGTAGTAAAGAAGAATAAATGTTCTTCCTTTTTTCCACAGCAAAGAAGTTATAATGGAATCCAGCTTGGAATCCTTATGTGCCACAGGTAATATGTATACTGGAGAGGCTATAATATTTAGAAAGGATAGCAAAGAGAGCCTATGTAAACACAAGCAGAGTTAGCTGGGAATTTTTCTACTAACCATTCTTCATCAGAATGGTTTCTCAGGTTCCAGGTAAAACTTTGGAGAGGGAAAATCCTACATCTTTCCTAGAATAGTTGGGATGCAGGATACACAACTTCAAGTCCATACTTTGAAATGAGGCACAGCAGGACTGGACCCTGGGTCTCCTATATCCCAGATGAGTATTATAACCACATAGGTATTAGCTGTTTTTTCAGAGTATTTTTTTTTAATTCCAACATTCAAAAAGAAAAAGCAGGCAAGCTATTTCTTATGACAGGTGAGTCAAAGGCTTTACAGCATGTTTTCTAGGTAAATGTTATGCCCAGCCAGGTTCCTCACGCTTTGGTCTGTATGCTATTTCACATACTAGACATTAGGTGTGTGTGAAATGGACCATATTCGATTCGGATATGGATTAGGCCTGAATCGGGGACAGTGATTTGATTCGTTGATTTGGATCACTGTCCTGATTCGATTTGGCTGAATCCAAATCTGAAGATTTGAAGCTGATTCAGAGAATCAGCGATTCAGAAACAGACACAGCTTTAAAAGTTTTTTCTACATATCTTGAGGTACAAGGCGCAGCTTGTGAACGCTGTAGTGCTGGGGTGCATGGAGCATCCCACAGCAGCATAGGGGGCCCCCTGCGTTCTTGGTGACAAACCTGGAAGCGGGCCAGAAGTACTTCTGGTCTACTTCCGGGTCTGCCACCAAGCTCATGGGGGGAGTCGGGGGAAGGGGCATGCTTCCCCAGCTCGATGACTGGCCTTGGGGGGACCCCGGGTGCCAACCCACACCCAGGAGGCACCAGTCGCCAAGCTGAGGGGGCGGGGAGGGGGACCCCCACGTGCTCCCCAGCAGACCCAGAAGTGGACCGGAAGTGCTTCTGATCCATTTCTGGGTCTGCTGCCGGGCACGTGGGGGGCCCCACCATGCTTCTGTGGGACGCCGCCCCAGCATCGCAGTATTCACAAGCCACCTGGTACCTTGAGGTATGTAGAAAAAACATTTAAAGCTGTGTCTACGTCCAAATCATTGAATCTCTCTGAATTGATTCAGAGGATTCTAATTCAATCAGCGAGATTAAAGGATCTCCTGATTCGATTGGGATTCAGAGATTCAGCTGCTGAATCGGGCCGAATCTCTGCCGAATTGAATCAGCGACTGAAGCTTTGCACAGCCCTACTAGACATCTAAAACTATGTGCCGCCTTAACCATTAAGTATGGGATCCTTCAGGAGAATGATCAGATTCCACTGAGAGGTACATAGCTCTCCCATTCTCTTAATGAGCCTTATATACCTCCAGAGTATTTAATCACTGAACAGTGATTTGCCACTGACAGCCAATATGAAATGCCAGATGCTGAGGCATGTGTAAACTCCCAAGTATCAACTCTCTGACAGCTTCACATTATGGGCTTTTATCATCTTGTGATTGAAACTGTGCAGAGGAGAAAGGGAGGAAGGACCTACCTAGCCTTGTGTGCTGTTCACAATCAGTGCTGGTGTGCCTTAACCATACTAAATAAATGAGCTGCTTATACTTTGGATGGACCTTTGATTGGATAGAGGGCACAGGGAATTGCCTTGGGAATCTTCTTTCAAAAAGCCTTTCTTTGGTGGAGACAGTAATCTACATAGTTTGAGCTATCTTAGGCAGTCCATTTTCTGTGTTCCCTCCTATATAGACTATAGCACAATGGTGTCCCAATCCTTGATTGGGGTACCCAGAAGGTAGTGTAAAAGAAATAATAAATAAACCAAGTGATTCCAACCCCACACTGAGAAGGATGCCTTTTAGGCTGTCATATTCCCTTTTCAAGTTAGGAGGTTTTTTGTCTTGACATTCAAATTTCCTAGGACTGTGGTTTTCCTCCATTTTTTTCTTGTATCAGTTAACCCTATGAAGGAAGTCTGAGTGGAGTTGTTTCAAAGTTTAGTCTCCATAAAGCAATGACCATGCTAAGGCCTGATCAAGTCAGAAATCCAGCAGAGGGCTCACAGATAGCTCCTTTCCCTAAGTCTCCTGCTTGTACTAAAGTACTGGGGCAGCTCTCAACAATTCTGAAGGAACAAAGCATGCAAGGCAGTAAAATGAGGCAATTAAACCTATAAAACCATGGTTTACAAGGGAATTTATAGTGTCAGAAGCTTTTTATAGCTTTTTTAGATTAGTTTAAATAAAAAAGAGGGGGAGAGAGAAAGAGAGGACCTGAAACTTGAGGAGACTTAAAAGTTCAGAGAGAGGCTTTTAGGAAACACACTGGGGTAATAATTAGAGGCACATTTTCCATTTCATTGTCTCTGTAAATTGAAATTAAAAAAATACATCCAAAAAACCCCAAACAATTGGCAGCTGATATACATTTGCCTCCTTCCTCCCTGCCCCACCCCTCCCACTTTCTTTCTCTTTGTCATTCTTTTGTTTTCTGATCGTGTGAGGGTAGGTTACTGCCTGAACAATGGGGCACTAAACAGAGAGAGAACACACCTAATGACACAAACTGTGTTTTTACTCTGTTAAGCTACTAGTATGGCTTGTGTTGTGTTCTGTAACTGAGCAGGCTCACATTCAAGACAGGAAATGAAGCCAGTTGCTGATTAAGGCAGAACTGGTCAGATCAGACAATCTGGGCCCCATGTTTCAAAGGAATCATCACATTTTGCAGTTGCTCCAGCTTCTTTCCCCAGTCTTTCTCTGACATATATGCACATGTGTGCAAGCATGCATGTGTGCACACAAACACACATAATAAACAGACTAGCCTAGGAGCTACTTGCATGTAGTTGATCCAGTCTGTGTTTAGATACTCTCTTTCCCTAGACAGATTTGAGAAAGGAAGATAATGTAGAACATTTTAGTCCTTCAAAATCCTACCTGCATTTTAATGCGAGCAAATTTTAGTTTGGCGACTGGCTTTCTCCTTGTCAGAAGAATTATTTCTAATTAGGCACTACCCAGCAAGGTGCCTGCAAAACAACATCTTCAGTATTTTATTTAATGAGGTTCTTTTGTTGCCTTCTTTCTTTTTGGAAAAAAGAGAAAATTTATGTCATTTCTAAAACTGAATTTGTATTTAAAAAGTTGTCTTCTTTAGAAATCATCTCTTGATCTTGTTCTTTAACAGCACTGGCAGTGGTTTTGCTCCATAGATATTACTTTGTGTCAGCTGCACATGTCATTCTGTGCTCCTCTAAATGTATGGAGAAAAATCCTAAAGCAAAATCTGGAGTAACCATTTTATCTGCCTTTACATTCCTCTTTGAAATGCAGATGGCAGGGGGTGCAAGCACTGCTGGAGCAGACCGACAGGCTGCAGGGGGAAGAAGTGTGTGGGAGGGGGAGCTGAGGGCAATGGGGCTGCCTGCCATCCCCAGCTGCCTGTGCTCTTGCCACTGCTTTCCCCACTGTAGCAATGAGGAAGACTTTAAGACAACCTTCCAATGATTAGATTCTATACCTGGAAAATTCTAACAAATGTTTACACATTTTAATACATTTTTCATATATACAATCAGGGATCATCTTAAATTCAAAGTCATCTTGGATTTGAGTAAATAATATATGTTACATCATCCTCTACCTCTCCCTCTGACTCAGAGACTGTCTTTTGAATCGGTGTACATACTGTATTTAGCACAATGGGGTCTAGATCCTAAGTGGCTAATACCGTAATACAAATAATAATAAATGTTATGTCAAACAAATTTCTGCACCAAATCACACAGTTCAACTGTTAACAACTGCTCATCTTCCTAATACAAGAATGTTTACATAAATCTACCCTGTGTTCTAAGATTGTGTGCATACATTCAAGTAATCTGTGAGAATTCTCCCAGGTTTTTTCTTTTGATAAAACGACTTACCCTCAGTTGTATGTACAGACATTCAAATGCTGAGGCCTTGAAGAGTGGAGAGCTTGCAGTGCAAAGGGGCCCCCATGCACATATTTCAGTAAGCTCTGCAGGCTCCCTTAGTCGGCCTGGGAACAGATAACAGATTGGCTGACCCTGGCTGCCCGTAGTCAACCTGTATTTCCTTTCAGCACAACATGGGAATTGTTAAGGGGATGTGTTCTGCTCCCTGCTAGAACAGCAGAGTCTAGTGAGTGACACATTGTCTCCCTGGGCAGGGAAGGAAGGGGAGACAGGGGGATAAAGGATGCTGGATGACCATGTTCTCTTCTGACAGAAGCCACAGCATGGAGACTCATTTAGTGTCCTAGGTGAAACTCTCCTGAGAGTGATATAACCCTGGTTGTTGCCAAGTTCTTTTTCTCATGGAGCAGCCATTATTCAGGGTGTGCAAAATGGGCTGTATTCAATTTGGATTCGGATTCGGCCCAAATCAGGAATAGTGATTTGATTTGTTGGGGTGGATAGAGTCTTACAGGAGCTTGGGGGGCCCCTGCATGATCAGCGGCAAACCTGTAAGTGGACCAGAAGTACTTCTGGTCCGCTTCCAGGTCCATCAGGGAGTGCACAGGGGGGCCCCTCCACACCTCTCCCTGGCTCAGTGATTAGCTATGGGGGGACCTTGGGTGCCACCACCGAACCAGGACACACCAGTCACCAAGCCAGGGGGTGCAGGGTTACCCCCCTACGTGCTCTCTGGTGGACCCGGAAGTGGACTGGAAGTGCTTCTGGTCCACTTACGGGTCTGCTACTGAGTGCCCTGGGGAGTCTCCTGTGCTCCTGTGGGACGCTCCATCCACCCCAGCATTGCAGCATTCACGAGCCACCTGCTACCTTGAGGTATGTAGAAAAAACATTTAAAGCTGTGTCTATGTCTGAATCTCTGAGTCTTTCCAAATGTCTCTGAATTGATTCAGAGGTTTCTGATTCAATTCATAGAGATTAAAGGGTCTCTTGATTCAGTTTGGATTCACAGATTTGGCTACCGAATTAGGCTGCATTTCAGCTGAATCGAATCAGGGACCGAAGCTTCGCACAGCCCTAACCATTATAATTTTAGGAGAAAAATCCTGAATATCTGTACACTCATGGTTTCTCCTGAGAGAGCAACAACTCTCCCAGGGGAGACTGAATGTAGCACAAGGCCTAAGTCAATACTTCATAAAGGACCCAACCTCTTAAACTTAACAACAAAATGGGAAACAGTTTCAAACTGTGACCAGTACAGACCAGTTTTCCTGGGGATATTCTGGACATTCATCTTCCAAATTGCCTCTCACTCTAGTGTTACAATCAATCACCTCTGGTCTTATTTTATGAGGTGAATATAATCCATAATATCCCATAATAATATCATCCTGACAATCTTAGTTGACCAATCCATTTTGTAACGCATGTACTGTATTGAAATCTAAACACAGCAGAACATAGTGACTGGTAGAAACAGACAAAGAATTCATTACAGAGAGTAATTATGAATTTAGCTCTCATTTCAGTTAGCAATGTATCCATGAGCTGACCTTGATTTCTCACAAATGGAAACATTATGCATAAGCATTAGCTGAATAGTCTGGATGGATAATCTTCAGATGAAGGGGTTCTTTCCAAGCATCATCTTCAAGTATCCACAATTACTGTTGTAAATTTTATCACCTAAAAATCACATGGCATTTTTTCTCCTTTCTGGTTAGATGTCTTAAGTGTTTTAAATAGAAGAATGGCAAATAGTGGTGAACACAGTTTCTCATATAAATATACAAACTGAGCTACAATAAGTGAAGCATTTGGAAATTTTTAGCATCTTTAAAAATGTGTAGTGGACAGCTAAATTTAAATAAGGGGAAAATAGGGAGGGAAAACATCATTAAAATGTTGCCCATTTCCCACTGAAATTTCAATATTTTTGACATTTTCCCACCAGTTCTGTTCACAAGCAAGCCAACAGTGGGACAGACAATGAACCTCTGTACTACCTTAGCAAGTGGCTGCGTATTGACTTATCTCCTTATGTGAACAATAAGAAATAAACTGTCTCACCCTTTATGATTTCCCAAATCATTGTCAGGAGGACTTAGAAATTTTATTTATGAAAATATTAAGGGATCAGTTTCCTTTTGTTCTTTATCCAGAAGTAGTAGCTAGTTTATGTTATTTGAATCAGTAAGCTATTTCAGACTGTAATCCATTCAGGATCATTCTGGCATGAAGTACCTCCTGCTGGTTTTTTATGTAAATATTTTAAAATTCTTAAGGATTCCAAAGGAAAACTCATTAACTATCCAGGAAATTCCTTGTTCTTTTCAAATGAGAGTTGATTTTGATCTACCAAGGATCCTGGTGTAGCCTGGGTACACCCAGGGGTGTGCCCTGTCCACAAGTGGAAGGGGTAGGGTGGTCAGGCAAGACTGCTGTGAGAGGGGCCTGCCACTGGGGAGCCGTTCCCTCTTTTCTCTATAGAGCCAGGCTGGGGCAAAGCACTTAACTATATATAAATTTATTGCTATACAAAAATAAATACAAATAAAAGACATTAAATATTTACAGTACAATTGCAATGTGACACCATATACAATAACCTGCAATCAACACATTGCACCACTTTGAGGGACTGCAAAACCAAGATCAGGTAACTGGGAACTCAGTACACGTGATCCACAGTGTAGGCAATAATTAACCCCCCTGCACAGATAAACATTAACCCCCTGGAACAGGTAAGTCAAGGCATCAACACAATAAATGCATATACGCATCAACTCAGATAAACCCAGGTAAGTTGAGGTAGCATTGCAATAGATGTACACAAGCAACAATACTGGTAAGTTGAGATAATAGGCAGTAAACATATATGGGTAATAAAGACAGGTAAACCTATATAAACCCCTTTAAGGAGTACCCATAACTATATTAACATTTACAGTATGAAGCAAACATCAATCACAAACAATGGGGTGCATTCAGCACCCCATGGGGTGTTCCCTGGAGCCCCTTCCCTTTAGGGTCCCGGGATGTGGACAATGGAGGAGGGTGGAGGCTGTAGACACTCCTCTCCCAAGCCTGGCTCCCCTGTGGGACCCACTTCCTCAGCAACTCATGCTCCTGCTCTGAAGCAGACAAAGCGCATCCCCTGGTGGCCAGTCCCACAAGGGCCTCTCTCCTGAGGTGCCTCTGGCTCCTCTTGATGGCCTGGTGCCTCGCACTGGGCACCCAGGGCACTCCTACAGGAGCTGAACCCTTACTGGCTCCAGTTCCTCGGCCTCACGCCAGGGATCTTTCCCTTTCCCAGACCCTGATCTGGGCACCGGGGCTCTTTTAGTTTAATGCTGAACCACATTGACAGGCTCTGGTTACCCGGCCTAGAGCCAGGGCTTAGGCAGGGTCTCAATGACAGTCTTCTCCAGAGCTCCTCTCTCCTCGCTGTCCCTCGCCGTGTCTGCCTCCAGCATGCTGAGCACGCTCTCCTTTTAAATGCTTCAGAGGCAGTCTGGCGGACCAGCTGTGCTGCAGTCCACAGTCCAGTTGGGGAGCTCCTCTCCCCCCACCTTGGGAAGGGGGTGGTTCCCGCTTTCCGCCAGCTTGTTCCTGATTGGTGAATTGGCTCCACCAATCAGAATTGAGTAGTCTCGAGCCCCTGGACACGGAGCTCGATTGGGTAAGTCTGTCACACTGGTTTATTACTTCCATTCCGAGTGGCCTGAAGTGTTCTCATGTGATTTACTCCCAAATCGTGTGACCTTCTCTAAAGTTCTAACTTCCATAAAGGAGACAGAGATGAGTAGCTCTGTAAGAATAGCTGTGCTCATTTTCATTGCTACAACAGTTTGTTTCATGTACAAATAGCCTCAGTGTTCAGACCATGTGGAATCTGTTTTTTTTGGTCCAACATTCATTAAAAAGAAAAAGATGGTAAAATATTAGTTTAAAATGAGTAACCACAAGAATTACATTGCTTCTTGGAAAGCCTTATTGGCATATCATACTAGTGGTTTATTTGTGAAGCATAGTGATACTATAGATGTTACTATAAAAAGAAACTCAATTTTTTTTCTTCATGTAGATAACTTCTTCATATCAAGATTTAGACTTGTTGGTATAACAGTCTGGAGAAGCCTAATATTGTAGCTATGTTGTTTTGGATGAACAGGTATGTCTTTTGGCTAATACATGCAAAAAAAGGCTGTAATCATTCATAGTCATTTGAGATGTCACAGTACTGTTTGCCAAGGTAAGATTATTAAACATCAAGATATTAGCTAGATTCCAATTTAGCTAATTTAATTCTCTACCTAAATTGCTCAGAGATCCAGTAAGAGAACTTATCCTTCAGTTATTTAAAATCTTACAATAAATAATGCTTACATATTAGGCCTGTGTGAAGCGGCTAGTATTTGCTTTGGATTCAGATTCAGCCAATTCAGGGGACAGTGATTTGATTCGGTGATTCAAATCACTGTCCCAATTTGAATCACTGTCCCAATTCAATTCAGCCAAATCTGATTCAGGTCTCTGAATCAGCCAGGCCATGCCTGTCCCCCACCCCTCTCCCAGCCCGGCAATGGCTACCCCAGCTCCTGGCACTTGGAAAAAATAAAAGCCCCAGCTCAGTGGGTGCTGCTGGATTGGGGGGGGGGGATTCCTGCTGCCCCCCATTACCCCCTACTGCATGGGGGGCTCTGCATGAGCCCCCCAACTCCCCCCTCGCTCCCTCAGGCCCCCCACAGGTGCCCTGCCCCAGCCAGCTCTAGCCCTTTAAGAAAAAAAAATGAAAAAAAACCTGGACTCACCACTCCTGCCAGTTGGGGGAGAGGGGGTTATCCCCACTGCCCCAAGCCATGTGGGGGGCTCTGCATGAGTCCTCAAAGCCCCAAGGCCACTGCAGGAGCGGTGAGTCCCAGGGATTTTCTTGACTTTTTTCCCCTTCCCTGCTGCAGCCACCAGGGACTGCCCAAATCATCAAAGCTCTCTGAATCTTTTCTGAAGATTTGGAGAGCTTTGAATCAATTCAGACCTTAGATTGGTCCCCTGATTCGATTCGGATTCGAAGATTCAGCCACCAAATCAGGCCGAATCTCCTCTGAATCGAATCACCAACCAAAGCTTTGTGCAGCCCTATTACATACCACTGGGCAGGCACAGATCTCAAAGTCCTACAATTGATTCTCATAATAAACTTGCTTTGACTGAGTGAATCTGAAGGCTAAATTTTCTTCTGCACCACCCCCCCCCCCCCCAACCGCCCTCTCCCCCCGGCTCTCCATCCAGAGAGAGGCTGTGGTCTCACCATTGAAAGTTGGTATTGGTTGGTTACAAAGGTTAAAATTTGTCATTTTTTAGTACTAACTTAATCTGGATTCCTAGATGAGATTTGCCTAGGATGGTCTGAAAATGAAAAGGGAGAGAGTCAGTGGATTCAACCCTCTGAGAGAAGCATCTTATTATTTTAGTGCACATGGACTAAGCAGAACAACCTTGAATAGATTTTCTGCCCCCTTAGAACAGAGTCCACCTACAATCCTGTTTGTGATACCCTCTATGGACCTGGGAGAGCCCCCCTAAAGTCTATGTCAGACTTCTCATTGAGTTCAAGGGAGCTGGATCTGGTCCCCTGTCATCTAGAATAGGAATATTAGCAACAATTGTTTAAGGTTGTTAGATGCCTGAATTTTCTAGTGCATTTAGAATGTCATGTCTCATTGAGATCTAGTGCAAGAACATCCCCTGCCAAGCAACCAAGAATAGGGAGTCTTGCACAATCAGATCCAGGTTCCAGCCAGCAGAAAAAGAAATATATATGATGCACCAGCCCTGGGGAGGAGAAGATGGATTAGAAGAAGTGGGTCAGCAAACGGCAGTGTTAATTGCATTAATATAAACCCAAACGTGGCACACAGCTGTGACTTGATTTCCGTTCGACCATCAGAAACACAATTGCAGGGGAGCTAGTGGAGACCCCCTTGAAGCGCCTTGCATTTCTGTATTGCTGTCCTGAATTCTCTGTCACGCATACCAAAGGGATATTTCCCTTTCTTGATTGCCTCTGTTTATTTTTCTTCTTCTTCTCAGACCATTTTTCTTGAGGCATATGCTCAGCAAGTGAAATCTGATGAGAAATAAAACTTCAAACCTCTTTCCTTATTCTGCCAACCTCCTGTAGAGGAAAATTAGCATAATTCAATAAACCCAGATTTGGAAGCCACTTCTTTTTACTCTCCTGCCATGCACACAGTGACAGTATGAGCTGTTTTATTGCAACTCTTTTTATTTAATTTATTTATTCTGAATGAGGATCTAATGGAAGTAAAAGGAATCCACAAAAAATCAATTTCAGGCCTTTGTTCCTCATTCATTTTTGAGGAGGTTGTGGGGGAGGGAGGGGGGGTGAGAAGGGGAATTTGAATGCAAGGCTTTCCCAAACCAAGTCAAGTGAAATTCAGATGCGACTGTGAGCTCTTCTCAAATGAAAAACATATAGACTTGTTGCAAGCAGCACATCAGGAGAGTAGGGCTGTGAGAAGGGTGGTGATTCGATTCATAGGAGATTCGACCCGATTTGGTAGCTGAATCTCTGAATCAAATCAGGGGACTAATTAAAAGGTCCAAATTGATTCTGAAGATTTGGAGAGCTTTGAAAAGATTTGGCGAGCTTTGATAATTTGGGCAGTCCCCGGTGGCTGCAGGAGACAGCTGCAGCCAACTCTGAACTGTTAAGTACTAGGGGCGGGGGAGGGCGGCTGGGAGAGGGGACCATGGGGGGACCCCTGCCAGCCCCCCCTGGCCACCCTGCTCCCCCAGGCCCCCCACCCCTGCCCACTTCCCCAGTCCCCCCCATGGCTGCCCCCACCCACCCTAGCTCCTGGTTCTTTAAAGAAAAGCCCTGGTGCTCACTGGGTGCTGCCAGGTGGGGGGAGGCAATCCCTGCTGCCCCACACTGCATGGGGGGCTCTGCTATGATCCCCCCAACCCCTCCCCTCACTCCCCCAGCCCCCCCAATGGGTGCCCTGTCCAGGCCAGCTCCAGCCCTTTAAGAAAATAAAAGCTGAGAAAAGCCACAGGACTCACTGCTCCTGCAGCAGCCTTGGGGCTTTGGGGGCTCATTCACAGCCCCCCATGTGGTACAGGGAAGCAGGAGGCAGTGGGGATCACCCCCCAGCTGGCAGGAGCAGTCAGTCCCTGTTTTTTTGGGGGTCTTTTTTTTCTTAAAGGTCTGGAGCTGGCCCAGGCTAGGCACCCATGGGGGGGCTGTGGGAGCAGGGTGGGGGGCCAGGGGGCTCAAGCAGAGCCCACCATGCAGCGTGGGGCAGTGGTGGGCAGCAGGGATCTCCCCCCGCCTGGCAGCACCTGCTGAGTCGGGGCTTTTTTTTTTTAAGTGCTGGGAGCTGGGGTGGGCAGGGCAGCCACTGACTGGCTAGGAGAGCGGGCAGGGGATGGATCCGACTGATTTGGAGATTTGGCTGAATCAAATCGGGACAGTGATTCGAATCACTAAATCGAATCAGCTGAATTCAAAGCGAATATTAGCTGCTTCGCGCAGGTCTACAGTAGAGCAGTAAGAGCTCTGAGTATAGTGAGTGGTATTTTTCTCTATAGGCTTGTTAAAGAAGCCAACATTTTGTGACCATGGTAAAGAACAGATGATGAATAGAACAAAGGAGCAGAGTTCTTTTTCTGTCCTAAGTGCACTGAGAAGGGAGGAACTGAAACCTTCATTAGAAATGTTCTCAAATATTTGGATCATTCATGAATTGAATTCTGTAGTTAAAATATATGAATCTGGAAGCCACGTATATATCTATATCTAGATATAAATATAGATATAGATATATAGATATATAGATCGATATAGAGATATAGATATATACATGTATATCTATCCATCTATAGATATCTGTCTGTGTGTCTTTGTATATTTATACATGGAGCAAGGCAGGAGTGGTGTTGGAGCTCCCCCTGCCCCCAAGTCAGCCAAGGGCAGTGGTGGGCAGATCCCCACTTCCTGAACCTGCTCCCTGCCTGGCCCCCCAAAATTGTTCCCCACCACCCCAGGAGTTCCAGTTGTGCCTTGCTCCCCATGATCTGAGCACACATCCTGCCCAGACTCCATAGAGGACCCAGGTATTCAGGGCCATGGGGAACTGGAGCCTCTGACATGTGAGCCACACAGTGGGAGGGGGCTGCAACCACACCACTGCACCTGCCAGATCTGCCTTCATATGTGTGTATATATATATATATATGTATGGCTCACATACACACACATATATAGTAAAAGACAGACCTTTAAGAACAAACTCAGATCTGATGCAAATACACACAGTTCCATTGGGCCAAGGACTTGAATAACATTTAGTTCAGTCATTTGTTTTTCAGTTCTGCAAAAGATATGGGCATTTTCAAGTTATTTTATACAACTCCTTTTCTTATTCCAAAGAAGCACGTAAGGTAAACAGTAAGCAAAAACTCAATAATTGGCTTCAATAGAATCATTTACAAGAAAGTTACAATTAAGCACAATTGTGTTTTTTACCTCTGCAAATATACCACACTGCAGTCATATGATGACATATCAATCTAAAATCAATATAAAAACCTGTTAAAATGTGTTTTTTTTTCTTTGTCTAACAAGGTACATAGCAGACTATAGTACATCAGAGGCTCTCTCTCTCTCTATATATATATATATGGAACAAGATGAGGGTCGGAGCTGAGGCTCTGAATCCAAACAGCATTAATTTGAAGGTGCTGCTTGAGAAATGGCAGTGAGTGAAAGGAGTGGGAAAGAGATATGGTAGTTTTTACCCTCATTTCTGGGAGCTGCCTATTCAGTTTGCCTGGTTCAAATACAGCTTTGGCCTCCTCACTGTGACTTCTAACTAGGGTGCCAAATGTGATGCTGCTTTATGAGGTGCAGACACTTGTCTGGTAAAGAACCAAATTCAGAATTACCAGCTTATTTTATGTGGGTCACCAAAGAACTAAAAGCTACTTACTGAAATTAAGCAAAAAAGGGCCTACATCAAGATCCAAACCCAGAGAGAGCGATAGAAGCATAGCATTATTTTTGTTAATTGTAATGATCATTTTTGGTGAGCATTGGGGATCATCTGGCATCCTTTGATTCATCTCGCATCACTAATCTTCTGCGTTACTCTATACTTTAAATAACATCTAATGGACCAGAATATACAAAACAATCAATGTTTCTCAAGCACTCCAGTCATCATCAGGCCAAATCCATGGCTCATTTAAATTAATGTCACCAATATACAACTAGCTAAGTACCTGGCTCTTTACCCTTCTTATGGAGAAGATTTGCAGCCAACAAATAGCTTTAGTCTATGCACAAAACTGCCATTGACACCATGAGAACATGAAGCCAAGATGCAAACAATATTGTGTCACCACATAGGGTGGAGTGAGACTGTGGCTTAAACCTGAGCCCAGGCCTGTTAGGGTTCACCAAACCAAACCTTAGAGAAGAGGGCCTTCCTATCCTTCTCTAACTCCTGCTTTGAGCACATTCGAATCAATTAAGGAAAATTTGCTCATAAATCATCTCCTGTCCCTTCCCTGTCATTTTACAACTCCCAACACTCAGAGAACCCTTTGCAGGAGATCCAGGTTATATTGGCAGGCTGAAAAGCTGAGTGTCTATTCACGTGCTGTTCCCTGAAGTCCCACAGGTGAGATTGATCTTGGATTGCATGCCTGAATAAAGACATATACCTGGCTGAGCTGAATGCCTAGCAGTTTGTCTCCTGTTCTCTGTGGCAGCTGCAGCTGTTACCAATCTCTGGCTACAGACTCGGGGTGGCCAGGAGAGTACGTGGTTGGCCTGAGAGCCTGGCGGTCTGTCTCTGCCTTGCTCTTTCTCTCTCTCTCTTTCATTTTGTTGGCTCCATATATTATATCAAGTATCTTTAAAGAGCACAATTTGAATGATGGGGCTTATAATTCCATCTCGGGAGTTCTGATGACTGGAGCTTGGTTCTTGTGGTTTATGATGTCACCAGAACCCATCGATGGAATCGTAGTCCCATAATTCACAGTTGCCCTGTTATTTATTCTACACAATAAATGGCTGCAGTTTAATCACCAGAGTAAATTGCTGAAACGTCTTTGTGGAAACTATAATGTAACTGTAGCAGTATCTAAGGCAATAGTGATTCAGCCAAGATGGCTAATGCAGCCCAAGAACCAGTAATGCTATTAGCACTGGTGCATCTAACGAAGAAGGGAGTAATGGGTAAACCTCAGAAAGTTCAGAAAAGATGGGCCAAATCTAGATTAGATGTAAGTAAACTAAAATCCATTCCAGACACAAATACGAAGTCTCAGAAATTAGGACATAAACCCAAACTTTCCAAACGCCTGGAAAATGACAATTTTGGGCAAACAAGTGTTCAGGTGAAATTTTTAGAACTTCAGACTAGAAATATGAGAACATTCCCCACAGTATTTTTGTCTCTTCCATTTCCAGCTCCAGCTAGAAATCAGGACTGCAGATTTTCACAGAAAAAAATGTTCCAGATCTTTAACTGTCCTACAAATAGGAAAAAAAAAATTGGCAAAATATTTTTGCTAATCTATATCCCAGGTAATCTCCCAGGCTGGGATCACCCCAGATGCATAACATTTTGGGAAATCCTATTTCATTAATTTTATTAGGAATTGGGCTTTAAAATCTAGGGCTATCAACCATTTATCTAAGAGAAAATTTGTTTTGGGGTTTTTTGAGTGAAAAGGCTTTATGAACAGCATCTGCTTGCACACAGAAGTTTTCATCTAAACACTCCAAATGCCACAAGTGTTCAGCTTTGGGAGGAAAACTGAAACATTTTGGATTTTAGCCGAAAATGTTCAGCTTTCAATTTTTTGAAGAAAAGTGAATTTTTTCAATAGAAAATTGTAATGGATATGTTCTTTTCTCCATTTTTGTTAGTTTTCTATAGGTAAGAAAAATATTTTCTGATGACATTTGTTCTTTTACGCAGCTTTGAAAAATCTCAGCTCCTATACTCCTCTTTCTGCTGTTAGTATTTGTACATCACATCACCATGGTATGTACCGCAGCATACCATATCCAGTGGCCTGTTAGTCTGGTGCTCATGGTGAATGTCATTTTACAATGTAACTTTTTTAAAGTAATGGTTTATTATTTACTACAAGGATCCGTTGTTTTAACCCAAACAACTAACACATGTTTCTTGAAATATCACTTACCTTTTAAACAGTTAGCAGTTGAGTTTCAGTCTTCAGACTTTGCCGTCTCTGGATTCATACAGCTATACTGTTCTAGTAATTTGATACAGCACAACAGGGGGAAAAAAGAAAGAAAAGCCTTTAAATTTATGGTGGGTCTCAGTTCTAATCATGTTGTTGCTTAGACTTTGTCTTAACTATAAATCATTTTTAATGCCAGTTTAAGAGAAAAGAGTTAAAAAGCAAATCTTACCTGAATTTCTCATCACTGATGGCATTTCATAACTTAAATCAATTTTTTTTATGATCTGACATTGCATTATAGGAGTTATGCAAACTAAGAGCTAAACACTGTCCTGTCCTACATGCCTCTCCTCTCACACAGCTGGAGCTTAGCAAGATAGCCCTAGAATGAAATCCTCATTCTTTGATGTCAGTGACAAAACTCTGATTTCAACTGAGTTAGAAATTCATTTTTTCCCCTCAAATGTTCCTCCCCAAAAGGCTATGGTTAGTTGGCAGAGGGTGTCCAGCTAGGCCACTTCCTCTGCTGTGTACGTGCTGTGGACAGTAGCAAGCAATGAAAGTTCTGTGAACCAAGGAAGTTTGTCTCCTCTGCACAAAGAAAACTCATCAGATATAATTCTGCTCCCCCTAGATCAGATGGCAATGCTTTCAGTGATCTAAATAAAAATTCATCATTGGATCACTGAGTTTAAGGAAGAGAATGTAATGGAAATACTGCTGCTTTGTATGGTGTTATCTAATGCTTATTGAAGTTGATGAAAGAGACTTGCTGCTGTCCCAACTGAACAGTACACTTATTGACTGTGTCCAATAAAAGGTATCATCTCTGAACCAAGAGTTCCAGATTTTTGTATTTCTGCAGTAGAATAGTACTTGTCCCGGACAGTACTATCCTATGGTGGAGTTAATTTACTTCACCCTAATATGGGAGCATGATGTAGATGGTGACACTTTACTGTGGAGCTAATTAGTCAACTCCACAGTAAAGCGCACATATAGGTACACCTAGTGGGTAGTACCTCACTTCTCAGATGTTCCACTGAAATCAGTGGGACTTAGTTATGCAGTGTAAGCAAAAGTATTGGAGTCCAGGTCATTGATTTCAGCAGAGCTACTACATGTAAACATGAATTTCATATTTGGACCTGTCCTTGAACAGTGTGGCTCTCTATTCATTTCCAGTAGCTGTGTGTAGGGGCTTTTGAGTCTGCTAATGCATTTGAGCTAACAGTACTAGCCCTTAGTTCAGAACAGGTGTTTCTACACATGTAAATAATGTGGGATCAGTTTCCTCTAGAGTAAATTACTCTAGAGTAAATTGACCCAGGCAGGTGTCTGCACATTTAGGGTCCCAGGAGCAGACTTGTTGCTCATGGCAGCAATCTGCTCCTGCTCCAGCTGGCCCTGCACTGGCTCCCTGCAGCAGACAAGGGAGCTCTAAGCTCCCCCTGGGTGATAGCCCAGGGGCTGGCAGGGAGCACAGGGCCAGGAGACAGCTGTTTCCTGGCAGGGGCTGGGACATTGCTCCCTGTCCCTGGGGGGCTGCCCGCCACTGGAGCCCAGGCAGGGACAATGTCCCCCTGTCCTGGCAGCAGGGAGCTTCTAACCCTGGCTCCCCAATCAGGGACAGGAGACTTGGAAAGAGCTGCAGGGGAGAGGCAGGTCCCACCCTCTACCTCAACCCATAGCAGCAAGCCCCCGGCTGGGCAGAGAATTCCCAGTGCCCACCCTGAGACCATGGAGCTGGTGCTGGGAGATAAGGATGTCCTGGCCTGGGTTCCACAACCATGGGTTGGGAGCTCCCTGTTGCCGGGGCAAGGGCACATTGTCCCTGAGCTCCGGCAACAGGCAGCTCTCAGGGACAGGGAGCAGTCTCCTGTCCCTTGCTGCCCAGTTGACCAGGAACACATTTGCTCCCTGTCACTTGTCTACACATGCACAACTGTGCAGTTTCTAATCATGAGTACATTTGCTATTTGCATTTGTAGGTAACAAATTTACTCATGATTAAGGCCAATCACTGTGCAGTAAGCATCTGCACCTATAGACATGGATGCTTACTGCACATAATTAGCTCTACTGGGCAGTAAAGTGTCTCGTGTAGACATGCCCACTATAAGGCTTTTGGGTTTAGATCCAGAGGTTCCTGACTGCTGATGACCTATCCAAGAGTCTTAGATTACAAATTCAGTGAGATGGCTTATGAAATATTGGGGATATTCATTTTGAGCAAAATGAGGAAGCCTAGCTTGTAAATCCAGTTCTACCCTCTTTTTTCAGCCCCCAAAGTTTGTGGCTATGAAGTGAACCAGAACTTTGTGGGGATTGAAGCTACCCTATTAAAGAATAAGCCAAGAACAGAAAGTTTGCTACAAAGGGCAAAATTTATCATTTGTTACGTGACAGCTGGAATGAGGATTTGATTTAACGTTGTCAAGGCTTGATTCTCATTTACAGTGAGGCCCCTTGATACTACCTGGGCACGTCTACATGTGATGCTATGTTGTCATAGCAATTTACTATGGTGACATAGCATCCATGTGCAAAAACCGTGATGCAACCACAACATCACTGTAACAATGTGCTCCCTTGACAGCGCATTGCTACAGTGATGTAGCAGCTAAAAATAACAGTATGCTACCCGCACGGTGCAGTACGGGCTATTACTACACCATCACTTAGTACTTCCAAAAGGAAGTAGTAAGTAATGGCACAGTAACAATGGCATGGTAGAGGCACATGTAGACTTGCCCCCTGAGCAATGTCAATTTATCTTATTTAAAAAGAAGAATCAGGACTTAGTGATTCATATTAATTTTTATTTTCAATAGCAGATTTTTGCCACATGTTCATCTCCTGGTGAGAATGTGAGAGGAATATTTCAAACAAGTTATCCACCTTTGTGGATAATGCAATGCAAGACATTTATTTATTCCAAGAAGGTAAGCAGGGCTAACAGCTTGGGGGTAGATCTAAGAACACTGTTTCAACTTTAAATGTTCTGAGATGCATCAGGAACAATTGCCTTGATCTTTTATTGCCCTGGTAAATCATTTATTCTGGTCACCTACTTAAAAATTCCCCCTGACCCACCTTATCAGATATAAGCTTTCTTGCCTGCTTTCTTCA
Source organism: Alligator mississippiensis (assembly GCF_030867095.1). Classification (NCBI taxonomy): domain Eukaryota; kingdom Metazoa; phylum Chordata; order Crocodylia; family Alligatoridae; genus Alligator; species Alligator mississippiensis. The sequence goes on from NC_081833.1 coordinate 24,636,411, forward strand.
AATTTGCATACATAGTTCACTGATTATAATCTACCTGATGAACAGTAACAGCTTGGATCCTTGGAAGAGTTACTTGTGCTGTAGGGTAACTTTCCTCTAGTCTCTTCAGTAATAGGCTGAGATCAGATCTGGATTTGGATTCAAACTCCTCTTGTATACAATAGTGTTTGGATTTTGGATTGGGTCTAACTCCACCATATCACAGAAGCTAATTGACTTTAATCAGATCTTACACAATGGACACTGATAAATATGCTGAAATCTCCCATCTCCCCCCAACTCCATATTATGTGTTCTCACTATTTTGCAATTGTGATTCCCAGCAAACCCAGAAGTGGAACGGAAGTGCTTCTGGTCCCGGTCTGGGTCTACTGACGAGTGTGCTGGGGAGCCCCCCAGGCTTCTGTGGGACACTTCATGTGCCCCAGCATCACAGCATTGTGCTGACTATAATGTTCTGGTGAGAGAGAGACCTCTCAACAGTAAAGGATTGCTTCTTTTACTTTTACTTCTTTTACTTTCTGGTAAAGCAAGGCTTCCTCCTGTGCTTTTTCCCTCAAGAGAGGCCCTATCCTTACAGCTCTCTGGTATTGGTCACGATCTGGAGTAGTCACCATTCTTTCAAACAATACTACATAAGCGTAAGGGTCATCCTTTTTTGACCATCCTAGGCATCCTAAACTGCAATACCCCTTGGAAGCCTGCCATTTGCTCATTAGGGTTTGCTGTCTCATGACTAAAGTATTCTGTATTTCTGATTCATGAGCTTGGGCTCTAACAAGGTCTTCCAGTTGTTTGTGTTGCCCCTGGAGGAGTTGCAAGATCAGCCCCTGGGTTTGCTGCCAACCCTCAGGATGGGTGCTTGCCAATTGTTTGTCTTCCATCTTATCTGCCTAGGCATGTAAATTCCCAGTCAGTGCACCACTGTAGTGGGGCTAGGGCAAAGACCCTCCAGTGGCAGAATTAATAGCTGATGACCCCACTCTCTGTTCCTGTCACCCTGAGTTCACCCACCACACCTTGCTCTTGAGTGATAGAATGGAGTTAACAGGGATGTACCTGGTCATTGTGGCAGTCCGCTGTGTGGGTGAAGAAGAATCCCACTTGATGTCTTCATGGGGCTCCTCCTTCCCTATACCCTTCCCACACCTCTCCCAAAGAGATATTCTGCAGCAGATGTCAACAGCTTTTCTTACCCAAATTAGTCTCTCTGGCCATTTGTAGATGAAATGAGAGGTGTGTGTGCACAACACTTTAAAGTGAGCTAAATGCTTTTGCATCGCTTAAATGGTGTTGGTGTTTGCATGCCTCAGTGGTGTATTGTGCATTAATTCCAGCTGCTGTAATACACATTAAATGACTTGGGGCACACTAAAACTCCTTTGAGGAGCTCTAGTTTGCTGCCCCTACAGCCATGGAAAGAAGCACCGGGCTCTGTGCAGTTCCATGGCTCTACAGGAAGCCTGTGCAGGCAGCCTGGCAGCAGCCTGGGAAAGCAGGCTCCACCCAAGAAAAGTAGCAAGCCTGCCTGACCTGTGCAGGGGCCCGGTGCTTCCCTCTGCAGCTGTGGTGCCCCCCAGGACTCCCTGAGCTGGGTGCCTGTGGGTGGGTGCTGCTTTGTGCATGTGGGGGCTGCCGCTGCTGCGGAGGGAAGCACCAGCCCTCCCTGCAGCCCAGGGACCACTCCATCCACTTTCAGCTTACCATCTCCTCCCTGCCAGAGAGGCAGGTATGTCAGTGAGGTGTGTGCATGACACGAGGGTTTAATCAGCCCTAAACTGAAGTGGTGTTTTTTAAAACTCGCCGCTTCAATTTAGGGCCCGCATTTTAACTACACACACCCTCTTGTTTCCCCTTTTGTACTGGCATTGCTCCTTTAGGAACACCAGACTCCATTCCCAAGCACTGCCCCTTTAAGGGCCAGTAATCCAAACCAATAAACAAATTCATGGGCTTGGCTGCCCTTTCCACCAATGCAGTAGTGGTTTGGAAGCCCAAGGGGTCCAGCTGCTGCAGAACTTCTCTTCTTGCTTCCTCCTGAGCCCCACTCTTTGGCTTTGGCTATTCCCTTCCCGGTTTCCTGAGTGGTACCTGGCTGCTGAGTTAGGATCTGCTGGCCACTTACGCTGCTTGGGCCAAGTTGCTTGCTGTCTGCCATCCATTTAATCTCCTGTCCAATGTGGAGAGGAGGAGAAGGGTTCCCCCTGCATGCTGCAACCACCTGCTTCAAAAGTGCTGCGCAAGGCTCCATCAGCCAGTTTGAGAGCTCTGTCTGTCCCCTGTGATTGCACTATGACTACTGTGTTCCCAGCTGTTCCCTGTTCCCAGCCTGACCCGGCCGTCTTCTCTGTTGGCAACCTCAGGCAGGCAGTTTGAGGTGGCTTTTCCAGATGCTTTTCTGCCCATCTGTGCCTGAGCCCCTGCTACAGAAATATATTTCACTACCATTTCTACTAACAGTGACCAAGATCCCCCATGTACTCAGTTATATGTCTGTATGGAATTTATTTTGGTTTTGTTTTTTAGTATGCCTTGGTCACGAATTTTGAAGGCAAATGTGTTGTCCCTGTTTTCATGACCAGGCTGCATATATCTACACTTCCCCACTTTGGAAGACACATGACACTTCTCTCCATGTGCCCCAGTTGACTATAGGATGTACTATCTTTGTCAGATCTGGCTGACAGGCATCTGTCACATCCCATTTGGTAGGTTCACAGGCCACTCTCTGTGTAGGCCCAGGTTGGCAGGTGTGTCTGATATACCTTTGTTTGAATCCAGGTTAGCACATGGATTTGGATCATGTCACACTTTCACCAATGTGCAGGTTATATGTTGAATTTAGACCTGTTATATCTAACACATGTTTTGGCTCAGCACTTTTAAACTGTGCTGCCCTGTTGTGAGGGCAGTGTTTTGATCAAACTCTGTTTTAGTTCAAATCATTGGAGTCCTGATGCTATCCTAGCAACCAAAGGTCTTGGTGTGTGGGGGAAGGGGATTCAGGGTGTCCTAGCACTACCTCTGAACTCCTTTCAGAGAAGCTCTTTCTCTCTTCTCACCCCATCGCTTCCAATGGGGCTGAGTCATTGCATTCAGTGTGTGCATGCTGACACCTCAAAGAGACTTGGGCTGTTCTCTTGTCTCACTTCCACTCTCTTCCAGGGCTGATGCACACCCTGGAGGTATGTAGTTTGTCTAAAGATATAAGACTTCCCCCCTCCACAACTACATTCCTTCAGCAAGAACCAAAGGGCTGGCGAGAGAAAGATGCTCCATTAGTGCTGCTGTCCACCAAGATAGTACATGCAAACCTTGTGCAACTGGAAGCATGAAGCATGCAGCATTTACTCTCCTCTTAAAAAGAAACACATACACTACAAAGATGTGTGGAGAAGAGAGGAGAGGAGGGGAGGGGAGAGGAAATTATCCAATTAGGTGGGAGAGAGCCAGGTAGCAGAACACACCTGTCAATCAGAGCAGGCAGCTTCTGTTCCCCATGTTCTCTTGACTAAAACTGAACTGACAACAAAATAATAAGTAAATAAAAATAACCCTAACAGGCAGTGGTTTGGCATAAGCATGGACCAAGACTGGATGAAGTTCAGATCTCAGCCAGTTCAGCACCCTCATCAAGAGGTCAGGCTGGATGATCATAATGGATCCTCCTGGAATATGAAAATGCGACATTTTACAGTCCTATCATTTTGAGGAATCAGCCTTCTGAACTCCCCTCGCTGTATGTCATTATATTGGTACCCATTTCAATTTATCTGACCACTGCGTCAGGGCTTGGGTTCACACCCTAGCACTGCACAAGGATGCTGCAGTATTAGAAATCCTATCCCTTAGATGAAATGCTCTGAGATCTACAAGTGCTTGATTTTGATAGGCTGCCCCCTTGGTGCTTTTTGGAATGAATAAGGGATAATATAGTACCCTCCTAGTAAAAGTTTCTAATGAGTGTCATTGCTGAACAGTGAGTAGCTGTTTCATTTGTTTTATCAGTGGTTTTCCAGTTCACTGGGAATTGCTGAAGTAATGCCAATTTGCACTCAGTAAAGGCTCCTGCCTATCCACTATCTTGTGTCAATTTATAAAGTTTGGGGCTTAAAAGGGAAAAGGTATTTTTCTTGATCCTGTTTACACATCTGACCTAGTGGAAAGCACTTGATGTTTCCTGTTGACATACTTTTTGACCCCATCTGAGAAAGATGTTGAGCAGAACTGGGTAGATAAATAAAAATAACAAAAATTGAAATGTTTCATCTTGAAAATGTCAAACAACTATTTTAAGTTTGACAAAACTATTCAGTAATTTTGCACAAATGTATAAATAGTTTTGATTGGCCCAACCCCTCCTCTCTTTTTTTTTTGGTGAATAAGATATTATACCGCAAAATTTCTCCCAACTCTGGAACAGAATGAAATAAGATATAATACTCTATGGAGGGTTTTTTTTCCATTCGTATGCCATAGCATCTAAGCACCTGTCAACAGTGCATTAAGTGATGTGACTGTGCCTTTGTCACAGGTTGTTTGGTCTCATCCTCTGCACAGGGGGAAAGAATGTGTGCAGAGAATTGCCTTGTTTTGGGAGGGTGTGTTTGTTTTGCTTGGGTTTTTGGTTTCACTGGTTGGTTTTGTAGTGAGGTGGTTTGAGGTATTTATTAGGCAACAGTGAGATGGGAGTAATGGGCACTGCCAGCTTTAGAGGTGTTTGATTTTGCCTACTGAATATAAAACATATCTATTTGTGTGCATTGCATGATAACCATAATTAACTGCATTCACATGGTATGTTGACAAGCGAGAGTATACATGAGAGCTCAGATGTGAATGTGCAGATGTGTGCAATTCATGTATGTGTCTTTTCAGATTTGTGGCTTAGCATAACAGAGGCTGGACTCTGCATTCCAGAACAGAATTCAGTGGAATTGCTTCAGCCTTTCATGGTTTTAATTAAGAGCAGTATTTGTTCCCCTACTCCGGGCTTATATATAAGCTTATTATATTCAAGGGTTTAGGAATGGATGCATTTCTGGGAGTCTTTAGTTGTATAAATGTATGTGGAGATGCACAAATGTTTCTGCATGTATGATCATGTGTGCCACAAGTGTCACGGGCAGCTTTTGTGTGTGGCAGACCAAGGAGTGGGCAGGCAGCAGAGTAGCAGACAGAGCAGCGAGCAGAAAGCAAAGCAGCAGATCAGACAGCGAATGCAAAGCAATGAGTGGAAAGCAGAGCAAGAGATCAGGCAGGGATCATAAAGCAGGAAGCAGAGAGGAGAATGGTGAATTGGTCAGGCACTCGACGAGGGCATGGGGCTTAATTTGTGGTATGCCTGCCGTAAAGGTTGGCCTCCAATGTATTAACCCATGAGTACGAGGTGACATTCACATGTGTCAGAATGTGAGCTTTTCTGTTTTGGGGCACACATCCATCTTGGTGCATGTACATTGGTGTTCACACTGTGTACATGAATCATAGCCTGCATTCTTGTCTGCCCACATGTGTCTCATAACGTTGTATCTCTGCCTGTCCCTACATTGATATCATATCAATATAGACATAGTTAGAGTACATGCTTTCTGAATGCAGAAGGCAAATCCTGTCTTTACCGGTAGAAGCCATGAGATTATGAGACAAGCAGTACATTTCCAGCCTTGCATATAGCCCTCCAGTAATGGCATGGATGTAGAGCAGAATAGTGCAGTTCAGGCTGGAGGGATACTGTGCTCGGCCCAGCTTATTGTTACTCTGAAAAAGAGCAGTCTGTGCCCCTGACTAGCATGTGATGCCAACCACAGCATGTGTTATAGCTGGCTGCGAGCCTGGGCACTCCTGTTAGCCAACTGTCCATAATTTCTTAGAGCCACTATGAGTCAGCCAGGCTTCCCTTTTAGTAATGGTATGAGTAGTACTTAGGAAAACTGCACTACTGCCATGTGAACGAGCTGAGGGGTTAAGGTTCTCTTTGCCATTTTATCTTCCTCCCTTCCTCTCTCCCCCTCCCCACACCAACCACATCCATGAAAACACAGGCCTGTAAAGCAGTAAAACTGTTTACAAATATTTGTGTTTGAGTTAGACTCTGTGTTGATGTATTTGTAGGTGCATGTGCAAGTTTATTGTAATGGTGAATTGCTGCTTTCCTCTGTGCAGGTGCTTGTGTGTTTAGGACTTCAGGCAAGTGTGTTTATTATATATACTTGGGTATCTGGCTGCTTGCTTGTGTTGGTAGATATGGGGGAACGTATACATATGTTTTTGGTATGGTGCTTGGTGCTGTGTGTGTGTGTGTGTGTGTATGCATGCATGTGTGGTTTATTGATACACGTCTAATATCAACAAGTAATTTCACCTCCCCTCCTGGAACATACCATCACATTCTCATAGCAAACAAGAGAGGTACAGAAGACCTTGTTCCCTTTGAATATCAGTTAGTAAAGCAGAAGCTTTCAGCAGTGCATGCTGGGATCCAAGTTCACTTCTGAATCCAGGTTCAGAGCAGAAAAAGAACCAACGATTCATTTGCCACTGCCCTCAAGCCAAGAAACCCAAGCTCGGAGAATTTCCAAGGCCACCGCACATTCAAATCTAAAGAGAGTGTCAGGCAATTGCTCACACGTACAGGCACACATGTGCACGCACTCACACATGCACACCCCCACCCCCACACATGGAACGCTAGGGAGGAGAATTCTTAAAGCACCACGGTGGTTAAGATGCGGAGACAATCTCGAGTTTTCAGGCCATTGCTGTCAGGATGTTTTGCTATATTCATCACCCCCCGCTCCGTGGTGATAAAAATTTACACAGCCAACGAAACGAAGATTAATTTCATGTGAAAAGCTGACAGAATGGCCCATGTCATTGCTTTATTTGTGCCAGCACTCAGTAACTCGGTGCAAGTTCCATCGAGGTGGCAGACACCCCGTCCCCCTGAGCCATCTCTTCTTCTCTCTAATGATGCCACTGTTTTGACAAAACCAAGCAGCACAGCCGGTATGTGCGAAGTTGGAATTAATTTTCTTCTGAAAGGTCAAGTATGTTAATGAGCTTTTGGCTGCCTGGTTTTTTTTCTTTTGTGTATGTGTGTATGATTTTTTTTAAATGGGGAAATGAGAAAAGGAGGAATAAAGGATGGATAAAATGAAAGAGAAAAAGAGACTGCCAGTGGCAGTATAGACAGATGCCTGTTTTCTTTTTTTTATGTGCTCCTCTTGTCCAGAATTAAGGCAGGAGAACAGAGCGAGGGCGATTAATGGTATCAGTGCGCTCCTGCATAGGTTGCTTGGACGGTTGAGAAGAGCCTGACGACGCAGATGGCAGAGTTGGTGTAACCTTGCACTGAGTAGGTGGATTACACCTACTGTACATGTGAAGGATTCACTGTGACCCTCTCTGCCAGTAATTGGCATGGTGTTGCCTTGTCACCGTTGCAAAATGACTGAGCCTGCTCATAGCAGGATTTTGTATGTGTGTGTATGCACAAGCATGTGTGTGTGTGTGTGTTGGGGGGGGCACAGGGCAAAGGAAAGAGGACTAGACAAAGGACTACAGGGAACAAAGGCTCACTGCCAGTGAGAAGGAAGGAATCTGATTGTTGGAAAGGAAAGGTCCTGACCAGCAAAAAGGCAATGACAGAGATGCCACTGAGGGCCAGGAGGATCCTCCTTGAGGAGTGGAAAGCAGTGAAGGCCAAATCTACACCCGCCTGCTTCTTGGACCACTGCCTCTTAATGGTAGAGGCAGAAGTGCAGGGCAACATGTGAGGGGCAGAGGGATGTAGAAACTGAATGTGAGCCTGCTGGATGATGAAGAGATCCAGCAAGACTTCGGGCAATGTTATGCAAGGTGGAGGACCCTCAGATCCGGGTACTGGAACCACACAAGTGGTGGGCCAGCATGAAAGAGAGAATGAGGGCCTGTTTCCAAAAAGCCATCAGGAGGCAAGACTGAGTGCAGAGGAGGCACCACAAACACCTAGACCACAACTTGCAGAGCCTGCACAAGCATGAGGCTTGGGGTTGGGATGTGAGGGAGGCCATGTGGAAGGTGAAGGCCTAGATTGGGGCCCTATAAAAGGAACAGGCTAGGAAGATCTTCCTGGCCTGGGCCCATTGAATGGAGGAGGGAGAGGAGTGGTCTTCTTTCTTTGGCAGGTTGAAGAACACCAGGAGGGAGACCATGGTCAGTTTGGTGGATGGAGTTGGGGTGAGCCATGGTCAAATGAAGGGATGTTGGAGAAGGCATCCACTCCTACCAAGAGCTTCACAGTTTCATAGTTTCATAGTTGGCAGGGTTGGAAGGGACCTGAGCAGATCATCAAGTCCAACCCCCTGCCATGGGCAGGAAAGAATGCTGAGATCAAATGACCCCAGCAAGGTGTCTATCTAGCCTCCTTTTAAAGACGCCCAGGGTAGGAACAAGCACCACTTCCCTTGGAAGTTGGTTCCAGATCCTAGCTGCCCTGATTGTGAAGTAGTACCTCCTAATGTCTAGCCTGAATCTACTGTCTGTCCACTTATGGCCGTTATTCCTTGTTACTCCCAGTAGTGCTCGGGGGGAACAGGGACTCTCCCATTGCCTGCTGGTCTCCCTTGGCCAGTTTGTAGATGGCCACCAGATTCCATCTCAGCCGCCTTTTGTGAAGGCTGAACAGGTTCAGGTCTCGTAGCCTCTCCTCATAGGGCCTGCCCTGCTGCCCCCTGATCATGTGAGTGGCCCTCCTCTGGACCCTCTCCATGCTGTCCACATCCCTCCTGAAGTGCGGCGCCCAGAACTGGACACAGCACTCCAACTGTGGCCTGACCAATGTCATATAGAGGGGGAGGATCACCTCCTTGGACCTGCTTGACATGCATCTGTGGATGCATGACAAGGTGCAGATAGCCTTCCTGACTGCATCCCCACATTGGTGGCCCATGTTCATCTTGAAGTCTATAATGACTCCTAGATCCTTTTCTGCCTCAGTGCTGACTAGAAGGGAGTTCCCCAGCCTGTAGGTATGCTGCTGGTTCTTTCTCCCTAGGTGCAATACCTTGCACTTGTCAGTATTGAATCCCATCTTGTTCTCATCTGCCCACCCCTGTAACCTGTCCAGATCCAATTGCAGCCTGCCCCTCCCTTCTAGCTTGCCCACTTTTCCCCACATCTTAGTGTCATCCACGAATTTGAACAAGGTGCTTTTCACCCCCTCGTCCAAGTTGCTGATGAAGATGTTGAAAAGTGCAGGCCCAAGGACCAAGCCCTGGGGGACCCCACTGCCCACATCCCTCCAGGTCAAATAAGACCTGTCCACCACCACTCTCTGGGTGTGGCCCTCCAGCCAATTTGCGACCCATCTGACTGTGTAGGTATCAATGCCACAGTCGCCTAATTTTTTAATGAGAATGGGGTGAGAGACAGTGTCGAAGGCCTTCCTAAAGTCCAGAAAGACTACGTCCACCGTGACACCTGAGTCCAAGGATCTTGTGACCTGGTCATAGAAAGCCACTAAGTTGGTCTGACAGGACCTGCCTCTAATGAACCCACATTGGTTACCCCTAAGCATACACTCGCCTGCTTGCCCCTTGCAGATGTGCACCTGGATAATTTTCTCAAAGAGTTTCCCCAGGACCGAGGTAAGACTAACAGGCCTATAATTTCTGGGTCTTCCTTCCTCCCTTTTTTGAAAATGGGAACCACACTGGCCCTTTTCCAGTCCTCTGGCACCTCACCAGAGCACCACGAGTGCTCGTAAAGCTGTGCCAGGGGTCCCGCAGTGACCTCTGCCAATTCCCTCAGCACTCTGGGGTGGAGATCATCAGGACCTGCTGATTTGAACATGTCCAGTCTCACAAGAAGTTCTCTGACTAGGTCATGGGGGCTTTTGAGCACTCTTGCCCCCTTTGATCCGTGTTGGGACTGGGCTTTGGGCTTCGAGGATCGTCTCCTTCAGGAACAACCACTCTTCTTGGATTCCCAACTCCGCACCCCTCCGGGACCTCAGTGCCTCCCCAACTAGTCTCCTTAGCTCAACGAAATCCACCCTCTTGAAGTCCAGGGCTGCTGTCTTGCTCCACGCCTTTGCCAGCCTGTGCTGGATGGTGAATTCCAGTAGGCGATGATCGCTATTGCCCAGGTGATCGAGCACCCGCAGTCCACTCACCAGGTCATTGCTTGTGGCCAGGACCAGGTCTAACAAGGCATTTCCCCTGGTGGGACTGTGCACCTCCTGGGTTAGATGGAGGTCCTGTAACATGGCTAGGAACCTATGTGAGCAGTCAGACCTGGCTGACTGTTCTTCTCAGCAGATGTCCAGATAGCTGTACATGGCATGCCCAGAGGACCTGGGGACCATGCAGGATTGCCTTCAGGAGCTTACCTGGGCCCTCAGGAGCAATGAGGACCAGAAGCTGGTAGAGGAGTGGATGCTGCAGGAGATCACCAAGACTCTCCACAGCATCAAGAACAGTAAGACTCCTGGGGCAGACGGCCTACCCAAAGAGTTCTACATTACCTTCTGCGACCCGGTGGGCCTAGACTGGCTGGAAGCATATAGGGAGAGGCTGCAGAAGGGCCACCTGAGGGCTAGAATGGATCAGGGCCTCATAACCCTTTTTGCAAGAAGGGGGCAAGGGAGGAGCTAAGGAACTGGGGGCCCTTAATGCTCCTGAACTTCGACTATAAATTAATGGCCAAAGTTTTGGCTGAGCATTTTAAGACTGTTATAGGTGCTGTGATCTGTGAAGACCAGTTGTGTGCTGTGCCAGGGTAGCAGATCCATAAAGCTCTGCTGCAACTGTGGGATGTGCAGTGGTACCAATGGGAGAGGGGACTGGATGTCACCATGTTGAATCTAAACCTGGAGAAGGCCTTTGACTGAGTGTCCCACCAATTCCTATTCGAGAAAACGGGGGTCCCCCCAACCTTTGTCACTTGAATAAAAACACTGTAAACCTATGTGAGCAGCAGGGTGCAGGTGAACAGTTTTCTGACTGGCCCAATCATGGTAGAGTCAGGCATCCAGCAGGGCTATCTGCTCTCTGATACTTTTGATCTGCGTGATTGAACCAGTAGCCCAGCAGCTCAGGTGACCCCCTGGGGTCAATGAAGCAAAGATCCCCAGGGGAAGCAGAGACAAGATGAGAGTCCTGGCCTACATGGACAAACTCAATATCCTATGCAGGGACAAATAGTCAGTAGAAAGAGTGCTCCAACAATCCCAAGCATACAAAGCGGCAACTGGGGCCAAACTCAATGTGGGCAAGAGCATCTGCCTTGCAATGGGCAAGCTCAGGGACTTGTCTACCCTGGGGGTCTCCATCCCTCATGAGAGAGGAAAGATTCCCAGGGTGGTCTTTGACCCAGAGCTGAAAGGATAGAAATATGGGAAAAGTTAGGCCTTGGTCAAACAGAAACTGGGACTGTGGAACATGCTCTGCCTGTTGATATAGGGGGGGGGTGTGACACTCATAGTTTCGTAGATGTTAGGGGCTGGAAGGGATCTTTGGGTCCAGCCCCCCTGCACTTGGGCAGGAAAGACTGTTGGGGTCAGATGACCCCAGCAAGGTGGGCGTCAAACTTTCTGGATGTATTTCCCCAAGTATAAGATAGCCCTTTAGTTTACCCATTCCCAGGGCCATAAAAGCCTTGGCTGTGATCTGATTTATTCCTCATGAGTACTGTTGAATTTGGCCTGAGCAATGAAGACTTGTATACTGCCCAACACAGTGTTGTTGATTTTAGAGGTTATGTTTTTCTCTGTACTGGCTGAAGTGCAAAAAAGAATGATTCATAATGTAAGGATGTAAGGAACATGTATGAACCATTTAATTTGAATTATGAACGATTCTTGCTTTAGCTCTTAAACAGCAGATAATTACATCTGAGGCCTCAGCCATGTGTCTGTACATATTTGCTTTTGATTTCTTCTGAGTCAGTACTGCCTCATCATGATGTTTTGGGATGTGATTTGCAAAAACACATAAGTAACTGCCCTTATGGACTTTTAACTGACTTTCAGTGAGATTGTGCCCCTAAGTCACTTAGGTGCTTTTGAAATTCCTACCTGGAAGCCACTGAGCTGCTCTCCCTCTCTTACTGTACTCCATGCTGGGTATGGTGCCGTTTCAATCATGAGTGGAAGTGATTCATTCATAAATAGTTTGTAAAGCTCTTTGGGATAAGTCTCAATTCATAGCACTGAAAATGGGGCTATTTTATTGTATTTCAGCCATGAGCCCAAGCAATGAAAAAAATATGTATGCAGTGAGTCTTGTATTAAAAATGAACACATTATTTAGTAGCAGCATACAAGAAGCTACCCACTTTTCTTTGTCATGCTTTACTCTGGGAACTCACAAGAGCTGCATATAGAGTCTGACTTTCAAGATAGCTCAGGGCTAAGTGGGAGTTGAGCCCTTCTGAAAATCTGGTCCATATGGCACAGCAGGGCAATGGATCTGCTTTTCCCCTCCTAGTGTCATTCATCTCTGTTTATAGGCATCATTATCAAACTGCCCTAGCATAATGTCCCTTTCATTCCCATGTGTGGCAGCTGATTGTTTGTTCCATGTTCTATCTGTTTCTTTCTTTCATTCTATTTTTTTTCCCCTTGTATGAGAGCAGTGGCGCCTGCAATGAAAAGGTCAGCAGAAAGGTTACCCAAGTGGCTCCAAGTATTAAGGCTTCCTGCTTTGCTAAGAAGAGCTGCCAACTTTTCCTTACCACAGAAACCAATGTCTCGCTCTTTCTCTTGTTCTCTGACCTTCCCAGGAACTCAGAGTCCTCTTCTTGGTGGGTGACCATGTAGTGAAGCAGCAGCAAAGCTGCTTAGGTATTTTCATAGCCTGTGAGCAGTCCCTTTAATAAAATAATTAACTCCTATGGTCACTAGTATTTTAAAATTGAGAGGCTAGAAAACAATACCTGTGCCTCAGCTTAATTGGGGATGAGGTGTCAAACAATGAGGTGCTTTCAGGGATGATTCAGGTAGATGAGCAGCTAGGAAACAATGGAGGAGGAAGAGCAGGATATTATAAAAAAAAAAGGATAAGAGTCGCAGGCAGCAACTTGAGAGTGTAAGCTGAATATGGGGAGATGAAGTGGGAACTGGATGCCACAAGGACAGATATGGAGAAACAGAGCAAGCATAGGAGACAGCTAAAGAGAGGGATAGAACAAGAGCTCAAGGTGGGAGCAGGGGATGGGACAAAGGAGACAGCCCAAACTGGGATAAATCTATTGAGATGAATTATGTTCAGGCTGATCACGTAAAAAGCCTAACACCTTGCCCATGCATGGGCTGCCACAGAGATAAAACCACAGCTTTTTGGGTGGATGACTGCCAGCAACACATATGCAGTTTCGAGCTCACTTACCATGAAGAGCACATGAGCAAGTGCTTCCTTCTGCTCTGCCTTGTTCTTCTAAACAGGCGGGGCATTGAAATTTATAAGAATCTTGCTCTCAAACCAGAACAGCAACAGCTGCTTCAGAAGGTCTAATTTTAGACCCTCCAGCCATGACTGCATCTCTTTAACTCCTCTTTCCTCAGAACTCTTTATAAGCCTTTCGTAGAGCTATGACATGAGACTGTCTTGCAGGGCTGCTGGGAACATTAGATGGTCCCTCTGTTCTATTCCTATAGATTTAGAGACCTTGATAAGAACACTTCCTGAAATATCCCTTGCAACACCCTACATATCCCATCTGAATTTGCCCCTCTCCAATTATTTATTAATACAAAGTCAGAAGGTGAAGCTCAATTCATAATCCTTTTGTGTAGACTCCATTTAAACCTTGGTATTTATTTATATTATAAGAAAAAGAATCTCTAAGAGACAAGCTCATTAAAAAACCGAAGTCCTCAATATTAACCCCCACCCAAATGCTAACAATTTATTGCAGATCCTACCTGGGGCTGAAGGCTGGCCACTGAGGCCAGGTACAGACATTACACTTTTACTGATATAAATGATCAGAAACCACCTTATACCTATAACAGAACAGAAATTCAGCACACGCAGATTGGTTTAAAAATGCCAAAGGGTGAATGTGTGTTCTGTTCGCCACTGATTTAAACTACGCCACTTATAGAAAAACTGCACAACTTTATTCCGCCTCAGGCTTGTTGAATGTCTGTCCCTAGCTTGAAAAGGAAAAGGATGAGAAGAGGAATCAGGTGTTCATCCAGGACGCACAAGGGCAAGAATGCTTTGTGTGGGGTATAATGCTGTGCTATGTTGGGTATGGGGAAAGGAGAGCTATCAGTTTATTCCAGTAGCACCCCATGTTATCTGATCCTCCAGCCAATAGAGGCTTCAGTATCATGGGAGGCAGTGCTCTGATTAGGTGGTGAAGTATATGCAAAGTGGGACAAAGGGAAGGGAAAGTGGGGCTGAAAGTGAATAATGGGGAGCTCTTAAATCTTTCCTTGGGGTTGCAAATCAAGTGCAATGTACTCCCTGTGCCTTCTCAGCTGCTCCAAGTGCCATGGGCAGGGGTTAGGGACTTCATAATTATTCTACTGGATGCAGTGAAGGCAGCAGCACTTCCCAGCCATCAGCTGGTGCTTTCACTGGCACACATCTGTGATTGATGGGCAGAGAAAATAAACACCTCATTAGTGCTATAATTCACTGGTTAGGCTCAGAGTCTTCTGTGGGAGGAAGTGAAAAAAAGAGTTCAGAAAGTTTAATAAAAAAAAAAAAAAGAATGAGAAAAACAGATCTAAAGGCCACACAAATCATTCCAGGGAGTTATCTGACCTGCTTTGAAAACTTTAATTGCTGGTAATGGACAACCTGTTGGGTGGTATTTTATTAACGCTAATAGATTTTTACGGGATATTTCTCACATTGCTCTCCCAGAGCCCAAGGAATACATTAAATATTAAAAGTTAATGCTCTCAGTTGCTGTTTCAAGGATGCCCTGCTGATAACGAGCTTTCCCGCAAGTTAGAAACCAGGAGAAAACATGAGCTGTTCTTGCCATTTACGGCCTCTGCAATAATAATGAAGAGAACGCTTGGTTCCAATGTGCAACTTCTGCCGGAGGATCTCAAATCCATTGCTAAATATTAACGAGTAAGGCACCACAGCTCACAGCTTATGGGTATGTATATGGTCCCTGGTTTGTGGGGGTACCCACATTTCATTGTCAGTCAATTTTCCTAACTTTCCTGAGGCTTTTTTATGGTAATTCACCCAAGATTTAACCAGAGCCAGGAACAAAACCCAAGCATCCTCTTTCCTAGCTACGATGTCATGTACAATGTGAATATGTTGAAATGCTGTAGTCATGCTGTCATAAAGGTGTTGCACTCACTCTTCTTGGCCAGATCTCTGGGGCAGGAGGACAGGCGGGCAATCAGTGGCTGAAGGAGCCAAACAAAATGTAAGCAGCTAGGGAAGGTTTTCTGAAGAAGGTATTTGTCTAGCAAAGGTCTTTCCTTGGTACACCAAGAGTACTCCCAGAGTACCTCACATCATCCTTATGAATGTGGATGGATTAGGACACTAAGTATTTCAGGTCTGTCTAGGGCCCCAACTCCTGGAAACATGGTGGCAGGAGAATTCCAGCTTTTGTTTAGTCAATGAAAATTTCTAGCTCTCCCAATTTCAAGGAAAATCTTGAAAGTCTGACTGGAGTTTAACTCTTGCAGTAAAGCCAGTGCAAGTCAGTTGCAGAGGGTTGAGGGGAGAGACAGGTGTCATTCCTGGGGACAGAAAAAGGACCTAGGCACCTCCTTCTGCCTTTCTGGGAAGGAAGGGAAGGAGTAGCCTGCCAGTGGGTGGGAGTGCATCTTAATCCTGTGGCAGGGTTGGCCAGGTAGAGGAGGGGGGTACATTCATGTGTGTTGTGGACCTCCAGTTTGCTTTAATCCAGCCTAGCCTGTGAGGCTTAATACTTATCTGAGCCATGTGTCTGCTCTGCTGTGATAGGAGTGAGGAAGAAGATGCTTGGAGTATTAGAGGGTGAGTGATAGGAGACTTGGTAGAATCTTCCTTTCCAGAGGCTAACTGAGAAGTTGCAGGGCTCGCCTTGCTGCTAGACTGCAACTTAGCAATAAAACGGTCTTATGTACTTAACAGGAATTGACTGCTCAGCCACCCCCTCCCCCCCACTCCCTCCTTCCTGCTACCCCTTGGCTTCTCCCAGTCCTCCCTCTTAGCAATAACTGCAGCTTTTCCTGATTGACCCCGCAGGCTTTTGAAAAACCTTTTTACTTAAACGTATATTGACCTCAGTCTTGCTGCCTGGTGAATTATGTCACAGCTGGCAATCTAAAAATCATAAATTAGGCCTCAAACCTGTGGAACTGTCTGCTAATGATACGGATCTGAGCCTTTATCGATGGGAGCTGTACCAGGTGCCTCCAAACCTCTGCTGAACAGGGAAGATGCCCTTTTTATGCCTTCCCTACAAATCATCCTGTGGGACCTGTAATTTTTTTCTCCACTTTTTCTACCTCCCCTTTTTTACTTTGTACCATGCATAAAATTTTATGACCTGGCTTAACCCATCTTCCAAAGGAAAAGAAGAGAAAGACATCAGACTTGACATCTTGGGTAGTGCTAATTTTATGGGGGGTCTGTCTTTCTTTCCATGTTTTATCATGTTTGCTGGTGGGGTTTTTTCTCCCTGACTGTATTTTCGTGGTCACTGCACTTGACAAAAAAAAAAAAAAAATGTAATGATATCAGAAGCATTTCTTCTTCAACGTTATAAAGTACTATAAGAGTTCTATTTACATTTATTGTTTTTTCCATGAATTAGGACCTGGGATATACTCATATACTCTCTTGTTGTCACTCTTATGTATGTGGGATGTAGAATGCACAGCAAAACATTAAGTCGCACCATAAGTTCAGTCAACCCTTACATCTTTGTGCAGAAAGCCAGTACCTCTTCCTTACTGGATCAACAGTATTACTATTGATCCAGTAAGGAAGAGGTACTAGCTTACTGGCTTTCTGCACAAAAATAGGGTCTTTCTTGTACTTGTCTTAAGCAGTGGAAGTATAAATGCCTGTTTAGCCCCTGGCACACGTTCATTTAATGACACAATGGAATCTGATCCCTGATCCAAACAATTGCATCTTCTGCCATGCCACGTGTGCATGGCAGAAGGCATGATTTTGTGATCAGGGATCAGATCCCCATCACACCATTTATTACTTGCCAGAGCAGGGGGAACGCAACATTATGATTCTGAACTCCTCCGGCTACAGCAAGTTGGGCTAGAGCTGAAAATCAGCTGATGATCAGCTCCATCCCTAGGACCACACTGGGTGCATCTACATGTGCTATTAATGTGAATGAATAAACTCTGATGCAGTTCACACTGAAGTTTATTCCTCCCAGGTGTTGCATTTACACGTGTGCCTGGGAATAAAGCACGTTGAGCTGGGTTGGAGCAGCCCTGTCTGACAGAAGGCCTGGGAGTTCAACCTGCCAGCCTATGGGTGCTCCTTCATCATTTGGAGTGAGAACCTGCAATCTCTGATTGAGTTCCACCAGAAATTCAACAGTCACCATCCCTCCATCCAACTTTCTTTAGAATACTCCAGCACCAACATCCCCTTTTTAGACACAATGATCAGGATCCAGAAGGGTAAAATACAGACCACAGTATACAAGAAACCCACAGACCAACATACATATCTGCACAGAACCAGCAATCACCCTAAACACACCAAAAAAGCTGTGATATACAGCCAAGCCCTCAGATACCACCGCATCTGTACTGAAGAGAACACCCGGGATTGCCACCTCACCAATCTTAAAAAGGCTTTCACCCAGAAAGGACACTCCTCCAGAGAGGTAGATCGCACGTTTGAAAGAGCCACCTGGATACCACGTGAAGAACTGCTGCAGTACAGAAGAAAAACACCCACAAATCGCACACCGCTGGTTATGACCTATCACCCATCCCTTGAACCTGTACGGAAAATCCTCAAAAAATTGCAACCCATATTAGAAAGAGACCCTATTCTTAAAAAGATCTTCCCAGAGCCACCCATCCTAGCCTTCAGACAAGCACCGAACCTCGCCAACCTCATCACCAGCCAGTCCTATCAGTGTCTACATGTGCACTGCAGCGCATTAAATAATGCTGCCTCAAGATAGTACTTGTGTTTACAAGTACTAACCTACAGCAGCACTTATTAGCTTACTGTGGCCTAATAGAGCCTCATGTGTAGATGCTGAGACTTTATTGCTGAGCTGATTAGGCAGCTCTGCAGTAAACATCTCATGTAGATGCGCCGACCGGGTTTCAAACCAGCTCCGGCCACATGTTAAATTTAAGGCATCATACAAACCAACCATGAAAACGTTCACATTATATTTGGAACATTTTTATGGCTTGTTTGCCATGTTATGGGACCTTAAATTGAATGCACATGTAACACCCTTGTCATTTATGCTGTGATTAACACATTGACATAAATGTAATGTGTAGAAGGGGCCTTTGAGTCTCATGCTTCTGTGGAGTCCATAGATGGATCATCCTCTTCCAGCAAACACACAAGAGTAGGACTCAATTTTCTATTCAGTCTTTCACATTGGCAGTAGGCCCAGGATTGGACGAAACTGCCTGGTTTCCCACCACTTGGAAGGGGTCCAGAAAAGGATGCAACTTTTTAGCTCTTCATCACATTGGCAGCAGGATTGGAGAAGAACGGAACTCACTGTCTAGCACCACACAATTCCTCTTACTAGCAACTCTAGTCATTTCTTGGCATCTTATGTGTCTGTCTCTAGATCTAGGGTGCATTTCTTCATCAGCAATGTCTAGAAAACAGGGTTCCCTGTTATTGCTCTCTGTGACTGAGATTAGCCTCGTATCTTGATTTGTTTTAGAAAATGCAAAAACAGTATATAGAGACAGCTACAGGCAGAGTTCGTGGCACACATGAGGGCCTGATCTTCCAAGCACTGCTCATGAAACGAATCCCACTGACTTCTATGCGGTTGACTGGGGATGAGCATTGCTCAACTCCCAGTGAAGTCAATGAAAGTATGAGGGCACTCAGGATCTTCCAGGAAGGCTCAGAAATATCAGATAAATAAGCAGCTGATAGAAGCTTTAGCAAGGGCTCACAGAATCCATCCCTTGATATTTTACTTCGTCCATCTCCTGAGCACCTTAAATAGAGACTAGAAGTCGTATTAAGCCCCTTATTTTTAAAGGCCTTACAAAAAAACCCTATTAAAACAAATGTTTTAGTGCAATTAAAAAAGGAAATCAATCAAACATATTTTTTTTTAGATCAAACCATTACCCTGAAGTATTTGTAATGCAAAGAATGCGTTTATGACCTAGTGCAGCGTGAGATCCAGAGAATGAAACCGACTAATCTTTTTTCATGATTAGAGATGACATCAATGCAAATTACTTAATGTAAACGTGGTAGGTAGTTAGTTAGATCCTACAAAGGCTAGGTTAATTTTTTTCCCCTTTTACTAATCTACAAGACAGGCACAGATAAGGACATTTGTGTTTTTAATACAAGATTTTTAAGTAGATAGCATCCCTTTAAAGAAAATGTGAGGTCATAAATACTCTGAGATTAGACATACTGAGGACCGGATATAGCAATGGTTCTGGGTTTATGGCATTCCTCAAGACGTACAGTATAAGACATTCTGTGACTGGCTTTTATGAAGATCAAAAGGCTTAAAGCCCTTCAGAATGAGATTTCCCAATCATCCAAAAGGAGACACCAAGTTGTCAAGGGGTAAAAGACTCTTTGAAGTGTCAAGATAAGAACTGTCTAACCCTCTGTCCTGTGCAAAAGCCATTTTTGCCCCTGCCAGAGGAGCACATCGTTCAGTTAGATTTCTTTTACACAAATTATTTGTAGGGATTGATGGTCTGAGTTAGACAAGGTAGAAGGCTGACTGTATCCTCTACCCCAGGTGGGACCAGAATCCAAACAGAATTTTTGAGAGGTTTGAAAAACACAGAAATATATGATCTATATCATATATCTATCACATAGTTTATGTGTGTGTGCGTGTGCATTAACACATGTACATTACTGCCTTCCCTTGCCTCATGGCTAAATTGTGAGTCAGACTAAGTATATATTTAAGGGAGTAAGAATGGCAATTATATCCAGCATGTACTATCAAGCCTTTATGTTTGAGTATATGGGCTAGGGACAGACATTCAAAAAGTCAGAGCCTGAATTGATTCAATCTTTGCAGGTTAGTTTAACCTGTGTAGATTGAACCAATTTGCAAGTGAATAAACATTCACTTTTGACTCCGGAAATGCAGGCAGATACCTGCAATGGCTCAGGCCAGGAGCCAGGGGCGCTAAAGTGAGCCCTCAGCTGGAGGGAAGCTAAGCTGACAGAAGGGGCATGGCCTGAGTATGGTTGGGGAGGGGTTTAAATCCCCACCCGGGCCTGCGGGGACTCCATCTGGGGTCTGCCTGGAGGGAAAGGGGGGAAGCAGCCCCTGACAGGGGTTCCCAGCCCCCAACCCCCTGCTCACTCACTGGCTGGGAGCAGGAGTAGGGACAGGGCCAGACCCTGGTAGCCTGAGGGGAAGTGGGGGTTTAACCCCCACATTGAGGGAGGGGACAGGGGGTGGGGGTAGCACAGGCATGAATAGGCTCTGCTCATGCGCCTGGGGCTGTGCACCCAGGGCTGTGGTGGCCAGATGCAAGTAGCCTGATGTGAAGGATGGGTGTAATCCTCGCATTGCAGGCAGCAGCGGCGGAGGCACGACACGGCACCCTGGGCTGAGTCCTTCCGAACAGTGGCTAGCCAGTCGCAGTGAGGGGGCAGGGAGATGGGATGTGACATTGCTGTGGGGAAGGGGAATGTGACCTGGCTGCAGGGGAGGGGGGAGTCAGGGCTAGTTGCAGAGTTGCCTTCTGCTGAGGCAATATGGCCCAGGCTGGGGCAGCCCCAGGGGGTGGGGGTCAGTACCTGCCATCTCCTGCCTCCATCTCTATGTGGGGGCTGCGGTTTGCAGGCAGGCTGCAGCTGCAGCACAGCTCCCCACCTTCCTCCCTCTCCCGGTGGCAGCAGAGTAAACTTATTGCAGCAGGCAAAAGTGAAGCACCTGTCACTTGCTATCTGCTCACAGCAGTGTTGGGTGTTCAGGGCAGGCTGCTGCAGGCCAGGGACATGGGCAGTGGTGGGAAGAGACAGTGGACCTCTGCAGTCCAGTCCAGCCCGGCCCTGTGGTCCAGAAATGCAGCCCGGTCCAACCCAGCCCTGCAGCCCAGGGGAATATACAGTGACTGATCTGTGGCAGCCTGCCCTGAGCACCCGGTGTTGCTGTGAGCAGGCGGCAGGTGACAGGTGCCTCACCTCTGTCCATTGTGATAGTTTGCTCCACCACCAGGAGAGGGAGGGACGGGCTGCTGTGGTGGGTGGAGGAGGAAGGTGGGGAGCTGTGCTGCAGCTGCTGTCCACCTGCAAACTGCAGTCTCCATGCAGGGCTGGAGGAGGCCATGCTGCCACAATGGGAGGCAGTGGTGAGTCAGGCTCTGTAACTAGCCTTGGCTCCCCCGCCCCTGCACCCAGGTCATATCCCCCCTTCCCACAGCCAGGTCACATCCAACCTCCCGGCCCCTCTCCACAGCTAGCTAGCTGCTCCTCAGAGGGACTCAGCTCAGGCTGCCATGTTGGTGCCCGTCACTGCTGCCTACAGTGGGTGGATTAAAATCCCCCCTTCCCTTCCTTTTCGGCTACTGGCATCTGACCGCTGCAGCTCGGGGTGTATGAGCAGAGCCTTGGTGCCTGCACCAGCCCCTCTGCAATGGGAGGATTATAACCCCGCCTTTCCCTCAGGCTGCTGGGGTCTGGCCCCAGCCCTGCTCCTGCAGTGAGGGGGTGGGGGTCTGAGGACACCTAGCAAGGGCTGCTGCCCACTTGCCAGGCAGACCCGGCAGCACTCCAGAACAGGGTTTCCCACCCTCACCCCTTTCTCAGCCAGTCAGAACAATGATAATGCTCCAGCTAGGGAGAAGAAGTGTGGGGCCAACCCTGCTTGGCTGGAACAGACAGCACAGCCCAGCCCAGGGCTGTAGAGCAGGAGCAGGGGTGGGATGCTGGGGGACTCTGATTTAACTTAAACTAGGAAAGGGTCTGGGACACAAGTTTCATAAACCGGTTTGACCTCATTTCATTAAGTCTGATACTCAGTATTGTCAACTCTCATGATTTTTGGTGTTGTTCTGAAAGTCTACGCTTTAGGAATGTGAAAATTTTAGCTCTTTCTTTTATATATGTATATAAATATAAATATATATAAAAGAAAGAGCTAAGATTTTCATGTTCCTGAAGCATAGGTTTTAAGAACAATGTCAAAAATCACGAGAGTTAGCAATACTGGATACTTCATTCAATGAGGTTTATCTCAAACCAGTTTTGGCCATTTTGGAACTGGTTTATGTGCACTGAACTTTTCTTCTATTACAGGTTCAAACCAGTTTCTGATCACTTAAACCAGTTTATGTGTAACTTTTGTCTCTAGCCATAGTAGTTGGGATTTCTTAAGACGAGCTTGTGGGTAGGGAGAAGGAGTGAAGAGATGGAGTCATAACTTCATACCTGTGCTCATTAGCCACAGTAACGGAGTTAATGTGGCAGCAGAGGGAGTAATAATATACTGGTGTCTTTGCTAGGAATAAATTACTACTTATCAGCAGCATGGGGGTATCTGGGGAAGAATTATTCTTCAAAGCAGGTACATCTGTCACAGCACAACACACACATTGTCCCTTAGTCAGGGCGGTTTCTAAAGTCTCACTTTGGCCATTTTCTAGGGCTGTGTGAAGCTTCGGTCCCTGATTTGATTCAGTGGAGATTTGGCCTGATTTGGTGGCCAAATCTCTGAATCCAAATCGAATCAGAAGACCCTTTAATCTTTCTGAATCAATTTGGAGAGATTCGGAAAGATTCAGTGATTCGGACATAGACACAATTTTAAATGTTTTTTCTACATACCTCTAAGTACCAGGCGGCTTGTGGATGCTGTGATGCCGGGGCACATGGAGCATCCCAGAGGAGCACAGGGGGCTCCCCAGAGGACTCAGCAGCAGACCTGGAAGCGGACCAGAGGCACTTCGAGTCCACTTGCGGGTCCACCAGGGAGTACACAGAGTTCCCCCCCTCCCCCCCGCTGCCACCCTGGCTCAGCCACTGGTGCCTTCTGGGTCTGGGGGGGCACCAGGGGTCCCCCCATGGCCAATCACCAAGCTGGGGGGATGAGGGGGGGCCCCACTGAGTGCTCCCCGGTGGACCAGAAGTAGTTCCAGTTCGTCGCCAAGCACTCAGCCCCGCCCCCCCCCCCAATGTTCCTGTGGGATGCTCCATCCACCCCACCATCACAGCGTTTATGAGCCGTGTCTGGTACCTTGAGGTATATAGAAAAAACATTTAAAGCTGTGGCTATGTCTGAATCACATCAAACTTTCAGATTTGGATTCAGCCAAATCAAATCTGGGACAGTGATCCGCATCAATGAATCGAATTACTGTCCCTGATTCGGGCTGAATCCGAATCAAATAGGGCCCATTTCGCACACCCCTACCATATACTACCCACTTTTTAATGCCTCTCAGTTTCCAGCCTCCATTTGGTGCTGGAAGCAGGAGCAGCAAGGTGCCATGAGAAGACCCATCCATGCAGTATTTCTAGAGTTATCAAAGGCAGGAAGGGCCAAAAATTTTCCCACAGGTTTATTCTCACTAAGTGGTAAGAGCAATGATTTGCAGATGCTTAGATGGCTAATTAGTTGGCATATGAGCCAGATAATCAATAAAACAGATAAGCATCTAATCTGGCATGTTTTCCTTGCACAGCAGAAATTGCTGGTATGTCATGTTTTCAATCCATAAAGAGCAACCATTTACTTTCAGTCTGATGACTTTTTAAGGGAAAGTAGCAAAACAAGAAAGAACAAAAGTAGTTTCCACAACAGAGAGAAAGTGATGTATGTGCCTACTCTGCTTAAAAAAATAAATCCCCAAACCCCTCAGAAACTTTACATCTCAACTAAGGATAAAACAGCAGTTGTCAGCAGATACCTAGACATTTAAAGCTAAAAATATATGAAACTCCCATAGTCCCTATACACCACACACAAATATAGTCCTCCTTTACAAATATATAATCTATACACTGACTGCTCTAATGTTTACAACTGACGTAATTCTCTTTTGGCATGCCTTAGAGGTGATCAGAAAAATGTAGAGGGAAGTATTCTATCAGCGTGTGCGGTTCTATCAAAATTGGAACATGCAAAATCATGCTGATTTCACTAACATTTTTGTCAAACATTTTTGGAACAACATATTTTCTTCTTTTTTTGTTTTTCCCTAATATTTTTATTTTGCATTATAATGTAGATTCTAATATAACATAAAAGAAGTCAAGTTTAAAATGTTTCAATTGATCCAAAATGAAGTTGAGGGAGATCTTGGGGTTCTGTTCCAGCTCAGAATGAAAACTGACTGGGAAAAATCAAATCCTTCATTAAATGAAATGTCCAGTTCCCCACCTACACAAACTCAACACAATGGACACATGGGCAAGCATCTCATACTCTGTTTTAGTGACAAAACAATGTAGAAACAACTGCAGTGATCTCCCAGCAATTTTTTTTCCTTGTCTAGTCTTGACCACTTAAGCCTCTTTCTTCTATAGCCATTAAGCCATCAAAATTCCAAACACCAGAACTTTGCTGGTTTACACGTGCCAAGATCTTGGTATCAGACACTGGACTAGATGGGTTTAATGCAGCCTGGAAATTACTACGCTCCTGAATTCCAAAATCCCTTTCGCTGTAAGCTTTAAAACCAAAGTGGAGAGCTGCACATAAATTATTACATTGTCATTTAATCTGGATTCAGTCCAGTGTGAACCCTGAAAATTTGGAGATGATCCAGTTGAGTGGCAGGAACAAGGCTGAAACTCATAGTAAACACCACGTGACTTTTGGTATTTGCAGTGCATCTGTTTTCTCTGCCCTTGCTGTACCTTTGTCTGGGTCTACAGAGGATCCTGGGTGACTGGTGGTTTTATTATGGCCTGGCACATCTGAATGTAAGCCACTCAGCTTGTCAACATGCTCCCAACAGAAAAACTTCACTGGAAAACCTTGCTCTGGGCTTTGAAATCTGAACAGTGGCCAACTCCAGCTGAGGGATGTGCTGAGTGCCTTTCTCTGTGAAGTTGCCGTCTGAACAATGGAAGTTTTGTGTGGGTTGAAAAGACAATGGGTAATGAACAGGACAAGTGTGTGTCACATATTTAACTGGAGATGGGTGGGTATCAACAGAAACAAAATCCTGCCACCAGCTTCTCCATAAGTGCAGCACCCTAATGCTCACATTAATAATCATAAATTATCAACACTTATACACCCCAACTTCCCCTTCTAAAGAGACTTTATATTTTACAAGCTCTAGTTTGCTTGAACATCTGGCCATACATGTGCTCCTTTGAAAGCTGCTCCTTATTAAATATTCCAGGAAACTCAAGAGGAAAACTCCCAGGAGGGGGAAAGAGGGGTATTTTTAAGAGATGTGCTTTTCCTTAATAAATTAATTAAGTGTTTAAGAAGAGACCATGGCTTGTAACAACCAGAAAGATTCTGTTGTTAATATTTTCTATAGATCTCTTTTTCAAGTGCTCGACTTTGCAACCCTGAATCAAGCTGAATAGTACTTACATTGTGCAGGCTCATTAAAGTCAAAGGGATATGCTGTGGGAGTATTATTCTGCATGTGCAAGAATTGCAAAATGTGGGCCTTTATTTTTACGTCCTTGAGACAAACTGATTCCATTTTATTATTTATTCTTTGTAGGTCCTAGAGGACACCAAATGAGATCATTGCACAAGGCACAGTACCTACATATAGCAAGACACCATTTATGATAAAAAATAGGTAAGACCAATGAACAGTGAAAGAAAGGGATTATTATTATTCCCATTTTAAAGATAGGGAAGTAAGTCATGGGAACTGAATAATTTGCCCAAGGTCCATCAAGGATCTTATGACAGAGCAATGAAAAGAACCCAGATCTTCTGCTTTCCACACTGTAATCTCCTTCCTCTTACTAGCCAGTAGTTTCATATAACTGTTGGGGCTGGAAAATGAGGATCAATCGTGTTTAAAAGAGGTTTTTGCTTTTTTTTAATAACTCATTACTGCCAGAAGGCAGGGCATGGAGGCTGAGAGCTTTGTGAAGTTCAGAATAGGATTGGACACTTAGGTCAAATTTTTGAAGAGCAGCCACAAATTTCAGATGCCTCAGGTTTTGGTTTTCCAAATGGAAATGCATAGGCTCAGATCCTTGAAGATATTCAAATATTTAACTCCCACTGATTAAAATTATATTTCAGTGGGCTTTTGTAGCCTAAATATCTTTAAAGATCTGGGCCTTAATGAAAATGTTGGTCTTTGGCTCAGTTCTCCTCTGCCAGTCATGTAGCCATTTATTCCTGTCCAAAGTATCCCAGTTAACTCTACAAGATCTTTCTTTTTCAATCAAGCTACAGCTTCTAAAGTTTTGTTCAGGCTATGAGCAGATGTTGGGAGCCAATCCAGATTGGTGTATTATGCTTATAAGAGGTCATGGACATAAATCTCCTTTCTTTCTGCAGCTGTAATAGATGCAGTGTAAAACTCTGGTCACCATATTAGGGGAGAAAGATCCTGATACAGGGCAAAGCAGAAGGCAACCAGAATGATGTAGGGTCTTTGGGGATTTCCTACTATTCAAAAAGGCTGGAAAAAAAGAGCTAAGACAAATGGTGGAAAAAAAGAAGACACCACTTTCTTCTATTCTTTAAGGTATAAAAATATCTGAAGGGAATATAGACGTGAGGGGTTACAGGGCTGTATGAGCTAGTGTCACATACAAGAAGAAGAGAGCCCTGATTCAGACTAGGGGCAAGCCAGCACACAAGAAATTTAGGCAGGATTGCCCCAGACAGAGAGGCGTTCATATACATAACAAATAACAAGCTACCAAAGGTAATAATCATGTCAATAGCTTTTTAAAGGTGCTTCATAGGAAACTGTGAGAAAAGATAAGTAATGTGGGTGGCTAAAGGAGGAAGGGAGAGTCCAGTGGTTACCAAAAGAGGCTGAGTGTGATGGAAACCCTGGCTTTCTTCCAGTTCAAGATTTCCTATCAGATTAATTATATTGCAACAGGCGCTGGGGCATTCTGTGATATATACTTCATGTATCAAAGGTGCTGTGCAAAAATCAATGGTGGCTGTAATACAATAGCATCAGCTCTATGTATTGTCCCCAAGACACACTGATGCCACCCAGATGCTTTAAAAACACAGGGTTGAAACCTAAGTCATGGTCTTGCCCCATGGTTCAAATGGGCTGAATGAAGATGGCTGTGCTCTGCAGGAGATTCCTCCTGTGGGGGGTAACACCCAGATGGTTTAGCAGCTGGCTCCTATGCCCTCCACTTCTGTAGAAGGTTTCATGAGGATATTCCTGAGGCCTGAATCCATAGCTGATACTAGGCATAACGAGAAGATTTCCTACAAAATTTCCATCATCTACTGTTTCTTAGCTATGCTGGAGTACGGCAAGAATGGTAATTTGTGTGATTCAGATCTGCAACCGCAGAAAGTTTGTTTTCCTGATCTGGTTCAGATGAATTCCAAGCTTAAGGTATCTCTTTGTCCAAATTTTGCTGGGATGATTCCAGAAACTTCTTTTACAATACCTGAACTGTCATAATTTTTCAATTTATCTGTCAAAACATTTGTTAATTTATCATGACAAGTTGTGCTTCTTTTAAAATGTATTGTTATATCACATGGAATTTCCTGTGTGTTTACCAGGGACAAACAGTGTGGTAGAATAATTGTTCAGCCTGATAAGCCATGTTTGAGGTGGGGAGAAAAGCCAAAGGACCGGTGACCCTATACAACCTATCTTTTGCTCAGAGTAAATTATAATAGTTTCTCAGTTGTTCTGTGATATGCTTCTTCAGACAACTTGATCTTCCTCCATTTATGAGGAACCTGCCAACCTGGTTGAGAATCGCTGCTCTAAGATATGCCTCTACTGGTTTTATGGTGCTCCTAGGACCACTCCTTTCAAAAGCACTAGAACTGGTTATGAGGCAGCAATGCCTCCTTGAGGCATCGCCTGCTGGTGCTCTCCAAATCTCTGTTTCCAGCATGGTTGAGGGGGGCCATAGAGTGTACCATGGGGAAAACTTTGCCAGCTCTTGTTTGTGTTCGGTGCCTGTGGAATGGGAGCAGGTAGGTGGAGGGTGCTTGAAAGCAATGCTTCTAGGGGTATAGTGGACACAATGTAGACATACCCTACAAAACACTGCTGTATGTTTTGATTTTGAGAATATGGGCAACCTACCCAAGATGAAGGCTACCTTGTGATGGCATGATGTATCCACAATTCAAGATGACAGAAATCTTGTGATATTAGCGGTCTCATGGGATCTTTAAAAGTTCAGGTCAACAGAAATCTTGAATAGCAGCTGTCATTGTGCCTTTTTCTGCTGCTTGGGGCCCAAATCCTATGAGAACAGATTTCATCAAACAGCAGACTCAAGTTATAACCCTGGGTTAACCTTGGTTAACGAGTTTTAATTTAAACTGCATCCAAATCCAGGTCTGGGTCTGAATACTATCTCCAGTGTTCATCCTCAGTCTTGGCCGTAACTCCATGGGCCAGTGGGACTGTTTCTTCCCAGAACTCTTGAGGTCTGTGCACTTTAGCAGAGCATCTTTCTTGTAACCCTTGTTTTATACCACTGTTCAGTGGTGCCATTGTAGCAACTATTGTGGGGGCTCCTGGCCTCTCACCTCTTCAGAGCTGGTATAATGGCCTGAGTGCTGTGCCTTTGCCTTTCTAATAGACAAGTTGCCAACCCCAGGCTTCATCACAGATGTTGGAAGGGGACTGAAGTTAGGCACTTTCCATCTTCCATTCAAAAAAATAAATGTTGTCTGCTGTATGGCAAATGCACTCTCAACTGTGGAAGGGTGAAGGGCAAGTGCAGTAGGGAGTGCTTTGGGAGAGTGAGAGGCAACAGGGGAGCTTTCGCAAAGCTAAATGGAAGCGAAATAACACAGAAACCTCAGATTATAAATGAAAAAAGAGAGGTTATGCAGTAATTTATGAGCAGCATAAATTGGCTTTGATGTAACAGAGAATCAGGCCCTTCCTCATTTATTCCATGATGTACTGATTATAAGTGCAAATTGCCTCATCCAGTGTGGTCAAAACAGAGTTAAACCCCCAAAAGTGCATTATGGGATTCTTTTTCCTTCCTCTCTCCTCCTCCCTCTCTCTCAAGAGCTGTGTGTTTGAAATGATATCTATTTCTCTTTGTGACAGCACACCCTGACTGCTGCCTTGACGTTCTCCCAAGCTGACATCCCAACCAGTATGACACTGATGCCTTTGGGCAGAAATCAGAGCCGGTTTGCTACATGCCTATGTGTAGCCACAGTGCCTGTAGCGCCTTGCGAGAGCCCCCAGTGCCCTGTTGGGGAAATGGAGTGAGCACGTGGGCTCTGAGTGAACTCTGAGAGGAAAGCAGGCATCATCCATAATGATCCCGCTACCCATTTTTGGCTTTAAATGTTCATAGCGACATATTTTCCTTCCCTTGCCTTTGAGAGGGTTCATTTCCTGTTTCTTCCCTCATTTCTGAGTCCTTGGGGAGCTGTGCTTTTGTGAGCTGGAAAAGGAGCGTGCAGGCATCTGATCAGCCCTTATTAGTGTCGGGAGAGATCTAACAGTTCCTGGCTTCTGGGACCATTACCTGTCATTTGGCTTTATTAAGCTGATGATAAGAAAGTTTAAAATTAAAGGCTTTATGAGTTGGCTTGCATTTAGAAAGGGAAGCGGTGACTTGGAGGGCAGCACTGAGTTTGCAAAGGGAGCATTGGAAATGGCACCAAAATTGGCTGTTTACCTTAGCACAGAGGAATCCTTTGCCAACAGGCAGAGGCTGGAATGGCCTGAGGGCATGCAGAAGTCTCCATCTCTGTTCATGCTACAACTGATTCTATGTGCGGTAGATACAAGGCAAGAAGAAAACAGTCCCAACTTGAGCCACTGCTTATAGAGAAAGGGTGGTCTTGTGGTTAAGGCTCTGTTCAGTGCTGCTACATCCTGGATCTACTGAAGAGTTCTTGAATGACAAAGGGCAAGTCACTTTACCTTCATTTCCCACTCTGTAAAATAGGCAGGCTGATGCTCATTATTTCTCCTACCCATTGTTTTCTTGTCTCTTTAGACTGTAAACTCTTTGGGGCAAGAACTGCCTCTTCCTTTATGTTTGTACAGTACCTGGCACAATGAAACCCCAATCATATTTGGGCCTTCAAAACATAAATAATGCTTCTGATCCCATGTTGACAGGGCAAATCAGATCATTAAAAGGGCTAAAAAGAAAGGATTTTTTTTCAAGGGACTGCACCACTAATGAGAGCTTCTGAGCTGATCCCTGAATTAACTTTAAAAATGCCATTTTTAATTAAATAACCTCAGTCCAGTTAGTGAATTAAGGTGTGACAAAGGAACATTTGGGGCCAATTGAAATGAAGTGCTGCTTTCACTTTTGTTTTGATGTTTTTGATCTTGTGACTATAGTGCAGCACTGTGAGTCAGGACTCTTGTTTTTAATGCCCTCATCTGCCACCAATTTGCTCTGATCTGGGATAAATCACTGATGGCTGGAATTTTCCACACAGCTCTCTGTTGTTATAGGTGCCCTGTCTTCTTTCTGCCAAAAATTGGGTGCAGGCACCAGTCTTAGTGTTCAGATGGCTAATAACTCAATTTTGGGTGCAAGGCAAACTGCAGAGCTCTACTAACTGGCAAGATTTATCCCTGCAGTGAACTGTAGTTGCAAAAATGAACATGTTTTCTGCATGCACTGTCCAAGAGAGACTGCTTTTCAAAAACCTGGCCCTTGATTGCTCTGTGCCTCAGTTTGTTCATTTTTGTCTTTGCTTTTCCTGTGTATCACTTTTCTTATCCAATTTGGACTGAAATAAAGTACTAGATTTATAGATGTAAGGGCTAGATCACTAGGTCCAGTGGTGTTAACACCATTAGGATCATTTAGTAACCTCTTCTTCATGTGGGCGATAAGATTTTTTCCCAGAATATGAATTACAGCTAGTCTTTGAGAAAGACGTCCAAGCTAGTTTTAAGGTGGTGATGTGTCCATTGTGTGCTTATTAATATGTTTTATTATATAATCACCATCTTTTCTAGGGAACTGTATCCTTATTTCAAAGTAGAATTTGTCTATGTTCAGTCCTAAACTATCTGCTTCTTAGATAAACCGAGGCCCAGAGGTTTTAGGAACCACGGAGAAAGGGAGAACAGTGTTCATGCTACTGTAATGAGC
Organism: Alligator mississippiensis; assembly: GCF_030867095.1. Classification (NCBI taxonomy): domain Eukaryota; kingdom Metazoa; phylum Chordata; order Crocodylia; family Alligatoridae; genus Alligator; species Alligator mississippiensis. The sequence continues at coordinate 24,667,805 of NC_081833.1, forward strand.
AGTATTGAAGGAAGAAGTGGAGATACATGATAAAGTGCAAGAATCTACAACTTGTAGATTCTTTACATTTACTTGTAAATCTGTAAATTCAGATTTACAAGTCTGAATTTCACTCTGTCTTTTGGGTAGCATGGGCCCATCCTTTGGAAAGTCTGTAGGCGGGAGTGGGGAATTCTGATATCAGATAAGGAGCCAACGCTTGATAGAAACGTTATGGAATTCTCTCCAATTCCTTCCATCCTTATGGAGGAGAGGATGGAGCTTTCCAAAAATGGGAAAAAGCAGAGGTTCCTGCCTCAAACAGCACAAAGACCTTCTGACCCTCTCTATTTCATGATTTAGGGTGTGATCATTAAGGTACTAAGTATCTTCTGGAAGATTCTGAATGCCTTCAACTTCCACTGACCTCATTGAGACTTCTGGGCACTCTGCATCTCTCAGAAGATGCTCAGCACCTTTCAGAAGATCAGACTGATACCCAAGGAGAGTTGCTGCTGCTTCAGTGTCTGTTGCAGAGGTGTGGGCCGTACGAAGTGAAAGTCCTGAATTTCATCCCCAATGCTGTATTCTGACATTAGCTGGTAACAATACTGTCTGTATCTCTGCAGTCACAGATCATTCATGCCTACTTGAGTTAAAAGTTGACACACCAAGAAGTAATTTATACACTATCATTCTTATTTTGCCATATCTGTATGCTTAACTATAAAGAGATGTGTCAAAAGAACATAGGTATTGCCATGCTAGAAGAAACCAATCATGCATCTAGTCTGGGTTCACATATCAGAACTTTGAATGCTCCAGAGAGAAATATTAAAAAAGGACAAGGTTGTACACTTTTACTATTTAATTTTTAGTTTTTAGATGATATTAGCTAGTAACCCTAACTATGACAGTAGTCATGTGGTGCTAAGCATTGTATAAGGAGAAGCAGCCTTTTCCTCCAGTGAATTTCCAGTTTCCATAGAGAACTAGTGGTAGAAAATATGCATTGCTATATCAAGTATACAATTGGGAACTGAGACCCAGAGGGATAAAAGGGGTTTTATACAACAAGTGTCTAGCATTAAAATGTATTGAACTTTCAATTCTTGGAGCTAAGAGCAGTACCGTAACCTCTAGACCAAGAGTCAGCAATCTATGGCCCCGATCTGATCTGACATATGGACATAGGGCTTCAGCAACATTCAGCAGCAGGGGGGCTCTAACAGCAGTTGCATTCCCCTGCTGCCCTGGGAAAACACAGTAGTAGTGGACACTTTCCCCATGCTGCCACTGGGGAAAGTGATGGTGGTGGCTGGGTCCTAGTCCCCACTCCTCCACCCACCTCTGACCTGAACTGGGTCAAACTGCCCACAGCCTTAAAAGGTTGCTGACCACTGCCCTAGACTGTCCTTCCCCTACCCTTTAGTCTATATTCCTAACCACAGCTAAAGATTAACCCCAGTTGGTCTCTTAACCATGAGGAATCACACCTTTTAGGTCATGTCTGCACTGCCTCTATGCTGAGCCATGTGTGCCAATGAGAAACATGTCTCACTGACTCCAGCCCCTGGCAAGTAGCCATTTTAGAGTAGTTCTGAGTAGCTCCAAAACCCAGGCATAAGAACTTGACAATATTTCTGAATGTATGCTCAGCACTACTCTGAAGTATCTACATTACCCAATTTCTGTGATTTGCCCTGCACAGAGCTAGACAAGCTCTCCTGCTGTTCATGTATTGTCACAATAGCACTGTAATATATTTCACTGGGGATTTATTTCATCTTTGCAGTTCTGGCCATATGGCCTGATTTGAAGCCTTTCAGAAGATAATCTTTTGGGTCTTTTAAAATTCATCTTAGTTGAAAACCACACACAAAAAATTATTACAAAGCAGCAGCGTGGAAGAGGGTTAGAGCTTGACCCAGACATAGTGCTGTGGGTGGCTGCTTTGTGTCACACGGCCTGGGAAAGGGGGTTATAACAAGCCTGACTCAGATGGATCATCTCAGGCTAGAGGCAGCCTCTGGTTTGGATAGAAGTTTTTCAACACCAATCACCATTTATGCTGCTCCAGTAGGAGACATAGCCAAGACTTCCTTGTGCCTGGCTGTTTCCACTCTATCGGTAGCTTTGTTATCCAAAGTAACCAAGGCTGTTTCAGTTTATGTAGGGAACCATCCTAGCACAATGTCTGGCCAGGATCAGAAAAGCACAATAATGATCTTTAGACCCCATCAGGCAACACCCCTTTTGAGCTGTATTTTGTATTTAGTACAACCAAGAGTCTAGCTTGTAGTATCTCAAAGCCCTATAAACTCCTTTTAGAGGGACAACAGTTTCTGAGTCACATGTCTGTGAAAATCTTCTTGGCATATTTATGTCTATTCAGGCTGGGATGAGACAATGTCCATGCTTTGATGCCTTGAATTTCACTACACATTGAAATCTCCAGAACAAATAGCGCTATTAATTATGGGGCATTGCTTTGATGAATGACACCCTAGAGACAACATCTCATTTTGTCTAAGGGAAGGCAAGTGGGATGGGGAGGTCCTGAGTGTTGGATGATGCAGGAGAAGTCTTGGGTGTTATATGATCAAGGGGAAGTTGCTTCCTCTCTTTAGTGTGCTGTGAAGTCAGTGTCAAGTCAGAGCAGTGTCTGGGCTATGTCATCTCATGATAGAGCCACATCTTCCTAGGTCAGTTTTCCTTTGTCAGAAACATATTCAGCTCTTTGCCTTCAAAGTTCTTAAATATGGTACAATTGTTTAATAGGACATGAGCTATGTAGTACTGCCTACCCTAGAAATTGCCCCTCCCTTTACCAGTTTTCCCTAGCAGCAGCCACCAAACGTGCTAGAGCTGAATGCTGTAGCTTACAAAACAAAGATGGGGCTATTAACTGGCCACTCTCAGTGAGGGGTCCAGCATTTTACAACTCCTTCCTCCACCCCCATTTGAAATAGGCCAAACCTAAGCATGCAGGTGAAGCCATTCACTTGACAAGTTTTGAAGGAAGACATGTTCCTGGGAAAGCTAAAGATGCTCTTTTACAGCTCTGATCAGTGCATGGATGAGTTAGTTCCTTATTGGTTTGTATCACTATATTTTACTACTGGGTGGTCATCATTTGTGTTTCTAAGTTTAAATATGGGTAATTGTTGCAGCACTTGAAATGTTTTGAACAAGCAACAATTCTTGTTGTCTCAACCTAATTAAATACATTTGGGAAGATCTCCAGTTGGCTTCCACTTGAGGGGCTTTAGGCTGGGGGAAAACCCATAAAGCTGACTTAGAAAATTGCTTTCTTTCAGGACAGAATACGCATTTAGATGGATCAGGGATGATTGGTGGGGGGTAGAAACAGAGGGAGGAAAATCAGGAGAGGCTAGCATCAAGATGAGGACAGGATTAAAAAACCAGAGTGCCCATAATCTCAAAGGTACCCAAAAGGTCAAAGAAAGGGGAGAGAACCAAGGTTTTGAGACCTGGCCAACAGGAGTATTAGGAGAGTTTAGTTATGGGGTATTAATGAATAGAAGAATTAGAGTGAGTAAAAATATAGAAATCATCAAGGTAGTGGCTAGAAATAGCTGATTCAGTGAATGAGGAGGTACAGGGGAAAAGAGCTGTGCTGTAATAACTGGAGAAGCAGATAAGTTTTTGGAGGAATGAGGAAACAGGAGGGTATTTGTAGGCAGAGGGGAAGAAACCAGTAGATAGAGGGAGGTACAGTGAGCAGGGTAAGAGTTAGGTCAAGGAAGGTAAATTATTGAAAATAGGGTTGGGCAGAAAATGATTTTCCTGTCAACAAATGTTTTCATGATTTCAAAAGGATTATCTGTTTTCCCATGAGAATGAAGCCAAAACTGTCCAAAGTTTTTCATAAAAAAACCAGAAAACCACTCACACACTCCAGAATAGTCTGGTGCATTTTCCATTGAGCTATGGAGTGGGAGACCAAGGTTCAAGTACCAAATCTTACTTATGTAGAACTTGAACCTTAATCTCATTCTTCTACACCCTTCCTGAGTTCATCAGCCACTCTGGTATTGGCTAGCTGACAGGAGAAACAGGGTCTTTACTTCTATGAAAGCAGGGACTTGAACCTGGGTACCTGACATCACAAGTGATTAGCTTAACACCTGGGATATTTTAACATTGGACTGGAAGGTACCACCTGGGTCATCTTCTGGGGGCCATAGCAGAAGCATTCACATTGTGACCCCTGTCAGGTAATACCTGGTAATACTTGTGAATTCTGCTAAAACTCCAAACCACAATTTTGACCCTACAAATTGACCACCTATAACCAATCATAATGTCTGTGATTCCAGATAGCCATGTATGAGGGATTAAATCCAGATAGGTGCTCAAGAACATCTGCTTTTGCCTAAGAAGGTGAGGCACAGCCACCAGAGAGGAAAGGATGGGGAAGGCTGTGGAAGGTCACCCTGGATTTTGTCAGCATATAATGCAGGTGTGGTATATAGTACTTATGAATGTATATACATGTCTACATGCATGTAATGTGTTCAGCATGTCTATTACATATGTGAACTTGACATATATGTTGCTGTATGTGGAGTATTTCCTAAGTAGATCTGCATGTGTTGCAGCCTCACTTTCACAGGTTTGCAGTTGACTAGTTCAGTTTACTTGATGGATTTTTGTTAATTCTCCCCAAACTCCAGGGTAACTTTCTGCTGAAAAATACAGAGCAGGGCAAGAGCTCTGAAATGCTTTCTCTGACCAAACAAGGAAGTAGAGAATGAAAGCCAAGTGTGACCCCTCTCCAGCTCATCTCTGTTGGGTGTTGAACACAGACCCATAGAGACATCTGTATGAGTTCATGTGAGTCCATGCGTTTGAACGGAGGATCCTGCAGGCAGTTCCTGCCTCCTTTCAAAATATCATCACAATGCCTTAGCCCTCCAGATCAGGCATAGTGTTGCTTCTGGTGCAGAGACAAATATATGAGTCGGAGGGCTAGTTGTTATTATCATAGAACAAAATCTACACTGATTTCATACTGGTTTAATTCCAGTATTCCAGAGGTTTACCTGGTGTAAAATGGCATATCCCCAGTGAGATATTTCAACTGAGTTATTCCTGACATCGTTGGCAGTGACAGTCTTTTACAGTTGAAGATGATCACTTCCACAGGTCAAGTAAAGGGTAGTAGGTAAATCCAATGATGATTAAGAAGGCTGATCATAGAGCTGCAAACTCTCTGGCAGATGCCACAGATGGTGGTTAAAGGGACAGATTTCTTGGTTTTGTTTCCTTTCCTTCCATTTCTGTCCTTTTCCCACCTCCAGGGTGAGACAGTTTCCTCAAAATAAGATGTACCTTCTCTCACAAGGTGTCACCATGTCCCAGATTAGTTTTTCCCAATTGTGATGTCAATGCCACACTTCTTTATGTTCACCTTGACGGTGTCCTTGAAGCATTTCCTCTGGCCCCTACATGTCCCTTGTCCTTGGCTGAGTTAGGAGTGTAACAGTTGTTTTTGTAAACATATATTAGACATGCATACACAATGCCCTGCCTACCACAGCTGATGTTGAATAATCGATATTTCCATATGGGTGGTGTTAGCATCAGTGAGGACACTGGCATTTGGGTGATGATCTTCCCACTTTATGCCAGGGATCTGCCAGAGATAGCTCTGGTGAAGGCATTCTAGGCTTTTCAGGTGGTCCCTGTAGGTCACCCAAGCTTCACAACCATAGAGAAGAGTTGGGGTTACCACAGCATTGTATAATAGGAGTTTTGTTCAAATCTTGATGTTGTGATTGTTGAACACATGATGATGCAGTCTTCCGAGGGCAGAAATCACGCATCAGATCCTATACTGGAACCTCTCATAGATGTTGGCTTTCTTTGAGACATGGCTGCCTAGATATGCAAAGTGTTCAACCTTCTCCAGCTCCTGTCCTGTCAATGAGGATCTTTGCCAGGGAAGTTGATTGGCCCAGAGAAGGCTGGTGAAGCACCTTTGTTTTTCCAATGTTAAGGGCTAGTCCCAGGCACTGGTATGCTTGAGAGAAGCAGTTAAGGGGCGTTTGTAGGTCCTCCTCAGTATGTGCAACAACAGAACAATCATTGGCATACTGAAGTTCCATAATTGAGGCCAATGTAACTTTGGTTTTGGCATGGAGGTGGGAGAGACTGGAAAGATTTCTATGCATCCTGTACTCAATGCCGATGCCATGTAGCAGATGGTCATGGATGTGCATCTTAATGACTTCAGGAAAGATGGAAAACAGAATTGGTGCAATCACACAGCCTGTCATGTTGTCTGAAGATAGTGTTAGTAATGACAAGGTTATGCTCTGCACATTTACTCAGTAAAAGGACCTCCGCATGGATTGCCATCTTGACAGGATGGAGAGGCTTGCATGTACCAATGACCCTAAAAGCAACACCATTGGGAGTCTTGTATTCCTGGTAGGGTCACCCATGGCAGTCAGTTCAAAGGTGAGGTATTAAATGAAGATCAATCTGATCCAACACAACACAAAGACAATCAACAGTGGAGCAGCCAGATGCAGAGACATATTTCGCAACAGCTGTGACGGTAGATGAAGACTGCAGTGGAAGGGTAACCCCAGTTGTCTTGGATCTCCTTGCTACTGGACACAGGCTTCTCTTCTGCCAAGATCCATGAGGCTGTTGATGTGCAAGAGCCTCTTCACATAAAACACATCATGCACAGGCTTCTCCCACTAGTCCAACATCTACTACAATAACCAATACCAATACCCATAACTTTCACAAAGTCCTGTGGCGATCGAGAAGTGGCAATGGGAACAGATTAAGTGATCACCAGGAGTCTCTAGACATGGATCCACATGCAGGGGGTGGTCACATGGTGGTCACTTCACCATTGGTATGAACCAAAAGGGTAATTCGGCAGCTGTAATTATGACTGAGCAATCCTTTTTAAGATCCCTTCTGCTCACCCTGCATGGGGAGAGGTTTAGAAAAGATGTCCCAAACATAGGTTGTCTGACTTTACCTTACCCAATTGGATCGCTACTTCCAGAAGGTTTACTCAAATTGCTGTTGAAACACAAAAATGTCCTTTGCATCCTGGAATGTATGAACCCTACTAGATGATCCAAACAATAACAGACCTGAATGTAGAACAGCTATTGTTGCCTGAGAACTCTCACAGTATAATTTTGATATCACTGTTCTCAGCAAGACCAGATGTGTAGACAAGGACCACCTGAGGGAGGAAGGGGATGGCTATACAGTATTGTCTTCTGGAAAGGGAAACCTGCAAATGACAGGAGAATAGCTGGCATTGATTTCACCAGTAAAAACCGGATTGTCAGCCAAATGATCAAATTCCCTGTTGGCATTAATGAGTGCCTCATGAATCTCCATCTCCAACTGACCAACACTTTGTTTGCTACCATCATCAGTGCATATGCCCCAATACTTGGTGCCGAGGAAGAACAAAAAGAACACTTTTATGCTGACCTGAAGGAAATCCTGACTATCATCCTGAAAAAGGACAAGATCATCTTTCATGAAAATTTCAGTGTGAGAGTTGGCTGGGACTTTAAGATGTGGAGAGGCACCATTGGGAAGGAAGGAGTGAGCAAAGTGAATTTCAATGGCTCCTGACATATACCAGTGAACAAAAGAGAAGGACCAGCCCCTAAATCCCTGATTAACAAACCATGTAAGCACTTCACTGAATCTAGTCTTAAATGTTGGTGAAACTAGACAATAAAGGGATGAGCTAACTGAATGAACCCTAAAGGGCACGAATAATGTTGTTTGGTAATATCTTTTATTGGACCAACAATATAGTTTGGAGAGATAATAGACAAGCTTTAGGGCACAAAATAGTCCTTAGGTCCCAGTGGTGACATGTAGGGGGTGCCCAGGGGTGCACGTGCACCCCCTGAGAGTGCCGGTGCACCCCCTGACCAGCCACGCTTACCACTTAGGCAATGGGCAGTGGGGGCAGATGAGAGCACTGGTGCCCCTCCCACAAGTACTGGCTGATTGCTGCAGCTGCTCCAAGAAGCAACCACAGCCACTCCCAGAAGCAACTGTAGTGATTGGCTGCAGTGACCGGCCATTGTGGAATTGGCCACAGGGGTCTTCCCGGGCATCAAGATCGGCCACGAGGGGACCCTCCCCCACCCCCCCCCGTCAGTGGGATTGGCTATGGGGGGGACCCTCTCCCTGGCCAGTGGGACTGATTGCAGGGGGGGCACATGACCCCCCTGACAAAGGAAGCACCAGTCGCCCATGTTAGGTCCAGTGAAAAACACGATGCTTGAACACTCATGGTCACAGCACCACAATCATACTAATAATGTGGCTGTGGAATTGAAACCTATGCCTACTCCAGGGCACTGTGTTTGAAGGTTTAATGATTACAGTACAACACTTTGATCATTTGAATCAATTTGTAAAGAAACAAGGCAGGGTTAGTTGGCTTGCACTGGTATAATGCTGTCACAGCTCATTTGCTTTTAGTCCCAGAGTTAGCTAGTTAAAAGCTAGCTTAGTTATCTCTGTATTATACAGTAGTGGTGTCTGTAGTGTGGAGACACTTTGAATTTTTGATACCTAAACCACCTATTACAGTGAAATTCACTTATATGGGACCCAAGCTATGGCCTTCCTACTCAGTTCACTCCAGGATAGCTTTTCTCTCGGGCTCTGTAACAACAGCTCGGATTCATTTGCTGATTAAAAATGCCTACCTCTTGTTCATAGGCTTTAGTTCTAGGCAGGCAAGTCTGTACTCTAAGATCCCAAACCCAGAGCATTGCAGGTAGCTGGAGACCATGTTCCGGGTTCCCAATCCCAAAGACTCCATGATGATGGGAGCACTAAAAATATTGGACACACAAGTAGTGATAGACTAATAATGGTGAACAAGCAAATCTGTAAAATAGACTTCAGCAAATATTTCACCATAAATGCTTTATTCCATACATTTAGAGTTTCCCTCTTCTTGTGAATTTCCTGCAGGTTGATTTCTGTGTCCTCAAATCTGTTAATTTCCAGTTCACCATGTATTGTCTGTATTTCGTTTTTGCTCTGTAGAAAGTCAGTAGCAAAGCCCCAAACCTGAACCCAGAGTCTATATCCAAGTTCCCTGCTCATATCAGCAACATATGCAGCTTCTCATAAAGGTGGGAGAAGGTAAAGTGGGAAGGATTTTCCAGACTAATTTATTTAAGAAGGTGACAGCCAACCAATCTTGCAGTTAAATAGTTGAGACCACATTATTTCTACAAGCAAGATATTGTCCATAACTTAACTGTCTCTCATTATATATTTGCCTACTCCCCAGTATAATGGGACCTTACCCTTGGTTGAAGCATCTAGACATTGTGTTAATGCAAATAGATATATAGCCAACCTATATAGTCTGTGGTTGCAAAATTTATTTTAGACTCTAAGCTTGGAATAAAGTGTGTGTGATATTCTGCATCTGTAGACAGCCTGAAACTATAGTTTTGAGAAAAGTCAGCTGCCCAACCCCTCCCCTCCTCCCCCCCAGCCCCATTTGTTGTAATGAAGGTGTTAACTCTGAGACAAAAAGTTGATTTAGATTGATTTCAGTGGGAATTAGGGTCTTAAATGCCTTTAAAAGTCAAGTCTTAACTCCTACAGTGGATCTTAAACCACCCCCCCAAGACTACTCCAGTTTGTGCCATGTGTTGCAAATACAGAAATTTGTAGTACACTCTAAAGTGAAGAATGGGAATGACTTTAAAAATAATGTCAATATAATGCCAATAAAAGCAACACAGGAACTACTGCTGAAAGTATATTTATCTATTTCCTTAATTAATTCATTGAAAATACCATATTTTAATGTAAGCGAAACCACACAATTTCCAGGATGTTTCTCTGTGCTGTGCCTTCCAGAATTTAGGGGCACATGCCACAGAATTTAAATGCAGTTTTCTTTTGAATGTAAAAGACCACCTATTTGCTGTATGCTAAACCAAACTCTCTGGAGGGATCTCTTATAGGCCTCTCTGAGAGGAACAGTATACACCACCTCGTCAGAGAATAAATCAATCAAAAGAACAAACTTCCAGAGGATCGCAGAGGGGGAAAAATATGGCAAAGTTAACCTGTTAAAAAACTGAGCTGTCAGATTAATACATTTTCTATTCATGTTTATAAAAAACAGTGAAGTGTCCTGAAAAATAGCTGGTAAAGAAAAAAGTGTTTTGTTGTAGTGGAATATGGTGATTTTGGTGATTTGTGTTTGTAAATCTTAAACGTAGATGAAAGGAGGGGGCGGGAAGGAGGGATTATGGGCTTCAGAAGCAAACAAAATATATTAGCCTATTGAAATAAATGCAAATATTTTCCAAATAGATATTGGAATAGATGTTGGGATGTCAACTGATCTTAACAAAGTGTGTTTGACTACAAATATAGGCATCTGAGCAATATGAGTCTATTCCACTGAAGGTGCTTAAAAGCTTAGTTCTTCTCTTTGACTGATTTTTCTAGTTATTGAAACAACTTGGATACTAAGATTCAGAGCTAGTCACGGAGTTCACCAACAAACTCATTATATTTTAGATCTGAGCTGCATTTCTGCCAACAGTCTTCTTTTTTTGACAAGCTGAGAATCTCTTTTCTCTCCTCAGCATTTTACCTTACTGTCCGGCAAAGAGAGAGAGAGAGGAAACAGGATTTCAGCTTTGATTTCTTTGCAGCGACATGCAGACAGAAGCAGTTCATGGAAATCCTGCACAGCAGAGGTTAATGTGACCCACATATAATTGTGTGAAAAGATGCCACTCTGCGCCTTTGTCAAAGAGGCTTCTTGTTACAGCCCTAGCTATCTAGTCCCTAACCCCTTCAGCAAAGCACAGTTTTCTTGCATTAAATCACCACTGCCCTCTTGCCAGCTGCTTAGAGTTTACACATTATACAGAGGAGATTTATTATATATATTTATATATTTTTTAAAAGTGACAGATTGTCTACTAACATATATGGGTTTGTCTTGAAATGAACTACGTGCATGTGATGGCCAAACCAACAGACGTTGTGTGTGTGTGTGCACGCGTGTGTTGTGTGCCTGCGCAGTTTGTATTTTTCTTCCCTTCTATTGGAAATCGGAGAGGCTGGGACACTCAAGCTTTTGATGTCGCTTCTCTCTGAAATATTCATGATGAGTTGAGGACCTTGTTTCTTTGATACCTGCCATTTATTTATGTGCCGCTGATGATAACTGCTGCTAAGTACATATGTCAGTGACATGGTTGAGTGAGTTGGATGATAAGGAGATGAAGGGCAAGGGAGGGGAGGAGAGTGTGATAGAATAAGATGACTTTATAAACTCTTAGGGCATTTTAGGAGACTGCCATGTCCTTTTATTCACCCCACTTTGTTCTTGTGAATAAAGCCTGTTTTCTCTGATTCCTCCTCTGCTTTTCCTCTGTGTTGGAAATATGCTAGTTTGCTGCTGCTTCTTAAAGATAATGACTGGCTTGCTGTCAAATTAACTGTTAATGAATTAGTCAGTTACTCTGGTAGGTAAAAGAAAGAAAAATAGGCCTGTGGAACTAGGAAGATCCATACAATTCTTCCTGGGTCAGGAGCAGATATCTTACAAGTCATTGAGACAGACTTAGGATAGCAGGGTTGCCAGATGGCTGACAGGGGCACACCATAAGATATGTAAAGATGAAGGAAAATGAAAATGAGGGTAGGTGGGTAGGAAAGTACTATACATCCCAGAAATGTTTGAAATTTGAGTGGGCAAGTCTCAGTGATCTTGGGTGATTTCATTACTTGGAGGGACTCTAGCATAGTTATCCTGCTGTGGGGCACACTTATCTACTACCATTTAAGAGATGGGTAAGAACATGACAAAATATATGGAAAAAATTAGCTTTGGTGTATACCTACTAAGGTTTACTATAAATTCCTTGTCACACTGATAGGCTTAGTATAAGGGCTACTGGACAGACAGATTATAGATAGGGATCAGGAGAGATACACCAAGGATAAATTGGGTTCCTTTTGACTGTGAGTCTGTTCATTGAATTTAGAAGGTCAAGCATACAGAGAACAGTGTAGCATGGAGATCTTGAACAGAGGGAACAGGTCTTTCAAGCACTAGGTGTATTGATAGAGGACCTTCATCCCCGCCTGTGAGGATGGGAGGTCTGAAGGTTAAGGATATGGAACAGAACATCATTTTGAGTTCTCCATTACTTAAAATGGTTGAGAGAGTTAAAAAAGTAGCATGTCCCTCTTAGAGCATTATTTTTATATAAAACCATCTCTCTTTCTCTCTCTCCTCTTTCTTGGCTTTCATAATTTTCCTGTAACTCGAGTACACCCAAGGGTGTGCTCTATTCTCAATCAGATGGGATGGGTAGTCAGGAGAGGGTGCCGTGAGAGGGATGCCAGAATTTCGAACAGATCCCTCTTTCCTCTGCAGAGTTAGCCCAAGCCCAAAGTTCTTAACTATATACAATTTATTGAGTTATAATATACATAATCATAAAGCTAAATATCATATGCATATATTTACACAGTGAACATTAACCAATAACTAAGGTCAAACCCTAAATAACACTACTTACCCATTACAATAAAATAATTTTAGCAGCATCAATGCAATACCACATCACAATATAATATTTCAATTACAAAATATAAGGCACAAACAGGAACAATCTTAATAACACCTGTTCCTTAATATGGTCCCTGACCCATGGCAAGAGATAGTCCTCCTTCCAATGGGGCCCCTTGGGGGGTGTCCAGGAAGCACCAGGGGCCCCTCTCCTTAGGGCCTTGACTAGGGGGGGCTGCTCACCCAGCCCCTTCTCTGGGTTTGCCCACCCCAAATGTCTTTCCCCTGTGGGACCCAAGGGCCCAATGACTCACATTCCTTCAGGTGGTGGTGGTCAGGGCGCAGCTCGATGGGGTCTCCTCTGCTGGAGTGCCTCTCCAGGCCTCTCCCGTACCGCTGGGCTCCTCCCCACCCTGTGCCCCACTCTGGGCACCGAGGGCTCAGCTCCTCTCAGCTGCTGCACCACTGCTGATGGCTTCTGGGTGCTGGGCCTCACGCTGCAGCATTACCATTTCCCCATGCCCTGGCTTGGCACCAAGAGCTCTTTTAGCACAGGCTGGACCTTTCAGTCTCTGGCTGTCCGTCCTTATGCCGAGTGGCTAACCCAAACAGCCTCCACTGCTCCCTGGCACCGCTCCCTTGTGCGTTGCTTGTGCACCTCCCTGCCCAGCCTCCTGCCAGGGTTACTCACAATGATGCCTGAGTTGCCCTGCCATGGCTCCCAAGGCTCGGGCCCGTGTGCCTCCCTGCATACCATATGGCCTGCTGGCCCTCTGGGGTTGCAGGCTTGAGCCACTGCTTGCAGCTCCCAAAGGCTGGGCTCCATGCACTGAACCATGTACCGTGATGGGCCCCAGTGGTCTCACGCCGCTCCCAGGACTGGGTCTCCACGCACCATCCCTGTGCACCGTCAACAGCCCGAGTGGTCTTGCACCACTCCCAAGGCTGCTCCTCCAGTGGCAGCTTCAGGAGCCTTGGGCCTATTGCCCACTGGGAGAGAGCTCCCAAGCTTTTCTTGGCTCCACTTTTCTTGAATCCCTCGCTGGATCTGCCACTGGTGCTGGGCACGCATCTCCTTTTATACGTGCCGGGGCTCCTCCCCTGAAGTCTTCTGGACCTGACAGCTTACAGTCTTCAGTCAGGTCTGGGGGAGCTCTTCTCCCCCTCCCCTCAGGAAAGGGGCATGACTCTATTTCTCTTGCTGCCTCCTGATTGGTGGATGGGCTCCACCAATCAAAACAGCAGGATCTCAAGCCTGGTTCTCAACCCAAGCTCTGAAAGGGGAGCTTCCTACATTCCTTTGAGAAGTTACACCTGAAACGCAGATGAATAATTGTGTGAAAGCGTCTGAAGCTGGGCATCTCTGAAGTTGGGCATCTCAGAAAATGGTGGAAAGAAAGAGGACTTAGAAGGCAGGCCTAATATAAAAAATGAGGAAGAGGCCTTTGTATGTGTTCCTTGAACTGCAGCCATTCTAGAGAGACAGGCAATAATGTGGCATGGAAAAGGGAGTTGAGTCTGGAGAGGTATTTATTTAAGATGGATATCAAATCTCAGAATAGCAAGTGGGAGTCTATTTCAAGGGAAGAACAGGATGTTGCCAGGAGGGAGGGTGGCTGACCAGAATGATTTACTGTGAGAGATCACTTGCAGGAAGTCAGTGGAGATATGGGACTGTATAAAACACAGGCCAAGGACCCAGGGTGAGGACAAAGGCTAATGCTCTCTGAGGTTCTAGTTCCTCAAAACAGGGCTAAGTAGGGAACTGGGTGGTCTCATATCAGGGCCATCCTTGGTGGTCCCATGTGCTTATGCTCCAGCCAGTTTCCTTATTCCTGTGTGTCTTTCACAACAGTTCAGCCTTCTCTTGGCTCTGTTATATAGGTTCATGCCATAGAAAGATGCATAAAAATGCTACCGTGGTTGAAAGAGATTTCTAGTCCTTGTCAGGGCAGGAGTAATTTGGTGATTACACAGGCAATTGCACACATGGGGGCTTTTGACAGCATAATATTCTAGTGCTCATATGTCTCAACAGGGTCCATTCCCCCATGTCAGAGATATTCTCTGAGATGCAAGAAATGAGAAGATTGCCAGCATAAGAGGAGTCAAGGTCATGGATAACCTTCCAGGCCATAAACAGGATTTGAAAGCCTATAAGGATGTAAAGCTTTAACTAGCTGTCAATATAAAATCTACATGTCTAGGGAAATGTAATGGTTCATTTAGCTTGAGCAAGATGCCACACTATAGGCTCCTGTGTCATTTCAGGCTGGTGGATACAGTACATATTGAATATTAACCACAGTAACCTTATGTCTTGTCTATTTCCTAACATCATCATTATCTTCATCATCATTAATATTCTGTATTATAGTTACCCAGCTACATGAACACAATTGAAGTTGGTTCCCATTTGGGTTAGGAATTGTATGAATCCATAAGAACATATAGCCCCTGGCATAAGGAATCTCTACTCTAAATAAACAAGGCACACAGCAGTTGGAAGAAAAGAAGAATTGTTATGTCTGTTTTGCAGGTGTGGAAACGTTGTCCTTTTATTTAACTTGCTCTATATTGTGGTCACCTCATCTCTGTTTCATGGTCTGTGACTATGTTTCTTTTCTAGTCTACACTGAGTTCATGATTTATCACTTCTGAAATCAGCAGTGTTCTGTGCAATGTTCAGGGACAGGGCTTTCTTCCATCTGGTCCGAAGCTGGTAGAACACCTTTCCATATGGTCTTTACACCTGTGGTTCTCTTAGCACTTCCTTTCCTTTTGTGCTTTTCATCACTGAGGGCTGCATTCAGCAATGCAACATGATGCATAGCAAGGATGATATATGCTGTAGTCAGGTAAATGGATTCAAGCCTCATGATGAGAGGAATGTATTTGAAGGATGTTTCTCAGATGGCAGAAGAAACCTTTATCTGCCTTCAGAAAGAAGTCCCTAAATCCATGATACAATAGGAAGTACAGCAGCGGTGTTTCAGGCCTTTCTTCTGTTCATGGTGGTACCTTCAACCATACCAATAGCTGATTCCTTATTTTGGAAGATCCATGTTGTGAGCAAATAAGAAAATCCTTTGTTATATCCATTCAGCCCCATACTGTCTGGGTCTAAGAGTTCCAGTTGTGACTGAAGGTTTGTGATATGGATATCTCTTCACTAGTAAGGAGCTAGATGGAAACCACAAACTAATCCTTTATATTAGCCATTGGATAAATGTTGACTTTTGCTTGTTAAAGCCCTAATGCTGGGCAGACCAAGAAGTGAAAACCTGTTTCATTAACAGTATTCTGTGCTGTCTAGTCCCCCTAAATGGCTGTTTGATGGACTCAAATGCTGCTGGACTCCATGATCTATTGAGATTTCTTTTCTCTCTTGTCTGTATTGATTTTATTCTATTTGGCATGGTGACCCTCTTTTATCTTATTTGACTTTTTCTCTTCTTTGCTCCCCACCTTGTTTGTTATTCCAGGATGAACATTTGGCTGGCATGCTTCTAAAGGCCAGTGCACTGCACATTACCCCTGAGATGTTCAAATATTTGCACCTCTTCAACCTCTGACTCAATGGACGTGGGCAGTGGCACAAGGAGGTGCAGCTAAGGGCAGAGGTAGAGAAGCAGAGGGTGTGAAGTTAGTACACAGTGGCTGCTGCCGTTGGCTTGAAGTTCATAGAAAGAGAGCTTTTTTTCATCTACTGAGCATACAGTGTTGGGTCATAAGGAAAAATGGGAATTTTCAGTACTGGACAGAGGAATGTGAGTGAGATGAATATGGTATATGGGTTTGTAATGTTGCATATATCCATCTGTGTGATTGTATGGCCTTAAGATTTGTGTCAGATGTAGGTTTATTTACATAGATTTGTATGTATGTGTGATGTGTAATGCAGGTAATTAGCACATGAGGAACATTATTGTATAGCAAAGGAAATCTCTTCATAGTAAGAATGTCTAACCAGCAACCAGGGTGGTACTCTAAACACAAGAGTATCCATTGGTACCATCTATCTAATTTACAGCTTCCTATACTTCAACCTATCACACATGTGTAAACATATGTGCGTGCAAAGCTTAGTGATTTTGTATGACCATCAGAAGTGTTAGCATGTTTGTATGATGACATGTGTGTGTAATCTATAGGATTGTGTATGCAGGTTACACATTTTCTCTTGAATTCTCCCCTTCAGTAGTAGGGTTGCAGTGTTGCTCCAGCCATGTTGGTCCAGGAAACATGCCAGAAGTCAGGGGGTTTTTTTGTGATATCTCTTATTGTACCAGCAAGAGCCAAGAACACAGAAATCATATGTAGTACTCAGAATAGGTAGGATAATGGCTTTTTGGCAGGTTTAGCCATGCCAATTGGCTTGTCACTGAAGAAGTCAGTGGATGTAGTACACAAGGACAAGTACAGAGTGCTGCACCTAGGGTGCAAAAATATTCAGCACATCTATGGGCTAAGAAGCGACCCTCTCAGCAGCACAGAAGTGGAAAGGGATCTCAGAGCCATAGTGGACTCCAAGATGAACATGAGTCATCAGTGTGATGAAATAATCAGCAAAGCTAACCGCACTTTATCATGCATCAGCAGATGCATGACAAATAGATCCAAGGAGGTATTACTTCCCCTCTATGTGGCATTGGTCAGTGCGCAGTTGGAGTACTGCATGCAGTTTTGAGCACAGTACTTCAAGAAGGATGTTGATAGATTCGAGAGGGTCCAGAGGAGGGCCACTTGTATGATTAAGGGCTTACAGGGCAAGCCCTATGAGAAAAGACTGAGGGACCTGGATCTCTTCAGCCTCCGCAAGAGAAGGCTGAGAGGTGATCTTGTGGCCACCTACAGATTCATTAGGGGGACGCAGCAAGGGATCAGAGATGCTCTGTTCACCAGGGTGCTTCTTGGGGTAACAAGGAACAATGGTCACAAACTGACAGAGAGAAGATTTAGGCTAGATATCATGAAAAACTTATTCATGGCAAGGGTGGCCAAAATTTGGAATGGGCTTCCAAGGAAGGTGGTGCTCTCCCCTACCTTGGGGGGTCTTTAAGAGAAGGTGGGATAGGCATCTGGCTGGGGTCATCTGATCCCAGCACTCTTTCCTGCCTAAGCAGGGAGTCGGACTCAATGATCTGTTGAGGTCCCTTCCAACCCTAGCATCTACGAATCTATGAATCTATAAGTCAGACTATCATGCTTGGCTAGGACCAAATTTACTTTAATCTTCTTTTCCAGTGCTACTGGAAAGGTCCTGGATTCCAGAAGTTGTTACATCCTCAGCTGATGTAAAAATATTCACATTAGAGCATCAGGCTCAGCATTGGGGTGATTGTCTTCACTTCAAACTTAGCTTGAATATTGCCTTTAATTTGATTTCCATTCTCCCACAAAAACTCATTTGAATGTGGTTACACTGTCCCAGCCGCTACTGTGCAGGCTACCACTACAGTTAACACAACTTGTCAGTTGCTCCCATGACCACTCCTTGCAACTTGAGTGTTGTTTCTATCACAGGGAAGCCATACCCAGAGCTGTTTATCCCTTTAAGGGCACCTCCCCACTGTCTAACTTGTTGACCACCTGCATGTTGCCTGGTCTCACCTAGCTTAACTTGTTTGATCTGGCAAAACAGTTACTTTTTTGCTATTTGCTCATTGTATCTTCTTCCCAGTTTGAAGTTTGCCGTCCCAGTTTGAAGCTTGTGGCCCCTTGCCTCTGTACCAATAACCCTTCCATGAGCTGTTGGCCCTTGCTCTGCTGCTTCATTTCCATCTGGTGCTTTTAGCCTGGATTGAATCCATTGCTTGGGTAGACCTGATTAATAACCTTATTGACAATCAGGTTGACCCTTGTGCGATGAGCTGACATGCTCCGTATTTCACAGGCAGGCATTTGATGTGTATCGAAGACGCGGTCAGGTCATCAGAACAGCCAATTAAAACAATAAAGAGAGAGGAGGGGAAAATGAGGTTTTAACTCTTTACAGCTTATCTCAAACCACTGTAGCCCTGCCAAAAAAAATGGAAGTATGCGGTTGGTAGGGAAGTAAAAACATAGATTTCTTTTGAATGTTTCTGGACTCCTCTAGAGAAATTAAGGGTGCTGGGACCAGGAATCTCTTTGGTTTTCTATATTTTTTAAGGACTTACATGACTTGGAATGCTGCCTGTGAATTTGCTGACATCCCTTCTTTTTGGACAGTATATTGTAAAGAAGTTCATTGATGTGTGAGAGAACATATATGCCTGTCTCAGATTCAAGATCCTGTGTGCAGTACTGCTAACAAAAGCTATTGCTATCTATAAAGTTTGTGGTATCTTTGAAGTACAAGTATTTTCAGCACCTTGAATTCCACTTGAAGTCAATGGCAGTTGAGGGAAGTCAACACCTTGTGAGTCAGGATCTGATTTAATATAAGTTATCAGCTCTGTATGATGGTGTTGCAAGAACAGTTACCCTGCAGGAGGACCTTAGATGACAGTTTGTTGTGGGTAAGCATCTGTCCAAAGGATGAACAGAACCACTGATATCAGAGACCTGAAAAAGTCTGTAATCTATTAACTGATAATGTCCATGCCAATGCAGGATTGTTCTTAACCATGCTTACTCTAATGTTATTTTCAGGGCTGTCATCCAAAATGACACAGTCTTCCTTGTGGTGTCAGCAACAATGCAAGAGGGGCTAAGATGAGACCACCAAAGTTTTCTGTTTCTATTCAACTTGTTTGGAACCTAAGTGTACTTAAGATGCCTGAATACAGTCCTATACCATGGTATTCCCATCCTGAAAATCCATTAATGCATCTTCTTTTGTAAAACACCATAATCTTATTCTTAAGAATGAATTGCAAAAAAGCAGCAAAGAGGAGGAGAACCCACTCACCTTTTTCATTAATTGTTTCTCAAGGGCTAAGTCCACCAAAATACCTAATTGTGATAGAATCTGGCCTTTCACATGTTGTGACTCAAGTCAGTCTTGCCCTGAGGTTTCCAGAAATCAAATTCAATAGAAAGACTTCCAGAAGTGAGCATGATTCAGTGCAAAAGTTAATGAAGATGGTCCAATGGATTATGATTGAGACATCAGTTCAGTTTTTGCTTTAAACAACAATGTCTATGACTTTGGGCAAATCTCCTAGAGCATATCTACATTGTGGCGGCAGCATCCCCTGGCCAGGCCAGCCTTGACCTCATCCCACCTACCCTCTTCCACTCACACACTCCAAAGAAGGAAATAGGCCAGTATGGCCACTAGAACAACAAGAGAACAACCTTTCCCAAGTATAGTGCCCTCAACAAGGTATTGAGAGCAGCTACATAATTATGTCCTATAACAATGAGGACCAATCTTTTTGGCAGCTGTGCCTCCAGTTAGCCCCACACCTTCCCCAAGTGCCACTCCAGTCCCCTTTCCCTGCCTGATCAACTGGCCTGCTTTATGTTCCCTTCCCTGTGTGCCCTGCCTGATTTGCTGCTCAGCTTTCTGCTGCTGTGTTGCAATTCCCCTCCCTGGTGTTACAAGGGGACTTGTACAAGGGAGGGGACCTCCCTGGTCCCCTCCATTCCCCTCCTCAGTCACATGCAGAGGCTGTCTGTGCCACTTGTGGCACACATACCTTAGGTTGGCCACCCTTGTTCTGGAATAGGGATATCAAACTCCATCCCCAGGGCTGGATCCAATCATGGGGCTCCTCATGAGCCAGATCTGAACTTAGCAGCTGCAGGAGAAGTGGCTGTGAGGTAAGTGGCAGCAGGGCCGGTGAGGGAGGCAGCAGGCGAGTGGCGTATTGGCACAGCCCTCACTCACCCCTCTGTTGATGACAGCTACATCCAGCAGGTCCACCGTAGCCCTGGATTCTGTGATAGGTTCTACCCCCAAGTTTTCTCTCTCCCACACCTCCAATTGTCCCTGGCCTGCAAGGAGCCCTGCAGGCCAGAGGGAACAACTCCCTGATCTAAATGCAGCTACGGGCTGGATATATAATGCCTTTGTTCTAAAATATCTCCACCAGCATCTTGCAAACAGGAGTGTGTAGGTGGCATATTGTCAGTAGCAAAATGCGGATAAATAGTCCCTACCTTCCAGGGGTCCTGTGAGGTTGAAATCCAGAAAACACTATGGAGATGAGGGCCGTATGAATAGATGAGTGTAAAGGTAGAAAAATCTGTCCCTGAAACCATGCTGTATTGTACTACAGGGCAGCACACATTCTTAAAATATCTCTTTTCCCTTGCTTGTTCTTCCCCAGGTTTTGCTTTAATACCGCAAGTTCACTAATGCAAAGGCACTGAATCCATTTTCTGACTGGTGGGAAACTGGTGGTTATATGTCAAGAGATTTATTTAATTGTTTGGCTATTAAAAAAAGCAGATGGTCTATTGAGTGAAAGCTTTTATGCTTTTAAATGAGGTGTTGCTGTGATCAAGCGATGATTAGAGTTTAAACAGCAGTGATTTCCTCAAAATATATTGGAAATAATAACTGGCTTGTTTGATTGCCCGAGTAACTGTACCACCTTACTGCCAAGAAACTCATCTGTACTGCTGATAATAATAATAGCTACTTTTTTCCCATTAGCCATGAGGCAGATAGATATAATATTCAGGGACAGGAACATCTTCATTAAACAGCATGAAAAGCGAGCACACTTCACAGATCAGCCTCAATGATAATGGACCAAAGAGACTTCAGGGAAGGTTAGCAGTGCTGCATATACTACATATGTAAAAGATATTATTGAGATATGGGCAACAGTTACCCTTAAGATTCTTTGAAAATCCCAACTTAATAGTTAGAGAGTCCCAAATGGCCTACTTTAGCATGACTTGTTCTGGTCCCAGTTCTCTTAATGGTAAGCTTACTATTTTTTCTTTACTGAATAAAAAAACCAAGATGACAAAATGGATTTATTTGACTAAAGAAACAGTTCCAGCCCTACAATAGCAAAGCTATTGCTATCGACACCCGTACCTCTATCTGGATAGCTCAGATAACAATAATTGTTCCCCGCCCCCACAAAAAAAAAAACCTCCGTGGAAAGATCATTTTCTTTAAAAGTTTTCAGTCATAAAATAAATTCCCAACTAACTCTAGTCCCAGGGGCTCATTCATAGCAAGAAGAGCAGCACAGAACTATTACATTCAAATAGTCTCTTGTGGGGGACCTGAACTGCTTGGCCTTAAGAAAAGGACCTGTGCATGAAGGCAAATGACAAAAGCATTTCCCGTGCCCTTCCTCACCTATCACTTTTCTTGGCTTTGTGTCAACCAGTAAATTTAAGTACAAACAGCTGCATGTTCCAGGTACCATTACCATGTAGGAACTAGGAAGTTGCTTACCCTGAGATGTAAGCAGGAGTAGTATATTTCTGGTTTCTATGTCCTGCCTGGAAAATCACTGGTGTGAAGACTGAGGAGAGTCAGTTGGTCTCTGTCAACACCACCATAAGGCAGAGTAGCAATATTTGAACAGGACTAAGCTCATCTTCCATTGAGCCTAAGTGCCATTTAACAACATCAGCCGCACACCTCTCTCAGTTGGACACCGATTACTCCCAGTTGGAGAGCTGTCAGTAATGGGAAAGCCATCCATCTTGGTGGGAAGTGATTTCACCCAGCAGGGGGGCACCTCTCTGCAGCCAGAGGAACAAAACACTGACAGGTTTGATGTATTTATCACTCTCTTGCTAGATAAACACCCCCACAGGAGAGCACTGGGGAAGAGAGAAGTGGGAGGGAGTGCTACTGGCCATTTGGACTGGAAGGTGGGGACAAGTGCTGAGTGGTGAAGAGTTACATGCATGCAGCGGGTAGCAGGGAGAAATAACAGGTGGGGAAGGGAAGGCTCAAGGGAGGCAGCACACAGACAAAGAAGAAAATAATTAAAAAAGGCCATTCTAGCACTCATGAGGGTTCAGTGTTTAACCTGTGTTAATCTCTTGGGAGTCAAGAATGCTGAGGAATAAGAAATAATAAAGTAAAAGTGACCGCGGTCAAGAGCAGAGGTGGTCAACCCGTGGTTGCTACAAGTGGCAGATGCAGTCTTTGTGTGTGGCATGTGGCAGATAGGGGAGGAGATAGGGCAGGAAGTGGAAAGCAAAGCAGCAAATTTGGACAGGGAATACAGGAATGGAAGCAGAAAGCAAAGCAGAAGATTGAGCAAGGGAAGGGGATTCAAGTGGCTCTCAGGAAGGGTATGGAGCTGATTTGTGACATGCCTGCCAAAAAGGTTGGGCCCCTTTGGTAAAGAGAATAGAGCAGGGAGCCACAGCCAAAGCAAACAACTGGGGTCCCACCAAGCAGTATGGCTGTTGAAGGAATCTAAAGTTTTTGGCACCTGGTAGGAATAGACCTCTTGTTATTCTCTAGGAGGAAGCAATAGGGATCTCCCGAAAGAAGTCAAAATGCTGCAGGCTGTTGGTGCTCTCTGCATCACATGCCACCACCTATATACATGCATTTCCTTCAGTAGATGATTGCTAGGAACCTAAACTGCCATGCAATATGTTGTACTCTTGACCAAGGCTCACTTTTGTTCAGTTTCTCCTGTGATCTGTATTTCCCTGGCTAAGGGTACCCCTGGGACATTCACCATCTTTTCAAAAGTGTCTCTCCCAGGTTGCTATGTAGGCTCCATTACATACACCCCAAGGAATTATGCAATTATGTGCCCACTCAATTTTACATATAAAATGTATGACCGCACATAATTGCATAATTTTGCATAATTTAACCTGGGTGCGCTCTGTGCCTCCACCTCTGTGGGGGCTCCTAGCACTTCAGCTGGGAGCCCCATGTGGAGGCACCAAGCGCAGTGATGCATGACTGGACAGCTGGTGAGTGGGGAGGGGTACTCCTGCCCGCAGGTGGGGGTGGGCATGGGAGTGTATGTGGGTGGGTATGGCATTTGTGGGTGGGTATGGCCCCTCCACACCTTCTTCATGTTGCACAGCCCTGCCACCACCAGTGGCGGCAGCAGCAAGCAGCAGGCCCTCAGGGCGCTCATGGCCATGGCAGGCAGAGCTCCCCAGTGGCACACAGCTCCAGCTGAATCCTGGGGCCTGCACATGATGGCACAGAGCCAGCCCGGCTGGCCTGCTGGCACATGCCTTTGATCCGAACTGGGTGGGGTCCTTGCCAGCACATGGGGCTCGCAGCACTGCAGGCAGAAGATGCACACCAGCAGGCTGGACCGGCCAGCTCCGTGCCTCCATGTGGCGCATCCAGGACTTCAGCAGAAAGCCACACAAGTCACAGAACCAGCCTGGCCCGACAGCACGCAACTCCCTGCCTCCACGTGCAGTCTGGTGTGAAGGTGTGCAGCAGCCGGCCAGAGATCTCAACAATACTTTAGTACAGAATGGGCATGTCTACACAAGATGCTATGCTGCCATAATGATGAGCAACAGTGACATAGCTCATTGCTATGGCAACATAGCACCAGCAGGCACTAACCAGGACACCGCTGCTACTGTACAGTAGCATCAAGCTACTGTCATTTAGTCTAAAGCAAGTACTAAATGTCTGTGCAGTACCAAATGCACAGTGGGGCACACGTGTAGAGTCACCCAGTTAGTATTACTTTTAACTCCTGCTTAGGGTGGGGGAAATTGTCTGGGCTCAGGTGCTGGACAGACTCTTGTCCAAGTGGTCTTGATGAAGATGGTGAACATGCATCTTCTAGTTCACATCTCATCTGTGCATGGAGACAGATCAATGTAGCCAATTGCTGACCCCAAGCTAGAGTTACAAAGCTCGCAGAGTCAAACTGGCTGAGGGGCCGCACCCAGAGACTGGTGGTAGATGGGTCATATTCGACCTGGAAGGATGTGGGCAGTAGGGTCCCCCAGGGCTCGGTCCTTGGGGCTGCACTGTTCAATTTATTTATTAGCGACTTGGACGAGGGGGTGAAAAGCACCCTGTTTAAATTCACTCATGACACCAGGATTTGGGGTGAGGTGGGCATGCTAGAAGGGAGGGACAGCATACAGCTGGACCTGGACAGGTTACAGGGGTGGGCAAATGAGAATAGGATGGGATTCAATACTGACAAGTGCAGGGTGCTGCACTTGGGCAGTAAGAACCAGCAGCATACCTACAGGCTGGGGAACTCCCTTCTCGAAAACAGTGGCAGAAAGAGATCTTGGAGTCATTATCAATTCCAAAGCAAACATGGGCCGCCAATGTGAGGACACAGTCAGTAATGCTAACCGCACCTTGTCATGCATCCACAGATGCATCACAAGCAGGGCCAAGGAGGTGATCCTCCCCCTCTATGCAGCACTGGTCAGGCCCCAATTGGAGTACTGCATCCAGTTCTGGGCGCCACACTTCAGGAGAGATGTGGCCTGCATCGAGAGGGTCCAGAGGAGGGCCACTCGCATGATCCGGGGACAGCAGGGCAGACCCTATGAGGAGAGGCTATGGGACCTTAACCTGTCCAGCCTTTACAAGAGAAGGCTGAGAGGGGACCTGGTAGCCATCTATAAACTTACCAGGGGAGACCAGTGGGGAATGGGAGAGACCCTGTTCACCTGAACACCTCCCAGAGTAACAAGGAATAACAGCCATAAGTTGTTAGAGAGTAGGTTCAGGCTGGACATTAGAAGGCACTACTTCACAGTCAGGGCGGCTAGGATCTGGATCCAACTTCCAAGGGAAGTGGTGCTGGCTTCTACCTTGGGGGGTCTTTAAAAGGAGGCTTGATAATTACCTAGCTGGGGTCAAATGAGCCCAGCATTCTCTCCTGCCCAGGGCAGGGGGTCAGACTTGAAGATCTATTTAGGTCCTTTCCGACCCTACATATATGAATCTATGAACTGCAAGTCAGAATGAGAGAGAACCGCTCCTGGGCATTGATACTTGGAAGAAGTTTATGGGGTTCCCAATCCCTATAGTGAAGAATGAAACACAATGGCTGAAGGAAAACCCTTTTTGTGAACCAGGAACAACAGCTTGGGACTTTTACTACCTGCAGGAGAACGGGGAGGAGTTGGAAGTCTGTAGAAGTTCAGATCAAGAAAAGCCAGAAAGAAGCTATAAACTACCTTCACAGACCTACAAAGACAGAATGTAGGTGAAAAATAGAAGAAATAGGCATTTCCAGGCTGAGGATCCTGCCTAACACTAATGGCAAACAAGGGTAGGAGCTAGCCTGGCTGAAGTAGAAACAAAGTGTAGGAAGAAGCTGATCTGTTGCTGCTGAAGGAACTGGCTGCACTCCAGATGGAGAGGACTGATAGGGAGAAGCAGCTCTTCTATCAGACTGTGGAGCATGGTAGGAACTCCGACATTACCTAGTGTAGAAATGGGGAATGTGTGGGTAATTATACCTGCTCCTCCTTCCTCGGTACATCTGGACACGACGGCAAGAGCCATGTTCCATTGTGGAAGAGGGAAGGATAGAGACTGGCTTTGAAGCTCAAGTCTCTTTAACTGAAAGTCTTCAACAAAGCAGTTTATTTCAGAGCAAGTTCTGCAGAAGGATCTACCAGAGAAGCTGTAGCTGGAATTTATCTGAACTACAAGTGAGATTTACGGGGAGCTAAAAACACAGTGTGAACAGACCCTATGACTTGAAAGAGAAAAAATAAAAAATTGTGTAGGACAGTTATAGGATGGGTACAACACTAAACCGGGGAAGGACAAAGGTCTATGGAGGGGACCTGAATAATTGAGTATTGCTCCTCTTTAAGATCTTCTAATCATGGGGCTCCCCCCATTGTGAAGGCAGGGTGGCCTGGTCATTTGCAAGGGTCAGCTGATTGCCTGCTGAACACCTGATTCTTATAAAGGCAAATGGAACTTAGTTGGGGAGAGGGGGGAAGACTGTCAGGATCAGGGGGGTTCAGGCAAGGAAGCCCTTAGGGGAGTTGTTTGTGTTTAACTTTTTTGTTTTGAGGTCTTGCTGAAGCTTGGTGATGCTGCCTTAAGCAGGATTTGAACAGAACTAGTGCATGATGCTGTGTTTTTTCATGGCCTGGAAAGACAAGCCAGCAGCCTGCGTATCTACATATGTATATATGCAATAAAAATTTTTATGACATATTTGAGACTGACAAAAATGGATCCTTTTGACAACAAGCCAATTTACAGTTAAGAAGAGAACTGATGTATTGCAGTGCTACTAGTAATTATTTATTGATGATAATTAATGGCCCTATTCTGTCTACAGGCTTTCTTCAAGCAAAAAGAGTAGCTAGAGCCTCCCCTTAACGAAGTAACATACCTGTTGCAAATCCACATTAAATTCGAAATCATTATTGTTTGTATCCCCTTAATTATGTCACTTAATTATGGAACTTCTAATAAAATTTCACTTTCATCACTCAGTAACTCTGTACCATGCGGGGTGAAGGGTTGGTGATACCACCAAATAAATTTATACATTAACTCAAGCCTGAAAGGGAAACTATTACATTTTTCTATCTGTGCAGCTGAATGTTTTTGTGCTGTTTCCACCAGGTGGTTTCTATTGCATTATGAACATAGTCCATCTTGTAGCCTTGCGTGCAGTGCAGTCTGCCCATCAATTCATTAGCATGTTTTTCATCTCTGAGTAGGTTTGCTTTCTTACCAATGTTACTGTATGCAGCACATAGATAGACACATGCCTTTCTATTCATAAACTGTTAGCTTTAACCTTCTTGGAGGCCCAGGTTTCTATACCAAACTAAAGGGGAGGATTGGAATGACTTCCTTGTCTTTTAAGATGTTCTGTGCCTTCACTAGTTACCAATTAGCCCAGAGGAGGTACCATCCTGGAACACACAAAAATACTTCAGAATGGAGCAAGTCATGCTTCATGCTGGAAATTTCTAAAAATGTCCCTGAGACAAGATACCCTTTCTGGAGTTTCCTGCAAAGTGTCTCAGTTCCAAATATACATGCCAAACACTCTGCCATACTATATATGTTACGGTTTTATACTGCCATCCATCACTATAGTCCCTGTGCACCATACAAGGAAAGCAGTAAGCTGAGTTCTCTAGTGAACTTCATGGAGTCTCTGGTCTTTTCCTATTTGGGAGTAAAAGTTCTGCTTAAGGAGGTTCCTATACTTTTGCTTTCTTTTTGATGTATTAATATATACCGTGTGTGTATGTGCCTAGGTTAGTTCTACATTTTTGGGGGTGTTGATTGGATGTTTTCAGGCACAAGGAGGTGGCATTATTAGTTCATTTAATGGGAGTCCCCTTAAATTGGAAGGATCTCTTTAAAATGAAGGTTTTGCTATATTCCCTAAACACAGTCAGACTCTAAATTCCATAATCCCTTCTACAAGTTTATTCCATAAGCAGATATGTTTCACTTGGGAAAGCTTTGTCTCCAGCTCTGATGTAATTCATCCTGGTTTATGTAATCTGTATGTTCCCCAAGCAACACAACCCAGCACTCTAGCAGAGTTTTCTGGAGGGAACCAGGAATAATCCCATCAAAATGCAGCTAATTTTGTTTGCCAGGCAGCTATGTGGATTATAATTGAAGCACACTGGCATGGCACAACTGGGAAGCTTGTTTTGCCCTATTTTTGTTGCTGTTCTGTGGAAAATAAAAAGCTTGATTCCTTTAAAATTACTAGTCTGCTATGTTATACCAGCATCAAATTCAATAGGAAACTTCAGAAGAATTCCCTACTAGCAGCAGTTTCCTTCTGGGCATCCAACAGAGACCTCTGAGATATTTCCCCTCACCAGTTTTCCAAGATGAATAATTCCTTGATTTCACTAAGTGCCACATGCTGTTCTCCATGCAATCCCTCCCCATCCTGCTGCCACTTCTCTCAGATCGTGTTGCTTTAAGCAACCACCATTTGCACTGTTTAATGGGCTGCCCATCCCTACTTCTTGTGTCTGTGCATGGAATGAATGTAGGTCCTCTCTGTCATTTTCCTGTCGTATTTCATGAAACTTGATTGCAGTTCAACTGAAGAGTTACAAAATTCATATCCTCCTGGACTAGAAGAAAATGGCAAGTGAAAGATTTAATATCCCACAGGGCTGGGATAGGAAGCTGTACTGGAGAGGTGGGAGGAAGGGAGGGAGTTTAGAGCTACAGGAGTTTCACAAATCTGTGCAGGTCAAGGTTTTCTGGGGTTTGGAAAACTCTGAATTAAACAAGCTGGATTCCAACTGAATCTACTGCATCCAACTGGCCTTTTCTAATCAACTACCCTTGTAATACTGGGCTGTGAGCTGCAAAGTAAAGAGCCCCATTTTATTTAATATCAGATACTAAAGGGTCAAATGATATAAAGAACTTTGCGATGGGAAGAGAAAATGCTTCAATAAAGACAGTAGCTTCCTGTCTCCTTTCAGGGGACATTTTGCTCATTAGTTAAGATGTTTCCTCTGAACTCAGTAGCAAATACCACTTTTGAAGGGTTTAGCAGAGGCAGGGTTGTATCCTTAAACGTCACAGGTCAGATTACAGGCTGGTTTGTGCAGTGCTGCAAGAGAGTTGAGGGAGCTGAAGATACCCCTTTTCTCTCTTGCATCTATGGGTTGTACACCTGCAACCAGTGTAGAAGCAGACGTTGCAAAATCAGTACTACCCCTGACCCACAGTGGGAGGAGCTTTGACTCTCCCTACAAATGGCATAAGTCAAGGGAGGTGCTCCTTATAGACTAACAGCATAGTTGCCCAAAGCTTATCAGCAGGGATCCTAGTTTTCTCTGTTTACATACTCCAAACTCTCTGGTAAAAATGTGCAACTGATTACAAACCCCAACATCTGTGTTTTTCCATGATTAAAATGAAACAGCACTATCTATCTATCTATCTATCTATCTATCTATCTATCTATCTATCTATCTATCTATCTATCTATCTATCTAGGTATCAGTTGAACACAGTGTTTTATTGATATATTTACAATTTTTAAGCAATTTGAAAGCCTAACTGTGTCTCAATCATTATAATAAAAGTAGCTAATTACCCATCAAGAATGCTGGATTTCAGAGAGTGTTTACATGGTCCCCCCTGGCCCCACACTCACCCTTCGGGGACAGCCATGTAAAGACTCCCTTCGCCCCCACCGCCTCCTCCTCCAGGCCCGGCGTGGGGGTTCCCTCCCCCCACCCGCTTCCACTCCCCTCCCTCCTTCTCCTCTGCCTCCCACTCCCCACCCCAGCTTACTTGGAGGGAGCTGCAGGAGCTGCTCTCCACTGCTGCCTGGCTGCCGTGTGCATGTGTGCATATGAACATGGTGCCTCCTGCATCTTGCTCCCCCCAGCCCCAGGCAGCTCCTTGCAGGCTGGAGCTCTGCAGCAGGGGACAGGCCGTGTGTCAGGTGGGCAGGGGGAGCACATGCCCCCACCCCGATTTCTGCACCCACAGCAGGATACAGGGCTGCAGCTGGGCCAGACCAGCTCCAGGCAGGAGCTGTTTCTGCGGCCTAGTGGGCAGGACCCAGCATGGGAGGGAGCACCACGTCACCATGGCCACCAAGGTGAGGCACAGCAGCAGTGACATGGAGTTATACCCCCTGCTGCTGCCAGGACGGCAGGGTGTGCCTCACCTTGGTAGCCATGGAGGAGTCATAGTGGTGGCACCCCCCTCCCCCAACCACCCAGGCCTGACAACAGCCGCAGGCCAGCCTGCAAGGGGAAACATGAAGTTATCTGCAGTTTTCTCCTTTAAAGGAGAAAAATCCATGTTTTTGTATGGCAACCAGAATACCCAGATCTTTGTTCATCAGGGAGCATAACGTACAACAGTTAAATACCTGTCACAGTTTATTTTCTTCCCAGAGCAACAACGAGACTGTGACTCGGGGAGTCCCATTCTCCCTTGCTAACACCAGAGTTACCAGCCTGTATTGTGCGGCTGTTCCAGGGACAGCACAATATCATTTCATCCCATGCTATGGTCTATATCACAAAGTGATAATGTATCCCTATATATGGTTCCTGCCATGTTGGAGCCCAGCATCAGATATCAGACGGGACCAGTTTTCACTAGGGCTATGCGAAGCTTTGGGTGCTGATTCAATTCGGAGGAGATTTGGCCCAATTCAGTGGCCGAATCTCAGAATCCGAATCGAATCAGGGGACCAGTTAAAAGGTCAGAATCAATTCAAAGCTCCCTGAATCACTTTGGAAAAGGGACTCCATGCCATTAAGTTGGGGGCAGGGGAGCAAGGGCTGGAGGAGGGGGAAGGGGACCATGGGGGGACCCCTGCCAGACCCCATCCCCTGCCCCCCCTTGACTGCCCTGTCCAGCCCAGCCCCAGCTCCCGGCCCTTTAAAAAAAAGCCTCTACTACTCACTGGGTGCTGCCAGGTGGGGGGTGGGGGGGGGCAATTCCCACTGCTCCCTACTGTCCCATGCTGCATGGGGGGGCTCTGCAACGAGCCCCCTGACCCCCCCACTCCCCCAGTCCCCCCCATGGCTGCCCCACCTGCCCCAGCTCCTGGCCCTTTAAGAAAAGACAAACACAACCCCCCCCACCGCACTCACTTGCTCCTGCAAGGGCTTCGGGGGGGCTCATGCAGAGCCTTCCACACAGTGTGGGGCAGTGGGGGGGGGGCAGCAGGGATCACACACCCCCACTGGGCAGGAGCCAGTGAGTTTGGGGGGGGTTGTTTGTTTTTTTCTTGAAGGGCCAGAGCTGGGGCAGGTGGGGCAGCAGGAGGAGGTCGGGGGGCTTGTGCAAAGCCCCCCATGTAGCATGGGGCAGTGGGGGGCAGCAGGGATTGCCTCCCCTCCCCAGCAGCACCCAGTGAATTGGGACTTTTTTCCAAAGTGCCGGGAGCTGGGGCAGGCGGGGCAGCCCTTGCTGGAACTGAGAGTGCGGGCAAGGGATGGGCCTGGGTGATTCAAAGATTCAGAGATTCAGCAGCAGCCTGATCTCCAAATCGGATTTGGCTGAATCGATTCGGGACAGTGATTCAAATCACCGAATTGAATCACTGTCCCCTGAATCTGCCGAATCTGAATCTGAAGCAAATACTGGCTGCTTCACATAGGCCTAGTTTTCACTCACTCGCTCGCTCCTTGATGCAGTTGTTTTAACAATCCAAAGAACAAGCTAGTCATTAAAAGTGAAGTAAAAAGTGACATTTTTTCTTGCTTATTTAATATTTTAAAATATTATCTCCATTCCAACCCTCCCAAAGTTGTTAATACCAAGTTATTTTGGAATCTGCAGAAATGGGAAAAGAAGTAAGGAAAAATGGGAAGGGGGAGAACCGAAACTTTGCAAATGAGGAAACAGGATTTTCTGCAGTGGATGAAAGCAGTTTGGTGAAAGTCAGCAGAAAGCAGGCAAATATTCAAGCTGCAAAGTTTTCGACGAACAAACAAATTTCAGTTATAAAAACATAATAGTTGCTGTCTGGTACTTAAGAACCTTTTCCCTGTGGATATAGGATATAGGGCTGTCTGGTTGCTAGTCACCAGACTGTTCCTATTGAAGCTGTTTGGTTTTGCTTTGTGGTCTCCTTTTTGTGCCCTTATGACATAAGACATTAGAAAAAAAGGCAGAAGTTACACAGTTGTAATGACACTGATCCTTTTGGAGATTTTAAAATGTTGTGTTGACCTTATGTATATGTATGTTTAATTTTTGCCTCCATACCAGCATGGAGCACGTTTGACAACATACGGCAGGAAAGGCTATTCTTGTGAGATCCCTGACTCCACTCAGCACATCCAAGAGAAAGGAACACAAATGTTTGTTGCTCCAGACAATAAACTGGGTTTAGAGTACCACTGATGCTCATTGCCTTCAGCAGGCATTGCAGTGTTCAGCACCTGGCAGGATTTTGTCCCTAACTTCAGAATTTTTCAAGGTTTAGCTATCTGTCCAATGGCATGCTGCTGTTGTTGCCACATAAAGAAGGAGATGTTGCTGTTCCAGTATTTCCATCCACAGGGAACTATAATCCTTTTCTAGTAAATCTGAAACTTTCCTTCCCCTCTCAGGATCTGTGGAGAGGTGGTAGATTCGAATATCATGCATCTAGGAAGACAGGGCTCTCCTCAGAGAAAACATCTGCAGAACTCTGGGTGGAAAACATTGTATTGCTAACCTATTGCATGAGCAGAAGTCATTGCTTTCCCAACAGGATGAGCTTCTCTTACAGAGCTTCTGGTTGCCACCTGGTCACATAGTAGCATTGGGTGGTGCCCAGTCTGCGGTGTTTAGTGAATGGTATGCTGGACTGGAATGCAGGTGACTTGAGCTCCAGTTCTTGTCTTGCAACTGGCTTGCTGAATGTCCTTAATCAGTCCCTTCACTGCTCTGTGCCTCAGTTTTCTTATCTGTGAAATGGGGATAAAGCTATTGACCTGGTATGCAGAACATAGTGAGGCCTTGCCGACTGTTAAAAAGTGTGATGTAAGAGCTAGTTTTCATTATTTTGATTATGTAAGGAGAGCTGGGATCAAAGTTATAGCCAATGGGCCCAGAGTGTTAATTCACCTTCTGTTGATTTCTTATGTGAGTTTTCCTACGTTTCTGGTTTACCATGTTTCCCTTGTCCCTTTTGATAAAGTCCTGTTAATCAACCCCTGAGACCCATTGCTTGCCATGAGTACCCAAGTGATGCAATTTAGTTTTCTGAGGTGTGAACTCAAGCCACTATTACTTGAGCTTTTTATTATGAACTCCTAGAAACATTGCTTAGCGGGAGCATTATGATTGTTTAGCATTAGTCAGGGTGGAACATGAAGATGAGGAGAGCAGACCTTCAGGTTTAAAGAAAAGATCACAAGTTTCATGATTTATCAGGTTTTGCTGTTGGAATAAAAGAAAACACAGGGGGTTGAATTCTCCATAGCCTTGCACCATATGCACACGAGTGTAAAATGGAACCAAATCAGAATGGTTAAACCCATATTGCACTGGATCAGAGAAGACACGGGACCATGGCAATTCAGTTGACACAGATAAGGTCCTAATGCCCCTTATTTCATCACTGGATTCATTTCATCCTCCCTTTTGCCATCCCTGGTTAAGAGGACCTTTCTCCCTCCTCTTCCAGGCTTTGTGTGATCTCACAAGAGCCCTTTTTAGAGGCCCATTGATTTCAAGGGCACTCAGTGTAGCACAGCTGCTGCTGTTTTAACATTGTGCAGGCCAGTCCTCACTGACTGCTGACAACATTAACTTCTCCAAAAGGGGGGAAAATCCAACTGGCAGGGCAGGCACCTCTGAGGAGATGGCTCCTAACTGTTTCCACAGAGCTCGAAGAAAGAGTTTTGACGGATTTACACAGGAAAATGGCTGAGAAGGGATTGATAAACACACAGAGAGATCTAACTAGTGTGCCCCATCACTCTGAATAGCCGATCATAGCGGAAGAGCTGCAGGGCAGTGTCGGGTACAATTTGTTGATGTGAATTTGTGCGTCTCTGAGAGAAGCATGCTGTTTCAGGGAGGGAACCACCAGAGAAGGTTGTTGGGGAGAAGAATGCCGAAGCGGTGAGGTACATGCTCGTGTGAGGGGAAGGAGTTGCTGAGAGGCTGTCCAAAAGCAGTTATGAGAAGGCCAGCAATTACTCCAGCAGCCTATGCTTCGTTACAGTAGCAACATCAATCAAAGTCATTGGTTCCCAACTGTTTTAGACTTGAAACACCCCTTGTTGGGCTTGAAACACCCCCTGTTAGACTCAAGGCACCCCTCAGAAAATGCCAGCTCTTCGTTTTCACTCATTTTTTGACTACAGGAAAATAATAGAGCAATTCTTCTATTTCAAAGAACTCAGAAAGACAACAAGAAGTCAGAAGGTTTTTAACACTATAGATTCTTGCTTGCAATTTCTGGCCTCTTCCACACATGCAGGCACGTACGGTTTGTGGAGCCACAAACCGTACACATTGCGTGTTAAACCACGCATGGCACTACTAATTTGCAGTGCGGGGGAAAAATTTGGTACTGGAATCTCGTGGTAGCTAAAAATGCCCTGGAAAAAAAAATGGGGCAAAGCATGCAAAAATAGCATGCACTGGGATAAATGCATCTGAGGATCCCCCCAGCTGAGTTGCACTGTGCCCCAGCCTGAGGCATGTGAAGACAAGGAGAGCAGCCCAGGGCTGCCTGCTCCCCCATCCCAAAGCACACTGCACCCCAACCCGTCCTGCACCTGGCTGGGACACAGTGCGCCTCAGTGCAGGGGCTCCATATCCTGTAGAGATGAGGGAGCAGGCAGGAGAAGTGTGTGCTGCGGCACAAAGTAGCAGTAGAAAACTGTGCTGTTACTATTTGTGCTGCTGCAAGCACACATCCCTGCTTGTCTGGATGTGGCCTCTGGGTTTTTCTTGTGAATCGTGTTTGTGCACCTGACAGTGCTAACTTTGTGTGGCACCCCACAATACCCTTAAAAGGATCTCAAGGCACCCCAGGGTGCTGCGGCATCCTAGTGGAGAATTACTCATCTAAGCTTTACCCCGTTGGCATAAGAACCTGCAAAACAGGTCCATTAATGTCAGCTCAGACTCTAATCATGTGAGATCAGGCAGAAGAGTCAGTTAGGTGTCTTCCACATGCTTTTCTCATTTAGGGCTCTCCTGACATGATATTCCTACCAGCAGTAACCTGCTCTGTGCCACCTGGGAGTAGCATGTGGTGTGAGCAAAGTTTGCTCACTGAACAACTAAGTCTTTTGTGAGCTCCCTCACAGACTCTTCACTGCCAGTAATAGGAAACAGAAGTTTCCTGTAGCAGCCTTTAAAAAGCAGCATGCACTAAAGAGCAGCATACTCCCTTGTAGTTTACTGTTGATACTAGTAGCTGGAGATGCCCAGGCAACTTTCGCTCATACCTCATGGCTATCTTCATCACTGACCAACTTTGTACTGATTAGTAAAAGAAACCAATGCCACAGAATTATGGGTGGGGAGGTGAAAATAAATATGGAGCTAAATTATGAAGCCAGTCCTTAGTCCCTTCTCAAACTAGACCTTGAATAAAGGTAAGGAACTAGCAGCTAAATTGCATACTTCCAGACTGGCTAGACAAATATGCAGAACTAATTAGATGGTCCCTTGGTGTCCTGCCTGGACTGCATTCAGTTTTGTGTAAAATGTGGTGTGGATTATTTGGAAGGTTTTCACAACAGTTGCTCCAAATTCTGGGTATAGCACCAGGAAGAGATCTTTCTTTGGTAATATGGCAGTGCCTATTATTGTCACAGCATACCCTACCAATTCATGGTAAGAATTGGTATGGTGAAGAATTTCTTTCTTTTTTTTTTATGTTAGGCAGTTTGCAATGTGAAATTACTTGCTAGGGTAAAAATATTCTAGTTGGTGTGTTTCTGTATTGTGGCCTGTGTTGCCAAACAGCACAGGATTGATCAGTTACAAAGAGAGCTTCTGTATTTCCCTTTCACTCCCTTTGTTCCATCTAAGTTTGCTGATTGTTCAATTTTGCAATTATTGCTTCCTGATAGCAGCAATTAAGTTTGTGTTTTCTGGATGTAAGTGGGAGAAGGTTCAGAGCACCTATGCAGGTAAGACATATACACATGATACAGCATGTCTAAAACGTGGAAAAGATCTTCAGAACAGATTTGGAGAACTTTGATAATTTGGGCAGTCCCCATTGGCTGCAGCGAGGAGCTGCACCAGGACTTGGAGCTGATAAGTAGGGGGAGGAGAGGGGGGGCTGGGGGAGGGGACCATGGGGGGACCCCTGCCAGACCCCATCCCCTGCCTGCTCCCCTAGCCCCCCTGACCCCCACCCACTCCCGCAGCCCTCCCCATGGCTGTCCTGCCCACCCCAGCTCCTGGCCTTTAAAGAAAAGCCCCAGTGCTCACCAGGTGCTGCTGGGCAGGGGGTGATCCCTGCTGCCCCCCACTGCCCCATGTTGCATGGGGGGCTCTTCACAAGCCCCCCGATGCCCCCCTACTCCCCCCGCCCCGCCCCCCATGGCTGCCCTACCTGGCCCAGCTCTGGCCCTTTAAGAAAAAAAAAAAGAAAAGCCCCAGGACTTACCGCTCCTGCAGTGGCCTTGGCTCATGCAGAGCCCCCCACATGGCATGGGGCAGTGGGGGGCAGCAAGGATCGCCCCCTCACCTGGCAGCACCTGCTGAGTCGGGGCTTTTTTTTCCCCAAATGCTGGAGCTGGGGCGGACGGGACAGCCATTGCTGGGCTGGGAGCACGGGCGGGTGATGGGCCTGGCTGATTTGGAGATTCAGCAGCAGCCAATTTGGCCAAATCAATTCAGGACAGAGATTCAAATTACTGAATCAAATCATTGTCCCCTGAAGTGGCCAAATCTGAATCTAAAATGAATACTAGCCATTTTGCACAGGCCTATTGAACAGAACCTGAAACTTTTTAACTGAATCTTTCATGAGGTTCAAAAATGTTTAAATTAAAATTAAATTAAAATATTATTTCCATTCTTGTTTTCATATGGAAGGTTACCTTCTTACCATGACCCAAGTATAGGAAAAAGCCTGTTCTTAAAGAATCTCTGAGTTAGTTTCCAAAGAAGTTTGGGAAAACTGCTAATAAATGAATTTTACAATAGGGATTGGTATTCCTTTTAATGCATCCTTAGAACAGGTTTTGTATTGTTTTCACTTTTCATGAGAATCCCAACTTCACTTCAACAAAAATGCTAAGTCATTGTTAAATTTTGAATGATTTGGGGTATATTTTAAATTAAAACTGGGTCAAGTTTTGGGAAAATGAGACCCAGTTTTTAGGTGGGTCCCAAGTAGGCTTTGGAAGAATGGGTGGGAAAGAATACAGTGTGAGTGCAAATAATGAATAATGCATTGGTTGTTGAATTTTTTTCCCCTGAACCAAATTAGGATTGTATGAGGAGATGCACAGTGCATCACCAGGCATTTTCTTTCTTTTCCTTAACAAAGTGTAGTAGGATAGATTCTTTGGGGGTTCTCTTGAGGAGGTTTTTCAAAAGCAAAAGCCTCTGATTCTTCCTAAAGCAGTCTTGGAAAGACATGGGGCATTCACTCCTGGCTTCTAAAATCTTCCTGTCATTTGGTGATATTATTTTCTCTAAAAGTTTTAGAGAGTATTCAGGTAATGAATGTAAAAAGGAAAGGCCCAGTGTCCTGGCTGTTGTTTTACATTGTTCTGAGTATATCTTCTCTTCAAGAGAGCAGAAGTTGGGTGAAAGATTATCAGAGACTGGAAGAAGAAAGACAAACTGATACATTTTGGTAGGTCTTGGTTTTAAAGACAGAATATTTATAAAAGGAGTATCTATAAGCATTCAGAACTAAGGCCTGAGAGTCAGGTTGGCCAGATTTCCCTTGTCATCGTGTCACTAACTCTATGATCACAGAGAAATAATTTAAAAATCCCATCCTTTAACGTACCCGTTTGTAGGGCAATATAAATGCCATCCTGATTAACAAATATTTGTGTTGGTCTTTGGAGCCAATCACCTGTAAGCTGTTATGCAATCACAAATAAAACAACAGAATTTGAGGCTGATCTTTTCAGAACTGTCCAAGAGATTTGGATTTCTGTTTCTCATTTATTTTCCTTGGAGCTGAGTGTCTAGGTCTTTGAAAGACTGAAAATACATACATGCTGAACTAAGTGCAAGATGGGTGAGGATATCTATACACCAAGGAAGCTTTCTTACCCTCTGGCAGTTTCCACTGAGAGGGTGGTAGGCATCTTTGTCATTAGTTCTATTGGTCTTGTGCGACTGTAGTGACTCATTCTCTAGTGACAACCTTTTCTGATGTTTTGGTAAACACGAAGTGTGTACATCTATTAGACTTTAAATAAGGCTAACAAATTGAGATTAGCCACAGCAGCTCCATGCGGGCTTGGCATGCATACACGAGGGTCTGAGTTGATTTATTTTGATGTTTGGTTGAATTCCATGCATTTTGGGTCCCTTCTATAACCTTTTCACCTCATTCTTTTCTAAGGTGGCTGCCTGGCTGTTATAATTTATCATGAACGCATCTCACTTCAGTTTTGGCTCCTCTGACGGAAGGAACAGCCGGTCTCCGGGAGGTCAAAGACATTATTTTCCCTTTGTCTTTCTCAGTTTCCAGCACAGATTTGTCACTTTGAAAAAGCATGAATTCTAGATTTGATTCACTTTAATTGATTTCACCCTCAACAAGTCGGACTGTCCATCAACCTTCCCTTTTTCTTTTCTTCTCCCTTCCCCTCATTTCTTTTCTCTGTCCTTCACTTCATTGTTAAGGTTCTCACCCGCCTGTGTACAGAAGCTGTCACAATGCGTGCAACCCCATCGATACCTACTGTCACTAGCCATTTCACTCTCATTTCTTTGACCTTCCAGTTGAACTTTGGATACTGAGAGAGGAGTAAAATACCTCCTGTGTGGGTTGACTCCCAGTGAGCCCTGCTTCTCTTCATTTCAGTGAAAGCAGCTCCTGTGGCCAGTGATGCTTGGCTGATGGGCTGGTGAGAGCAATAGAATCCAAATAAGTTGGACACACAAATTAATCAATAGTAATCATCCCCCATAAATGCAGAGATATTTATGGTCGCAGATTAGAGCAGACATTTGATTGCAGATGGGTATGGTATGTTGGTAGAAATATAGTCCCTGTTTCCATCTCACTGTTGTGTCAGTGCATAAAACCATTTCACTGGCCTTTCCTTGCTTACTGAATCAGTGCTACATCTGGTAGAGAAAGGGAGGTAACGTGAGTGTCTGGACAGAATGGAACTTGTCCTTCCATTAAGAACCTGTATGTGTCTTTGTCCAGTAAATAGTTGATAATGGGAAAGCTGAAAGATGATTTAGAGCAATGAACATTAGTGGTGGGGAAAGTGATTTCTTACTCATCAGTTTCATGTGTCCTTGGTTTCAGGATGTGGCCTGGGGACAGGATTTCTTTATAGCTCAAAATTTATTGTTTTAATATTTTCTGTATATTTCCAGCTCATCTGTGTGGGGTGTCCTTTAGCAGAACCTGATGCAAAAGTTTTTTTTTTTCCATTCTGGAACCCATGGGACTGACCTACTTCATAGTGCTGCCCAGTGAAGAACCCCAACAGCTTCAGTCTTGAAATCAGAAAGTGCTGTCCATGGTCCTGTGTGACTATAGGTGTGATGAAAGATTTTAAAAAGGGGGTGGTATATGTTGGCAGGTTCTTGGTTGGATGAGAGACCTGACCTCCTTCCATGTGCAAATGTAGTGGAAGTCATTGCTTCCCTAATTCTTGATAGTTGGCAAAGCCCACAGATTTTTTGGAGTGCTGTTCCCTTTGCAGAACTGGAATGCTCAGTAGAGAGTAGTATTCAGGGCCTCTGAAATCAGTGGCTTCATACAGATTTTTGTCCGAGTTAGACATTCAGAACTAAGCCTAAGAAGATTCTTCTGGATCACTGAGAGTGGAGTTTAATTTAATCTTTTGGTTCTTATTCTGAAGGTCGTTAACCCCTTTGGGAAAAATCAGGCATTTGGTCATCACTACTGGAATGAAGATTAAGTACCTGTCTTAAAAACCTACTTCCAGTGAGTTCTTTAGTGTGAAAACATTCACCTACTTGGAACCCTAGTATAAAATAAGTGACGTTGAGTCTCAAGCCATTTCCAGGTAAATGTGCCTACTCCTTGGCCTCCCATGAGAAATACATTTAACTGAATCTTTGCTTCACCCCATTACAAGCCCATGGCCATGGGGGTGGCCATGATATTACCTGGTGGCCATGCATCTTCTACCTGGCTCAGGCTTGGCTGTAGCCCCCCTTTGATCACTCACCCACCACACCTTGTTTTTACTGAAGGTTGTGTAATGGAGGCTGCCTATGGGCTCTGCATGAGCCTAAGCCTGTGTTAATCAGCAGTGGGACCCTCCTGGGTCCCCTCAGCCACAATTCTGTTCCCCAGGCTAGTACATCCTGTCAGCCTGTCTATACATCTGCCAGGCAACTGTAACCTTAAAGGCTCATTGCATGGCTCTGTTCCTTCTCTCTACCATGCCTTAAGCTTCATGGGTGCTCTCTCCTATTGATGTTGTCTATTTAAAGTCTCAGGACCTCCGGATCCTCTGATCCCTTGCACAGTCTCCTTCCGCACTTTTGTAACTCTGGTCCCCCACAAAGACCCTCTTCTGGACTCTCAGACCTCTGGTCCTACATGCAGCCCCTTCTCTGGGCTCTCGGACTGCTGGTCTGACTCTTGGCCCTTCTTCAGGCCCAGGAACCCTCTATTCAGCTTATCCCCTTCTGGGCTTGTGGACTCTATGGCCTGGCTCAGCCCTTCCCTGGGCACATGGTCTCTCTGGTTCAGGTCTCAGCCTTTCCCTAAGCTCCTCAACCACTCACTGGGGCTCACCCTCAGTCTGTGAGATCCTGGGTTACTGGTTCTTTAAGCAGGCCTTGAGCCTCCCACAGCAGAGCTCAAGGCTAAACCATCAGTACCACTTGAATAAAAAGGAAGCATCTCAGTCATCTGGCAGACCAGACTCAGACTCTCTGTAGGTTTAAAATAAAACAAAGACCACTTGCCTGTAAAATCCTGTCTTCCTCTGCCCGGGTAACCTTCCTTTGTTCCCAGGCCTGCAGTGTTGTTTATATAAATCCCAGTCCCTGCAGGAGCCGTGCTGCCCTACTGCCAGGAGCTCCTTACATTGTGGCTACTGGGGAGATACTGCCTGACTGGCTCAGGCTCTGGGCTTATATAGCCTGAGCCCTCTTCCGGTCAGGTG
The DNA here is from genome assembly GCF_030867095.1 of Alligator mississippiensis. NCBI lineage: Eukaryota > Metazoa > Chordata > Crocodylia > Alligatoridae > Alligator > Alligator mississippiensis. The sequence continues at coordinate 24,709,032 of NC_081833.1, forward strand.
AGTCTCTCATTAGGCCCCTGTGCCACCTGCAAGTGGCCTCTCAGGGTGCTTGCTCCCTTAAAAGAATAGAAACACCCCAGTGCCCTGCTACACACCCCTAGTCAGTAAAGAGTTTTTTTACCCCATCCTCTCCTCTGAAAAGTCCTGTTACCATAGCCAGATTCTGTGACTAGGAGGAACTAGTCAAAATAATAGCTTTGTTTCACACTTATATGAATGTGTATCAGTAGCCATTTGTGGTCTTGGTGGAGCTACACTTACAACATTTCAGACAAACAGTTGCTATTCTGATACTAAACCATGCTTTCTAGGGCTGTGCAAAGCTGCAGTCCCTGATTCGATCTGGTGGAGCTTCAGCCCGATTCAGTGGCTGAATCTCCAAATCCAAATTGAATCAGAGGACCCTTTAATCTCTCTCAATTGAATCGAAACCCTCCAAATCAATTTGGAGAGATTCGGAAAGATTTCAGAGGTTCAGACAGACACAGCTTTAAAAGTTTTTTTCTACATACCTCTAGGTAGCGGGCGGCTCATGAACACTGCGATGCTGGGGCACATGGAGCATCTCACAGAAGCATGAGTGGGGCTCCTCAGTGCACTTGGCAGCAGACCCGGAAGTGAACCAGAAGCACTTCTGGTCCTCTTCCGGGTCTGCTGGGCAACATGCCGGGAGGTCCCCCCACACCTGTGGCTCAGTGACTGGTGCCTCCTGGGTCTGGGGGTCGGGGTACCCGGGGTCCCCCCATGACCGATCGCTGAACTGGGGGAGCATGGGGGGAGGAGGGGGGCCTGCACACTCCCTGGTGGACCCAGAAGAAGTGGACCAGAAGTACTTCTGGTCCACTTCTGGGTTTGCCGCTGAGCATTTGGAGGGCCTGCCCACACTCCTGTGGGATGCTCCATGCACCCCAGCATCGCAGCATTCACAAGCCATGCTGGTACCTCGAGGCATGTAGAAAAAATATTTAACACTGCATCTGTGTCCAAATCACTGATTCTCTGAATCAGCATTGAATATTCAGATTTGGATTCAGCTGAATCAAATCAGGGACAGCAATCCAAATCAATGAATCAAATCATTGTCCCTGATTTGGGCCAAATCCAAATCGAAATCTAATAGGACCTGCTTCACACACCCCTAATGCTTTCTAGAAATTGTTTCCATAAAGAATACATCCAGACATCATTGTTTTGTATGAAGGGTATTTGCTTCCTCCTTAAACACGTTTACCTGTTTGAGAGAAGACTATACACACAGACATACATCTCATTATTTTCCCATGTCATCTTGGCCCATTTTTGTTCTGACAATCTGATATGGGAAGACAAAATGAGATGTATCTTTGGAGTGCACTAAGCAGTATTTTCCACAACTGCTGATTTGAAACTGAGACTTAGAAAACTTGATGATAGCACAAGGCAACACAGATGTTGGGCTGGGCATAGGTGCTGAGTATGTGGGGGCCCAAGGGCCCTGGACCCTATGGGAAGAAAGGAAGCTGACCACCCATCCCTAATTGGGTGGGACAGTCCCAAAATGGGAACATCAAGTCCTGGTCCTGGGATGCATGACTCTGGGACAGCATTTGTCTGGATTCCCACTATTGTGCAGGGATCTGGGTTTTCTGTTCACTGTGGGAAACAGTGGGTTTTCCCTTGCAGGTTGGCAGAGTTTCAGACTGCAAGGAGCTGCAGAGAGAGGGATGTAGCGGATGTTACGTGCATGTGTATGCATGCACACATGCATGCAGTACCGTAGCAAGGAAGTTTGGCACCTGAGGTAAGCCCACAGTGGCAGCCCACCCTCACCCTCACCCCATGCACAGATCTGGGGGGCACACGCCCCCCTATGCTTGCCCAGGAGTGCATGCAGCAGCAGGAGCTGCCCTCTCCCCATCCCTGCACCCCCTGCCTCCCAAATGAGCCACTCATGGCTCCATCCTGTGCCCTGCCCTGGGTGGGCAGTGCCTATTGGCATCCCTCCACTTCAGTGCCCAGGGTGGTCGCCCTGCTCACCCCATTCCCACCCCCCTTGCTATGCTACTACATGCAGGTGACCAGGAATACAGCCCCAGGCAGTGGTGGAGAGCAGCTCCCCCAGCTGCCTGCAGGTAAGTCTAGGGGGGGCAGTGAGATAGGACAGGGCAGATTGAGTACCCCACAGTGAGGGAGGGAGTGGGGCAGGCACAGGGCCTAAGGGTGCTGCCCAGCCAGGGTGATACATGGAGCTGGGGCAGGGAGCAGGACAGAGCCATGGGTGGCTCATCCAAAGTGGAGGGAGGCAGCTCCCTGTCAGTGCATGCACTCCTGTGGAGGGGGTATGGGAGGCCACATGCCCCCCCAACTTGTGTGCAGAGCAGATGCAGGCTACCTACTGTGGGCTCAGGGCATCTCACCCTGCTGCCCTCTCCTGGGAGCCCCTGCACCAGTCATGACACTGTAGCAAGGTGCCTACTGCCATCCCAGTAACAGCGAGAGCACAACTGCATGCTGCTGCCCCTGCTACTGCCAGATGGGCAGGGGACTCCTCACCATGGTAGCATGACCAACGTGAGGCTCCTGGGGGGAGGGCAGCAGAGTGGGGAGCCCTGAGCCTGCAGCAATCAGCCTGCATCTGCCCTCACCGCTCCCCACGGGCTCCATTCAGCTTTGCTCCAGCTGTGCTGCAGTGGGGGGAGGTGGGGTAAGCGGGGGCATTATCTTAGGTCTCCCCTCCCCATCCTCAGCAAAAATAAAAGTCAGTGCCTATGGGACTGGGAACCAGAAAGAGAGAGCAACAGGGTCTTTCTGTGCCCAGCAGCTTCATAAAAAGTCCCCTTTACGTTCTTCTGAGACTACCTGCTGAAATTTTTCTCCTGGAACGGGACACAAAGAGACCCCAAGAGACCCCAGCCTTCAAATCATTCCTTTCATTGGCATGAGAACTGAAAATGTAGACCTACTTATACTACTCTTCCACCATGTCATGCATCTCCCCTATGCATACACACGCTACTCCCTTTGGTAGCCTGCGTGTGCTAGCTGTGGTTTGTGGGGGTAATGAAATGGGAAAGCTCAGTGAGAGCTGTGTGCAAGAGCACAGTCAGAGCCCCCTTTGGGTTTCCCCTGGTGTGCAGCTGTGGCCAGCCAAGCAGCGATAAGTGGAGCATATTAGATCACAGTCAGACCCTAGGTCTGTGCACAGCGCGAAGACTCATGAAAATTTCATACCCAAATCAGATCCTTGTTGCCATCACACCTTGATGCACATGATATTGGCTGGCTGCAGAGCTGGGTTCTGAGAGGACAGAGTGAGTCAACACAGTGGCAAGTTTTTCACACTTCACTTGTGGCTACATCAAAAAGGTTTTAACAGGTTTTTAATGCCAGGACAAAGGTGGCAGGGGAGTTAGTAGCAGAGGCTACAGCTGGGTCCTGAGACAGTTCTACTGTAGGTTTTTATAAATCAATGGGTATGGCAGCCTTAACTCTGATGGGTTCACTGTGATTCATCCTGCTCCCCCCCATCAGCCCTTTCCCTTTCCCAGGCATGTCTCATGTCCCCTGTTTTCCAATGCAAGATCCCTTCAGAAGCAAGAACTATGTTAAGAGCTATACGCTTCAGATCAGGCTAGCTCTCAGAACAAAGGTTATTAAAAATATGAATAAATAATAAAATGCAATCATTTCTTCAGCAGCTCCATTATTTCCTGCTCCTGTGTACTCTCTAATATAATGCTTCTGATGTGATCTCTTACCTTGGATTTGCAGAATATCCCTGCTTCTTAAAACAGAGCTTATAAAAATGTCAGGGCGAGACACAACATTCAGTCTGCTGGCTGGCTGTTACTCTATCTGTTCAGTCCTTTAGGTCTGTCAATCTCTGGTTTGTTTTAGATTCTGCAGGGGATTGGGAATCGGGACTTTGCAGTTTTCTGCTGTGTTGGTGACCTGTCATGGACCCTCTGCACTGTGAAATGTATGCACAATAGGGCTGTGCGAGCTTTGGTTGGTGATTCGATTTGGAGGAGATTCGGCCTGATTCAATGGCTGAATCTCCGAATCCAAATCGAATCAGGAAAACAATGTAAAGGTCCGAATCAATTCAAAGCTCTTCAAATCTTTGGAAAAGATTCAGAGACCTTTGCTGGTTCGGGCAGTCCCTGGTGGCTGCAGAAGGGAGCTGCAGCCACTCAGAGCTGGTAAGTACTAGGGGTGGGGGAGGGGGAACCGGGGGAGGGGACAGGGGACCATGGGGGGACCCCTGCCAACCCCCAACTCCTCCCACTCCCCCAGCCCCCCTGATGCCCGCCTGCTCCCCTAGCCCACCGCCATGGCTGCCCCTGTCCACCTCAGCTCCTGGTACTTTAAAAACAAGCCCTGGTGCTCACTGGGTGCTGCCAGGTGGGAGGGGCTATCCCCATTGCCTCCCACTGCCCTATGATGCATGGGGGGGCTCTGCCACAAGCCCCCCAACCACCCCCCTCACTCCCATGCACCCCCCATGGGTGCCCCACCCAGCCCAGCTCCAGCCCTTTAAGAAAAAAAAAAAAGCAGAGAAAAATGCCAGGACTCACTGTTCCTGCAGTGGCCTCAGGGATTTGGGGGCTCGTGCAGAGCCCTCCACATGGCGTGGGGCAACGTGGGGCATCGGGGATTGTCTCCCACAGGCAGAAGCGGTGAGTGCAGGGATTTTTTCCATTTGTTTTTTTTTTAAGGGGCTGGAGCTGGCCCAGGCGAGGCAGCCATGGGAGGGCTGGGGGAGTGAGGGGCGAAGTTAGGGGGCTCATGTAGAGCCCCCCACACAATATGGGGCACTGGGGGCCAGCGGGGATTGCCTCTTCGCCTGGCAGCACCCGCTGAGCTGGGGCTTTTTTTTCCCAAGCGCCGGGGCTGGGGCAGCCATTGCTGGGCTGGGAGAGTGGGCAGGGGATGGACCTGACTGATTTGGAGATTTGGCAGCAGCCAAATCTCCAAATCAGATTCAGCCAAATCAAATCGGGACAGTGATTCAAATCACCAAATCAAATCACTGTCCCCAAAATCGGCTGAATCTCAATCTGAAGCAAATATTAACCATTCACAAAGGCCTAATGCACAAGTGCTTCTCTGCTTCCCAAAAGTGTTCTGTGAATTAACTAAATAATATTTTCAGAAGGCTTTGAGATGATCAGCTGAAAATTGCAATAGAGTGGTAAAATATTATTTTCATTATTGTCATCTTGTTACTGGGCTGCTCCAGTTCTCCAGTCACACATGTGATTCCTGTGGTCTCACAGGTTGGTAATACCATTCATTAACAATGCAAATTTAGAACTATATAGTCACTGGAGGGATTAGGATTGTTGGCTCTCTTTCTGAATGGATTTACTTTCAGATCCAACTAATGTGATATAACCATACTCAAAATATATTCACAGACACATAGATTTTAAGGTTAAAAAACATTAAATTGCCTAAACCAGGTGTCATAGAATCATAGAAAATTAGGGTTGGAAGGAACCTCAGGAAGTCATCTAGTTCAACCCCCTGCTCAAGGCAGGACCATCGCCGACTAGATCATCCCAGCCAAAGCTTTGTTTAGCCAGGTCTTAAAAACCTCCAAGGATGGAGATTCCACAGCCTCTCTTGGTAACCTGTTCCAGTGCGTTACTACCCTCCTAGTGAGAAAATTCCTCCTAGAATTTTCAGCATCTTGTTGCTGGCATGAACCACTCTTTGTGACCCACTCCTGGTTGCAGACAACAAGTCTTCACTCCATCCAGAGAGGCCAGCTTCCTGTGCCTACTCTTTCCATTGATCCCCAGCCCCTCTGCAGTAAGCATAAGTCTAGATGCAGTAGAGCATCAGGCTCCTCAGTGTTGCAGAGGAGATAGGTGATATGGCATAGCTTCATGCTGCCCATCGCCTATGCCATATCCGACCTTTATGGGTTGATTCAGACCTCTTTGTGGGCTGGATCTGGCCCATAGGCCACAGGTTGCTGATCCTGATCTTGTTGGACCCATTGTATCTTGTAAGATATTCAGTTTCACTCATTAACTGCTATTCTGAGCTAAGTACCTTGTATTTCACTAAAGCAGCGGTGCTCAACCTTCTGACCCGGCAGCCCACATGGGTGACTGTAACAGGTAACCCTACCCCTTTTACTAGGGACCACAGCAGCCCCTTTAAGGCCAGAGTTTTCAGAGCTCAGCCTGCCAGCAGAACAGGGGTTAAAGGATAGCCCTGCAGGCTGGTCAACTAACTGGGGCTAACACACGACTGTGAGAGCTCAGCCTAGATCCATATAAGCCCTGGGCTGAGTCAATCAAGGGAGAAGCTCAGGTTGTGGCAGAGTGTGGACTCCTGAAGGCTCCAAAAAACTGTGAAGCAGCCCTGCCAGTGAGAGCACCAGGCAGAGTGACCCAGAGACCTGGAACCATGAGTAAGCAGGCTAATATCTCTATTAATTTTGCATTGTTATAGCCTAGGGGCTTAGTGTTTATGTTGTAGTTTAAACCAGTGGTTTGTTACTGAAGCTATAGGGGAGGTGGAGGCCTCATCAGTGTGCACAGGGTTGCAGCTATGGGGGCCAGAGATCCTCATTCTACAGGGGCCAGAGAGCCCGGTGCTGCAGGGGGTGCAGCTACACAGGGCCAGGGGCCCAGAGACAAGAGTCAGATTGATTGAAGCTAGTGCCTCAAAGCTGGGCCTGACAGTGGGTCTGAGCTGGACAGGTTAGCTACATAAAATGGGGTGGAAGCTGTGTTGGTTGAGACCCCAACAGACTGAACAAAAGATGAAGATAACACCTGTGAGGAATGGAACATGGTAAAGGGGTGGTATGGAGCCATGCAAAAAGCTCTTAAAGCAGGAGCTCCTCACATCCAGGTGTTTGAGAGCTAAGACCATAATACTCAGAGGTAAAGGTGATGCTATGAGGAAAGAGGCCTCATTGGTCCCGGGCATGACTGAAAACTGCACCCTGCCAGGATAGGGAGGCTTGGTAGTCCTGCCTGTGGCAGGGCAGGGCCACTCACTCAAATACCAGGACTGAGAACCTCCCCGGTGTAAGGTGGGTCGGGACACCTAAACCCCTGCCCCCACCTTCGGGTGGGTTATCAGGAGAGGGGGAGGGGAAGGTAAGCTTATTGAGAACTGCTTGAGTCCTATGGGGTGTTGGACTCTGGAGTGGGGAGGGGCAGGCATACTGAATGAGTAGCTCCTGAGCACAAGGGGGTGTGAGACTCTGGGCCCTGAGAGTTACAGGGTGGAGTTGTGGAGCCAGTTAAGCTCAGGGAGTAGTAGCTGAGCCCTAAGGGGTGGAAGACCCCAGGCCCTACTGTAAAGGGATGCAGTTGTGGCCCGAGAGAGAGGCGTAGTGGTCTGGTGAGGGGCCAGGGGTGAAGTAGGCCCTTAGTTGAGCAATCGTTCAGTCCTGTTCGGGTGAGGGCCAAGGGAGAGGCCCAAAAGACTATGCCAGGGCTGACCAAGGGGTGAAGAGCATAAGTTGAAGATCTTCACAGAGTAGGGTAGAGTGAATGTGGCCTGGATAGGCAGTATGCAAGAGACCAGGTGAGGGCCAGTGGAGTGCAAGAGGCCACAGTGAGAGAGGGGTGGTGTGTGTGGCCCTGAAATGGGGAGTATGATAAAGATACAACTGTGCCCAGTTTGGCCTAGCCATGAACTGGAGTATCCTCCCACAGTGAGACATCATCAAGGCATGGGACACATGTAGGGATGGTAGGAGTGTGTACTGATTGCCCATGGTCATTTGTGCACACGAAGGGCATCTTCCCACCTATTTGACATCATAATCATTTATCAACAAGGCATGGGAGGAGAGCAAGGTGGGTGGTTTGCCCAGAGACAAGGGTGGGGTCATACTAATACCAGGCCTAGAAGGTGCCTTTGTCACACAGCCATTGGTGTGGTGTTAGTTCAAAAAGATGGAGACAAAGAACGCCCACTAGCTTATATAAGTAGAAAGTTGCACCCCCATGAGAAGAGCTATGCCAAAATAGAGAAAGAGTGTCTGGTGATCAAATGGGCCATAGAAACACTCCAGTACTATTTGTTGGGACAGAAGTTCACCTTAATTACAGATCATGCCCCACTGCAATGGTTGCAGAGCATGAAGACAGACAATGCCAGACTAATGAGGTGGGCTCTCAGTCTTCAACTGTACTGTTTTGTAGTGGAACATCATCCAGGAACTAAAAACTTGAATGCTGACTTCTTCTCGTGACAATATGAAGAAAAAGAAGACACAGGGAGCATAGCTACACAGGGCCAGGGGCCCAGAGATAAAAGTCAGATTGATTGAAGCTAGTGTCTCAAAGCTGGGCCCAACACAGTGGGTCTGAGCTGGACGGCTTAACTACATAAAAAGAGGCAGAAGTTGCATTGGCTGAGACCCCCAACAGAGCAAAAAAAAGATGCAGATAACACCTGTAAAGAATGGGGCATGGTAAAGGGGTAGTATGGAGCCATGCAAATAGCTCTTAAGGCAGGAGCTCCTCACCTCCAGGTGTTTGAGAGCTAAGACCAGATCTGGGAAGCCCTGGGGCACCTTTTGAGAACCCAAAGAAATATCAAGATGTGGCAGGAAAGTGAAGGGGAGTCTGTTCCCAGAAGCAACTACAAATAAAGAGGGTATTCTCGAATGCCTCTGCGGATGTCACCCTGTTACAGTGACACAAGGATGGTCCACGGGCCAGATCCTGTGGGTGAGGTCATTCTGTGGGCCAGATCCAGGTGGAGTCAGCATGTGGAGTCAGTCACCAGGAGTGACCCCATGCTCCAGCCCAGCCCCACACACCAGATCCAGCCACAGAGTAAACCCGTCTACCAGCTCAGCCCTGTTTGCCAGATCCATTTATGGCCTTACCCCATGTGCCAGAACTATCTGGCATGCAAGGCCTTGTCATCTGGCCCACAGGGCTCCCCACAGTGTAGAGGAGCCATAGCAGCATTAATCACCATGGCTCCAGAAACCACAGGAATTAATGTTGCCACCATTTCCCATTCACCAAATTTCCAGCCGTGTAGGGAGCCCATCAGCTGGATGACAGTGCCCTGTGCACCAGATTTGGCCCATGGGCTCAAGGTTGAGCACTACTGGACTAAAACATAATACCTAGCTCTTCTATAGTATGTTTCATCAGCAGCTCTCAAAACATTTTAAAAAGCAGATATGTCATTATCACTGTTTTAGAGATAGGAATCTTGAACAAAGGCCTCTGATACACATTTTAACTAGAGAGGTTCTTGGACAGCCATTCTAATTAAAATGGCTCACCCTCATGTGTATTAAGGCTCAACATGTTTCAAAGTGGGTGCAGGATGCTTTATCTAAAACTCATTTGATGACATGTAGTTAAAGCACCCTTGCGGCCATCTTGAAATGTACGGATGTTTAATACATGTGATGGTGAGGCGATGCTGGAGCGTCCTGATAAGAATGTGGAGCAAACTTGATTAACTGAACCTGCTCCCACACGTTCTAATTAGAACATGAATGAGCACGTCTATAGGCAGCCAAAGAAGTCAAGTGACTTTCCTAGAATTGCTCAAAAGGCCAGTGTCCAAGTCAGGAATGCAGTATATATAACTCCTTAGTCCCAGTCCAGTGCTTTGGTCCCTAAATAAAGCTGCTTACTAATAAGATTTACTGGCAGTCACCACACTGAAATCTGATTAGACACCCAAACCACACAACTAGAATGCTTTCATGGCATTACCAGTAGGGGTGTGCGATGCAGGCCCTATTCGATTCTGATTCCAATTTGGCCTGAATCAGGGACAGTGGTTTGGATCATTTTTGGTTTTAATGGCTACATCCAACATTCAGTTAATTGATGTTTTCCTAAGTTAGTTATTATTAGGACAAATTCTAAGGTTGATGCCCAGGCCTCAGTCTCTATTTAGGCAGATTCTTTCTGTCATGAGAAAATGCTTTGGTGTTGGTTAGACTCCACACAGATGCAGGGGTCTTCCCAAACTGAGTTAAACCATAGGAGGATAGGAGACCTCCATGTATTCTTGGCTCTTCTTCAGGCCACATTAAATAAAGGTTTCAGGATTTGAGCCAGAAAATTACTAAAATAATAGACAATTATAACAATGGCAACAACAATTACCAATCTTCACCATGGTCATTGGACTGGGATCTGAACATTTCCATGGTGTGGGAAAGTTTAATTTCAGAGTGGAGATTTGGCCCATTAGAGAACAAGAGGTCAGATTTGAAGTCCAGGTCTGGATTAGGATTCAGAGTCGAGATTTCCCACAGTTCTGCATTTCCAGTTCAAGCCTGGCTCATGTAGCATTTTCATCTGTAAATTACTTCACTAGTAAAGGATTTAGGGTTTTCAATCTTTTGTTAAGACTTATTCTTCGCAATGAAGTACAGACTTGAACTAGCTCCTAGTAGTCATCTATAATTTTTGACAGGGGACATTTCATCCCCAACAGAAGCATAAATTAAAAGGTCACAAATATTACACAGAGTCATCTGGGACTCTCTTCCACTTGGGCCTCCATCTCTTACGAGATGCATTGCAGAGGGTAGCTCAAAGAGTATTGGTCAGAGCAGGTACAATAAGGTAGTATCAGTGGAGTTGCAGCAATTTACTCAAGCAGTGAGAATGCCCCTATTAGTTTTGATGGGAACTGAAGGTGTTCAGCACCCTGAAGGAGATACTAACTGCTCAAAAAGTCTAGAGTTCCCTTCAAGATGCTGGGAGGATTCCAGTAAAAAAATGGCTATCCTAAAATTATGCCCCATTATTGATCTCCTTAAAATTCTGTTCTCTGCTCATTCTTTCCCTCTCCCAACTAACAATGTATTCCAAAAAGAAGTCCAGGCCAAGTGCTCCAAGCTGAGAAGAGATGTATGTGGCCAGCAGGACCCTGACCTTCCTGTTGTAGGTAACAAATTGGATGGCATGTAAGCTACAGATGCCTGAGGAGGGAGGAAGAAAAAGGGAGGGGGTGAATGGAATGGGGTTAGAGTTACAAAGCCAGCATCTGTTACTTAGGGTATCAGCCACACAGCCATATCCATCCCCTTTCAGGAAACAGGGCTGGCTTGGGGGCAGACATAGGGTAATGGTTTCAGGTCAGCAGAGGACAGAGGTAAGTGTGTGTGTGTGTGTGCATGTGTCTGTATTTCTGAGTGTGACTGCAGAAACAGATGTCAATAAATATCATAGATACAGAGTCATGAGGAAAGAGAAAGATTGAGAAAACAAGGCAAAAAGGGGGACTGAAGAGATCTTTCTTATTTTTCCTTTGAATGGAGACAGTGATTTTTCTGGCCCTTGATTCTCTTATTCCAGGTCCCTGACAAAAGTTAGTTATGTTCTACAGTGAGAACAACACACTTATTCATCTGTTTTCCAGTTACATCACATACTTTCAGTGATCATTTTCAATGTTATTCCTGTCCACCTTATTGATCGTTATAGAGCCACCTTCCTCCTGTCTGTTCAGCACTATTAGTATACTATGGCAATGGGTATTTTCCTAGTTACTTGTTATGGGATCTGTACCTCACTATACTGCAAATGTCTATGCAGTGTTAAGGTATGGAGGGGCACATCTTTCTGCTCTCTAGCCTGCAAATTTACCCTAAATGTGTCCAGTCATTTTTCGCAGACTGGACCTTTCTACTTTAATCAAGTCCATCTGGTTTTAATTTGATGTGAGAATCGACCTCCCACCATGAGCACTCAAGTGACTGAGTGGCAGGACTCAGATTTGCAGGACTCAGTATTAAGCAAAGATATATGTTGTATGATATACTCAGGTATGCACCAGTGTTTTGTAAATCAGTCTATTAATGATAGTCATAATACTTTGTACATACAAAGTATGTATACACAGAGAACTGTGCAAAGGGTTCACACTAAAATTTCAGAGCAGGCAGAATTATTATTTTATTTGCATTACAGTTAGGCTTAGGTGTTCCAAGTGAGATTACAGCCCCATTAGATTTGGCTCGGTACAACTGTGTAGCAAGAGAGAGTTCCTGCAGTTTATAATCTTAATGGGCAAAGTGTGGGAAGAGAAACAGGCACTGGGGCATTATGTAGCTGCCTCTAGATGAACTGGAAGAACTGGAAGAACTGGAAGACATATAGCAACTCAGGTCTCCCATCTCTTAGTTTGGGACTACAATTATTCTGTGAAGTAGCAGCTCAAGTCTTGCTGAAAAATTCACACCCTTTTCAAGGTAACATGAGCTGGGATTTGAATGTACCTGGGTCCAGTTTCAATAAAAAAACTGGTTTAAGATTTAACTCCAGGATCTGGTTTAAGATTTGGCCAGGATTAGAATTAAGCTTGACTCAGTTTCAGAGGATCTTGGGCTATGGCGGTGCAGGAACCAACTCTGAATGTTGAGCAAAACTAAGACAAGTTTTAGCCATGTGTTGTCCAAGTATAGAGCAAGCCAATACAAAATGTGGAGAGTGCATGGGCCAATAAGTGCAGAGAAGACTACGGGGTTATTGGGAATTTCTCAGGAGGTTGGATTCATCTCCTCATACTATATCCATCCTACAAGCACTGAGTCTGTTGGTTTGTGAACCACTGGCAGTGGGGCCCATAGCCCAAAAGAACTGACAGCAATAGGATCATCTTGGAGCTCCTATGAGTGAAAAACAGTTAAACATTAGGAGTCCAGGTTTGGGTACATACAAATTGCAAGCACCCTTACTGTCTTTTGTGTTTGAATGTGGTATGCTGTCTTGGCATGCATTATTAATGTGACCTGAAACATAGCCACAAGGAGTGCAGCACATGTGGCATTTCAACTGAAGGAGCAGGTGGGCATGTCAGAGAAGCATGACATGAAGCTGTAACAAAATAATCTCCACCTTTTCCCTTTGAAGGGAGAAAAAAAATGTCCTTCCCTTTTGTTTTTTTAAGTAATTCTGATGATGGGCATACATAACATAAGCCACTACTCTGTAGGCCAACACTTCTGTAATTTCCCCATACTCCTTTACTTTCCTTGTCTGATAGGTTGTGTGAGATTGGATGGATTTCTGGTTGTCCATCAAGCCATGTGGATTTGTGGACTTTGCAGTTTATATGTTTTTAATATGAATTCAGGTAAAATTTGGCTGTTGTGATGAAATTTGGTGTCAAGCTTCCTAGTTGAATTGAAAACATGGAGAGGAATTCAGGCCATACATGAACCACATGGACTGAAGCCAAAAAAATTAGAGGTGGTCAGGAATTTTCCTCCTCTCTTCTTGCGGGGGGACAGAAAGTACTGTTTCTTCTCACTTGAAACTTTCTCTGGGAATTTTTTTTTCTGGAATTTTTCAAATATTCCATTAGGAAAACAGACCAACAAACAAACAACAAAACCCTTGTTTTGGGTCATGTCAAATCATATAGCAATAAATAAAATGTCTAAACATTTCAGTTTGTGGCACAGTTGAAATGTTACTTTTCATGTGTGTGCGACTAGTCACTATCTGCCTATGCTGAAGCCGTGTCTAATGGGAGGTGTACTTTGAGGCCTTATCTGCCCACTCTTTCTCATGAACCAGGCTCCATGCCTACATTACATTTTCCATAGGCTGGCTACGAGGAAGAGGGGAGAAGATGTAACTCAGTTGTCTATCCCATGGGTTTTCTGGGAAAGAAAAGTGCCATTTTCTATGTTTTAGCCCTGATATGTGCAAAGGCTTGGATCATGATACCTTTGTTCACTGAATAAGAATTTACATCACAAAAGGTCTCTGACTTCAGTGGAAGTTAGATGCATAGAAGCTTTTGAAAAATCCTCCTAGGTGCCAATTAGATCTTTTGGCACTTCAGCTACTATCAATATTACCGTATGGTGCTACTCAGTGTGATTAAGAAGATCACGCTCTGGCCCACAGTCAAATATGAGAATTCTGGCTAGAAGTCAAACCATGATTCAAACAGCCCTAAGAGCTTTTGACAGTAGTAAACAGCTGGTGTATAATGGTACTTGAAGTTTGCACCTTTTGTGTCTGGAGTAGAGTGTTTTTGCTTTTTAGAGGAGTTGGGATGGGGAGAAGTGAAAAGGCTATAAGAAGTGAATGTGAAACAAAAGTGACCCCAAAAAGCTTACCTCACTGACTCTACAGATCATGTTTCAGGTCAATGGAGATCTGCAAACAGGCATTCTGGGTCATGAGATGTGTTTTGCAGAACAAACAAGGAAACTGAGGCGGGAAGAAGGTAGAATGGTGTCTATCATCCAGTCTTGCAAAAATCTCTACTGCATGTGATTCCTAAAAGTGGTAGGGGGAGATTTTTCAAAGATGTGAGTGACATTTGGGTCTCCTTTATTATTACCCCATGTACTGAACATGTCCTACCCTAGGGCTTTATTTTTCCTCAGACAGGAGTTGTGTGTTCCTCAGATAGGAAGGGGGATCTTACAGTTGTTCTTATTATAATGTCTCTTCTCCTCCCACCGCCCCCTTGATTTCTCTTTCTTTCTCTCCCTCCATTGGGAATCTTTCTGATTTGCAGCCATCCTGGCTGATCCTTCAATATTTCATAAATCTCCTTGAAATATCCCTGGTTACAAATGGCCTGTTTTCATGGTTGATATGCAACAGTAATGCAGGGTTAATACCTAATTAGTTCATGGGACCATTTAGCATTTCATGGATATTCAGTAACAAAAGCAACAACAAACAAGTCGAATTCCTAGGTCTTAATTCTTGGGTGGGGGGAAAATGACAAGAACCTGAAAATGCAGGAATTATTCAGTGCAACATGAAAGCTTAGTTCCTTTTCTCATGTAGCTCTGAGGATGTGACAGCAGCTGACAGGGAAAATATAACCTCTCTCCTTTTCTTTCTTTGGTGCACTTTTTGCAGCCCTGATGTTTGAAAAGGAAAATTTTCATTTCTGGAATACACTTTAAATAGCTCCTCTATATTGTTCCTCTCCCCACCCCCAACCCCACTCATCCTGACCCCATTTTCTGACATTCAGCCATACTTGATCAATTGTATCCTGAGCAGCTGGATGTGATCAGAGCTGGCCTTCCACCTCTCAGGACGGCTAGCATATGGGCCTGCGGGCTTCAGTCATTACGTTCTTGATCACTGAGCTCGCCTGCCTGTGGCTACAGAGTTTTTTCCCCCCTCTCAAGCAATTGCAAATAAACCTTCCTGATAAGTAACAGGAAAACAAACAGGCCCTTTGGCTCTGTAGGCAGTGAAAAGGAAAAAAATAACAAAAAAATCCTTAGTGTGTTTAGGCAGCATAGACAGCACTCACTGAGTGCCTTCAGAAAGGGGGGGAAGTCTTCTCTGCCCTCAGCCAGACAGGGATTTCTACAAGCAGGAATGGTTCATTTCAGGGTGATTACCCCTCGGTGCTACCCAGTCAGAACCTGGTGTGAGGGCTAAAGGGAAGGGAGAGGTTTGTTTTGAGCAAGAAAAGCCCTTGATAGTTCCCAGACCAACAAAATGGAGGTTTGAAGGAGGATAACTGACAGTGTCAGTGCATGGACACAGAACACAATAACAGCAGCGTAATTTCCATCAGCTTTGTATGCCAATAAAAATAGCACCAGGATCTGGAGTGGACAGATGACCCATTATCCCAAGGTAGCTGCTGCCGCAGATTCTGCTACAGTTTATCACCACTAGGTGGCAGGGGATGAGGTAACCGCTTCTTTGCTTTGAGCAGGTTGCTACTCTGGGATAACTGTGGACAAAGGACACCTACCCCGGCATAATTCACACAGGTGTATTTTTACTGCTGTTTCCCTCCCTCCAGGTAACTATACCAGAATTTAGTGTGTTGTCCTGCTAGAGGAGTTTATGTCATTTGCATGCTCCTTTTCACATCATTCATTGTGAAGGCAGTTTATACTGGTAGAAAGGTGTCTTGTGTCCAGGTATCTGCGTTAAAGTAGAAGTTCAAGGGAAAATAGTTCCCAGTCTAAGACCACCTAATGCCAGGATGGAGGCTTCAGGGAACAGAAGTTGTCTTACCAGGAAGTGGTTAGTACCTCCCTTAGACTTTAGTTCAAAGTTTAAGGCTTGGCCTCAGCTCCTCAGCTCTGAGTTAAATGACACCTGCATAAGTATTTTTAAAAGATCAAAAGGGGCTCTTGTTGTGAGCAATTAGCCTTAACAGGACGATACTGAAGCAGAGGGAGGCAGGATTTAGAGAGCCAGAGTTAACTTCAAAAAGACTGATGGAAGAGGAGAGGGGGGAGTCTCAAAAGAGCCCTTTCAAATGCTCCTTGTTTTTCCAAGGTTCAGAAGATGACCTGATGGACAGTTGTCATGTTGTGCTATACCTGAGACCAGTTGAGAGGAGTAGAAAGCTAAGCACAAAGTTCGCCCTCCTGTCTTTTTAATGCTTATTTTCACCAGAGTTTTTAGGTTTGGAGCACTGGAGAGGGAGAACCCCTTTATGCACTAATCTGGTGGTAGAGGGAGCTGTGGTGAGTGTGAAAGACCTACCCCTTCTGGTCCATCAGGCAAGTGCTGTGAGAAATAGAGGCATTTGTACACAACACAGGGGTTTAATTCTCCCTAAACTGAAGAGGTGGTTTTTTTACAACAAAGTAAACCGCTGTGTCATGTACACCCATGTCTGCCCGATCCTTACCTGCCTCTCCAGGAGTGGGGAGGGGAAAGTGAGCTGCTGACAGGCAGAGTAGTCCCTGAGCTACGGGGGTGGGGGGAGGAGATGGTGCTTCCCTCCATGGCAATCCACCCCCAGGCAGCACCCGCCTGCAGGCACCCAGCTCAGGCAGTCCCGGGAGGCACCACAGCCTCAGAGGGATGCACCAGACAGGCACCTGCACAGCTCAGGCAGGCTCCAGGGGCAGGGACGGAGATCAGGCTCGCTGCTTTTTCTTTTTTTCCCCTTCTGTGGAGCCTGCCTTCCTGGGCTGCTGCCAGGCTGCCTGCATGGGCTGCCTGCACAGCCCCTGAGTCGCACAGAGCCCTGCGCTTCCCTCCGTGGCTGTAGGGTAAGAAACTAAAGCTCCTCAGAGGTGTTTTACTTTGCAGTGACCCAAAGTCATTTGCTGAATCTCAAAGTCATTTAAGGTGTGTTACACCGCCGAATGTGCAAACAGCAATGCCATTAAAGCAGTGCAAAAGGCATGTAACCTGCTTTAAACCCACTTTGAAGTGTCATTTACAAATGCCCTAGATCTAGCTAAAGGAAAGGTAGATCTTGCTTCCTGATAGGCCTTCCTTGTGCACAGGGAAGCAAGGCCAGCTACCTACCTTAGTCTTTCTAAGCATGTCCCTCTGAAGCTGTTTACCTCAGCCAATGAAACTAAAGCCTTTCTTCATATCCTACTGTTTCCTAGCTCTAGACCCCAAATTACACCTGTGTCCTTTCTAGGTGAATAGGGGGTTGAAAAGCTATTTTCAGTTGCCAGCTCCCACAATTTTTTCCTGCATTTCTATGTTCTAACTGTGGATACCCAGCTAAGGGATCATATTGAATGCCTTAATTACTGAGTCTGGAGCAAGGGCAGTCCACTCAAGAGTGAGTCACATTGAAATATGAATAGGCTAAGGTCTTCAGCTCTCTGTACAGGTTTGAGAACATTTGTTGCATGACAGAGGAGCCCCCTAATACTTCAACTCCTCCAGTGCGTTGAAGAGCTTTCCAGCAAAGTGCTATCTTGTAAAGAACAGGGGAACAGACACTGAGGTAAGTCAGTTTAACACTTGGCTTCAAAATGCCAGTGAACATCTAGCTAGTACCATATCTTCCCCCAAAATCAACAGGGAGTGAATTTTTTAAACTTGGAAGCCAACCTCAGAGTGGAGCTTTTGATAACTTGCCTCAGCAGATAAGGTCAGGGTTATCATACTGGCACACAATAACATTCCCAAAATAGTGGCAGGGACTTGTGCAGTGATGATGCTGTTGAACAACATGAAGGTCCTTGCCACCTCACCTGTTCTTGATTAAAAAGAAACCACAGAGCTAAAGTCAACAGGAGATTGCAACAGATGACACCTGGTGTGTCATTTGAATCCCTGCCAAAGCCATCTTGTCCCCAATGCCTTCAGTAGGGATTGCTCTTATTCAGTGAGGTAAGACTGAGATCCTCAGTCTTGAAGGTAGAGAATCCATTGAAGAAAAGCAGAGTCAAGGAGGGAAAGTGAGACCTTTCATTTTGGAGTATACAAGGACAGGCCAAATTCTTCTGTCAGTTATGTCAGTGTAAATCCCAGGCAACTTCATTGAAATGAACAGCATTAACTCTAAATTTATGCCAATGTAATTGAGAGTTGATCCTGGCTCTGAGCCAGTTACAGTAGAGGATTAATGTCATTCAAATACTTGCTCTTGTTCACTTGCTCAGTCTCTGACATGCACACATGTGCACACACATGCACGCATGCACGCACACATGCGTGTGCACGTGCACGCACACATGTTGGTGACCCTCCAGAACCCAGTTAGCTAGCAAGGAAATAAAAGAGATGAAACTCTAGCTTCCCCATTATTCACAGCTATACATCTGCCACAGCCAATTCACAGTCAGGACTTGCCACCTGCCAGTTGTTTTGCTCCGAGATGGCTTTGCGAGAGACAATGTCTACAGGAGGCAGGAAATAAACCCAATTCTTCTAGTGAGGCTGGGCATTTGCAATTTCAAGTGCAAGAGGTCAGCACCTCCACAATCTGGTCTGAAGATTTTCCTGATTGTTCTTTTCTAACCTTGATTTTTTTTTAATATCTTGAAAGAAAACTATTACCTTTTACAATGAACCATGTGAGACTTGACTGCTCTGAAGACTGAAGGAATCTCTTTACCCACAAAGCAAGCTCAGCAACACCCATTCTTGTACTTTAGTCCAATATAAGGGATTGCTGATGGCTCTGCACTTTGCCCCCTTTGGCATCTGCCCATTACTGCTTCTGCATCTCAATGTGTTAAGAAAAACCAGTGCCCCTCCCCCATTGCACATAGCACACCAGTGAAGATGACAACCGTCAGTCCTCTTATGATCCAACAGGTGCCTTCCTAGTACCTATCACCATAGCAAGAAGGGATGGTTTAATGATGAAAAGTGGTGTGTTTGAAATACCCTGGTGTCTTGAGAACAACTCCTACGAATCAGTTTATCCTTCCACCTTTCTGAGGGCAATAAGTTGGGCATCAGGCAGTTTATTGCCTTCCCTCAAGTTTCAAGTGAGAACATAAAACTCACTCCACTTCTATACTCTGTCTATGTTCTGCTTTCTGCACATCCTTTCACAGCATCTTATGAAGTGAACTTAGGTTAAAAAAAGCTGGTGCTTTGTATACGTATGATTTAGTTAGTCTACAAACGTGCTTAACTGTCCTGCCTTCTAACATAAAAATTGATGTAACTGGATTCTCAGCTGGTGTAAATCAGCTTGATGCCAGTGGAGCTGTGCCAGTTTACACCAGCTGGGAAGCTGGCCCAGAGCTTTTGTGTTCATTTTATCCTGTGGCTCGTATTTCAAGAATGCAGGATTGGCCAGATGTTGTAGATGTGGTATCCCCTGCCTTCCCTAATGTAGTGGGAACCAGCTGCCACTCGCCACCCTGCATTTCATTGGTACTGGCCATGTCTACACAAGCAGCAGACTGCGCAGTTGTTACTGCAGAGTCATTTAGTACTTGCATAAGCAAGAACTAAATGACTGCGCAGTAACCAGCATTACTGTGTAGTACTGTCCCTGCACAGTTTTTTTCAGATGCTACTGCACAGTAGCGTCTTGTGTAGACATGCCCATTGTGTACCTTCTCATTTGCAAGGTGCCTTGGGGTCCTTTGAAATATTTTCAAATATTACCACTGTTACCTGGCACAACTGAAACTGATCAAGTAGGTGGCTTCCCTTTGCGGTCTGGTCACCTTTGGTGGCACATGGATTTCTGGATCACATTTCTTCTTCTGCCAATAAATATTGCAGATTTATTGCTATGTACCTGGTGGGTGGTAAATGGCATTCCACCCCTTAGTTATAAGACAGTCTCTTAGCTCCATTAAACCTTAATTGCAGCAACACTTTGTTGGGTTATTTTACTGGCATGAGCGCCATTGCAAGGAAGAGTATACTGCCAAGCCAACTGAAAATAAAAGACCTCAAATCTTTCCCTTTCTAGGGACTGCAGAGAGCTGGGATTCTTGCTCTCTCATTCTCCCCTTCTGTGCTCATTTTCCGCAACAGCTGGCTTCATCTGCCATAACCCCAGCCACTTTTCTGCTCTCTGCTGTAATGTAGCACAAAGCATCCAAGGTTACACTTGAGACTGAGATGCCTGTTGTAAATGGTTTATTCATATTTATGATTACAAGATGTTTCATAGGTTCTGCTTTATTTCTTTAGACTTGATCGCACAAGAAGTGCAGAGTATAGATAAATTATACAAAGTGCAGTAAATTTCAAAGCATAATAATATGAAGTGGTTGGGCTTTGATTCCTACACAGGCCCACGGCCCCCATGGTCCAAGGCTGTGATATTAGAATTCAGTGGAATGATCTGCCATGGGTTAGTGCAGAAGCCATTATTTCACTATTGGTACTGTAGGAATGGTATCACTACTTGTACACTAATGTCCATTCCCTGCAATCCTCATAGTGGGAACAGTCAGGGTTTCCCTGCATTATACCAGTTCCTGGTTGTTGTATTGGACTGTAATTTAAAACATCATCCATGATGTTCTAAATTATGTTAGAGGACTGGCCTGAAACCCAGCCAGCCAAAGATTAGTGGAATAATGAAGGGGAGAAAGTGTTTCTTCCTCATCTCTGGCTTAATGTCCATATTTGTTGTCTGCTTTTTTCACCTCACACAGATAAGGATGATAGAGAATCAAGTAGGTAAGTTATACAATAACATCTCGCCGCACCCGCCACTTCCATCCACTCTACCATTTCATAGGTAACCTTCATTTTTCCTGACCTGTTGCAGAGGCAAAATGTATAGTGCAGGATGGTCATTTGGTTTGGAATGCTAGTTTTTTATTGGGCAAAGTTTGCCTTCCTCTTTTGGACCAACAGTGCATCCTAATGAGCATGCACATGTAGGGGTGTGCATTTGCCACAGCAAAAATAGCAGCAAATTTGTGCTGCTTTTTTTGCCATTGTACACACCCTTGCACATGGGGTTTGCCATGCTTCAGGGAAACAGCCATTTCTCTGCTGCTTCCAGCTTCCAGCCTGCTGGAGGAGCTGGGAGACAACTAAAGGAGGGGAGACACTCTGGCCAGCAGCCAGAACATCTCCTTGGAGGACTGAGCCTCTGTGCCTGTCCTGGAGCATGTGCTGCACCCCTCTTTTTTGCAGTGGGTTTTTTTTTTTTACACTGGGATCTCCCGGTGGCAAATTTTGGCACTGTATTGCAAATTAGTGTGGCGAACAGTTGCACATGCACTGTGTGCAGTTTGCAGTGCCTCAAACAGCTTTGAGGCACCACAAACCACATGTGTGCATTCATCTGGATGTGTCCATATACTATAAAGTGGAGGTTGTGGTGTGTTGTGTTGTGTTTAATGTTGTGTTAATAAGATCTAATATCAGAATCATAATATATTTATTGTTGTGATTATGCTATATAATAGGTACCACCCTTTCAAATCCAGTTATAACGTGCATATTTTTATATTTTATTTTACTTATATTTATGCTATTTTTGTTGTAAGATACATATAGCATATGCGCTCAGATACTGTGTTTATAAGCAGGTAAGTTGATGGGTATGTTCACTGATAGGTAGAAACTTTTAAATCAGTGCTGTTGCAAAAGAAATTGGAACAATCCCCACAAACAACCTACATTTCTTTCTACAACTTAGTTGTTGAGGTCTTTTGAGACTGTATAATGTGGAGAATATTTTGCTCATTTTCTTTGGAGATCCTGCCTGACTTGTTTGTCCTTATTCTCCATTACCAGCAGCAACCTTGAGATGTCAGACATGGGAAATGTGGCCACAGCTGTTTATGCACTTAGGAGTTTTTCCAAGGCCACATCCTTCTGTGCTTTTTCTAATTACTTGAAGAGATGCTGCAGAGACTCCAGATACATTGGGACCATGTCCCAGGCACCAGCACCACCAGGAGATTTACATTATGAGTGTTTGAAAACTAATAGTGAAATATTGGGGTGGGAGGAGATGTTGTTCACGACCCATTATATTTTGAAAGACGCATGCTACAGCTTTCTGTCTCTTACCAAATACACATTGTCCAAAGCAATGACAGTGAAATGGAATGGGACACAGAGCTAGATTGGTATCATGTAATCAGTTCTCCATAAAAAGTAGGTGTTGTGTTCTTTTGCCCAAGGCCCAGGGCAAGGACCAAATTGTCACTCCAAATTCCAGTGGAGTCCCTGCTTCACCTTGCTCCAGGGCTAAACTAAGTTGTGCCAACTACAGCTGGTCAAAAAAATATCACTACAACACTTTGCAACTGGAAAATATCATTTTTTTATAAAACAAAAGTATTTGTGAAATGATCGGGATCAGCATGAAACTGGGTTTTGAAAAAATATTTGCAAAAAAAGTATATGTAAAAATACCCTGTGCCATCACTTTCAGAATGGAGGGGCTTCATATTTCTTTTTAATTGACTTGTTTTGAAGTGGATTTTGTATTTTAAATGGCTGAAATCAAAATAAAATAGTTCCAATATGCTTGAATGATGCCTTAACCCCCAAAATATTTTCTTTCCCCCAAACTTCTTCAATGCTGACTTCTCATCCTGATTTGGGACACAAAAAAAAACAATTGCAACATTTTTTCCTGGCATGAAGACTCTATTTGATGCCCAGGTATAGTGCAAACCCTTATCAGGTGCAACATTTTTACTTCTCTGGACAGGTTCATCTGCACTGCCTAACATTTTAGGGAAACACCACTTCACCTATCTATCCACTCCACATCTATCTCTTCTGCTTTATGGGGCAACACAGATGTCACTAGTTGTCCCACAGGGTCTGGGCCCTGCTGCTCTTAGGGCTTCAGGGGCTAGATCCTACAAGACAAGTGTAAATGAAGGAACCCCAGGTTCTCCCTGCTTGCAGATATATGCTCCAGGAATCCCACAGCAGGGGATTCCCCAGGTATACACATTGCATTGCTGCATCCCAACTCAGCATGCCTCTGCAAATGGAGGAGCCCTGGGGCATGCAGGATCAGGCCCCTGAAGCCCTGGGAGTGCCTGCCTGGTGTGGCTGGAGAGCAGAGGCAGCTTTGGGCTGTGTGTGCTCTCCTACCATAAAGCAAACAGCTGTCTGCTGCTAAAAAACTGCACAAATTTGTACTACCTTTTGTTGTGGCCACAATTTTGGGCATCTGTGCAGTAGGCATATATGTCTGTTTGCTTGGCCTTTATTCCCACCATAAAAGTTTTATGGTGGCGTAAGGGCAATTTCTATTTCCAACTTCTATGGCAGAGTGGCTATGCCGTACTAATAGTTACAAAGGAGAGTAGGAAGGTGCTTTCCTTACCCATAATTGTGTGCATGAACACAAAGACCAGCAGCTAATGTTCAACTGCTTGGAGTTCTCAGCACATGGAATAAGTCTTGAAAACCATCACACAGACAATTTAAGATGGTTTAGTAAAAGGGAAATAAGGTTGGTGTTTCTTGTTTATTTCTTGTGATATAAAAAGAAAGCCTAGAGGGGTTTTTCCACCCAAAAGTTAGTTTTTTTCCTGTGTGTAGGGTTTTTTTGTTTGTTTGTTTTACATTTAAAAACCATCTACCTTTTTTTCCCTGACAGGCCTTTGGAGAACTGGCCAGTTTATGTCTTCACAAGAACCAGAAACGAGAGATCTGGAAGTAGAAGTGAATTTTAATCAGATTTCTCCTCCCCATCCCTTTACTTTAATGTTGTGGATGAGGATATCACTTACCAGTTCACCAGAAAGCAGGGAGACAATTTAACTCTCCCAAATGCAAAACTCTCATTTGCAGAATAAATTGATCTATTTTCCTTTCATATCATATGTTACATTAGTCTTTCTTGATATGGTGTAAAAAGCTCCCAGCGATAGCACATGGATACCACTGCAATAGGCAGCTTTACAAAATCTACAGTGGGAGTGTGTGGATAGATAGTTAGAGTACAGGATTTATTTGGGGGGAAGGGGAGAATAAAAAAAAAGCTCTCAGTATTGCCTTACTCAGTTTTATTAAACATAACTGGAATTGGGCCAACACTGAGGGCTATTAAAAATTGCACCTTGGAAGACATAATGGAGCCATAGATTCAGGAGGCATAAGCCATCACATTTTAACTGAAGCCAGTGGTTTTTCACTGTTTTACACCAGCAGAGAGCCTAGCTAATGACTGAGACATTGTCAAGGAGAGATCTTTCTTATCTTGCTGTAACCCACCCTTATGGTGATGTATGAGGGCTGGAACTTTCCAAAGAACCCATGTGAATAAGGCACAATGTTCCCATTTGACCTTCAGTGAAAATCACTGAGGTCTGTTAGGCTTCTTTGCAGGTCTCAGTTGGGAAGGTTTGCTATCCATAAGGTTCGCAGCATCCAGTACAAACTCTTTGCGGCAGCTACTTGGTGGTGTGCCGAGGACATATTTGAGTGCTGCATTAAAATGATCCCTGGAAGATCGTAAGCAAATTGACTCTTTAGGGGAGGTAGGCAGGTTGAATGGGTATGAAAAGAGGCTCAGATACAATAGTTGGCTGATGGAAAAAGAAATCATGACTAAACCACAGATTTAAAAAAATAAGAGAAAGCAAGAAAGTAACAAGTCTGTGGAGGATGGATGCTTGGAACTGTTCAGCCTAATGCATGCCAGATTCCTTCTTTCTTTTTTTACCCTCTCCTGCTCTCCCTTCCCTTTACCAAATGCTGTCTGCTAAACTTCTGAAACACCCTTTGCCTTTTTGACCCTTCAACTTGTCTTGAACTTATGAAAAAACTGGAGATGGGGGGAGGGGGGAGGAATAGTTGATTATGTACTGTATGTGCATATTTCAGTATATGTTTGCATGTATATGCATACTCTGGGGGTCCATCATAAGGTTGATTGTGGAGGGGGCTGAACTACATTTGTATGGTGGGCGCTACCCTGAAAACAATTTGTATCCTGTTAATAGAATTAGTAAATAGTTGTTGCTCCCTTTGAAGCCTGCGCCCCCAAGGGATGTCTGGAAAAATCAAAAAATTAAAGAGACAAGCTACTTACTTAGCCCCTATTTCCCCCCATTTTCTCCCTCCTCCTTCATGAAGACACTAAACAGACAAGTTACAGATTTGAAACGAGGCCTTGTGTTGCTGCTGCGTGCAGGAAGTTACAGGGGTGGTGCATGGAGTGTATGTGCATGTGTTTAAGAAGCAGGCCTGATATCTGGTAATGCAAAATCCATTCACATTTAATGAAATGATTGTGAGCCA
Organism: Alligator mississippiensis; assembly: GCF_030867095.1. Classification (NCBI taxonomy): domain Eukaryota; kingdom Metazoa; phylum Chordata; order Crocodylia; family Alligatoridae; genus Alligator; species Alligator mississippiensis. The sequence goes on from NC_081833.1 coordinate 24,734,399, forward strand.
AGTTCCTGAGTTACTGAGAGGTCTGGACAGAAGCAGGTCATTGGCTGGCTTTCTTGAAAGAAAATATGCTCTAGCAGGACACTGGCCTGACAGGCAACATAGTATGTGGGCCTGAGAGAAAGAGAGGTAGCTTCTGATTGGGAATTCTGATTTATATGGCTCAATTCCAGTCTTTTAGCTCCATGACACACAGGAGTAACAGCAAAAAAGGTACACATATATACATGTGTACTGGGGCTATGCGAAGCTTCGGTCCTCGATTCAATTTGGTGGAGATTTGGCCCAATTCAGTGGCTGAATCTCCGAATCCAAATCAAATCAGGAAATCCTTTAATCTCTCCGAATAGAATCAGAACCCTCCAAAGCGATTTGGAAAGATTTGGAGATTTGGACATAGAGACAGCTTTAAATGCTTTTTACTACATGCCTCTAGGTAGCAGGCGGCTCGTGAATGCTGTGATGCTGGGGTGCATGGAGTGTCCCACAAAAGCATGGGGGACTTGCCAGCATGCTTGGCAGCAGACCCGGAAGCAGACCAGAAGTACTTCAGGTCCACTTCTGGGTCTGCCAAAGAGTGTGCTGGGGAGCCCCCCCATTTCCCCCTGGCTCAGCGACTGGTGCCTCCTGGGTCTGGGGGGGCACCTGGGGTCCCCCCACAGTTGATTGCTGAGGGGGGGGAAGTACTTACAGTCCACTTCTGGGTTTGCCACCGAGCACATGGGAGGCCCCCCCACTCCTGTGGGACACTCCATCCACCCCAGCATTGCAGTGTTCACAAGCCGTGCCTGGTACCTTGAGGTATGTAGAAAAAACATTTAAAGCTCTGTGTGTGTCCAAATTGCTGATTCTCTGAATCAGCATCGAATCTTCAGATTCAGATTCGGCCGAATTGGATCAGGGACAGTGATCCGAATCAACACATTGAATCACTGCCCCTGATTCGGGCCAAATCCAAATTGAATAGAGCACACTTTGTACACCCCTAATGTGTACCTACTCAGCCCTCATAGCATATATACCATAAAGCAGGAAAGGACAATAGAGAATTTAACTGACCTGGAACAGGAAAACTGGGCAAAATCTCAGAATTAATGTTTTTCTTTACTTAGAAATGTATTATTTACATGCATATTTATTAGTATAGATACCTTAACTGAGATTACATCGCATGTAAAAGCTGTAAATATACACATACAAAGAGACCACCTTTGCTCCAGACAACTTACAGTCTAAATAAAAAAAGAGGGAAAATGAGCATACAGACGAAAAATACAGTTTGAAAGGGCCAAGATTCCAGTGCTCATTTCACATCCCTCCAGTGGTAGCTGGGATTTTTTGAAACCGAAGGGTCTGGGCTGGCCGTGCTATTTCAGAGCAGCGGAATAGTCTAACTTGCATCTTTTCTTCTATCTTGAGTTTGTTGAACAGCCCTTCCACTCAACTTCTTGAATTCAGCCTTCTGAATCTTGGAAAATTATAAGCAAAATTATTCATTTCTGTATAAACTAGCTTGCATAAAATAAAACTCAGCCTAACTTTGGGCCATAAATGTGGACCAAATGTAAACAACCCCTTTCTGTGGTTTATTAAATGTGGATACCTTTCCTTTCAAGTAGGTTTTATTTATTTGTGGTCTCCATTGCTTCCTGAGCATAATACTCCCATTGAAGGCAATAGGGAGGAGATGGCTTTGACAGGATTTCAAATGGTACACCTGGTACTATTGACTGAAATCTCAGGATGATTTTACCTCTGAGGCTTCTCTTTAGTTGGAAAAGAATGAAGTGGCTGGGCAGAATTATAACTACTGAACTCACAAAATACCTTGCCCTATGTTTCAGATTCAATAGGATCTGTTAGTTTGGATATTCTGGCTGCTTATTCAAACCAAACCAGTTAGAATAGAATAGAAAGTCACTACTTTTTAGGATTCCCCTACAGATCTGCTAACTTGATCCGAAAAGAAAGCGTTGACATTTTAGGAACATCTGAGGAAGTGGCATTCAGCACTATGTGAAATCTTGCCAATACTTCATAGCCCATGCTATAGCCCGTGCTAGAAAAGTAATGGAGGAGAACTGGCTTTGAGTCATTTATAGTTATTGTAGGATAGCTTTGCCATGTTTTGAGAAGCGTAATGCCACTCCTTCAAAATTGAGCAATGAGTACCTCTAGTTAGTATCTGCTGCCAACTCCAACATACACTTTGGCTGATGGAGGGTGAGGCTACACTTCTGGACTGACTGACATAGCCACCTCAGAGCATGATATGTCAGGCAGCTTGGGAGCCATTCCCATACTCCAGCTGCCTCTTGAGCTTGAATATGTTAGAATTCGGCCTGGCTGTTTTATAGGCTATGGAAAGCACTGAAATGGTCCTGACCAAACTCTCTGCAAGATCATCTCAGCAAGATGTGAGAGTGAAAATCCTAATAGCAAGAGGCCAGTTTGTCACTCATTGGCAAATCCTGGAGGCAAGGATGATCTCTATCATAGCTTATTGATGAGTCTTAGATGAGTTAAGTGTCCAATCCTTGAGCCACATATCCATCTACAGAAGTTTCAGGTCTTTCCACAGGGGAGAGTAGGCTGCAGGCTGGTATTCCTCTCCTTTTCCTTCCTCCACCTTCTCTTTGCTTTGAGGGCAAGATGCTTTATCTCAAAATGGGTTTGAAGTTGCAGCACCATTGAAGTCGGTTGGCAGACAGCTCTTCTAAACTTTTGATGTCAGCATCTGTTTTCTTGAGGTACGCCTTCAATGTGTCCTTGTAGTGTTTCCTCTGGCCACTGCAAGATCTCAGTCCATTACTAAACTGGGAGTAAAGCACTTGTTTTGGGAGTCAAGAGTCAGGCACCAGCATACAATGGCTGATCCAGTGAAGCTGGTGCTTGAGGATTACTGACTCAATGCTGGTAGCATTGGCTTGAGCAAGGATGCTGATGTTGTGTGGCAATCTTCCCATGGAGGATTTTCCAGAGGCAGTGCTGGTGATATCTCTCCAGGCTTGTGAAATGACAATGATAGGGCACCCACAATTCACATCCATAGAGGAGGGTAGGGATGTTGACTGCATTGTACACTTGTATCTTTGTGTCTTTCCAAAGATTGAAATGAATAAAGACACACTGAAGCAATTTCCCAAAGGAGGCAATTGCACACTGGGTCCTATGCTGGATCTCTTTAAAAATGTTCACTCTCTGAGATAGCTACTGAGGTAGGGCAAGTACTCAGCTCCCTCCAGGGTCTTTCCCTTGATGGTCATTTGAGAAGGGGAGAATCACATTCTTGGACCAAGGCAGTTTGATAGAGCACTTTAGTCTTCTTGATGCTGAGACAGAGGCCCAATTGTAGTTTCCTCTGAAAAGATCCAGTGCAGGCTGCAGGTTTTTCTCAGAGTATGCAAGGATGGTGCAGTCATTGGCATATTAAAGGTCAAGCATGCCTGGAATATGGCCTGAGTACTTTGGTCTTCAAGAGAAAACAACCCAGACTGAGGAGCCCTCCATCAATTTGGTATTCAAGGTCAATTCTGGAAGGAAGGAGGTCCTTAATGAGAAGCAGGACTGTGAAAAAATGAAGAACCAAGTTGGGGTAATGGCACATCTCTGCTTTGACACCATTTCAGGGGACAGGTGGATCTATCTCCAATCCACTACACAGCATGGTCACTGTTATCTGGTTGCGGAGAAGTGTCAGGACCTTGATGTACTTTTTAGAGCATCCAAATCTAGCCAGTGCTTTCCACAAGGCTTCATGGTTGATATAATTAAAGGCCTTAGTAAGGTCAGTGAAAGCCATATACAGGTCCTGATGTTGTTCCCAACACTTTTCTTGGTCTTCATGAACAACAGAGATCATGACAGTTGCCCCCATGGGACAATTTGAAACCATACTGAGACTCCAGCAGGACTTTCTCAGGAAGAGGTAGAAGACAGGTCAGGAGGATGTGGGCAAGGATTTTCTCTGCTGTGGAAAGGACAATACCTCAATAGTTTCTACACACAGACCTATCTACTTTCTTGAAGATAGTCATGATGTTGGCATTCCTCAAGTCCCCAGAGACCTCTTTGTTGTTCCAAATTCAGAGAATAAATTCATGGATTCTCAGTAGCAGTTCCTTGCCACCAGCCTTGTATATTTCAGCAGATATGCCATTCAGTCCAGTAGCAGACTTTTTGTTTTTGGTTTCCGGGATGGCATGCCTGACTAGTTCTAGGATAGGAGGGTTAGTGAAGGATCCCCTTTCAGGGTATTGGAGGATGGACTCGATGGTGGTATCCACCACAATTGACTCACAGTTCAGGAGTGCCTCAAAGTGCTCTTTCTATCTACCTTGGATAGATTCATTGACTTTGAGGAGTGTCAAGACATCCAACAATCACAGGAAATAGGACCATGGGAAGTTGGGCTGTAGATGGCTTTCATTGCCAGGAAAAAAAACTGTGCATGCAATGTTTGTCAGAATAGAGTTGGATCTCCTTTGCTGTATCTTACCTTTGAACTTTGACTTTGAGGAGCTAATGTATTTCCTTTTTCTGCTAAGATGAGTTGTCATCTTACCAAGTAGAATAAGCTCTTCTCTTTTGATTGAACCAGTCTTAGTGTTGATGGGTGGAAGAGCCAATGGATTCAGCACAGGCTGTATGGATAGCAATTTAAACCCCTTCCAAAGTTCCTGAATGTTGCCTTCATTTGTGGACAGGGCAGAGAGCTTTTCATGAAGACATCCTTACAGACCTTCAATTGTTGAAGAGATTTGGTGTTGAGAATGTTTCACATTGCTTTTGGCTGTTTTCAATGTTTTGAGCAAGCTAGATATTCCAATTGGATTTGACAAGATGGTAATCTGTCTAGCAGTCATAGATTCATAGATGTTAGGGTCGGAAGGGACCTCAATAGATCATCGAGTCCGACCCCCTGCATATGCAGGAAAGAGTGCTGGGTCTAGATGACCCCATCTAGATGCTTATCTAACCTCCTCTTGACGACCCCCAGGGTAGGGGAGAGCACCACCTCCCTTGGGAGCCTGTTCCAGACCTTGGCCACTCTAACTGTGAAGAAGTTCTTCCTAATGTCCAATCTAAATCTGCTCTCTGCTAGCTTGTGGCCATTATTTCTTGTAACCCCTGGGGGCACCTTGGTGAATAAATACTCACCAATTCCCTTCTGTGCCCCCGTGAACTTATAGGCAGCCACAAGGTCGCCTCTCAACCTTCTCTTGAGGAGGCTGAAAAGGTCCAGTTTCTCTAATCTCTCCTCGTAGGGCTTGGTCTGCAGGCCCTTAACCATACGAGTTGCCCTTCTCTGGACTCTCTCCAGGTTATCCGCATCCCTCTTGAATTGCGGTGCCCAGAATTGCACGCAGTACTCCAACTGCGGTCTGACCAGTGCCCGATAGAGGGGAAGTATCACCTCCTTGGATCCATTCGTCATGCATCTGCTGATGCACGATAAAGTGCCGTTAGCTTTTCTGATGACTTCGTCACACTGCCGACTCATGTTCATATTGGAGTCCACTAGGACTCCAAGATCCCTTTCCACTTCCGTGCCACCCAGCAGGCCATTCCCTAGGCTGTAGGTGTGCTGGACATTTTTCCTCCCTAGGTGCAGCACTTTGCATTTCTCCTTGTTGAACTGCATCCTGTTGTTTTCTGCCCACTTGTCCAACCTGTCCAGGTCTGCTTGCAGCTGTTCCCTGCCCTCCAGCGTGTCCACTTCTCCCCATAGCTTTGTGTCATCTGAAAACTTGGACAGAGTACATTTCACTCCCACGTCCAAGTTGCTGATGAAGACATTAAAGAGTATCGGTCCAAGGACCGAGCCCTGTGGGACCCCACTGCCCACACCCTTCCAGGTCGAAACCGACCCGTCCACCACGACTCTCTGGGTGCGACCCTCTAGCCAATTCTAGTCATCAGTTCCTTGCATAGCTCACATGATACAGACATCCATTCAATCACAGTATCTAACAATAACATAGCTGAGGAGGTGCCAGTGCTTAGAGCAAGGGTCTCCAGGTGGTCTTGTATTTGTCACGCTGTGTGAAGATGGTGTTCATGATGACAAGACCATGTTCCACTCAGGAGGAAGATGCCATTAAAGATGTCTTTCCCTACTCCTCCCTTCCCATTGGTGCCACTCCAGACTTCCAGGTCTGACTCTGATGATGAAGTCACTGAGGACAATGATCTTGTCCTCCTGGTGAACATTAGTCAGTACATGGTTAAAGTTGGAGTAGAATTGTCCTTTGACATCATTGTCAGCATCAAGTGAGGGGGCATATGCATTGACGATGGAGGCATGCTGGTTGTTAGGCCTGTGTGCAGTGGCTAGTATTCGCTTCGGATTCAGCCAATCTGGGAAACAGTGATTTGATTCAGTGATTTGAATCACTGTCCCGAATCGATTCAGTCAAACCTCTGAATCACACAGGCCCCATCTCCCACCCGGTCTCAATGGCTGCCCCACCTGCTCCAGCTCCTAGCTCTTTGAAAAAAAAAAAGCCCCCACTCAGCTGCTGCTAGGTGTGGGGGGGGGGCACAATCCTTACTGCCCCCCACTGCCCCATGCCATGTGGGGGGCTCTGTCATGAGCCCCCCAACCCCCATCCACTCTCCCAGCCCCACCATGGCTGCCCTGCCCGCCCCAGTTCCCAGCCCTTTAAAAAATAACACAAAACCCTCTGAACTCACCGGCTTCTCCCCGCTGCCCCACACTGCCCTGCACAGTTCAGGGTTTTGTGGGTTTTTTTAAAGGGCCAGGAGCTGGGGTGGGTGCAGCAGCCATGGAGGGGGGATCTGGGAGAATGGGCGGGGGTCAGGGGGCTCATGGCAGAGCCCCAATGCAGTGTGGGGCAGTGGGGATTGCCCCTCCCACCTGGCAGCACCCAGTGAGTAGGGGCTTTTTTTTAAACAACCAGGAGCTGGGGTAGGCGGGGCAGCCATTGGGGGGGTGGAGGAGCAGGTGGGGGTCAGGGGTCCCCCCATGGTCCCCTCTGCCCTCTTTCAGCCCCTCCTTCCCTGCCCCCTATTTACCAGTATGGAGTCCGGGTCCAGCTCCCTGTTGCAGCCAGCGGCGACTACCAGAATTGCTGAAGCTCTCTGAATCTTTTCTGAATCGATTCGGAGAGCTTCAAATTGATTTGGGTCTTCTAATTGATCCCCGATTCAATTTGGATTCAGAGATTCAACCACCGACTCAGGCCAAATCTCCAAATTGAATCAGCACCTGAAGCTTCATACAGCCCTTCTGGTTGTTGCTAAGCTTAAGATGAAAGGTCATAAGACATTTGTTAATGACCAGCAGCAGTTCTGCAAGTTACCTGATAAGCTTATTCTTGATGGTGAAGCCAATGCCATGAACACATCTGTCCTGGGCCAGTCTCCCCTTCCAGAAGGTGTAGCCTCTGCATTCTTCCCTCAACTGACCCTCATCCAGTAGTCTTGTCCTGCTCAGAGCTGCAGGGTCAATGTTGTATCTCACAAGTTCCCTGGAGATGATGGCAGTTCTTCCTTCTGGTTCTTTGTCGTCTTGATTATCTATAAAGGCATGAATGTTCCATGTTGCAGAAATCATTGTTGTCTTATGATGCTTACAACTGCACAGAGAGTGATCCTGCTGGACATGGTCATCCAGCCAGAAGCAAATATGACAACTTAGGTTTAAGGGACCTTTTCTAGACCCTTCCCCATGTGTGATGAGTAGAGGGAGCACTGAATATAACTGTCCAGTAATGGTAGCAGCTGCTGAATTGCACCCTGATCTTAACCAAGATGCAAGACAGTTATCAGGCTACTGCCACCTGTGTGCAGATTCATGGCTGGAAGCTGACGGATTCATTAGGCCTGTCTCCATCACCAGTTGTCCATTGCTACAGGGCTTTTGGAGGTTGGTACAGCAAAGTGTGTTGTTTCCTGTCGTAGAGACCTATGTATGACTTTGTTTAACATGAGGAAGTTGGTGCATGGAAAGAGCAGCCACACAATCTTAACAAGGTAGAGATCTGGGCCCAGTGCCAAGGGGGAACCCCAGACAACAGGAGACCTCCATCTTGTTGCATCCTTCTTTCATCTTTACAGCTGTTGAGATCCTGATATCTTCTTCTGCCTGATCCACTGTTGAGGACTTAGGGTTAGACCATGGTTTGTCTGGAGCCTCCCCTCAGGCCTGTTTGCTAGGCCTGTGCGAAGCGGCTAGTATTTGCTTTGGGTTTAGCCAATTCGGGGGACAGTGATTTGATTCGGTGATTCGAATCACTGTCCCGATTCAATTCGGCCAAATCTCTGAATCAGCCAAGCCAGGCCCATCCCCCGCCCGTCTCCCAGCCTGGCAATGGTTGCCCCGCCCACCCCGGCTCCCGGCACTTGTTCCAAAAAAAAAAAAAAGCCCTGGTTCAGTGGGTGCTGCCAGGCAGGGAGCAATCCCCCCTGCCCCCCATTGCCCCACGCCACATGGGGATCTCTGCACAAGCCCCCAAAGCCCCTAGGCTCCTGCAGGAGTGATGAGTCCCAGGGCTTTTCTCAGCTTTTTTTTTTCTTAAAGGGCCAGAGCTGGCCTGGGGAGGGCAGCCATGTTGGTGCTGGGGGAGCGGGTGGGGGCTTAAGGAGTGGGAGAGGGGGAGGGGGGCTGTCAGGGATCCCCCTATGGTCCCCTCCCCCAGCCCCCACTCCCCCAGCCCCTAGTACTTACTGTCATGACCCAAAGGTATGATTTTGTGGGTGTTTCGGCACTAGAATTATCACCGTGTGATTACAGCTTCATTGCACGGTGGAGTTTTGCTGCGCAGAGAACCCGCGTGCAAAGGAGAGAGTTCCCGCCACTTTGCAGCTGTCTTTGCAGGGTGCATTTTCTTCACAGCACAGAAATGCATGGTGCAAAGAGTTCCCGCTATTCGAATGCAAATTTGTTTCCTGCTATTGGCTGGTTCTAAATTATTCCCACATCGCGGCTAGCGATTGGCCTGCTAGCCGCATAAGAGGCTTGAGCGGTTTCCGCCCAAGCTGGAGAGGACTCCACATCCATCTCATGGGGACTCTGGGTACGCAGCAGGGTAATAGAAACCCTGTGTGAGATCCAGAGGAGTTTGGCGGCCTGATCCACCGCCCACCTCTTCCCGTTTTCGTGCGGTAACCTTCTTTAAGACGTATCTACGAGTTTTCAGCTTTGTGGCGCGCTTGTCCAGGACATCCGGAGTTCTGTTTGCAAGGAGCCTAGCAAACTCCACGTGATTGTTCGTGTTCTTTCTGTTTGTAACCGCAACTCAAGCAAGTTTTCAGCCTGCACCGCGACCATCCCAGTGTAAGTAAACAATCTTAAAATCCACCATTACGTGTCTGTGCCTAATTCTAGCTCGGTGCCCGCCCTCTCCGACCCGGCGTGCCCGGGCTGCCGGCCACAGCCCGCGTGCAGCGCGACAAGGGCTGCGGATTCGCACCCGGCCCACACACTTACCAGCTCAGAGTGGCTGTAGTTCCCTGCTGCAGCCACCAGGGACTGCCCAAATCATCAAAGCTCTCTGAATCTTTTCCAAAGATTCAGAGAGCTTTGATTCGATTCGGACCTTTAAAATAATCCCCTGATTCAATTCGGATTTGGAGATTCAGCCACCGAATCAGGCCGAATTTCCCCCAAATCGAGTCACTACCTGAAGCTTCGCACAGCCCTACTGTTTGCTATGGGCAACCCTGCCAAGAGTGTGAGACTCTGAGCAACATAGCTCTGAGGATCATGAGGTCACACAGGCATCTCCACCACTACTAGGTGTCAGACCATGGAGAAACAATTTGCCATCACAGTTAAGTGGAGGTGAGCATTCCAAACTCTTTGGTGACGTAATTTTGGCCTAAATGGTTTTAAGAATAACCTTTATCTGCCCTGTTCATGATTAAATTTGGGCAAAAAAAATCTTTTAAAGCTTTGTTTAGATCAGGGCTGTTCATCTTCTTGTGGGTGCAAGCCCTCCAGCCTCAAGAGCCATGTTTACTGCATGTTATGCCATACTGTATGGGCCCCTGCAGTGCACTATGGAAGTGCCCCTGTATCGCATACACTGTACTATATGACCTCTCACTGGGCAGTAAGGATCCCCTTGCTACACTGTGCTGGTGCCCCTTGCTACACAGTGTCCCTGGGTTTCCCTTAAGCCTCCTTGCTGTACACTCCATCAGCCCTGCAGGCTGTGCTGCCCTGCCCTTCTGCCAGGAGCGGGAGCAGGGGCAGGGGCAGGGGCAGGAGCAGGAAGAAGAAGGAAGAGCCTGAAGATTCCAGTGGTGGCAGCAGCAGCTGGAGCAGCAAGGGAAGTGACAACTGGACCAGGGTCCTGGGGGCTGTATGTAGCTCATGGACCATCAGTTGGACAGCCCTAAAAATCCAATATTTCCATATTTTTCTATGACAAAATGAAATATCAACAACTTTCTAGTTTGGAAAATAAAAAGATCTAGTGACACATGGATTTTCTAGGTTCACTTTCTGATTATTTCTTTCCCCTGCTCCCCCACCCTTTTTTCCCCATTAAGAAAGGTATAATAGGAAGAGATTAGGGGGAAAGAGCAGAAGAAACAGAGCCCCCCAAGTCTCCCACATGTTGATTTTTAGCTTCTCTTAAAAACAGAGAACTTCAAAATATGTCATCAGCATTTTTAAAATAAAGACCTTTGGGGATTTATTTATTTTTTTTGCAAAATATGCTTTGTAGATTAGCTGTGCTTGTATCATACTGGTAAAACCTGAAATAGGAATGTGGTCATCCCTTTTAGATTTTTTTAGCAATTAAGGACAGCATAAAGCTCAACCTTTGCAATGAGGTGTTACCTATAAATGAAATGGAATCCCATGCAATTATATGGAATTTCTCTGGGTTACAAGTCAGCATGTGTGGGTGTCCAATCCCTTTAACATATACAAGGAAAGAGAGGAAGCTGAGTTCATTAAAGAGTATAGTAAAACCAGGAGTCAAGTTATGAATGAGGGACCAATCTAGTAAGGTGTCGTGGAGCACCCTCAGCTCCCATGGAGAGAAGGAGCCATTCAACATCTTGCAGGATGGAGCCCAGATCCTTTGAGTGAGGGCCTCTTTTGCAATTCTATATCCTTGCCATACCTTTTCCAGACATGCAACTCAGTTTTTATTATGCATACTGCTTACCATGGTCCTTATGTTCCCAGCAACTTATCCTTCTACTCCTATTCCCACACTTGGCTGAGAGACTTATTACTGGGTAATGATGTGTCAAACAAGAGGCAAGGTACAAGAAAATCACCTATGGAAAAGGCTGATGAGGAGGTAAATATACTGGCCTCAAAAACTGGGCCAATTTAGTGTCTAAATGTTTATTTTCCTTTATAGCCTAGTTTTCCACATTCAGAGCCTTTAACTGGGTTGTTACTAGAGCTGAATGAACATCAGCCTGTTCAGTTAACAGTATTTCACACCCACCATGCTGCAGGTTCTGAGTAATGTTTTCATGCCATTTCTTTTGTGAAGCTCACTCTAAGGCACTGAGTTTTGCCTGGCTTTGGGTCAAAAACATGAAAAGCTTAATTGTTTGTGGTTTGGTGTTTACCTGAATCTGTGAATTGGCCAAGGCTCCTTTAAAACTTGGATTACATCTTGAAATTTTGGGTCAAATTCCCTCAAAATTCAAGCCAAACTCACACAAAATTCAGCCTGAGCTCATTTGAAATTCAGCCTATATTTGCTTGAAATGTGGACCGAGTTTGAGATGGCCTAGACCCAAAACTAGGTAAAGCTCACCTGGTTTCCTATTTCATCATGAAACATTTGTAGAGCTTTAGTGGTTTCACATTTTTTTCATAACTTCTCAATAATGTGAGATATCAATTTTAGACAACCTGATTTTATTGATCCTAAGCCTACTTTTATAATGACGCTGAAAAAGGGGTTCTGAAAGTATACATGAATTACTTTTCCGCTGCATCCAAAACTCACTGTTAAATTCAGAGAACCCTGCATAAAACTCAAAGCCAGATTTTTAAGGTATTTAAGAATCTAACTTTTATTGTAATAGGCAACAGTATTACATGAAATACATATGCCCTCCTGCGGCCAGGGACTCAGGGATTGATTCTGGACCTACTTCTCTCAAATTCATAGCATATCTTGTGATATACTGAGTGATCTCCACTATTACTGACTGCAGTGAGAGTGCCTGGGATATAAGTAAAACCCCACCCTCACAAAGCAACTGGCCACTGGGAATAAAGCCTGGGTAAATGTGAAAATCTGTTTGGGGTTCTTTTAGTAGCTATGTCCAGACTGTGTTCTGCACCAATAAAGGATTCCATGTGATTTTTTTCTGTATCATCAAGTTAATATACTTAAAGTTCTGCTATAGGCACTCTCGTATCTGCAGAGCATCTTTAATTCACTAGATGATAATGATAAGTTGGCCTATGTAACCTCTTGTAGGTATAAAATTAGGCTGCAGGTTTTAAGGAGAATAAGTTTCCATGTGACATCTCTCTCAAATTTGATGCTCACATTTGTGCCAGAAATACTGTGAGAGTAATCATCTTTTTGATAATTGGTGGTGCTCTCACTCCCGCTGTTGCATTTGAAAGTGCAGAGTAGGGTGGTGATTCAAAACATAATTTATTTTTTTTTTAAGTTCGTGGGGTTTTTTGAACATTTGGTTCTGCTTAACTGCAAGTTGTTCATGAAGGTTCAAGAGGGGCAGTGGTTACCAGGATGTTCATCTACACAAAATCACTAGTCTGCCTCTTAGTGAGGCATATATTTCTCTCTCTTTCTTACTCTCTCATTTTGTTTTCTGTGTTCATCACTCAAGTGCTTAATTGATATAATCTTTCCTTTTTTTGACTCAGGAATATTTTCCTGTAATTCCACTGAAGCCTAAAGAACAAGCAGAGGCTTAAATGACCAGTACTGTGCTCCGGGCAGCAGCAACACATGCTGCAGCAGCTGGAGGTTCATTGCTGCTGAGGGAAATGTCACCTTTTTTGCTGCTGACATGCACGTCAAGCAGCCAAAAAAACACTGTTTTTCAGCAGCAGAAAAGGAGGTGACATCTTCCCCAGCAGCAGTGAACCACAGGTCACATACCACTACTTGTCTGCCCTCCCTGCTGCTGGAGCCAGAGCAGCTGAAGGGAAACTGTGGGTTGCAAGGGGGAGAGGAAGATGGGGAACAGGAGGGTGAGGCCAGCTCCACTCCAGGTTCCCTTTCTCTTAGGGAGAACCCATGTCTCATGGCCTGCTCACCCATTCATCACTGTGCTACTGAGACTAAGTGATTTTTATGTCTTTCCTACAGTGTAGCCAAACTTGTTGATTAAGCTGGCTTCTTACAGAAAGTAGTGCTATTATTCAGCTGTCTGCATTGGACCTAAACTCCATTTTGGAACCAAACTTGAGGTCAATAGTAACTGAAAGTGCTTAGGGCAACCTCAGAGGAAGCACTCAGTACACGATAGACACCAAAAAGTACGCAAGGATGGTCAAGTGATCATCAAGCTATGATAGAATGGGATGGGTGTATGTACGTATGTGTGGCTGGCTGGATTCTGTGCTCATAATTCACATGAACAATTCACTCCATTGTTGTGCTATGTTCATATTAAATATTTTGCCTCTGTTAAATAGAGGGATAGTGCTAATTTGACACCTCAATCTCAGAGTTAGGAGGGAGAGTTGTATAGATTATGTGGGTGGAAGGAATTTCTCCTTGATAATTAGTCCACTTGCTTTGCTTCAGCTTTCAGCATTGTTTTTCTAAAGCTGGCCTGGCCTGTAAAATCCAGGTCTTAATTAATACTATTACCTCAGGATGACATTTCCTCAGTCTGTCGTTGGTTATTTTTTAATTCTCTAATTTGTTTTAATATGCGCATTGCCTGCATATCAAGTCAGCCATGAAGACTCTGCATTTCCAGGTTCCTTCCTCTCCATCCTCCCAAAGAAATTAAAGCAAAAAGGCTGCGGGACCACAAGTGCAGGAAATAGAATTAGGGGACATATTAATTGGGGCATCAAGTAGGATTTCGTTCCAGGCGGTTTCCTTCCGTGAGCCACTTTGATGCTTCCCCTTCGCAGCTCTGTTTCTCATTAAAAGTATCCCTTAATGGCAAATGTTGTTTATGCATGTTGCAATTATGTCATGCTGTAACCCCTATGCTGGCAGGCTCAGCAGATTGACGGGGAGGGCGGGAGGAGGAGGAGGTCAGTTTTGAGAACGGGTGCAAGAATCAGTGCAGAGGAGGAAGAGAGCAATGGAGAAATGGTTTCAGCTGCTTAGTGTGATTTGATGGCTGCTGTGTTGTTTGAAACCTCCCTGATGTACTTAGGCTGTAAGTTCACTTCAGATCTCAATGTTGTTGTTATTCTGCTTTCTTCTTTATGCAGCTCACTGGCTTTTGGATTTTCAGCTCTGCCAGAAAGTGCCTAAATGGCTGGATAAAAATTAGAGTCCTGCTTTTCTGAAATGAAGCACATGTCCCCTCTTACTTTTCTAATTCACAGGGTTTTGTTTTTTTCAGAGAAGTCTGGTTATTTTTGTACTTTCTTTCCTTCTTCCCCCTCCTTTTGCCCTCCCTGCATCCTTTCCATCCATGTTATCGCAGGGGATGATTTCAAACTTTTGATGAATTGCAGAGGATCTTCTTCAAGCCCCCAAGGTTTGTTCCGGTCCTTCAGCAACATTACCTTGAGCAGCAGAGCCCAGAGGTGGTTTTTGCCAGCACTAATTCAAGGCTGTGAGAATAGTTCATTGTGGGAGGGCGTTTGTTTTTCCATCAAGGCAGCCAAAACCTCTGGCTTTTCTATTCATTCTGGAAGGGATGAGGGACACAGTGGGTTCATTTTGTCCTTTAATCTTCAGCCTGTACAGTCAACTCTGGACAAAACTGTTGAACTTTTTTTTGGTCATTCCCATTGTAAAATGGCTTTGTCCTATATCCGGATCACATAGGCAAACAATAATGATCATAATCATATATAAAAAAGCTAATGTATATGGGAGTGCAAGCCAAGCCATGTTAATACCCAAGCAATTCCATAAGCCAGTACAAATACCACAGCTGTGCTTTGGAAACTCAACTGGCTTCTTTATCTACCAAGCCAATGTAAAGCAACCAAAACTTTTAGTGCAAGCAGTGAGTGAAAACCTCAAAGCCATAAAAATCTGAATGTGAAACAAATCAAATAGCAAAGAAAACTGTTTCCTTCCCATCTAATATCCTATTTTAAGTGACTGGAACTTAAGCAGTCAAACAGACCTGAAAAACAAGAAAGATGGGATGATAAGACCTGAGCAAGGAATGAGGGGCAGCAGACAAGTGTAGGAGTCAGAGAGGAGAAATCATTCAATGCCTAGAGCTAGAGCTGCTGTGAAATGACTCATTTTCACTTTGCATATATGATATTTGCATGCAAAACACATTCTTGCTCTATGAACAATCACATGGGCATTTGATTCATGATTTAGATCAGGGATGAAATTTCACCCTTTCCTACGGAAAAGGCATATATATATATATGGGGGTTGGAGGAGGAGTCAAACCTGTGGTTATAAAATTATTAAGTTTCATGACAGTCATTCATCATTTTCATAGCACAGGGGTCAGTTCCAATGCCCCCATTGCACAGTCATCGGATGTGTTTCCATGTTCTTCTGCGAACATAAAGCAAGGTACAAAGACAGGACTAGTTCTTGCAGGTCTGAATTGGGGGATTAGTCCCCCCTTGAAGCTTTTACTTAATTTTCATCTGAGTTCTTCCTCTGACCAGAATCTCAGCTAAAACCAAGTGAAAGCTTTAGACCCACTGACCTTACTGGAGTTCCCGGTGTTCAGGATATCAGAGCAGTTCATGAATAGCTAGGTTCCCATAAGGTAGTGCTGTGACCCTGTTTCCCAGCACCATGGGTAGATTTGGAGCTGTTATACCTCCCACCTGGAACTACACACCGCTGCAAGTCAGATCCTTGTGCAACGTGGACTGGCACTGTCTTGCCCATACTGCAGTGTCAGGGAAACAGATGAATAATCACAATGCTGTGTGGTCACACCCTAGGTGATAAATATTGTCTGTGAGAATGCACCCTCACACGCTTCATTCCTAAGCAGACCTTTGCCATAAGGATCTTTGGTCTATTTTAAAACAAAGCCTCCTTTGTCAAGACTGACTTGTAAGCCACTTCCAGTGGAGTCTGCTACTGATTTTTCTCCTCTCTCCACCTCAGTTCACTGGGCTTTGTGAACATGCTGGTGATATGTCAGAACAAAACAAACACAAGGTATGAATTGGTGTCAGTACACTGTGACAGTATGTTTCCTAAACCCATCTGAGCTGGATTTATGGGAATATAGCTTAAGTTTTAGGGTTGATGGTCTTTATTCTAGAGATACTGGGTTCTGCCCCCTTTGATGAGCAGATGAAGCTCAATGACATTCCCAGTTTAGTTTGTCAGTATTGCACCATATATTAGCAGGGTATGTGAACAATTAGACATTTGCCCTTCTAACTTCTCTGAGCTTAGACTAAACCTGTTTCATACAGCAGACCTAAATATTTCCACCAGGTCTCAGGGTTTATTCACAATATCCTTTTTACTTTAGTTTCCATCTTGAAACATATGAAGGACTTTCTCAAGGTAGGGCTGCTACAATCCCCATGTAGATATACTGGGTAGCTTGCTGTCTATGGCATGGTACATATAGGGACTTATGGCATATGTACAGGCAGCATGCTACAAACAAGGTTGAATCACTTCCTTTATCCTTGTGCTCAGAGGCATAACAATGTGGCTGAGTGCCCATGAGGCAGTGGCAATTTCTAGTTGCCTCCACACCACTTGTGTGATTGCGTGGCTGCAGCAACAGCCACTTTTTTCTGCTCTGCTTGGCCCCCTGCCCTCCCAAGTCAACTTCCAGGGTGATTAGCCCAGTCACCCTACTCTAATTATACCTTGTGCTGTTAGTGCTACTCTCCTTTCAAAGTGAGCAAGCCCAGTTGCTGTTTTGCAAAAATTGTTTAGTGACTGAATGAGGGAATTCATGTTGAACACCCTAGGTGGAGGTGGTGATCATGGGAGTCACACCTCCATAAAAGAGTGTAAACAAAGAGGTCCCTGGCAGAGCAGATATTTGGACAGGCACATGTTGATTGAATGCAGAAACCCTTTGGCCTTTGAGGAACTGTATAGCAATTAGTAGGACTGTGGGAATCAGAGATTAAGGACTTGTCTACACTTGCATGGGCTTATGCCTTTATAATGAAACTAGCCAACTGCCTGTCAGGAATGACAGGGGGAGGAGGAGAGCGGATGGGGATGGAGGCCCATGCTCCCCCATCCGGGCCCGCTCCCCCTTTACCTCCTGTTGCTTGGGGTTCGGGCCCACTCCCTCCCTCCCTGCTGCAGCAGCCCGGGGAGAGGAGGAGCAGGCCCAGGTCTGACGTGGAGGAGAACTGGGCCCAAGGGTGGGGAGAAACTGACCCGCTGTGGCGGGGGGAGCAGCAGGCCTGGGCTGACCCGGCAGCAGCAGGGGGATGGGAGGAGCGGGCTCAGAGCCAATGTGGGGGAGGAGGGGGTGGGGGCTTGCTCCTCCCGTCCCCCAGCTGCTGCTCCATCAGGCTGAGCCCGCTGCTCCCCCTCACTGCCACGGCATGCCAGCTTCTCCCCCAGCTTGGCCTTGGTCCTCCTTCCCCACCCACAATGGCCCGGGCCCACTCCTCCCCTCCTGCCACCGACACTGCTAGCATGGCGCGCTCACTATTCCCCCACCCCATGTTGGGCCCGCTCCACCCTGCAGTGCTGACATGTTGTTTCATGTCTGACCCAGCAGGCAGTGGTGATGGAAGTGGGGAGGGGCAGGCTGTGGCCAGATCCAGTGGCCATGCCCCCCCTCCTTGGCATCCGGACCCTGCTCCCCACTGCATCGTTGCTGCCATCACCTGCAAAGAGCAAGGGGGGGTGCAAGGCCAGGTCTGCTGGCCTTGCCCCCCCTCCTCCACTCCATCGTTGCCCCCTGCAGGGACCAGGGCAGGGGGGGCGAGGCCAGCGCTGGCCTTGCCCTCCTTGTTCCGTCCCTCTGTTGCCCCCACTTCCAGGGAGCAGGGCGGGGGGTTGTGCGCCACCAGCTCCTGTTCGAACACTTGCTCGCACTCTGATTGGCTGTTTGTCAGCCAATCAGAGTGTGAATAAAGTGTTATGGACAGACAGACAGGCGGATAAACAGACCTAGGCTTTTATAATATTAGAGTTGGTTGAAATCTCCGTATTGACCCTTTTTAATCAGTACCATAGTAGTAGAAAGTAGTAAAGCCGTTAAAAGGGTCCTTCTGGCACAGCTGAATAGCTGCAAGGTAAAGGAAAAATATCCAGGGACAAGCGAATCTCATAGCCAACTGCCTGTAAAAGCTTTTTCTAGATAGAAAACAAGTGATGTGCTGCCAGTATTTTCATATGGACTTGTACCATTTCCCTTATCCCATTAATCTATATTAAGTCCCAAGTTACAGGGATGCACATGCTTAGAGATAGGCAGCAAAGCTCTTTTGATTTCATTCATTTGCCCTCCCATTTAAACACAATCATTCTCCATAACCATAAGCAAAGAGAGAAGCTGTGCCACAGGGCAAGCAAACTTAAATGAAAGCTACTTTGCTGGAAATGTTTATACATTGTTCCTGAAAAGTACACAGAAGATATTGATAATATAGCACAGAGTTCAACTTGTGCAATCAGAAATGGGATGTGTATGTGCGTGTGTGCGTGCACGTGTGTGTGTGTGTGTTTGTCTCCCAAGAGTCTCCTTTCTCTGGACTCCTGATGATTCCAAAGGCAAGAAAATATTTTTCAAACATTCTCCGCTCATCTGGTTAAAGTCACCTCTCTTAGGAGTGTTTAAATAGAATCTAGGTAAGGATACACTTCAACAGTAAAAGGGAAATCACTCCAGTTGTCTCTCCCCAGTTTGAGGACAACATTTTCATAAGGTGATACTAGGTGCCCTTCTAACCCATCATTATTACATCAACTCTAATGTCTGAAAACAAAGACTACAAATATCGCTGGGGTATTCCACTTGTGACATAGCACTGGTTTGCCATGGGTAGATAAAGCCAGACATACAAAATCTCCATCAGAAATATAGGCTGCAATACCTTTGAAGAAACAAAACAGAGACAGCACCATTTCCTTAGAGCTGTGCAGGTTCACTGAACTTTTATGCAAAACAAATAAGACTCAAGGAAATTGGAAAAGTAAATTGGTATGAAACTATCAAGGTTGTGATCTATTTCCAACAAGAGCCATACAATTTTCTGCCTTTTATAAGCATTTCCCATGTGCTGCTTTTCTCCCCTTATTCTGCTCTCCCCATACACTTATACACACAAACAAACACACTCCTCATTTTATATGTCCTCAAAATCACATGCATGTGTACACATTCTGCCAATAAACACTGATTTCCATTGACCTTGTGGTATCGGAAATCTCTTCAAATGAAAGATTTTCATATGAAAATTCCTCCCAGTTTAGTCTACTTATGAAAAAATGGAAACACCCAAAGTAAACAAAACAAGAAACAACTTGGGTGGTCGAACATAACAAGCAATGAGGTGCGACTGAAATAATCCCTAAGTTAATTACAGAGACATCTGTCAAGGACTGATTTTCTTCCTTCTGCTCTTTTCCCCAAGATTGAATAGAATATGGATTGTCATGACCTTAGAACTTCTCCTTATTGCCTTACCCATGACTTCAACTTTTTCATGGAAAAAGTATAAAGAACAATTGAGCTGAGAGAATACCATCAAATCTCCTTGCTTGGTCATTCCTGGATATCCTAATCCCAGTAATGTCAAATAGTACTAGTCTGTTTTTTTTTTCCTTTGGTTACTGGTGGATATATCAAAACCTTGTTACTAATTCCTTCTGCCTTTGGCAGATAGTGAGGCATCTTCATTCCAGATCCAAAACTGATTTCCTTATCTGATTTGCTAAGTGACCCATGCACCTGTGTGTTTGATGAAGGCACACAAATAAACACGCCTAGTTTGATCCCCTTCTTTCACTGGTGTTCATCAGGAACATCACAACTGAGGTCAATAGAATGTAAGTGCAAAACTGGAGTAAGTGAGAGAAGAACCAGGCCCTTTGTTGCAAGAACTGAAATCAGCCAGTTAACTTCACTGTTTAGTGTATTAGTGTTGGTGGAAATGAGGTGTTGTATTGCCAGCAGTAGGGTAAGAGCCACAAAGTTGCAACATCAGGGAGGTTAATTATATACAGAATCTTGGCTAGTGTTGGGTTTGACATCCTAGTGTACAGCAGTGCTACTGAAGCAAACAAAGGTGACTATCTTTTCCCAAAATTTCATCCTATTAAGCACAGTGGCTTAAATTCATACCTACTCTAACTTCAATTGAGGACGGGTGCTAATTCTGTATAAGGTTCTAGTTTCATGACATAATATTCTTTCTGCGAACAGTCCAAGTTCAAAGAAATGACCCTGCTTATATGGAAGATTAAAATTCTCAGTAAAGAAACAGTAATACAAGTGCGTTTAATTTTAGATATATTTTTCAGGGGCTGGACAGATTTGAAATTGCCACTTCCAAACAGGTAAACCTTGGAAAAGCTCCAGATAAAATAAAAGAACAGTCATAATTTTTGGTAATGGAAATAAATTTTACATTGCCAATATTTTAGAAATGTTAATGAGTGACCAGCTTTGTTTTGGCATTTTTTTCTTTAACTGGGGGTAACTAACAGTTTTTTAAGAGTCAGGGAATAGATTCAGTTCTGAGGAGACACCTCACCAATGACTGTGCCTGAATCATTTGTCATGTACACACAAGAGAAAATGTTTTATTTTCTTAGATATTTTCAAATAACCCACAATATTTCTACACCCCCAGCAATACTGAAGTCCAAAAAAATAAAGCCCATTGATTTCTCAATATTTGTAACCTCGTCAATCAGGGCTTATCTTCCTGATAAATAAAAGGACACAAAAAACACACATTCCTTATCCCTGAACTAACAGACGACTCTCCTTACCTCACAGAAGGTGAAGCCATGGGAAGTACGCTGTCAACAATTTAAAACAATGATTAAAATATATATTGATTCCTTTCTCACTTGCACTGATTTTATACCAGTGTGAGCCATTCAAACATTTTTGATTTACACCTAACTTAAATAAGAGGGTATTAGTGCTGCTTTCTAAAAAGAAAATTAAATTTCATCTTTTATCTTTGTACTATGCATTAGCTAGAACCAGAGCCAGGATACAGGATTAAACTGATCAGCCATGTCTTGAAGCTCCATTTGCTTATACTAATTGAAGAAATGTGGTTGCATTGGATAATTTTAAGAACAATAGGCTTGACTTGGTTCCTAGTTCATAACAATTAACTGCAAACTTGCCTTCCTCACTCCTATGCAAATGATTTCTATCCCTTTAAGAAAATGTCCTGGCATTCTTGTCCCTTTCAGATGGGCTTTTTAATTGGTTTAATTTGATGCTCTAATTTAGTGTCCTCATGGCCATTGATTGATTTCAATTAACATTCCCATGCTCCAGGCACTATAAATAACACTATTGGGGCTGCTCCTCCACTGGCAGTTCAACCTTTCTCCTTTAGCTGCTGCTGCTCATCTTGCTTCTTGGCTTGGCCTCAGGCTCAGCCTATAATTCTTTCCAAACTTCCCTGTATAAAATAATCACGTACATGAAGTAAAACAGGAGTCTCATATACACACTTAATAACTCTTGTGTACTGTATGAGTGGGAATTCCACTTTATAACCCCCAGAGCTTTCAAATGGTTCTCATTTTCAGCAGCATTCCTCTTGTGAGATCTAAAACTTCCCATTTTGTCCCAGGCCGTTTCTTCCCCTTTCAACCCCCCCCCCCCATTTTTTGTTGGGTTTTTTTTTTTTTTTTCATTTAGATTCCTGGGGACAGACAGCTTCTTCTTCTTTGTCTGTGGTTTCAGGAGTAAGGCGTCTAGGAGCTGATAGCACCACTGTTTAGCTCTTAAGCCAAATGTCAGGGCTTTTTCCACAATCCCACATTTTCCAAATTAAAGATACAACTAGCTTGCAATTTAGAGTGAAAGTCTGTGAGTCAAGATGTAAATTGATAAGATAAGATTGCCAGAACTTTGTCTAATATTCTACATATGTCTGTCTGTCTACCTGGCTGGCTCATATTTTATCGGTCATATCTATTCCTTGGGCTACTATGGCGACATTGTCAGCATACATGTATCGCTTAGATGTTATATGCAGGAAGTCTGAGGTATATACATTGAAAAGTATAAGTGCTAGCTCTGACCCTTGGGGGAATCCATTCTGCAGAGTTCGTACTCTGCTTTTTTCTCATTGGCTGGTAGTGAGTTTGAATGATCTGCTGGAGATCATGTTCAAGATGAAAGCTCATAGCTTAAGGTCAGGAATCATAGAGTGCAGTTTATATTTGAGGCCTTGGTACAATACAGTGTCATAGGTGGCTGTAAGGTCGATAAAGACCGTGCCTGTTTTCTGTCTCATTTCAAATCCATTTTCTACGTCAGATATAAGTAACGTAACTTGGTCAGTGGTACACCACTTTTTCCAAAAGCCAGCTTGTTCTTTTGGGAGCTGGGGGTCAATGATGTTCTCTATTCTATTCAGGATTATGCACTCCATGGGTGCATCTACACGAGATGCTTTACTTGAGATTAGAGCAAATCACTGTGCAGTAAATACAAGTAGCAAACTGACTTGCACTTACTTACTGCACTGTACAGCATGTGTATACAGCTGACCAGGAGCAAACTTGCTCTTGCTCATCTGGGCAGCAGGGGGTGGAAGATTTCTCCCTACCCCTGGGAGCTGCCTGCTGCTGGGGCACCGGAGCCCAGGTGGAGACTGTGCCCCAGCAGCATAGAGGTCCCAGCCCCCGCTCCCCAAAGGGCTTGCTGGGGGGCTTTCTACAAACAGCTTGGGGCAGGGGTCTGGGACCTGCCCCTCTCCTGCAGCTCTTTCCAAATCCCCTGCTCCTGATCAAGGAGCTAGGGCCAGGAGCTCCCTGCTGTTGAGACAAAGGATTATTGTCCCCACCTGAGCTCTGTTGGCAGAGCCTGCCCTGGCAGCAGGCAATCCTTCCCTGGGAGTAGGGAGCCATCTCCCAGCCCTAGCCAGGGGACAGCTGTCTCCCAGCCCCATGCCCCCTGCCAACCCCTGACCTAGCTCCCAGGGAGAGCCTAGGGGTCCCCCTGGCTCTGCAGGGGACCGCTGCAGGGGCGGAGGAGCTGGGAGCAGACTGCTGTCAGGAGCAGCAGATCTGCTCCTACATTCCTACACGTGTAGACACTTGCCTGGCGTAGGTTTATTCTAGAGTAATTTACTCTAGGGTTTACTCTATAGTAATTTACTCTTAAGTAACCCCACCCTGAGCATTTACACATGTAGACACGCCCCATGAGTTTATATGTAATGCAGACTAGTGAGACGGGTCTGTAGCTCTTTGGATCCTCTGGCGGTTTATTGGATTTCAGGATAGCAATGACATCAGTTTTTTTCCCAGATTTTTGGAAGTCTGTTACTTTCTAGACATTTACACATGGATTTCTGTAGCCATCTGTTCATTGCAGTTCTGATCTTGATAACAAATTCTGGGAATATTTTATCTAGTCCAGTAGCCTTGCCAGTCTTGATCACATTAATACCTGCATTTAACTCATTGTCAGAGATGGGGGCAATTAAATTAAGTTTGATGTAGGGTATTTTAAGTTGTTCACAAGCCAGGTGTCTAATTATTTCTGTGTTGCTTGGGTTAATGTACTTGCTGTTGTTGCACAGTATTTTCATGATGGAGTTTGCTGACATAGGGCAATAACATTTTTTGGTGCCTTTGCCTGTAAGGTAGTTAATGATGCACCATCCTTGTCTGCTTGAGTGGATCATATCCAATCCTTCTATGGTAGTAAGTCATCTGTCCTTTCTGATATTGCTCAATGTGGTAGCCAGCTGTTCTGTAGCTCTTTTTATGGTTGCAGGATCATTTCATTGCTTGATGATGTCAGCTGTTTGCACTGCTTGTCCCAGTATGGCACCTAATGGCTTCTATAGCCTCTAGATACACAGAGTTTGGCTATTTCAATTAGGCAGTTTGTAAATGTATTGTAGCCTCAATCAATGTTAGCTTCTGATGAAAAAGTGGTTTTCTTTCTCGTTGGTCAGCCTTTGGTATTTCTGCCAATCTGCCTTCTAAAAGTTCCATCTTGGAGCTGGTCTGGATGGCATGGGCTGAAAAATCATATTGTCAATGCTGATGAGTGAGGGTCTGTGCTGAGATGATGGAAACTTGTAAAGTACTTTTCTTATTGGTATTTTACTCGAGTCACCCTTGCACCAGACAAGATCTGGGTTTGTCCGAATGTTCCAATGTCCAGAGTAGAAAGTAAGTGGCCCCTTCAGGTCATATATGAGGGACATCATTCAGGTTTGCCCAGAGACAAAGATCGTCTCCATTGCTACTGTTAATAGAGTATCCCCAATCTTTATGTTGACAGTGGAAGTCACCTGCATATAAGGTCATCTGGTCATAAATAGGCAGGGATGTGATTGACAATACAGCATGTGTGCTGATGATGTTGCCATAGTAGCCCAAAGAATAGATATGACAGAATTGGAAAAGATACTGAGTACTGACCTGGAACTCATTGCTGAATAGCTCCACAAGTGGTGCTTAAAGTTGAGTATCAATAACTCAGTATCATCACTCTTCCACCTGGACAATCATTGAGCCAAGAGCATGCTGAATATCAGAGTAAATAACTACAACCTTACCCATGAACATACCCCAAACTACCTAGGGGGTCACATTAGAACATTCCCTCACCTATAAGCATCACATTCTGTATGGGGAGCTGCCTTACAATGTTTATCCAGTACAACATAGGGTGCTAACTTCAAAGTGCTCAGAACCGCTGCACTTGCAATCATATATGCCCCAGCAAAATATTGTGCTCTTTTATGGTCCAGAAGTTGTCACACTAAAAAGCTTGACACTGTACTTAACAGTGCACTGAGACTCAACGGGCTGCACAATTTACACACACATAGATGTACTCCCTGGCAAAAGATGACAAAAATCATCTGCTCCACCAACTGTTAACTGAAAACCCGAACAAGTAGAGGCTCATAAGTCATAAACTGTTTATATATGACACTCACAAGCTCCTGGAAGAGATTGGGGAGGCTAAACTAAACCTAGGGCAGCAATGGAGTGGGCTGACTGTTGGGAAAGGTCAGATCTATTACTACAGTATTTTATACCAACACCAGATGAATCCCCCATTGGGCACATCCTTGACAAAGAAGCATGGGTCAAGCTGAACAGACTGAGATCTGGATGTGGATGCTTCAAAACAATACCATACAAGATGAACATGATGTCATAGGGATAACGGAGACCTGGTGGGAATCCACCCATGACTGGACCACAGGTATAGACGGCTGTATCCTGTACAGGAGGGATCGAGTAGACAAAAGGGGTGGGGTGTAGTTATCTATGTCAAGGAAAGCTATGTGCCCCTGCAAGCCATTGGCACCCACGGTGGACAACTTGAGACCCTCTGGGTTAAAATCCATGGGGAACACAGCACAGGGGATACTATGGTGGGAGTCTAATACAGACCCCCTACCCAGGGTCAAGACCTTGACCAGGAGTTTGCCAGGGAATTGGTTGAGGCCGCGCACTCCTGGTGCATGGTTGTCATGGGAGACTTTAACTACCCAGACATCTCGTGGGAGGAGCACTCAGCCATATCCGAGCGGTTGCGAAGTTTTCTCTCATGCGTGGATGAGCTCTATCTGACGCAGGAAGTCTATGGGCCGATGAGAGGTAAAGCGCTGCTCGACCTGGTACTGGCAACTGGGGACAACATAATCAGCAACCTAATGATCGAAGGGAAGCTGGGTGACAGTGACCATGAGCTGATCACCTTCACCATCCACCATAAAGCTGGTGAGTCAGTCAGTAATACAGATGTCCTCGACTTCAGGAAAGCTGACTTTGACAAGCTAAGGAGGCTTGTCAGTGAGGCCCTGAAGGGCCACAACACAAAGGGGAGGGGAGTTCAGGATGAGTGGTTGCTCCTCAAGGGAGTGATCCTGTATGTCCAAGCAAAATCTATCCCATCTCAGAGGAAAGGCAGCAAAAGGGCACAGCAGCCCCCTTGGCTCTCTAGAGAAATAGCAGACCTTCTGCATCTTAAAAGAAAGACCTACAAAGGATGGAGGACCAGGACCACCACCAAGGAGGAATACTCTGCTCTGGTCCAGACCTGCAGAGAACAAACCAGGAAAGCCAAGGCTACGACAGAACTCCAGCTAGCTACAAATATCAAGGATAATAAAAAGTCTTTTTTTAGATATGTGGGGAGCCAGAGGAAAAGCAAGGGAAACATTGGACCCCTGCTAAACCAGATGGGAACACTGACAACCGATGCCCATGAAAAAGCAAACTTGCTAAATGGGTACTGTGCGTCAGTTTTTCACATTGGGCATCCCACAGTACCCACTGTGGGTCAGGCCCAGGTGAGGGAGCTTCCTTACCCTCCACTGAAGCTGACCTCGTGAAGGAACACCTTGACAGACTGAATACCTTCAAGTCAGCCGGCCCTGACCATTTACAGCCAAAGGTACTCAAGGAGCTGGCAAACATCATAGCTGAGCCCCTGGCATGGATCTTCAAGAGCTCCTTGCACCCTGGTGAAGTGCCCAAAGATTGGAAGAAGGCCAATGTGGTGCCTATCTTCAAGAAAGGGAAGAAAGTAGATCCGGCAAACTACCGGACCATCAGCCTGACCTCTATCCTGGGGAAGGTCTTGGAAAAGATTATCAAAGAGGCCATCCTTAACAGACTAGCTGACAGCAATATTCTACCCAGCACAGGTTTGTTGCAGGTAGGTCTTGCTTGACCCATCTCATTTCCTTTTATGACCAGGTGACCTGTCACCTGGACAGGGAGGAAGAGATTGACGTCATATATCTTGACTTTAAAAAAGCCTTCAATCTGGTATCCCATGATCACTTCTTGGCAAAACTGGCTAACTGTGGCCTCGACCTCACCACGATCCACTGGCTGGGGAATTGGCTTGGTGGTAGGACCAAAAGGGTGGTGGTTGATGGAAGTCAATCATCGTGGTGCCCTGTGACCAGTGGGGTCCGTCAAGGCTGTGTCCCAGGGCCTATACTTTTTAACATCTTCATTAATGATGTAGATATTGGTGTCAGAAGCGGGCTTGCCAAGTTTGCCTATGACACCAAACTCTGGGGTAAAGCATCCACACCTGAGGACAAGACAGTGATCCAGGCAGATCTTGACAGGCTCATGAAGTGGGCAGATGAGAACCTGATGGTGTTTAACACTGAAAAATGCAAGGTTCTCCACCTTGGGAGGAAAAACCTGCAGCATGCTTATAAGCTCGGCAGTGCTATACTGGTTAGCACTACAGATGAAAGGGACTTGGGGGTCATGATTGACCACAAGATGAACATGAGCCTGCAATGTGATACTGCATTAGTAAAACAAGCAAAATGCTGGCTTGCATCCATAGATGCTTCTCAAGCAAATCCTGGGACGTCATTCTCCCATTGTACTAGGCCTTGGTGAGGCTGCAGCTGGAGTCCTGCGTCCAGTTTTGAGCTCCACAATTCGAAAAGGATGTGGAGAAGCTTGAAAGAGTGCAGAGAAGAGCCACGTGCATGATCAGAGTTCAGGAAAACAGACCTTATGAAGAGAGGGTGAGACCCATCGGACTCTTCAGCCTGGAAAAGCATAGGCTCAGGGGCGATCTGGTGGCCACCTCTAAGTTTATCTGGGGTGTTCACCAGGATCTGGGGGAATGTCTGTTCACCAGAGCGCCCCAAGGGATGACAAGATCAAATGGTCATAAACTCCTCCAAGACCGTTTCAGGCTGGACATAAGGAAGAACTTCTTTATTGTCTGAGCCCCCAAGGCCTGGAACAGACTGCTGCTGGAGGTGGTTCAAGCACCCACTTTGAACGCTTTTGAGGCACATTTGGATGTTTATCTTGCTGGGATCCTATGATCCCTGCTGACTTTCTGCCCCTGGGGCAGAGGGCTGGACTCGATAATCCTCCAGGGTCCCTTCCAGCCCAAATGTCTATGAATCTATGAGCATCTTGCACAGCCCCCATGTGCAAATGTGGTGTCCACAATCAGCACAGCACTTAATCAAAAGCTGCTATCTCTAAAAATACCCAAGTGGGGCAGATGGAATCTGCACATTGAGCAGTAATACCAGACAGTGGCTCATAGATTTGGAAATTCATATCTGATGCCATACAAAAGAAGAAGATTTTATCTCTTTGCTAATGAAAGAGAGGTGAGAGAAGAAAGAGAGGATCATGTATACTTACACTCTCTCTGTCTTCTCTCCCACTCCCCACCCCCACAGAACTATAACACCTTTATATATGCACATGGATACAAATGCTAAACTGACATAAACTGACAGGTGCAGATTAACAGATTTCTAAGGCCAGACAGGACCATTAGATGGGACTTCAGCTAGTTGGAATTTTTAATTCAGAAACTTATTGACATTTTGAAGTTCAGAGGAACATATGTAAAATTCTAAGAGCATTTCACGAATCCTTTACAGTTTTCAATCAACTCTAGATCTGGTTGAAGTTTTTTAAAATGTTGATAACATTTTGAATTTAGAGATACTGAATTAAAAAATTACCAAAAAAATCATAATTTTACCCCCTACCTCCACCCCCAAACTTCCAAGAAGACTATGGAAGTCTCAGAAGCCGCAAGGGATGGATCCAATGGCAATTTTAATGGGAATGTTCTCGCAGATTCTGGATCAGGCTATGAATTTGGAGGAATTAAGGACTCAAATTTTTATCTGCAGAAATCAAGGCATTCAGAATTCAAGACTCCGTTTTGATTTCCGTAAGATAGGGTAGAAGAGAAAGGTTGTGATCTTCCCTTTAGAAATGTGGTACATTTAAATAGTTTTTTTCTTGCACAAAGCAGTCAGTAGAGGACGATGAATTATACATTCCTGGGCATTGGTTTCTTGCTTTGGGACACAAGCAGGTATGAAGAGGTGGACACTGAAGCGATCCATGAAAATAGCTGGTTGAAAAAGTGGGTGGAGAAAGCAGGAAGGAAGGTATACAGCCTAGTATGGCACTTCCTTATTTCTAATGGGTATGTTCCACAGGGATCAGAAGTAATGTCACTTAGAGCAGTGAGAAGCTACAAGAATGAGGTCCCACATGAGGTGCATAGCACAGACAAATCACTGCACAGACAGCTTATTGGTACTTTTGATGTTAGGCTGGATTGATGTTTAAGTCTGTGTGAAAACCCATGTAAGATGTACGTATTGTCTCCCTTTCTACAACTTGGTGGGCATGAGCTGCCATATTGCTGACTGCTGTGCTAGACATGCTTGTTGCTCTAACTTTTATCCTTCAATAGTGTGACATTATCCTTGTTGCGTGCAGGAACCCATGTGTTCTTTATACATTGTCATACAGCTGCTCATTGTCGGTACTAATTAAGACATCCTTCCTAATGACAATAACTTTGTTTTTCACAGACCACATGTGGAGCCTGATTTTATTCTTTCCATTTTGTCAGTTGTTCTTCTCACTGTGATCTATGCAAATGTGCTGTGCCTTCAGCCCAGCTGTTGCTTGGTTGCTCCCCCTCCCGTAACATGCACATGATTGTTCTTTGTATGTCACCAACATACATCTCAACACTACAGGCCATCCCTTACTGCCCCTTATGGAATCTTCCTTTGGTCAATAGAATTAACTACGTTGGTTTACTTAGGTTGGAGGAGTCAAGGAGGAACAATGTTGTTGTTAGGGCTGTGCAAAACACCATCATTTCATTTCAACATCCATTTTGAAGGGACAGTGTTTTGTTTCATCATTTAGTTTCATTTTATTTCGAAACATTGTCCCATTTTGTTTTGTTGAAACTGTTTCGCTGTTTCAACTCATTTCAACGTTTTGCTCATAGGCTATAATGGGGAATCATGAAAATGCCTAAAACATTGTAATTTCCTCCCTGATTCATATGCAAATTGCAGGGATGGTAGCCCCTTTGGAGAGCATGAAGCCTGCCAAGTTCCAAGGAGATAGGTGCAAGGTTTCTTGGAAACTGCACCTCAAATTCTTGAAAGCAAAATTTGCCAGCAGCGGCAGCCTCCTATCATCGAGCACACAGATCCGGGGGCTCACACCCCTGGGAGGGGTGCGGGGCTGTGCCAGACTCCTCCCAGGGGTTCAGGCCACTGGATCCGTGCTGGATTACAGGAGGCTGCCGCTGCTGCCTGAGAACAGCGCTGGGTGCAGCTCGCACCCAGTATAGCTCCATGAAGCTCAGCCCAGAGGCAGGAGGCAGAGCACAGCCCAGACTCTGCCTGCCTCCCACTGCTGGGCTACACTCTGAGCATCTCCACAACCTGATGGAGCTCAGCCCGGTGGTGGGGGCAGGGTGCAGCACCAGTTTTGCCTGCCTCCCACCACTGGGCTGATCTCCAAGCGGCTCCACAGCCCCATGGAGCTCAGCCTAGTGGCGGGAGGTGGAGTGCAGCACTGGCTCTGACTGCCTCCTACCACTGGGCTGAGGTCTATGGGGCTGGAAGAGCCAATCAGAGCACAGCCCAGCGGCAAGAGGTGGGCAGAGCTGGCGCTGCACTCCGATTGGCTCCGCCAGCCCCACAGAGCGCGAAACATGTTGAAACAGCTTCAAAATGAAACACTTGGTGGAATTTCGCACAGCCCTAGTAGTTGTTAACTTTAATCATGAGCACAGGTACTTTTACAAGACTTCCATATGCATTTCTGTCATCTAGCTGCGACATGGTCCCTAGGCAATAGGCTTCTTTTGTGGACTGTTCAGCTTCACAGGCAGCACTGTTAGAAGGAATGGGCCTGCTTCATTATTGTCTGACATCTGGTATAGTCACAACAGGATAAAGCAAATGTAAAATGAAACTATTTGGATCTGAATTTTGCGTTGATTCAAATAATTATCTAGGGTCAGAGCAGTGGTGAATTAGAGATCTGAGTTAAGTGCATAATTTTACCTTATCCTTTCTCTGAAAGCATCAGAAAGTCTCCATGAAAGTAACAGTACTAACACATCCAAATTATATTGAAGAAAAAACTGAGAAAAAAGAAATACATTATATATATATACAATAATTATTTTATATATTACACGATTGTTAATACATAATTAATTATTGCAATTAAGTATGATAATTTTATATTTATATAATGTCTTTCTTTTTTTGTCTCAGTTCTTTTTAAAGTATATTTCGGATGTGTTAGTACTGGTACTCCTATCTATCTATCTATCTATCTATCTATCTATCTATCGGCAGTTTCAACATGGATTTTTTTGGTTTCTTGGTAATTTCAAAATTTTAAAAAGCTCCAATTTGGAGTTTTAGCACATATTTCCAAAATTTAGGCTGAAATAAAAATTGCGAAAATAATTTTGAGTCATCAAAATATTTCAGATCAGTTCTAACATTTTACTTTCTTAATAAAACTAAAGGAAAATTAGAAAAATGAAAGAAATTTCAAAACAAAAAATTAAAATATTTTGTTTTGAAAATGTCCAAGCTGGTTTTTTTTAATAAATTCTAGAAAAAGAAAAAACAGAAAATTCTATAGGTTTGGCAGCCATTTGAGAAATATTTTGATGTAATATGATCTACATTTTCTTCCAAAAGAATGTTTTGGGGGAAATTTTCAACCAGCTCTACTAGCAAGACCTTCTACTAACTCCCACTTCTGGAGAGGCTAGAAACACTGTAGCACAGAGATCCTGAGATCAAAAGGAGAAATAAACAGAATGTAGGAAAAAAAGGAGGGAGTGAGAGACTGATGGTCTGGATGATATGTGAGACTTCTAAAACTATTTTTGTGCTATAGGATGTAATTTATTCAGTTAGAAAAAACATATTACTTTTTTCTTTCTTTCTGAGTTTCTAGGCTTGTCTTGCTGACTTCTGTGTCAAAGAGCACTTAGGGACTTAAAGCCTTGACTTATTTGACTGTTACCAACAAATAATACTGGTATTAAATCCCCGAAAGCCACTTTCTTCTTACAAAATTAAGTTGTTTTACTCTAACACAGGCTTTCACGGCATGCAGATACTGTGTTATTATTAGAGGGATCACACAATGTGAATTGTAGAACCAGGGAAGCAGGGCTGGATCTTATTTTCACACTAAAAGGTACTGAGGCCTGTAGCATTTCATGGTCTTTTCTCAGGAAAAGTTTCAATCGCCATCATAGTAAGTAACCTGTTATTATTAGACAGCTTTGGAATGGGCTCAACTTTAAGTAGTCAGTGTGAACAGTGCACACAGTGCTTTATATGGTCAGGCACCAAGGAAAATGAAAAGATGATAGTTTCTTATAAGACTCATCAGGCAAAGGTCTTTAGGATAGGAGTGAGATGTAGCTGCTCCTCGCCTTCTTCACAGATCTGCTGTAACAGAGGACTCCTTCTGCCTGTTAATTGGAGCAAATGCAGCTTGCAAGGAAAGCTGTGCTACCTGCATCTGCTGCCAAGTGGGCTGCAGGGCTCAGCCTGCAGATTGCAGGCAACAGGACAGCTGGCTGCTGAATAGGGGATAAGCAGCACCTGGGCCCTATTAATAACCAGCCAAGTTAGGTGCTGTGAGAGAGGAGGAGAAGTAAGGGTTGTATGTGCCTGAGCTTGGAATCTCACTATGGCAGGAGCTCTATAAGCATGCTATATATAAGGAGATAAGTTCTGTATTTTTGCTTTTGTTGTTGTTCAGATCAGAAGACTAGGCTGTGGTTGTAGAGGAGGAAGACACCTAGCAGGGTGCCTGGGGCACTCGGGGCTTTCAGCTTTTAAATTGGATGCTTATCTTGCTGGAATCTTATGACCCCAGCTGACTTCCTGGCTTTGGGCTGGGGGCTGGACTCGATGATCTTCCAAGGTCCCTTCCAGCCCTAATGTCTATGAAGCCTACAAGGGAGCAGATGGAGTCAGCTGGATCAAGGCTGAGAGGGCTGAGGCTCAGGCACAAGCACAGTGAGGCCGGGAGGGATAGGTGCTGCAAAGGACAGCTGGTTAGAGACTGACAGCAGGAGGATGGCTGGTGGGGCCTGATGTTCAGGCACAGGCAGGGCTGAAGCCAAGGGGCTAATGCCTGAACAGAGAACCAGAGATGAAAGGGGGCATAGGGTGAGTGCCTTAGAGACAGCCCCTCACAGTATGGAGGAAGGCCCAGACAGACCTGGTAGACAGCTAGGGCTAAAGCCCAGGGTGGTGGCAAGGGGGGAGCAGGCCCAGGTGGGTGAGAGGGACAGATTGGGCCAGGGGAGCCCAGACGAGAGAGAGAGAGAGCCCTGCCACAGTTAGGGACAAGTCAACTGGTGGCCTGATGATGAAAAGTCAGGGCAAGGAACTGAAAGCCAAACTCTGGGCATCTGAAGGCAGGCTCCCCAAATGTGTTAATTTTTGGCATCAGGACATGGCAGACAAGAGAGGAGGAGGCCCAGTGGGAACTGGAATAAGGGAATGGGTGTAGGGTGGACTCCTAAGGGGCACTGCAGACACCCCGTGAGGTGGCACCCATTACACCTACTTAATAAGGTTCATGGTGTAGCTATCTTAAATACCAGTTCTCCTCGCACCAACATGTCTTATAGGTAAGAGCATAAAACCATCTGATCCAAGAAGGAAAAGGTCTCTAAAAGGCTCTCTCCCAGTGCTACAAGGAGACTATCCACTGGAGGTCCAGACTCTGATGGTAAGAGATCCGATGTGTTGGAGGAGGCTTGCATTTTGCCAGTGTCCTTCATGTTTATGGTGCTGTGATGCTGTGTAATTGTACCCAGCTGTCCAATTGGCCGTCAGACTCTGGCTCCACACAGCAATGGATCCTTCCCTATCCCTTTCATAAACTCTTGTAAAACTGGTGAAAAGCCAAAGTGGCCTGCTGTCCCATGCAACCCATTTCAAAAGCGACTCTGCTAAAAGGAAAGCCATTTTTGCTAGCAATCAAGTAGCCCTCACTAAACCAATCCTCAGTAGTCTAGGTAACAAAGTAATGATACTAATGCCATGTTTACACACTACCTGGACCCCACGGACTGGTTAAAGCCAAAGTATTACAAGGTTCAGATTCTGTTTAGGATTTCCTGGCTCTTCTGTCATCATTTCTCTGACAGACTAAGCATGTCAACACTAGCTATGTACTGTGCAAGGGTGAACTAGAGTGAAATAATGCATGCCCACTCTGTGCTCGCTACCTCCCAGACCAGAAATGGGATAGCCTGCCTCTCAGAAGCACTCCCTACCATCATCCTAGGGCATTTTAGACATGTCCACTGTTCCCCTGCCTTGTTCCCAGTTCCCCTCCTTTCTTGCCTTCTATTCCATCTCCATTCTGGAGTGAGGTAGGATTTCTTAATATTTTCACTGCTACATAAAGTTCACATCTCTGAGTAGGTATAGACTCTGGCCCTGAGACCAGGGTCTCCAGCTCTGCTAAATCATTTAAAGCATTTGCAATAACTGTTCTTTCTTTGACATCAAGGTCTCTTATCCCAGGGAGACTATCAAGGTTAGCTCTAGCAGCTCAGTTTTTTCTTCCTAGAGCAGAAGCTGTTTCACAGATAAAGTAAAGAACATGTCATCTTCAGTGCTTCTGGACTGTATGTGGAGTTTTTCATACTTCAATGAAATGAACTGGTGAAATTCTCAGCTTGACTATTAATGGACAGTAAGTCTACTGACAAAATTATCATTTATATATCATTTTAAGTGCTGTAGCAACACTTGCTATAAGCCCAGAATTAAACAAATAAGAAGCTAATTGTTTTATAGTGGGACCTGCTAGACTTTTCTACCAGAGCTGAATATTTGTTAACATTTCTTTAATGAACTCTTATATGAAATTTCTAAATGGTTGATACCAATTGAAATTACTGAGCATACCCTAGAGTCTACGTTGCATGTAGAGGGCAAAGACACAACAGTGGAGTGGGTATTTTAGAGAGGAAGAAAAGGCTTGTGGTTAGGACACAAGAACTGAGAATCAGAATGTTTATACTCCATTGCTGGCTTGGCAAGTGATTCCCTTATAAGAATAAGCCAGTTGATCTCTGTGTCTTGATTTCCTGTCCGTTATATGAACATAATCTTACTTGTCTTTTGTCTAGATTGGAAAGGTGACTTACCGTGCTTAAAAAGCTGGGTCAGTAGACCCCAGGGACTGAACCAGGATCTCATAAGGTTAAAAAAAAAATATGGCTCTCTCTCTTATTCCAACAAACCCAGTGCTAACAGTACAGGCTCTTAGACATTTTCCATGAAATGGGCACATATGAAATATACTGACTAGTGGGTTACGCACAGATAGCACACTGGCTGGAAATGTTGTTTGTTATTATGACAACCCACCTTTCTCAGATAGATCTAGCATTTATGTCTTCTGGGTTGGATTCCATCAGTGTGTTTCATTTGGGAACTTGAAGCCATGGTGGCCAGAGCCCTATTCAGAGAAGTTAGAGAGACATGGGTTCAAACTCTTTCTGGGTGAGGGGAGTCTGGAACCCAAGTTTCCTGTTCCTGAATAACCTAATCACTCAGCTATTAGAGACGAAATACAGAAAAGTCCTTCTCCTCTTCTCCACATATATGGCTGTCTACCTGCCCAGATAGAGCATAGCCTACTGTGCTTGCCTAGTCTATCCCCACACAATTACATGTCCGTAGTGCAGAAATAACAGAATTACAACCTATGTGTAAATGCCACTTGTACAGCTGGAAAACTGTCACTTAGGTGCACAAAGGGTAATTGAATTCCTCTTGTGGGCACAAAAAGTTTCAGGGGGCTCTGATCGTGCATTTTGTTACAATCAGTCCTGTGTTTTTCTGCTTGGGTAGGCCAGTGGTTATACATGTTCTGGGATCTCTTCTTTGATTTTGACTGGGGTTGGGACCAGTGCTTGACTGGCAATTTCCCCAAGTGTCTTAATCCTTGGCAGTGCTTGTACTGAGGATGCACTGTGGTTATTGTTGGCAGTTGCTTGGTGTGGTTGTAATTGATGTAGATATTTGTTGGCTGTAGCAATTGTTTCAGCATGTGGTGTGCGTTGGTGGTTTGTTTCTTGTACATGTTGTGTCTTCAACTGCTTTTTTGTTGTGGTCATTGTGTTTCTTTTGCATTCTGATTTTTGGTGATCATGTATCTGTGGAGACTGTTACTGTTCCTTGCCTCCTATTGTTGTGGTTTCTTGTTAACCATTGTTTGTTGCTGTAGATAATATGTGGTGGTGTTTTTCAGCTTGTTCTTTTGCTCTGGCTGTTTGATGTTTGTACTGTAGCAGTGGATTTCCTCAGTAAACCCTCAGAGCTCGGACAAAGAACAAACAAGCTTTCTCTCCTGTAGTCATTTGTGAAACTCAAACATGATCTTGTTCAGTTCAACCACTAAAACTCAGAGATCAAAACGAATAAATTGAAGTGGTCCCACAACACAGAAACTCACTTCTTCCTCCTCTCCACTTTCCGCCCTCCACAATCAGATTCCTCATGCCAGCTCCAAATAGAAGGAAGATGTGCTTACCACTAAGTGGGCTGCACATGTTTCCATTGAATGGGATGTGTCATTAATTATGGCTCATCACCCGAACGTTATTAGCTCTCGAGCTATGCAAGAGCTTTTCATCTCCTCAACTGCAAGCTCTTGAGTTGGTTTTGTTATTCTTGGCTTTATAGCTCCTAAATTTTTTTAGTATATATTTTTATTACTGAAGGGAGATTCTGGGAGCATTTGGGCAAAGAATAGAGAAAAGGAGGTGCATCTAAATATCATATTTTTCCCCATGTAAAATTAAACTGGATTGTTTGCATATTGGGCAGATTTGACTAAAAATCCCCTCAAATTAACTCTTCTTCTATCTATATACAATGAATTTGTTTTGTATGTTTCACAAGCCTTGTGCAGTTTTTTCACAGTGTTCTTTTTCTTTTTATAGGGGGGAAAAAAAAATTTGATGGAGCAACCATAATGAAAAACATGGAATTAAGGTAATTATATCTGGAAATTTCATGGAGTTTGCAAAAAGTTTTGCTCCTTTTTTACTCATGAAAATTTAGCTAAACATTTTTAATCAGAAAAATGACTCAAATAGTAATAGAAAATTCAAGTGTCATGGGATTTATGATGTTGTCCCCTGAAGTGCCAATAACTTGCTTGTGCTGTGATAGCAGAAAACAGATGTAAGAACAATCAATGAAACACTGAAACCTTTCAAAACCCAGGTTTGCCATTCTGTTTTTAAAAGCCCTGTTATGTCACCCATATTCTTCTTGAGTGGCACCATACTCCACAAATAGCCCTCACATGACTTTTTGTCTTATGCCCTGTAACAGGGGGCCTTCTCCGGGGGCTGATCTACCAATGCCCTGCCCACCTGTTCTGGGCCAACCGCCCACCTTCTTGCCTGCCTCACCTTGATTATATCTAATTAAGTTGTTAATTAGGCAGGAGGCTGCCCATTTCTTGCCCCAATGCCAAGGGGCACTATCTGCAGCTCTGTTCCTCCCCTACACAGCAGCCCAAGCCTCACAGATGGCATCCACCAGTTATTAACATTACTGGCCCCACTCTGGGCCCCAGAATCCTCCAGTCCAGACCCCTACAAGATCCCTCCCCTCAGATGGCCGACTCCACTGCCCAGCTCCCTGAACCATTTCCCCTCTCAGGCATGGTCCCCCCAGGACCTTTGGCCACACAGGCCCTGGCCTCGCCTCCAGGCCAGTCGGAAACCCCAGGCCCTCAGGTCTGGGCATCCCTTGCAGTGGGCTCCTGGCCCTTTTGACCATTCTGGTCCTGGCCCCAGTATGGACCAGTCAAGAGTACTCTAAGTCAGGCCTCTGAACCTCTAGCCCATTCTCTCTTTCTTGGGTCTGCCTTCTTGGCCCTACTAGG
The DNA here is from genome assembly GCF_030867095.1 of Alligator mississippiensis. NCBI lineage: Eukaryota > Metazoa > Chordata > Crocodylia > Alligatoridae > Alligator > Alligator mississippiensis. Next base: position 24,772,435 of record NC_081833.1, read on the forward strand.
TGTAACCCACCCAATTGTGGGAGCTGGGGTTCTTAAGGTGCCCCAACCCACCTTTCACCAGTTTTAGGTCATGCCCAGGACCAGGATCCTCCAAACCATCCCCTACAGCTCCTCCCTTACCTCCAGAATGTTGCATGCAGCCCTGCAGCCAGGCAATATTTCTGCCAGCAGCAAACTGCTCTGTTTATACATGCAGCCAAAGATCTAAAACGGCCACCGCAATCAAGCACCTGCTGGCTGCTTGGCTGAATTCTTAAAGTGGTAGGCACCAACAGTGCCCTGCCACAAGCTCCAACCCTGCAAATACATGTTTTAAACATTATGCATAGTGAGTAATCCCATTAAAGTTCATTGGACAGTCCACAGAACTACTGACAGGGTCTAATCCAAAGTTCTTTAATGTTACTTGATACTTGAAGACTTCCGTTGGCTTCACTGAAGCTGGATCAGGTCTATAATTAAGGATGTGCATAAACCTTTTTGCAGAATTGGGTCTTTCCTCTGCCAGCAGTCCCATTGATTTTAAAAAGGCTTGTTCACCGTGTAAAATAATACACAGTATGAGAAAAGGAGGCATTATTTGGCCCTGTGCTACTACTTTCTAACCTCTTTCAGAGGTTAACTTGGCAACATTCAAAGTTCTCGATAAATTTAGCTCAATGTTAGCATCACATCTACCCACTCATATGCTATAATCCCAAAATGTCAGAAGTCATGGGTATTTTTTTAAGCATGAAATCCATGACTCCCAGGAAAACTATGACAAAAAATGTAGGCTTAAAAAGAAGGGTTTTGAAAGAAAAGAAGAGAGAAGGGAAGGGAATTATTTTAGTGGTTTAGCAAACAAAATCAAGAGGGTTTTGGATTTTTTGTCAACATTTTATTCAGGTGCCTACAGATTTGCAAAATGAAGCTAATCTTGAGAACCATATGTGCATATGTTCATGTGTGTGTGGCTCCAGTTGTGTTTGTGGGTAGTGGATTCAAATGATATATTGCTAAAGCACATGCAGAGTTTTACAAAACAGCTACAAAATTTTGCCAAGCAAGTATCTGAACATTTTGCCTAGGCCTTAAGGGAAGTTGTCAACCTATGTAAAAGACATCAGTCCAATTAAACCATATTTATTTGTTCTGTTATTACTCCTACTGCTCTTTACTATCTCGCAAGGAAGTAATAGTTTTCTTCAACAGATCTTAGGTGATATTCTTTGAAATGTGTTTGTTTTTTGTAATGTCCCTGTGGATTGTTTCTTATTTAGACTAAACTCCTTTTACAAAGCCACAAACAGTCTTTTAGGGATAGGTGTAAAAGCTCTTTGTATTGCCTGAGCAGTGTATATGGAGTTTAAGGTAAATCAGAATCAAATTCTTTGTTTCTAGCTTAAGATCATGAAAGGCTTCTCTGTTGCTAATGGGCATTGTGTTATCTTTCCTCTTTGCTGGCAGAATAACCAAGATAAATAAAGGGCTATCTGGAGAGATTGTAATGTTTCTGTGAAGAACTAGATTTATGTCCATGTTACGTAACTCCCATGCTGCTCCCAAATAGGACTGTGCGAAGCTATGGGTGGTGATTTGATTCAGAGGAGATTCAGCCCAATTCAGTGGCTGAATCTATGAATCCAAATTGAATCAGCAGACCAATTTAAAGGTCTGAATGGATTCCAAGCTCTCCGAATCTTCGGAAAAGATTCGGAGAGCTTCGATGATTTGGGCAGTCCCCGCTGGCTGCAGCAGGGAGCTGGAGCTGACTCCAGCTGGTAAGTATTAGGCGCGAAGGAGGGGGGCTGGGGAAGGGGTGAGGAGACCATGGGGGGAGCCCTGCCAGCCCCTCCGACCCCCCATGCCCCCAGCCCCTCCCCAAGCCACTCCCGCAGCACCCCTATAGCTACCCCTGGCTGCCCCAGCTCAGTACTTTTAAAAAAAGCCCTGGCTCACTGGGTGCTGCCGGGTAGGGAGGCAATCCCCACTGCCCCCACTGCCCCATGCTGCATGGGGGGCTCTGCCATGAGCCCCCCGACCCCCCCTCACCCCCCAGCCCCTCCATGGCTGCCCCTCCCCGGCCAGCTCTGGCTCTTTAAGAAAAATAAAGCTGAGAAAAGCCCCGGGACTCACCACTCCTGGTGCGGCCTTGGGGCTTTGGGGGCTTGTGCAGTGCCCCCCATGTGGCACGGGGCAATAGGGGAAGTGGGGATTGCCCCCGCTGGCAGGAACGGTGAGTCCAGGGTTTTTTTCGGGGTTTTTGTCTTCTTAAAGGGCCAGAGCTGGCCCAGGCAGGGCACCCATGGGGGGGCTGGGGGAGTGAAGTGGGGTCAGGGGGTTCCCACACAGCATGGAGCAGTGGGGGCAGCAGGGATCATCACCTTCCCCCCCTGCCCAGCAGCACCCACTGAGTTGGGCCTTTTTTTTTAAGTGCCAGGAGCTGGGGTGGGTGGGACAGCCATTGCCGGGATGGGGGGGATGGGCCTGGCTGATTCGGAAATTTGGAGACAGTGAATCAATTTGGGACAGTGATTCGAATCACCAAATCGAATCACTGTCCCCCAAATCGGCCAAATCTGAATCTGAAATGAATACTAGCCACTTCGCACAGGCCTACTCCCAAAAGCTCAGGTGTGAAACAGGCCTTTAAAATATGAAACTAAGCACCCCTCCACCCCCCCCCCCCCCAAAAAAAAGAAACACACACAACCATAATAGGCTGAGAAGGGAACAGATGGAAATGAGTTATTGGGGTAAACATGGTTTGATGAAGGCAGGGCAGGGTGACATCTTGTAGGCTAACTCACTAGTCCAACTGTATGAAGTGCCATCCTCCCCCTGCCTTCTGCTCAATTTTAGACTAACACAGCTAACTTCTTTCTCTCTCCCCTCATAGTTTGATGAGTCAGTGTCACTGATTCTGGGCATGGGGGAAGGAGGGTGGGCTTAGTTTAGAAACCTGTGGTGGGCTTTGTTCCCTGTTCTGCTTCAGACTTGGGCCAAATCCTAACCTCCACGGAAACCAATGAGAATTTTGACTTCCATGTGTTTGGAACTGAACCTGTGTGTGATCCTAAGGAAGTCACAGAGAGATAGGTTATGCTTTGGCCTAGCACTCGTACACATGGAGAATGCAAGCCACTTTCACTCCCATAATTTCCCCTTAGATGGACCAAGTTCAAAATTGCAGAAAATATTCCTTTTTAGTACCCCCCAGGGGGGCAGATTGCCCCAAAGACTTTGATGAAGGGTGAGGAAAAGACAAGGCCATAGCCCTGCTTCCTCTTCAGAACAGTTTACGGAGTTATCTGGGACAAGAGGAGAGTATCACAAATGTGAATCCCGCAAAAGTGAAAGTAGGTGGAAGCAGACAGTGAGAATGAGTCTTCGGAGGCAAAATCCTGCTTGGAGCTCTCTGTGGGGCCGATGTGACTCTCCTCCATCCTTTACAGGCCAGTACATTCAGGGGACAGTCTCATTCTTAATTCATCCTCTGGCTAAACTTAGCTTTGGTATGAGTGACTTGCCATGCAGTAGACTATAGTCCTGTGAGCCTCTGTCTAGTACCTTCTTCACAGTCCATTGGAGGACTCTGCTCTTTAATATTTGATTAAAAAAACTGTTGTGAGATCTTGGCCTGGAGGGTTCTCAGTCCCAGTAGGTTATTATACAGAGGAGAATGATGAAGGGTAAGAGTAGGCTTCCATGGGAGGGAAATGCAGTGAGCAGCATCCTCCCATTACCAAGAGCTGCAGGGAGATCCTTGCTGGCAATGCTTCCAGGGAGAGGATTTGAGGAAATGCTCACATGGTAATAAGCAGAGCTGGCAAGAAATGTGCATTTCATTTTATGAACATTTCATGGTGAAACTTAAAACTTCCACAAAATTTGGGGGACTGGATAGCTCAGGGGATTAGTAATGGGATACAGAGCCTTTCATCTTGCCATTGCCTTTTCAACTGCAGCTCAAGCTGATACCAGTGACTGAAAGTTGTTACCATCTGATGGCTTATGTGTAATGAGTTGATGGTCTCATTCCATTTCCTGGCAGTCAGGTATCCCCATGTCACACACAAAAACATACCATAAAGCCTGGATCATTGCCAGCCTTGTTGACAGCCAAGGGCTGGATTCTGGATGAGAATGAGATTTAACTGCCCCATTCACCTCTAGAAAAAACCTTTGCAGTGTGAGGAGCTTGTAATATAGAAAGAAGTTTGAGGCCCATTTTGATCATCTGCTTTCTATGAACCAGTTCTTCCATTCCTAAAAAACATCATAGGAGACAGCATCTCGGTTGAGATGCCTCTCCTCTCTCTCTCAGTTCTTGATACAAATAATAATACTAGTAGCAATAATAATCATATTAATGATAATGATGATGACAGCAGCAGAAACAATAACAATAAAAAAGATGTGTATGAAATATTTGTTTTGCACACAGAACTAAGGTTTGTGAAATAAATTCAGACAAGGTCAATTTTGCATATTTTCACTGCCCCCCCCCCCCCCCAATAATTCAAGTTCAGGTTGAAAAGCACTTTATGAACTTGAATTAATCAATGTATCTACAGTACTGCTCTGACATAGGAAAGCATTATCATGCACATTTCATAAATAGGAAAACCAAGGCACAGAAAAGCCAAATGGTCTGCCCAAGACCACAAAAGGAATCAGTGTGTTAGGACTGAAATGCAGGAGTTCCTAGCTCTTGGCCTTCCTTAGACCATTATCTGACCAAATCACGTGCTTGGAAGAAGAGCAGTAAAAAAGAGAAAGCAGATTAAGAGACCCAAGGAAATGGCTGGAGGACATCACAATGCCAAAGCCACTGCCACTGCCTCTGCTTGCACCTGTGAGGTTTCTGTCCAGGGAAGACCACTCACCAACAAGACTTCCACCCAGGTCCAGGTTTGGCACTGGGGGGACTGCAGCTTGCAGGTTCCTTCCAGTGATGGCCAGATTGGGGAGTGCCTACGGTGTGAGAGGTGCCTGCAGTGTGAGGGAACTAACTACAGGAAGGCCAGTAACTACAGGAAGAGGTGGTGAGGCTCTGAAGCATCCTCTGCCATGAGGAGTTCATCAATTCAGTGCTGGAGGAGACCTCCAGAACTGTGAAGGAAGAAATGCTAGAGGCAGCGCTAGAGAAGAGAGAGGACATGGACTTGACCACTGGCAACAAGAAGAGATCTTCACCTCCCCCTACAGTGGTTCATCTAGAGAACAGGTATGCAGTCCTATCAGCATAGAGGGAAGAGCATGTTCCATTGGTAGAGGAAAACAGGCCAGGCCTCACCAAGGTGGGAAGGATTGAGATGACTACCATCAAGAAGTGACAGGTGGCCATGGTTGGAGACTCCTTTCTGCGGGGGATGGAAGGAGTCATCTGCTGACCTGACCTGTTGTCTCGGGAAGACTTCTGCTTGCCTGCAGCCTAGATCTGAGATGTCATGGAGGGATTACAGAGACTCATCCAGCCCTCTGACTACTACTCCATGCTGATCATCCATGTGGGCACCAATGATACTGCTAGGGGAAACCCTGAGAATATCAAAAGTGACTACAGAGTTCTGGGTGCAAGGGTGAGGGGGTCTGAGGCTCAGGTTGTATTCTCATCGATCCTTCTGGTCAAGGATCAGGCAGGAGCAGATGCATCCTGCAGATCAACACCTGTCTGCACTGGTGGTGTCACCAGCAAGGATTTGGCTTCTTTGACCATGGGATGTTGTTCGAAGAATAATTGCTGGAAAGAGATAGGATCCACCTGATGAAGAGAGAGAAAAGTGTCTTTGCAGACAGGCTCGCTAACCTAGTGAGGAGGGCTTTAAACTAGGTTTACTGGGTGATAGAGACCAAAGCCCTGAGGTAAGTGGGGAAGTGGGGAACATGGAGGAATAGCAAGCAGGAGGGGGCAACAGGGGATGTGTTCCCATACTTCCTGAGAAATCAGGACAATCAAACTTAGGTGCCTGTACACAAATGTACGGAGCCTGGGAAACAAGCAGGAAGAACTAGAAGTCCCAATAAAGTGCACAGAGTACACCCTTAGCAAGTTTGCAGCTGACAACAAGCTGGGGGAAGTAGTAGATATGCTGGAGGGTAGAGCTTGGATTCAGAGTGACCTAGACAAATTGGAGGATTGGGCCAAAAAAGATGTCATGAGGTTCAACAAGGACAAGTGCAAAGTCCTGCACTTAGGACAGAATAAGCCCATGCATCAGTACAGACTGGGGGCTGCCAGTAGTGTGCCCTTGTTGGCAAGCAGGCTAACGGCAGACTGAGCTGTACTGGTAGGTATATTTGCCAGTAGGTCCAGGGAAGTGATTAAGATTATTCCCCTCTGTTCAGCACTGGTGAGGCCACATCTGAGTACTCTGTTCATTTTTGGGCCCCACGCTACAGGAAAGATGTGGACAAATTGGAGAGAGTCTAGCGGAGGACAACAAAAATGGTTCAGGAGCTGGGGGGCATGACTTATGAGGAGAGGCTGACTGAACTGGGCTTATTTTGTCTAGAGAAGAGGAGACTAGGAGGGGATTTAATAGCAGCCTTCAGCTACCTGAAGGGGCTTCAAAAGAAGATGGAGCTAGACTGCTCTCAATGGTTGCAGATGACAGAGCAAGGAGCAACAGTCTCAAGTTGCAGCAAGGGAAGTTTAGGTCAAATATTAGGGAGAATTTTCTCACTAGGGGGGTAGTAAAACACTGGAACAGGTTATCTAGGGAGGTTGGGAAATCTCCATCCTTGGAGGTTTTCAAGACCCAACTAGATAAACCTTTGGCTGGGATGATCTAGTTGGGATGGTCCTGCTTTGAGCAGGGATTTGTACTAGATAACCTCCTGAGGTTCCTTCCAACCCTAACTTTCTATGATTTTATGATTCAGTAGCTTCAATTTTCTCCTTCTCAACACAGCTACCTAATCTTCCTCCATCATGAATCTGAGCCTGCCTGGGCAAACTTTTCTCTATTTAACCTTAGAAAACCTGCTGCATCTGATGGAAAATATTATTTCATGCTGAATTCCCCCAGTGGCAAGAAAGTCTTGTGATTAGAATATAGAAACTGGCTGGGAGACTTTGGTTGTATTTTGGGTTCTGTCAGAGACATTCTGTGTCTCCTTAAGCAAGATGTTTAGAGCTAGGTTTTCTATGGTCCATGTAAGATGATGTTGTGGCAAGAAGATTCAGAGTCATTTATAAACACTTAATTTGACGTGCTCCCTGGATCTGAGTGCATGGAAATTCAGTCCTTCCTGGAGTTCTTCCTGGAGCTATGTATCTTTGAACCGCCATTCCCCAATTCAGAACTGTGCATAATTTTATCCTTATTATCCCTTACCATTATCCCAAGCCATTCTCCAAAACTCAAGCAGGAGTTCAGGAATGAAGGGCTCTGCTTCATTTAGACCATGTCTACACAAGACACTTAATGCACAGTAAACTAATTCTGCGCATTAGCATATCATGGCAAAAACTGTGCATTAGTCTACTGCATATTAAGCATCACAAAAAAGACCGTGCGCCTTTGCTACTATGCATTAGCGCTGGCTATGTGCATTTATGTAGTACCTCATATCAGAGGTACTAAATAAATGCATAGTAGCAAACACACACTAATGCACATGTAGGCATGCCCTCAGGGTATAATATTGCAATAAACAAATGTCTTCCCATTCTAACAGAGTTGCCCTCCCTGATAAGGGATCCATTACCAGGTGAAACACATGGCTGCATCCCAGCAGAGGGCTCCAAAGCAGCAGAAGCTAAATTCAAGTGAAGAGGCCCACCAGGAGGGAAGGTGGTTTGGGTATTTTGGTGAACCTTGTCAATAGCTGGCAGAGCTGTTGAGCTGCATCCCAGAGTTGTAACCAGGGCCTAATTAAGGAAGCACTAAAAAGTGACACCGGGGCAGCATTTTCCCTGGGATGAAGAAGGGAGCAGAAGGAGGATTTGGGATGAAGGGGGGCTGAAGAATTCTGGGTTAATGCTAAACTATATTTGAAAATAACATCTGAGAAGCAAGAGCTGAATTGCATTTATCCTCAGTCCCAATGCATTCACAAGGTCCTGCTGCTACATGACACAATGCACCTAGGACTACCATTACAGCACGGTGTGCCTTTGATCTTCCCCATTCCAATCCTGGAAGGGGGCAACACTGGGTAAGTCTAAATGAGATGCTGACTGCACAGTAGCCGAAAAATACTGTGCAGTAGTGCATCATGGCACGGACAGTGCTAATACGCTACTGTGCAGTATTATTAGGCTACTGCACAGTAGTATCACCTAAAAAAAGTTTGCTGGCACTACCGGTTAGTGCAAATTTATTTAGTACAGTACTTGCTAATACAGGTACTAAATAAATGCTCAGTAATGACTGCACAGTAGCATCTCATGTAGATGCATCCACTGGGACCTACTTCCACTCCCTTGTGGGATTTCTAACCCTGTCACCAATATCAGACAACCCACATCCTCTGGATTGCACATAGCCACGTTCACAACAATGAGCCAACATGGAGATGAGGCAAGGCTCCTCACGGCTCGCTGGCCTTTCCGTGCTTATATAGAGCCAGCACAATCTGGCCTTCAGTAATCAAGTGATGTCAGCTTCCACTGGAGTTATTTTAAGCTGATTGTATACATTACTTGACTATATGTATCTCTGGACTGTTCCTCACTCTTCCAAGTTCTCTCAATCACACACACAGACCCTTTTTTCCATTTTTTTTTTTTTTGGTTAGGGCCAACATCTGTAGGTTTGTTCTTAACAAAAATAAAGCCATCTATCTCCTTCGAGCTGCAGTTATGTCATGCAAGCTCAGGAAAGCTGGCTCAGTTAAGGTTTACAGTAGCCGTCGCAACCCTCAGTGGGAAAGGCACTTATCTGTATAAGACTGTTCACAGTTCTCAAGAATGCATCCTTCCCTCAGACCGAGGGGGTGGCTTTTGTTTATCCTTTGGCACACAATGAAATGATGGGAAAACATGCTTGGATGCACTGCTGTAGTGAGGTGGGGCAGGGCAGCAGTTAAAAATGGAATGGAGCCTTTGATCGCAGGCCAACACAGATGACTCCCAGGGTTTGGGGTTTAGAGTGGACGTCATGTTCTTTCTCTCCGTCTCTGTGTACAGATCTAACAGTTCCCTCCTACCTAGCAAACGGAACAAAGCCACAAAGACAATCAGGTTCAGGAAAAAAGAGGGAAAATAATCAAGGTTAGAGAAGGAGCAACAGTTAGGAAGGGCCATGGGGTAGAATACATTATACCAACCCTATTTTTTTTCATTACTAAGAGGCCTTGCTCAGGTGTTTGGTAGGCTCCTCACAAGCCAAAGTTTTCCTGTCATTTGACCAGATTAATGAATGAGCACATCAATATTGCATATGTCGTAGGATCTCAAAGCACTTTAAAAAGCATACAATTGAGCTTATGTGTCATTGCCTCAGGGGTGGAATGTGGGGGCCATTTTTCTTGCCAGGCAGCTCATCATATGACCGCTTCTAATTTTTTTGACAAGGTTTTTCTTATTAGTCTTTCCCCTGGCCTTCCCCCGGCAAATGAAAGAAATGGAAACTTCATGAACAAAGAGAGAGGGTGCAGCTTACCACCATTTGTAAGGGTCTTGGGGAAAGGCTCTGGGTCCATTCTGAATTCCCAGGTAGTAAATAAATATAAGTCCTTAAGATGGTAGGAATGTGATGTAAGTATTAACATGGTTGTTCTTTAGTCCTGCACTATCTCAGCTCTAGAGTGGGTTGCTTACAAGACTAAAGTCCTGACTCCATGGAGCCAGAATGTGTCATCTGCTATGTCTCTGGGAAGAGAAACAAATTAAAGGTCATCTTGAAAAATCTGGTTAATGCCCTTGCCTAAGTAGACAGAGAGAAATATACAGATGCCTGATAGGTGAGTAGGTAGGTGGATAGATCTGTGGCTCAGGACATGTTTGCTTTCTATTCAGCTTTGTTTCTGCAGCTAGGTATATTGTTTTTATTATTTATAGTGTGTGTGGGAGGGATGCTGTATGTTTTAATTTATTTGCTCTGCTCTGTGGCTGATTTGGAACATGTCCTATTGCAAATGTGGTTTTTAGTAATTTTTTTTGTCAAGGAGTCCAGAAATCTTTTGGCACAGGGTGCTGAAAAGTAAAAAAAATGATTTCATTTAACTGTTTACTTTTTATTAACTAGAAAACTTGATGCTTCTGCTTCATCTCTTCTTTGAGGTCCTCAAACCACTTCACATGCCTTCACTATCTACACTTACCAGCACATCAGAGGTAGATGATGGAAACAGTATAGCCTCAATTCAATGGGATTTTAATGGAATTTAAGCGCATGCTTAAAGCTAAACCTGTGCTTAAGTGCTTTGCTGAAATGGGAACACCATAAGGAACACTTTGCCTGACACTGAAACAAAGCTACCAGGGAGATGGAACACAACAGCTGTTTAGCAGCACACAGCAACATCAGCCAACATTGTACAGTAAGCCAGGAAGTGAAAAAGAATCCTTTACAATGCAAGTTAGCTTTTGGTTCAGTGATTTAACATGAATGATTCAAACCACTGCTAAAATGATGAAGGAGGCTCTGAAAAAAGTGATCATTGCCGAGGAATATGTGAAGGGCCAAATTCTGGAGACAGTGGAATTTCAGCCAAAGTTCTTTGCCAACTTGAAGGCATCTTAAAATAGTTTAGCAAGGAAAAAAGAGAAGTACAACTCCTAGTAAAACTTAGATAGTCTGGGTCTGCTTCATCATTACTCAGCAGTACCTTTGCACCAGCTAGCCTGACAAAAATGGGCCACAGTGTACATGTAAGGAGCTTCTAGTGCATATTTCCAGCATATATAACTACTATTCCTCTGAACCACTCTCTACCAGTCCCAGGTGCAGGAGATGTTCTGGGCTGGTAACAGATGATGGAAAGAGCAAGCCAGAGAGTGTGACCAATACATAAGCACAAAATTTTTCTTTGCACCTGTAAGCCTGCATGGGGTCATTGCATCAGGATCAAAAGCTTGAATAGGGCCATAGAGGCTACAAAAGATACAGCTGTATGCCCTACTGGAGACGTTAGTGTAGTCGCTGCCATATTAGCTAACTCATCAGGGACTGAGCCAGGAAATACCAGACTTAAAAGCCTGCAATTCTTCAGTGTCTATCTGCAAATCAGGCACAGTGGGGAACTCCTGGCACTTTCTGAGCAATGGTTATTACCTACTTCTGCATAGAAGTAGCTCATGACAAGCCTTAGAGGCCGTGACAGTTCAAATGCACTGGATGAATTCCCACTGATGTGAGAACTGCTATCTTATCCCATACAAGGGATTTACCTGAAGTTCTCCAGAGCTGAATAGCTTGTACCAAAGAACCAAGGTCTGTAGCCAGCAGCTGTAACAGCACCCATTCTCTGTAGATAGGTCATACCTGGCCACATGTATTACACACTGCTTGGCATATTTTCTTTGTTAAAGTTGTTTAAATGCAACTTTAAGGCTGAGCAGTCCAGCACTTGGAGTCTTGGAAACTGTACAATGTAAACAGATTGAGGGAACATTAACTCAGCAATATGGCACACACATGGCATTAGCTATACTTGTTTTCCTTAGCAGATATAAAACTTAACGCTTTCCCTCTTTGTGTCATTTCATCTGTACCAAATTGTCATTATGCTGTACAAAATATATGCAACCTGGCTGAGTTAGGAATACAGTAAAAATCTGAGTTTGATTTTTGGTCTTTGAAAGATTGATTTCTCAATTCTAACATCACATTGACCATAGTTTTTTGCATTCAGTTAGTATTGTTACCCAAATGGGAAGGAGCTGGGAAAAAGACATAGATAGACCCTTCTTTTCACAAATGGCATGGTCTGCAGTTCTCACCAGTAAATTTCAAAGAATGTTACTGGCTGTTTACATCAAAGTGTATTGTTGCATTGTGCCCTCAGTCCTAACAAGCTCTATAGACTCCTGTGACGAGTCCCTCTGCCAGTGACTGGAGATACAGAAGGGTAGAGATTACACAATGAGAGATTCATCTCTAGTGGCCATGGTTCTGGGTCATTACTAGGCTGGTGTAGATGTGCCTAATACAGCATGTCAAAAATTTTTCTACAGCAGTTTTCTGTTGAAAAAATGTCATTTTGACAAACTCTGAATGTTTTTATGGGCCTGTGCCAATTTCAGCTACATTTGCAACAAGTAAAAGTCGACATGAATCATTTCAACTTTTCTGTTTTGTTTCAATAACGTCAATATGTTTCATTTTGATAATGTCAAAACATTTCACTTTCATAAGTTAAAAGCTTTCCGTTTCAGCTTTATCATTTTGATGCATTTAATTTTGACTTCTAAATGATATTAAAATATCAATTTTAATACATTTTAAAAGTCTATTTAATATGAGATAATATATTGCACTGAATATATTACATTGTAATATTTTGACTTTATTGAACAAAATAGTTCAACATTAGCTAAATGAAATGATTGCAGCCTCCTTTCTAGTTCAGATTTTTCAGAATTTTCATTTTGAGGGAATTTCAGAAATTCAGCTTTGTACTCTAGATTGGAATGGAAATACAATTTAAAATATCAGAATTTCTGTAGAACTTACATTTTGGTTTCTGGCAAGCTTTTATGCCTATTGATAATCTTAGAGTCTTGGAGATGAGCCTGGGCAAAACCTACCATAGACTAGGGCAAGGCATTTAAAAAAATCCAGAGAAAACTATATCAGGGAGGGATACTTTTCAAGACTCAAAGAAAAACAATTGCCTGAGATACATAATAACTAGCTGCTGCTTGGCGGGCCCCCATCCTGGATAACATTGCTTTTTCACTGCTCAACTCTGTTTGACAAGTAGAGCAGTTATAATAACCCACAACCACAAGGGTTATTCAGTTGTGTTCCCTTCTACCCATGATGTTTACTTGAGAGAGAAGAAAACTCTTCTTCTCTTTGGTAAGAGGGATAAAGGCAGACTCCCGGATCCAAAATATGAAATGGAGGAGGGTGAGCATTTCAAGAGCAGAATGTATCAGAGCAACAATGTGGCTGGTGTGAGCACTACAGGGCATAGTGCCATTAAGGGCACAAAGTCTTTAGTTTCTGAACAGTAAGCAAGCTGTGTTCTTGTGGTAAGGCACACAGGCTAATAAGCGTTGCTGCACAGCAGAACTAACCTACCTGCAGCAGCGCGCAGATGAAGCTATACTGTTTTGAGGTTTGGAGTTCGTATGTACAGAGCAGCAATGGCATAGCTCTGAGTGCATGCTCTGTGCACACTTCCTGATTATCAGTTGGTACTTAGTTCGGGCTATTTAGCTCCTCAGAAAGTGTAGCATCCTGCTGCAGGGGAAGAATACACCGTGATGAGGGAAGGGCCTTACTTGGGGGGGGGGGGGGGGGCGGGGAGCGGGGCAGGGTTTGTACAGGTGGTGCCCTGCTGGATTTGAAGAATGAACTTCTTTGGGTACAGAAATCTAACAGTCCAGCTCTGGAGTTTGCTAGTTCAAAATGAGTTAGCTTCACTGCTTCATTGGTTTTCAGAGCAATTGGAGATTCTTAGCAAGCTCAAAGGGTGATTTTTCTGCGTTGTGTGGGGCATTGTTTTTAGATTTCTATAAGAGAATGAGAGCACCTAATGTTTTTACATTGCTTTTATTTGATTTTATTGAATCCTGGTGTCATTCCTTAGGAATATGAATTTGGTTTTCCTGGATACTGTGTCAGATTTCCTTTCTGCATTTGTGTAAATTGTGATGTTCCCACCTTTTTTTTTTCATTTTTTTTCTCCATGTTTTCTGGCTCAGTGCAAGTTCATCTACACCTTCAAATACAACGTCTTCTAAAAACCCTTTGGTTAATTACAGCATTTCTTGGAAGATACCGCTAATAAAATCACCAGCCTTTGAATTGGACACATTGTTTGCTTCTCCAGCAAGCCTTATGTCTCACATGGCAGCATCAGTGAAGAAGAGCTGAGATTAATCTGCTTTCTTCTCTATTTTGTTTACAATTTCATCTTATGGCTGAGGGCCATTGAGCATGTGAGCATGCCTTCTTCCTGGTGGCTGGCTACGCAGGACAGGCTTTGCCTGTCCTACACTGAGTCAGATGACATATTGCTACACATTTAGGGGAAAGAAGGAGCAGAAACCAGTTTTGTTGGTTTCATAAAAAGCAAAATAAATAAATAAATAAGGAAGAGTATATTTTAACAGTGTCACTAGATTTCTCTCAAATTTAACTAAGAGTGGTGAATTTTGTCCAATTTTTTCATCATAACACAAGCAGTTTTTATTAGTGGTTTCATCTAGGGACAAATAATTGGCCACCTGGCTGTGGACATCTGATCTTGGGCATGAAAGATGTATTTGCCTTGACACCTGTAGTTCAGATGTTGGGCATGGTCCAGGGTTTGTTTTTTGTTGGGTTTTTTTTTTGGGGGGGGGGGGGGGGCGGGGGTTCCCCAGTGATTTACCATATGTACTTGAATACAAGATGAGGTTTTTTTCCCCTAATCAGTTTGTGGCGGAAAGCTCCTCAACTTATATTTGCATACAAGGAAACCTCATTAAATGCACCATCTATCATTAAATTGCTGCACAAAGCAGCATGTACTCAGTAATCAAAACCAACTATCAAGTTAATTAAATACAGCCAACACAGAGCATGACTATAAAACACATAGCCCATATTGGGCAAACATACTCATGGGAACCTACCACAAGGATAGGTTCATGCAACCCATTTAAAATATATGGTAGTGCCCACTAAGATCAATCGCCCTTAGCACAGGAAACCCTGAGCGTATCAAAAGTGACTACAGAGCTTTGGGTGCAAGGGTAAGGGCATCTGGGGCTCAGGTTGGTCAAGAGAAAGGGCCCAAGCAGGAGCAGGTGCATCCTGCAGATCAACACCTGGCTGGGCAGGTGGTGTCACCAGCAGGGATTTGCTTCTTTGACCATGGGACATTGTTCTAAGAAGCAGAATTGCTGGGAAGAGATGAGATACACCTGACTAAGAGAGGGAAGAGTGTCTTCTCAGACAGGCTCGCTAACCTAGTGAAAAGGGCTTTAAACTAGGTTCGCTGGGGGATGGACACTAAAGCCTGGAGGTAAGTGGGGGATCTGGAGGAAGAGCAAGCAGGAGGGGGCAACAGGGGAGGTGTTCTCATACTTCCTGAGAAATCAGCGCAATCGACTACTTACCTCAGGTGCCTGTACAGAAATGCACGGAGCCTGGGAAACAAGCAAGAATTGGAAGTCCTTGCACAGTCATGGATCTATGATGCGATTGGAATAACAGACTTGGTGGCATAGCTTGCATGACTGGGCCACTGTTGTGGATGGATACAAACTTCAGGAAGGACAGGCAGGGAAGAAGAGGAGGAGGAGTTGCACTTTATGTAAAAGAACCACATGATTGCTCAGAGCTCCAGTATGAAACTGGAGATAGGCCTGTTGAAAGTATCTGGGTTAGGATCAGAGGGGAGAGCAACAAAGGTGATGTCAAGGTGGGTGTCTGCTACAGACCACCAGACAAGGAGGAAGTGGTGGATGAGGCTTTCTTCAAACAACTAGCAGAAATTTCCTGATTACCAGCCCTGGTTCTCATGGGGGATTTCAATCACCCTGGCATCAGCTGGGAGGGCAAAACAGCAGTGCACAGGCAAACCTGGAAGTTTTTGGAGAGTGTTGGGGACAACTTCCTGATGCAAGTGCTGGAGCAGCCAACTAAGGGCCATGCTATTCTTGACCTGCTGCTTACAAACAGGGAAGAATTGGTGGGGAATGGATGGCAACTTGGGCAGCAGTGACCATGAGATGACTGAGTTCAGGATCCTGAGGAAAGGAAGGATGGAGAGTAGCAGAGTAAGGACCGTGGACTTCAGAAAAGCAGACTTTGACTCGTTCAGGGAACTCATGGTCAGGATCCCCTGGGAAGCCAAACTGAAGGGGAGAGGAGTCCAGAACAGCTGGGTGTACTTGAAAGAAGTCTTACTAAGAGTGCAGGAAGAAACCATCCTGATAAAGACTAGCAAACATGGCAGAAAACCTGCTTGGTTTAGCAGGGAACTCTTCAGTAAACTAAATCACAAAAAGGAAGCTTATAAGAAGTGAAAACTTGGACAAATAACTAGGGAAGAATATAAGAGCATTGCTTGGTTATGCAGGAATGAAGTCTGGAAGGCCAAAGAACAATTGGAGTTACAGGGACGTAGCAAGGGACGTAAAGGGTAACAAGAAAGGTTTCTAAAAGTATGTAGGTAGCAAGAGGAGGATCAGGGAAAGTGTGGGTCCCTTACTGAAAGGGGGAGGCAACGTTGTGACTGGATGCAAAAAAGGCTAAAGTGCTCAGTGCCTTTTTCACCTCAGTCTTCACAGGCAAGGTCAGCTCCCAGACTACTGCACCAGGCAACACAATTTGGGGAGAGAAGAGAGCAAACAACAGTGGTAAAATAACAGGTTAGGGACTATTTTGACAAGACGGGCATACAGAAGTCGATAGAGCTGGATGGGTTGCACCTGAAGGTGCTGAGGGAGTTGGCCAAAGGTGAGTAAGGGAGACTACAGTATTAGTAGTAGTTCAAGGTAGAAAAGAGGCATGTTATAATGTGTCATAAATCCAATGTCTATATTAAGTCCATGATTTTTTGTACTCAGTAGATTTATGAAGTGAAGTTCATAGGCTCATCTACAAAAGGTGTTTTATAAGTTCCCTTTGAGGTTTAGAACTGAGAGATCAGAAAGGGAGTGATTGTCCTGTGTGAAGTGCACCCCCACAGGTAGTTGGGTATTCTTGTCTGATAGATTTTTGGTGTGCATTCATTCTGGTGCGCAGTTGTTGTTTGGTTTCTCTTACATGTTTTTCATCAGGGCATTTGGTGCACTGGATGAGATATATAACATTTCTGGAGATGCAGGTGTAAGATCCAGGAAGGGTGATGGTTCTGTTGTGGGGTGTGGTTATTTTGGGACTGGTGGAGATGTGTCGGCAGGTTTTGCATTTCTTGTCCTAGCATGGTCTGGATCCATTCCAACTACTCAGTTGTTCTAATAAAAGATATCCCGTCTACTCGAAAAACCTTGCCTGCCTATGTCCTTAGACGAACACGGCTACAACCAAAAACCCATATATAGAATCTGATTATTGGTGGATCATCTTATATTTAAGGCTGTCTCATATTCAAGTAAATATGGTATTAGGAAAGAGAAGCCAGGCATATTTTCTTCTTAAACTAGCCACAGCTTGAATGTGACTAATCAGAGCTAGATTGTGGCAGGATTTGCTCTCAGTGAGAGGTGGGACATAAGTATGCTGCCACAGAAGCAGAATGAGAAGGAACACAAGAGCAGACAAAGACCTGTAACTATAGTTGTCCCTGTGTGTCCCCCTTTTGTTTCCAGAGAAAAGTAATTTTCTACTTGTCTATACTGATACCAGAGTTCTTCCCATTATATACTAGCTCAATACTGCTGACTTGTACATCTTGGAGGCAGAGTCAAGGTCAAGACTGAACTTTTATCCGTTCTTTACTTACTGACTCCCTTGCTCACCTGAACAGGAAGGAAAACAGTTACTGCATCCTCTCCTTGCCTGTGTTGTGGTTCACAATGTGGGTAGCCTATGTAAGTGAGTGAGGACATGCCTTATATGAATAAACAACACAAAGAAAAATAACATCCTAACCAGGTAACATATTTTTCCATCTCTCTATTTTGCTGACTGCATTACAGTCCAGTATTTATTTCACCACGGCGATGAGATCACTGAGTGATTTCCCCACTTTGAGGTATTTTACCAATGAATCGCCGATTTTGGGGGCCATATACTGATATCTTCATTCATACTCAATGGCAGTACTAGGCTGCAAAAGTAATCCCATTGAATTCAAATGGGACTGGCTGAGGAGTGATGTACTACTCAATCCTTAGCCTTTTAACAATGCAAGGGCTTCAGACAGATTCAAGGATAAATCTAAAACATAGCTCTGGCTTTGGGAGGGGCTAGGGGTAGCATGGGGCCCCAGATCTGCATGCAGGATGACAGCAGGCTGCCGCTGCCAGCAAGTGATATGAGTTTTGCTCTCAGCACCTTGAGGTGCAGTTTCCCAGAAACCTCTGCACCTATCCCCTTGAAACTTGGCAGGCTTCATGACCTTAAGGGGGTACCATCCCTGCAATTTTCATTTGGATCAGGCAAGAAGTGACAAAGTCATAGGCATTTTCATGATGCTCCATTATAGCCTATGGATGAATGGTCGAAACGCATTGAAACAGCGAAACAGTTTTGACAAAACGAAACAGAACAATACTTCGAAATGAAATGACGAAATGAAACAACTGTCCCTTCGAAATGGTGAAATGGAAGTTGAAACGAAACTGCTGTTTCAACCTCATGCAGCTCTTGTATGGGATTTGGGAGCAAGAATGCTTTGTAGTTTTCACTAGGCAAAGTAAGGGATATACAGATTGCATCTGTATCTAGTAAGATGCAGACTGAGAAGGTGTCTGTTCTCCTGTCACTAAAAAAGTTAGAAGAGAAGAAAAGGATTGAGACCAGCAGTGAATTGAAAGGGTTCTTCTTTCCCCGTCAAATAAAAAACATGTGGGTCACAAGTTCAAATTCAACCAAATCTTAACAATATACATTGGTAATGCTAGCAAAAAGAGGAACTGATGTTTCCTATTTATGATGCTTTTGCAACCAAAGACCACCACATTACATCCATCAGAGCAGCTGGAACTAGTGACTGGTCCATTTCTTAATTCTCGGAAAGCAACACACTTGGAGATTCCCTACAGTGCTTTAGGTTGTGACCAGAGAAAAGAAACACCAGAAAAATGCAGTGAGACCCTAATGTATCTGTATGAAATTACACTGGAGAGTGTGTGTGTGTGTGTATGTGTGTGTGCGCGCACATGCGCGCGTGCACGTGCACATATGGACACAAGTGAATGACAGCCATACATCCTCCTCTTGACAGGATACAGTTTATACTAATTTGGTTATTTTTTTACTATATTGGACTCCAGAAATCTGCTCTGTACTCTGCAATGTGACTGAATGCAGTCAATCTGCTGTGATGAGATTTTAGCAATACCACAAAACATCTCACCAAAAGACAGAGCATGTGCTTTCTGAGTCAGGAGTTTACAGTGAAGCCAGATTTTCAGCAACGGGAGAAGTGGGTCAGATTGAACTTTGTGGCTCAGAGAGTTTCTGTTCTGCTTGCATGATCTCCCACAAAGCCTCAAGGTGGGAGCCCTGAAGTCCTTTCCCCTTCCCAGTCCCTGCCTTCACTCCCAAGGTGCTTTTTCTCCCTTCAGTTAATGTGAAATTAAGATAATGAGTTAAAGAGGAGAGAGGGCTGGAGGAGGGGAAGGGGAGAAGAAAAAGAAATACAAAGATGAGATATTCTTCTGACAGATAATTAGGGAGATTGGTTTACCAGCCAGGGACTAAATGCTAGCTTCCCAGCTAAAAGAGTCTCTGGTGACTCATTTTATGACTTTTAATTTCTCAGGGGTTCCTTAAGCAGGTGCCCTCTGACAGGTAGTCAATAGAGAACTTCTGGCTGAGCACCAGCAGCTCTTTGGAGAGGTCAAATCCAGAGGTCAAAGGGCAAGGCTTGAGAGGTTGTCGGGTCAGGAGCCATCATGGTGACAGATGAACCTAAACATGTTCCCTTCTCTGTTGCTCTCCCTTGTAAAGAAGCTAAGCTGGCATCTCTTGAGACCAGCCCCCCTTCACAATGAAAGGTTCCTGTTAGTGTCCTGCCTGCACCTCTCAACTGGTCTTCATTAGCTGTAGTATACTGCTTGTTCACAGCCCTCTGTCCCATACTGAGAGGGTGCTGTCTCCATACCTCTCAACTGTTCCTCATTAGGTAGAACAGTCCCCTATTGTCCGGCATGAAGACTCCTTTGTTTCTTATCCACAGCAGGGCTGGAAAAGCAGAAACTGATACAAAACAATGCAGTACTATTTATAGGGAGCCTAAAGTCAAAGAAAGAGCAATGTTTCTCACAGCTGTCACTAGACTGGGGTGGGGAGGTGTTTGTGTGCGTGTAAATATAATATAATATCTATCTATCTATCGGAGACTGATTCATTCTTGCTGTATAGGGAATTATAATTTACACCTCCCTACACCAGCATATCCTGCTGCACCCTAAGGGAGAACATATCTCAAGGGAGGTCTGGTGTTATTACTACCAGCCCCTCCCTTATAGTCCCACTGGCAGGGAACAGCTAAGAAGGTGCAGTACATGCCCAGCTGCTCTAACCTGGCCCCCATGTTTAGGGCAGAATTAGCTCTTCTGGTGGATGGGGAGGTTGGAGCTACTTTGCATTTCTTCCAGCCTGGCCTGGCTGACCCTTTGCCAGAAACTGAAGTCATGGCAGCCAGTGCCAGTTAAGACTTTTTTTCTGAGATTTTTCTTTTAACTTAATCTTTTCTTAGAATGCAAATTCCTATCTTTTCCTTAGGAAGTGATGCATTTGTCAAACAGAGTTGTATTTGCTGTGAACTGGCATTGCAGCACAAGTGTCTAGTGGGTTATAAATCACATAGAAAAAATAACAAAAGTCTACATGCAAAGATGTGCTGGATTCTGCTCCAGTTAACTGCTTCTCAATGCCCAGAAACATCTGTAACACAGCCCAATACTAGCTATGGAATTACTAGATCAAACAGAACGTTTTGGAGGTTGGACTAAAACCCAGGAACCAGTAGGATTCACGCCCATCTAGTTCCAAAAAAGGGAAAAAATGGATTTTGCTCAAGTAGCACTTTGAACCCTATGAGACTAAGCCATATAAATGCCTAATTTTGAGAAATGCAGGACACCCAAAATGCAATTGAAATTGGGAACACTGAAAGCAGACCTCCTGAAAATCAAGCCTTACAATAGATCAATAAAATGAATGCTGTACCATACCATGTGTAATCTAGCCCTCATAAAACTTGAAGCAAGGGGAAAATAGCTGACCAGTAGGGCTGTGCAAAGCTTCGGTCCCTGGTTCGATTCAGCGGAGATTCAGGCCAATTAGGTGGTCCAATCTCCAAATTCAAATCTAATCAGAGGACCCTTTAATCTCTCCAAATCAAACCAGAACCCTCTGAACTGATAGGGAGAGATTCAGAAAGATTCAGTGATTTGGACACAGAGACAGCTTTAAATGTTTTTTCTACATACCTCTAGTTTGGAGGCAGCTCGTGAGTGCTGCAATGCTGGGGTGCATGGAGTATCCCATAGAAGCGGGGGAGGGGGGAGGGGAGGCAGCAGGCCCAGAAGCACTTCAAATTCACTTCCAGGCCCCACCAACACCTCCCTGGCTCAGTAACTGGTGCCTCCTGGGTCTGGGGGGCGGGGAGGGGACACCCGGAGTCCCCCTGTGGATGATCGCCAAGCCGGGGAGGCCCCAGCATGCTCCCTGGCAGACCCAGAAGTGGACTGGAAGTGCTTCTGGTCCACTTCCAGTTTCACCACCAAGCATGTGACGGATATGGGGAACAGATACGGGGCCCTAACAACCGTGAAGGAGACAGAGGAGGAGCATTCTCCTGCAGAGTAGGTGATCCCTGTAGCCCCTACCGGACAGGCTGGGGGATCACTGCCCAGGCAGAAGAAGAAGAAACGCCAAGTGATTGTGGTGGGCAACTCGATCCTGAGAGGCATGGAGGGGCCAATCTGTCGACTGGATCCTATGGTGAGAGAAGTCTCCTGCATGCCTGGAGCTCAGATCAGGGATATCACTGGGGCAATTCCTGCTCTCATCAAGCCCTCTGACTACTACCCCATGGTCCTTGTCCATGTGGGAACCAGCGATGCGGCTAGGACGAGCCCTGACTGCATCATGAAGGACTTCTATGAACTGGGAGACAGCCTCAAGAAGACTGGAGCACAGGTTGTATTCTCTTCCGTCCTTGCCTTTGGCAGAAGCCAGAGACGCCAGGGTCCCCGCATCAAGGAAGTCGACCGGCGGCTCCAGAGTCGATATCTTCAGGAGAGCTTTGGATTCTACAGCCATGACCAGCACTTCCAGGGAGGAGGCTTTCTGGGAGATGACGATCTTCATCTCTCTCCCAGAGGTAAGTATCTGTTCGCCCACAGGTTGGCTGATCTCCTCCGAAGAGCTTTAAACTAGGCTCATCAGGGGTCAGGGAACCGGTGGTCGGAGAGAGCCCAGGGTTGGTAAACCACAAACAAGACACCAGATCGCACCAGGTAAGTATTAAGGGGTTGGTAAGTCATAAACAAGGCACCAGACCACACCAGGTAAGTAATAAAGGGAACACATGCCATCAAGGCACAGGGGCACCAAGAGTCCCCATTGGGGGATTAAAATGTCTTTATACAAATGCCAGGAGTATGGGCAACAAGCAAAAGGAGCTCACACTCTTGCTTGCTAGCACCCAGTATGACCTAGTCGGACTAACCGAAACATGGTAGGATTCTACACACGACTGGGCGGTAGACATTGAGGGGTATAGGTTGTATAGGCATGACAGAGTGGGGAAAAAAGGTGGGGGGGTAGCACTCCATGTTAAGGAGCAGTATACATCTTCCATCATCAAGGCAGGGATGGAGGAGGGGAACACCGAGGCATTGTGGGTCAGGATCCAGGGGGGGCCAGGGGAAAAGGACTTGGTTGTGGGGGTCTACTACAGACCTCCTCAACAGGATCAAGAGCTAGAGGATGTATTCTCTGGACAGCTAGCAGATGCCACACAGGCGAGGGAGGCGGTGATCATGGGAGATCTGAACTACCCAGATATCTGCTAGGGGGAGCAGACAGCCAAAACAAGCTGCTCATGGGGGTTCTTACACTGTGTGCAGGACCTCCACCTAACCCAGGTGGTGTCTAGTCCCACCAGGGGTAGCGCCTTGCTTGACCTGGTCTTAGCAACAAGGGATGATCTCGTGGGGAACATGCGAGTTCACGGTAGCCTGGGAGACAGTGACCATCACCTGGTTGAGTTCACTATCCAGCAAAGGTGGGTAAAATAAGTAGTGGGGCTAAGGTGTTGGACTTCAGAAGGGCCAACTTTAGCAAGCTTAGAAGGCTAGTGATGGGATGCAACTCAAGAACATAGAGCAAATGGGGGTCCATGAGGGTTGGAGGTATCTCAAGGGAATGATCCTTGGGGCTCAAAAAGAGTCTATCCCATTACGTAGGAAGGGAGCTAAGGGGGCAAAAAAGCCCCCATGGCTGAACAGGGAACTCCAGGAGAGTCTGGGGGCAAAGAAAGAGATGTATAGGCAATGAAAGCAGGGGGCAGCCACCAAGGAGGAATATATCTCCCTGGCATGCTATTGCGGGGAATCAGTTAGACAGGCCAAGGCAGGGCTTGAGCTCAGGCTGGCTTCAACAATCAAGGACAATAAAAAGTCCTCCTTCAGGTATATAGCGGGCAAAAGGAAAGCTCAGAGCAACATAGGGCCCGTGCAGGACAAATCAGGACAGTTGGTGGTTGATGTGGGGAAAAAAGCAGAGCTCTTCAATGAGTTCTTCGCTTCAGTATTTCTAGGTACCGACCAAGCCAATTCCCCCACCTCGATCACTGACGGATGTCCACGTGGCACCAGTCCACCTACCTTTAGTTCTGAAATAGTTAAGGAGCTCCTGGAAGAACTGGGTGGGTACAAGTCAGCAGGCCCGGATGACCTCCATCCATGGCTGCTGAGAATTTGGCCAGTGTCATAGCTGAGCCACTGGCACAACTGTTTGAACACTCGTGGTGCTCCGGCCAGGTCCCTGAGGACTCGAGAAGGGCCAATATGGTGCCCATTTTCAAGAAAGGGAGAAGGGATGAGCCGGGTAACTTCAGGCCACTCAGTCTTACCTCTATCCTTGGAAAAATGCTAGAGAAAATAATCAAAGAACACATTTGTGCAGGCCCAGCAGGGGAAACGATGCTGATGGAAAACCAGCATGGGTTTGTCACAGGTAGATCCTGCCTGACAAACCTTGTAGCCTTCTATGACCAGATCTCACACTGCCTGGATGCGGGAGCTGAGGCTGATGTAATCTTCCTGGACTTTAGGAAGGCCTTCGACACAGTCTTGCACCCTATCCTCATTGAGAAGCTAGCAGACTGCGGAGTGGATGCCTACACGGTCAGGTGGGTGGCCAACTGGCTTAGGGACCGCACCCAGAGAGTGGTGGTGGATGGTTCCTTCTCAGCCTGGAGGGAGGTGGGCAGTGGGGTCCCACAGGGTTCAGTCCTCGGACCAGTATTATTTAATATCTTCATCAGCGATTTGGACGAGGACACGGAGAGCACCCTCTCCAAGTTCACTGATGATACCAAGTTATGGGGCAGAGTTAGTACACCGGAGGGCAGAGAGCAAATTCAGCCCGACCTGGACAGGTTGGATCAATAAGCAGAGAGAAATAGGATGCAATTTAATAAAGATAAATGTAAGGTACTCCACCTGGGAAGGAGGAACCCCCAGCACACCTATAGGTTGAGGAGTGTTCTTCTCAGCAGCTTGGAGGCAGAGAGGGATCTCGGAGTCATAATTGACTCCAAGATGAACATGAGCTGGCAGCGTAACGAGGCCATCAACAAGGCCAATCGCACCTTGTCGTGCATTAGCAGGTGCATGACTAATAGATCAAAGGAGGTGATGTTCCCCCTCTATGCAGCACTGGTCAGGCCACAGTTGGAGTACTGTGTCCAGTTTTGGGCACCACACTTCAAGAGGGATGCGGAGAATCTGGAGAAGGTTCATAGGAGGGCCACTTGCATGATTAGTGGCCTTCGGGAAAGACCCTACAGGGGGAGGTTGAGAGAGCTGAATCTCTTCAGCCTTCACAAGAGACAGCTGAGGGGAGATCTTGTGGCCACTTATAAATTTATTAGGGGAGGTCAACGGGAAATAGGTGATGCGCTGTTTACTAGGGCGCCCCAGGGAGTGACTAGGAATAATGGGTGTAAACTAGTTGAGAGTGGATTTAGGTTAGATATTAGGAAGAAAATTTTCACAGTAAGGGTGACCAGGATCTGGAATGGACTTCCAAGAGAGGTGGTGCTTTCACCTAGCTTGGAGGTCTTCAAGAAGAGGCTAGATAATCACCTGGCTGGGGTCATCTGACCTCAGTCCTCTTTTCTGCCAGGGGCAGGGGGTCGGACACGATGATCCATTGTGGTCCCTTCTGACCCTACAATCTATGAACCTATGTGGAGGGCCCCCCAAACTCCTGTGGGATGCTCCATCCCCCCAGCATTGCAGCAATCACAAGCCACACTGCTACCTCAAGGTATGTAGAAAAAACATTTAAGACTGTGTCTGTGTCTGAATCGCTGATTCTCCAAATCAGCATCAAAGCTTCAAATTTGGATTTGGCCAAATCAAATCAGGGACAGTGATCTGAATCAACAAATCGAGAATCACTGTCCCTGTTTTGGGCAAAATCCGAATCCAAATCGAATAGGGCCCGCTTCATACACCCCTACCGATTATCTAAAGAAATTGTCAATGAACCAGGAGGATAAGGGAAGGACTTCCCTTCCATAGTTTCATAGTTGCTGGGGTCAGAAGGGACCTGAACAGATCATCTAGCCTGACCCCCTGCCACAGGCAGGAATAAATGCTGGGTTCACAAGACCCCAGAGAGGTGATCATCCAACCTCTTCTTGAATTTGCCCAAGGTAGGGGTGAGGACCACTTCCCTGGGAAGTTCGTTCCAGATTCTGGCCACCCTAAGTGTAAAATATTGCTTTCTGATCTCTAACCTAAACCTATTCTCCATTAGCTTATTATCATTGTTCCCTGTCACCCCAGGTGGTGCTGGGGAGAAAAGGGCTCTGCCTATTTGCTGATCTCCCCTGATGAGCTTGTAGGCAGCCACCAGGTCCCCCCATCAGCCTCCTCTTGCTGAGGCTGAACAGGTTCAGGTCCTTCAGTCTCTCCTCGTAGGGCCTGTCCTGCTGCCCTCTCACCAAGCGGGTGGCCCTCCTCTGAACCCTCTCCAGACTGGCCACATTCCTCTTGAAGTGCGGCGCCCAGTACTGGACGCAGTACTCCAACTGCGGCCTGACCAAAGTCACATAGAGGGGGAGTATCACTTCTCTGGACCGGCTTGAGATGCACCTTTGGATGCATGACAAGGTATGGCTGGCCTTGCTGGCTGCGGTCTGGCATTGGCAGCTCATGTTCATCTTGGAGTCAATAATGACTCCGAGATCCCTTTCCACCTCTGTGCTTTCAAGAGAGGAACTCCCCAGCCTGTATGTATGCTGTGGATTCCCTCTCCCAAGGTGCAGCACCCTGCATTTGTCTATGTTGAACCCCATCCTATTCTCATCTGCCCACTTTTGTAGTCTGTCTAAATCTAGTTACAGCCTCTCTCTCCCTTCAAGTGTGTCCACCTCACCCCACATCTCAGTGTCATCAGCAAATTTGGACAGCGTGCTTTCCACCCCCTTGTCCAAGTCGCTGATGAAGATTTTAAACAGAGCGGGCCTAAGGACCAAGCCCTGGGGGACCCCACTGCTCACATCTCGCCAGGTTGAGTACAACCCGTCCACCACTACTCTCTGGGTGCGCCGCATCAACCTTTTTTTTACCCATCCAACTGTGCAGGCATCAGTGCCACAGTCGCTTAACTTATTGATGAGGATGGGGTGAGAGACAGTGTCAAAGGCCTTCTTAAAGTCTAGAAAGACTACATCCACAATGACACCATCATCCAAGGATTTAGTTACTTGGTCATAAAAGGCAATCAGGTTGGTCAGGCAGGACCTACCTTTGATGAACCCAAAGGATTCTGGGTAAGGATTCTGGGTAAGAAGTACTTTAGGCACCATGAGTTAAAGCAGCCCCCCTGACCCAACAGACGTTCACCTGTTGGGCCTAGGCAGGAAGGGGTAAGTATCGAGCTCCACTTTGGTGTTGATGGAGTGGAGATGCCTCCCTGCAGCCTCTCTCCCTACCCTCCTCCCCCAGCTCTGGTGCAGTCTGCAGAAAGGGAAGGGAGAGGAAGGAGGGGGAGTGAGCTGTGGGCTAGGGTTTGCCCATCCTCAGCTGGAGGGGGAGGAGGCTGGGGGTGGAGCTTCCAGGTTGGGGGGAGCTCCAATCCACCCCCCCCCCCAACTCAGGCTGGGCAAACCCCAGCCTGCAGCTCATCCCCATCCCTTTTCCCTTCCTGTAAATAGCACCTGGGCCAGGCCTCAACTGCACTGTGGATTAATCCTAGGGACCAGAAGTTCCCTAAGGTGCTCCAAAGTGGAGCGCCTTCATCTGATCTCTCATTAGATGAGATTTAATTTGTTGTGCAATCAGCCACTTTTAAAGCACTCTGCAGCCATGCACATGTCACAGCAAGGCTGTAGAGTGCTTTCAGGGGGGCGATCACATGATAAATGTACTTCTGTCTATGCCCTTGGAGGAAATGGGATGTTACATGACATGTGGAGTACCCTGGATGGGAAAAAGGACTGGAATTATGGAAAGGAAGGTAGCTTTTGCTGTTTTTTTCCACAGCAGGACTCTGTTGGTTTGCTTGTACAGTCTTATTGCTGCACCCTACTGTAGTAGGGATCTATGAATAAATACTTACAGTAGTCTACTGTACCAGGCTGGCCTGCGTTTGTTGCAATACATCAGTGAACTGACGCCTATATTTTGCTTATGCAACAACAAAGCTACCCACATAATCCTTTGGCTGTGTGTATCAATCCCTAAAATTGAACCCAAATGGCCGATAGAAGCTGAGAAATGCCCCTAATACAGCATCCATAATGCCCTTTGTGTTGTGAACATTCTCACTCTGATGTATGTTCCAATCTTGTTCAGCTCATGCAAAGAAACCATCGTGGACACATGGAGTCAATAGAAAAGTGACACATGCAGAGTTCGGGGTATCTGGCAAACAGATGTTTTATTGGGTAGCGTAATACTTTTTGGATGCCATGACAAATCTTTTGCAGCAACCATGGAATAGTTGCTGATTGGCTCTTGTGACAATATTGTACCCTCTTCCATTAGATTCTGTTCTTATCCCTGGTCTTTAACATTCACTTCTTATGCCCCATGTTTCTATACCCCTTGCAATTTGGGGGCTGGCTCTGTGGACTGGCATCAGAAAGATATCACTTGTACCACTAGCAGCTGGTCTTCCAGTCCCTTTTGGAACTATTGTAACAACAGATTTTTATCATGACTTCAAGCAGTTCAATATTGAGAAGTGGGAACAACCGGGCCTTTGATGCTGTATTCTTTTTGCTGCTCAGGTTGGAGGTTGGCACCGCCTTGGCCTGGATGCATGCCCTTTGTCTGTAAATGGGGCTCTTTGAATGCAAAACTGATGTGCCAGGGTGGAATGTTCAGACTTGCACCACCCTGCATCTTTACTGCAAATATAACAGTAAGAGGTTCTACGTGGTTTTTTGATGGATTAGGAGCTAAATTTAGCCATTTCTTCCTGCTCATTGATTTTACAAGGATATATATTTGTCTGAAAGACTTATCACAATCAAGTTTTGCTTGTAGCCAGACTTTGTAACCATATGATCTCATTGCTGCTATCCTCTTACATTCTCTACTCTTTCCCCCTGCTGTTTGCTACTCTAACTTATGATTTATCCTCAGTTAGGCACAATTGTTCAAGGCAAGTAACATGTCTCTCTGTTTATGCAGCACCAAGCCCAATAAAGTGCTAAGATTTCAGGGGCAGAATTCTTACAGGGTGTGAATCAATAATGGCCCCTTCAGAAATGCTGGACCTACACCAGCTGAGATTCTAGCCTTAGGTGTTCAAAATGATCACAAAAAACATGAAGGATCCAGATTAAATAGCCAATCAGATTTGGACCCCAAGCTACCACCATATTATCTGTGGGGGAGGAGGGAAAATTTTAGGTATAAATCCAATTTCACACTTGGATATCACCTCCAGAATGATCTGAACTAGAACTCTGGGTCAAGATCTCCATTTTGCAGTTTTGTCCAATCTCCAATCAAAACAAAGGGGGCACATCCAGACGAGTGCACATGTGCGTCTTGCAGCATCTCAAACCCCTTTGAGACGCTGCAAATTTGCAGTACAGAGGCAAAATTAGAGCCCTGGATACCCAGGGGTCAAAAAATATCCCAGGGGGAAAAAGCGGGGCAGGGCACTGTCTGGGATCGTGCCCTGAGGCAACTGGAGGTTCGGTCCTCCACAGAGACCCTCTGGCAGTCAGCCGAGTGTCACTATGGCTGGCCCTTGCTCCGGTGCTGAAGCATGCTGCCTGCTCATAGGAAGCAAGCAGCGATGCAGGCTGCAGGGACCTAGACCCGGCTTCATGGCAAGTAAGTAGGCGGATGGGGCCATGGGGGGGCCCGCCTGGCCCCAGCCCCCGCCCCCGCCTCCTGTTCATTCCCCCAACTCCCCATTTATTTCCCCTGTCCCCTATTTGTTCCCCCAACTCCCTGTGCATTTCCCCCACTCCCCATGGCTGGGGACAAGCGGGGGAATGTCTCCAGTTCATCTCCAGGGGCTCATCTCCAACCACCTACTTGTTCCCCTGCTCTCCCCTGCTGTCCCCTCATTTTCCCTGCCTGGCACACCACCCCGCCCACATGGCCTGAGCTTACCAGCAGCAGCAATCGGGGCTTCTTGGAGCCTCATGGCAGAACCCCCCTGCATGGTGGGGGGCAGCAGGGCTCAGCCCCGGCTACCTGGCACTTGAGCTGCCGCTGCCCCATTGTGCAGGTGCAGCATGCTTCAGCAGGACGCCACGCAGCACTGCATGCTGTCTGGCAGTTCTGGCTGTCACCCAGGCTGGCACTGCTCAGCTCCAGTGGCCCCCAGCTGCCAGACAGCACGCAGCACCCTGCCAAGCCAGGCTGCACCCACATGAGATGCAGCACTGGCAGCTCATGTCAGGCAGCTGGGGCTGATCCCCGCTGCCCCTCACTGCTCCCTACCATGTGGGGGGGGGCTGTGTCATGAGGCCCCAGTGGCCCTGACCGCTGCTGCTGCAGCTGCTGAGTGCAGGGATGCTGAGGCTGGGTGGGGGAGCGATTGGGGGCTGTGACCGGGGGAGGAAACGCTGGGGGAGTGAGCGGGGGCTGGCTGGGGCCAGGCGGGCAGCACATGGGCCATGCGGGGGAGGGGGTGATAGCCCCTGTGGGGGGGGGGGGGGCATGTGGCCCCTGTGCTGTAGGCCCTTGGGGGATTTGGGCCCTTCTTGAGGGGCTGTGGTCCTGTGGGGAGAGCAGTCTGTGAGCTGGGGGTGGGGAGGGCTGTGCCTTCCTGAGCAGCTCCCCCATACACCCTCCCCACACCCACAGTCCTCCCACAATCCACCAACAAACCCCACACTTCCAAGCCCCCCCAACAAACACCTCACCCACATACCTGGCTCTGTGGGTCAGGAGTGAGGGGACTGGGGTGGGGGCCAAGCTGTGGGTTGAGAGTGAGGGGCAAGGGTAGGGGCAGGGCACTGGCATTTCAGTGCTGCGCTGCACATTCTGGTGAGCAAAGCAGGTAGGGGCGGCTCTGATTTATCTATGACAAAAAGCCAAAATTCAATGCCAAACTATATAGATATTTAGAATTTATTTTATTATGATGATGGAGGCACTGGTAGGCTTCCAAATTATTTTAAAATTGTAAATATATCAATAAAACATTTGCCAACTGATTTGATCTCTCTCTCTGTATGTATGCCTTGTGGTCTTTTCTTTTATTTGTGGAAGAACATGGATTTTGGGGTATTTTAAAGAGTGACTTTGGGATTTTTTTATAAGGGATTGTGCAGTTTTTAAATAGGCAACACCAAAATTCCTGCTAGGGAGGCAAGTGGCAGGACCCAGGCAGAGGAGCCTGCTCAGAGCTGGCACCCAGGACCCGGCTGGATATGGCCAGGAGGACATGCTTTGACAGTTCAAAGTAGGCCATCACCCTGAGAATATATTCTGTGCAATAGCCGCCCAGATGGCCAGGCAGTGGCACACATGGCTGTAGTGCTGCACAAAGGCCAACTAGGCTGCCACAGCCCTGGCAGCTGGCCCATAGGTACAGATGCCTCTAATGTCTATGCAGTCCCCATCCAGGTCTGGCAGGTATGCAGCCTTGGGGCCACCTGCTGTTGCAGGTGGCAGCAGGTCACTGCCAGGTAGCAGCCCCCATTGCAGTGGGTAGAGGGTGCTGGGAACTCACAGGGCTGCTTCAGCAGTCCAGCTGGCACAAGGGGTAGTGTCCCCATGTACCAATTGTCCAGGCCCCAGAAGCTCCTGAGAGTAAATAGCCCTGAGCTGCTTGCCAGGGCATCTTTGTATACTGCTGGGGCCAAAACAGGGCAAATTTTTATACTGCTGGTGACAGCACAGGTGCTGGCCCCAGGATTTAGCTCCCCCTGCTGCAGATCCAGGAGGAGCCAGGGTTATTTTGCCCCAAGTGGCACAATTTGCCCCACACCAAAGTGTATGTCCAGGCATGTGCATTGAGGCAAAAAGCCCTGTCTCAAATTTGCACTGCTTCTACCCGGGGTGCTGCAAGTTCATGTGCCTGCATGCGTAGACATGCCCAGAAAGTCTAAATACAGACTGGATCAGTGGGCCAGGTGCTGCTGGAGTTGTATGTATTTCAGGGGTTTCAGTTCATGGGGAATCTGTTGAAAACGTTCTTTGTTTTCACTCCATGGTGTTTTGAGCAAACCCACTGAGATTTTCTTGGAGATTTAGGTCTGAATCATGAGTTTCAGTGGGGACTATAAAACAGCCTGTAGTTTTTTGGAAAAATACAGTAAAATCTCTGTTATGCGGTACTTCACCAACCAGAATACTCTATTAACTGGAGTTCTAGCTGGCCGGCCGGACACAGGAGGGTGCACCCACTACCACCACCCACTACCCCACACTGCTGCTGCTTTGTGTGCGCCCCTCCCGCCCCACACTCCTCTGCCTGGACATGGGGAGGAGAGGCAGGGAGAGCTCACATGCAGCAGTCACCACCACCCTGTGCTGCCACCGCTCTAGATGCAGCTGCCGCCACCCCTCTCCCCCCGACCCCCACTCTGCGTTTTCTGAAAACCCTGCTTGATTATTTCACATAACCAGAGTTTTTACATAAACCAGCAATCCCCTTACCCCGGGGATGCCGGATAACAGAGATTTTACTGGACCTCTATTGTGATGTACAAAAATATTCTTGAGACTAGTGAACTTACATAGTAGTGAGCATGTCTACACATTCATTAACGCACTATAGTTCCTGTGCATTTAGTTTAGTACTTCCTTAATGAAGTAACTGCATTTAAATAACATACTTTAAAGTAACTACAAATAACTACATTTACTGTGCAGTAATGCTGGCGCATGGGTTTTTTCTGACTGTTTCTGCACAGTAGCCTAATAACACTGTGCAGTAGCTTATTAGCACGTTTTTTGATCAGCACACCACTGTGCAGTGTTATTAGACTACCGTGCAGTAAGTGTCTCATGTAGATATGCCCAGTGAGTTTCATACAGCAACAGGCAGTATCACTCTTCAGCAGGAAATTCAGAATCTTCATGCAGGAGATTTTCAAAGGCGGAAAGCAGAGTGTAGCAAAATACCATCACTAACTTCCCATTGTAGTTCCTCACCTAATTACTATGTGCCTTTGAAAATCATCCCATTACAGTCCATCTGAGCATGAAGGAGGGTGTAATGGGAGCAACTAGGTTACATGCATTCAAAACAGATTTATTCAATTAATACCTGCTTCTGCTATCCCTTGACACCTGCTTCTGCTATCCCTTAGCTCTATAAAATAGAGCTACCTTGTGGTTTGGGAATGAGTTTCCAAAATCAAAGGCCCATCTCCTTCAAAAATCTATAAGAATAACTGTTTGGTTTCAATTGAAAGATGTTGTTTCCTTTAAAATGTCAAGATTGTTCATAGATAGAACAGCTGCAACAGTTTCCTCACTGTTATCACTCACTCAGCACTTTGTGTTTTTAAAGCTATGCATAAATATTCTCAGCACTTCTCTAGCACGTTATCTCTGTTTTACAAGTGGAGTAACTGAGGTAGAGTACTTAATGGATGTGCTCAGGACAGCACAGTGAATCAGTGTCAATGGCAGGTTAGAGCACAACTATTTTTATTGTTTGGTCCTTGTTCTGATTTTTTCTTCATTAAACCAAGCAATGCATTGTACTTTGCTTGTGTTCCCAGCTGAAGAATTTGAAGTGCTTTATGAACATCAGCCTAATGAAGCTTCAGGCAGGCATACCTATTCCACATAGTAAATAAATACCATTCCGTTTTACAGCCTAGGAAACTGAGGCACGGGGTAAAGTGTCCGAAGTTCTACAGTATACATGTGGCAGTACTGGAAAAAGAACCTACATATCTTGACTCCTGCTGCTGAGTTGCCACATTCTACCCTTCACATTTAGTAGCCTTCACAGTTGATCCAAGACCTGGTTAAAAAATGGAAATATAGCAGGGGTTGGAAAAGTTTTTGGGTAGAATGCCACAATCATCTGCAACTTTGACTTGTAAGATGCTGGCGTGCAGGTGGAGGTCAGGGGGCTCGTAGCAGAGTCCCCCATGCAGTGTGGAGTAGTGGGGGGCAGCAGGGATTGCCCCCCCGCCTGGCAGCACCTGCTGGGTTGGGGCTTTTTTTTTTTTTCAAAGAGCCGGGAACTGGAGCTGGCGAGGCAGCCATTGCCAGGCTGGGAGAGCGGGCGGGGGATAGGCCTGGCCTGAGTGATTTGGAGATTGAGATTTGGCAGCCGAATCTCCAAATCAGATTTGGCCGAATCGAGTTGGGACAGTGATTCAAATCACCAAATCGAATCAGTGTCTCCCGAATCGGCCGAACCTGAAGTGCATACTAGCCACTTTGCACAGGCCTATTGCCTACCCCTGACTTACAGTTTAATCAAAACTGTATACATTATTTTGTTTTTGAAATGCTCATGAGGGACCAAGTTTCCAAAAATTCCTCATTTTTTCTCTTGCAAATTTTTATCAAACAGTATTGAAAAAAGTATTCAAGAGCTATTTGAATTTACTGAAAAACCCAGTTTTCAATACATAAAAACTATTAATGTAATCAAAACCAATTTTTGGTAAATGACCAGTTGCTAAGTGAACTATTTAAGTAATGTCTTCAAAAAAATTCCTCACAACAAAATTTGAACTGCTCTTTTCAAATATAGGCTATTCTTGGGAAGAAAATTTGATTTACAACAAAGATACTCTTGACTGTAAGAGTTAATGAACCTAATCTAGTCTCCATGTCAGGGAAGATAAATCTTTCCATTGACTCCCATAAGGTTTGGTCAAGCCCATGGGCTGCATGTAACAGGGTAAGTTCTAGGGCTGTGCAAAGCTTTGGGTGCTGATTCAATTCAGAGGAGATTCGGCCCGATTCTGAGCCAGGGAAGGGGGGGGCTGGAAGAGGGGGGATGGGACCATGGGGGTCCCTTGCCAGGCCCCATCCCCTGCCTGCTTCCCCAGCCCCCCCAACCCCCACCTGCTTCCCTGCCCCCCACCCATGGCTGCCCCGCCTGCCCCAGCTCCTGATGCTTTAAAAAAAGCCCCACTCACCGGGTGCTGCCAGAGAAGAGGCAACCCCTGCTGCCCCCCACTGCCCCATGCTGCATGGGGGGCTCTGTCATGAGCCCCCAACTTCCCCCTCACTCCCCCAGCCCCCACATGGCTGTCCTGCCTGCTCCAGCTCTGGCCCTTTAAGAAGAAAACAACCTCAAGGCTCACCAGCTCCTGCAGCAGCCTCAGGGCTCCTGGGGGCTCATGGAAGAGCCCCCCACATGGCACAAAGCAGCAGGGGGCAACAAGAGATTCCCCCCCCACCCAGCAGCACCCTGTGAGTCCAGGGTTTGGGGTTTTTTTCCCTTAAAGGGATGGATCTGGGGTGGGTGGGGCAGCCACTGGGGGGGGGACTGGGACGGGGGGGGGTCAGGGGGCTCATGCAGAGCCCCTCACACAGTGTAGGGAAGTGGGGGGCAGCAGGGATTGCCCCCCTGCCTGGCAGCATCCGCTGAACTGAGGCCTTTTTTTTTCAAAGTGCTGGGAGCTGGGGCAGGCGGGGCAGTCATTGCCGGGCTGGGAAAGTGGGTTGGGGATGGGCCTGTGTGATTTGAAGATTCGGCCAAATCGATTTGGGACAGTGTTTTGAATCACCAAATCAAACTGCTGTCTCCCGAATCGGCCGAATCTGAATCCGAAGGGAATATTAGCTGCTTCGCACAGGCCTAGTAAATTCTTCTAAAAAGGGTGATATTTCGAACTCTGGTAAATGTTTCAGGGGAGAGGTCAAAAATATTTTAGGGCCTTTGGCAGGCACTACTCAGAAATGGTGTTTTTCAGTTTCAGTCTACATTTTGAAGCAAACGGTCACTTTTGTACACCTGGAATTTGCTTGCCATTTCAGCTTCCTCTCAGGAGAAACACTTATTCCTTTCTGGTCACGACAGTTTGATGTACAAAGGAAGTATCCTTGATGCTGTGTGGGAGACATGGAGGGAAGTGGCTTGGTTGCACATGGTCAGTTAGACAGTTCTGTGGTGGACAGAATGGAGCTCGAGATTCTTCAGGCCTACTGGATGACGTACAAAGCGGATGTTCACGCGTATTTTTAATTTTAGACCTAGCCCATCCTTTTTTTGGAAAGCCAGATTTATTTTTAAAGATTGGGCATTGTTGCAATGATAGCAAGCAAGAAGGTGCCCAACTCTGTCGTAGATGCTTCCCATAGTCTCTTCCTCTGCTTATTCCCTGAACTCCCAATCCCATGCTAATTGGGTGCTGGATCCAAGCATTCTATTTTAATACTGTTTGATGATAATAATCGCTCCTGTAGGATGAATGTTTGAAAACAAAGACAGGAAGCATCCCCCTGATTAGATAGAGGCAGGGCAACCATTGGAGGAAAAAAAACAAATGACAAAAATGATAGATGAGGGGCTCATGAATTCTACCATCCTTTGGGGAAAAAAAGGAAAAAATAACTGAAAAATAATTCATAGATTTGACAAACCAAGTATTAGAATTTTAAATCATTCCCACCCAAAAATGAAGGCAGACAGAAGAGGAAAGACCCATCAAAGAATATAATAACCAACACTGGGTTGCTTTCAGCAGCTTCATCAAGCTTCGTTCATTAATCACATAGAAATGTATTAGGAGTTTTCCTTCTATTGCTGAAAATGGGCAGCAGATTCAAGGTTTGGTGTTGGGTTCAGATGCTGATGAAGATAAGAGCTGTCACCAACATTCATACTTTTCTGGTCTTGGAGTTGGCTCCACTTCTTCAGCCATGTTTTTAAAGGAAAGTTGTGACTACCACTGCATTTTGTGGGGAGCCCAGTTCAGTAGGTATACTCTGAAAATGACTGTTGGACCATATCCCACAGCAGAAAGAGGTGAGATGGTGCCTAGTTTTTGAGTGTCTGTAGTTGCCATGCTGTTTAGCCCTGTCAAGAATGAGGTGCTTCTGGGCCTGGGCAGAGAAGGACTCAGGCACTTGGGGAGCATTCACAACAAAAAGTGAGGCACATGTGGAGTTTCCGCATCTCCAAGGCAAAGCAACAGCAGAGTAGAGAGATTCAGTACTGCAATATTGGACTTAGGTGCGTAAATTCTGCTTAAGCTTCATTTTGGATCTGACACTGGACTACTCGAGAGATAATCTGACTGAATAAATAGTCCTAGATTTTTAGCCTCTTGAGTATGCATCCATTGGATTCCTATAAAGTTTTATTTAAATGACTGCCATGATGCTTTGTGGCTTCAAAGTCCCTAGAAGTCCATGGAAAGACTCCCACTGACTCAGTAGGTTTTAGGTCAGGCTCTATGGTGTGAAATATGCTTTCTAACACTGCAAGGTTTTTATTTTCTTGAGGAAAATATTTTTTTTAGTACATTGTTTGAAAAAAATCTTTTATCTGTTTAGTGGTATTTATAACCTCTTTCTCAGTCCTGTGCTGTGAAATAAATGAGACACACTCTTGGAAAATACTGGATTTGCTGAATTTTTTTCCTTATCCCACATTTTAAATTAAAGAAATGTGATGATTTAAGTCATTTAATTTTGGGATGTTGCAATTTGCTTTCAGTTGTGTTTTTCTTGGAAATCAGTTTATGAATTTTTTACTTCTTGTTGTTGTCTGTGGGCGCATCTACATGAGACACTTACTTACTGTACATTAGCCTAATAAGACTGAGCAATAGTGTGGCAGTCAAAAACATGCTAATATCCTACTGCACAGTATTAGGCTAATGTGCAGTAAGCATCACAAAATAACCATGCCCTGGAGCCACTGCACAGTAACTCTAGTTACTGTGCATTCAGTTTGTACTTTATTAAACAAGTACTAAACTAAATGTGCAGTATCTAAGGTGCATTAATGAACATGTAGATGCACTCAGTGTTGTTGTCATCTGTATTGGTCAGAACTTGCCACCTGAGTATTCTGCTCCCAACGTTAAATAAACTGATCTTTTCCTAGAAGTCAGGAGACTCCACAAATCCAAACTACCACTGCTGCAACTGGCACTTATTAGCATGTTTGTAGGCAGTCTTAGAGAGGTCAAGAGCTAAAAGAACACAAAGAATTAACTATTCTATCACCTCAAAATAGGTTAACTTCAGGCCAGAGCTGTTAACCAGGATTTCTATAAACCAAGTGAATCGAGTGAGAGTCCAAACCAGAATCAATTATTTGATTTTTCACCCCGACTGTACACTTCTGGGGTTGTGATAAATTAGGACCTAACCACTCCAATAGGAATAAATCTGACCCTATTTTGATCATTTCAGGATTAAATCTGTATCTGTTGGAAACTCAGAACATTATTGGCAAGGAAGCACCTGAATGATTGCTTTAAACAGATATTTTAAGGCATGAACAAACTTAATTTGAATTTCAAAATGACAAAATGGTAAATTTTGAAATTAAAAAAGGAGAAAGTGGGGGAAGAAACATTTCTGAATTTGGTTCCCTTTTATCCAGCCCTAGCTAATTAATATGTCAAATACATCTTTTGGGGGGGGGTTCAGACAATGCAGCATTTCTCAGGGCTCCAGTGCATATACCAACATGTTCATGCACCACCTTTGTGAAGTTTTCATGTTCATAGTACTTCCTTCCCAGCATGTTCTTGTCTTCAGCTCCTGTGTCTAGCATATCCCAGATGACCTACTACTGAAGCAAAGTGTTGTTCCCTTTGTAAAAAGGTGAAAGCTATAATTTGGTATAAGCAGACACAGCTTTGAGCCTTGGATCACTCTCCCAAAGCATGGCCTATCATTCTGACCTTACATAAGCTTAGTAACATGTCGTTCCAGCCTTTGTGTGTGCACACGCTAACTGTTTCCATGTTTTTGACAGATGGCTTGGTGTACCTCACAGCAAAGCCAACATCCTGTTGAACAAACAATGAGGAAGGGGGGAGGGAGGAAGAATCGGGTGTGGGGGAGAACGCAGGATGCCATTTATATTTTTCTTTATTTAAGGGATGGATTTTTTTTAATATAGTATGCTGGCATGTGTGGAGGCAGGAGAAAATGGCTCAGAACCTGACTTCAATCTTCTTTATACAAGTATTCCTTAAATGGGAGATCTTAAATCACTCTTCAGAGACCTGTTATTCCTCGAACTTGTATCTACATTAATTAGATGAAGGTTAGGGCAGAGTGACCGCATCTACACGTGTAATTAATACTATGAAGGATTACTGGGCATGTCTACCAGTTAATTAATGTGCCATAGTTACTGTGCATTTAGTTTAGTACTTCCTTAATGAAGTACTACCTGAATGTACAGTAACTACATTTACTGCGCAACTGTGCCAGCGGATGATTTTTTTGTGATGGTTACTGCACAGTAGCTTAACAACACTGTGCAGTAGCTTATTAGCATGCTTTTTAATCAGCCCACTACTGTGCAGTGTTTTTAGGCTACTGCCAAGTAACCATCTTGTGTAGACATGGCCACTGTGCAGTAAAGTACTGCTCAGGAAGCCTTCCTGGGAAGCATGACTGTATGTGCTCCCTGTTACTAGCAAATCTGTTCCCAATGGGAGCAGCCCTGCTCTGGCCCCTGCAGCAGGCAGGGGGAGCTCCAGGCTCCACCTGGGTGCTAGCTGGGTGGCTGGCAGGGAGCATGGGGCCAGCCCTCATGCACATGGGGCCAGAAAAGCTCTGCTGGCTACAGCAACAGCTGTCTCCTGGCCCCATGCACATCAGGAGGGATCCTGATGTGCAGGGGCCAGGAGACAGCTGCTACTGCAGGGCTCTCCTGGCCCCCTGCACATGGGGACAAGCCCTGTGCCCAGCAGGGCTTCCCTCCACAACCAGAAGCTAGCCCAGAGCTGGCCCACTTCTGGGGCAGCTCCCAGCCAGGTCTGGGCCATGTGGGGATTTCCCTGCCCAACCTGGGACTGGCCGGGAACTGTCCCACTTCTGGAGCAGCTCCCACCCAGTTCCAGGCTGTGGGAGGATTCCCTCAAACAGCCCAGGGCTGGCCAGGAACTGTCCCTTCTGGGGCAGGTCCCATCCAGCTCTGGGTTGCATGCAGAAGTTGGACAGTCTGCACCCAGAAGTGGGATAGTTCTCAGCCAGCTCTGGGCTGGGCAGGAAAATCCCCACGCAGCGGAGCTGGCTGGAACCTGCCCCAGAAGTTGGACAGTTCCTTGGGGAGCCAGGAGCTGAGCAGTGCCAGGACCGGGGGGAAGGAGGGGACAGAGAGCTACCCCAACTTGGTGCTGTTCAGCTCCCACCTCCTATGGGGAGCTGGGAGCTGAGTAGTGCCAGAACTGGAAGTTTCCCATCCCCTGCGGCCCTCTAGTGTTGGGGCTGACGGGGAGTAAATTTGCTCCTAGTCAACGTCTACACATGCACTACTGTGCAGTGTCTACTGCACAGTTAGATTACTGCCTGTAGTTACAGGTAGTAGCTCACTGCACAGTACACTAATTTATTGCACAATAAACGTGCACACGTGTAGATAGTGATGCTTTACTGAACAGTAGATTAGTCTACTGTGCAGTAAGGTGTCTCATGTAGTCACACCCAGTGGCACCCTTAGGGGTTAATTGGTTCAGAGAGGGATGAGCTTTTGTAGGCTACAACCTATTTCATCAGATGCTAACTAACATGCAACCTATCATCGGACAATCTAGGTTGTGGCCTATGAAAGCTCATGCCTCTCTAAACTAGCTAGTCTCTAAGATGCCACCCTGCCCTACCTTCTGCCTGACTTAAGATTCATACAGCTACCCTTCTCTGCTGATCTCAATTGGGACTGATTCTGCTTGAAAGCAATAGAGTATCTGGTATGACAACTGTCAAGTAATACCTCATGGTAAACCTTGAGGCTCCATTCAAGATTTCAGCCGCTATTGTGCTAGGAACGGTGTAAACATAAAACACTAGATAGTCCCTAGCCCAAAGAGCTTAGACGTTAATAGAAACAGGATGCAGGGAAAACATAGTGGTAAAGTGATTTCATCAGGGTCACACAAAAAGTCAATGACAGAGTTGAGCTATAACAAGATCGTAAATACTATGAGCTAGGCTCCCTTTTTTATTCTGTGGATGTACAGCATTTAACCCATTATGGTCCCAGTCCATGACTAGGGCTCCTGACTGTTACAGCAATATAAATAATAATTGAATTCATGTCTTCTGCCTCCCATTCTTTTGCCTTAGCCACTAACTTGCAGTTGTTGTTGACCATATTTATCTCATGAATTAGTTTTGGAGTAATGGCTCTTCAAATTTGAAAGAAACAGCTATGCCCTGGCCGCATCTACACAAGACGTTGACTGCTCAGTAGCCAAGATTACTGCACAGTAGTGTCATGTGGCAGCAACCATGATGCAATGCTACTGCATAGTAGTCTCAGGCTACTGTGCAAACAGCATCACAAAAAAGCCGATCGTTGCTGCTACTGTGCAGTAACTTGAGTTACTATGCAGTCATTTAGTACATGTTTATACAAGTACAAAATGACTTCACAGTAACAATTGTGCAGTCAGCATCTCATGTAGATGCAGGATTTCCAAAATAGACACATTTCTTAGTATCTTAAATTGCTGTTAAGGAGTAGAAGAGTGCTTCCTCCTCTACAGACAGTCCCTCCAGCAAACCCAAAAGATTTGTGTGCTTCTTGGGAAAGTTTCCAAATTCACTTTTCTCTTTGTAGAAGGAGAGCTCTTGAACCCTCAGCTTGTCATGAAAGTAAATCAATTATATAAAGAGCTGGGAGGAGGTGTATGGCTTTGGATGGAAAAAGAACCCCATGCTTCTGAGTAGAACCAAACTGCACTGACTCTGTTTTGGGGTTTCTGGGGCTGTTAAGAGGGATGGTGAGTTAGTTGAAATGGAAGAGGTAATATGGCTATCATTGTCTGACAGATATTGTACCAGAGGACTGTCAAAGCTCTGCAGTGATGGAAAATGCTGGTGCATACTTCACAGGAGATTCTTAACCCAGCTCTTTCCCTTAGGCAGAAGTAACACGCTAGTGCTACCAGCAGTAGAAAATTCTAACTTTTTTCAGCAGACAAGCTTGTGTTACACATGAAGGAAGATGCATGTTGCCTAGTGGCTAGAATGTTAGTGTTGGACTTGAAAGATCTGGGTTTCGTCCCTGGCTCTGAATGACTTTGAGCAAGTTTCTCTCTGTGCCTTAGTGGTTCCATGCATAAAATGGGGATAAGGATACTGACCTCCTTCAGTGCTTTGAGATCTGCTGATGAAAAATTCTGGAAAAAAAGTAGGCATTATGGAGAAACAGTGCCTTCAAGGTGCTCACTAACTGACTGCTGTCTGAGGTTCAGAGAGCCTCACTGATATATAAATCTATGGGTATGTAACTTTGACAGGGGTACATTTCCAGCTCAGCCAGAATGCTGAGAATGAGTAACATAATGAGACAACCAGTTTGAAAGAAAGGAAATGTGGATTGTGGATAACAGTAGTTTTGTTATTATCCCCTTTGTACTATAGCTGCTGTATATATATTTCCCCTTTCAAACATACAAAACACAGTAATTGACTCTCACAGATAACCATAGAGGTGAACTTCATTCCAGAGATAACTTCATGAATAATTTTGCATGGCACAGGTGGGACTCTCAAAAATGCTCGGGATTTGCTCCACCCTACTTTCAATGAAACCAGTAGGATTAATTTAGAAGAGAGCAAGAGTTTGGTCCCCGCTGACTGTTCATGAAAAATCCTACCTTGTGTCCCTGAATGCCTTTCTTTCATCTACGTCTGTCCATTCATACATTAATCTACCTTCTGTCTACTGATGCCTAATTATTTTATTTGCTTCTCTCTTCCCCTTTATATCCCACTATCTATATCAGTGATTCTCAATAGGGGTGTTATAAGATCCTTTTAAGGGTGCTCTGACTTGCTGTGCAATATTAGTCCTGTTAAGTGTGCAAGCACATACTTGTGATTCACAAAATAAAACCAGAGATTTAAAAGGGAAATCCATAGTGTCAAAACCATTCTGTCCTCTTGTGGTCTTTCTGTTTTCTTTCTAACAAAAGAATTGCGCTATTATTTTTCCATAATCAAAAAATAAGTGAAAGCTAAGAGCTGGCATTTTCTGAGTGGTGCCTTGAGTCTAACAAGGGATACATTAATTCAGAAAAGTTTGAGCACCAATAATCTATATCTACTGCCATATGCAAATTTCCATTTTCTTCTGTCTTTCCTCTTCCTTATTTTGCTGCTTTTTTCTCTTGATATTGCCCTAGTTTACCATAGCTCTGTCTGGTCAGATTCTGTGTAAGCACGTAGCTGATTTAACTAGATTCTCCCCATTCAGGATTTGCCTGACACAGAAAGGAACAGATTTTGTTCCCTTGTTTGATGGTGTAGGTCTTTGATAGTATTACACCAAGCTGCTCCAGGGTGCAGTCAAATTGAGGTTGTCAATAGCTGTGGCTGGAGCTGTTGATTTTTGATACCACTCTCTTCTGCACTTGTGTCCTATTAACTTTAATTAAATTTACTATCACAATCCCTTCTGTGATGTGGCAAGGATCTTCTGAACCAGGCAGCAGAGCTGTCAACATGGGCATCTTTGATGATAAGCTTTCTGCCACTGGAATTTCTGGATCTAGCAATCTAGGAGCAAAGAGCCAAAATATCAAATAGACGTTATCAAAATGAGGTAAGAACAAAGGCAGTATGAGTCTTTGCATCCAAATGGCCTTAAAATTACAGCTGATCATGAATTATTAATGTCAAATTTTGGTTTTATGTCTCAATTAGTCATGCATAATGACTGTTCTCAGGCCCTCAATCCAGAAGGGCATGAGGTGAACTTGAAATGAGCGGAAAATGCAAAGCAACAGGGTATTTTTACAATAGGAGTAGTGGAAGAAGAGAAAGAATGGCATCTATGGAAAGGCTTCTGTAGACTTCAGTGGGTTTGGAATCAGGCTCTGTAAGAATTGAACCAGCCCCCTTCTACTTTAGCAAAGGAGGCCTTGCATGGAACTGATTTTGAAGATGCATGCCTTCCATCTTCCAGGTGTTCTTCTTAAATTACTTCTAATATTGTTTTATCCCCTCAAGGTACCTGAACATCTGCACGCAGAGCATGTTAGTACCCTTTCCTCTGCCAGAAGTACCCCAAATTCTAATATTGAGAATGATCTTTGAAAATCTCAAGTTCTGTGGAAGTATTTGCCTAGAAGGCTAAAGCTCATGTAGCCCCCAAATAACTCAGCCTGTTAATAATTGCTACCAGCTTAAAAAATGTGCCATGATAGCCAGTTTTCATAGAGTCCCTCTGCCAAGTTCCCATTTGTAAAACACAATCCTTAATTCCAATATTTTCCCAGACAATGCTAACATTTTTCTACTCTGCTGTGTTGAGTAGAAACCAATATACAAAGTAAACTATAAAGATATTAAGGGTAGCATTTGCCGTTTTCTGGACTGGAATATCTGAGGTCATCCATAGTACTACAATATTAGTAAATATGTATTTGGCTTTCAGAGGTTTCTTTCAGAGAAACAGCTAATAAAGCTACTTGCCTGTGTTTGTTGCTCATGCCAAGACACTTTTCAGTATCTGATTATCATACTTCATTTCTTTACTGTGGTATGACAGAAAGAAAAGCTTTGCTTTGCTTGTTCCAGGTGGGTAATCTTTTTTGAGGGGTCACAGTTGGAGTGAGTGGTTTGGATTTAACATTGACCCAAGCCATTTCCTGCATTCAAACTGCATTCAAAGAAAATTTTCAGAGTGTGAAGTTTAAAATTGTGACAGTTAGTATTAATTTGGGGGGAATTCTTGCCTTCATCAGTTTGGGAT
This sequence comes from Alligator mississippiensis, assembly GCF_030867095.1. NCBI lineage: Eukaryota > Metazoa > Chordata > Crocodylia > Alligatoridae > Alligator > Alligator mississippiensis. The sequence goes on from NC_081833.1 coordinate 24,816,747, forward strand.
GGGACTAGAAATAGAAGGGGAAAAAAGCAACAGGCATTTTTGCCATGTATATGACCTGACTAGAAGAAGGAAGTAATAGAAACCATGCAGCAACCCTTTCTTTACAACATTTGGACCATCTTAAACAGGGAAACCAAAATTTCTGTTCCGTGAGAAATTCTAGCATTCTGGAAAAACCTAATTCCCAGTTGCAATGAACGCATAAAGCATATTCCAAACGAATGCAATGCTTCAGACCAGTCAAAACAGTTTTATAGGGTCATTCTTTTTTTCATTTCAGCTTCTATAAATAGCATAGATATATTCAAGAGTGAAACTAACTGAATCAAAAGCAAATGTGTCCAACAAAAATGTCATCAGGATCAATTGGTTCATGTGGATGTTTCAGAGTTCAACAAAACTGATTTTTTTTTATACTAAACAGTTCTGTCAATTCTTTTTAACAACTTTAATCCCACTCCTAAGGCCTGATTCTTAGCCCTGTAAGCAATGCTTGATCACATGAGCAGTGCTGTTCAATTCAGTGGAATTGGTTGGATGAGTTAAGACTAGTCAAATTTGAAAATATTATAGGTAAGGGGAATATACAGCTGGGTGTGTTTTCACTGGCCGTGTCTACATGAGACACTGACTGGTGTGTGAAGAGGGCCCTATTTGATTCGGATTTGGATTTGGCCCAAATCAGGGACAGTGATTCGAGTAGTTGATTCAGATCGCTGTCCCCAATTCGATTCGGCTGAATCTGAGGATTTGATGCTGAATTGGAGAATCAGCGATTCGGACATAGACACAACTTTAAAAGCTTTTCTACATACCTCGAGATAGCAATGCGACTTGTGAACACTGCAATGCTGGGGCAGAAGGAGTGTCCCACAGGAGGGGGGGGCCCTCCACACAGTCAGTGGTGAACCCAGAAGTAGACCGGAAATATTTCCGATCCACTTCCAGGTCCACCAGGCAGCACACAGGGCCCCCACCCTCTCACACCCTGCTGCCTCCGTGATTGGCCATTGGAGGACCCCGGGTGCCCCCCCCCCAACCCAGGAGGCACCAGTCACTGAACTGGGGGGCCCCCAGCACGCTCCCCAGGAGACCTGGAAGTGGACCAGAACTGCTTCTGGTCCACTTCTGGGTCTGCTGCCAAGCATGCTGGGGAGCCCCCCCAGGCTTCTGTAGGACACCCCATCCACCCCAGCATCACAGCATTCACAAGCCACCTGCTGCCTAGAGGTATATAGAAAAATCATTTAAAGCTGTGTCTATGATCGAATAGCCGAATCTTTCCGAATCTCTCTGAGTCGATTCGGAGGGTTCTCATTTGATTCAGAGAGATTAAAGGGTCCTCTGATTCGATTCGGATTCAGAGATTCAGCCACTGAATCAGGCTGAATCTCCACCGAATCAAATCAGGGACCAAAGCTTCACACAGCCCTACTGCACAGTCATTTAGTACTTGTATAAACTACTAAACATTTAGTTCTTGTACAAACAAGTACTAAATGACTGCACAGTAACCTAAGTTACTGCATAGTAGTGGCAACAAATTGCTTTTTTGTGACGGTGACTGCACAGTAGCATTACGTCACAGTTTCTGCTGCACAACTCTACCATGAAATAGTATCAGGCTTCTGCGCAGTCAGTATCTCATGTAGATATGGCCACTGTGATCTAACTTGGTTGCTGTAATGGCTTTTCTTCTAATTTCTACAGGTGTAACTGAGATCAGAATCAGGTCCTAAATTACCAGACTCAAAAGTCTTTAATTCTGATCTCGAGCTGGTTTCACACTAATATAATTCCATTGATGACTCTTCTTAATTTATACTTGTGTAAGTGAGGAGAAACAGGATGAAAGAGCTTTGATAGTTTTTGTTGGGTTATTAGATATAAACATTAATGAATGGAAAATTAGAAATCCTCTTTATCCAGTGAAGTTCTACTTTGTTATCCCTTTAATAACTGCAGTTCCAGACCCCATAAAAGTTGCAAAGTGTATTTGGAAATAAAGAGCCTTATTACCACTGATGTTGCTAATCCTTTTGCTGGCAATAGCTATCTGGCTGAAGTGACATAATTTTTGATTTGCCATATATCAGTGGTATCATATATAAGTTAAAATTAAAATCCAGTTTCCAATATCCTGCACCTATCACAGGGCAGGGTTGAAATAACTTGCCACTGCCAGAGACAACAACATTGGACTAGATGGACCTTGCTTCTAATCTGGTTCTATGATTCTTATTCTAGGAATGCTATTGCAGTTCTAGATGCCCTGAGAAGTCTCCCAAAAAGGTGGTATAGTGAGGATAGTAATTAATTGTTCTCCATGCCCTCTGCATGTTGGACAAGAATTATCTGGCTTGATTTGAAGCAAAGATGATTTAGGTTTGAGCTTAAGGGAAAATTAACTGTAAGAGGAGTTGAGCACTGGTACAGGCTATTAAGGGAAGATGGGGAATCTCAGGGCAGGATTTTAAGAACAGATTAGACAAATGTCTGCGCACTTAATCTTGCCATAGAGCAGGGGGAGTGACTCGGTGACATCTTGAGGTCCTTACAATTTTGTTAGTACAGAAAAACGAGGGGAACGGCCCAACTACTGCTCATGCTGTAACATTTTGTGGGCAGAGGTAGATTTTAGCTTCCAGGGTGATCCATCTTGTACTTTTCACCAACAGTAAATTAATTTGCTAAAACAGAATCAATTAGTTTTCATGCCTTAATATAGTCCCCCAAAATGGTATTTCTGAAGGATTCTAAGGAAACTGGATGTCCAAATTACACTGACTTTTCCTTTAAAAACTTTAATCTAAATCAGTGCCTCATCTACCAGGGGACCTGATATTCAAGAGTGCTAAGTACTATAATCAGCTCCCACTATTGCCAGTTGGAATTGCTGGGTGCATGTGGCATGGATTAAATAATCCCCTGAAAATAGGTGGATAAAATTAGGCTCCTGGGAAAACATAGACAGGAGTTGGTAGGAGCTTTAACGACCTGATAGGAAGTGATCACTAGCCAATAGATTTACAAAACAGGAGGATGATAGCACCTGATACTCCATTTGATTCTCAAATGTGGTGCCTAATATACAGATTTAAGACCCTTATCATAAACTCTTAGGGTACCTATACCTGTGCAGAGAGGCTGCTCTGACACACTGTAATTACAACACATTGGAATGGATTTAATTAATCAGGTCTGCTGGAGCATGGTAATTGCCGCAATCCAGCAGACTTCAGCATCACATATATCAGTGTCCCCATGCTGAAAAATGGTGGCATTCACACTTTAAAGTGCTCCCACCACCATTTTTCAGTGCAGGGACTTTTGATGCACATGACACTCCAAGTGCTTTCATTAGAGCTACTCTCAGAGCCATTCTAGTTAAATTGCCTTCCCCGAACCCCAGCACATCTGTACACGGGTGACTGGTGCCTTCCAAGTCTGGGGGAGCACCAGATCGCCGATGGGGGGGGTGCACCCGTGTGTACCCCCTATGCATCACCAATGGATCTGTAGATGCCCTTAAAGTTTGAAAACGTTGACCTCAATGACTAATGAAACATGGCAAAGAGGGATTCAAGAAGCCATAGATTTTCAGTACAGGGCTAAATTTGAAACATTGCAATGCTCAAACTCCAGGACAGTCAGATCCTAATAATTTCCTTAGGCCTATTATAAAAATAGAGCCAACTGCTAAAATGTGGATTTGTAACAAGTTTCAGATTTTGAACATACACTAAGTTTGGGTACTCAATAATGATGCCTTTAATACAAGCATATAATTAACCCATCCAGTTTAAATGCTTTTTTCCCTTTTGCTGAGTTTGTGAAGGCTCCCTATTAAAAAGAAAACTTTTAAGGATTTTATGTAGGTTTTGATGCTGAGAGGCAAATGGAATCCATCAAGTTTCTTATCTTGTTTGTTAACAACTGCTAAAGTTTAAACAAGGATTTGTGCCTACAATCCAGATTTCTCTTCAGCTGGCTCCAGCAGCAAAAAAAATAATAAGTATTATGTCTTATAATTCAGAATATAATGTTCACAACGTCAAGACTCACTATGCTCACCAGGGACAAGAAAAACATGACTAGGGTATGAATCTTGGACTGACTTCAGTAGGTTTGATATTGGCAAACTCTATGGGGCTGCTTGTTTTTGTTGGTTTCTCATGCAAAATCAACTTTGTAAAAGGAAATTATATTGAAAATAGGAGACTGACTGAGATTGTGATGCAAACTGGAACCTTTGCAACAAATGGTTCAAATGGACACAATAATGTTGAGAGGACCCAACAACTACAAATAACCTGGGATAATTTGGGGTTTTTACCAGGCCAGGCAGCAGAGGTGGTTCTTAAGGTACAAGAATCATGGGGAAATAAAGTTTATTAATCTGTGCATATTGAAACACTTACAAAAGCTTTGTAATGAGACACATCTCCAGACCCTTGTGACATTTTTAGAGAAAGGTTCATGCTAGAGTAGATGGACTTTTAATTTCCTACTAGAAAGTAGAAATCATCTTAGTACTATCTGATTGTTTTGAATGCCTTAGAGAGTAGAAGAAAAGGTAGAGGAAGATATGGAGGATTTCTTAAACTAATAATATCTGATAAAAATGTTTGCGAGCATTTTCAGAGAAAATTTTCAAAGAAAACATGCTCCTCTTAGGACACAATTTCTATCTAGGGAAATGTTCTTTCTTCTTTTTTTTAAAACTGAAACTAATATGCCCAGATGTCATTGACTTCTCATTCTGAACTAGTCACTTGCATTTGCAGGCAAAAAATTGTCCCAAAAGGGAGACATTTCTAGTAGGCCACTTTAATTGCATTTATAGAATTCAGTTCTGTTCTGCCATACAAACATAGAGCTAAGAGAGTAGTAAAAAGAAACGGTTTTACAATAAATGATTCCATGAATATACCATTAACTCACTGAATAATTATTTTCAAAATATTATTTAACCATCTCTCTGAAACAAGCACATTCCAAAATTTCATGCATAAGGTGGTGCTTGCATGCACCATTACCCATTTAGAATGCACAGCTAAAGGTGTCCTGCATGTGACGCGGATGTGGGGGTAATCAAGGAGGCTCGGTGTTGTTTGTACTTCCCTTTGTAACACTAGCACTAGATTAAAAGCAACTACAGTCCTTCAGGTCTTGAAATGTGGCTGGCAAAGGACAAAAATTCCATCTTGGGAAGGATTTTTCAATTTGGTTTCATTTTGATTTGAATGCAAAACCAACCATTTTGAAATTCTCCACCAAGCAGAAATATAAAAAAGTTATTTTGGAAATATGGTAATAGATTTGGTTTTGGATTTTGAACCATTTCCAAAGCAACTTGTGTAAAACTGCAGCAACTCGCTAAGCAAGGAGCTAGGCAGCTTGGGAAACATGGGAGCCAGGAACCTAGCAGACTTGTGAGGAGCTGAATGGGTGAGCTAGCAGGGAACCAGGCAGGTTTCAATTTTACTGATGCCAGCACATCTCTGCAGAACATTTCAATTGATGTTTGGATTAAATGTTTCTAACCTATTCTAATCACAAATTAATGCATTTCTCTCAGCCAGTGCATTGGCATCAACTGTGTCTCAAATAAAGAAAGATCCTGCAAATACAGTGGACTAGGTCCTTAGCTGTTATACATCAAATTTGAAGGGGATTTACATCAGCTGAGACCATGGCCCACTAGACCAGCTAAAAGTCAGTTTAAGCTGAAGGAAGTTTAGCTGTAATCGGGACTGTCCCACACACTGGGAAGACAGAGCAATTCCAAAGGAGAGTAAGTCCTGACCCCACTCTCCACCCTTGCCATCCATCACTGTATGCTGGTGTTTTATTCCTCTAGTATGTCAATCATCATTTCAATTAGTGTGTGGGAGGAGAGAGTAGGATGATAGCACCTGATATTCCATTTGATTTAGGATGAATCACACTTAAGAGGGCATCTGAGGTTAAAGAACACAGAATTCTGGACACATGTATAAATCAGCAGGCCTGAGGTTTTCATTATTCACCTTCTAGTGCATGAATTGATATGACTCATTGGATCATAAAAAAGATCAAATAGCTTTGTTGCTAATAATTCTTTCCTTGACCATTGCCTGGCACATTAGGTTTGTAAACAGAGTTTTAATGGCATCCCTTGGACATAATAACATCATGACTTTATAGCACCTTAGCTGCCTGTACACTCCCGGCTGTAACTGTGCTTAGGTTTAAGCCTCAGAAGTTTGTGGGAACTACAGTAATGTACATTCATATCTACTGAAGTTTTCAGTTATTGCCTTTAAAAGAGTGAGCCTCCAGTTATTCCACCTCCCCTTCTCACCTGATCTCATGCATACATCGTTTGAACTATCTCAGAAGATTTCATAGACTTAATCTCTAATTCCCTAATCCATCTCTCCCCAAGTGATAAATTGTCCTGTTAATATTCTGTTGGGATCATGTTCTTGATTGTCAGTGTACTCTTAATGCCTAATGGTCTTGTGGCGCCACTTATTGCTTTATGAGTAAATTGTGATTATTCATTAACAAAAGAGGCAGCATGACTATGCTCCAGGTTTGGATTCAGCAGAAGGGTGGGGAAGAATGATATGGCACTTACCTGTACACTCAGCAGCTGTAGAGGATAAGAAGGACAGAATGTATAGGATGGTGAATGTGGCATAGAAACACAAGCTTTCTCTTAGTTTCTGATTCAGTGCTGAGGAGATCTTTTTGTGGTGATCTCTTGAGCAAGAAGTTGGCAGCTTTTGTGGCAAAAGTACCAAGAGACTCTAGAGATCTGGGTTCAGTGCTCAGCCCAACCACAGACCCCACTCTGTAAATTTAAATTAATTGTCTAATCCAGTGGTTCCCAAACTCTAACAAATTGCACACCACCAATTTAAAACGATGCAACCTTAAGTGTCACCAGCAAATTTTTCAGTTCAACCTTAAGTACCACCAGCAAAATTTTGTCATATAAATTAATTATAATAAATCTGTTAATGTGTACCACTAACAAGATGTCTGTGTACCACTGGTGGTACCCATACCACAAATTGGGAACCACTGGTCTAATCAATCCTGTGCAGCAATCGGAAAAATGCTTCACTACCTCATAGCAGGGATTGGAGTTTATCCTTGTAAACTCCAATAATGATTTGAGTTGGTCAGGTGAAGGCCGATAGAGGCACCCAGACAGAAGGAAACAGAGAAACCATTCTACTGGAATCTGAGTTGATGGTGCCAGGGCTATAAATCTTGTCCTGCTATAGGATCCTTTGTTCATGCTATTATTTTTAAGGGTCACCTGCCTTAAATTAGATCCACTGGAAAATATCTCCATAATTCAAGAGAGGCAAACGAGCAGATCTGCCTATAAAGAAGAATGAATGGATGAGTGTGAGATCTCAGGGTGAGGAATGGCCAAGAGATAACCTGTAGTCAGACAGCTAAAATATGCACAGAAGAAAAATTAATTCCAATTTTCCACCTGCGAACATTATGGAATTGGATGGAACTGAAGATAGGTGTGGAACTGACTTAGAGGAAAGGGCTACAAGTGCTGAATGACATCAAAGTCTACCAGTGCAGTCTATGTGCAAGGCAAATTTGACATAAAGACTGTCAAAGCCAAGTGGAATCAAAGGCAGGTAAAAGACCTTGGTGGTGATAGAAACTGAAACTAAGAACTGAGCAAGGAGTCCAGAAGCTATGTCTATTTGAAGAGGGTATCTATCATGTGTGGAATGGAAGATTCCCAAGGACAGCAATCTGTAACCATGAACATATCAAAAAGGGCCTTGTCTGCACTAGAATTGAAACCCTCTAATTATGGTTTGGGGTTTGAGCAATAATGCATATATGGCCTACTAGCTAGACAGGAATGTAAAGGAAGGAAATATTACAAATGACAAACATTAGCTAGCTCTCTGGAAGGATCTACATGACTTCATTCTGTCTGAAAATGTTACTGACTGTATCAGAATTGGTCATTCCTTTCAATTTGAGACTGTCACTTGCCCTAGATGATGGTCTGCTTTTGGTACAAATGATCCTAGCAGAAGACTACCACGAGCTTGTCTACACAACACTTGTATTGTGGTAACTATATTCATTTAGAAAATTTGCAGGAATAAATTATACTAATATAAGTACCTTCTTACTGATATAACTGACTCCACAATAAGGAGTTATACTTCTTTATACTGGTTAATAAACCGATGTAGCTGTAAGACATTAATTGAAAAATTTCATAAAGAGATGCTGTAACTTAACCAGAATTAAGGACCTAATGCATAAATTACTAGGGGAGTGTCTCCGGGCTGTGCTATTTTTCTGATAAGGCTAGATTATTATTTTGGGTCCTTCTGGCCTTAAAATAGCTAAATCTACACATATATAGATCCAAGCTGTTGCCTGATGTTCTTGGCAGGGATTCTCAATGGAACCTAAAGGAGTATGGAGGGATCTACTGTAGTGAGATTTGGGCATCTCAATTAACATTCTTTGAAAACTCCAGCCTAAGTTATTAAGAATATGAAGGAAAAATCATCCCTGACTTTCATAAAATCCACTGGCTTCACTAGAAATTTATCTGGCTCTGGGAGGACAAAATCCTCATCTCTGATCCATACTCTAGGGCACATACTGCACTCAGACTGCATGACAAATTCCTACTGGCTTCTAGCAATGGAAGTGTGGTACAAGGAATGAGTGAAGAGCTGCCAACAGAGACCTGTGGTGCCAAGAAATTTGCCTAAGGACTTGTGTAACTTTTCAAAGACAGAGAGAGAGTAGAATAGAAAGAAAGTAAGGTCACCCTATTGCTACAGGGCAGACGTCCATCATTAACTCCTTTGCCTTAAGAAGAAATGTTCCCTTTAGGCAGTTTATCCCATAATGGTACATTATGTATATTCCTCTTGATCATAGCGAGTGTTTTTCATGCACTGTACTCAAAATTCTTTACAAGGGAGGTAAATATTATTATCCCCATTTTTCAGATTACAAAACTGAGGGTAAGAGATTTGCCAATTTACCCAAAGTCACCCTGCAGGCTGTGGACTCACCAAGAAAAGGTTAAATCTCCTGAGTCGGGTCCATCAGCCTGTGAAACAGCAGGCACTGGGCAGGTTCAGAGACATAATACTAGGCTTCTGGTCTGATTTGATTCCTCTGTGCCCTCTTTTTATGGGCAACACCTGAGCCTGCTTTGTGGTGGCACTGGTATTTCTAGTCCTTATAGGAATTGCTCAGAAATGTGGAGGCCCCATTTTTTTTTATCCTGTTTGATGGTATTTCTATACCAGCTGTACCACTCAGCTCCTCCCTGCTCTCACAAGAGCCGCAGTGCACAGGACAGGAAGACTGACTCCACAGACAAAAACAGAAAAGCCCATTACAGAGTTATTAGCCTTGTCTCGCATATCCTGCGGAGTGAGAGCAACTGCCAAGCCCACTTTGCCTTAAAATGTTTAACAGATTTGCCTACGTCTAATTTCTGCCATTGTGTTTACAGAAGGTGGGTGGACGGGGAAGGGGAGAGAGTTCAGGGAAGAGGGGCAAGAAAAAATTACCAGCATTCCATCAAAGAGCTGCATTCCTGCTTGCGGTTTCAAAACGCTTCCTCTTTCCCCAGCCGTCCTGTAATCACTCTCCAACATTCACCAGAGCAGTGTTTACATCCAGCACCATTACGGGCAGGGGAGACAGGAGAAATTAAGGCCTCATAGGCCCCATTATCTCTCCCACCTCCCTCCCTTTCACCCACTTTCATCAAATGCCTCCAATCCATGAAGGAGTAAAAGCCTTTAATGGGATTCTGAAGATCTTAAAATCCAGGTGGTTTGTTTAAAAAATAATAGTGTTGGGAGTGGGGGGGGACCCAACAGTGCAGCCTTCTTGGCTCCTTTGTTCCTTCTCCACAATGTCCTGAACCTCCTTCTCTTCGCCCTGCCTGCCAAGCAGAGCAGTGGAACTGCAGTTCAAGTTGGATGGCTGGCAGGACCACACATAGCTTACTCTGACTGGAATTAATTTCCTACATGCAGCTGAAGAATCCCATGCGCACAGAAATGCAAGTCTTTTTGTTTCCTTTTGATTTCCCGCGCACTTCCGTCTCTCAATAAACTTTGTCAGTAGCAGAAATATCTGCAGTACCATCAGTGCAGATGACCTTGCAAGCAGAAAAGGGGGTGAGGGAAAGAGAAGTTGGGCCAATGACTTTAAATGTGCAAAACTGTGAATATTAGACAATACATGTGATTTTTAATTTGTTTTTAAGGGAAGGGTCAGAAAAGCATACTCCTTTGGTTCTGGTGCTTGACTGAAGCTCATGAGATTTGGATTCAATTCCTGGATTTAAAATGTTTATTATTTATTACTTATTTTTAGTAATACAGTACACGCTTTGTTATCTGGCATGAGTGGGGTAACAGTGGTGCCAGTTATATAAAAATTCCAGTTACCTGAGGGCAGGGGGTTTTTGGCCAGACATGAAGTGGGGGCGAGGGGGCATGTGGAGCGGCGGCAGCACAGGGTGGTGGGTGGAGGCAGCGACAAGCTTCTCCCTGTCCCCCCGCATCCGGGTGGAAATTCCAGTTAATAGAGTGTTCCGGTTACTTAAATGCAGGTTAACACAGCTTTTACTGTCCTTAGATGCCATCTGAGAGCCGGATTCCATTATTATTAGGCACTGTAAAAACAGACCATGAAAACAGTCCCAGTTCCAAAGAGCTTCCGATCTACATGATCAAAGAGGGGGAAAAGGAAACAGAGGTGAAATTACTTCCCAACTTCACCTACTGGTGATAAATCAAAGATTAGAACTATGTCTCTTGACACCTCTTCTCTGATCTATATTCACTATGATTTTAGTGACTCTCATTTTCTAGGCTTCGTATGTCCTCCTATAACAGAGGGTTGCTAACATTATTTAGTAATAGGGAACATGTGCATAGAAAACTCTGAATCTATAATGCCTCAGAATACTGGGATAGTTTTACATCTATGAACATGGGAACTGAGTGACTCAGGGTGTTGATGAGTATGGAACTTCTCACTTCTAGGTCCCTGTGAATGAGGTCAGTGGTGACTAATATACATTGCCATGTGCTGGTGGTTTGATGGCCAAATGAATAAGTGGTCTCAATTCCTAGTGAACCACAGTTATATATCTGATACTAAATGGTATCCCTCTGGGCATTCTCATAGGAGTAGCCGAGGATGAAACAGCCACGGAGAATGATGTTGCTCTCTTGCTCGGATGCCATGCCATGAGCTAGAGTGATGCATTGTGGCAGAGTAGTCAGGAGAAGTTCAAACTTCTGTTGCCAGTTCTGGACTGTCTTCATTGCCCATCTCCTCCTATATGGCAACCATCATTGGGATACCTGAGCACCCCTCCCGCTCATCATAAAACATATAGACAGGGATGGATTTTCAAAAATGTTCAGTATTAGACCAGCTCCTCCTGTCAATGCTAAAACTCCTATTCACTTTATCAGAAGAAAGACAAGCCAATGCCAGAGCTTTAGAAAAGACCATGCTTACACGTAGCTCACATGCCTCCTTTATCAGTTGCCTTAGTGCTGTGCAATACGCAGCTGAAAACAAGCACTCCCTTCAAGAATGAACATTTCTAGATATGTTTTAGATCAAGATAGTTATTCTTGCATGAAAAAGGAAATGACTATACTGGCATAACTGCGGCCACATCAGTGGACTTTTACCAAGATAACTAGCCTGGGAAAATAGCAGGCATAAGTTATGTGTGTAAAACTTTTAAGTGTAGACCAGCCCTGTTTGAGGTAGCATCCTGAATCCCATTTAAAATGGCTTTGAAAACCCACCTAAACACATTTATGTTAAAGTTAATAAAACAGGGGTAAATGCATTGATGTGGGCCTCACAATACTTGGTGCTTCACTTAAAGCCCTAGTACCTGAAGTTATATGATTATTATATATCATAAAAGGAAAGTAAATTTCTAAACCAGATGGCTACAGAGAAAAGCCTGAAAATGAGATCAGTGTGAACCCAAATGGCTCAAAATGCAGAAGGGACATAAAAATATTCACCAGTGTAAAATTTTAAAACCCTCATGATTTTTAAGCTCATTTCTTGATTTTGAGTAGTCTGACTCCATGTTTTTTAAATTTGGGTTGGAGATGTTGCAATCCTTTGAGTTTATTCACGGTTTTGGTGAGTTTGGGGAAGGCTTGTATATAGGAAGGCTATGCTGGGGGTTGGACAGCGTGGGAGTGCTAACACTTCTCACTTGACTGTTCTCAGTAGAGCTGAGAATAGAAAAGTTACCAGCAATCTGATTAGAAATGAAAGTTCATCTCCAACCCTGTTCCCAAATTGCTTGATCCTTTTTTTATGCTCCAAACAGGATGACGGGTTGACCGTGCCTCAAATCATACGTGCTGAAAAGCTTATTTCATGAGATTCAGACAGTTACTGCTTTTCGCACTCCTTGAAATTGGACTCCCACCCTCACTCAGAGTTGCAGAATTGAAGTACAGGGAAGAAATAGGCCCAAATGGGTTATTTTAACATTCTGTTTTCAACCTTACCAATATAAAATGTCCATAAAATTAAAGAGATTGGCTTGATGATCATCCAATTTAAAATTCTGGGGATTATGTTTATCTGCTTTCTGGATTTGATTCATTTGGGGTTTATTTGGGTCACATTTTCAATAATTATTCCTGAGACAAAGTTACAAACTATTATAGCTACAAACTATTATTTTGTATGTGGAAGTTGGGATTCTTGTGTAGTTAATTTCCTGTAGTCGGGGCTTTAATTAAAATATCATATATGAGACTCATGTCAAAGTCATGACAACAACGATGTTTTATTCTAATGTAGTGAAGTTTTTATTAATGTTGGAGGTCCAGTTCAACAAGATTACCACATAAACAACATAATCGTTGATAGTGCTGTTGTTGTTATTTAAACTGGTCAATTTTTTTCTGATGGAATAATCTTCCATTGGAGAATGCTAATTTGATTAAATCAAAATATTTTGCAAGAATGTAGCAATTTCAATGAAATTTTCATGGGAAATGATTTAAGATCAAACTGTTTCATTTCACTAAGACTGCAACATTTCCTTTCAACTTGATTGTTTTGACTTGTCTTATATTATATGTAGTTTATCGTATAATTTAATATAAAGGGTGAAACATTTCAACTTTTATAATATAGGCCAAATGCTGAAGTCAAAACTAAACATTTCAACCTAATTGAAACAAAGCATTTTGATAAGAGCTAAACAAAATATTTTGTTTCAGGAATTCTGAGATTTTTGGGTTTTTTGTTCTGATTTGAGATTAACCCAAATATAGAAATCTCAGAATTCCCCACAGAACTGAAATTCCATTTGTTGTTGTTATTTCAGTCTAAAAAGATTATTATGATCATAGAAATACCCCACAAAAATTATCTGACTTTAAATAAGACTTTTCTTGCTCTCCTGTTCTCCCTTTTATTGGAACTTTGTTCTGAAAACAGTGGTTAAGAGCCAAAAGAGATCATTTCTGATGCAATGTTAATAAGTGCAAAGAGGCTTAAATTACAAAAAATAGCTGTCCCCATTACACACAAGTAGTTTTAGTCTCCATTTGGCAGCAATTTGATGGGTAAATGTGTAGAAGAAAAGGGGGGAAAGGATTTGGAAAAGAATAGTAATATCTGGTCCAGGTTAATAAAGGAGATATGGTTCTTATATAGATTTATTTTATTTGCTGTTGGAAATCAGGATTAATGGTATTATAAGTGGAAAGACAGAACAACCATGGATAAGAAACATTGGTATTAGTGGTGGGTGAGCAGCTTTAGATGTTGTAATAGGCCTAAACAGTGGAAAAAGCAAGGAACACATCTGCAAATTTACCACTGATTTAGGTACTAAACATAGATTATGGGGCCAGACTTCAGGGGTCCAAGTCAGAAAAGTTTTCCTTAATGTCTTGCACCTTGTGAAGAAATAAATAAGACCTCCTAACTCACAGGTCCTTATTCCAAGCACTAGGCAAGCTGCTTCTCATAATGCTTGTGGGTCTAGGCCGGGCTCGCACAATCAAATGAGAAGCAACCTGTCCCTGGCTTAAATTGAACCTAAAATGTTAACTTGTTTATAACTCTTTTATTCCCTTGTTCTTTTGATCATTCATATTTTGGTAATACCTAATGAAATCAGGGCTGTCTTGTATTAAACTCTGTTTGGACACATACTGAGAGTCAGTCCTAGTACAAATTACTTGTGTGTGATAATTTCTTTGACCCTAAATGGTGAGGCTGACACAGTTGGGAAGTGACTTATTTGGGGTTAATATTAAAAGCAAGAATACAACACAGGTTTTCTAGCTGCTTACCCAATGTCTTGAATACTGGACCGCACAATTGTAGTCTGTCTGCTGGACTATCTATAACTCCTGCCCAGTTTCTGGTTTCAACTGAGACAAGAGTCCTGATTGTGATCTTAGCAAACGTGAGTTCTGCTCTCATGTCACTGGGTTTACTCCTAAGGGATTTCTTCTGGTTTGCACAAGTATAAGTGAGATCTGAGTTAGGCCCATAAAACAGAAATAGCTGAACACCAAGAGTACAGCTCTTCTCACAGATAGCTGGAGTGCTGGATCCATCTATGGTATAACTCCATTGATTTCATAGCATTAGCCCTTATATAACACTTTACTTCTTCAGAGTGCTTTTGCAGACCTTAATCAGTTTTTGCAATGAACTTGTGAGGTATCAAGGTAGGTACCATTATTTACATTTTACAGATTAAATAAATAACAAAGAAGAAGCTTTGGGAACTTGCCCAAGATCACACAAGCAAGCAGTGGCAGAACAAGATCAGAACTTTACTCTCACAGGACTTTTTCTCAAAGCCACCAGACATGCTATCCTGAAAGTAGAGCCAAGGAAGAAGGAAGCCAAAACTTAAAATACAAGTCCCTGGCTCTTGACTTCACAATGGTGAACTTGAAGAACAAGTTTTAGTTTTTGCTTCAGGGACCTAAGAAAATGCTTTCTTTGTCTTGCAACAATGACACACTTAATGCTGCTAATCACTGTCCATTCTCTCTCATGGCATCAATGATTCTAGTCACTGCTGGCTGCCTGCAGTTGAGGATGTGAAACCACAAGCAGTGTGCCATTGATGTCATACCATGAACATACAAGAGCATGATGATACATGAGATCTAAGAGAAGATCCTTGAGACTAAAAGGGAAGCAATCTCACAAGCCATATTTTCACGCCCCTCCCATACCCCCAAAGGTGGACAATGGCAAGCCAGGCCTGCACTTGCTTAACTCCATTTGTCCTTCCCTAAGGGAGGTTAGAGGCATTGGACACCCATGATAGGCACACCCCACTCTGTCGCAATATCCCAACATGAATGTCCTCTGATCCACAGTCTCTTGTGAGTTTGCAGTCCTCATTTGGAGCAATGAATGATAGCCTCCAGTGTATTGGGAATCAGGCCTGTGGGTCTCCAGTGTCAAGTGAGTCATAATGTATTAGATCCGAGCACTGCCCCCACGGGTGTTTAGTCTCAACAAACCCAACTAATTCAGATTTAACTTAGCTCTTAATATGCTACATTGCTGAGTCTTCTAATTAATGCCACATGTTGCAGTCAGCTGTCACACTGAATAAATGTTTACAAAGCTATTAACGTACTGTATTTGTAAATCAGCCCAGCTCCTCTTTGGAAATCATGTGGTATGCATTTTCCCCTCAAAGATGAAAAAGTTTTAACAATAATGAATACATTATTTTGCAGCGACAGACACTTCCTGAGAATTCGCTGTTAGTTTCCCTGGGCCACAGCTGCTATCCAAAGGATATAGGGTTGTTGGTTGTAGCCATGTTAGTCTAAGAACATAGACGCACAAGGTTCTTTGGGGAGATGTGATATCTTTTATTAGACCAACTAAATAGTTGGAAAAATTGTTCTTTGCAGACCTGCATTTTGCATATTTGCTTCTATTCTACCCAGGAGAGCACACGTTCACCAGCAGGCTCTCCCTTATGCCTGAAGAAGGGTTTTTATGCCCGAAAGCTTAGAAAGAATATTTTTTCCAATTATTTAGTTGGTTTAATAGAAGATATCACATCTACCCAAAGCAACTTGTTTATCTAAAGGATATGAAGGTTATTGCTCTCCTTGTGGCCATTTCGTTTCGTTTCAGATTCAGACATGTTGACAGTTGAAACGCTGAACCTGAAACGAAACACAGGGCTTTGAAACAGCTCCAAAATGAAACAGGCCATCTGAAATGTTTCAGAAATTTTCCGAAATGATTTGGATGTTTCTGATCTGTTTCGAGCTGTTTCAGAGGCAAGCTTGAAGCGGGGAGGGAGGACTGCTCTGATATTGATATCTGGAACTGGCCAGTGACAACGATCTGTCCCCAAGGTCCCTTCCAACCCCAGTGCTGGGGAATTGAACCGGGAGCTGGGGAATTGAACCAGGGGCTGGGGAATCAAAGAGGAAGCTGGAGAATCGAGCCGGGGGCTGAGAGAGTGTTCAGGTTCCTGAACATTGCCCCAATTCCCAGTTCAATTCCCCAGCTTCCCGATCTTTCCCCCAGCTCTTCTCAGGAGGGGCGCAGGCCCCCAGATGATACAGGATGACAGCAGGCTGCCACTGCCAGCTGGTGATGGTGGCAGCTCTGGGCTATTTCCCCAGGTGGCAGCAGCAGCCTGCTGAAACCCCATGCAGATCCAGGGACTGCACCCCCTGAGAAGAGCTGGGGGAATGATCAGAGAACTGGGGAATTGAACTGAGAGCTCCAGATGACTGCTGGAGCCACCCCAGCTCCCAGGCAGCGCGCCGTGCCCTGCTGAGCCGTGCTGCACCCACCTGATGGTGCAGCTGCTGTGCGGGTGCCAGGTGGGGGGAGGGGGTGATCCCTGCTGCCCTCTGCTGCTGTGCAGGGGGGCTCTGCCAAGCCTTCAGAGGCCCCAGCCCCCGCTGCCAGAGCTGGAGAGTATGGGGCTTTTTTTTTTTTAAACTCCGCATTCACTGGCTGTGGAGCATGTGGATGACAGCATGCTGCTGCTGCCGGCTGGGGCCAGCACTAGCACTCAAGTCTGCTTGGCACAGCCTGTGCCAAGCACAGGGAAGAATGCAGTGTTGGCACTGGCCCCAGCTGGCAGCAGTAGCCTGCTGTCATCCTGCACACAGATCCAGGGGCCCATGCCCCCCAGGAGGGCTGTGCGGCTGTGCCAGACTTCTCCCAGGGGGAGCAGGCCCCAGATCTGCATGTGAGATGAGAGCATGCTGATGCTGCTGGCAAGTGATACCCGTTTGCTTTGAACAGTTTAAGGTGCAGTTTCACAAAGACTCCTAAACCTATCTCCTTGAAATTTGGTAGTCTTCATGACCACAGAAGATGCTAGCATCTCTGCAAGTTTCATCCAAATTGGGCAAGAAATCACAACATTATAGGCAGTTTTGTGATTCCCCATTATAGCTTACGGCTGAAACACCGACTCACCGTTGAAATTCCGAAACAGCTCTGAAGCGGTTTCGACCGAAACAAACGGGACAGTGATCCAAAACACTAAACAAATCACTGTCCCTCCAAAATGCCGAATCTGAAACAAAATGAAACACAGCCATTTCAGACAACCCTACAAAACACTGAAATGAAACACTGTCCCTCCGAACTGCCAGATCCAAAAGTGAAACAATACACAGGTGTTTCGCACAGCCCTAATGACCAGTGTCTTTCTGTGAAGTGCCATGAGTTAGACCAGGGAACTGCATGTCTATCAGCTCCCTCTGTTTGCAACAGCTCCCCTTAAGAGAAACCACTTCACAAAACTAATGACACTACAGCAGTTCTTCAAACTGTGTCTCGCTTCTAGGCCAAGAAAAAAGAACTTGTTGGAAACTCTGTAATAAAAGCAGCAATTTATTGAACCCCTCTATAACAATAGTATATGAAATGAAAAGAGGAGAGAAAGAGAGAGCAAAAGTAGAAAAGAGTAGCAGTGAATGAATGCAGTACAGGAAGTTGATCATAAGGCAGGTTGCTAAGGGATTCAGGTTTAGGAGACAAAATAATAGAATAATAGAAAATTAGGGTTGGAAGGGACCTCAGGAGGTCATCTAGTGAGTCCAACCCCCTGCTTAAAGCAGGATAATTTCCAACTAGACCATTCCAGCCAGGGCTTCGTTGAGTTGAGCCTTAAAAATCTCCAAGGATGGAGCTTCTACCACCTCTCAGCCTGTTCCAGTGCTTTACCATTCTCCTAGTGAGAGTTTTTCTTAATACCCAACCTAAATTTCCCTTCCTACAACTTGAGATGATTGTTTCTTGGTCTGTCACCTGCCATCACTGAGAACAGTCTAGCTCCATCCTCTTTGTAACCATCCATAAGGTAGTTAAAGGCTGCTATCAAATCCCAGTTTAATCTTCTAAATAAATAAGCCCAGTTCCCTCAGTCTGTCCTCATAAGTCATGTGCCTCAGCCCCCTAACCCTAACCGCTCCCCCCCTCCCCCCCCCCCCCCCGCTGGACTCTCTTCATATTGTCCACATCCTTTCTGTAGTGGGGGGCCCAAAACTGAACACAGTACTCCAGATGTGGCCTCACCAGTGCTGAATAGAAGGGAATAATTACTTCCCTCAATCTGCTGGCAGAATAGAAGGGAATAATTACTTCCCACAATCTGCTCCTACTAATGCAGCTCAGTATGCCGTTAGCCTTCTTGGCAACAAGGGCACATGTTGATTCATATCCTGTAACCCCCAGGTCCTTCTCTGCAGAGCTGCTGCTTGCCCAGTTGGTCCCAAGCCTATAGCAGTACATGGGGCTCTTCTGTCCTAAGTGCAAGACTTTGCACTTCTCCTTTTTGAACTTCATGAGAATCATAGAAATTAAGGGATGGAAGGGACCTTGAATGATCATCGAGTCCAACCTCCCTACTCTGGGCAGGAATGAGATTTCTTTTGGCCCAATCCTTCAATTTGTCTAGGTCTCTGAATCCTAGCCCTACCCTCCAGCATATCTACTACTCCCCCAAGCTTGGTGTCATCCACAAACTTTCTAAGGATGCACTCCATCCCATCTTCTAGATTGTTAATGAAGATATTGAACAAAACCAGCCCCAGGACCAACCCCTGGAGCACTCCACTTGATACCAGCTGCCAACTAGACCTTGAGCCATTGATCAATCACTACCCAGTGAGCCTGATGATCCAGTCAGCTTTCCGTCCACCTTACAGTCCATTCATCCAACTCATAATTCCCTAAATTGTTTGCAAGAATTCTATGAGAAACCGTATCAAAAGCTTTGCTGAAGTCAAGATATATCATGTCCACCGCTTCCCCACATGCACAGAGCCAGTCATCTCATCATAGAAGGCAATCAGGTTATTCAGACATGACTTGCCCTTGGTGAATTCATGCTGACTGTTCCTAATCACTTTCTTCTCCAAGTGCTTAGAAATGGATTCCTAGAGGACTTTCTCCATGATTTTTCTGGGGATTGAGGTGAGGTGGATTTGGTCTGTAGTTCACTAGATCCTCCTTTTTCCCTTTCCTAAAGACAGGCACTATATTTGTTCTTTTCTAGTCATCTGGGACCTCCCCTGTTTGCCATGAATTTTCAAAGATAATGGCTAGAGACTTCCTCAGCACTCTCAGATGCATTGCATCCAACCCCATGGACTTGTACCAGCTTTTCTAAATAGTCCCTAACCTGTTCTTTCACCACTGATTGCTGCTCCCCAGACTGTGCTGCCTGGTGCAATAGTCTGGGAGCTGACCTTGCCTGTGAAGACCGAGGTAAAAAAGCATTGAGTATTTCAGCCTTTTTCTCCTCACCTGTCACTAGGTTGCCTCCCCATTCAATAAGGGACCCACACTTTCCCTGACCTTCCTCTTCGTGCTAACTTACTTGTAGAAACAAACCCTTCTTGTTACCCTTCATTGTCGTTTGCTAACTGCAACTCCAGTTGCACTTTGGCCTTCCTGATTTCATTCCTGCATACCCAAGCAATATTCTTATACTCCTCCCCGGTATTTGTCCAAGCTTCCACTTCTTGTAAGCTTTCTTTTTGTGTTTAAGCTCACTGAAGAGTTCTCTGCTAAGCCAAGCTGGTCACCTGCCATATCTGCTATTCTTCCTGCACATTGGGATGTTTTGTTCCTGCACCCCCAGTAAGGTTTTTTTTAAGTACAACCAACTCTCCTGGACTTCTTTCCCCCTTGGACTGGCCACTGAGGGGATCCTGTCCATCTGTTCCCTAAGGGAGTCAAAATCTGCTTTTCTGAAGTCCAGGGTCCATACCCAGCTGCTCTCCTTTCCTCCTTTTGTCAGGATTCTGAACTCAATCATCTTGTGGTCACTGCTGCCCAAATTGTCATCCACTTCTACATCTCCCATCATTTCTTTTTTTCTGTTTGTGAGCAACAGGTCAAGAAAAGCCTGGCCCCTAGTTGGTCTCTCCAACACTTGCACCAGGAAGTATCAAGAGATTCTGAGGAAGAAACAACAAAAGCAAACCCTTCCTGTCAATTGTCAAGCTACATACCCTCTTACTGCTTTTTTCCTTGCCTAAAATTTTTGGAAGAAATATCCTTAGGGGACTTTTATATCTTCTGCTTCCTAGGTCCCCAAACCTTCTACATCTTGTTCCTCTAATATCCTGCAGAAGCAATGGGAGACTCTAAGACTTGGGAGGCCTGGGTTCAAGACTCACACTGCTACAACTTTGTGCGTCACTTTGGACAAGTCACTTAGGCTCAGACTCTCAAAGATACCTTGGGAAATCCAATAGGATTTAGCACCTTAGTGGGAGACAAACACTTTTGAAGAGCTTGTCTTTACCTTTTGCATGCCACAGTTTCCTTCTCACAAATGGGGATATTAGCTTTATCTTATGCCACAGGGTTTGTGAAAATAACTACATGGAGGTTTGTGAGTTGTTGAGAACAAGGATAATGGAAACCATATAAAGGATAATGGAAACCAAGTTAAAACCTGGCAGCTACAATAGGAAAGCTTTCCCCCAGTCTTCTCTGAAGATATTTGCTCCTCAGACAAGGAGACTGCCAGGCTTTTCCAGCATACAAAATGTCCATTGTATTGAATCCTGACCCACAGGTGGTTCTGTGATTCAGGCTTTCTGTGCACTCAAAGAATGAACATAAAATGACAGCTGGGAACTGGAATCTCCAAAAAACTGAAATTCCATTTAAGCATATCAGAATAAAACATGCTTTCCTTCTTAGCTCTGGTCACTGTAAAAATAACAATAGGTCTCTACAGAGTTACATTCAAAGAGTTTTGCATATGATAACAAATTTTTCCTCATAGCAAGCCTTGAGCAGGTAGTTGATACTGATAGACCTAGCTGAAATTTTCATTTTTTTTCAGTTTCAACAAAATGTCAATGGAGAAAAAATAATATCTATATCTGTGTTTCATCTGGATGAAACATTATCCCCAATTTTTAGCCAGCTATGAAGAGGGTAAGAGGCTTCAAAATTTGAAATAATAGCTAGTCCTCTTGATTTTACAAATTGCTAAACTGAAGCAAAGCAGTTAAGTGATTTTCCCAGTGCCACACAGTGGATGAATTCGGATTAGATTTGATGAATGTCTTGTTTGCAGGAATGAGCTCATCACACTAGGAATCTACTATACCAGTTAAGAACTCTACTTCACAGCTTTTCTGTTTTTGTAGTATTCATTGCACATCACTCATAATGCTGGGAGAGTTTTGATTTTCAAATAGGAAGTAAAAAGTAACTTCGTGCCAGAAATAATAATAAGACCATATGCTTGGCACCCTACTTCTATATACCCTTGTTCAGCTGATTCCTTTTCATCCATGAAGGAGTTAGATAGATCCCTCCAACAGTTTATTTCTCTCCACTTTCTCAAAGACTGAGGGCCAACCATCCATTGAAGGAAAGCATAAATTCCCCTAAATCAGAAATGAGAGACACATACACTCATCTTACTTCTTTCTTTACATATGTGAGGAGAACTGTCTATTGCAATACTTGGCATTAGCAGCATATGGTTCACAGGGCATTGGCTATCTAGATGCTTTTTGGAGCCTCCGATGCATTGTTGACCCTTAAAAATGATAATTCTGAATAAGAATGGCTTGATAAATCATCATCATCAATAATTGTATTGTTGGATGTTGGATGCATTTACAAGGAGCTGTGTGAGATTAGGTAATAAAACATGCATAGTGATGATTATCTTGCATTTGTGTCTAAACCCCAGATACAGCTTTTGTCCCAGCATCAGAGAAGGCTGAATGATATCCATAGTCCTCTAGCTTTTCTCTTTCTTTGACTCACTCCTGCCCCTTCATATGCACATGGGTATGAGTGATCTTTGCTCTACTGAGCACTCAGAATTGACTCTAGTTCAGACAGGGAGAGGGGGCTTGTCCCCTTATCCCTTACCTAATAAATGCTTATATTCTAAATTGAGACTAAAGGCATGAATGTATGAACAGTTTAATGGGAAGAAAAAAGGAGTAGGGCTTTATGGCACATTAGCACTAACTGCCTATGTGCATGTTCTTACCCTGTGGCAAGTAGCCCACAATGGAAGGCATGCATATATTTCTAAACTCCTCACTACCTTTGTTCCAGTCATCCAAGGAGCTGTCTCCACCATGGGCAATGTCTACATTGCACAAAAAGGAATGTTTTTAACTTGGTTTGGCTAGCCCAAGTTAGTCAACTTGGATTAATCATCAGTAAAGGCAAAGCAAGTTGGTTTTTGATTTGGATTAACAAGTTTGGTTTTTACTTTGGGTTGAACTTGAGTTCAACCCTGTGTTGCTCTATAGGCCTAATCTCAAGCTGCTAACTTACCTTATGTCTTGTCTTCACTACTATTTTAAGCCAGGTTAAGAACACACCTGTTTTTTGCCATGCAGACATACTCTAGGGTTCTCTCTAACCCCTGAGACTAGTTTGCCTTGCGCACTGAATGGGGAAGTGTGCTCATAACATTAAACTTCCCTCATTAGGCAGAACATTCCTCTTTTTAACCTCTTTAACCTACAGCATTCCCATTGGGAGGGTCCTGTCTCCATACTTCTCAACTGCCCTTAATTAGATTGGGCATTCCTGCCTCCACTGTATATTTACAATTTAGGAACAGGAAAAAATATAGCCCACACTTAAGGGCTTTCTTCCCTAGTTTGTTTGCTTGGTTGAGATTTCGGACAGGGGGAAGTAGAAGCTTACAAAGCCCAGTGGAACAAAACATGGCCTTTGATTGCTTGAGAGGGAATTTGTGGGGTGTTTATATAATTCTTTAGGGCACACCAATTTCATATCTTGATGAATTTTCCCAACAGCTCTCTTTCTCCTTCCGCATATGTGCGAGCACGCACACAAACAAATCCTCTGCCTTTCACTCTTATTGTGCCATCAGCCTCTTAATAATATTATTGTTGATGTCTTTTCATTCCCAATGCCAAACCTGATTTGGAGATTGCGGCACTGAGGGCTTCAGTTTGAGTGCTGCAGACAGAAAACTGGAGTCCTAAGTGACTAGAGCCTTCAGACAATCTAATTGTTATTGGCATTTGTGTCTGATTGTTCATCAAAGGGGATTTGACTTGCAGGCCAAATCATTCTATTACTGGGGTTCCTTTCAGCCTCTCTTCTAACAAAAAACACAGTCAGCGGCAGAAGAATCAATTGCAATATCTATATACATCTATCTATCAGTGCGGCATTTGTGTGTGTGTAGAGGGGATGGAGAGGAAGCGGGGGAGGGAGATCAGCCACATTCCATTTGAAATGGATGTGTGAGCAAAGGATTGGAGAGGCGGCAGTATTGCATTACAGAAAAAGACCTAATTAAAGAATATACCATTTTTTATGGTAGGTGGAGGAAGGGGGCTAATTATATTAAGGTCATTTCACCTGTCAAAACTTTCCCTTTAGTAGTGTCCTCAGTGCCCCGGGATAACATCCAGATTTCTGCTGAATGGCCCCTCTGTTCCTGCTCAGGAGGCCTGACTATTGGATCATGAAGCAAGCTGAATGAAAAGAGCCCTGAGAGCACCCTCTTGCATTACTGCCAGTCTGGATTCTTTTCCTCAGATTTTTACTACCTTTCGTTCCTGCCATCACCTAGTGCAAATCAGCCTGGTCTGATGTAGTCCATCCCAACTGCCAGGAGGGGTTGGGGGAGATTTTAAGGCTCTTGGGTGCTCTCCTGTTGTCTAGAACACAAAAGGATCGGTCCAGCCTGAAATAATTAATTAGACCTGTGGATGCCACTTCTGAGATAGGCACGAATGGAAATATCAAAGCAGAGAAAAGGGGAACGTGCTGTTATTAATTACAAGTCAGGGGAGCTGAAGATATGGGTGAAAAACTGGGTGTCCTGCTGATGAATTTGTGAATTGCCAATCTCTTCTGGAAAGTATTCCAATTCATTAGGCTGTTTCACTATTTAAGGGCAATAGGCAGACCTTCTTTTGTAAGATTATTTTTCAAGGCAGACAGATGTAGGGTGGAGGACTTTGCCCTGCTGACATTAACAGGTACAGGTAATTTGGGGAAGGAGAAGGTGGAAGTTTCACAAAAGGTCCATTCACAATCATGCAGTTTATAGTTGTTACCATGGAAGCAGAGCAGAAATTTCTGAGATCAAAGGCCTCTCTCCAAAAGTGCTGCCCAAGTACATTGGATAGAACACCATTGAAGTCAAGGAAAGAAATTGGCCTGGAATATCTTATACCAGCTAAATACCAGTATGAGAGAGAGGGATATAATATCTGAAATCAGATACAAACTTCCTCAGAGTTTAGGAGTGTTTTTGGTTCCTTTGACTGGGTATTCAGACACTGAAATGTTAACAGCCCCATAAGTAGTTAGATTTTTATTCCATTATGGAGATAAGCTTAGATCCTGATATCCAGAGCAGAGCTAGTCAAACTTCCCCATGTTTCAGTGGAACTGCTCATTCCAAATAATTGCTGCAGAATCCAACAGGAACCTTAGTATTTGTCTTAATGAGATGAAATCCCTAGTACAGTACTAATTTAAGGGGCTCTCCATAAGGACAACATTTGGAGCTGATAGCTAAAGGAAAAGAAAAGTCTGAGAAGGCCAAAGGGATTGTTTTTCACTGTGTTCAAAATCACATGCATTAATGACAACATATTAACCAGTCTCTTGTGTGAGAACCTCCTCCTGTGCAGCTTCTAACATGAGTCAGGGTTCCTTTGTCAGTCTGCTTCTTGAATCTTCATACTTTTTCAGTTGTAAGTTTAATGCATATTTTTTCCACTGTTATTTATATTGGGCCAAATTCAAAATTTGTCCCAGGGAACCTAGCTGACTTGTCTGCCTCTGTCTTTGATTTTTCCTTTCAATTTTCTAACTGTAGGATTTAATTTTGTAAAACATTTTGGATACAATTCTTATTAGCAGTCTAACTGAAATCAGCTAGATTGGATTAATGGACATCCATTAGGAAACAGGACTGGTTGTTTGGAACTGACTGGGTGGCTACTCAGATTAGAATAGCAAGGTCTGTACATGCTTTTGCCTGTATTAACACTGAGGACCAGACCCTCAGCTGGGATAATAAACAGAAGTCAAAGGAGTTATGTTGATGTACAATCACCTGAAAATTTGGCCCAAAGCAAGTTGTGGGAGTGACTCCTAGCCAGCCTGTGCCTTTTGGAAAGCCTGCCACATTTTCAATAAAACTTGAAGCAATGGGAAACACAGACTGAGGAAGAGACAGCACTTGAATATTTTGGTGTCTCTCTTTTGACAGGCACTCCAACTGCCCAAGTAAAGCACTGCAGGAGAGAAACCTAAAAAAGCAGAGGAGCATCCAGTGCCGTAACTTGAATCATATAAAGAGCAGAGACAAAGCATGGCATTGTAGGCAGTGGCGTTTGAATAAGAAGACCCTTAAGAGACCTGCAACTTCTCTCTAATCTGATCAGAGAGCAACATTCTTGTAATTCCCTCCAGGTCACTCAGAATTCCTTGGGCTTATCAGCCAGGTAAAAAAGAAACCTTCCCATTTGATATTAAAACCCCACAGGCTACATCTAGCAGGATGGAATACAATGCGATAAACAGAATATATGCAATACAAAACATTGCCTACTTAACATGCATACACAGATATTTGCATACTGCTTCTATAGCCTCTACTACCACTAGTATTATAACATAATTAATTCATGAATAACACTTTGCATTCAGATAATGCTTTGTACCTTCAAATCGCTTTGCAAAGTAATAATTCATAAGTATGCTGTTATTTTCGAAATGTAGCATGCACCACCTATTATTTCCGTCCCCTGCACCAATATCCAACAACACATCTACTCTCCTTTACATTTTGCTTCCAGGTGCCAGTAAATTACAGCACTAACCCTGAAGAAGGGACAACAAGGCACAAAGCAGAAGCAGCTCAGAAAGTCACAGTTCTCTCCTTAGTTTTCCAAATGCTCCAGGAAGGAAGAAATCTGATATGAGCCTTAAGTCCATGACTAACCCATACAAAATGAGCTCAGCTCTGCTGGACAGTTAGTGTTAGAAACCTTCCCACCTAATTCATGAAGGGAGTAAATAGGCATGTACCTTTTTATGCCTGTGTGTCTTGAACCATCAATGTAAGAGGTGGCTCCTGCTGTAGCGATCTGCATGGAACCAAAAGGGAGGTGCACAAGTTGTAAGAGGGAAGATTTAGAAAGGCACCAAGAAGTTAGTCTGGGTGCTTATGGCTAAACTGGTGTTAAAACAACTTTGTAAATGGTTGCTTTACTAAGAAGCTGATTTATTTAAGAAGCATGGAGTAATCTGGATACTTAGCAGTTAGTACACGAAACACTCCCTGATATTACTGTCTTGCAGGAAGGCCTAAGGAAATGTCTACACAGGCAAATGAAGGTCTGATTATAGTTTGGGTAGGCATATGCATACCAGCTTTAATCTACCTAGTGTAAGTAATGATAGTAGTAAAGGCACAGCTGAGTAGAGCAGCAACATGGTGTATAGCTAGGGTCCCTTGCCAGGTTGTCTTCTGGTTGTTACTCCATGCTGAAACTTGTGCATTACCACAGTTACCCACAGAAACTAGTCTAAAGCCAGCGACTGCAGTCATACCACTTGGCTGTTTAGACAAACTCACTAATTCAAGCACTTTGTACCTAAAATACCACTACTCTCTTCAGTTGGTACTGGTCACTTTAAATCAGCAGAAATGCCAGTGCCCAAGATCTCAGTGATTTCAAATGGAAAAGGAATCAGTTCTGGAACTTGCATTTGCCCTCAGTCCCACAAAACCCATGCGTGAGCTGGAAAGGTGGAAGGGCTGAATGTATGGGGTAGGGAGATAATAAAAATAGAGTTATGTTACCACTGAAAATCTGAAAGAAAATTTAAAAATGATATTTTCTGAAAACTTTCATTTTGAAAAAACAATTGATTTTTCAATCCCCCCCTGCAACTCCCTCCCCACAAAAAAAGGATTACTGAACATTTTGACCATCGCTACCTGGGTAGAATTTAAAAGCCATACTCAAAAGTATTTAGGTGTCTTATTCTACTTCAAATCAATCTCTTTGAAAAGCTAGGTGTAATGGTCTTACCAAAAGCTTGATTCATTTAGAGACCTCAAAGAATAATCTGGGAAAGATCCTAGATGGAAACCCCTTGACATTCAGAAAAGATAACACTGATACAGGTAACAAATTTTGCAAATAGCCCAAGTCGTCATATTGGAGTGAACCAAACCCTTTGATTCAAACACCATGAATTTTAGGCTGTTTCAAATGTAATGCTGATTCCCAGTGTTGCAGTTTGAGCTCATCTCTCGTTTCATTTTTAGAAGCATGTCTCAATCTTTATTTTCCTTGAATATGTCACACCGACCTGAATAACACACAACGCAGAGGAAGTTCATGGCTATGTGTATGGGAAGGAGGCTGCCAATGCTCTGTGGTATCATATAGAAGTACTAAAATGCAGGGTCATGCACTTCTCCCCTTCAGTGCACACACAGTTACCTCTGTCGGCTTTTTCCTGAATTAGAATATTTTGATTCACTCCAAAGAAAACTGGAGAGCTCTTGCTTCCTTTATAAAGGTTTCTCTTTGAATTACCCTGAGACTGGGTAGCCAACAGCACCCTGATTTTGCTTTACTCTCTCATTTCAAGTGGAGATGTTGTTCTTATTTGATTCATACACAACGACATAACATTGTTGCAAGCTGTTTAATAGTTGTCACATTCCATCCTAGAATAGACTGCATTGCATCCATGGGTTCTCAGCCTGTGCCCAAACACCCCATCTGCAGCTGCTGATTCATAGCTAACATGAAATTCCCATATGGCCTGATCTAGTGGCCAGAGCCTGGCTTCAGTGAAAGCAATAGCCTTCCATTGACTGCAGTTGGCTGTGTCTCAAGTCTTACAGGAGCCTGTCCTTTCCACAGAGTTACACTGTGCTAGAACTGTTAGTGCTTGCGTGGGGGGAGGTGGAGTCCCTTTAGGATGATTTCAGCCTATGCCTCATGGTGTACTGGAGCATTTGATAACTTTTATTCTGGTTTTCTATGAATAGAGCTTTACTCTAAGATCGTTACAAGCAGATTTCAACCCAGTTTGCAAAATGGAAATGGATATAGCTTTGCCTGCCTTGGAAAAGGACAGAGGACCTGGAGAGAGAAGAGTGATATGATTGATGATGATTGCCACATTGCTTATGGAGGAGGCACATAAATAGGATTTTTTTTCCAGTTGTTTAGTTTATTCTGATTATTGCCAATTGCAGGGTTTTTTTTAATTTCCTCTTCCATATTGTTCTTGATCCTCTAAATTAATTTAGGTTCTGCTAGCCCCGTATCCATTTCCCCCCCCCTTTTATTTTCTTTCTATTGCTTTCTATCTGCTTTTTCTTTCTTTCTTTGGAGAAGGGTACAGCTCTCTGGGGACTGGTCATTTGAGGAAGTATGGTTAAAGACTTGAGTTTGGGGAATGATGCAACTGAAAACTGAGTTCACTCATTCAGGTTTATAACACATTGTAAAGGTGTAATTAAGCTGGTATATCTGCAAATACATTCAATGTGAAAAATAAAAGTTCTGGTGGTGAAATAAGGAACCTGATGGTCCTGATCTCCAGTTTTACTTTTTTTTGTGGGGGTGAAGGGCATGGTGGAGGGGTGGGGGCTTTTCTAAGCTTAGCTCTGAATTCTAGCTGGAGATGCTTTCTCACATGATGATACTTTCAGTACTTTTAAATCAAGCTCTTCCAGGTTTTTCAAATATTAAGAATTCAGATATTAACTTGATCTAGTTTTTTGTGATTCTCCTGATTTTGACCTTCCATAAAACTGGTGGAAGTGTTTCTAATTTTGACAATATTTCACATAAAATATAAAATAATAAAATATATAATAACATTCTCCTCGTGTAACTAGCTTCCCTTTTGATCTCTAGTTGCAGGCAGACTCTTCTGAGATACTGAAGGGCTCAAAGATTTTTAAGGGGACAGGGTGCTTTTACTTCCACTTACTGTTTTTTAGCTTAGCCCTCATATTAGTGACTGAATTTTATCACCACATATTTGGTGAGCTCTTTCTACTACGCATACCAATCAGAAGTTGCAGGAGTGGGTATGTACTGGGGCTGATGTTCTGCAGACATGAGGACGGGGCTAGAGTGGAGCAGAAGACTCTTCTGAGGCAACTTGAACTGCCACTATTCTTGTCCTGAACCTACTGGACACTTCAGTCACCAGCACCATATGGGAA
Organism: Alligator mississippiensis; assembly: GCF_030867095.1. Lineage (NCBI taxonomy): Eukaryota > Metazoa > Chordata > Crocodylia > Alligatoridae > Alligator > Alligator mississippiensis. The sequence goes on from NC_081833.1 coordinate 24,846,568, forward strand.
AGATGTCTGAAATCACTACATTTCGGATAACTCTTCAAAATCCCTGCTCCACCCAGTCTTAAAGCTCCATTTGCTTCTGGTGTTCTGAACCCTAAATTACATGAAGGTCCCCAGTTGCTTCTATTTCATCTCCCTATGCAAAAGTCCCTATTGTGCTGGAAGCAAACAGTACTGCTACCGGAAGTGTTCTTGACACCTATATAAATGTGTTCTTTGTGCTTTTGTGAGTAATCTCTCTGCCCTTCTGCAGCTCTGTCTATACTGGGTAGATGTGCAGACTGGGAGGGCCTGAGTTCCAAAAGCTACATTTCATTGAGTAATTAATTAGTGATTCTTGACCCCAGGCAGCATCAGCCCTTTGACAATAACAAGATTGCAGCCTTGTGTATAAAAGGGACCCCTTGCCCTTGCTTCTCTCATTACATTAGCTAAAACCCTCTACAGGAGAGATATAAACTGCGTAATGGTGTGTACATGCAAGCAGTCACGCTTACTCACACTTTCAGTTTGTTTTTGCTTCAGAGTTAACTCAAGCTGTTACAGAAGTGTTGTCCCTAATATGCCCTGTCATCTACACACAAATCCCCCTCGCCTGTGTATAGTGATGCTTTCAACCTGGCACTCCTGTGACATAAATCAGGCTTCTGCTTAAGCTGGCCATTCACCCATTTTGCAGTGGGGACATAGGTTTAATCATTTGAGTCACAATAATCCTCCAGTGTCTTCCCACAATTCTCCGAGTGTCTAGAAAGACAGACCAGTTCCCCCTCAAGTCATTCATCATAGAGTGGTTCCACTTATTGCAGTACAAAGAGAATGGAGTGCGTTGAGAAAAACAAAGACGATTATTCAGGTCTGTTTATTTTAATGAGTCTGGTTGCACACAGGTGTTGCTCACTTAAGATAGTTCTGCTGTGGAGACATGATTTGTAAAGTTACTGTTACAGATCAGTATGCACAGAAAAGCTTGCCTTTACACATGAAATCTTTAGCATTTGAAGACTTCTAAAACAAACTTCTCTGATAATGAAGGAGCTTCAGGTGGTGGAGCTCATCCAGAGGTGTATGTGTATGGCTTACTTTGTTTAGTCATGGCCAAGGTTTATTTCTGGAAAGAATGTATTTACCAAGGGATGCTACAGGGACGGGCTTCAGTGTAAGACCCTAGGTATTTGAACAGAGAGGAATTTGGGAACAGTTAGTTTTGGTGCTGAGATCCAGCTTCATTAAATTCCAGATTAAATTGTGATTACCCATTAAGTCTCTTTTCTGATTATTATATGCTTTGAATATAATGGGGCACTTTTTTCCCAACTAAGAGAAAGGTGTAACATCTCCTTTGAAATGATGATCATGTGGCTTTGGAAAAGCAATTGGCAGATGCCACCAAGAAACCTGTCTCAGACCTCAAAAAAGGAAAGGTGGCTTGGTTGTTAAGGGATTAGACTGGGAGTCTGGAGAACTAGGTTCATTTTGCAGATCAGTCTTACGTTTCTTTTTCCTTCATCATTGGCCCACACAATATAAGACTTGATGCAGAACCCATTGAAATCAATGGAAAGGCTCCAGTTGTTTACAGTGTTCTTAAGATCAAGCCCTTAAATAAGAAAAGAGAGGCAGGGGAAAAATCAAGAATAGAAACTGCTACAGATATGAAATGGAGTTGAGTGCAGTTGCCGTACGAATCTTAATTGTTGCATTTCCTGACTTCTTGTGTTTTTAGCTGTGCAGACATAATGTTGTGCTAATGGAGTTTTTTGTAATAGTCAAGAGAAATACTGTAATGCAATGCCAGGGCTGCATTCTAAATTGGGAAACTTAAAGACAGCTAAATGCTCAGCACTGCCCCCTACACACGGACATTGTAGCAATTGCAATCCTTTAAAATCGCAAACAATAAATGCATTTTGTCACAATCTGACAGTGCAATCTTATGGAATAGTAGCACACAGTAAAGTATGATACAGTACAAAACCATACCTTTTTATTATAGAGCAAAGTACAACTGAGTGTAATGCAACACAGTACAGGGCAGAGGAATATAATATATTGCAATTCAATACATGATTATAAAGTAAAATACAATATAGTGCAATGCAATTCAATACAATGTAATGAAGTACAATACCATAGACTTGTAAATTACAATATACCATGATGCCATGCAGCACAACACACATGCAGTGGAGTGCAATACGATACTTTATGAAAGCACATGGCACAATGTGATATACTATACAATCCCTGACAAATGCAATAAGTATCAGCTTTTGTTTTCAGCTGACTGTACTGTGTATTTTCCAGGGAAAACACATCCTCTTTTAGTGGCTTATCCTCTCTTGTCATGTTTAGAAAAGTTGTTTTTTTGTTTTGGGGTTTTTTTGCATGTCATAATGTTTTTCCCTCGTGCCGACATCTTTCAATACAAAAACGATTCTTTGTGTAAACATGCTGAAATGTTGATAAAGGCTAACAACTGAATGGCTAAAACCTAAATAAAACAGAAAGTAAATTAATTTGCATATAGTTTTTCATATAACTCAGTTCAGAGGAAGTAGAGGAAATGGAGAGATCTGAATCTGAGTTTCTTATCTCCATTTTCTGCTTCTCTCCCTCCTTAACCTCTGCCCCTTGAATGCCATGGGAGAGTTGTCTGGATTTTCCATTCTGATTTGAAGCAACAGGTCGTTCTTGTAGGTCTCATGTAGGTTCTGCCCCCCCCCCCCCGTCTTGTTTTTCTCTACCCAGTCTGGTCATTTTATTTTATTCTTCTGTTAATAACCATAAAAAGCTGATGTCAGAGGTTTTCATCATCTGAAAAACTATCCTTTTGCTATTGTCCATATTAGCCACACAGAAGGTCAAAATGCTGATGTGTTAGTATATTAATGCTCATCTTATATTGGGCTTCTGTACCACAAGGTCTCAAATAATCAGTCTCATTATTCCCATTTTATAACTGGAGAAACTGAGATGCAAAGAAAGAAGGGACTTGTCTGAGGTCACCCAGTAGTCCAGTCCAGTGTTGACCCAAAAACAGAACCCAAGTCTCCTGAGTTCCACTTTAGTATAGCCTTTTCACTAATACAGGACTCGATGCACATACACAACAGCCTGGGCTTTGTAAATCAATTCCATACCGATGCCCACATTTGCTTGTGACCACACACAATGCTTTGCTTTTGAATAGGTTGTTCCTGGCTACTATGTTTAGAAGGATTCTACCATATTTGCTAATTTTTAGCAAAACACATCTGAACAATTAAATAAGTCTTGGAAATAAATATAAGGAAAACAACAATCAAATGTCAAGTTGTAGACTACCTGTGACTTCTTGCAGGATGGTTGAGATTAAAAGGGATTCTGAGCCTGGAGACCCTGGTCCTCTATAATAACATGCTTCATCTGTGTCTTTGTAATTCTGTCTGTTACACTCAAAAAAACATATTTACACTCACTTTGCTGGACTTTTAGTGATGGATTTCAATTAGTTATGGTGTACTCAGTATCTGAGCAAAAACTGTCCCTTAACACTTTACTTAACTTTAACCCATAACACCCTTACCAAGGTGAAGCAAAGAAAGACAGCAATTGAATGCAGAAAGAATGGCAAGAGTAAGACAAACTGAAACAAATGAGCAAAGAGTACATCACAGAAGGGATGCAATGGAAAGCAAAGGGTTCACAGAGACAATAGAAAGCAGGCTGAAGGAGTAGGCAACAATAGATTCACTGAAGATGAGATTGAGGAACATAGTTGTGGATTGATAAATGTGGTGTGCCAATTTTGGCAGACAAGGTTCCTTGGGTGAATTTGATATCTTTTATTCGACCAACCCAAATGGTTGGAGAATAGTTATTAAGCAAGCTTTCGGGTTCAAAAACCCTTCGTCAGGCTAAGGAAGCTTCAGCAGTTGGTACGTGCTCTTCCTGGATGGAATGACAAGTAAAGAAGCCAGGGGCTGGGCTGGGCTGGGCTGGGCTGGGGAGTCAGTTGCCAGGCAGATTATAATGTATCAAAAATCCAGTGTCTATGTTTAGTCCATGATCTCTAATATCCAGGAGATTGATGAAATGGATCTCATAGGCTCGTCTCTGGGAAGTGTTGTGTAAGTTTCCCTTGAGGATCAGGACTGAGAGATTGGAGAGAGAGTGGCCCTCCTGTGAGAAATGTGCCCCCACCGGTAATTGGGAGTTTCTGTCTTTGATGGATTTCTGGTGTGCGTTCATTCTGGTGCGCACTTGTTGTTTGGTCTCTCCTACATATCTTCCATCAGGGCATTTGGTGCATTGGATGAGGTATATAACATTTCTGGAGATGCAGCTGTAAGATCCTGGGATGCTGATGGCTCTGTTGTGGGGTGTAGTAATAGTGGGGGTGGTGGAGACGTGCTGGCAGGTTTTGCATTTCTTGTCCTGGCATGGTCTGGATCCTTTTGGTGTGTTCTGGGGTTGAGGAAGTTTGCTTCTGGTGATGAGGTTGGCGAGGTTCGGTGCTTGTCTGAAGGCTAGGATGGGTGACTCTGGGAAGATCTTTTTAAGAATAGGGTCTCTGTGTGGCCGTGTGCCAATTTTGTAACTCTTTAAACTTCCAAGCTGAAAGACTGTCAGATGGCCAATTCTGGAATTGTTGTCATAAGGGTAAAATGATTCTGCCTCCAAGAAGACCATTTCCAGAGTATTTGTGGGATTTGATGACGAATCGGAACAACGAGCACTACCAGAACTTTAAAACAAACATTCAATCATACAACAGTGCATTAAGCAAAGATCATTGTGATGAGATGTATGCTTCATGGACTGTGTGGAGGACTGAATCCAAATGCACCGTGCATGGAAAATCATCAATGTCTGAAGAAATATCTGAAGGAGTTTACAGAGGAGACACTTGGGGAAATGTTCATGAATACCTTGTATAGAAGAAGACCAGGTAGAACAGCTCAAGTTGGTAATGACACAGTGGATAACAGAAACATGGTACCCTATAACAAGTATCCTATTTTGCCTGTCATTTTTATGGACTTTTACACTAGTCAGAAAATAAAAATGAATCCAAGACAGAGTTGAATGGAAGGAGTAGAAGAAGAGGAACAAAGGGAAATGACAAATGCAAGCTATGAAATCCAGATATCAAGTCCATTTTTCAAATATTTCTAAAATTGGAGGCAGGTCAGGTACAAGGTATTGGTTTGGTGCCAGTCCTTAATAAGGATAACTTTCTTCCTGCCCCATTCCCCTCTTATATACCTTCTCAATCAGGCATTTATATTACAGGGAGACAAGCACAGCTACTTCACATCTTCAGTTTCCTGCAGTTGAATATTGGCTGGGGGTTGCTAAACTTGACACAATGGTGTCATCCAAGCTAGAAAACCCAGGCATTCCAATGGTTTGCTGTACAGGAATTTTCATATACCTGATCTTCAAAGACACTAGTAAGCCATGTCAGAACCAGGCTTTCTATTATCTTCAATTATTTGAATCCTATTTGTAGCCATCTTGCAACAGGGACTGTCCAATTGACTGCTAATTCCCACACTAACTTCCCCTGAATGCTGTCATAATTTTTTAGATTGGACTAAGTAGACTGGTAAAACTGTCAGCGATGTATTTGGGGGTTTTTTCAAAGAAACTAAAGTTAGGTTCCCAGGTCTGAGTTTGGTGCTCAAGTCTCTTAGTTTGTCACCCTGGGAAAATGTCAGTGCACAGTTAAGCTAGGGAGTGAATTTAGAGTGTACTGGCTATTATGAGCTTTCTTCCTTTCTAGCACAATGTGTATTTGAGTGCCCCTGCATGACAGTCTAATCCACTTTGAAACTGCAGTGACCAATCTCGCGCTTAGTAAGCACTCATGGCCAGATCCTACTCCACCTATGATGCACCTAAATGTGAACCTATTCTACCTTGCTCACATTCCTGAAAAGCTGTTAATGCGAGAGAGGTGTGTGGGTGTTAGGGCTGTGCGAAGCTTTGGTCCCTGATTCGATTCGGTGGAGATTCGGCCCAATTCGGTGGCCAAATCTCCGAATCTGAATTTAATCAGAGGACCCTTTAATCTCTCTGAATCAAATTGAAACCCTCCAAATCAATTCGGAGAGATTCAGAAAGATTCGGCGATTTGGACATAGACACAGCTTGAAATGTTTTTTCTATATACCTTTAAGTAGCACGTGGCTTGTGAACACTGCAATGCTGGGGTGCATGAAGCATCCCACAGAAGTGCAAGGGGCTCCCCTGTGTGCTCGACAGCAGACCCAGAAGTGGACCATAAGCATTTTTGGGTCCACCAGAGAGCACATGGCCTCCCCCCTCCCCCCACGTCCCCCCGGCTCGGTGACTGGTGCCTTCTGGGTCAGGGGGGGCACGCAGGGTCCCCCCCATGGCCAATCGCTGAGTGAGGTGGGCGCGGAGGGGGCCCAACGCACTCCCCAGTGGACCCAGAAGTGGACTGGAAGTACTTCTGGTCCACTTCCGGGTTCGCCGCCAAGCACGTGGAGGGTCCCCCCGCACTCCTGTGGGATGCTCCATCTGCCCCAGCAATGCAGTGTTCACGAGCCACGCTGGTACCTAGAGGTATGTAGAAAAAACTTTGAAAGCTGTGTCTATGTCTGAATCACTGATTCTCCGAATCAGCATTGAATCTGCAGATTTGGATTCAGCCAAATCAAATCAGGGACAGTGATGTGAATCAACAAATCAAATCACTGTCCCTGATTTGGGGCAAATCCGAATCAAATAGGACCCGCTTCGTACACCCCTAGGGGTATGCTGCCTCCTTATTGCCTTTCAGTGGTTAGTTTTGAAGGCTAAGATGATAGCATGTTACAAAAATAAATGTATTAAAGAATTTTCAGGGATGTAAGCAAGGTGGAATAGGATCGCAGTTAGGTTTCTAATAGGATCAGATCCCATAATGTCTACACAGGGAATTAAAAAAGAATAAGCAGTGCACTGAAATACTTGGGATTTCCTGTGCTGTTGCCACAATATAGAAAAGCCTTCAGAGTTCTTTGAAACATCCAGCTCTGTTCTTTCTAGCCTAGCAGACAGACCTTGAGGGGAAGCTGCTCACCTTGAGGAAGTGTCATCTCATCGTTGGCGATAGAGCAGAGGAAGAGGGAGTGCTTCAACTATTGTTTACCTTAAGCAACTCCCTAATCTGTTTATGTGTCTTTTGTGGCTTCCTTTCCTAGGGGTCTCTTTCCCCACTCCCACCCCTCCCATGTGCACTGGATTGAAATTTTAGGTGCCTAACTCAAGGCTTTGAGTTCTACTATAATGGCCAGGTACCTAATACTGGTAGTTAGGTGCTGTGATGCATAGTGTTGGGGCATCTGTCTCTTTGCAAATTCAGCTTTTGATCCCTGAGGTCCTACAACCTCTACAGCTCATTTGCTAGCCCAGTCTTGAGTTCTAGAGCCAGTGTGAAGAAGGCCAATGCTCCCTGTCAAACTTCTTTCTCCCCTTTTGGTATTGAGAGTTTAGCAGGACAGAACTCTTAGCATTAAAGTAGTAATTGACTCCCAATAATTGCTAGGCCAACCCCATCTAGAGAAACACAAAGAAGTAGACCCACACATCAGGGGTTCTGGTGACAACATCGCAAGCTGGATTCTGGAGCTAGGGTGCTTTGTTATGTCAACATAACCCTGAGATTGCTTTGTGTACCCTTATTTACAGTTTCCTTGCACTGTTTCATATGCTGCTTGGAGTTTAACGAGAAAAACATGTGTTTATGAAAATCCTAGACAAAATGTCCCCACAGCCAGAGTCTTTGTGCATATTTGTTTTCTCAGATGCTGAGATTTCTTTTTCTTTACAGGAAGCACGCACACAACCTTGGAAAACTATAGAAAACCATTTTTTTAAAATTCCCTTGAAAGTAATGCTGAACAGTAGGGTAGTGGGTGAAGCTATAGGGCCATGGTACCTGGGTCATGAACTCAAAGGCTAGGGACAGACATTACACACTAACTGGTTTAAGTGATCAGAAACTGGTTGAAACCTGTAACAGAACAGATGTTCAGTGCACATAAACCAGTTTGAAAATGGCTGAAATTGGTTTGAGAGAACCCTGGTTGAATGTAGTATCAGACTTAACTGATTTGGCTCAAACCGGTTTATGCAATGTCTATCCCAGACCCTTTGCTGGTTTAAGATAAATCAGAGTCCCCCAGCATCCCATCATGTTCTCTGCATTGGGCAGGGCTCTCTGTTCCACAGCAGGGCTGGTCCCTCACCTCTGCTTCCTGGCTGCAGCTCCAGCAGAGACTTGTAGGCACAGCAGTGCCTGCCTGGCTTCTCCCTGCTAATCAGGAATTATTCCCCCCTCCCCTCTGCCTTATGTAGACACCTCAGCATTAGCTAGCAGACCACATGCCGGCTATGGTCTTTGCTGTGGGAGACAACAGACAGACAGGCTTTTTGGAGCTAATCAACAGGTAGCTTAATGTCCTTCCTTGGAAAAGCTGTTTAAGAAGAGCTGTTTTCTCCCCCACTTCCCCTCACCACTCCCTGCTAAGCAGGAATCTCCCACCCCCGCCTTGCTGAGGAGGTGTCTGTGTATTAGCTAGCAGACCACATACTGGCTACAGTCCATTCTGAGTCAACAGGTAGAATCAATAGGCAGAATCAACAGATAGCTGGTAATATCCCTGTGTTGTTTTCTTAATGGGGTGATAAACACTGAGTTAGGGGTGATAAACACTGTTATCAATTCCCTGCTGGACTAATAGGAGCATCCTGGGGGGCCTGGCCATGCTCCACCCCCTCAGCTCAGTGCTGTACAAGGGAAGGAAGGACTGCTCTAACACCCCCCCAGCTTCTAGCCTGAGCCACTGTAGGCATGTGCCTGCATGTCTGGGATGTCTGTACAGTTACAAAGTGATTTAGCCTAGCCAGATGAGACTAACCTGCAAAGATTGAATTATAGTTTCATAGTTTCTAGGGTCAGAAGGGACCTGAACAGATCATCAAGTCCAACCCCTGTCCTGGGCAGGAATGAGTGCTGGGATCATAATACCCCAGCCAGATATCTATTCAACCTCCTCTTGAAGACCCCCAAGGTAGGGGAGAGCACCACCTCTCTTTGCAGCCCATTCCAGAGCCTGACAACCCTAACCGTAAAGTAATGCCTCCTGATATCAAGCCTGAACCTACTCTCAATCAATTTGTGGCCATTATTCCTTGTTATCCCAGGTGGTGCCCAGGGGAACAGAGCCTCATCTATTTTCTGCTGGTCCCCCCTGGTGACTTTATAGACAGCCACCAGATCCCCTCTCAGTCTTCTCTTGTGGAGGCTGAATAGATTCAGGTCCTTTAGTCTGTCTTAGTAGGGCCTGGCCTGCTGCCCCCTGACCATGCGAGTGGGCCTCCTCTGGACCCTCTCAAAGTTAGCCACATCCCTCTTGAAGTGCGATACCCAGAACTGGATGCAGTACTTCAATTGTGGCCTGACCAGCGCCGCATAGAGGGGAAGGATCACCTCCCTGGACCTGCTTGTGATGCATTTGTATATGTACAACAAGGTGCGGTTAGCCTTACTGACTGCTGCCTTGCATTGGCAGCTCTTGTCCATCTTGGAGTCAACAACGACTCCAAGATCCCTTTCTGCCAGCGTGTTGACAAGAAGGGTGTTCCCCAGCCTATAGGCATGTTGTAGATTCCTTCTCCCTAGATGCAGCACCTTGCATTTTCTGCGTTAAATCAATTCAGGCTCAGACTACTTGACTGTCTGTCCCTAGCCAAAGAAAATTCCCTCAGATCTAGTTCTATGTTTATCATTAGATCTCTTCTATATTGCAGCCATTTTGGGGGATTGAGGTGGCAGGGAAGGAGGTGACTTGCTTTAGTCATTCACCAATGAGTAAGATTACAACTGTGCATTCCCATGTTTTTTCTAATATCCATATTTATTTAGTTTAAGTAGTAATTGAACCTCAGGTTGCCAAAGCTCATAGATACAATTCTAAGAAAGATGGTCTTGTGGTTCAAGTACTGCTCCACTTCTTTAAAAGATCTAAGCTCCATTCCTGGCTCTGTGAAAAAGTCATGCTTTGCCTCAATTTCCCCCTTGTCACATAGGAATCATTAAACAGCATTGACCATCAAGTCTCTTTTTACTATATTTACTATATTGTATTTACTTACTTTGCTGATGCAGTACCCTGGCTTAAGCATGTAGCCCCCATAGATACAGAAAAATACCTGAAAACAACAATCAAAAAAATCAACCCCACCCCCCCAAATATATTCCCTCCCTCAGTTGCCTTTCTTAGATGTTTATGCCAACTTCTTGACTTCTGGGGCCTGACTCATGATTGTTTTTGTTGTAGTGCTTAAGGTTGACAACACTTGTGGGTTTCAAGCCAGAAGAAAGAAGGATCTATCTAATATATCTGTATAGCCTGAGCCTATTCCAAGGGGGGAAACATCCCATATGGATCCAACTAGTGGCTGTCCCACAGTCTGTGTTCTCACTCATCTTCCTTCACTGCACATCAGCAACAGGGTTCCCCTCGTAAGTGAGGTTCTGTGGCTCTCACTGCCTATATGCCCTGCGCACTGCTACAGAAATGCACTGGTTTCTCTTTCCAGTGGGCCCTCCACAACAGCAGTACTATGATTTGCCCCTAAGAAAGACCTCAGCTTGTTACTCTCACCTAAAGGTAGGGAGACATGGTTAGCCAAGTTGGTCTGAAGTCAGGCAGAAGGCAGGGCAAAATGGCAACATAGAGACTGACTGGTTCAGAGAGGCATGAGCTTTCATTGGTTACAGTCTGTTTTGTCAGATGGTTTGAATGGCTATTTAAGAAAAAAAAAAGAAAGAAAAAATCAGTGGAACTGCTTAAAGGTTTACACTGTTGTAACTAAGATCAAACTCTGGTTCAAGTCTTCTCTTTTCCTTCCCCAAGTACCAATCACAGGAACCACTGAGGAAGTGAATAGCCAAATTCTGAAATCATTTACAGGCTAATTAGAACAGGAGCCCCACACTGCTGCAAGGGCGGTTTGGTTTTTTTTTTTAAGCAGCTTTTATAAAAAGGGGAAGTCAAGCCTGGCCTGGGAAGACTGAAGGAGTGGGGAGTGTATTGGCTGTCAAGGGTCAGTCTCCCAATAGCCCTGTGATCAAAGGCTGCTCTCGGCAGCATGAGTTTATAGGCAGCCAAGACAAACAATGAACAACTTTATCTCTCTTCAGAAAAAAAAAATAAAGGGACCTAAGTTCCAGGAAACTATTTCTGGACTAGAGAAATTTTAGTTAGTCTCTCCCTCCCTCTCTCTCTCCTTGTGTGTTTCATAACTAAGAACTATTTCTAGATGAATGATAATAACAGTAAGATAGAAGGAAAGCAAAGCATTAAACAGAATGTCCCATGGATCGGCTGGTGTAAAATGGCATTGTTCTGCTAAAATCCAAAGAGCAACCCTGATTTACAGCTGCTGGGGATGTCACCCAACAATCAGCATTGTAAAAACAGCTGGGAAACTCAGAATTGAACCTTAGCCATAAATCTGAGCCCTTCTCTTAAGGTGTTGCCTCATTTGTTTGCAGCTGGAATATTGCTGCCTCTTCCCCAGTTCCAGCTGTGGCCTCCCATGTCAGCTGCTTAGAACACAGCTGGCCAGTTTCAAACATACTGATTCCAGTGCCAGTTCACTGAATAAAGAGGACAGGAAAATATTCTGGGCTCCAATGGACTACATAGCTACACGGTAGGGAGAAGAGTAGAATCACTAGAAACTTGCACTTTTTTTTCTTCTTTTAATCCTTCTCTCCCCCACCCCACCCTCCCCTCCCTATGGGCCTGGCTCTAAAATATTTTGCCAGGTTTAAGTCTGGGTTTGGATCAGGAATGTTTATTTTTCCCCAAGACCAAAGAATGCTGCCCCCTCCTCCTGTCCCCCCCCCCCAATCACAAATGGCCAGATCTCAGCTGGTATAAATCAGTATAGATCCACTGACTTGTATGAAGTTATGCCAGTTTATTCCAACTAAGGATCTGGATCTTGATTTGGTTTGCATTTTAGGAACCTGTTCTCTCTGGATCTGACTTTTAGCTTCAGAGTGTGGTCAGGTAAAAAGAGAGAAACTAGTTCTGAGATTCAGATCTGGGTGTTTGCATTTCTTCTGCTTACCCACAGAGCAAATGCAAGTGACTTGAAATTCATAGAGGACTGCACATGTTTGTCCATGATACTTAAACATTATTTTTCTTACAGGGATAAGTAAGTCAGGTCAGAAAAACATTGCATCTCACCAGCTTCAACAAATTTTCAAAGTCAAACTTGAACAAAACAGTCCTAAAGGTCTTTAAACACATAATTATTATTCAATTTTTGCACTACGCATTTCTACCCTACTGCATTTTGGAAGTGAAAATCCAAACTACTACAGAAAAAAACCATTCAGCCCAAATCTCTGGTCCCAGTTCTTTAACTGATCAAGATAGACACACAGGAGGATTCAGTTATGAATGTCTGTATCCATCCATAAAGAGGGAGTATGGTTTATGAACTAATGTTTTGCCAACAGCTAGACTGACCCTGACCTAGCAAATAATCATATGGGATGCTGATGGGTGCAGGCTTTGATAGGCACTTCAGTTTATTTTCAACCCATAAGCTATTCATCCTGGTGCCTTCCTCATATATGCTGCTCATTCTTAGGGTCTAGACCAGTCGTGGTCAACCATCTGGCCTTGCCAGACACCAGGCCCTGCCATCTAGTCCAGAGAGCACACCACAGGTCTAGAAATTTGCAGCAAGGGAAAAACAATTAACACTGCTACTTCTCCCCCAGCCGCAAATTTCCAGACCTGTAGGAAGACCCACAGGCCAGATGACATAGACTTGTGGGCTGGATCTGGCCCACAGAGTGGAATTTGAACACCATTGGTCTAAACTTTTCAGGTGTAGAGTCCCTTCTTAATTTATCTGGGATTTTCAAAGGAATCTAATGGATCTAAGAAATCTGCCTCCCATTGGATTTCAGTGGGATTCATGTTTCTAAGTGCTGTGTGCGCCTTTGAAAATCTTACCCAGAATGCATTGCATTTTACAGTACCTTTATTACATAGGTCTCTGTGCTCTGTGGATGCTAAGAGATGGCTTCTAATTTCATTTACACAGTATAAATCAAATTCTATTTGTTAGTAATTCTGATTCTCCAATATCTTGCATCTTATGTGGCTTTTTTCTCAAGCAAAATTCAGGTAGATACTAGGTACAACTCATTCCATAAAGAGTCTGGAAATTCTCAACTTAAACAATTTTTTGAAAATTCTCCTACATTTCATAGATTTCATAGACATTAGGGCTGGAAGGGACCTTGGAAGATCATCGAGTCCAGCCCCCTGCTCAAAGGGCAGGAAGTCAGCTGGGGTCATAGGATCCCAGCAAGATAATCATCCAGTTTGCTCTTGAAGGTGTTCAATGTAGGCGCTTGAACCACCTCCGGTACATCTAAAGGTGTAGAACCATTCTAGGATCCAGCTCAAAGGGCTTGGCTAGGGAAAAGGGGATATTACTGAGCATGGATGACTGGTGCCTCCTGAGTCTGGGGGAGCACCCGCAGAAGCCGGCGGCAGCATCAGTGGTGGGGTCAGGGCTGGCAACCACCTGCAGAAGCCAGCGGTGGTGGTGGCAGTGGGGACAGCCCTGTCAGGGGGGGCACATGCCCCCTGATACCCCCACTACCAGTCGCCTATGCTACTGAGATTCTTGTACTTTGACCACTCTCAGCTAGTCACTGCAACAGTTCTTCAGAGCTGTGGGCAGCCAGATGAAAGTTAGTTTCCCAAAGGCAGCTTCAGTTGATGATGGGGATAGAACCAACTATTCACAGAACCTAGGAAGTTACTCTAATCCATAGTGAGTTACTCTGGATTTCCACTAATATAGTTACAGTTAGAAAGTGTCAGCACAACAAGGATTTTTGAGTGTCTCTAACTTATTGTGCATCAACAGCAAAGAATTCCTCCCCTGCTGAATTGCAGCTGCTAAGGTGGGTCGCTACATCTGTGTAACGATACATAGAAATACAATACAAAACTTTAGGTTAGAAGTCAGGAAGAATCCTATCACAGCAGCTTCCACATTGTAATCTTTGGACCATCAGTGATCTTGTTCCCTTCAGAGACTGCTTTACAGATTGTTCTGGTTTCCATTGTTCATGTTGCATGAAGAAATATGTTTTGAAGTGGGACTCCTAACTTAATACAGATTTTCTATGGGGTATTATATGATGCCTTTACTAATTATGAATCTATAGCAAGACTGAGATTGTCAACACTTCCACAATTCAGTAATATATTTATCTAGACTGGGATGAGTCAAAATAGATCTTCTATTCTCTATAAAACTTAAGAAAATTTGCATATTTTCATCTACATTTTTTTCCACAATTTCTCATGTTTCATGAGTTTCATCACCCCGCCCCCCAAACCACAAAAACTTTGTTTTGTTGTTGTGTTTGGAAAGAGGAGGAGGCTGAAGCGTTTCTTCTTGTTGTTGTTTCCTAACATCCCAAAACTGAAATTCTTTTTGCTTATGTCAGTTGAAAATGGGGAATGGAAGGAAATCAATGCTTGCTTGCTTGTTTGTTGTTGTTTTCAATAAAGCCCTGACCAACTTCTGATAAAAGGAGAAACTTCCTCATGGGAATTTTTCTTTAATCAAAAATCTGCTTTTCATCTCCCTTCTTCATCCTCCTACTCCTTGCCCTGCTTTTCTCCTCCTTTCCCGCCACCCCCCAAAAAAAGAGTTGAGAAGGTTTTTTTCCAAGTAGCTCTAGTTCAAACCCATCTCTGCAAGTAAATGCACATCAATACACTCAACAAAATTCCACTTCGCCTCAGTGCTTACTGGATTTATTCAAATGCCATAAACCTTCCAAGTGCAATTTCTTCCGTTACAAATGTGTTTTTCATTTCATGTGTTTCGCTGTTTGTTTAGGACCTCAATTCCTTGCTTGGTATGAGAAGCTTCTGCACTTTCCCCCAACTTTGTCTTTTCTGAGCATTTATTATTATTGTTTTGTTCATTTGGATTATTTTTAATTTACAAAACGGATTAAAAATCTTCGTCCCTGTGCCCCTTCACTGTCAAAAACCACACGAGAGAGAGAAAAATATGTAGAGCTCATTTATTTTTAAATAACTGTAACTAACGGCTTGATCAGCTAACGTAGTGGAAAATATGCAAACTGCTCGGAGGAGAAGGGATGTTTAAAAATGTAATTTACCCATTATTGAGATGTCTCTTCCAGCTCTAATGACAGGATGCATAACAAACATGTCAGAAACTTTGTTGCTTCTCTCAGCAAAACCAAATCACTGCGTTTCTATTTTGTGACAGTTTTGCCCTTCATGAACTGATCTGCTTGTCTGTTTCACTGCATTTTTCTTCCGATTTCATGTTAGCCACTTTTCTTTGTGCAGGGTTGGAGGGGGAGCAAACCTTCTTGGTAGCTTCCCTCTTTTTTAGTTTCTGCTTTTCCCCTAGAGATGCAAATCCCTACAAATTATTAAGTCATCTCTGTGTACCTTGGGTGTGATCCTCCACTGATGTAAATGACATTAGCCCCTTAATTTCAAGGAAACTGCTGCCTTTTGCCATCTGAGGGTCTGGTCTCCCTATTTTGGGGCCTGCCAGGCATTGATGTAAGTTAAGGCAGCCTAAGTGCTGCTCTAATTTGCACCTATGAGAAGCAGAGAACAACCATAGGTGGAATTTAAGGTACAGCCCTGGTCTTGGCATTTCCTACCTGCTATTTTAGATTACACCCTTCTTGGACAGCTGTTTTTTTGGATCCTCTTCTTAGGTGGATAGCTCTACCCCCATATAATGTGCTGTGAGCCTGGCCAACCAACTCAGAGCTGCACACTTCTGGAAGGATAATGCCCAAAATACCTAAGTCATCTTTTGGGAACCAGCTCCAGAAAACTTGCCTGAGATTGCACAAGGAGTTTGTGATGGAGTTGGGGATTGAACCATGGTCTTCTAAGTCTCTGTCTAGCACTACAACCACTAGATCTTCTTTCCTTTCTGTTTCCACCCACTTTAAGGCTGATTTATATGGCCTTGGTGCAAATGGGTGAGGAGCCAATATCTGTCTGGCTCCACTCGGTGTCCCTTCCAGGTTAGTCAACAGGGGTTACTCTAGAGCAGGCATCAGCAACTTTTTGCTGCTACAGACCACTGGTTGTGACCCAGCTCATATTGCAGGCCACAAATCTCTACCCCCAGGAGAACCCAAGCAGCTTGCACTTACTATTAATCCCTATCCCCAAAACAGCAATGGAGAAGGGCAAATCCCACGGCAGGGATAAATGCAGACATGAGAGAACATCAGGGAGGGCAGTAGAGGGCCTGGGTGGCAGAGTGCAGCTGTCTGCCTCCAGTCCCCTGGGCTAGATCTCTCCTGCAGGCTGTAGGTTGTTGACCCCTGCTCTAGAGCACTAAGTGCTGCTTAACTGGTAGTAGATCCAAGGGCAAAGGGGGTGCAGCCCCACACGCACGCTGGCTGTGCCACATGTGAGCAGTTGACTCTGAGATCACTGCCCAGTCCGTGTGGGTTCCTGTCAGCACTCTGCCTGAGCAGTGAGCTCTGAGCTCACCAACTGATAGGGGTAGGGTCTGGCTTAGGGTAACCATTGGTCCTGTCTTATAGTGGACCATCCTGTTTTTAAACCATTTGTCCCCTGTCCATTTCTGAATAAGGAATAGACTGCAAAAAGTCCTGTTTTTCAGTTCATTTGTAGAAATATATGTCAATGGTTTGTCCTCATAATTCTATTGTTTGGGCTTATAGGTAGGGTGGTGCACAGCCAAGAAGAGCAGGGTTCTGAGCCAGCGAGGGAGGGAGGTGGAGGATCCCAGGTGCTGGTCGCTCTGTACCTGGAGTCAGACCAGAGCCTAGTGGAGGGGGGACGGTGCTCAAACCTCACGCCTACATGCTGTCTCAAGGTCGGACTGTCCGGAGAGAATGGCAGAGCTGTGGAGTATGTGAAACTACGATGTAGGGGGTGGGAGTTGAGGCTCCGTGCTAGTTGAACTACAAAGGCTCACACACTTGCTGCCGCTTCTAGTACTGACTCTCCCTTGTTTTATAGGGTGTCAAATTATTATTTATTATGTTTTATTTAGTTGGTACTCATGAACAAAATTGCTGCTATCTGCATTCGGTGCCATTTAAAAGTGCAAAATGAAAGCAAATTAATATTTTATTATAACAGTCAGCAATAAGCCAAGGCTGGTGACATTTTCCTGATCTCATTGTGTTGGCCCTGCCCTTTATTGCTGATTGGCCAAGGGGCCTGGTGGTACCACCCCTCACTGCTTATTAGCTGAGAGGACTGGTTGTCCAACCCACCACCAAGGGGATATCTTATATTCTGGAGATGCATCAGTGGCCATCCTACTCTGGCTGGAATCCCTGCTTTCACATGGCTCTGGAGCCTGGGGGATGGATGCTGCTACCATTCACTCTCCCACTCCCTGCTGAATTCACAGAGGGCCAAAGAGGAGATAAGTGGCAATGGCAGTTCTTGTCCTCAGGCTCCATGTGAAAGCAGGGTCTTTGGGCAGACCCCCCAACCAGCGCTCATCTTCAGTGTAATCAAAACAGGGTATGGCCATACTGTTGCACCCCCTCTGAATCTGCCCCTGCATTACCCCCCTGGGATATGACCCCCCACCCCCTTCCAACAAATTCCCTGTTAATCCTGGCACAAGGAAGCAAAGTGGGGCTTCAATTCTGCTTCCTTCTTTGAGCAGCAAATTCTGACCCCTCAGCTGGCCTGCAACTTCTCTTGTCATTGGAAAGGGGAAGGGGAAATTATACTAAATGTTATTTAATGCAGAGCTGCAGGGCACCATTCCACCCGCAGGTGAGATCTTTGGAAAGCTAACTGCCTGAAGCTCAGAAGCTTGCAGGCTTCACACCAACGCATGGGCCCAGCTGGCTTGAGATTAAAGAGTGAGTCTGAAACCAAAAAGCATTTGAAATCACACCACTGCCCTGGCAGGAAATTCCAGCTTTTGAAGACGTAGGAGTCGTTGGAACTGCTGAGAACCATAAGGTAATATTCAGAACTGAATCACGTCATCTGCATTTCTTTGGAAGAATATAAATATCTCATCCCACCCAGCACAGAGCTTGCGATATGGATTATGTAAACTGCAGATTAGCTGGGTCAGAATGGCAAGGCTGTTCTTCCTGAATGGGACTGCTATTCCCCTCTGGTCAGAAGAAATCTCTTGTCCTCGGGGTGAATCCCACAGCATAATCATTTACCATCTGTATGGAGCTAGTTCTGATGCCAGTTTTGCATGCAGAGCATGCCAGAGAATTACAGTGCAGATAGGATCAGGAGACTGTGCCTGTAATCAGCTGGTTCTCTCTTGATGCAAGTTGCACATGAGTCTCTGGAGAAAACTGATTCATAATTTTTTTTAATTGTCCCAGAAGAACCAAAAGAAGGCACTATGCTAATAGAGCACCGAGATTTGCCTGAAAGGAACAGTGAACTCTCGATAACTTTAGAGAAGGCACCTCTGGTTGACGCTTCTTAAATAAAAAGGTGCCAAGACTTTCCTTCCCCCTCACTCCCCTCTTCCTCTCTCCACCCTCTCCCTCCCTTCATTCCAACTCTAAATACTTCCAGACCTGCTGGCAATCTGTACCTGGACTTCACAGCTGGTCCCTCCCTATAAAAGGCTAAACCAAAACTCCACGTGTTCAAATATGCCTGAACCTTGAAGAAGGTAGGGACCAAATATATAGCTGGCATTAGAGGCACTGGATAAAATGCATAAATGGTATTGGGAGCAGAGGCTGGAACCCTGGAATTTCCTGTTCTGGAGAGCGATTTCACCACTGAGTTCAGACTCATTGCTCCCTCTACCTGGTCCTATGCATCTTGCTTGGCCTTCTACACAGTGGCTTGCTTCAACAGGAGGGCTGAAGAGTGCCCCTCCCTCCCCCTGTAACCTAGTCTGTAGCCTGGTGGTTGGGGGGAGGAGGGGAAGCAGTCTATTTGGAACCCTTTGGCCTTAAGTAGCCTTAAAGTTAAATGTCCCATGACTTGGGTAACTGCTTTAAGCATTGGGATTTTATGTTGAAGATGGACATTAACACCATCTCCTGCTCCTCTTTGATATTTTAAATAGGTGAGCCTGTTGTTCTGTGCCCAAAAGACTGACTTGAGCCTGTAGGTCTAAGAAAGGATTTGGGGCTGTGAATCCCAGTCTCACATATGTGACTAATGCAGGACCTCAGCACCCAAATCCAGAAGGCAGGCAGGACCTTAGCCATGCCCTTCTCTGTGGCTTTTCCTATTTGTGAATTTAGGCATCCTCCCACTCAGCATTCTGGGTGGTATGAGTCCCAGTTTTGGACAAGCAGCTCTCTCTACTCGCTGGGCCCAGCTACATGTGCAGTTAGCTTGATGCAATGAACTCCGCCATGTTTATACCTGCATCCAGGATGGCAGCATGTTGAGCTGGGTCAGAGCAGCCTCAGCTGGCAGGGGTCTGGGAGGTCAGCCTGCCACCCAGGGCTGCTCTGACCTGGCTCAATGTGCTGTGGGGGGCTGGCTGAGGTACACGGGTGCTCCAATGTGAGGCTAGCCAGGAGGGAGCCCCCCACAGTGAAGCACCCTTGTGCCCCAGCCAGCTCTGTTGGCAACTACATGTGCATTGCAGCACCCTAAATTAATGCTGCTGTAGGATAGTACTTGTATTTAGTACTTGTATTTACAAGTACTACCCTGATGTGGAGTGAATTTGTTTACTTTGGCTTAATAGGGCCACACATGTAGATGCAAAAACTTTACGGTGGAGCTAATAAGGCAACTGCAGTAAATGTCTCATGTAGATGTGTCCACTGTGTAGAGAAACTAGATTTGTGAATTTTACTCCAGGAGCCAAGAGCCTGAGGGTATGTGTAGACCAGTGATTCACAACCAGGATGACATGGCACCCTGGGATACCTTGAGTTCCTTTCAAGGGTTCCACCGGGTGCTGCACATTGTTACCACTGTTAGGTGTGCAAGCATGAGTCCCCACTCCCCCCATTTCCAAATGGGAATCCATAACGTCAAAACCATTCTGGCCTGCTGTGGTCTGAGTCCTTTGCAACAAAAGAATGATGCTATTATTTTGCTGTAGTCAAAAAACAAAACAAAAAACCCAAGTGAAAACTAAGATTTGGTATTTTCCAAGGGGTCTCTGGAGTCTAATGAGGAGTGCCTTGAAGCATAAAAGGTTGAGAATTGATGGTTTAAGCCAGTGGTTTCTCAGCCTTTTTAGACTCAAGTCACCTCTTGGAGAATGTCAGCTCTAAGCTTTCATGTGTGGCTTATAACTGTGCAAAAGAAGAACATAAGAAATGCCATACTGCATCAGACCGGTGATCCATCTAGCCCAGTATCCTGTCCCTGACAGTGGCAGAAGTGGTTGCTATACAAGGAGAGCATTAAACCGGATATCTCTTGAGTGATCCATCTGCTATTCAATATCGTCCCTAGCATCCACCATTATTGATTTAGAGATGCTAGAGGAAACATCCAATGAATCCATTCAATCACCATTAATAGATCTATCATCCATTAATTGATCTTGGGTATGACCATAAACTGCATCTGACTGGAGGGCTTGGTGGCAACGTGGTAGGGCTACTGGTGTTGGGGCAGCTCTTATAAAATACCACAGTGTTGCAACCACCAGAGTAAGGTGAGTGTGTATAGGGTGCCTCAAAACCCTAGCTACCACAGCTTTGTTGGTATTCCTTGGTTGGAGAAAGGCTGAGGGACATCACTCTGAGAGAAACACGCCCTCGCTGAGGTGTTGGGCAGTCAGCAGCAGTTCTTATCTGTTGCTCTGTAGTAGGAGCTACAACCACTGAGATACTGAACAACTGGACTCGGTCTGTCCTTTGGATTCTGTCTCAATAGTCTAAAGGTGGGATAATAGGTCTTGGGCAGCCTCCATTCCTCCATATTCTTGCCTAGGTGTAAGCGTCAAAGGTCTCAATGTGATGGTCACAGGGCTCTGTACAAATGGATTCATCAGGCACTTGGCTAGACTTTTTATATTGTACACCATGATCCAGAGGATGAATAGTTGCTCATTAACATCCATTAATTTATCCAGCCTCTTTTTGAACCTGACTGTGCTATCTGCTTCCACCACCTCAGTTTTTTATGCAATTCATAGTTAACTTAAAAGGATAGAAAAGTACAGTACAGAGGTAAAGAGGAAAAAAATAG
Source organism: Alligator mississippiensis (assembly GCF_030867095.1). NCBI lineage: Eukaryota > Metazoa > Chordata > Crocodylia > Alligatoridae > Alligator > Alligator mississippiensis. The sequence continues at coordinate 24,867,840 of NC_081833.1, forward strand.
AGAAATTCTTCTGTTGCAACAAACTCGGAGGGCTCCTGTACACATGCAGGGAGGCTGTTCTAATGCGCTGTAATTTCAGCCATGCTCCAGTAGACTCCAGTGTCATGTGTATCAGTGTCCCTGTGCTGAAAAATAGTGGCAAGGGCACTTTAACTAAAGCTCATCAAACAAGGTTTAGTTTAAGTGCCGCTGCCACCATTTTCCAGCACCAACCCACTGATACATGTGATGCTATGGGTGCTTTAATTAGTATGGCTCTTATAGCTGCACTAACTAAAGTGCCCCCCCCACCCTCACCCCAATGCTTCCTGGAGTATGTCTATAAACACCTGGAAAGACCACAAGAAATCAGAATGTTTTTGACACTAAGAATTCCTATTTGGAATCTCTGTCTTTATCTTGTGCAAGTGTTTGCACACCTAGCAGTACAAATATTGCAGAGCACCCCTTGGCACCCTTAAAAAGATCTCATGGCACTCTGGTTGAGAATCACTGGTCTACACCATGGCAGTAGTGTGCCCCAGCAGGGACACTAATCAGTATGCTCCCTGCCTGTTCCCACTTCTATGATCCAAGCCAGAAAGAGGGAGGTGACGCAGCTCCAAAGTGGTCCCTTTCAAGTACAAGAGACAAAGATCACTGGGGAACATCCTTGCAGTATCATAATCACCTATATTTCTAGGTTTTGAGCATGCAAGCAGGCGTGGGTAAGTGGGGAAGGCTTGGGAATGTCCTTGCCAGGACATGCTGCTGCCACGTGGTACCAAGTCCCTTTTTTGCAGCAGGGGTGACATAACTAGCCTGAAGTCATGCAAGAAGCCTGTGATGGAGCAGGGAATTGGCCCATGTCTCCCCACTGCCAAGAAAATCCCCTATCATCGGGGCCTGAAACTCATGGAAAACAATTTGTTTTTTGAGCATGAAAAATAAGGCAAAAAATGTAAACACACAAATCCCCTTTTTCTTGGAGGCTCTTTTTTGTGCACTCTACATAAAGCCAAGCCAGAGAGCATTGTTTTCAAAGACACAGAACTAGCAAGGGTATCTGGCTCCTTGGAACTTTTCTTTTTAATGATGCATTTTAGATCATCTAGGGAGAACCTAAAAAGGAATGTGCTCTTGGTGGATGTTACTGACTTATGAAATATTTTAATTCAATTATTAGCAGGACTGCTCCTTCCCTTTTTCTCCTAAACAAGAGTTGCTATAAAAAGGGCAGGGAGTAAAGAACTAGCTCATAGCTCCAAAGCTCACAAAAGTGGATGACCGCCTTTTATCTACTTCAGTGGACTTTGGATTGAGCCTTTGCAGGGCAAGTTGTGAATAGCAATTTAGAGATGAACAGAATGCTGAGACCGTATACTTCAGCCAAGGTGTTGTTTTGTTACCTTTACATGGCAACTTTTGCTATGTAAGAATACCTTGCTGAACTAGACTTTCAGGCAGGACTTAATTTTGTGTTCACTTCTACCACAGCAAAATTGCAGGCACAAATAATTATGGATGTTGAAGCACCCCATTTCACCCACAAGCAACAAGGAATTGTCTCCGATCCATTTTAGATGGACATGTTCACCTGTGTAAATAAGAAATGCTTTCTTTTCAGGGGAGGGAGGACAGGGGAGAAAACAAATTGCAACATGAAGCAGATTATCTGACATGTCAGGTATGCCCAAACTGACCTGAGGTCCTTGCTGTAGAACACTGAGCCAAGCCAGTCGTTGCAACTTGGAATATTAGTCAGATGCTACTTGTATTACACAGCACTGTCATATATCAATACGTACCTGCAATAGTGCCACCTCATGCATTTAGACATTATGGCTAAGTACAAGTGTTCAAGAAGCCTGCAGTGGAAGTGCTCTAACTTTTGAGCTTTACTCTAAGTGCCTCTGTTTAGGTCAGGAGGAAGAACGTTACCCCTTGTGTGTGGGGGAGGGAGCAGGGAAGGCAAGGCTTGGAGCCTGCCTGCACGTCCGGAGTGCAGCTGGTAGGTGGCAGAGGAGGCTGCTCTTGCACACCTCCCAGCATGCCCCACAGGCTCCCCAGGCTGCTGAAGATTCCCAAGCGGAGCTGAATGGCCAGCCATCCTTGTTTGGCTGGAGTGGACATCATAGCCACGCACCTGGACCTGATGAGGCAGCAGCTTGTCATGGCATGAACCCTCATGGCCACAAGCTACCTGCATGTCCACTTGGTGCACCCTGCACCTACTGAGTGTGCATGTGTGTATGTGTATGTGTGTCCCAGATGCCTGGGTTATGTGTGTGCTCTGTGCACACATGCACACACAGAACCCAGGCACCCTGGACACACTCTCTCTCTTTCGCAAACACACACACACACACACACACACACACACACACACACCCAGGCATCCAGGACATGGCTGTGCCACCCATATTCATGCAGCTGATGAGGATGATGCCCACTTCTTGCGTAACTCCCTGTTCCTCAGGGCAATGGAGAGCAGGCACTATGCTCTTGGCATCTCCAATTTTGTCATCTGTGACATCATGACCCCCCAATCCCTGTGAGGGCCTGACTTACCCCTCTTGCTGTGGCTTATGTGGCCCTATGGAGTGTAGCTGGACTGTCATAAGGAGCACTTCAACTATGGACTAGGTGTGGCAGTGCAAGCACATGGAGGGCAGGAATGCAGGGCAGAGCAAGTCCCCATGCAGATGTGTGTGGCCCCAGCCCCGCATCATGACAGACTGTCCACATCCATGAAGCCTTGGTCAACTGCCTCCTCACCCATGTGGTCCAGGAGCCCTCCCTGAATGAGTAGGACCAGAGGGCTTTGAATGCCCATACCCTGGCACCACAAGCTCCTCTGGCTCTCCATCACAAGCACTGCTGCCCACAACCCAGGCTGCCTGGGCACTGTCCCCCTTCCCCTCGCCCTCCCCAACCTGACCAGAGGCATGCACTGGGGTCTGGGGGATTGTGTCCCAAGGAAGAGACATGTCTTGTTCTAATCAAATGTTGAAGCTGCCAAACTGCTAGTGTGTGTATTACACAAAAACTGCAATGTGGCCTGCTCTAGATCTTGGAAGCTTCTTCTCAGTTAACCATGAGAGAGTGGGGAAAGACTCTGCTTGTGCCTGGGGGGAAGGAGGGTGGCAGCCTGCCCCACTGCTCTGGCCCAGGACGGCAATGTTTTTCCCATGGGAGGCAGTGCTGACACGACTTAGGGGTGTCATAGCTGGATCCCAAGTGGTCTTTGACCCTGTGCATAAACTCTTTATCCTGGTAAAGTGGCTCGCTCAACTTCATAGCAGTTCATGAGGCCTGCCTCAGAAAATGGTTGGCCATCTTTAGACCTTATTCTTGGACCTTTACAGCATGTTCCTGGTCCTGGACAGTTCATTCACATGTTGTGGCACTGTGGGTGCAAGCAGTCACTAACCTGTCCATTTCAGCTCCCCACAGTGAGGGTCCCTTTTGGTCCCCATATCACCAGCACCATCTACACACACATCTCTGGCACTCTGCAGATGTCCAGATGACCATCCTGGATCCAGCATCCTGGGCTCCACAACTGGGCCGACTGTGCACAAATGTGGAGTCTTCAAATAAGGGAGACACTGAAGGACTTCTGTATGGCCCCTTTCCCCTACCTGGGGCTGGGAACCGTGCAGCTCCCTGTGACCCAAGGCTGACCATGGCGCAGAACGCCTGCGTTTTGTCTCCCAGCTGGGAAAACCTGGATGCTTAGGTTCCTTCTCCCTGCTGTGGGAGTGGGGAGGGCTGAAAAAATCAAGTATCAGGGCCCAGAGGCATGAGCCTTTTCCAGTTCTCTGAGAGAAGAGGGAGGGAGGGATTGCCATGTGTTGATTTTGGTGTGATATACATATATGTATTTAGACTCTTCCATTTCCATTCAAAAATATTTTTAATGGCAATGGGGGTCTAAATGCACCATCTCAGCTTTCTTTCTTTTCTTTCTTTCATTTTAGTAATACATTTCATTTTAGTAATTCATTTTTTCATTTTAGTTTTGATAGCTACAATGAAGTGACCTCTTTTTATCTTGTTTCATTGTTTTATATTGTAACGCATTTTATATTATGTGTTTAAATATGCATAATTTAATATTTATATTTGTCTGTTTTAAAAGAAAATATTATGTTCTGACACCGTCAAAGCAAAACACTTTATATTAACTTCCTGAAATTAAACAATTCAATATTTCCAAATCAAAATTTTACGGAATGTCTGTTCCACAGAAAACTTCAATTTAAAATGACAGAAAAAGGGAGACATGGAAGAAAGGACCCTCCTCCTGGCAAATTAGTTGTAGAAGTAAATGCCTTGCATGAGGGGAAGTGGATAGTTGGACCTACTGGGCCAGAAAAGGACCTAGATAATGTTTAACTTGTGGCATGATGGTTAGAGTACTGTGTTGGGGAGTCAGAGAGATGTAGATTCAAAACCTTTAGGCAAGAGGGTGTAGAGCCTGGGTCTGTACTTTCTAGGGCACGTAAACTAACCACTCAGCTACTGGCATTAAACCATGACAAGGCTGTCTTCCTTCTCCTCCTCATCTAGCACCTATTAATCATGGGTTTCTGGCTGGATACATTTTCAGGACTTACACATACATGTACATCCACAATGGCCATGCATACATAGCCATGTACCTACCCAGGCAGTGCATAATCTACTGAGCATGCTCAGTCCAAGAGCGCACACTTAAGTGTCTACACTACAGAGGAAATAATATTGGTACATGTATTTTACGAGCCAAAAATGTCACTTATGGGTGCTAACAAACACGGAGAGAAAACCCAACCCACTTTACCAGAAAAGGAATTGCATCAGTTTGACGTAGCACGCCCAGCGTCTGTATAGCTCTTGTGCTTCAGCAGGGCTTTTTGGTGTACTTTTATCTAATAGCTGATTGAATCAGCTATTAGATGAAAGCACCAAAAAGCCCCACTGAAGGGTGTGAGCTATATAGATGCTGGGCAAGCCGGGTCAAACAGACACAACACCTCTTCTGGGCATGTGCTGTGCTTGGTGCTGGCGCATGCCAAGCTGAATGTAAAGCACCATTTTGGGGGGGGTTCTACATTTGTAAGCACCCTAGCACATTTTTAAGCATATCTGTTTCCCCTGGGACAAGAAGCAGCAGCACACCTTGTGCCCTCTGGCATGCAGCAGGTTACCCTGGGTTGGGTAGAGGAGGCTGGGGCCAGCACTGGGCTGGCCCCAGCAGCCTTACTGGGGGCTTCCTGGGACTGCAGCAGTGGCAATTCTGCCACTTGGAGCCTGACCAGCAGCTGGAGCATGGCTCTGGCCAGCCAGGCTCTGGTTTTGTACAACGTACGTTGCCTCAGTATGCACTACTCCACTTTTTTTTTTTGCACACTTTTTTTTGGCCCCAGGATCTCCCAGGGTCAAAAAAACCCCCTGTGCTGCTACCTTGCAACATGAAGAATGTCTGCAGCACCACATTGTACATGGCTGTGCTTATCTGGACACAGCCTATGTGGCTAGGAAACTGCCATTTAAACACACAACGGGAAATAGAAAACCTGCCTTGGTGAACACTGAGTGGAGCAAGCTATCTTGAGCTAATCATCCACTTAATACAGCAGCTGGTAAAAGTTAAGCATGGAGTTGCACATGATCTGTAAGTTCAAATCCTATCTTAGCATACACTAACTTCTAGGGCTGTGTGAAATTTTGCCGGGTGTTTCATTTCGAAGCTATTTCAATGCGTTTCAAGCTCAAAACAGCAAAATCAAACTGAAACAAAAGGCTTCAAAACACCTTCAAAATGAAACCAGGGCTCTTGAAACATTTTGAAAGTTTCAAAATGTTTCAAGTTTCAAAGCCGGGCTTACTTGGCTTTAGCGCCAGTCACAGGCAGCAGCAGCAGGCTCCTGTCATCTGGTGCACAGATCTGGGGCCTGCGCCCCCAGGAGGGCTGTGCCAGACTCCACCCTGGGGTACGAGCCCATGGATCTGTGCGCCGGATGAGAGGAGGCTGCCGCTGCCACCTGGGACCAGCGCCAACAGCAATCTTCCCTGGTGCTGGGTGTGGGCTGCACCCAGCGCCAGTCCCAGGTAGCAAAGGCAGCATCCTCTCATCCAGTGCACAGACCCTGGGACCCGCACCCCTGGGAGGAGTCCAGCATAGCCCCACAGCCCTCCTAGGGGTGCAGGCCTCCAGATGTGCGCCCCAGATGAGAGGGAGCTGCTGCTGCCGGCAAATGTCAGTTTTGCTTTGAACAGTTTGAGGTGCAGGTTCCCAGAAACCTCTACCCCTATCTCCTTGAAACTTGGCAGGCTTTGTGCCCTCAGAAGGGGCTACCATCCCTGGAATTTGCATCTGAATCAGGGAAGAAATGACAAAGGTTTAGGCATTCTCATGATTCCCCATTATAGCCTATGGGCAAAATGTCAAAACACATCAAGACAGCGAAACAATTTTGACAAAACAAAATGGAACAGTGGTTTGAAACAAAACTATGAAGCAAAACACTGTTATGGTGAAACGAAAGTTAAAACAAAAAGGTGCTGTTTCTCACAGCTCTGCTAACTTCCCTGTGTAGACTCAGTTCAAAACCTATATGCCAACAACATTGCCATGTTTCCTTTCTAAAGGCCTGATTCAGCAGTACTGATCCCTCAAGAGTTGGGAGAGGAAGTTTCCATGAGAATTCTGTTTCCTGCTCCTTCAGCAAGGGAAATAGTACTCTTCTGTGATGTCACAGTTGTTATGATGTCACAGAAGTAATACGGTCAGCTGCAGGAAGTAAGGAGAGACCTGCAGCAAACAAGAATCCTGGACCTGGTTGTCATTAAAGGAGCAGTAATGTAGATGTACATGTAAATTGTTCCTCCTTTAGGGCCCCATTATACTGACAGAGAGCTGGTACAAATGGAAGTCAGGTGCTCTGTTTTGATGCAAAACTCCCTAGATGGAAGAAAAAATATCACATACGATCTGTATCAGCAAAGTTGCTTTTAAGTGGCATCGGGGTGTCTTTTTAATTCAATGAAATCTTTCTGTTTCTATTGATGCTTCACCATAAAGCAAAAGTAAAGAAAGAGAAGAATTAAGAACTGGAAGACTTGGTTTTTAAAAGGTATATAAAAATGAACATAAAGCAAGAGATGAAGAGAACAAGAGAGTCATGGAAATCCAACAGACAGTTCCCAGGCCACTAAAACTGTATCTCCCCCACCCCAAAATACCCCAAAACAAAACATTAATCATTATTTAATGGAGGAGGAGGGGAGGGAGTGTTTTTTATTGTGAACATGTGCAAATGGAGACTTCAGCCATATAAAACCATTGCCACAATAAGTATATTTGTGTAACAGTTAGTGTGAGAACAGAGGTTCAACTTTTGCCAAACAGTAATGTCAGTAATATTATGTGTGTCAAGAATCCAGTTCCCCAGTGTGGAATACTTTGGAATAGTTATAATTAAATGTTTTGTCACTGAAGGGCAAAGCTGCATTCATTTCAACTGAGAATTATACCTAAAACACAGTTTCCAAACATTCCTTTTTTGGCAGCTCCTGAAGGAAACTTTATGCAGAAGGAATTTCAAGACACTTGTAATTAGAGCTTTCCAAAAAGGAAAGAAAAGAATATGCACAGGGCAGTTTTTATTTTGTCTCTTAAGACAGAGAGACCCAGTCCACATTTTTCCTTATTGTAGCAGGGATTATCTCTCAGGTTTGTTCAGTTGATATATCTTTTCCATTAGGTTTCTGTTAAGGTTTCTAATAACACTTCTGTGAATCCAATACTTTCTGGGAAGTTTATTACAGCAGCTGTTAAAAGCAGAGCAGAGGTATCCAAATAGTAGAAAAACATGCATTTACCACACTTACAGCTCCAACAGATTTAGTTACCATGTACCGCTTGTAGTGTTGTGTCTTTTCCTCCCATATATTCCTTGTAGTCTTATTAAGTACGTGGATTCAAGCAACACTGTGGCCCCCAGTATTATGTTTTGGAATTCATTTAAGTAAGCTGAGGTTGACGTGTAGTATGGGAAGGTTCTTGGCAAACGTGGCATTGGCTAAAGATTGTGTAAAAAGGCACATTTGTAGGGGAGATGCATGTGTGAGAGAGCGGATAATATATTTTATTCATTAAGTGCTCCCTTCACACACACAGAGCTATCTACAGACCTATCAGGCTTTCATCACCCAAATGTGATCCAAGGGTGTTCAAAAAGTGAAACACATCATAAATCTGGAGGTCTGGTCAAAACCTGGAATGTTTTAAAAAGAAGCAGGGGTGGGAAGGGCAGGGGTGGGGGAAATAGAGAGTGAGGGGTTGATCAACACAAGGTCTCTTGCAGATGAAGCACCTTTCTATGGCTTCATGTCTCGCAGTCATATTTTATCTCATTATTAGGTGGGACAATTCCCAACTCTTTTTCCTTTTCATCCAAAGGAGCTAGAACAGATGTGTCCCACTTTATAAATGTTGACCAGCTGAGAAAGATACTTGGATAGTTTACAGTGATTTTCTTTAATGGTTTCCCCAGTGGCAATGTGAATATCATGTTAGAATAAAGAACACACAAGACCATCTTTGTTTTTACCTTCTATGCTGCTGCTAAGGTCAAGAGTTGTTTTTTTTTTCTCCCAACAAGTTTGGCTAGGAATCGTTAGACTTGGGAGAGCAGTGTTAAAGACAAATAATAGTCCAGACTCTTCTCTCTGCCTCCCGTCCTCCCCCTCCACTTTCTGGATAAAATTAAACACAAGACTTGGGGACTTATTTGCTTTTCCTTCAAATATGGTGCCAGATTCTGATGTTTTCCCTCACATTGAACAACACCTTACTCCAAAAACAATTCTACAAGTCAAGCCCAATCTTGCTGATTTATGTCAGCTGAAGGCCTTCATTTGCTTTGTTACAGCTATGCTAAGTTACACCAGCTAGAGATCTAGCCCCAAAAGATCACTTGCCTAGTAAGGTTATGAACATTTCATGCACGCTAATCACATCAGAATTCCTTCCTACCACTGATTCCCCCGGTACACGTATAGAAATCAGTGGTATCATACATTAAAATTGTTTGTCATAATGATTTTCCTCTGGTTCTACTCTGGGCTAGATTATATATAGAAAATGTTGTCACCCCAGGAATAGCCCTCCTGTGCCTTAAAAATACACCTGCAAATTTAGCCTTAGGGTCTTGGATCCAACTTTTTGGGAATGGTTCTTTAAACTTCTTAAACTCCTCTTTTAGAAGTTTTTGCTTCCTTGAATAGCTATGCAGTTGATACTATAACCCTGTGTCATTACATAATTTGTATGTATTATCATGCATTTGATTGTAACTAATTTCCATTTATTATAGCAGATGAATGAGCCAGATTGTTTTGGTTTTTTCTTATAGGGGTTGCCAAGAGATGCAAACTAGTTTATATATATATAGTTATATATAATGAGTTAGGTACTTTTATTTTATATAAGTTCTTTTATTATATATATAATTTATAAAAGTATATATATATATAAATAAGTATATATTTTATATAAATATATATAAAATAAAAGTACTTAACTCATTGACTTTCTGAGCACTTGCTGCATGGCATACTGCCACCATGCCAGATCTATGGAAGATATGAGCAGTGTATCCCCAAATAAGAAGCCTTCACTAGAGTTGTAAAAGCTCATGATTTTAGCTTTGAGGTCATTGGTTTACTGCCCAGTGCTTTAGCCAACATGGCTATCACACACACTATTCTGAGTTTGACTTGAATGGAACCAAGCCTCTGGGTGTCAGAGCTAGTAGAGAGGAACATTTGGAGGGGAGAACAGTTGGTTGCAATTTTTTCTATGAGAAAGTAAAACATATTTTGTAAAAATGACTTTTGATGGGGGGAAAAAAAGAAAAATCTCCCACAGAAATAACTAGAGCTTTTCAACCAGCTCTGCAATGTCCTAGGTAACATTTTAGTTGACCAAAAGATGAATTTTCTGACCTTCTCTAGGTTATGTCAAACAAGTTAACAGAAATATAGTACATTTAGTTTGAGATTTCATAGGGAAACTGGACATTTTTACATTGCAAATCTCAGTGACCCCAGATTACATTTTATTTGAGCTTTTGAGGGCTTTTTGTGGTACTTTGGCATCACTATTTGTATTTGGAAAGCCGGGGTGGGGGGGATCTGGGTTTCGTGAATTTTGCATTTTGGGGCTGATTATTATGAGTATTCTTGGGAATACTTAAAACTGAGTTCTACTCCTACCTCTGCTTTGCTGTGATCCTGGGCATAATACCTAACCTCCATATGTCTCATCTTCTCCCTACCCCTCTAAAAAGGGACTAAACAACATTTCTGGAATAAGTGAGAATGTGTTGATTCAAAGGGCTGAGCAAATATTTTACTTAACTATCCAGTTTTCTTGCAATTGGACAAAGTATTGCAATTTCAACATTCCAACAGAAATGTTCACTGTAATTTCAAGTCACTACAAAGAGGAGAAGGGATGATTTTTCTTTTCTCTTCCATGGCTTCTACAGAGCTTTGTTTGTTTGTATGGGCCCTGTGCTCAAGAAAAATCTTAGTCCCTTCATGTTTTTTCTTTTGAGAATTATTTGCTGCATAACTGCCACTCCTATGTTCCCAGGAGTGCAAGAACCACTGAAGGAGACTGAGACAGGAAAGGAGTTCTCATTGCATCAGCCAAAGAAGAGTGGCAGCTATGATAGAGTATTGCTCATCCATCCTAAGAAGTATAGAAATGGCCACCCTGTGTCTAGTAATGGAGGGGAATCTGTAGACCAGGTGCTATTCAACCTATTGGGAGTCTAGGTAGACTTAGATGCTAGAGTGCAATACTATTCCACACTGTCCTGAAAATCCATTAACACATTCACTAAGTAACTGATGTCATCTTACCTTTTAGATTGAGTTGGACAAAACAGCAAGGAAGAGGACCTACCCACCCACCCACCTTTGCATGAACTGTTCTTCAGGAACTGGAGTAGGGCGGAATTGTACTTAAGTGCCTACATCCACTTATGTACCTAAAAGATGTGTTTGTACCGTTCCTCACTTCTTCCTTTAGCTTCTCTTCTGGTTGCAAACAGGAAGCCAAATTAAGGCCCTGCCTCCCAGTCTTACATCGGGGGTGGGCAGAATATAGATTCATAGATTTTTTTTTTCCAGCCCAAAGGAAGTATTATGATCCCCTGCTTTGATCTCCAGGATATGAAGCCAAAGAACCACACCCAGTAACTTTTGCTCCTATTACCAGTAGTATTATCATTATAGATCGGGGTATCAAACTTATCAGATGCTGTGGGCTATATGAGGGGCATGGGGTCAGTTCATAGATCGAATTAGGCCTGCAGACCAGCCCCATGTGCCATGTATAGCACATACCCTAAACCATCCCTGTTCGCTATATGAAGCATGTGGGGCCAGTCCAGGGCTCACAATCAGCACCAGGGGTGTATGGTAGGACTCCATGGGCTGTATCTTTGATACCCCTGTTGTAGATGAAGTCATCCCCTGAAGTGATGCAGCAATGGATATACTCCCTTTGCATCAGTGAGGAGGCCAGATTCTGTCCTCCTTTGGGCTAGTACAGTTCTGTAGTGACCCCAATGCAGAGCTGCTTTGGGTGGATGCCTTAATGGATTTTTCAGACTAAAGCAGGGTAGAATAGAGTCACACCTATGTCCACCTCGATGATACCCAGTCATTGGAATAGAATCTGGCATAGGTGACCCTTCTATTCTTCCTCAATCCACACTGAGGTAAAATACCCACTGAAGTTAGTTCCTAATTGGTTCCCTCTAAAACTGAGTTAGATCTAGAGATTCAGTCCTATTAATCATAACAAAATACAGTATGCATATACTTGGCAACAATCTCTACTGAATTCTTCTGAAAATGAATGAGATTTTCCCTGCTGTTATGATCTCCCTGAGAAACCTATGTTCTGCAGCCTTCCCCTCTACATCCAAAGCAAACTTTTGAACTTTACCTTTAAGCTCCAGCAGATTAATTATTTTCTGATTATCCTTACACAAATTGTTGCACATATGGAAAAATAAATATATGACTCAATTCTCCACTTTGCCATGTCTCTGTAGATGTCTCTCCCCTTCTTTGTGTACTTTAGACTTTGTGTTCTCTGCCTGCTACAGGGCATCCTTTCAGGTGGGCTGAGTGATGTGGAGCTACTCTTTGATTTTCGGTGGATGAGAACAATGTCTATAGTGAAACCACTCTACCATCCAGTATACTAGTTGATCAAGGTACACAAATACATTTTTCTTGAGGAAGATCCTTCCTTAATGGGCGCTCAAAATATTTTACTAGATGCCTCCATTGGCTTAACATAAACATTGCTACCTGAGTTAGTGTTCAGCATACATGTAGTCATTTTCCCTAACTAAAACCAGCTAATTACTTCTTGTATAAAATAAAGAACAATTTATTCTAAAAGGCCCAAGCATTCATAAGGTGGTCTCTGAATTTATCTTCCCAGCATGAGCCACAAAGTTAGGAGTTTAATTCAAATCCAAATTTGTGAGAGTTCAAGATAGCACTTGTAGTAGTTGTGATGGCTCAGTGAATATGTGCGAAGGAAGATATTACCAAACAAATCTTACTTCTCCCAAAGTTCAGTTTCATTCTTTGGTCCCTTGATCTGGTCTTGTATAGCAACAATGTTTGATTATGTTTGTGTTTATAGCAGTGCAACTGCACTAAATGTAGGAGAATTGCATCTGTGTTAAACCACTGTCAGAAAAGAATTGAGGTCAAAGGGGCTGACTGTAAGAACCCCTCTGATCCTTTCCTCATTCCATGTAATGTGAGATCTGCTGTGAATTCTTCATTCTTTGTATGACACAGTCTACACACAAGTTTGCATGGGTTTAGTTGAATCAGTTTAGATAATACAAATGTTTGTACAAACCTTCTGCTTCAACCCAGGCTTGTTTCAATTTAGCATAAGTTGAGTTGGAATTGGTTTAATTATGGGTGGTTTAAGCTGCTCTTAAACCAATATAAATGTGTCTGTACAAGAGTTCACACCCATTTAACAAAACTGATTTAAAATTATTTAAATTAAACTGTTGCAATTTTCCTGTATAGATAAGCCCTAAACTATGTTTGGAATGAAATAAACCAGTGCAAAGTCTCTGTTAACTCAATCATTTTTTTTTAAAAATCATATCTTAAATTAATCCAGTACAGCACTGAGTCGAAAATGGCCCTTAGGGTAGACTCTTTTTCCAGTGGGAATGTTAAGCATTGTTGGGGGAAGGATTGTTAGATTTATCCCTTCTATCTACTACCCTTTTTTAGGTTGGTTTATAAGATCTGATGAAGGACATCAGACTGACAACTCTGTCTATGCTAGGATCTGTCTTCACCAGTGGTTCTCAACCTTTTTAGACTCAAGGCACCCTTGGGAAAATGTAAGCTTAGTTTTCACTTGTTTTTTGACTATAGATAAAATGATGGAGCAGTTTTTTCTGTTGCAAAGAACTCAAAAAGCCCACAGAAGGACAGAATGTTTTGAACACTATGGATTCCTATTTGAAATCCCTGGGTGTATTTTGTGAACCTTGTTTGCACACCCACCTAACAGTGCTAGCAGTTTTAAGACACCCTTAAAATGATCATGAGGCACCCCAGGGTGCCATAGCACCTGGTTAAGAATCACTGGTCTACACTGTAGTCTGAGGTGTAATTGTAGTCATGGAAGAGCTTGATCTGACTTGTGTACTGATAGCGGTGAAGCTACAGCAACATGATCTTGAGACATGGGTCATGGATGTGTCTGTGCAGCTCACCCTGACACGTGGGCTGACCCTGCTTCTCTATTATTGGTACCTGCTCTAGCTAATTAAAACTAGCTCAATATGCCTTCTAATTGCAGTGTAGACATAGCCTGAGACTGACATGCTATCACATAAAAAGCACGATATATGATCTAGGAAGCAGTATCCTCATGCAGGATTTCCCCAGATCTAAATGGATTATATCCTGTTCAGTCCTTGGCCTCTCTTCAGAGACTGCTGACATGGATATTAGCTAGTGCCAGTGGTGGAAGGTTTCATTATATGTCTGTCTGAGATGGTTACTGAGAGCACATTCTCATCCAACCCATTCTTCATGTGATCCAGTTGTGTGAGATAAATCTGTCCCCCATTTTCCACCTGCTTTATGAGGCAATGTTAGTGATCCAGGCATTTGGCTCTTTTCAACACTCTGTCATCATGTATTGGGGTCACTCTGCTGCTGGCCCTGATGTCTTTTTTTTACGTGATGTGAAACCAAGGTCATGACCACTTCTGATCACAAAAGATTCCATTATGTTTTTTCCCAAGAGTAGCAATGCTACAGGTAGCATGCTGGCCAGTTTCTAGTTTGGATAACAACATTACAGCCTGCTTAACTGCTACAGTGGGATCTAGGGTAATAAATGAGTCCTTATCACTGATAACCCTTTACTTGTTGTCACCATCAAATAAGCAAACAATTTTAATAAAGAAATTATAAATGAAACTTGTACTTCATCACATGTGCCCATTCCCTACACAGAAACCAAAAACTTGTCAAATCAAAGAAGGCTCTCTGACACTGATATCCAGAGGAAGCAGGCAATAGTATCATGGGCCATCCTGTAATAAGGCCCTGCTTTCCAGCTTTGTAAATATATTACATAAGCTTGACATCGAAAGCAGTGCTGCAGATCTTAAATCCTATAGGTTGTCAGGAAAGGATCACCTTTTATCCAAGGATCTGGCAAGCTTTCCTGGTTGAGAAATGTTGTTTAGTCCTCTTTTAAAGCTGTAGGGAAAAGATGAGACATACGGAGATTAAGTATTATGCCCAGATTCACAGCAAAGCAGAGGTAGGAGTAGAACCCAGTTGTAAGTCCTCCCAAGAATACTCATAATGGTCCAAAATCAGCCCCAAAATGCAAAATTCACAAAACCCAGACCCCCTCCCCTTTTCAAATACAAATAGTGATGCCAAAGTACCACAAAAACCCTCAAAAGCTCAAATAAAATGTAATCTGAGGTGATTGAGTTTTACAATGTAAAAATGTTGTTCCCCTATGAAATCTTAAACTAAATGTACAATTTTTCTGTTAATTTGTTTGATATAACCTAGAGAAGGTCAGAACATTCATTTTTTGGTCAACTAAAATTCTTAAAATATAGTTCTGGTAAAGTTTTGTTTTGCAAATAACTACAGAATTGTTTCTACTTATGCTGAAAACTATAGGCCTAATCCTGCAAACAACCATGTGCTTAATTTTAAGCATGTAGGTAGCCTTACTGACTCTTGTGGGATTATTTCTGTGCTTAAAATTAAGCATATATGTCGAACTTCTAGGACTGAGGCCTTCTGCATTTGATGCTTTCTGGAAACCTTGTTCAGAAACATTTGTGTATCTGTTTCCCATGGTTAGTGTATATTTCGTCCTTCATTCTAAATTTACTAATATTTACATTCTTGTAACATTGTTGTTTTTTAAGAGATCATCTGCTCCCACTGCTTTTCTCTGCTTGAAACCACCATCCTGTCTGATGTCATAAACATTTCTGTAGGAGCCAATTTTGATGTCACAAACAGAAGCTTCAAGCAGGAGATAAATGGCAGGACAGTAAAAGAAGCAGATGAGTTCTTTACCCTAAGATCTTTGTGTTTTTAAGTCAACCCAAAGGCGAATAAAAACAACTCTGATGATGTTGGTGGACTGTTACTACTAGAGCTCAGTTCAGACCTGATACTTCCCAACAGCTAGTATTAGCTAGGAAGAAAAGGAAGCAGAAACAAAATGTTATGGAACCTAATTCTCATTTCACTCCAGTTGGTGTGAATCAGAAGCAAAGGCCTTCTCTGAAGCCATTTGATTTACAACAGTATAGAATCATTGTGCACAGAAGAGTAAAAGGAGAGAAGCATAAATGGAGCTATGCCAGTGTTACACAGGCTGAGGACCTGCCCCCTCCGATGATATGAATGTCTAGTCCTGAAGTCCTTGATGACTATTAAATGGGGAAGAACCCTTGACATCTTGTTTCAAAAGCAATTTTTCCCAGTTTTCCCCCAAGGAGACAAGTCCTCATTGGTGTAAATTAGCAGAGTGCCAAGTGTAAATTAGCGTCACTCCTTCCACTTAAGAGCTACATCAGTTGAGGATGTGGACCATAATCTCAAACTTGACCTGTGACCTCAGTGTCACAGTGTATTAATGATCTTCAGAGTGGAAGGATACTGGAAACAAATGCATGCTTTGATTTGGGAGGCAGGGAAGGGGGCTTTTCTATGAATACACACAATTAGCACAACACATTCATTTCTAAAGTGTAACTTGTTTCCACCTGTTTCTCAAATGGATTCTGTGGGCCAGTTGTGCTGTCACAGCCTAGCACTGAATAGGAGGTGGTGCAGGGCTGTGTGGCCACCATGGTTTCTCTTTGGAACACTGCACTTGATTCTCCCCTGCCTTGTAGTCTGCATTGTTGTTTGAGCTGATTGCAAAAAAAATAAAAATAAAAATTGTCAAAGTCGTTTTCCACCAGACAATGCCATTTTTGGTGGAACAAGTATTTTTTTTTCCAGGGACTATGATGTCACTGAGACTCTTTTTGATAAATTTGGTAATATTGTTTGCAGAATGGAAAGTACTTTGGATTTTTTTGATGTATTATTTTTTAAATGTAACTTTTAAACTTTTTTCGCTGTAAAACAATGAGGAAAACTGATCATTAATTGACAACCCATGATTTTTTTTACAATGTTCCTTTGTAAAAAATTTGTCCCAATTATGATGAATTAGGAAAAAAAGTCTCTCCCTCCATCTCCTGCTCCAGGCTAGACAATCCTTTTTCTGACCAGCTCTATTCATGATCCTGGTTTCCATGTGGACTTATTCATGTACAGTTGTGATTTAGCATTTGTGTTCAACTATATATCAACATACAAAGGCCAAGGCAGTGGCCAGTTGGTTCCAATCCCTCCTCAGATCCAAACCATTTTTAGAAGAGTGCTACATATGCTTCCTTCTGCAGGTAATCCTCTTCAAGGGCCTGCAGGACAATAAGGGCATAGGCTATGCTCTACCAACTAAACCTGTCGTTAAGAATCTAACACCTGGGAAGATGGTAGCCCCGATGAACAGCAGCTCTTACATCTAGGAGAGTAGCCCACCCCTGTAAGGCACAAACAAGGGAACAAAAGACTACTTCCTTTTCTCCCCCATTAAAGATCCATGTGTCACATGCCAGTTGCATTCTGACCTTATCTGAATGGATCTGTTTCTAACAGTAACATCTACAAATACCTTTATCAGCCAAACGATAAATGTTCGCAGCTTCAGTTCTGTCCTTTATCCTACTGCAGGCGAAAGGTATTATGGCTTTGAATCCTGTCGCTGGTACTAAACCAAAAAGTTGATATGTCCTGAACTTGCAGTTTTTTGTTTGTTTGGAGGGGGGGAGAGGAAGGTCGTTGTCAAAAATGTAGTGTGGTATTTACTTCACACAGAGATGGTGAAGGCTAGCATGTCTGAATGCTGAACAGAAGACTTATCAGTCAGTAAGGCTGGCAAAACCTTCTTGACATTCCTTCTATCACAGCACAAAAGGCAGGGGTTATGTTTACCCCTTTGGAAGCTATAGTCAGAGAACTGGGCAGACATACAAATTATGCAACAAATGGCTGTGTGCATGCATGCATGCGTGCATGCGTGTGTGTGTGTGTGTGTATGTGAGAGAGAGAGACATGCAAAAAGAATAGATTAGTGACATTTTTAGTTTTGCTACAGGAAGAAAAATATTTTACCTCTACACATACTTACATGTACTCACAGAGCTTCATGTGATAGGCAAACTGATAGGGTGAGAAGTATGTGATATATCCCTAAACAGATCTATGTATAAATATTATGACAGATCAGTAAATCCCTAAAGCCTGGCTACTCCTGTCTGTTTTCCATGGATGCAGTGAAGGTGAGTCTCTTTTCACCCATCTTTGAGGAAAATGTTTTTCTCTGAATCCTAAAGGATTCTAATATCTCCACTTCTTTTAGTGCCTTCAGGAAATTGCTAAGGGAAAAACATGCTGGGGAAAGGTACAGACCTCTGAGATGAGCAAAGAATTTGTTGCCTTTCAGTTGAATGGAGGGGGTGGAAAGAGTTGCATTCAGACTTAAGGTGGTGACAAGATATTGTCCCTTGTGGCCCAGAGTCCCTGGTAAACCAGTGGCAGAAGGGGAATGCCAGGTCCCATTGGCACGTGGGAGGTAGAATGAGAAGCATTGCATGACTTCAGCAGGGGAAACAAGCAGACACAGTTGCTGCTGTCTGGTAGATCTGGAGGACTGGTGGAAAATGTGTGACCTCTGGTTCACATCACTGCTGATGATGATCAAAAGGAACTTCTCTGACCCTAAAAGACCAGGCTTTTCCACAGCGCCTCAGCCTCTATATCCAATACAAACAGAAGAATTCAAAGCTACTGGATTAGGAGCTGGTGTGGCTTCCATTAACCCAAAGGTTTGGCTGAGTTGACTCCAGGAAAAGCTGTGCATCAAACATAATGAATCAGAAGGGAAGCCTATACATCAGACAAGCCTGGTGACCTTTGGGGCTCGATAGCATTACTTACAATGAACATATTGGGGTGGGGGAGGGGGAGATATTCAGAAAAAAACAGTATGGGTTAAAAAAAAAAGTCCCTGCTGATAATGCATTTTAATGCATTTTGTTGCTCCATTTTTCTCTCTAATTCTTCCATTTCTATAAAGTATATACACTGGCTCCTATATATATATATAATACACACACACACACACACACATATATAATATATATACACACACAGTAATTTTTGTCAACAGTGACAACTTGCTGATGGGAAGCAAAAATTAAAGCAGGAAATCATTTCCAGTGAGAAGCCATCCTCTTGTAAGCAGCAAGGATTTACTGTACTGTGACAAAAATGCTTATTCCTTATAGCATAGTTCAACTGCTCTTTGTTTCCTACTTGTTTGCTGCATGCACATATAAATATTGATACATTCTTCCAGTATATATTCAAGCCTGGAAATGCATTAGGGAGTCCAACAGAAATGCTCCCCTTCCTTGTCTGTCTATTTGTGTGTGTAAATAGTTAGATATAGTTACGCTGAGATATATGGGTGGAATCTGCACTCAAAGGAACCAGATCAGTTTCATACACTGATTGAGTTCATCTGGGGGCCAAACTCCATATAAACTACTAGAGGCAAAAAAAAAACCCACCTTAAGCCAATTCTAGCTAGAGTTAGGTGAGCCTTTTGCCAACAGCACACACACATATGCACACATACTCACACACATTAATGTCGTCCATTGCTGTCATAAAACTAGAGACACTTATATGAGGGTGAAAGGCCAAAAGGGGCCTTGATTTAATAACAGGGGAAACATTATTTTCTGTTATTAATTACACATTATCCATCGTACATTTGCTGCACTGAGTTTAGATAAGGTTACATCTACATTTTATTAGAAAACTTCTCAGGTCATGTTGGGGGATTTGACTTGGATGAAAAAAAAGATCTGTTTTAAACTGCCATGGGGAAATGCTGTCTTACTGTACAATCCCATCCCCCACACTCCACCACGTCTCAGTCTGCCTTTTTAGGGACTGATTCTTGCACATTCTTGAAATAGTTCACCCTGCAAATGCTAAATGAATTGAGGCTCAGAATAAACTTGGGGCTGTATCAGCCTGAAGTTCCCAGAGTCTGAACACACACACTTTCTCTCTCTCTCTCTCTCTCTTATACATGCACACACATATGCGCACGTTCATGGCTGTTGGATCAGTCAAATCCAAAGTGAAAAGTTATGCTCAGCAAGTGGAGACTTAAAAGTTCAAATCCAGGTCTAATTCAGTGCATTCTTTCTTTCATTTCCTTGCATTCAGCTGCTTTGGGGGAGTTGATATTGAGCACATATCTCATTCCAAATGAGAGATGGGGGTAGGAGAGTGTTCTAGGATAAACTTGCAGCTTATGTGGATGATAGAAAATTGGTATCATTATAGAGAGCTGCATAGATTATTTAGAACAATTGGCTCTAAACTGAGCTGCACAGGTGTCTCCTTCAGCCTTCTACCCCACCTCTATATCACCAACAATTACAAGATATGGAATTATTTTCGTATACTGGTCCTCCTTCCACCAGTCCTTCTTCCTCATCCTTCATCCAAGTGGTTGGCTAAGAAAGCTTGAAGGAAGGTGAATATGTAGCACATGAGAAATAAAAGAAAAGACAGGAAACTGAGCTAAAACAACTCTCATAGATACAACTCCAGATAGATGGATGTTACTGTTGGTACTATTCCAAAATTGAGAATCTTGGATAGAGCCTTCCAGTGTGCCCAAGAAGCTTTTCCAATATAATCAGAGTTTAAAAGACATGGATTTGCCTTTTAAATATACTTTAATAAAAAGCCATTAAGCCTGGTTCTGTCCACATGACTCTTTGAGGCTCTTCATAGGGCAGTATGAGGCCAGGAGAGATTCTGCCACTTATCAAGGGCTGTATGTGCTAACAGTTGTCTGTGAGTTCCCAGACCATCTTCTCATTTGATACAGCTGGGAAGTAATAACAGTGCTTTATAGTACATAACAATAATTGGAAATGTGCTAAAACCAAGCACTCACAAATTTGAAAATACCAATAAGAAGGTTTGTATGTAGAACCTTAATTTGGCCCTGCAATGCATGATGCACTTTGAAATTAAACACATTGTTATTCTCCTTTTAGAAACAGAGAATTGAGGCAAGTAGAGATTAAAGTCAAAAGTACCCCCTAATTTTGGGTACCCAATCTGGCATGCCTAGGACATGCCTTTTTCAGCGTATTTAGCAGTATATAGTGCATCATGTAGAAAACAAAGTACCCACTAGGTGCATCTCATCCTTGCACGAAGTTAATGCAGCATAATAAATTCTGGAGCTGTTTGCACCATTCAACTGCTCCTGGGCCTAGTCTCTGCACATGAGCCCAGGACAGCAGCAGTTTGAGCTGAGGCAGAGTAGCCCTGGGCTGGCAACACGCTTGGTGGGTCAGTCCTGGGCTCAGGGTGGCAGCGGAGGGAATGGCCGGGGCATGAAAGCATTAAAGTATGGAGACATGCAGCAGGCAGTCCCCGCACTTTAGCACCCCTGTGTCCCAGCCAGCCTGTCACTATCTACACATGCATTTCAGCAGAATAAGTAATTGTGCCATAAGATAGTACTGGTTCTCCAAGGCAACATTTAACTGCCTTAATCTTGAAACCATCCTTTCTCTTGTTGTCCCCTTCCTCAGTCACTACACACAAGCTTGGCCAAATACAGACAGTTTTTCACAGGAATAGCAAAAGACACCTCCTTGACTGATACAAAGGTTACCCCTCTGCCAAAGATCAGATCCCTGCTTTGAAGTACTGTAGCACTATAGCATTTCAAAGGACTTAAGTAGTTTTTAAACATGGACCAACCAGTACATTTTTCCCTAGTCTCATTCTTGAAAACAGCTAAAAAAATTAGGCCAATTTTCCAGATTTCTTCAGTTTGAAGCAAACACATGGTAGGGAAATTTCAACCCATACTGATAAAAAGTATGCTAATCTAGAAATAACTGAACAGGGGCTTATAATGGGAAATGTCAGAGAACCTTAAGAACTGAAAGTGCTGTTATTCCTCACCTATCTTCTTAAACTGCCTTAAATCATCTCAATGGCTGTGGTATCTTCTGAGAACATATTAGGCGGTATGATGGACATTTGTCATGAGTCTTTCCCTTAATTGCCATCTTTCAATGGCTGGGCTTTTTTGGTAGGTTTTGGTTTGTTTTTTAATGGCTACATTGGTCTATATTTCTGTTAGAAAAAGCAAGATGGAGACATGTACTTTACACTTTTAAGACAAGGTAATAACATTTGTCATGGGCAGACCCTCAAGTTTTTGTCATTGCAGACCCTCATAAAACTCCATCTCCTGCATGGATGAGCTTTCTCATCTAAGATCAGTCTCCTCTTTGCTACTTTTGCCATGTCAAGACAAGACTTCAGACTTTACTGAAGCATCAGGCAGAAAAAATCTTCAGCTGTACTGACGTTTTAATTTACTTCAATGGGCGTTGGCCTGTAGGAGAGAGAGCAGAATTGTACTGTCACACACAGTTATGAAAATCTTCTCAAAAAGTAAAGAAAACTGACATTCTGGCCTTATCCATGGATATTGTACTGCGTTAATTAACTAAATAGCAGGGGTAAGTTAAA
This sequence comes from Alligator mississippiensis, assembly GCF_030867095.1. Taxonomy (NCBI): domain Eukaryota; kingdom Metazoa; phylum Chordata; order Crocodylia; family Alligatoridae; genus Alligator; species Alligator mississippiensis. Next base: position 24,890,139 of record NC_081833.1, read on the forward strand.
AGGAGATGAATGTGGTTTAAACTAATGTAAGTAAGTCCATAGTGTTTTATCAGTTTTAACTAAAGCCTTTTAACATCACACCTTTAGTTAAATCACTGCAAGTGTATATGTAAATCTGACAGTACTTGGTCCATTAATTTTGGTTCCATCGGGACAAGAAAAGGCTACCCTGATACAAGCGTTTCTCATTTTGTGTTATGCAAAGGCTACTCCAGTTTAATTTAAACCAGTTTTTAAACTGACTTAATTAAACCACTGCAAACCTTTGCATGGGCACTCTTTTTGCCCTGATAAGTGGTTTATTTATGTTAATTTAAATTGATCCTCAACTGATTAGCTAAGCATAAAGCAGGGCAGGGTGGCAATTTCTGCCACTAACTAGATTAGCTAAATTAAGGCTGATCTGAAGTAAAACAAGTGTGTTCACACAGCCTTTCATAGTCTTTTTAAAATCAAGTCAGTTTGGAATCATACCAGTACAACTTTCTTGTGAAGATATAGCCTGTCATATAACATTTTCCGCAACAAATTTCCAAAATGTCTGCTCTTTCAAATTTCTCTGCTAAAATATTTGTTTCATTTATTAATTTCTAGCATCAGATTTAGGGGATGATTATCTGGTTATTTACATATGTATCCCAGAAGCGGGAATCTAAGCTTTCACATCTTTATTGCAAGCCTAGAAATTGAATAGTTATTGATATTTATTAAAGACTAAATCCCAGAAGGGAAAGTGGTACCTGGACTAGAGTTAGGTTTTTCATGCTTCCAGTTTGCTTAGTTTTTTGGAGGTTCACCAAGGTTTTACTTTTTGTTTAGGTATAGAACCAATAGTATTTATCAGAAATGGCAAAATGCTTCATGAGGTTTCATCTTGCAAAACAGCAATCAGAAATGATATTCACTGACTGCACAGGCTTGTATTTCTGATGGTCATTTCTTGATCCAAGCTGAACATATCTGGTGTGGAGGCCCACATTCACAACATTAGAGGGCATGCATGCTTTTCTTTAATCATTATTATTTCAGTTACAACCAGGATGAGTGATCCCATCTGGTAGATAAGAATCAAACACACACAAAAATGGTTCATCTTTCTCAACATATGGAAACCCGAATGGTAAAAGTAGTTTCAATCATACCCCCCCCACTCTCTTTTTCTCTCCATATGGCTAAACTAAATTTGTGGCCCTACTTTAACTACAGTTAACTGATTAATAATTACCTAGCACATGTTAGCTAAGCCTGACCTAAAGTTAGCTTTTGTCCTAGTCAAGAAACAAGATAATTCCTTATAGTTTGATATATCTGGAGCTAGACTCCTGAAGTTAAGAAGTGGCTGGTTCTTTCTTCCTGCTTCAGGGTATTGTATGCTCAAATACTTGCTTGGGTATAAATACACAATTATCTATGCATTTCTGGTTCAAGACTGCTGCTTTCCCTCCATCATAGGTTTAAAAGCCAAGTTTGTTAGTGAGGCATACAAGAAGGTCAATTTTGCATTACATGGTGGTTCCTATATGTTTACACTTTTAAGAAGTGTTCTCCTCTTTTGTTTAATTCCATATTCAGGAGCCTTTTTCAAAATGCCCCAGCCCTCTTCCATATGTACAAAAAAACCCAACTTTTTTTTGGTAATATAAAGAGCCCCTGATGAAGGGGAAGGGGGTCTAATCTAACAATGTCTAATCACTACAGGACCATCTTGAGCTAATTGAGTTTGTCTAAAATTCATCCAGCCTTTAAGGTTTAATAGAAGATGATAGTCTTAATGCATCACATGCCTTGGAGTAAATGGATACTTTCCCTTTAAAGGCCCTGTTGATGTTATGTGAAGGGGAACAACAGTTGTTATGATTCTGAAACTCAGATTGAACCCAATTAATCAATGCGGAGATGATTTGAATCATGTGGCATGCTTGGTCACCTCTCTGATATTTTATCCTCATCCCTCCATAGACTTGAGACATGATTGATGTCAAGTGTACACTGAATTTTCAAGGCAAGGCAAGGCAAGGCAAAGCCAAGTCAGTTGGACAGAGAAACAAATTAGATCAAAAGTGTGATCCGGGGAAAGGCAGATTAGTTTCAGAGAAGAAGCTTAAATTGCTCTTTATACCTTGGGTGCTTAGGTCTGAATCAAGAGGCATCCGGGCTTGAGTTGCAGAGTGGCAGCGGGGAGCCCTGCAGCCCGGGGAGCGGCGCTCGGCCAGGGGACTGCACATGCCCCAGCGGAATCGCGACGTGCAAAACCCCTCAGAGGCACGTTTGCATCCTTGAGTTGCTCTTAATGTAAAAATAATCTCCCGGCCATCTTCAGCTCTTAGGTTACAGCCGCGGGGACCTTGTGCCTTTCCTCCGAGAAAACGGATCTGGAAGAGGAGCCCTGATCCGTGCAGGGAACTATTTCAGACCGCCCCCCCCCCCCCCCCTTTCTCCTTACTTCTCTCCTCTGGTTTCTTCCCTGTTTGTTTCACAATCGATTTCCACATTTCGTTCATTGGTTTCATGCCTTCTCCCGCCTGCCAAGCGTTGGACAAGGGTTAACATTTTTGATCTCGCCTTGTATTTCCTCCCTCCTCCTGGATTTCAGGAGGGGGATGGGGGAGAGGGACTTGGCGTGCAGGGCTGAGTCTTGGGAAGGACCAGGCACAGCCCTGGAAAGCAGAATCGCCTTTCACTCAAGACGGGGCTGCGACTTTTTTATTTGCTTTTCCCACCTCAAAATATTCCGCAGCAGAGTGTGACAAATTAAAGGGAGGGTGAGGGGGGATGGTTAATTGCCAGTTACCACATGTGTGACATTTGGCTCCTACTCAGTTTTGGGGCTAAATCCTCCGCTCAGTTCAACGGGGTGCAGTTCCGCTCCTGCCTCCCAACCCTGCACAGTGCACGACTGTCCTAGGTCTAGTCCAGCTCCTTCAGAGCTAGGGATGCTTGCTACTTAGCTTATGGGATGCAGGCTGTCAGGGCATGATCTTGTCTCCTCGAAATCAATGCCTTCCTCACTGATTTTATTTAACAAGGGGGCCGATCTTCCTCTGGTTTTTAATTCTTATGTTAAGTACTTTGTAAACTGCGGTCTAGAAGAAGGGGGTGGCGGTAAAACTGGTCCTTTGAAGACCCCCAACTCAAACTGCCCCATAAAATTTTAATCCGGTATCTAATCACTTCCCGTGTCTGCATGGTGGAGTCATCTCCCTTCCCTGCACACAACGTGCGTGTGCCTACGGAGCAACATCTGGCAGGAGGCACATGATGGAGCCTGCTGCTTCGCATCTGGTTCTAATGCTGGACTCAGTAGTTTTATTTCTGCTCTGCAGTATAATATAAACTATACTGTTACATTACACACATCGGATTCCAGGTCGAGTCTGAGCTCCCCTGGCAGCTTCACAAAACGTTGTGTTTGAATGAAGCTTACCCCAAGCCCCGTGGTCTTAGCAGATTCCCCCTTCATGCCCGATGTTGATGCTGGGGAAGGGGCGAGGTGCTACTCCAGTTCTCCGAGATGCTGTGGGACAAGCTCCTTATCTTGTCAATTAGCAAATGACAGCAGGGGTATGGTAGATTTATTTCGTACAAGGATCCACATTCAGTTTCCATTCATCTGATGTCGTTTGGGGCTTGCCAGCCCTGAGATGGGAGGATGGCAGCGCTGGGGGCATGGGCATGGGCATGGGGCTTTAGCACTTTACCAGAAAGGTGTGTTTGGAATAGGATGGGGGCTGGACCACTCCACACAACAGCCCTTGGACGATTTGTATGGAGACACTCGCTGTGCCATGCCGATTAAAGACACCCCTGAGAAGTGCACCTCTACCGAGCTGTGGCTTGCTTTTGCAAGCCTTCACCCCTGCCAACTGATCGGGCTGGCGAGGCTTTCGGATATTGGGCTGGCAATGAGGAAGCTTGGAGATGCTAAGAAGCCAATTAACTTTCTTGAAAGTAAGAGACCTTGCCCCATTTTTTAAAAATGATGGTATCTATTTTTATGAAATCGCCCGTTATTAACAGTTCAATACAGCGTCTCCTCATCTCTTTAATGGCTTGTAGAGTGGCTGCGGGGAAAGGGGGGCGAGGGGGAGGGGGGAGCTTGAAGAAGTTAAATTATGTCAAGATTATTTTTCATTACAGTTTTTAATAGTAAAGAAGACCTCAACCAAACTACTGTTAATCCGGTTCAGTGACGAGGCAAAAGCCTTTAACTGTATATTTTACTCATTAAACACATTTGCGCAAAAATCGTGCAGTATAATTGCCTGTTTATCCTATACCTTTATTCGTTTTCTGCTCTTTTTTCAATCAAAAAGGCACTGCTGTATGAATATTAGCTACGTTTCTTGACACATTTTTTTTCCCAGTGGAAATCATGAGAAGACGCTTCCTAAACAGAAGATCTGCTGCAAATTATTTCTATAGGATACACAACCTATTTACATCTATTTATCTCTACATGTCTCTCCTAAAGAGTCCGGGGCTGGGAAATAGATGTTCTGGCGAACAAAAGACAATCACTTCTGAGATGTCTATGTATTGAATCGCATCAGGTCTTGACTGCACATTCCCCCCTCCCTAAAAGCCGAGAGCGCCAGGACATCTTGGATGCTTTGAAGACTTCCTCAGTCATTTAAGAAAGGAAAAATCCACTCTTGATTGCATTAACCCTTTATATTCCCAGATCAACTGAAGGAAAACCTATAGCTGTGAAGTTTTTGTCCCTGTATAAGTGGGATGTTTTCGGTTGAGGAGATGGACGGTGGGTTTCCACAGGGAGAAGTCTGATTAAGATCGAGTTGTGAGGAGCAGGTATTAAAAAGAGGGACCTTTCTGCTTGGGCAAGGCAGGTCTGCCAGGCAGAGAAACCAATGAGAAACAAACCTGTGGCTGTGCTCGGGTTGTTCAAGTGCCACTCACTCCTCTGCCCTCAAACAAAGCGGGGGCAGCCCGAGGCTGCCCTGGAGCGGCTGGACCTGGGCTGGACGAGTGTCTGCGGAGCGGGGGTGAGGCTCTCCTCCCTCCCGGAGCCGGGACCGCTGCCACAGGCCGCGACAGTGCCGGCCGGCCGGGGCCGCGCGTGGCGGCGCTTTTGCCATCGCGCTGCTGAAAGTTGGGTCCGCGCACAGACGTGCGTGTGCGGAGTGCGTCAAAGCGGTGATTTCGGGGAGCGGGACTGAGCGGAGCCTGAATGCCAGAGCGGATACAAGAGTCTCACACACGCACACACACACACACACACACACACACGCACGCACGCACACACCGCTTTTGTTTCAATGCTGGTGAATGCATGGCTCCACAATCACTTTAGCTTGGCCAGGACAGTGCTCACGAAAGCCTTGCTTTCTTGCAGGCTGGAGGAAGGAAAAGTAACCCGTTTTAAGCCCCCCCCCTGCACAAGCTGAAATGAATTTACATCGATTTTGTTTCCTGCCCAGAGCCTCCTACAAATCACATTTGCCGGTTCCCCCCACCCTCTCTCAACTTTTCTCCCCCTCCTCCGTGCTGCGGCCGCCTCGCGAGTCTGCACATTGTCACTCAACGGCAGAGCCCGTTCCAATCTCGACTCCTTTGTGTTCTTTCAACCCTCTGCCTAATTGTATTCCCAAATGGATTTGCTTTGATGGATTTACTTCCTTTTATAATTTCCAAGTTATGTATCCTGGTTTTGCCTTTCCAACACTTAATGTGGAAAAAGTGCCCCCTTCTCCCCTAAACCCGAGCTGTGCTTTGCTGACTTTCAGAGGTGTCTGCAGGGGTTTTCTGTTGTTTTCCCTTTACCGAGTCTTTTTTTCTTTCTCCTTTTTTTTTCTCCATTGGTTAAATTTTCACACAGCCATAAATCACCCTGTCTGCTCCAAAAGGCAGGTATGGCATAAGATATGGCGAAGCATTCCAAGAGAAATGAAAAATGAGGAACTCGATGAAATACAGGGTAGATTATATCCTACTTACACACAAAGACATCTTCTATAAAGAAGTCTGGAGAGAGTAAAGCCATGATAAAGATTAATGTATAATATATGCCACATATGCACTCCCTCTAGCCCTCTCTCTACTAAATATCTATTTATTCTATTTATGTTTAATATGTCATATACTGTAGTATGATTTTATTTCTATCTTTCCATCTATACAGTGTGTATACACACATATGTTTAGCCTATATATGCATAGGATTTTTGTAGATAGGAAAAAGAAGCCTGGAGAACTTGGAAGGGAAGAAGACAAAAAACATGGATTGGCTAGGCAAAGATACTGGGCCTGAGAGAAATGCGGCCTGGGATATTATTTAGTGGGAAAAAAATAATTTGAAATTAAGAAAGAGGCTAGGAGACTGAGGAAAAGGACTGCCTGGGCAAAGGGACTGCAGATAGGGAACTAGCCTGGAAACTGGGATGAGCAACCCTGGGAGGAAGACAGATCAGATTGAAAGCTAAATTAAGAGGAAGCTGGGTCTTAGATGGAGAGCCCAGAGGGGAAGACTGGCAATGAGTAAAGAAACTGGGATTGGGATAAAGAGCCCAGAGATCTGAGGATAGAGTAGAGGCATAAGAGAGCTAGGGTCTGTGTCCTGGGCAGCAACTGTGGCATGGGTGACACCTGGTGCTAGGCTGGTAGGAGCAGCAGCTGCATTTCTCCTCCCTCTTGGTGGGTGCCTCGGGCTGTTGCCCTAGTCGCCCTAGTCGCCCCTGCCCTCCCCACTATGCTACTGGGATAGAGATTAGAACTAGATAGGCAAGGAGACTGGGGTAGAGTTGGAAAATAGGGCTGGGACAAGAATAGGTTAGAGAAGACAGAACAAAGAAGATACGCTGTGATAAGAGAGTGGAAGTATCCCCTTAGGGAAGACTCCCCTCCAGAGCCTGGAATAGAACCAAAGATTTCCAAGTCTTAGCATTCCTCTGCTGTCAGCAAATACCTGTGAAAACCTCTGACCAAGTGTCCCCCTCTCCCCTTGAGTTGCCCACAAAAGGGAGTGACAACCTACTGCAATTGGTTACTCCATTAGGTCAAGTGGGAGAGGTTGTTACAGTAGATCTAAGGGTTCCAGTCAGGTGGATGGCCCATGTGAACACCACTATGATGCCATGTGATTTAATAGTACACACTAAACTAAATGCAACACATTGAAACAACATGGCAGTGGCAAAGTCAAGCACTCAGTTGTTAGGAAATACTGAAGCAAAGTTGCCTGGGCAACCTTAATTCATCTTTCTTGTTTACATGCATTATAATCCCATCTCTAATTACATGATCACACACTATGTTTGCCCATAGGGCCCTTTGCCTCATTCAGTTCCTGGGATGGCTTTTGCTCTGGGGTGTGTAAGAGCTGCATATTGAAGGAGACTGTCATCTATAGGGCCTTTGCCTTATCTTTTGTGGAAGTCAGGTGGTATGTAGTGACTGATGCGGTGGATGTCAGGATGGACTCATGGCTAAGACTGCACTTGAAAATCAGGTCCTATCCCTGCCTCTGTCACAGTGTTCCTGTGTGATGCTGGTCAAGTCACCTAGACCAAGGTTTCCACAAGTGATTACAAAATGAATATTCCTCATTTTGGGGTTCCCAATATAAACTCTTAGGCCTGATTTGCAGAAGTGCTGAGCGCTTGCAACAGCAAGTGAAGCTGCTGAAAGCTGTGTTTTGAGCATATAATGCAGAGATAGTTTGATAAATACATTTCTATCCCTCTTAAATTGGGCATCTAAAATTAGTTGATACTTTTGGTTCTTCCTTGCTTCTGTTTCCCATCTGAAAAACAGAGGAGAAAAAACACCTCACTTGACAGGGTCTCATGAAAATAAACTTGTTAATGTTTTTTAAGCACTCAAATATTACAGTGATGAGCAGCAACCAAGGTCCATTTAGAAAATGATGATGATGATAATTCTGTTTTCAGAGCAGGATTTGAACAGTGGGTAGGATGTATATAAAGACTGTATTATAATGCACAGGCATAAGTGGATCAAATGAAGGTTCCACAGGTCATCTGAATTCTGAAATTGTCTAACTTTTGCATGCTTGATGTTTCAACCTTACTGGTCTCTTAGCAGTGTGTGTAAGTGGGTGTGTGCATGTGTGGTGGGCACAGCTACACTGCCAATATTTGGGTTATACAGAATTTTTTTTAAATAAGGTGTGATCTTTGAGTGCCTAACGTGAGACATTTGAAATGGCCTGAGTTTCAGAATGTGCTGACCATCCTCATTATCAACCTTAGTTCACAGGGGTAGTAGCACAGTAAACTAGATCTCCCCACAATTACCGAGTCATTGCTAACCTTGCTGTCTGATTGTTCTTCATTTCTGTCCTCTGCTCTATATTTTTTATCCAAGCCCTTCTTTGTTTTCCCCTCCTTCTTCCTTCCGTTCATCCTTGAATGATCATCTTCTGTAGGCAACCTCCTTCTTTTCTAATCCTGTATTCTGAAGAATATGAATTTCCTCCTTTTAATTGCGTTGATAAATTCTGAGCATCCCCTCTCTGAAAATAAGGCCCCTTTTAAGTGCCCTTTCTGAGACACCAGAGTCAGCCTTGAAAATTTTGGCAGGGCAGAAAAAAGAGAAAAAGAAAGAGAGAGAGATTCTGGATTTGTTTTAACCGATATTTAGATAAGGATGATTGTTTGTTCAGCACCAGCATTGTTCTAAGAACCCTCGCTTTTGTCTCTATGAGGATCCGTCTTACTCATCTGGAGCTAGGCCTCTTGAGAAACAGAGCTTGTTTACTGTCAACTGCTTTGTGGAACACTGTTACACAACAGATGGTCTCAAACCCAGTTAAATCCCTTGAATTGCTTTATGGTGAGGTCTACAGGTCTTTGAGATGTATACAGAATATTGTGCCATCCAAATGATGCAAGCTTGGCAGAAATGCACTTTCTTGTTTATGCTTGAGAATATTCACATACATGATTTTGTTTTTATGGACATGAGTATACAGCTGCCAAGGTTTGCAAGTATTTGAGAGGGGGTCTTGTGGTTGTATGTTCATTTGTGCATATCTTGAAGTGTGTGTACATGCAAATATGCATATATATATATATATAGACACATGAGTATGGATGCTGGGGTTTCCGTATGTGTATTTGACTCCATGATTGCCCCCAGCTTGAATTTTTATCTCAGTAGCCTTGTATCTTTAAGGCATGTATAAAGGATGTCTTTTCCTTATCTAGTTCATATGACTATTATTAAATATCAATTTATTTTACTTTTCTGAATGGATGTGAGCTAGTGTGAGCAAACTGAGCCTAAACAGCTAATACAAATACAGACTTCTGTTGCTGTGACTGAATTTTATTTTCAGCTGAGGAACTGAGAGACCAGATTCCTTTTGCAAGAAAGCAAGTTACATCCAAAAGTGATCCACTTAAAATGGATTTACACTGGTGGAAAGAAAGTGATCCCTGAACATTTAATTATAAACTGAGATATTTGCCAGCTTATTTGTATATTAGTTGATTATTTTTATCTTGTATTTGTCTGCTCAGTAATTATAAAATCAGTGCTAAAAGGGAGTTGGACAAGCAGAGCAATTCAATGGTAACAAAGTCACTTTACCAGCATTACCCTGGTATTATTTCTCATCCTGTACTTATACACCCTGCTTTCCTTGCAGAAGATAGACAAGCCTAAGAGAAAGCTTTACAGTTACTAAAGCAAATGTGCTCAAGGGAGGCATCCAAGAAGTAGCAGGACATAAAAAATGAAAGCACAGGATGCTTCAGAGTACCTGAAGGTCTCAGTCATTTAAGGAGAAAGCTGCAGCATGAGAGTGAAATTTCCTGGCAATAGCAGTCTACATGCATTCACAAGGCAGACACTGGTAGACGAGTTAGTGGATATTCAACCATAAGCATCCAGGCCCATAAATGGCCTTCACTACACCTGGAAATTAGTAGGACTAAATGGCTATAATCTGCTCCTCCTTCCCCCTTAGCTTTTACATTTAACCTAGAGGTCTTATCCAGCCCCAGCTAAAATCCATGGCAAAACCTCCTGTTGCTTGCACTGGATGCCAGATCAGGCCACAGTAGAACATCTTGGTCCTTTATCCAACTAAACTTGTTGTCTGGGGTTGGGAGTCTCTGGGGAAAGGGGTTCTTCCTTCCAAGGGTTAACTCCTAGCAATATATTTCAAAAACTCTTAGAAGCCACTAGCTCTCCCCAGTGGAAGGGAAATTATGTTATCAGTACGTGTGTGTGAGGAGGTGCAGTAGCATGTGCCCACTTGTTAGCTGTCTTTTATCTGCTTTTTGGAGATACGGTGCTTTTCTTTACCATTTCAAAATGATGACGACCCTCTTCGTTAGGTAAAATAATAGCAATGGGTTCAGGCTTTTTGATGCTGTCTGTATTATAACATACTTCTTAGATCTTCCCTTGCTATTCCACACAGGCTGCCTCTGGAATTCCCACCTAGCATTTTAAGATGTCTGGATTCATTTTTTTTATTTGAAGAGGGGCTTAGGGGGAGATTGTGGAAGGTGAATAGTCGGAGTGATATAAATTGGTTCAACGGAAACACAGGACTTTGGTCATGTGGTGCATCATGCCAGCTGTATTTCTAAAATGAAATTAACAATAATCACAATAATATAGGGAAAGGCCAAGGACAAATGCAAAAGGCGAAAGGCTCCAGCAATTCAATCAAAGTCTGTGGAGGGTTATAGATCCTTGTTTGCGCCACAGTGCCGTGTACCATGGCTCACCGCCTATTTCCCGATTACCTTCAGCATGTTAGGAAGCATTATCCATATTAAATATATTGAAAGGATATACATATTTTTAAATATCCTGGAGGCTGAAGCCATTCAAAGTCAAGAATCAAAGAAGAATGTTCCAATGAAATAGAAAATTAGAATGACATGGGGAAAGATATAGAGGGAAAACTTGGCAAAACTCAAAATCTAAGAAAGCAAAGAAGAAATTACTGTTTCACCAAGAAACTTGAGAATATCCATTTCCTAGGTTTGACCTTGCCTTTTCAAATGCATGAGTATTATTCTATTCTAACAAGGTTAGAATTTGAGTCGTAATTCTGAAAAAGTAAAAAATTGCTTTTGCTTTAGCTGCTTAAAGCAATCAACTCACACATTGTGTGAATCCAGACAATGAGAACTCTGCATACCATAGCTTCCCAAGAAGAAACAGGAGCTTAAAATATATTTATCAATAAGAAAAGCAATGGATAGGAGAGGCACCGAGACAAGACAATCCTGTTTATACCAGGTCCATTTCTGTAGTACAATTGAATTTGAACTTCCCTCTTTAGTGCTGCTGAAAACACCAGTGGGAAAGTACAGTTTCCAGCAATATGAAGAGCTGGTCATCTGATGGATGGATCAGGAATTCAGAGACATGGCCTGCCCGTGACCTGCTGGGTGACCTTAGGCAAGTCAGTTCACTTCTTTTTGCCTCTGTTTCCCCAGCTGTAAACTGTGGATAATGATACTGCCCTCCTTTGTTACGTGCTTTGAGATCTACTGATGAAAAGTGCTATCTAGACATTATGAACATTAAGTTTACTCAAACTATGCACTCAGGTAGTTGAACTTTGACCTTTACATAAGAGTGGCCAGTTAGATAAATTAAAGCAATGACACTATATGTTAGGGAAGGGCAAGTTGGAACCTGGATACATAGCAAGTTGGGTTCATTGCGCTGGTGGACAATGCAAGGGACTGATCTTTGGAATGAAAAAACCTTAGGTGGAAAACAGTTTGCAAATCTGCTTATGAAACAGGCTCTTTTTTCCTATATAAAAGTCCACTGGATTCTAGATCTGGGTGGAAAGTGAATGATTGATTAGTTTTATTTAAAGACATTGCAGAAGCACTTATAGGTGTCTTTATATCTTTGTCCCAAAGCAAACACTTTCCCTTTCTCTCTTGTTCACAAGCAATTCCCAGCAATGGTGCAAGAGGTCAAGTTAAAGACAAAGGTTATTGAAGCACAAAATAAATCAAAACACTCTGTTCCCCAGAAAGTCTCCCCCATGCCTCATCAACAACAACAACAGTTAGACCTAACACTCTTGTCATTTTGAGAACAATCCTTTTAATCAGGGAATAATCCACAGGACACTTTAAAGAAAAGCTTGGGCATTAACCCTATGCCCTGGTATAATTCCTGCAAGAAGCATCTGGTACTTATATCACAACATAGGGATTAACTTTCTCCATGAGAGTATACAGGATCAAAGAGCTATTCTGTGATAGACATAGGCTTATCAAGATCTTATATTCCTCCTCCGTATTTCTAGACACTGTTCTGCCCAACTGTGTATGATATGCACCTATATACAAAGGTGTGGATAGATGGAGGTAACTAGAAAGATACAGAGTTTACAAATATGAGGAAAGAAAGTCGTGTCCCTTAACAGTCACATTCAAAGCACAAACTGGGTCTCTCTTTAGGAAAAGGTGCCATTAGTTACTTCTCTCTCTCCTGATAAATCCTTTGGGAGTCTTGCTGAGGAATCATTGAAAGGACCAATTTAAAAAAGGTGAGTATCTGGACACTAACATTTTTTTCTTTTGGGGTCTCTCTTCTCCCCTCATCCCCTGTTCAAAGTAATCAAAAGTGAATGCGGTTTGAATCTTCCTCAACCAATGAATTAATTTCTTGGTCCATTTGATAAGAGCAGAAAGCTGCTCACAGAAGCAAAATGACCCCATGGCTTCAAATCCCCCTCTTAAAATCTTTTTGGCTCATTCTATTTTATTTTTTAATTGCAAAAGTCAGAGAGCAGCTCTTTAGGATCAATACATTCCCCCCCTCCCATTAAAATATCTGCTTCCAACCATTTTTAACCCCCGTACTCATCAGCTGCAAGTCCTCTTTCTTCTTTAATTTTTCTAATAGTTCTTATGGTTTAAGGGGGAGAAAACAAAAATCAATGGATGCCATTTCAGCTAAAAATATATCTTCTTCCTTTGTGGTATAGACATGGTGATGAATCGCCCAGTTGTCGGAATTGTTGAGGACTGTGACATTGACTGGGGAGAGAGTGAGACACTCAGCAAGAAAGCCCTTTTTAAAAAGGAATATTTTAAAAAATATCCTCTTGGATTGACATTTTGTACTGATAAGTCTGTTCCCGTGTCCTGAATTCTGGACAGCCTCTCTGCCAGGAAATAGACCTGGCTGGATTCTAGGAAACAAAGGCAAAACAAATGCATCTGAATTTTAAACTTCACCTGAGATCTGTGCTCAGAAGCTCACAGGATCCTTGTCTGAAGGAAAGTTACTAAGTTCCCAGCTCTACAGCACTGAGGGAATTGGAGTGGGGAAGACTTTGCCAAATCTATTATTTTCCTGCCCCGCCTTACCCATCCTGTTATATTTAGGCCTCACCCATGCTCCTTGGCTAGACCATAAAAAGATTTACAAGACACTTTTAAACGAGCAATAAAAACAATTAACTTTAATGGCACCTAGGTTTTTTTTCCTGCAGAATCAAGTAGCCCAATGCAGTATGTAGATCCTTCAATCTTCTGTGCCCTCTCCCCATCGTCCTGTAAAAAATAGCTTGCCTTAGACTCTCAGCGTGGCTTAATTACCTTCAGTTTGAAGGGCGGTATCAGCCTGTCTTTCAGACCTACTAACACAGCAATTCAATGTGCGTTGTTTCCGTGGGACTTCCCCACCCCTGCTGGGGAGATAAGCAAGGGCTGAGACTGGACCTGTGGGCTTCTGGAAAACAGAGAGAAAGTGGGAGAGAATGTGAAAGACAGTAAGAAAATGTGAGAGACTGTCCAGGTATTAAAAGCTTTTTTCTTCCCCCTCTGCATGCCCTCCTCTCTGTCCCCATGGCAGGCATTTTTCCTGCACAATACAGTGCAGCTGCTGGAGGCAAAACTGCAGCCTGACGAAGCAAAATACTCCCAGCCTGGGTAGCACTGACCATCGTAACCAGTAGGAGCCTGCGGGAAGCAAAGGCCAGCCCTGCTCCCAGATCACTGCATGGTTCAGAGCAGCTTATTTTTGGGAGACAGGGAAGCCTTCCTTGCCTTCCCACACTATTCCCACAGACTCTCTCAGCAAAGCCAGATAGTTCATCTGTTCAGTTCCTTGTTCCTTTTAGGACACCCATGCCCTGGTTTCGCCTCCCGGGAGGACTGTACTATTGTGGTCTCTGTCAGCCCCCCTCTTGCATTTCTTAGGCACCCACAAGTGCACCTCAGCAATGGCACAGCTTCTTAGCAGCAAAACAAATGCAGGCAAATAGCCCTCCAGACCAAGCCTTGTCATTTATTTTTCCCCCTCCAGTATGGAGCCGTGTCTATCCTTCAGAAGAGGGATAAAGGCATCTTCAGGCTGAGTAATGGCCTGGTTCTCAAAAGCTCAGCCTTGGCTACAAATTACCTCGCTGATTAGGGAAGATTGGCCCTGCTCTGTGTTCTGCACAAGAGTCCCTGGGCCTATTGACTGGTCTTTATCCCTTTTCATTCATTTTTCCCCCTATTATTTCTTTTCCTTTTTCTTAGGAGGGGTATTAAAGAGGCTCCTTAGCCCAGGGTTTGTCCAGCAGGTGAGACAGGAGACGGAAGTTTACCCTCTGCATACTACAGTCAAATGTCTCCTTTGTTTAGTCTTTTCAGTCTTTTCAATCCCCAGAAGCTTTTGCTGCATTAAAAGTAACCATTGGGTCAAAGGGAAATTAGTTTCTGTCCCAAGATGGTGATGATTTACTATCTAATGCAGAGTAGTCTGCACAATTATCTGCCTGTCTGTCTGTCATAGTCTGCACAATATTCTGTCTGTCTCCAGGAATGTATATTCCTAAGGGAGGCTATGCTGCAACTGTTTTGTTTTATTGAGATACGGTCACTAGTAACCTTACAAGCAAGCTTAAATACTTTCACAGATGCCCCTAACGCTCCTTTTAAAAAGTGCTCTGTGCTTCTCCATCATCATACTCTTCCACGGGAATATCTATTCCACCTGATTCTATAGTTTCCTCCTGGCATTTCCTGAACTGCTCAAAGCTATCTCATTTCTTTTTTGGTAACAATTACTAATAGGAATGCAGGGTTATTAGTTTTTAAACAAGATGCAGTATTAATTTGTATGGCATATATTTTATATGCCCAAAACATACAAAATAATTTTCTTGTGAGGTCTGATTAAAGAGAATAAAATATGCAATACAGAACCAGCTTTCAGATAGAAGTGCTTCAGGTTTCAGCCTTTCTAAACCACTCTAGTCTGGATTAGTGATACTTTTCTAATTTCCTATTCATATTAGGGAGTAATAAGCAGGCAAAGGGATCTGTAAGTAAAGACAGAGTCCTAAAGAATCACCAGATCCTGAAAGTATGTGTGTGCAAGGAGGTGCCACATAGGGAGGATATACATAGCATTGTGCATGTGTGTGTGCATGTAATCTGCAATAAATATTGACACAAATTTGTATCCAAACAACTGAAGATGTGAATGGCGAGTCTCCCTGGTTTAACTTCAACAGTTTCATGAAGCTAATGCTAACCCTTTGATGACACTTTAAGCCAGGCTTAGTTCATTTTAGTTTGAAGACAGTCAGGAATGGTATAACCAACATTCAAATAAGCCACTTTTGAACCAGAATAAGTGTGTACACACAGTGCCATAGCAAGGGGGTGGGGTGAGTGGGGCAGCTGCCCTGGGCACTGAAGCGAAGGGGCACCAACAGGTGCTGCCCAGATGGATTGGGGGTGCGGGCCGGAACCACAAGCGGCTCAATTTGGGGGGCGCGAGGGTGGGGGGAGGGCGGCTCCTACTGCTGCATGCACACCCGGGCGGGGGGAGAGCGGCTCCTACTGCTGCATGCACACCCGGGCATGGTTGGGAAAGGGGGGGGGAGGGGTATGTATTCTCCGGATCTACACATGGGGCAAAGGGTAGGATGCCACAGCAGGATTTGCCCCAGGCGCCAAATGTCATTGCTATGGCACTGTGGACCACACAGCAGCATGCACCTGTTTTACTAAATCAGTTTAAAATTAGATTTTAAGTTAAACTGGTGCAACTTTCTCTTCTACTTCTAGTATGTGTAGCCCTTGCCTACATACTAAAATTGTAGTGTTTTAACCATGGTGCTATAGTTAAATAGTGTAAACCTTTTAACATAGATAGTTAAAATGGTATAAAAATACTTATGTCAGTATAGTTTATTGAAGTGAGGGGCAGAAGAGAGAGCATAGGTCATGGCTCTGTATGTGTATGTGTGTGTGTATGTAAGATGTATTATTGTATTTTCTGTATCAAGTCATAATGAATACATACAATCTTTGCATCTCTTCAATGCCAAAAATAATATTTTTCCTTCAAATAAGGGAATCAATTTCAAGAAACTTGAAATGTCAATGGCAGAAATAAATCAAAATTGTCCAGAGGATGAGCATTACCCAAAGTGAAGCAATTTAGTAAGATCATTCTGCCCACAACCCAACCCAATGAAAATTAAATTATTAGACCAGCAGTATAAATGATAGCATGGCAGCAGTTGGAATTGCTGTTTGGGATGAACTTATCAGAAAGATGGCTTAAAGAAAGAAAGGTTTACAAAAAAGAATTGATGTCCTCCTCTACTGATCATTTGGGTTTTTCAGCTACCAATGATGAAATGGTGTACATGTTGCATAGAGCTATACTGCTTTCTTTTGGATCAAAGTTTAAGAAAATCTTTAATATTCATTCTTCTAGATAGATTTTGTGTGTAAAATCACCTCAAGATGTATTATTATTTATCAGTGATCTCAAGAGTCACTAAGAATAAGACAGATGGTGAGCTGAAATGTACATCCATTTAGATAATTTCCACATGGAAAATAATAGCAATAATAATAATAGGAATATGCTGGCTATATCAGAGTATTTGTTTCTTAAAAGACCAACTCCAGCAATATAGATTCTCATATTTCTGGGTAATGCAACCCCACCAGTCCAAAAATGGGGAACCAGGCATCAGGCATACAGATGCTGGTGCTGTTATTTTTAATTTTACTAGCTGATAGGGATCCTAAACAAGATAGAGCATTCTGCTTAAAAATCAGCTGCCCAAGAATTTTTCACACTGTGAAATAATCCACTTCTTTGAAAGCTTTGCTGATGGAAAAAACCTGTTCCTAAAAATCAATCCTTTTTTTGTGCAGAAATCTAGATCATATCACACTGTTCATGTGTGGAAATACTGTTATAAATGCCATTTATATGTTGAAAGACTTTATGGCTCTGGTTTTACCTCTAAGACACAATGCACATTGCTACTCTAGAGCTTCTTAGAGTAGGTCTAAATTGAGCAACTGACTAGCAGAACTGTGAAGTTAAAATTATGCTGTTGTAGCTGTGCCAGTATAATTCTCTGTGGGGACTATTTCTTTATTTAAATGACCCTTTTCAATATAATTTGCATTTTTAAAAGTCCTGATAGTCAATTTCACTGTGTAGGTAAACCCTTACTCTTTAAATATCATTTGAATAGAAGATGCCCATGTTCCATTGACATAAGTACTTTGTGTTGTAAGTACAAATTGACAGTTCCTTTTTGCCTCCCATTCTCTTGTGCTGATGGTAGTTAAATGGCTGGTGGCTTCTAAGATTAGAGAGAGAGAAAGGAGGTATAAGCAAGGGTAATATCTCTGAATTGCTTACACCTGAGCAGTAGGACAGAGACACAAGTTTTCCATCAGTCAAAATGTATAAGGCTGGCTGTAGGAGAGGCCTCATGGAAGAAGAAAGCACTAGCAGCTATTTCAGTAGTGTTTGCATCCAGGGCTTAAGGGGGATGCAACAATTATTTTGTTGAAGCTCTCCCATTTTAAGAGAGTGTCTGGGTGTTTGTTAAAATTTTCAACAAATCAAGAGTTTGGAATATCGACCTTCAGGGTGACATCATTAGGATTCAGAGGTGTCACCTCACTGAGTTTGCTGGCTGGATTTTCAAAGCATGAAGGAGCTAAGCCCTGAAATGAATAATAAATGTCAGCTCAAAACTCTCTTTGTGCTGTGTTTTTGGTCGGGCCATTTGAAGGCTCAGGAAGAAATTCAAAGCCCAGTTTGATAGGTGTTCTCCAGACATCCATATAGAAATATAGCACGGAGGAAAAGGTGGTTATTTATTTATATGGCATAACATAGGAGTTACAGCATCCTCTTGGGATGTGGCTGACCTAGGTTCAAAATTTCAGGTACAAACACCATTTTTCAGGCAGAGGAAGCGACAGGGAGCCTAGGCACTTATTTTTGGCCGTGGAATCAATTAAGTCAGGTCCTGGCAACCTTTTAAACAATGATGGGTTGCTGTGGGCTTCTGATTTCCTCCCCTTATCAGGTGATTTCCACCTCCCGCCTCCCCCAATACCTCCTGGTGCACAGCTAACACAAGTAGCATGGATTTCACATCCTGGTAGCTCCAGTGCCTTTGTCAGCCTCATAGCCCCTCATCCCCTTAAAAGATACAGCTGCTAAAAGGAATGGTGTTGGCATGGCCACCAGGTGCAGGGACTGTCTGGCACCCCCCTACTGCAGCCATCACTACTCAACCCTGTCACCAAATGCTGTTGAATCCCATTGCCAGCAGCAATCAGCAAGGATGAATCTGTGGTGAGAAAGGCAACAGAGGCAATAGGGGGGCTGTGTTAATTCCCTTGCTGCTGGCTGTGAGCACACCTTTCTCTGCAACAGTGACATCTCCCACAGGGAAAAGCAGGAGCAGGTGTGTAGCTCTGGGACCCTTCACTACTACCTGCTCTCCCACCAGCTTTACAGGCCATAGGTTCCCAACCCTTATACTAGGTGACAGAATACCTAAAAGTTAGGTGATCCAGCACCAACTTCCTTGGTAGATTTAGCCTAAAGTGCCTTATTTTCTCAGACATGAACTCACTAAGGTGGTTCCACCTGTCTCTCTGGAGAAAAACAGGCTTTGAATTGCTACTTAACAAGGCATTTTTTTTTTGTTTTTTTCTTTGCTGGGCCCAAGGATGATAGAAAATTGCAGACATTCAACAAATTCACTGTGTTGGAAGAACATTCATGTGTATTACCGAGTAGATTAAGGCTATACACAGCACATGAAAACACTCTAGTCTTTTAGCACCTTTATTGGGAGTTTAAAGGGTAATCAAATTATGTTCTTTGCCATTTGCTTGTGTGCTATAAAAGGCCTCTCGTACCTGTGAAATACCGTGACCTACAAATAGTAAAATTGTATTTTTATCCTCACTAAAAAGGTCACTAGCAGAAAAGAAATGCTAAGCAGGGAGAAGGAAAAAATTTAATGCTACAGGGCCATCCAGGAGATGGGTGGTCATTTTATTCAATCATGTTTCAGCATTTCTGTTGGTGAAGGGAAAACAAATCTGGATTGATGACAACTAACTGGACTAAATCTTGGCTGATGCAACCCAGCCACTGAAATCAAAGCTGTCTGCCAACTTATCTCAGTTGAGGATGTTGCTCAGCTGGCCTGACAGTCTGTTCATTTATTTACTCCCTGAAGTTCACACCTTGTTACCAAGCAGCAGAAAGGGGCATAGCTAATGGAAGAGCCCACCATAAATCAATGGAGACTCTATGCCCCAGCGTGAGAATGAGAACATTATCGAGAGAATGATTGGAATCCTATAACTTTTGTAAAGAATGATGTTATACCAGCCATGTCAATGTGTGTGGCACAGTGGCAGGGCAGTTAAGATAACTTGCTGTGACACCAGGGATGTACATTTAAACCTTATTCTGGGCTTGTACTAAAGGCAAGTTGACCCAGCTATAAATGGGTACCAGGTCATTTGGGCTTGGATGTCAGACAGCTGGACATGATGCTAGCTAAGCTGTATCACTTCCTTGTGTGTTCCCTGCTACAGAGACTAGCAGGTCTTACCTCTACTAGTCAGATGGGGCTTAACACAACCTTTGACTGTGTGTTTGCATGTGTTTCTTCTAAAAAACTTGAGCGTAGCAAAATTGAGTCTCCCTCTTTTGGAAAATGCAACCCCAAAAGGTCAGAAAGGCAGATGGAGCATCAGTCTTACAATCAAATAAGCAAGGGCTATAGGCAAGGCCTCTAAACTTTTTTGTACAGCTCCAGACTAGGGAGGGACTGCTGAAAATATGTTGTTTAGTTAAATTTTATTTTAAGAGTAATCTCTTTGAGGCAATTCATCCCTTTTACCTGATGTGGGCTGAAGCAGGAATCCCACTCCCATACTGTGAGAGATCTCCTGTCCTGAAACTAGTACACCATCTTCCTTGAGCTGGATCACTGAATGGTAGTTGTGAAAGTGCAAGTTAGAAAACGTTCTCAGCCAGGTAAATCTTCCTAGTTCAACTGGTTTCAGTGGCGCTACACCAATAAACAATAGCCCTTATCTCAAACTTGGTCTCTGATTTGTGTCACAATATATTAATAATTTACACATTAGAAACATATACAACTCAAACCATTTAATTCAACCAGGTCAGAAAATGTTTCTTTTTTATCATAGATAATTGAAGAAAAACAAAAAAATCAATTGTATTAACATGTCCCATGAGGGGGAAAAAAATCAACTTTTTGACCCCCCCTCCCCCAATTTTCATGCAAAATATAACTTTTCCAGAAAAATTCTATGATGCAGCAGTCCATGGGAATATTTCATTGGAAGCTGACTCATTCTTTCCAAAAATGTTGAAATATGCCCATAATATTCCATTATAAACCAGTTTTGACAGAATTTCCATTGAGGGAAGGGGGAGATCTACAGATCAGGATTAGAGCTGCATCTTTGCCTTGGTGAGCAGAAAACCATGAGTTGACTCTGAATTGCTCTTGTTGTATATCCCTTCTGTGTTGTCTCCCTTCTACTGAGTCTTTCCATTACGTACGCTGTGAAACCACACTGATTCTACCACTGCGGACCCTTTGACATAGTTATGTAGGGGGGAGCAGAATGTCTTTGTGTTACTAAGGCCATCTCCCTTTCTTACTGTTTTTAAGTTTTTTCCAAGTCAAGCTCAATGAGAGTCTGAGAATGAAGTAAAACAAGTGAGTCCAGTGGCCTTGTTCACACTGGGTCAAAAGATTTTGCAACAAATCACTCCTTGGACTTATTGAACTTTCAGTGTCAGTAGAATGCTTCGACTCCATGCAGACCAGCTCTCCAGGCTGTTTGGTAAATACAGCTTGCACAAGTAGATTGTAGTGCCTGGGAAGCAGCATTCAAGCAGAGCTGCAAGGGCAGTAATAGCACTGGTTCCACCAACCATCTGACTATCCAACAGACTTATATCTGGAAATTACCCAAATATCTCTGGTTTTGGTATCAGTTCTAAGCATTATGTTCAGGATTCCCAGGATCTCAGCTGTAAGGCAGAGCATGTTTGGGTCTCTTGTGTTCTGTTCTAAGAGTTGCTGTGTTTGCAGCCCCTAGTGTCTGTGCAATAGCTTCCTTGCTCAGGGTTCAGTTCCTTAAAGTGCCAAACACTTTCTATTGCCCTTAAAATCTGTGGGAGCTGAGAAGCTCTGCACTCTGCCTTTAGTATGAATAGGTTCCGTCAATTTTATTTGGTTTCAGTATTTAATCATCCAAGTCTGTCTAACTAACTAAATAACTAATGAAAGGCAGTTGAAAATGTATACAGGTTCAACATCACCTTTGTCTCTTTTATACTGCTGTAATTCCATTGAAATCATCAGGGTTGCTGCAGTATAAAATGAGTAATTCAGAGGTGAATCAGGCCCCAGGTCTCCCAATAAATAGTACAATGTACCAGTAACTGGGCCAAGGGTCCAAAATAAGTCAGTGTCAGTTCCTCAGAAGCTTGCTTTCACTCACATTTGTCCCCAGGGGAGCCTGGTCTGTGAGAGCACCTCACTGTACAGTGCAAACAGCACAACAGAATGAACAGTACCTGGGAAATCGAGTAAGCTTTGAACTTCTTTTACATTACATTGACTGCAGCCAAAGAAAGAGGGATGGATAGTAAAATGGTGAAGCAAAAAGAATTAGCAATGCCAGTTCCTCACTTGTCTCCAGTTAGCTGTACATGGTTAAAATCCTGGGATCTCTTTCAGTGGTTCTGAAACACAAACATAGCACCAAGCTTATATGACAATATCTCTTTGCTGGGTATCAGAAAAAAAGGTTTCTAACCATTAGAAGAGTGACATTCTGGGCCAGGCTTCCGGTAGGTCTAGTGGGAGAAAAAAAAAATAGTGTGAAGATGGAGCTCGTTAAGTCTATGCATAGAATTATATGATATGATGATAGGAGGGACTAGGGTCAATGGTTCAAAGTCCTTTTCTGTTCTGTGTCAGATATTCCTATGCTGAGTTAGTTGTCAGTATGGGAACTGGGCAGGTTGGGAGATGTGTGGCTTAAGAAAACTCTGATCTGGATATCAAAGGTGTCTCTAGTAGAACCTGCAAGAGGGAATGTATTCCCCAGAGAGAAGGGGATTTCCCTGCCTCACCTTCCATTTGATTGCTCCTGGGTTTTTTGTGAAAATAGCCATGAGATCTTGAAATCCCCAAGTGGCCAGGACCTTGGGTTTGTCTCATCTTCAGTATGGCACTTGCAGAAGCAATGTGCCTTCAATTGGTTTAGTACAGTCTTAGAGCAGATTAATCAAGTAAATCCCTATCATCAGCTTCTGTAGTGCATAGTTGTTTTTCAAAGATCTCTCATGAAAGTAATTGGCACAGCCCAATCCTACTTACTAGGTGAGAGCCTTATTTAATTCTTTGACTGCTGATGCCCATTGAACAAACATCTTCAGCAAGGTGCTGACAGGGCTGTGCCTACTTTTATGCTCTGAAACTACCAGAGTTTTGGAACTCATCAAACTGCATTAGTGGACTAGAATTTGTGGTCACTGAATGCCAGTCGTGGCACACTTTTTTGGCAAGTGTGCTACAAATCCAGTCTGAAATAGTGGTACTCTAATCAGCCACTGCCCTCACCCAGTGCTGCCAAGCCCTGTTGCCACCAAGACATAGCAACATTGAATTTGGTGGCACCTACCCTTGTAGCTTCCATGGTCCCAAACTCTTCTGCCAACACCAACCCCCAACACTCTTCCTTTCCCTAAGTGCTTCTCCAATACGCTTTCCCTCCCCAACTGTTACCTTAACTCCCATTGCCAGGGATCCCATTAACTTGACAGTCAGGACTTTCATGCCAGACACACTGGCTGTCCACATATGGCTTGGTTGCCAACGGTGCTAACTTGCATTTGTAAGTAGTTGAAGTTTGCTTGCTAGCAGCTTGCCCAGTTATGTCGTTTTCTCAGGTTTCTCTGGAATGTATAACAGTTCTACCTAATCTTGACTGACCTCAGTATTTGGAAATTACCAGCAAAACATTTCTGTTTTTTTCAATAACCTCTTCCATTTCAATGCGTCTCAAACATTAGGTCACAACCCTTTGGGGGATCATGAAAGGCAATTGGTGTGTTGTGAGTCATTAAAAATTTTATGACACTCTTGCAAAGAAAATCGTGCTCCTCTGCTAACACTCCCCTACCTTTTAAGGTCAGGTATTCTCTTTTAACCTCCTGAAACACACATCCATAAATGAACCATGCAGAGTTATGACTGTTATTGTTGATATGTTTTTACTTTTACTTTTATAGTAAATTAAGGGGTTGTGAACATTTTTTACTTCAAGTAAGGGGTCACCAGCCTGAACAGGTTGGGAAAGTATGAATGTTTCTTTCCTTTAAAAGCACCTTATACTTCCTTTGGGCCTGAGGCTACTCAAATTGAAGTAGGGAATGACAAAAGTGTCTTCTATTTCTATAGATACTGGATCAGCCATGTTTATTATTATGGTTGTTGTTATATATTCTCCTATTGCAAATTAATACTAATCACAAAAACAGCATGCTCTTAGCTGCTTTCCAAAATCATCCTGGAGACACCTCTCTAAAATTAATTCCATGCTTGTCATTTGCTGTTTTATTTCCTACTCTCTGCTTTCTGTCTCAACAAGTTTTTAATCTGTGACAGCATTTTATCTCCCAACCACCTGATTATAAAATATCCTTCAGAGACTCCAGTGAAGGACTTTTATCAAAACCCCTTGAACCTCTCCATAAAATATACTCTCTGCCAACTATTTTGTTAACTCTTTCTGAGAATTTATATGGATAAATGAGTCATGATATACCCATAGTGAAGCTTTGTTCTTTTCTCCCAATTTATAACATGTTTATCAAGGCCCTTTTATAACACATTTTTAAATTATCTGTTCACCTGCTGGTAAAATCCAATTCACTGGCCTGGGATCCTTCTTTCTAATTTTGTTAAGATAGGTGTGGACTTGGTGGCTCAATAATCCTCTGATTTCATACCTGTGGTTAGTGGTAAGTACCAGGGGCCAGATCCTTAGGTGTTATATGTATCTCTGTAGACTACCATGGAGCTATACTGATTTACGCCACTAGTATGTGGCTTCCTAATTTTCATTAGTATGCGTAGTTCTCAGGTGAATTTAGCATGGTCTATGTGATTTGTTGCAATTGCCTCGTGTGGTGTAACAGTCTCTTGTTTCAATATATCTGACTTGTACACTTCCTCATATTCACTGCTTGCATAAAAATAAGTATGGAATAGATACCATCATCCTCTGGGGCAATGGTTCTCAATCTTTTTAGACTCAAGGCACCCCTGGATAGACTCAAGGCACTCCTTGGAAAATGCCAGCCCTTAGTTTTCACTCTTTTTTGACTACAAAAAAAAAAAAAATAGAGCAGTTTAGCTCTTGCAAAGTCCTCAGAAAGACCACAGCTTTGAATTTCTATTTGAAATCTCTGGGTTTATCTTATGAATCATGTTTGCACACTTAACAGTGCTAACATAGTATGGCACCCTATGGCACCCTTGAAAGGATCTCAAGGCATCCTAGGGTGCTATGGCACCCTAGTTGAGAATCACTGCTCTAGGATAGTGCTTGCATCAAAGAAATGGTGGACAGAGGCAGTATGGCAAAGTGGATGAGGCAATGGAATGGGACCTGGATTATGTACTGTCCCCTCACATGCCATGTCTTGTGTGTTTAGATGTTGCTAACTGTAGGGTAGGAATCCTGTTGTGCTATCTGTTTGTACAGTGCTTTGTTCAGTGAGTCCCTGTAATAGAAATCCTGTGTCTACTTTGAACTCTCTTTTGTACTTGATTCTCTCCTTCTGCCTTGGTGGTCTAATACGCACTCCCCTTTAGTTCCCACTGCTAATGTAATTTAAGTGCATCCTCTTTTTTTTCTAATGTGACAACTTTATCTCATGACAAGTACAGGCATTGAGCATCTTATAAGATCAATTGGGAATACTGCATTCCCACCCTGAATCAACTCCTTGTAAGTCAGCTCTCTGACAGGTGGTATTAAATGCTGTGTGTTTACTTACTTCTACAACCATATCTACTGAAATTTATGCAGTGAAAGTAAAAAGGTGGATATAGTAAGTGTCTGGACTCCTGCATTCTCTTCCTATCATGGGCACAAAATGTGTGTGACCATGATCAGTCACTCAGATCAACATTTTTAAAATGTTTGCCAGTTTTGGGTGCCTGGACTTCTGGGTGTCCAGTGTGAGACACCATCAGACTGATTTCCAGTCTGATGAAGGGTGCAGTTTATCTACAGATTCTCTTGGTTTTTACTGGAGCTTTAGGCGTTTAGCATCACCTAGTAGTTATCTTATGCCTTGAGCACTCAGAAAATGAGGTCCTCCAACTAAGCAGACACTTCTGAAAAAATCAAAGATTTATCTTTTCTGTGCCTCAGCTTACTCCTAAGTAAAATGGACATTGTAATGCTTATCTACCTCACTTGGGCCCCTGAGTTAAAATTCCTTTATACTTCAAAGTCCTTTAAAGCACGGGTAGGAAAGACACCATAAACAGTAATTACATCATGTCGTTTTTTCCATGATACTATGTGATAGGAAAAAGGTTGCAAGGCAAAGTTGGAAAAGAAAATCAACTCTATACTGCCAATCCCTTTTGGGGAAAGTGAAAGATTTACTGCTAAGCTGTCAAAATCAGCTGTTGCCATTTAAGGCCTTTGCAAATGGATTGGAGGCAACACAATATTGCAGTAAGCTCCACTTTACAGAGAACAGCAGAAGTCTTGCAAATCTCTGTCTGCTGGTACTGATATCGTGGTTTGTAGTGCAGCAGATGATAAGACCATATTCTCAGTGGGTATAAGTCAGCTTGGCTCCATTGGTTTTACTTGGGCTACTCTGTTTTACTGAAGCTAAAGTTCTGGCCTTTTCCTTTTAAAACAATTTCTTCAAGACAGAAAGGAGGGCAGGTATATTAGACAATGTTTTGTTTGTATTTAATGCTTGACTGTGGATTTAACATAAATTATCCTTACAGAAAATGTAATGTGTGCAATTGCACCCCCTAAGAGAAAAGACAGTCTAATTCATGAGTGAGTCAGTTTGTCCCTGGGGCCTCCTCCTGTGCTCTGAGGGAAAATAATTTGAGCAGGCCCTTAACATAGAGAAGGTCATTTCCTCCTCCATGCAGGCTGCCATGCCAAAGGAAAGAATCAATGTTTCAGTCCCTGGCCCTTGAGTAGCCATTTTCTACTTACCTGCACTAGAAGAGGAGTGGCTTCACTATGTTCTGTAATGCAAGTAGCCTGAGGAGAGAAAGACGGTTGCCTTATGCTTCTGCTTCCCATGAGCACCTGCCTAGAACATGCCACAGTCTCCCCCTCTCTTTTATTACCTGTGGCTGTGAAAAGCTACAGTTCTCCCCCTGCTGCCGGTTTCGTCTTCTCTGCCTTACTCTTCATATTTAGCAGCATCACTCACCATCTTCTTGCATCAAGGAAGATGTCACTGCAAGATGATAGATGATGAGACGCATGCATTATGGCTAAGGGCCTATTAAAAAATGAGACGCCTTTGAATTTGCGGAGTAATAACAGGCACGGGGTACAGTTTATTGCTCTCTTTTTCAACAAAGAAATGATGAATGTTGGTGTGGAAAGATATGGCACGCCCACCCCAACGAGACGCCTTTACATCTCCCATCAAAATTCCAAGTCAAAGAAAAGGATTTCATTTCACTGTTAACACTCAGCCAGGAAAAATATGTGCTAGGTGCGAAAGCCACCTGTTCTTGGTGCAAACCTGGAGAGAAATGTGAAAAAAGTGAAGGCTGCTGGGCAATTTGGCCATCACTCATTTTCTCAGGAACGTACAAGCAATGTGTGTGCGTGTGTGGATGTGTGTACTCACCCATGTTTATCTCATACACACATGCCCTTAGGAAAACTATCACTTGTGGTGAAAGGTACAAAGAGCTGATACATTTCACAGCTTCTCCTTCAAAAAAAAAAAAATCTGGAGTCACCACATTACTTAGGGTTATGAATACTTTGTAATGTACATGGATTAATTTTTCTCCCCTTCCATTTCCAAATGTCCTTGTGCCAGCATTTAATACCCCATCTTTTATTATTTTGCTGAATGCTAATCTCCAGGCTGTTTGATATTTATGTGGTTAGGTCTTGACCCAAAGCCTATAGAAGTCAATGGGAGGCTTTCTATTGACCTTAAGTGGGTTGTAGATCAGGTGCCTATTGATTTTATTCTGGTCCACCTAGTGTGCTTATATCACAGCCTCCAAGTACAATGCTAGGTTTTAATAAAATATTAAAGCAAGGTATCCAAACCAGCCTGCACCTATATATCATACAAAAAAAACCCCCACATTGTCATGCTAAAGTATCTTTCTAATTTGTATAGCATCTCAAACCAGCTTCTTCCTTACTCTGAATGTACTCCCCACCTCCAGACCATGCTTTGGAGGGCAAAAGGATCCTGCACTATGCCCTGAAGCATGGCAAAATCTGGATTTCAGTAAATGAAAGAGAGAAGTGAATTGTCTAGCTAAGAGCAAAGCCTGCTGTCAGCACCAACCCCTTCATGTAAGTCAGAGACTGTTAAAATCCTAGTAATCTCAGCTAGCCAGGTAGGTTTGTAACAGTCAAGATTAACACCTTTCACATATCCTAGTAACTGGTCACTTATGCAGATTTCGGAGTGCAGGTATGTTGTGGCTTGAACAGGAGGCTCTGCTGAACAAGTGGGCAACCTCATTCAGCCTTCCCAATGGTTTGGAGGTGCAGCTATTTAACTTTGCATTGTAGTGCATGTGCATTCACTTATCTAATTAACAATTAACCCTTAAAACCAGGTAGTCCTTATAACATGCTCTGTGCTTTCCCCAAAACAGCATCTTAAACTATTTCCTTTAAGAGGGCTCTTTCAGAGAGCAGTTATTGTTTGCAAGTTCAGTCACAGTTGCAGATCTGAAGCATGCACTTTGCAGATTACAAAATAGATGCTTATCTGCTATACTGCAGTTAATCTCTAGCAATTTTATTAGCTGCAATTTCTAGGCATTTATTCCAATGTGTCCACTGAACCTGCCTACCTCAGAGCACATTATAAAATTACAACCATTACAAAACAAAATAAATATAATAACCTGTTGGAGTAGGCTCATTCCAAAGACTCCAAGGCCTCTCAGAGCATATTCACAGTCTATCAAGCTCACCTAATTTCTTCCAGCCCAACATTTCCCAACCTGCAACTGTTATCCCAATCAACTAACCCCAGTCACCCCACCTCAATTAAGTGGTGAATTTTATCCATGTGCAGAGAACAAGCAAAAGGTGATGTCCATCTATGCCCCAAGTTTCATCACTATCACTAACTGTCTTTTCACAAACTCTTGGACAGGGTTTAATTTTTACCTCAGAAGAACAGATTCATTCTTAAGTACTATACAATAATGCATTTACCCTGCTCCCTCACCTCAAGCTACTCAATAAAGTGATAATTGGGGCACTCTCATGGGATATGGAAGGCTTGGGTTCAAGCCTTTGTTCTAAATCAGGCAGATTTGAAAACAGGTCTCCTCTCTTCCAGATGACTGCAGGTCACTGATCTCTTGGGTCTAATGGGATGGGGGAGTCTGGTTTTCCATAAGAAAGGGACAACCTGGTGTTGTCACTGAACTCCAGAAGAGGTTCATGGTTGAGGAGCCCAAGCAGAGTTAGATGTCTAAATAACTTAGAACAGCGGTTTTCAACCTTTTTTTCCACTTGCAGATCCCTAAAAATGTCCAGTGGAGATGCAGATCCCTTTGGAAATTTTAAATGGAAGTGCAGACCTCTTGGAATTGGAAGTGTGGGTATTCACATACTTTTGATTGATCATAGTTGTCTTTTGTGGACCCCTTAGACATAGTCTGTGGACCCCCAGGTTGAGAATCACTGCTTAGTTTGACATTTCCAATAAGACACCTTAGGCAACACCTCCAGTAGCCTGCAGGCACCTGTGAATCCTAGACATCTAACTCTCCCTGTGTGCTATATGGAAAATCCTAGTTCCTAATACAGGGCTCACTGATGATTCACCCAATTGACAGAGTACTGATTGTGGCAGTGCTGAAGTCCTTTTGTGGGTTTAACCCTTAAATCCTAATGGTAGGGGCTTATGGACATGTTGGTGACCTTCTAGCATAAAAAAGCATTTGCATGATATTAGGTCACCTTTAGTACAATGCTACTAGCTATTGAAACTTCAGCGCACACTCTCTCACTTGCTCCTTCTCCCCTCTTGCAGCTAATGTATCTGCCAGGCCTCCGCAGCTGTCCTAGTTTGAATGACTGGAGTGGGCCCTGGTGCATTGAATGCAGTGGCTGAGTGGTCCTGGCTCCACAAGACTCCACACTCAAGGACTTGCCTGAGGGCAGTTTTCAGCAGGCACTAAGAGGTGGCAACAGGCCCTTGTGCGATGGGAATGCAGCCTTTGTCCCCTTCACCAAAGATTTCAGCTTCAACAAGGCTGGATTCCTGAGGCATCTGGATAGGCTCTGTCAGCAAGGTATAAGGAATGGGCAAAGCAGGGAGGGTTATCTCCCTTTTTGAGGGGACTGGGAACTAGCCAGGGCTTTAGACTTCTGCCCTCTCCACCCCTTAAACAGATTCTTCTGGCTGCTTCGCAGGTGTAGCCAGGAGGCTGTGCATATATCAGCTGTGCAGTCTGAGAGCCCTTCATTAGCAGGGAGGTGCAGAGAAGGGGCTTCAAAGGGTCAATTATGATATTTGTCTTACTGTTAGGAAGGGGAGGGGGAGGAGGCTAACGAGTGTGTGTATGTATCAGTTTGGCTAATCTCCTTCCATTTTGTGTTGTGTTGCAAGAAGAAGAAGGAAAAAAAAGTTAACTTGCTGGCTTCCCCAGACTGCCTGGCACCAGTGGTCATTTCTGTAGGCTATAAGGGTTGTCAATTTAAGCTGTAAGGACAGGTGTAAATCTGTCCTGACATTCCACCCTCCCAGCGCCTCCTCACCTGAAGGGCTCTCATTTATTACAGAGAACAAGCAAATAAACCCAACAATCACTTTGACTTTAAAAAGAACCCCACACTGCCAGTTAACATCCTTGCCCCCTGTGTGTAGGTTTTTATAGTGTGCCTTAAAGTAAACCCCCCTCAGCTGTTTGTTAAAGCAAAGCAAATAAGGGCAATTCCAACTTGCACACAAATCCATTTGTTTGCTACCTTTTGAAACAGCAGAAAGACACTGGTGGAATGAGATAGACAGGAAAGCTGAGCTATTACCTGAACAGACTCTGTCCCAGGGCCAGCAGAAGTAAAACAGTGACAATGTAAAAAATGTGATTTATTTTTTTTATGGTGTAAGAGATTTTGTGAAGAAAAGGCATTTGTTAAATGTGGAAAAAAATTGCAGAAAATACACTTCTGTAAAAACTAAGGGCTTGGATTTGTGTGTGTGAGAGAGTGCATTTCTTTATGCCATTTTTTTATTAACTTTGCCTTCCAAACACCAGAGAGCTGTTTTTCTACAGAAGCAGATCCAAGGAACTGCTTGCTGTTCCTTTATCAGCCCAACTGTCCCCATGTTTTTCATTAGGCAGTTATATGGTGCATTTCCCATCAAGAATTGCTTTAATCTTGATTGCATTCTAAAAGCTCAAGATTTTGCAATTCTGCTGGGCTACCTGTGACTTTTTTTTTTGGTTCAATATTATGGATCCTACCTGCAAGCTGAAAACCTTATTGGCCGGATCTCCCCCCAAAGTAACCATTCTGTGGATGTAGCAAATCCTAATTAATTATAACTTATCTCATAACTTGTCAGCATCAGATGTTTGATCCTGTTTAGAAACCATATTCCCAGGGGAGGAGGTACTGGGGGAATAGCTCGATGCTGCTCAATAGTGATTTAATGGACGCATTAATGCTGAGACAGATAACTGTATAGGCATGTTAAGTAATACATCAGAAATACTTCCAGAGAGACAACTTTACAGCTCACTGCAGAACTACTAACTGATTTTATACCTTTCTGTTGCGCTTCATACATGGAGAGCGTGAATTTCTCTACACGCGCAAGTCTGGTCTTGTCTTCCTTTTCTTTGCTTTTTATTTTATTTTCTGGGAAGAGGCACTATTATTTCTACCACACCTCTCCCACCTTTTGCCTTCCCCTGTACAAAACTGGGTGAATGAATACGAGATGCCTCGTTAGGATTGCTTTGTACGGCTAGAGGAGAGGAGATAGGCTTATTCACAAGGTTTATTTTAAGCAATGAGCTCTGGTGTGGATGAGATGGCTGGGGTTTGAGTGGGTCCGGGCGGCGATGGCAGGAAAGACCGAAGTCTAAGCCCGTGGATCAGTGCAGGGAAGGGCGTGTGTAGCGATCTCCATGAATGTCTGTGCGCTCAGTGCTCCCGCTCCAGCTGACCCGGGTCAATTCCAGCTCGGGTCCCCGCTTGATGCACGCTGAGTGTTTAAACGAAAGAAACAAGACTCCTTCCCAAGTGAAACATGTCTGATTCTTCTCCATGTGCTCGGACCCGCTCTCCAGGGCGTTATTCTTTCTTGAAGAAAGGACCATCCGTCCACGTCCAAACAGCAGGGCTTGAAAACCCCCCTCTGGGACAACGCAGCCTTTAGCAGTAGGTGGGGTAATAGGAGCCGCGGCGCTGAATTTGCTACATTTCCAAAGGCTTTCTTGGAGAGAGCGACTTGACCTTGCCCCGCTGGAATAACGTGATTTTACAGCTGGGGCTGCGAGGGAAGGGGCGGGGGGCTGCCGTTCAGACGCTGGCAGCCTGGGCACGTCGAGGTTGTCCAGGCGATCGCAGGCAGGAGAAAGCGCCCACATGGCAGTAGATAGCAACATTACGGCTGATGGCAAAACACGGGGCGTGCAGGTGTGATGCTGGCAGCGCTGGGGGCTTGTGTAAAAACCCACAGCCCTAAACGAAGCACGAAGCCGTCATGTTTCAAGCGCTGAGGCTTGGGGGAAATAACGCGGTGCAGTGCCTGAAAGCAAAGGCAGATGGAGTCGGCAGAGGGGGTTCGCAGGGCACTCAGCCCCACAAGTCAGCTGGAGCCTGGCAAACTTCCTTGACAAAAAGGCAGGGTAGATTTGCACCTTGCAGATAATTAAATCACACACGCACACATCATAAACTATATAGCCACAACAGTTAGATTACGTGTGTGTGTGTGTGTTCGGCCGGAGACGGGTAGATTTGCAGTTTATAGACTAACTACATCACCATCATATATATATATACATATATATATATGTCGAGGTGTCAATTCAATTCCTAGTCACAGCAGAGCCCGGAGACTACGTAATTAGTCCTGAGCCACAAAGGGATGTTATTACTTAAGCAAACACAGACAATAGAAGAAAAGACAAATTAGTGAGCTCTGCAAATAAGGGGTGGGAGGAGGCGATCCCTTCGGAGCATTCATTAATTAAACTGCTTCATCATCCGGGGAAATCCACTGGGTTTTATAAATAGGAAAGGGCAAAGTGTGCGCCTATA
This sequence comes from Alligator mississippiensis, assembly GCF_030867095.1. NCBI lineage: Eukaryota > Metazoa > Chordata > Crocodylia > Alligatoridae > Alligator > Alligator mississippiensis. Next base: position 24,923,012 of record NC_081833.1, read on the forward strand.
AAATGAGAAGCCTTGGTCGGACAATAGTGTCTACTGAGCTGAGTCTGGGTCTCCAACCATGCCATCATACCCTAAGCACGCAGGCATAGTGGATAGTTTGTCTCCCCAGTTTCGCCCTGTGATATCCCAACCGAGCAGTGCGTTTGGGTAGCAGGGTCTCCAGCGGGAGAGTACTACCCTAGTCAGACAATACTTTGTAATTGCTGGGCTCTCATCGTACACTAATACCTGGCCAGAATAATACATGTTAATCTCATACTATCATACATGAAGAGCAAACCACACTATAATATGTGATCTGGTTCTCTTTTCTTTCTCCGCCTTTCCCAACAAGCACCAGGTAATACAAATCCTCTGCACATAAGCCCACGGGAAGTGTATGAGAGACCTTATTCCTTCACACACAGCAACGGGACCACCTCCCTGCCCCTTCGTTTCCCCAAGGAGATGTGTATGCTCCCGTTTGCTGAGGGGCCCGAGCACCCACGGGAATATAAAGCCATATCCTTCTTCCCACCTATTGTCCCCCCTGCACTGTAACAAGCAGCGCGGCGGAAATGGATTGAACAAGCCTCAACTCAAGTGTCTAATTACGACCTTGGAAACAAACACTAGCATGAAAACAGGTTGGGGCCGGGGGGGGGGGGGGGAAGAAGCAGGGTTATTCGACAGTGAGCTCCTGAATGCTCCCCCATGAATTCACGCTAGGATAAGCCTGTCTCTTGCAGTCGCATTTTACCTGCCCACCTTGTGCAAATCTCAGCACACACTATCGCTCTCTGCCCCGCACAGACCGATCTGTCTGGGATTTCCTCCCCACCAAGACCCATTGGAGCCCCGTCCCGCAGATTGTTCCCGTAGGGGTTGCCGATCAAAGCAAGGTTATGAATTATAAACTGGAGCAAGTGAGGAGATTTTGAGGGTTCTTTTTTTCCCCGTTGTGAATCCCTCCTCCCCAAGGAATCCCCCTTGGACGTGCAGGTGAAGCACGGAAGGCAGCAGCACGCTGCAAGGATTTCTCTCTCTGGCTGTGAAGGTGACATGTACCAGATCCTAGGGGCCAGACAGGTCCCGCGTGGGACTCCCCCTGTTTGGACACATCCTTCTCTCCAAAGGGTTAAATCCTGCAGTCTTTAATCCTGGGAGTTTGGCACGAAACGGAGCGGCCGGATTTGGCCCGCCGGGTTTCCACTGAGCTCTGTTTCCTCTCTTGAGAGCAGGCGTATGCGCTGCTGCTCAGCACCTGTTGAGCTCTGGAACAGACTCGTGTTCCGCTGGGGGCCGAGTGGAAGCGGCGGGGCCGTGTTTGCTCCGTACAGGTGCAGCCTTAAAAGCAGGACAGGAACCAGTCCGCCCTGGTCTTCTTCCCTGGGACTCGTCTGACGAAGATTTCCAGAGCGTTTAAAACTTGCAGCCTCCAGCTTTGCCAATACCCAGGGTCTTTGCCACAGGTCAGATCAGTTGAGACACTGGGGAAAAATTGACTTTGAAGCTTAGATGGGGGGTCATTGTTATTGTTACTCGAGAAAAATGGCCTTCTGTTCCCACACCAAGTAAAATGCTCTTCGTGTTGTGGGGCCTGGCTCCAAACCCACGCGAACCCCTAGCCACTTCAGGAGGTTTTAAATCAAGCTCTGGCTATGTACCCTTTAGAAAACGTGTCCTGAAGAGTCCCCCTCCGCTGCTGGCGCCGATCACGAATATGAATCAAGCATCAGAAGCACTAGCACTCATCCCCCCCACACCCCTTGCACCGCATCGAAGGGCTTCACAGAGTTGTTTCAATACAACGTCGCAGCATTTTTCTGGCAGAAATGAGGAATGGGAAGCTGTGAAGGACGGCTGGGAAGAGAGAAGGCGTCGGTGGTTTGCATGCGGCCACGTTGTTATCAGCAAGGCCCTGAAAGACTGTGTGTGCCACTGCTGATTAAGTGCTGTCCCCGAAAGATGGGATCAGACATGAGATAATGAGGCTCTGTGACAGCGCTGGGTCCCCTTTAAGTTTTCCCATGGACCAGAGCTGTCGCCAGTTCACAAAACTACAGTGCAAGGCAGCACCACGCTACTCACATCCAATTTGTCCTGCACAAAAGCTGATTCCCAAATCCCCACTAACAAACCGGTACCCGGAGACAATTCCTATAATGTTTAGTTTGATTCATTTCTTGACTAATTAACTGGAATCCCACCTCCCTTCTTTTTACAGTGCCCAATTAATCTCCAATGTATGTCAAAGGTCTTCAACCCACTGCAGACTAGTGAACCTTTGTTCAGGTTTGTGTCCATTCTATATTGATCTTATTACAATTTTCCCCTGTTGCTGCCTGCAAAAAAGCTCGCGGTCTGCTTTAGTTTTCCTTTCCAAACTTCAATAGGATGTCTGAATTCTCCTTCCTCCCCCTCGGAGTTCACTGAAAGAGCCTTCTTTTCCGAGGCTTAAAATGAACTCAGGAGGGATGCAACCGAGATGAAGTTATCTGAACACAGAGAGCGGTTCCCCCACCTCCTCCCACAGCTCTGGACTTGCTGTGGGAGATTCCGTGTTTAAAAGCCATTTTGGAGCATAAAAGATCCCGAAGTGTGGAAGAAACACACAACTTTATCTTGGCAATGTGGCAGACGCCTTACTGTTCCCCCCGAGCCTTGCTATTGCTATTATATAGTCACTGATCACCTGTAGGTGCGTCAAAAGGAGTGAAGACCCAGGTCCTCTACGAGAATGTTTAAAGCGCCGTATTACTTTATTTCTGCATTAGCTTAGGGTGGGGAGTTACTCTTTAAGCAATCGGGGGGAGCGAATATAAAAGAAGAATTTAGTAGCTTTCAGCTCATCAGAGGAATAAACATTGATTTTATTGACCTACGTATGGACCAAATGACGTCTTGCATCGATCACATAAAATTAAAGGAGTAGGGGTTGTTGAGACAAAAGTGTGTGCGCGCGTGGGGGGTGGGGGATATAACAGGTCTTTTAAATATATTTGCAAAAGAAGCGGGGGGGGGGGGAATAAAACGTAGTGAAGTTTTTCTTTTCTTTTTCTTTTTTTAAGATTTTCCAATACATTTAGTCCTGAAAAATTGAAACATAATCAAATTCTCCCCGGGGACAATGAGGAAAAATTGCACTGAATGTGGGTTTGTAAACTAATGCTTGCAGTTCCAAACCGGGCAACCCATTGGGCTAAGAGAGCATTAAACAAATGGACTCCGGGTTTTTATTATTATTATTTATTTATTTCTCCCCCGTTGCACTTTTAGCCAGAGAAAAGTTACTGCAAAGTTACTGTACAAGCCAAAGACAACACGTAGTCTCGGCTCCACTGCAGAGATGTCTCGTCGTTGAAGTGTTACAGCCTCGACGCTAATAAAGACTCAATCTTTCCGCTGGAGAAATCCAGCTATGCCCCTAGCGCGTTTCTTTAGGATCTAATTAGCTCTGTTTCAGACCTGCCAGGAGAGTGATTCTGCTGGGAGTACACCTGGAAACACCTGTCCCAGGTCAATGAAAAAAGCCTTTGTCAGTGCAGTTGCAAGCCCCGTCTTCGTAGTCGCCCTGCTCGCTGGGGCATGGAGCGATCTCCTGAGATTGCACCGAGCTGCTCGACAAAAAGAGCACGAGTTGCCTTCAGATGGAGTTATGTTTTTGAGATTTCGGCTGGAGGTAACATTATTTGGTGGCCGGGTTTCCTCCCCCCTCCCTCTCCCTTACTAAGAAGGTACTGGGTATTTGACGACACGTTTCGCCTCCTTTGGTTCACATACAAATCTCTCAGATCCCACACCCTGCTGGTCCACTTCAGCCATGAGAGCGAGCAAGAGATCAATTCCTCTATCAATAGCCCTGATCATTCCGTCCTCTCCCACCGCCACCTCTGTGCTGAGTTGGTCCATCCGGCCTCTGGCCACATAAGACCCCACTTCCCTGCATCTGGGTCTGCCTCTGTGTCCCCTTGCCAACCCCCACTGCCATAACCCCCCAGTCTCAAATGCCAGGGATAAGGGCTGAACCTAACCCCAGCTCCCTGCAAGGAGCCCCGAGGGCGCGAGGAAGACCGGGTCCAGCAGCGAGCACATTGTCTCAGTCCATACACGCCCACCTGTCCCCTCCAGCACCTGGTCTGGGGCCATTCAGCTGAGACGCGCGGTGCCACCGGACTGAGTGGCCGTCTCTCAGTCGCAGCGCACAGCGCAGGGGAGGCAGCGATCGCCCTCCCAGGCTTGCCAAGTGCCCCCCTTCCCCAATCCTCAGCCTAACAACTGCCCCCCCTCCAGAGCTGCTCAGGTAAGGAAAGCACTTTCCTGGTAGGTGAGAGGCGAGACCCCAGTGGCGCCATCAAGTGGCCAGAAATGGGCGGTCCCTGGGGATATCTGGCCCGTGCTAGAGCTCTGCAGAAGCAGCCGGGTTTCTCGAGGCGCTGGAGGTGCGGCAGCAAGAGGTTAAAGCCAGGAAAGCCCCTGGCAGGGGGTCCTGAGCATGCAGACAGCTTCGCCGGGGCACTCGGCGCGGGGCTCCCGCTCGGACGGGGCTTTCTGCAGAGCATCTGCGAAGGAGGGCGAGGGTCATGGCAAGCCTTGTGCAGCGCCTCCTCCTCCCCGCGCTTCCCCGCGTTGCCCCGCTTTTTGTGCTGCTGGAGTCTTGTTTAGATGCTTGTACATGTCATGCTCTGCCCGCTGGGGACGACTCCTTTGCTGGAGGACATCGGGTGTGTTTGTTCTGGGAAGGAATGGGTGTGTGTGTGTGTGTGAGAGAGAGAGAGAGAGAGAGAGAAAGAACGTGTGTGTAAGAGAGAATGGGTGTGCGTGCGTGTGTAAGACAGAGAACATGTACAGTAGATGTATTTGTGCTGTGCTGTGCTGTGTGCGCACAGGCATCAAATTCATTGTTAGATGTGTGTGAGTGTGAACACCGTATGTATTCGTACCGTGGAGGGAGACGTGTGTATTTGTGAGAGACAGAGTATAAAATAGATGTATTTGTGCTGTGCTGCGTGTGCAATGGCATCAGAGTTATGCAGAAATACGTTGTGTGTGCACATCATAGGTATTAGTACCCCGGAGGGGGGCGTGTGTGACAGGAGAGAACAACAGCGGTGCTTGTGATATGATGTGTGTGTGTGTGGAAAACCATCAGAGGTACAGGGGATGAGTGTGGAGGAGGAGGGTGTTTGTGTAAATACTTGAACTGTGCAGAGCGCTGTATGTGTATGTGTGCGCCTGAGAGAACATAAGGTGTACTCATGCAGCCGTGTGTGCGTGTGAAAACATCAGATGTGCTGCGAAGTGTGTGTGTGCGGGCGTCCAACCTGTAGAAACACAGAGGCAAACACACTCACACAAGGCATCAAGCAGTTCGAATGACCTGCTGTACAGGCAGGCGATGAAACATAGATACACTTTACTCCCCTGTTGCCCTGCTTACAATCACTGGAGCCTCTTTGTGCACTTGAAATTAATAGGATCTCTCCCTCCCTTCCGAGCTTGGATCGGGACAATTGTCCTGATGGCATTTTAAATAAAACATCTATTAAACATTGACCAAGCCTTCATCAATCATTTATACCTGTAACCTTAATATCGAGTGTGACCTATAAGTTTGATTCATGTTACACATATGTCCTACCTTTACTACAATGTTATATTGCCATTCCTGCAGGAATGTTGTAATAAAACGATTGCCTCTTAGGTGCAGATCCGCAAAGGTAATTGCAGTAAGAGTTAAGCACCTAAAGCTTCAAGACATTTAGGGTCCTACCGCCCATTGAACTATTTTTTAAGATCTGGGACTTAAGAATCAACAGGTAAAGAAATGACCCGAGTCCCAGTCGAAAATTGGCAAATCACAACCAAAGTTCAGTTTCTAGCCTGTGTATTTTTTCCCCTCTCCATGTCTACAGTGGAGCTGGAATAATCTATTGCACATCAACCTTTGGGAGGTTTCAAAGCTGCATGTGTTCAACCTGAAATAGTTTTCTTTCCTCGTGTGCTCAGAGAAGGGGAATAGCAAAAGCAGGCAGGTCTCACTACTTTCAACCAGGTTAGTGACCCCGAGGCATTTAGTGAAGCTAAAATGCAGGGACTGAATGTGGGGACCCAGCAGTCTTCCAGGCATGGAGCAGATGTGGCACTTATCGAACAGCTTCACTGATGGGCTGGAGTGCAGGGCTGTAGCTTTCGAGACATCTGAACTCAGAACCATTCCCCAGTGCTCATTCCCTCTCCATTCAGCGTGCTGCCCAGGAAATCCACCCAGGATCGCACCCTGCTACAGCGAGCACTAATGGCATGTCAACTTCACTAGCTACGTGGGGGTGCACCCTCGGGTTTCCCACATAAATCCACTAAGCCTCAAAATCTGTAATTTACCCTCTTCAGAGTCACAGGAAGAAAAAAAAGGGGGTGGGGGGATTAACATGAAATGGGAGCAGGGAAGCATGGCTCCTTCGAGCAAACATTATTTACACCTGAGATGTAAAGATGACTGTATTCTGCTCCAATTGCCTTTAATTGTAAATCTTTTCCTTATGCCCCAACTCCCGAATCATCTGTGTTTAATAAATTTTCACAACACCCCTGCTGCAAAAAAACTTTGTGGCAGGAACCGACTCTGCCTGTTCCACTGAACCCTAGCAGAACAGTAATTACTGCCGGCATGGTAATGGCTTGCAATGTGTACATGGTGCGGAGAAGGAATTGGGACTGGGGTGGATTGCAATAGGTGGGTCCTTTTAAAATATGTTTTTATCAGCTGAAAAGCAAAGAGCAAGTGCAAGAGCCAGTGCAAAACGGGACTTCATTCCACGCACAAAGAAATTAGAGGGACGTTTAAAAACTGTAGTTAAACACGATTTAAAGTCTGCACCACTGATTTACAACCTTTTTAGATTTACGCCTCTCGAAAAATTACAGCTCTTCGTTTTCACTCTTTCTTGATACAGAAAAAAAATAATAGATACATTTTTCTGTAGCAAAGAACTCAGAAAGACCCCCAACAGGTCAGAACACCGTGGGTTCTTATTTGAAAACTCTGGGTTTATCTTGTTAATCATATCTGCCGACGTAACAGGGCTAACACCGTGTGGCACCCCACCGCACCTCTGAAAGGATCTTAAGGCACCCTAAACTGCCGCAACACCCTGGTTGAGATCACTGCTCAGCAGGCTTGGAGCTCCGTCTGTTCCGTCGGACTCCCTTTTCCTGTTTGCCTCTTTCATTTACCTTGCATTTCCCCCTCACCTATATGTTTTTTGGGGGGAGGAGGGGTTGTTTGTTTGTTGTTTTTTGCATTTAGTCCACTTCTTTCCAAAGTTTTCTCCAGGAGAAAAAGAATGCATGGACAGATCACCCCCAAGCAGCCCAGTAAAGAAGCAGCAGTGCTTTCTAACCCCCCCTCCCTTTGCTTTTCCTTTTAAAAGGGGGCTGCTGCTATGATTCACTTCCTCTTTAAAAACAAATAGTGACTTTTAGCCGTGATCAAGCGGTGTCCCGTGAAACTGAGATGCGGACCCTTGGGATGATTTGGATGAAAGTGCTGGTGATATCGAGGACTGCTCGAATAGGTAGGCTAGGCATCAGGCATGCTTGGAGCTGCGGGTACCCGGATAGTTTCACGTTGGACAACATCTGCCCTGCACAGATTATAAAAGGGACTGAATTTGTCCCCTGCCATCAGGCACGGGAAGAGTTGAAAACAAGCCAAGCATGTAAGGCAAGTGAGGAGAACCCCTTCACAAGCGCACTGCCTCCCCCGCCCCCCGCCCTGTCATCGTGAAAATGTCGCGACATCATAAATCACGCCGATGTCTCCCCTTCCTGTGTCTGAATGTTTCGCTCCTCAGAGCATGGATTTCCCCGCAGAATAGCGAGTTTCACGTCTCCAGCCCGGGAAGGGTACGGTACACAAATGTAGCCCCAGGTCTTGGTTTTCAGCTACGCGTTTGCTTTTCAGTCTTTCCCGATGAGTCTCAGATGAGAGGATCCTTGTGGGGAGATAAAAACACTTTCCTCGCCCAGTGCACGGAGCCGGAGGGACACAGGGCTCTAACGTGTTAAATGACAGGGGTCAGTCACAGAGAAGAGCACCCAGCTGTTCTGAAAGGAAGATTTTCCAAGGATCTCCAATCCCACCACATCCCGAAAGATTGAGAGGTATTTTCCCTCAATTGGAACAGCATTGACCTCTAAGTCGGGGAAAGTGAAAGGGCATTGCCAAATAAATTAACAGCATGCCTAGGTTTTTGTTTTGATTTTTTTTTAATTAAAAAACCTAACACCCCTGCCAGTGTTTGGGGGACTGTATCTCGAGCTATCCTGAAAAGTTCCAATCCTTTCTCTTCACCCAGTGTCTTGAATAGACTATCTGCATTATTGCACCCAAATAAAAAGTTGAGAGGAGAGTAATTTAAAATTACTAATTGTGACCACTTTACACGGATGTATCAGCTCATCCTATGACAAATACAACCTAGATGTTTTAAATTCCATATATATAGTATGTATGTGTTTGGGGAGAGAAAAGCTCGACTAGTTTATTGGAAATCTATTAACTTTATTTTTTTTTTAATAAAATAGTTTCAGAGTGTCCGTGCATGCAGACAACCTCTACTTTTTTTTTCAACGATTTGAGGAAAACACGCCTTTGATACTGCGACTCTGGAAGTCATATGCTTAATTAAAGACAGCTCTGGATCTCTGATTCTCTCTGTCCTACATCAGGCTTTCTGCTCTGTGTAGTTATACTGTAAATCTTAGATCTTCAATTATAGGCGTGCTTTGAAAACATATACACTTAACAAGGCTGCCTTGGGAGGGGGAAAAAAACCCAACCAAGAACTCCGTTTTCTATTAGCAAGGAACTTCCAGCTTTTAACATGCCGAAACACTAAGCACAGGACGCTCTCTAAAAAAGCAAGAAGGAAAGTTCAGCTTCTTGGGCTTTGCTGTTTTTAAGTAAATAGATTAAGGAGCATTACCGGGAACACGAAACAAGCATTCCTAGTAAACCCTTGCTTGACTTGGGGGGGGGGGGGGGCAGACTGCTGCTTGGCCTGAAAGACTGACTTCCATACCTCAGTGCAATCCAACTGTTGAAGCAACCCTAGCGACTGAGGCGTGGAGAGTGGGGCAGAGAGAGAGGAAGCGAGCAAACTGCAGCTAAAGAAAGGGAAGGGAAAGAAAATGCAGTGCCTGGACTGGGCAGCTTCGTGACTCGGTGCCGTTCTCGGTCAAACCCGAAGCTGCCTGGGCATATACAGGCCTGGGCAGCTGTGGCTGCTTCCACCAAGGGACAAGGCGCCTTCTAGGCTTCGGTACAAGTTTGGAAAGGTATCCCCCTCCTCTCACCTGCTCATTCGGGACCCTGGTTTCATCCTGTTTCCAGACACAAATCGCTTGTGTTTGGTAACAAACCCAGTGAGCAGCACGCACTTCGCAAGCTGCGGCCTCTTCCTTTTCATTTATCTCCTGCCTTTAGTACATGAGGGGTTTTTTTTGTCTCTTTAATTGAAACTCAGTAAGGGAAATAGTAATGGATACCAGGCTCGAATTGAGAAAACGTGTCCGCAGCTACATGACGAGTGTTAGTTCAGCAGATCCGAAGCAGGCAATCCTTCTTCTGCCTGTCATTTTCCTATTGACAGTGGCCACGATTAGATTTGCCATGCCCTCCTGCTACAGATGGCCCTTCCCTCCAGCCCTCTCCCCACCAGCTCCTCTTGAAACTACCCGACTGGGTATCAATCGATTGCTTCGTGGCATCTGGAAGAACATGCTTGAAAGCAACAAGCAGGCTGCCAAAGGATCAGCCCCCCACTTTGTTTTACTCGTGCCGGCAAGGCTGCTGCTGCTGCTGCTGCTGGGAGAGAGAGAGAGAGAGCGAGAGAGCAAGAGAGAGAGCTCTCTCTGTGTTGCACTGGGCTAAGAGGAAGCTCTGCCTTGTCAGGTTCATGAGGACAGTCACCCAGCGCTGCTCCTTTCTGCAGTTCATCTCTCCAGACTAAGGCAAAATGCTACACATCCAAACACATAGTAATTTTTAAACACTTACCTTCATCTGCACCAAAAAAAGGGGGGTGGGGAGGGCGTCTGGGGCTGGAGGGGGAAGGAGGAAGATTCCTCAGTGCTGTGCCTGAGCTATAAAAGAACACGTTTGATGGTCAAAGAAGATAAAAATCAGAGCCTTTGCTGTGTAATCTCGAGTGCCTTGTTATACTGGGTCTACAAGAAACTGGGAGGGGGGGAGGTTGGTTGGAGCATCTTGCGTGATAGAGGATCCCTGTTAGAGAGCTCGGCCAGTCTCTGCATCGTTTGCTTGTGTGTGTGCATGAGTGTGTGTGTTTAAGTAATTGAATAAAATATATTCTCTCTCCCCTTCCCTTTGATACGCAGTCGCACACAAAGCCCGCATTGAACAGATAGATGTGCTCGAGAATAGGAAACGACAATTAGCTCAACTTCACGAAGAGAAAACTGTATGTATATGCCTATTTCCTTGTAAATCATGCAGCTAGTTAGCTACTTAGACCTTCTACCTAATCAACACTGAGGAAGGAAAGATGAGCAGACGAAAAGCGTGGGAGCTTTCATTTAGCTGTTGCCAGCAACATGTTGGCAAAAAGGAACGAGTAAGAAGAGAGAGGGAGAAAGAAAAGAAATGATCAGCATGCATTGCATGTGTAACGTATGGTGCTTTATGGAAAGCCTAAACCAACTGGCGCCACAGCGGGTCTATAGGCTAAAAATAATGCAGCCCCCAGCTAGACAACTTTGACAATCTGTACCAAAAAAAAAAAAAATCTCACTATTGCACTAAATTGCCCTGATCAATAATTCAGGAGCCCTGTCAAAGGACATGTAAATGTAAGTTACAGGAAAGCCAGGCTCGCTTTTTATGTTTTTTTATACATGGTGAAATGGAAGCAACTGGAGTCAGGGATCATCAGGGACCTGCGACGCTGGCTGCAAGGGGAAAGCAGGTCTTGTAAGCAAAGAGTGAAAAGGCTCGAGGGGAAGGAGGGAGGCTTTAAACAGAGCCATAAAATGGAGATGTTTCTCTAAACAGTGATTCGAAAAGGTCCTGGGATCCGGATTCTTTCTTTTTAAAGTGAAGAGGTCCCGCATGGGTTTGCAAATGAGACTGATCAGACACAGGGAGACTCACCGCTCCGAAAAGAGGGCGGAGGGGGACTCTCTTTGTCTCTCTTTGTAACCCCCCAATACTCCCCCCCCCCCCTCCTATGAATCTGGGCAACGATCTGGCCTGTACTCCGGCAGCAACGTTAACCAGTCGCACCACCCCTCCCACCCCGCCACCCCCGCTGCTGGGGAAGGCTCTGGCAAATCTCTGCATTCAACTGGCATGCTCTAGCTCCAGCCTCAGTCAACTAGCGGAGCGCCCATTGCACGCTATATTCACTCTTGGCTCCAGTGTCAGCTCCCGATAACCTTCAAGCACACGGTCCAGGGACCTGCAGGGAGACAGGGAGTGTTTCACTGCAGGCCACATTCTACCGTCCTTATTGACTAGGAATGCCCGGTGCTTTCTCGTTGTGAGATCCCAGGCAGATAAAATCTATCAACCAACCACATGACTTGTTCAATACCCGAGAGCAACACACAGCTTCCTCCATGCTTGGAGCTAACCTCCTGAAATCTGTATTTCGGATCCTCAAATCCAAGTGGCCTCCTTTTCCCATGCCCTCACTGATTTCAGTAGAGTTGGTGAGCGCTTGGGAAAACTGGACCACTTTGATGCCTCCTCATGGAGTGAGTGAGCATCCCAGCTTGGAGAGTCAGCGCTGACGAGGAAAGTGCCCGGGTGCTGGCGATTAAGCAGGTCTTGAGAGCAGAGGATGAGAAGAGAGAGAGAGAAAGAGCTGTTGCAGCGACTCCCGCCCCTTCCCCAGTAAAAGTTTATATAGTCTAAGTATATTGACTGACCCCCCGAAGGAAGCTACTTAATTAGGACAGAGGCCTTCAATGAGAAACAAGGATGCATTTGTGTCAACACTGCCTTCTACTTAGTGACACCTTCTGCAGAAGTGAAATGGCCTGAGAATAGGCGGGGGGGGGGGGGGGGAGTTAAAGAGGAATAAGCGTGTAATCGTCGCCCGCCAGACCTCACAAGTGCTAAGGAGACTATTTACAGCAAACTGGCCAAAGTAAACGAGCCCAATCCATTTTATGTCAGATAAACGCGAGGCTCCGGGGCTGGGCGGAAGGGGGGGGGGGGCGGGAGAGGACGAGCAGGATCGCACGTAAGTCCACTGGGAGCTGCTCGCGGGGATGGACGCACATCGGAACAGCGACGGGCATTTGCGCAGACTCGCATGCCCTCGATCGGCGTCGAAGGAGATACTCGTCTATCCACCTACGGATGCACGATGCGCGCATAGGTATGGTGTAGGCACATGCAAGCAGGCGCACAACCATCGCACACACAATACACACAAGTCTGCAACGCACAGACACCCCAAACACAAAGGACCGACTGCAGAGATATGAGGTAAATGAAGAGTACTGTCATGGAAGAGCCCCGAATACACAAATCACGCGCGCGCACAAGTACAGATGTACTTATAAAAAGTGTACGTACAAGGTGCAGGAGCACAGAGAAGGGCCTGGACGATGCACACATGTACCCACCTCCTGGACACGTGTGAGGTGCAGGACCACACTCCTGCACACACTGTAACTGTACAGGTGCGTGCGCACACACGAAGTGCATGACCTCGAATATAACAGGTACACATACGTCGTGTGCACGAACACCCTTCTATATCGTGCATACGTTAAGATGGGCATAGCCATCCTGCACACATACGCGCACACACACACACACACACACACACACACACACGATGAGCACATACATCGTGTGTATCAGCACATGCCACCTCCAGCATCTACACGGCTCCCACCACGACAAGGGAGCTGTGGCGCTACCCAGCCCCGGGCCTGCTGGCTGGGCCCCCTCGGCGTGGCCTGGAGCAGAGGGCAGGAAAGCCTGGCGGGGGTTGCAGGTCGGAACGAGCTGGGGAGAAGGTCTGATCGCTCAGGGTCAGGGCAGGCACCACTGCCTTGTTTATTTATGTCCTCCCAGGCTGCAGTATTACAGCCCCTTGAGCTCTCGAGCTAACAGATTAGAGGAGCCCCGGCCCGAGACCTCTCCGGAGAGACAGGGGAGAGGCGACTGCTTCTTTGAAGAGCAAGATAGTGTCTACCAGGCCTTGCCCCTCTCTTCAAACGGAGCGAGGGCACCCGGCCTTATCTCGCCCAGGGATCTGCTCTGCCGCGGCTCAGCCAGGGGCCGCAGCTCCGTGCCCCGCAGCTCGCCGTGCCCGTCCCCCCTTCGCGGCGGGTGTCGCTTGGCCTTGCAAGACACCGGCTAGCGCGGCGCTGGAAGCACTGGCCAATATTTAACTAAGATGGCTGGCCAGCGGGTCCCTTTTGTTTGCTTGCAAATTAATCATCCAGCGCTCAGTCGGCGCCAGTGTAGATTTATCACACACAGGAGGGGGAACGAGGCGGCCAGGGAGAGACAAAGGGAGTTCGCACCTTCCTGCTTTTGATCCTAGATTAGCGCAGCCTCCCTTCATAATACGAGTCTCCAGGGGGCTTAGTCTGGGAGGTCACTCATAATTGGCGGAAGTTTGTGCACCATTAGCGAGACGCTGAAATTTGAAATCATAATCCGCAACCAGCTCCTTTTTCTTTTTTTGCTTTCTGTGCCTAGCTCAAAGGGGCGGGGGGGGGGGGGCGGCACTGGAGGCACAGAAGCTGCCCAGCTCTCTCGTGCTGCTCGTGGGCTCTCTGGGAGGGGTGCTGGATGGAGATCCAGGTCGGGACTGCAGCAAGGAGGATACTTGCTCTATGCAGCTTTGCTCCTAAACCCGAGACGCTGTGGGCGCGCGAGCTGATGGCTCTTGTGCTCCGCGCTGTGTTACACGCACGTGTGTGCAGGCGGGCGCGGCTGTGCGCATCTGCCCGTGCGCACGGCGAGGGCTGCACTCAGAGAGCGCCGTGAACACGAGTGGTAAGGGGCCGCGCTCTCGTGGGGGGCACAGGCGATCCGGGGATCCTGTTTCGGGAAGAGTCCAAAAGGGTTTGGAGCAAACTTTTGGTAGAAGTGAGATTAGCTCCGCGTAGCTGTCAACCCACGTGTGTGTTTCTATCGCAGCAGGGAAAGGTGCGGGGGGGGGGGGACGGCATCACTGATCGCCAGCAGGGGCTGGAGGAGGGAGCCGTGACCTCTCCTCTCCCCCTGGCTGAGCCACGACTGGCTGCGGAGTAGAGGCAGGGGGATTAGCCGGCCCGGAGACACTAGCGGTCCCAGGCTGCGGGTCCGTGCAGCCTGCAAGGCCCTTTCCCCGCCCGGCCCCCACCCCCTCTCCCCCTTTCCTTTGAAGGCGTCGCCCCTGCTTCCCACCCCCGCCCTGAGAGCGAAGGGGGAGATATTTCGGTGAATGCAAAGCGATCCTAGACGGGGGGTACTACAGGGATTTCACCAGGCTGGCGCCAAGCGCTCTTAACCATGTGCGTCAAAAATGCAATGTTAGGAGAGCTAATCACTTTAGATGTTCCGCTCCTATCTGCTGGCCGGAGCCCGCAATGCCGGGCGAGCTCCCCAGGCACATCACTCCTTCCCTGAGCAATGCGGGGAGAGGGATCCCCACCTCCAGCAGCACTGACACCCACCGCCCTCTCCCCTACAGACGCCCCCCCCCCCCCAAATCCATGGATCTCGCACTCGCAGGCGGGAGCCCCATCTGCAAGACAGGATTTGCAGGCAGGGACTGTCACTCCCAGTGGGACTCGTCCCCCTTAAACTGGACAAGCATCACCCCCCACTCAATGGCCCAGCTCAGGGGCCTGATCCTTAGGGCTGGAGGGGGGGGGGTGGAAAAGGACCTGATCCGATCCCCATAGCCGGCTTTTTTATTCAAGGGGGTCCCCCCACACACACACACTCCAAAGCACTCGGAAACCTTCACTTCCCGACCGCTCCTAGAGCACCCACATGGAAGGGGAGGGCTGGGGGAGGGGGAGGTAACCCCTTCGGCGCCGGCACGAACTGATAGTGCAATCACTTTAGAAAGTGACCCCCCCTCAACACCTCCACCCCTCCCAGAGAAGCCACAGAGACGAGGCCTCAGTCAGATCACACGCCGGCAGCTGGGTTTCACGGTTTGCTTAAAGAAAAAAATCAACCCCGATTCCTATGTAGATAAAACCGCGTGAGGACAGAGCCAGGAGCAGGAGCCTGTGAATCATAAAAGCGATCCCGGCCTAAGATATCCACCACCCCCCGCTCGCCCCTGCCCCAGGTTTTGGTGACCATAAAAGATCACCCCGGGAGCCAGGCCTCAAGCTGCTGCCACCTTCTACCGGGAGCCTCTGTCCAGGTGGCCAGAGCCGCGGCTGCAGGCCAGGAGGGCAGCAAATGGTTCCCGACGGGTCCCGAGTCGCCCCCACAAGCCGATCGCCCTCCCCTGTCCTCTCACACACGTGCAGCAGGGATCAGAGGCGCCCGGCGGTGCCTCTCGGCTGCGTCTACACAGCATCGCCCCGGCGCCCAACACGATCACGTACACCAGGCAGTGCCTATCGGCGGCAACAGACCTACTGCAGGGCCGGGCTCTTGAGCGTGTAACAGCGCAGCTGCCCCGCGGCGTGCTCCGGCCACGCTCGGCGTGTGCATGCAAAGGGGAGGACAGAGCCCAGCTCTCTCGCACCGCCTGGGGAAAGAGAACCGCATCCGCCGCACTTCTACCGGGTCGGGGGGCGGATCACAGTCCCGAGCCCCTCACGGGCTTCGCTTCATGAGCACCCGGGCACCAGCGGCCAGCTGTGCCCCCATCGCGGCGGGCGGTGCAGCCTGCAGCTCGGTTCCCAGCCCCAGCCCCTTATCAGCTCCCTGGCGAGGAGGCGCTGAAACGGGAACCCTAGCGAGAGAGGCTGTTGATAAGTCGAAATTGAAAATGCCCGGCTCGGGCCAGCCCCACATCTGCCCAAAAGCTGCTGAAGCCCCGCACTGCTCCAGAGAGAGAGAGAGAGAAAAGCGAGTAGTGCACCCCCCCCACCCCCAATCGAGCTGGGTTATGGGCGATTTGGCCTCGATAAGCCACCTAGAGGCGGTTCTTCCCCACTCCCCAGTGGCTGCCTGCTCCCTCCCCTCTGATCATGTTGACATATTCACACGGCATGGAGCAGTAGTGATGCTTTGCTGCAGCGTTACAGTTTCCGACACCTTCTTTTTATAACTCGGCTCTGTCCCCCTCCACTCGACCTGTCAAAACCACGCCTATGGAGCCACACAATTGGTCCGAAAGCGTCAAAGAGCCAATCAACTAGGCTCCAGCTCCCTTGCAACCCGCGACACATCCATACAATCCGGTGCGAGGGCGAGCACAGACTCACAGGGAATTCTCGGCGCGGAGAGGCTCTCTTTCTCTCTCTCTTCCTTTCTCCCCCTTTCTCTCTCCTTCCCTCCCTCCCTCTCTCTCTCTCTCTTCCTCCTCTCTCCCCCTTTCTCTCTTCCTTCTCTCTCCCCTGCCGGAGTGCGTCGGAGAGGAGGCGAGAGTGTCATTCTTCCCCCTTTTTCTTCCCAAGGCAGAGAGAGAAGGGGAGGAAGGTTACAAGAGAAGCGATCTCTATTGCGATCGGGACACCTTCGCGGAGCCCTGCGCTGCAGGGGAGGGGGACACGGAAGCAAGATTCCGCCACAAGTGCTGGGGCTGCCGCCTGCTCCGAAGGGGCTGGAGACCGGGGGCTTTCCCCTCTTTGCGGAGGGCTCGGCATCTTCGGTTTCCTGTTTGCTTCCCTTCCCTTCCCAGCCTCCGCTCTGCAGCCTGGCTCTACGAGGGAGGGCGGAGGGTGGGGGAGAAGACAGCCCCAAGAATACAACCGCAGAGAGAAAATCCACCTTCCAAGCTCCCGCGGCTGCAACAAGAGAAGAGAAGGGGGGTTGAGAAGAGCGAAAAAGAGAAAGAAAAAGAGGAAAAAAATAAAGAGTCCAGAAGCTCCCGTCTCCAGCCTGGAGATCTGCTGGGCCAGCAGCCGCGCAGAACTCGTTGGATATTTCCCCCTCTCCAGCTGTGTATATTTTCAATTGCAAGAACTTCCACTCAGGAAAGAAAAAAAAATCACAGTACTAGCGAGCACCTCTGCCGAGAAGAAGCTGTTCTGAGCGATTATGTCTCCTGCCTCGGCCACTCGTAGCCTGTAAATTGCCCCCGTTTAACGCACTGTGTGTCTGTGAATCGCCTCCCCACTTTTGGTGATTTTTGTTTCATGATGTGTTGCTAGAAACCACTCAAGGACTATTCCAGCGGCAGGAAGAACCAGGGGTGGATGAACATACCGATGAGAGATCCAGTGATCCCTGGGACAAGCATGGCTTATCATCCCTTCTTACCTCACCGGGCTCCGGACTTTGCAATGAGCGCTGTACTGGGCCACCAGCCTCCGTTCTTCCCGGCTCTTGCTTTGCCTCCCAATGGAGCGGCTGCTCTCTCCCTTCCCGGGGCTCTGGCCAAGCCAATTATGGATCAATTAGTAGGAGCGACAGAGACTGGCATCCCTTTTTCTTCCCTGGGTCACCAGGCGGCAGCTCATCTGAGGCCTCTAAAAACTCTGGAGCCGGAGGAAGAGGTAGAAGATGATCCCAAAGTACATCTGGAAGCCAAAGAACTTTGGGAGCAATTCCACAAAAGAGGGACTGAGATGGTGATTACCAAATCAGGAAGGTAGGTCTGTGTGTTTTCAGTCTTTCTTCCCCCTCTCCACTCACCCGCCCCACATGCTGCTCCGAGCAGTCTGCTCGCCAGCCACTTCCTCCATAAAACTTGCTTCATCTGGAATTATGAAAACTTTCAGACAGTTGAAGTTCTGGGTTTCTCTCGGAGACTGCACTGCAGGGAAATATTAAGCTACTGAACCACGAATAGTCAATGTTTACTGCGTGTGTGTGCATGTGTGTGAGCGAGAGACTGTTCATGGTTCAATAGTTGAGCACTTCCATGTAACACTAGCAGCAGAAAAAAAAATCATTTGGGGTGAGGATTTTAAGGGGCCTGATCTGGCCTTTACATGTTTTCTTTCTGTGAAAAAAAAATAGGGGAAAGGAAGAACAATCGAAGAAGGGCATGTCTCTGCTTTAGGGCAGTGAGTGCAGGGAGGGAGAATGAGGTAAATTCACTTGCCTTTATCAGTAGCTTCACTTAACGCGTGTTCCTGCTGAGACCTAAGCTTGCATTTGTGCTGACAAATTGCGTGTGTAAATACACCGACAAACTGAAGAAAAGATACATTAATTTTACATACACTGCCAAGGTAAAGGTTTCTGTCCCAGGAAAAGCTTTCTACCCACGTTTGGTATCTAATGGCCACTGTGTGCATGTGGCTATTTCCTTGCAGAATGTACACGCAGTGTAGTTTAAGTGTGCGTGGTTGAAATACATAAATAACAGGCTTGCCTATTTGCAGTGATAGCTACACGTTTAATTTTATTTATACACATACATACATACTTATATTATCTGTACTGGGTTATGCTTTATTATAAACACGTAATATAATTCATGTGGTCTGCACAGCAGATGCCTAGTAAAGCCCATTTCTGAGAAGGGTTCCTATAACTCCCACAGCAGTAATATTTTAACTTGCAGATACCTTTTTTTTAATCGCATCAGTGGTAGATTGCAGAGTCATTGACAACCGGGGGGAAATACTTCTCCTGTAGACATTACCGCCGTCCCCACTTTTCTGTGTTGATTGTGGTCAAACTTTTGCGTGAAGGATTCAGAGAGTTTGAAGCGCTTATTTGTTGCAAAGTCATGTGTTTTCTTTTAAGTTCTGGTTGCTGAATGCCAACCCCTCGATATAATAAACAGCAAATTTGTGGTATCCTGTTGCAGTTTCGAACTGGACTTAGGAGCATGGGGGGATGTGGTTTGCAGAGAGCACTGCATGGAGACGTTATCATGCATCGAAGCCTTATTGGTTTCTGAATCTCACACTTGCATACAACATCGTGGTTCTACTCCCATCATAAATATTTTCCTCTATAGTACTGCAGTGACTCCAGACTGCGAACATTTACACAGAGAACCACACTGTTCCCATGTTTCTTTGTTAAGCAGTCGGGGGGGGGGGGGATACAATACAGTATAGATCCAAATACCAAATTGGGCGGTAATGTTTATTGGAGCGGGGGAGGGTAGGTTGGCGAAATTCACAACCCCGGGAACATGCTATGTGAGGGAAACATTTCTCCTGAAACTTCTGAGCCTTGAAGGGGGGGGGGGGGGGGTCTGTTGGGGCAACCCAAATAAATCGTGTTTATTTCCGAGCTAGGCTTTTCTCATGCTGAAGCCTGGAATTGTTGCTGGGAGAAATGGTATCAGAAGCCAGGAACTTGCTCACATTGTGATTGTATTTTGTTGTCTTGTCTCTTCTCTATCTCCCTTTTCACGACTCTGTCCATAGGAGAATGTTTCCTCCATTTAAAGTGAGATGCACTGGGCTGGATAAAAAGGCCAAGTACATTTTATTGATGGATATTGTGGCGGCTGATGATTGTAGATATAAATTCCATAATTCCCGGTGGATGG
The DNA here is from genome assembly GCF_030867095.1 of Alligator mississippiensis. Lineage (NCBI taxonomy): Eukaryota > Metazoa > Chordata > Crocodylia > Alligatoridae > Alligator > Alligator mississippiensis. The sequence goes on from NC_081833.1 coordinate 24,942,619, forward strand.
TAGCAGGCAAGGCAGACCCTGAAATGCCAAAGAGAATGTACATTCACCCGGACAGTCCGGCCACGGGAGAACAATGGATGTCCAAAGTCGTCACTTTCCACAAACTGAAACTGACTAACAATATTTCTGACAAACACGGATTTGTGAGTCCCTTTTTCATATCCATTCTCCTCTTTGGTTCTCTTGCACGCCTTCCCTCTCACCGCCCCTGTAGCAAAACTTGCCAGGAAACCGAGCTCGGAGTTTGCAAAGAGCCCAGTAAGAACGGCTCTTCATTATGGTACAAAGCCTCCAAAATCAGTGTTCCCAGGGACTAGAACCCGGGGAGCAAGCGAATAGATTATTTATAAAAAAAAAAAAAAATCAAGCTCCAGTCTGTGATATCCACGTGTCCACTTTATAATATCATTCCTTTATTTCCCTTCTAGTAAAGCCGCTAGTAAACGGGTGGCCTTTACCACTAACGTTTCCAAAGCTTTGGCCGAAGTGAACTGTGCAGCCTATTACAAGCTTGGGACGTTTAGACATACTTTAGAACCACGCTACAGTTAAAATGATCGCACTTTTCGCCCCCTCTTTTAACTGGGCCATGCGATCGGTATCTCTGCCGACAGTTTACACTTTCCTGGAAATGCAAACAGTTAAATACAAATTAATCAGGATATCAGAAGAGAGAAAATGAACAGGGATCAATCTGAGAGGTCAGGGGCCCGCTGGTTTCTACCCACCCCACTGCATTTCCTGGGTGCGCAGCGACCAAAAAATAACAATAAAAAAGAAAGAAACCCGAACTTAATAATTAAATCAAACAAATGGGCTGAGAAGTGCTCAAAGAAGTTACACGATCGGCCTTGGTCTCTTTGGGAGAATTCTGCAGAGAACAGGGGCGAGGGTGGAATCGCTAATGCTGGAAAGATTGCATTTGCTGCCTGTGATTTGATTAGATGATTAATGTTTGCCCTTCAAACAAGGCCTCAGTGGATTGGGACGGCCGGTTCGTTGTAGCTCCGGCACTGGATTGCTTGGGGTTTAATTAAAATGAGTTTTGATCCTTGATCGTAAACTGTCCCCCCACCCCCTCCCCTATCATTGGGTGGATTTTTTAAAAAGTGTGTGTTCACGGGAGTCGTGGGAGATCAGGGCGGACAGCTGTCAGTGTCCTGGATGCTACGAGGTGTGCGTGTATGGGGATGGGAGGAGGGGTCCGACCCTGGAGCCACCGGAGCCTCTGGGGTCGGGGGTCTGTATCTGACAGTGTCGCTTTCTCCCCTCGCTTACAGACCATTTTAAATTCCATGCACAAATACCAACCGCGGTTCCACATAGTGCGAGCCAATGACATCCTCAAGCTTCCTTACAGTACGTTCAGGACCTACGTGTTCCCTGAAACTGAATTCATCGCTGTGACCGCATACCAGAATGATAAGGTAAGGAGATTAAGGGGGATTTGTTTGGCGTGTTTTGGCTTTTCAGAAAGCTTTTATTATGCATTGTTGCTTTTAAAAATCACGGCGTCTCCCCCTCCCTTTTTTTTTTTTTTTGCACAATCCAGTTGTTGCAATTTGCAGGGGAAGGGGGGAGGGGGACGATAAGTGTGTCCAATTTGCCTCGAAAGCCTTCTTTGCACGGGTGTGTGTGTGTGTGTGTGTGTTTGTGTGTGTGTGTGTTGGGGGGGAGCTCTGTTTGCTGTGTCACTTCCATCTGAGGCATCTCAGAAAGGAAAGAAAACGATCTGATGCTGTTTTCAAAGAGAGACGGACGATCTGTGTGTGCTGGGGCTTTTTGGCAGGTCCTTTGGCCTCTGCAGTACTTGTCTCCTTTCAACGCCACTGGCAGTAGGCTTCCAACACCCGCCTGCTTTCTATGATTGTTGGTATCGTTTTATCCTGCAGTGTGTTTGGCTTATATTTTGTGTGCTGTCGAGGTCTCCGCTCTGATCTGGGAGGTTAGCCACCCCGAGCTAAGCAGTGAGGGCTGAGTGAGCCCGGGTGGAAAAGTTGTAGCGTTTCCTTTCCCTTCTGCCAGTTTATTGCAGGTTGCAATCAAGGTGGCATCTCTGGGAGACGGGTGCGTGCTGAATTTATAGTAATGTCAAGTGGAGGGACCCAAGGAGCCAAGACTGGCGGGTTTTTAATTTTTCTTTCTATAAATCATAACTTTTGGGAGGGTTTAAATACAGAGTCATCGGTGTTAAACGTAAAACACTTTCCAGATTTAAAGCACGTGATTGAATCGCTGGAGTTTTGCGATTTTGCCCCCCCCCCCGCCAAACTTCCCCATTCCAGATATCTCCGATTTTAAACATCGGTTGTGGGGGACTCTTCATCTCCACCCGAGTCTGTTTTTAAAGAGCTATTTGTTACTTAGGAGAGGCTGTTTCATTCATACTGTTTCTGCGGCCCTGAGTTTGTAAAGGCAAAGACTGGCGAATTTGTGCACAGCCGAGACTAGACTTTGCTCTGGGGCTTCCGAGGCAGGGTAGGGTGTTCTCTCAGTTCCATCAGCAGAGCCCGGCCCCACGGCAGCACTGAAATAAATGGACTTGTCTTATTGCCATGAAATCGCGTGTAAAGCGTATTGTAATGGAAGCAAAGTGCCCTGGCCTCTCGCATTATCTTCGCTATCTTCTCGGAGAGGTCAGAGCGCGCATACCGCGGCGCACCTAGGCAGCCCCTGGGTAGTTTCCAGTACTTTCCGTACAATCAGTGGGGCGAGGGTTTAACTTTCTGGGCAAGGGAGATGCCACGCAAAGTTCACGGGATCTAGCACTGGGCTAGGCTTGATGGGACTCTGCTCCCAGATCGCAGAGGGATGTGGTTGGGGGAAAGACCCACAATTGCCTACCCCCGCCCCACAATTTTGTACATGGAATTCTTGGCGCATTTTTTTCTTGTGCAAATTCCGCGCTGAGCTTCGTCCTTCCAGACACTTCACTAACGTGAAGGGGGTTTAAGTCTGTCCAGTGTCTCCTAAAGTTTCACGGGCACACTGCTGCGTCCTTAACCAGACTTAAATATGTAAAGCGGATAAACGAAAACAAATGTTTTCCCTGGTAACTCAGTCCTTGTGATCTAAAAACATCGATGGGAGTGGAAGGCATTTTAAGTGCAGTCAGTTCTGTGCTCGAACCCAGTCCCGCCAGCTCACTGATAAAATGAGATTGTATGCAATATTTTATGGCAAGCGGGTGGATAGGATTCCTTTGCGGTTTAATTATGGTCTTTAAAGAGTTTAACTGAAGCAGAATTTTAATGGATCGCAGTGCACAGCGCTTTATCAGTGCAAGTACGGTATTAGCAGCGCCGGACAGTTTTAGTGGGGAGTAATTCTGTGCAATTGACTAGCCCAGTCTGTGTAATTGACAAGGGTAGTGATTGACTAACCAGTCTGTGTAATTGACTGAAGCAGGGCTATCTATACTTCTTCTGAATTGGCCAAAACCGCGTATTAAACTGCGTCGTAGATCCACCTCGTATTGTGCTTACATCTAAAGACGCTTGCACTTCTGTGAATTTACTTATGTGTTGTGTGCTCCTAGGAGATTTAAATCACCTCTCCTGAAATTTGGAGGGCAGAGGGAGAAGAGTGAAATTTGAAAATAGAGGTGGCTTAATTCTGCTCCTCCTCTACTTCTTTTTAGATAACCCAATTAAAAATCGACAACAACCCATTTGCCAAAGGTTTTCGTGACACTGGGAATGGAAGGAGGGAGAAAAGGTGAGTCAGAAAAAAAGTGTATGCATTAGCCTGTTTGGTTTGCCTTTGCAAAGTTTAGATGTGTCCAGAGGTCAATGTAACCTCTCGATTGCCCCAAACCAGTTCTTCCCCCGCCAAAATTAGTAGTGTATTTCATAAAGTAAAACGGACTGCGTGTGATTCGAACCCGTTTTCACGTTTCTGTGTATATGTTACCTGGGATTATTGTGAAAAGTGATCTCGGTGTGTTGAGAAGAGAATTGCAAATACTGAGGACAGAAATCTCAAGACAGTGATATTGAAACACGTGTTTGCAAGTTTGAATGAAAACAAGATTGAAGGGTAGGCGGGATAGCTGTTGGTTAACTATCACACAGCACATAAAGGGTATCTTCCTAGGGATATCTAAAAAAAAATCATAATCTATACCGAAAACAGAATAAACTACTTTCATGATGACAACATCTTGACTGCAGCCAATTGACTAGGTAACATCCTTATTTCTATGCAGGGTAAGAGATTAAGTCTAACTAGGAGGGAATAAAGCATTCCCCCCCCCCCTCCTCCCTACACACACAATAATAGATTATTTTAAATACGCCAAAAGATAGGTGGTTTGCAAGGGGAAAAAACTGGTTTGTGTTTTTAAAGGGGGGGGGGGGGGAGAGAGTTACAGGAACAACTCTCCCACCCACACAGGCCAATACAGGTTCATCCACTTCCAATCCATCAGGGTGTGAAAGTGAAACCTGTACTGGAGCCACAAGAGGAAATGATTTCTAATTTCTCTCTAAATATAAATAGATTTTACTCCGGGTTAATTGTTGGTGAAAAGATTACATAAAGTGCCTAGCAAAATAACCACTTCCTAGCAATCTTAGCAACCATTAAGATGCCTGATATTCTAGGAACATCCTAACATTTTAAAAGCTAATCGCCTGGGAATGTTTTTTCCCCCTCTCATTTATTTAATACTCTGCCCTCACTTAGTACTGAAGCTAACAGCTTCCAAGAATCTCTTCTCATTAACAGCCAGTGCGGATGGCTTCAATTCTGCCTGCAAAATGAATTTGCTCAATAAAGCCTTGATCCTTAATAAATGTGCACCGATCTGCACCAAACGCACATACACATGAAATTAACCAAGATGTTATGAAGGAGCACAGTCCAGCTGTCAGATGTGTTACCCACACCGTGCGGATCAGCCAAGGGGGGCATTGCTGGGTTGTAAAGCAAGTGGCTTGTGTTAGAGGTGGTGTCTGTTGGAGGGCAGCTGGTCTAGGAGCCTGTGTGTGTGAGAGAGAGAAAACAGGACATTTCCCAAATTTCTGCTCCATCGTTGTCTCTGCAGAAAACAACTAACCTTGCAGTCCATGCGCGTTTATGATGAGAGGCAAAAGAAGGAAAATGGCACCTCGGATGAGTCTTCTAGCGAGCAAACTGCCTTTAAATGTTTCGCCCAGTCCTCGTGCCCTGCTGTGCCTGCAGTTGGCACTTCCAACCTTAAAGGTGAGGCGAATCCCCCTCCCCTCCCCTCCCCTCCCCGGCCCGGGAGATTTCTAGACAAGAGCCCCTCCGTCTCCCTCCCCTCCTCTTTCTTACTCCACTCTTTGATCTGAAGGAAAAGTTTTGCTTGTGTCCAACCTCTGGAGCGACTGATTTTGAACATGCCTCCGTAAAGGCGCTCCAGAGATACAGACCCACCTCTCCTCCCTCGCTGCTGCTGTGTTTTCCTTTCCTCCCTGCGGTTCAGGAGGGAGCCAGCGCTGAGTCAAGGGAGCAAAGACAGACCACGGGGCAAAAGTTCAGACCTGGAGCCACTCCATTAATATTCATGTGCGGCTCTGGCATCAGGGAAAGGAGCTCTTTCCCCAAACCCCTTCCTCCGACCCTGCTTTGCTGCGGGGAAATTCAGTGCTGATTCCCCCCCCGCCCTTTCCTCCTTTTCCCAGTGGGCGGGTTAGAGGCTTCCTTGGCAGTTTTCTGCTCTCTTGGAAAGGATAGATTTGGGTTTCTGGATGTTTTCTCTTGTTGATAGTATTTATTCATTGAAGGGAAAGGTGGGTGGGGAGGGCGGGGGGGCATCCGGGAAGCCAAAGCAGCCCTCCACTTGGATTAAGAGATAAAACACCCCAAACTGATCACACTCTGCATAGGTCAAGGGGTAGCGGGGTGGATGGATGGGGGGAGGGGGAGGGAAGGAGCAGGATGCTGTTCAAAGCCTGCTCCGATCTCTCGCCTGCCGGGAGGTCTGCGAGCCCTTCAGAAAGGCCGATCTAGGCAAAGCTAAATAGCTCCCTGGTGAATGGGTCGGTCACGGGAAGAGCCAGGCGCTTGCAGGGTAATACCCCCCCCCCCCCCCCCCGGCCAGGCATGATGTCCGTCACCGGAGAAGCTGGCACCAGGGGTGATCCGGGCTTCCCCGGCGCCGCGGCTCCCGGCCCTGGCCGCAGGCGCGTCAGTCTCGGGTGCCCCGGGCAGGGGCCGAGGAGGGCCCGGCCGCTCACAGCCGCGCCCGCTGCTTTGCAGATCTGTGCCCCAGCGAGGGCGAGAGCGACGCCGAGAGCAAAGAGGAGCCGCTGGCCGAGGCGGGGGAGGCCGGCAGGATCAGCACCACCAGCGCGGCCGCCGCCCCCTCGGCCGGGGAGAAGGGCTCCAGCCCCGCCAAGGGCTCCTTCTTCCCCGCGGAGCCGGCGGGCGGCCGGGAGGGCGACAAAGCGGCCCCGGACTCGCGGCACAGCCCCGCCGCCATCTCCTCCAGCACCAGGGGCCCGGGCGAGGAGCTCAAGGGCCCGCTCCGGGAAGCCCCCAAGGCGGACGAGGCGCGGCTGCCGGGCAAGGAGCCCTTCGCGCCGCTCACGGTGCAGACGGACAGCGCCGCGCACCTGAGCCAGGGGCCCCTGCACAGCCTGGCCTTCCCGCCCGGCCTGGGCCAGCAGTTCTTCGCCCCTCTCGGCAACGGGCACCCGCTGCTGCTGCACCCCGGCCAGTTCGCCATGGGCGGCGCCTTCTCGGGCATGGCCGCGGGCATGGGCCCGCTCCTGGCCACCGTGTCCGGGGCGTCGGCCGGCGTCGGCGGCCTGGACAGCGCGAGCATGGCCACGGCGGCGGCGCAAGGACTGTCCGGGGCGTCGGCAGCCGCGCTCCCCTTCCACCTCCAGCAGCACGTCCTGGCCTCGCAGGTACGGCCAGTCCGCCCCGGGCAGGGCCACCCCCGAGCCCGCCCCCAGCGCCGCCTGCCGCGGCCTCAGCCCTGGGTACATCTCGGGGTGTGGGGGGGGGGTCCTTCTGGCTGCTCTTGCCAGGGGTGCATCTCGGGCTGCAGCGGAGGACCCGGCTTCAAGGCCGCTGGTCCTCCGGAGCCTGAAGGGGAGCGGTGCCTCTCCTGCCCCATCGGGCGGCGGAGGCGCGGGCGCTCCCAGGGAGGGCGAGTGCGCCCGGGTGGGGCGGCAGCGGCGGCTCCGGAGCGCCGGCCCGGGCAGGCGGGGAGCGGGGCAGCCGGGGGTGCTGCCCGGCCTGGGACAGGCCGCTGGGGGCGTGTGTGTGTGGATGTGTGTGTGAAAATGGGTGTGTGGACACTAGTGTGTGGATGTTAGTGTGTGCGCATATATGTGTGAGTGTGTGAGCGTGGGGATGTGAGTCTGTGGGTATGCAGACGCGTGTGAGAGTGTGTGTGAAACTAGGTGTGTGGAGGTGTGAGTGTGGGGATCTGAGTGCGACGGGAATGTGGATGTATGCGGATGTGAGCGTGTGATTGTAGGGGTGTGTGGGGATGTGTGTAAGCATGGGCTTGTGAGTGTGTGGAGAGGGGTGCATGGGTGTGGGTGTGATCGTGTGTGTGTGGATGCACGTGTGAGCAGGTGTGTGCATGAGAGCATGCGCATGCGGGTGTGTGGAGGTGTGAGGGTGCGCTTCCCAGAGCCGGGCTGGGTGGTAGCCACTGGGCAGGGGGGGTTTCCCTCCTCGGCTGCCCGGGGAAGCTCTCGCGGGCTGGAGCCACTGACACTTGTCGTTTCCTCCTGTGCTTCGCAGGGCCTGGCCATGTCTCCCTTCGGCAGCCTCTTCCCCTACCCCTACACCTACATGGCCGCAGCAGCGGCCGCCTCCAGCGCGGCCACCAGCTCGGTCCACCGGCACCCCTTCCTCAACGCCGTGCGGCCGCGCCTGCGGTACAGCCCCTACTCCATCCCCGTGCCCCTGCCAGACAGCAGCAGCCTGCTCACCACGGCCGTGCCCACCCTGGCCAGCAGCGCGGGGGAGGGCAAATCCAGCACCATGGCAGCGAGCCCAGCCTCGGTGGCGTTGGACTCTGGCTCGGAACTCAACAGCAGGTCCTCCACGCTGTCCTCGGGCTCAGTGTCCTTATCCCCCAAGCTCTGCTCGGAGAAGGAAGCCACTAGCGAACTGCAGAACATCCAGCGCCTAGTGAGTGGACTTGAATCCAAGCAAGACAGATCCAGGAGTGGATCTCCTTAATACCGGCCCCCCCCGCGACTCTAGGTGAGGGGCAGAGAGAGTGAGGAAAGAGGTGTGTGTGTGGGGGGGGGGTCCCCTTGATTATCTCGTTTCAAATCAGTCTTGCAGTGCACTTTGTTTGAAAGAATGCCCCCCCCCCCACAAACTCCGGCCAGTCCAGGCTCATCAGCCAGCTTCTGTGGAGAAGGGGCCAAGGGGGGTGTTGGAGTTGGATGAACTGTTTTGAAAGCTGCTATCCAAGATCAGCCTGGATGCCACCAAGGCGGGACGGGACAGGTGGGGCTGGGCTAGTGATGGTGGTGTGGTGTGGGGAAGGTGTTGCTGTTGATTTCTTTCGTTTCCCTTCACTGTGTAAAAGAAAACATATGAATAAACACTAAAGTAAGACAAGTGATCTTTTTTTTTTTTCTCCTGAAGGAAAAAAAACTTGTATAAGTAACTTGCATATCAGTTCTTCAACACTTGTTTTCTTTCTCTTTTTTATTTTTATTTTTTTTGGGGGGGGGGGTTATAAACTGTAATTCCTGTTTAGTCTGTCTTAAGGGGAAGCTGTGTCTCTGAAATATTCTTGTGATGTCTAAAGCCACCTGCGGGCTTTTTGCATGTTCCATAGTAGTCTGCTTTTTTGAGAGGGGGGATTTTATTTTTTATTTTATTTTTGGGTGCTCGTTTCAATTCCCAGGGACAAAATACTACTACTACTAATTAAAGAAAAAAACCTCTTTGCCCCTTTTTGCCCCTCAATTACTCCCCTTGTAGCAACAACAATAAAAAATGTAGTTGGAAAGGAAAAACAAGAATTTATTTTATCTAAAAACCTCTGTAGCTTGACTCTAGGTTATCACAGCTTTTCCTGTTTTATTGTATATGCAATAACAAGGTTTAAACATAATAATGAGAAGAAGAAAAAAAGCGGACACTATTATTAAAACAAAGTATTTATGTAATTATTTGATAACTCTTGTAAATAAGTGGAATATGAATACTCAAAATTAAACTTTAATTTATTGACATTGTATATATCTCTGTACATATGAATGAAGCTGTCTTTTCTTCTATTATTTTTTTAGTTATTTTCATTTCAAATTCATAATTCCTTTTAAAACACACTTGAACCCATCAAACCAAGCAAGCAAAAAAAGATACCCTAATTTCAAGTGCTCAGTTTTTATTTTGGTTCACCATGCAAAAACTTAACTGATTTTTTAAAGAGTTGAGTGCAAAAAGAAAAGAAAAAGAAAAAGTCAAAGAACTTTTAAAAAAAATAAGAAAAAATGGAAGAAATGTGCCATTGTAGCATTTAACCCTTGTTTTTCAGTGTTAAAAAGTTTTACTCTCTATATAAAAATTCAAGATATATGTATATTAATGAATGACAACGCACTTCTCCCATGGCTTGAAAGAAAGAGAAAAGATGATGACTCTAGGATTTTTCTTTGCTTTTTTAATTATTGTTTTCCAATTGTCTTGGTGTGTCAAAAACACAATGGGTTTTTACTACTGTGGTTATTGTTGTCTTTGTTTGAGTGGATACATATTTCTCATGGCATGAAAGTCAGGTGCTCAGAGCTGGTTAAAAGAAAAATGAAGGTATATTTTGTGTTATCTAATTGTCAAGAGGTTCTTGGTTTTTTTTCCTGTAATTTTTTCCCTTTTAAAAGTCACTGAAGTTTCAATAAATTTTTATTGAAATGTGTTTGGGCCTTATGTGAAATACCTTAACAGAGATGTGCCTAAAACCTGGAGTGCAGGGGAAATAGATTTTTTTTTTAAATCTGTTTTTCTGTCTCTGTTCCTCTTTGCACCAAAACTCAGATCTTTTATATGAAATGTGTTAAGAAGGAGGCTTATTGAAGCCAAAAAGTAGAGGGGAAAAAGCTACCTTGAGGCATGACTTGGAAAAAATGCAAGTTTTAACTAAACTATTTAAAATGAGGTTTTCCTTTTGTTTTTTTTCTTTTAAGAAGTGGATTGATATGAAATACAGTCAAGCCTTTTAATGGAAAAAATATTAAGTGGCATTTGAAAAGTTAATGAGGATGGCTCAGGCATGCTTTTATCCATCATAAATTAATAAAGCAAAAGTGAAGAATTGGAGACGAGATCTGTTAAAATTTAATGTCCAGCCCTCCTCCAAAGTTTGCAGGTAAATTGCTTCCAATGCGGAGTGATCTTATCCCTTTGATTTCTTCTGTTCTGGCTGGAACAAAAATCGTTAAACTTTCTCCTTTCAGCCTGAGAACTATATATATTTTCCCTCCTCCAAACTGCCCCGTTTTTAGTGGTTCTAATAATATCACCAACTAGAAAGGGGCTGAGGCAGTGACACCAATGCTGTATTTAATAACTGGCTTTATATTCCAGTTACACTACCAGTGACCTGGGAGGTCATATTAAGAATAGAAATAAAAGGAATTGGCAACAGCTCTCTGTACCTTTGCCAACCCCTTGATCACATTCTTCAGCAGTATGTATATATTTTCCTTCTTAAAACAGATTTTTTAACAGTTACTGACCCATATATTGGAAAGTGATTCATCCTCCGCCAGTAATAAATATTATAAGGATGCACTTCCAGGCTGTATCCTGTCCTAGGCTCCTGCCTCCTGGCCTCTGAGTTGTGTCTCTCCTAGATAAACAGAGGTCCAGTTGGTGAAAGTGGATATATACATCGACATCTTCTACAGGCCTATTAACCACCCCCACCCCGCAGTAATGGGCACTTGAGGCTTCCCAGTCCCTGACAGGGGCGGGCTGCAGCTACAGATTTCAGGCAGGAGAGAGCTTGATGCACTCTCTCGAGTTCAGTCTTGGGTTCCTCGGTTCCTGGGGAGTTTCAGAGCAAGATGGGACAAGAGAGATCCCTGTTAAGCAATGTTTTGGGCACGAGCAGACTTCTACGGGCCCAGGCCAGAGATTTTTTTCTGGGTCTTCTTAACTCACAAGAGGAAGCACCGCGAGATGACCAGGAGTGTTATGAACAGCCATGGAGAAGCACCGACATAAACAGCCCCTCTCCCCCCCGCACCCGAATACACACCCACACCGGCGAGCACACGCAGCCTCGTGCCTCCGGGTGCTCCTAGCACAGGCAGCCTCCCTCCAGCTGTGCAGACTTCTGAAGGGGGGTCCCAGGACCTGGCCCTCGGGGGTGGTACAAACCGTTCAGTGCTCTCAAGGGAACCGATTTGCATTCGCTGAAATCAGTGGGAGAAAAAATGGGGTCCTGGCCCTGCTTTTTCCATTCTGAGCCCTTGCCAGCCCTTTGTGGGAGAATTGGGAGATATCCCATTTTAGTGATACCCCCTGCTATATATCCAAAAAAAAAAAAATCCTTAGCTCCTAAAATCTATCTCCAGGAAAGCTGGACATGCCAATGCCTCAGAAGATGTGTTTTGCATGAACAAAATCCTACCCCCAGGATCTATAAACAGAGTATCGCTATCCCATCCAGACGTCAGTGGCTATGAATGAGCTATTGTAACATTTGAGAGACAGAGCTGGGGGTGGGGGGTACAAAATGATGCTGTGTTTCTGAAGCCATGCTTCCCACCTCGCTCGAGTCTATTGAGTGTAAAAGGGACAGAGAAGAATTTAGGGAAAGAAAGAAGTGATCCTCTATTATGATTGTTGTTGTTGTCGTTGTTATTTTTCACAGATGCCGTGTAAGATTAATCCATTTGGAAGGTCACAGCTTTAGCTGCTTTTCCTGATGGCCTGCTTGCACTGAGGGCCAGGCGGCGTTTCAGAGGGAGCGGTTTTGTTCGAAGAGCGAAGTTGCCTGCTGATGGGTGGTAGGAAGCGATTTGCCCCGCATGAACTCCCTGCCTGTCTGTGCGCGGTGTTAGACCGGGGCAGACGTGGCAGCCAGGGTCACCCAGCCCTTAGGAGGAGAGCTGAAACGTGGACAGTGGGAGGGGGTGGGTGCAGAAGCAGCTCACACCTGGAGAGCGCAAGCCCGGACAGGCCGGGAAAACCTCCCCCTCGCCTGTTTGATGTTGCTGGTCAGTGAGGCTGGATCAGGGAGAGGAGCCGGCACCCCAGGTACAGCTCGGACTTGCAAATGCCTTTATCTCCTGTGTATCTTGTTTGTATGTAGTAACGTTAATGAGTAACTCTCGCGGCGCTTGTGGATGGAGGCAAACAGCGAGCAATCTCTCCGGATTATCCTGTCTATTACTCACCTGGCGCCTGAGTTGATATCCCCAGATGGTTTTATGGCCTGGCAGGCTTGTGCTGCAGACCTGGCTGGCGCTGCGGGAGGATTTCGCGGGGAAGGGGCGCCACCTATCCGCCAGCCTGGGAACAGGCCTGGAAGCCAGGCTCCCAGCTGAGTTCAGGGGAGGGACTGGAGTCTTCCCCCCCACCCTCACTACCAGGGTGTTTAATTTCCTTCTGTTGCCAGGAAGGCTGCATTGAAAGTGCTGTATCCTTTAGAAGACAGACCGACATGAAGGCTTTAGTGGCATGAGATTGCTTGCTTCTCTGCAGCTTTGAAACTGCAGCCCATTTGAAGCACAAGGAAGGGGTGGGCAGTCAAGTGGTTGCCTGTTTATGCCACCTTTCTATGGGAGCTTCGCCTGCGCACAGTCCAAAGTCTCTGGGAATCAGCCCCGGAGCCCGGCGCCAGCACGGCATAGCAGACAAGGAGGGATAGGCCTGCCCGCGCGGACCTGGGCCCAGGGCACTGAGCAGCGCCGCCCTGCTCCTTATTTCTACAGAGGAAGCTTGTTCCTTTAGCATCCTGGCACCTGGCAGGTCCCCCCGCGGGGCGGCGTCCCGTCCCAGCGGTGCCAGCTGCTCCCCTGGCTTTGCAGCGCCCAGACACTTCGGAGACACTCTCTGATCCCCCTGCTGACAGGTCCAGCCCGCTCTGGAGGAGGAGGAGTTAATTATTTATTGGTGAGCCTTACAGTTCCCCACTCTAGTTCTTCTTCAAACACACTCGGCCCGCTCCCCCCAGCCACACCCGCCCTCCCTCCTGCTTGGGCTCGCCCCGCCTGCCTCCTACACGCACTTGCCTACGGCTGGGGTTGCTGCTCTTGGCCTTTCCAGCTTGCATGAGATGTCTCAACCCCTGGAGCGCTTTGGCAGCGCAGGCTTTTTCTGTGGCTGCCACTGGCTTTGGGACTCCTTGTGTCACTCTCCCCCTCCTCAGGGTCGCACTGATTCAGGCCGTGCAGCCAAGGTCGACAGCCAAGGGCGCCCCGGGTTCAGGAGGGGGAAGGACAATGCTTCCTCCTGGATTGTTCTGCCGAGGGCTGATCCAGCCTGCGTGTGTGTGTGTTGCTGCCCTTTCCTCTGCCCATGCCCGCACTCCCCGCTGCAGGGTTTCGCGAGCTCTGCCATGGGGAAGCTCATCTGAACACGCCAGGGCATCGCACCCAGAAGCAAAGGCGAACGGATCCCGGAGCCTGCTACAGAGAATCGCCGTTTTCATCTCTGACAACAGGAATCTTTTCATACCAAAGCAGAAAGGGGGGTGGGGGTGAATTTGAAGACACTCGCAGTCAATTCAAATTCACCCCTTTGGGCAGCTACTTAGTTCACAAAGGGCTTTTTTATAGCAGCCCCGATGCCCCCCAAACACACGTGAAATCGTGACGACTAGAAAGGCAGAGATGAGGCATGTGCCCAATGAAGCTCTGCTACAGCCATCGGGCTGCATGCCTCCCCCACGGCAGCCAGGGCATGTGATCCTTCCCGTCCGTTGCTGCTCAGGGGGCTGGCTCCACGGGGCTGGACCAGAGCGGCCAGCGCTCTCTCCCGCACTGACACACAGTCCTGGAGCTCTGTACGTGCCCATAGTGATGTGTTGCCATCTAGACTGGCTGGAAAGCAAATACCTGCAAAGCACCCAGAGGTGCCCAAGTCAATCAAGCTGGGAGCGATTGCCCCGGGTAGGGGTTTTTGCCTGGGCAATGGGAAGAAGCTGCGGGCTGTTTAGTTTCCCTGGCTCTGATCAGACTCTAGACCCACGCCTTGCCCCTGCCCCTGCCCCTGCCCCTGCTTCAGTGTCCTGGGCTCTCTACCCCCCGGGGATGAAACTCCTGGCCAGGCGGGGATAGCAGACACACACACCAGCACGTCCACACCGGGCAGCCTCTGTGCCCCGACAGCGACTTCTCTGCCTGTGTCGCACGCGCGCTAAGGAGCTGGGGGTGGCAGACTGGGCAGCACGGTGCGTTGTCGGTGCCGGGGGAGATCGTCGCCACCGACCCACCGCCTGGCAAGGGAGAGGGGTCGCCCCGGAGGGGGTGCTTGCTCCAGGCACTAGGGTCCTGGGCGTGGGGGGACATCAGATGGCTGGCGGGGGGGGGGGGCATAGCTGCTGTGGCGACGGACACAAGCACGCGCGATCTCTTCCACGCCAGGTCCCATCCCGCTCTGCCCCCACCTCGCTCCCCCTCTCCCCCACCCCGCTAGGTGAAAGGGACGTTGCAGAACAGATCCGATAGCTTTATCTCCCTGACCCCGCGGCCCCGCTTTGGAGTTACAGAGCTGCTGTTTACACCTGGCAGCCTTTTGGCCAGCGGCGGGGCGGATAAAGCGCGCATCTCGGCCGGCCTGGGGCGACCCGCTTTGTCCCGTGTTCCGACCTAGCCTCAGCCTCCCCCACGGGCCCGCGGAGCCGCCAGTGCAAACACGGGGTCGACCTGCACCGCGGCGGAGCGGCTGCCCCGCGGGGCCGTGGGGATCTCCCTGACGCGGAGCCGATTCATTGCGGGTGTCTGAAAAGAAGGCAAACCGCGGAACAAGACGAGGCAGCGAGGCAGGGGCTCAGATGGGAGCGTGCTGCGGTTGGCACGGGACAACCAAGCAAGCAGCGACTCCAACGTGCAGCCCATGGGGTCCAGCTTTCCCATTTCACCCCTGCCTGCTCCGACTCAGTCTTTTCCTCCCATTCTCCCATGCACAGGCAATGACAGAGGAGCCAATGCTTTCCTTTGCTGGTGGTGTTTTTTCTTGCCACTGCACCCCAGGCACATGCTTCTTGGTGTCCCTCAGTTTTGTTCCTCTGATCATATAGGATAAAATCCCTTCACATGTCTTGAAGCAGAGGTGCCGAGTACAAGGGGGCCCGAGGGCCCTGCCCCCCTGGGGAAACGGGCTGTAAACTGAAATGCGTAAAACTTCCTACATGTCCATCATCTTAACCCCCTCCCTCGGCAAAAATAAAAGTCAGCCCCTATGCTGAAGACAAGACACCATTTTTCAGAAGAAGCCTGTGGGTGAGGGAAGAAACCCACGTCTCCTCGTGTTTGGTCAGGAACAAACTTGCTGCTGAATTCGGAGTTACTCCTACTCCAGTTCGCATCTCTTCCCCTCCCTTGCTGCTTGCAGCAAACAGCCCCCTTGGACACCTGGAGTGGCAGGGCATTGAGAAAAGCCCTTGGTCGCAAACAAGGCGAACAGGGCCATTAGATCGTGAGACAGTTTCGGAGAGCTCGGGGCAGCGCCGGGAAAACCTGGCTCATTTCCCTTCTCCGATCAAGTCCGCGGTTAGGGTAGCTTATTTTTTTTTATTCTTGCCAAATCTTTAAGCACAATATCAAGGGGGGACGGAAGGGGGGACCCACCGTTGATTCAGTCTGAGGGTACTTTGGGGGGGGGTTCTTTTTTGCTCGCTTCTGTCTTTTCCCACTCAGGCATCCCTACAGCAGCAGGGCTTCGTTGCAAGTTTCCCCTGAAAGTAGAAGGGGATTTTGGTGGGCACTTCCTTAAAAAAGAAATACCCAAATAGAGGCACGTCGTTACAGCACTGAGGGGGAGGGGGGAGGGGAGAAGGGGGGGGGGGGAGTTGGCAACGAGGGGGAAATGTAGCCTGCCACCCAAGTCTACATTTC
This sequence comes from Alligator mississippiensis, assembly GCF_030867095.1. Taxonomy (NCBI): domain Eukaryota; kingdom Metazoa; phylum Chordata; order Crocodylia; family Alligatoridae; genus Alligator; species Alligator mississippiensis. Next base: position 24,958,638 of record NC_081833.1, read on the forward strand.
TTTTTTTTTTGCTCAAGTGTTAATAAAATGCAGGAAATTTATTCGTATAAAAATCAGCTGAGAAATGGAGCCGCGGACGGGGTTTGTTTAAAGCGGGCACGTAAACTTTTACAGCGTTTTCCTTTGAGGAAGACGCGGGCTCCTGCCTTGCTCCGCAGCTTGCAGCCTCCAGTTTGCAACAGCAGCGGCAAGACACTCCCCGTGCTCCGGGGACACGGCGGGGACAGCCGGCGCTCTCGCCGCTCGCCCCGGACGTGGCCCACGGGGAGCCGCCTGCTCTCCTCCACCTCCCGCCGCGCGCGGCCGCCGGCCGGTCCTGCAGGTCCTCGGACGTGCCATCAGTGAGGGAGGGGCTCTTCTGTTTTTTTCGGTGCCTTCTTTTACAACCAGTTCACAGGCGCTACTTAAAGACCGGGGACCCCCGGAGCCTCCCTCAGCCTCCAGCCAGGCTCGGGCAGGCCTCCGCTCGGAATAAATCCCAACCCACCCGAATGAAAACTGGAGCCCCAAGTTGTCCTGCCACGGGGGACCGCGCCAGGAGCGGCGACGAGCTTGTTTTAATGGGCGGCCGGGGCTCGCTCTCACCTTGGGGCCAAAAGGGCTCGTGACCGCTCCACTCCTCACGATTTATGTATTGGCCTGGCTGTCACGAGTCAGCAGGCACTAGCGGGGAGTTTAATTTCCCAACTGCACGCGTGCGGCTGTTTTCAGTCTGCCGGGGAGAAATGCTAGGGCAGGCATCTCCCGCCCCGATTTTACCCCTAAGGACGGGAAGGCTCCCACCGGGGATTCAGGGGCCAGGGATTTCGCTGCCCGGGTAAAGCGCTCCGGGCCGCTCAGACAGACGAGGCAGAGCGCACGGCGCTGTAGGTGCGCGCACCGCGGAGAGGAATTCCCCTCCCCCCCCAACACCGTGCATGGGTATAGCTGTGCTGCCTCCGGTGTAACAACGCTGGCAAGACGTAGGAGATAAAGCTCACACAACACAGCCTGCACTATATCATCATGTTGTGCAGATAAAAATACACCTTTCAAATTGGTTGGCTCTGTCTAGCTGGCTACCTAGTTTATTTTGTCACGTAGAAAACTTTGTTCCCCCCTCCTGACAGCCTCTTCTGTCCCACCAGCACGAATTTTTTTTCGAGACAGTTTGTTCTTCTCCTCTGTGCTTAGCTCTTAGGTAGAAACGCTTCTGTTCAAAGCCATTTAGAGCAATCGCTCGCTCCGGGTTTTGTTTGCCAAATGTTTCAGTAATGCTGGAGGGAGTGGAGTTGGGGTGGGAGAAGAGCTGGGGCAGGACCAAAAATCTATTTAGTCTTTCCCTAAACAGAGATCCAAAGCCGGAGCCGCCAGGGAACTTTCCGAGGACTGCTGGGCTCTTTCAGAGTGATTTACTTGCACTTAACTTGTCCCAAAGTGCAAGCGTGACCAATGCCGAGCGCGCTCCAGGCTTGCCCTGCAAATAGGAATCAATAAAGTTAGGGCTTGTGCCTGTGACTAGAGGAAATCACGTTCAAAGCAATCCCTGACCGCCCTGCACCTGAAGTCATCTTGTCTTCCCCACCCCCCCCCCTTTTTTTTTTTTCTCCTTTTCTGTAATTTCTTTCTAATCTTCAATGATCTCAGTTTGCATCCGAGAGCAAAGGGGCCTACCTGGGCATGGGGCGTCAGAGGCAGAGTCGGGATCTACAGCGCAGCAGCTCACCGTTCCAGTCTAAGCTGTTCCTGGATTGCCATCTGCTGGTGACCACTGGCAAAGGCAGCTCGTTTTATCTTGACTGGGAAGACACCTTAGCCGGGAATTTGAGGAAGACAATTCACAATAAGGCTCATAGGTCTGTTCTTGTCGTTCCCTACAGTCACTTCTTCAGGTCCCCCACCCCCATCTTAACATAGGCCTGAAGTAGGAAATATCTCCACAAACTTGAGGGCAACCTCGAAAGATTTGCTTGCTTATTGGAGCCAACTTCAAATGGACTTAGTTAAGGGGAATTAAATGCAGAGGCTAATAACAAGCATAAATACAGAATGAGCTGACATCGTTTATTGCTCAGAAACCGGGCAACTGGAAATGTCCTTTGCCCAGTCTGACAACCAGACCGCTGTGTAGATCTATGTACAACACTGTCTTTTTCTTTTTTCTTGTTCAAGCGATCTTGTACAGCTACCGGCAGTCTCTAGGACTCGTTCAAAAACTCGTGGAAATCAACAGAAGGAGGCACAACGATTTCAGTGGACCCTGAACAAAAGCCTTAGTTCTATGGACTGCAATGGCAACAACATTTGGTCCTTTATTTAACAGAACAATTATAGAAAGCATGTGTGGGCATGTGTGTGTGTGAGCACCCACGTAGTAGGAGGAAGTTTTACAAAATGGGAATTTTTCCCTTCTAAAAATGCTGAGGTTTATACAATGCACTTATAAATATTTTTGTCTCATTAGTTGCTTTTGTATTTGTGTGTTAACCTCCCTCTCTCTTTCTCTTTCTCTCTCTCTCACAGATCCCGTGCTTGAGGATTTTGTCCAGTTATGGTTTTATTTGTAGGCTATTTACCACTCCCCGTTCTGCTGAACTCCTCTGCTTGAGAAGCTGAAATGCTGCAACAAATGTTCTTTCCCAATCTACTGGTCAGTTTGCTGAAGTGGAATGGAGTCCGCTAATATATGAGAACAAGGATATAAAAGCAGGAAGACATGCATCAACCTTCAGGGTAAACAATGGGGACTATATTGATTGCTTTTTAATATGCAGTGGTCACACAGTTGGAAAGAAATCCTGCCCAGTGAAAAGGACGTGAGCTCCTACTCCTGAACAGGGCACAAGCACCTATATGTTTAATTGAAAAATGGAGTCCTGGCCCCAACCTCAAACTTCTGGAACAGTGGAGGGGCCTTTCTGATGCAGACACCCTTCCGTTAGAGGAAAGGCTCTTCAAAGCTCAGTAGAGCTAGAAAATAAACTGCTGTCCTACTTTCCAACTGCCCTCAATTGTTCATCAGGAATTCCCATTGTCCCTTCTCAAGCTGGTGTGCACTCTCATTAAGGCTGTGAATTATGTGTGCGCGCGTGTGTACGCAGCAATGGTGTTTAGCAGCCTTCCCAGAGATAAACATGTATATTTTCTGGGGAAGGTGATTCCTGGTTTACAGCAGTCGAAAAGATTTATGAAGGAGTTAAATCCTCAGAGTTTCATGTTAATTCTTCCAGAGGGGAGCTTGGGAGGAGGTGGGGGTGGGAATGATTGTCATGCTACAGAATAGCAGATCTTGCCACAAATGCTTAGTGAAGCTGTGTGAACAAAGCTTTGGGGGAATTCGCAACTAGATGGCCAGCAATTTTGCTGGAAGTAGGAAGACTAGCTTTAGATGTATCAAAATAACAACGCTTAATTCCTCCCGTGCTGGGTTTTGATCCAAAATGACAGTCTGGAAAGGAAAAGCAGAGCTATTCCTTACATTTGTTAATGTGTTATCTGAAGTCCCAATCACTTTATTTTCAGTTAAGATGGTGCAATGTACAAGACAAAGTGTCAGAAAATGTGAAGGCACATCTGCTTTTTCCACTTGGATAACTGCTATCCGTTTGGATAATGGACAGTCTGTACAGATCCGTAGGGGGGAAACTTTCGGACTAAAGGTTTTCACTAAAAGGAGAAGTGCTGATTTATCATTTATTTATTGAATTACAGCCTCCATGTTGTGGGTAATTGATTACTTGCTTGCTTTTCTTCTTTTGAAATGACATTCTTTCCAGAAAAATTAAGGGAACAGGGAAAACAATATATTTCAGTTTGCTTAAATATATTCTCACATCAGTTAAACAGAGGAGCAAGTGGCTGATAGAACAAGTTACTCAGTCTTAGCACCGGCCAGAGCTTCAAATGTGGCTCAACTTTGGCAACTTAATCTTGATGTAAGTGATCAGCCTGAGACTGTAGCCCAGGACTCTGTATTACTTTGCCAGTGAATACTGGGTAACCTTTTTCAGAAGGCCCTAAGTGATTTAGGAGCCTGGGTTCTTTCCTTCGGATGTAAAAGCTTTGGAAAAACTTTGCCTGTCATTCTCAGTTGTGCATTCCTCGGTTTCTACTGTAGACCTCACTTCCCAAAGGCAAGAGACCCTCTTTTTTCGTATCTGGAACCTCAGCGAGGTTTGCAATTGCACACCAATTCACATTACAGCACTCTCTTCTGTTCCAAACTTCCTCACCCCCTCCCCATCAATGCTCCTCCGCCTAGACCTGCACCAGTCCTAATGTTCCAGTCCTGGGGCTCTGTGACAGAACAAACTCTCACATGAGTGGAGAAAAAAACCTGCGGTGGGTGGTGGTTTTCACTTGAAAATGCGAACTAGGGTGTGGTCCTACAGACTGCAATTACCTGTTAATCCTCTCATCAGAGGCAGCTAGAAGACGAAGGCACCTGGGATCTGTACGAGCCAGACTCAGCTCATTCTAAGAAGAGGAGAAGTTATATTTGGGAAGTTTAGCATAGTGCTACAGGGGGAAATGGTTTCAGAGAAGGGTAGAAGAAGCAGTTACCTTGAGGAAGAGAGACTGAGTTTAGAGCAAGTTAGGTACAAGTTGGAACATGCCTCTCTCCAGGAAGCTTTGGATTTGCCAGAGAGGTAAGAGAACCCGTGGGGAAACAGAACTGAGGAGTGTGGGTGGGGATGAGTTGACTGGGATATATTTACATGTGAAAATTAGTGACTCGCAACTAGGGTGATGCCAGATTCTTTGAAGGGTGATAAAGAGTGTGAGGAGATAAACAGATAAGCTAAGCAGATAAACCACAGGCTCAGGTTTGTCTCTGCTTGGCCAGCCCTCAACCCCCACAACCCTGCACTTGTGCAAGGAGTTAAATACTGTAATATTATTAGTTACATTAAATGTTGTATTAAAATTTAATTTTAAAACTAAATATTTGTTCTTCAAAACTAAATATAGTTTTGCAAATTGGGTGCCACTCAATAGACAGTTGCCTCAGGCTCAGTGGGGGTGCCTCAAGTCCAAAAAGATTGAGAACCCCTGGTTTATATACTACACTCCTTATGGCTGCTTGTTCTCTTTCTTCATTCTTACGTTAATAACTCCTGCAGTGTTTGCCCCTTACCCTGACCCACCAGTCATTGTGGGGCATAGGTTTTATTGAATCAGGGTCTCCTGATCATGGTGTTTCTTCTAGTAGCTTTTGTCATATGGCTGAAGCTATGATAGACTTCCAAGGACACTTTAACAAGCAATTGGAGAGAAGTTTTTTGAAACCAGATCTCCGGGGCTATAGTCCCAGTGACTAATTCATTCACACCTGCCTGCCATCCCTTCTCTTCCCTGATGTAACTCTCTGACATTCAGTAATATTCTTTTTTGCATAAAGTAAAAATTAATTTCATGGAAACCAACCCTGACTTTTGCTCAAAGGCTTGGTGGTGCAGCCGCTGTACAAGAGGATGCTGGGAGATCTGGGGTTAGGTTGTGGTCATTTGGAATCCTACCAGAAACTAGATCTGAGCTCTGTAGCAAGCTACTTTATCATCCCTCTGGCATGTTCCAGTTAATGGGGATATAATTGGGGACGTAATGGGGTCCTGTAGGAGAATGTGGGCAGGACGACTGGCTAATCCAGTTGGAAGGATCAAGGTTAGGGTTGCTTTCAGAATCATGGGAGGGAAATCCAAAAGCCTTTCTATGGTGTCTGAGTAGAGAACCAGGAAACAAGACCTTTTTGTATACCATCTCCAGCTCATCTAAGAACTTAAGGCAAAGATGAGTGTCTACATCACTTTACCAACATCAACCTGCCATGCTCAATAGTCAACTTCTCAACAATCCCCTCCATGTTTTTTCCCACACTCCCTTGCAAATGGGAAACTTCCTGAAAAAATGTGCACAGCTATGGCCATCTCTTATAGAACTACATCCGCTACTATTCCAATTAACATCAGCCTGCCTATCACAGCTAGGTTTGGTAGCTGATAAGCTGGGCCTTTCCCCCTTGCGCTTATCACTCTTCACTTTCCTCCAACCTCAAGAAACAGAACCTGTACAACTAGATTCGACCTTCACCCTGTTAACTTGCTTGCATGCCATTTTCTCAGTCTCTTGGACTGTAGGTGCTGTAGGGCAGGGATAGTTTTATTCATGTTGTAAAGCACCTAGCACAATGGGGATCTGATTCTGACTGGGATCTCTGGGCAAGCTATGGTGACTACCAAGAATGTAACCCAGTGGAAAACTGAAAATAAGGATGATTTTTTATGGTTCCTTGGGGTAACTATTTCAAAGTTATCCAAGTGACTTAGGCCAAGTTTAATTTACTTTTGATGGATTTTAAGCTCTTGAAGGCAGTTAAATGCTTCTGGAAAACATGCCCTTGATCTAATGCAGTGTTTCATTCAAGTGTGAGATGAAAAGGTTTAGCTGCAAGGTGTGTGGAGTAGGAGATGGACATCTATTTAAATGGTTTTCTAGAGTCCCAGATTTCAGTGAACTCTTAGCTCTTGCGGTTGTGAAAATCCATCAAAATGTGACCTGAGTACAACTTGTTCAGGTGCTGTCTACCTGGATTTGCACAGAGCTGGACACAGAACAGCTTGGAGGAACAAGATGTTCCATTCGTGTCAATGGATGCTAGCTTGGATGGCAATGAAGAGACTATAAATGTCATCACGGTTAATGACTTCATTGATCAGGAAACCCTGACAGAACTGATACAATGATCTACTGCTGCAGTCCTCAAAGCCTGCACATGGGATGTAGGGTTGCTAAAGACATGTACTTTAAGATGGGCTGGCCTTTTGAGACTATGGTGAAAGTTGGGGGCATCATAGGAGAGATTAAGTTGCCAGAAGTTTGAGGCAAAACTTCTCATGTAACCATTGGGAAATGTGTTTAATAGGAGTTCTCCTGTGGAGATAGAGGGCTTGGGAACAGGTACCAGGACAGAGCTCTCCACTACTTCCACAGCCGTGAAATGCACTGAATGTTCGTTAGTCCAGTTGCTAGCAGATAAGTAATCATTCTTCTCACAGAAACTTAACTTGTAGGTGGCAGACCTTGTGGTTTGGCAGAGAAGCCAGGATGATCACAATATTCCTCACCTTTACAAGGGGTATCTCAGGTCAGCATTTATGTCTCACTGCTCTGCCTGTACAGGGAGTAACATACCCAGTCTTGTTGCTATGCCAGCTACCCATTTCAGGCAGCTAGCCAGATCCTTGGTATCTGTCTTTTCCCCCATTTACTGCAGTTAGTGGGTGTCTAACAATCATCCTTCCCACAATCCTAAGAAGTAGGAAAGGCCAGCTGTAAAATGGGCATGGGGTTCTGGGGCATAGGCTAAATATGGGGACTGGAGACCATTATTTTATAATTGAACTATTCTGAATACCCTATCAATGCAACTGCCCTCTTCCTTATGGAATTCAATGTGGACAAGGGACAAAGGCAAAAGGTGTGATCCTGTGGTGTGAGGAGGACACCAGGGAAATGCTGAATGCATTCAACCTCCATGGACACCACTATGAACCCAGAATGCTTAGCACCTCGTGAAAGCAAATCTAAAGAGACTCCATTCTTTAAGACTGTCAATTTAGCAAGACCTGCTCCTCACATAACAAGGCCCCCGTTCAGTAAAGCAGTTGCATCCCATTGTCTTTCAGGGTCTTTAGAGGTGGATCACTAAATGGGAGTCTATAGGAGTCTGCGCAGGTGGGGTTCAGTGTTTGGGGCAGAGACCTTTCCATTGGAATGGGGCCCACACTGCTGCCCAGACATCATTCTTCTGAGGTTTGAATCTGTTTCCCTAAAGACACCAGACTTATTCCAAGTGTGTGTGAAACTCTTGTCCTATCTGAAGCAAGATGTTGTGGGTGGGTGTGTTTTGGAGGCTGGCTGAAATACCTCCTTATTTCTAAAGCCCCCCAGATGTCCATTGGGCTGGATGGCCAGTGAAACAAGTTAGCCCACAGTCAAAAGGCCTGAAATATTTGAATACCAAGCAGCAGCAATACTGAGAGGATTGCATGTGTCAGTCAATTCTTTTACTCCTTTTCATGTTACTTGCTTAAGCCTACTTTAACAAATCTAACTGTCTTAACAAGCTACCAGCTGACTAAGATGATCCAGTCCCCTTTTGTAATAGCCAGGGATTTTTGCGGTCCTTCACAGAGCCTGTTTGGAGGCTTTTATCAAATATGAGAGGCCTTAATGAGTTAGCGTCTTGGAGATCAAAGGCTGGGATATGACTGTTGTCCTGTCTCCTCTGCTCAGTCTGCTGTGACCCCCTGTATGGATCTGGTCATGGATGCTGATGTCTGCGACTTCAGAAGTGCAGAGGAAAAGAACCAAGTCTCCGCTGAGCAGACAGTAGTTAATTAGACAAGAGGCAGAAGTGCCTGAGTGCATGGAAGGCTGTCTTGCCTCAAAGAAACAAAATAGCTGCCTCCAACCCCCTCCCTACAAAAAAAAAAAAAACAAAACCAAAAAACCTCCAACTGACAACTCTGCATTTTTTTTTCCATCATCTTTTCCTAGTGCTGGAGAGGCTGCTTACAAAGTGGAAATTCCTGAAGAACAGGCCTATTGTCCTCTTCTTAGCCATTTTCAACTGAGAGCAGGTCACCCTAGAGACTGCTTCAGCTGGACCTCAGCATCTGCAGAAGTGAATTAGGGGAGAGTGAAGCTTCAGGGTTGGGGGCAGGGTGACTTTTACTTAAGCTGTCAGATCTGGCTGGTGAAACTGTCAGAGTGAGATCTTTTTTTTCATAAGAGCCAAAATGACTTGGGTGACTTTCGCTGGATTTTGCATCCCTAAATTCTTTAGGTGCTCTTGAAAATCCCACCTTAACCCTGAACTAACCAAACACTTTGTGAGGCTCTGAAATGCAAGGTGAGCTTTATTTCTTCCAGGTGTGTGGGGCTGCACTTCCACTAGAAACTAGGAGCATCAACAATCTTGGGTGAAGGGTATCCTGCTTATATGACTCTTAGGAGCAAAGGTCACGAGTAGAGCTAATATACTTCTATTCCAATATAGCTTGAGGCCTAAACAATCAAGTGTTCATCCAGGGATAATGAACGCTTGATTAAAACTTCACCTGAAGCAAAATGGAGGTGGTATGGTTCAAGGTGTGAACACTGTTTTGAGTCTAAAGCATCTATTCAATTTCTGATATTGTGCTGGTGGCTTGCTATCACAGTGGTGTCTCCTTCCCTTGGTTATTTGCTGCGTTGGAGGAAGTAAATAAAGACGCTATGCCTACAGGTGGCAGTATGATACACTAGTGAAAGCAGTGGCCCAAGACTTAGAATGGGTTTCTGTTCTTGGCTTGGCAACTGACTTCTAAAACGAGTTACTTCAGCTTCCTGTGCCTCTTCCCCTGGGTATATAGATGAAGTTCTTTAGGGTTGTATCTGTTTTACAATGCGGTGTAGAGCAGCTGGCACAGTGGGGCTCTGGTCTCATTAAGGCCTTCAGTATTTCACAAGTAATACTAATTAGCCTTGGTATTTTACTTCACTCATCACTTCTCCCAGGTACTTGGAACTGAGACATGAGCCCTGCTTTTAACTTGCCCAGAAAAAGACCTTTTTTGAGATGAGAATCTGGCTGCGACAGTCATTCATTCATCACTTGCACACTAGACTATTGTGATTTACTATATCTTGGCAGAAGGTAGAGGTGACATGGAAACAAAATGCAGCAGCCTGCTTCTTTCTTGGGCAATCTTCCCAGACCTCGTTGAATCATTTTATGGGCTCCAAGTTTGTTTTGGTGCATGTTCAAAGCCTTGGTCTTACTCCTTAACCCACTGTGTTGGTGAGGAGCCTACTGGTATAGATTCACAGATTAAAGGCCTACAGGACACTGGGACTGTTTAGACTGACTGACTGCATATCACAGCCCACTAAATTTATCCAATTTGCCCTCCATTGAGCCTAATAACTTGTTTGGTTGGGCACATCCCTGTCACTGATGGGAAGATTCTAACAGATGGAGAATCCCTCGCTTCCCTTGGTAGTTTGCTCTAACGATTGTCCTTACTCACAGTGCTGATTTCTTATTGGTCTGTGTCTGATTCAGCTTCCTGCCATGGGTTCTTGTACTTTTTTGACTAAATTTAGAGAGCTTTAGGGCTTGATCTTTTATCATTAAGGTCTCATTTACACTACTGCCAGAAGCTTCTGATGTCAGTGCAGTCATGGTGAGGCACTTTGAGTGACTTTGTTACAGCAGCTGCATGGGCAGGCAGTGAAGTGCATTCTGGGAAGACACCAGGGAGACCAAAGTGGGCAGCAGCAGACTCCTTCTTTCAGTCAGCGACGTGGTGAAACTGCTGGCAGAAAGAGAAGGTTATGCTGCTGCAGGGGAGCATGGGTGTAGATGCAGGATGCCTTTCTAAGGTCTTGCTGACCAGTGACATAGGTGCAGCTTTCTAGGTCTGTTACTACAAGACTTCTCTGCCACTGAATTACTTATTGTGGCTCTACTGTATTCTTTCCAGTTCATCCATGTTCTCTCTTAACATATGGACAACAGGACTATTTACAGTACTGTTGGGTTGGCTGTCATTGCTGCCATCAGGGAAAAGCAGCCTTGCTATTCTTTTACATACAAGGATCACATTAGGAATTGGCCACAGAATGGCATAAAAAGCTCTGCTCAATGATCTGTTCATTCTGGCCACATAGTCATTGACTGGGCTAGTAACTCCACCTATTAAAGGTGCAATATTTTTATGTTGGGATTGGATTTCTTAAGACACCTTAGGTGTCTAGATACCTTCATTTTGTGTGTTTGTACTTTGAGGGGGTGGGAGGGCAGAATTCCATTAGGACATTTTCCGTCTCCTGCCCATTGCATAGTCTCTTATGTCAGTAAAATGTGACTACAAAAACAAATGGAAAAGCTACCCTGATTTGGCAGCATTTTAGACCTCCCTATCACTTGCTCTGTAAATAGCAACATGAGTTGTGGGGTGAGTCGGGCCCACTGCTTTCTCTTCTGTACACAAGAAGGAGAAAACCTTCTGGAGATCTTGGCTTAAATGAATCGGTATGAGTAAAGACTTAAACTTCCTGTAAACTTCTATCATCCTCAGATCAAATATAACAGGTATGCTACAAGCAACAGCTGTAGAGAAAATGGTCTTTGATGTAGATCTCCCAAATTAATGTGCCAATAGAAAACAAGCTGTTGAACATTCATTGCATTATACTTGAATGTCTGCTGCTGAGCAGCTCCAACATGCTTGTGGCAGACTGTGGGCAGTAAATACAAATGGCTTAGAGTTTGCCTCACATGAATGTTTCCTATTACTTACTCATTGCAACACCCCTCTTCATGTAAGTAAGAATTAGAAGGAAAAGCTGCCAGATATAGTGGAGTGCCTAAGTAATTGAAATAGGACCTTTTAAGAAACAAAGGTAGAAATTATCTAACTTGACCATGACCACCTAGGTGGGCTTACATTTTTAGCTTCCTGATTCCTAGTCTGGTGTTTTGGTGCTCAGACCAACCATATTGCATTTCAGCATCTGGCTAAATGAAATTGTGTCTGCTTTTCTCTACTGTGTGTTTGTGTGTAAAGGGAATTCCAGGAAGAATAGACTGTTGCTGGTTTTGAGAAAATTGGCCTTGTAGTAAGTAGGGTGCCTAATTTTTATCCCTTTGTAGTAGATGTGATGGCCACCATCTGAGCTGGAAACCACTAGAGCTAAAACACACAAGTTTTCTACAGGTGTGAGATAAGGTTCTTGAGCTACTGGTTACAGGGCCACAGCTTCTGTGGACTCCCCACAGAAGAGGATCATCAGATCCCACCAGTGATAAGTGCACACCTGCCTTCTCAAATGGACCAGGATTGACCAAAAAAAAAATCCATGACATGAGACCATTCAAGGTAGTGTTTCCAGCACTTCCAATGCCTTTGTAATTTCAAAACTGTCGAGGTCTGATTAGTTCTTCAGAGCAGAGAGAAACCAGGATTCCCATAGCAGCTGTATATGTATACAGCTCCGGTTTGCTAAATACTGCCTGCTTTCTCATTTGACAACCACTTTTTTTAAATGCTTCCAAGGTCAATAAGCTGTGGTTATTTTAAAGTAAAATATGAAATAAATGTGGATGTCTGTGAAGTTAAAGGAATGGGGAAAAAACTGGGCCACTAGATGGCTCTAATGAGCAATCCCTGTTAATATGCCAATAGGCATAAGATTTTTTTGGCACTAAGGACTGTCTTCCTAAACTCTAAGCTTTCTTTGATTCACAGAATCCTTGGCAGATGCCCTAAAAACTCAGAGCTACTTTACATTCCCGAATGATAGCAGCTCCCTGTACCAAAAGAGGCTTACATGTTAGAGAAGTTCAAACTGAAACAGCAGCAAAGCAAGGATGACAATGGAGGGGAGGTAAAGAAAGAGGAGTGTCTTTAAGAGCACTAGGGTCTATGCGAGAACAGCACTGCAGTCTGTCATAAGTAACACTATTTGTGTAAAACAGTCAATGCATCTTAGAAATGGGCTGAGAGAGAGAACGAACAGGCCAAGAGAGTCCAAAGTGTCTTGAAGTGACTCTTCTTGTAAATGCTTAACAATGAAAGGTTTGAGTTTGGAGACTGATCTGCTTTTTCCTGTGGTAAAAAGTACCATTAATCTTCCCTTTCCTTTCAGGATACAGAAAGGAAAAAGTTAAAGCCTTGGAAATATGAAATATTAAGTTAGTACTTTTAACAATATTCCTTATAGCCTTTACTTTCAGCTGTAAAAGTTTTATTAGGGGGAAGTGCCAAGTTTTAGATGGCAGCTCTGTCCTTGAGATTTGGAGTTTGCTATTGTAGTTGGAAAGAAAACAAGGCAAACATAAAAGGGGAAGAAAAGAAGAGTAAAGCTAGAAATGTGGCTTCCGTTTCTGGTGCTGACCTTTACTTGCAGTCTTGCAACTTGGGCAGCACTGTCACAGTGCACATGTTTATCAGCAGAGATCCTGATTTTCTCTGATTTAAAAACATCCCCAATTTTTTGGCTGAAAAAAAAAATCCCAAATCCACATTTTTCTGTGATTTAAATGAAGCACTATATTTGTCTATCTGTCTGTCTATCTCAAACTTTTTAAACTGAACATTGGGTTGTTGTTGGTTTGGTTTTGTTTTGTTTTTTAAACAGAGAAAGCCAGGATCCCTGCTTATCAGCTCTCCAGAGATTGGGCCATATTTACCAGTGCCAGTACTGGGTTCCCAGTGATGTTACTAAAAAAATACAAACTGGGCAGGTGAGGCTGTAGACAAAGGACAAAAGGAGAGGAATGGAGAAAGAAGGTAGATGGGGATGGAAAATAACTTGGGGCAGTGGGGTGAGAGCAGGAACCCAAATCTCTAATTCTAGGTGCTACTAGCTCAAATAGGTGGAAATAAACAAATTACAGCCTGGTCAGGGTGCCTTTCAGCATTGGACTTATGAAGACAGGGTAGCGTTTGGGGATTTTAGATCCCAGATCCGGTGGAAGGGTAGCAGTTGTGATGAGATCACATCCTTTACTCTGCCCATAGTCCTGGCATCAGCATCATTTAAGGGCACCAAAACAGAAGTAATGGGTAGAATAGCTCATCTTCATGTTATGATTTTTTCATAGATTTCATAGACATTAGGGCTGGAAGGGACCTCGGAAGATCATCGAGTCCAGCCCCCCGCCCAAAGGGCAGGACGTCAGCTGGGGTCATAGGATCCCAGCAAGATAAGCATCCAGTTTCATCTTGAAGGTGTTCAATGAAGGCGCTTGAACAACCTCCAGTGGCAGGCTGTTCCAGACCTTGGGGGCTCGGACAGTAAAGAAATCTTCCTTATGTCCAGCCTGAAACGATCTTGTAGCAGTTTGTGACCATTCGTCCTCGTCATCCCTTGGGGCGCTCTGGTGAACAAACATTCCCCTAGATACTGGTGGTCACCCCTGATAAACTTGTAGGTGGCCATCAGATCACCCCTGAGCCTGCGCTTTTCCAGGCTAAAGAGCCCCAGGGCTCTCAGCCTGTCATCGTAGGGTCTGCTTCCCTGACCTCTGATCATGCGCGTGGCTCTTCTCTGGACTCTCTCAAGCTTCTCCACATCCTTTTTGAATTGTGGAGCCCAAAACTGGACGTAGTACTCCAGCTGCGGCCTCACTAAGGCCGAGTACAGGGGGAGAATGACGTCCCGGGATTTGCTTGAGAAGCATCTATGGATGCAAGCCAGCGTTTTGGTCACTTTACTAGCCGCAGCATCGCATTGCAGGCTCATGTTCATCTTGTGGTCAATGATGACCCCCAAGTCTCTTTCTTCCATAGTGCTAGCCAACACAGCACTGCCGAGCCTATAAGGATGCTGCGGGTTTTTTTTCCCAAGGTGGAGAACCTTGCATTTATCGGCGTTGAACACCATCAGATTCTCATCCGCCCACTTGCTGAGCCTGTCCAGGTCAGCCTGGATCATCCGCCTGTCTTCTGGTGTGGATGCTTTGCCCCAAAGTTTGGTGTCATCGGCAAACTTGGCCAGTCCGCTTCTGACTCCAGTGTCCACATCATTAATGAAGATGTTGAACAGTATGGGTCCAAGGACAGAGCCCTGGGGGACCCCACTGGTCACAGGACACCACGATGAGTGACTTCCATCAGTTACTACCCTCTGGGTCCAACCCCGGAGCCAATTTTCCAGCCAGTGGATCGTGGGGGACCCAAGGCGACAATTGGCCAGTTTCTCCAAGAGATGATCATGGGACACCAGATTGAAGGCTTTTTTGAAGTCAAGATATATGACATCAATCTCATCTCCCTTGTCCAGGTGATAGGTCACCTGGTCGTAGAAGGAAATGAGATTGGTCAAGCAAGACCTACCCGCAACAAACCCGTGCTGGCTATCCCTTAAGATGTTGGCGTCGGCCAGTCCATTAAGGATGGCCTCCTTAATAAACTTTTCTAAGATCTTCCCCGGGATAGAAGTCAGGCTGATGGGCCTATAGTTAGCCAGATCCACTTTCCTCCCTTTCTTGAAGATAGGCACCACGTTGGCCTTCTTCCAGTCTTCGGGCACTACACCAGAGCGCCAAGAGTTTTCAAAGATCCGCGCTAGAGGCTGGGCTATGATGCTCGCCAGCTCCTTGAGTACCCTGGGGTGAAGATTGTCAGGGCCGGCTGACTTGAAAGTATCCAGCTTCTCAAGATGTTCCTTCACAAAGTCAGCATTAATGGAGGGCAGGGGATCACCCTCACCCGGACTTCCCGCCCCTGTAGCGGGCACGGGCGTCCCATGGGGCTGATGAAAGACCGACGCAAAGTACCTATTTAATAGGTTGGCTTTTTCCTGGGCGTCAGTTGTCAGTTGCCCCATCTGGTTCAGCAGGGGTCCAACGTTGCCCCTGCTTTTCCTCCGGCTCCCCACATATCTGAAAAAGGACTTTTTATTGTCCTTTTTTTTATTGTCCTATTTTTATTTTTATTTTTATGCTTGTTCATCAATTAGGTATTACTTTCAACACCAATTTAGTCTGCCATCTTTACCAATTATGATTTCAGTAAGTTTCATGAATGAATTGGCTATTTTTTGTTTGGCCTAATCAATCTATCACTTTTTTTGCTGACATGTACACAAAAGGATGAGTTAGATATTTTTTTTTCAAAGCTTAGACAAGTTGATGGGATCATAAAGAACAGCTGTTACAGGGATGTAAGATAAGCTGTTACAGTGCTGACAATGCCTAACTTTCAGCCTCCTGACCAGACATTCCCCTGCTCTGACGTAGACGCCCTACCCCTGCTCTTGCTAACTCGGAGTGGGATCCATAACAACCAATATGATGAATGGGGAGCTGCATAGAGCTAGCCAGCAGGGAAGCAGTGAGAACGGGGGTATATCCTATAGCTCTGGGATTAAATTGGACACATGATTGGATCCCTCCTGGAAGTAGGGGCTTGTGTCCTTTGAGAAAAAGACCTTTCCTTTCTCCAGTGGCATAATAAGAGTGCACATGGTATGCAGGAGACCCAGGTTTGGTGCTGCAATCATTGATCAAGGTACAGCTTGTTCTGGGGTTGCGGGGGGTGGGGAGGGGAAATCTCACTCCCTGGAGCTATTCTGTCTCCTTAGAAATCTTAAATCTACTGTTCCAGAAGGAGAAAAAAGAAGGCAAGCTCTCTAGCCAAATGGTTAGGGCACTTGTCTGCAAGGACAGGGGAGTACTGAATTTCCATCCTTGCCTGGAGGACTCTCTCTCTAAATTGCATAAATAATCATGGGAGCAGAGATCTGGAACCCAGGTGAGAACCCTACCTGGGGTGTCGCAGTCCTGCTTGTCCAGGCCTAAAGCAACTCAATCTTTCCTGCACCATGGCAGAGTTTCAACAGGAGCAGCGCACACTGTCCTCACCACAGAACCCATATAGCTTACTTGATGGGAGGCAAATTCTTGGGAATGTGGGAGACGGGAAGTGAATCACCTCAGGTAGAGAAGGGAGCAGTCACCGAGGCTGGCCATGACTTCCTTCTTTAACAGAAGGGTGGCACCGGGCCTGTCTTATAAGAGGATGCAGCAGTTATTGGAACTCGGTTTGTACTCTGAGAGCGCCTCAGCTGAAGTAGGCAGAGGAATCCCAAGTTTCTGGGCCCTCATGGGGTAGGCACCGAATAGTTTAGCCCCCTCATGAGTGAAACATTTCTGGGTATGTGCAGGAGCTGATGTCTGGAAAGTTTTAATATTAAAACCGGGCTCTTCTATAGCTTAGAAGCTCCTAGTGTTGGGAAGCAGTGCAATGTTGGCTGTAGGGATAATACTGGACTCTGTTCTTTGCTACTTAAGCCCTTTTTTAAGACCTGGCTTGTAGCTCAGAGCCCTCAGGATTCCCTGGGTTGGCATTCAAACCTGAATCTAGATCTAGAGCAAACCATAGACAGTAAAAAGCTATGTGACCACAAATCTGGCACTGTATCTGCTATGGCTTCCTTTGAAGTTAATAGATTTATTCAGCTTTAAAATAACCAGGAACTTCCTGGACCAGAAGAACAATTCTTTATAAGTATCCTTTCTGGTGTATTTGCAGTGGCATTTAAGAGAGAGTGACAAGGTCAATATACCTGCATTCAAACAGTAGGTCAAATTTGTATGGGAAAAAGAAATGGGGCCAGTGGGAAATTGCCACTTATCCATTCATGGTATCTGATGAAGTAGATTGTTGCCTACAAACCCCATGCCTCTCTAAACCTTTTAAGACCTTTAAGTTTTTAAGGGCATTTTACACATGCTCTAAGGATGGGAGAGGGGTAAAAGTTGTTGAATGAGCTTCAGTTAAAGTGCCCCCACCACCATTTTGGAGCATGGGGATGCTGATACATGGGATTTGGAGGCTGTCTGGAGCATGTCAATTAGCATGCTCCAGCAGACTAGATGAATTAAGTCTGCTCCAACGTGCTGCAATTACAGTGCATAGGAGGAGTGTCCCCACATGTGTACAGGCACCCTATGGTACTACCCTGTCCTACCTTCTGCCTGACTTCAGACTAACATGCCTCTAGTGGAAGAGGGAGGAGGCAGCATGCTCTTTTTGTACAAAGGTACCTATCTGATACTTGCATGACAACAGATGGAGTGGGGGGAGGATGTGTGCTGGTGGCAGCTAGCTATTCCAACCACCCCAGATTAGGCACCAGCTTGTATATGCATAGTAACATGCAGCCCCTGCCCTGAAGAGCTTAGTCCAAGTAGTCAGCACACAGTGAGAGTGAAAGTGTCCAAAGGTCATGTCATACAGCAGGTCTCCTGGAAATAGACTTATAGGTCTACTGAATCCTCCTCTGGTACTTTATCCACAGGCCCATGGACACTTTTACGCATGCTCCAGGGGTGCGGGGGGGGAAGGGGGGGGGGACAGTGCTTTAATTAGAGCAGCTCTTGGAGCTGTGAGCTGCTCTAATTAAAGTGCCATAGCATCTTGTGTATTGGCCTCCCTGTCCTTCAAAATGGTGGTGTGGGCGCTTGATCTAGCTTGTTTGACCGGCTTCAATTCAAGCGCCCCCACTGCCATTTTGAAGCACTGGTACATAAGACATGGAGGCTGGCTGGAGCAGGGTAATTACTATGCTCCAGCAGACTCAATTAATCAAGTCTGCTCCATCGTGCTATAATTGCAGTGTGTTGGAGCAGCTGCAACAATTATAGCACACATACAGGCACCCATATTGACTGCAAACCGAAACAATGGAGTTAGGTCACTAACAAGTAGGAAGAGACTTAAGGTCTCATACTTTTTGTATAAATGCAACTTACCATGATATACCAGGATCAGATGGTATTCTGTCCTTGAATATGGCAAAAGTCAGGAAGTCTTCTGGGACTGATAATAAAACAATGCAGCCTCCATTCAGGAGCTTCCAGGCACTTTCTGTAGGAGGGGCATGTGTTATACACTGTACAGACTGTGAAGCTGAATTCTAATAAGGACTCCTTCTGAGGCCTGGGGCAACTTCGCCCTTTAAATCAATTAAGTTGCCTCAGGGGTTGGTCATCTTTCTGCCTGGCTTCCTCATCTGCTTAGTGTAGTTAATAACCTCTCTGTGTTGGGAGACTAATTAGTTATTGACCTCGAGTCTTTTGAAGATCAGAGGTTATAGCTCCAATGTTGTGGCATTCTCCCTCAGTGAGAGGAGCTTTTAAATTTGGTTTCCTAACACAGAAACCTTTGACAGCTGTTTTACTTAAAGAAGGGTCCTTATGCCCTATACAGGTCCTTTCAAAGGTCTCGCTTTTGCTCTCTCTTCTCAGTAATGCCAATTAGAAGACAACAGGGCATCAAGAAGGAGAAAAGACCCTTTGGAAAGTTTCAGGATATGTGCATTGACTGCTTAAGATGTCCACAAGGCAAAGACACAGATCTGGTGGGGAAGCTCCATTGTTGCTTAGAAAATAGATTCTGCCCTTGGATGCTCTTAGTCAGTTAGGCACCTTCTCTTTACTTGGGATTCAGTCACTAGCAGTCAGCACCTGATACAGGGCTCCATCATTTGTCAAGAAAAAACGTGTTCTGCACCTTGAGCTTATCCCTTGTTCAAAGGTGGAATAAGCTAAATTGCTGCAGTTAATGGGCTTCCTCCTCCCCACTCGAGCTTTGTAGCGATGCATTTTAGCTGGATCAAGGTTTGCCTCAGAATACTTAAGGGCTAAAAAGCCCATGGATTTCTCCCAGGTTGCAGTGATCCTCTTAGTGACACAAGGCTGCCTGTCATCTGCTGTGGAGAACCTTCTTCTGTTTGGATGGCAGTTGGGGAGGATTTGGAGGAAGTCTCATCTCAGCCTTTCTTAACCAGAGGCAAAAGAAGGCCTGTATGTATGTATAGTGGAAGAACAACACAGGAAAGTGGAGGTGAACTCAGATGTTTCACCCTTAAAAACAAAAAAATCACCAAACAAAATGTCTCTGCTCCTCATAAATGAACATCTGTGCTTCAGCTTCCTCTGAACTGGTCCTCAGATCTGTACTTGGATAACTATTTATTTACTTCCTCACTGGGGTCAGTTTAAATGCTGCTGAAGACCTCATTTCAGCTAACATTCAGCTGGCTCAATTACACCGATGTGAAGAGAGCCATACTGATTGACACCAGCTGAGGATTTGGCCCAGTATTTTTAAGCCAGAGGATGTAAAGAAAAATTATTTTATTGATCATGCTGGCATTTGGCAGAGGGACAACAGTTGACATAAGGGTGGGGTAAGGCAGTCTTTTCTCCATCTCTAGGGACTTAGAGCAGGTAGAGGCAGGAAGAGAATAAATCCAGTGCTTTATAGTTTACAATTTGTGTTACAGTAATGACTTGGGGCTCTTGTACTAGGCTCTGTGTCTATGTAATGAGAGAGAAATGTATAATTGGACAAGGAGTTCACACTATTAAGGGAAACCTATTAGTAGAGGTCACGATAACAGGCCAAAACCCTCAGGACATTCTGCTGGAGGGGACACCTTTCAAATTGCTTTTGCCTTCTATGGGTGTGTCCAGATGAGTGTGCACGTGCCTCTTGCAGCATCTCAAACCCCTTTGAGATGCTGCAAGATGCACGCTGGGAACAAAAAAATGTTCCCCAACCTGCAAATTTGCAGCATGGGCTCAAAATTTGATACCTGGAGATCCATGTATCAAAAAATACCCTGGGGGAAAAAGTGGGGCAGGGCACGGTCCCAGACAACTAGAGCTTGGGTCCTCCATAGAGATGCTCTGGTAGCCAGCCAGAGTGTCTCTGTGGCTGGCCCTTGCCCCGGGGCTGAAGTGTGCTGCCTGCCAAGGCTCCATGCCACGTAAGTAGGGGGTGGTGGGACTGGAGGAGGAGAGAGGGGACCATGAGGGGGCTGCCCCCCCTTGCTCTCCCAGCTCCCCTCTTGCTCCTTTCCTCAGCCCCACCCCCACCCCCCACACAGCCCATATTCACCAGCTGTAGCAGCGGCCATTGGGGCTGCTCGGAGCCACATGGCACAGCCCCCTGGGGCAGTGGAGGGCAGCGGGGATTGGCCCCAGCCACCTGGCACCTGCCCTGCCACTCCTGCATCATGCAGGTGCAACCTGGCTCAGTAGGGCGCCACGGACTGTCTGGCAGCTCAGGGTCACTCGGGGTGAGTGGCTTCAGGCCCCAGGTGACATCTACAGTACCCCAAGATGCCAGACAGTGCGTGGCATCCTGCCAAGCCAGGCTGCACCCGTGCAATGTGGCAGCAGCAGCATGGGTGCCAGACATCTGGGGCGGAGCCCTGCTGCCCTGTGCTGTGTGGTGGGGGGCTGTGCCACGAAGCCCTGAGCTCCCCGATCACTGCTGCCGCTGTTGGTAAGCTGCAGGTGGTGCGGGAGGCTGGAGCCCAGTGAGGGAGCGATTGTGGGGAGGGGGCAGGAGCCGAGCAGGGAAGCAATCAGGAGGCTGGATCCAAGTGGGGGAATCCCTGAATAGTCTCCAGCGTCCTGCTCCTTCCCCTGCTCATCTCCAGCCTTGGGAGGCTGGAGACGAGCAGGTGGCCAGCGGGGGTCTGGGGTTGGGCAGAGGAGGGGCTCTGGGCCCGGGAGGGTGCTGTGGGAGGGTGTGGGGACCCTGCAGGTGGGGCAGTCCATGTGATGGGGGGGGCAGGGGACCCACCCCTCCTAAGCAGCCCCCCATCAGTCCCCCCCACAACACCTACCCACACACTGACCCCCATCCCTCCACATCCACCCACACAACACCCACAGGTGCTGGCCCCAGGCTCTAGCTCTCCCTATGATGTGTCCAGTTCTTCTATTCACATAATGTTTCAGTTGTGAATATCCGTATAAATGAAAGGACCATAATTCCCTTCAAAACTGAATTACCAGAAGTAACTCCTCTTGCACTACCAAGGGAGGGGATTTGTTGAATTCTGTCTCAGCTATTTTAATGCATTGGCTCTTACAACTAAGGAGAAAGCTAAGGTATTTTATACTAATGTATGCAAGTCAGATATTTCTGTCCTCAGTTGCACCTTGGATTTCAATTATAGTAAAGTCATTGAAATCCTTTCCATCTACCTTCTTCATTGCTCCTGACAGATTATATGTACCTATCTCTGTTCATCATGTCACCTGCATGCATCACCCTGAAACTAGGGCTAATATTGATTTATTTCAAAATAAATCAATGTACATAATGGGAACAAACTTGAAAAGAGGTCAGATCTAGGTAGACCAAAGAAAGATGGTGCTTTTTCACCATTATAAATTTAAACTTTTCATCAAAAACTCAAACACTAAAAAATAATGGCAGCAGAAAACACTTTTTTTTCCCTCTATTGGAAAACCAAAACTGTGAAAATCAAATTTCTAAGGAACACTGATGTTTTTAATTGCATTTTTCCTTTTATTTGAAAATACAATTTCCTATTTAAATAAATGTTTTGATAGATTTTTTTTTTTTTTTTTTTTTTACCAGTCCTGCTACATGGTTGAGAACTGGGCACCTTCTTAAAACCTGATCCTTGTTTAGAAATCTATTTTAAGCTGTGTTTGCTTGAAAATATGTCTTTGGGTGTTGGAGATGAACACACACAAACTTTACCATGACCTCTGGAAGTTGTACTTGGGGACGCATAGAATATTCAAAGATTATTGTATCAGTGTGGGGAGGGTTATAGTTATCATTGTGTTCTTGGCTAGAGGGATATATTTCCTGTTGAAAAGGGAACTCCTGAGCTGTGTTGTGACCTCTTAAAATTACCGATGGCAATGACAGACCTGTGAAAATTTTTACCTTGGAGTGTGAAAATTAGTGTATACTGTTTTCTTCTGATGCAAGAGGCCAGATAATTGAAGAGCAAAATGGCAGAAAGAAATGGTCCAGATCTGAGAGGAGACCACATCTGTACCACGTCTAAAAACCAAGAAACTTTGAGTTTCCTACCTATGCAGCCTTTATCAGGAAGAAAAGTAACCATCTGGAAAGCATGTGTAGAAGGTCTTTGCATTGTTTTATGTTTTCTCTGCAATACTTTTGACTTATGTGAATAGTATTGTATTTTAAAAAAATAGCTGGGCACTGGTCAACCACTGACTTGCAGAGAACAGGTCTGTGGATGCTGGACTAAGTTCAGCTGTGCTGGAATAATTACAGCAGACTGCAGGAGAATTGCAGTCTAGAGCCCTGGTCTGCAGAGCAGGGAACCAGATGCTCCCATCCAAGAGAGGTGGTTGCTGGGGGTCCTGGAAGTGGGGTGCCCATTAGGCCTGTGCAAAGTGGCTAGTATTTGCTTTGGATTTGGCCAATTTGGGGGACAGTGATTCGATTCGGTTATTCGAATCACTGCCCCGAATCGATTTCAGCCAAATCTAATTTGCATATTTGGCTGCTGCCAAATCTCCAAATCACACAGGCTGCTTCCCCCGCCCATTCTCCCAGCCCCGGCAGTGGCTGCCCTGCCCACACCAGCTCCTGGCATTTTGGGGAAAAAAAGCCCCAACTCACCGTGTGCTGCCACCCAGGGGGTGACCCCTGCTGCTCCATGCTGCATGGGGGGCTCTGCCACAAGCCCTCCAACTGCTGCCCACTCCCCTGCCCCACCCCCGCACATGGCTGCTTCACCTGCCCCAGCTCCTGGCCTTTTAAGAAAAAAACCCCTCATAACTCACCGGTTCCTGCCTGGTGGGGGGGTGATCTTTGCTGGCCCCCACTGCCCTGTGCCATGTGGGGGGCTCTGCAAGAACTCCCTGAAGTCCAGAAGCTGCTGCAGGAGCTGGTGAGTGCAAGGGTTTTTGGTTTTTTGTTTTCCTTAAAGGGCCAGAGCTGAGGCGGATGGGGCAGCCATGGGGCAGGGACTGGGACAGTGGGGTGGGGGTTGGGGGACCTCTTGCAGAACCCTCCATGCAGTGGGGGGCAGCAGGGATCGCCCCTCCTTCCGGCAGCACCCAATGAGTCGGGGCTGTTTTTTAAAGGGCTGGGAGCTGGGGCTGGGCAGGGCATCCATGGTGGGAGAGCGGGCAGGGGTCAGCTGAGCTAGGGGAGCAGGCAGGAGATGCAGCCTGGCAGGGGTCCCCCCATGGTCCCCACTCCCCCGTCCCCTACTTACGAGCTCCAAGTCTGGCTCCAGCTCCCTGCTGCAGCGGGAGGGGACTGCCCAAATCATCAAAACCTCTCTGAATCTTTTCTGAATTGATTTGAAGAGCTTCAAATTGATTCAGACCTTTTTTATTGGTCCCCTGATTTGATTTAGATTTGGAGATTCAGCCACCAAATTGGGCTGAATTTCCTCTGAATCAAATCACCACCTGAAGCTTCACATAGCCCTAGTGACCATGAGGAAGCTATAAAGGGGTCAGAAGTATAACTAGCCCTCAAAACACAATGATGTCTCTTGCAAAACCAGTTTTGGCCATTTTAAAACTGGTTTAAGATAAACGTGGTTGAATGTAGTATCAGACTTAATTGATTTGGGTCAAACTGGTTTATGAAACTTCTGTCCCAGGACCCCTTCCTGGTTCAAGTTAAATCATAGTCCCCCAACACTCTTTGCAGCCCTGGGCTGGGCTGTGGTGTCTGCTCTAGAGAGCAGGGCTGGTGCTATCTGTCTGCTACCTAGCTGGAGCAGTGAGGGCTGGCTCATTGCCCCCACCAAGCAAACCTCAGCTGGGGTCTGGGGCCAGGGGCAGAAGGAGGGTAAACTCCACACCCTCTGAGTGTGGAGCTGCCCTGCTGGCTGCAACTGTGGACTACAAACACCGGAGGCACCTGGAAGGAGGAAGAAGTGATGAGCAAACCTGCAGAATCCTGTTGTGATTCTGGACTGCAAATCCCAGAGACCTTGAGGGCAGCAGAAAGAGCAAGTGAACACACAGCCCATGCTGTGTTTATAGTTCTTCAGAGAAATAATTATTCTTGTTCAAGCTTTTATGAATTCAGTGCCACTACCTCCCCCACCCTCCCCTCCCTGCCCAGGTAGAACCTAGGCCACATTCCCTCTGTTCCAGCAGGGAGTGGGAAAAAGTCTCATAGGGCTTCTCTCTTCCCTCCCCAGCTTCTGGTTTGAGCCACTGCAAGCATGTGGCTGCATTTTCTGAATCAAAAGTGATTGTGTGTTCATTTGTTTATCAGTTTAATCTCTGCAGCTTAAGCTAACCTGAAAAGACTGAATCAATTCAGTCTTGGGCTTTTTGACTGTCTGTACTTAGCCACAGTGTCAACTCTTTCCCTTTGCTGCCTCCTATTCCTTATGCTGAGTCCCAGGCCATCATCCTCTCCACTCTTTTCTCACATTTTCCTCACGTTTCATCCCTTTCAACAATATGATTATGGGCAAGCTTAATACAAAGAAAGCACAACCCCAAAACATAATTGTAAGCAATGTCATGATCTTATTACAGTTGTTGTAGTTCCCCTCCCACCATTGAATGTTAGGCCTTCCCCATCTGTGCACATTTAGATTATAATCCCTTCTAGGCAGGGATTGTCTTGTTTATGATATCAGATATATAAAGAAGATATAAGTCTGATGTCATCCTTTCCATGTTGGCTTTGCTGTTAGATGGGGCTTCAGAGCTTTCTGCCTTATCTGTGTGGAAAAACAGTTATAGGCAGAGCCATGCAAAGAATTCACAGGGTAACATGTTTCCTAAACATGTTTAGAAATTAGTCTGAGCCCTTCATCCAGATTCTGAGGAGGTAGTATCCATCCCTATTTTATGAACTGTTACAGCTCTTTCTTTGAGTATTTCATTGTTTCATGGGGCTCAGAGGACTATTTGAATGTTCCAATCATTTTCCCATGTTTTTGAAGTTCAGCTTCCTCTCCCAACATGTCACCCCTTAAATGGTGCAGTTGGGTGGCATTTCCCTTCCCACATTGTATTTTTTGTATTCTAGATGCTTCCCTCCAGCTTTTGCCTAACTGTGGCAATCCCTGGGGATAATTCAGCACCTGCCACTGTCACTAGGGATGTAACAAATTCATGTGCTTTCCCTCTCCACCCACCAGAGTCTGGAACTCATGTAGTTTTTGAGGTAACGTTGTTGGGGTCTGCTAGGAAGCCAAAGTGCAGCACAATTTCAAAATATGGGAGCTCATGGTAACCAAAGCCTGGCACAGGACTTGGAGGATGTGAGAGCTCTCAGGGACCAGTGCCCTTGAACTGCAACCAGTAGGTATGGGAGCTCATGATGCTGAGTCCCAGAGCATTCATGGATAGCTAGAACTGAGTCTGGGTACAGCATATTGAGGGTGGTGGGAGCTGGGAGAAGACAAGAAACAAGTTCTAGCCTGTTGCCTGCAGTGAACTGGTTCTTGCAGCAGTTCAATGCCTACCATTAGTTTTTCACAGCAGCAACTGAGTTAGCTTTGGCTTTTTGTCTGGTGCTTCAGTACAATGAAGATTAAGAAGGAGGTAACTGATAAGTTCAGAAAGGTATAACCCAGAGCGAAGCAGTGAGAACTTCACAGAGTTGAGTTGAACCTGTTCTGTAGGGTCTCTAGTACCTTCATTACATTGCTTTAACCCATGGTGATCTAGTCTGGGACTCTTGCATGTGTCTTACGTAAAACCAAAATATGCCTTATTTGGGCCATTAGCTCCTGTAGGTGTTTAATTGGCCCTGTTACAAGTTTTCACCAGGATTTGAACCAGGGGTCTCTATCTTAAGTAGCAGAGATCAGTGTTGTGATCCTGAAGAACAGTAGCAGTAGGCTATTATCCTCTTTGTAGAGTTTTCTCTGGAAATGGACATGCAATGTATTACAAAGTCACCAAACCAGTCCTTCACAGAAGTACAATGTGTTCTGATGTAGTTTTTATCTCTAGGTCTCTCTGCCAATGTATTATGTACCCACTACTGGTATTTGATTACTATTGCAACTATTAAACAGTTTCAGGCTATGGTCATGTGGCTGCCATGGTTTGGATGACTATTGAAGTATTTTCTCAGGCCAGGTTTGGTTAATGTGTAGTGTTGTTTAGAACTGTTGGAGTTGTACTGCTGTACATCACTTTTGCTGAGAGCTTGTTTCACTGCCTTGCTTCTCCCTAGGGATAATGCTAGGGAAATGTAGTGGATGTAGTCTTTCTGGACTTCAGCAAAGCCTTTAACACTGTCTCCCACCCCATCCTCATTAAAAAACTAGGTGACTGTGGCATTGATGCCTACACAGTCAGATGGATTGCAAATTGCCTGAAGGGTTGTACTCAGAGGGTGGTGGTGGATGGGTCATATTCGACCTGGGGGGAAGTGGGCAGCGGAGTCCCCCAGGGCTCGGTCCTTGGGCCCGCACTGTTCAATTTCTTTATCAGCGATTTGGACAATGGGGTGAAAAGCAACCTGTTCAAATTTGCTGATGATACCAAAATTTGGGGTGAGGTGGGCATGCTAGTAGGGAGGGAAAGACTGCAGCAAGACCTGGATAGGTTGCAAGGGTGGGCTAACAAAAACAGGATGCGTTTCAATACTGACAAGAGCAGGGTGCTGCACTTGGGCAGTAGTAAATGGCAGCACACTTATAAGATGGGAAACTCCCTTCTTGAGAGCACGGAGGCAGAAAGGGATCTTGGAGTCATTATTGACTTCAAGATGAACATGGGCGACAATGCGAGGTCACGGTCGGCAGGGCTAACCGGACCCTATCGTGCATCCACAGATGCATCTCAAGTAGGGCCAAGGAGGTGATCCTCCCCCTCTAGGTGACACTGGTCAGGCCACAGCTGGAGTACTGTGTCCAGTTCTGGGCACCCCACTTCAAGAGGGAAGTGGACAACATTGAGAGGGTCCAGAGGAGGGCACCCGCATGATCTGGGGACAGCAGGGCAGGCCCTACAATGAGAGGCTACGGGACCTGAACCTGTTCAGCCTTCACAAGAGAAGGCTGAGGGGGGACCTGGTGACCATCTATAAACTTACTAGGGGGGACCAGAAAGGTTTGGGAGAGACCTTGTTTCCCCTAGCGCCCCCCGGGATAACAAGGAATAACGGCCACAAATTGTTGGAGAGTAGGTTCAGATTAGATACCTGTAAGAACTACTTCACAGTCAGGGCGGCTAGGATCTGGAACCAACTTCCAAGGGAAGTGGTGCTGGCTCCTACCCTGGGGGTCTTTAAGAAGCGGCTCGATGCCTACCTGGCTGGGGTCATTTGAGCCCAGTTTTCCTCCTGCCCAGGCAAGGGGCCGGACCTGAAGATCTGCAAGGTCCCTTCCGACCCTACTTCTATGATTCTATGAAATAACCATGAGAGGCACAATTCCCTTCCTGCTCTATCCTTGAGCCAAAGTTGTAGCCTGCAACATCATTTTACTAAAGGGGTATTCCTTGCCTCCAGTACCTGTCCGCATCCCCAACTCCCCATTGTGATGGAATGTGTGTCATATAGATTCTGTCCCATATTAAAGCCTGCAGGTGCCACATGGAGTTGGGCATGACAGAGTCATCTCCACCTCCCTCATACACTGCAGTGGGTGTGTGAGATGGCTCTATCAACCAGCTGTAAATCCACATGCTGAATGCAATTCTCTGTGAATGAAAATCTGTTAGAAACAAGCCGTGGAAGGGCAGAGGGAGGGAAGGAGGGAAGCTGGAAGTATCAAGGTGAGCTGGAAGAGCTACGCGCTGAGATTTAATTTCCTTCCACATAATTTTCTCAAGCTGTATAAGCTTTCTTTATTTAAAATAAATACCCCCAAAAACACATCCTGTGTCCACAGCCCTGTGAAAATGCTCCCAGTAACAGCTTTTGCCTGCCCTTACCCTACACTTCAGCCAAATGCCAGCAGTTTTACATTTTTCTCTATTAACACGAGCAGCAAATTTCCTTAAGCAAAGTCTCCCAGGCTGTGGAATTAATTTTAAGTAAATAGGGTGTACAATAATAGACTTGTGTTAGGGCAGGTTTTTCAAGTGGCCTGTAAGTTCTTCTAAAGCTCTCTATGGTCCGATAGGTGTGTAAGGGAGACATAGATCAGGCATGTTTGCCTGGAGAGGGGAAGAAGTTATTGTAAATACCTTGAGGAAACTGTTTGAAGCCACCTGCCTCATAACTAAAGAAGTGAATCAGGTGTTTGATGGGCAAAGGTAGACAGATGAAAGATCATTGCTCAGGATCCTATCAAATTTAGCCCAAGGTTTTCAAAGTGACTAGGAATGTTTGGTGCCTTCATTTTGGAGTATGCCGAGGATCAGTCTTTTGAAAATCTCAGCCCATTAAGGGGCCTCATATTGGGCATCCAAAATCAATGCATAGGATACAGACATGTATGCAGAGATTATTGGAATGGAAACATCTCTACGTGTTTACTTTCCAGTGTGGGGTGGGCCTGTCTCTTCGTTTAATTTAATGTCCAAATCAATTTTAATGATGTACAAAAGGAATGAGTGGAAAGATGATCCAGGGTGTTTCACAGATGCTTGGGTCGGAAGGGACCTCAATGGAGCATTGAGTCCCAACCCCTGCCAGTGGCAGGAAAAAGTACTGGGGTTATGTGACCCCAGCCAGGTGCTTGTCCAGTCTCTTCTTGAAGACCCCCAAGATCTTCAGTAATAGAGTTTCAGCATAAGGATATATCTTTATAAAGTTGTGGAAAACACGTCTAGGAGTCAAAAGCATGGAAAAAGAGCAAAACAGATGCAGTAAGATTTGTAGTGATTAATTTTCCAGATATCAGCTCAGACCTGTACTTGCTGCTAGTAAAGAAGGGTCTTCAATGGAATATGCAGTTTTTTATGGGAACATGTGTAGTATGGTCCCATGAACTCTAGGAATGGGATTTTCAGCAATGCTGAGGGTCAAATCATACTGTATCAATGAGAGTTGTGTTTCTAAAGCATTTAGATTCTTTTGAAAATCCTGTTCCAGATCAAGTTGAAAAGAGCTCCTTTTCCTTCTGAACTGATCGCAGCCATTGCCTAAATGAAAGGGTTGTTGCCACTATTATCTTGGCATAAATGTCCATTATCAATGGCTTCCCTGAACTCTACTGGGTCGCAATATTTTGTTTATCTACCTTCAGCCAAGACTCTGCTTGTAAAAGTGTCGGCAAACTACTTCTGGTTTAGCTAAGTTCAGGGAGTGGAGAGAGCAGATATGGCAAAAATCGGGTTTCACCCTTAAGGGCATGATTCAAAGTCTAGTAGAGCCAATGGGAAGGTTCTCTTACCTCAGTGGGCTTTGAATCAGATCCTTGGTGTGTGAAGAAATGGTTCAATTGGGTTTTTTTTACTCCACAATACATACTATCCTGGGGACATGTGTAATTGTGCTTATTTGATCTGTAAGCCAAGAGAAGTTGCCAACTGTACCATTCAAGGCATGACAGATGTTGAGCACATCCTTTCAAATCCACACACAATTTTTAAACCAAAAGCAGTAATGTATTTGGTCCATGCACTTGAAAGATTTGCATTTGGGGCGCTTTGTCATGGCTCTGAGAGCTGTTTTGAAAAAGATGGGAAAAGAGAGGGTGAGAATCTTGTAAACCACTTACACTGTTATCTTGGTTGTTCCTAATACTGGCTCAAATTCTTTGCTACAATGCAGTCATTGTTTGTTCTTCAAAGAGGTGGTGAGATCCAACTCTGGGTTTTGGCTTGCCTTGAGGTATAGGAGGTGGATGTAATAGCTACCCAAACGCTGAGGGCTCAATTTTGTAAATCTAATTCATGTTGGCCAGTACTTTACTGACTTCCAAAGACATCAAAGTGCTTGGTTAAATGGCCATTAATGTTCATACTCACAGATATTTATTCACAAAAGGTAGTATTACTATACTTGCTGCATATTAAAGCAAGCAAATACTTTGCATGATGAGATTAGAGATGGACCTGAAACTATTATAATTAGGGATTTAACAAAATTGTGATTTTTGTAGAAATCACATAATCTGGCATTGCTTGCAAAAATGGGCAATGTCCACAAAATCCAGAAAAATAGACAAAGAAAACTCACTGAAAATAAAATGCTGGCTCCCCAGAGGGACCCACCAGTCCTTATGGTGCTGCAGCCAGGCCATGCAGCCCACGGGGAGTGTGTTAGTTGTGGGGGGGGAGGCTGGCTGCCTCAGGAAGGGCTGTCATGGCTGCCACCCTGGTCCCTTACTACTGATTGGCTGAGGGCTGCTTGTCCTGTGGCCCTGCCCCTCTCCACCAGTCAGTGGTGAGGGACCACATTATAGACAGCCATTACAGCCAATCAGCAGTGAAGGGTGGGGCCACCGCACCCCCATGGCCAATCAGAGGCATGTAGATGCCCCACTGCTATCAGCCCATGAAAATGGTGGGCAGCCCTGTGATCTGGCTGTGAAACTGGCTGGCCAGCTCCTTGAGTTGAGTAGACCCCTAATTATGGTCATACAGTTTAAACTTCCATATAGGAGTTATAAAACAAGTTTAAAAACTTGTGGTTGAATTAAAAAATAAATTTTATTATATTTTTTTTGAGGATTGCAATGGATGCAGAAGCCACTAGAGTCCATGGAAAAGCATCTAATTCTTAATTACTCATGCTGTTAAAAATGTGTGCCTTACTTCCGGCTTGAACTTGTTCAATTTCCAGCACAGATCTTGTCCTTTACATTTAAATAAATAAATTTTACTGTCAAATAACTTCTCCCTACACAGGTACTTATGAACTATGATCCTCTTAATCTTCTTTGTAATAAGCTAAAAAAAAGTTATTACCCCCAAACATTTTTTTTCAAAGGCATGAAGGCATCTGAAAATGCCAATGTTCACCTGGTGTGCAAATCAATAGGAATGAGAAGTTTTGGGAAATCTCAGTAGATACCAATCTACATCTATGGGAAGACTAAACATTTGGCCCCGGACACTTTAATTTTTGGAAATGTTTTGTTGAAATTTTAACTATAACTTGTCACTACTAAAAGAACTCAACAAAACCCAAAAGAAACAAAAAACACAGCAATTTGTTTTGAGGGGGGAGGGTTGGGGTGTTCTGGGGTTTCTTCGGGCATTTGGGGTATTTTTTAAAGTTCACTCATAGTAACATTTCATAGTTCATAGTAACATTTGTTACAGAATGAATTCACACAAAGCACCTCTCAGGCATTTCACAAAATCTGGGAAGTACTACAATTGGCTGCCCATCAATAATCACTTTAAAATCAAATCATGGCATCATCAGTGTCCCTGAACTTCACCATCATGACCACTTTTACAGTTATTTTCCTCCTGGGAAATTCTTGTGGCTGTATAAGAGAGGTGTCAAACATGGGGCTGCATTGTTTGAGCCCTGGTGCTGCCTCTGGGTCTTGGAGAGACTCAGAAGCAGCATGTGGGGCAACCTGGATCGCCCCACAGGCTGCATGGGGCATCTGTTCCAGTTCATGTCCCAGAGTGTTGGATCAGCCACCGTAAGCAGCACAGGCCTAGAATGGCCACATGTGGCAGCTGCTCTGCGACTCTGGGGCCCTGTTGCACAGCCCCCTGGCTGTAGCAGCTCTGGATCCAGAATCCACAGTTGGTCTGTGGGTGTGGTGTTGTCTGCAGACTGGCCCTGTGCCACTCACTTGGCCCATGGGGCCAAGCAAGTTTGACAAAAAAAAGGCCACTTTAACGGGTTAACAGCTAATCACCTCCTTATTCTCTTGATTCACATTGATTTGTGCCTTTGTTTGGATTCACGTAAATCTGCTCCCTTCTGGGTTATAAATGTAGGTAAGTCTTGATGGTGTTTGTCCAAGCTATGCTTTAGGACAGCGTTTTTCAACTGGTGGGTCACGACCCAAAAGCGAGTCACAAAAATATTTGAAAGGGTCGTGAGCAAGTTCCCCAAAAAACCCATGAAAGCACAGGTTTCCCCTTGCAAGCTGGTTGGGATAATTGGAGGCAGCAGGCACATATGCGTCTGTGCATGCAGATGCATGTGGACAACATAAACCAAGGCCGGGTCATGGGAGAAGCCCCAGCCACTGGATGCAGGTAAGTATGGGGAGCAGGGGATGGAGGTACAGGGGACTGTCTGGAGGACTGGTAGAGAGGGGGGAGCATGTGTGTGTGTGTGTGTGTGTGCCTGTCTGCCAGTGCTGGAGATGGTGGCTGGGTGCCAGGCTTCAGCAAGGCAGGGAGAGCAGGGGGAGACGATGCCTGGCCCTTCAGCGGGGGAAGGAGGCAGGGGTGGCCCTTCACAGTGGGGAGCTGCGTGCCTGGGATGGAGCCCATACATGTAGGAGTCTGCGCTCACTGCCCATGCTCTGGCCCGAGTGGGTACAGAGGCATCTGGGGGCCCCCTTTGGTGGGGCTGGGGTTGGGCAGAGGACTGCGGATCAGGAGTGAGGGGCACTGGCATGGCCTGGGGAAGTAGGGGGCTGTGGTTTGGGGGTGAGGGGCACCAGCAGGGCCTGGGGAGGGTGGGCAGGGGACTGTGGGTCAGGCACTGGCAGGGCCAGGAAGGCGTGGGTAGGGACAAGCCATCCATCTTGGCAAATGGGTCTTGGAACGAAAACGTTTGAGAACCACTACTTTAGGGGCTAGAACAAGGCGAAATGCAAGCTCTCAGTAGTGGATCTGTTATAGTGGCCAAACAGCGAACCACAGCTGTAACTGATTCAGGAACAACCAGTGTCAATATGCTCAGAAATGGTAACTCAGAAACAGATTCATGCTAACAGGCTTTCAGTAATTGCCAGATATGGGGTCAGAAAAGATTTCCCTCCCCCAGGGTCAATCTGGAAAAAAAATAGTGGTTCTTCATTTGCCTTTCTCTGGTGTAAAGTATGGTCCTATGCTGAGAATCATTTGAGCCAGTCAGCTGTAGCATGTTGTAACCTGTCTGCTTTGTGGCTATGGCATGCAAGGGGAATCAAAGTGGCCAGTCTTGTAGATGCTTTTGGACAAAGGTGGCTTGCAAACACAGGGCTCCAGACTTGATGGCCTTTAAAAGGCCCCTTTCAGCCTTATGCTCTTACATGCAAGAAAAGGCACGAATCATTTTGTTGGTGCAGTCAGGTTGTCTACACTGGCCTGTGACCCAAGATCTTGGTGGCTGATTTTTGTTGGTAGTGGTGGTTTTAGATAGATATCATATTTTCTATTTACACTTGAAGAAACAAGGAAAATGTTAATGGTAGGCACTGGGTACTGACTACCTTCATGTGGAGGACTTGTGGTGGGCCAGGAAATAATGTTCAGTTACTTATCATTATTCCTGCATACGATACATTTATTTTTTGTTTTGCATCTTCCCCATGTGCCTGGCTTACTGCTGCTTTTGACATTCCTCTCCCAGTGATATTTCCTATCCAATTGGCTTCTCCACTGAGGGTATCCATCTCTTCTTATCTAGTAGTGACCCCTAGTGGAAAGAGCTTCGCTCGCTCACCTGGCTTCTAGATGCCCATTTTGATTATTCAAGTTGAAGGGAAAAATGGAGATACCTGGAAAAGAACCTAATAAAATGGAGAGGCTAGCACTCTGTGATCCAGCAGGTCTCTTCTGACTACCAGGAAGTGCTTCACATGCTGCAGTTTAAGAGTACTTGCATCAGCTTTTCCAAAATAGGATAGCGAGGCATAGAAGACAAGGAACACAATATTCTTTCATGGAAGCGTGCATCGGGGGATTCCAGAATGTGCAAGTTGATGCACAGGTACATCTATTTATTTTGTCTGCAGGTCTTTTTGCCTGCAGTATTCATCATACTGAATGTATTTGCTAGATGTCACTAACTCATGCCAGACTACTGACATGTTTGTTCTAAGGCCAGGGCTCAGAAAGCACTATGATTATCAGGATGATTAACAATAGGGATGGGTAAACCAGTTCAAGTAAAACAGAATAATCAGAACCGTTGCCAAGAATTCTGACTAAAATCAGATCAAAACTATCCTGGGGCTCAAAGAAAGGAAAAAAGAATATCAGCAGATGTGTCAATGTGTGTTTGTAATGTATCTCTTTCTTATCCAGTGATTCTTTATGTAAAATGTGCCAGCTGCTCTTGAAGATGGGAGACAAGCCGACTCTTCCCTCTCCTAGATGAGTAGGCTAACCATTAAGCTACAGTCATGTTCACTCTTTTCTTCTCTCTGGCTCAGTAAATCTTGAGTTCTTTTGTGTGCAGTGGTAGTACAGTTCAACAGGAGTGGAGAATGCCTCTGTTAGTTAGATTAGTCTCCTCAGAGTTGGGAACTGTATCTCTGAACTCCTCAAGCTGAGAAGGTAATTAAACCTACTTTGATTTTTCTAATGACAAAGCTGTGTGGCATGTGTAGTAGGCAGCAGTGGTGATACCATCATCTTAAGAGCAAGTGATGGCAATTGCATTTTGTAGGGAAGCCAGTTCATTCAGGTGTGATGATCCCTATGGTATTGAGTTTCTAAAGTGATTTAGGCAGAGGAATATCTAGTTTCTAGATTCTGATTTGGGTAAATCCCAAACTACTGAGACTGAGGTGGTTCTGGGCATATCCAGCACCAGAAAGCCTAGAGGAGTTCAGGTAACAAAGTAAGCTGCTTGTGGAGTTGCATGGCACCTGGGCAGGGTTTTTAGATGGGCAAAATTTAAGTACCTAAATCCAACGCTGCCAAGTCCTGCTGCCAAGTATATGCTCTGTTTGGATTCGAGTCTTAGCTGCCTCAACGGGGATAATAGCACGTTTCTACATCACAGGGCCATTTTCAGGATAAATGTTAAAGACTGAAGTGCTGTTCTAGTAACGATGATTAAATAAGTAGCTAGAAACATCTGAGAGACTCTGAGAATCCAAATTGTGAAGTAGTGTTGGAATAAACTGAGCTTCCTACCCCGTCTAGATTTCTGTCTACCATCAAGATGGAAGAGAATGAGAGCTGGCAGGCTTCGACCCATTCATGAGAGAGTGCAAAGACCTGTGCGGTTCTAGGGCCCCCTCTACACGTGCAGGTAAAGGCATGATTGAATCTCATGTGTGAGCCACACAACTCTGCCTCCTGCCATACTACATGTGCATGGCAGGAGGAGTGATTGTGGGATCACACATAAGATCTAATCATGCCTTCTTGCTTGTGCAGGGGGAGCCTGATCCTGGGCTTCTCCTGCACTGGCAAGAAGCAGGCTCCAATGGCTGGAAGCCCTCTTTACTGAGGGGGCTTCCAGCTCTGCGGGGTCGCACAAAGCCGGGGCAAGAGGCCTGGAACTGGGGCTCCTGGCCCTGGCTGTGCATCGCACACATCTGGGACTGAGAGGCCCACAACTGACAGGACTCCTGGTGGCACCTCACTTGAAGCTGGGCCCAAGAGTTAAACAAGTGACTTTAGGTGCAGCTGGGACCAGAAGCCCCACAGTTGCTGGATCTGTTGGTTTTGGCTACATGTAAGGTGCAGCTGGGATTGAGAGCCCTGTGCGGGCTCACACACACCAGAGTCTTGGGAATCGTGGCAGCTGTGATCTCCAGGACTCGGGAGGTTCATGCTGGGCAAGGTGAACCCCTATGGCTGACCAGGGCTCCCAACCAACCTGCTACTTATGCAAATTAAAGTTCAATAGAAACCAGCTATAAAGTTAGTATATGCTTTTGAGGTCTATAACAGGTTGGAGCTTTTTATTGTGCGTTAGCTACCTTTCATGTTTAGCTGGTCTGAAGATAACTGTGCAATTAACCAGTTAATTGTGAAGCACCTGTAACATGTAGAGGAGGGGCTTGTTTTTATAAACCAATGTGGTTTGGGGAGGGGGTGCAATGGTACAGTTGCACCCTCTTGGATTCCTGCTCCACCCAAAAATTAAAACCAACTCCTGGGAGGGGCAGAAGTATTTCTATTCAGGAGCCTGATGGGTTCAATTGACTTCATGGCACATTATCATTGACCTGATTCCTGCTAATCTCTCTCCACTCCACAAGTGTTAAGGACCCTCTCTCCTTTGTAATGGTCTTGATGTTCCACCACTCAAACTACCTTTCATTCTGTAATTATACTGACTGTTAGCCATATCTCTCTCTTCTATCCTATAGCTAAAAACCTTAATTCGGGTATGGTAATATTAACTCAGGTATGGAAATGACTGAGGTGATATATTGGAGACACTGTCAAGACTCAAAAGACTAGATTTTACAAATCTGAATGAGACATATGTTTAACCATAATGACTACAGGACTAATGACACTATCTCTTTACTACTGTATTTACTTGAATATAAGATGAGGTTTTTGCTCCTCATCTTATTTGCATACAAGGAAACTTCATTAAATACATTCTCTGTTATTAAACTGCTGCAAAAAGCAGCATGTTCTCAGTAGTAGAAGCAAATTACCAGTGATTAGATGCAGCCAACACTGAGCTTGGTTATGAAACACATGTCCCATTCTGGGTAAATACACTGATGGGAACTTACCACAAGGATAAGTTAATTCAGCCCATCTGAATAAGATGCATCATAATGCCCATTGTATTCAGTCCCCTTCACAATCAACTCTTTTTTTTTTCCAAGTCAAGGTGAGACATTTATATATATTTAATTCCTTTTCACTCCCACAACTGAGCTACATCTTTCTTTCCCATTTCCAATGATTCCTGACTCTTCACCAGAGTTGAAATGTCTGGCAAACCTCTCCAAACGGGGTCCTAAACAGTTTATCCAGAATCGCTCTGTCTCCCCCTTTCTTAGCCTGTTGCATATGATTAGTACACCCCCCCCCCCCCGCCCCCCCTCCATAAGGTAGAGCTAGACCAAGTTGCTCTGAACCTCATCTGCAAATAAATTTTTGGAGGATCCCAGGATGATTTGTTACAAGAACATCCAGTTCTGGTCATGAATAGGGGGTTAAGTTTGCACATGGATCCTTTGTGGGGGGTATCTGGAGCACACATGCACATACAGCAGTGCTGAGCTATGGGGTCATCATAGCCTGAAACACTGTTGACTCTGCTGGGGCCGAGGCATATGAACTCTGGTAAATTATGAGCCTTTTGGCTTCAGGGTAATATCATATATAACTTGCACTCTTTATAAGTAGGTACAAAAGTGCTTCTTAAAGGGTTTCTCTGGAGTACCTGTGCCAAAACTTGTAGTGGTTTCAAGAAGGTGAAATGCATCAATTCTGGATAAATGAAATTATTACAGACATATTTATTCAAAATCTGTGTTTTCAAATTTGCCCCTCACTTTAATTAGCTCAGAGAGAGCAGGATCTGACAAAGGAAGGGGCTACAGGGGGAATATGGAGAGGCAGAGGGGGCAAGGGGGGCATTTGTTTTCCCAACTGTAGCAGTGGAAGGGGGAAAATTCAAGGCAGACCTCCAATAATTAGATGCTGTACATGGAAAATGATAATAAATGTATATATTTTCCATAAACAGAATCTAATTATTAGAGGGTTGTAACCAGGTGATAAGCTCTGGGGCAGGAGCTGAGCTGCAGGGAGTTAATGACAAATAACCTATCTGCTCAGGTAGATGGAGCCCAGCTGAGATGGATGCTTACTAATCCCAGGAGAAGTTAAAAGCTCTGAGGGAGGGAAGCTGGGTGAGACCGGGAAGAGGTGGTGCAGAGGAGGTAGCCCCAAGCCATGGTGTCCTCTATTCAGGTTCGAGGAAGGACCATAGCTGTGTTAACCCTTTGTTGATTGTATTGTTGCTTGCTTAATGCTTGCTTTGTTATAGACAGTGTTTTCCTTGTAGGTACAAGTTTGTCGCAGGAAAAAATCAAAGAACTGAATGACAACCTGCTACACATGGTGGAGAATGGGCAGTGTAAACCCCGATGTCAGCCATGGAGACTGGAACCCTGCTAAAATGGCTGGAGGGACTGAAGCAGCAACAGCTGTTACAGCAGCTCCAAACCTAGCAACAGCAACTCCAGGGAGAGCAGAAACAAAAACTGCAGCAGTTTTGGCAAGTGCAGTAGCAGCAAGGAGTTCCTGATACAGCAATTGAATGTGAGATGGACCCCTGCCCACACTGGTGAGTTGCTGGGTTCCCTGAGGGTAGAGGGAGGAGTCCTCACAAAGATAGGATTGGAAGATGATCCGAAGGCTCAAACTCACCATGTCTGAGTGGGTGGCAGAGACATATCAATGACCACAGGACATGTGGGCTGTGAGTGACTTTCCTGTTGATTGGGGACATGCAAGCTACTTACCAGGTCATGGGAGCAAACTCAGCCCAAGGTGATGGGGCCCTCAAAGTAGCCATACTGGACCAGTTGGGACTCATGAAAGAGTCTTATTGCTGCCAGTTCTGGGAGGAGGCTTGGGACCCAAATGTGTAGCCCTGGGCTATGGCCCAGAAGCTAAAGACTTAAGTACCTGATGGCTCAGCCTGAACACCTGGTCCTCAGCAGAGGTCATAGAATTCATTGTGTTGGAACAATTCTGTCCCATCCTCCCAGTAAAAGTCCAGAAGTGGGTGTACTGCCACCACGTGGCCATCCTGGAGGAAACCACATGGAGGGTAGTGGACTTAAATTACTGGGAACTCCAGGGAAACTGACAGGACTCCATGACAAATGATATAGGGGTCTAGGGTGGCTCTGGTAGGGGTGTTATCTCTGTCTCCCTCAAGGCCCCAGACAGGAAAAGAGCCTTGCAGAAGGAGGCCACCTGGGGCATCCCCACAGCTCAGGCAGAGGAAGGGAGGCACAGATAACATGCTTCCAATGAAAAGAAAAAGGGTACAGATAGCAGGACTGCCTACAGATGGACTGTGGATATTTGCACACCTTGGTCTCAGAGGCAAGATGAGAGAGCCTAGGTCCAAGGGGATATGAGGTCCCTGTAGAGATGACTGAGGATATCATGTAGTAGGACTCATGGACTTGGGCTCTGGACAAATGTTTGTACACAAGCAGTGTGTTAGTCTGGCGGAAGTCCCAGTAGGTGTGTGGGCATATATTGCCTGCATTCATGGGAATACCCAACCATACCCCCTAGCCCACCTGAGCCTGCCCACTGGGAGACAGGAGGGATGCATAAGAGCAGTGGTGGCCTGCCATCTAGTCTACCCTATGATTGTGGGGCAAGACTGGGGATTCATGACCAAGCTGATCCAGTTGATGTGGAGAATGGATAAAACCCAGGTGGATCCCAAACTTGCAGAACCAGAACTAGGGGAGATATTTTTCTTTTTGGATCCAGAGGCTTTTGGACTGCAACCTAGGTCACACAGATCATGATGCCAGATCAGGTGGGAGGCCTTCACCAGCCAGAAAAATGCTCTGGGAAGGGGGTTGGGGTGCAGTGCAATCTGAACCCCCTTTCAAAGGAAGCAGAGGATCAGGGGACCTCTGGCAGTCATCAGGAGGGTGGATTAGATCAGGTAGGAGAGAGCTGAGATTTTATCTGGGATCAAAGGGAAGATCGGGTGCATGTCCCTCTGTATGGCCAGTTGGGATGGGTCAATGGGGCTATAGCAGATGCATGTTTAGCAGCTTAGGAACCCCATTTTGAGCTTCAGGTGAATCTCCTCATGAGGGTGACCAAGAACAAGATCACTTCAGCCTAGTGGTCCCAAATATTGGTCCTGAAACAATACCAGTACCTTTGCCAGGTGTTGAAACTGGCAAATGGTGTACCCTGGTGAGTCCTTTGGGGGTAGGAAATAGGAAATCATAGGAAAGTAGGGCTGGAAGGGACTTCATGAAGTCATCTGATCCAGCCCCCTGCTCAAGGCAGGATCAGCCCTGACTAAACCATCCCAGCCAAGTGTCTGTCTAACCTGCTTTTGAAAGTTTCCAACGGTGGGAATTTCACAACTTCTCCAGAAAGCCTGTTTCAATGTTTGACCAACTTCAGAGTCAGAAAGTTCCTCCTAATCTCCAACTTCAATTTCTTATAAGGCTGTTCTTCCTAGTCCTGTCCCTTACAGCCACAGAGAAAAGCTCAGCTTGATCCTCTCTGTAATCACCATTCGGGTATTTGAAGACTTATCAAACTCCCCCTCAGTCTTCTCTTTCTGGACTAAATGGCTCTTTCAGCCTTTCCTCAGGAGCCTTAGTTGCCACGCCCCCCATTTTTGTTGTTCTGTCCATTTGTTGCTGGACTCTTTCCAAACTGCCTACATCCTTCTTAAAGCGTGGGGCTCAAAACTGGAAAGACCCAGGACAGAGTGCCGGCAAGGGGGGTTTTTGGCCTGGAATATATCAGGAAGTCAAAGACTACTGTATATCCTGCCCCAAGTGCTACCTGGTTGCCCCCGGCTCACCCAAAAGGCCAGGCTGGTGACAGTCCCACTAGTTGGCATACCATTTGAGTGGGGTGGGGTAGACTTGGTGGGACCACCAAAGCCCAGTTCAAGGGGATGCAGTTTCATTTTGGTCCTGGTCAACTATGCCACCCGCTATCTCAAGGCAGTGACAATCTGCTTGGCATCAGCACAGATGATGGGCATGGAGTTACTATAGATTTTCTCCTGGGTGAGCATTCCTAAAGAGATTTTAATGGACCAGGATATGGCCTTCATGTTCTAGTTACTATGGGAGGTCTGGGACTTACTGAAGGTCCATTTTCTACTAACTTCAGTGTACCATCTCCAAGTGAATGGCCTAGTTGAAAAACCAAATACTGAAGGGGATGTTTAAGAAATTTGTATCGGGGGAACTGCATAATTGATATCAGTTATTGCCCTATGTGTTGTTTGCTATCTGAGATGTTCCACAGTCTTTCACAGGACTTTTGCACTTTGACTTACTGTATGGGAGGCAGCCCTAGGGCATGCTGGACCTCCTGTAAGAGTCCTGGCAGGTCCAGGGGACCGTGACACAAACGATAGTTTGGTATGTTTTGAAGCTGTGGGAGAAGTTAGATCTGGTGGGGTTAAATCAAGTCACTGGCAAAGTGGCAAGTACCTCTTGAGGTCCTGTGGAGGGTAGGGCACATAAATTTATGAGGTTTGCCTGGTGAAGAAATGGTGAGGGTCACAGATATACCACATTAACCTGCTGAAATCTTGAGAGGCCTGTCTGGTCTTTACAAGTCTACTGGAAGCTGGTCTAAAGATTCGGGATCCACTCCCGGATCTGATAGTGGGTCCCAAGCTTGGGGAGACATTTGACTCAACGGGCAGTAATAAAGAGCCTCCTGGAGGAATTTAAAGAGTTGTTTGCTAGGGGTCAGGGCCAGGATACATAAATAGAACACTGGATTATCCTCAAGCCAGGCTGTGCAAGTCAAAAGGGACACTTGAGAATCCCTGTCCAACTGAAGGAAATGGTAAGACAGGAAGTTAAAAAGATGTTGGACCTAGGGGTAATCAAGGAATTGGGCAGTGAGTGGAGTAGCCTGACTGTGTTGGTGCAAAAGCCCGACCA
Source organism: Alligator mississippiensis (assembly GCF_030867095.1). Lineage (NCBI taxonomy): Eukaryota > Metazoa > Chordata > Crocodylia > Alligatoridae > Alligator > Alligator mississippiensis. Next base: position 25,000,347 of record NC_081833.1, read on the forward strand.
CACCATCCAGTTTTGTATTGACTTATGCAAAGTTAAAGTGGTTTCAAAATATGATATGTACCCTATGCTTTGAATAGATTAGATGGTGGAGAGAATAGGTAACACCAAGTATATAAACACCTTGTACTTGACAAAGGGATACTGGCAAATCCATTTGGATTCCATGTCTTAGGAAATTATAGCCTTTGCAACACCTACCACTTCAAAACATTACTTTTCAGTTTATACAGAGCCTCAGAAGTGGTTAATGGACAAAGTACTCCATCTGCATGGGGCATATGTGGCTGCTTATCTAGATAATGTGATAATATTTACCAATATGTGAGCAGAATGCCCCCAGCAGATGCAAGAAGTATTTCAGTCAATACCAGAAGCTGATCTAATGGCTAACCTGGCTAGATGTCACCTGGGATATATACTAGGCAATGAGAAAATCATGTCCTTAGTCGGCATGGTAAAGGCTTTGGTGGAAGCACCAATGCTGACAATTAAAGAGGTGAAGTCATTCCTGGGCTTGGCCACCTGCTACCAGTGCTTCATCCCATGATTTGCAGGGGGATGTATAACTGGGTGCATAGCTCCAGGACAACAGCCCAGCTGCCAGGGGTTAATGAGTAGTTGCTTGCCTGCTCAGGGAGATGGGGACCAGCTGAGAGGGATGATTACCAATCCCAAGGGAGTTAAAAGCTCTGGGGGGGGGGGGGGGGGGGGGGGAGCTGGGGAAGAGAGGAAAGGGGACAGTGAAGAGGAGGTAGCACCAAGCTACGGTGTCCTCTCTCCAGGTCCAAGGAAGGACCATAGCTATGAGTTAACCCTTTGTTGATTTGTATGGTTGTTTGTCTAAATGTCTTTGTTATGGACATTGTTTTCCTTATGGAGACAAGTTTGCCCCAGGAAAAACAAAGAACTGAGCAACAACCTGCTATAGAGGTCATCTAATATGCTATAACCTGCTATAGAGGTCATCTAAACACTTTCTTATATCTGAGTAAATATGGTATTTTTTTCCTTAGTTTGTTGTGGGTTATATTTCTTTTAAATTTACTATATAATCTAGAAAATCAGTGCATGTTCCATTAGTTATATTGGTTTTTGCTTTGATCTTAAAATGAATAACATAATGCTAGCCCCCTAGCCTATTTATAAAGTTTCTAGTTTACCTTTAACTAGAGAACATCTTACTGTTCTATGTGTTGATGCACCACACTACCTGCACCCCCTACTTTTCAGAATCTCAGATCCTCCCTTGGTAGGTTCTCACATACTTGTGCCCAAAGGTGAGATTTTCTGTATGCAGTAGGTAATGTGTTTGTGGCTAAAGATTTTGTGCACTTGTATCAATCAATGGGTGCTTATGCAAATAACTGCACCCCTAATGACACAACATCCATACCCAAATGTGCATTTACATATGCAAATGCAAGGCTTTGTGTGCAAAAAGTTATGCACTTCTGATACCTGGGGCACAATTTTGTGCCACCAATTTTAATCCAGACATTTCACTTACTGGCCTGTGGGCCAGATCTGGTCCACTGGCCGAATCCCACTGCACAGGGCTGACCCAGATGGGGCCCAATCCTTCCCACTTCTTGCACTACACTTCTACCACCCTTGTGACATACTAGTGTACCACGGCACACCCTTTGGGAATCACTGAGTTAGGGACACTTGTCTGGGATGGCTTAGGTAGGGATGATCCTGCTTTGAGCATGGGGCTGGACTACATGAGGTCCTTTCCAGTTCTACACTCCTATGATCCTGTGATTAAGGTCTTACTTTCAACATTATGAGCAAAATAAATCCTTGATGCAATGCTGTTGATGGCAGTTGTTGCATCAGGGCTGTGATTGGCGTGGTCTTGTCTAACTTAGTGTAGGTTTCTATGGAGTTAGATGAGAAGTGCTACAGAAATTCTTGGAGCCATTTGTGCTATCTGTTGCACCAGAATACATCCAGACTAATTGCATTAACATAACATTATTCCAGCTATGTCAGGTTTACCAGGGAGAGGGGTAGCTATCATTTTTCATGTTGCTGCTAGCTGTGCAGGTGCTGGGCTGTTGTTGGTGTCAGCTGGAAGTTTTAATGTGCTGCAAGTAATTTTAGTATGCAAATAAGAAAAGAACAACATAAATAGGGAAAGTTACTGGCCTGAAATCACAGCAGTTATTTAAAGGGATGCTACCAAGAAACATCTGAATGTAAACTTGCACTTTTTTCAGCTGCTAAAAAACAAACAAACAAAAAATGCTTCCTGAAACTTTAACAACAATTACAGTTCCTTCTATTCAAACACAGTTGTTTCTTTTAAAGTGTGTGTGTGTGTGTGTGTGTGTGTGTGTGTGTGTTTGCATTTTCCACTCCATGGTCCTAAAGAAATAGGGATAAAAGCCTGGAGACAGAGTCTAGGAACATAAGCGCTGTCATGCTAGATTAGATCAGTGGCCAAGACAGGATGAAGAAAGGTATAAGAAAATATTGCAATAGGAGGTTATGAGATAATCTGCTCCTTGGATAATCTGTCCTCCTAATCCCAAGGTCCTGAAGCCTGTGTGTGCATCTTCTTTCCCAGTCTCTTTAAATGCTTGTTATTGTGACCTCGGACAGCCTTTTTTTTTTTTCAGATAAATGTGTCCTTTTTCAGCCCCTTTTAGGCCTGGCAGTGAGTTCCAAAGAATTCTTGTCTAAACCAGTTCCTTGTCTTGGGTTTGAATTTGCAGACCTCCTATTTCACTGAAAGTCCTGTCAACTGTGTACACGTGGCTGATTTAGTTCTATTGACTTTAAGGGACTCATCCTTGACTTATGCTAGGGGAAATAGGAGGAGAAACAGGCTTCCCAGCTGGAAATTTTGCCACTGGTGTCAGGGGAATACATTACTTTGTTTCTAGAGCAGGTAACAGTCATGTTTTAACCACCTAGATCACTGGTAGCCAGCCCATGACATGTGTACCACAAGAAGCATGGGCATCTGGCACTTGGCTTGTGAGCCCTGAAAATAGTCAAAGGGGGTACTAGCAATGGGAGTCAGAGTAAGTGTCAGGGTGGCTCTTGGGGAGGGTGGGAGTGGGTGGGTGGGTCACTAGTGGCTCAAGGGTTTGGCTGGGGTCTGTACAGCTGAATTCAGCGTTGACATGTCCTGATGGCAATGGGATTCAGTAGAACTGGGCAATGGCTGATTTATTAGATCACCTCCTCTCATACTTTGAATTTAGCTTAAGGCATGTTTGCCAAAAAGGTTGGCCATCACCTATCCAGAGGCTGGCTGTGCCTGTGTACAGAAGGGAGAGAAGGAAAAGGACAGCCCTGCCTTTACATTTCCTAGTTAGTAGCTGAGCACATTATAAACCCTTTTGCTCCATAAGAGTTAATGCTGCTACCATTTGCAAAGACTGTGAGACGGAAAAGAAGTGGTGTTATTGCATCTGTCTTGCCTCCACAAACAGCTACAACCTGCCAGGAAGGGCTTGTTCATGGCACCCTCTGTCTAGATTGCTCAGTAATCAGAGACACATTGCTTCCCAGAGAGTCAAGTTTGTGTAATGAGCAAGAATTGGATCTGAAGTCATCACCTGGACACCCTGAACCAGCCTCTGGGTATCTGAGGCAAGGTCAGGAGTCAGTTGCTGGCTTAGGGATAAACATTGTTGGGCGATTACTGCTGCTGCTTCCTGTCTTGTCTCTTTAATGGCTGAGAAGCTTTTTATATGGCATGTACCAACGGGAATCCAGGACAGAATAGCCAGTCAGGCCAGAGATGTGTGAGGATGAGTCATTCTGCTGGAGGTGAGGGTGAGTCTGCCTAAGCCCAGGTTTTATGTTTTAAAAGTGAATCATCAATCATCACCTACAGCTTCTGCTGAGCTCCTGCTTTGCACTGTTGCCATTGTGGGCTGTGGCTATGCACCTCCATTCATTGCTGGCCTAGCAAAGTGTAGCTCTGCTACACACCCCCATCTGTCAATCCAGTAGTGACATGCTCCTTTACTATTCCAGGGTTATGGCTGCTTTCAGAGTAACTGAGCTTTCCTCAGCACCAGATAAATCCTTGGGTGGTTGGTTAATTCTTGCCAGCTTCCAGGCAAGCAACATAAACCAAATGTAGCAGAATGATCCTTAACTAGGATGCTACCATATCTTTTTTAAGGGTAGTGCCAGGTACCATGTAACATTAGCACTGGTAGGTATGCAAATACCTACACACGATTTGTAAGATAAACCCAGAGAGATTTCAAATAAGAATCCATAGTGTCAAAAACTTTCTGACCTGTTTTGGTCTTCTTGAGTTCTTTGCAACAGAAGAATTTTTTTTTTCCATAGTCAAATGCATGGAAACCAAGAGCTGGTACCTTTTGAGGGGTGCCTTAAGACCAAAAAAGGTTGAGGACCACTGTTTTAAGGAGCAGTTAATGGCAAGATCATTAACTAATTTACATGAGTGGGTCAAGGTGATTGAAAATCAAAGATTTTCATCCTACAAGAAAGCCTGATATTTTGAATGCTTTTCATCCTTAATTAGGACAAAATGTCAAAATATTGCAAGAAAAATCCTGTCAAAATTGAAGCTGGAAATGTCAATGCTTTTGGATTGCTTTCACATTAACCTCTGTCCATATGAGCTGGGTGGTGTCTTATGGGGATTATCTAGAGGGGGTGCAGTGGATCCAGAGGTAGTGCAGTGCCACAGTCGCACCCCACTTTGGCTGTGCTACATGTCCTCTTGACATGGGTTTGCTCAGAGACCCTCCTTTTGTATAGCTCCAGAGCCCAGAGGCTGAACACTATTATGGCTCTCATTCATGCATTCTTTTCTACTGAATTCCTTGTTGAGGGGGAGGAAGGAGGGGAAGGGTGAACATCAGCAGCGTTCACCCCCTGGGCTCTGGAGCCACTTAAAAGCAGAGAATCCAGCCAGCCCTGCTCTAATCAGCTGGTGAACTTGGAGCTCACTGCTCACATGGAGCTCTGGCAGGAGACCCTGCTGACCAGGCAGTGAGCTCAGAAATCTCTGCACGTTTGTGGCACAGCCAAAGTTGTGGGGGAAGCTGCACCTCCCCCTTCCTCTTTCCTGGATCCACTACTACACTTTAGATTTCTCATTCGTCCCTGTGAGTCAAGCTTTCTAGCCTGGCTACATCTCCCATAATCCACACTGGTCACGGGACACCCACAGTATAATCTGGCAGCATAGCTAGGGGACATTAGTGTATTGTAGGAGAGGCAGTTAAGCCAGGAACCCAGCCAGGTGAAGAGAATGGTGGCATGAAGCACCTGAATTACACCTCTCGTGAGGCACCTAACTAGTAATATAGTGAAGGCTGAACTGACCTAAAACCAAACCTTTGATATGGATTCTTTTTAATGAAAGTTTCATCAAAACTGACCTTGTCCCATGGAAAAGGCTGATTCCTCATTTCATAGGAATCTCACTTCCACATGAAAAAGGCTTACATGAAACATTCCCAAAGAGCTGTAGCTGTGAGCTGCTCTGTAGGTTTCTGAAATAAATGTTCCAAAAATAGCATCCCAGTGCTGACTGGGAATGGGATGCCCCAGGGTGATAAACTGCCTCTCCATACAACTTGCCTTGTTCTTTTTCTACCTTTGAAGTTTACAGCCTGAATGCCTGCACAGATCTGTTAGTTTATCAAAACCCCAGCAAAGTTGGCTACTGTCCATTATTTTGGGGTTTCTTTCTCATCCTTCAGCCTACCACTGCCTTTCCCTGCAACTGCTGTGAAGATTTCATGTGAAATGCTCTGCCCTTAGAAAAGAATTAAATCAAGTGGAAAGAAATATGAAAAGGGTGAAATTTGATTATAGGCAGAGTATTAACCAAGTATGTTGTGTCTCCCTCTAGTGCCCAGTGTATGTCGGAGATGAAAATCTATAGCCAGTGGTGATGGGTAACAGAATTACTTTGAATTCAAGTGGGAGAGACTGGTGTTGTGATATTGATGGTTCAGGATGAACCTCAGTATAAGCTATGTGGGAAACTGTTCTAGAAACCATATTTTCATGTATAAAGTGGTATTACCCCCTCTCTCTCTAGGGGTATATTTCATTTAGAGTGAATTTGGCTGAGATCAGGTAAATGTAGTCCCTATCCATTGGATTCCTTTGTGCCACAATGGGCGCATCTACGTGTGACACTATGTTGCCGTAGTGACACGCTACAGTGACATAACATCTATGGGTGTCTACATGTGACCAGCAGCTACTTTGCCATAGCAGCACGCTCCCCTGTTGTAGCATACTGCTACAGTGAAGTAGCTGTTAAAAATAACCATGTGTTGCGTGTACAGTGCAGTATGGGCAGTTACTGCTCTGTGCTGTAGCACTTCCTAAAGGAAATACTAAAACATAGTTCAATAACAATGTCACCATAGGGCAACATGTAGACACACCCAGTGTGTAGGAAATTTCAATCTAGGAGCATTTCAAGTTAACTCTCTTGCTGGAAGTAACAGGCAGGGCTCAGATGCGGTAGGTGCATCTACACATGCACTTTACTGCAGAATTGACTAATTGGCTCTGCAGTAAAGCATTACTGTTTATATGTGCGCTGGTATTGGGGCATTGTAAATTAACTCCATGGTAAGACAGTACTGCTGGGGACAGTACTATCTTATGGTGGAGTCATTTACTATGCTGCAATGCAGATGTGGACAGTGACTGGGATAGCAGCACTTTGAGCCAGGGCAGAGCAGCCCCAGGCTGGCAGTAGGTTCTTGTGAGGGAGTCACACAGCTCTGCAGTTTTGGCACTCTCATGCCCCGGCCAGCCCCTCCACAGCTGCTGTCCAGGGCTGACATCCCCCCCCCCCCCCCTCCTCCCCGCCCCAAGCCTGCTACCAGCTCAAGACTGCTCTGCTTCAGCTCAAAGTGTTGCTGTCCTGGTCGCCATCCACACATACACTGCAGCACAGTAAATGACTCTACCACAAAATAGTACTGTCCCTGGCAGTACCATCTTACTGCAGAGTTAATTAATTTAAGGGGAAAGATAACATCAGCATCAGTTTATCACATTACATTAATTGCACATGTAGATGTGCCCAGTGAGTCTGATTCCATATTGGGACACTTTGCTGGAACAGTTAAGCTATCTTGAGTACTTGACCGCAAATTAAGCTGCCATAATGGTGCTCATGGAGAGTGTTTGGCTGGCAGATTAGAGCTGGTCCCTGACAGGGAAAGATTAGGGTATAGCACCAGTTAGACAACACAGTCCTGGGTCTGGCCTTCTCCAAGGAAAACTTAACTGAACAAACCCTGTAAATGGCAATAGGCCATTTACCTAATGCATAATTTCCTCCCTTTCCAACACACTCCTGCCCAGGAACACATACACAAATCAGCCATTCATGACTGATGCTGTGAAATACATCTGCAAAAAAGATGCATTTCCCAGAGGTCTGAAAGAGTTGCTGGATTTTGCTGTCACCTGACACTAGGCTTATTCAACTCTTCAGCACAACAACTGAGAATTGCAGTCTCTGAAGCATGAACCAGTGGGCTATGAAATACTTCTCTCCTTGGTATCATGATTATACTTCCTAATACACTTACAGTGTGGAAGTATTTGAAGAAAAGAGACTGACAGAGGCAACTGAGAAATGAGCCTGCAAGGTGATTAGATAAATAGCACTTCATTAATAGCAACAAGTAAGCTTGCAGTGTCTAATTCTGGCCCCCTCCCTTCCCATATGGGCTTTTAACAGTTGAATTAAGTCAGACACTGGGCTTGATTTCTGTTTTAGGGGAAGTGAAAAAAGGAAGGAGACAGTGAAAATATTCCATGAGGAAACATGGAGAGAGTAGAGAGGGGTCAAAGGGAATGAAATGACTACTAGAAGCAGCTGCCTTCCTGCTGAAGCAGGACAGAGCTGAAGATCTGTCAAATTAAGAAGTCCTGTATTGATAAGCTTGGTCCTAATTCTCCATTGCCATCAGCTATTTATTGTTGCTTACTCCACTGCAAAGTGAATATGATTAATGTCCAGCCTATCTGGTTGAACATATTACTCATGAAAGGCCAGATTCCCTTCCGCATATGGGCCATTTAAGTGGACTTAGGTGCCCAACTTCAATTCTATTCCACCCTGTTCAAGTTTCTGAAAATCCATTAATGCATCTTTTGTAAAACCCTGTCATCCAACCCTTAAGACTGAGCTTCACCAAACAGGAGGGAGGAAAAGGGCCCAGCCACCTTTCCATATTAATAGTTTTTCAGGGATTCAAGCTGAGTGGAGTAGAATCTCAGGCACCTAAAACCATTTAGATGCCTAATAGGCCGCATAGCACCCAGAACAACAGTGAATTGGATTTCCTTCAATCTAGCTCAGTCTGTTGGACAGATTTGCACAAATTAGGTGTCAAGATGCACTTGCCTTAGAAAGATGTGAAGATAAAATAGGACATAACATTATAACACCCAGTTTTGTGGTAATTTTTCTATAGAAAAATCTAATAGTAAAAGTGGATGGATGGATCATCTGAGACTGTGATTAACAAAGTCATCTCCTGACTTTCATCTCTTTCTCCTAAAGAGTCACTGTAATATTATGCAAGCAAGAGGGAAAAAAAATCCTTGATACATTCAAACAAAAACAAAATAAAACCAACCAACGAAACAAATCGCAAAAGAGATGGGAAAGAATAGTATATTATGCCAAGTTATTCCTTTCTCCAAGATTTGTAGTGTATGTATTCTGCACTGTTCTTTTTGGGCTGGAATCGAGTGTCTATGATTACATTGAAAATAGTGCATAATGCAGCTAATTGTTCCACTGACTCCAGTGGGACAGTCCCTATGGTGGAAGACACAGTATTTCAGCAATGATATTAGAATATGGCCTTTAGTTTCAAAATCAGGGTCTTGAGATCAGAGTTGATCTTCATTTTTGAGTCTTGTACAGTGCTCACTACTTCGCTAGAGTTTGACAATAAAATAAAATAATTGGCAAATAATAATTTAGAGAATCAAGTTTTGTTTTCAAGAATGCTTTTCTTGTTCCCAAGAGACCTGCCACTCTTTCAACCAGAGGAAACCTGTGGATAGCAGTAACACACAATTATGGAAAGAATGTGGTTGGTAGATAGGGGTATTGCTAATAAGACATAAATAATAGCAATCCATGCAGACAGAGGTAATTATAGTGACAGCAACACTGATGAATTGCTAAATAAATAGATGGAATGATTTGCTAATGAAATGACTTGGCTAGCAGTAAACAGATATATGGACACAAATACAGAAGGAAATGAGAGAAATATAAATTTGGCACATCCCCAAAACAAACTTTGAAGAGCTATTATGCAGACCATATACTATTCAAAGAAGACCGTGGCTGTGCTAAATCATAGGGATAATTTAATGAAGGCATGGATTATAGGGCTGTGCAAGGCTTCGGACTGTGCTTTGGATCCAGGGAAGATTCAGATGCTTTGGACACCGAAGCAGCATGTCCAGGTCGAAGCACTTGCCTCTTTAGTCTTTCTGAAGTGGTTCAGAAGCTCTGAAAAGCTTCGGAGCTGCATCGGAGATCCGGCCATAGGGTACGATGGGGAATCAATGAAATACTGATAACTTTGTTGTTTTTTATCTGATTTGGATGAAATTTTCAGGGACGGTAGCCTCTGCTAAGATCATGAAGCCTGCCAAACTTCAAGAAGATGGGTACAGGGGTTTGGGGGGAATTGCACCCCAAATTCTTGAAAGCAAAACTCATGTCATGTGTGTGTGTTAAGCCGCAGTGGGGTCAAAACTGCAGGCATGCTAGCCCCTGCTGAGGCCACAAAGCCTGCTAAGTTTCAAAGTGATAGGTGCAGGTGTTTGGGGGGAACTGCACCTCAAGCTGCTGACAGGCAAAACTCATGACACAGATGGTCCTGTGTGTGTTAAGGCACAGTGGGCTGAAACTGCAGGGGCAGTGGCCCTTGCTGAGGCCACAAAGCCTGCCAAGTTTCAAAGAGATAAGTGCAGGGGTTTGGGGGAAAACTGCACCTCAAGCTGCAGACAAGCAGAACTCGTGACATGGGTGACACTGTGTGTGTTAAGGCACAGCAGGGTGAAAGCTGCAGGCCTGCTAGCCCCTGCTGCAGCCACAAAGCCTGCCAGCTTTCAAGGAGATCGGTGCAGGGGTTCTGGGTTCTGGGGCCCTGCACCTCTGGCTGCTGACAGACAAAACTCATGATAGCAGGCTGTTATGCCTGAGAGAGAGTAGGCTCTGATGCTTCTGCAGCAGTACTGGGTACAGGGGTTGTCCAGGGGTGCAAGGCAAGGTAAAATGGAGGTGGACTGAAGTTAGGTTGGAGGAAGGAGGCATTTTGGGGCAAGGAGGCAATGGTATATGCCGATCCCCAGCTGTTCTGCACCCTGCAATGTACCTTAAGAGCCACTGCAAGAAGGAGGGAGTTTAAGACAACCATCAGCACTACCTTGGCCTGTGTTGGGGGTGGGGGGGGCTGCATCAAGCTTTACAGTCCATGGATAGGAGAGGCTCAGACTGTCTTGCTTCTGACATAGGTACAGGGACAGAAACAATGAAAGGATGAATTGAGTTCAGTGTATTTAGTTTAACATAGTTCAGAGGGGCCAGTAGTGCAGCAGGTCTGGTAACTAACACTCCTGTCCCAGGATTCTATCTTCAGTTGCTCCAGAATTTCATTACTAGTGGCATTTCTGAAAAAGAAAAGGCAAAAATCCTGTCTATTTTGGACCAAGAGCTAAAAGCTCCCATTCAAATCACTGTCAGAACTCTCTTTGATTCTTCTGGCAGCTGGAATCCTTTCTAAAGATCAACATCACTCAACACAACACACGTCAAGTTAAAAAGGCCATCAAAAGTGGTGTGTGCTGGTTTCTTCCCAGTTATAATTCTCATTATGTTAATAGAACTCCCCGCAAAGGCTGCAGGGAATTGGAATTTAGGTGCTTTATTGAGACAAGATGCAGGGAAAGAACTACAGGAGGTGAAAGGGAAGGGTGAACCTGGGTTGTATGTAATTTGCAGGCACTCTGTAAAATATACACCCCATTCCTTTGTGTCTTTCAGGTTGCGTTAAAACCAGCACCTGTTGGGACTTGAATTTGAGTTTAACCAAAAATAAAAATAAAAAAGGAGGAAGGTATTTTTTTCCTTCTCCCCCCTCCCCCTGGCTTTGTTTCTGATAAAGAGCTATCAATCAATTCTTTGTCTTGGTTCTTTGCGCCTGTGTTCTCTCTTGATTAATTAATTAATTGTTTGCAAAAAAATGCTTTGAAGCTAAAAAGTGCCAGGAGCCAAGTATCATTATTTTGATGTCTCTCAGTGTTCTGTAGGGAAGACTGAAGAGAATGTGTCAAAGTTTCCACAGTAGAAATGTGCCTTTCAACTTGTGCAATCTCTTCTACCTAGGAAAAGGTAGTGCAAAGCCAATGTCAAACTACTTGCTACATCCAAATTAATAGGATACTGACCTACATAATCAGCAGAGCTGAGTTTCCTCCATCTGTGGTTGAGCTGAATCTTTTAGTCTAGCCATGGCCAATTATTTGGGCTGGAGGGCCACTTTAGGAATTTTCATGAGCTGTTGAGGGTGGGGTATGGGGGGTGCTGACCAGGCCTTGCCCCCCTCCCCCCCATGGCTGTTTATGCCACAGTGGCCAGGGAGATACCAATTGATCCTATATGGCCCCAGGCCTGTCTGCCCTGCACCCACCTCCAGGGATGCTGGATGGAACAGGTGGGTCCATGGAGACTGGTCTGGGACCCCTGCAGTTGGAGCACACTCCACCAGGCAGATGGGATGGGGCAGTGAATGGGTGGGGAATGGCACCTGGAAGTGGGGTTGGCAGGGCCAGAGCTAGGGTCAGGGCTGGGATGGCAGGGCAGTGATACTGGGGATGGGGTCCAGGGAAAAGCTGTGATCTTTTCCACACATGTTCCTGGAACCAGAGCACATTGCAGGGATGCGTGAGGAGAGGATCACAGCTCTGCCCTGGGCTCCAACCCTGCACTGTCACCACCCTGCGATCCCGGCCCCAGCACCAGCCCTGCCTGCCTGTCCTACTCTTGGACACTACTTCCTGCCCTCCTGTGACCCCATCCCATCCACCCAGCCAAGACTGGCCTGCCCTGGGGGGCCTGATCTAGTCTCCATGGAGATCCTGCCTGCCTGCTTTGTCTGGCACCTCCAGCAGAGATAGGCCAGGGTGCCTGGGCAGCGGGCCCAGGTCTGGTAGCAGCAGAGATGATGGAGGGAGCCACTGTTGCTGCAGGGGCTACTGGAAATCAGAGTCTGGCAACTTGGCTTAAGTCAACTGACCTTTAGGCATGTCTCTGAATGTTTGAACACTTGTTTAAATGGAACAAACTTTGATCCTGATACCATGTTCATCTTTCTCCTTTCTTCTTCCTATTAGTAGTTGCTTAGCATTGACCGGGGCTTAATTTGAACTTCACATCTCCTTGGTTCAAAACAGAAAGGGCTAATCTTGCAAACATTTTACATCTGGAACTTATAGCATGTAGGCCAAATGCATAATTTGTTTATCTTCCATTTGCAATGGTGCCCCTGCTGCATCCCGTGTAGAGCTAGACCCCGAGAGCTGAAAGCCTAGGCTCCTAATTCTAGGGCTAAAGGGTCATATATAGTTATAATTGGAAGTAGCAAACCTTTTAGTAGTTAGGCCATACATGGATAAAAAGCTTCTTTGTGTTACTACTTGTAGTTGCAGTAACACTTATGAGTACCAGTTCTGCATCCAAACTCTCATTTTGCCAGGCACTGCACAAACACTTCTGCTCAGTGTATTTTCCTGTCTTCCATTCACGCTAGAGCCCTGAGCAAAATATAGCTCCCTCCCCACAACCCCCGTTTGGTACCTATAATACTAGATACCAGCAATTCCAGCACTTGCTGTCTCTTCTGGAGTGATGTTCAGGTGAATAATCCTTTCTCAACAAGTTGTGTTGCAAACACCCAGCAATAAATTATTCAGTTGTCACAAAACAAATTAGCAGAAACTTGTTTCTCCATGCAAGTAGGTCATGGTAACCTACTGACTTAATGAAAGTGTACCTATCACCTACTGCATTGCTACAGGATAAGTTGTTATGTACTAGACTGATTGATAGCCTCAGATAATATGCATGCTGCCTTGTAAACTGATCCACAGAGCAACCATTAAGAAACTCTGGGTGTCAGCTGTACCTTCTGTGTGGCTCATGTCCTGGGATCGATCCTGTGGGAACACACATCTTCATTTCCCACTTAAGAGTTGTGGTATTATTATTTTATTTTTATTTTATTATTATGGTAGCTCCCAGAACCTGCCAAAAGAAACAAGGTCCCTCAGTGCTTGGCACTAGACAACTAAGGCTTGTCCACACACGCAGAGACGCACCCACACAGACACGCATGTTTTTAGCTTTAAGAACAGTAGGATAGTTAATAGAATACAAACTCCCGGGTTATGGCATTATAAAAGTTGTAGTGATGTAAGTGGTCTTGTGTAGCTGTCGTTAGTTCTGAGACACACAAGTGAGCTATGGCAGCAAAAAAGAATATACTAGTAATAAAATAATATACACACAATGGTTCAAACTGGTGTATCTGTCTGGCTAAAACAGGGGTGCTGAACCCCCTAGCCTGCAGGACAGATCCAGCTTGCAGAGCCATGTCATCTGGCCTGAAGGAGTCCCCAAGGGAGATCCAAAAACTTGGTGGCAGGGGAACAGTAACACCAATTGCCAGTTCCCTGCTGCCAAATTTCCAGACCTGTGGGGAGCCCTGCAGGCCAGATAGAATGCTGGATCTGTATGCACCACAGGACTGAAAGAATCACACCTGTCATTGAAACAGATTTTATGGAAGTATAATTATAGACAGATATAGATAACTATATATAGTTATTATATAGCTATTAAAATCATACACACACACACACACATAATGTGATTCTAAATGGATGTCAATATATAATATATGTGTGACCATGTCTACACAAGATGCTGCCCGGGCAGTAGCTTGTTACTACTGCACAGTAGTGTTGACTGGCACAAAGCATGATGTGATGCTACTGTGCAGTAGTAATGAGCTACTGTGCAGTCAGCATCACCAAAAAGCCATTCAGGGACGCTACTGTGCAGTAACCCCCAGTATAGGGCACCACTATGGCAATGTACTCTGCGCGTGGTGCAGTAACCACGCGTACTGTGCCATACTTTAATACTTCCAAACAGAAGTACTAAAGCATGGCACCATAGCAACATTGCTGTATGACGATGTGTAGATGCGCCCCCCCACCACATATATTTTAGCCTATAAAGTGAAAATCTACCCTGCCTTCTAATTACAGACAGACTAGGTCTTAGTAATAAAAGCAGTCCTTGCTCCAGGGTACTTTTAATTTACATGTTGGGCAGGATGAAGCCTTCAAGTAGGGGACTGCAGTGGGTAGGGAGCAGGTTGTTACAAAACTGAAAAAGAGTGTATGGACCTATGAAGAAGGTTAAGAACATGCACATGAGCAATTACTGCAATACAGTAGAGCCCCTCCCTCTTTTTCTCCATCGTGTATTGTTCACAAGTCTATACCCGGAGCTTAGAAGAGAATTCAACTCCCTACTGATCTAGGCATTGCAAAAACTGTATTTGATAAAATTTCCAGGTCTCATTGCATCTTCAATTAGAGCCAGAACCTTTGGGTGATCCCTCACATTAGCTGAGCATTTTGAAAGAGAGTGCCTCAGACTAGGAATCAAGAGTCTACTGGTCTGTCTTAGGTGTTGGCAATGGATTACTGAGTTTTGTCAAGTCACTGATGTACTGTTCACTTTATCCCCAGGTAAAATAGACCGATGAAAGGTGGTGCATGTGTGCAAATGACACATTTCCAAATGGATGATTGATGTGCATGCACCCAAAGGGCAATGTGACTAGGTTTCAGCAGTTAAGTAATTGGTTGGAAATCCAATCCCATACTTCTCAGTATGGGTGGATCCAGGATCTCCCAAGGGAGTGCATGGCATATTGCCCTTCTGACTTTGGGGTGGGGGTGGGAATGGGAGCAGGATGTGGCTGCAGCCTCCAGGTCTGTGGGAATGCTGGGGAGCTGGGCAGGGAGTGGGTACACAAAGGGAGGTGGACCTGCCTACTGTTGCTTCCCCTAGCTGACCTGAGCAACTTCTGCTCCACTCCAGCTGGGGGCTGTGGGGAGTGGCTGTGCAGGGTGCTGGGCTCAGCTAGAGACAGCGGTGACAGCATGCTGGTCCCTCCTTCCAGTACCTGCCCCCCACCTGCCTCCTCAACCCTCATGTCTCCCACAGGCTGGGAGTAGGCCCTGGAAGGGGGAACCTGTATACCACCACTGTTGTCTCCAGCTGAGCCTGGCTACCTGCACAGCTGCTCCCTGCTGTGGCTGGAATAGGGCAGGAGCAGCTCTGGGGCTGTTCCCCCCTTGCCTGTGGTAGTTACAGAAAGGAGAAGGTATAGCCACACTCTCCTCAAGCTGCCCTGGCCTCTCAGTGATTGTTCTGAAGAGATTCTATACTAGCATCTGTTAAAAGCCTTCTACCAGAATGAAAGGTGAGGTGACACCCCTGCCAAGCACTGAGCTATCCCACTGCCTCTAGCCACTCCTACTCCCCGATATGCAGGATACATCACAGAAGTCACTTTTGTAGAAGCTCCGTGTTAAAATATCAGCAGCACTATGACCCTTTTGGATCACTGAGGAGAGGTGTGCGAGTTATGCAAGTGTCTCAATCCTCTCTCAAAGGCAGAAGCTGTTCAGAGAGTGCCAGTTTAGTACCTGTTGGGTAGCTGAAATAGGGAAGGGTAACAGCCACCTAATCTCCAAGGATCAACAAAATTCATAAGCTCCTTCAGGAGTTTGCAGAAGTAGTTTAGCTTCAGTTCATTAACACCTTCCTCTGTAGCCTACAGTTACATCTCTTCAAGGGTTATTTGGTTTTTTAAAAGTGCCTCATTCTTGTCACCCATACAAGGTGATGTAGGGGGGCTGTGGGGTGTGTGAATGGGTGACTGGTGCCTCCTGAGTCTGGGGGGGGGGACAGGCACCAAATCATCAACAGGGGGAGGGGGGGTCCCCCAGTGGCCAATCGCCAAGCCTGGAACTACCAGCAGCAAAACTGGAAGTGCACTTCCACCGGCACCTCCGGCTTCATGGCTGGCATTTCCAGGGGGTGCACAGCCAATCTCAGGGGGTGCACGTGCACCTGCATGCACCCCTTACGTGTTGCCAATGGGTGTGTGGGTGGATCATGGAGAGACTGTGGGGGGAGGTCTACTCAGGAGGGGGGTCCCCTGGCCCCCACAGGGCACAGCCCCCCTGGCACAGCTCACAGATTGCCCCCCCCCCCCAACAGGGCTACAGGCCCCCCCCCACAGACACCAGAGTCTCCCAACAGGGGCCAAAGCCAAGGCAAGGCAGCTGGGGCCACCATGACTGTCACCCAGGGCCCGGCACCACTCAGCCTGAGCAGCTCCAGCTGTCTGACATTGCATGCAGCCATGCAGTGGCCTGCTGACCCAGGCCGCACCTGTGCGATGCGGCAGTGGCAGCATGGGGGCCAGGCAGCCAGGGCCGGTCCCCTCTGCCCTGCGCTGTGTGGGGGGGCTCTGCCAGGAGGCCCCAGTGACCTCAACAGCCACTGCTACTGCCAGTGAGTGCAGAGCGTTTTTTGGTTTTTTGAGTCCAGAACTGCTGGGGCTGGGCAGGGGGAGGGGGGTGATCAGGGCCAGGTGGGGAAGAGAGCAAGGGGTGACTGGGGGTGGGACCAGGCAGGGGGGGCAATCAGGGAGCAGGGGCTGGCCAGGGGGGGCTGGGTGGGCCCCCCCACCATGGTCCCCTCCTCCCTCCTTCAGCCTCCCCTCCACCCCTTACTTGCCTGGCATGAAACCGGGTCCAGCTCCCTGCAGCCTGCACGACTTCTTGCCCCACACAGGCAAGCAGCATGCTTCTGCAGCAGGGCAAGGGCCAGCCATAGGAGACGCTCTGACTGACTGCCAGAGCATCTTTGTGGAGGACTGGAGCCTCTGGTTGCCTCAGGGAGGTCCTTGATGGTGCCTTGCCCTGTTTTTTTGCCCAGGGTATTTTTTTTGAACCCTGGATTTTTTTTTTTGTTCCCATACGTGACTCTTGCAGCTTCTCAAAGGGCTTTGAGATACTGCAAGAGGTACATGAGCGCTCGTCTGGATGCGCCCCAGTAGTGCAAAGCTGATATGGTGGCTCTATTGCACTGGCTTTTCACCTTTTTAGTCTAAAGGCTGCCCTCAAAAAATTCCAGTTCTCAGTTTTCACTATTTTGTTTTTTACTACTGAAAAAAATAGAGCAATTCTTCTGTTGCAAAGAACTCGGACCACAACAGGGCAGAACATTTTTAACACTGGATTCCTATTTGAGATCCCTGAGTTTATCTTGTAAATCACATCTAGGTGTCTGCTCACCTAACAGTGCTAACTTTGCACAGAACCCAGAGGCAGTCTTGAACAGATCTCACAACACACTGGTTGAGAATCACTGCTTTATTGCCTCCCTTAACATCCCTCCAGAGTGGAGGGTGTAGTTGAGGGAAGAAAGGATTCTCCACTGGCCCATCTTTGAGCTTCATCTCTTCCCAGCTGTTGGAACAATCCCTTGGTACATACATAGTTCTGCCTGTTTCCAAGTACACAAAGCACATTTGTCTTCCATAAAATGTTCTTGAGTGATAATCTCTTCTCAATATATTTCCATAATTTCCATTAATACCAGTGCATTGTTGGACATTGTATCTATATTTCATATTCGATAATGGAAAATGCAGGACTCATGTATGCCCATGTGAATTTTTGGAGCCTGAATCTCTGGTAATGAGGTGCAATGCAAATCCCAGCAATAAATAAATCATTGGCTATGAAACAAACTAAGCTAAACCTGTTTCTCCATACAAGTAGGTCACATTAACCTGCAAAATCACCCAGATTCCACCCTTAATTATTATTGTGTTTTAAACATATTAAAATTTGTATGACAAGCACATAAAAAAATCTATAAAGCAGCCTTTAAGAAACTGCAGCACAGTTAATGGCTGCAGTCTGTTTAATTATATCCTGGAATAAATTCCAAGAGAGCAGGCCACTAAACAGCTGTGCTGCATTAAATTGGTTGTATTATTATTAGCTACTTTTTTGCATTGATGTCTGTAGGCTCCAAGCAAGGACTAGAGCCCCATTATGCTTGATATAATAAAAACTTACTAGACAAAAACAACAGAAAATTGACCATCTATGTTGATGTTGAGCCCTGGAAGACAGGAGTTAAAGGAAAGCCTAAAATGAGCAGAGTTAGTAGGAATCCTCCTATATTAAGCTTCTTTACCCCTACATGCCTCTTCTTGAGCTGGAAAGTTAGAACTATATCATAGCATGGTACAGTAATATTAATACTGAGACACATTTAGAAGAAGGTTTATGGCCAGATCCAAAACTGGGAGGTAACAGTTTTGCCACTATCTTGTCTCATATGTACAGCACGGTCAGCAATTCTTACTTCCTACATAGGAGGAGGCTTAATTAGTGTTTGAAAAAAAAGCTTGGAAATTGTCAGATGAATGATAATGCATAAGCACAGAGTATTAGAATTGCATATCATCCAGCAATTGCTCACTCTGGACTTGATTACAGGGAAATGTGTTTAGATGTCAGAATTTGATCAATTATCTAAGCACGTCATTCTGGCTCCTCAGCATAGTGTGAGTTGTGCAAGAACACTTGATCCCCTACATTGCAAGTAATATATTCCCTATGATTGTGATAAAAGCCGTATTGATGTGCATGGGACCCTCACATTAGCTCGGGACCAGATACAATGTAGTATAAAAGTCCAAAATTAGGAGTATAAATGCAGCATAAACATGGTAATATAAGGTAATACCATTTGATAAAATAGTATATGCTATAATTTATGGTAGCCATGAATTGAATTAACCTATAGACAAATTGGAGAGACTGCATCCAAGCAAAGGCTGTGAGATTGCCACCCTAAACCTTAGAACCTTGCAGCTGGTACATCCTCTATGAATGTGGCCATCCATTACAGTGGTAACCCGGGCGGTACTCCAAGCGGTAACCCCTCTCCAATTGAAGGGATCAGAGCAGGTACACAAGCGCTGTGGGAGGTGTAGGGACACTCCTCCCCCTATAGAGCAGAGCCAGACCACCAGTGGGGCCTTAACCATATACCTTTTAATGAGCGAACAGTACTGGGAACATAACCAGTATAAACCAGGGGGTATAGGGGACACTACAATGCCCTGAGGGGGAGGATTCAACAAAGGTTAGACACTTACAATCATAGACATATTCATCTAGTTGTCAAAACACAGGGTTAACCAAAATATAAATCACAAACAGCAGAACAAACAATACTGGTTGGTGAAATATAAAAGGCACAAAACACAAAATGTCAAATAACAAGGAATATAGGGCCTAGGTACCTGGAGGGGCAGAAAGGGGGAAAACACAATGACCCCTTTTCACTGCAACAGGAACTTTTCCCTGTTACTTTATTCACCCCAGCTGTGGCTTGAACTTAGATCTCCCACATGGTAGGCAGAAACTCTACCACATAGCCAGCAGTGCTGGTGCTACTCTAAACTGCTAGGGGTCTTGACCTTCCTGAAGCCCCTGTCTCAAGTCAACCTGCCTGGCCTCTGATTGGAGAAGCTGGAAGCAGAGCTGGGAACCTCTCAGGTCACTGCTCAGATCCTTGCTGGAGCTGGGGGGGAGCCTCTCCTGCTGGCCACAGCCTCTCGTAGGGGATCCTGGAGCCCAGCGGGAGCCTCTCCTGCTGTACTGCTGAGGGTCCAACTGCTGCCTGCAGGTCCCACTCCTTCAGGTGCTTCTGGGGCAACTGCTCCCACCCCGCTGGCCCAGCTCTTGCCAGCTCTTTGAAACTCCTTCCTTGTGGTCCCTTGCTGGTCTCTGAGTCAGCTGTGCTGCCCCTTTTATCCCCCTCCAGGTGACCCAAGGGACCAATCGGGACATGGAGGGTGAGTCTCTGGGGTCTGATTGGTGAGGAAAGGAAATCCCAAGTCTTCCAATCATCTTTTACCTGTTCAAAACCCCTGGGCCAAATCATTACCAGATTGGTGAGGAAAGGGAATCCCAAGTCCTCCAATCATCTTTTACCCTTTCAAAACCCCTGGGCTATGTCACTACCATCTAGCCCATCACACAGTAACACCAAAGATCCTGTGCTGTATGTGCACCAAACATGAGATTGTATCTACCACAAAGTGTTGAAGATAAAATCTTGGAAAAGTGGGGCTGGAAGGGACCTCCAGAAGTCATCTAATCCAACCCATTGCTCAAGAAGGGACAATTTCTATCCAGAGCATTACATACAAGCCCTCATCTAACCTCTTTCTAAAAGGATGCAATCAATCTTTTTGCACAACTACAAGGCATATTGCAGAGAAAACAAAAGTATTCTAACCTGCTAAAGGTAAAGCAGGGGAACAACAGCTGTTAATGGCCTGCTGTTGCAAAGATGCACTTGACAGACCCAAGAAAGAGGGCCACGCTGTCTGCTACAGAGGAAGGTGGAAACCCCTACAGTCAGTACCAATCTGATCATAGGTTAAAATGTCTTCCTGGTCCAAAATGTAGCAACTTCTCTGACCCCAAGCAAAAACAAGAACGTCCAGGTTTTCGTCCCAGCAGGAGCACTGGCACACCTTAGTCCAAATCCTCAGCCTTGGCTGCAGCCAGAACCCAGTGTTTTGGAGGAAGGTGAAAAAAAAGACCCTTACCTCTGTAACAATAGGAAGGATAAAATATTCCTTCACAGCCCCATGTTGCAACCAGCAAAACCCAGGAGAAAGGGAAAAATCAAACACACCCCATTCTGCTCTGCAGCTTGGAGACAACAAGCATAACTCCACACATCACACCCTCTTCCTGGATAGCCAGAACTCCCCGTTCTGTATCCCCTCCAGAAATGACTTCCAGCTCCTTTAATCTTTCAGAATTAAGCCAATCATGAAGCTGTTTTATTCTCCTCCTGCAGAGCATGGTCCTCTCCCATATCCACCTGTTTTAGGCTGCAGAGATCTCCTTTTTATCTCCCAGCAATTTGGTGTTGAAGGGACAAGGGCTCTTGGGCATCTAACTGTTGCTCTTTACAGAGTGCTCTAGACATAGCTACCCATAGATCATCCTTGGTCAATGCTTACCAATCTTCTCTTGAAAACCTCCTGTGGCAGAGTTTCCATGCTTCCCTAGGCAGTCTGTTCCACAGCTTCACTGTTCTAGCAGTGACGCTTTTTTCTGAAATCCAGTCTAAATCTACTTTATTGCAACTTCAGGCCATTGGTATGCTTTCAGCTCTTCACAACAACAGAAAAAGATCTAAAAGATCTAAATAGCTAGGACAGAAGTATGACCTTATTTTTAAGATGAAATTAAATGACTTGCCCAAGTCACAAACAAAGTCTGCTTCAGAGCCAGGACTGAACCAAAATCTCCCGATTGCCATGCCAATGCTTTAGTCATGAGATCTGCTTGCAGGCCTAAAGCAATTTATCTTCATACTGCTAAACTGAGCCATAGGCTGCAGAACAGGGTGGGCCACCCGGGCCTGACCAACCTTTAGCATGCTAATTTATATAACCCACAAATGCACAATTGTCATTCTGGTTAAAACTGTATAGCTATTTTTTAAACTGCATAGCTAGCTAAATTAACACACTAAAAGTTGGTAGGGCCATTGCCCAGGTGGCCCACCCCGTTCCACGGCCTATGAACTGAACCTCTACAAGCTTCTATTGGCTTCAAAGGCAGCTGCGCTAGATCCACAGAGTAAACTGCTATTGTCTGTATAGATCTTGAAGAGGAGATATTGGACACTGGATAAAATCTGCCAGGACTGCCTTTGAATGTTTCGAAAGTCGTGTCTTTCATGATCACAACATCAGGATGCAAACCAAGCTTCTTGTCTACCAGGCTGTTGTCATCCCTACCAGTTGTATGGGTTTGAAACTTGGACAACATATTGGGAATATCTGAAACTGTGGCAGATTACCATCAGCATGTCTTTGGGAAATTCTCTATATCAATTTGAAGAACGGAAGAATGAATGCCAGCATTCTGGCTCAGGCAAACACCACCAGCATTGAAGCCATGTTTATATGACACCAGCTCCATTGGACAGGTCATGTTGTTAGGATGTCTGACAACCAGATACCAAAACAGTCCCTATACTCCCAACTCACCAATGGTCACTGGCTCTAGAAATAAGTAAAATAAGAGATTTAACACTACCTTGAAGGCTAATCTGAAGAAATACATTATTAACACCAATACCTAGGAGACTCAAACATCCAGTTGTTCCCAGTGATGCCATGGCATACAACAAGACATTGATCATTTTGAATGAGTTTCCCTCACTGTGTAGGCAGATAGACCAAGGGAAAGAGCTGCCTCCTAACATTAGCAGGAACTCCTCCTTGCTTCCAGAAGTATTTGGCATGTCTGCAGTAGAACATGTGGATTTCAGATTGGCTTCCTCAGCCATCTCTGAACTCACTGATGACTCCCCTATTTACTGTAAGATTGGACTTCTCATATTGAGGGACTGCCAATGATGTTCTTGAAATGAGTGCACCCTTTATAGTGCATAGTACTATGCTCCTGCTTTGGACAGAGGGAAGCCCAGTGGCCCCACTATTCCAAGAGTGGGCTTTTAGCTTCAGTTTCACTCTCTCTCTCTAAGGCTCTTTCCACAAGTCCAAAAGAGCTTCAAAATGCTGATAGACTTTGTCCCTGGGGGAGATATGTAACCAGTAGGTATTTGCAGTGACATGGAGAGCCTTGTCCAAATGAGAGGCTTTTAGTAGATAACCAAAAAACAATATTTTAGGATTTTTAATTTCAAATGAAAAGCAGTGCTTAACTGCATGTCCATGCTGGTTGTGTCACCTCTAAAACTGGCCCACAATATCTGGGATTGGCCCATCTCATCTCCTAGACCTACTGTTTGCACCAGGCTTCCCTGCCTTCCTTGCCTGCCAGTCTGGTGTTTGGTCTTCCATAGTATATCCATGGTAACTCCAGTCATATGTTTGTATTGACCAAGGAGGGATCCAGGATTTTGAAAAGTGGGGTGCAGAAAATGCGGCATATTATCACGTATAACACAACACATTTTTCTCCAGTTAAAAAGGAACTAGAAGCTTTACTAATGTGGTAGGAGGTTAGCACTATATTATTTAGTTTAGGATCAAAGCAAACACAAATATTGGAATGTGCACTAATTTGCTAGAGCATATATCAAGTTAAAAAAAAACACAACAAACTAGGAAAAATAGTTAAAAGATATTGTATCGTTAGTCCTGTAGTCATTATAGCTAAATGTACATCTCTTATTCAGGTTCATAAAACAAAATCTAGCCTTCTTGAGTGCCTTGACAGTGCTTCCAATACTTCAGTGCCAGTCATTTCTATACCTGAGTTCATACTATCACACCTGAGTTTAGGTTTTTAGCTAAAGCTATAAATAGTTGGCAGTGCTATAAAATAGAAGAGATACGTTCCTAGAGACAGCTAACAGACAGAAAAATTGCTAAAAAAGTATAGTTTGAATTAGGGTTGGCAAGCTGGTCAATTGACTGCATATTTTTGACTGGTCAAAGATTATAGCAATTTAAAAAAAACAAACCCAACCCTACTTTTTTGTAGTTTGCTTTACAGAAATATGATTTTTAATTGTTTCTTGACATATTTCTTGATGGGAAATTTGTGCTTTTTCTGTATATTATGTGGACCTATTGGCAATTTTTTACAATTTTTGATGGATATTTGACCAGTCAGTTGACCAAACTTCATTTGACGGGTCAAATGCCCAACCCTAGTTTGAACAGTGAAACATCAAGGCCATTAAAAAGGAGATAGGGTGTTTAATACCTGTGGTGCGGAGAGAAATTAGCAGGATAAAGAGCCATGACATCATTGATAATACTATCATGATAATGAGCCATTAAGTTAACTGACTCTCAGCATTACCTGAATAGAAATGCTGCTGCCCTGCAAAGGTAGTTGATTTTAAAGTTTGGGTGGAACAGGGATAAAAGGGGGATGCAACTGTACCACTGCACCCCACTGTGAGTTCAGCCCTGTCATTGATTCACACGTGTTGTAGGACCAATATACATTACATATTAGGACTATCTAAGCATTGGGCTGGTTAAGACTGTGCAGGTTATCTAGAGAAGTTGTGAAAGGGAGTTTTTAAGTGAAGATTAAACAAATGTCTGTCTGGAATAGTTTAGACAGGGATGGTCTTGCTTAGATTGGGGTTGGACTGCATAATCCCTTTGTAGACATGTGCCGGCTTCCCACTCCTGTTCCCCTCAGGACTCACCTGCCATGACTTTGGAGATGGTAAAAAGGATTGGATGTTAATCCCTGGGGGAAGGGGGAGGTGATGAGTAACAGACCATCTGGAAGTTAGCCACCCAGGTGTTGGCCTTTATTGAAACTGCTACAGTTTAGAGAACCACGCTAATTGCCTCATTAACATGGAAGTGGCTGTTTTGCTGCTCAGCTAATTGCCATCTTCCTCTGATTGCTTGCTGAACCTGTTCAGCCTCAGCAAGAGGAGGCTGAGGGGGGACCTGGTGGCTGCCTACAAACTCATCAGGGGAGATCAACAGCAAATAGGTAGAGCCTTTTTCTCCCCAGCACCACCTGGGGTGACAAGGAACAATGGTAATAGGCTGATGGAGAATGGAGTTAGGTTAGAGATCAGAAGGTAATATTTTACAGTTAGGGTGGCCAAAATCTGGAACCAACTTCCCAGGGAAGTGGTCCTCACCCCTACCTTGGGCAAATTCAAGAGGAGGTTGGACGATCACCTGTCTGGGATCTTGTGAACCCAGCATTCATTCCTGCCTGTGGAATGGGTCAGGCTCGATGATCTGTTCAGGTCCCTCCTTACCCTAGCTATTATGAAACTATAAAACTATCTCATGAGTGCACCAGCTATCATGGGAGCAGTCACTGAACACAGGGGGACGGCTTTGGGGAACTGGGTGGTGTAATTAATTATTACCAGGGTGAATGGGCAGCTGGTCCAGCTGCGGGAAAAAAGTCCCACTACGTCCATGGCAATCTGTGACTGCCTCAGTTCGATTATCTGCTCCCATGCAGCTTTAGCATGTGTGCCCGGTTTTGGATGTGATGGGACTTCATACAATCCCAGAGAAGGCCCTCGGTCACTTTGGGGAGAACCCCAAAACTTTCCTGCCACGACTTCGGATAGATCTTCAGTGGTGGGGACTCCCATTGAGGGGAGCTCTGGAGTTGTCGTGTCCCCTGGTGGATATATGTGGGGCTTCACCTCCCCTACACCCTGTCCATACGCCAGCCCTCGAGACGAGCCTCAAGATGTTAGTACGGCTTGCCCTTCCGGTGATGCCTACTCTGGACCCTCGCTCCCTACGTTTTTGTTGGTCTGACCTTTGTTCTGTCTTTGACCCAAGGGCCTCTGGATGTTCTGCCCATGGAGATGTGTCTCAATAGCCTGGTGGTTCCATCGGGCACTGTACGCTACCACTGCCCTTTTTCCCCACCAGAATTCCCTTACTGTTGCCTTAAGACCTATCTGCAACAGCGTAACCAGTGAGAGCCTGCATCAGAGTAAAAGAGGGAGGACAGAAAACCAACGAACCAAAACAAAGGGAAAGGAACTACCCCTAACTGTCTCACCCAACAGCCCCCCTGGCTCACCAAGGGCATTTGGGAATGCCTGATTGCCAAAAAGGAGGTGTACATCCAGTGGAAGGGAGGGGCTATCACCAAAGAGGAGTATACCACCATCGCTCGGGTCTGTAGGGGGCCTGTTAGGAAAGCTAAGGCAGATATGGAACTAGGGCTAGCATCAAGAATCAAGGACAACAAAAAGTCTTTTTTTAAATACATAGGGAGTATGAAGAAGGCACTGGGTAATGCGGGGCCCCTGCAGGATACACTAGGCAATCTGGTGGTTGCACCAAAGGAAAAAGCAGACCTTTTTAATAATTTCTTTGCCTCCATTTTCTTGTTCAGGGACTGGGACCTCCCCCACCAAAATTCAGGACAGACTCAGGAGAGACTCCACCAGGCCTAGGGTCAGGGAGGACTGAGTTGGAGAACTTCTGGAGGGGCTGGACGTGTTCAAATCAGCAGGTCCAAATGCTCTCCACCCCAGGGTGTTGAGGGAGTTGGCAGGGGTTATCACGGGGCCCCTGGCATGGCTTTATGAGCACTCATGGTGCTCTGGCCAGGTGCCGGATGACTGGAAGAGGGCCAGTGTGGTTCCCATCTTCAAAAAAGGGAGGAGGGAGGACCCGGGCAACTATAGGCCCGTTAGTCTTACTTCAATCCCGGGGAAGCTCTTTGAGAAGATTATCAAGGAGGACATCTGTGAAGGACCAGAAGCAGGGATGATGCTCAGGGGCAAGCAGCATGGTTTCATTAGGGGCAGGTCCTGTCAGACAAACCTGATTGCCTTCTACGATCAGGTCACAAAATCATTGAACACAGGTGTCGCAGTAGATGTAGTCTTTGTGGATTTCAGGAAGGCCTTTGACACTGTCTCCCACCCCATTCTCATTAAAAAGCTAGGTGACTGTGGCATTGATGCCTACATAGTCAGATGGATAGCAAATTGGCTGAGGTGCCACACTCAAAGAGTGGTGGTGGATGGGTCATATTCGACCTGGAGGGATGTGAGCAGTGGAGTCCCCCAGGGCTTGGTCCTCGGGGCTGCACTGTTCAATTTCTTTATTAACGACTTGGACGAGGGGGTGAAAAGCACCCTGTTTAAATTTGTGGACAACACCAAGATTTGGGGTGAGATGGGCATGCTAGAAGGGAGGGATAGGATACAGCTGGACCTGGACAGGTTACAGGGGTGGGCAAATGAGAATAAGATGGGATTCAATACTGACAAGTGCAGGGTGCTGCACTTGGGCAGTAAGAACCAGCAGCATACCTATAGGCTGGGGAACTCTCTTCTCAAAAGCACAGTGGCAGAAAGAGATCTTGGAGTCATTATCGATTCCAAGATGAACATGGGCCACCAATGCGAGGACACAGTCAGTAGGGCTAACCGTACCTTGTCGTGCATCCACAGATGCATCACAAGCAGGGCCAAGGAGGTGATCCTCCCCCTCTATGCAACACTGATCAGGCCACAGTTGGAGTGTTGTGTCCAGTTCTGGGCGCCACACTTCAGGAGGGATGTGGACAGCACTGAGAGGGTCCAAAGGGGGGCCACGCGCATGATCCAGGCACAGCAGGGCAGACCCTATGAGGAGAGGCGATGGGACCTTAACCTGTTCAGCCTTCACAAGAGAAGGCTGAGAGGGGACCCAGTGGCTGTCTATAAACTTACCAGGGGGGACCAGTGGGGAATGGAAGAGACCTTGTTACTCCGAGTGCCTCCCGGAGTAACAAGGAATAACGGCCATAAGTTGTTAGAGAGTAGGTTCAGACTAGACATTGGAAGGCACTGCTTCATAGTCAGAGCGGCTAGGATCTGGAACCAACTTCTAAGGGAAGTGGCGCTGGCTCCTACCTTGGGGGTCTTTAAGAGGAGGCTTGACTATTACCTAGCTGGGGTCATTTGAGCCCAGTTTTCTCTCCTGCCCAGGGCAGGGAGTCAGACTAGAAGATCTGCAACGTCCCTTTCAACCCTATATCTATGAATCTATGAATAACTAACTATGAACAAAGCCAAATAAAGAAAAGACTGAAAGAAAGGGAATCGGGCTGGGCAGCCCTGTTCACCACCAGTGCGGGACATTCCTTTAAGCTCTGTTGGCGCCAACACCAGCCTCCGCATCAGATCTTGCTTCTGCCAGTGCTGGGTGCATCCAGCATGGGGGAACCCTGCAGCTTCTCCTGCTCCCGGCATCCCTGCTCATTCCCTCTTGGAGCTGGCTTTTGAATCCACTGGGCGGCATCTCCTGCTGATGTAGCCTGGCTCCAGCTGCAGATGAGCGCTACTGATGAACCGCATGAGTCTTTCTTTTGTTCCTTCAGGTTGTTGGCATCCTGGAAGGGATAAGTTTGTTTCTTTTACAGAGTTTCTCTTCTGGGGTTGGGTTCCTCTTGTCCCATCTTCCCTAGCGGGTGGGGTTCCTTGCTCCCCCCATACTTGTATCCCCAGGACAATCCTATCGAACGGTCACCCCACCAACAGCAGTGGCACCAGCAGGGCCCTGGTGGGTTTTGCCCCCTCTGTCTTCTGACACTTGGGGCATTCCACACAATATCTCTTCACCATTTTATAGAGGCCAGGCCAGAAGACTTGCCACTTCAAGTGGGCTTCCGTATTGTCCCTCCTCAGGTGTCCCCCCATCGGGAGGGTATGGGCTACCCATAGCAAGTCACCCCAGTATTTCTGCGGCACTAGGACCTGTCATTTTTCATACCCCTCTTCCTTATCCTCCATTCTGTACAGGATGTCCGTCCTTACCTCAAAGCGGGGACTCAGCTTTGCCTTCTCTGGGTCTAACACCTCTCCTTCTTGCCTGGCCAGCTGAGTCTGCCAGATGTTCCAGAAAAGTGGTTCCTGCTTCTGTTCTTCCCAGAAGTATCAGTCTCTGATAATCTGTTCTAGGTCAAGGTTTCCCCCCTCTTTGTCTTTGGGAGCCCCGAAATATGCTGCCTCTGGGACATTCTGCCACTCTCCTCCACTTCTCCTTAAGACCTGTGTGATGACTTCCTTCAGATGTGGCCAGTCAACTCCCAGGAGCATGGGGCAGGGAAGGGTCTCTGCTAACCCTACCACGATCTCTTCTGTGTGGCCCATCATCAACAGCCGGAGCTATCTTCTCTTATAGGTATACGAGACCCCATGAATGCAGATCATACTTACGGGTGACTCGGGGCTTCCTAGCTGCATGGTTACAAGGTCCATCCTTACCATGGACTGGGAGCAGCCAGTGTCAACAACCACTGGGATGATGGTGTCTTCCACTGTGACTTCGACTACTGGCTTATTCTGATGACCTGGCCTTTTGTGCCACCCGAAACTACAATCCATTTTTTCATCATGTGGATTCTCTGTTGTCATCTCGGCTTGGGGTCTTTGCAGACAGAATCGGGATACGTGTCCCTTTTCTCCACACCTATTGTCACAACCCAGTTAATCAGTGCCCATGCCACTAGCAAGAGATACCATTCAAGTAGTCAACTAAGGGTTAAAACAAAATCCTGGCGGAGAGCTGTATATAATTTATGCCCATGTCACAAACAAGAAACGAAACTTAAGACTGGTCAGGGTGAAAGGGGATAGCCCTGCCATAAATCCCTGCAATTGGTCAAGAAACAAGCATAAGCCCCTCATCATAACCTCATACGTAACAGGCAGAAAACCTAACCCACTACCTTGTAACCTGATAGCAACCTGAGAGCACAAAGAACTGCTGCTTGCCAGAAAATTAAAGATTCCACATAACGGTTCATCATTGGGTATCTCTGTCAGACACCTCTGTCTATAAATAGTTTAGCAACTTCCGCCCAGGTGGAGAACCCCGGAGAAACCTCTGAGGAAAGACCTGAGTCCATCACCAGAGTAGATTGACGGTCTGATCAGCTGTCAATACTCCCCGTCATCGAAAATCTTGACGTATCAAAGCCCTGAAGGCACGATAGCACATTTTTGGTGCCACGTCCGTCATTGCTTGGCTGTAACCCGTACGTTTGACTATAATCGATGCAACTGTAACAGAAACAAAGGCTCAGCCTGCGTCGCACGTGACTATCCGGGCGACGTAAGTAAACAATCTCCTGTAACCAACACGCGTCTGTGCCTGGTTAATTTCACCCCATCCATCACTACCCACCTGTCAGGTGAAAGTTTTACTGCTCCGGTGGGGGGGGGGGGTGTCAGAAAGCAGCTGCCGGCGCTGCTCTGATCTCCAACACCTATAACATATTATGTCCCTGGCATCCCAGCCTCAGGGTTCATGGTCTATGGATCATGTCATGTCTCCTCTTTTTCCTTTGCTGGGCTCTTCTGGGTGCTGTCCTATCCCAGCCCCTCCCAGGCGCTCCTTCTTGGGGCCCTCTCCTTCTGCTTTAGCCATGATGTAGTCTTTGGCTAGGCACAAGGCTTCTTCAACCATCTTCAGCTGGTGCCACCTTACCCGGCATTGGGTGCTGCCCCTGAGATCAGTCAGGAACTGCTCCAGTACGATGAGGTCCACCACCTCCTCTATGGATTGGTTCTCTGGCTGGAGCCACTACTCCACGAGGTCCCTCAGGGTCTGAGTGAGCAGGCGTGGGCAGAGGCCCTCCATCCCCTTTCAGTCCCAGAAGTTCTGCTGGTATGTCTCCAGGGAGATCTCAAGGCGGTATAGTATTGCCTCTTTTACTTTCCCATAGTCTCAGGCCTTCATTCATGTGACAGCCCAGTAAGCTGCTTGCACGGGGTCAATGAGGAGGGGACCTATGCGCACCACCCAGCTGCTCAGGTCCCATTTGCAAGCTGCAGCTGTCCTCTCAAAGGATTCTAGGTAGGCCTCTACGTCATCCTGGGTGGTCATTCTGGAGAACTGGGAGCCTTCCCCATCCCTCCCCAGGGACACCGCTTGGGCTTCAATTTTCATGCTTATATCCTGCTGCTGGGAGAACAGTTGGATCCTTGCCTCAACTTCCTGCATCTGTACTCATACTATCTGCTTCAATTGTGCCTGTTGGCCCTGTAGCAACTGTAGGGTGATGTTGTGGGCCTGCTGCCAGTCAGTTGGGGTTTGGATGTCCATGGACTCCATAGTTCTCTGGTGTTCTCATGCACTGCCTCCGCGTTCCTGGCCAATGCACCACTTCGTAGGCGCGTGCCGGCTGCCGCTCCTGTTCCCCTCGGGGCTTGCCTGCCATGACTTTGGAGATGGTAAAAAGGCTTGGATGTTAATCCCTGAGGGTGGGGGAGGGTGATGAGTAACAGACCACCCAGAAGTTAGCCACCCAGGTGTTGGCCTTTATTGAAACTGCTACAGTTTAGAGAACTGCGCTAATTGCCTCATTAATGCAGAAGTGGCTGTTCCACCGCTCAGCTAATTGCTGTCTTCCTCTGATCTTCTCCTGATCTTGGCAGTTTCCCAACCATCCCAACCACGGAGGATGATTGCCTCTGGGGCTTCCCCAGGGCAGAGTTCCCCGGGCTCCCATGGGTTTTGCTGGCCTCTCGCCATCCACAGCCCTCCGGGTAAGTGTCCCCAGTCTCATCGGCTTGCCACAGATCCCTTGGTCCTCTGCTCGAGGTTTGTTTGCTCCACCGTGCCCGCAGTCTCTCTGCTTCACTCCTCTCCAGTTCCCCGAGGACAAGTGCTGGATCTCTGGCTCCTCCTTTTAAGTGTGACGGTGGCTATAATCACTGTCATCCTTCCCTGGTGTGCTAACCCCCGACCACTGTGCTCTGGCTCTCTTTTATTTGTGTCCCTGGTTTACCCTGTAATGGGGCTTCCACTCAAGCCCCTGTTACACCCCTGACTAACTTTTGAAAGTACTACATAACGGCACAGTAACAGCCTGTACTGTAGTGTGCATGGTTATTTTTAGCTGCTGCATCACCATAGCAATGCGCTATAATGAGGGAGCGTATTGCTATGGTGACATAGCTGCAGCATCACTGTGGCTGCTGATGTTGCTACAATGATTCATCACATGTAGATATATGCACATTAAGTCCCAATCCAAAAGTGAGTGGGTAAACTGAGTCATGCATATTTTTCATAAAAAACCCCAAATTCCCCACATTTTCAGAGTCAGTGTAAAAACTGCAAGAACCTGGAAATCAGGTCTTAACTGACTTGTCAAGGGCCATAAACTCAGTCAGTAGTGAAGGCAGGATTATTACTCTGAAGTTCTTAATTTTCAGCCTGTGAGCTCAGTATCTACAAAACCATGCTGTCTGAGGATTAAATGAGAGGGACCTGATAATCTTGTGGGAAAGAGGGAGATTTATGGCTTGTACAGAAGAAGGGTGTGGGGGGGAAACAGGCAGGAGGATAGATTTGAAAACCCTTTTGAAATTCAAACAAACATGAAATGCTGAGAGCAGTTTGTTTTATTGTCTTTTAATCAAATGGTGCCCTATCTTTTTCTCGTTTGGCTGCAGGCAAAGGTGTAAAATATTTAAAGACTGTTTCAAGCCAGCCAGGCCACATTTATTCCTGGTGTAGCTGTAACAACTGCAAGGGAGTTACATTAGGAATTAATTTTTCCTGCTATGGCTGCATCCAGATGTGCAGGCACGTGTGGTTTGTGGCACTGCAGACCTCTTTGTGGTGCCACAAACTGCACACCTGGAATGTTAAAACATGCTCCACACTACAATTTTTGCTCTCAGTAGCAAAAAATAAAAGGTGCAAAAAAAAAAAAAAAGCGGCATTGCGCATGCAAGAGGAGTGTGCACCGGCAGACATGGAGGCTTGGCCCTCGCAGATGACACTGGCTACTGGCCAAAGCATCTTCACACGTTTAGTTGTCCCCAGTTCCTCCAGCATGGCGGGAGCCCAGAGTAGTGGCGAAAAGGCAGTTTTCCCAAAGCAGGGCATTTTACCCCACACCAAAGCACATATGCTGGGGTGTGCACTGTGGCAAAAATTAGTGTCCCATATTTGTGCCACTTCTATTTTTGCTGCTGCAAGTGCATGTCCCTGCATGTGGGGATGTGCCCTGTATGTTTTGTAATATAGTCCCCAAAGAGTGAAAGGGTCATACATACTTCTTCAATAATACAGCAATTCCCTTCATTCTCTGCAGTAGGTATAGATGCTTGGAGCAGTACTGAAGGACATAGATGAGGTTAAGTAAAAAATGTGAAACAAGTGGGATTTATTTCCTGTAACATTATTTTAAAAGGGATCAACATATTTTTATTTGAAAGCTTGTCAACAAACACCATCAATAAGTGATAGTTTTTTTATGAGGTCAACTGACAGAAGGGAGACCTGTTCAGCTGGAAGTTGAGAACAACTCAACATCTCTCTTGAATCGAGGCATTGCACCACTGTTTCGGCAATTGGTAGCCACTAGAGATTCAGTAGTAACGTGAATAGATCTGGCCAGGGGATGAATGTTTTGTTGTGTGACAGCTTCCAATTTCAAAACTTTGATTAAGTTCTGCATTGGAATGGAATCGAAACCTTTCGAACACCATCTCCAAATGAAATGGTGTTGAAACACCTGTTTTTTGGAGTGCAACAATCAGGTTTTCAACTTGGTTCTCTCTGTGAAAGAGACTAAAGAGTTCAACCTAGACCTGAATCCCTCCCATCAAAATACTTTATCAAAATCAATATTTCTTCACATGACATTTTGGTTTTGAGATGGTGTATTTATTTGAATGAAAAGCATCTTCTTGAATGTTCTAGCCAACTCTAAGCATAACATTGTGGTTAACATTTCAGGTTGAGTAAATTATTGATCATATTGGCCCTTTCAGGTTTGGTTAGGAATGGCATTCTTCATTTCCTGTCCTGAAGTGGTGTTTAAGCTCTTAAATGGATGCTTCCTTTTA
Organism: Alligator mississippiensis; assembly: GCF_030867095.1. Lineage (NCBI taxonomy): Eukaryota > Metazoa > Chordata > Crocodylia > Alligatoridae > Alligator > Alligator mississippiensis. The sequence continues at coordinate 25,033,915 of NC_081833.1, forward strand.
TTCATAAATGATAACTTCTTCATTGCTGCATTGCTTAATTGCTTTATATATTTCTTGTTCATATACTTGACAGGAGTGTTATAAGGCTTAACTACTAATATCTGCAAAGCACTTGAGACTAATGATGAAAAACACCTTCACACCTGTAATGTATACATTACTACAAGTATTTACTACTGTAGTTCCATGGGACCTCATGGCACTTTATAGACATACAAGGAGTAATGCTCTGAGCTGATGGCCAGATTGCAAATCTGCTAAGTTTAGTCATAAAGAGTTGTACTGTACTCCATGAAAAGCCCCATTAAAAATCAAGGAGGTCATTTGTAAAGTAACCTCTGCTCATGAGAGGAAGAGAAGTAAAATCAAACCCTGTGTTTTGAGCTCTCACATTTTGTTCCATTTTTTTTAATACAAGCACTATTTTAGATCAGGTTCAGAAATGGGTGGAAACTGTACAAGAGAGGAAGTTAGTTTGGGGGAGGATGGCTAGTTGTAGTGCTGTGTGAAATTTCACCAAGTGTTTCATTTCAAAGCTGTTACGACACGTTTCAAGCTCAAAACAGCAAAATCTAAATGAAACAAAAAGCATTGAAACAGCTTCAAAGTGAAACGAGGGCACGCGAAACATTTCAAAAGTTTTGAAGTTTAGCAGGATGGTGGCGCCCTCCCTGTATGAGGCATGCAGGGAGTACTTGAGGGAGGAGCTGCGCAAGGCAGGGCTGCAGGTAGCTGTGTACTTCACCTCCAACATCTGGAGCAGCTGGGGTGGAGATCAGACCAACCTCTCCCTCACAGGGCACTGGTGTGATCAGTCAGGCCAGATCAGGTAGGTTCTCCATCAAGCTGAGGTGATGGATGAGTCTCACATGGCAAGGGAGATCGTGGTGGCCATGAATGGCATGGTACAGGGGTGGCTCGCTGGGCAGGGCAAGCTCACCCATGGGTTCATGGTCACTGACAACAGGGCCAATATGGTCAAGGCTGTTCATGATGCCAATTTTATTGACATCTGCTGTGTGGCACACAAGCTGCACCTCATAGTCAGGGATGCCTTGGAGGGGGACAGGGCTGCTTGTGATGGCGCCATCACTACCACCTAGCTGATTTCAAAATGCAGGAAGGTGGTGGCCTACTTCCACTGCAGCATCAAATGGGGCAAAATGGTGTGGGAGAAACAGGCAGAGCTGAGCATCCTGCAGCACAAAACCATGCAGGATGTGAAGTTCATAGGCCTGGCTGTGAAAAGTTGTTTGTAATTTCTCTTTCAGGATCAGGCTTAAGAGACTGGAGACAGAGTGGGTTTTTTGTGAGAAATGTGCCCTCCCCCCCCAGGTAGTTAGGTATTCTTGTCTTTGATAGATTCTGGTGTGCAGTTTGTCAGGGTACTGGAAATATTTTGGCAGGTTTTGTGCTTTGAGCTATAGGAAGTTGGCTTCTGGTGATGAAGTTAGGTTAGCAAGGTTCGGTACTTGTTTAAAGTTACAAACCACTTTTCACAGCCGGGCCTATAAACTTCACTTCATCAGCCTCCTAGGTACAGAAACTCATGGACTCAATATAGACATTGGATTTATGACACACTGTGACCTGCTGGACATCTGACTCCCCAGGTACCTCCCCACTTTTACCTGCTACATCCCTCTTTCCCCCTACCTCAGCCTCTCTCTCTTACCCCCTGATGCCTCCATTTTCACTTTCACTGACTGGCTTTCTTGCCTGCATTGCATACAAGCCTCTGACTTCTTTACTACTCCTTCTGTCCAGGAAGAGCACACACACACACACCAACTGCAGGTGCTTCCTCAGCCTGATGAAGGGTTTTTTTAATGCAAAAGTTTGCTAAGCTATATTTCTGTAACTATTCAGTTGGTCTACTAAAATATACCAGATTGACCCAAAGAACCTTGTCTGCCATGTCCTTAGACCAGCACGGCTACAACCTACACCCCTAGCACCTATCGGATGACCAGAAGGAGGCAGGGCCCTGGGCACATCTAATCCCCAGGGATGGGGCTGGTAGGGAGAGTTCTCTGGCAGCTGCTGGAGAAGAAGATCCTGAAGGAAAGGAAAGAAAGGCTTTGTGACAATTTGGCTGCCTGAGATGCTACTGTGCTGTAGTACACTGCTTACCTGATGTTATTTAAAGTGGTGGACCAGAATGAGGCTGTAGGGGAGGAGAAGTTCTCATTGGGGCACACTACCATGTCATGTAGAGGCCCAGCGTCAGTGAGGGTATTCCTTAACAGTGTCACCTATGTCAAGAGTTTTGCTTGTCAGCAGCCTGAGGTACAGTTTCCCAGAAACCCCTGTGCCTATCTCCTTGAAACTTGGCAGATCCCATGCCCTCAGAAGGGGCTACCATCCCTGCTGTTTTCATCCAAATCTGCCTTAGCGCACACACAACATGAGTTGAACTTTCAGCAGTTTGAGGTACCATTTCCCAGAACTCCCTGTATCTAGCTCCGTGAAACTTGGCAGGCTTCATGCCCTAATAAGGGGCTACCATCCCTGCAATTTGTATCTGAATCAGCCAAAAAATTACAAAGTTATAGATATTTGGGTGATTCCCCATTATATTCTATGGCCAAATCTTCGAATCTCTGAATCTCTCCAAATCAGCGCTGAATCTTCCAAAGCCGATTCAGTCAAACCAATTTGGGACAGTGATCCAAAGCTCTGAATTGACTCACTGTTCTCTGAATCAGCTGAATCCAAATCAAATACTTCCCTATTCTCACAGGCCTACTAACTAGGGCTGTGCGAAACACCATCGTTTCGTTTTGATGTCCATTTTGCCATTTGGAAGGGACAGTGTTTTGTTTCATCATTTTGTTTTGAAGTACTGTCCCATTTCATTTTGTTGAAACTGTTTTGCTATTTTGACTTGTTTCGCCATTTCACCCATAGGCTATAATGGGGAATCATGAAAATTCCTAAAATGTTGTCATTTGTTGTCTGATTCAGATGCAAATTGCAGGGATGGTAGTCCCTTCTGAAGGCATGAAGCCTGCCAAGCTTCAAGGAGATAGCTGTGGAGGTTTCTTGGAAACTGCACCTCAAAGTCTTGAAAGCAAAATTTGCTGCCTCCTGTCATCTGGCACGCAGATGTGGGGTCTCACACCCCTGGGAGGGCTGTGGGACTATGCCAGACTCCTCCTGGGGGTGCGGGCCCCCGGATCTGCACCAGATGACAGGAGGCTGCCCAGGCTGCCGTGGCACAGCCCACACCCAGTGCTGGGGAACACAGATGCTGCCACTAGTCCCAGGCAGCAGCAGCATTCTTCTGTCATCTGGGTGCAGATCCAGGGGCCCACACCCCCAGGAGGGGCTGGCAGAGCCAATCTGCCTACCATGTGGGCATGGTAGGATGGGGCCATGAATGCCATGAGCTGCCTAAATCCTGGCCGCTCAACTAAGGAGAAGGGCTGGCCATCCACAGCAAGTATCTCCCCAGCGCTCTGGGTGATCTTGCTCACCCTTGCAACACACCCCACTTTGTCTGTGGCTTTCCCCCACTGCTCCAGGGTGGCCTGCCTCTGCTTTGGGGGGACAGGGGCTTTGAAGCAAGTGGGGGATTTCCCTTCAGGCATGCTCCCACTGGTAAGGGGCTGAGGAGGAAGAAGGGCAAGGGGGTGCTATCTCCTGAGATGCATCAGCATCATCGTGGTGGTGAAGTGTTTCACCTCATTGCCTCAGCTGATCTGCCTTTGGCAGTGCTGGCAGATAGCAGCTAGTACCCAGTTTGGATTTGGATTCAGCCAATTCGGGGGATTCGGTGATTCAAATCACTGTCCTGAATTTATTTAGTTGAATCTGATTCAGAGATTCAGCTGCTGCCAAATCTCTGAATCTCTGAATCAGCCAGGGCCATCCCCTCTGTTCTCCAAGCCCAGCAAAGGCTGCCCTGCCCTCTCCAGCTCCTGGCACTTGAAAAAAAACCTGGACTCACCGGGTGCTGCCGGGCAGGGCGGCAACACCTGCTGCCCGCTACTGCCCCACACTGCATGGAGGGGCTCTGCATGAGCCCCCCAACCCTCCCCTCCTGCTTTCCCAGCCACCCCCATGGCTGCCCCACCCCCTGCGGCTCTGGGCCTTTAAGGAAAAAAAAAAAAAGAACCCCCCCCTGGCCTCACGGGTTCCTGCCAGTGGGGGGTGAACCCCACTACCCCCCCACTGCCCCACATTGCATGGGGGGCTCTGCACGAGCCCCCAAAGCCCCAAGGCCGCTGCAGGAGCAGTGAGTCCTGGGGTTTTTCTTGTTTTTTTTTTCCTTAAATGGCTGGAGCTGGGGCAGGCAAGGGCAGCCATGGGCAGGGCTGCGGGAGCAGGCAGGGGATGGGGCCTGGCAGGGGTGCCCCCATGGTCCCCTCCCACTCCTCCAGCCCCCCGTCCCCCACCCCCTACTTACTGGCTCTGAGGCCAGCTGCAGCTCCCTTCTGCAGTGGGTGGGGACTGCCCAAACCATGGAAGTTCTCTGAATCTTTTCTGAAGATTCGGAGAGCTTCAAATTGATTCAGACCTTTTTATTGGTCCCCTGATTCGATTCAGATTTGGAGATTCGGCCACCGGATTGAACTGAATCTCCTCTGAATTGAATTGGCACCCAAAGCTTTGCACAGCCCTAATAATTAGCCTTTTGAAGAATGGAAATATAATGCAGTGATCAGGTTGAGAACCCAAGCTGTGAGAAGAATCAGGCAGAGGCCTATGCCAAAATTCTGGGTGGCAGCTGGAATGAGATGGGGAATACGTCTCTGTTGGAAAAAGATTCACAGTAGACTTGGATCACATCAGTTTGCTAATTTGAATATGCTAACTCCTGGTAGAGTAGGTAGACTGTTATCCTCAGTTAATTTTATATTCTGGCTTCCCATATGTTATTACTGCCTACAGGAAGGAGATATTCTACAGACCACAGAACAATATCTCAGATGTTTAAAACCTGCAAGCTGAGGTCAGAGGTTGTGAAAAGAAATTAGGAAAGGAATCAGCACTTGGGTAGGTAACTTGGAGACATATCATTTGAGAACACGCTGGCTTCCTTTTACATTATGATTTCAAAGCTAGCTATTGGGGCTCACCTCTATTTCATTTATCTGGAAAGCAAGTTAGTTAATTGATTCTATCCCTGCTAAGACTTGAACTAAAGATCTCTGGGCCTGAAAAGCAGCAGGCTTTGTCATGTGAAGAGGAACATTTTCATTAAGTCACATGAGTTTGTTGCCTTTCCAATCCTCTAGGGAACAAGACAATTGCCTGCATCCTCCACCTTAACAAGCACATGACTCCAAGAACAAACTGCTGTTCTAGTGAAATGAATGCCACATATTCCAGCAGGCATGTACAGCAGTGTAGCAGCAGACTGCATGCAGGAAGATGGGCAACACAGTTGGGTGCTAATGTGAAGGATCTGAGGCCCTGCTCTGATGCCAAATCAGGATTTTGAAGCTAGTATGATTTGGATGAATTCTGCACTGCTTTCTCACCCATGTATTGAAATGAACTGGGCATGAATCAGCACCGACATGAGCTCATGTGTGCCAAATGGGGCAATGAGGTGCTCTTTGTTACCTAGCTTTATTAGAACCATTTGTTACACCTCTGGGGACTCAACCCTCCAAGCACTTGCTCCTTGTTCAGGCATGTTTTAAGCAATCCTCTTTTGTTCATACCATTCTCTTGGAAATGGGCAAGGAAAGCACCATGGTGTTGCACCGTGTAGCTTGGAGAAAAACAGTATAATTAGAATAAGGTGCACAGTAGTGGAAGTCAAGATGCCAGACCCTGGTTGTATCCAATTGCTGATCTCCTCTGCAATATGGTCCAGCAAACCATGTCCCTTCTCAGCCCCATGCCAAGGATGGGGCTAGAGGGGAGAATGCTTAATCTCGGCTCTGTTGCAGACTTGAAGTGATTAGTCCAAGGCCAGTAATTTTCTTTGTTTCCTCTGTCTTTTGTAAAAACACGACTACTGGTCAAACGTTGCCTGCAACTACTTAAAATGATCTTATGTCTTTAATGGAAGGAAGGGTAGTGTTGTGATTGCATCATAGCTCAGGCAGTGCGCTAATCTATTGCTACTTCTATGTGCTTTACACTTTTTTTTTTGGACAGCCTTGTAGTATTTCATGACTCTCGTATAGTCCCAGCTCCTGGAGTCCTGGAAATCTCCACTAGCATTCAAAAAATGTTTTTAGCTTCCATTACATGGCTGGAAATATGGATAAGTCTAGGAAAATAAAAGCGGGGAAGTTCAAAGGTGGAAAGGGGAGAGATATATGCAAGTCCAATTGAAACACAATGGGATAAAGTGCCTGACTCCCTTAGGCCAGGCCTATAGAAGGAAAGCTTTACATTACTTTAATCTATCATTCTAGTAATACATTGTATAAATACAGTTTATACCCTACAATATGGTTTTTGCCAGAGTAGTTATTCCAGCCGCCTCTAGTTATTGTTCACTATGAATTATATGCAAGGGTTATTAATGGCATTGACTGCTCATCTCCAACCTGCATACCTGGAGAGCTCTTACTCAGTAGTACTGTGGTCACCATGCACAGTTGTTTGCCTACGGCTCTGTACTAGATGTTGAGGATATCTTGTATGTCAGCATTTGGTGAAGCAAGATATACCACAGGAGGCAAACCACTCCTTTGTTTGTTCTTACTAACAGAAAGGCTACTGAAGTGCTTCAGAGCTCCCAGCTAAGTTGGGACAAAGATGTGATTTCTATATTCTGGCCAGCATGCTGTGTTCTGCACCAGATAAAAGCTTTGCATAGTTTACTTCCATCTGAGAAGCAGGAAGGACCCAGAAACTAGGGGTGTGCAAAATGGCCCCTGTTCGATTTGGATTCGGCCTGAATTGGGGACAGTGATTCGATTCGTTGATTCAGATCACTGTCCCCAATTCAATTCAGCCGAATCCGAATCTGAAGATTCGATGCTGATTCGAAGAATCAACAATTCAGACATAGACACATCTTTAAATGTTTTTTCTACATACCTTGAGATACCAGGCGTGGCTTGTAAATGTTGCAATGCTACTTGGAGGGTACATGGAGCGTCCCACAGGAGTGTGGGGGGGGGGGAGGGGCCCTCCACATGCTCGGCGGCAAACCCGGAAGTGTACTGAAAATACTTCTAGTCCACTTCCGGGTCCGCTGGGGAGCATGCTAGGGCCCCCCCCCCCAATTCCCCCCCCCCCCCCAGCTCAGTGGTAAGCCATGGGGGAACCCCAGGTGCCCCCCCAGACCCAGGAGGCACCAGTTGCCAAGCCGGGGGGGGGGCATGGGGACACCCCCCAGCACACTCTCCAGCAGATACAGAAGTGGACGGGAAGTGCTTCTGGTCCACTTCCGGGTCTGCTGCCAAGCACGTGGGGAAGCCCTCCAAGCTGCTGTGGGACACTTCATGCACCCCAACATCTCAGCATTGATGAGCTGCCTGCTACCTAGAGGTATGTAGAAAAAACATTTAAAGCTGTGTCTATTTCCGAATCCCTGAATCTTTCCAAATCAATTCGGAGGGTTCTAATTTGATTCGGAGAGATTAAATGGTCTCCTGATTTGATTCGGAGATTCAGCTACTAAATTGGGCTGAATCTCCACCAGATTGAATCAGGGACTGAAGCTTGCAGTACGGTAAAGCCTAGAGAGCTCAACCAATATTAGGGCTCCATTGTGCTGGGGGCAGTGGAGACAGAGTAGGAAACAAACCCTACCTTAATGAGCTTGCAGTCTAATTAGGCAAGCAACTGGAGAGAAAGTGGAAGGAAGAACAGAAGCATTGAAGGCCTTGTCCAAAGTCACCCAGTAGATCAGTGGCAGAGCAGAGACTAGAACCCAGGTCTAACTGGTAGTCCACTACCCTAGAACATATTACCTCCCAATCAGACAGTGGTCTGTTCCACAATGAATCCACTGAAAGAGGGGTCCCTGTCTTGTAATGTGCTGCCAAATGGGAGAAAGGCTAGGGCAGGGTCCTTAAGATACAACCTTCAGAAATGTTGGCCTGGACATTGCCTCTCTGCTAGAATGATTCAGCTAAAGGATCCACCTCAGACTAATATCAAACTTCAGTCCCTGATTAGACTTCAGTTGGTGAAAGGAACTGGGGTTGGGTGTTTGTCCCCGCAACTTCTGTATAGTGCCATGAAGAGTGATGGCTGAAATCTGTTGCTGAGGAACCAGGAAGGTGCAGGCATGGACAACGGTGTGTTATGGGAAGCTTTCCAGTTTTGGTTTGTAGCATTTAAAGTTTACATGAATGAGCTACAGAAGCACATATTACAATGAGGGCTAAAAAACTGGGGAGAAAAGAAAGGAAAGAGACTGTAAAATCCATCTTGGAAGAGGAAAACATATTCTTATAAAAATCACCCAAACAAGGCTGGAATCAGGGGTGATCCTTCATAAAAGATCAGATACAAGTGGACAGAACTAGGAAACAGAAAGAGAATGACATTAGATGGGGACAACAGTAGCTGCAGGTACAAGCTCTGAGCAAGGGGTACTGTGGAAGTTGCATCACCCCAAGAGGTGTTGCGACTCAGAGATTCCTCCTCCCACCCCACTCTGTTTTCTTCATGTTTCAGGATAGGGGTAGCAACATACTCCTGGCCCCTACAGCATTAATGTGCTTCCTTATTGGTTCATCTACTTTGGTAAGTGAGGGTGGGACTGGGAAGAGAGACTTTGCTGGCCCATGTACATGTGACAGAAGTTTAATCTTCAGGGTTGCATTTTATGCCCTCTAAATTGAAATGGCGCATTTTATTTTTTCAGTCACAGTTTAAACATCATCCACTTTAAATCTCATGAAATGCTCAGTGCATTATTCACAGTAAATAACTGCTGGGGGAACCGCATAACAATCCACCCCACTGATCTCTTCATACTAAATTACACCGGGTGTGCTAGGCAGACAAGGTTCCTTGGGTGAATTTGATACCTTTTATTAGACCAACCCAAATAGTTGGAGAATAGTTATTAAGCAAGCTTTCAAGTTCAAAAACCCTTCGTCAGGCTAAGGAAGCTTCAGCAGTCGGTGTGTGCTCTTCCTGGATGGAATGAAAAGTGAAGAAGCCAGGGGCTGGGCTGGGCTGGGCTGGGCTGGGCTGGGCTGAGGAGTCAGTTGCCAGGCAGATTATAATGTATCAAAAATCCAATGTCTATATTTAGTCCCTGATCTCTAGTATCCAGCAGGTTGATGAAATGGAGCTCACAGGCTCGTCCCTAGGAAGTGCTGTGTAAGTTTCCCTTGAGGATCAGGACTGAGAGATTGGAGAGAGAGTGGCCCTCCTGTGAGAAATGTGCCCCACCGGTAATTGGGTGTTTCTGTCTTTGATGGATTTCCGGTGTGCGTTCATTCTGGTGCGCACTTGTTGTTTGGTCTCTCCTACATATTTTCCATCAGGGCATTTGGTGCAGTGGATGAGGTATACTACATTCCTGGAGGTGCAGCTGTAAGATCCTGGGATGCTGATGGCTCTGTTGTGGGGTGTAGTAATAGTGGGGGTAGTGGAGATGTGTTGGCAGGTTTTGCATTTCTTGTCCTGGCACGGTCTGGATCCTTTTGGTGTGTTCTGGGCTTGAGGAAGTTTGCTTCTGGTGATGAGGTTGGTGAGGTTTGGTGCTTGTCTGAAGGCTAGGATGGGTGGCTCTGGGAAGATCTTTTTAAGAATAGGGTCTCTTTCTAACATGGGTTGCAATTTTTTGAGGATTTTCTGTACAGGTTCAAGGGATGGGTGATACGTCATAACCAGCGGTGTACAATTTGTGGGGGGTTTTCTTCTGTACTGCAGCAGTTCTTCACGTGGTATCTGGGTGGTTCTTTCAAATGTGTGATCTACCTCTCTGGAGGAGTATCCTTGCTGGGTGAAAGCCTTTTTAAGGTTGGTGAGGTGGCAATCCCGGGTGTTCTCTTCAGTACAGATGCGGTGGTATCTGAGGGCTTGGCTGTATATCACAGCTTTTTTGGTGTGTTTAGGGTGATTTCTGGTTCTGTGCAGATATGTATGTTGGTCTGTGGGTTTCTTGTATACTGTGGTCTGTATTTTACCCTTCTGGATACTGATCATTGTGTCTAAAAAGGAGATGCTGGTGCTGGAGTATTCTAAAGAAAGTCAGATGGAGGGATGGTGATTGTTGAATTTCTGATGGAACTCAATCAGAGACTGCAGGTTCTCAGTCCAAATGATGAAGATGTCATTGATGTATCTTAAGTATAGCAAGGGTTTGATGGTGCAGTTCTTGAGGAAGTCTTCTTCCAGGTGGCTCATAAAAAGGTTGGCATACTGTGGGGCCATTTTAGTGCCCATAGCTGTTCCCATCATCTGGAGGAAGTGTTGATTATTAAAAGTGAAATTGTTGTGTGTGAGGATGAAGTGTATAAGGTCAGTGATATCTTTGGGTCTGTATTCTGAGTTGTAATCTTGTTCCTGGAGATATGTAAGGCAGGCTTGGATGCCATCCTGGTGTGGGATGTTGGTATATAGGCTGGTAATGTCCATGGTGGCTAGGAGTGTGTTGCTGGGAAGGTGGTCTATGTTTTTAAGTTTCCGTAGAAAGTCTGTAGTGTCTTGTACAAAACTTGCTCTGTGGGTGACAAGCGGTTTTAGGATTGATTCAACGAAACCTGATATTTCCTCAGTTAGGGTCCCATGATTGGGTATGATAGGTCTACCAGGGTTCCCTTATTTGTGGCTTTTAGGGAGCATGTAAAAAGTCCCCGAGTTAGGTAGCGGGGGGACCAAGGTCTGTAGTTTTTCTTGTAGTCTTGATGGAAATGATTTGATGGTATTGTTGAGTTTTTTGGTGAAAGGGGGAGTAGGATCTTCTTGTAGTTCTTTGTAGTAGGTGGTGTCAGAGAGCTGTCTCTTGGCTTCCTACTACACACTGCTAATCCCTGCTACAGACCAGTGATGTCTATAGCTCGCTGATATGTACAGATGAACAAAAGTTTAATGAATTTAAATGTGTCATTTAATTAAATTAATTATTTTTTACACATATTTTACACATATTTTTATTTTTTTTTAATTTTTACACCAATATTTTTATATTTTTTGTTCTTATTATATTCTTATTCCTATCTTTATTTTTATTCTCATTTTTTTTTTAATTTTTCTATTTTTATGTCATCAGGTAAACCCCATTTCATGTGTAAATCCTCTTGTTTTTTTATTTCACTTAAATAGTCATCCCTAGAACAGGGCACTGAAATTCTCCAAGCGTGTATAACATGCGCATAAATCTGCACCCTGTGAATTTCTTATATATATATCTTCACATGCATATTGGAGTGTTGTAGTGCACTAATTGGAACTCCAATAATGTGCTCCCTGCATTATCTCACAGGGGGTCCATGTCCCAGAAGGTGCCTGGAACCCCCCTTCTGTACCCACATTCCTGCATTCACATTCCTGCACTGTTGGGAGTCATTGTTTCATTGAATGTTTCTCTTCCGTCCCCATGCTGTGCCCACCAAATTCAAATCCACATGCCAACCATCCAAGCTCCCCCACTTCCCCCACTAACAAGAGACCCTGGCCCTCTGGACATACTCCACTGCCCTCCAGGAGACAGGAGCAGAGAGCTTCTTATTATCACCTCCCCCCTCTCCAAACAGGGTGCTGAAATTCTCCAAGCACTTATAATATGTGCATGAATCAGCATCCCATGAATTTCTAATTTTTTCATGCGTGTATTGGACGTTGAGTTAATGTGACCATCAATAGGTAATGCATTTTAATGTCCTTGCTGCATTTCACGCCCCCATACACACAAAGTAAAGGAAAACCTGTAGACTTCAGCACTCTCTGGCTCCTCCCTCCTCCTCCATGATCATGGCAGTCCCCCCACTACAGACAATGTACTTATGAGACAGACAGAGACAATGTACTCCCCAACTAGAGACAATGTATTTATGAGACAGGCAGAAGTGTTGCAATGATTTTTTTTTTTTATTTATAGAAACACTAAATGGTAACTGCTGAACAGTTTAGCATTCAGCACTGATTGATCGGTGGCCTACAAAGCTCCCTCTCCATCTGCAGCAGCCAGCATGTGTGCGGCCAGGCAAATCTGCACAATGGCTCCCCAACCAGTGTTTGCACGCTGATCATAGGGGGTACTATGCCCTGCTTGCCCATGTCTCTGTCTGGCCTCTGCCTCCTGCACTTCCTCAGACCAGGACTCATGAATACCTCCCCACTGGTCGTGCAAATATTGTGAAGCACACAGGCTGCCACAATGAATGCAATAATGCTTTCTGGCTCTACCTCAGGCTTGTAGTTCAGTGATCTCTACTGTGCTTTCACATGGCCGAAGGTGCATTCAACAGTCATCTGGCATTTGCTGAGGTAGTAGCTGAATACCATCTTTTGCCAGTCAGTAACTTGTCCTCCATATGGCTTCATGAGCCAGGGCAGGAGTGGGTAAGCTGCACCTCCTATGATAAACGGTGCTACAGCAACACCCTGGATCACTGAATTGGAAACCCTGGGTGCATATTGCCCTTTCTCCATCATGCCAAGCAGTGGTGAGTTTTGAACGACATGCACATCATGTGCGCTGCCTGTCCAGCTTGTATATATGTTAGTGAGCTGTCCTTGGTGACCAACTATGGCCTAAAGAATCACTGAGGCAAATCCCTTCCTTTTGGTGAATGATTGGCTCCCCTGGGGTGAGGGTAGGACCAGGATGTGTGTGCTGTCCAATCCACCCACACAGTTAGGGAACCCCATGGCCTTGAACCCTTCAACAACTTCCCTGGGGTGATGGAGGCAGATGAAGCTGTTTGCTGCGACATCCTGCAGCATCTGGCATACCTCACATATCGGCACCCCAGCCATGCAGGGAGCCATGCCAAACTGGTTCCCGATGAAGTGGAGGCTGATGGGGGTGACCAGTTTCATGATGGCCATGGCCACCCTCTTTTCTGGTGCAATGGGGTGATGCATAACAGTGTCCTGGAACTCAATGTGTGGGAAGAGCAGTGAGACTATGCACACAAATGTGTCCCAGATCATGCAGAAGCTCTCAAGCCACTGTTGATCATCCCAAGTTGACCACAGAACCTGTCAGCTTTGAGATCCACACCTTCCTCTCAGTCCTCCAACTCCAGGTTACGGCCCCTCAAAAGCTGTTACCTCGTGTTGGTGCCTTTGTAAAAGGTCCATCATAGTCTGCATTGTGTTCAGTAGCAGTATTTCTGCATTATTGAGTGCCTCCATTCTCTGGCTGGACACCAACAGAGCATCCAACAGTATCTGCTTCTCCTCACTGATTCTATCAGGATTCATCAAAGCCATGTTGTTATGCAGGACACTACAGTTACTGTTTTGCTCAGAGTACCACCTGCTTGCGCTAAGGGAGTTGAATAGCTAAGGCTGTTGAATAGGGTCATTAGCATTATTATAGCTCTGCTCTTTACATTTCAGTTCCTACACACCTCAGAGTCCTGTAACTGCCCCTCCTCTAAAAACTTGAGGTGTCTGATGACCCCAGAAAGCCATGATCTGCCCAGGGTTGAAGATAATAGTGGAACAATGAATAGTGAAATGCTTAGTGGAACAATGAATAGACCCACCATGAATATCATTCCAGCAAACATCCCCAACCCAGCACAAGCCAGGGAAGAAATGTGGCTGTGAGGTCCCTGTGCTCTTTTTTAATAGGTCCCATTAGCACATCAAGAGCTATGCCAGACATCGAGGCACCAGAACCACCAAGTAATATCGCAGTTACAAATGTCTGAAATCTCCCTACACTTGGTTTTCGATGACATGCACTCAGTGGAAAAAAGGCAGACGTTGAGAACACTGAAATGGCCAAACCCCAAATTAAGGATTGTTGAATATGGACATTAGCATTAACAGCCCTGCTCTTTACATTTCAATTTCTACACACCCCAGGTTCCAGTAACTGCCCCTCCTCTAAAAACTTGTGGTTTTAGGTTTTGGGGGGATAATCCCCTGAAATCCGTCAAGCCTTCAGTGGAAAAAAGGCAGGCACTGAGCAGAAGACTGAATGGACAAAACACGAATTCCCAGCCCTGCCCTGCCCCCCCGACTGCACAGACCAAATAGATCATCCCCCCACCCCCAGAGCACAGTTGAGCAAGTGCTAGGTCAGACAGTGTTGCTGGGATGGGGGTGGGTGTGCTTGAAGGGACAGCTGCATTCCCTTCAAGCTGCATTGAAAGCTGCCAGGCAAAGAATTTTGGGTATGTGTGGCAGCAGGCCATTAACAACTATCCTTCTGGACAATGGGGAATCTGGGGGACAATTTGGGGCAGGCTATGGATATCACAGGTGTTCTGTTAGGAAAGGACACATGAACAGATTTCAATGAGTGCTGGTACTGAGAAACAGTTCACACCTGCATAGTTATGCATATGTGGAAACTCAGACCTACATGAATATATTCCATACACATGTCTATATAACTGTTCTATATAACCCCTCTCTCAGTGACTCATTTTGGCTCCAAAAATATACTCAACAGAGGCGCCAAAGAACAAGCCATGTCTGCCAGGTTTGGAGCAGCAGCCAAATACTTCCCTAAGCCATGGCCCCAACTGGGCCCAGGAAGAATCGGCAGATTTGATTGATATTTGTGGGGAACAAAAGGTTCTGAAGCAGCTGGAAAATCAATTAAGTAAGCCAGTTTATGCAGCCATTGCCCAAGAAATAAAGTTGCACAGCCACAACCAGGTCTGGGCACAGTGCTGCAGCAAAATGAAGGCTCTGAAATGTGCTTTCCATTGAGCCAAAAGCCAGAATTTTTGTTTGGGGGAAGGATGCACAATAGTCTGATTCTATGAGAAGCTGCTCTGTATTCTCACAAAGGATGCAGGTGGCGCTTCCTTCAATTCTTCAGGATGATAGGGGTGCAGGAGACCACAGCATCACCTAGCCTGCAGGAGTCCACACTGCAGCAGGTAGTGTGATATGCACTGTGCAGCCTTCAGGCAACTAGTTGGAGGTGGGGGATGAGTGCTTGCAGCAGCTGGAGGCTGGGGGCAGCTGAGATGAAGTTGTCTTCATCATGACCCCACTCTCCCCAATGCCTTGCCCACATAACCCAAAAGAGGAGGATACATCGGATTCCATGATGGTTCTGTCCCCAGAATTGTGGGACATGCCAAAAATTCAAGAGACCCAAAGATCAGTGTCAGTGCTGGATGTGTCCAAAGCTCCATGCCCGGGGACTTGTAAGTTATGGAGAAGGGGCACTAGATCAGTTTGTGTGACTAGGGCTTACATGGATATAGCCCCACTTTTGCACAAAGGCCAAGTGCAGCAAGGTGGAAGGGATGGCATTAATTTTGTAAGTGGCAAATATGTCCTCTGCTTGCACTTGTACGATGTTTCACTTACATGGGGGTGGACATGCTGTGCCATCTCTTAAAGTTGCTTGGAGGGGGTGTTAATTCATTTAGTGGCAGGAATTTGTGATTTGCGGGTGGTTGTGTTAATTTGCCAAGTGGCAGGGATGCTGCTTGGCAATCATCAATAGTCCATCTGCTACAGGGAGTAAGGACGAGATCTTTGACCATGAACACCTTTCCCTCCTTCCCCCCCATTCCTGTTACCAGCTACCACATTTGCTGGAAGCTGGGGATGTGCAACTGAAGTGCAGACACCAGCATGAACCGGAGCTTAGCGAATGCATGAACGCTGCAGCAGGCAGTGATGCAGCAGTGATGCAGCAGGCAGTGATGCAGCAGTGATGCAGCAGGCAGTGATGGTCAAGAGATAGCATGACAGAGGCTTTGGTGGCAACCTTGGATTCACAAGTATGGTCCATGGAAGAATAGCAAGATGAACTACAGGAGGTGTATAGAAAGGTTGAAGAGCGAGAGGCAGCAGCTTACAGAAACATCATGGCCAGTACAAGGGAATTCCTTGACCTGGCCAGACAGTGCCATCAGGATATTGCAGACAAACAGTGAATGGAGGGCATGTTTAGAGAGGAGCTCCTCAGATGCATGACTCTGGCCCCTATTCAAGAGCTGCCACCCACTTTCCCTGGTGACCAGCCAGATGACATCCATTGTGCATGCCCCTGTCTGTGAGCTGACCCTCATAGAGGCCCCTACCCATGATCAGTCCCCCATAGCAACAACCTCAGTGACAGCCACTGTACCTACAAGCAAGGGACACTTCTACTGTAGCAGGCCAAGGAAAACACTACTAAACTTTAGGGATGAAGGGGCAGGTGAGAGATAGGGGGCACAGTGTGGGGGGGCAGGGGAAGAAGAACCTATGATGGGTGATGGGGTTTTAGTTGTTAGTGCCAATGCTTCTGTAGGAAATCAGGGAGTGGGCATTGTGTTCCTGCATTATTTTGGTTCTGCTTCAGTTACTGACAATAAAATAAATGCCTTGGTGAAATTAAAATGAATTTTCATATATGTCTGCCTGCTGTAATGGGAAAGGTTGTAGAGGCATGGGCTGTGGTGGGGAGGTAAGCCAAACCAAAGAAAAGCAGGCTTTTCAGACACATTGCACTAATGGAAGAGGACATGCCCACCTCTGGGCTGATGGGGGCGGGGGGGTTACCCAGAATATGGATACTGTGGGGTATGGCAGTGAGCAGTAATCGAGGGTGCTGCACAGCACTCATATTTCCCCTGAGCACATGCAGCTTCTCAGTGCTCCTTGACCATCCCACCTAAGGGGGAAACTTACAGGAGCGGGGGCTTTCAAGGGCCAGGCTTTTATTATTGTGACCAGAGAAAGACACAGCAGCCAAACCAAAGTTGGGTGGTGGTGGGCTGGCCCAGAATTTTGTTAATGCAGGGAGCAGTAAATGGGTGGGTGCTGCACAGAACACATAATATTTCCTCTGAGTGCATACAGCTTCTCAGGAATCAGGAGTTCAGCTGATGATTGGCAATGGAGGAGAACAAAGCAAATTCAAAACCAGGCAGACAGGCTTGACTAAGTGTTAATTGCCACTATTGAGAGACAGGTGTGCCCATCAGCAGCTTATGCAAGCCCCTCAATTTACAAGCATGCAAACCTCCTCCCCTAACCCTTCTACACTTGCCTCTTACACACAGGGAACATGAAGTAAAGAATCGAACAAAGCAAGTATAAACCTTTATTTACAAGCCAAATATTAATCATAATTAAACAAACCACAGAACAGCTTTCATAAGATAACAATGCATAATTACAACAACAGAGGAATTTCTTTTTACTACCGTAATGATGAATGATTTGTGAAAAAACATCAATTGAAGCAATAATCATTTCTTACTGAAAGACCTTGGCTCTAAGGTGGACTTTCCAAGCTTGACTGTGAACTGGTGGATGGCGGAGCGTGGATCTGTACTGGCCTCTCCCACTTCTGGGCAGGAGTGGGGCCAATGACCATCAGGCATAGAATCATTGCAAGGAGCCCGGCCATTATTTGCCAGTCCTCCTGGGTCTGGGAATGCCTCCTGGACTCACAGCGATTCCTGTCATGCTGGATGGCCATGAATCTGCCCATAGCCAGATGGTCTGTCTCACCATCTCACACAGCCAATGCTCACAGTCCCTGAAGATGTCCTGTCCATGTGTGTATTGGTGGCAGCCTGCCTCAGTAGCCTGCGTGTCCTCAGCAGTGGTGTTGCAAGCAGAACTAAAAATCAAGAAATGTGAGATATAGAGTGAATTAAGGACACTCAGCACTCTAAAAAGTTGTACTCAATGAATCTTAAAAGCAGATAAGAAGTGGGCATCCCAAAATGACCGAGAAGGGGTACCTGGCCATGGGTGGTAACAGGCCCCGAGTGGCTGCAAACAAGTGCCTACCTGCTTTGGCCGTTGATGCGCGTCCTTGCTATGTGTTCCCTTGTATCTCCCTGCACTGCCCACTAATTCCCGTGGTCTTTAAAGTACTGTCCTATGCTGTCCCCCTCTCCCCCTTCACCTCACAGCCCAGCCTAATTGCAGCTGTCAGTTCAGGTGACAGATGACTTAAAGGGTCCCTAGAGCGTCACGTACCAGGTGTGGAGGTCGAGCTCCATGGTCTATCCTCCTCAGAAGAAACAGTAGGCGACATGACCAGGACCCTGCCACTACCTTTTCCACTGGAGCCTCTGCAAGTTACAGTGGTGGTTGCAGAGCCATCCATAGGGGTGTGCAGAGCCCAGAGCATATCAGCCCATGTGGGGTCGGGGTGTGGCAAGTGGCTGATGTGCAGCGTGAGGGGTGGCAAGTGGCCGGAGCATGGTGCAGGTGTGTGTTGGGGGGTGGGGGGGGTGGCGAGCAGCCAGAGCATGGAGCCAGCAGTGCGCGACAGATGCAGCAGGGCCTGTATAGTAGGGCTGTGTGAACTTTTGCCCAACGTTTCATTTCAAAGCTGTTTTGATGTGTTTCAAGCTCAAAACAGCAAAACTGAAATGAAACAAAAGACTTCAAAACAGCTTTGAAACAAAACAAGGGAACTCAAAACATTTCAAAAGTTTCTAAATGTTTCAAGTTTAGAAGCCAGGCTTACTGGCTTCAGCGCCAGTCCCAGCCAGCAACACCCGCCTCCTGTTATCTGGCAGGCAGATCGGGGGCTTGCCCACACCCCCGGGAGGGCTGCGGGAGCTGTGCCGGAGTCCTCCCAGGGGTGCAGGCCCCCAATCTGCCTGCACCCAGGCTGGGAAGTTCACACAGCCCACACCCAGCACTGGGAAATTGGTGCTGCCACTGCCCCCAGGCAGCAGCACCCAGCTCCTGTCATCTGACAAACAGATTGGGGGCACACCCCTCCCAGGAGGACTCCAACACAGCCCCCACAGCCCTCTCAGGGGTGCCGGTGGGCCCTCCATCTGCTTGCCGGCTGACAGGAACTGGGTGCTGCCACCTGAGGCCAGTGGCAGCCAGAGCCATCCCGGGGGGGCGAATCAGGGGAACCGCCCTGGGCCCCCCACTTTGGGGGGCCCTGTGGAGCCAGGTAGAGTGGCTGTGGTGATTCTGCGCCACCGCCGGCTTCACGTCTGGCCACTTGCTACCCTCCCCTCCCCCCCCCCCCCCCCCCGATACTGCCACAGCAGTGGCGGTGTCTTTGCATCCAGGGCACACAGGATTGGGGCGGGGCAGGTCCCTGCATGAACTGATTTGCCCCAGGCCCCGCACCCTCGACCCGAGGAGGGTGTGGGGCCCAGGGCAAATCAGTTTGTGTGTGGACCTGCCCCCACCCCAATCCTACATGACCTGGATGCAAAGAAGCCACCGTCACTGCTATCTGACTACTACCCCATGCTACTCGTCCATGTGGCCACCAATGATACTGCCAGGGGAGACCTTGAGCAGATCAAAAGTGACTACAGGGCTCTGGGTGCAAGGGTAAAGGTGTCTGGGGCTCAGGTCATGTCCTCTTTGATTCTTCCAGTCAAGGGAAAGGGCCCAGGCAGGAACAGGTGCATCCTGCAGATCAATACCTGGCTGCGCAGGTGGTGTCACCTGAAGGCATTTGTTTTCTTCAATCATGGGATGTTCTTCCAAGAAAAAAGATATCTGGGAAGAGATGGGATCCACCTGACAAAAAGAGGGAAGAGCATCTTTGCAGACAGGCTTGCTAACCTAGTGAGGAAGGCTTTAAACTAGGTTCGCTATGGGGTGCAGACCAAAGTCCGGAGGTAAGTAGGGAAGTGAGAGACCTGGAGGAAAAGCAAGCAGAATGGGGCAACAGGGGAGGTGTTTTTTTTACTTCCTGAGAAATCAGGGTAATTGACTAGTTATCTCAGGTGCCTGTACAGAAATGCACGGAGCCTGGGAAACAAGCAGGAAGAATTGGAAGTCCTTGCACAGTCATGGATCTGTGATGTGATTGGAATAACAGAGACTTGGTGGGAGCTCTCATGCCTGGAGCACTGAAATGGATGGGTACAAATTGTCCAGGACAACTGGCTGTACTTTAAAGAAATCTGATTTAGAGCACAGGAACAAACCATCCTGATGCACAGGAAAACTAGCAAGTATGGCAGAATACCAGCTTGACTTAGCAAGTGACTCTTCAGTAAACTAAGTCCCATAAAAGAAACTCATAAAAAGTGGAAACTTGGACAAATAAATAGGCAGGAGCATTGCTCAGGCATGCAGGAATTAAGTCGGGAAGGCCAAAGCACAACTGGAGTTGCAGTTAGCAAGGTTGTGAAAGGTAACAAGAAGAGTTTCTAAAAGTATGTCAGTAGCAAGAGGAGAATCAGGGAAAGTGTGGGTCCCTTAGTGAATAGGGGATGCAATCTTGTGACAAAGGATGCAGAAAAGGCTGAAGTGTTCAATGTCTTCTTTGCCTCAGTCTTCACAGGTAAGGTCAGCTCCCAGACTACTTCACGAGCAGCACAGTTTAGAGAGGAGGAGAGTAAGAAGAGGAGGAGAGCAGCTCTCATTGGTGAAAGAACAGGTTAGGGACTATTTAGAAAAGCTGGACATATACAAGTCCATGGAACTGGATGGGATGCACCTGAGGGTGCTGACGGTGGCATTGATGCCTGCACAGTTGGATGGGTAAAAAATTGGCTGATGGGGTGCACCCAGAGAGTAGTGGTGGACAGGTTGTACTCAACCTGGCGAGATGTGAGCAGTGGGGTCCCCCAGGGCTCAGTCCTCGGGCCCACACTGTTTAACATCTTCATCAGCGACTTGGACGAGGGGGTGGAAAGCATGCTGTCCAAATTTGCTGATGACACTAAGATGTGGGGTGAGGTGGACACACTTGAAGGGAGAGAGATGCTGCAAATAGATTTAGACAGACTACAAAAGTGGGCAGACAAGAATAGGATGGGGTTCAACGTAGACAAATGCAGGGTGCTGCACCTTGGGAGAAGGAATCCACAGCATACAAACAAGCTGGGGAGTTCCCTTCTTGAAAGCACAGAGGCGGAAAGGGATCCTGGAGTCATTATTGACTCCAAGATGAACATGAGCCACCAATGCCAGACCACAGCCAGCAAGGCCAGCCATACCTAGTCATGCATCCAAAGGTGCATCTCAAGCTGGGCCAGAGAGGTGATACTCCCCCTCTATGTGACTTTGGTCAGGCCGCAGTTGGAGTATTGCGTCCAGTACTGGGCGCTGCACTTCAAAAGGGATGTGGCCAGCCTGGAGAGGGTTCAGAGGAGGGCCACCCGCTTGGTGAGAGGGCAGCAGGGTAGGCCCTATGAGGAGAGACTGAGGGACCTGAACCTGTTCAGCCTCTGCAAAACGAGACTGAGGGGGAACCTGGTGGCTGCCTACAAACTCATCAGGGGAGATCATCAGCAAATAGGAAGAGCCCTTTTCTCCCCAGCACCACCTGGGGTGACAAGGAACTGTGGTAATAAGCTGTTGGAGAATAGGTTTAGTTTAGAGATCAGTAGCCAATATTTTACAGTTAGGGTGGCCAAAATCTGGAACCAACTTCCCAGGGAGGTGGTCCCCGCCCTTTCCCTGGGCAAATTCAAGAGGAGGTTGGACGATCACCTGTCTGGGGTCTTGTGAACCCAGCATTCATTCCTGTCTGTGGCAGGGGGTCAGGCTAGATGATCTGTTCAGGTCCCTTCTGACCCTAGCTACTATGAAACTATGAAACTATGAGGGATTTGGCTGATGAAACTGCAGAGCCACCAGCCCTCATCCTTGAAAACTCATGGCAATCAGGAGAGGTCTCAGATGATTGAAAAAGAGCAAACATAGTGCCCACATTTAAGAAAGGGAAAAAGGAGGATCCAGGGAACTACAGACCAGTCAGCCTCACCTCAGTCCCTGGAAAAATCGTGGTGCAGATCCTCAAGGAATCCATTTCTAAGCACACAGAGGAAAAGAAGGTGATCAGGAGCAGTCAGCATAGATTCACCAAGGTAAAGTCATGCCTGACCAACCTGATTGTCTTCTATAATGAGGTGACTGGCTCTGTGTATGCAGGGAGGCCAATGGATGTGATATATCTTGATTTTAGCAAAGCTTTTGATATGGTTTCCCACAACATTCTCGCAGGCAAGCTAAGGAAGTATGGGCTGGATGAATGGTCTGTAAGGTGGAGAGAAAATTGACTGGAGCATCGGGTTCAGAACGTAGTAATCAATGGCTCGATGTCTAGTTAGCAGCCAGTATCAAGTGGAGTGCCCCACGGGCCATTCCTGGGGCCAATTTTGTTCAATGTCTTCATCAACAACCTGGAAGATGGCATAGAGTGCACCCTCAGCAAGTTTACAGATGACACCAAGCTGTGGGGAGTCTAGTAGGTATGCTGGCGGGTAGGGCTAAGTTTCAATGACCTAGACAAATTGGAGGATTGGGCCTAAGGAATCTCATGAGGTTCAACAAGGACAAGTACAAAGTCCTGCACTTAGGATGGAACAATCCCATGCACGAGTACAGCCTGGGGGCTGACTGGCTGGGCAGCAGCTCTGCAGAAAAGGTCCTGGGGGTTACAGTGGACAATAAGCTGAATATGAGCCAACAGTATGTCTTTGTTGCAAAGAACACTAACGTCATACTGGGCTGCATCGGTAGGAGTGTAGCCAGCAAGTCAAGGAAGTGATTATTTTCCTCTATTCAACACTGATGAGGCCACATCTGGAGTCCTGTCTTCAGTTTTGGGCCCCCACTACAGAAAGGATGTGGACAAATTGGAGACAGTCCAGTGGAGGGCAACAAAAATGGTGAAGGGTTTAGCAGACATGACTTATGAGGAAAGACTGAGAAAAATGGGCTTGTTTAGTCTAGAGAAGAGGAGACTGAAATGAGATTTAATAGCAACCTTCAACTACCTGATGGGAGGTTTGAAAAAGATTGGAGCTAGACTGTTCTCAGTGGTGGCAGATGACAGAACAAGGAGCAATGGTTTCAAGTTGCAGTACAGGGAGTTTATGTTAGATATTAAGAAAAGTTCTCTCACTAGTAGGGTAGTAAAACACTGGAACAGGTTACCCAGAGAGTTGGTGGACTCTCCATCCTTGGATGTTTTTAAGACTCAGCTAAACAAAGCTTTGGCTAGAATGATCTAGTTGGGATGGTCCTATTTTGACAAGAGGTTGGGCTAGATGCCCTCCTGAGGTCCCTCCAAACTCTAATTTTCTATGACATTTCTATTACAGCTATCATTGCTAATTCCATAAATACTATATCATCTATAATAATCTGTAAGGTCTATCTTTGTCTATATTACTCTTTGATTACAGCTCTCATTTCTATTTGTTTCTACACCTGGATCCCCAGTCTGAATCAGGTTATCATTATGCTAGGGTCTAAACAAATTTATATAATACAGAACATGAATGAAAAGACAGGAAAGGTGAATTATTAATAAGGTGATAAAACTGGGAGGCCTGGTTCTCAGATTCATCTGAAGGGGAGAAACAGAGTATGAGAGAGATGTTT
Source organism: Alligator mississippiensis (assembly GCF_030867095.1). Taxonomy (NCBI): domain Eukaryota; kingdom Metazoa; phylum Chordata; order Crocodylia; family Alligatoridae; genus Alligator; species Alligator mississippiensis. The sequence goes on from NC_081833.1 coordinate 25,057,273, forward strand.
ATTTCTCCCTAAATTGGGAGGCTGCTCTTTTTTGGAGTGTTAAGGAGCTGAGTTGTTATGGTCCATGAACTGGGTAAAGTACAGGAGACCATGATTGTATTTCCTAGCTCAGCCACCAACCTACTCTGTGACCTTGGGTAAATTGCTTTCCCCTCTCACCTATTGTTAACTAAGATTTTTGAGATCCAGAGATTGTCTATTACTTTTTGTGTTTGTACAGCACACAGCTCACTTAGCCCCCAATATTCATAATTAATAGTAATAGATTCATAGATTCATAGATGCTAGGGTCGGAAGGGACCTCAATAGATCATCGAGTCCGACCCCCTGCATAGGCAGGAAAGAGTGCTGGGTCTAGATGACCCCAGCTAGATGCCTATCTAACCTCCTCTTGAAGACCCCCAGGGTAGGGGAGAGCACCACCTCCCTTGGGAGCCCGTTCCAGACCTTGGCCACTCTAACTGTGAAGAAGTTCTTCCTAATGTCCAATCTAAACCTGCTCTCTGCTAGCTTGTGGCCATTATTTCTTGTAACCCCCAGGGGCGCCTTAGTGAATAAAACCTCACCAATTCCCTTCTGTGCCCCCATGATGAATTTATAGACAGCCACAAGGTCGCCTCTCAACCTTCTCTTGCGGAGGCTGAAGAGGTCCAGGTTCTCTAGTCTCTCCTAGCAGGGCTTGGTCTGCAAGCCCTTAACCATACGAGTGGCCCTTCTCTGGACTCTCTCCAGGTTATCTGCATCCCTCATGAAGTGCAGCGCCCAGAATTGCACGCAGTACTCCAACTGCAGTCTGACCAGCACCCGATAGAGGGGGAGTATCACCTCCTTGGGTCTATTTGTCATGCATCTGCTGATGCACGATAAAGTGCCATTGGCTTTTCTGATGGCTTCGTCACACTGCCGACTCATGTTCATCTTGGAGTCCACTAGGACTCCAAGGTCCCTTTCCACTTCCGTGCCACCCAGCAGGTCATTCCCTAGGCTGTAGGTGTGCCGGACATTTTTCCTCCCTAGGTGCAGCACTTTGCATTTCTCCTTGTTGAACTGCATTCTGTTGTTTTCTGCCCACTTGTCTAACCTGTCCAGGTCTGCTTGCAGCTGTTCCCTGCCCTCCGGTGTGTCCACCTCTCCCCATAGCTTTGTGTCATCTGCAAACTTGGACAGAGTACATTTCACTCCCTCGTCCAAGTCACCAATGAAGACATTAAAGAGTATTGGTCCCAGGACCGAGCCCTGCGGGACCCCACTGCCCACACCCTTCCAGGTCGAAACCGACCCATCCACCACGACTCTCTGGGTGCAACCCTCTAGCCAATTCGCCACCCACCGGACTGTGTAGTCATCCAAGTCACAGCCTCTTAACTTGTACACCAGTATGGAGTGGGATACCATATCGAAGGCCTTCCTGAAGTCTAAGTATACGACATCAACCCCTACTCCTGCATCCAGGCATTTCGTAACCTGGTCATAAAAAGAGACTAGATTGGTCAGGCATGATCTACCTGCTACGAACCCGTGCTGGTTTCCCCTCAGCATAATTTGTCCTGCCCGGCTCTCGCAAATGTGAGCCTTGATAATTTTTTCAAAGATTTTGCCGAGGATGGAGGTGAGACTGACATAGTAATAGTGGCAATGAAATTGAAAGATCATAGAATTCGGGACCAAAGATGTGACACCTATTTTTCACAGATTGGTCATACTGTTGTTACAGGGCTGCTCACACAACCAAGGCCTTTAGGATTTGTTTGTTATTCAATCTGCTTTCTAGTTGAGTTAGAATTTGTTGCATCTTTCTTGTTGCATATACTCAATCACACCACAAGAGGGCAGTAAAATGATACATATTTTTACCAGTCAGTGGGCTTCTGATACCTGAGTATAATCTTTCTTCACACATTATGAGGGTTTGAATTCAGCAAAGAAATGAAGTTCCTCTAAGTCCAAGAATCACCACAGTTTAGCAGAATACCAAAACCCCACCCTAAATATCTATCTAGGTTTGCATCTACTTTTATCCCACTGGAAGTTTCATAAACCTCTAGTGCAGTTTCATAAACCTCTAGTGCTTGCTTTGTTTGCAATAAGTTGGGTGAAAGTGAAAGGGTAATAATGATTGCCACCATCACTTTCCCTTTAGTGGAACCACAGTGGACCTCTGTATCTTGAATACTATGTGACTAAACAGTTGTTTTAACAAAGGCAAAAGTGTAGGAACTTTTAGACTAAGTGTATTTTACAGAAGAGGAACCAAAATGAAAACAACTTACCTGACATGCTAGTGTGTGGATGGCAGAGCCAAAAACATAATTCAGATTTTTTTATGCTAACCCTGAGCTCCTTTAAACCAGTAATTCTCAACCAGGGTGGTGAGAGCTGTTCAAGGGTGCTATGGAGTGCCACATGACATTACTGCTCTTAGGTGCACAAATACAAGTCACAAGATAAACTCAGAGGTAGGAACCCATGGTCTTAAAACCATTCTGACCTGCTGTGGTCTTTCCAAGGTCTTTGCAACAGAAGAATTCCTCTGTTCGTTTTTCTGCACTCAGAGAATGAAAACGAAGAGCTGGCATTTTCAGAGGGGTAGCTCAAGTCTATCAAGGGGTGCTTTGAGTCTAAGGAGGGTGGCTTAAGTCTAAAAAGGTTGAGAACCCCTGCTCTAAAAGTTCAGCCTATTTCCCAGTTGGTGGCAGTATTCTGATTTTAAACTCTTCTGCTGTCCAGACTTGAGAGATTAATTTATCATTTCAGTCCAGACAATGAAAGAAACCCATTTTTCACTCTCTTAAATTGCCTTCCTCTTCTTTCTTAAGGAAGATACTATGTCCCATTTGATTATGGTTGCTACTGGAAGCTGTGGAGAATAGCTAATAAATGACCTGGGTGGAGATGTGAATCAGGGGATGGCCAACGTAAACTTAAAGGGTCAGATGCTATCTGTGCCATTCCATGAGTTTTCATCAGTGTAAGAGATGTCCAAGGCCTTCTCAATACAGCTGGTGTCCTTTACTTGTTGGTGAAATTAACCTGAATTGAGAAAAGCTATTTTTCTGTCTCATCTCTGCCATAGACTCATATGGGTTTGATCCTCCGCTGCTGTATATTGGCATCACTCCACTGCAATAATTTACGCCAGCTGAGGATCTGGCCCAGACGTCTGCCCTTAATGATCTCCCATTTGATCCTCAACAGGTTTCAGCACCGCAGATTATGGCATCTCCCTCAGATTAGCAGAAACCACAGGATGCTGAAGAGGTTATGAATGGAGAAAAATCCCTATTAGGGCATGCTGCCCTCTCCCATAATGTGACATGGTAGAAAACACTTTGGGGAAGACAAATGGCTTGGATTTGGAGGCTGTCCCTGCCATCCATCTTTAAATAACCAAAACCAGTTTGTGGGGATTTAAAAAGTGGCGCTGAGGTTAGAAGAAAAATTCCTCCAAGTTGATCTGCCTGCATAAAACATAAGGGACAGATATCCTCCAGCAAGAAAGCTCCATAACCTGCAACCTTTTATTTCTCATTATTTCAAATTCTGCTCAGGAGTGGACTTTTCTCCTCTGATCTTTTTTTTCTGTGCTTCTCCCTTACTTATCAAATCCCTCATTGCAAATTTAAAAAAAAAATCTAACCATACTACCCTATATAAACAACTCTGCTTCCAAAATGAGCCACACTATGGGGACATGAAAACAGTTTAGTGTATGTGGGCTATGCCTCAAGAATGTATTGCTACAAAAATTATTTTACCATTAGTCAAAATCCAGACCCTGGTGTAAAAAAGGAAAAAACAAAACCCTGGAGAAATCTTGCAATGATTTAAAGACTGGAGGGTCTCTAGAACTGTCCCATAAAATCCCAGATCTCTTGGATCTCTGTCCTTTTTGTGCTGTAGTTTCCTCAGTTTTAAGCTAATGGCTAGAGGTCTTCTTAAAGGAACCTTGTGATGTTTGGAGTTGCTGGGCACAGCATGGACTGCCCTGATTGGTAAAGGAGGATATTCGCTCAACACAGAGGTCATCTGCCAAGTGCATGCTGCATAAAGGGAAGATTCCATGCATTCTTTGGGGAATTACTACTTTAGGACTCGATTCTGCAGCTTTTGATCAGGTGAAGCTCTGATTGAAGTTGGTGGGAGTTTGTGCCTGCCTCAGGACAGTAGGCTTGAGCCTGAAATGGGATAGTTATGCCAGCTTCTACTATGCAGAGGGGTGTTACACTTACGTTCCTTTTAAGTTACAAGTTTCTTCATGGTACTATGCTTCTAGCCTTAATAATGTTGATTCTTCCCTGTCTTGTTTGGGCTCGTGTCTTTGGGCTTTATTCATCCCTCAGTTCCATTCATTCAGCCTTTCTGACTTCAGTGGGATTCCACGGATAGAAGAAAGAACAATATGTTGGCCACCAACATCCCCCAGTGGCCACTATGATAATCAGATGGTCCAGTTCTTCTCTTGCAGGTGAAAGAGAAATCAAACCTGCAAGTCCCATGGACTTTACTAGAAGCCTGATTGTGCCCTGAGGGCAGAATGGGCTCAGACTGGGACTTGGCTTAGGATGCTCTTAATGACACTCTGAGCAAGAGGATGGATTCCAGCTTTTTCAAAACTAAATCAGGACCAAAGCCCAGTAGTATTGAAATCAATGGAAACCATTGACTTCAGTAGATTATAGAGCGATGATTCTCAACCAGGATGTCACAGCACCCAGGGGTACCTTGAAATCCTTTCAAGGGTGCTGCAGGGTGCCAGGAAATGCTAACAATGATAGGTGTGCAAGATATTATTCAAGATATATTTTATTCACAAGATAAAAGATAGCAAACAAGTATCCCAAGTGTTAAAACCACTCTGGTTTGTTATGGTCATTCTGAGGTCTTTGCAACAGAAAAATTGCTGTTATTTTTTCATAGTGAGAAAACCGAGTGAAAACTAAGAGCTGGCATTTTCTGAGGGGTGTCTCAAGTCTAAAACAGTTGAAAAACACTGCCCTAAGGGATATTCAAGCAGTGCTGCCAAACTTTGTACAAATTGGCATTGTTTTTCTTCAGGGTCATTCCATACCTGACATGAAAGGGTTATTTAGCAGCTTTGTTTAAGGGGAAATAGGAGTCAGGAGTTCTGTTCCCAGTTAAGCCATTCAATCTGTGATACCTTACATATTCTGCTTCAGCTCTGCCCCAGTTTTCTTTTCCATAAAATGGTCGTAAAATTTAACCATTTCTATATAGCTCATTGACTTCTTCCAGCACATGCTGGAGATGAGGAAAGTTTGTTAATTATTGCTAAACAGGACTTTGTGTATCTGTACACACTGTTCATTTGTTTGTTTTTTAATCATATTTTGCATTTCTAGATCATGGTTCATTCAAGGCTTTCAAAGTATTCTATATGCATGAATTCAGCCTCCAAAAGGGGGGGGGGATATATTTTTACCCCTGTTCTTCAGAGACATAAACTGAGGCTCAGAGAGAGTTTGGCGAGATGCAGCAAGTCCCTGGCAAAAAGCCAGGAATGATGCTCAGGAATTTGTGCCCCTTCCTCTGTCCAGTAGAGCACATTCATTACCCTTGTCATAGTATCTAGTGATGGACCAAGACCATGTCCTACATTGTTATTATAGGTTTGTGGTCACTTCATAATTTGTTAATCAAAGAACTCATCCCTGCAGCCTTTACAGAATAATTAATCAATTAAAACCAACCAAAATCTAAGGTAACCAAAGGATAAATTAATGTGATTCTTACACCTTCAGCATACAAGATTTTTACAGCTTTAACCATGCTGCTATAAGTTAAGCAGACAACCACCCTCTATCAGTTTAAGCATGCATGTACTTATTCCTGTAGAAAGGTATGCATACCACGACAACTTATTCCTCGTTGAGAAGGGTGATCAACATCGCAGTATGTACCTGCATTTGTTTGGGGCAGGGTTGGGGGAGGAGGTTTTATTGACTTGTAATTCTTAATATCACAACCACTGCCAAAACAGTGATATCAACACAGAGACTATCAATCAAGCCTTAAAGAGGATCTGATTCCTTCCCACCCTTCATGCCCCTTTTCTTGACAGGGCTCCTTTAAAATTCTTTGGTTCAGGGACAGGGATAAGTGAGTGGTGTTGATTGAGCATTGTCTTAGCAGTGAACACTCCAGCCTGGCCCAGCTGGAAGATAGCTTCCTAATGCATTTCAGGACAGATGCACAGTTCCCTTTCAGACTCCAGTCTGCTCATAACTAAAATACATGCCCCCTCCCCTCTTTGCCTTCCTCCCCAGTTCAACATCTCTCTTTAGTCACCCTAAGTGGCTTTCCAAAAGGGTTTATCTGAAATTCTTTACATTTTTACCCTACGTACTATACATGGAAACCAACTGGGCTCTCAGACGCATTGCCCTGAAATCAGTGCTTAATGTACATCTGGTTGCTAGTGTGTCCAGAGTTATCTAGAGGAGACGATCCTATTAAAGAAGAGTACAAAGATCAGACTTATGCCCACTGCGAACATGCTAGTGATAAACCTGTACCAGGATTACATTCCTTTTCTGGGACTCCCAGCCTTGCTAACTAATCCCTTATAGATGAAGGATTAAAGAAACACTGCCTTGTAAAATGCATCCAACATGATTAGCTGTTTTGAGTTTGCTGTGAACAGTGGCAGAATTTAAAACAGTGTTTCCCAAACTTTTGATACCTGGGATGCATTTTTTTTCTGGACTAAAATTAGCATCACACTTGACTCTTATACCTGAAAAGGGGGGAGAGGGGTATGTACCATTGTGCCTGACCTTTTGGCACCGCAAGTTAGATGAGCGATGCTGGATCTGTCCACAGGTTGAATCCAGTCCATGGGCCTGATCCTGCCACACAGGGGTAGCATGACCAGGGCCTGATAATACCTCATAGAGCTTAGACATTTAGCAGTTGGTGGGCAGAGATTGTTTTAAGTGGGGAGTCCTGCAGGCTGCTTGACATGGCTCTACAGGTGGGATCTGATACTGGTAAAGTATCCTTTTTGTGGCACACCAGCATGTGCAGTGCGCACCCTTTTGATTTAAAACTAGTTTAAAAACCCAAATACTTCAAATAAATTGGACTGCTCATTTTAATAAAGTGTGGCCAGATAAAACAGATTCCCTTCTGTGAGAAGAAGGGGGAACTTACTGTAGTGGAGTTGAATCTAGTGGAATTGTTTGTCTGCCTGCTTTTTTATTCCATGGCAAATGACTGCAGTTTGCCTCTACTTACTGCAGAGCAGGTGAGGACAGATGAAAGTTACACCAGATCAGCTGATTTGTACTCCTGAGCAACAAACTTCTTCCTTCCTCTTTATACTGGTGTAATCACAAGTCTATCCAAACACAAAGGTTTTATCCTATTTTAGTTACATATATTTTAGTTTATCCTATTTAGCTACATATATATAGATAGCTATCTCTATATATAGAGATAGCTATCTATATAATCCTTTGTTTATAGATAGAAAAAAAATCATATCATATCTATCTACAGTCTCAGATGGGGATATGGCCATTGCTTAAAAGCCAACACGTCAATTTTCTTTTGGTGCTCATCATGCTGAGGATTCCTGATATACAGATGCATGTGGCTTCCTGTTCCTATCTGGGCAGGAGGGAGGGAGGAAGTTACTGCATAAAGTCCCATCTTGTCCCAGTGTTACCAGATAAAGCTCGGCCATCCTAGTTTCCTTTTTATCCTCATAGAGGGGATGTGCTTAACTGAACAATATAGCAATGTCAATGGGTGAACAGTGAGCAAATAATAAAAGCATTCTATGTATCCGGTTTAGGGCTGGATGCTGCATCCTCTAATTCCAATGGGAAAAGGATCAGTCCCTAAAATAATATATTAGAATGGGGGGTGAATCTTTTTCACTTGATCAACTTTCTCATCAATAGCTCACTGAGCTTTTTAGCACTTGATCCTTTATACACACCCACACACGTTCTTGTTCTCTCTATCTTTCTCCTACACAAACACACACACACAACATTATGTATATGTGTTTTCCTTTTCCAGCATTCCAGCCTGCTAGGGTTGACCTTGTCTCTCTTGGTGATTTAGGTTTTGGAGAAGGACTGGGTAAGGATTTGCTTTGACATTTAAAGGCAATCCAGGTAATTAATAGCACTGGCAGTGTCCATCTCACCCTCCATATATCTGCACAACAGTATCTATTTTTGACGTAGTTGACACACCATTTCCTTTGGCAACCCAAGGGCGGCTCATCTTTAAATTAAACTCGTCTCCGACCCCTCCAATCTGTGAGCTGTACAGAGGCAGACGCTGGTGGGGTATATCATCTGGAGACTGTGCAGACATATTTGAGGCGGGTGATGTATTATCAAGAGGGCCCTGCATTACTGCTAACTGGAACCAAAACAAGCTCTAAAGTATTAACTAATGACATGGGAAGTCCCTAACGTATCTAATCACCTTTAATGCTCAGATTTAGAAGGCAACTTTAAAGGAAGAAAGAGATATTAACAGGTCAGGTCATAGTACCCAAAAAAAAATATTATACAATTGCCTTTTCTATGCCAACACCCTCTTGTCAATAAATATGCTACTAAAAATTAGAGGGTAGCCTAAACCATAACAGTTGAATCTTGAAGTAATTTTATTTTTCCTGACAGAGTTTTGAATCCCAAGGCTTCATTTCTAACATGATTCAACTGTAAAGAATCGAGCTGCTGCCAGGGTTTGGTGGAGTTTTTTTCTGTCCTGTTAGAAAGGCAGGGCCAGCTGCTAAGGTAAAATTCTGATCTACAGATCTATGGTCACATCTGTGTCACTTCTGCAGTGATCTGGATCAACAAGCCCCAGCCACTCAGTAGTTGCTTGCAAGATCTCCATCTCAGGCATGCTCCTAAACATGGCACTGGCTAGGAGTGCTAATGGCAACCTCATGACATTTTTCTATCTGGGCAGAACTGGAACAAGGAAGAAGCTTATTTCTTGGCAGTGGTCTTGGGCACACCTGCAGGTAATAAAGGCATTTCCTTCAGTAATTCTGTGGCCCCGAATCACATAGGGCCAGATCCAATAAAGCACTTAACGACACTGGCAGCAGCCATTTGTGTCTCTATATATCTGTACAACATGGGTCTTAGGCACTTTTCTATCTTATTTCTGGAGGCCAAAGGGCTTGGACATTAGCTAAGCACTGGGCTGGTCAGACTGCAGCAGCTGTACATATGCCCCATACTGCAGCTGCAGTTGTGTAGGGAACTTCCAGGTCAGGGAGGTGTCAGTGAGTGTAAGTGCCTGCTTGGTTAGCTGGCCACTCAGTAGGACTTTTTAGGAAGTTGAGTTAGAAAACCTGGGTGTATGGATGATATTTTCAAATCACCCAAGGAACTTAAAAGCTGAACCTCCGCTGATTTTAATGGAGTTTAGAATCCCAAGTCACTTGAATGTTTTTGGAAACATTGCCCTTAATTCATGCGGATGCATCCAAATAAGTCTGATCAGTTCTTATAGAAATCAGTGAATACTGCATGTTCTCAGTCTCTCTATAGACTGGGTCATAATATGCTCAAAATCAAAATTAGTGGAACAGCTTTAAAAATAGCTATTTTCCTCACTGTATATTGCTTCAATATTATTCCTTATATCCTTGTCTCAGAATCCTCACATCCTGCTTCTGTTTTGACTAGTTAATACATAGGTTAAATTCCTATTGATTTCAGAGAGAAAATTATCTGGATAAAGACTGATTAAAACCCAAGGATGACTATCAAGAAATCCCAGATTAACTGGAAAATTGAGCTGGATTGAAGATGATGGAAGGAGAGAAGTTACAGAGAGAAATGTCTTGCTGTTTGCAAAAAAAAAAAAAAAAAAATCCATGCATCATACAAGGATATAAATACATCTTGAGGGTGCGATGACATCATGAGTCACCCAGGCTCCATTCTCATCTAATTTGTTATGATGTCACCCAACAGACATATTTATAACTTTGCAACTCACAGTTCCCAATAATTTATTCTCATTAGATAAATACATCGAGTGGGGGCTTTGGTGACATCACAATAAACCACAAGAGTGAAGCATGAGTGGTTTATGATTTCACCACCGTGTTGAGCTTGAACGCGAGCCTGGTTGGCAGCTTTCCCCGTGTTATATATTGTCTATAATGCGACTGCTCCCATTAAGTATTGCCAGCAGGATCTGGCCTTAAAATTTGAGACAAGGAATGGGAATTGTCCAAGCTTGCATTTGTCTTCTACCTCTTCCTTCCTATGTTCTCTAAGCTATCATTACTATTTCTACTATCCCAGCAGCAAAGCCCCCCCAGTGGAGATGAGGGCCATATTGTATGTACTAAGCAGTGTGTATTCATGTAATGAGAAACACCCACTTCCTTCCAGAGTGTAGAGTCAAAAGAGACAAGCAAAAAAGGCTGAGAGAAGGGATGTAGCATTAGGACTAAGGGCCAAAGCCTCATGTCCTCATGGAGGTACACATCTACATACTTTTAAGGAGCTGGGTCAAACTTATTAAGTGACTTGCCAATATCATGTTGGAAGTCCATGGCAAACCTGGTCAATGCATTAGCACTAATACTGTTCTTTCTCTATAATTCACTTTTTATTCCATGCCTCTCCTTTTCAGTACTATAAGTGGATGAAACTAAGCCTTTGAAAGTTAGTTTGCATGACCACTGCCTTCATGCTCAGCTGGGAACTGGGCTACTTTCATGTTTCACTTTTGATTATGCAACTCCCAACTGTAATGGGAGATGATTAAGTCAGTAGAAGCTGAAAGGTGTGTACCTCGGTGAAAGGGTATTTAAAGCTACACCAGTAAAGCAGTATGGGGGGATTGCAGTGACATGTTAACAAGGGACCACCCAAAACAGGCTGCAGGAAAAGAGTGGCATAGCAAGAAGAGGAAAGGAGGTGGCAAAATAGTGATGCCAATTTACAGAGGCTCCATAAAAAGACCACTGGTCTCTTGGCTGTGTTCTTTGAACTATGCATTAGGTCGAAGAACAGTCCATTCCCTGGACACGTTTGTCTCATATGAAGTGGGCCATGGAAGGGAAAGGTTGGCAAACTGGTAATGCATTGAGTTATGCCAGGACTGGAAATTATTCCATATACGCTCCCAGTTCAGTACCGTTAAGCTAATATATTCCATTCTGTGAGCCCAGCCCTGGGGCTTTTTATGTGTGACTAGTTGTTTGAGAGATTTTCAGTGTCTTTTCAAAGTACAAAATTGTCTTGGCCCAAGTTTTCGCAGACATTTCTCTTTTTCTGCCAAAAGAACAAGAGATGCAACTTTGTGATTTCCTCACAAAAATACCCTTGTAGTAGAATGCAACATTGGTCCCTGACTGAGGGCTGTACACATTACTTTACATCTTCCTCCTGCTCATTATCACCATCTCTATCTATCTACCTACCGGATGGGCTTTTTCAGGCACAGATAGTCTTTTTATCTGTGTCCAGTGCCTGATACACAAGGCTGTAATCCTCCATCAAAGGCTTTAGGCACAACAAAAATGGAGGAGGAAGAACTAATATTAAATTAGTAGCAGATAATAGCAACCAGAGAAACATAAGAGAGACTACTGAAGGGTTTTGGCTAAATCAGTGGCTCAGGCCCCAGAGGTCATAGCTCATACGGGGTTCCAGGACAGGTGTCAGAGGGTCATAACTATCCTGTCCTTCCCCTATTGCTAAACAGAAAACCAATCTAGGAGGGGTAGTTAAAAGGGCCCCCAAAGCAAAGGAGGCTGAACTATGGAAAAGTCTGAGAACCATTGGGCTGAGTGACTGTGCAGTGTGCAAACTCTCAATCTTTCTCTCTCTCTTGGCATCTTCCCTCATAATCATTCATTCTCTCTATAAACAGATTTCCCAGTAATGGTTTTCATTTTCTTTGAAGTGTCCCATTCATTCTCCTGCTCTCCCCATTCATGTGCCCGAGATTCCTTGAAAGGAAGACAGAGACAAACATCTAAAGTGCTTGAAATATGCTATGGGTAGGAGAGGGTCATACCTTCCAATCTGTATTAAATGATGCTTTGAATCCTCTCTTACAACTGTGAGTAATTATGAACATGCTTGTGTAGATAGAGGCCCCAATCAAGCAAAATCCTTCCCTGTTAAGCAATTTATTTAAACCCATTCGTAACTTTAAACTTGTCCTTGAGATCAGTCAAAGCCATTGGAACAAAAATACATGCTCAAAGTTAAGCAGGTGCTGCTTATCTATTTAGTGTCTGATGGGGTTAAAATCTGCCTCTACGCAGAAAGACTTGCTGGCACTGATCATCGGACTAAGGAGCAGGATTTGGTCCTAAAAGTGGAATTATACAATCCTTTGGAAAAAAGAGGAGAGCATAAGGAAGCTGATATTAATTGTATAAGTTAATAATTCCCCTCTCTGCTTTCATTGTAGAATTTCAATCATAGATTAATCTTAATGTTTACTAGCTTTTCAGAGCGATCCAGACCTGACTTATCTTACTAGGAAAGAGGCCACAAATAATGGGAACAACGCTTTTCCCCATACACTCTTCTGAAGTCTGCTCCACATGAAGATTTTGTGCCAGGATAGCTATTCCAGTTAACAGTGTGACTTTTTTACTGAAATATTTATCCCGGGTCAACTCTTAGCGTGGACAGATTTATCCTAGTAGAAAGGTGCCCTATGCTGGTAAAATTTAATCCCATTCTCATACAAAGCTAAACTAACCTTGTATGAAGCACCTTCATACCAGCATTGTTCTGTTACAGGGGAGTTGTACCCCTTAACTCAGCCATTTAAATTGGCACAGTGCCTGTGTGCAGATAGAGTTCATCTTGGAGTCCTTCAGGGTTGGAGAGTTTGGTTATACTTAAAAGGGTTTGCCAGGCTCAGCAATCTCTACCAGCAAACTCCCTGGTAGAGCTGCAGTGTGAACTGACAAGAGTTCTGCTGCTGATGTAGTTTAAATCACTTCTCCAAATGGCATGTTGTAAACACAGCATCTATGGGTCTTTTCTGCTAGCATCACTATGTCAGGGAAAGGCATGATTTTTTTCATACTTCGTATTGAATTAGTCCTGCTTACTTACACCACAAGACTCTTTTATGACATCCTGTGCACTGGTACCCTTTCTAAAGTCTCTTTACTCTGCCAAGCAGGGTAGATGGGCTAAGCCTTATCCAGTCAAGACATTTGCACTAGGCTTGTTTAAAATAATGTCTTAAAAAACAGTGTCGTTTAAACCAGTGAAAATACTCATGCTTCTTTCTGCTATGTAGCTCCATTGTATTTGATCACCTTACCTCACCCCCATGATGCAGGGTAGTGCTCTTACACCCATTTTACAGATGGAAAACTGAGGTACAGAATTATTAAAATTATTAACTAATTTGTCCTGGATTCTAGAGAGAGAGAACAGCGATAGGAAGATCTAATGCAAGTCTCTTCAGCCTAGATGTAGCACACTATATAATGAACTACCTTTCATCTCCTATTGTCTGAATTAAAAGTGGCTTGATTTGGTTTACTTGTTTGATGTCAATACTGTATTTGATTATATATAATAGAATTTGATACACATATAATAAAAATTGAGCTAGCCTAGTTCAGACTGAGATAGAAGTGTCCAGACCTGTGAGTGGTGCAGCTAAGTCCACATAAATGCACTTGTAGTTAAAATGGCCCCATTTTTCCAGGGAAACAAGGCTTGAGTGTAAACAAGAATTTCAACCTCAGTGTCTCTATTTAATCTTCTGTGTATGGTATTTCATTTTGTATTGGTAGCACCCCACTTTTTTCCGAATCAGACTCTGTCTTTCAAAAACACACTTGGGTTAGAGTGCTGTGTATGAAATGTGCACAAAGCAACAGAGTCCAGCCTCCCCAGGCAAATTCACAGTTAAGGCTTTTCTCTTGGAATAAATGCCTTGAAGCTTAGCTGATGGAATTCAAGATTGGGCGTTACATTTGGGAGTCTGGTGGTGTTTTAGCTGTGGCTTGTTTGAGGGGATTTATTTTAAAAAATGATACTATAACTGTGGCTGAATAGTCGTGTAAAAGTAGTTGAAGTTTTTGTATCCAGTTGTTAAAGTTTTTGTAGAGTTGTTGAAGTTGTTGTATCCAATTGTTTTTATTGGGACAGTCATGCTTTTGGTTTGGATTTAAGATTTAATGTGTTGTTATATAATTTCAGGCTCCAATAGGCCCTTGACTATGGGCCACTATTTAAATGGAACATTATTATTACTGCTACTATTCGTGATGTTAAAGAAAACTGGAGGTTCATATCTAGATGATCTGAAAAGCTGAGAGTTTACTGTTGAAGCTGAATACCTATAAAGTATGTGTGTGTATGTGGGGGTATGGATATTGAACTCGGGGTTTGAGGGAATGTGGCCTCAGAATGTGGAAGGGGGTGGGGGCTGTCTGGACCAGACAGAAACAGGAAAAGAGGGAGGAGCAAGCCATCCCCACAGCATACCACAAATGTGTTTTACATTGTAATATCAAACATTGTCTTATTCTGTGTTTTGTGTTAAACTGGGTAATCAAAGTGCTATTTTAAAGGGATCTTGCCTCCTCCAGACACACATATATATAGATATAAATATGCCAAACATGTGGAGTGCAGATAATACTGATCACCCCCTACACACATGCACACACAGAGCCCCATTCATCTCAATGACCTTAATAAGAAAAATAACTGAGCTGGTGTCAGGGCAGGGGGAGATTATTAATCTGACCAAAAATGGATTTTCAATATGAGATTTTGGGGGGGGTAGGGGTCATTTATTTCACTTTTGGGGGGAAGCTTGGCCATCCCCCACCCCCTTCCAATACCTCTTTTCATTAGAGACACTAGACCTAGTGTTCCCCAAGCACTGATGGTATCTGTGGCTCTGAGATGAAGAAGGCACAGTCAATTTCAGACCCAGTTATCCAAACCCTGCTCTCCTATCAGTCAGCTGTTGTGGAGGGGGTGTTTGGGACAGGGGTGTATCACTAATGGCAGCTGTCACAATAGGAAAGAGCACAGTCTGTGAGTTCCCTAAGTCCAGTCCTTGGAGGTGGAGGTGGCTTTACTTGTAAGGCATGCATCCCTCTTAGCATTTCCTCATTCTAAGGAGACAGTTGATTGCAATTTAAGCAAGGTTCTGGCTCAGATTTAAATTGCACAAAGGAACCTCCTATTTTAATGCAGGCAACTGCCTTAGCTTTACAACATCTCCTATATTTCTAATGTCCAGACATTTACAAATCGACCTTTAGTGATTCCTGAGTTAATATGAAGTTCTGGGAAACATTAATGGCTTTATAAAAACCCTGTGTCAATAGATCTTTCGAGTCCTACAAAACCTCTTACAGTCCTGAGCGCTCAGCTCCGGGTATAAAAACCCAGGGCTGTTAATGGAGGGCCCGATCCTCCGTGCCATGCTTAAGACTCCCATTAAAGTCATTAATTTTCCACTGTAGCTTTTTGTTTGAGTAAAGCGTGGAGGATTCTGACCTCCTTCAACCATTCCCAAGCAAGGCAGGGAAGGAAAGAAAAGACAATGCCTCTCTTTTTAGTAGAGGGGCCCGATCCTTGTGCCATAAAAAATGGGGACAGTTTTAGTTTTCAATAGCTGCAGAATCGGGTCCTCAATTGCTGTGTACTGTAGTTTGAATCTATCACTAGAAATGAACGAAATGAATCTTTATTATGCCTGAACACTGGAAGTCTTAGACTCCAAACTCGGAATCAATGGGAAGGGTTTTTTCGGAGGTGTTTTAAACTGACACCTGAGGTCAGTGAAAACAGTGAGCGTTGGCATAAGGTAAAAGCCTGGTGGAATCGCCCAGCAGGTTGAGCGATAGATAAATGTGGATATCGTGGTAAGTCTGTCTTGTATGTATGGGCACGTGCGTAATTCTGCAGCCTGTGTTTTATAAGAGCTGTGATTAAAATGAGATCAGTTAAGATCAATTCCACGAAACTGGAAGGGGGAAAAAGGGATGGTTTTAAAAACGAATCAGTGTCCGGATGGGCACAAATTTAAAGTAGGTAACCACGAGACTGGCATTAGGAGGAGTAGATGGGGGAGGGGGGAGGGGGAAAGTTAGGAAACCTTGTAAAGAATATTTGGGAAAAGCCGCATTTCTTTGTGAACTGTCCTGGCCACTTGCACAAAGCCAGCCTTCATTTCTAGGTGTATGGCATTTGTTTCCCGTGCTCTTTGTTTCCGTGTACTGCTCCCTACGATTCGTCTGTGGGGAAGCCTTGGACACCGGGATCAATTAGGGACCCTTATTTTTGCGGGCAGAAAACGATCAGCAAATATTCTCGGGTGTGGGGAGAACAACTGCCCGAGAGATTGAAATCAATCAGATCAGAGAGATGATCACTCGCTTGAAACTTACATTGCAGCCCTTTTCCCCACCAAGGGCTGGGGAAAATACACCGAAAAGCAAGCCCTTTACATCATCCAAACGATCTTATAATAACACCTTTTTTTTTCCTTTTGGGTTCGGATAAGGCTGGGCTGGCTGCAGACCTGCGTCTGCCCCTGGGCAGTGTGCGCCTGCAGCCTCCTATCACTCATCTTTTGTCTTGTTTTCTCCTTCTTTATACTTACCCGCCAGGCGCGCTCGAGTCCTGGGCTCTCGTACTGTTCAAGGCAACTGACCTCGGGGAACAAAGAAACAATTTAAAGTGCGCTCGCTGGAAACAAACAGCCCCCCAAAGCCGCACCGAATACCTTCCTCACGATCGCTTTTATTGCGAGTGTATGTGGGCAGAGATTTACAGAACCGAGTCGTACCGGGATCGAGGGACCGCACCGAAAAGTGAGTTTGTTTTTGAAGATTCTCTTCGGTGTGTTTGGGAGTTTAAATGAAACCAAATCAAGTTTTGAGTTGTTCCCTCTTCAACTAAAATTCGTGCCTGGGAAGACCCCCCTCCCCCCGATCCTTAAGAGCAGCTGCTGACAGTGAATGTGCAGAGTCCGAGCTCTGCCCGGCGTGAAGTGTTGTGATGCACCTCGCTTACCTTGCAGTGCGGGTACAGATTATCTCCCCCTCCCCTTTATTCCCTCCACCATGGAAATTAAAATGGCAAGACAAAATGTGGATCTGTTTAAACCAGCGTCTCCCCGCTGTTTGACCATTAATATCGAAAACCTCCCAAACAGATCGGTGCTCTCGCCTTCGCCTCACTCGGCATCACAGCAAAGCGCAGATACATACATTTCCTATCGCAACGTACAAGAGCAGAGGGGAAACTTCATTGAAAGACTGGATTTCAGGAGTGGAAAAGGAAAGATCACAAAAGGGACCGATTGATTCGGTTATTGATTTTCTCTCTTAGCCCTGTGAGATTTCCCATCTCCTGATAGGGATATGAGCAATTCTAGCCCATTGGTGGAAATCGATACATTTTTTGCACCGGGATCGAAGTCTGGTTTAGGGTGAGTGTTACTCGCTTTTACTGACGTGAAAACTGAGCACAAGGCGATATTTTAGCGTCTGGTGTTTGATTCATTCCGAAACACGGTTTAATTCAACGACGGAAGTTTTAAGCCAAGAACCTAAATCTGTGCATAGGTGATGTTCTAGGGGGATCTATCGCTCCTATGTAAATATGTACCTCTGTATATGCGCCCGTGTGTGTGTGTGTGGGGGGGGATATAAATATACACGTACATACCTGTGTGGGGGGCGGCTTCACAGACTGAGGGGTAACAAGACCAGATTTCCCCAGATGGGTCGCACAACCTGGTTTGACACCGCGATCCGTCCCCACTAAACATGCGAAGGGGGCTTACTTACAATGAAGACTCGACTCAACAAGGACAGAAGTGAGCCCCTGCGCCTCTGCTGCACCTGAAACCTTTTCGTTTCCAGAAGCAGGTGCCAAGTGCGTGCGATTGGGAGAGTGTCCTTCACAAATAAATGCCCTTACGGGGCAGTTGCGCGATCTCCTCGCGCCGAGCGAAACTATTTTTTTCTGTAGGCGGCAGGGCCGGCAGCAGGGCTCCGATTAAATTCTTCCCAACTCTTTCCTCCTTTGTTTTGTTTTGTTTTTTACCGAAAGGCAACGATCTCCCAAGATTTCAGCCCCCTTCAAAAGCAGCTGACACATCAAAGCTAGATGGTTTCCAAACTAGTCCAAACTGATTTCACTTTCTACAAACTAAATCTTCATCTCGCCTTTTACGTAAATATTTCTGCGAGGCTGCAGGAGCCGTGTTGTTTGCTTTGATTTTGTTTTAATCGCTGTTCACGCCCTCCCCCTCCCCTGCTCAGTACCAAAGCGATCTGGTAAAGTGCAGGACAGGAAACCATAGCAAAGGGCCACGTACAGACTTCCCGCACTCGTGTCCATTAAGGCAAGTTTTCTCTCTGCCCACGTGTTTACGGTCGTTTCCCATCCCAGAGAAATCATTTTCAGGCTCTAGGAACAGCAACCAACTCGCTTGAAATACCCCTTCGATCCGATCCGATCCGATCCGATCCGGTGTTGCTTTCTCTGGAGGAAAGCACGGGGACCTGGATACATTTGGCTAAAAGGACGGTTATTACATGATGCGCGACGTGTATTTCTTGTGTTGGTTTTGCTGCAGCGGGAAAGCAGGGAATTCGGATTATGAAGACGTGAACCCTAAAAAGCCAGCAAAACTTAAAGATGTATGGGGGGGGGGGGCACAGCACGCTGTTGGCAGCAGGATACTGAGCCCTTGTGACCAGGACGGGCAGGTAAAAGAAAAAAAGAGAAAAAGAAACGAGTTAGTAGTTAGCCCTACACAGAGGGGACGCGGGAATTAAGGCTGCCCAGACTGCATCTCCGCTTCAGCTAAGCCGAGGACCAAACCTAATGGATGGGGTGTCAGTTCCTCGAGCTGCAAGGGGGAGGGGGTGGAGACAGAAGGGATTAAAAAAGGATACAAGCGAGCTCTGTTTTTCTTTTGTTTAAGGGATCATCGCCTAAAAGTTAACCGAAGAAGTGATTTAGGTTAGGTATCAGGGAAAACTTTCTCACAAGAAGGGTAGTAAAGCACTGGAACTGGCAACCCGGAGAGGTGGTGGACTCTCCATCCTTGGAGGTTTTTAAGCCCCGGGTAGACAAAGCCTTGGCTGAGATGATCTCGCTGGGGATGGCCCTGCGTTGAGCAGGGGGTTAGGCTGGATGCCCTCCTGAGGTCCCTTCCCACCCGAGTTTTTCTGTGATTGTCAGACAACAAACAAACAACCCCCAATCCCTGCACGCATCGCAGGCGGGTTTTGCTAGCCAAAGGGAGAGGGCGGGGCGGGGGGACACGACCTCTTTACCTCTAAGGAAGACTGAGAAGAAAAGAAAGTGAAATGATTTGGTTTATCTCCTGTGGCCACACAGGAACCCCGGCCACTACACCACCGGGCTATCACTGCACACTGGAGAGGCGCAGATAACGCGGCTACATATAGAGGCGCGGAGGTGTCGCTCGGATCCCGCGCGGGCCGCGCTGTGTGGCCGGGCGGCGGCGGGTGCCGGGGACGCCCTTGGGCGGCTGCACGCAGGACAAGGCGCTTGTTCATGTCACTGCTTGGGGGCGGCCGGGGGGGCGGGGGGAGCCCATGTGTTGCTCTTCCTCGAGGTACTGATTTAATGAAACTTTAAAGCGTTTAAGGAAGCGATCAAGGCTCACGAGCTCCCCGCGCACGGCGCGTCCTGCCTGCACATTAAAGGTGGCTTGCCAGGTCTGTTAGCCCTCAATTATAACTCCATTAATATCTCGTGCTCTGAGTGCTTATGGTTAGCAGCCTGCAGCAGGCATAGGCGAGAGCCGCCAGGCGCAGCTGCCCTTCCCTGGGAGCCGGGCTCAGCTGCCAGCTCGGAGGGTCCCCTCCTTTCTGAAGAGCCGGGATGAGATCCGCTGGGGAGAGCCTTGTGCCCCCACGCCCGGCTCGCAGACAGCCCAGGAGGGCTGCGAGGATCGAGGCGCCGGTTTCTCCTCCACCCCAGGGCCAAGGGGGCAGCGAGGCGCAGCCTGGGGCAGGCTAGGGGCGAGCGCGGGGTGTCAAGGAGCCGGGCTGGCTCTGGCACCGCGCTCCGGGCCATGGCCTCCCAATAGCCACGATGTGCCCGACAGCCTCGGGGAGGCGAGGGATCCCTCCATCCCACCCCGGGCCGGGCCGGGCCGGGCCGGGCCGGGGGACTCAAGCCGGCCGAGCGGTGGGAGGGAAGAAGGGAGTATGGACATGGGGGAGAGAGAAGTGAGGGATGGGGGCAAAGGAAAGACGGATGAGAAAGAAAATGAGTGCGGGGAAAGGTGAAAGAGAAAGAAAGCAAGAAGACGAGAAGGGGAAACAGAGGCAAGAATGAATCTGGGAGAACGGAAAAAGGGAGAAAGCAGAAGGAGACGGAGGAGACAGGGGAGAGAGCCTGGACGAGGGGAAAGCTGCAGAGAAGATGCGTGTGTGAGCGCGGGGCTGGAGCGCGCGGATGATTTATCCCCGTCTCTTGGCAGCCTCGAGGCTGCTGCAGCGAGCACACACTTCCAGTAGTAGTGGAGGAAACGGCTTGTGTTTCTTTATGGGCTCATTTTCACGGGAGGAGTGTATTACTGCATGCATAAGGAATCCTGAAAAACGGTGGTAAATATTTTCTCTTCTGCTCAGTTATTTATTGGCATAAAAGGGAGATTTTTTTTTTCTCCCCCCACCTTTTTTTTTTATAAAGCTACATGTGGCGACCATCTAGCACCAGCAATGATATGCCCTTTCTGGTTTGAAGAACTGGTAATGCCATTAAAGTTCTTACCAACACGCCAGCCTGCTCTCTGAAGCCTGCCTTTTATCCCGAGCATATATATTCGGTTGTTTATAAAGTGCAGACTTCCTTTTTCTTCTTCTACAAGTGTATCAAAAGCAGAGAATTTTGAAGTGGGAGGAGAGAGAGAAGAATCTGTTTTCAACTAGGGTCTGCGATGGAATCAGACAGACCAAAATAGACCTTCACACTCCTTTTCTGTCTACTATTTGTGTGTATTTCCGACCTCTGTAAAATGCTCTGCCTGCGCACTCCGAGGGACAAAAAAAGAATTTTTCTCTCGACTTTGTATTAGGAACTGGGCAGCCCAGTAATTGTCCATTTAGTACTCATACATGGCTAAAACAATATTGGGAGCTAACCCAAGCAACATGTCTTCTTTATTTTAACTTGACTTTCTGAAGTCAGAGGTACTTTGATGGAGACCTAACTAGACAAGTCCCTATAATCTGTGTACTAAACTTTTGGACGGTTGGCTTTGAGGGTCAGTTTTCTAAACTAAGTTCAAAGCATCACCTGCTTTAATCCTATTTCTGTCGTGCTCAGAGAGACTCCATACAGCCTACAGTCCAATTTCCAGATCGCCTGGAAAAATCATGGCTATTTTTTTTTTTAATTTCAGCTAGACTAAGAATCACTTCTCTGGATGCTAGAAACTCTCCTCGGATTCAATTATTAATATTTTCCGGGCAAGCTGCTTTACCTGTGTCATTTGTAATATAGTAGGATGAATTATATTTAAAAACACAGAGAAAGAGTGGATTCTGTATGAAATAGGAACAAGATGTTTGACTGTAGAATGCAAGAATTTGACATCTGTGTTTTCCACTCTTGGAAACTGATTCTGCTAAATTGATTTCCACTTTGCTGTTTATTGTCATTATAGTGGAGTGGAATCCCTAACTGGGTACATATATCATTTGCATGGATGTTGTTTTTAATTACATTTTTTCTTTCTTTAGGGTTGATTTTGATTTCTACATGGCTTCCCAATTGATATTACTCCCGCCCCCCACCCCCTCCATCTCCCCCTTCAAGAAAAGAGATTTTGGATATCTGATCTTCAAGCACATTACTACTAAGCATGTGCTGGGATGTGGTTATGGTTTCTTTGTAAGCAGCCATAGTCTGATACTGGACTTCATCAAGCTAGTGTAAATTAGGAGGAATTCTACTAAAGCCAACAGCGGGGGGCTGCGAGGTAAACAGCCTGTTCTAACTTTTATCTGAGCCTAATTTGCACAAAATAAACCATTCCAACCTGGAGACACCTTCAGCTCTCCTGTGAACTACGATTTTTCATTTCCACCTAGGAGAAATTTTACAATCTTTGCATTCTCCTATGCTCGAGGAAGGGTGTGTGCACCCAAAAGCTTGCAAATACAGATTTTTTTTGCAAATATCTAGCTGGTCTAATAAACGATATCATCTCTGCCACAAGTTCTGATTCATTTTGCCTCTAGACCAGTATGGCTATAGCCTGTTTTTTATAATGGCCGCTAAATCTCATTCCCAAAAGGATGTAGGGGTAGGTCTTTGAAGATATTTAGGTGCTACAAAATCCAGATAGGAACCTATTGATATTTTCAAAGGTGTTTTTGAGAGTAGTAACACTAAGCATGTCACTTCATTTTAAGTGCCTGAATACCTTTAAAAATCTGACTATAGGGAGCCAAACTCCCATCAATTTGCAGTGAAATGTGGACACCTCAGTAAGTTGCATTAGTTACACCTCAGCATTAAAACACCTTTCTTCAAAGAAAAAAGCAAGCAGAGTTAAAGTGATAAGCTCACACAACTTAATTAAACAAATTAAACACTATTGATTTAACATAGCAGATATACATTGGAAAGCAAGGAAAAGTTAAATTAAGGTACAGCTTTTAAAAACCATTGAACAATATGGGTAGGCCAGTTTGTTTAGCCAAACAAACTTAACTCTGCCCTTATCAACAATCCCTATATAACTTGGTGAGACCTTATGCTGTATTTCCTATCTTTATCAGCTGCAGCAAATATATATCTATGGTAAACATTACAGTGTTAGAGGTAGTTTATATTTTAAAGCAGGGGTCTACAATGTAATTGCAAAGCAAATAATTATTTAATACTTTCATTGCTTGATATTCTTATGAAGTCTGTGTTCAAAGTACAGGTGGGTAGAAACGGTTTTTTTGAATTTTGACTGACTTAGTGAAAATACATTGGTTTTCTTAAACAACTTGTAGAAGTGGTGGAAAATCCTCAAAACTTACAGCAAAGAACTTTCATAAATCATAGTCTTCATACCTTTTAATAAGCTCTGATTATAGAGCTAGAAACTAAGCCTTTGGAATTGTGCACCTAAATATACATGGATAGAGACCTACTTAGGCATTTAAATATGAATGGACTATTTTTAAGAAGAGCTGGACACCCACACATCTCGATGAAGGCACTGGAACTGAAAAAAAAACAGTATCACTGAATATTTAGCTTCTTTTATCCATGCCAAAACAAGGATGTAGGAGGCTTGCTTTAGGATGGAACCGTCCATAATCTTTGTGTGTCTGCTCATTTCTTCTCACAGAAGTAAGAAAAGCACTTCCAAATTAAGGTCCCAATTAAAAAAAAATCATAAGCACTTTCTGAACTTCAAACAATTTGCAAGTGGAGGGACTTAAACACATGCTTTATATTAAACACATGGTCAAGTGCTTTGTTGAATCCAGGCCTCAGCAGTTTTGAAGCAGCTGAATTTTTAAAATATTTTCCCTTCAAGGAGCTGGGGTTTATGGAAGGGATGAGATGTAGCCTTCCTGCTAGGTTGAACACAAGGCAGCTAGCCCTGAAAACTATTTAAACAAAATTTTAGTGGAATGCATTTTTGCTGTTGTTCCAACACAAGACTCTGATGGGAAATCCAAGTGTTTTTTGGCACTGAGATTGTCTCTTACTTTATGGGTATATGGCTCCACCCCTTATGAGTCTTACTTTTGCCTGGCACCTTTAAGAATTGTGAGGATACAAATTACAAATAAAGTGAAATTTAGGAGATAGTCAGATTGAATTCCATGTACTACTCTCTGAAATACAGCCATTGGCTTTCTTTGTTTTACATGTGGCGTTATGTCCCATCAAGGCAAATGGGGGACAGAGAAGGGATAGCACAGAGCAGAAGTTATGGAGTAGAATAGTCTGCTGATATCCTCCATGGGGTTCATTTGACCAACTGACCATCAAGTGGCGCAATTCTTAATAAATATTTGCTATTCAACTACCAAAAAGAATTGCCAAATTAATGACTCATGGCTTCCCCCACTATTTCTTCATCATCCCTATCAGCAATACATCCAGCATTATTAATTTCTCCATGCTGTCCACCTGGAAAGTCACCAAGGTTCTCGGTGTGTTGGACAGGTTGGCTTTTCTCTGCTTCTGCCTCCACTCAGACCTGATATAGGCTCTCACAGCCAGAGGGAGTCTGAACTGTCTGTGTGTTGCCAAAATGGACCTCTGCAGTCAAGGGAAAGCCACATAAACACTTATCTTGCCTTCTGGGAGGGAACCCTTCCATTCTGATACTATTTCCCACTTCCTAGTTCCATGCTGCAGAAGGGAATTGAACCTTAAACATTACCACATCTTACCAGTGTGTTCATTTGTGTGTGAGGTAGCAATCCTGAAGTCAATGCCAAGGAATGCAGTGTTTAACCTCACAGTGTTGCTATTAAAATAATTGATTGGTCTCCCACTTTAGAGCAATTAGCTTTGTCTTTAAAAGAAAATAAAATCAAACAGGCAGAGACCTGAGCTTGAGAGACAGCTCCCATGTTGACCAGTTCATGGGGGACTGAGTTTACAGACAAAATCATAGTATTCTATCATTTGAGGTTAAGCTATCTAAGCCGGGTTGTGGCTTCTCTCTTGTAGTCTCTCCAGATTGGGCAGTGAAGGGGAGTTGTAATGCACTTTATACATGGGTAGTATCAAGAAACCCAGGGCCTGAAAAATGATTTATGGTACTAAGACTACATCCTTTATACCCTTCCTCAGGCAAATAGTCCTTAATGTGAATGAGGAAGGTAGGGAAGTATAGTCTGATGGAGACAGTGGGTTCAGGACAGCTAAATTCAGCCCCAGATCACTTCTGTGGGATGGGACAGTTCACTTAATCTGCTCTGTGCATCCATTCCTCATCACTAAAACAGGGAATCGGCCATCACTGGACTGTTGTAAAAAGACAATTGAGGAAGATTTGGTCTTGAAAGCTTTGACCACGGGAACTTCAAAAAGTGCAGCCTCCTCACTACAATAGTAAGCTTCAGAGTAACTATGGCCCATGTTATTACAGCAAGTGTAAAAGGAGGGTACTTCATTATTTTGACTGGAATTATTGCATACAGAACCTGGAAGCAAAATCTATATCTGCTGTGCTAAATTCCTACTGAGGTGGAAGAAATAAAAGTGGTAGCAGCATAATATTGCCTTGTGCCACTGTAAAGATTTCTTTTTTTGGGGGGGAGGCAAACATTACAGTTAATTGAAAAGTAGGAAGGAAAAATGCATCCCCTTTCCTAGGAGCCAGTAAGGCTGGGTTCAAGGCCAGGAGTCCGGCAATATGGTATTTTAAGAGGAGAAGGCAGATCTCCATTTACTACCTGTCCTAAACCTCAAGTATTTTAGAAGGAAAATGCCTGCCATATTTTAGAGAGTCAGGTCATTAAGTGGAAGTCAAAAAAAAAGGACAGAGAAAATTCATGCATCTGAATTTATGACTTGTTAAGGAAGCACAAGTTAGAACTGAGAAAACATGAATGGAAATGGGGACACCGACTCACTGGAAATGCAGTTACCACTCATTCCCCAGAGGTGGCCTCTGAAGGGGTCTTGCAAACTGGCATAATTGCTGCTCTTGGGATCCAATCCAACACCCACTGAAGTGAATTAAATCAACCCTCATCCACCTCAGTGGGAGTTGCATTAGGCCTTTTGCCCAGCAGTCACTATGTTTTTATTACAAAGGTGAATGCACCCATTTGCCTCTGGAGGAAATGGGAGTTGAAATGTGCAGCCATAAGTCAGAAGGAAATTCAGAGCTTTCTGGGCATCAATGTGGGAGCCAAGTTAAACAAACAAGACCCAGACATTCGGGCACGGTCTCATTCTGAGCAGGGCACAGGACAAGCGTGGAGTTTTAGCTGAGGGAATGGATGTAGCAGGGGTGTCCAAACTCTGCAACATTAATCATTGCACTGGCCACCTGCCAAATATGCAAATTGCTGAATGCAATTTGCATATTTGTTTACATGCTATTTAAATCCTCATGGCATCAACAGGGCAGCTAGGATCTGGAACCAACTTCCAAAGGAAGTGGTGCTTGCTCCTACCCTGGGGGTCTTTAAAAGGAGGCTAGATAGACACCTTGCCGGGGTTGTTTGACCCCAGCATTCTTTTGTGTCCATGACAGGGGTTCGGACTTGATGATCTGCTCGGGTCCCTTCCAACCCTATGAAATTATGAAACTAGTTGCTTGTGCTTGTGCTTCCCGGACAGATGGCTGGAACCATGGTCACTGGAGTTTGTCCTCCACTCACAGTAAATGGGGAAGGGAGGCCACAGACTGTGTCCTACAATGCTGCAAGCTCTGTTTGTCCTTTGAACCCATACTCTGTGTGCTCCACGGAAGGAACATTCTTTGACCTTGCTACAGTGTCAGTGAGTTGGGAGAAAGAAAAATCCCATTAGGGTGTCTGGACATGTTACTTTAAAAAAAAAAAACCAACATTGAAGAGATAGAGAAGAGCTGGAGATAATGTTCCAGGAGGCATCTATTCCCCACATCCTTTCCATTACAGCTCCCAACCCCAGCCAGTAAGACACCACAGGGAGCTCCTTTAGAGAAGCTTCAGTGGAGCCAGTGTTGATGACACCATGTCATAGAGATGGCTCTGCCCACTTCCATGTGTGTCACTTTCCAGGGAACGAGAGAAGTGTGTGGAGGGATAGAAAGGGGAGCTGTGGTGTTCTTTTTTTCCTGCCTGTCTGCCTGCCTAGCTAGCTATCATCTTTCTAAAGGACTCATCTTCTTTAGGAAGAAGAATTAAAGAATCACATTTCTATTGATTTAACATAACATGTAAAAAACTGTGTAGACAAGTCTTTCACCATGCTCCTTAAGGACTTTGGAGAGGAAACAGAGGGGAAACAGGCAATCAGGTGGGAAGAATATAACCAGAATCCTAGGATACATCTTAGCAGGTTGGACACTGGCCCTGGGAGGTTGGAGAACTAATTTCTGTTCACAGATCTGCTACTAATAGGCTGCCTAGCCTTGGGCAAATCAGTTCACCTTTCTGTGCCTTTGTTTCCCCAGAAAGACACTGGCCATGTCTACATGTTCATTAATGCACCGGATTTATGGTACATTAAATTTAGTACCTGCAATAACAGGTACTAACATAATGTACAGTAGCACTGGTGTACATTTTTTTTGTGATGCTAATGCACAGTAGGCTAATTCTACTGTGCATTAGCCCGTTAGCACGGGTTTTGCCTGCTGTGCTAATGCACAGTAGAAATAGTTTACTGCTTATTTAGCATCTTGTTTAGACACGCCCTCTCTGCCTGTCTGATAAGGTCTTTATGGGGGGTGGGTCTCAGCATACTGGTGCCCGGGCCCTGGCTGAAGCCTCTCCATGCTATCGATGATACTTCCACTGTGTAATGTAGAGGACTACAATAGTAAGTCAGACAGAGCAGGACTTAGCTTTGTCAGTGCTATCAGATTAAATTCCTAGTTGCTTTATCTTTATCAGACAACCTTCTGAGGTC
This sequence comes from Alligator mississippiensis, assembly GCF_030867095.1. Classification (NCBI taxonomy): domain Eukaryota; kingdom Metazoa; phylum Chordata; order Crocodylia; family Alligatoridae; genus Alligator; species Alligator mississippiensis. The sequence goes on from NC_081833.1 coordinate 25,084,887, forward strand.
TGTTTCCTTACAATTAATAATTTTGGTTAATGATTATAGTCAATGGTTGTAATATACTGTAAGTTTTTCCAAGCGCTTACTGATGGAAATTCTGGCAACTTCAACTGAGGGAATATTTTTTTCTATTTTGCACAACTAGAGTGTCTTTCAGCTTAGCTGGTTTTTATCAGTATTTCTGATTAAAGTATGTTGCACTTAAGTTGTGCGCACAGTATATTATTAGTATGCAGGCAAGTTTGGAAAAATAAATAAAAATGCAGCATGGTAAAAAGTGTTTTGTCATGGTTTTGCATTATTATATTGTAAATGATCAGGTAAAGTGTTGTGTTCCCATTGGCTCGAGCTGGTTGTGTACTGAATGGCCTAAATATAGCAAGCTCATACTGCTATAGCAGGGCCTGAGGTGATTCCATTCGCATCAGGGGGTCAAACATGTTTAACAGTAATTGATGGGAGAAGACACCTATGGCCAGATTCGATTTCAATTTTAGGCGTATAATTGAATTTAGGTGCCTAAGTGCAATTCTATTCTACCCTGGTCAAGCCCCTCCAAATCCATTAATGCATCTATTTTTTTTGGCATACTATCATCTGAACCTTCAGACAGGGTCAGAAAAAGAAATCAGATAGGCTGGCTGATGAAGGCACTTACAGCCCAACCTACTGAGCGTAAGAGTGTAGCAGTCTGGCTCTCAGTCTGACACATGCAAAAAACATAAGCACTGCCCCGACCACTCATCAGCCAAGTTTGCTCATTCACGTAGGAATCTAGTGACGTGCAAGATTTACTTTTATCTGGGCTTTGGGTTTTCCACCCCAATATTTAGGATTCTTTGCTACCTGAACATTTGGTAAGAAATGTTTATCAAGGGCTAGAAAGGAAACCTGGAATGTATAACAGCCAAGACCAAAAAGCCAAGGAAACTCTCACCCAAACCCCAAACCGCAGGACCAGCCTGACAGATTTGCAGCTATAATTTACTTGTTGATAAACAAATAGAGGCAGATTCCTCTCCCCGCCTGGCCTCCCCTCTCCTGCGTCATGCTCCAGTTCAAAAAGGTGAGCTGCATGTTTTGGTGGATGGGGAACTGGGCTGAACCTCGGATCATTTGGATTTCAATTTGGGGCTGCAATGGCACCACATCCTGAGTGATCAGTATGTTCTCCCTGTTTCCCTTATCACCCTTTCTTTCTCTTGCTTTATTTACACTATGGAGTTATCCAGGCATGGACTATGCATTTCTACCTGTTTGCCCAATGCTGTACACAAGGCAGCTCTAATCCTGGCTATATCCTCTCAACACAACTGTAACATAAGAAATAAAAAGTGGTTATTCCTACTCCTGCCTCTTTTTGCATATTGGCTATGAAGAGTCAGTGGGGCTGAACTCTTACATGCTCTCCACTTCAAACATGCTCCTTCTCCCTGTTTTCTAAGTAGGAGATACCTAAGATTACAAAAGCAATGGACCAGGGGTAAGGAAACCAGCACAGCACTTAGGGCACCTTGGTTTAATTTCCATGTTTTGCTACAGGTTTGCCTAAGTGGCCTTAGGCTAATTGCTGATGATTTTTTTTAAAGGGGGTGTATATGTAAAGAGGTGTCTAATGGGATTTCTAGGAGTGCTGATGTCCTTCACTCCTACTGATTTTGATTCTTCTGAAAATCCCCTGTCCTAATGGTTAGGGGCCTTAACTACTTTTTAAAAATCTGTCTCATAGTTTCTCTGTGCCTCAGTTCCCCTCTGCACAACAGAGATAATAGTAGACTACCTCATAAGGATCTTGTGAGGATAAATTGAAGGATATAAGGTGCTTAGTCACAATGAAATAATAGTATTCCTGGGCCATGTAAGTGGTCAGGAAACTTGTGACTTGTGTGGAAAAGCTAGCAGTGTACAATAAGTTATGGGTGAGTTACCTGCTTCAAGGATACACACATGATTAGTTACCCTGTGCCCTCTCTTATATTGGGTCTTCTATTGGGAAGAGGTTCACCATGATGTCATCAGATGTGTGATAAGTTGGTAACTAATGAATGCTGACTCCAGTAAATATTGCCCACACTAATATCAGGGTCTAGTTCTTTGCCAACCAGTCAGTATAATCCCCAACTATATTCTTGAAAACAATGCATATGTATGTCAAGGAGAATACATAGGCTGAAAGAGGAGTTACAATGGAACTGCACTGACTTGGCTGCAATGGTCTGGAGCATTGCCTGAGAAAGTCTTTGGTAAGGAATTCAGCATTTCCCCTCCGCCCTCCCCTCATGAAAATAGAATACATGGATGTATGACATCCTTAATATAGTATAGCCCAAACCATGGTGTCTTCCCTCAAGCACTGAATGGATAGGAGAATCACCATTATCTTCAGTGGGAATAGCAGGTGCTCAGTCATCAGCCCCTTGGAAAACCAGGCTTCTTATTCGGGTGTTTCAATATAGACATAGGTGCCAAAATTTAGGCAACAAGGCCCTTACTTGAGCAGAGTAGCCCCTTATTTTGCAAACAAGTCCTTATGACTCAAGGTACTTTTCAATGCAGGTAAACACAGCAGAATCAGGGCCTGAATGCTGACAAGCTCTACTAGCATCCTTATCAGACAGGTTTGCCATCTGGGAGCATAGTCTGAGTAAGTGCAGCCATAAGTCCCACACAGTTCCCACCAAAGCCAACGCATAATCTCCATTCATTTCAAAGAGCTCAAGAGCAGGTCCTTACAGGCTGGGAAGAGTAAAAACAACAATACATGTGTTGGTCATCTTTTCTTTTTCTTCTCTTTTCTTCTCCATGGTTCAAACCAGAGCCCCTCTTCCTTCAAAAAAGATCCTGAAGGTACAATTACAAATCTCATCCTCTCCCACCCCAGTTGTTGATTTTAAAAATGTGAATGCATACAGCTGATTTTACAAATAGCTTGGAATAGTAAGGACAGACAATATACATGTTATTATAGGAATCTGTATCATAAAGCTTTGCCCTTATGTTCTCTGTGAGCTAATAAAAACTAAACATCCTTCACCAGTATTCACAGTGTGAGCTGCTCATTATAAAGCTTTTATTATAAATGCTCTGTGTCCTTACCATGCCTGTTGTGTCAGTGGCTTTTATAATAGACCATTTGGAATGATTTAGCCAAAGAACTTTGCAGTCTTGCTTTTCAGTGTGTCCTTATAGGATGCCCAGCTCCAATAGTTAGTTTATGAAGGCCCCCACACTATTAGCTCCACTTGTCTATAATAGCAACCAAATGTCTTCAAATATTCAAGCACAATTTTATTTTTACTGCACTGGCAATAAGCCTTACATGTTAACTTTTGGCCTCTCTGGGTAACCTCTTATTTAAAAGCAACTTAATTGACTTTACGAAGCTTTGGCTATTTTTCATTTCTTCCTAGAGGGCTCATTATTGGAGATGGATGTTTATAAACTCTCTTTCCCCCTTCCTTTCTCTCCCCCCCTCTCCCTCTTAGATGTGCGCATGCGCACACACATGCACAGATATACCTTTTACCCTTCCCTGATTGTTCCTATTAGCAGATTATAATGATGTTCATGACTGCACCAGCTTTGGTGATGCCTTGGTGGTGGTGACACAAATTGACATAGATTCTTCTTCTTTTTAAAATTAAATTACAAGTGTTGAAAGGGGAAGAGGGAAGTATTAATAGAATCAGCCATTTAGGGTATATATGTGCAAAAAAAAAAATTTTAAAAAGGACATTGAGCTAACAAGCTGGATCCACTGTTGTATTTCTCTGTTTTTATACTATTATAATTTGTTTGTGTAAGACTGATGTGATACAGTGGAAAACAGGCCTATTTTTGGACCTTTCAGGTCCAAAAGGTGGTATCCAGAGGTGATATCACTTCTATGTATAAAGGTGGAATGCATTTTATCAGATGTTATTGTCCAAAAATCCTACAAAATTTAGCATAGATTGATTGATTGACCCTCAAATGTCATACACCTGAATTTTGGTCATATACACTATATGCAGTATACTACTACTAGACTCATAGAAAATTAGGGTTAGAAGGGACCTCAGGAGGTTATCTAGTCTAACCCCCTGCTCAAAGCAAGACCATCCTTAACTACATCATCCCAGCCAAGGCTTTGTGTAGCTGGGTCTTAAAAACCTCAAAAGATGGAGATTCCACTAACTTGCTGAGTAACCTGTTCTACTGCTTTACTATGCTCCTCATGAAAACATGTTTCCTAATATCTAACTTAAATTTCCCTTGTTGCAACTTGAGATCATTGCTCTACAATTACTACTATATAGTATAGTATACTATACTAGTGTAAAGAACATTTTATATCTAACTATAGATAAATATATAGCTATGCTTTTTATTCTATATGTATTCTATCAACCTTACTATGGTTAAAAAAACAAACCTGTAACATTTCAAATTAAAAGTATTTGAGTTAATATTTTTTCTTAAAATCTCTGCATAAGATTAAAGCAAGAAGTGGAAGAAACATTTCCTTAAAAATGAGGCTCTTGTGAATATATATATATATAATAACAAGGCAGCCAAAAAGAATAGAAAGAGGCCAACAATAATTCTATCCCCCAAAATCACAGGGAGTTGACCCGAGCAGATCATTCTAAGAACATGCAGTCCTTCTTCTATAATGTTATGGACCAAATTGCATTGTTTTTGTATGTTTGTGTTCATGTCAATAGGGTAACCTGGTTTATATCAGCTGAGGATCCAATCCAACAAACTTAAGTTTTGTATCTGGGTGTGGTTAAATCCTGTTACCCGTAATTTATGAAGGGACTCCTAGTACCAAATCTGTGTGAGTCCTGTTGCTGGATAAGGCCTACTGTTACCATTTGTCCAGCTGTTGAGAAAGCATGCATTGCTTCTTGCCTTGTGCCCACTTCTGTTTTAAACACCAAAATAACTACCAGAGAAGCAAAAGGGTCTCACACTTGTTAAATCACCTTCGTTTTTTTCCTGCCAATGCAGGATATTTTCCCTATTGAACTAGATTTTTTTTCCAGTTTAATTTTAAATGTTCCAATAGATGTGCTTTTCCAACACCTTCCAAAGGAAACTATTTCACACTCTAATAGAGCTCTCAATCAGGAAGATTTTCTGCTACTTGTCTTATTTATTCTCTTAGTTACATCCCATACATCATCCTAAAAAATTATTTTCTGTTCTCCATGTTTCTTTATCTGAGTGAATCTCAACTGTGTTATTCTCAAGATGCCCCTCATAAAATGCCAGCTCTAAGTTTTCATTCATTTTTTGACTATGGAAAAATGATAGAGCAATTCTCGTGTTGCAACAAACTCAGAAAGACCACAATAGGCCAGAATGGTTTTGATACTATGGATTCCTATTTGAAATATCTAGATTTATCTTGTGAATCATGTGTAGGTATTTTCACACCAAACAGTGCTAATACTGCATGACACCCTTAAAAGAATTTCAGAACCCTGGGTGCTGCAGCACCCTGGTTAAGAGTCATTGCCCTATCATACATGGCCCATATTAGCACAGTCCCTGAGCGTCTCACAACACTTCTCCCATCACCCCTGTGAGCAAAGGAACAGACAGGTTACATTGCCCGTACTACACAGGAAGATGTAAAAGTAATTGAAGCAAGGCCTTATCAATCTTATACTTTTGACCTAGCAATTGGGCTCATCTTCCTCTTTCATTTGCACCCTTCAAAGTTTTGAGGATTCTGTTATATCTCCTTTATTGCTTACATCAGTTTTGTTGGTATAAGCAGGAAGTCAGTTCTGTTCTTATTATTGTAAGTGCTGTTCAATGGTACTATTAGTACTATTAATGGTGGTGATGGAGGCGGAGGATGATGGAAGGCACTCTGTACAAATATATAGTAAGTGACAGTCCCCGCCCCAGAGATTTTAATAGTTTTCTTTACTCTTTTCTGAACCCCATTCACTTCCTCTCCAATATCTTTCTGGCAATAAGACACCCATAATTGCAATTAATTGCAGAACCATTCTTTCTCAGGACCTGCTTTTTGATTTCATTGGACTCTGCGGTGGGCTGCAGTTTAAAATGTACATTTTGGATGATTTCCTTGAGCTTCATTTTTCCTAAACTCAATGCATTTTTCTATCAATATTCCTACTCTTTCTAGGCCCCTTTCTTTCTTTCTTTTTTAATCCTCCCTGCTGTTCACAGCTGTGTAGCATCTGACAGTTTTATTTGCCAGCTACTCACTCTTTTTATTAGGTCACTGATGAAATTATTAAAAGACCAGGTCTAAGCAAAGATCCTCTGAGTGCCCTATAAGATACCTCCCACAAGAGTAATACTTGGCTTACAGCCCTTCTGCCTATTTTCAATCCAAAAAGTACTGTTCATGTTGCTGTTGTTGTAACCAAGTGACAACTAGATGCCTGAGCCAAAATCAGTCTTGCTTTGCAATGTGGTACCCACACTGACATACATGCATACACATGTTGCTGCTGTTATAATGTGTAGGAGCCTCGGTCACAAACCGACACCCCTGTTGTCTGGGTGCTGTACAGACACGGATTAAGACGACTGACAACGGCCCAGAGAAGTTAGAATCTACACATACTATAGTCAAGGAGATGGCTGAGGGTGGAGCAGGGAAGGGAAACAGGAGAGGTGAGTTGTCCATGGTGTCACAGGTGACCATGTGGTAGAGCCACAAAGACAGCTCAGGATTCCTGTCTCCTAACCCAGTCCAGGCCAATACTTCCTCTCAGACAGACAGCGCTCGTATCCAAGTCTCATATCCAAATCTATTTCAAATAGTTTTTGAAGTAACATTTTGTGAGTATCAGATGCCTAAAAAAATCCCAAATATGTCCTGTTTGAGACCCATATTCACCAAGTTCATAATTCTATTTAGCAAAAAAAAAAGCCTTGTTCTTTGCAATCCCTTACCCACTAGTTTTATTATTTAAAAAAAAAAACTGAGTACATTTGTGAAGAATTATATTTTCTTTGTGTATTAGATTTATATGCTTCCCTCCCTAACAAAGTCTCGGCGCAGTTTGAAATAAAAAACAAAACAAAAAAAAGCCAGTCCAAGAGAATATACTTTAATAATTTGTTATAAATCCACTCATTTAAAATTCCATTATCTGGTAGATGGAGGTATTGAGCTTAATTCAAAGCTTTAAAATTAATAGAAAGATTCCCATTGGCTTCAATAGACTTGGGAAAGTTCCCTTGGTGCTTCCCCACCGCCTCTTAAAACCTGAAATATTACTAAGAATGGACATCAAGGCTGATTTTCAAAATTTCCTAATAGATTTCCAGTTCCATAAAAAATAAGGAAAATAGTCAGATGGTTCCCACAGCTGATTGTGAAAAGTCAGAGAAAATTAGAGAGTTAATAGAGGATTGGAAAATAGTAAATGAGGAACCATTTTTCAAAAAAGGGATGGAGAAATGAATGAACTTAGTAATTAGCATTCCATAATTTTGGATTGAATTTTTCAAAGCTACTTACTGGATTTGGAGGCCCAATTCTTTAATAAAACTAGTGATTTTAAGGCTTAAACATGAAATGTATTTAATAGATTTTTAAACAATACGCATACATGGATACTGAAGTTGTATATGGATACCTATGTGTACATGTGTGCATATTTAAAAAAATGTTTATGGTTAAGATTTAAGGTCTTTGGCCTTGTTCTAGACCAGTGGTTTTCAACCTTTTTAGATTTTGGGGCACCCCTCTAAAAATCACAGCTCTTACTCACACTCATTTCTTGACTATGGAAAAATAGTAGAGCAATGTCTTGTGTTGCAAAGAATGTAGAAAGACCCAACAGGTCTGAATGTTTCTGACAGTGTGAATTTTTATGTGAAATCTCTGATTTTTTCTTGTAAATCATGTGCAGATATTTGCACACCTCACAGTACTAATATGGTGTGGCACTCTGTGGCTTCATTAAAGCATCTCACAGCACCTCTGGGTGCTGTGGCACCCTAGTTGAGAATCACTGTTCTAGAAGCAGAACCCTCCTGGTTGTGTGCATGTGTGATGCAGTATGATGCGTGTTTGTGTTTCTTCTCTCCAGGTGTCCTTCCATAATACACGCACATATAAACACATATGTGTGCATGCACCAGAAGCCTTAAGTCTCACTGCAAACAGAAAACAAAGGCATCTCAGTCTGAGTAATTTTCAGGGCTTTTTTTTTCAGATTTCCCCTACCAGGCAAAGCTGTTTGCAAACTCTCCTCTCTAACTCAGGCAAAAACAAACAGGAGTTCTTTGGGAAGAAAAAAAAAATGTGTTGGGGTTGGGGGGGTGAGGGAAATGTCTATTGAAAAAGAAGTTTCTGCTTATGTTGGTTTTATTGGCCTGGTGAAACCCTATAGATTAACAACCAGCAGCACCCCCACCCCCACCAGGGCCTAAAAAATCCAGTAGAAGGTGTGACTTCAAACTTGGTGGTAGGGATAAAGAGAAAGGAAGCCGGAATGTAGGCATTTGTGTGATGTGATTGTTACCAGAAATACCTCGACATATCCCCGCTGTCCTGCAACTGCTGCCAGTGGTCCCGTGGAGCTCAGAGCTAAGGTGCTGACCGCGACTAGAGAGACACTGTGATACCTTATCAGCAAAACTCAGTGGGTCCCCTAGTATACAACCGGAAACGGGGCCAGTGGCCAAATGAAACTGTTGTCAGGGGAAGTGCAGTACTTATCATCCACGGTACTTCTCCCAGGGTGCCGACTCCCTGCACAGCAACACTGTTTCTAAGGTAATATTCTCCCTCCGGGGGTCCTTGATCCTTTCCAAAGGAGACTGGCTGCTTACCTGAGTCGTGGGCGATGAGTGATGGGCTGGCAAGGGGAAGGGAGGGAGAGTGAAATCCCAGTCGGAGGGGAGAGATGCTGGCTGGCTGTGCCTTGCCCCTGGCGAGAGCGCTGGGGGCCCGGTGAAAGCACGGAGTGGGGTGCGTGTCCGCTTGCGTGTGGCCGCACATCTATCTCCAGCTGGCTATAAACGTGTACCTGCATACGTTTTGTGGGGGCATATTTTCATGGGTATACCCGTGCCCGATGTTTGCGTGTGCTGGGGGAGGGATTCGTGCGTGGACCTGAATCTGTGCAGGGTTTTTCTGTGTGTATTTGTGCTCGCTGCATTCCTGGAGGCTTTTCCAGGGCTCCTGTCTCTGTGCAGTTTGCGGGTGGATCTGTCCGTGAGCCTGGTGGTTTCAATGCATTTGGTCCACGAGGCAGAAGGTGCCCTGGTAAAACTCCCACGTTGGCTTTTATAATGTCTGTCTATTCATTGATTCGCTTTAAGTGATTCACCGCTCTCCAGCTCTTGTTTCCGCATGTCCGGGGAGAAAAACAACACGCTGCTTCTCCCTCGTGTTTTTTTCCCCCCAATTTATTTATTTAAATGACTTAATTTACAAGCAGGAGCATAATCGAGAACAGGTGTTCTGATTTAAGCTGATTCCTTAAGAGGCACAATATGGACACCTTTTTTCCCCACCTCCCTAAATTGGAACAAAACTTATATCCCGAGTGCTTTGGTCTAAGGGAATTCATCAAGAACATTTCTTTTTCCTTCTCATACCCATTCAGTGCTATCCGTCATCCGGTACGATTTTTAAAAAGCACAAAGGTTAAAAAAAAAAAAAAAGAGGAAGAAGAAGAAGATGCTAGTTCACGAAATACATTTGCAAACACCGCAGCCTTGTCACTGACTCGAGTGATGCTGTATAAGGTGATTGGGGAGATTGGCTTTCAAGGCTTGAAGACATCTGAAGCTTGAAAGAGACGGGGTGGGCAGGGGAAAGGGTGTCCTTCCAACACTGTAGGAAATCAAAGTCCTCAATGGGAATTCCAGGAGCTCGGGGATATTCATGACCGCATGGTGTCTTTCAGGCTTGAAGCATAAGGTGCTAGGGCTTTAACTCTGCATGTACTGCAGTTTGCAGCCTTCCGCGTTTCTAGCACACGCACTCCTTTCTCCCTTGCTCTGATCTGGAGGTCAGCAGGGCTGGGCGGGCAGGAGTGTCCAAGTGTGTGGCCTCAGGTTGGTCCAGATCCCTATCAGCAAGGGCAGATTTGTACCTGGGAGGGGGACGATGCAAGTGGAGACATTGCTGCCTTTTGCTTTATTACTGAAGTGGATCATTCATAATATCATACAATCATGGAAAATTAGGGCTGGAAGGGACCTCAGGAGGTCATCTAATCCAACCCCCTGTTCAAAGCAGGACCATCCCCAGCTAGATCATCCCAGCCAAAGCTTTGTCTAGCTGGGTCATCTAGATAGGAACTATAGAGAGGCAGAGTATTAGGGCCAAGAGCTGCACATGTGGCAGATGTTTCTGCTGGGACTATAATATGGTTGGGATATAATGGCCAGCCTCAGTGTGGTTTGATCTCTCCCCAGGAAGTTCTGTTGTTGGCTTCGCCCAGTATCTAGACTAATACATAGCACGACAAGGAAAGGGCGGATGTTTTTCTGAATGTAATGAACGCCATTATTCATCTAAGCATGGACCCGGCTCTGCAGCCTTCACTGTGCCGATCAACCGATCAGTTAAGTCAGAGGAGAGGAATGATACCCGGGGAGAGGCTGCAGCACTGGGCTTATACTTTGTGCAGAAATACGTAAATATAAGCATATGTGGGCAGGGTAATGTGAAATGCAGGCAGAAGACGAATGTGTGCTCGGGGGCTAATCTGGAATAGCAGCAGCAATGTGCTTAAGGTGAGGCAAAAAGAAAATAAACAAATACAACGTGATAAACCGTGCTTAGCTTTAGACACTGTATGGTAACTATGTAGGGAGAAACGCTATCACACGCACGCACATTCCTATGACTGGGTGGACAGACAGGGGATAATATGCTCACGTGCCATACAGGATTCAGACACAAGTCTAGTGGGAGAAACACGTGAATACACCCGTTCTTTACACCCATTCAGCTCTGTTAATATTGGGTGCTGGCGTCCTGATACGTCCATGCACTGATTTTCTTTACGGACACTGAATATAATTTAAGCGAGAAGTGCCCTCGCTTTCCCTGTGACCTGATTCCTGGGAGTCGAGGGCGCTTCGGAACATGGGATTCGGGCTCCTAAATTCCTCTGATCTTTCCACAAATGTCACCCAAGGGCTGACGGATCAAGAGTCCGATCCTGACACCTAAACCCAACTCCTAGCACGCCTCTGAGGCAGAAGCATTTGCAGAATCGCGTTGCTGGTTTGTTCTTGCTCTAGGTCTGCAAACCACAAGCAAACAGCCCCGGTTTGGTTTTTTTGATGGCGTTGCAGCGGGGCAAGGGAGGGATACATTTCTGGAGCATCCCTCTCCTGCTTCAGTTGACCAGACTAGTGAAATCGGGGCACTTGGAACAAACGCTTTTAATTTTCCACGTTAACGAGTAAAACGTCCACATCTTCTCCCTCTGCTTTAAAAGTTGATTGCAAGCTGCTGGTTTCGAGGTAACAAACCTGCCACAGGCTGATTGCGATGCAGCAGCGTGGAAAGGAGGAAAATACAGCTTCCAATGCTGGTGGGGGGACCCTGGCGGGTTCTCCCCAGCCCCCCAAAGACGTCCAGGGATCTGATAGCCAAAGGCACATCCATCATGACTTATGTTAGGAAGAGCAAATGCAGTGCGAGATCTCGCAGGCACAGATAATGTCGGTGTTTTACATTAGAGGATAATAAAAGAAAGGGCTTTTTTTTTTTTTTTTTTTTTTTTCGCCTCGCCGGGAAGGCAGAGGGAATGAATTTCTTGGAGATAGAAGCGCGTTTGCTTTGGTGAGGAAATATCGTAAGTGATCTCTCGGAAACCTCTGAACTCGTTGAGGGACCTGGTCACTGTTACACCTTAGAGACGGCCTGAGATGAGGGAGGTTGTGTACCTGGGGTTAGTTTCAGGGCTTTATTCATGCTTCCACATAAATATAATACTTAAAAAAGGAAAGAAAAAACAGCTCCATTGCTCTCTTAAACTCTTCCAAAATACGGTTTCACAGATATTTTAGGGGCACTCGAACAGGAAGAAACCCCCAAGATAAAATCCCATGTAGAAAGTACCACGGAAATCACTAATGCTGGATTTGCCAGGGGAATAAATCGATCATCGGGAAGGTCCAACGGGGCCTTCCCACTTTTCCCCCTTGCCCTGAGAAACTAGCCTCCCTCCAGCCGCCCCGGAGCACGAGCCGGGGGGGATCGCCCTGGGTGCGGGTCACAGCCAAAGATGATTTCTGTCGCTCCAGCCAATAGGACCAGATCAGCGAGATGGGGATCCCAAATTGTCCGACTGGGGTGGGGGCTGGGGGGAACCACAAACAGGGGTGTTTTTTGGTAACCAGACAGAGCGGGGACTCTTAGCGAGAGGGATCCGCAGACATCTCGCCAGAACTGCTCCTCCGTGTCAGCTAGAGGAGAAAGGGTGAGATATATTAGCAGAAGATACGACCTAAAATTACTTCCTCGGCTCCAACGTACTGGCAAAGACAACTGCCTGATACGCTCCTGACCAGATTTCTGGAGTAGATCATTTCAAGTTGGTTCCCAAAGCTCGCGGGCTTTCCCTCTCAGTTTTAAAACCCTTTCATCTGCAAAGCAAGGAAATCTCTCATACCATTACAAAGCAGCCCTGGTCTCGCAAGCAAGCCGCACCAGGTGCATCCGGGGTATGTGGCCCCGATTCTGCAAGCACGTTGGCGTGGGGTAAAACTATTCAGCTGCGGGATTTTATGCACAGGTGTGAGCAGTGTCTCCAAGATCGGGTCCACTGGTGAATGCAGTGTGTGTGTGTCTATGTGGACGTGGACGTGAATTACCTCCCAACAGGGACACGTCCTGTTATTCCAGCTTCTTTGTGGATACCCTATTCTAAACTCACTTCTGAGCTCCCCTGCTACCAGCTACTCTATAGAAGACCGCTCTGCCCACAAGGGTCTACTTTAAAACAAACCCTCCCAAGTTGGACCTAGCTATTCTCTTTCTCTGTGTGTCCAGATACTTTGTATTCATACTTGGATGGCTTTCTCCTGTTGGACCTCCCAGCAGAGACTGGTTACCAGGGCGATTGCTATCTATTTAGTTTTTTTTTAAAGCGCCGTAAGGTCTTGTAGCCTGGCCAGCCGGCCCCTGGACTCTGCTAACTGGCAGATCTTCCCTGCCAAGTGGATAGAAACCGCCAGTATAAAAGTACAACCGCTGCATGGGTCCTTGCAAAGGGCTCGGTAGTGACTGATGCACCACACAGGGCGTTATTACTACTTGAGTAAATCATGCTCAGTGTTTAGTGAGTCCTGCGAGCTGCTATCTGCTGACATTTCAGAGAGGCGCTTTCCTCTATTTCTTGTGTCTCAACATGGAGATTTGCGAGGTAGCCCAGGCAAAGCGAGAGGTGTCGCTCGCTCCTGTCTATGGGAGGCTGGTGGGCTCTGCAAGTTGTTCTGCACGGGGGCTGAGGCTCTGCTGCATTTCAGATATAACGGACCTTACTCAGGCCCGATCCTGAGCCCATCTGAACTCATCAGAGCCACTTTGGTCCTGTGAGCGATCCCACCGGCTCTCGGGTACCGCAGTCACGAGCTCCGCTCCTGAACCTGCTGGGGTGGGGGCGGGAGTTGCACGGGCTTTACTGGGCTTTGGCTCGGTCCCGGATCAAAGTGTGGTGGAATTGGGCCCTCAATTTTGTCAGGGTTATACCCAACCTCTTCCATTTAACCCACTCAATAGCCAGCATGTAAATATAAATCGCACCCCGCTCCCCCCCCGCAGTTGATCTTCAAACGATTTTACACTGAACAACACGAGGGTTCTTTTTTTTAATTCTCTTTCAAGCTGAATTTATGTTTGCGTGATGAAATGCTCCTCTGTGTTTAACATTTCCAATGATCATTTGTTTCATTTGCTACATTTCGCCTTTATGAGCTTGCCTTTCTCCTGGGCATGGTAATCATAGTCACTTACGTAATATTTTCTTTGGGATAGATTCACTCAGCCTACTACATATCAATTATTTCCTTACAACTTCGTTCCACACCAGCTGCCTTGTTATCTGACCTTACCCGCAATCTTGTGATGGGAGAAACTGTTTGTTTTTTCTAGGGTGGAGAAAAAAAATGCATATTGAGTTGAAAAAGTTCCCTGAGCCGGTCTGGAGTGTTCCTAGGAAGCGGCGTGTGTGAGTGTCACTGAAAGATGGGGGTGATTAAAAGGGTCTGGAATAGCCTTCCGATGAGAGAAGTTGTGTTTGCAGGATCGGGTCCGGAGATATGCCATAAGCCTGGCAACACGGCTGATTAGCTTTTCCAACCGCAGCAGACAAAGTATTCCTCCCCCTGCACACCAGAGAAAACAAGATCGCCACAGATTACTACCGAGAGCCCTTCCTCATACCAACAGCTCCCTGCTACCCCCTGGGATTTACTCTCCCGACAGGGATCACTCCACGTTTTGCAAGCGACAGGCCTTCCTAGAGCGGAGTGGACCCTGGCCTGAGATGGACCAGGGGCGAGCTTCCTGCTCCAGGAGCTGTCCCCGGGCAGTTGGTCTTGCTCTCGGCTCTGGGCAGTTTCACATTAACAGAGTCTGTGCTTCACAATTCCCCAGGCCCTAGAGGACATCTGCAGACAGACACCCTTCTGCATGCTCCTCTCAGCATCCGCTCCCAACAAACCGCCTGGTTTGGAGGGAGGGTCGGGGTCAGAAACCTTTTTATATTTGAAATAACTTTACTGTCATTTTTATCAGGATCTTAAGTCGTAAACACACTGCCGCCAGAGCTGGTTTCTATCTGCTGACGTCTCAGAGAGGCTCTCTCCTCTATTTCTTGTGTGCAACGCGGTGATTTTCCCCGCAGCCTGATGTGGGAAAGCTCCCGATGCAATGATGGTACTCATTCACTATTCGTATCAGATCACTACGCAGGTCTCTGCATTGGGTCTGAGCCCGAAACTATTGTTCCCGGAGTCAAACGTTTTCTCCTGTTCTCCGAAAACTTGAGGGTCAGTCCGGCTATCACCTATTTTGTGCTTCCCAAGGTCCGTGGGGACTTTGCTTTGAAAGGTTGTCGCTACCGCTAGAGAGGGCAAGAGAGAGCTGCAGAGGGGACTGGAGACGTGCGGAGAATCCCAGCCTGCAAGGCTTGAGGGGAAGCTCATCGGACCCTTTCATGTCTCTGTCTGGCTCGGTCCACACTCTGGGCCCGGGCCCAGATCCACTGTGTCTCTCTCTGCCTGTGTTCACCTCGGCCCACGCACACGGGCTGTCAGGACACGCACTCCCGCCCCTCTGCCTGCAGCCCTCGCTCCCACGCGCGATCGCCCTGGGGCACGTGTGTGCGAGGAGCCCCAGGCACTCGCCCTCGCATCCACATCTGCACCCACCCGACCCTCCGCCGCCGCTTCCCCGTGTGCTCACGCGCGCTTCTGCACATGCATCCATGCTCCTCCCGCCTACACACCCGTCGGCACAAGTGTTCACACTCACACCTGCAGCTCCGCTCGCTTCCGCGCTCCCCCGCCGCTCTCTCGTTCACAGACGCGTGTACGTGCAGTCACACACGCCGGCACGAGCAAGCACACCTGGCCCAGACGCCTCCCGACACGATTCATCACTGCAGGGGCATGCAGCGCACGGGCCCGCCAGCTCCTCGGGAAACCCTGGGGCAAGGGGCTTCCCACGACCCTGCACAGCGCCTGACACGGTGGGGGCCACCTTGAATGCTGGGCGCCACAGCAGTACAGCTCGCATCAGTCCCAGGCGTCACCCGCAGCATCTCCTGTCATGCAGCGCGCCCCTTTTCGAGGCTGAATGTTGCAGAAGTGCCACGCACGGGTGAAAGTGCCTGGGCGACTTGGCTGACCCATTGATCCCAAGGCCGGACCTCGCTCTGTTACTGTTCTTCAGCGCTCAACTGGGCCATCATTGTCCTAGGCAGGCACAACAGGGGGGCGCGCTCCTTATGGCTGTGTGGCGGACCAATCTCACTCAGGGCATCTCTAGTGTGATGCCCCAAAGGGGCAACACTACCCAAGCCTCGTCCGGTTCATGGCAGCAGAGCTGCTCCGAGGTTGGCAGATTCGAGGCCCTTTTCCTCAGGGAGCCCTGTGATTGCGTGGGCTGACGTCACTGATACCTCGTCACATGTTTAGCCTTTGGTGGCAGATGACAGAGCAAGGAGCAACCATCCCAAGCTGCAGCGGGGTAAGCTTAGGTTAGATATTAGGAAGAATTGTCTCACTGAGAGGGTAGTAAAGCACTGGAACAGGTTACGCAGAGAGGTGGTGGACTTTCCTTCCTTGGAGGTTTTCAAGACCTGGCTGGACAAAGCTTTGGCTGGGATGATCTAGTTGGGGAAGGTCCTGCCTTGAGTGGGGGGGGTTGGACTAGATGACCTCCGGAGGTCCCTTCCAACCCTCATTTTCTATGACGCTGTGATTCACGTGTTACCTACCCTTCCGCGGTGCAGAAGTAGAGGGGCGGAGGAGGGCAGCTGCTGCCAGGTTACCCGGCCTGGGTCCCAGCTCTGGGGTGTTCAGGTCTGAAGGACCTGGTTGAAATTCGCTGATTGAAGATATTCCTTTATGGGGAACTAAAAGCTTTTATGGGTACTATAGTGTGTGTGAGAGAGAGGGAGGGAGTCCAGCGTGTACTTGCGTGTGTATATGAAATAGAGATGTGAGTTAATGATCATCATTGATTTAAAACCATGCCAGGGAAAGGGCTCGATCCTTCCGTTGTCTCTTAATTCAACCCCGACAGATTCAAGAGGCAGAAGCGGCCGCAGGATCGGAGAGCCGCTGTCCAAGTCAACACCCGCTGTTTGCGGTCCGGTCGCAGCCGTCGGTTTTAAGCTCGTGTCAGCCCCCGCCAGCCCTTTACTTGTCAGGAATCCGCCGGATTTAAACCGCATCCATTCGCCGCACAGCGATCAAAGCCCAGCAACGCCGCGCGGGGCCGTCCAGCCTCGTCTCCGGCTCTCCTTTTTTTTCCTGTTGCAAAAGATCGGTGTTTGTGTTCCCTGCCTTTTGCTGGGGGTGGGGAGGGGGGGTCGTCTCGCCAGCATGTTTTAACCCACAGGCACAAACACGCGATTGTATTGGGGAACAAGTGGCCTGGCTCGAGTAGAGCATTGCCTGTGTCCCTGGCGCGTGTCATATAAATATATGAAGGTAGCGCGTGCCAAGGGTAAGTTTTTACTGAGACGAGGTTACTTGATCACAAAGCCGGCAATGTGCGCGAGTGTGTGTATATACATCTGTCTGCCTTTGATCTTACTGCAGAAATAAAAGCCTAATGTTGGGGGGGGGGGGTTGTACTTGGAGAACAAAAGCCCGACATTAAAACGTCCCAATAGCGAATGGGAAGCGCGTGGCAGTTTCCTCTGGTAGCTTCGGCACTTAAAACGGTGACTTTATTGGACGTATATAAATTGCAGCTCGGTTACCACTAACAGTCGCATTATAAAAAGAAAAGGGAATCCACATAACCCAGGCCAGTTCCTGCTCGAGTCCCACCAGCTGTTAGATACAGTCTCCAAACGTGGCCCGTCCGGGCCTTAACACGAGATTGCAAGGAGCGCTGGGCTGCAGATAGCGCTGCCGCCGGCAGGGACTGGAGGAGAGATGTTTATTTTTCAATCCGTGTTGGCTCCCCTCCATGCCATTATTTTATAGCTCTATTTATCCTCATTCCTTGGCAGTGCCTTATGCAAGCTCTTGGGCTCTGCGATTTCTCTTTATCTCGTGGCCCAGGGTGGTGAAATTACAGGGTATAATGGGAATGTGTAAATTATAGATTTATTAAAATGTAGGCAACGGAGCTCTCTACGAGCCCTATCCAACGGATGCAGGATGGCTTTGAGTCAGCGCCCTGACATACTGCAGAGCACAAAGGCAGTAGGACCATAACAAGGGCATCCCCGCAGGGAGAGAAGCAGCTACTTTTTAGACTGGGGGTTGGGGTCATATAATAAGGATGAAGTGGGGCAGGCTGCTCCAAAGTGAGTTTTTCCCTGTTTTCAGTGCCCATGGAACAGCATTCTGCAGGGGCATAGAGGTCTGCAGAGATATCTGGAGAGAGGGAAACTCCCTGGCTCTTTTCCCTAGTCTTAGAAATAGCTCTCGATCTGCTTCTCTGAGTGAAGAATCGCCTGTCAGAGCGCACAGGATCTGCCCAGAGCTTTTTGTTCCTCTTTTCACTAGACCTACCCAATCTTTTGTAATGTAAGAATATCATGCACTCTGTTCTTCCTATGAAGTTATCTGATAGGTACCAGCAAAAAGTCCGGGACAGAAAAGCAGGGGAAGGATCTCTGTCCTCCTTCCTCTGAGGCTGGCGCAGTGATAAGGTGCTGATTTATTTAGGCTAGAACATAATTCTCACTTCATAGTTTGGCTTTCTCCAGAGGTTTTTGTGGTAATCACAGTGATGGTTAAGGACTTTTCTATGGCTACAGAACATTATTGAAAGTACTTTGATTTTAAAACCCAAAAGAAAGTTCCTTCCTTCCTGCCTTCCTTCCTCTTCCACCCTACCTTACCACACCCAGGGAAATAGGACAAAGTCTTATGATTTTAATAGACATAAAGATAGGGAGGGAAACTGTTCTGGGAAATGGAAATTATTGGGAAAATTGTGTCTAAGAAGGAAAGGCCCATGAAAACTAGTAACTCCAAAACACATCCTCCTTTTTGGGGATAGCTCTCATCTTGCTTTCTTGACATAACATCCATTAAACCAGAGGTACAGGAAATACTGGCAATCCTAAAATTCATGGGGCAAGTGAATGTTCATGAGTTGCCCTGATCTTAGGTTGCTGCTCTGCATCAAGGAGCCACCTGGGGAGGGAGCTGTGTTCTTTCCCACTGGTTTCTGGCATTGACTGGCATTCAATATGCAAAATTACCTTTGTTTATTGGCTGTAATGCCACATCTTTCATCCTTATCAAGAATATTTTAAAGCACCTATCAAATGCTACATTACATTAGGACATGCAGCTTTTGGTTGCATGGCAATCAATGGAATCTCATGTTTATACAGAATGGTCTCTGTATCCCTTCTGAATCTCCCTTTCCATTGCCCACTGCCACAAACATGGTGTGTTTTCTACTGTCATTGGCCCCAAAATAACATAGCTCCCCAGCATTCACCATGGGTTGTATTCCCTGTGCAAAGAATCAATGGCAGGGCAAGTCTTTCTTGGGGGCAATTTTGAAAAGTGACCTCAGGAGTTCCCATGAGGCTTTGACTCCTCAGGTAACTCCTCAGATCAGTCAGTAGGATTTGAACTCTTTTGAAGCTTAGGTATCTATGAAAATGTCAAAGTTAAGCATGCTGCGGTCCTTATTTAAATAAATCTATCGACTGGTAAAGTATTGGGTACTAAATTAACAGTTTTAGCCAGTAAGAACTTCACAAAGAGGGGTTGGGCCCCTAATTCCTGCCCTTCAGGGCTAGTCAAGCACTTTTTTATCCAGTAAGTGGAAGCAGGCCAGTGGCCAAAGGAATACCTGGTTTTGGAAACCCTTAAGAACTAGACATAAAGCATCTCAGCAGCCTTAGGACTTGGGTGGTTGCAGGTCTCCACAGCACCAGAAGTCTATCTTCCATGGAAGACTTGACTTGTTGAAACTGAGGCACTTAGGGGAGTCAAGTGCCTCCAGGACTGGGCATTAGTTGAGTGGGCATTTGAGGGTGGGGGGTCTAAATTGTGGAGCTAGGCATTTAAAATAATGTATACTGCACTGGTCTTCCTCCTGCCAAAGTATGTGACCCACAGAATCCAGAGGGATATGTGCTTCTTCTTTTGGGGATCCAGATGGGAGAAGGTGATGAGGAAGACAGTATATAAGACCGAGCAGACTGTGGACAAAGGAATGCTAGACAGCCTTTTGTTCCTAGGGGACAAGTACAAAACCCAGATCTGCAAGCTGGTGTCTGGCCCGGAGATGAAAATGGCCTGCTTCATCAGATACTACACAGAGCACTTGCTGAGACAGCAGCAGGTATTAGGCCTGTGTGAAGCGGCTCGTATTTGCTTCGTATTTGGATTCGGATTCGGCCGATTCGGGGGATTATGATTCAATTCAGTGATTTGAATCACTGTCCCAAAGCAATTTGGCCAGTTGTGATTCAGATATTCGATTGTTGCCAAATCTCTGAATCATGCAGGCCCATCCCCCACCTGCCCCAGCTCCCCGCACTTTGAAAACAGAAGTCCCAATTCGCTTGCCCCAGGGTTTTCCTCTGAAGCCTGGAGGCTGCTGCAGGAGCTGGTGAGCCCCTGGGTTTTTTTTCATTTTTTTTTTCCTTAAAGAGCCAGAGCTGAGGTGGCAGGGCAGCCATGGGGGGCTGGGGGAGTGGGCAGGGGTCAGGGGGCTCATACAGATCCCCCATGCAGTATAGGGCAGTGGGGATTGCCCCCCAGCCCAGCAGTACCCGCTGAGTAGGGGCTTTTTATTTAAAGCACTGGGAGCTGGAGCAAGTAGGGCAGCCATGGGGGGGGGGGAGGGGAGGGCTGGGGGAGTGGGCAGGGGTTGGGGGGGCTTGGGGAGCAGGCAGGGGACGGGGCCTGGCAGGGGTCCCTCCATGGTCCCCTCACCCTTTCTCCAGCCCCCACTCTCCTACCCCCTACTTACCAGCTCCTTGATGCAGCCACCGGGGACTGCCCAAATCATTGAAGCTCTCCCAGTCCTTTCCAAAGATCTGGAGAACTTCAAATCAATTTGTACCTTTCTATTGGTCCCCTGCTTCAATTCAGATTTGGAGATTTGGCCTTCAAATGGGGCTGAGTCTCCTCCGAATCAAATCAGCACCCGAAGCTTTGCACAGCCCTAGCAGGTATACATGCCACCCAATGAGAGGCCATGGGCCATGCTGCAGCCATGGTTCTACAAGGTCCTGGGCAAGTTCTGAATCAAATACGACATGCTCAGAGAAGCCCCTGCAACCATGACCAATGACCAGAAGATGCAGGAAGTGTCCAGAGCCAGAGACAGACTGTCTGTCAACTGTGGACTTACTCCCTGGTGATAGGTGCCAGGCCATGTGGGAGCGAACCTTCCACAAGGGCCTATGGAAAGAGTAGAAACTTGAACCGGCTAGCAGCCCACCGGGCATTCCCCATGAAGGCACTGAAACACAGAACAGGGCAGAGAAGCCAGCCCAATTGCCTCAGGGAAACCTGCCAAGGCAGAGCAAAGACCATTGGCCACCTCTTATAGTTCTGCCCATACACCAAGGTGGTGTGGAGGAAGGAAACTTGGCTCCACTAAATGGCAACAGGGGTCAGGACTATGACCAGAGAGGCTGCAATGTATGGGCACCTGACTAAATAACAGAGGTACCCATCAACCTTTGATCAGTTCATCTCCTACATCAGGAGCACCCTGTGGAAGACCAGGAACCTCCTGATATACCAGCACACAAAGCTCTCAGGGCATTTATACACGTAATTTTTTGTCCAGTGACATGCCGGAGATCTGCCACTTCGGAGCAGTCTCGATTAATCGAGTCTGCTCTGCATGCAAGCTGACATACACTGCTCTGCACCGCGTGCAGTTGTATAAGTGGCAAAATGCGCATCAGCACACAGAAAATGGCAGCAGTGTGCTTTTGACCTAAAGCACCTCTGAGGTGTTTTAGTTCAAAAGTGAACCGTTCCCTTTTCCTTCGCGCTGACATACATTTTGCCGCTTATACAACTACATGTGTGACAGGGCCAGGCACTTCTCAAAGTGCCCAGCGCTGTGGTGTTTACTCCTGTAAAAAAGTCCCCAGTTGAGGACTGTGTTAAAATGGGACTGAGTGAGCTGAGACCTACTACCAGGATGGTAGGGGAAGATGTAGAAGAGATGGCAAACAGCATCTGGCAAAGGAACCACTGGCACAGACTGTTCAAGGCCTGCCCCCCACCCCCACAAGTGAGCAACAGAAGAAAGTGAGGGCAGTGAAGAAGCAAATGGATCAAGCAGCAACAGTGCCAACAAGGAGAGAGAAAACAACAGCAGCAACAACAGTGAAATGGACTAAAAATACAGAATAGACACCAAGGAATGTAACGGAGGAACAAAGTAATTGTAACAGTGAAGGGAATGCAGATGGGTGCACAGTTCAGAGTTTTGTAATGGGAGCACAGGTGCTTATCTTGTAATGAGTATGTGTTTCTGTAATTATGTATTTGAAGACTGTTAGGGTTGTGTATCTATCTATCTAGAAACATTTTTTTTAAATAAAAAAGGGTGTTTAAAGTAGTGTTAGTCACCCAAGACTTTTTGGGATCTGGCCCTAAGTTCTGTGGTACATGAACCATGTTTTTGTTCTCTGCTTGTACAGTTCCCTGCACACTGGGGTCCAGGGTACTAAAGGGCTCTTTAAAGTAGTGAAGAATCTATGACTGTTAGTGAAAGCCAGACCAACTCAAAGAGGAAATAAGGCACACATTTTTAACAGTGAGGGTGATACAATCAGTAGAACAAACTACCAAGGGAAGTAATAGATTCTCTCTCTTGATGTCTTCAAATCAAGACTGTAAGCCTTTCCTTAATATATGCTTTAGGCAAACACAATATGTGTTTTAGCTGAACACTGAGCTATTGTGCTCAGTTCAGGGATAACTGAGTGAAACTTAAGGACCTGTTATACACAGGAGATCTGACAAAATGATCTGATGATCTCTTCTGGCTTTAATTTCTCTAAAATTACAACAAAATTATGAGTGGAGCACCAGGGCACTACAACAATATGTCCTCTACATCTTCTACCTTTTCCTCCTCCTTCTCATCAGTAGTTTTCTAACTTGCATGCTGCAATTTAATAGATCAGCTATCTTGAAGCTAGTTTCTCACCCATTAATGAGCATATGAACCACTTCCTTGACGTTCACAATGATGCACATCCCTATAGGAGCTATACTACTTGTTTCCATGGAAACACAACATTAGGAAAGTATGATATTCAGTGCATTCCTTGCTGCCTGTATAATGCAATTTAGAATCTCTTCAGGCTCCCAGTAGGTCCTCCATGGATCATGAATTGTCCAAAGAAAACAGTCTGAGAATTTCTAGGCTGCATCAAATCATCATGGGTTTTTAGTTCTTCTGAGAGTTCATTTGTCCCTACCTTGCCTTAGGAAGCAAGATACTGATGTTGGCTCTGCAGAAAGCTGTATAAAACTGCATACAGAGAGATACTACCATTTTTCTTGGCTCCAAGAGGCGCAAATATTTGAACTGTTATATTAAAACACAAACTGTAATTTCTAAGAGACCTGAGGAAAGGTACTTGGTACCCAAAAGCTTGTCTATATCCCTGGTTACTGCACAGACATTTAGTACTTGTATAAACAAGTGCTAAATGGCTGCACTGTAACCTGAGTTACTGCAAAGTAGCATCCTTGAATGGCTTTTTCATGATGCTGACTGCATAGTATCCCAAGACTACTGCATAGCAGCGTTGCATCACAGTTGCTGCCATGCAATGCTACTACACAGTAGTCATGGGATACTGCTATGTTAGCATCTTATGTAGATGCGGTCAGTTGGTCCAATTCATGATATCATGGAATCATAGACAATTAAGGTTGGAAGGGACCTCAGGAGATCATCTAGTCCAACCCCCTGTTCAAAGCAGCCCCAGCCCCAACTTGATCATCCCAGCCAAAGCTTTGTCTAGCCAGGTTTTGAAAACCTCCAAGGATGTAGCTTCCACCACCTCTCTAGATTACCTGTTCCAATATTTTACTACCCTCCTACTGAGCAAATTCTTACCTAATATCTAACCTAAATTTTCCTTGCTGCAACTTGAGACCACTGCACCTTGTTCTGTCATCTGCCACCACTGAGAACAGTTTAGCTCCATCCTCTTTTGAACCCCACTTCAGGCAGTTGAAGGCTGCTATTAAATCTCCCCTCAGTGTTATCTTTTCTAGATTAAATAAGACCAGTTCCCTCAGTCTTTTCTCATAAATCATGACCCACAGCCCCCTCACCATTTTTGTTGCCCTCCTCTGGACTCTCTCCAATTTGTCCACATCTTTTCTGTAGTGGGATGCCTAAAACTGAACACAGTACCCCAGATCCATATCAACCACGAAAAGCCTTGCCTTGCATTCTCCCAACACTATCATCATTCCAGCACTACCAAAGTTTTAATTTGATTTCAGTTCATACATATTTGGTAAAAATGTGATGCAACTGTTCCTTTTTATGCCTGGCCTATAACAACACCCCTTCAAGTTGATGATGCCTTTTTGACTGACTTAGTTGCAGACTTGATCAGAATAGTTGCATAAAGCAGGTAGAGAAGAGGCAAAAAGACACTCCATGTGAGTATATTTGATAAGCCCATCTCCTGAGTCCATCAGTAGTTCTGAAGTAGACAGCACTATGCTGAAGAAGCCTTTGTGATTTCAAAATAGCTTCAGGTATTTGCCCAGTTGTTCTCTGAAAGTCTGATACTGGTATTTTATGTTCCCCTTGTAATTTTTGCATCTAGTCTGGCTGATTGAATAGCTTGTTTCATGTCAATTAAATAGTTAGAGAACCTGTGTGTAAACCCTTTATATTTCACTTGCTCTGCAGCACTGGTCATCAAAGTGTAGTCTTTGCTGCCAGTGGTCTGCAGGGAATTGTCTGATCATATGATGCTCTCTTCGTTTCCTATCTACTTTACAGTGAAAGACACATTAGCCCCCATTTTAATCTTCATTTTAAATGTAATGAATTTCTGTAATTGACACAAACAGCAGAGGAAGTCCCACACAACCATGAAAGAAGGGAGCCAGGATAGCAACTAATCAGTAATGAAAAAGTAGGTGGGATTTGGTGGTGGGAAATAAGAGGGAAAGTAGGGCTGACTAAGAATGGGTGAGGGTATGGGTTTTGGGTGATGAGAAATAGAGGGGTGTTGGGTCCTAGGCAGTGGAGTACACTAGAAAGTGAGATGCTTCATGAAACAACATCTGTGACAGTGATACTCAAACTGTATCTCCCAAGCCACAGATGGTCTTTCAGTTTATTATGTGTGTGTCTGTTGTGACTCATTTGTTGCTCATGTGGCTTTTGAGACGACCAGGATTGACTGCCATTGCTCTGTGTTGTGTTATAGGAGGGCTTGAGAACCCTTGCACCTAAAGAAAGCAAAGATTGGTTTTAATTAACTGAGGTATGCTATGTGAAAGAACAGGAAATGATGCATTTATTAGTATAGGAATATCAGCACAGGTTCCTGAATTAAAATGTTTATCCTTTCCTTAATGGAAGCAGAAAGGAGTTGATTAGTGAATGAAAATTGCCCGGATACTGTATAAGTGTAGTTTAGTCACTGAACACTTGCATTTTCAGCACAAACAAGGTCATTTAACTGAAATTGAGAATAAAGCAAGAGTTTTGGAGGAGAGGTGTGCCTAAGAGATCATGTGAAATGAAACAACCACTACTAATATGTGAAATTCAGCAAAAACATGAATTATGAATTTCTGCTTAATCTAGTAAAGAGGGAACATTGTGTGGCATTTGTACTACATCCAGAATCATGACCCTAAATTTCTTGATTGGGGTTTCTAGATACCGTTACTACTCCTACTGCTAGCATTATTCACTTTGTATAGCCAGCTACTGGCTTCTTTCCAACGTGACTCATGTACCATCAAATGTACTTATGTTAAAAAGTCAGAGGTGCTCCAGCTGAGCTTACGTGGTCCACAAGACCAGCATGGTTAAAGCATGCCAGTTTCTGTAGCCAGTGGAGCAACACAGGTAGCATCATGCCCAGCTACATCTGATCCCTCAGCCTAAATTACCAAGTACCCTTTTAGAGCTGGGTCTGCTGGGGGTGGCTTCCATTGTGAGTCTAAGATGAAGCTCAGATCCTTAGTGTGATGCCTTAGCCATACTGCTGTCACATCTGGAACTGGCTGTGCAATGCGGATGACTGCACCATTGCCAATGTATTTCTTGCCATCAGTCTCAGCCTTTGCTCTTATCTCATCAGCTTCTCTGAATCTTTCCATGCTCCACAGGTTTCTCACTAGCATACAGTGCATTGGGTGACATATTCATTTCTGAAAGTGGAGGGAAACTAGGGAAACTGTAGCGTGAACCTACATGTTTAGAAACAGCTATCCACATAGGTTTCTAAAAACAATCTCCCAAATGGCTACCAGTATAGAAATTAACTCAAGCAAGAGTATGAAAGAAAAGGGCCCCAATTTTTACATGTCCCTTTCTGATTCCATCACAACCTGAAGTTTTGCTCATGGTGAGCTCAAGACATATGTCGTCAATGATGCATCAGGTGGAAAAGAATGGTTGTACATAAAGGATCATGTGGAATTTGTATTACTCCATACTAGAGAGATTCAGCTTCAGTCTTGATCAGACCTCATGTTACACTAGCAAAGGCAGATAGCTCACAGACAGTCACCTAAGCTTTAGAGTTGCTTTTATATTGCACAATCATTTTTCTTGTGCCATAGATGCATCTGGCATTTGTTGACTTTTGGTTCACTCCTATGACAAGCTCACTTGCCCAGTCATGTGACTGGAAAGTAGAAAGGTCACACACTTTTTCATTGTCTTTCCCCCTGTACATGGTGCCTCTTTGAAGGTCTGTCTTGCATTTTGATCACCATCCAATAGAGGCCACTTTTGTCACAACTGTAAATATTTATGGCATCAAAGTCTCATAACACCAGGTCTGTTGTTACAACAGTATCTTGTCTCCATGGTATGGAAGCAGTTGTCTCTGCCTCCGTTTCTTTTGCAAATGCCATTTCTTCCCCAACTGAGATAGGCTTTGCGAGCAGGGTAATCTGCTCTCTTCATAACCAGGACAAAATATGATAGGTTATGCATCAACTAAACACCAGGCAGAAGGATGTATGTGTGCACGTGTGTGTAATGTAACTTCTGGTTAATAACTTCTCTGTGCAGTTTAACAATCCATTCTCCAACTAGGTATCTGTCTCTTTTTTGCTTCTTGCCAGGGTTTCATTCACCTTGTAGTCACTGATGATTTGATCTCTTTATTATATACAAAGACAGCATAAACCGAGGGATTTTACTATGTGGTCCTGGATTCCTTTAGAGATACATTGAGGGAAAATCCAAGACTCTTAGTAGCCAGAGCTGATACATAGGAGAGGGGGAGATATGACATGTGGCAGCATAACAGACAGTGGCTTATTGGTTATTTGTTGGGTACTTGAAATCATAATCATGGCTGGATCTAGGATTCTGAAAAGGGGGTATTTACACATCATCACATATAGCACAGCATATTTTCTCCAATTAAAAAGAATCTATAAGCTTTACTAATATGCCACAGGGTGAGCACTACATTATTCAGTTTAAGATCAAAGTAAAAAATATAACTATTAGAATGTACACTAATTTTCTAGATTATAGATTAAATTAAGAAAAAAAACACAAAGTAAAAAAATAGTAAAAAGATATTGTTTCATTGGTCCTGTAGTCATTATAGCTAAATGTACATCTCTTGTTCAGATTCATAAAACAAAAACTAGTCTTCTTGAGTGTTTTGACAGTGCCTCCAGTACTTTAGTGTTACACATTTCTATAACTGAGTTAATATTACCACATCTGAAATAAGGTTTTTAGCTGGACCTAAAACAGTCTTCAGAGTTGTGAACAAGAAGAGAAACATTACCAGGAATGGCTAACACACAGCAAAATTGCAGAAGAAAGTGTAGTTTGAATAGTCAACATCAAGATCATTAAAAAGGAGAGAGGGTTATTAACATCTGTGGAGTGAGGAGAAGTTAACAGAAATCAAGCAGATTATAATAAGCCATGAAGTCAATTGACTCCCTCAGCACTATGTGAATAGAAATGATGCTACCCCTCCCAGACAGTTGGTTTTAAAGTGGGGGTAGAGCAGGAATTAAAAGGGAGCACCACTGCACCCCCACCCCCCCTCCACCCCAACTCTGCCCCTGCTTGCAACAGTGATTTTGTCTTCCACATTTGGAAAGCAAGACATGGGAAGAATATACAAGATTTGGTAGGGAGCAGATAAAAAGAATCAGGCAAAAGAATTAAAATGTTTTTGTACTTAAGCCTTGAATCAATCTTTGCATCACCACTGATAGGTTGGGACACTATTTCAGATACAGTCAGAAATCCACTTTTCAGTGACATTGTTGACCTGCCATCTGATAGCAGGGTGAATGAGTAAAATACAAAATGCAAAGCACTGAGCAGAACTTTTCAAAGTGAACAAGGAAAATAATCAAGTTGTTCTGTACCAATTATGCGAACAAATGAAAACAACCCCTAGGGGCACTTCTACACAAGACGCTATGGCACAGTAGCAATCAGCTACTGTGTTGTAGCTCATTCCTGCCACTCAGTAGCATTGCTAAGCACTAACTATGATATGATGCTACTGTGCAGTAGGAATGAGCTACTGTGCAGTAGCTCATTGCTACTGTGCAATAGCATCGGGGAAAAAGCGTGCAGCGACAGTACTGTGCAGTAACATCGGTTACTACACAGTAGTTTAGTATTTGCTTATGCAAGTACTAAATGACTGTGCAGTAACAACTGCTTAGTCCTCCACACTTGTAGACACAGCCCTAAAGTGTGAAAATTGGCAGAGAAGTAATAATTACACAGCTGTTTCCCTTTTGTGCTAGCTAGCTAATCACTGTGCTTATCTGTCTATCTAACTAGCTAGCTATCTGTCTGTAAGATAGACACAAACTGTAAAATACAAGTCTATGTTATGAATGTTTTGTAAAACTATGGATTATATTTTACCTATTATAGTTATGCCATGAGTCTTGTACAGACAGATAGAGAGCAAGACTTTTTCTAACCTTAATTATAAAAAATGTTAACAGCAAAAAATATAAGTGCAAAGGGCAGAGCCTCTGCCAGGGGCTGAGCATGGAAGATTCTTCAGTTACAAACTTCTGTTACAACCAGAGATTAAAAACCTCTCCCCCCTTCACACTATTCATATGGTCACACTTTTAGGCTTGGCTGTCAGTCTTACCATGCAGAGCCCCCCTCATGGCCCAGCATGACAGAAAATGGGCTAAATTCTATTGTAAGGTGAAGTGTCCAAACTCAAAAAAGACAAGCACTCAGACCACAAACTAGAAGAGGTGAAGGGTGTTGTCTAAAGCAGCCCCTGTGAGCAGGTTCCTGCGGCTTCTCAGGGTCACCATTTTGGCTTGGCCCAGCAGGAAATCGGGTAGATCAGGCTGTCCTCAGCCACTCAGCACAGGACAGAGAAAGTTCTTGTCTCACAGAAGTCCAGGTCTGGAGCACCAAGAGGTTGCTGAGGGCAGCACTTAATGCAAGATATAAACTCAAGCTTCTCTAGAGTGGCATAGCTCAGGGTAGTAGTTAGACCAATTCCTGGCCACACTCCTGCAAAATACTGAGCTGTCTCCACCAAAGGGTGATGTCAGTGACTGAAAAAATTTGGACTTCTAACTCATGCTTTGAGAAACTGGTTAGGCAACACAGGGTTGAATTTGAGACCAGGCCTTCATAATACACACCTATGATCCCTCTTGACACAAACGATCTTGTTCTCTATGACCTTCTTGTTCTTTACAAAGCTACTGAGAAGCTTTGACTGCCATCAGGACCCTTTGGTGCTAGGCTCTGCACGTACATGTGAAAGACAGTCTCTGCCCCTACAATAAGTCTAAACAGACTTGGTTGACAGCAGATAAAAATGGAAACTGAAATTCAGAATGATAATGAGACACACAGCAGGTCAGGCAAAGACAAAAAGGGAACCTACACTTCCTGGCTCAGTCTTCCTTTCCCCACTACCGTTTTGGATTATAACTATCACAATTCAAGAGACGAAAAACAGAGATTTCACGTGTTACTATTACTAGATTCAATTCCTGCCACTGAATTCTCTGCCAAATGCCAAAATCCAAAGCAATTACTCATGGACTTGTCACCATCATCCTTTACAATGTGCCAAAAGTGTAGTAAATGCAGAAATAATAATACAAAGAGACTAGTTACCAAATATTCCTTAGTGAGTTCAGTGATTCCAAATCATTTGGAGTTAGGTGCCTAACTGAAGTGCGCTTGGAACACTGTCTCTGCTTTTTAGCCACCAACATGAATAAAAATCTCCCTCAGGCCTAAGTTACATTTACTAGGCAACTGTAGGGATTTTTGTCCAAAGTCCTTGCCTAAGAAATTTAGCCAACCCTTGAAATGCAAATCACCACTGACTTTACATGCTAGGCTGGCACTGGGCATTTTGGCTTCTTAACACGTATATTTCAGGTGAAACAAAATTCATTCCTGTTCAGGGGCTTACAGAAGTCCAAAGCACCATTTAAGTCCCACTTAAAGACATATTCTCCAGTTTGCTGCAGTCCCCACCCCATTTTCCTTCTTTCCTTCCATAACCCTTCTGATTTGATGTTTCACAGAAACTCAGGGTGAAGTGTGCAATTATTATGGCATGTAGTCGAACTAGAATTTAGATAGGCAGATCAGGACTGTAAGGAATCAATGCACAAAGTGAGATGGTTGCTTGATGTTGTGCCTATAGAATAATATAATTAGCTCTATTGTCAGTTATATCCTGTCTAACTGATTAAAAGCATGGTTATCTGACCAACCAGACAGACAATGGATGAATGGTCAAATATAAGGCAATGTTAATAGCTTTTATTAAATGTATAATACTGAATCTATTTGTTTATAGAAAGCTGGTGAATTCACAGCTCTAGGTCTATAGAAACACATAGCAAAAGACAGTTATTTTATAAATAGTCTCATTCTCCAGAATAAACTGGGAGATTAAGGACCTGTTTGCATGGAAAAATTATCAATACCCTCAAAGATGCCATGCTGCTATGCGTGAGTTGCCTCCTAAACTGGAAGCTATGTAGCTGTGTTCACTCAGCTGCAGGTGACCTAATTAGTACTGCTGAACTACAGTGCTGATTAGCATCCCTCCTTGCTAATTCACCCATCCACAACACCATGCAGACACAATTCTATTGCTTCCAGTTTGAGACAATAGCCACTTCTACACCTGTGCTTTAAAGTGCATTAGCCTATTTTAATGTGCATTAATGTGCAGGTAAAAAGTACTATTTAGTTAATGTGCATTAAAATAGGCTAATAAGGATTTTCTTAGTACCTCACAATGGAGGGTGCTTATGCACGACGGGAGGCTGCTCCTACACATCGAAGCAGACTCAATTAAGCAGGAATTTAACATAGATCACCTGTAGTCCAATCCAGTGACCATTCTTCTCCCATCAAGTTCTACCTCATCCCTGCTTCAAAAGGGACTTATTAGACAGAGAAGGTGAGTCAGTCACCAATGTACATTCAGCCTCCAAACTAAACTTGCCAGCAAGTGTGAGAATTGCTATCAACCCTGAAAACAGACATGAGTAATAAGGACAGTTTTATACTAGGGTTTGTACAGAGGCCATCAAACTAAGCTCACGTAAGCTATTAAAGGTGGCAGTGCCAACTTTCAAAATGGGCTGCTTGCTACATGGGATCAGGAAGGAATTTTCCTCCCTCCTGTTGCTAGTGTCAGGAGTTTTTCTTCACCTTCCTCAGAAGCATTGTGTGTTGGCTGCAGCCATGGCTGGGAGTTTTGACTAGGGTGTGCTGATACTTCTGTTGGGACTAAAAAGCCAGAGGTTTCTGGCTGGAGGGTCTTGCTCTTTGGCTGAGTGTCAGACTGATCATCACATTTGGGATCGAAAAGGAATTTTACCCCCAAGCCAGATTGGCATGGATGTGTGAGGCAGGGTGGTGGGGGTGGGGAAAATCTGCCTTCCGCTTTAGGGAGAGGCATTGTCCTCTTTCTTGGATCTCTTGAGCCTATTTTAATAACTACTCCTGTCCTTGCATTTGCATGACATTGACAGCATCCTTAACTCTCTCCTTTACCTGTAGGAAGTTAGGGTGTTTTTGATGTTTTCAAAAAGTGTCCTTGCTAACTGTATGAGAGGGTTATCATGAAACCAGATGCAGATTCAGAGGAGTTCCAGTGGTATTGTCACATCCCCCCTCAGTTCCTTCTCCACTTTTGCTATCTGTGGGACCCAAAGGTTCAATCCTGTCAGAGTCAGCCTGTCTAGCCCCTCTTCCTGAGCTGGGCAGGCAACCAGCAGTGCTTGCCATGTCCTGCCATCATCGGAGGCAAAGGGTCCAATCCTGAGTCATAGATTCATAGATGCTAGGGTTGGAAGGGACCTCAACAGATCATCGACTCCGACCCCCTGCCTAGGCAGGAACAAGTGCTGGGGTCAGATGACCCCAGCCAGATGCCTATCCCGCCTTCTCTTAAAGACCTCCAAGGTAGGGGAGAGCACCACCTCCTTTGGAAGCCCATCCCAAATTTTGGCCACCCTTACCGTGAAGAAGGTTTTCATGGTATCTAGCCTAAATATGCTCTCTGTCAGTTTGTGACCATTGTTCCTTGTTACCCCAAGAGGCTCCCTGGTGAACAGAGCATCTCTGATCCCTTGCTGCATCCCCCTAATGAATTTGTAGGTGGCAACAAGATCACCTCTCAGCCTTCTCTTGTGGAAGCTGAAGAGGTCCAGGTCCCTCAGTCTCTCCTCATAGAGTTGCCCTGTAAGCTCCTAACCATATGAGTGGCCTTTTTGTGGACCCTCTCGAGTCCATCAACATTGTTCTTGAAGTATGGCACCCAAAACTGGACGCGGTACTCCAACTGCGCTCTGACCAATGCCACATAGAAGGGAAGCATCACCTCCTTGGATCTATTTGTCATGCATCTGCTGACTCCACCCCCTGCTTCTCAGAATCCTAGCTCTACTGTTCCATGAAACGTTAAGAACAGGTCAGACAACTACTTGTCCAGGGTGGTTGAAACAGGGATGAGTCTGCGTTAAGCAGGGGGTTGGATTAGATGACTTCCTGAGGGCCTTTCTTTTAAGAACAAAATGCCCAGACCCTACAGAAACTGAGTGGAGCACCTAACTATCCTAGACTCAATTGAAAATCTTTCCCTCATATCTCAACATGCAGGATCAGCATATCAGTGGATGACTGACAAACTTTTTAGGCCCTGCAAAACCCAGGCTATTAACTGACTGTATAAATCACTAGTAGAAGAACAAACTGCAAATATGAGTGGCTTGAATATGGTCTTCTCAATATATTAAACAACCCACTGTCATAAATTATAATTCTACCTGATCACTTAACTGTCTCTTTGGGATTAGGGGAGGAAACAATAGATGGTTGTGAATATGACTAGCTTAGTACTGTGCCCTGCTTTGACTGAAACCAGTAGCAAAATCCCAATTGGCAAAGAGAGCAATCATGGCCCAGAGTTGTGATAGTTACCATTGGAGTGCCAGTGATTGTTTTGACAAACCACATTGTTCAAGTAATGACATGTCTCCTCAGTTATTTCTTGGCCTGATCTTGCTCCCCTTTGAAATGACTGGCCAAATTCTCATTGATTTCAGTGATAGGAGTATGAGGCCCATTTCCACCCCTACTGATGTCACTAGCATTCTGGCTGCTGGTTTTCATAGTAGCAGGGGTCAAATCATTCCTGTTCTTACTGAAGTCAGTGGAAGCTTTTACCAGGGATTTTAAATGGGACCAAATCAGGAGCATGCCTGCTCCAGTTGAAATCCAGTTGATATTAATAAGAGAAGGTTCTGGTATCTGTCTCTTTCAGTGAAGTTAATGTTGTCATTGATTTCAGCTGGTAGATGGATATGGTCTTCCATTTAGCAACTTCGGTAGATCACAAGGACTTGCCTTTCCAAGAGAATCCACCTACTCCACCACAGTTATAAAATATGATTTAATCATCCTTGACCTGTTAAAGTTGATAAAGATCCAGATGCCATTAAAAGTGTTTTTATTTCCCCCATTTTATGGAGTGGATTATGTATATATATTTCATGAGAAGCAGGTTAAAAGCAAGTGTCAGAGTTCAGTAAAAGCTTGCATTAAAGAAATAAAAATAACCCCAGGAAGACTAAGTGAGGGGATGGGGAGGTTACACCATTTCCATTAAACATGACATTTAAATGGGGGTTGAACTTGAAACTTTGACTGGACAGTGTATGACCTACTTCAGCTATTGCTTCTGCAAGAACAATGGAGACTCATAACTCCTCTGCAGATTGCAGCCAAACCCTGCTGCAGTCCAGACAACCCCTGGCCCAATTGAAATACTTAAAGCCAAAGAAATACAGAGTGGAATGCAAATTGAAACAAAGAAAATAAAACCAAATGTGGCAAATTGTGTGTGTGTGTGTGTGTGTGTGTAAAGCCACACACAGCTCCCTTGTTTCCCGGGACTCATTATTTTTATTGGATAATTTGAAACAGTAATACATTTTTTATTTTAAATGACTACTTTAAACATTAGAATTCTTTATAAAATAGCAACAAGTGGAGCAGATTCTGGCAGGGGAAAACCACACCTGAACAGTGCCTAATCCTGATACCATGAGTATCAATGAAAGTTTGCCATTGGTATTGATCATATCAAGTATTTAGTGGGCATGAGAAAATTACTGCAAAGTGAATTCTCTCTAAAGAAAAATCCCCAATCCTGTGATTTTCAGAGGAACTGCCTGAGCTACAACAAGGAATTTTAAGGATTCTGACTATGTGTGTGTTTATCTCTGCTTGTTCTCTGTGGATACATGTGTTTGTCTATCTCTTTGTGTGTGTGCATTGTATATCTGCCTCTGCTTATTTCCATGTATGTATGTGTGTATCTCACTTTCTGTTTGTGTGTGTGTCTGCCTGTCTCTGTGTATATGTGTATATTTGTCTCTCTTTTGGCATGTGTGTGTCTCTCCCTATGTATGCCTGTTTCTGTTTGTATGTGTGGGTATGTATATCTGTCAGTCTGTTTCGCTCTCTCCCCTTTGCTCCTTCTCTGCAGAGAAGGGCATAATTTTTCAACAAACATAAGTATAAATAGAGAGCTTGATCCTGCAGAATGGGCCCTGAAGCACAGAGTCCAGGCACTGGGGCTACAGAAATCTGGCCTATCTTAAAAAAAGAGGAAACATCAGAGGGTGTAACATTAAACCAAACAGACTGTGGAGTTAATTCCAAATTCATTAATAAGCCTATTACCTGCCTGATAGTTTCCAGGGCAGTGGGAAGTGGTTCTAGCTGTCTGGAGCAGGCCCCTGTTGCCTGGGTGCCCCCAAGAAGCATTTACTCAGTAGTAGGGGTCAAGCTAACTTTACACTGGGCTCTTTGAATTGGTTTGATTCATGCGCATACAGCAGTGATAGGTCAGATAGACCATTAATCCAGCTTTTCCCCATGAAAAAAAATAGGGGGGGGGGGCTCAGAAATTAGTTGAACAGGAAATTTCCAAGATGTCTCTGGGGTTGTTACATGGATTTGTGTGTGGGGGGGGGGGGGCAGTGAGTTTTAGGGAGTAAACAAGCTGGCATTCCAAGAGTGTGAGGGTTTCCTCTTCTTTTGTCCCATTTATTAAATCGGGAGACAGAGAGGGAGAGAGAGACAGTCTCTAATCTCTGCTGTGTTCTTTTTAAAGAGAAAAATAACAGAGGGATAATGAATGATGATGATGGCGAGGATGATGATGATAACAGTAGTAGTAGTAAGAGTAATAATAATAAAGAAAAACCCACGTCGAGAGACAGAAGAGGCTGGAGCTTAGCCCTCTGCCCACCGATTGGCTTCGCGACACGTGCTTCCTGGTGTGCGTGTGTCCGCCAGTAACTCCGCGTGGCTGCGGGTAAGGCGGGCGGGGGATGCTGGGGATGATCCGGGGGCGGGGGCGCGTGTACACGTGCTTGTGTACTCGGAGCTGAAGGTCAGGGGCGCTGAAGCTTAACGGGCCCGGACAAGTCAAGGGAAGGATGAGGCGGGGGAGGAGAGCGACTGCCCGCGGGCGGCACAGGCTCCTTAGGCACCCCCGGCCGAGGGGGGGATGCAGGGCGAGTCCTCCGAGCCTGGGGCCACCTCTTGCCTTTTCTCCACTCCCTCTGGCCTGCGCTGCTGAGCTGGATGGGACCAAGAAGCTGCGGGACGAGGGTTGGATGTGGGACAAGCTGCCCATAGCCCCCAGGTTGGCAGGCGCGTTACTGGGGGTCGGGCCGGGTCCCTCGGGAGAGCTGGTTGGGTTTGATCCTTGCCCCGAATTTGCCAGCATCTGCCCTGCTTGTTCGGCCCCGGGAGAGACCTAAGGAATGACTGGTGATTCCGCATTGCTTGTGGCTTCATACATTAACATATATGACAGCACGTGTGGGCATTTACTCAGGTGCACGTGTGTATGTATATGTGCATTACGTATGGGCATTTTCATTATTTATATGCACATGGGTCTATGCAAATATACGTGTATATCTACTCACATAGACATGCACACATATATACATGTGTCCATGTTTGCACAAATATGTGCATATGTATAGGTATATAAGGGAACATTGTATGCTATTCTGTACTATATACTCATACATATTTACATGATTACATATAACTATACTGTTACATGCGTAGTATGTGTGTATTATAAATGATGTATAATACACCGGATCTAGTATATGATGTAGAACATACATGTTCTGTTATACGTAGTGAATAGCACACCCGCATATAATTAAAGATACATAGTCTAGATCAAATCATTGTGGGTGATGGGCAGAGTTCAGGCTGGTTCGGCAAAGCAACAGGCATTACAGATGCATGTGCATTTCGGGGACAAACAGGATGTCTTGGAGCCCAGACCATCTGCAGAGAAGCAGCCCAGCTGGAGATGGAAAGAAGACACCATTTTCATTATGGTGCCACTGAAGTCAGTGCCTGCCTGCAATGATGGAGGCTGAGGAATCCCTGCCTGGCTGTGCAGTGACTTGGAGGCAGCTCTAGGTAGCGGGGGAGTCGGGAAGGGCGGTTTCAACCCGCCGCAGGAAAGACTTTTGCTCCTTAGACAGTCCTTAGGGATCTGAGCTGTATCATGGATCCCACTTTTTCTCCTTTCCCTCTCCCAAGCCCCCCGATGCCTCCCTTCCCCCCACCGACCTCAGGAATCTCTCCATGTCTTAACAGCAAAACTTTTTTTTTGTCTCCCATGGCCATGCTGCATAAGGGATATCACTAATGAGAGGTTACGGGGTCAGGAGTCAGTAAAGCGCTGGGAATAGAAGCTATGAAGAAAACAATGTGGACACTTTCCCGACAAAAGTGGAGCAAGGGAAGATGAAAAGGAACCAGTCTGAAATATTGTCCCTGGGGGAAAAAGACCCAACCTCATAAGCTAAACCATGCAATCCGTTTTACTGTTATGATTTTAGTGTTCCAAAAGGCCATAAACGGATTTAAAAGACTGCCGAGTGTGGACTATAATACACTTGGCATCATTAAATAGCACGGGAGGCCAAAAGTGTCTGTCCACCACGCTCGAGAACAAGATGAGGGAAAATGCAACACGACCGGGCTTCCAGTTTGGGAGGGAAGCAGGGTAGAGGGTAGGGTGGGGTGCGGGGCCTTTTGGCAGCTGGAAGTAGCGTTTAAGGAGGATCAGAGCTTCAGAGACTGTCCTGGGCAAATGACCAATTAGGGCATCTTTGTAAGACTCAGCAAAGACTTGATAAGTCTGCTTTATCAGCCTATAAAAATACCACTTTCACTTATCTGTAGCTACCTTCGCCACACAGCTGCAAAAAATAAGGAGGGGTAGGCGAGCCGGGACTTGGCTAGAGGAGGAGTTATGGAGTGTATTTGACATCAAGGTTTTGGAAATCAATTTTCTATTTGCAGACAGAGACAGTTTTCCCCTGATCAACGTTTCAGGATCTTAGCTAGCGAAGGCTCCCACTGTTGGTGAGTTATATGCTTATCAGAAGGACTCCCCCAGCTGTACGCTTCTGTCAGGTTAGAAATGTGTCCTTTTCTTCTTCGCTTTCCCTGGTGGACTTGGCCAGTGTAGGGAAACTATTTGATCCCCCGTCTAAAATCCACATACCAGACTGGGAATCAATCAGATGAAGTAGAAGCAGGTGAAGTTTATAGGCAGTAGAAGTGTACGAGATGGACGTGTGTAAGGTACAGCCATTCTATACATAATGTGCACATACACTTGGTAGCAATATATTTACACATACGTGTGCCTGCGCACACATGCCTCTATGTACGTGTGTACATACTGCTCCTCATACAAAATGACACGTAATTATATACATTTGTGGCTAAATATGTATGTTGATGTATGTATGCATATGTACCTAGCTGTATTTACATATACATATACACATTTATATACACACACTTACATGCACATACACATACAAGCAGATATACGTAATATTTACAGCTATAACTTACCTATATACATTTATATACATACACGCACGGTATATGCACAAATACATGCTTATACATTTGTAAACCTCTCTATATATGTATGTATGTACGTATATGTATATGTGGGTGGGTGTGTGTAGAAAGATAGATATATAGATAGACACACACACACACACACAGGTGTACCGTATATGCACATAGCGAGTGTGCTAGTGTGTATATTTATATATATATGGATAGGTATGCAAGTGTGTGTGTGTGTATATGCATGTGCACATCTACATGTATGTGTACATCTACACATATAAATGCATCTACACATATATTTGAATTTGTGTGCACATATATATGTATGTGTGTGTGCACCCGCACTTCTCTCAAAGCCAAAATATGGGGATGAGGCTAGCGTGCATTTACACGGGGAGAAAACACACGTGTTGCACGTGCTTTCTCTGGCCGAGTATTAAGAAACGGATCAAAGCCTGTTTGTCGGCGCTGCCCATTTAATCAATCCTTCCACGTATAACGCCAAGCGCAGAGAACAGAGAGGACATTCCAGTGCCGGGGAAAAATACCAGCAGGAGGTAAACCATTGCTGGAAAATCCAGGCCAAGCTAACATTTTCATTTTAATAACCAACCTATTTGCCCACGTGATGGCTTGTGGTGTAAGCAACAGGAATAATAAATGGGCGAGGGGGTGTTTCGCCGTGAATGCTGCATCCTACCCCTTCCCGGGGTCTCCTGGAACGGACCCGCGGCACCTTACAGGTTGTCAGCACAGTAGCTGGAGAGCTCAGCAGTTGCAAATGCAGGGAAAGGGGAGAGAGATTTTTTCAAAGTAATGTGTCAAACGCTGCTGTGGACTTCTTTCTCCAGCGTCCAGAGTTTATGGCTGAAGTAAGTCTCGGGGAACGCTGAAAAGGGAGAGCTGGATGGAAAATTGAAAGCAAGGTAAGTCAATCTTTCGAAATCCTGCCTCTGCTCTGAATAAAGTCGAGTCTTGATCCCCTCAGGCTGACGCTTTGCTAAATGAACGTCTATTCTGTTGAACACACTGGTGGCCAGTAATAGAAGGAAACCTCGTTGCTCATAGTTTCTTTTTATGCAGAGGTTCAAAGTAAGTAAACAGGGCAAAGGAAGAGCTCGTGAGAGGTGTTAAGGACCGCAGAAAAAACTCTGAAAATCTTTGGCCCCTCTCTGTAATCTAATCCATGAGATTTCAATTTATTTCAGGAGCTCTGTCTTGGGAATCAGGTTCTCTTGGAATCACGGAGAGGCAGGCTAAGACTGGGGGAGATCTCTGTCTGGGCAAAGTGTGTGTAAGGAATCCGCAGGAACTGGAACATCTTTGTTCTAAGACGAAACGTCCCCTTGGAGACGGACAATTGCCAGGGTCCCCTCCCAGGGGGAGGCAGCAGCCCCCGCACGGACGCCCGTGGCATAGTAGGAGCTGCATGTCAGTAAACGCAGCCCATCAGCCCCCTGGCCTGCCTGTCAGAAATGCCCGGGTACCTTTTGCACAGTTTGTTGGAAGGACTTCTAAATTCTTTTCCAAATATAGACCATGAGAGACCCTCTTCCCTTCCAGCCCTCCCCGTGCAGTGCCCTTCACAAATATACATCGCCAGCTCTTGAG
This sequence comes from Alligator mississippiensis, assembly GCF_030867095.1. Taxonomy (NCBI): domain Eukaryota; kingdom Metazoa; phylum Chordata; order Crocodylia; family Alligatoridae; genus Alligator; species Alligator mississippiensis. Next base: position 25,124,854 of record NC_081833.1, read on the forward strand.
GCAGGCAAGGCAATGAGCAATTAGACATCTAATAATAACAGCAATAATCATCGACAAGCAGCTCAAGTCACACAATAAAGATTTAAGTACTGCTGCTTGCTCGGAGAATAGCCTGACCTCCGATTGCTGCCCTCCATACTCTCTTTCGCCAGCAGACATCCACGCACATGCACACATACCCCCCCCCACACCCATCCCCAGCATATGCACACAACACATATACCCCCACAGCAACCATACACACACGCGCAAATCAAACACGCACAAATATCAAACACACACACCATACTATACACATCCAACGCTCTTATCCTCACACATCAAACACATATATCCACACACTATACATACACACACATGCATAAACACACCAAGCATCAAACGGGCGCACCACACATGTACACACATCAAACATACCCACACACCCACCAACTTTGTGGATATACATACATACATATATATATATATATATATATCTCCACCCATCCACCCAAGAGCACCCCCTCCCTCCCACAGAGAACACTTTCCTCCTTTTGGTGCACTGGGGTAAAACTATCCTCAGCTGCTGCTAATGGGGCTGCAGAACTGATTTAGACTCCGGTTCGCCTTTCCTGTGAAATCCGATTTTAAATCTAGGAGGAGCAAGAGCTTCTAAAAAATAGCCCTTGCAGCACTGAGTGAGAGAAGCCTAAAGAGGACGCGTGATCTCAGGTGAAACATAAGGTTTCTTGGGGTTAATGTACAAACATTCACAACTATGACATGCTCTTGTTTTTTTTGCAAAAGAAAATCATTTTAGGTTCATTTATACTGGAAAGCTTCACGCCCTTAAAACGGCCTAGAGCTGCCTTCTCCAGCCAGGCCTCCAGAGTTTGCCTACCTGAGACGAAAAGTCTAGCACTGACCGTTTCTAAACACATTTAAAAAAATTATCTGTAACTTTTCTCCTCCCTGGAAAATGAAGGAAAGGGGATTTGGGGCTGAGTATTTTTCGGAAATGGCGCTTTTATTTCTTTGCGGTCCCCGTTGCTGTTGGTTCAGTTTTGGGGAGACTTTCCTCACATCTCAGATAATTCTTGCAAGGTAGCAAGAAAGGGACATGGTGTGAAACAGGTCTAAATGTCTCCACTCATTCCGACTGGCGCGGCCTAACATAAATGCAAGGGTTGCCACTGCCTACAGGCGAAGTAGGAAAGAAAGAGAAGAGGGAACCAACACATTGCTGGACATTGTGTCTGGGTAATAGCACCGCAGCCTAAAACTCGCTGCTCGCGTTTTGCCGTTTGTTCATGCAGACACACACGAATCGCGGTGTTTCAAAAATCCGATCTGATCTGTGTTAAGGTGGGGGGAAATGCCATCCAGTAAATCAGATCCACGAACGCTTTCAAGTGAAATGAATGGGCCAGGACGCCGAAAACGTCCGTGTCTCTGCAGACCGATACACGCGGTCTTCTCCCCACATTGAGCCGGATTCTCCCCTTTTGCACTTCGGCAGCGGCAAAACACAAGTGGCAAGTTTTAGACCGCGGTGCAATTAACACTGCGCAGGGCCATCGTGACAGTTAAAGTTGCAGTGCTCTCTGTCTTTGGCTTTTCAAATTGCAACGCATCGCAGGCTTTTTCCCTGTGAAAAAGGGAGCGTCTTGTGCTGGGAGGAGAAAGCACAATTTGGGGCTTGCAAAGCAAACAATAAATTGGGTTCTTTTATGTAGCTCAATTTCCAAGGAGCTTCTATGTTAACAATCGTGTTTTTATTTTTCATTATAAAATTATTAGCCTGCATTATTTCCCCATCGCATCTTATAGCCAGATGAAGGGCGAGATTTCTTTTTTGTAAGAGGCCTTCGGATTCAGCCGCTAAGAACTTTGCAATTTGTTTGGTGCAATTAAAAAAAATAGAGAAATATTTGATTGCTTCCATTAGTAATGACCACGGCTGAGTTGGGAGTGGGGGTGGGAATTGATTCTAGATTTCCCTTTTATGTAGGGTCTGGTTTCTGGTGATTAAATTTCTCTCTTATGTGTACTGGACCTATGGACAATTGATTAATAACATGCCAGTTGGCGCCAACACAGAGGCTGCTATGAGGTCCAAGGGCTTTAATCCGCAAGATGCTCAAAAGAACAGAGAAACACAGAGCAGGACGAACCTACCTCAGCCTGCTGGTCTCTGGCTCTTAGAATTTTTTCATCTCTTCAGTATTTCCTGCTAAACTCATAAACTTTATTTGATTTACAGCTATTCCATGAACCCGCTTAAACGAACATGTGTTCCGCCTTGTCCAACTGAACCGTAAAAACCAGTCTGGGATCCAAACGCGAATGTTTTTAATGGCTTATTAATGACAGAAAATAAGCATTGTCTCGAAAACTAGCTACCTCAAAACTTGCCCCTTGCAGGATGAAAGCTCCTGGGTTCTCCAGGCAGGCAGAGGCTATGGGGCAGGGTTGTGTGCGTTGCAATGAAGAAGTGTTGGGCTCAGTTTTTTGCAGGGAAGTGTGGAGGGGTTTTGGTTTGATCCTCTTTTCCAAGACGATATTTTTTCATTAGGAATCGCGTGTGTAACACCCGCATGCATCTACCTATTCGGATGTGCACAGAAAGAAACTCGCACGGGTACGCACAAGTGAATCCAGAAGGCGACCGCCTGTGTACACTTGCACTCTTAAACAAACACACTCACTCACACGTATGCCATAAGCCCACAAAGCAGATGCACACCCATGCACAAACATGCCCAAGAACCCGAACACCTCCGTACAGGCGAACACACGCTGACACATACAGTTACGCTCCCCAGCAAACCCACACATGCACATGCAGATTCTCACACTCAGCTACACGTGAACACAACTATCTCAGTACACTCTTCCGTTCACCTATGTATTCATCAGCACTCTTCTATGTACACACAAGAAATACACGCGAAAACAGGAGCATGCACAAACACAAATGAAGCTAAGTTGAGGATGTTGCCTTGATTGAAAACAAGATCGACCCCCCCCCTCCCCTTAGCCATTGTCCCTGAACGTTTTGTAATTGATTTTTCTTGCACAGCTACTGCCCAGATTTGAGTGTCTGAAAGCGGAAAGTTCACAGGTACAAATGCCCGTGTAAACACCAACAAAAAAATCAAAAACCAAAACCATGAGACAGAGGGGATGTGACTGGTACAAGGAGTGCCTGCTTCTTTAGTAGAACTGTTGCCATCGTGCTCCAGATATGTCTTTTCTGAAGGAAAATAACCTGCTTGGCAAAAGGAAAGAAACGTGATTCCCGCCCCCCCCCCCCCCGCATATAAGTTGCTCAAGGTGGGGGGGGGAGGAATGTCTCTTCAAACGTGAAGGGAAAATCGGCCTTTCCAGAAGGAAATCAGAGGCCAAAAAGAAAAAAATGCCTGTTTGTTGAAGCCGTGAGGATGCCTTTAACGCAGAGATGTTCCGCAGACTGGTATATTTATACAGAAGGAGAGATCACTGCATACAGCTCGGTGTGAGAGAGCACGGACCAGAGACTCCTTCACACGTGCAGGAGACAGAGACATCCCGGGTCCATCTAAGGGGCACCGATCACAAGGGAATAAACTAAACCCGTTTTATTCCCGGGGCAGCTCGCTACACGGACATGTCTGTGTTTTAGTTAACACTGATCGGGGGGAAGAAAGTAAGTTTCCTCGGATGACAAAGTTGCTTGAATGACCTCCCGCTCTAAGTGCCTGTCTTTCAGACATAGCTGTACCGCAAGTGGTATTAAGAGCCGTTCCTGACTCGAGTTATGGGAGGGCGGGGGAAGAAAAATTGCAGGTGTCACTTGGGCAGCGTTTTTCCGTGAATGATTCTGACCGTTTGGGTCGATCCCCTCCACACCCCCCCCCCTCCAAGGTCATTACAGCAGAGATCACTTTCAGGAAAAGGCACAGGGCACTAAAGACTTTACCCTCTCTCGCCCCCTTTAACTTTCTTTCTGGAGCTGGAGTGATGGCCTTATCTTATTTTATTTTCTCCTTTGGGCTAAGATAAACCCCTGATTGACACTGTGTTTGGCAATAGAAGATTAACGTTGCTATTCTGGCATCAATAACATGCTTTTATCCAGCAGGAGCATTAGTAATTGATTAGGAGTGTGTGTGAAAGCAGTGTGTGTGGGGGGGGGGCGGAGGGGAAGAGATGGACCCTGTGCGAGCAAACCCTTCGAGGACTCCGGTGATCCGGGCGCCGGGAGCTTGGGACACATGATCTGTGCCCAGCACTGAGCCTCTGTGGGTTCACGGCATGTAAATATGATCGGCAGGGGCAAAACTCTCGAGTCATGGACAGGAGGGCAACAGGAGCCTCTGGCTTCAAACCAGACCTTTCCTCTTTTGGATTCCGGCTCGTGCACGCGTGGGAATTTCATTTTTGGGAACCCGGTTTCGTAAGAGCAAGACAAAAAATGTTCTCGTTGCGTTGTTGGGTCCGATCCTTTGCCCTGCAGCCCCTCAGCTCTGACTCAAAGAAGCTGCTCCAGCCCCCGCGTCTGATCGCGGCGTTTCAACTGCGAAGCGTCCAGCAGAGATCTTAAAAATCCTGCCATCGATCTTAGGGACGGGTATCTGAACGATCCCTCACCGGGCTGTGGCTGTAAGAAGCCCAGTGGCTTATTCTGGGTGCCAACAGCCTGTTGCATCCCTGTCTCCTAGGTAGATTTCTAATATGGACAGAAGAGGCGACCGAGCTACATAATCAAAAGATATTCTTAAGGGCTGATTGCTGATACCGGAGGATCCTGGTCTCTGGATCTGTCTGTCACTACAGTGAGCATGGTCTGAAACTCCTCATTTTCAGGTTATTAACACAATAGCCCTAGCACTTTATATCATTGGGAGTTCATCAAGGCTTGAAAAATTCTGCTGCCTAAACCCCATTTTAAGCCCTACCACGCATGTGCAGAGTCACGAAAGTCCTGAGAAAGTAACTACTATGTCTGCACAATACGCTCTTTTGAAACCCCGGTGCATTTGCTATTCTGTTTATTTTTCATTTTCGTGACCATTTTAAAGCCTTTAGTTCGCAGGGGAAATTAATGGGCTGCAGGGGGAAAATGTTTTTAAATGGAAAACTTTTTTTTTTTACAGTAACAAGAAGGCAAAAAAGCACCTGAAACCGCAAAACTGCTAAAAAATGGTGTCCACCTGTAATATAAAACTGACCAGCTCCAGAGTATCCCCAGAAGTTTCACCCAAGAGTAGCCGAGTTAGAAAGCAATGCAGTGAGTCAGTGCCTCCTTAACGGTGAATTTATTAAGAAAAAAATGTGTGTGTGTGTGTATCAAAAACATATTGCCATTAACATGTAAGCAGGCGGCTACAAAAGAAAGGCAGAAAGAATAAAATTGTCTCTGACCTTTCGAAAACAGTGATTGTTTCGGGGAAGTGGAAAGAAGAAGAGAAATTGGAAAGTAGAGGGGGAGTTATTTTTCTGGTAAACTCCCAGTACTTTCAGACGGACTCTTTTTATTTCCTGTGTATAATGTTGTTACTGAAATGATCAGCTGTCCTCCTCGAAGTGCCCTGTCTGTATATTTTATCGATTGTGTAAAAACTCACTGAGAAATTCTTTAGCAAAAAGTGAATTCCCAGCCAGACGCTATTTCTTGTTGTGACATCTTGACCCATTGCAAGGCATCACCCTTGCTATCTTTCCCTACTCCCGGGAGTAAATATTTGCTTAAACAAGGAACTGATGCTGATGGACACGGTGCAAAGTTCTCAGAGTTGATGCGGGGAGGAAACCGCTTGTTTCCAGTTAAAATGTATCAACCCATTGTCCAATCCCAGTTGGTATTCTCTCCAAGGCAGATCCTCCAAAGACTGCCTGTTCAAAGACAGTATTTGTGGATCTTATCCTAGTTTCCTTCTGTAGGCAAAATTCCCATGGCAATCAATGGGTATTGGGAAAGAAACTATAAGGAAGGAACCCTGTATATTAAGTAAGAACATCGGTGTGTAAGTTTTGGGTACTCACACACAGAAACACATACATCCACACACACGCGCACGCACGCACACACACTCAAGTGTACATAAAGTATGCACCTATGCATGTAGATGTGCATATTTGCGCGTAAATACAAGTGCGGGCTCCATGCATAAATGCAATACAAGCACGCAAGAGAAAGGATTTCCTATATGTATGTGCATATGTTTAAGTGCGTGAGTGGATGTGTCCACACACATCTAATCTCTCTCCCGTTGCTTAGCATTTTTAAGCCTATGTCGCGTTATTTGCAAACCCCAAAGGAAAATCATCAAAAATCTCCAGTTCTCCCTTTTCCCAGTTCCTAGCTTGAATGAAAAGGCAGAGAGCGATTTGTGCCTTGTCAGGAGCTGACCAGTTCATTTTGATTCTGATAAGAGGTTTAAAAAAGAAGCGGGGAAAAAGTTACTGAAGAGTATCCCCCTCATACACCCCCCCCCGCCCCCCATACCCTTCTGTTGGCCGGAGAGGAAGGCTGGCTAATGGAAATCTCTACATTTCAATCGACTGGAAGAAAACATTATAAGCGGCGCCATGTGTGAAGAAGGATTGATTTTTATTTTAAATGAAGCAGCTTCAAAAGGCTGCAAAGTTAAGGTTAAATCTGCCAAGTAAATGTCAGTCTGCAAAACGGGAGGACCCATCCTCAAGAAAAAAAGAAACCTCCTCGCGCTGTTCCTCTTAGGTTGCTCTGAGGTGGATCCCAGTAAGAAGGAATTAAAAGGCGCTCTAGGAAAACGAGCGATTGTCTATTATCGATCCGTGGCGGGAGCTGGGAGGACGTTTGACGGGTGCTGGAAAGCTGCACTTTCCATGATGGGTAGATTTGAGGGGGGTGGGGGGCGCCCTATGGATTCATGCTTGTTCATAGGCCCTGATTCCAATAAGAAAATATTAGTTCACCCCTTGTTTATTTGCGATGCTCCGGATGGAGCTGGAGTGCAGCCGCCTGCATCCTAGGTTACTTCAGTGCAGAGAGCATCTGGGAAGCTCTCGCCCCACTGAGGCTCCCCAGATGAGCACTGGATATAGTCCTCCTATATATATAAACACACACACACATTCATACATAGAGATACTGTATATGCAAAGTATATATGCACATACATGCATATATACATATGTATATATAATACCCCCAAAACAGGTCACAACCACAAGAATAAGCCATGCCACTTGCTCCAAATGGGAGGATCCGAAAGACAGAGCTTCAGCGAGACAGTAGCCAGGAGCTCATGGGGTCACTCACCATCCTTGGAGTCCACAGATCCTGGAGTCACTTCTTGCTGCTCCCGTAAGGCGTGGAGGGGGTCCTGAATAGTCTCCCTCTGGATGCCCCTCGGCGCTCGCCCTCTCTGGTTGAGGAGACAACAGCTGCTAATCTTTTTTTTTTATTTGTGGGGGGGGGGGTATCTTTGTGGGATGAAAAGCAGAATCACTCCAGGTTAATAGAATTATTTTTATGTTAAGGGGTCTGGCTATTGATCTCCAGCAGGTTATTAGGGCTGGAAAGGAGATGCGATTTTTCGTGTTTTTCATTTGGCAAGTAGTCTCCTCTATTTACTTTTCTTTACCCCTAGCAAATAATTGGCTCCCGAAGCACAGTCGGATCTGTGGAAATAGCCAGGTTATCATTTACTAAATATAGCTCAGCATGCTGGCTTTCCGAGGCGCCTGAGCATTCATTTGACAAGTTTACTGCTCATAATAATAGTACATTTAATATACATACATACATATATATATATATATATATATTTGTTTCTCAAGCTGCACACTGCCAATACCACCGGATTAACTGGCCTGATCTTGGTGAACCAAGGACTTGGCTAATCACTCCCCGCTTCCATTCCAAGAAAGAATTGAACTTCGCTTGAATTTCCAGTTCTCCCCCTTTTAGCTATATTTAGTACATGCTTATTTGGTTATATTTCCGCCACCCCCACGACCCCCAGCCTTTTGCATTGCACTCAGTGGTTTCTTTGCACGGGGAGAATCTAACTGGTAGGGCTTTAAAGAAGAAGAATACAAATTAACCTTCCATTACTGCTGCAGTCAACCATGAGAGAATGGGCCAGTTGCGTGTGTGGTGACGTCTCTGAGTCTTATAGGTGCAAGGGCTGGTGAGATAGCAGCTATCGCCTTGAACTCTCTTTATTTTATTGGAGTATGGCTGGTAATAAACAGTAATATTTAATTTGTCTGAGACCACAAATCGGCTTCTAGCTGAAAGGCTCCTTCGCCTGGCTATCCACAGAGTCCTATAGTGCCTGGACTGGAGATCCTTCCTCCAGTATTTTTTTCCCTGCAACCTGCAGAAGGAAATAATTTCCATTTATTTGCGTCGTTTTCAACTCGTCTTCCAGATTTTCGCCAGCTACTTTGAAACCCAAGAGGTGAGTGTTTCTATTGTCATTAGCAGAGTTTAGGAGCAGAGCATGCCACCCCACACTGTTGATTGCAGCTCCGAACAGATCCCTTCAGCCGCGCATTTCTTTCCGAAGGGGAGTGGGTTTGTTATTTCTCTGTCTCCTGGAAACTCGTCTCCGGGTGCAATTTTTTTTCTGTCGGTGTTTTCAAATTTCCAATAGCATTTCTGAGCCTATTTCTGAAGGCGCGTGTAATTCTGGGGATTTTGAGCAGAAGCTAATGCTTAAGAACAGGGCATGAAACTTGGCGAATTCTCTCCAAATGATTTAGCTTGGAATTCTCACTACTGAGGACGGCTCTTTTGGAGGCTGCAGAGAAGAAACCTCATTCTCTGCTGCCCACCTCTGACAATTTGAATTGATGATTTTTGCACCTTAAATAGCACTCGTGTTCATAGTAAGGCCAGAGATGCGGGTTGGTTTATCCTGGCATTTACAGTATGCATGGGACACGCACTTCACCCCCACCCCCCTTCCCCGCAGCGATCTACAGAAAATCAAATAATGAAAAGGAGACGATATATAAATAATACATATAATACCCGTGTCTATTTGAATGTCTTGTTCGTGACTGAGGGTGCAGCGGGGTGGGTTGTTTTTGCAGCAGTTGCTTCGCCGTTTCTTTTCAAGTTGCTGTGAGGCTGGAGTGCCCGGAGTTAGAAGTAGAAGGCTCCCACCCTCCACCCCTCCATATGCAAACACAGGCTCCCGCTCGCAAACATTTTGCATCACGTTTGGCTAGTACCACTTCGCCTCCAAATTCCCTGGGAATCCGCAGCGATCACTCCAGGGGCTGCAGCCGCTGCATTGGGATAGTTGCTGACGGGACTCTTGGTTGGTTTTTTTTTGTTTTTTTTTTAAGCTTCAGGGAAATCTCAGTTGTGAAAGAAAGTAAAGAGAGAAAGGAGAAGAGAAAGAGGGGCTGGGCAAGGCAGATCTAAGCCATGCCATGTATTCCCAAGTCTTATCAAAAATACAACCCCCCAATCTGGTTCTCTTCAGCCAGAATGCGACAGGGCGGCTGCTTGCCCTGCATTGACCTATTCAACTTTACCCTCAAAATAATACATTAAAAAGAGAGAGAGAGGGAGCGAGAGAGAGAAGGAAGATGCAGATAAAACCACATCCCCGCTCCTCACTGACGGCTTGATTATTTGAATACAGCAGAGCCTCTGAGCTTTTGTATATGTTTGCGCCCTGCCAGGGGAAGGGTTCGCAAATTCCTGGCAAAGGTGGCGGTGGCAGGGAGTTGGGGAGAAGAGAAGGGAGGGGGGGGTCTATTTTTCTTAAAGACCTTTGATCTTCCTGCAGATCCAAGACAAGAAATGCCAGGCTCCATCTTCGCGGTGTTGTATCCCCAGCTGGGTTGAAGGAGGCTGGGGAAGGAAGCTTGCAAGGCTCCTTAGCTCCGGGGATCCCTTTCATCCAATCCAGCTCCCCCCCCCCTCCCCTGTATGTCAAAGGCCCCCAAGAGAACTAGCAGATCCGCACATGTGTATTTTGGGCTGAAAATGCCTACCTTTCTGTTCTGGGCAGGGGTGCGCATGGGGGAGGGGGCTGTATGGAGCGGGTCGCTGTATGGTTTGTGTTAGGGAAGCCAGCGGCTTCTTCGGGGGATTCTCAAGCTTTGACTTTTCTCTCTGGCTGGGAAAGATGGATGGAAGACGGAGGGAGTGGGAAAGGAGGGAGGAGGCGGAGGGGGGGTGCTGGTTAGTTTGATGATTGTCTTTGTGCCTTGTTCTAGTTTGCCTGCCAGAAAAAATAGGAGATGGGGGGGCGGGGGGGGCGGGGAAGGAGGTCTGTTCTGAGAGAGGAGCAGGATCGGAGCTGGTTGGACAGACGAGCTCAGCACTTCGCGAGCAAGGCTGAGCCGCCCCACGTCACGGCCCCCGCGCGGCGCTCCGGGCTCCGCGGCTATTTCCTATGTGCAGCGCGCTCCGCTCTCCAGAGGGAGAAGGGAATATCCACCACCACCAACCTGCTGGGGGAGGCTGCTCTTGCTACAGCTACCGCCCTCTCAACTTTTTTTTAAAAAAAATATTATTTTCCCACTGTTTTCCTTTCCCTCTCACTCTTTCCCTTGCTTTTTTTTTTGGGGGGGGGAGAGGGGTGTGGGGAAGGGGGGAGGGTAGAGATCATCTTCGAGATCAGGCTGAGAAGGGCAGTGGTGGGGGGGGAGGACTTTATCTTGGCCTCAGGAGTCTTTCTGGTGCCTCTGACAACCTGGAAGTGTTTGGAGGGAGAGAGAGAGGGAGAGAGGAGGCAGTGTTGCATTGGAGAGCTTTCCTCCCCAGCCGCGCTGTAACATGCTGGGCTGCGAAAAATAAATAAATTAAAGGACCATGCAAAGGAGAAGCCCGATCCCGCTGTAATCTCCATTGCAAAGGGACAAAACCCGAGCCCCTGGAGATGCACTGATTGCATGGATTTCGCCAAGCAAGGTAACGGTTCTGCTTGTGCTGTGTGTGTCCATCCCTGCCCGCGTGTGCGAGGCGGCGAGGCCGGGTGCTGGCGGGGGGCATTGTTACATCTCCACGCCGAGGCCTGCGCGGGGAGATGGAGGCGGTGGGCTGGGGCGCGGGGTCTCCCCGGGTGCCGGCGGGGTGCAGGGGAAGGGGAAGGCGAGCCCAGGCTGGAACAAAAGGAAGGTGCTTGGGAGCAGCGCAGGATGCGTTTCCAGCGCTCGCGGCCTGGTTCTGTCAAGCTCCATTTCCTCTCCGCAGCTCTCGGGGGGAGCGGGGAGAAGGAGCGCGGATCTCCAGCTGGGCTTCGCGGCGGGGGTCTTCCCCCTTCTCCTCCCTTCCCCTCGCAGTCCTCGCCGCTTAACGCTGCAGCCTGCTGGAGACGTTGTCCCCTCCGCTGGCCTTGTCTTTGTTTTAATAAACGTGCCGACTTCCACATCCCCGCCTGTGCCTGTGCCAGCGCAGGGGGCTGCGAGATGGGGAGAGCGGGTGAGAAAGGGACAGCGAGGCTGCCCAGCGCTTGCCTAGAAGCCCGAGGGAAGCTCGCCCCGGGAGGGGGGCACTGAGAAGAGCGTCTGAGTGTCTCTGCCTCTTGTGTGGCTCGAACAAGGCAAGTGCCATTAGCCTTCGTGGCTTCTGAATGGGCTGGAGAGACATCAAATCCCGCAGCGGTGCATCAGCCCAGGGACGCAACACACAGCTCTTTCACACACCTTCTCTGCACTGAGACCCCCCCCCCCCCGCAAGCCCTCACTACAACCATCCGCCTTGCGTATTGTGGCCTTGGAAGGGGTGGGGGCGGGCGGAGAAAGAGAGATCCTTTCTTAGAAATGATCTTTGCAGTCACATGGAAGGCGAGTCCCTTCGTTTTCATTCTCCCTTTAGATCCTTTTTTGACTCGCTACTGGCAAGACAGCCCCAGCCCTGTCTTCCTCTGCCTTAAAGGGGAATTGCCTTTTTTTTAATACATAGGAAAAAATGCCGTTTCAAATATAGTTACAAGGGGCGAGAGCTCCTTTAGAGTCCTTTTTCTTATATTTAAAAATGGTGTGATTGTCTCCACCTGGCATGCCTATGAAAAAAGGGATCTGGGCCATTATTTTATACAAGCAAGGGATTTTTTTTTAATGCCACCCATGTTGTGGATCCGTATTTTCAACAGGGAATGTGGTAGTTTCACTGCTGTCCTGGTCATTCAGGATGGGCCGAGATGCTTCTTAAATTGCACTTTAAAAACATGCTGTGAAACTCACTTTGCATTTGATTTAAGGGGTTTTCTTTCCCCCTCGGTTATTTTTAAGTAGACTTCCTCCGAGTCCCAGTTCTGCTCCGGCGTTCGAGCTTCGATCAATTTCAAGTGCAAACCACACACACGTTTAGCACTGCGCATTGTACAATGGGGCGATTATTTTGTGCACTCTCCCTGCGAGCGGCTCGCTGCGTGCCATTTGAACTCTCCGAGCCAGTCTCAACAGCCGCTAGCAACTGAGTGGCGAAATCACTTGTTTCCGAGAATACTTGCGGGTTTCGTGTCGTGCATTTGCAAGGAGAATTTTTCGGTGAACGCGTGGCTATATCATTCGCATCTCCTGTTGTGTCATTAAAAAAAAAAAAACTAGGAGGGGAAGGAACAAAATGCAAAGGGCTTCGGGAATCAATTTAACCAGCATCAGCTGGCTAGGAGGCCAGAAATGGGCCGGGGTTAGAAGACTCAAAGTCCAAGGGCAATTATCAAGCTTGCAAATGTTGCTTTAAAAGAAGAGGAAAATTTGGAGATGAGCTGGTCATTTCCCACCCCCTTAAATATCCTGATTCTGATCCACGCTGACCCTTAAAGAAATCTTTATCCAGCAGCTTAGTGTGACTGCAGTTCAACTACGTTGTCAGCCCTTCTCCTATCTCTATATTCAATAAAAAAAATCTATCACCCCTGCGGGATGCAATAATAAGTCTCATATTTCTCCCCAAGAGTTAAAGGCTCCAGAGTTGATTCCCAAGCAGCTGAAGTTGAGTCGCTCCCAGAGGGTGTGTTGGGCTAGGAGGCGGCTTGTCTGTATGCTCAGCCCTCTCCATACACTGTTATTAAATGTCAACTTTGACTCACGTCTTTTTTATCTCCCTTCTCTCCCGTGTCTGCCTGCAGTGGGAGATTCAGCGAAGGAAGCTCGTAACATGGCGGATACCGAGGAAGGCTTTGGGCTTCCAAACACGCCAGTGGATTCGGAGTCGAAAGAGCTTCAGTCTGAAACCAAGCAAGACAGTCAACTCGGGGCCAGCAGCAAGTCGCCTTCCTCTCCCCAAGCAGCTTTTACACAGCAGGTAAAAGAAGGAGAGAAATATCCGCTTCTGTCCTTTCTCTTATTGCCTTTCTGGATTGCGCTGTGCCATATAGACGAGTAATTCTAGTTGCTAGGCTCTAATAATGGGACTGATGATCACGGTCTAATTATACAAACTGTAACTCCTCTAATAATAATAATCAACACCGATATTCACCCAGAGACATACAGCTAAGTACATACATTTATGGATACAAATACACGCATTTCTGTCTGCAGATACACACTCTTACATATGTGCACACATCTATTGACATACATACATTTATAGATATACCTAATACATACACTTACATGTACACAAGCACCCACACATTCACCCAGATATGTGCACATATACATAAGTACAAAACAGGTATGTATATATAGACATGCACGCAAGTAAACACACATAGAGCTGTAGACATTATGTACGCTTATATATATAGGCATACGTCTGGATATAAACGCACACGTGCATAAAAATACATGTACATAACTACACACAGGGGTGTATGCAAATACTTATGCACACCACTATGGGTGTATGTCTGTGTGTGTGTGTGTATAGACATTCAGATACCTATATCTGTATATATCTATAATTTGCATACACATGTGTGTGCGTTTGCATAGAGGTGGCTGTATACCTAAGTGCTTGCATACATTCCTGTGTGTAGCTCTATGGATGATCACGTATACATATATACACACGCACGCCCATCGATTTGCAGGCACACGAATTCGTATGTGTTGAAACACACATGCACACACGGAGCCCTCGCGTGCACACGCGGTCACACACAGGTACAGGAACATAACCCCATCCCTGCAGCGACCGCCTTGCCCTGTCTCCTGATCCCTGTTCCCAACCTGGGCGCGCTGTGCTGGGAGAGGGCGGCTGTGCCTCTCTCTGCGGCTCTCCGGAGCAGGGAGCTGCCTGCGGCTCGCTCCCATTTGCACCTAACCCGGGAAGAGAAAAGTAGGCCAGGGCGCTAGGGTACACTCCGCATATTGTTTTGTCCTTTTAAACTATTACTTCCATTCAGGCTCGGGTCGTGCGGAGTATCAATCACTCGCCACTGCTCTTCTGAAATAGGGAAGGGACTGAAATACCCTCCCGCTATTCGCTTCTAAGGGCGATCTTGAGCGAGTATCGGCTTTTCCCTGCCCAGATCGGCGAGGCTGCTTACAGCATCAGACCTGAAGCAGCCCTCCCCTCGAACCGCTCTCGCTAGCATTGCCCCTCAAGCCGTCGTGCCGAGGAGTGGACAAGGAAACCCCACCTCCTGGGAATATAGAATTGGAAAGGTTTCTTTTGAAACGATCGTGAAATGCCAGGGGAGCATTTCCAGCTAAATGTATGCACGCGTGTGTGTCTAGTCGGCATGTATGTATATGTATATCCTGTGTACAGATAGAATATGGACCATGGTAAGCAGTAGACATGTCTATTTGAAGATCATCACATGCCCAGAATTACTTCTGACAAACACGTGTGCCTGTGTGCGTGTACGTTCATGCATACAAATATGAATGTCTATATAGTGCGTTTCTACACACGTACGTAGGCGTGTGAGTATATATGTGCGTGCGTATGTATCTATAGATTATTCTGCAACGGGGAGTAGATTTGGGGGGCCCGATCCTCGGTTCGTGCTGCAGTCTGGAGCGGGTCGAGGCACGCAGGGTCTAGCTGTGGCCACCAGCGACCGGTGCTAGCACTCCCATTGCAAGCACCCGGGATCCATAGTGAGCTCCGTGGTGTGAATCGGCCCAGCCGGTGCCTGGGCCGCAGATCGGGGCTGTTCCGCAGACGATCATCCCCCTCGCAAGCCCCGCTCCACTCAGGCCCCGATGACTCGCACCTGGCCCGAGGCGCTCAGCGAGGAGTCGCGCTCGGTTTGCAGCAGCCCCCAGACATCGCCGGGCTCAGGGTCTCCTTCTCCCTCCCAGCTCCGCCGGGCGGGGAGCTGCCGGCTGGCGCTGTCCTGTCAGGGAGGGCTCCAGACAAAGCAGAAGCGCTCGGTGCTGACGTGCCAAAGTTCATTCCCTCTCTGGGCTTGCTCTGGCGTTTGAAGCGGGGGAGCCCAGGCAGCGGCTTCTGGGCTCTCCACTCACACACGTATTTATTGATCTCATTGCAGGGCATGGAAGGGATCAAGGTGTTTTTGCACGAGCGAGAACTATGGCTAAAATTTCACGAAGTGGGGACCGAAATGATTATAACCAAAGCTGGAAGGTAGGAGTAAAACAAAACCATCGGCTCGTGTATTCTGAAATGGACTTAGTGAGAGATCAGATGCTTCTGGATATACGTGTTTTTAAATGGAATGAATGGAATATGCACGGATGTATATGTCAACAGATGTATAGCCGTGTGCGTGCATACTCGTGTGATAATGTGTGTGTGTGAATACATATGCATGTGTATGTCCATATGTATGTGTGTATGTGAGAGGAAAAATTAAAATCAAACTCTTTTTCTCCGTGTGTATATTCATATTTATCTCTTTATGCATGTTTTAGGTCTCTCTATATGCATATATATATATGGAGAGAGAGAGAGAGAGACAGAGAGTGTCACAACACCCCTTATGTATATGTGAATGTACAGAACTATGCTTGTGTGCATTGTATGACACATGTGTATTGCTATGTGTCACAAATCCGAGAAAGTCACAAAGCATTTCGGGTTGTAGCCAATATAAATGTTTGCTGACAATAAAACAAGTTACCAAGGCTCTGTCACAAAATAGAATGAAAATAAACAGCAAGCCAGGACCTAAAAATCAGATGATGGTGTATTTGAAGCTGTAGAGCCTTATATGATTTTGACCAAAGACTCAGTAGAAGAGCAGGAAAGAGGGGTTGGACGATTTACAAAAAGAAGCCTCCACTGAAGTATATAGATTTAAAAATGTGTTTCTTTTGGTTTCTTATTTACCCAGGACAGTGTTATCGTTAATCCTAGTTTCAGTCCGTTGGAGTCTTTCCAGACTCATGCTGGTTGCAAAGTGTAGGCCAAAATGTTATACTCTTTCATGCAGGTCCCTGGACGATTTAGCTTATTTTTTTTCACAAAAGGAGCAGTTCAATGCCTGCAAATTTCGAAACATTTTTTCGTCTGTTTCCAGGCTTTGCTTCTGCGAACAGATACAGGCAAATACACACCCAGGCAGAGACAAGAGGCTCCTCGTAGTTAGGCTATTAAACGCATACATGTTCTTGAACTACTATTTATGCAGATGTATATAGTAGTTTGCAGGCTTGCAAATCTAAGTTTATTCCGTGTGCGAGTGTGTGTTTATGATCATTGCCATAGCTGACCTGATAAATCGAATAACTAAAAAAATCTCTTTTGAGACTTGTGCAGTTTAGCATGTGCCTCAGTAATTCTGCAGTGCGGGATCACGAAGCCCATTTAGCCAAAGGACCACTAAGATAAAATTTGAGGCATGGGTCAACCACTGAGACTCAGTGAAATCTAGCCCTGTGCCCAGTCTCAATAAACAAGACCAGGGGAACAGAAATATATTATTTCCATTGCTCTTTTTCATTAAACAATGTGAGTGTAATTTCCTACATTGGATATACGATGAGAAAGCGTGCACTCATAGAAATACTAGTAGTTCAAGATGAATATCCAAAGTGAAATCAGATTTTCCCTACCAACAGCATAGAATCAAACTTCATTCCGTCCGGCCAGGCAGTAGGTGGTGGTACCCCATACAGTGGATGGAAAAAAAAACCATCTACTATATAAAGCCTTGTACTGGATGATAAATAGATTTGTATAAGGATTGGTTTCCCTTTGACCATATCTATTATTGAAATGACGGGGTCCTTTTAAAAGAAGAGTATTTCCCAAGTAAAAAGGCCTGATACAAACACTGAGCTCAAGCATTTTAGAACCATTAGGAAGAGCTCTTTGCAGAGAGCAAAGTTGACTACACTCCGTATCCTACTGGGTGAAGGCAAAAGACCAAGTAGAATCCAGGGCGGTGATATTATCTTCACATTGATTCCTTTCAATATGTAGGGATCACTTTACTTTCAGCTAATAGGACTGTAGAGAGGAGAGGAGGAAGAGAGACATAACACCTCTTGCCTAAAAGTCAAAACAAAAATTAAAGCCCAGGCGCGGATGAGCATCTCTTACGTATAACCCTAAAAAGATCTTTACAATAAGAGTCTTAGTAGGAATGTTACTGTTTACATGTATCGCCATAGCATAAACTAGGCCATTCGCTTATTTATATAAAGCTTAATGTTTATGATGGTATACTTTGTTTCGTGCGCTGTTCGCGATATATTTCTGAACATAGTTCTGGTTCATTGCTCGGTTCATTCCGCCCCCCCCCCCCTTTTCCTCCAACATAGTAAACGTCATCTTTGCTATTTTTCATTATTTTCCTACCTGTCTCCTCGTTTTTCAAACCACAAAACAATTCGAACTCAGAAATAGCCTTTATTTCCTATTGCAAAGGCAGGAAACTGCCATTTAAAAATAAGTACATTTAGACTGTTTTGTTTTCAACTGAAAGACTACACGTCCATAAGCTCATTTTTAAACATTTGGAAGATCAAGCTAAAATAACATTAACGCTTAAGGTCACTAACTTGTAATGGAAAATATTTCTGAATTCTTTTTTCCCCTTCAAGCGTGTGTTTGAATGTTTCAAAGAATTGGTCAAGCGTGTCACTTTTGCGTATGTACATATGTAGTATACTTTTGTGTGTGTATAACCGTTCATATATGTACACACAAGTGTTATACATACAACATTTATACATACTTACACACATACATATGCATTTATGAATATACAGTATGCCTTTTATGAAACAGTCAGCATTTTAGTTAACACCATCCTTTATACAATGGCATGTAAGGCACTTTGTGAAGTGCTATCAGTATATTAATATTCCTGTAAAGTAAGGAATATATTACATGCTGCTGTTTAGTAAACGAATGAAGAGTTCAACTATTGGAATGATTAGAGGCAAACAAGCAATCAAAATCCTGTAACTACAATCACTTCTCCATACATTAATTATTTTGCCTTAGATAGGAGCTATAGCAGCGGAACAATGCCCAGAAGCACCAAAATCAAACAAGATCAAGGGAAAGTTTCATCCTCTGTGTATATTTTTGGAGGGGTGTGTGCGTGTCTGTGGCTCTGTAGGTTAATATGGGTGAATTATCCCCTCGTATAATTCCTTTGCAAATGTTTTAGTTTGGAAACCCTTTTGTAATTTCCCCTGTATTTATATTTGTTTTTTTACAGGCGTATGTTCCCCAGTTACAAAGTGAAGGTCACTGGACTCAATCCAAAAACTAAGTACATACTGCTGATGGATATTGTACCAGCTGATGACCACAGATACAAATTCGCAGATAATAAATGGTATGCATGCATGCCTAGGGGGAGGGGAGAAGAAAAAACTTTGTGTCTGGCCTGTACAGTGAGCAAAATCTAGTTTAAAGGGGTTGTAAAATGCAGTTTAGCCGTCGGCTTGTCCTATTAAGAGCTACAAGGAGTTGGAAAAAAGTTTGAAGGAGTTCAACCGACTATCTCAAGATGGTTCCAATTTGCCAGACTCCTCGACAGAGGACCAGGAAAGAAAATCGATTTTAATTAGCTAACACTAACTTTAATCCTGTTTGACGACCAGATTATTGGTTATGGTGGGCCCAACAACTTAATTGTGTTCAGGGGAGAAAAATGGCCAGGACTGGTGAATGTTAAGAGTTACCACATGGTCCTCTCTTGGCTCCCCGCTAATTAGGAAGGAGGGAGGATGGGGTTAAATAGAAAAAAGAGAGAGAGAGAGGCGCAGAGATCCGACGGGAAATTTGCCAAAGATCTCAATTAATTTTCAGAGCAGTTTGTGTTTGCAAATGTCTCCTTCCCCTAAAATATGACCTGGCCGTCCAGCGCACACTTCCTCCGCAAATGCAGGGAAATGGATGAAAGAACTTGGATGGCCAGAGGGAGGGATGGGCAGACAAGGACTGGACGGATACATGGATTGATAGATACACAGATAGACACATACATACATAGATGGGTGGGTAGGTGAATAGACAGAACAACCGCTCTAAGCCTGTTCTCTCCGTGTTGCACCCTCGCACGCTGCATGGCCTCTGATGCCTGGAGCTGGTGCGATATAATCCTGCTTTGGGTCCTGAGGCTAAGCTGGCTTTGTGTCCCTTTGGTTCAGGTCAGTGACAGGGAAGGCAGAGCCTGCCATGCCAGGCAGACTGTACGTCCACCCAGATTCACCAGCCACCGGGGCTCACTGGATGAGACAGTTGGTTTCTTTCCAAAAACTCAAGCTCACCAACAACCACCTTGACCCATTCGGACATGTAAGTACCTCGGCGAGCAGGGGGCAGGGGCAATCCGCTGGCTGTTCCCCGCTCCCCACGGGGAAGGGCTGGAGGTAGCCCGATCCCTTTAGGGCAAGCAGCATGAAGCACTTCACGTGCAGTCAGCACTGAGCTCCTCCGCTTGGCTCTGCTTTGATTTGAGGGAAACCCACGTGGTTCTTGCCAGCTCCGCGCATCATGATTGCAACAAAAGGCTGTGCCAGCACAGTGCGCAGCCGCCTGCCCGCAGCGCGAATGGGCAGGGGCGCTGCTTTCTTGGCAATCTCTTGTTAATGTTGATTGTCAAATGAAACAGAAAGTCAGAGCATGGATGGGGGGAGGGGAACAACCCCTGGAACTGAATGGGAATAAAGTTACTAGGACTTCAGTTAAATGGACTTGAGAGCAGGGTGGTGGCTGACAGCCGCCCAGAGCCGGTGTCAAGCGTTTGATGGAAGGGAGCTGGGGGCTGAGCGGTGCATTTCCAGCATTCCTGCGCGGCCCGGGGCGGGGGAGATGCAGGGCACGAGTCCGGCTCCGCACAGCGCGGCCAAGGGCTGGGTCCGCTCCCCTCCAGTCCCGGTAACCCCGCAGCTGCGGCGGGGAGGAGCGCGGTGCTGGCGCGGGGCCCGTGTAAAGGAACAGTGCGATGAGATTCGTGGGAGAAAAGGGTGCAATGCAATGCAAACCTTGTGGGCTTGGAAGGAAATTCAAGGGCAGTGCTAGAGGGAGGGCGTTCATCTCCCTCTAGAAACCAACAACCAGCCGGGTGCGTTTTGTGTCAAGGTGTGAAGGAAACACACGCGCGCGCGCGATCTCCCTCTTTCTCACCCACAGCAAGCATCTCTCTAACGCTCATGGCATACACATCTCTGCCTCTCTCGCACCTTTTCTCCCTTCCGCACGAACACACGCACAATCAGCCCCCTCGCACGTAATGTAGCGCATATCCCCTCTTACACACAGGCACACGTCTGCAGCCACGCATCTTTCCATCTCTCTGAACACACGGACACATACTCCTCTCACACATGCAACGTGCGCTCTTGCTCTTACCCAGACAGTTCAACAAGCAGTAGCATTAGCAGTTCTCTTCCACCTGCGTGCATTAGTCATCTCTCTCACTCTTACACACGCACGCGTACACACACACGCGTACACGTTCCCACTTGTGTGCACGCTGCATTATGTTTGCCGGCTCTGCAGATGTGCCAGGAGTGTGCCAGTGGCAGGGAAGCCAAGGTCATTTCAATGTGATCGGTTTAGATCAGGGGTCAGCAATGTTTTTGGGCAGAGCGCCCCAAACACCCACAACCTCGACTTGTAAGATGTTGCTGTGCCAGCGGATGACAGCTGGGGAGCTGCGAGGGGTCTGATCCTGGTTGTGGCAATGCAGCCCCATCCTTTTTCCCGCTGTCCACCCTGAACCATATGTGCCAAGCAAAATGCCTTCATGTACCGCACTCTGGCACCTGTGCCAGGGATTGCCTACCCCTGGTTTAGATGATGATGATTACTCACTCTTCAGATCCCCCTTGAATGAAGCGTCTGTCTCAAAACTCTTGAAGGATGCGCAGCCTCCCTGACTCGGGGCTAACCACACAAATCCTTCCCCAGCCACGAGCAGTGACTGTCTTCTTAAAATAGGCTAAATACGCCGAAGGTAACTAAGTAACTATTTAGCTACCTGGTTTTAACCTCATGTGGAGTCTGAGAGCTTTAAAGTCTGCTTGCTGCCTCAGTGAATTTGGTTAACAGTAAAGTCAATCAGGCATAAGGCAAGGAAATACAACCGAACCGTGTTTCCTGTGCTTCCATCCAAAGTGCAACAACAGCTACAGGCCTAAACATCCCCAAAGCTTCAGGGACACAAAAGATTTTGGCAAAACTCATGTGTGTCCATTCGGGGAAGCAACAGCTCGTGTGAATCCTGCAGCCAGCAACAGCAGTCTTCCAAATCTCCTAGGACAAGTCTTCCCTCGAGCGAATGTACATGATTAGACGGGGGGTGGAGGGGGGGTGTGGATCCCATGCCCCAGGATCCGTTTCCAACAGCATATTTTTCAGTCTTCATTTCAACACTTCGATTTCACGTTTCCCAACCATTTCTCTAAACACGACTTTAAACGACAAAGCCGGGCCATTAAATCCCTGCCCACGTGGTCTCTAATAATAGCACCGATCTGACACGGGGTCCGCTAGGGAAAACAGCAGAAAATGAAGGGAAAGCAACATGGAGAGAGAGCTATGGGGTAGATGTGTGATTATAACCCGGTCTGACTCCAGTTTCCTCTTAAGGGTCGTCCTCACGCACCCTCTGAGCCCTAACATCAAGCATGTGATGTTTCTTTAGGGTTTTCGTGACACGAAAAATGGGTTGAGAAATATGTATTTCGGGACTCCAGATTCTTTTCCAGGCTCCACTACGGGGGGGGGGGGGGTCTGGGGGTGCATTTGAATGCTGAGACTCCAGAAACAGCTCTCTCCTCCTTCAGCTCTCCCACCCCAAGGACACAGACTCCCGGGGAAGGATGGGGGTATGCATGGTGGATATGAGATGCCCTTGCAAGGAAGGGGCAGCCATGCCCCTACTGTGAGCAGGCGGCTCTATGGAAAAGTCTCTTTAAACAAACCTAAGGCGGTGCCAAACAATAGGGACTTCAGAGGAGAAACGGCACCAGCAGACTCTCAGCCAGAGTCGCTGTAATGAAATTAAAAATCATTAGATCGTTCACCGTTGATGTCTGCGACTTCCCAGGACGTCAAAGCAATTTGGCTAAACCTCCAGGATGAGAGGGGCTTGCAAGCAAAGATGACTTCCAGGGGCCGGGGATGGCGCGGGGCTGGCGGGACAGACTGCGTCTCTCTGTCGCCATGTCCTAGCAGTCATTATCATCACGGAACACAAGGGAAGGGAGGGGGAAGGCAGAGCGAGAGGGAGAGAAAATCCCTCCTTTCCCCAAAGATTAATCCCACTTGAGCGCCAAGCTTTGAAAAGAGACGGTCTCCGGCTTTATCTTGGTCACGACCTCAGAGAAGGCTTTGAAAGGAGGGGTAGGACCCTGGTGGGTTGTCCTAGATCACCTCTTCTCCATGTGGGGATGACCTGCTTGGTACAGAGCGATCCAGTCGGACCTGGGTAAGGCTGTGTGATCCTGTAGGATCTCTCTTGACAGCAAAACCAAGCAAAGATCCATTTCAGATCCATTTGTTTCTGGGAGAAAGAGCTCAGCTTCAAAGCCGAGCCGGCCACAAAGTCCATCAGACAGGGGACCCTGCTCGGTTGTTTCCATCTCCCGTCAGACGGGGCAGCCCTGCGCGGTTGTTGCTGCCCATGGATGGGGAGGGATGGAGAGGAGGGGGTTCCAAAACGCCGGGCTTCCTTGACCGCGGGAGAAAACTTGAAGATGAAGGGAAGTAGGGTCAAAGGATTAAGGCTGGAGGAAAGTAGCCCAAGAAATTGAGACCTCTCAGTATCCAGCCAAGTGATGTCTTCAGGGCTGTTTACACTAGCCCCGTGTTTACAACGGGAGGGACATACACTCTCCTTAGTGTGAATGGCATCGGCTTACGGAGCACAGTTTGGCCATCCAGGCTAAGCAGCTGCTTCCAGTCCGCACGGCCCCCCCGGGCACCCCAGCCCCGGCAGCGCTAAGGCAGGCCGCGTGGTAGATCCGGGACCGCTCCAGGGCAGGGCGCCCAGGGCAGGCGGGATGGATGGGGCAGTCAAAACACGAATAGACGGGGTGGGGGGACTTTCCACCGACACACCACGAGGCAGCCAGATCCTGCCGCTGCATTACACCAGGGAGACCGTCGGGCTCTGCGCCTTTTGAAAGGGCACAATACCCAGGCGCCCCCCTCCCCCCTCTTTAAAGCGGTGCTATGCGAGGGGCCGGTTTCCTGCGGATTCGTCGCGCGGGGCAATGGTGGGACACGCGGGTCCCCGCTTGCCGCGGCAGAGGGAGCCGGGCTCAGCATAGCCGCACCCGCCGTGTTGGCTTCGGCCGTGGCTCCAGCTCCTTCTCCTTCGGGGACCCAGAAGGATGCACACGCAGTTTAGAGGGACTAGGAGGCCGTGGCTCGTAAAACCCGCTCGCTGGGGCCTCATCAGGTGTCTTGGCTAAGGAAAGCCCCCCCAGGCCTGCAGGGGAGCGTGCAGCAGCGGGGCTCCAGGCCTGACCCCGCCGTGTGTCTGCTTCTCTTCAAGATCATCCTGAACTCCATGCACAAATACCAGCCCCGGCTCCACATCGTGAAGGCGGACGAGAACAACGGGTTCGGCTCCAAAAACACGGCCTTCTGCACCCACGTCTTCCCCGAGACCGCCTTCATCGCCGTGACCTCCTACCAGAATCACAAGGTAGGGCCTGCCCCGGGAGGCGCCTCGTGCCCCGGCCTGTGCCCCGGCCCCGGGCTCCTCCCCGCCTGCCCCCCGGGAACCACACTTCCTTCCTTCTCTTTTTCCTAGACCCACGCATCTAGCTTTCTTGCTTGCTTTTCTTCACACATCTCTCCTTCCTGGTTTTTCTTTCTTCCTTCTCTAGAATCACACTTCCCTCCTTCCCCCTTCATTTATTCATTCATTTCTCCCCTCCTCCCTTCTGTCCTCCCTTCTTTTTCTCCATCCATCCTTTCTTCCCCTGTCTCCCCCCCCAACTCCGCCCGGACACTCCGAGATGTGCTCCGTTTTGTTCCCTTGGTGTTGTTGTTGGCCGTGGAGCAGATAGAAGTATCTCGCGTTGGGATGCAAGGGAAGCCAAGGGGGAATTAACTAAACAGGATGGTTTGCTCAGAAAGGAGACGACCAAGCAAGGAAGTTGGGTGTTATCTTCTTCCCCCTCATCAGTCAAAGACTTGTAATCTGGCCCTGGAGCTGGGAGCCCCAGCGCTCCCCTTTGCAGCTAGTCTCTGATAACCCAGTCTGGCTCGGTGCAGCGGGGTTGTTTGGAGAAGGGCTCCCTGCTGACAGCTCCTCCCAGCAGTCTGCTCCGCTGGGGGCTGCGGTGGTCGCGGGGTGAAACAATAATTCAGAGGTTTTGTGCACAAGGAAGCCACAGCTGAGGGTGGGATGGGGGTGGGGGGTGAGTGATTTATATGTGCGGGTGTGTGTATGAGGCACACATATACACGTGTGTGTCTGAGCACGTGTGCATGAGGCGCACATATGAGGCGCACACGTGTGTGCATTTGCACGTATGCGTACACACAGGTATACGCACACCCGCACCAGCCTGTTCCGCATTCCCCATAGAGACAGACAGCCTGACACCGAGATGCCGAGCGCATCATCCGCATGGCCTTGCTTGGCTGGTAGGCAACGACACCTGAGAGTCAGACACTGGCAGTCGCTTTTCCAATACAAGATAGATCTCAGCTAGAACAGCTGTGAGTTTTCTTTCTTAAGCGCATGTGATCCTGTTTCTAACCCGTAAGGATACTTTCCAGGGACATGGGGTAGCAAATAGCATGCATTTTTCTCGTAGTAGCACAGTGTTAGGGGAGTGAGAAGAATGGGAAATTGGGTGTAAAGGGTGAAAGGCAGAGGAGAGGGAAACATATCTTTGAGGGGATGATTTTTTGGTGGGATCGATTACTACAAGTTCACTTACAGGCAAAATCTTTCGCCAGATCATCTTTAATTATGAATGCAAATATATACA
The DNA here is from genome assembly GCF_030867095.1 of Alligator mississippiensis. Lineage (NCBI taxonomy): Eukaryota > Metazoa > Chordata > Crocodylia > Alligatoridae > Alligator > Alligator mississippiensis. The sequence continues at coordinate 25,150,120 of NC_081833.1, forward strand.
TGGAGCAGAAAAGAGCGTATATTAACATAGAGGCAAACAGAGTATTTCTAAAGTGCAAAGGTCATTTTATGGAAAAATTGCATTCCTTTAACAATACGCCCCCACAAACTGTTTATAAATCAGGTTTAGGACTTTTAATTACAACTTCGGGATGTGTAGAATGGTTTCATTGTGTTTAACAAGTGAAATCATGTGGTTAATCTCAAACCAAGAAAGTGTCACATTAATACTCTGGCTAAATTATAGATGTTTTCCTGGAGCTGTGGTTAGGAAGTGCCAGAAAAAACTTTGCCATTTTCCCCTTTATTCGGTCTCATCGGTCTATTAATTAACTAATTAGGTGCCAGCAACAGAGATAGCCTTGAGAAGAGGCAATCTGCTGTAAGGAGGGAGAAAAAAAAGTAATATACCTCCACATCCTTTAGAAGAGGAGCTGTTGGCAGTGGTAGGACATAACTGCAAACAAACAGAATTTGAGTCTGGGCCAACCTATGCCATAAATTATAACTCTGCTCTGGATGCTGCAGAAAATAATATTAGTATAATAAAAAAGGACAAGCCAACCACTTTAAATGCATTGCCTATAAGTAAACAGACTTAGTCTTCTAGGTCCTTGGATTTAATTGCTTTCCTTGTAGAAACTAGGACTGTTTTGTAAACAAATAGCCTCCTTCTTCCTCCCCATGTCATAAAAAACAAATACTCCACATTGGCAGGAATGGACATATTTCATTATAAATCACCTCTGCCTGTCTGATAAGAATAGATACCTACATATCTGTCTGTCAAAATGTACACACAAGTCACAAAAGACACACACATCCTATGCAGTTTTACATATACCCACCCACACCTAAAGTGCATATCCCCATACCCACATACTTTACACACCCACCCACAACCACACATACACATACACACTTCTTTTTTAGCTGCCCAAATCCAACAATTAAGGGAACTGCTATAGTTCTGAACCCAAAATAAAGAATCATTGAGGAATATATAAACAAAAAATCATGGAATGATCTACCCTGAATGGCATCTCCCTCCAGAAAAGAGAACAAAGTCTACAAATTGCCCAAATGCTGTTTCAAAGTAAAAACCAGTATTCAAGACCACATATAGCTGACATTCTGAAATTCTGATATTCTTATGCTCTGTATGTGTGTGTGAGACAGACAGAGACAGAGAGAGTTTTACACAACATTTTGATTATTGTGAAAAGGAAAGGCAAGGATATGTATAAATGTACATATGTTTTTTCACAAAAGGACTGAAGTTGACTGACTGATCAGAATATCTTTTAATAACACAATATTTGTTAATATTTGCATTTGTTAACATAGTCTGATATATCTAATCTTCCTACCTAGACAGTGTACATATAAACTCCATACTAGTTTACATATATATGTATACTCACAGTTATATTTATGCATGTTTCATAAACATGGCCCCATGGGCACTCTTATATTTTTTCCAGTCTTTGCGCTTATTGCCTATAGAAGGACTTGCCTGATATCAGATCAGTGGATTTATTTCAAGAGCACAGCTGCAATCCCACTGTCGGATTTTGTGCTTATTTCCCCTGATATTTTAGGAGGACTGAAAAAGATATTTAAACAAACTATCTTCACCCCCAAAGCATGGGTTAAGCTATGAGGATGGTTTTTGTAAAATTTTCAGTGCAGTTGTCAATGACTCAGAGGAGATAAAAAAAATCTCCAAGAAATATTTAGGTGTTAAAATAGGTCACATGCACATTTCATTTCCTTGCCATTTACACAATGGATGCATGCAATCAGGTTGATGCCCAAATATTAACTTCCCTTGCATTTTGCCTCAGTTTAAATCATTGTGTGTTTCTAGCTCATATTTATTAGGTACTAGGCTCTGTGCCTAGGACCAGGAAATGAACCCTAATAGACAGAAATAATTAAGGTTCTGCCCTCATGAGGGTGCTTTCAAAAGCAAGAATTCACAACAATTATTCTCATTAATTTTTACAACCTACTGCTCCCTTAGCTCTACCCAGGCTTTATATTGGTCCCCCGCCCCCAAGGATATCCGGTTTTATGCTTATTTTTGAAAGTTATTTAACTTTCTTGATTGCTCAAGCCTTTCAAAGTATAGCCCTAGCTAGAATATTGTACACACACTGGAGTTTATAGATAGAAATGGAATAATATCCAGCCATACACAATATATGTACTCACATGTATTACATACATTGCAGATAAATGCAGAAACAAGTTACATGATAAGTGACTGTATATCTCACCAACACGGCTAAAACCTACACCCCTGTATATGTCTCACACAGTCACAAAACACTATTAAAAGAATCCTATTTAGGTTGCAAAGTCAAGCACACTCAAGTTAGGGTGCCTTTATGACTTTCCATCAGCTCCATTGTGCTTATGAATCTTGACACAGTCTTTAATTATTTGATCATACTATTTTTCCATTGTAGCCCCAACCTATGCATTGTTTTTGATGGACAGTGCTTAGTTTATGAACAGCTATTCAATATACTGTTTTCTCCTCCTTGTTCTGTATGTGGCCCCATGCTTTATTACCACATCACGTTCAAGCCCTACTCTAAAGATAGTGTATATCTTTATTTTATTGTTTGGGAGCTGAAGCATAGAAAGCCCCTCAAAATTGTATTATGATCTTGGATGCCCATCTGATATGCCAGAGAGCTGATTTTTCAGAGTGCTGTTTTCTAGAACATTATATCATACTCAGTGAATAAATCATAGCTCCCACTGACTTTAGATTCATCAGTGAGTCCCCTGAATTTCTGCAAATGTATCCACTTGGGTACCTAAACAATGAGGAACATGTGGTTACTGACTAGCCAGGAAAAATATAGTTGAAGTCACTTGCCAAGTATCTCATGGGAACTCTAGCAGAGGAAGGGATAAAATGCAATTTTCTAGGGCAGTATTGTCTTGCCTTAAATGTGAGACTGTTCTTTCTCTTCCTGCAGTCACTGCACGTTCTCTGACTTCTACACCGTAGAATCCAAGGGTTCCATAGGCATTTTTTTTTCATTATGGTTTATTTCCAGAGCAAGTCTATCCTGTGCTCTTCCTTAAGGCATGGGTCCTGTGGGAAAAAATCATGGAGGTACCACTTCTAGATCCACTACACAGACCTCTGTCATTGGGCACAATAATTTGTTGCCCTCAGCTCCTTTTTCAAGTCTTCTTTTTCCCTTACCCTCCCACTCTGTCCCCCTGGCTCCTTTACCAGTCTCTTTTCCCATTTCCAGCCAGTCCCACTTCTCTCCGGCAACCTGACTTCTTGTCACATCTGTCTCCCTTTCCAACAAGTTTTGTTCCTTGTTTCTGTCCAGAGAGCCCCAAGCTTCCCTCCCTACCTTTCAGGTCCTGTATGGTGACAACATCCTCGGCTCCCAGCTCCCCAGCTTCACTCAATGGTTTAGTTCCAGCATCTCCTTCCTCCCTGTTCCCATATCCCAGTCTTCTTGCTCAGTGAGTCACCAAATTCCTCATCCTAATCTACTTTCCTTCTCTCTGGATTTGTTTTTGGCCTTTTTTCTCCACACAGGTCTGTAGTGCCTAAGCTCACCATAGCCGATTGGAGCAACAGTTTATAGGGAAAGTATTAGTTTTCCTCTGTAGCCTTGCGTGGAGCATTCTCAGATGCATTATGAGAAAGATGCTAACAGCACTAGCAATTGGAGAGGCTCAAGTGTGCTCAGTGAAGATTTTATCTTTAGAAGCTTTAACTGATAAATTTGAAGAAATCTTTACTGAGCAGGTGCAAACTACATTTGTTTCAAACTCATATAACTGCCAAATTTAGCTACATTTTCCCAAGATAGCTAAAAACAGGTGCCTGATACAAAAGCTATCCTATCACCTTTTCTAAACAATGGGGAATGAAAACCTTTCTCAAAAGACCTCCATAATTTTATCATGGGCAAAAGTATTGCAGCTTTCCCTAGATTTATTCTCAGAAATCTCCACCTGAAGCAGACACCTTGCATGGAAAACTTCAGCACAAACAATCAGAGTTTAGCAAAGTTACAACCAAATATAAATAGGATCATATTATTGGAAGTGTTCAGAAAACTTAATAACACATGATAACACCTGCCCCACCTACAATAGACATAAAATAAAACATATAAAAATGAGTGGCTACTGGGGACAGGGTTAGGAGCAATGACTTCAAACTGCAGTAGAGTTAACTTAGGTTTGGAGATTAGGAAGAACTTTCTGCCTATGAGGGTGGTAGGCTACCTAGGGGGATTATGAACTTCCCATCCCTGGAAATTTTCAAGAGCAGGTTAGACAAATACTTGATTGGGTTGATCCTGCCTTGAGCAGGGGACTAGATAGACTACATGATTCCATGAAGTCTGTTCCAGCCCTATTTTCCTATGATTCTTTAAATATCAAAAGGTATGTGTATAACTACTTCGCTGTTCTGGCTGGCTTCAAACATCTAAAGTTTGTAAACAATGTGTGTGTATGGACACACACATACATAGTATTAAAATGACTCTACAATACATACCTAGTTCTAAAATGATATTTGCTTATTCACTCACTCTCACAAACACATACAAATATTCACCTGCAGCCTTTGGAACTTGTGTTCAGAAATACTTTGTTCCCAGTTGGTTGAAATACAAGTCTACAAGAGACCTGTTCACTTAGAACGAAGAGGTCGGGTGACAGACTCAGAAATTTGTCAGGCATGTTTGTGTTGATTTAAATTTACTTTTGAAAAAAAACCAACTTCTGTACAAAGAAGGCTTCTCTCTCAGGTTTGGAAATCTGTTTGTAAATGCAAACATGGACATTGATTTCCTTCAGCTACAAAATAAGTAATATTAAAGCTCTATGTTTTTATTCCATCTCTACTGTAGAGAAACAACTCTGGGGATTTTTCAAGGGAGTCATATTTTTTTAATGATGTAATTGTCACATAACTTTGTAGTAGAATCTTCTACCCCTTCCCTGTCTAAATGATTTATAGTCAATTAGACTGAATTTCATTATGGCAAAATGGATAAAGAAGAAGGAAGTTCCCATCTGTTTGCTTGCTTTCATCCTTTAAAAGGTTTTGCAAGTTAAACAAAACAACCAGCCCCAAAACTATTATCATCAGTTCTCAAGATGCTTCCAGTCCAGTACATCTGAACCACACTAAAGCACTAAGGCCTGCTGCAAAGCTTACTGAAGCTGATCAAGAGACTTTCATTGACTTCAGCATGTTTCAGCTCAGGCCCTTAAAACACACATTAAAGAAAGAGGATCCCAGGAGCTTAGTTTCTATCAAGGCTTGATCCTGCTAACACACATATTGATACCCCTGCTCAGGTGAACATTCCCTTTGAAGGCTTTTACATGCTTAAATGTTTGTAGGGTAAAGGCTCAGTGGGTGGGTGTGAGCGAGTGATAGAAAGTGAATGAATGAAACAGTAAAGAGCATGAGTTGGTCCAAATACCTTGCTGACTAGAGGACTGTACTCATGCAAGCAGAGTTCAGTAAGTAAGCACTTTTCACACTGGTGAGCCATAGCCGGCTGCAGCTAATGAAAATAAACTTTAGGGACATCAAGTAGTAGGCCTTATATATTACATAACTGCCACTACTTTCCAAGTAGAAATTGTCAAGTGATTTTCCGCTCCTCAAAACACATCACTTTAATGCTAATATATTCTGATTGTAAATTTTTTCCCTGTCTTACTGCTGAGCAATAGCTCAAAAAACAAACTAGACCAAACAGGGTGTTTACATTTTTCTTTGCAATCTGAAATGTGAGACAAAATGATGCTGTGTCAGGGTAGTAAGTTAGGCCTTGACTTAATAAGAATGAGCAGGGCTGCAGCAGCCTCTGTGACTGGGTTCCAGTGCAAAGATCAGGGCCCTATTCAGGGAAAATTAATAATGTAAGCAAATGGACTCAAGGAATGTTTTACTTTTGATGACTAGAAGAAATGCCATAGTAAACTGAAAGAGTGAATTCCTGACCCTGCTGCAGTCAATGGGAGTGTTGCTATTGGTGTGGATGGAGCCAATATTTATTTCATGGATACTAGCAGAGGCCCTAATCCTGAAAAACTGCACATATGCTTAACTCTATGTAGATGGCTAGTCCCAGCAAGCTCAAGGGGTCTACTCAGATGCAGAAAGGAAGGCAAGTGCAGATGAAAGGTCAGCTCCAGATCCACAAGAGATGTAGGTGCTGCAACACTGAGTATCACAGTGCATTAGCTTCTAGGCACTTACCTCCTGTAGTGAAATTCATGGCTCTGAGTTAGGCTCTTAGGGTTCCTACACAATGCATGGGGAGATTTAAGGATGGGATGCACAAGAAACAGCACAGAAAGTGGGTAGCTGCCTAAGCTGTCCAGTAATGAAATGCTAAAGCAGTGGTGCTCAACCACTGCCCCACGAAGCCTTGTCATTTTTCCCATGGGTTTGGAAGTTTGATGGTGGGGGAGCAGTGGAAGTGCAAATAACCAAACTGCTGCTAAACTTCTGGACCTGTGAGGAGCCCCATGATCTGGATAATGTGGTACTGTGCGCTAGATTGGGTCACTCTGGAGCCAGAGTAAAGTCACATGGAGTCACTCTGCAGCCAAATCCAAGCATGTGGGATCCAGCCTGTGGATCAAGCCCACACCATTCATTTAGCCCACGGGGTTGGAAGGTCGGGCACAACTGTACTCAAGAGTCATACTCCCTCTTGCACATGCTCTCCTTCTTACATTAGCTCAGTGACTCTTGCATTTTTTTCTATGCGCTATTACAAATTCAACAAGAACAATGGAGAATACCCAGTAGTCCAGAATACCCAGTGGCTTGGTGGGTAGGGTACTCTTATCGGCGATGTGGCTTTGGATCCCCTATGGTAGATGCGGCAATTGAACTCAAGTCTCCCATTTTCTGGATAAATGCTCTAGCTCCTAGGCTGTCATATAAAAGGATGTGGGGGTGGAACTACTACCCCCTCTAGCTGCATTAAAAGAAGCTTTGTGCTGTCTGCGTACATTAGGCCTACTCTGAGAATGCCTACCAGACATAATCCTTCAGGAGAACTGGGTTGAGGACCATCTGCTTTCTGCAGTGTTGTGTGGTCTTGATGTGAGTTGGTCATAGAGCAGTGCTGGGAATGTACAAAAGCTCTGTACATATGGGGGCTTTAAAGTCAAATGGGGAGGGACTTGAGTTTAGACACCTCCAGGGATAGGTGGCAGGTCAGTGGGGGTCTTTTGGATCACAATTGTGGACTGAAGAAGCTAAAGTCCTATGCTAGTTGTGCTAATTGCCCAAATTCAAAGTCTTTTGTGAATTTGAGCTCAGGGTCTAAGTAATTACCCAGTTCAATGAGGTTTTGCACTTTAGGGACAGCTTGGTTTAGTTAAGATAGGAAGCCTGGGTTCTGTCCTCTGCTGTTAACAGTGTGTGTCCTTTTAAGCAACTCTTTGTTTTTTGTGTCTGAACTCACCCACTTATCAAATGGGATTAATATTACCCATCCACACAAAGCACTTTAAGAGTCTTGGAGGGAAGGCATGGTAGGAAATTGTTAAATGAAATAAAGGAAAACATTTCCATTGAGCTCAGTGGTACCTGATCAGCCATAATAACAGTAACTTTTGTCAAAGAAAAAAAGCCATTGTCATGAAGATCTCAGTCTGGTAAGCACTTGCTGATGTGTAAGAGCTTTATGCAGACCAGTGAATACTAAATGTTTTGAACTATTGGACTGCTGTTAATTATCAACATTTCTTGTGGATTACCATGCAACCTTATCTTCAAATCTTTAATTGAGCACTGGGTGCGTCTATGCATTCATTAATGCACCATAGTTACTGCGCATTTAATTTAGTACTTCCTTAATGAAGTACTAACCGAATGCACAGTAACTACATTTACTGCGCAGTAGTGCCAGCACACATTTTTTTGTGACGGTTACTGTGCAGTAGCCTAATAACACTGCACAGTGACTTATTAGCATGGCTTTTGACTGGCACACTACTGTGCACTATTACTAGGCTACCACGCAGTAAGCGTCTTGTGTAGATGTACCGTGTGTGTGTGTGTGTGTGTGTGTGTGTGTGTGTTGGAGTGTCAGTACAGACCACCATTGGTCAGGGGACAACAATTTGGAAGCACTGTCTCACTTAAAAGTGTTTCAGGATAAACCCTAACCATGACGGGGGTTCTTGGGAGAGGTCTTTGTAACTCTGTAGTAGAATTAAGGCACTCACAGTAAATTGTTTGTGGTTCCTTCCTTCAGATCACCCAGCTAAAGATTGAAAACAATCCTTTTGCTAAAGGCTTTCGAGGCAGTGATGATATGGAGCTGCACAGAATGTCACGAATGCAAAGGTAAACTATTTTTAAATACCGCGTTGAACAATGTTATTGCCATCAGAACTATGTGCCTCTCACATAAGATGAAGTTATGCCGACCAGTTTAGATCTCAATCCTGCAAGCGCTTAGATACATGCTTATCTTCATGTTTTTTACTCAACTCAGAACTACTCCCGTGTGTAAAGTTACTCGCATGTGCAAATGTTTCACAGGCTCAAGGTTTTACTAGCTATGCAAATTGTATCTGTAGACAACAAATAATGTTTGTGAGCCTGCAAGCTGTTTAGCATGTGAGTAACAACTTAAATGGACAAATGTCCCTTTGTATAGCCTGCTCATGTGAACTCGTACCCAGGAGTGCCAAAAGATATTATAAGAACACTAATTAGTCTTATCCTAAGTCATCTGTGATAATTAGAATGTGTTCTGGGTAGCCCTATCACACACCTTTTCTAACAGCTATACAGAACCTAGCATGTGGCATAAATATTTTTTCCAGCACACAAAAAAATGAAATAACTCTCCCCCACATATCTCCACCTCTATTTATGAATATCCCAACATTTTTATGTTAAATTACCCTGTAGGTTTGGTCCATGGAAAGACATGAAAGTTTATATTTATTACAATTTTTCCCCGGTGGGTGAAACACTGAAGACTATTAGAAGAACTTCATGCCATATGGAGATTATGGCATGTAGCCATGCTGAGCTGGTGCTAAAAATTATCTGGTATTTTAATGCAATCCTGTGGTCATAGTTGTTGACATGGAAAAAATATGCACAGAATTTAAACACACATATGCAAACGCACACACATGCACACAGAACTGGAGAGGTGAAAGGGTTAAAATACATAGAGTGGGTTTGGCAGCATATTTTCTGATGTTCAGTTTGGGTCCTAGATAACTTAAGTTATATCAGAAATAACTGTACTTTCACAAATAAGTTATTTTGAGGGAGAGTAGGACAAGAAATAAAGACCCAGTTCCATTCCATATTCTTGCTTCAGTGAAATATTAGTAAGGAGTATGCTTTGGCATTTGTGGTGTCTGCTTGTCTGTCTGTCTGTCTATCTACCATTTTTATGTATATAATGTGTTTGTGGTATAACAAAGTTGTTTTTGAAATGATGGACCAAATCTTGTTATACACATCAAAAATGTAGCTTGATATTTATTTAATTTGGCTACTTCAGTGTAGGAAAAATAGATTAAAATATTTTTTTTAAATTCATATGGCCCTTGTACTAGAATTTGGCAACTGAAGGCCATCTTGGTCCAATGATCAACTCAGTAGGAAATATAGCCATGGATATAAATAATAAATCATGTTAAAGCAAAGTCATGTTGACTTGGATGGCTGGAGATTCTGGAGACTGCTGACCATTCTGGAAGTCAATGAAATATCTGCTCCTTGGTGAGCAGCAGGGGTACACGGAGATACAGAGTGGGTAGATGGAGGGAAAGGGTTGTCTTTGAAAGTCATTGTTAGGCCACTGTCAGTATACACTGGGATCTTTGCAGATCTCAGGCACTTTCTGAGAAATCTCTCCCTCTGCATTGCTCCATGTGCTCCATGCAGCAATCACAGCATGGTAGGCTTTGTTGGTTTACTACTATTGTCTTCTGTACAGTTGCATGCACCTTGGTGAATCTTCACCTCCAATGGGAGCTGCAGAGTACACAGCAGAAGCTTATCCTGCCCAGAGCTGCTTTGATATACAAGGGATTGTAGTTTACAGATTCACTTCTTGTGGATTAGAGTATGCTGGGAGCTCTTCTGGGGTCCTTTCCTCAAGTACCTGGACTTGCTTACTTTTCCTTACCAGCCTGGAAGTCTAATGGATGTTTGTAGAGGCAGGAATTGCCAGCAGATGTACATGTGAGTTTGTGAGAACATTTTCCAGAGTTGCTTTCCCAACTGAACAGCACCTCTGTGGTTTGACCTACTCCCCATTTGCAGCAGAACCAAGATTATAAATATGCCCAAATTGAAGACTTCAGTCAATCCTGGGATGGTGTTAGCATCTTTAGTGGAATCATAGAAAACAGCGATACAAGATGCCTTGGGTGTATCGATACAAGATGTCTGCTGTGCAATTGACTAATTCACTGTGCAGTAAAAATCTCAGCATCTACTGCACTTGTAAATACAAGTACTATCCTGCTACGGAGTAAAAAACTCCACAGCAGTACACACGTAGACACTGGAGGGCTAGCTGGGGTACAAAGCTGCTTCAAGGCGGGGGCTGCCTGCTGGCTAGCTCCATGCTGAAGTACCCTTGTACCCCAGCCAGCTTGCTTGCAGCACACTGAGTTGCGGGGAACATGCCCAAGCTGGCAGGCCGACCCACAAGCCTCCTGACATCTGGGGATGCTCTGTCCTGGCTCAACATGCTGCTCATGAATAAACTGCGGAGCTTATTGCTCCAGAGTTTATTGCTCCAGGGTGCATGTTCAAACAGCACACCAGGAGCAATTATTCATGCACCACAATTGCACATGTAGACACGCCCCTCGAGTGGTCATCTAGTCCAGGGGGAGCCAACCTTTTTGGCAAGTATGCCACAAGTTAACTCCACCCTTTCCCCTAGTGCCACTCTGATACCCTTCCTCTGCCTAATCTGTGGCTCTGTTTTCTTCTTCTTTCTTTGTTCTCCCTGTTCAATTTGCTGCTTTTCTTTTTGCTTGCTGCCACTATACTGTCTGTCCCTTCACTTGTCTGCCACATGCCCCACACAAAGGCTGCCCATGCCATTTGTGGTTCATTTGCCACAGATTGGCCACCCCGATCTAGTCTATTTTGTTGCTCCAAAGCTGGTTCACCTATACACACACCATTCCTGATAGACACTTGTGTAACCTGCTCATAAAAAACTTCTAGTGATGAAGATTTCACAGCTTCCCTAGGTAATATATTCCAGTTCTTTGCTACTTTTGCTGTGAGAAAGACTTTCCTGATCTCAAGCATGAATCTCCCTTGTAATTAAAGTCCATTATGTTTTGTCCTATTCCTGGGGATGTGGGGAACAGTACAAAATGTTCCTCTTTTAAGTAACTTTTGACAGTTTTCACAATTATCCTGTGTCCTCCTCAGCCTTCTGGGACAAGAGAGAAGATAATTAACAGCAGATCATTTTCATCTGAAAAAATAGACTAGAATTGAGATCCAAATTCTAGTCAAAACTGGCTTCCAGTTTCTTTCTTTCCTCTCCATAAGCACATGGAACATCCATTAGTGGGCACTGCGTTGCATAAGCATTTTATGAGCACATACCTTCAGTCTGCAAGCTTCCATTTCTGAGACCAAATATACTGCTGTCTGATTAAGGAAAAAAAAGTGTGAAAGAGGTTGTGTGGGGGCATGTGTGTGTGTGGGATTCCTTGTTTGCATGTTTTGCTGATCTCTAAAATCAAATAGCGGAAATTTGTGTCATTGTCATGCCTAGAAATTTAAGGAGAAATGTTCCTTTCAGATTCATTTGTCATCTATCCCCATGAAAGGAATTGCTGCTAGATATTTTGTCCTGGATCTTGGACTACAATTCCCATCAGTGCCAATAGGAATCTGGCATGGAGATCAAGCACAGGATATGTGGCAGGGATCCACAGAGGGTGTAATTGATACGGAGAACTGAGAAAATCTTCATTGAGGATTCTAGAATAGACATTTCCCATTCATGCCAGCCAATGGAATTATATTAATACTTCATAACTATTCAGAATGATTTGGAGGGAGTGTAATGAAGAGTTAGATTTTAATGTTATATCTGTGACAGAAGGTAGGCGGAGGGACTTGTGAGTACTGTGCTACTACACAATAAAATGATCTAATTAACCCCTTTCTTACCTTGAACTTGATTTTTGCTCAGCACTTGTAGTTCTCATTGTCTTCAGGTAGGGTAATATCTATTCAGCACTTGTAGCTATCAGGCTTTAATTACTGTTCATCTAAATTCATCGGATTGTTTTGCGGTTTTGCATTTAAGAAACTCTTGTTTGGCAAGGCAGTTACATAAAAGCAAAGCTGTCAGGTCTTCATGATTTTATTGGATGCCACTTTGTGGCATATGTCATGAGGCATATACCAAAAATCAGTGGAAGAAGCAGCTTGCTATTATGTGCGTACTTTTTTCTTTAATGGAGACAAAGGGTCCTATTTGCTCTCACGGTGTAGCTCTACAGAGCTGAAAAAGGAAATTACTCTGGCTGTGGGTTAGGGTAACTGAAAACAGAATCTTGTTCAGAGTTTTGTGAGGTTTTTTTTAGCATATCAGGGCTTAGAGTTCACCTTTCAAAAATAGTTTACATGAAGAAATAGAGAGATGATGCCAGGCTTCCACAGGATGGAAATATATCAGGATATAAAATTAGTTCAGTGATTCAGATGTGGCACAATCGAGAAGCATATGCTGGTGCTGGGGAACTAGCTGTGTGAATCTGTGGATTCAGCAGTGCCTGTTCACAACAGCTCTGTAAGATCATGTCCATTATGTCTAATGCAATTGGGTTTCATTCTACTGGAAGTCACCGCTATAATCCTATCACTGCATTTCTATATTCATTTGGATTTTCCATGCTCTGTCACACAGAGAAATCTCACCAGCTCCATGCATCGCTTTACACATCCATGTTATAGCCTGTACTGGAGAGATACTATTTGGTCCTTACTCCAGCAGGCTGACCCTACTGGAAAGTTTCCTGGGTAAAGACAGAGTAAAAACTGAAGACCTGATTCATAGTCCATTAATTTCAATGGTATTTGAATCAGGTCCAAATTAGGGCTTTACGGGTTTGGTCCACAGGTATTACATCCTACATGCTCTGCATATCATAGGACAAGGGTCAGCCAATACCAGTTAGGGAGGCACAATCATTGATGCTTTCTCCGTTTCTCATGTGCTCATTGTTAGAAAGGAACTGTCCAACAGAACATCTCCAGAAGATTAATGGAGTGTCAATGAAAATTAATACCAACACTAATAGATAGCACCAAGGTCCCATCATACCTTCCCTGATCCTCCCATTCCCCAAGCACACTCTTGGTAACTTTGGGCACATCTACATGAGATGCTTAATACTCAGTAGATCAAGTCTACTGTGCATTAGTGCATCATGGCAAAAGCCATGCTAATGCACAGTAGAATTAGTTTACTGCACATTAAGCTTCACAAAAAGACCATGCGCTGGGGATACTGTGCAGTAGCACTGGCTACTGCACATTTAGTTAGTACCTCATATTAGAGGTACTAAACTTAATGTGCAGTAACAGCAATGCATTAATGCCCACTAAAGACTAAATATTTGCTAGGAGACTATGTGCCTAGATACATAATTTTCGAGAAGAGGGATATGCCCCCTTACACTTCAGCTTTTCATGATTCTGTTCACCCCCATCTCCAAATCTCCTGTTTCTTTGCGGCATATTTTTATTGAGTTGCTTTTCTTGCAACAGATGCTGCATATGGAAGCACTAATGATACCCATATTTGTCAAAACTGGTGTTATTATGCCACCAGGATAGGATAATGATGGAGACAGTGACAATGTAGAGATGGAGAAATCCCCTGCCATTCCTGTAGCTCATTATACTAGGTATACCATAGGGTATACTCATTTCTTTGGGGAAAGCCTGTGGGCACTAAGAGGAGGCATTTTGCATGACATCAGAGTCATCATGTAAGTCAGGGATTGTCAACCAGGGGGGAGTACCTGAGAAGGCCCTAGGGGGTACCTCCGGGTGGGTGGGGATGGAGTGCCGCCATGCACCATGCTGTGCTGCTGTGCAGCCACTGCTCGCCCGTTTGGATGCAGGGGGTGGGGAAATTCGCACATGGTGGCTGCTGCCACTCCGCATTTGGCCACGCGCCACCCTTCTACCCCGCTCTGCATCCAGTCACCAGGAGTATACTGCTCTGTGTCCAGCCACCAGTGGTACACTGATCCAAAAAGGTTGAAAACCCCTGATGTAAGTGAAGAAAGCATGCAATAGTTCCTTTCCTCCGACTTCTTCAGTAACATAGAATGTCCAAAATCGGATCCCCAAGACTGTCTCCCAAAATGGTTTCAGGGCACTTGTTTTTATTACATTGCACTGGAACATATACTAATAGATCAAAATGCTTACAAATTGTCAGTCTATGGTTTTTTAAAATTCAGGGTTGGTAAATTAATATCAGCGAGTTTCTGTGTCTTTCTCTTTCTGTTGGGTCTAGTCTCCATTCTCGTCTTCTCCCCTGTCCCTAGTAGTAAACAAAACATTGGCCTGAAATAAAATCAAACACCTTTATGTGAACTTTGCATATCTGGACATAAGTTCATACTCACTTCTGGCTCTGCAGTGTTGTATTAGCAGGTGTGGAATTGATAGAGAAATCAAAATACTGACAAGACAGTAGAAGAGTACTTTCTGTCTCTGTATGCCTGATAACCTTTTTGATAGGCATGCCCAAATTAAACCTGCACTCTGCCCAAGGGCCACTCTGATCTCTTTCTCCTGCCCAGTTTGTTGCTCTGCTTTCTGTTTCCTGCACAGTTCCTGCTGTGCTGCCTGCCCCCTCCCTTTTCTGCCATATGCCAAATACAGAAGCTGCCCATGCCTCTTGTGGCAGCTGTACTGCACGTTGGCCACCCCAGACCTAATAAAAGTTAAAGACTTGGAGGTAACCTCAGTGTCTGGGCCAACTTTCCCTAATTGTGCCTTTCTAATTGTGTAGGGCTGTGTACATGTGATAATTCAGTACACATTTCAGGCATAGTTACTGAACTTTCAGTTTATATCTTCAGAATATAGAAATTGTCATACTGCAGTGGTTCCCAAACTGTAGCCCATGGGCCACTGGTGATGCTCTGCAGGGTTCTGGTAAGTAGTCCATGGATTGCACCAACCTTCCACCCTTTTCAGTTGAAAGTTTGGTGAGACGAGGACATGGTAGTCCATGACAACTTTAGTGTCAGCAATGGTCTGTTGGTCCAAAAAGCTGAGAAATCCTGCCATACTAGAGCAGATCACATTAGATTTATCTGGTACTTACCTTGTTTCAGCAGTGGCCAGCACAAGATGATGCGGGGGAAATTATAAGAACTCCTGTGGTCAGCACAGATAGGACCATCTTTCCCCTAGATTAGGTCTCATCTAGGTGTCCAAGAGTTAAAAACTGACTTAAATAATAAAAAAGGACACTTAATAGCCCTTCCAGAATTTTATTATAATAAATTGCAATAATTCTGGATGGTCTTGATACACACTGCTTTGTGGCCTTCAGTGTAAGAGGTACTGTATAAAACCAAATTTTACTTAATGTTCTTCAGTTGGCTTTGCTTAGGATGAGTGGGAAGCAGATATTTTACAGTCATTAACATGACTTGATACCATATTGCAAAGTTCTATATTTATTCAATAGCAGTTTACCAAGTCAAATGATGTTGTCCCTAGTCCCCGGTGTGGCAAACCCTACACTATTCTGAAAATCCAACTGTACTCTTCCTACCTCCTAAATTCTTCAAAGTAATATAAATTCTGGGCCAGTCCTTTACCATGCAAATGATCTTCAGGCTTTTGTGAAGTGTTGCTTGTAGTACTGGTGAATCCTGAGCAGGTCGCAATGCTTGTGTCGGGTTTGAGAAGAGATAGATGTTACGAGAGTGATGCACTCTGTTAATTTCCAGCTGGTGGAACGGTCCTTAGGGCACCATACAGCAGATCTAAACTAGATTAGCTCCATGGCTGCTTTAACTTGCACTGCCTTCAGCTGTCCTAGGTTGAAGCCAGTGTAAACATGGCATAACATATTTTTCATTTCTCAACACTCCAGCTATCCCAAGCATGAATTTAGAGTAGTTGAGAATTGCAGTCTCTGAGCCAGACTTTGAAATGTTGGACTCTATAATCTGTATGTGTCCATGAATTTATATGTGTTCAATGCAGTGCATAAACTGGGCAGTGTCAGCACCAGGAGTACACATGATTTAAGTCCCACTTCACCACTATTTTGGAGATTTAAATGATAGGCAGACAGACCTTGGACTGGCTCTCTATACAGTAGGGAATTTCATCCTGAGTTTGCATGAAAGACATAAGCCAGGTGGTCTGCAAATGTGCACATGTCTTCAGGAAAACCCAGCTCTCTGCAGTCAGAACCTTGTTGACAATTCCCTGATGATGCAGGAGGCAGAATGAAGTGTAGATACAGTGATGACATATGCTGGCGGTTAAACAGGCAGATACAACCCAGAGATGCAGAGACATCAAAGTGAGATTTCCAGAGAATCACTCTTCTGATTTTCTTGATCAAGGAAGTCTACAGCACCTTGGAATAGAAACAGCACCATCTTTCCTCTGATTCTTCTTTCCTCTTGTCTCGCTTACATGTTTGTTTACCATTTCCCTGCCCCTCCGACAGTGATAAATTAAACAGGATATGGGTTGGTAAGCCAGACTAGCATTTTGGATTTTAAAAAGGTAGCAAATCCCAGTGAAATCAAAGCCAGCTCATTCATATGTTTTCCTTTGTTTCGCTCATGATCAGAGGCATTTTCTGTAATTTATAGAGAAAGCCCAATATGTCTTTGAGGAGCAGTTAGCTGTGAGAATGTGTTAAAATGCAACCTGATTTGACTTCATGTGATGAATGAACCCATAGTTGCCCCAGTCTGCAGCGACACTCTTGTACCACTAGCCAGGGAGTAGTGAAATATTTCAAAATTCTCCACTGATTGGCATAGAGCAGGCACCCTCATCTCCTTACCGCTTCTGCTGCTTTTGTTGAGGGCCAGGGGCCATGAAGGAAGACCTCTTCCTCCAGTCTCTCCTTCTTATCTTTCTCCTTCACCTTTTTGTCCTCTGTCCTTCTCTGTCAAGGAGGTACATTTCCACACAGCTTTGTAGAAATCCAGCCAATGGCTTTAGGAGAGGGAGTGTGGCCTTGTGGGTAGGGCACTAGACTGAGACTCAGTCTAGTGCCCTACCCACAAGGCCACACTTAATTCATGAGCTTAATTCACGAGTCTGCTTCAAGCTTCCTGTGTGATCTAGGGCAAGTAATTTAGTCTTTCTGGGTCTCAATTTACCATCTTTAAAATGGCCAAAGGTCTACAAGGTAAAGGCACACACAGTAAAGGCACACCAGTTTGTGTAGCAAGTAGCACACACGGGAGTGATGTGGCTAGCATTGCATCGAGCCACTTTTGTCTCCCAAGCCAACCAACGGGGTATCTATTTGTCACTAGGTCAACCATTGGGTAGGTTGCAGGAGTGGTGGTGTGGCACCCATTGATGCAAGACCAGAGCAATGCTTAAGGTTGCACCTCTGGTTCCCAGCAAGACACCTTATGTACTCTGCCACCCAGTCTGTAATATGGCAGTAAAATAAAATAATGCTCCCATCTGGTTGCCTTGGTCTGTCTGGTTTATTTAGACTGGAAGGTTTGTGTGGCAGAGATTGTCTCTCACTGTATTTCTACAGCTCCTAGCAGAGTGCAATTCCAGTCTTGGTTGGGGCTACAACATAGTCCTGTAATACATCAAACACGGTAACTAGATGTATATCATTAGCCCTATCAAGTGATGTAAGTAGGCTGGTGACACCACATCCCTCCTTGTAAATTCTTTCAATCTTTTTATATTACCATTCTTTAATGTGAAAAAATGTAACACGTTAATATCCTAATGTAAAAGTATAACCCCGGCATTCTGGCTTTAATGCAGTGATGTCCCATTGTTGCTCAAAAGGTTGAATATATTTGCCAGACCTATTCAGCCTTCCACATACTCCCAGCTGCTCATTATGCAGTTATTTTGAAAAACAAATTTCCTAGGCATGATGATCTCTCTGTGCCAGCAGTAAGTAAATGCTTTCATTCCATTAAACCTTAGCCTAGGATTACAACTGGCTATTTTTAGAACAGTGACTTTTAGGCACTGAAAAATATCTAATATATTTTTAAAGAGCAATCTGAAGTGATAGCTGTACACAGTGTACTAAGGGTACTCTGCAAGCAATATAAATGTTTCAAGATAACTATTGCTTTGGAAGGTGCCAGAGAAATCTCTTTGTTAGAACTCAGATACCCTGGTGAAGAATATGGTTGAAATATACCTCTGCATCTCTGCAGAAAGGCAAGTGGGCAAGAGGGAACAGTGGTGTTTTGTATAGACTTGGCCAGAAAATAGAGGTTTTTTTCCCACCAAAATAATGGAGAGGTTTTTTTGGGTATATATAAAAATAAAAATAGTTCAGCTGAACACTGAAGTAGTCAAAATTTGACTTGGCACTGTAGAGCACCAGAACTGTACTTTAGCACCTCTTGCTTCCACTCCCTTTGCAGAGCCTCCTGAGGGTCCATCTCCCAATGGTGGACCCTGGTTTTCTGCCCCTGTGAGGGGGGGTTGTGAATCACAGCAGCCACATGATCATGGTGCGTTATTCGGAAAACATCTCAGTGGGAAGCAGGAGGTATCTGAACTACCACTCCCACCCAGGCATTATACTGAATTTAAAAATAAATATAGTTCAGTTTTCTGGCAGTCAGATTTTCAATGAAAATTGAGTGTTTTCTGTAGACAGCAGTTTTCCATTTTGACAGAATGTATCCATATAGGCTAGAAACTCACTGGAGCAGGGAGGGTCCCTCACTGCATATTTACCCAGTGGAATCATGATCGTGACTGGGGTACTCTTGTGGTATTTTAGTCCATAAAGTACCATAACTAACTTCTGTCTGAATGGGAGCTATACACAGACAAATCCCCTACCTCAGGGATAGCCAACCTGCCACAAGTGGCAGGGGCAGCCTCTGAGCATGACCGTATCAAAGAAAAGATAAGCAGCACAATGGCAGATAGGGCAGGAAATAGAAAGTAGAGGATCCTCAGGGAGGATGCAGGGCTAATTTGTGGCATGCCTGCCAAAAAGGTTGTCCTCCACTGATGTCCCCATAGGAAGATACTGGAAACACTTTGAAAAGTCATCTTCCTGTTCCCCAGAGTGGCCACAGGGATGGAAATTAAGTAATTTCCATAACTTGGTAGCACCGTGTCCCATGTCTCACTCCATATGAATATGCATAGTTGGGTTCTGTGGGTTTGGGAAAGGTGAGCTGGAGCAGAGGAAGAAAATAGCCTGCAGTTTGCCAATTCAAGGAAAAATTTGAGGGGAATTTCTAAGGTAGTATCTCCCTCTCTGCCCATTTCCTCAGTGAAGGAATAAAGTACTGATGTAGCTTTGGGACCTGGTGTCTACAAAATCTCCTCAAGGACTCAGTGGAGAGGTTAAGCACAGCACCAAATGGCAGCTTCCCCTAATTTATAAACTAGAACCTCAAGGCTGGGAAATGCTGAGCTCCATACCATTTATAAGCCATGTCCTCTGCCTCTACATAATACTGCGTAACCTCTCCTGTAACAAGAGCAGAGGTTAGAAACTCCACAACTGAATGCACACAGAATTGAAAGTATGTCTCTGAGTCCATAATACATGTAAAACATCTGCTGACTTCTACAGAACTCATATACTTATAAGTATCCAAAGACTGAGCCTCTGGTTTCATTCCACTTCCTTTCTTTCTTTTTCATCCTGTGGAGTCTGGGTCCCAGACCTCAGACCCCAAACCCATCCCTGAGCTCCTGCTGTCCCTTCCTGTGGTCATTCTCCTGGGAGGAGCAGCTATGCTTCCTCAGGGGAAAGACCCCACCTTTGGACTAATCTCTGCTTGGCAGAGAACAAGAACCCAGATTTTGGCAAGCTTTGTGGCATGATGCAAGACGCACTTATTTGTTTTTGAGCTCTTGGTTGACCCCCCCACCCTCCGAATGACATCATGGCTAGTAATATTTCTGGCAATTACTGAAGTAGTGGTTTGGATAAACACTGCCCACTCTGGGTAGTTTTATACCAATGCTATTGCTCAGTTTTGTAAATAAGTTCCTTGTTGCCACAGTGATTGGTTCTCTCTAAGGGATCTCATAATGGAAACATGCAGGGCTAGATCCTACAAGCTGTTATGCCCAAGAGGCCTTTTCTCCACATGCAGAATCCCATTGATACCTCATTTAAGCAAATTTACCTAGGGATGTAAATGTCTGCAGGAACCAGTCAGTCCAACATGCTGTTTGGGCTCATATGCATGATGTCTGTGATCACAGAAGAGGCAACAAGGTCCAATGGACACAGCACAGGAGAAAGAGATATGAGATCTCAATGCTAGTCAGGGCTCAGTCATGTAGCTTCTATGGGAGTTTGGCTAATCGCATTACTTCCCCGAGTCTCAGTTTCCTCTTCCATTCTTTGTCTATTGTACTGTTACCATGTGGCAGTGGCAGCATCCTAATCCCTGTGATCACGGTAGAATCCTCTCAGTCCCGCTATAAATAATAGAGTGGGCACAGCTGGACTCAATGGAATTACCTCGGTTTCTGTTTCTGTAAAATGGAGATGATAATGCCCAGCCACAATCTAAAGTGCATGGAGAACCATGAATGAAAAATCCCACAGGGCTTTGTCTGTGTGGGATTTGTAGCTAGAATTGTAGCTATAGAGGTATTTCAGCCCTGGTATAGCTTTATGGGAACAAGTCAGAGTTTACACTAGAGCATTATGGGGGTGCTAACTATGCTGGTACAGGCACACCCCCTATTCCCTCCCCATTATGGACTGGTCCTAAGTGTTTGACTAGACCAATGCAGGCCATTCTTTTTGGCAGGTGCTCCACACATTGACCCTGCATCATCCTTGAATGCCACTCTGATCCCTTTCCTCTGCTTGATCTTCTCTTTGCTTTCCACTTCCTGATTTGAGCTCCCTGCCTGACCTCCTGCTCTGCTTTCTGCTTCCTGCCCTACCTGCTGCTGTGCCACCTGTGTCCTCCCTGATCTGCCAAGTGCCAGACAAAGAACCTGCCCATGCCACTTGTGGCACTCGTGCCACAGGTTGGCCACCCCAGACTATACCATGTATAATTGATTGGCTATTACTTATAGACACCAAAGTACCATGTCTGCTTTGAGGGGTTCAGCTTCCGAGGACAGAGAAACTTGTCGAGGCTGGTAAAAAGCAATGGGAAACAACAGGCAAAAGTGATGTATAATTTATATCCAAGTCAGCTCAATTCACTGTCAGCAGGATAGCAGAAGCAGGTCTTCTTATATAATAGCAGTCTTACTGGCTAAGAGGGCCATGTAAAGAGGAAGAGACCCAATGGGAAACATATTACAAGGTATGCTAGTCTTTGCGGAGTATCATCGAACAGACAGCATGAATGGAGCATAGATTCTTTGACAGGATGGCTTCAGTAGAAATTGGAGCAAATCCATGACACTAACATGCTGCATTTTTTGCCTGTGTTTTTCAGCAAAGAGTATCCTGTGGTTCCTAGGAGCACGGTGAGACAAAAAGTGTCTTCTAACCACAGCCCTTTTAGTGGTGAGACCAGAGTTCTTTCCACCTCCTCCAACCTCAGCTCCCAGTACCAGTGTGAGAATGGGGTCTCCAGCACCTCCCAGGACCTGCTACCACCTGCCAACCCATACCCCATCTCCCAGGAGCACAGTCAAATCTACCACTGTACCAAGAGAAAAGGTCAGGCATTGGCAGTTTTCTACCTAATTGTCTCCTTGTTTTTTTCTCTACCTAAGAATGGTCAGCAAAGCCATTTTTCATTCCTCATCCTTGAACAGATACAGCAATTTCCCAGCTCTGGTTTAAAGTTAAGATCTTTGAATGGGCAAGAGCTTGTCATTGCCTTGGGTCAGTATCACCTTCACTAAATCCACTGGGCCAAATCCTCAGCTGTTGTAAATCACTGTCATTTCACTGACTTCAGGAGCTGTGCTGACTGCACCCAGCTGTGGAGATGGCTCTGCCAAGTTAGTATAAACATTATTGATTCAGATGGATGAGAAAAGAGAAGTTCAGATGAAGCACAGAGGTGACAACAAAGTTGAATCCACATCCAGAAAGATAGCCAGTGATGCAGATAAAGATGACTTATCTGTCTTTCTAGCTCTGAGAAGGTTTCAGGGTTAATCTGTAAATGTAAATAACAAGATAGTCTGGATTGCAGGTGGCATTTGGCTAATGCAGTCTTACCCTTCTGCAGATATGCTGTGTACAGACTACACTTCTTTTGAATCCCTAGTCTAGTGACCATGAAACCAGACTAGAGTTCAGGTGATCTAGCTTTGTTGTTTCTTCTTCTTTTTGTGTCTCTATACCACATTTGACCATTTTGTTACACATGTTTGTGCTGGTTCATCATACTTTGTGAGATCTTTCATTGTACATGTTCCTTCAAGCAGGTGTTGCAGCAGGTATTACAGTAGGTGTTGTATAGTCTGAGGCTCTGTGCTGCAGTCACAAGTGATTGAACCAATGGTATAGCCCCACTTCTTCATTAGTTCCTGAAATGTCCATCTTCAGTAGGTAGGTGGTTGAGACATCACCACCTTTGCCATGGTTTGTCAGACCCTGGTGATGAAGACTCAGTTGCTGGAATGTCTATTTTTTCACTGTCAGGTATTTTCTTCAGTCTCCCATTCTACATCTGTAGTGGATGTGTTATAGGTGGGGGCCATAACAGAAGTACTCACATCATGACCCTACAAATTGATCAACTATAACCAATCATAATGCCTTGTGACCGAAGTTTTGTTGCTTACCTCCTGTATGACCATGGCCCAGCCCTGCCAGAACTTTATGGACCGCACTGTAAACTCTACTTAATCAACAGTTACAGGTATAAGTAATCTCATAAAAGTCAATGAGTCCACTTTGGAGGGCAGCTGCTCACCAGGAGGAGTATGAGGTTTGCCACCTGTCCCTGTGTGATTAGCCCATGTTCTCTGCAGTTAGTAGGAATACTTGTATGAGGAATACTTGTGGGAGTGGCCCATAAGGGCATTCAAGAGAAAAGAAGATAGTGACATCCCCAGCTGCTATAGATAGTTACTTATAGTAACACTCAAAGCCTTCCATTCCACATGGGCAGAGTCTGTGACTCTAGGCCCAGATTCCTATATAGGATCATAAAAGCATAACAACTAGTGGTCCCAGCTGAGATAAAGTCCCCATAATTCTAGATGTTGTACATGCAAGTAAGTAGCAAGACATTGGGAAATGCATTATATTAATCAGGGACAGCAGCAACTTGGACCTGCACCTCCACATCCATGGGGAATGTCCTACCCAAATATTATTGCAGGAGAGTGAATGTGGGTGTTGCATGTATGTACGCGTATGTGTATTTCCATGAAAAAAATCTGAGAGGACTCAGTTTCAGCCTAATGCAGAACAAAAGCAAAATCAGAACTTTTCATACAACAGAACTGTTGTTTTCTGGCCAGCATATTAACTGCACTGTACCTATATAGTTTATTTAAGGTATGTCTTTACTATAAGACGTTGTCAGACTCGATGATCTACTAAGGTCCCTTCTGACCATAAACATCTATGAAATCTATAAGTCAAAGATGTGACTGAACTTCCTACAAATCTGAGAAAGTCTTAAACTAGGTGTAGCCACCAAGTATTTATGCAGGGTCCCAGGTAGTACTGTAGCCCCCTGCTGCACCAGTTTACATTGTTCCTAGTGACCAAGATAGCTAGCTTAAAGCCAGTTTAGGTATGACTGTATGAGCTGTAATCATGTCTTCAGATTATAGTGCAGACATATGGTCTGTGGGGAGAAAATAGCACTGTGCCACCCTTCTTGTCCTCTTCAGTTTAGTCTATGTCGCTGATGTTTCTGAGACCAGCTCCAGTGGCCACCATGCTCTATTTCCAAGTTAGTTTAACCTTTGTCAGATCCTCTTCCCTGCCAAGCTCTTAAAAAAAAAGCAAAGAAGGCCTGAACGACAACAAACCCTTTGGGCAATCTCTGGCTGTGGTGTGTCCTGGCAGCACAAAGCAATTCATCATCTGCCTCCACATTGTAAAGTGATAAGGAATCAACAGAGGTTTCCTTCCAGTTTTGGGATTCCCGCTAAGTGGTGTCTCCATGGGTGGTTTCCCTCAATCCCCCAATTATCTCACTTCCTCTTATTGTCACAGAAGAGACGACTATCTCCTCAGCAATAAGTTCATCAGCCCCTTTCTGCATGCATGGCCCTGTGAAAGTGTAGGGGACTGGTAAAGAGAGGCCTTGTCTGTGCCGCCAGTGTCTCCTCATTATCTCTCCAATGGCTTGAGTGGCACAAGCAGTTAAGGGCCTTTTATCAAAGCCGCCAAATGCTTTAATCAGAGAGTCGGCGTCCTGTCAGATACCACTGGCTTCTTCCGTCAGCCCAGAACTGTACGTTTCAAGAGTCTAAATCTCTGCTGCCTTTGCTTTGCTTTTCTCCTCATGCTTCTAATAAATCGAAAACAGCCACCATGGCTTAAAGCAAAGAAACAAGAAGTTAATGAGAAACAGAGAGCTAACATAGCTGCCAAGTGGCTCCTTGCAAAGGGAGATTAATTAAAAGGAAAAGTAACTAGGGATGAGCAGACATGTTCAAATAAATCAGAACCTGATCTAAGCTTTCATCCTGAACTCAGACTGTGCTGGTCACATGACAATGGAAGTCACTTTCCCATAGCACTGATCAAGGACCGGTATTACACTAAGGAAAACCATATCACCCATAAAGCAGGCTTTTTCTCTGGTTCACCTGGAACCTTTCTGTCTCCTACGTGACTTTCTCAGATAGTCTGAAAGAAACAATACATATCTCATCCTAACTGCCTCTGTTCACACACACACACACACACACACACACACACACACACACACACACACACACACACACACACTTTTCTTTTTGAATAATTTTTCAGGAGCATTAATTGAATTGTTGGCTTCACTATGAAGTCAGTTCTGGACATCTTCTGGCCTGGGGCTGGAGTTTCCTTAATTGATTTTCTTGGATCATCAGATCCAAGACTGTTGACTCCTATTCAATAGTTTAGCACTCCTTGTCTGCACTACTTCTATTCAGGAAGGCTGCAGCAAGAAAACCACTGCTCTTAGGGTCAAAGGGCAAATTAGGTTCAGCTGTCAATACTGCCTGTTTTTTATTCCTGTATTAAATTGATCAGTCTGTACTGTGGGGGCTGTCAAGGTATGCTTCCTTAAGCTACAAGAGCTAGTGATTGCCACTATTTAAATAGGAACAGGTCTCTGTTTAAGCATGGGTAAACTTTGGACTGTATTCTAACAATTAAAATGGAAATCCTGAGACATCTCAGTTAGCACCTGCCAGCTGTTCAGGCACTTAAGACAAAGATTTACCTCTGTGGTTGATACTAGTGTTTCTATCTGTCAACCCAAAATGGGTTTAGTCTCGTGACTGAGCTAGAAATTATCCTATAGATGAGCCACAGGACTAATAGGGGGCATTATCAGTGTAGAAGTCTCTGAGCCATCTATATTTACAGTTCAACCTGTCTATCTAACTGTGGCTGATGAGAGCTGGAAACATTAGGAAGAACTCTGTAGCCGAAAAGCTTGGAGTTCAAAGTTTCAAGCTGGGTGTACTTAATCTCAGCATCTGAAAGCCACGTGAAATGATATACTATACGTTTCCATCATAGTGTAACAGATCTTTGCTGCTGGCATCTTCTGAAACGCTCCTTGACTTGGAAATCTCCTAAAATACTAGTTATAGTGATGAGCTCAATAGTTTCTTCAGATCCTGCAGTGCATTCCTGTGCCTTTATTTGAGGTCCTGAAACAGAATCTGTTTAAAGCAGCTCATAAAGAAATCCATCTTCAGAGAACGTTAACTCCATTATGTTATCCTACCAAGGAACTATCTTCAGTTTTTGTCATGATATTTTCACTGATGACATTTCAACTAAAATTTTGTCTTTTCTTCTTATCTGCTCTCAACCTCTCTTTATGATTCAGAGAATGACAAACAGGTTTTCCAGATGATATTTTTTTCTCTTAATTTTAGTTTCACACCCCTGATTGCCTTCACAACCTCTTTTGATCTGGTGTGATGTGCTTTCTCAGGGGTTCCATTAACTAAAATGTCACTTATATAGACTTATATTCCTCTGTCTTTACACCCTTTTGATCATGTGGTGGATTTTTAGGATGCTTGTGACACTGTATGGAAGGTGATTGGCACTGTATCTCCCCAAGGGCATTATGGAGTTGTCACATTAGCACTAATAGAAAGGAGAGGATTTGGCAAGATCCATTAGCCATATCTATCTAGGCAAATCTTGTATCACTTTGGAGCAAATACCTCCCATAGTGGGAAGAATAAACCTTTCTTTCCTTACTGCTTCACTGAACTGTGTTAGGTTTTTAATATGTGGATATACCATATCTTCTTCATAACAGGCTCCATACATGCACATGACAGGTATTTCAGTAATGAGTTCTTGCTATACTATTCTTCTCTATTTAATCCAGGTCTTCTTTCACTTTGGGAAGCACTGAGATTGGTACCCCCTTGGCAGTGCTGAACAAACAGGGAATGGCCCTCTTTTTCAACAGAATCCATATGAATATGAAATATAAATAAGATCTAGTTTTTCCTATACGCATCCCAATTTCTATGAATGTTAAGAACCTGTGGTCAAGTCTAAGGATATAACCATGCTGTAGTTAAAGGGGTAATAACAACCTGTGTCAACATATGAAAACTACCTTTAAACTTGGGTGCTGATAACAGCATGGTTTTGGCAGCATGTGTGCTGCAAACCTTGCTTGGGAACCTGGGGAAATATATGGGCAGCTAAAACTTACTGAGCTGTGCTGCTGTGCCTACAGGGCTATCAGTATCTGAGCTCACTTGTTTCAAGCTTGCTTGGGTGTGACTACTGTAGGCACAGGTATGACTGCAGCTCATGTAGAGTCAAAGAGGTATTACTAATGCCCATCCCACCAATTCCAGAACTAGCAAACTTTGTGGGATTAACCTGATCCCAACAGCTTGATCCCTGATCTATCTCCCTTGGGATGCTCCAATTTTGGACTAAGGATCCTCTACAGATTATATCCACCTCTGCCTTGATTCTATATTCAGTGTAAGGAGAAGCAGTGCAGATCTTGAAACTCTTGGGCCGGTGGGGTAAGAAGATTTACACCAACTAAGCAACTGGCCATACCTCTGTTCCTGCACCCTTCCACTGGGTTAAAAAACAATAATAAAACACAAGCCTTCAGTATAAACTTAAATTGACACCACCTGAATGCTTTTGAAGCAAGATGGATGTGGGTAATTTTTTTCTAAAAATCAAAATAGGGTCTAAATCCTCCTTTCCTGGAATGCAGTGGATCAGATACTTGTACAATTGAAAGGGACAATCTGATTTATGCTATCTGATCTGAGGACCTGGCTAGGTAGTCTATATAGTTTACGTTGTTCTAATTAACTGGATAAGGATGCATGATAGAAATGTGAAAACACCATTTAAAAACAGGTCTTGTGGTATGTATGATCCAGCTGGAAGCAGTATATACCAGAAATATTGGGTCCAATTATGTTAAGTCCCTTCAATAGATGAACATGAAATTCCTTGTGAAGAAGCCAGTTTGTGTGATGTTTTCAGCCAATTTTGCAGTCTTGGTTTTGCTTGGATTCACTTTGAAGAAGCTTTTCCCAGGTGTTGGCTGTTTTTCCACAGTCATCAGACCCTTCAGCTTTTTGAGGTTTGCGTAGAGTTCAGGGATCCACTCAGTGAGGTGATCAACCCCTTTGCTGCAAATGACAGCAGCATTGTTCCAGACTGAATCCCAAAAGAACCACTACAATCAAAAGCTGTCAGGTTATGAGCATCAAAAGAAAATCACAGATAGCCAGACAGTCCACAGTGAAATTGGGCTGATTTATACAACAGGCAGGATTCTCTGCCCTGTCCAGTTTACGGTAGAAAGAGTCAAGGAGAAGAGCATGATGGCCTCTGGATTCTCTGTCCTGGCTCCAGAGCTGTTAGAGCAGTCTGGGGATTGCTCTAAGCTGCATTGGTTGGCAGCAGTTCTCTAGGAATCACTGATGGGGAGTGTCAGAGTGCTTTGAACTCTCCACCTCTACCCATGCCGGATGTCTGCCCCGACACATGCTAATTAGCACACTCCAGCAGCCTCCACATCATGTGTATTCATCCTCCCCACATTTCAAAACGACAGCTAGGGCGCTTTAATTACAGCTCATATAACAAGCTTTAGTTGAAGCACCCTCACCACCATTTGGAAGCATGGGATGCTGAATACACATAATGCTGTGAGTGCTTTAATTAGACCAGTTCTCAGAGCCACTGTAATTAAAGCGCTCCCACCCTGGAGCCCATGTAAAGACACCTCTGCCCACTGCCTCTTTCCACCTTGGACCTGCTTCTGCCCTGACCTGACCCCTATGCTATGAGATTTGTGGAAGGGAGGCACAGGAACAGACTGTCAGGTCTATGTCAGATGGCCGACCCACTTTCACAGAATTTGCCAATTTATACTAGCTGAGGATCTGCCCACCAGTTTGTACAACCACATCTGCTGGTATTTTCAAGATGAGCCTAGCATTTTTTCTCCTTGTTCAGAACTTCAGAGAACAGATATGTACTGCAGGTTGGGAAGAAGGGCCAAAGGGCAGATGGAACAGCTCTAGAACAAATTTTAGCCCATCAATAACCATGCAGTTCTTTCTGAGGACTGGTATAAGATCTTAAGGGAAATGGAGAACTAGAATATACAGCCAATTCTTCAGTTGGAGCTAGATCAGCACAGATCGAGTGAAGTCGCTGGAATGATGGCAATTTACATTTCAAAGAATTTGGCCTGTGCTACTTTGATTTTTCATACTGGAAACCAGATTTATGTTTTATCTTCACCTGACAATAATTTTGGAAATGGATCTGTAACTTTGAGATTGCTGCTTGATTGTGCTGCGGCTGCGGGAAATGTGCCCCAACTAAATGGAAAAATCAACAACCTAGGGTTGTAATTCAGACAGATTTTTAGTACAATGGAAAAACATAAAGTTAAACATTCTTTCAAAGTAAAATAAACAATAAAACAAAGGGCTGATGTTTTCTGGTGCCAGCAGAGCGTGTCTGGGGCTGCGTTGTAATATAATGCTGAAAAATGTATTAGCAGAACAATGGTTTATTTTATGAAGCATTGTTTTTCAGTTTTTGTTACTTAATGGTGACTTCTGCATCCAGACTTCGAAGACATTTGGAGGAGGAGCAAAACCACAGGCTATCACTCGATATTCAGCTCCTCTTACAGGCCCAGATTCCATAAAGCACTTAATGATGCACTTAAATCTTGCATTCCATAATAATGTGTAAAAATGTGTCGTGCTAAGAAAATTCATCAGATCAATAATAGTAAAAAAAAAAGGTTTTACATTCAACTTAATAACTGCTTAAACTGTTTTCAGATGCCATCACTTTTCTTCCAAAAATTGCTCTATTCTCCTTTCTTTCTCATTTAAGTGCAAAATATAAATATCCCCTGAAGTACTGTAGTAACAAAACTGAATAGGAAATGTTGGTGTTATGCCTAAGACCTGAAAACTTTTCCATTTGAGGGCATTCAGTTTTTCAATTAAAAAAAAAAAATTCTGTGAAAAATAAGCACTTAAAAAAATCATTTGTGAAATCCAGTTTCCTGTCACAAAACCCCAAAACAATTTAAATACAAAGTTTTTGAATAGCCCTGATCTTTGCATTCTCTGCTGAAAACTTGGTTCTGGAAAGTAAGTTCTTTATAGCTTTCATTCCTTATTTAAAGTGTTGCGAGTTCTCTGACATTTGGAGTCTTTAATGCAGGGCTGTGTCCTAGCACAGGGGTGGCTAACACACAGCATGCTTTCTAGGCCTGTGCGAAACGGCTAGTATTCGCTTTGGATTCAGCTGATTTGGAGGACAGTGATTTGATTCAGTGATTCGAATCATTGTGCCGATTCAATTCGGCCAAATCTGATTCAGAGATTCGGCAGCTGCTGAATCTCCAAATCTTGGAATCACCCAGGCCCATCCCCCATCCGCTCTCCCAGTCTGGCAATGGCTGCCCTGCCCGCCTCAGCTCCAGCACTTGTTAAAAAAAAAGCCCCAGCTCAGCTGGAGCTGCTGGGTGGGGTGCAATGCCTGCTGCCCCCCACTGCCCCACGCTTGTTCCCCCAGCCTCCCCACGAGTGCCCCACCCTGGCCAGCTCCGGCCTTTTAAGAACAAAAAGAAAAAGAAAAAACCCCGGACTCACCACTCCTGCTGGCGGGCACGATCCCCACTGCTCCCCATTGGCCCATGCCATGGGGGGTGCTGTGCATGAGCCCCCAAAGCCCCGAGGCTGCTGCAGGAGTGGCGAGTCCTGGGGCTTTTCTTAGTTTTTTTTTTTTTAAAGCTTAAAGCTGGCCCGGGCAGGGCACCCATGGGGGGCTGGGGGAGCGAGGCGGCGGTCGGGGGGCTCGTGTAGAGCTCCCCCCATGCAGCATGGGCCAGTGGGGGCAGCAGAGCTTGCCCCCTGCCCAGCAGCACCAGTGAGCACCAGGGGTTTTTTTAAAGTACCGGTGAGCCATGGAGGGTGGGGGCAGCCATGGGGGGCTGGGGGAGCAGGCAGGGATCGGGGGGGGCTAGGGGAGTGGAGGGACTCAGGGGGCTGCCAGGGGTCCCCCCATGGTCCCCTCCCCTGCCTCTACTACTTACCAGCTCAGAGTCAGCTGCAGCTCCCTTCTGCAGCCATGGGGGACTGCCCAAATCATCAAAGCTCTCCGAATCTTTTCCGAAGATTTGGAGAGCTTTGAATCAATTCAGACCTTTAAATTTGTCCCTTGATTCAATTTGGATTCAGAGATTCAGCCACCGAATCAGGCCGAATCTCCTCCGAATCGAATCACCACCCGAAGGTTTACACAGCTCTAGTAGTTAGCCATGTTAGCCTGAAATCAGGCAGAAGGCAGGACAGGGTGGCATTTTAGAGAGCCACCCTGCCACCTGTCCTTTAACCTACCACCTTTAACCTACTGCCCTGCCCTGTCAAATCCCACAGGAGAATCCCATAACCAAGGAAAAGACCCAAAAATACTAAAATAAAAACTTCATTGAAAAAATGTTTCTGACTTAATATTTTGATTATATGCACCAAAATACTGTCAATACAAACAACAGGACTGTCAGGGGGCTGACTATGGTTCAAACCCTAATATAAATTAAACGTGATATTTTAGTATTCTTGTGGAGGAAAAATAAAACAGTAGACTTAATATTAAAACAATACAGTAGTCTTGATCACAGTAGCTGATTTTGTCCCTGAAATCTCTGGGTGAAATTCCTAGCCCCTTTGAAATCAATGGGAGTTTGACCACTGATTTCAACAGAACTAAGATTTCACTCAAGTCTATGAATGAATGAATGAATGAATGTTTTGCATCACTCTTGAGATTCCCACCTAAGGGTATGGGCTCTTGGGCAGATGAACTGATTACTGTGGGGTAAAAGGAAGCATTGCTTTACTATACATTAGCTGCTCTGTAGTAACTGTTTGTGTGCATGCTCTAACTCCAAGGTAAGTGGAAGTTAACCTGTGACAGCTAGCTCTCAGTGATAGAGGGATGGTACTGTGTGCTATCTTTCAGTTACTATGGGGTAGGAGTGTACACAGAACAGTTGATATACAGTAAAGCCCTGACCCATTTCACTCAGCAGAAAGCTGTTTGTGCCTCAGTACCCTAAGTGATTTTCCAGTATCTTATTCCTCTTGCTTGTATGAACAGAGAATGTTATTTATTGTTTACTAGTGACACTTACTTTTACTTTTTTCATCTTTGACTTAAGGGCATAGGCTTAGGTCGTAAAGGCATTTAGGAGCTTAATTCCCTGTGAACAGTTAAGGGTCTGAACTGTTAACCCTGAAACTAGACATCTGAATGCTGCCACAGCTAATGTAAATCCAATGTCATGTTGTAGGGGGGCTTTGTTTTGTGCAGTTAATATTATTATTTGAATGACAGTAGTACCTACAGACCCTGCCAACTGTGACGGCAAACGATTGTGCTAGGGACTGTATATACAAATAGCAAACAGCAGGTTTTGAATCAAAGAGCGTGCAGCCTAACCAGGCAACCAGAAAAAAGAGGGATGTGGAAAAATTAAGTAAAGATTCACAGTGCCTTGTTCAAGGTTACACAGGGGTTAGTGTTAAAGTCAAGATCAGAAAACCCATTGGACACATTGCCTCTCATCAGGTACATAGGTATAACATTGGTTCCTAACTGCTACTGTCCTTTTGTCCATCTGGCTTCTTTAGAGTTTAATCTCACTAGGGCACAGGTAAAGTGACCTGTGGGCATTAGCTATGGAAAATCTAGCACAACAAAGAATTTTGAGTGATGCTGTATGGTTCTGTCCTTAAATTTTCCTTGTAGCCAGTTTCCCTTTCTAGACTTGGGAGTCAGGAGACCAGAGGCCAGATGCTTCCTTCAGTTTCAGGATGTAAATCCAGTCATTCCCTGGTCCCAGGTTCCAGGTGATGGTTCTAGGTAATGACTCTGGATTTGCATCAGTGTAACAGCAGAGTTTAGCCAAGATCTGTGCACCTTGGATAAATCAACACTATGTGCCTTAGTTTTCCCCCCTGTGAAATGTGGGTTCTAATATTGACCCCCCGACCCGTGCAAAGCACTTTGAGATTGATGGGTGGGAGCCTCAACACAGAGCATAGTTTTGTTATTTATTACAAGGGATTTTATTTATCAGCAGATGAGGAATGTTCCACCACTGAGCATCCATACAAGAAACCCTACATGGAAACCTCACCAGCAGAAGAGGATCCCTTCTACAGGTCCAGTTACTCCCAACAGCAAGGACTGAATACCTCATACAGGACTGAATCTGCCCAGCGCCAAGCTTGTATGTATGCCAGCTCCGCTCCCCCAACGGACCCCGTGCCCAGCCTAGAGGACATCAGTTGTAACACATGGCCCACCGTGCCATCTTACAGCAGCTGCACAGTGACTGCCATGCAGCCTATGGACAGGTTACCATACCAGCATTTTTCTGCCCATTTCACCTCTGGTCCTCTGATGCCCCGTCTCACCGGTGTGGCCAATCACACATCACCACAAATAGGGGACACACATAGCATGTTTCAGCACCAAACATCTGTTTCTCACCAGCCCATTGTCCGGCAGTGTGGACCTCAAACTGGCATCCAGTCTCCCCCAAGCAGCTTACAGCCAGCAGAATTCCTTTATTCCCATGGGGTGCCTAGAACCCTTTCACCCCACCAGTACCATTCTGTTCATGGGGTGGGCATGGTGCCAGAGTGGAGTGAGAACAGCTAACAAGGAAATAAGGGAAATGCAAGAAAACAAGCCCTGAAAAATTGAAAACCAACGTATTAAAGCAAAATGAATATTTTGCAAGACTCCTTTAACTGAATGTTCACCATTAGCACTCCAGAGATGGACACTGATCTGATGAGCTGTTTGAAACCACAGATTAAATAGTAATCAACCTCATTGTGACTTTTTTCTTTTATTTTGTTGCTAAGAAAATCAACAAAAACGCACTTCCCCCACACCCCACTCCCCAGCCCTCCCTAGACACATGCACACAAAATTTGTTACTGCCACAAAAACTTGTGCTCTCATTTCTTCTGTTCTTCTTGCTTTCAAGTGAAGACACAATTCCTGATGCCTTTTTCAACACAATAAGAGTGCTTGACTGAAAACAACTAGGATGTTCCTTTTTTGTGGTGTTGATGTTAACATTGTTATAAAATAAATAATATATATATATTTTTTCTTGCGATTCTCTTGAAAAGACACTGTCCCTTTTCACAGAGACATAACAAGATGGATTTCAGAGGTGGGCACTGCTTTACTTATTATTTTTTTAAACAACAAATATTATATTCCCTCAAATAAGAAGACCTACCTCAGTTATGGGTTGCTCCATAATTGAAATTAGTTGCTGCATTACATGATCCATTTTATGTGCAACACGTGCCTGAAATGAGTATCTAAAGGAATGGGCCTTGTAAAATACTGTATTTTCTTGCATACAACATGCCCTGGAATATATAATATGCACCTTGTTTTTGAAAGGGAGAATGAAGAAAAAAGATCTTTCTTTGTAATAACTACCTGAGTAGCAGCAGCTGGGGAGCTGAGCCTGCTCCTTGTTCTGCTCCCTGTTGATTGATGCAATTTTACTTTTGGTATCACCTGGCAAGCTGCCCAGAGACAACTGGAAATCGCGTTTACCATATTTATTGCTTATAATATGCATTTCAATGTCCAGCAGTTGCGTGTTGCATTTAAGACAATATGGTTATTTCCTTGCCACACTGGGCACTGCATTTCTCTCTTTTTCCTTCCTGCCTATCTCTCCTCTTCTTCAATTTATTTTCTTTTAGGCAATTCAAGCTTCTGGGGTACCTTTAAAACAGTGTTTCTGAACCTTTTTAGACTCAAGGCACCCCTTAGACAATGCAGCTCTTAGTTTTCACTTATTTTTTGACTATAGAAAAATAATAGTGTGATTCTTCTCTTGCAAAAAACTCAGAAAAATCACAGCAGGTCAGAATATTTTTAAGACTGCAAATTCCTATTTGAAATCTCTGGATTTATCTTGTGCTGCACACATAACAATGTTAACATTGTGTGTCAACCTATGGCACCATTGGCAGACTCTCAAGGCACTCCAGAGTGCCATGGTACCCTGGTTGAGAATCACTGCTTTAAAGCCTGAAAGTTGCCAGATTGGTCACCTACCAAACTCTTAAAAGACTACAGGAAAACAAAGTCCTTGAACCAATGGGGGAGGGAGCGGTGTGCAGACAGCAAAAACAAAATCCCGTGTTCTTAAAGAATGTTGAACACATTTATTTGTAAAATCAGCTCTCTCTCTTCATTTTTTATTCCTCTTCCTCTATAAAAAAGAAAGAAAATAGAATCCTCTTTCATATATGAGATGTTAAATGCATTGTGTTTAAAAAGTACAGGAAATAGTAGCAGGAGGGGAAGAGAAAAAAATGTGTGCAAGTAACAAACTTCTTTTGCAGGGTTTTTTCAGATGTAATAATTTACTGGTACTATTTATTTATAAAATAGGAATTCTAATAAGTAATAACACACAATAAAACCAGCAGAGTAGCTGGTTGAGAGCGTTTTATTTTATTGATGCTCAAAGTCAAGTTTGGTTCCTTTTTTTCTTTTCTTTTTTCCCTACTCCAAACTGTGTGAGTATGTGTGTGAGTGTGAGTGTGTGTATGCGCACACACATACACACGGCAAATACACACACACTTTTAATGGAAGGTGACCCTCCATTAAGAAAACAGGGTATATGTGAGTGTGAAGAATGAGAATGTGAATATGTATGAATGTTGGGGTGTATGTGAAAGCGATTACAGAAATACCTAACTATTCTTTCCATATTCTTGTGTGCCAATTTATGTTTAATAAATACCACATGCTATGAAGTACAAGGTACCTGGGCACCTATCTTCTTTTGTTCTTTGTACTAAATGACCATAAGATAAGCTGTTATTATTTGTTTGTATTACAGCATTATTTACTTACTCTGATTGAGACTGTATTGTGCTAGAAACAGCAAGCATGTACCACAAGGCAGTTCTTATCTCCAGTGTGCAGTCTGAGCTTAGGAGAAGGGAAATATGATCAATCCTGTTTTACAGCTGGCTCTAAAAGTTTAGCAACTTGCACAGGTGGTTGGACAGTGTGTAGGGCAAGATGGCACATGCATAGAAGGAGGTGAGTTCAGAGGACTGGAGATCAGATCCCAATCATACTTTATTGCTGGTATAGGGGGAACCTGGGTTCTCCCTGCACAGCCAAGTAGCAAGCTGGATGCCCAGTGGGCCTAGGGCTGGGAACGCCAGTCTGCTGATTAGAGCTCCCAGCCCTGGGAGCCCACCGGCCACATCTTCAATTTAAGGTGCAATGGGAACCAGCCACAAAGTTATTACGCATTAACTGGTTAATCATTTCTTCAGTATACCATCTGCCAGGGCCTTAAGAGACCAAATGGCTCTGAGGCACGTGCTTTTACAGACTACATATTTTGTCAGATGCTAGGAATAGAAATTGAACCCAGATCTATCAAGTCCCATATCAGTACCTTAATCACAGAACTTTCCTCCTTTCAGAGTATAAAAGGAGTTTAATAGCAAGGGACATTGAGTTACAAATCACTTTATGTTGCTTCTTACCTTATTTCCTTATCTTTACCTGTTCAAGGCTGAACCAAATATGCATTCCTAACCTCAGACTGGTGGATGGCTAGTAGTGGAAAGCTATCCAGAGGGTAGTTTCTGCCAGTCTTAGTTTGTAGAGCGATCCTATTGAAATTAATGGTACAACTCCTGGAATACAGTGCTGTTCAACATGATTAAGGCTTCCACAATCTGACCCAGTGATATTTATTAGGTGATGGCATGATCTCATTAGAAAGGGAATAGAGCACCATCTCTTGGCAGATTTATAACAAGATAGAAGATAGCACTAGAAAATATAGCATAAAGAGTAAGCTAGCATTATGGCCCCTAAATGGTGATGGATTGAGATGGCCAAAAGTTCTCCTTCATTTCTGGTCTAAGGTGGGCCTTGTTCTGCTCCTGTTAAAACCAAATCAGTAGAAAAGATCCCATTAAATTCAATGGAATCAAAGCCATTGATTCCTTGGTTTGCTTAAAACCTGAACGGGGTTTCCCTATCTAATCTAGAATAGATTCCAAATGATCTATCTGCAATGCAGTCAATATTTCCTCCTATATTTAACTTTAATCAATGGTCAGTCTGTTGCAAGCACTGAATGGTTCCAAAAATTGAAGGTTAAAAGGTACAAGAAAGTCTTTTATGGGCCAAAATTCTGCCTGA
This sequence comes from Alligator mississippiensis, assembly GCF_030867095.1. Lineage (NCBI taxonomy): Eukaryota > Metazoa > Chordata > Crocodylia > Alligatoridae > Alligator > Alligator mississippiensis. The sequence goes on from NC_081833.1 coordinate 25,187,318, forward strand.
GAGTTGTATTTGCATCTCCAGTGATTGGGCTGGGAGCTGTGCATGGACATTATCACTGCATAAAGGGCCAGTTTAAGATCTATACATCATGTAAACCTCATCTGAGACCAATTTAAAGCTATACATAAGGCTTTTATCACTCCTCCTCACTGTGTGCTGAATTCTCCCGAATTACTGACTTTGTACACTATTTAGTAAACCCCACAGTATTTCCTCTAATATTTAGTAGTCCAAAATTAATTACTAAATCCATTGGATTCTGGGTCAGGCAACAAAAATTACCATGTATTTTCTTCAGTTACATTGTACTTTTCAACATTGTTATCCCTACAATGCCATTATCTCACCACTAATCTTATAATCATCTTACCAGAATATGGTAATTTACATATAATTCAATGAGTAAAGAGGACTTAGAAGCAATTTTTTCCATACATCTTAAAGAGCATTAGAGAAAATAAAATGCATGGGAAAATTATTTCTCAAGCTTTAGAAGAGCAATCTCAGGATTCTGACTTGATTAATTATCTTCATGCTCCCTGTTTTGGTTATCTGTCTCCTTAATAGAAAATCTGAAGCTTGGTCGGGAACCCTAAGAAACTGAGATAGGTCGTGCTTTTTATACTCAGTGTTCCATTGGCTCCGACCAATGTATGGGCTATTAAATGTATGGGGGATTTGCTTTATGTTGCGACATTATACTTCAAGTTCCTTTAAAAGTCCATTAATTTATTTCCTTGAAGGGCTTAAATGAAGGCAGGGAAATATTATATTTAATATTAGGAAAATCTGCTTAGTCAAAGTGACAAAAGAGGGAATAGAGTGGACCACAAGCTGAATAGGAGTCAACAGTGTGCTCTTGCTGTGAAAAAAGCCAATATCTTACTGGGATGTATTAACAGGAGTGTTGCCTGCAAGTCAAGGGAAATGATTCTTCTGCTCTGTTCACAATGAGTGAGGCTTCAGCTAGAGTACTGCATCCAGTTTTGGCACTGCACATCAGAAAAGATGTAGGTAAATTGGAAAGAGCCCAGAAGAGAGCAACAAAATTGACTAGAGATCTAGGAAACATGACTTGGGAGGAAAAATTGGAAGATCTGGGATTATTCATTTAGGAAAATAGAGGACTGGGAGGGGAACTGATAGCAGTCTTTAAATACATAAAGAATATCTATAAAGAGGATAGTAATAGACTACTTTCTGTGCTTGAAGGGGACAGGACATGAAATAATGGGGTTAAATTGCAGCAAGGGAAAATTAAATTAGATATTAGGAATAATTTACTAACTATGAAGGTGGTTGAGCACTGGAACATATTACTAGAGAGACTAAGGAATCTCCATCCATCAAAGATTTTAGAAGCAGGTTAGACCAACACTTGAATGAGATGGTTTAGACAGGGTTGATCCTACCTTAAGTAGAGGGTTGAACTAGTTGACCTCCTGAGGTCTCTTTCAGTTCTATTTTTCGATGATTTTATGAAAAGGAGCGCGTGGAAATCTTTGTATTCAGGGCCAGATGAAATATTCAACAAGCAGAGTGCCTGAAACATCATGAAGTTCGCCCTGTGTTGGTGCAACAGATGGACAAGATGCCACAGCAGAAGTCCTTCCCAAATAAATTATTCCATGATGAATGTCATGATTAGCTATTCCAAATTTCTTTGAATCACAATGTTTTCTAAATGAAAATTTCTTTGAATACAACATGTAGTCACTAAAAGCTTTGGTGTTGCAGACTTTCATTCCTCAAAAGATTGTTTGAGGAGGTATAATGAGCTCCTTCAATGCCTTTAGCATAGTGGGTCTCAGGCAGCGGGGAAGGAGGATATTATGCTGACTGCTGGAGAGTGGGAAGTAGAGTTTTACCTGCCACAGTCTTCAGCTCTCCAGAGCCACTACTGTGGCATCACAAGCATGGGCTGTTGTGGCTGGGAGACAGGTTTCCTGCACACTGGCTGCATCAGCCTCATTGCACAGGTGCCTTGTGAGGCACCAATGTGGTGGCTTTCTAAATGGACCCTGCCTGCCCACCAATAGATACATTACTGCTTGTGTGTCACATTTTGTCCAACTTAAGACTACTTGTCCCTTAGCCACCCAAACCCCATTGCCTCCCATACAGGTATTCAGCCCAAGTTAGTGGCATCCATGGTTATAACTCTTCAGAGCTGATGCAAATATTCACTTCAGTTCTAAGTATTTTTTGTGCAGCTCTTAAACCCTGCTTCAACAGTTAGGCTTATAAAGCCCCCTGAAACTCAGCCAAAGCTGCTGAAACTATGAATTTTGATGTGAGCCCATAACTGACACCTGAAAAATAGGTTGTGCTCATGAGAAAACTAGAAACTTGGTGAGTACTGTGTATCTTGGGTTTTATTTAGAACATATCCCAAACCCACTGTCTGTGGTGATAGATAACTGGACAGGTTTGCTTTGATGTACAGACAAATGTTTTTCAGTTATATGCTTTGATTTAGTAAAATTAATCTTTTTATTTTCCCAGAAAACTAGAGTTGAGCAAAAAAAATGTTTTCTCTTTTTAACTAATAGAAAAAGATTTGGCCAAGTTGCTTCATGATTTTTTGTTGAATTTATCTTGTTTTTTTATTGCAAAAAATGAAAAAGTCAGAACATTTTTATAACGCTTTTAGAAGGAAAGGTATCAATTTTTCATTCTAAAACAATGTTTCATTGGTTAATTTATTTCAGATTTTTTTTTAGAAATGCTGAAAACTCCCTAAAAGGAAAGAATATATATGTTTTGGAAAATGTTAAAAGCATTCAGTTAGGATCAACCTGAAATTAATATTTTTCCTCCGTTTTTGAAGTTCTGGCAGTGAAATAAAACATAGATCATTTGCATAGCTCTGTAGAAAACATGGACATAAAATGGAACACAAAAGCAACCATTTTAATGACTAGTTCCTACTATCTCCATTCCAGTTATACACAAAATAGTGTGACAGTTTTTCAATTTGCCCAGAAGTCCCTGTCCAGATGCAAAAGTGGGTAATGGAAGAAGTTCTTGATTGTTAAATCTCAGGATGTAACACATGTATTTAAATGTTTGATTTGATACTGTATAGTGCATAATCATATCTGATGTGAAAAGAGAGTGGATGATACATGTGGAAGTGACAGGAAGCTTACAGTAATAGAAAGGGTGCAAAAACTAGCCTAAAGGTAACATTTCAACTATCTTAATGGTACAAGAATCCCATAGAAATACATTGCTTTTTGAAGAGAGGGCAATTATCACCATTAAAAGGGTGGAGTTTTTATGTAACATTGAGGAGAATATTCTATCTGTCTCCAAAGCTGCTGTATACCTGGCTAAATCCTGATTCGTCAAGCTGTCTAACCTTGCATTGAGTTCCATGCGAGTTTTGGCTGAATGAGGACTTTAGACGTAAGTCCATGGATATTCGGGCCATGAGTTATATTAACTTGAGTAGTGGTTGTAATAGTAGGATGGTATTGCTGACCGCAACTATTCAAAATTCATGAATCAGCCACCTACCCCAAAATCATGATGTAAGTTTTAAGAAGCATAAAGCCCTTTAGTGGCCACTTTCTTAACGTTTTCATGCTTTGCTCTCCAAACACAAGGGCTAGAAATGTGCTTTCTCCTAATGCAAGCTGGGATTCCCAGGTAATCACTTGCCTCTCTGATTTGCGGTTAAGAAAAATATTGAATATTGTGAGACATATGGCACCAATTGCTGTCAATAGCCTGCAGGATTTGTGAGCAGCATCTTCAAATGGACATAGTGTTGGCATAACTGGTCTCCCACTCCATAAACCTCTACTGATTTAAATGGGAGTAGGGTTTACTGATACTAAGAGCTTTTGATAATCCCAGTCTGTTCCTACATATGCTGAGCTGTATCATGAACAGCAAAGAAGAAACATCATTAAGATTTTATTCTATGCATATTCACACACCCCCTCACCTTACTGAAGGCTTACTGGGGGAGCATAATCAGCGTAGCATTAGACTCCTTGCATCCAATAGAATCATACACAAACCAGGAATTCATTGATGAATATTTTATACTAACTCCCCACCTTTAGTTTTCACATTACCCTCAGGCTGCAATTCCAATTAAACTCTAATGTACTAGGTTCTCCTGCTTACTGTGACAAGTTCATCATTATATCAGTAAGTTCTTTCATATTATAAGGCATTAGGTTATCTGGAGTTGGACCATGTTATCTTCATCAGTCCAGCAAGTAAAGCATGATCTCTGTATTGATCCCCTTGCTTGTTAATACAATTTCTCAGCATTGCAAGGCCTTAGACACTTACAAAGAGAAATATTGGGGCTACCATACTAAAAAATGTACCATTATTATAGGCTGTCCTTGACCTGCCACACTCAGGATGATAGATCATGATCAAGATGTTAAATCACTTGGAATCATTCAACTACAGCTAGCAATGTCAAAGAGCTTTCACCATTGGCAACTGCACATAACAGGTATATTCAGTAGAAGTATTTCTTTATTTTATTTTTATTTTTTCCGTTTATATACCACCCTTTCCAACAAGGCTCAGGGCAGCTTACAATGAAAGAAACAGAATACTTGTAAGGCAGGAAAAAGATAAAACAACTTAAATGGGAACTAGAATATCAGTACAAGACAGAGACCTCCTAAACAATATCTCGGTTTACCTTTGGTTGTTAAATGCCTGCCCAAATAAAACAAACTTTTACAGCACTTCTGAAAGATGTCCAGACTTGGGCTCTGGTAGGCCTCAAGAGGGAAAGAGTTTCAGAACTGAGGAAAGACTGCTGAGAAAAAACTCCCATGTGTTTTCACCAAGCAGCCTTGGCATATTGATAATACTTGCATGAGATTACTCTCAGCTGACCTTAGGGATCATGGTAGGGCATGAGGTTTTCTCTTAGGTATGTAGGGCCCAGACTGTTTGGAGCCTTGGGCCGTGTCCAGACGAGCATGGATGCAGTGCTGCCAGGTCTGAAATATGAAATTATTATATTGGAAGCTCAGAATTATTGTATTTGCTGAAAAACTAGCATACACTGAAAAAATATGCAAACAAGTATGCAAATAAGTATTTTTCTTATTTACTTTAAATTGCTTGCTGTAACTCACTAGTGAGCAAGAACTGGGTCATCAAAGATGAAGCACTTCTTTATTTTGAGGCAAAAAATCATAAGACAATACTGATAGCAAGCCCAAACATTAGTTAAAACCCTGAGAATGACTTGGGTTTTACATATGCTGAATTATTTAAGTGCATCAAAAATTATTGTATGTTTTGAGCAATTTTACTGTTATTGATTGCACATTGTACAAGGGCTGAAATTATCATACAAATATAATAATTATTGTAGACCTGGCAACACTGCATGGACATTTAGTTCACCAGGGACAAGAAGCAGCAGCACACCTCATGCCACTGCTACTTGTTCCCAGGGAATGCCCATTGCCGGGCATCCTCTGGTGTGCAGCAGTTTAACCTGGGTGGGGTAGGGGAGGCTGGGATCAGCAACTGTGCTGGCCTCAGCAGCCTTACATGGGGTCTCCTGGGGGGACACTCTTGCAGCTTGGAGCCTGGTTGGAAGCTGGAGCATGGCTCCAGCAGGCCAGGCTCTGGTTTTGGATGGAGCGCTCTGCAGCCATGTGCACTGCCCCGCTTTTTTTCTGCATGGATTTTTTTGGCTCTGGGAACTCCTGGGATCAACTCCCCCTGCCCGCCACCACCACCACACTGCAAGGTAGCAGTATGGGAAACACCTGAACGTGTGGTGTGTGCTGCTGCAGACAGGTCTGTGGTGTCACATACCAGACAGCCATGCTCATCTGGACATGGCCTTATAGGTCAAACCAGCACCTTGAATTGCACCCAGAAAGCTACTGGGAGCGCAAGCTACATTTGAGCACTGGAGTTATATGCACGTTATAGGCTGGAGTTATATGCTCCAGCTGCAACTTCTAGACCAGGGATGGGCAATTATTTCACCGGATAGAATGGCCTGGCAGGCTGGATCCAGCCCGTGGGCCGTATTTTGCCCGCCCCTGTTCTAGATAGTCTTTAAGGAAAGCCCTATGTAGAGCGCATTGCAGTAGCCTAGCCTTTAAGTTATGATGGCATGGGTGATGGTGGCCAGATCTAAATCTGAAAGAAATAGTTGCAACCTTCTCACTGGATAGGAGTGGTGAAAGGTACTCCTAGCTACCACCACCACCACCTGAAGATCCAGGTGCAGTAGAGGATCTAAGAGCACCCCAAGGTTTTGGACCCAAGTAACAAATAGATGCTGAACCCTATCAATGACAGGTGCCACAATCCTCCCCTGCCTCATCTCCTGTCTGGATTCAGTTTCAGTTAGTTCACCTGCAGTCAGTCAGAAACTGCAGCCAGGCACTAGGAAAGTACTGAGACCATGGGGTCAGGGTCAGATGAGAAAGGAAGGTAGAGCTGTGTCCCCTCAGTATACTGACAGCATTTCACTTCAGATCTCCACACAATCTTGTCCAGCAGCCTCTTATACACATTGACAGGACAGGTGACAAGATGAAGCCCTGATAACCTCACAGGAAAATCCTGAGAGGATGAATAGCACTTACCCATCAACACCCCCTGGGCTCTGCCTGCTAGGAAAGAGCAGCATGATATTAGAGTGGTCCTACAAAAACCCATCAGAGGTCACGTTTAAAAAAACAGCTTTATCAGCACTTCATGATCAACAGTACTGAAGGTTGCTGAAAGATCTACTAAGATCAGCGGGGCAGTTTCCCTGTTGATCTCCAATTGAGATAGTCGGCCAAGCTCACAAACACACTTTTTTTTGCTGCATCCAAAATGAAATCCGATTGACAAGGGTCCAGGAAGCCAGTGGCATCTAAATCCACCGGGAACTGGAACTGTCAGTCTCCCCTAGCTGGCTTTTACAAGCCAGGGGGCACAGGTCTAATTCACAGCTGGCTGCCCTCATTCCCCCAAGTCGAATGTCCTTAAGGCTGAGATTTTGCATTCTCAACCTTAATAGGATACTGCTTTGGTAAAATATTATAAAGATGGGTAGTCCAGGATTTATACAACACGTATGTATTTGTCCACATGCACATCCATCCCTATGCTCTATATATTACATATAAATATAAGCTCAGTGTGAGTGAGAATCAGGTGTTTGAGGCTGAGAAGGAAATTGGCTTTTATGAGTAGGGTTTCTATGTTACCAGGGCAATATTCTTACTTATTAAAAAATCAGGGGAAGTCTGGCCTCAGGATGGAACAAATGACTTTTAACCTGTCTTAAGGCAAAATGTCTGAATTCTGGAAGGAATTGTGAGGGGGGAAAGAGAGGAACCTTTATCCACATACAGAAAACCCTGTGATAAAATTTGGCAAAGCTTCTTCCTTTATTCATGGACATGAATCCTGTTATTTTTCACTGCTCTGTAACTCCATATGCCCACTCATTGTCATCATCATTCTGTTTTTAGGAACTCCTAGATTTCCCTTCCCACTCTGTCTGTTTTGCCTGTTGATTTTAAATCCTTCCACTGGAGTCACCTGGGCTCCAAGAAAGCACAGATTAAGAGGCTGGTCCTGTTACTGCAAAGATTTATTCATTTCTAGGATCAAGGCCTTAGGCTGTAAACCATTTGGGGTGGGAATGGTTTCTTAAGACCCTCTAACAACTAACCTCAGACCAGGTTAACAGTAGATAATATAGCAATATCATCATGATGATCATGCTGCCCCATGTATTCAACCAGGCCTCAGCTGGACTTACCCAAAAAATCATGCTTTCATTTTAATTCCTTCAATAAATGGTTCATGTAAATCATAGCAATTGGATGGTATATGGTACATCCTAACAAAGAGAGGGCTCCCAAGGGAAACCATTCACTAGTCTGGTGATAATTCCAGCCATCAAATGGGAAGTTGACATTAAGAAAATATTTGATCTCTTTCAGAGTAAAGGTTTAAAACAATGTGACCAGGCTTTCAGACCACGGTGCCAGAAACTGTCCTATTATACAATCTTTAACAAGCATCTTAAAGGGCCTCAAAGCAAAGAACTACAATTAGAGCTGCATAAATGAGTTTTCAGCTCACTTAAAATATTGAACGGTTGTTTAGCATTTGATAACACAGTGAACATTTCATTTTCTTTTCAGTGTTTTAAATGTAAAGTCAATTTATAAAAATAAATGGTGTTTGTAAGAGAAACAGAGCATGTCTACACATGCATTTATGCAGGCTTAAATTTACTGCACAGTAAGTTACTGTGTAGTAAACAAGAAAAGGCAGGCGTCTACACATGCAGGTATTAAAGTGCATTAACGCTGTGCGTGGACTGACTTGAGACTAAAGTTAGTCCCAAGTCAGTCCATACAGACAGTGTTACTGCACAGTAAGGCAACTACATGTGTGGTACTGCACAAATACTAATCGGTCATAAATTTGATACCTGCACGATGCAGGTATCAAATTTATGCTCAAATCAGCACAAGTCACCATATTTACTACACAATACAGGCATGCATGTGTAGATGTGTGCCCATACTGTGCAGTAAATGAACATGTGTATATGTGTCCACCCTGAAACTTGTTTCAAAAGGGTGGGATGAAACATTTATATTTTTTCCAGGAGTTGTGGAGAATTTTTGTTTTGCCAAAACAAAGCAGAAAATTCTACCTAAATTTGTAAAACTAAATATTTGATGGAACCAAATCTACATTTTTGACAAAATAAGTTTGTCTGAAATGTTTTGCCCAGCTCAAACTATTATCACTATTTTATAGAACAGGAAAATAAAAGCACAGAAAAGGGGCATACTAGGGTCTCATAGCTCAGTCCAGCTATTAAATGCCTGAAAAGAACCTAAAATATGTCCTACTTTCACTTTTCTATGGAAGCTGTAGCCACAGCTACCACTGTAGTTAAATAACAATTTTTAGGGGAGGAATAAATAAATGGAGATATCTCTGTGAAGCTTTTCTCCTTTTAGCTTTGCTCTGATTTATGAATAGCTACCAAACATAATTTGTAAAATATTTTCCCCTTATTTTAATAGAAAAAAAATCTCAATTTGAGCAGTAACCTGCATGTTACAACCTATTGTGATCTCCATACATGACATATAATTTATTTTTTAACAGAACTTTGTTAAGTTTTTTGTTATTACACATGTGTTAATAAAGGATACAAGAAAATCAAGACCTGCTCTGTAGTTGCACTGTGGTACAGAGAAGAAACTGCAACCAATGCCCCCTTCCACATGCTTATGACAGCTTTGAGGCTATCTCCACCCTCCTCATCATAACCACTGTTGTATTTGTCCAAGTCGAACGAAATAAAATGATCCAAGCTATTGGTATTGGTTAAGAGTGCTACCATGCTGACCCACACTGAATATATTTTGAGTATAAAGTAAAACTATGGATTAGCTGCTATCAGCAGATTCAATAAAAGTTAAGTTTAGATTTTCATGTGCACATTCAGCTAATACAGTCACATCTTGCATACCCACCTCTATATATTGTTATTAACATTATTTAATATTAGTATTATTACTACTACTCCTCCTATTATATGCTAGCACTGGATAGCTCTTATCTTAGACTGGCTTGCCAATGTGCAAGGCAGTGTACAAACATTTTTTTTCCCCTCTTATCTCATCACCTCAACCTGATCTAATTTTGGGTGAAATCTTCCCTCCACTGCAGTTATTTGCGCTAGTTTATAGGTCCAACGTTCTTGTCTCCCATAGCTTTTATAATTGACTCACAAATAATGTAAGAACCAGGAGAGAGGACTGACTCACAGTACAGCTAGTTCAGCTAGGAACACATCACCCATGTCCAATGTTAATAGAGGTTTAATGGGAAATAGGCCCTCATGCTTCAGAGCATACGTCTATCTGTAAATAATGGGATGAAAGGGTCATGAAGAATCTTTCTCTGTGTGCCTATTGTAATATTTCTTGCCTGTTCCTCTAAAGCACCAGAGACTTATTGGAGACAGGATTCTGGACTAGATGGACTACAGATCTGATCTGTTAGGGGAAATCTTACGTTCCTGTTAATTAGCATTATTACTAACAAATCTTAACTTGTAATTACCTACAACTTCAACAGATTTTGCTGGGTTTCTTGAGGAATGGATGAAAAATATTTATAGTTTTGCAACTCTTTCTCTCTCCAGCAGTGAAATTAAAGCAAAATGGTAAAATCTTCATGCTACCAGCCTCCATTTCTTGAAATGAAGAAGATGAGGGGAAATGGAGGAAAGCCCCTTACACCACTGTAATTTCTAAAATGTAAAAGCTTTCCTTTGAGAGTAAATCCATTTTTTTCCTTGTGGCATTAAGGCTAAAGAAATTCCTCAGAAAATAATTTGTCAAGGCCCCGACTGATCAAAGACATATATAAAAGAACCCTTTTTTTAGAGGAGGAAAAAATCCCCCTCCAAGCTCAGACTGAATTGGCAATTCATTTACTGACTGTCAGATAAAGTAGCTCAATCCCTATCACATCTTTAGCTGGAACTGTGGCCAGAAGGAAGCAATTCTCGGCCCATGGTGTGTACATGTTTGGGGTATGTTAGTGATTAGGGTATTCCTGCCTGGGGGATGCAGAAAGATATGACTCAGATTCGCAAAAGTGCCATAAATCTCCCTTCTTTTATTCAAAATGTGTGTTTTATAGCCATTTCCTGGCCAATTGCTGCCTCAAATAAATATGTAACATATCTGCGTGTTTAGCTTTTAGGTCCAGAATGGGACTCTGTCTTAGAAGCCAAAGTATATTCATGTTTGCTAAACTGAGGAGAGAATTAGAACAAGGTTCTCTGCTGTTCGTTTAGTTCCCATAAAAATACTCCAAGAACTTGTGTAAACTGACTCAACCTTGGTTTAATTGCACCTGTTAATGTTCTTTCTCCTTTCCAAGTGAAACTGCTGTCTGTAAAGAAGACAAAGCATCACTTAAGTCCTATCTTGAGGGTTGATGGAGGACTTAGGTTCCAAACTGATCTTTGTGGAGGATGAATTTCAACTTAAATTAATATCTAAGGGCATTTTTACACATGCTCTGGGGTGGGAGTAGGAGGGTGTTTTAATTAGAATGGCTCTCAGGAGTCACTTTAGTTAAAAAGTCTACAGTGTCTCGTGTATTCAGCATCCTGCATTTCAAAATGGCAGCAGGGGTTAAAGCGCCTCTGTCCCCGCTGCCATTTTGAAATGTGGAAATGCTGAATACATGAGACGCTGGGGTGTTTTGATTAATTGAGTCTGCTCTAGCACATACTAATCAGAATGCGTTGGAGCATATATATAAGTATCCTAAGGTGCCTACCTGAGGTGCCTTCCACCTAACTTAAATGATAGGCAAACTTCAAGAGTTTCTGTTTTAATGACTCAAAGTTCAAATGCTTGTCTAGTATATAGCTACAACCAACACTCTTGAAACATGGAAGATATCAAATTTTGCCATTTGAAATGGAAACTTCGCAGCACGCAGAAGAAAGAAACCAAAGTCAACAGCGCTCCCTATGCTTGAAGAAGGGTGTTTGTGCCCGAAAGCTTGCAAAGAACAATTTGTCCAACTATTTAGTTGGTCTAATGAAAGATATCACATTTACTCAAAGATCCTTGTCTGCCTATGTCTAGTATATAGTTGCATGAGCCTCTTTGGTCTAGAAAGCAGACTGCAGATCTCAGCAAAAAAAGTTTTGTTTTATTTCTTGGATGTATTTCTGCTAGCCTGGGATGGGATATGTATCTTCTTTCTGAGTAATACACTTTCTTTTTTCCATCAAAACAAGCCACTCCAGATGGGCTGGGAGAACCCAACAAAAAGAAAAGCAAAGGGATTCATTCAAATCCAAAGTGAAGGTGGAGGACAGTTCTGTGATTATTTGAACCAGGCAAACTTCACAGGCATGTTTCATTAATAAAGTACCAAGAAAAGGTACTCAAGAAGATGTAGCATAGTTTCTGGGTTTTGTAGAACCAAAAAACTTGTGCACTGCAAATACCTTCCCCTATGTAGCTCTTTACTTGGAACATTGCTATATAACACACACATCAACTTGTGTCCATATGCCATTTGCAGTTACTAGATTTTTCAACACTTTCTAAATGAAGATCTTTAGAGACATGCCAGATGCTGAGTAGACATGACTACTGTTAAGAACAAAGATACAGAAGCTTAGAGAGGATAGCTGGAGTCAAAATTAGCTCATCAGGAAATGGATGGTGTTGAAATTTGGACAAACTTTTGAAAGTTTGTCATTTTTATTTTTCATTGGAAGAATGTTATGAAAAGCAAATGTCAACCAAATTTAATAAAAAATAAGAAGCAAGTCAGCATTGCATAAGAAGAAATCACAGTAACTCCGGGAGGTGTAGACAGGCTGTACCTGGATCTAAAACATGAAGACAGAGCAGAGATTTGTGACATATTAATACAGTGGGTTGGAAAATTTAAAATGTAAAGATTTGAAATGTTGATGATTTTTCCCCAACATTTTGAATTTCAATGGAGCCTCCCCCACCCCAAGATAAAATACCATAAAAAATTTCACCAACCTGTTGACTTATTCTCCAGCCAGCTCTATGTATAAGTTTGGTTTGTGAATAGGTTCTGATGGGATGGAAAATACATTGTGAACAACTTGTTCACAGATAACAACAGTGCACAAGCTTTTTTAGCACAAAGTCTGGGTTTTCTAAGTCATAAAAAAGGGAAATCTTCTCAGGAAAGTAACAGCACAAAAGCAGGAATGCAGTAGACGTCTGAGACCCTATACTATTCAGCATGTTACTTTTAGTCCTTCCATCTAGCCTGGTATACTATGGTTCCTTTTTCCTTCCTTAAGCAAGGAACTAAAATAATTTTGGTTATGATCCAAAATTTTGAAATCAGTGGAAAGACTGGTGTTAACTCCAATGGGCTTTGGGTCAGTGGTTGATACAACGTCCAGGTGGTTATGTAGAATTCTCTCATTGATCCAAAAGGTAGTTGAAATCAACAGATGCCTTGTCGCTAACTTTGATCATGTCCTTAAACAAACCAGTTATTCTGGTCACCAGATTATTTTTAGCACAGATGTTTCTCTAAATGTAACACATGCACAGTTGAAAGAAGTTTAATACTCTTTGGCTCAAGATTAGAATTGCCCTCACATATGCACAAATAGTACCAAAAATTCAGGATAAAACATACCTGGGGAGTAACTGGCAGAAGGTGGCAATTGTTATTGAGTGATCAAACATAACAGATATCAAAACGTAGTGCAAAGATATTTATTGGCAGCAAAATATCTTTCCACACATCCTTCATAAGCACTTATTTTAAGATATCATGGAAAAGATCCTCCATATCAACCAGAGAATCCCACATTTTCTTCCTTCCTCAGTTTTTCTCAGCTGCTTATTTCCTGCCTCTCACTGAACCCTGCCATTCAATTTGCTGGGCTAGATCATCTGTGCCAGGAGGAGATGCAGTCTGTCCTTGGAGATGTCTACATTTAGGAACCCTAATGCCTAAATTCTAGGTGCTTTGTGTTAGATCCACCTTGGTTTTGTCTGAATGGGACTTTAGGAAGAACTTAGGCACTTAAGTTCTAAAGACTGATTCATTTTGGCCTTGCCTAATGAGTCAGGTCCTTCCAGAGACAAAGAGGATCACAAAGGAGCTTAGATGAAGTGAGGCAATAAGGTGGTCAAACTGAATTACTTTTGAGCGTGTACAAGAGCCAAAGTATAGGTGCCAAGTAAACTTTGCAGTCCAAAATGGAGGCATTGCCTGAACTTAGGTATCTATCAAACTTTGTATTTTGTGGACTAGGGATGGATCACTCTGCAACTGAGGTGTCTAAATTCTGCTTAAGTCTTGTGTAGGCACCTTCAAGACCAAACTGGATTTTGTATCCACTCACTAAAGACTCATTTCCTTGATTTGGCCTTCAGCAACCAGATGTTCATTCAGATAAACAAGGAAGCCTTTGACTTTCAATGCAACCAGCCTGGTTGGAAAAAATTGTTGTGAAACATTTTTATGTGAATTTGGCAATTCATTAACATAGGGGAACAGTGTTTTATTGTCGTTGCTAACTCATTATCAAGCAGACTGTCCTGCAGATGAGGCTTCCAGTAGTTCTGGGCAGAGAATGATGGTTTCATTTCATAGAGAACTTTAAAATTTGAGGTTTCCATTGCAAGCCAGAATAAAACTAAATTTTGAACGCTCAAACCACCAAAACCAGAACAGTTTGCCCATATGTAATCATATTTTCATTTTTATCTCCCTCCCCCACCTTTTTTCGTGGCTATGCTCAGATTTTCACTTTATCAAATCAAACCTTTCTGTAGCATGACCAAATTAAAAGGTCCACCTGAAACCAAACACAAAAGTTAAAACAAATCAAACATTTGCCCAAAATCAACAGACCATGATGAATCGGGGGTCGGACACGATGACCCATTGTGGTCCCTTCCAACTCTACAATCTCTGAATCTAGGAATCAACAAAACATGGTAGTCATGGCCATGGCTTCAGAGTGTCTAACAAGGTGCTGAATAAACATGGTGCCAAGATTAGAAAACAAGACACAATTAAAATACACTATATAAGAAAAAGTCCATAAGATATGTTAATAACCACTGAAAACACTAGACAGCCCCGTTTCCACCCAAATGAAAACTGCAGGCATTCTATAAAGAGTCCTTGGCTCAATTCTACTGCACTACATAGGGGGAGTAATACAAAACATACAAATATGGGGAGATGTCCCACTGCCTGCTCTAAGATCTTACCTGCTGTCATGTAGGAGACACTTGCTACTTGGAATTGGGCATGTTTTACTAACAAATCTTATGTTTAAGGCCTTTGAGCTTTCAGAGATTTTCAGAAGGCTCCTATTAGTGTTCACAGGAGCCCTCTTCATAACAGGGCTCGGGAAAAGAACAGGGGAAGGCTGGCTAATGCTACAGTATCCCTCAGGCAGCAGGAAAACAAATACTATCACAAATGTTTCCTGGTGTCTCCCAATGTATTTAGGCTAAGAATTTCAAAGAAAACTAGTAGACGTAGCAATACTGCCAGCTCCAAGCATTCAAAAATTGAGCTAGGCAACTAAAATTTCTTAAGATTGCCTTAAAAATCTTGAACTAATAACCTCTTTTTGGTTGGGGGGGGGGGAGGAGGGGGAGGTGTGGTGGTTATGTTTTTGTTTTTGCCTTCTGGTTTTTTTGAGACCTGAAAGCACAAAAAATTAAGCCAGTCTTCAGGCTTTTTCTTTGCAGCCATCAGGATTAGAAGCTTGTTAAAATGAAAACTGAGAGTCTTACATAAACACGTGATCCCAGGAGCAGGAGCTTGAAGGAAAAATACCAGATATTGTAACTCTTACAATAGGGTCATCAGAGTTAGCAACACCGTACTAGGTGCCCAAGTACTACTGCAGCTCCCATTTAAGTCTTACACAAAAACCAGAGCACTGTCCTCAACTAATGTAAATTATCATAGCTCTACTGAAATCCACTATCAACTTCTCAAATCTTGAAGCTTTGAGTTGCAAAGAGAGAATTTCTTCTTTAAAAAAAATCACATTTCCCCTTCTCTTTTTACCAGTCCCTGTAGGAAGGAACATTTTACCTTGGAAGAATGTTACAATTCATTACTTCTATCCAAACAGAGTCCTACTAGACCTTTTTTTTAGTGGTGCACAGCAAGAAAGACTCATTTGTGCATGTCTCAGTAACTCAGAAACTGAAAAAGGAATTTGTTTAGAACTGGAGACAGTCTAATTGGCTATCAGCTGCATTTGTGTCCAAGTCAAGCAGATCTTGAATGGACTTCCAGAGTAAAATATCCCCCCTCTCCCTGGCATAGTATTGGTAGAAATGTATACAGAAGCCAGGGAGGGGCATGGGGAAGATATTCCTTGTAGAGCCATTCTCCTTTATGGCCTAGGCTCTTGCAGCCAGGCTTTATGTACTGTGGCCATGGGTTCCAAGAGGAATGATCAGGATGCCTCATGAGAAATGCTGTCCAACTAGGAAGCCTATAAAAGAGAAAAGGACCACGAGGCATTCAAACTGCAACTCTCAGGAGGCTCTGTGGTGGTGTCCCCAAATCAAACTATTTCAGCTTAAATAATTCTGCTTTGGAAAGTATTTCAGCTTTTCAACAGAAATTAAAAATACCATATTTACCTGAATACAAAATGACCCTGAATTTAAGATCACCCTCCCCCATTAATACGATTCTATCCATGGAAAATGTATACATTGATATGATTTCCCATGTATCAAAACTACTTATTGGAGGATCATCTTAAATTCATTCCTACACCATTTTAGGCAATGGCGGAGGTGTGGGGGGAGATGATGAGGAGCAGCAATGGGGCAGGTTGTGGGGGAATAGACAGTGGAGGAGGCAGTGGGGAGGGACATGGTAGGGCAGGCTATGGGGGAGGCAGTAGGGTGCAAGTAGTCAGGGAGGCAGGAAAACTGGACATTAGGAAGAACTTCTTCACAGTTCGAGTGGCCAAGGTCTGGAACGGGCTCCCAAGGGAGGTGGTGCTCTCCCCTACCCTGGGGGTCTTCAAGAGGAGGTTAGATAAGTATCTAGCTGGGGTCATCTAGACCCAGCACTCTTTCCTGGCTATGCAGGGGGTCGGACTCGATGATCTATTGAAGTCCCTTCCAACCCTAACATCTATGAATCTATGAATCTATGAAGAGGGCAAGCAGTGGAGGGAGTGGGTAGGGACAGGCAGCAGGGGGCACATGGTAGGGAGTAGGCAGTGTGGAGGTGGTGGGGCAAGTCGGGGGGAAACACAAGCAGCTTGCTTCCTGCTGCCTGTCCCCTCTCACACTTACCTTGCCTTTTTACTGTCCTCTGAAGCCTCAGGCCCTACATCCCCCCCCCCCGACACTTCTGCCCCCCACAGCATTGGGTTGCCACAGCTCACTTTCTTCCCGTCTCCCTCCCTCTGCAATGTCTTTCCCCTATGCCTGCCCTTCCCTCTCCCCTTTACCTTTGCTCTGGTGCTGGCAGGCTCTGGCCCTGCAGAAGCCCAGGGACACTGAGCACGGCTCCAGCTTGCCATCATAGCAGCAGTGCAGAGCTGACACTGCTGTTACAGGGCTGGGCTGGAGCCATGATCCATGCTCCAGTGCTGAAATGAAAATGGAGCCCACCGGTGCAGACCAAAGGTAAGGGGGAATGCAGGAGGGTGGGAAGAGAGGGGGAGAAGTGGCACAGGGGAGAGAGGAGCAGCAGAGGCTTAAGGCTATGAGGGAGGAGTGGCGGGGGGCACAGAGGTGGCAGGGGGCAGGCAGCAGCTGCAGCTCTAGCCCCAACCCAGCACTGACTGGGGCCAGAGCTAGAGCCACAACAACTGCCTGTGTCCCCCTCCCCCCACTGCCTTGTACTCGATTCTAAGATGAGGGGTTTCCATGTTACATGAGGGCAGGTCATCTTTTAATCGAGTAAATACATGATTCCATTACATGGGGAGGATCATACTCTGACCAGTGCTAATTCTGAGGGATGCTGAGGGTGGTATATTTCCAGTGTTTTAAGAACAAATTAATGACTGACTGGTTGATGCAGCTGTAAGGTTTTGAATTCTTAGTCACTAAACACAGCAGGGGAAAAGGTGAACAGGAGACTATAACTGAGAGGTGCTGAGTCTTCACCTGATGGAATCACAGAATCCTGGTTAGAAGGTATTTCGAGGGTCACCGAGCTCAGCCCCCTGCGCAGAGGCAGGAGTTACTACTCCTGAACCAAGTCGATTGTTGGAAACAAGTAAAGTTTCAAAAGTTCTGTTTAGCTGAACACCCCATTTTTTACTTCAAAAGTTTCAGTGGAAAATTTCTGATCAGCCCTGGAGGCAGATATTAATGAAGAGCCACTCAAGAAGGGATACATATGCTTCCTGGTGTGTGATGATGCAGACGAATGATTAGGAGTCCTGGTTTATATAACATATATATTATTTTCAGATGATCAAATATTGAGGTAGAGAATCCACATCATCATCCATCCAGGATTTATGATGACACCTGCCATTTTAAGAAGGGCTCTAAGGACAGTTCAGCTTTCCATGAATGGGGAAAGTGGCAAACAAGATGTTATCAGGAAAAAAAAAAGTCAAAGGCTTGGAGTGTGGCAGGCAATTACCGTGTTGCAAGGAATAGTTTAAAAAACAGTTATGGCATGTTTTTATGAGGGGACACCTGGAAAAGACTGATTAAGAGACAGCCAGTATGCATGCCTGATTTATGAGGAGTAGGTCTTATTTTAGTAGGAGTTCTTTAGAGGTATTGCTGCCATGGTGCACGAGGGAGATGCCATATAGTTACTTGATTGTCAAGTGTCACTTGATAAGGTACCACAACTATGATTACCAGCTTAGTGAGAGAGAAACACAATACACAGTCAAATAGTTTTCTGAAAATGGGGAATATATGTCTGTCTACGTTCTTACATGGTGCCCATCAGTTTAGGGTCTAAGGAATTGCCTAGATCTGAAAATAACAGATATCAGTCTCTCTCTCTCTTCCTTTCTAAATTAGTTAGCTAGATTCATTCAGGCAAAATACAATCAAAGGGAGCACCTCCAGCAGACAGAAGGTTACAGCTGGGAACCTCCATTTGGTTTAGCATTCATCATATACAAGAAGGTAACTTGCATGGAACAATAATCTGTAAAATAACAGACTGGCTGATGATGCCTGAAGTAGATGGGGTTTGTGTTTTGAGATTCACCCAACATTAATTTTGGAGAAATTTAGATTTTGGTTGAGATCATAGAATCATAGAAGTCGGGTCGGAAGGGACCTTGCAGATCTTCAAGTCCGACCCCCTGCCTGGGCAGGAGGAAAACTGGGCTCAAATGACCCCAGCCAGGTAGGCATCGAGCCGCTTCTTAAAGACCCCCAGGGTAGGAGCCAGCACCACTTCCCTTGGAAGTTGGTTTCAGATCCTAGCCACCCTGACTGTGAAGTAGTTCCTACGGATGTCTAATCTAAACCTACTCTCCAACAACTTGTGGCCGTTATTCCTTGTTATCCCAGGGGGGCGCTAGGGGAAACAAGGTCTCCCCCAAACCCTTCTGGTCCCCCCTAGTAAGTTTATAGACAGTCACAAGGGCCCCCCATAGCCTTCTCTTGTGAAGGCTGAACAGGTTCAGGTCCCATAGCCTCTCACTGTAGGGCCTGCCCTGCTGTCCCCAGATCATGTGAGTGGTCCTCCTCTGGACCCTCTCAATGCTGTCCACATCCCTCTTGAAGTAGGGTGCCCAGAACTGGACACAGTACTCCAGCTGTGGCCTGACCAGTGTCACGTAGAGGGGGAGGATCTCCTCCTTGGCCCTACTTGAGATGCATCTGTGGATGCACAATAGGGTCCGGTTAGCCCTGCCGACCGTGACCTTGCATTGTCTGCCCATGTTCATCTTGGAGTCAACAATGACTCCAAGATCCCTTTCTGCCTCTGTGCTCTCAAGAAGGGAGTTTCCCATCTTATAAGTGTGCTGCCGGTTACTACTGCCCAAGTGCAGCACCCTGCACTTGTCCGTATTGAAACGCGTCCTGTTTTTGTTAGCCCACCCCTGCAACCTATCCAGGTCTTTTTGCAGTCTTTCCCTCCCTACTAGCATGCCCACCTCACCCTGAATTTTGGTATCATCAGCAAATTTGAACAGGTTGCTTTTCACCCTGTCGTCCAAATCACTGATAAAGAAATTGAACAGTGCAGGCCCAAGGACCAAGCCCTGGGGGACTCCGCAGCCCACTTCCCCCCAGGTCGAATATGACCCGTCCACCACCACCCTCTGAGTACGACCCTTCACCCTTCAGCCAATTTGCAATCCATCTGACCGTGTAGGCATTGATGCCACAGTCGTCTAGTTTTTTAATGAGGATGGGGTGGGAGACAGTGTCAAAGGCCTTGCTGAAGTCCAGAAAGACTACATCCACGGCGACACCTGCATCCAGTGCTTTTGTGACCTGATTGTAAAAGGCAATCAGGTTGGTCTGATATGACCTGCCCCTAATGAAACCGTGTTGGTTGCCCTTGAGCATCATCCCCAATGCCGGCCCATCACAGATGTGCTCCTTGATGATCTTCTTAAAGAGTTTCCCCAGGATTGAGGTAAGACTGATGGGCCTATAGTTGCCCAGGTCCTCCCTCTTCCCTTTCTTAAAGATGGGGACCACATTGGCTATCTTCCAATCATCTAGCACCTGGCCCGAGCACCACGTGTGCTCATAAAGCCGTGCCAACGGCCCAGCAATAACCCCTGCTAGCTCCCTCAACACCCTGGGGTGAAGAGCATCTGGACCTGCTGACTTGAACACGTCCAGCCCCTCCAGAAGCACTCTAACCCAGTCCTCCTCAACCTTAGGTCTTGAGGCGTTCCCCTTGAGTCCATCTTGAAACACGGTGGAGGAGTCCCAGTCCCTGCACAAGAAAACAGAGGTGAAGAATTTGTTAAAGATGTCTGCCTTCTCTCCTGGTGCAACCACCAGATTGCCCAGTGCATCTTGCAGGGGCCCCACATTTCCCGGTGCCTTCTTCATCCTCCCTATATATTTGAAAAAGGACTTTTTATTATCTTTGATCTTGGATGCTAGTCCTAGCTCTATGTCCGCCTTAGCTTTCCTAACAGTCTCCCTACAGGCCCAAGCAGCGGAGGTATACTCTTCTTTGGAGATTTTCAAAGGCAATCAAGGGAGTGAGGCTTCAAAATCCTACTGAAATTCAATGCAATTTGCAGGAGGAGGAGCTTAATACCTGATTTTCTAAGGTATGTAGTAGGACTGTGCGAAGCTTCAGTCCCTGATTCGATTTGGTGGGGATTCAGCCCAGTTCAGTGGCTGAATCTCTGAATCCAAACTGAATCAAGAGACCCTTTAATCTCTCGGAATAGAATCAGAAGCCTCCAAATTGATTTGGAGAGATTCAGAAAGATTCGAAGATTCGGACTTAGACACAGCTTTAAATGTTTTTTCTACATACCTCAAGGTACCAGGTGGCTCGTCAATGCTGTGATGCTGGGGTGGATGAAGCATCCCACAGAAGCGCAGGGGGGTCCCCAACAAGCTTGGCAGCAGACCTGGAAGTGGACGAGAAGCATGCTGGGGGGCATCCCCACACCCCCCAGCTCGGCGATTGACACCTCCTAGGTCTGGGGGGGCACCCGGGGTCCCCCTTCAGCCGATCGCTGAGCTGGGGAGGTACAGGGGGCCCCCCAGTGCACTCCCTGGTGGACTTGGAAGTAGACCTGAAGTATTTCCAGTCCACTTCTGGGTTCACCACTGAGCATGCTCAGGGGCAATCAGCATGGGTTCATCAAAGGCAGGTCCTGCCTGACCAACCTGATTGCCTTTTATGACCAAGTAACTAAATTCTTGGATGATGGTGTTGCCGTGGACGTAGTCTTTCTAGACTTTAGGAAGGCCTGTGACACTGTCTCTCACCCCATCCTCATCAATAAATAGGCGACTCTGGCATTGATGCCCACACAGTTGGATGGGTAAAAAATTGGCTGATGGGGCGCACCCAGAGAGCAGTGGTGGACAGGCCGTACTCAAAATGGTGAGATGTGAGCAGTGGGGTTCCCCAGGGCTCAGTCCTCGGGCCCACACTATTTAACATCTTCATCAGTGACTTGGACAAGGGGGTTGAAAGCACGTTGTCCAAGTTTGCTTATGACACTAAGATGTGGGGCAAGGTGGACACACTTGAAGGGAGAGAGAGGCTGCAACTAGATTTAGACAGACTACAAAAGTGGGCAGATGAGAATAGGATGGGGTTCAACGTAGATAAATGCAGGGTGCTGCACCTTGGGAGAAGGAATCCACAGCATACATACAGGCTGGGGAGTTCCCCTCTTGAAAGCACAGAGGCAGAAAAGAATCTTGGAGTCATTATTGAGCCACCAATGCCAGACCGCAGCCAGCAAGGCCAGCCATACCTTGTTATGCATCCAAAGATGCGTCTCAAGCCGATCCAGAGAGGTGATACTCCCCCTCTATGCGACGTTGGTCAGGCCGAAATTAGAGTACTGCGTCCAGTATTGGGCGCCACACTTTAAAAAGGATGTGGCCCTGGAGAGGGTTCAGAGGAGAACCACCCAGTGAGAGGGCAGCAGGACAGGCCCTATGAGGAAAGACTGAGGGACCTGAACCTATTCAGCCTCGGGAAGAGGAGGCTGAGGGGGGACCTGGTGGCTGTCTACAAACTCCTCAGGGGAGATTGTCAGGAAATAGGAAGAGCCCTATTCTCCCCAGCACCACCTGGGGTGATGAGGAACAGTGGTAATAAGCTGATGGAGACTAGGTTTAGGTTAGAGATCAGAAGGCAGTATTTTACAGTTAGGGTGGCCAGAATCTGGAACTAACTTCCCAGGGAAGTGGTCCTTGCCCCTACCTTGGGCAAATTCAAGAGGAGGTTGGATGATCACCTGTCTGGGGTCTTGTGAACCCAGTATTCATTCCTGCCTGTGGCAGGGGGTCAGGCTAGATGATCTGTTCAGGTCCCTCCTGACCCTAGCTACTATGAAACTATGCAGGGACTCCCCACACCTCACCCCCCGGCTTGGTGACTGTGCCTCCTGGGTCTGGGGTGGCACCCAGGGTCCCCCCGTAGCCAATCGCTGAGGATCGCAGCATGCTCCCCAACAGACCTGGAAGTGGACCAGAAGTACTTTGGGGTTCGTCACTGAGCATGTCTGTGGGATGCTCCATTCGTCCCAGCATCGCAGTGTTCACAAGGTGTGCCTGGTACCTCGAAGTATGTAGAAAAAACATTTAAAGCTGTGTTTATGGTCGAATTGATGATTCTTCAAATCAGCATCGAATCTTCAGATTTGGATTCAGCTTACTGGGGACAGTGATCCAAATCAACTAATCGAATCACTTTCCCTGATTTGGGCCGAATCCAAATCCCAATCAAATACAGCCTGCTTCACCCACGCCTAGTATTTAGGTGCCTATAATCTAATTCCCTTTTAAGCTGTTTTGGTCTTGTTTCTCCCCTGTCTTTAAGATGTTTTATTTTCTTATTGTAAGCCTTTGTTGGGAAGGGCTGAAGGGGATGATAGTATTGTTCTCCTTGATCCTTCCAGTCAGGGGGAAGGGCCTGGGCAGGAGTGGACACATCCTGCAGATCAATGCATGGCTGTGCAGGTCATGTCTCCAGCAGGGATTTGGCTTCTTCAACCATAGGATGCTGTTCCAAGAAGAAGGATTGCTGGGAAGAGACGGGATCCATCTGATGAAGAGAGGGAAGAGCATCTTCGCAGACAGGCTTGCTAACCTAGTGACAAGGGCTTTAAACTAGGTTAATTGGAGGCTAGAGACCAAAGCCCTGAAGTAAGTGGGGAAGTGGGAGACCTGGAGGAAACATAAAGAGGAGGGGGCAACAGGGGAGGCCTCCTCATTTTTACTGAGAAAGTAGGGCAATTGGCTAGTTACCTCAGGTGTCTGCACATGAATGCACAGAGCCTGGGAAACAAGCAGGAAGAACTGAAAGTCCTTGCACGGTCAAGGAACTACGACATGATTAGAACAACGGAGACTTGGTTGGATAGTTTGCATGACTGGAGCACTGTAACGGATGGATACAAACTGTTCAGGAAGGACAGGCAGGGAAGAAGAGGAGGAGGAGTTCTACTGTATGTCAAAGAGCTGTATGACTATTCAGAGCTCCAATATGATACTGGAAATAGACCTGTTGAAAGTCTTTGGGTTAAGGTTAGAGGGGAGAGCAACAAGGGTGATGTTGTAGTGGGTGTCTGCTATAGACCACCAGACCAGGAGGATGAGGCGTTCTTCAGACAACTAGCAGAAGTCTCCAGGCCACAAGCCCTGGTTCCCGTGGGGTATTTCAATCACCCTGACATCTGCTGGGAGGCAATACAGCAGGGCACAGGAAACCCAAGAAGTTTTTGGAAAGCATTGGAGACAACTTCCTGGAACAAGTGTTGGAGAAATCAACCAGGGGACATGTTCTTCTTCACCAGCTGCTCAGAAACAGATGTAGAAGTGGATGGCAATTTGGGCAGCAGTGATCACAACATGACTGAGTTCAGGATCCTGACAAAAGGAAGAAAGCAGAGCAGCATAGCATGGACTTCAGAAAAACAGACTTCAACTCCCTCAGGGAACTGATGGGCAGGATTTTCTGGGAGGCCAGTCCAAGGGGGAAAGGAGCCCAGGAGAGATGGTTGTATTTTAAAGAAACCTGACTGAGGGCACAGGAACAAACCATCATGATGTGCAGGAAGAATAGCAAATATGGCAGGTGACCAGCTTGACTTAGCAGATAATTCTTCAGTGAGCTTAGACACAAAAAAGGAAACTTACTACAAGAAATAGAAGAAGCCTGGACAGATGACTAGGGAGAAGTATAAGAATACTGCTTGGTCATGCAGGGATGAAATCAGGAAGGCCAAAGGACAACTGGAGTTGCATCTAGCAAGGGACATGAAGGGTAACAAGAAGGATTTGTACAAGTATGTTAGCAACAACAGGAACATCAGGGAAAATGTGGGTCCTTTACAGAGGGGAAGGCAACCTAGTGACAGATGAGGAGGAAAAGGCTGAAGTATTCAATGCCTTTTTTACCGCAGTCTTCACAGGCAAGGTCAGCCCCCAGACCACTGTACCAGGTAGCACAGTTTGGGGAGAAGGTGAGCAGCCTTCAGTGGTAAAAGAACAGGTTAGGAACTATTTAGAAAAGCTGGACATGTATGAGTCCATGGGGCCAGATTCAATGCACCTGAGGGTGCTGATGGAGTTGGCTGATACGATTGCAGAGCTGCTGACCATTATCTTTGAAAACTCGTGGCAATTGGGAGAGGTCCTGGATGATTGGAAAAGGGCAAATATAATGCCCATTTTACAAAAGGGAAGAAGGAGGAGCCAGGGAACTACAGACCAGTTAGCCTCACCTGAGTCCCTGGAAAAATTATGGAACAGATCCTCAAGGAATCCATTTCTAAGCACTTGCCGGAGAAGAAAGTGATCAGGAACAGTCAGCATGGATTCACCAAGGGCAAACCATGCCTGACCAACCTGATTGCCTTCTCTGATGAGATGACTATCTCTGTGGATGTGAGTAAAGCAGTGGATGTGATATACCTTGACTTTAGCAAGGCTTTTGATACAGTCTCCCAAAGCATTCTTGCAAGCAAGTTAAGGGAGTATGGGTTGGATAGAAAGCTGGCTGAATCACTGGGCTCAATGGGTAGTGATAAATGGCTTCAATGTCTAGTTGGCAGGCAGCATCAAGTAGTGTGCCCTAGGGATTGGTCCTGACAGTAAGGTGCAACCTCAGAATCAGGACTTCCAAGGGCTCTGAATGTTTGAAGTTGTAGGGGTAAGTGGAAGCTGAACTGTGGTAGCTTGCCCCTCAGTGACAAGTCTGTACCCACCATGGCTGACATGGCTGAAATGTCTGAACTAGTCAATTGTACTTGTTTTACAAACTGGATGTTCAGGAGATATCAGTACAGCTCATCAATTTCTTTCTTGGAATGAGGTGGTTTCTGTAGCATTTTAAATATTGAACTTACAAATTTGAAAAAGGAATTGTCAAAGCAGATAAAATATTCTCATCTTGTTCTGGCTGCCATGTGGCTGAAACTGCTTGAATTTGACATTTCCAATGCCAAGATTTGAAAGGAGAGACAAACAGACAGGCAGATCCAGCCAGCCTTACCTCTTATTCTTGTTCAAGGCAACAATCACTACAATGATCTTCTGTTCTACTCATCTTCAAAGTACAAATGTTAAGGTATTTTTTCCCATTACTGGACAAGCAATTCCTCTTTTTAGTACAAGCAAAGTACATACATATGACATCTATATGATATGGCATCAGAATACCTTCCAAAGTTGCATCAAGAAGCCAGCATATAAGGACAAAGGATGAAGAAAGAAAGAAAAGGACAGGATAAGGTCTTTTCATAAATCACAGAAATCTTTTGATGCCTTTAGCTTTGCCTAGGGCTGCAGTGAAAAAAAAAGAGGAAAGAAAATAGGCTATTGGGGCTGCTTCACTATGGGATAAGATGGAAACCTAAAGACAGGGTATGTTTACTGCATTTCCCTGCAAACTGATGGTTTGACCACATCTAAAATAATGACTGCATTCACTTGTGGTCATGAAAAGGATATTGCTACCCTAAGGAGAGGGGCAACTGGGATGATTGCAGGTTCTAAGGAGACTTTAAGGGGATCTGAACAGAAGTTTTCCAAATTAGGAAGGGATTGAACACAGCAGAAGAAGATAAAATTGCTCACACCAGTGCTGGGGAGGTGGGGGAGAAGAGGTTTAAAAGCCATCAGGACACAATCTAACTATTAGTGAAGAGGGAATTCCAGATGAAGCAATCCCCTGACAGGGCAGTAAAACTATAGGGGAAGCTGCCAAAAAGGCCATTGAAGCAACCGATATAAATATGTTAAAGGATGCAGCTAGACATTTTTATTAGAAAAAAGTAGTAGTGGCATGGGATGGGCAATGATTGAAAGAAACAGGAAGGGGAGGATGGAATAAGGTGAGCTGAACAGGGACATGTTTTGGGGACTCCAGACCCTTTTCTAGGGCTGCCTTTCACAGCTGAGATCCAAATCCCTGCTGGATTGATGCTAAGTGGAAATGGATTCTGGCAACACCATCTTAATTTTGCCCATTCTGTGTGGAGCTTTGTGTGCATATAAACTGATACCATTTGATTTTGCCTTAGCTGGCAGTTTCTGCTTTAAAGGGGCCCAAGATTGGATGTTGTGGAAAGAGAGACTGAGGTTTTGGCAGAGTACTATTGGGGGAACTTGCATCTGGGGGTGCTTGCATTGATACGCATTCTACCTAGCTGCAGCCATGAATTAATCTTGACATCCTTTCCCATTGTGTGTATTGTCTGTATACAGAGAAAACCTGACCTTTAAGTCAGATCAAAGCCAAGTTCCCTGGCAGCCAAGATTTTAACAGTGCCAGGATTTTGTCCATAACAGAGCATATCAGCAGCATATCAGAGCATATCAGCATTCAAAGCGTGAAAAGACTGGATCCTAGATACATCACACTGAAGTACTGCAGTGAGTTGTTCTCATCCCATGCTCATCTACCATGGTGAAGCACTTGGGGTCTGCACAGGTTACGAACAAGTTATAGAGAGTTAACAGGAAGCTGGCACTTCTCATATCAGCTGCTCTCTAATAATTGCTATGTGTCTGCCATTATAAACCAAGAGTGAAACCAGTTCAATTTAGCCTCCAGTGAAATAGGGTGTAGATAAAACTTAGATGACTGCAATATTAAGCAAAAATTTTCAGATGAGACAAAAGGCAGGATTCAGTAGGATTTATGTTCCTAATCCCTGTAGATTTTTTAAAATCTCAAGCTAAACAACCAAATAAGCAGAGAGAGTGAAATTGTAGATAGATCCCTAGGTAGATCTGTTTCTACCCTCCCACTGAAATGGGCATGGGCTCCCACTGAAATAACTAGCAGGTCCACGTACCAGGAGCGTACCTGATATGCATGGCATTTTGAATCCTTTAAAAATAAACAAAAAAGAATAAAACAGTAACAATCAAAGCATGAAAAACTAAACTAGTTCACAGTATTCCTGCTGTGACAAGAACTGGTCTTGTATACTGTCCCTTGTATACTGTCATACAATAATGTATGAATTTCTATCCTAATGTGCAGCAGAAAAAGCAAAAAGATACACATTTCTACAATGAATGATCAGCCTGAGGTTTTCCATTTGGCTGATTCTCCTTGCCATTTCAGAAGAATTCACAACACACAGGAGGCAAAGTATCATTCAGCAAGGGCAACAGAAGACCTCCCATGCATAGACTTTCGATCAAGTCTTTACTTAGGGAAAGATCTTTTCTATTTTACTTGAATATGATGAGCTCTGGATGTCAGTGGAACAAATGTTTCCCCAGTACAATTTTTTTTTGCTTAAAGCCTGATTTGGCAAACAGGTACTCCTATCACTACATATGTGTAATGCAATCTGGATTTCTTTATGATCCATGTTAAACATCTAGTCCTTTTAAAAATTCCACTGCACCTGCCATCTTGTGGCAACAAGTTCCACAGGTTAATTGGGCTTTCCAGCCATCCTTTGAAAATGGAGTATCTTTCCCAGAGCCATGCCATCCATGTTTGCTTTCACTCCTGGCTTCTCTGGTCCACTTCTGAACCTAATGCCCATTTTCTTATACACACCACAAAGATAACAAATCCCTTCCAAACCAACATCTGCAGGGACTGGCAAGGATGTTGGAAAGGGTGAACAGGGCATGGAAAGTTTCCTACAGCCTTGGGCTTGAACAGGCAAGATGAAAGCAGGCTGCCAAATTCTACAGTTTCTCTGCATTTGGCCAGGCACATGAGAAAGACAGCTGGCCTACATAATTCAGGAGAACTGGCTGGCCTCCCCCAGGGACTAGTATTAGAGACATTTCCACTCCAGAAAGTCCCAGTCCAAAGAAACCCTTAAAGGCTTGCTTAACTTTAAGCATGTGGGTAATTAAGAGGGCTATTCAGAGGATAGCTTCACAACACAGTGAACCAGTAATTGTAGCACTCACTAACAATGTTAGTTAGATCCAGCTAAAGCAGGTTTTTAGCATAGTCTTTAGCCACAAGAGTACGGATACTACAGAAACCCTGGAAAATATTCTGGCTGTGTCCCAGGCTACAGCCTGGATTGCCATATTTTATTCTTATTTTTGTCTATGCAAACTAGATTAAACTAAGTCATGTTATGCTCACACCTTCATTTTGCTGTCTAGCCATAATCTAAGTGCACTTAAAGTTAAGCATATGCTTAGTGTTTTGCTAGACCCAAGAGATCTGTAACAAGATAAAAATTTTAAGCTTGTGAAAGAACAAATAGGATAAAATGTTGCATATGCTCCTCAGTCATTAAAATTAGATGCTTCAACATGTAGAAAAAAGAAGACCTGCTTTCTCTAAGTACTGTACTGATTTTTCCTGGAAGCCTGGGAAAATCTGGGGAACTTTCTTGTCACTGTCTATAGTAAAGAGATGAAGGGAAAACCCTGTTAAATAGGTGTTTGTTGCAGGAGAACATGAAAAACAGTTCAATAAGGAAAGCATATCCATGTTTATATATACAGTATATAGAATAGTTCTGATATCTAGCACCTGATTCTCTCTTGTCCTACCCCTTAAGGAGTCATCAGTTTACAAATTAGACTCCAACTAGAGTTGTCTGTAATCAGTATCAATGAACACCAAGCCATAAGCCATCCAAGATTTAGAGGGCAATGTGGAGTCTATCATGGTGAAAATGGAGAGTGTAAAATAGGCAAAGAATGAATATCAGACCTGTAGTTAATGTAAATTCACACTCATCCCCTGATGGTGAAATGTTGTGCTCATTTCAGTGCTCGACTTCTCTCATTCCACAGGTAGGGCTTCTTCAAGTGGAAAAAAGGTTTGAAAGTTTTTTTAGAGTGGAAATCCCCGTATAACTCTAAGACAAGATCCTGGGGGAATTTACAGTGGAGAGTTCTGTATAGTGTCTTTGAAAGTGATAGAGTAAAGCAGGACTGGGAAAGAAACTGGTGACTTCAAATTCAATAACAAAGAGCTTCCCTTACCTGGCACCTTACCCCAATCATTGGAGAGGATCACAGAGAAGCTGTCACTTGAGGATCATATAACTGCTCAGGAAAGCAGGGTGTTGGATTAGAAAACACAAAGTTTGATTTGGAAAAGCAGATTCTGTGTTTCTAATACATATGTACATGCCCATAAGTTATATATACACCCTGCTTCTCTGAGCAATTAGTACATTCATATGTAGTATATATGTATGTATGTGCCCACATCTACATGAGATGCTGACTGAGCAGTAGCTTGTTACTACTGAGCAGTAGTGTCACGTGTCATGAAGCGTGACGCGAGGCTATTACACAATAGTAATGAGCTACTGTACAGTTAGCATCATCTAAAAGCCGTTTGGCAACACTATTGCACAATAATTCCAGTTACTGTGCTGTGATTTAGTACTTGTGTATGCAAGTACTAAATGAGTGCACAGTAACAACTGTGCAGTCAGCGTCTCGTGCAGATGCAGCCACTATATATGTATGTATGTATGTATGCATGTATTATGTATATCATTCCTCTGCTCCTGACTTCTATACTTTCCCACACCCCAACTTGCTCATTGTTTCCATAACATTTCCAGGAGTGTCTTGAAAGATGCCAAAGCATTTGCTGTCAAGACCCAAGCGCTCAAAGAAAATGCCTTCCTCTGGGGCTGTTTTATCTAAAAATCACATGTCATTTTTAAGTACATAAGAAGTGACATTCTGGGTCAGACCACAGGTACAGCCAACCAAAGCTCCTGTCTCTCATAGTTCTGGCTGCATTTTCCCCCACACCTTTTATTTTACATGCTCCCCTTCCATAGTCCCATAAAGTCCAGGGACCTTATAGTCAACCTCCTCCTGGTCCTGGCCAAGGTCTCCATCTGCCAGAGGGGGGACCTGGACAACCCTAGGGTTGTTTTCTCTTTCCTTGTCCAGTCACGGCTCCAGGCAGAGCTCCACTGTGTGGTGTCCACAAGCTCCTTAGATGTGTTCAAGGATCAGTGAGTGCTAGCTGGTGTTCTCTGCTTGGCATCCTCTCTTGGGACCCTAACTAACCTTTGACCTGCACTCCCATTCCTGTTTTTTCAACCTTTGTCCCAAGCATTCAGTTATTATACATTTAGTGGCTTCCCTCTCGCCATTGAGGGAGGCTTGCAATTGCTCACTCTGCCTATATAACAAATAAATCTGCCTCTCACAGTGACAGAGAGTGGATGCTAAGGGAAAAGTCTTTAAGGACCTGTCCAGACTAATCCACCCCCTGCCCTCTCCCATTACAACTTCCAATGTTCAGAGGCCTTGGAAGTCCTGATTTTGAGGTTGTACCTTACTGTCATCTTTAATATCTATTGATATAAAATATAAATATTGATTAAATATCTCCTCTTGAACCCGGTTAAATTATTAGCCTCTACAACATCCTGTGGCAACCAATTCCAAAAGTTAATTACTTATTGCTGAAAAAGAACTTCCTTTGGTTCATTTTAAACTTGGTACCTCATAGCTCCATTGCTTGTCACTTACTTCTAGTATTGCGAGACAGAGTAAATGGCAAATCCTTATTCACTTTCTCCAAGCCATTCAAGATTTTATAGACCTCTATATCACATCCTCCCTCAGTTGTCTTTTACCTAATCAGGAAAGTCCTAGCCTAATTAGTTTCTCCTTGTATGAAGCCTCTACCTAACGTTGATCATCCATGTTACCCTTCTCTATACTTCTAGTTTCACTCTATCCTGTTTGAGATAGAGGGAATCAGAACTGCATGAAGTATTCAAGGTGTAGACATACCACAGATTTAAACAGTGGTATAACAATGTCATTTGTTTTGTTTTCAATTCCTTCTGATACTAGCATCACCACTCCTTTCTTTAATGCTTTTGTGGTATCTATGTCCCACAGAAATGTCTGGGATGATGGCTTATTAACTGTCCCTTCTATCCCTTTTCCCTTTGCAGCTCCTTGATTTTTTTTTCTCATTTCACATTAACTAATGAAGTGGCAAGCGAGAGGGCTATAAAAGGGATGACCCTTCTTTTCCTCACTCCAATATTCTATGATCTCACATGTTTCAGTTGCCTCTGACAAGCTCTTTGCCTGCAGGAGGTGGCTGATCTCTATTGGCGAATGCTGTGGTCAGTCCCAAAGCCCCATGCTTTATACTGAATATAGCTGTATCACTAAGTTGTGCCAGCTTCTCTCTCTACCTAATACAGCCTTGTGAAGTCAGTCCAGGAATCTGATCTTGAATTATGAACCTGGCAGAAAGGATTTAATCTCCTGTACAATTAGTGGTAAAGATGTATCTCTAGAGATATAAGTAAATGGACAGGGCTTCCGACATTCATTTTTTTTTCAGTGGCAGTTCAATAATTCTCTAAATCCAACTTGGGATGGCTCTGCAATTATTTTGGAAATGGGGGGAAATTCAAAACTAAGTCTGTGTTGTCCCTTGAAGTGGACTCAAATGGAAATAAAATCCCTTTACAGAGTGTGCTTTGGATGGCCTTTCGCAATTCATGTCCAAAAATTCCTTTGAAAGCTCAAGTTAGCTGAAGTCCAGCATTGACTCTGCAAACTTGTGCTGCAGCCCAAGCACATTCAGATGAAGAAAAGGATTTTAAAATGTGGTTTCAAACCCTCCATTTATTAAATGGACTGAAAAAAAAACTACATAGAAAAAACATACAATATTGCCTTTGAAGAGAAGGAAAACTCTTGGATGCTGTGGCTTCTTGTGCTTACTGTGATAGGGAAGTGCCGTATGTGCCCTAGGAAAGCTACCAAAATTTTCTCTTGGGTTATCTTGGTTTATGCATTAAATGGGGCAGCATGGAGGGAGTGATAAGACAGTGAATTAAATTAAACTTGTTAAGGGAGGTCACAAGGTGGATGATGCTTTTATGTTGGAAATATAAACATAATTGTCATTTTTTAAAATAAAAAAATCATTTTTTGTTAGGCTCTCCAAACTGAGTTCGGATTATAACCCTCCCATACAATGCTGCTATAAGTTACAACAAGAAAAACTGCCTAGTTTTTCATTCATCTCTCTCTCTCTCTTTGTCTACCTAAATACAATGACTATACAGTATCTTTATTCTGACTCCATAGAGTTCAAATCAAGTCTGGTTTTATACACTTGGGCAGGAATATAAATGGGAAATAAGTGTCCTTTAAACTTCTAGGCAATTTCTCTAAACCTTTTATTATGGGAAAGTAGGGAGGAAGGGACCTCATGAGGTCATCTAATCCAACCCTTTGCTCAAGGCAGGATCATCCCTGACTAAACATCCCCAGCTAAGTCTCTGTCTCATCTTCTCTTGAAAATTTCCAGGGATAGTTTCCATAGTCCCTCTAGGTAGCCTATTCTAGTGTTCAACCACCTTGATATTCAGAAAGTTCTTCTTAATTCAACCTACATTTCCACTGCTGCACATTGAGGCCATTGCTCCTAGTTCTAGTCACTAAAGCCAGAGAGAACAATCTATTTCCATCCTCTTTATAATCACTGTTCAGATATTTGAAGTCTGTTACCAAATCCCCCTTCAATCATCTCCTGTTCAGACTAAATAATCTTTGTTCTTTCAGCTTTTCCTCATAAGGTATTTCCCAAGATCTAGGTGTATGAGGGTAAACAGATACTGCATGCCTCCTACCCCAGCCTAACCCTAACTGGACAGAAAATAGGTAGGATTTGACTTTTGCTCCATCCTCATCAATGTACCAGACTGGCTCCAGACTAAAGGCAGCAAATTACTTTTTTGGAGTAAGTGGGATGCAAAAAAGACAGCTGTGCCAAACTGAGGCACAAATCCCATGCTGTCCTGAATGGGCATGTCCAGATGAGCACACGTGCACTCGAGAACCCAGTGTCAAAAAAACCCACGCCTGAAAAAAGCTGGGCAGCACACATGGTAGTAGTGTGCACTACGTGAAATTGGAGCCTGGCCAGCTGGAGCCACACACCAACTGCTGGCCAGGCTCCATGCACTGGATCGCCACCCCTGGAGTCCCAGGAAGCCCCCAGAACCCCAGGAAAGGTTGCTGGGGCCAGCCCAGGTGCTGGCCCCAGCCTCTCCTACCCCACCCAGGGCAACTTGCTGAGTGCCAGAGTGTGTGTGCGCAAGTGTTTCCCTGGGGATAAGTAGCAGTAGCACAATTATGTGCCGCTGCTATGTGTACCCTGGAAAATGCATGTGTGTGCTTCTGGAAAATGCATGGACATGCTCATGTGGTGCAGTTACGGACCATTCCTTGCTCAAGGCAAGAGTGAATAGCACAATATTGCCTTTTGTAGAAAAAAAGAAATCACCTCTGGAACTCTACAGATGTTAAAAGATGTTATTCTGTGTGCATTTAAGAACTGAATCAAACTAACGGTAGAGCCTATTATGAAAACTTTGCCATCAATAGCTACAACCTTCCATCAGCCACCTAAGAGTTAAGTCCTCCCTGCACGTGTACAACTGCAAAAATACCCCAAGAAGCAGCAAAGAAATATTTTCCTCTTAAATTCCGATAAGGAGTGAAAATGTGCAACTCATTCCATATGATGGCTGAGAGCCATGAGCCAAACGGAAAGCGGCTGAGTCTGCCAATGTGTAAGAACTTGCAATCCTGATAAATGAGCATGCTGCTTTGGGAAAGCCAGAGCCGGATTCACTTTGGAACGAAGAAGAAGGAGGAGTCGAAAAAAGTTCGGAGACTCAAAAAAAAAGTTGCAAAACTCCAACCAATTTTTCATGTTTGCTGGCAGCAAGAATTTCTGGAAATGTCTCACTTGTCAAAGATTTAACCAAGCTGGGATGTTTGAGGACAAGACATTATGCAGGAAAAAAGCATGAGGAGGGGGTATCCCTTGTCTCCCTCTTTACATGGAGACAGCTGCAGTCTTTTAGGGCAACCACAAGGGCCAGGATGCAGTGTGAGAGAGCTGGGGGCAAAGTATTCTGGAGTCAGGGGATACGGCTGAACTTCCAGAAGACAGTCAAACTAAAAAAGTCTTTTTACCATAGCAAAAATGACATTTGCTGACACTCATCTCAGGAAGCCTCCCTTTCCATTCAAAGAAAAATCAGAAACAAATAAATCAGCCCACAACCCAACAACAACCCACCCATACTCTCTATCAGCTGGAAATATTACTACTGCTATTAATTTTACATGGAAGGAGCTCAGGATGATGAACCACAATGAGATCAGCACAGGTAGTGCAATTACTGCAAATCGTAAGTGTGAAATTGCACAGCTAATCATGCACTTGCACAAGTAACCAAGTACCTGATGTTGTATTAGCACACCCAAATACCCAATTTGATTACACAAAAAAAGCCAAAAAATGAGATCTGAATGCAAATACCGCATCACTTTTGTGAAGCTAAAACGTTTTTTAAAATGAAATCAATCACCAAGAGTCAGATTACATGACTGTAGTGCTGTTATAAGATGAGGAGGTAAATAGCAAGTTAACTGATCAACACTATCTGCCCAGATGGTAGAAAAGAATCCCTAAAGATTTCTACTTTTCCTAGATACTTGATTAGGTAAGTCAGAAGTGGGCATCTAAGGCCCCAGGGCTTCATCTGGTGCATGAAGAGTCTGGATCTGGCCCGTGGTGGCTGGGGGGATTGGTGTCAGAGATATTGGAGCATTCTTGTGCTGCATTCCACCTTTCATCTCCTCTTCCTGCTTTCTTCTTCCACTTACCATCACCACCGAACTTGTCTTTGGTCAGTGGCCACATGAATCTGTGGCACTTTGTGGTGACAGAAAGTGGAGATTGCAGGGCATGCATGAGCGAGCAGGCAATCAGTGTCCCACAACAATAGCTGGGTAGCAAGCACTAGCCTGCCATGTGGAAAGGCTGTCCACCCCTGTTCTAAGTATATACCATACACTTACATTTGTTTAGCTGCCAAGAGTCAAGTATGATCTCTCACAGCAGCTGCTGATAATACTCGCCTCCAAAATGGTATATGGAGCATTGGAGAAAAAATGGTCCTGGATGTGATTTCCCAATGTTTGTGTTAGTTATTATGGAAGCTTTCATTGCGGTAGGCACTGCATGCATATGTACTAGAAGACAGCCTGTGCCCTGCAAAGTTTGCAGTAGAAGTATAGACAGAAAAATGATGGGCAGAGAAGCCATAAAAGCAATGCCAATATAGCCAAGCTCCTAATAACAGGCACATAGCAGAGGCAGAGTCGAGGAACCCCAGTCTCCTCATTAATAGTTCATTACCCCATCCATTGGACTATGCTGCCTCTTCATGATTATTCATCTCTTTCCAAGTAAATTTGTATCTCTGCTGTAGCACAACAAACATGATGAAGATGCTTGGAAATGTCTCTCTGAATAAGCTGTTGACCTTTGTGGGGTTGGAGAAGGTCCATTCAAGGCTGACTTAGCCCAGCCATTATTATATGCTTCAGTTCATGAAACACTCAGCTTCTCAGTCCTGAATCCAGCAAAGACTTATTTGGCTTGTCCCTGACCTGGACCTTGTAACCTATACAGGAGCCCACAGTCAAGGGTAAGGGAGTCAGAGAATCAAGTGTGGGAGCAGGTCCAAAGAAAGCAAGTGATGTTTTAATATAAGAAAATGGTAAAAAGAAAATTTAGATATTGGCATTCTGGGAATTTGCCTCATTCCTTTCCATTCTAAATCACTCACCACTGAAAAACACAGGCACCAAATTTAGAGCCTTAGATGTCTTGCATTTACTTATCAGAAAAGTGAATGTAAAGTGGTCATAACATATACTCCATAAGTCACAGTGGCCCTATTTCAGGCCTACTTTAATCTCCTTTTGCACAATGTCTAACTCCACAAGCTCTGCCGATTCATATTTTAAAGGTATGCCTAGTCTAATTGGGATTAAGATGCCTACAATCTGCTTGTAGGTGCTTATTGCCCTCCTTGTTCTCCCTTCTTATCTTTAGCAACCTGTGGAGTCCCCAAGCTAGTGCCTAGAAAATTTGAGCCATGGGAACCTTCTGACTGAGCAGGATAGTCTCAATCAATGTTATTCCACAGTGAGGAACCAGTGAGAGCTTTGTAGTGCCAGTTGCACCACCGCTAGTATTAATCCAATCAAAAGCAACTTCAGCAAGGGAGTTCTAAGAGAACAGCCCCTTTCTCTAGTCTATCATTTCAATCAGATGAAATTCCAGGTCACTTAAATATGTTTGTAGGTCTTTTTAAAATGCCTTTCAATGCAAGTAACAAATCCATCAAGGCCCATTCAGGACGAGGATAGCTGTCAGCTCTGCTTAAATGCATACACGTGGTGGGCAGTAAATCTTCCCCCTTGTCCAGCTTTATCCCTTCAGCATAGCTGAGCAGTTTCATGCAGAAGTTAGTGAGCAGTCAAATTAATTCCCTCAAGAGGATTATACTTCAATCTGATATGCCGAAGAGATGTTGCAGGTCTTTTTATGAAGATCGAAGCTCGCAGTAGAGGTTCCCACTGACCCCAAGATAAAATCACCAGCTACTGTCCACCTCTGTGAAATGTGTCTTGGCCTCTTCATTTGTTTATGTTACTAGATTATAGGATTATATGATAGCAATGTTTGCATAAGCAGGGGACTGGATACCAGTTTCTGTCCAATAAGCAATGTCTCTATGAATAAAATCAGAACCGGGCATTACCAAGGATCGTCAACCTGCATCATCAGGCCAACACTGGAGCATGGAATTAAAGATAAATTTGGGGCTCTGTCCTCAGCTGGGGCAAATCGATGTACTATATATGTTCACATACCATGTACTCCTAAATAAAACACAAACTTTGTTTTTGTAAAGCAGAATATAGAAAAAAAGATTTTTCTAGAGTTGTGGCCTACTGTATAACATACGATGAGTCCTCCTGGAAACAAAGCAGCCGCTGACAGATGTGAACCCCTTCCCCCCCAACCCATGCCCCCCCCCCCCCCCCAAAAAAAAAACCCCAATGCTTTATTGAAAGATGAAGCATGTCAGTCTGACCTGGCTTGCCCAATGTCTGCATAGATCGCATGCTTCAGCAGGGCTTTTTGGTGCTTTTATCTAATTGCTGATTCAATTAGCTATTAGATAAACGTGCCAAAAAGCCCTGCTGAAGTGCACAATCTATACAGGCATTGGGAGAGCTGGGTCAGACTGATGCTATGCCTCTTCTGGCATGCACTGTGCTTGGTGATGGGGCATGCTCAGCTGAAAGTAGAGCGCTTTTTTGGTCGTTTTTTTCATGTTTGTAAGCAGCCTGAGTGTCCAGGACGTGTGGCATCCCAGGAGACAGTCTGGGTGAGGCAACAGGAACTTCTGGTGTTGCAGAAGAGCAACAAGGCTAGGTCCCAGGCCCTTGCAAAATTCTTGCTTGTTTACTGTAAAAAGTTATTTACATAATTTCCTGTAAATAAGAAAGTATTGTTTCCACACCACAAACCTCATCAAGATCTCACAGACTGTGCGCAGCAGCTCACTTGTTCTGAGCCAGGTTCTATGACCCCCTGATTCTTTCTGTGAAAAAAAGTCAGCTTCCACACTTAACACATACACTCCCATTTTGGAGGGCTGTTATTTGGGGGGGGGGGGATGGGGGGGGGGCGCGGGGAGGTGCAGAAGCCTGAGCCAGAGCACATTAAAACAGGACCTGTTTCAACTTGGCAAAGCTGGTGGCGGACTTGTTGAGTCCACGTAAATACAGTAGCTACATGTAGCTACATGCTAGAAACTAAAGATCCTTTTCTTCAGTGTCAGTCTAGCCCAAAAATAACTACGTGAAACCAGTGTCTTCTTATGTCACAGGTCTATCAAATGGAAAAGGCTCAATGCAGCAAGTGTCATTACTGTAATGCCATTGTACAGCTCATGAGAAATTGTCTTTCCATGTTGAGTCAATAAAGAAATGATTTTGAGAGGCAAAACTGGGTGTGTCTACCCATGTGTATTTTCTGCGCAGTAACCAAAATGACTGCACAGTATGGGCATGTGTCTACATGTGCACACCCATATTGTGCAGTAAATATGGTGACTTACACTGACTTAAGCGTACATTTGATACCTGCATCATGCAGGTATCAAATTTACGCCCAGTTAGTTAATGCTCAGTAATGCACATGTAGATGCATTACTAGGCAGTAATCCCAGGGGCCAGTCTGAGCCCAGACCCAGGGCTCCTGGCTGGCTGCCTCTTCTAGCTTCAATTTGGGACTAAAGTTAGTCCCAAGTGCTGGCAGCTGTCTCTGGCTTCAATTTGGGACCAAAGTTAGTCCCAAGTGTTGGCAGCCATGTGGGGCTGGAGCTCCCCACAGTGGCCACAGGAGCACATGGCAAGCTGCTCTGACCTGGAACTAAATTTAGTCCCAGGTAGCCTGCACGTGTAGACACCAGCCTATTCCTGCTTACTGTACAGTAATTTGCTAAGCAGTAAATTTAAGCTGGCATAAATGCATGTGTAGACACACCCACTCTCTAGTAAATGGGGCACTAGGTTAAGACTAAGAAGCCCTGGGTTCTACTGCTGATTATCCCACTAGCATCCTGCATGAGCTTGGACAATCTGCATCACTTCTCCGGGCCTCTGTTTTTCTTTTGTCTTGTTTATGTATCCTGTAAAATCTTTAGGGCAGGGGCAGCCCCTTATACATGTTTGTCCAGTGTCAACATCGAAGGACTCAAGGACCCAGTCAAGTAAGTCATCTTCCAAAAAGCACCTCAATGAAAACCTGGTGAATTCCAATAAGCAACAATTGGAGAAAGTCCACAGTGTTTGGAGTGTCTTTAAGTCCACTGTCATCAGTGCCTGTAAAGAAACAGTTGGATTCTCTTCCAGGAAACATCAAGACTGGTTTGATGAGAATGACCAGGGCACATGACTTATGAAGAAAGGCTGGGTTACTAGGCTCATTTAGTTTAGAGAAGAGAAGACTGAGAGGAGATTTAATAGCAGCCTTCAACTACCTGAGGGGAGGTTCGAAAGAGGATGGAGCTGACTGTTCTCAGTGGTGACAGATGACAGAATGAGGATCAACAGTCTCAAGTTGCAGCAAAGGTAGTTTAGGTTAGATATTAGGAAGAATGTTCTCACTAGGAAGGTAGTAAACACTGGAACAGGTTACACAGCACAGGTCCCTTCTAAGCCTAATTTTCTATGATACTATAACCAGGAGATCCAAGAGTTGATCAACCACAAGCACAAAGCCTTTTGTGCTTGGCAGAATGACATCAATTCCAAGCAAAAGAAACTGAATCTCAAACAAGCCAAGGAAGAGGTCCAAAGGAAGACCCACGATATGAAGAACAGACAGTGCGAAGACTAGGTGAAAGAGATTCAACATGTTTTTGAATGCCACAAAAGTCACCTACTGTCTGAACACTCAGGGACCAACTCCCTTGAGACCTAAGAATGGAGGAGACCTGATCAAGGAAAGGGGAGCCATCAATGCCTGTCAATTGACAAAGACCTTCTCAGTTGAAATTCTGTTGTTCATAAGAGTATTCTCAACTCCGTCCCACAACCCCCAGTCAGAGGCAAATTCAGAATCCCTCCAACCCTTGATGAGGTGAGGAAAGCCATCAAGCAGATGAAGAAAGACAAGGCATCTGGAGCTGATGGAAGCTCCACCGAAATCTTCAAGCAGAGGGGAGAGGAGCTGACATCACAGTTCCATACCCTCATCTTCATGATCTGGAATGATGAGAAAATCCCAGATGACCTCAGGGACACCATAATTGTAACAATATTCAAGAAAGGAGACACGTCTGGCTGTGGAAATTACAGAGGGATTTTCTCGCTGTCTACCAGAACACTCCTGAACTGTCTCCTTCTACTTGCTGAAGAGCTCCTCCTAAAATGTCAGTGTAGGATTAGGGTATCAAGAGACACAACTGACATGATCTTCACAGCTCACCAGCTGCAGGAAAAATTCCAGGAACAACATAAACCTCTCCACATGGCCTTCTGTGTCCTCACAAAAGCCTTGAACTCTGTCAACCGAGAAGTGCTGTGGAGGATCCTTCTGAAGTATGGATGTCAACCAAAATTCATCACCATTCTTTGCCTTCCCCATGATGGTATGTGAGCAGTGGTTCTCAGTCATGGATCTATCATAGATCCCTTTGAGGTTAAGACAGAAGTTAAGCAAAGCTGCATCATCCCTGTAATACTTTTCTTGATATTCTTTACCATGATGCTACATCTGACCACCAACAAGCTTCTAGTCTGAGTAGAGCTAAACTACTGAACAGATGGTAAATTGTGTTTAATCTCAGCACACTCTGAGCCAAAACAAGACTACTCCAACCTTGATCAGCAAGCTTCAGTATGCTGATGATGCTGTAGTCTCTGCCCACTTGGAAGCTGACTTTCGGGCAATTGCCAACATCTTTACTGAGGCATGCAAGAAAATGGAACTGATGCTTAACATTCAGATGACTAAGGTCCTCCATCAAGAAGCTCTTAATGAGCAGTCCCCGGCTCCGGTAATTCATGTTCAAGGTGAGACTCTGGAGAACATTATTTCCCTTACTTCAGAAGCCATCTCCTGCAGAAGGCTGACATAGGCAAAGAAATCCAGTATCAGATAGATGCACCAATGTTAGCTTCCTTTCACAAACAATCACCATGAGCATCGAACCAATGGTCATCTGACATCAACTTATCTGGGCCAGCCACATCATCTGAATGTTTGACTCCAGACTCCCAAAACAAGTTTTATTCTTCCAGCTCAGCAATGTATGTGCTCAAGAGGAGGGCAGAGAAAGCACTTCAAGGATATCCTCAAGGCCAACCTGGAAAATGCAACATCAATATCATCTCACAGGAGAATATTGCCCAGGACCACCCAAAATGGAGGAAGAGTTTGCTGCAAGGATCTCAGTACTTTGAAA
Source organism: Alligator mississippiensis (assembly GCF_030867095.1). NCBI lineage: Eukaryota > Metazoa > Chordata > Crocodylia > Alligatoridae > Alligator > Alligator mississippiensis. The sequence continues at coordinate 25,228,860 of NC_081833.1, forward strand.
CCTTACAACAACAACAACAAGAGACAGAAAAAAGTGGGAGTGGCAAAAATAGTGTGTTGTGGACCAAATCAAGAATCTGGAGCCACCCACCCCACATGGAAACACATGCCTGAGTTGCAGAAGAGTCTGTTGATCCCAGATCAGCCTCATTAGCCATCTTCAGGCCCACAGATAAGCCAATCAAGAAAGACAGTCAACCTTGACTGTGAGGGACTGCTGAAGAAGAAGTGTCTAGCACAGTGAATCTTGATCTTGGGTAGGTGCACTAAGTGTTACCATGGCACTAACAACAGATGACAACTGAAGATTTTGTTGATTTATCTCCTGACTCAGCAATTCTTTAAATGTAAGTCTCAGGTTCTGATGCTTGAATTATTCATTGCACACCAAAGATTGTTTTGCTTCCTTTAAGAGGGATTCAGATGCCCTCATATGTTTTGTTAGATCTGCTGTGCTTGGTTTGTTCCTGACTAGAGGGAAAAGTAAGGGGGGGCCCTCTTTTTCCCCCACTCACAGCTGTCAATCATAGCAGACTATGATTGAAGATCTTCATATTATGCTTGCCTTCTCTCTTATGCACCTTGATTGCCAGTAAACCAACCATCAGTGCTCGCATTGAGTCATCAGCACTGAGCCTCTAAACTAACACCTTGTTGAGATGAACAAGACAGTTTCCATATCTCCCCATCCTTACAACACACATCCCTCCCTTGTATAAGAGGTACTGTTTCAGGAGCTTCACGAATTCAGAAAGGCATCACTTGTTTAGTAGGTCTTAGGTTACAAAGTCAAGGTTTTCTTCATAACAACAACAGTTAGGGACTTACTACTTTAAAGGAAAGCTCCAATTTTGGAGCACCAGCTTGAGGTTTGGGAGAGGTGCCCATTTGTGAAGCTAGTCACACTCAAATCCACTCACTCTCAAATCCAGACCTGATCTGGGATTCTGGCTCAGTCCATTAGATCGACAAGAACCACCCTTAAAGTACAGGTATTGATGCTATAGGTACAGATGAAGGTCTGAACTCTTCCACAGCTTAATTAGGGTTCCTGCCATAATAATAGCCTTTTGTCTAATCCTGGCACCAAGGACAGTCATAAGTTTACACCAAGAAAGGATACATTCTCTACCAAACGGCAGGGTATGCATATGACTGAGATGGGTGACTAGTGATCATGGATACTTCAGTCCTTGGGTGTCCAGCATCAGTGGCAGAGGTGCTGAGTATGTGGGGACCCAAGGGCCCTGGCCCCCCTCAGGAAGACAGCTGTCACCTGAAATGTGTAAAACTTTCCACGTGTCCATCCTCTTAGCCCCTGCCCCTCCTCAGCAAAAATAAAAGTTTCGCCTATGTTCAGCGGGGTGGATTTTCAGAAAGCACAAAGCACATGCTCTTGGTCTTCCAGTGAAAAAGCTTAGCCACCTTTGTTGTAACAGATAAAAGGCATTACATGTGAAGAAAAGTGAATTATAGAAACATTTTGACACAACTATTCATTGACTCATGATTTGTAGGCACACCCATTAACATTTTCATGACTGCTTTCCTATATCTAGCCTCCTGAATCTCAGAGGATCTGCAAAAAAGCTGTCTTTTTGCCAGCTGTGGAATTTTCTCTTCAACTTCCTACAGAGATCCCCAGTAGAACCACCAGCCAGGACTTCCCCGAGTCCCTAGTCTCCACAAAACCTACAACATATAAAGCAGTACAGAATAGGCAACATATAAAGCACTACATGCAAAAATTAATACTTGTCACTCATGGACTAAAACAGATAATGGGTGAAATCCTAGCCTCCCTAGAAGTTGACCCAATTTATACCTCTTCAGAGTGACACATCTCCAGGAATATCAGGTGTATTTGTAACCATGCTCCATCACTACTCAGCAATTAATTTAGGGATCACCAAGAACAAAAAAAATTGGTTCTGAAGTGCCTTTTGAGAAACAGTCTACTTATATGTACTGTTTGGGTGTGGCTAACCCTGGCACTACCAGCTCCTGAGAATTGGCCAGCGGTTGGAAGAGAAGAAAGGGACTTGATTGCTTAATCCTTTCAGCTAAGCAAAATCATCTGCACTGGCAAATTCATAAGGAGATGTAATTCACTGCTTGTCAGCCAAGGATATTAAATTAAGCAATTTTCATCAGATAACACATCTTCTGGTTCATGTAAAATGTCCAGCAAATCGCTGAGCTCATAATTCAGCCTGATTGAAAGTGAGCTGCTAATCCATTTCACTTTGTAGATATGCCATAGAATGGCAGAGAGGCTGTCTCTGCAAGATATTCCCATTTCAGCCATGCATATGCTCCTCCTAATACTCTCCTCCCTTCCCTACATCCTGCTTTCTCTCTCTGCCCGTATGCAAGGTCATGTTTTTATTCAGATAGTGCTGACCCTATGATGCCACATATCATCCTGGAAATCATGCCTTGGGCTATCTACTAACTGGGGAATTCTTTTAGGTGACACTTTTCCTAGTCTTGGGAAACCCTATATTTATGTTTCAGTTCTCCTCCTCACTTCTACTATTTATAAACACTGACTTAGGAAATCTCCAATAGGGTGATAGTGTCCATTTAGTTCCAAGGCAGGATTGGCAAGGCTTATAACCTGGCTGTTGGGGGCTTTAATGAGACTGCATGCTACACTGGGGGAGGTCCAGAGTTGCACTACCTCAGTCAGACCACCAGGAGGAATGGTGCCTTAATAAAGGTGGACTCCCTGCTTTGTTCTACCATTCTTGAGGAGAATGTAATGCCCTATACTCGCAGACAGCTAATTACACCCAAAGCCTTCTTTTTCAGCACGGCATGCAAACTGAGGGCACTACCAAGAACATCAGGAGAACACAGGAGATGCGACTGTGGCAAGCCCGTATGAGGAAGAGTATGTTTATGCACACATACGTGCATATATTTGTGCTCACATAAGTGGGATAGCAACTGATGATGTAGGTTATTGCCCACAAAAGCTCATGCCTTTCTGAACCAATTAGTCTGAAAGGTGCCACTTTGCCTGATCATTTGCATGAGTGCAATAGATGGCCTTTGGCAACAAGGTTCTTCAGGTATATGTGATATCTTTCATTAGACCAACTAAATATTTGGAAAAATTGGTCTTTGCAAGCTTTTGGGCCTGAAAGCTTGCCAAGAACAATTTTCCAACTATTTAGTTGGTCAAATGAAAGAGATCACATCTACCCATCAACATGGCTACAAGCAACAAGTCTAATAGATGTTTAACACCCTTCCTTTCTGACTATCTAGGTCAACCTCAAACTTTCATTTTGAGGGGAGCCTGACTCACGACTTTTGAAACTAAATTAAAAAGGTGGATTTTTAATCAATTAATAATGGACGATTCCTTTGACTTGCTGACTAGTGTTGGAACTTGGCTTGGTTTGTATTTTATAGTCTTTCAAATCTAGCAGTGGGGACCAAAAACATCCTTTAAAAAAAGAAAAAAAGAAAAAGAAATAAAACTGATATGATCATGTAGATGACATGGCTATAGAACCTGGAGGTAGAAAACTAAAGACATCAGACATCACAGAACTCATTTGAGTTGGCTATAGCCTTAGACTACTTATTTTCCTCTGTGAAGGCATATCAGCTGTACAATACAGCAGCTCTGAATGTAGCTAATTTTGATTAATTTTCCTTTATTCAGGAGAGGAATATACTATTCTTCAGAGGATGAGGCTAAAATTAAACTCAGTGATACACCTCTCCATAAAGATTAAACTAGAAATAAAGTGAATCAATAAATCCAAAACACCCTTATTTATCACTTGGTTATATAACAAACCAAAGAAACTCTACACTCTTATTGGGTAGTGAACATTTCAAACACTGCCAGTTCTCCTCCAGTTTTAGTGTATTAGCACTCTTCTAAGCCTGTTGACCTTATGATCTCTTGTTCATCAACTCTGGCTAGTTAGTGGCAAGACTAATGGTTTGTATAACTCACAAAGGGTTGCATTTTTATTTTCTCTCTCCATTTCAATGGGTATATTTAAAGCAAATCTCTCAAAATGTAACCCCAACTATTTTAAAAGGACTCTGAATCCAATAATTACATATGAAATAGTCCATCCAGCAGACTCTTGAGAGGTAAGTGTCCTTACATGGAGTAGCTTTTCACTCAAATGAATAACTGGATTCATCATTAAAAATAACCTCATTGAAGCATATGGGGTGAAATGTGTCAACTGATGTATGTGAAAGGAGAATTTTGATAATTAATTTTGCTTTTTGGAGGCAATTATTGGTTTATTTATACAAAATTGGAAAGTTCACATACATATTACAAAACTAGTGGTTTCTCCCATTTCCTCCTCATTGAATCCAAACATTTATATCCTGTCACATACTCATTAAATTCAAGGTCCTCTCCATTAAAACTCTTCACAATTTTGCCTTCACCCACTTCCCTTCTTACAATCATGTTCCAGATTGCATGCAACTTTTAAAAAATCACGTGCACTGAGATTCGACTATGGGTTTTATTGATCCTTTATTCACCCATCACTGATGAAATTCCCAGTGTTTGACATGTGGGGTCAGATCCTATTCCCCCTTTAAGTGCCTATGTGATGGGAGCATGAACATCAAAAAGTGCAGTTACATGGCTATATACCAACTACTTAAGCATATGAAAGGGATATAGGATCTGGTTCATAATGTGCTGGGTTCAACAAAAAACCTGGAAAAATAACTTAGCAGGGGGCTTCAGGGTTACAAGTTTGAATTTAGGCATCTAAATTTCACTTAACATCCTGTATTAGGTCTGCAAGTCCCTTTTGGATGTAGCCCTAAGCTCAAAGAGCCCTTAGGTTTTTTTTTTAAATCCCAGATATCTATAATGAAGCCAGTTGAATAAGAACTGGATTTAACCTGTTTTTTTTTATCTTATATTTTGAAAAGAACATTATGACTAAAAATGAGTCAGATTCTTGGCAAATTTTCACCGTCCTGACCTTGTTTAACCCATAATAGCAATGGATTTTCATCCAGAACAGTACACTCCATCTCAGTTAGTTCATTCTGGACTTGATATGGACCATGCCACTTATTCTACGTTGCGTGATTATTAACCTATGCGCCACAAAAAACTTCTCCTTACCATATGTTGTAGATGTGATCTATGTATAAGCCTTATTATGGGCTGTAAAAAAATAAGGTGCAGTTGGACTCATTTTATTGCCAAGAAACTATACACCAGATGTGTAAGTTTCTTTTTTTTTTTACCTCCAAAACTTTCACAATGGGGCTTTTGTTGCATTATGGTACAGCAAGTGGAATAAAAGAATTTGGCACTATCTTGTGGAGTGTCCAACAGCTATTTTTTTTCTCTTAGCAGGGACAGGTTATGAAATATCAATGTCATTTGCAAAACCCAGGTATTTTTATTTTACTCTGCGAAGTATCATTTCTGTGCATTACAGCTTCTCTTCACTCTGCCTCCTTGATCAATGTGAGAGGATACAAGTAAGAGAATAGCAACTTGGGAAATAAATCCATCCACCATGTGAAGCTGACAAAGTGGGACACATTCTCTGTTGGGATATATACACTGGCTTCAATGGAGTTATGCCAGAATGGTATTTTGCCCTGTGTTTTTCAACTTGTTATTCTTTCCCTGATTGGCTTCCAGTGGACTATCACAGTATTTTTCATCTGTTTTCTCATGATATTTTTCTTTCTCTCTTTTCTTCTGTGTGTGCACTGATTTCATATACGGCATTCATAGATTCTTGGTGAAGTTATGAGAGTACTTTTCATGAGTGACATGACAAAAAATGAGCATAGCCTAGGACTGCATAGCAGCCCTTAATTTCTGTCAAGTTCTTCTTTAATTGGAAATACAACATTTTTTGAAAAAGTGAAAACCAGCCCAGAGATAGAGGCAAAAAGATGAATTTTTGGACTTGTCAGCCTTGACATTGTCCTTTTCTTAAGAGTAAGTTAAACCATAACTATTTTTAAATGGTCTGAAATTTGATGGGCTCAATATTCTGCTGTCAATTAAGAATTCTAATAATATCATTAAACTAATCTGAACTACTTTATTGTTCCCTCTACAACCTCTATACAGATCTTAAGTGCTTAACTTCATTTTTTTTGTGGAAAATTTTGATCTTAGAGAAACTGAATTCTGATTTAAAAACAAATTCATTTTTCTGTTAGTAAAATCTGAATGAAATATTTCATTTTTAAACCTGTTTTATCCCAAATAAGAACATTATGGTTTCCTAATTGATCCATCATTTTTATTTGGAATCTGTTCAAGAACAAATTAAGTTCACCTTGCAATATTTTGCCTAGTCTGGGCTCACTATTCTCTCGTATCTCTTGGCAGCCTGTCTCCTATAATGAGAGAGCTGTGAGACATGGGAGTCATGCTTCCCGACTGGACTACAGGAGAGAACGGGACATTAGTAAACCAGATCAACAGATATTAACTTGAAAAACATCAAAACATTTCAGTTAAATTGTAGATGTCAAAGCAAAATGTTTCCCCAAATGGCAATTCTGAAAACGTTCCATTTGACAATACTGAAATTTCAATTATTTTTCCTAATAGGGGACAAAAATAAATAGTGAAATAGAATTTTCCACAAGATGGAAAGTCCAAGTTTTACTCGTATCTGCTGTTGACTATTTTAAAAAGTTGTTCTGTTTCACAGATTAAAGAAAATCTCTTTGCGCTTACAAACAGACAGCAATACATGTCAATTGTACATTATTTGGAACAGAGAAGATTCTTGGTATTCTACTTTGTCATCTAGGTATAGATGGATCAGTATTTGTTATGAGCAGTTGAAAAAGTAAGGTGTGATGATTACCAATTTTTAGTTCCAGTACCACCCCAAATTTTATATGATGTTAACTTTTTTTTTTCATCAGTCTTTACCATACACAGGACATCTCTACATGTGTCGCTATGGTGACGTTGCTGTGCCGTGATTTAGTACATCCTTTTGGAAGTACTAAATCACGGTGTAGTAACAGCGCGTACTGCGCTGTACATGCGGCGCACAGTTATTTTTAGCAGCTACTTCATCGTAGTGGCACGTTACACAGGGGAAGTGAGTCGCTATGGCAACATAGCTGCTGGTCACACGTAGATGCCTGTGGACACTATGTCACCATGGTGCATTGCAGTGACGTAATGTCTCGTGTACATGCACCCACAGGCTCCTACTAGGGAGCCAAATGATGGAAAACCTTTGTATATTAAAGTAGCATTGTGTCTTTTCAGTTTCAGTAACTATATTAGCTAAGTATGTATACAAACATCCAAAAACTAGTGACATGTAGACACTGCTGCTCTGTCAGGTTGTTGTGGGTTCTGGATCGGATGAAAAGCTGCAGTCACCTGGCAGGAAAAGAGCATGACATGACAGCCGTGTTTCAGCAGACTGAGAAGAGCTCATTGGCTATGGACAGTCTGAAGAGGGAAGTCTCTGGAGAGAGAACATCACATACATTGTCAAAATTCATCAGAAGGTTCATTGATAATTTCAAATGAGTCAATGAGCTTTTGAAGAGGATGACCTTGAATATCACTTCTGAAAGAACAAACAGGAACTTCCAGGCCCATTGGACTAGCGATTTACCTCTATTCTTTAATTAAATGCACACAGATAAAAGACTTTTCATTGTGGTTCCTTGGTGGTCAGCAATAAATGCGATCCAAAGCCCCTGAATCTCTCACAGCAACAGTGGCTTGTAAGCATCTCTGTGAGCTTATCCCTTCTTTGCAATGGCATTTTGCATTTGGCTCTAAATTTCTTCCAGCTGTGAAGGAGAAGAAAGCACTGATAAGATTTTCCCCAGTGCAGGAATGAAACATTTACCAGAGGTAACTGAATGTACCAGTTTCTCTCTCCTCCACTTTCCAAGCATATGGAATATATTGTGGTCTGAGGGAAATATATTTTAAGAATTTCTCCTGCATCATTTCAGGGGCATTCCAGTGTGGATTACTGCAGGTGTCACAAAAAGTTGGCAAATTTTTCCCTCTTTATACTGTAAGTGGCCAGGCAACATTCATTTTAGCACGAAGGGCAGGAGAGAGCTATTTTGTGCAAAACTTCCAACAAAACCTGAATTGGCTGCTTTGAGGTTCCAAAATGAAAATTTCTTATAAAATTTGTTTTCAGGTGGGACTAGAAATGAAAGTTACAAAATATCACAAGGAAGATTGTTCCAGTCTGGGAAGAACAAGAAAATACCTGAAACCAGCCAAGACAAATCCATTCTTATGAGGCATCTAACCCTAGAAGGTGCTATGCACATTCAGTATAACAAGAGAGATACTAAGGTGCCCGGCTGACAGCCCATGGGTTGCAAAGTTGAAGCCACAGAAGAGGTGCTTACAGTGTGGCCACGTCAGATCTAACGAATCTTTAAATTCTAGTAAACACTTTGTCATGAGGACACAAGAAAGGAAAGGAAGTATAACCTGATGCATCCTCAGCTGCCAACATCCTCAGCTTTACAACAAGTAAATGCAAATACTCTTGAGATACACTATTACAGCCAAATACATAAAGTGGCCCTTAGTTCTCATACAGTCTTTGTTTACGTGAAACTTTCTTTGAAGTCAATGCTGATTTTACTTGCATAAGGAGTAAGTTTGTTCTTCAGGACGTGGCCCATTATTGACTTCACAGGGAATTAAAAAGTTGAGTCAGGATTTGTTAGAGGCACTCAGAACCTGGAAGAAGTGGGTCAGATCCAGCTGAGATTTCTAGTGCTGGTTTTGACCAGTGGTTCCTTTTAGCTTTGGATAAAAATCAAGATCAAATTGAAATACCAACCTTCTAAGGCGTATCTACCATTGATAACACTAAAGCCTATCTGCAAGGCGGATTGGACCTCATAGAGTCAGATAAAAATCTGTTCATTGACCCATGATTGTGAATTATGAACAGCACAGAAAACAACTGACCTAATAATCTCCCAGGAAAGGGAACTGCATATTGAAAAGTATGGAGAGAAAGAAGGGAAGGAAATTGGGAAAGACAGGCCAGTCCCTTGAGGGAGGGGGTGGGGAAAGGGGAGGAGGGGGAAAATCAGGCTCTACTGCAGGTTTAAGTCAGATATTTCTAAAATGTTTTACCATGTGTTGGAGTTTCCTTCTAGTGATGTTTTCACTAAAGCACTGAACAGGGGTTGATTTATTGCTACAAGAAGTTCCAACATATTTGGGGTGTTTTAGGTTTCAGTTCAGTTACAGCTGAAAATAAAGGACTTTTAACTCTGGCTAGAATTGTGCCTCTTGCTGACAATCTCTGTGCAAGCTTTCCCTTTGTCTAGGCAACCTCACCCCTGACCTGTAGCAGCCTCTGCTAATTCAGTCCTACCCAGGTTCATGCAAAATGCAGCAGTATCATTTTGCAAGGAATTTGCAACCTGCTTCCTTAGGAATCAGCTGTAAGTCTGGTTTGGGAAAAAATCTGAAGATCCCTCTTGCTCTCATGCATGGGCTTTGCACATAGAGCCCATGCATGAAGAGGAAGCAGTTGTTCCTGGGCCACTTCTCTCCCAGTGATAGTGAATGAACACCTCATTGGACCGTGTACAGTGAGCAAAGCAGCACCTTGAGAAGTGCTGGTATAGGTAACTCCCTTCTAGGTAACAATGTTGGTAGCAAGACCAAATATTGCGACTCCTTGCCTCAATCTTGTTCCCACATGCTCTTGGGAATGAATGGTGCTAATCTAGTCCCTAAAGAACCCCAACAACTTGGAGAGCTAGGCAGGCTGGTCTCTTGCAACAGGATGTCTCTTAGGTCTGACAGTAGCAACCAGGAATGACTTGATCTGGCTTTATCTTTTTCCCCAGAAATATAAACCTTGCACTTTCTAACAGAATGATACTGACAGCACTCCTGAAAAAAAAAAAGTCACCATACATGACCTTCCAATCCCTTGTTGGATAAGCTATCCCAGATCTCATCCATGATGAAATACACACACTACAAAACTAATGAAAAAAGTGTGTGCACAGGTAGAGCTCCATGTGCCTCATTTCCATTTCAGGGTGATTTCTGAAACCTCTGGTTCTGGCCGCTGTTGGATATGGGACAGTGGACTTGAACTGTTTCTCTCATGCAGGGTGAACAACGTATGTTCTTGTTAAAAGAGCACACTGTGTAAAAACTCTGGAAAATTGGAGTATTGTGTAAACTTCTTTTGATTTCCTTGTCCACCTCGACTCTTGGAAGACATTCTTCACTGTTTTCTTTATTATATCTTCTAATTCCTGGGAAAGTCTGTCTACATGAGTTAGCTGGATAGGAGTACACCTTCCTGCTATCTGTCCGCTTCTCCTCCCTATCCTGTTGGGAAAGCTGGGAGGTGTTTGTTAACCCTGGCCACAGAAGACACTAAGGAATACGAGAAAGTGCATCTTAAATATTTTGCCGCCTAGTCGGTGAGCTGTGTTTAATAGGTCAGGCAGAAGTAGGTATAAAGAAATCAATAGAGTTTGCCTGGTGTTCATGGTTTTCTACAGATACTCTCTCCACCAATTTTTCCCCATTACTCTTTTTCTACCATGTCAGAAATCTTCAAATTTAATCCTCACAGAAGTTCTCAATTCAGATAAGCGCTGTCAGTGGATTTCACTTAGGAGAACTGCTCATTTAGGGTGTGGGAATAATTTTTTGTACTCACTGCTTTTAAAAATACCAAAAAATGCATATTTTAAAACAGTATAGATTAGATTGTGTCTCACCATATGTCTCTAACCTTGTTCTCTTACAGGCAAGGAACAGATCTATCTAGCTGTCTCTCTACACACACCCCCTATATACACACACATATATATGCACAGTGCCCAACCTAAAAAGCTACAAAGATTCACTATTGCATGGATTCTATCTAAAAATGCAACTTCAAAACAATGGCCCAAAATTTCAGTTGTGTCCTGTATGCTCATTTTCTTCATAACAAACAAGATCCTCATGAAGCAAGAGCCATGTAACCAGTGCACCATGGGGACAGCATGGAGTAGTAAATGACACCAGAAATCAATGGGCCCAGGATTTCACTTGCTGCATGACCTTGGGGTACTCGCTTTGCCCTTCTGTACCTCTGTTTTCCCTCCCATCCACTATCTGTTTTGTTTATATAAATGATAAGTGGCTAGGACAGGGAATGTGATTGTGTTTGTACCATGCCTAGGACAGTAGAGTAACAGAAATAATAATAATCAAGAAGGCATATTCTCTTTCAGCCAAAAGAAAAGGAGAATTCATTCTCTTTATTACCAAGTCCCTGATTGGGAGACACCATGTTAATCTTTTATTTCCCAGGGTAGAGCTGTTCTGGAGCCTTGCAATCTGGTCATCATAGAACAGACTGTCAAGTGATGCCAGAGATGTAAATGTGGAGTAAAACAAGTGAAAAGAGATGGGTTCAAAGGCCAAAAAAATTTCCAAACTATGCAACACAATTCTCTTGAATGCCCTAAAAATTACCACAGTAAATGTCAAAGTTGATACCTTCTAAGTCTTCTGAAGTCATTACTATGTGCAGATATTTATTATCACATATTCAGGCATCTAATATGTTTAATTTTATGTTGTAATTTTACTAAGATGTTACATTTATGAGAAGTGGGTGGCATATATTCATCTATATTTGCTTTAAAGGCACTTAAGACTTTGTAGTCCTCAGGAAAACTGTGGTGATACTTGTTTTTTTCAGTTTGCTAGAAATCCCCCTCCCCCCAACCCCCCTTGCACTCCCATCCTCCCAGATCTCCAAATAGTTTAATTTCAGGTTAATCTGAAACAAGAAGTGTTTTAAAAAAAGTAAAATGATATTAATTTCAGAGAAAACAAAATATGTTATTCAACCAAAAAGGAAAAACTTTGTGTTATATTTTCTGACACAAATAAGTTGCAAAACCAAAATGAATTCACAAAACCTACTCATGCCATTGGATCTACATTTTTTGACGGAGAGGGGCCAAGAAGTTCACTCAGTTCTAATCTAAATTGCATTAATGCAACTATCAAAACCAACCCCTCTGAAGAAAGACATTTTTCTTCTTCCCTGTTTGTCATCTTATCTCTCATTTCACATAGAAAAGCATTGTCCAGAGCCACATTTCAGAAAAAGAATGGTGTATAGTTCTATATTGCCAGTAGGATTAAAAGTGCTTGCTCCAAGGCAAATGAACTGCTAAAGGGATGAACTGTTTTGTTTTTTCTTTTAACTTAAGACACCCCAACCTGCTTATAATTGGGATTCAGCCTGCCATGTTTCACCCCAAACAGTCCACTGACAGATTGTGTGCTGCATTTTGTCTCTGAAGATTTCAGGGAAAGAAAATGTTGGTGCTATGACTGTGCAAGGAATAGAGATGCCTTTGACACAATACCTGTATTTACAGGCAAATAATGTTAATACCAGGCTCTCGCATAGCCTTTTTCATACATAGACCTCCAAGCACTTTACAAGGAGAAAAGTAAAGCAGAGAAAGGTGATAAGCTTTACTTGAAGTCACTCATCAAGTTACAGGGCCATGAATCATTCATGATGAATGGAATCCAAATCGCCTGGATCCCAAGTTAGTGCACTACTCACTAAACTACACTGCTTCCTGCCTCACAAGAAGCATATTCATGTATAAAAGCAAATATCCTGCCTCTTGTGATTATTCAGTTTTAAAACATTTTAGTCATTCAATCAAGGAACAGAAACTACATCTTGTGATTTAGTCAGCCAATCCCAAACTATGAGTAATGATTAACAGATGGCCGGTGAACAACCTATAGAATGCAAGTTCTTCACAGAATCAGCTTGGCAAACACATTCACAAAAATGAGATTCTATCTGGGGATAATTTCTAAGAAGGAGAAAGGTTTAGGCTCATTGAATAAAGTATAATACAATATAATTTGACTCACTCAAGATATCTCATGAGAAAAGCAACCCCTGAGCAATGTCCTATGCAGTCTTACAGATCAAAAAAATTCCTATTATCATTAGCTTTATGCCCTGGAATTTTATTGTGGAGCCTGTTTTCAGGCTTCTTTAACTTTCAGAGGTGTTGAGATCTGGGATTCAGTAGGAACCTACGTTTAGGCTTCATAGATTTCATAGATTTCATAGACATTAGGGCTGGAAGGGACCTCGGAAGATCATCGAGTCCAGCCCCCCGCCCAAAGGGCAGGAAGTCAGCTGGGGTCATAGGATCCCAGCAAGATAAGCATCCAGTTTCATCTTGAAGGTGTTCAATGAAGGCGCTTGAACAACCTCCGCTGGCAGGCTGTTCCAGACCTTGGGGGCTCGGAAAGTAAAGAAATTCTTCCTTATGTCCAGCCTGAAATGATCTTGTAGTAGTTTGTGACCATTCGACCTCGTCATCCCTTGGGGCGCTCTGGTGAACAAACGTTCCCCCAGATACTGGTGGTCACCCCTGATAAACTTGTAGGTGGCCATCAGATCACCCCTGAGCCTGCGCTTTTCCAGGCTAAAGAGCCCCAGGGCTCTCAGCCTGTCATTGTAGGGTCTGCTTCCCTGACCTCTGATCATGTGCGTGGCTCTTCTCTGGACTCTCTCAAGCTTCTCCACATCCTTTTTGAATTGTGGAGCCCAAAACTGGACGCAGTACTCCAGCTGCGGCCTCACTAAGGCCGAGTACAGGGGGAGAATGACGTCCCGGGATTTGCTTGAGAAGCATCTATGAATGCAAGCCAGCGTTTTGGTCGCTTCACTAGCCGCAGCATCGCATTGCAGGCTCATGTTCATCTTGTGGTCAATGATGACCCCCAAGTCTCTTTCTTCCATAGTGCTAGCCAACACAGCACTGCTGAGCCTATAAGGATGCTGCGGGTTTTTTTTCCCCAAGGTGGAGAACCTTGCATTTATCGGCGTTGAACACCATCAGATTCTCGTCCGCCCACTTGCTGAGCCTGTCCAGGTCAACCTGGATCACCCGCCTGTCTTCTGGTGTGGATGCTTTGCCCCAAAGTTTGGTGTCATCTGCGAACTTGGCCAGTCCGCTTCTGACTCCAGTGTCCACATCATTAATGAAGATGTTGAACAGTATTGGGTCCAAGGACAGAGCCCTGGGGGACCCCACTGGTCACAAGACACCACGATGAATGACTTCCATCAGTTACTACCCTCTGGGTCCAACCCCGGAGCCAATTTTCCAGCCAGTGGATCGTGGAGGACCCAAGGCGACAATTGGCCAGTTTCTCCAAGAGACGATCATGGGACACCAGATCGAAGGCTTTTCTGAAGTCAAGATATATGACATCAATCTCATCTCCCTTGTCCAGGTGATAGGTCACCTGGTTGTAGAAGGAAATGAGATTGGTCAAGCAAGACCTACCCGCAACAAACCCGTGCTGGCTATCCCTTAAGATGTTGGCGTTGGCCAGTCCATTAAGGATGGCCTCTTTAATAAACTTTTCTAAGATCTTCCCCGGGATAGAAGTCAGGCTGATGGGCCTATAGTTAGCCGGATCCACTTTCCTCCCTTTCTTGAAGATAGGCACCACGTTGGCCTTCTTCCAGTCTTCAGGCACTACACCAGAGCGCCAAGAGTTTTCAAAGATCTGCGCTAGAGGCTGGGCTATGATGCTCGCCAGCTCCTTGAGTACCCTGGGGTGAAGATTGTCAGGGCCGGCTGACTTGAAGGTATCCAACTTCTCAAGATGTTCCTTCACGAAGTCAGCATTAATGGAGGGCAGGGGATCACCCTCACCTGGACTTCCCGGCCCTGTAGCAGGCATGGGCGTCCCATGGGGCTGATGAAAGACCGACGCAAAGTACCTATTTAATAGGTTGGCTTTTTCCTGGGCGTCAGTTGTCAGTTGCCCCATCTGGTTCAGCAGGGGTCCAACGTTGCCCCTGCTTTTCCTCCGGCTCCCCACATATCTGAAAAAGGACTTTTTATTGTCCTTGATGCTCAAAGCTAGCTGGAGTTCAGTTGCAGCCTTGGCTTTCCTGGTCTGCTCCCTACAGAACCGGACCAGTGCAGAATAATCCTCCTTGGAGGTGACTCCCATCCTCCATCCTTTGTAGGCCTTTCTTTTTAGCCTCAGGAGGTCTGCTAGGTCCCTGGAGAGCCAGGGGGGCTGCTGTGCCCTCTTGCTGCCTTTCCTCCAAGATGGAATAGACTTAGTTTGTGCATGGAGGATCGCTCCCTTGAGGAGCAACCACTCTTCTTGAACTCCCCTCTCCCTGTGGTCACAGTCCCTTAGGGCCTCACTGACAAGCCTCCTGAGCTTGTCAAAGTCGGCTTTCCTGAAGTCAAGGACTTCCGTGTTGCTGACTGACTTGCTATGCTTTAAACATTATTTTTATTGGTAGTGGGGGCCATTTGACCAGAACTCATGGTTTAGTTTTCTACAGTTCTGCAGCTGGCATGTCGCTGTGCAAAGTTGGTGTAAAAAGCTACTATTCTGATTTGGAAGCTTTTCACTTTCACTTTTCACTGCTGCGAATAACAGTGCAAAGGGCAAGACAAGGCAGAATCCTTGGCCTCCAAACCTTTTGAAAATCACTCATGGTTAACAGCAAAAGCCACCTCCACATACTGGTCATAAAATGTCCCCTTGTCTACTTATGACAAGCGAGACACCAAGATCCTGTGAGCATCTCTCTTCCTTTTTTTATCTGTCCATTGGCAGAAACAGCAGCCATCATGGTCCTCAGCGCTGCCAGCTATCCTTTCATATTCATATAGATTTCATTACATTTGCTGGATTAGTTGCTCGGCTGCTGTTATACATGCCTTGTTGCATGGGGAGGAAGGCAAGACAAAGTGTTGTCAGCAGATGCCAGCATTCCCAGAGGAATGTGGCACCTTGTGTTTTTTGACAGGGGACAGGCTGTTCTCCTACTAATAGTCTGTTGGACATGATGTTTGCTGCATCTGCATTAGGAGACAGTGGGATGTTTATAAAAGCTAGGCACAGCTAAAGGTTAGGGATTGAACAATGGCACCTCAATTCAGTGTGACAAGTGCTAGGATCAATATTCCAATCCATTATTTCTCCTCTGGGGTTAGAGGTCAGCTTGCTCTGCCTAGTCTGTACTGGAAAGGCAGCGTACTGCCAAAACACAGAGGGTGTGGGATGGAAAAGCAGAACTTAGACTTAAATGCACATGCTTGCTTGTTGCTTTGCCAACATTTGCAATGCAGAAATCTAACTCATGAGGTTGCACAGCATCAGTGGCAGTGAGGCTCCATTAACAGATTCTGGTCTGCACACCAGCATCCATAGATACAAGTTCTCCTCTAGATTGTTGGGTTTATACCCAATACCAGTTTCCCAGTACAGTTCAACATGAATGCAATATAGGCCCAGGATGTCTTTCTTCAATTCCTTTTGGGGCAGATGCTATACATACTTCTGAAGAGCTAACTTGTATGTATGCCCAACATTACACATGTAAGTAGTACCACTTAAACCAACAGGACTTCTTACAGGCATAAAATTAAGCATTGGCTTTTTTTCTTTTTTTCTTTTTAAGTAAGTATTTGGGCCTTTCTTGGCATAGGGTAGCATAAAACAGTCCAGGTCTTATCTGATGACTCTTCAGCCTTGTCCAGACGAGTATGGACATGCAGTATGTAATGCCACAGACCTATCTGAGGTGCCACACACAACACATGCAAGCGTTCCCCACGCTGCTACCTTGTAGCACAGGGGGTTATTTTGACTCTGGGAGATCCCAGTTAAAAAAAACCATGCCGAAAAAAAGTGGGGTGGTACATGTGACGGCAGTGCATACCACCCACAGCCAGAACCTGGATGGCTGGAGCCATGCTCCAGCTGCCAGCCAGGCTTCCTGCCATACCTGCAGCACCAGGAGGCCCCAGGTAAGGCTACCAGGGCCAAAAAGTGTCTGGCCCCAGCCTCCCCTACCCCAACTGGGGTATCCTCCTGCACACCAGAGCACGCATGGCATGGGCGTATCCCAGGAACAAGTAGCAGCAGCATAAGGTGTGCCACTGCTACTTGTCCCCGGAGAAACAAATGTCCATGCTTGTCTGGACGTGCCCTTCCAGATTATACCACAGTATAAATATGTAAGGGGATTTCTGTCTCATTCCCAAGGTCCTAATGTTTAAAGAAGCCTAAAATACATAATCAAACCATGGAGATCTATTTGAAACCCTGAGCAATCACAGAGAAAAAGGGTTACATTGAATTTCCAAAGGAACAAAGAAACAACCAAGAGAATCTGTTTGAGACAAAAGAGTCAATACAGGCACTGGTCTATGCCAGGACTGTCCAAGTAACACAAGCCAAAGCCACAGTAGTCAACCTGGAGTGAATCTTGTTCGAGCCCAGCATGCCAAAATAAACACCCTCTGACATACAAGACCAAATCATTCCATAAATGACTGAGTGACCTTGAAAAGCATTTCTAACCTAATTGGCCATCCCAGTCTTGACACATTTAATTATGAAATAACTCAGAGAAACAAAAGTGGCCAAAGTGCAAAGTAAGGATAGGTATCAAGCTGGTTGTAGGGCTTGAATATGTTAATAAAATAATCAAGTGCACTGGTGAGATTATCCTAATACTTGCATGAAATCTTCAAGAATGCCCAGTTAGCTTGTTGTCAGAAGCCTGAGCCAAAGTCACACGGGGCACATCTACACGTGCTATTAATGTGAAACAATAAACTTTGGCACATATCATGCTGGAGTTTATTGCTCCTGGGTGCCACAGCTTCATGTGTACACAGGACTGCAGCACATTAAGCCAGGTCAGAGCAGCTCTGGCTGGCAAGGGATCCGGCAGGGGGACAGTGTGGGGTCAGCCTGCCAGCCTGGGGCTGCTCCAACTCAGCTCAACATGCTGCAGAGCAGCCCCCACACTGAAGTACCATTGTGCCTCAGACAGTCCTATCAGCATCTGCGCATGAGTTTCTGTGGAGCAAAGAACTCCACTGTAGGACAGTACCTGTATTTACAAATACTAATCTGCAGCAGAGATAATTAGCTTCCTATAACCTAATAGGACTGCACATGTAGACACAGAGAATTTACTGTGGAGCTAATTAGGCAGCTGTGCAGTAAATGTCTCATATAGATGTGCCCACTTAGATCATACTAAATCTGTGGAATGTTAAGTGGTATTAAAGTCAGAATGTGCTGTGAGCTGCCACATGTTAAGGGTTAATACCATTTCTTGTCTGCACGGTTCTGACTTGCCGCTAGAAGATTGGTGAGCAGGGGTGTGGGTAGGTGCCAGGACATCTGGCCTCTATCCCTGCTTAGGAGAGAGGTCTGGGAACGGTTCATCTTGGGATGCTGGGGGACTGAACATTGCTTGTTTTATCTCTAAGGAGCAGATTGAAATTGCTCTAACATAAGTTAGGTACCACAGTCCAGAGTAACTCTTGCTTAAGTAGTCTAACTTTGAAACACCTCAGAGGGCGCTTAGCATGAGTTAACAATCTTTAATGTACAGACTCTTACATTTTAAGTGCCCTTAGCAAGATTTAAGTGGAACACATAACTTCACCCTAAATGCTCCATTACTTAATCAATAGGTGTGTCTACACGTGCATTTAGGTGCACCTAAATTTAATGCACACTAGTTTAGTGCACATTAAGGCAATTAAGGTTCAGGTCTATACATGCACACGTTAGAGCACATTAATGCCACGTGTGTGGACTGATGTAGGACAAAAGTTAGTTTCAAATCAGTCCATACACAGCGTTAATGTACTTTAACATGTCTACATGTGCATTAATGCGCTTTAGCCATTCACACCTAAATTTGCTACCTGCTTTTGCAGGTATCAAATTTAGGCATGATAGCTTAAAACTGCCATTTTTAAGGTGCATTAAGGGTGTGCACATGTAGACATGCACCCTTAATAAGCCTTACATTAGGCTAAAGCACCTTATATCAGCACATGTAGATACCCAATGTGTTACACTTTTTACTCAGGAAAAGCTTAAGTGCTTATTATTTATGAACATTACACTAGATGGTTCATATTCCATTCCTCTAGATAGATGGAATAGGAACTTGAGCAGTGGATGCAATTTTTTTGTACTAAGCAATGGAGTCTACTGCATTTGGCTAGGGGTTTTTTTCCCCTTTACATCCTTAACATATTGTGTATGTGTATGAAGGTGTTTGTGATGGTGTTGTTGATGCTGATGGGGTTTTTCTCCCCATACTGGGTGCATCTACACGTGCTTCTTTTAAGTGTGCTTAGCCTAAAATCACCATTTTAAGGCACATTAAGGGTGCATGTCTACATATCCACACTTTTAATGCACCTTTAAAATGATGATTTAAGGCTATGTGAGCCTGAATTTAATAACTGCATAAAGCAGGTATCAAATTTAGGCACGAATAGCTACGTTGCATTAGCACACGTGTAGATGCACTAATGCACATTGATGCATTATGCATCAATGGATAGACACTGCATTAATGCACATTAGTACGTCTGCCTGTGCACTAATGCAACGTCGCTATTTGCACCTAAGTTTAATACACCTTTATGAGCAGTAGCGCATCCCCATGTAGACACATGCCTAAATCACCTTAATGCACCTTAAATAAAGGCACAGTAAGTTTAGGCACATGTAAATACATGTATGGACATGCCCACTGTGTGTTTCACAAGTGTCTCACAATAAGTGCCTAAGTGCCTTTGTTTCATAGTACAATGGGGGAAAAAAGGGGAAAACATCATAAAGTTTCAAATTCAAATGCTAGGAAATTCCAGAAAGAAAGTTATTTGTTTAGTGTTCAATCAACCCATTGTTTGTATATAATATAATAGTCTTTAATTGCACAATCATTCATGATATTGCTAATAAATTGAAACAGTGGGAATTTAAAAATTTAAGTGGCTGGACATGAGCAGAGATCCTGGTTTTTTCTAATAAACAAAATTCCCCAATGTTCAGGTAAAAAAAAATAACCCAAAATCCACATTTTTCCATGATCAAAATGCAAAACCACTATATATCAATATGTGTGTGTGTATGTGTACACACATACTTACATACATACATACATACATACATACATACATGCATGCATATGTATGTGTGTGTGTGTGTGTGTGTAGTAGTGTTTCATTTTAATCATGGAAAAATGTGGATTTTGGGTTACATTTTTTAACCTGAAAAATTGGGGATTTTTTTATTTGTTTTTTTATTGGAGAAGAGCAGGATCCCTGGACATGAGGAAGAACTTTCACCCTCTAAGGATAGTAAAGCACTGGAACAGGTACCCTAAAGATATCACAGTCTCCAACCTTGCAAATGTTTAAGTGCAGGTTAGACAATCACTAAACTGGGATGATTTTAACCTGCCTTGAGCAGGGGTTGGTCTATGGTTCTGTATTTTTATGACTAGTGACCTCTTGAGGTCGTAGGAGAGGAAAGCTTGAAGGGACTTCCCAAGGTCAACTAGTCTAGCCTTCTGCTCAAGGTCCATCCAGTCCTATTTTCCTATGATGCCTTCTCATTCAGTAAAAAGAAGGTACAGTGCCAAGGAAGTGACAAAGAATGATCTTGAAAAAAAAGCCTGACATTCAAAATAAAATATCCCAGACAGTTCTTCTTTTGGAACCTTTTCAAATAAAGGGAAGAATGTAAATCACTCAGTAGAGGATCTGATGGATTGAAACTGAGGGATGCTAAACCAGGTTGACTTGGAACTTACATGAAATCCTTGTCTGGTGTTCAATTTTCTTCATGTCAGTAAGTCTGTTAAAAAGACACATTAAGAGAATGAAAGTTCATGGTGTTGTATATGTCATTTTTGAGGCTCACATAAATATCACGAGGATGAAGATGATGAGTGATTCAGAGAAGTTTACTAACATGATGAATGTTGATTTATGTTTAAAGATACAGGGGAAGACAGACTAACAGTATGAATGTACTGTTTTCAATGACATTGAATGAGGTAACTGCACTGAAGAAAAATTAAAAGGCCTTAATATACTTGCAGGGCAGCAAAGCATGTTGCATAAGCAACACCACTGTGTCTGCCATTCTTCTGAAGATATGCCTATTTAGTAGGCGTGTGTGAAACGGGCAGTATTCGATTCAGATTTGGCTCAAATCGGGGACAGTGATTTGATTCGTTGATTCAGATCACTGTCCCTGATTCGATTCAGCTGAATCCAAATCTGAAGACCCAATGCTGATTCAGAGAATAAGTGATTTGGCCATAAGCACAGCTTTAAATGTTTTTTCTACATATCTTGAGGTAGCAGGTGCAGCTTGTGAACACTGCGATGCTGGGGAGGATGGAGCTGCATGCTCGGCAATGAACCTGGAAGTGGACCAGAAGTACTTCCAGTCTATTTCCAGGTCCACCAGAGAGCACGCTGCACACAATCTTTAATTGTGCATTTATATATGCAATTAAAATTATTTTTTCCAGTCCCACTTATATAGGATAAGCACAATTGATGCCATTGAAATAGATCTAGTGGTAACAATTTGCTCAAAACATTACTATATTTCAGTATTAATCTAAAATGGCCTGTGGAATGTAAGGTGGATAGAAAACTGGCTGAAACATCGGGTTCAAGGGGTAGTAATCAATGGCTTGATATCTAGCTGGCAGCCAGTATTAAGTTGGGTGCCCCAGGGGTCGGTCCTGTGGCTGGTTTTATTCAATGTCTTCATCAATGACCCAGAAAACTGGATGGAGTGCACCCTCAGCAAGTTTGCAGATGACACCAAGCTAGAGGGAAGTAGTAGATACACTGGAGGGTAGGGCTAGGATTCAGAGAGACAAATTGGAGGATTGGGCCAAAAGAAATCTCATGAAGACAAGTGCAAAGTCCTGCACTTAGGCTGGAAGAATCCCATGCACTGATACAGACTGGGGGATGACTGGATGGGCAGCAGCTCTGCAGAAAAGGACCTGGGGGTTACAGTGGACTGAACAGGAGACAACAGTGTGGCCTTGTTACAAAGAAGGCTAATAACATACTGGCTACATTAGTATGACCATTGCCAGCAGGTCAAGGGAAATGATAATTCCCCTCTATTCGGCATTGGTAAGGCCCCATCTGGAGCTATGTCCATTTTGGGTCCCGTACTACAAAAAGGATGTGGACAAATTGGAGAAAGTCCAGCAGAGGGCAATGAAAATGGTTAGGGTGCTGGGCACATTAATTCTGAGGAGAGGCTGAGGGAACTGGTCTTATTTAGTCTGCAGAGGAGAAGACTGAGGGGGATTTACTAGCAGCCTTCAACTCCCTGAAGGGTGGCTCCAGAGAGGATGGAGCTAGACTGTTCTCAGTGGTGGCAGATGGCAGAACAAGAAGCAATGGTCTCAAGCTGCAGCAACAGAAGTTTAAGTTAGATATGAGGAAAAAACTTTCTGGAAAAAAACACTGGAGGAGGTTACTCAGTGAGGTTGTGAAATCTTCATCTTTGGAGGTTTTTAAAATTATGCAAGACAAAGACTTGGCTGGGATGATCTAGTTGGGGCTGGTCCTGCTTTGAGTAGGGGGTTGGACTAGATGACCTCCTGACATCCCTTCCAACTCTAATTTTCTATGATTTATGAAAATGTTGCCTTATTAAGGTTCATTCTGTTACTGAATGACGCAGTAAAATGGCAACAGAATTCAATGGGAACAGAACCAGTGGGTTTGTTTTATTGTAGGCTTAAAGTGGTGTAATCCATCACTCAATGAAGTCAGTGGGTGTTTTGCTAATGACTGATGGGGCCAGAGGTTTCACCAAAGCACTGATTTTGTGGCATAGGGAAGTAAATCTTATCTGACAAGAACAGTGTTGATGGGAGTCTCCTTCCTTGACTGTTTTATTTGTGATTCAAATAATACATTCTATAAGAGGCCAGATTATTTGTAAATGGTGCTTTCTAAACTGGAAGTTTAACAGCTAAGGAGAATTTGCAGAATTTTTCATTTTTCAGAAATGCAAGCCCTAATGGGGCTTCCAGAATTTTCAGCTGCTCAGCAGTCCACCTGGGGAGCTGGACATCTGGAATTGCTAGCTCCCAGGCCCAAAGACCCTTGGCAGCTGGCTTTCACAGTCCCTAATTCTAGAGTAGCTTGCCAGGCAGACTGCAATACAGTAGGGGTTCCCAGGGCTGACCAGAGAACGGTATTTTTGTTCTACAGAGAATTTCAAAATTTGATCATTTTATTCAAATCAGAAGGAAATTTCAAAATCCTTCATGAGATGTAATGGCTTGTCTGCCCAGATTGAGTGTTAGGTGCTATATAGTAAAGGAGTCATGGACCCTGCTCAAAGAATTTGCAGTCTAAAGCCTGATCCAGATATTTGCTCTGATCAGTCAAACCCCAACACCACATGGGGCATGTTTACACATTCATTAATGTGCTTTTGCTACTGTGCATTCAGTTTACTACCTCTAATGTGAAGTACTAAATAAATATGTATTAGGCTGCCCTAATGTGCAGTAGCAAAAGTGCATGCTTTTTTAGTGATGCTTACTGTGCCTTAGCATATTTGCATTTTTTGATGTAATGCTTTAAAGCACATGTGTAGATGCACCCATGGAGTCCCGCAGATGTCATTTGGTCTCTACAATAGAACAGTGGATCTGCTTGGGTCTGCTGGGTCAATATGTCCAGTTCTGTGAACTAGGATACATAATAGTGATGGAAACAAAATTCCTAAATGGAAGGCCCTTTCCTCACTGAGGGCACTTAATCCTTTCACCTCCCTCAGCAATCAGATCCATCCTATGAGCAAGTGTCCCACCTTCAAAGGGCTGAATGAGCATAAAGAGGTTGAGTGCATCTTGGACATCTGGAGCTTAAGTCACTGTTCAGAGCAGAGCTGCATTTTGGTATTGATGCTATAGTAATGAAGCCTCAAGGAAATTTGCCCTTGATTTCAACTGCCTCACTTAAGAGGCAGAGACATGTCTGCCTTGGTTTTGTTATAGCATATTTACCCACATACTACATTCATCTTTTCCTCAAATATCAGGTCCTCAAAACTGGGCTGAATACCTTCAGCAGGGGACATCAATTTCTTCACCAGAAATGAAGTATAGGGATGGTACAATGACTGCTGTGAGCTGTCCTTCTCTCCCAGGCAGGGTGGGAGGGGCAGAGGGCACACTTCAGCAACACAGTTAGTTTGTAACCCTTTCACAGGACCTGCTAAATCAGGAATAGCTTTTGGCTGAGCAGTCAAAAGCTGATGCCAATTCAGCAGCAGTTGTGAAAGGGTTAGGTTTGTAGCTGCAAGGAGAGGGTGAATGGGCTCTTCCCCTTCTGCCTGGGGCAGCGCTCAGCCACGGTGAGCCCACGCCATGGCAGTTAAGATTCTAAAAAAGGTCTTTTTTCCTCCATTCTGCTTTCCCAAAACAAAGTGCATGGCTTATTGGGGGGAAGGGGACAGGGGGAAGAAGTATGCAGGTAAATGCAGTATGTAATTGAAATTATATAAATCAAGGTCAATCCCTGCCTGCTTTGATGTTAACAATATCAATGATAGTTTTCAGAAGTGCTGAGTCCTGACAGCTCCCATTGCCTTCAGCTGGAGTTCTGGGAGCTCTGCACTTCTGGAAAGTAAGCCCGTGCTATAATATTATGAACCATATGAACTTCATGTGATAAGCCCACCATTTTGAAGACAACCAATCAATGTGGAAGAGTCTCTCTCCTGCTGTAGAGATAGCAGGTGATAAGAAATCAATGGGAAACATATTGGCCTCTGGAGCTCATTGGATGGAAGTAATCTTTGTAATTAACTGCACAACAGTTCCTTAATGTGAATTATGGCATGGACTTAGAATGCTGGATGCAAATGGAGCTCTCGTATTGGCTGTGGATGATGTCATGGCCATGTCAATAGCACCCTGCCATTTCACAAGTTCTTGCTCTCTGCCTTATAATTCTCCTTCAGAAAATTATATTTCATGAATCTGACAAGATCCGCTCCCCCAGGATGCTCACCATAGGCCAATTCTCACACTAACAAGCTGCTTAATGTCATTTACACTTCCACTTTGTATGTAACAGTGTCCAAGATCCATGGCAATTGTTCACCAATGCACTGGCTGTCAAGTCATAATGCTTGAATAGGGCTGACCTTAGAGAGAAGTTTTAATTGAATCAAAGTTTCATTATAAAATATACATCAGATCCCTGCTGCGGTTGGAAGCGCTGGGTCACAGGGTGTGGAGGGAATGCTATTTGAATGACCCTTCATCCCCACTCAGGAAGACTGATGGAGAGCAGGGGGGAGTTACATTTTCACCCCTTCCTTTCCTGCAGGAAGTGTCAGCTATCAAGAGAGGAGAGTGAAAGAGGTGGAAAGATGTGTGTGGGGCAGAGGAGAGGGGGAAATGAGGGAGGGGTGAATATTAGAAAAATGGCTTGACCTGAGAGTGACGAGGGGCAGCTGTACATTCGAATTGAGAAAAGGCAGGTGATGACACTTGCTCCTCAGAAATCCTGCCAGAGGAGGGTGCCTTCTGACTCCAACTCTCCAGATGTGGAGCTCCACATGGCAAATGCCATTGATGGCTTACAATGACCTCTTATTCTCCTGGTGCAGCCTGCTAAATGCATGTAGCTAGATAGGATTCTTGTGCCTGGGATTTTGTCCCTTGGTTCCCTGGGGTTTTACAATCTTTGCACTCTCCTATGCATGAGGAAAGGCCTATGTGCCCAAAAGCTTGAAGATAAAGAATTTATCTACTATCTAGTTGTTCTAATAAAAGATATCCCCCTTACCAAGAGTTCTGATTGCTTTTGCCTGTAGACCAACACAGCTACAACCTGTATCCTTGTAGTATCTTAGGTATTGATATGGCATGATAATATTTGAGCATTAGCAGACTTTTACCATCCCAATACTGCTGTAAGGTAGGGAAGTGTATTATCCCCCTTTTCCAAGTCCAAGCTACTCCTGAGCTTGTTTCATAAGACTAGCATGCCTAAGGCATGCTGTTATCTGTAACAGCAGGGAATGGAGAGATATAGTCAGCACCACAGCCAGCCACTTGTGATTTCTTAGCTGAGTGACCCAAACTCCTATTCACAGTGGGATCAGTTGAGGTCAGGCTGTGGCACAAGTCTGGAGTGAGATTTGAACTCACTCCACTAGATGCAGCCTTAACTGTTCTGTCACAAACACCTCCTTTAAGAGATGTGGAACTAGGGCACCAAATGTCTCAGGTAGCCTGTAGCTGCGGAGAGCCTTCAGCCCAAATCTCCCAAGTCCAAGACTACTGGTGAAACCACTACACCAACCTCCCTAACTCTACACTGCTTAGTAACTCTTTCTTTCCATTCATGTTCAGCATGAGGGTCCCAAGTGCACTTACCAGGAACCTTTAAAGAATGGGAAATTATGTTTCTTCAAGACTATATCCTGCCCTTCTACTTTCTCTCACCTTTAGAGAAGAACCATTGTGTGTCACATGTTGAGTCAGGTAAAAATACCGGGGGAGGAAGACACAGAGACTGGTTTCTACACTCCTTGAAAGGGACAGTGCAATACTCTGTGTGGCTGTCTCTCAGTAGAGCAAACATGGCCAAATGTAGGTGCAATTGTGGCCTAAGTAGGGAAACTACTACAGCAATAGTGAAAATAGCAGCACACACTTCCCTGTAGGCTGGCAAACCGAGAACATACCTGTGATTCCCAGTGGGTTTGCACTCTGGTGCTAGTCCACTCCAACCCATCTTCACTGCTATCATTACCCATGCTAGCAACAGTAAGTTTAGCAAGACCATCCACAGCAATTAGTGGAGCATGGCCAGTAAGTCTGTAGCTATGTGGATCCATGAAACAAACTCCCTAGTTCTCTAGGCTAACTTAACCGATTCCTTGTTGCCAGCAGGAGATTCCAAAAAAGGTGCCATAACCAAACCTTTTCTACGTTCATAGTTGGCAACACTGAAAATGTTTTGTGTTTTTCTTAGTCTTGGATGCTGCAGCCCTACCATTAATTAAACTTTCATTTTCTTTTTAAAAAGAAGTGTCTAGTATTTGCTTTTGCAGAGAACAAACAGTAGGGCTACGTGAAGTTTCAGGTGCTGATTCGATTTGGAGGAGATTCAGTCCGATTCGGTGGCCGACTCGCCAAATCTGAATCAAATCAGGGGACCAAGGTCTGAATCAATTAGAAGCTCTCCAAATCTTCACAGCATGGGGCAGTGAGGGGCAGCGGGGATTACCCCCCCCATCTAGCGGCACCCAGTGAGTTGGGGCTTTTTTCCCCCAAGGGCCGGGAGCTGGGGCAGGCAGGGCAGCCATTACCAGGCTGGGAGAGGGGCGGGGGATGGGCCTGGGTGATTCAGAGTTTCAGCAGCAGCCAAATCTCTGAATCGGATTCAGCCAAATCGAATCGGGACAGTGATTCGAATCACCGAATCGAATCACTGTCCCCTGAATCGGCCAGATCTGAATCTATAGCGACTACTAGCTGCTTTGCACAGGCCTAATAAACACACAAGTGTGATCTCACAATGGTTCAGGAAACAGGTAAGGAGAACCCCACATTTTTTTTTAATCTCATGATTGAGGAGAGGAGAAGTGGGCTCCATTTTTGAACATCTGGGATTAAGCACCATTGTGCAGAAGTTTGACCATATGAGGCCATACCCACAGCTGGGGTCAGATGGAGTTAAGACACTGACTTTAACTGTTATACGGCATTTAATGAAGCCTCGTGTCAGCACACTCTGTGTGAAACCTGCCTCGTGTCAGCACACTCTTGTATGAATCCACACTTAATTTCAAGTCCCATCTGTAAAATCTTGAATTTATGCTGGTCAAGTTAAAGTACCTCCCAGAATAGCTTAAGTTCTGTACTAGTCCTGTTCCTCGGATTCAACACCTGAATAGATCTTATATTATCTGTACCAACACAAACAGTCCTCCAACAACAATACCACAATGCTCCTATCTTACAGCAGTGATCAGTCTAATCAGAACTGGAAGCTCTTCTGCCCATGGTAACTCCTGTTGCTTTAAAATCTTCAGCTTCTTTGGAAATAACTCTTGCCAGATCACCTTTGCAGGCACACAGGTTATGGCCCCACATATAACAACAGCTAAACCTCATGCTGCTGTCTGGTCCAGAAAGAAGTTCTGGAATTCCCTGGCTGCAGGAAGAAGCTGAGTGACAGCATTCCCCCAGGTATCAAGATAGTTGTTCAGACATTGCAAAGGAGATGTGGAAGCTGGGGTCCAACAGGAATGGGTGGCAGCACTGACCAAAGGGATGCTAACAATCCTAGCAAAAGGCAAAGGAGGTCAATAAGAAATTTTGCCTCCGTTATTCATGGAGTGAGGAATCCAAGTGACTGCTCTGTGAGCGATACCTCGCAAAACCCACAGGAATAATCCCCACAACTAAAGGCCAGCAATGAATTTACTGATGGAGACACCAATGAGTATAACCACAGAAAGCCAGGGATATATTGACATCCAATTTGAACTGACCCAGACTATACCCTACACAATCCACTGAGAAAGCTCAGGTATGCATATTAATACATGCTTCCTTTTATTTTGATTTAATTTAGTTTTTACTGTATACAAAGGTTCCCCTTTCCATCACCTCCTCCTTCCACCATCACGAAATGGCTGCCAACTATGTGCAGACCAGGAACAAAGGAACTGCCTTTTGAAGTAGCCAGTTTATTTTAACAACATGTGCTGGCAGTCATAGGCAAAAAATGAGAGAAAAATACTATAAGCAACTCATAAACATCCCCAAATACATACTTTTGCAGGGCAGGCAGATAAGGTTTCTTGCAACATAAATCAAAGGCATTGTGAATAGGATGAGGTAGCAGGGTGCGGGGAGACATTAAGAGCTGAGTAGCCAAATAAAATCCATGGAAAATTTAGAATAGGCCTTGAAAGAATCCCAGTAAGTGGTCATTTAGTCATTAAAAGTTATTTCTTTTTTATTATTATTATTAATATTGTAAAATAAACAGGCAATGTAAATATTTAAAAAAATGTAGCGACTTTATTTTCCAGGCTGGTAAGTCCAAGTCCAGACAAAATTACTTGAATCCAAACTTAGTATGCAAGGAGAGAGCTGCATGGTTGCTGGCACTGGGAGCTTGGTTTTGAACTGTCTTGTGGAAGTACAGCACAGTGACAACTCTTCTCTACTCAAATGTTGAGGATTCTTTTGGCCCCAATCTCCCTTTTATCCAAACAAGCTCGAAAACAGTCTCAAATAGGGATTGCTCGCCCTTGGACTGCATGCACTCTGAAGGGATCCCTAGTTTCTCCCAGCGTAGCAGGACCCCTTCCCAGGCAACACTGCTGTGAGCACCAGAAGTACCATCACTATGAAGAGGCTGCCAATATATGGATCAGTATATTGGGTCATGGCACCTTTTTGGCATCTCCTGTGTGGTGACCAAAGAATCAGTGAAATTGTTCCAGAGAACTAGGGAATTTAACTGACCCACATGGCTACAGACCTCCTGGCCATGCTCCACTAACTGGTAGTACATGTACTAACCTCCTAGCCATGTACTAACTGGTAGTACAGTAGATGGCTTTCCTAAACTTACTCTAGCTACCATGAGTAAAGATAGTGGTGAAGATGTGTTGGAACAGGCTAGCACCAGAATATAAGTCCACTGGGGACCATGGGTGAATACTCAATTTGCTAGCCTACCTGGAAGACTGTGCTGCTATTTCCTCTATTGCTAGTGTGGTTTTCCCTGCTTAGACCACTATGTTTGCCCTGCCTACAGACAGCCATCATATGGTCCCAGGTGATCTCAATAAGTTGCCTCTTCTGAGCAGAATGATATCAGACCAAAATCACTACTACCTAGAATAAAGTCACAATATTTACTGCACTGTGCTTGCACTTATTATCTGACTGACATCCAAATAGTTCACCCTTCCCAAGTTCAGGTATTGAAAACGTTTCGCCATATTGAAGGCAAGGTTCTTTGAGTAGAACCTAAATGTTTCACCACATTGTTCTGTTTTAAAGCAAGTAGCCCACAAACCATTCCCACCCACTTCGTATCTATATGAAAATCTCACTGGGAAAAAAATAGCAGGTTTTTAATGACTTGTGGACAGGAAACAATATTAGAAAATACCACAATCAGACTGTTCTGTGGTTTATCAGTGGTCAACCCTATGGTGTCCTTGAGAGAACCCTTGCCATGACTCCTGAAAGATTGGTATTGACCAGGACCTTTTCAAGAGCTCCAAATGAAAGGCCTGGGAAACAGAGAGGACGAGCAAATGTGTACTGCAGGAGATTTACTTACAGCAGTGTATGAAAACATCATACCGCTCTCAAGACAGCAAAGCATTATGGAGCAAAACATTCAGACTTACCCACCAGCACCCATTACATGGCACGGACGCTTTATGTGTTCCTGGGATTGGCCGTATTTATATCTCCCCTCATGCTACCAAGCCTCCAGCATAGCCCACCACAGTTTCCCAGTGGAAATCAAGGAGAATTGCAACAAGTATTCATATACTGCCTAGGATTCATGCAGAAGTGTCAGCATGTTGCTCTTTGTTTTTACATGGTTTTTATGTGTTTGTCAAAGTATTTCTGTTGTTTATTATGGCACAATAAAGTTTTATTTTGTGAAAATCATGATTTATTTACTCTGTCTTAAAAAACAGACTTGTACCCTGCTAAATCATAACCCCCAACCCAATTCACAAAATGTGTTAACAATTCATTTAAATTAATAAACCAGTCACATGCAGTTTATTCATGAAGTTGCACAAAATTAACACAAAGCAGCCTACTGCCAGCCTCTGGCACACTGTCAAAGTGTGCTTTTGAGGCCTCTCTCAGCTCTACAACACCTCCATGCACTGATGGAAGCTGCCCTTGTGCGTGGCTATTAAAATCAGCAAAAAGCATTCCTACTTCTCACCTTTTGTGGTATTGGTAATGTTCTCTGTGTTGCTTCACAAATATTCAGTCAAATAACAAAACTGAGCAATAACAATAAGAATATTTGGCTCACTGAGATTTGGTCAAATCATGGGGAACCTCTGGTGTCCTTTTAACCAATCAAATGCAGATTCAGTCACCCTGCACCTGCTGAAATGATAGTTAACTCTTGCCTTGTTGTTGTCAACTGTATGCAGTATGGATTAAACATGGGATGTGAGACTGGGGATCTAGGAATCATATATTGGAGCCCTACCAATGCAAAGGTACCGGTCCTGGAAAAGGTCTCTGCCTATGAAAAAAAGGCTTGTATTCCTCATTGTGCCTCTTCTCTGACCACCCAAATTTATAATCAGTGAAATGCCCTGGTGATCCATCAAAGAATCAGAACCAAAGTGGGTGTATAGCTTTTTGCATCTGAAAGTGCTGCAGGCAATGCTTATCGTCCTAGATTTTCATCGTGATCTTATCCCAGCAACTCAGTGCTTACTTGCCAGGCTCAGAAATGTCCTTCTATCATGTCCAGCTAGTCAGGACAGCCAGATCCACAAAAATACTTAGGCTCCTAAGTTCCCATTGCTTTCAAATGGAGTGAGGTCAATGGATCATCAAATACATAAACACCATTGTGGATCCAAGCCATAATGCCAGCAGCAGCTGGCTGCTATCACTCACTCTCTGCATCATTCATTCCTCCTTGGTTTTCTCATTTTCACTGCTGCATGACCAATCACTGTGGAAGCTTTTGAAGTTTTGCCAACACAGACAGATCTGGCACACCAACCTGCTCAGCATCTATGCTACTGCCAGTATGATGGTGGAGAGACGAAAACCAGTGTGAGGAAGAGATTACTAACTGTAAAGGAGAAGCTGTGGGGACTGCATACAAAACAGCAAGGAAAGAGAGCCTGCAGGATGGAAAAGAAGCAATTATAGGATTTGACTCCAAGCTCCCACAATTCCATGAGAAGGACTCTGATACCTTAAAATGCATTCAAAAAAGGTTGCCAAAGACAGGGTGCCAGTCAGTGGCACAGAAGGATGCCTACCCATAGTACAAAGCATCTCGCCAATAGGACTTCTGACTGTCAGGGGGTATACAAGCAAAGGCAGCTGAGTATACAGGTACTCTACCAACACTGCAGTGCAACATTTCTAGTGCAGAGATGGTTTAATAGTTAAAATTCTGAAGCTCTGAGCAGTCCCAAGGAAACCAGCAAGACTGCTTTGTGATGCACCTCTATTTATTATAAAGCACCTCTGTACTGGCATGAGTGAGCTCGTGCTAAGGACTGTAGAAGCCGGTTTGTTGGTGGGGGGAGAGGGAAGGAAGACCACACCCCTTACTAACAGTTACTCTGGGACATCTGTGAAAAGACCTTAGTTTGCAGAAAAGTATCTGATGTTACATGGAGAGATTGCTGGATGTCACCGTACAAATCTGAGAATGCACTATAGCTACTTTTGGCTGTGTGTGTGTGCATGCATGTCCATCCATCAATATAGTTCGTGCTGGAAAAAAGTATCAACTTTTTCAGAATTTATACACGCTCAACATGAAAAATTCTGGTTTTCCAAGTCAAAGAATTTTGTGTTAAGGTTTTCTAAACAAAACATTGCTTTTGGATTAAATAAATAAAACTTATTTTTCAACAATGCCATAACAGTGCTCAACATTATTAAAATACATTTTTTTAATTTAAAAAAAAAAACTTTTATAAAAAACCACCGAGTTATTCACTATGTGTTAGCTGTGATGCATACATGAAACAAGGCTGACCTAACTTTCCAGTCCTGATTTTCTACTCCCTTGCAAAGTCACTGATACCACTGCAGGGTGTTGGATGCTACTATCCGAATAGACTGTGCTTTCAACCATTTTGCACCAGTATAAGGATATACAGCACCAGATATTCAGACCCTTGCTGTTCAGCTTTGGGATTGATGTAACCTACATTTTTCAGCTCTGCTGTTGAAATATATATTCTTACAACAAGCACTTCAAGGCAGATTCTCAGTTGATATAAACCAGAATAGCTTCACTGACCTGCAGAGAACTATGCTGATTTATGCTAGCTGAAGATTTGGTCCTAGTGTTTGCCATTTTTAATACCCATTCAACTCCATTCCTCTGGACTTCTCTACAAACCCCAGCAGCTAAACAGCAGAGAAAGTATATGCTGAAAGGCTACTTTGTACTAGAAGCCTGGGGTTTCTCCCTGCTCCCATCCTGTCAGCACAGCACCTGGTTAATACTCAGAGATCCAAGTGAACCACAGGAAAGTAGTATCTTGTTTGTCAGCAAGGCTGACAAGGGGAGGAGGGAAAGGGGACCAGCGCGACCAGAAGATATTGATCTTGCTAAATGAAAGAACCTGAAAGTGGCAGAGGGAAAGTGTGAGGCCAGACGGGACCTCAGAAAAACATCCTTTCTTCCCTCTTGCCTGTGTGACTCTGAACCAGGAGAGACCAGGTCCTTGGAGGAACTGAAGTGTCACTTGATGTTATCAATAAATTGTCAGCCTGAATTTCTTCGGATTGCCAAGGGTCACTTGCCACCATGTCAGAGGCTCTGGTGTGGCTGGGTAACGCTTTCCCTTGAGGAGGGTGAAGAGGGGCCAACAAGATGATCTGACATGTGCAGTGAGAGTCGCATCAGGGAAGTACTATCGTCTCTAGTGTCTGAAGAGAAAGAGGTGGAAAAAGTTTTTGGTTCTCTGCACTAAAGTCTGCTCCAAAGGGACCGAACAAGACTCATGACTGACATCAGCAAATATACAAAGTTTTCTCTTTTTGTTTCCCTCTCTTATCTAAAGTGTTTTCTCCTGCTCCAAGCAGCTGACTTCCATCAGTTCAGGGGAGGTCCAGCAGCCACCACAGCCTCTGAGACATTAGCTTCATCCCAGGAGCTCTACAGGCCAGCAGACACTAGAGTTTGTGAAATGCAAGGTCTTTGGAAACGGGGTCATACTCCCTCCCCCCAACACTACACGAACGTATGTACTACTCCCAGAGATCGATTTGCAAACTACCTTCTCAGTAGCTCTGTTGCAGAAGCTCAAGGAGGGGGTTCTGTGGTTTGATCTGTACAAAGCTACAACCTCTGCAAGCAGGCAGCAGTTTATTTAAGGAGTTGCTATCAGCTCTCATGGGCAGGCTGTTAGGAAGACCTACGTGCCACAGACTTTGGAATACATTTGAAATTTCAACTTGGGTTTGGTTCGAACAAGCAATGAGGTCGAGCTGCAGCCCTTGTCCCAGAGCCCAACAGCCCTGAATTTTGTCACTGTTCAAAATCTGAACACAGAAATGAATATTGTAAATCTCTCTGATCTTGTAACAGTCCTGGACCACAATACTTTAAAGCAACAAGATAAGGGAAATATGCAGCTTTTTACCATTGTACAATCCACAGAGATAGAGACAATTGCTGTGAAAACCTAGTGTGAAATGGAAGAAAAAAGGGGCATAATAATACTGATTCTGATAATCTCACTCAAATTCATTTGCTTTGTGGTTTAACTGTTCTGATGTGCCACCCCTTATGCTGCACTCCTGGGATAATTAAAGATGCTGGTGCTCCTTTCAAATCAAAGGGGAAGATACTTTTGCCTATTAGGCTGTCAGCAGGGAATCAAGATAGCTGGGTTTCATTCACTTGTTGGGTGACTTTGGGCAGATCACTTCATCTCTCTGTGCTGCTTCCCCTCCAATTCTTTGCCTGTGTTGTCTATTTAGATTGCAGACTTTGAGGCAGAGCCTCTCTCATTCAGTATTTGTGCAGTGGCTAACACAATGCATCCCTTAACTCATTCGAGGCCTTCTGGGAAAACCATGTAGTAATAATAGCTGGAATTTTTAAAATATTTTTTTCTTTAGATCTATCGGTGTTCCACTTCTGAGATTGGGACATTTTACAGTTCAAGGAAAACCCAATGTGCTTGGAAGACATTTGGTATCTTGATATATCAGGTACTCTCCCCCCGTAAAGAGCTTTAGAATGAATTGCAGGCCAAAATGAAGATAATATACTGTTCAAGCCATTCTTTTTTAATTTTCTAACATTATTTAGAAGGATGCTTTAAAAATTTGAAAGAACACAGACTTTTGCTGTATGTGTAAGTAAATTCCCTTGAAGTAAAAGTGCCCATTAAACCATTACCAAACCTTTGAATCTATTTAATAAACTTTTAGCTAAAGATTAATACAGGTAAAGGTTGAGTTAGTTTGTTTTGCCTACAATAGGAGACAACATGACATCAAAGCAGCATTGCTAAAACTCCAAGGGTTTAAAATAATGTTTCAGAACAAAATCTTCAGTTATGAAAAATTCTTTTGGAGCTACATTTTCCTTTTTTGCCATCTGGTTTTCGAGCCTTTAAAGTTCAACCTTCCAGATTTTCTCCAGAATCAAAGGCCACAAAGGTTTTTTTGGGGGGGGGGTTGGAAAAAACTCCCAAACTCTGAACTTTGAGTAATCACCCGATTACCAACTATCAAGACACTCAAAACACAATTACTCCAGTTGTAGGCATTTAAAAAAATAATAAGCCCCACTCCCAAAATCATGAGATTTAGTTTAAAAGCCTAGGATTTTAAAAGTATTATAAGTAAGTTTCTTTTAATTTGCCTTCTGATACTAAAGACTTCGGGGTTCATGATTTTCAGCTTCTCTGACACCACAGGTTTGGAAAGATACTTTTTATTAAATGAAAACTGAGATTATCAGGAATTTTAGGATATAAAAATTGCTTATTTTAATTTTCCTGCAAATCACAAGAATTGACATAATTCTGACAGCCTGTGTTGTACTTCATTTGCTGGAATAAAACTGCAAGACTTTTGTTCTTTCTTTGGCTTGCTTAATTTTTCTAATGCCGATACTCTAGTTTTAAGCAGATACAATCCCAAGTACATAAGGGCTCCTTTTTGGCATCATATTCTGTACTTGAATATCCTTCTTATTGTTTGGGTAAAAGCACTGTTGGTAGCTGTCGCTGAGACAGCTGTGGGCTCCAGTCTGAAGTAGGGCTTCCTTTTACAGGCACAGTCTATTTATAATGATTTTTTCCTTACTGAGAAGTCAGAGAATTAAAATTTCCTCAATGTAGTATAGTGAGGGACAATGCTGGCAACAGATAAACCTGCTCATGGTCACCATGGAAGTGGATCAGAAGAGGGAAAGACTTTATCTTAACAACTTTGATTCAATTTGATCTTTTAAATAGCTAACCTTTTCCTTTGTTTGCAAATGTTTCACAATTTATATATGAATGCAAAGTGAAATATACACAGCACAGACAGTCATAATAAATCACGGGGCTTTGCAGGATTATTGTTGAAATGATGAAAAAGAAGAAATCACTCTTTGTACCCACTGACATTTTCAGAGTCAAGGCCTACAGCCACTTACTTTCAAGAGCAGTTCCTAGTCGCATTGACTTACACCTGGATTTTCAGAGGTGTTGACCCCATCCTGAAGACAGTAAAAATGTGGAAGGCTTGGCAACACTGCAAAAATATTAATCTGCTTCTAAGTTCCTACATATGGCTTATGGGACCTAATTTTAGGAACTTGGGCATGAAGACACCATCTCAGGTAACTTCTTGAAGGTTATACAAGAAGTCTATTAGCAAAGCCAGAAACAGATGGCTTAGCTCCTACTCTCACGTGTTAGCTCAAAAAGCACCCAGAGCATCCAAAGTCTGAAAGAGCACAAAGACTGATAAACTTGCACCCAAAGATGTATAAAGTGAAGTTAGATGGGATGACACGGTAAAGCTTCCGCTCTTACAGTCCTTGTCATATTCATCCAGTGTCTAAAATCTCTCTGGTCTCCTGGGCTATCAACCCAGTATCCTTGACTCTCCAGAATGATGAAAAGGACCGTTTGTTAGTAGAAAATCAGATCTAACAAGCTTGAGCTTGGAACCTCACATGCTTCTTTTTATAGATATATTACATGGCCAACCTGTTCTTCAGTTTGCCTCTGTTGTCCATATTTAGAAGCTTGACATCCTATTATGGCCAACTCAAGCAAAAAGTTTATTTTATGGATTCTGTCTTTATTCGACAGTTAAATATTATCAGCATCTAGGAGCATCTCCTCATGAGTGCATATATCCAGGCTGTGATCTGCAAACCCATCTGCAGTGCCACAAACTGCATTCGCCTCACGTGCACGTGTTTGCCATGCTGCTAATCAGCAGTGCAGTGCAGTTTTTTGAAACTGGGAGATTCCGGTGTCAAAAAAACCTGCACCAAATAAAAACAGAGTGGTGCACATGGCTGCAGTATGTGCCATCTGAAACTGGAGCTGCTACGGTTTTACATTAGTAGACTGCATTGAAATCGGGGCTGTTATATAACATGAACTAGTATAGTTCATTAGTAAGCAAGACACTATTCAAATTGTTCAGTGAATATACAGCATTATAACTAAGCTGAAAACAAACTTTCTTGCCCAACAGAGATTTCCTTAAATTTTCTGAACTCCCTTTTAAAGGAACAATTTTTAAACAAAAATAGGGATTGCATGTGTCATCTCTCTTCATTCCATAGGTATTTAGTTCTATAGAGAGAGAATTTTCCTGCCTGCTCGAAAACAGTGATTCCTCTTTTTCTCTTTTAAATTAAAACCAGTTAAACAGGGGAAGGGAAGAAATCTTTCTTTTCTTTTCTTTTCTTTTTTTTGCTGCTCCACCTTTCTCTTTTGAAATTTCAAGTTTTTGATCAATGTTCAAAATAATAATTCTTTATTTTACTGTGAGCTTCTTGAACTTTGTATCTTCAGATACCTGGAATTTTCTTCTCCAGCATATCCATTTCTTTGCAGCGTAAGTAAGATGTTGTCACAGAGGGCTAATGCAACAGCATTTCCAGATGCTAAACTGGAAAAAGGACTGTTTCAGAAAAGCAACAGCACTGAAATGTACTAGGACTATGGCAGAAATAACAAATCCCCTAGTTGCAACGTACACAGTCCAACAATGTAAGTCTGTAGAAAAGATTCAGCCAAAATTCTCAGTAGACAGACCAAGGAATGGTTTGGCTCATATTGCTCCAAACCTCTGCTTCAATCTTTGGACTTCTTGTTACCATCTCAGTCTACATCAAGAATATCCAGGTCATTGGGAGAATATCGGGGTCTAGAACTCTGGCACCTGAACCCTACATGTTTATTTCTGTCAGTATACAAATGAAAAGACACTCAAGAGTGACCTTAGCTGGCTGCTAAACGTTTTTCTTTCAAGGCCTCTTGCTTGTTTATACTGTATTTTACTCCTCTTGAACAGGACAGAAATCTCACTACAGCTGGTACGTATACATTTTGAACAGACTTGTAAAAAGGCAGAGAAATGACTTCACCTAGAACAGTTACATCACACACACAAAACCATAACAATTTGCAAAAATGGCAATAGGAATTCGGTCCATGATTGAGGCTTGTAGGAGCTCTCACAAAAAATAACATTCGTTCTTCTGTATCAAAGGAAAAATGTACTAGAACCACAGCCATCGTGTCTTGACAGTAACTCTCATACACTACCCTGTTCATAAGAAGAACCCAGCTTATCTATAGGTTTCTTCAGTTTGAACAACTTGGCTAAGTGAGACACAGCTAAACAAAAACCATCCATCAATTTCTAAAAGGCATAAACTTAAAGGTGAGAAGGAAATGGTTTTACATCAACCAATAAAGACTGGCAAGATGAAAGAGACAGGACCAATAACAAAAATCCATATACAGTTACACAAGGGCCATAATGCCCACATTGCTTCATAAAAATGTACCATCAAGACCACTGCAATACAGAGACAATGTAACAAGTTTGGGGTGCACTGAAATACTGGGTTTGAATTGTTGATACTGGAAGTTCTAACATGAAAGAACTGAAGACCCATGGAAGGCATACATAATATTCTTCAAATTATTCTTCCTTCTTCACCAAAGAGATCCCTCTCTTGCAGAAAAAACAATGAACAGTGAAAGAAGGGATGGAGGATGAAGTGTAGAATGACAGCCCCCCAGTGACTCATCTCCTGAGCAGCCCTGGTAGATGGCCCTGGGAGTTGTTCCTTCTTCATTAAAGCTAAGAGCCAATGCTGAACTTTGGGAAAGAGGTTGAAAGTATAGAGATAACTAGTAATCTCCAGTATAAACATTTCACATCTGCTGGACTCCAGTATTTAGCATCCCATTTTTTGGAGAAGCCTAACTGGCACAAGTATGGGGGAGGAGAAGCATAAAGGGAGAAGTAAAGCATTGTTTCTACAGCTGAAAATTCAGGGAATAGTACATCCCAAGTTACAAAGACACTCAAGAATGACAGAACAAGAAGAAAGAGAACAAACTAATGTGAGGAAGCAGGAGGAGGAGGGATAGACATCAGACTATCAGAACTGGTTGGAAAGTGGATTTTCATCTTACGAAAAAGTTTAAGGATTTGAATATGTTTTCATCCCAAGGCTGATGAAAAGCCAGTATTATAAAATTTGTCGCAAAACAGAATTCCATGGATTAAAAGTGCCAGATCAATCAAATTGTTTCATTTTGATTATTGAAAACATTTTCAATATATTTATATGGCTCAAAACTCAGAAATTTAAAAGTCATTCAAAGCAAAAAGCCTTTGTTCTGAAAATATCAGAATAGACATGTTCACATTTACATTTTTTTAACAGGATTTTGACAAAAATCAATAGGATTTCACAAAATAATGGTTTCATTAGAATGACATGTTGATGGAAAACTGTTCTGGCAAATATTATCCAGCCAGCTTTACTAGCTATGCTCAGACATTTCCTCCCAGAATTCCAATTTGGATTTGGCAGGGAAAGGAGTATGAAGTAAGAGAGATTCTTTTCAATACCGTAGCTAATGATGTAGAACTTTATCTAAGGGCTCTTTACTGTTAACACCATCTTCCTGCCCACGAGATGTTCAGTTGAGGTCCACTTCATTTGATCTATTGGTTACCTATGTGGAAATTCATTTGAATTTGCCTGTTTGAGAATGGTGCATGTAAACAAAGCACTGCTGCTGATCTGAAGTCAGGTTGCATTTGCATGAACAACAGAACAGGCTCCCAAATTTTTTTCCACCACAAATATTCCTTAAAAAGTACCAATCTGGAGCTGACAGTAGGGGTGTCCGCATTGGAAAAGGGCCAACAACTCAGAAGTTCAGTGAAGCGTTAGCTTAACAGCATTCTATCTGTATTTCACCCATTTAGAAACACTGAAAGACTATTTCCATGTGTGAGAGTTCCAGGCTTCTCAGGCTTTTCCAGGTTATAACTGGACTCAAAACACGTTTTACACTGTGTGCCAGAGTTTTCATTCAACCATGACATGCAACCTCATTTATTTCTCATTTTTTTAAAAACCTTCTCCTCTTATATGAAATTAACTTTTCAAGGATTGTCGTAGAGATGCCTACTAAATGACTTACAGATTGTGCTGTGCTGATCATCTGGGGATCTATCTGAGGTCTAATTTAAACCCAAGCAATCTCTTCCTCAACTGAGCCAAAGGAGTGGTTAGTAAAAGAGATTTAGGGGAAACAGTGAAGAGGTCAAGTTCTGGCTGCA
The DNA here is from genome assembly GCF_030867095.1 of Alligator mississippiensis. Classification (NCBI taxonomy): domain Eukaryota; kingdom Metazoa; phylum Chordata; order Crocodylia; family Alligatoridae; genus Alligator; species Alligator mississippiensis. The sequence goes on from NC_081833.1 coordinate 25,269,382, forward strand.
ACCTCAAGCTTCTCCTGGGAGAGGACATTTATGGAGCAACAGGATCCACAACGGATGCCTGCCTGCTGATGAACTGGCACAGGATATTGCAGCAGAGCCAAGGGTTGCCCAGCTGTGAGTGGTACCTGCCTATCAGGATAGGGAACTAAAGGCAGCTGGATGTGATGCTGTCCACATGGCTCCCTGATGCATATTGGCTGGCTAGGAACAATGTCATGCATTAACCACGCCAGCCTGATGAAATGAACAGCTTTGGGACAAGCTTAGAATGAATTGTCACTGGGATGTATATGACCACCACACCTGGTTAATCAGGTCCTAGACCTAGAAAATGTTTTGTACTGGCTCGTCTTTTTTGACCAGCTGTTCTGTTCAGTGTAACACAATTAGGTCTGATGATACTGTGTTTCTATACTGACTTCTCCTGGCTGCCTCATCATGCTCAAGATCCATTTTGACAGAATAGCACATTGATTGAATTTAGCTCTTAATAAAAAGCAGTTTTTCATTACATATATCGAAGCTCAGATTTGGTGTAAGCAGAGCATATTGCAATCTGTGGAACTACATCTACACCAAGTCTTAATCTGGCCCATGTACTTCTTTGCCAAAAACAACATTTGGCAAACACAAATTTCCAACCATTTTCTGTGTCAGACAGACAGTGTGTGTGCAGTGCATGAGCCACATAATAGTGTACTTGATTTATGGTTGGTTTAGAGAAAAGATCTATTCACCTAAAATCTGCAGCACAATCCGGTTTTGTTTCTCCTTTCTCTCCCTAGTATTTTAGTTGGGAATAAGGCAAGGGTTTATCGTACTCCCCATGCCTTGGGTGCTAAAATATAATTGATGATGCAATGCTTGGCCTAGTCTCATGTACTTCTTTTCAGTCCATTAGCCTGGGAATCAAGCATCCCGACTGAAACGTCTAAAGTATCTGCTGGATCATGTTACCTGCTTATCTTTGAGAACTTAAGGAGAATCCTCAAACCATGTGTCTTTTCATTGCAGCTTATCCATAGTTCATTTACTTAAGAAACAGGGTGTCTCAGAAGGCGGGTTACACAGATCACCCATTGCTCTGTGTTTGAGCAAACTGTCCTTCCAGCAACTGAAATCTCAGCTAGAGCCAGGTTGATGATCTATGTGCAGTCACTGCTTGTGGGGTGGAGGGACTGGATTCTAATCAGGATAGGCTGCTATGCTTCAGCTCACCACACAAGGGCTTAAAAAAACTATAACAAGTGCTGGGATGTTACCAGGAAAAAGCCACAGCGGCAATAAAATTAATTTCCTCGTCTAATATATACAAGACTTTCTCCAAGAGAATTATGACCCAAGCTGATCAAAGTCTGTAAGTGGTACTTATGCTATCAGTTTCACCCCCTTAATGCCCTCCTGTCAAAACAAAATCCCTTAGAAAGGCTTTGAGGAAAATCACATGAGCATAATGGCTTTCAAAAAAATGGCTCTAAGTACTTGGTAACATATACAGAGAGAACTATTAGATCGGCTGGTGTAATTGTACTTATATTTGAATGTAAACATTCTTATATTAGCAAGTTACTTCTTACCCACAGAACAGAGCTCTGCAGACTGGGCTGCACAAGCTTGGGCTGTTGGGGGAAAGGGAGAGGATGGGCTGCCAGTGATGGGAACTTTGTCCTATGCAGGATGGTAACTTCAGGCAAAATTAGATAAAAGAAGGGGAAGAAGGATGAAGCTTATTAAAGAGTCATTTTTAAATATATACAGAGTGAAATTTAGCCCTGGTACAATTCCATTGACTTACACCAGGAAGGAATTTGACACACTGAACTATCTGATTCTATTCTCTTTATCTGTTGTATAGTGTTTGTTTGAACATGTTCTTAGTGAATTTAGCACTGCCCTGACAGCCCTGGGAACCAACGTCCTCTGTTTATTCCCAGAATAGATGCAGTGGGCAGAGCTATCTTCTAGGAGTAAAAGTTAATTCTTCCTGGTCCATGCAGGACTTGGCCCTATCTGCTGGGGCTGGCAATGATCTGTGATAATGTGACTGACATTTTCAGAAGTGGCCACTGATGTTGGAGTGCCTAGTTTTAGAAATCTCAAGTCTAATGTTCAGTGCTGCCAAGGTGGCTACCATTCAAACTGAAGTCAATGGGAGCTACACAGGCTCAGCCTTTCTGACAAAAATCAAAGTTTGTTTCTTTGGGACATCTATAATACTGGATTCACACCTCTCCCCGCTTCCCTCCCACACAGTGGCTATTTTTGAAAATTTGCTTCTAAGGTAATCCAGACTTTTATGATGCAGACACCAGTCCCTTTGGAAACACAGGGAGACAGGCATAAATGTTCCACAGTGAACATTTTGGTATAGGGGCCTTGTATCCTCCAGTGTGCCAGAGGGTCATTACCAGCCCACAGCCCTATACCGCTTCATCTCCTGCATGATCATGTCACTATCCAATCCCCAACTAGTCTCACAACAAGTACTGCAAAATCCAAGTTCTTATAGATAGATACCATTATGTCCCGTAATGTCTGCATCCACTGTAGAAGAGGGCAAACTGGTTCAGAAGACATTAGAACCAGAGTGGATCTTAGTGAAGATGCCAAACTAGGACTTTCTTGAGATTCAAATAAATTAGCTGCATTTTTTAAAGTAAAAGCCAAATTAAATCCTCTGTGTCTCTCTGAACTTTGATGCACTTTAGACTCTACAAGGGATAATATAGACTTCTTAGCTTGTGATCCTTGCTTTGTGCAGGTGCAACAACGATGCAGCTTACTAACCTGTGCAGGTAATATTGGATGGAGTCTTGGCCAAAAGCTCAGGTGAGACAGGCCAAGGTAGAACCAGGCTTGTATCGGTACCAGGTACAAGGCAGACATATGTTCCTTCTCCCCTGGAGCAAGGAAAACACCAAAGATCAGACCAGAATTAGATTCTCCAAGCCACAGTCAGGTTCCTGGCTTCCTCCTGAGCAAAGTTACAAGCTGCCTTTTGAAGTCTGCCGCTAAACTTCAGTTTAGCTGTTATTCAGGTAGAAAAATTGCCAGTTGGTATCTAGTGTCTAGATTACAATCTGCCCCTTTCTCAATATTGTGTAGCTGTATATTGATAAATATTAGATTCAGCCTATGAAAAGAGCCCTTTTTAGTGGAAAAAAAAGGCTTCTCAAAATCAGGAGAACTTTTATGACAAACTATAAAAAAAAAATTGGAACTTCTTTTTCCATTGAAGGAGAACCGCTCTCCCCCTCTTCCCCTCCCCCCCCAAAAAGCAAAAAAAATAGTGAGATCAATTTGAGGCTACCTGAAGTGACACCTTTGCATTTTTGTGTGTCATGTGGAAGTACCACCTCAAGCCAGCAACTGCCTTAGTCGCTCCTCACTCAGGTTGGATTCCCCAATCTTCCAGCCCGGTTTGGTTGCTGTAGTGATTTGACAGTCTGGCTAAGACAGTGGTACTCAACCTCCAGCCCATGGGCCAGATCTGGACTGCAAAACTATAGCATCCATCCTGTGGGTCTCCTCACAGGTCTGGAAATGTAGTGGCAGGAAAGCAGTGGCAGTGTTAATTGCCACTCCCTTGCTGCCAGATTTCTGGACCTGTCAGAAACCCTGCAGGCTGGATAAGCATCACTGGGTTAAGACATGAAAGTCCACCCCATCTGGGCCACTAACTCCAAAACAAACACTAAAGGACCTACCCACCATAGTTTCAAGCTGGATGCTGCTACCCTTTCAGAAGGGCTGTTTTCAGTCCTTTTGGAGGCCTCGCTCTGAAACGGCAACTGCAAGATTTCCTCCTTGTCATCTCCCTTTTCTTCCTTTGGGTTCCTTTGTCTTACATCCACCCTAGAAGGCCTGACTTAGCATGTCCCCTGTCTACTATCTGACTTTAATCCTTATCTCCACCTGGAAGAGAAAGCTAAGTGTGACAGGTGGGACTACATCCATCGCACCTTAAAGAGTCAGTCCCCTATGATAGGGTGGGGGAGGCAGAAAACAACAAAGGCCTGAACAATTTGAAAAGAAAGTTTGATGGAAATAAAAAGGTGTTTATATTCCGTTTTTTCAGTGGAAACAATATCATTTTCTAACCAGCTCCACTTCCCATAAGACCCAATCCAAAGTTCCCTAAAATCAATAAGCTGATCTTCCTGATCTTTTCACTGCCTTCAATGGCTTTTGGATCAGACTCATAATACAGATTTACAACATCTCATGTCGGGATTTCCCCATCAGCCCCTCTTGCCTGTACTTACTGTCTTGCTCTCACATTTGAGGAAATTCCTTTAGTTGTGATAACCATGTCTGTAGCTCATATTTTCTCTGTCCTGCTGACAGTTTTAAACCAACAGATTTATGAACTTTGAAGTAATAGAAATATTTAAGATGTTCCTACTCTTTTTCTTATCTAGAACAGGCTGGGATTATTATTTTGCTAGACACAGGACTTGTAAAAGCAAGAAAGTAAGTTTGCCTTTCTATCCTCCTTCAGGAAAGGAAAACCAATTTGTTTAATAAACAGTTTTGCAGCCCTGGGTTATTAATATCTCACATTTTTATTACATCTTTCCTCTTAAAATGATCCCAAATAATTTCACCGCCTTTTGCCACTTCAAAGATTTATGAAATGTAGAATATAGCAGCTTGATAAACAGTACCTAGGAACAACATTGAACTTTTTGGACAGAAAGTAAAGCCAGTATCCAAATAAAATTGCTTAAGGAACTGAGGCAGACAGAGTGAGATTACTCTTACTGGTATCTGGCCAGAAATTAGGGCTGATTTAGCATCAGAACTAGCATGATTACTACAGATGATCAAGATTTCATTGAAACAGCAAATGATAAAGACTGCACCTCCAGTGGTATAGAACTGTATCAATTCTATTAGACCCAGAGAGAAGAGTGCCGTTTTCAGGCTCTCATTTCCTACAGTACTATGAGTTTTCCTTGATGGCATCCTCTGCCCTGCTTAGCATTACAAGCATCTGACCTGATCATGGCTTGGTTATATATTTAGAGATTGGAAGAATTAGGGAAAGGCAAGTTAGTTTGCCAAAAAAAATAAGAGCAGATGTAGACTGTTAACCAAATTATTTAAAAGCTGTTTTCCCCAGAAGTCCAGTTCTGGGCCCTCACCTAGCCCTTTTGCCCTGCATGCTTCTCTGACACGAGCGCTAACCCATCCACCAGCAAAGCCACCTCACATTGGCAATGCGGGGCAGGTATTCAAAGGAATGGAGAGGGATGTCCTGGGAGGATGGCAGATGTGCTCTGCCAGTTTACAATTGGAGCATGGACCCTTAGGGATCCAGAACCAGCCATTGTGACACTAGTTCTTAGGAGGCAGAAAACAAGAATGGCCCAATTTATTGGGCGTTCGTGTGGAACACAGGAGAAGCTGGGTCAATGGCTTGTTTTATCACATATGTTTGGGGCACCCTGAAACAAGGTATTTAGGGACAGATACTCCTATGCTTTTCCTGCTTAGTAGAACTTTCCATAGCACCTGACATGGCAGATGGCAGCCTAATGAGGTTAAAGTAGGTCTGCACCATGTCTCCAGCACCCTTGGGCATGCCTCTCTTACCTGCTCCCATTCAACCATGACAAGCCTCGAAATGAAGCTGTGAAAATGCTCTGGGAATGCTTTTGACACCTCTCTCTCTAGTATACATGTGAGTGACCACTGGGTCTTGTTCAGTGTGGCTTTACTGTCTCATTTCCATGTTTTAGTGGATGCGGGTGGGTGTACTTTGCCTGAGAGCAGGTGCCTCCAGTAGTGCAAACATATCATTAGACATGCTTGATAATCCTACTAGATGCCCATCTGCATCTTAGGACCCTAAGTGGTTGGCGAGTCTAGCTTTTAGTCTCTGCAGTCCTGTTCTCTGAAGTGGGAAGGCAAGCACTTCCCCATTGCTCAGGTTAAAAAAAAATACATCAGACTTTGTGAGGTACTCAAACACTGTGCTAATGGAGCAGGTATAATGACACTGAAGACCAGCTGACTACTCTAACTTAGCTTGCTCACCAGGCCTCAGTTGTGCTGCAGCCCACCAGGCAGCCACGGATTCCAGAGAGCATATTTCATTTTGGAAATGCCACATTTCAGTGTTTCTGCAGTAGGTGTGACTTCACTCTTCTATGGTGCAGTTTCCTGATCTGGGGTAATGATACTGCTCTCCCAAGTAAGAGCTAGGTACTCTTATTATTACAATCCTATTTCACCTTCATATAAAGCCTTCAATCTGAAGATGTCAAACTGATTTACAAACCATTCATTTTCCACAAGGGATCATCATCCTTGTTTTATCAGGTGGGAAACTGAGGGCAAAGAGGTGTTGTCACTTGCCTACAGATGTATTGCAAATCAGTTAGCAGATAAAGGAAGAGGACCCAGAAATTGTGGATCTTAATCTTGTGGTTTAGTCATTTCATGGCATTCTTCTTCATGAAAAATAAAGCTGTCAGTAGAATGCAGCCCAGCAAGTTAGAAGTAATTATATTTTCTCTCTCCAGTATTCCCTACACCTGAATGAGCCATGGTGGATAGGATTTCTAACCGAGTAAACTAAAGGTTGCCCTGAGCTCACTAAGGCACAATTTGATTTTCAAGACCATGGGCCTGTGTACCATAAAGCCATGAACCTATGTACCATAAAGTCTCCCTTCATTGTGTGTTAATGCAGAGAGGATTTCTCTAGTCCTCTTCATACACACTCTCTCCAGAGCCCTTGATTACATGTGATGGGGGTGGAGGGAGGAGATCCTTTCCTACAGAAATTAATTATGTCTCTGTATACAATCTGACTGCTGGCATGAAGAACATCAAAAAGAGGCCCCCAATCCTGCTCCTTAACCTTAACCCTAAACCATTCACTTGTAACGTGGCAATTCATCCTCAGTCAAGCTCTTAGTGCTCTTTAGTTCCACCTACATGTGGCCCTGGACCTTAACCTTTGCATTAATTTAGCCTTTCCTGAATCCCACAAGTGATGTGCTCTAAATTGTAATTGCAGGGGTAGCAGCAACATTGCAACTTAATAATTTTATCATCATTTGTACATGCAGAATGTGTGTGTACATGTCCGTGCACATCTAAGCACTTGTTATTAAATTAATTATGCCTCACAAAAGGCAGCTAACTATCAAAGCTGGCAGAACAATTCATTGCAAATGTATGTTAGGTAATAAGTTCTAGTGCATACCCTTCACTAAATACTCTTAATAACTTAATAAAATAACTTAATAAAATAATAATAATAATAACTTAAAATAAAATAATAATACCTTAACATAAAATAATAATACCTTAAAATAAAATAAAATAAAATAAAATAATAATAATAACTTAGTAAAAATAACTGGAAAAAACATCAGATCCAATTCACCTGTACTGAACGTACACTGCACCATTAGCTGTAATGCCAGTAGTTCAGGCCCCACGGAAGGCACTGAATGAGTCAACTGAATGCAAAGCAATCAAAAATGCAAACAGAATAAAAATTGCTACCATTCAAGGTTTCTCATTTAACTAGACAAGATAAATGCTTTGTTCTTTTGATGTTGCACCCTGCCTCTTCCAGAAGGCTTTTGGGTGCCTAATGCAGGCCAATCCTTACACAGAACTGTAGTTTAGGTATTGTTTTACAGAGATATGTAATGGAAAATGGTACCAGCTTTGGACTGGCATATACACACTAAGGGTTAAAACATTGTTCCTGCTCACAGCTAGTGTAAACAGGCTGTATGCACTGGTGCCCTGCAGAGGTTAAGGGGTTGCCCTGTGGCACTTAGTACAGTCTCAGGGCTGTAGTCATCCCAGCAGCTGCTGCTCTCTCCCTTCACCAACAAGGATTCAGTCAGCGTGCTTGCATTCACAGAAATTAGAGGCACATCTCTCCTCTATATTTAATCCACTGCCACCCAAGAGTCCCAGCTATATTTTTTGTCATGATGGGGATGAGGATTTTTTGCACAAGCTCTGAAACCTACCTTCCTCTCAAGCAGCGCAACCACACTGGTTCCTCTGTGCTCAAGTCCTTCGGTGACAATGGGGGACCAGCTCTGCCTTTCCAGTATATGACCTACTACTGAAAACTCCAGCATGTTCTCCTGGGGATAACCAGCTGGTAGTCATATCCCCATAGTCACTCATCTCCTCCAGTCACCTTAATCAGTTTTCCTTCCCATGCCAACCTACCTGCAATTTTGTCCTTCCATGCACACAATTTGCCTGAAACCTGCCTAACTTTGGAGCCTGCCCTCCTCAGCTGTCACCCCACGGCAACCGGTAGGAATGTACAAATTTAATAAATTGTGTTCAGGTGAGCACTAGCAGCCAGCACAATAAAAAACTGATTAGTTTAGTACTGGGACATTAGGCCTCAATTCTTTTTCTAGCCCTTCCTTGTTCATGTCCTTGTGTGACCAGGTATTTAGCAGAATTCACAGATTCACTGGAATCTGACAGAGCCCCATTGTGGGTGCTTCTGCTATGGCCTTGAACTTGCAGCTTCTGGGCTGTCGACCAGACCTGTGCCACCCCAGCCCCCTTTCCTGGTCATTAAGGAAGAAAAGCTGCTACTATCTGAAGAAAGTTCAGTGGCCACCCTGAACAAAGTAACTTGGCTCTTGTGATCCGTTTCCAAAATGGAAACTTGCCAATATCACAAAATCTACCACCACTGTAGATACCATTGGCTCTATTTGATAGCAAATGGAGAGGCCAAGTATTGACTAATCCAGCGGTACTCAACCTTCTGCCCCTGTGAGCCAAAGGAGTGGTGCAGGGTCAGTCTATGGCCTGGATCCCGTACAGGCTTGGCATGTGGGGTTAGTCCATGGGCCTGATCCTGCTCTGGCCTGATGTGGCACACAGGGCCACATTATCTGGCTTGTGGAGATCTCCAAAGGTCTGGAAATTAACACTGCCACTGCTCCCAAATTTCTGGACTCTTTGGGAACCCCACAGGTCAGATGATATGGCTGTGTGGTCTGGATCTGGCCCACGGGCTGGGGTTCAGCACTAGTCCTGTGCGAAGTGGCTAGTATTCACTTCAGATTCGGATTTGGCTGATTTTGGGGACAGTGATTCAATTTGGTGATTTGAATCACTGTCCCAATTTGATTTGGCTGAATCTGATTTGGAGATTCAACTGCTGCCGAATTTCCAAATCAGCTGGGCCAGGCTCGGCCCATCCCCCACCTGCTCTCCCAGCCCGGCAATGGCTGCCTTGACTGTCCCAGCTCCAGCACTTGGGGAAAAAAAAGCCCTGATGCTCACCGGGTGCTGCTGGGTGGGGGGCAATCCTCACTGCTCCCCACTGCCCCCCACTGCATAGTCAGAGCCTCCCGACTCCCCATCAACTTCCCCAGCCCCCCAATGGGTGCCCTGCCCGGGCCAGCTCCTCCCTTTAAGAAAAAAAACCCCAAGAAAACCCCACACTCACCGCTTCTGCCGGTGGGGGCAGTCCCCACTGCCCCACGCCACATGGGGGGCTCTGCACGAGCCCCCGAATCCCCAAGGCTACTGCAGGAGCAGTGAGTCCCGGGGCTTTTCTCATCTTTTTTTTTCATAAAGGGCCAGAGCTGGCCTGGGTGAAGCACCTGTGTAGAGGCTGGGAGAGCGAGGGAGGGTTGGGGGGCTCGTGGCAGAGCCCCGCCATGCAGTGTGGGGCAGCAGTGATCGCATCCCCCCTGCCTGGCAGCGCCCAGTGAGCACCAGGGCTTTTCTTTAAAGAACCGGGAGCAGGGGCGGGAGGGGCGGGCAACCATGGGGGGGCTGGGGGAGTCGACAGGGGTGGGGGGGGCTGGTGGAGTGGAGGAGGTCAAGGCGGCTGGCAGGGGTCCCCCCATGGTCCCCTCCCCCAGCTCCCCTTCCCCGCCCCTAGGACTTACCAACTTGGAGTCAGCTGCAGCTCCCTGCTGCAGCCACCAGGGACTGCCCAAATCATCAAAGCTCTCTGAATCTTTTCAAAAGATTTGGAGAGCTTTGAATCGATTTGGACCTTTAAATTGGTCCCGATTCGATTTGGATTTGGAGATTCGGCCATCGAATCAGGCCAAATCTCCTCCAAATCAAATCACCACTGAAGCTTCACACAGCCCTACTGAGCACCCCTGAACTACTCCATGGAGTCTAATGTCTCCCGTCTCTCTAAATATAGTCTACCTCCAACACAAAGTATGTGAGCAGCAGGAATTGTACACTGACAATTTATCAATTTATCAGCCTTTATCAGTTGTGTAGCTTTAAAAAAAACAGCCTCCACGACTATAAATCCAGAACCTTTCATCAGCACTTACCCTCACAAAACACTGAGCTACTTATCTGAACTATCACATGCATTTGCAGCTGAGCTACAGGCTTTGCAACAATGCCATTCATCCATTGCTATAGGATATGCAAGTGCACTTCTGGATATGACTGTAACTCCAGAGTGCAGAAAAGGAGGAGAAGAAGGGATGCTGGGAAAAGCTAATCATATTTTCTTGAACTTCCAAACATTTAGGCTGGAACCTAAGGGGGCCATGGGGTCCAAGTCTCACTGGATTTCACTCAGTGTCCCCTCTGATAATGCCAGATTTGATTCTTAGTTTGGTCCAAGGTACTGGGTGGCCAAGGTTTTCCAGACCAGTTCTCATGGCCTTGGAAATCAGCACTCTAAATGTCAGTCTTATCTATGGAGACTTGCCTTTCCTTATTCCCTGATATTCCTGGTTGGTTAAACTCAGCTCTTCTTCTACAAGGCTCTGCTAGGGAATTCCAACTCTCCTCCAGTCCAGTCCAGAGCATCCTCTCATCCATTAAGACTAAGTGACATCAGATTCAATGCTCTTGATAATGCTGTCATTTCAAATACACAAATCTGCAAGACCTCAGTACTGTAAGCACAAAGCTTGGCTATTAAAACTCCATTGAAAGAACAATGTAGTAGCTCACAGCTTCTTTTTTTCATTTACATGAAACACCTGCATCTCCGTAAGTAGAAGCAAACTCCAGAGTGCTCTCCATCTATCTCCGGCATTATTAGCTATAGCCTGGGGTTTGTGTGTGTATATAGTTGGGCTGCAGATTGTATGCATGAGAGACCCTCACTGCAAGAGGTACTGCCATCACCACTAGGCCAGGGTTTTAAATACTCTGTTTTATCACACTACTGGTGACCTCTCACCCTGTATCAGGCCAGCTAAGACTGGATCATGTCTTAGCTAATCACTACTGCTGGAGACTGGAGACTTAAAGGCCTGTCTCTACCATGGGAAGCCAGAATTTCACTTTCTCTGCCTGTTTTTTTTTTCCCTTTCTTTGATCACTCAGTCTCTCAACTCTCCCTTTTCACTTCCTTGTTTCTATATCTGTCTGTTCTTCCCACCTTCCCTTGTCTCTCTTTCCTCTCTCTCTATTTTATATATTTATTCCTCTGCTTTTTTATCTGTTTCTATCAAGCCCCTTTAACTTCCTCTGTGTTTCTTCCTCTCCTCTCCTCTCCTCTCCTCCTCTCCTCTCCTCTCTTCACACAGTGGCCTATGAGAAGACCCACTGAACAGATTGGTTGGAATCTATACTATTTTCTTCTTTCGTGTGTGGTCCCCTACCTGGGAAGAGCAGGGAGCTTTTGTATCTCCTTCTTGGTCACTTTTTACTGATAACAATAACATTGTAGGGAAGTCTCCTGCTAGAGAGATGAAACAGGACTCAATATGAGGACTAGCTGGTTACTGAAGAAAGCTGCCAGGGAGATTAGGGTACTATTGGGAGTGGGAGTTTTTCCCATGGATCCTTCTGAATTTTTGTCAAGGTCAGTTTTATACTTCTGAACCATTAGGGTTAAAACTGAACGATGCTGCAAAATTTCAGTGAATGCATGTTGAAAGCTTGATGGAAAACAGTAAAAATCAATCATGAAACTGTCGCATTTTTCCTGACCAGCTACAAAGTCAGTGAACGTTTCTCTAATGCTTAAATAATAATGACATTTCAAATTTCACCCACCCCACCCTGCCCCCAAATGACAATGCTTTTAGCCTCACAATTCTCTCTCAATTTTTCAATCTCTTTTTTAACCTGTTAATTTGCCTGTGAAAATGCAGGGGGAAAGAAATGAGCAAATGCCATATTTTCACAAGGGGAAAAATGCTTAAAAAGCAAATGAGTTATTTTGACTGGAGTGTTTTAGCACAAAATTTGGAGTAATTCAAAATGTTCAAAAAGATGCAAAGCAAACAAATAAGGTTACATTTTGGGCATTTCCAAAGACTTCAGTGACTATCACACTATAGTCCAGTGTTCTCCAGAGAAGTTGTAGAATATAATTGAAAGATAATCTTTATTATTAGTACTAAACAAGTGATCATCTTAGAGGTTACTGTGAAGTTTTTGTATCATGAACAAAAAGAGCTCCTTGAAATTTTTTGGTCAGCATTTTTTTCCCTAATAAGAAATGCTCTTGCAATGGACATAAATATTTTGGTATGAAAAAGTTCTGTTCCTTTCTACATTTGCTAGAAATTTAGTGTCCCCTGAAGTTGTTCTCAGAAAATATTTGCCATTTTTCTGCAAGCTTTTGTTACGCATCACAGAAGACCTGACAAGGTTTTCTATTTGATTTGAAAAACATTTCAAATAAAGTACTACACTACCCAGCCATTGACCATCCTTGATTTTTTTCCTAAGGGTATGATTTTCCTGCAGTTAACTCAAGGCTTGACTTTTGTGCTGTTTCTAGCCCACAGCCATACAATCCCCACACTTAAATCATGTTGCTTTGACCTCAGGCCAGCTCCTATATCAGGGTTAACAACTCTAGAGCTGCTTTACCTCAAGTAACCCCACTACCTGGCTTGCAATGAGGATGTAGGCCAACGGTCTCAAGTGCTGGTAATCTTCCAATGCCTTTCCACAATGTTCCCAATTGTGAACCAGGGGGGATGGTTGAGGAATCACTTGGAAAGAATCAGAGTAGCTCAGCTTACTGCAAAATGAGGAAGCCTAGCATGTACCTTTATTACTTCCAAAAACACAACCCAAAGGATGACCAAGTAGATCGGGTCCATCCACGCTGGACTAGTCATGGTGCTCAGACACAGGTCTCAATCATTCACTTACATTGGCACAAACCAGAAACAACTCCCCCAAAGTCAATGGAGTCATATCTTTATGAATGAGAAGAGAACCAGTTGTGAGAGTCCTGGATGCTTGTCAAACCTGACTCCAGAGAACTGAAAACCATAACAATGAGGGGCTGATGGGAAACAATGATCAGCATTCACATTAAAATCCAGTCTCCTTACAGTCTGCTGTTGCAAATCCATATAGCTTACATCCCTAATTCACTGTCCCCTTGCTGCTAACAACTGCATCCCTCAGTACTACGCTGTGTGTAGAATATTATGGCCTGCTACAAATCAAGCCAATCTGTACCCTATATAATTTTTCCCCTGCAGAACACTGGCTCCACTGTTCTGTTGTAAATCAGTATAACCTGAAGGCAATCTGCCAGCAGGGATTTGTGATGCCTGAAAAACTTGGGAGTTCCCAATATGCTTCCTAAAAAAATTACCTCAGTTTTTTGGGGGAGGAGGGGAAGTGTGCATGTATAATATATACATATATATATATTATATATATATTCTGAATCCCAGAAGTCCAGTTTACAGTGCTGAAGATACGTGTACCTCTCTGAAGCCTTTTGGCTAGCCCTGTTTTATATTATAAGGGGATTAACCTAAAAACATCAACCCTAAGAAAAGTATTTACTAGATCATTTCAGTTTATAACATTTAATATATATACACAATTGCTTTGATAGAGTCCCTAGAAGAAACTTCACAACCCTTGAGGTTTGCAGAGGTTATATCCACCCTTACTCTCCTCAGTACACAGTTTTAGTTATTGTTTGCTGTACATTAAGTTTTGTAAAATACAGGGACTCTCCCCTCCACACATCTCAGCAGGAAGAGCAGGTATGTGAAACTGCAAGGGTATCCCCTGCTGTCCATTCCTGAAAAAGCAGTTAGTGGGATTTCATGGGGTTGATGTCCTCTCAGGTCTGAGGAGAGGATAGATGTTCCTTGAATTCAGATGCAGCTGTATTCTCTTGGAGAGAAATGATCACCACTGGGACAGCTGCTGTTTTGGGGACTTTTCAAGGAGAAGAGAAGGCAACTGTTTTCTTTGAAGTCATAAAATAAAAATCGAATCCCTCTCCCTTTCTAGCAATAATAATACCTATTTCAGATTTAATACTTTTTACCTGTTGATCTCAAAGCACTTTGCAAGAACAGTCAGGATCATGCCTAATTTTTAGGTTGGGAAACTGAGGCACATAATGTCAACATGATAATCCAGGGTCCATTTTCATAGCAACTGCAGGAGCCAGATGAGATTTCTTAGGGGACTCAGGTTGTTATAATAACAAGGACACTATAATATAATAAAGTGTTGGTGTCCTCTGGCTACTGATCAAGATAATGTATTTCCTCCAATAAACATAGGATGAAATCACTCATCTTACTCTCAGATGCTAAACTAAGCTAAGATGTTGAGATGCTAACTAAGCTAAAATCTACTCTCATTCCCCCTCCCCACAATGTACTGTTGGTGATACCTAGCTTGCTCACTTCAACAAGAGTTTATCAATGTAGCTTACAATTTACTGAAAAGATTCCATAAAGTTCATCATCAGGATTACAGAAAAAGTCATGACGTGGTTTATTAGGGGACCCCCAAAGGAAAACACCCATTTTAAATAAGTGGTATGATCACTGGGATGTCAACATCTTCCTCTCATGTGGGAGACATGGAACTGAGCTTAGAAAGAGTCAGACGGGGTTACATTTTTCACTGTGCTTTTTGAGAAAGAAAAAGAAAGGACGTCAGTTAAAAGAAATAGGAAATTTTCAAACTGTTCTTATCCCCTTTCATGCTGGAGCCTGTGCACAATCTAACATTTCCATAAGATAGTTTCTCTTCTGCCTTTCTCTTGAGATATTTACTACAAACTCCAGAGCAGTCAACAATGTTGATATGTTCACCAAAGCCAGGTCATCTTTCCTTTCACACCAATGGAGATGGATGGGCTCCAGGAGGCAAGGGAGCCGTCTTGAATAACATAAGTTCCTTGGAACATGCAACAGCTTTAATGTTGCGTGCCTTTACGAAGACCACTGATGAACATGAAAAGAAGGGTGACTCCTGGCAGTTGCCCTCCTGTCCACAATTGTGGCTTGTGTTGGCTGTCAGCAGCCAAACCGTTGTGCTGTCTCCCATTGTGGCTGGGTACAGGGCCAGCAACTGAGCAGAGGAAACAGTTCAGCTTCATTTGAGTTGAATTAAACTCAGTATTTACTTTTACAGACCTTCCCTTTTCTTCTAACCATAGGAAATACCAGAAGAGATTCTTTAGCCCCATTACCATGGAAATCTGCTGCAGGTTTTACAGTGCTGAAGACAGCCCTTATCCAGCATGGGGCAGATTTTTTATTGGGGCGGTAGCAGGGGAAGGGGTGAAAAATATGAAAATGCTGAAAATTCTTGTGTTCTTCTGTGGGCCAAAAGGAATTTGTACAGGGGTGGGGAGGCAAGGCACAGAGCTGCCAGCTTAGCTTGGCATGATGGAGGAGAAGAAGAGAACGAAAAAAGCATTATTTTGGCATAGAAGTCTGGCAGAAGAAGCTCTGCCCAATGGAAACGTAACCCTGGGGTATACCTGAAAGAGTTAATTCTGCAGGCAGTACACTAAGTGGTCAGCAGCCCAATAAATTATGCCCCAGAAAGACAAACCACAATCATCATTAGTCACGGCTCATTGGCCTGTTAAGGCTCCTCAGTGAAGTTTATCTCTTCCCTTCTGTCCACTGGGCAGCCATATTTCATGCTCCGAAAACAGATGACCCCTGAGGTCACTGAAATGAAAGCCCCATTCAACAGGTCTGCAAAGGACTTGGCATGGAAAAAAGAGGCTAGGGTCAAAATAACATTAAGATACAGCCAGACCTTCAGCCGCTGCCCTCCCAAAGCAGACACACAACACACGCTTAAGTGACCAAGACATGTTAATCCGTTTCAGAATCAGGCAGGGTCAGGCTGGGGCTGGGAGGAACAGTGGCATAATTAGGTTAGCGTGACCTCCATAAAACAGTAATGGGCTTCCACAGAAACATTTGCATATTATTTCCCATAGTGCTTCACAACAACTTGCTCATCCGCTTTTAAAAGAATGGAAACAGCAAAATGGCTTATGTCTGAGCAGACGTATTTGCCTTGTCTCCTGAGAGTCGAGCTCTTTCAGGGGGGTGGGCAGGGAGTGCGGGGGGTCACTTCTCAGTGTGTAGAAAGTAGTGGTGGTTTGTGTACATGTATGTGTGGAAATCCAGAAATGAAATACGATTGCTTGCAGGTATTGGAACGACTGGTCAAAAAATTTCTGTCAGCGTATTGTCCACAGCACATATTTTTGACTGAATAGAAAATTTCTATTTTAATTAATTTTTTAAAATCTTATTTTAAACCAGAAAAATTTGGTAATACTTGCTGAAACAAAATATTTTCAATTGCTGAAAACTGAAGAAATTGAGGTTTTTCAGTGAAAATTTTTTAAAAATTTAAGAAAATTCTTGCAGAAAAATACTGTACATTTCCAACACCTTTTTAAACACCATATGAAGGAGTACAGAGAGGAAGAGCAAGTTGAATGGAAGGAAACATAGAAAAATGGTTGCTCCAGAATGGATGGACAGCCAGAGTATTGCTCTTAGGTTTTCGCAGTATCTGGGCCAATAACATTTTCAACAGCATCTATTTAGTTTATATTCCTCAGCCTTTGGATGCCAAATCTGAATGTTATAAGAGGCCTAATTTTCCAACAGTGCAGAGTATACTGCCTTTGAAAATCACATCCATGAATGAGTGATGTTAGACACTCAAAAGTTGACGAATCCAAAATCTTTATCTTTAAAAATGTAGACCTTCATTTGTAAAGACAGTGATAATACTTACAGGGTGAATCTACATGTGCGCATTTACTGCTCAATAACTGAAATTACTGTACAATACAGGTGCGTGTCTACAAGTGCTGACCCGTACTGCACAGTAAATATGAAAACTTTTGTTGACTTGAGGTATCATGCAGGTATCAAATTTACGCCCAATTAGTTACTGCGCAATAACGCACGCGTAGACACCTTACTGCGCAGTAACATTGTGTGCGCGCACTGACTTAGGACTAACTTTAGTCCCATGTCAGTCCACACACAGAGTTAATGTGCTTTAATGCCTACACGTATAGATGCCAACTTATTCCTGTTTACCGCACAGTAACTTATTACGCAGTAAATTTAAGCCGGCATAAATGCACATGTAGACACACCCACAGTGTACTTTGCATCCAGAGATCTTCATGTATTTTCCTTGGAACATCAAACATCATCATTTCCATTTTATTGAAGGGATACATGAAGCAAAGGGGATAAGCCCAAAGTTACAGTTCGTGTAATTTTCCATGAATACCTGCATACCATGTTGAATTTTATTTGAATCATTAGATTTCATATGAAATCAAAGAGCAATACAGCTGTTCATGACCCTTTCATATTCACTGTCACTGGACACAAGAGTTATGCTCAAGGTACAATCACCTAATAGAGGCATCTAAATACCTAAAAGAATGACCAACTGTTCTTAAAAATGCCTGGTCTGGCTATATAAGAAATGTCTGGCCTCCTAGTACTCTCACAAGGAATTTTTTTCTTCTGTAATTTATAGCCTGTTTTTCCAAACTCTCACGTTTCTCTTGAATATGCATCAAATGGAAAGGTTCTATAATTTTGGTTGCTTCCACCTGTATATGCTTTAGACCTCATATTTTTTAAAGGGAAGGACCACACCCATAACTCAGTGGTTGGCCATGGAAGTTACAGGTACTCAGCCCCCAGGTGTACACCCCACAACACGGGCAGTGAAAATCAGGAACTGCTTTTGAAAGCTTGGGGCTTTCTTCCTCACCAGTCTACTTAAAGTCATTCATTACCATAGCATCTGAGCACCTCAGAATCCCCCTCTCTCACATAGGGAAGGTCTGTGATGTGAGGGTGCTGGGCACACACAGGCCAGGTGACTTGCCTCGGGTCACACAAGAAGAGACTTGACTACTCACAGACCTAAAATCCCATTCTTTTCCTCCCTTCCTGCCAAGCCACACAGAGAACGTTTGGAAACCACGTGCAAATAAAATACTCCAGTCTTTTTCCCCATCATGCACTCTCTTTCTCGCTCTTTATCACCACCACATCTTTAATACTGTAACTCAAACAGCAACACAAAGCAAAGGGCACGCTATAACTGCATCATAAAAGCAGCAACACTTCATTTTCCTCCCCCCATCCCAGTTTCTTTTCAAGAGCAGAGCAATAATAGAAGACAAAGCACAACCCAGGTGTAGTGGAAAGAAGCAGGATGCCACAACCAAAAAACTCCTAGATTTCATATAGAACAGAGCTCTCAGATTAAAAAAAAAAAAAATCAGCCCAATCCAAGATATATTTCACTATTTACTAATAATGGCTAACACTTTAACATGTATTTAATTAAAACATGTAAAAATGTTGTGCCATCCAAAAAGCCAAGATTCCTTGCTATAATTTAAGGTGTATGAATTAAACCAACATCCAAGAGCCTCACTCCTTAGCAAATCAGCTTAACACCAGAACAGATAGTGTGAGAAAAGAAAATACTTCATCAATGGGAAAGAGAACGTTTTAAGCATTTTGTAAAAATCTTCTCATTTTCAAAATCAAATTCTGAAATTCAGTGCATTCAAATTTCAAAATTCAAAAAGGTTCAACAAGCTTTATAATTACCTGAAGACAAAAGGCTGGAGAAAAGACCTTTAAAATTCCTTCCCCCGCCCCAGTTCAAAGGACTAAATATGAAATGTGATAGTTTTCATTGTTCCCAGAAGTGAAATGAAATGAAATTTTTAACCTGACACGAAGTGAAAACAATGTTTTTCTAAGGGGAATTATTGGGGGAAAAGTTTTCACCTTTGTTCATCACCTTTGTTAAGCATATCAGACAAAATTCTCAACTGGTGTAAATTGGCACCATTCTTTTTAACTAATTGGTTTCACATTTTTTACACCAGATGAGGAACTTATTGTACATAAACAAAGGGGGATTGTGCCCTTGTACCATAAGGGGGATTGTGTCCACATGCAAGAATGGTCCTTATTATCAGTTAAACCCACTGGTGCTTATAGGAGGTATTAGTTTCTTTGTTTCATTTTGCCCATAGCTAGTGCTTTTACCGATAATAACTGATATTTAGAATCCAAAGGATTTTCTGTACCTTATACTATCAATTTCACGGCACTGCAGGTCAAATTTGGGTCTGAAATCAATGTTCCTATAAAAGAAGTTCCTTAAAAGCAGCTTTCCTAATGAACCTGATTTGTGTTCTCCGGCATCGTAAATCAGAAAGTACTAAAATAATGGCTTTTACAGTGAGGGAGTCTGAAGAGCAGAGAGTAACCAGAGAAACTTTAGCTAAGGTTCTGTTGAGATAATTCAGTTAGATGCAGCTTGCTAGGATCACATTTTAAAACAGCCATTTACTCACGTATTTATTGCTAGGGGTGTCACAGGAAATTTTAATATAATGCAATAGAGATGATTTGATCTGGGACATTTGATCTCCCATCTCCTTCTCTTCCAAATTACAGCTGTGTCTGAATGCTGATAATAGCTCAACTGCATTGCAAACAGGTGCAATACATTCTACCCCTGGACAGCCGCCACTGTCATGTGAAACCTCAGCCGGGGTGAAAGAGTTCTTCAGAAGGACTGGAGGGAGGATGGACCACTTGGTTTGCTCCATTCTCTTTTCTTCCCCTAGTCACAACTGAGCTGGACTTGCCAATGAAGATTCAGGAGGTTTCCTGATATAAGTCTAGGCAATGTATTCTACAACCGATTTCCATAAATGGCTGAGTTCAAAACAAACGAATTCCTTAACAAACCAAATCTCCAAGGAATTAGTGATTCTAAGCTTTTCAGGAGAGCATTACAAAGGAGGCACGTGTGTATATGTATTCAGATGCATAATCTTCCCCCAGATATACAATTTATATAAGTAAAAGTAGTCACCCACCTAGGTGGGTAATAAATAGTTATAGAAGTATTTAGATGCAAAAGGCACCCTCTTTCCTTCTTTTGTAAGGTCATTCCTCACAGGGCATGCAACCCTAAATGTCTCCACAACCAAAGCTGAACAAAAAAGTATGTTTTTCTATAAAATACTACAACTAAAACGAAAGAAAAAAATTCAACCCCAAAGTACTTCAGTTGGGAAATGCCACTACAGTGCCTGATGTCTCTCATCCCTATGGGAGGGGCTCCAAGTTTGGGCTACAACTTCCATGATGCAACATGGTCATTTCATGGTATAAGAAGGCAGTGTAGCATAATGCCCATGAAACATGGTACATCCTCATGGGAGATGAAGTCTATCTAGTGATCTCAGCCCATGTTAGAGACTGAGAATAAGAATGTGAGGGAGCTCAACAACAATGAGGAACTGGGGGAAAAAGCTCAAAAGTGAAAATTTGGGGGGCATTTGTTTTTGTTATTCCCCCTCCCCCCAAAAAAATGGAATGGGATTTTCCAGGGAAGATGCTTTTTGTGAAAATTTTCATTTAGTCAAATATCCAGCTGTTCCAGAAGACATGTTTTTAATAGAAAATGTTCACTCACTTTCCACCATTTCTGCTTGGCAAAGGCAAGGGCTGGATAGGAAGGAGAGAATGGAGAGGAATAGCTTTGAGAGCCTGGGACAGACAGAAAAGTACTGTGGACGCTTGGACATTCAGCCTGATGCAGGGTCACAAATGAGGTGAATAAAATTTGATAGGATAACAGCACTGCCTAAAACAACAAATATGTCAGCAGGACGGGGTTCCCAAATGAGTGTTCAAACCACTAGGCTCTCTTGCTCACTTTCACTCTAGCCCACTGGATATTTAAAGTAGTATGGTTTCAACAAAAGGGAATGCCAGCATCCCACCCTTTGCTTAGGGCATTCACTAAGGGGATGTGAGCTCAAATAATGTCAGAGAAAAAGAAAGAAATCAAATCCATTTCCTAGCAGAGTACTTGAAGGGTCATGGATGAGCATCTCAAGTGGAAGGTGCTCCTTCTAGCCCCAAATATCTAAATTCCAGAGGGGGACAGCATTTCCTTCTGGTCAGCTCAGGCAGTTTTCCATTCAACAAGCTGGTTTCCATGGATCCACTCCTTAGGTGCCTATCTTCCCACCCACACTCTTAAAGAAGGAGACTGAGCACCTAAGGTGGATGTTATGAATTCTACTAGGCAAGTAGACACCCATGAGTCAGGTGCTACAACACCCGGCATTGTGGTGTCATGTCCCCTTTGATGATCTAGGCTTGAGTGACTTTCCTCAAAGTGGTCATAGAAGCAGTCTGTGATGGAACAAGGAATTAAACCCCTATTTCTCAAATGCCAGAAGTAGCCCTCTAACCAGTAGACCATACATCCTTTCCCACTGGCTTTAAGGTATGTCTAATGAGACATTGCAATTAGATGTTTGTGTACTGAAATGAAAGAGAATTCCTTGCTAAATAAGGACCACAGAAAGTAAAACTAGAATAAACCCAGAAAGAAATACCAAGCCCAATGATGCTACTGGGAGCACTTTTCATTTCATTTGGCTTATTCATGAGAATCTTGTAACTTTTGAGTGCCCTTAAGATGCAAGAATGAGACAGTATCAGAGAGAAGGCAAAGAGGAAAAAGAAAGAGAGCTTTGTATTTTATTCTTTATAATTAATACCATTATTGTATTTTTGTTTGAACTAAGCTGGGGTTATTTCCCCAGCTGCACGCAAGTTAGTGAATACCAATGTAGATGATGTGATGATGTGACCTTCCTTCCCAACTGGCTCCCTACACACATGCATCTGGAATACAGCATACTCCATACCTCCTACTGGACCCCCAGCCCAGACCAAGCCCGTTACCTTATTTGGGCAGAGGCGCATTCATTTCACACTAACTTTTCCTTTTCACTCTTCCCAGTTTTCTCACTCCTGCCAACTGGACTACTGCTCTGAAAGCCAACTGAAAGCCAAAATTCTTGCTTGCATCCACAGGTGCTTCTCAAGTAAATCCCAAGACGTCATTCTCCCATTGTACTTGGCCCTGGTGAGGCTGCAGCTGGAGTACTGCATCCAGTTTTGGGCTCCACAACTCAAGAAGGACGTGGAGAAGCTTGAGAGAGTGCAGAGGAGAGCCACGCACATGATCAGAGGTCAGGAAAACAGACCTTATGAAGAGGCTGAGAGCCATGGGACTCTTCAGCCTGGGAAAGCGCAGGCTCAGAAGTGATCTGGTTGGCCACCTATAAGTTTATCAAGGGTGCTTACCAGGATCTGGGGGAACGTCTGTTCACCAGAGCACCCCAAGGGATGACAAGGTCGAACAGTCACAAACTCCTCCATGACCATTTCAGGCTGGACATAAGGAAGAATTTCTTTACTGTCCAAGCCACCAAGGTTTGAAATAGACTGCCACCAGAGGTGGTTGAAGCAGCTACTTTGAATGCCTTCAAAAGACATCTGGATGTTTATCTTGCTGGGATCCTATGATCCCTGCTGACTTCCTGCCCCTGGGGCAGGGGGTTGGACTCGATGATCTTCCAAGGTTCCTTCCAGCCCTAATGTCTATGAAATCTATGAAATCTATGATGGTATTTAACCAACCCCTTAAACCAGGAAGGCAGCAAGAACAGCTTAGTTGTAGGAACAGCAGGGTAGAGAGAGACCCAGGAGAAATGAGAGGCAGGACAGGCATGGTGCAGAAGGAAAATTTACAACCACAGGCATGGGCCTGGGCCCCCTTCTTATTACATTTTACACAGAGTAGGCTAGATTGAGTTACCACTGAGTTTCCATCTGCTTTAACAGGTCTGCTTTCAAATCCAAGGACTGCAAAATTAGAATGAAGAAACTGTGGAGATGTCTGTTGTGGCCATCAGCAGATATAGCCTCTAAAAAAAACAAAAACAAAAAACCCAAAAGCTTAGGTTTTAGCTATCCAGTTGTCTGGGAGGGAAAAGGCATAGATAGCACATCCTTCTAGACTCTAAGGTCAGGTAATAACCACCAAATCAGCTACATCCCCACATTTTAGTACAGTGAATAATTTAAACACTCTTTTAGCACCATGTTAGACTGCTATACCGTTGCCCTCTGCCTTGTGTCATCATTTATGCCAGCTCAGAGTGGGTGTTATTCACTGCTGTTCTGATCTGATAACACTTTACACCCAGAGGGTAATGGTGAGTTGCTCCCCCTGAGAGCATTAGCCCAACAACATGAAAGCAAGTTTTGCTTTGCTAGTAATATTATTTTACTGATTAAGTAGTTTAAAAAAGAAAACTTAAGGGCACCTCAGAAGTTTTGTAGGAGGAGACCCACCAATCATTCATTTTAGCAGTCAATCTACAACACAGATTGAAGCTAAACTGAGTTGCTAGTTACAGATAACTGTTTGATACCTTGGATGAAGTGAGTTGATGTATTTCAAGCCAGTTGTGATGCACAAGTGTCTACATCAAAAGTGTCTCCATTGGTTGGAGGAAGCCTTCTGAATGTCATACCTTAATTTAGGGGTGTCAGACTTACAGCCCATCAGCTGGACCCTCCCTGTGGAGGCATATTGTGTAGCTCACAGGGCCCAGAGAGGGGTCAGGGCCTATCACAGAAATCCAGGGCACGGAGTGACACATGACAGTACCAGGGAAGGTGATTAACGGCTGTGTTAACCCCCACGG
This sequence comes from Alligator mississippiensis, assembly GCF_030867095.1. Classification (NCBI taxonomy): domain Eukaryota; kingdom Metazoa; phylum Chordata; order Crocodylia; family Alligatoridae; genus Alligator; species Alligator mississippiensis. Next base: position 25,293,245 of record NC_081833.1, read on the forward strand.
TTGTCAACCCACTGCTGCTGCAGTGTAGCAATCAGGCCCATGAGGATCCCTGAAGCCTTGATCTGGCCCAGGGCTAAAGTGAATGGGACACCTCTCCCTAAATTAATATATAAGAACTCTGGGCCAAATCTAGACCTTAGATCCCAAAGTTGCACATCTTGAATCAGTCATTGGTTAAGAGTCCTATGATTATAATGGATTATGAGGAAAGTATAGATCCTAGTCTGAAAATACATCAAATGTAAATTTTATATTTTGAGTCTATCTGTACTAAAGGCAAATCCTTTTTTGGTCCACAGATGCCAAGGACCAGCAAAAAGTGGCAAATAGAAGACCATGAAATTTAGGCAAAAAACCCTGTAGCAGATCAAGAACAGCGCCACACTCCAGAAAAATCTTCTCAAATTATAAGAAGGTTCCCCCCCCTCCGCCCTCCAGACCCTTTATTTCTTCCAGCAAATTAGAATACAGTAGTTTCAAAACCCCCTGCTCGAGCCAAACTCATGCTGCAAGAAAACAAGCTCTGTCGTCATAACAGGCAAATATAAATGTCCTAGAACCAATGTGCACTTTCCTGGATATAAAGATTTCTTGAGTCTCAGATGAACTGAGTCCTGTTCAAGTTAGAAGCAAAGGAGCATAGCTAACAGTTCTCCAGCCACCAGAATCATGTCATAATAGCCAAAGAAGATGAAATATCCACTTTTTTTGTATGCTGAATAATTCAGGCACATTTTGCATGCAAAGCTTGTTAATTGAGAAATTGCCAACTACCTCTAGGGTGCTGCAATGAAGTGCAAGGAACTTTCATAGTGACCAATTTTACTTAATTTTCTTAAATCCTCACTTTCATGGACAGCACAGTACTCCCTCAGAAACAGTTTATTAAAGAGCCCCTGTGAGGGAGGCTGCCCTTCCAGGGCACAGCTTTTCACTCCAACCACCCCAGCTTTGGCTCTTGGTCAAAACTTTAATGGTCTAATATCTTTATAATTTAGCCTTCTGGACAGGCTGTTGCAACTCCTGTGCTTACCCAGTTGCCTTCCCACACTTTAAGGCAAGAGTGGCACAGGCAGCCTCGGTGGTACAGGCAGCCTCAGTGTGTGGCTGCGACTTCACTCTGATACTACCATAACATGGAAGATACTGAAATCTGCCACTAACAATTGAAAGGTCTTGCATTCAAAAGCTTGTGTAACCCTATACTGTAGCAGAAAGCCCCCTTTTCCTCTTGCCTGCATTTGCTCTCCCCTCTTTGGATATGTTTCTCTTTTTCTACCTTTTCTTCCTTCCTCTCTCTTTCACTTTAAGATAAGGAATTGTGTTTTAAAATTTGTATGTGTGCATTTTGTATCTCCCCTTGTAGTTTGGTATTTTTATCTATTTGTGTGCCATGGCATTTGTAGCTTATATTTTATACTCCTCACCTTTCAACTTTCAACTAAATGTGTAGTTTCATAAGTAAGTTATACATTGTAACAATGTTAACAAGAGCAGGAATCAAACTGCCCTTCCCTGTATCAGGCTGGCCCCTGAAAGAGGGAGTGAATCAGTGATTGAATGTGTAACACAGTAGCAGCAGGCAGCAATTATCACCTGGAACCTGCAGATCAGCCAACAGACTCTAAACATCACTGTTCAAGGGCTAGAAGCCCTGGCCTGAGTTAATCAGCGCCGGGGACCAACTTTTGGGCTGAGTATCTCCAGATCAACCGCTCCCAGAGCCCTATTCAAAAATTCATCAACGGACTCCCAAACCTGCACGTACATGCGGATGACCTTTGGGGCTGACAGATGCCATCCAGTAGCCACCGAGGGGGGGGGGGGGGGGGAGTCCCATGAGGGTCAACGACCCCTGGATTGGGCAAACCTGAAAACTGGGGAGTCACCAAAGTCTGCCAAGGACAGATAAAAGGCAGTGAAAAGTGACCCTCAGTGGTGCCCTCTTGATCTCCAACTCGACCAGACCTGTCCAGCCAGAAGGACCAGCCGGCGACCCCCTTCTGGAGGATAACACCATGCTGAAAGAAGCCTCAACAACAGACTTCAGCGCTTGTAGGATAGGTATACCTGACTCTGTAGCCTGCTACTGTGTGTGTGTATGTGTGTGCATGTGTGCGTGTGTGGGGACCAGCCCCAAGGTTTATGATTACTGTGTTTCAATCCACCTAATAAACTAGAATTTTAAGAATCCCGAGTTGGACATTTGTAGCCAACAATACTACCACTACAGTTGGTCCAATAAAAGATATCACCCACAGCAATCCTTGCTTTTTGGAAATTAAACTTATTAATCATGAGCTACTTAACTATATACATACCAAGAGGTTAAAAAGTGGCAAAATCAAGTATGGTAGCTGTTCCAGTGCTATGACTCCCTTCTTTCCAGTTCTGTTGCTGATCTGCTGTGCACAGCAGTGAGCTGTGTATGCTATACTAGGTATTATTGTACATGGTTTCTCTGGCTTCCAATTCATCATTTTTAAAATCAAAATATCCACGCCTGTTATTAAGATTCTTAAAAAATATGCTTGAATATTTTTATTTTAGAAGAGGAGTGGGAGTGGATGGAAGAAAATAAATTCCCCTTCACATAATCAGAGGAGGACAGTTCTGAACAATGACCAGACCATCCTCACTCCAATGATGACAGCAATTTCAGACTTATCACACCCCAGCACTATATTAAGGAACTGAGATTACGTTGTTATTCATTAAGGCAACATCTGTTGGGAATCAGCACAGAGAAGGCTGTTGCAATGGCTGAAACAGCACTGCGATGGGGGTGGAAAACAAGACTTTCCGCACACCCAGAAGGTCAGATGGTTTTGTCCTTCCTGAGACAGCATCCAGTTTTTGAGAAGCATCAGCCCTGACCATAGTGGCAGCTCACCTGGATGGTGCGCCCATATCTGATCTCCCTTTCAAAGGTTCTGCAGGATCCTTTGTCTCCCCAAAGCCTCAGAACCTCAGGGTCTTTTTTTGAAGGTGTTTTCTGGGAGTGTTTTGGTAATGGCCTCATACCAAGCCCTCAGGCACCTTTAGGGGTTTGAAAGGGTAGCAGGTTCACCTACTCATCTGGGCATACTTACAAGCTTTTTTATTCCAAAGAAAGTTCTTCTGGTGCAGTCTACTCATTCATCTATACGAGTAGAAGTGAGAAATTACTCTCCAGCCCCATTGCTTTTGCTTTGCAAGCTCTTTCATTTTACCACAGGAGTTTACGTCAGCAGCAGTGGGACTGAAGGAACAATTCATAGTTGCACTATGCCATAAGCTGGAGCAATGGGAGGTATACTGACGGCTCTCCTGATTCTACCGGGCTCTTTAATTCCTTTTGCTGCATCCCTTCTGGTGGTAACTATAGTCTCATCTGTGCAGAGCCAAGCCATTTCCAACTCAAATATCCAACTCAAAGTGGATATTTTTTTTTAGAAATAATTTTCTCAGGCTGGTGCCAAATGCAATAGAGGTGCTCTCATTGTAGTTTCAGCCTGGTTTATTCTGGTTTAGTTTAAGTCAAGTGGGAACAAGTTGGTGATATCTGCCACATGATGGTTTAAGCCTGAGATGACAGTCATCTACTTCTCAGGACCTTGGGAACAAACTGGAGCCCTTAGGCAAGCAGTGCTTGAAGCTGAGGTAGAATTAATTATCTCAGGCATTTGTTTGGAAGAAAGAGGGAACTGGCAGAAAAAGACAAATCTGGCTCAAGTCATCTCTACATCTCACATACACCTTGAAGTGCTCTGGGTTACAAAGTGCTGCTTTGTTTTGGTGTCAAGGTTTCCCTCTGCCAGCTCAGGTCACTGCTGACCAACACACTGCAACTGAACCAGTCTCTAAAGGGGAAACTCCTCAGAGATTTACCTTCCACCTCAACACCTGCTTGTTCTTTTATTATTGTTTCTACTACTACACGTCTCTCTGGAGGGCGGACAAGCCTGATGGAAAACACTCATTAATTGATTAATTGGCGCCCAGGAAGCATCCAATCCAATTAGAGATAAATAATTTAGGCCATCAAATGCTGAGGCTGGGACAGTATTGATCCAAGGCAGGGAAGGGACAGACAGCTGTTTCTGTTGTGAGAGTTATAGAAGGTGAACTGAGATGATGACCCTTCCATAAAGAGGGTGGGGAAGGGAATGGCCAGACAAGCTGAACAAACAAGGTCTCAGCACAGAACAAAGACAATTCTTTCTTACTGCTTTAATTGCTAATAAATAAGTTACCATCTGTGCAGATAGGGCCAAGTTCTATGTTCAAGCATTCAACTCCCATTGATTTTAAAGGAGGTACATGCATGCATCCTAGGGGACAATGTAGTTTAACTGCATCAGGAGCTCTCTGACTGCATCCCAAATAACTGCAGAATGGCTTGGTTTTATGGAAGGCTTATTTTTCAAAGCGCAGCAGACATTGCCACAGTGCAGACACGATAAAACCACAGGTCCACCCTGGTAAACCAAACAACCTATGCAAAGGAGGACCGAGTCCTGGAGCCCCACATACCGAACTAGGTGGAAGCAGTAAGATGGGGAACTTGGTGCCTAACTCTAAATAAGACATCAAAGAAGTGCTGGATGTTATATTAGTACAACATTAAGGCTGAGAGATTAGACAAGCAATGCAAACAATGCAACGGGTAAGGAACCTCAGCCATGTAGCAGCCCCCTACAGCCCAACAGTCCTGTCCTAGAGTGCTCCTTGTGCAGAAACGCCAGCAGGGAAGCAGCAGAGCCACACGGATGTGACGTGGAAGTAAAACAGCCATAACTAGTGTGCAAAGAGGTAACTTAGCTGTCTCTGCAGCATGCTGGGCAAGAGTGCAATGAAGGAGCTTGGCTATAGGACAATAGATGGGGAGTGGATGCACTACAGGATCAGCAAAGTTAAAACCCTCCAGCCTATTTTATTGCATAGGTCACATGCTAATGTAGACTGTATACAGCTTCTTTGGAAATGTCAACCTGAAGTTTTCCTAGCGTCAATGCACTTCCATCTTCAACCTTTTCTTTGCAGTGAAGGGCCAGGGGAGAGAGAACACCATTTGATTTCTTTATATTTAAAGTTTCCTTGTTTCATATGAAGGAGAAAGAAAGAGAGGAAGAGGGAAAAGAAATGAGGATGTTGGTTTTAGTGGTTCCTCAATATCATCCCCTGTCTCCAATCCCAGATTAAGAGTTCTGTGAAAAGAAGATAGTAATGAGGTAGAAGGATAGGTAAAGATTTGTGTACAGTGGCAAGGGCCAGTATCATGCTTTGACCAAACCCTTCATCCTTTTCCCATTTAAATGGCTGAGGTCACCCATTTGGAGTCAGAGGCTTTCCATCGCCTACAACAGGAGTTTTAGATCAGGCCCAAGGTGAATGGGTCTTCACAGAGCTGAGAGACGGTGGGAAAGTCTCCAGGGTGTAGTTGGCCCAGAGAAGCGGGGACCACTCAGCTGACATCCCTGTGGAACAATGGCATGGTTATTTCAGGCAGAGGAAATATGTTATTTCTACTTCAGAACGTGTACTTGGTCCATGGAGGGAAAATATGATTTACTTGCCAGAGTCCCACTGGGGTGGTAAAATTATAAATACCACATATTATGTATTTATTCTAAAGAGCGGTTAGTAACTGTGTTTATTACATTTGGCCACTAATAAGGAGCTATTCTCGTTCTCCCCCAAATTCACGTGCATAACAGAATACTAGCCCCTATGGGAACTGTAAAACCACCGCAGAGGGATGGAGCCAAGCAGATTTTGTACCAGAGTCTTTCCAGGACTTTCAGCAGCACAGCTTAGGGAAGGGAAATGGCTCTCTCCATATCACTGCCCCCACCTGGTCAACACCCCTTTGCACTGTAGGTGTCACTTTTGCATTATCTGCCCTAGGGGCTGACAATGGCATGTTTTAAATGAAGACTGTAAAGTTAAAAACCAGATTATATTATATTCTCAGAGTAGCCGGCAGTTAGCCTGGTTGTGCTTAGGACAGATATAATGTTATGGTTTATTGATGTTACAGGTATATATGTGTTACAGGACCTCCTCTGTGACTTATCCGCCAAGGATCAGTCTTTCACAGCTATAGCTCAAATGCAGCAGCTCATATTTTTAGCTCTAGAAATCCTCGGTGGGTCAAACAAGATGGCAACTATTGCAGATACACTGTGGATTAAGGACAAACGCCATTTTAAAGACTGTATTTTATAAACCAGAACATTTTTCTGTGTTATGAACACCTTTGATTATTCAAATTAGGCACCGTTGGCCACTCAGGCCACACATCAAGGTGACCCTCTAGGAGCAGGTGGGTGGAATCTGTGTTTATATATAACAAAGGCCATCAGCTATTTGAACAAAGTTATATAGGTTTGTCACTTGCCATTTAAGGCACTTAAAGAACAGTCCTTTTTTGGAAACCCCATGCCTTTTAAAATTTAAAGGCTAGACTCTCAGATTCACCCAATACTGCTGAGGTTGAAGTTGCAGGGAGCCAGTTGTAGTTGCTGGTGTATTCTACTTCAGCCATACCTCCACCCAGCTCTGGAGCACAACCTCCAAGGACAACTGCCCAGATTCTGGTTCTACCGTGCTCAGCAGAGGCATCCTGACTAAGAAAGTTTGGTAGCTTTCCAGTCCCTGTTTATGAAAGAGGCTGGGACAGCACAGAGCATGGCCTTCAGTTTCTATCATTAGATTGTCAAAGCCATTCTTGAAGTCAGAAGAGGATGGAATTCACCTGGCAGGACCGTTTTAGAAATTAAAACAAATCTCACCATCTCTGATAGTCAAAATTAGAGGTCGAATTCCTGTGTTATCATAACTTATCACAGTGGGTCTTTCAAGCCCTTAAACTGCCCCATTTGTAATACTAGGTGTTACCATTCCTCTCTTCATTTATGGCTAGTTCTGAGTGGTTTAGTTGGCAGCATGTTTGCCTTTGCAGCAAGGCATGGCAGGCTCACATCCCCTCATAGCACTGATCTACTAAAGTAGGGATTAGAGTGTCTTTGCTTTTTAACCAGGGGGACTCTTCTGGTTCTCACTGGAACCTATATGCATACAAAAAGAAGTTGGCACAGCACTTACAGAAAGTAGATCTGGCATCCTAGTAGTGGAAATATTTTTTTTTATTATTATTTGCATTAACATTGCACCTAGAAGCCCTGTTGGATCAGAGACTCATTGTACATACACAGAATAGTAAGACATGTCCTGCCCTACCCCAAAGAAACATTACATCATTTTTATTTTTCTAGTTAGAGAAATTCTTCACTTCTCCAGAAGACTTGTTTTGGCCAAGAATGAACACTGCTTGTCACCTCAGGCATTGGAATCCTTCTGGGTACTGTGGTGTCCGACCGGCTTGCCGGGCTATGGCCAGGAGCCAGGAACGTCAGGTGGGTACTTCGGCGAGTGGAGTGGAATTAGGCACAGATGCGTATTGGTAAAATAAATTGTTTACTTACACCGCCGATGCATGCAGCGCAGGAAGAAGCTGACTTTGATTGCAGTTACAAACGTAGCGAGAGCTCTTCGAGACGAGACGAAACGTTCCATAAACAGCTTATCGAGCATGCAGGGGAGGGGGTACGTCAGGGAGGTCGGTGACGGGGAGTCGTTGGCGGGTGATCAGTCCGCCAAGTTTACTCCAGGATGCATGCGGAGTTCTCCAACGTGGGCGGAAGCTGCTCGTACTTTTGAATAGTTAACAGGCCAATTGCTAGTTGCCAAGCGGGAATAATTTGTAACCGGCCAATGGGTGGCACGCATTTTGGCGCGCATAGTTAGCCAATTACAAGGGCTTGTGAAGTTTAAACAAATGTAGTCGTTGGGCTTGGCAGGCTTTTCACTGTGCTGGGATTTTCCACTGTGCCATAGGCATTTACTTAATGGGTTCTGACAGGTACGAGCAGCTCCAGTATATAAATATAAGGATATAAATATTATTAATCCCAGCAACCTCCTTTCTCTAATAGTTTACATACAGTCATGAACTTGAGTCCAATACATAAGAACTGTTGCAATTCCTTTTCCTACTGCGTTTATTTCATTAATTTGTAGGTTACGTGGGATATGAAAGGTAGCATAAAAATTAAATTGAATCAAATCCTATCATGACTTTCATTTTATAGAATCCCCCCCTGTGCCCCCCCCCCCTCCAATTTGGTTCAACCTATCACCTCCAATAGAAAAAATCCAGGGTTGCCTGCATGAGCTACCATATAAGCATTCATCTCAACTGGCCATAGATTTTATAAGAAACATTATATTTTCCTAAAGAGATGCATAAATAGGTTATAAGGAAGGAGCAGTTCATTTCCTAGTAAGCCCATAGATGGAGAGATTCTTACCAATTCATAGCAAACATTTCATACCAAGCAGAGATGATTAGCCATGTTCGTCTGAATCAGGCAGAAGGCAGGATAGAGTTGTGCCTTATATACTGAATCATCTGACAAAGTGAGCTGTTGCTCACAAAAACTTATGCATCCTTGATTCGGCTTGTCTATACGGTGCAACTCTATCCTGCCTTATGCCATTTCATCCCAAGGTTAGCTCTGATTTGATGAGTGACACACAGAGCTATTATGAGTTAAAGAACCTGTCCAATTTGCATATTTTGCAACTTGCCTTTCACACACTTTCAGGAACTGTGATCAGTACAGAAATCTGAAACAGTTCAAGCTACTAATTAGAGAGAGAACTGAGACTGGAAATGGACCATATGAGGCCACATACAGACACCACGCCACAGCAGTGAATGTAAATAGTGTTTTTGGTTTTGTTTGAAGGAATCAAGCTAAAAACATTCAAGAAATAAAATGTACAAGATTTATCCTTCATCAGAGAGTTTCAAAGTCCAAAAAGCGAGAGTCCAGCCTTCAGACTTAATGGAAACCTCCTGCTTTATTAATGCTGCCTTGGAAAAAACTTGTCCACAAGTCCTGGGCACAAAGTCAAAGCTGCATTTGAGGAGTTTTCCTGGAGTTTTTCATTAATAACAGGGCCATGGAGTCCACTGAAAATGTAAAAATAATATATGAGAGTCTTTAAAAGATGGAGATTTAGACATCATGGAACTATTACAGGAAAATGGGAGGATCTCAGGGCTCAGCATTGGCATCTTAGAGGCTTTGAAAATGGCATGCAGGCCAAGGAGATATTGAACAGCAGAAAGGAGAAGTTAGAAAGGCAGCTGTGTGCTACAAATAGGATTCCTCTCCTCAGCGCCCTTATCCCTTATGGTTTTTGGATAATTTCTAGATCTAGGAGCAGTTTTATGACCTTTCCTATGCTAGCAAATGGAACAAACTGATTTAGAGGTGATACCTGATCAGTTGATAGCTAGAGCTGGTCAGAAAGTTTCCAAAAAAAATAAAAGTTTTGTCAGAAAATGTCAGCCCCAAATCTCTGTGTTGAAAGATCTTGGGTTCAGTTGAATCCAAGACAGGTGCCCAAAGGATTCTTATTGGAGCTGCCCTGGAACTAGAGATCCTGGAGCTACAGATATTGAGCCCTGGAACAGCTCACCTGGAATCAGGGACCTTAAAACCTCCTAGTTCGCAGAACCCCCGGGGTTCCTGTTTCAAAGCCAGGGCTCACAACCTGGAAGTCCTGGTGCAGGTTCTCAGGGTCTGAGGCAGTTCCCATGACAGAGCTGCCCAGAAACTAGAGAGCTTACTCATCAATGAAGCCTGTTTCACTGAGCAGCTATAGGATCCAAGGGAAATTTTTCATTTTGGAAACACTCTAAAGCAAAGTTTTCTTGGAGTTTCCAATTCATGGGAAAGTACTTTTTTTGGTTTGTCCAACACAGGCCAAAACCAATTTCAAAGAAGCCCTGTTTTTTGGCTGCTTCTGTTCATGGCATAATTCCACATTATAGGGAAGATTTGGGATTATTCACTAACTAAAACAAGATATTATTGCTCTGTGGTCACGGTAGTCAATTGAAGAAACCCAGTGTAGCACCATAAAAGGGGCACAGGTGGTCTTCTCATCTGTCCTCCCAGTGAGCAGACATGGACAATGCCATAAGACCTGCATCAGGAAGGTCAATTTACAGCTTCGGAGCTGGTGTTACAAGATAGGCTTCGGCTTTTTGGACCATGACCCATACTTCTGAACAAGAGACATGCTCAGGTGGAATGGGCTACATCTCTCCCCCAAAGGTAAGTGTGTGTTTTTTCAGGTTGGCTGATCTCCTCCAGCGGGCTTTAAACTAGGCTCGTCAGAGGAAGGGGATGACAAGGACGGAGGGATCCACGGAACACTAAACCATGAGATACCCACAAGATCAGCCCAGGTAAGTATCAAAGAACCAATTAGACAGGAGTATAGGGGTGACCTAGGGGTAGCCACCAGGGGAATTAAATGTATATATACAAATGCCAGGAGCATGGGAAACAAGCAAGAGGATCTATTACTTTTGCTCGCGAGCAATAACTTTGACCTAGTGGATCTAACGGAAACCTGGTAGGACTCTACTCATGACTGGGTAATAGGAATAGAGGGCTATAGGTTGTGCAGGAGAGAAAGAGAAAGGAAAAAAGGAGGGGGTGTTGCTCTCTCTGTCAAAGAACAGTACACATCTTCCCTAATCAAATTGGGATCAGAGGATAGACAAGCAGAGACTCTGTGGGTTAGGATCCAAGGGGGCTGGGGGGGAAAGGGACCTGGTAGTGGGGGTCTACTACAGGTCTCCACACCAGGAAGATGAGCTAGATGGGGAATTTTCCAGGCAGCTCTCAGAGGCTGTGTGGTCTAGAGACATGGTAGTCATGGGGGACCTTAACTACCCAGACATATGCTGGGAGGAGCAGTCAGCTAGATCTAACTGCTCACACAGGTTCTTACCCTGCATTCAGGACCTCCACCTAACACAGGAGGTAAGGAGTCCCACCAGGGGTAATGCCTTGCTCAACTTGGTGTTGGCCACAGGGGATGACCTGGTGGGGGACCTGCAGATTCAAGGCAACTTAGGGGACAGCGATCACCAAATGATAAAATTCACTATCCAGAGAAGGGCAGGCACTATACCTAGCAGGATGCAGGCGCTAAACTTTAAAAAGACTGACTTTAATAGGCTCAGGGGATTGGTTAGCAGGGTACTAGGAACCAGGAGCCTAGATGCTTTCGGGGTCCAGGAGGGGTGGTCATTCCTTAAGGATACCATTCTTTGGGCTCAGAGTGAGACAATCCCATGGCAGAGGAAAGGGGGCAAAGGGGCCAGGAAGCCCCTTTGGCTAACCAGGGTCATCCAAGAAACCTTAAGGGCAAAAAAAGTAGTATACAGGAAGTGGAAGCAGGGGGTAGCTAGCAAGGAGGAGTACACTTCCTTGGCCTGTGCCTGCAGCGAGTCAGGAAGGCCAAGGCAGCTCTAGAACTCAGGCTAGTGGCAGGGATTAAGGACAATAAAAAGTCCTTCTTTAGGTATGTTGGGAGCAAAAACAGGGTGCAAGGTAGCATAGGACCCCTACAGGACAGGCAGGGGACTTAGTGATGGATAGCAGGGACAAGGAGGAGCTCTTCAATGAGTTTTTTGCCTCTGTCTTCTTAAACAGGAATCTAGATGAACCCTCAATACGCATCATGGACATCAACAAGGGGAACATCAGCCAACCAACAGTCAGCGCGATACAGTAAAAGGACACTTGGAGGGACTGGATGCGTTCAAATCACCAGGACCGGAGGGACTCCACCCATGGGTAATGAAGGAATTAGCAAGTGTCATAGCCGAACCACTAGCAAGGATATATGAGCACTCTTGGTGCTCGGGTCAGGTCCTGGAAGATTGGAAGAGGGCCAAAGTTATCCCAATCTTTAAGAGGAGGAAGGAGGATCCGGGGAACTATAGACTGGTCAGCCTTACCTCTACCCCAGGGAAAATCCTAGAAAAAATTATCAAGGAACACATCTGTGGGAGCCTGCTGGCTAATGTGATGAGGAGGGGCAACCAACATGGGTTTACAGTGGACAGGTCCTGCCTGACTAACCTAGTTTCTTTTTATGACAAGGCCACCAAATGTTTAGATGCAGGAGTCAAGGTGGATTTTATCTATCTGGACTTCAAGAAGGCCTTTGACACGGTATCCCATACCATCCTTATTAAGAAACTGAGGAGATTTGCCTTGGATAATTATACGGTAGAATAGGTAGCAAACTGGCTCAGGGGTCACACTCAGAGGGTGTGGTGGATGGGTCAGTGTCAACCTGGAAAGATGTGGGCAGTGGAGTCCTTCAGGGCTCAGCTCTGGGGCCGATGCTGTTCAACATCTTCATCAGTGATCTGGACGAGGGGGTGGGAAGCACCCTGTCCAAATTCGCAGGCAACACAAAAATATGGGGTGAAGCTAACACCCTGGAGAGGAGGAACCAGATCCAGGCTGACCTCAACAGGTTGGGGAAGCGGGCAGAGAACAACAGGATGCAATTCAATAAGGAAAAGTGCAAGGTGCTGCATCTAGGGAGGAAAAACTGCCATCATACCTATAGGCTGGGAGGCAACCTTCTCAGCTCCACTGAGGCAGAAAGAGATCTTGGAGTCACTGTTGACTCCAGGATGAACATGAGTCGTCAATGTGATGAAGCAGTTGGCAGAGCCAATCGCACCTTATCATGCATCCGTAGGTGCTTTACAAACAGGTCCAGGGAGGTGATTCCTCCCCCTCTATACGGCACTGGTCAGGCTGCAGCTGAAGTACTATGTCCAGTTCTGTACACCACAGTTCAAGAGGGATGAGGAAAATCTGGAGAGGGTCCAAAGAAAAGCCACTCGTCTGATTGGAGGTTTGCAGGAAAGGCCCTACAAGGAAAGGTTAAGGGACCTTAACCTTTCCAGCCTCTCCAACAGAAGGATGAGAAGAGACCTTGTGGAGGCATACAAATTCATAAGGGGGGAGCAACACATAGTAGGCGATGATCTGTTTACCAGGACACCCCCTGGAATAACAAGGAACAATGGCCATAAGCTATTGAAGAGTAGGTTTAGACAGGACATTAGGAAAAAGTTCTTCACAGTCAAGGTTGCCAGGATCTGGAATGGGCTTCCAAAAGAGGTGGTACTCATTGGGGGTGGACCCACTGTTGGGGGTCTTCAAGAGGAGACTGGACAGGCACCTGGCTGGGATCGCATGATTCCAGGTTTCGTGACCCTTTTCTTGCCTGCCAGGGGCAGGGGGTCAGACTAGATGGCCACTGAGGTCCCTTCTGACTCTATGAATCTATGAAAGTCAGTTTACTAAAATCTGAGAATCTTCCTCTGTGTACTTTTTTTATGATACAGCTGAACACCTCCCATAATAAGCCTGGAGTCCATAGTGCTAAGCACTGTACAAGTATAAGAGACACAGTGTCTTACTCCCTATGAACAAAGTTAGTACAGGAAAAAAAAACCCCACAATCCAAATATAACTACACAGTACCCTCAAGGAAAACAATGAGTCTGTGTTGCAAGGTGGGTTGTTCAGTAATCAGATCCAAGCAGTCAGTAAGGTCTGCATCCCTCTGCACTGCTTGAGAGCTTTTGCACAACACAACTGGTTCTGACTGGCCCACCAGAGACCCTCTTAAAATTATAGGTCCCAATATTAAGGAGGGCAGCTGCTTTCTTGCTGCTGCTTTTAATTATGAGTGGGATAAAATAAAACTGAATCTTCACTTGAAACTCAAACCTGGCTTCAGACTTCTGTTAAGACTAAAACATCTAGATCCCTCAATCAATTTTTATTCATGATTATTCATATATCTGTAAACTTTGTGGAGGGATGGGTGAGGTCCTTCAAATGGAGCTGAGAAAATTCTGTTCACCCTAGCTCAGCCCCAGATGGAAGCAGGACAGGTCTGTCCTGCCAGCACCAGCTAGTACTACAAGATCCATGGCTTTGTTACTGGGATATGCATACCTAGCAAGTGGAACCCTGACCCACGGTCCCTAAGTGCTGCCAGGGTAAAAGTCAATGCTAACTATGTGTAATTTTCAATTCTTTATGGCAAATCCTTCTGCGGTTGATTAAGAGGTTGGAGAAACACTCTCCAGCCTGTATATATCAATCCCCTACCCCCATTCCACTATTGTAAATGCAAAGCAGCCAACTAAAGGTAATGGAGCGACCTTGTTGATGGTACTATAGGTAAGAGAAGAACGGGATGCTCTTAGGACCCAGTTCTTTAAGTTCAAGTTCTGTTCAAACCTAGTGGGCTATGGTGGCTATCAGAAGCTGGCTGTGGCTCCATGATCTCCCGCCGCTCAGTACTGGTACATTTTATAAAAGCACCCTGTTGCTCACTGGATTTTCCGTTTCAATGATCCCTTAGCCAAGACATCCCCTCTGTCTGCTTATGTCAGTGAAGCTCAACTTGACCATGCCTGCCAGTTTTTCACCAGTGGAAGTGTCCTACATAACAGGGATACACCAGGTAGAATTTGTGCTGCTCTGAGCAGAAACCCCCCCCCACCCTGGTCTCCATACAAATTGGTGGGCTCTACTCTCCTGCTATTTTCATCTGTGTAAAGCAAGACTAGCTACACCAATGACATTGGAGCTGACATTCGGTGCAGGAAAACTCCATCAGGAACCACATCAGTATAAATATATTTGGGCCTCACTATACTATCAGCAACACAGGAGAGAGTCAGGAACAACATGGCTGAAGCTAATGGTTAGCTGCAGTAAACAAGAACAGAGTTCAGCCTCTGGTTGTCTAGCAGACAGCCTCTTCCTTGCACAGGCTTTGCTGTATTAAGCCTATCAGTATCAGCTGCTGGCCTCTAGAAATTTAAAGGGTGGACAGAGAGTGGGGGTACATTTCCCTTTCCTCCTCCCCCAGCAGTTGTACCTCGACACCAGTACTTGTGGATTTATAGCCTGAGACTAAGGAACTGCAGAGCACAGGTTGCAGAGCGGACATGGTTGCCACATGATCTGGAGGATACTTTCCCCTCCCACTGCGTTCTTCCCTCAGTGCTGTATTGTGCAGCAAAAGCTTCTTCCTAGGCTTTGCAGTGCCAGGCTCCTGCCTCAGGGATAGGTTTTTAATTTGGCTTGGGGTCCTGCTCATTCCATATGGAACTACTTCTCAAACTCAGCTCCACCCATTTGCAAAATGAGATGTGCAAACTGAACCTCCTGTCCGCTTTGTTATCCTATTGATGGAGCAGGGAAGATACCTAGGGACTACACAGGATCAGAAGTTAAATGCAGCACTGTTAGAAAGGGACCTGATCCTGCACCCACTAAGTTCAGTATTAAAGCCTCTAATGACTTAAAAGAAAAATTCATCGGGCTCATTACAAACATGAATGTTTGCGAACAGATTCTTGGACATGTTATTGTAAATTAGTTATAAACTATTAGCATTTACATTGTACTTTTTATTAGGCTTGATCCTCAGCTCCATTTGTACCAAGTGAGGACCTGGTGCTACATATCTTACAGATTCTGCATAAAAGTCAGTTTGTTCACCTTGGCAATGTGGCCACTTCAAGGGGTGAAGAATAATAGTTGTTCAGCCATGTTTATCAATTTTCAGAAGGCAAGTGGACTAATGGCTGCCCTCATTTACAGTTACAACTATTCACTTCAGTGGAACTGCTCAGGATTGGGCCCTGCATCTCTAAAAATGCAGGAGTTATAAGCAAGGACTTGCGAAAGCATTTTCTTTACTTTCAGTCTGTGAGTGTTTATGCCCAAAATGCTCTGGGAGTTCTGTGTTCATTTAGAAACAAAAGATTAAAGCATTGCTCAGCTGAAATCAATAGACAGGTTCAAATAGAATAATTCAGTTCCAAATCTGGATTTCTAATATCTGGATGTTATAACCAAGGTTTTATATCAGCCCATTTGTAAATGGGACTCATGTTTATAAAACTGAGGCTTAGCTTTCATTTTCCAAGCCACAGAGTTCAGAGGTATCCAGACCAGGTTCATTGCTTCCATCACCAGCTAAACATAAACTGAGCTGAAAATTGTCCACCAGGCTATAGTCTTAGTTGTAAATCAGAGCAGTTCTATTGTACATCAGTTAAAAATCTGATCTACTAAACCATCCCCTTTTTTCTGAGCCCATGCAGAGAACCTACTGATGAATATAATCAGAGTTTGAAAACTTGATACTAGGTGAGTTTTATGCATTATTAGATCCAGCCAAGAACATCTTGCATAGTTCTGCTTAACCCTGTCCTGCTCACTGAGGCAGATAAAGAGTGCCCACTTCTGTCAGTTCTACCAGGATCACTTTCTATGGCAACCTGTAAGGTTGGTCCACATCATACTTCCAATGAAGCCACCCTGGACATGGAAATTCACTGACTACACTGCAAACTAGACCCCATCCATTGGAACAGTGTTCCAGGTGCTTGGGGCTCTGCAAGAACTGAGGTGCATTAGCAAAGACTGAGGGGTTTATTCACGTTGTAGAACCAACCTTCTACACATATGGGCAAAAGTCACTGCTACCTCCAGTGCGTGAAATCAACAGCACCGTGCAACATGAGTTGAGAGAGAACGTGAAATGCTACCAAATCAGAATGATGACCTCTTACATTTTGGATTCGTTTTTTACCAGTCTATGATTAAAATGATGTAGGGCAATAGAGAATCAGGCTCCATAGACAGAGTCTTCATATTTCACTATATCAGGTAGGCATGCACATTTCTTGCAACTCTCCAAATCATTGGCTTAATCTGCACGTCTCTAAACAGTCATGGAGGCTTGGGGCAACTAGGAGTTGTTAAGTTTAAGATGTGATTTTACAGCCTTTTGCATTCTCACAACATAATATAGAAGATGTAAGATTCATACTGTTTCAGGCCAGAAGTGACCGTTAGGTAAGCTGCTCTGACCTCCTGTCAAATATAGCCCCACCAGACTGTGTAGGCAGGCCTATAGTAAAAGTCAAGCTGGGCACCTTAAATCTTAAACCAGTGGCCCCTTTTTTGTGTTGTCCTTCATATAGGAAGGACAGAGGGGGCTGACTGACTGATCAGTCACAATTCCCACTGAAGACAAATTGCGGCACCTATGAAGATTCGGGCCCTGTGGCTGTGTGCTGTGGAGTGTGTCCTGTGGGGGGGTAGGCAGTCCTACTGCCTGACAGCCAAGCACTTCAGCTCATACACTCAGCCCCACAGCTCCTCCCGCCTGTTTTCAACAGCTCCGCAGCCCCTAGCCCTGTCCTGACACATTGGTGGGCTGGGGGTCTTGAGGCATTTTCCCAGCACTGTAATCTAACAGCACCAGTGGGAATGTTTACAGCACATTGCCACTTGAAAGTCTTATCATAGTCCTTCCCTATCTCCCACCGCTTGGGGCCTGATAATCACAGAGGCAATGGTGGCACTCAGGGGAGAGCCCAGAGCATGGGAGGGAGTGGGTGAACAGCTGAAAAGAAAGCCTTGTGGGTAAAATGCTTGTCTAATGGCTTAATCACTCATTTCTTCTACATTTATTTGGAGCTCATGGGGTCCACTTCAGCAATCGCCTCTTTAAGAAGATGATCTAACAAAAGCTGGAAGGAAATAACTGTGAGACCCTTTAAAAGAGCCATTGAGAAAAGAAGATACCTTTGGAAACAAGCTTCCAGCCATGGCAATCAAATAGCTGCAAAACTGCATGACAGCAGTAGCTCCAGCCAGAACTGACATACATCAGCTGGTGAGCTCAAGGCACATGTGGGGCGCCAGCAGGAGCTCCACTGACACAGTGGTGAGCTCACAGCGCGTGCTCCACGGAGCCAAATGGGACATATGACCCACCCTGGATCTGCCCCTAAAGATTCAGGATCTTGCATGAAGTAAACACCACAAGAGAGGTTTCTCAGCTATATTCCTGTTAAAGGGGTGGCATGTGGTAGAGTGTGAGTACAAGTCACTCCCTGGGGACTAAAAGATGACAGGGAGGGCCCTGGCTATGGGTCTGAAACATCTCCTTATAACACCCAACTAGGGATATCCTGAGCCAGGCATTCTCCTGTAGAATCCAGACACATTTTGGGACTTCAACCCTGTTAGGATTATTAGCTATAGTAAAGACTATGGCTGCATCTACACTGCATTACAAATGTGTGCCTGCAGCACTTACACACAATTAGCTAGATCACATACTAATAGCAGAGATGTTGCTGCAGCACCACCTTCAGTGCAGGCTAGGGCCCTCAGTATCTTGGTGTCAGGTGGGTTTGCGTAGACTAGACTGCCAAGGTTTCACAGCTATTGGTACCCACACTGGTTAAATAGTTAAGCCTACATGTATCCCAATCAAACCTCTGCTGTAGGCAGTCTGCACCCAACACAGCTGTAACTTGCTAGGGGTAAGTCCCAACCACAATTATAGGATTAAAAGGCAAATTCTTGTTCCAATTAGATTCCCCATAAACAAGTGATAAATGAATCCTAGCCAAATTGAGGGGGTTTTCTGGTCTTTTCCCCCAACCCCATCCATTTAAAGTTTAAATACCAATTTTAAAAGTTTTAAAAAGTTGTTTATGTTTAAATACCAATTCAGGTTACTTATATAACTGGAACCAAAGATCCAAGCAGCTTGCAAGCTTCCAGATGATCAGAAAACACCCACAGGGAAGTAGAGGAGCAAACAGCAAGGTTAAAGCCAAACCAATGTTGAACCATTATGAAAATCTACCTGTAGGTTTCTTTTCTCTCTTTTACCAGCAGGATGTTGCCTCAGTCCCTAGTCAGTACCTTCTCTTATTCTCCTATACTTCCAGTCCCAACATCCTCACATGCTTCGGATGGTCTTCTTCATCATAGTGTGATATACTGATGTTGCCCTCTAGTGGCAACTCACAGAATTCAAAATACCTACTGCTAGCCACTGAGAAACAAAAGCAGGTTGGCCTGTACTTTTAGAGAAGGGGGCCTGGGTTACAGCACCAGATTCCCAGAGGGGGACAAGTGATTTGCTAGGAATTGTGGGCAGTACGTGGAGGTTATACAGAAAGAATGAAATCACACTATGTTGCTGCTGTTAAAGGCTTTGCTGCTTTACCATATCAAGTCAGCTAGGACAGCGCACCATGTGTTTATCAAACTTGCCTTCTCAGGCCAGCATACAAAACCTGCTTTTCCTTGTAGCTATCACAGTATATCAGACTGCAGGCTTCTGGAAGTCAGGGACTCTTTTTCTCCCCAAACAAGATTTTTGGTCAAAACAAACAAACATTCAAATTCAGCAACATCAGATATCATAAAATCACTTTTATTTTGTCAAGGTATTGGTTTGGGGAAAAAGCTCCACCAGCTCTAGAGGAAAAGAGATTTAGATTTTGTTTTAAGATTTTTTGAAAACAAAGTGTCCCTAGCCTTTATTTTTAATCCATGAATTAAATTGGTACATAAATATAAGCAAAGAGTGATTTTTTTTTTTTTTTTGGTGACAAGTGATCTGATAGAATAGAGAAAAAATTTGGGCTCAAAGAAGTTTTGTTCAGCCTTATGGGTATTTCTGATTTGTATGAGTATTTCTGATTTGCCCAAAGGTTTTGAGGGATTTCACTGGGGGAGGGAGAGAAGGAACACTCTCACATGAAAGGGGTTTTTTTTGGTTTTGTTTTTTAAAGTAGTGCTGGTGGTAGAAAAACTGTTATTTGCCTGACCATAGGATCTCACTTCCCCAAATGAAGAAATTAAGCAAATCATGCTGGCAAGGAACTGTCCTACCAAAGCTTCCACTTATCTGGAACAGTTCAGGACACTAGTGACATGGAAATTCAGAAAGATTATGTGCACAGCTCCAGAAAGACACCAGTATGGTGACATTTGCAATTTCTTCTCTGAAAAAAGCCAAAGTAGTGTGGCAAAAGACATGGTCTCAGCACCACTCCTCTAATGATCTAGCACTATAAGAACTCTGCCTCAGTTTCCCCCAGAGTAGTCAGCCCACTCAGTCTCAGCAGTAGCCTACCCCTCCAGGCAAGCCACAAAGAGCTAAACCCCTTCTGGCATGAGAGAGTTCCTAAGCCAGCATTTAGCATAAACCATAGATTTCATAGACGTTAGGGCTAGAAGGGACCTCAGAAGATCATTGAGTCCAGCCCCCTGCCCCAGGAGCAGGAAGTCAGCGGGGTCAAAAGATCCCAGCAAGATATGCGTCCAACTGTTTCTTAAAGGAGTGCAGAGTAGATGCTTATACACCACCTCTGGAGGCAATCTATTCCAGGCCCTGGGGGCTCAGACAGTAAAGAAGTTTTTCCTTATGTCCAGCCTGAAACAGTCTGAAACCAAAAGAGCTTCAAGCCCTGCTGGAGTCAGCTCTCAGCACCTTTCCTCTAAGGCAACCCCAGCTGTAAAAACTGATTTTAATGTTCATTTTCAGGTTCCTAGTAACAAACTACTTAAGCAGCGTGTCAGCCCACTTTCCCTCAAGGAGGCTTGTGCAGCCTAAGGCTACCAATTAGCTCCTGGCCCCAGAGAGCTTTCTTTCACAGCACAAACCCACTCCACTTCCTACTCAATCCCACCTGCTGTACTCCCTGCTTTTCAGCTCTTCCTTTTTGCAGCAACACTTAGCATAGGAAGGTGTTGCAGCATGGTGCTGGGGACTGCAGCTTATTAACTTCGCCCTGGACTGTAGGGTGTTTGTACACTACATCAAAGGCTCATTTAGCACAGGATGTTGTGTGTTGGGACTGAGATGAGTTAACAGAAGGATCAAGACTGAAATACCAAGAGGCATTACAGGTCAGAACTGAGACATTGGCAGGTGTCCACCCAGGATCTGATTAGCAGGCAGCCAACGGGGGGGGGGGGGGGGGGGGGGGGGTGGTGTACGTACTAGTCTCAGGTACCTTCATAGAGCTAGGCAGGAGACTCCAGGCATCATGAAAAAGGAAGGTACTGTGGACCATTTGGCAAAGAAGCCAGGCAGCTGGTTTGCAATCAAATGGGACAAAATCACTCCCCCCCCCACCCCCACCTACTCTTTGGTCATCTTATTCTAATTTGTATGCACCAAAATATGTTTAAAAACTACAGAGATACATTTTCCCAACTGGGCCCAAGTGGCATGAATGCCAAGAGCACAAGAACCTAACTGTGCATATGCATGGTAATCTGGGTTGATGAGCACAGCAAACTCCTCTAAACTGATCCAACCTAAAAGTACTCTGATCCTTAATGGCTTTCAGACATTGACCTCCTCTGCTTTCAGGCAGAAGCTAAGGCGATAACCTCTTTACACACAATGGACAAAGAAAAAACAAACAAACAAATGAAAATACACCTCATTTCTTTTGGAGATCGTTTCAGCTCCATGTTATCACCCTGGGCTAGGGACAGACATTCAAAAAGCCTGAGCCCGAGTTGATTCAATCTTTGCAGATTAGTCTGATCTGGCTAGGCTAAATCAAGTTTGTAACTGGATAGACATGCCTGCACTGGCTCAGGCTAGAAGCCAGGGGGCACTAGAGCAGCCCTTCCTTCCTTCCTTCCACAGAGCTGAGCTGAGGTGGGGCATGACCAGGCCCTGGCAGGACACTGATTAGCCCAGCAGGGAATTGATAACAGTGTTTATCACCACATTAAGAAAATAACAGAGGGACATTACCAGCTACCTATTGATTCAGCAGGGACCATAGCCAATACACAGACACCTCCTTAGCAAGGCAGACGAGAAGGGAGAATTCCTGCTGAGCACGGAGTGTTGAGAGGGGAGGGGGGAGTAGCCTGCAGCCTCTGGAGCTGCAGCCAGGGGACAGAGGGGAGGGGCCAGCTCTGCTGTGGAGCAGAGAGCCTTGCCCAGCCTAGAGAGCATGCTGGGAGATTCTGATTTATCTCAAACCAGCAAAGGGGTCTGGGATAGGCATTTTATAAATTGGTTTGAGCGAAATCAGTTAAGTCTGATACTACATTCAACCAGGTTTATCTCACACCGGTTTCAGGCTTTTTCAGATTGGTTTATGTACACTGAACATTTGTTTTGTTACAGGTTTAAACCAGTTTCTGATCACTTAAACCGGTTTGTGTGTAATAATTGCCCCTAGGCCTCGTGTTTCTATCAGATCGGCTAGGGCCGCTTGTACATGCCACAGGGGTTGAATTCAGTTCAGTTCTCCCTAAATTGAAACAGTGCGTTTTTAAAAATCCTTACCTGCCTCTTTGGTAGGGGGTGGTGAGCTGCCAGTGGGCTGAGCAGTTCCAGAGCTGCATGGGGACCCCCAGGTGGCACCCACCCTGGGCAGTCCCGGGGAGTACCACAGCTGCAAAGGGAAGCGCTGGGCCCCTCTCCAGCTCAGGCAGGCAGGCAGGCTTTGGGAAGAAGAAAAAAAAAGAAAGATCAGGCTCACCACTTTTTTTTTTCCTTCTTCAGTGAAACCTGCCTGCATGGGCTGCTGCTGGGTCCCACAGCCCCTGAGCTGCATGAGGTCTCCCAAGCACATTGGCTTCCAGAGTCCCAAGCATTGTTGAACTTTGTTAGGTAGAAAATTAAAACACCTTGGAGGTGTTTTATCTTGGTACATATCAAAATCATTTAAAGCAGAATATGCCACCAAATGTGCAAATATCAACACCATTAAAGTGGTGCAAAAGGGTATTTAAGCCATGTTAAAGGCCAATTTTGTAGCATGTACAAAGGCCCTAGGGTCCTAACTCCAGCTCTGTAGCCCTTGTAAGTGCAAAGGGGAAACCCCCCTGCAGCATGACAGGTAGAAGAGAAAGAGCCTCTAGACAAGTCTAATAAGCAAAGACTTTACGGGTCTGAAACCTCTCCCTGAATCATTACAAATCTTATGGAAGTGAGACAATGAGTTTTAACCCTCATGGGTTGATTGGAAATGTGATTCATGTGTCACCAGTGCCATCCTGAGTCTGCAGAGAGCTTGAAACATTAACACAAAATAGGTGAACTACTCCATTCATCTTAACTGCAACTTCAAGGAAGAAGGGGAGCTACACCAGCTGTGGCTGGAGCCCTTGATTGCTTTAATTCATTTTTACTCAAGAATAGCAGGGGGTGGCACAGTCCAGGGTTCAGGAGCAGCAGTTTGTCTGTAGGAGCAGACCTGGAGTAGCAACTGAACTGTTAGGCCCTTCAAGGAAAGATAAAAATGCACTGGCTTGATGGCAGAAGGTGGCTAAGACCAGAATGCATGGGTGCTGCAGTTTAGGACTGTAGTGAGATGCATTGCCAGAGCTGTAAGGGTCTCCAGGACTAGAATCCCACTGCGCTGTAGGTGAGGACTAAGATCCACTGACAAGTCTGCAGCACAGGTCACTGCCAGGAGGGGAGCAACTCAGAATCAGTATTCACAGTCAGCGTTATGGGGATAGAGGAAGATGCTGCGGTGGGAGCTGCATATTGGGACTGAGTTGTATCAGCAGAGCAGTTCAAGGCAGGTGTGGCAGGTCAGCGCACCACTGCAATAACAAGGGTAGCTGAGTACATTGTTCCTGGTTCTTGTCACCTGTTTCTCTCCTCCTTGAGCATCAGGCTCACCCTTTTAAAAATAAAGCTGACATTTTAAAAGCTATTTGCACGCCAACATTGCTAGGAAGGGTGCACAGAGGGGCTGTCCTGTCTTTTGGCTCGCAGCTCACTGTGCTGAGTAGGACTGTTTAGCCCATCTGCCTCTTGAATGGGGAGTTGTCCTAGCTTTGAAATCTATGCTGAACCATGATTTATTTCCTGAGTAATTTAATGTTTAACGAGCTCTGGGAGAGCACTGGGGAGGGAGGGGGATTTTGCCAAGTGCCCCCAGGAGAATTTGTTCAGGGATGGTGGGAAACGTTCTGAGGCAACCAGTTTCAATTGTACTGTATAGATGAGGGGAGGAAGCCTTAGGGACAGGAGACTGCTCCGAAGGACTTTGAAGACTGTTATAAAAATGAAGAATGCAATAAAAAATTGTATTTATATTTTCCCCCAAAACGAACAAAAGAGGAAAGACATGAAACAAAACCTTCACTGCACATAACATCATGAACCAAACATAAAACACACCCATAGACACAGGAGACAAAGTTGCATGTGTCAAGGGATAAATAAGTGAAATATACACCAATCGGGCAGTTTGCTCAGGAGGAGTGACAGAAAGGGGACGGGGGGAGGATTGAGAATGAAAGAAAGGAAAAGAAGGGGGAAATGGAGGCAGACAGGAAAGTTGTCAAGCAGAGGAAACAGTCCCAGTAATAGAGCAAAAGAAGGAGGAAAGAGATATAAAGAAGAAATTAAAAGAGAAAGCATCTGAGAGCTAGTGAAAAAAGGAATCATTGAAACAAAGAAGGAGTCATTGTTCTCTCTCACCTGTTTTTCTGCTTTCTCTTTTGGCCTGAGCGTATCCCCTGGTGACTATAATGTTTCATAGCTCACTGTACAGCCCAGAGAACAGTGTTCCTGCTGTACCACAGTTGCTTCCCCACTCCAGGGGCCTTTGCCATGCAGGGAGAGGCAGACTCAGCAACCAGTGGGTATGATAAAGAGTTACTTTGTAGCCAAATGTTCACCATATTGAGATAGGCCTGACCTGACACATTTGAATGTGAATTGCAAAGTTTAGGGGCTAGGCTAGATTCATGTTTTGGGGCTGGCCTGCTTTTAGCTTAAAGCTTGGGCCCATTTCTGATCTCATTCACAACAGTGTGTAAATTGGGGGTAATTCCACTGAAGCCAGGGAAGTTGAGTTGGTGTGTGTGACATGAGACTCCAGCCCATGTTATCATCTTCTGCACCAAGAACCAAGCTAACTCCCGTTGTTCAAATGCAAATGAGTGCACAAGGAAAACGAAATGAACAGGCAAGGCAGGGTCTCCCCACCTGTAGTCTGAACTCCAGATAAACTTGGATTCACCTCATCACCAGAGAATGGATGATGTCCCCATGTTTAAGAGTCTGAATTGGCAATTGAAAGTATTTGAAATTTCACATGCAATGCACAACACCATCTTTGCCTTGTGCCACAGCCTGGCGCATTTGCTAAGCAGTGGCCTAAGGGACCACCTTTACCATCTCAGGCATAAACACAGCTCCCACTGAAATCACTGGACGTTGTGCATGCCTTTGGGAGGCCAGGTCTTTAAGAGCCTGCATATAGATACCCCACTGACTCAGCCTGTCACTCAGGCTAGGTGGGCCTCATTAGTGCAATCCCAAGTGTATAAAAGGGGGTGCATGTCCCAAGCTTAATCTGAGAAACTAGAGAGGTTTTGCAATGTAAAATTTTAGAATGGGATAGGAAGCGCAAGAATTACATTTGGCTGCTTTACAGTTGAGAGCAGAGGGAAACTTGAGGGTACAATATGGATTAGAAGCGAGGTAGACGTAGTGCATATCACACAGGAGTTTATTGCTCTGGGGTGCCACATTTGAATGTGTACCTGGGACCACAGCAGGTTGAGCTGGGTCAGAGCAGCCCAAGAGGTCAGCCTGCCAGCTGGGCAGGGCTGGATTAACCCTTTAGAGGCCCTAAGCAAACAAACTTGTAGGCCCCTACTTTTTTCACTCAATAACGATATGTAAAATAAGCACAACTGGGCCCATTCTTCACTTAGGGCCCTAGGCATGTGCCTAGTTTGCCTATGTGTTAATCTGGCCCTGAGCCTGGGCCTTCTCTGACCCATCTCAATGTGCTGTAGAGGGGTTGCCTGGGCATGAGGGTGCTCTAGCTTAGGACCAGCCAGCAGGCAGCCCTTGCACTGAAGAATGCTCAGGCCCCACCAGCTGCATCAGCATCTACACATCTACTAAAGGACTCTGCCATAAGATAGTACTTGTATTTACAAGTATTAACCTGGGTGGAGTTAATTAATTTCCTGCAGTCTAATAAGGCCACACCTGTAGATGTTGAGCCTTTACTGCAGAGCCAATTAGGCAGCTCTGCAGTTAAGGTGTTGTGTAGATGCACCCCATGTCTCTAATTTAGATCCTGAGCAACTGGTTTAATCTTGCAGTGCTCAAGGGGAATTAATTCTGCTGAATTCTAACAGAAGTGATGTTTGCCATATAGAAACAAGCATTATTATAATTAAATATGAAGGCTAAGGAAAACAGCAAGAAAGAATAAAAACATATTTAAATATGAATGAGGGCACAATCTATATACAATAAATTGAAGCAACAGGCTACTGTTTCTACTTGCTACATACAGGCAGAGTTTGGAGAAACTAAAAATATAGTACATAAAACGACAGTTGGACGCAGCACTGAAAAGCAGAGAATTTCCAGTATAGCATCATTCAGTTACTCAAGAAAGAGAAAGCCTTTCAGAAACCAAACAACAACATGAGTTTATTTAGCATATCCATTTCTTCCCCTGATCATGGGAAAGAAGGGGACTAATACAGGGCCATGGATTCTTCCAACTTTAATGGCTAAGCACTGACACTGTGCTGCAAAGAAAAATCTCCTCCAAAATTTTAACTCAGTTAAGACTATATCAGCAGTGAGGAACTGATGAGGTGATAAGCCTGGAATGTGTGTCCCATTAAAGCTACCTAGAGCAGTGAATCAGTCTGGTGGCAGGGCACAGGCTGGTACAATGCCTGCCAGAAAAAAATAGGTCTGAATTTCCTTCCCTCAAGACAGCCCACAGCCAAATGGTGTCAGTTGCCCTTCTTGACTCATTTACAAGACTCAGGCTTTAAGAGCTTCTGTATTAGTGTCACAGCCAAAAAAACCACACTCATCATTGTGTTGCAAAGGGACAGAAATGACACGCAGTGACAGGTCAGGGTAACACCAGGAGAGTGATTTCTACAGCTAATCCACTACTGCCTTTTACAGTGACATGTACATGAGGGATTCTTTCAGCTCCCTCCAGCTGCCCTCTTGACACATTGGCAACATTCAGTATACGCAGTAAGCAGGCCATTGATACTAGTGTTTGGTATCAGAATGGTGGATGATGGACTTCCAGGCTGAAGCACCCCTACCCTTTTAAACACATATAGTGCATGTCATATAATAGCATCTCAGTACTTTGGTTAGTAGAGCTTCACAGCACCCTCATGAAGAAGACTCCAATTTTACTGATGGGGAAGCTTCAGTTGACTAAGGTTACACGAGTTAGTGGCAGAGTTAGAAATTGGCATCCAGAACTCCTGCTTCCTAATCATAAACTTGAAACACTAGAAAAAATTCCTTTTTTCTTTCCAGGATCTTGTTTGGATGTTGCAAGGCTGAATATATCTGTTCTGCTTACAGTAAAAGGGGCAGGTTCCTCCTCCTGATAGAAAGAAAAACTAGTTTTGTGAAGGAACTTAATTGGTTTATTAAAGAGATTATATGAGGTTGCTTCGCTGGATTTGTCTTGGATTGACAGGGAACTAGATTCACTGACCCCAGTGGTCCCTTTCTAGTCCTATATTATCATATAATTTCATAGATTTCATAGACATTAGGGCTGGAAGGGACCTCGGGAGATCATCAAGTCCAGCCCCCCACCCCAGGGGCAGGAAGTCAGCTGGGGTCACAGGATCCCAGTAAGGTAAACGTCCAAATGTCTCTTAAAAGAGTCCAGAGTAGGTGCTTGCTCCACCTTCGGTGGCAGTCGGTTCCAGGCCTTGGGGCCTTGGACAGTAAAGAAGTTCTTCCTTATGTCCAGCCTGAAACAGTCATGGAGAAGTTTGTGACCATTGATAAACTTGTAGGCAGCCACCAGGTCCCCCCTGAGCCTGTGCTTTTCCAGGCTGAAGAGTCCCATGCCTCACCTCTCATCATAAGGCCTGTTTTCCTACCCTCTGATCATGTGCATGGCTCTCCTCTGCACTCTCTCAAGCTTCTCCACATTCTTTTTAAACTGTGGAGCCCAGAATTGGATGCAGTAGTCCAGCTGCGGCCTCACCAAGGCCGAGTACAGCAGGAAGACGACATCCTGGGATTTGCTTGAGAAGCATCTATGGATGCAAGCCAGAGTTTTGCCCGCTTTACCAGCTGCAACATCACATTGGTGGCTCAAACATTACATTGTTGGCTCAGTATGTAAGGTAAGGATAATGTAAGGTAAGGATATGTTGAGGGGAATAAGGAAGCTTACAGCCAGCCAGGTCTCCTGACAACAGCTTGAGTTAAAGCAGAGCTGTCCATATTCTAAGTGGCTGGCAGCTGCATGCTGGGGGGTGCTGGAGATGGGGCATGTGGCAATCCAGGGAGGTTGGGGGGAGCAAGCAGGGGTGGGGCATGTGGACCCTGCAGGGGGAGGGGGGTAGCACATCCCCCCAGCACACACCCTGAGTGCCCAGCTGCCAGACAGGATGAGTCCTGCTGGCAGGAGCTGTGGCTGCAGGGGCAGTTGTTCCCACATCCTGGTTAGTGAAGGAGTCAGGGGGAGCTCTAACTGCTCTATGGTAAGAAAACCAAAGGCAAACAGCAAAACATACAGGTATTTAGAATTCATTTTATTATGATGATAGAGACATTGGTAGGGTTCCAAATTGCTTTAACACTGTAGATATATCAATAAAACATTGCCCAGCTGTCTCTCTCTACTCTCTCTCTCTCTTTCTATATATATATATATATATATATATATATAGTGGGTTTTTGTTTTATTGTGGAGGGACATGGATTTCAGGATATTTTACAGAGTGACTGTGGGATTTTTTTTTTTTACCAAGAATTTTTTTTGTGTGGACGTACCTCTAGGGACTTGACCAGTGAAAACCCCCTGAGGCTCTTGTGAGTCAGCTTGTAATAGAAGTCTGTCTGCTGGGAATTTCTTGGTGCTATCTGCAGCCAAGGCAATCCCTATAACACAAAACAGGAAGCATAAGACCAAAGAATTATCTCTCCTATTCAGTGACTGGTTCAGCAGTTTGATAGGCACTGCAAGCTCATAACCAACTTGTAAGAGGTGAAAACAGACCTTGGATTCAGGGATGTTTCCAAGTTGAGCTATTACAGCTGCAAACCATTATTAGGAACACTTACACAAACTAACTTTTGTCACCAATGTCCATATAATTTTATGGCCCTAATCTATCCATCTCATCTAATACATGGATATATAACCCATATTTAAGTAATGAGAAGTGACAGGCTGTGCATTTCTTTGTGATTATAGCATATGTCATAAAGCTACAAAAGCTGAAGGCAATAATCCCAAAGAAACACATTGCCCCAGGGTGTCTCATTACTATTATGAAATGAAATTACAATTTTAAAAAGTAATCAAAACATTCAAGGACCTTTGCATTCAAGCCAGTGCTATGATATAACTGACAGCCAATCAGAACTTCTGGATATGGCCATGTTGCAAAAGCCATTTATTCACTGTGTAGAGACATACACAGCACGTGCTAATGATAACCAGGTTGCAAATGACTTTATTTCTGCAATCATATTATAAGTGGCACCAGCCTGTGATAAGCAACATTATTTTGAGCTACCCACTAGCACTCTACCTTCTTATTTCATGTCAGGGCTAATTCTCATATTACAAGTATCAGTGAATCTTTCAGACAGCCACCACTTTAAAAACCCATTAAGCAGCTTCCTTCTCTCTGAAAATGTAGGTTTCATTTTCCCTCCTAGGTTAGGTACAGACATTCAAAAAACCCTAGGCAGAATCGATCTAAGTTGTGCAGTTTTCTGTAAATGGAGTAATTTATAGCGGTGATGAACAGAACAGAATATTCTCCCTATGGTGGGTGGGGGCAAATTTTAGACTGGGTTTTGCCATTTTTAAATCCGTCTATGCTTGCTGAACTTCTGTTCTGTTATGGGAATAGACCAGTTTCCAATTGCTTCTGGTCCACTTCTGGGTCTGTTGCCAAGCACGCTGGGGAGACGCCCGTGCTTCTTTGGGACACTCCATGCACCCCAGCACTGCAGTGTTCATGAGCTGCCTGGTACCTTGAGATATGTAGAAAAAAGATTTAAAGCTGTATCTATGTCTGAATCATTGAAACTTTCTGAATTGATTCGGAGGGTTCCAATTCGATTCAGAGAGATTCAAGCATCCTCTGATTTGATTCGGATTCAGAGATTCAGACACCAAATTGGGCCAAATCTCTGCCAAACTGAATCAGAGACTGAAGCTTCGCACACCCCTATAGGTGATTATTGCTATTCCTATTGCAGCAATACCAACTTATGGAAGGAAGGGCCTTGTTGTGCCAGTGTACAAGCATACACAGACAGCTTTCAGCCCCGTAGGCAGGACAGACAAAGGGGAGGAAGGGAAACAGAGGCAAAGTGACTTGCCCAAGGTCTCACAGCAGGTTGGTGGTAGAACAAGGCCTAGAACTTAGATCTCCGAACATCCACTAGACTATGCTTCCACCCAACACACATCACATTACAAATACAAAGTTAGCTGAACTTTTCCTTGTGTACCTTCACACAGAAGTGTCATAAATCCAAGTGTCAGCGATGGGCTAAACTTTTATAAAGCAGTAGCCAACACACATCTGTGCAGAGAAAGATGTTAAACAGTCATATTGGAAAAGTATGCACTAACATAGCAGTTTCCAACCTTGGGTCGCAACCCAAATGAGGGTCATGGGGGCAATGCTGGTGGCGCTGCACACAATGGATGAGTTGAGCCGCATGCAGGGAGCTTCTTCACCCCTGCCTCCGGCTGCCACTGCCACCGCACTCCACTCCCAGCAGCAGGTTGCGGCAAAAAATGGCTGGGAACCACTGCACTAACATAACCATGAAGAAAGTTTATTTCCAACTCAAAGTTTAATCACACATTTGATGAAGTTACAAGTAACGCAAAACCCTAGGCTCATGCTAATTAAGCTTTCAGGCCATTAGGGGTTCTATATGATGAATAAGAGGCTATACCATTTGAAACTACTTCATAGTAACAGTTAGAGAAAAGTAAACTATCTTCCCAAGCAAACACTGGAAAATCTTGATGTCGTACCTCATTTTGCCCAGCAGTTGAAAGTGCACCACCAAAAGATCATGTGGTAGAGATCACAGTGGCTCAGCCCTTCTTTGTTTTTAGAGAAATTAAATTGAGCACCATGTAGCTTATAGCCTGGTGCCTTTAGGAACATAAGAACTGCTACACCAAACCAGACCCTGCTGTACATCTAAGTCTTTGTTTCTGATAAGCCAATATCAAAAGCAAGAGGTTAAACAACTACAATGGAAAATTATGTATTAGCACGGGGCAGGCAATTATATTGGGCAGGGGGCCGCTTACTGAGTTTTGGCAAGCCATTGACGGCCGCATGACAGGCAGCCAGGGGCAGATAAATAATAATTTTCTAAAATTTTTAGGGGCCCTGCGGGCTGGATAGAATGGCCTTGCAGGCCACATCTGGCCCACAGGCCACACTTTGCCCACCCCTGTATTAACATGACCAAGGAGCATGTTTCTTTCTAATACCGTCTTTTTGAGGAGCCTTTTTGCATATTTTGCGCTGATGTTAAAAGCCTTTGCGTTGCATATAAAAACTCACCCACCCCAGGAGATTGCAAGCTTCTCCAGAGCACTGATGGGCGTACATAAAAATGCAAAAAGGAGACTATTATTACTTTGAGCTTTTGCCTTTCTCTTGTCACCTTCCACTTTAGACAATGATTTGAAATGACTGTCTTGCAACTCCTGTGGAATGAATTTTGTGATTACATATGTGATATAAATAAACAAACATTTTACACTATGTATGTAGTGTAATCCTACATTTCCCAGGCCATTGGATATAGTTTATATATACTATGCAATTATGAACCTTTGCCTTCTTCCCCTGCACTCTGCCCACTAAGCTCCATGGGGACCATCCCAAAATGGTGAGCCCCTTTCAGACGACCACCATTTTTAAATAAATGGAGGCTACACAAAGGAAATGACAGAAGAAAAAAGGAACAAGTTTCTTTCTCTCTTCCCACAAGTAATGGCTGGAGCAGCAGAGTACAGAGATTGAGGCTTGGGGACCAAGGCTGACTGTTATCAGTCATGGATAAATGACAGGTTAAGGTGCAATGTCTTTAATGTCCAGTGGGATGCAAAGTTTGGAACAGAGCCCATCTGTTTTGAAGTTTATCTGAACTTGGACCCTCATTAGAAAATGCCAGAAGGAGACCAGACCCTGTCCAAAGGCACAACAAAGAAGGAGAAAAGACTCCTTACATCTCTTACACAAAGATCAGGACAAATACAGATTGTGCAGCTTGCTTCTAAGACAGGAGTAATTAAGGGCAAAGGTCTGAGTGATAATAATGTTCACATAAGGACAGGCATATGTGAATGAAAAAGAACTAAACAACAAACTAATAGTGGAGCAACAAATTGGCAAACCTTTTCTGTGTGTCTAACTTCCCTGTCACTAAGGGACTATCTCTCTTTTTCCAAACTCTTCAGTCTTCCACATTAGGAAGCATCTCTAAATGATACTTTTTGGCACTACAGGCTCCATTTCTGCACCAGCCTTTGGACTTGGCTGGGCTCAGACAACATTATAAGAAGCAGAGATACATCACAGCAGGGCTTCTCTTATTTTTGCACAGTGTACACTGCAATTTAACACAGATTACCTCAAAGACACCTCCCTTCCATTGGCATAGGCCCACATCATCGCCCTTATATTCACAATTACCTAACCATTCCAGTTAGTCACCTAAGCAATTGCTTAGGGACTCGTTGTCATCTTGGCTGAGGCACCAGGGACTGAACTGAGAACTTCCAGGGCTAAAACACCAGCTTCATTAGTTCAGGAATGTTACACACACTGGGCATTTTTACACATACTTTGGGAGGCATGAGGGACTACTTTACTTAGTGAGCTGCGCTAATTAAGAATGGCCGAGCGTCATGCATCTCAGTGTCCCCATGCTGAAAAATGGTGGCAGGGTACTTTGAACTAAAGGTCATAGAATGAGCGTCAGTTCAAAGCGCCACCATTTTTCAGCACGGGGACACTGATACACGTGAGGCTAGAGTCTGCTCCAATCCACTGGATTTCCAGAACATTGGAGCAGGCTCCCTGTACATGTATAGGAGCCCACTAACATTAAGAAAGCTGGTAAGGTAGTTTTAATGTCATTTGATGCAATTTGTAACCAAGAGATTAAACAGAGATCACATATTAAACAGCATCACATAACAAGCTAAGTCTCCCCAGATCCCCAAGAGCTCTGGGGGCCAAAATCTGATAACTGGTATAGAACAAATGCATTCAATTATTGTTAGATAATCATAACCAAAAAGGGGTGGTGTTATACTGGATTCCACCATGGTCAAATATGTTGCAACATTGTCAAACATGACTAGCATAGCTCAAAGATGTTTCTTATAGAACTTACTTTCTAGAGGAAATGATTTTTAGGCAAAATAGAAATTTAAATGTAAAATTTATGCATTTTCATTGAAAATGTTTCAGGTTTTTATCAATATCCTGGCTCAATTTTGATGTTTTGGAAGAGAAAAAAAATCTTTAATGAAAAGTGAAATGTTTTGTTTCCATCCAATTTTTGTGGGATAATATAATGTTTCTTAAGTAGCTCC
Organism: Alligator mississippiensis; assembly: GCF_030867095.1. Lineage (NCBI taxonomy): Eukaryota > Metazoa > Chordata > Crocodylia > Alligatoridae > Alligator > Alligator mississippiensis. The sequence goes on from NC_081833.1 coordinate 25,326,660, forward strand.
CTGAGTGATTGTTGACTAGAGCTGGCTATGAACTGGAATTTCCATTCTGTGGGAAATTCCAACATTTTGATTTGTTCTAAGTTTCCATCAGAATTAAATGCCCATATTGTCCATTAAATGAAAATCCCAAGAGCTTTTGATTTGGGACCATCAAAATGTTTTGTAAGGACAATACTAAATCATTTAGTTTCTTTTTTTTTTTTATTTACATATATTGCATGAAAATCTTATGTATTTGCTATGGTGATAGGCAAAATAATAAAGTTAAAATGAATTTTCTTGTTTCAAGAAAGTAAAACTTCCAGCCTTAACAAAACAAGAGTCAAAATGAATCATTTTGGCTTGTCCCAGTTAAAAAATCATTAAAATTGTCATGTCCCTGTGAAAAGTTCTGAATTTGTTAAAAATGCCTTTTCCCCCACAGAAAACTTTCATAGAAAGTATACTGACCAACTTTACTTTTGACCTATGTCTTTCTATCTCCACTCAATATTTAGGCACTTAATAAAAAACTTGCATATAGCATATTTCATCACAAGATCTCAGCACCTTATAAAGGAAGGTAATTATCATTCTTTTTCCTCATGATTCAGACAAAGAAACTAAGGCCCAGGGAAGTAAAGAGATGTAACCGTAGTCACAGAGTGGCAGAACCAGAAACAGAGGCCAAGCGTTTCGATTCCTTGCTTGGTGACTTATCCATTGAGCTTTTTCTATGCTGCCTTTCATGCATTTGAATAGGGAGCCTGAACACTTTTAGGATCTCCATTAGCTTAATCTTCATCAGGCCTGTTTCAGAGACCTGCAGAAACTGGACTCACCTATAAAGTGGCTGGACTCACCTATAAAGTGGCTTTGTAGGTTTAATTTAATAATAAAAAGGAATATTGCAAGAAATCCCTTATCTTTTCTGACAGGACCTCACAGGAAAGAAACATTAATTTCCAACCTGTTTCTAAACACACTGACAGTGGGTGATTCAGCTCAGTTGGAGGGGAAAAGGCAAGGAAGGAGAGAAGCAATATGTACAGGGCTGGTAAATGAGGAATTAATTGAACACTTTCTGTAATTTCCCCCCCAAATTCCAGTACAAACCCAGACTTTCTTCTTTTCAGCTGACAATATGTCTCCTAGCACAGGGGATTTGTGCAGTGATTATTACAGCCGTTTCACTCCAATGCTCAGCATTCCTCCACTTGCTCTACTCCTGGCTGTATTACTGCCTCGACCTTCTGCAGCAACTTCATTTCCACCTCCTTCCCCATATCGACTCCAAGTCTTGTCCAGGGATGCTGCTTTCTGCTGTTGGGCTCTTAGCTCTTGACTGGAGACAGACACTACCTGCATGAGATGTGCGTGTGTTCCCAGGAAGCTTGTCTGGCTTATAACTGGCAAACACTGCAAGAAGATTCGTCCCCCTAATGGTGTCAGCAGAAAGGTGTTTGGTCAATGCTAGCTTGTGCTGTATCTTATTTGGTGAATGTAGGTGACAAGTAGGGCTGTATGAAGCTTCGGTCCCTGATTCGATTCGGCGGAGATTTGGTGGCCGAATCTCCCAATCCGAATCAAATCAGAGGACCCTTAAATCTCTCCGTATCGAATCGGAACACTCTGAATTGATTCAGAGAGATTCGGTGATTAGGACAGAGAGACAGCTTTAAATGTTTTTTCTACGTACCTCGAGGTACCAGCATGGCTTGTGAACGCTGCGATGCTGGGGTGAATGGAGCATCCCATGGGAGTGGGGGGCTGGGGATCCCAGCGCGCTCGGCAGCAGACCCAGAAGTGGACCAGAAGCACTTCTGGTCCACTTCCAGGTTCCCCGCCAAGCACGTGGTGACCCCACAGCACTCCTGTGGGACGCTTCATCCGCCCCAGCATCGCAGCATTCACGAGGCACACTGGTACCTCGAGGTACATAGAAAAGACTGTCCCTGATTCGGGCCAAATCTGAATCTGAATCCGAATTGAATAGGGCCTGCTTCACACATCCCTACTGACAAGTCCCCCTCAGTGCCAATGCATGAAGGATATGAGCTGCTATAGTGGCGAGGTAGGTTGGCTTGGATCTTTAGCTCAAGTGATAGCTATGCTTTCACAAGTTTCAAACCCTGATGTGTCAGCCAGGATCAGGGGAGCTGAGTACATGGGAGCCCAAGGGCCCTGCCCCCCTTCAGGAAGAAGGCTGAAATGAATAAAACTTACCACAAGTCCATCTTCTTAGCCCTCCTTTCCCGCCCCCCGTCCCAGCAAAAATAAAAGTTGGCGCCTATGATCAGGAATGATGGTTCTCTCATTACCCCAATGACCTCTGAATCAGGTCCCTACCAGTGCATGTCCTGAAAAGCTTCTCAGTCTGCAGGTGAGATTGTCAGGTACAGAAGAAACCAGCTATTCCGGGAAAAGAAATTTTTGCCTGCCTATGATTGCCCTCTAGGAATTATCAATTTTTCTTTTGGGAAATGATGCCTGCAGGCCAAATCTGTGGTTGACCTTCAATGATCCTCGGGGTGTTTTTTTTATTGCGAACATTGAAAAAGTCTGTTTCAGGGCATCTCAAACAAAATATTGCAATGACTTTTTAGTTTTAGCTAGTGAACTGAAAGCAGTCAGTTCCAGGCACAGTTGTAGCACTGACTAGTACAGATGAATGGCTAATCCCCTTACATGGACAGATACCGAACTGGAGGAACAGTGGCAATAAAATCCTGAGTACTAATAGTGCAGTAAAGGAGTGCTCAGTGTGAGCAAGAGGGAGAGGAAAAGAATTTCTAAACACCATGCTACAGAAATCCATGAACCGGATTCTCTAATATATTACTCTATCCTTTTGCCAGAACTCAGGGCTAGTTGAGAACTTCCCTGACAACTGTTTTTCAAAACAGCAGCTTTTTTCAGCAAAACCAAAATTGTCACAAAAATGTTTCCATTTCCTCTAAACTTCTTAGATTTTCATCAAAGAAGTATAAACCATTCCTTGCTCTATCTGTTTGGTTCTTAAAACCGAATATGACTTTTTTCAGTAAGTGAAAATTTTAGGGACAATCTGCACTAAGTGACTTCCCTTCCTTGAAAAATTCTATTTGCCTTGTCAAGGGTTACTTCAGGGGCATAAAGTAATCTCTCTCAGTTTCTTTTATCCAAGATACCACTCAAAATCTGAACTCTTCTCAAGGACTCACTTTCCACCCCAAATTGCAAGATTGTCTTTTTAGTCTGAGTTCAGTAACCATTTTGTACTCTCTCTGTTTAAAATTGTATTGAATATATAGTTTATTTTTATGTGGAGGGCCATACTTTTCAAGTTTCTATATTAGTTTCAAAGTTAGCTCTGTTCACTTTAGTTAGTTCAACTGTGGTGAAATGTTTGACTTCTCCATTCTCATATATTCTTAGTCCTCTTTATTGCTGGTAATTTCTGTTGGTCTAAGCCAGGGATGGGCAATTATTTTGGCTGGACAGTCACTGAGGGAGATTTAGTGAGCTGTCACGGGGCAGGTCAGCACCCCCCTAACCCAGTAACAGCTCACCAAAACTCCCTAAGTCGCCCCCATGCAGCCAGGTGTCTGGGATGGGGCTGCAGCCAGGTAGGAGCAGAACGGGTGGGTGGGCAGGGACCAAGGCTGGGGCTGGGATTACAGGGTGGTGACAGTGCAAAGCCAGGGCCCGGGGTAGAGCCACAATCCAGTCTGCACATCTCTATGATGGGCGCTGGTTCTTCAGGCAGGGGTGCATGGGGAGTGGATCGTGGCTCTGCCCCAGGCCCCAGCCCTGTGCTGTCGCTGTGCAGCAATCCTGGGATCTCCATGGAGACTGGCCAGACCCGTGCGGGTAGTGTGTGGCCAGGTGGACGGGATGAGGCCATGGACAGCTGGAGAGATGTGTTCAGAAGTAGATGGAGCAAGCAGGGCCGGAGATTGGGATTGTGGGTGGTGACAGCACCCGGCTGGGGCCTGGGACCCGGGGCATAGCTACAATCTGCTTCCCCACACACTCAGCTCCCCACCTGACTGCAGCCCCATCCCTTCTGCTCTGCCCACACGGGTCCCACCCTCCGGGGTGGGTGCAGGGAGACAGGCCAGGGTGCCCAGACAATGGGGCTGGGTCCCACCCCCGGCAGTGGGTGCAGGAGGAGCCACTGCTGGGGCTGCTGGTAAATGGAGTTCAGCCACCATGCTGCCCCAACTCTTCTGCACACCTGGGGATGGCAGAACTGGCCTCAGCACCACTGTTCAGGCTGCCCCCCACACCTGGGCTAGGCAGGGGCATGGCACACACTATGGGCTGGATAAAATGCCTTGGTGGGCTAGATTTGGCACACAGACCATAGTTTGCCCATTCATGGTGTAAGCACTCAAATCAATTTGTCTAGTGGAAGTCTCCTTCCTTCGCTGTGAGATTTAACTGATTGGTATTGCAGGGTGTAACGAGCAGTTCCAACTGTCTCATGTAGGGTGACCACCTTTTCAAAAGGAGAAGGTGGGACACATGCCCTCCCTCCCACTCTGCACTCCCCCCGCCACGGCTGCCACCCCTGCTGCTGCCGTGTGGACAGAGGGTATCTCGCCATGGCAGCACATCCAGCACAGGGCTCCTGGGGGAAGGGCAGCAGGGCGGAGGACCCTGAGCCCACAGCGGGCAGCCCACTTTTGCCCCTGCCCTGTGCACAAATCTGGGGGGACACATGCCCCCATGTTCTCTGCCCCCCTGGACAAGCCACCCATGGCTCCATCCTGCTCCCCGCCCCACCCTCATGCACCGCCCTGGCTAGGCAGCACCCCCAGCCCCTGTCCCACTCCCTCCCTCACCATGAGGGCCACAATTTGCCTCCCCCAATAGATTTTCATGCAGGGAGCTGCTCTCCACACTTCCTGGCTGTATGTGCCACCTACATGCATGTATGTGGGCATGCACATGGACATAGCACCCCCTGCATCCTGCTCCTGGCAGCCCCTTGCAGGCTGGAAAGCTATCAGCCTGCAAGAGGAAACTGGCAGTTTCCCCATCCCTGCAGATGCTATGAATCCAGAACAAATGCTGTCCCGGAGTCATACAGCCTGGGACAATGGGACTTGGGGTTCCCATTGTGGCACTGTCCTGCCCAATTAGGGGCAGGTGGTTATCCTAGGCTCATGTCAGATCCTCTTGAAAGTACAATATATCACAAAAACTTTTTTAAACTGGGGGAGAGCAGGCCACCAGAAGGGTTAGGTGGATGCTGTGCTATCTTATAGCTCATGAAAAGGCAGAGAGTTTCTTTCTCTCAAAAAGGGCTTTATTGCAGCAACACACGCACACATGGGAAGATGGATGACAACTTCCTGTTGATGTCATCATGTCAACCCTCAGGAATGGGGTAACCCTTACTAGTGCAGATGATGTTTATACGAGCAAAATTGAGCAAGGAGATGAGGAAGTGGGGTAGCCCCATGGAAAGAATCTAGAGGTACAATCTCCTCTTTGAGCTCCTCTTGCTCTAAAAACATAGTAATTAGACCCTCACCCTGACCAAGAGTGGATTACTACTCCACGATTCTCTGCTGATTTTGTCTGCACTGGCCATTTTATAGGGAGAGAAGAACCACTTTGTTTCCACACCAGAAAGATTGCTTCAGGGATGAGGCAAAATAGGAACACACATGGCATTATCCTGTCCTTACTCATTCAAGGCCTGAAAGTCTCCTGCAGGGGCATATATTTGAAGACAGGTTTTATTTCCCCTTATCCTTTTGCATGGCTGTACATGCGAATCTAGTTTGAAAGCAATGGGCCTAAATTCCCAGATTTGTGGTAGTTTTTGGGAATCCTGTTTAAAAGAAAAAGATGAAAGCTGAAAACAAACTATTACAAATAGCTCTCACATACGCAGCTGTTATTCTTCTTTGTTACTGACTACAGAGAGACTTTTTTTAGAGCTGAGTTTTAGGAATAAATAGAGATCTTTAACTCTAGCAGCTGCCACTCTAGGAAGGGGAAAAATGATTGGGGTTGGTTACTTCACTCTTTCCTTGTCTCTTGAGAAAATAAGGAATCGCAAGTCTGGTGCCAGAAATCTTCCCTTCCCTTTTGTTTCTTTCTCTCTCAATCTCTCCCCTGGCTCCCTGACAGCAAGCTGTTGCTCAGTACCAATTATCGTTCTGGTCTTGCCCGGATGAGATGAGGAGGACTTCAAACAGAACAAAGCCAGTCGATTGCATTCAAGACAAGGGTACAAAAGCGACATCTTCTGGACTTCTACCCTAATGAGACCAATTTTTTTGTCCAAACATTTGAAGCAAAGAGGTGCCTTCCATTGCAACCTCCTGCTGGGATTAATATTATTATCCAGTCCACTCCAGTTAGAAATTAAAACAAAGGCATTTGCCTCTTTTAATGAGAAGTGACAGTGGCTCCAGCACTTCAGAAGGGAATTAGCAGAGGAGGCCTAGCTGTGGAGCCCGTCTCCACAGAGTCTTAGCCATAGGCCCTCCTGCCCTGCACTGCACACGAGATCAAAAGGCCATCTACCTGCTGCTGAACACAAACTGCTCAACCCCCGCCCCAAAGTCTACTTACCCTCTCCTCTGCCCTTCCTGCGACAGATTGAAAGGCAGAATATTTGAAAGACAACTTGACACGGGCTTTTCCCCCGGCAAGAAATTAGGGAGAATGACATGAGTAAGCAAAGAGGTAATTTTTTTTACTTCCCTTTAGGTCTGATTATATAGAATATCTAGAGTTACAATAGTAAGGATTATAAAGAGAGATTTCGGAGTGGGATATAAACCTTCATTGGTCCAAATGTGAAAAAAGGAATTTTAGGGGAGGAAAAAAGTTACATTTCAAATACATTGTCATAGTGAACATTTTGAAACGGGGCTCTTCCTTGCTGCAATATTTTGTGTGTGTAACTTTTAATGGAATCTTTAACACTGTTTTTAAAAATGGATATTCAACAGTTTCAATGATTGAAAACCCGAGTTTTGATAAATTAAACATGTTTACCAGAGCCAGTTTTTCAAGAACAATTTCAGAACTGTTTTTGCTAAAAATATTGAATAAAAATATGATAAGAAACTATTCCTCAAAATAGGTTATCTCATAACTAGTGTGAATGAGAGATACACATGAAACCACAGTGTAGGTTGTTATCTGACGCCCCCACAAGGGTTGTCCCATCTTTATTATTGTCCCCTCTGTTATTGCTTTCTAATCCTCCCTGCGTGGCTGCATATATGTGCATCTCTTGCCCTCAAACTGCATGGTATTATGAGTGCTTAGTATCTATTTTGAATTTAATGATTCAACCACTGAGACTTACATTTGTGTACCAAGGTGAGGTCTCGTCTACTGATATAGTTCCTAGTAACACAGGGTCATTCTCATCCAATACTAATTTCCCTTCCTCAGTTATTTCCACTAGACTAGGTAATCTGTACACCACTGCAAAGCATCTTTTCTTGTGGCATCTCTTGCATTCTACATTACTGATGGACATTATTGCCAGGGACCTACCTAAATTGTGGTTTCACAGAATTCCTGGAAACTGCAAAAAACAGCCTTGTCCGCACTTGACAGGAAATCCGGCATTGGCCATAATTTACTGTGAAATCAACAAAAAATAAAGGTGTTAGTGACATAAACTGAATGAAGGCACCCTCTGCCAGTCAGCAGCAAGGGGTGGGTCTGCTGTCAAATGCCTGCAAAATCAGCTCCGAGTACCGTGAGCAGACTGCAAAAAAACCTTTGTCTTGCCGCAACTTAGGTAGGTCCCTAATTATTGCCAGTCGTGACCTAATGTTTTGCCACAGATGCCACAATAATTTCCTACCAGAGTGTTTCTTACAGCTTCCTCTTAAACAGCTGGTACTGGCCAATGAAATAGGATGCTGGATTAGATGGACCACCTTTCTGACCCCTTTGGACAATTCATATATTATATTCATAGCCAGTAAGCCTAGAGCATCCTGGATGTGGTGGAGAGAACAAGCCACGATGATGACAAATTTATAGTTTCCAAAGAATCATCCTACAGGAAAATCTGATATTTTTACATCTTGTAGTAGTCTAATCACATAACTGGCCAATAATAAATCATTCAATTGGATTTGGCTTGTTTTCTTTCATATTTTTGAACAGATCATGAAATCCCCAATGTACTTGTTATTAGAAAGGATAAGACAATAGCTGTCAGTGTGCAATTCATTCTTTGGTGCATTTGTTGTAGAGGGGGAACAGGGATTCGGTTTCATTGTAACAAAGTCCTGTCCTGGGATCTAGAAGGGAAGCCTCCAGGAAGTTATATATGATTATATGTCACATAAGGAAAGGCCTTCTCCTGTGGCATTCCCAGAAGAATCTCTTCCATGGTAGTTTAAGGCTTCTGCTTCCAGTCTGGGATGGAACAGAATTACAAAGGCAAGTGAATGTGAAAAAGAATGGGGGGAAAAAAAAGGAACCAAATGTTTTCCACTTAAAATTGTACTCCAGTCATATCTATATCTACATCTATATCTACATTGGCTGTGTGTGTTTTTTTTAGGGGACCTTTCTTTTATGACTGGAAATTATTTTTAAGTTGTTTAGGATGAAATTTAGCCTGGGGGTCACTTTTCTAATCTGGTGTTTGGCCACCATCTTTAAAAATGGCAGCCATCACTAATGAGATAAATAAATGTCAATATCTCAGTACCTATGCGGCCAATTTTGATTTTCTAAATTACTTTAAATAGGTATTGCGATTACTTACCAAAAGAAAAAGAATGTTTGTAGGTTATGTCCCTTTGTTTGGCAGCTCTAAGCCTTTAAATGCAATATAACATTACTGACCGCTTTTTAACATATAGCATGTAATGGTATCTGCTCTTAATGTTTTGGTAATCCTATCCTTTTGTTGTTACTTCTTATCTACATTATTTTTTTATTTCTTCTTAGTGAATGAAAAGAAGAAAAATAGTTAAGAACAATGGATGATAGACCAGGGGCTGGAACTTCCCAACTGTGACAGGGGGCAATCTTCTAAGGCTGTCTCATGTCAGCCCGCCCACCTGTCTCTACGGGGCTATCTGCCCGGTCTCGCCTGCCACAACTTCGCTGTTCCTACAAACTGATGGTAAATATGGGAGACTGCCCATTACATGCCCTGATGCCAGGGGCACTATCTGCAGCTCTGAACCTTCCCTACACTGCAGCCCATGCCTCACAGATGGCATCCAAGTTAATATTACTCCCGGTCTGAGACCAGAGCAAACTGAGTCCAAAGTTGGGCTCCACACACACACACACATTCACACCACCTCCCCTCTGACAGGAGGCCTCTTCCACTCCTCCACTCTCTCACCAGGGTCTTTGGCATACCGCCCATTACTGGGCCACACTCCACTGCCCTTGCTCCTCCTTGAGCAGCCCATCTGGGGCCATCAGGCTTTGCTACTCCCATACTGGCCTTGCCATGCAGTCCTTTGGTTCCCTTGAGTTTCCCTACTCTACATGGTCCGGCCTTATGCCAAAACCCTGGGTTATTTGTGCCCCAAGCGTCTCACCAGGCACAACTTCTCATGGGGCTGGCCCTTGTGCTGTCCTTCAAGCTTACTCCCATTCAGGCCTACTCAGCACACCCTTTTGGCTGTCCTTCAGCCCTACTCAGCCCCCTCACATGCAAAGACCTTGAGGCCTACTCACACTTCAGCCCTACTCTGTGCAGGGCCTCCCAGTGCTCTCCACACTATCCCTTCTGGGGTCTCCAGGACCTCATATCCTTGCTGGGCTCAGGCACCTACACATGAGCATGCCTGGCCCCCACTATTCCCCCAGCTGCCTGCAAAGCCCACACAAAGATGTGGACTGGGGTTAAGGCACCCCTCCTCACCTTTCACCAGGGAGGAAACTGGCCAGGCATTTCCTGGGGGCTCCCACACCACCAGGAGCCCCACCAGGCCACCCTTCCCCAGCAGGGTGCAGTTTTAGGTCATGCCCAGAACCAAGAGACTCCTGCTCCTACTTCCAGATATTCCATTCAACAGTTCAGCCAGACAATGTTTCTACCCCAGCTGCCAGCAGCAAACTGCTGGGTTTATATAGGCAGCCAAGGTTCTAAAATGGCCACCACAATCAAGCACCTGCTGGCTGCTTGACTCAACCCTTGAAGTGGCAGGCACGGCAAGTGCACTGCCACACCAACAAACCAAGATGCTAACACTTTTAGTTGCAGCACTACCAGAATCAAACAAGAAAAAAACCTAAACAATGTGTGTGTCATATGTGAAAAAAACTTCAATATCCAAAAAGAACCCCTTACAGCAATTTTCCCAGGACACATGGAATAAACTTCTCCAAAAAGTTTAAGAATGGAATGATTTATGCACAAGTTTTGATACTCTTTATGAGTGAATACAGGTTGATGATAAGCCAAAGAAAGTGCAAAAAAACTGTAAGTTAAATGCTGTAGGCATTAACCTGAAGCATGCATAAGAGACACACAATCTGTTAATTACTGCAAAAGAAACTGATATTGAACTTACTGATGAACCAACTGAATCACAAGTCAAAAATAGTCAAGAATGTTCCTCATTAGTTTCTTCATGTGTAATTTGTAAGGAAACCTTTGAAGGGAAGAGCACCAGAGACTCCCTAGGCAACAGGTAAACTGTAAAATTTCACTGAATTGAAACAGACAGTGCTTAGAAAACTTTTGTAGGTGCAGTCCAATATGTTCAAAATGAGAAAAAAAGGAATCGTTTGCAAGCCTTAGTTACTTACTGCAACAGTGATGGTAGAATACTGAAAGTGGCAGCGTTGGATATATGTTATCATAAAGACAGCTAGAAATCACTTTGCAGAGCCGTCTATAATAACCACATGAGAGAAACTAAAGAAGAAGATTGCCAGCAATGACAAAAATGGGTAGCAGAGAAACAGTACAAAGCTTTCCAGCATCTCTGTCCTTCTCTTGTTGAGAATCTAGAAATCCATAAGAGGATGCAAGTCTCATACACTTTGAGACTTGCTCTTTGTGTTTGAGCAACTACAAAGAGATTTGATGATCACCAATGAAGAAATCTGAAATACTTGTAACAATAGACATGGTCTACAATCTCTGTGCAAGAAGCTTGAAGATCAGTTTGGAAAAGACATTGGGTTTCAGTGCAGGTATCACAGAAATGAATTGTCCATAGTTTATTCATCCAAGCATGGAAGAACATATGTTGAAAATGCAGTGAATAGTGGGGTCGAGACACTCCAGAACTGATACGGAATGTAGCCAAGCTTCTTTACTTCAAGCATTGGACATAGTCTGGAATCCCATGGCCATGTGGGATCAGTGAACTGAAAGAAGACAACAAACCCAGTGACATTCAGAGTCTTGTGGCATTACTTGCTAATCCTCATTCTACACTTGAAGAAGGACGCGTATTGATTGCAGAATGACTGCACCCAGCTGTACTTTTACTGTCTGAAGGATTGTTGCATCTAATCACAGGAAAGCAACATTCAATGCAAGTCACATTATCTATGAACATTCACAACATGATGGGTAATAAGGAACTCATCCAGATCATGAAGGAAATGAAACTGGTATTTCAAAATAGGCTAGGGACAGAAGTTACATGTAAACTGGTTTAAATGATCAAAAACTGATTTAAACCTGTAACAGAACAGAAGCTCAGTGCACATAACCCAGTTTCAAAATGGCTGAAACTGGTTTAAGATAAGCCTGGTTGAATGCAGTATCAAATTTAACTGATTTGGGTCAGATTGTTTTATGAAACTTCTGTCCCAGACCCCTTCCTTGTTCAAGTTAAATCACAGTCCCACAGCATCCCAGCGTGCTTTCCAGTCCTGGGCTGGGCTGTGCTGTCTGTTCCAGAGAGTAGGGTTGGCCCCGCCCCTCTGCTTCCTAGCTGGAGGAGTGAGGGCTGGCTGACAAGGAGGCAGTGGGGGCAAGTCCAGCTGGGGATGCAGTCCAGTCTATGGGGGGATACTGCCCCCACCCCAGGCAAACCCCAGCTGGGGTCTGGGGCCAGACTAACCTGCAAAGACTGAATCGATTCAGTCTCGGGCTTTTTGACTGTCTGTACCTAGCCATAATGATTTTCTTGATTAACTTTTAGCATGGGCACTGCAAAAATGCTACAAATCTGACCATAGTTCAATACTTTCAGTGGAAACACTGCAATCAATTCAGCATAGTCAGTTGTATCCAAGTGAAATTGCTCCAAGTCAGCCTTGTATTATTGTCATAGATAATGATGATTTCAGTGAAGATGGGTTAACAGGCTCTGAAACAAGCCATTATACAAACATAATTATGGCACAACCAATTTCATTTCACCAAGAATGAACTATTTCAGATATAACAGCCTTGGTTATACCAAAACCTGAAGTTTGGAAAAGTCTAGACTACCCAGTTATCACCAGAAATTATGCAAGTGGCAAATTATGTGCTCATCTACAACCTTGGAGACTGGAGGTTAGGTCTGAGGGAATTGTCAGGTCATCAGGACTTTACCCAATATGATTTGGGGTCTGTGCCTCTAGCATAGTCTGTTGGCTAGATAGTCAGTAATGATCCGCGGGTGTAGATGTCTACATCTATGGTTAGACTAAACTGCCATGCTCTCTTGATGATACACTAATTAAACTGGGAGGAAGAATCTGCAGATAGGTTCAGTTCTGAGATTCTCGACCTGATCTTCTGGGAGGGGGGCTCCTCCTTCCCCTACACTCCTTACCTATTCCACACTGTGTAAGGTTGTTGTCTTGACTGATGAATAACATTTTCACTCTAATGAACCATACAATAAAGAACAACAAAAAATACAATGCCTTCACCTCTTTGTAGCGTCTGTTGCCATATTTTACTACCACTAATTACAGTCCAAGTCCAATATTCTCCAGAGTTAGTTACCAGCCAACTAGGGCAGCTGTCCAGACACATATATTTAGAAAGAAAAGAAAACTATGCCCTAGCAATTCTGACCTGGGCCAGGTCCTGTATCACTCAGTCTCCCTGAGTGGTTTTATTGACTCATAAGTTTGTTTGTTTTTTAAAAACATACACACATGCTCTGGAAGCCTGCTGGGACTTCCTATAGTATGACTGCTGGAGCCTACATAGTCATTCAACCCTCTCAATGTATACTCATACTCCCAGGCCCTTTAAAGCAGTGTTGAACCAACTGGCAAGGGTACAAATTATAGAAATATTTCACAGGGAAAAAAAGCAGGAAAAAAAAGGCAACTTCACTCACTCAGAGAGGGGTCGGTGGCTTCTGCTCTGTCGTCCTTCCTCTCTCCAAATCTCGGCACTGCCTATGGATCCAAAGGAACCAAGACCCTCGAGCTGCCCTTGGGCTGCAGGGTCAGGCTGGTTTGCAGTGGGCCAGCCCCTATCCAGCTTCCAGGCTCTCACCACTCCCCGAGTGCCTGCAGTCCAGGTTTCAAATGCTGGCACTGGGCTCCCTGCTCCAATCTGGAGGAAGCACTGGCTAGAAAAACATAGCTCTGCTGCCGCTTCTAGCCACGATGGATTGGCACTCACAAATAAAATAGTCTCTCGGCTTGCTGCTTTTCCTGCTGGCTCAGGCTGCTCCTTCACTCCCTTACAGGAATACTGGTGCACTGGTTAACCACCCATGCACTTCTCCAGGTGATTCAACCACATGGAAAAGTCCCAGCATTGGATATCATTGCTCTTAAAAGCAATGCATGAAATGGGAAACATAAAACATTAAATGTTACACACAGCCTCCAAGCAATGAAGGTGTCATAGATATGGTGTACTGGTGCCAAAAAGTTGCTGACCTGAAGAAGATGCCAGTGATTCAGTTGCTTGCAGATCAAACAGTGTATAGATATATTGAAGAGGCCCTTTGTGAAGATGAAAAGAGATGGCCTCATGTGAAAGGGGTACTTTGTGGCTTTCACACAGAAATGTCTTATCTCAATGCTCTAAGAAAGAGATATGCAGATAGTGGTCTTGAAGAATTGGCTGTTGCTGCAGGGGGTGTGGCTGCAGGTAGGGCACATAGAGCATTTTCAGATAAACATTACAATAGAGGAATGCACCTCCACAAACTAGTAACAGAAGGTTTACTGAGTATGTTAATCCATAGATACCTTCAGAAGACTCCTCAAGCAATTGACAGCTTGAAACAGTTGATAGATATCACTATAGAAAATGGACATGATGAATTCATCAGTTCAACTGCTTTTCAGGAATAGGTACATTCACTGTGTAATTCAGGTGTGCCCAAGTATGTGTTCCCCTCTCCAAATAGAAGGGAAAGGGAGCTAGTAGGGCTATGCGAAGCTGCGGGTGCTGATTTGATTCAGAGGAGATTCCGCCCAATTCGGTGGCCAAATCTCCGAATCTGAACTGAATCAGGAGACCAATGAAAAGATGTGAATTAATTCAAAGCTGTATTAAACTACTAAAATACAAAGATAAACTATCCCCAAAATATAAGCTGGTGTCACAAAATATGAGGGGCTCTCTCACAAGCCTGAAGGGAGGGGGAAAGAGAAGTTCCTCTCTGCTCCCTGGGCCTACAGTGGGCCCAAAGGCTGTCTCCCTAAGGGAATCCCAGACCTGGGAGCTCCTGCTAGCTCCAGCTTCCCTGTGAATAAGCTGCCTTACAGCCATGATAGCTTTGCTCCTTTGTGTGAATCCTTTCCCCAGCAACTCATAACTCCAGGGGCATGAATGGGTGATCCTCATATCCTCGGCCGAGGTACTCCTCACATGTAAGGCCTCCCAGGTCCTGGCTCCCCTGGGGCTGCCACCCACAGGTGGCCCTGTGCACCACTGCACGCACTGAAGGCCCCTCCTGGATCCTCCATGCAGTGTTGCCTGCACCGTGTTCCAGGGCCCTTCTGGCCCTGTGCACCATCACGTGCACTGAGGGCTCTGTCTTCTGCTGGTGGGTTGGAGGCCTGGCCCGCCTCATGTAGCACCAGGGCTCAGTCAGCACTGGGGCCTGCTGGGCAATGCTGACTGTGTTGCTGCCTGGCCGCTGGCCAGGGGGTAGGGACCCGAGCTGCTGTCAATGGCTCTCAGTGTTGCACCAGCTCCATGCACCATTTGTGCACCGAAGTTCCAGCCTCACACTGTGGTTGCAGATTCAAACTGCCTTGCACCACTCGCAGGGTCTCACCCCATGCACCACACTGCACACCAAGTGCTGGAACCAGAGCCAACCACCACTCCCCGCCACCACTATAAGTCTTCAGGTGCTCTTCAGAGGCAATTGCATTTGCCCCACTGGGCAGCACTCCCAGTCCTTCTAAGCTCCGTCCTCTTCATCGTCCCCTGTTGCATCTGCCGCGTGCTAGGCATGCAGCTTCTTTTATTCTCTTTGGAGGCTCCGCCCCCCGAAGTTCTGCTGGACCTGCAGAATGCAGGCTTAAACCAGGTCTGGGGCTCTCCACCTGACCCTGGGAAGGAGTGAGGCAAGCCCCTCCCCATCGTTACCTGATTGGGAGGGGTGTGCAAAGTGGGCCCTATCCAATTTGGATTCAGCCTGAATCACAGACAGTGATTTGATTCGTTGATTTGGATCACTGTCCCTGATTCAATTTAGTCGAATGCAAATCTGAAGATTCAATGCTGATTCAGAGAATCAGTAATTCGGACATAGACACAGATTTAAAAAGTTTTTTTACATACCTTGAGGTACCAGTGCAGCTTGTGAACACTGCAATGCTGGGGCAGATGGAGTGTCCCACAGGAGTGGGGGGGAGGGACCTCCACATGCTTGGCGGCAAACCCCACTTCCAAGTCTACTGGGGAATGTGCAGGAGGCCCCCTCCCACGCCCCCCAGCTCAGTGATCGGCCACAGGGGTGCCCCCCAGACCCAGGAGGCACCAGTCGCCAAGCTGGAGGAATGCGGGGGAGGGAGGCAGCACACTCTCCAACAGACCAGGAAGTGGACCACAAGTGCTTCTGGGTCCACTGGGGAGCCCCCTGCACTTCTGTGGGACACTTCATGCTCCCCAGCATTGTAGCATTGATGAGCTGCCTGCTACCTAGAGGTATGTAGAAAAAACATTTAAAGCTGTGTCTATGTCCAAATCACCAAATCTTTCTGAATCTCTCTGAATCAGTTCAGAGGTTTCTGATTCAATTCAGAGAGATTAAGGGGTCCTCCTATTTGATTCGGACTCAGAGATTTGGCCACCAAATCAGGCCAAATCTCTGCTGAATCAAATCAGAGACCAAAACTTCACACAGCCCTACTGGTTGGTGGATGGGCTCCACCAATCACACTGAAAATTCTCCGAGCCCAGACGCACTAGGCTGTTATCAGTAAGTCCGTCACAACTGTTTGAAGAAGTGCTTAAAAGTGCCGAATCAGATATAGTCTGTCTTATATTATTGATGTTGAAATCCTCTTTCAACATCAACATTTCAGGCTTGTAAAGTAGGTGGATCTAAATCTGATTATGTTTAGCACCAAGAAATGTAAAGTGCTCCATCTGGGGAGAAATAATCCACAACATACTTGTACCTTGGTGGTGCTACACTAGCCAGCACCACCACTGAAAGAGGCTTGTGGGTCATGATCAACCACAAAATGAACATGAACCACCAGTGCAATGCTATAGCCAGCAACGCAATCAACGCTCTGGCGTGTATCAGCTGATGCATCACAAGCAAAACTAAGGATGCCATCCTCGTGTTTACTCAGCATTGGTGAGGTTGCAGCTGGAGTACTTCATCCAGTTCTGGGTGCTGCACTTCAAGAGGGATGAAGAGAAGCTGGAAAGAGTCCAAAGGAGGGCCACATGAATGATTAGAGGTCTGGAAAACAGACCATACAAGGAGAGGCTGAAGGACATGGGACTGTTCAGCCTGGAAAAGAGAAGACTCAGGGAGGACTTGATGGTAGCCTTTAAGTATGTAAGGGGCCAACATCAGGGGCTAGGAGAACATCTGTTCACCAAGGCACCCCAGGGGAAGATTAGGAACAATGGTCATAAACTGACAGAAGATCACTTCAGATTAGACATAAGGAAAAACATCTTTATGGTTCGTGTGTCCAGAGTCTGGAACAGACTCCCCCCAGAGGTGGTACAGTCACCTTCCCTGGAGATCTTCAAAAGATGACTGGATGCATGCCTCACTGGGTACATGTGACCTCAGCAGTCTTTCTTGCCTTAGAGCAGGGGGGCTGGACCTGATGATCTCATGAGGTCCCTTCCAGCCCCTAACTTCTATGAATTTGTGACTTACCATTGTCAAAGGAGTGGAACAACTTTCAAAGAGTACTTTTTGACTTGCTGTAGAATGCTTCCACTGTTAGAAGCTTATGGAAATATCATCTATCTAAGATACCTGTCCTTGTTTCACTGAGGAATGATAACATTGAAAGAAGATAAAAAGGTGCTCGTGACTACAATGTTTTCATTTTTGTTGACTGGAAAGACTTACAGAAAACTGCCTCCAAACCAGGTCATTCAAATGACCATGAATGAAGAATCCAAGAACAGAAGAAGTGAGGGCTGGATTGGATTTACCAAGAATCTATCCATGGTTGCAATCAATATACACAGTAGACCAGCTCTTATGCAGTTAAGGGAACAACTAAAACAGGTGGCTTATCTCAAGCCACCCTTGTATCACCATTCAGAACTGGGTCTGTTAATAATGGAGACGGACTACAAGGTTGTTGATGCGGTGAAGATAGCTCTAGAAGAATGAGACCCAGACCCGTGGGATCTAAATTGATCAATTCTTTGCTCCCTTTGCTCTGGAGAGCCAGTAACAGAAGAAATAAGGAAGAGTTTCCACACAGCCCATGATGAGGGTAATGTGATGGTGGAAAACATTCTGGAGACACTTTCTTCCAGAACTCAGTCAATACATGACAATATCACCACAAGGAAAAACAAGACCTTTGTGATAAAGACAACTGCAACCAGGAGCAAGCAAGAATATAGAAAAATGGTTGACTGCACTTCAGTGAAACAAGTCATTGAGAGACTACAATGACTTTAGAAGAAATCATTCAATACAGAATTATTTCTGTGTGCCTTTTGCTCTTCACAGCAGATGGGACATTCCACAAACCTGTCAAATCAAAGTTCATAACATTGATGAACCTCCAGTATTTCACCATCATCACATTATCATGCATTAATAGATGTTGGAATGATATGAAATAAAGTCCTACCAAGCAAGACATGGTCTGAATATGCCTTCAGTCTCTTCAAGGGTGACGCTGGCCAACACCCACAAGCAGTGTCATTTCACTTCATTAATGATATTTATGATGAAGAACTGTTGAAGACTAGTACAAAACAGCATGATTAGCAGCATTGCTCAAAGTCATTCAAGTTTGTTCCTAATGTCTATCCTGTTTCTGACCAGCAATTGCCTACTGGAGCATCCCAGCACTCATTTCTATCAAAGCATTTTAACAAAATGAGACTACATTGTTTCCTCTTGAATGAATGACATTCTTACTTCCACCACACTGACCTGTACTTCACAATGAATCTCGTCTGCTCTGATTTAAAATCCAGAGAACATGATGCACGCTTTGTATTGAAATCTCCATGTGAGGCTGACACAAGGGCATTCTTCCATGGAGCTCAAATGGATAATTCATGCACCATCGTTTTTGATTTTGAAGCTACTGATGTATGGGTTGCTGCTTCCTACATCAGTCATGTGACTAAGCAAGATATGTACATATACAAGAACAAACCAGGAGATGCACCATCATAGTACTACTGTCATTCATTACTTCCACAGTTTGACGTAGCATCTGCTGCTCTTGGAGTTTATGGGTTCACTAGAGTAGACACAGTGGAAGGTTTCTTTGGCTGTGGTAAAATGACATCAACGGAGTGAATCTTACAATCAAAAGATTTAATGAACATGGAAACTAAACAACAACTTGGAAAAAATGAGGAGCTCACTGAAGATCTGTTGTATAAACTGGCTTTATTCACTGTCAGAATGTTACAATGATTCTGTGAGTGATAGTTTGTCCACTGTTCATGCACAATGAAAATGGACATTCAGATGAGCCAATTAAAGCTACTGTTCTAGAGTCATCTGAAGAAGATAGTGATACAGAAGATTAAGAATATCCAGTGTATGCCACATCAAAGACTTAACTTCAAATTTGAGTTGAAGCATTTTATTTTACTTAAATGCATTCCATAATCATTTGCACCTTTGTTATTAATAATATTAAATGTAATGTTGAAGAAATAAATGGTAAAACTTTCCACTTGAAACAATCTTATTCTGTTGTCAAAACAGTGGTCAATATTGATGGTTTTTGCATTTAAAGTCTTAGAGCTGCCAAACAATGGGCCATTACTCATCAAAAGACAAAGGAAGTTTGTAGGTTATTGCAATACCTATTTAAAGGCATTTAGAAAATCAAAATCAGCCTTATAGGTACCAAAATATTGACATCTATTTATCTCATTAGTCATGGCTGCCATTTTTAAAGACAGTAGCCAAACACTAAGATTAGAAAAGTCACCCCTAATTTAAATTTCATCCTAAGCAACTCAACAATGATTTTCAGTCATAAAAAGTCCCCTAAAAAAACACATGGCCTTTATATCTATGACTGGACTACTTAGTGTTTCAGGATTGATATACATAATGGATAAAAGTTTAGGGTCTATCCTGGCCTGCTTTTCAAAGCAAATAGAAATTTTCAGTTACAATCTTTATTGTTGAAGTTGGTTCAAAACATCCTTGGAATAAGCCCTAAGACTACCTCAGGTGGCAATGTGGGAAGGGAAGGATAATACTTTTGAACCGTACCCCCTCAATTCCAGCCACACAAAAATAATAGCAACCTGTTGTTAATGGTCAAGGACCATGCGTACAAGAATTTTTGAGCACACCCTAAATGTGGATCCTTGCTAACCGGGGGAATGCAGTATTAATGAAGTGTACCTGATTGCCTGCACTGCTGGTAATCCATCTCCATCAGGGCTGGGGGCTGTTGACAGGGTGAATGGAAGCGAATGAGTCCATCATCCTTGCTGAGGTCTAGAAGGGGGGCAGGGAGAAGTCCCAAGGGAGCAGAAACACCACAGCTCTCCAGTGCAGGTACACTCAATAAATAGCAAGTGATAAAACAGAAGTCTGCATCAGGAAATCAATTAGATGTGAGGCCTTTGGCTTGCTTTTTTTCTTCCTCTCTTTTATTTTTTCAGGAAAATGTCTAAGGTTAGTGTTATGGAACTGTTTTCATCCTGAGACAGTGCCATTCCGTTACTTGCATTCACAGCTAAAGTGCAACAGAGCCCACTCGCTCTGGGGCTTTATGTTTCTCTACCTTTTTTTCCCTCCTGTTCAAGGTTAGACAGAGAGACAAGATTTCGAGGGGTCACAAGGGTCATTCATCTGAAATGGACAAAGTCTGGAGATGTATCGTGATGGGATGTAAGGCTGAGCTGCAAAATTCTGAGCTGGGGTTGTACACTCTAAAGCTCAGGATCAAGTCTCAACTATCAAATGCTGGCTGCAACATGTTTTGCTTTGCATTTCAATGTGGAGCCCCACGAAACTCTGAGAGTGAGTGGGGACAGGAGATGGATGCAGGGCTAAATCTCTAGTCAGTGCAAAAAATTAAAAATGGGTTTGGAATAGCAGAATCCTGTGAATCTGTTGAGATAAAAGGGAAAACTGAATTGCTTGGCAAGTTATTGAGTCAGGTGTGTTAGAACCAGGTGCAATACATTGTGCCAGAACTCTGAATTTCTGTATTGTAAGTCAGTCAGTACTAGAATTATTGCACAACTCTTTCAGTTCATATTCTCTGTTCTGATCTGCAACATCTGAAATTGTTAGTCCTGAATAGCCACACGGTTTTGACAACCACCTGCAGAATCTGCAGAAATCTGCAGAAAAACCTGCTCTTCTAGTCCCAGGCATGTCCTAAATAGAGTTTACTAATCTCAAGGTTGGTTGGCAGTAAATCTATTGAGTCAAGGATTATATACCATATGACTGGAGAATTGCATATATAGCACCTATATTTAAGGAAGCGGGGAAATGGAATCCAGGAAGCTGCAGGCCTGTTATTCTGATCTCAATAAAAATCAGAGCTTTCAAACAAGTTTGACCCCAGCAAAGTTTTGAAATAGAGCCGTTAGCAAAAGCCTGGGAAATGCCCTGAGCTGGGGTTGGCTGAGAGGCTTGGTTAAAGGGGGAGCAGTTTTCCTGTGGGGGGGGGGACAATAGAGAGAGAGGGGCTGAGCGACAGGCTGGAGACTGGATTCAGGGTCTCAACGCAGTGGTCCCTCAGAGAGCCCCTGAGAGAGCCCTGTGGAAGCAGCAGCAGAAGTTGCAATGGGAGTGACACAGTATCCAGTGTGATACAGTATCCAGTTCTTCTCCTCCACCTGGGAGGCTGCAGCCTCAGGATCAGGCAGGGACTGCTTGTGTGGAGACTCCAATCCTGGAGAGACCTGACTGCAGTCGGTGTGGCTGGGAGAGCACAGCAGAGCCGGGGAGGGGGGGACTGCCAGAGTCTGCCCTAGTTTCCCGGATGGGTGAGGGGCCCCAGGGGCAGGCAAAGCCCAGGGAGGGGCTGCATTTACCAGGGCTGTGAGGCTGTGTGGGACAGGAGAGTTGCTACAGCCTGCAGCCCAGACACTGTTCACAGCAGAACCGGGGAAGGGGGTCAAAGGCAGGGGGAGGCTGTCTTGCAGGGTCTGCAGAAGAGGAGTCACCACTTGCTGCCCGGAGACCCTTGCTGCCCAGAGACTCCAGGAACACAGAGGCGGACACTAGCACCAGGGAGCATCCACAGACCACATGCAGGGACACAGACAGTCCCGCTCCCTGAGATACCCTGCCAGGGGCAGTGCACACGGGATCCCCAGTACACCGTGTGCAAGTGAGAGACTGTGTAAATAAGTTCTTGAGGGTTTATTAGTCAGTATATCCATGTGCTTATTTAATGATTATTTGTTATGTTGTAAATAATTAAATCTTGTAAATAGTTTGAGAATTGTCTGCGAGGGTGCTTGATTATAAGGGGAGGCTCTCCACTCGGGGGCACTGCAGCAGCTTCTCAGGGGGGCTGGGCAGAGCTACCGGGTACCCCAGGATCCCATTATTCAGGTGAGGGCACGTGTAGTGTCGCGCTCAGGGTTACAAAAGTATCAGTACTTTTGTACAAGGCATAGGACTCTCATCTGGAAAACTGTGTACAGTGTTTAAGAATGATGAATTCAAACAAGTGAAGAGAAGGACTACTAACATAATGAGGAGAATGAGAAGAAACTAAAAGAACTCAAGTTGTTTGGCTTAGTAAAACAGAGGCTGAGACAAGATATGATAACTCTCTCAATACATCAGGGCAGTAAACACTAAGGAGGGAAAAGGAACCATTTAAACTACGGGACAATGTTGGCAAAAAAAAACAACTAGAAACAAGCCAGCCTTGAATAAACCTAGGATGGAAACTAGAAGGTTCTTAACCATCAGAACAGTTTGTGAGAATCTATGAATTATTCTGTAATGTTAGCATAAAAGTTATAGTTTAATATAAAAATCTCAAGTGAAAAAAGAATTAACTAAAAAAACCTGTTTACCTCATTAAAGTTATTGAGCATTATTTGAATGAAACAAGAAAGTTCTCAGGCTGGAAATTTTATCAAAATGGTCACATTCCCGCAAAAAGCTTTGATGTTGATGGAGGTGAATTTTCTGAGAAAAACCTGTTCCATCCACATTTTTTGACAAGCTTTAGCTTTTCCATATCCTAAAGGTGCTACTCACTGACACCTAGTATGTCCATTTTAACAACTCCATTTCATACTGCCAAATGCCAGTCATTTCACTTTCCACCCCCACCTTCAAGATGAGGAAAGGAGCAAGTCAAATCTGGTCTGGATTCCAGATGTTCTCAAGTTTTCTTATTTCCATATGAGTACCTGAGGTGCTGCAATGATGCATTTTACAAAGCTCATGAGGAGGGCGGAAGGAGAAAAGATGTACAGCTGTGCAAACATGCATGCTTACAGACACGCATGCACATACAACCACATGTATACACAGAGCTGCACACACAATAGCTCACCATCATCACCTCCATAAGCAACTGGAGTCTATGTGTTCTGCAGTCCTGAGTTCCCAGATGCCAGACATGGGTTGCTTTTTTGAAGCAGTCTGGAGGATTGCAACCCCTAAGTATGTAAAAAACCACAAATGAACCCCTCACCCTCTTAAAAAACAACATAAGATTTTTTGGCTTAAAAGTTTAAAAAATGTGTATAGGTGGAGTTGGATTTAATATGCCTTTTGTTTTCTGGGCCACTGTGGATAAGTAACACAATCAACTGAAAGTTGTGAGGATCAGTAGAAAGGCTTCATTAGTTGTGCAAGTGCATGAATAACAGGAGGATAATTGAGAGCCTGGGGAAGAGAAGTTCTCCCTTATCACCTCTTCTCTGGCAATTATGCAACCGCCTAATCAGTGAATGCTACAGGGGCCCTTATAGCCTGCTCCACAGAAGAGAACTGCAGAGTACTGGAAAAGGGGATTTATTTGGGGGCGGGGAGGGGTTAGCATGTTCACTATTGATAAAGAAAATTTATGATTTGTAAAATAAAAAAAGAGTTTTGGTTGACTGAAACGGTGTGTTTTGACAAAAATCAATTGGCTTCATTTCTATTTTGAGCTTTTTTAAAGGACATTTTGAAATAGAAAGTTGTTTCATAACCAAATCATTGGAAAATTTTGCCCAACTCTAGCTCGGAGTTGCTTACAGTTCCAGCAGGCTGTAGTTCATGCTTTTATCTCTGGGGCTAGGGACAGAAATTACACATAAACTGGTATAAGTGATGAGAAACCGGTTCAAATCTGTAACACAGCAGAAGTTCAGTGCACATAAACTGCTTTCAAAGTGGCTGAAACTGGTCCATCCAAGATTAACATGGATGAATGTAGTATCAGACTTAACTGATTTAGGTTAAATTGGTGTATTGAACTTCTGTCCCAGATCCCCTCCAGATTCAAGTTAACTCACAGCCCCCCAGCATCCCAGGATACTTTGCACCTCCCCTGCAACTCCCCCCTTGCAGGGTGTGTGGGCTAGCCATGGCCTAAGCTGTCTGCTCCAGTGGAACAGGGGGAGATGCTCTAGTATCCCCTGGCTTCTGGCCCCAGCCACTGCAGGCATGTGGCTGCATTTCCATCAAAAGTGAATGTTCACTTGCTTATCAAGTCAATCTATGCAGCCTAGACGAACCTGCGAAGATTGAATTGATTCAGCCTCTGACTGTTTGACTGTCTGTATTTAGCCTGGAGGACCCTGTTTCAATCCCCAGTATATCTGTGAAGACAGTGGCTGTCATAAGGCATTGAATTATAGCTGCACCTCCATGATATTGTTCTCATTGGTGACTTTGGTACAGGCTAATAAGCTTTCTGCTTCAGACTGGGCATGTCTACACAAGATGCTAACTGTGCAGTAGCCTAATAACACTGCGGAGTAGTGTGCCAGGTAAAAACTGTGCTAAATATGCTACTGCACAGTAGTATTAGGCTACTGCACATTAAGCATCACTAAAAGCCTGTGTGCTGGCACTACTGCACAGTAGTGCAAATTACTGCGCATTGATTTAGTACTTGATTAACCAAGTACTAAACTTAATGTGCAGTACCTACGGTACATTAATGAATGTGTAGAGGCACCCACTGGTACTGAAAGTAAACAAGAGTAAAAGTCACGCTCTATCATGTTTTTAGTGCCCTTAAAAGAAGCTGGAATCTCAATGCAGAAGGAGAGACTGTTCTCATGAAAATTAAAACCCATTTCTTTATCCAAAGATACTGATCCAAAGTGAGCATTTTGAGACCTGCCACTACCAAGAAAAGAGATGCCACCCTGACTCTTAAAGGGAAACTGAAATTAAGGCAACACCACAGGACTTGCAAACCCTTCGTATGACTTCTAATACTGGTCATTCCAGTTCCCCATTCACCTCCCCCAGCCCACTCCATTTCAAGAGCACAAGAGCCAGCAATGTTATTTCAACAATCAGCTGCAAGACAAAACAGCTGGCCCTGTCAGACTGTGTTCAGAGGTGTGGAAAGTCCACTGGGGGATTAGGCTGGTCTTACCATCAGTCTGCACTTGTGAAAATACAACCTACTAAGTTCTCCTAGATGATGCAGTTTTCAATTGCTTTTGTTTTCTTTTCAGACAGGTTTTAAATCAACCTGTCATTTAGCTCTCCCTTTCCCCCGCTCCTGCTCCCTTCCTCCCTCTTCACCTCCAACTCAGCTTCCAAGAGTTTTCCTGGAGAACCTGTGATATCCTTCCCATTGTCATTTATTTATAGGGCTTTACCTTCTGCACCAAGCAAGCCTCAAGGTAGGGCAGGGTGGGAACAGAGGGAACACCACTAAAACAGCTACAAATGAAGCATGTGTTATTTAAATCATAATTTTGAGTTCCCCAAATATGCCTGCATCCTTCGAGTACCAGGCAGTGGATTTGTGTGCTATTAGTGAACTGACCCAGACTGCACAGGGTCTGAGGAACAGAGTTTGCACCTGCAGCTAGATCTGAACTCCAAGTCTGGGTTAAGTGATGTCTGGAACTGGTTGGGTTCAGGTCCTTCACTGGTTGAAGCCTCAGGAGGTGTCAAAGTTCTTACTGGATTGGAAACCTTTGCACGCTCTTGGCCATTTGGCATTTTGCACTTAATTTGCTCCCAGAAGACAAGAGTACAAAAGGCTTTTGCATTACTTCTCTTCTTTCATAACTGGGATGTAGTGGCATGGGGAAAGCTTTCCCTGGAAATAAATGAGGAGGCAATACAGAAGGAGGGAGTTTCTTTGAGATTTCCTCTCCTTTTCCCTCTTCACCCTTGTCTGCTAATCTACTTCTGTCTTCTTGACTACACCACCATCTGAGGTGTCTGGACAACATTTCTTTGGGTGGAATAGAGCTGGAGGCAGCTTTCTTTAGAGTTTATTTCTGTCATTCAAAGAGTTAGCCCATGAAAGAGCACTGGGGGTGTAAGTGCAGCACAGTGTGCTAGTTGCTCTCTGGGAAACAGCATTCCCAAGGTACAAATTCTGCCTTAGCAGCGAGAGTTGTGGTTAGCTCCCAGATGCATATTAGCTCTAATTAACAGTGCATTGCACCATCAGACAACAGAACTGGCTCCCAAAGAAATCTGTCTAAAAGCCCAAGCCAGCTCTAAATAAACTTAATGTCCCATTAATTCAATGAGAGCTATTGGGGCCACTTTGGGTATGTCTATACAGCACAATACAGGTTAGGTGCCTAATTCCAATTGAGATCTCAATGGGAGGGAGGTATTTAACTCACTGAGTTACCTTTGCAAAACCCACTAGGTCCCTCTTGCATCCTTAGGCACCTTACAAATGCTCCAGATCTCTTAAGTATGCATGGCGTTTTTGTCCCTCTTGGTTTCAGCATTCCAGGTGTTTTCCCAGTCTTTGTCTCATAACAGAAAACACTCAGGACAGACCTCTTCCAGATTTGGGAATCTGTGTACTAAGTTCACTCCCCAATAGCCTGTTAAATCTTACCCCTCCATGTAATTTAAATCACTTGCACTGCATTTGAGCCTGGAGGACAGTGTGGAGAAAGGTTACTGAACTGTAATGTCTCCTGCTTAATGAACATGCTGTGATCTCTTTCCCCCTATTCATCACTGGTAAGTATATCACTGCAGAGCTCTGGAACAAAAGTAGCAGGGGCTGTGATGGGGATGGGGGGTAGGGGTAGGAGTAGGGGTAGGAGTGTTGATCAGTTCTGCTGGCTAAAGAAACATTCTTCTAGCAAAACCACAGCTGGTTTATTGCAGAGTCACATCTGACGCCCACCCTGCACCTTGAGAGTTTGGATCCTGAAGCATCTGCAGGGACTCCAGTAGAAACACAGTGCTGAGCTGCTGGTAAAGTTCACAACTGATAAGGATGTGTGTAGATGAAATGGGGGTCCTAAATTAAAGTGGTGGGAGAGGAGGGTGAGCTGCCAGTGGGTGGAGCAGTCCCTGGGCTGCTGGGGGACGGGGGCTGGTGCTTCCCTCCGCAGCAGTGGCGGCACCCCCACCCCAAGGCAGCACCCACCCAGAGGCACCCGCCTCAGGTGGTCCTGGGGGGCACCGCAGCTGCGGAGGGAAGCACTGGGCCCTCACATAGGCAGGCAGGCTCCAGGGGAAAAAAAGAAAAAAGATCAGGCTCACTGCTTTTCTTGGTCAGAGCCTGCCTTCCTGGGCTGCTGCCAAGTTGCCTGCATGGGCTTCCTGCAGAGCCCTGCGCTTCACTCTGTGGCTGTAGAGCAGCAAACTAAACCTCCTCGGAGGGCCCAGAGGAGTTTTAGTTTGCTGCACCCCAAGTCATTTAAGGTGCATTTCGCTGCCAAATTTGCTACAGCGGCTGGAATTACTGTGCAATACACCATCGTTGCGTGCAAACACCAACACCATTAAAGCGGTGCAAAAACACTTAACCAGCTTTAAAGTGTCATGCACACATGCCCCTTGTTTTGGCTACACACAGCCGAAGAAAGGAGGAAAAACACAGGTCATCTAACAGGTCATCTGGCAAGCCTGAGCAATGAAGGGATGGAAGAAAAGAACCCAGATCGCTGTGTGTTGCAAGTAGTACAAATGGAAAAGTCCTTTTCCAATGACACATTCCTGATCTTTCAATAGAGTTGGGCCCAATCTCTAAATTTCAGAAGAGTCTTCATTTTGATCAGAATGCTGCATCAGCAGCTTATTTTTTTGCAGTGAACATGCCCATTCCCTTCCTCTTGCACATACTTCAGCAGAAGAACTGATATCCAGGTGGATTTGTATAGCAAAGTCCCTTACAGCCATTTTATAACTTATATATAAAAGAAGACCTCAAGGCTACTGGAAGATGCACTCAGAGCAGGGCTGGAAGAGATGAAACAGTGTGATGTGCAAGATTTTGGATGTAAATGTGAGTTCCGTTGCTGTGTATTGGCTGAGCATGAATGGCCTAATACCAGTGCCAGCTAACAGTGCTGCCCTTGAGCACAAATGTTAAACATTTAAGAAGCTGAAGGAGGAAGGTTCTGGCCTTGGACATTTCTGCTCAGTGCATGTGAACTGCTGGAGAGGAAGTGATATAACCACCTCAGAGTGACACTAAGTGCATGCCCAGTGCTTCTAGCTGGCACAGTCTTGGTGCCACTCTGAGACAACCATATAGCCTCCTCCCTGGGATCTGGTGTGTGCAAAGCAGGAGAAAGTGGGTGGGGTATGCTTCACAGCAGCACTCCTAAGTGAAGGACAGCAGAAGTATAGAGATACTGTTTGATTCTGTATAAGCTTGACTTCACACCAAACTCATTTTACAGCTTGATTGTGCCTCAACTCAACCTCTGTCCATACAAAAACTTCATGTGTGCAGTTGTGCCGGGAGTCTGAATGAGCCAGCACTTAACTTTGTTATAAGGAAGAGACTGTTAGACATGGCCACATCCATAAAATAAGCACATGGTGCCTTGCTACTACCTAAACCCACCTTTCTTTATTCAGGTTTGAAAAGGTTCAGATAGGGTGCATCTACATGAGACGCTTACTCTGCACTAGCCTAATAACACTGTGCAGTAGTGTGGCAGTTAAAAACTGTGCTAATAGCCTACTGCACAGTGTTATTAGGCTAATGAGCAGTAAACGTTACAAAAAATACATGCGCCAGTGCTACTGCTCAGTAAGTCTAGTTGCTGCACATTTAGTTAGTACTTCGTTAAACAAGTACTAAACTAAATGTGCAGTAATTAAGGTGCATTAATTAACATGTAGACTCTCCCAGTAGCATTTTCCTCTCTCCCGAACATGCACACACACACAGGCATGCATCTCCCAGGCCTTGCCTACATACTTCTGTTGCAGTGGTTGAACTAGAACCATATTTTTAAAAATCAGGTAGGTTAAATCAGTGCAATCCCCTGCCTTGAGCCAGCAGCTGGATTAGATGACCTCATGTGATCCTTCCTAGCCCCAATGTCCTATGATCCCTGAGCACTCTTAAATCTGTTTTGGTAAATTTAGAACAATTACAAGCCCATTCTAAAGCAATGTAAAAGTGGTCAACTCAATTGATTTTAAACCTGAGTTTAGTTAAAGCATGGCAATGATTGCCTCTAAACAAGGCTTTTTTTGTCCTTTTCTTCTGACATGGACCAGCAGAAACTTGGTACTTTAAGAAAGCTGCTCTTTCCAGTATTTCCAGTTCCACCAGAAGTAGGATATCCTAGCATTCTCATGAGGAAGTTGTGTTCAGGGAATTCCCACCCAAAGTCAACAAATCAAAAAGGGTCTGTATGCTCTGAATAAGCCTCCAACCTCCTGGTTCTTGCTGTGTGTCCAGTCCTTTGGATGTTCATCCATCACTGATACAGACGTAAATCATCACAGAAGTACTCTGGACAGCAGAAGTGAGCAGGAGTTGGAATAATACATGAAAACGGATATGCTGTTAAGAGGCTAAGAGCTCTATTGCCAACTCCCAAGCTTAGCAGTCTGGAAAGCAAGCAACTGAGAAAGTGGGAGCAACATGGAATCAAATCCACTTGGACTCACTAAGTGTGGGAACTTAGGATCACTCTCCTCACAACTGGTATATGAAAATCCAGTCTGTCTGGCCCTCTCTTCTCATTTCCCATTTCCCCCCTCCTTTCGCCCCTGTCCCTAATGTATCTTAATAGCCAGTGAAACAATCTGACTGGAGCCGTCGCCGAGAGTATATAGTCAAAGAGGAGGGTTCTTATTACACACACAGGCTTGTGGTCAGAGTCATGCTCAGGGCACTGCAATGGGAGAGAGCCACTGACACTGTCCATAGCGGAGGCTGTCAGGCTTTAAAGAGCCCACCAAGACCTTTTTCGTGAGCATCTGACTCCAGCACTATTTCCTCCAGCCCCTCCAGAAGAAAACAAAGCAGCCCACTGGTGCATCAGACAGCCTCCATTGTTGGCACAACCAGAGTCCACCAGCACTTGGCAGGGGAGAAATGAAGAACAGAGAGGGATGGCTGGATGCTTACTGCAAGGGGGATTCTTAAATGTAAAGTGAATGGGGAAAGTTGCAGGGGTGTGCAGGGGCTTGTGCTCTATCAGAGGTGTAACAATGCAACTGAGTGCCTAGAGCCACTGTCATGCACAGGGTTGTTTCTACCCACCCACCAAATCAAAGCCCAGGGCAGCTGCCCCAGTCACCCAGCCCTAGTTAAACCCAGTCCCATTCCTAGCCCTCTCCCTTCCCTACCTCAGCAATGAATGTACTAGGAAGCCCCTAAATGTGGGTACCTAAATCCATGGGTTATCAAGCTAGGACAGAGCTGCAAAGTTAAGATTCAAATCTAAAAGTTCCCTGCTAGCAGGACCATGTCAGACTGAACTTCAAGTTGGCTAAAGAATTGACTGAGGCAGCTAGCAGTAAAGACATGATTGTCATGGGTAACTTCAACTACCCTGACATCTGTTGGGAAGATCATTCAGCCACCTCCAATAGGTCAGCCAAATTCTTGGCAACAATAGATGACCTGTTTCTGACACAGGTAGTGGAAGGGCCTACTAGGGGTAAAGCTACTCTGGATTTAGTGTTAGGTAAAGGAGAGGACATCACAGGCGACTTTAGGATTGTGGTACTCTGGGAGATAGTGATCACGACCTGGTAGGTAGATTTACCATCCACCGTAAAACTGGGAAATCAGGCAGCAGAACAGAACTCCTGGATTTCAAGAAGGCAGATTTTGGAAAACTCAAGAGGCTAGCTGGTAAGACCCTCTGCAACCAGCAACTGGACGATTTGGGAGTTCAGGAACAGTGGCGCTTCCTTAAGGAGGCAATTCTTGAAGCCCAAGTACAGGCCATCCCCATGAGACAAAAAGTGGGAAAGGAGCCAAGAGACCTACTTGGCTCAACAGGGACATTAGTGAGCTGCTGAAAAAGAAAAAAGAAACATACAAGCACTGGAAGAAAGGCTCAGCAACCAGAGAAAAATATACCTGTATCGCCAGGGCCTGCAGATACAAAACAGAGAAGGCTAAGGCAGGCATGGAGATCAAGCTGGCAATAAAAGACAACAAAAAGTCCTTCTACAGATACATACGGAGCAAGAAAAAAATCGGGCTGTACTGTGGGCCCCCTACTGAATACTCAGGGGCAGCCCACAGTCAATGCCCCTGAAAAAGCAAAACTAAATACATACTTCACATCAGTATTCCTGAAATCAAACACGGGCCGTTCACCTGGCCAGAGGCCTAGGGAGCATGGGGAAGACAGCAGGCCACATGAAATCAGTCCTGAACAGGTGAGGGATCTCCTACAACACATGGATGTTTTCAGGTCTGCTGGACCCAATGACCTGCACCCAAGAGTCCTGAAAGAACTGGCAGAGCTTATAGCAGCACCACTGGCCAAGCTGTTTGCAGAGTTGTGGTACTTAGGAGTGGTCCCAGACAACTGAAACAGGGCCAATGTGGTGCCCATCTTCAAAAAAAGGAAGAGGGATAACCCTGCAAACTACAGACCAGTGAGTCTGACCTCAGTCCTGGGTAAAATCTTTGAAAAATGTATTAAGAAGACCATCAATGACAAGTTGGTAACTAACGGGGTGCTAAGAAGTAACCAGCATGGCTTTGTTGAGAGTACATCATGCCTGACAAACCTTGTGTCCTTCTACAACCAGGTAACTAGCCATCTGGACAAGGGACATGAGGTTGACATGATTTACTTAGACTTCAGTAAAGACTTTGATTCTGTGTTCAATGGGATACTCTCAAAAAAACTGGAGGTTGCTGGGTTAGACCAGTAAACAGTGAGGTGGGTGGACAATTGGCTCAGAGACCGCTCCCAGAGGGTGGTAATTGATGGGATGGCTTCATTCTGGAGGATCGTCTCTAATAGTGTCCACCAGGGATTGGTGCTTGGAACTGTGCTCTTCAAAATATTCATTAATGACTTGGATGATGGGGTGGAGAGCTCAGTGATTAAGTTCACGAATGGTACCAAGCTGTAGGAAAACACAGGCACATTGGAGGATAGGGCCAGGATCCAGGCTGACCTGGACAGACTGGAATCTTGGGTGGAACAAAATTGGATGAAGTTTAACAGAGACAGTGCAAGGTCCTTCACCTGGGTAGGAAGAACCCTCACCACAACTACACAATGGGTGGTTCCACTGACTGGCACAGAATCTGGGGGTCACAACTGACCAAAAAATGAATATGAGCCAGCAGTGCAATGAGGTTGCCAGAAGGTCATAGATTCATAGATTGCAAGGGGTTGGAAGGGACCTTATAAGATCACCAGGTCCAGCCCCCTTCACTAAGCAGGTAAGACAACTGGGGTCAGGTCACCCCAGCAAGGTGACCATCCAGTCTCCTCTTGAAGATTTCCAGGGTAGGTGATTGCACCACCTTTGGAAAGAGCTTATTCCACAGTCTGAGCACCCTGACTGTGAAGAATTTTTTTCTAGTGTTAAGCCTGAAATGGTCTTCCAGGATTTTGTGGCCACTACTCCTGGTTTTCCCCAGGTATGCCCTGGGTTTTGCTGAGCCCTTGATGTAGTCCTCTGATGTAGTGGTAAGATGCTACCAAGTCCCCTCTCAGCCTTCTCTTTTTTAGGCTGAAGAGGTCCAAATCCCTCAGCCTTTCCTTGTATGGCTTGCCTTGCAAGTCTCTGATCATACGGGTGGCCCTTCTCTGGACTCTCTCAAGCTTTTCTGCATTCTTGTTGAAGGGCACCACCCAGAACTCAAACAGAACTCTAGTGTGCATCAGCCGATGTGTGGCCAATAGATCCAGGGAGGTGCTCCTCCCTCTCTGCTTGGCATTGGTGAGGCCTCAGCTGGAGTACTGTGTCCAGTTCTGGGCAATGCATTTCAAAAAGGACATGGATAAGCCTGAGAGGGTACAAAGATGGGCCACCCATATGGTCAAAGGCATGAAGGACAGGCTGTATGAGGAGAGACTCTGGGAACTGGGCATGCTCAGCCTGAGTAAGAGAAGGCTAAGAGGTGACTTGATAGCTGCCTACAAGTATGTCAGAGGTGAGCACCAGGATCTAGGGGATCAACTCTTCAGGAAGGCACCCCAAGGGAGGATGAGGACCAATGGGCATAAGCTAATAGAGGGTAAATTCAGGATAGATATAAGAAAGAACTTCTTCTCTGTAAGGGTCACCAGAATCTGGAACACACTCCCAGCAGAAGTGGTGCAGTCACCCTCCTTGGACATGTTCAAGATGAGGCTGGACAGGCACCTTGTTGAACTCATCTGAGCCCAATAACTTCCTGTCCATGGCAGGGGACTGGATTTGATGATCTTACAGGTCCCTTCCAGTTCTATGTTTCTATTGGCCTCCTTAATTGCAAGATATGTCACTTTGCATAATCTCACTTAGAAGCCTTTGCATTCAGACTTGGCTTCAGTTCAAACTGATGCAGCCTAGGGGGAAAAGTAGGAGGAGATTAATTCAAAACAAGCATGCAGGTAACCAAGCAGTGAGGACAGCAAAGGGCTAAAGCACACCAGAATATCTGAATTATTCAAATGCTAGTCCACTTGGGAAATAACCTTCCAGAAAAATCCAGCAGACACTAAGGCTTGACACAAGAGCAAACATTTTATATTTGGCTCAGATTAACCTACCTGAAAACTTTCAAAGGTATCATGACTTCCTGAAGGGCGTCTTCTGGTGAGATGCAGCCAGAAGTAATGGTAAATGTATTCCAGTCTCTGCTCCTGCACCATTTGCTCAGATGACACCTGCTGGGGGGACCTGCACTAGCTGTGAGTAATGTCGTGTGGGAATTTTTCTCACTGGTGTTTTTTGTTGGAAAATGCCTATGCCTTGAAACCAGGTCTTTGAGTAGAAACATTTTGGTTCTGCTTCCACTTTTGTTGGGCAAGTCTTCTCAGGTACAGAATGGGATTTCTGGTCAAAACCTGATCCAAAGAGCATTTTCAGAGGATTTAGGGGCATCGTCTTTGGTTACTGTGGAAGACCCAGATGTAAATCCCTGCTATAGCCAGTTCAATCCATGGACTTGAACCTGGGCATTCCACCTGTCAAGTTCCCGGCATGGCTACTCTGGGGTGTCTCTAGGCTTTTATGTAAAAACCTACATGGAAAGTTCTCAGGTTAATCCCACTGTAGAATGAGAAAACTTTTGAAATCACAAAAATGTTCACACCATGGGAAAACCATTTCCTGCCCAGCTTCCACTGTGAGCTCTGTTCTATCCCCTACCGTGCTTGGAGGGGCCGGATTAGCTGTGTGCTTCACTACAGCTGCTGCTCCAATATAACCTGACCTGCAAGCTTACCCAAGTCATTAGACACTGCCTGTTGAAAAGGCAGTAAATCAAATAAAACCTCAGACAGAGCCAGCTTTGGCATGTTTTATGATGGAGTTAGAATAATGAATGAGGAGCTGGGTGTTTATGTTAGTTTTGGCTTGTGAGCTGAAGAAAAATTCTGGTGTTGAACTTCATGATAAACTCTCAGCCCTAGCACAGCTCTTAGATTGGAAACAACTTTTAAAAGCCTCATGGGGCCTTTAAAGCTAGAGAGATGCTGGTGCATCACTAACTGAGGAGCCAATGTGGCTTAGATAAGAGTCATCAGACAAGAGAGATGTGTGGTCTGGATATTAAAGTAGAGGAATGAAAGCCAGGACTCCCGAGTTTTCCTGTCTGCCTGTTACCCAAGTTAGCCTATTCAACAGTAGCCCAGGTATCTCTATGCTAGACTGCAGTGTTGATATACCCTCAGTGGTATCTGGAATCAGACATCAGGAATTGGAGGGAAGGGGAAGAGTAACATCTACAAAGCAGTAGTAGGGGATGATCTGAGATGCATTATAAATGTCTTTTTACAGGACGGGATATGTTTGCTCCTGTTTTTTGATTCAAAGCCAAGCATATTGAAGACATGAAAGATGACTATCAGGGCTGATTTCCTCTGGTATTTATCTTTTTTCCCTTTAAAAAATGGTGAGCCAAATTCTGCTCATACATGTCTCAGCTCTGATCTGATGCCTCTTCACTGACCTCAGCAGAGTTACTCCAGCTCTGTTTCAGTGTGGCCAAGAGGCAAAGCAAGCTCTGTGTATGTGGGGGGCAGCTAGAATTTATGCTCAGCTTTAATAATGCACTCTCCCTTGTGCTATTTCAGTTCAATGTATGCTTGCAGTGTTTAGCCTGGACAAAATGGATATTAGAAAGTATTCACCAAATATTTACCTTAGTGCCATATTGGGGGTGAAAACACAAGGCCCATTTCTTTCCTTTAATGTGGAATTTAGTTTGTGATGTATTGATTTCCTCTTTTAACTTGATCTGTATATTGTTCTATTGCCTGTTCTCAATTCCAGTTATTGCTAGGGTACCTGGGACAAAGGCAATGACAGATAAGACATATCTGACCAGGACAGATATGGCTGGCTGTCCTTCCCCAGTGCTGACGCTGGTGGGAAACATATGAGTGTGTTCTCTTGGTTAATTCAGAATGGTCTTTCTTTATCCCCCACAAATATAAATGAAGTGAGATTGTCAGACTGCAGTATGAGGCACTAGGGTATGCGCTGAATGGACCTAAGGGAGAATCCAAGAAACCACCAAGCCTGAAGGGAAGATTTTAGATTAATGTTTATGTTATCTTAAGGATAGAGAGATTGTTTCTTTTTTCTAATAGTAAGTTTGGATGCCCCCCAGCAAATGTAGAACAAACCAGGGAAGGCACTAGTTCACAAACAGGTTAATACGTTAATCTAATGCACTTTGTAAGGCCAACTCCAGAAACTTTCCTGGAAGTTAGCTTGGACTCGTTTTGGTTATATTGTTTGGCTGGAATGAGCTGCATCCAGATGGCAGATCACCAGCTGGACTTTGGGTTTTTTTAAGTAAATACAGTATTACTAAGTCAATATATAATATTTACAAGTCCCTAGCCATAATCCAGACAGAGAGCAGAAATTCTAATTTTCTTCTTGTGTGTCTCTAGGTTCTGCATTTCTGGGAAACTGCTCTGAAAGTTTGGTGTGGAATGTATTGAGTGGATTGCAAGGTTTACCTCACTCTAGGAAGCTCTCTGCACTTAGTGCTATAACTCACATCTCTGAATAGCTGATATGCTACATTTGCCTTGCTTCTACCTATGGGTCACTCAGCTCACCTGTGAGTACTGGAGAAAGATCTCTAAGTGACTTGTCCCCCTGTCACATCAGTTAATTTGGGTCTTTGTTTCACATGAAGTTTTTCCTGGCCACATCTACATGGGAAAATTTACTGTCTGGCAGCAGCACCCTCAAGTATGTCATCACATCACAGACTTCCACCTAAGCCAGAAGGAGTGTAGGTATGTTTGAACAGTGGTTTGGGCAGGTTAATTAGCATCGCTGAGTGACAGTACCAACATGCTAATTAGCCTGCCTGCTAATAGACAAGCCTGTGCCACGTTTGGTTTAGCTGTTTAAAAGTAAATTGATAAAGCAATTTAAAAACAACCCAACTGGTTTTTGTCAATAACAGATCACATCAGACCAATCTAATATCTTTTGTTGATCTGGCAACTAGCCTAATATGAAAGAAGGAAGCAGTAGATGTGATATACCTTGACTACAGTAAAGTGTTTGGCACCATTCTACATGACATGCTCATAAGCAAGCTATGGAAATATGATCTTAAACAGTGGGACCAACCTTTTTTGGCAGGCTTGCCACAAGCTAGCCTGGCACCCTCCCCAAATACCACTCCAATTCCCTTCTCCTGCCTGATCTGCTGCTCTGCTCTCTGCTTCCTTCTCTATCTGCCACTGTGCTGCTTGTCCCCTCCCCAGTCTGCTGCTTGCCACACACAGAAGCTGCCCATGCCACTTGTGGCACCCATGCCATGAGGCTGGCCACCCCTGAACTAGAGTGATGCAGTTTTCATCAAGTCAGTGCACAACTTGTTAATAGGGAGGTTGTAGCAACTCTTTCACTGGATTCATTTTAAAAGCAGCTTAGACAAACATCTATTGGTGATGGGCTCAGTATATTTGATCCTGTCTCCATGGAGGGGGTTGGATCCATTGACGTCCCTTCCATCCCTGTATGCCTAGGATTCTGAATGTCCATCACAACTGGTCTAACCAGAATCCAGGTACCAGAGCTAGTGAAATTAGTCAAAGCCATCGATCTATCACACCATCCTGAGCTCAGGTAATCGACATGCACAGTCTGGGGAAACCATGCTATCCAGTAGGCCTTTAAAGCATGTTCATGTGGTGGGAGGATCAGAGGGAGGAGAACTTTTGAAGAGTGGATCCACCCGCCCTTTAAAGTTGTGACTTTTGATGTCAATGGACAGAGCTTCCCCTCAGATCAATGAATCCATTGAGCTGTCAGCCATTTCCACTACTCCAACACTTTGACTATGTCCTTCAGTTCGGCTTTCTTTCTCCCTTTTATCAACTGAGCTCAGTCAAGCTCTGCTCAAGTTTATCTCTTGGCCTATTTTCATGGCAGTGGCAGGAGTAGCATTTACCGTCCTCCTACTCTAAGGAACTATGCCTGCCTCCTGGTGGACTCTCTCACTCAGGGGCGTCTGGCCTTCCTTTATCTCTTTGAAGATTAGGGGGCTTTAACATGTCTTTAAAGTGAATTTTCCCCCTCCTCTGTTTTATTATTATAATTGATGACCAGCAAGCTTTTTTTTCCCCTTTATCTTTTAAATATGTTTCTTTACCCTTAAAAATGCAATATTTCTTTTAACTCAGAATATGGATGAGTCTGTGCCTAGCAGGGCAGCCTTTGCATCATCTGTCAACTTGATTGTATAAAGCCTCTGTTTTCAGCTGGCATCCAGTGCAGATTTCAAAGCCGTGACTCACCAGTTCTTCTAGCATTAGGAATGAAAAGGAGGGGCAAAACTAATCTACTACAAGCTGTTAATTACAAAGAGTTTTGCTTTTTGCAGTACTGTATGTAACACTGTGGTGGTGGAGAATATAGCTGGTTTTGCATCAACAGCTGGAGTGTGCATATATCACAGTGATGGGAAGGTGGCTAAAATAATATCAAGATGTCTTAAGTAGAGATGGTGAAAAATCAATTTTATGTACCATGAGAGATTTGGGAATATATTTTTGTCTCAAATCAAGATGAAAACCCAAGATTTTGGTCATTTTTGCAAAACAAAGTTGTAGGAGAATTGTTATTTTTGGATGAGTTGAAACATTTGGATAAATTCAAAGCATTTCAATTTCATCCTTTTTTGTTGATTATAAACAAATTTCAAACTGAAAGTCATTTTGAAAGGTAAAAATTTTAATTCTCTCTCCTGCAAAAGGTTGAAATGAAACATTTTAAGTGTTGGACATGTCAAACCAAATTTAATGCAGATTAATAGGATAGCATGAAAAGTTTTGTCAGTGGCATTTTCAAACTTTTGTAAAAAAATTGTCATGGTAGTGGACATGCAAGCATGATGGGAAACATACTGCTCATTAATTTCTGGTTTTAGTGACAGTGTTGCAAAAGATGGTGGGCCAGTTCCAATCCCAGCTGTTGTACAGCTAAATTCATTTAGGGTGCTTACACAAGTTACGTATTTTGCATGTTTGGACCCCTGAAAGCGCTCTACAGCCGTGACATAATAAACATGCACAGCTGCAGAGTGCTTTTAAAATGGCTGATTGAGCAAAAAATTCACCCTAAGTAAAGTGCCATTAGTTAGAGCAGGGCCTTAAATGTCTATAGTCACCCTTAGATACCTAAGTACCATTTTATTCCACCCTGATGAAGTCCATGAAAAACTGTTAATACAAAAGATGGGTAAGTCCTCCTCTTCTTCATGGCTGTTTTATGTCTGAGTCTTAAGGCTTAGATAACAACCTGTTACAGAAGTAAATGAATTCATAGATTTTCAGGGACTCATGCAGGGTAGAATCTCCTTGGCAACTGCTGATCTTCTGGATCCTGGTGTGCATACAAGAAGTCCACGCAGCCATCGCACCAAGACTTTAAACATGTACACCTAGGCAAGAGTATGGAGGAGTGGAAGCTGCCCTAGACCTACTGTGTCCCCTTCAGACCATCAAGACAGAGTACAAAGGCCAGACTGAGTCCAGGGCTAGGGACAGACATTACACTGGTTTAAGT
This sequence comes from Alligator mississippiensis, assembly GCF_030867095.1. Taxonomy (NCBI): domain Eukaryota; kingdom Metazoa; phylum Chordata; order Crocodylia; family Alligatoridae; genus Alligator; species Alligator mississippiensis. The sequence goes on from NC_081833.1 coordinate 25,365,794, forward strand.
GATCAGAAACTGATTTAAACCTGTAACAGAACAGCTGTTCGGTGCACATAAACCAGTTTGAAAATGGCTGAAACCAGTTCGAGATAAACTTGATTGAATGTAGTATCAGACTTAACTGATTTGGCTCAAACCAGTTTATGCAATGTCTGTCCCAGACCCCTTGCTGGTTTAAGATAAACCAGACACCCCCAGCATCCCAGCATACTTTCTGGGTTGGGCAGGGCTCTCTGCTTCACAGATGGGCTGGCCCCTCCCCTCTGCTCCCTGGGCAGAGCTCCTCAGGCATAGACTTGCAGACACAGCAGGGTCTGCTGGCTTCCCTGTACCACCATCCCCCTCCCTTCTCACCACTTGCTGCTTAAGCAGGAATCCCTTCCTCCCCTCTCCCACAGCACGGACCATAGCCAGCATGTGGTGTACTAGCTAGTGCTGTATAAGGCTCCGGCAGAAACTGCAGACATAGCAAGGTCTGCTGGCTTCAATCCTACCCCCTCTCTCCCTTCCATCTCCCACAGGACAGACCCCAGCCCCAGGTCCCTAGGCATGCGGTGTGCTAGCTAATGTGTAGAGGTGTCTGGGTGCGCGTGTCTCCAATTTCATTGGGACAGAATGGGGCTTTTGGAGCTAATCAACAGGTCACCCCCGGTAAACTGTTTAAGAAAAGTTTGAAGTAATGGGAGAGAGTCTATTGTTCTGCTAATCAGACGATAAAGACTCTTATCAGCTCCAGGCTACCTTGCTGCAGGCAGTCTAACAAGCAGGAAGGGAGATTGAAAAGCTCCATATCATCAACAGATGCATTCACTGCACCCTGTCCCGTCCCACCCCCCAACCTTGCCTCAGGGTGCTAGCAAGGGTCTGGGGACTGACAACTCTCCCACCCCTTGAGCAGCCAGCAGGGAAAAGCCTAGGATGGTGCAGGTAGGCCTCCCTAATGAGAGAGTCCTGCTGGCCTGGCCATGCCTTCCTCAGCTCAACCCTGTGCAAGGGGAGGGAGGGCTGCTCTAGTGCCCCCCGGCTTCCAGCCCGAGCCACTGCAGGCACGTGCCTGAATTTCCTCAGTCCAGAGGGATTGTCTGTATGGTTGGAAACTGATTCAGCCTAGCCAGGTTAGACTAATCTGCAAAGGTTGAATCAATTCAGGCTCAGGTTTTTTAAATGTCTGCCCCTAGCCCAGATGTTCAGTGCCTTGACAAATGTAGCTTCTGCCAGAGAGCAACAGATTTGAGCTGCTGCTGACTGCTTAATGGCTCAGTGAGGGCACATTTCTGTCAGGGTGATGTCCCTTAGCCTTTCTCCAGTCAAAAAGTACTCACAAGACAATGGGGGCTAGGGTTTTGAGATGCTATATACTTGCCTTACTCTTGATGTTGCAACATTGTGGTATTTTATAGGAGCTACCCTGCCATGAGTAGTCCTACCATGGTGCCACGAAACCCTCCAGTCAAATGCAGTTTACAGTCATACCCAGGACGAACAGAGTGGAATAGGATCACATGATGCCTAAGTCCACTTAGGGGCATAGGATCTAGCCCTATAAATCCTTGCTACATGGCAATGTTGTGCATTCATGGACTTCAGGAACATCTGTTATAAAACCTGACTTAATTGCTTTAACAAAGATCTCTTTACAAATACTGTTAAAATAATATGTAACAGGCATAACATTTTCTCCACCATTGGATTTTATGGTGCCTTACCACATACACTTTTCAATTCCCAGAAAAAGTATGCATCAAATATGTATGTTAGTAACAGATGAATGAACTGTTGATGCGATTTTCAATTCAAAGGTTTGTCAGTGTTGCTAGAGTGCCATATGTATATTACAACATGAGATTGCAGGTGTTTGTTTCAGAACATTGCATTCCAGGACACAGAATGTCGGCTTAACGCCATTAACTGCAGAGGAAATATGACAGTGCAGCACTAGGGTATGTGTATTACAGATGCTCCTCCATGCAGATACTTGGAGTCCTTATGGCACTCAGCTAGGCAGTTTTAGCTCAAGGAAGAGCAGCCTACATGTTTAGCTCAGAAGAGGCCCCATTCAATCCTCACTGAGTTGATTAAGATAGTGGCCATCCCACCAGCACAGATTTTTGCTAGGCATTCCCATTTGTTTTCTTGCTTGCTTTCCTGGTTTATAAATTATTCTGTTCTTTTACTGTAAGCTATCCTGGGCCTTTGTTGGGAAGGAATACATAACAATACATATATACTGGCCACATCTACACAAGACACTAACTGCGCAGTAGCTCGTTACTACTGTGCAGTAGCATCGTGTGGCATGAAGTGTGATGTGATGCTACTATGCAGTAGTAATGAGCTACTGAGCGGTCAGCATCATCAAAAAGCCATTTGGGGATACTACTGCGCAGTAACTCCAGTTACTGTGCGGTCATTTATTACTTGTGTATGCAAGTACTAAATGACTGCGCAGTAACAACTGCGCAGCCAGCATCTTGTGTAGACGCAGCCACTGCTATGTAAGATGGTGCCACATTATATGCCTTGTATTTTAAGAATTCCCTCATCCAGGCAATGTATTTTATAACATACCGTATTTTATTGCATACCATACATAACCCCTCACCCCAAATAAAACACACGCCTTGCTTTGAGAAAGCAGAATAAAGAAAGAAAGATTTTTCCTTTTAATCAGTCTATTCAGAATAAGTTGCCCTGTTTAAAGCCCACCTCTATAATTTTCAATTGCCAATATTCAGGAAAAAGGTGACTGTGGCATGGAAATAGATAAGGTAATATGAAGAGCACATTTTGGAAGTATTCAGATACTCAGTTCAGAAGTTTTTGCTGATGGAAAAATCTGATGAAAAAGTCAAACATTAAGGAAGAACATTCCTAGCAATACTGATAAGTTTCTCCTGACATATATACCACTTACAGGGCACATCTACATGAGCTGCTAAATGTGCCATAGTTTAATAATACTGTGCAGTAGCGCATCACAGCAGAAACACACAGTATTATTAAGCTACTGCGCGGGAAAACCACTAAAAAGGCATGCGCCGGCACTACTGCACAGCAACGCCAGTTACTGCACATTGATTTAGTACTTGGTTACACAAGTACTAAACTTAATGACCTGTAACTGTAGGTGCGCCCACAAAGTTGCAAATTAAATTGGAATGATAAAATTTGGGAGGATGAAAGTAACACCAAAAATATGTGTTGGGAAAGGAAGATTAGTATGAAATTATGTTATGCACTCAAATGGTTTATGCATTTAATAGTGATATGTGCAGATTATCAGCTGCAAAAGCAGAAATGTTGTGGAACGAGAACTGGAATGGATTGGTTGCTGATGATGTCGCTTTATATAAGGAAAATGAGCTGTTTGAAATAATGTATTCCAAAATATTACTAAGTTAGCATTATCATTTATTTTTTAGGTTCTGGTGATGAGAACTGGGTGCAGCAGCTACTGAAACACAATGGCATACCCATCTCAAGCTGGATAGTCATGTGGGAGGCCTGGTCTAGTTGTTGATCTGCCCATTGCTAGGAAAAGTAATGGAGACAGAAGAAAACAGATTTAAAAGGGAGATTAGGGCTGGGTGATGATGCCAGTCTATTTCACTTCAGAGAAAAACAGAAAAGATCCCTAAGGAAGTCTAGTTCAGAGGTTAAAGAGGAGCTGAAGATATTAGATATGGAAACTGTAGCTTTCTACTCAGTGGGTGCATCTGTACAAGACACTGACTGCGCAGTAGCCAAATAATGCTGTGTAGTAACACATCACAGCACGGACAGTGCTAATACACTGCTCAGTTTTATTAGGCTACCGTACAGTAGCATCACTAAAAAGGTGGTCGCTGGTGCTACTGTACAGTAGCATCTCATGTAGACATGTCCAGTTTTGCAAGTGCAGCAAAAAAAGTCTCTTCCCAGCTTTAACAAAGGAGTCCCCAGTTCACTTCCCAAACTGAAGAGGTCCAGCAGCAACAGTGGAGTTCATTCTCTTTACCCACTGAATACCAGAGAATGCCCCGAAGGGGTCAAAACGAGAGGGGCTGGTTAGGAGTGGGGCTAGGTTCCTCCTCCCGACCTGCCCTCTTGAACTAGGCTGAGACCACCCAGCAGTCTAGGGAAAGGCTATCGTATGGGAACAACAATCAGCCACTGCTACACCTAGGAAAGATCCGAGCTGGTGCACCTAGGGATGACAAGCTCCATGTATCATTAGATGTCCCCTGAGCCCACCCAGGTCCCTAAAAAGATTAGATATGAGGCCAGAGAATGCCTATCAGGCTCTCTAAAGACCCCCACCTATGCAAAGACCCCATCTAGAGTATATTTGGTTTGTGTGACATAGAGAATCTAAGTTATTATTTGATCAGGCAATGAGTAATACCCAGACAAATGGTCCTGGGGAATTATAAATAAACATTTTAATAAATGGTGGGGGAATTAAAGGAGAGCTCCTTTCCCCTCCCTCCTCCCAATATTAATGTTCAAATGAATGCAGACAGAGTCTCACAGAGCCCCGTGTACTGTAAATACATTTCTTGCACTGTCACACATAAACACTGGAAAGATGGAGATCAAAAGGTCTGCCCGTGCCGAGCAGAACAGTGTGATGAAATGAACATGTTGCTCTGTGGATGGGGCGAGGTGATGGGATGCCTGAGAATAACAGACTGGCTGGAGACGTAGGAGCCCAGAGGGTCTGGGGGGCCTCAAAGGGGAAAAAAGCCCCACTAGCAGCAGGAAAAATAAATAATTCCGTTATCTCTGACGAATTTCTGCCTTTGATCTAGTTTTTCTCTCCCTCTCGCTGCCTTTCTGCCCCTCCCCCCACCCCCCCACTGGGCCCCCCTCTGGCACTTTTTTTTCCCCCTTCCCCCCTTGCAGTTTGATTTATCCCATGGCTGGCTGGGAGAACCTGACATCCCCTGATGAACTGGTGGTGCTTGTCTGCTCATAGCCCCACTTGGGCATCTGGAAGGACATCGCCAGCTTCTTTTCATTCTTAGAAAACCAGGGATCCATCTAGTCAGTATTGTGCAATATATTTGATTCATACATCCTTCTCTTCCTCATTCTGCATTAGCAAGATTGCTCTCTCTCACACACAGCTCAACCTTCCCCATCCTGGGGTTATTTAGCTTAACGCTGACAGCTGCTAAGTAATTGGGTGTTTCTTCCACAGCCAGTGCCTACCTTCTGAGCCAACAGAGGTCACATGGGTGCCTCTGCTATTTCCCTGCTCCATTGCCAACAAAATTGGCTTTGGAGACAGAACAGCAGGGTTAAAAGGAAGTGGTCAGCGCTAATAGTCAGATGGCTTTTCTCACCCTGGCATGAGTAAGGGGATCAGTTCATAAACAGGGACCTGCAATGGAAGGGAGCAAAAGACAGGGCTTTCTCATAGTAGGTTGTTAGAGAAGAACTTAGCTAAGATTTCAAAGAGATGGAAAGATGGTTAAACACACAAATAAATTAGCAGCACCCAGTCTGAGAGTGGTCTTCTAAATTAAAAATGAGCTTTGAAACTCCTAACCCAGAGATCATTTAGGTAATGACCAAGATTTTAAAAACTGATTTGGGGTATGTCCATTTTGGGTCCCTTAAAGGTTTGGTTTTTCAGAGAAGTGACACCTGGCACTTTCAGACAGTCAAAGAGGTGGAAATTTCACGAGTCTTAGTGTCTTTCAATATTCCCCCTAAAGTTATTTTAGTGAGGCTGGCCAAGCTTTACTGACAAAATCTACAAAGAGGCACCACTTAGCTGGCTTTGGACTTGGATTTGGATTTTAGTCTCTGTTCACTGAACTGAGATTTATAAATCAAGGGCTCTGAAGTTTGAGATATCTGGACCTGAAATCCTGATCAACACTAGACCCTGGCACATCAAGTAAATTTGGATTAGTTGGTACACTTACACTGTACCTGATTACCTGCAATAGGGACCGAACCTGAGAGCAACGGATCTAAAGGAAGAAGCCTTGTTTGGTTGAGTGAAGCATGGCATAGCAACCAAAAATAGGCATAAAATCAGTTTTTTAGGGACTGTACTTGAACTTGAAACTGCAAGTGAAACTCAGGGAATAAGCCTACTCTAATTAATGGGGTTAATAAAAAATTTCCCCACAGAGCAAGTTATTACCTACTGCTGGTTTCTTGTACTGTCTTCTGAGATAACTGCCAGATACAGGGTGCTAGAGTTGATGGAGCACTGGCCTGATCTGATATGTCAGCTCTGATGACTTGGAACTAACCATAGCTCCTTGTTCATCAAAAGTGCTGAGTTCTCACTGCTATATTTGCTACCCAGGTGGCAGATTGGGTCTTGTCCCATAAAAATCTGTGTGTACCAGTTCCAGTTCCAAAACGTCACCCTATTGTAGATAACAGAGAGCCTGACTCAGACCGGTGCTTAGAACTAGTGATTCTCTTGAAAATGATTTATGGGTATTCAAACCACTCTGGATTGGGTCCACAAACAGCAAAGTTCCTAATCTGAATTTTTTTCTGCATCTTTTTTTCTCTTCTCTTCCTTTCTGAGTGATTTCTTATCTCCTGGACAACTTCCAGGAGCAGCAGGCTCACCCCCCTGGGCTTCTATTTCCAGGCTGAACTTTCCTTTCTTTCCAAAATACCCCTAAGTTTGGCTAGTCTTAAAAAGAAATCAATCTTTTATCCCTGTCATCATTTACTTCTGGAACTACAATACATTTATCCAAAGGGATGCTTTAGTCCACAAACTAATCCATCTCCTGTCCTTTACTTTATCCTGATCAGTGGATCAGGATGCATGCTGTAACAGGGGCAGCACCCTGGGGTTGCCATGATGCCTCCTTGTGGTCATCTTGACCCTGCCTGGCTCTCTCTGTCTTGCCTCCTAGGGTGTCACCCTGCTTTCTCATCTGCCATGTCTTGTTGTTAGAAAATGATGAGGGGAGGCTGCCCTTGGAGGTAGGTGAGCCTAGGTGCTCTTCCCCGCCCCGGTGATCCCTGGCCCAGTTTTGCCTCACCTCCCTGATGTCTCTGACCCAGGGCAAGGTTGCCCTTGCTTCCTCCCAGCCCCCCTGGCATCCCTGGGCTAAGGGCAAAGCTGCTTTCAGCTCTGCTCATCTCCCCTGGCATCCCTGGCTCAGGGCAAGGCTGTTATACCTGTATGCCTGCCTCTGACTCTTTAACTGGGCTCAACTTTGTTGCCTCAAGTATTTGGGTTTCTGCCCCAAGCAGCTCCCAGGTCCCAGACCCTGGAAGGGCTCTAGGCTGGGTGCCCCTGTGCCACCCCTTTGGTTCATACCCCTGTCCCTGGCAGGGTTCAGTAGTATGCCTCTTAGGCACCCCTGTGGCTTCCACTTCACTCCTTATAGCCACACAGTCCACCAGTATAAAGCTTAACCACAAAGCAAATATATGCCACTACTTCCCAACTAAAAGCCTATTTAGCTCAGGGTCATTGCCTCACTCAGGCCACCAGCTCCCCTTAGTTCCCTCTAGGCAATTCCAGGGAACAGCTCAGGTGCCCACTAGTTAGGGTAACCATACCGGACAACGTGAGATCTGGGACACGGTCCCACCCCACAAGTCAGCAGCACTGCTGCAGGCAGAGGCAGGGGCAGAACAACATGGATCAGCTCTGGTGTTACTCTTCAGGCAGCTAAGGGAGTCAGTAGCCCATTAATGACCCATTGTTCTTTACTTCACAGGTGTTAACAACCATCTCCCCTTTTTAATGGTCATTACACTAATCAAGCTAACCTATTGTAGGGCAACCTTGCTGTCTGCTAGGACTTCCTATTTCACAGCTCAGGCCACTCTGCCTACTTGCCCCAAGCCCAGGATGCTTATTTTAATTTTCACTGGCAAGCCAGGACCAGCTTCTGAAATCTGGGACTGTTCTAGCCAAACTGGGATGCATGTTCATCCTACTACTAATCTGTCAGCTGCAGGCAGCTCCTCTCCCTCTAGCATGCAGGGCCAGACTGCCTACTCTGGCCCAGACCCTGGGTTTATATTCCTGGAAACCAGGCCCACTTTGTGCCTTCCCCAACTCCATGTAGGGGCTTTCCCTGTTAATTAAGGGCCACTTTGCCCTCCTGCAGCTGCAACCCCACACAGCTGGCTTTGTGGCTTAGCCTATTGCTTCCTATTAAAGGGACAGGAGCTTCCTGGCTCCCTGTTACTGTCCCCTCTCCTCCCCACCCATTCTACCTGTTTAAAAAGGCTTGGGTCCCCTGTTACACATACCTATTCTATTCTGGTAAGGATGTTTCACATATCTGCTGCGCCCAGCTCAGTATCCTCTATCAGACAGCAGGGTCAGTATTTACCTTTCTGTAGAGGGAAATGAAGGGCACAAACTAGTACATGGGGAAGCCAATGGAAAGGCTCTTACTAACTTCTTGGACATTGCAGTAGATCCTGAAGATCCTAAACAAGGTAATTATATCATTCCTCTCAGGGCAAAGCTGGTGATCTCTTAAAAACCGAAAAGAGCCCTCCAGTCTGGGGCTTGATTACTTGCACACTTAACTAGTAAACAGCAGAGATGAGAAACAAATGGGGGGGGGGGTCCTCCCTTTCCCCCTTCCCCCCCACCCAAAGTGATGATGCTAAAGTAAGGGTGTTCAACCTTCAGCCCACAGACCAGATCTGGCTCCTGGAACCTGGTCATCTGGCCCACAGGGCTCCCCATGGGTCTGCAAATTTGGTGGTAGGGGAACTGTGGCACAGCTTGCCAGTTACCAAATTTCCAGACCATTGTAGAGCTCCACAGACCAAGTAGCATGGCCCTGTGGCACATGGGACCTGATCCCAGCAGGTGGGGCCCGGTGGTAGTGGTCCCAATCCCAATGGTGGGATTCCCCAGGACCCAATCCTGGCATGTGGGGGTAGCATGAGGCCCAATCCCAGTGTGCAGGGACAAAATGAGGCCTGATCCAGGTGTGTGCGTCTAGGCAGAGGCAGCACATGGCTTGATCCAGTTCATGGGCTGGCCTTACAACACTGACCTGGCCTATGGGGCCAGAAGAATGAGTACCACTGCACTAGAAGAAAAGCTTTTGGACAGCCCTTGCCTATCTGTATAAACACCTGGCAGAGAAATAAAGTGGAATAACAAACTTAGATAAGATGGTGAGATTTTAAAATTAAACCAAGTGAGGTACTGAAAGGTCACACTGTGGGTTTAGCAGCACAGATCATGAGACTGCAGGTCCAGTGGGGAAAAAATTTAAGGCAATAGTCGTTTAGATACTAGACAGGAAATGGTAAACATATGGTGCCATTTTGATGAAGAAGTTGTTGATGTCACATAGCTATTTGTTTGTACAGCAGACCAAGAAATAGCAAAGGAGATCACTGTTCTTTTTATTATTGTCAGGCACTCTGAGTGATCAGGCAGACCAGCCTGAACCAAGTACCACAGCAGCTACACGTGCAGCAACCCGCAGCTAATGAACTGACGGGCTGTTGGGAGCACCACCCATCCATTTAGCACCCACTGAGGCACTGGGTCTGCATGCCAGTCAACAGCTGTGCTGTGGCCAGCCTCCTGGCTCCGGCCCCGGTTCTCCTGGCTCCTGCCCCTGGTTTGGCACTGGTTTTGGACTTCACCCTGTGGATTGCCTTATGGACTGGTACTCAGGATCTGACCCACAGATCTTGACCCTGGACTCAGCTTCTGGATCTCCCTCTGGCTTTGGTATTTGGCTCCTGCCCTTTGACCCAGCCCCAGGCCCTGCTGTCCTTTGGCAGCCTAACCATTTGGCAAGACCACTAATGCCTCAGTCTCTTACAGTTATGTGCTGTAACAAAAAGTTGGTCATAGTAAGAATTGATCATTGGCCTGAAGAGATGTCTGTGTTAAGAGACAAGATGCAACATGGAAGGCAGGGAAAAGAAATGGACCACACCAATAGCTTTTCCCAGCACCTTAAGCAATCTGCAATTTGGATAGGTATTAACTGAAATTTTGAAATGTGCTACTTTGATTCTAGGTAGCTACCAGCTGCAGATCCTTGTGCTGAAACCCATTTGTTAGGATTCCTCACAAAGGGCCAAAAGATAAATCATGCTGAAATCAGTGTAAAAACTGCTGTTTATTTCTGTAGACATTGTAATAGCTCTTCCATAGGAGTGCCAAACCACTTTATCCCTGCAAGCCTGCCAAACCGGTTGGTCTACTGCATAGCCAATATTTCTGACCAGATGGAAAGGTATCAGTGGGAGAACATGGGAACTAGTCATGGTTTTGTAGCTCTTGCCTCCTGGGATGAAAAATTGAAAAATGGTCTGAGGCCAGTTTCTAGAGAGGTCCAGCTTATCCTGCAAGGAAAATTTGTTGCACTACAAATATCTCCATTTCTTTTTCTTAGCTGATTTCTTGCAAACTCAGCTTTCCACAAGGTCTGTCACGTGTGATGCTCATCATGTTGGAGTTAGAAAAAATATGCTTGTTGAGAGTCATGTAAGGTACTGGGGGGCTACCCTAATGGAGAGGAGGGAAGACAGACTTCTGTACCTTACCTGTTAATAACAACTGTTCACACTGCTCTGTCACATCCTGTCTTTAAGAGTTTTTAATAGCTACAGGAATAATTCAGGAATACTTAGGATCCTGTGCTGATGCAGTGGAATAATCCAAATAATAGCCATAATAAAAAATATTCATTCAGTGTTGAGATAGGGAGATAGTGTCGTGGTTAAGACTGGAGTAAGATCTGGGAGGCCGCGTCTACACGAGATGCTGACTTTGCAGTTGTTACTGTGCAGTCATTTAGTACTTGCATACACACTGAAGTTACTGCGCAATAGTGTCCCTGACTGGCTTTTTGGTGACGTTGACTGCTCAGTAGCTTGTTACTACTACACAATAGCACTGCATCACACTTCATACCATGCAATGCTACTGTGCAGTAGTAATGAGCTACTACATAGTTAGCGTCTCATGTAGACATGATCGGGAGATGGATACGATTCACAGCTCTGTCACAGCCTCTCTCTGTGATCTTGTGCAACGTATTTAATATTCCATCTATAAAACATGAATATCACCTATTTGTGTCCTGTCTCTTTGGGGTATCAGCTCTTGAAAAGCCTAGTATAATGGGACTCTGATCTCAGTTGAGGCCTTTGCCTGCTCCTGAGTTGAGTATTGTCTATCTAGAATGGGGCCCTTCAACTTCTGTGTGGCTGGGCACTGCACAACCCTCTGGGCACATGCTATGCCACGTGGCCTTCTCTTCCTTGCTACACCACAGGCAGCCTCCCACTGTACTTTGCCCTGCTGCATGGGTGCCCCTGAGTCCTCTAAGCCGTGGGCTCCCTGGGACCTGTGGACCATGTCCCAGCACCCTGCCCATAGGGCAGGGACAAGAAAAAGAAGTTGGGGGAGGGAGACCACAGTAGCATCAGCAAAAGAGAAATGGGGGAGCAGTGCCCAAATTGCGAACCCAGGGGCTACACATTAACTCCTTATAGACCTCATGCTGCCTGCAGGCCACCAGCTGAACAAGCTTGATCTATAATATTGTTATTTTTCTCAACATTAAAATAGCCCTGAGCTTACTTAGGCAATAATCCATTGTAAATTTTTTTTTTTCGTATTCTGGAATAGCACCGGTAGGATTGTTATGCCTAGAAGGATATTCCAGGGATCAAGCATTTCTGAAAAACAAGGTTTGGTTGCACTGTGCTGAGTGACTTGTAGAAACAGCCCAGACAACAACCCCCTCCTGGGGGTATGTTATAGAGAGAGACTGACCACAGCCAGTGATTATGCCACGGCCTTATCTTTCTCACAAACATCAGAGAACTGATTTTGCTCCTGAGGCCAGGACCTGACAGTCTTGTACATTAGCACTTTTTTAAAGTGATGTCCACTTTTGAAATAGTACCTGTCCTGAGAGTGGTCACTTCATTTGACAAATGCCAGCGATGACAGCTGGACACAATTTTACAAACTCCAGCCTTCTGCTTGCCTTCCTCACCTCCATCCCTCCTTGCAAACCCAAGAGAGGGAAGGAAGGAAGGCAGAAAGAGAAGATAGCACAAAAGACTTTTCAAATACTCCTTATCAAGAAATTTACATTACGGTGCCCCTCTCCCCAAACTCATAGTAGCTGGCAGTGATCAATTCAGACCTTTCACACACAGATATATCACACACCTAAAGAGCTGCCTGCAAGCCTATTCATCTGCACTATGCACACACAAACATTTAATAGACATAAATGCACATGCACAGAACATACAAACACGTTCAGGCACCGGCAAAGCAGCATGGACACAGTTACTCAAATTCAGTGGAGTCCAGTTAACGTTTATATGCAGCACTCCAGTTCCTGACAATAGGTTCGTTGATACATGAGCAGTCCTTTGTTACAAACCAGCACACCCCTCTGTTTTTGCTGTGTCCTTTTTCCTTTTCCTTTTGTGTTCTGTCCATCCTGCCCCAAGTTATTCCTCTACTCATTCAATTCTCCTTTTACATGTTCACTTATTCTCAGTCAGCCATCCAGCCATCCACCAGCCCATTTATCCACCCATCCATTTCTTATTCCTTTCACACCTTTGCTGGTCCTTCCTTGAAACTCTCCATCTATTTCCCGGAACACCTTTCATACACCCAGCTACCATCCCATCCATACCGATTTCTCCTTCCATCTTAATAACTCCATGGAGATAAAAGTTATGATGTGAAACTTGGACAAATAGGGACAGCCAGCACCACCCGAGCTGAGCCTGCAATTTCCTGGCTAATAAAAACATGAGCTTCCTTCAGGACCAGGTCCCCGCCAGGTCATGCCGATCTGAATCTCTCCCCCCACCTTACCCCAAAAACAATTTCATGACACCAGCTACAAGCTCATTTTTTTTATTGCTCCATATGTTGGAAGCACATGGAAATATGAATAGGAGAAATCCCCTTAGCAAGGGAGTGAAAAGCCATCAAGTTTACAGGGTGTTGCAAATGATCTAAGGGAAAACAAATGTTTAAGGCAGACCCAGTTGCCAATTCTGAGTGCATTGTTTGAAACAGGAGGGGGGAAAAACAGGCCAGAGGGTAGTTGTTAATAGGCTAGTAATTTTTTTTCCTTCTGGCCACCACAGAGCAACAACTACCAACTGTTCCTTGAAAAATCTACTTTGAGGGGGCTTTTATTTAACAAATCAAAGGGCAACACTGATTTGCCCTCTTGGAGTGCTGCTCAGTCCAGAGAGAGGCTTTTACAAGGCAATAACTGGCTTGCAAAGCAGAGCAGTGAGTGCATACAGCCAAGCTTGCAGTTCGTCGGCGGTGCTGACTTTTATAAGACACTGCGGAGGCTTGCAACAGACGTGCCTTTTGTAAGCCAGTCCATTAAACAATGCAACCTGATCTAAACAGTTGGTAGGGGGAAGGGATGAGGCCTCAGAAGACCTTGCGGAGTCAGCATCTCCTCTTCTGTAATAAACTCAGTGGCATCTCGCTTCCAACACAGGCAGCAGCGTGTGTACAGAGAATCTAATGCATTGCTACACAGAAGGTCAAAGATGAAGACCTGGGCTGGGACTTTCCAGTGGTCTATGCTGAACTTACTGTGCTCACATGGAATCAGTGGAGAAACAGGATGGCCAGTTCCTGTGATATTATTGTAGCGTTGATTTTTCTTAAAGCCCTGGCTCCCAGAGTCATGTGATTACATAAGACTCTCAGGTTTCCTTTTAAAAGAAAGCTGGTATGGCCTAATGTATAGCCCACAGGAATGATGTTCAGGAGATGGGGGATCAATTGTTAACATGCGTTCTTTTTATCAATTGTTAACATGGGTTCTTCTATTGGCCAGCTGAGTGACCATAGGCAAGTAACTTCACCCCGGCAGACTTCAGTCTCCCTATCTGGATAACAGTACTTGCTCTCTTCTGTAAAGCAAAGCTCCCACCAACTTAAACGGAACATGGTCAGGCTGCAGGAGAGGTGTACTCCCCATTGAATCACGCTGTTGCAAGGCAGGGCTGTGCTACTGAGGAAGAAAATAAGGAAAGCAAACTAGTCGGATGGATAGGATGAGTGAGAAGAAGGTCAGAAGCAAGAAGCTTCTGAGTTACGGATGCTTCTGTGAGAGAAGAGACCTGGAAAAGTTGTCTTGAGGGGATTATGCATAGGCTGGCTGCCAAGAAGGAGTGGAAGGAATTGAATCTGAAAATATATGAGTTTTCTGTTGAGGATTTAGCTAACTTGAGGCATGTGCCCCCTCCTCAAGCCTGATCTTAGCCTGCAAATCTGTAGTTCAAGTGTCTCTACAACTTCTTATGATACACATTTTGTAGTTGGGGACCTTTTGTCCTGCACTGCACAGCCCAGTAGCTAGGGACAGAAATTACATATAAACCAGTGTAAGTGATCAGAAACCATCTCAGATCTGTAACACAACAGAAATTCAATGCACATAAACCACTTTCAAAATGGTGAAACTGGTTTAAGATAAACCTGGATGGATGTAGTATCAGACTTAACTGATTTAGGTTTCTTTGGTTTATTGAACTTCTGTCCCAGATTCCCTCCAGATACAAGTTAACTCACAGTCCCCTCTGCATCCCAGAATGCTTTGCACCTCCCCTACAAATCCCCACCCTCCTCACAGGTAGACGGGCTAGCCTTGGCCCAAGCTGTCTGCTCCAGCCCAGAGGGAGGTGTGCTCTAGTGCCAGCTTCTGGCCTGGGCCACTGCAGGCATGTGGCTGCACTTCCAGAATTGAAAGTAAGTGTCTGTTCACTTGCTTATTAGTTCAATCTATGCAGCTTAGATTAACCTGCAAAGATTGAATCAATTCAGCCTCAGATTTTTTGATTGTCTGTACTTTGCCTAGGATGCTCAAGGTGTACTTGAAAGCCCTGTACCAAACAGAAGTTAAACGTTGGGTTTGAAATTTAAAGTTAGACCCTAGATCTGAGTTTGGCCATTCTGCTATTATTCAGCCAAGGAGACAGTGCTCTGAGGTAGCTGGCTGCTTCCTCCTCAGAGCTGAATATGCATCTCCACAGTCAAACATCTATGCTGACATTGTGGGCTGGAAATAGTTGCTTGGCTAAATTGTCTCATCCCTTATTTCCCCCTCCCTAGCTGTCTCCCTAACTCCCATCTGCAAGAGGAAGAGAATTTAGGATTTATTTTTTTCTCTTTGCTTTTAGTGGCGGGTGGCTGGGAAGAAGCATTAGCCCCACTGACTTGGGCAAGATACACAAGAGCCAGGTCCCAGTTTAAGCACTGTATGTGAAAGGCAGAGGCATACTCTGGCTTATTGTCTTTCACAGTCTATCAGTGCTCTGCAGAAAAAAGCCACAGACATTAAAAGCTTTTAGTAAACCAAGAAGCGCCCTCTTCTCCCCTTTCGCCTCTGGACCCCTCTAGGTAGCTGAAAGGAAAGCTGCACCTAGTCCACTTTCCTAAGTGCAGGGTCTGTGAGTTCATTTGGCTGACTGAGAGGCATCTAGCTGTGGATAAATTTCAAGCAGGAATTGCATGGGGAAAAGCAAGCTGGGCCTTAAAACCAGCCTCCCCAAATCCCCCTGCTGATAGCCTCCATCTGGAACAGCAGGAGCTCAGAGAGGATGGGACAAATCCTTAAGTAATGTAAACTGTGCAATTCTCTTGGTTGGAAGGAGATGCCTGTCTTAGCATACCACTGCTGTTTGATATTCCACCTGCACATCAAGCAGCTTTTCCATGTGCGTGGAGAGTTCAGGGCTCCAGCACTGCTTTGGCCCAACCCTGCATATTGCTAGGGTCACAAAATAAAAAGCAGTGGCTGGTTCCTGCATTCATTACACTGCTCTGCCCACTTGCCTAGGACTGAAGCAGAGGGAATTTTCTTCACACCAAACTCTTCTCAGTGACATATGCAAAGTCAAGGCATTGAATTGTTATGTAACTATATGTCCGTTTTAGGAAACTTGGTTTTGATTTTTTTTCAGATTGTGATGATTTCAAACACATCCAGGTTTGTGATTTTCTTTTTAAAACATTGAAATACATTTTTATGCCAATATTATTCATTTTGTTTTTAAATTAGACCATTTTTCGAAGCTCAAGCCCAAGACAAAATGGTTCAAATTCAATTAAAACAAGACATTTGGATCAACTTGAAAGTAATTTTTTTAAATTTCATTTTGCTGAAAAATTCAAGTTTGGTTCCAAATGAAAATGGAGCAAAAAATGAAATTGAAATGGCTAATCAACCAATAGGAAAAAGAAGCAAATTTTCACCCAGTCCTACTTAAACTGGCCCATACTTATGCAGATAGATGCCTTTTCCAAGCTGAAATACCAACGAGATCAGACTGGCATTATTCTATTCCCAACAATGAAAGTTTCATAGAATAATAGAGAAGTAGGGCTGAAACGGACCTCCAGAGGGAATCTGGTCCAACCCCCACTCAAGGCAACACCATCCGTATCTACAAAAAACGGTTTACTAAAGACTAAGTGTAGACTAGCTAGTATCCTTTGTGAACTAGGATTTCTGTCCCCAAGGTTTTCAATAGGTACAAAGTTACAGTAAAATAATTCAGTTCACTAGACAGTAGGCCTGTGCGAAGTGGCTAGTATTCGCTTCAGATTCGGATTCAGTCGATTTGGGGGACAGTGATTCAATTCGGTGATTCGGATCACTGTCCCAAACTGATTCGGCTAAATCTGATTCGGAAATTTAGCTGCTGCCAAATCTCCGAATCTCTAAAGCAGGCAGGCCCATCCCTCACCACTCTCCCAGCCCAGCAATGGCTGCCCCACCTGACCCAGCTCCCAACACTTGTTAAAACTGCCCCCCTCCCCAGCTCACTGGGTGTTGCCAGGCAAGGGGCAATCCTCATTGCTCCATGCTGCATAGGGGACTCTGCCATGAGCCCCCCAACCTCCCCCTTGCTCCCCCAGCCCCCCCCCCCCCCAGTTGCCCCTCCTGGGCCAGCTCTGGCCCTTTAAGAAAAAAAAAAGAGAAAAGCCCCACACTCACCCTTCCTGCCAGTGGGGGGGGTGATCCCTGCTACCCCCTGCTGCCCCGCACCACGTGGGGGGCTCTGCACAAGCCCCCCAAAGCCCCAAGGCTGCTGCAGGAGCGGTGTCCCAGGGGTTTCTTGGATTTTTTTCCTTAAAGGGCCGGAGCTGGCCTGGGTGGGGCTGGAGGAGCAAGGGGGAGGGGTCGGGGACTCATGCAGCATGGGGCAGTGGGGGGCAGCAGAGATCAGCCCCGCCTCCACCCGGCAGCATCCATTGAATACTGGGGCTTTTCTCTAAAGGGTCGGGAGCTGGGGCAGGCAAGGCAGCCATGGCGGGGGGCTGGGGGAGCGGGCAGGGGTCGGAGGGCTGGGGGAGTGGGGAGAGGTCTGGGGGGGTTGGCAGGGATCCCCCCATGGTCCCCTTCTACCTCCCCCACCCCCTACTTACCAGCTCGGAGTCCAGCCGTAGCTCCCTGCTGCAGCCACTGGGGACTGCCCAAATCATCAAAGCTCTCCAAATCTTTTCTGAAGGTTTGGAAAGCTTTGAATCGATTCGGACCTTTAAATTGGTCCCCTGATTCAATTCGGATTTAGAGATTTGGCCACCGAATTGTGCCGAATCTCCTCCAAATCAAATCACCACCCAAAGCTTTGTACAGCCCTACTAGAGAGCTTCATGTTTAAACAGTAACTTCAGGTACAGATATGGCCTCATCATTAAAGGAATCTGTGTGCCTTCCCTTCTTAACATATTGGATGTGGAGAATGGATTCAATTCATTCCATGCCTGACCTTCAGGTGGATATCATTCAGTTCTGCTGCTATCTAGTTTACCTCACTAATGATGCTCTATCCAGGCCATCACCATAGTAACAATGTAGAAGCAGTATGCTACTTTGGAATTATTCCTCATATCCCATGTGCCTTTTGCATCGGAAAGCAGCAGGCTGTAGTCACACAAGGAAGGGCCTGTGAATACCTTTCCCTGGTGCAGTTCATCATGTTCCCCCTGCCTGGAAAACAAAACACAAGGGATTCTCCATTTCTTGCTTGAAGGGTTTTGGTGACATCTTGTGGTGAGGTCTTTCCTCACAAGTGGCATGTGCACTTTACCCTTAAAATAGCAAAGGAAGCTTATCCAAAATCTTGATCTGTTCAAATCAGAGAGGTCGAGACCTTCCAGCATCGTCTGATCTGTTCCCCCTTCTTGATCCTGGCTGGGTAAAGTTTTTTGCTTCTTGCAGACTAATCATTGAACTTTGTAAGGAGCTTTGCTTCAAATTATCCAAATGAAGAGGCTCAGATATTTTATGGCTCAAGTCCTATGCATAACTTCAAAAAAGGATGTAGGGGGAACTGCATGGAACATAGACCTCATGCGGACTTTCTTCCCAGAGCTTAATGGGAGTTGTAAATGTTTTTAACAGCATGCAGCAATTGAAGAAACTCCTTATCTGGTATTTTTAAGAACAAGGGAAATGCACAGAATAAGTAGCCAGGTTCTGGTCTAGGTCTCCAGTGGGATGACTCTTGAATAATTCCAATGGAATGGGTAGAACTGTGCTGGCTTTACTTCTGCACCATTTAAATCATTCTCTGATCCAACCTTTGAAAAAGGTTGTTTGCAGGCTACAGTGGGGCATTAAGGCACATTCCTGTTTGGCTGCAGAGTGACACAATTCAGATGACCCCATCATAAACCTATGCCTTGCTGAGATCCAGAAGACATAACCTGAGAGAAGTAGCAAAAAGTGTCCCATTTCGTCCCACATTCACCTCTGATGATCAGTGTGAGGGAAAGGTAATCTAGTCTAGAATGGTCCTAGTCTCCATCCACCTTATGCAGAAGAAAGCTCTGAGGTTAGAGAGCACATGGGATTTAAAGGCATCAGATTTCTTAGGACTTCAGCATCATTCTCCACACTTGGCAAGGAAGAGGTTAATGTTCCAAGCAGTGCAAATCTCTGGGAGCTCTGCCCCTCCACAGTTACATGTTTGTATCATCTGTGTAGAAGCCACAAAGCCCAAGTGCCTTTTCTTTTTCCCTCGGAATTTGTCTGTGTTCTGGCTCCCATCCAGTCTCCTGCCACAGTTTGGTCTCCGTCATTGTGAGTAACAGGGGCTTGTTTCCTTGGAGTCTGGGTGGAAACCATGTCGACCTTAATGTCCATGGATGCCATGCATGCCCTTGACTTGGCAGTGTTTGGGCCCGAGGGAGGGGTTGTCAGATTCTGAAGCCTTCTTCCCCTTTCTCAGACTGTGACAGTCATTGTGGGCTGGGCTCCAAACATTCAAAGAAAACACAAAAACAAGGGCAAAAATAGCCAAAAAAAAGAAAAAAGACAGGGTGATAGAGAGATGTCAAGTCTGGAAAGGAGCCACACATGAGCTTCAGGAAGATGAGACAACTTTGTCATGAGGCCCCTGGGAGGGCAGGAAGGATGCTAGCCATCCTGAACTTCACAAAGATACCCTGGGACAGAGTCTGGAGTCTGATCTGAGTGGCATGCTGGGCCATGGAGCAATTTTATGTTCTCAACAGCGCTGTGTTTTCTTGTTGTGCTGCTACATTGGTGATCCTTGACACTCAGCAATGAAGGGAAAGTGCCATGACACCATCATCATCATGCACCCATGCAAAGTTGCTCTGCTGCCATGAAGATTTTATAAGGATAGAGCATGGTCCAGTGGTTAGAGCAAGGGGCTGAGATGGATACATGGATAGAACTGCACAACATTTTTTAGAAGAATAATTTATTCACTGGAAAATGCAATTTGAGGTGGATGAGAACTGCTGAACTTGGTCATTTTGGATGGAAACCAAAAGAAAAAAGTTCATAAAGTTGTGACATTTCCTTTTGGATATTCTGGTGTGTCTACATGTGCATTAATGTGTTTTAGTTAATGCACATTAAATCTAGTACCTCCATTGTGAGGTACTAGGAAAATGCGCATTAGCCTGTCTTAATGCACATTAAATAAAGAGCACAATTTTTAAGTGACAGTTCATGAGCATTAGCCTATTTTAATGTGCATTAACTAAATAGCACTATTTTAGGGCACTTACACACATGCGAGGAGCCTGCTCTGATACGCTAGAAATCCAGCATGTCAGAATACACTTGATTAATTGAGTCTGCTGGAGCATGTAAATTGATGTGCTCTGTCAGCCTAGTGTGTCACATGTTTCAAAAGCACAGCACGTCTCCCCATTGAGAAAATGGAGGCAGTGTGCTTTGAACTAGAATATGTTCAATGTGTCTTAGTTCAAAGGATACCACCACCATTTTCTCAGAGCGGAGGTGTGCTGCACCGCTGATACATGTGTTCCTGATGCGGTGCCAGGCACTTTTAATTAGCATAGCTCACTAATTAAAAGCGCCTGGCGCTGCATTGGAACCCAATGTAAAAATGCCCTTAGTGACGCTTTAATGCACATTAAAATAGGCTAATGTGTATTAAAGCGCATGTATAGATGCGCCCTCTCTAAATGAGACATCATAATTTTTCTTTTCCATTAATGTTTGGTGACCAAGTTGCCTAAATATAAAGAAAGAACTGTAGAAAACATCAGAAACAAAAGATCTCTGTTAATTCCATATTAACTTTCTCTCTGCCCCTTGATTGTTTCTGTCAGTGTGAAAACTGGATGGTTGGTGTCAGCTTGATTTGAAGCGATTAGAATGTATTAGATACCTGGTTCAGGCAACAGACTGAGAAATGAAGGCTCACACAGACCATTGCTTCAGATCTGTGCCTGGCCTTGGGAGGGGGCTGTGGCTTATTGTCTAGAATGGGAAATCAGGAATCAGGATGCCTGGATTCTGTTCTTAGATTCACCCAGTGACTCATTACACACAATCTTGAATAACCCTTTACCTTCTCTGTCTCTTGGCTGCCTCATTAAAACACTCAGAATAATTTCCTAGGTGCCAGAGAGGCTTGATCTACTGATGTTTGTAGACAATTTTAATCTCTCATTGAATGTCTATTGCCATAGTCTTAACCTGATGCCTGACCTACACTGACTTCCAGGCTCATGCAATGAATGTGGAAAATGCCCCTTTTCTTTCTGTCCTATCTCAAAGTATTTAACCTATTTAACCCCTCCCAACCCTCATACTCAAGTCTCTTCCCACTGGTGTCATGATAACAGCAGTGAAGTGGAGGAAAACAGACAGTGCCAGAAAACTTGAAGCAGTAATTGAATGCTTGGATGGAGGTGGAGGTAAGAGGAGAATTGAGGGTGTACCTTTGAGTGAATGCTGAACTTGCCTGCTTTGACAGAACTAGTTGGCAGCTGTGCCTGGTCCCAGACAGATGGCTGGGGCAGCATCCATCCATGTGAACTATAATATGAGCATTCCTCTCTCCTTGCTCACTCTCCAGCCCTGTGCCCCAAGCTATCAGAGGGCAGTTGTGACAGCACACTTGCTTCCTTCCACCCACAGGTGTCCATTTCCCTGCCATCTATACTGGACACTGGGCCCATCTACATGAGATGCTTAACTGTGCAGTAGCACTGTTTACCGCAAAGTAAGCATGTGCGTCTATATGTGCACATACTTACTATACAGTAAACCTTGCTAATCATGAGTAAATTTGTAACATGCAAGTTCAAGTAGCAAACTTTCAATTAGTAACAGTGCAGTAGAGCTCATGTAGACAAATGACTGAGAGCA
The DNA here is from genome assembly GCF_030867095.1 of Alligator mississippiensis. Lineage (NCBI taxonomy): Eukaryota > Metazoa > Chordata > Crocodylia > Alligatoridae > Alligator > Alligator mississippiensis. The sequence goes on from NC_081833.1 coordinate 25,387,435, forward strand.
AATCTGCTCCTGATCAGCCATCCACCAGGGGCCAAGAGATTTCTCCGTGCCCCTGGGAGCTGCCTGCTGCTGGGATGGGCTTCGCCACCAGAACCCAGGTGGGAACTATGTCCCCCTACCCCGGCAGCAGACAGCTCCAAGCCCCCTGCTCCAAGATCACGATTGGGGGAGCGAGGGAGCAGTTTCACCGCTGTGATTGGGGAGTGTGGGGCTGGGAGATCTTTATCTCCCACTGCCAGCTCCATGACAGACAGGCCAGCACTGGGAGATCCTTATGTCCCAGCACCAGCTCTGTGATCGGAAGTAGTTTATGGTCAAATGCATGTGTAGACATGCCCCCTGTGAACTCTATGACTGCTGAATGAGCCGTAACACCTCCAGCAGGCAAAACGTGCTCTAGTGCTTACTTTCCTTCCTCATCCCACAGCCAAGATCACTTAACCAAAGGGCTGGCTCTTGTTCAGACTGATGGAGATTAAAATGTTCTCCACTTTCCCCTGAAAAATCTCTTTGAACCTGTGAAATGGGCATTTTTGAGACATTAACTGAGTGGGTAGTTACCATGATCTAGACAGGCCTGAGGGACTCTCAGCTTTCAACCCCTGCTCTGCAGAGGATGTAGCAGCATGCCCTGAATGTGGCAGAAGTGTCATGAATTTCCAGGGCTCAGCTGAAAACAGTGTTTCATAATTGCTGAATTCTATGACTCCAGATCTATGACCACTTGTGTATTAGGTGGTGAGCAGGCATGTATATTGAAAACAAGTGTACCACTGGTGTGAGGTTTTGGCATTCCCCGCCCCCCGCTCAATCTGCCTCTTCACACTTAGTTCTGTTTCAAGCCTTGGCTGGTGAGTGAGACAGTTCATGTACATGTCACAGGGTGTATCAGAGCAGTTATTTATCTTAGGCCCCTTTCCAAGTCCCTTGTCAGCCCTTTAAAAGGAGACCTGATTGCACTGCAAGGAGGAACAGCAGCAGCAGGGAGGAGCTGTGTAAGAGTTGATCTTGACTCAGGTCTATGGTCTCCTAAGGTAAATCAGTGCCTAAAGCAAAAGTTCTGCAGGGAGCGGTGGAGTATTCTCCCCAGCCTATGATTGTAGGATTGTGCAATTTGTGAGAAATGCAACACACTGTTTGTTCTTGCCTCCCTGACCTGTCTGTCACTAGTTTTGACATAAGCTAAAGATGCTGTGCCTGAACTGAGCTAGGCCTCAGGAAGCTCAGTTACAAGGGAAGGGGTGAAATAGAGTAAAGGTGGCTCCTTGATTCTGCAGTTCAGTCCCACAGTTCAGGACCAGGACTGTTCTCCACTATGTGCACACACTGCTGGTGTGGGGGTGGGGGTGGGGGGGAGATGCTAGAGGTGCTGATGTCATTTACTTTGATCGTAAGCTTGTTGAGGGAAGGACTGTCTTTTTTGCTCTGGTTTTATAAAGCAGCAAGCACAATGGGGCCTTGGTCTAAAATCGGGGCACCTACCAGCAATAGGTATAATACATAATAATAATTTAGAGTGATGCTATTCTACAATAATATGCTGATAAGAGCTTGACCAGATGATTGTTAAGAATGGAGGTTGATGCACTTGGCATGAATATGCTACTGCTTTCCTACACCTCTCTCCTCCTTTGACTCCATCCTTAGGAGAAGCCTTTCCACTGTTTCTTTCTCTTTCATCCATCTCTCTTTCTTGCCATCTATCCTTTTGCCCCTTCCTCAAAATTGTTTTTCTCATCAGAGCTCTTATTCAAGTAAATGAGCAGCAAAAAGGCGGTTGAGAGCTTGCAGCTTACTTCACTTGTGGTTGCTCATTTTAGCTTCCTAATGTGAGAGGAGTTAACAGAGGGTTAATCCATGGAGAAGGCCTCTCATTTCCTCTAGTGGTTCTAAAGGTTAACTCTTCCGTGCCGTAGCCACCATTTTTCTGGTTGGCTGGACAGGAGGCTTAAAACGGCACTTTGCATGCCAGAAACAGAGGGAGAAAAGCTTTTACTTCCAAAAATAACTCGAACAAAACGAGGGGGTCAGGAGATGAGTGGGGAAGGAGAAGCAACTTCCCCAAGGGCCAGCCTTGACTTTTTTCCTCCAAATAACTGGAGAAGGAACACTTGGCTATAATAAAATGCATTCCCCCACTGACAAAGCTAAAGTGAGCAATATGGAGATGTGAGCAGGTACATGATAGTGGTGGGGAAAATCCTACTGTATTTACTCCCTGCTTGCTATCTGTCCCACAACTCCCTTCAGACCCTTGTCTAACCCTATTTATCTCTCCCATTGTCTTCTATCTAGCCAGCCTTAGCAGTAGGGACTGGGAGCATTTCCTATCAGGGGATGGTGTAACAGCTACACTGTCAACTTTTTTTGCTCTCAAACATTTCTCTATCTCTTACCCATCTTTCTTCATGAGGACTTATAACCACTGAGCAAGGAGGTCAGCTTGAACTATAGTTTTAAATCAGAATGGAGTGGCTGAGTTAAGGCATGGTGTGTTCAGAGTCTCAGAAACACCTTCTTATACCCTCCAAGCCAGGTCTGTAATCCCATTTAAAGTCTCTTTACCAAGCTAGAGCTCTGCTTGGCCTGTGCTGTCCTTGAGGCCACCTGTGCTTCCTGGCTCTGTACTGGACAGGTGTAGATGATACTTTGCCTTCATATTCAGTTTTCCCAGCATCAAGGTTTTCTATTAGTAAAGTCATTACTTCCCAACCACCATCATTGAAATGCGGTGACCTGGAATCCAGTAGATGTTACTAAGGGGGAAATTTAAAGGGAGACAGCATGACTAACTTAGATTCTGACAAAACTTATCTGGACATCCCCTAAGTCACTGTACTATGCTGGGAAGGTGTGTGTATGTGGAGGGGGGAGCGTGTCTCCAATATCATGTCCAAAGAGCTTGTAGTGTGGCATGGAGATATTCTGGGTGAACTGATGAATGATAGCTGGAATAAAGTTTAGGAAATGAACCTGAGAGGCAAAAACTCAAGAGTTCCTCTGTGGCCCAGTGATCTGTGGTTAATTTGAGGCATGAGACAGGAGATTCCCTTGAAGATTCAAGTTGTATTTTTCAGGGAGAAGGATGTTCTAGAAGAGGGGTACTGGCTAGGAGGAGATGTCTGTGTCTGTACTGACTGTACTACCCAAAGTACACCTTCTCAAGCACTGTTACGCCCACGAACAGCGACTGAGGAGGAGGAGGACCTGACTGTACTAGTTGTTCGCAGAATTGCTGTGAGCTGCCAATGTGATATGAATGGTCAAAGGGTTGCTGTCAAAATCAGGATTCAAACCTAGTGCAGCTAAGGATTGGCATAACACCTCGTTTGATTAATGACAGAAAGACTTTAATAACTATACCACACACAAGCTATAAAACTAAAAAGATAGAAAAAGACTCCTTTCCAATATTCAGTAAATGAGCTATCACAAAAGTCCTAGTATACGTTAGCTGCAGAAGTGTCTCACCAATGCAGGCAGGAAAAGGTTTCAGTCTTTGCAGCCTTCACTGGGTATGGATTTGTCACCCAGAGTGATCAGCTGGGTCCAGGTTATTTTGTAGTTTGTTTTTTTTTTTAATGAAATTTTTCGTGTTCCAAGCCAAATCAGCCAAATCAAGTCCAAATCCATGAGTCAATCCAGAACCATAAGTGGCCCTACAACCAGCAAACATCCTCCACCCCCATCAGGGGTTTCAGATATTCTCAGAGTCTCTTGACAGGCATCCTATGTGCAGGCCCAAGCCCAGAGGCTTGGGGTTCAGATGCCCCCAAGTTTCTCCTGCTCTTAGCCATATGGCCACAGGAGCACACTGGGGAGTGTCAATACCCATTGTTTAGATGCCTATGGCACAGTGGAAAATCCCCAGCAAAACTCCCGCCAAGTCCAAAGGCTACGCTTGTTTAAACTTTAACAAGTCCTCATAATTGGTTAACCATGCACACCACCCATTGCCCGGTTACAAATTATTCCCACTTGGCAACTAGCAATTGGCTTACTGACTATATAAAAGTAAAAGCAGTTTCCGCCCTCGTTGGAGAACTCCGCACGCATCCTGGAGTATACTTGGCAGACTGATCACCCACCAACAACTCCCCGTCACCGACCTTCCTGACGTACCCCTTTCCCTGCGCGCTCGATAAGCCATTTACAGAATGTCTCGTCTTGTTTCAAAGAGCTCCCGCTACGTTTGTAACTGTGTTTCAAAGTCAGCTTCTTCCTGCGCTGCACGCATCGGCGGCGAAAGTAAACAATCTATTTCACCAATACGCATCTGTGCCTAATTCCACTCCACTCGTCGAAGTACCCACCTGACGTTCCGGGCTCCCGGCCATAGCCCGGCAGGCCGGTCGGACACCACATGGCGTCACGAACAGGATCTGGGGAAGACGCGATGGAGTCGGAACTAGTTAAGAACTGCCCATGGCGCAGTGGGGAGCGCCTAACATCCAACTAGGACGACCTATGGGCGCACATTGTCTATCATCAGGCAGGCAGGAGGAGTTCAAATGTGGTCGCCGGTTACCTCTCCCTCAGAGGAGAAGAAGGAGTCAGAAAAGAGTGGGCCGCCCAACTGGGCCAAAGCTCTTTCGGGTGTGTTATAAGTGGAAAAGGGGTCACGTACAGACCAAGGGACGAAGTGGAAACACTGTCCCTGGCGCAGGTAAAAGCGACGGGCGCGGCGAACCCGACCCCCGTCCAAGAGTTTGCCCGCTGCATTCGGCACATACAAGAAGGTGGGGAGGGGACACCCCCCAACAAGTTTAACTGTCCGACCCTGGCACCCCAGTCACGCGGCCATGAACTGCTCACCCAGCTCTGTGAAAGTTTAGAAGCAGAGGGCCGCACCGCGACTAGGTGGGCAGGCCCCAAATGGGACAAAGGGAAAATGATTAATGTACTGTTCCGCACAGTTTCGCTCCTGTTGCGCAAGAATGCGACCTTAGAAACCCAGCTAGCCGCGGTCAGCAAGACTGCCGTGGAAATGGCGGCACAGCAAAATCCCGAACCGCTGCCCGAAAATGGCGCCGAGGAAAAGGAGAAGTACCCGGGAGGCCCAGAGAAGGAGGAGGAAGAAGGTGGCACCACAAAAGAGCAGGCGGGAATGCAGCCAACAGCCCCGCCCCCCAAGGCGGCGCCGCCCCCAACAACCCCGCCCCCTTATTATGGGGAGGAACCACCAAATGGGAACCTATACCCAGCCCTCTCGCCGGGCACGCCAACGTCCCCAGCGGCCGCTCACCCCATAGCCTTGGTCAAACAAATAACTGACCCGCAAGGCGTAACCCGCACCACCACCACCTACCGTACCCGCAATCGAGCTGAGTTACAAGAGTTGTGCAGGGAATCAAAAATGAAGCCCGCCGAAACACTAGTTATCTGGCTGGGCCGCCTTGTAGTGGAATTCGGGTCTGAGTTATTAGACCTAGAGGAAGCCTGTTTCCTAACCCGTCAGGCCTCATGGAGCGGGGGACACGTTACCAACCTAGCACTGGTAATGGGCAACTTTCACTGGAGCATCCCGCTTCCATCCCTCGTTGCAGGACAAATCGATCACAAATCTCATGCATGGCATGATGGACAGTCGGGAAAAGCCACCACAGAGCAACTCCAGTTAGCTATAATAGGGGTTTCATACTGCTCCTGGAACCCAAGAGTACATCAGTTGGGGCTAAAGCAAGCCCAACGCAACGTGGGGTGGGCCCACCGCCACCTACGAAATCCCGGAGCAGTCCCAGCCACTCTTGAGGCCATAGAAGCCTGCGTAGAGGTTTACGGGGGAGACAGCGCTATCACCCTTCGGCTCCTCCTCAACCCGCTTGCCATATGAACCCCCCGAACAAGACAATGATGACCTAAGCAGCTTACAAGTACTTTAATCCAAAACTGTGCCATCGGCAAGGGGGCATGTCAGTACCCATTGTTTAAATGCCTATGGCACAGTAGAAAATCCCCAGCAAAACTCCTGCCAAGTCCAATGGCTACGCTTGTTTAAACTTTAACAAGTCCTCATAATTGGTTAACCATGCGCACCACCCATTGGCCAGTTACAAATTATTCCCACTTGGCAACTAGCAATTGGCTTACTGACTATATAAAAGTAAAAGCAGTTTCCGCCCTCGTTGGAGAACTCCGCACGCATCCTGGAGTATACTTGGCAGACTGATCACCCACCAACAACTCCCCGTCACCAACCTTCCTGATGTACCCCTTTCCCTGCGCTCTCGATAAGCCGTTTACGGAATGTCTCGTCTTGTTTCAAAGAGCTCCCGCTACATTTGTAACTGCGTTTCAAAGTCAGCTTCTTCCTGCGCTGCATGCATCGGCGGCGAAAGTAAACAATCTATTTTACCAATACGCATCTGTGCCTAATTCCACTCCACTCGTCGAAGTACCCACCTGACATTCCGGGCTCCCGGCCATAGCCCGGCAAGCCAGTCAGACACCACATGGCGTCACGAACAGGAACTGGGGAAGACGCGATGGAGTCGGAACTAGTTAAGAACTGCCCAAGGTGCAGTGGGGAGCGCCTAACGTCCGACTCGGACGACCTATGGGTGCACATTGCCTATCATCAGGCAGGCGGGAGGAGTTCAAATGTGGTCGCCGGTTACCTCTCCCTCAGAGGAGAAGAAGGAGTCGGAAAAGAGTGGGCCGCCCAACTGGGCCCGAGCTCTTTTGGGTGTGTTATGAGCGGAAAAGGGGTCGTGTACAGACCAAGGGATGAAGTGGAAACACTGTCCCTGGCGCAGGTAAAAGCGACGGGCGCGGCGAACCCGAACCCTGTCCAAGAGTTTGCCCGCTGCATTCGGCACATACGAGAAGGTGGGGAGGGGACACCCCCCAACAAGTTTAACTGTCTGACCCTGGCACCCCAGTCACGCGGCCATGAACTGCTCACCCAGCTCCGTGAAAGTTTAGAAGCGGAGGGCCGCACCGCGACTAGGTGGCCAGGCCCCAAATGGGACAAAGGGAAAATGATTAATGTACTGTTCCGCACAGTTTCGCTCCTGTTGCGCGAGAATGCGAACTTAGAAACCCAGCTAGCCACGGTCAGCGAGGCTTACTGACTATATAAAAGTAAAAGCAGTTTCTGCCCTCGTTGGAGAACTCTGCACGCATCCTGGAGTAAACTTGGCGGACTGATCACCCACCAACAACTCCCCGTCACCGAACTCCCTGACGTACCCCTTTCCCTGCGCGCTCAATAAGCCGTTTACGGAACATCTCGTCTCATTTCAAAGAGCTCCCGCTACGTTTGTAACTGCGTTTCAAAGTCAGCTTCTTCCTGCACTGCACACATCGGCGGCATAAGTAAACAATCTATTTTACCAATACGCATCTGTGCCTAATTCCACTCCACTCGTCGAAGTACCCACCTGACGTTCTGGGCTCCTGGCCATAGCCCGGCAAGCCGGTCGGACACCACAGGGAGGAGCCTCCCATTTTCATAAAGTGGGCTTTAAGCCCCAACACCTTGGTGGGTACTAAACCACACCAGAAGAACAGTTATCCCCCGGAGCGCTTAAGGAAAACTGTCTTCATGGATCCAGACACATGGTGTTTCCCTGCCACAAAGACAGGTTAGTGCAGCCCCTCTGGGTGCAGGTTACAATGTTGCAGTGATTTCTCTCTCTCTCCTGGAGTGCACCTTTTACCAGCATTCCTCTTATACTGTTCAATTGTATAGCTTCAAAGCATTCTTTCTTGATAGTTGGTTGATTAAAGTCAGAACAAAGCAGATAGGGAGGGGCCATCACATTACAGCTGCTAACTGCTTCGATCCTGTTTTGGGTTGTCCAATTGTGAAACCTGTTTTTGCAAGCTTTTGATCAGTCCTGAGGTTACACTTCAATCAGATGGGATGAGTCTTGACTGACTAAGTGGGATACCTTGGGGCACTGATTACAGGACACTGTTTTGGGTAGGTGTTTTGACAGTGGGGCAGAACTCAAAGTAGTTGGCATTGGTGAAGTTCTATGGAGACATTTGCAAAACCCCAAACAGACATTTAATGCCTTAATCAAGAAAGGATGAGTCAACAAAAAGGATACAGTCATATAGGGATATGCAGTTATTTATGAATGTTTTTTGCATAATAAAACATTGGGTACGTTTGCAACTAGCACAGGAAAAGAAATCAACTGGGCTTGCTTTATTTTGCATGGTCCCAGTCACAATCTTGCATTTGTGTGCAAGATGCACTGTTGTTTTAATTTCATGCGTAGGTCCAGCCAAGCTTTCACAGTCATCAAAAGGGAAAATTTAGTGCTAAGATGCATCAGTTGGGGTATATCTTGAAGGGCTGGGGAATTATTAATGCCATAACACAAGGCACTGGTAAAATCCTCTCTGGAATACTGTTCCTATTCTAGTCACCTACATTCAAGGAAGATGAATTTGAACAAGAGCAACTTATGAGAAGGGTTACTGGGATGGTAAAGGGAATCAAGAGCCTGTCTTATTAAAAGAGACTAGAAGAGCTGGGCTTTGTTAGCCCAGAAAGGTGAAGTCTGAGAGAGGATAAGATTGCTTTCTGTACATTTTTTTTGTTGGCTGAAAGCAGCTTTCTTCAGTAACCATCAAGCTAGCACTGCTACCAACTCTTTTAGAGGGTGCCAGTTATATGACATCTATAAAGGTGAAATTCAGCTCCTCCTCTTTCCCAGATAGAGAACCTCTTCTTGCCAGGGTCCCATTTAGAGCAAGTCTTTCTCCTTCCTTTATAGTGACTCTCTTCTGACTTGAGTGGAAGGAATTTCAAGTTCAGTGTGCTTCACCTGCTGATAAACCCACATCATAAATTGTAAGGCTGGCAGGGACCTCGGAAGATCATAGGGTCCAGCCCCCTGCACCAAGCAGGAAAGACAACTGGGGGTCAAGTGACCCCAGGAAGGTAACTGTCCAGTCTCCTCTTGAAGATTTCCAGGGTAGGTGATTGCACCACCTCTGGAGGGAGTATATTCCACAATCTGGACACCCTGACTGTGAAGAAGTTTTTCCTAATGTTGAGCCTGAATCAATCTTCCAAGAGTTTGTGGCCATTACTCCTAGTTTTCCCCTTGGATGCCCTGGTGAATAGTTGCTCACCAAGCCCTTGATGTACTCCCCTAGTGTAGTGGTAAGCTGCTACCAGGTCCCCCCTCAGCCTTCTTTTCCTCAGGCTAAAGAGTCCCAGATCCCTCAGCCCTTCCTCGTATGGCTTGCTGTGTAAGACTGATCATACAGGTGACTTTTCTTTGAACTCTCTCAAGCTTGTCCATGTGTTAAAGTGTGGTGCCCAGAACTGGACTCAGTACTCTAGCTGTGGTTTCACCAGTGCTGAGTAGAGCAGAAGAATCACCTTCTAGGTTTTGCTGGAGATGCATTGATTGATGAATGCCAGAGTATCATTTGCCCTACTGGCTACAGCATCACACTGCTGGCTCATATTCATACTGTGTCCTATTATTACCCCCAGGTCCCTTTCATTTGTGGTGCTAGTCAGTTTGGTGCTGCCAAGCCCGTAGGTGTGTTGGGGGTTGCTCATCCCCAGGTGGATCACTTTACATTGCTTGACATTGAACTTCATCAGGTTCCAATGCACCCAACTTGCTAGCCTGTCAAGGTCCATCTGTATTTGTAGCCTATCTTCAAGCCCGTCGTCTTGTAGATGGGCACAACATTGGCCTTCTTCCAGTCCTCAGGGACTTCTCCAGAGCACCACAACTTGTGGAAGAGTTTCGCCAGGAGTTCCACAATTACTTTGTTCAGCTCCTTCACCACTCTCAGATGAAGATCACCCAGTCCTGCTGACTTGTATATGTCTAATTTTTTTAATTGGTCATACACCAATTCTACAGCAATAGTAGGAAGGTGATTATTCCTACCATGTTCATCCTGTACTCTACCTGGCATTGTTTTCCCCTTGGTCCGGTGAAAGACCGAGGCGAAGTAGTCATTCAGGAGTTCAGTTTTCTCCTGGGTGCCAATAACCAGTTCTCCTGAGTTACTGAGCAATGGCCCAACACTCCCATTTGTTTTCCTCCTGTTCCCTATGTACCTAAAGAAGGTCTTCTTGTTGTCCTTGATTCCCATTGCTAATCTAAGTTCGGTCACCACTTTAACATTTCTTATCTGTTCCCTGCAAATGCAGTCCTCCTTGGGGCCTGCCCCAAGCTTCCATTGTTTATAAGCCTCTTTATTCTTTCTTAAGAGGACCGCGATTTCCCTGTTTAGCCAAGAAGGCTTCCCAGTCCCTCTGTTATCTTTTCTCCACGTGAGAATGGACTTCCTTTGTGCTTCAAGGATCCTGTCCTTAAGGAACAACCACTCTGTGCACACCTTTCGCCTTCAGTCCCTGGTTCCACAGCACTTCCCCTACTAGTGAGCTAAGCTTGTTTAAATTTGCATTTTTGAAGTCCAAGACTTCAATCCTGCTATCAGATTTGTCTCCTGTATGTCAGACAGTGAACATGATGGTTTCATGGTTGCTGTCGCTCAGACTTCCCTCTATATTTAAGCTGGTCACCAGGTCGTCTCCTTTGGCCAGGACCAAGTCTAGCAGAGCATCACCTCTGGTTGGCCCATGCACTTCCTGAGTCAGGAAAAGCTCCTCGACACAGGTCAGGAAGGAACATGACCAATCCAATTTGGCCAAGTGTTTCTCCCAGGAGATGTCTGGATAATTAAGATCACCCATGACAACCATATCATGCCTCAGCCTCAGTCAATCAGCCTCAGTCAATTATCGGGTGAACTCCAGATCAAGTTCCTCCCCCTGGTTTGGTGGTCTGTAGTGTACACCGCAACTTAACCTGGAGGGTTTCAAGATGTTCATTTTTGGAGCCAATGTCAGCCTCCAAGGGGGTGTACTTCTCTTTCACATACAGAGCAATGCCTCCACCTTTTTTCCCCATCTGGTCCTTTCTATGCAGGGTGTAGCCCTCTATAGATATGCTCCAGTCATGTGAGGAGACCCACCAGGTCTCCATAATCCCTACTAGAAAATAATGCCCACTGGAGAGTAGGAGGGGTAGCTCTTCCTGCTTTTTCCCCATTGTCCTAGCATTAGTATATAGGCACCTGAGTCCTCCAGCTGAGGCCCTCATCTCCCTGTCCCACTGATGAAGAACTATTCCCTCAGCTCCCACAAGAGTGGCTCTCCCAGTGTCCCTATCTACAGGGCTTACTTGTATGTTGGACATGTTTGAATTTGTGTATCCCCATCCCCCTGCAATCTTAGTTTAAAGCCCTATCCAGAAGATTGGCCATCCTGGCCGTGAACAGGGACTTACCCTTTCCTCGTGAGGTGGATGCTGTCCCTTCCCAGGAGTCCTCTCTCCCTGAAGTGTGCACTGTGGTCAAGAAATCTGAAGCCTTCTCGGTGACACCAGTGTCGGAGTCACCAGTTCACTTCCTTGATGCATCCTTCTCTTCTGGGACCGCAGCCTGCAACAGGGAGCACAAAAGACTACCTGGGCCCCCAACGCTTTAAGCCCAGCCCTCAGAACCCTGTAGTCACTCATGACCTGGTCGGGATTACTCCTGGACATGTCATTAGTTCCCACATGGATGCGGAGCGTGTGGTAGTAGTCGGAGAGCTGCACGAGCCTGGGGATCCTCTTTGCTACATCTCAGGTGCAAGCCCCTGGGAGGCAGCAGACCTCATGGGCTAGGGGGTCTAGATAGAAGATGGGACCCTCAGAGCCCCACAGGAGGGAGTCCCCTACCACCACCACCTTGTGCCTCCTCTTAGGGGTAGCAGCAAGCTGCTTACCTTCTTCCTCTTCTGGTGTCACCATCGGAGCCTCCTCATATGTGGGGAGGGGAGCATACCTGTTGTGCAGGGCCAGGGGAGGAGCAGCCCTGGCCCTGTGTTTCCTGGAGCATGAGATGACTGTCTTCCAGGTCACTCCGAGTGGGTCTTCTTGGTTAGCTATCATGTTGGCCACCATCTCCATCTCTTTCTCTTCTTCCTTCTTCTGGAAAAGGGTCTGGAGTAGCCATTGATGAAGTCTTCGTGGGCCCTGACAGTGCACAGCTGACGTATCTCTTCCTCGAGCTCCCACACCTGGCCCTCCAGAGACTCCACCAGGAAGCACACCCCACAAGTGGGGGTGCCCCTGCCCAGTTACCAGCAGCTGTGCCAGGCAGCCCTCACAGCCCAGGGCTACGGGCTCTGTCTGGGTGGAGGTCTCAGCGATGCCAGGACACCTGTGGGTACAACGAGCCACTGCCATGGCTGAGAGTGATTGTGTGGTAATGGGCTATGCTATTACCCATGAGCTGGCTTCCCCTGTTTGCAGTCCCTGTTTGCTGGCTCCCTGGTCACAGTCATATTTAGCTTTGTAGCAGGCTTATCTTTCAGAGCTTGGGTTGAGTCCCAGGCTTGAGATCCTGCTATTTAGATTGGTGAAGCCTATCCACCAATCAGGAGGCACCAAGGGAAATAAAGTCACACCCCTTTCCTGAGGGGAGGGGGAGAGAAGCTTAGCTGGACCTGATTTAAGACTGCAAACTGTCAGGTCAGGAAGACTTCAGGGGCGGAGCCCTGGAGCGTATAAAAGGAGCTGCGTGCCCGGCACAAGGGAAATGCGTGGGGGACAGAGAAGAGAGAAGAGCGGGGCTTAGAAGAGCTGAAGATAACTGCTCAGCAGGGTGAAGCAGTAGCCCAGGAAGAGCCCCAGAAGACTTCTACCAGTGGGGAGCGGGGGACAGCTCCAGTGGTTAGGCTCTCTGTGCACAACACAGCGCACAGCGTCCAGACCCTGGAAGCTGCATGAGGTGGCTCAGGTCTGCAACCTCTGGCATGCGGCCAGACACACGGTGCACAGGCTGATGCAGGGAGCAGGATCTTTGGAGCCCCTTGGGTGGCTCAGGTCCACAGCCCGCAGCACGAGGCTGGGAGCTCGGTGCAGGAGGCGCTGCACAGAGGGTGAGACACCCTGGGAGCCTCTTGAGGTGGTTCAGGTCTACAGCTGCTGACTCGCGGCAGCAGCTCAGTGCAGAGGACGCTGCCCAGAGGGTCTGAGAGCAGACCGATCCCCCTTGTGGTGCTGCACAAGGCTGTCCGGGCCTCCAACCCCTAGCACAAGGCGAAGTGCCCACTACACGCAGCAGTGCATGTGGCCGTAAGCCAAGGCGGCGGCAGCAGAGTCGGGCAGCAGTAAAGCCTGGCAGGGAACAGAGCTCGACCTGGAGAACAGGAGGCAACCCTCTGGGACTGTGAAGTAGTAAGTTACCCTGGAGAGAGGGTCCCAACAGGGGAGGGACCTCCCAGGGTTGCGAAGGGGCACCACGTGGGCTGCTCCTGGGTGATAGCAGGGCAGCTTAGGAGTCTTAGGGATCTCCCTCTCCTTTTCTTTCCCCCCACTCCTTTCCTGTAGTGGTACCTTGGGAGTGGGGCCCCTGCCCTAGAGGGCACCCAGGTAGTCTAGGATTGCTGGTTATACTTGTAGTCTGTTGCCTTATAGTTTATGTGAATAAGTTGAAGCAATATTTTGTATATTAATAGAGTTATAAGGTTGCCCAGTCAATATCCTTTGTTCTGGGTTGTTCTATGGTTCATCTGTATTTTTAAATAATAATTGGTTGTGTGTGTGTGTCTGTGTATATAAATGGTATAGGGTTTATTGTTTTGTAAATTTGTACATATATATATAATTTATGTCCTTAGCCTTTAATTGTTTTGTTGTAATAATAAATTTGTATATATTTAAGTAATTGATTGACTGGGCCTGACTCTATAGGGGACGGAGGTGGCCGCTGGGCTGTTGTGTCTCTCCGCAGCACACCACCCTGCCAATAATTCCCTCAGTTGGAGAGGGGAGTACAAACCCATGTACACCCAGGCTACATCTTCATAGTATAGTTCCTTTCTGATCCTTACACAAACACATGAGACTTTGGGGTGAGATTTGGCTGCCCTGAAGCAGCACCGCTCTCCACAGTAGGATCACTCCATGGTATGGAGAACGTCTTGTTATTCAGAGCCAATGTTGCAGGCCCTGTGTCACATACTGTCAGAGTCAGGAGCATTGCAAGGAAAAAAGGGTGGGCAGGTGGCCAGAGGGTGTTCATTTCTCAAGCAGAAAATAGGAAAACACTTGTACCCAGTTCATTTAGGGCCCTGGTATAACTAGGGTAGGGTGACAGAAGCAACCACCCTAGGTGCCAACAGGGATGGTGGGGCATGGGAGAAACAACTTTTGCCACATGACTGCAATCTCACCAGCAGCAGCAACCAGAAATCACTGCTGCCCCTGTGCGCAGCAGCCACACCTTGTATTCTTACACTGCTGTTATGCTGGGCACCATCTATGTCCATCTTAGCATCAAAACCATTCTCAGCAGCTGTAGCTTTAAAGCACTGGTATGCACTGATATGTAGTGCTTTATATATACAAGAATTGTTCTGCAGCAGCTGGAAAACAGGCGGGGAACTATGTTTTATGGAGCAAATGTCGGATAGGCATCTTATCACCAAATGTGGCCAATAGTCAAGGAAATACAGTAATGTATTTCCCTTCCAAAAGTCTGTCACCGTGACATGATAAACACAAGCCTCTGCATCTATTCAGCTGTGATCCATCAAGGACGGGACTCACTGTGCCAAAGAGCGGGTGAAGGGAGTTCAGTGCTTGTGTAAACAGGCACTTTAGAGTTCATCTCAAGCTGGTATTACTGTAATTCATTAAAAGTGTCAGACCCCTTTGTAGTTGCAGGACTGGAGAGCCCCTCGACTGGCACCTGTACTTCATCCAGCCTTGCCAGACAGAAAAACAAACAGCCCCAGCAATGTGCAGAGGAAAGATGTGGAGCCCTCATCTCCTGTATTACAGAAGATCTAGCTATTACTGCTGGCCTCTCAATGTTTCTAGAGAGCCCTTGCCATGGGTCCATGACATGCAGTGCTCCTGCTGTTGCTGCGAAATCAAAGTGACTAGCTGTCCTGAATTATCTGAGGTGACTTGTCAGCTATCTCCTGAACCAGAAGAGTCATGACCACATCTGCACAGCTAATTAGCTTATTTGCAGAACCACACTGATGCAGTTCCTCTGACTGCAAGTGGTGGAGACAAATGTTGATTCTGGAGTTCTGTGGTGGGCCTCACATCTGTGGAGCATCTAGGACTGTATCCTGATTTTGGTACCCCAAAGTTGGTCATATTACATATCAGACTGTTCTCATTTCAACTGCTGGTCCATTTCTATCGTTCCATAGTATGTGCTGCTTCTGCTCTAACTATTGAGGCTACCACGGTTGTTTGCAGGGATCAATTATCTTTTGTTAGCCACTAGGGATGGAGAGTCTCTGTACTAGCAGATGCTGCCAAGCCATTGTGTAACAGGAGGGCTGAGGAGATTTTCCCAGATGGAACAGCTTGTTCCCATCCCTCTCCTGGGAAGATCTGCTGTAATACTTAACCATACTTAAAAGGGCACTAAAAAGTCTCCTACTACTGTTCAAGGGAACCTCGACACAGTATATAAACTGTTAGAGGTGTCCAGTGAGTAGTTCAGATGTGGGCTTACAGGACCGTAAACACTGCAGAGGGAGTAGAGCTATTGTGAATAGGTCTGCGGGTTGTAGAATACGAGAAGGAAAATGAACACAAATGCTTGGGGCTTAGGGGAAACCTCTCCTATTGGAGAGAATTGCTCAGCTGTGGAGTTCTTCTTTTGTATGACATCAGATAACAGCTTCCAAATCTATGAGCCACTGCCTGGTATTATCTCTCACTGTGCAGATTCCACATTTGTAATAGGCCTTTGTATAGGCTGCAGCTTTTATTAAATGCTGTGCTGGTTGTTGAACATTGCATTCATGCAGGGGGCTGTCCATCCAAGATATTCATCTTGTAGAGTGTTGTTTTGAAGCATCTGTATCCAGATCTCAGTCATTTCAGCTTGACCCATGCTTTTCTGTCAAGGCTGTGCCCAATGGGGGACTCATTCGATGTTGGCATAAAACACTGTAGGAATAGGTCTGATCTTTCTCAGTGGTTGTCCCATTCTGTTGCTGCCCAGAGGTTTGGTTCAGTTACTTTCCAACAACGGAGGTAGTATCCCATAGGAGCGGTGGGAGGCCCCTTGGTTTTACATGAGAGTTTTCTCTTGCTGCCTCCTATTGCTCAGTTTCCTATTATTAACTCTCAGCTTCCCTCCTCCCCACTCAATGTACTGGCCATTCTGAGTGCCTGACTCTCCTCGGGTATTATGCAGGGAGCCAGGCGCCTAACTCAGGGTTCTGGATTTCAACTCAATGGCCAGGCAGGATCTGGCCCCTTGTGACTGAAAAGCCAGCCACTGAAGGTTAGAGTAGTCACAAGGCTGCTGCATAGCCAGCCTGTGAACAGGTCAGTGTACAAGCAAAACTGCAGAACTGCATACAATTCATTTCACCCAACTATGCCAGGTTTCACTGGTTGCAGCTGTGATTTTATCACAATGGCATGACTCTGGAATTAGAGCAATGTAGCAGGACAGGAACCAGTACCTGACTGCAAGGCTGATGGAGAAGTATTCTGACAATTTAAGTATAATGGAGCACTTTCTAATTCCAGCTTTGTTTGGCATTGCCTGTAAGCACAGTACACCAAACTATGTTACTTGTGTTGCGGACAACAGACAAAAAACTACCATGACACACAAAAACATTTCCTGGTGTAACCAATAAAGCTCAGGAAGTTATTCTCCAGTTGAAAGCACTCTAAACCTATGATCCTGAATATGCAAGTTGCAGCAAGTGATTCTTTCACTGTCTTCAGCAAATGTTAAAGCCTCATCTGCAGCACTGTATCCACTTTTGGGTACCACAGTAAAGAAAGATGTGAACAAATAGTAGAGAATCCAAAAGAGCAACAAATATTATCTTAGTCAAAAAAACATGACCTAGAAGAAAAGGTTGGAAGAACTGAGAATAGAAAAGAGGAGACTGAGGAGAGATTGGCCAAGTCTTCAATTAGGAGAAAAGAGGTTGTTATACAGGAGATGGAGATCAATTGCTTGTGCCCACAGGGGATAGGACGAGAAGTAATCAGCATAAATTGCAGTGAGGGAGATTTAGGCCAGATAACAGGAAGGACTTTCTCACTATGAGGATGGTTAAGCATTGGATGATCTAGAGAAGCTGTGGAATCTCTGCCACTGGCTGTTTATAAGTGCAATTTGTCCAGGAGGATGTAGACATGGACTTTTCTGCCTTGATCAGGGTGTTAACTAGAGGACCTGCTGAAGTCTGTTCCAGTGTTATTTTCAATCCTAACAATACACAGAAGACTGGATAATTCAGTTGTATGCTGAAGTTATATGTTTGCAACCTTTGCAGGAACAGAACTTGAGGTTGTTGGCTTTTTATGGCCAGTGCTTCCATATCTTTCCATACAGTACTTAACACAATTACCCCTGAATATAATAAAGTTAACATTCTTATTGGCTGCATCATCAAATATGCCATGTGCCAGTATGCAAAGTAATTGAAAGCCTTGTACATCAGTCTGAGTCATACCAGTTATTGCTGAGAAGATTGATAGATAGGTCATTGAAGGAAGGTTATCAGAAAGGTCCCAATCAGATCCCTTTGGCTGGGTCCTCGGACTTGCATAGAATCCATGGGTCCCTACTAAAATGCAAGGATCTCCTCTCATGAACACATTTGCAATATGGGGGTCCAGGCTCAAGCAGTTTGGTTTTCTGAAATATTAGAAAAGAGTATGAAACAGCTGGTTTTTGTGTGTAGTCAATGCTCTGGAGTGACATGGGAAACATGGCATCTATTCTTGACTCTGCTAAAGAGTGATTTTCAGTTAAGCGTCCTTTTTTTGTGTGTCAGTGGATAAAATACAGTGAATGATAATAAACCTCCTCCTAAATGTTTTTCAGATCTACAGATAAGTGTTAGAATGAGGTATCAGATACACTTTCAACTTTTGCAACCAGTTCTTTAAATAGCAATATTTTTTGTAACATGGAAGGATAATTATAGGATAATTAAAGCTGATTCAGAAGATAAATGAATCTACATGATCGTGCTGATGCTAAGTCAAAGTCAAACATGAGAATGAAAAAAACATTAGTCACCAAATATCCATCAAAGTATCCACCCTGGGAAATAAAAAACATAATTGCAACATGGTTTTAAGAGGATTTGGGATTTCGGGGGGGAAGAAAACAAATGCCAAAACTACAAGGAAAACAGAAACCACAAAAAAACAGGTTCCTGACAAGTTCCTGTGCAACAAGGTTGTTTTAAGAACAGGTTAAATAAGCACTTGTAGGGGATGGTTTGGATAGTAATGATCCTTCTTTGAGCAGGGATTTGGACTTCCTGAGGTCCCTTCCAGCCCTATTTTTCTATGATTCCATGAAATATAAATCATAAACTCCCAAAGAGATGTCTTATAGCTCTGTCAGCATATGCCTGTATCATTTGAACTAATGGAAAAGTTAATGCTGACAAGATTTCTGCCAGCATTACTTCAATTCCTTAACACAGGGATCACCCCTTTGTGCTGTACTTATC
The DNA here is from genome assembly GCF_030867095.1 of Alligator mississippiensis. Lineage (NCBI taxonomy): Eukaryota > Metazoa > Chordata > Crocodylia > Alligatoridae > Alligator > Alligator mississippiensis. The sequence goes on from NC_081833.1 coordinate 25,405,943, forward strand.
CAATGCCTACCACAATGGGATCTCGATCCATGACTAGGTTTCTTAGGCATTATTTCAACATAAGACATAATAAATACAGGAAACCTATTTGCTATGTATTTTATAAATTAAATCATTATTCTCAACCCTAGATGTTCCAAAACAGTGATTCAGGACTCAAAAAAAAAAATCATGAGATTTGTTTTAAATTCATGATTTTTTTTAAATATTACACATTTGGGATACTTTGTTTTATGGGTTTTTTTGTACCTTTTGCTCTACACTTAAGACAGATATTCCAACTTCTCAACAGTGATAGCTAGAAACTTACTTTTATTTTCTTAATAAAAACTTGAGATTTTCATGACTCGGAATCGGAGGCTTTGATCATAATATCTGCAACAAAATTGTGGAAGTTAGCAACACTGTAAATCCCAACACATTGAAAAACTTATCAGAAAAACTAGTTTGATGAGACTTACACAATTTAAGATGTCCAAAAATCTCATAAACACTTATAAACAATTCACCACCTAGAGCTAAAAATCTCACCATACAGCTGCAGGGTCTTACCATCTTTATTATTTAACATTTAGCAGTCAGAAATGTTAAGGCCACAGGGAACATTAGATCATCTAAATCACACAAGACATCGAATTTTATCTTGTATTAAACTGAATAACTTGTCTTTTTGGCTACGGAATATTTTGTAGGAAGGCATCAAGAGACAAAAAAATCCTGTCTCCTTCGATGGTTTATTCCATTGGTTTATTGGCCCCTCTGAATATACTGCCAGGGGTTTGTAGTCTTCATAGACAATACAGACTGGGTATCTTTCCCCAAAATGTTAACAGAGCTCTGCTCCTGCAAAATGCCTACACACCTGCTTCACTTTATTCATACCAGATGTCACATTAACAAAGGCAACTTTCCCTCTCTCCTGTTAGACTCCAGCCTTTTATGCAGGCTGGAGTCTAATAAGTCACATCTGTCCCCCTAAATCAGGAACAATTAAGATGCAGGTTACAACACCTTTTAACAGGGTAGGATACCAAGTGGGATCCTGTCACTGAAAAAAAAAAATCCACTATATTCACAGGAATATAATTAATGCCAGCTCACATGGGCATATGGAAAAACAGACCTTGTCAAACAAGCCAGATTTTATCCTTTCTTGAGATTACAAGGCTGGTTTGTAAAGATAACAATGTAGATGCAATAGACATGTCTAACGGATTTGTCTTAGGACCACATGAGATTCTGATTAAAACATCAGCACTCTGCTTTTTCTGTTAGCAGCAAAAGCCCAAACAAGAACCAAAAGCTGAAAGCCCGTTTCAAGACAAATTAAGATTAGGTACAATTTTTACCAGCAAATGTGAATCATCATCAGAACAAACTACCAAAAGAGGATATATATTCACCAGGGCTCAGTGTCTTCTACTTAAGACTAGATGTCTTTCCAAAAGAAATAAGTCAAACATAAACAAGCGAACACAATTTCAAGGGTGAAATACAATGGCCTGTGTTCTACAGCAGGTCAAACTAGATGATCCAGTGGTCACCTTTTGACCTTACGTCCTCTGAATCTTTGGCTATGTTAACAGAATATACTGCTCTGTATTTGTGTCAATCCTGTCTCTCAGATTGATCAGAGAATTAGTGTGGGCCATGGTTCTGAATAAATAAAATAGCCCACTTCCCTCTTGATATGGTGTGTATATATGTATGTGCAGGGGGTGGTGAGTGTGTCGGTGATATACCAACTTCTAATCTGCTCGCTGGAACATGAAAACAAGCCTCAGCCCTCAGCTCTGTATTTGCTAATAAACCATCTGGCATTGCTTATTTTAATTGCATTGTGCTCCTATTTAGGAGGCTTCAAATTGAGAGGGTGCCCTAAATTCTTTTGCACAGCATTTGGCCAGGGATAATTGTTCTGTTCAAATGGCAGGCTTGGTGCGCTGTGGCCTTTGATGCCATTCCAGGGAAGGCAGGTGCTTTCAATATTCACCATGTTAAGCCTGCTTGATAGGGAAGAGTGTGCAAGACGCATGTCAGAGCAGGGGGAAGTAGGTGGAGGAGACATCCAAACCTCTCCCAGAGTTGACACAGAGTCCTTGCTGCTGCCAACGTTGCCTGGCCTGTCCTCTGCTGAGAAAGGAGCAGTCACCTCTCTGCCACACCTACACAGCTTTGACAGCGTCTCAGTTCCCCAGGGCCACGAAGGAGGCCCTCTGTGTCCTCACTGAGGTGATGGTAAGGTGGTTCTGTGCAAGGGTCTCTGATCTTGGTCTGTGGCCCCCTCCCCTCTTGTTCCCATAGGAGGCTTGTCTAATAGCTTAGAACATTTTTTGTGCTCTACTCTCTGTCCTTGTCAAGGTGTCAGCAGTGACCTGTTCCCAGAGCTGCCTTAGGGCCAATCTATACTCTGTCATGTGTTGTCAGGCTGTGCCATGGCAGCCCACTTCTCTCTCTCTCCCCTCCTGGCCTTTCCCTGTCTGTTTCTCCCCTATGTTCCTGCATCTTTCTCCCTTCCTAACTCTTTCTGTCTTTTAGAGGGTTTTTTTTCCATTTCTCTCCCTTGTTTGATCTATTCTTCTTCCTTTTCTCCTTTCCTTCCTTCTCTCCACAACACAAACACATCCATCTAATTCTTATTATGCCTGTTATTATCAAAGGGCTGCTCTGAAACATTTTCACTCTCATTTGGTCTAGCACCTGGGCACTAAGCAATCAGGTGAGGTCGCTAGCTGTGGTAGGGACCACCCACTCTTGCTTTTTCTTTGTCAAATGGGTGGATGTGAACATGCATCCATGAATGACAGTGGAGTGCAGGAAGTAGCAATAGGTCTGAGTGCTTGCAAGCATCCCCAGTCTTGGCACAGGTATCTTCCTGTGCCCCCTGCAAACCTGTCAGCAAGCAATAAGAGAGGGCCTGACAATATGCCTACACTAGTCTAATGGTAACAGGAAACCCCTGCCCCTGTTACCAGGAAGGTGGGCGAGTGCAGGAAACTCAGGGCTAGAAATAGCAGCAAGTAGTAGCTGCTCAGATAGACCCAGCCAAGGACTAAAAAAGAGCCAAGCTGTTAAGATGTGATTAGAAGCACCTGGCTCCTGGGTGCAGGAGATCCAGTTACATGACCAAAAGAAAGCTGGTCTTCAGCACATAAACCCAGTCCTGATCATGTAAGGGGCAATATGGCCCTGGATGGGGGTGGATAGGGAGCTTCCAAGAGATAAATCAGCTTGAAAAAGGTACTTGGGGGTTAGAGGCTACCCAGCCTAAGAAACAGGACTTGGGCCCCAGAGTGGTTCATGTTTAAGTTAGAACCAGTTGGTTGTTGTTTTCTGTCAGAGTTTTTCTACCAAAGGACTAGATTGTGACTATAAGGAAGTGGGGAGGGAGAAAGAAGAGGAGGCAGTGGCCACAGGTGGGGGTACCTGTGTGGTACTCCCCGCTATCGGTGACAGGAGCTAGCCCCGAGCTAGAGGCTGAAGCAGGTGGAGTGAAGCTGGAACCCTAGGAGTGCTGCTGCCAAGTCAGGCCTGATGCCTAGGAGCTGAGGTCTTTGAAGGCCATGACAGACATTACACTTTACAATCCTATAGGGTGTTACAACCTGTAACATGATACACGTGCATGGGGTTCAATCTCATTTAGGGGTCCAATCCTTACATGATATCTAAAGCTTGATGAATTTAGTTTAACTGAACCAGATATAGTTGAACCAGGTTCTGTAACATCTATTACACAAATGTGATTTAGGGTCCGTCTGCATTGAGAGTTACATAGTTTGTCTACTAGGTGTAGCTCCAGAGCCCTTAATTTCTTAGCTCCATGCGTCCTTGTTGTATGTGGGTGTGAGTGAGGTTAAATAGATAAAGCAGATTCTGTTACTGGAAGTGAAAAGTACTCAATTATCACATTGATATTTGCTAGGGCTGTGTGACGCTTTGGATGCTGATTCAATTCAGAGGAGATTTGGCCCAATTTGGCTGCTGAATCTCCGAATCTGAATCGAATCAGGAGATCAATTAAAAGGCCCGAATCAATTTAAAGCTCTCTGAATTAAATCGAACAGCTTCGGCGATTCGGGCAGTCCCCGCTCACTGCAGCAGGGAGCTGGACCCAGACTCCTTGCTGGTAAGTAAGGGGCTGGAGAAGGGGGGAGGGAACCATGAGGGAACCTCTGCCAGGTCCCATCCTCTGCCTGCTCCCCCAGCTCCCCTGAGTGCCCCCTGAACCTGAAACTCTACCAGGATGGAAGGCTGGAATCACCATGTAATAGGGGGCCTTCTCAGGGCCAATTTAACCGTGGCCCACCCACCTGTTTCTGGGCTAACCACCTGCCTTCTCTCCTGCCACGCCTTGTTGGAATTAATTAATAGATGTTAATAAGCAGGAGGCTGCCCATTTCCCACCCCGATGCCAGGGGGCACTATCTGCAGCTCCATCCCTCCCCTACACTGCAGCCCAAGCCTCGCCGATGACATCCATAGTTCTCATAATCACTGGCCCCTCCCTGGGCCCCAGAATCCTACTGTTGAACCCCTCTATGATCCCTCCATTCCGGTGGCCTAATCCGCCTTCATTCTCAGCAGACATGGCTCCTTGAGCTGCTTCCCCCTCATGGGTGCGGTCCCCTGTCTCCCCACTCACCCCAGCTTCCAGCACTTGAGAGGAAAAAGTGCCCTGGCTCAGTGGGTGCTGCCAGGCAGGAGGCGATCCCCACTGCCCCCTACTGCATGGGAGGCTCTGCATGAGCCCCTGAAGTGGGCGGATATAAACCTGATTTATCCGAGGGATAAATACTGAAAAATGCAATGTACTCCACCTTGGGGGGGGGGGGGGGAGGACCCACAGCACACTTATAGACTTGGCAGTGCTACACTCGCTAGCACCATGGCTGAAAGAGACTCAGGGATCATGACTGACCACAAGATGAACATGAGCCACCAATGTGATGACATAGCTGGTAAAGCAAACAAAACTCTGGCTTGCATCCATACATGCTTCTCAAGTAAATCTCAGGATGTCATCCTCCCGCCATACTCGGCCTTGGTGAGGCCGCAGCTAGAGTACTGCATCCAATTCTGGGCTCCACAATTCAAGAAGGATGTCAAGAAGCTTGAGAGAGTCCAGAGGAGAGCCACACGCATGATCAGAGGGCAAGAGAATAGGCCTTATGAAGAGAGGCTGAGAGCTATGAGACTCTTCAGCCTGGAAAAGCACAGGCTCAGGGGTGACCTGGTGGCTGCCTATAAGTACATAAGGGGTGTACATCAGGATATGGGGGAACATCTGTTCACCAGAGCGCTCCGAGGGATAACCAGGACCAACAGTCATAAACTCCTTCAAGACCATTTTAGGCTGGGCATAAGGAAAAACTTCTTTACTGTCCCAGCCCCCAAGACCTGGAAAAGACTCCCTCCAGAAGTGGTGCAGGCACCTACTCTGGACTCATTCAGGAAATGTTTGGATGCTCATCTTGCTGGGATCCTTTGACCCTAACTGACTTCCTGCCCCTAGGGCAGGGGGCTAGACTTGATGTTCTTCAAGGTCCCTTCCAGCCCTAATATCTATGAAATCTATGAAATGTACTGAAACTGCTAGTTTTCTGCCAGGAAGGTCTGCAAACTCAGATCTTCCAAATAAAGATGTACCATTTGTTCTGCAGGCCAAATTTGTGTGCCCCTGGATCTGTGCATGGGGGAAGGGCGGGCTGCCACTGAGGGCTGCGGCTGGGGTGGTGCTGGGCTCTTCCTGGTGGAGGGCTGGGGCGGGCTGCACTCAGGGTGGGTAGCAGCGGCACAAACACCCCAACATTCACTGTAGCCCCCCTCTCCCCATAGCAGCTCCACTGCCGCCCACCTCGAGTGTAGCCCTGGCCCCAGCCTGCAGTGGCAGCTCACTCTTGCCTCGCATGCAGATCCAGGGGCACGCCCCCACTGTGCCTTCCCAAGGTGTGCATAGCAGTGGGAGCTATGCCTACCAGAAAGCCACTCATGGCAAGCACAAGTCCCGTGCCCCACCCCATCCCGGCTGTGCAGTGTCTGACCCTGTCCGAGCCCCACTCCCTCCCCATAGGCGGAGGAAGAAAATATGATGGGAGTGGGGGTTGAGCACTTGTGTACACACACCCCAATCCAGCAGGTATGTCTGTCATGCAGAAGGGGTGGGAGGAGCAGATCAAGGCCCCCACAGTGAGGGAGGGAGGGAGTGGGGCAGAGACAGGCAGAGACTGGGGTGAATGGGGCCCTGAAGCTGGGGTGGGTTGTGGGATGCTTGGAGCTCAGGTGGCTCCTTCAGGGCTACAGGATGCTCCTGCCACTGCATGCACCCCCCCCCCAGGGGCCCCCCGATCTGTGTGCAGGGCAGAAGTGGCTGCCACTGCAGGCTACACTCCACACCCTGCTGCCAGTGCCCCAGGAGCAGTGCAGCACCACATGCCTCCTGTGCGCTGGCTGCAGCACCTGCTGATTGGCAGGAGGCACATGGCATTGTGAGACTGTGGGGGCCTCAATCTGCACCCCCTCCCTACACACCTTTCCTCACAACAGCCAGACTAGGATATATATATTTAATGCATATATTAATAATGTATTTAATATTAATTAGCATAGCCTGCCTTATATCACATAATTGGTAACATTAAAAACAAGGAAAAAATATAAAAGGAGTACATGAGCTGAAACTTTGAGATAGAAGGGGTACACTTGTTTAAAAAAGGTTGAAAACCCCTGGCAAAGGGCAATGTGTTGTTTCCTTTCATTCTCCAAGCAATCACCCTTGGTTGGGAGGAGTGGGGGCTGATATGCTTAAAAGGCAAGCTTAAGCTGGAGTGTGACACGTATTGAACCTGCTAGTTCTCTGCCAGGAATCATGGCAAGTTCTGCAAACTCAGATCCTCCAAATAAAGACGGTTCTGCTGCTACCAACACTGTACTAACACTGAAAATTCAAGTATATGTACAGATACAATTCAACGCTGTCATGGTCTCTGCAATGGAAGGGGCAAAACTTCCATTTATTATACTAATAAAAGTCAGACTCCATATTAGAGTCAGTGAAGGAAGTGTTAAGGTAAGAAAAAGAAAAAGCTTTTTCCTCTGTAAAAAACAATCATAGTATGAGCTCTCTTTATGTTGTAGCCAAAGACTGGTTTTTGCTGGGGTAAAAATGATGTAGGTTGCTGGAAGCATTAGCACTCTTAATGAAGGAATTTTATGTTAATATCTGTCTTGTGTACTGTGCAGTGTGAGGAATTAATATTTTTAAAGAAAGAAAAGTATACAGACCATCTGTACAATTCATCTCTATTGTTTTCTAGTCTGATTCAATGAATAAAGGAAAGCAGCAACATGCAATCCAAAGTGCAAAATACAAGGGTTTCAAAGCATTTTGTAGACAGAATTAAGCCTCAAAATGAGCTTCTGAGTAACAGTGAGGAGGTGGCTGAGATTTTATGGTCCTATGTGTTATGCCCTGTTAAATTTGTCCTTATGCTAACCCACAATAATTTTACCTGTATAACTAGAAATACAGGCTGCTATAGCCAAAATAAGAATGCCCAGACAGCCTTTAAATTTCACAAGGAAATGGATAGAAACTGGAAGGCTAGCAGGTAGGAACAATTAGTGAGCAATCAACTTGGTAATTGCTACCACTGTGAAGACCACTGCTACCACTGTAGTTGCTACCATTGTGCAGACCACTGCTTCTTTTGTCAGAGACCTGGCACCATTGTCATTTACTGAAAGGGCCCATTCTCTGTCTAAAATCATTGCAAGCTCTGGAAAAATAGATCCTCCAAATAAAGAGGGTTCTGTTGCTGTGCCAACACTGAAAATTCAAGTATGTGTAGTGTACAAATGCAAACATTTTCACACCTCCTCCTTTCAAGCAAATGGGGAGGAGGAGCTCATTTCATATCATATCAGGCCATGGTCACCTCTAGTAACAGTCTTGAGAAGGAGGAACTGATCATGGTCTTGCTTGATTTGGAGGAGAGGGAGATGGGTCTCGAAGAAGCAGAGATGGATTTTCTCCAGGGTTCTGCTATTTTTAAGCTTGGCCAGCTATCAGTCTTGCCTCACAGTACTTAACCATTGTCTTTGAGTGCACTGTGTTCGCTTACAACTACTTTGTTATGCTTCCTGGAACAAATGCTTGCTTCTCAAGGACTTTGAGTGCACTGTGTTCACGTACAGCCATTTTGTTACACTACCTGGAACAAACGCCTCCTTGGTTCAGAGTACCATCCCATGGCCTTTGAGCACACGTGCTATCCTATAGCTGCCTTGTTTTGCTACCCAGTAAAAGTACTTCATTTTAGCCCCGTATCTCCACGTTGTACCCCAGAGGACTATGTAACTGTATTCTACCTCACTGCTAATAGGTCCCCCCACCCCAACACTAAGCCCCCCACCTCCCCCCCCCCCCGCCAAAAAAAGAAACCAGGGTCAGAATAACAAGCAAATAAATGTTATTCTTTAAATAGAGGCAAGCTTTAATTTACTATACCTACCTAAATACAATTAATTGCAGCTAAATTAAAGCTAAGCTATTAAAGCTATTTAAATCTTAAATATTTAAGCTTTTAATATTCATGTATTTATTTAAGGTTAAATATTTAAGCTTGCAGAGTATTTATATTAAAGCCAAGTAATTAAAAGCTAAATTAAAATTAAATGGATATATTTTTGTCTAAAACAGCACTACCCAAAGCATAAGAATTTGAAGTACATGAATCTACTCTAAAAAACATCATGGCATGTAAGCACCATCCAGTGGTGCTATGAGGTACATAACTTAACACTGAATCAACATATATCACCCTCCTAGACATCAGCATGCATCAAAATCAGATGCAGTTGAATCCTCATTTAGATTAAATCACTTGCATGTGTATCAAGGTTTGAGAGTGGACCAAGGCTGAGGGTGCCGCCAGGGAAAAACGGGACTAAGGCCAGGATAGCCGAAGGCCTGACAGGTGCTTGGAAGCCTGAGTGGGTACTCCCTCAAAGGGGAAGTGCTCAAGGAAGGGACATTAAACCCAAGGTGAGGTAGACTTAGCTGTGAAGGCAGAGCTGATCACTGAGGGAATCAGTAACGCTATTTCTGGCTCCAGGGACTGCCTCCCCCACATCACTAAAGCTAACATCAAAGTCATGGCAGGTGAGAGACTGGCGATGAGGTGAGGCTGGGAAAGAGCTGTCAGGCAGGTTGGAACACAAGCGGAGCACTAAATGTTGGGGTGGTGGACCCCCAAGACCTGCTACAGTAATGTGTAATAACTAAAGAACACTTGCACCTAAAATTCCTTCTTATATTAGAGGCCAAGTAAGCCAATCACTAGGATTGTGACGTCGGTGGGCCTTACGTCCCGTACCACCCTTCGTCCGGTAGCCCCTCCCCCTCATCTCGCCTGCCACAACTTGGATGTTATAAGTGATTCGAAGGAGGAGTTCAGTGGAGATCTTCTGCCAGAGGGGCTTGCCCGACGTGGGGGGGTACTCACGGTTGGGTCCTCAGATGTTCCACGGGGCTCCGCCACCCCTACACCCCGTCCACTCACCAACCGGTCACCTGTTGATGGGATGGTCGTCCGCCGCTACTTGCAGCCCTTCTTACTGACAGGCCTTCCCGAGACCAATGGTCGTCTTCAGGCAGCCTGGCTCAACTTCCGCCTGACCCGGCCGCTAGCTCAGGTCATTTCTTTTCTTCTCTCCCCTGTTCTCAGAAATAATACTCCTCGGGAATGGGGGGGACTTCCCAAGTCGCTGCTCTGGACCCGGCAACCCCTGGGGATCACTCCTCCTGCCCCCACCGGGGTTTCCGGCTCTCACCTCAGCTGCTGGGCTGATGCCCAGTTGCCTGCCTGAGGCTCTGGCTCTGGGGAAGCCGCAGCGGCGTGCTGCATGCCTCCTCTCCCCTCCTCTGGCTTCCCCCTTCCCGTGGGGTTTGCTGGGGTTTTTAAACTCCCCGCAGCAGCCGCCGCGGCTGCCGCAATTGGCTCCGCTCTTCCCCTTATCGGGAACAGCTGTTTAAACAGCCGGCGTAGCACCGGCTCGCGCGGCTGTAATGGTGGCTGCAGCTGCTGCCGCGATCCCAGCTCTGACACTGCCGCCGCTCCCGCAGGTAAGTATCTTGGCCCTGGATTTTCTTGAAGGGGTGTTGCTGCCCCCCAATCCTGTCTGTCCTCCGCCTGCGTCCTTGACGGCGATGGGCCGCCGTCACAGATTGAGATAAGGACCCTTTTTTCCCCAGGGTTCTGCTAGTGTCTAGCTGTGTGATCCTGGGAAAGTTACTTCTCTTCCCTATGCCTCTGTCTGTCTTCCCACTCTTTGTCCTACATGCTTGGACTATAAACTGTTCAGGACAAGAACCATGTCTTACTGTGTGCATTCACATGACTACAATTAAGCCTTTAAACTGTAATATGGAAGTCTTTGCCTTGTAAATTTTTCCCTTCAGTACCAAAGCATTTTCAGTATAGTAGCTGGTGATTACTTGAGGTTTGCAAAGCACTGGGAATGAGAAAAATACAGAAGGGCTAAATATTGGGAATACACTGACCAGTGCTGGAAACCCAAGTGGAGTAGAGACTAGGCATTCTACTCCACTACAATCACCCTTCAATGTAACTGTTAGGGCTGTGAGAACTTCGGGTGGTGATTCGATTTGGAGGCCGAATCTCTGAATCCAGATCAAATCAGGGGACCAATTTAAAGATCCAAATTGATTCAAAGCTCTCCGAATCTTTTCCAAAGATTCGGAGAGCTTTGATGATTTGGGCAGTCCCCCGTGGCTGCAGCAGGGAGCTATAGCTGACTCCAAACTGGTAAATACTAGAGACAGGGGAGTGGGGAGGGGACCATGGGGCAGACCCCTACCAGCCTCTCTGACCGCCCCACTCCCCAGCCCCCTCACCCCCACCTGATTCCCCAGCCCCACCCCGTCATGGCTGCCCCCACCCACCCCAGCTCCCAGTACTTTAAAAAAAAAAAAAAAAGCCCTGGGTTTGTTTTTTTTTAACAAGTGCCAGGAGCTGGGATGGGTGAGGCAGCCATTGCTGGGCTGGGAGAGGGGCGGGGGATGGGCCTGCCTGATTCAGAGATTTGGCAGCAGCCAAATCTCTAAATCAGATTCGGCCAAATTGAATCAGGACAGTGATTCAAATCACCGAATCGAATCGCTGTCTCCAAAATCGACTGAATCTGAAGCAAATACTAGCTGCTTCACACAGGCCTAGTAATTGTCATAGAGTCATAAAAAATTAGGGTTGGAAAGGACCTCAGGAGGATATCTAATCCAACCCCCTGCTCAAACCATTACCATCCCCAATTAAATAATCCCAGCCAAGATTTTGCTTACCATCATTTTAAAAACCTCCAAGGATAGAGATTCTGTAACTTCTCTGGGTAACCTATTCCAGTGCTTTATTACCTTCCTTGTGGGAAAGTTTTTCTTAATATCTAACTGTCACAGGGAAGATGCCGGGGGGAACCCCGGGGACAGGAACCCATGGAGGGAACCAAGAGTAAAAGAAAAGAAAAAGAAAAATACTTACCTGCAGCAGGACCCGCAGTGAAGCTGGAGCCTGAGGAGGGACCTGCGCGGCTCATTAGCCGCACCTTTATACAATTACAGCTGGCCAATAACATCAGCTGCAATCACCGGCCTGCAGAAATAAAACGGGCCCCTGGCAAGGAGATGGGAGGAGGAGCGACGCCGGTAGAAGCACCAGCAGGAGAGGTCCTCCCCAAGCTCCTACAGGGGACAAAGAAGCCAGAGGCTGCTGCTCCCAGGGGGGAGGAAGCATCAGAGCACGCTGCAGGACATATACCCAAGACCGGGAACCCAGACTAAAAGGCAGAGCAGGGCAAGAAGATCCCAACATCAGGGGCCACAGCAGAGGAGCTGGACAGACCAGCACATTTAAAGACGCCAGACCAGGTGGGACCATTGAGGGCACCAGGAGAGCCGAAGAGGCACACCAGGTGGGAGACGGGTGGCAAGAGCAGCGTGAGGGGCTGCGAAACACGGCCCTCAGTGGCATAGAGCCGACCCAGCAGGTGACATAGGGCAGGCATCTGCCAGAGGACCCCAGCAGGTCTGGCAAACCCAAAGGTTGGGCGACGAGGGAAAAGAAGTAAGGAGTAGCCCGCAGGCTACTGCAGACACATATAGGGTCATACATAGGCCATTAGTATCTGAGGGTGGGTAGGGCGGATTAGGCTGTGGGAGCTGGAAAAAGGGGCAGCTGGGCCCCTCAGCATGTATTAGCAATTTTCCTTTGTATTTTATGTTTCTCACTATCAGAGGGGTTAAGGAGCAAGGCTCGTGGAGCCCGATTGTTAATTGAGCCTTTGGTAGTGGGTAGCCCCAGGGAAAAGGGGATGGCCCCGGGCTGTGGGTAGAAGATCACGGGCTGTGTACCCATGGGCAGAGAGGACCACCTTGGTGAACATATTCAGGGACTCAACAGTCGGGGATCAGGCCAAGAGAACATTGGTGACCCGTCAAGGTTGGGTGTAAGGGCGAGGTAGAGGGGAGGTGGAGCCTCGCAGAAGATAGCCAGACAGATGTCCCGCCATTGGGAGACTCCCAGTGGTCTGACCCTCCACTGAAGGAAAATTCAAAGTCATAGCAGGAGAGACTGGAAACGATTACACTGGAGGTAAATATCCACTCAACAGTACACCTGTGACAGAAAGGCAAGCACCACTGAACATCCGGGCCAGAGCAGCACAGGACCAGATGTTTGAGGCCAGATGGGCACACTAACCTAAAACTATTTCCTTCATTAGAAGCCAACAGCCCTGGTGCCAGTGATGAACAGAAGCCTGAATAGCCATATAGCAACATCTGAATCCCTAACAGTCTTGTCCTAGCAGGCACTGAACTCCATGTACACCATGGCATGAGTGACACTCTTTCCTAGTTTTTTCTCTGCCCAAACATGGAGAGGCTACCCCAGGACTGGTCAATAGATCCAATTTGATTGGTTCCATTTGTGCTTCCAAAGTAGTCTTTTTCCATCTGTCCCCCAACATCTCCCTCTCCCATGCTCCATTGGCTGTCCACGCATGCACACTCCCCCCGCCCCTTCCCCCTGACACTCATGCTACATTGCCCGTACACCAGCGGTCACCAACCCATCAATCCTGGAGCCTCTTTTGGTCAATCCTGGACTGGAGGAGAGCTGGGCAAGTGTACATGTGCACACACACCCCCAGCCCCATCAGGTCAATCTTTCAGGGAGAGAAGGGGTGGGGGCCAGATCAAGGCCCCCCATGGTGAGCAACTGACCATGCAGCCCAGCCAGAAACAGGGAAAGGTAAGTAGGGCCCCAGCCCGGCCATGTGGTGGGAGGATTAAAGTCTGGGGGACTCCTCCAGGAGCTTTGGGCCCCCCACATCTCTGCAGGGGTGGAGGTGGCAGAGACGGCTGCCACTGCATCTGAGCCCCACTGCCAGCTGGCCATGTGAGGACGTGGCTTAACTAAGCAGTGGGGACTTATATGGGGGCAGCCCTGGTCTAGCCGGGTCTGGAATAGATCTGGTCATTCAGGGGTGTGTGGGGGGGCTCCCACCACTGGACGCAGCCCAGCAGAGGCCCTGGAGGCTAGTTTGTAGATGACCACCAGCCTTCTCTTGCAGAGGCTGAACAGATTCAGGTCCCGTAGCCTCTTCTCGTAGGGCCTGCCTTGCTGCCCCCTGATCATGCGAGTGGCCCTCCTCTGGACCCTCTCCATGCTGTCCACATCCCTCCTGAACTGCAGCGCCCAGAACTGGATGCAATGCTCCAACTGCGGCCTGACTAATGTCGCATAGAGGGGGAGGATCACCTCCTTGGACCTGCTTGCAATGCATCTGTGGATGTATGACAAGGTGCGGTTAGCCTTCCTGACCGCGTCCCCACATTGGCGGCCCATGTTCATTTTGGAATCAATAATGACTCCAAGATCCTTTTCTGCCTCTGTGCTGACAAGAAGGGAGTTCCCCAGCCTGTAGGTATGCTGCTGGTTCTTCCTCCCTAGGTGCAGTACCTTGTACTTGTCAGCATTGAATCCCATCCTGTTCTCATCCGCCCACCCCTGTAACCTGTCTAGATCTAGTTGCAGCCTGTCCCTCTCCTCCAGCATGCCCACTTCTCCCCACATGTTAGTGTCATCCGCAAATTTGAACAAGGTGCTTTTCATCCCCTTGTCCAAGTTGCTGATGAAGATGTGAAACAGTGCGGGCCCGAGTACCGAGCCCTGGGGGACCCCACTGCCCACATCCATCCAGGTTGAAAGTGACCCATCCACCACCACTCTCTGGGTGTGGCCCTCCAGCCAATTTGTGACCTATCTGACTGTGTGGGCATCAATGTCACAGTCACCTAACTTCTTAATGAGAATGGGTTGACAGACAATGTCGAAGGCCTTCCTAAAGTCCAGAAAGACTACATCCACTGCAACACCTGCATCCAAGGATTTTTGTGACCTGGTCGTAGAAGGCCACCAGGTTGGTCTGACAGGATCTGCCTCAAATGAACCCCCCTGCTGGTCCCTTGCAGATGTGCTCCTGGATAATTTTCTCAAAGAGCTTCCCCAGGACTGAGCTAAGACTGATGGGCCTATAGTTTCCTGGGTCCTCCTTCCTCCCTTTTTTGAAAATGGGGACTACATTGGCCCTTTTCCAGTCCTCTGGCACCTTGCCAGAGCACCATGAGTGCTTGTAAAGCTGTGCCAGGGGTCCCACAATGACCTCTGCTAATTCCCTCAGCACTCTGTGGTGGAGATTATCAGGACCTGCTGATTTGAACACGTCTAGTTCCACCAGAAATTTCCTGACCAGGGCCTCATGAACTCTGGGCCTGGCAGCGCCTCCCCTGGGTCCATTGGGGATCCCAGTGAGGGGGATGCCCCGGTCCCTGCTCAAAAAGATGGAGACAAAGAAATTGTTAAAGAGGTTAGCTTTGGCATCTGATGTGACCACTAGATTTCCTAGCATATCCTGCAGAGGCCCTACATTACCCAGGACCTTCTTTTTACCCCCTATGTATTTAAAAAAGGACTTCTTGTTATCCTTGATCCGGGACTCCCAGTTCCATCTCCGCCTTAGCCTTCCTAACAGCCACCCTACAGTTCTGAGCAATGGAGGTATAATCCTCCTTGGTGAAGGTCCCTCCCTTCCATTGGGTGTACACCTCCTTTTTGGCTTTGAGACATTCCTGGATGCTTTTGGTGAGCGATGGGGGCTTTTGAGCACTCTTGCCCCCTTTGATCTACATTGGAATTGTCACCCTTTGGGCTTGGAGGATCATCTCCTTAACGAATGACCACTCTTCCTGGACTCTCAACTCCCCTCCCCTCCGGGACCTCAGTGCCTCCCCGACTAGTCTCCTTACATCATTGAAATCCACCCTCCTGAAGTCTAGGGCTGTTGCCTTGCTGCAGGGCTTTGACACCCTGCGCTGGATGGTGAATTCCAGTAGACAATGATCACTATTGCCCAGGTGGTCGAGAACCCGCAGTCCCCTCACCAGGTCATCGCCCGTGGCCAGGACCAGGTCCAACAAGGCATTTCCCCTGGTGGGACTGTGCACCTCCTGGGTTAGATGGAGGTCCTGTAACTCAGCTAGGAACCTATGTGAGCGGTCAGAGCTGGCTGACTGCTCTTCCCAGCAGATGTCCAGGTAGTTTAGGTCACTCATGATGACCACATCCCTTGGCTTAACTGCCACCGCAAGCTGACCTGAGAATTCCCAGTCCAGCTCTTCCCCCTGGTTGGGTGGCCTGTAGTAGACCCCCACTGTTAAGTCCCTTTCCTCCCAACCCCCTTGTATACGGACCCAGAGCACTTCAGCCTGCCCCTCCTCTGACACAATGCTGTTTGTTGAGGATGTGTATTGCTTTGACGTAGAGCGCTACCCCACCACCTTTCTTCCCTGTTCTGTCCCTTCTGTACAGCCTATAGACCTTGATGTTTACCACCCAGTCATGCGCTGGATCCCACCAAGTTTCAGTGAGCCCCACTATGTCCAGGTTAGTGTTAGCTAGGAGGAGGGTAGCTCCTCCTGCTTGTTCCCCATGCTACGAGCATTAGTGTAGAGGCATTTAAGGCCCCCTGGAGGTGTATGCACCGCCCCCCTAATTCCAGGGCTATCTGGGCCCCTGTCTCTTACCTGGGTATTACTTGTGATCATTGCCAGTCTTGGCTGGGCTGTTCTTGTGGGTGGCTCTTGGCTCGGTGTTCTGTGGCACCCTCCGTCCTCATCTTCTCCCTCCTCCAACAAGCTTAGTTTAAAGCCCAAAAGAGAACACACGCTTAACTTTGGGAGAAGTGGAGCCCATCCCACCCGAGCACGTCTCTTGTCCTGAAGTATGGGTCGTGGTCCAAAAAGCCGAAGCCTGCCTCGAGACACCATTTCCAAAGCCGCAGGTTGACCTCCCTGATACAGGTCTCATGGCATCGTCTGCATCCACTCGCTGGAAGGACAGATGAGAAGACCACCTGTGCCCCTGTCTCCTTCAGCTTGCTCCCCAGAGCTTGGTAGTCCTTCATCAGGTGAATCGGGCTGCTCCTGGCCACAACATTAGTGCCCATGTGGATTAGGACCATGGGGTAGTAATCGGTGGGCCGGATAATGGCCGGGATCATCTCCGCCACATTCTGAATCCTCGCTCCGGGCAGACAGTAGACCTCACATGACATGGGATCCTGGAGACAGATGGGATCCTCTGTACCTCTCAGGATGGAGTCGCCTGTGATGAGCACCCGGCATCTCTTCTTCCAGGTTAGCTTAGCCAGCAGGGAGCTGCGTTCCCGAGCTGCACGCATGAACAGAGCACACAAAAAGGGGGTGGGCTAGGGGGACTGACTGCCCCACAAGCTAGGGAGCACCCTGGGGGCTGTCCCTTGGGGCGCAGTCACCAGCGGCACCAGATCCCCCAGCGAGGGAATGTAGGGGCGGGACTGCCGGCAGGCACTTCCGGGAAGCCCAGAGCACCTGATTGGCTGTAGGGCAGATGTGGGAAATTCAAACCGTGACCTTTAAAAGCCATGGTTTGACTTAACCCCCAGTAGTTGGGGTCCAAGTCGAGGGACCAAAAGGGGCTGGCAGTCCAGGGAGTGGTTGCATGAGACTGAGTGGTCTGAGAGCAGAGGAGAGACCAAGGGGTCTGGCAGTCCGAGTGGGGCTGAGAAGGAGACTGAGGGGTCTGGCAGTCCAGAAATGGGCTGTGCGCAGAGACTGAGAAGTCTGAGGGCCTGAAGTGGGGCTAAAAGAGGCCAAGGGGTCATAAGGTCCAGAGAGGGGCTGCATCAGAAATTGGTAGAATATCTGTAACCCTCATCCTACCAGTAACCGGACGAGGAAGACGGCAGGAGAACTGCATCCGAGAAACCAACTGGCGGCTTCGGCAGTGGTGTCTCGAGGCAGGCTTCAGCTTCCTGGACAATGACCCGCATATCACGATGAGGGACATGCTCAGCTGGGATGGGCTTCACCTGTCCCCCAAAAGGT
The DNA here is from genome assembly GCF_030867095.1 of Alligator mississippiensis. Taxonomy (NCBI): domain Eukaryota; kingdom Metazoa; phylum Chordata; order Crocodylia; family Alligatoridae; genus Alligator; species Alligator mississippiensis. The sequence goes on from NC_081833.1 coordinate 25,423,446, forward strand.
AAGCGTGTGTTTTCTACTAGGTTGGCGGATCTCCTCCGGCGGGCTTTAAACTAGGCTGGTCGGGGGGAGGGGAGTACGAGGGCAGGGGAAGCTGTGGACCACCAAACCATGTGGCACCCACAAGGACAGCCCAGCCTGAAGGAGGAGATTGGAAACCTGAAAGCTATGGGAAGACCAGCACTACAGAACAGGTAAGAAACAAGAAGGTAAGAAACAATGGGCCCCTTGGGACTCGGAGCAGGGGGGCAGCAAAGGCACGAGTCGCAGGGCTCAAGTGCCTATATACTAATGCTAGGAGCATGGGGAACAAACAGGATGAACTAGCGCTCCTGCTTGCACTAAACACCTATGACTTAGTGGGGCTAACAGAGACCTGGTGGGATTCATCCCACGACTGGGCGGTACATATTGAGGGCTATAGATTGTACAGAAAGGACAGGTCGGGGAAGAAAGGGGGGGGGGTTGCATTTTATGTCAGTGAGCAATATACATCAACCCTCATCAAGACAGAATCCAAGGTTGAGGAAGTAGAAGGATTGTGGGTTAGGCTACATGGGGGGCAAGGAGAAAGGGATTTGGTGGTAGGGGTCTGCTACAGACCCCCACACCAAGGGGAAGAAAGAGATGCGGGGCTCCTGAGGCAACTCTCGGAGACCATAAAAGCTAAAGAGGCGGTAGTCATGGGGGACCTAAACTACCCGGACATCTGCCGGGAGACGCAGACAGCAAAGTCCCATCGCTCACGCAGGTTTCTAACCTGTGTACAGGACCTCCACCTGACACAGGAGGTGCATGGTCCCACTAGGGGGAATGCCATACTGGATCTGGTATTGGCAACAGGGGATGACATGATAGGGGACCTCCAGATCGGTAGCCATTTGGGAGACAGTGATCACCTAATAATAGAATTCAACATAAGACGTCGAGTGGGTAAGGTAACTAGTAGGGTGAAAGTGCTAGACTTTAGGAAAGCTGATCTCAATGCACTCAGGTGATTAGTCAAGGATGCACTGCAGAGTAGGAGTTTTGAAGGGATGGGAGCCCAAGAAGGGTGGCTGTGCCTTAAGGAAATGATCCTTCAGGCACAAAGCAAGACGATCCCCGAGCGAGGCAAAAAGGGGAAAGGGGCCAGGAGGCTTCCATGGCTGACTAGAGAAATCCAGGGCAGCCTAAGGGCCAAAAGGGGAGCACATAAAAAGTGGAAACGGGGTGAGATCACTAAAGATGAATATACCTCCTCTGCTCGTGCTTGTAGGGAGGCAGTTAGGCGGGCCAAAGCTACCATGGAGCTGAGGATGGCAACCCAAGTAAAAGACAACAAGAAATTGTTTTTTAGATATATTGGGAGTAAAAGGAAGGCCCAGGGAGGAATAGGACCCCTGCTAAATGGGCAGAAACAATTGGTGACAGACAGGGGGGGACAAGGCTGAACTCCTCAACGGGTTCTTTGCCTCAGTGTTCCTAAGTGAGGGGCATGACAAGTCTCTCACTGGGGTTGTAGAGAGGCAGCAGCAAGGTGCCAGACTTCCATACGTAGATCCTGAGGTGGTGCAGAGTCACTTGGAAGAACTGGATGCCTTTAAGTCGGCAGGCCCGGATGAGCTCCATCCGAGGGTGCTGAAGGCACTGGCCGACATCATTGCAGAGCCACTGGCGGGAATATTCGAACGCTCGTGGCGCATGGGCCAAGTCCCAGAGGACTGGAAAAGGGCTAATGTGGTCCCCATTTTCAAAAAGGGGAGTAAGAAGGAACCAGGCAACTATAGGCCAGTCAGTCTCACCTCCATCCTTGGTAAAGTCTTTGAAAAAGTTATCGAGGCTCACATTTGTGAGAGCCCGGCAGGGCAAATTATGCTGAGGGGAAACCAGCATGGGTTTGTGGCAGGCAGATCGTGCCTGACCAATCTAGTCTCTTTCTATGACCAGGTTACAAAACGCCTGGACACAGGAGGAGGGGTGGATGTCGTATACTTAGACTTCAGGAAGGCCTTCAATACAGTATCCCACCCCATACTGGTGAACACGTTAAGGGGCTGTGATGTGGATGACTACACAGTCCGGTGGGTGGCGAATTGGCTGGAGGGTCGCACCCAGAGAGTCGTGGTGGATGGGTCGGTCTCGACCTGGAAGGGTGTGGGCAGTGGGGTCCCGCAGGACTCGGTCCTTGGACCGATACTCTTTAATGTCTTTATCAGTGACTTGGACGAGGGAGTCAAATGTACTCTGTCCAAGTTTGCAGATGACACAAAGCTATGGGGAGAAGTGGACACGCCGGAGGGCAGGGAACAGCTGCAGGCAGACCTGGATAGGTTGGACAAGTGGGCAGAAAACAACAGGATGCAGTTCAACAAGGAGAAATGCAAAGTGCTGCGCCTAGGGAGGAAAAATGTCCAGCACACCTACAACCTAGGGAATGACTTGCTGGGTGGCACAGAGGTGGAAAGGGATCTTGGAGTCCTAGTGGACTCCAAGATGAACATGAGCTGGCAGTGTGACGAAGCCATCAGAAAAGCCAATGGCACTTTATCGTGCATCAGCAGATGCATGACGAATAGGTCCAAGGAGGTGATACTTCCCCTCTATAGGGTGCTGGTCAGACCGCAGTTGGAGTACTGCGTGCAATTCTGGGCGCCACACTTCAAGAAGGATGCGGATAACCTGGAGAGGGTCCAGAGAAGGGCAACTCGTATGGTCAAGGGCCTGCAGACCAAGCCCTACGAGGAGAGACTAGAGAAACTGGACCTTTTCAGCCTCCACTAGAGAAGGTTGAGAGGCGACCTTGTAGCTGCCTTTAAGTTCATCACGGGGGCACAGAAGGGAATTGGCGAGTATTTATTCACCAAGGCGCCCCCGGGGGTTACAAGAAATAATGGCCACAAGCTAGCAGAGAGCAGATTTAGATTGGACATTAGGAAGAACTTCTTCACAGTTCGAGTGGCCAAGGTCTGGAACGGGCTCCCAAGGGAGGTGGTGCTCTCCCCTACCCTGGGGGTCTTCAAGAGGAGGCTAGATGAGTATCTAGCTGGGGTCATCTAGACCCAGCACTCTTTCCTGCTTATGCAGGGGGTCGGACTCGATGATCTATTGAGGTCCCTTCCGACCCTAACATCTATGAATCTATGAATCTATAAGGATGCCATCTGAGAGGGATGGGGCATGATGTAGGGAAGGTACAGAGCCATGCAACTGGCTCATAAGGCCAGGACTATAATCTGGATGGTCATTGCAATAAGACTAGGTGTCACAGGCGGGGTCCTACAGGAGGGCCATGATCTCCTTAAGGCCCCTTCCCATGCCAAGTTGGCCCAAGGGCATCCTCGGTTTCTCGCCCGCCATGTCTCTGATGTTAAAATATGTTAGGGAGGCTGCCTTTTGATGCCCTCTTGGTCACTTCTTGTTGTAGTCTCTGCCTGTGGACTCCCAGACCCCTCGTGGGTCCCGCTCTACAAATGGGTGCTTCCAGGGCACCCTAGCCTTAGGGGCTATGCGTGGCTCCAACCACCCCTTATACCACACCCCAAGCCTCGCAACTGGAATGGTCATTGTTCTGTCCAGGTCTACTATCTCTCGGGTGCTCGGGCCCTTCGTGGCCCTGTCTCTCTCCGCGCCCTGTCTCTGGGGCCTTCTCCACAATGCTACCCATCTTCAGTTTTGCTGCCCTCCTCTGGAGCCTTCTCTATAGCTCTGCCCTCTCACAGGGCCTTCACTATCGCGCTGCCCTCCTCTGGGGCCCCTCTATAAGGCCGCCCCTTCTCTCTGGGGCCTCCTTAGTAATACTGTCCTCTTCTCCAGGGCTCACCGGATTGCTACCCCCTTCTCTCAGGGCTCACCACACCCGCACTGGGGCTTGTCAGTAATGCCCCTCTCTGGGACTTGTCACGCCTGCACTAGGACTTCTCAACCGCCCCTCTCTGGGGCTGGGGTCTATGCACCCTGTACGCAGCACCCTGACTGGTGCTGGGGTCCCCACGCTGCTGTGGGTCCCCTATAAGGCCTCCTCCAACCCCTAATAGCCTCACCCAAACCACCGGTCATAAACAGCAACACAAAATACAAGCCAATCGGCTATAACTTAAACAGAAGCCACCTGGCCATAACAATGCTCAAGCCTACCAGGAAATACTCCATCCCTTCCATGAGCAAGCTCCTTCTTCTTTGGCAGCTGGCAAGCAACTGCTACCCTGGCCTCAGCCCCTGGGCTTTATAAGGGCCAGGCCCTGCCCTTTCTGGTCAGCTGACCTTCCCTGGTTGCCCTGGCAACCCACAGCTGGGCTCCTTATTCACTCACTGCTAGGGTCCCTTCCCTAGCAGTTTCTCCTCCTTAGGAGCAGGGCACCTCAGTGTTCTGCGACACTAGGGCAGCCTCCTGCACTTTGTACATCAACTAACATCAAGGCATGGTGAGTGAGAGCTGGGCAGACTGCCCATAGTTTAGGGTATCTCAAATTTTTGGGAGGGTACTCTGTGACAGGTGTTTTCCCTACCAAAAAAAAAATTGCAAACATGGCTTGGCTAAAAAAAATCAATCAATAATTGAAGGAAAAATTGCAAAAAAACCAGAAAATAAGTTACTTTTGAGCTATGTAAAATGCAAACAACTTCAAATTTTGCTGTAAAATCATGTTCCCATTTTTTGTACCGCTTTACCTTATAGAAGAGCAAGAGATAGAGACTGGGATCTGCAGTGTGGAAGGAGAGCTTAGCTCTTAGGAATAGTAATAGGTTGGTAGCCTTTTATTTTTTCTTACTGGCCTTAATCTAAAACAAATCAATGCTAATGAATACATTTTCTTGTCTTCCAGCTATTTCATGGCTTTATATAAAATAGTTCCAGTTAGCACTACATAATAAATATCAGTCACCCTCACAAGCAACTTCGGGACAGGGTCCCGAAAATTTTCAGCATCAAAACCTTCAATGTTTTCTATGCTACAAATGGTTTGCCATGTATCCCATAAAGCTATGCTAATAAACCCTCCTGGAGAAGATGTCAAGAATGTCTATACAACAAACTTACTATGCATGGCAGTCATGCCATCAGGCATGTTGTGTTTCTGGGTGAGTCCTATCTCCTAAAGAGGTAGTATAGGAGTCATACCTGTGAAGTGGACAGGATGGTGGGTGAGCTAATTGGCACTGTCACTAAATAGGACTAATCATCCTGCCCAAAAGACCATTCACTCAAGTGGTTCTGTTGTATCCAGTTATGATACAGCTGGCTGGAAAAGTGCAGCATGCTAGAGGGACTGTTGTTAAGCATGGGAAGTTTACTGGATAGATAGGGAATCAACTTTCACCAGCAAAAGTATTTTTGGGGTTAAAGTGTGAAGGACAGAGAAACATGCTAGGCCAGCAAAATTCTGAAGTGTAGCCTAGTTTTAAGTTGCACTGAAAGACAAGTGTGAGGAAGGTGTGTCTCATTAATCTCCAACCCTAATAAAAAAAGTAAGAGCAGCCTCATCAATAGGACTTCTTAAGTGTGTAAAGTTAATCAGGTCTGTGAGTCTTTATAGGATTGCGGCTATAAACTCTTCACAACACAGAGCCAAGGCCAAATCCTTAGCTGCTGCCAACCATCATAGCTCCATTGATTGAAGTCCTAGGAAGGACAGTGAGCTCCATCCAGTGCAAGCCCCATATTCTCCTCCTTTCCTTTATCCTCACTGCAGAACTAATCTGAGCTCTGATACAAAATTGTAGATGTTTTTTCAACTCAGGGACAGGCAAGATGTCTTGGCCTGGAAAATAAGGTTAGAGCTCAAGAGCTGGGCATACTTGAAGAGTGGTAACGAACCCAGTTTGCAGTGAGGACTCAAATTAAACTTCTTAAGTGCTGGTAGTCCTCTAGAGCCTTCCCACAATTCTCCCTGAGTGCCCTAAACAGACAATTTCTCCTCCAGCGCATTGGGAAACTATTATAGAGTGGCTCAGCTTGATATGATACAAATAGCCATAGGAATTCTTAGCAACCCACATGTGGAAGTATAGTACCTGGAAGGACCCTGATATGTAGGTAAACCATTGTCTTTGGTAAGCCAATCCAGGGGCTCTGACCCAAGTGCCAATCACCTACCTTGAGTTGCTTTCCATATACAAATTCTGCCAACCTCTCCTTTTATTCCATTAAAACTGAACTGAGGGGCTTACATCATACCCTGACTATGCCAGGGAATTCTTCTCCCTTAACTTAGAATCCTGCCTGTAACAATCCTCAGTGAATGCCTTTGACATGGGCCTTTGCTTATTACAGCTTACTCCAGCAGTTCCTCCTAGATGGGTTTCCCAGCCCAAGAGCAAGGAGCTATCTGGACAAAGGCTTATTGGAGATAAGAGCAATTGGGTATATAACATGACACCAGACAGGCACACAGGTTGAATACAAACCCACTAATCATGAGTCCTTAGATAAACAACAGCCCCTTGGAGATGCACATCTGTAATAGAGGGGAGATATTTGACCAGTGCCACTCCCCTTTCAAAAACCCAACTCTCTCTTAAGAGGAGGTTAATTGATCTGGGCCACTTTCCCTTTTCCTCTGTTTTTATAGTCAGTGACCTTCTTGACCCTCTTGTCATTTTTATGGGAGGCGATAAAAGTGTTAGGACATCCCTAGTATACTTTCCTGTTATGTGAGGAAGCGGGGAGGAGGCTAGATCCACACAGCTAATCTGTCTCAGGAAGGGGCACTCACCACTGCACCAGCCTTTTGTGCTCATGCTTTGCCTCCAGGTTTCCTTCTTTCTTCCCCATGGGGGTGCAAGGGCAGTATTGAGAAAAAGGAAGTAATTCAAAGAGATACTGGCTAGGTCAGAAGGCTGGGGATGTGACTGACTGACTGACTGACTGACTGACTGACTGCAAAACTCAGGGTGTGTTAGCTCTGGGATCTAACCCAAACATGCTGGCTAGGGAAAAATCTTAGCCTTTTAGCATGGGGAAAAGGATACGAGTATCTCTTTCTCAGAAGCATGTGATCTGCTTCCTGGTGGAAACTGTATGGCTATGCCAGCAGGCTGTCAAGCCCATGCCTCTGCCTTGCAGAGCTGGCATTCCCTGCAGCCTGTTTATCCTGTAGCTAAGATAACACGTGTCTCACCTGATCAGAGTTTTGGAGAACAGCACCCACCTCCATGGCTCTCTTGTGAGCAGTGCAAGCTTGGAGGACAACTAAAGGATCTGATGTTGACTGTGGGGGGAGTGACGATACTGTACCTACAAAGGCATAACAAAGTAGCTGGGCTCCTGCAGCAGTTATGCATGGGGGCAGCAGAGACTTCCAGCAGCTGCTGTGCCACCAGCATGGCAAGCTGAAATTTGTCCTTCCCCCTTCTCCAAATGTGTGCCTGGGTCCCCTGCCCCACTTGCCCCACCATAGTTACACTACTGTGTACATTTATGCAGGGCAAACTGTTCCCAGGTTTGGTGCCATCTGTCCTTTTTGCCATTAGAATCTCTACCAATGACCTCTTTCTCTTTAGCTCACCCTCATGCTCTGAATTACCCTGGCACCAGCCACTTTCTTCTCTAGAAATATTACAAATGGGGGGGGGGGGGGAAATAAAGAAAAGAATATTTGTCATGTTGGATACATGGAAGGAAAAGGAACAGGGACACGAGTGATCAGATGGACACTGGTCCTGGCAAACATGAGATACAGCAAAAAATACATATGCCTTCCATGCCCCCTGCTCAGCACGATTCTGCTTTCAGAACTGCATTTGGCCTTTCTGATTGACTTGGATCCCCTCTGCCTGGCACCTGCATGCTTAGGGGTCAGTGTCTTCAAATAGCCACAATGATTCCTTTCCTGATCCTCCTCTCAAAATGTTACCTTCTTCCCCTTTAATTGGCTGCCATACCTTTGACTTGAACTGGGCCGTCCCTAGGGGGAGGGAGAATTGGGGCAACCACCCTGGGTCCTGTGCTTTGTGGGGGCCCCATGGACAGTGCACAGGCCCTGCCACTGCCCCGCCACTGCTGCCAGCTTCTGCAGATGATCGCCACCCCCCACTGTCGCTGGCTTCTGAGGGCAGTTGCCCCTCCCACCCCCCCTCTGCCACTGGCTTCTGCGGATGGATGTGGATGTGCCCCAGGCCCATCCATGGATGTGCCCCAGGCCCCGCACACTCCTAGGGACAGCTCTGGACTTGAATACTATTGCTTTAAAATAGTTCCCTGATGGGCCACAAGCAGAGGTTTATAGTGACTTCCCTGATAGCCCTGTGTAAGAATGGGTCAGGTATGTGGTGCTCAGATTGTGGAAGTGGCAGCAGGAGAAGGAAAGGACATATTACAGGCTGGGGAAGAGGGAACACTAGCAGGGGATGAGTGGGAGGCCCAGAAATTGGAATAAGAGGAGGCGCTACAGTTAGGACTAGAATAGGAGCATAGGCAGATTAACACACAGGCCAGCTGGGCCAGGGCCCAGGGGCCTCTGCCAATTAGGGGACTTCGGATGCCTAGAGGGTTTTTTTGTTTGTTTGTTTTGGAAATATATAGTTAGTTAGTTAGTTATACACAACATCCTGGATAAGCATTTCTACACAAGCCTTAAAACGCATTTAAAACCTGCACACCCATTACAATTGTTACCCCTGCGCAACTGCGCATTGGTGCCCCTGTGCACCCCTTCCATAACACAGTCTCTTAGTTTTCACCTCACTGTTGGGGTTTGCATTGTCCACTTATTCCCTGTCTTTGCTGTTGTCACTGTTGCTCTCACTGTTGCTTCCACTGCTGCCGACACTGCTGTTGTCATTGTCGCTGTTTCGAGGTCTGGTTGTGTTGCTGTCGTCTTCCTTATCACTGACCACTCCGCCTCTCAGAATGTCTTATTCAGCCTTTTCCAAGAGCCCTTTTACCAAGCGGAGTTGACTGCATCTTATCTGTCCTCTCCTAACAATTTTTGGTAGCAGGACTAGAGTTCACTCAGAAACATTTTGACACAGTCTGTTTCCTCAAGCTCCGTGTATCTGTACACCAGTAGATTCCTGCATTGCCATAGAGTGCTCCTGATGTAGGACACAAACAGATTGAAACAAGCTGTTAGGGACCCCTGCTATTTAGTCAGGTGTCCATACAGTGCCACCTCCCTTGCCATCAGCCTGACCCCTATCAGTTCTTCAAGGGACCAACTAGATTTTTTTTTTTTTGGTAAAAATATATGTCTCTCTATATATAAGGTTATATATATCTACACTCTGACTATTGCACCACAAAAGGATAAAACCTTTCCCATTACAAAAACCATGCCCGTGCACCCGTACAAAGGCCCGCTGGCTACCCAAACCTGTTACAATATCTACAATGTGCGCAGCACACACAAAACAACTAAGTCCATGCTGGTCTCTCAGATCAGCCCACCCTTCCTTTCCACCCTTGCCCCGCTTCTGGGGTCACATACTCAGTTCAAGTGCCCTCTCCTTCGTTGTCGCTCCAGCTCCCACTGGAGGACCCACTGCTGCTGTCGCTGTCCTCCATTCCACTTGTCTCTTCCTCTTCTTCACTACCTTCGCCCCCCTCTTCATTTGGGGGAGGTTGGATGATCCTGTGCTACATGTCTCTGTGCCTGGTGACATTTGCCATGTGTTCTCTGTCCTCTACTGCCTATTTCTGGTAGTAGGTCCAGAGTTTGCCTAGCACCATTTCCACGCAGCCCACTACCTCTACATCCACTTGTCTGTACGGCAGGAGGTTCCTGGCCTTCCACAGGGTGCTCCTGACACAGGATGCAAACTATTCAAAATGGGGCTATGGGCTCCCCTGATGCTTGGCAAGGTGCCCATACAGCACCACTTTGCTGGTTAGCCCGATGACACCAGTCATTGCATCACAGAGCTGTTAAACCTTTTTTCACATTTCCTTGGTACAAGTGCAGAGAAGGTGCTTAATTGCTTCAGTGGCCCTGTAACAGCTAGGCCACAGGCAGTTAGGCTTCCCCAAATGCCTCTCTCCCTGTCTCTAGGCCATACCAAATAGATCTTCCCCCAGATCACTGGGGTTAATGATATCAGGTACATAATGCTTAGGCTTCAATTTTGACCCAGTTCTCTTTCACTCACTGGCATGTTAGGGTGAGCAATATAAAATAAAGAAGAATATGTCTTACTTGCATGTTTATTTGCATATTTGAAAGAGGTGAAGAGGCTCCTTTCCCTGTTGGAGCTCTAGGGACCCAATCTTCTTCTTGCTCAGGGCCCCAAAAAGTCTTGATGTGCCCCTGGAGAGGAGCGTCCAGGACTGGAATAGTGAGGGTGGTACCAGGGACAGTTGAAGGGCATTGGCAGAGTTGTGCATGCAGGACTTGGAAATGTATCAGAGATGTTACAGGTTAAGAAAAAAAGTGGTAGAAGCTCTTCTGAGGGACTTGCAGTGTAATGCAGGAAGCATTGCTTTGCTGGCTGGGCAGAGGGAAAGGACCCTCCACTGTATATTCTATCTCCAGTTGCATATACTGCAGAACAGTATAGGAGCCGATCCCTTCTCTCTTCCACAGGGGCAAAGAGTCTTGCCTCCAACTCATGTGCTGGGCTTCTTGAATGGCTCTATAGTGCAGCCTCCAACTCCCAGCCACATCTTAGCATAGATGGGGTTTTGCCAAGACCCTCTGTCACAGCCCTGCCACCTTCAATCACAAGTCGGCATTCCTGGATCACTGAGTCTCCCATATGTTGAGGGCTGATCAAAGACAGCTGGGCTGATCAAAAGCAGCTGTTATCTAGGCCTTCTCCCAAGTCCATTTATATATCCAACAGAGAAGAAGGAAACTGAGGGTGGAAGAGGCTGATAAATGGCACTGTCCTGTGATGAGTGATTAAGGGACACCATAAGGTGGCATTGCTTTCCCCATCTTCCTTATGCATTGAAAGGAAGGGTCCCAAACACAGTCACCACCATAACCAATTATGGGACCTTTCCTGAATCTACATTCAGTTAAGGAACCAAATGCCAGCATGGGATGTAGCAGGCTGTAGAGGAGGAGGAATGGTTCAGTAGTTACGGCACAGCTGAGAGCTTAGAGGACCTGGCTTCAAGTCCCAGTTCTACCACAGGCTTCCTGTGTAATCTTAAGTAAGTGACTTATGCTTGAGGGTGTTAGCACCCCCTAACTACATAGGAAAGGTTGTAAGCAGAAATAAATTGAGGATGGTGAAGTGCTCAAATGTTATATAGATCAGTGTCTTAGATGGATGCAATAGGCATAACAATGCAAGCCACACTTTACCTGTTTCTAGCAGGAACCTTCCCTGGGGTGAAAAGGGAAGTCATTCTAACCTCTGTGTCATCAAGCTCATCACCTTCATTTCAGGAGCCCCTAAAATTCATATTCATTCAGTCTTTGGTATCTGTGGAGAATGCCAACTGTGGTAGCTAGATTAGACAGGATTGTGTCTGTTGGGCAGCCAGATTCACCAATTCATTTCACATTGACCGGAGAACAGTCCTTTCATTGTCAGGATTTTTAGACCCTTTGTAGCAAGTGCTCATCCCAGGGGTGGCTGCCACACCCCCTAATAACCACTCAGCCTGAGGAGTAAGGGTGGAGCAGGGGCTTATTCCCCTTCACTTAACTTTATTATATCTTAAATATTAAGAAAGGGAGGCTTCCCCAGGAATCCCTGATCCCATATTTGTATTCTGGTGTCTACTTCACCTTAGGGGCTTATAACATGGTTCCAACCACCCCCTAACCCATGCCCATGCCTCACAGACATTATCAGTTATTTCCATCAGCAGCCTCCTTGGGCCATGGCCTCAGTCCCTGTGGCTAGGCCTCCCTGCCCAAGCACTTTGCCTACCTTGACTACTCCCAGGTGTCATTTCCAGGCTTGCCTTCTCCATCTGGGCACATTGCCTCTCATGGCTACTTCCAAGTGCAGCACCTCAGCCTGTACTCCCCACCCAGACACTTTGCCTATGCAGGCCACTCCCAGGCACTGTGTCCCACCCAATAAGGCTCCTACCTCTGCCCCTTCCTGGGCTTTGAGGTGCTGGCCCTGATCAAGGCTTCTTTGCCTTTTTTCCACCCTTCTCCAGGCTTCAGGCCCCTGGCCCAATCTCTGGTCCTGCTCAAGGGCCTCTGACCCTCTTCACCCATTTACAGGCTCTGGCCCTACTCCTGGGACTGTTGGGACCTCCTTCACCCCTAAGTCCTGTTCACAAACTTCCAGTGATGCTTCCCCCAGCTTGGCTGTTACCCAGGAGCCCTGTTGCAGGCCTGCTGCCCAGGAGCTCCTCTCTCTGTGGCTCTTGAAGCTAGACTACAGGATCAGCTCAGGCCCTAAGTCTATATGCTAATAGCTCAGCCTCTTGCTGGTCAGGTGACTCCCTTGATTGCCACCCGAGCCCTCAAAGCAGCCTCATCTCCTCTTGAAGTGACAGATGTGCATTAAACACCCTGTCATACCCTTACTGACATAGGCATGTAGGGAATCACCAAGCAGGACCAAAGTCTGTGGGCCATTTGGCCATGGATCCTATACCTGCTAGTAGCCAACATCAGATGCTTCACAGGAGAGGTCAGGAACCTCACAGTAGAATCACAAAGACATAACTCTCTTCCAGGAAAAGTATCTTCTTAATCCCGGTATGCCATGAGGATGACTAAAATACAGCAGATCTCGAGGGCTTATGTCCATTCCAAAACTCTTGATCAGTTCTTTAACTTGTCCTGTAAGAACTCTGAATAGTCTCATTATCCACATAAAGGTCCAAGCTCTTTCTGAATCCTTTTAAATTTTAATCATAACTAGTGGCAATGAGTTCCACAGGCTAATTCAAACAAGTCACCTGGAAGTGAAAAACTCAATGTTCCAATGCCTGTCCTCTACATTAGCTATTATGATCTTAATTGGGCTTGAAACCTCACACTAGTGTGCTAGGTGCTGTACAGAGAAAGAGGTGATTTGTGCCTCAAGTATGCAAACACATGGCAGGCTAAGGCACACAGTTGACAGCCCAGAGGTCTCAAGTTTGAGGCCATAGCAGAAGCACTCACAGCATGGCCCTGTCCAATTCCAGTGAATCTGCAAATTCCGCTAAACACTTTGTCACACAAGGATACAGAAAAGAAAAGGACTGGCATATGTATCAGCTACTTTCTGTCATTGCTCTAATCATAATAGAAGAGGCAGTAACATAGATGTATGGGCAGACTCCAAACAGCCTAAGCGAAATATAAGGGAAGGTGCAGCAGACACTTTCTCTTCAGGTTGCTTTGGTCATATAGACCTGGCAGATTCTCAGATGCTTCAGTGAATGGACCAGAGACTGGATCAGCGAGGCTCATTTCAGGTGAGCCCAAATGACAAGACAGTTAATGGAAGCTCCTCAGAAAGGTTACTAGCTCTTCTGCATTTCTACTGTGCCAACGTATCACTCTGAAGGAGGGGAAGGAATAATTCAGGCAAATAAATCATTACATTTCAAAGGGTCCACCAGCATTACAGAGAGCCTTTCATTTTCTTTCTCCAGTACCATGTAACAGCAGTTTGTTTATGAATCATAGCAAATCCACTGGGGAAATGGCTTTGATCAGTGTCAGCTGTTGCATGTGTGTGTGAAAAAGAATCCATTCAGGAAAACTGTTTAGAGGAAAGTAAGCAAGTTCCTCTGATCCATGGCTGCTCACACATGGTGAAGACTTCCTGATCCTCTCAGGAACCCAAGGAACAAACTCTTATTCAGGATGAAGTTGCATGTGGCAAAAGAACAGTTTAAGCCATGGGAATTCACAATGTATTCCAATCAGCAATGCTTAATTTTAAGTTATTGAAGCAGGGACTGCCTCTGTGTTAAGTGGTTGAACAGCCTAGCACAATGGGAGCCTGGCCTTATGCACACTGTAATCATGCATAAATTAGAGTGTAAGCAAGCCTGCATTTATTAAGAGCAGAATCGAGAACAACCAGGCCCTTAAGGGCATAGCTTATGGCTAAATGCAAAACTGTCTGGGAAAACGGAGGGTTTGGGTACTTGTTTAATATGTTTAAGGCATGTCATCCTGGACAAGGAGAAAGGAAATGTTTATGCTGGAGTGATCTATATTAAACTAATGTACAGAAAATAGCAGACAGATTATGCAAATACCCAAACTGGGGTAACTTCACCCAGTCTACTGGAGAATTACCTGTAAAAGGATCAGGGATAAAACACTACTAGTGTAAGTTACACCTGTAAGTTCTGACTATCTGCATCCATCCCAAGGTAGCCATTTTCTAAAGACTAACTGACTATTGCCTGTTTCCCCTGGAAGTGAGGCACAGTAATAACTGTCTACTGTGTGAGCTACCTCCGGATAGCTGCACGTATTCCTGACCCCAGTGTATTTTACATTGCTATGCCAAATTGACACAAATTACATGGGTCTATGTGTTTGTCTATGTCCCATGTCCCTTTCTAATCATAGAATCATATAAAATAAGGGTTGGAAGGGACCTCAGGAGGTCTAGTCCAGGCCCCTGCTCAAAGCAGGACCACCCCCAACTATCTCACCCTAGCTAAGGCTTTGCCGTAAACTCTTAAAAACCTCCCAACTCTTAAAAACCTCCAAGGATAGAGATTCCACCTGTCTGGGTAGCCTGTTCCAGTGCTCTACTACCCTCCTAGTAAGAGAGTTTTTCCTAAAATCTAACCTAAACTTCCCTTGCTGCAACTTAAGACCGTTGATTGCTCTTTGACTCCGAGCTGTCTGGGAAGACTGAAGAAATTGACACCCTCTTGCTCTGCCTTCAATGCTTTGAGTGGTCTCCTGATCATGGGTCCTAGGGAGGTACACAGGGAAATGTGACAACAATTTAGCTCTAATTTAATCTCCCTAGTGAAAGGCTCACAGATCTGCAGCTCCCACAGCTAACTGGTGCTGCCCCACTTTCTCTGGATCCTAGCACCTGCATGCAGCTGCTCTGGATGGGGACAATCAGGGCTTTGGCCATATTCTTGTTGCTCAGAAAAGAGACAAAAGAGATGTCCTAGCACTGACAGTCCAAAGAGCTCCTTGGGATCTTACCTTCTCTGTTCACCTTCACCAATGTCCAACCCCAGACCCAGCGCTCTTGATCAGACAGGCATGAAGGAGGCCCTGAGGCTGTGTCTGTCCTTCAGTTGTGATCTGGCCATTGCATGTGGAAACCCTTCATCTCTGATGAGCAAAGTTTGACAACAGGGAAGACAGAGCAGCTCATTGGCTCAGTCACAGCAGCGTCCCTCCTAAGTCCAGCACCACAACCTCTGTGCGGACCTACCAGCCTGCCCTAGCGTTATCAGCTTGCCCTAGGACCTGTTCTTTCCTCTTACTCACCTTGCCAGATGTGCTGGGATGGCATGGCTGTGCCATAGCCCCTGGTAATAAGTTGGGTAGGGGGTCTCTCAGATGGTTCCGGGATTTCACTTCCTTGCTGCTGTTGCCAAAAGACCTAGTCAAAAAAGTCCTCTGTAGACTTCAATGGCCTTTAGATCAGACCTTAAATTCTCTATATAGACTCTCTGTATAGAGTCACTCTCTATGTACATAGGGCTGCAGTACCTTTTAATGCAAACTCTCTTTTCCTTTCTTTTCCTTTCCCTTTTCTACAGTTATTATTGCTGCCAGCTAAACTTCAAGGAGCAAAAAAAAAAGCATATGTCCTTTTTATTCCTGGTATGTTAACCTCCTGGGGAAGAACTGCAAACTGCCTCCTTAGCTCCCTCCCCCACTGAGAATGTTCCTGAGACTTAGGCCCCCATATCCAAATATGGTTTCCAAAGTTCAGTTGCTTGGCCGCAGGCAACCCATAATATTATTTTACAGCAAGGTGACCCCTGCTCTTTTGCGCTGTGCCATTCTCTGTCCAGCGTCTCTAACGAGCAGGTCACGTAATTCTTTGTGACAGTTCATGCTGAACTTAGAGAAGGACCATCTTGTTAATAGCCCTCTTTTTCCCCCTCCTGTTGGAAGTGGGATTCAGTGTCACTGCTCAGCCCCCACTCCTGCCTGTTTCTGTACTGCAGGAAGGAAAAGATACAGGGACTTGAGAAAGCAGGGGGATAATCGCTAGAGCCCTGGCTGCAGGTCCATTAGTGGCCTTGATTGCATTGATCCAATAAGCATCATCATGGGGCTGAGGGGAAGTGGGAGAGCAGTCACAGCTGCTTCTGCTTCTTCTGCAGGTCGCAGGGGTGTTTCAGTGGAGCCTGTTTAAATGAATTTGAGGGAGCAGTCCCATTAAAAGGCACACACACAGGAGCATGCATGTGATCATGCACACGCACGTGCGCACACACACAAATACACACACGCATGCAGTGAAATATTGGTTGTGCGTCCCTGTTAATATACTTCCCTTTTCATTCCTCCACAGAGGTGAGACCTGATACTTCACTCCACCTCCATTTAAAGCACTATCTTATCTGGCGAGTTGATATTTGGTCTGGTCATTGGGCTGGGAAGTCAAAGGTGGCTGGGGACATATTGCTAGCCATTTCCTTCCTGCGTGGGCCAGTGGCTACAGAAAGTGAACTGCCTTAAACAAGATAGCCCAATGGGTCATTAGGTTCAGGACAGACCTTTGACCTGTGTGATCTAACTACAATGCACATCCCCTGTTCCCTGAAAGCACTTGTGTCTGTCCTGTAACAATAACAAGGTTAAAGATTAAACTTTTTGGATGACAGAGGCTAAAGTGGCTTGCGGGTGACACAGGCAATAGTGGCCCTACTCTCTAATGGCTGGTAAAGATTCTCCACTACTTTTCACTTGAATCAAGGTGTCCACCCAGGTGTCTGGGGCAAAATCCAACATGGAGAACTATATTCCATCTCATTAAAGGTCCCCTGGAGCTGCCTATGGAGATTTGTGCAGCCCCCCCTTCCCCCCCCCCCCCCTTACTAATAATTTACATCCCACAAGGGAACAGCCTTGGAAACAAAGCATAGAGGTCATGATGATTAGTTGGTGTAAATTGGTGAGTGTGAGGCAGTACAGAGACTTAGTCAGTAAAGCAATCCTGATTTGCACCGCATGAGGAGCTGACTCTCAATTGGGTTAAAGTCTGACTCTACCAGGGAACTGCTGTCAAGATCTAAGTGCATTTCCCATTTCATTGCTGGCCCTCAGGTGCCCATTTGTGACCTGGGCCAAGCTGGCTCTCCATACAGAAACAACAAGGGCTATCTGCAAGCCTGCAGCCTCCTGGTCATTCTCTCTGTGGATCGGAGCTGAATTCCAGCCTTCAACTGACAAGACCCCTCTGTCAGCAGAGCAAGAGGGAAACAAGCAGGTCAAGAAAAAGAGAGCATCTCTGAGTGGAGAGGAGAGGCAAGGACAAGGTCCGGGCATGCTTGAGTTGGTGTGAGCATGGCTCTGTCAGTACCACCTCTCATTCCAAGTGACAGGGGTGACAGCCTTGTGAAGTGAGAGGTGGGAAGCAGAGTGAGAGACAGGGACGGGGGGCAGATGGCAGGGGAGTGAGGGGGAGGGAAGTGCTGGCACTACAGAACCATCCAGAGACTATTCAGCAGGGATGGCGGGGGCTTTGTGTACCATCTTATTACAGCAGAGCTATTTTCCCCTTCATTGCATCCAGCTAGAGCAAAGATGCCCATGGTGCCTATCTGAGAGAGGAATGAGGAGGCTATATGGAGCGGAGGACCATATGCAGGGGCAGAGCAGGGAAGGATTCATCTATCATGGCTTCCCTTCCCTGTGCTGGCAGCTGCAGTCAGATGAGGTTAGTGACAGATCCACTCCAGCCCACGGAGGACCCCTTTGGAAAGTCATTCAGCTGGGGACACCCACCTGAAGGGCATTATGACAGGTAGACCACTTAGCCAAACTCCAGGTTATAGGGAGGATATGGGAGAAGGTCCTGGGTCCTGAAGGGCTGACTGTATTTCCAAAGGCAACTGAGAAGGGAGTTTGAGGAAAATGAGCAGGGCAGGGTGGATCTGAACCCCAGCTAAATAATGCCACATTTTAACGCCAACTGAATTAACTTAGGTCAAGAAGCTCAAAAGTGACTGGTGATTTTTTCACCACACTCTAATTATCAGCCCCCCGGGTGTGTGCCCAATTGAGACTAGAAAAATGGAATTGTCCACAATCACAGGTGACTGGTGGGAGGGGACAGGGGGGCACGTGCCTCCCCAAGATTGGCCTCTGTCTCAGCACCATTCAGGATGGGACAGGTTTTTTGCCATGCAGGCCGGCGGCATGTTGCGGGGGTGGGGGGGCACTAAGCCATGGCACAGAAGTATAGGAGTGGATATGGGGCTTTTAGCCTGCCCCTTCGGGCCAGCCACAAATTGTGCCCCCCCAGACTCAAGAGGCACCGGTCACCCCTGTTCACAATTGCTAAATGTGACCTTGAAAGACAGTCTAGACAATGGGGCTATCTCCTCAGATAGTGCCAGTCAAGACTGTTGATGGAGCTATGCTCATTTACACCAGTGAGGATCTCGTTCAGCAGCCTGAGTCAATCTAAAGTGAAGCTTCTGGTAGTAATGATTGACTCATTACTTAATGTGTTATCTGCACTGAGGGATCAGGACCTCCTCTCCCATTGGTATTAATCAAGAGTGGAGTTAAACTGTTTTCAGAATTAGCATGAGTGAGATCTTATATTGGGATGGGGGGGAGGGGATTGTAGTTTGTTGGCGTCCAGAGCAGGCTTTTCTATGGATGATTGCGCCGGGATATGGGTTTTCTGTGATGATCACTGGGGACTGGGCTTGGTGATTTGGGTGGCCTTGTCCAAGCCTGTCTTCTTAGGAGATCAGAAATGGGCCCAAGACACTTTTAAGAAGAGGGCTGGGTTGGTCTTTTAATTAATGTGAGGACTGTCTTGCTGATGTAAAAGCATAAAGCAGGGACTCCAGCCCAGATCCTGCATTCTACTCTGTACAGCTCCAGCAGTCACTTTGCCAGCCCCACAGGGATTCCCTTGGCAGAGAGTGCCCAGGTGGCACAGAGCCAGCAAGCTGGTTAGACTATTTGGGGGAATTTCTCCAGTGTCACATGCATAAAGTCAAATTGTGCATCAGCTCTGGGGGTAGCACTGACTGCACCTGAGCCAAATCTGAACTCTTCACAACACAGCCAGCCACATGTTCCCCTCTCCTTCCCTACCTCTGGCTCGCACCTAAATTTAAAGGCTTATAGAGGATCCCTGTTCCAAATCTTAGAGTATTAAGCAAGCAGAGAGCCCCCTCTTCTGGCCACAAGCAGCACACCGTTGGAGGTCTTTGCTGCTATTACTGGAAGTACTTGTATAGTTACTGTTTCTGTTCAGGGGAACAGCAGTGTTTAGTGACTACAGTGATAACAAAGGCAGACAGACAGAATAACCAGTATCCTATACTAGAAATATAAATTCACTAGGACATTTAGTTGGTAATAATATAGTACAAGCAGCAGTTCCTGGAACAGAATTTATATATCTTTAACTGAACTAAACTAAAGAAAAGATGCATCTTTTACACAGTGAAACAGGGCATTTTGAAAAAGAGCAAAAACCCCACAGAAGATTATATATTGCAAATTAGTCCTCTATCTGTCTTTAAAGTCAGTTTCTATAGCGATAGGCCCAAATAGGCTGCATCACACTGAATCCTGTCATGTCCGATACACCAGCACTTCTATTAGTCATTTTTACCAGTGCTGGGCAAATACAGAGTGTTTATTAAATGTACCTGCTGCGATTTGGTCATGTTTTATACCCAACAGTATAAATGGCTGTGCAAGGGACAAAGCACTGGAGAATCTGGGTGTGGGACCAGTTATCCTAGCATGCCAGTCCTGGCATGAATATTCTGGAGCTGCCATACTTGTATCTTCACCTGCCCCCTCCACTCCTGCCCATTGTTCTCACAGCACTCCTTTGCCCTGCACTTAAGTAGCACCTTCCCTCTGAATCCAGTGTTTTATGACTTCTATTTTCCTTTGTTAATCTTCAGGACTCCTCTCTGTGAGACGTGATGAGATTAAGGTCAAGATTTTCAGAACCATCTGCTAGTTCTGGGCACTCAAACTGAGATACTAAGTGCCATGTTTTAAGGATATTTGAGCACATTCCAAATGCAGATTCCCTTAGGGAGGTTTTCAAGTGTCTACACACCTAAACTCTCAATGCTGGAGGTTCCCAGGCACTGACTGTGCTGTAGCAGGGAGATGCAGGCATGTCTCAGCCCTGGAGGTTCCTGAGGGTTGTGATTTATTGGTAGTGATGTTTCAACCCTCTCTGAGCATTACAGGACTGGTGCCTGGGTGCTGAGCTGTTCATAGATTCATAGATTGTGAGGCTAGAAGGGACCTTGAAAGATTATCAAGTTCAGCCCTCCTGCACCAAGCAGAAAAGACAATTGGGGTCAGGTGACCCCAGCAAGGTGACCATCCAGTCTCCTCTTGAAGTTTTCCAGGGTGGAGGGAGCTTATTCCACAGTCTGGACACCCTAGCTGTGAAGAAGTTTTTCCTAAGGTTGAGCCTGAAATGGCCTTCTAGGAGTTTGTGACCATTACTTTTGGTTTTCCCCAAGGGTGCCCTGGTGAACAATTGTTCACCAAGCCCTTGATGTATTCCCCTGATGTAGCAGTAAGCTGCTACCAAGTTCCCTCTCAGCTTTCTCTTTTTCAGGCTGAAGAGTCCCAGGTCCCTCAACCTTTCCTCGTATGGCTTGCCATGCAAGTTTCTGATCATCTGGGTGGCCCTTCTCTGGACTCTCTTGAACTTTACCACGTCCTTGTTGAAGTGTGGCGCCCAGTACTGAACGCGGTACTCCAGCTGTGGTCTCACCAAAGCTGAGTAGAGTGGAAGAATCACTTCCTTGTTTTTGCAAGGAATGCAAACCTGGAGATGCATTAACTAATGCATGCCAAAGTATTATGTGCCCTGTTGGCTACAACGTTGCACTGCCGACTCATGTTCATACTGTGGTCTATTATTACCTCCAGGACCCATTTATTTGTAGTGCTCGTCAGACTGATGCTACCAAGCCTGTAGGTGTGCAGGGGATTGTTCATCCCCAGGTGGAGCACTTTACATTTCTTGATGTTGAACTTCATCTGGTTCTGATCCACCCAACTTGCTAGCCTATCTAGGTCCACCTGTATCTGCAAGCTATCTTCAAGCATGACCACACTTCCCCATAACTTGGTGTCATCTGCAAAGTTGGCCAGTGAGCTCTTCACCCCCACATCCAAATCATTGATGAAGATGTTGAATAGCACTGGACCAAGCACCGACCCCTGAGGGGTACCACTGGCCACTTCTTGCCAAGACAACACAGATCCATTCATTAGGACTCTCTGGGTCCTACCCTCAGCCAGCTTCGTACCCACCTAAGTGTCTCACAGTTAAGCCCCTCTTGTATCATTAAGGGGATGCAAATGTGTTCAGTGTGGTTATACATTGTCTTTCCCTAATAGAACTTGATCTAAGAGATTTTGATTTTTGAGCTTCATTAAAAAACATCATTCTTCTTGTATGAGGACAATTTTGTAACTGCAACATTTCTGTAAATTCTGCAAAATCTAGTGAATTAATTGTTAAACTGGGATCCAGGAAACCTGGATTCTCCTCCTTGTGTTATTCGGTGACTCTGCATAAGGCACATCTCTTCTCTGTTTCCCTACCTGTGAAATGGGGGAAAGTGGCAAATCTCTCCATTGCAAGGTGCTTTGGAATGTACTGCTGAATACCACCACATGAAAGCTAAGTACTATTATGTAATGCTGTAGCTGCTCTCATATTTATGAGGGTTTTTCACCGTATTCAGCAGTGCATCAGCGTTTGCTTGTCACCTCCAGTTGCAGTGGAGCAGGCTCCCCCTGCATCCTAAGAGCCCTCGTGCAGCAGTCATGCCTGCCCATGCTTGGAGCCCCAGGCTCAGTTACAACACAGCAGCCACCTGTTCCTTGCAGTCCCCTTATCTGCAAACAGGTGCCTCAGTCCTGACTCCATTGTTTGCATCCGGCATTGGCAAGGCACAGAGGAGGAATCAATGGCTGTGAATTTATTTATGCCCTTATCTGGGGCTCTGTACGAAATGGAGACTGTGCTCTGAGGTTCCTGCCTCTGATGGATCAAGTAATGTGACAAGTGAGGGAGGCAGATCTGAGTTAACTGAGCTGGGGGAGGAGAGTGGGGAGCCAGCTTATCCCACAGCTGAAATGTGGTGCCTAATGCAGCCTGCTGAATTGGGACTTTTGGAGAAGCTTGATGGCAAAGGGGTTCCAAAGGCCACTGGATTTTTCCCCCACCAAAAGAGAAAACACACTCAACAGAAACAAAACTAGAAGGTATTTGCACCTGCATTTTTTTTTTAAGGAAAGCTTTTTGTGTTCCAAGCTAAATCAGCCAAATCAATTACAACTCCGTGAGTCATTCAAGAACCATATGTGGTTGGACTACTGGCAAACATCCTCCACCCCCACCTGGAGCTTCAGATGTTTCCAAATCATTTGGCAGGCATCTTATGTACAAGCCCAAGCTTGGAGGCTTGGGGTTTGGGTGCCCCCGAGTTTCGCTTGCCCTCAGCTATATGGCTGCAGGAGCAAACCAGGGAGGAGTCTCCCATTTCCATAAAATGGGCGTGAAGCCAAGATCTTCCCACTGGAAGAGAAAGTGAGAGGTTTATACATTACCCCCATGGGTACTACCTCATGCCAGAAAAGCAGTTATCCCCAGCGATTGGAAAACCGCCTTAGCGGTGATCATGGTATTTCCCCTGCCAGGTCAAGTATGTATTGTTCACCTCAGAATATGCCTTCAGTACTGGCTCTATGTTACCTGGGAAGGTGAGGGAGGATGCCCACAACCCCTTCTGTCTGAAGCTGAGCCTGAGAGTGAGCACAAAAGGAAATTTGCCTCTGAAGTCTATTAGTTAGGGCACTCACCCCATCACAGGTAGTTCTGGGTGCCAGTCCTTGCTTCAAGGACTGTTTATGGAATTTGTCTGACTGTTCTTTCCTGTAAAAGATATAACCAGCCATTGGGGAAGGCCCTGGAATTCAGAACTTCCCATCCTCAGCGAGTGGCCTGATCACCAACCTATAGTCAGAAACCAGTCCCCCTTACTGGCGTATTTTTGGGGGTACTTCTTCTAGAAGTTCAACAGTAGAGGGTGAAGCAGGCCTCTGTTCAGCCTCATCTATAGCCCATTGGTAGAGCACTCCCCTAGGATGTGGGAGGTGTGGGTCTGAACCCCCTCAAGTGAGGAAGAAGTACAGCCTCTGCCTCCCACACCCCAGGTGTGTGCCCTGAATGGCAGGCGCCTGTATAACAGAGGATGGCTGCAGTGGCTCCTCTGCATTCTGAAAGAAAGGCTGTGAGCACCTTCCCTTAGGAGAGGGGTCTAGGTTGCTGAACATGAATGGAAGGTAGGGAAGTGATTTCCTGTGGACCTAAATAAGACACCTTAACCCCTGGGAGGGGTGGGAAGTCAGACACTCTACTTTCCTCTGCACTCCCCTGTTGGCTAGCTCTAGACTGGACAGATCTGGACCCCATCCTGAGGTGCCTACCACTCCCAGGCCCTGCAGGCATGTGCAGGCACCTAACACAGGGTTCTGGACTCTACCCCAGGGCCAAATCCCTTAAAGTTTGACACAGCAATATTCAGTGTTGGAATACCTAGGTTTTTTTTTAGGTGTGTTCCTATGAGACTTGTCCAAAATCACAAGGAAAGCTGTGGCAGAGTAGGGGACAGTCCCAAATGAGCCCCAGACTCACTGGACATTCACCCCTCCCAGATTCCTGGCACAGCAGTAGAGAGAGAACTGCACACTCATACAGGGGCCAAGCTCTTGCTGCTGCAATGGAGCAGTGTGGGAGATTATTTGGGGCAGCAGGAACTAACGGGGCAGAGCAAGTTGCCTGCAGCTGCTGGCAACACTATCTTCCTCTCCCTGACTGCAGCCATTGTCTGCTCTGTTCTTCTGTAATTCCACCCCTCTCCCCAGCTCCCGCTCTGTCCCTCTGTGCCTGCCTCTCACCACAAGATGCTCATTCTCTCTGTATATCCGGCCTTTGCTTTTGACAAGCCAGGGTGCTGCTGTGCGTAATTACAGTGAGCTCCGATGGATTACGTCCGATCAGCCTAGCTATATGTAACCCAAGCTGTGCATGGGCAGAAAGGCGACTCTGATTAATAGGCTCCTGAGAACCTGCCGCCCACGGACAGATTACATTTCAGGTAATATGGCTGGAGCGGTGATAAGGCCACTGAGCCCAGAAAGCTGAGAGTGGATGGATTACGCAGGAGATTTCCTCCCATCCCACAGCCCCCTTCGTGCTTGTTACTAGTCCCAAGGCACACCAACAGAAATAGGAAACCTCTCTTGGTTCCAGTCCTGTTGCAAATAGCATGGAGAAGGGATATGAGGACAGAACACTCCTAGGGTGGAGAGAAGTAGGTACGATTTCTGGGCATCCCAGTCCCAGCAGCTCAGGTGCTCTATTCAGTACAGAGATATTATATTACTGAGTATGCCCTTACTGCAAAGAAGCCTAACGGCATACTGGACTGCTTTAGTAGAAGCGCCTCCAGCAGGTCAAGAGAAGTGATTATTCTGCTCTATTCTGCACTGGTGAGGCCACATCTGGAGTACTGTGTCCAGTTTTGTGCCCTCTACTACAGAAAAGAGGTGGATAAATTGGATAGAGTCCAGCAGAGGGCAATGAAAATGGTTAAGGGGCTGGGGGACATGACTTGTAAGCAGGGATCTGGGTTTTCTGTTTCCTTCAATAAAACATGGTAAAACACAGGTTTTCTCATTTTAAGGAGAAAAACCCAAATTTTCTCCTTTAAAGGAGAAAAATGCAGGAAACGGTGGGTTTGCCCTTGCAGACTGGTAGAATTCCAGCCTGCAGGGGCTGGAGTTTGGAGAGCAGCTGTGGCAGGTAAAACTGGCGCAGGGTCAGGGGGAACTGAGACTCCCATAGTGAGGGAGGGAGTTGGGCAGGGCTGGGGCTGCTGCCCAACCAGGGATGTGTAGGGCTTGGGGCCTGGGGCTGAATGTGTGGCCACGTGGCCCGGGCAAGGAATGGGACAGAGCCTTCAGTGGCTTGTGCAGGGTGGCTCCCTGCTGCTGTGCGCATTCCCGGGTGTGGGTATGGGGGAACACATGCCCCCAGACTTGTGCATGTGGCGGGAGCGGGGGCATGGCTCCCCCCCCTGCTGCCCTCTCCCTGGGACCTCGGCAGCCCAGTAAGCAGGACCCAGCAGGGAGCTCATTGCTGCTGCTGCTGGGAATCCCGCTCTGCCACCGTGAGGTGCCCCCTGCCTGCCCAGCAGCAGTGGTGGTGGCAGAGGCACTTTGCCATGGCGGCGCGGGTCTCACAGCGGCAGCACCTGGCCACGCTCTGCTTTGCTGGGTCCCACCCACTAAGCCGTGGAGGCCCTGGGGAGGGTGGTGAGGTGGCAGCAGGACAGGAAGCCCAGGCCCTCACCCGCCCCATGCACAAATCTGGGGGGCAACGTGCTCTGCATGCCGCACCCCAGCAGTGCACGCAGTGGTGGGGACCCAGCACCTCCTGCCGAGTCCACGGGTGGGTGGGGGGAGACAGCTACAGCTGGACCTGTGTCCTGGTGAGTGAAGGGGAAGGGGAGCTCTGATTTTCCATGATAAAAAACACAAAAAAAATCAAATGCCAAAATGTATAGGTATTTAGAATGTATTTTATTATAATGATTGAGGCACTAGTAGACTTCCAAGTTGTTTTAAAATTGTAAATAGAGCAATAAATAAGTTGCAAATATATTAATATCACTGCATTTTACTAATACCTATATGTATAGGGGTGACACCTCCCCTCGCGCATGCGCGCTGGGGCCACCAGGGCTTACTTCTCTGGCTGGCGGCGCCCTCTGCTGCTCGTCGTCCGCCTGCCGCCGTGGGGCCCTGCTTGCTTTGCGCATGCGCTACCGCCGCAACTCGGAGGGAGAACTGTAGCGAGACGCTCGCGGCATAGCAACACTTTTGCGCATGCGCATTTACAAGTGGATCACGTGACTCCCCGCGAGCAAGATGGCGGCGCCCAGGGATCGGCGTGCTCGCTGAGCGGGGCTGCGAGCAGCGCTCCCGCGCCCCACACCCTCCGCCGGCATGTCGCGGCTTATCGTCAAAAACCTGCCGAATGGGGTGGGTCCGGGCTCGGGGCACGTGCTTGGGGAGGGGGGGTGCCGCGCGGGGGCGTAGCTGTCCGCTGCAGGGGAGGCAGACCTCGGTGCCATGTAGGGAGCACCCGGCTCCGGCCGGGCCGCACCTAGCAGGACTCTTGTGGTTTCAATGCAGCCCGGGGCTCGTGCTCTGCCAGGACCCTGAAACCCTTGCAGGACGCCCCTGAGAAACGGGCGGGGAGGAGGGTTTGGCCATCACTGCCCTGCAGGTCACCCTGAAGCTGAGGTGACCAGGGTTGCTTCCCTTGTGTCAGAGTCTGTGATTCCAGGTAGATCCACTGTCAATTTAAAGTCTGACCTCTCTGGCGCAGAGACTTTGTTCTCCAGATTTTCTCCAAGGCTGTGGGGGAAGCTGTATGTCTGATGTGCCTCCCTGGTGGCTGCCCTTTTCCTGCAGATGAAGGAAGATCGCTTCCGGAAGCTGTTTGCTGCCTTTGGTACGCTGACCGACTGCTGCCTGAAGTTCACGAAGGACGGCAAGTTCCGCAAGTTTGGCTTCGTTGGCTTTAAGTCTGAGGATGAAGCCAAAACCGCGCTGAACCATTTCAACAAGAGTTTCATAGACACGTCCAGGATCACAGTGAGTTGGTGTTAAAATTAAATAAAAAGTTGGTAGAAGTTTCTCTTTTTTTTTCCTTGGGGAAAAATGGGCAGTTGAAACTATTTTGTGCTTCAGGGTGTGCTTATTGTGTGTGGGTGTTCAGGGATTAAGAAGTGTTTTACTAAACCCAACTGATTGTGCTGGCATAGTAAGATCTAATGTCTACGCTAATTACTTGATTCTCAGGCAGTCCAACAACCTATGTTAGCCCTTATTTGCATTTATGGAGCCAAACTATCTGTTACTTTGCAGGTTGGCAGTGGTTAGGAACAGTGCGGAGGCCACTCACCGAGTAATTTGCCCACTGAAATTGGCATGGCTCAGTGTATACATGTGGTTGGCAAAATATCCCCATTCCTCTGCCTTTCATAAACCAGAGGTGGCCTAGCAGTGGGAATATGCTTATGTATGAGGGCTGGGAGCAAGAAGATCTGTGCCATATAGGGCTCGTAACCTGCTGATATAGCAGCCCTCCAGCATCTTGTTTCCATTCACTGTATCAGTTCCTTTTCTTAGGGAGATAATGAAGATGCTGAGAAGATCTTGCAGGTTCTGACCTGTGAGCAGAAGCAAGAACATACAAACCTTTCAAATGATCTGTTTAGTTTTGGTGAAGCTAGAGTTTAACGGCAGCCTAACTCAGGTGTATAGTAGAAGTCTAATCATCACTGAACTAGTCTGCACTCCCCTTTTCTGTACCAGTGTAATTTCAACGCTAGTTTGATTGAACATCTCAAATTTTAAGGCAGAATAATAATTAATTCTCAAAATTGCATTTGCATTGAAATATCTTTAAAAATACAAGCATTGTTGTGGGTTGTACCTTTTTATTGGACCAGCTGCTTGGTTGGGATAGACTTAGACAAACTTTCAAATGCAGCAGATGCAGTTTTCCAGCCATCTATCCCAACCAGGTAATAGGTCTAATAAAAGATGTCATCTGCAAAAATCCTTTCCTCTCGCATGTTTCTTGGACCACAGACACATCACTCCAGCACTTTAAAAATTTAGTTCTCGGCCTCTTGAAGGCTCAGATCAAGTGTTTTCTCTTGGTCTCTGTAGGATGCAGTGAATGGCAATGGAGAATGGAACAGTTTTAGGATATGTTTCAAGCCATAGAATTGTCAAAGTTCAAATGGGTTCTCTAGGGACACAGTCCTACTCCCTGTGCAGGTGTAGGCTTTGTTACTCTTAAACCATTCCAGCCTTTTCTGGAAAACTCCAATGGAGGAACTCCCATAGCTTCTTTTTACACGCAGCTTTAGGGTGTACAGTTTGTCAGGTATCTGAAATGGGCCCCAATCTACGGTTTTTCTGTTTTAATGGAACTGAAATGATTAAAATCAGGCTAATTTAAAAGGGAGCTCCTTGTTCATGATTGATTTCAGGTAGAGGTCTGTAAATCTTTTGGAGACCCATCAAAACCCAAACCTTGGAGCAAACACTCACAAAAGCCAGCCAACAAACCTGCTGCAAATCCAGATCTCACAAATACAAAGAAGGTAAGTTGTGCCATCTTTCTCCAGTAAGCGGGTAGGTAAATATAGTGAGGTGGGTTAA
This sequence comes from Alligator mississippiensis, assembly GCF_030867095.1. Lineage (NCBI taxonomy): Eukaryota > Metazoa > Chordata > Crocodylia > Alligatoridae > Alligator > Alligator mississippiensis. The sequence goes on from NC_081833.1 coordinate 25,451,759, forward strand.
AAAGGCAACTGGAGCCAGGACTCCCATGTCCTACTCCTTTACTTTGATACTCACTTGCTTGTAACCTGAGGTACCTCACTTGAGCTTTTTGTGCTTTTTTTCCCATGGCCTTTCTAAAAGCCATTTCTTCTTTCAGGACAAAAAGGTGAAAAATGTGACCGGAAACTTAAAAGAGGTGAGTTTTGATGAGCAGTATGTGGGGATTGTCCATGAGAGCAGAGGGTGGGATAGACATTGCTGAACAGCCTCTGCCCTGTTTTGGGACCCAGAACCCCTGGGTTCTGTTCTCAGCTTATGAAGTCGCTTAATCTTTGTATGAATCAGGGTCCCTATTTGTAGAACAGTGACCTTACAGATGCGTGTCAGTGCTTGCTTCTATTGCCATATGTTTCTTAGATTAAAGCAGCTGTATAGAAATGCAAAGTATTTAAGTCCATTAATAATTTGGCTTTGATGTTTTTCTCTGTTCAGTTAGTAGCATTAATATCTGTTATGTATTAGAGGCAGTGCTGCTTCCAGAGCTGTTGATTCTGGTGAAGTAAGTAGTCTACCTAGATTCTGTGATAGCACTGGACATAAGCTCCTGAATGATGCATAATTGTCCCCATTTCCAAGGAAGCAAAAGCAATCCATGCAGGAGAAATATAGCCTTCCTCCCCAGTGATCTTACTTGCCAGGAGTTACACTGGCTCCTGAGATAACTAAAGTTTATTTGGCTTGTCCTACATATCCATGTTCAATCCTTGTTGGTTTTCCAACAGCTGGAAGGAAATGAAGAGTTCAAAGAGTTTTTGATGGTTCACCAGAAACGGTCACAAGTAGCCACTTGGGCCAATGACACATTGGCAGAGGAACCCAAGGCAAGAAAATTGAAGCCAGTAACTGATTATCTGAACTTCGACTCATCCGAGTCAAGTGACCTGAGTGAAGAGAGTGGGGATGAATTTCAAGAGGAAGAAGATAAAGGCAACAAAAGTAATTATCTTGGATACCCCTTGTCGTCTTGATTGGTGTATTCATGTGGAGGCTTATTCTGTGGAGTACCATGAAGCTCCTGGAAAACTCTGGCTGCCTTTCAACTCCCTCTGGGGTCAGTGGGATTTGGGGGCTCAGCATCTAACAGGACAGCCCTAAATATTAAGTGAAGAGAAGTAGCTTGAATTTGCACAGAAGTCTGATTCTAATGCAGATCTCTGCAGTGGTGTCTAGATTATGCCCAGGGCTTCAGATTTCAGTTACTAGTCTGCTAATTTGTTTCTACTCATAAAAGCAGAAACCTCTTCCATAAGCTGTGTCCAGAGCTAATCCAGGGCAAAAATGTGTGTATTACTGTTACTGTGTTTGTTCCTCTCTGCTTCTTGGGTTTTTAATTTAAGATTCAGATATTTTGTGGGCTGGAAGTGTCTGCTAAAATTGGGGAAATAATGGATTTTAGATTTGGTAGCTCACTCCCAAATTTGGGGAAAAGAGGGGTTCAAGTCGCATGGAAACAAATATCTTGGGGGTACGGGGTTTTGGTCTTTTGGGGTTTTTTTATTGAAGCAAGAAAATGGTGGGGGGGAGGGGGGGAAAGTGTCTTTTGGGGTTGTTCCAAACCTTTGTAAGTGTTTAGGGTTAGCCTATTGTTTAACTTTTATTTATTTTTGTTGAAGATGTTTGTTTGTTTGTTTGTTTAATGAAAGCCGCTCTTCAGAGTAAAAAGTCAAAGAGGTTTTATTTGGAGAACATTTCAACTGAAACATTTTTGATCTATTTGAATGAGTCATAGAATCAAGTCTCTCAAGATTTTTGAAAAACTTTCCCCAATTTTTTGGTTGAAAATAGTTGCTGAATTTGTGGATAGTTTCACTTCTATTGAAGCTCCCATTTCTCTGCAAATTACTGTCCATTGAACAAACATTGTCATGTGTTTATACATTCAGGTCCTTGCATTTTGGGGGCTTTCCTTATCACTGTAGTTTGGATGACCCTAACATGGAGAGTGGCTTCTCAGGAGAGTTTTATTTCAACATGGTCACAGAATACTGATTTGTTCTTAAACACCAGAGTGTTTTAGTGCTCATGAAATATGCCCAAATATACAACCCAGAAAGCATAGTGTAGATATCAGCGGAGTGGGATTTTGTTTCTGCCACTGAGTCTATTTAAAAAACCTTCAGTTGTAAGAAAAGAGTTCGTGCTCTGATGCCTGCTTAATGCTTAGCCTCTTTGTTGAGGCAGTTTATTGCTCATTGCACTTGTATTTTTCTGGGATTGGGATCCACCTCCACAGAGCATTGGTTTGCAATTACTGTCTCATCTAATAAATGTGACCATACAGCCTAGAGAGTAGTAATAGCTTGTAACCCCTACTGACTGGCTGGATTTGAACAAGAGGCCTTAGAAAGGAAAGTGGAATGGTAATGGAATACAGAAGCAGGGCCATTCTCCAGTGCCTTGTATGTATGGAAGGAGTTTGCTCCTGCATTACCTAAAGTCTTCCCCTGCATGCCTATATATATGTATTGCTTGCCATTGTGGGAAGAGGATATAGGCATTTGTGTGCACAGTATCTAATGCTCTGTTTTCACTTCTTGACAGCTAAGGGAAACCCCACAGAAAAGGTGGCTGTCACGAAAGGGCTTTCTGATATGGATTACTTGAAATCGAAGGTGGTGAAGGATACTTCCTTGGATGAAGAGAGTGAGGAGGAAGAGGAGGACAGTGAACAGCATGAGGAAAGTAGTGAGGAAGAGGAGAAGCCTAGCAACATGGAAGCTATAGACGTCCAGATGAAAAAGGGAGCTATGCTGGAAGAAGAGATCAAAGAGCGAGGGAAATCAAAGGAAGAGGAGAAAAAGAAAGGCACTAAATCAGAGGTATAACCCAGTCAGAGGCAGGGCTAAACTGTGAATGCATGTCCAGGCGAACTTGGAAGTTCAGGCCCAGCTCCATTAGATCTAGGAATCTCTTCCCATAGGAAGAGCTTGATGCACCTCTCCTCTCTCCTGATGCAGTGGATCACCCCCACCCCCATCCTAGGTGGAATGGTGCTTTTTGGTGGAGGGAGAGAGGGTAATCTAGCTGGGAACTTGGGAGACCTGGCTTAGACTCCCTGCTTTGCTACTGACATCTTGTATGACATTTGGCAAGTCCCTGATAGATAAATTCTATTTTGCTTTATGTGCCTAGATGGCAAGTATGAAACCAGGGAACTTCAGATTTTGGCTCATAAATGCTGCTTGCTATTCTGCTGGAAGCAGAATGGGGGAGGTGGGCTTGCCTACCTTCGTAGGTGATGTACAGGGGAAGGCACATACCTCCCCCAGACTTCTGTGCTGATGGAGAGACCTAGGGCTGCGACCTGGCCAGAGCCAAGCCTCAAGGGTGGTGACAGTGGCGGTGCAATTTCTGCAGCAACAGCAGGGCACAGAGCTTCAGCACAGCCAGGGCCCGGGGGTGGTGGTGGCAGTATGATTTCAGTGCCATCAGCGGGGTGTGAGGCTGCAGCCTGGCTGGAGCCAGTGTCTGGCAGTGGGGAGGGGCCCAGCAGTGGCACAGAGTTGTGTTCTCCCCTCCCCACACTGTCAACACTTATGAATTATCTATGCCTACCTTTTAGTTCAATGAATTAGTGGTTAGGGCAGCTGTCTAGAGAGTGGAACACCCAAGCCCTAGGCTGCCCCTCATCCACAAGAGGTATAAACCTGCATCTCCTACTTCCCTGCAGAGTGCTCTAACCACTAGGCCACAGGCACATGTACCAGTCCTATCATGTCAGTCTTCATAGTATCCAAGTGTCTCAGTGACCCTGCTACCCCACATCAGCTTCTGGAACAGAGGAAGAGCTCTCCATTCAAGAGCATCCTTACCCTGTACCTGTGATCAGGAAGTGGGCAAATTACTCTGCTGTTTTCCCGTGCTTTCTGAGTAAGACTACCTTTGTAGCATCAGGCTGTCACCGCTCCCACCTGCACAGCACGTTATTTGCCTCAATTGTTTCCTCTCCTCAGCTGAAGAATTGGGCTGATTCGACTGAAGCGACCATGCTATACACTGTGAAGCTGCGTGGTGCCCCTTTCAACGTCACCGAGGTAGATGGATCTTTCATCATGGCCTTTTGCTCTCTTTGTCAGGACTTAAATGGTGTTTGCTATGTATGTGACTGTATCTTTGTGTATGTGGGGTGTGGAAGAGGGTGTGGAGGTGTGTGTGGATGTGGGTGGGTATGGGGGGTTTGTGGGGAGAAGTGTTTGTGGGGATGTATGGAGGGGGAAGGTGGCTTGAGGAAGTGTGGAGTGTGTGTGGGGGTGCATGGGTGCATGTGTGTTGGGCTGTGTGTGCATAACAGTGCGGCTCCTCCCAGGGGCGCGTGCATGCGCACATGTGTGTATGTGTGAGGAGGGGGCAGTATGAGGGAAGGTGTGGGGTTTGTGGGGGAATGTGTGGGTGGGTGTGGTGTTTTTAATGTGTGTGGGGAAGGGTACGTTTGTGGGGGAGGGTTCGTGGGTATGGTGGGGTGTGCATGAGACTGCTCATACACACCCTCCTGAGCCTGTCAGCACCCGCCCCTCAACAGCCCAGAGCCTGCGCACCTTGCGGCACCTGCCTGCCACTGTCAGCAGCATGCAGCCTTAGCGCTCCCTGTGTCCACTGTGGACTCACCCCTGCTGGAGCAGATCAGCTGACACCCATGCTCAGCCCTGACCTAGCCACCCTGCCCTGCACCTGCTCCACACTGCCTGCCTATGGTGTGTCCTGCCGCCCCCTGTCACGCAGCGGAGCTGGGGCACCTCCGCAGCTGGACTGCCTTTCTAAGCAACCTAGGTGGCAGGCAGCTCCTTCTGGCTGCCGCTGCTGCCAGCCCCAGTCCCATGGTACAGGCAGGGACCTGTGCTGCACAGCCCCAACCTCACATGCCCTGCTCCTGCTCCGGTCTCATCTGTCCAGGCTCAACAGTGGCGGCACAAGACAAAAGCTGTTGCTCAGTGGGTGGGAAAGTGGCCTCTCCCATTGCCAGCAGTTCCCTGCTGCAGAACCCTGCACTGGATTGTCCTGTGTCTGCGCTGTGCTGACCCCGCTGCCCCATGGGGCAGCCAAGAGGTGGCAGTGATGGCAGCGGAGACGCAGGGCAGCCCCACAACGGCTCTGGGCAGCAGCAACATGGAACTGGCAGCAGCGGGAGAGGGAGGGGCCACTTTCCTCTATGCTGAGCAACAGCTTTTGTCCTGTGCCACTGCTCCTGAGCCTGGGCGGGCATGCTCAGAGCAGGCACAGGTGTGCAAGGTCAGGGCTGTGCAATGCGGGTCTCTTCTGGTACCACAGGGTTAGAACTGGCAACGGTGGGAGTTGGAAAAAGTTGCCTGCCCCCTGGGCTACCTAGAAAGGCATTCCAGCTGTGGAGCTGCCCCAACCCTACTGCGTGACCAGGGGCAGCAGGACATGCCATGGCCAGACTGTACCTGGGCCAGGGGACCGAGGGACCTACCACCCACAGGACGTATTTGCCCACCCCTGCCATGGGGGCTTCTGTATTCATCCCAACTGGGAGAATAGAAAGTGGTTTGTGTGGGAATGTTGCCATCTCTTGAACTTGCTCAGTCCCTGACTCTTTGCTTCAAACTTGGTAAAGTGTACATTCCTCATGTATAAAACTAGTTTTCAAAATTTTGGCTGAGTCCTTGAAGCCAGTTACTAAAATTGTTGTTGCTCTGTTTTCCCTCCTTCTATTTGCAGCAAAATGTTAGAGAATTTTTGCTGCCACTTAAACCTGTGGCAATACGGATAGCAAGAAACAAGCATGGAAATAAGACAGGTAACAGATGTTGCATTTGGTGCTTGGAAGATGCCTGAGGATTGTTTCTCTTGTATGCCTCTCTCCTCTACTTTACACTTGCAGTTCCAAATCACTAGTATGTGCCTCAGTTCTTGTGCATCTTGGGCTCCCCTGCCTTATGGCTTGCCATCGCTAGACCCTTCGCTGGTATATGGCCATGCTGATAGAGCCCCCTAGTGGAGATGTGTTAAGGGAGGTGGGTTGTGTTTTCTTGTCAGTTATCCACTGCACCATTTCTCTGAATTATATAGACCAGTGATTCGCAGCTATGGTGCTGCGAGGTCCTTTGAAGGGTGCTATGAGGTATGAAGAGATAAGCAGATAAGTGTAGGCTGAGGCTTAATCCCTGCCTGGCATTTACCCTGGCCCCACTGCCTGGCCCCTCTATAAGGAGGTAGACACTGTAATACTTTTTTTTTTTTTTAATGGAGTGCCACTCAATTCACAGAATTTACTGAGGGGTGCCTTGAGCCTACTGAAGCATGCCTTGAGTCTAAAAAAGGTTCAGAACAACTAACATAGAGCGATCAGTGGACATAACTGTTCTGCAAATAGATACAATATCAGCTACTCTGTGTGTGTGTGTTTCTTAACTCCTAGCAGATACAGCTACATGAACACAACTTAGTAACATAGTTGTGACCTTAGAATAGTGCTGATGTACAGACACACATACGTTTGGAGCCATTTCAAAAAGGCTTCAGCTCTTGTGGTCTACTTGCTGCGTGGACAAGCCAGGAACACTACAGATGCAATAACTGCTCCAACTTTCAACACTGATTCATCCAAGTTTAAAGTTGGAGAGGTTGGCTACATCTGTATCACTTATGGTTGAATAAGTCTGAACCATAAGAACACAACTGCTGCAGACGCCTCCCATTTTTTTTAAACAGCTCCAAATGTGTGTGTGTCCATACCCTTATGAGGAATGATGCTATAAAGCTAGTGTCACATCATAGATTGTTGCAGGTGCTTTTCCAGCTGGGATTGTGTCACTTTCTTACAGCTGCAAGTTTTGGAGAGCCAAATGGGAGAATGAACTAGTTTCTCTTGTGGTCCTCTATAGCAGGCATGTCAAACATGGCCCACGGGCCAGATCTGGCCTGTGGAGCCGTGTCGTCTAGCCCATGGGGCTAGTGGAGGAGCTGGGTGTTTGGGAAGAGGTAAGCAGTGGCTCTGTTAACCCTGTGTGGCTTCCTTACCCTGCTCATTCTGTTGCCAGAAGTAGATCCAGATTGGTCTGGACCCAGCACAGGGGCCAAACCAGTTTCATGCCTCTGTTCTGTAGAATAATTGTTCATATTCCAATTAGAAGCTTTTTTTCCTTGAGGTGCAGACCTCAGCTTCACCTTATTTGTACTAGGGACCCTAGCTGGTTACTGAGAATGGTGTGTGTGAACAGCAGAAAACCAGAGTGAGTTTCAGGAAGACAGTGAATTTCTGCTGTGCAGTTTTCCTTTCACGTGCATCCGTTACTCCTTCAAAGGCTCATTGAGACACTTTAAAAGCGTAGAGAGTACACTGGGGACTGGCTTCCAGATTGATTTATGGCCATATACTTGTACATGCCAAAACAGAAGAGGTCTTTAAAAGTCACCCCTTTTAAGAAAGCAGCCCCTTCTGTGTGAAAGCAGGTATAATTTTTAGGCCAGAGTACATTTTTAATGGTTAATAAAAGCTATACATGGGAATCTATAAAGAAAAACCTGACTTGCTCTTAGTTAGCTAATTAATGTAATTAACGTTGATGCCAAAGGAATTCGCATACCCCACGTATTCTTCAGTTGGACCTCTTTTTTTCCCCCCCCCCACCCAGGTTATGTCTTTGTTGACTTCACCAGTGAGGAAGAAGTACAGAAGGCCTTGAAACAGAACAAAGAATACATGGGTGAGGCTTGTTTGTTGCTTATTACTACCACACATAATAGGTGCTGTAATGCTGAATTGACCCCCTTTGCTGGTAAAGTGGTAGGAAAGGCACGCTTGATTCTGTTCTAGTAGAAGATGATGCTCATACTCGCAGGCTAAAGGTACAGAGCAGAGATACCTTAGTGTCCTCAGCCTGCTGATTTCAAGGTAATCCAGAGAATGAACTACTAAACTAACCTATTAGTCAGGGTGGGGGGAGCGGGTTACAGGGGTCTCAGGAATAAGTTTTCTGACTGTGCCTAGGCAATTTGAATCTGATCTGGGTTGGAATTGGAGGGGAGCAGTCACCTGCTAGCTATTAGTGAAATAAATTGTCGGGCTTTAATCCACCAATAAATGGACTGATGACCTCTCATGCCAAAAAAGCACTCTTGCAACTAGGCCTGCTGTAGCAGTTTGAGCAGAGACATCCAAGATCAGCTGGATTTGGGGACTTGCTTTCTGCTTCTAAAGTCTTTCCCTCTGCATGTTGGTGCATTGTTATAAGTGAACTCTTGTTCTACAGCTGTGTGCACTGCACTTGTTTCTGTAGCTGTATAGAGGTCTCCAGGCCTAAGGGCTGCCCAGCTAGTTATCTCCTGTAACCAGCCCTAAACTTCCTTATAAAAGAATCACTGGGGCAGGAGTGTGCAGCAGCAATCATGGGATCTCTGGGCCACACAGAGATTCACCCTAGATATTTTCCAAAACTTCAGTCCTTTTGGCTTAGAAACAGAAAATGAGTCCTGTGAGACCCTGCACACTGTGATATCTGACTGACAGAGAGCTGAACAGTACAGAGATAGGTAGCTTAGACATGGCTAAAGCATTGTATTCCCGATCCCAAAAATCATGCATCCTGTCATGCCAGGCATGCATGGCAAAATGTGACTTTTTTTGGCCAGGGGAGGGGGGAGATTGGGTATAATTCCTCAAATCCCAATTGCATGATTAGTGGGACTGAAGCAGGACTCAGAGCTGCCTTCTGCCTGATCCCAGGAATCGGGCACAGTGCAGGTGTATCACATGCCACACATGCAATTTAATCCATGATACAAACCAGTCACAAAGATTAATGTTGAACATCTTTGTTTCTGGTTTGCCATTTTTTCGTGCCATAAATTGGCTGTATGAATGGCATGTTGCAATTTATTGTGCAGTTAACTTGTTAATCGTGTAATAAATGTAAGGTATGCCAGGACCCTAACGTTCTTTTTATGGGAGTGGGGTTGGCCAAATTTACGCTAGGGGATATAGTGCAGTTTCACTTAGTCAGTGGAGTTTCTTAAGTTCATGCCAGCAGCATAAGCCCATTCTGTATTTTGATAGGGAAGGAGACCTGTTTTGATTGCTTTAGGGTTCAGAGCTCACCACAACCTTTGGAGGTGCCTGAGATTTAAGACATCTCTCTGGTGTCTATGACAGGTGGGCGCTATATTGAGGTGTCCAGGGAGGAGCGGGTACCAAAGATGAAATTTGCACAGAAGGAACAGCAACCCTGGCAGAGAAGAAAGAAGGATGATGAGGAAGAAGAGGACCTGTCTGAGTCTGGGCGGCTTTTTGTGAGGAACCTTCCCTACTCTGCAACTGAGGAGGACTTGGAGAAACTATTTTCCAAATATGGTAAAGTACCAACTTGGTTGGTTGGAATTGCTGTGTGCATGGTTGTCGTTCTTTAGCAAAGCCAAGATTGCCCTGTGTACATATTTTTTTGCACTTGGTGCTCTGGTACTCACGCTTCCCTTCATCCATTGGCTTTGTATGGAGGATGCCAGCGCAGATCTCTGTTCTGCAAAGTCAGTGTGATTTCTGAGCAGTGGCATGTCACAGAGAAATCTTGCCTTTTTATTGCAGGTCCTCTGTCAGAGATTCACTTCCCTATAGACAGCCTGACCAAGAAACCCAAGGGATTTGCCTTCATCACATACATGATCCCTGAGCATGCAGTGAAGGCCTTTGCAGAAGTGGATGGGCGGGTGTTCCAGGTACAGTTTCTTTCACTAGCGTGCATCACAGGATGCAGCTTAGGGTTGTTTAGTCACAGTGTTGTAAATCAAATGGGCAAACTCTTGAGGAGGTACTCTGCTAAATAGGATGCTTGGTTCCTCCCTTCCAGTGCCTTGAGTAAATATAGTGCCATTCTGTTTTTCCACCTGGGAAAGCTTAAGTCTGTGATACAGCAGCACTAGTTTGCATGGCCCATTGGATTTAAACCCCCCTGGCCTACTGGAGGCTGGGAACCCTGCAGGGAGCTACTCTGTTATCAGAGCAAAAAAAGTCTGAGCCCATGGTCTTTCAAATTCTACAGGTGCTGCTTAGAGTCACTTTAATGCCAAGCAAGAGAAGGGAGGGTGGAAGAAGGCCCTTCCACCTCAAGTTGAAAGGCTGTTGTGGAATGACATTGCGTGACACTCTTGCCCTGATGCACTCAGATTCATCTTAACTGGGGCTGCAAGTCTCTTCCTTTCATAGATATCCAAGCAGTAATGGTAGATCTTATGTATTTTCCATCCCCTAGGGCAGAATGCTGCATGTGTTACCATCTACCCTAAAGAAAGAAGCGGAGAACACAAATGCTGCAGGATCCTCTTCATACAAGAAGCAGAAAGACTCCAAGGACAAAGCAAACAGTGGCAGGTAGGGAGGGAGGTGACATTGGATAGCTGGAACCTTTTGTTTTTAATATGGCATTAATTACAACATTGCCCATTGTGGCCAGAAATGAAATTGCACATGGATTTTTTTTCCTGCAAGAGGGGAACTGTATCCCAGACTAGTGTCAGCTAAATGTTGCTGCTGTGTGATATGTCTCCTGCATCATGGTCCTAGTGTTCCATTTCTGGTCACTTCCTCCCCCCTGCCCCCCCCCCCCCCCAAGAAAAAACTTGAATGCACTTTGGCTTCTATGAGCTGCTGTATTGGATTGATCTATATCCTGACTCTCCAGCAGTAGCAGTAGAAGCTGTGACTGCCTGCCAAGCTGTGACGAGGTGACAGCAGGTAAACTTTCAAGAGAGGAAGTGAAGAATATTCAACCTGATTGAAATGCATCCCTTGTATCTCTGTCCTGCTGCGTATAACCTAGTTGCTCCACTTCTCTGCTGTCTTCCTTCTCAGTTTATCCTCTACCTTTCCTCCCTTTTGGTTTGTTACCCTCACTGCCAACAGAAAGTTACAAAGGATGTCTTCTCTGGGCTATTCAGAAGGAATCACTAGATGAGAAATATGTGAGTGGTCTTATGAACTGGGCCTCTTCTCTCTCCAGCTCTCATAACTGGAACACGCTGTTCGTGGGGACAAACGCTGTGGCAGATGCAATTGCGCAAAAGTACCATACCACCAAGAGCCAAGTGCTTGATCACGTGAGTTGGATACTTGATTTCCAGTGTCATATTAGTCACATGGATGGGAAGAGCAGTCTACAGCTTAAATGCAGCACCACACTAGTCCTTTGGATGTTGTTTCAAAGGGTCTTTGTTTGCTCCTTTGCAATATATACTGTGTTTTCATGGCTAGCAGAGAAGATGCTTCTCACTCCATGGAAAGGCTCTTGGTGTACCTCCTGACTTCCATCTAGATCAGAGGTAGGCAACATTTTTTGTCCGGAGTGCCGAAAAAGCCCACAATGCTTACCTTGGAGGGTGCCGGAGTGCCAACATGCCAGAAAAACAAAACGAGGGCAAGGGATACATGGCAGGATGCCCTGCTTCTGGCCCTTGCCCCCCACCCCTGCCCCCCAGCTCGGGCTCCGTTGCTATCAGCACCTACTCAGAACCTTGGCCAGCTGCAAGCATGTGCTGCCTCCCAGCCCTAGCTGCATCCTGGCCCCAGCTGCCTCCCAGCCCCAGACCCGGCCCTGGGCTCTGGGGAGTCAGCAGATACCAGCAATGCTCCCCGCAGTGCTGCCCTCGCTGCCGCTTCTGCAGAGCGGCGTTGGAACCTGGCACAGCAGGGCACAGAAAGGGGTGCAGAAAGCTGCCTGCTGCTCTTAGGTCCTCGTTGCCCTGGCCACATTTTTCCTGCAGGTGGGGGCAGCAGCAAGAGGCACAACTTTGCGTGCTGCCCACATTACTCTTGTGCACACAGGGGAAGTGTGACCAGGGCAGTGCGGGGCTTGCAGCAGCAGGCAGCTTCCCTGTGCAGCCCCTCTTTGTGCTCCTGCTCTGGGTTGCACACACTGTGCTCCCAACCCTGCTGCCCTCCCCTGGGCCCTCCGGAACGCAGTGTGTGCAACCCAGAGCAGCAGCAGACAGAGGGGCCACACAGGGAAGCTGCCTGCTGCTACAAGCTCCGTGCTGCCTGGGTCACACTTCCTCTGTGTGCATGGGAGCAGCGTGGGCAGCATGCAGGGTTGTGCCCCTTGCTGCTGTCCCTGCTCAGGCAGCTGGGGCTGGCGCCAGGGCGGAGAGGCAGCAGATGTTTGCAGCTGGCCCAGCTTCTGTGTAGCTGCTCATAACCACGGAGCCTGAGCTGCTTGGCTTCCATTCTCTCAGCTGCCTGCTGGGAGCAGTCCTGGCTGGCAGCAACTACTCAGACCTGGGGCGGACTGCAGCTGGGAGGCTGCAAACAGCTGCTGCCTCCCCGGCCCCAACATGTGCCAAGGAAAACGGCCTCGCGTGCCATGCTTGGCATGCATGCTGGGCGTTGCTGACCCCTGATCTAGATCTTTAGCTCTTCTGACTTTTTAGAACCTTCAGAGTGTGAACCCATATGCTGTTGCCACGAATCTGTACTGACAGTGCCAGAGGTGGGAGGCATTTGAGCATTAATATTATTTGCAAAGGTGGCTTGTGACCACTTAGCTGGTACATCACAGCAGCCATTCTCTACCTGGCAGGTCCCGAGGTTCTTTATAGTTCATTATAGGAGGAGTTTTTCAGAAGCACTTGACATTGGTGTGTTGAAAACCTTGGTTTGAGTGTTTCACATGAAATAGCTGCAGGATACCACGCATATACCAGCACTGACTAGAACTGTCAGATTCATAGTTGGTAGGGTTGGAAGGGACCTGAGCAGATCATCAAGTCTGACCCACTGCCATGGGCAGGAAAGAATGCTGGGGTCAAACGACCCCGGCTAGGTCTCTATCTAGCCTCCTTTTGAAGACCCCCAGTGTAGGAGCGAACACAACTTCCCTTGGAGGTTGGTTCCAGATCCTAGCTGCCCTGACTGTGAAGTAATGCCTCCTGATGTCTAGCCTGAATCTACTCTCTGTCAATTTATGGCCATTGTTCCTTGTTACTCCCAGTAGTGCTTGGGAGAACAGGGACTCTCCCATTGCCTGCTGGTCTCCCTTGGCCAGTTTATAGATGGCCACCAGATCCCCTCTCACAGCCTTCTCTTGTGGAGGCTGAACAGGTTCAGGTCTTGTAGCCTCTCCTCATAGGGCCTGCCCTGCTGCCCCTGATCATGCAAGTGGCCCTCCTCTGGACCCTCTCAATTTTGTCCACATCCCTCCTGAAGTGCAGCGCCCAGAACTGGACACAGTACTCCCAACTTCGGCCTGACCACTGTCATATAGAGAGGGAGCATCACCTCCTTGGACCTGCTTGCGATGTATCTGTGGATGCATGACAAGGTGCGTTTAGCCTTCCTGACTGCGTCCCCACATTGGTGGCCCACGTTCATCTTGGAGTCTGTAATGACTCCAAGATCCTTTTCTTCCTCTGTGCTGACAAGAGGGGAGTTCCCCAGCCTGTAGGTATGGTGCTGGTTCTTTCTCCCTAGGTGCAGTACCTTGCACTTGTCAGTATTGAATCCCATCCTATTCTCATCTGCCAACCCCTGTAACCTGTCCAGATCCAATTGCAGCCTGTCCCTCCCTTTTACCGTGCCCACTTCTCCCCACATCTTAGTGTCATCCACAAATTTGAACAAGGTGCTTTTCACCCCCTCGTCCAAGTTGCTGATGAAGATGTTGAACAGTGCGGGCCCAAGGACTGAGCCCTGAGGGGCATCACTGCCCACATCCCTCCAGGTCGAAAATGACCCATCCACCACCACTCTGTGGGTACAGCCCTCCAGCCAATTGGCAACCCATCTGACTGTGTAGGCATCGACACCACAATTTCCTAATTTTTTAACAAGAATGGGGTGAGAGACAGTGTTGAAGGCCTTCCTAAAGTCCAGAAAGACTACATCCATCGCAACACCTGCGTCCAAGGATTTTGTGACCTGGTCATAGAAGGCCACCAGGTTGGTCTGACAGGACCTGCCTTGAATGAACCCACGTTGGTTACCCCTAAGTATGATCCCTCCCTGCTGGTCCCTTGCAGATGTGCTCCTGGATAATTTTCTCAAAGAGCTTTCCCAGGACCGAGGTAAGACTAACAAGTCTATAATTTCCTGGGTCCTCCTTCCTCCCTTTTTTGAAAATGACCACATTGGCCCTTTTCCAGTCCTCTGGCACCTTACCAGAGCACCATGAGTGCTTGTAAAGCTGTGCCAGGGGTCCCGCAATGACCTCTGCTAATTCCCTCAGCACTCTGGGGTGGAGATTATCAGGACCTGCTGATTTGAACATGTCCAGCCCCTCCAGAAGTTCCCTGACTAGGTCCTCACGGACCCTAGGCCTGGCTGCGCCTCCCCTGGGACCATCGGGGATCCCAGTGAGGGGGATGACCTGGTCCCTGTTCAGAAAAATGGAGGCAAAGAAATTGTTAAATAGATTAGCTTTGTTGTCTGGTGAGACCACCAGATTTCCAAGTGTGTCCTGCAGAGGCCCCGCATTACCCGGAACCCTCTTTTTACCCCCATGTATTTAAAAAAGGTTTTCTTCTGTGATCCAGGTCAAGTCAGACTCCAGTTCAGCAAACAGGAGTCATATCTTGGCCCCTCTCACATCCTACTGCATGTGGTTCCATAGGTGGATCTAGGATTTGTAAAAGGGAGGTGCAGATAGTGTGGCACATCACATATAATACAACACATGGCTTTTCCCCATTTAAAGGGAAACTAGAAGCTTTAGTAATATGCTTTGGAGTCACACCATGTTATTTAATTTAAAATTAAGGAAAAACCAGTATAACTAGGGCTGGTAATTAATTGCAGTTAACGTGCTTGATTAATGAAGATCCAGTTAATGTGTTAATTACGCATGTGGTTTTGAAGTCTGCGCCCAGACTGAGCTGCCTTGCCCTGCTGCCATCCCTGCCACCTCTGGGCTGCACTGCAGGACAGAGGGAGCTGTAGGGCAGCCTGGGCATGGCCTCTGGGTAGCTGCAGCAGGAAGGGGAGTGAAGGGTGGCCCACCCATGCAAAACTTCCGTCCAAGGCCCTAAGAAGCAATGCTGGGGGTATAGGGAAGGCAGCTCTGCCTGGCATCCTCGGGCTCCACAGCTTGGGCTTAGGCCAGGTCAGGAATGCCTGGGAGCTCTGGCCCGAGCTGCCTCTGGGCCCACGGTTCCCCATGCATCCCTGGTCTGGACCCCAGGGAGTGGTGGTGACGGCACCCCCACCTAGGCAGCTGCTGCTGGTGGGCGGAAGCAGGATTCCCATGGAGCCACCTTCTGCAGCCCCTGGCCCGATCTATGCTGCATTCCTAGCCCTTGCCCAGTGCTGATGGAGCCTGGACCATGCCCACCATTGTTGCCACTGCAGCACCAGGCAGAGCTGCCGCTCTCCTCCCCATGCTACCTGGGCTCTTCCCAGGCAGTCCTGACCTGCCCCAGAGCCTGAGCCATGGGGCCTGAAGGTGCCAGACAGCCCCACTGTGGCAGCTCCGTGTGGATCCCAGTGGGACACAGGCTCTGGGCAACTGCAGCAGGAAAGCCTTGGGAGGGGGGGATGACCTTCCTTGGACTCCAAACCTCACACACACCTCCCACACCCATTGCCCAACCATACAAAGTACCTGCATACTTTTGAGTTTTTCCGTGCATAACTTGGAGTTTTTAGCTGTGCGATTTAAAATTGCAGTTAATTGTGACTAATTTTTTTAATTGTGCAGCTAATTGTGATAATTTTTTTTAATTGTTTGACAGTCCTACTATGTGAATGGGCACTAATTTGCTTGATGAATATATTAAGTTTAAAAAACACAACAAACCAGTCAAAATAGTCAAAAGATGTCATTAGTCCCATAGTTGTTATAGAAGTGTACATCTCTTATTCAGACTCATAAAATAAAATCTACCCTTCTTGTGCATCTTGACACTACCTCCAACACTTTACTGTCAGTTACTTTTACACCTGAGTTAATACCACACCTGGATTAAGGTTTTTAGTTAGAGCTAAAAAGAGTCTTCATGGCTGTGAAATAGAAGAGAGACATTATTAGGAATGGATAACAAACAGCAAAATTGCAAAAGTAAGTAACGATTGAATAGTGGAACTTCAAGATTATTAGAAGACAGATGGTTGTTAACAACTGTGGAGTGGAAAGATTAGCAGGAATCAAGGAGAGAATAATGAGCCATGAAGCCAGTTGACTCTCATGGCTGCCTGAATGGAAATGCCACTGCTTCTCCTAAGCAGCTGGTTTTAAAGTTTGGGTGAAGCAGGAATCAAAGGGATGTGCAACTGCACTCTCCTGGATCCTTCCCAGTATGGTCCCTACCTTTTTTGCTAGGTTAAACAGTGGAGGGGTTGAGCCAGTTATCTTGAGCATTGAAGAGAAAATTCAGTTGAAGTTCCAAAAATCATGCTAATTGAGACCAGCCCCTGCGTGATTACAAAAGCTGGTGGTTGAACAGCAATGTCCCAAACCATAACTGAGTCTACGGTATAACAAATTGCGTTTGTAGAGTCCTTTGTTAACATTGTTCAAGCAGCAGACTTCCTTCTCAAAACAGAGCAAGAACTTTTTAAAAAAATTTTAAGGGAAGAAAAGAAACTACATTGCAGAGAAACAGTGAGTGGAGTGCAGTTGTTTGGCATTCTGCAGCAGATGCTTTCTTTGCATTGAACGCCAGGAGCTCAATGTTTATGAGTGAATAGTGGTGGTAGTTTATTTACAGCTTTTGCTAAAACAATATAATAACATTGACAATAACATTTACATAATAATAAAATAATACAATTTATGGTGGTTGGCGAAGGTGTACGATAGAATGACATTCTGCTATTTTAAACAACATAAAAATTAAATATAGTATCTGATGATACAAAAACATCAAATTAAACTATATAATATCGTAGAGTAAAAATTTTTAATTTCAGAATTCTCTTCTATTTTCCACCCTCCTCCTTTATGCAAGTAATGTAAAAGCACCCAAGGAGTACAGGACTGCAAGTTTGTTAGAGTGGATACAAATGGCTTTTTTCTTTATTAGCCTAGTACTTAAAATTTTCCACTGAGAGAGATACCTCCTAGCCATTTTGTGAAGACAGCCTGTTGCGTGAACAATATGTATTTGCCTAGGATAGCCTGGTACAAATTTGAAAGCTGTGGCATGCCATATTCCTTGTACTGAGGTGTTGTCAACTAATGATGTGATAAGGGTTTGGTATTCAATTAACAAAATGCATTATCTCATCTATCTGGTTTACCTCTCACTATAACTGCTTAGTCAAATCAGGTAGCAATACGTATCAGTAGGGTGAAACAGGAGTGGTCTGTTAAGTGCCCTACATAACAATTTGACACATGGTGATGCTGAATGCAACAATAACTTGACTAGCTAAGGACCAGATTAGCTTCTCTGAAGAGGAAAGGCATAGGATTTCACCTTTAGTTTCTATGCAAGTCTCCCATTAGATCTGATTCTGGGTGGTGCAGGAGTTGCAGGTGCTCATGCACTCTCTGATTAGGCCTACTTTTACTAGCCTAGTGTGGTCCTAACACTGTCACATCTACATTTTTTCTCATCTGCAGGAAGGCAGAGGTAGTGTGGCTGTGAGGGTTGCCCTGGGGGAAACGCAGCTGGTTCAGGAAGTCCGCCAGTTCCTGATCGATAATGGAGTCAGCCTGGATTCCTTCAGTCAGGTAAGACCCTGACAGCATAGAAGAAACTGTTGTTTGCTTATGAGAGTCTTTCCCTTCCCTTTGGCATCAGTGAAGGTGTGGGGGTGAGAAGGGGTGTGGGGGGGGTGTGTGGGGGCAGAAGTTGGGGATGGATTGCATTATAACATGTTTTCACAAACATTGCTTTAGTTGAAGGTTGTGGGATGTTGGACTTTGGGGCTGTCTGTGCAATACTCTTCTGTTTAGAAGGGAGTCATTCCTCTACTAAAAAAACTGAGGATAGAGAGAGAACCCTGTATTAATGGGCAGTACACTGTGGACTTAACAAGCAAGATGTGTGTTAAAAACATCTGAAAGCCAGTGTACCCACCCATATTGATCATGTTGTGTCATCAGCATGAAACTTGAGACTTCTGTAAGCCCTCTTACCCATCACTTCCTTGTGCCTAACACCTGCAGTGTAGTGGATATGTGTAGATGACAGCTGTCTGATTTGGAGTCACCAGCAATGGAGTTGAAAGTGTTCAAATCCTAAACTTCTATGAAAACTTGAACAGTTCTGACTTGTCCCCCTTCCCACTCTTGTTTACTTGCACCTTTCTGTCCCTGAAAATTCAGGGCTCTTTCTTGCTTGCATATGCTTCTGAGATGCTGAAGGTCCTATAGGAAACCTTGGGCTAGTATCTCAGAGGTGTTTAGACTCCCTTCAGTATAAGCTTTGAAAAGCTAAGGCTCTTCCTTTTCTCATTTAAAAAATGCTGACTTTTTCGGTTTCAAGGGTGTCAAAGATACGGCCTGTGGTGCTGCCTATGGTCTCAGAGTTGACTTGCAGGCAGCATGTGGTGTGCACCAGATGGGCCCCATACATTGCACCCACAGATTTTTCATGCACCCCAAAATGAAACCTTCTTTAAAGTAGGATGTGACAGCTATTTCTGGGCTTTCAGAGCAGTAAGTGAGGAACTAGTGTTTGAAGCTGGAAGATAGCGGTGTGTGGGGGTCAGACAGCTGGCCCCACAGGCAAATGGGTTTTCTCTGCTATTGCATCTAGATTTCAGTGACAGGAAGTGCCACTGTATACAGCTGTTTGACAGTTTGCCATGTCACCAGGAGGAGTATTAAATGGAGCGAGTAACGAACTTTCATTTCAGACCCTCTTTAAAGAAATCCCTGCTGTCTTCTCTTTCTCCCCTTCAATCGTTAGGCATCTGGGGAGCGGAGTAAAACCGTGATCCTAGCAAAGAACCTTCCTGCTGGTACTTGTGTGACCGAGCTGGAGGAGGTGTTTGGTCGACATGGCAGCCTTGGACGGGTGCTGCTCCCGGAAGGGGGAATCACAGCCATTGTGGAATTCCTGGAGCCCACAGAGGCCAAGCGAGCTTTCACCAAGCTGGCCTATTCCAAGGTTAGTATGTGGAGTTAACCCTTTGAGGTTTCGCATCTAGTTTAGGCAGACTGAAGGAGCCCTGATGTCAGGGCCTTCTTGACTTGGGAAGTTGAGAATCATTTTACCATAGCTTAAGACAGTGGTTCTCAACCTTAGTAGACTTGAGACTTCCTTTGGAAAATGCTGCTGTTTAGTTTTCACTCATTTTTTGATTACAGAAAAATTATAGATCAATTCTGTTGCAAAAAATTTGGAAAGACCATGCTGAGTCAGAATTTTTAACAGTATGGATTCCTATTTGAAATCTCTGGTTTTATCTTGTTAGTCATATTTCTACACTCACCAGTGCTAAGTGGAAGTAATGTAGGTTCTTGGTTAATGTAGACTGGCTGAAAGAAAGTCTCTAAAAAGAGGAGAAATGCGATGTGCTTTAAGGAGAATTACATACCCTTTTGAGTGGTAAAAGCAAAAGTCACTGCTTAACATATATATATGATAATCCCCATACTTTTGTCCCTTCAGTTAAGTTCCACTCCAGTTTCTAGCATGCAGTCTAGTTGGGTGTGTTGGAAATTCCTTACTAGGACCTTCTACTGTAACTCCAATAAGAGAGAATTAGCCTCATAATTTTTTCTGCTACTACAGCAGTTCTCAACCAGGCGGCTGTGACACCCTGGGGTGCATGGAGGTCTTTTCAAGGGAACTGCAAGGTGCCACACAGTGTTAGTACCGTTGGGCATGCAAACATGGTTCAGAAGATTTAAAACCAGAGATTTCAACTAGGAATCCATAATGTTAAAAACATTTTGACCTGTTGTGGTCTTTCTGAGTCCTTTGCAACAGAAGAATTGCTGTATTATTTTTCTGTAGTCAAAAAAAGAGAGGTAAGAGCTGGCATTTTTCAAGAGGTGCCTCAAACCAAATGAGGTGCCTTGAGTAGAAAAAGATTGAGAACTACTGTGCTACAATAAGGCTTTTGAGAACCCAGAACTGAGATTCAAGCTTTCTGTATTTTTTTTCCCTATCCCTCACCTGCAGAGTTTTCCTTTTCTCCTTTATCTGTAGAGATCCTTATCTGTTACTCTTGCAGTTCCAGCATGTCCCTCTGTATCTGGAGTGGGCCCCTATGGACATCTTTTCCTGCCCACCCCCTGAGAAGAAACAGCCTGAGACACCAGAAGAGGCAGAAAGAGCAAGGCTAGGAGCTGGTAAGACTTTGGGGAAGATGCACGTGTTTGTCTTATTTTTTCCATAGAATAGTGGTTACACTGTTCCTGTTCTGTTTGGAAGCCATCTCATCCTGCACTGGATCTTAATTATGCAAGGCACTGCATAAGCGGATAGTAGTAGCTGTCCCCAATCCAAATATCTGACCGACTGAAAAACAAGCCAGAACTGATTAAACAAATGGCTTCAGGAAAGGGGTAGCCTTATAGTTTACAGCATCTGTCTTGGCCTGGGAAAAATGTGGTGTGGTACAGTTGATGACTTTGCCACAGACTCTTTTGTGATCTTTGGACAAGTCATTAGATTTATTCTCTTCCTCATGTGAATTGGGGTAGCCCTTCTGTACTTCACAGCAGTGTTGGGAAGACAGAGTCCATTAATGATTCTGGGGTACATGATAACACTGCATTGAGGGCTACTTAGGAACCCAGATAGGAGGGAAGAGTGTAGTAATAAATCCAGTGGTTGTGGTGCTTAAAGCACAGTCTTGCTCCTCTGCTGGCTAGGAAAACAATCTGACACCAAAATGTTAAAGCAAATTGACTCTTCCCCCAGTCCCAAACTTCATCGCAAGATAAAACCTTGGCAGCTATAGTCACCAATGCTGCAGATATTCCCCACAAGAAGGGGTTTACACAGCTGAGCACATGCCCATTGGACATGTATGTCATGCAGCCCCCTCCTGGAAGGGCTTTTCAGCGTAATTGAGGGGCCAGGCTTAAGAGTTCTGGCTCTAACTGAACAATGGAAGCAAGTGCCAGGCAGCAGGGCTGGGCCAGCTGATCGCCTGAATGGCAGACCATGGATCTGTGTGTGCATTTATGTGCACGCCTGTGTTAATTTCAAGCCCGACTGCACGCCTTGCGCGGGTGAATTCCCATTGCTCTTATTGCAAGGACGTGACCTTTTTTTTATATCTTCCTCCTCCTATCCCTGGGGCTTTTTAACGTTTCTCTTGCATGTTTGGGTCCTTAAACTCTTTTTAAAACAAACGCAGAAGGAGGCTGGATAGCTTTGGGTTGATTTTTAATTGTTTTGCTGGAAGCCTTTTTAAGACAGGGTGGGAGGAAGCTGATGAAAAGCTTTTTCACTGTTCTGTGCACAGGTCATGAGGGAGGGACAAAGGTAGGGGGGAGCCATTTTATCTCCCTGTAACCGAGACCCTCACCTCAAGATAAAGGGCTTTAAGCACAGGAGCTCCTGGAAAGCTGCTCGGGGCTGATAATGGTCTTTGCTGTCAGCCTTCGGCACTGTGTGTTTGGGGGAGGGAGCAGGGCAGGAGGCAGCAGTAAATTCCACAGCCTGATTACAATGGAGCTCCTTGTGGCTGTGCGTGACTGCATTTTATTGTGCTAACCACAGATGGAGGCACCTTCCCCCCCACCATCACCACCTCCTTCTCACTAAATCTTTCTCCTCTTCCAACCCATTTCTTTCTTTAAAACCAGTGTATTTTCTGCTCAATGTTTGCTAATTTCCAGAGTTTCAACAGGGGTAGAAGCAGTTAACAACACAGATAACAAAGGACTCTAAATTCTTGCTGCTCTGAAAACGTGTTTGCCCACTTAGATTTTATTAACCTTAACCTGAGTATCTGGCTAAGAGCAAGTCTTGAACCAAAGCAGAGATCTTTTTGTATATTGGAACCAACACCTGTCATGATGGGTGGTGTTTCCTAGTAGCCTTCTCATAGAATGAGATAGCATATTTGGTGGACTTGCCATAATCACAGCTTAATACCCAAGAAAATGCATCTACGTTGGCTTTCCTAAGATCCAACACTGCTCCTATTTGTTTGAAGCCAATTAAAAACATTAAATCCCTCCCCCCCCAATTAAATTGTGGGTTAGGGTTAAAAAAAAACCCCTTATTTGAATGGTAATCAGGGGCAAGATTACCATTCACATAACTTTCTTTGGTGTGGGCCCAAAGGGCTTCAATGAGTTTTACATGTTCCTCTGAAGCATCTTGTACTGGCCACTGAAGCAGGAGGCCAAGACAGGCAGAACCTGAACATGAAATGCTGTCTTATGGCCGCTCTGCAGAGCGCTGTTGGTTGGCATTATAGGTGCATGTCTTGCTTGGGTGAGGCAGACAACCTACAGTTGGTGATGGAATATGTGGGGTGGGCAGTAAAGTTAATGGATGGGGAATGAGCAAGCTCAGCACTTAAGGAAATCAGCCTTCAGATGCTGTGGCAGTGGACCATAATACAAACTTACTGAGATGTGGAGCTGTGCTTGATTGCTCGTTGTCCTTCATCTTTTGCTCCTGGAAGAGCAGCTGAAGAGTTGGCCTGCAGTTTGACAGTGACATCCCTTTAAAGGAAGGGGAGACCATGAACTGCATGGGCAAGACCCTCCCATCTGGGCATGGATGTTTCTTGAAGTCAGCAGTACCTTTAACTGATGCAGGGCTAGCCCAGAGAGAGTGTGTGGGGAAAGGTGCGAGTTTTAGCTGAACGTTCTGAAAGAGCCGTGTGCTTTCTAGACCTAGGATTAAGGCTGGACACAGAAGAACGTAGCAAACAGGGCCTCGGAGTTCTCCATTCTCCACGTGGATTGGAGAAAGCAGAAAGTTTGGGGTTTTTTTGTTTATTTTTAGTGGATTTGAGGGCACAAAGTTTCCAGCTCAGGTTTTGATGTTATCATTCTGTTATTCATTTTGTGTCCCTTCTCAGCCTGCGTTTCCCTTTTTTGCTGTTATCTTCATCCCATCTGTAGAAAGCTAGCTTCCTTGGCTGTTTTATTGCTATATTTCTAGCTTCCTCGGCTGTTAAACAAATCATGAAGTTCTTTTTCCCCTTCCCTTTTTCCTTTTTCTTTGCTCTTTGAGACAGATAGGAGGGCTGTATGTTCTACTGATGTTAAAAGGACAACATTATCATTGTTGCCATTTCCATTAAAGCATAAAAGAGCTATTTAATGACAAAGACCTTGAAGATTAATTAGAAGTTTAATGTGTTTGGTTTGGTTTTTTTGAGCGTCGAAAAGGGCTGGGGGAGGGGAAGTCTTTTCAGAACTTAATATGGTGAGCAAGTAGAATGAAAATGAACAAAAATAAGTAAAGGTCCCTTTCAAATGCATAACTGTTTAAAACATCGTCTCTGACCTTTATGCAGCAGAGGCTGCTCACAAAGGGGGTGTCTTGATGCAGCTAAAGTGATGTTAGCCTTTAAACATCTTAAAACTCAAAGTCAAAGAAGATGCGTGCAGTCTTTGCTATGCTGTGCATTTCAGGTGTTATGCTCTCAAATAGCGGCAATAGTTTTGTCTCAGTGCCAGAGAGTCTTCGGTAATGCACATTATATTGCTAGTATTAGAGGATTTTAGATGCTGTGCTATCACATACCAAAGAATGATGCTGTTGGACCTCAAGATTGGATAGCCATCCATGATGCAATGTGCAGTAGTCCTGAAGGGCTGGGCTTCCTGGATGCTACCTTGTAGCACATAGGTTGCAATGCAGCCCTGTAGCAGAGCCTCTAACAAAGGTGCATTGTTTTAGAAGAGAATTAAAATGATGTTTTTGTTCTCCAGTGCTACAATGTATAACAGTTATGCTGAGCTAAGTTCAGGGAACTTTGAAAATAAAACCAACCTAATAGAAGCACAACCATTACAACCAGCTGCCTTAAGAGTGTGCTTGCTTATGTTGAATATACTTCTCAGTTGTCCTCTCTTCCTGTTAGAATTGGGACTTTACAGGCCTGATTCCTTTATGTACAAATGTAGGAGTAGAATTATTACAACAGATATGATTGAGAGTCTCTGCCAGGACAACCGTGCACTTGGAATTACTGT
Source organism: Alligator mississippiensis (assembly GCF_030867095.1). Taxonomy (NCBI): domain Eukaryota; kingdom Metazoa; phylum Chordata; order Crocodylia; family Alligatoridae; genus Alligator; species Alligator mississippiensis. The sequence continues at coordinate 25,475,803 of NC_081833.1, forward strand.
TGGAATTTCAGGGCAGGGTGGAGAGGTAAATGTAGAACTGGGTAAAAGGCTCAGGTTTGGAACAAGTATTTCTCTGGGTTCAGCACCATAATATCTCAATGCCTAGAGAGCAGTGTGGTAGAATTCAAAATTCAAATCACTTTAAGAGCAAGGCTGTCATGGCATACCTGTGGTCATGCTATTTGCAGTCATGCTTTCAGAAGCACCAGATTTACTTCAAAGCTGTCATTAAATACATGTAGAAGAATTTTCCATTTATAATCAGAGTTTTGACTCTGAGCTGAACCAAAACACAATGACTCCCTTTTATGTCCCCAAGTTGGATTGGTTGGCTATGTGTTTTTATGCTTGCTCTGTTTTGTTTATAGGAGCTGAGGGAATGAAAGAGGACTTGGAAGAACTAACAGTAGAAGAGGAAGATGAGGAAGAAGAAAGTGTTGCAGGATGTACCCTGTTCATCAAAAACCTCAGTTTTGCCACCACTGAGGAAACACTGAGGGAGGTAAGTAGTGGGTGAGGCTAAGAAACTGGGTGTTGCATGTATCTAGCAAGCTAGTGCAGCTGGGCAGGAGTGTCTTGATCAGGGTCAAACGGTGAGTGGGTGATTCAGCCTAGATTAGAAGCAGAGATTTTGTCTGGCTACCAACCTGTCTGAAGTTCTTTTGCTTATGTGTTTTAAAGAAGTATTAATAGTGCTCTAGGTGATTTTCAGCTTTCATCTTAACTTTTACAAACACCGGTAGCAGGTGTAGTACTTTGCCACAAGTAAATTGGACACAGAAGTGTGAGGTAGCTTTGTTAAGATTACATACCAAGTTACGAGGGCCAAGAAAAGTAACCAGGGATTCTTATCCCTATGTTCTGGTCTAGCCACTGGACAACACTCTATTTTTCCTGTATTAGGACTAGCAGCCAGGCTGCCACAAGTACTTTATAATTCCTCACATACAGTCCTGCGAGGACTGATGTCTTGGGGATACTAATGAATTAATTGGCAATTGTTAAAAAATAGGTTTTTGTGTAAAGCCAGTGTCCTGGTAGAAAAACTCAGTATTCTATAGTAATGATTGCTGCAGCTTATTTTAGTGATAGTACAGTGTCTGGAATAACTAGTTTGTGACTTTTTTTCCTCTAAGTGCTATGAAAACTGAATATATGATTATATGTCTTCCTTGGTCAGTGTGTATGCCTGGAAGTGGAGAGAGCCAACTTCCTCTTTCAGTTGCTTTAAAAGGGGCATGTTAAAAATTTTATTTTGACCTTAATTGCAAAGAGAACTAAGGAATGTGCAAAACCTTTCACAGACATTTTCCAAAGTGGGAGCTGTGAAGAGCTGCACGATCTCAAAGAAGACAGACAAAGCAGGTACACTATGAATTGATGTGTGTAGTTCATCTGGGTAGCCAGTTGCATAACTGTTTGAAAGTTTAATGATTTGTTCAGAAATGTACATGCTGAAAAGACTGAACCACTTTACTGGACCTTTATGCCTGTAACAATACCCTAACCCTACTACAAATTGGTTGAAAACAGAAACCAAAATGTCCTTCCCCAAGTCTGCATTGCAACATATCTCCATCACTAGATATGCAAAGTGATTTAAGGCCTTCCTCCAAGATGGGGTTGGACGAGCCAGATTCTACAGGATCACATGCTAAATAGATTTGGTGCCTGTGCTGATCCACCCTGTTCTGAATGTATTTGAATATCAAAGAGAAGGAAAGAATATCATGGGAGGCAAGGGATGGAGCTGTCTTACAAAGGAAGTATTGACTAAATCAGCCAGGTCTCTCCCCAAGATATGAAATCAGGTTGGGCTCCACTTTGTAACAAACCACTTTTTGTATAAGGTCAACTGAAGTCTCCATGAAAGTGCACCCAGCTGTTCTTTATGCCAAGGTCATCTTTTGAAGAGTCTGAACAGACTAGGCTGGCACTTTTGGTGTTCTAGCCCTGTTTTTGTGTGTTATCTAAGGCGCATGCTGTGTGTGGATCTAGGACAGTCTCTGGTTTCACTCTAGTTTCCATGGCAGTCCCTTTCAGTCTTCAAAGAGTGGCTTCAGTAGCATAGTGCAGTCAAGCTTTGGAAACTTGCCATCATGTTTTCTGGTTTAGGGCCTTATTTATGAGCTCTTGAAATCACGATTCCATGAGTACATTTCTTGGAAGCTTTTAGCATGGCCTTGAGCATTACAAACTTCTGCTGGGTCAGGGAATAATTAAAGGGCTGTAGATCACATTAGCTGTTAATCATTTCTAGTGGAAGTTCCATCCTTCAGTACATAACCTAGGATTGAAAAGAGTGACCATACAGGAATTATGCAAGCATCTGCTAGTTTCGCATGTCTTTTGCAGAGCTCAAAGGCACTCTTGACACACACATGAAATGTAGAGCTCAAACCAATTGATAAAGTGAAATATGGCAGGTAATACTCTCTGGATTGTAAATAAATCTCAGTCCTTCTTTTCACAGCTGAGACATTTGTACCTCGGTTTGGAAAAGCCCTTGTATGTAATCACTGCTCTGGGCTCTGCAGCAGGAGTAGTTAACTACTTTAAGAGCACTGCATGTACTATAGCCTTGGTAGGGGCATTACAACAAGATAGCAAACAGGGTTGTGTTGACTAGTGAGACCATTGGAAAAGTCTATGCTTGGCAAGTGGGAATAGCATTACATCTGTAAAGGGCAGATGCTTTAGGTGCACCAATCATTGTGGGAAGGAAGGAAAGCATGAAGTTGAAGACTGTCCAATTGGAATTGCTGGCTCCCTTTAACAAATCAGTTATGCTCCTGATGTGTAATTCTCTAACTAGCTGCTGGTTTCTGTTCACCTATAATGGGAGGAGATCAGACACCATTGTGCTAGTATGCAGAGGCAGCTCTCAGCCCCAACGATTTTTCATCAAAAGAACGAGAGAGAATGTATTATTCCCACACAGGTCTCTTGCCACAGTGCCATATTCAGGACTCTCCTGACTTTAGGTCCAGTGTTTCTAACCACAAGATCTTCCTTCCTGGCTAGGTATCTATGTGGGTAGCAATTTTTTTAAGGTTCAGTTTACAATAGTTTAAAAAATAGTTTGTTTAGAGACTTTACTTCTTGATAGCCTAACCGAACTCTGAGGGCACATCCTGATGAGCGCGCACATGTGGTTTGTGGCACCACAAACTGCACGTGGTGCACTTGCACCCATTCACTGTACTGCAGATTTGCAGGGTGACACCAAAATTTGATACCAGGAGAATCCTGGCTTTAAAGAAAAAGACCCCCACTGCAAAAAGTGGTACATATTTAAGTCACATATTTAGAAAAATGTGGGTGAAACCTTATAATAGTTGACCCTAGACATGAATGGCTGTTGTTTTGGTAAGACCTGCATTTAATGTTTTGTTTAATGAGGTAGCTCAAAAACTATGCATGGATTTCCATCACACACTGTTGTAGCATGAATTCTTTTTTACATCCTGTTCTCGAGGATGAGGGTTTTTTTCCTGAAGCCTGAGAATATCACTTTCTTTTTTTAATTATCAGTGTTTGCTCTAATTTCCAGGAATGGTTTGGGTTTTCATTGTCTGCCATAACCTGTCCCAAGTGTGTCGTTTTTGTGCTGGCCACCATTAGATACTTCTCACCAAAGGCTCTGCAACTCTCATAGAACTAGTCTCTTTTTCTGGCAGGCACTTTACTTTCCATGGGCTTTGGATTTGTGGAGTACAAGAAACCAGAAAATGCTCAGAAAGCACTCAAGCAGCTCCAGGTAACAATGGATGACTTGAAGTTAAACCCCTTTCCACAGATGTGGTGGGGAAAGGGGTAAGCCATGAGGCAGAAAATCCAGCCAAGCCTTTTGGGGCTATATGCAAAATAAAATGACATTCAGATGGTAACATTGCTGGCATGGGCCTGCTCAAAGGAAGATCATGTTGCTGGTTGCATAGTTGGCACTGGCAAGGCGCCATTTAGGACAGCATGTCTGCTTTTCTAGTGCTGATCCAATAACTAGGTGGCTGAAAATCTGGAACCTTGCTGAGTAAACTCATGAAATTGTACAGTTCCCTTGCACACTCAGCATATGCCCAGGTCACAACAAATTATGGGATAAATACTGCTTAGCATTTGTAGCAGCATTAAGCCGCAGAGCTCAAAACTTTACAAAAGCAAATTTGGAGATTATTTGAAGGCTAGAAAGACCATCACCTCTAGCTGACCTCCAGTATGACAAAGGGCTTAGATATCCCTATGCACTCCTGTTGTAATCATTCCCTCTAGGAACCCCTGGGTATATTTCTGTGGTCTGTGTTATGCAGGAGTTAAAGTCAGATGATCAAAGTGATCTTTATCATTCTTAAGAACCCATGGATCTGTTTTGTGGATGGGGCGAGCAACTAGGGAACAGAAGCAGAGAGTAGACATATTAGACTGAAGTCAGGTAGAAGGCAGGGCAGGATGGTACTTTAAAGACTAATTTATTCAGAGAAGTATAAGTTTTCCTAGGTTACAGCCTATTTTGTCAGATGCTATGAGTGGACTATTCTGGGCTATAGCCTGTGAGTGCTTATTTCTTTCTGAATGAGTTAATCTTTAAGGTGACACCTTGTCCTGCCTTCTAGGAAACAGAAGGATGTAATTTCTCTAGTGCAGCAGTAGAACCCCAGTATTCTCATTTCAGAGCCCTGTGACATCATGTACACTTTAATCCAGCAAGCTCCCATGTTGATTTAGCCCAGAAGGCAAAGTGGCTTTTACCTTCAGAGTTTCATAGTAGGTAGGGTCAGAAGGGACCTGAGCAGATCATCAAGTCCGACCCCCTGCCATGGCAGGAAAGAGTACTGGGGTCAAACGACCCCGGCGAGGTGTGCATCCAGCTTCCTCTTAAAGACCCCCAGGCTAGGAGCCAGCACCACTTCTCTTGGAAGTTGGTTCCAGATCCTAGCCACCTTGAAGTAGTGCCTCCTGATATCTAGCCTAAATCTACCCTCTGCTAGCTTGTGACCATTATTTGTTGTCACTCCTGGGAGTGCTCAGGGGAACAGGGACTCCCCCAATGCCTGCTGGTACCCCCTGACTAGTTTGTAAACGGCCACTAGATCCCCCCTTAGCTTTCTCTTGTGGAGGCTGAACAGGCTCAGGTCCCTTAGCCTCTCCTCGTAGGGCCTGCCCTGCTGCCCCCTAATCATGCGGGTGGCCCTCCTCTGGACCATCTCCATGCTGTCCATATCCCTCCTGAAGTGCGGCGCCCAGAACTGGACGCAGCACTCCAACTGTGGCCTGACCAGTATCACATAGAGGGCCAGGATCACCTCTTTGGACCTTTGAGATGCATCTGTGCATGCATGACAAGGCGTGGTTGGCCTTCCTGACTGCTTCCCCACACCGTCTGCCCATGTTCATTTTGGCATCAATAATGACTCCAAGATCCTTTTCTGCCTCCTCACTGACAAGAATGGAGTTCCCCAGCCTGTAGGTCTGCTGCTGGTTCTTCATCCCCAGGTGCAGTACCTTGCACTTGTCAGTGTTGAAACCCATCCTGTTCTCATCCGCCCACCCCTGTAACCTGTCTAGGTCCAATTGCAGCCTATTCCTCCCTTCTAGTATGCTCACTTCTCCCCACAACTTAGTGTCGTCTGTGAATTTGAACAGGGTGCTTTTTACCCCTCGTCCAAGTCGCTGATGAAGATGTTAAACAGTGCAGGCCCCAAGGACCGAGCCCTGGGGGACCCCACTGCCCACATCCCCCCAGGTCGAAAATGACCTGTCCACCACCACTCTCTGGGTGCGGCCCTCCAGCCAACTAGTGACCCATTTGACTGTGTAGGTGTTGACGCCACAGTCCCCTATTTTTTTAATGAGAATGGGATGAGAGACAGTATCGAAGGCCTTCCTAAAGTCCAGAAAGACTACGTCCACTGCTACACCTGCATCTAAGGATTTTGTGACCTGGTCATAGAAGGCCACCAGGTTGGTCTGACAGGACCTGCCTCTAATGAACCCATGTTGGTTGCCCTTAAGCATAATCTCCCCTGCTGGCCCCTCACGGACATGTGCCAGGATAACACTCTCAAAAAGCTTCCCAAGGACCGAGGTAAGACTGACTGGCCTATAGTTTCCTGGGTCTTCCTTTCTCCCTTTTTTTGAAAATGGGAACCACACTGGCCCTTTTCCGATCCTCTGGCACCTCGCCAGAGCACCATGACTGTTCGTAAAGCCGTGCCGGGGTCCTGCAATGACCTCTGCTAATTCCCTCAGTGCTCTGGGGTGGAGATCATCAGGACCTGCTGATTTAAATATGTTCAGTCCCTCCAGAAGTTCCCTGACTAGGTCCTCACTGACCCTAGGCCTGGGTGCGCCTCCCCTGGGTCCTACCAGGGATCCTGGTGGGGGTGGTGACCCCGGTCCCTGCTCAGAAAAATGGAGGCAAAGAAATTGTTAAATTTCAGCGGCTAGTTTCTCAGGCTCCTACAGTCAAAAACTAAAAGCTCCCCTACTTGTATTGTCTACAGTCAGCAAATGAGATTTTTATTCAGTCTACACCCAGTAGAAAATGAATGCCTGTTGGGGTAGGAACTGTCTCTGAAAGATTTCACAATAGAAAAGATGAAGGGTAAGAATAGAAATAGTGGCACAAAGAAATGAATTACTTTTCCAGGGTCATGCAGTGCTAGAGTTTTGTGTCTTGACTTCTCATTCATTGCTCTAGACATTACACCAACCTGGCTCCCATCTGTATTATGTACCATTATCCAGTTTTGGCTAGTGGATAGCAAAGAGGTTTATGGGGGGAATATGGAAAGGAATAGTACTTGCATAGGAAGGAGAATTAAGTTGTGTAAATCATTTTCCTATATTCTGAATGTCCATGTTTTTACTTTGTAACTTATGATTTTAGGGTTGCATGGTGGACGGCCATCAGCTGGAAGTGAAAATCTCTGAGAGGGCCATCAAGTAAGACTCTGATTATAGTCCTGCTTCTCTAGCTGACAGTGAGCCTTTGAGCAACAGTGACCACATTTCATTGCCAACTAGTCTTTTTAATGACTTCACTGTGTGAAGAATGTGGTGGCTGCTGGGAGTAGTTCAGGTTGTGAAGAGTGCCAGTCTTAAATACATATTTAGGTGACACACTGGAATCATCCTAATTTACTGAGTAAATGTTTTGGGGGTTTTTTTTGCACTCTTTCAAATGATTATGTGGGAGTCATCAAAAATAGCAGTAGTGTTACTCAAGTACATAGCCTAATAAAAGGAATTGTCACCTAAAATTTGATTTATTCCAAGTAGAAAATAAAAAGAAGCTCTGAGTTTTAGGAGAAGGTTAAGCACCACTAAGTGAATAACAGATTAACACTGATGAAGTCATTTAATTGAGAGAAACTGGCCAAAAGATAAACTAGATTAGAGAATTGAATAGGGGCTCCCAAAGTATAACTAATGATTTTTACCCTAAGCTTTTAAAGAAAAGGATCTCTTTCCACTGTTACACTGGTCTCCAGGCAGGCGATATTTTTCTGTGCATTGTCATTGGTGTTGAGGTGATCTTTGGGCTATGTGGGACTTTGCTTCAGAGCACATTCATATCTCTGCTTGCTTATGACTTTTGTGGAGGCACTGTAGCACTCCTCACGTCAGGGGCTGAAGGGTTACCATCTGATTCCCAGCTCTTGCTGGCTTGGCAACCATGCCTAGCAGTGGAATCAAGTGATTTCATACAGTAGCGTGAAATGTTCATGCTATTTACAGCTGATCAAAGAGAACAGAAGTGAACTTAATGTAACTGAAGCAGTGGTATCAGCTCTGCTTCAGTTACGTTAATGCAGCCGACGTTGCAGATTTGTCATGGGTCCCAGATTTGAGTGGTTCACGATGGGGAACATCCCATGAGGAGGGACCTACTTAAATCATGGGGAGACAAGGGGTTTTCACAGCCCGCTTGCAGCAGGCAGAGCTGATTTCGCGGGCTCTTTACAGTGGCCTTGCCCCTCCTGCTGATTGGCAGAGAGGTCTTTGGGAGAGGGGAGGAGGGATGAGGGGACAGCCTCCACCTTGATTGGTGGTTGCCCTTCGTGCCACCCTGCCCCTTAGCTCTGATTGGCCGAAAGGCCCCAGCAGGGGGAGGAGGAATGAGGGGATGGCCACTATCTTGCCTGCTGCCCTTTGTGCCTTCCTGCCAGCCAGCACCTTCCCCTCCCAGCAGCACGAAACTCTGGCTCTCACTGGGGAACTAGCATTTGATTCTTTATTAAGTTGGAGGGGGGTATTTTTGTTGATTTTGCAAATTTCACAGACAATCTTGGATTTTATGGTCTTTGTGAAATCTGCAAAGCCATGAATTAAGTAGGTCCCGACCCGTAAGTTCTAAAATCTTGTAGTTCCAACTTATTGGGGAAATAAGACACTTAAAAGTAATCACTGTTCAATTATGGCAGAATCAAAACAATGTTAATGGATTCTCCTGTGCGTAAAAGCCTTTTCCTTGACTTATTTTAGTTTCAGTTTAGGTAGCAGGGTCAGATTTTTCGTTAGTTCCATTAAAGTTGAAAAGTTTGGAATCAGAAAAGTAGGAGAGGATGATATCTGTTAAAAGAACTTGAAGGACCTGGGGTTAGATTTGTTGAAGGTATTTAGATGCCTATCTGCATCCTTAGGTTCTGAATACCTGTGAAAATCTGGTCTGTCATGACCAAAAATAACCTGACAATTCAATAAGTACAGTAAATATCTCTTTGTTTTAAAAAAATCAGTTTTAAATGCAGAGTATCTATTTTCATAAATTTACTTTTCCCCCTTATATATTTATCATGTTTACAGTATTTTATCACTTTTTTGGCATGAATTTAACACCACCTATGCATATTTTAATTTTATTCCAATTTCCATTCACTTTGCACTTGACATAAACCCTGATAAATAAGAAGTGTTAATCGGAGTTTTCCAATTTACTACAAAATTAAAAAGTAAGAATCTTAAATAATTGCATGTTGAGGTATGAAACTGCTTAACTAAATACGTTTGAGTTTAGTATACGAAAAAACAGATTTGATACGACAGCTGCATTTGATACAAGAGCTGCAGTTACCCCCAATATGAAAGAACTTTTTCTTTGGAAAATAGCTAAAAAGTACAAATGCTGGACAAGATTTGAATCTGTGTGTAAATAAGAGTTTTTTTTAAAACCTGCTGATGGAAATCATGATTAAAATCAGTGATTTAAATCAATCCACTCTGCTGTCTAGTCTGTGAGACTTCTGGAGATGCAAATAAGCATTCATTGAACATGTCAATCAGGAAACTAGACAACAGAAAGTCTACATTCTTAACCTAGAAGGAACTGAAAAGAGAGAAGTCTATGTTGTGTTGATCTGTAGAGAGTAACTTTCTCATTTCTCTTTTGATTTACTAGGTCTACTGTGACTTCGTCCCGTAAAAAACAAATACTCAAGAAGCAAAAGAGCTCCAAGATCTTAGTCCGAAATATCCCATTCCAGGCTACAGTGAGGGAAGTCAGAGAGCTTTTCAGGTAGGTAAACTACCTCCATCTTATCTACAGAGAGGGAAGTTATTCACTGGGGCTTGCTTTGATGGCTTTTAGCAGGTGACTTTGATATCTGAGCACTAGTGTTGTGGGATTGTTGGGTAACTGAGTCTAGCCTTGCATTTATCCTTGTCTGGAACGTGTATACCAACTCTTCAAGACATGGTGTACCTTGGTGAGCAGAGGCACCAGGACAGCAAGCAGGGAAAAAATGTAATTGTTTTGCATATGTCTGACCAGATTCACACTTTGTCCTGTGCATATGGCAATACATGTGATACCTCAAACCCTTGATTTATTTTTAAGAACCTTTTCTCATCATATGTGTGTTGCTGAGTGTCTGAAGTACTTTGTTTGGTGTAAGGGTATTGCTCAATGATTGGTATGCATGAGAGAAGTAAGAATTTAAGCTTCTGTGTGAGACTCCTGTTGTAGTTCTTTCCCATAAGAGTGCTGTCATTAGTCAGTGGCGTCTTTCAGTACAGAGCCACCTAGGATAACACAGGGAGGAAAACTAGGAATGCTCAAAAATGTTGGGAGCCTCCCTTTTTGTTGGGTGGAGGAAGAGGGTATATGAGAGAGAGAGATTAAGTATTGCTTTAAAAAAAACTAGCTGTCTTCACTGACTTCCCATCCTCAGTTGTGCAGCCATTCAGGTACATTCTGGATTTTTAAGCACTGATTCACAAATGCATGTGAAACTTTGCATAATTGAAAAATGAAACCTATTCCCTACCCCCAAGTAGTTAATATGATTTTTTTGTGGCAATGGCACTAGAGAGAGCCTGATCCAATGGGCTGGAAGGCTGGAGAACTGGGTTCTATTGCTTGTTCTGTTGCTGACCTGTTCTGTGACTTTGGACAAATTAGGGAACCAAGTATTACAGAGTGTAACTTCACGCAGTTAATGGTTGTGAAGGGTATGGGAGTGCGGTCTCTTAGTATCCAGTGAGTTTGGTTTGAGTGTATTTAAGCTGAACAATGGGGGAAACTATGTAAATCTCCCAATTGGATCATAGATAGACACAGGAGGGACACCTGCCCACTAACTGTTAGTGCAGACTTAGTGAAGGAGCACTTGGAGGGGCTGGATATGTTCAAATCAGTGGGCCCAAATGAATTTCATTAAAGGGTGCTGGAGAAATTGGCCAGTGTCAGAGCACAGCCACTGGCACAGCTGTTCGAGCACTCATGGTGCTCTGGTCAGGTCTCAGAGGACAGAAAAAGGGTCAGTGTGGTCCCTGTTTTCAAGAAAGGGAGGAGGGAGGAACCGGAAAACTATAGACCCGTTGTTCTCACCTCTATCCTTGGGAAAATTCTGGAAAAAATAATTAAGGATCACATTTGTGGGAGCCCAGCAGGGGAAATAATGCTGAAAGGAAATCAGCATGGATTCACTGCTGGTACATCCTGCCTGACTAACCTTGTTTCTTTTTATGACCAGGTTACAAAATGCTTAGATGCAGAAGTCAAGGTAGATGTCATCTACCTAGACTTTAAGAAGGCCTTCGATACGGTATCTCATTCTGGTCTCGTAAATAAACTGACAGGCTGTGACGTAGATGATTACACAGTCAGGTGGTCGGCAAATTGGCTTAGGGGTCACACCCAGAGAGTGGTGGTGGATGGGTCGATATCAGCCTGGAAAGATGTGGGCAGTGGAGTCCTGCAAGGCTCGGTCCTTGGACCAGTGCTATTCAATGTCTTCATCAGTGACTTGGACGAGGGCATAGAAAGCAAGTTCTCAAGTTACCAAATTATGGGGCAAAGTTAATACAGCAGAGGTTAGGGAACAGGTGCAGGTGGATCTGGACAGGTTGGAAAAATGGGCAGAATGCAATAAGATGCAGTTCAACAAAGACAAGTGCAACGTGCTGCACCTGGGCAAAAAGAACCACCAACACTTACAGGCTGGGGGGTAACCTTCTTGACAGCACAGCAGCAGAAAGGGATCTTGAAGTTATAGTTGACTCCAAGATGAACATGAGTCGATCAACAAGGCTGACCACACGTTATCATGCATTAGCAGATGCATGACAAACAGGTCCAGGGAGGTGATGCTTCCCCACTTTGCAGCACTGGTCAGGCCACAGCTGGAGTACTGCGTCCTGTTTTGGGTGCCACACTTCAAGAGGAAGGCGGAGAATCTTGAGAGGGTTCAGAGGAGTCCACTCGTATGGTCAGAGGCCTGCAGGCAAGGCCCTACGAGGAGAGACTGAAGGACCTAGATCTCTTGAGCTTTTGCAAGAGAAGGCTGAGAGGTGATCTTGTGACTGCCTATAAATTCATCAGGGGAGGGCAGCAGGGAATAGATCTTTAATTACTAGGGCACCCCCTGGAGTAACTAGGAACAGTGGCCACAATTTGAGGGAGAGCAGAGTTAGGTTGGACATTAGAAAGAACTTCGTCACAATAAGGGTTGCCAGAATCTGGAATGGGCTTCTAAGGGAGGTGGTGCTCTCCCCTACCCTGGGGATCTTCAAGAGGAGACTGGACAAACACCTAGCTGGGGTCATCTGACCCCAATGCTCTTTCCTGCCCAGGGCAGAGGGTTGGACTCGATGACCTACCAAGGTCCCTTCCGACCGTAACACATATGAATGTGCGTAATAGTGAGCTCTAAGGACTGACTCTCACAAGGTGGAAGCCTACTTGCTTAAACTAGTCAAAGCCATGTACTGAAAAATGCAGAGGGCAACCCCACAGTGACACCCCCTCCCCCCCACTCCATCTCCTTTGGAGTGGAGAAAATGGCCCTAGATATCTCTCTTCCTGAATTCTCTTGAATATTTTAATAGCGTGAAATGTTATACAAGGGTCAATCAGAGATAAGTACAATTTGAGGTCCCCAGTGCTTGTCAGGGTTTTCTCCTGCAAGTTATCTGGTTTAGTTGTACATTGTGATGCTGTTCAGAAATTGGTTTCTTGTGCTTAATTGGAACCAGGATGCAGTAGCTCTGTGTCAGAGGTATGTTTATGACCGTTAGTTGCATTGTCTGCACCACTAGAAGACACTGCTGCTATAGCGATGAGCTTCTATACGCTGGAATAGAGAGGGAACGTCTGGCAAGAGAACTTGTTTATTCAAGGGAACTTTTATCTTGGAGGCTTGTACTTTGACACTACAATGATAGGTCTTCTAGAAATAGACTGAACTCTACATTTGGACTTCAAGACTATTAGGATCACTTGGAATGAGGAATTTTAACCATGTGGCATCATTTCTACCCAAAACTTGACTCTTCCTGCCAAGTATGGGGCCAGCAAACTTGACGAGCTGAATTGCCAGCACTCTGCTGATATCCTCAATGATACCAGCCAACAAACCAAATAATTAACAGAGCCAGGTTGGCTTTCCGTTCTATAATAAATTCAGGGACAGGAGAAATCTGTACTTGTCCAAAAGATAAAAGATCAGTACAGAGAGATGTTATTGTTTTATGTTACCAAAAGGGCGTTGAAAAACAATGCATGGTTGAGAAGGTGGGGGTGAGGAGGCTGTTTTGATAATGCCTTAAGAAACACAGGGCTCTAGACCCATATTACCAAAAGCATTTTACCAACAACGCGTAGTAATCAGGAAGCAACGTTGCATCGGAATGTCAGTTTCACTTAGTTACACCATAGGTTTATCCTCAAAGCAGAAACCACCAGTGTAAAAACAAAACCAAGCAATATAAAATGGAGCTGTCTTAATAGCATCCCTCTGTGTTTTCAGAAGGGCTAAACATTTGCATGCATCAAACATTACTAAATGCCACACATGCTGATATTTGTTTAAAATTTCAAGCCTTTGCTCTGATGCTGTAGATTTAGATCCTTCTGTGACTAAGAATCTTCTTAGTTTAAAACCATCCTTTGGAACTGGAGGTAGCTCACTTGGCAGGACTGCAGGGGGCACTCTTGTCCTTTATTTCCTTAGGAGGCAAAGCAGAAAACTAACTGATGCTCCCAAACAATGCCACTGCAGCGCAATGGTAGTTCTGCCTGTGGAGGTTAAAGGCTTTGTGGGACAAGTCTCTTCTCTATTGTTTCACATGTTCAAAAACCACTTTTAAGCCACCCAGTGGATGCTGTCTCTTAACCTGCTTCCTTTATGCCACTTTTGAATTGTCTGGGCAGGCTATGAAATGTAGAGGATTAAAAATCCTTTTTACCCTATACAAATGTTTCCACTTTTCAAGCTTTGTCAAGGGAACTCCTCTCCCTTTTAAATCTACCTAAGAATAAGTGTTAGCAATGCTCACACTTACCTGTTTGAAATGGAGCCAATAGTGGTTAACTTTTCTACATTAAAAAAAAATGGAAGCTTCTAAATGAGACACTTGAAGGCTACAGCTTTAGAAACTCTTACCCTATTCACCTTTCCTCTTTAATATTACTGTTTATCTGGGGATCAGTCATCAGAACTCTTAGTCTAAGGAAAGACTAAAGATTCTTGTTTAGGAAGCCATACCAGTAGTCTAAGATGGGTACCAAAGGGCTACCTTGTGCCTGTGCTGTTCCCCTGGTCTAGCTGATTCAAACTAACATTGCAGGCCAAGGGTTATGCACCAAGTGTTAGTAGGGGTGGATTTTAGAATACTTTGAAACGGACAGATGATGAGAAACACATTTAGAAAAGCTGTGGTAAGAATTTAAATTAGCATGGCTTTTCTCATACCTGTAGTTTGCAGAAGATTTAGGGTATGTGCTTGTTTCTTTTGATTTCAGATTTTTGGGTTCAGGGCTTTAATACATGGGGCAGCTTGGAAGGGAATAGTCGTTATATGCATTTGGCCTAGCACAGTTCAACACCTCTGAAGTCCTTGGCCCACCAAGTCTGTCAGGAATGTCACACTAAGAAATTTACCTCACTTCCTGACCTCCACCACACGTGAGCTGGAGGAACCATCACTAACAATGAAGAGAGTTTTTAGTTTCTGAGGCTACCAGTTAATCAACTAAACAGTTCAGAACTCTGCTTCCAGTATCTGAGTGGCTTACACTTAAGAATTTCAACCTCACATATAAAACATCTATTTTAAAATGAAGCCTTGAGCACGCACTGCTCCAGAATATTGTACTGCTAATGGTGATGGCTTTTGTGATGTGGGCATCTGGGGATTTTGGTGGAGACCGATCAATCTCATTTTACTTATTTGCCATAAATACAAGCTCTATCTGATTAGCAAAGCCTACATGTAGATGTTAAGATGTTCCCCTCAGTGGATCATTTCCTTTACTGGCTTTCTCCGCTTTCATTTCTACATGGGGAGCAACAGAGAACGGATCATCCTGACCCAGTTCTCTTTCACAAGATCAGGAAGTAGGGAAAACCAAAAAAAAATCAAATCTGGTGAACACTGTCAGTTCTTTGCTGCTCTATTAGAATGCTCTTGGGCCAAGATTTTCAAAAGTGACCAGTGATTTTTGGGAAGTTATATTTTATACCTGTGATTTTCAAACAGCAGGTTGTCAGGAATTTGTGAATTTTAGGTACCTTTAAAATGTGTCATGTTGGGTCCATGTAATTTTCAGTCACATTAATAGGCCCTTCTAGATGATTTGTTTTCTAACCAACTTTGAGAACATTAAAAATGGAGGCACCATTATCCACAGACTTTCATCACAGATCATGAGATTTTCATTTTTTATTAAAATAGGAAAAACTTAGATTTAGGGGTAAAATCCCTTTCAACTTCTTCCTGATCAATCAGCACTTTGGGAGTTGTATATATGATAGATAACCTACATAAAAACATGCCTTTGCATGGAAAGCATGTCATCAAAGAAGAGGAACACTTGTAAAAGCATTCACAAAGTATATAACAGGGTTGATTTGGCTTCCTTGTAGTTACTTTACAAAATATATGGTACTGGAAAATTGTAGTTGAATGAATTCTATATAGAATTCCAGCAAGTTCCCAAGACTAGTTAAAACACAAAACTGCTTCCATCTAATAAAAGGTAGAACCAGAGATGATTCTGGCATTAAGTTTTGGGAATATATATATTTGGGATTTGGGAACTCACACCAACACTCACCAACTCATCCTGCTCTTCCTAAATTTAGAACTAACCATCACGCCCTCATGTTTCTGCGTAAGCAGAAGAAGAAAACAATACTACCCTCTATCCCTAATTATTTGTTTGCCATTAGGTCTGTAAAAAATTCAAGGCTTGTTGTTGTATTATCAAGATATGTAGCTATCTGTGCAGATCTTTTACAATTAATCAGTCTTGAATTAAAATCCTTCCTGTAGGACTTGAATTCATACAAATTTTGTAAATCTCTCAAGTTACAGAATTGATATGAACCAAAGTAAATGCCTACCTTTAATTGGAATAAGGGAACAGCTTCTAAAGAAATAAATCTGCAAATGATATTGGAACAATGTGTAAGGTTCCTAGGATATATTTAGTCCTCTGTTATCAAATTCTTGTATAAATCTAACTTTGCATCTTAGAAAAACCTGATGGGATTAAAGATTGGCATTTGGTTTGGGGGCAGATGTTATATGCCACAAATAGATGTTCTATCCTTCATTTCAACCATTTGCCTTGCTTCTTGTTTTACCTTTTTTTAAAATATAATACTTGATACTCTTGGAAAAAGAAAATTCCCAAAGCTAGGAACCAGGTATGATTCTAATGCTGTCACTAGGGACAGGGTTTGGGAATTGAATGTCTTCTACAAGAGCAGGTGAGGAGGCGGACATAAGTAATGGATAGAGTGAATAAAGTAGGCAGATATTTTTAAGAAAGTCATTATAAAGTTAATCCTACAAAATAATGCCTTGCACTTGTTCAAAATGGAGATGGACCATTATACTAAAGTGCAGTTACCAGATTAGGTTCTTCATTTTCCATTATGAAGGAATACAGTGGCATAATGAAGTCTAGTGCAAGACTCCTGACTGTTCACACCTTTTTCTTTGAAAAGGAGGCTACATGACTGGAGAAAAATGTCCCTTCCTCAAAATATCTTCCTTCTGTCAAACTTGTAGATATGTTTGATAACTGGAGGCAGTAGAAACCAAGTAGTTTGTGACCTCTACCAGTGCCAGAGTTGGTGGCATTTAATTGGGACATTCAGCTAAGGTAAATAACACTAAAATTGGCTAAGTAATTGAGCACTTGAACACCAATTACTACAGTTTTAAAAGTGGAAATGGTATAATTTTATTTCCAAATTAATTGCTAACATTTTTAGCTGTTTTAAAACCTGGATAAATCCTCCAGATAATATCTTGCTGCTATTAAGAAGTTTTGAAACATGCATTCCAAGAATTCTCCAAATAACATCTGGAAACAGTCTAGGCCTACATTTGTGCATTCATTGAATTATTGCTATTAATGCTAATATAAAGCCTTCTATTTATTATGCAATTTATTAATCCCATAAAACTGAACCAAAACAAATCGACACAGATGATGTATGTTGAGCATATTATGCAGAAAAAAAATGCTGGATATGTGAAGCATGGATGTACTAAAATACAGAACTAGTGGAAGGACATAACACAGATCATCAACTCTGAATTAGAAAGGGTGGAAAAAGTCACCACCACTTATTCAGCAGTAGATTCATCTCCAAATTATACCAATGGACTGGACTGCATCTCTGCGTTCATTTAGGATATTAACATGAAGTAGTTTTTTGTCAAAGATACGGTGTATATGGCACTGAAATTCCATAATCTTGTTGGTACAAAGTCGGATTAACGAATTCTTTATTACAACAGCATACAGATAAGAGGCAAGGGTGTGATCCAGCAGGCAGGGGTGGCAATATAGGACACTAGAGACATAGTTTAATTTCTTGTCCTGACACAGTGTGTATGGTTTGGGCCAATCACTTTGTGTCTCTGTTTCAATTTCCTCATCTGTAAAATGGGAACTGTCCTACTGTACAGAGGTGCTTGTGAAATCCTCAGATCCTACAGTAATAAAGGGAGGTCAGAAAGATGAATATGAATGAGAAGAAATAGCACAAGAAGATACAATAACGGTGCAATGACCAAACTATATAATTGGTTTGTAGCAAGATCTTTATTTGTGTGAACATGCAAAAGCACTCTTTTTTTTCTCATGTTGAACAATAGGAATAACTGAAGGGCCCAAATATTAGCCTATTCTTGCCTTTTCTTCCTAGCTTTTTCTCTATGTTATGTTTTGTTTTTTCAGTGAAGAGTGTATTTTAAGAAAAAACCTCCAGAAATAATACAGTCTGAGAGTAAGCAATCCTGCCTTTTCTTTCTAAAAGAGGATGCTATTTCTCCTGATGCTGCAAGCAATAGAATTCTCTCTTGCTTTTTTTGTTAGCGCTGTCGCATCATGTTGTTCAGATCAAGGAAGGAAAATAGTGGTTTGAGAATGCAACAGATTTGCCTCTTGGATTTTCCAAAGAGGTCCATGTACTAAACGCTTGTCTGAATAATGGCCTCTTATGAGGCAGATAATGCTCCCATCCAGGTGTCATTGGTGGATTTTCTATAATGATTGCAGCACACAAGCTGGCTGAAATGACCTTCTGGTTCTAGAATGGGAAGGATGCTTGGGTATTGTGAACATGAGTTTATCTGAGTGCTGTGCATATGCTATACTGTCTTCCACTAAATTTACTGTGTAACTGGTTTCAGGAGGACTATGTAGATAGAAAACCTAAACTATAATGCATCTGAGATGCATACTATGGTGCATGTAGGTGGTATAATGTTTTTATGGCACAGATGGATTATGTGTCTATAGTCTTTTTATACAGCTATGATAGCTTTTCTGTGTTGCTCAATCATTAGTGAAACCTCTCTGTGCTGCAAGCCCTGATTTCAAAGGTGGCACCCCAACACAAAGTGCAGATGCAGCGCTTGGGCATTAAAATAAGCACTTACAAGTCAAATTAAGGCCAGATCCTTTCACTCATTTTTTTGTCAGCTGAGGCTTTAGCATTTAATGTTTAATTTAGGATAAAATCCTGTTAAGATTCTATGTTTTAACAACTGGGCTCCTTGCCCTCATCTAGACACCGTCCCAGCTATGATCAAGTCTGTGGTTCCATGAGTTTCAGAATCTGGCTTACAAATGTAGAATTGTGCTCTGAACTTCAAGTTATCATTTTATTTGAGAAACTATGATGGAAAGAACTTTTAAAAACAGTTGCATTGTGAGATGCATTTTTATCAATGCCTCCTAGAAGCTGTCTATGCATTTGTCTCAACCTCCTTTGTCTTGCCCAACTGAGAGCCTCTGCCCTGTTGGTGTCTTTCCAACTCTTCAAGACTGTAAACGAAGGGGGAGTTTCTCTGCTTGGCTGCACTTCCTGCTCCTTCCCCATGAAATGGTGCATATCTACCCTGCCTTCTTCCTTCCTGGAGGTGTAAGCCTCCTGCTAGCAGCATGAATGGCAGAATTTCACAACAGGGTGGGGAAGGCATTCATTAATAGGGGCAAACCATTGGGTTGTGGCAGTCTCACCTGTTGTACTATTGTATGGCCTTTGTGCCTTTTCTGGTCTTTCCTCTTGGTTTTCTTTTATCCCCATATTTTTCCCCTGATGGGAGCAATCAAAGACTAAGGGCAGGTTTTAGCCTCTGCTCTTAGAGCCAGTATACACCGTAATTGCAGCCCTGCCAAGTCTTGTTCTATACCACAGAAAGTTGAAGTGCTATGTTTAGACTTCATCATACATCCAAGGCTTTGCATAGACCATTAAGCCCTGCTTATTCTGTTTTATATAATTGTACAGCACCTGGCACACAAGTGCATCAATTCATGAGTGGAGCCTGTATGGGCTATTACAGTGTTGCAATGAAAAAATGTTGTATCCCATGCCAGTGCAAAGTTTGCACTGTCAGTTTTAGTCTCTCCTACTTCACCTGCTCCAGCTGCATACTTAAAATAAGATTAAAGCAGCTGATTTACAAGACATTACACATGCTGGCTTCAAAATGCCAGGTACCCCAGATCAGCATGTGTGAAAATGGTCATTCGCTATATACAGGTGTTTTTATGGATAGCAAATAGCAGATGTGCATTGGTGATGCTACTGTGTAGGTCCAAATGAAAATGCAGGGGTTGTGCGTTTTTTGTTTTTGTTTCTGTTACTACATGGAAAAGCTCCTGTGGCTTTTATGAATTTTATTTTCTTCTGTAAGTCTATTCTTGTGGTGCTAGAAACCCAAACATACAGCAGCATTAAACTTTTACATGAAAACCAAGAATTAAAGCTGACCGTTGTAGTTTCACTTTGCAAGATGAGCCATCTAGGAAAAAATTAAACAGGCTTTTCAGTGCACTTTTTGCATTTTCAATTAAATAAAAAGGTGTTTAACATAGATAAGAACATTTTTACCTCTGTTGCACTTTAAGCAACACTGTCAAGATTATCTTCCCCAGAACATAGGGGAAATTCTCTGCATCCCTTTCTAAGGTATGAATGTAACTGCAATATACTGGGTTTTCAACTGAATTCCAAGCCAGCAGCCTTCTTCCTTGTTCCCCTACACCCTTGTTGCCGAGGCATTTCTAGCTGCCTGTTCTTATTCAGTTTGATCATCTAATGCAAACTAAGGGAATTTGTAGGCTTCTTATTCTGAGATATTTTTTTTTTTTTCCAATGTGGCTCTCTCACTGAGGCACTAAGCTGAACCTAGTGGTGGGGCTTAATTAGTTTTATGCACCAGTTTCTCACTGCTTATCAATGCAGGGGTGTTTCTGTTTTTTGTTTGAAATGCCATGTTTAAATGTTACCCTCTGGCAATTTTTTTTTCCCTGCACCTGTGTATGTTCTGATTGGTGACTAAGACTTGGGGAAGCTTTTTCTTTTAATTCTCAATAGGAAGCAAGTAGCTGAGTGGCTGCTAACCTTGTCCAGCATCTCCTCTGGCTACCTATTCAGTGCTATTAATATTACATGGTCTTGTTCTTTTGCCTGAGCTGGTAAACAGAAAATTTTGTCCTACAGTAAACACTAAGTGCATGTGCTTCTGACATACTCATTTGATTAGCTTTAGTTTGGCCTTAGGATTTCTAGAAACTGCCATAACAGGAATCATACTTATCTAACATCTCAACTCGATCATCTCAAATTTTGTTCCCCAAATTGCAATCAGGATTTAAACAACAAAACACACCTTTCCAATTTTTTTTTATATTTAGGCCTTTTTAAGTGATTTTTAGTCTCAACAGTGGAACTTTTCATAATATAGGGTCAACTTTTACCATCTTTTCCACTAGTGTGTGGTGTGTTTTTTTTCAGTCTCTGTCACTTCATAGGAATGTCCTAACACAGGCACCTTCTGTTAAAGAGGAGGGGGGGCAATTATTTTGGCTGGAGGGAGGGCCACTTAATGAGTTTTAGTGAGGTGTTGAGGGCCACAAGAGTAGCCCCACCCTTTGACAGGTGTCCTGCCCCATGATCACCATCTTGGGATGGGTGTCTCGCCCCCTAAACCCTGCCGTTTGTCTCTCCCCTTGTCCCTGGCTGTATTTCTTTTGGGAGTAGTGGGTATGGGGGGGTTGGGGTGGAGTTTGTGCGAAGTTGTGGCTGTGCGTGGGAGGGTAGAGTATGTTGCGGGCTGTGTGTATATGCGGGGAGGTTGTGGGGGTGGGAAGTGGGGGAGGGTGGGAGGTTGTGAAGGGGGGGCACAGCCCCTGGTGTCGGCAGCAGCAGCAGGCAGGGGCCTTTGGGGTGTTCGTGGCCCACGCGTGCGCTGCAGCTCCAGTCAGTTCCACGAGCTGCATGTGGCGACAAGGAGTGCAGCCAGGTCAGCCCACCTCTATCACATGGGACTCATCGCAGGTCACATGCAGTTCACAGCACTCGTTCGCCAGCGGAGGGGAGCCCTGCGCAATGGTGCGGGCTGCCTTCCCCACTCCTTGCTGCCACATGCAGCTCATGGGACCCCGCCGGAACGGGGGGAAGCCCCACCACCTGCTTCCTGGCAGAGTCCTGTGAGCTGCACATGGTGGCAGGGAAGGCAGCTGGTTACATCGCACAGGGCTTCCCCCCAGTGGCATGCATGGACCCAGAGCTGCATGTGACCTGTGAGGAGCCCCACAAGGTAGAGGTGGGTCAACCTGGCTGTGGTCCTTGCTGCCACATGCAGCTCACAGAACTGGCTGAAGCCATGCACCACCGGGCAGCAGCGCCTGCGCAGGCTATGAACACACCGAGGGCCTGCCACCTGCTGCTGCTGCCATTGGCAGGGGCTATGCACCGTGACAGGGTGGGTGGGGGGTTCTCCTCACAAATGCCACACACCCAACACTGTCTCCACCCAAACTTTGCACTCCCACTGCCCCCCTGTGTGCAGCCCCTGGGCTCCGCACTTGCCTGCAACCCCAGCTTTGCACTCCCACCTAGCTGCAGTTTCCCCTACCTGCTACTGCCTCCCTACCTGATGACTGGAGCAAGCACTGCAGCAGGGATGCAGGAGGAGTTGGGGAGCTGAGTAGGTCCCACAGTGGCTGCAGCAGTGGCCCCACTCAGAAGTTGTGGATCTTGGCTAGGCCAGGGCCCTCCTGTGCACGAGGGTGGGAGCGAGGCACATAGTCTGGGCGGAGTATAGTTAATTGGCTGGCACCCGTGGGCTGGATGATATTGCCTGGTGAACTGAATGCAGCCCACGGGTCATATTTGCCCACCCCTGTCTTAAAGAACAAAACACTTTCAGGTGCTGACATTTGTCAAACCCTTCCCATAAAATATTTTTTTCCAGACCCAATGCTGAAGCAGTGTTTGCTCTGCATGTGATCCAGTGGAATTTAACATTTTCTTGAGTGACTTGCATGCGTCTTGCCTTTAGAGCTTATAGAAAGGCACAGTCTTGTCATAAACCACATGTAGTTAGTGTTCTTTCCCTGAAGAAACGTATCTTTCTGTTGAATGAATGCTCAACTTTTTTGTTCTTGCCTCCTAGAAGGGAGTGGTTTTTAATAGGAATGCAATTACCAAAAGGCTAAGAAGAGTGTTTGAAACATTGTTGAATGATAGGATCTTCAACTATTGTTATGATGATCTTGTTGTGAGGACGTTGGGAAGTAGTTGAATTGCTGCCTGGCCCTCTGCCCAAAAAGACGTAAGAAAGTCTTGATGAAAGATGGTGATCCAGGTGGAATTTCAGCCCATCCTGACATCATAAGCCCAAAGAATGAACAATGATAAAAGCCAGTTTGCCTCCAGCTCTGGCGGAGTTCTGCCAGTGGTGCTGAGATTGTGGGTAACCTCAATAGACTGAAAGTTTAGCCTCCTTATGAACCAACTGAAGCTGGCAAGGTCTGCTTCCATCTAGGGAACATCTGGAAGAGGTGCTGCTTAGGCTAACTGTGTGGTTGCCTCTTTAAGATGGCCATCTGCATTTCAGATGGCCACTTGCCAACTCTGTCCCTTTCCAAAGTAACTGCTTCAGGGAGGACAGATTAAAGGGGATGGAAATTTAGCTTGGGTTTTAGGAAGAACTTTCTTGTTGTGAGTGAGGGTGGGTAAGCATTGGAACAAGCTATGCAGCAGAGTTCTGGCATGTCCATCCTTAGCAGTTTTAAAGAGCAGGTTAGACAAATATTTGTCTAGGATGGTTTTAGACAAAGATGATCCGCCTTGAGCAGGGGGTCAGATTAGACCTCCTCAGATTCCTTCCAGCCCTACTATTCTATGATTTTATGCAAAAGGTATGTAGCAGGTAATGCCTACCATAAAGCTAATGGTCATGCTCACTGGAAAAGGAGAGAGGCTTGGCAGATATAGCACTGGACAGGGACTCAGGAGACCTGAGTCCCAATCATGCCTCTGTTAGTGGCCTGCTTCATAACCTGGAAAAAATCACTAGCTGTTCCCTGCTTTTCCCATTGTGTAGTGGGCATAAAGCCCTCCTTTTGTAGGGTATTTTATGTACTAATTTAAAGCACAAAGGAAGAGATGAGCATTTTATTATAAAAGTTTTTCTCAGCATTGTTTAAGGCAGCTGCACTCTCATGCTGCAGTGGCCACTGTTCAGTCAAGTGGCCTTATCCATGGGAGCTCTGGGAGAACCCTGCTACCCTTGACGCACAGTATTATCTAAATCACCTTGGTTCAAGGACCTATCTTGGCTTTTGCCCAGTTCCTTCATTAAAGTGTTTTGGTTATGCAGTCTTTTCTGCTTGCTGTTTGTAGGTGATATGATGGTGGTGGTGGTTGTTATTACTGTTATAATTATCTGGGTAGAATAAATGGTTTCCCTCTTCTGTTTGTTTGGTCTTAACTGTGGCAGCTTCTACAATGCTTCTAGCACTTGTTCCTGGGGATTCCTTGGGAACCTACCTGAGATCCAGTATTTAGGCAGTAGGGAGAGGTCAACCAGGAGTCTTCTGCTTTTGATAGCCCTGGGTACTGGTCAAAGAACCTGCCTGCACTGGGCCCAGCTGCTGCCAGCATGGGCATGTCTCTTCCAGCACTCTGTTTTGCAAACCAGTTGCTTGCAGGGAGCCACACACATCTGTGGAACTGCTTCCATGCAGTATTGCCACTGTTTCCACCTTAAATCCACATATATGTGTCCTGCTCTGTTTGTGCCACAATGGCACACCAGCAGCAAATGGGTTAAAAAAAAAAAAAGTGTGGGTGAGGGGTGGAAGCAAGGTATTTCAGATGCTCATTATTCACTGCCAACTTTCCCCAAAATCGTATTAATTTCACGCTGTCACGCAGGACTGCGCTGTCTTTCTCGTCAGTGCTGGGGAGGGTGGGTGGAGGAGGGAAGATGGGAAAGAGCGTGCTCTCACTTCAGCATTGCTGGTATTTGGAAAGATCATTGGTAGCCTCTCTCTGCTACAACACCGGCCCAGCGCCAGCACGTGCGGGCTGCCTGAGTTCTGGGGCGGGAGCTGGATCTAGGAAACGGGAGAGGTGCTTCTCCACATGATGGCTCCTGATGATCATTTTCCACCCCGCTGCTTGTGCAAAAGCCCCATGAAATTAGGTCTGTTGTAGCAGGCAAGTTTACCCTACAAACTGACGATGGTGTAGGGGGGAGGGAAGAAGGCAGTCGGCTGCCCTACCTGTGGGGAAAGAGGAAGCTCTCAGGTTTAGTAAAAGTCCCTTTTTACGTGCGTCTGCAGTCTACAAGGAATGGTTCTGGCAATGGAAGTGGGCAGGTTTGCAGTTGGGGTTGGTCTGTAAATTGCTCTCACTTTAAAAATCTTCCCCTGGACTTGTCCCCTGTTTAACTGTCCCCTCATGCTCTCTGCCACTGCTGGTTCAAGAGCCTTTTCCTCTGCACTGGCATCCACCCAGAATGGCCTTTCTGCATCTCTGCTTTGCTGACTCGTGACCTCCCCTCCATGCATACTGCCTTGTCATGTTTTGGTACCTTTTCACTGTCCTATGAGGTAGGCAGCAGCTGTTGTACAGCAGGAGATGAATGTTTTAGCCTAGGGTTCTAAACGACATGGGATCTCTTAATGTCCCTGTAAAGCACAGACAGGCCTCTTGTCTTTCTAAGAACTGCAAAGACCCTCATGGACTTTGGGGAAACTCACTTCACCCATCTCCGGAGAAGAAAGGGTTCCTTAGCCCCTGGTAGGATTAGAACCTGTGGGTCTCGTAAGTCTAGAGGAGTGGTTCTCAACCTTTTTAGGTTCAAGGCACCCCTTGGAAAATGCCATCTCCTGGCTTTCACTTGGTTTTTGACTGCAGAAAAACAACAGAACAAATCTTCGGTTGCACAGAACTCCAAAAGACTGCAGCAGGTCAGAATGGCTCTGTGGGTTTATCTTGTGAATCGTGTGTAGATATTTACACACCTAACTGCGCTAATACTGTGCAGCATGCCACCCCACCCCAACACCACTGAAAGAACCTCTTGTGACCCTGGTTGAGAATCTCTGTTCTGGAGGCTTCATACCAGGTGCTGAGACCTCATGAGCCAACCCCACTGCAAACCCCTGCCAATGCTCTTGAACTTTCCCCTGTTCCCTGTGTTGGCAGACAGTGCTCTGTGTGTTTTTTAATTTAAGCCCTCTCTAGAAAGGTCTGGCAACCTATGGCTCATGGGCTGAATCTGGCCTGCAAAGAAACCAGCCTAGCCCTGAACGGTCCAATCTGGCATGGGGGATTAGTGCCATGGAGCTGCATCATATTGCCCGTCCCCTCTGCAGCACTCCCCTCTTCTACGGAGCTTGCTGCTTTGCTACATCTGTTTCCCTCGATCTAGAGAGGCCGGGAATCTGCAAACAGTTGGCTGCTCAGGGTAGGGATATGAAGACTTCCATTTTGGCAGCTGTGGCTAGATTGCAAACTCTGGCCTGCCCAAAAAAGTGCCCACCCCTGCTCTAAAGTGTGTTAGAGGCTCTACGCTCTTAGGACGGTTCAGGTACAAACCTCTTCATTTGATGTCTTATGTTACTGACTCACAACGTCCAGTTCTTTTTAGAGGTGCTGAGCCCCCGAAACCACAGTTGGAGATGAGTGGAGATGCAGGTGCTTGGCATCTGTGAAAAATTAGCCCAGTAGCTTTTTGACTTTTCCTTCTTCCCACACTCTGTGACTACATGAATGCAGATCTACTAAAAACTGGTTGCAGCTGCATATGTACAGTTGCTCTAATTAGTACCCAGTAAGAGAAATGTTGGTGTGTCATATGAAGTACATTAACCCTTTGAGCAGTATTTGCAGGAATACCATGGGTATTACTCCAACAGCAGCATTTGGAGGGTTACATTGAAGCTATGTTCATAGCTTCTAAGTGCCACTGTTTGCTCCCAGTTTTTCACATGGCCTGAAATAAGACACACACCTTGTTTTTTGGGAAGGTAGGATGGAAAAAAAAAGATTTTTCCAGAGTTATGGCTCCATAGAGCAGAGTGTCTAATTTTCACCTCACGTGTGCTCTCTTGCTTCTCAAACAGATGCTGAAACCCTATCATAGAATCATAGAAAGTTAGGGTTGGAAGCGACCTCAGGAGGTCATCTAGTTCAGCCCCCTGCTCAAAGCAGGACCATCCCCAACTAGATCATCCCAGCGTAGCTGCTGCTGAAGCCTGATCTCCATGGGTGGATCTGTGATTGAGCTAAAAATAGCTGCAAGGCTGAAATGGGAAGAGAGAAACTAGGAATAGCTAATAGACAGCAACATTGCCAGAAGAAAGGTGAGCTTGACTAGTGGGACATCAAGACCATTAAAAGGGAATTGGAGTGAAGAACAAGGAGCCAGTAAGTCAGTTGACTCCCTGAGCTGCCTAAATACAAATGCCATGGCTGCTGCCAGAAAGAAACAAAGCTGGATTGAGAATCCAAGTGGGGTATTTCTCTTCTGGGCAGAAAATCAGCTTCCCCACTTAAGATGCATACATTCCCCTCCTCTCCTCATTTTAGGGGACTGATTTGTTTTGGGAAGTGCTGTGTGTGATATGTGAGTAAATACTGTATATCATATAGATCAGGGAAGAAGCTTTGTCCCAAGGCATGGTTCTCCCAGCTGTGTTTTTATTTAGGCTTTGTCATTAACTTGCTGCATGACAGTAAGTCACTTCAGAATACACTTGGGTCTCTCTTTATGCAAGGGTTGTGTTCCAAAAAAACCTTGCATAAAGCAAATACGCATAAAGCAAATCCGTTATTATACGCATAGCAGTGTTGCATGCCTCTTTGCATATGATCGAATTTTTCTCGCACGAAGTGAATTTCTGGTATAAATAAGGTTGTTGCATATAAGCGAATTTGCACAAAACGAACTCACATAAAGAGACACCCAAGTGTATGTGCCTCAGCTTCCCCACGTGTGACATGAGGACTGTAGCTTCCAACATCTGTGTTGAAGATGGACCCTGTATAACTTAATAGGATTAGGTTCTCAAATGTTTTTCTCAGATGATCTGCTTTGGTTCAGCAGCACTTTCCACCTTTCTCAGATATAGTTATTCCAGCTTAGACTGGCTGCATCTACACGATGATGCTGCCTAGCACAATGTAAGCATTGTCATACTTTAAAATAGCTATGGACAGCTGAATACTTTTGACCCAGTTGGTACTCCATCTGCAGCGTGAAGGTTTAGAAGTGAAGTAGCTAAAAGATAGCACCTCTGGAAATCATTCTAAAGCTAGTCCTCTCCGGCTAACAACTATAGCTGAAGTTCAGAAAGCTGCAGTGTTTGCTTCATGAACACTTTATTAGTGTATTAATGTAGTGATTTTTAAATGGCAAACATATCCGTTCAAGCCCAGAGCCAATTTCCTGGTGTATTCTCTTCTGGTACGGGACTCAGGTAAAATGTAACATCAAGGCCCCAGAATATCTGGGATTTTTAAAGCCTAAACATATGTCTACACTGCTTCTCAGCAGGGCAGATTAATCTATGCTGAACTCTAGCTGCAACAGCATGGACTGCATCCAGTAGTTTAGCTAGCTTGTTTAAAGCTATCTCTGGGATCTTTAGACTGCACCATAGTTGCTAACTTGTATGTCTACCTGCAGTGTAGACATATACATGTGGTGATTTTTTTTTTTCTGGCAAAACTGGCAGCTGAATTTATGAACAGGTTGGTGTCTGGGTACATGGATATCTTGCTGAATATAAATTAGGGTGTGTATTTGAAAATAAGATGCAGTCTTGGGGATTACATCCTTCATAGTCACGGAAATCTAACTTACTCCCCTTATGTATCCTAGTTCTGGCTTTGGGTAACTGCCTTTCATTTCCTTGAATTTTCTTTGCAATTTCAGTTGGTTTGAAACTTCCTTTTTTCCCCTGCATTTTTAATTCAATTTAAATGATACATTTTATTTTTAAAGAATGAGGAATTATTTTTGATAAAATCTTCCCTAATCTACCTTAAACTGGCTGCATTTCAGACAAGGATAGGTGAACTCTGTAGTGTATGCTGTTTGTAATATGATTTGGAGTCTACAAATGTGTGCTAGAAATGTTTGCAGCCAACAAAGATGATCTCTGCTGTCCCTTTATTGGCACATCTCTTTAAAATACTTGGTAATGGCAGGTTATTTTTAGGTATCTCATTTCCCTCTTCTCCCCCAACCCCTCCCCCTTCGTGCCCATGTGTGTATTACATCCCTCCATCGAGTTTGTTTGAGTGTGCATAGCCAGTAGACTGAGAAGAACATTGTTCCCACTCCTCTCTGATAGCCCCTCATTTGTATCTCATTTTCACGTTATCATCAAACCCGTGGTTGCGAGGCTATTTTGACAGCATCTGTCAGCAAGGTGCAAGTGTCTGCCATCGCCTCTGATTGGTTGCAGACACCTATGGCATTGTGCTGAATATGATTAAAGATTTTTTTTTGGAGGGTGGGGGTGGGAGGAAGAGGGAACCAAAACACACAAATCCCCGCGCAGCAGCATTCGGAGTCTGCCATGAGCCATTCTGTCGGTCTCTGGATTCATTTGCATTTTTCTGGCTCCCACCGGAGAACAGAGCCATAAAACGCTCAGGCTGTGTGTTTTGTTTGTTGTTTAATTTATTTTATTTAAGAGGTTTTGAGTTGGGAGGGGGAGGAAAGAGTCTGTGTGTGGAGGGGGCCATCTCAGCAGCCACTTAGCCTAGTCAAAGTCCATGAATTAAATTAGTGAAGCTACTAGGCAGCATTCCCTTCTGCCTTTCTATGAGCTTGCTCTGCTTGCAGTATAGTTCATGCCAATACAATGGGGCCATATTTTAAAATATTTAGGGGACAGTATAGCCTTGCCTAAGTTAATCCTATTTTTGTGCCCTTGAAAGACACCCTGAAGTGCTGAGGAATTTTTTTAATTAATACCTGATAAAGGAATAAACTGCTTTTTGCCTTTCCCATCCAGAAAGCATGAGAACTATAAGCAAAGCTAAGAAGCTGGTGGTTCATATCTTACAGGAGCCCTGTTAACTGCATTCTTAGAGCTTTAGGTTTTTTGGAGTGGGGTTTGTTGCTACAATTAAGCTATGCATTTATTTTGCTACTCTCCTAGAGAGATGTGACTCTTGTAAAACAAATCTTAATTAAAAGCTTGAGGTTGATGTCTAGTTCTCATTCATGGCAGGCCCTTCCTGCAAAACCAACGTGGAAGTGGGAATACATTACATTTGTTCCATTTGTATGCCCATTTTATGCCCTTGGAGGAGCAAAAATTGAGACTGGCCTGTTAGTGGAACCACTTACAACTCTGAGCATTATTTATTTTTCATCTGAACTGCTGTATTGTTGCAACCCCATCATGCTCAGCACTTCATATAAATATTGTCTAAGGAATAAGCCAAAGAGTGAAGAAAGCAAATGCTATTCCCATTTAGATGGGGCAACTGAGGCAAAGAGGTGATTTGTCCAAGGTCACACTGGAAATATGTGACAAGGTGAGAAATTGGAACCCAATTTCTGAGTCCAACACAGTGCTGTAACTACAGGACCATTTGTGCTTTCTGTCCTGGTAATAAGTATTTTCTCAGGATTATCCCCAAAACCTTTTTGTGTGTATGTACCAGTGCTGTGATTATGTATGCAATATGTAACAGCCTTTTAAAAACAGTTGGTTAGCTTTGCTCTTCTGACACAGCCTCAAATACCACATTGCAAATATGGTTTTTAACATTTGTTGTTATTGGGTAACTTCTGGGTAAAAATATTTTGTTTCCTGTCAGATTTATGTTACTTAGGCAAGTTTAATTCTGGATGTTTTACCATAGACTGAAGGAGGAATCCCTAGATCTGCAATATCCATTTGGAAAAAAAATTGTGTCCCTATTGCTTCATGTAATACTCTCTTCAAGGCTCTATATAACATTTTACCATTGCCATCCATTAGGCCTATATCTAGAAAAGGAAGGAAGCAGGAAGAGCAAATCCAGTGGCCAGAAATGGTTATTTGCAAAACAGAAAAGTGATGAAGTCTGTTGGGCTGGGTACCAGGCTAGAAATTGGCTCACCTGAGATGTTTTTCTGACCCTGCCACTATGTTTTCCTGCATTTCTCTGGGCAAAATTGCTTCCTCTTGATGTCTGTTTCCCTATCAGAAAGCAGGCTAGATATGCACCTTTATAGACTAACCAAAAATAAGATGTGTATACATAGATAGAGAGAGCACAAACTTGTTTCCCTGTCTGTCAGTTTTAAATGCTTTTTGAGTTTGATGAAGAATGGCCAAATAGTTACAGAAATATGATATAAATCTCGAATGGATATTTGTTTTAAAAAAAAATAACAGCCCTTTCTTGAGCATAGAAACTGCATATTTAACAAGATGTTCCTGAACAGAGACAGCCAGCATCCAATGAACAAAAGGATATAAGACTTTAGTAGGTTCACAGCAATAGGTGGATATCAGAATTCCAGATACAATACTTTTTGGTATTTGTATGTTAAAGGTCTTTGCAGTGTGGCTTTTTTAATGATTTATTATTATTATTATTATTACTACATAATACTATGAGCATACAAAGAGATGTTACATATGTCCTGGGATAAATCCAAAAAAGGTTCACAGGGTAAGAAGTACTAATAGTTATCCCACCTGGGTTACCTCACAGTATGTTTGAACTGTTATCCTGGTATTGCATCGTTGAATCAATGACAGAAAAGCAGTAACGCATTCAGCTGTTCACTAAACCCTGGTTAGAAGGGTGATGTGGGTACACACTGATCCCAGGATATTTCTGTTCTGAGACAAACACAGGCATAACTTGTCCAGGGACAAATGCAGTGTCTGTTCCTAGCCTGAGAGTATTATGTTGCCAGTTTCTGATAACATGTTTTGATGCTATGATTAGTCCCATTTTTAAAAGACCTAAGAAATGGGTGACATGGTTTCTTCCCTTTGGAGACCATTCCTTGCCTAGAGATCTTCCCATGGTTGAAGTGCTTGAATAATAAGAACAGAGGCATTTAGGTGAACTTCCACATTCTTTTAATGTATTTGCATTTATTTGATCTTCTGTGTATTTCTCTGTTCTCCTGATTGAAATAATTAATCTGGCTACTTTTTTTTGAAGCCATTCTACAGCTTTACAAGAACGGAAATTCTCTTGAAAATGTAGCTGTGTTTAAAATAGTGTGTTTGCCTAAAATTATCTTGTTGCTTCGATATTTTTTCTCTATTTCATCAAAGGCAGTCTGTCCTTGGTTGAATCTGAAATTGGTATCTTTTGACTGCTTAGCACCATAATCTCAGTTCAGTATGTAACAGCCACTCTGCTTTTTCAGTATTGTATCCTGGCTTGTCTGAAGCTGGGTTTTCACTTGGCCAGACACAAGACACATTAAAAATTGTGTTACAGGTGCACATTTTTGGTAGTGCTAAAAATTTACATTTCTGTCTTTTGAAACCAGCTGACTCAAAAAAAAAAAAAAAATCCTTCTGGGAGAACAGATTTGTTCTGGGCCTTACTGTGGAGATACTATTTTTAGCTTAACTTATTTTTGACAAAAGCTGCAGTTTAAACAGTTAGATTGAGATTTTCAAAGGAGCCTAAGGGAGATAAGTACCTAAATCTCAATGAAGTTCAGGCTGTGGGCTGCTTTGAATTCCCTGCCTCTGGGTCATTACCATGGTAACTAGGTGCTTTACAAACTCCTAGGCTTGGTCCTGCAAGGTACTCCACACAGGTAGAATGATGCCCTAGAGACTTTAAACCACGTGGGGATGCCCTCCATGTGTGAAATCCTCATTGAAGTCCACACAGTTTCAGTAGATCCTGTAGATCATAATGCTGCATGTTTATAGGTGTGTGTCATACCCAGTGACCTCACTAGAGTTGCATGTGAGCGGGGGAGTATTGACCTCTTAGAGCTGTGAAATATTCTTTAGGGCAGTGGTTTTCAACCTTTTAGACTCGAGGTATACCTTGTTAGACTCATGGCACTCTTTGGGAAATGACAGCTTAGCTTTAACTCATTTTTTGATTACAGAAAAATAAGAGAGCAATTCTTGTGTTGCAAACAACTCAGACCACAGCAGGTCAGAATGGTTTTGACACTCTGGATTCCTATTTGAAATTTCTGGTTTTACCTTGTGAATCATGTTTAGCTGTTCATACACCTGAGTGCTTGATAATGTGCAGCACCCTTAAAAGGATCTCGCAGCACCTCAGGGTGCCATGGCACCCTGGTTGAGAATCACTCCTTTAAGGACTGGTACCTGAATACTAGGCCATACAGGAAATGCATGTGCTATGGCTGAATTTCAACAATAGCTAGCCTCTTCTGGCTGAAAGACTGTAGAAATTCTACATTAGCTTCCATTCTACAAAATCCATGTGGAAGCTCTGATTAATCTAGACTAGAGAAAATAATCTACAATGGACTAGAACAGGGGCATCACAGATAAGGCCCACAGGCTGGATCCTACCTTTGGAGGAGCACTGTGATCTGACCTGTGGGTCTTGGATCGACCCCGCGCACTGCATGAGGCATGTGCTGGTCCCAGCCCCTACCCCATGCACTGCGTGTTGCACAGAGCCAGTCTGGTGCATGCTGCATGTAGCATGCAGGGCTGGAATAGAGTAGAACGTGACTAGATCAGGATAATTACAGAATTCTTGAGTGGTGCTGTGAAGATAAAATTCTGGCTTTGGAGATAAAATCGTGGCTCTGCCCTGGCTCTAGCCCTTTGCTGTCACCGTCCCAACATCCCAGCCCTGGCACAGCTCCTGTCCGTTTGGCCACGTGCGCTGCCCACATGGCTCCTGGCTACTTTCCATGGAGACCCCGGGATCGCGGGGCAGTGACAGCACAGGGATAGAGCAGACCTGTGATCTACTTCCTGCATGTCCCACCCTTGCACCTTCACCACTGTGCAGTCCCAGGGTCTCTGTGGAGACCCGCCAGGACCCATGCAGGCAGGGAGCATGGCCGGGAGGATGGGATGGGGCTGCAGCAGGGTGGGGAGCTGCATTCAGGGTCAGGTCTGGGATCTTGGGATGGTGACATGGCGGAGTCGAGGCTGGGGAGCCACCGCCACTAGGGCTGCTGGGAAAGGCCACGCATCCTGAGCCTTGCTGCGTGACCGGTGCTGATAGCTCCACAAGATTAAGCCATTTTGTGACACCATTTGGAATGAGTATTAACCACTATAGTCAACATTGGTGTACACCAGTCTTTTTTGAAGACCACGTAACAAAAGTTGAAAGGTGATGCTGGAAGGGAATACTGTTTGAAGAGCAGGGCTTGGAAACTGAGCAAATTTACTCTTTTCTGGGATGGAAGAAGGGAAGAGAAGTAACAATTGGATTTTTGTACCCACCTGGTTGGATGCACAGTTTCTTTTCAGTTTAACAGGACTGGCTAAGTCCCTGAGACAGCATTGAAAATGTGAATCTCAGTGTTTTAAGTCTCACAAGTTTTCAGGGCAAGATTTTTTTGTGCGTTTCACTGGTAGAATGGACCAGAGGTTAATGCTCAAGAGCTCCATTTATTCTTGTGCTGATATCTTCCGTCAGAGTCATAAGGACACTGAATGTGGGCAAGGCACGTTTCTTTGACTATGCTCTATGACATAAATATACAGAGGGCAGTGTATTAAAAAAACAAACCAACCCCAAACCTACCAAAGTAAGACATTCCACTGCATATGCTCCTTTATCAGGAAGGATGAGGGAACAATCTAAATTAATAATAATAATAACAATAATAATAATATCCATTAGTGCGAAGCTCAGAATAATAATCCACATAGAACAGGCTATTGCACTAAACAGGGAAGGAAGCAGGAAACAAATTTGGGGTCACAGCAGGCATGAAGAGACAGGAAAACTGAATTTGGTCTCTGCATGCATTCCCAGAAGACGCACTGGGGCATGCTTGGCCTTTGTCTTTCCATAGAATCCATGTTTATGTATAATCTTTTCCAAAGGCATCCCAATTTTGATCTCTTACACTACCACCTCTGGGAGCCATGTGGGGAACATCAATGCATATTTTCAGAAATGGGTCTCGAATTAGGTTCTTTGGCAAGAAAAGTTAGATCATTTAGGCTCAGCCACACAGCACTCCCCACCTTTCCTCCTGCCACAATGGCTGGTTAAATTATTCTGTGGAAACCAGAGCTGTAGAGCTAAATTAGTGTGACAGTTGTACCATGGCAACTGTACCTGTCTACGTCTGTCATTCTCTTCTAGCTGCAGCTGAGAAGCTGTCGAAAAATAATCATTATTTGGGAGGTGGAGGAAGTGTGCAGGGAGGGGAGAGAGAGAAAAATGTAAGACAATAAAATTCTACTTCCACAATCAGGGCAAATCCATATAGGCCTGGGAAAGGAAAGGAAAATGCCCCTTTTAACACTAGCCTTAAAGCAAATCTCTTTAAGGAATTTAGTATCTTGCACAACATTAAACCTTGCAAAGTGGGATTAAATGAAACAAAATTAAGAAGCCAAACCTGATTCTAGCACCTGATTTAAATGGGAAGGATATTAAAATTTTAAAACCTGTCACTGAGCTGGTGAGGGAAGATTTTTTGCTCAGTTTTCAGAATTATGCCTTTTCTGTTTAGCATGCAGCCTAATTGTGTAATTACACGATAGACTAGAGTAGAATTTAGTGCACGTAATACCGGTTATAAAGAAGAGCCCTAATTATGTATATCTTCTCAGGTAAATAATACATCAGGGGGCATAGAGGGGCCTAATTACCATTCAGAAAACCTGCCTAATTACTAATTTACTTGGAATTTCAGAAAGCTTTTGATAAGGTCCCTCATAAGCAACTGTTAAGAAAAATAAATTGAGTAAGGGGCAAGATGTTATTACATTTAAAAAAAAAAAAAGAGAGAAAACAGTTTAAGCAATGGGAAACAGTCATAGTCAATATTACTAAGCTCTGGTGTTGCGATTAGTTAAGGTGTTGGGTTGAGGCTGAAGTGATCTATATTCTGGCTCTCCTGCAAATATAACATAGATCTTGCCTCAGTTTCCTGATCTGTCAAGCAGAGCTAATAGTCTACTTCATAAAGAAGTTAAGATTATACTTATGAATACTTAGAAGAGTCACAGATAGGATCAGTGGCCACCATAGAAAATTTTATGCTGAGATCTGTGTGTGGGTAATGGGAATATTTCAGAAGTTAGAAGTCTAATCATCTTGAAGGATTTGAGCTTTTCTCTCCACACCCCCTTTTCTTCCCCCCACTTAGCCAAACAAAATGATGCAGGCCCACTCCCAGATGGAGTTACATGTCTTTGGGCAAATAGAGCAAGATAATAAAATTATTATACTGATCAATATTTTGAAAATACATATTAGATGCACCCCTCTCCCACCCCCTAATTTCTCACAGACCATACTTATGGGTTCATTGAAAGGGAGGAGAGACTTAGGTACAGGGACAAACTGACTTGAAATAGTGAGCCATGTTGAGGGGTGGGGCACATGGGAGTAATTTTAACCCATTAAGTTGAACCAAGAAGAATATCTTGCAGATGTACAATAGAAGTTAATGAAAAACAAAAACGGGTGTGGGTTCCTTCTTATAAATCAAGTGTTACCATCTCATGTGCTGCCCTGCACCTGGGTTTGGTCCTTTCCTTCCCTTATAGCTGTGGAAGAAAAGGTTCAGAGAAGGGTGTCTGTTAGGGACAGGGCAGGTAAAGCAGGCTGGATGCTGCTGAGTATATTTCCATGGTTGTGTAATTGAATTTTAAAGTGAATTTGCTCCCCTTCCCTCTCCATTTCTCCCCCTTCTCCTCCCCTCCCCATCAAATCCTTTTGAATGAAGAAGGCTGTTTTAAGGAAATACTGAAAATATATGTTGAAAATTGCATTCACCTTCTTTCCTTTGAAAACCACTGAGTCGGAGTCATGTTGGTGGGGTTTCATTCATGGAAAGTCCCAGATTTCAAAATCTGATGCTGTGTCCCCTCATCATACCCTCTGCCTCTGTGATGATTAGATGTAGTTTCTTCTATTGAACGTAGACCTTTGCAGCTTTGCCTATATCCTGAAGTCATGCCCCGGACTTGTTCTAACCAGCAGCACCCATGACATTACGTGATCTATAAAGACACCTTTAATTCAAAGTGCTTGGGAAGGTGTAACAGAAAGACACTGCAATGAAACTTTAATCAACAACGAAAACAAATAAGTCAACTGGTGGTCCCGAGTGAGAAGAGAATATTGGGCTGACAAGAAGAGGAAGGGAAGAGACATCAACTCATTACCAGGAGCACTAAGAAAAGAGGGGATTTGAAGTGACAGCCAGAAAACAAGGAGATGAGATCTCCAAAGTGTTAGAGCTAGAAGAAGGAGGGAGTAAAAGAGTACTTAGCTATGGCAATAGAATCCTGAATTAAAGGGAGGGAATGCAGGAAGGGAACTGAGAAGGCTGGTGGGGGGAGTGCGGAAGAACGAGCTTTGGACAATACTGTGAGATACAATTCTCATGGCTTCTAAGGGGACAGGTGCTGGGTGATACAAAGCAGTGAAGATGGGAATAGGAAGGATGATTTGAACAGCAATGCTGAACAGAAATAGATAGGCCAAGCTGATACAGCAGCTGAAGATTTTGGGAGAGTGACTCCTAGAAGGGATGTAGAAGTCGAGGTGTGGGATTGCAGCCACTCACTGTGGAATTCTCACTCCCCATCCTGCTCACTGCTTCAGCATCTGTGTTAATATATATTTTTGTGCTTGTTCACAATGTCACTTTATTTTGCCACTTGAAACTGGTCCTGTTGCCTAAACCCCCACTTCTCCTCCATATTCAGGATAAGTTTAAAAGCGTAAAATCCACACTTCATTTGCAAGTCCTTCCATCGCATGTGTTACTAATGACCACTCTAATTATGATATCTCACGGTCTCTCTATTCAAACGTTGCCTGATCCGACTGCCTTTTGACATTTCACCAGATTGGGGAGGAGACATTTGAATATTTTGCAGTCAAAGGGGAGTGAGTCAGCGGGTGAGAAGCAACTATGTGAGAGCAGGTCTCATTTTTGGCAAACGCACTTGTTTGTTTTCACCACCAGCTTCCCCCCCCCCCTCCCCCAATCACGGGTTTGCTGCCCAGTTGGTTCTCAGAGAAGCTGCAGAACAGCTTCCAAATGGAGGAGTGAAGCAAGGGGGAGAGGGTGGAAGAAATTGTTTGCAAAGAGGGGAGAGCAGGGAGGGAGTCAGCAAAAATTAGCATGAAAGGCTCCTTGCTGGCTCTGTGGAGAGCGAGCAGTGGAGATAAAGCGAGAGGATTCTTTGTGCCTAGCCGGGGACATGATAATTGGCTTTCCTTCCTAGCGAACTTTGCAAATGATGCTCTTTAACTTGTCGGCGAGATAAACAGTTGCTGTGGCAGGTGCGCCAAAAGCGCCGTCTGGATGTAATTAGACATGTTCACAAGAAGGCACCCTGAGAGATCTGAGTGCAGTGTTCATTCGGGGCACTTCCCAATGGGCCACAGCCCCTGCAACATACATTCCTTCTCTTCCTCCCCTCTTCTCCCTCCCACCCATACACACAATTATGTTCCCCCAGTCTTTCTTTCCTGCACTTCTCCGTTTCCAGAGAAGAAAGAATCATCCTACTGACTCGGTTCCCTCTCATTTTGGATTGTGTGCGTGCCATGGAATAATGGTTAGGTGCCCTTTGACTGTATCGTCAGTGGATCAGCCAATACTAAAGCCTTCCACTCCCTTAATTGCACAGGGCTCTGCGTGACTTGCCTTGTTTGCAAACCAAAATCACCCCTCTTGTATCTTAAAACTCATCAGCCATTTTGAAGTAGGTCCTCATTAGATTTCTTATGCCCTTTAAAATATTTGCCCTTGGACTTCACCTTTTTTATCACTAAGCACTCTGGTACCATTAATTAATTGAAGAATTATACTTCCTTACACTATCAGATTGGTAAATATTTCCCTGCTTTGTAGGTGGGAAAGTTGAACAAGAATGTTGTGACTTTCCCAAGGTCACAAATCAGTAGCTGATTCTAGAACAGAATCTTGGAGTCCTTATTTCATTCTCCCGTTTATAACTATCAGATGATACATTCTTTGATTTAGCAGCTCAACCTTTGCTATGGCTCAAGGGCTACAATAGTTCTAAATCTTAGTTTGTGTTTGAGTCTAACCTTGAAGGATGTCTCTAGCCTCCAAGAATCGTGTAGGTTGAAGATGACCATTCTTGATTTCTATGGCATTTTTCCATAAGACATTTCCAGCCACAACCAAATTTCATGTAGTCATATGTCTCTCAGGACACCTTGGTATTATCTTGAGAACTATGAAAAACTATTTGTGTTATAATTCTGTTTCATTATCATTGAGTAGTGTCTTTAAAATTTTCCAAGGAACGAGCTTTACAAATGTAAAAATATTCCAAGCTAGGTGCAGCATAGATCAAAATCTATGATTTTTCTTCTGCTGATATGCAGCAACCTCTGGTGTGGAACATGATAGTTACCCAAAGGTGTATACTAAAACTACCTAGCAGTGCAGTATAAAGTAAAATGCCATATCCAATGGAAACTGCAGGGGGGATTTAAACAGTCAAAATCATTATACAAGTTGGAATTTGGGCTGGATACTGGGTCCAACTATTCTAATCCTGTTAAAAGTGCCATGAAAGCTTTAATGACCATAGGTGAGTTGTGGGACTGTGTATATTACATGACACTTCCAAGTGACACTTCAGTGACAGAATGGTCTCCAATACTGTTCTAGGTCATTGGTTTAGTTGTTGCTCAGAATCCTTGCCATCACTTCTTCCAGCACTTCTGGTTTCCCTTGGAGGTCTCCCATTCACACACAGACCACATCCAACTGTAATTCACATGCAGGATCACAGGGCAAGATGGTATGTGAAATCATACTAGACTTCTCTTATCTCCTCCCTTATTAGCAAAGAAACTTCTGTATTAAGAGAATCTATTTGCTTAGTGCTCAGCACTTACCCCACTAACTCTGCAGTGCTTAACCTCCTCTCTCTCAGCTCCTATCTGCAGCAACAGATTGAGAAGTCTCCAAACAGGGATTATGTAGTAGACTAAGTAAAGTGCTAAGGAAGTTTGAAAACAAAGGTTCTGTGTGATTTAAATGAGATGGAGAGATGTACACGCAGTAGGCCAGGTCATCCCCCTCTCTGCCAACAGGACAACTGTTTTTACCCATGATTGGGGGACCATTGAGGTAGTGATCATCAGACAGCATCATGTCCTCCTGGAGTGTCTGGTCAGGATGCAGCCAGTAGGTAAGAAGCTCTGATATGAGTTGAGTGTTCAGATTAACCCTTCAGGTGATTGTGGAAGTAGCTTCTTTTTAAGCTATGCCTGAGCAAGTGATACTGAGAAACTGTGTGAGCTCCTGTTCTGCTGAAAAGTCCCTCCACCAGCTGCCTCCTTCCTTATTTCTCAGCCAGAGCTGCAGGTAATAACGGTAATACACTTGTTTCAGCATGTCAGGCGGCTTTACTCCATCCTGCCCTTCATCCCGCACATTCATTCATTAATTTTTGGAGGTTACTGAGGAGACATTATTGATGATGATGATAATAGTAATAGGGAAGATATGTGGCAGATTAATTCCTGAACTCTCTAACAGGATTTAAGCTAACAAGAGAGGAGGGCTTTTTTCTTCCTCCTTTCAGACATTTCCTGTGCGGGGTATAACGACACCAAAGAGTGTTAAATTGGTTCTGAATGTCCACCTCTGGCTGTCCACATTCTTGTAACGATTTCAT
The DNA here is from genome assembly GCF_030867095.1 of Alligator mississippiensis. Taxonomy (NCBI): domain Eukaryota; kingdom Metazoa; phylum Chordata; order Crocodylia; family Alligatoridae; genus Alligator; species Alligator mississippiensis. Next base: position 25,515,935 of record NC_081833.1, read on the forward strand.
TAGCTTGAATTATCCACGTTATTTTCTTGTAATGGGATTAGCTGTACTTGAGTCAGCTGAAGACCTGAGGGGGAGGAGGGAAAGGAACCTTCTGCTGTGTATTTCATTAACTCTCTCATGCAGGGGGTGGAACTGACCAAGGCTCAGCCCAGGGGCGAAAGTATTTGGCAGGATCCTTCATTCCAAAAGGAGGAGGAAAAAGAAAAGAGGCCATTATTCCTCTGTAATCGGCAAATCGGTGCAGTAGCAGAGACCAGGATGGACTAGTTGTTGGGGAATTGTTATTTGGGGGTAATTTAAAAAAAAAAAAATGCTGAGCTGAAGCACAGCCTAGGCCTGCTGCAGAAGAGAACATTTTTCACTGCATTTGTGACCAACTTAAATCTCAGTCTTGCATAGTCCTTTTGTAATCATCATTGGATTTGCTTGAAATGGAGGAAATGAGCTTTCTCTGGGCTCTGGCTTGTATTGGGATGTTTGTATATATTTGGGAGCACAACGGGGGTGGGAAGGTAATTCATTGCAACAGTTAGATTAACCATCCTGCTCTTTGAATGCACTATATCTAGTCTCTTGTGAGGACTTGTATAGCTCCATAATAAAATTATATTCTCTTCCTCCTTTCTGGAGCCTTGCAACACCATGTTCTTAAATCAGGTTATGGCCAACGGCTTCTGTTGCATTCATTCTGATTAATCTTTACCCAGTTTTGGGAGTTGAGCATGCCAACTCATTTTTAGTTTCATAATTGTTATAGAAGCATCTACCCACTTTTATGCCACAGGGAGTGTTGGACACTGCAACAGAGAGAATAAGATTCCTGTCCTGAAGAGCTTACAGTCTTCATAGACACAGTTCAACTAGAAGATGGGATAAAAAAAAAATCCAGCAAAGAGGTGGAACAGTTGGGCGTAGAACACATTTTACTGAGTCCATCAACCAAGCCAGTATTTGTTGGCTGCTTCTGATTGTAGACACCACTGCAGAGACTGAATTTGAAAGAAGAGGGCAGGGGCTACAGTGTACAATGTACAGGGACTATTGTAGAAGATGCAGACAGGCAGTCAAGGGTGACTGGGTGACAGTAGAGACTACAGTAAGAGACAAGAAAGTAAAGTAATAGGGAGGAGTGTGGTCTGTGGACAGTAAGAAGAAATGTTATGGATCAGGAATCCATTGGCTATGATGCACCTTGTATGTGCAAGGCAAAGGAGAAGGGGAGAGTCAGTGATTAGGCCTGAATGACACAAAGGAGGGTCAAGTGTCAAACTTTAATAGACCTGTAGAAGAATGCACGCGTCAGTCTGTTTCTATATGCTTCTCCTTGACTTGTGTTTTCCCTCATTTTCCAAGCTAAAGCATCATGAGCACTTGCAACAAACATCCTAAGTTCTTCGAATGTAAGGAAGAGTTGAGTGAGCTCTTCATTGTTTACCAGACTGACCTTTTCAACTGGCCTCTTGGCCTGGATGTTTTCCCAGTGACAGTGGTTCCTTCTGCCAATAAATGGGTAGCAGAGTTGGATTTTTCTCTTCCGTCATCCAAATGCTAATCTTTCTATTTATCTAACAGGTTAATAGGAACGTCATAAAACTACTGAAATTGTTGCCAAAGCGGTTGGAACGTTATTGACTTCCAGGAAAGTCACGTAGACAGTCTGCAAACCCATGTGCTTCTGGGTACATTTCAGTGCAAGCACTGAAGTGCCACAATGGTTGGGGTATTGCTTAGGAAATCTGTTCAACTAGCTCGTTTGCCATCTGTGACTTTTGGCTTGCCTTGGTGAATTCTCTAGGGAGGTTAGGAAGGTTCTTGCATTTCCATCAAGCTTTTGTGATGTGCGGGTTATAGAGCAATTGAATTCAACCTTCTTTTCCTGCATCCATATTGAGGAATCACTCCTGTAGCTCAGTGTGCTTTTTATATTCCTTTGTCCTGAACAGACTGCACATTTACACAAACATGAAAAAAAGTAGTGAACAGATGATGCAAACCTCTAAACTAGGGTAACTTTACCCAGTCTGATGCAGAATTTGCCTTTGAAAGACCTGAGAGTTAAACTCAAGTAGTGTTGCAACCCCAGTTTAGATGCTGTCTGTCTGTGTCTATCCTGGAATAACTGTTTTGCTAAGGGCAAGCAAGCTATTACCTGCACCCGTAACACCTAGTGACAAGGGCTCAAAGGTGCATTAAACCCATAGTGAGAAAGCAGCAGAGAGACAGAGAAGTCAGTTGAGTGCACTACAAATCACTTTGTGGCTTGCAGAGTGAATTCCTTAATAACAAAGTTCTTGCTGCCAAATGCTGTTTGCTTTTGCCTTCAGAACTGCCTGCATTAATAATGAGCATCTCCGGTTGGATGTTATTTACATAAAGTATTGTTTTCGTGCCATTGTCACAGACAACAACTCTGCGCTAGGTGAACGAGAAAGAGAACACCCTGCATATGAATTCATAAAGCAGCCCAGTTTAATGCAGTGCAAAGAACCATGGGATGTTCCCACAGAAATCCAGCCCAGCACAGGGACTGGTACAGCATCATTGTAGGTGGTTTCATGCATCTGCGACAGTTAGCGTGTTGCACCAGGCTGGCCCACGCTAAGCTAGCTTGTGTTGGGCTTGCTTGGGTTAACTTTACAGTGAAGATGTAACTTCAAGAAGTGAGACTGTGTGTCCATGGTCTCTTAGTCTTATTGCACTCTGAGGCCTGGTATGACCTCTGGCACTTATACACGGCAGAAAGGAACCTATTCAGAATGAGAAGAGAAAGACATGTGTTGGGGTATTGACGAACAAGGATGCTCCTGCCGTGGTGCACTGAATTTTAACATCACAGAGCCACTCTTCATTTTTATTCTGCTCCTTTGCTAGGTCAGCAGCACACTAGAAATGTAGGAATGCAGATTCCTTTGCCAACTTTGCAGCTTGGTCACTAGTTTCATAGAGTTTGATCTCTGGTCTTGGTCTCCTATGTAGAAAAGGTCAATTGCCAAATTTTGATTTACTTTCTCATGCTGCTTCTGAATGGCTTTTCTTTCATACATGGAGAGGGAGGAGGAGTGTGTGTCATGATGCATTGCTTTGCATTAGTAGGTCAGACAGCTAGATTCCTCACCCGCTCTTTCTGATACAAGTCCAATTTGCCACAGAGAGACAACAGTATCCAAGAGGAAACCCCTGCTTGTGGGGCAGACACTGCATTTTCACAGTTATGTCTGCCTGCAAGTTGATTTGCATACATCAGAGTTGCCACAGAGGGAAGGGGTGGGGGGTTGACTAGAACAGATCAGAGCAACCATAAAGTACATTCACCTTCTTTTCCCCTCTGTATATGCATGTACACAGTACATCTCTCAAAATGTGAGAACCCCTTCTGTTCAAAGCATAAACTGCCTTCCTCAAATAAGGGAGATCCCGCTCTGGAAAGAGTAACAGAGTGCTGTTCTCCTCCCCACTCTCACCCTCCAAATGAAGGAAATAATTGGAAAAGAGAGGTGTGAGTTTCTTCTTAATGGTGGCAGGGAGAACATTAAAGACGCTGTCTCTCCACTTCATTCACAGTTGCTTGTATGGTAATTGCTATGTTATGGTTTCTAATTATCAACACAGCGGGGGTGTTTTTTCTCCCTGTCTCTGAAAGGGTCATCTGTGCCCCAACAGGAGTCTTTTGTATCCCCCCACCCTCCCCATAAGCCTGTGTGGAATTTCCTTCCAAGCCTGTCCATACCACTCTTATTGACTGCTCAGTAGATATCTCTCGATTGTGTAGGTGAAGAGTGGTGCATTTGGCCTTTTCCCCTCCCACTCACTCTGTCTATAGATATAAGGAAGCTCAGGAGACCCAGAATCTAAGGGCTCCTATGTGATGGGTGTTGTTCTCGCACTAGGGGGCATCTGAACTCCAAGGCTTCCAAGCTTTTGGGACTTGCATGTAGGATGCCTCCCATGGATTTGGGAGTACAGTATTTGAAGCCCCAGACTAAAGAGTCTGGGAGGTAGGATACTTGCCAGTGGTAGCACCACACAGACTTGAACAATTGAGCTCTGCTCAGTTGAAATTTGAAACTCAATTTGGAACTGATTTGGCTTTGGAAACAAAATTTTTAAAAATGGGACAACAGAGCCTCTGGTCATATTGATGTCCATACTTTGCCCAAGTCATGCTGATGCCCGCTTCCTCTGTGTTTAAGCATTTTTCATGCATTTTGGGTAATTTTTTTTTTCACGTGAAACCTCACTAAACAAAAAGTAGAAACCCATTGGGAGTTCATAGCAATGATGATTTTAATGTGCTTATTTGTTAATTATAATTACAAGAGTGCTAGAGGTAGTGATATCTCATAGGTGTAGCCGTTCTTTTAGAGTTAGTGCCTTTAGGTACATTTCCATCACCACCCACTTGCTTGCACTACCCCTAGCCAGCAAGGAAGTCACAGGACTGGAAGGGGGGAACATAGGATCCCTTTCCCATTTCTATCATAGACTTACATGACCCCAGGGACAAGTAACTTATGTTTTTGGTGCCAAGGTTTCCCCTTCTGTAAAATGGGGGTGATTGTTGTCACTTGTCCATGAAGCCTGTAAGATTTACTATGGCAATTTTATGAGCGCAAGGCATTTTATCATTCTGCATGTTGTCCGCCAAGGGATCTTCTTCCTTCACTCCCTGCTGGGCCATACCACAAAGGAGCCAGTGTTCCCAGCCTAGCAACATGGCATGGCATGGTGGAGGTGCTGCTTGCTCTCACCCTCTGACCTGTAGGGTAACCTTAAATAAGATACTTCCCCAGTCCATGCTGTCATGTCCAGTCCCACCCTTCAGTCAGTCTTGTACATTTAGAGACTTCACTTTCCTTGGAGCCGGGGCTGTCTCTCACTGTGTACTTCCAACACAATGGGGCCTTGATCTTCTGGCCTGTCAACCCTCCTATGCCAGGAATAAAGAACATGGAGTAGCATCAGTTTCCATGCCTGTATTCCCCTTGTATGGTAACTGTTCCACTGCAGAAAACAAAGCAACCTTCTTGCTGCTCATAGACTAGAGGACGCCTGCTCGTCAAGGCTGTTTTCTCTTTCCTTTTATTTTGATTTTGTTTGTTTGTTTCCTTTAGAGCCATCTCAAAGGGGATGGTGGGGGAGGAAGGAGGAGTGGGGAGAGCTACAAGGAGGAGACGTGCAGATTCATTTTGAGGATTCATAACGCTACATTTACACACCGCACTGCCTGAGGAAATTGGGTAGATGAATGCCTGGTCATGCTGCCAGTGCACTGGGTTAACTCCCTGGATTTAGCTTATATCATTTCACGAGAGCATTTACGGCCTTTACTGTGTTTATTTCCAGTCGCTCTTTGGCACTGCCGCATCTCCAGCCCCTTTGTGTATGTGTGTGTGTTTGTGTGTGTGTGTAGATTTTCAAATAAAATAACACATCTATTCAGACCCAGTCCACATTAAATATTTATTGCCTGCAGTTTGTGCATATGTGTTTGATAAATGGGCACAAAAAAAAGGAAAAGAGAGCTTAGAGCTTATCTGCAAAGAAAGGCAGTCTTTGTCCTGGAATTTCTGAGAGGAGAGAAAGTGCTTCTTTAAGGGAAAGAGGTGGGGGCTGGTAAACTTTAAAAACAGCCTGGGTCTCTTCACAAGCACAGCTTTCCCCTTCTACCTCATCCACCCATTTAAGAGAATACCGCTTCAGAGAAGATTTGGGGAAACCCAACAACTCTGTCTTGAGGGTGAGCAAAGGATATTCCTAGAAAAAAACAACCTGCTTTCAGTGTGAACCCACACTGCACAGCATCATGTTCAGACCCCTTGGGTTCATGTCCATCACTGGGTCATGTTAGTGACTTGTGTATTGCAGCTGATATTCAATCCCAGCCAAAACTCATGGGCAGATCCCTGTAAATTGCAGCTAGGAGTGCCACTGTCTACTGTTAAATCATTACATGTAGAGAATGTTCCTCGTATGCCCACCTCAGAGGACAATGCTACAGTGCAAATCCTTAGTCACCGCAGATTCCCAAGGAGAGGGGGAAAAAATTATGCCAGGTTCTGGCAGGAGAGCTGCTTGTGTGTTCGTGAGTAACTGGAAAGGGAGATGCTTAAAATCCAAGATGAGTGTTCTCTCTCTCTCTCTCTCTCTCTCAATTGAATGATTTTTTTTTTAAAATGTGACCAAGAGAGGGCTGGATTTGCTTACAGAGCAGTATTTGCTGGTGCTGATAGTTCTGTAACTATAGTTTCTATCAGACAGGCAGATGTATCAGGAGCTATGTCTGTAATGGCAGTGATAAGCAAGGTGGCTTTTCTCTTTATCAGAGTTTGACTCATCTGTCTTCTGTTCACAGCACCTTTGGGGAGCTGAAGACTGTCCGACTGCCAAAGAAAATGGCTGGAACGGGATCACATCGTGGGTTTGGATTTGTAGATTTCCTCACCAAACAGGATGCCAAGGTGAGGCTTGGGCCGTGGTCCTCTTGCCATCCTCTTGTCTGTTTTCACCCCTCAGACTGCAGTAGTTTGAGGGAAAGGCCTTGCCTATGATGGGGATTAGCTCAAATATTAGCAATCAGTAGCCAGCCACCAGTGCATTTCTGACATATGGTGACTAACAGTGGTCACTGTAGACAAGGAAAGTCACTGGAGCTTGCAGTGTTGTTGTGACTTCTGTGTCCACCCTTGGGATTTTCAGTTACCTAGTTGGGATCTTAGCCAGTTCCCAATGCAGACAAGGCTAAACTGTGGCAATACTATAGGATTCCTTGTTGTACAATTTGGCCAGATGGCTCAGGATAATACCAGAGTATGATTGCCCGAGCACTAAAAGCTCTTCACTCCATCTGTTGGCATCAAGTTAACATGGTGCTGAATGAATCAGCAAGAGCTCACATAAAGGAAAGGTGAGAATAATGTAGTATGACTCCTTTTAAAAACACTTTCTAGAATACCTGGCAGGTAAACCTCTGTAGGATCCAAGCAATGTTACTTACCTTGCAGATAGGATGCGATTACATGGCAGATTAAAAACAGCTCATCATTGACATGGTTTTAAAGGAGGATTTATTCTTAGTGGATTTTACATGAGTCTAGAACAGGGGTAGGCAACCCTGGCACGGGTGCCAGTGTGGCACACAAAGGCATTTTGCTTTGCACTCACTCCTCAGGACAGTCGGTGGAAAAGGGGCTGGGGCAACACTGCCACAACAAAGATCGGGCACCTTGCAGCTCCCTCGCTGTCCACCCTTGGCACGCCAACATCTTACAAGTCAAGGTTGCAGGTATTTTTGGCACTCTGCCCAAAAATGTTGCCGCCTCCTCATCTAGAATGTGTTCCCTGGAACAGGGTAACATAAAACAGTAACAGCAAAAAAAAAAAAAAAGAGAGAAAGTGGGTGTTGAAATGGACCAAACAGAACAAGAGGCTATAGGGAACAGAAACAGTTTAGAGTAGGGGGAAGCCATCCAAGTTGGCCAAAACGACTGTGGAAAAATTGTGTAATTTAGAAGGCAGCATAATGTAACAGGAAGATGTTTGTTTGAGAGCACCATAACCATAGTGCTAAATGCATCTGTGTCAACTGGGTTGTATCTACTGAAGTGGTTAATTTGGTTCGTAGCCAGTAATCAAGTGCATTTCCTGTGGTCAGAGTGTGCTGAGATACTCATCATTCCCCCAAGATAGTATGTGTATTAGGAGAAGATGTGCTGGGCCCCTGTCTTGGCAAGCTAATTATTAGCTGTAGTAGATACTGAAAGAGCCTGTATAAGACCATCAGGCTCTTCTAAGCAGAGCCAGCCTCTTTGGTTGGCAGAAACAGCTGTGCAACCTGTTGGCAGAGAATCGGTCAGTGCCTGGAATTTTTCTGACTCTAACTTCTCAATGAATGTGTGTGGTTTGCTGTCTCAGACTCTGTGTTTAATAGGCTTACATTGGAATGATCTTGAGCCATCACATTTATACATCTGCTTCCCCTGCATCCCCTCCTCTTTCTGCCAGTCATCAGTGAGGACTGGCTTCTCCAGTAGAATTGGAGAAATCAGTTGCAAATCACCTGTTAGCTTCCCCTCTCCTCTGGGCTCAGTGCAGGATTGTTCCTGCAGGGTGTGTAATGCTTTTATGACAGTTAAGAGGACAGTGCCTATGGGAATGTCTGGTGTTTGGAAATGGTAGGGACCCACCAGGAACTTGTTCGCTTCCCAGGGACCAAGAGTTGAACACAAACTAGGAAAAGCTGTGGGGTACAGTTGATCAGAGTTCTTAGGAAAACCTGACTCTACAGTATGTGCAGCTCTGATGTGTTTGCCCTTTGCTTCCTTGAGGCACTGTTTCCCGGATTCACCTCCTTTCGCTTACCTTAGCATTAAACTGGGCCGTTTTTTTCACGCTGGCAGTTCTGAGTCTACTGCTGGTGGCATTTAGTTTACTAAGGGCTTGTGTCTGTGAGGTCCAATCCAGCTCCAGTCCTGCAAAACACTTAAGAATGTGTTCGAGAAATTTGCTAGATCAGCAACTCATTTCTAGTTAGGCTGTAGTTGGACTACATTTAGAAGGCTTCTCTTTGAACTTTCAGGAAGATATGCGATAAGTAAAATAAAAGCAGCCACAGCCCAATGGAAAGAGCATATACCCCGACAGTTGAGAGACATAAGCTTTATTTCCATTTTGCCACTGACACTGTGTGACCTGGGACAAGGCATTTTGCCTGCCTGCACCTCAGATTCCTTATGTGTATACCAAGCATTGTCAGTGCTTGCCTTTCTCTTGATTGAGGTTTTTGGATGATGAAGTCTACCTTCTGTAAGCTGTGCTATGAAGGATAATAGAATGGAAATAGTTAAGATTCAGTCCATGGGGATGGGGACTGTCTGATTTGGTTTGGTTGGAGTACTGTGGATTTTTATGGCATTCCATAACATTTTTAAAAATGTAACTGCATACCATATAAAATAAGAATTATGTGGCTCTTTGCATGCTGATCAAGTAGTGAGTACACAAAGCATTAGAGCATCACTCCTGCGGTTTATGGTGCTGTCCCAGAACTCCGCAATGGAATCATAGGCTTGTAAGTCACAATTTGTGTGTGCATATGCATGGCAAAATATTGAGGGATCAAACAGATGTATAATAAAATCCAGGCTAGATTGGATCAATAGCCCATTGACTGAGAGTGACCCAGTAGCCAGTGTTTAAGAGGAAGGTCCAAGAAGCCTTTCACTAGGCGGTTAGGGGATAACCCAATAGTTGGGAGCAAATTTATTCCCTATAGCATGGAGGTTACAACTTTAATTAACTAATATTTAATATTAACGAATATGTGTTTGGGTGTATTACACACTGATAATTGTAATCACTGTATTCTTGTAATTCTGTACATATTTTATGTATTATTTGAAATATGTAGCAAGATTTTAAATAAGTATTTAAAATGATATTTCAAAGTGTTCCGTTTTTTCGCATCATGTTTAAATCCAACTTTCTGGACTAAAAACAGAGAAACCACAACTGAGATCCAATCCATTGGTACTCTTTGCTATAATCATCTTCAGGGTGATGGAACAGTGAGTTCTGTGAAAGCCATGTGGTCCATGGAAACTTCAGTGGAAATATACATGGAGTAGACCAGTTCTGCCTGGTGGACTGCTAGGTGTCTGCCTAGGTCTGACCGTCTTGATTCATACTGATTTGAGGTCAATTGCTGTGGGGTAACTTGGTCTGGAGGTAAGGACCTGTCTGCTACTGTGTTGCATGTCACACACAGAGGTTGCCTGTGCCACTTGTGGCATGTGTGCTCACAAGTTGGCCAGCCCTGACTTTTCATGGGAGTGGAAGCTAAGTCCCAGGCTCGGTGGACCAGGAGGCTGATTACAGCAAATGGGTCCTTCCAGGTTGTAACCTAAGCTCCAGCAGTGGCTTGCTCAGGCTGCAAAGGTGGGTAATCTTTCCAAATTTCAAGACGGATTCGGAGGTAAGAGTAGACGATGTTATCATTTTAGACAGGGTTAATTGATTTTTAAGGTCAGAAGGGACCATTAGATCGTATAGTCTGACCTCCTGTGTCACACAGGGCATAGAATTTCTCTGTTAGGCCTGTATTGATCTTTATTCAAACTACCATCAGCTTAGCATTCCTCTGTATACTTCAAATGTTGGCTTTTTCAGCAGTGTATTGTTGTGTGGCTTTTCTGTGAAGTCTGGTTCATCACTCTTTTTTGTATTTTGTGTACAGCCCATCACTAGAGTTTTGTCTCCAATCAGATTGTCTGTACCTCTAGGGAGGCTACTCAGTTTAAGATCGGTGTGGCCTTAAACAAAAAGGATGGGAATAATATATTTGTGAGAGAATCCCCTTTCCTCACACTCCCCTTAAAGATAACTTGTAAATACTCAACAGAAAGGTTCATAAGGGACTAGCAAAATATAGCTCATTTTACCTTCTATTGCAGCCATATAAAATTCCATAAGTGAATATTTTGTTTCATGAGTGAAAATAGCACATGATTTTTCTCTTCTTAAATCACAATAGAAGGTAGCTCTGTAGATGCTCTGACTGCTCTAGTGAGGTTTCGGGACAGGACTGCAGTGCTGGTAATGTATGAAAGCCCAGCAAATTGCATTGCGAGGCTTGCTGTTAGTTAGGGTTTAGAAAGTGTTACAGGAGGCATAAATAAAATCAGAAAGATCTCTAGGGCTGTGTATCAGAAAGATCTCTAGGGCTGGCCCCGATTTAGTCGCTACCTGAGTATGTGACTTTCCACAAGCCACGTGTCCTGTTTATGTTCACTCCTTCCACCTGTAAAATGGGGATAAACTATATTTATGTGCCCTCACCATTTTTCTGGTCACGCCCATTTATAAACTCTTCAGGGCCGAGATTCATTCTCACTATGCCTTTGTACACCATGTAGCACAAATTAGCCTAAACCTCCAGAGTTATTGTTCTTATACAACTACGTGTAACCTGGGAGCTAGCATTTCTCTGACTGTGTCCGAAACAAGTGTCAGATGTACAGCAGATGCAAGCCTGGCTTCCAAGCAGTGGGGACATGATTGGAGCTGGAGATAAAAGTGCTAGTGTCAAAACTGGCCTCCCCATCAAAATTGTTCTTTTTCTACTCCCTACAGCACAGGGATGATGCTTGTCAGGGAAAAGCCACAAGCCTAAAACATGAGGGCATCAGCTCTCTTCTCATTACCTATGCCCCACAAAGAAGCAGCCACTTTATGGTGACAACTAGCCTCACAAGGATTAAATACCGAGTTCAGAGTGTTTTGGGCCCGTTCCCTAAGATGACACAGATCATCTTAAGCAAACTCCAGGATAAAACAGTTCCCTGATCCTAGTAGCTGTTTTTTAGTCCTTCTGTAGCTAACCTTCCTGCCTTCTCACACGGAGCTCTTTCAGCCTTCAGAGGAATCAGGTGCTCATCAAGAATTCCATTGACACCTTCCAAGCTAGTTCTGATAATTGCTTTGACAATCCCTTCTCCCATGCTCAAATATTTCTTGCTGTTGAGGTTTTGCCACAGAAGTGGGCTGGCTGGACCCCTGGCCTTTCAGAGAGCTGACTACCTTCTTTTACAGGCTTCTCTTACACACTGTGCGACTGTGAGGGACCTCCTGGCTCATCAGGCTAGTCCTCTGCTCTTGGAGGCATCATATAATTATATTTACACATTTTGGCAAGTTCTCTCTTAAAACTAGCTTCTTTTTTTTTTTTTGGTTTCCGTTATTCCTGCAGGAAAGGTGTTCCTCAGCCTCTTTCCTCTGATGGCTAGACAACCTCATAACATCCCCTCCAATCTTTGATCTCACCTGTGACATTAGTTGGCCCTAGATGTTGACTTGGCCATAACTTCTAAGGCTGTGTGTAGAGCCTGTTATGTTTGGTCACTGCCCCCTTGTCCCTGCCAGTGTTCAGGAGCTCACCTTGCACTGAATCCTGGAGCACAATAAGCGTGCCACCCATCAAAAGATTGCTTTGCGCTTTTCTTCCTTCAGGCAAAGTGTCTTTATTTTATTTTTTCTCCCCTATCTCTTTGAGGGATTTAATTGTCTCACAAGTGGCACATCAAGTATACTCCATTGGCTGCCTTGCAAAGGATGAGCCATGTAGTGATGAATAGCATTCTGAATATTGTAAACACATACATAATTGGCTCTGAATTTACTGCAAAGTGGGAAATGAGGGAAAGGTAGGCCGAGACCTTCCAAGCTGAATAATCGTGGTTTGAATGAGGTCCCTCTCTTATAAGAGGGGTAACTTGGAAATGGTATATAAACTTTGCATAAAACATGTTGGTTTTGCAATAGAAGCATTAGGATGGTTTTGTTGGGCTTTTAAAGCCTATAAACTGCCTTGTTCAACTTTTTCCCCGGGGCAGTTGTAGTGGCTTTCCCTAAGTGTAGGCTGGGATTTTCAAAGTGGCCTAAGAGATTTGGGAGTTCTTTTTGGATTCCCAGGCATTGTGTTTAAAATCTGTCTCTCAGGAATAAAGTCTGTTTTTAACAGGGGTGGCCAATCTGCAGCGTGTGTTTCACAAGTGGCACAGGCAGCCTGTGTGTGCAACATGCCGCAGATTTGGGATGGGACAGGCAACATAACAGCAGACAGGGCAGGGAGCAGAGCAGCATATTGGGCAGGGATCACAAGGCAGGAAGCAGAAAGCAGAGCAGCAGATTGGGCACGGGCACAGGACAAGAAGCAGGAAACAGAGCAGCCAATCAAGATGTGAGGGGCATTCAGGGAGGGTATGGGACCTGTTGAAAAGGTTGACCCCCACTGGAGTAGCACATTAGGCTTCAAGTAGCTCCCTGGAAGCTGCTGTTCTGTGTGAGTAAGTGTATCTGAATCAGAATATCACATTTGACTTTACAATTTAAAGGCTTTCAAGATGGGGACTGTCTCTTGCCATCAGTACAGCTCCTAGCGTGATCTGTACTGTGATCCCCTCAAGTTGCTGAAATAATACAAATGTGGATGCACCAGTGGAATGCAACTGCTTCTGGTGCATGACATAACTGTGCTTCAGCAGAGCACAGCAACTGTAAACGTGTTAGGATAGGAAACAAAGAATCTCACATCTAACTGGAAGTGAGAAAGATGATATGCTCACATTGGAATTTAGCCAGAATAGAACTTTTTAACACCCTGGCTGTTGTAAAAAGCACCATAGGATTTTTAATAACCACAAGCCAAGTCCTCAGTTTTATGTCTCATCTGAAAGACGAGCGTTAAGTTAAATGCATTTAATTTTGTGGCTGTGTGGAGGAATTTGCTTTGCACAGATCATTGTTGCTAATGACAGGTTGACGCTAGCTAAAGCAGGTCTAACGTATTCATATGTTTTCTGGAGAACCCAGTGCCAAGACCTGCGATTTTTTTTTTCCTCCCCCCCCCCCCCCCAGCTATTACTGCCGGGAGAGTTTCCACACACTTTTCCCCCTGCTGATATAAAATTACATCTGGTCTCCAAATAGAAATTGCCCATTCGGGAAAGATGCTCAACCCTTTAAAAAAAAAAACCTGGAGCTCAGCTGGCATAGCAGGGAATGTCCTCAACTGGGACTATATTTTTTTAGGAAGGAAGGGAAATTTATCAACAACCTAATGTTGTTGACCCTTTGTCCCTCTAATGACTTGGGCCCTAAGGCTTTTATGCTTGAGTATTTAATAGAGCAATAGGGAATAGAGAGGCAGAGTAGCCGTGTCCCCAAAATTAAAACAGCATTTAGGGATGGTGAGCCACAGCACCCTAGGGAGCTGAACTCAGTGGTCCAGTCTCTTGATCTATGACTTTTCAAAGCCCCAGCCCTGCAGACTCCATTACAAGCAAAATATTTCTTTCTACCTTCCCCTCTGAACAGCCCCATCTTTACACAGCTGTACTCACTGGTCCTTCATTTTGGAATCTAGCTCAGAATTACCCTTCTGAATTAAAAAAAACAAGTCACCTTCCATAGACGTACCCCAGTCCATCTCTTTAGCCACCTTTTTCTCCTTCTACCTTCTTCTAGCAATCTGTACTGCTTTCTTTACTCCCTCTCTTCTGCTCCCCTACCATATCTCCAACCCTTCCCAAGGTACAAGTATTTTGGCAGAACTGCTTCCCATATCAAGGTTTCAACTGCTCGCTATCAGAAAGCACACTTTGAGCTTTTTTTTGTTGTTTCTTTTTCTTTGCAGGTAGGTGTGTGCGTAAACTGGCTGATTTTTTTTCCTGTTTTCCAGTGTTTCTGCAGTGTTTTTTCATTCCTGTGTGTTTTCTAGTGCCTTCTAACAAGTACCCTGTCAGCAGATTACAAATCAGCAAAGTGTAATTTTATTATTGAACTTGGCAAAGTATTTTGGGGTGCATAAGACACTCTGCTGCTGAAAGCTGCATTAAGCTGGTCTAGTCTATTCACTGCACACAGAGCAGCCATCTCTAACTCAGCTGGCTGATTCTCCCAAAGCCATATTGTAATTTTAGGACTGTAAGTAGCATTTTACTAGCAAAGAGTTCCTGCCATACCAAGCTATTACATTAAGCTAAAGCAAATAGAGCAAAAATCAAACTCACAAGGGTTCAGAAGCAAGATTTAAAACATGATCATGTCCTATTTTCCAGAGACATTAGGCCTGTGGTTTTCTTGCAAACCCTAAAGCATTTTGAAAGCGAGAGAGATTTGGGAGGGTAGATGGAGTATTAAGGAGGGGAGAGCCCTTTGATTTTCATGCAACTGGCTTGTTCTGTATTGGCAGATATAGCCGCTGCCCAGTTGTGAAGAAGTTCTTTTTTTTTTTATAAGTATTTCTGAGTTACCAAGGGTACTTGGAGGCTTAGGGTGGGCGCCCTTTTCACAGATGTAGCAGTGTAAGTACTAATACGACGTGGGGGGTTAGAGGTCTGCTCCAATGAGTTTGAATCTTGGATGAATAGCCAGCCATAGCTATGATTATCAGCAAGTAGCTTAGATGTGGCGAAAGTGTGACCCTGAAAGTTCAGCCAGCTTCCTTCTGAAAGAGGTCCTGAAAAGGGTGAAAACTTATAGAATTATGCTCATTTGCTTTCTTATTTATGGTGTGTAAAGAATAGGGATTTTTTTGTCCTTGCATACATTTTTTTTTACCTGAGAGAGATCAAGAATGTTAAGCCTCCGTATCTCTGGAGGAATTGCAGAGATGCTGATCTGGGAGGGGAATGGTAGGGTGGGGGGGTCACTTCTCAGCCATTGAGTTTTAAACAGTCAGAATTTAAAAAAAAAAAAATCAATTGCCCTTTAAATCGTGTAAGGGTTTCTGTGGTGCCTCGTGATTCCTACCAAATCTCTACTTGTTCACAGATTCCTCCAGCATAGACACAAACTGAATTTTTAATGTAAAGAGCCAAGGCGAAGGCAGCAGTCTTTTTTAAAAAAATCCAGCCATTTAGGCATTCTTAACGCATCCTGAATAAATATAGGCCTGAACATGTCTTCCCTGCCCCCTCACCATCTTTGGGAAGTCATTGTGAAGGAGGACCCGTGGAGATCACAGATCCCGGCATGCAGTGCTCCATCTGGATCCATGCAGGCTGGCTGGAGTGTCCCAGCATGCTAGAACATGTGTTCTCCCCAGGCAGCACCCTACACTTGTAATGCAGGTGGCTGTAAACAGCTTCATTTTCTGCAGATTAGGCGTGGCCCACCAGCCTTCTGGCTGGCTACCAATGGGACCTGTGGCAGAGTACAGGGTGGCTGCCCTGTCGAAGTGTGTACACGTTCCTGGATCCTTTTCATGCAGCCTTTTCTCTTCCTCATACAGTGGGAAGTGAGAAATTAAAAAGTATAAATTAACAAATGAGACCCAGTGATTAGAGCCGCAGTCATTTGCCAGAGTTGGAATCGCTCTTTGTGCCAATGTAAACAGCCATCACAACTCCCTACTGCCGACTCCCCCCGAGTGTTTATTTAAGCCAACACATTGCTCTGCTAATTGGATAACATTCCATGTGAAAATAGGCCTTTAAAACAAGAGCAGCAGCAAATAAAAACAGCTGTAGCTGCAAAAGTACTAGGAGCTACAGCCTTCAGAGGAGAGAAGACACCCAACTGAAAATTATGCGTTCTTCCTTTTCCCAGTACAAGTCCATGTAGTTTAGAGCGAAAAGGAATAATAGGAGAAGAGCAGTGGTGACAATAAAATAGTGAATGATGTAGAGAAGGCAAGCCTGCTTAACCCTTCCTCATAATGCTCAAATAAAGGGATGGTTAACAAAACAGGCAAGATATTTAGAAATAGCATTTAAAAGCAAAGTGTGTGTGTGTGTGTGTGTGTGTAAAAATAAAATTTTAAGTGGTTAATTAACCTGCAGGACTCATTACTGCAAGATGGCATTGAGGCAAGAGCTTTTTAATATAAAAGCATATAAAGCCTTTTGCTTTGTAATATAAACCATTAACAGAGGTGGGCTGAAAAAAAAGCATCTCCCCTTTATTGGTCAGTGAGTCACTAATACGAGAATTCTTGCACCTTCCTTTGATGCAGCTGGGACTGGTTGGTCTTGGAAGTGGGACTCAGAATAATGTTAATGAGGTAGTCTGGCCAGGTTCCAGAGTGACTGACTATATGTGGTTAGAGATGGATGAACTTTTTTTCATATAATAGTAACTTTACCCACTGAAAAATGCAGTTTTGATTTAACCAAAGCTATTCCAAAACACAGATCAAATTCAGCAAATAGTTTTCACTTTAAAAAGGAGACAGAACATTTTGAAAAAGTAAGCACATTTTCTTTTGGTGTTTTCAAAATGAAACATTTTGATTTTCATTGCAAAACTGAGCTATACTTTAAAGAATTAAAAAATAGTGTAGGGTCTCAGGGTGGGAGAGGTAAGTAACCCAACGTGAACTGTTTGGTTTTTGAGTCCAACAAAACATTTTGGTCAACTTAAAATGATTCCTGTATCACTACCACCTCTTCCATCTCTTTGTAGATTTTTGGTACAGGCAGTGAACAAAAATTCATATACCACTGCTTTAAAATAATGCACATTTAAGCCTCTGAAGCTTTAGTTGGATAGAATATTCAAATCCCTACCTTCAGTTTTGTTTAGTGTTATTGGATGCTGTTAAACAGACCTTATATTCCATCCTAGATGTGGTTGCATTTCACTACCTGATAAAATGATCTGCAGTGGTTTTGCATCCAGGTAAGACAGGGTTGTCAAACTCATTTGGCCCCATGGGCCAAATGAGGGGTTTGGGGCTGATATGTGGGTCACATAGGGCCCACAGACCAGCCCCATGCACCAGAGCCAGCACACGGGGACAGTCTGGCATGGGCACCTCATTCCTGGATCAGTGCTGCAAAGCCCTGGTCTCAGGTTCATGTACAGCTGGCATGAGTTGTGCACTGCACAAAGGGCCAGTTCCAGACAGTACGCAGGGACTGTCTCTGGTCCTAATTCAGACTGGCCCCAGGGCCAGCATACAGGACCAGTCTGGCATGGGCACTGCATGAAAGGTACACCCTGGACCAGCCCCCTATGCTCTGTGTATCACCCGCAGCACCAGGACCAGCTCTGAATGCCACATGCAATGCACAGGGCTGCAGCCAACACATGCCACACGTGGAGTCAGTCCAAGACCCACGGGCCAGCTCATAGGGCTCCCTGAGCCAGATCCAGCCTGCGTGCTGTATCTTTGACACCCCCAATGTAAGACGATGGACTTGTTCCATGGAAGTTAGTTCACAGGCCCCAGAAACAGGCCTTTATCTTAACTTTTAACTGACACAGTTAAAAATGCATTTTTGATTCCATTTATATCTGTACATAGCAACCTGTCAGTTTGTTGTAAAGCCTTTTGTCCCTTGGGATGAACTGTACTATAGAAATGTTTGTTCTAGGTGTCTGTGTGTTTGCATAATGGAGCCTAATCCTGCCAGGTCCTGTGCACCTTCAACTCCTATTAAAGTCAGTAGAAACTGAGGACAAATAAACATCTCCTTGGATCAAGCCAGTGTTCCCTGAACATTTCCATTGATCACCTGAGGATATAGAAAGTCTTTTGTGTTGATGTTACAGCAGACACTCGTATATTCAATGTCACTGTAAGGTCACGGCCACACCGATGTTCTTAAGCAATATCGACTAATAGCGAGGCATCTTGGCCTTTCTTGTAAAAAATAAACTCTCAGCAATGAAATAGGGGAAAATTCCACCTTTGAATTCTGATGCTTCTATGTTGTCCCTGTGATGTTTGTCATCACCAGAACTTGCAAAAGAGAAAGACTTCTCCTTACCAAGAGCTGGAGTTCTTGAAATGTATTGGCTAAGCCACCCTGCTTTAAAATAGCTGTCAATCCCAAGGCAACACACTGTTTCATGCTGTCACCTTGGTGTACCAGACATGTGACATGGTGAGTGGGGTGTTTTCTTGAAGTCATGAGAGCACTACAGAGTTCTTCCAGCTCTCTGTAAAAGCTGCACTCCCATCTTATGCACCTGTGAGATTGTCATGTACCTCTGGAAGTGCTATAGCATTCCTCCTTGCTGGCATGCCCAGTGTGTGCTGATCTTCATTTTCAGCTGTACACTCCCTCTCTTGGGTTACTCCCACCCACCACCATTCCTGTTTTAACCATGTACGCAGAGTCCTTCAACCATCTCTTGTCCAAGGAGATGCTTTCATAAGGAACTGTATTCGAGCCTACTGTTCTTCCTCACAGAAAGAGCTGTCCTCTAGAGCAGGCAGCTGTCTCGAGCTGCCCTCTAGAGTGCGGGAAGGCTTCATTAATGAAGGAGTTTAGCAGCATCAGCATTGTGCATAAAACTCACAGTTCAGTATTTCGAGAGGGTCCCTAGGAACCTTTTCCATTGTGGGGGGTTGGACAGTGCAGGGATAAGGCACCATAAAATAAACTGAATAGATGCAGTTGTCTTTTTTTCTTTCTCCCTTGACAAAGAATTTATATTCTCTCTCCTTTTAATTCTGCAGAAAGCCTTCAATGCCCTGTGCCACAGCACCCACTTGTATGGCAGGAGGCTGGTCCTGGAATGGGCTGACACGGAGGAAACAGTGGAGGCCCTGAGACGGAAAACTGCTGAACATTTTCACGGTAATGTAGCAGTGTCTTGCCCGGTCAGTAAATGTACCTCACACTGGCATGTTCCCTCCTATTTGACTGGTAATCTGGCACGCACTGTTGATTCTCACCAGCCCTTTTCTGAAGGATTGGCTGTTATTGTGGGTTGGCAAGTAGCTGGTGGGACCTGGGAGCATAACTGCAAGGGGTATTGCATGGTGAGTGCAACAGTCTCAGCCCACAGAAATGTGAAAGCCAAAGGAATCTCCTTTCCTGTGAGAGCTGTCTGCACTGAGTATAGAGAAAAGCTACCAATAGTTTGAACTGTTTTAGGTTCCAGATAAGGTGAAGTGGCAGAAAACCAGCCTGACCACTCCCTTGCTTGTGCTTGTCTGTGTGGGTTAGCCCTTCAGATGCCAGCAGTTTCAGTGCATCCCATTACATGGCATTCACCCAGTGAAATGGCTTTCCACATGCCACATTAGTTTGCTGCAGTGTGAAAGTGCCAAGGGGCAGGTGAGGATGAGAAGGCTCTTTCTATACCATTGGGCCTCTTTGAGAAATGAAGTAGCAGACTACATGCTTTGGCGCAATGAAATGCCACATTCCTTCCAGCTATGTGTTAAGGTAGTACATTTCAGTGCCAAGAAAGGATAATTTGCAAGAAATACAGGCATCCAGGAGGAGGAGAATAAAACTGATCTCTGGCTCAAAGGTAAAAAATGGAAGAAAGAGAACAGTTGAGAGCTGAGCAGCCTTTTGGCTCAGGTTTCAGAGGCTGGTGATTCCATGGATAAGCCCACTGTAGACTTCTATTGACAGCCATTGACAGGGGCAGATGCATCAATTGGCAAATATTTGTGTAAGGAGCAATCCCCTGGGTTCGAAGACTAAGGTGGAGATCAATGCTCTTCCTTCAGCCTTTCTGTACAACCTCCTTCCAATGCACTCCTGTCATTTGCCTCCAGGAACAAGGGTTGAGATAAGCAATTCCAGTGGAGTGGGGAGGACAGCACTTTTAAATATGTAGAGGTGAAAAGAGGCAAGCCTTGCTTCCTGTAGTCTCCTGACCCTAATAGATATCTGTCCCTTTCTCTCTGGAGCAGCACCTTGCACACCCTCTGGTTTATTGCAGGTATTTTAGTCAGAAAGATCAGGTCTGCAGTGAAACGGAGGAAGCTGGGTACTGTTAGATTAGGATGCAAAAGGGTAACAATCAGATGTTGATGAAGAGCTAGTAAGTTCTGGGAATAACAACCTTAGCTATCAGCATGACACTAAAAGGGAGAGTGAGTATTTCTAGGGAGTCATGTGGACATGCTTGTGAACAAGGTTGCAGCACAAGGGGGTGCCAGTGCACTAGGAGGAAGAGTATGTTTAGGCTTGGGAGTAGAGGGTTCTCAAGGTGGCCTACATCTGGCCCAGGCTTGAAGACGGGAGCTGCAAGGAAGATGACTCTTTGGTCCCCTTTGTACTTAGGACTTTCAACCTCCTGTCTTCTCAGTCCATGGGAACCTTAAATCTCCAGGAGCCATTTGGAAATCTGATTGTGACTTTTAGTGGTGACAACAGATCTAATGCAGGTTACCCCCTCCTCCCTGCCCACTCTGTCTTACCCCAAGCAGGACTACAAGCAGCTCCCACCAGACCCCAGCAGGTGTCCTGCTTGGTGGGTCATTGGGAACTGATGTACCAGAGAATAACTCTACAGAAGACATAGGTTGGGAGCCAAGTAAGGATTGGATCCTCAAGATCTCAGCTATGGGATGAGGGAGGGTTAAGTTACAGCCATCAGGGATTGAAAACAAGAGCAGAGGAGGTGTTCGTCTGGCCTCAAACCCTTCTTGATGTTGAGGTGCTAGAAAAGAAAGAAATAGACCAAGCGATTTTGTCCTTGTAGCTCCCCATATACCCACAGAAAAAATGCTCCAGACTAATTGCTGCTTCTAGCTGGCATTCAGCTAGTTCATGCTTGGCAAAGTTTTCTGGGGAAGATGTAATAGGCTTGACCCGCTATATTGGAATCAGGGCTTGAAGCAATGTCTATTAGAGCATCTGCTTAAAAGGAATGTTCATAACAAAACGTCTCTGGGGCACTGCAGGCTAGTGCATTGTTACAGAAAGGTTTCCAGATTCAGTCTTTCCAGGGAGACAGCTGTTTCTTTTTCATGCTTTAAGTGCAGACCCTAACAGAAGGGGCTATCTAGGTTTTATATAAAATACCCAGTGCAGCAGCCCTGGTCCTGTTTCAAGCCTCCTGGCAATTTGGTAAGGTTTGTAAATATTTAATGATGATGGTGTTGCCTGAGATCCCAACTGCTTTTGGCCCCTGGCTTTACTTGTTGCCTGAGATCCCTGTGCTTTGACTATATTTGGGATACTTTGCTTGCTTCTGAGTGGCCTGGAGTTTTCCATTCTAACATCCTACCTTGCACCCTATTCCACCACTGTAATAATAAGGGAAATGAAGAGAAATAAACACTACAGCTACATCTCTCCCTTGCATAGCAGTTGCTCATAGTATTCCATCACCATACTGTTTCCCAGTATAGCCCTTCATCTGAGTTGGGGGCAGGGAAGCTGATTTTGCATTGGTGGAGCCAGACATGTGGTCATGTGCTGTGCTATACCCAACTTTGTGTGCCAGTGCACTGCAGTCTTGCTCTGAAATCCTTCCTCTGCTCCCCTTCTAATCCATCATTGGCCTTCTGGTGCTGTACTCTGCATGATTGTTGCAGTGGGGCTAAGAGCTTGTGCAGGGAGTGAGCTGAGCCCATGCAGATCATTACATGAAGCCACATACAAAATTGTGAAAACCAAACCTTTCTACCAGTCATTCTTTCTTTTCTCCTTAGCCCTTCTATCCCCACGCAGCTAGTTGTTTCGCTGGCATAAACTGCTGTAACCACCCCCATACTCTGCTGTCCTGCTGTGCTGACCACAAGCACCCATCGAGTATGGCTGAGCTTTAGATTAGCGGAGCAAGTCACACAGTGGAACACTTTCCATTTGTTGCCAGCCCTGAGCCTTCCTGCTGAGTGGACACGTACTGTGAACACGCAAACACCACCTGAACCCACTCTGCTCTGGCAAAGACCTGAGCCGCCTCCTTTGCAGGCAGCACGCTCCGTTTTCCTCTTCCCTCTCTCTCTCTCTCTTTCTAGGAGAGCTTTTTCCATTGAAGCATGTGGCCTTCCCATCTATTTTGACCCCTAGTTCTTGCAATGAGGCACTGGCCACCTGGAGCTTTTATTTGCAATCTAGTGCAAATGTTTTCCCTTGAATTGAAGGGCAGCTTATATGGTGTTCTTGCCCAGGGAGATCGTGCCCTTGGCCATGTAGATTACGGACTTGTTTGCTTTCTCATGCATACCTGAGAAACTGAGAACGTGCATCTTGCGGTGCAGTAGCTCTTTCAAAGAGGTGCTTAAGCCACTAAAGATCAGTGGCCTGAGAGGTGAGGTAATTGGAGAACAGAAAACCTCAATAGGGAAGGGAGAGCTTCCAGTGTTACAGCTTGCCAGTGTTACAGCCACTTCTGTCTTTTCACTCCAGCCCTCCTCCCTGTCACTGAATTGTCTTTCTAAAGTGAACCCACACTGGAAGCAAAAGAAGGGGATGCTCTTCTGACCACGTATGTGGGGAGAGGAAGAGAGCAAGCATGAAAGGCAAGCAGAGGAGAGGAGCAAGCTGCTGGCTGCGCACCATTCATCCAGAGCGCGTTTCAAACAGCAGGCTCGTGACAGAGAGAAGCTTTCAGTCCTGCTGCAGGCCGCGGTGCCTGTGATTTCAGCAGAGAAGGCATAATGGTGCAGAAAGAATGTGATGCAGAAATCTTTGTTTGCTGTTCTCTCAGGCAGGAGGGAAATGGCTTTTCATTTGACTCCATGCACAGTTTTGTTTTATTCCCCTCCTCCTTCCCTGCTTTCTGTGATTATGAGCAGGCAGGGCAGGGCAATGCTGTTGGGTTAGTATGTTTATCTCATACCTGAAGAACTGGGTTCAGACATCACTAGCAGCTTGCAGCCATGTTCCAGTCCCCCAGTGCATACACCCTTAGACTACAATATCACCAGACCTTTGCAAGCAGAATGAGGTCATATTTGGCTGGAGAACCCTCCCAGAACTGCTGCAGGGCCTGGTGTCTACAAGGCTGTGCTGATACTGAAAAAGGTCCTAATAATGGTGCTGGGGGTGTTTTTGTGATAGTTGGGTGAAATGTCAAGCATCATAGTAACCATTGCTGGTCATTGAAGAATCTGTGGTATTTGTCACAAGCAGGAGAGGCAAAGCAATGTGTTTATCCCGCCCAATTTCCAATAGCAATAGTTACCATCTTCCCAACAATACTCCTGTTATATGCATTCCTCAGGTGTCTGTCCTCGGCATACCTAGGGTTTGTAATCTGATTCTATCATGCCCGTCATCCGGTAGTAACAGGGCTCATGAGCAGAGCTGCTTGCTGAAGAGAAGGATCCATGTATTTTTCTTTCTTGTGCACATAGTGCAGTGATTTGTTCCTTGTTTATCTGATAGAAGGAAGCCTGCAGCACCTAGAAAGCAATGAAACAGGGAGTCTTTTCCATTGGGAGCAAATTCTGCAGTCAAAGAATTTTCTGCTTACAGGCTTCTCTTGGCTTGAAAGTGAGTGGTCTCAGCTGTAACATCATTCATGGCCCAGGCATAGCGGGAATGTAGGCAGGAAGTGACTTTTAAAAATCTCAGCTCTAATCCATTTGGGGCTTTAAAGGTGGGGGTGGGGGTTGTATACTTGAAGTGGCTACGGAATTTGATTGCCAGCAAGTCCTGTTTTCAGGGCATTGGAACATTAAGTAGTCCAATATGAGTACTGCTTACAAGGCAGACTCATTTAGTCCTTAACTGACTGAAGTTATTCCCCTCTATTCAGCACTAGTGAGGCCACATCTGGAGTACTGTTTCCAATTTTGCTTTCCTCACTATGGACAGGAGGTGGACAAATTGGAGAGAGTCCAGCAGAGGGCAGCAAAAAAAATTAGAGGGCTGGGGCACATGACCTATGAGAGGAGATGCTGAGGAAACGGGGCTTATTTAGTTTGGAGAAGAGAAGACTGAGAGGGGATTTAATAGCAGCCTTCAACTGCCTGAAGGGTGGTTTCAGAGAGGTTGGAGCTAGACTGTTCTCAGTGGTGGCAGATGACCGAACAAGATGCAACAGTTTCAAGATCAAACTTTGAGTTAGATATTAGGAAAACCTTTCTCTCTAGGAGGGTAGTGAAACACTGGAACAGGTTATCCATGGAGGTTGTGAAATCTCCATCCTCGGAGGTTTTTAAGACCTGGCTAGACAAAGTCTTGGCTGGGATGATATGATATAGTTGGGGCTGGTCCTGCTTTGAGCAAGAGGTTGGACTAGATAACCTCCCAAGGTCCCTTCCAACCATAATTTCCTATGATTCCAAGTCTTTGGGTAGCTTCTAGAGTTCATCTTCAAAGCCGGAACAATTGAGAGATGCCAGACGTCACCAAGGCATGTATTCCCATGGTCTGTCAGCATCTGAGAAAAAGAGCACAGACTTCTGCCTGTGTGAAAATAGCTAAGGGATGGAGGTATTTCTGACCACCAAGGCTCTGGGCATCATGTGCAGAGAAGAATTCAGCATCTCTAGGGAAAGGCAGTACCCAGAGTTAAGGACAAGATCACAACTCATACCAGTTTTTCCAAGAGCTCCCTCTCACCAAAAAGCTTCTTTGGGTTTTTTTTGTGCTGAACTATCTTCATCACAGTCCCTACTTCAACTGTGCTGTCCACAATGAGGAGAACAGGGAGTAGATGTCCTCAGCATAACAGTCCCTTTCCCACATTCTTCAGCTTGGTTTGACATTGCATTCATTTCCTGTCCTAACGTCCTGCGCAGTGATGATGTGCATTGTGAAACAGCCACTTCATAACCATACCAGAGGCAGCTGGCTATTTGTGGCAACTAAGGCAATTCCTCAGATTTCTGTAAAGTGCTTTGAAGTCTTTTCAGACCAAAAATGTCCCAAAAATGCAAGCTTTTTGCATTCACTGAATAAGTCTGTGGTCTGCAATCGTGTGAGGCTCCTGTAATGAATGAGGTGTTGCATGTTTTTATCAAGCTGCATTGGCAGTGCTATGCAGGCAAAACCGTGCAACATATGTCTGGACTACATTATGTCTGGCTCTTTTCCTGTTTATTAATAAGATTTGCCCACAAATGTAAGCAAACAATGAATGTATCAGGGAAGTTTTTCATGGCCTAGCGTAGGGCAAGACAAAAAGGCCACAGAAATACCACACCTATGAATTTCAGGATATATTCCTAGTGTAGTTGGTTTTGTTCCTGCTTCATGTTAATTGATGGCAAACAATTTAAAGAGTATTTTGAGAAGTTCTGGTATTTTTTAAGACCCTTTCTAATTTTCATTTCTTATGAGCATGACAAGGTTATACAAGTGTTGCCAAAGTTAATACATCATGCCTGTGTGTGTTGGACAGCCTTCACAATGTTAATGAGGAGAGAGATGGGTTTGTAACAATGTGTCCGTCTGTTACCATCCAGTTTTGATTTGATGACACATTGGCACATGTTCTGAGACTATCCTACCAACACTTTCATTCTAAGTTTAACTAAAACAAACAATAAACTCCTCCTCCTTCTTGATAGTCCTGCTACTGTGTACAGATGATGGCCGATTTAGCATTTGTATGCATCAAAATAAATAGATTCATATATTTTTAAGACCAGAGAGAATCCTGTTATGTCAGCTAAACTAACCTCTCCTATAGCACCAGAGCATAGAACCTGACCTGCTGATTCTAGTATCAGGCCAGTAGCTTCTACTGGAGCTATAGCATATCTTTCAGAAAGAGATCCAGTCCTTATTAAAGTGATGGAGAACCACTGCGTCCCAGTGGTTAATTACCCAGGAACATTTTTGCTCCTTAGGCTGCATTTAATTTAGCTTTAGCTTTAGCTTCCAGCCACTGGTTCTCAGTATGCCTTTGGTAGATTAAAGAGATATCTGATATGCAAAGTCCCTTCTCCATATCAGTATTTGTCATTGCAACTGAATCACTGCTTAGCTTTCCTTTCAGTAAGCTAAATAGCTAAAATAAACAAACAGAACTGGTTCTTGTAACCTCTGTTCATTGGTATAGCTTTTTCTGGTCCTTTCCAGTTTTAAAATGTCTCTCAAATGAGGGACACCACTAGACAATATTATCCCACAAATGGTCTACAAAGCAGTGCTGCCTCCCTACTGCTATTTTATATTCCCCTGCTCTGCCAGGCTGAGCCAGCATTTACACTCTTTCAGTATAGTGTTGTACATAGCTAATGCTAGAGTTCAGTGCTCTCGTTCCTTTGGACTCTTTTCTCTTTAGTACCAGTTAAGAGGGCATTCAAAGAGATCCAAAAGGTAACAAGTTTTCGTTCATTCAGCTTTGAATACTTCTTTCTATGTGACATGTCATTATTTGAGGAACACAGCTATAAGGTAGCATTGAAACCAAGAAAAGAATTAGATGCTCTTATGGTTAAAGAAAACATCCAGAGTAAAGGAATGAGGGGAAAGGAATTGTAAGAGAAAGAAACCCTTCTGTTTAAAAGCCTAAGGCAAACACTGGTGAGTGGGAGTGAAGAAGAAACTTCTTTTGATGACAAGGCTGTTCCGTAGTTTTCTGGTACAGAGTTCCTTGCTTCTTCCAGTAAGGCAGGGGTGTCAAAGTTATGGCCTGCAGAGCCCTGTGATCTGGCGCACAGTGCTCCTTGTAGGTCTTGGACCAGCCTCTCACACATGCAGTACACGCAGGCCCAGGCATGCACAAAAACAGTCTGGCATATGCTGCACCCAGCACATGGGGCTGGTCTGGAGCATGCATTCAGGGCCTGTGTTCTGCATGCAGTGTGGATACCATGTACAGCACAGCCAGACCTGCATGGGTGTGGGTGTGTGAGGGAGGGTGGGGGACTGTTGGGACCCCACACACACTTCCCCATGAGTGCAGCCCCTGCTGCAGCCAGCAACAGCAGTTGGGGGCGCTCGTACCCTGCATAGGCATAAGCTCCCAGCAGCGTGTGACTCTGGCCAGTGCTGCATGTGGGAGCAAGGAGCGCAGCCTGCCCAGTCGGCCTCTACCGCAAGAGCTTCACACAGTGTGCCTGCAGCTCCCACATTCACATGGCATCAGGGGAAGCCCTGTGCTGGAGCCAGCTGCCTTACCTGCCCCTGCCGCGCAGGTCCCAGGACTCTACCAGAAATGAGTCTCTAGTGTGTACCTGCAGGGGAGGATTTTGGTGATGGGGAGGACTTTCCTATACAGTTTTCCATCGAGGGATTTCCTGCCTCTTCCCTCCATGTGAGGGGGGGCTTTTATGTATGAACTAGTGTGCACTTAAGATGAGAACAAAGCAGCAGACCCTGGGAGGGGCATTGCTCCAACCCTTTGTTTACCCTTTGGGAAATTGTAATTGTGGATTAATTGTAGGTGCTTTTTTTAACTGGACTCTGCTCGGTCCAGTCAGCTTGTTGAAGGAGTGCTGCCTTAAAGAGGGGAGACGAGGGTGTGAATAGACAGTCTTCCTGCCCCCCCTTCCCCATGTAACTCTTGCAATTCCAGAGAGTCATGTGAATGCCTTCCTCCCCCTTTCCCTTTTCACCCCCCACTTTGGCAAATGTTGTTTTGGGAAATATTTCCGAGCGAGTCAGTAATATCCTACACACACACTCCTTCTCTCCCGGGAGTTGCAATCCGTGCAGGGAAGGTACTTGCTCCCAATCCAGCTAAATTACTATTGACTTGTGTTCTCTGCGCTCCACAAACATTTCACTCAGCCATCACCAGCGGGGCCAGCGATCTCCTGCCAGGGGTAACTTGGGAAACCAGCTGCGCGGGGCTGTTTTTCCTGCTCTTCTCCATCGATCAAAGAATTAAACTGACAGAAGGGGAATTTTGCACTCGACTTAGGAAAGAGAAAGGATGACTTTTTATTGAGGGGGGGTGTCCTGTGTATTAAGGGTGGTGGGTGTATACAAATGGTAAGCATGCAGGCTTGGGAGGGGGCATGATAAGGATCTGTCTCATGTTTCAGTACTAAAGAGATGCAGGAAATGCAAGGCAGTGAAGCAGAAACCTTTTATAACCAGTTCCTCTATCTCTGCAGAAGGTTGTGGGGCGCGTGAAAATAATGGGTCAAATACTTGGGTGCTGCAAGTCACTGGGTCTTCATTTGAGGTTGGCTGATACCAGATGAGAACCTAGTTCATGCTTTACAGTCTGCACTTGTGATGCTAAAGCACTTTACATCAGCTGAGCATCTGACCCAATAATATCTATTTTCTTTTAAATTAAAAGGTTAAAGAAACCTGCTGTAGTGAGCTTTAAGAGATGAGCAAAAGGAGGTTAGGAGGATGCTCCCTTGAGCCGGGAGTGTGATGAGAGCTCTCAGCATGAGTAACCTGGTTAGGCCATGCCCTTCAGGAAACCCTGCCTCTGCAACACCATGCTTTGTCCCCCAGAGCAGGCCATTAAGCAATGAGCATACTGCTGCCAGGTGTCTGCTTCACGTTCTGAACAGCCTGGACACCTGTCCAGAGTCCTGCTTCAGACAACCTGCATATATCTCACAGAAAGGAAAGATTATTCTATAGCTGCCCACAATGCAGGTTTTCACCCTTCTCAGAAACACTTTGTGCTGCTCACTGGACTAGCATTAGTTTCATCTAATATTGCAGTTCCTGTAAGCATCAAACCCAGTGCTGCTATTATAGAGTCTTTTAGAAGATCCCCCATCTTTCTCTACCCCCCAGAAAATTCTGATGGGTACTCTACCTATGACCATTGTAGATCAGTTGCTTTCCAATAACTCTTTGAAGTCCCTGAATGTTGTTTCATTACAAATGTGTCCCTTTCACCTCCATGTACCTCTCTTCCCCTCCACTTTGTGGAGTTTTCTTTTTAAGAGCATCTGTAACTAATGCAAACACATGTCGTACCCAGAGAGTAAAACCCTGCAGGATTAGTGTGGCATCCGCAGCCCTGCCATGTAATCCTGTGGTAATCCCCCTCGTGCCCCACCCCCACTGTCTTTCCCTATGGTTTAAAGCAGGGGTTGGCAACGTTTTTGGGCAGAGTGCCAAACATACCCGCAACCTTGACTTGTAAGATGCTGGTGTGCCAGGGTCAGATGGCAGGGGAGCTGCAAGGGGCCCAATTCCTTGTTGTGGCAGTGCAGCCCCGGCCCCTTTCCCACTGTCCACCTTCAGGTGCACGTGCCAAGCAAAATGCCTTTGCATGCCGTGCTCTGGCACCCGTGCTCGGGGTTGCCTATCCCTGGTTTAAAGAAAGAAAATGGGCTAGTTAGCAGGCAAACCCTACCCTACTCGGAGCAGCAGAATCTAGAGCAGAACAACAGTGATGTGTGCAGCAATGGCAAACTGATCATTCATGCTTACAGCAACCCCATGCCTACATAATCACTGAGAATCCCTCATCTGGGTAGTAGGGTCCTGTTTAGGAAGAGCATGAGGGCCTGCCTGTAATGTCTGTACACAGCTCGAAGCCCCACTGTACGAGGCTCTGTGCATATTCCTTGGACTTTGCAGATGGGACTGACAAACTGGGACTCTTAGGCATAGAGTGATGTAGCAAAAGTGTCACAAGAAGTCTGGAACAGAGCCAGGGACTCGCCCCAGCCTACTTAATAATTTCATCAGGGCTGCTATAGAATCTGTGTATGTATTTTAGAATATAATTATTATTTGATATTTAGAGAAGGTGCCAGTTTGACAGCTTCACATTCTGAATTCCCAGAACAGTACAGCAAGCACAGGGCTTGGCAGAGCTCTTCACCCCCACACATCTTTACCCCCTGCCTTCGCTGCTCTCCACACTCTTTGCCACCCTTGTTGGAGTCGCAGCTGTGCTGTCTAATGCCACAAGAGCAGAGTCCCTGCAACCCGTTCATTCTTGGCTAAATCTACAGAGGCTGTTGAGGAGCCTGGTTGGTTTTTGCTGGTGCAGAGGTGAAGTGCACCTGACCGTTAGACCACACTGGTGACTGACTGACTTCCCACAGGCCACCAAAGAGCCATTGGTTAGTGGCAAGTTTCACTCCGTGATCTGAGCTAGATTGCAAGTGACGACCTAGAGGTGAAAGGCTCTGCATTCTCATTACTCATCCCCAGAGCCAGCCAGTCCCCCCTGCCAGCTTGTATTACTGAACTAAACAAAAGGCAAGCAGCTTAGGAGAGGGAAGACTTCTTTCCTAGATGGTGTCCCATTCACAAGGCTTTCTGCAGCCCCTTTTCAAATTTCTTAAGCTCCTTCAGATGTACGTGCTCAGCTGCTGAAATTTCCCTGCCAGTGCAGCTTGTGCACCTTGGAACATATATTTCCAGCTCCCCAGAAATGTGTATTAGCTAGGGGAGGGAGAGGGAGGGAGCAGCCAGGAGTCCTGAGTTTTATATCTGACCACCACCAGCCTGTGCGATATCGGTTAACTTCCAGTGTGTGTGCGTGTGTAATATTTGAAGTCAAAATTTGAATCACTGGAGATGACGTGGATTTCCTCCCAGGCAGCACAAAGAATACAGAGTAAGAGATGCACATGTTTCTTGGTCTCCCTGTACCTCATCTCCTAGGCTTTAAAATTGAGATAATAGCACTACAGGTTTCCCTCACTTTATGCAGGTTGTGTGTGTGTGAATTTGCTCTTATGCAATGACCCTTTTTAAAGCAAAAATTCGTTATATGCAAGGTAAATTCATTCTTACGCAATTGGTGTGGAAGTCCACAGTCAGCTGCTTTGTGCAGCGCATCATGGGAGTGACGTACACCAAAATATAGTGTCCTGTGTGGATCTGTGCTCGCTTGTTGTCTGCGACATGTATTTCTGTAGTTGCCATCCCCATTATAAAAGTGTCCTGTGCCTTGTGTGTACTGTCTGCTGTTGGTTAGTACCAAAATTGTCTTGTAAAAGTGGTAGAAATTGGTCTGGGGGTCAGTACAGTCAAGGTCTAGGAACATATCCCTATTTGTTACATTGCAAAGTGGATTTCCTTTATGCAAATGTGAGTAATGCACTGTTTTCCAGGAACGCATGTACAGCATAAAGCGAGGGAAACCTGTATCCTACCTTGTATGGCTGTTGAGCAGAGGCCTCTCTCTATTAGACTGGAGGCTCTAGTGCTAAGGTGATGAGGATTGAACCCACACATACCTGTTACAGCACATCTGACATTTTGTGTTGAAAGGGTTGTTTGTTTTAATTATGGAACACCCAGAGTTTTGAATGGTCCCAGAAAATGTTGAACATTTTTTTTTAAAGTTGGGCATTAACACACTGTAAGAGGGAAAGATACAAGCCACTAGCATTTCATGCCTCTTTTAGGGAAGGTAAGGTGAGATCCTCAGCCTGTGTCTACTGTATCACATATGGGATCATATTAAGATTGCACAGACAGTATTAATTCTTTTATTTCCTGCTTTTTGGAGCACTTGATTTTGTAACTGTAATGTTCTGTTAGCATAGATTTTTGTGTGTAGTAAATAGTTTATGAAGGACTCCTAAGTGATCGATAAAATATTATAAACATTGTGTACAACATGGGTAATGAGGATTAGAGATGATTAAAAGCACATCAGAAGTGGGTGTTAAAAATAAGCCAAAGTCACAAGCAACCTATCAACATGTTGGATTCTACTATGATTAATGGTTTTGGGGTTTTTTAAGCAACACCAAATCATTTGACTTTGCTGTATATTGAGGGGAGGTTTTCCTGGTTAGTTGGCTTTTGTTTGAAACTTGGGAACTAGGAGTTAAGTTTTCAGCATAAATCTGCAAACTGACAGCAATTTTTGCCTTCCCTAAATGTATATAGTTTGTTTCTGATCTCCTTTATAATGGTACAGAACTACTATTTCATCTTGGACTCCAGCCCCCATTATGTGTCCTTGGTTCCACATGTAAATTAGTGCAACAGGGTCCATTTGTAACTCTTCCTTCTTCGTTCAATCTGTAGTATAAGGTGTTTGCTGGATTTGCTGCCTGCATGTGAAGGAGGTATTCTCATTTCTCTCTGACAATGTAGTGTGGTCTCCAGCCTGTATGGAGACAGGGAAAGAAACAATGGCAGTAAATGGGGGAAGATGTTCATCCTGAGTATGGAAAGTAAGGTGGGAAATGACAGTGTCAGTGCTAGTAAGACGGTGGTTGGGCAGTACCACAGGGTCTGCAGGTGGTAGCTGGGCAGGGTTCTAGGGCAGAGTTAAGGTTGCTGATATCTGTGAAGTGCCAGGCTTTCAAACAGGTTAGCTCATCAGACAGGTTTCATTGGGTTAGCTTTCAATGCTTGGGCCAAATACAGCTGCTACCTTACCTCTCCCTTTAAGGATGTTTTTAGGTTTCTTTGCTTTCTTAATAGATGATTCTAGCCCCTTTAATCTCTCCAAGGGTCTGCCTCAGAGGTGGAAGGCACATCAAGAAAATATATTTTTTCCTCTCTCATCTCTCCCTCCCCCCCACCCCCCCACTTCTGCCTGTTTCCCACAGAATTCATGAAGTGCAGAAGTGGAGGGAGACCAATTCTGGCATTCTGTCAAGGAATTAATTGAAAAATAAAATCATTAGATGGGAACTCCAGAAATGCAAAATTGTTTGGGGGGTGGGGGGGAGAAGGAAGGGGGGTGATGTGAGCTTTTGTCAGGTTAATTTCTTCTGTATTGATGTTTTGTGACATTTACTTGTTGTTTATCTCCAGCAGCAGCTGTAATAGTAAAAGAAAATGCACAGCTTGTTCCATTTATTTATTTTACACCTTTCTTCAGTCCTATGGTATGTTTGTTTGTTTGAGAAACCCAGTGAGGCTTTTGATGTCTGGGAGCGGGGTTTAAACAGCTGTTCCTGTACTTCTCATGGGGAGGAGGGGGTAGGGAGCTTGTCTGTGGTTCCTATGGAGTGGGCATTCTTGCTGATTAGAGACAGGTTACTGCTGGGCCATCATCTCAATGAGCAGGGGTAAAGGTCTCCATTGCCACTACAGCCAGGTGCTAAATTTTTCCTGGGTATTCACCTGGCATCTTAAATTAATTAACCCCAGCTGTGCACACTGCCCTCTGGGTCCTCTCTGGACAATAATTCACCAAGCAAGTTACCCAAAATGTCAAACCTTCCCAAAGAGCTAGTGTCAGGCAAACAGTTGTGCTGGCACTAGCAGTCAAAGATGGGGACAGTAAAGGACCATGTGACTTAAATAACTAATCACAACTCAGTAACACGGCATAAGTCACAAATAACATTTGGGATCAGTCTGGCAGGTTAGGAAGGTATGGTGGTAATCACTGGACACAAGGATTTGTACCTCCAAGATGGAGTGTAGTCCTGTCTGGAATGGATCATAGCCTTTTCTGATAAGTGTCAGATGGGACTGGTCTCTCTTCCTCTACCTTTCGGCAACATTTGCCTTGTTTCTGGTACCCAGGAACCTTACTAGCATGAATCCTGTCTGGAGACTCCATGCCCCCTTTTCTTGCTCCTTATGAATGAATTCATTAGAGGAGGAGGTGTAAAGAAGCTGGCATTTCAAGAGACCCAACGTATTTTTCTAAAGCAGGGCCTATTTGCATAGTTTGCAAAAGCTCTTTAGCCCAGTGGACCACTACAAAGAGTTAAACATCCGGCTGGCCCTGGTGGCAGTGAGCTGTGGTTGTTCCTCACAGCGCCCCTGCTCCTGTGGAACGCTTAGCCCCAGGGAGTGCCCCTTTTTGGGGATCAGAGTGAAATCAGGCTTGTCTCCATGGCAGAGCCCCATCATTAACATGAGCCAGGAGAGTGACAGGCACTTAGTTCATGCTTTGCCGCATCTGCCCTTCTGTTTCTGGCTGCTGCCACTGCCACAGCTCCCATTACCTCCCTGCAAATTCAATTTCCAGAGGCCATTGTGTGCTGCCAGAGCCTGATTATTATGAAGAAGCAAACGATAGTTGAGGGCTTTATGCGGGAAGGGGATGAGGTGGTGAAGAGAGTTGGGGAATGGGGGGAAGAACTAGCAAAGAGGGAAGCAAGTGATTTGTAAAGGCAGCCTGGGAGATGGTCCAGGGCTGATGGGGGGGGGGGGGGGGGGGGGGGGGGGGGGGGGGCTGCCTGCTTCCCTCCTCTACTGCCTGTCCAGGGGGGATGGTGGGGGGAGGCTGCTGGTTACCTGCTCCCCTGTGCAGGAGGTGCCCCTTTGTCATAAGGAATGGTCTCCAGGTTAACTTATCTCCCTCACCCTTGTGTCTCTGAGACCAGATGCTTTGTTTTCTTCCTCCTACCTCCCCAGTTGAATGCTTTAAGCCTCCCAGGCAGGCTCCTGACATGAACATTCAAGACATCCATTTCTCCCAGACACTTTGCCCAATGAGGCACACAGGTCTGTTCTCACTAGAGGACTCCTACCCCTCCTACAGTCCAGTCTCTTATCACACCTCACACACATCTCCCATCTTAAAAGAAGCAAGTGGAGAGAGATGTACTCTCCAAGTCCCTTATACTGCCCTGCCCTGCCATTGCTGCTTCTACAAAGATAAGGGGACAGCCACTTCCAGATCTGGAATTATTCTTCTCTCCTCTGCTCTTAAGGAAGAGTATGAGCAGCATGGGATCTTCCCCAGGCAATCATCTCTTTTCCTACCCCTTGTTACAGGCCTTAGCAGAGCAGAGACTGGGGCATGGGCTTACTTGGCCATCTCCTCCTCTGCCACTGAAAGTGATGCTTAGCTTCTAGAAGGCATCAGAATGGAGCAGTGTAATCTGAGCAGGAGAGCCTTTGAGGCAAAAACACCCAAATCCTATTCTTGCTGTGCCAAACACTAAAGGGTATGGATGTGGTTGTTGCTGGTGCTGCAGAAGGCTCAGTATAAGCAAGTCGTGGGATCACTTTGCAGGAGGATTGCATCAAGGTGCAGATGTCATTGTAACTGTGTCTTTCTTCTCTCCTCTTCACCCACCCTATTCCCTGCTGTCTGGGCCTAAGCAGGTTCCTCAAAGAAGAAAAAGCAATCCGTGATTTTGGATGAAATCTTGCAGCAGATAGAAGAGGAATATGATGACGATGGAGACCATTAGCAGGCTCTTCTGCTGCTACACAGTGCCCCAAAGGTGCGTGTACTTGGGGCAGGGCGGGTAGTCACCCTCAAAATGCACTGCATATTATGAGGTTTTTTTACTGTTCCTGTTATGGCAACACATGGGCAATACAGTTGTTGATTTACACAGTCCTGTTGTGTTTAGATAGGAGTCTCTGCCCCAGAGAGCTTATAGCCTGCATGTCAGACTGAGTACAGCAAGCAGTCCAAATAGACAAATGGAGATGAGACAATTATATAACAGAGAGCTTACCACAGGATCATACATTGCTGCTCACCATTTGCCAAGACTTGTGTACAGTGCATGCTCCTTCCAGCTGTAGTAGGCAATGGATTTTGAAAAAAGAAGGAATAGACTTCCTTTGAGCATTCAGATAGCTCCTGCTCTTGTCTTTGTATCCTTATATATTCCACCTTTCTCATCAAGCATCCCCAAGTACCTTAGAAATGGTAAGCCCCACACTGCTCCATGAGCCAGGTATTTCCCTTGAGAGAATGCAAGGCAGAGCAGCTAAGTGAGAAGTCTTAAGATTTTAACTCAGTTTTAGACTTGGGGCTAGAAACTAAGAGTCCTGACTTCCCATTCTCCAGCCACAAGAGCTGTCTGTCCCATCATTTGGAAACAGGCCTGTTGTTTGATTTCCCCCTTCTCCCCCATCCCTCCAACCCCACGTGCTACCTATCCTCACCCTCACCAGTGTTTTTGCCCTATTAGGAAAATGGTTGATCAGATTCAGGTCCAATTCAGTCACTTTGGGCTTTGAGTTAAGATCAGTCACCAGATTACTGCATTAGCTTGCTGCACATACTAGTTTTTGTTTCAGTAGGGAACCCGGTGAAGCCAAGATTAGCAAACTCTCCCTCACATGCCCTAGCTCCAGTTGAGCAAGCAGATGGGCTGCCAGAAGAACCTGTCTAGAGACCAACCAGCAGCAGCTGCCACAAAATGGGTAGCTTGGCAATCTCCTTTCCCCTGCTGCTACTGATGACCTCCATAGAATGAACAAAGGTTCATTCTATAGGGACCAGGCACCTCAAGGTCACTCAGATGCTACCAGCTCAGCTGGATGATATCTGTGCTGTCAGATACTGATGTGGTAGTCTGCAGTCACCCACCAAAAACTGTCATCAGGCAAGGGGAGTGGCTGGCTTAGGAGGGCTTGTGATACAGAGCTCTTTGTCTCTTTTAAGTCACTGGTTTGAAATCACCTGGTTGATGGTGACCCACTGCTAGCACTAGTTGGCAAATGTGAGAAGAAATGTTGCTCTTAGTCTAGCTTCTAAGGTCGATATTCACAATTGGATCTAATTAATACCACTAACAGAGAGACCAGATACTGAGTGAGGCAAAGCCACTGACTGCCTCAGTCAGACCCCTCCATGCCAGCAGACCCGTTGCAGTGGGAAGTTGTACTTGTCAAGTCCCAGAAATACCAGTTGTGTGGAGAGATGCTCTGTCTGGCTTTTCAGGACCAAATTCACTCGAAAAAAATGTTGGAAATGGAATGCAGTGACACAAAACAAAAGGCACCTAGACCCGAAGTGGCATGTAATAGGATTCTAGTTGTTGTGCGGCCTTCTTCCTTTGACTGTTTAAGCTACTTAAAGTAACTTGTTCATGCTGTCTTCAGTGGTGATTGACACTATGTCATCTTTGTGTTCCATGGCTTTGGGGTGAAAGGAAGAAACCAGGGGTTCATGCTTTAGGGATGGTGTAATAGCTTCTGTTGAAATTAATGCTGGTTAATTATGTTAGGAGTCAGACCTGAGGCACCCTTCTGCAGCCATGATGGCAGATCACAGCTCTCCCTCTACTTGTGTTTAAAGCCTCAGAGCAAATCTCTCATAGAGATGCCCAGCCCTGGTGCTAGAGTCTAGTGCATCAGGATGTTATTGGCTACACATGCTTTAAAGACATTTACTTATGATGCAGAGGACAGATACAGAGGCACATTTCATCCTTACCTGCAGATATGAGCATTCCTATGCTTACTTCTAGGTTTAACTTAATATTCCAGTCATGCAGCAGTTTTTGCTTGGTGAGTTTCCTTGCGTAGATGTAGTTTTGCCTATTTAATTGGGTGCATTTATTGTAAATTCCTGTGCACTGCAGGTGGGTGGGTGGGGCTACACTTTCACCTTTCGTTTGGAAGTATGTGCTAAACAGCTTTTTACATTTTTTTGCAGCAGTGACTCTGTCTGTCTGTCTGTCTGTCTGTCTGTCTGTCTGTCTGTCTGTCCCACCATACCTGTATGTATATCTTGCCTTCCACATGTAAGATAGGACATTGGAATGGCAGTGCTCATTGGAGCCATGCATGTGCCTGTGCCACCTTCTGCTCCCATGTGAGAGCCACAAGAGCAGAGTGACCATGACTCTCTCTCTGTTCCTCTTTCCTGCCCATAACAGCAAGAAGAAACCTGAGAGCTGTCTGCTCTGCTGCCGTTCCTTGCACATAAGTGTGTGGTTTGTAAGTCATCCTCAGAAAGGATCTCCTGAGTGCATTTTAAGAAACTATTTCCTGTCAACTTTTAAGAAATAATCAAGAGCTAACAATCGCCTTATGGATCCAACTTGCCTCTTTTCATTAGGCTTCGTCTAAAGTGGCCTGGTACAAATGGATGTTGGGTATAGGAGCCCATGCCTACCCTATTCACATCCCTTCTCCAGGTACTCTTCTCATGAGAGCCTACCACAGAAAAAAGTGATTTCAATGATACCATAGAAAGGTTTCTGTATGAGTTCAGGGAAGAGATTCTTGCTTGCTACACTTCCTATTCTGAGGAAGAAGAAGGGTCTTGAGGATCCACAATGATCAGATCTTCAAGAACTACTTTTACTATAAATAGCCTTTCCATCTTTCCTTTTTTATGTCAGTGCAGATCCATCAGGATTGCAGGAATGAGGTTTTGTCAAGGAAACATTGTAGTACTGC
This sequence comes from Alligator mississippiensis, assembly GCF_030867095.1. Classification (NCBI taxonomy): domain Eukaryota; kingdom Metazoa; phylum Chordata; order Crocodylia; family Alligatoridae; genus Alligator; species Alligator mississippiensis. Next base: position 25,554,052 of record NC_081833.1, read on the forward strand.
TATCTTAGATGCCAAGCTGGGAAGAATGGTACTACCATGATTGTTCAATTGATCCACTGGAACTCCTCATTACCACCTCCTGAAGGGACTCTGATTGCCAGTCACCTTCATTAGGATCCACAATGATGTGACTGAGGAAAAAAAATGCTTTCCCCTTGAGCAACGTTTGATTTGTTTGAGGTGGCAACTGCATGGATCCACTTCATTCCCTCTCTCCAAAGGCTGATCAGATGCTTTAAATTGTGCATGAACTAAGAGAGGGTTGTGGACACTCCATCTCTTTTTGTCCTTGAATGGCACCACAAGGAGGCAAAGGGCTGATGAGAATCCCTATCAGAAGCTGCTATTCAAAAACAGCCCTGATCTTGTGTGCAGAAGACCCAGGGGAGCCAGTAATGGGATCCACATTGAAGCTAACAATACTGTTTTTGGGTATGAAACTGTCTTTTTACTTTCCCACCATTGGAACTAACACCAGGACTAGCTTGTGTAAGATTACAATAGCTTACAACATTTCTGTTTACAACATAGTCATTTTTGCACATTATAGAGTTTTAAAACCGTATGTAGAACTTCTTTTTCATTCTTAGAGCTTGAATACTTGGTAAGGATTTTCCTGAAATGTGCATAATACATTGTAAATTTTTATCATTGGTAAGAAGAGTAAAAAGATTGACCCAGTTTGAACATCAGTAACATAGTAGTTTTATAGATTCCATGCCATTTTGCATATTAACTCTTTCCCTGGGACTTTGACATAATGGCTAAGTACAGACAGTCAAAAAGCCCGAGGCTGAATCAGTTCAGTCTTTGCAGGGTTGTGTAAGCTGCACAAATTAAATTAAAACAGAAGTGAACAGACATTTACCTTTGATTCAGGAAATGCAGCCACATGCCTACAGTGGCTAAGGCCAGAAGCCGGGAGTCCTAGAGCATGCCTCTGTCACCTAGTCAGCATGGGCTGTGTGTTCGCTTCCTCTTCCTGCAGTCCAAAATCACAGAACCAGGACTCTGCAGGGTTGCTCATCACTTCCTTTTCCTGCCTTTAAGTGCCTCTGGAATTTGTAGTCCACAGTTGCAGCCAGCAGTAAATTTGAGTAGGGGAGGGGTGTTTAACCCCCTCCCTGGCCCCAGTCAGGGTTTGTCTTGTTGGGGGTCACCCCTCCTGCAGACTGGGCTGCATCCCCAGCTGGGCTTGCCTCGCTCCCTTGTCAGCCAGGCCTCACTGCTACAGAGCAGAGGGGCAGGGCCAGCCCTGCTTTCTGGAGCAGACAGCATAGCGTAGCCCAGGGCTAGAAAGCATACTGGGGGGCTCTGATTTAACTTGAACCAGGAAGGAGTCTGGGACACAAGTTTCGTAAACCAGTTTGACTCAGATCAGTTCAGTCTGATACTACATTCATCCAGGTTTATCTTAAACCAGTTTCAGCCATTTTGAAACTGGTTTATATGCTCTGAGCTTCTGTTCTGTTACAGGTTTAAACCGATTTCTTTCTCACTTAAACCGGTTTATGTGTAACTTCTGTCCCTAGTGTATGACTGGAAAGATCCCACTCTTAATGAGGTATTGGTATTGAGAAAGGGTTGAGTGCATTCTTTTGATTCGCTGTGGTCAGGCAGGGAGTTTATTAATTCACCTCCAGGTGGGAGTGACTTAAAGGGGATGACATAGGGCAGTGGAAACCAACCTTGCCACAAATTAACACCACACCCTCCCCGAGTGCCACTGTCCTACCCTTCCCCTGCCTGGTTGGCTGCTGAGCTTTCTGCTCCCTGCCGTGTGTTCCTGGCATGATGTGCTGCTCTGTTTTCTGCTTCCTGCTCTATCTGCTTCTGTGCTGTCTGTCCGCACCTTGACCTGTTGCATGCAACACAGGCTGCTCATGCCACTTGTAACGAGTACTGCAGGTTACCAAACTCTGACTGAGGTGAGGCCGAATACTAAAGGACGAACCCTTGTGCCTGGGAGAAAAAGGTTAAGATGACCTTTGCTACTGGGACTGCATTGTTTTCTCTGGTTGTAAAGCCACACCCCAAGAAGGGAGCAAGTTTGGCCTTCACATGCTGGGGGTTGATGTTCAAGCTAATTCTGATCTCCTAGCCAATGCTGGATTGCTTCCTAGTTTTCTGTTGTTTTGCATTGTCTAATTTTAATTATTTTTAAGGAAGTATGGGGGGGATCCCTCTCAGCCTTAGATAAGTCCCCAGAGCTACCCCCTTTTTGATGCATGTGCAGAAAGTCCAGCAGCTCCCAGCTGCATGTGTTGTTTGTGTGTTTAGCGTAGATTGTGCTGAGAGAAGCTGTTTTCCTCTCAGCGATTGTTGTCTATTGTTGCGAGACTAACCAATACACCTAGCAGTGGGATGCTCATAACCTTACTTATTATTGGACTTCTTTTAAACCCACAACCCTGGTGGCCTTATGAATAGTGACTCAAAACACATCTGGGCCTATGGCTGACCAATAACCTTTCTAATATGTCTGCTTTCCAGGGCTGCTGTATGTGACGGAAGCATGCACAGCATTGGGGCTCTTGTGATAAAAGAGAAGGTGGCTACGTGACTGCAGGAATAATCCAAGCTGGGTTAAATAACCGCCTGCCTCACACAGTGCATCTGGAATAAGTACAGGGCCTTGAAATACTGCATGTCCCTTTGGAACAGCTTTAATTTAAGGATGCCTCCAGATACAGCTGTTGTTAACACCTTCCTCTTGAGAAGGCAGCAAGAGACAAGGCATAGAGGAGGGGAAGAAGCAACACAAGGGGAAAGGACAGCTGGCATTGACTAGAGCCAAGAGCAGTATAGCCAGCCTCTGAGCAAGTATCTACATTTGGCACTCCCCGAGCAGCTCTCTCCCTGATCAGCAGCAGTCTGCCACTCTGGTCCTTTGCCGCTGGCCAGAGCAGTGTCTGCCATTATACCTTTTTCAGGTAGCCTGCAACCCTCTGCTCTTTCAGCTGCACTGAACTACACTGGTGATCTTGTAATGTGGCCAGACATTTACTTCTAGTTTGAGACTAGCAAACTGTTGCTTTTACCTGACATGTAAGCCGAAGATGTAGGCGCAGGTGTGCACCAGAGAAAGATGAGTACACTCGCATAGATTGCAGTTTAGTGTAGAGATCTTTGAGCTACCTTGAGGCTTGAAAGGGCGTCTAAGCTCTGGGCTGCTTCTGGTGCCTGAGCTAGCTTGGGTATTTATATGCTACATGCAGTGTAGACACGCACAACCATGCTCAGCCCATGAGCATAACTTCTTATATTCAAAGCAGTGTGTAGACATAATGCATCCTTTAAAGGCTGATGGGTACTGGTCTCAGTTTACAGGTGGGTAAACTGAGGCACAGGGCTGTTAAAACAGCCGTGTCCGAGATGAGACCATGTGCTAGTAGCAGAGATGGAATTAAATTATGTTTAAACTCTCATGGACACTTGGTTCCCCGGGGACGAGTAGCAGTGACGCACCTTGTGCCACTGCTTTTTGTCCCTGGGTAATACCTCTGCCGCGTGCTCTTGGGCATACGGCAGGTACCCCAGGTAGGTTAGGGGAGGCTGGGGCCATCATTGGGCTGGCCGCAGCAGCCTTACCTGGGGTCCTGAGGGCCTCCCGGGGCTGCAGCAATGGTGATTCTGCCACACAGAGCCTTGCCAGCAGCTGGAGTGTGGCTCCAGGTGGCCTGGCTCTGCTTCTGAGTGGCATACGCTTCCTGTGTGTGTGCTGCTCTGGGATTGTTTTTTCCAAAAATTTTTTTGACCCCCTGAATATCCAGGGGGTCATAAAAACCCACAGAAAAAAATGGAGCAGTGCATGCACAGGCAGTGTGCCCTTGCAGTGCAGAGAACACTTGAATGTGTGGTATGTGGCACTGCAAACATGTTTGCGGCACCACATACTGCACGGCCACATTCATCTGGACACAGCCCCTGTGTCAAGATTTACCTTTTTGCTCTGTTTACAAAGTACCTGTGGCATTACCATATTTCAAATGATAAATAGCATGGCTTTCCTTTTTCCTGTTCTGTGCAATAGTTGATGCTGCTTTTACCTACTATGCCATTGGGCAGGGAAAAAACAAATGGAAAGACCAGTCTCAACATAGCTGTGAGGTCATCAAGAGTATTATGATTTCACAGCATGAAATTGAGAAGACAGGCTAGGGAGAGATGCATCTTTTGATGGGAAGGTTTCCAATTGGCTTGTGCTAATGGAATTTGCATATTTGGAACTGAGAACTGCAAGGGCGGGGAGGGAGTGGAAATTATGTAAAAGAGAAGTTAAGTTTCTGGATAAAATCTCTAAGGTTCCTTTGAAATGATTTTCCAAAAGTTGTTTATAAAATGGTTGAAGATTGGACCAAAAGGCAGATTCACTTCCTAGAGGTAAAGACAACAAGTAGCTGATATCCATTTTACTGTTGACAGCCGGCAGTAGGGTCTGGGATGGGAGGGGATCCGACTCTAGTCCCTTTAAGGCACATGTGTCACACAGAAGACAATTTAAGCGAGGCTTTGCGGGGCTGTGGGTTTGAATTTTTTTTGCATTGTCTTTTGTGGTGGGGCAGATTTCTTGCTGAGCTTCTCTGTGCTCTGCAGCAGCAACGAAAAGGATTAGCACAAGCAGAGCATGTAGGCTTTAGAGAACAGAGCAGAGTTTGGTTTCAACATCTAATTCAATTTGTTCTGCCGAGATTGAAATATGAAATGGTTGCCAGTCAAACGTTCAAAGGGGAGGGGGAAGGGAGAAGGGAGCCTTCTCAAATTTAAATTTTAATGAAAATTAATTTAACCCTTTGATATGTTTTAAAACATGTTATTCCCTGTCTGGGAGCAGGCTGGAAAACATTTGTGTGGGTTTTTCCTCTTCTAACATAATGAAGATTTTCTTTTCCCTTAATGATATTTATCTTGTTCAGCAGTTTGATATTGGCTAATTTTTCAGACAATTTAGTTTCAAAGAAATCTATTTGATGTTGCTTAGGCCTTTTGCATGTTTGTATGTATGTATATATAATTATGAAGGTGCTGATCACAGCTCCATAGTATAATTTAAGTTAATTTCTACTCTTAAAGCAAGAACTCATAGCTAGTTTTTTTATGTATGAAGAACTCTGTACCCAGCCTCAAATCAACACTTACTTCAAATTAGTTTTCTGAGAATGGACAAGTATATTCGTTGATTTAATAAAAAAAATTAAAAAAAAAATTTTTTTTAAGGAATTTTTAAATGGGTCCTTTAAGAAAGCACTCACCTCAGACCTCTTTGTGTTCAATTATTCTAATGATCGAATAGCAAAAGTCCTTAACTTCTATATGATACTTCATGGGTTTGAATAGTTTTTACCCTTAAACTACTTCTGCACACTGTCAGCCTTAACTTCATCTTAATGAGTTTTATTCAAGAATAACTAGGATTATTATTTGTATAGTCCCCATAGTACTGTGGACATGGTCCTATTGTCAGTTTATGGACATAGAGGGGGTGTGTGTGTGTGTGTGTGTGTGTGTGTGTGTGTGTGTGTGTGTGTTGGTCCTATTGTCAGTTTATGGACATAGAGGGGGTGTGTGTGTGTGTGTTTATAATTAAGCATTATGGCTTGGGTCCTCTTTTGGCATAAGCTGGTATATTTCATTGACTCCAGTAGAGCTATCCTGATTTTTATCAGCTAAGAATCTGGCTCTGCTGTGTGTCAGGAGAGAATAAAATGTAAGTAGAGCAAAGACTATGGAGTGGAGAGAAGTGGGGCTGATTACAATGTCAAAGATTAACAGCCAGCCCTATTGCCTTTAATCTGCATGGCAAGCACCATTTGTAAATGTGATCCTGGCCCTGAATGAACATTTGCTGATCCCTATCTGCTGGTTAAACTGAACAATAAAAAGGAAAAAGGATTTTTAAATCCCTTTATGCCTCTTCCTAAAAGTGTTGTTGGTGGCTGTCTAATGGTTATGTTTCAGAGACCTACAGGAGTTGGTTTTTGTCTCCTTGAAAGTTGGTGGATCTGGATGCTAGACTCTCACAGGTGCATTGTAAATCTAAACATACATGACATGTTCTCCCTCTTCACCTCCCCCACATTTGTGATTTTTTTAATATTACAAATTTTGGGTGTGAAACTCCAACTTCATTGAGGTAAATGTCAGAGTTTCCTGTCAAAGTAATTGAGGCTAAGTGTTCATTCTGAACTGCCTTGGTCTGCCGTTTTGGAAACTTGGGCTAACAGCGTCATAAAAGACTGCAGTTGGATCCACAGCTGTCCCATCCCTTGTGTTGGATCATGCAAACAATTTTAAGCTCTTAGGTAGAACCTATTAAATTCCTGACAAACATCTGGGGGTAAAAGCTGCTAGCAGCATCCAGGCCCCTTTCAGTGTAGAACTGGGAGAGTTACAGCTCAGGTCAGGTCAGTATTTTATTATGATTGTTCTCCATTCCAGCCATGGAGATGCTCCTTTCAAACAACCCAGTAGAACATAATGCTGTTTCCTGTCTTTCTCTCTGCACATTTTAAGGTGCACATTATAATCTGGCAACAAATGAGGCCTGGCTCCCCATGACTGTCCTGTCTCGTCCAGCTTGAGAGGAAGAGCAAACTACATGTGACACATGTTAGTCACGTCACTTAACACACAACTGGAAGGCTTTTAGATGCTGAAATGATGAAGGCAGCATAACAAAACTACTTAGAATAGAATTTGCTTTGCATCTTGTATATCAATGACTTGCATGAATTTGTTTTGTCTTCAGTCATGAATAGACGATAATGCTCAGGTGTGTTTGAGGTAGAGAGAAATGTGTGTCATTAGATTGCATCAGAGAAATAGTTTGGGAGCAGGAAATGGCTGAAGAGAAGGGGTTATAGGGACTAATTCAGGATGTGAACTACTTGGGTTTAATTTCCTGCTCTCCTTTGAGATTGTGAGCAAATCATTTCATCTCTCTGTGCCTCTCTTCCATCTCTGTGAAACAGGGATAGTTCTTTACCTGTGCTGTGAGGATGAATACTTTAAAGGTTGTTGGAGCTAGATGCTATAGAAACAGGGGCTAAATAAGTACCTCAGACAGATGATTGTAGCGCATCGATGGTGAATTACACAGGGTCCACTTGCAAGCATTTCACATGGCATTTTCTGACTTTTGAGAGGTTACCTCCATACTTTTCATGTTCTCAGCTCTGGGGATTTATTTTTATTGGGATCAGGCTTTTATTTAAACACAGCTTTTCTATTGAAATAAACTAACGTGGTTTCATTTAAAACGAGCTTTAATTTCAGTGGTGTTGTCAGCGGACATTGTACAAGCAGTGTATACTACTGGACAGCACCAACACCAGCTGAGTACAGACTGTGATGAACAGAAGAAACAGATTTTTCTGAAGTGATTGGGGAACCTAAATGTCAGACACTGAATAGCTGTCAATTTGAGAGGGCAGCTTACAGTGCTTTCTAGAAATCAGACATTTTAGAGCGTCTCAAGTGAGCACTTAAAATTACCAGTCCCTCTAGGAAAATCTTGCCCATGATCTGTGTAGTTTCTCTGATCTATCCCACACCATAGACAAGAGGGGAGAAAAAACCCTCCAGGGGCTAGCTTTCAGCCAGCATATACACATTAAGGCAGCATTCAGGTCTGCAGTGCTCGTTTCCCATGTTGTGCTCTTGTAACAGTGGATATTCAGGAAAGCTTTACCATCTGCCTGTGTCTTTCCTTTCCCATTACCATAGTACCAAGTGATTTCTTTCCATCTCTACTGTGCTCATCCTGGCCAGCACATACTTTGTGAGTATTAGGCACTCCAAATTCTTTTTTTCTATATATGGGTTTATAAAGCGGGGAATCTTTTATCCCAGCCCTTGCCTGGCTAACTGTATGGAGATTCTAGTTATAGCTCTGGGAAGCATTCAAGGAAGAAACAAGTGCAGGTATTTGCAGCAGGCAGGCACTGCAGGGCTATTTACCAGGCCTTTGCTGAGGAGGGAGGAAAAACTCACATCTTGTGTTATCACATCATTTTTGCTGCCTTTCAGCCTTGGGGCTACAGCCAGCTGCTGAATCCTTGCAAGGAGGTCTTTAATCTCTAACCTTTACTCCTGCAGTTCAGTGCCAGCGGTCATTCTCTCCCTCTGTAGTCCTACTCACTTTACCTATATACCTACAGAGGTGAAAAGTAGGAGCAGGGGGGAAGGTCTCCACTCACCTTTTTAACCTCTGATGCTTTTTATGATGCAGTATGCATCCCATACACACTCTTGCTTCTGTTTGAGTACCTTGGTATTGCAAAAGCAATTGCAAAACCTTTACCCCCTATATGCAGCAGCTCAACTGCCCATATAGTCTGTGTATTTTCATATTCCCTGTAGCTGCAGGATAATGGCAGCATTAAGCCATATGACACAGTATTTGAACCTCAGGTTCCTTTATCAAGTAATCATAGGGTTAGAGGGGACTTCGAAGGTCATCTGCAGGAATGCTACTCCTAATTATCATAGTACATAAAATTCTAATTCCAAAGAGAGGTCCATTTCCTTTGATTGCAAGGGAATCAGCCAAGAAGCAAGGTAATAGAGTTAGAGTACTAAGGGCTGCATGCTTGCTTTCCTCACTGACTCACTGCATACATGGCCTCTGTCGAGTCATTTGCCTTTCCTGCCTCAGTTTCCCCATCTTTAAATATCACACAGATCTCTGGCTAGGAACTGCTGCAGGAGATGTGTGCTAATTATTATTATTGTGGAGTCTGCAGTACGACTCCCTGCTGTTTGTGCAGGTGTGCTACAAAGTTTTTTAATATGGTGTTTCTGACTCTCTTTCCTTAGCAGGTAATTATGTTCCTTTATTATTATTTATGCCCTTTAAAATTTAAAACCCTCTGCCTACCTTGCTGAAGAAACTGGAATCAATTATAACAGATTGCACAGCAGTCCTAAAATACACCTGCTATGTTGGACTTTCCTTCTTAGCTTTGCAAGTGGAGCTGTGTGTGTTGGGCCCAGCATCTCCTCCTCTTCAGTTTCCTGAACTCAGAAATCAAAATATTCTGCTCTGCTGAGCCCCTGCCTGTTGTTGGCTAAGTGTTGCTTAACTTTTGATTTCCATTTCTGCTCTGCATTTAAAGTGATCCACTATCCCTCGGTAACATAGCGCTAGTGTCCTACCAAGCACGGTCAGCTCCGGTCTGAGTGAACACTCGTGCTGAATGGGACAGATCTTCATACCCTAGTTCAACAGTAATTTATGACTGTGAGGAGCCACCTTCCCCTTCTGTGCAGTGTGTGTGTGTATCCCTCACTGATACACACTGCCTCCTGTTTTCCCTAAATATATGCATTCAAGAGGGAGAGAAATCGCATGGCAGGGACTGAGATTTCAGACTTATCCATTCATGAATAATAATCAGGCTTGGTAATTCACAGTAAATGGGTATCCAAATTGGCTAATAAGGAAGGCTTTCACCCCAAACTGGAACTAGAAGAGAGACTGAGAGAATATCAACAAACGTTGGCTGAAGCGTATGTGTACACGATGTGACCTGAATCAGTGAAATATGCAAACCAGCGCCATATGCACATGAAATAGCATAAAAATCTGTCAGCAAGGCATGGAAATGGAGGGGGCAAGCTTGGTGGGAGGCATACGTGTTAACAGCCAGCCACAGGACATCGGCAGCAAGTGTCTCCCAGTGACTGTCTTCAACATCAGCATGGAAACTGGTGCTGCAGCTCTCCACTATGGCTGTCTTCATTTTTGGTACCAGTTTTCTAACTTATTTAGGTTTTGCCTTCTCCAGGGTGAGGATAAGCTGCTTTGGCAGAGAAGCAGGAAGATTCAGGAAATAAAATCATTGCTCTCTTCAATCATTAGATCCCCATACATGGCAGTCATCAAGAATGAATGTTGAGCTGGGTGGAGACAATCGTAGTTCCAAATCTCCTCCTCCAAGGGGAGCTGTGCTTCAGGAGGAGGTGCCTGCACAGATGTGGCATCAGGGCAGGGATGATGAGGAAGGATGGATTGTGTCCAAAGTGAGGGGGCATCGGGAGCAAGAAAGGGAAACGCTTGGGAAGAAACTAACTGAAGCCCAAATGGACTGGGAATTCTCTAGGCCTTGCAATTCTCCCATGTAATACCTTTCTGAGCGAGGGATCAAAATGATCCTTTCTTGTCTTAAAGTCTGATATGTTTTTCCAGGGTTTCCCTTGTTAGAGATACTAGTTCCTCCTTCAAGGCTTAGGACACTAAGCAAACTCAGTCAATTTAGGGGACAAAACCGAAGCACTGATTCTTATCCCAGTATATTCCAATTATAAAAGTTCCTCTTTGGTCACCAAGGGCAAGATACTGTTCCATTTATTAAGTATCTAACTACAATGCTTTTTCACCCTTCTGGAGTCCCCGGAAATAAGTTAATGCAAAAGGTGGATGGGTCCTCTCCAACTTAGATGTAAGGCTGAGATGGCCAAAAGTAGACATGTGAATAGTTTTTCAAGGACACAAGGTGGAATAGGATAAGTCTTAGATACCTAATAGGTGAAATGCCCCACCCCCGGTGTCCAGTGATATGCACCACCTTATTATACCTTCAAAGATAGGTAAAAGAAATAGCCAGGCTGACCAGCATTCTAGGAATCTTTCTCCCTCAAACCACTGGTCCTTTAAAGGCTGCCCAGATGACATGAATTTTGATATCTGTCACAAAAGTAAGATTTGGGGTTTGTATCCTTCTCCCTTAAGAAACAAATTGATTAAGCTCCTCCAAACACATCTACCCTATATACCTTCTATATATTTAAAATGAAAATCTCTACACTGGAGTGCAGTTCTGCCGAATGCTCTCTGAAAATCTGGAGACAGTACCCTCTCTGACTTCACAGGAGAAGATGACAAAAAATGTCAGCTCTAGAACCTGTGTACCCAGCACTGCCACCCAGCCAGATTCACATCATCTCTTCTGGCCATCTCCTTCAGAAACAAGAGCAGGAGCACCAGGCTGCAGTTGAGGCTGTGAGCACATCAGACTGCAGCAATGCATGTTGACCTACTGGCATGTGGTAGCAGGATGTGAGACTGCTACACAGTCTCCTTTCCCATTCCTTTACTAGTGTGTGATCAGGTGTCTGTTATGGAGCAGTTCCTAGTAGATTGCTTTGATGGTCTGACCCCAGGGTAAAAGCTTTACCAAAGATGCTGTGTAAATGTTTGCATGCAAGTGCTGCCCTATCAGGAACAAAGAGGAGCTGCATGAGAGTTGAAGTGGTAAATATAAAACTGATGGTGATATCAGGATTTTCATTTATAAGCTGTGGAACTGACTGTTGCAGGATGCTGTTGCAGTAAACAGTTCAGTGTTAAATACAAGATTAGACTAGTATTTTGCATTCCATTAGGGTGGCATTTGATGGGCTGTTGATCTTTATATTCCAGACTATAAATCTATCGCCAAACCAACATTGGAAAAGGACTTACCCCAATGGTTGGTTATTGAGCAATTGGGTGCCCTCAGGCAGGGAGGCGTGGGGAAGCCCCACTGTTCGGGTAGCCGGGGCGTGTTTGCTGCCGCCACAAACTTCCCTAGCAGCAGCTCAAACTTGGGCCCGCACAGCCAATCGCCGCCCGCCGTCTCGGCAGCGCATGCGCAGTTGCCCAAAAGCATTGCAGACAGACAGATACACAGACAGACAGACTAAGCCTTTTATTATATTAGAACAGTTGTCTGCTGCAGGGGTGGCTAAGCTGTAGTACGTGCACCACAAGTGGCACAGGGAGTTTTTGTGTAGTGATGCACAGCAGATCAGGAAGGGGGCAGGTAGCAGAAAGCAGAACAACAGATTGAGCAGGGGATCAGAGTTGCACTTGAGGAGGGTACAGTGCTAACTTGTGGCATGCTTGCCAAAAATGTTGGCCCCACTGGCCTATTGCGAAGTTCCCAAGGCTTTTTTGATGCTGCTGACTGGCAGCTATCAGAGCCAAAGGAACAGACAGATAAATTCTTGGTCTAATTCTCTATGGCGCTTTTTTTTAATAAGTTCCTAGAATTGAAGGTAGAGCTTGGTGTGTCACTTCTGCTTTGTCACGTCTAAACTTACTGCTTGGACACCTAAATCTCTGTGTGCAAATGAGCATGGGCAAATGAAACTACCCAAGTTCCCCAACAAAAATGTCTTAAGGAGATGAACATCCCAATACAGCAGAGCATTTAAGCATGTGTTTGGGACTATTTGGAATCAGCAGAACTCTAGCGCATTATTAACATTAAGTTTGATTGAGTGGTTATTGTTTCCAAAAGCACCAAAAATATTTAGGAAAGTAAGATCCCTTTTTAATTGTGACTTAGGAACCTAAATCTCAGTGGAAGTCCAGAGGTCTTTCAGTGGGACTTAGCCATCCATGTGCTTTTGAAAACTGAAATGTTTTATGCCATTGGAATCAAACTCAGAAGATATTCCATGGTCTGGAACCTTTAAAGGGCTTGTTTCTTTGGATAAGAGTTTGATTTCATTGTGCATCAGAGTGATATCATGACAGTGGCTTTGTCACTTACCCATTTTGAGTGTGTGTAGAGGGAGGGGGGCTGAATACATATTTATGTATTCCTCGGTGAAAGAAAAATTCATTGAGCTGGGATCAAGCCCCAATGTAAACAGTAATAAAACAGGCACCTGTATGAAGCCTTGGGTGTGGTAATCTATAATTAATGATGTTTAAATGTGTATAATGGAATCAAAATTCAACTACTGGCTAATGGAAAACAATCCCAACCAAAGACTGTGTTGTTGTCAGGCAGCATTTTGCAACTGCAAATAACTTTTTAAATTAAAGAGAAAACCTAAGCAACTGTTACAGCCACCTACCTTATTGATAAAGGGCAGTGCTAGGTCTTGAGAGCAATCCAACACTGCCGGCTGAGGTACCGCTGATTATTACAATTGCATCATCCTCCAATGGGAAATTGTGGACTGGTTTCTAGACAGACCATGACTATAAGTGAATTCCCCTTGCCCTACCGCATTTCCTCCTGTTTCTACAACGAACAGACTTTTGCAAAATTTAGCAGACAGCGATGAAGAAAGAGGACTGCTTTTTTCTGTGACTTTAATGTATATATATATTTTTGGTATCTTGTTAATTCTTCATTGTCATGCAGAGAAGGAACTTTCTGCTCTGGGAGCTGATGGGCTATGGTTGGCTTTTGACTCCTGATCGTTGGGTTTTTATAGCAGTCCTGCTCCTACAGTTTTGCCTCTCCTTCAGCCATTCCTTTTTCTCCTCCGTCTTCATCATTCTTGAAAGAGATGGAGGTCTTGGGATTTAGTGGCTGTGAATAGTGGGCAGGTACAGGTATTGCATTTCTACAAAGACAATCACCATTCTTCTGCTATAAACCCAGCACATATAAGCATTCATTCAGTTTCTCCTAGATGAAACATGCCCCCTCCAGGTTACTCCCATAAGAATGAATACTTGTGTACATTGGTCTGGTCATCTCCAGGTGTGGTCAAAAGCTCCCCATCCCCCTTCTCTCTCTCTCTTTCCTTGAGGTTGAACAGCCCAAGAGCAGAACAGAGGAACAGCACCCATTGCTCCCCACCTGTTCTCCGAACTGGAAGTCCCTAGTCTGCGGAAGGTTGCGGAGGGTCTTTCTTCACTTTTCCAACCCATTCCTTGCCTCCACCAGGACCTGGAGGAGAGAAGCAGTCACTGCTTCCCATGCTTTCCCTAGATGAGGATTACCCTGGTCTAGGGAAGGTATAGAGAGCAAGGAAGAGGGGGCAGCTGCAGGCTGAACTCCTGTATTGCTCGCTCTCCCAGAAAGATTTCTGGCAGTGGAAATTTCTCAGCCATTTCCACAGCTAGAAATAAATGCCTTTTCATACCCAAAGGCACCCACATAAAATTTAGGAGAAGTGAGTAATTTTTGCACTCTTGTGAATCCAAACAATATTGTTTTGCATCTATTTAAATACGGAATGAAGAAGTAGCTATGAATTGCAGGGCTGTTATGCTATTACAGGGAGTCTGGTGATTGCCCTATACCAGGAGTGCTCAACCCCCAGCCTACAGGGCAGTTACGGCCCCTGGCACTGTGTAATCAAGCCTGTGGGGCTCCCCATGGGTGCATGCAGAGCCCCACAGACCATGACCCTGTGCACTAGATTGGGTGCACAGGGCCCCAGAGCCTGATTCTGGCACACGGGACTAGGCAGGGGCAGTGTGAGACCCTGGGGCCCCATCCCAACAGGAGGCAGGTAGCGGCAGCCCAGGGCCTGATCCTGGCATGCTGAGTCATCACGGGGTCTAATCCAGCCCCACGCCACTCATCTGGCCTTAGGGGTCAGAAGGCTGAACGCCTTTTCCATAAATCATGAGTGTGAAATTTAGGTCAGCAGTACCCTCACATAAAACTTGTATACATAGAAGCCTTACATCTGTATAAATCCTCATGAAAGAAGGGTACAGCTGCAGCTCAGCATCAGCATTGCTGAGTCCTGTGCCCCTCCCTGTGTCTCAGACTTCTTGAGTCCCACCTGTGCTCTTGTCTTGGTTTAAGTATGGAGTAATTCTGTAGATCTGAGTGGTCCTTCCAAAAAGACTCTGCAGTACAAACTTTCTCTTATCCTCCCCTCCAAGCTGCTGTTTCTTTTGCAGCAGCAAGCATCTGACCTCTTTTGTCTGAGATTCCTGCACCTAGATATACTTCACAGGGAGTGTGCTGGTTAATAAATAGAAAAGTGGAGTAAATCATTCCCTTTCTTCCCTACCACTTTAATCTTGGCAGTGTTGTTCATGCAGTGATTTTCCTTCAGTTATTCTGCCTTTGGTTTCCTACTGGGTTTGCTAATGAAGGATACTTGATCTCCATGCAGCCAGGGCCCTACACCCATACAGACCCTACTGACTGCAGATGGCTGCGAATGAACATAATGGTATATACCCATATTGAGTTAATTGCAGGATCAGGGCCTTGGTCTTCCACAACAGTTTGAATAAAACAGTTTCTCATTTTGCTTGTTAATTGAGAATTGTACTTTTCCCAAGGAGGCCAGAACCAAGGAAGGCAGGAAGTGTGAGGTGTGGGGTAAGAGACCAGTGTTGGAAAGCAAGTCTATGAACCTATCAAGGAATGAGGAAATCCAACTTTCCCAGCCACTAAAGAAGCAGCCGTGGGCTTTTTGAGGGTCTGCTCTAGAAGTATTGATGTGCCACTGTGTACTCTGCTGCCAGTTATTGAAAGGGGCATGGGAGGTCTAGGGAAAGGCAGTGGTCACAGAGAAGCTGCCTATTGTCATACCCCTGTGCCGTCATCTCACTGGCTCCCAGGAGAACTGAACAAATTTCTCTTAGTTCATAAATTTGGGTTTTAAAAATCATAAGTGGGAAGTTTTTGTAAAAGAAAACTCAGTGTTTAAACTGCTGAGTCTCCAGTCCCTGGTGAGAGGCAGCGCCTGCGTTCGCATTAGATAACGTGGTGGGGGGAGACGGGGGATGATAGCAGACAGGGTGGCTGAAGGCAAGAACATTGGACTTAGTTAGAATTCAGCCGTTAGATCTTTCCTTTCTCTCTGATGGCTGAGTGTGATTGACACTTACAAATTACCCAGCCAAAAGTGTCGAGTCTTTGACCCCTGAGTAACATCTTCGGCAAGCCTGAGATTTGCCAGCATTTTGTCATCTAATTACTACAAATCCCTTGAAAATTCACTGGCTGGTGAATTTTTAATGCGGGGCAATTTCAATGTGATGCATCGCCCAGATGGGCACGCGCGCGTGCTCCTTCTCTCTCCCTCTCTCTCCCTTCCCCCTTTTTCTCAATCTCCCTTTCCTTTTTCTCACTTTTTCTCCCCCTCCCTTGCTCATTCTTTCCCCTTCCTCTCTCTTCCCATCCCATTTACTTACCTTTGTGTATTTGGAACTTTCTTTTGAGCCAGAATAGCATCAGGATTCATTTTTAATGGGAAGTTCTTTTAAGGATTTTTGCCCTTTCCTTTCAAATCTCCTCCCACCTTGTAAGTGCTGGCTGCTTGTAGGTGCATAGCTCTGGTCCGTTTCAGCTTGCTCCGTCTTCCAGGATCCTGTCTGCTGTTGGCACCAGGGTACCTTGGTTTGCTCAATTTCACTCCCCGCTCCCCCTGCTCTTGCAGGCTGTTGGCACACCTTTATGGATCAGTCTCTACTCTGTGTGAATTTGGTTGGTTGAGGAGACTCTGCCCTGCTTTCTAGTCAGCATCAAAGGTAAAACAGCTACATGTTGCTTTTGTTTCCCTCCCCTCAGGTCATCTGTGGATGGACAAAGAGAATGGGACATCTGCCTGTATGTTCTATGGCCAAGTAGGATTAAGCACACTCGTTACCATCAGAATCTGCTACAGCATCCCTTTCAACCAGGGGATTAATTCACACCTCACACATAGCTGAGGCATGCCAAGCTCTTTGTCTGAGAAGGAGATACACCTGGACTCAAGAGGTGGAAGACGAGCCTTTTCCATTCAAGAGCAATACTTGCCCATCAGTGGGCACTTGTGGGACTCCTGCTAATTCAGAGATTTCAGGCTGGAACAGTATTTCCTTTAACCCCAGAGAATTTACATATCTGTCAACCCTGAAACCTGGGACGCCAGCCACATAAACCTCAGAAAAAAGCTAGACACCAAGGAGCTATCAGCATTTTGCTTTTGAATCAAATTGTTCTTAAAATCTGAATAATTTAAAACATATTCCTGTACATTAAATTTTTTTAATACTTTTTCTAAACACAGTTGACTCTCTTGGGGTTTCTTTTTTTTCTTTCAATTTTTATTAGCCATCACCAGGTATTTATTTTAGCCTTCTAGGAAGATGGAAATATTTGTGGCAAGGCCTGGCTTTGCTGCATTCAGCTTTGTGCCTGTCATTTCTTTCCCTGCTCTCAGCCAGCTACCTCCCTTCCCTTCTCTGATTTCAAAGGAAAAGAGGCTTTGCTTTTCAACCAGGGTACCAGTTTACATATGTACGCAGCTGATAAAGTATTCCACCGCACCCCTTTCCCCTCTGGGAATCGCTGTCTTACGGCAAAACTGTTTTGTCCGACAGGGACTGCAACAGATTACAAGTGTTGGCTGCATGCACTGGGCCTTTTTTTGATAACTGCATACCTCTTAAAAAAAAAAAAAAAAATCATCCCATCTGTCTGGCTGCTATGCTGATCTTTGCTTTTGGCCACTTTGCCTCATATCCCAAGGAAGTGGACATGAATTCAACACCACCATCAGATATACAGCATCATTTTGCTGTGTTGGAGATGCAACTCAAGTCTTTTCTGGAAGGTTGCACAGTCTAGCTACACATAATGATTCTATATTCTTTTAATGTTACCTTTATTAGCTTTTATGTTTATGGTGGGATTCTTTTTTCAGCAGCAGCTTTACTTGGCTTCTGTTAAAGGGTATGACCATTTTTATCATTGAAATCAATGGGAAGCCAAGTGAAGCTGATGTTCCATTCTTCTAACAATCCTGTGCTGTGTATCAAGCATGAAAGTACTACAGGATGTGCCACAGATCAGCCATAAAAGGTGAGTAATGACCAAACATGAACCAGGTAAGTCAAGAGTTCAGGAGAGGTGGACCCCCTTGCAAACATCAATATGTGGCATCCTACCCTCATCTCCAAGTTAAATGAGAATATACTCTAAAGGAGTTAATGATGCTTCAGGCTTTAAAAGGAGAATTTAAAATGAGGGTTTACCACTGATTGCAATGGGAATAGAGTTATGTCAACACCACATGAGTGGTTTTGGAAATCTTACCCCTACCTTCTCCTCAGACTTAGTGTTGTACCTAACATTGGATGCAACTCCTTGGGATTAACTGATGGGGATTGATGACCCACCCACTGACTCCCAGCCACAGCTGCATAGAAGACATTTATTCCTGATTTAGAAGAGTTTAAGTAGAGATGAGGTGATACTATTATTGTTGTTGTTATCTGAGAATGTGCATGGTGCTGCATAGGACTCAAACGTTTGAGGTTCTGGTCTCAAAGCTTTACAGTCCAAAGAGATAAATGCACACCTGGGGAGATTCCACTGAGAAATCCAGAGGTGGTAAGAGTTAGTGACTGCTAATTTAGGAGGCTGTTTTTAATCATTTGAGACACAGAAGTACATAAAATGCTTTGGTTTCAACTGTTGAAGCCTCTTGTGCAATAAGCTTTCAAATGAGAATGACTTTGCTCTTCTCCAGTGTCACGTGTTCAACAGTCTCAAAGGACTTCACAAAGGAAAGGTTGTACAAAAGCTGTTGATCAGTTTCACAACATATCCTTTCTGAATCCTACCTAAGCAGGAAAGAACCGAGTGCTTACAGTCCTGGTTGTAACTCTGTCCTGGAGTCAAGTGCTCCAAGTGTTTTAAAACAGAGGTTGGCAACCTTTCACTAACAATGGGCTGAATTAAGAGGGGTCCAGAGGCAGGGGTTGATAGAGCCAAGCACTAGATGGTGCATTCTCGTGCAAACATATTTGGCAGACCTAATAAAGTCTCTTTGCAGGTCAGATCCACAATTGTAGGTCTTGGTCATAACTAATTACAATAGTATTCACAGGCCTAGATTTTCAAAAGTGCTTAAGAAATGTTAGGGGTCCCACTCATGAAACTTCTTATAGGGCCTGGTTTTCAGACAGTAGGTGTTCAAAACTGAAAATCTCAAGGTGGGATCCCAAAACTTTGAAGCCTCCAGTGTCATTTTTAAAAAATGAGCAGTGGGTAGCAGTGAGCAGTGCATATAATGTGCCCATGGTTTCTGGATGCAAGGACGCCATGTGTAAATAAACATGCCAGTGCAATATAAAATATATTTATTAGTATATTTTGATAAATATAATTCCTATATCACTAACCTATCCGTATATATAAACTAAAAACAGTAAAAGTGGAAGCTTTTCTCATCTTCCTTAGGTGAGAAAAGCTTCCACTTTTACTGTTTTTAGTTTATATATACTTATATATAAATAAGTATAATTACATCACCAGTTCAGTGATGTAATTTGAGACAGGAACTGGAGGTCAGCTTTTGAATGCGTGTAAGAGATGGATCATGTTGAGAATTGTAAGGTAAGTGCAAGTGATGCTTTGGGGGAACATTGTAGCTTAATTACAACTAGACATTCATCTAGGAAAGCCCCCCAAACTCTGATCACTTCCTGCTTCTTTCAGCATCACTGTCATAGCAAAACTGATACCACTTGGTTAGGGAATGAATGGAACAGTAAGTAGTGAGTTTTAACTCTTGTACATTCATTTTTTAGGTATGTATTTAAGTTGGTAAATATCATCAGCCAGAGGTATTATAACAATAATTGTAGTGGCGACAAAATATAATGGAAGGATCTGGCACGCCTGGTTTTATGGATATTAGGGTGCTCAAGTTGAACCTGGTCAGGAACATAGCTTTAATTTCCAAAGCTTCATACTATAGAAGTACCTAACAGTGAAGTTTAGTATAACCTGCTCCTTTACAAGTTAGTATTGTCTTGTTTCTCCATCACTTCACACATGAAATCCCATTTGGGCAACAAGTTGAGAGCCAGGGAATAGTTGGATTTCCTTGAGTTGTTTTTGCAGATAATTAACTGCATGCCCCCTCTACTGAGGCTTGTCCTGGTTCTGCAGAAGGAAAGGAGGCTGAGGATAATGGTGCAGATGTTATTCATGTAAATGCATGGGGAACAAATGGATGGAATGGATATCTGTACAGTAAATGTTACTATTGCCACATTGTCATGGGGAAGTGAAATTGGAGGCTACCCACTAAGTGCATTTGTACAGCCCCTAGCACAACTGGGCCCTGGTTCGTGACTAGGCTTCTAAGTATTAAAAGGCTTTGCAGAAACTAAATAGGAGCAAATGGCTTCTTTGCACTGGGTGCTTCAGCCATTTGCTTGGCTGTCTTAGCACTACCCACCAGCATAGCAGTAATTGGGCGAAGCCCCGGAATGGGACAGGACAGCGGCAGTATATGGTAGTGCCTCATGGGGACTCATAAGCAATAGTGGCTCTGAGTGCCAGGAGTGGCACGAGCTGAGCAGAAGTCTGTGAGAAATGTCAGCTAATTAAAACCTGCTTGTATTCTTTACAGAGCACCATTCTTCCAGTAGGGATTCATCCAAATGTACGTCCTGCTGTTCCATCCAACAGATCTGTGTGTTTTCATTTCCTAAATCTGTCGTGATGCTCAGTTCTTAGCAGCAGAACTCATAGTACTTTACGAAGAGGTAAGTGTCACCCTCCTCATTTCACAGATCAGGAAACTGAGACACAGACTTGTCCACAGTCACTCAGCAGGTCAGAGTCAGATTTCAGAATAGAACCCAAGACTCCTGAGTCCACGTCCAGTGCTGTCTGCTGGGTTCTTACTCCTTTGAAGAGGAGGGGAGCAGAGTCCCCTGTGGTGAGGGAAAGAGTGGGGCAGGGGCAGGTGCTGCCAGCTAGGGTGGGGCAGGGCATGGGACAGAGCTGCAAGCAGCTCATCCAGGGGAGTCAGCTCCCACCACTGCGTACATCCTGGGGGGGGGGATGTGCCCCCAGATCTGTGTGGGGCAGGCTGCTCCAGGCTCTTCCTGGTGGGGGCTGGGCTGCACTCGGGGCAGACGGTGGCACTGAGAGGCAGGTACAGGGGGAGGGGGCTGCAGCCACCTCAAACTTTGCTGTAGTCCCTTCCTGAGGTGCATGCAGCAGTGGGAGTCACCCTCCCCTCCCCACACCCCCCGGAACAGCCACAGCTCTGTCCCACCCATGCCCCGCCATGGCTGGGCAGCGTCTGCCCTAGCCCAAGCCCCGCTTCCTCCCTCATCACGGGCTTGATGTGCCCCCACCCCCATGCTCCGTCCCTCTTCCCTCCTCCCTCCCCTTCCACCACAACAGATTTACCAGCTGGATGCAGTTCTCCAAGCTGCCGAACTATGCTCCTTGCCATCTACATTCTGCACTGCAGCCCCACACATGCATGAGGCATTTATCAGCCACATCAGGCCAATTTCCAATACAGTCAATTTCCATTATATCAGTGCCAATCCGATATCGGACCTACGTGAAACATTTCTCTCTCAAAGGGCTTACTCCTAGCCTGGTCTGCAGTGAGCTGGCTGCCCACCAGCTGTTGCTTTTCAGCACCTCCACTGCCTTAGGACAGCCCAGAGATGCATTATTTCTTTAATGCTGTTCTCCTATGCAGATGGTTGCTAGGCTTGCTGAAGAGGAGGGGTGGCGGCAGCAGGTAATCATGAAAGGCTAGGATGGAAAGGGCTCTGTGTTATCATGTCTATAAGACCATCTCTCTGTTGAGGTGTAGGCCATCTAGCTAGGTCTGTTCATGGTCCTTATCACATTAATATCCAGGTGGACTTGTCCTCCCAGTGTTCCTATGGGCTAGATCTTTATGAAGTACAGAGTTGATTAATAGTGTGCGAGTGAACCTCATACAGGTAGCCTATGATTTAGCTGGGAATTGAACCCAGTCTGAGCCCATTGTTCTGTCTGATGGCCCTTCCTTCCTACAGCATTGTCACTACCAAAGAAGGTACCTTTTACCCAATTATTAAACCAATTACTGGGTTATATGGGGCAAACTCATTTAAATTCCTCAAGGAAGAGCACCAAATAGTATAACACCAACTCCCAATAACTTTGTGCTCCTTTGAGCTCACCATACTAACTGTAGAGCAGATCAGATCCTGATTGGGTTTGTGAACCTACTACCCCTTGGGTCAGAACACCAGTCTGTCCTGACACTCCTGTTTCCTGTCTGTCTACAGAGCCAGAGGATCAAACTCTTTTGGTCATGCAGCACCGCAATGTGCTTTATCATCACAAGCATCCAGAACTGAAGAGTCCAGCCAATCCAGAAGTGAAAGCAGAACTGGGCAAAACAAACACAACCATAAAGGACAAGAGTGAATTTGCCTAGCTCTGCCTTTCTGGCAGCAAATGGGGAAAAGATTGGGCCACTGAGAGGATGTCTGCTCCTCGTGCCAGTTCAGAGGGGTTCAAGCATTTCTTAAGCATGTATTCTCAGACTGGGGGTGAGTTAGAATCTGAAAAATCTCCCTGGGTCTCAAAAAGGCATGTTTCTTTCTCATTCCAGAAAGAATGCAGATAGAGAGAGCAGGAGAATTTTTTTCCCCCTCCTATTTTACTGAAGAATTTTTTTTTACCAATTTTTTTGTCGCTAGGAATCATCCAGGCTTGTCCAGACAATGCGAGGGCAGAGAATTATGCAGAGAAGATAATTTCTATGGGACACATGCATTCTCACTTGTCATCTGTCTGCAGAGGGAGGGAAGAGGGGGAGAGAGAGAGAAAAATCTAGTGAGAAATGTAATGATGAGAGCAAGAGCTGAACCACATCAGTCAGTAGCAAACTCACTTGTGGGGAGGTTTTTTTCTGGAGGATGACATACCTCTAGGAAAGTATTGGATGCATTGAGTTTGCCAGTCTCAGCTGAAAGGCTGTGTGAGACCTATATACAAATCTCTGTACCCTATCACTTTGGTATCTGAGTGCCATGCTGGTGAATGGTGTCATAAAGATGCAATAGAGACTTCAACAGACTTGGTTTCTTCTTGAGAAGCAGACTCAGCTGAGATCAGTCAGAAGGAAAGGCACCTGTGATGGCTGACTAGGTATAGAATCAAGCATCTCCACAGCACTTAATTCATAGCCTGGTGCAGCTTGAACCAAAGTTAGCAGACACCCAGCTAACTCTCAGATCAACATGGTGGAGAGTTACCAGAGGAGTCCCTCAGGGCTCGGTACTCAGGCAACAAAAGAGTACTCGGTACTCTTCATCTTCATCAATGATCTGGATTTGGGAATCAGATGTGAACTGGCCAAGTTCGTGGATGATACCAAATTATGAGGGAGGGCGGTCACACTGCAGGACAAGCTGGGGATACAGGCCGATTTGGACACACTCTCAAGGTGGACTGACCAAAACCTGATGGCCTTCAATGCTGAAAAGTGCAAGGTGCTGCACCTCGGTGGGAAGAACCCCCAGTATACTTACAGGCTCAGCAGTGCTACGCTCGCTAGCACCACAACCAAAAGGGACTTGGGGGTCTTGATTGACTACAAGCTGAATACGAGCCACCAATGTGATGCTGTGGCTGGCAAACCTAACCAAATTGGTGTGCATCCACCAATGCATCTCAAGCAAAACCAGGGAAGTCACCCTCCCACTTTACTCAGCCCTGGTGAGACAGTAGCTGGAGTACTGTGTCCAGTAGTGGGCTCTCACTTCAGGAAGGATGTGGAGAAGCTTGAGAGAGTCCAGAGGAGAGCCACTTGGCTGATCCAAGGCCTGAAGGGAAGGCCATACGAGGAGAGGCTGAGGGACTTGGGACTCTTCAGTCTGAAGAAGAGAAGGCTCAGGAGGGACTTGGTGGCAACCTACAATTACGTAAGAGGGGTACATCAGCACCTGGGAGAACAGCTGTTCTCCAGAGCTCCCTAACGGATAACAAGGTTTAAGGGCCATAAACTCCAGGAAGGCTGATTTAGACTGGATATCAGAAAAAAGTTCTTTACAGTGCGTGTTTCCAGGTTCTGGAATAAACTCCCCCTGGAGGTGGTGCAAGCACCTACTCTGTACTCCTTCAAAAACAGGTGGATTTATTTCTTGCTGTGGTCACTCGATCCCAGTTGACTTCCCGCCTATGTGGGGGGGGGGCTGGACCTGATTCGTAGATTCATAGATGTTAGGGTCGGAAGGGACCTCAATAGATCATCAAGTCCGACCCCCTGCATAGGCAGAAAAGAGTGCTGGGTCTAGATGACCCCAGCTAGATGCTTATCTAACCTCCTCTTGAAGACCCCCAGGGTAGGGGAGAGCATCACCTCCCTTGGGAGCCCGTTCCAGACCTTGGCCACTCTAACTGTGAAGAAATTCTTCCTAATGTCCAGTCTAAATCTGCTCTCTGCTAGCTTGTGGCCATTATTTCTTGTAACCCCCGGGGGCGCCTTGGTGAATAAAACCTCATCAATTCCCTTCTGTGCCCCCATGATGAACTTATAGGCAGCCACAAGGTCGCCTCTCAACCTTCTCTTGTGGAGGCTGAAAAGGTCCAGTTTCTCTAGTCTCTCCTCGTAGGGCTTGGTCTGCAGGCCCTTAACTATGCGAGTGGCCCTTCTCTGGACTCTCTCCAGGTTATCCGCATCCCTCTTGAAGTGCGGTGCCCAGAATTGCGCACAGTACTCCAACTGTGGTCTGACCAGCACCTGATAGAGGGGAAGTATCACCTCCTTGGATCTATTCATCATGCATCTGCTGATGCACGATAAAGTGCCATTGGCTTTTCTGATGGCTTTGTCACACTGCCGACTCATGTTCATCTTGGAGTCCACTAGGACTCCAAGATCCCTTTCCACTTCCGTGCCACCCAGCAGGTCATTCCCTAGGCTGTAGGTGTGCCGGACATTTTTCCTCCCTAGGTGCAGCACTTTGCATTTCTCCTTGTTGAACTGCATTCTGTTGTTTTCTGCCCACTTGTCTAACCTGTCCAGGTCAGCTTGCAGCTGTTCCCTGCCCTCCGGCGTGTCCACTTCTCCCCATAGCTTTGTGTCATCTGCAAACTTGGACAGAGTACACTTCACTCCCTCATCCAAGTCGCTGATGAAGACATTAAAGAGTATCGGTCCAAGGACCGAGCCCTGCAGGACCCCACTGCCCACACCCTTCCAGGTCGAAACCGACCCGTCCACCACGACTCTCTGGGTGCGACCCTCCAGCGACTTCGCCACCCACCGGACTGTGTAGTCATCCAAGTCGCAGCCTCTTAACTTGTTCACCAGTATGGGGTGGGATACCGTATCAAAGGCCTTCCTGAAGTCTAAGTATATGACATCCACCCCTCCTCCTGTGTCCAGGCATTTTGTAACCTGGTCATAAAAAGAGACTAGATTAGTCAGGCACGATCTGCCTGCTACGAACCCGTGCTGGTTTCCCCTCAGCATAATTTGTCCTGCTGGGCTCTCGCAAATGTGAGCCTTGATCATTTTTTCAAAGATTTTGCCAAGGATGGAGGTGAGACTGACTGGCCTATAGTTGCCCGGGTCCTCCTTCCTCCCCTTCTTGAAAAGATGATCTCATGAGGTCCCTTCCAGCCCCTAATGTCTATGAAATCTCAATGAGTGGTACCCTAGTGCTGGAGCTGTCTTGTGGGTTTCAGTGGAGCCACCTAAGAGATTGGACTCTTGGTCTAATTTGGTTTTGAAGTCACAGTCTCTTTTCCTTTTTTTAACAGCACAGAATCTGGCACAATAAGAGGGAAACTCCATGTCTAGGGCCTGGTTTAAATCAGGGGCCCATCTCGCAGTGTGGCAGTTCCTTTAATCTTGGAGTTCCGTGTGTGTGTGTGTGTGTGTGTGTGTGTGTGTGTGTGTGTGTGTGTGTGTGTGTGTGTGTGTGTGTGTGTGTGACCCCCGTCCCATCCCCTGCCTCCCCGCTGCTGGTTGGTAGAGGGACCCTGTGGCCTTGCTGCTTGCTCCTGATGGCCAGGAGGTGAAAACTGTTGTTTTAAGTATGCTGCTGACCAGACGAGGCAAAAACTGCAGCATATTTAAACCCATGGTTTTCACCTCCTGGCCATCAGGAGCGAACAGCAGGGCACCTCTGCCAATCAGCAGTGGGAGGCATGTAGGGAGAAACTCCAAGATTAAAGGAGCCATCGTGCTTCAATCTGGGCCCACAATTTAAACGAGGCCCTATCTATGTCCCTCTTAAGTTAGAAAATGTTTTAACCTCTTGCTTTGGGCCCTCAGTGTCCTAAGACCTGGCTCTCAGCAAGATGGCTACCTGGAGTCTCACAAATACCAGTCACAATTGTAAGCATATCACTGACAGTTCACTGAGGCTACAGCTTTCGAGTGTGTCACGTGTCCAGCTGCGAGTCTGAACAATGGACCATAAACAATGTTCCTTTGATCCTATGGGAGGAAAAGAAGGAGAGACAGAAGGTCTAGTGCTTAGGAACCAAGGAAGCTGCGTTCAAAGTCTTGTCCTGCCGTAGACTTCCTGGATGGCCTTGGTCATATCACTTAACCTCTCTGTGCCTCCGACTGTAGAAGATCTCCCAGCAGTTACTTCAATCCCAGCCTCACTGTGCAGGAGTTTCAAAGTGGGGAAGGTTCATGCAGGAGCAGTCGCTGGGGAGGGAGCTGTAGGCTATTTTCATCTTAATACTTAGCACTCGTAATATTCCTCGTGATGATCTCAGAACTGTGTCTGGGCAGAGGGGTTCAAGTCCAAAAAGCAAGTGTCCAAGACCAGTAGCTGGTCTAGTAAGTGCACAACAGAGTTCTGGAAGTCCTCCTCACTTTGATAAATCAGTGACCAAGACAGTCAGCATTAAAGTGGAGAACAACATTCCTCAAGTGACTTCACAGTGCTCCAAAGCCAGAACAGGCCAGGTCCCCTGGCTAGCCACAAGTGAATGTGGATCTCTGCCAAGATCTAAATTCTCAGGTGTTCTGAGCTGGAGCCTTGGTTTGTGATGCCAGGCAGCTGACGAGAATAACAACAGGGAGTTTTCTTCTCTCCCTGTAACTCTAATTGCTGAGTGTGGAGCTCCTCTCAACAAAGAGAACAGAGGTATATAAAACTGGAGGGGGCCTCGTAGGACACCAGTTTCAGTCTCCAGCATCTACCACCAACCTTTTACTCTAAGAGACTTATTTATCATCCATTCCAACTTCTCACAGCCCAACCACAGAACACATTACAAACCAGCAATATTCTACAAGACACAGGTAAAACATGGCAAGCAAGAACATTGCCAGTGCCCTACCAGTGCAGTGGTAGAAAAGTCACTGGGTAATACATGCTCAGAAGATCCCCAGGGAGAAAATCATGCCTCTCAGGCATGCTAAACAGCAGACTTAAGTGCATTGTTTCCTCAATAGTCAGTTGGGCTAGTTCTGCAGTTTTGGTGTCCACCTGAATTTCACTGCTGTGGCTTCCCAGTGATGATATCAGCCATAAAGCATATTGGCTAACGTGCTGTCCTGTCAGCACAGCTTTTGAACTGGTGTCTGAGCTGTCTCCCTTCTCTGAGCACCTCAGCACTTCTGTATGTCAGAGGCTAGTATCCCCATGTGGAGAAAGTGATTGTGCTCTGTATGGGGCTGGCTTCTGTTTCCATTGGTCTTTGCAGAAGGTGGACTTGTAGCCCCCCATGAAGTCTCCCCAGGGATGCTCTGGTGGCTCTTGCAGGCTGGGGAAGTGCAGAGCTCACAGGCAAAATGGCTTGGCAATTACAGTCCGTAGCACTTCATAAAACCCTCTGCTCCAGTTATGCTGCAACTCCTGTGTAACTAAGAAGTAATTAGTGCCGCTTTCTATAGCGAGTAAAACCCAAATGTCAAACAATAGCAAAGCTATTAAGTCCTGTTTTTACAGCACATTTGAAGCTGAACTCTGTGTGTGTCTCCTCTCCACCGGTGTGGTGGAGTTCCCTTTGGCTACAGACCATTGCAGGAAGAGCCTGTGATTTTTAAACTGACTGAACTATACAGCTACCACCCTGCTCTGGAGGGGGCCAGCTTTCATCTGGACACTTCTCCATTTCTCTTCACTGCCCCTTTGCTATCCAGCAGGGCTCCCCTCTGTGTGAAGCTGGGGAGCATACACTTGTGTCTGTCTCCATGTATAGTGACTGATGCCCCACCTCCCTTCCATACGCACACGTTTGCTCCAGTATCTGTGTGTAACTTGCCACAGTGAGCTTGCCACAGTCCCACAGCTGGCACTTCTTTCCACAGTGGCACAGGGAAAGTGTTTGCAGCCAAAGCCCCGCCACCAACAAACACCAGTGAAGCCCCATGTCTGTGGACTGGATCCAATGTCTCTGCAAGCCAGATCCAACCCACAGGCCTGAGGTTGCCAATTCTTGTCTTGGGTCATTTCTGTTTCAGATAAGAGGTAAAACTGAGGTCCTCACTTCATGTACTCACTAATGATCTCATTGCTTTCTTCATAAAACTTAGCATTGTGGTCAGAGCCCAGCTTAAATATATGTGCCATATTTTCCCTGTGGTTTCATTCTGCTAAGGTAATTTCCTTTACCTTCCTGTGGTTAAGCCTCTGTTTTATAATGCTATATTCCACCACAGAAGAAGCCTCATTTCAGCATGGGAGTTAAATGGTTTGTGTATATAATCAGGCAGGGTTCTTTAGATAGATGTGATATCATTTATTATACCAACTCAAAAGTTGGAAAAAAGTTATTTGCAAGCTTTTGGGTACAAACACCCTGCATCAGGCATAGGGGGACTCTGCTGATGTTGTGTTCTCCAAGGTAGAAAAGAAACTAATTTACAACAGGCACAAACCTGTGTATAGAACCTGCGTTCAGCACCCACTTTAAAAAGGATCCAGAGGTGCTTTTGAATAGAAGCTGTGTTTTCATGCATGCTAGCCATCAAGAGTGTATGGTCTTGTTTGTAGACGCATTTGAAAACACATGCATTACTTGGATTTCTATCCTCTGATTGTTGAAAGCAGTGCACCCACTATACAGACGGAGTAATAAGGAACAGAGATGCTAGATGAATATTCTCTGAAAATCAAGTCACTCGCTTGGATTTATTGGCCTAACTTATTTGCCAGAGTTTGAAAATATGTGCCTAAATGAATTGCTCAACATCACATGAGCCAAAGATAGTTCTGAACTAGAACTTGCAAGTCCTGATTGCTAGTCATTAGCCATGAGCACACACTCTTAAGCAAGACTTTTAAACAACACTTACCAGTTTCTTATTAGTTTTGATCTGGCCAGCACGGGTAGGAACAGCAGTGGTGTAGAAGTACAGACTTAAGCACAGACTGGCAACCTGAGTATGTACCTAGGGTCTCCAGAGGACTTGTGCAGCCTGTGCAGTACTAACTTGGGGTCTAATCAGATTCTTTTTTGACTCTGGAACATTTGATTGTGTTAGGGATCTTTTGCCCCCCATGCATCCAGGTCAGACATTGCACATGTCTCCATAAGCAAAGGCTGCTTTGGTTGGTTTTGTGCTGTTTGTTGGTGTCCGTGTCACTGGGTAAGAGCTGAAGACGGCACTTATTAGCCTGCTCTGGCTACTCCAATTAACCAGCAGCTGAGCCACTGCTCCACAGCTCCCAAGACAA
Source organism: Alligator mississippiensis (assembly GCF_030867095.1). Classification (NCBI taxonomy): domain Eukaryota; kingdom Metazoa; phylum Chordata; order Crocodylia; family Alligatoridae; genus Alligator; species Alligator mississippiensis. The sequence continues at coordinate 25,583,207 of NC_081833.1, forward strand.
ACCCAACCCCACCTTCACACAGAAGGGAGGTAACGGCACCGTGTAAAACCCTAGTCTGTTACCAAGGCAGCGGCTATGGTATCTCAGAGGCAGACATGAATTATGGCCGAAACATATGCCCCAAGGCTTTCTCCATAAAGCCCAGCCTGCAGTGAATGGGATCTGGGAGTGGGGCGTCGGCGGCAGCCGTAAATCGCCCTTGGAGCTGGCACACAGAGATGAGGCACGACTCTGTCCTCCCCGCCAAGGGGGGGAGGAGGGGGCAGTCGTGGAGATGGTGTGTGCTTGATGGGGGTGATGGTGCTGCATATCTTCAGGCTGCCAGGATGCACTCATGTGGAGTCAGCAGGCAGTGCTGCATACTGAGCAGAGGGGAGAGTTGACCTTGGACCTGTGCCTGCCTGCTGAATGTTATTCCCTGCCTCCCCTCCACTGTTCTCCAGCCTCCTTTTTTTTTCCTTCCCTTGCTCTGTATTTTTCTTCTGCTCTTTCCTTTTCCTTGCAAGCTTTTAGTAGAAAAACACTAATGCTTTGCCCAATTCCAGCAGAACACTACAGAAATCCTTCTCTCCGCCAAGCTACACCAGGAACTCAATGGGATTAAATGGTGCTATTGGATATTAGGTTTGTTTTTTAACCTGAAAGTGGAAACCCTCCATCCTGTAAACAAAGCTTGGCCAACCTGTGACATGTGCACCCCAACTGGCACACGCAGTCTCTGTGCGTGGCATGCGGCAGATCAGGGAGGGGGCAGGCAGCAAGGTGGTAGGGCAGGGACCAGAAAGCACAGCAGGAAATCAGGCAGGGAGAAGAAAGATTGGTCAGTGGAAGGGGACCAGTATGGCATTCGTTGAGGGTGCTGGGCTAATTTGTGGCACACCTGCCAAAAGGCTGGCAGCCACTGCTATGAACTGTCTAAACTTTCTGCCTCACAGGAACACTGCTCCAGAAAGTATTTCAGCTTCAAAGGTGAAGTGTCTCTGAGGCAAAGAGGGTCTAGTGGATAAGGCACGAGGCAGGGATTCTGGATACATGGATTCCATTCCTGGCTCTGCCACTGAGCTGTTGTGTAACCTCAGGCAAGTCATTTCTGCCTCTCCCCTTTTTTCTGCTTAGATTACAGGCTTTTTGGAGCAAAGAGATCTGTTCCAGTGTGCGTCTGTACAATATATATCACAATGAGGCCCTGATCTTGGAGTGGAGGGGGTAAGTATTAGACGTTATTATAATGCAAACAAACACATACAAAGGAAAATGGGTTATGAGAAATATAAAACAAATGGTTTTATGGCATCTAGGATGAAAATGTGCATCCAGATATTGGGGAGGAGAAGCCTTAGTGTCGTATTGGCCACGGACAGAGTTGTCCAGCTTCTTTGGGCTGTGCACTGTGGGCTGAAGGCCACACCACCCCTAAGGGTAATGATTGGAAACAAAAACTAGAGGAAGAAGGGGACATCCCAGAGACCTTGGTGGTCCAGGGCAGGAGGAAGAGATGGTGACAACAGCAGCTGCCAGGACAGGGAATGGAAGGGAGATGGCAACGGCCTGGAGGATGAGAGCCCAGACCTGCATGGGAATTGCATTGTGCTGAGGGGGTAAAAGTGCTGAGAGCCAATAGATCACGAGTTAGCCACTCTCGGGCTGCATGGGGCTTGTGGGCTGCCAGTTGGACAACCCTGGCCTAGGGCAAGCAGGGCGTGAGCCTGACTGAGAATTGTTAGTTGAGGCCTTCTTTGGTAGCTCTTGCTCACATCAGGGCACCTCCAATGACTTGCCTTAGTTCAAGTGCAAGGGAAAAGGTGGGGTGAGACTAGGCTGCTTCATTGCCAGGGCCAAATTAACTCTTTAGTGGGCCCTAGGCAAACAAACTTGTGGGCCCTGGGCTGGTTGAGACCCCCTTCCCACCCTGGCACTGCTAAGAAGCAGCTGTCATCGCAGCAAGACCAGCGGAGGGGAGGGGAGGGGAGGAGAAGGGAAGGGGGGCTGGTGGGGTCATTCATGCCACCACCTCAGAGGAAAGGACTGGGGCCCCCCACAGCTCAGGGCCCTAGGCATGTGCCTAGTTTGCCTATGTGTTAGTCTGGCCCTGTTCATTGCCTCAATGAAATGCAAAGCAATAAGCACATGTATACACAATATAGTGTAAAATGAAGCATGCTTGGTTATGTTGGTGTAAGGCTGGCTGGAACCCCACCAAAGTCTGTGAGTAAGGCTGGTGCTGAAGTGCTAGAAGAATTAAAGCATAATTTAGGTTTTAAAAATTAAAACTGTAATAATCTTAAGTGTTGTGACTGCCTCAGCAAGAGACATTACTTCTAATCAAGGGGTTTTATCTTGACAAGGTCCCTTTTGAATTCATCTAGGATTAAACAAACTGTGGCTACTTTAAAAATGATCCATGATTCAGAACAGAGCCTTAGTTCAGTGTGTATATGGGGAGGGAGGGGAGGGTAATGCATGGGTACGTGTTGGAAATAGTGGCCGTAAATGGCAATTCCCCATGTAACTTTTCTTCACAATCTGACTACTGGCTTCATCTTGGTGGTCTTCAAACTCCAGGGAACACCTCCTTCCCCACAGTAATGTTAGAGCAGGTTGAAGAAGGATTAAAAAGCCAAGTGTTATTGGCAAGACAGAATATGACTTTGTCTTGAAAGGGGATCAGGATTTCTGTTGACTTTAGAGAGGCCATGAACAGGCTCCCACTGACTTTAATGGGCTTTGGATGAGACCAGTGGTGCTCAACCTCCAGCTGGTAGGCCAAATCCAACCCATGGGGCCATGTCATCCAGCCCATGGGGCTCCCCACAGTTGCATCCATTTTCCCATGGGGGTGCTGTTGCAGCATTAATTGCTGTAGCTCCCCTGCTGCCAAATTCCCAGGCCCATGGGGAGCCCTGTGGACCAGATGACACAACCCCAGATTACATGGGCAAGCAAGGTCACTTCATGGGTGGATCCAGCACATGGGGTTGGGTCAGCGCACCCGTTTACACCTGTGGATTGACCCTGCACAGTGACCCCACACTGAATCTAGCCTGTAGATCGACCCTGGCCATAGAATCTGGCCCATAGACTAGACCTGCAGCATTCATCCAGCCTATGGGGCTGAAAGGTTGAGCCCCACTGGGTTAGACACATTTGTCATTGAGCCCCAAATGTTAGTGTGCAGGGCTCCATGCTTTTGTGCTACTTTAATTGGTAGAGTTGTTTAGTCATTGTTGAAACATTCAGAATTTTGTTGAGAAATAGCCAGGGCTGTTGGTGGAATCCCATCCCTTCCCTTTTTTGACCAACTCTAGTTAACAGATCCTAAAAAATCCACTACCCTGGTGACACTGGGTGATAGGATGGAAGGGCTGGTAGATTGAGAGGGGGAAACAGAGTGAAAGAGCTGTTAGGTTCCTTGCTCTTAGCTTGATAAAAACCCAACACCAGTCATAATGCAAGGCAAAGTTCCAAGAGATGGACCCCAAAATCATTGAAACATTAAACTTAAAGGGCTGTGGGATGGATTTCTTTACTACGGTTACTCATTCTAACACCAGTGCCCTTTCCTTACATCAACGCTGACCAGCTGATAAATGATAGCAGAAGCCTAAGATTTTTCAGGTTGGTTTCCTTGGGAGGAAAAATCACCAGTGCCAAATCTCTAGATGTCACCTATTTGATTTATGCACTTACAAGAGTTCTCGACTCTCAGCCCAATGCCTCGGCCAGTCCCTTTGCCTCAAGGATTGACTGTCTGCTGTCTTGGTCTCTGCTTAAACTCCTTTGCTGCTCACATAGCTCCATCTCTCTCATTATACTGCCCCTACACCAAAGCCTTCTCCAAAACTAACAAGATCAGTCTCCCCAAGGGTCAAAACCTAACCATGTTTTGTTTTGTTTCTTTCTGTTTTTAAAAAAAGGAAATCTGGAAGGTCGTGTGGTAGCATTACTTGGTGGCTCTCAGTATAAGTAGCCCTCCTTGTACTTACTCTTCAATTGTTCTGCATTGCTGGATGGAGAGACTTCTCAATGATAAGAGCCAAGAGCCATCAATTCTGTGTGGAACATAAGCAACATTGGGATGGTAATGTGTGGATGGGCTTTGAAATAAGCAACACTTGAGAGGTAAGATTTAGGGAGCAGCTGGATAGCAGGTATCCTGTAGAGTACCCAGGAGCTCTCACATTGGATACAGACTGAAGGTGCTGAGGTGTCTTGGATGCTGCCTGCCTGAGAGTCTCTGTTCTGAAGAGCTAAGAGTAGGCAAGACTACGATTGGAGGCAAAGAATGAATCATTATCCCATTTTACAGAGTCAGAACCAAGGTCCAGAGAGAAAGTAACTGATTTTGGTCACGTAGGAATTCTGGGATAGACACAGCTATCCTGGGTCCCCCAATAGTGCACAAAGTAGAGTGCTGTCCAGCCTAAAATACAGGATTTTGCCTCCCCTAGAAGGTAAGCTAGAAGGCCCCAGCAGGTGGGCAGCACTGACATTAGAACAAGACACAAAAGGATCAACAATGTGGGAGGCCTTGGTCCTACAGTGACTTCACTGCTTCTTCATATGAGCTTCAGGCTCTGTGTGCACCCATCTATTTCCCTGCACCATCTGTAGAAACAGACTGTTCTGCTCTCTGAAAGCAAAGTCCTCTAGAACAGTGTTTCTCAGCCTGTGGGTCATGACCCAAAAGTGGGTCACAAGAATATATGAAAGGGTCGCAAACAAACCTTAAAAATGGATTCTCCTTTAAAGGTGAAAAATGTGGGAAACTGGCTTTTCCTTTGCAGACTGTCAGAGTTCCAGCCTGCAAGGGGCTGCTTGGGCCTCCCTGCCCCAGCCCACACACCTACCCCCTGCCACACACAGTGGTGGGCTAGGGGTGAGGGACAGTGGATTGGGACTGGCCATTGATGTTTATGAATGGGTCCTAATACAAAAAAGGTTGAGAACCACTGGTCTAGAAATCTAGGCTAATTCAGTGTTAAATCAGACCTATGCAGTTCCCCTTGCACAGCAGAAGTACCATACCTGGACTTCCAATGCTTAGTACCTGGGTTATTAGGCAGCACTCAGGCACTGCATGACTGCATCCTGCATATTTTTGCCAATTTTCCCATCACATGGTCACCCCACCTGCCCTATAATAAACTAAACACAAGCCCATCCAAAACATCCAAACCCTTACATGAGATGTTTGTCTTGGGAGTGACCCCAAGCTGTCTAAGAGGTTTGCCCCAGTCTGCCCTTACAATGCTGCAATTCTGGAGGTTACTATACTCATACAGACATAGATCTCACTTCCTCCCTGCAGGGCCTGGATTCAACAAACAACTTGCTTATGCTTCTCTTCAAACAAGCTGGGCTTTTGTGCATACTAAGGGACCTAATTCCTATTGACTTTGAATGGGGTTTAGGCACCTAGCCCCTCTCCCTTAAGCTGCTTTGTAAACCTGTCACTTATGTGCCTAAGTCCTACAATGGGAAGTGAAATGGGCTGTAAAGTCAAGCAGGTGCGTAAATGCTTTGATGATTCGGGCTCTCAATGAGCCAGCTTTACCTTCAGCCAGATTGCAGGAGGGTAGGACCCCAGGTGAGAAGATGAACTCTTGCCAAATTGATACATTCAGTCTCTTACACGTTACCTCAAGTACCTGGGCATGGGGACCACTTTATAGGCAGAAATACTGTGTTGTAGGTGTGACGGATGTGGGAGATGCCTGTAATATTTTATGAATATTTTATGTTCCATCTGTCTCATTGTTATTGTGTCATTCACAATAGGGTTATGCAGGGTTAATTCCAGCAGGAGTTTCTTGTGCGTCTAGGGAGCAAGATTTTTAGATTGCACTATTTACCAATACTTAAAAAGGACAATGCAGGAGTCATTTCCTTTGAAGTTTACCTCTGACCACTCCGAGGCCAACTGTCTGGCTGGTAACCAGCTTGTAACCTCAGGGGGCCTGGCAACGGGAAATTGGAACAAAGAATATTGGAGTGGCTAAGAACGCAGCCCCAAAGCCCAGGGGAGAGACAACAGGGACTGAGCGGAAACGGACTAAACCCCAGCCTCCGAGTGTGGCGGTATATGTGGTGAGGCAGTCCTGCCTAAATTGTTAGGTAAGATCAGTAAGGCATAGGCCTTTCATTGTGAAGAGAGCTCTGCTTTATTGTTATGCTTTGTTCAAATTAGACAATACTTTTTGTTTTGCTTTGAGTCATCTCCTAGTCACAGCTCCTGAATGAAAAGGCTTGAAGGCTGCTAAACCCAGTGGAGCCTGCTGAGCAATCATGGTTGATACCTAGGAGGGTGAGGCCAAAACCCCGTGGGACCAAGATGGGATTCTACCCTGGGGTTATAGGCAAACAGCCTAATGTTTGAGGGGTGTACAATCGAAGATGCAGGCAGCCCTGGCTCTGTGACAGTGGGACACAAAACTGAATCTACACAATAAATGTAAATCAATCTGGGGCCTAACTGAGCCTTGTGTGAAGTCATACAAAAAATAAGGTTTAATAAATGAAAAACTACCAAACAGTTGGGCAACATCCTTCCACTGGGGGCAGCAGTGTTTAGGGTTTGGTATTGCCCCTCACACCCAAGTAGTCATTAGTCATTTTGGCCTTTGGGTGTTGCTTCTGCTGCTTCCAAGGTGACCTGGGAAGGGCTCCGAGGCAGTCTAACTGCAGTACCATGCAGCGGTTTGGCTCATTATGGCAAAATGGCTTGTACTAAGGAGCTAAGGTTCCCTAACAGCTGGTTCCTAAATGAAGGCTTCAATGGAGAAATAGGAAAGGGTGCCAACAGGAGGGTATTACTGACTGCCCTCAAGCTTCTTTTGAAACAGTGATCTAAGATCTGTTGGAGTACAAGGAATCCATGGTTTTCCTCCTTTCTTCCCAGTATTTCTGTGCACTGCTCCCCCTCCCAGCACACTGTAGTACTGTATCCAACAACCCTGATACCTAGAGTGCTGAACTAAGAGTTGGGAAACTTGAGCCCAGTTCCCAGCTCTGACACTGAACAGCTCAGAGGTCTTGGACTACTCAAGCTAAGTCAATATTGCTCCTGAGGATCAATCCTGAGGCCAGAGAAAGCCCTTACCCACTGATCATCTATACTGGAATCTCATAGAGCAGTGGTCTCCAACCTTTTTAAGTAGATCACCTTTGGCATTTAAAAGCAACCTAAGATCAACCATGCGCCGCCGCCTCCCCCCCACCTAGCAGGTAAGTCTGTGGGGAGGTAAGGGGGGGGCAGGTTGAGGCAGAGGGAGAAAAAATTATTTGGAGGCATGCCTCCACAGCAGGTAAGTCCCAACTGGCCGGGGCCCCACTTACCCCTGCTCCTCCCTCTGCAGCACTGTCCCTCACTGCAGGGCCCTCAATCTAGCCTCCTCCACAGACTGACCTGCTGAGCTGGGGTGCATGCACACGGGCAGTCAGCCCCCCACCCCAGCCTTGGATCGACTCCAAGAGGCTCCAAGATCTACCACAGGAGGCTTTGAGATCTATGGGTGGATGGAGATCCACTGGTTGGTGACCGCTGTCATAGAAGCAGAGTGGACAGATTAGTTCCAAGAAGGACTTTGCTCAAAGCAGCACAAGTTGGACAACTGTGGTGTGTGCAAGGGGAGGGGCATTTGTGTGGTGAAGGATGCCCTCATGATGAACCCCAGATATGCCCTTAACCACTTTGTGCCTCTGCTTCCCTGTGTCTGTCTTGCCAATTTACAGTGTAAACTCTGGGAGTGTCCCTACAGCAGCGAGGACACTGGGGCCTCTGGGCTGTACTATAATGTAAATGAAGCAGTCCATAGAAGTGTATATTTGATTGTGCCTTTGATTCAGCATGTATGCTAGCCCTTGGTGCTCTGTTAGAAGCTCACCATCTCAGTCCTTGCTGCTGGGCCAGCCTGAAGAAGCACCTGTCCCAAATCAATACAGCAGCGCTGGGCTCTGATTAGATACTGGGAAGGGCTGGCAATTTACATAGAAACTAGGCCTCTTGCCATCTCCAGAGAAGATGGTGCAGGAATATCTTGTGATCCATTTCTAGGGCAATAGAATATTGAAGAATATGAACAATACAGGCAAGAAGGCAATGGTTGGTAAATCCAACCCAAAGTGTGTAGAACAGAAGTGGGATGTATGGAAAGTCTTATACCAAGTAACTCCTTTGCAGCCTCTTTCAGTAGGGAGCCACTGGGCCCAAAGCATTTGGCCTTTTCTTATGACCCTCTGCAAATACATCACATAGCTGAGCTTTGCAGTGTTGACTTTTGCCACGCACTGCTTCTCTGAGTGGCAATGCAGGACAGCCTCACCCTGTGCTATGAATCTAGGGGAAGTATTCAGGCTTAGAGGAATGGAGCATCCATCCTTCCAGCAAAGAGGCCCTGCTAGAAGATTTCAGATAAGCAGTGTGAGCAGCATGGGGCTTTGGTTTGGTACTGCAGTGGTAAGGCAAGTTTGCAGGGTAGATGTACATTGCAGAACTTGCAGAGGTTCGTGAAAAGCGTTCTTGGTGTAGGAAGCACCAAGTCAGAGACCCAGGCTGGAGTAGGAGGGGCATTGCATGCTGGATGGACTAAGATATGTTATTTGAGCTGTGTAGGGGCTGAGATAATGGGCTGTGGGTCAGGACTGAGGGGCATCAGCAGAACTGTTGGGGATGGGGTGGTGAGCACAAGACTGGCCTGGCAGGAACCAGGCTCTGGTTTGGGAGAGGGATGTAGGAAACCCAGGACAAGAATAGCCTGGGAGGTTGTTCATTTGACTTGAGGTTTAACAGCAGAGATGTGTGTGAGGGACCTGAGATTGGGACAGGAGGCTGGAATGCAAAAAAAAAATTGGCTCCGGGGTCGGACCCAGAGGGTAGTAATTGATGGAAGTCACTCATCGTGGTGTCCTGTGACCAGTGGGGTCCCCCAGGGCTCTGTCCTTGGACCCATACTGTTCAACATCTTCATTAATGATGTGGACACTGGAGTTAGAAGCGGACTGGCCAAGTTCGCCGATGACACCAAACTTTCAGGCAAAGCATCCACACCAGAAGACAGGCGGGTGATCCAGGCTGACCTGGACAGGCTCAGCAAGTGGGTGGATGAGAATCTGATGGTGTTCAACGCTGATAAATGCAAGGTTCTCCACCTTGGGGAAAAAAAACCCGCAGTATCCTTATAGGCTCGGCAGTGCTATGTTGGTTAGCACTATGGAAGAAAGAGACTTGGGGGTCATCATTGACCACAAGATGAACATGAGTCTGCAATGCGATGCTGCGGCTAGTAAAGCGACCAAAACGCTGGCTTGCATCCATAGATGCTTCTCAAGCAAATCCCGGGACGTCTTTCTCCCCCTGTACTCGGCCTTAGTGAGGCCGCAGCTGGAGTACTGCGTCCAGTTTTGGGCTCCACAATTCAAAAAGGATGTGGAGAAGCTTGAGAGAGTCCAGAGAAGAGCCACACACATGATCAGAGGTCAGGGAAGCAGACCCTACGATGACAGGCTGAGAGCCCTGGGGCTCTTTAGCCTGGAAAAACGCAGGCTCAGGGGTGATCTGATGGCCACCTACAAGTTTATCAGGGGTGACCACCAGTATCTAGGGGAACATTTGTTCACCAGAGCGCCCCAAGGGATGACGAGGACGAATGGTCACAAACTACTACAAGATCGTTTCAGGCTGGACATAAGGAAGAATTTCTTTACTGTCCGAGCCCCCAAGGTCTGGAACAGCCTGCCACCGGAGGTTGTTCAAGCGCCTTCATTGAACACCTTCAAGATGAAACTGGATGCTTATCTTGCTGGGATCCTATGACCCCAGCTGACGTCCTGCCCTTTGGGCGGGGGGCTGGACTCGATGATCTTCCGAGGTCCCTTCCAGCCCTAATGTCTATGAAATCTATGAATGCAGATGGCAATTCCAGTGCATCAGCAGCTATGGTGAGGACACCCTAGGCAGGAAAACAGGAAGTGCTGTGGTATCAAAAATGAAGTGTTGTGACAAAGCGCAACAAAGTGGCACTTTGTACAGTGCTGGGCTGTACTAACGACTTCTTCAGTCCCTTCCCCTTCCCAAGATCTCCCCAGCTCCTGGAAAAAGCAATAATCACAATGGAAAGTTCTCGGGGCAGCTACCCAGCCCCTGGTCCACTCCCATCCATCGCCCCACCAAGGCCCTGGACCTCCTGGTCAACCTCCTCCTGGCTCTAGCCAAGCTTGTCATCTGGCTATCCAGGCGGGAGGCTCTGGCCGGGAAGGCTCCCGGTGACCTCAGGGTGCTTTTCCTTAGTGTCCTTCGTGCACGTCTCCAGGCAGAGCACCGCTGGGCAGTAGCAACCGGCAAGCTACCTCAGTTTGTGAGCCGGTGGGTGCTGCCTGGGGTGCTCTGCTCGGTGTCCCCCCCAGGGAGCACTTGTTTTGGCCCTGTGACCTTGCATGTGCACGCCCTGTTTTCTCTTTTGTTGTCCCCAGATACTCGGTTGGTGTTTTTAAGGCACTGGCCGCCTGAACCCAGTGGCGGCACCTGAATTTTAACCTGCAAAACATCAGGTGGCTCGTCTGGACCTCCATCGCGGATCCAGACGCCATAGAGAAACACCGGCCACCCATCCAGCAGCAGCCCCAAGAACTGTTGCGGTTTCTGCAGGACTTTTTTTAAGGACACCAAAGAGTCCCATCTCTGCCTCCAGGCTTGGGATTTGGCCCCTGGTAACCAGTACAGGAGTCTGTGTGACAAGGACCTAGTGTCCCTGCTTGTTAGACTTGCGATGAGCAGCAGAGAGAGAGATAGCGCAAGGGAAAGGACGTGTCAAATCAATCATATTTAAACAAAAGCCTGTTCGGCCCAAGGGTCCTTTTAAAAGCTGCTTATTTAATTAAAAGTCCCATTTTCCATATTTATGGCCCTTATTCAGTTAAATATTAACCGCCTGGGCCAGGGCTGGTTTATTCTTTGGGAAGAGGAAGTGTGGGGAGGTTCATTATTTCTGCCTGGATTTATCAGATAGCCCAGACACCAGACAGATGGATCAATGAGGGAGCGCACGCTCTCCACATGCACGCTCACTAAAGCTGCTGGGGAGGCGGGAGGGGGCAGGCTGGGAATTTGTTTCCTAAAGCCTAGTGCCCTTTGTTGTGATGGGTCACATCCCAGAACTACTGCATGAGTGGGGAAGAGGGGAATGAGATGTAGCTGGGCAGGATGGGCACTTGGTCCATTATGAATTTCAGAAAGAATAAAACCCCCAAGGGATAAGCAAATGATGGTGCAAGACTGGTACCAGGCTCTGGCTTGTCCCTCTGGTTAGGGAGATGGGGACCAGTTTAAGAGGCCAAGAGGAGCAGAAGATATCCTGAACCAATTTGTTGGGGGAGGCCTATCATAGTGGAGGAGCAAAGAAAAAGGAGGATTCATTGTGGCCCTAGGGGAATGACCTGGTAAGCATTGCATCAGGAAGGGGGTTTGTACTGTGAGTTAACAGCTAAATTGATGGGCACAGATGGCCTGGACAGCCTGCCCTGGAGGGATCTTCAAACACATACCCAGCTGCAGGAGCTGCACCCCTTTGAAACCCAGCCAGAAACCAGGTATTTACCCAGACATTTCTAGTCAGGTACTTGGCTGGATGTTGATTTTGAGATGGGTGGATGCTGGGGAGGCTGAGCTGGTTGCTTTTCTCTTATTCAGGAAGTCTCCCAAGTCGGGGAAGCTGGATCTAATAGCACATTTCCACCCCAGTGTGAAAAGACCAAGGGTGGGGTTAGTGCTGGCCAGCATGTTGCCTTGCTGCTTTGCCAGACCCTCTGACTTAGCTCTCTCCTTGATTCACTTAATTTGCCCAGCTGATTATAATGTTCTGGCGTATGAAGTTTCAGAGTTTCATGGCCATTTTGATAACCATATTCTACTTGATTACTGACTTACAACCAGAGCTGAGTGAAACCGTTTTCTTGCTATACAGAAATTGTTGTGCAAAAAGATGGTCCCCCTCCACTTTATAATGAAACTTTTTGCAAAACAGAAACAGTGACCTGATCCAGAATAGTTTAACAGCCAGGATATTTACTTGGTGAGTAGGTACTCCAAGTTTTTTAAGTCGTCTTTTTCTGAAAAACCTTTCCCCAAGACACTAAAAACTGGTATGTTACTGTGGAAAATGTTGGTTTCATCAAATCAGACTTTTCTAACAACAAAAAAAGTTGTATCAGAAAAGTTCTCTCTCGGGGACCGTGCTAGTGGCACCTGAAATGGGACCATAAATGAGACATTGGACACAGGTGGGCTGGTTGGCCGTAGTAGCTTGCTGACATAAATGTTATATCAGCTCCAACAACGTGCCTCTGTGCACATTCTTTTACAGCATTTGATGAAGTGAGCTGCAGCCCAGGAAAACTTGTGCCAGATGCATACACACTGACTTTGGTCAGTTTATGAGGTGCAAACCTACCCTGCCTTCTTCTAGAAAAGTTCCCAATCAGTGCTCAAAGTGTTTGCCCAGCTGATGTGTTTTTAAAACTCATTTGAGGAAAGCTCAAATCTGGGCAAAGCTCTTCAGAAGAAGAGCCACTGCTAGCAGTCTTAGACCATACCCCATATTTGTGAAAAGGAGGTGAAATGTGGAATAAAAGCCCAGGTCTGTGCTGGGCTTTGAACTTTGTGATGGTGAACTATCACTGGGGTGGAACAAAGCAAAGCCCGAGCAGCTGGTTCCTATTAGCCACTAATTCTTTCAGAGTCTGCTAGGAGTGGGAGGAGACTAAGGACTATGGAAGCTGAGCCCAAATGGCTCTAAGGCTTAGTGAGATAATACTGAAGGAGGCTGGAATACTCATGTGGTGCTAAGGAAAAAAACCCTAGAGAGGGACAGAAGGAGTAATAGTCACCTTAGAGAAAAGGTGTTGAGTTTGGGGAGAGCTGAGCAAAGGCTATGGCCTGCCTGTCTAGGAAATGTTGGAGAACTCATGGAGAAATGGGCTTGAGGCTTTGAGTACAGACAGTGGCAAGCCTAATGCTGAAAACTGCTTTTAGAAAAGGTTCTACCTTCGCTTTGGCTCCCCCCACCTTTGGTGTTCGGCTGAATTGCCTTGGTCTTAGGCAAGAACTTGATGACAGCTGTATTTGAAAAATAGTGACTAATAAGTAACCTTGTAGATTGGTTATAGGAATAGGATTCAGGGGATATCTCTTCTAGTCCTAAGTCCACTGTCAAACCTTGTTTTAGTTGCTTCTCCTTGGTCCTTTTCATTCCTCCCATGAGTGTCTCCCTTGAGTGTACTTGTGTACCTGAATGCAAGTTCTTTGAGGTAGCATCTGCTTCTTACGACCTGTTTGTCTGAGGTCTAGCAGACTGGCAGAGCTCTGGTCATGACAGAGGCCTCTATTGCCAACAGCAAACAACTGTTATTAAAAGTGACTTTGCCTTCAGCTACCACAGTTGCAGTTCACTAAGCTAAGCTTCTGGAGTTTTGTGCCACTTATTCCTTCCCTCATGATAGGAAAGAGAGGGGACTCAGCAGTAATGAATTTGAATGCAGTTCTTTACTGGAGCTGGTGGGTACAGGCCCAGTGACTGTCCTTGACTCTAGTTCCAGGAATGATTGATGGGGCCTGAGCTGCCTAAATATCATCACACAGGGTCTTTCTGAGACCTTGTTTGGATGAAATATGCACCTGGTGGCTTTAATCAGGGTTCATGACTGTTGTGCTAGGTACAGCACGCATGGAACGAAAAGATGCCTGTTATGTTTTTAGAGGCAGGGATGCAGGATTCAGCATGGTTCATAGTTTGGTCTAGTTTGTGCTAAGAGCACAATTCTGAAACTACTTCAGCCAGAAATGCTTTGAACCCAAATTCCAAATCCCATTTCAGATCCAGTTCAAAGGTCAGTGTAGACATGGTTCTTACTAGGAAATAATGTGGTGCTGTAGATGCATACCTTTTAACCTGGTTCATAAGACTGCTTCTGCCTTGGGATAGGGAACAGGGCTGTATGTGTGTTGCCTCTGTCACCTTTGGTGAATCCAAAGGGTTCCTGTTGGTTATTTAGACCATTCCCTTGATTGCTGTGGTTAAGCAGGTATTGTGCACCCAGCTGCAAAGTAACATGGTAGAGCCTTCCTGTTGGACTGAGCAAGCCAAGTCAGTTGGAGAAGACATGGGCCCTCTATGGTAATCAGCATGACTGCTTTTTATATATGGACTTCTGGGGCAGGAGTCATCTTGTGTGCTGTTCATGGGGCTCTGGTCCATCATTATAGCTTCTTCTGCAGTTGTTTTCATCACTCTTTTGCGCCACCCCCCTGCTTGCTTCAACCGTCTCCCTTCCATTTGGGCAAAATGAATAGGTGTGCTTGAGAAATAATGCACAAAGAAGTATGACTGAGAAGCAGGCACTTCTGGTTCTTCCAGATGTCCAGTGGGCTGTGGTTCACTGGCCCACTAAATGCAAATGGTCATTCTGAAGTGTCAGCATTGACTGTTTCTACTAATAGGCAGCACCAAGCACAGTGGTGGGAGATGGTCACCTCGAGGGCAAGGAAATTATCTCAAATTCTATAGGCCAGAGACCTTTTGCTCTAGGCACATCCTAAAAATGCCCCCCAGGGAAAGACTGTCCCTGTGTGAACAAGGGGATGCTTATGTGGAGGATACAATAGCTGCTGTTATCATTCCCCCAGCCAGGAATGGGAACTTACTCCCAGCTCTTGTTGTCCCCTCACCTTTCTCATTTTTTTTTATCTCTTGTACAAGAAGTATGGCAAGCCAAAATCTAAATGTCAGACTGCTCAACAGCATCCCTCAGCACCCTTGTGCTGCCCTGGGATGCTGAGTTACGCAGCCCTGCTTGGAACGACCATCAAGTGATCCTGAGCCGGGGATGACAATGGCGGGTGAAAGTGCCTCTCTTGCTGGCCCATTGTGGGCCGAAAAATCCATGTCTCATTTTCATATCTAGCGAAATAAAATGACACCAGACCACACAGCCGAGCCCCAAAGGGAGACCTGTATGTGCATGTGTAGGGAAGGGGGGGTGGTGTGGGTGGCAGGGCAAGTAATGAAATAGAGCTAGTCATTTTCTCCTGGGACGTAGGGTGGGAATGGTGTTTGGAGGGGGGAGAAGGATAGAAAGAAAACCGCAGGGATGGTGGAGGGAGAGAGAGAGACACCAGGTTATCAGAGAAGTGTGAAGACAATAATGCAATCTGACATTTCTGAAATGAGACCCCCTGGTTGCCCAGGCAACGGCTCACGTGGGAGCAGTTCCCGGGAGACGGCTCCGAGATGTACTATAAATGATGTTTGATTAGAATTTAAATCATTTAGGCGGAGAGAAGATAGGCCTTTTGTCAGCAAGGGGACCTCTGGGGGGTCAGCTGCCGAGCAGCTGGGCTCGAGTGTATTAGCCCCGGCCGCGTGTAACGCTGGGGAAGGGGTGAAGGGTCGTTCAGGAGGTTGATTACTTTTGCCCTCTCCTTCCTATGAGTTTACAGTAACCTTTCCAGCTGGACAAAGTGGGATCTTGAGACCAAAGCAAATACTGTACCAAGGGGAGGGAGTGACTGGAGAAGGGCGGTGTGGTATGGTCTCACTTTGGTAATGTAATGGGATTCTCAAAATCAACTTGAATGGATGTATCAGACTAGATTCCAGCCAGTGTAAAGCAGCAAAGATCCATTGCAATGGTGATTTTATGCCATTGGAGAATTTGGCCCATATTTTTCTGTAGTGGATACCAACATGATCCCTAGATAAAATAACAATAGTATTTCTACATAAAGTTTTCCTCCCTATGAAGTTCTAAGGAGTCAGATGTGCAGCCTACTGTTACCTCACTAGGTATTGCACCTCTTGTGGCAGAGAAGAGACAGGGCTGGGTTCTGTCAAGCTGCTAGACAGAGGCCCTCTTTAAGTCCTGGCCTTGTCACTGAAAGAACAACTAGTTCTGTAGTTGCTTTTGATATTTGTTGCTCAGTGTTTGATCAGCAGGGCATCCTATAAACACCATATTTGCCTCTTCTGAGATGAGCCTCTGGATCAGCAGGCACGTAGGTGGCTGAGCTGGTAGGTGGCTATGCTTTGCAGAAGGCAAGGTCCTCAGGAAAAGTTAAACTTTCCAACAAAGTCTGGAACTCACGCTTGCCAAAACCTTGCTGAATCTGACTCCCTGTAAGGCTGACACAAGCAAAGCATCTAACACGTGTGTGAACGGCCCCTGTCCATATCAACCTGACATTAACTCTGAAGACTAACGAGGGCAGCTGTTAATACTGTTTTCTGTTTTGCTGCTGATCATTTTGATGGCACTGAATGCATCCTATGGACCCCAGCCTCACTCAGGGGATTCTCTGGCCTTGTGTGAGGTGAGATGGGCAAGCTGAGTGGTTTTCTCCAACCATAATCTTTGCCCTAACCTCATATCCATATGAACACTATATCCCCCCACATTTTAGACTTCAAAAGCCGATAATGTTAAAAAACACCATCTTCCATTTCCATTCCCCTATCTGTTTCAGGACTTGGAGTGGGTACAGAAAGCAGACCTGTTTTAGAATTTGGAGCCTGAAAAGAAGCGGGGAATAGTGGTAGCGTTCTAGGGCACTCGATTTGAATGAGACCCCTCTAGTTATATTAGAAGGGCGCAGTGTCAGCAGGCAGCCTGGCCCTTGTTCTGAATCCCTCAATCCTGGCTACAGGCTTCTAGCCTGACAGCCCACAAGAGGCCAGTTACCAAGGTAGTGCCAACTGGATGTCCCTGGCAAGGGATACTTGGAACTCTTCTTTGCAATGCGTTGTGTTACAACTCTAGGGACTTAGAGGATCCAAAATGAGTCACTGTCATAAAACTCACATGAGCAACCAAAAGAAGCAAGAGAAACAGGCCTGCCATTTGTGTTAGTCCCAATGGGATGTTTGCAGGGCCTGCACTCGGGTACGACGTCCTTGTACAAATGCAACCCACTGGTGCATGTTTGTTCCAGCTCCTAGCATGTGCCAAGTCCACAAAGAATAGGAGTCTTTTACACCCTCTGCTAGAGCACCTTGCTGTTTAGCCTGTAGCCACTCAGGCTGGCATCTGAATGGGGATCTATCAGTGGGTTATACAACATCAGAGCACATTGGAATCATGTTAGCTTCCTGTAATGAGATGCCAAGAATTCTTGCAGAGTGGAATACAGACCCATCAAAATTAAGCTGTGAAACCCAGCCAACTTGAGGAAACTTAAGTGTATGGCTGATTCTTTATGCTGACCTTGCTGTCCCACTGGCTGCAGTAATATTACATGAGGAGACAGCTTGGCCCTTTTATGATGACTCTTTATCTAGTTCCTTTTTAGTATATGAATTGCATGCTGGCAGAAAGTCCTGGATTAAGTGTCCTGGAAACTGTCCATCCCCAGAGCAGGTAGAACACAGGCAACAGAGCTGAGCCTTCAACTCCTTGTGCCAACGCATCATCAACCATGATGTGACGGGACCAGAGCTGAAAGGGTGCTGATAGTTTACTCTCCACTCCTATCCTTTGAGTTATTCCTGAGGCTGCCAACAAGGGTACTAACTGTGGAGCCACCAAACGTACATTTGTTGGAAACAATTCTTGGTTGTTGGGTTAAGGTCAAAATCAACAGCTGATTGGAAATAGGATGTGGATCCTAACCCATTCCCCTCAGGCATCAAGTGGCCCAATTGTGAGTTAAGATTTAAGCAGATTGTCTATTCACTTAAAAATGTAAAAGACTTACAGTAAAGACAAGGCTATTTCTGAAAGTGGGTGTGTACAGTACATATGATGTAAGAGAATGGGGAATTAATCTTGCATTAGTGGTGCTAAAGGTGGAAGAGCAACCTTTGTGAGAAGAGGCAGTTCACTATGAAATTGTTAAATTGCTGGATCTTTAATGCCAAGTGTTTTGTTTCAGGGGTGTAGGTTGTAGCCGTGTTTTGTTTCTTTGTTTAGAGCTTGTTTTTCAACCCCCTGAAAATACCATTTTATTATGAAATTAGAGCTAAACTAATAGGTCTCCACATACATTCATCTAATGAATTTAGCTTCCATTTGGGCCATCCATGAGGGAATTGCAGTTTCCTCAAATGTATTGATTACTTCAGTGTGTTCAACAAAGATCTCGCCAAACTGTTTCTAAGCATCTAAGTTGATTATGAGTATATTCACTCCAAGTTTTGGGTTAGTTGAGATTGCTCAGTAAGTTTCATGGTACAGCTCAGTCTGAGCAGATGAGTGTTTGCTCACTGCTCGTCCCAGGACTTGAACATGCCAACCTGAATTGCTTGCACACGTGACATTGACATTCCTTTTCTGCCAGTGTGTTATCCATCAAAAATGAGTGGCCAGAAGAGGAATGTGATGAAAAGGAAAAAAGTTGTAGAAGTGAGTCAGGCAGCCCTGTTGATTTGGAGATTTGAGCTCCAAAGTGGTTGCTGCTTTCAGTATATCACTGCAGAACCATAGCCATTTTGAGCAGAACTGTGGACTTTGCTATGAATGCAATCAGGTTTGCAAAGTCTACAAGGACTTTTGTATTCTGATTCAATGGAACACCCTCTGACCTCACTTCCACTGGCATAAGCCAGGAGTGATTCAGAGGTCAGTGGAATGGCAATTCCCATAAAACAGCAAAACTAGAATAAGAATTGGTGCCAGTATGCATATTATTTTTAAACAAGAGAGGAAATGTATTGCAGGCTGTTTTGTAGGTGAGTGTGCATGAGGGAAAACTGCTGTAGTAAATGGGTCCTGATACAAAGAGATATGTATAAACTATTAAACTCTTTGGGTCATTCGATTCTTTGGTAAATATATTGGTCTGTAGAGCAGATACAGTATTCTTTGTGCATGACTTGTGCAACGCTCTTGTACTTCTTACAGGGCACACAAATATATTTTTACATTCCCTTCAAGCTCACACATGTATATTATATCCTTTGCATTTGCATACATAGCACCCGCTCATAGATAGACTACATTCCATCGAAGTCTGCCCAAGTCTAGATGGTCTGTTTCTGTATCCAGTGGCCCACAAGAGAGTTGATGTAGCAAGCATTATATCCAGCTGCCTTTGACTCCTAGGGACGTTAGTCCATTTATGGCTGGGTTGACTGAAGGCAGTCTCTGGTGCAGGGCTTGAATTCGCAGTTCTGGCATGAGATGCCTTAGCTGTTCTGTCACTTCAGAATATGTGGCTTGTGAGTATGCTGTATTACAGATGTATAGCATACAGCATTCATGCAATTAATGCATACTGCATTCAATGTATTCATATATGTAGCACATACATGTCAAAGCAAGCATGTCTGTAATACAGGCAGGTCTTTATTCTACATTTTTGGAAGGGAATGGGACTTCGAGGTTGAAAGATGCACTAGGGATACAAGCTGCTTGCATAGAAACGCAGCTGATCGTAATTAAGGAAACCTCCTTTGTGTACAATAAGGTCATACCTGGAAAGCCACAATGCCAGTTGTTTTGGAGATGGGAAAGACTGTAAACCCCTGTGGAAGTAAGCATTTATAATACAGGATATGTGATAATATATTAACCAAATGCATACACATCTAATCTAGGAACTTGAAGTACTTTCAGTGGTTGTTTCCCTGGTGCCATGTTAGGTATGCTGTGGGTACCTTATAATAAGGGTTGATTGCATCTAGCTGGAAATCTAAATGTAACTTACACAGTGAAAAACCTAAGCAACAGTTGCTGGTAATCTTTGCACCAAAACCTCTGATGGAGAGGTGTTGCAGTGTTACTGTAGCTGTGATGGAAGAAGCTTGTCTTCTTTTACCAGGGTTTCTTTAGGAAGGCTTCACTTTCTTTGTTACTGTGTATGAACTATGGATGAGTTTGGAAGCTAGCATTTACCTCTATATAAGGAAAAATCATAGTTCTCTATCAGTCTTTCTTGCATTCCCCCTTTTCAGTGCTCTGATCAGGTTGGAAGCCTTATTTTAATTGAAAGGACTTCACTCTGTTTCTGCATGTGTCTGCTCTTCCCCTGAAGTGACTCCCCTGCACTTCTAGAATGAAACCTGCCAGGGGGTGGGATGGCAGCAGAGAGCTATTTAGATACGTGGAGAGTTGTATGCAGTGAGAAGTGATGGTAAGATGCCGTAACATTAGGATGGGGTAGATTTTTGTGTCCCAGGCTATATCCTCCTGTATTAACATCAAATGCTCACCTGAGTGGCTGGAGATGACAGTTCTGTCTTTCCTAACTGCATGCAGAGTACAATAATGCTTGTGGCACAGAGCCATGTGCAGAGGAGGTGTGGGACAAATCCCAAGAGGTGGGACTGTGCCTCTGAGAGGGGAGAGAATGAGGTGGCAAGAGCTTAAAGCATCTCCAGTGCTGGGGGCACAGCTGTATTTGTCAGCACTGCTGACGGTCAGATCTGTTTAATTGGGCACTTGATAAAAGTGTAAACTTGTTACAGGAAAGGGCTTGCTGTTCGACAGGCATGCACCTGCTGGGTTGCACAGGGAAGGCCTTTGCTAGCTTTTTGACACCTGCATGTCCTGATGCATCATATATAAGAGTGGCTGTGGATCTCCTAATCCACCCCACAGGGCACACCTGATGCAGTAGTGGGAAGTTGGAAATTAAGGGGCTCACATGCTAAGATGTATGTTACAGGGAAAAAGAGCTCCAAATACCCCAGACTCATGCTACTGAAGCCCTTACCAAGCTTATACCTTACTATTCCAACAGCTGACCATCTTGGCCAATTATGCTGCTGCCCCATTATCACCCACATTGGACAAGCCTCAGCTTGCCTCATAAGTTGTAGCTTGGAGGAAATTGAACTAAAAACTGTTATGGCGTGTGAGGGGCTTTTAATTCACACTGAATTGTTTTGTCTTGCAAAATGGTAGGCTTGCAAATTCTTTTGCATGTCCAGTTCTCATAACAGATGATTGCATTTGGACAAATACCTGATATGAATCTTAGACTTGGCTATAGAATATTGACCCTGCTGCACAGTCAGGGATTTTCATTAGAGATGGACCTTGGCTTTTGTGATACAGATCCATAGCCCAACTTTTGCACTGCAAGCTAGTGCTTGGATCCAGGATAGTGGACAGTTCCTTTCATCTGTTGTGGACAATTAAGCTTGGAATCAGATCAATCCTCACCATGTTTCTTTTTTTCTTGTGTGTGTGGGGGGGGGAGGGCAGGGCAGGGCAGGGCAGGGGCGAAGGAAGATTGGATCGGGATATGCTCTTGGTCAGTTACCATCTCAAATAAAATGAACCTTTATCTCACCCCAAGCTGCCACCCAGAACTGACCTAAAATTATGACTTCATCTGGAGTATTTAATGTTTGTCTGTTTTGTGTGGTCTCTGCACTGCCCAGCTCTGTCTGGGAAGGGGTGAAATGTTACCCACTGGACAAAGTTTCTTCCCAATGTACCAAACCTTTGAGCCTCCCAAGCTTTGGGGTTAGATGAATTACTAACCCCAAAGACTCCAGCTTCATCTCGAGAGGCTCAAAGGTTTGGTACATTGGGAAGAAGCATCTGAATGCATGTTCCTCTGTACCGGTCAGTGAGACTTTTGTGGGCCAGTCATTGCTCATTGCATGATGTTGAATGACACTTCCAGTGTGGTAAATACAAGTGCTTCTGCAGAGGTGAAAAAGCATCCCCCACTGCCTGCCTTTCAGAATGAGCTGCAAGTTGATGACAATTCCCCTCTCACACAGGCTGGAAAAGTTGCTCCTAGGCCGCTCTCTGTCACTACCCAGCCCCCACTCCACTCTGTCTGTATGATCCTAATCCCATTCTCTCAGCTCGTGCCCATTCTGCTCCCTGACATGGACCCCTGCCTCACCTTTCAACCAGGTTCATAGAATCGTAGGAAAGTAGGGCTAGAAGAGACCACACGAGATCATCTAGTTTAGCTCCCTGCTCAAAGCAGGATCATCCCAGCCAAATGTCTGTCTAACCTGTGGTAAAAAATGTCCAGGGATGGAGATGCCGCAGCTTCTCTAGGTAACCTGTTTCAATATTACCACCCTTATAGTGAGAAAGTTCTTAATCCCAACCTAAATTTGAGTCCATTGCTCCCAGTCCTCTCCCTTACAGCCACAAAGAAAAGCCCATCTCCATCCTCTTTACAATTGCCCCTCAGGTATTTGGAACTTGTTTTCAAATCCCCCCTCAGTCTTCTTCTCTGTGGCCCACTCTGTTGGTCCCCTTTCCATCTGTCTGATACCCACTCATCTCTCAGCCAGCACCTGTCTCTTTCCCAGTTGGCACCTTTTGCCTACTGAGCAAGAAGTAAGGATCTCAGTGCATCACGTGCACATTGGGAACAGGTGGTTTTTAAACACAGTGCACGATGGTCAATTTGCCGAGAGAAATTGCTTGATGCTTATATATAAAGATTCCTCTTGACAGCGTTTTGAAAACAACCCCTTTGCTTCCCCCACCCCCCCAAATCAAACTGTTTTCCTCCTTAGTGAATAAGGGTTAATCACATGCACCTCGCCCAGCAGCTGAATGGGACCAAATTTAATCGGAATATTTTAATCGCTGCCATGTGCATGTCTTATTATGGTGATTTTTCTTTTGTCGCTGCCTGTGTGGATTGTAGTGGGGGGGGGTTTTCCCCTTGGTGAGTAATACAATCTCCAGTTTTGATTCCAACATTTCCCTTGGGATCTAAAGGAAAAAGCTTTGCCCCATAGCAGGGGAACATAAGCAGACTCCATCCCCTGGTCCCAAAGGGGATCCCCCCCAGCAGAGATGTCAGCTGCCATAATTCAAAGCTGATAAAAGATGATACCCTAAGTGCAGTAGCTATCACAGAGCAATATTGTAGGAGAGAAGGCTATGCAGAGGAGAATTAATATGGCTCACACTTCTCTGCCAGCCTAGAGGCTACCTTGAAATGCAGCTGCTTTGGCCAAGACTGAGTCCTTAAAATGTTGCTGTCCAAACTGCTAGGGGCAGGGTATATATTAAGGGAAGCAGGATGAGCTCTGACACTAAAGGGATAGCTAGCTTGGCAGTAACCCTGCCTGGCCAGTGACAAACAGTATCTATCAGTGTAAGTCTGTATATAACATATAGCCCATATCAGTGGATAATCTGAGCTTCACAATCCTTCATGGAATTTATCTTTATCTGTAAAATGGGGTGAGGTCAAAAGACTTAGGCCCAGGTTGGAGGATTTAGGTCAAACCTACTTATTTCAAGGGATTTAAGGCCCTCTATACCTTCTAAAGACCTGGGCCTCAGTCACTTGCCTGAACTGTCTTAGGAACTTTTGGTTTGTGCTAGGTCTCATGATTCACAGGTGACTGCCAGACTACCGCCCTTCTGAAGAGCAGGGGAAGAAGCTGTCCAATCAAGGAACTAGTACTCCCCTTCCCCAGCATACTCTCCTTCCTATAAAAAGGAGATTACTATGAAACTTGCTTATAGTGAATATGGTAAACATGAAACCTTTATAAGAGGAGAGCCCAACATTTGTCATACTAGGCCCATCACCATGGTATCTGAGCACCTTCTAGAACAGGGGTAATCAACCCCTGGCCCATGGGCCAGATCTGGCCTGTAAAGCCATGTAATCAAACCCCCTAGCCCTGTAATCTGGCTTGTGGGTAATCCGGTGGTGGTGGAGTAGTGTCAATTAACACTGCCATTACTCCCCTGCCACCAAATTTCTAAGTCCAATGTGGCTACACTGGTCTCTGGCTGACCTGTTCCCATGCAGTTCCATTGGGCCCTTGTCCCACGCAACTGCGCTGGTCCCAGCTAGGCCATTTTTGTACAGCAGCATTAGGTCTCAGCTGGGCCAGTGCTACCTACCTGATCAGGTACGCTGATGGACTTGGCACTGCTCATCTGGTCCATGCACTGAAAAAGCTGGGCACCAGTAATCTAGAAAGACATTAATACAAAGCAATTGGTATTTATTGAAGTATGTGTTTGTCCTTTTTGGTAAGAAAAAGGACATTTTTCTGGTAAATTTGTCCCTTTTTAAAAATGTCTGGTGCGGATTGCTTTGTCCAGTGGTGGGAGGACAGTTGTCTAAGAACGTTCATTTGCTTCCTGCTGTGCTGGTGAAGGCAGGTGGTAGAAGCACACCTTGGCTCTGGTGGGGAAGCTCGTGAGGCTCATAGTGGTTGATGACTCCTGCATTATGTGGGAGTTTTCCCCTGATCATGAATTGGCTCCTGGGAAATCTGTGTGTCCTGCAGGGGTGCACTAGAGAAAACCATCATGTCTGAGGAGCAGGTCCACTCACCAGCCAGACCCACAAGTGAAGCTCCCAATTACAGCACAGTTCCAGCCCCTTTCTTCAAAATGGAGTTATTTCTCCAGACCAGAACAGCCAAGCACCACTTAAATGGCTAAACCAGGTCCAGGTTCACGGCTCATTTATTCTGACTTAGGATGCTCCAGAGAACTTTAGGCTGCTTGTAAGTCTTTATCTGAGTGCGCAGGTCACCTGCTCCGATCACTTGGTTCCTAGCCTCAGACCCATCACCTGGGATTCAGGCAATTAGTCATGACAGCGTGTTGGGAATTTTCCCATAGAATGACTTTCCTTGGGCAAATGCAGTTTCTGTAAAAACTGAAACTTCCCATGTGAAAATGATGACTCCTGACTTTTTTCATTAGAAAAATATAAACAAAATATTTGAGATCAGTTTGACCTAAATCAAAGTTGCTCATCTTGCCCAAAATGTTTAGTTTTGAATACGTTCAATTAAACTGTAGAGTGTAAACTGCATTTCCGCAGCAGAGCATTTTTGTATTCATCTTCCCATAATGCAATGTGGATTTCCTTCTGAGCTGTGTAGTGCATAATGGGAAACAAAGGAAAATGGGGGCACTGCATACACAAGTCATGACTCCCACATGCCCACTGTGGTGGAATTCAATTGAATATTAAATTGGGGTCCATTAAATGAACCAAAAAGGAACAAAGTAGTATAACTAAGGCAGGGTGAGTGGAATGCCAGCCCTGGATACCAATTTAGAGAGGCTGCCAGCAGCATCCCATACTGCCCCACTGCTCTTTAGCCCTTGGCATTCCCCCTCTCCCTTCCCCACTGCACATGCACACACTCCAGTGCTGAACAGCATTTTTGCCTAGGGTACCAAAATTGCTAGTTATTCCTCTAATGAAAACATTAGTTTTGTTTAAAAAAAAAACACTGCCATTCCTGATACCAAAATAATTCAGCATTTCTGATTTTTTTTTTTTCTGTTCTGCAAATTCTTACACTTCAATTTGCATGCCAGTATGGAAAGAAAGCAAATGCTGATATTTCCCATGGGATGGAAATTCTAAATGTAGCTCTGCTCTTTTAAAGGCTGTTCTATCTTGTTTCTCCCTACTTACGGCTTGCTGTGTGACCCTGGACAAGTCATCTTAACCCCTCCATGCCTCATCTGTAATGCAAGGGAGCTTGATGCTTATCTTCATGGAGATGCTTGCAGATAAGTGTTTGCAAAGTATTTATATATGTGTGATACAGCAACACAGAGATACAACACCTCCTGAAGAAGTATCTTCGTTGCTGAGAGTAATGTTTGTACTTAAATAGTGATGAGAATGATAAAGGAAAAATCTGGAAATGGGCACTTCTGGACTTGACTATTTATGAACTCTATCGGGTAATGCTGTGGTTTTTGTGAAAATGTAATCCTTGGTAACAGTTTCAGATTGTTGTGATAGAGTATTGCTGGTTTGCTTAGTTATATCAGCGTGAAATGATATGGGTTCCTTATCATTATCTCTTTAAAACAGTGGGGGCCAACCTTTTTGGCAGGCATGCCACAAATTAAACCTGAACCCTCCCTGAGTGCCACTCCAATCCCCTTCCTCTGCCCAATATACTGCTCTGTTTTCTGCTTCCAGGCCTATCTGCTGCTGTGCTTCTGTCTCCTCCCTGATCTGCCATGTGTCTCACACAGGCTGTCCATGCCACTCATGGTACCTGTGCCACAGTTGGCCATCCATGCTTTAGCAGTTTAAATGTAAATATTTTTCAAGGCAACTTGAAGGCAGGAGTCTGAGTAGAAAACCAGAAAGAGGTTTCTGTGTGTGTGTCTGTGTGTGTGGGGGGGGTACTTCTGTTTCTGGAGATTTGATAAATGACATCCCCTTGTTTTGTACTGTAATTATGGCTTGAAGTAATAGCCAGGGTTTGGGTCTGAAGGGAATGCTGGGGAAGAGTTGTGGTACTGCAATGAGATGCGAGAAAGGAATGCTAGAGCATCACAGCACACAAGGAAACAAGCAGACTTAAAGGCCTTCCTGAGTCTACAAACCTCCCAGGCCAGGCATCAAGGGCACGGTGGAATCCATGAGAGTCAATAGATAGAACGCAGAAAAATGGGAGCCTGTATTTGATTTGGATATGCATCCAACAATTCTGATGTTTCCCCAAACCCTTGAGGTTTCCCACTTGGGCTGAAAATCTCATTAAATAGGATCTAGGAGGTTTCTGGAAACAACCTTGAGAACAACTATTTACCCATTGTTATGGTACCTGTAGTTTTGGGTTCTAGCAAAATCTCAAAGGAGAAGCTCAAAAACTAATAGGAAGTATATGGGGGCAAAAGGGAAGTGTTCAGGCTGAAGTGTCTCAAACTGAGAAATGCAAGGAACTAGTGGGCTTCAGAGTGGTAGAATTTTAACCAGACATGTTCATCCACCCATAGGTGACTCCCATTGTGGTGAGTGTCACTTAGCATCCAGAGTAATGCTACTGCTAATCATAGAATCATAGAAAATAAAGGTTAAAAAAGACCTCTGGAGATCATCTAGTCCAACCCCTTGCTCAAAGCAAGACCATCCCTAACTAGATCATCCCAGCCAAAGCTTTGTCTCACCAGGTCCAAAGATGGAGATTCTGCAACCTCTCTGCGTAACCTGTTCCAGTGCTTTACTACCCTCCTAATGAGACAATTCTTCCTAAGATCTAACCTAAACTTCCCTTGCTGCAACCTGAGACTGTTGCTTTTTGTTCTGTCATCTGCCACCACTGAGAACAGTCTAGCTCCATCCTCTCAGGAAAAATTATGCTGAGGGGAAACCAGCATGGGTTCATAGCAGGTAGATCATGCCTGACTAATCTAGTTTCTTTTTATGACCAGGTTACAAAACACCTGGACGCAGGAGTAGGGGTAGGTATCGTTTACTTAGATTTCAGGAAGGCCTTCGATACGGTATCCCACCTCATACTGGTGAACAAATTAAGAGGCTGTGACTTGGATGATTACACAGTCCGGTGGGTGGCGAATTGGCTAGAGGGTCATACCCGGAGAGTGGTGGTGGACAGGTCGGTATTGACTGGAAGGACATGGGCAGTGGGGTCCCGCAGGGCTCGGTCCTTGAACTGATACTCTTCAATGTCTTCATCAGTGACTTAGACGAGGGAGTGAAGTGTACTCTGTCCAAGTTTGTGGATGATACAAAACTGTGGGGAGAAGTGGACACACCGGAGGGCAGGGAACAACTACAGGCAGACCTGGACAGGTTGGACATATGGGCAGAAAACAACAAAATGCAATTTAACAAGGAGAAATGCAAAGTGCTGCACCTAGGGAGGAAAAATGTTCAGCACACCTACTGCCTAAGAAATGACCTTCTCGACAGCACGGAAGCGGAAAGGGATCTCGGAGTCCTAGTGGACTCCAAGATGAACATGAGTTGTCAGTGTGATGAAGTCATCAGAAAAGCTAACTGCAGATGCATGACAAACAGAACCAAGGTGATACTTCCCCTCTATCGGGCGCTGGTCAGACCGCAGTTGGAGTACTGCGTCCAGTTTTGGGTGCCACACTTCAAGAGGGATGTGGGTAACCTGGAGAGGGTCCAGAGAAGGGCCACTTGTATGGTTAAGGGCTTGCAGGCCAAGCCCTACGAGGCGAGACTAGGGCACCTGGACCTCTTCAGCCTCCGCAAGAGAAGGTTGAGAAGCGACCTTGTGACTGCCTATAAGTTCATCACGGGGGCACAGAAAGGAATTGGTGAGGCTTTACTCACCAAGGCACCCCTGGGGATTACAAGAAATAATGGCCATAAACTAGAAGAGAGCAGATTTGGACTGGACATTAGGAAGAACTTCTTCACAGTTAGAGTGGCCAAAATCTGGAATGGGCTCCCAAGGGAGGTGGTGCTCTCCCCTACCCTGGGGGTCTTCAACAGGAGGTTAGACAGGCATCTGGCTGGGGTCATCTGAACCCAGCACTCTTTCCTGCCTATGCAGGGGGTCGGACTCGATGATCTATTGAGGTCCCTTCCGACCCTAACATCTATGAATCTTTTGAACTTCCCTTTAGGTAGTTGAAGGCTGCTATTAAATCCCCTCTTAGTCATCTCTTCTCCAGACTAAATAAGCCCAGTTCCCTCAGTCTCTCCTCATAAGACATGTCCCCCAGCCCCCTCACCATTTTTGTTGCCCTCCACTGGACTATCTCCAATTCGTCCACATCCTTTCTGTAGTGGGAGGCCCAAAACTGAACACAGTACTCCAGATGTGGCCTCACCAGTGCTGAATAGAGGGGAATAATCACTTCTCTTGACCTGCTGGCAACATACCTACCAATGCAGTCCAGTATAACGTTAGCCTGCTTTGCAGCAAGGGCACACTGTTGGCTCATATTCAGCTTATTGTCCACTGTAACCCCCAGGCCCTTTTCTGCAGAGCTGCTGCCCAGCCAGTCAGCCCCCAAGCTGTACTGGTGCATGGGATTCTTCCATTTTGTACCTGTCCTTGGTGACCGTCATGAGATTCCTTTTGGCCCAATCCTCCAATTTGTCTAGGTCACTCTGAATCCTAGCCCTACCCTCCAGCTACTACTACCCCTCTACTACTCCCCCCAGCTTGGTGTAATCTGCAGACTTGCTGAGGGTGCACTCTATGCCATCTTCCAGGACGCTGATGAAGATATTGAACAAAGCTGGCCCCAGGACCAATACCTGGGGCACTCCACTTGATACCATTTGCTAGACATCAAGCCATTGATTACTACCTTCTGAGCCCGAAGCTCCAGCCAGTTTTCTCTCCACCTTACAGTTCATTCATCCAGCCCGTAATTCCTTAGTTTGCCTGTGAGAGTGTTGTGGGAGACCGTATCAAAAGGCTTGCTAAAATCAAGGTACACCACATCCACCGGTCTCCCTGCATCCACAGATCCAGTTATCTCATCATAGAAGGCAATCAGGTTGGTCAGACATGACTTGCCCTTGGTGAATCCATGCTGACTGTTCCCTTCTTCTCCTCCATGTGCTTAGAAATGGATTCCTTGAGGATCTGTTTCATGATTTCTCCAGGGACTGAGGTGAGGTTGACTGGTCTGTAGTTCCTGGATCCTCCATTTCCCCTGGATACAGGCACTATGTTTGCTCTTCTCCAGTCATTTGGGACCTCTCCTGATAGCCATGAGTTTTCAAAGATTATGGCCAGTGGTTCTGCAATCCTATCATCTACATTAGCAAGAAGCAGAAGCCACAGGAATGATTCTTTGAAGCTTTCCTGATCCTGCTGCCCTTTGCTTTCCCTGTCAGATGCCTTTTTTCAAAGAGAACTTTCTGAGCTAGCTGCTAACCATTTCCATACCTCTGACAAGGAATGATAGACACCGTGTCCAATTAATTGACCTCGCCTGCCAGACCTTCTTCCCTTTCCTCAACACCACGACTTTTTTCTGCTTTCACTCGTATTAATGGAAGTTCCAAGTGGTATCTTCCATCACCAAAAAAACCTCTAGGGCAGAAGCAGAAATCATAAATAGCTCTCAGGCCTGTCAGACACACATGCCTGACAAAAATCACTAGGGGAGGTAGGAAAGAAAATGGAGACTGGCTGAGATCATTTCTCTTCCAATACCCCCTCAGACCCAGAACTGTATAGGAAAGACCCCATAAACACTCTGGGTGGGGCATCCTCTCCCTCCGAGTGTGTGGCTCATGTTTGGGGGGAAAAATACAGGGAAAAGGCAACCAGAAACTCCAGGCTGCCAAGGCAGAGGCATTTGGCTAGTCTGATTTACTACTTCTCCCTTTACCTTCTTTCAGTCTTTTCACCTTTAGTTCTTTCGCCTTTTCACCATACTCATCTTCCCTCCTTTTTCCTTTCCCCATCATCCTTCTTTCCTTCCCTTTTCTTTCCATTTTATCTGATTCTTTCCTAACCAAACCTACCCTGCCTGTTCCCCTTCCCTCCAAATAAACCAATGCCATTACATTGCTCCCTCTGCCTTTCCCACCCAGTGTGTCCACTTAATTTAGACTGTAAGCAGGGCTAACTGCTCCTTTGTTTGTAGAATGCCTCATACAATTGCAACCCCAGTCTAGGCTTCTTGTTGAGCACTAGCATGACGATTAATAATCTATCTGATGGGATCTTGAAATGAGTGACACAAAGAGCAGTAATGCAGCAGGGAGTTTACTGTCATGGCGGGGAGCTAACAGTGCATTCCCATGGTTTCCATTTTGGAATTTGGCATTCTCAGTATCATTAATTATCCACAATACCCTTGGTTTGATGGGACTAAGGTCAATTTGAGCCCTTTAATAAATGACAGATGTTCCCATTTGCTACTGTCTCTACCAAGGATAAGATGGACCCCACTAGTCCTGCTGTCCCTGGACCTGTTAGAGACTCATTTAAAGACCAGCACAAGATGCATTTCTGCAATTTTCCCTACTGTCCTCTCTTCACCCACCCATTTCAGCTTTCTCTTGCCCTCTGGAGGATTTCCTGCCACAGAAGGTGAAAGAGATGAGGAATCAGATAGGACAGTGTGGCACCTGAATCCTTAAAAACACTTTGGTGGTGACAAGATAGGAGCAGCAATTTTAAGTACACAGAATCCCGATTAGTCACAGATTTTATAACCAGATTTGCTGTATTTCTTTTTAAGCCAAACTATCACCAGATTCCTATGTGGGGAATTTGAGGTGGAATTTTTTAAAGTCTTGTTAGGAGGAGAAAGAGTTTGGACATGAGATTTTGAGCCTGTTCCCATCAGTCACCATTCTTACCATAATTTAGAAAACTTGCCTGTTGTGAGTGTATAATAAAACTGCCTACACCATAGTCATGCCCTCTGATTATAGCACAATGCTGAAGCAGGACTGCGGCTTGACAGATATCGCTCGGGATGATCGGCTAGATGATTCCGATGACCTTGTGCTTCTGATATTGCTCTAACCCATTTCCTTCTTGTCCTCACCCCCCGCCAAGTCTCCTATATACAAATACTAATGTCTGGAGCATTTTGGAACGCATTTCCCCCATTTAAAGTTCTGTGAGGTGGCCTCTAGCCTGATACAGTTAACATGGAAGCACAACTGTCAGTGAGTTTGCAGAAGGGCCAGGAAAGCTCCAAGCATAATAGACAGCTACAGGTTAGTGAAGCTGTTTTGCCAAATTTACGCCTGGTCTCTGACTGAAAGGAGGGAGGGGAATGGAGACCAATGGGAGCCTTGAAGGAGCCGTTACTGCTGTGACTTGATAGCCTTATATATCACGGTGTATAAATGGATGTGCTCTACAAAGTATTGAGCGGTGTTTGTAGAGAGACAGTGCTGGCTGTATCAGTGCTGCCTCGTTCATCACACTGCCAGGGTTCTTGGCCTTACCAGGGCTGCATGGAGGGGGGTAGACACCAGGTTTGTCAGACAGACAACCTCCTTTCAAATCATGTTAGTCATGGCAGCAAACCAGGGGCCTGCATTATTAAAGAAATTGTGCCCTATGCTGGTGAAAATTGGAAATAGCCCCCTTTTAAGTCAGTGATAGTTCTCTGGAGTTATAGCAGTGGGACTAAGAGCAGGATGTGGCAAGGCGGCAGAGTCCAGCAAGTAGGGCATTGAGCTAGAACTTGGCAAACCTACGCCAGAGGCCTGCTGCCTAGCTGTGGGCATGTTGTTCTTCTTTACTCTAACCTTTATTAATCTCACACTTTTTTGGGGAGGCTGCTTCTCACTATATGCATATACCCAACACATGGGTTTTGATTTTGGTCTACTGGGGCTATGATGTTGTAAATAATGTTTCAAGTTCTTCAAAACCAAAGCATAATAGCCATGGAGGCCAGTAACCTCTAATGCTATTTTTCCCCCTCAAGAGGAAGCACGAAGAGAATGTCTGGGAAATAACTGTAGATATTTAAGCCTGATGTGTAAGACATGAAAGGGAAGGTAGGGAGAGAGAGGCAGCCCTGAGCAGACAGTTAAGAGCGGTAGATAGTAGTTATGATAGATAAGATCTGGAGAGGTCAAAGACCCATCCACAGGCATAGTTAGATGTACAGATGGAGGCCACAGAGAGATGTCAGTGATGTATGGATAGGTTCACAGACTGACAGGAGGAGCAGCTGCTAGTACTCTAGATATGTGGCACAGAGAGCTAGTGAGAGGTGATGTTTATGATAGGCTACGGACAAATAGGTCTGGTAGAAATGAATGGACAGAGTTACTGATGCAGAGCTTTAGTTGTAGGATTGAGATGACAACAGTGTCTAAAGCCTTTACAAACCAGACTTCCCCACTTCAGGGCTTGCAAGGTTGGCTGTAGCAGGGCACAATTAGCAAATAAGTGTGATGTCAACTGAATTTGCAGACAGGTCTCGTAAGACAGGGACACTATTCAGACCAACTTGTTTTACCACAGAGAAATGTCGGCAGTGCACCTGGAAACAAAGACACCATTAGCTCTACAGGATGGCAGACTGTCCTCAGGTAATCATGTCAATATGACCTCCTAGTAAATTGGGATAGCCAAGAGGGCTAGTGGACTCCTTGGATGAATAAAAGCAGGGAATAGCAAGTTGAACAAGAGAAATGATTTTCTCCTCTGTGCCCAACAAGGGTAAGACAGCTACCTGAATTCTAACGGTTGGTGTTGATATCCATACTTCAAGAAAGATGTGGAAAGGCTTGAGAGAGGTCCTAAAATGACATAGGGCTGGAAAAGAAGCTCTAAAGAAATTAGGCTTATGGGGCTCAGTGTATTCAGCTTATCAAAAAAAAGTTAAGTGGCGACTCTACCATTTGTTATAGGTTCTTAGGAATGGAAGACATCATAAAGTGCAAGGCTTTTCAATCCTGTAACCAAAGTATGACAATCCTTGTAAACAAAAGGCATAACAATTTCCAGTTGCTGAAAGTTGAATTGGACAGATTCTATCTTGAAAAGATGCATTTTGCTAGCTGGGAGGGTAACTAAATATTGGAGCAGCTTACCAGGAGAAGGGAGGCACCTGCCATCACTTGAAGGTTTTCAGGCAAGATCAGATACCTTTCGAAAAGGCAAACTTCCATCCAGCTTTTAGGAAAAAGTCCCTGGCCTGTGAATAATGGAAGTCAGATGATATAATCATAGTGGTGCTTTTTGCCTTTGAATGTGTAGGATTGTGATGCAACACAATTTGCCTGGGGATTGTGATGCAACAAGATCTCAAGTTCAGTTCACTGTTTTAAACGCTCACATCCCTGTTAGGTTCTTAGTTTCCACCACCACAGTATCAGCACAGAAGCACCTGTCCCTGCAATCAACATGAATGAGTTACTGGAGCAGGGATGGGAACTGAGGTCTCTTCCCTCTAAAGTGCGTGCTGTAATTACTAAGCTAGAGAGATGCTTGCTCTTGCTTGTTTCCTCTGGTTCCATGCCTCTTGCATTCTTTTTTCAGCAGTGGCCAAACTTTAACAAGAAATGGGTGTTCTCACCCTGTTGAGACTATTGCCTAATGGCTAGGGTATAGTCCTGAGAGGTAAAAGATGTGGATGTGAATCCCTGAGGCAGCAGAGGGAGTTCAACCTGGGTTTCTGGTTGTGGGTAAGTGTGTTCTGACAACTAATCTTTGTATAAAATGGTGATGTTGTTGCTTCTCCACCTGTGTTTTAAAAGAAATGAATGAAAAGAAAAGAAAACTCTGCTTTGTTTTCTTCCCCTAAAGAAAGGATTTAGGCACTCTCCTTCAGGAGGGGGTTCTGGGCTTGGATCCCAAGTGGACACAGCTGCTTCCCTGTAGCCCAGAGTAGGGATGGATTTAAGGCATGCCCTTCTGCTTGCTATTTCCTGTTGCCTAGCTCTAGGTGGCCTCCTGCTCTGCATGGGACCAGAGACCTTAGAATCCCATTCTAAGGTATCTAAATCTCTTCATACACTGTGTAGGGAGCCCAAGCACCTCACTCCCTCACCTCACTCACACCTCACTTTTGAATTCCACTCCAAGAGGCAGACTCCTAAAGTTTAGGGGTTTGAAGCACTGAACTTTTTGGCTCTTTGAAAAAGTGTCAGAGGGTTGGAAGAGACTTCAAGGGTCATCTGGTCCAATCCCCTGCATAAGTCCCCGTTTCTTATTGGGTCAGGTCCTAAATGACTTGTCCAAGATCACAAAGGAAGTCTCTGACAAGCAGGGACCTGAACCACAGTCTCTTAAGTCCCATGTCAGTGACTTAACTACTGAATCATCCTTCCCCACCTTCCAGTCACTGGCACTAGGTCACCCACAGGCTCCAATGGAAACAAGCAGCTGACTGCCTACGAGGGTTGGACATGACCGGGGAAAAAGGCACAGGTTCTAGAGCCATGGAGCAGTGACCACCAATAGGGGAAGAACACATGAACAGAGTCAGACTCCCCTTGTTCTCCAGCCCCACTGTCACACCTATGACAGCAAGTGAATCTCACATTGTAGAAAGGGCCATTCATTAGAAAGAGACTACAATAACAATCTTAAGGCACACTTGAGAGGTCCCCTCATCCTGAATGAAGGAGCAATGCTACATAGCTCTAGAAGAAACCATTCTAGTCCTCCTTGACTGAAGATATAAGCTGAGAAAAAAAACATATGGGGTAGAGGATTCTTCTGAAGTAATGATCCTCAGAAATGCCACTGAGATGCATGGAAACTGGGAGTGCCCAGCACTCACAGGAGGTGCTTAAGCAGCACCTTGCACAAATGGATCCAGTCCTGCTAAAGTCACAGATGTTTGGGTCTGTTCTGGGAGTTTGATTTGGCTTGTACAGGTGGGAGCCAGGTATGACCTTCAAGCTTACCTGTTCTTGCTAGCATTCAGATCTGGGCCTTTCATTCTGGCCAGTCATTAGTAGGTAATGTGGCCAAGTTTGGGAGCCAAAATCTAAGACACCCCACAGGTTTGAGTCATACTGCAGACAGTCAGACCTGGAACCAGCAATAGTGTCATGTGGCCACCCACAGTGCTGCATGAACTAGCTCTGCTGAGAGGCAGCACTAATTGGCTTGGGCCTGGCTCTGCATGAATGCAGCTATGCTGCTTCTGATTCAGAAGGCAGCCCATGTCTGTCTCTGGAACTGGAATTAGTGTAGCATGTGCCTAGGTTGATCAGCTCCCCTTCTCGGCACATACTGCTCAGTGCTGCCTGGGACTGCAGGATTGTTTGGAGTTGTGGCAGAATGAGTCAAGTGATTTGAACTGGGGTGCTGGAACAAACCTTTTTTACTGTCCGAGTCCCCAGGGTCTGGAATAGATTCATCCCAGAGGTGGTGCAGGCACCTCCTCTGGATTCCTTTAAGAAAAACTTGGATGCCTATCTTGTTGGGATCATTTGACCCCTGCTGACTGACTGCCCTTTGGGCAGGAGGCTGGACCCAATGACCTTGTGAGGTCCCTTCCAGCCCTAAAGTCTATGAACTCTATGAACTGAGATTTCCAGATATGGAACAAAACTTTTACTTCAGGGACTCACGGGCCTAAAAATTGGGACTGTCTCAGCAAATTGGAGATGAATGACTGCTTTTTCTTCTAATATTTATAGTTTTATGGGTTTTTCTAACTGTCCAGTGGGTGAAAGAAGATAAACGCAGACCACAAAAGTCTTGATAGGCAGCATGTGATGGCCTGAGTTCACAGCAGACAAGGATAGAAGGCTGTTTAACTAGGTTTTGCCCAGGGTTTGATTATTTTGATATTTGATGTCTGTTTTCCAGTGAG
Source organism: Alligator mississippiensis (assembly GCF_030867095.1). NCBI lineage: Eukaryota > Metazoa > Chordata > Crocodylia > Alligatoridae > Alligator > Alligator mississippiensis. The sequence goes on from NC_081833.1 coordinate 25,619,177, forward strand.
TTTTTAATGTCTACAAGGGTTATTTTATTACCCACAGCATTTTAAAGAATTTTTATGGTGGCTGCTATCAACACTGCCATCCACAGCACATATATAGAGGGAAGGGGAAAGTATAGACCCCAAGGGCACATCTCGACGAGAGTGCACATGCAGCTTGTGATGCCTCAAACCTGTTTGTGGGGCATGTGCACCTATTTACTGCGCTACTAATTAGCAGCGCAGCATTTTTTTTTTTTACACTGGGTGTAAAAAAACAAAAAAAAAACCCGCTGCTAAAAAAAAGCAGTGTAACACATACTCTGGCTGCTGGCCAGGCTCTGAGTGGATGTCTCGGTGCTGCTTCTGCTGCTGCCCTGGGAGGTCCCCAGGATCCCAGGTAAGGCTGCTGGAGTCAGCACAGGTGCTAGCCCCAGCCTCCCCTACCCCACCCAATTCACTTTGCCATGCACCAGAGCACATGTGCAGGGGTGTGTCTGGAGACAAATAGCAATGGCACAAATAGGTGCTGTTGCTATTTGTCCCCTGGGAAATGCACACCCCTGCACATGCGCACTCATTGGGATGTGCTTTAAAGGGCCAAATAAGGAGAAGTGGTGGGTATTGTTATATTCTCTTGCAGCTTTTTTAAATTTATTTATTTAAAGCTGTAGGGCCTCTTTCTGTTTCTGCAGTGCTCATGTTGTCCATCTCAGCTGCCTCTCTGTATTATAAAGCTTGAGTGGCTTTTGTGTGTGTTATTTCTTTTAATGGCATCACACACAAGTGGTTGAAAAGCCAGAGTGAAAACCAGCATGTTTTATTTTTATATTAAATTAGAGATGGAGAGAGGAATCCCTATGTGTTTTCCTCTCATTTTCTCACCGTTAGTGCAGGATTGTTTCCTCTAATCTGTCCTCGATAGCAAATGGAACCTGAATTGTGCTTCAGGGTGCTCAAATGTTTTGTCAGCAACTTGACATATTACAATGGAAGGGTTTATGGTTTCGATTGATGAATAATGCACTCAGAAAAGCACTCCCCAGATTTTTCTTGTGATTTTAAATTCAGTTTATTTTATGCTATCGCTATATTTTCAATATGCTGCGCAACAATGTATTAGAAAGGTCTTGAGTGCTGTTGTTAGGTTTCAGAGTCAACACATCGGGGAGATAAATAGGACAGCTTGTGCTGCTCAGCACAGTTTTAGACACTCTGCAGGCTCAGGAAGGAACCGTATTGCATTGGTTGCAGTTGTTTCTTGCTTTCAAAGTTATCTTCATAGCAACAATGGCTAGAAACACAATCAAGATAAAATTGCATTAAGAGATGAGTTAGTGCAAAATCATGGTTTACAGTGGCCTGGTCTATTACAAAGCATTCTCCGGTGCTTGGTACAGTTTTATGTAACCTGAACAAACATGGTCCCGCACTCTTCTGCCTTGGGGAATCTATTCCACAACCAGTGTCTTTATCCACATTATCAAAGTGCAGTTGTAGTTGCACTCATAACAGTGTTATAACTCAGCTCTCTGCTCTGCTGTATCCATCTAGTAGTGCTTTTTTTTTTTTTAACTGTTATGTATCAAACATGTTTGTGCATCCATGCTTACCAGCATACCAAAATATGATTTGTACCAGTGCATTCTGGGAAAATCCAGGCATCACTCCTGTACTACAGAAATATGGTAAAATGTCCCTGCAGGATGTGTGCTCAGAAGGATACCAGCAGCTAAAACACATGATGAACCTCAAGCAAATGAGTAGTTTCATGGCTGTCAATGAGGTTTAAATGTATGCTTAAGTACATGGCCGACTAGAGAAACTGCCAGATTGGGAGCAGTATGAATGTGGACTGGATCACTATCCAGGCAAGCCATTTTAGACATTAGTGCTTAGTATGAAGATGTCCTGCAAGTTTGGACATTAGCCTGGAGTGTTACTGAGAACAGAGGAAATCAAATATTGGATTCAAAATCCTTTCCGACTGATTTTTCTCTTCTCCCTTTAAGTGTAACTGTGCCAGCCTATCTGCTCTTTAGAACACAGGCACTGTCTTGATTTAATAATGCTTGGATCTGATGGCAGAAATATTCAGAAGACCAAGTTTGCCAAATAAATTTGATCAACCATGCAGAGAGACATGATCAACTTATTCAGGGCTAATATTTAAATGCTTAAACAACAAAATGAAATACTTCAGTACCTTGGAACTGAAATTCACCAAGTGTTCGTAAAAACAGTAATTGAAAAGAAACTGGATTATTTTCTTGGATGGGAAACTCTTCCAGCACTGCTGGCACCCCCAGCACAACAAACAACAGGAAACTCAGTCTCAGTGCCTGTTCTACTTCCACTGTGCAAAAAAATAAAAATAAAAAAGGTAAATGAGTATACTAATTTTAAAAGAATCATAATAATCTTAAATTGTCAATTTGAGTAGTACTCTAGCAACAGAGGAAAAGGAGGTTTTAAGAAGTACACTGTGCCATCTCTCAGCACTCAAGAATCAGGCCCTCAATTCATAAGATATTAAAAAAAAAAATCAATGCATTTTTATAGGACTTGTGCTTTCTGACACTTTAGGGTTCATTTGGATCAAACTTTCCTGCTCCACTCCTATGATATCTAGAATTTTTTGTGTTTTACTTAAATGAAAGTAGAGATGCATAAGCAGTCATAGGACTACAGAAGTTCTGTCATTTAAGAATACCACCAGCTGTTTGTAAGCTGTGGGGAGGAAGGTGTTATTATGGGCCTCATGCTATAGACCTTACTTGGTGGTTATATATTGCATTTCAGTCAAGCAGCATGATATTGAAGTCTTTCCTTGGACAAAACTTCTTATTGGTTTCATCAGGGACTTACTTCAGTAAGGACTGGAACTGTTGGCTCACTGGAGCTTTGTAGAAGGCAAGGTAGATTTGTACCTTGTAGACTAAAGTAGATAACTCTATATAGCACTAGCACTCATGGGTTGACGCTCACTACATCAAATGCTATGTTTCTCTTAAAGGAAGCTAGAGCCATGTAGCAAAATCCAATGAGCTCCATAGCTTTTGGAGACATTGCCTCTGATTTGCTCCAGGTTAAGCCAAGAACTTACTCATGATGAGTGGCATCCCCTTCTGCAAGTGGCTAGTGCACAAGTTATAGGTTTTATGCTGCTAAGAGATTGTAAGTCTATAACTTGAGACGGGACTTGGGCTTTTGCAGTAGGATTTAGCCTAGTGAGAATCCCAGATGTGTTCCCAAGTCTGATGTGGCCGCAATATTTCTAGTAGCCATGTTAAGCCACATCTAAACTACCAGGAATTACTATATAGTCACAGTGATGTACCTATCTCCGTGTGCAGTGGGGCCATTGCAGTCGCAAAGGAAGCCACAGCTGGACATAGCCTGACTTTCATGCATTACAATCATCCTCTCCATATTAGTTAAGACAGCATTCTGTGGCTTCTCTGCCAAACAGTGGACTTGCCTAATATCAGCTTGCAATGGGCCTAAATTGCCATGAAAAGGCTCATCTATCGAGATTCTTTGTTAAATTCTGCTGTTTAAAGCATGTAGCCAGTCACAGCACCAGGGATACTTTGTGTTCATTTTGTCCTGCACTATAGTTCTGGATACTCCTGGTCTCTGGCTGGGGAACACTTCAGTATTCAAAGCAAAATCTAAATTGAACTACTTTTGCTGGGCCCAGGAACAGGGAAATCCTTGGATCTAAACCTCCTCAAACTTGTAAAGGAGAAGCTTCAGAATCCAGAACAGTGTGGCTGGTGATCAGATTCATGTGCAGCACAAAGAAAGCTCTTTATATGCCACATGGCTATTACCTGCAATTACCATAACACGCACCCAGGGCATGCAGCATTCACAAGACACGTGGAGCTCGCTTCTGCTCTTTGATTTCTTCTTAAAACTTCCCTGCGAGGAGATCTGTCCATTGGGTGGCATTTTTAACACTGTCGATGGGCATGGCTTCAAAAGCTGATACAGAAAGTAGCACTGCGGTGCTGTGATCTATCTATATGTTCATCCCTCTCTTGCTCTCTCTTTACTTCTTTCCTCACAGCTGCTCTCTCCTTCTGCTCCCGCTCCCCTCTCTCCCTCCACTCTGCCTCAGAGACATACATAACTCTCCCGTGAAATATATACAGTGTAAATATATAAAAAGCCGGCGTTTGCCTGCTGCTTATGTATTCATGAAATAGTAAATAAATTTTATGGGATAATGTGAAGGCTGCCAGAGAGCAGGAAGATGAAAACTAACCCCTAATGAGACTCAGTGTCAGTTTAGCACACTCTGTATCGATCTGCCAGCTCCATTTAAAGCCAGCATGGGGGTGGGGGAGGCTCTTCCTCTACACAAGCTGTGGGCTTCGCTGACATGACACTTTTATGTCATTTGGAGGGGGTCATAAACTAACTGAGACTGGACGCGGATGGCAGGCGGTAGGGTAATGTGCTTGTATCCCCTCTGTGGCCACTTGAAATGAGTTCCTGGGCCAGGAGAATCGGTATTGCAGGGGTTATGGGTGAGTTGGGAGGACCAGGGTGTCAGTGGTCCAGAGGGGTAGAGGACTGGGCAAGGTAGGAGAGTAGAAGAGACGGAGACTACAGCATGTGGCCTGAAGAGGGTGGGAAGTATGGATTGTTACTGCATGCGGGGTGTCGGGGAAGAGCTCCTGGGAGAAGGGAAGAGAGGAGTCATCTCCATGCACTTGAGCATGGGGAAGGAACTACTGAACTAGCTAAGAGAAGGATCCCGGTGCTTAGAAGAGAAAGGCACGTGGTCGGTGTGTATGGGGCAGCTAGATTGTGGCATGGAGTGCCTGCAGTGAGAGGGACGTAGGGTGATCATTGTGGGGCCAAGAGAGAAGGACTGGTGCATAGCAGGAGAGTGATCCCAGCAAGTGGGGTAGGAAGGAATTAGGGAGTGGACATAGAAGCAGGACCATTGCTTTGTGTGGGCAAAGGGGGAAAGCAGCATCCCACCATGGTGGGCAACGGAGGCTGAAGAAAATAAGTTCTAGTGTCCACGACGTTTTCTCCCTGTATCTCAGTCTAGGTTCTTATATGTGCCACCTCCCCTAGCTGTATGTGCAGGGCCCTGTTTAATAGCTCAGCCAGCTGGGAAGCCTTATGTGAAGGCCTGGCAGGCAGAGGCTTGTTCAGGGTGGCTCAATGGGCCTCCCAGCTCATGCTCTCACTGCTCACTCAGGGGCTGGCTGCTCTGCTCTCCTCTGGGGAGGAGGAGTGGGGGCAGTGGGGAAAGACCCATCTTGTCTCTCCTTTCTGCAGAGAGTTGACCATAAAAGGGTTAAGCAGAGAGCTGGCTTTCTCTAGAGCCTTCTCTGCTGCTGACAGAAGAGACCAGACCGCTTTGCTTGGCAGTGGCCTGCAATTTCCCTGCACAGCGGTGTGTGGAATAGTGCAGGCGGGAAGGGAGGCGGGTGGAACGCTGCCCCTGGTCCCCCTCCCGCTGGTGCCTGCCGATGGCACACCCAGGGGGCAGTCATTATGCTCTGCAAAGCCTTTCCCTCTGCTGCCTTAATCCTCTCCTCTGGGACCTGAGCCATGCGGGGAACGGCAACCTGTGGGTCACAGGAACCTTGGCAAAGAATCGACCCCAGGGGAATTAATAGGGGAGCAAGGAGAGTCCTTGCCACTCAGGAAATAACAAGCCCAGCTGTTTAGCATTCTTCCAGCACCGTCGGTGAGGGCTGGCCTTTTTGCTCGGCCTCATTGCGTGTCCTGTCTTCTGCCTTGCTTTGCACTGACAATCTTCCTTCCTTCCTATGGAGTCTGCCCCATCAAAGAATCCCCTGGATATGTGCACAGGCAGGGAGCACGCTTCCAGAGGACAGCACTCTGCAAAACCAAATGAAACCCAGACAGGTTTCCCAGGCTGCATTGGGGCTGCCCTTACAGACACCACCACTTTCTCGTTAACAACAGTTATCAAGGCTAACACTATGGGTGTCCAATTCCCATTACATGTGGTGGGTTCAGGCATCAATCTAAAGCCTGTATATAGCACAGCAGTGCCAACCACATCTGTGGCTGTTGTCATGGAACCAGCGTGTAATGGAAGCCCCTGCTTCGAAGATCTTTTATTCAAAATAGATAAGACGGGCACCGGTGGAACCAATAGGCAAGCAAGGCATAAAAGTCAAGCGACTTAACCAAGGCTATCCAGGAAGCCTGAAACAGAGCTTGGATTTGAATCGGGAGCATCTGACTCCCGCTCATTTCTTCCCTTTCTTTGCTTGCCATTTTCCGAAGAACTCTCCTTTGAGGCTAAACTTTCTTTTCTCAGGCTTTCTCCAAACAAGAACTTGTGTGTGAAAGTTTTTTGCTAACATTCCTTCAGCCATTTTTTGAGTTACACAAGAATAAGAAAAATCAATATCTACTTCCCATTGCAAGAACAGTTAAAGATGTTTTATTCTCTTGTAAACAGCTCCAAAATCACTGAAGTTTAAAAATGGTGTTCTGGGTATTTCCCAGACATCATTTATTTAACTTTTTCCCTGTGTCCTGGCTCATCTGTCTGATCACCTCAAGCTGCTTTATAAATGTAAGCAATTAAAACTTACAAACGTTTGGTGAAATAATAAGTGGTATTTTAACTTCAACTGGATGAAAAGCAGATATATTTTGGTTCCTCGGTCATTAAAAAAATTGTTTTGGAATAAAGAAGCACTTTTGGCAACTGAAAAATATACAAAAACCTTTTAGTTGACCTGAAACACAGTTTCTGATGATGGCAAAATGTTTTCATTTTTCATTAGAACTCTCGTTTTATTTCAGGGGGGTTTTTTCAAATAAAATTAAACTTTTTTAATAACTTCTTTCACATTGAAATGCTGAAATATTTCATTTAGAAGAGGTCAATTTCTGAAATAAAAAAAAAAATTCTACATAAAACATTTATGGTAGATGAATTCATGAAAACAAGTGCTTCCGTCCTTCCTCCCTTCCTAAAAAGTTATGGCCAACTCGAGCTATAATCCCACTTTGTAGATGGAGATTATAAAAGAAAGAAGTGAAGGCCTCTTGTGGTGAATTAGTCTCAGACCCAGGGATTTCATTCATTTAAGCCATTTGTAGGGTGCCTATTATATCCCTCAGGCATCTGAATGCAATATACAGATACAAAACTTTAAAACAGCAGAAGTGAGCAGACAGACAAAATGTCCAGCCAGGTAACCTTAAAAATAAATGGCTCATGAGCAAATTCAGCATTTAAGATGGCTGAATTTTTTTTTTCCATGGAACAGTTTTCTGTCAGAAAATAGTGATTTGTTTTAAATCAACAATATTTTTGGAAATGTATTGATATAGTCAACTTATTTTTACAAACTATTATTGAACTGTTTCTGAAGATTGAAACATTTTTCTTGACATATTTCAACTTCTTTAAGAGAGACATTGTGAGGGAAAAAATCAAAATTCAGTATTTTAAAAAATATTTAATTTCACAAAAAGATCCCAAAAGTTCAGCAATTCATTTTGATATTGAAATATTGTACATTTTGAAATCTCAGTAATTCACAAATATCTAATTTTTATAATCTTGCCTCACAATGAATGCTTCTTATAATTTCCAGAAGCAGAGTGGTTTTAGACCCTTTCACAAAAATAACAGCAATATTAGATAGTTTGGAACTGTGCATATAATTTGACATCCCTTCCCGACCTAGTTTGGCCAGCAAACTGAAAAAAATATATATCATGTTTGAGTCAACCAGCACTCTGAGATTTATTTTGCTTTGCTTTTGGTTTTTAAAATGTCTTTATTGCTAAATTTAGGCAGACTTACAAATGAGAACAAAATTTAAATGAAAGATCTCAATTTTATTTAAAAAAATGCTGAAACAACAAAGAGTTTTCAGTTAGGAAAATGTGGCTGAAGCTATTTGATCCAAATTCACAAATTGTTCTGGCCTGTCCAAATCTTCATTTTAATTTAGTCATCAAAAACAATCTGAAAAATTTCATCTAACTCTAAGTAGTTCCCATTGAGTTTCAAAAAACAAATAGAAGTTACTGATCCTTTGAAGTAGGAGTACTAGGGCAAGAAGGACAAGCAAGATTACCTATTATGACCGTATCCTTCCTGAATGAGGAAAAGTCTACTTAGTTGCTTCTCCACAAAAGAAAGTCCTTCTTCATCTGTTTGTGCAGGACGATGAAATTACAAACTAGTCAAAGAACCAAAAAAGCATTTTTTGGACTTCTTTTGGAAAACATCTATTTTAATATTAGTACCTATATGCCCAAACCGAGATCAGAGTTCAGGAAGACAAGGCAACGTAGGAGAGAGTCTCTGCCACAGAATGCTTACAAGCTAAATGGATTGAGGGGGATGTGATTTGACCAAGACTACGCATGAGGACAGTAGCAGAGCCAGGAAGAATGCCCTAAGCTCTTGATTTATAATTCAGTGCCCTATGAGTTGGGAACTACAGTTTCTCAAAGAGCAGGCAATGGAGGAAGTAGGTGCTAGAAAAATAGTGTGAGAAGCTCCCTAGAGAAAGTAGGGTCTAGAATTTGTTATTTCTGCATAAGTAAGCTAGCAGTAATAGTTAACATTTCATAGAAATCTGAGGACCATAAATTACTTTGCTATCAATTTAACCACAGAACCCTAGGAGATAGGGGAAACCCATACAGTGATTCTTCCATCCATCACTGAAATGCAACCCATTCTTGGGTGAAACCTATCTGTCACTGAACAACATGGAATAACAAAACACAACAGTTTATATCGGGCACCAGTCCCACTTGTATGTGCTGCCATATGGCTGGTTTTTAAATGGTGATCCAAAACAATAGGTGATGTTTGTAAAGGTCATGATCGTGCAATTTCTTTTATGCAAGGAAATGCTACATGTTCTGCAGGCTCTGCAAAGACTCTGAAAGGATGTGGAAAAATTGGAGAGTGTCCAGCAAAGGGCAATGAAAATGGTTAGGGGGCTTAAGAATATGGTTTATAATGAGACGCTGAGGGAACGGTGCTTATTTAATCTGGAGAAAAGAAGACTGAGGGGGACTTACTAGCAGCCTTCAACTACCTGAAGGGTGGCTCCAAAGAACATGGAGCTGGACTGTTTTCAGTAGGTGTCTTTACACATGCTCTGGGGTGGGGGAGCGCTTTAATTAGAGCAACTCTTGGGATCCGCTCTAATTAAAGTGCCCGTAGCATCTGGTGTATTCATTGTTCTGCACTTCAAAATGGTGGCGGGGGTGTTTTAACTAAGACACGTTCAGCAAGCTTTAGTTAAAGTACCCCCGCTGCCATTTGGAAGTGTGACGATGCTGAATACGTGATGCTAAAGCTGCTAGAGCATGCTAATTAGCACACTGCAGCAGACTTGATTAATTGAGTCTGCACTGACACATTCTAATTAGAACCCATTGAAGCAGGCATCAGGCATGTGTATCGGTGTCCAGTGGTGGCAGATGACAGAACAAGGAGCAATGGTTTCAAGTTGCTGCAAGGGAAACTTCAGTTAGATATTAGTAGAAACTTTCTCACTGGTAGGGTAGTTTCATAGTAGTTAGGGTCAGGAGGGACCTGAACAGATCATCTAGCCTGACCCCCTGCCACAGGCAGGAATGAATGCTGGGTTCACAAGACCCCAGACAGGTGATCGTCCAACCTCCTCTTGAATATGCCCAAGGTAGGGGCGAGGACCACTTCCCTGGGAAGTTGGTTCCAGATTTTGGCCACCCTAACTGTAAAATATTGCCTTCTGATCTCTAACCTAAACCTATTCTCCATCAGCTTATGACCATTGTTCCTCATCACCCCAGGAGGTGCTGGGGAGAAAAGAGCTCTGCCTATTTGCTGTTTATCCCCCTTGATGAGCTTGTAGGCAGCCACCAGGTCCCCCCTCAGCCTCCTCTTGCTGAGGCTGAACAGGTTCAGGTCCTTCAGTCTCTCCTCGTAGGGCCTGTCCTGCTGCCCTCTCACCAGTAAAGCATTGGAACTGGCTACCCAGAGAAGTGGTGGAATCTCCATCCTTGGAGGCTTTTAAGAGCCAGCCAGACAAAGCCTTGGCTGAGATGATATAGTTAGAGGTGGTCCTGCTTTGAGCAGGAGGTTGGACTAGATGACTTCCTGAGGTCCCTTCCAGCCCTAATTTTCTATGATTCCAAGATTGCCTATGCAGTGTATATAGCAACCACTTTACTTAGAACAGTGAAACAAAACCATGTCTGGGGAGCAGCACAAGAGATATTTAACTGCATAGAATAGCAATTGCCCAGCAATTAAACACTAAATTATATATTTCCTTTCATAAAGCTCTGCAATGGAACCTGTGAAATAAGATACTCTTAGTTTCTGAAACCCTAATTTTTTGGAAAGATGACTAAGCACCAGACTTGACCATATTTGGCATTAGGTAGGAACTGCAGCCATTCAAGGAACAAGAGGTACTGAATGTCCAGGGTTTTTGTTGATACAGCCCATTGTGTTCCATCTCATCAAGGAAGCTGACTCAGCCATTGTCTTGTTTTTTCTCTTTGTGGTCACACGGAGGGTCCAATTATGAATAATTAATAAATCATTAGTAGATGTTTCCATATATAGTTAATCAATAGATATAGATTGGTGAAGAGTCCAGTGATGCCATAGGCTGCTTATACCCATGACTTATAAGCATCAAAAAACAACCTCATGCCAACATAAGGAGAAAGAATTCAGTATCCCTCTTTAGTAAGAGGGAATCTGAGATTCAAGTCCTTCCTCTGTTACAGATTTCCCATGATGTGAACCTGACCAAGTCACTTAGCTTCCATTCTTCAGTTCCTCATCATGAAAATGGGAATAAAATTGTTGCGAGCATAACTACTGGTAAAATGATTAAGTGCTCAGATCCCTCAGTAAAGCTTAGGCTGGTAGATGTGCTTATAATGATCTATATCACAGTAAGTGTGCTCATAACATCCCACAATAACCCTGTTATAAACTCTTAATAAAAAGAACCTAAACCTAGTGTGACCTTATTTGTGAAGTGACCCTAGTTCCCATGGAGATGGGTACCTGCCCAGCCATGGAATAAAGGCAGTGGTTTGATGGTATTTACACTGCTCTAATGGGCACTCGAACTAGGTCCCTTGTGTTTCAAATGGAAATGAGATTAGCCTGTTAGGGCTTCCAGTCCAATTCTTTGCCTGTGAACTACGGTTGTTGGGCTGGGTTTGGTACAGAGAAGGGTGGTAAGCAGAGGGTTCAGCTTTAAGTTGGATTTGGATCAAAGCAGTCACATTGGCCCAACTCAACAAGTCAGGATCTGAATCAAGCCTGGAGAACCCACACACGTAGGTTTGTCTCCTGTGGGAGGGTAGAGGAAGGCCAACAGCAGCCCCCATTTCCTCCCCATTGTCCATGGAGGGCTTTCTTGATGCAAGCTCCTCCCTGATGTATCACAACCTGACACATCCCAATGCTGAACTTGAGGACCTTCCTCTCAATGCTCTCACTCCTGCAATGATGCTGGGTGCCCAAGGGGAGCTGGAGCGCAGCACCTGCTGCAATCAGGCTCTTCTTCCACTGTGGAGAAGACTGATTTTGCAGTGAGGTTCCCAGGCTTCTCTTGGCTCTCTGTCCTTCTTCATCCCTTCTGCCACTTTTGCCATTCTTCCTGCTTCTGCCCTTTGATGCTCCCTGCCCAACCATGTTCTGAGGGTTAGCAATCCTTATCAGTGCCTGACCCTAATCTTTTCCCAGCTGGGGGGGACAGACAGGACAGATATACCAGATGGGGTTAAAAGAGCCAACGTGAAGATGGCTGTGCCATAAAATGAGAGGCGCTTGCAGCTACAGCTCTTCCAAGCCCCTCCTTTTAGTGCTGTTAAATAACCTTTAGCAAAGCTGCTGTGACCACTTCCAAACCAAACACTCATTCCCTTCTCTCTCTCTCTCCCTCTCTTTCTCCCTCTCTCTCTCCCTCTCTCCCCATCACCCACCTCCCTTCTTATTTTTTATGGAGGGAATGAGATGGAGAAGTAAAAATTATTAACCCCGAGGTCAGTTCTAGCTGCCTCATTCCTCTCTTTAGCTTCAAGCACTTTCTCCCTCATCTGTTTCACAGACAGCGATGTTCAGCTCAACACATTTGCATACACTTATTGCATTTTTTTCAGTCTTTATCTATTTATTTATTTTTAAAGAGACAGGGTCACATTCTCCCCCCCCCATCTTATAATTAACAGCTTGCTTCTTGACGCCCTTTTTTTTTTTTTTTTTTTTACTTTTTTCCCCTCCATAATAATTTAGTGGGTAGAGAAAATAATGTTTGAATTACCATTGTTTGTCCCAGTTTCTCCTTTTCTTCCTGTATATTTCAGATATAAAACCAGATGGATTATGTTGGGGAGCCCACACATGTTTTTTAAGTGAGCAAATACTATATAGTCAATAAGACCACTAATGATGAATCAACTACTAGTGTTGCACACTCTCATGTTCATCCCCACTCCTGTAATATTCAGCATTTTCCTTAAATATTAGATTGCAACTTTCATTAAAAAAACCAAGTTTGCAGCCCTCATGGGCTATGAATAAAGGTTTGGAAATGTGATTGAAATGTACTGCAAAGGCTCAGAAGCTGGGAGAGCAATAAAAAGAACCTCAAATGTACTATATTTAAAAGAATCCCATTTTTTTTTTCTGTGAGGCTTGTGGTACTGGGGGGTTCAACTCATTATTTTTGTAGGATTGGCATTGGTAATACTGAAGCACTAGCCTACAGGGAGCCTTCCATTTTGGTGTGGAAAAGCAACCAAGAGACATTGTGGTAACTCATCCATAGGAAGATGCCAGTGTCATGGGTGGTATCACCTTTGTGGGGATTAACACCCACTGGGTAGACTGGTCACACAGGGACAAAAGACTGCTGCTTCCATAGGACACTGCAGCAGCTCAGGAACCTACATAGATTAATGCTGAGCCACCTGAAACTAAGTACCAACATTTCATGTTGTTTTTCCTCAGAAACTGGACTGGATTTACCTTTTCCTGTGGCACATTCTGATGTTGACCACACCTTATTTTCTGACGGGAAAATGTCTTGGTTTCAGTCACCATCTGCTTCATCTTTGCTTGGCTCTTTGGAGGCTCTTTGGAGGATAGTGAAGGCACTGCCCTGTGAACCAAAAGGCCCATGCTTAATTCTCAGGCTTCTCACATTGTTTGGGCTCAGTTTTTCTTTATCTCAGATTCCTACCTCTGAAAAGGGGCTAAGAATACTTCCACCACATCTCATCAACATAGGGCTAGACCAGATAGACTTTATCACTGATGTCAATGGGCCTAAGGTAATACCACAGCCTCATTTTCTATAGGGCTGAGTTCAGGCACATTTGGGATCGGTTAAGTTTGTTCACTTAACTTCCCCCATCCTTTAACACCCATGGTGGAGCTTCAGTACAGCACCACTTTAGGGCACAGCATGGACTGGCTACTGAAAGGGAGAGGTAAATGGTGCTTGTGAAGCAGGCTGTGTCCATCTTTGGGCTTCTTGGCTGCTTGAGGGAAGGGCTCTGAAAAGCTTAAATTATAGCAAGGATGTTCTGATTTACGGCAACCTCCTGAGTACAAATATTCCCCTGGCAGGTCTGCAACAAGCCCTTCCAGGGTGGGCTTCTACCTTTTGTTTCTTAAGAATACGCTCTAAGCCAGGCCTTGCAAGAGAGGACAGGATAAGGCGAGCTGTGGTGGGTTCCTAAGTAGTAGCCTGTTCCCTGGCTCTTTGATGCCACACTTCTGACCATTATATGCCACTAAAGCACTGTTTAATGAAAGGGAGACCAAGGCAGGAGAAGAGACCACTGCTTTGGAGACTTATGGGCCACAGCTTTGACCACATCTTGATGTGTGGTTTTCCAGTCTGAGCTTTTTGCTTGGTTCCTTTCTTGGGACTGAAAGTCTTGCTGGGGGAAGGTCAGATGTAAGAGGGGAGGTTGGAGTAGTTGTATGAATTAAGTCCTGAGGGGATCTCCTCTATATCCCTGGCCAAGACTTTGGAATAACCAAAGGGAAGCCTCCAGGGTATCCATCCCAGATTTCACATAGAGCCTATTGCATTGTCAGGGCCCTTGTCTCCCTGGCTTTTACCTGTGGCATGTCCAGGATGTTCTTGATGTTTTGGCTATTGCTCCTTGTAGTTGTGGGTGAGGGTTTGAAGCGGTGATTTTTGGGGATCCCTTTGTTCAACAATAGCCTGTGAATGCAGGGGACAGGGCTTGATGGCCCAAGAGGCTCCTTTCAGTCCTGTGTTCCTTTGCTGGAGTATGACTTAGGTATTTACCCAGCACTGGCTAACCTCCTTAAGTACTGAAAACCAGTTCTGTACCTCATTGAAGCACTAAGCTCCCATCATTTAGGATGAACATAACTGAGCAGTGTACTGGTTTGAAAAAGCTATATGCAGCAGTGGACTGCAATAACTTCTGCCTTTAAGATCATTAATGAAACACAAGTTGTCCCACAATGCACAACAGAGCAATTCCTAGAAGGGTTTCAGTCTGTACAGTGCAAGGGAGTAGACACCAATAGATCATAGTATAGCACTGTACACAAGTTTCAAGACATGGATGCAAATCCTAATTTTGGTTTTGCTGTTCCCCCTCAAGTAGGGTACATGTGGCTGCTTGCAGAGACAACAGGATGCTTCCAGTATATTTCTGTGGTGCACCCCAATGTGATACTTGATTGATGTGATCAGTGCTGATTACAGAACAACTGCTGCAGAAATTGTGAGATTCAGGCCCTACAAAAAGATGCACAGGATGGGATCAGCTACCTAACAATAAACTATTCTGCTTCTCTTCCTTAAGCCTGGAGTTCTGATGACAGTGCTAGAGCAAAATAATGGGAAATAGGGATTCCAAGAGATACTGTCATTTTATTAAGTGGGCATGTGATACTTTGCTTTTTAGAGTGGCTGACATTATTCACATATACAAAGTTTATTTCTTTCCACTTGCCATTCTGAGGTTCTTTTCATTGACTTTGCTGTTGTTTAAACCTTTGATGACAAGGTTGCATTTGGCAGAAAAATTAGTCACTTGGTTAAGTTCCCATTTGTTTTGAAAACACAAACAATAGAGCTGGAAGTGTGAGCATGTTCTATCCAACCTCATTAATACTTGAGTCGATTATAACACCTCCCCCTTCTCTTCCGATATAGCTTCTACCTTTGACAATAAAAGCTGCTACTGTGTCTGGTTGATTCCCCCTCCATCCTTACACAGTAGGTATGTTTAGACTCTGCTGTATTTATTGACATTCATTGAAGAGGTGGAGGGAATCAATGCAAAAATAGATTTCCAAAAAGTTAGCCTCAGCTAATACAAACACTTAAAAGCAGAGATGGAAAAGCTAGGAGCTTCTAGGGCACTACTGTGTCCCTGGAGAGATTTCTTTTCTATATAAAGAACACAGGCATCCACCCTCAGCCTCCAAATCCTAACTCCAATATTAAAATGGATCTATCAGTGCAGTAAAATAATTATTCATTTTTTTCTTTTATATTTAACTGTTTGTTTTTTTTACTAGAATTTAGTGTCCCAGCAAATCTAATGTGACATTCATAGCACCCACTCTGTTTTAAAATCCTAAACTCCATCTCTCTTCAGTTCTTTTTTCTGTTGGACAGAAGGAAATCTCTGGACTCAAAACAGTTTAGAGAGCTGTCTTTACTTCCTTGGAGTAGTGGAATAAAAAACTCTAGTTGAATTCAAAGCCAGCAAAACCACCCTTGATTCTAGGATCCTTGGAGTCTTGTTGAGAACAGGACAGGTTAAAGCTTTGACTTGGTACCTGGGGAATTAGTTTCCTTTGATGTTTTGCATTAAGTGACCTTCCTGCAGGTTTATCCTCTTCAGATTTCCCAAAAGTGCTTCACCAGTAGGCCTCAATCCTCTCTGATGACAATGACCTGAAACCAACTTAATCTCTTAGGCCCTCCCTGCCCCTGTAAAGAAGTAAATATATATTTAATTCTATGCATATGAGCAGGCCAGTAGAACTCACCCATACCCCTCATGTTTCAAATGAGTTGAAAGTATTATCCAATGGTAAGGGTCCTAGCTGGGATTTGGAGGATAAGGTTCAATCTCTTGATCTGCCACAGATTATCCCAGGTAATTCTGGGCAAATCATTTAATCTCTCTCTCAATCCTTGTTTCATTCCTGCCCTACCTCAGAGTGAAGTTGTGAAGATAAATCCATTGCTGATGGTACCCAGGACCCCTCACAATGCTAATGGCAGATATATACAATAGATGCACTTAGATCTTGGCATAGCTGAAGCCTTACATTGTACAAAACAGCCATATAGAAAGAAAAGAAAGGAATGGCAATATTTGCACTTCAAATACTGTATTTTCTTGCATGCCACATGTCCTCAAATAAGGTACATGCCTTGTTTTGGGAGGGCAAAATGAAAAAAAAAAAAGATTTTGCTAGAGTGTTCCCTGCCATACTACAGGCTCACTATGGCTGAATGCTCCTATTCATTGCTCCTTGCAAAATCAGCAGTGCTAGCATTAACCCCAACCACTGACAAATTAGCAGCAGCTTTTGGCTGCACACCCAAAAATTATGGTGGGGTTAATGCTTGAACAGTGTAGATTGCACAGAAAATGAGTGACCTGACCAGGAGACCCTGCCCCTTCTCCATGCACCCGGGAAGAGAAGGCAGCACAGCCCCTGGCACCCATTAGAGTCCCTATGCCTCTAGTCCAGCACAGAAATCAGAGTGAAATATTCTGCTATTCTCCAAACTGTGCTACATGAATAGGCATATTGGTAAGATTATGATATTCCAAAAGAGAGAGGAATCCATTTAAACCATATAAAACATTTCTTTCCCTGCATTTCCCAGTTCCACTCTGACCAGATGTGCTAGCCTAGTGACGGCTAGCACAAGAACTCAGAAAGGCATCTTGAAAAACTACAAGTCATCCCCATACCTCAAACATGACGAGACCAGCTTAAAAATCACGATGCTTAAAAAATTAGTAAATGTGGCGCTCTCTTTGCCTTCTGGTATCTGAGTGTTTAGCCTACATGGTTGTGTTGTATTTCCAAACTTTCTCCACCACCTTGAAAAGTGCTTTATACCAGTACAGCTGTTCCAATACGAGGAGAATAAATTACACACTGGTGCAAGGCACTTTCATATAAAAGTGATCCCATCTACACTATGGAGTTTACTAGTACAACATCATACCCCAAGGTAATTAAACCAGTGATTCTCAATCCGGGTGCTATGGCACCCTGGAGTACCTTGAATTCCTTTCAAGAATGCTGCAGGGTGCTATGCAAAGTTTGTACTGCTAGGCATGCAAACGTGATTCACAAGATCAGGCCAGAGATTTTAAATAGGAAGCCACAGTGTTAAAAACGTTCTGCCCTGTTGTGGTCTTTCCGAGTTCCTGGCAACAGAAAAATTCTCTGTTTTTTCTGTTGTCATGATTTGTGTGAAAACTAAGAGCTGATGTTTCCTGAATAGTGTCTTGGGTCTAAAAATGTTGAGAACTATTCAGTTAAACATATACAAAAATCTGTGTGTAGATCAGACTTGATACACAGTGGGTCTGACTTTGCTCCCATTTCAGTACATATCTGAACTCCAACTGACATCACTGACTGCCATGGCCTGTCTCCACCTGAAAGCTGATTCAGATTAAAGTAGATTATGAACTGATAGCATCATAACTATTGTGGAATTGCTTTGCATACAGTCTCTTAAATTCAGAAATAAGAACCTCTGATTCTGGGTTTCCTTAATCCACTGTCCAAATGTATATTTTAGGAATAACATCATGTATGAGCCCTCCATAAGATCAGATGGAATAGAGAGAGCTCAGCATGCCACAGATTCGGACCTTTATCTTTGAGGACCTTAGAACCCCATGGTCACTTGGGGTTAAAATAGCACCCCCTGTGGCTAGAATCCCACTCCCAGTGAAGCCAGCTCTCTCCCTCACTTGGGCAGTTCTCTGATTAAATTATCTCAATTTGTCCTTTTAAATTGATATCATTTCTTAAGTACTGATTTACCACAATTAAGGCTCCCCCCCCGAAATTAAATTAAATGTATTACATCTTGGGTTTGGCGTCTCCAGGAATCGCTCACAGATCTTCATAATGGTCCAAGACGCTATTAGAGGCGAAAAGGGAAGAAGGAAAGGAAATGAACATTGGGTGAGAAGGGAAAATTCATAGCTCTGCTGATACGCCATGATAAATAATTATGAGTTATTAATTTTAAATTACATCTTTAATGCGTTGCATGATTTTAATTCCCACCACAGTATTAATATAGGGACTCTGGGTTTGATTAATTTAAAGCGGAACAGAAAGGTGCCAATTAAGGGGGCTGGCTGGGAACTTTCAGGTGTTTATAGCTCTCAGCTGCTATTTTCCCTTGGTGGAAGAAGGGGCCTGGAGAAGTGGGGTCAGCATGGAGGGGAGGGGGACAGCGGGCTTGTTCATATCCACGTGCAAGCAGGGTGGGACAGCGAGGCAAATTAACCCTGTCATGTCCAAATAAAGACAGATTGGAAACCTGCTCTTTTTCTCCTGAAATTTACCAAGACTTTACCAGGTACATACCAACAAAGTCATCAACAGACTCCAATTAGTAAAGCAAAGTATAATGAGACAAGATGTTTCATAGCTTGAAACCCTTAGGGGTTATTCCTGAACTAACATAATTATTTTAGCATGCAGCCCTGTGCCACCACAAAGGGTTCTTCTCTGCTTGTACATGCAGTTGGCAGCTGGTATAAACTGTGCTACAGTAGTACCCAGACCAAGATCTCCAATAAATGAGGCTCAATACAAACAGACAGACTTTGCCCCAAGAAGGAGATTTTCAAAGGAGTAACTGCCTGACTCCTAAATAGACCAGAAGATAAAAAGCGAAACATTTTTCTAGCTGGCAGAGCAGGTCAGTGGTAAAACCAGGAATAGAAGTGGAATTTCCTGCCTGCCAAGGAAGCGCCCTGCCTGCTAGCACTGAAGTGCCCTCTGCATATGTGTGGTGAAGGTGTATCTGCCATAGACAATAAGAACAAAAGATCAAACAGGCGAAGTCAGGAGGGATTGGTCATGTGCTGTATGAAAATATACTGATATTTCAGAAAAGGCAAAAGACGGGGGGGGAGGAGAGCTGTCCCTGAGGCAGAAGTGAGAAAGGGCCTTTGGATCCAGCCTCTACTGTGACAGCTTAGCTAAGCAATTTTTATCAATTCAGATCATCATTTAATTTGTTCACAACTAGAGAAGGTTCATGGAATTGGCAATCACAATGGAATACTGTCAGAGGCTTCCCTTGCTTCCCAAGGGCCCATATTTAGGATGGCCAAGCAGCTGTGTTACAAGCAGACAGCCTAAGAGGAGCTGGGAGGGCCCAGGGCCTGGCCAGCCAACTAGCATTATTCCCTTAAGCATTTTGTACTAAGTCCTGATTCACAAACCTAAGACCTCTCCTCATTTTCCAAAGCAAAAACTGTAAGTGCTAAAAGCCGCTGGGAGAATTTATCCAGCCCTGTCCGCTAGCCGGTGTGCCATAGATCCAGAAGGTCCAAGTCACAAAACCCAGCTGTTCTCTCTTTTCCCTTGCTGGAGTTTAGCTGCAGACTGGAAGCTGCTCTAAGTTTGCTTTCTGAGTAAACTTCTCTAAGTGTGACAATCGCTTTAGCTTCCCAGCGAGGATTTACTGGGCTTCTGTTATCTCTTTGAAAGTCTGAGTTCTCCAAATGGGCATGAGAGAGCAGCCAGAGAGGTCAGAGCCAGTTAGGTTACACAGTCGTTCAAAGCCCCGTTCCAAGAGGCATTAAAGACGGGATTATGTCTAAGAGGGTTAGGGAGGGAGGAGTGAAACAGGCTTGTCTTGCACAGAACCTGGAAGATAAGGCTGCATTCTGTAGGTGTGAACTCTCTGGTGTGCAAGCCGAGGCACTGATATTTTTGAGGAAGAAATTGGCAGGATAATACCACAGGCGGAGGGCTCAAGTCTGAGCTAAACTGCCTTCTTGCAGGCAGCAGGAGGTTGGGTGAGGGTGGAGCACATGCTTTCAGCCTTCTTCTTTAATTTGAGTACTGATTGCACAACAACATTATTTTGACTCCTTCCTGAGAAAGTCCAGCCCAGAATAGTGTATTGGCCAGAGGTCCCAGTTGCAAAACCCTACTTGACAAAAGGCTTGGCTGTATTTAATCTATTGTGTCTCCTGTATGAAGAATTGCCATACTGTTCAAACATCAATGGCAGAGGCTTTGTTGTAAGGTCC
The DNA here is from genome assembly GCF_030867095.1 of Alligator mississippiensis. Lineage (NCBI taxonomy): Eukaryota > Metazoa > Chordata > Crocodylia > Alligatoridae > Alligator > Alligator mississippiensis. The sequence goes on from NC_081833.1 coordinate 25,639,478, forward strand.
GATGAGCCAAATTCTCAGGTACTCAGCGGCATCAACTCCCACTGAAGTCCATGAGATCGGGAGCTGATACCAATCCTCAGCAAATCTGTGTGATCTCATCTGGGGTTTTAATCACCATAGTGTCTTGTTGCCTCAGAAAGGGGCAAAGCTGTTTGATTAAAATACTAATAGCTGCTTCTGAGAGTTGGTGCTGGCTATGGGGAAGGGGATGCTACTACAGTCAGACAAGGGTTCAGTGCTTGACTTCTCTATGATCCTAGCTGAGTCTGCATCTTTTCCCCCCTCTTACCCAGGATGTATTCAGATTATGTGCCCACTGAAATGTGGTATGAAGGCACTACCAGCATACAAAGTAATTACCTACATCTCAGAGCCTCCATCCAGAAGTCGAGCCTAGCTGAAAACCATTTTGAGGTTCAGTTAAATGCAGGTCCATTTTTTATTTCTTTTCAGTTTCATAGTAGTGCAAATTGGAACAGAAAATTCTAAGTTGTCACTTTTTTCCCTGAGAATCCACCCAGAAGCAGCAGAAACCTCCTGCAGGAGTCTACTTTCCTGAAATTTTCAACCTAATTTTATTGCGTCAAGAGGTTCAGGTGCTTCCCCCTCTGCCCCCCAGACTTTTGGAAGCATTATACAATCTCTAGGCCTAAAACATTTTGGTGGTTACTGTAATTAACTCCTAAGTAATGGCAGCAATCTTAGGGTGAGACCCCTTGCCTGTGATTTTCTGTGAATTTACAGCAATGTCTCTAGATACAATCAGAAAGAGATCTGGACCAGAAAATGTCAATCCTCAACCATGCTCCCAAAGCTGCAGGTAACCTCTGTGACTCTAGCCACAAAACTTTGATGCTTTTTGTTTTCTGATTTGTCTCTGTGTGTTCTTCTAACAAGATCAGGACTTCCATATGCTAGATGCAGTACAAAAACATATTAGGAGACATCCTACGCCCTGAAAAACTCAGTCTGAACAAGGCAATCAAAGAATAGGAGGGAGAACCTCAAGCCCAAAGCAGGCATGTGACTTGCATAAGGGTACAGAGCAGGTGAATGGCAGGGTCTAACTTAACTTTCCACATCCACACTTGCAAATTTGGCTTGCCGTGTCTCAGCTATTGTATGTAGGATGCAACTACATCATTCATGTGTTCAGTACTAAAAAAAAAAGTTCCCTGAATACCTCTTTGTCTTTCTCTCTAGGTTTGTGTAAGGCTGCCTGTCACAGTGATATCTGGGTATTGGTATGCAATACAATTCATCCCATTTTCTCCTGAGAGTTTTCAGTGCAGTGCCACTCACGCCTGCACTACAGTAAAACTAATAATGCTGAGCAGAATAATTAATGACATTTGTAACTCAGTTTCTCTACTATATTAGGAGCTGCTTTCAGGGTTCATGGTTTGCCCTTCATTTACTGATCCCCCAAAATTAAATATTTGGCCAGGAACATGTGTGTCGAGGTAAGATACCAAAGGCCACAACCAACCCCCACTAATTCAGTTGGTCACTGAATGGATCTGATCCTAACTGGAATTTCCATTCAGATCGTCTTCTTTAACCTATAGGGCAGAATCCTATTTCATTTTTAGTGCCCAAATGGCACTTGCCTAGCTGTGTAACTTCCATTTTTGGTCCTCTGCATAGTTTGCAGTCCTGTTCTATTTGCAATGTGGACCCATATACTACTGAGCACAATAAGTAGGCTGTGCTCTGGCTGGGTAGGTACACAGTTCTGTATATGAATGCTATTAGCTAGAGTAAGTCATGAAAAGCTACCTGGCAAGTCCATCACTGTAGAACATGGGATCATAGGAAAGTAGGGCTGGAAGGGACGTCATAAGGTCATCTAGTCCAGCCCTCTGCTCAAGGCAGGATCATCCCTGATTAAACTATCCCAGTAAAGTGTCTAACCTGCTCATAGGAGCCTTTGCCATGAAGTTTATAGCAGCAGCAAAGTCTGCAGCAAATTGCATGGATTCTCTGCCACGTCTCCCTTTTTAGAACCAAATCTTTCCTTGGGGTAGGTTTTTTTGGAGGCAGGTACTTTGGAAATGAAGGAAGTGCTTGTAATGGGAATGCGACTTCAGGTGAAAAGCTGTCCTCCAAGAGGAAGATCTGACTTTGCCAGGCCTATTTATTCAATCTTTGCACATTGTGCAAGCAGTTTCTCAGTCTGAGGGAACTCGTGTTACATGAGTGACATGGATTTTGTCATGGTCCCTAATGGGTGGAAAGGGGTCCTTTCCCTTTTTGCAGATGGTAGAGCCCCCTCTCCACTGTGTTTTGCTGCTGTAATGTTTCTAGTAACAGAAAGAAGCATAACAGGGCCCTTAGCTGTGGAGACCCACGGTGTGCTATTGAAGGTGGCAGGAATGAATGGTGTATGACAGAACAATGGGGTAGTTCTGGAGCGTGTGTGTGTGTGTGTGTGTGTGTGTGTGTGTGTGTGTGTGAGAGAGAGAGAGAGAGAGGCAGGCTCTCTGTGTGCATGTGTGTCAGGAGGGGAGGGGGTGATGAATAACCAGGCAGTCCCCCTTGTCCAACTTGCTTTTTGATTCTGCATCACTCTGGGGCATATGTGACATCTGCTCAGCCAAGAAGGCCTTAGCAGATGCCCGCGCCATCTTGAAGGGCTCGTAAGGGCTTTGGAGTGCCTAACGCATGGTGGCACACCTGCCCTGCTTCGGGAAGCACGGGCAGCCAGGCGCGCTGCTCCCACCTTGCTGTGCAGATGGCACTGTGCCCTGCGGGAAGGCCCCCCCCTCCCCTGCTCCGTCTCCAAGGCTCAGAGCAGAGCGGTGCACTTGCAGCTTGCAACGCGCATGTGGAGCTCAAAGAGAAGGGAGGCACTGGCTGAAACAAACAGCTGGCATCACCCAATTACCCCATGGTCGTTCTGACTGATGGCCTGGGGAACAGGGCATCCGCTGACTGTTTTCTGAACTGGGCATTAGTCTTTTGCAGACAGGAGCTCCTTAATCCCTGTGGGTTACCTGCTGCTGACAATCACTGGCAGCCAGCTGAAAAGTGATTACAGTGTTACCCAGGCTCTGCTTTACAAGGCAGAAATCATGACAGGTTGGAGGCTAAAAACCTTACTTGGGGCCCAATCCTGCAGGGTGCTATTGAGCATCTCCTGTAGAACCGTTCAACGCCAATAACTTCTACTGATGACAAAAAGGGTTAAAGGTGCTGCGTATGTCACAGAATCAGGACCTCTGCTGTTAGGGCTTCTCTATCCTTAGTACAGATATAGCTGTATCACTTTTGTTTAAACCCCACAGCACATGCATGATTTGCCCTGGGGCAGGGGTAGATCAGTGGATTCACCAGTGCAAACTATCCCAGTAAAGTATCCCAGCTCTTGTGGTTCCTTGCCGTGTACTATCCTTCCTTCCTTTCCCACAACCAGGCATTACTTGTATGGCGGCCCTGTCCCCTGCATTGTATGTACCATGTAACTTCCCTCCACAAGCTGTTACATTTGCTACATGAGGCAGGAATTGATCTATGGAGGTGATAAAAATGCACCCGAAATTCAGCTTCCAATGGTTTGAAGTCCCAACTGAGGAAAGTGGCATTTTATATTCTGCTTCCTCAACACACTGGTGTGGTGTTGTTTATTCCTCATATCCTTCTTTACGCGTGGAGGCATCCCTTTCTGTTACCTTTTTTCCCTTTTCATTCTTGGCACTCTTTCTTCCCTGCCCTTCCTATTACTGGGTTTTTTTATTTTCCAGTTTTGCTTTGTTCGCTGTTGGTGACTATGGGGGGGGGGGGGGGTGAACTTTGAACAGAGCTTCTTTCCATCGCATCAAGACACCTTCCTGCAGCACTTTCTCAGAGATCACCTGTCCAACCACCAACTCAGCCCAGTGTAGTTAATCTGCTGTTGGATGGGATTCAAACACAAGGGAGGCCTTGGCTGTAGGAGTAGATGTGACTTCTCCACCAGGGGACTCAGCACTATTCCGTATAGAAACGCATGTTAGGAAATGCTCATACAAGGGCAGCTCAGAGCTCCTAAGTGGTAGGACTCTTACAAAACCACCTCTTGGGGAGAAGGGAGGTACCTCTATGAGGGGTGAGGAGAGGACAGATTTTATTCCTATGAACTGTAGGTGTCGCAAATGAAAGAGCATGGTGAAGAGGAAGAGAAATGGGTATAAAGAATGAGACCAATAGAGGATGTAGAGAGATCTGTAAGCAGAGGGGAGAACAAAAATGAAACAGGGAGAAACAGGAAGTGTAACCTATGCTAACAAGGCAGCTTTTTGTCCTCCTGTATTGGCTAATCTGTGTATAGAAGTGTTTGACCTTCTGGTGTCTTTGAGCTGGAGAATGTTTCTTTAGCCCAGGTGGTAGCAGCTAGTGCCTTTTTGATCTAGGGGCCTCAATTTAATCTTTGCTGAAGATGACCCTTGGAGCATTGTTACAGAAGAAGGAGGAAGAGATTTTATGGTACATGAATTTTGCAGGAACATGGGTGTACCCTGTCTATGTTCTGCTTTAATGTATTACTTTGGGCTTCTTTGTGCTTCCCTCATGGTTTGTGATTCTTCATTCATCCTTTTTTATTCATTGTCCTCAATTACTGTGTCATGTCATGGTGTGCTGTCACAGTAATGCTACTTTTCACCCTGTGCACATTTTGGTTATGAATGGAGCACCTTCTGTATCAATTTGTGGAAGTTTCCTGGGTGTTAGAGAGTGGCAGAAGTTACACTCCTGGCATTTCAGCTTTCTGTATCCCTCTCTGACAGTCTCACTCCATTACCAGCAGGGGGCAGTGTAGAGAAAGATGTCAGAGCCCTGCGATGCGGAACCTGACAGCTACTCCGGCTGGGGAGAGTCACTGCAGGAATCTCTTGTGCTTTAAGTAAGAAACAAGGGAATATCAGGCCAAGTTAGAAGAAAACCAATTCATCTTCTCTGGCCTATTTCTGGACACGCTCTGAAGGGAAGAGAAGAAACTGCCTGTCAGGATCAATGGAAATTATGCACGTTGAACTGACAACCAGTCTTTCACCGAGTTCACACCATCAGGTGGCAGATTGGCACTGCTGTCTCAGTTGTGTCCCAGATTTTCCACTCTGCAGCTCCCCTGGCAGCGTTTGCTATATATAAACTGATGGAGCCCTTCCAGAATTGGAGTGGCTACCAGCAGCAGGAGGGAGACCTGAGAAGCCAGGAAAAGAGCATGGGCCTGTTCTCCTTTCCTTGGGATAGGCGTGAAGTTGACTGGGAAGGAACAAAGCTAAGTTACCCCTACAGTCATTGCATTTCAGCTCCCAGCAGAAATGAGAGCAGCTTCAAGGCTGCTCTAATTTAGGCCCTGTGTCTTGTGATGCCCTGTGTGCCTTGGGGAGCAGAGAACAGCCAGAATTCAGGCCACTAGATCTAGTCTGGGAACGCAGGTTCTCTGTACCCCTTATACCAGCCCTAGCCATACTGGAAAGGCCCTTGGGCAGGAAGTGTTTTTCTGCAGTACTTGCCATCCTCCTCAAGACCCCTTTGATATATAGGAGCCTTACAGTAAACACGAATCAGGCCCCCTGAATGCAATGGAGAAAGAGGAAGCAGGAATGAAAAGAGTGATGCACTTAGTGTTTCTCCCCCAGAAACTCTGGATTCAGATATAACATAGGTCATAAGTGGAAAGGAGTGTGGGGCCGAGTCCGTCCTTATTTATGCTGCTCCAGCCTCATGCTGAGGGTGTTAGCACAAGTAAGCCTAGACTTTGACATCCGATGGCTTTAGGACCCACTGGGCTTTCATCTGTCATACACACATTGGCTTTCCTCACATGGCGTGGCAGGGAGGGATGGGATAGAGCTGTAAACAGTAGTATAACAAAAGGGGTAGCAAGTGGGGTACCAGTCCTGGGTGCAGACCCTTGCTGGGGAGGGGTGGGAGGTGGAGGAAGAGTCACAAAAAGAGCAGGAGCTGTGCTGCCAGCATTGCTGCAAGCCCAGCCCAGCCACTGATGCTATCCCATGTGCAACTGCCATCCAGGGTGTTCAAGCATATAGTTACACCTGCCTGTCAGGGTGGGGGACGCAGAAAAATACACAATATGGTATGTGCCCTCTGGAGAGAAGAGGAGTCACTGCACCAAAACTGGGCACTGCATTAGATTGTCAGAGACTTGAGCTGGAGTAGAAGAAAGTGCTAGAGATCAGCACTGAGGGGCTCTGGGGCAGGATATTGGTCCCTTTCTTGTTCAAATTCAGACTCAGTATAGGCTGAGTACTCAACTTAGAGCCAGGAAAACTAGGCTCTTGTCCCCACTTTGCTACTTTTCTAGTATGTGTCCTTGAACAAGTAGTTCATCTCTCTGCTTTCTCTTTTATCTATTCAGTGTAGAAACAGGAGCTGTTTCTTGCTATGTATATGGACAGCGCCTAACACAATGGGGATCTGTTCTTTGCTCAGACTTCTTTGAGCTACATCGTAGCAATATCTGTTCTTTACGTCAGCCGATGCTAAAATCACTGTATAAGGAAGAGGAAGTTTAAACTTGAATCCTCCATGGAGATGTCATTTCTCGGCATGCATGAAGTTAATTATCAAAACCTTGAGTTCTTATCTCACTTTGCAGCAAACTGGAGCTGCTTCTAACCATGGCGACTTTTAACCTTTGTGGGAAACCCTTTTATGAGAATGTGTATTTCCTTCTGTTGCCTAAAGCTCTGTGACTCCGCATTTCACAATGCAAGTTAGAGCATTCTGCAGACCATGGCATTAAATCCAATCCACCTTCTCCCTCCCCTAACACTACATTCCACCCCCACCCCCACTCCGCCTTCCCTGCATGCCAAGATTAAAGTATAATAATGATACTTCACATTTGCTGTTTCCCATTCAAGGATCTCAAAGCAAGCGCTTTACAAATATAGATAAATTCAAGCTCCCAACACCCTTGGGTAGTGAGTATTATCACTGCCTTCATTTTACACAGAAGGAAATGGAAGTCATCTCCAAGCTTGGCAACTGGAAATTAGGCATCCAGATCCTTATTTATGCCCTTAAACACATGGCTGATTCTCAGAGTTCCTCAGCTCCCAGCATGTCCCATGCAAAGGAGATATAGATATATTTCTAGCTTCTTCTGATTCTTTGGCTTGAAGCTAGTTTGGGGCAGTGCTCTGGGCTTGATGCTCCATTTCACTGGTCCTGGCTTGAACAACTGAATGTAAAACTGGCTATGTCTCTCTGCCATCATTGCCCAGTTGCCCACACGCTCACCTGTTCATGGTGCTTGTGTGCCCAACCCCATTCAACCCCTCTCTTCACTCAGTCCTAGGCTTTAACATTGGCCAATCCATAGATCCATTCTGCCCTAACCAAGCACTGTCCCAGCAGCTGTGATCTGGAAGGATTTAGTCAAGAACAGGGTTCGGGTTTCTCTTTGCCCTGCATTAACAGTACCCATGGACCAGATGATCTCTACCTTCCTTTACAGTTGAGCAATATTCCCTTTTTTAATTGCAGCAAGTTTTCACTGGTGTTTGATTGGGTACCCCTGGACATTGAACTCCTCTTCTCTCTTGTGAACATAAACGGCAGCACATCAAGCTTCCCAAATTCCACTCCCAATATGCCTTCTTCTCTCCCCCCACCCCCTGCAAGATCATTTCAAAAAGTGATAGTCTTAGGAGGGCATTCAGTCCCAGAAGGGCCTTATCATGGTGATTGGTTTTGTTGAGGGGATTGTGGAGCTGGTTCCAAATCTTCATAGAACACTTTTCCAGTGCAAAAAGACTTTTGGATCAATGCAAAAACTTTTTGCAGAAAATCTTCCCTTTTGTCAAAATCTTCTGGCATTTTACCAAAAACTCTAAAAAAACCAACCAAACAAACAAAATCAATATTTTTAATTACATGTTTTGATTTCTATAGGAAAAACTTGCCAAAAATCTGTAGTGCCAGTGGTTTTCAAAAAGCAAAACCTTAAGAATTTGTATTTGAATTATTTTTTTTTGTAACAAAACAAAATATGTTCTTGGGAATTTTTTCTCTAACCTACCACAAAAATGACTACTTCGGACCAGCTCTAATAATCTTTTTACCCAGTCATCTCCAAGCACTTTACAGAGCAGGCTTGTATCTTTAGCACCATTTTGCATCTAGTATAACTCAGCAATAGAGGTGAAGCTATCTCACTGTGGTCACTCAGCAGATCAGAGATGGAGCCAGGAAGACAACCCTGAGTCCTACTCTATGTTGTTCTGCTAATTATACTGTGCTGCCTTCTGCCTGGCCTGGCTGTCCCTTAAACTGAGGCCCAGCTACTCATGTCATAGGCTCTGGTGAAGTCCCATCAGCTTGTAATGAACTCCTGTTCATTAGTTCTATGCATGCTTACTGGGTGGCCCCTCACCCTTGTAATTAGGCAGCATTACATGTATTAAAAAGCATATCAAAGATACAGAAAGAGAATTAAATTATAGGCTTCTCTTTTATGGTGTGTATCACCAGGATGGTTGAACACAAATGTTAATAGGTTTATCCCCACAACAGCTCTCCCATGAGTATTGGCATCATCCCCATCTTACAATATGGCAAAAATAAGATGTGGAGAGGTTAAGTAACTTGCTCAAGGTGACTTGAGAAGTCTGTGTTAGAGCCAGGAGCAAAAGCCATGTTTTCCAAATCCCCGTCCAATGTTTCACAAAAAAGATTGTCCTTCCTCAGTGGAGAAAAAAATCTCCTTTGCCTTCCAAAAGTTCAGTGACTGACACACCAGAGGTAGGAATGTGCCATAGACCTATCTATTTACACAGCACATCACAAGATTCCTTGGAAGGTACAAAAACATTATTCCCATTTTACAGGTGGGGAAACTGAGGCACAGCAAGACTTGTGCAGGTTTACAGAGAACATGTATGCCAAAGCAGGGGTTAAAACCTGGATGCCTCATGTTGTAGTGCTGTACTCCAACCCACACAGTCATCTGCCCTCCCTTGATTTCTGGGAACAGAAGCGACACGTGCAAGGTTCCCTGCCAGACCATTTCCTGGGCTCAGGCAGTCTGTGGAATACGTCGCTCTCTGCGTAACTGCTGTTTGTTTGTATTGAAGCCGTCGCTCCATTTCAGTGCTAGACTGGGTGCTGTGTGTTTGTTTATCTAGCAACAGAAGGCATCCTCTAAGGGAAAATCAACCTCCCTCCAGCCCTCTCCACACACACAGGCGCTCGCACACCCTGCTTAATGCTGCGTGGCGAGAACAGCCGTGTAATTATGAGACATAACCAAATAGAGAAGCCACAGTGCATCACGCCCTCGGGTTACCTTCCAACAGGAGCCGAGGATGCGCTGCCAAGGAGCAAGGGGGCTGATGCGCTAGGGAGAGGGGTCAGCTTGGCTCTGTCCCAGGCACTCCTAGAATCTTAAAGGGATGGGGTACAGCTTACTGGAAAGCCAAGGTTCAGGTTTTTCTTATTTCATTTGCCAGGGTCAAGCCTTTGTACTTGTTACTGGACTGGGTAGGTTCAGTCTCCTGCCTGTTATCCCCTTCTAAGAAAAGGAAGTTTCATGGTATTTCCTGTGGTCGTGATCATGAATGTTCTCAGCTTTTCCTGATGTCACGGCACTGAAGGTCCTAGTGCCTCTTATGCTTCTGGCAGTATCAAGCTGGTAGCTATTGTTCTTCTTACTTATACTTTTATATTTTAATGTTCTTATTTATATGAATCGTTTATATTAATTAAGAAGAGCAATAGCTACCAGCCTGATACTGAGACCTTTTGCAAGCTATCAAGCTCAGCATCAGAAGCTCTGCCCAAGTTCTTTCGTCATTCCTTTCCACGTGACATTCTTGATCTCCTTAGGCTGCCACATGACAGCAGAACTTGGCTTGGCTTTCCAGGGCTGGTGGGAAACTTTTGATTGTCAAGTGAAAACTTTTAATCTTTCAATAAACCTAAATCATATGAGAAATATCACTAGTCCCCATACTCATGTTAAGAAAACCAAAAACGTCTTCCAAAATCAGGGGGGAAAAAAGTGGGATTTTTTTTTTTTTTAATGATTCTTTTTTAATATTTTAAAATTTTCCACAGATTTCTTCATCAGCTCAGACAGGTCATTTTTCATCAAAGAAAAGTTTCAAGGAAAAATTTAACCATCTCTAAGCCTTGCTGTCTATAAGGATTGTTTTGCCAGCTACTGAAATGTTGCCCCTTGTGAAGTGCTCTGCAGTTTCCCATGAAGCACCCATTATAGGATAAATACATTAAAAGGGATTGAAGAAAAAGAAGACAATCCATATTGTAATAATCATTTCCCCCCACTCCTGATTTAAAATCCTGTTTCCAGATATGGGTCTCTAACCCTTTCAACAAACAGAACTGGGTCTCATTTGCATAAATATCTCCTTATTCCCGGCCTATGAAAACATCCTATTCCATTGGCTAGCTAACGATATGGAACCACCCCCTGGAGAAAAATAATTAGAGGGCGGTAGGTAAAACTACATAACACACTTAAACTGCTATGAAATTGGCCTTTGTTTGATGGTACCCTTCAATAAGTGGCAAGATTCTCACTAGGCCAAATTCATCTCTGGTACAAACCTCTTGATATCAATGGACTTGCACTAGAGCTGAATTTGTCTCTGGATAATTAAAACAGTATGTGTGCAACTCAGAAATGTACCCTCCATATGAAAAATCTATTGTGCTAATAAGGGCATCATTTGCTTTCCCACTAAGTTGTTTAGCAAGATGGCCAGGCAGTTTGGGGTGTTCAGAAGTACAACTCTTGTACTTCTTGTATCTCCCAATATCTGTTCTCATCAGACTCCTAAAACAGTTCATTCCTTACAGTTTATTTCATGCAGCATTTATAAAATGCCATAAATGTGCATGTCACTTTTCAGGGCATAAAGATTCCAAGCTGGATTCTCAGTTGTGCTTTGGAAGTTGAATGTGAAATGCTAATATATCAAAATGCTGTAAAATGTACATTCACTTTGCCCAGGTGTGGATGATGGTAAAAACACTGGGTAATGAAAAACCAGTCCCATATTCTGTCCCCCAAAAAGGTTCTGGTATAAGTAGGGTTGCTTTCAAGTCACCTCAAGGCACATGCCTGGGAAGAAGTTGAAGCAAACGACTTGATTATGTGGCTCATGCTGTATCATGCCTGGTGCAGGGGGCTAGACCTAATGATCTTCCAAGGGCTCTCCAAGCTTTACAATCTATGAATCATGAGAGTTATGTCAGTGGGTGGGGAGGTTTGTGGTTGGGTGGGTTCTCCTCTTGCTGATATTCTTGTCTTGAGTTTTATCATTTGATGAGGGGAAATGGAGAAAGGAAGTCAAGAGGATTGGTGGAAACTGGTCTTTAAAAAAAATTGGTCTTTTTTCCAACCAAAAAAAAAGGTGTGGCTTTAACTAAACAATTTTGCCCAGACATTTTTATTTTCTGCAGGATTTTGGGAGGGTTTTAATCACAAAACTCAGCACCCAGCCAGGGAGATCTTTCCATTTCAAAATGCTGCTCTAGTGCCTCCTGGGAATTGATGAACAGTTTCTTCATGTCTCCGTTCTACAGGCTGAGGTCCCCACTTGGACAGCATCACCTATAATGTACTGAGGATGGAGACAGGAGGTGTCAGGTTATATGAAGCGTGTCAGGTTTCAGGAGGAGCCTAATCTGGTGTTGTGTGCAGGACTCAGGAATTCAAGATGGGGCCAGGTTGCTACTATAGTGTGAGGGTGAGAGAGACATGTGGCCGTATTTTGGGTTGTAATCTGGCTCCCCTGCAGGGACTGACTGATTTTATCCCCCCCTCCAGCATTGAGACTTACACTCCTCTCTAGCAAAGTGTGGAAGACCAGGACTCTGTGATCATTCTGCAGCTACTTGATAACTCAAGCCTTTGTGTGTGACACTAGTATCTCACCAGACTCAGTAAAGATCTCTTTCTTAAAACTCTCCATGCATCACATATGGCTTACAAAACAGGTAAGATGTGCTGCCTCCGCCCCCCCTCCCTCCCCCAACATAACTGTTTGAAGAGCCACAGTCCTCATGTCCTTCCCCGGAGCCCTGAATTGCAGATCCTACCATATGAGTAGATATATTAAGTCCTAACGTGAAGGCAGAAGTAGAGAAAGAAATCCCCTTCAAAGCACTTGGAAAAACAAATCACACTCTGTTTTGTTTTGAAATTCCTATTTTATATGTAATAGCTGTTCCTTGCTCTTGATCCTTGCATGCAGCCTGGGGCATGTTATTAACAATATTTAGTGTCAGTAATATACTGCAACTGTATCAATCCCTCCTCCAGCAGGGGGAGCCATTAATTAATTGGATTTGATGGTCTGGGTTGCTCTTTTCCGTTATTGGCTGGGTACCCAGTCCAGTCTCGAATGAGCCAAGTTACAGTGTTATGTCTGCATGTTCAGAGGCTGTTAAATTAAACAGTTCAGGGAATTAACTGCGTGCCGTGAGTTGCTACAAACACATTCACTACTGGAGATGGTTGAATTGCTTGTTGGAAAAAAAATTGCCTATTGGATTTAGCCCTTTTTTCCTTTCTGTTTGCAAATTATCTGTGAGCAGGGTGGGATTGTTCAACATTTGTTCCTGTTTTTGCAATATTAAGTCTGAATCTCTGCTGCGGCTCCAAGAGATGCCATACAGCAGTCACAGACAAGCAGGAGAGAGGTACAGGTATTCATATGTCACCTTGGCAGCCCCCAGATTCTGGGCTGCTCTGGGGACTTTCCAGACACCCTCAGGGTAAATTACATAAACTGCATACTGCTTGCACTACAGACTGCCCTGAAGCCAAGAACCCATGTAGTGCCATTGGCCTGCCTCCTTCAGCCACAACCCATGCTCCCTACACCAGGGCTTGTAATGTGGGGTAGTGTAAGACAGCATATCCCTGCCCTGTTCTGTTCCATCCCTGTAGAATTAAACCCTAGCTCAATAAGGTGCATGGCCATGTGCAGAAGTAAGTAGATGCTGCCCTGCTTGATGCAAATCCAGTTTATACTGACGAGCTCACTATCTTTGCTATTTATTATCTGGCATTCACACCATGTGATTGGTCACTTAAATCAGATGGCATTGTTTCTGTTCCCTGACCAGATGCCCTGAGCTTTCTAAACAAGAGGAGCTGCTATTGTTTTCTCATTCTCTAACAATCCCTGAGCATTTGTAAATGCTCAGTGAACCTCTTTTGTGCTATGGTAAAATGGGCTTTTTTAAATAGCCACGAAAGCCTTTCCAGAAAGTAATGTTTACTTGTGCTAGTATTTGTGATGCTTTTGCTTTCCACAAATATTCTGGTGAATGAAACTTCATCCCCCTGAATGTTTGCTAATGGAAATAGGTTGTGCACATGAGCTGGTAGGAATCACTGAGGATCCTTTACTGCTCTGGCTTTGTCTCCTTTGCAAAAAAAAAAAAAAAAAAAGTGAGATGTATACCAGGACAACTTCCTTAAAGTGGAATCCTAGTGGAGACAAGGCACATGTAGCTTTACCTCAGTGGCCAAGTCAAATCTGTACCCTTTAGTTTAGGATTAGCTCAATTATCTGCCTCAAACTAAAAGCTGTAGTACCTTATCTCCACTAGGGTTTTGCACTGCATTAGCTTTGTCAATGAAAAAGCACCCCTATACTTGGAATTAAGGCATAGCTTATAATTTCCCTCTTGTACTCACTGACTAGTGATTTCTTAGATGTGGGAATAGTTGAGGTATGTGTCTGAGAAACCTTCTGCTGTATTCATCCACCTCTTTAAGCCATATTGTAAATCTGGACCATGTCTGTTCCAAGAGGTATTAGTGGTGCATTCATGCCCAGATAGTTTGGAATGGTGATCAGCCATTTGTTCCCCAGGTGAGGCCCAACAAAGAAGGGTCGTATTGGTCATGCTCTTTGGAGACTGGGATTTGAACAGATTGGAGGACTGCACCATGAAGGCTTCCTGTCTTGTCCTACCAGATGCAAGAAGGGAAGCAGCAGGGGAGGGTGAAATCAGGGTTAAGAAGCATTGCACAGCTTTTGGGGATGGGCTAGGATGGAAATAGCAGAGGAGGGCATTATGCAGAACTTAATGGATGAAGGATTGCACAGTGTTTGCCCTGTTCCTTGTTCCAGTGCTGTCAAATTTCTACTTTCAGGAGGATCAAAAATAAATCAGTACATATATCCAAAAATTTGAAACAAGATGCTGTCATAGGAAGATGGTGCATTACACTGCCTATGTCAGAGACTTGGTGCTCCTAGCTCATTGCTTTTCCCAATACCTTTAGGCCAGGTTTTGTGATATCTTTCTACTAAGAGAGTTTCTCACTGGGTTTGAAGAATAACTGCCCTGCTTACTTATTACTATGGCCTAGATTTTGACAAAGAGACAATAACGCATTGAACTTGGAGACATCTCCATGAGCAGGCTGTGATGCTACTAGTGTCCCATGAAACCCAGGCAGCAGTTCAGCTTCACCTCAGTTCTATTACTTTAAGATCTAAGGATCTGGGTCCTTAGGAGGGTCAGTGTTCTCTCACCCAGGCCAGCAAAAGGAAAACCTTAGTGTTGGCACCAATAGATCTGTGTCTGCAGACAAATCATCACTGCTGCAGTCACTGCTCATCCGTTAGCTCCCCATGCTGTCCACTTAGATGCCGTGACCAGCCAGATCACCAGTGCTGAAGCCATCTAAGAAGACATCTAGGCAGCCAGAGTAAACCCATGGTCCTCATTGCAATAGCTAGGCTTGAAACACTGTAGGTTGGTTTTTCTAACAGCATTATTGGAGTTACCCCCTCCCCTTGCTGCTGTCAGAAGGAAGACAGAGAGCAATCACAGCACTGTGCTGCAAATATTAATTATCTACTAACTGCTCTCCAGGCAGCCATTAGATCTCAGCTCGCTGACAGCTGTTCTCTCAAACCTACCCAAGGAATCTACTGGAGGGGGAGGGGTAACGGCCAGAGGATATGGTGCGGGTGCAATCAAGGGAATGGGGTGTATGAATAACCACTGCTGTTGTGAATATTATAACCTGGGAATCTGCAGCAGACATGGACAAGAGGATGTCTGTGTCCCCAGGCTGTTAAAATGGTTTGCCAGGGGTAATCATAAAGGAGGCCTTGAGTATTTACCCTTTAGCAAGGCAGTGCGCCTGTTTTCTTTAAAAATGCAATTTTTAATTTGTATTAAACCTTTCCACCTATCTTCTCTGTCACTGGAGAAAGAAATCTAAGGCTTGGGGTTCTGAGAAAGCTACACGTTCAATAGAGGTTTCAAGAAGCCTATTGAGTTTCAATGGAAGCAGGACACCTAATGCCCCTAGGTTCCTCTGAAACCCACAACTCAGCCATTGGACAGCAATGCTAGGCAGAAAAATTATATTTTCCTAAGAAAAAAATTGGAGCATTCATCAAAACTGCCCCAAAGGGGGGTGGGGGAGGTGGAGTTTCAATGACAGCATGATTTTTGTATTTAAAAATATTTTTAACAAGGATGTGCATTTTAATAGGAACAATATTTTGTTCAATAAAGTGCAGGCAACATTTTTGACAGCTCCCCTTATTCTTATTTTAATAACAGATTGCTGCTGCCCAAGTGCTGTCCTGATTAGGTGCATACACACACTGACCACATGCATTTAGAAGGCCAGATTTTCTAAAGGTTTTGGCCCATATTTCAGATTTGGTAGTCAGCAGCTAATTGGCACAATTCGACCTAGAAGGTCTGAAGGAATAATCTGGTGGTTAAGGTACCAGCCTGCTAGTTGGGGGAGAGGTATATTCAGGTTCTGCCTCCACCACTGACTTCCAACCTGACCTTGGGTAAGTGATTTAGTATTTCTAGGTCTCAGTTCTCCATCTGTGAAATGGAATTAATAGCCCCATCCTGCCTCACAGTGGAAAGGCCTAGCAAGTAGAGTGAGAGGTCACGATCTGATGCTGATTTCAACCACAGAACAACTGCAGGATGCACAAATTGCATCTCTTATTGTCTTTGCTAAAAGTACAGTGCATCTGGAATTGGGCCTGTTGGAAATCAAGTCAGTGACTTGTAACCTTGTCTCTTCTGGGTGAAATGCTGGCTAAAACTGTCAGCACTCTTTCACCACCTGAACTAATCCCCGCATAGAGAACTTAAATAACCCAAACTGACAAAACAAGGAGCTCACTACCCAGTGGTTCTTTTTAATGGCCCAACTTCACTATCTCAAGCTGTATGTGGCCACCTCTCTTTATGCCTGTCTATCAAAGGGCAACAAGGAGCAAGGGAAAGGATACGAGTAAGTAGCTAGTTAGCTAAATAAATGAATTAGGTAGGCCTCTATAGATATAAATCTCTCTGAGAGAACATTTAGATGTTCCATATTTGAGCTGGATATCATTTAAATTATTGCTCTGCCTCCCCTCAATGTAGCCCCTTATTACCATGTTTTTAATGCTTAGGGCTTAATTGAAATCATTGCAGCCAGCCTCCCTGAGCTCCTGGCAGAAATTAGCCCAGCTCTCCTGCCCACTTATTATCCAGACTTACTGCAGTATGCATTTTTTTTCACAGGCCAGGGGCTGCCCCACTGCTCAACCTGAGCAAGGCTAAGATGCCTCCTTAAGGATTGTTGGGTCTGGGTGAGGAGGGCTGCTTGAAAACTGTGTGTGGAGGGGGGTGTATGTGTGTGGGGGTGTCTGTGAGAGAGTGAGAGCAAGCAAGAAGAAAAGGGTAGAGCTCTGTTGGAGAGTAGAAGCTATTAAATTGTCTGCAGAGTAATGAGTGTTCATTGAAGAACTTGTCTATCATAGACGGAAGATATAAAAGTAAACAATAATGTAATGAACAGGATAGTGGGTTTGTGCATCACTGTCCCCTACTCACATAGTCAGAACAGTGCCCATCCATGCACTTTATAGGTCTTCTGATACAGATTCGTCTTTACCCTTGGTGTTGGCCGGTCATGTTCTTGCTGTAACCGGGTGCAGCACAGTTCCAAGTGGCCAAGCTGTATGGAATAGACCCAGTTGTGAAACTCCCAGGAGAGTACAAAATTGTTGCCATGTGCTATAAGGAAGTTCTGCAGTGGCGCTTGGAGAACAGATTTAGATAGCCTTAAAGGTCTATTTCCACCTCTTGTTATCAAGAACCTACAACTAGGCAAGGGAAAGAGCATGACATTTCATGATGTCCATCTCCCAAATACATCACATCTTTGCATAAGAAGCATTTGGATCATACCAGGTTGGACACTATTAAAAAGCTAAGATACGCATATTATTCTTTTGCTTCATCCTAGAGCTCCATCCAACATTGGGGCTCCATTGTGCTTTAGAAAATCTCATTAGGAACCTATATACAAATCTGGCAATAAGTGGCTAGCCCAAGTTCAAACAGCAGAAGATAAGTGGCAGAGCTAAACAATAAATCCGGTTCTCCTGAGGCTCACCCTACTTCCTTTCTCACAAGACCATTCTCTAAAGCAACCAATTGTTTTGGGTTTTGAGGGATGGTCCTGAATTTTAGGGCTGAGTCTCAGTACTCCTGAGAGCTCCCTAAAATATCGGTCCTGGCATTGCACCCAGTGGGGTCCTGATCTGGCAGGGCTCCCAGCGGGGTCCTGATCAAGGCTGGCATTTGCAAATCATTCCACTGCAGAGGCCCAAGTCTCAGTTTCAGGGCTGCTAATAGCTGGGCATGTCTGTGACTGTCCAAGATTTTGTCCCCTGAAAGCCAGTCTCTTTACCATCCTCCCTCTGCTAGATAGAAATGCTAGAGAAGAGCCAAAGCAAGCTGCAAAAGAGACATTCATCAGGGCAACTGAACTGGAAGGAAAACAGAGGCTGGGCTGGGGTGAGGAGCTCTGCAGGGGGTGTGAGCAAAGGGGGGGCGGGCAGAGCTCTGGGGAGCGCATTGCAGTCCCCGGCAGTGGAAACTCGTCAATAACAGGCAACCTCTGTTCCCCTGCCCTTTCTCTTCCTTGTTGTTTAATTGCACTGGCTAACAGTTCATGAGGAAAGCTGCTCAGGGGCTTTATCTTTGCTTTCACCATTTTTCTTTCTGGGAAATGAAGTTAAAAATCCCTTCACAGCAGCTCCAGTGCAAAAAAAAAAAAATTAGTCCCATATCACTATTTAACATGCACTGCTAAAAACTAGATAAACACGGCCCGTCACTTGGAGATTAGCTCCTCACATGACTAAATGATTTATTTAGAAGATTTCTTCTTTTTCCCCCCTCCCTTTCCTTGGCTAAGAACATATTAATCAGAAATTAAAGGCAGAGGGAGAGTGAGGGACAGAGGGGGACGGAATGACAAAGAGGAAATGGAAAGAGAGAAGGAATCTACCAGCAAAAGAAAGAGGGATGGAAGAGGGAAAAATTGAATGCAGAGAAAAAGAGATGGGGAGAAAGGCCAGAAACTGGAGAAAGAGAATGGAAGAGAAGAATGGGGAAACAGAAAGACGGGAAGAAAGATTTATGTGATCGGAAGGGAAATCAGAGGAAAAAAAGAGCTGAAATTAAAGGGAGAGAAACCAGACTGGGGTGGTGGGGGGACTGAAAAGGGAAGAAAAAGTAAAGCAGGATATTGAAAGAAACCAGAATATGGAGGTTGGGAGGGGGAAGCAGGAAGGAAGAGAATAAATAAAAGGCAAAAGGGGGAGGAGGTGAAGGAGTAAAAAAGAGGGAAAATGTAAGACGGGGAGAGAAAGAGCCCTAATTGTGTGAAACAGGAATCCGTTGGCTTAGCCCACTCCCTGGGGGAGTGCTGTCCCTTTAATGATTAGAGTGTTTATCAGCCTGGTATTAAAGGCTAGTTCCAAAGGGGTGCGGAAGCGAACTGACTTCCCCCTCTAAGCCTTCCTACTGGGACAAGGATCGGGAATTTCCATTGCCCCCCACCCCTGCTTTCACACTCCAGGTGTTGATGATAAGGGCAAACCGGACTGCTTAGTCTGGTTGCATCTTTTCTGCCTCCCTGGTCAGGCATGAATGGACTGGGGAGGGGAGTAGTGGGGGGGAGGGTAATTCTCACCAGGGATTTTCAATACCGGGATAAAGGGAGAAACAACCCTGCCAGGATTAAAGGGGAGGGGTCTCCGCTGGGATAGGTGCTGTGCACTGTCCCTTTTCTTTTATCCGTATAGATAACCAGACCTCGAGGCTGAGGCCTACAATGATAAGGAGATTAGGGGGATTGGCTCGTTTGTTGTGGGATCCTCCAGCAGGGATATTCTGCTCTCTATAGACCAACCAGAAGGTTATCTAAATAGGCTAGACTTGAACTAACCTAGAGTGATTCCCCTGCGGGACATTACTGAGACAAAGGGGGAAGAGGCGGGAGGGAGGAAGATGGGTAACCACGATTATTTGATTATCTTGAGCTTCAACAAACCCAACCAAATTGGGCCTGACTGGTGGGGAAAATGCACTGCTCCTAGTGAGACAACTTTCTAACTCTTCCTGTATCAATATATGGGTAAATACCAATGACCCAAGTCACCCATATTTCTGCTTCTCCCTCAGGCTAACATTCCTAGAGAAATGAGTTCTGTTTATCAGACATGGAAATTAATCCACAGCTCTGGGTGTCCCTGGACATTTCAGGGATAATTTTCAAAGTCATAAAATGCATTTAGCTACCTCCCAATGAAAGTAACTGGGAGTGACAATCTTACCTCTTAGTGGGATCTTTTTATCTACCTTTGCATGCATGCAATCATGCCAATGCGTTCCTCTAGTTATTTGTCTATCCATTTCAATCATCCATCAGCAAATACATACATACTCAGCATGGATCAGAGACAGCTTTAAGGTCTATTCTTTTTGCTTGAAAGCCCAACCTGTCTTTAAACTTCTATTTCTCTAGGCCCAGAAGGCGATCCTAGGAACACTTAATGAACTAGCATTTCAGACTTTTTAGCTCAGGCAGGCACAAGGTATCTGAACTTCAGAGTGTGATGCCCTGAGCTGCCATTATTTCCTTAGATTCAAACAATAGTGAATACTGTTGTTCTTAGGTTTTTGCCTTCTCCAAACATATTAGCAATGATATTCTTGTCACTCAGAGGCCTGTGGATCTAACTGAAGCAGCCTGGGGTTTAAAGAAAGAGGACTACAACAGAAGCAGAGAGCATCAATAGAAAGTAGCTTCTAAGATAGGTTCTAAAATAGCTGTTTCCAGGATGTGACATCAACATAATGCAAGATGGAGGGCGTGCTCTGTGCATGTCCTTTCATATCATCTAATAAAGCTTACAAAATGAAAATCATGAAAGCTTAGCTTACAGTTTATAAGGTGCATCTTTACCTGGCCTCCTGCTTGACTTCAAACTAACATGGCTAACTACCACTCTTTGCAAGATGGAATGCAGTGTATGGTTTTTATTATTATTAATTTGTATTGCAGTACCTTAAGGAAACCCCAGTCATGGAACAGGAATCCAGTGTGCTAGGTCCTGTACAAACACAGACCCTTTGCAAAACCCTTACATTCAAAGGCAGGAGACAACAGGTAGATATAGATAAATGGGGGAGGACAAGGAAAGAATGAGACAGTGCAATTAGGGCAAAAAAAACCCCCAGCAATTTGTGCACACAGGTTAATTTTTGTCAGGCACAGCATTTACATGTACACCCAGGACTCCAGCACTTGGAGCTGGGTGGAGTAGCCCCAGGTTGGCAGGGAACCTGGGGGTCACCCCTGGGCTCCAGGTAGCAGCATCAGGAAGCAGAGGGGCTGGCTCAGGCACGAGGCTACTATAGCCACATAAATTCCTCTGCCCAGCCCAGCCCCTGGCTTGTTTACTTTTCATTCCATCCAGGAAGAGCACGCAGCAACTGCTGCAGCGTCCTTAGCCTGACGAAGGGTTTTTGAACCCAAAAGCTTGCTTAATAACTATTCTCCAACCATTTGGGTTGGTCTAATAAAAGATATCAAATTCACCCAAGGAACCTTGTCTGCCTATATCCTTAGACCAACACGGCTACAACCTAAACCTCTGCCATAGTATAGTACTTGTCCCAGACACTACTATCCTACAGTGGAGTTAATTAATTTACTGTGCCCTAGTATGGGCACACATGTAGACAGTGGCACTTTACTGTGGAACTTATTAGTCAACTTCTCAGTAAAACGCATGTGTATATGGAGCCAGGATAGATCAAAGGGAATTAAATCATCAGTTCTAATCATCATTTAAATCAGCAAGAAGGAAACCTTGATATAAATAATTTATTTTTAATCCTAGTTTCCTAGTATTTTTTATTTCTTTCCTGAAAGAAATTTGACTCTCATTGGTTGGCAGATATTAAAACAGCTTGTTTAGAATAGTAGCTTTTAAAAATGTAGTACTTATTTTGCTAAGGAGGATACACTATATCTATGCACTTTTATGTAAGAAGTTATATTGCTTAATATACGTTTATTTGGGTTTTGAATTAATAAATTTTATTGTGGTCAAGTAGTAAATTATACATTCCTTTTTAATAGATGATCATTATTTTTTACTCATGATTTGTTTCAAGTGCTACTTAGATAAAAATTGGAATTCAATTAAAATGCACAGAAATCACATTTAAAACTTGTTTTTAATAGTTAAAATTACTTTAAATGTACCAGATGCATGAATAAGAACCATAAAGTTAAATAAAGATGTTTTACATTAAAACCTGGGTGAAGGAGGTATTACTATAGTGAAGAAATTGAACTGATTGTTTCAGGTTACCATTTCCTTTAATATTTTAGAACTAGTAGAGCTCATCCTCTCTGACCAATTTTGTATTCTTAGCCTGGAACAGGAAAGCTAGCTTCTCTGTTTTCATAATTCCCAACTGATGTCTCAACTTTGACTAAATCATCACTTAATTGAACTAAAATATATTAATCTAAAATGACAAAAATAGTCTCACTACATCTGCAGAAAAAGCTAATGTTGTCAAAATCTGGTTTATCAGTTCAACAATTTGATTCTCAGTCCTTAACTGGTGACTTCTGCCTGTTCAGTTATTTGACTTTACTTAAAATATGTCCTGCAATGCTTAGTATTATGTTTATTTAAATTATTTTAATAATCTTAATAAATTAAGGCTTTAACACATTTGACACAATTTTAACATAATTTTGTTTATTTTAAAGGGAAAGATATATTTGATTTGATTTTAAATCCAGTTTAAATTACAAGATTTTATTTTTAATTTTCTAGAAAAATCATCCATTTTATCCCTCATTTTAGACACATCCGTTGCCTAGATAGATGGTCTTAGTTGTTCTCAATTTACCTCTGTGATAATGCCATTCCAGAATCAAGTTAGTAATTCCTTTCTGCTTCCACATACCACTTTATATTTTTCTTCCATTGTATATTCATGGGCTATATGGGTGAGTGTATGCACTTTGTGGCTGGTCATTATTTTGCTCTGTGTTTAGCCAGCACATACCACAGTGTGGTTGTAGTCCATAACTGGGTCTCTTCAGTGCTACCATAAGGATGATAATGTTCTATCAGACTAATCACTAATGAAGAATCCTATACTGGAGTGTCATCTCACTGCACTATGTTTCTTTTTATTTTCTGGGTTGTTTTTTTTTTAGCACAATGGGGTACTGATCCTTATTTCCAAGAAATTTCAGGGGGAATTTTTTTCTTCAAACATTTTCTTCCATCTGCTTGGAGTTAATGGGGTCTGTAGGGTTAGGAGTTTGACACAACTGGCACTTTCAACTCAGCTGAGTTCCAGGCCTGGAATAACAAGTGGTGTTGCAAGTTGGAGATGCAATGTCTTAGTGGAGCTGTGTGTATTGGAAAGCTGCCTTTGACAAGTACTGTGATAAATATGAAGAAGAAATGGAAGTGTGTTGTTACTAGAGCTAGAAGGATAATTTTCATCAAAACAGGTTTCTAATGAAAAAAGTTTTCATCACAAACCAGTTTAAAAAGTATATCAATTTTGATGAAATCTTGCTTAGAAAAATCCCAGCATGTTACATTTTGATTTTGTTGAAAAATCCTGTTTTGATATTTCTGGAACAAAAAAAATTAGCTGCTCATTTGAAAAGGATTTTTCAAACTGGAATTCATTGTTTTACATAAAAAATTTAAAAGTTAAAAAAGTCAAAATTGGAAAGCAAAGTTATGGCTTTATCAAAAGAGAACCTTTTGCTCAAACCAGATCTAACTCTGCTTTGGTTTTAAGTTTTGTTTCATGGTAAATTTTAGCATATCTTGGGCTTTTTTTTTTTTTTTTGAGCTACCGATTTTGAAATTGTACAATTTCCTACCCTACAGAAAATCAGGTTCCTATCCAGATCTAGAAATTAACCCTCTAGGGTGACATTAGGGATTGTTATATCCGGATATCCATACTACAAAACAGCTGTTGGCAAGCTGGAAAGGGTTCAGAAGTATGGTTTGAGGTTCAAAAGATTCGCCTTCTAGTGAGGGACAGAAAACATAAATTTACCCAAGGGAATAAGTGTCAACTTGATCACAGTATATAAGTACCTGTGTGGACAAGAGCTTTCTGAGGGCAAAGCTCTTATACCTAGGGGACAAAGAGATAATGATAACCAGGAGCTGGAAGTTGAAGCGAGGCAACTGCACACTAGGAACAAGGCATGGATTTTTAATGGAGATAGTAATAAACCATTGTTGCAACTTAACAATGGTGAATGATGCACCACCCCTTGAATGTGTCAAATCAAGATAAGATGTCTTATTAAAAGAGATGCTGCAGTTCAACCAGAAGTTGTATGCTCAGTGCAAAAGTCACTGCGTGGACTTCCTGGCCTAGGTTAGGAAGTGTCAAACTACATGGTCAACCCGGTCCCTTTTGGCTTTCAAATCTATAAAGTGTGGTTCCCTTGCTTTCATAAGATCATAAAAAGTAGGGCTGGAATGACCTGCAGGAGGTCATCTTGCTCAAGGCAAGAGCATCCCTTACTAAGCCATCCCTGTCAAGGGGCTGTCTAATTTGCACTTGAAAATTCCAAGGGATAAATATTCCACAGCTCCTCTGGATAGCTTATTCCACTGCTTGACCACCCTTACAGTGAAAAATGTCTTCCTAATCTCCAACGTATATTTCCACTGCTGTAGTTTAAGACCACTGTTCCTAGTCCTGTCCCCTGTCGTCAGAGAATAGCCTACCTCCATCCTCTTGATAACTGCCCTTCACATATTTGAAGGCTGGTATCAAATCCTTCCTCCACCGTCTTCACTCCAGATTAAACAGTCCTAGTCCTTTCAGCCTTTGCTCATAAGTTATGTTTTCTAAGCTTCTGATCATATTTGCCACTCCCCTCTGGACTCTTTCTAATCTGTCCACATCTTTCTTGAGGTAAGGCTTCACCACTGCTGAACAGAGCAAAAGGATCACTTCCATTGATTTGCAAGTGACTCTTGTTAATACAACCTAGTGTGCTGTTGACTTTTTTTTCCATATGCTATGAACATTACACACCCAGTCCAAGTCACAGGGGTATGTTTGCAGTATGGACATGTACAATTTCTGTTTTGCAACTTTGACAGGGAGCGCCTTAAAGTACATTTTAAAGAGGGGTGTGCAGACTCTGGGCTAAATTCTCAGGTGGAGCTGTATGACTCCATTCAACATGGCTATCATAGCAATGAAGGGGGATAGCTGCCTGGTGCACAGGTATAACTGAAGTCCAAGGGAATTCACACATTGGTTGCTCAGGAAAATTATACACAGTAACAAATAGACTCAAGCACAAGCTCTCTAACACACCTTATCATACATGTGCCCCCACAGAAGCCAAATTCTGCTGTCAGTTGCCTTTAGTGACTCCATATAAGCTACTGAGTTAGGCTCACTACCTCTTTTACAAATTCTAGCAGAGGCCTAGAGGACCCAGGAAGGATTCAAACCTGTGATGCACAGGAAGCAGTCTCATACCTTCCTCTCTCCATGGGGGTTATGGCAGGGAGAGCAGCTTTCCTTGCAGACAGAGATTCCATTGGAAAACAGAAGCTGCAGGAAAGATGCTTAGACTCATTCAACCTCAAGCTCCTGGGGGGTGCAAGTCCCCTGTCTTGCACTCCCTAACCCAAGAGCACTTGAGACCGGGGTTCCATGCACAGTTCTGTCACTGCTCTGCAGTGTGACTTCTCCCCTGCTTTTTAGACTGCAGGCTCTTTGGGGCAGAGCTGTCCTTTACAATATGATTGTATGGCACCTAGCACAGTGATAGCCCCAGACTCATTTGTAGCCTCTAGATGCTACCACTACTTGCCCCATTTTGAATCATCGCAGCTCTAGCCAATTGCCCTCATACATGTGGACACACACACCCCCCCTAAACCACAGCACTGCCTGTCCATAGATACACCCCAACTCCTATACACACATGCATACAATGAGAGAGAGGGAGAGAGAGACAGGCACAGATATACACAGCACAGACACGTGCGCACACACACAGATACAGCAGAGATACACACCCTGGGACATCATTCCCCAGTCCTGCTGTCTGATAGCCTCTGTTTTTGTGCTTATCTGAACCTATGACACCAGAAGCCAGGAAATGATTTTTTTTTTCATGTACAGCAGCCTTTATATTTTGCTCGTGCTCCTTTTTCTTTTTTTCTATAACCACACAAGATCAGAGCTCAGAAACGCTCCCAAAGACTGACAGCCCCAATCCAGCCCTCTCTCCCTTTTCTCTTTCCTTTTTTCTCCCTTTCTCCCCCTCGCTGGTCCCCCCTTTTTTATATTTCTTTTTCATACACTCCTTTCTCCTTCCTCTTTATTTTATCTCGATTTGCCACAAATCTGTTCCTCTACAAAGCAGCTGCCATCTTTGTTCTTTGCCATTATCAGCAGCAGCACACGGGGCCCGGCCGGGGCTGCCTGACAGACAATTGCTGACTAATAGACTGTCTGAGAGCTATTGTAGAGTGCGACCAAGGCAGATCTATCTCTGTGTCCTATCACCCGTGCTGCACTGACACCAAGGTGGGGAGGTGGGGGCGGGGGGAACAGGAAAAGAAGAGGAAGCATGCACATCCATGCTGCAAATCTCTGCTCTCTGAAATGGTTAGGGACAGATGTGTTCAAGATTTCTTCCCAGCTGCTCTTTTCCAGCCCTTGGTCTGCAAGAATAGTTGGTTGAGAGTAGTTAGTTACTTTACTAAAGGTGTCTTGTGCACTAAGGGTAATAGATAGAGTAGAATTCCAGATGTTCTCAGAGTGGCACTGGGGAATCAACATAGTGGGGTCCAGAGTCTCCATTTCAAATGAGGAAAACGACTAAGGAGGCCAGGAAGACTGATGGCAAGCTGTTGCTAGACTGTGGAACTTCTAGATGTCTGGTTTGAATCTACCCCCAGCTAGTAGGGATGGAAATTGTAATCATCTGTGAGTGGCCCATGTGAAATAAGTTCATGGGATTGAATATATGAACCTTCCTAGGGCACGTCCCCACATCACAGAAATCAAGGGCGCCCTTCTTAATAGTGGAAAGTGGCCAAGGGGTGAAAAGTCTGAACCAGTAGCATAACTAGGGCAAGGTGAGCAGGCACCAACCCCAGGACGGGGCACCAGATTCACCTCCAGAGTCTTTGGCTCAGCAGGGGCAGCCCTGCACTACACCTGCCCAGCCATAGGAGCCAGGCAGTACAGTGCTGCACAGAGCAGTGTATCTGGCAACCAGGGGCAAGTGGAGTGAGTGGAATGGGTGCTCCCCAGCCCTCCCGTGGGGAGCCTTTGCTAGAGCAGACACAGCCCTGCACCTAATAAGTATGTATGACAGGGGGAGAGCCAGCAGGGCACCAGGATCAGCTTCCAGGGAGCCTGGCCATGGGGCTGCTGCCACTGAGGAAAGCTGCCACTGCTACAACAGCAGCAATGCCAGCAGTAGCCTTCCTTTCCATTCACCCATGTCCCCTCCTCCCTCCCCTCCCCACAGTGGTCAGCATACCCCCACCTCTACCTCTGTCCTATGTGTCCATGAGCTCGCTATGCCTCTGGGCTGAACTCATTCCCAAATGTGGTCCTGAAAGATCAAGAGTGATGGGGAGTAGGAATGAAGTCTGGACTCTTCATCTCAGTGGATGCTGTCCCTCGTTTGCTATTAAACTGACATTCAGCCCCAAGAGCCATTCGGGCTGGAACCTTCCTGCAGCACCAAATCGCTGTAAAAAAGAAGCCAATCTGGAAGTCTCTCAATCAGGCTTTCTTACATGGCTGAATTGTAGAATTGCAGAACGGTGGGGCTGGAAGGGACCTCAGGGCGTCACCTAGTCCAACCCCCTGCTCAAGGTAGTATCACCTCAGGCTACACCTCGTAGACAAGTGTTTATCTAATTTGAGTTGTGTCCTGGGGAAGGAACTGCAGAAGTGCAGATCAAAAAATCAGTGAGGGCAAAATATTCCTCAGGATCTGGGTTCTGTATATAAGGCTGGTTCTGTCCTTACACATAAGAGAGGCAGAAGGCAGGACAGGATGGCACTTTACAGACTAATTGGTTCAGAGAGGCATGGACTTTTGTAGGCAACAGCTTGCTTTGTCAGTCAGATGTCACCTCAGAAAACCTGTGCATCTCTGTTCTGCCTTATGCCTGACTTCAGACTAACGTGGCTAACTATCTCTATTTACACTTAAGTGGGTATGGAGACTGTACCACTATATACCACCATTCCAGACCCTCCTGGGTTGCAGGCAAAATTCCCCAGTATAATGCAAAAAATTCTTTTGAAATTTTAAACATTTTGAGAAAAAGAGAATAGGTGTCTGCTCCCATACTCCCACAGGTACAATTATTCAACATTCTTTCAATATCAGGGGTTAGTGCCCTGTGGATATAAAGAAATAAAATGTCAAGATGACTCTCTTTCTATTATGTCCTTACAGGATTCAATCAGCAAGGACTGGACTTCTTTGACCATACTTTTTTTGTGTCTGTTTGTCTGTCCCTTTCAGCTCTTACCCCAAAAGAGCACTGCTGTGGTGAATCAACATATTGTTTAGGTCTACCTTGCATAAGCGGTTCTAGTCTATCCTGTTTTCATCTATACAGGGTCTTTTGCTGGGCTCATTGCCATAATATATGAGCCTCTTCCAGTAGTGCATAGAACAACATGACTAATATCTGGCAGATGTTGTATGTTCTCTCTTCCTTTTTTCAGGGTAGCAGCAGTGGATTGGGGTGTTTTATTTTGGTAGGGTTTTGCTTTGCTTTGTTCATTTTTGGTTGGACTTGGAGGTTTCTGTTTGATTTTTTCTTTGCATTGCTTTTCTTTTAATATTAGTGTTGCTAAACGCTTATATCAGAGGAGGCAATGTCAACGAGCTGGGCCTAGCACTTGCATCAGAAACTGGCAAGATTTGTGATAGCTCCCAGCTCTTTAGTCTGCTAATGCCCATTAACTCTGACTGGAAGGCTAAATAGAAGCAGCCTAGTCTTTGGAGTGACTAGTGAAATTGTTTTACTTGCATTTTGTCTTTGGCTCAAACAAGACTTGACTTTTCTCTCTGCTTAAAGAAATACATTGTCCTGTGATGCTGTTTTTAAATATGGTACCGATTTCCCTGCAATCCTAATGCTCTAAGCATTTTACTAGGGAGATCTGGAGTAAGACATGAATAACTTTTGAAGTCTCAAAACTAGTTGTTAAGATCAGGCTAGACAAGCATTTGTCTGGGATGGTTTAGACAGAGGTGACCCTGCCATGAGCAGGGGCCTGGACTAGGTGACCTTTTGAGATCCCTTCCAGCTTTATTTTCCTGTTCCCCCCACCATCAGAAAACCCTTTCACACCTTGACTTCGCTGGCTGAGGACAGTCTCCATATTTGAACAGCAGGGGGGGCTGCAGGTCAGGATGACTTGAAGACTCAGAGAGGTGTGAGGGGGTTGAAAGAGCAGCAGGGGATCAGGACTGAGGAGCAGTCAGGTGCACTGGCAGTTCTCTGTGAAGGCCCAGCACTGGAATAGCAATGGTGCTTTGGCTAGGATTGAGGGGCACTATTAAAGCAGTGTGAGTGAATGCAGGACTGTATTAGCAAGGGATGCTGCAGGTCAGGGTGGAGGCATATAAGCAGAGCTATCCATGCTACGCCTGCCTGAGATGACTATTAATCTCCTGCTTCCACAAACACTAATGTATATCCACAGGTTATTAAGGGAAGGTCCCATTCAGTAGCCCAAAATGTAGGTTTGGAAATTTAAAAACAATAGAAATAGAAAAAAATCCTGTGCCACTGCCAGTGCAGTTGACAATGGGGAGGGAGTGGACTTTATTTTCCCCCAGTTTATGTATTTACTGATCTATGCATGTGCACACAAGGTGAGATGAGATGAATGGTTAATTTCCCAGTGGATTTTGCTCCCGCTTGCTGTAAAGTTGTGAACAAAATGACCGGCCATGCATTGAACTGGCTTACACAGCTCTCCATATGGAAATGAAGATAATCCAAGTCTCAGCTTTGTATTCTCTGGTAGAGCGGGAGCAAAGAGGGAGTTGGAAGGGGGGCGAGTGGGCAGTGGGGGTGAGCACTGGTGTCAATCTGTGCCCCATTACAGGAAAAGTTTGGTGCTCAGAGCAGGGGAATTTATCTGGGTGGATCTTTTCCTTTCACCTTACCCTAATACTATGTATTACCCCTTACACATGTCTCCAGCAGCATTTTTTCATCCTTTCTTCCTACCTCACCCTCTGTCTACTCCAAGATGCCATGTGTTCTGTGTGATGAAGACTTTTAAGGGAAGCACCAGCACAAAGGATCAGGGATTATTGGTAAGGTCAAAGGGCATGAGGGATTAGAGATATGATGTATTAAGAGGGCAAGATAGGCAGAAATACTTTTCATTCCTAGGAAGCCCATGTTAATTGATGAGGGTGGAGGGAATCTTTTCTCTTTTGATTCTCTTTCCTGTATCCCTCCCCTCTCTTTCCCTCACTCTTTCTCTCATCCAAACTACCCCGACACTTCAGTCCTAGTCTTGGCTGCTTGCCATGTGTTTGATGCACACTCAGTCACCATAGGTGGGAAGGCAGGAGTTGGGAGAGTTTAGATGTCTCCTAGGTTAACCTCTGAGCTGTTCTCAGTTTGGATTTAGGCAGAATACCCCTGCTTCAAATTCGGTTGCATTTTCCTTCCCTACCTCGCATGGGAGCTTGCCAGGTTCTGGAGGTGTTTGACAACCCTCTTGAACCAAGGGCAATTTCTTCAGGTCAGGTGAGAGGAAGGAAATACAGGATCTCACTGAAGTCTCATTTGTTACAAATGTTAGAATCTCACTACAGGAAATGCACAAAGCAGTGTCAGGTGAAGCTCTCCAGCGCCTTCCCTGTATATACATCCAGGAGCATTTAGCCTGTAATACTGCGGTCAAGACATTAGTCTGGGACAGCTCTGCTATGGACTTGTGATATCCTGAGCAAGTCCCTTAGGACCAGATCCAGATCAGTTACTTACATGCCTAAATTTAGGCACCTGAATCACAAAAAAGCAATGCAGATCAGTCCTGCTCCAGGGGCTTGAAAACCCATCAGGGGCTTGAATTCATTCCGCACTTCCATTTTGGCCAGGAAAGATCCCTAGGCACTGAGACATGGGCTTCTGTGCACGCTCAGAAACAATGTAGTCTGAGCAGCTAGGCACCTAATTCCCACCTAAACTCCATTACAACCTTGATCAGAGCTAGGAGTTCCATCTAAGTCCCAGTGGGATCCAGCCTATTAGGCACCCTCACAGCATGGCTTCAATGTGCACTGACAAGATGGAGTTCAGTACAAAGTGCAGTCATTTTTACTCAATAAATGCAGCTGGAGAAGGAGGGGAAAGTGACAGCGGTTTCCCCTCCTGTGTAATTGCCTCATGTCTAAAGCACTTGCCCAAGAAGTGGGAGACCTGGGCTCTTGGTCTTCTTCAGCCTCAGGGATTTAAAACCCACATCAACCACTTCCCAGGAGAGAAACCTTTCCACCAGCCTATAAGTCAGGGTGAGAGCCCCTCCATTCCTCTTTTTGAAGCTAGGCCAGTGGATAGTTAAGAGTGCCAGAGTCATGGGGCCAGAAGGGCGAGTCTGCCGCAGTAGCTAGGAAGGAGGCCAATGTAAATGACACTTGAGGTGGCAGGAGCAATTGGAAGTCAGTGTAACCAGCCTTTAAGAGGTAAAGAGCTAAAGCTGTAGCAGGACAAAACCAGCCTCTTTTACCTCCTGCTTCATCTCAGCTGTCCTGCTGGTTATTTTTCCTGCTACAGTCCTGGTCTTCCCCTTCTTTTTCATATAAATTACACACACTTGCACTAATTAATCTGCACCGTCACTTCCCAATTTCTGCCTTGTGATTCTGAATATGATGGGGTGGCCTGGTGAACAGTGCACTGTGAATCAGGTAGGCCCTGCAAGACCTGGATGCTATTCAAGTCTTAACCACAAACCCACTGGGGAACTTTGAGCCAGTCATTTCCCTTCTCTGGGCCTTAGTGTCTCTATCTGTAAGCCTGAGATCAGGATCTTTTTATATTTTTCTAAAGTAATTTGTGATCACTTCATTGAAAACACTATATAAGAGCCATGTATTATCAGATGTACTTCCCTGGAAGGGTGTCACACCCATGGGGAGCAGCAACATTGATCTCTACCAAAATTGCCTCCACTTCTATACCCATGGATCTAACATGTCCTGAACTGCTAGTGGTTATCCCCCTTCATTGTTTCCCAGTCCTATCCTATGATAGGATAGTATGATATGATAGGATATTATGATCCTTCTGCCAATGCAAGTAATGCCTTATGTTCCTTTCTTAAACTGATTGTTTCAAGCGTTTCTTTTCCTATGGTTTAAAATAAAAGAGAACTCTTTACCCTGCCATATAGCTTCCTCTGCCATAATGCCTCATATATCTACTGCAAGAAACCCTTCAGTCCACGCAGAATTTTCTTGCAAACATGTTGCCCCACCTTTAACTTTAAACTGCTATTTAGTAATTGCTTTAAACAATGTATTTGGGAAAGTTGGTCCTGCCAGTTTTCCAGGAAGCAGCCTCCTGCTCTCTAGAGTACAGGGGTAGGAGTGTGGGTAGGGAATAGTCATATCTGAGAAGACATGGGCTTAAATATTGTTGTCATCCTCTGTGCTGATACCCAGTGAAGACTGTTTCAGACATGGCCAGGGTGCTGAGCTGTATGCTTCATGCCTACTAGGCTATCTGTCACACAGAATCAGGTTGTCTGGTCTTTCCAGTCCTGCTCAGCAGTTTTTGCCAGGGGCTATGCTGTATCCATACTGCACAAACCCCAAGCATCAACTTTTACCAGAGACCCACAGTACAGCCCACACCAGTAGACTAAGGCCTAGAGTACTGGTAAGGTAAAAGCCATTCCAGCAGTGGTTGGAAGGGATGTCAAAGGTCATCTAATCCAACCCCTTACTTAGATGCTACATATGTTATCCCTAAACCAATCCAGACAAAGGGCTATTCTGCTTCTTGAAAACCTCCAATGAAGCTTCTGCAGGCAGCTTCTTCCATTGTGTACTGTTTTCCCAGTTAAGACAATTTTCCAGAGAGTTGATTTAAATCTGATTTGATGCAGTTTAAACCCATTGCTTCTGGCCATGTTTCCTGTGGTAAAAGAGGGCAGTAGTTCTGCATCTTTTTATGGCAGCCTTTCAAACATTTGGAAGCTGCTATCTGCAATCTCCTTTTCTCTAAACATACCTAGTTCCTTCAACTTGTCTGAAGTGAGTTCATGGGCAAGAACACATGAGTTCTCTCCAGGGAGCAGACAGATTTTCCCACAACTAACTGGGAAAGAATTCTAGAGTGTCTCAACACAAGGAGCCATTGGGGATGGCTCTGGGCACATACAGGGCAAATCCAGAATCAGGAAGGGCATCATAACGTGAGGAGGACTTCACCTAGTCATGTTAAGTTAGCTGGAATATTTACCTCTAGCCCCATTCACCCAAGCTAACAGTGCAGTGCAGCCATAACCCTATAAGGGAAACAGCCGTGCCTGCCATTACCAACCTACTCAGATACTCAGGCTGTGAGTCAGGCAAGCAGTCCTGGACAAGCTCAGCATCTGCTTATTATTAAGCATGTTCTTACCAGCTTCCCTGCATTTGTTTGTGTTATTTGTCTTCAAATATTCAGTTGTATAATGCAGAAATACAATCAGTGAATTGATGACACACGCACAAAATGTGGTTTTATTTGTTGCAAACAAAAAAGGATTATTCTGGCCAAACAAAGTATTGCTAATTAGACAGACTTTCTTATTTGGCACTTGTAATAAGACCCTTGAAGTGCTTGAACACAGTCTAATTTTAAGGAGGAAAAAAGCAAATAAATTCATGATTCCAAATTATCTACAGAGTTAAATAATTGTTCGCTAGACTTTCTGTAGGCTTCAAGTTGGGGTTTGTGTTGGCTTGTTTTGTTTTTTTTCTTTTGGCTAGTGCAACCCGCCAACATAGCTGTGTTGTTTATAACAAATTTGTCATTTAGAGAAGTCTTTTTATCTTAGCCCTTTTTTCGCTGAGACAAAACATGCAGCAAAATCTTGTCTACTCATCACAAAGGCCCACTGTGAGTTAATGACTGTTATGAACTAGCACATAATCTGGCACAGCTAATGAGATGAATGTAGTAGGGGTAGAGCATTGGGCTGGAACTCCCAGTATCTTGATTCTGTTCCTAGTGCTGTATCACACTGGGCCATGGGTGGCCAGGTCTGAGGCCACTTGGGTTTTGAGGTGCTGATCAGGGTCAAGAGGAGTGAGCAGAGTCCAGATACAAGCTGGGTCAAGAGGCCAGAAGGTCGGTCCAGGAGGGGTCTAGGAACAAGCCGAATCAGGAAGCCGGGAGATCAGGCAGAGAGCAGAGTCAGATCACAAGCCAGAGGGACCAGCAAAGCAATCTGGCATCAAGTTAAGTCCTGTTTATATGGGGGGGGGGAAGTGAAGGGTCTGCTGACCCTGTCTGGCCACTCTTCCTGTGAGTAGGCAGAAGGCTAGGGCCTGCTGAAGATTTCATGACAGTTTTGACAAGGCTGGGTGACCAGCTGTAGGATGGCTGTGCTGGTCAGGATGAGACCCCAGGTTTGAGGCTGTGGCCTGACATTCTGCCGTAAATGTCTAGTGGCTATGACCGTGTCACTTGGGATGAGCATCAGAAAGAGAACTCAGACCCTCATGAGTGTGGAGGTCCCAATACACGGTAATGGAAACGTTAGACCCCTCTGAATGAAAGCAGGAAAGCCAGTACCTTGAGCAGGGGCCAACAGGAAATGTCAAGGACACCGTAACCAATTAAATCTTTCTGCTCTCCAAGATTTAGGGGCCTTAATCTGGGCTTCAGAAAGGCACATAGCTCCACTTAGGATTCACTGCCCTAACCTCTGTACATTTCTGGCTGCACACATTGTATTATGTTAGTGGGGATGACTTTTGCCTGGAAAGGGAGACTGGACTAGATAACTTCTCAACCCAATGATTCTGAATGTAGATAGCAGGCATTTAACTACCATGGTGATGGTTTGGGGATAGATTGGATCAGAGGAAATCATGTAGCACAACTTCAAAGGTTTGTGAATTCACAAATATTAAAGACTTGAACGTAGTCAAATGCAATTAATGCCTTAGTATTCATGAGGTTTCTGCTTCCCTGAAATATTTGACCAGCTACTAGAAAGTGAAGCTTTGATGTATGCCTGTGCTGCAAAATAAAGGTGTAATTGCCTCACATAGGCTATAAACAGACATTGTATTTCTTCCGGGAGAAAGTTTTTTTTTTTCCCCGGAGCCCACATATAAGTATACATGCCCATACCCATGTCCATACATATAGGTACACCCATGCAAACATTACTAAACTTAGAACAGACAAGTGTAGCAGGACAGAACCAGCGGCACAGGCATCAGTACATGGCATCTATCACAGTCCGTATCCAGAGCTTCCAACTGGCTTATATTCTGTTTGTTAGCCTGGGCAGATGCATCTTCATTGCTATTATTACTTGTACTAGATAGACTAAGACTATATGAGGAGTACTAAAGTGTACTGCGATTTTTACATCTTCATTCTGTTGTGTAATGTGAGCTCTCCTCACCCTCTCTGCTAGTAAATCTTTGCTAAGAGGATGTCTACATTGCAGCTTTACATTAGCTAGTGCAGATACTGCTAACAAGGTAGCTTCTGTAGCATGTAGATTGTGGTTACTAACCCAGTTAGTTTTCTGTCTGCTATGACTTATCTGGCCCAGATTAGAAAGATCTGGAGGGTCAGCTGCCATTTTTGAGCTCCAACCTGATGCTTCACTGTGTGATCACTGCATTTTGGGAGTGCAAATGTGGCAGGCTCGCTGCTTTTGCCTGGAAGCCTGGCTTGGAGAAGGACACTTCGGATTGGTGGAACATTTCCACCAATCAGGTAACAGCAGGGAGGGGCTTGTCCCACCCCTGCTCAGAGTGGGGTGGGGGGCAAGGAGCCCCTAGACCTGATTGAAGACTGCGCATTGCAGGTCCGGCAGACTTCAGGGGCGGGGCCTCCAGTGTAACTAAAACCTCAGCATGCTCAGCAGATGCAATGAGGGACTCAAGAAGAGCAGAGCCAAGAAAAGCTGGGGAGCTCTCCCCCAGCAGGCAATAGGCCCAAGGCTCCTGAAGCCGCCATTGGAGGAGTAGCCTTGAGAGCAGTGCAAGACCGCTCAGGCTGTTGACAGTGCATGGGGTCGGTGCAGGGAGACCTGGCCCTGGGAGCAGAGTGAGACTGCTCAGGCCCATCACAGTGTGCGGTTTGGTGCACGGAGCCCAGGCTTTGGGAGCTGCAAGTGGTAGCTCAAGCCCACAACCCTGACAGTGCCAGGGGCCACACGGTGCATGGGGCAGTGCATGGGGCAAGGGCCTTGGGGCTGCAGTGAGGCGGCTCAGGCCCCATCTCCTGGCAAGTGGCCAGGTCCCACGGTGCACAGGGCGGTACACGGGCCCGAGCCTTGGGAGCTAGGGAGCAGCACAGGCTGCTTGGGTTAGCCACCCAGTGTGAAGACGGTCAGTTGGAGCCTGAACGGCCCAGCCTGTGCAGCTCCTGCTTGCACTAAACACCTATGACTTAGTGGGGCTAACAGAAACCTGGTGGGATTCATCCCACGACTGGGCGGTACATATTGAGGGCTATAGATTGTACAGAAAGGACAGGTCGGGGAAGAAAGGGGGGGGGTTGCACTTTATGTCAGTGAGCAATATACATCAACCCTCATCAAGACAGAATCCAAGGTTGAGGAAGTAGAAGGATTGTGGGTTAGGCTACATGGGGGGCAAGGAGAAAGGGATTTGGTGGTAGGGGTCTGCTACAGACCCCCACACCAAGGGGAAGAAATAGATGCGGGGCTCCTGAGGCAACTCTCGGAGACCATAAAAGCTAAAGAGGCGGTAGTCATGGGGGACCTAAACTACCCGGACATCTGCTGGGACACGCAGACAGCAAAGTCCCACCGCTCACGCAGGTTTCTAACCTGTGTACAGGACCTCCACCTGACACAGGAGGTGCATGGTCCCACTAGGGGGAATGCCATACTGGATCTGGTATTGGCAACAGGGGATGACATGATAGGGGACCTCCAGATCGGTAGCCATTTGGGAGACAGTGATCACCTAATAATAGAATTCAACATAAGACGTCGAGTGGGTAAGGTAACTAGTAGGGTGAAAGTGCTAGACTTTAGGAAAGCTGATCTCAATGCACTCAGGTGATTAGTCAAAGACGCACTGCAGAATAGGAGTTTTGAAGGGATGGGAGCCCAAGAAGGGTGGCTGTGCCTTAAGGAAACGATCCTTCGGGCACAAAGCAAGACGATCCCCGAGCGAGGCAAAAGAGGGAAAGGGGCCAGGAGGCTTCCATGGCTGACCAGAGAAATCCAGGGCAGCCTAAGGGCCAAAAGGGGAGCACATAAAAAGTGGAAACAGGGTGAGATCACTAAAGATGAATATACCTCCTCTGCTCGTGCTTGTAGGGAGGCAGTTAGACGGGCCAAAGCTACCATGGAGCTGAGGATGGCAACCCAAGTGAAAGACAACAAGAAATTGTTTTTTAGATATATTGGGAGTAAAAGGAAGGCCCAGGGAGGAATAGGACCCCTGCTAAATGGGCAGAAACAATTGGTGACAGACAGGGGGGACAAGGCTGAACTCCTCAACGAGTTCTTTGCCTCAGTGTTCCTAAGCGAGGGGCAAGACAAGTCTCTCACTGGGGTTGTAGAGAGGCAGCAGCAAGACGCCAGACTTCCATACGTAGATCCTGAGGTGGTGCAGAGTCACTTGGAAGAACTGGATGCCTTTAAGTCGGCAGGCCCGGATGAGCTCCATCCGAGGGTGCTGAAGGCACTGGCCGACATCATTGCAGAGCCACTGGCGGGAATATTCGAACGCTCGTGGCGCACGGGCCAAGTCCCAGAGGACTGGAAAAGGGCTAACGTGGTCCCCATTTTCAAGAAGGGGAGGAAGGAGGACCCGGGCAACTATAGGCCAGTCAGTCTCACCTCCATCCTTGGTAAAGTCTTTGAAAAAATTATCAAGGCTCACATTTGTGAGAGCCCGGCAGGGCAAATTATGCTGAGGGGAAATCAGCACGTGTTTGTGGCGGGCAGGTCGTGCCTGACCAATCTAGTCTTTTTCTATGACCAGGTTACGAAACGCCTGGACACAGGAGGAGGGGTGAATGTCGTATACTTAGACTTCAGGAAGGCCTTCGATACGGTATCCCACCCCATACTGGTGAACAAGTTAAGAGGCTGTGATGTGGATGACTACACAGTCCGGTGGGTGGCGAATTGGCTAGAGGATCGCACCCAGAGAGTCGTGGTGGATGGGTCGGTCTCGACCTGGAAGGGTGTGGGCAGTGGGGTCCCGCAGGGCTTGGTCCTTGGACCGATACTCTTTAATGTCTTCATCAGTGACTTGGACGAGGGAGTCAAATGTACTCTGTCCAAGTTTGCAGATGACACAAAGCTATGGGGAGAAGTGGACATGCCGGAGGGCAGGGAACAGCTGCAAGCAGACCTGGACAGGTTAGACAAGTGGGCAGAAAACAACAGAATGCAGTTCAACAAGGAGAAATGCGAAGTGCTGCACCTAGGGAGGAAAAATGTCCAGCACACCTACAGCCTAGGGAATGACCTGCTGGGTGGCACAGAGGTGGAAAGGGATCTTGGAGTCCTACTGGACTCCAAGATGAACATGAGCTGGCAGTGTGACGAAGCCATCAGAAAAGCCAATGGCACTTTATCGTGCATCAGCAGATGCATGATGAATAGGTCCAAGGAGGTGATACTTCCCCTCTATTGGGCGCTGGTCAGACCGCAGTTGGAGTACTGCGTGCAATTCTGGGCGCCACACTTCAAGAAGGATGCGGATAACCTGGAGAGGGTCCAGAGAAGGGCAACTCGTATGGTCAAGGGCCTGCAGACCAAGCCCTATGAGGAGAGACTAGAGAAACTGGACCTTTTCAGCCTCCGCAAGAGAAGGTTGAGAGGCGACCTTGTGGCTGCCTTTAAGTTCATCACGGGGGCACAGAAGGGAATTGGTGAGTATTTATTCACCAAGGCGCCCCCGGGGGTTACAAGAAACAATGGCCACAAGCTAGCAGACAGCAGATTTAGACTGGACATTAGGAAGAACTTCTTCACAGTTCGAGTGGCCAAGATCTGGAACGGGCTCCCAAGGGAGGTGGTGCTCTCCCCTACCCTGGGGGTCTTCAAGAGGACGTTAGATGAGTATCTAGCTGGGGTCATCTAGACCCAGCACTCTTTCCTGCTTATGCAGGGGGTCGGACTCGATGATCTATTGAGGTCCCTTCCGACTCTAACATCTATGAATCTATGAATCTATGAAAAGAGCCCGCGGTGCCAAAACCAGGGCACAGGGAAATAGTAGTGCCTCAGCATGAGGCCCAGCACCCAGAAGCCAGCAGTGGTGGTGCAGCAGCTGAGAGGAACTGAGCCCTCGGTGCCCAGGGCAGGGCACAGGGTGGGGAGGAGTGCAGCAGCATGGGAGAGGCCTGGAGAGGCGCTCCAGCAGAGGAGACCCCATTGAGCTGTGCCCTGACCACCGCCCCCTGAGTAAGCGTGAGTCATTGGGCCCTTGGGTCCCACAGGGGAAAGACCTTTGGGGCAGGCAACCCCAGAGAAGGGACTGGGTGAGCAGCCCCCCACCTAGTCAAGACCCTAAGAGGAGGGGCCCCTGGTGTTTCCTGAACAGCGCCCCCACCCCCACTCCCCCAGACCCCATTGGAAGGAGAACTATTTCTTGCGATGGGTCAGGGACCATATTAAGGAACAGGTGTTATTAAGATTCTTCATGTTTGCACCTTATATTTTGTAATTGAAATGTTGTGTTGTGATGTTGTAAATAGTGTTATTTAGGGTTTGACCTTGGTCATTGGTTAATGTTCACTGTGTAAATATATGTATATGATATTTAGTTTTATGTTTTTGTATTTTATAACTCAATACATTGTATGTAGTTAAGAACTTTGGGCTTGGGCTAACTCTGTAGAGAAAAGAGGGATCCGCTTGAAACTCTGGCATCCCTCTTACAGCACCCCCTCCTGCCTACACATCCCATTGTTGTGGTAAACACACGCAGCAAACTTTAGGTCAGGTCAGCAGAAGCTTGGTCTGTTAGAGAATGCATTCTGGACAGACTCATACACAATTGGAGAATTGTGAAGAGGTCTGACCTCGTACAACAGGTGAGGCGAGTTCATATAGAAAATATGACATCATAAGCATAGCAACGACATATACCAATCAGCATTTGCCATGACTTTGTTAGTAATGCGCATGTCTTCAATTTATCTTTGTTAGCAGATTTAAGGGTCTCCTGACTTGTAACCTCAGGGGTTACTTCCCTTTTTGGGCTGACTCAGCAGGCTGGTTTGTGGTTACTTTTGTGCTAAGTTTTTGTTTTTTACTAGACTAGGACAGGATGGTCTTAGTCTGTGTTAGTCTGGCAGTTTTGGGTCATGTCCTTTTGACTTCCCCATAGCCTAAGCTGAATACATGTTTTTTGCACCCTTACACATAATGGAGATTCAACTCCATTTTTCCCTTCTTCCACACCATCCAATAGAGAATAGGGCACACCTTTGGGTGTACCCAGGTTACACAAAGTTTATGTTTGGAAGTCAATGAAAATATTCTCCTTGACTTCAGTGGAGCCCACACGGCACCTGGATTCTGAAAGGGCTTTTTGTGGGAAGATGTTCTAAATGTGGATTCTGACCCAGATCTGGACTTGGCCCATCCATGAAAAATCTCCTTTCCACTTGGACAGCAGAAAGGCTTTAGTAACAATGATAAGTTCCATGCGGGTGGAGCTTTTATGAGCCAGGCCCCTCTGTGACTCCTGACACAGATCTTTCTGAAATGCTGCAGACAAAGAAAACTGTAGAAATATTAAACCTATTGGTCTGGGTTAGCTTTTAACTCACCTGCAACAAATACAAGAAATGGGATGTGGAGGTTTGTTATTGTGTGAGGGCCTAAAAGAACAAAAGTCTTGAGTAACCTGACAAAGAGGGATATTTGTCATTTAAAATGTCCTGAGCCCCTTTGTCATCATCAAATCCCTTTTACATTATTTTGATGTAAATCCCTAAAGTGGGCTTAATACATAAATTAAATATAAACAGTTACATCTACTGTACAAACCATTTACACAGCCATGGTGGTTGTCAATGTGCAGTAGTGATACTGCTATAAATACGTTGATTAGTAATGTGAGTTTTTGTTAATGCGTTTAGAACAGTACAAGCTCTAGTGAAGGTGGTATAGCGATATAAAACTGCCTTACACCAAGATAGCTTATTCCCCTTCCCCTATAGGATGAAGCTATACTAGTAGTATAAAGGATGGCACTTGATTGGTCTGTAAAGGATCCTGTACAGCCAAAATATAATCTGTACAGATCCTGTACAGCCAAAATATATTCCAAGTATAAATAATACGTAGCAAGACAGGGCAGTACATGCTGTACAAGAATGAACAATCCCACAGTGGCTGGAAGATGGTGTTTTGATGATACAACAGGTCACACCCATTTCTAAACATCTGTGGGAGAAATCTGGCATGCCTTCCTCAGCTTTGAATTATTCCTTACTCAGTCTGTTCTGTTCCTGTTCTTATACTGTGCTCACCACTGTAACATCTGCATCCCTTCCAGTAGTGCACTAAAGAGTGTGACATAGCTATCAGCGCTTGGCTTTTTCTCTCTGTGTACTCTGGCCCCCAGCATTTGGGATCTGTGATTCTAATCTACCGGGTTAGTGCCGTTAAGGTGCACCATTTTGATGTAGTACTTCGATACCTTTTATAATCCAGCCTTAATGATCAGGTACTCATTTTCAGCCATGTGGACTTGGGGAACCCTTCAAACCAGAGCACCTCTTGAATTCATGCCTCAAGTTATATCAAGACTCCTCCTCCACACTGCCACCACAGTCCAACAAATATACTACCCCCAAAAATATGCAAAAGGCTTTATAAAGCTTTAATATGCAAGTTCAAAAGACCTCCTTACCCTCCTTCTCCTTGTTTTAGTTTTGTGGTATGGGTACAACTTCAGTAGCTGTGCTAATAACAGGGCTGCAGAGTGGCCAAGGAGCTCCAACTTGGAGATGGCAGGGGACTTAAATTGGAGCTGTTCTGAGCATCTACTACCTTCTACAGCTCTTGGTTTGGGGGGGGAGCTCTTGAAATAAGGATTCCCTTTATGCCAGAGTCTGTGGAACTCAGAGCTATAAATGGGGAAAATACCAGATCCTGCAACCCTAAGAGCATTTTCTGCCTCTGTGGAGCTAGTGAAAAAGAAGTAGAAAACTCCCCCTCACCAATGGCTGGAAGGAGTGAGTAGAGAAGGCAGGGCAGTGATGCTCCTCCATGGCAGCTCTGTGTAGCCTGACAAATTGCCTTAGAGAGGAGGCATCAAAGATATCTGAAGGAGTCATTTGTAACCGTTCCTGCTGACACAGCGCTGCCAGGGCTGTGGCAGACATGGAGAAGGGAGTGATCACTCTGGGACTGGGCATTGACCTGCAGTGTCTTCAAGGGAGGATTAGCAAGGAGAAGGGAGGGCAGACCCAGAGCAGCCATGAATGATTAACACCCCCCATCTCATGGAGCTTTGCAGGATGATCAGAGGGAAACAAACTGCAGGAATCAAACCTGCCTAACCTGGCTCCTTCAAGGATTTGACACCTGTTCATTCTTTTTCAGCATTTTCTTTCAAATTAAACCATGATGAGGTGCATCATAGCTTCAGCTCCATTCTAAAACCTGCCTTTGTCCCATTCTTACTTAAAGAGTGCATTGATTTGGACAGAAAAAAAATGAATATAGATCCACAGGGTCTGACTTACTGGAGTGATGTAGGGAAGTGATAGCTGCCATCTGGATTGAATGGGGAACTCCAGAGATAAAAACATGAGTCACTACAGCTTGAGCTAAAGAATTAGCCAAGCTTTGTAGCTGGGGACTGTAATGGAGCTCTGTGGAGCCACTGCTGAAGGTGGCATGGTAGCATACACCGACTGGTGGGTTTCATGTACTCAGGATCAGTCCCCCTGTGAAGAGTATATATTACACCATTTTGAACAGAGCAAAAGGATGGAAACAAAAGCTTGCCCCTGACTTCAGGGCTAGTTACAGACAGTCAAATCAAGGCTGAATCTTCACAGGTTAGTCTAAGCTGCGTAGACTGAACCAATAAACAAGTGAACAGACATTCACTTTTGAGAAATACAGCCATATGCTTGCAGTGACCCAGGCCAGAAGCCTTGGGGCGCTAGAGCCTGCCTCCCTGCTCAACTGGAGCAGACAGCTTGAGCCCATGGCTAGCCCACCCAC
Source organism: Alligator mississippiensis (assembly GCF_030867095.1). Taxonomy (NCBI): domain Eukaryota; kingdom Metazoa; phylum Chordata; order Crocodylia; family Alligatoridae; genus Alligator; species Alligator mississippiensis. The sequence goes on from NC_081833.1 coordinate 25,682,333, forward strand.
CCTGTGAGGGGGTGGTGTTTGTAGAGGAGGTGCAAATCATCCTGGGATACTGGAGGACTATGAATTAACTTGAATCTGGAAGGGATCTGGGATAGAAGTTCAATAAACCGATTTAAACTAAATCAATTAAGTCTGACACTACATCCATCCAGGTTTATCTTAAACTGGTTCCGACCATTTTGAAAGCGATTTATGTGCACTGAACTTCTGTTGTGTTACAAATTTGAACCAGTTTCTGATCACTTATACCAGTTTCTGTGTAATTTGTGCCCTTAGCCCATAGGGCCAGAGGAGCAGGCTGATTCAAATCTCCCTAGTCTTGGCAAAAATTTCTAAACAGCCATTGCTGGGGATTGTGGGGTGGGTTCAGCTTTTCTGTGCCCATCTTGAGCCTGTTTTTTAAAGGTCTGTTCCTCCTAACAACCTATGGACTATACCTGGGTGCTCAGGTGCCTGTAAAAATCAAGCCCTATTTGTTCATTAAGAATTTAGACTTACCACACTATTTATTCAGTGCACCACAAAGAGCAGTAGCGTTACTAACTCACTGTTCTCATTCTTTTACAATACCTACTGTGAAGGTCAGTAAAGTCGGTGGTTTGGGGGGAAAGTAACTTTTAGCTTGCAATATGAGTAACAGAGCTTTCCCAGTGGTGTTTCTGTTTGTACAGCAAATTCTGAGGTGTCCTAGATTGGTGTTTTTCCCACTTGGAAAATGCAATGTCCTTGGTGTTAATAAGAATGTTCACCATCTCCTAAAGGGTGTTAAGATACAAGGCTTTGGTTTGGGTATCTATCTATCTATCTATCTATCTATCTATCTATCTATCTATCTATCCCATTTATATTGACACCTGTCTATCACCTTAGTACCTCCTGTAACCAAATATAGCTGATGCATTAAACAACATAGCACGTGGCATAATTTTGGATCTGAAGAAGATACTAATATAAAAGAGCCATACACAATAATGCTGCACTTGCACACAGATCCAGATGTACACATTAGAAAGCATATGCACAGCCATGCAATCATGTAAGTACATATAAACATAGGTTAGATGGTATGTAAAAACACATTCACATAAATATAAACAGGCCTGTCACTTGATTCTGTAATACCATCTGCCCTGCATAATGATTTACATCAAGAATAATGTGCCATCCGGCCAGAGCAGTCAGTTTTTAAAGCCATTTTGCATCTACTGTGCACTGGCACAAGAGGCAGTACAAAATGCAAGGCCATGGAGAATCAGGTATACACAGTGTATTGGAATGCATGCATAAGTGCAGTCATGTGCATACAGATCAGTGCACACAAGTAGGGAAACCTCCACTCCCAGACTCATATGAAAGCAAGCACTTTTTGTCACCAGCCTCCTTTATAAAAGTTTGTATGCTCAATAGCTGGAGGAGGATTTGGCAGATGCCAATCACAGCACCTCTTCAAAGCTGTGCTCATGGAACCACAGGAGTGTGTGATGGAAGGGAGGGGGCTTGTGTGTGCATGTGTGGATGTGTGCTTTTTATTTCAGTAATTCTTTTATCTTGTTCTCACACCCTGAGCATTATGAGCATTCATCAAAGTAATTGACGCGGATGAAATTAGCGCTTCCTGCTATGTCGGACAGATAAACTTTGCTGAATATTGATTTTGCACAAAGAAAATGACATGTGCTTGGTCCTCACCCTTTATCTGGACGGACCAGGGAGATGCTGGGGGAGGGGAGGAGGGGGGAGGCAAGCTTGTGCTGGAGAAGCATCCATAAGAATTACTTTTATCTCTTCTTCCGCAAGAAGACAACAGAAGATAAGGATGGGAGAGAGAGTGGTGGGGTGGGGGAAAAAAACCCAGCAAAGACCTCCATTGCTAGTAGGATAAATTGCTGGAATGGGGTGGGGGTTGTTCTTACGTTACTGACCTGACAATTGCAGTATTTGGGAAGATAACTAGATTTGCAGGTTACCAAAATGGGACACTTAGTCCCAAGGAAGAACAGAAAGAAACATTCATTTCTTTGAATATCATCTCCCTCACCCCCAAACCAAGACTCCACCCATCTATACCTTAGCAAAAAAAAAGTTATATACCATAGTACGTAAGGATCTGCAATGTATTAAACCCTTACATTGCTGGAACACATTTTCCCCACAATGGCCTTTAACTGCACTAGGAAAGCAGCATTTTAACAAATGTGCCAACATGTTTCAGCTACCTTGAGGTGAAACACAATTTTTTACTTAGTATGGACAAGAAGAAGCTTGTTTCACATTGTGTTGGCTAACCACAGTAGGAATGCTAGGGTTAGCCAATCACATTTAAATGTGATCTGTCTCTGTCTACACTTAGGAGCAAAGTAGTGCTCAACATCATATTAGCGAAGATCTGTATGGTGTGTTTTCTGGGCCTGTGTGAATCGGGAAGTATTCAATTCAGATTCAGCTTCGGCCAATTCGGAGGACAGTGATTTGATTTGAAGATTCGGATCACTGTCCTGAACCGATTCGGCACTGATTCATCCATAGATTATAATGGGGAATCACTGAAATACCTATACCTTTGTCAGTTTTTGGCAGATTTGAATGAAAACAGCAGGGATTGTAGTTCCATCTGAGGGCATGAAGTCTGCCAAGTTTCAAGGAGATAGGCACTGGGGTTTTGGGAAAATGCACCTCAAACTGATGAAAGCAAAACTCGTGTTGTGTGTATTAAGGCAGATTTGGATGAAAACAGCAGGGATGCTTGCCCCTTCTGAGAGCATGAGGCCTGCCAAGCTTCAAGGAGATAGATGCAGGGGTTTCTGGGAAACTGCACCTCAAACTGTTCAAAGCAAAACTTGTGACGTGTGACTGTGTGTGTGTGTTAAGGCGCAGCAGGATGAAAATTGCAGGGATGGTAGCTGTTTCTACATCCCTCCCCCAGAGCACTGCGATTGGAAGGGAACTCAGGGAAAGATCACAGTCACTGGCTAGCTATAGATGTCAGTCTTCTCCCCGCTCTCCCTCCTTCTTCCTAGTTTCTGTTCCCCTGAAAGACTGCCTTCCGAATTTCCAAATCTTTTGCTGAATCTTTTCCGATCGATTTGGAGGGGGTTTTTTTGTCTCCTGATTCAATTCAGATTTGGTGATTCAGCCTTTAATTGGGCTGAATCTTCTCTGAATCAAATCGGCAACTGAAGCTTCGCACACCCCTAATTTTTCCCAGAGTAAAAATCAAAGATTCTCTCTCTGAGACATTGTCATCTATCATAGACAATTCAAAAATGGGATCCCAAATATTTATGAATGAGAGTGCTGGCTAGTAAATTAAAGATTGTGTGTTCATAGGTTTACCTTGCAAATTACAGAACCTTACTAGAGAACAGGATAACCTGCTATGTAGACAGCTGTCTAGATTGTGATTCTCAACCAGGGTGCTCTGCCACCGTGAGGTGTCTTGAGACCCTTTCACCCACAGGGTGCTCCACTATGTTAGCACTGTTAGGTGTACAAACATGATATACAAGATAAAGCCAGAAAGTTCACAAAGGAATATGTAGTGTTAAAAGCATTCTGACCTGTCGTGTTTTCTGTTGTTCTTTGCAACAAAAGAATGGCCCTATTATTTTTCTGTAGTCAAAAAAATGAGTGAAAACTAAGAACTGGCATTTTCAAAGGGGTGCCTTGAATCTAAAAAGCCCAAGAACCACTGGTGTAGGAAGTAAGACTGTTATCACAGATAGCTTCAACCTGAAAGATATTTGCTAGACATCTCACATAGTCAATTGCAAAATTTCCCTAAAGGTTCTAAAAATAATAAATGATCATTTCTTAGCATGGAAAGTTTTGCAACCAAACTCAGGAAGCTTGGCATAGACTGCATTCAGACAGACAAGAAGTTAATCGCTAGCCCAAAATTTAACTGCTGCACTCTTATTTTGTGCAAACGGGATATGACACCAATTTGTAACATTAATATTTGAAACTTTAAAAAAGCTAATTTAATGAAGCTAAAAGTAATTGTTAAAATAACTAACTAGGGATATAAATGTAAAGAGGGAAGTGTTAATGAAAACTGGGAATTGTTCAGTGATATCTTACTAGATGCCCTAAAAAAATGATTCCACAGACTTGAGAAAACATTAGATTGGACAAGAAATGGGGATTTGAAAACAGTGATGAAACATATAAAAATCTTATATAAGGGATGGAAAAAAGGAAGCAGATGACAGGGATCCTGGTTTTCTCTGTTTAAAAATTGCAAATACTCTGATTTTAAAAATGCAAATTCTCTGATTAAACCCCTCAAATCTGTGTTTTTCTGTTAAAATGAAATGCCACTATATATAAATTTCGGTATTTGATTTTGGGTTTTTTTATCACGGAAAATCAGAGCTCCCCCTGCCCCCTTCACTCACCAGGACGCAGGTCCAGCTGCGGCTGTCGGCCCCACCCCCAATGCTTTTTGTCACTGAGCAGTAGGGCTGTGTGAAGCTTCAGGTGCTGATTCAGTTCAGAGGAGATTCAGCCCAATTCAGTGGCCAAATCTCCAAATATGAATCAAATCAAATCAGGGGACCAATTAAAAGGTCCAAATCAATTTGAAGATCTCCGAATCTTTGGAAAAGAATCGGAGAGCAATGATGATTCAGACAGTCCCTGGTGGCTGCAGCAGGGAGCTGCAGCCAGACTCAGAGCTGGTAAGTAGGGGCTGGAGGAGGGGGGAGGGGACCATGAGGGACCCCTACCAGGCCCCATCCCCTGCCTGCTATTCCAGACCCCCCAACCCCTGCCCGCTCCCCAAACCCCACTATGGCTGCCCCGTACACCCCAGCTCCTGGGGCTTTAAAAAAAAGCCCCACTCACCAGGTGCTGCAGGGCAGGGGGGCGATCCCCACTGCCCCCCACTGCCCCATGTTGCATGGGGGGCTCTTCCATGAGCCCCCCAACCCCCCCTCACTCCCCCAATGCCCCCCCATGGCTGCCCTGCCTGCCCCAGCTTCAGCCCTTTAAGAAAAAAAAACCCGAGAAAAATGCTGGGACTCACCTCTCCTGCAGCAGCCTCAGAGTTTCAGGGGGCTCGTGCAGAGTCCCCCACATGGCATGGGGCAGGGGTAGCAGGGATTGCCCCCCCCCACCGGGCAGGAACCAATGAGTCCAGGATTTTTCGGGGGGGAGTTCTTAAAGGGCCAGAGCTTGGGCGGGCAAGGCAGCCGGGGGCAGGGGGGAGGCTGGGGAGTGGAGGGGCATCGGGGGGGCTTGTGCAAGGCCACCCATGCAACATGGGACAGTGGGGGGCAGCAGGGATCACCCCTCCCCCCGCCCCAGCAGCACCCACTGAGTCAGGGCTTTTTTGTTTAAATTGCTGGGAGCTGGGGTGGGCGAGACAGCCATTGCCAGGGCTGGGAAAGTGGGTGGAGGATGGGCCTGGGTGATTCAGAGATTCAGAGATTTGGCTGCTGCTGAATGTCCAAATCAGATTTGGCTGAATCGATTCAGGACAGTGACTCGAATCACCGAATCGAATTACTGTCCCCCGAACCTGCCAAATCCAAGTCCAAAGTGAATACTAGCCACTTTGCACAGGCCTACTGAGTAGCCCTGATATGTCAGTATCCTGTCCATGCCATTGCCCCTCACTCCCAAGCCACAGCCCCACAGCCCTCCTGGTGCCACTCACGCCTGACCCACGGCCTCCTGGCCCTGCTGGCCCTGCCAGTGCCCCTCACTCCCCCCCACAGCCTCCCGCCTTCCCCCTCAGCCCTGCCAGAGGGGGCCTCCAGCTTCCACAGCTCTGAGGCCAGGGACCCAGGTCCACAACCCTCTCCCCCTCCACAGCCACACCTGAGCATCAGCTGCCACCCATGGGAGATGGCAGCTGCTGCAGCCCAAGTGGAGCATTGAGACAGTCTCCCCCTCCCCCACAGGTCATGTGGTGGGCCAGTAGGGGGCGCTCTGGCACTGAGCCATGCACCTCACTGTGTCCAAGCAAAACCAAGCTGTGGATGCCTCTCCAGGGGTGCCAACTTCTGGCCAACCCCCTTCCTAAAGCATACCCACAAGCCTGGGGTAACCACTGCCACCACCCGAGCTCTGGTCTCTGTCAAGCTCTGTGCCACTCAGGGTACATAGGCCCTGTAGACCTAGGAGTTGCTTAGCCCCAGCAGGATGTATCTGGGTGCTTCTTATAGCCTGAAGCATATAAAGTAGCCTCCCTTAGTCCCTTTGCAAAGGGAGCAAAAAGGCTTGCCCAATCCCTCTCAAGTATTTACTGCCAAGCTTGCTATGATAGATAGCTTTATCGATTGGAGAGGGAAGGCATAGGGTGGGGTACAGGTCAGAGACATATCAAAAGAAAAACCTTGAGCAAACAGAAGCAGCTTGGTAGCCTTTTGACACACTTCTAGATCACTTCATCCTAAGTTACTAGCTGAAATCCAAATTAGTTACTCGCATTTACATCCAGAGTCTGACCAAGATCTCTCTATGGAGGCTGCATATGGTTTTGTTTGCTGTGTCTGTCTGTCTTCCCTTCCTCATGGAGGGGCTTTTTTATACACCTGTCGTGACCTCATCACTAAATTCCCACCAGAAGCAGACCCACTGGCTGCTGACCGGTGCTTCCAAATGACATCAGACTGACCAGGTGAGATGACTAGTCACATGAAATGCAAGGGCGGGAACCTGAGACAAAAGGAGAAGCAGGTTCCCCCTCCCTTTGGAATTTTTACAGCCCAGCTAGTCACACAGGCAGGTAACACAGCAGGGTTTCGGACTGTCTGCTTACCGCAGTGAGGCAGACTGGGGCATGATTTCTCCACAGGTGGTGCAGCTGGAGCAGAGTCTGCGGAGAGGGAGAGAATGCGGGCTGGCTGCTGCAGGCTTGTGGCTCCCCACCCTGTTGCCCTTCTCCCTGCGGCTTTGCAGCCCAGCGGGCAGGACCTGGTATGTCAGGACAGAGCTAGGCAGGGAGGCTTGGTGCTGCTGTTGGGTGCCCCTGGCCCACCCAGCACTAGCAAGGGATATAACTTCGCACCACCACCCTTGCTGCTGCTGGGAAAGCAGGGGGCTCCTTGCCATGGTGATTCAGGGCTCCCAGTAGTGGCACTGAGCCTCCCCTCCCAGTTCTGCCCTGCCATGCCAGGTCCCACGCACTGGGCCATGGAGGTCTGCAGAGGGAGGGCAGCAGGGTGGGGAACCCAGAGCCTTCAACAGCCAGCCTGCATTCACCCCAACCACATGCACAAATCTAGGGGGCACATGCCCCCTATGCCCCCGCCAAGAGTGTCTTCAGTGGCAGGGAGTCAGCCCACCCTGGATGAGCTGCCCATTGATCCGTCCTGTTCCCCAGCCAGGCCCTGCAGGTGCGTATTCCCATCCCGGCCCCAAGCCCCAGGCCCCATGCACTGCCCCAGCTGGGCAGCATCCCCAGCCCCAGCCCCAACCCTGCCCAACTCCTTCCCTCCCTCACTATGGGAGCTTCAATCCACCCCCCCCACCCACCCACCCCCCTGCACCCCCGACTACCTGCAGGGAGCTGTGGGAGCTGCTCTCCATGCTGCCTGGTTGCCACATGCTGTGTGCGCACACACATGCATGTGATACATGCACTTGGCACCCCTACCTGATCACCTTCCTCCTACTCCTCCAGCCCCTTGCAAGCTGGAACTCTGCCAGCCTGCTGTTTCCTGCCTTTTCCTGCATTTTTCCCCTTTAGAGGAGAAAATCTGTGTTTTTCTCCTTAAAATGAGAAAATCCACATTTTACCACATTTTTCCAAGGCAAGGGGAAAACCTGGATCCCTGAAAATGACAAAGAATTTCATTAGAAGTATTAAAATGCAGGTGACTGAAAAGAGAAGCTAAAGGAATCAAACTAATGTCAATGGGCACTAAGGTTAATGACAATAAGAAGGCATTTTTAAAGCATATTAGTAATAACAATGAAAGTAACTCCTAGGTTATATGTAGCTCTCTTGATAGGTACAGATGGTAAAACTGTAAATAAAGAGGTAGAAAAAAGCAGAAATTGTCAATAGATGCATACCAAACCCCGCAGTCCAAGGAACTGGCACAGGGAGCTGGTAAAAGAAGTTCCCACTTTATACAAGGGATGCTGGGGATTAGGATCACAAGCCAATGGGCTAAGGAGAAAGGGACAGGCACTGGTGAATAAATATTAACATTAAGGTATGTACATGTATGATCCAGGTAACAGGTAAAACCGGGGCACTGTGGTGAAATCACCCAAGAACAAGTAACATGTAGGGAACACTGATACTGCAGTATATTCACTTGAGAAACCTTAAATACTCCCTTGACTCTAGAGGAACTCCCAACCAACCTCTGGTCCCAAAAATGCTTAATTACTGTCTGCCAGGGCTCCCACATCTTTGCCCTGCTGCTGCAGCTCAGTCCTAGCTCTGCTACTCCTTCCACATTTTAGGCTATGCATCTCTCTCAGGTGCAGCGTCCCACGCCCCTTCACCACTTTTCTGCTTCTACAGGCACTTTTCTGTTCACTACAGGCTTCTGGGAATTGAGGTGCATGTTACAGTTCCTTCCTTCAGTCCCCTGGAGTCTTCTGGAAGTTGTAGTTCACACTACAGTTCCTTCCTTTAGTCCTCTATAGGCTTCTGGAAGCTGTAGCTCATGTTACAACATTACAGTACACGACATGTAATATGACCGTCCATTACAGATGTTTCTGTTTTGTGTTCGGAACAAAGAAGGAGGATGTATCTATCTAGCCCAACCGATGCTGAGGATGGGATAGAAAATTATCCATCTATAACAAAAGAGGATGTAAAGCTATATCTTGTAAAACTGGGCATTTAAATGGACTCGCATAACTTACGAAATACTTACAAATTCCAAAGAAAAGACTGACCATGAATTTCCAGTATTTAAAGAAAGCAAAAGGCCCAGGGAACTACAGATTGACTAATCTGGCATTTTTCTGAAACTGATAGTGATCACAAATAAAATAATAGGAATCTTAATTCAGGTCTCTGTCAGCAGGGAATTAGAAGCTATTAGAAGTAAAATATGATTAATTCCAAATAATATGGTTTCATGGCAGGCAAGTCTTCTCAAAGAAACCTTTTGTCTTTGTGGCCAAGTTAAAGGTTTGGTTGATAAAGGCAGTTGTGTTAATGCCATTTACTTATTCTTCTACATCTACAAGATGCTTGCCTTAGTACTTACATGACAGCTTGATTAAAAAGTTGGCATTACGTAGATTCAACAGAGCACGTTAGATAAATTAAAAACAGGCTGACTAACATTTTTCAAAATATTGGAGAGAGATCGGTGTGTGGGGCCATTTGTAATGGGGTCCATAAAGGATCAGTTTTGATTCAACACTTTAATATATTTAGCAATAATCTAGACCATGATGTGAAACTGGTTAAATTTGCAGATGAGACAAAGATTCGGGAGGAAGCGGGGGGGGGGGGGGGGGGGGTGGAATAAATAACAAGGAGAACAGAATCATCTGAATAACCTGGTTAAATGGTCACAATCCAGTGAAATGTATATTTGGGAACCAAGAATACAGAGTAAACCTAGGGGATGGGAGACTTCATGGTAAAGCAGTCACTCAGAGAGGGACTTAAGAGTCATTGCAGGTAATCATCTCAATGTGAGGTTGCAGTGAAATTCTGTGGCAACAGAGGCTAATGCAGTCCTTGGCTATACAAAGACAGAAATAATAACTAGGACTAGAGAAACTATTTGTGCAGCATAGGTATTAGTTGTATACAGTTTTGATGTCTGTACTTCAAGAAGGGGTGGAAATACTAGGGGGGCCACAGAAATGGTCATGGTGGTCCTGTCTGATCTTGGAATCTCTGGATATCTCCATTCGGTGAAAAACAGTTACTGATGCACAGGGGAAAGGATTATGAGACTAAACTGGCAGGACTGTCCACAGAAGGGCACATGCTATACCTACCACTTCTGTCCACACTTTCACTCAACCCATATAGAATCTACTGATGAAGTCAAAGACAGCAGTGAGACTTATTCCAAGGTGATACATTCTCAACAGTACTACTATAAGCTCACACATCTTGGATGCATTCTTGCAAGTGAATGTGAGGGTCTAGAAGATATTGCAAGTACCTGAGATGGCAGCAGCTCTTTCCTCTGGTGAAAGAACCCATAGGTCCTTCTGATGAAACAAACCTCTTCTCCCTATTAATTGAGATTTATTAAATATGCTAAAAACTGAAGTGACTAGAACTATGTGGTTAGGCACACACTGATTGCTTTGTTGAATCACAGCCAGAGTGCTCAGCACTTTCTAGGGTTGAGACCTGAGCAAGCATTTAATTTCTTGGTGTCATTGGAATTATCATTCCTTCGCCTTTCAGTAAAACATTATCCCCTTCACTAATTTCTTCCTTAAGGCCCCGACTCAGCAAAGCTCGTCAACATGCGCCTAACTAAGCACAGAAATAATCCCATCCCCATTCAGCAAAGCACTTCAGCAAGTGCTTAACTTTAAGCCTTGAATCCAGTGGGGCTGAGACATGTGCTTAAATATGTTGCTGAAACTGAGCTAAAAAGGGCCAAGACAGTCTCAGCTCCAGGTCTAATCCTGCCCTTAGGGCCAGATCCTCTGATGTACTTTGGCACCTATCATCATCTCTAGGCATTTAAGTCTATCATTTAGGCACCATTGATGTTCTTAAAAGTCTGCTCAGCTGCTGTCCTCCTCAGTATGTTCCTAAGTCCCCTTCTTCTGCCGGTGAACATGCCCAAAGCCACCTAACCACTGTGCTTCTCACAGCTGATTAGCTACCTGGAGCCCTGGTTTAACCCAGAATACTGGGTACTTTAAAATGAGATTCATAAACTAAGCATCCCATGGCCTACTTACCTGTGTGATCCAAACTTGCAAGTATGCTCACAGTATACCTAGGATGCAGGTCACTAATGGAAGGAAGGACAACACACACACACACACACACACACGATGGGAAGAAGATAGAGGAAGTGGGTGTTGATGGTGCAGGGACTCACTTGAGATGGATATGGGCTCAAATCCCTATTCTGAATCAAGCAGAACTGAGATTTGAACTGCACTCCCACATCTTAGGTGACTGCTCCAATCATGATGCTATACCCTATTTAGGCATGGATGTCTCTCCATTTTCATGGGTGGAAAAACTAGTCTTAGTTGATCTAAGCGCCTGATCTGGCTTAAGTGCTTAGTTCCTAGGGAGGGTTTATGGCTGAGGACCCTGAGCTGTGGGACACGCCTGCCTGACCACTCCTAATCCCTGCCCTTTTGCAGACCAACTACTCAGATGCTACCCTTGTCTCTTTACTGTGCATTTCACTCCTGGCCATTTTAAGTGGCTTCCCATTCGGGTGGCTTCTACCAATCCCTTCCTTAATCACCTAAGTTCCTTTACAGTGTAAGAGAAATGGATGCACATAACTTGGGGCCTCAGTGTGTGTGGGGGCGAGGGCTACTTGGAGTGGACCTTTTAAGAACCAGCCCATGCCCCCTTTGGATGATAGGCAGCTATTGACATCACGACTGACTTGGTAAAATCATTGTGTATTACAGAAGGTAGATTGCTAATAAATGTTTTTAACAGCTTAGATGCCTTTTAATGCCTAGGAACGTTATTTCTCAGCAATTCCCTAGAGAACTTATTGACCATAGCCAGTTTTGGAATTTATTGTTCCATGTAGTTTATCATCCTCATAAATCTCTGTATCCATTTTGTGATGTGGAAGGGGAATTTCAACTATTGGATTTATTTTCTTGGAGTCGGCTTTTTCTCAACTTGTGTGTATTACGGAACACTTGTGTTAGACCAATATTTGACTTTCTTAATTTCCAGGTTAGAAACCTTTCTTCCACCCCATACAACATTTACCTAAATCTTTCCTTATATATTTTTGGTGTGCAGTGCAAATGTTCTTATCTTCCTCACCATTATCATCATCATCATGACCACATCATCCATTATAACTTTAGCACCTTGTAATCACTGCTAAATCTGCTCAATTACACTTTAGACTACCTTGGGAGCAAAACTAATACAAAATGGCATTTGCTTAACTTATAAAGTCCAAATAGCATATTAAAAGTCACTAGCATAGCATGTGACTCCTTCAACTTTACTTGGCAAAATGCATGCCCTGCATCTTATATTGAGAATACCTTTACTCATGAGAATATAGGTGCCCTTTCTTTAACAGTTTTCACTGAATAGTGTTCATTTTATGGCTTAATTTAAATCAATGCATATCTGTTTTATTTGAATTTTCACTTACCATCATAGAATTAATCCAGTCTATAGGCTGCTTCTGCTTTTCAGTCACACTCAATTATTCCAGGTTATCCTGTTTAGTTTTTACTTTATCTGTTAAGGAAATTGAGTTTTTCTTATTGGATGGAGCACTGCAGTTTCAGATCTGCCTTTCTTACTGTGTGTGTGTGTGTGTGTGTGTGTGTGTGTGTGTGTGTGTGTGTGTGTGCGCGTGCGCGTTTCCTGGTCATATTGGGCCTTGGAAGTCAAGTAGCTAGCTTGCTGCCTGTATGTATTTCTGTGACACTGAGAGAAAGCTGTTCTTATAGGATCTCGTTGTGAGATGTTTTCAGTCCTTACATATATAGTAAATCTGTACCTATTATTGGGCAAGTCAAGTGATTTTAAAACAAGTTGCTATAATTGTTTAGCCTAGCAGAGATATTCTACATTGTTCTGAACATGAATACAAGTTTTGTTTTCATTTCTGTAGTTTCCTGAATTGCTGTATTATACTTTTTTCCTTGAAAGATCACATTGTGCTCCAGCATCTAATTCAGCTCATTCAACACAACTGTCACTAATGGTTAGCTTTATTTGCCTATCTAAAGTGGTTTGCCATGCAGTCATTCTGCCTACAAAGGCATCTGTCTTGCTGCCTTATTCTTCTCACACATGGACATTCTTCATTGTACTTGGGCAAGATATCTTTGAAAAATTATGTTATCTTCTCAGTCTGGGTTCATGTTCTTGAACATAGTTTGTGCATGGGTATTTCTGCCTGTTAGAGATCTTTTAATTCTTCTGGCCAGGGTGTTCATTTCTGAAGTAGGCAAGTAATGTCATGTCAATCAACTAACTCAGGCAAGTAAGTTCTTACCCCAGTGAGTAATCACTGCACACTGTAGCCCTTATTTTGTTGGTCATTTTACTTTCTGTCATTCCTAGTTTTCTTTTTCTGAAATGATTCCACAGGGACTAACTGCTGATTCTCTCCCAGGTCACTCAGAGCCTGAATCTGCATGTTGCTAATTTCACTGGCTCTAGAAATGTCTGTGACTTGGGTTAAGGTTAAATCAGCTTCCCTTAGCAGCCAGTGCTTCACATGGTAATTATGTATTCTGAATACAAATGCAAAATACAAATTATTTTATTAAGGAGTCACATCGATTCTGAAATCACATGGTTGATCTTTGTCAGTCCCATACATCTCAACCACCCTCAGTCACAAATAAAAAAAACAATTGGTGCTCATAAATAGCAGCTTCCTCTCCCATATCTCTTAATTTTATCCCTAATCTGTGCTAAATCCTCTTTATCTGTGTCCTTCCATCCTGGGTTAAAGCATTTATATGACTGCAGTGCAGTTCGACCTGTTCCCTAAGTGCCTAAATTGAAGGTTGCTTTCTCTGTAGCCTGCATGTCAGTAACAAATATTTCAAGACCCTACTTTTAAACTGATGTTGTATTTCCACTAAAGTTCCTTTCTAAACCAGTGGGCTTGGAGGAAGTATCTGCTCTCCCTTTGGTCCAGTATCACTTCTGATGCCTGATTCTGTCAGCTTAGGTCCCACTCAGTAGTTCCTAACTCCAAGGGTGAAATGTAGTGCTATGCCTCCAAGAAAAGCTGCCCAGAGCTCACTGTCCAGGCAGAAGGGTGGTGAATGTAGCTTTAGCCAACTCTGTGCCTCCTCATCCTGTCTCCTTCCCAGGATGAAAGAGATCCTTAATGTAACCTAGCTTTAGTGGGAAGGAGGCTGTCTAAATTGAAGATGGCCTCTGCAGACTGCCCTCCAGCAGTGCCCAAAGTCTCTACATCAGGGCTTCCTGCAGTTCCGAACTAACAACTCCTCCTGTCCCTAGCTGCAGCTCTTGCATGCTTCCCATAACAGACCTAGCAAAGCGTTCCTTGGAGGGAACTTTATGGCTGTCCTCTATAGTGCTGCATCATGGGACTTTTCCCTCAGCCAAATGGGGGGGAGGGGGGTTGGGAACCTTTTTACCCATGCTAAACCCTGAATCTTCTAAATCTCCAGGACTGTGGTTCACACTGAGTGTGCTTAAAGGCAGGAACACAGTCACTGCCATGCAAGTAACATGATCCCCACTCTTAGATTTTCATCCCAAGTAGTAAGGGCAAGCTCTCCTGCATTCTCAGCTGTCTTTAGTAGGGAACAAGCATCTTCACCCATTACAAAATTGGATTGTGACCTAACATTCAGTGTTGCATTGTCTTAAGTGAAGCCCTCTTGACTGAGAGCTCACATTGCCAAGCAACACCCAGGCTGCACAAAGTGATCAGGTTAGGAGCACAGACTAGGTGCGTCCATGCTGCATTACTAATTGGAGTATCTGCAGCTAGCCCAAGTTCAGGGCACCACTTAACTCAAACTATAGCTTTTCAGGTATGAAAAGAAGTCAGGTAAGCGACAACCCTCATTTATGCCTTTAGCTTATGCTGCTATGAACACAAGGATCTCACCTTGGCCTCTAGCTGTTATGGGTTCAAACAAGGCAAATGTCCCTTTGATTCCATGGCAGAACTGGGGACTCCAGACCAGATGTTCCCACTGTTTGGGACCTATTTAGGCTGGGTAGCATGCACAACACAGATACAGAAAGCCTTTCCACTGGACTGGGGAGAAGTGGCCATTCAAACCCGCTCAGCATCTGGATGCCCTGCATGGTTTCCAGTTGATTTTCTATCAGCCCCATTCTTAGGAAGAAGCCCACCCATACCCCTCAAAACACTTGTCAGATGGAAAACTGCAGGCCAGGAAATGTCCCTATTTTTCCCAGGCCAGCTGCCTCTGCACACAGCAAGGGCCTCCCTCTATGCATATTATTTCACAGAATGACCTACCACACAGGTAAATTCACCATAACTAATGCACATCCAGACAAATCCCAGCAAACTAGAAGGGCAATTTCAAGATGTTCCTTTCCCATGTGAAGCACGTGGATCCAGTTGGTCTGCAGAGTGAGGGGTGGAGGCACAAGGCAGCCCATGGAATACACACCACAGCAGTGAGCAGCAGGACTCATACCATTCTCCTAATGAGACCCAAATTGCTAAATGGCTTCAAGGTAGTGGTAAATGAGATTATTACATACACACATGCCACTTACCACATACCCATACACATACCTTCTTACTCTAACACAAGTCCCCAACCTTTGTTTCATTGGCAATACTGCTGAGCAAGTCAGACACTGCAGGCAACATCACATTTTGCCCACCTTGTTAACCTCAGTTTTAATGTTTTAACTTTCTGTGGCTGTCAGCCATGGCAGGGAGTCTTGCAGGCAACAAGATACCTCTAAGCATCCTGCCTGGGATACTGGCATATATGAACTTCCCCCAAAACATATAAAGACGCATAGTCCTACCCAGCTCCACATGCACAGCCCCGTACAGCCCAATCACACAGATGTATATCCTACCCTCCAACACATACAAAGCCACACCTTCAAACACCACAGGCAGTCACACAAATGTATGAGGTCTACACACACACACACACACACACTGTTTTGCAAACATGCCTATAACTCACATATATAATCTACACAAAGGCCCCCTATACAATACATCACATAAACACACACTATGTATCCACAGCAAACAAGTGCATAGACCATTTGTTCACTTTCCAATGGGCTACATCCATTGGTTTAGATTGCATCTACTTACCCTTGGATTAAATTTGGCCCTAATATTCCTGCCTCCTGCTTGGGCTTCTCTCTCTTGGGTCGGTAGCTTCTTTTCCTACCACTCAGTTCCCTCCCCCCACCTACACACACCCTTTCTCCCTCTTAGTCTGTTTTCCCATTTATCTCCTTTGGCGAATATACATAAATATGAGCAACTGTGTCTGAGTGTGACCTTACCTGCCCTGACTAAATTAATGTAGTGTCTGTGAAGATAATTCTAAAGCCATAAGAAGATAATAAAAAAGGAAAGATAAAAAAGGGCAGCCGTAGTGGTTTGTATTCTCTTATCTAACCCTCTGCAGGCCCCGGCTGGGAGTTCAATCCTATGCTATTTAAAGGGATGCTGCAGTCTAGAGTCGCACATAACAGCTCGTGCCAGGAGAAGACTGCTCAGCCCTCTCCTGAACCCCAAAAGGGGCAAGTCCACATAACACAGTTTGGGAACAAATTTACACTCAAATGTTGTACTGCTCAGACTTTTTGTTTCAAGCAAAACGGTGCATATCACTTTCATCTCTTATTTCTATTACACTAACTGGTAGGAGAACCAGCCACAATCCAGGACCCTATTGTGCTGGGTGCTGTACAAACAAAATGAATTGGCAATCCCAGCACCAGAGTGTTTGGAATTTATGATAAGAAACCGGAAGTGGATACAAACAGGAAAAGTGCAAGAAAATAATGTGGCAAAGCCAGTCAGCCTGAGAAGCCGTGATGTCAGCACACTAACTGCCTAACCAATGCCAGTGTCTCTTGAAAGAAGGGTTTTGAAGGGCAATAATCAGGCAATTGTTCAGATATATACAGGAAGCTTCTCCCAGATAGAGCAGGACAAAAGTCTTCCAGCAGAATCATTGTCCATCAAAAACCAAAAAAACCTAACCTTAAATTGAAGTGTGTGTGTGTGTGTGTGTGTGTGTGTGTGTGTGTGTGTGTGTGTGTGTGTGTGTGTGTGTGTGTGTGTGTGAAGAGTTTGAATTGAATTTTTAGCAGGAAATTACCAAGCTGTTTCTCTTGAATAAGCACAAAACACTTCCTTTCAACATTATCATTTTGCCTTTGATAGAATATTCTGCAATTAGAAGCTGAAATGATCAAGTTAAAACATTTTGGCTTTACTGAAATGAAATGTTTCCGCCTTTTTAGTTTGGGAATTTTAAGCCCAGAGATTTTAAGCCTTCCTTCCAGTCCAAGTCACATCCATTTTTTCAAATTTTGGATTTTCCAATAGATGGAAATTCCAAATTTTGACCAGTTACCCTTCCAAGCATGTTAGTATTTCTAACTCATCATCAAAGAGCATGCATACCTTGTTCTGAGGCAGCTGTAACCAGCCATTCCTGGAGATAGGATACTGGCCTACATGAACCAGTGGCTGGATCTACTATGACAGTCTCATGTTCCTTCCCACTTCGTTATTTTCTAGGCCTGATGGCACAGATAAAAAAAAGAGAACTAGTGATTCAGAATGATTCAGACAAGTAGTAATGGGAAAGACTGAACTCATAATACAGTTACTCTGCACAATATTAGTAACCCACCCTTATCATCGTTTGCATGACTTGCACCAAGTTCATATTCACCCCAATATTGGTAATTCAGTTCATAATCTAAGACCATGAGTCCACAGACAAGTTCTTTAGAGAATATCTGTTCTTTTTCAAAGAAAATTTAGGAATTTTTTTTTTTAATTTTCAGCTTTTTAATGGAAAACCTGAATAGAAAATGTAGAAAATCTGTTTCTAAAAACCATGTGTGTTTGAAAAAATGTAGTAAAAATGAAGTTTTAAAAGTAGCAAGAATATTCATTTATTTTGAAAACCAAAACCCATTTTTACTTGATTATAAACTAAAGATGGATATTTTTATTGAAAATTGGGTTTTTAACAAAAGAATTAAAAATGGTGACAAAAATGTTAAGTGATACTTTTCCTTTTTTGCAATTGTATTAAACTATTCATTTTGGTTGGAAAAAGAAACATTTTTCATTGAAAAAATGGTTAGACAAAAGTATTCTGACCAGCTTTAATTCCCAGCTTATCTAGAGAAGGACCCTATAACACAGCTCTGATTAAGATAATACCTGAGCACCTCACAGTCATGAATATATTGATCCTCACAACCTCCTTATGTGGTAATGGGGTGTTATCATCACCATTTTACACAAAGAGATTGAGGGCATGTCTATACTATTCACTTATGGCATCAAGGACCACTGTGTTGAGATACACCACCTTCTTTCCAAATTGGATGTAATGGTGCTGCCTTATTGAGTCCATTGGCTCTCCTGGTCAGCTGTATAAACAGACTTTGAGTGATCAAGGTCATGGAGGGACCAGGCAGAGCAGGGCAGTGACCTGGAGTTGCAAGCCCCATTCTCTGCTTTCCTTCCTCTTTACTTAGTCTTGTGTTGGAGGGATTTTGAGAAAAAAAAGGAGCCAAGAGAGTGATAGGGAAAGATCATTCTAACAAAAGCCATTACGTCCATACTAATCTAATGGATCTACCAGTCAAGTCACTTTTTATTCCCTCACCCCTCCATGTACATGTATGAAAGGCAGTGAAACAAGCCTAGTTTAGTTGCTGAGGAAGGATTTCTTTTAGCCGTAGTTCAGGTTAGCTTTTTGTTTGGAAAAACTGAGGGCAGAATTCCAGGTTGCTGCTTAGATGCATAAGTGACACTTACCAAGAGTTCTCGTTTTTTGTATGTCTAAGTGACACTTACAAAGTTTTTAGGCATCTAAGTCACCCAGTGACATCCTGTTTCACCTCCTATGATTGCCTAAACCATGATTACATGCCTAAATTCCTTACTCAGCTGCATTTCCACCCTATGCGATTAATTTGTCCTACTGTGCATTCTTGGAAACAGTTCGATAGTGCCCTGGAGGCACCAAACTCCATTTATGATGCTTCTTTATGATTCAGCTTCACTGCAAGTGCACAGAAATGCTGTGCAATCCCCCCAAATTGTAGAACAACTGGAAACCATGACTAGCAGCTCTTGGACACTGAACTGAAACCAGCATCATTGTCTTGTTGGTGCCCACATTTTGCCCACTAGTTAAGGTATCTGCCCTAGACATGGGAAAATTGGGAGACTCGGATTCTAGGGTCATCTCTTTGAAGAAGAGTTGAACTATGACTTATTGCAGAGTCCTAATCACCAGAGGGGCCTGACTCCATTACTCAGGGGTGTAGCTACTACTCTGGCAGGGGGTCGTAAGGTGTGACCTCTTGTCTCCGCTCTTCATTGCTCATCTTGTATTACAGAGTCATTGGGAAAACTGCATAACTGGTTTTGGGGATAGAGAACAGATACCTTCACATGGTGTTCCACCTGCTTTAAACTCCCTTCAGTAGGGCCTGAATTTCTGTAGGGTAGGAATACATGTCCAGACTGCGCTATCTGGAAAGCCTCCTGGTGGCAGTCCTCGTCATCACAGGATTATTTCTTGCAGGACAGACTGGTTGGAAGACATGACCCAGACTCCCTTACAGGAAAGCCTGTGTGCTTGTGTTTGAATCATAGAATCATACGGTTGGAAAGAACCTCAAATTCTGTCCTCCACACACTTGCTCATATTTACGTATATTTATCCAGTCCCGCACACAAATACTGGGTGTGCCATTTCCAGTTTGGAGAAAGGAACAGAAAGTCTGGTGGGCTGGCGAAGGCAGGTCTGGAGTTCTCTGGCTTTCTTTTCAGAAAAAAAAATCCCACATGTGTACAATGTCTGTCATTAACTCACCTCAGCACTGTGGGACATTAGTTGACTCTCTCTGCTGAGCTTATCCCTGAGTCTAAATGATTCTAAATGAATCTAAAAAAAGAGAAACAGTTGGAAAAATGTGGGTTTCAATCATAGAATCATAGATTAGAAGAGACCTGTAAGATCGAGTCTGGTCCCCTGCCATGGGCAGGAGGTTATTGGGCTCAAACGAGCTCAACAAGGTGCTTGTCCAGCCTCCTCTTAAACACCTCCAGGGACTGTAACTGCACCACCCCTGCTGGGAGTGTGTTCCAGATTCTAGATACCCTTACAGAAAAAAAAAGCTTTTCCTTATGTCTAGCCTAACTTTTTCCTTGACTAGCTTGTGCCCATTGGACCTCATCCTCCCAAGGAGTAACTTTCTGAAGAGCTGCTTCCCTAGATCTTCAGGTATCCAGGTTGTAGCCATATTGGTCTAGAGGAAAAAGCAATCAGGGCTTGTAGCAGAGATGATCTCTTTTATTAGACCAACAAGATTTTTGCAAATAAAAATTCTTTAATTGCAAGCTTTCAGGCACAAACACCCTTCATCAGGCATTGGAGAAAAGATTGTAAAAGTTCTCCCGGGTAGTTCATATTTCATAGAATAGATGGAGAACTCCTCCAGGCAGTCAGTTCATAGCTGGTGTGGAGCCTCTCACCTCCTGTGAGGATCTGTGATGATGCAAATTACCTTGAAACAAAGGCAGGAGTAGGATCTGAGCTTGCAGGTGGTCACAGTTGCTTCCTGCTTGGGAAAATATGATTTCATTTAAAAAATCAGCTAAAATTCAATATATTCCGTGTGTCGGGTATCCAGGTTGTAACCGTATTGGTCTAAAGGCAATATGAACTTTCATTTCTACCCAAGAGTACTTTTACAATCTTTTCTCCAATGCCTGATGAAGGGTGTTTGTGCCTGAAAGCTTGCAATTAAAGAATTTTTTATTTGCAAAAATCTTGTTGGTCTAATAAAAGATATCATCTCTGCTACGAGCCCTGATTGCTTTTTCCTCTAGACCAATATGGCTACACCCCGGATACCTGACACATGGAAGATATCAAATTTTGGCCATTTTTTTAAATGAAATCTTCATATTTTCCCAAGTAGGAAGCAACTGTGACCACCTGAAACCTGAGATCCTGCTCCTGTCTTTGTTTCAAGGTAATTTGCATCATCACAGATCCTCACAGGAGGTGAGAGGCTCCATACCGGCTATGAACTGACTGCCTGGAGGAGTTTTTTCAACTGATCTCATGGGAAACAGTATCAAAGGCCTTGCTGAAGTCTAGGTAGATGATGTCAATCTCATGTCCCATGTCCAGTTAGTTAGTTACCTGGTTGTGCCTGGACATGCACTTTGGTGTGGGCCAAGTTGTGCCACTTGGGGCAAAATGACCTTGCCCAGCTCCTTCTGGATCTGCAGCCAGGGGGACCTAGCAATATAAAAACCTGTCCTGGCAAGCAGGTCAGGGCTACTTGCCCTCAGGAACTTCTGAGGCACAGCCACTTGGTATCTGGGGACACTACTCCTTGTGCCAGCTGGACTGCTGAAGCAACCCTAACCCGGAGCGGCCCCAGCACCTCTCTACCCACTGTGGCAGTCTGGCAGTGGAGGCTGCTGCCTAGCTGTGACCTACTGCCACCTGCAACAGCATCTGCCCCCTTGGACCTGCGGCCCCATGGCTGCATGCCTTCCAGACCTGGATGGAGTGCCCCTGCTCTGCCATCCAGGCAGCTATCGCCCAGAAGATGTGCTCCTTGGGGTGGCCTGCTTTGAACTGTCAAAGACTGTCCTTTTTGGGCCCCAAATGACCAGGAGGTTAACGACCTCATCTTGGGGATGATCTAGGTGTAGTTATGCCTATGTTCTACTGTAGGTGTTTCCCATACTTTTGGGCTTTTCTGGTTGGCCCCCTCACCCCCCACTTCTTTCCTGCTATATGTGTCAGGATGTTTTTAAGCCTTTCCAGAGGCATTGAATATTGGCTACAGCCCAGGCTGCAGACTTTGACTCGAGTTTGCCAGTGCTCCTGCTGGGACCAAAGCCAGAGGTTGCTAGCTAGAGGGTCTTGTCCTTTCACTCAGGGTCAGACTGATTGCCATATTTGGGGTCAGGAAGGAATTTTACCCCATGGTCAAATTTATATGGACTGTGGAAGTTTTGTCTTCCTCTGTAGTGGGGGCATGGCCCTCTATCCAGGATCTCTTGAGCATATATTGACGACATTTCATAGAAGCAGGACATTGGCTGCTCCGGTTCCCCTGCTTTACCTGTGGCAAGTCAGGGTGATAGGTCTGTGTTGTGCTAGGGTTGATAGTAGTCTTATGTAGAATTTAAACTGTAGTTTTTACAGCATGGTTTGGATAGGGATGATCCTGCCTCAGGCAGGGGGTTGAACTCAATGACCTCTGGAGGTCGCTTCCAGCCCTCCTTTTCTATGATTCTGTGATCTTACTTGATTTGTACTGTCCTGGAAAACAGCCCCCCTCATATACTTGAACAGGATTTTGGGAAACCAAGAGATTCCTCCAGAGGATCTATCTTAGATTTTAGGCTGAACCTAGAGCATTCTGGGACAGTACTTTGAGATAGTCACTGCAGTAAGCCATACAGTGCTGACTCCATTAATAATTGTCATAATTATGATCATTTATGCTGTGCCTTGATTTAAGGAACTCAGATGCTGCAAGGACCACGTACAATTGTTACTGTTTATTTCAGTAGCATCCTGGGGCCCTCATCACAGAACAGGGTTCGATTGTACTTGGCACTGTACGGACACAGAACAAGGGGTAAGACAAGAGACCATAGGTGGATACAACAGCAGAGCACCAGGGAACGATGGACAGCACTGGTCAGCATGCTAAACAGCAGTCCCAGCACAGTAACTGTCAAACCACTCACAAGTTATTTGTAGGCATCACGGCAAAGGAGTGTTTGAAGGGCAGATCTGATGGCTGACAAAATCATGGATGTTTAAGGGGAACTTCACCATGAAAGGGAGGCAGCACTGAACAAAGCATGATGTCTTGGTGAAAACCTGCAGGGTGATAGAGACTAGTTAGAATGGGCTATTACAAGAGGGAGAGGATGCCCTGGCACTGAGTAGAGTTGGCAGGCAGGGCATGGGTAGCTAGTGAAGAACCTTGAAGTAAAGACAAGCAGCTTGCATTTGATGCAACAGAGAAGAGGGAGCCAGTTGAGGGATGCAAGGAGAGGGATAACTATTGATTTATGTCTGAGATCTGCTGACTGAGAAAGCCTGTGCCCCAATGATCAAAAGCACTGCCTGACTCTCCTGAGCATAAGGTGAAAATGGTTCCGTTTTGGCTTGCTGAAACTATAACTGACTGTGATGGTCCCAGGTACTTGCCCTGGAGTCAGTATAATACTTTGAGGGCAAGTCTACATGTGCAATTAATGTGAAGAGCTTATTGCTCTCGAGTTCATTGCTCCTAGGTGCCACATGTAGATGTCGAGAGTCTACTCTGCAGTAAACATCTCCTACAGATGCACCCCTTGTGATGTATGGGAACCTAAAGTGGTTTGGGGACCTTGCTCTTTAGACCCCCTAGCTGTATTGATGCTGGGAACAGCAGGAGAGGTCTTGTCACCTACTATCTCAGTCCTGTCCCTTTCAGTACATAGCTCATGCCCACAAATGGGGGATATGATGCCAGTGTCCCCTCTCCTCATGGAAAGAGCCATGCAATGCCATGACCTGACCCTGGCTTACTGCAATGTCTATCAAAGTCATTGCAGGCACAAATCAAAGGGGAGATTAAATCTCCCTGCATTACCCAGCTTGTAAAAGGTCCCCAAACCAGAGAAACAAAGCATCAGGTTCCCCACTCAAGCACCCTGGTGTAAATCCGAAGTAGCAATGGTGAAGCCGGTGGCATCCCACTGAGATAAAGGTGCTGTCAGACAGCAGAGAATGAGACTTAGTGCCCCCCACCTGGCACATGTCTGCATTGAGACTCAGCAGCTTGCAGGTAGGGGGAGAGCTCAGGCAAAGGGATGAGGGTGCTTATGAAAAGCAAGGTTGGATAAGCAGTGGCTGAGAGGAGAGATAGTCCCCTTTTGTTATTGATTGACAGGCAAGACACGGAGAGACAGCCACATACAGGGAGAGGGAAAGAAATGACAGACGCCAGCTCTGAGCCCAAACCTGTCTCAGCCCGTTCCCCCTCCTCCCTCCCCCCCCCCCCCCACACACATACATGGAGAGGGCTTTCTTCCGCCTTTGTTCAGCAGCTCAGAAGTGGTGTCGCGACAATGGCCGAGGTGAAAGGGGTTAATTCACGGTACAGAGGTAGGATGTGAGGATGGCAGAGTGGAACAATGGGCGGCCTTCCTCCTTTGTCAGCACGGCCATTGTGCCGCGTGTGAAAAATGAAATCTGTTTCATTTCACTCCCAGATGCGATCAGCCGGCTCTATTTAGAAACCATCAAAAAAAGCAATCTAAGCGCTGGGGGGAGCGAGTGCCAGCGAGGAACCCCCGGTATTTATTTATTTCTGATTTAACATTTATTTTGATTTAACCCCCTCTCTACCTTTGGTGCTCAAGGGGCTGAAGCAATGAACAGACTCAGTGGTAAGAGCTTCCCTCCATCACTGGCACTCCCAAGCCACTGCAGTATATACAGGCTCTGGAGCAAGTGTCCCCGTTGCCAATGAATGTGCACCAAGGCTGTGCATCCACGCTACAGCACAGGGCCTCCCCACTGCCAGCATTCCTGCACCATTCCTCACAGGCAGCAGAATACAAGGGTTGGGGTTGATATCGAAACTCTCCTTCACTGTTCCTCATGACTTCTCCCAGTGTGGACAAACAAAATGTTTACACCACTGTAATCAGTGTAAACTGGTGTAAAAAAGGTAGTGGACAGACAATACAAACCCAAGTTTGTATCCAAGCTGGTGCAGAATTACACCTGAAAGAATCAGGGGTAAAACTGTTGCCAATCTATACTGCCAACACAGAGTACTTGTTTGTAAAATGCAGACTGTTACCTGTTCCCTCACCACCTAGAGCAGTGTGGGGCTAGCTTTTTTTGACAGGCATGTCACAAATTTGCTCCATACCCTCCCTGAGCACCACTACAGTCCTCTTCCTGTGTCTGATCTGCTGCTTTCTGCTCTGAGGCCTGTTTTCCCTGCCCAATCTGCAGCTCTGTTTTCTGCTTCTTCCCTACCTGCCACTGTGCTCCCTGCTCCCTGCCCAATCTGCCTTGGGCCACACACAGAGGCTGCCCATGCCACAGGTTGGCCACCCCCAGCATAGAGAAGAGGCAGCGTAATGGCACCTTCTGTCCTAAGACAGTTGTCTGATTGTCTTTTCCTGACCCCAGTCATTTATATTGGTGTACCACCCAAATGTAAATTACACCGAAGTAGCTGTCCACACCCTGATACACCCGCAGTGAACTCTCCCCCACTTTATGCAATAAGGACACAGGCTGCCAGCCCTGAAGCCAATGTTTTCTGTATCCTTAGGTGTGGGTACAGCATAGACAGCAGCAATGGAAGTTTCCCCATCAGTATAATTAGCCTTGACCCACATGGCTTAATGGTAAGAGTGAGAGGGGAGGTCTTTCTCCTGCCCTTGGCTTTTTTGTTCATGCTGCCAACAGGGGAGTTGTTTAGTGTTGGCCACAATGGATTTTTGTTCTGTGGACCTTTAGTTACAGTAGTGATTCACCACTTCTTCTCCTAAGTAACAACCTCTGCTCACTACCAATCCAAGCTAAATTGAAACTCATTGTTGGCTCCTTACCCTCATTTTTTATCCCCACAAACTATTCAAGGCCCTGACCCTGCAAGTCATATGCAATGAACTTACCCCTTCTATATAGGCCTAAAGCCAATGGTCATATCTCCTTCTGAGGCTCCTGTTGCCTGAAGACCATGAAGTTTCTAGTGGCAGTGCTGCTTGGAGCTAGATTCATGATGTAGCCACAAGCCATTCACCCCTTCTTCAAAGAGGAAGGAGGTGCTCTGCTAATTGATTAAGCCTGATCAGTGTCAGTGGAGTTACTCCCATTGCATAAAGTGAAGAGTGTGCTGCAGGACATAGATCCACAGTAGGAATTTACAACAACACACGCTCATCTTCCTAATTTCAAGGGATGGTAAAGGGAAAATATTATAAATCGGTGTTTGTCAAAATCTAAAATGGAGGCATCCCACCTTAGTAGATGACAACATCTGATGCATTTCCATTTTCAATTTAAAAATATGTTAAGGGATTTTTTAATATTTATCAACGTTGTACTCGCCCAGGCAGAGTATTCTTAAAGGCAAAGGAATATAGTAGTAGCATTAGTAGTAGTAGTATTGCGACAGCAAGTAGGAGTCCCACTCAGGGACCAGTATTCCACTGTGTCAGGTGCTGTACAAACAGAGAACAAAGATGGCTTGCAATCTAAATGTAAACCAGAAACCAACTGGTAACAGAACAAACAGATGGGAGGAACAGAAGAGAGCAATAAGACAAAGATGTATGGTTCAATTTATGCTTAAAAAGTAACCTCACCTAGAAAAAAAAATCTTAAGACTTTTAAGATGTTTTATTGGGTATATGTAAAATGAAGCATGAGAAAAGATGCTGCAATGCTGGAAGAAAAAGAAATTAGACTTATTTTTTACCAGTTCTCTATGAATTAAAAGAGATATATTCTGTGCTTTCACTGCAGTTCTATCTCTTGTTTCTTGTCAGGCCAACGAAAGGTGATGTAAGCAAAAGAAAAACTAACTGACATTTTGCCATTAAAACAATCCCTATTTTTGCTGTGAAACTGACAAATTTTCACCTAAGAGAAATGTGTGAAACTTTGCAATTTTCCCCCCAAGGAGTAGAATTATGCCCTTTCATAATTCCAACAAAATAAAATCAAATAATTAACAATAAATGAAGCATTAGTTAAAAATGATGATATTTTAACCCTAGGCATGAATTAAAAAATTTAGCTGGAAATTTATGACAAATTTTCTTTTTAGATACAACTATGTGACAGTTTATCTTCTGAACTATAATTGGTCATGGTGTCAATGCTCTGTTCTGTAACTGGTCCTGCTTCTGAGATGGTCAAGAAGAGTGGGTTAGTGTTGGCTGTTCTTGTGTCTGCTGGGATCTGAACCAAGTCCCACCAAACTCCTTTTGGCCACCAGGGAAGCAACAGATAGTAACAGCTTTCAAACATAAAGTGCCCATGAAGCCCAGCTATAGATAAAACACAACATATTTTAGAGGTTAGGGGAGGTGGGGTCAATACAAATGTCCTTTCGACTCTTGCTTTCAGCTACTTGATTACATAAAGTGCATGATCATTGGAACTAGCATCCACTTTGGTAGGGGAACAAGGCAAGTTGTGTATTTTAGTAGTGATTATTAATCCCATACTCTTTAACAGGGCTTTATAAAGGTCAGTGTCTTATTCCTATTTTATAGATGGGAAAACTGAAGAACAGAATACAGAAGTGACTTGTCAGAAGTCATCCACAATGTCAGTGGCAGAACCAGAAATGGAGCTCAAGTCTTCCTGATGCCCAGCCTTCAGCTCTATCCGCTAAGTTCCAATTCCTCCCAGAAAGGAATAGGTTTTTTTAAATGATCTGACTGTCATAGCAGTGGAAATGCTATTACACTGTCCTGCTATGTAGCCAGCCTCCTTTGGTGACTGTTCAAAGGGTTGAAGCTTGGAGTGAGGCTGCCTGGGCTGTAGAGAGGTTGTGAATGGTAACAATCTGTGGCTGGCCTCTTGCCTTGTGGTGATGAGTGGTTGCAAGTGTGTTCTAGTGATACTGCACTACAATGTGCTAGAGTTGAGACCCCTGTGCTTGTGCCCAGGGCCAAGGCAATGAAGCTGTCATTGCCACCCAGTGCTAGATGCTTAGATACCACCATGATGGGCAAAGGATAAATACTTAGAGAGAATGCCAGTCTCACAGCTGCCCTCAGGTTGATGACTGAGTACAGAAGCGGCACAGGGGAGCCCTTTGCTCCCTCTCACTCAACAGCATGAGTTCTGCACCAGCCTGGCTCACAGGGTGTAGACTAGAGCAGTCTCAGGGCCTTTCTGTCTGGTGATCACAGGGGATCATCAGGGCATATCCTCTACGCTGCTTGTTCTTTGGACACTTCCTTGATTATCCTGAGAAAGACACCAGGGTAGAATGCCCTTGTGCAAGTGAATTGGATCCTTGGGAGATGCTCACTCTGCAGGACTATGACTATAGCAACCTGAAAGTTGAAACAAGTAGTAGGTCCCAACACCAGGCTGTTGTCAGCACCCCCAGATATTTATCTGAACACCTGGCTAAGAGGGAGAACCCCTGACAGTTAGCCAAGCATCAGCCATTCTGTCTCCCATCCTCCCTATCTCTTTGCAAAGACTGCCTTGGTCCAGTGGGTTTGGGCAGAGTTCACAATGTATTCCTATTCTTATTCCTGTACGCCCCAATACAAACTCTCTGGATATGGTGACCCAGGTTTGTTATGGTGGTGCCTGTCTGGTAGCCATTGCCAAATCCATCAGTTGTTGGAGACATTTGAAAGTGAAAACAAGACAGATTGAAGTGCAGCCAAAACAATCTGCTGTATCTGCCTTCATGCACAGTAGGGATGACTTAAAACAGTACTCAGTATTTCCATAGTGCTGCTCACCCAGGGGTCTGCAGTACTTCACAGAGGTGGGTCGGGTCAGCTTTAGAGCTGCGGGAAATAGAAGGGTGAGGGTGCTGAGGGAAAGCAGTGCATCGTGGATGTCCAGTGGCCCCATTACACTGTATAAGATACATTTCAGATGCAGAATTTGCCCCAGAGAGGAGGCTGAAGACACCATAGTACCATTTTGAAATCAAAATCATTTGATTTCTGTACAAAATATTTCAGACTTCAGCCAAACACGGATTGCTAATTTTGGTTTTGGAGTGCACAGTTTTTTGATGAAAAATGAACATTTTCCATGGAACAAATTGATCTTGTGCAGTCAAAACCCAATTTTTCTGTCAAAAACCTGTTTTGAAGGAAATATTTCACTCAGTTAAAGTCAACCTTTCTTTACTTGAGGTATTTATCTGGCTGTATTCCAGCCCTATCTGAGCACCCTCAAGTCAGAAACACATCAATCAGCACAACTCGCCTGTGAGGTAAAGTACAGCTCTTAACCCCATTTCACAGAGAGAAAACTGAGGCACAGACAGGCTGGGGGTATGTCCACAGACAATCCCTGCATGTCTGGGATATGTTATTCCCAGGCATGTCCTGTGTCCTGCTCACATAGGGCAAACCCAGAAAGGCAGGAATGAAGCCATTCCAGGAGCATCTTTCCCTGCCCAATGGGGCCACTGGTCACCCACAATGCACTGCTTTCTCTCAGCACCCTTACCTGCACTGCAGACCTCGGGTGTGCTGGAGACTGAGGAGTCGGCAGTAGCCAGGGGGTACCTGGGGTTTAGCATGCGAGGGCAGGAAGAGTTGAGCGCTGAACATCCCTCCTCCTCAAGATTGCTAGGAACACAGTGCAGACACAGCCTTAGTGACTGGGTCAGGATCACACAGAAAATCTGTCAGAGCAGGAAAATGACCCTACATCTTGCACGTCCCAAACATCCTAACCCTGAGACCATCCTTTCTCTTAGGGCCAGGTTTTATAGACATGGAAAACAACTCACTAGGTCACACTGCAAATCAGGACTAGAAGCCACAGAGAGAAGGATGTTGGAGTGTGCATAGAGTGAACGGATGTGTGGACTCAGGTTGGTAAATGGGTTCAGATCAAGCTTGGACCTACCCCCCCCTTTCTGAGCAAATCACCTGTGAAAATCACCAGCCAGGCCTGACAGTGGAGGGCTGTTGGGTTTTGTCGTCTTCCCAGGGCCTTTGTGTGTGTGTGGCAAAGCTGGGCAGATGGGTGGCCCTGCTAGCCAAGCAGCTCGGTGGGCCGTAGCCCATTCTGAGCCCAGCTTCATCTGCTACTTAATAACCCTCTCATTCTCATTACCTCGTCATTGTCTCCCCCCACACCGGCCTTCTGTCAGTTCATTTCGGCCCTTCCGTTGCATCAGGAATGTTGCCCTCTGGGGCTCTGGAGATACAGCAAGAGAATGGCTTGGGTGGGCCTTTCATGGCAGGGCTGGTGGGGGGAGGAAGGGGGCGGTGAGCTGGCAGAGAGAACGTGGGTGTCAGATCACATAAATCAAGCTCCGTAGCCTTCCTATTTAACACACTCTTCCCCTTCGAGTTGTCAGTGAAACCGTTAATTAATTAGCTAATCCTGCAATGAAGTGGATTCTAAATAGATCTCCCCTCCCTTCCCCCCATTTAGGTAATTACTGCTGAGGGAGCTTTTGTGCGAGTAATTTTCCAGCAGGGACAGCCCCGGATGGCTGAGGGAGATGAATTTAAAGAAAAAGGGGGGCCTTGGGGGAGCCCCACTGCCCTTCTGTAGGACTGGTGTTTTTTATTTAAAGTTACAGACATGGCAAGAGGGATACAGGGCATAGGGCAGGCAATGAAATTTCTCTTGCCCTCTCCATCCCTAAGAGATGTGTGTTAGGGAAAGATGGCTCTGCTCTAACATATCTGGTTAGAAGGGAATCTCATCATCTGCTCAGTCAAACCCACCAGGAGAAGGCATCCAAAGGCCCTTGCAAGTTGATAGAAGGATGCCCAGTGACCTCAGTGGCCCTTAGAGGAGTCCTTCAGAGTAAGGTCACTGCCCTGGCCTCTTCCTTGGTCACTCTCACAATGATATCCTGAGGCTGAATGGCAAAGAGATGATGGACTAGCCAGTCCTTGGGCTTTAAGGCAGCTGCAAGATATGGCCACATAGCATGCATCTGCCATTTTCTCCTCCAGCAAAGAACCAGCACCCCAGTGCTGCTCATAGAATTGCTGAAATGTTCCCTAGGTGATTCCTGATCCTCAGGCATTGGTGCATAAAAGCAGTATGCTAAGTCTCTGTAACCTAGGGAAAAGGAGACTGAATAGAGGGCAAGTCTTTCGAGCACACAGTTGCACTTGAGTATTCATGCTGCACCCCACTGCACACCCCAGCATCTTGTACTTCACTTTCCATTCCTGTTCTTAGGGGTCTGGTTTAGGGAAGGGATTTTCCAAACCCCAAAATCCATCAAATTATTTTATTTAAGCAAAACAAAATTGAATTTGGGGATTTTCCTTTCCAAACCTGACAGTAGGTTTGTTATTATCATTGGATGACCGAGTAGTGAAATAAATAGGTGGGTCTCACTCCAGTGTGCAAATAGATATATTGCGGTCCAGACTCCCAGAATCAGCTATTTTTTTTGTCAGTCAGGCCATGTCATCAGCATCACACCAGTAGAAAAAAGTAGCAGACAGATGATGCAAACCTCTAAACTGGAATACCTTCCCTCAGCCCTGTGGAAAATGAGAGAAAAGTGCTACTAGTGTAAGTTATACCCAATTATTTTCATCTATCCCTGTCTATCCCAGAATAGATGTTTGCTACTGGCAAACAGGCTAAAACCTGCTCCTCACCCCCACCTAGTGGTGAGGCTTGGTTTTTAAATCTTCATTTTGGGGTGTCCAACTTGAGACACCCTAAAGGAGACCAGTGTTTCAAACGTGCTGAGCAAGCAGTCCCTGAAAATAAAGTCCCTTTTGGGTGACCTGAGTTGGCAATCCCAAACCAGTCAATAGACGTGTTTGGAAATCTTGGCCCATCAGCCTTTTGGGTGCTTATCCAAACAGACAACTACCTTTTCTGAAATCTGGTTCTGTGTGTGGCTGTTGAGGTGCTGAAAACTTCGGCCTTTACCATGCAATCTAGTCTTGATGCTGATATTAGCACTCACTTTCTTACATACATTACCAACAAGCCATGCCACTGAGACTAACGGTGTTCCCTTGCTTTGTTTGGAATCCATCACCTAGGATCAGTGGTAAATAACCTGCAGTTCAGACTGGGTTAGAGAAATGGGTTTAATAAGGCTCTGTTTCTATATAGTTCAGCAATATAATGAATAAGAAAAGGAATATACCCTTTCCAATGATCCCTTCCCAAGAGCTGTTGTAAAATAGAGTATCAGAGGTAGGGATGAATCATGGCAACTGACCATTATTATTAACCCAGATGTTGTTGGCAACTGCGCTTACTGGTAGTGCTGTTCCTGCTTTAAACCTCTTCCAATTCTTGTGGCTTTTCCCACCACCTCTGTATAGCCACTACGGTCACAACTTTCCACTAGCTTCTTAAAGGGACTCAAAGGGGCATACAGGGGCCTGAAGGGGGTTAATTTGGGGGAAGAGGCATTTCAGGATTTCACAGTGTCCAAAACATAGCACAGAAATACTTTGAAGATCACTCTGAATGAGCAGGCAGATGGAATCTCCTCCTTTAACTTATTTGGGGATGTAGAGCAGGTGGGAGGGAGAGCGGGTGAGGAAAGAACTGTTGGGCCAGCTAAGAAATGGCTGAGAACCACAAGATCCTAGGGAGAATTCCAAACACTTCCTTCCTAGACTGTCCTATTTCCTTCCTGGAGCAGAGCATGCCTGTGCCAGAAGTCCTTTGGGTTCAGAATAATAATATTATCAAAGACTTATCAAAAGACATATCAAAGCAACAACAGCTCAGGGTCATGCCATAGGATCTCAGGGTGTAGTAATGGAGAGTAATGGTCCTGTAACCACCACAGGATGTTCCTGCCTGCACAGTACTTACAATTGAGTGGAAGCCTTAGTCAAACTCCCCTTCCCCCTTCCCTTTTCTTGTTCTCTGTATACAGATGCAAGAGCTACCATCCCAATTGATACCATAATAGCTTTATCAAATGTTCTTTTATGCTGAGACACACCAGAGGTGGTCCCTCTGGACTGGGCTGAGACACACTGGTGACCTTGCCTCATTGGGGTGGGGGCAAAGGAGTGCTTGCCTTGCTTTTCCCTATGCTGTATTTGTTCTGTTTGAGTCCTTGTCCCCAGAAACACAGCCACAGCCCCTGCTGGAGTCCACAAGTGCAGCCAGATTCAATCATTTCTTGTGGCTTCACCCCAGTGTTGTGCCTCTGGAAAGCCAGCTGTATATAATGCAGGCTGCTGCTGTCTGCCTGCCTTTTTTATGGAAAAGCCACCTCCCTCCATCCTCTTCTTCATCCCCTATCAGTCTCTCACTGCCCCAGGCAGCCCAGCATCCCCTCCTGCTCAGCTGAGAAGGGAGGAGGAAGGCTGTGGGGAGCAAGCCTGGTAAATCACCTTGCTGACAGCTCTCTCAGATGGAAGCGTGCTGCTCCCCTCTGTCACGTGCAGCTGTCACGGGCGGAGGTCCAAGGTCAGCTAAGTGTTTAATGGGCCTCCTGTGAGGACTTGCAAAGAAAGGAAGGCAGGGAGAGGAAGAGGGGAGGCAACATATGCTGCTGCCTGGGCCCAGAGAACTGTGCTTAGGAGGAGGGGAGGCATCCTCTTCATGTAGTGGCAACTTTCTGTCGCACAAGTGGCCAAGCTCCCCTGTGACTGCCTCCCCTACCCCCAGCCCAAGAACCTGGTGCAGACATGGTTTTGAAAATCCCCTGGGATCCTTTTCCAGGTGGGTTTTCTACCTGAGAAAGGGAGTCACCATGAGTAGGTATTAAAGGGTTACCACCACCATCCTAAGGCTCAAGAAAAGTGGGATTTCCAAGCATTAAAAGGCCCTATTATGGGGAATGGCTGAGAACCACTGTTCTCATGACAGGTACGTGTTGAGAAATTGACAATGCAAACCCAGCTTAGTGCCAGCCCGCTACATCTGGAGATGTGAACCTGGCATTAAATATCTGACCCTCTGCAATTTCCATTGGACAAAAATGCAAGTTTCAACTTGATTCTTGCAAAGAAAAGCTAAAGTCCATGGGAGCAAAGACTGAGTGAGAAATCAGAGGGGCTCTGGTTTGTCTCTGTTGGGATGAGTTGCCCAGCTGATCTTAGGGAAGCAGCTAGCAAGACTTGCCTGTTTAACATCCCCAAAGCTTTATGTCAAAGATGTTGTCTACGATTGCCTGGGGTTGGTAGGAAGTAGGAGACCACCTCAGGGTGACAGGGGCCTAGACCCTGAGTGTCCCACTCCCTAAATAAGGGCTTTGACCATTAAACTATAGGACTAAGATGTGGGAGGACACCCCCTCCTCCTTCTTCTTCTGTTGTAGTTCTGGCAGATACACATATACCTGGGTTATCCTCTTCCACAAGTGGATGTAGAATCCAAACGGTGATCCAGGACCAAAAATTGCATGTATGCAACTACATAATTGCCTCTGAAGTGCATAGACGTGATTTAGGATTTAGCCCCAGAGATTTCCTCGCCTAGACTGGGAGGCCATGCTAGTCTGAACACTGTGGTCAGTTAGACAGCCCTGTGAAGAGCTGGGCAAATACAGGGTTTTTTTGGTTTGTTGACAGTTCTGAAAACTTAAAATACATAGTTGGGTGAACCCCAAAAGAGCACATTTTCCAACACATTTGGCAAAACAGAGTTGGAAAAAACCCTCTTTCCAAGTTGACCAAACCATCTGTTTGAGTAACAATGTCATTGCTGCAGATGAAGAATGTGTTGACAAAGACAGCTTGAATGCAACTCAGTATTTCATTTTGAAATCGTCAACATATTTTAACTGACTCTTGCTTGGACAACTCAGTGGAACTAATGCAAATATGTGGAATGTTTGCCTTTTGCCATATCTGCATATTTTGGGCTGAAAATTTTTACCCAGCTCTACTTTTGAGTTCTAATCTTGCTTCTTCTAATCTTACTTATTGTGTGGTCATGGGCAAATCACTTCATACTTCACTGTCCATAACATGGAAGCAGTACACAGTGGGAAGCTTAGTTAGTTCACATCCTTATGATGTTTTGAACATATGTGGTTCCTGAACCAGTCTTGTACCCTGACCCAGGCTTCCTTACGAGAGTGATATTTTCTTCTGTTGTTCTCTAGGTAATTCTGTACTTAGTCATTGTAGTGACATACTAGTCTAACCATGACTTGTGTATGCACTATACCCTACCAGCATAAATACATTTGTTTCCAATGATCTTTCTTGATGTCCCTTTCCTCTCTAGTCCTAGTCCTCTTTTGTTAGTAGAAACTGCCCTTTTAATTCAACATTATTTGTATGGGGGGAGTGATTACCTTGGAGTTACCCATGGAACTGAATTCTGCCCTCTAGGCTAAGTCAGAAGTGAGCTAATAGCTATGAGCAGCCATTCAAGAGCTAAAGAATTATGATGACCATTACAAGTACTACTAACAGGGACCAGAGCATGGGAAGAACCATTCAGGCCAATGAAAAAGGCTTTGGTACAATGTATCTTTTCCCAGTGCAGTATCTTCTTTTTATCATGGAGGTCTCCACCAGTTTCTGTTCATGACAAGACATTATCTTGATACCCACACTAGCCTCCCACACCAAGCAGTACCTTTCATTCTCTAACACCATGCTGATATTAGCCATAGTTAGGTTCATGACAACTATTTAGGGGCTCTGATCATAGGGATATGAGATGGCCTGAAGCTGCTGGCAAGTATTGCCAATATCATGGAACAACATGTCAACTTAAGAAACTAAAATCTCTATACGAACTGAAAGCCCAGTAGATAAGTGACATAGGAAGGGGGAATGCCACC
This sequence comes from Alligator mississippiensis, assembly GCF_030867095.1. Lineage (NCBI taxonomy): Eukaryota > Metazoa > Chordata > Crocodylia > Alligatoridae > Alligator > Alligator mississippiensis. The sequence continues at coordinate 25,717,707 of NC_081833.1, forward strand.
ATTGTTCTTGGGTATCAGCTACCCACCATGCCCCTGTCACAGTTCAGTTCCACACAGCATCATTTCCTTACAACACCATTGCTTGGGAGAGGTCAGGTAATGTCTTGAAGGGATGACGAAGAATAGTAGGCTCAAAAGAGGCTTGGGGATGAGTGACAGGGATGGGAGGGGGCAGGGAGGAGGTATATTCATGGGGGATGTAGAGTACAAGGTTTGCTTTTGCAGACTGAATCAAACCAAGAAAAGCTGATGAATTAGTGCTGTTTGCTGAGCAAACACTGCCGGGTGGGGATAGGCTGTGGAAGAGTGTTTAAACACACAGTCCTTTATTTGCTGGCAAATATCACCCCCTTCCTCCCCTTCCCCCTTCTCTCTATCTTGTACTGTGAAAAGAGGAGATTGAGCAAAACATCCCAAGCTGAGGAGTGACAAAAATTCCTTAAGGAGGATCTGGAGGGCAGAAATGGGAAGAAGTTCAATTCCCTGTATAGCTAGCACTACATCTCAGCTGCTTTAGCCCAGACAACTCTGTCCAAGATAATGCACATGGTCCAGGGACTCAGCAGTCCTGGTCACTGTCAAATGAATACTGACCTTGAACGAGTCATTTATCAAGGCTTCATTATACCTTCTGTTTTTTGGTGAGGGGAGAGTGCTTTGAGGCCATAGCTCAGGTAAGTGTACTATGGGCAGGTTAGACATTGATGCAAAATGACTTCAGTGGAGCTGTGCCATTTTACACCAAGAGAAAATGTTTCCCATTCGGTTCCAAAATGGTCACAGGGAAACTGAGTATGATCTACACTGTGTAGATTAAACCACTTTCTTTCCTCCCTAAAGAACAGTGCCAGGGAATGGCATTCACCAATAAGTAGCCAGAAACCAGAGTGGACTTAAGGGTTAATAAGGACTATCACTAGGATCCCAGCCATATTTGCAGGTAGGACGCAAGCCCCCAGTCTCATGCTCCATAAATAGACTCACCAGATGAAGCAGGTTTCTTTTTCTAGCACTTGTCTTATTCCACAGGCAGTATCTGGCTGCTTCCCTTTGGAGCAGAGGGCAGTAGAAATGTGGCAAGGGATGCTCTATAATGGCCATCCCTTCCAGGTTCCTGGCCAGGACTTTAGAGCAGCCATAGATAAAACTGCTGGAAATTCCAGGTGAATTTTTCTGCTGTTCTGAAACTTTACCCTGTGTTGCTAATACCCTTCAGTCCCAATCTAGGTAGGCCCTACTTCTCCAGTCTTGAATACTCCTCCAGCTTTGCCCCTCAATCTTGAACCATGACCCTCCCTCCAATTTCAGCCTTTAGCCAGTATACACTCATATTATTGCAAAGCCTCTTGTTACCAATGACTGCCTTAAAATGATAGGTCCAAGTTACAGTCTTCATTCATAAAACATCCCTAACCGCTGGGCTGGCTTTATGGAACAATCTTAATGCTCATTCACCCTTCGAAGGCAGGGTGCTTATACAGCAGCTGTGCTGTACATGCTGCCGTGTGAATTACAAGCCGCTGCCGACGCATGCATCATTCATTATTAAACTGCTTGTGTGTTTGGCCTGCGGCTTAATCCAATGGCACCACGATGGCTGCAGGAGGAATCCAGCCATCTGTAAAAGAAGCAACCTCTTACCTATGTCGGCAGCAGTGCTACTTTTTGCGACAGCCATGCTAGGGATTTCAGGGTTCTGAGGAAAAGCCATGCCCCAGCTCTGCTGAGAAGACTTGAAAGCCCTGTGGGAGGGGATTAGAAATGAAAAAAATTATTCATTATGAAGATATAAATTAAATGGGGCCAGATCCTCTGTTTTGTATCCTCAGCACTGAGGTCTCTAGAGCAATTCTGATTTACACCAGCTGAGCATGTGATCAGTCTCCTCAACTGTGTTCCTAATAACTGAGAGTAGTAAAAGAAATTGGGGTGGGGGGGAAGAAATTGAATTTCTTTGTCCTCCTTATGCTGTTACTTCATGTTTTGCTGTCTGAGCATGGGCAAAGGTACTGCAATGCTTGCTTATAACCAGAAAGGTAGTTAAAGTTATCTGATGCAGACAGTGCATTATGTTATTATTGCCTCGCCATATTGCCCCATTGACCTGCAGAGTGTTAATCCTTGCTCTGAACAGTGCAAGTAAGAATAGATCAGGCTCAGATTATGACAGTCCAGGCTTTGTGGCAAGTCACATACATAGGAATCCAGTTGTCTGAACAGACTGAGAAGTCCTCCCACACTGATCCAGTTGCAGGATCAGCTGGTAAATTTGTTATGGACTGACCCTATTTTTTGGCGTATTAAGGGTTTTATTATCAGGGCCACATACCACATGGGGTGGCCAGTTTTTCACACTGCAGGTTTTCTGTAAGATGTTCCCTATGTTTAGTTGACATTCATGCCAAATGTTGGATCTTCTCTGGGTCTGACGCTGCAATTGGAGATTTCATTGGAGGATGTCTAAAGAGGGACCCACTTTGGCTTGGAGACAATTAATAGTGAAGCTGTGATGACACAAGCTTTAGCTGCTGAGGATGTAACCAGATCCCAGGCAGGCTTATGCAGCCTCTGGCAGTGAGGTTCCTTGCCACAGGTTACCCAAAGCTAGCATGGCTGTAAGTACCCTCGATATAATCTTACTATCTGGCTGAGGCACAGACATAGCCCCTCACACAGTGTCTCTGCTCTCTGATATGATGACTAAAGCCAGAGAACAATGAACAATAAACACTTCTTGTTCAGGTTTCCAAACAAACCATTGTTTGTCACAGTTGAGGCTTCAGGAACATTTTCAGAACTACCTCACTGTTCTGAAGAGTCACAGAAAGTCAGAAACAAGCAAAACAATTGTACAGCTGGAAAAAGAGGGCACCTTAATGCAAAACTGCTGAATCTGCTGTAATTGTTTAGTTTGTCTTCTCTATCCCGCAGTAAGTGGAAACTATATTGCAATAACTTAATACCTGATTTATTCTGGGGCAAATCATTGTGGATTAGTTACGCTTACCATGGAATAGGAGCAGACCGATGAAGTCACAATTAATCTGCTGATGCATGCTCAAAAGCAGTATGCCCTGCTCCATTTCAAAGATGTTAAATTCTGTCTGTCTGTCCTTGCCCTCAGTTAAGCAAATCTGAGTAATCTGACCTCTTCACTCTCACCATAAAAATATGCCTTGTGAAATAAGCATTGTCTCATCAGAAGCTAAGCAGTGAGCACCCAATGAGCTGAGTCATTTCAGAAATCTAGCTAGAGGCATCACAACTGGGACTCAGAGATTTTTGCAGGATTGGCCTTCATTTACATACTGAAGGGTGGCTGAGCTAAGATTCTGGTGCAAAGCAGTCGTGGATTTTGCCCTGTGTTAATTCCACAAGTGTGCATAGCAGGTGTTGAAGTTAGATTTCAGGCATGCCTGGCTGGCTCCCATGCCTGTGTTCGATCCACTGGATTTCACTGCCCAATCTGATCACCACTTTCTGACCTCTATTCTTCAAGAGGGCCCAGACATTTGGAGAAGAGAGGTCACTCACCTGTAAAGTGATACAAAATTACTCATCTTTTTCTTCTTCAAGGCTCCACAACAACATCTATCTGCTACTAGTTATTTGACTGGATTATTGATATGGACCCTATGTATCTGCTTCATGATTATCCCACTGTGCTACTGCCTGCCTGCTGCTTTCTATTCCCAGCCTTAGCTTTATTTTTGAATGACTGTAGGAAAAACTTACTCTCTGGCTTCCTGGTAATGACAGTGTCATAGATCCAAACAAAAGGCACTGACCTGTAAAGAGAAGAGCAACAACCAAAAGAGGCAAGGCACTGAAACATCTGCCCTATTAGCCTATTGGCTTCATCACTGGCTGTTATGCTTTTTCTGTTAGGGGTGGAAAGTCTTTGGACAATAATGGAAAAGTAGAGGTGGAAGGGACTGTGGGAGGTTATCTAGTCCAATCACCTGCTCAAGGCAGGATCTTCCCTCTCTAAACCATCCAGCACTGATCAGAGCAGAGAGCCACCATTCCTTTGCTTTTCTCTCATTTATGCTCCTCTCCATCCCACATGTTTCCAGATTTCAGCTGGATCTGGAAGCAGAAGGGTCAAATACCATTAACAAGAGCCTTCTGGCAGCTAGCTTAATTTGAGCAGGATTGGCGATTCCATTCTCATACCTTTCATCCAGATCTCTAAGTGATGGAAACTCTCATAAGTGCAGTTGCTTCCCCAGACTGAAGCTCCAAGGGACAAATCCTGAGGTGCTCACTTGGGCAAGACCCTTGGTAATGTCTGTGACCCACATTCTGAAAAGTGCTGAGGACCTATAGCTTCCACTAGCTCAGGGTTCCTAGTCATAGTTTCATAGTTTCATAGTAGCTAGGGTCAGGAGGGACCTGAACAGATCATCTAGCCTGACCCCCTGCCACAGGCAGGAATGAATGCTGGGGTCACAAGACCCCAGACAGATGATCGTCCAACCTCCTCTTGAATTTGCCCAAGGTAGGGGCGAGGACCACTTCCCTGGGAAGTTGGTTCCAGATTTGGCCACCCTAACTGTAAAATATTGCCTTCTGATCTCTAACCTAAACCTATTCTCCATCAGCTTATTACCATTACCAAGTCCTTACTTAGTCTGGTAGCCAGTGACTTTGATAGGCTTTGCCTGAGTCTAGAGAAGAACTATTCTGTGGAGGATGCAAAAGGAAAGAAGGGGGTGGGTTTACCAGTGGGATGGAGTGATCCATCATCACAACCTCATAGGGAAGCCCTTTTAGGGGTTATAAACATAGCTCATATCTGCCTGGCTTATCACTGTTGACCAAAATCAAACTCCTATGATACAGGCTGCTCTCAGGACCTATCTGCCATAAGCAAAACTGATCGGAGCTGGGCAGTTATGCAATAAAACCAGTGCTCATGAACCAAGCTGTTGGGTTAACTGTCCAAATATTCAAGTGCTCTTCACAGCCTATAGAAGAGAATTTTTGTCCAAAATTGGATCAGAGACTGAAACAATGTAATTAAATGTGGGACAAGGCTTGTATCAACACAGATGGTTTACACAAGGCAGAGGTGTAACAGAAGTTTTGCACCCTGGGCAGCAGCATGGCCAGGCCAGCGGCAGTGGTAGGTGCCATTCTTTTGCCCCCCTCTCCATCGGTGCCTGGAGATGGTACCCTGTTTGCCCACTCTTTTTTACGCTACTGACACAAGGCCTCAATTTGCCCTGAAGATCACAGTCTGTCCTCATCTTCTTCAACATTATCCTTTTGTGATACAGGACATTAAGCCAGGACCTCTTCTGAGGGCATCTTCATGCATAGTGTGAGGGCAATTCAAAATGGTGAAAGATCCTCATGTATCCTAGGACCCAGTTTATCAAATATCTGCCCTTTTTGAACCTTCCTTCTTCATCAGACAGAATGAAAAAATACTCCCACATTGTTTTACACCTGAACAACAGGGGCTGCAGATATGAATTCTGGCTCTCAAGACCTATTTATGATCCTAGAAAACCGTAAAATCAGAAGCTTCACTCAGGCATTAAAGCATGTACAAGCCGACTCCCATCATCTCAGGCTCCTCTGGCTCCTTCTCTGTCAATACTCTTTCACTCTTTCTATGAAAGAACTACTTTAAGATGATCTCGGCGCTTTGTTGGTGGTTAGGAGGACACTGGATAAAGAGGCTGAGAAAATGAAAGAGGGTGTGTGGGGCTGTATGAGGAGGGGGAAGGGGGGCATGGAGGAGGACAGATTCTCGGTATCTAAAAGGGAATTAAAGTGCTTTTACGAGAGTGAAGAAATCGGCTAAAGAATGGCAGCAGAACAAAAGCAGCAAGGCTGTGGACAAGACACCCTGAATAGGCCTAGATCCCCTTAAGTTTGTAACACTCCCCACAACCCCCCTTCCTCCCTCCCTTTAAGCCTTTGCTCCTTACTTCTTCCAAGAACAAATGCAGAGCAAGAAAAACATGAGGAAAGGGGGGTGCCAGGGGAGGGAAGAAAGCTAAAAAAATAATAAAATAAAAGGTAATCCTCAGCCACTTTGCCCCTCCAGGGGCCTGATTAAAGGTCCGGTGTGAAACCATTCTGCTATTCAGATGCAATAAGCAGGATTTACAAGCAAAGAGAAAGAGAGAAAAGAATGGACAAGGGGAGAAAAGGAGAATTATTTGTGTCTCTTAATACTTGTTAAGCACTTCTCTTTTGCTGGACCAGACAAGACACAGCTCTGCTCAAAGTCCAGGCACAATCCGTTGCAGCCCCCCTTCCCCTGCATACCTCCCCGCCCCACTTTGGTTTGCCTTCCCCACCCCCACCCAAGGAAACCAGGCAACATTTTGTTGCTACTGAGCTGAAATCAGTCTCCTCTCCGAGCGGCACACAAAGAGAATAGCAATTAACCTCCGTGTTCCCCTTCAACAGCGATCTAATCAGCACTGCGCCCAGCCCTGTGCCGGTGGCTCAAGTCAGCAGCCTTTGCATAAGGACCATGGGAGGGGAGGGGAAGAGAAGTAGTTTTGGCTCTGTCTGCTGTTGAAGCTGGGGTGGAGGTGGTTAGTTTTTCCCCTCTCCAGAAAGAAATATAAGCTGTTTTTCTCCTGTGAGCTGGGTTGTCAAAGGGAGGTCCCAGTATGTCAGGCTTTGAGGAGCACTTGGACACTTGTTCATCCCTATGGGATGAAGCAGTCTGATAAAATGAGAATCCTACCCAGAGGGGTGAGTTTGAGCCTTGCTCCAGACTTGGATAAGGGTGCCTGGATGGAAAAACAAAGATGGCCACATGGGTGGGGGTGACTGAAAAATGTGGTGAATCTTCACCATGTCCTGAGGAGTTGCTAGGCTTAGCTGAACTGTTTTGACCTTTTGACTTGAACCTTTAGCCCAGTCCAAACTGAGCCTTTCTTGGGCTACAATAACTGTAAAAAATATTCACAAATGTTCTGTTCTTACTCACTGACTTCCACATCTCTCTGAAACTGAAATGGCTCTGTTGGAAAAAGGCCCCATGGTACTGTAGGCAGGGCAGTAGGTTTCAGAGGACCTGACTCCTGTTACTCATTTTACTTTTCTGTGTTGTATTGGTACTGACAAGTTACAGTCACAGCCCAGGACCCCTTGTGCTAGGCACTATACAACATGAAACAGAAAGATGAGCTGATAACCCAAAGAGAAGTATTTCTGACTCTTCTGATGGCTTACTGTGTGTTTACGGGTCCTAGCCTGTGACCTATTTTTGAAGAGTCTGCATCTATTCCAGTATGATTTGAAGTGTTCTGGTAATAGCAGGTCATGCTGCATAGGTTCCCACTTCAATACACAGTTGCCCAAGAAGGTAGTCATTACACATGCAAATCACTTCCACATTCTGTGTCTCAACTTTCCTCTTTCACTGGGATGTTGAGGACACTGAGGCAGAGATGGAGGAAATTACTTACCCAAATTCTCCCATAGTAGAGCAGTGACTGAACTGATTATATTACCTGGGACACCTGGGTCCTAATGCAGTATTCTATCTATTGAGCCACTGGGGCCATGGAGGCAAATATATTCTTATCTCCTCTTTCATGTGCTTCAGGTGAGAAATGAGTAAAACCAAACTGCCAGGGAGAATGAAGAGCACAAGAAAAAGCCCAGAAGAGTCTTTTATCCCTATTATGGTTAGAGAGAAAGAATGTGCCTGGCACTTCTCACATGTCCAAGGGTGACAGCACAGCCCTGCGAACATTCTGTATATATAAAGGTCTTGGTCTGTCTGTCTGTCTGTCCATAACACTCTTAGGGAGTGTGACTCCTGGTGTGTCCTGGCCCCAGCCAGTGCTGTGTCAAGAATGATGGGTGGGGTGGCGTGGAGTGGACCAAGCAAATGCAGAGCGGAGTGGGGAGGGAAAGTTCCCACAGGGCTGGATGCAGAGAGGTGGGGGTGGCACATGGCTGAATGCGGAGCGGTGGCAGTGTAGGGAGGTGGCTGGTGGCTGCCATGTGCAAGCTTCCCCCCTCCCCTCCTGGGAGGTGGCAGCGGTGCAGGGTGGTGAGTGCCAGCGCCCCATTCCCCCTCCCTACCCCCACCTTCCCCTGTCATTCTTGATGGGCAATTTGCTAATCAATAAAGGACCAAGCAAAAAATTTCCATTTTTTTATAGAAAATTAGACTTTAATAAATCTTTCACAAAAAAAGTGCTTTTAGTTGCCTGTGTTTCCAATGTTTCATCAGTAAACTGAACATTTTTCAGCTCTAGCTGTTAACATTTCCATTTTGGTAGCTTTGAGATGGAAACATTAGGTATTTGGTTATCACAAAACAAAAACTTGTTTTGGATTTTAAAAATTAAAACCACTCAAGGGGAATTCTTACAAAACAGGCTTCAATGGAGCTTTTTTATCAACTTTTTTTGGTAGGAAAATGATCCATTTTCCAAATATCTCTAATAGTCAGGGACCAGGATGGTATAGAAGTAATGAGGTATTTGAGTAATATGTTTTAGTTTTAGGTGAATTTCTTCTTCTAGCCAGAGCCCAACACTACAGGAACTATGTAAGAACTGAAGCTGGTCAGAAAAATTAAAAAGGAGAAATCAACCAAAATTGGACACTTAAGTGAAAAAATACATATGTACCAGTTTTCTCACTCAGTTTTAGCAAATATAATCATCATTAATATAACCAAGGAGCCTTTCTGAGCTGTAAAAAAATGGTTCAGATTTTCGGGAAAGGTCCGTTGCATTTCTGATTTCTGCAGCATGGAGTTGTCTGTGCTTTAAGAAATAAACTTTTTTATAATAAGCAAGTTAGGCAGACACAGAGGTACTGATGCATACAGTAGTTAAACAAGCATTGTGGCATGATTGAGCACTCAATTTGTTCAGTATGATATTCAATGAGAACTCTTTGTCTTGAATGCAGTATTTCTCCCTTCGTGCCTCCAACTTTTCACTGGAGCATTGCTCTCTGCTGTTTACTAGCTGTTGTGCTTTGCCCCAGAGGCAAATGCATTTCAGAGGTGGATGATATTGGAGGCCAGTTTCAGTAAGTACAGCATATTGTCCCCTGTTTAAAACAGCGGTGCTTGATAGCATAAATATGAAGTGAAAATTGCCTCTTTTGCTTCTCTGATTCAAGAGCCAAAAGGGGATTTTTCTAATGACCTTTCACACCAATGCAAATTAAGCCCGAATGCTGCCCAGTCAGACTGGCAGAGCTTTCTACTCATTTGCCAAGGTGTGAATGCCCTCAACTCTCAAGGCTGATCGGGGTCTTCCAAGTCCAACCAGGACTGTGCACATACTTTTGCATGGATGCACGAGAGAGAAAAGGTCTGATGGAGTTTCCTTTGATGCCTTACACCCTCACCTAGGTCCTTCCATAGTAAAATTTGGGGAGAGCAAGAGCAGTGCTACACATCTGCTGACCTCTCCCTAATGTGGCACAGGGGGCCCAGCCAAAGGGAAGGGAGTACACATGGCCCACTGTAAGGAGGGTGACCAAGCAGTCATGCTCCACTTGTGCTCTCCAGCACTCCAGGGGGTTATTGTACTTGCTTCAGAAAGAGAAGAAAATACACCTCAATTACACCTAAGAAAGAGGGATAATTGAGCCAAAATTGATTCAAAGAGAGGTAATTAAGGCAAAATTTGAAGCCCTGCTGTGAATGAGAGAGACAGTTTATTTTTAATTCATAATCACAATAAAAATAATAATTAAGAAGCACAATTATTACAGATCTCACAGCTTAACTAGAATAACAAACTTGATTAACTTAACAACCACCCCCCGCCTTGCCCTATACTTACAAACTCTCCCAGACCTTACACTTCCATCTTAATTTGCAGTTACTGACTAGACATAGTCACTAGGTTAGCTATGGCAGCCTGAAGGGTTGCTATCCCTCCTAATGATCAGGGGGGGTTGTTTGTTTGTTTGTTTTTACTAGTGGTTTAGGCCCAATCCTGCTTCTATTGAAGCCAGTAGAAAATCTCATAGTGACTTGGAGGTCATGATGATGGCTTAAAACTAGAGTAAAACAAAATCATTCTCAATCAGGGCAGGATACTAGCATGCTAAGACCTTGCTATGAAGCAATACCACTGTGCCTTGTTAAAAGAATGGACCATGACGCTCTGTGAATGCCAGGAAGAATGACATTTTCAGGTGTTTCCTATTAAATACTATAGGGCTAGGGATACAGACTGGGCACCAACAATGCTCATCTGGCTGACAAGAGTATTAGACCTGCAGTTCTGCTGTGATCCAAAAGTTACTGGTGAGGAGTGAGTTGAGTTACAGCCATGCTGCCCTTCAGCACCACGGCCAGAGCCCAAGAGACAATGAACAATCTTAAGGGATTGTAAAGGGGATAAAGGAAAAGGTGAGCTAGAAACTGGGAGAAGTGGCCCTGTTGTTGTCTGGAGTAGAATAGCAGAATGCAAGCTTAACTGGTGCCTCATAGGAAAGCCCTGCCTTGGTGCTGGTGAGCTTTTTTGTGAATGAGAGCAAAGTTACAGAGTAAAAGCTGATCACAAGCAATGAGTTGCCTCTTGGTAATCTCTAATTAGCTAAGCATTGAACAAACTTGAATTGAAAGCTTGAAGGTACCTATAAAATAGCGTATGTCAGAGGATATTCTACAAAAGATGAAAATTTACAGCACGTGTAGTCCTGACCCCTGACTGGTGACTTAAGGTGCATACTTAAGGCTGAATGGGTGGAACAGAGCTTCTGTAGGCAACTCATTCAAGAAATGGAAACCCTTACACACACCCTTCCTGTGATTCCCCATGTTCTTTAGGGTCATCAGGCTTCTCAAGAGACTGTTGCTGTGTGGAAAGAATGGGCAGCGGATATATCTTTAAAAGTAGACAAGAATTCTGCCAGTCTTTTGGTAATACATGGACTAAACTTGCCAGCATATGAGTAGCTGCACAGATAGGCCGCCAGGCCAATGGAGAAGGTGAGACACATTCTCTGAGGCCATTGAGATGTAGGCCTAAATTGAGCTCTTGGAATACTTTAGCTTCTATTGGCATGCAACACGCTGGGAAAGGAGGCTGAAGCAAAGAACAGTAACCACAATGTCCCCACTATTAGGAACAGAGGCCTTGCTGGTCAGGAGGGGATCCTCACCAGGATAGTTGTAAGATGAGACAATCCAGGGTCAGCTCACAACAGTGTCTGGTGAGAAGGTTCCTCAACGGAGCATTCAGAATGAGTTCCTCCTTGCACTCCCCTCCAGGGCCCGGATTCTTCAGGTGTCTCAGAGTGCAACCAATGAGGGCACCTGTGAAACTGTGCTTGGAAATGGAGAGAGACACAAAGAAACCTTCAGCAACCTCCAGTGAAGGTGGTTAGGATTCTCCCCAGTGTTGTAGGAGAGATGGATCAGGACTAGGCAGCAAGGGAACCAACTAAAGCCAGGATCACTAGAAGTATTGCACACAGTAATTCACTCTACTTCTGGCTGTTATAAATTCTAGTGGGGGCTGTTTCAGGCCCTAATGGTTCCTCAGTTAAAGGAAGTAGAAAACTGGTTTAGAACCACCCTCACTTCCCTCTCATCAGCTGCACCAAGGATAAGACTGGCACATCAGTGGATCTGGCCCCAAAAGCCTTCTCCCACATAGCAACCAATTGACCTAAGTGGTCTTCTGTCATGGTCTTTCCTTCACCCTCCTCACAAGTTGTGCTAACAAATAGCTCTTTCACGCATCCCATGTTTGGAGGACTGAAAAAAGGGAAGAGGGTGAGGAAGATGGAGAGGGCGCGAGACGTACATGATGAATGGTCTCATTGCAAGAATGCCTTTGCTACTCTTGGTTAACTTCCTTGCAGAAACATGGAATGGGATTGGATCAGCATCTCCTCATATGAGAGAGCAAACAAGAAACATCAATTAGAAATAATTACCACTCTCTCCCCAGAACTAAGGGTCTAATATTAGGATTCATTTTTAAGAAAGGTAATTTGATGACAATAAATTACAATTATAAAAACTTCATTAGAGTCAGGAACAATCCATCCACCATTGTTCTAATTACACATTTTTAGAGTAATGAATGCGAATGGCTTAATGTACAATAATTACCACAATTGAAAAATAATAATAATACAGAACAACCTCAGTTATCCAAATATCACAAGGGATGCAGAATAAGTTGGGATCATTGCAATTTCAAATAATCAAAGGAATCTTCAGCTTAATGAATAGATGTCAAGGGACATGACCTCATTCTGGAGAATGAGTAGTTTTGTATAATTGCAGTATGGATCAAAATGATGTTATATTGTATAGGTACTAGGTATGAAGAAACCTGTGCAATTTCCACCTTGGATTCCTATTATACAGGAAGTTTAAAATGAAAATACCATATTTACTCAAATCCTAGATGAAGGTTTTTTCCCTTCATTCAGCTTGGGGGGAGGAGGGGAGTCCTTTGTCTTGGATTCAGGTACAAGGTGGGGGGAGGGGCATGCTGCTTGCAGCTTAGGCCGTGACTTAAGCTTGGAGTTGGAGCCACAACCTCTGCCCCCGACTACGTCTGCTCTCCCCATGCTGCCTGCCCCCTACCCTGCCTCCACTTATCTGCAGCTGCAGCTCTGGTTCTGCCTCCCACCCCACATATTCACTGTGTCCCTCACCAGTCAGGTGGCTATGGCTGTGGCATCCACAGCTCTGGCTCCATCCCAGTCCCAGGGCCAGGGCTGGAGCTGCTCCAACTGTTGCTGCCTGGCAGAGTTAGCATGTGCTCCATGTCTTGTAGCTGGAACCACAGCTGTGGGTAAGTGAGGGCAATGGGGGGTGGGAGGGAGCAGGTGCCAGGGGGTACAGGCAGGTGGGGGGGGGGAGGGACAGGGAGCAGGGAGCAAGATGCAGGGTGGTGCAGGCACCAGGTGGAGCACAGGCAGCGGGGAGGGTAAGTGTTGGGGGGGAAAGTGGTAGAGGACAAGGTGCAGGGGTCAGGCTGCCTGCCTCCCTGCCACTACTCTGTCTGATGCAGTCATGGGGGGGGACAAATTTAAGACGATACATTGTTGCCCAACCATACAATATAAGTGTGTGTGATTCTGCAAGTCCTATCACATGTAAGCAACTCTCCTTACTCATGTATACAGCCCCATTTGTGAGCACGGCAGTGCTCGTGTGAGTAAACTATTATGGTGTCAGCCCTAAAGGTTCTAAAATGGAAACCTGAAAAGCACAAAATGAGCTAGCTCTGCTATGAGTCTTATTTTGGATAGAAGCCAAGGAACAACAGAATGTAGTTTCATTTTCTTCTGCAAAACAGTTGTGATGGTATCTTTTCACCAAGCTATTCTACAATAGCAGTCAGATGCAGAGTGTTGCATTATCACCTAATATACCACATCCAGCATGAGGGAGAGTTTGAAGATGCTTGCGAGGTCCATTTCAAAAGCTGTCAACTTGGCCCTGCCTATCATATGTGACACTCGTGTATTTGCAGCCTGGTTGCAAATGCTGAGTATCTAATTCAGGTTGTGATTTTTTTTTTCTTTTTCATCAAACACAGAGAACAAATGTATAATGATCGTCCTAGCAAGTTTCATTATGGAGAGAGGCAGTTAGCCATGTTAGTTTGAAGTCAGGCAGAAGGCAAGGTAGAGGTGCACTATATCGACTAACTGAATCAGAGATGCATAAGCTTTTGTGAGCCGCAACTCATTTCATCAGATGCTATGAAAGGACATGCAGAGAGCTGGCTATTAAATAGAAGTAATGATTTAAATATAAAAGACAGGAAAAGGGGAGGAAGGGAAGAAAGAGGCCAGTGCTGATGGAGGCAGAGGGGGCTGGAGAGAACAACAAAGCAATAAAACCATAGGGACATAAAAGCTAATCCAGGTAATGGGATGGGAATCTGTAGTCCCTGTTAAAACCATGCTTGGCACAATCCATCTGCGGATGATTTCACGTTCTGCAATTGTGTGCTCAAGCCAGCTTTTAAAATCCTATTGTTTAAGAACAGCTGCTCTGAGGTCAGCAATGAAATGTCCAGGGATGTTAAAGTGTCCTGCCACAGATTTTTGTGCATTTCTGGATTGGATGACAGTTTACGGCACATCCACACATGCAGGTACGTGAGCTTGCAGCAGCTGAAATAGGAGCAGCACAAATTTGAGCCAAGGCTTTTCCCCTCAGCGCATGTGTCCGGACATGCACTTTGCTATGGAACCAGTTGTGCCACTTGGGGCAAAATAACCCTGCCCAGCTCCTCCCGGATCTGCAGCCAGGAGGAGCTAGAACCTGGGACCAGCACCTGTGCTGGCCATAGCTGTATAAAAAGCTGCCCTGGCAAGTAGCTCAGGGCTACTTGCTCTCTGGACCTTCTGGGGGAGGTGCCTCTGGGAGGAAGTTGGCCATGCCCCTTCTTGTCCCAAGCTGCAGCTGCTGTGGCTGGTTGCTGCAAGCTTGGTCTCAAGAGCTTCTTGAGAGAAGATGGCCAAGCCCTTTCCTGCCTCTAGCTACTATTAGCTGCTGGCTTGGTCTCAGAGCTTTCGGAGCCAGTTGGCCGCACCCCTTCCTGCCTTAGGCAGCTGCTGCTGCTGTTGCTGCCCCCCACCCCAGGGAGGGGGGGGTCCTCTGCTGCACACTGCTACCCCCTCAGGGAGGGACCCACTGCACTGCACTGCACTGCACCCCAGCTTCTGCACCCTTGTTCCGGTCTGCTGCCCAGCCCACCGCCAAGCTGCAATCGGGGGACAGCCTGGGGAGGGAGCCTGCGCTGCCTGTGGGCCCCTCCCCCACCAGCACTGCCGGAGCCTAAAGGAACCTTGCCTGCCCCAGCTGCCTTGGCAGAACACCCCCACCTTCGCCTCCACTTTCACCAGAAGCACACCCTGAGTGGCTGAACTGGACGGCTCCTACCATCACTGCTGCTGCAGCCCCCTCTCAAGAGAGAGGGAGGTTCCCTGCTGCACCACCTGACACCACACCTGCACTGGATCACTTCCTCTGTGACTGACTGCTCCTACCCTCCCCCCCAGCTACCTCACTGCACCTGATCCTGATTTGTCTTCCTGCCGACTGCTCCGCTGCTGAGTGACTGGCTGGAGGCCTGCGGGGCTTCTGGACAGATCTTCCACAAACAAAGCTCCTCCACTGCTCCAGCCATCTTTGACCCTGCCTCAGTAGCCTTCCCTGTGTGATTTTTTGCCCTAGCGTGGGAAGTCCTGTAGTCCATTCCCCCTGACCTGGTGTTTGTTGTGTGGCTGAGTAAGCCAGCTGAGTTTCCCCAGCCCGTGTGTGTGTGTGTGTGTGTGTGTGTGTGTGTGTGTGTGTGTGTGTGTGTGTGTGTGTGTGTGTGTGGTTTTTTGGGTTTTTTTCCCGCTCCCCCCACATTCTCAAAACATAGGCCTCCCAGTTTTTTTCCTGTAGGGCTGTGGCTCAGTGAACTTCAACTCCCTTCCTCCCTATCCCGCTTCTGCCCCACAACCCCAGCCTGCCCCTACTAGATTCACCAGCCCTGAGGGATATTTTGTTTTTCTTTACTGTCTTCACTGCCCTCATGTGAAACAATGGCAAGGCAGGAACCTTCTGGGGGGGCATATGCCCCCCCAGAGCTTCCCACAGCCCCCAATATGGGGGTGGATCCCAGCCGAGCGCCCAAAGGGAGGCATGCCCCTGCAGCCTCCACCCCAGAGGCAGAGTCCAACCAACCTGCTCCAGGAGTGTAGAAGCCTGCAATCTCCACTGCAGGGGCAGATGAGACTCTGATAGGGAGCCAACAGGGCTAGGGGGTCGCCCCTGCCCAGGCCCCCTCCCCCAAGGGGTTCCCAAACCCCCTCTCCCATCATCGGGGGCCAAGGGCAAGGGCAGTGGGAAGGGCTCCTGTTCAGCTTCCTCTACAGCTGGGGGTGGGAAAGGCAAGGGCCTTGCCCCAAAGCCTAGACCACCAGTGCCTGAGGGGACCAGGTGCACTACACCAGCCAGCACGCCCACTCAGCCTCTCCCTGGCCCTAGCTCAGGCCCCACCAACATGGCCCCCCGGGTGGGGAACCGGAGCTATGCACAGGCAGCTGCAGGGAGACCCAAAGCTGGGGGGCCTGGACCCTCCACCACCAGCCCTTCCAGCTAAGGTAGTGGGGCCCCCTTTCCAGTACTCACCCACAGGTATAGGGTGAAATGCCAACTGCCCAAGCAGGAGAGCCTGCACTTTGAGACCTGGGTGCAGGCCCTGGCTTGGGTAGTGGGGGCCCCCAAGATTGTGGTGGCCTCCTGCTTTCATGGCAAGGGGGTCTTTTTCCTTGCCTCAGAGGCTGCTGCACAAAAGACAGTGGAGAGGGGGCTTGTGGTGGAGGGCAATTGTGTCCCCCTTGAGCCTCTAGAAGAGCTGGGGACCAGGGTGGTGCTCAGCTCCATCCCCCCTATATCCCCAATTGGGCCCTGCTCCCCCAGCTCCAAACCCTAGGGAGAGTTATCTTCCCCAGTGGTGGCCCCCTCACTGGGGTGCCGAGACCCTGGCCTCTGCCACGTGCGCTCTTTCCGTCACCAGGTCATGATCCAGCTGGCAGCAGGAGCACAGCTGGAGGCTGATGGGTGCCTGGTAATTCCTTATCACAGGGCCCTGGTGAGGATTTTCTATACAGTGGGGGACCTGTGTTGTTTCCAGTGCCATGCCCTGGGGCACTTGCATCATGAGTGCCCCATGGGCCAGGCGGGGAGGGCATCTGCAGGTCCCACTGGAAAAAGGGGTGCCCCTACCACCAGTGCCCCACCCCCCTGGCTCCCCAGCCACAACTACGAGACCACCCGTGAGCTCAAGGGACCCCCGCCCCGCAACCAAGTCTAGTAGAGTCCCAGGGAGGGCACGAGCAACTGGGGGGAGAGAGGGAGCAGGGTCCCTCTGCCCCTAGTCATACCCCCATCATGGTGGCTCCACCCCCCCCAACCCTCACCTTTTCTTGCTGGAGCCTGTCCACCTGAGAACCACCCCATGGCTGTGTGGGTGCAGGTCCCCTCTGGGTGTAAAGGCAAGAGGAAGGCCTGGGCACAGCTGGAGCCCTCTGATGTGGAGGACTCCTCTCCCCCTCCCAAGACCACCACATGGGGGGGAGGAGCAGTCTATAGGGGTCTCCCCAGCTGTGCCTGGCACCCCACCCCCAGGAAAGATCAAATGAGTGATCCCCACAGAGGAGGTTTTGGGGCTGCTAGATAGTCCTGAACAGGAGCCTATGGGGGAAGCCATTTATTTTGCTGACCAAGGCCTACCCCTGAAACCATGGGCACTGAGGCCTGCCCAAAGGAAGGCCCAGTGGCAGAGCCTCTTCCATCTGATCTAGGGGATACAGAGGCCCTGGGGCTCACCCCAGTGAGTTCTGAGGGAGGAGGTCCCCTTTCCCAGGACCCCGAGGCAAATGCCAGAGCCACCCTGGTGCCTGGTGGGTCTCTTCCTTCCCCCTCCCAGAAAACCTCACTTGCAGCCTGCCCCATAGTCCTGCACCAGAGGGGGTCACGGTGGAGTCCCCTAACCAACGGGCTGATCTTGTCAGGGACCCTGCACAGACCCCCCCAGGGTTCCAGCTCTACCCCACCATTTGTGAACCAAATTGGTGGCTGGAGTGGGGAAGCAGGGTCTCTTTTAGTCACCTCTCAGCCACCTCATCTGGGGTGGCCACCCTGTTCTCCCCGGGCCTACAGCTGGAGGTGCTCCAGGACATTGAGGTGGTGAAAGCCGCCTGCTGCACCTCCAGGTCCAGGTGCAGGGGCTGGTCCTGAACCTTCTGAACGTGTACACCCCTGCAAAGGACCTGAAGTTGATGGATTTCTTCCACCAGGTGGCCACGTACATTGGCACCCTCAACCCTCGCGAGTGCCTGGTCCTTGGCAGGGACTTTAATGTCACCCTAGATGCACGAGACCAGTCAGGCAAGGAGCGAAACCAGGCTGCCATGGGTGTCCTCAGGGAGATCCTGATGGACTGCTCCCTGGTGGACGTCTGGTGTGCCTGTCACCCTACCGCCCTTCCCCTCTTCCCTCCCAACCTCCACCTACATGAGGGTAGGGGTGGAGCAGGCATGCCACTCCTGGTTGGACTGAATTAATATCTCTTTGCCACACTTTGCCTAGGCATCTGGCTGACCCCTTTCAGTGATCCCCACCTTGTCTAGGCCCAGGCCACGCTAGGGAGTTCTGTCTGGCTTGGCGGAAACAAAGGGCAGCTTTCCCCTTGGCTCAGAGATGGTGGGATGTAGGGAAGATGTGCATCCAGCTTTTTTGCTGCAGCTACACTCAGGGGCACACTTGGCAGGAGGTGGTCTGGGAGCAGCTCAAGCAGAAAGTGCTGGAACTGGAGAGGTGCCTGGCCACCAACCCCCACCAACCCGTCCCTCTGTGGAAAGTTTTGGGAGAGGTGGGAAGAGCTTCATGCTCTGGATGACCACCACGACTGCTGTGCATTTGTCCACTTGCACGCCCAGCTCCTTCAGGAGATGGACTGCAGGTCCAACTTCTATGCCCTGGAGAGGAGGTGGAGGGCCAAAAAGTACATCACTTGCCTTCTGGCGGGTGACGGCACCCCAGATCCAGGCGAGATGTACCAGCATGCATGAGCCTTCTATGGAGAGCTCTTCTCCCTGGATCTGGCCAATGCTGAAGCCTGTCAAACCCTGTGGGAGGGACTCCCTCAGGTCCGCTTGGGTGACTGAGACTAGTTGGAGACTCCTCTCACTCTGGCCAAGTTTTTGGCTACCCTCTGCCTGATGCCTTGCAGCAAGGCACCAGACATTGACGGGCTGACCGCAGAGTTCTACTGGGCCTTCTGGGACATCCTCGGCCCGGACTTTGTTGTGGTTGGGGTGAATTGGAGGGAAGTGGGGATCTCCCTCTGTTGTGCTGGAGGGCTGTGCTGACCCTCCTGCTGAAGAAGGGGGATCCCCCCGACCTGAGGAACTGGTGTCCCATCTCCCTACTCTGCACAGGCTACAAGGTGTCAGTGAAAGCCATCTCACTGTGCCTGTGGTCCATGCTGTCAAAAATTCCATCTTCGACAACCTGTACCTGGTTTGGGACCTCCTGGACCTAATGTTCCAGGAGGGCCTGTCTTTCACCCTCCTGTCCCTGGACCAGGAGAAGGAATTTGACAGGGTGGATCACAGGTGCCTCACAGACACACTGCGGGCCTTTGGCTTTAGTCCCCACTTCACGTGGACTCTCCAGGTGCTGTACACCTCTGCAGAGTGTTTGGTCAAGCTCAACTGGACCCTGATGAAGCCCATCTAATTCAGGCAAGGGGTGCATCAAGGCTGCCCGCTGTCAGGCCAGCTGTACTTCTTGGCCCTGGAGCCCTTCCTCATCTTCCTGAGGAGGCGGGTGGTGGGGTTGATGCTTTGGGAGCTGACGGTGTGGCTGGTCCTGCCAGCGTATGCTGATGACATACTCTTCACAGTCCAGGACTCAGGCAACCTGGCACAGGTGGAGGCCTGCCAGGCACTGTACTCAGCAGCCTCCTCTGCCTGGGTCAGATGGGTCAAGAACTTTGGCCTGATGGTGGTTGATGGGTGGCAGGTGGGCTCACTCCCACCCATGCTACATGGGATCCACTGGAACATAGGGTCACTGCTCTACTTGCGGGGGGGAGGGGCCTACCTGCCCCCCATGAACTCCTCCCCACCAGAGAACGGGCACCAGCTGGAGGCAAGGTGGTGGAGTGGCTGTGGGCATGGGTGAGACTCCTAGGGTGTCTCCCTGTGTGAGAGAGTGCTGGTCCTGTCCATGCTCTGGCACTGCTTACACACCCTGCCTGTGCCCCTCAGGATCCTGACTGGGCTCCAGAGACGGGTGCTGGAGTTTTTCTGGCTAGGACAACACTGGATTGCTGAAGAAGTTCTGAGCCTCCCCTTGTGGGAGGGCAGCCAGGGCCTGGTTTGCCTGCTTAGCCAGGTCTTGGAGTTCCGCCTTCAGGCCCTGCAGTGACTGCTATATGGTGTCGGTAGCCACGCAGCATGGGGCTAACAGGAGCTTACCTTCCTTCACTGCTTCCAGGGGCTTCCAATGCCTTTGCCTTTGTTGACCAGGAGGCTCTGCTCAGTGTCCCCCTCCAGAGCCCTTATTTTCACATGTTGATCCCCATGTCACTTCTATCCTGGTTTTTTTCCTTAGTTGTTGCCCCCCCCCCCCCCAATATTAGTTGTGTCTTTCAATATTTGGCCCCACACAGTAGGGGCTATTAGTTAACTGGGTGGGCCTTAAGGCTTATGTCCACTGGAAGATACAAATAGACAGAAGGGGCCCAGCCAATTAATATCTGGAGATATTACCCCTTGTGCCAGCTGGACTGCTGAAGCAGCCCTGAGAGTTCTCTGCACCCTCTACCCACTGCAGCAGTCTGGCAGTGGGAGCTGCTGCCTGGCTGTGACCTGCTGTGACCTGTGACAGCATGTGGCCCCAAGGCTGTGTGCCTGCCAGACCCAGATGGAGACTGCACAGCCAATAAAGGAACCTGCACCTCTGGGCCAGCTGCCAGTGGGCTGTGGTTTGGGATGCTGCAAGAGGCATGTGTGCACTCCTCTGGGCATGCCCTTAGTGTCCTTTCATTGTGTTCCATAGGTATTGCCCTGACTGTCCAATGTAGACAGCAGAGGGGCACTGTGAGCCGGTGATCACACATACAAAGTCGGTAGAGGAGGAGGTAAACATTAGGGCGTGTGAAACATCATCATTCCATTTTGCCATTTCAAAGGGACAGTGTTTTGTTTCATTTCGTTTCATCGAAACTGTTTTGCTGTTTCAATGTTTTGCCCGTAGGCTATAATTGGGAATAATAAAAATGCCTAAAACATTGTCATTTCTTGCCTGATTCAGATGCAAATTGCAGGGATGGTAGCCCCTTCTAAGGGTATAAAGCCTGACAGGTTTCAAGGAGCTGGGTACAGAGGTTTCTTGGAAACTGAACCTCAAAGCCTTGAAAGTAAAATTTGCTGGCAGCGGCAGCCTCCTGTCATCCAGCACACAGATCCAGAGGCTTGCACCTCCAGGAGGGCTGAGGGGCTGTGCCAAACTCTCCCAGGGGTGCAGACCCCCAGATTTGCACCAGATGACAGGAGGCTGCTACTGCCACCTGGGACCAGCACTGGACACAGACGCACCCAGCACCAGGGAAGACGGATGCTGCCGCTGGTCCCAGACAGCAGCAGTAGCCTGTCATCTGGGCACAGATCCCGGAGCCTGCACCCCCAGAAGGAGTCTGGCACAGCCCTGCAGCCATCCCGGGGGGTGCAGGCCCCCAGATCTGCACTGGATGACAAGAGGCTGCTGCTGCCACCTGGGACTGGCTCTGGGAGTTCAGCCCAGCGGTGGGAGGTGCAGCGCAGCCCTGGCTCTGCCCACTTCCCACCTCTGGCCTGCACTCAGAGTGGCTCCGCAGCCCCATGTTGCTCAGCCCGGTGGCAGGAGGTGGAGTGCAGCGCCGACTCAGCTCACCTCCTGCCACCAGGCTGAGCTCTGTGGGGCTGGCAAAGAGCGCAGCCCAGTGGCGGGAGGTGGGCAGAGCTGGCACTGTGCTCCGATCAGCTCTGTCAGCTCCACAAGGCACAGCCTGGTGGTGGGAGGCGGGGAGAGCCAGGGCTGCGCTTCCCGCCAGGCTGAGCCACATGGGGCTGCGGAGCCACTCAGAGCGCAGCCCTGGCTCTCTCCTGCCTCCCACCACCGGGCTGCTTTGAAACTCAAAACGTTTCGAAACTTTCAAAATGTTTTGAGTGCAAAACTTTTGAAATGTTTCGAGTGCCCTCGTTTCGTTTTGAAGCTGTTTCAATGTTTGTTTTTTGTTTCATTTTGATTTCACCATTTCAAGCTCGAAACACATCAAAACAGCTTCAAAACTAAACACTCAGCAAAATTTCGCACAAGCCTAGTAAACACTATACATCATTAATGACCTCTGATCCTTCCTGGAAAATGATGACTATCTCAAGGTAGCCATGGGGGACAAACCTGTCCTGGCTTACAGATAGCCCTCCTCCCGCTCTGCAACTTCAAACAATCTCTCCAGCAACAGGCTACTCAACTTCTAGTCTCACTGAGGCATCAGGCCTTGCAATGGACCCAGATGCCATCTGTGTGCACTCATCAACAGGGATTATAACATCTGGGGTTCACTTCATAGAATCATAGAAAATTAGGGTTGGAAGGGATTTCAAGAGGTCATCTTGTGCAACCCCCTGCTCAAAGCAGGGCCATCCCTAACTAATCATCCCAGCCAAGGCTTTGTCTATCCAGGTCTTTAAAACCTCCAAGAATGAAGTGTCCACAACCTCTCTGGGTAACCTGTTCTCGAGTTTTACTACCCTCCTAGTGAAAAATTCTTCCTAATATCTAACCTAAACTTCCCTTGCTGCAATTTGAGACTGTTGCTCCTTGTTCTGTCATCTCTGACCTCTGAGAACAGTCTAGTTCCACTGCAACTTTCTCACTAGGAGGGTAGTAAAGCACTGGAACAGGTTATCCAGAGAGGTTGCGGACTCTCCATCCTTGGAGGTTTTTAAGACCTGGCTAAACAAAGCCTTGGCTGGGATGATCTAGTTGAGAATGGTCCTGCTTTGAGCAGGAGGTTAGATGATATGACCTCTTGAGGTACCTTCCAATCCTAATTTTCTATGCTTCTGTTACATGAACCCCAGATGTTTTAATCCAGGCTGATGAGTGAGTGTGCACAGATGGCACCTGGGTCCATTGCAAGGCCTGATGCTTCAGTGAGAATAGAAGTCGAGTAGCCTGTTGCTGGAGAGACTGTTTGAAGTTGCATAGCGGGACAAGGGCTAT
This sequence comes from Alligator mississippiensis, assembly GCF_030867095.1. Classification (NCBI taxonomy): domain Eukaryota; kingdom Metazoa; phylum Chordata; order Crocodylia; family Alligatoridae; genus Alligator; species Alligator mississippiensis. Next base: position 25,740,478 of record NC_081833.1, read on the forward strand.
CTGTAAGTCAGGACAGGTTTGTTCCCCATGGCTACCTTGAGATGGTCATCATTTTCCAGGAAGGACCAGAGGTCATTAATGATGTTTGGTATGAAACTGGGATGGCAGCAACAATTGACTGCAATCAGCAGTGAGAGGAATTGATGGCAGGAGAAGTAGGAGAGTGTAAAAGAGGCCAACTTTATTCTGATTGTGGCATGCAAGGCCACTCCAGCTGTGATTCTTAGTGGAATCTAAGGGATTTAGGCATGCAGTTCCCCTTGACATTTCTTGGGATTTGGGTATCTAACACCCTTTGATTCTGAATATCCCGGTTTATATCCACGCTGCCTGTGAAGTTTAAAATGGTCCTTCTCAGTATCCCACTATATAGGTGGAAGTGGGAACAATGAATTCTTTACATGCTTCCTCTTTAATAGGATCCTAATTTATAAGAATGCAGATAATATATCAATGAAAATTAACATCACACTCGAGTCATACAAGCAGGTTGAGCTGCAGGTGAGTGCAATGTAATTAAGAAATTAAAAGGTAATTTCCACATATGCTTTCTGTTAATCTAACTTGGCAATCATTTAATTTACAGCAGGGAACTGGCAAGGAGGCAGGCCAAAATAAATAAGATAATACTACATTTAATTGCTCGTCTGAATGTTAATGGAATGGAGTGGCTTTTGAGCAGAGACAGCAGGGAGAGGTGTGATGACCCCTCCGCGCTGGTGATTGAAAGCAATTTTTGTCTTTAATTTCAGTTCCATGGGAGTGAAAACTTTCACCTCCTCCCCCTCCAATCCAACTTTTATGAAGTTCTAATTTTATAAAGAGAGCCCAAAACTTCTTATTACTCCATTTTTCTTTCCCAAATGACTTACTTTTGCAGTCATGAGAAGTTTTCATTGGTTTTCCAACCCATGCCATACCCTGGTATCTGGCTAAGAGCATTAATCACAAGGTGGAAACCAGCTTAACAAAGTGCACAGGCAACCCCAACCCCAGGGTACAGGCAGGGAAATTGTGGCACAGATTGCTGTAAGACTGTATTGCTGCCTTTAGGCACAGCCCTGACCTGAGGAGTTGTATGGGTTACACCATCCTGAAGGAGCTGTAGTAGGTTTTATAATCAAATACTCTTCTGTGAGATGCAAATCCTTTTCCCTGCTCTTGAAGAAAAGTGATTTGCTCCTGAACTATGCCAGCATTTCAGTAGCAAACTGCTACAACCACCTTCCACCATCAGCTTTGCTAAGGGAAACATTCACATACCCATTTTACAGCTAGACAATATCATATCCAGGTCCTGGTCCTCCAAAAAGCTGCTTTTCATCAGCCCCCGCTTGAAATCACAGTGGATTAAGGGTGGCCAGAGCCTTACAGGCAGCAGTCTGGGCAGAGAATGATTTAACCTAAAAAGGTGCATCCAGACAAGTGCGCATGTGCAGTTTGCAGTGCCTCAAAGCTGTTTAAGGCATCACAAACCACATGTAGTGCATGTACACCCATTCACCACACTATTAATTTGCTAAAAAAATGCAGCACGATGCACGTGGCAGCAGCATGTGCAGCCAGAAATGGGTCTTGCCAGCTAGCCTGGCTCCGAGTGGTGGCTTGGCATTACTGCTGCCCTGAGAGGCCCCTAGAACCCCAGACTCCCCTGCCCAACCCGGGTTAATTTGCCATGTGCTGGAGTGCATGTACAAAGGCATGCCCTGGGGCAAAAAGCAGTGGTGCAAATATGTGCTGCTGCTATTTGCACCACAGAAAACACACTCCCCTGCACATGCACATTCATCTGGACAGATCCAAAGTGTCTTTCCACAGCATCTCACAGCAAGTCAGGGACAAGTACATGAGGCAAGAGATGAGCCTGTTGTGGTTGAGAACAGCAGCAAGGGATGCAGCGATTTCAATGGGCCACAGTCAAGTCCTATTAGAAAGTCACATTGTCTTGACAGCCAGAGTTTCACCTTTATATGTGACGATAAATCATACCTGCCTTGAAAGACCATCAGATCAGAGGCAGAGGGGCCATACGGGGGCAGGGTGTATATGTATGTGTGTGGAGGGGAGGGGTATTTGGGTGAGGTGTCTGCATCCTCAGACCAGCTCAGGATGCAGAGAGGCTGTGTTGTTGATGGAACAGGGCAGTAGGCTCATGCAGGCTGCTGCCACCACTAAGCCAAGTAGAAGGGAAGATTCCTCCCTCTGTTCTGCCATGGAGCTCCTCAGTGACCTGCTGAGTTATACAGGCTAAATTTTGGGGAGAGGATTTTGGCCTAAATATGCTGACTGTTGGAACACCTGGAGCCATACATGCCAGAGTCTGATTCAATGGAGTCAGCAGTGCAGGCCCCAGGGCCACAGCAGGGGCTCCTCTACATGCATCTCATGCTTTTGTTCAAGCCCTGAGACACCTGAGCCGATGGAGAGTTTCCATTACCTCCCTGCTTGAGTCCATCCCCTCCAGCTGCCTTCTCTCTGTGCAAGCTTCAGGATAGCCTCAAGCTCTGAGGCCCATTCATATGAGAGCTTGATCCTCCAGCTGCATTTGCAATCCTGAGTGTCTCACACAGAAAGCTGATGAAGTGGGAGTTACATGCTTACCTGGCAAGAGGGCTCCCAGCTCCCATTTAAGAAATATTGGAAATTCGGGCCTTGAATACCTTGACACAGATATAACCTGCTTTAAAGATCAGACTCATTTAATGCCTCTATAGCTAAAGCTGTGGACAGATGTAACTTTAAGCTGGTTTAAAAGGGGAGGAAGAACTGCCACTTGGGAGTACTAATAATGGTTAGTACTGGTATAGTTTATGTCAGTATAAGCCCTTCTGATTTAGGTGTTATGACTGCTTTTTTTCCTGGTATAAGTAAGCTGAGCTGGTGAACAAAACAGGTTTAAAGTTATAGTGATTTAGTTCCACTTAAACTGGCAGAGGAGTGGACAGATGTAACATATCAACATATCAGAACAGTTATACCAATCTAAGTTAATACCAGTATAAATGTTGTATCTGCCTACAACTTGAATTGTTAAACAGTATTTATGCTGGTGTTAGAACAGTAAGGACCAGTGTTTTTGGCAGGTGTGCCACAAATTAGCATTGCACCCTCCCCAAGTGCCACACTGATCTCTTTCCTCTGCCCAATCTGCTGATCTTCTTTCTGCTCCCTATTCTGCACTCCCTGCCTGACCTCCTGCTCTGCTTTCTCCTTCTTGCCCTATTTGCCGCTGTTCTGCTGTCCCCTCCCTGATCTGCCATGTGCCAGATACAGAGGTTGGCACATGTGCCACAGGATGGCCACCTGTGTTAGAATATCCATGATAATCCTCCAAGGATCAGATTTGAATTGCAATGCCTAAATTGAACCCAGGGGCAAGAAGGTAAATCTTCCATGCATGATACCTGACTGTCTTTACTGGCTTCACAGGTCTTGTGCATGCAAGTGAGTTCATGTCAGCCTGCTGGAAATAAGGGAAATGCAGGCCCTTTCATATATAAAGTGGCTGAAAATATTTGACAAATGAATGAGGCTGTTGTGCCTGCAAGCAAGTGATTTGATGCTAGAACTGCTTAGAATCTTTTGGGGAGAACCGGGCTTGCTATGAATGTGTAACCCACAAAAGTCAGGCTGAATTCTTTTTTTGCTGATAATTTAGCTGATTAATTTGGGTATAATTTGTCAAGCAATTCCCAATATGGAGGTTTTATTTGTACTGTTCAATCAGTTGTAGAGATGGTCAAATAATATTTGCCCAGCAAATTGTTCAATGGCAATTCTTCCGTCACTCACTGAGTAAATAATTCACAAAGAGATTGTTTACTTCGTTCAGCTCCAGGTCTGGATGTTGCCATGGCTGGCACTTAATCCAGGATCGCCAGAGCCAGCTGTTCCAACACATGAGGCATAGCATACATCTGACTTAAGTTACAAAGGGTGTGAACTGGTCTGCATTTTCCGAAAGAGTGGGGGTGTTTGGATCCAGAGTTTTGGTTTGTCCTCTGATTGAAGGAGCTCAGTTTGGATAAAAATACCGTCAGCTCTAGAGTTACAGAACTCAGCCAACTAGCTACTGAATTCAGTGGAAGGACTCTGGGTTACCTTAATGGACATTGGATGAGGCTAGTCCAATGGTTCCCAAACTGTGGGTCATGGTGACCCCAAATGAGGTCGCAACATCAGCAGATGGGGTCACAGAGATGGGGGGCTGTGGGTTGGGAGTGAGGGGCCATGCTGAGGAAATGGGGCCATAAATAGGGTCATGCTGAGGAAAAGTTTGGGAAGCACTGGGCTAGTGGTACATATGAAGCTGAATAGTTGCACATTTAGATACATAATTCAAGGCTGAATCTTGGCTGCGGCTACATGTAGGAAACCCGCATGGACAGCTCTCCAGGTGGGACAGGTGGCTTGCTGGTTAGGTTAGCTCGTGGATCCCTCAACTCCTTGCAGATACACAGCCATGTTGATATCTAATTCCATAGCTTTGTAGTGTTTGGGGAACTGTTGGATATCAAGTGAGCTGTAGAGACCTCCAAGAAAGAACCAAACTGAATCTGATCAAAGGTTCCCCAACAAAATCCTTTCTTTCAATAGATAAATAGCTTTTGGCTAAAATAGAAACACTTGCAAAAAGAAAAAGTCTGTTTTAGTTTTAAAATAATGTATTTATTAATTCCCAAGCCAAAAAAAATCTGTTTTGTGAAATTTCTTTGTTTAAAACTAAAAATCTTCAGCAGATGTTTGCAAGCAAATGAAGAAAAAAACTCCTTTTCAGTTTCTGAAAACCCAAATGGTTGTAGTACTTGGATGAAAATCCAAAAAAAGAAAAATCTTTTCCAAAAAGACATAAATGCAAAATATTTTCATCAAAACCAGTAACTGGCAGGTCAGAGCAGTCACATGGCAAGGGTTCATGATTGGGTCTTGACATTCTAGGTAAGAGCTCTGACCAGGTTATTATTTGGACCTCTCATTTTCTTTCCAGAAAGTCTGTTTTATGTCCAGTGCTAGTCAGAAAATTGTGTTTTTAAATCTTAGAAAGTTTTTTGCAGGATGGAAAAGAACTATTGCCTGCTAAAAATTACCTAGTAATTAATAGTAGTAGGGTAACTACTATTACTATTTATGATGATAATAATGATGGTTACCCTTAAATCTCACCCTATCTAAAAGGCTCAGAGTGGCTTACAATAACAGACAAACAATCCACAAATAAGAAACAAAAGTAAATTCCCCACACAACACCCAAAAACTTGAAATCTTCCCCTCCCCACCACCACCCCACCCATGTATAAAGTATCCTTCTGTAAAAAACACCCTGAAGACAAAGCACTTCCATTTTTTTCAAGGGCTAAGCTAGGTGTGGACAAGAGTATAATCCCTGCCTAAGGTAAACTTTGCCTTTTTTACCTAATGTTAAAATTAGAGGGTTTTTTCCCCTTCTGTACATTTACAACAAAATGCTCACCGGACAGTCTTTGTTACCCCAGGTAAAAGACATCTCTTCATGACAGAGTAGACAAATTCAAAAAAAAAAAAAAAAAGCATGTTCGCACTTGTCTATGAAGGATCTGTGAGTGCGATCTCTCTCCCCAGGTGTCAGCAGGGAGGTTTGTGATACCGCGCAGCTTCTAATTACCTCTCCCCATTTCTTCCCTTCTGATACAGGAATTAGTTGCTGCATCTGCCCAGAGGAAAGGAACTGGTCATTTTATTTGGAAGAGGGACTGCCTAAATATATTGACTGCATTTATGCATGCGCACATGGCCATACATGCACTTTCACAGACTTGCAGGCATAAACTCTCCTTGATTCAGGTGCACACCCATTTCTAGTCACATGCACAGGCAACAGTCCGAATGCACAGTAAGAGAAAGGAATCTCTCAGGAAGCCAACACCAGGTTCATTTGAATATAAGGACAGAGACCTTGCACAGGAGTGGCTGTTACACACAATGCTATGTGAACTAATATATTTGGTATTGATGTGAAATCACACATGCATTTACACCCATGCACCTATTCACATTCAAACTTCACATACATACAGTTGTACCAGAACACACCTAATTCCCTACATTGCAAAAGTATTTTTGATTCCTAGATGTCTTTATCCTATAGTTTGTGGCATACCGTATGTGCCACTCGGGAGACTATATGAGTGTTAGAAACTTCATCTTCAGATTTTTGTGTTGAAACTCACTCCTGAGGAATACAGAAAAGGCGGCTGTTTGAAAGTAAGGATACAACTTGAAACAAGGGGTCTACTGCTCTTCTTGTGCATGATTTACAGGGGTAACTCCATTCCTTTCAATGGTATAATTCTGATTGTCACCAGTACGTGTGTTTTCTATAAGCAAGCACCAATACAAAAACGGAGAGAGAGTACTTTTAAAGATCCCCAGAAGGACAGGGAAGGGACTGAATCTGAATCGAATTTACAGTCAGGTTTCAAACATTAGTCCATTTTGGGGAGGGAGAAAGAGAAAAAAATCTTTCATTGTTGCATTTCATTAGCATTGCCTGTTTTCAGTTTCACCATTCGTTGTCTGTGACTCTTCCATCTTATGGCAGAAATCCAGCAAAGAGACCCTTTAATTTACTTATTTTGATCTGAAAAAAGCACAAAAGTGAAAAAAGGATTCCAAAGCAGTTCCAAAAAATATATAAAAATGGCAGCCAACCCAAGGAGCCAAGGTGATAGACTCAAGGTCAACTCAATTAACAGACTTAGTAGAACCAGCTGAAAAAATTCCAACTGAAGTTTTCCATCAGAAAATGCTGTTTTGTTGTGGGATCTTATCAATTTTCATGAAATTTCATTTAAAAAATATATCACTAAGGTGGAAATGTTCCATCTGACATTTTTTTGGAACAGAACCTTTTTATGGTTTTATCTTGAAACCTTTTTTTTCATTTTGGAATGTGTTTCTATGATATATTATTTAAAAATAAAAATCACCTTTGAAACAAAAATTCTCTTTGATTGAAACAAAATATTTTGATCAACTTAAAATCTTCTTTTTTTATAATAATGGAACATTTAGAAAGATGTGTTCTTCTTCAGAATGGCTGATTTTGAAATACAGGGATTTCCAGCAAAGTGGACATTTTAGATTTTATGTAGCATGGAATATAAATGTTATAGAGGATTATGTTCTCGGGAAAATACAAAGCATTTATTTTGTTTGATATAGACCAGTGGTTCTCAACTTTTTTAAAACTCAGGGCACCCCCTGTTAGACTCAAGACCAGCTCTTAGTTTTTGCTCACTTTTTGACTATGGAAAAATATTAGAGCAATTATTCTGTTGCAAGGAACTCAGACCACAACAGGTCAGAATTTTTTTAACACTATATAGATTCATAGTTGAAATTATTGGGTTTAGCTTGTGAATTCTGTTTGTGTACCTAACAATATTAACATTACGTGGCATACTGCAGCACCCCTGAAAGGACCTTAAGGCAATCCAGGGTGCCATGGCACTCTAATTGAGAATCATTGGTAGAGACAAACCTAAGAGTTGTATTGATACCAAAGGATACTGATATAAGGTCCCTGTAGGCAGGCTTCTGTAGCAATACACTGCCATCAGATCACGTAGATTTAATAGTAGCAGAGTAACAGCTGAAGCATTGTCTTAAGCATCAGCTTTCTCTCCTTTTTTAAAGTAGGTACATTTGTTTATACTAGGGGTGTCAAACTCAGCTGGCCCCACAAGCTGGATGAGGATAGCTGGTCTGGTCTGAGGGCCTGATCAGGACTGACCCTCTGCGCTATGTGTAGCACCCGCCACACCGAGTCCAGGCCACATGCAGCACGTGCTGACCCCAGAGCTCACAGTGTGCTCCGAATGGAACTGGCCTTGCATGCAGCACAGGGAATCCAGAGTGCAGGCTGCATGTGGTGCCCGGCTAGCTGGACCAGTCCCAGACTGGTCCCAGAGCTAACATTTGCCCTGTGCTGCAAGCCCGTGGGTTATTCCAGAGACCTACAAGCTGGATCATATGGCTCCATGAGCTGGAGCCAGCCCATGGGCTGTACATTTGACACTCCTGGTCTATGCCATGTGTCCAACAGTCATAACGCTTACCTGATCAATAATATTTTTTAAAGAGATCAACCTGTGGCATTTGAATCAAGATCTATATTTGCCACCAACCTGGAGGCCTGGGGTTAATTTGGGCCCATATGTATTTAGAACCTTTTACAGCAGAGACCTGCCAGTTCCTATGGTGATGAAGAATTGCTCCATCATTTCAATTCTCTAAGTTCTTATGGCCGCTGACTGCTCCTGGGATCTGGATCTGAGGGTTCAGTGTCAAAATGCATCAGAAGCAGTTCCTGGCTCGTTTTGATGATATGGTCAAGAAGCCTCAGTCTGGCCAGCCACAGCTAATTAGAAGAAATGAAAGTTACAGAGAACAAAAACTTAAAGCGCAATGTAAACAGCTGCTACTTAACTACCATCAATGGGACTGCACCAGTAGGCCTGTGCAAAGCGGCTAGTATTTGCTTCGGATTCAGATTTGGCCAATTCAGGGGACAGTGATTCAATTCAGTGATTCAATTCAGCTGAATCTGATTTGGAGATTTGGCTGCTCCCAAAGATTTGGCTGGGGATCAGGGGGCTCAGGGGGGCTGGCAGGGCCCCTCCCCTCCTCTATCCCTAGTACTTACCAGCTCGAAGTCAGCTGCAGCTCCCTGCTGCAGCCACCTGGGACTGCCTGAAACATCAAAGCTCTCCAAATCTTTGCCGAAGATGTGGAGAGCTTTGAATCAATTCGGACCTTTAAATTGGTCCCCTGATTCGATTCGGATTCAGAGATTTGGCCACCAAATTGGGCTGTATCTCCTCCAAATCAAATCACCACCCAAAGCTTTGCACAGCCCTATGCACCAGTAAAAAGAGTGATGCCAGTGAGAGAGCAGGGTAAAAGACTGGCACTTGATACTAGATGATGGGCACAGTATGGAGTCTAGATATACTTAGTAGGGGTGTGCGAAGCAGGCCCTATTTGATTCGGATTTGGCCCAGATCAGAGACAGTGATTCGATTCATTGATTCAGATCACTGTCCCTGATTAATTTGGCCAAATCTGAATCTTCAGATTCAATGCTGATTCGGAGAATCAGTGATTCAGCCATAGATAAAGCTTTAAATGTTTTTTCTATGTACCTCGAGGTACCAGCACAACTTGTGAATGCTGCAATGCTAGGGCACATACAGCGTCCCACAGGAGTGCGGGGGGGTCTTCTACATGTTCATGGCAAACCTGGAAATGGACTGGAAGTACTTCCAGTCCACTTCTGGGTCTGCCAGGGAGCACGCAGGGGGCCCCACCCCGCACCCTCCCTGGCTCAGCGATTGGCCGGGGGGGACCCAAGGTGCCCCCCAGACCCAGGAGGCACCAGTCACCAAACCAGGGCAGTGTAGGGGTCCCCCCGCGTGCTTTCCAGCAGACCCGGAAGTGGACTGGAAGTGCTTCTGGTCCTCTTTGGGGCTGCTGCCGAGCACGCTGGGGGGCCCCCCCACTTCATTCACCCCAGCATCACAGCACTCACAAGATGCCTGCTACCTAGAGGTATGTAGAAAAAACATGTAAAGCTGTGTCTATGTCCAAATTGCTGAATTTTTCCGAATCGATTCGGAGGGTTCCAATTCGATTTGAAGAGCTTGAAGGGTCCTTTGATTTGATTCAGATTTGGAAATTTGGCCACCAAATCAGACTGAATCTCTGCCGAATCAAATCAGGGACCAAAGCTCTGCACAGCCCTAATACAGTAAAAGTTCTGTAAAAGCTCCACTAACCAGCATGCCAGCTCGTAAGATAAAGTGAAACCGGAACTGCCCACCGTGGCACTTCCAGTTTCTCGGAGCCCCCACTGCTCAGCGCAAAGCAGCCTGCGTTGCCAAGCCCCCACGGCCCAGGGGCATAACAGGCTGCACGGGGCTGTGCAGAACCTGCCTTCCTGTCCCACAGGGCCCTGCAGTGGCGATGCCATGGGAGGGGCAGAGGGACGCCCCAGACACAGCATGAGAAGCGGCGGCCAGGGCTGCTCAATTAACCAGCATACTTTGTTATCCAGTATCCCCCATTCCCAGGGAATGCCGGATAACAGAGTTTTTACTGTATTTAGACCCAATGGATCAACAGGCAGCAGACAGGATCACTTTGAATCACCTCACAGGATCTAGGAAAGCTATAATTCTGCACGAACATCCTGGGATAAATCCCACAGTAGTGATGTTCAAGGAGAGGGCAGTAACTCAAGTTGTTGTTATCCATTACAGTTTACATGTGCTAACTCTGAGGAATGTTAGGCAGTATTAAAGTTAGCACATGCTGTGAGCAGTTGCACATTATGGGTAATACTCTGTCTTACGTACACAGCTCTGACTTGTGACTAGAGAGCTGGTGAGCAGGGGCGTGGGTAAGAGCTGCCAATCTGCCCTGTGGCTTCCTGGCTCTCTGGCTCTCCAGTAGCTCCCCACACACCCACCACCTGCTATGGCTCCTCAGTAGCTCTCAGCTCACCCCGCTCCACCCCCAGCTCCCTACTCCCCCGCAGCTGCCAGGCTCTCCCCAGCTCTCTGTCTGTCTGGGCAGTAGATTTCTTGATGATAGATCACCCATCTGGCAGGGAGGGGTGGAACTGGGAACAGTGCTTCCTGGGATACTGAAGGACCACAAATTGTTGGTATTGGGCCCTGTGGAGCAGACGGACATTACTGCAACACAGCCGCCTAATACCAGTGGGACATACTCTTCACCCAAAGAGGTATAACTTAGACATGCTCCGAGGACATTTAGCTCTTTTTTTTTTCCTGCCTTAAGGTATGGACTTTCCCATCTTAAGAGCATTTAACAGTTGGGAAAGGTAACAACTAACAACATCATCAAATTCAGAGTTGGATAGCAACCTGTCAACTCACCTGAGCACAGACCTCCAAATAAGGGGTTGTGCTGTGTGACTGGAAAGGTGAGCAAAGTTACCTCTTCATGGTCCTACAGACTGATCCACAAATTTAATAGTCACTGGAGGAAAGAAATGACCCTTCACATTGCCTTCCTTTCTGCATCTCATCAACATTTTCTGCTTGCATTTTAGCATTTATAATTGGCCCATCTGTCCTTCATGGACACTTTAAAATGGTTTATACATAGACGTATACCTATTAGCTTCCGAATTTGGACTAAAAGAATCACAAGCTGAGAAAAACGACCAGTTTGGTGACAATGAGATACATTTCCTCTACCTATTACAGAAGCTGCACGTATAGTTGGTTACATACAGTGGGGAGAGGCTCCAGAGGCTGCTTTCAAGTTTTCAAAGGCAAAGGGAGGAAAGAAACAAAGATCAAGAAATGATTGTGTGCCAGTGTAAGAGAAAAGAAGGAACTGACATGAAAAGGCCGAGTGACATGGAAAAACAGGCAGAGAGAGGGATGGAGAAAGTGACAAAGAAGAAATAGAGAGAAAGAAGAGAGGATAGAGACTGACATCTCAAAAGACTGAAAGGCAGACAGCTCCAGAGCAGTAAAAAGCAGCACAGGGAGAGGGGGAGGTGGAGTTTGCAATTGCAAAGTGAAGGGCACCAGAGGCTAGGTGTGAGCTGCAGCCATTCAAAGCCTTGCTCTGCACAAGATTAATGATAATAAGGCTCAGGCTGTGCATTAGAATATCACATTCATTACATTAACTTTTATCATCTGCTTTTTTTCCCTCCTCCTGTAACTACCTAGTTTTTAAATGTATTCCTGGTCAGCTTCCCCAGGGGATAGGGATTATTTCTCCAGTCTAAGGCGGTGGAAAAAATGTGAATCTGTCATCAGTCGTGGTCATGGAATCAACCTTTTTCTTTACTGTAATCCAAGGCAAACCCATCTCCACCTACCCAATGCCAGCAGCAGAAAGGACTAAATATCACCTTTTAGATGCATGCACTAGGGCCCTGATTCAGAAGAGCACGCAAATGTGTGCACCAGGCCATCCCAAGTGTTTAACCAAGTGCTTAGCCTTAAGCATGGGCTTATGACCCATTGGCTTTGATGGGACTTAAACATGTGCTTAAAAGGAGTCAGAGCCTAAGGACTTAACCCATCACAGCACTGGAGCTAAATGTGACATTGAGTTAGAGGAGAATACGGGGGCAGGAGGTGGTGGTATTATAATAAATAATAGGCCTGTGCGAGGTGGCTAATATTCACTTCAGATTCGGATGATTCGGGGGACAGCAATTTGGTGATTCAAATCACTGTCCCAAATCAATTTGACTGAATCTGATTCGGAGATTCAATCTCCAAATCACCCAGGCCCATCCCCAACCCACTCTCCCAGCCCAGCAATGGCTGCCCACCTGCCCCAGCTCCCAGCATTTTGAAGAAAAAAAACCCCGGCTCCCCAGGTGCTGCCGGGCAGGGGGTGATCCCCGCTGCCCCCCACTTCCCCGCACTGCATGGGGGGCTCTGCATGACCCCCCGGATCACCCCCCCCCCCCATGGCTGTCCCAAACCCCCCAGCTCCGGGCCCTTTAAGGAAAAAAACCTGAGAAAACCCCCCGGCATCACCAGTTCCTGGCAGCAGGGGGCGATCCCTGCTGCCCCCGCTGCCCTGAGCCATGTGGGGGGCTCTGCACAAGCCCCCCAAAGCCCCCAGGCCGCTGCAGGAGCTGGTGAGGCCTGGGGGTTTTCTAATTTTTTTTTCTTAAAGGGCTGGAGCTGGGGTGGGGGCAGCCTTGGGAGAACTGGGGGTTTGTGGGGGGATCATGCAGCGCCCCCCATGCAGCATGAGGCAGTGGGGGGCAGCAGGGATTGCCCTCCCATGGCAGCACCCGCTGAGTCAGGGCTTTTTTTTAAAGGGCCAGGAGCTGGGTCATGTGGGGGCAGCCAAGGAGGACTGGGGAAGCGGGTAGGGGATGGGGGGACTGGGGGAGCAAGCAGGGGATGGGGGCTGGCAGGGGTCCCCAGCACCCAAAGCTTCGCACAGCTCTGACAAATAACGTTTGTGTTTTTCTTACGCACAATCTTCCCAAAATTCACGAGTCCGACTCCCAGTACGTACCCACTGCAGTCCAACATACTTGTTGCCCACATGCCCTAATTTGTACCTCGTTACACACATATACCTTTCCCTTCAGCAAACCCAATAAACCGCAATAACCACTCCCACCCCATAAATCCTCTGGGGAAGCTGCTTCATAGCTTTGCTCTGTGCTGCTGAAAGTGTCCATGTTGTACCCCAGAAGTGACTCTATCATTGTGCAGGGGTTTGGGTTGTAGCTGTGTTGGTCTAAGGACATAGGCAGACAAGGTTCCTTGGGTGAATTTGATATCTTTTATTAGACCAACCCAAATGGTTGGAGAATAGTTATTAAGCAAGCTTTTGGGTTCAAAAACCCTTCTATCACTGTGATCACTTTATAGATTAACTGACAACCATAAAGTGCCTTGGGATGGAAAACATGCCATTTAAGTAGAGACCCAACCAGTAGAACTGGTTAAAAATGTGTGCGTGTGCGCTGTGAAATATTTCAAAAGAAATTTTAAAAACTCTGCTTTTTATGAAAAAAATCTTTCAATTTTTCAAAGAGGAAAACTTCCAAATCCAAAAATATATCTTCTACTTCCATTTTAAAGCAGGAATTAAAAAAAACAAAAAAACAAATATTTTCAATGAAACATTTGGATCTAAAATAGTTCATTTTTCACTAAAAAAAAATAATCTACAAAGTCTGAATGATAAATCTGCTCTAATTATAACTAATAGGATGAAATTTTAAAGCTTCCAATTAAAAAAAAACCCCAAAAAACCCCTATGTCTGAAATCCCATCTCTTCCCTTCCCTCCCCACCTTTTTTTAATAGTGGAGAAGCAGGTCATGAAAAATTAAATTGCTTTTTTCTACTCAGAAATAATGTGCATGTAAAGTTGTTTTAGGTGGAGGACAAATATAAATTGTTTGGTAGTTTTCTCAGGCCCAGATTCTACTGGAAAAGTATTGTCAGTATGTCCCAATGGTTCCCAACCTTTTTTCGCCATGACCCTCTGCTGTGAGCAGAGTGCAGTGGTGGAAGTGGCCCAGGAGCAGGGGCTGGGGAGCTTCTGGCACATGGTGCGGCTCATCATTTGTGTGTAGCACCACTGGCGTTGCCCCCACCACCCTCATTTGAGTCTCCCCGAGGTTGGGAACCACTAGTATATCCAACCAGTACAATATAACCACTTAGTCCTCTTGGTATAGACCAATGGTCTCCAACCTTTTTAAGAAGATCACTTTTTTAATTAAGTGACCTGGGTTGATACTGCAACCCAGGATCTACTGTGTGCACTGCCCCCTCCCACCCAGCAGGTCAGTCTGTGGGGAAGGGGATGGAAGACGGGGACAGATCGAGGCCCCCATGGTAAGGGAGGGAGTGGGGCAGAGGCAGAAGCAGGGGCAGGGGTGAGAGGGGTCCTGGCCAGACCAGGTGGTGGGAGGATTAGAGCCTAGGAGGCTCATCCAGGCACGAGGTTGGGGGGCTCCCGCCGCTGCATGCACCCCAGCCAAGGCCCGAGGGGCACGTGCCCCCCTGATCTGTGTGTAGGGCAGAGGTGGCTGCCGTTGCACACTGGGCTTTGTGCCCCGAGCCCTGCTGCAGCTGCCCCGGGAGCAGGGTGACACCATATGCATCCTGCCACTGGGCTGAGCTGCACCCCTTACCCACCCAGTGGCTGGACATATGTGGCATCGCAGCATTCCTGGGGCAGCTGCAGTGGGGCTCAGAGCACAAAGCCCAGCATGCAGCGGTAGCTGCCTCTGCCCCATGCACAGATTGGGGGGGCATGTGCCCCCCAGACCTCCGCTGGGGTGCATGCAGTGGCAGGAGCCCCACTGCATTCCTGGATGAGCCACCCAGGCTCCAATCCTCCCATCACCTGGCCTGGCCAGGGCCCCACTCATCTAGCAGCAGAGCATGGAGGGGGATCATCCCACTCACCCAGCCCAGCCCCGGTGGCAGGAGGTCTGGCTCAGCCCAGTGGCAACACACACATGACATTGCACTGCTCCCAGAGCAGTTGCAGCTCTGTATTTCAGTCTGGGGTGGCTGAGTACACTCATGCATGCGCACATATGTTCAGCCTCCAAGACTGAGATCAACTGTCAGAGGCTCCACGATCAACCAGTCAATTGCGATCAACTGGTTGGTGACTACTGGTGTAGACATAGCTCATAGTAGCAAAACAATGATTTTGCTACTATGGCGTATATCAAATTAATAAAAGGTCTTTTATGCTGATGTAATCATATCTATTCCTTTTTATCAGTGTAAAAATGTCATTAAAGATGACAGCCCTATCTGATACTACTTCACCAAGGAAATTTTTTCTACAGTAGACTTGGCTTGGGCTTTCGTTGAAGGTATGAAGATTTTAAATTTGTAACAAAAATAGTTTTTCTTCTACCTGCTTGTTAGGCATTTGAGTTGAATAAGCATTAAGGGAAAAACCAGAGACTTAAACATCTGAATAAAAATTGCTTCATTTCTTATCAACTTATTATGTTCTAGAGGGGTATCCTTATGCACACTACGTTATTCCAAGTAGGTGATTTCTTAAACCAGAAATAAGGTAGTAATGTCTACACATCTACACAGTGCCACAGTGAACTGGAAAGAGTGAATCAGCATAAGTGTGGACAAACTGGGCACATCTATATGTTGTTTTAATGCTCAGTAACCTATTTTTCTGCACATTAAAACGTCATGTAAAAACCCATGCGATTACACTAATGCTCCATAAAATAGACTACTGTGCATTAAGCATCACTTAAAAATTGTGCTCATTCATTACTGTGCATTAAGGCAGCCTAATGCATATTTCTTTAGTATCTCACACTGGGGTAGAGACAGAAGTTACACATAAACCAGTTTAAGTCATCAGAAATTTGTTTAAACCTGTAACAGAACAGAAGTTCAGTGCACATAAACCAGTTTAAAAATGGCTGAAACTGTTTTAAGATAAACTGGTTAAATGTAGTATCAGACTTAATTGATTTGGGTCAAACTGGTTTAGGAAACTTCTGTCCCGGACCCCTTCCTGGTTTAAGTTAAATCAGAGTCCCCCAGCAACTCAGCATGCTTTCCAGCCCTGAGCTGGGCTGGGCTGGGCTGGGCTGGGCTGGGCTGGGCTGTCTGCTCCAGCAGAGAAAGTTTGGCGGGGTAGGGAGGCAGGGACTGCCCCCTGCAAGAAAATCCCAGCTAGGGTCTGGGGCCAGGGAGCAGGGTAAAACCCCCCTTCCCCTGTGTACAGAGTCACCCTGCTAAACTTACTGTTGGCTGCAACTGTAGACTACAAATCCCAGACACACCTGGAGACAGGAAGAGGAAGTGATGAGCAACCCTCAAGTGTCCTGCTGTTGTGATTCTGGACTGCAAATCCCAGAGACCTCGGGGGCAGCAGGAAGAGGAAGGGAAAACACAGCACATGCTGGCTATGGGCTAGAGAGCCACATGTAGCACCCCCCAGCTTCTGGCTGGAGCCACTGCAAGTATGTGGCTGCAAAAAGTAAATGTCTGTTCATTTGTTAGTCAGTTTAATCTCTGCAGTTTAGCCCAACCTGCAAAGACTGAATCAATTCAGCCTCAGGCTTTTTGACTGTCTGCATTTAACCTAGAGGTACTAAATTTGATGCACATTAGAAAAGGCGCCTTAATGCATGTGTAGATGCACCCACTGTCAGTTATCAGTGTTGTTTAGCCCCCACATGGTTTCAAGTGAATGTGAGTACATTGCTTCTGTCTTTGGAAGCCACCTATGCAAAGCAACATGGCATGTTTTAGACTGGGGTGGCCAACCTGTGGCGCATATGCCACAAATGGGCAACCTCTGTGTGTGGAACATGGTAGATCAGGGGAGGAACAGGCAGCACAGATAGATGGTAGATAGGGTAGATGCAGAAAGCAGAGTGGCAGATCAGGTGAGGGGGATTGGAATGGCACTTGCAGGTCACCTGCAAATGTTAAAAGGAATATTTCAGCTGAAGATCAAGAAAAGCAGTAAGTATTTGCCTGTGGGATAGACTCCCAGGGAAAGCAGCTGAAACAACATCTCATATCATATTTAAAACTAGAGCAGACAGTCAAAAATGAGTAAGAAGAAACAATTCTGTACTGGCCAAGAAATTGACTCAATAGAGTGCAGTTGGTTTTCTTTTCCCCATATCCAGACTGAATGATCAGACAATGCATGACCCAAATCCTGCCAACTCTTAAGTATGTGCGTAAGGTTACTCTTGCAAGTAATTCTATAGCAGCAGGTAGTTTCAGGATCAGAGCTACATTTGCATGAAAAGAATTCATATGTTCTTTAGAAGGATGAGAGCTAAGATGATGAAGATGATGATGATGAATCATCACTCCACAAATTTAGCCTCTGTTACTCAGCATGCTTTCCTCTAATGGACCCCCTGTTCAAAGTTATCAAGCAAAGGCAGGTTTTGCAAGAGCTCAGGGTGCTGGGTGCACACTGGCTGCTGAGATCTTTTGAAACTCTGGCCCTCTTTATTATTATTTTTTTGCCCTTGTTGTTTTTTTGCTTCCATGAGATTAACCAAATACTGAGTTGCTACTGTTCAAAATCCAAGCCATGTTAGTTAACCCTGACTGGACACTTAAATCACATGGTGTCCATTTCATGACTGGATGAGCATGAGTCTCCCTAGTCAGCATGAGGCACTGGAAGGAACGTATAAAGAGGATTAAGGAATTCTAGACTATTTCAAATCTTTTCCTTCCAGTGTTGCACGTGTCTGAGGCTCCATCATGGAGGTACCAATGAGATTAGGTTCCTTCAAGATGTATTGGTTGGGTTTAAATTTAATTAACTTCCAACTTTACCACCCACCTCATTGTAGCTTGTGCACTTCACTGTGCTGGGGCTTGGTCAGGTTACAAATGGCATTATGTGATGTGGTGGCCCACACTAGCAGGTCCTGGACTTCATGCTCCTGAGGACCCTGCCAGCCTATGTATTGTGTTCCTACCTCTCCACCTTCATACTCCCTGCATGAATACTCAGATCATTCTGCTTCCTCCACTGTCCCCACTCACAAGCTCACTTCTCCTGCCAGTACTGTCCCCTGGCCTCTAGCCACGCTCCCCACTGACCCGCCAGTCCTACCATCCATCCCCATCCTCCCATGCATTCCTTTTCTCTTCTGCACCCCCAGTACCTTCCCCTGCCTTCAGCTCCCATATTCCTTCCATCCCACAAACACCCCTCATCTCTTTCCACCATCACTGCACCCATGCCCCAACTTCTCCTCCAGCCCTCCCCCTACCCCCCAGTGCCCCAGCACCTCATTACCAGGCAGGCCTATTGGCAGCTAGCAGAGAAGAGCTGCTGCAGCTGGAGTTTGCAGTTAGCATTGACAAGCGCTGATAAGGCAGGTTTTATTGGCACTGAGACGCTGTCAGATGGGAAGTCAGCGTTACATTTTCATTTCATTCACCTCATTGCAAGAATGAAGTGCGCTTCATGTCAGACCTGTCATCAGACCCTCACGCTTCCTCCTTACGCTCCCCCTCCCATCGCTTTAGTTTTCTTTCCCAATCCACTTCTCTCCCCCTCCCTCCCTCCCTCTCTCTCTCTCTCTCTCTCTCTCTCTCTGTCTCCATACTTCTTAAGCATCCCTCATTCCGACCATCATATTTCCCACTCGGTTTTCATTTTTCACTTCCCTTCCACCCCTTCCAGGCTTATCCACCAAGACTTCCCAGCCTTCAGAAGGATCTAGCAGTAGTCCCAGCTTGACGCCAAAAGAATCCACCATCTTCCAGAAAGATCTACCAATCCTAACCCCTTTCTAGAGTTATCTCCACCCTAAAGATGTCTAAGAGCCCCACTCCTTTCCAGAATTACATGCCAGACCAAGCCTGCTTTCACAATGACACAACAGCTCCACACCCATTCCAGAAAACCCACCAATCAGACCGTCCAGAATTATCCACTACTACCCCCCCCCCACCCCGAAGTATCCATCATCCTTTCCTCTCATCCAGACTGGGACACCAATGCTGCCTCTTCTCTGCCAAAACTATCCATCAGCTCTACCCCCATCCCAAAATTATCCATTAAGTCAAATCCCACCTCTAGAACTATCCAGTGACCCCACCTTCCTTCTGCAACTATCCATCAGCCCGTATCATCCCCCCATTAAGAACCTTGCTACCTCCAGCACCACAATCACTCTCCTCTCAGTCTTTGTCACAGCCGAGCCCAGCGCCAGCCACACCATAGCACTGTGTGAGGGGATTGCATTTCGTATGCATGGTCTGGGATGTTCTGGACTCTCCAGCCAGTAATTTGCTGATTGGAAAACGTTCCAGATAAGGGGATGTGAAAAGAGAGGAGGGAGGTGGCAGGTTGAGGAGGCTGGGGGGAGGGATGGGATGGGAGTTCTCAAACTGAGAGTCCTAATACCAAGCATGTGGCCATATATTATTTTAATAAAGCCGGCACATCCTGCACTCACGACAGCTGCTGTTCCCCTTCTCTCATCCTGTGGATCTCATTTATTCCTCATTAGCAAAATCACCTGTTTGTCAAATAGGGACAGATCTGTAAGACATTAAATTGTGCTGAGGCTGACAGGGGCCTGGGGAACAAGGGAAAGAGAGAGCAGAGAGGCAGGAGGGAGGGAAAAAAGCCAGAAAGCCCAGGTCTGCCATGGAGGCTGAAGCCAGAACTTTAAGCAGATCTTGCTGGCTAGGTTGGGGGGAAGGGGGTGTTAATATGTGGCATCTTGTAGGTTTTCTCTCTTTTTCTATCTGGCACTTGAAAGGTTACATTCAGTGCTAGCTCTTGCATGCTAAGCCCCATACACACAGCAGGAGTTTAGGGCACCCAGCACCTCTTTCAGTCAGTATCCATATTGCCTACTACTGAGCAACTCTGAGCTCAGAATTTAAGCCCCTGCCATTCCCACAAGCCTAATTCTTTCATGCCCTGCAACCTGCACAATCATTTGCAACCATGTCTGAGTGGGTGTAAACACCACTGGTGCAGAATGATGACAACTCTCATCCACCTCACTCTAGAGTGAATGGCTGCATTAGGACTCAGGCATGACAAATCATGTCTATTGACTTGAATGGGGAAGTACAAAACTCAGGACCTCTTCAGAAGAGATCTTTGGGGTTTGGTCTTCCCAGGCACTGAGTGGCCCTGTGGAGAAGCCAGGTCAGAGATGAGTGGGAAATGTTTCCTGGTCCACAAAAATGGTCAGGATTTCAATATTTTTCCTCCATCCTAACATAAAAGTCCCAAATCTCACATATTTACAAATGGAAGAAATCCAACAGTAGTTTGGCTGGGATCACTTGAAACATTTTCTTTGGACATTTATTCATTAAACACAGATTTCAATGTTGATCTTTTTATTTAACTTTATCTTATGTATCCAAAGGAAAATACCTTTCAAACTAGAAAAGATGGTATTGCTTGTGGTGGAAATGCTGGAGTGAAATGCTCTGATTCTTTTAAAACTGGTTCTCAAAATTCTTCAAGTAAAACAAATGTTGCCCAAGCCAACCCTTGCCCAAAGTTTGGGTTTTGACACATCAATCTTATTTTCAAAAGATTCCTGATCTGCACTCTGCAAGTCTCCCAGGGCTGGTGAGAGCTGTCATGCATCCTCTTGGGTGCTGTGGTGTTGGTCTTTCTCTATTCCTGGCCTTTCCCCTGATAGTTGATATTGTACTTGGGGAGAAAGCAGGTTCCCAACCAGGCTTTCCAGTTCACTGGAAATTAAATTTCTTTTCTATTTCATTTCTCTCCAGTTAAACCAACACAAGCATTTCTGGAGACCTGGATTTTCCTTGTACCCTGCAGCTCCTTCACCAAATTGACAGTCTTGTCAGTATCCCCGCAAATAGCAGCAGCTGGAGAGGTCTCCCAGGGTCGCTGGCTTTGGGACAGACCCACCAGGCACATCTGTCCCAGGGCCGGTACCCTGCCATTTCCATTGTCCCCAACCCCGAGGCAGATGTACCCAGGAACCCTGCTTCGGATTTGGTCAAAGCTCACTGAAGCCAAGATGTTTCAAACAAAACATCTCTGGCTTGGTGAAACTGGCATTTCTCCATGAAAGTTTATTTCATCAGAAAATTTCCAGGCAGCTTAATTAGAGAGTTCCTCTCACAGGGCTGTCAGGAAGGCAGGGCAAGCAGCAGCTCAAACCCTGCTCCAGTATCCCAGTTTCAGCTACATCCCAGGCATCCATAGGCACTTTGGAAATTAGCATTGGCTTAGTTAAGTGCAAGTCCCCATGTGAGCACTCTAACGTCAGACACTTTTAGCCCCAAAATAAGTGTCCACACAAGCATCTGGGCAGGTGGAACTGAGTTGGTTTAAAATCCCAGCTTAAATTAACCCGATGCCACTCTTCATGCTGACAAGTCCTGCATCCTGATTGCACTAGCATCAGTCCTACTGGCACGTCATATCTCCCGCATCTGCGCCCAACGCCCCTACCACTAAGGATTGGAGTGTGGGCTGGATTATTATTCCAATCAGAAACCAGGACTTTCTGTAACACCTCTAAGAGAGGATGTGAACTCTCTCTCCTGTTCTTTCCATTATTTTTCCTCTTCCTTCCCATACTTTTCCCCTTCCTTCCTTCATTTCAGCTCTCCTACCTCCATCTGTCCCTCACTCTTCTTCTTGCATTTTCCTCTCTTATTATCTTTCCCTTTATTTTCTTGTCTTTTTTCTTTTACTTCTCCTTCCTTCACTTTCTTTTTTCTACTTATTTTTCTCCCTGTCTCCTCCTCCATTTTTCTCTTTCCGCCCATCCCTCCAACCATCTATCTCTCCTTGGTCTTTTGAATCTTTTTCTCTTGTGCTTTTTCTATCATTTTTCCTCTTCCACTACCCTATTCATTTTCTCCCTCTCTTTTCATCTCCCACCCACTGTCTTTCTCTCTACACACTACATGCATGGTATTTGTCTGTGGGTCTCTCCCTCTGAAAAATATAGAAGCCCTGAGATGAAGCTTCTCTTCTGAGGTGTTCATGCAGAAGGGATGGATGAAGAGTTTGCTGCTCATAACCTTTTAAAAATGACATTACCCTCTCCACTAAGGAAATGATGGATTTCTGTTATTGTTGTTGCTGAAATAACTACCAGGAGAAATAGATCAAGGGATATTTCTAAGATGGAGAAATATGATATTGCAACACAGGGGTATTTCCTTTAATTCCTCTTTTACTCTACTTCTAAATTTAGGGTGAAGTCCTGGTCTCTTCAAGTCAGTGACAAAACTCCCATTGATTTCAAGTTGCCAGGGTTTTACCATCTGCTGTGACTTCCCCAAAGGTTGGTTTGAACTCCCATAGCTAAAGATAGAGATAAAATACCAGGGTTGGCCTGGACACCTGTCTCAGTAGGGCACAAAACCCACTGTAAGACTGTCCCCGAGTGCAAAGGCTTCCTAGGCCTGTGTCAGGGTAACTCTTCCCAAAGAAGAGGATGCTAAGCTGGAATCCAGGGCCAATGCATGAAAACAGGGAATAACTGAGAGAAACCTGCATTTCCTGCAGCATATCTGCCATGGACAGTTCCTTGAGTGGTTTCTTTCCTTTTTTATTTCCATCTGGGAAGAGTAAACCTCAGGGGAGAGAAGGGGCTGTCAAGAGTCAGTCACCTTGACTTGATTCCATAGGATTTTACATATTATTTAGACTTAGAAAATAAAGTCCCTGTTCCCTCCTGTTTCACTCGCATCACTGGAAAACATAGGCAAGCCATACCGGCATCTTGCACTTGTAGCATCCCAATCTCCCATGCAGAGGGCATTGCAATAAGCCAATTTCAGGGTGCTGTTGAAAGGAGGTCTGTGCCAAAGCCAGGCATTGCCAGTCATCACTTACCAAGGCTGACACTTCTAGTGGTCCAACACTGCCAGTCACTGCTGGGAAGGGCTGACCCTGCCAAGGCTCACTCCTTTTGCTGGAGAAAAATCAACAATTAGTGGTACATGCTAGGGTTGGATCCTGGCCCTTTTGCTCAGCTGCAGGGGTGGTTGCACCTGGAACAAGGTAAAGGAATTCAAGAGCTGTTTAAAGCTTCACTGGGGACTGAGTCAACGCCTGCCCCTGGAGCCAAGTTGGAGCCAACCACACAACCTCCACGGTCAGGAGCACTGGACAGAGCAGCCAGGGCTGAGGACTGACCCCCAGGGTCAGGAGGAAAAGAGAAGGAAGGAGACTAACACTACATTTCTTCAACTAAGATTCAGGCCAGCAATGCAGCATCTGTGTGTCTTGTGTGGGGAGGGGGGCAGTAATGATCTTTGGAGAGCAGCCCCCACCCATCCCAAAGCCCATCCCAGCTCTGTGCTGTAGCAAAGGAAAGATATCATGCTTCCCAGCTTTGTGGGGGGGGAACTCCTGCCAGGCCATCCCCAAGGCTTTAAACAGCAATGCTCAGCTGTGCCTGAGGAGGGGGCCGGGGCTTGGGGGAGAGGGGAGAAGCATTCCCAGATGAACTCCTCCGCTATCTCTCCCCCTTTCTGAGCATCTCTCCCAGAAAGCGGATGTATATTTTCCGTGCACCTTTCATCCTTTGCAGAGTTTAGATAAATCTCTCCCCACCACCACAACCACTGCCCCCCCCCCTTCCTCCGCTCCCTCCACAGCTGAAAGTCATCAGGCCTAGCTAGGTCTTCTCCCACTTATGCAGCTCATGAATATTTAACAGCATCTGCTCTGGAGGCGATAAAGCCTACCAATCCTTGACAAATATGGCCTAATCTTTTCAATTTCGGGGTGCAAATATTCCTTCTGAGTCCTGTTTGTCACCTAGATTAATGACCGTGGGTCCCATAATCCTTTGGTGCTAATTCAAGTGGTGGCTAGCAGGAGTGTTGACGGCAGAAGGATGCTGGGATACATATGAAGGAGAGATTACTCACTTGAGGTTTCCTTATAGGAGGGTTTTGTCTCTTGGTTGTTTTTCCTTCATACCAGCTGAATATTCAGTCTGGATTTGGCACTGGGGGCAGGGGAAGGGGATGGAGGTCTGCAGGTAACAATCTAGCCCTCAACTCTGCCTTCTTCTTCTTTTGCCCAGAGTCCCAGGGATTTGCAGTTCCATGTGCTGGATTTAGAGACCCCAGTCAAAAACTCAGTTCCAGACATGTACTCAGAACTCAGCAGGGAACAGACCCAGGCACCAGTTACAAAAATGTGCTCAATTTGGACCAGGTCTAGGGAGGTTTTTTAAACAGGACTCAAGTCTGAAAGCATTTAGTTTTGACCATCACAGAGATTTGTGGTTTAGATCCCTGTCTGGTGACTGAAGGATGGGTTGGGATCTAGGAGATCTAGCCTGTTGCTGGTTGAAATTACTAGCATGTATCATACAAGAATGAAGCCACTCATTCAGCAGCAGTCTTGGGAGAAAGAGTCTATTGAGGGCCAGGCTATTGGTTCCAGGCTGCTGGACTTAGCCCTGCTCTATCCCAGAGCCATACTTCACTGTGTGCTTTTTGTGACTCAGTGCTGCAACCCGGGTTCTTCCACATCCCCCACCTAACTCCTAACTGGGACACAATGGGCCTACAGTCATGCTGAGTTTCCCTGCACCAATGCTTTTGAAGAATCACTTACTTGTACCAGCTCTGTGAGCTCCACTCAGCCTGAATTTCTGTGTCATGCCTCTCAGAGTTATCTGCTGGGAGACATATTGGTGAGCTCCAGCATAGGCGCTGTTCACGCGTTCCTCTGGATCAGCTGTGACCCCAGACCTGCACCTATGCTAGCAGCAGAGACTTGGAGGAAACAGGGAAGATAGTGGCTGAGCCAAGAGTGCTGAGAATCACAGTGAGGAATGAAGCTGACCAGCCCTTTGGCTGCATGGGTGCTCAGAGATCCTGGGCTAGCTGGAGTCTGTGCAGGTAGCAGCGTAGAAGTGACATCTAGGAAAGAGCGCCAGAAACTACTGTAGTCCCAGCCTCTTCCTACTAGAGTCTCCGTGGAGAACACTGCAGGGGGGCTGGCTGCAGAGCAAAAGGGTTACAAGGCAGTTCAGAGAGAACATACCACGAAACACTGGACCATCGCACCATCTGGGGCATGCAGCCCTTTCAGCAAATGAGACCAGTATGGGTTTTTTTTTTTTCTTCTTCCCCCAGCTGAGAAAAAGAAAAATACGGAGAGAGCCAAAAATCAATGCTGGAGCTGATCAGCACTATTGACAACTCAGCTAAGGGGGCTGACTGCTCCTGTTCATTGCATCAGAATGCGCGGGCAGCTCTGTTCTTCCGCTCCAATGCAGCGAGAGCCTTTCAAGAGGGACATTCTTAACAGGTCTAAATATAGCCAAGTGTCAGCGAAAGCATTAATGGCCAGCCAGAAATCGAAGATTTGTTATTATCTAGCAGTGGAACAATAGCATGGCTGGTGTATTCATCACTGCCCTGGCCCTGTGGGGTGGAAATATGTTGAGATTGCAGATTATTTATTTATATTGGGCAGATGGGGGTATTAATGGCCAGCAGGAAGGACTCTTGTTCTCTCGGCTTGCGCTCCGTTTAAAGGCGAGAGGAACCGAAACGTCCAGGGGCTTTAAAATCAACACTGTGATTTTAAAATCAACACTGTGCTCAACTACCTCAATTTACGCCATTTGCAGATCTGACCCCTTGGGTTTCAGACTATCTGTGGTTAGGGGCAATGATTGTTGCTAGTGGAGTTGGCCAAAATATTTGTGAGGAAATAGCATTGTTGAAATACATGTTTCATCCAAGCCAAAATGCTTGTTTGGAAATTTGTCAGTTTAGGGCAGTGACTCTCAACCAGGATGATGCAGCACGCTGGGGTGCCTTGACATCCTTTCAAGTGTGTTGTGAGGTTCCACGCAATGGTAGCACTATTGAGTGGGCATACGTGATACACAAGACAAACCCAGAGATTTAAGGTAGGAATCCATAGTGTTGAATCCATAGTATTGAAAGTCTTGTGGGTTTTCTGAGTTCTTTGCGACAGAGAAATTGCTTTATTCTTTTTTTCATAATCATAAGCGAGTGAAAACTAAGAGCTCACATTTTTCAAGGGGTGACTTGAGAACTACTAAAAAGGTTGAGAACCACTGGTTTAGAGAAAGTTTCTGATGAGAGAGTATGTAAGAGCCAGGGCTTTCTGGGAACCTGAGAGAGGACAGGAAAAGACCAGCACAAGAAAACAATCTTGCTGGTTCATGCATGAATGTCATGCTTATCACCCAGACATGGTGGGGTCAGTGATTAGAAACTGAGGGTCTACAACACCGTAGGTCCAGAAGCCAAGTTGAAGGTCACAGTAGCAGGTGTCAGATTGACTCTGAGGGCTTGTGCCAGGAGATCATGTGAGTCAATGTCCAAGGACAGGTAATAGGTCAGGAGCCAGGAAATCCAACACATAACACAATATAGGCTGGAGGTTTTGAGGCAGAAGTGAGACCGGAGCAGGGCATAAGATAGAGGCAAGACAGGAGCTAGGCACAGGCAAGGTAGGACGGTTTGAGGCTGCAGCAAGACAATAACAATGCAGAGGTTGAGCACCAGGAGGTCCAGGACAGGAGCAGGAGTACCAGAGTCAGGCACAGAGGCCCACAACAGGAATACCAGGAGTAGTGTTACAGGGACAAAGCTCTGCAGGAAGTGGGAGAGTTTTATATCCCTCCAGTCAGGGCCTTGAGGCTCCCATTGGTTCCCCTGGGTCCCACGATCCCTCACTGGGAACCTTGCATGAAGGCCCAGGCTGGCATCCAAATAGTTGCTTGGTGGTGCTGCAACCCAGGCCTCTGGCCATGAGCCCGTAAGACCTGGGTTTGAGTCCCGGGGGTTGTGAGGATGAATGTGTCCATGTAAAGCTGTTTCAGCCAAACATTCCAGTGGGGGCAAAAACACGCGTGAATGTTGTCACAGCATGCAGTAACTGCCCTCGCTCAGCCAGACTTAGTGATGGAATAACCTCAGAAGGCTCAGCCTGGGGCAATTCAGATCAGCACCAAGACTGTGGCTGTTTACTAGAACCAGGGGTTAGCCGTTGCAGGACCATTACACTGGCTCAGACATGGCCCATCTAATCCAGGAACCTGACTCCAGCAGTGGCAAATTCTGGAGGCCTCAGTCCTGAGGGGAAATCATGCCTGGTGGTAAGGTATGGTGGAAGGCTATTCCATGAAATAGACTTTCCACTTGTCCACAGAACCAGGAAGGACAGAGGTTCACAATAATGGGCAGAGAATTGATGAATCACAAGTGGAGCTGCTTATAAACTTCTTACCAAAAGGGGGTGATCTTTCTCTTTGTTTTTGGTAGCACCCAATGATTTGTCAATGATATAGACATTTTCTTGGAAAAAAAATTGTTCTTGTCTGAAAACATTTTGGTAGAAAACTGAAAAATAATGGATCTTGGCAAGAAGAAATGGTAATGTTTTAATTTTCAGTGGCCAAAACCCAACACCAACAATAAAAAGTTCAGAGAAAATTTTCAACCAGAAAAAAATGGATCAAAATGTATTGGGAGCTGGGGGGAAGCACATCCTGATCAGCTTTAACCCCAAGCTTCACTTCAGGTTCATCTGAGGCATAGATTCATAGATTCATAGATGTTAGGGTCGGAAGGGACCTCAATAGATCATCGAGTCCGACACCCTGCATAGGCAGGAAAGAGTTTTGGGTCTAGATGACCCCAGCTAGATGCCTATCTAACCTCCTCTTGAAGACCCCCAGGGTAGGGGAGAGCACCACCTCCCTTGGGAGACCATTCCAGACCTTGGCCACTCGAACTGTGAAGAAGTTCTTCCTAATGTCCAGTCTAAATCTGCTCTCTGCTAGCTTGTGGCCATTATTTCTTGTAAAAATAGTGGATTCAGTTCTTGTGTCCTATTAACTGATTCCTACACCTGCTGCTTGTTTCTAAACCTAGTAAAGCCAAGCTGGATAATTGGCTTAGGGTAACCGTGATACTGTTTCCAGTAACACTGACCACAGGCAGTAGCATTTGTTTCCTGAGGACATCAGGTGAAAAGCAAGATGGTGGCACTCACTGTAAAGAAAGTAGATGGATGGTGTCTGGGAAAACCATTGTGAAGAATGGCAGGGGAAGAGCCATGCTCACATCCCTGAGAACTGGTTTTGCACTCCTCATATACCAGACTTTTCATTGGCTTCAAGACCTTTTATTTCTGACTACAGACCACAGGATTTGGCCACATGGGTTGAGAAAAGAGTGCAAAGGAGGGGGACACTTGTGTGAACAGCAGCAATGCAGTGTTCATATAAGACAAAGCCAGGCAATGTCAGGAAAAACCATGGGGTCTGTTTCTCAGCTCTACCCCATCTGGTAGCCGGACAATCTCTAGCAGCCTCTGCCAAAACGTAAGAAAGTATTGGAACAAAAGCCCATTGAAATGGCCCTGGGGTGGGCAGGGGGAGTTTGTGCATGCATGCAGGTGGGTGGGTATTAGTAACCTCCTTTCTAATCTGCTTCCCTCCCCACACTATGCTCCCACCACTGAAAAAAAATCTAAGTCAAGGTGATGTCAGGAGCATCAGCCAGGCATGCAATTCCTCTGCCCCTCACAACAGCCCTGCTGGAATGCACAGCCCTGCCAGGGAACAGCTGGGTTTCCAGCACTCCAGCTGCAAAGCCATCATCAGAGGGAAAAGTCAGCTTCCCTTCCAAAGAAGGATCCAAAGAGCAAACAGCTCCTTTCTCTCCCCCTCTCTGCAATATCACTTCTCTCCAAATTCCTCCTGCTCCTCAATTTCCCACCTGGAGTGGCCAATGTCTTTTGTGCTTTCTTGCCCTTGAGTTTTCTCCCCACACAAGTAGTTTGATGGTGGTTTTATTCTTCTCTTTTGCTTGCATGCCTCTGCTTTTCTGTTCCCTTTTTTCTCCCTTTGCTCTTTCTTTTTCTGAGCTGAAAGGACTCACTGAGCAAGACTCATGGAGAGTTGTCCCCATGAAACAGCAAAACCCCAACTAATTAGATGGAGACTCTGGAGTAGGCTCTGTTTGGATTCATTTGTATTCCAGCAGATGCTAAACCTCACTGTTTCAGGGGTTGGGATTTCGACAGAGGCTACATGGAAACAAAGCAAACAAACATGACACCGAGGGGCTTTGCTGTGGCAAGGCATCCTGTTGAACAGACGCCAGAACTGAAAGGGGAAAGGGACTTGAAAAGCAGGGGGCTGCTTGGGTCTGTTTCACCACAGGACACTTGCACCGTGGGGACAAAGGCAACCAAATTACTCATGGGTGTTGCCAACATCCCCCAGCTCAAGGGCTCAGGGGGCTGGGCTGTCCCCTCCTGCTGCGTGTGGACTTGCCAAGTTTCCTTGGTGAAGACCAGGTGGCCTCTTCTTTGTGGCAAACAATATCCCCAGTTCCTAGCACAAATCTGATCTGGTGCATTTGAATGAGGCTTATGGCTCAGGCTGCGCTCCTCTCACCTCAGATGTTCCTGCCACGTGAATTGCTTCTGAATGTTGGGAGAGAGCAATTCATTCGTGATCCTCAACAAGGCAGTGTTGTGTGAGGCAATGCACAGGACTGAGCCAGAGAATCCAGGGTCCCATTCCTGGTGCTAGTACTGCCTCCCTCTCTGACAAGGGCTAATTACAAAAAGCCAGCCTTCACTTCAAACTAACCACAGAATCAGGGTGCCTATGGGACTGGAGACAGCAGGGGTCTGGGTCCAGAGGTGGTTGATACTCAATGACTCCCTCTGAAATGGATGGTGTCCAGTGCATCCTTCAAAATGAGCCCCAGTATCTCCCACACTGAAGGCAACCAAAACCCAGTGGCCACTTTGGAGCTGTTTGGTCTATCCCACTCTGTGTCTCAGTTTCTCCACCTGTAGAACAGGGATAATGATCCTGATCTCCCTCCCACAGTGAGCTGTAAGCCTGAATTTATTAGTATCTGTAATGCATTAGAGATCTTATATTTCATTGAGTTTAAGGCCAAAAGGGATCCTTCAGTCTTGTAGTCTGACCCACATGTGAGCATGTTAAAAGTGTGAAGTAGATTCAGACTCTACAACTGCTCCTGCTCTTCTTTTACATGCACTCATATATTCATTGCTCTGTCAATAGATTCTATTCCTGACTTTCAGGGACCAGCTTCTTCTGAGAGCCAAAAGGAGAATTCACTCTCCAAAACCCTTCCTCCCACTCCTCACCATCTTTCCTAATCTATAGCATGGCTACCTTCTTCCAGAAGAAAGGGAAAAATTTCCATCCACCTTAGCAAAACTGCTGTATCAAGAGTTCAAGTCAGAACACTGTGGTCTCCTGAAGATAGTTTCTCAGACAGAGATTGGACTTGTGAAGGATCAGGAATGCATCACAGTTTCCTTACAAAGATGTTTATGATTAATTTGTATTTAGGTTGGACCGAGACATTGCATTTGAGATCCAGGCATATTCAGACACACAGTGAGAAAAAGTCCCTTCCCTCCAGAGCTTCTCAATTAAATGGGTAAGACTGAAAGAAGGTGGGAGGGCAACAGATACAGAATCAGGAATAAAGTTACCTGCCCAAGGTTGTACAGAAGTGACAGAGCTGGAACCAGAAACTTTCCCACCTAGCTCCAAATCTAATGCCCTGCATACTAGGCCACATCGTTTTCCATTTGCCTTGCTTTGATCTTATCTATAAAGACAAAAACCCAGCCACACTGTGAGGACAAGGAGTGAAGGGAGAACAACGGTGTTCCAGCATGATCCTCCACCAGGCTGCCATTGTATGAGGAGATGGCCTTAGGTCTCCGTGTCCTTTAATTCCTTTGCAGTCTCCCTCTGCCTCCCTAGTGAAGTTAATGTTTGAACTTCCATCCCCTCCACCAGCTGCCAGTGCCCTCATCCTTAAGCATACTCACCTGTGTAGATGTAATGTTTGTTTTGCTCCTTAAGACAAAGGGAAAGGACATGAGGGATTTCTCTGCAATGAAGCCAATGCAGGTGGGACACACTCGCCTACCTGACCCTGTGGTTGGAGGCTCTAGGCCTATTGGGCTGGGCCCTGCAAGAGAGGAAGAGCAGGGCCTGAGTGTATATATAAACAACCTGAATGGCTCCCAGTCCCATCTCCATCTCTCTCCATCCCTCTTCCTGTCTTCTCTCCGTCTGCCTGCCACCTCCCTCTGTCTCTTCCTGACTGACTGCCTCTCCCAGCTCTGCCCCCCGCCCCCCTTTTCTCCAGTCTGTGGTGCTGCCTGTGACAGGGAGCCTTTGGAGAAAGATGAATTGAAATGACACGCGAGCTCCAGCGTGACTGCTGGGGTGATGCATGGGGAGCCGTCACTCGCTTTCTGTAGTGAGCAATACAGATGAGATGCTGACCCGCCTTGCAAAGGGGTCAAGGACGTTTGAAGGGCACTGCAGCTGGATCCATAGGAGAAAAGAACAGGGAGGAAAAGAGTTTCCTCTCTCCTGTCCCTTTCCTTCTTCACTTTTCTTTTTTTTATTTTGCCTTTCATGTTTCTTCAGATGTATTATCAAACCTGGTGTATTGCTAGCCCTTGTGTTTTTTGCTGTGGGTCTCTCTGGTGGGGGCATAGCAGTGCCAACTCGCTCCCACAGTCCCTGGCTACCTCTCTCTTAAAAGCACCTTGCAGATATAACCAGGTACTTCTAGCACAGGCTCCCCAAATCCTTGAGAAGTTGGCTGGCAGCCAGTCTTGGGTGGGACCATGTGGTCCATCAGCCAGAGAGAGACTGGGTTAGCAGAGGTTTGTAACCACGTAGCAACCCTGGTGTTTCAGAAGTGCCATGTATTGCTTCACTGCTGTGTTGCTATTCACAGAACCAGTTTTATTATACAGTGCTAGAAGTGGGGGGTGCTGGGAGAAGCCTCTAAACATTACTTAGTCCAACCCCCTGCATAGAGGCCCTGCAGTGCTAAAGGCTGTATGGAGCAGCTCCTTTGACCTGCCTATGTTCTGGTTGAAATCAGTGGGAGTTTTGCACTGACTTCAGTAGGACAATTGACCCCCTCCATCCAGTACCAAAACCATGATTTGGTTACAGCAGTGATTCTCCACCAGAGTGTCACAGCACCCTAGGGTGCCTTGAGAGATTTCCAAGGATGCCATAGGGTGTCATGCAATGTTAGCACTGTTAGGTGCATAAACACAATTCATAAAATAAACCCAGGGATTTATATGTAATATTAAAAACATTCTGGCCTGTTGTGACCTTTCTGAGTTTTTTTGCATCAGAAGAACTGTGCTATTATTTTTCTGTAGTCAAAACTCAAGTTAAAAATAAGAGCTGGCATTTTCTGAAGGGTGCCTTGGTCTTTAGAAGAGTGCCTTGTGTCTGCCAAGGGATTCCTGGTGTATTTAAGGGCTGAGAACCACCGAGTTAGAGCTTGCGCTCTCTTGAAGATGCAAAAGGCTGTGGTAGTGCTGAGAGATATTTTTGGACAAATAGTCAATTCATTCGAAAATGGGGTTTCAGGTCTATTTATTGATCTTGAGTGAAATTCCATCATTTTTTTTCAGCCAAAAGACAAGGAAAAAAACTCAGAAATGTTCCACACTAACATTTTCAGATAAGATGTTCCAACTTTTCCTTTTGAAATGATTCTGTGATAAGAAATTGAGCTTGGTTTAATTCAAAAGGGAGTGTCCAGCCACATTTTCATTCTTTCTCACCTGTTTGGTTTGCCAAAAAATCGACTATTGCACAGTACAAAACTATTCTTCATGGGCAAAACCTTGGTGTCTGTAATGTACATTAAGCCAATGGTACCTACTTCAACCTCATTCAGCCACTGTCCCATTGAATTTGTTGAGAGTCTGCATTACAATCAGGTGAAAATGAATGGGGGAGGACATTGTGATTAGGCCACCAGTTTATTTAGGGGTAAGAATAGCAAAGGCAATGGAAGATGGTACACATGGCAACAGAAATAACCGGGGGAGTGCTACATAGCACATGTGTCTTTGGAGACTGGCTAGCTGTCGCAAACTAGTCAGCCCAGAAAGTGGGCAGATGATCTCAAGATGCCTCTACCCTCTCTCCAGCTGGTGTTCTTGTCCACCATCCACAGCAGCAGTCACAATAAAAAGCAATCCAAAAAAGTCATGGACAAATGAGACCAGTTGGAGCCAACAACTAAATTGCCAGCCTATTTATAGTGGGTGACCTTGGGAGGTGGACATTCAACTGTGCACCCAGGCTTTCCGAGTTAGTATAAATGTTCATAGTTGTAGACACAAACACATCCCCCTTAATTTTGAAGGCTCTGCCAGCCTAGAGAATGTCCATGTTCCACAGAAGTAAATGTCTTCACCTGATTACTTAAGGCCTTGCAAATGGGCTTCATGTAAATGCAAGTCTAGCCCATATCAAAACATTGGCCCAGTTTAGATTCAGTAAAAGGCTAATTAATTCCAGCCTTCCTGAGTGGAAACATCTGGGTTTGAGAGTGTTTTAACCTTGGTCCAAGAACAGGTGGAAGATTTTTTTTCCCCTTTAATGAAGAAAGTTAGACTGAGGATGGTTGCTGTGGTAACTGACATCCAGCTTTAGGTGAAGGTGGGAGGCCAGAGCGCATGGAAGATGTTCATGGAGGAAATAATCCAGTGGTGTTGCCACATGAGGTCCATTCATTCCATCCGAGGCAGCAGTTAGAGAGAGTGCATGAGGAGCTGTGAAACCCTTAGCAGGTTCTGTCAGCCTTATTCACACATTATCAGATGGGGAAAGCCCAAAAGACTGTGAGGCAGGTAATTAATCTTGGTCTATAATGGAAAGGACTCTTGGGCAAAAGGGCAGTCTAAATGAATGCGGGCCTGAGAGGAGAGATGGGTACTTTCCAAATTTCTTACTAATTTTTTATCTGAGGTTCATCCCTAAATTTAGTTATTTTAACACTTAATTTTTTTTCCCCAGTTTGATTTGCTCATTTACTTAGGGGTCATCAAATTCTCCCCACTATAAAATGAATCATCATCCTCTTGCACTTCTATGATACCTTTGCTGGTTATTTGAAAACATATCAGCAACACTCATTAATTAAGCTCTCCTTTGTGACATAGAGTTTGGTTCTACTCTGTTACGTAGGCATGAGTTTTCATAAACACATGGATTTGCCTGTATATCAACACAAAAGAAGAAGGAGCAATAGCTTGGATTCCTTCCTTAGATGTGTTCAGGCCCAGTCTATACTACAAAGTTTTGCTGGCAAAACTTTTGCATCCATGTATGTTCAGATGGGACATCAAACAAAGGCTCTCATAGGGTGGGATATTCAAAGGTACTTAGCATTGGCTTAACTCTGCTATCATAGAAGTCAATGGGAGTTTTTAGCCTTGATTTCAGTGGGAATAGAGGACAACGCAGGGCTTTGGAAAATCTTATTCATGGTCATTAAAGGTCCCTTAGCACTTCCTATAGGAGCAGTCACTTGGTCATGCTCCAGTTCAAGTACCTCTTTGGACTCCACACCTCTACAGAGTCCCCTCTGCCTACAGTGAGTAGGGTTCCCTCTGTCTATAACTCACTCCCAGAGACTCCTCGGTTCTAACTGGGGAACAGACCCTCTCCTTTATCTTATGCCAACAGAATGGTCCAAAGAGGAAGTCATCTGTTTATACTTTAGTCTCTTTCTTTCCCTTGTTTTTCTTCACTGTATGTTTAGATTTCTGAGGTATAAGGGTGGGTTAGCAAGTTAAAAGGGAGAAGTCTGTATTTGCCAAAGATCCAGGATTTTAATGCTTGCCTACATAGTTCATGTCTAAAAGTTGGATTCTGCTTTACACCCAAACAGTGATTAGAGTCTGAAGGAGATGCATTGAGCCTGCCATCTACACAGCACTTGCATGGTGATTGAGGAAAGGCCATGGTCATGTAAAGGCAGGGCTTGGTGTTGAGTGTGGCCTACCCCAGTTACATTATGCTGAGGATGTCATTATGTAGATATGTTGGTTCCATGGCCTCCTCTCATCATAGCCTGGCTCCCAATCAGTGTGGCCTAAACTGAGGTAGAATATCAGAAGGTAGACAGATCAGAACCAGGACGCAACATGATCACTTGCTTAATGGATCACCTCCCTCTGGTGACCTGGGGTGTGATACTGCCCTTCTTTCTACCACCTATAAGAACCCCCACAACGAATCTCTGATTTACAGTGACTGTAAAACTCTCACACAGAAATACAACCTTGTGGTACGATTGATATATGGTCCAGAGGGAGAACAGTTGTGCCAGGATGTGGGAGCTGCTTTGACATTTGCCACCCTTGGGCATCTCGAAGGCTACTTCCCTGAGGTTCCATCCTGCTCCCCTTCCTGGAAGACTCAACCACTACCCCTGTCATGTCATGCTGCCCACTGTCCCCTGATTGCATAAGACCAACCTAACAGATCCGGCTCTGTGCCTCTCCCACACACCCCTTGCACTGGTGGGTATTCCCAAAGGGAAGGGTTTTCACCTACCCTACACCCTCTCCAACCACAGCCTAATTATCCTGAAGGGGCTATAGCACAAGTGTGAATCTGGGTGGGGATCTTCAGAAGTTCCTAAGCACCCTGGAAAGTCAGTGGAACTCCAGGTTCTCAATCATTCAGGTACTTCTGAAAATCCCGCACTTGCCACCAGTGTTCAAGTTAGTGGAAAGTGAGGGATAGAAGCCATCAAGCAAAAGAAATGACTCTCTGAATGCAATCTGACAAGGGACTGATATCAACAGCCCTTCCTCTCCCCTCCCTGACACATCCCTTTCCTTTTTGACAAGCATCGCTCTGAAGTTCCATAATCGCGGGTGTGTGCACACATACGTAATTTCAAAATCTCTCTGTGAAGGGGCCTGTTTCCTGTGTCTGTTCCTAATCTGTACAGCATCTCTCCTCTGTGCCCATGTCACAACTGCTAGAAAAGCAATGAGTCCCCAGAAATGTTTACTGCTGATTTGAAATTATCTATCAGTCAACCCACTTTTCTCTACAGGTCTACAGGGCCATCAATCTTATCACCTGTAGACAGAGTCGAGATGCAAAACTCATCTCTCTCTGGAGCCCTTTTGTTTTCCCTCTGCTGAAGTCTTTCTCTCCCCTGCAAAAGAATTTCTCTTTTGTTGGGAAGACATTGG
The DNA here is from genome assembly GCF_030867095.1 of Alligator mississippiensis. NCBI lineage: Eukaryota > Metazoa > Chordata > Crocodylia > Alligatoridae > Alligator > Alligator mississippiensis. The sequence goes on from NC_081833.1 coordinate 25,776,621, forward strand.
CTTTTTTCTTCCTTTGTCATGTGGAGGCATCTTGCCTTCCTGTGCCTTCAAGGTGATCTGGCTGCTGGCTACACCAGCTCATGGTTTCAATTTAATGGAGGTCTGTGATGTTTCAAGTCAAAGGGACTTCAGGATTTGGGCTGTGTGAGCATCCCTCTAACAGTATCATCAGGGAGAGAAGGCTAAAGGGATGAAAAAGCTCCAGATCAGGGGACTTCCAGAAGTGGCAAGGTCAGGGTTCAAATCCAGCTATTTCTAGCCCAAGAACATTTTCATGAATTTAACAAAGCCACACTGACAGGAATCAGATCTCTTGCCCAGGCCTAGCCTCTCCAGCGCAAGCAAATGAGACGATATTAAAGGGACAAAAGGAATATTTTTAATGCAGAGTCATCAGGTCTGAAGACAGTGATTGTTTCAGGGTTAGAAAGCAACACTTCACTTAGGCTGTTGGAGATGGAAGCATCTTGGTTTTGTAGATTCAGGCTTACATTAAATGCCTGGCTTGCATATGTTAGAGAGTCCTGCATTGGCTGGAATGGTAAATATACAAACATGGCCAGGTGTGGCTCTAGTTTCAGATGCAAAGAGATTCAGGTGTGTGGTACTGATGGAACAAGTGCTGTAGATTTATATGGTGAAGATTCAGACCTGAATTCAGGTATTTTTTTTACTTGTACATACTTCACTATAAATCAGTGATACTATATCTGTGGCCCTCAGTTTTTGGAGCCCAACACACGGATTTTTTCTTTTCTGAGCTCCTAGTGAAGTATTGCACTATTTTCTGATGTCTAATAATGTACTAGCCTGAGAAAGATAGAAATTAAAACAAAGACACAAGTCTGCTGACACACACGGGTGGATTAAGTCTGTGTTTGCATTAATAATTGCAAAGGTAAATGGAAACCTCTACCTTGCTATTTTAGCTCATATTACGACCTTTATTTTGCTGTGTGGGTGATTTGCATTGCTGCACTAGCTATGTACATTTTTACATTCTAAAGGTATTGTTATTTAATTCTGTGAACAGCTCCCTGCAACTCTTTCCAATGACCAAGCAGCTCTTTGGCTGTTAAAAGTAGAGTGTCAGTACTGTAAATCACTGGCATCAGAAGTGCTGAATCATGAAACCTTACACTGTAATCTATTTCTGCTGGCTTTAGGATTTAATTTCTTGTAGCGCGCGCGCACACACATTATTCAGTCCTTAGATGCAAATGGCCGCAGAAGGTATGCAGCACCTTCCACTGCAGGTTTTGTCATTATAAAATGGGTGAAAATAAGACTAATCAATCGGTGGTAGCTATTTGTAAGCCTGCTTCAGTTTCTGTTCAGCATGAGAAATTCCCCTTGTTGACGTGTACGTTTCTAGTTTCAGTCTCTGGGCTAGGTTCTCATCTGGGGTAAATGAAATCAGTGGAACTGCACTGTCTAATCCTGGTTGAGAATCTGGCCTGCTGAGTTTCTGGTATTGGATGGTGTCTTAAGCCCTAGTTCAGGAAAACATTTAGGTGTATGCATCAGGACAACATCAAAAATCCCACTACGGTTAGTAGGACTTAAACACCTGCTTAATATTAAAATTAAACAGCTAATTTAAAAGTCAAATAGTAAAATCAAGCAGAGGCTTAACTCTTGTTCCTGACCAGGGATGCTTTCATGAATCAACATTTTAATTGCCTATATCCAAATTGCTAAAAAAAACCCAAAACCACAGTCCATGACATTCAAGTTCCTACTTTTTAACAGTTTCCTCAGTTCCCTTTGTATATGTTTATGTCTAGGAACATTGAACCTTGAATCAATCGAACTCTGATCATTCCACAGCCTCAAACCGTGGTTGTTTTTAGGGTAGCCAAACACAAAACAAAAGAGACCTATCAGGTGAATCTGAATCAGATCTGATTCTGCAGTTAGAAATGTACATTTGTTAGCAAGAGGAGTTTCTCTTACTGAATCACCCCCTCAACTTCATTTTCTGTATTGGCCCATCATTTTTCCCACCTTCTGATTACACAGAAAATGCTCCCCAAAACATTTATACTTAAGCTGGGACGGGATCTGGTTGGGCCTTTTCCATTGTGGTGATTTTCAAACAAAACAAAAATCCAAGGGGCAATTTGAACGTGGGGGAAACAAATATTGTCGTTTTCCCAACTGCCTGACTCGCTTTCTGCCTGCAAAGAGAAATTAAATGGACAAGAGCCTTTTAGTGTGGCAGCCAGGTTGGGGGGATGTGGGTGCACAAGTTCCCTGACTCTCCATCTGCCCTTAATCCCAGTTGCTTCTCCAGCAGCTGACCTTGTAGGGAGCTAAGGAGTTGGAAAACCTGGGCACTCGCCTCCACCAGCCCTTCTGGAAGGCTCTTGTCAATTACACTTCCTGCTTGCCGGGAAGAAAATGAAATTGACAAGAGCTTGAGGCCAGCAGCTGCCAGGCTGAGCAATTCCACTTCTATTCTCCTGCAAGGGAATTTTAATGGAAATCTTCTCCCATGGAAAATTTCACATCTTGGACTTTTTGTCCTGATTCTGGATGAAAAAATTGTCAAAGATGCCCTTTTTTTGCAGGAAGGAATTTCCATTTTCCAGCCTGTTCTGTTGAAATCAAGGCAAATAACTACATCAGTACAAGAAAGGTAATGTTCACCACAAAACTATCTTATATCAAAATTTGAATCAGAAATTGTTGCCAAAAGTCCATGTTTTTAGTCATGCAAAGCATAGCTAATCTCTAGAGCAAAGGAGCAACTAGGAACCAGACTCATCTCTTCCGTATTTCCATTCCCCCAACACAAATATCCACTATATCCTCCCCCAACCTCTCTTCTCACCAGAAAAATCAGAAAGTCCAGGTTTGGGGCATGGGACTCTGATGCTAAATGACAGAGAAAGAGGGGGGAAAATAGTTGAGAGAAGAGTGAGCTGTGTGAAAGCTCAGCATTGGATCACAGCATCAGTTCTTTTAAAATTAGTTCCACACTGGTTCACAGATTGTCATTACACTTTCTTAGTAGTTAGACCTTGAGTAAAAGGCCCCAAATCTGTTCCCTACTGCAATTACAAAGGGGATAACATTCTCTCTAGATATATGATTACTCATGTATTTGTGTTACTATTGTAGCTAGAGGCCTCACTCAAGGCTTGGGATCCCACTCTGCTAGGTTTTGCACATGCATATAAAAAATATAACAAAAGTTTGTTCCTACTGCAAAGAACATACATTCTGGGCATGTAACAAGAAAAAAGTGTGACACTTCAGATAAGGAGTAACTAGCGTAGGGTGAGTATCCCAAAACCCAGCTTCCTAGGGCTTTGTTCCCTGACCTCATGCTAATGGGGAGATGATTGCACCCTGCTCATAGCTTTGACTGAGTCCCTAAGAATTATAAAGGTCCAAATGTTCCCAGGCACCACACCTGCTGCCTTGCTGGTATATTCTGTAGTAGTTTGTCCTCTCATCTTATATGTCCAGAAATCATGCAGTGTTCACATGGGGAAGCTATTCTGAATGAGATCTATTCCATAAAGCAAAGCAAAACAAAGCAAGGAGGTGATCTTTCACCTCATTCATCTTCTTCCTTGTGGGTGGCATGAGAAAAGACCGTAGGAGACTGGAATATGTATCTGTACAAAAGTCAGCCGCACATTAGTTGGATAGTCTTGGATAGTGTAAGCTTGGCATAGAAGCAATTGCCTCTTACTCTCCCTTCTCCTGTTCAGGTATCTACAACTCTCAGCTTGACCCATGTTTTTTCTGTGTACATGCCATGATCTTTACATCTTGATTTTTCTATTTGGAGATGTGAGTAGCCAGTGGGATCCAAGCAGAATGAAAATTCAATCCTGGCCTGTGCTGAAACTGACAGAAAGGGGATGTCTGGGATTTTCTCAGCACCTTGTATGTTTAGATGTATGTCACAGAGCTAGCATCTTCCATCCAAAATAAAAGAGAACTGATGCATTCCTCAGGAGTCTTCCCCTAAGCAGAGCATACAGCTCTGATCACCGAGTCTTCCTGAGGCCTCGGTGGCTGTTAAACTCTTTGTAGGGTTTCTGAAAGATTTTTAGATAGTCACAACTTGGGCAGTTATTCTTGCTACATGCACATGGTTTGCAACTGCTATTGCTATCAGCCCTAGAAGGATGAAAAGGTGCCATGAAACAGGGACTAGATGGCTCACAATTAGAGACACAGGTGGGACCTTTAGGAAACAAGTTAAGTGTAAGTTTGGTGGCTGGGGACTACCACTACTCTTGTCATGAGTGTCTGTCTCTCTCTACTGAAGTTAAAGGGGATCTCCTTCAGAAAGCAGGCTCATAGGACATCACTTCATCTTGTAAGCTTAATTCTAGGCAAATCCCTATTTTGGGAGAGTAAATGAAGCTAAGAAGCAGGATACTCACTAGTATATTGTATCTTTATACAGAGGGCCAGAGCCTTAGCTGGTGTAAATCAATGGAGCTTTATGGATTTACTCAGGAGGGTACTGGGCCCCATATTAAGACCTGTGTATTTAAGGGGAGGTGATAAGTTGAAGATTTCTCCCAGACCCTAGTCCTCTTTTTAAAAGAGAAGACTCACAGAGTTGTCCCAGCTCTATGGGCTCTTCCTGGGCCACCCCCTGTGCGCTAGTCTTCTTATATCTGAAAAATGCATCCAGTAGGAACTAAGCACCTGAAAATAAGGAAGCGCCCCTGGAGGCCTCAGGACTAGGATGACATCTAAAATGAAGCCCATGAGAGGTAGAAGTCAAGTATTCTTGGTCAAGGGGATCAGTTGCAGAACTGACTCCTAGAGAGAATCAGCCCAAAACAAACTCTGAGGGCTGTTAGGAAACATAGCAAAGCTTTCCTCTGTGGAAAGACCTTTCTACTTTAAGAACAGCATAGCATTGACACCTTGTTTCTTTCAAACCATACTAACCCATCAGCGAGCTGGAAAAAAAACCCCAACCCTAAGCAACTTGTACTCCTAGAACGGTGAAGAGTTCATGAAGTCCACTAGGGTCTTTGATAATGCTATTGATTTTTTTTTTCCCATGGAAGGCACTTAGATACTATGGTAATACACATGGACAGATCTAGGATTTTGAAAGGAAGGTACAGATGGTGTGGTGCATTATCACTTATAACACAACACACATTTTTCTCCAAGTAAAAAGAAACTAGTAGCTTTACTAATATTCTGGGGGGCCCAGAGCTGTATTATTCAGTTTAAGATAGAAGCAAAAACAAATATACCCTTATTGAAATGTGCTTTACATTTGTTCTATCATGTATTATGTACTAAAAGCACAGTAAACTGGGCAAAAAATAATCAAAAGATGTTGTTTCTTTAGTCCTGTAGTTATTAGAATTAAATGTACATCTTCAGATTCATAAAATAAAATCTAGCCTTCTTGGGCATCTTGACAGTGCATCCAATGCTTTGCTGAAAGTTATTTCCATGCCCTAGTTAATGTTCATTTAAGTTAATGTTTCTGCACCTGAGTTAATGTTTTACACTAGAGTTAAAAAAAAAAAAAAATCTGCAGGGCTATGAAATAGGAGCTATATTACCAGGAGCAGCAAAAAAGACAGTAGAATTGCAGAAAAAGAAATAGCTTGATTAGTGGAATATTAAGATCATTAAACAAGGAGAGAGTGTGTCCTTAACACCTGTGGAATGAAGCATTTAGAAGGAATCTGGTAGATTATAATGAACCATGAAGTCAAGGGACTCCCACACTAATGCCTGTCTAGAAATGCTGCTGCCACAGCCAGGCAGTTTGTTTTAAACTTTGAGTAAACCAAGAATTAAAGAGGGGTGCAACTGCACCACTATGCCCCACCCTAGATCCACCCTGGTAATAGGCAACTATACAAATGGATAGATGGCAGAGGAGTTTGGTGGTAGAGGGATTTGTAGATGAGTGTATGTGATAGAAGGAAAGAAAGAAATGCAACGGTCCCTTTCTCCTTCTCTTCCTTAGGACAGGGAGAAACCCCACAGACATGGAGACAAAGCAAGAATATAAAACAGTGGTGGCCAGCTTTTTGGCATGCATACCACAAGTTAAGACCTGCCCCCCTTCCCAAGTACTGCTCTGAGTCATGTTCCCCAGGGATGTACCTGATAGAGTTTGCACACTGGGCTGCTAGAGCAGGGGCAGGACAGTGCTGCAAGAGGAGGTATCACCACCAAAAGCCAGGTTAAACCTTCCCGAACCCCACAACCGCTGTAGCAGTGACTGTGAAAGAGCATCCGAGGTTGGTGTGGCAGTAACACTGGTGCAGAGAGTGTGAGCGGGGAAGGTGATGGGACACTGAGTGCTCAAGGAAGGAAATGCTTACCTGGGGGCCAAACCACAAACGTGGAAGCAGAAAGGAGTATGGAGCCTAGAGGCAGCTCTTTGGGCTCTGCAGGCTCTAGAGCAGGGGTCAGCAGCCCCCGGCACGCATGCCAAGCATGGCATACAAGGGCATTTTGCTTGGCATACCACCACCAGCCTGGGCTCTAACCAGCTGCTGCCAGCCATTGAGCCCAGGTTGCTCCCAGCATGCAGCTGGGAGTTGCAAGCCGTGCTGCAAGCAGACTGGGCTCCATGGGCTGGCTGTAGCTGGGAGGCTGCAAACAGCTGCTCCGGTCTCCAGCATGTCGGCACTCCGGCACCTTCCAAGGTAGACGTTGTGGTTTTTTTGGCACTCCGGCCAAAAAACATTGCCTATCCATGCTCTAGAGAAAGGGTTTGTGGATTGAAAAGCTGTGTCCTCACAGCTCCCCAGTCCTATGTGCATTCGTTCAGGGCCAAACTCTGTTCTGCCTTTTGGGCATCTAAGTGTGATTCCATTCCACACTGGTCATGTCCCTGAAACTATGAATGCATCTGCTTTTACAGCGCACTATCATCTGACCCTTCAGACTTGAGTCACACATGGCACCCAGGAGCAGGAGGACCCACCCACCTTTTGCATTAACAATTTTCCCAGGACTCGAACAAGGTGGAAGAGAATCACATCTATTTGCCTATGACCACTTACGCACCTTACAGGTGGAACAGAATCTGGCCCTTAGTGATTCCCCCAGAAGGGGATGCCAGGGTATGCATGGAGAGACAGCTCCGCTCTGCCCCATGCTCTTCTGCAGCCTGGCTACAAAGGGTGCCTGCTCTTTTAAGAGGGTGGTCTGCAGAGTCACCCCTGGAGAAAGAGAAAGAGAGACCAGGATTTGGCACAACGTGCTTCTGCTCTGTGGCAGGCCTCATAAAAAGAGAATTGGCTTCACACGCCTGAGCACATGGCTCTCCCCCCACCACCCGCCTACAGTTCACCCCCTCTCAAACAACAGCCCATCCAAGAGAGATGGCAAGCCCTTGCAATCACAGGCAGGCTGCACCCCCCCCCCCCAACCCAACCCTATTGTCCCCTGTGGCTTCCTTCTCCCCCTCTCCCTCCTATTCTGGCAAACTCCCCCACCTCCCCCCCAAGCTCTCCTCCTGTATCCAGCCTCTCTCATAATAGCATCCTTTTCATGGAGACAAATTGTCCAGCCGGGGGCTGCACCTGAGGGCTTTCACCCTTTAACAAATAGCCTTTTAATTTTCTGCCAGAAGGGCATAGAAAGCAGGGAGGGGGAGCAGGGGGCGGAGGAGAGAATCAATCACACATCTATCTTCATCATTGCTGCCAGGGGACCATTTTTGCTGGCTGAATGCCCCTAGGGGAGGTGGGGTGAAAAAGACAAGAGGCTGGGGTGAAGAGTAGGCAGGGGCAGGGGGGAAAGGACATAGCCTTTTGGGGTGGGGGGGTGGCATTCAAAGGCAGCAGTCACCTCCACAATCCATGTGAAACACTAAGGTAGATCTCAGGCAAATAAACAATTACCTCACGGTATAACAGCAGCCTCCAGCCGGGGGGAAAAAAATAAGAGGGTCATTTTCAAGGCTTGCTCTTTCCTCAGCAATGACCGGCCAGAGCCTTATTTGATACAAATAGGTGTAGCTTGTGCATGCAGATCTCTCACTGATAACAACCATGTGCTGCCCACTCCTACCTGGTAAGAATCCAGCCTGGTTTGTGGAGAGAGGGAGGAATCTTGGAAATCCCTTATCCCCCCACTTAAAATCCATCTAATAACGAAACTAGAAACAAAAGGGACCAGGAGAGAAATGCCATCCTGTGACTCGTGGGCACAGCCAGACACAGCACTATACCAGAGTTTCTACGGCAGAATGCAAACAGGCGAGGAGTTCTAGCAAGGAAAATCCCCTCCTTATTTTTTTCTTCCACATTTTCCAATAGCTATGAAAGAAAAGATCATATTTAAATCTTAAACAATTCTAATCTCCCTTCCCCCCACCGCCGCCTCCAGCCCCGGTACTTTGTGTGAAGTGAGACATGGCAATGGTGTTGGCTCTGGCTGGGATCTGTCTTCTTCCCAGATAAAAATAAGCAAGAAGGTTAATTAGATGTTTGCATCCAATTTACGTCTTGTTTGTGAAACCAGCATTTCAGCTGTAACCCAGGCTGGGAGCCCCCTGCCCTCTCTATCTTGCTAAATTTATTTCACAGATCTGCAGAACTGGTTAGCCCAGGTCAAAACTCTCCCATTATCATTTTATCACTGCCTCTTACTCTATAATTACAAAGCTGCTTCTTTTTTTTTTAAGCCCTTTCTTTTTTCCCCAGCCCCCACCCTATCTGCTACTCTGATTAGGGAGATTTGGGTCTTACATAAACCCCTCTACAATTTATCTCCTCTACAAAGGCCTGGAACAATTTGGCCCTGGCTTCAAAAAGCTACTGATCTGGGCTTTTCTATTGTCCAGCCAGAAACACACCATTCAGATACCATGATAAAAGGGCAAAGGAATCAAGCAGGGAGTAGGTGAATTAATACAAAAGCAAGCCCAGATCCCACCCAACCAAAGTGGCCCTGACTTCCTCACAGCAAACACAAGGGGTATGGTGCCTTTAGCTTCCAGTCTGACAGTGCTGATTTTTGTTGCTCAAAGCCTCTGACCAGTACTCCTTGAGAGGTGATACCTCCTACATCCAACCTGCCATGCTTCAGAAACTGCCACTCCCAGGCCTACCCCTGTGAACTGGAAGCGACTTTCTTCAAAGGGAATTAGGTGAATTCAGTGGAAGATGATAGCATGAGGCTTGCTGTGTTTTAATTCAGTTCTGCATGTATTCATGTGTATCCTCTGCTACCAGAAGGATTCGCAGCTCCCTCCAGAGGGTGTGATTTGTGGGATCCCACAGGAAGCATTAATAACTCCTCTGAGAGATTTTCAGAGATGCCTACAGGTTTTGGACACCCAACTCTCACTAGAATTAATGAGATTTAGTAATCCAAATCTTAATAGCTTTGACAGTCCCAAGTTCCTGTGGTACCTTAACCCAAGAATCACAAGGCTCTTGAATTACATAAATACAGACATTAATGGCATCCCTCCACTTCCCTCCCTTCATTTTGTGAAAGGGAAAACTGAGGCACACAGCAAACCAGTGGCAGTATCAGGAGCAGAACCTAGGAGTTCCAGGCACTAGCAGCCAATGCTTCCTGCCTTGAGGGAAGCTCTTGAATACCCATGAGACTCGCTCCAGCCTCACGTTGCTATTAACATCCATGTATAGTCATGGCAAAGGGGATATGAAATGCCACCAGGTCAGGAGGAAGCATCTACACTCACTCTGCACAAATAGTATGGCTACACAGGGGCTAGACAATGCAAATGAAGCCTTGAGCTGGGACTAGTGTATCACTGCAAGGGGCATCAGAGTATCAAGCCTCCAAGAGAGCCTAGCCTCTTCCTTAGCGAAGTTGTGCTGCAGGGATGCTAATCATCTAGGTCCAATATGTTCTCCCTGGATCACTGTGGGGTTACATGGCAAAGCTCTGACTATCCAGCTGCATAGGAAGGTTGTTCATCAGGTTCTCCCAATATCACACCCCTTCTTGTATGTAGCAGCAACCTTTCCTGAAGGGGACTGGGCCCAGGTCTTGCTTTCCCTAGCAGAGAGTGATGGCAGGCAGCGCTTTTTACTTCCCTTTGATCCTAAGTCTTCACATCTCTCCACGCATTGTGGTCCAGGGACCTTAGGCCTTGCAGTCAGAACTTTCCTGTCCTTCAGCTGTGGGGTAACTCGCTTCCACATAGGCCTCCTGCTCTCCTCTGGTTTAACACCGGTAGCTAGCTCTGTGCTTTGAGCTGTTCTGGTCCCAATGTAAATTTAGAGTTATCTCCAGTGGAAATGCCCAGATTCCTATGGACTGGCCAGGATCATAGCACTAGACTGTGAAACTAGCTGTAATAAGACCCAATCATATTCAGTGAATTCCTGCTCTGTTAATGGAGAGTCATAACAAGGCAAGTATTATATAAGGCTCCTATCCAGCTTTCTTCTAGTCTGGGATCCCTATACTGTGAAAGCCAATGCTGATCTGCTGCTCCCCCTGCTACCCCATGCTGGGCTCCTAAGCACACACCTCCACCAGTGTCCCTTAATCATGACTTTACCCCTGCCCTTAACCTTTCCGTCCACTATTGTCCAGTCCAAGTTATATGGACAAATTTCCATTGAAAAGCAGGAGTCATCTATAAATGCATCCTAGTTGACAGGAATGTCCTCCAGGGCCTCAATCCTGAAAGGTATTTAGACTCCTAACTCCTGTTAAAGTCAATGAAAGTTAGACACTTACATTGGAGATCTGACCCACAATCTTGTGCATTAATCCAGAGGCTACACAGCCATTGGAGATTCATGGATTTATCAACAAGAACCTTATTAGCCATTAAGGACTCATGGACACTGAGCATAGTCATTTTGGATGCTCCATCTCTGGAAGCCAACAAACAACATACAAATATTAAGGGAACCTGAGCAGGCAAGATTACTGCAGGACCTCTATCCCAGAGAGGTTCTGAATCAAAGGTCTATGAATGTAAGAGCAGTAATACAGTAGTGTTGGAGTGATGTTGTCATCATGATGGTCCAAGAAACATGCAAGAGGCAAGGATTTTTGTGAGTGATATCTTTTATTGGACCAACTGCAAGGCTGGGATTGACTTAAGTCAAAGTAGATTTGCATCTTACAGATGAACTAGATCAGAGATGCATAAGCTTTTGTAAGCAGTGGCTTACTTCACTGATTGTATGATGGGACTTCAGGAAGCAGAGCTTCTAAATAGAAAGTGATGATTAGGCTACAAAGGGTAGGGTAGGAGGAGGAAATACAAGGGGCCAAGGTGGATAGGAGAGAAAAAAGCAAAGCAGTTAACCCATTGCAGGACACAGGACTTATGAAAGTGGGCACAGGTAATGGAATAAGAATTCATAGTCCCAGTTTAGACCATACTTAACACAATCCAGTTTGTGGACAATTTCTTGTTCTGCCATTTCTCATTCAAGTTCATGTTTAAAGTTGTGTTCTCTAGGAACGGCCACTTCGAGGTCAGTGATGGTATGTCCAGGGAGGTTAAAATGTTCTCCCACAGACCTGTGTGTCTTTCTAGGATCAATGTTCATTCTTACATATAGGAATTACCCTGTCTGTTCAGTGTAGACAGCCAAGGGACACTGTAAACAGATGATGCTGTATATGATAGTAGTATACCAGTGAGTGAACCCTGGGTGTTATAATTCATGTTATTTGGTCCAGTGATGATGTGGTCTGTGTTGATGGGGCATAACCTCTCAAAGGCAGTCATTCTTCTGCATGTCTACAATTGGTCCAGTAAAATAGACCCCTCAACAAATCCTTGCCTCAGAGGAGGAATATGCTGGGGACATTCTGGAAAGGTGGCTCTGGTAAGGTGGGAAAGGGCTGCAGCCCAATGAGATCACTGCAGCCTTTCAGTCTGTGAACACAGAAGTGAGTCATGCATGAAGTGTGAAGAGTACCAGGAGATGCACAAATATTACAGTCCTCAGGGACCTAGTGGGTTGGCAGAGCCCTACATACAGGTGGAAGGAGCCAACTAGTCAGGCTTTGTTGCAGAACTTGGCTACCTTTCAGTTACCTGCGACTATGAGTCACCAAAGAACCCGCAGGCAGCGTGAATGCACACAGCCGGCTCAATTGCCCATGAGAAATTTTGGGTAATTAACAGGCAGCCTGTTATTTTCTGTGTGAGAGAAAAGACAGAGGAAGTATTAGGCTGGGCCTGATCCTTCGCAGGTTGCTTTCAGTGGGATTCTTCATGGGAGGGGAAGCTGCAGCATTGGAGCTACCTATGTGCAGGACTCAGGGAGGAAGGAAGAAAATTATCACCACTGCTGACAACAGTTTGCACCAACTAAGCCCCAGAACCCAGAACATCCTTTTCACCTCCACAGAGGACTCAGGAGCAAAAACAGCACTACAGCAGAAAGACATTTGTCATGGTATTTCCTTCTGTTCTGGAGATGAGTGGAGATATTCAATGTCCACTTGCCAGCATTAAAAGTTCTCTTTTATAGAAAGAAAATAGGCACAGGAGAAGTGAGGCAGTGTGATGAGGGCACTGTACTGTAGATCAAAAGATCTGGACTCTATTCCCAGTGCAATTCCTGAGACAAGCTGCTTTCTTTCCCATTCTCAAGACTACATCTCAATTGCAGTCACATAAAGCTATTCCATTAACCAACAAAACCCCACTAAGAAGCCTGCTTCTCTTCAGGGTAAATTAACCTTCACTGAGCCCTATGGTGACCTGCTACCAGTACCATGCCAGGTCATATAAAGCTAGCTCAGGATCTCAGTGCTATGACACACTCACTACTATGACTGCAGTGTAAACACAACCTTCATTTATTCATGTTCCAAGGCCTTCATGCAGTATGTACAGCACCTAGCACAATAGGGCCTACAAACTCTATCCTATTATAGGCAGAAAAAAGAGCAGCTTTTGAAGAATGGAAAACAACAGCTTGGTGAAAGGAAAATAATTCCAACCTCAGCTGCTAGAGGGGCATAAAACCCCCATCCACCCAAGTTGTTATTAATCATGCAGCATTACACAATGGGAACATTCATGACGTGCGGCTGTTCAGACCCCCTCCAGCCTCCCGGCCCTGGTTTCAGGTGTCACAGTCATGGAGAAAGATAGGATTCATTTACAACCATGGGAAACATATCAGCTCCAGATAATGAATTTCCTCCATGTCGCTGAGGAGGAAGGCTTGGCAGAGATTGGAAATAATTGCCTTGGGGCCTTGCATGGCAAGCAAGGGGCTGGACACTGGATGCCTCTCACCCCTTCAGATGATAATCCCCTTTGTGACCGGGTTAAGGGCAATGCAGGAAAACCATAATTTATCATCAGCTTGAACCACATCCACCCTATGAATGAAATTTGCCAGGCACACTGCAGTGCAGACCCAAAGAAATCCCCACAGCCAAAAAGACCCTAGGAGATCTAAAAGAACTAGGAGATTTCCTAGTGACCCAGTCATTAGGACTGGAGTGAACTTTACCAGACCTGAATGGGTTAATACAATAGTCAACCCTCTTCTTTCATGTATGCATGCTCAAGCCATAACAAGCCCTTGCAGTTCAATGATATTAAAGTCTTCCCCTCATGCATAGAAGCAAGCGGGGGGTGGCTAATTGCTTCTTATGACACTATAATGGTAGGACTATTTACAGTAGATTAAAATCCAATTCATAATGAGGTATAATAACTTAGTGAGCGCCAGGATTCGTCAAAGGGTGAGGAGCTCCACTGAGCCTCGGAGCTGAACAGCCTTGGACTCAGGGTTCGAGTCTTGGCACTGGTGGCCGAGCTGGCTGCCAAAGCGAGGATGGCTTTTCCTAGTCAGTCATTTTCCCATAGATTAAGCAGAGAGGGTTGGGGAAGGAGGGTGCGATTGGCACAGTCTTGAAATAGCTTCACATACTGGGAGGGCAAAAGCAGCAGCCATAGAAGGATGATTCACAGTGTCCTCTCCACAAAGTGAATGGATTTAAGGGGCTAGCCAGTGGTTTTACAGCCAGCTGCCTGGGAATTATGAACATCGGCCACACAAAAAAAAACCTTGAGTTTTCAGTCTGTTTGCCTTGCATTGTTGTTTTTCTCAAGTGGAATCTTGCCTCCTTGTACAGATGCCCATAAACTTTGGGGAAAATACTTTGTTTTGCTTTGCATCAAGGGTGCCAAACCTTCCATCACTGCCAGGATAACTTGTAATTAAAGTGGTCAAAGTCCTGGCACATTCCATGCCCCTGGCTGCATTGCTGACCACTCCTGATCGCATGCTACTGTTGGGGAAAACGGGTGACTGTCTCTAGTTACTGAAAAATCAAGATGGCCTGAAACCCATTTAGAGAAGATGACAAACCTGTAGCATGAGTGCCACAAGTGGCAAGGGCAGCCTCTGTGTGTGGCACACAGCAGATCAGGGAAGGGATAGGTGGCACAGTGGCAAATAGGGCAGAAAGCAGAAAGCCAAGCAGCAGATCAGGCAAGGGAAGGGGATCAGAGTGGCACTCAGGGAGTGTTCGGGGCTAATTTCTGACACATTTGCCCAAAAAGTTGGCCCCCGTGGATCTAGAGGAAGGTGGTTTTGGAGCTTAAGGGCCTACTCTGGTATTTGACTGAACATGAGTGCAAGTTCTCCTTCCATCACACACTTGTTATGTGGCCTTGGCAGGTCCGAAGATACCTCACTACTGCATTGTGCAGAAGTCTCTGAAAGCATGCCAATCCAAGCCTCTGCAGATGTGCTGGAGTTGGCCTCTGGATTCCAAATAAGACTCATGCCTCATCTTGTTGGCCTAGGAAAGTCTGCTGGGAGTCAGATCACAAAATGGGGGGCAAAGGAACCTGATATAATAATCCTTTCCAAAGGAGGTGAAATTCATCCTTATGGTGTGAAGCCAGGTCAAAGTTTGCATGATTCTGAAGTCCTGTTCGGAGGACATAAATAGTTAATAAGCCTAATGTTGGACTCCACCCATTGAGTATGAACCATTAAATGCAGCCACAAGGACAAGTCATGTCAAAACTTTAAAATGCACCTTACAAAGGGATCTCAGGAGACTAGGGAATTCCCAGTGGACCTTTCACCTCTGGGTCAGGAGATCAAATCAGGGCCTGATTGGTACTGACTGGAGGTCAATGCAGTCTAGTGGCTTACCTGAAAGGAAGTCAGCTGCTCTTCACCCAGTTCCTAACAGACAGGCATCCACATCACAAAAAACTGACATTACTAATTGGCCTTCTTGTTGGCAATATTGACTACTGTGAGCAAGTGGGCTTACCCGCTATGCTTCATCCCACTGGAATTGCAGGGACCTCTACCTCATGTTCTCTCCCTCTGACATGCCACATCTTTGATGTCTCATAATTCTTCAGGAGTATAGATAGTATCTCAGATGATGGTCGTACAGACAAGGTTAGTTTTCCACAGGGCTTCACCACCCCTATACCCTGCCGCTTTCCTTTTCCTGTTGGCACTGAGTGCAAGTCATTGCTTCTTGGTTTCTTTCTGGCTCAGTTCAGCTGTGGGCTTCCTGAGATGTTGATGGATGTATCCTCTGGACAGGATGTATCCTCCTCAAGTGTTTCACCGAGCCATTGGTAATCGTCCTTCTCTCTGGGATCAGTGGATCCTGAGGAGGTGGGGTCTCTGCCTGCCAGTCCCAGGGTTCATGCTCAGATGCCTATCCACAGCTGCTCTGAGCCTGTGGGCTCTTTTATTCAATTTCTCTGGGAAAATCCCTCCATTACCTGGGGTCATCTAGGACCCTCTGAGGCTTGCTGCCTCTAACTTCCCCTCTTGCCCTCTTTCCTGAGGGTTTAATACTTGCTCCCGGGGGCACTCTTCCTCCTGGCATCCCTGTATCCCCAGCTGATGGGGCCACCCGTAACCAACCTGCCATCCGGCTTCACTTATCTGGATAGTTGGTCAGGTTGGCTCCTTACTCGGGGTCACAGTCTCTCCAACATCCCACAAGGGTTTGGCTGGCTGGATCCTGGCTGTGGCAGAGTCCTTCTCCCAGGCTTGCTGCAGCGTCCCCTTCTCCTTCCATGCCAAACACCAAGCTGCTCTCAGTGTTCTCCCTTTAAACTTCCCAGGCTTTTCCCTAGGCCCCCAAGGGCCTGTGCACCCTGGACCAAGTGTGCGGCCACTGCTCCCTTCCCCGGAGCTCCTTTCAGCATGCTGGGTAAGCCCCGTCCATTTGGGATCCTGCCAGGTGAGTCCCCCTCTCCCGACTTTTCCCCAGCAGCTTGTTCTCTTTGGCCCCTGCCAAGCAAGTTCCCTCCCCTGGAGCTTCCTCGGAGCACTGGGGCAGCGCTGCTCACTTGGTCTCTGCCAAGCAATTCCCACACCTCCTGGCCTCTTCCTTTGGTGTGCCAGGCAGTGCGGTATTACCGGACCTGGCCAGGTAAACTTTTCCCCTGTGGCTTGCAGCCACCAGGCCAGGATGACACCACTCATCCAAGCCCCGCCGGATGCGATTTTCCCTGGCCTGGTCCCTCCTGTGGGGTCTGACAGGGGCTGCTTCTCAGCCCCTGCTACAACTAGGCCATGGACGTAAAAGTTCCCTCTCTTCCTCTCCTCTAGAAGTTGCTTTTTGTGGTAAGGCTCAGGCTTGCTACCAGGGAAAGCATTTGCAATTAACTCACTTACTCTTGCCTACCCTGAAGATAAACAGTCCTCGTTCTGAATCAGTCCTGAATCTGGCACCTTCCATATCCTCAATACTTTCAATTACTGTGTTATGTGACCATGCTGGCTTCAGAGATAGGAAGATCCTATAGAAGTCTTTCATCCTGTCTCCATCCCAACAGTCTGGGCTCTAGGTCAGCCTGATATCACTCCTGTAAGCAGATTGAAGGGAGGAAGGAGAACATATGATCATGGCTTCTTCCTCAGTATGGTTAGTGATGCCTTCCCATGCCTATACCATGTCTTACCACATATGGTAATGGGGCCAGGTGGTTCCACTGCAGTGAGGCATGTGTGTTCTTGGTCCCCAAATTTAAACAGGGAGGAAGAGTCTGGGATAGGCCACCGTCAGTGAGGATACCTGGAATATAGAATTTGCTTTCTCCTCTTGATCAAAAAAGCCAAACTCTGTTGACTTGTAAGGTCTCTCAAGGCTTTTGAAATGGAGGCTGGTTCTGGTGGATCTATGTAACTGATGAGTTAGAGATAAAGGAAGAGCTGATAAATGGGATGGATTTGTGTTTTTTCCTCCTATAAACATAGCCTGTAGGAAGCCACATTTAATAAATCAGAGGGACAACTCAACAAACAGGGAGGTAAGAGATGATGCAGTGCTGGGGCTGCAGCCCAGCTTTCATTCCCTCAGCATTCACTGCCAGTGTCTTGATAAAGATGAAATCTACCCCTGCTTGAAAGGCTAGCACAAAGCACTCAAACTAGGGCTTAAACAGGACTTATGTGATGCCTGGCCCTTTTTCTGACCCTCTACGCGGAGGAGAATAGCACTCAGGAGCAGTAGCTGTGGCTTCTCCATCTCCATGTAAGGGGATAATCGAAATGCAGATGCCCCTAAAACTACAAAATTAAGCACACTTGGGGTCTCAAGAGCCTGTCCCAGCAAGAATTGAAGTGGCTCAGGAAGCAGTGCAGTTAGAGCATCCAAGTTATTTACAACCAGGATAAAGTGATATAGAATCATAGAGAAGTAGGGCTGGAAGGGACCTCCAGAAGTCATCTAGTCCAACCCTGTGCCTGAGGCAGGATCATCCCTATCCAGATCATCCTATACAAACCCACTGTCTAACCTCTTAGCAAAATTACACAGTCCATGCCTCCTTGTGTAGCTGTGATGATGGGCATATATATTTCTATTACAGTAGCACCCAACTGAGATCAGGACTTGCTATGCTAAGTGATGTACAAATACACAGTGAGAAACAGCCCCTACCCCACAGAACTTAGGATCTTTGGGAAAACAGGAGGGAGAGAAGCACAGTGGGGATGTGGCTTAATGCTGGACATCTGCCAGAACAGAGCAGAGCAGAATGCACATCTCCAGTGGCTTGGTCAGCATAATATTCACAATTCCACACTGCCTCTCCCATACCCTACATATACCTAGTGATACCACTGTATCATCCCAGCAACCGAGTACCCATTGCATGCTCCTGACAGTTCCACCCTCCCTGCCACGCTCTCCCCCCCGCAAACCTCCTCGGTCATGGTGGGAAAGAACTGTCAGGCTAAAGGAGAATAAAACCCTCCAACAATGTATTCATTCATCAATACCTAGTTCTGTCAATGTGTCAGTCACCCTGCTGGATCATCGATATCTCCATCTCACCACTCACAAATCAGAGGGAGGGAAAATTAGATGAAATATTTATGATTTCTTAGAAGATAAGAGCTTCTTCTCTGCATGACACCACTTCCCCAAAACCACCCACAAGCTGCTTAAATTGTTGGTGTGTGTATGAAGGGATGTGGCGGGGAGCAACAAAGTTCTTCATATTTTTATTTTGCCCTCTTTGAAAGGAAAAAGAAAAGAAGTTGAAATCTCAAGGATAGGGAAGATCTAATCGATTCCACCTGTTCCTATTCCTAATAGTAGAGGACTATCTACTCCCAGAGGCTCCATGCAGTGATCTATCCAACCTGTCCTAAGCAATTAACCTTCTAGCTCTCTAGTTTTGGACAACATACCACAGGCCAGTGCATATCACTACTTGAAAGATTGTCCTGGCATTAGTAGTGGACCACACCATGAGCCGTCTACTCTCATACTTGAGCATTTGTTCCCTGGAATCATTTCACTAAAACCAGTAAGAGTAAGGTATTACTTGATGTGAGTAATAGTGTCCCAAATAAGTAGCAGGTGGCCATCTATCCAGACATCACCCTGGTGATTCCATAACTCTTTTCAAAGAAAGTTGTCCATAAAGAGGGAAGTCCTATAATCTCCCCAAATCAACTGGTAAGACCAGGGTTCAGCCAGCTCTCTACTGGGTGCAAATTCCAGGGTCAAGGGCCAGCATCTGAAAAAGCCTTCCTCTTTTTCCCACAAAATTCAGCTAGTTCCAGCTCGTTATTCCTTGACTGCCACAAATTCCTCTCTCTCTCTCTCTATGTTTAGCCCAATCAAATATTTGTTGGACCATTCTGCTCCCTTTTGTCAGCCCTTAGCTCATGTATAGTATAGAGGCCAGAGCCTGGATGAATTTGGTGCAACTCGATTGAGTTCCCTCAAACTACACACTCTCACATCAGCTGAGAACCTGGCCATGTGTTCATAGATCTTGTAACTTTCCTTCTTATTTCAATCCTTCCCTCAGTCCTCTCTGATACTCTTTATATTCCTTCTTGCCAGCATGATCCAAAAATACACATGGAGATATTACCTGCCCCCATAAACTGGAAACTCCATGGGTTTCCAAAAACAGATCATTTCTAATGTTCAACATATATCCACAAACTTGATGAGTACAAATTCCAGGTGTAAACTTAACTCTTTGTATGTTAAATGTGTCAGATAGTTGCTAGCCAGCTTAGTTAAAACTGGAATTTAGACAATGCTTGTGCACAACAGTGTTAAAGTACTGCAGTGCCAAGTCTATTCCACTCAAAAAAAGATTGGAAGAGATCAGTTGTTAGCATCTCCTCTGGGTTGAAGACACTGATGGCATGAATTTGCTGTAGTGTCCCAGGAATAGCAAAGCCATTTTTTCTTAGTGGGGAGATAGTAGGGAATGCTATGGATAGTCAGCTGTATTTTTAATGAATGTTAGACTGCTGAACAGCAGAGTGTTTATAAGTATGTATGTATAAGTTGTGAAGAGTATCAGTGAATGTCTTATAGTTTCTTAATGGCAAGTGAGATGTGGGATACTAAGTATGGCTAAGTTTTGCCTAGATACCACAATACTATGAATGTTGGTAGGTATGACAAGGTAGAAGAAGAAGGCATATGAATGAGTGATGTGTGCGTGTGCATGTGTGTGCATGCACACACATGTGTGCATGTGTACATATATGGTATGATGAGCAGAACCTCTAAAGAACCTCCAGAAATGGTGTAAAAAATGAAGTAGTTTCAAGGTGCAGGCTACATTATCCTTAAGGATACTCTATGCTCAGATTATTCCTTTTGTTAGACAGATGTTAAGATCCTGGATGATATCCCCTTAGTCACCCCAGGGAGGCTAAGTGATTCAATATGTTCATGTTATAAAGAATGAAACCTCCATATGCTTAGCATCTCCAACATTTTGATGGCAAATGGAACAGGTCCTAGCTTATGAAACACCTACAACAGCACTGTGCCTCTAATACCATTCCGAGATGTCTCTAGTATGAGGGTTCTTGGCCAGAGACTGAACCAATTATCTTCTGGCAAAACTGATGCTCTTTGATTCACCAGTATTTAGAATGAAAAACAATCTTCTCCACTATGTTTTTGTTTCCAGTTTGACTGTAGGAGAGAGTAAGCAAAAAGAGAAAGAGAGGGAGAGATGAATGGGTTGAGAGCATGGCATTGCATCTTGATTGGAGAGAGAGCCAATGGCTACCACCCAAGTGAAATTTCAACTTTATGACATAATAGGCTTTTTCTAACCAGCGTTCCCTATTAACTCCAGCACTGGCTTAAACCCCTGGCCTCAGGCACTAGAGAACAGAACCCATATACTGTAAATGTTAATACTGCTTTAGCACTGTAATAAGCTAAAAGGTGGATGCAAGATCTGGCACATTAATTCCTTTTTTCATCTTTTTAACACATTTTGGGATAATATGAATAATAAATATTTGAACTTGTGAAGGTTAACAGATTGATCGTGCTGGAGACTGACCTTCCCTATTTATGGATGAGTCCGTGTAAGTAGCTGTAGCCCAGGATGCCCCATCTAGTATCGTGTCAGGGTCTTCAGCTCTGCACCAGAGAGCTAACCTTCTGTGGGGTGCCTTGAGATGCTTCTCAATGGAAACATGTCAGATGAAAAACCTTGCTGCATAAGTAACTTCCCAAGGCATGAGAAAATAAGGACAGTTATGGTGTATTATAGCATATACAAAGGTGAATTGTTTTTTGTTGGGTTTTTTTAATATGGCAGTGGCATTGACAGGTCTCATTGTGGTAGGTACTGGCTGGACACATAGAAAGTGGAGATACAGAGCTTACCATCTAAAAAGACCAATTTATAAAAGGGGGCACCACTTCCCACACACTAACAAGTATTTAAGCAACTATCTCCAGTGGAATTGGGCACCTAATACCTTTAAAGCTTTGGACCCTAAGAGCATGATCCAGAGCCCACTACAGTCAATGGAAAGATACCCACTCGCCTCCATAAGCTTTGGATCACCCTTAAATAACTTCCCCAGGATACCACAGAAAGTCTGTGGCAGAACCAGGATCTGAACACAGACCTCCTGAATCCAAGCTGAGTGGCTTACAGTTAGTTGGTCCAAATGGCAGCCTGCGAGCTGCAGGCAGTCTGTGAGGAGCTATCATGTAGGCTACTTGTGACTTGTAAATGGTTAACATGTAGCCTCCAGGTCCCTGCAGCTGCCTCTCCCACTGCCATGCAGTGTGAGAGGGCCTGGTGCAACGCAGGGTGCATGCCACTGGTGCAGCCTGCTCAGCAGAGGCCATGTGTCACCAATGCAGGCCACATGGCAGGGAGGAATCCTGGAGGAGCCACCCCTGCACCACAAGCTGGTGCTATATGCAGCCCTTGTTACACCAAAGTTAAACAGTCCTAATTTACAGGGCTCAAAATATAGGTATTAGACATAAAACCAGAGCTAGACAGGCACAATTCTGATGTTTTTACTCAAAGAGCATCATTTTTAGCCTGGCCTGGCTTTCTGCTCCCACATACTTTTTCATGGGTAAAACTGGAACAATTGAGATGTCTAATAACTGGCAGATTTTACCCATTTATTCCTCCAAGGGAAAACACCAGGTGAAATTGATGGTGCTGGCAGACACTGAGGCTAGAAGACAGGATCCCAATCCTCCTTGAGACATAAGGAGAAGTGCACATATATCTCTTCAGATGATGGGGTACCAAGCATGCAGCAGCTCCATATCAAAAATTACACCAGTGCACACACAGATTTGGGATTAACTCAAGTTTCCCAAGAAAGGTTTGTCTCACCCTGGGTCAGAGACCTATATGAAATGGGAAGCCAGGTTCCAAAAGAGAAAGGTCTTGAATTAGGAGTGAGAGTGTGGATGGCATCGTGCCAGAGAAAGCAGTTGGATGCCCTTCTTGGGATAGCAGGCTTTTGCATGTGATTGACTTATGTTTCCTCTGAGTTCTGTGTCACAGAGACCATCTACAGGGAATTTAATGGCAATAGTGGGGAAAAAACAAGCCGATAATAGGATGGACAAGGTGAAGTGTAAGTGTAAACTGGGGCAAGTGGGTTCTATAGCCCCTTTCATTTCTGATCCACAGATGATGTGAGTCTATTACAGCCCATTGGGAAGGAGTCCTGGTCTTTCAGTTCATGCTGTGGGAGCTCTCTCTTTTAGCTCTGGAGGCTCCATAGATCAATCCCTGATGTATTACCAAGATGCTAACAACTGCATCACTGGAAAAAAAACCACAGGGTCCTAGCATGGCCAGGGACAGTGGGTTACTGAGTCAGGGACAAAAGAGAAAATGGACCTTGCATCCTTGCAGTATTACCAAGGCAGCTGGCAAAGCTGGCAAAGCTAGGCAGGGCTGTATCTTATGGAAACAAGGAGAAAAGAGGGCAAAGATTAGAGGGTAGTAACATCCCATGGGAAATGAAGGGAAATAGGGGAACTGAACAAGATCAAAGGAAGCAGGTCTTATGACACGTAATGCAAATGGGTGAAAGGGAGGCAAGGTGCTGACCCTTGGAACTTTCATTTGTGTGACTGATGGGCAAAGATGGGGGCACAGAATCATAGAAAACTAGGGTTGGAAGGGACCTCAAGAGGTCATCTAATCCAACCCCCTGCTCAAAGCAGGACCATCCCCAAACTAGATCATCCCAGCCAAGGCTTTGTCTAGCCAGGTCTTAAAAACTTTCAAGGATGGAGATTCCACAACCTCTCTGGGTAACCTGTTCCAGTGCTTTACTACCCTCCTGGTGAGTATTTTTTCCCTAATATCTATCCTAAACCCTTGGTGCAACTTAAGACCATTGCTCCATCTTCTGTCATGTGTGTGTGTGTTTAGGGCTGGGACTTCTCCCTGTCTTGAGCTAAGATAAAGTGTAGGTGACTCTGCTCCTGTATCCCAAAGAAACACAAGCAGGGGGTTGTGTCTCTGGGTACTTCACTCCTCTGTGCACACAATTTAGCTCATCTGTGCTTGTGACTGTAACCAGTGTGTGCAAATACATGTGTGCTAAGGGTGTATTTTTTGTAGGTGCAAGATGGATACTTGTATATCCTGAGAGAGAGGGAGAGATTGAGACAGCATGTGAAATGTGTGCTTACATTAAGATATGCATATGTTTGTGTGATGCACACCTGTATATACTGGTTGTGCATAGGTAGGATGCATACTTACGTATCCAGATGAATACACATGTATGATACCTACTCATATATATTAGTTTTGTGAGTAATGTGTAGTAGTGTGTACCAAATACTGTGTGTGTGATGCAGCACATATATTCCAATGAGAGATTCACACTTATATATACTGATCATCTGTACATAATGTTTACTTGCATATCCTGAGTCATGTTTAGACAGGCATATGTGTCTGATACATACTTTCCTATAGAAATCAATGCCTGTGTGATGCATTCTTGTGTATGTTGAGTAATGTGCATATGGTACATACTTGTGTGTGCATGAGAGAGAGATTCTGCATGTATTTATCTCTACAGACTGTGTGTGATGGATACTCGTGCATCCTGAATGCATGTGTGTGTGTGTGTGTGTGTGCGCGTGCATGCCCTCGCCTCTGTGTGTTTGCCTTTTACTTTGCTCACTCTTCTGTGACAACAGAATGCTTTTTTCCCCGCTTACCTCTTTTCCACATTGCAATCCTTTGGGGATATCAAGGGCAAGCCAGAGAAGGGTTACCTGGAGAAAAGGGTTGCTTAGCAACCAAACACCCACCACCCCCAAGCACCACAAACCCAAAACTCGTTCCAGGCCTGCAACCAGATTAGCATATTAATGAGGCTGTAATTTCCCCAGAATTGTCTGCACGTACACACTTGCTCACAGCACACTGGCCCAGGAGTTTGCTATGCAAATAAACTGGTTTTACAGGCTGTGGCTTAATTAACTCATCAAGTTCATCTTCCTAACAAAAAAGGCAGACTAACTGCAGATTAATGGACCTGTGTTTGCTCTTCCCTCTCTCTCTCTTTTCTCTATTCCACCTATCCTCTCACTTATCCTCCCCTTCTGCCCAATATTCCTTATCCCTCATTTTGCCACCATGCAGTACTGGAAAAGCAATGATGAATGTCCATCATTTAGAGGGAATAATTCCAAGGTGGGCTTGATCCTGCTTCTGTCAGAGTCCATAAGAGTTTTTCCATTAACTTCAAGGGACACGGGTTGGATCAGGCCACAGATGATATAAAGACACCTTTCAATTTAAGAGAGCAGATGAGTCATTTGCAGGTAGGAATTAGCATTTTATGTAACTGTATCTTTAAAATGGCCACCTCCAGCATATTTGTGGGTTGGGTTTTTTTGACATGCCATTTCTAGCCAAGCTTCAGCAATGATACTCAATCACTAGTAATGCTGGATCCAGGAGAAAGGAAGAGAGAGGGAGAGAGGCATTCTCCCTGCCTGTGTGTTAATTAGAAATGCCAGTCTTGGCTGCCTCTCACACTAATCAACTTCCTCTAGTTCTTGATGTATGACAAAAAATATGAGCATTCACAGAAACTCACTCAGAGAAAGTTAATATAGCCACGGCTCTGTATTCAACTAGAAACCCTCCAACTGGAAGTTTCTTTGAACATTACGTGAATTATATGATTTTTCTCTTTAGAAGATATCTTCCCCTTCTCTTTATCCTCATCAGGAAATCTCTGGCTGTCTAGTGGAAGTGTGAGAAACAATTTTCCACAGGACAGAAATTTCTGTTTTGCCCTTCATGTAAAAACCTTCCCAGGTTGTTCAAACTTATTTTGCTTTTGAATGGCAGCTTCATTTTCTATATAGGACCAAAGCCAGAGGCAGGTTTCAAAGGAACTTAATTTCTGAGGTGAGAAATATTCAAGTATAATGTCTGGCTGAATCCCAGCTAACAGTACATGACATATTTCCATTGACTTTAAAAATGATTAACTCCAACTGAGAATCTGGCCTGGAATATTTAATTAATAATTGAATTATAATTAATTATTTAGTATTTACTTAGAGGCCCCAAGTGAGGTAATGCTGTACAAACATACAGTGAGAGAGACTTCCTTGCCACAAAGAACTGATAGTCAAAACAAACAAGACAGACATGAAGTAAGAGGGGAAACTGAGGCAGGTGGAGTGACTTGCCCAAGGTAACATGGGAGTTCAGTGGCAGAGCAGAGGACAAGCTGCCCAGAACTCCTGAATTTCAGCTGAGTGTCCTATCTGCTGGATCATACCCATGATTCTGTGATTATTATACAGTAGCTATACAATGAGACCATTTCCAGCCTTGAGTGCTTAGTAAAGGGCTCAGACCAGTAACATGCTGAGCTTTCTTGCTCCAAGCCAGCAAAGCACTTAAGCATATTATTAACTGGAGACATGTGACTTAATCACCTGGCTTCTATGAGATTATTTAGGTGCCTTGAAGGTAAGCATGTGCTTTGTTACACTGGGATCAGAGTTGGATCTGCAGGATCCAGCACTAAGTCTATACTTGGGAACTCAAGAACATGCCCTGACTTTCAGTGGGAGTCACTACTGCTCAGGTCCTCTGAAAATCAGGCTGTTTATTTATATGGATTTACCTGCCTAACTTTAGGAGGCCAAGCCTGGGAATTTTGATTATAGTTCTCTCTCATTTTTTTCCCCTTGCACTTTTGGAAATGTTTGCAAAGACATGTGGGGAAACCCACTTATATAGTGAAAGAATCTTCATTACAAAGGATACAGAGCCAGATTTAGGATTCTGTATAGTCAACTTCAGCAAGCTTTGGATCCAGTGCATGAAAATAAAGTAGGAGAGAAACTATTTTGAGTAGGACAAAGAAGCAAGTGCAACAGTTCAGATGCAAGCAAGAAGCAACTCCACTGACTCCCTTAGACATCTTTTAAAGGCATAATTTAACCCAATACCTGAATTAGTAATAGATCTAATTGGTCTATTGCTTTTCCATAGTCAAAATACAAGTGAACACTAGCTGGGATTTGAGGGTGGGGACAGGGGTTGACTCTTAAAAGGTTGAGAACCACTGCCCTTAGAGTGTAGAATTGTCCCAGAAAAGACTTAATTTAAGGTTTTTTGCTCAAACTGTTTAAGACTGGACAGAGTCCTAGAAAATTTGCTGCACTCGGGAGCTTCTCTGCATTCACAGGGAAATGGACTACCTGACCTAGAGCGTCTTTTCCATCTCTAATTTCTGTGATTGTATGATTCATCCCTCTTATTTGAAAGGGTTTCATACATGAAACATCTACTAGGAGGAAAAGATGATTCGAAATAATCTTTTTTCATTTCCTCCCTTCATTGTCAGAGATTACGAGAGGTGAGGGATATTTTGGTCGTGACATTAGCTAGTCTGGGGAACAGAAAGCATCCCAGGATTCAGCTTAATCGTAGAGTGAGAAGGGGCTATTTGCACCAGGTGGGATAGCACCTGGCAGGCTGGTGACACACTTTCAGAGCATTCAGCAGTATGTTCTCTTCTGAGTCCCAGAGAAGGTGTTTACATGTCAAGATGGTAAACATCTCATAAATAGCATGCATGGAGGTAAACAAGTAGGTGGAGAGGGAGAAGGAGAGGCCATGGCTGAGGTTTATCAGCCAACTATTATGGACTCATTCTTCGTTCCACTGATCTAAACTGCCCTGGTACAGAAGAGAGGATGAATGGTCTTGTGTGTAAATAGTCTGAGCAGTCAAGGCAAGATTCCAGTCCTGCTCTGTCATGTAACTTTATGCAAATGTTTTCAACTCTCCGTGCCTCAGTGCCTGATAACATTCCCTTGTCCATTGAGATTGTATTTGTACAGAAATTGTCTTGTGTTGTTTGTAGGTACTACACCCAGTGCAGTGGGACCTTGATCTTGGCTGAAGCTTCTAGGTGCCATTGTCACATAACCCTGTGTAAGCAGGTTTATGCTCTGTTAAGCATATCCAGCTTAGATTGCATGTTCCAGGAGGAGTAAATTGGCTGTGATGATAAAACAGCTGGGGATTGGGCAACACTTTCTTTTTAAGTGTTTCCGTTTCCTTTGCCTTTCAGTATTTTGCTTTTATGTCGTTATAAACAATAATATTTGAGCTTCAATAGTCTTGAGGCCACACCTGGAGTATTGTGTCCAGTTTTGGGCCCACCACTACAGAAAAGATGTGGACAAGTTGGAGAAAGTCCAGCAGAGGGCAACAAAAATGGTTAGGAGCCTAAGGCATGTGTCTTCTGAGGAGAGGCTGAGGGAACTGGGCTGATTTAGTCTGCAGAGGAGATGACTGAGGGGGAATCTGATAGAAACCTTCAACTACCTGAGGGGTGGTTCCAAGGAGGATGGAGCTAGACTGTTCTCAGTGGTGACAGATGGCAGAACAAGGAGCAATGGTCTCAAGTTGTAGCAAGGGAAGTTAGGTTGGATATTAGGAAAAACTTTCTTACTAGGAGGGTAGTGAAGCACTGGAACAGGTTACTGAGAATCGGCAGAATCTCCATCCTTGGAGGCTTATAAGGCACGGCTCAACAAAACCCTAAATGGAATGATCTAGTTGGAGATGGTCCCGCTTTGAGATGGTCCTGCAGGGGATTGGACTAGATGACCTCCTGAGGTCCCTTCTAATGCTCATTTTCTATGACTATAATTCATCTCCATGCCTCCAGCATATGAGCTGCAGCTGTTGTTTCAAAAAGTCATTTCCAATGTAGCAGCTCCAAACTTTGACTAGGCTACCTGAGATGTGCGAGGCCTAAACCAGTTGTTCTGTGCATATCACTTTTTCATGAGTAAATCCAACCTGTCTGTCTCTCTGCCCATCCTTTCCTCTTAGGCCTTTCAGCTGTTTCCCAACTGAGCCAATCATGTGAGACCTTCCAAACTCTTTGAGAATGATTATGACCATTATTATTTGGTCAAGCTCTGCTTCTCTATTCCCTATTACCAGGCACCAAGCAGCTGAGATTTGTGCAAGAGGGGGAAGAAAATGTGGGAAGATTCTTCCCCAGCTCTGGTGGCTTGATTCAGAGTGGATATGCAGCCCCCATGTTGACACAGCCACTCCCACAGGCTACCAACTCTGCATATGACCCTGCATCAGCAGCCATGCTTGTGGCCAGTTATTCTTCTTGTTTATGTCCTTGTGACAAAGTATTTAGCAAAATTTACAGATTAATTGGAATCTGACACAAGCACTTCTGCTATGGCCTCAAACTTGTAACTTCTGGGCTGTCACCTGTGTGTGTTAGTGTCCACACCACCAAGCCCCCAACTTCTGGGCAGTGAATTTAATAGCAGAGAATCTGTAACCATCAGACATTCTGTGGCTCACTCCAACCCATGTCCTGTGGCCTTTTACTGTTGGCTTCAATAGGAGCAAAGTCAGGCCCAAGATGAGGACAGTCAGCATCCCTAGTGGACGAACTCCTGCTCATTTTATTTTCCTCAGATTCTTTCACCATCACTAGGTATAAACATACTACAAATAGCTGGTGATTTTGTTGGTGAAGGCAAGAGCAGCCTTTTCTATCTGCATGTCACAGAATCAGACACACTTCCACTCATCTCTCATCGCTCTGTTGGCTCTCTAGCGTTAATAGGAGTAAAAACCAGGCTCCTGATACTACTCATATAAATACGAATTCTGTTGCCTGCAGACTCTTCTTCTCTTTGCAAACCAACCCTAATTTTGCCAGTAGTTAATTTCCCATGAGCATTCACGAAATAGGTGGTTTCAGTATCCATCATTAGCAAACAATTCATTTCAACAGCTCTCTGTTCTGTGATGTGGTGTGATTGGTCACATCTAAGTCATGTGAAATTGTTCCTGCTCCCTGATTGGTTGATTTATTAGACAGGGTGTGAACAAGTAATAAATGGCAGTTCACAAAGAATGGGCTTCCTGGGGTATATTTTCAGATGAATTAAGGTGATCATTTGAATGAAAATTGTGGATATTTGGGGAGATCCGTGGGCAATTTCATACATTCTCAGTAACCTCCAAATAACATGAACCTTGTGATACAGTGAAACCCACTCATTGCTCTTATCCATGTATTGCTTTTTGGATTATTTAAACAGTTCCACTAAGATCTTATTTTCATCAATATAATGAATGGCTCTGCGGTTATGGCACATGGTGTTCAGTTCCCCACTCTGCCACTGACTACCTGTGTGACCCTAAACAAGTTACTTATTCCCTCTCTGTCACTAGCCCTATGCTGCGCAGTGAGGACACTGGTACTCATTTGGCTTAAAGAAGTAAGGAAGCCATATTGAGATAGATAGACTCAGAGATATACGAGGAGTAGATATGTTGAGTAAGAAGCTGCTGTTTTTTACACAGAGCTTAATCCTGTCGTAAATCCATGCTTAAATGTCCCATTGATTTCACCATGAATTGTGGATCAGGCATTGCAATCTTTCTGACTAAGCCAGTGCTTTTCCATGCTACTGCTGCTTGTTAAAAGTATCCAGTCACTTGAGGGATATTTCTGGATAAATGTATTCTATAAAGACAGGAGGGGAAAAAAGAGAGAGAGAAACTTTTTTTCTTTTCTGAAAGCAAAGCAGAATGAAAAATAAAAAGATGCCTCTCTCTGAGGGAAAATTCTGGGCCTGATCCTGGATTTATCAGGAATGTTGTCAGTGACTTCAGGATTGGACATGATCTGTATTGTACTTATCCTCAGTGATTGTTGAATGTAGACATATGTTTGCTTTTAAAAGCTTTTATGCAATGCATTAGCTTTTTTTACTCTTTAATTTCATTGCCTGAAAATATTGTGTATTTTGTCATGGGATGGAAGGAAGGAAGAAAAGCTACATAAACCAATTTTCTTTTATAGAAAGTCTTGCCATCTAGCTAAAAATATTGTTACATGTGCTCTGAAACAAGCATCTCAGCTATACTCTAAAGTTATTGTCAATGATACTCAATATATTGATGAGCTCCAGATATTTGTTTCCAGCATTATAATTTACAAATAATTTTATTTACCTTCTTAATGGAGAAGTGCACTGTTTGGATTCACTGATTCCAAAATAGAGTTTCCTTCCTTTTATTCAACATAATGATTAAAACATTCTTGGAGAAAATAGTGCTCTTTAATCTAAAAGGAAAGAAAGAGGCATAACAGCATACAGTGCCTGGAAAAAAAACAGACAAATTTAGACTAGAAATAAAGTTTGAGTTGTTTTTTTTTAATCGTGAGCAATTGACTATTGGAACAACTTTGCCTAGGGACCTGGTGAATTTTCCATCAGTTGAAACCTTTAAATAGAGACTTGATATATTTTACAAAGAGATACTGTAGCTTAATCAGAAATTATGGACTTGATGTTGCAATTATTGGGTGATATTCTGTGGTTTGTATTATGCAGGAGATAAGACTACATGATCATAATGGCACCTTCTGGCCTTAAAAATCTATGCATCTATGAATCTACTGATTATCTGAGGTTTAAAAAGCAGCAGCTGCTTCTATGCAACCCCCAGTTCTCATAAGCATTCAGTATAATGGATCCATATTGTGCCAATGCATACTAATGTTAATATATATTTGTAGCACACAATATAATGGCTTTGGAGACACCCGGGTGTCAGATTGAATCAAGTCACTCACACCATACCAGGACTTCTGTGCTGGCCATACTGGTTTCTGAGGAAGGCAAGCTATCATTCCCTTCAAATAATTATTTTTATCCCTTAGGGTTCTGAAAAACTAAATTGTGATGCAGTGTAATACATCCCTGTTTTAGAATCATACAGTCATAGAATCACAGGGATAGGAGGGACCTCACCGGTCTAATCCAGTCCCCCTCATAAATACAGGATGTGTTATTCCTACACTATCCTACACAAACACCTATCTACCCTACCCTTGAACAACTCCAAGAGATTTTCCTGAGTCCTCCTACAGACCGACAGACAAAAACAGATAAATCCCAATGTCCTGAGATGTACAGATGGAATAACTAATGACATAGCTTTATTTTAAGAGGTTGAAAAGACAGGGACTGAAGAATTTCAGTCCATTGTTACTTAACCTGCTGTGGGACAGTGTCCTGAAAAAACTGACCAGAGGGCACAACATCTTATTGCACAGGCAGCCTCTACTAAAGTAAAAAAAAAGTGTCATGAAAGTACCAGTATGTAGGTGGGTTTAGTAGCAAAGATCCCATTGACTTTAAAGGGGCAGAGTTAAGCCCAAAATTTCCAAAGGTATATAGAGGCTTCTTTTTTCCCTCCCATTCCAGTTTGCTTGTGGAAAAGCTTGTCTCACACTTACTTGTAATGTAGACCCCTCTACTCATATATGTGTGCAGACAAACTAGTGTGTGTCTGCCACTGCATGAGTATGTGCATAAAGTTTGTGGGATTCTATGTGTGTGTGTGTGTATACATTTAGTATGTGTCCATGCGAGTATGCAGGCTCTGTATATGTGTGTAAACTTATATGTGCATATTCAAACTTCGTATGTATAAACTTTGTAAATTCTGTGTATACACATTTGTGGGTATGCACAGCTTGTGTATGTGCAATTAAACTTTGTGTTGGTTTCTGGTCCTTTGATGCTAAGGAAGGTTCAGAGGCCCCACCTATGTTTTCCAGGTAAATATATTCATCAGGCATATACAGGTCCACACAGAAGGTAGTACAAAGTGTCCCATGTTAACAGTAATATAATAAATAATACAGGATTTGACTCTACAGGCCTTTATTTGAGTGGTCTTCATTCCTTCAGCTCTGGCCATTGAATACAGCCCTACTGATATCTATCAAAGAAAAGGTACCAGGCTTTGTCATTAAATAACCCATTTACTCTGGAGGTTAGGACTACTCATATGTGTATGGGTTTGAAGGATCAGAACTGCAATCCTATTTCAGGATTGAAGGAGACCATTCCACTTTTCCACTTTTTAACTTTTAACATAATATAGACGTTTAAGTCCACATGAAGGGTGTGGATGTGTACACATGTGGGTGTTTACATGTGTGTGTGAAAATGCCATATTCAATAACATTCCACCAAATACACTGTAAGGTCCCAGCCCTGCAATCTCACGCTCACACAAATTATCTTGCTTGGGTGAATAGCTCTATAGCTAACTTTGTTTCACCTTTTAATCCTACAAGCTAATTTTACACCATTTGTTCTTCCTTGTGCAAGTAGAGCTAAAATGGACTTGTAGGATTGGTCCCAAACTTGCTGCAAGGCATGATCCCAAACCTACCTGAGTCAAAGACAATCTTTCTGTTGACTTCAGTGGGCTTTGGAGCAGGCCCACAGTGTCTTTGATACAAACAGGCTGCAAGCAGACACTGCATTTATCTCAGGATAAACCATTTTTTCTGGAGGCAAAGTGCAATCATAAGGGTGCCCATGTCTGTTGTCCCAGGATAAATCCTAAAAAAAATCTTACCAGACAAGAAGTAGTAAGAGTTTATCCCAGGATACTGAAAATACATCTACAAAGTTATCCCAGGATTGCATTATGGAATCAGACAGAAAAGCAGTACTTCCACTCAGCTGCTCACTAAACCTTGATTAGAAGCTTGATGTATATACATACCAAGACCAAGATATTTTTATTTCCAGATAAATGCAGGCACAACTTATCCAGGGAGAAATGCAACATCTGCTTCTTGCCACAGTGAGCCAAATCCACCTCTGGCCATAATAAGTTCACCACTCTCATAATCAGGGGTATTGCAGTCTCTTATACACCTCCAGCTTTCTCTCTCCCCTCCAGAATATGAGAATTCCTCTACTGGAAGAATAACAAGTAAGTGTAGAAATGATTTGAAAGGATAAAGTCCTGCATCACTTCCTCCAGTGTAAATCTAAAGTAAAACTCCAACCTTTCTAGAGCTGCTGTGGGGTAACTGAGGTCAGACTGTGGCCAGAAATATCACCATCTTCTGCTTGTCTTCTAAAGAGATTGGTGGATGATGCCAGAACCCAGTCACACCTCTGAACCCCAGCTGAGATATCAGGGAAGAGGAACAGGGACCTCCTGGGAAGCAGAAGCTTGTTCTAAAGCATTTTACCCTTTTATTCTTAGACTTGATTTTCTAACAGGGAGAAAATGTTGCTAAAGCCTCCCCTGAAAGTGAGGAAGGCATAGCGATCTTTGCAAATATTTACTCACCAGATGTCGGCTGAATGAGTGCACTAGAGAAGCACAGACGCCCATAAGGAATCGCGAGGGCCACACTCCAGCGCTCAGAAGAAGCAGCTAGAGGATATCCCCTTAAATATAGGTGTTGGGGGAGCGGAGCTGGGAACCGCCGGGGCAGATTTGCCAGCCGCGTTTGAATTGGATTGCCTCCGGCAATGTTGCAGGTTGCTAACTGGGACTTGTAGGCTGAGATTCACAGCAGAAGGGATCACAGCAGAGTATCCTTCCTGAAGGAAGGATAAGAAGAATCAGATGGCTGGATGAAGACGGAGAGAGGGAGGGAGGGAGGGATGGAGGGAGGAATGGGTACCCTTGGGTGGGTGGGTGGGTGGGTGAGTGTTCATCCCTGCTCGTGCAAAGGGGGCGGGGGCACACGTGGGAAATGGGTGTCCCTCGGATCAGGTGCCCGCAGTCGGGCAGCCTCCTTTCCCCTTCCACGCGGCTAATTCACACGGGGAGGGAGTGGGGGGCAGCCTCTGCTGCCGGGTCCCCGCGGGGGCATGGCTGCCCCCTCCCAGGTTCGCCCTGGTTCTGGCCCAAAGTGACTTGCTTTGGGCGGCTGGGGAGAGGGGCCTGGGCCGGCCTGAGCGGAGCGGGGCTCGGAGCGCTCCTCAGCGCTGCGGGGCAGGGGGCGGCGGCGTGCGGGGCGGGATTCCGCGCGTGGGCAGGGTGCCAGGGTGCGCAGGCGCGGTTGTGAGTCGAGGATGTGTGAAAGGGCGGGCTGGTGGGAGCGTGGGCAGGGGTCCCGCGTGGGTGTGCGGCGTGCGAGAGTGAAGGGCTGCGGGTGTAGGAGTGTGCGGGGGAGGGCAGGCGAGGGGAGTGAGAACTGCTTCCACGCAAGGTGCGGCGCTGCGCGTGGGAGCCGGGGCTCGCGTGGGAGCGAGGCGGGCGCGGGGGCAGGCAGGTGGGCGCTGGGACTGGCTTCTACCCAGGCCGCCTGGCAGCGCTGCTCCCGCCCTCTCCCCCGCCCACGCGAGAGACTTATCCCGCGCGATCGCCCGGACTCTGTCCCCGCTGCTTCAAGGAGGGAACTGGGGGATGACAGGCATGGCAGGAGTCCAGCTCGGCAGAGGGCCCATTCGCCCCGCCAGGCCTGCGTCGGCTCTCTCCGCGTGGGCCGCACTAGCCGGGCGTGGAGTGGCTGGAGCTGGCCCTTCCCTGGCCCTCCGGCCAGCCCTGTGCTCCAGCTCCCTTGCAGGTGGCTGGGAGTTCAGTTCTCGGTAGGGCTGAGGTTTATAGGTGCTTGTTACAGTGGCTCAGACCCAAATTCTGAGGCCGGGGGGGATCTTCAGGGTCACTGGCACGATTCAGTGGAGCCCAAAGAGAGAGATTGTAGCCATGAGGGTCAGGCGCTCGCTGGCTGCCATGGGAAGAGGATGCTGAGTGTTCCTCTGTCCTGGAGATGGGGGTGGTCTAGGGATTGGGGGCTATTAGGGTGCACTGTTGGGCATCTGGGGGCATCTTGGAGGCCTGCAAAGCGCTCCCAGGGCGGTGTGATTGTGGGGGATATGACTGACAAGCCCCTCCGCAGGGGGAGACTCCACATCCAGGGGATAAATAGGTTACACTGAGCATAAGGAGGGGTAGAATTATGGATGTGTGACAGTTACGTGGCTGCGTTATTTGCCTGGATCTGATATGTTAAAAGTTTCTTTGGGTGGGTTTTGTTCTTCCCGCCCAACCCTGAATGGGAGAGTTGTGATTCACCCGCGATTTCGGTTTGCCTGCGGATCGAGCTGCTCCGTGACAGGTGAATCCAGCAGAGGGGCTCCTGCCACCCCGCACCCCCTTCCCTCCCACCCCCACAGGGGCCACAGGCTTCAGTGTGTGCTTTAATGTCAGCGCACATTGATGATGAGTGAGATAGCAGAGTTTGGGAAGGATGGAAGGGTAGGTAAGTGGGTAGGTGCGTGATTCTGCGCCTGTGATCGCCTCCCGGGAAGCCGTACATGAGAACCAATGTACTGATCCCCCTCCAGGCACCCCGCTCCCCCATCACACGGGAATCCGGATCATCTCCAGGAAGAGTTAAAGAACTCGGGCTCCTTTGTGTGAGCGCGGCAGCACGTGGCCGGGCTGGGAGCGGTCCGCCCAATAAGGAGGCGCTGCTCGGATCTCGGAGGGCTCAGACTCGAGCTCCGATTCCTGGGAGGGGGGAGGAGGCTAGGGGTGTGGAGGAAAGATGTCTGATGTCTTGTGTCACGGAAAGTCATATTTCGTGCTCATTAGAACCCCCCTGAAAAACAACCCGTGGAAATTGATACATGGTGCTTAGCGGCTCGAGCTGCATTGCTGGGAGTTTGTTTTATGATTTTTAATCACAGCTGTTAAGCTGGTAAGAATAATAACAGAGCGATAAAATAATGTCTGTGTTTACCCCAAGAAAGGGAGCCGATGTCTGCAACGGGCAATTTGCAGTAGGAGACCCCGCTGCTTCCAGCCTTTCCGTAATGAATGAGTTAATGCTTATACCGCGCTTCGAAGCCTTATATCGGTGCATTAGCATGGTAGCGTCCTGTTTGTGGGGGGTTTCTCCCCCTTTTTTATTGCACATTTAACTTGATGCGAGAGGAAGGCGAGATGGGGGCGTGATGGATGGAAAGACAGGCAGACGCTTTGGGAGGGAAGTAGCCAAGCGAGCAGGCGCTCAGAGGCGGCGGGCCCGCTCCGCCCTGTTTCAGCACCCTGGACAGCTCCCGGCGCCGGGCTGGCAGCGCTCTCCATTGTCTGCTCCCGGGGGCGAGCGCGGGGTGTCTGCGGCCGGGGAAGCTGCGGGGCTCCCCGCGCCTTTGGAAAGGGGTAGGAGGGTGGGAGGGTGGAAATACGCTTATTTATTTCCCGTAGCGCGCGCACACTCACTATCCTTGCCCGGCGTAGGGAGCGCACGTATTTATTACATGTAGTGTCTGCACCAGGCTGAGCCTTGATGAAAGGAATAATTATTAGATCTGTTTCAGATTAAGATTCCATGACAAACTAGTGGTTTAAAATATAGACCAGTGGGGCCTGAGTCTGTGCATTACTGGATGGTTTTGCTGGTATGCCTCTCTTTCCCGACCCTCTCCATAACCTTCCGTAACTGGAGAAGGAAAGTGTGAAATAAACAGGACATTATTAGTAGTAGTAATAGCATTATTAGTATTATTATTATTGGTAACAACATCATTATTATTACTAGTGTGAAATACAGTATTATTATTGCTGTTGCTATTACTATTATCCTTTGATTGCATCTCAGCTCCACCGTTTTTAACTTTTTTTCCAAAATAAAGAACAGGCTCTGGGCGATTTCTCCATTTATTTTATAGAAATCGGAACCAACAAAGTTGCAGATCGGACTTTTTTTCCCCCAAAGAAAGCACCTTGCATTTTTAACATTAAGAAGCTGGACGAGATTCCAAAAAAAAAAAAAAAGGAAAAAAAAAAAAGGAGTGGTCAATTTCTTTCCATGAAAAAAAAAAAAGGATGGAGCAGTGAGATGAATTTGCGTGGGGCGGGGGCTTTAAGTAGTTCACATAGAAATGAGCATGATCGTTGGCTTTTCTGTTAGTCTCTTTTCTCCTTTTGGATCTATCTGGAGGGGAGGGTTTTTTTTTTCAAGGTGAGCATACATTTAAATCAACTGTATTTTTCCTTCTCAATCCTTCATGTTTGCCCAAAATGGGCTGGCTCCCCCCCCCCCAACACACACACACGCACACCTCGCTTCCCAGCCCGGGATGTGAACCCTCCTAGACAGACAAACTCCATCCCTCTAAACTTTGGCAACAAAAATGAACTGTTTGTGGAGGCCTCCCTAGTGTAACCTATTGCTGCAGGCGTGTGTGCGCGTGTGTGAGAGACTATAATTCACACAACCCGCTCCTTGTCTTCACAGTTTCCCGATCGGAATGCCAGCTCTGAGCCGGAGCTAAGAGCAACATCTATACTCCCCAACCCTCCCCCCACGTCGAAACGGTCTTTGTTTACAATCTAGATCATTTCTCGTCGAAAACCGAGCGCCTCGGATCCGGATCGCTGCTGTCCCCTTGTCTGGAAGAGCCATAGGAGTACTACGTCTCCGGTCCAAAGAGCCGGGCTGATCCGAGATGGGTCAGCACCTTGCCGTGAAATGGGGAATTAGGTAAAGTTTCCCCTTCACACACACACCAGGGGCTAATTGGAGTTGAACGCATCTCACTAGAGTTCATAATAATGATGATAATGATGGTGCTGCTAATGATAATAATAATAATAACAAAAATAGTAATAGTAACAGCAACAACAACGACGACCCTCCCTTCCCTTCGGATCTGAACCTTTTTGCCTGGAGGGGCGAATGTCCAGCGCGGCTACATCAGTCTCCCCCCACTTGTGTTGAGCTGTGGATGCTAGAAGCTTTCTAATGCAGATTTCCCTTTTAACACCTTCTAAACAAAGGCAAATGAGGGCATCACATCGCTATATCAACAGACAATCATTAGCAGCAAATACAAGGAGAGAGAGAAAGAGAGAGAGAGAATTCTCCCTAGCAAAGTACAAGTCATTCAAAAGGGCAATTAAACTAAGAGAAGAGAGTTGCAACGAAAATTTGGACCAGCACCTCTACAAACCCTTCCACGGGTTAACAAAGGCAAAACAATACTGCTTTGGATTGTTTCCCTCCTCTTACTGAAGTTTTCCAGTGCCATTATTCTGCCTTGTTTCCTAGCCATGGTTTGTTTTTGTTTTGTTTTCTTTTGTTTTTTACGATCCTTTATTTTATTTGAACACCAAAGCTAAGAAAATCCGACAGGGCGAGTGTTCGGCTGACTTTATTGGATTTGTTTCAAGAAATCATACAGCCCGGCACACATACAAACCCAAGATCAAACCGCTGCTCAAGATCAAACCCCATGATCGACACAAGATCAGGTCGATGATTGGCTCTCTCACTCAAATAAATAGCAATCCGGTGGCTTCCCCTTAGGAAGCCGAGCGCGGTAGCTTTGTCCTCTGTGCTAGGAGGGACTTAAAATAGGGGGAGAAAAACGACTTGGGCGCTGGAGGCGAATGGTTAATCAAGGTGTGTTGAGGATTCAGCCGGAGAATGAAGTGAGGGACTGAGGAAATGAGCAGTGAAGTCCTAGCCCCGAAAAGTCAATAGGGGAAAATGACCTCAGAGTCTGACTGAGGCAGGGGTGCCCGGGCAGTTTCTCAATGCAAGGCCTCTGCCGGCTGCTAGCTGGCCTGAGCCGAAGCCCATTGAAATCATGGCATAGATTCCCATTAACCAGCCTTTGGATCAGGGCGTGTGCACTGCCCAGAGCCATCCCGCTCCCTGCTGGCGGGCGAGCAGGACGGCGGCGCGCTTGGCCCAGGAGGAAATGTCTCGTGGCGGGTAGGTGCGATGGGCGAGAACACCCTGATCCTGGAGGCTGGGCTTGCACAGAAGCCCCTGGTCCACACAGGGGGACCCTGCAGGCTTCCAACGTGCGAAGGGATTGTCCTTTTAGGAGAAACGGGTTTGTCACGGCCTCGGGAAAGGGGGCGCTTGCTGTCTGAGGGAGCACTCCGTCCCGAGACAAGAACGGGGGGTGTCAACTGGGTAGGACTGACTAGGGGCGCGTGGGCCCTGTAGGCACATCCTCCTACCCACAGCACGCACAACACGCAGATGGCACCCCAGTTATGCGTGTATCTGATGTGCAGGTCTCAAGCGCGATCTTCCATGTCACCGACAAGTCCTAATGTAGCGATCTCCGGAGATGGGAGATCCATGCACATTACGGACGAAGATACAGTGCTACACACGTAACCGCTGGCTGTTGTGTTGGTTTGTAGATAGATCAATGGAGGGAAGGCAGGCAGGAAGGAAGGGACAAGATGGTGTGAAGGTAGATGACTATGTAGCTAGAAGGATTGGTCCCATATACATGTATTTTTCCAGGGCTCCAGGAGTGAAGGATCGGACCCGCGGAAAAGGCACGACGTGTGTGTGACACCTGCGACATAAGTCCCTGGAAGCCGAGCCGGGGCTGCCCGCGCCCCTTCCCACCGCCTTCCCGGGGCCACACTGCCCCTCCCGCCTTCCTCCCGGCGCCTCCTCCGAGCGGGGACCGGGCCGGCAAGCGACGAGCAGCCTCTATCAGTGATCAATACGTGATCTTTATTTTTTTCAACAACAAAAAAAATAGAGCCCACCGGTAATGTGCATCCGATTTTTACACCAGTGATAAAACACAGTAACAAGCCCGGGAGCGGCGAGGTGCAAACGGTGGGGTTGTTTTTTTTCTTTAAACGGTATTGATTTGATTTAATTTTTTCGTCTTTTTTCTCCCCCCTCTCCCCACTCTAATAATTCATCCCCGCGCGTTCCCGGCTCTCGTTTGGGGTTGAGATGGTTACTTTATTTTTCCAGCTCTTCCTCCGATCCGTGGAGCAAGGGAGATCCTTCCTTGCCTCTCAGAAGGAAAAGGGGAGGGGGGGGGGGAGGAAAACACCAAGTCTCCAGCCTTTTTTTTTTTTTTTTTTGCAATGGCTTCTTCATTCCCTGGGCTAAAGAAAAGCCCAGTTAATGAGACAATTAATTAACAGGGTCTAATATACTGCATTGGGTACCCTTTTTCTGGCACGAGTGAGATTTAACCCGAAAAAAAAATAAAAACAGAAGAGGAGATGCCAAGAAATCGGATTTGAATTCAAAGGGGGCAGAAGAAAAGAAGCGAGCTGCCCAGCTCCGACTGGTTCTCGGATCCAGTCTTAGCCCCGCTGCACTGCATTTGCATTTAGCCTGTGGAAGAGCCCAGAGGAACCGCGCTCCCGTAGGCATGCCCTGGGGTTAGTAGAGAGACGATGGTACAAAGCATCCCTTCTTTCTGTTTTCTTTTCATCCCAGAGCATTTCTGCAGGCAAGGGGAGCAGATCGCAGCGCGATTGTGTGTAAGATCTCCCTGCTAGATAAATACACATTGTGTCTGTAGTAGCGGGAAGCAGGGTGGTGTGCGTGATACACAGGCGCGCGCACACTCAAGGAGAGAAGAGTCACTTTGCGCCGCCGTTTAATGCAAATTCCTGTGTCCTAAACGCATTTGCTGTGGGTAACCTTAACCCCGCTTTACAACTGCACATTTCCAAACGCATAAACACAGCCCTGTGGAAAAGCACGTGTCTGTGTGCGGCTTGGCCCCTAACTCACTCCGTGTGCGTGTGAGTGTATGCCTGGTTTGCAAGCGTGACAGGGTTTTGTTTCAGCTGTCAGTGCGTGCAAAAGGGGGTGTGGGCAGCATGCCTGCTTGGATGTGCGCGTGTCACGATGTTCGTGTGGGCTCAGTGTAATCATTGTATCGTTCACGTGTGTACAGGTGTGTGTGTGCGCGCTTTTCCAAATTTGTGTGTCAGCCTCTAAGTGCAGGTGCATGGTTTTGTTCTGGGCGTATGCGTGTTTGGTACAGTTATTTTTTCTGTGTAGAAGCCTGGGTACCTGCTAGCCTTGTTTTTGCACTGAGTAAATAAATGAGAAGGATAATAACTTCCTTATATCTGCTTGTGCTGGTGAGCGCGCTCTGTAATAATTCCAGGCTTGTTTGCCTGCGTGCTATTTATTTGTGTACAATGCTATTATGTGTGTGCATGGCTAGCTGGAGGGCTGTGTGAGCAGCGTTGTGCGTGCGTATTCTCTTTTATTTGGGGGCTGTGTGTGTATACACACATATATATAAGAGTTCTTAAAATACCGAAGTTCCAAACTCCCCGACTGCTTTCCCTTTAACCTTGGTATTAATTTAGGACAGATCTCTTCAAATGTCCCTGTAATGCATTCAGACGCTGTTGGAGGTTTATCTTTTTTGTACCGTGGGTTATATTTACACCCAAAACAAAATAATTACACTTTTGTTGGAGAGAGAAAGCTGGTGATTAGACTCCGGCTCTGTGCAGCAAACCCCTTTCTCAGTGGTACACCAGTACAATTTTTCACGGCTGGCTGAAATCAAACGCAGGAGGTAATGAATCCTGTGAGCAATTTAAATTTACAATTTGTAACGCAGCCACTCAGAAAGAGCCTATAGCCCAGCCAAGAGATTCTTGCTGGGTTTGTTTAATGTTAAAAACTGCACCTTCCCTTTACCAGGGGAAAGGAGGAGATTTTAATGATGAAAATCATGCAAAAATGTGTTGCATCTCTTGTGACGGAAAAATGTGGAGGGGGGGAGCGAAAAGTGCCACAACATTACCAATGAATTGAAATCGCCTTCCCACCTCCCTCTTGCAAAGCTATTATTCCAGCGCCTGAACCAACGCCACTTTTGCAAGAAGGAGCAAATTATATTCCCATTCAAAATAGGGGAACCCATCTCTCGTGTTTTATATACATTTGATTTGAAACCATCCAGTTTGGGGCGGGGGGTTCGTCCCAGGGAGCTGGCTACAGACAAACATTTCCCCCACCTCCACCACACAATCCACACATATTTGTTTAAAGTAACACTGTTCAGATCTACCATTGCTGAAGATCCCCTCCCCCTCACCAAAAATAGTTTGAAATATCAACAAAGTCGTCTGCGGAGCATCCTAACAGATAGATAATTAATTACAAAACACAAGGGGGAATATGCAAACTGCATATTACAAATTCTACAGGGCTTAACTGATTGGAAACAGATTATTATCTTGTTTGTCTTTTGTCTGTTTTACTTATCCCTCTGCCGTCTGTTGTGTTGTAATGTTGATACACTTTACTCTTGAAAGGGGATTTTTTTTATATAGTAAATTCCATCAACATCTTGTATAAGTGACACTGCTTCTCCATGCATTACCCTGTTAAGACACAATAGGTTTATTAGTTACATATAGGAGGATATTATGTTGCCTGAATTACCATCTGTTACCACTGTTAGGATAGGGTAATGTGCCTAATAGTTTTTTTCCCCTGTTTTTTTAATGTAGTATGACTTGGGAGATTTAGGGAAGAGAAGGCTGCCCCCTTCCCCCCCCCCCCCCCCCAAAGCTAATGGGG
Source organism: Alligator mississippiensis (assembly GCF_030867095.1). NCBI lineage: Eukaryota > Metazoa > Chordata > Crocodylia > Alligatoridae > Alligator > Alligator mississippiensis. The sequence goes on from NC_081833.1 coordinate 25,819,052, forward strand.
AAAAAGGGTTTGCTGAGGAAAGCACTTGAGCGGGGAGGGGGGGGACGGATGGCAAAGCCACAGAACCAAGTGGAGGTTGTTATCTGCTAGTTGCAGATGTTGATTGCCCAGTCTAGAGTGACTGCATATTTATTCTCCACATTACCAGTCAAAATAAATACCAGGTGACATATAAGCAATGGACCCCGGGACCTGTAGAGGACACGTTTACTGCGCTGGGAGGATAACTTTCACCTGATAGGAGAGACGAAAGACACTCTCGTGTGTGTGTGTAAAGACTGTGTGCGAGACAGATCGAATGAGTGAAGTGTGCGTGCGCGGCTGTAAAGACTGTAGGTGTTGTGCTCTTCGTTGGACTTTAATCTACATTTTATACGGGTTAATTTTTATATCGGACACGATCTATGCAGGAATCCTCCCCCCATTCTCAGGCTTTTAGACCCGCATTCCTGTTATCTGATCCTTTATCACAGAAACACACAGGAGAGCAGCAAAGGTCCCCAACAACGGGCATATCCCTAAAGTGGCTTTGTAGAAACCCTGGGTGTATATTCCTACCTACTGGATGCGCTGTAAGCCGGAGCACCGGATGGATCATCTGGCAGAGACGCCCGGGTACAGCCAGTTCTAAAAGCTTATCTGCGTGGATCTACCTTGGTTGATTTGATTTCTTTTTTTTTTTTTTTGGGGGGGGGGGGTCTTTCTCCTTGGAGGGTTGGGGGGGGGAGGGAGGTGTTTCTGTTCAGGACTGAGACGTGGCGTGGAAAGAGCGAGCTTTGATCTGCCAACAATGTCAACTCTGTCCTGCCGGAGTCCAGGGAAGGGGGGTGGGGGCCGCCTGGATTCCCCTCGCCTTGCCCCGGCCCTTGCTGGATCTCTCCCGCAAGGCGCCCCCTTTCCCCGTGCGGCTGCAGCAGCCACACACAGCCACTCGCGGGCGAGTGGGAGCCTAGTGCCTTTCTGCCTGCTTTTAATGAGCAATGGAAACCAAGCCGGCTCCTTCCATTGTTCGCACAGTCCCTGGGTTTGTCCACCGGGATAACAAACCCGGGCTCGGGGGCACCTGCTTTGGGCTGCGAGGCTGCGGCACATCAAAGCCCACAATTAAGATCCGTCTCCCAGTGGGCTCCGGTAGAGGTCTGGAGCCGAGGGGGGTCACTGGGAAGTGCTGCCCAGTTCCCGGGCCCGCAGCGCCTCGCAGCAGCGCCCGCACCGCTCAGCTGGCCCGTAAAGGCAGCTAGCAGAGCTTCCCCCGGGGCTGCTGCGGCCACGTGTGGCCGCGAGATACTCCGGATTAACACGGGCGTATGTAGGGATGGCCGCGTGTGTGGGGATGGCCGCGTATGTGCGGGGCGCAGCTACAGAGCGAGGGGGTCTGGCGGTGCGACCTCGCAGAGCTGCTCGCACAAGGGTAAAGAATAGTGTATGTCCCCGAAGTCCTCATCCGGCATCTAAGCATGTCTACCCATCCGTTATTTATCGCATGCTATACATTCAATACATCGCATACTTTATTATATGTGTGTCTGACATGTTATAGCATCAGTGTTCATGGAGTGCGCATAAAATAGTGCACAAACTATATAATACACAGTAGTCAATATATAATGCTGTTAAAGCTTATGTAGATGACTGTATTAAATACAATGCACTGCTTTATTACTCTTACAGATACTGTACTATATATAATACTGTATAATAGATAATGTACTGCATTATTACTCTAATGTACATCATACTGTATTATATATAATGCCGCATAATATGTGTTGCATTATATTTAATGTGCTGCATTATATATAATATATTTCGTTATAATATATACACACACGCATATATATATATACACATACACACATATGTAGATGTGTGTGTGTACACACATATGTAGATGTGTGTGTGTGTTTATATACGTGTGTATGCGAAAAGCAAGATGCACATATTTCTATTATAGGTCATATTATATACAATTTATCATACATATATGCCTCGGTGTACGTGCGCCTTATATTTTATTGTTTCACAGATTTTACCTTGTGCTCACATATTCGGATTGTCTCTCTGGAAGGGATAGTCCAATTCCAGAGCCACAACGAGTCATTTCCTGCCATCCCGAAATAAATATTTCTGCCTAACCAATGTGAAACACTTTCCCCAGATTTTTTTTCCCCCTATTCCCATCCAAGCAGCCCCCCCCCCCCCCTTCTGTAATTTCAGGCGCTGCTGTTTGCTCTGGTGGAATGATCAGTTTGTGTATTGAACCAGGTTCATTAATGAGTATCGACTTGTATTTATCCTACCAGGAGCGCCTCTCCTCAACGCTAGGGAATTTCCCTATTGACATATTAACTCCTGCCAGGGTTGAGCAAAAGCGTGTTTAAAAGGCCCGAAAAGGTGCCAAAATATTCGTAGTGCTCCGACCTGAAATAAATAAATAAATAAATAAATAAATAAATAAATAACAGAAGAGGGGGAGGGGGACAAAAACAAAGCAAAACTTGTGCTTATGAAATAATGTGCAGGAGTCTGCCACGACTAAAGATGGAAAAAAACCACTAAAGCCTAATATTATTATTTATAATTATCATCATTATTGTTTTACTTTCCCTCTCTCTCAGCTCATTGTGGGAAGAGCCTTAAAATCCAAATGAACTAATTGTTCCTCATTTTTTTTCTTGCTTAGGCTTTTTTGTTTCTTGGTATTTTGAGGATTTGTTTCGTTTTGTGCGTGCTTGTTTCCTGCAGCTGTTTTATTGTTTCTGGGATGAGGTTTTGGGGGGGGTAATATTAAAGAATATTTAATATTCTTTAATATTTAATTAAAGTGCCGGGGGCGGGGATTCTTGAGTTACTGCTCTCTACCTGAGCAAACGGATCCTCGTGCTGCATGCAGTTATATCAAAATGCACACTCCAGCCTTTGGCATCGAGACTCCCAGGGTATATTTTTTATGTATACCTCGCTTATTCAAGGCTTTTTAAAGCTCTACCACTCATCCTCGCCTCCCCCATCACCGCTGCCGAAAGAAAGAGTTCCTCTACAAAACAGTGCCTAAGTGTTCTCTTCATTGGCAGCCTTAATGCAATGACTAACTAAACATTTGGATACTTTTCCATTAACAATTACTTTGTGAGACACTTGTCAAGCCCTCCCATTCCGGAGAGGGGGGTTAGGGGTGGGGAGGACGAGGCGAACCTTATAACTTAATCTAGGCTGCCAGCATTGTCATGGCATCCTGCATTTCAAAACCAGGAGGGAGCCGGTGGCTCCCCCAGCACCTCGGCTACGGCGAAAATCAACTCCGCAAATCCACCGGCTCCTCCGTGCTTAACCAGCTTCGCTCTGCGGCGAGCCTGATGGCAAGACCTGCCTCGGAACTGCGCGGGGGAAATGTTTAAGTGCCCTCTTAATGCAACATTTGCAAATATTGCGCTAATTAGGTTAAACAACGGATGGCACGTGAAATGCACTGATCCACCTAGCGCTGCAAACTCACCTGACTCTGTGCCATCGTACCTATTGCTGCCCCTTCCTATCTATCTATCTATCTATCTATCTATCTATCTATCTATCTATCTATCTATCTATCTATCTATCTATCTATCTATCTATCTATCTATCTATCTATCTCGCACCACGCCTCCGAGTCTCTCCATCTCTGTCTGGATGTTCTCTAGCTGCTGCCATGCCTTCTCTCTACTTAGCGCAGCAGTTCAGAGTAAGAACAACTTTTTTTAGCGTCCGTCTTTTCTTCTCTACCGTATTTATTTTAAACCGATTAATCCAGTCAAGCCATCACCTGGCGCACAAAAGTGCCTCGGTAATGCACAAGTCCGGGGGACCTGAAATCAAAGAGAAAAAGAATACACAACTGCACCGCAGCAGCACCAGCAGCTACAGCCAGGTTCTGGCTTTGGAAAGGGGGGCCCGAGCTGCCATCCCGCCTTCTTCTCGCGTTGACTCTGGTTTTAGAGACACCAGGAGGGAGTTGCTTAAAGTAAAGCTTTAAAAAGAGAAAAACACGTTTGAATTCCTCCCCCACCCCCCAACTTCCCCGAAAAGTCTGGAGAACAAAGGGGAAGGCTGCGCGCTGGGGGGTCGGGCACCTTCCTAGCCAGGAAGGACCAAGCCAGATAAGTTTTCATTCCCACGCAGTGGCTGAACCAGCTCTTCCTGATGGGACCCTGCCCCCAGCAAGGCAGTGGCCTAAGCACCCCCTCAGTCCGGTCCCATTGGCATTTCTCCATTTATTTACTGCACTGGTGTAGATCACTTGACTAACAGAGCAAGGATATTCCCCCTTTTCCTGCTGATGCCAGGAGGCCAGTAGCTGCTTGTATTGGCTTTCTGTTGACACACTAAGGCTAACCAGCGCTTGTTTTCCAGGGGTACTGACCTCCCCGAGGTCTCACTGCCCCCAGATCCCCCTCCCCAAGCAAGAGAGAAATAAAATAGGAAGCCCCCCACCCCCAAAATATAGATATAGAGATATGAAATCTCCACGCCGCCGCCCTGCAAACAACGTAAAGATAAATACTTACTTAGCCCCAGCACCAGGTAAAACCTACTACTCAACAATAGTGATGCCTTGTTTTTTTCCCTCTGTGCCAAGCACAAGGCTGGAGCCAATTTAGATATGCTATAAATTAAGAGGTTGCCATGGCCACCGCCTTCTCATTGGGCCCGGGCCGCTCTACGTTCTGCGAGACGTCACCAAATCTGAATAAGGATGCGCGAATTACTAAGCCGGGAGACAAAGCTGAAGATGGGAACAGCATGAAAGTGGAGAAAAGTCCCAGGCAGCCGCCGGCACGGAGGAACCGGGGGCTCCGCGATTTTTTAACGCAACCCTTCCGAGGCTGGCTGCTTCCACCGAGGCGCCGCTGATGCAGCTGCAGGCGCCACGCAAGTCCCCAGCCGCCCGCCCAGGATATCTTTGCAACTTTGCTTGGCTTCCCCCCTTGAACCTGGTGGGAGAGGTGTGGGGGGGTGGGGGCACAGAGGCATCTGCCTGAGCGCCGGGGTCTGGAAAGTGCCTGCCACGCTTGTGCCCTGCGACCAAGACGCCAAGGAGAAGAGGAAAGAAGTTAACAGTGCCGATCTCCACTGGGGGGTGATTTTTGGTCCCTCTCGCGATCGTTTTAGGCGGGCCGTGCAGGGGGGTGGGGGTTGCATTCTGTTATTACCTTTTTTTGTCTCTCCTTCCTCGGGTGAGGTCATGATGGTGCATTGTGCAGGCTGTGAGAGGCCCATTTTGGACAGGTTCCTGCTGAACGTGTTGGACAGAGCATGGCACATTAAATGTGTCCAGTGCTGCGAATGCAAGTGCAACCTGACTGAGAAATGCTTCTCCCGGGAAGGCAAGCTTTACTGCAAAAATGACTTTTTCAGGTAAGTTCCTCTGGCCAGAGGCGAAGCTCTTTAATGCTGGGGGAGAAGGGGGGGAGCTCAGAGATGCAAGGCGTCATGTACATCCTGTGTGCCCCGCATGCAGGCAAAGGACTGCCTCGGTGCCTCTCCTAACTTAGTAAGGCGAGGAGGGATGGAGGATCGGGTGCTTTGCCTGCAAATTGGTGGCGACTGCTCCTGCCCTCGCGGTAGCGCTCAGTGCCGGGAGAAGGTGGCTGTTTCTGCCCCTGTTTCCGGGCGAGGCTCTCGCAGAGCCGGCGCCCTGGCTGTGCCAGTGTCCCCGCATTTCGCGGCGCGGGGAGGGAAGGGACGCTTTCCCCGCCGCCGCGTCCATTTGCTCCCTTCGCAGAACTCCTCTGCGGCGCTTTTAGAGCTGGGGCCCGGGCATTGATGCCTCTGTCCGTGCAAATAGCCCGGTGGTCAGCCGGGTGCGAGGGGACCAGTTCTTTGACATTTTGAAATACAACCTGGCGTGGGGAAGAAGCAAACTTTTCTCGGCAGAAAATGAATCTAGTGGCTTGGGAACAAACCAGCCCGGTTCTCCCTCGGCACCGATACCCACACCAGGTGGTTTCTGTTCCCAAAAGCAGCCTCTCCTCCCAGGCCTGCGGCCCGCCGGGCTGGCTGTGGCCGTAAAGCGGAGCAAAGTTCCCTGCCAGGGCGAGGAACGAGGCTTTGGGCGCTAATTAGCCGCGAGTGCACGGGGCAAACTTTTTCGCCTCTTTCTTCTTCTAAATCAACAAAGGGGCTCATTGAGAATGGAAAATGGCCCTAAATCTCGCCCGGCCTTTTGTTTTCTGGCTGTAAATGAAGTAAATGTGGCTATTTGTTTAGCTAAAGGATGGAAAGCTCCGGGGATGATTAATATGGAAGGGGTGGGGGTGGGGGGAGGTGAGGGGCACTTTGCCTACTGCTGCAGGCCTTAATGAAGGTGAATTTGAATAGGTTAAGTGTCACAGTCGCCTTTACACATGTAAACTACTTTTAATGGCCCCCGTGCATTCAGGACCTCTCAGGCTGCAATTCCTTAAATGCCTTTAATGATTTTTGATAAGGTGCAGATGAGGCAATTATGCTCCGGGATAAGACGAAAAAATGACTTATGACTTCTAATGCTTGCACTACATCAACGTCAGGGAAAGGGAAGCTCTTGGAAGTTGGGGGCTAGGCAGGGAAAAGGGGGAAAATCAGTTTCCTCTCCCCATTAGACACCTTGTGCCCGCTGCCACCCTCCGGAGCCCACATCAGAGCCCCCTGCATCGAAACCACAGTCCCCACCCCCCCCCATTTTGATCTTAATAACTGATGCTGAATCGCGTTCATTCCCTTCCTGCCGTGCAAAAAGTGCTCGTGTTTGCAACGGAGCAGAGAGAAAGATCGAGCCTAGAATCGCTTGAGGCAGCTGCTGTGATAATCCTTTTCCCGGGCAAAGGGGGGATACTTTAACCCGTTAACGAGGTTCCCTGTCTCACTTTTTTAATGACAAAATAACACTCTGTTTTTTCTCTGGAGCCTCTCCCGAGCCTCCGAAGCAAGAAGCAAAAGCTTCTGGTTAGCTCTAGACTCAAGGAGGGATGTGCGCTCGCCGTAGCGGCGGTGAAGCAGGGCTGGACGGTCAGCCTGCTCCCGGCTGTGCAGAGCATTCACACCCCATCGTGCAGCCTTCTCGGGGGTTGAAAGGGGGTCCAAAATCAAGAGGGATCTTTCTTTTTTACGCTGAATTGGAGCAGGTCCTCCCGGCGCCGCGGCCCTCGCACGGATATTCACTCACACACCTTTGCAGTAACCGCAGCCAGACCGGCAGCTGGCTCCAGCTAAGGCGGCTCTCTCGAAATAGCCAGCGCCTGGCTTCCTCCCCCCTCGGCTCCTGAGCTTCACGGCACCGGCGAAGCGGCCAAGAAAAACAGCCCCCTCCCCGTTGCTGTTTCTATCAGCGATTTTTTCAAAGAGTTGAACGATCAGCTCCTCACCTGCCCTGAAATCCTGTAGAAGCTGGGGGTTGACGATTGCACTTAAAAAAAGAAAATGCGAAGGCCATTAAAAGACACCCGGAATAGTACCCAAATGCTGGAGTGCGGGCTGGGGGGGAGGTCATTTCTATGGAGTCAAATAAGGGCATGCAGTGCTAGGAGAGCATTTCCATGTCAATGCGACTCCTCTTTTAGTCTGCTGGAAACCTAAGGCGGGCCCGGAGGAATGATTTTGCGTACCTATGTCCCTGGCATCCAAATCCAGGCTTTTTTGATTGTCCAAAGCCAGGCAATTGTTTTATTTGCTTCAATTCTTCCCCCTCACTCCCCCCCCCCACACACACACACACTCTCACACACGCATGCCTGCAGTAGCTGTAGCACGGAAGGGTCCTTAGCTGGGGCTTGGAGCTGGGGCAGGGGTGGTATCTCCCTCCTGGTTTATTCCCCATTCCTCTCTTAACCTTCCTTTTTTTTTCCCCCCAGGAGGTTTGGTACCAAATGCGCCGGCTGCTCCCAAGGCATCTCCCCCAGCGACCTCGTAAGGAAAGCCCGAAACAAAGTCTTTCACCTGAACTGTTTTACATGCATGGTTTGCAACAAACAGCTCTCGACCGGAGAGGAACTGTATATCATAGACGAAAACAAATTTGTTTGCAAAGAGGACTATTTGAACTCGCCCAGTTTAAAGGAAGGCAGCCTCAACTCAGGTATGGAGCCGGGTCAGCCGGGGAGCCGGGTCCAAACCGGCCTCCCACCCCCGAGCTGGCACACGACACCTCTGCTACCCTGCAGCAGGCGGGATGAGAGCGCCGGGGAGGTGGAGCTGTGCTTCTTATCGCAGTAGGACAATTCAGACTAGGCAAGGGGAACTGGGGGCCTTCCGGAGTTGGGCCGGGGTTTTGTTCTGCAGTGTTGGTATTAAATTTGTGTCAGAGAGGAGCTGATGCCACGGTGCTAGGAAGGAAGCAAGGAAATCTCCAATATAGCTAGATCTTGCACACTGTGCTGCAGCTCCTGGTCCCACAAAAATCCCAGTGCAAAGATTATCTGGTGAGCGAGGGCTGGAGGCCCTGATACAGCGCTGAAGGAAGTCGGGGAAATGCCCCAGGCCCGGGTGGTTGCAGCCGGCGGAGTGTGGGTGGAGTTTGGGGGAAGGTTGGCCAAATCAAACAGGAAGAGTGGGAAACATCTGTGCCCCCTCCTCCCCCCTCAACCCCGCCGGGGTGGTCACATGGCCGCAGCTGGCCCAAGTGTAACTGAGGAGGGTCCCTCGCCCCAGCAGCCCGTGGGGGCCCTGGATATTTTAATGGACATCGCTTTTTCTCCCCGACTCTCCTAGCCTGTCTTCTGCCTCCTGGCCGCCGCCTCCCCAAAAGTATCTAGCAAACGGGAAGCGAGGGAGGAAAGAAAAGCACGCCTCTTATCTGTATTGATCTAGTTGTATTCTTCTTGGGGAGGGGAGGTCCGAGATCGGAAACGAATAATTTTTGAACGACTCTTCCTTCCCGCCCCACCCTGCCAAAACAGTGAGCTGAAAGAATCCCGGGATTCCCGGGGAATCCCAATCCTGTTAGATTCCCGGGGAAAAGTAGCCGGGCCACTCAGGTTTTGCAGAAGGGTGCGTGTGTGTGAGTGCATGCGTGCACGTGTGTGTTTTACGTTGTTTCTAAGACAGAGAGCAAAGTCACAACAGATCCTTAAAGCTCAATGCCTGTGCGTGTATGCAAAGGGTGTGTGTACCTGTATGTGGCTCTGTACTATACTATACTATACTATACTATACTATACTATACTATACTATACTATACTATACTATACCACTGTTGGCCTGATCCTCGCCTCCTTTTACCCAGAGGCAAACCTCCCATTTGACTTCCTTGGAAGCTGCCTCTGCGTCAGGACAGCAGGATCAGGCCCACTCTTACTGAGCCAGCCATGCCACCAGCCGCCTGTGCTCATCCCCTTCCATGGGATCTCTCTCCGTTCAGCACCTGGGGCCGGAGCCGGGCACGCGAGTCAGTTGGGCCGCTGCAGTGAGCGAGGCGAGTAGTTTGCCCTGTGGTTTCTGCACCAGGGGCCCGTATTCGGGGTTGGGGATCGCTGGCTCCCCGAGCGTGTGGGGTTGAGCCACGACCTAGGCGGTGACTTGGAAGTCCCTGATGGTGGCAAGGAGTGGTTTATGGCGGCGGATTCCTGCTTCCCGGCTCAGCCTGGGTTCGTGTCCGACAGGCAGATGCGGAGGTGGCGTGAAAGGAAGTGTCTGCTTTACAGCAGGTTGTGTTGGTTGTGAATCTCCTGGGAGAACTAGGGCTGGATGCTGCTATCAGCCCCTCGGGAGTGTATCCGGGGTCACTCCGCAGAAGCCACGGGTTTGAATGCCCGAGAGCAGAATCCGGCTCCTCGCGGACTCGAGTGACAGCTCCGGCGAGGCTGCCGCGGCCCCCGGGGAGGCTGGTCCTGCTCTGCGGCCCGCGGGGAGTGAATGAGTGGTGGTGCCTCGAGGTTCGCCTTAGAGCAGGACCCTGGAGTCAGGCGGACCCGGCAGGCGGAGCAGCGCCTCTCTCCTGCCGCAGGAGGCAGCCAGGGCAGAGGGGGGTGGGCTCTCACCTCCCCCCGGAGTCATCCCTCTCCTTCTGGGTCTCCCTTGCAGTGTCCTCCTGTACAGACAGAAGTTTGTCCCCGGATATCCAGGACCCCATGCAGGACGATCCCAAGGAAACAGACAACTCCACTTCCTCGGACAAAGAGACCACCAACAACGAGAACGAGGAGCAGAACTCTGGCACGAAAAGGAGGGGCCCGCGGACTACCATTAAAGCCAAGCAGCTGGAGACCCTCAAGGCTGCGTTTGCTGCTACCCCCAAACCTACCAGGCACATCCGGGAACAGCTGGCACAGGAGACGGGGCTCAACATGAGAGTTATCCAGGTACAGGAAGCCTCAGCTACAGCCCTACCACCACCCCCTTCTCCCTCGCCAGCATCCTTCTCTGCTTGTAGGAGGGAATGGGCTCCCGGGGGTCAAAGCTAAGGCCACGTACAATCATTCATTCCTCCTTTCCGCTCTTGTGTCTCTCACATCCATTGGCGTTTAGGTCTCAGCTCACAGCCGGCAACTTTTCCGCGGTGATGTCACAGTCGTGTGTTTGTTGCATCACAGCTTGTCACAGCTTGTGACGTTGGTCTGTAGTTTCAGCCGGAGCAGTGGGCTCTGTGGAGGAGGGGGATATCTTGTCATTTAGAAATATCTATCTATCTAGACCTGCTTGCCTGCCTCCCTGTTTAGCTTTATAATTGTATGAAGAAAAGATCAGCAGCCCCTTTTAGTCATTACTCACTGTCCCTCATTAAGGCTTTAGTAAAAAAGTCAGCAACCTTCTTAGCTGTAGCTTAGGCAAGGGGAAACTGAGGCACGAGGAGGTGAAGGGACCTGCTGGAGATCACGGAAGGCCCAGCTCAGACCTTGCGAGATTCAGGCCAGGTCTCCTCGCTGGGCCAAACCCCACGTGCTGCCACCTGAGCAGGGAAGACAATTTCCTCTTGTCCTCATTGTAACAATAATAATCGGCCACTGTTGTTATTAGTGACGGCTGCGCTGGGGGATTTCGGGCTGAAAGCTCTCTAGCCATAATTGTTTTCTTCAGCTGGAGAGTCCTCAGGAGAAAGCCCCGCTCCGTGCAGATGCTTTTAGTACCACATCAAAAGCCGGCTGGTTTCAGTGGAAGGACTTGCTCTCAGGTCCTCGGCCCCGGCTCCTGGTCAAACAAGCCGTGATGGGAGCCCAGAGAAGGGAGTGGAGAGGTTAATTTTTCTCATGACAGTTTGATCCCATCTCCTTGGGCAGCGCCCCGAGGGAAGCCCAAGGAAAACCTCTCACTGAGTTCCCTGGGCCAGGGCAGGAGCCTCCAGCACTGCCCTGCGCTCAGGGACGCACCTGCAACGGGCGCCCGCGGCTGGACCGGGGACCGAGGTCAGGGCCTGAGCGAGGCGAGGCGGGGACCACAGCCCAGCGCAGGCGTCGGGGCAGACGTGTGCGGGGTGCGGGATGCCGTGGGTATGGACGGCCACCCCGCCTCCCAGTCTTTACGGCCTCTGCAGCCTCCTCCCTGCCCCTCCCTGGAAGCAGGATCAGCTGTTCTCCGAGATCCCGCTCAGTGCAGCCCTGGAGCCTCCAGACTGAGCCAGCTGTGGGGTGGGGAGTAGTTAGGCTGTTGCCTGAAAGCATTTCTTTGAGTAATTCATAAATGATACCTTTAAGAAATCCCTGACAGCAAAGGGGAGATCGAGAAAATTCTAGCCTCAGCCCCTACAAGCTCCAAGCCTCGGCCCCTACAAGTCAAGCTAGGAGTGCCCCTCTCCTGAAGTATGGCCACAAGGCAGTTAAGAAAGCCCATATATACGAGGCACGTCGAAGCAAGCACTTTCCCTCTTCCTGAAAGCACAAACCAATTCCTCCGCTGGGCGGAGACGAGACAGAAATGTCTGTTTCCCCGCAAGCGGGTCGAGGCCCCTGGCCATCCCCTTGCCGCGGCCGGGGGCAGGACGGTGGCCTGCCATAGGGGCTCTGGAGCGGGAGGCAAAGATGCTTTAGGCAACGGATCACTCTGCGTGTCACCCCTGCGACCTGCCCTGGCCCGGTGCTCGGGATCTGCCTGGCTTCCTCCCTCCCCCACCCCCTTTTTTTTCTAGGTATCTACCTGTTTATCTGCTGCTAACATACTCATCTAGCTCTCTGGTCTGCCTGCCTGTGTGTCTGCCTGCCTATCTATAGCAATAGATTTAACAGTGTATAAGGAAATTTTAGACTGCTAAACCTTGCTATTAAAACAAGGGGGGGGGGGGGGAGGAGGTGCGGAAGCGTATAGAGACACAGACAGCAAGGCAGGTTCCAGCCTCGTAACCGCTTTCAGCTGGAAAAGCCCCTTTCACGGGCCTTTATGAAGTCGTCTCCCAGGCTCTGGAGGGAGCAGGGGGGACATTTCATTATGAACCTCCCCAAGGGTTTGCGAAATCCTTCACTCTTGGCTGGTCCTGGGAGCTCACTCCCAACTTCTCTTTCTCTTTCTCTTTTCTTGCACACCCCTCCCTCCCACCCGCCAAAAAAAAAAAAAAAAAAGCGGAGCGGCAGTGTTTTCTCCCCCGGGGCAAAAAAAATTTCTTGTCCTTCTGCGGGGACTCTTCACTAACAGTGTCTTGTAAAAAAAAAAAGACTGGTCGGTCAAAGCAACCCGCCTTGTCAGGGACAGGACACTGGGTCTTCGGGCAGTTGATCAGGGGAGTTGGGGGCTGGAGGAGGGGAGCGCTGCTGCCTTCTCTTGCTCATCCCACGGGAAAAGTTTGATCATCCCCATGCCCCGATGTGAAGAGAGCTGGTCTTGGAGAGGGCAGCCATAAGCCAGGCATTAAGGAACCCACTGCCTGGTCTGTATAATCTTCATCCATCCATCCATCCATCCCTCCATTCATCCATCCCCTGTTTGCCTGTCCATCTAAAGCAAGTTTAAATGTCTTCCTACCTACCCCTCCCCACGTATGCCATTGCTAGTTGTACGCACCCAAGGCCTACCGAGCCCGTTCATAGATAGATCGGGAGGCAGAGGCGGACATACGTTACAAGGGACCAGCGGGGCCAAGCCGGGACAGGGGAGAGGGGAGCAAACAAGCCCACTTGGGTGAGCGCTGTGCCCGGCCTCTGCTGTCACGCCGGTGGTGTTGGCCTCGCCCGCAGGTCTGGTTCCAGAACCGGCGCTCCAAGGAGAGGAGGATGAAGCAGCTGAGCGCGCTGGGGGCCCGGCGGCATGCCTTCTTCAGGAGTCCGCGGCGCATGCGCCCGCTGGGCGGCAGGCTGGACGAGTCGGAGATGCTGGGCTCTACCCCCTACACTTATTACGGAGGTAATGAGCATTTTCTGGATCACTTCCCGACTGACCCCCTTGCACTCGGGGTAGTCAAACACTGGGACAAACAAAACAAACACGCGGGCCCGCCGCCTTCCCGGCCCTCGTCCTGCCTGTCTTCCTTCCTCTCTTCTCTCCTTCTTTTCCTCCCCATAGATCTTTTCTATCCCTTCCCTGGATCTTTCCTTCCTCCCTTCCTTTGTTCCCTGGCTCCCCGGGCCGCCCATGGGTGGCTCTTGCCCCGCGGGCCCGGGGATGCCCGGGGAGCTGCGGCGCGGCCGGGCTGCAGGAGCCCTTCCCACCCGCACGGAGGGAGCCCTTTGCTGGCCGGGCAGGGCGTGGGGGCGTGGGGCCGGTGACAGCCGCTGGCCCCAGCCCTTGCCCGCCCGATGGGTGGATCGGTTGCGGATCCGCTGGCGCCCGGGCCCAGCCGGGAAGGCCCGGCGATCGCGGCCTCCCGCAGCTCCGGAGCTCTCGGAAATACAAGACGGGCCGGGGAGTGATATTTCACCAGGCGTCTCCCCTTAACGACGCCTTTTACTGCGTGTTGTGACGGCGGCTGTATATAACCGGGGCGCAGCCTGCCCCGGGCTCTGCCCCCGGCTGCCCCGGCATCCCCGCGGCGCCGGATCCCGGCCGGCCCCGCTCTCCGTGCAGCCCGCGGTGGGGCCGCTGGAGCCGCTCCAGCTCCGCGCGCGGGGCCCGGACACAGGGCCCGGGCCCGCAGTCTGCGGCGCGGGATCGGGATCGGGATCGGCTCGGGGCCGGCGCCAGCGGGCAAGTGGGAAGCCAGAGCTGCAGAGCCGGGCTCGGGACCCGCGGGGCAGGGGAAGGCGGCGGCGGGCGCAGGTGCAGCTGGGGCTTTGCCTTCCGCGCTCTTGCTTTCCCCCTTCTGCTTCTCCCTCTCCGCCCCTTCCCGGCCCTTCCCGGCGGCCTCTTCCTTCGCTGTCCGATCTCACTTCCTCAGTCGTCCGCCCCTGCAGCCGCCCGATCTCCCTCCCTCCCTGTGCTCAGGCTCCCGCGCCCCCGCCGCTCCGGCCAAGGTGCCGCTCGGTTGCCATGACTTTCCCACCCTTCCTGTGGCATCTGTTTGAAGGTCCCCCCCGCCCCCCCGGCCCTGAATGCCGCTCGGCTTGTCCAGATCCCTCCTAATCCGCCCTGTTAGAGATTCCGCCCGGGCCCGGCCAAGTTTGCACCCCTGCAGCAAGCAAGAAAGAGACATTGTGATGAAGCTGTCTGCTGGAACAGAAGCCGCGGCCCCATTCAAACCTCCGCTCCCCTCTTGTTCCTCGCAGGAACAAAGCCCCAGCTGCACTCTTTTGTACCTCTTTCAGACGGCATTTGTTCCAATTACCTCCAAACTCCTGGAGCATATGGAAGGTCACTGTCACACAGGCCGGGCCCCCGTGTGTTTGCTATTTGTTTTCTCTGCCTTAGACCCCCCCTCTCCGGCGGGGCCATGTGGCCCCTGGAAATCCGGCCCTTAATGACATGCAAACAAGGATGCAGACCGGCTGGGGGGGGGGGGGTGCCCCGCTCTGGGGGCAGCTGCCTGGAAGGGGGCTGGAGGCTGGAGCTGGGTGTCTCCGGGCTTCTCGGCCGCCCTGCGAGCTGGAAGCTTAAGGGCGCTGGGGGGGAATCACCTTTCATTGCAAACCTCCCCATTGCCGCGGGGGGAGGGCAGGGCACCGGCTCTTGCTTGCTCTGTGTGGCGGCTCGGGGACAGACGTTCCCGCCGGGGGTTGTTTGCAGTGACTCAAAACCAAGGGGGAAACTGGCGTCTGCAGGTCGCCTCCAACGTCTCCTAACGGGGGGTGGTTTGGGGGCGCAGCCCTGGCCCGGGCCCGCTGCCGCTTGTTCATCCCCCCGCTCTTTGAAAACCCCCTTCCCAGGCCCAGATTTCCGTCCCGGCGCTATGGACTGGCTCGGGCTGGGGCAAGACTGGCCCCTCCGGCCCTGCGCTCTCGGTGTAGGACCCGCGGGTGTTCTCCGCGCCCCGAGGACTCGTCTCTTCCCGGGGTCTCTGCTGCGCTGCACGGGGCTGGCTCCCCCCAGAATAAACTCGCTGCCGACGCGCCGCGCGCTCCCCCGGCCTTGGATGGCACTTTGGCCAGTGGATCGGGATCTCTGCGGGCCCCGGAGCTAAACTCCCGCCTGCTTCTGCCGCCTCCTCCCGACACCTGTGCCGAGCTCGGCCGGGACCCGGGCCTGGCGGGCGCAGCGCGCTGCGGGAGCTGCTGCGGGACGCGGCGGGGTAGAAGCGAGGGCTCGAGACACCTGGCACCTCCGGGCACAGGGAGAAGCGCGCGCAAACGTGCGTGCGAATGGGCCGCGCGGGTGTTGCGCGTGCATACGTGTGCGCGGGGTCGGGTCGGATTCCCCCTTCTGCGCGTGCATTTGCCCGCGAGCGCTGGGCCCGCCGATGCGCAGCTAGCCCCGCGCGTGGCAAGTGTCTGCCTGTTTGCTGACATTTGCGCTTTGCTGTGCGCTGCACGCACGGGCCCGCGGGGATCTGCGCCCCGCAGCTGGGCGCGCATGTGTTGGGCTGCGCGTTATGCGTGCGCTGGTCCGCGTGTGCTGCGCCCTTGGGTGCCCCGAAATGCTTGTGCTCCGCCTGCGTGCGCTCCGTGTGAGACGCACGCGTGTTGCATATGCGTGTGCTCGCGTTGTGCACCTGTGCGGGGGCCTGTGTGGGTGTTCGTGTGCTGTGGTGTACACCCGGGTGCGTGTTATGGTACACGTCTGTGAGTTCGCATGTGTTGTGGTGTACATCCCTGTGGGTGTTGTGGTACATGCCTGTGTGTTGTGGTATACACCCGTGTGGGTGTGCGTGTGTTGTGGTCCACACGTGTGTGTGTTGGGCCACGCGTCTGCATGGGTGTGCATATATGTGTGTTGTAGTGGCACTCTCCTGTATGCTCTTTGCGTGCGTGTGTTGTGGTAGACGCCTGTATGGGGGTGTGTTGTGGTGCATGCCTGTGTTTTGTGTGTATGCGTGTTGTGGTATACGCCGGTGTTGTGTGTGTGTTGTGGTACACGGCTGCGCTGGGGGTGTTGTGTCACACGCCGGTGTTGTGTGTGTGTTATGGTACACGCCTGTGTTGTGTGTGCTGTAGCACACGCCGTGCGGGGGTGCACGTGCGTGTGGCGGGGCGGGCCGGGGTGCTGGCGCGGGGCGGCCCCAGCTCACGCCTCTGCTCCTCCGCCCGCAGATTACCAGGGCGATTACTACGGGCCGGGCGGCAACTACGACTTCTTCCCGCACGGGCCGCCCTCGCAGGCGCAGTCCCCGGCGGACTCCAGCTACCTTCCCAACTCAGGACCCGGCTCCACGCCCCTGGGCCCCCTGGAGCCCCCTCTCCCCGGACACCACTCCTCAGAAAACCAAAGGTACACGGATATGATCTCGCACCCCGACACTCCGAGCCCCGAGCCGGGCATGACGGGCTCGCTGCACCCCATCCCCGGGGAGGTCTTCAGCGGCGGCCCCAGCCCGCCCTTCTCCATGTCCAGCAACAGCGGCTACAGCGGGCCCCTCTCGCACCCCAACCAGGAGCTGAGCGAGGCGGCGGTGTGGTAGAGCCCTGCGTGTCCACGGGGGCACGGATCCCCTCGGCCCGGGGACCTCTCTGGACCAAGGCACGACCGTCCTCCCCCACCACCTCCTCCGGATACAGACACCAGGGAGCAGCTCCGCCCCCGCCCAGCCACACTGATACCAAAATCCTCCCTCCTCCTGAGTTTCTGATCATCTCCTCTAGCCTTCCCCACGCCTGTAGGACCGTAGACCAAGGGATCCGCCCTGGGACTCGGATGTGACCCGTGTGCTACCTTTCTTCCTAGCCACATCCAAGCAGGCCCCGGCTCCCCCACCCGGCCCGTCTTGAAGAACCTCTCCAAGTCTCTGAAACAGCATCTCGTGGACCAAAGCTGAACTCGCCTGGGTCACAGGTTTCAACTGAACCCTCTAGATTGACTGAACTTCATTCTTCCCTTTGTTTTGGGGGGTGGGGGTGATTCTCTTTGTTTTCTCCCTTTTTTACAACTTTTGTAATGGATCGTTCAGAATCGCACCTCGGTTTTCTTTCATCCGAATCATCTCAAAAGGAGAAAAAAAACGACTCTTTTTCTTTACTTAGAAGGTTTCTGTTGACTATGTTTTGTGGTGATGGTGGTGGGCCTGGGGAACTGGAAGAAGACAACTTCCACTGGTGACAAGGCGCGCCCTAGTGGTAAGTTCCGGCTCAGCTCTCAAGGACTGCGGGACTTGTCATGGTCAGAGGGGCTTAATTGGGGTTTGGTTTGTTTTGTTTCTCATGCAGCGAAAAGATAACTAACACTACCAATAAAAAAATCCAAGTCTGAATGTGTCTAGCAAACACCAAGTCAAATCCAAAAGTTTATTGGAGGCTACATGAATTTAAGGATGTATTATAGTTTTTGCTTCTAGTTTCTTTATTTTGTATAAAGAAAAACAAATAAAGTATGTTTTTGTGTTTACTGATTATTTATTGTACTTTAGTCATCTGAGGCTCCAACATTTTTATATTTTTAAGAGGGGGAGGGAGGGGGTATGGAAGGGAGGGGAACAGGAATCAGTTTGCCTAAAAAAATAATAAAAAAAATAAAAATAAAAAAAGAAGTTGTTTTCCAAAAGCGTTGTGGATTTACTTTCACCACTGCCTCTTGCGGATGGTGTTAGTGTGAATGGCTTTTGTTGTTCAATGTGAATAAAAAATCTTTTAGTTAACTAATGCTCATTCACCTGGTTCCTTTTTTTTTTTTTTTTTTTTAAGAAAAACAGAATTAGGAACTCTGAATTAAAATTGCTATTTCAGTAGCTTTACTTTCTTTTTGTAATTGCTCTTTTGCATTGTTGGAAAAAAACCCTCAGACACAAGACTTTTTGACTAAAATATAATGCATATTTTTAAACTAGTATCATTAGCATTAGCATTGTCATCTCTACAGTATATTTGAGCTGCACTGCCTGTTCAACCATAATAACAATAACAAAAATGACATCAACATATTATATTATATTATATTATCCTAAAGTTCTAACTGTTTTTCCTTCTCTTGTTGAAGTCAATGAGACTTTTCATTATCATCATCTCTGTTATTATTATTACTATCATCATCACCATCATCATGATCAGCCCAGGCATTTTGCAAGAAATGCATGTTGTATTAGGGAATTAATCCTGTAGTCTTGATTTACCTGTAAATGAGTTCTTAATCACAAAATATTCCAGATCCTGTGTTCCCTTCAATCCATCAATATAAATAAGACCTCCTCAAATAAGTCAGGGTTGCAGGAAAAGTTTGGTAGGCTTTGTTTGAACTCCCTGGGTTGTGGACATGATCCAAAACTCACTGAAGTTAATGGAAGGCCTTCACAGCAGGCTTTGGATCAGGCACTCTGAGATTCAAGGAGGGTCTGCTTCCCATTTGTTTTTGCCTCTTGAGGTTCATATTAACTTGAGGTCAGTGAGTACACAACACAGGCAAAGAGTGATAATAGATGTTTTGATTATCTTTTCATCTTCTCTGGGGGGAAAAAAAAAACAACCCTACCCAGAAACCAGAGCTCTATAGGAATGATTTGCCAAATGAGCATGGCACTTGTCACAATAGCCCAAGAAAAGAGACGGAGTGAGACAATTTTAATTAGGCAGCCACATTTCTTTCCTAACACAGCAGCAACAGCACTGGAGTAAAAGAAAGCCAGTTCTGAGAGGGCTCTAATATATCCAGCAATGATGGAACTACAGAAATGGAGTTCTATAGCTGCCTGGCATTGTGCTGGATAGAGAATCATTCTTTTTTTTTTAAATAAAATTGTCTACAAGCTACAGTGCTTAGTCTAAATGCATGTATATATACAGATCCAGTCTCAGTTCCTCAGTATGAATACTTAAAGAATGTAGTTTAATTCCTTTTAATTGTTCTCTCATTACACACACAAACATACTCATCCTTACAAAATGACACACACCCCTTTGCATAGGTGTACTTATGTGATAAATATGTACGTACATAGACAAATATGTATGTGACATACACAAATACAAACCGCATAGACAAATACTAAGGTTTAGTCACTCATAATTTGGATACATCACTGAGCTGAGTTTGGTTGTTAGCATCAGTGTGGGCCATTTTCTGCTACCAAAGCAGTGCTCCTATTGTGTAGCCACATGTGATTCTTATTGGAACAGTGGACAGTGGATGGATGTACATTTCCAACTATCTTCCTTCATGTGCTATATGTGAATGTCAGTGAAAAGGCACTTTCCTGGGGTTAGAGAGGCTGGTCCTGTGTTCAAGGGTACTGAATGAGAAGATGTTGTGAACTGCTCACCTCAGGACATTTGAGAGGCTGGGATCACCTGGAAAATGCCCCAGCAGTAGTACCAGGGTTGTTTTCTCTGGTTCTTTCTTTCTGTTGTTAGCTTGGAGTTTGTAACACCCCCCCACCCCTGTGATTCTGTCCCAAGGAGAGATGGCAGGATGCACCATGCAGAGACTGAGGGCATTTTATGTGGTTTTTGGCCCTCTTCTGACTTGGAGCAGAGAGTTTGTGCTGTTGGCCATCTCCTCCCATAGGAAGCCCAGGAGGTGCTGAATAGATAGAAGATGGCTAGGTCCTGGTGAATAAAAAAAGTGACTGAAAGAAAGGATGAAGGGACAGCTGTTGAGCAATGAATGGTTGTAAACTGGTATGTCCAACATCCCTAAAATTGCTGGAGAAAGCAAGGTGCTATAGCTATTGGTAATAAATTCTGAAGGTTTTGGGTGGAAAGGGGACAATGGGGCCTTGTGCAGGTATGTAACTAACTTGCATCTAATGGGAAATGTCTGTAAGTGCAAGCTCTTTCCTTCTACATGCAGACTCAAGGGCTCCAGTGTGTTTCCTTTGTGTAGATCTGATGTTACCAAGGCTGCTTCTCCTTACATTAGTGCAGATGTCCCTCTCTCTGAAACAAGACTGCTGCCATGAGATGATGACAGGGCTGGATAGTGAATGGCAACATGAAACTTTTTAAAGGCACCTCTCCCCTCTCTGTCCTGGGACTAAGCTCTCTTTTTTTCTCATATGAACCCAAAGTAATCATTTGGGTCTGATCGATGCCCAATGGAGTCACAGGAGAGTCTTCCACTTAGCGTGGTGGACTTTAGCCCCGGGCTCTAAGGTATCTGGTGGCTGGACTTCACACAAGCACATTCCCTAAGGCCCAGAGGTCTTTCCAGATTCCCCACCCTATAAAGTTTTTTTTTTCTGCTCCAGGAAGCACAGGACTTCTTCCCCACAGCTCACAGAGGGGAAAGGATAGCATGGCTGCAGTATACAAAGCCAGAGTCAGCAGCTCCCAAACACCCCAGCCTGAGGCTGAAGCACAAGGACAGGAGCCAGTTCTGCAACTGTAGCTGTTGCTTTAGTCTGTAGCTTTGGTTACTTCAATGGTTCTCAAGCCTTTTTTGGGTCATGTGACCCTCTCTGAGTTTGGCTGTGAGAACCATGGTGTACCCCTATGATTTCATGTTCTGGAGAATCAAAGACACTTGATATCACTTCAGCAGAACTGTAACCTCCTTAACAACCAGATAAATATTGTGGAGTGTTTTGGGGGTTTTTTCTTCCTTTTCCCCATTTACATGTTCCTTTGTCTGTCTTCTGTTTTCCCATTATCCCTTCTACATTCTCCCTAGAAATTCACCACATACCCAAAGAATGTGGGGATCCCAATTTGAGAAATACTGACCTATTTAATCTGTTAAAATCACTTAATCTATTTTGGGTGACAATATACATGGAATTGATACAAATTTCACCCAGGAAGGAGAAGAAAAGGGAAGAAAAAAGTAGAGCAGCAGTTCTCAATCTTTTTAGATGCAAGGCACCCCTTGGAAAATGCCAGCTCTCAGCCTTCACTGTTTATTGAATATGGGGAAGCACTAGAGCAATTCTTCTGTTGTAAAAAACTCAGAGCACAACCAGTTAGAATGTTTTCAACACCATGGGCTCCTATTTGAAATCTCTGATTTTATCTTGTGATTCCTATGTAGGTGTTAACACACCTATGCTCAAATTGTGCAGGACCCTTCCAAGGATCTCATGGCACCTCTGGGCGCTTTGTACCCCAGTTGAGAATCACTGAACTGTAGCAATGGAGATAAAAAAAAGTATTTTCAACCTTTTTACACACGACACCCCTTGATAGATTCAAGTCACCCCTTGAAAAATGCCAGCTCTTAGCTTGCACTTCCTTTTTGACCACAGAAAAACAATAAAGCGATCCTTGTGTTGCAAAGAACTTGGAAAGACCATAATAAGTCAGAATATTTTTGACACTATGGATTCCTATTTGAAATCTCTGGTTTTAACATGTGAATCACATATAGGTATTTGCACACCTTGGAATGCTAATATTGTGCAGCTTCCCCTGGCACCCTGAAAAAGATACCACAATATCCCAGGTTGCTGTGGCACCTTGGTTGAGAATCATTGGTTTAGAGTAATTATATGGCCTTTTTCTTATATGGCCATTATCTTAATATGTGGCCCAAAATATGGATCATTCTGTCTGTCATATATTTTGTTTCTTTCTTACACTGTATAGGACAGTTCCTCCTATTTCTTCTCTCTTTCATGATCCTCTCTTTGCCCACTTCTCCTGCATCCATCTGATTGTCCATGCCTACATACCCCCTCCATTTACCTCTGTTTTCATGCTCCCCTCTTTTCATTCTAATCTGTAAGATGATTTCCAAGTTCTACAAGCCAGGAGCTGCTCCTTTTAACAAAACAAGGACATTCCTAAGACGGCTCACCCAGGCGCAATTCTTTAAATGCCCAGAATCTGTGCATCTTATTTATCCTTCCTTGCACAGAGCTGTAATTCTTAATAAGACGTGGCAGTTAAACTATATTGATTCCAGCCAGTATCACTCACAGAGCCCTGCTGCCAAACAAGTAAAGCTTCCCCCGTCTCTCTTTTTTCTTTTTCCAGAGATATAAATAAATAAAGTCTGAAGCAGGCTGCAGCTCTGAACTAATATTTAAAATGCAAAATCATTGTGGAGTTTTTTTTCCTTGTCTTGCAGTAAAAAGATATAAACAGAATAAATTACCTTCCCTTGGTGGATTATGAGAGTACCTATCTCCTGACCTGAATTTTAAGTCCTAACTCAATTGTACCACCATGCACTAGTGATTTATGAAAACCCAGCCACTTCTCTGCATATTTTCTCTGTTCAGCCAAGTGATGGAATTTATCCTTCCTATACCATTAAAGATATTAACAACTGGGTTACCTATCATTGCAAATGAGCCATACTAATGATGAACTTAAGCCTAAGGGATTCCCATGGAATGAGATCGTGTTCTCTCACACAGTCTGCCTAACGCTTTGTTCTAAAATATCACTTGTTGTTCTCAGGGGGCAGAGGTGAGCACCATTATCCCCATTTTACAGGTGCAGAAAGTGAGGCATAAGGCAGCAAAGAATGTTGGATGGGACCGGAAGAGAATGGGGAGTAGAACTAGTGGTCTGGTTGCCACTGTGTTACACTGGTGTAAGTATTGAAATCAATGATCTAATAGTGGTATAACAGTGGATGAAAGCCCCAGGTTCCACGCCAGCAGTACATCCACGGATGCTGGTATTTGACATCCACAACAGCAGGTAGTGCCAAGGAGACAAGCCACCATCTGTAATGGGCTAAACATCATAGGGCTGGAGCCTCAGCACAGGTGAATCTGCACCAAGCTTTGATTTCAATGGAGAACCTTGTTAGACTTCAGTGATGCTGAATCAGGGTTAAATTGGGTCTATTCCTTTTTTTTTTCAGGTCTTTTGTATTACTCGGATAATAGCATTTTTTTATAAGGGGAATGAAGCAAGCTTAAGGAGTTGTTAAATAGCTTTTTTTTAGAGCCTCATTATGATGATTATACAACTGTGATGCAAAGAACATAGTAGGGTTATTAGGTGCTGTCAGAACCTGGTTGTTTTTAATAAAGGGAAACAAAGCACCATCCTGTCTAGCGCTTCTGGGTCAAAGTGGCAGCAGCTTCACTGCAGTTACTGGCTGTGCCAATTGGCTCCTTTTTTCCATTTCTAGTTCACACTCCCCACCTTTAGCATTACATCTTTCCCGTGCCTACCCAGGATTCAGCAGGGCACCAATTCAAGGAAGCATTTTAGCAGATGGTTTTACTTTAAGCATGCATTTCAGGCCCATTGACTTCACTGGCCGAGAGCTAACCATGGGGCTTAGTAACTTCTGAACAGGGATGCTTTCTTGAATTTCAAGCCTTAAGCATTGATTTTGTTCCCATTGAGGAGAACAGCTGAAGTTGTCTGACTTCACTGATGAACAATCAGGACCTAAGAAAAGCTACACAAGGCAGACCCAGGGACCTGGCTCCTCCTCTAGCTCTGCTCCTGCCCAGAAGCCAAGCACTGAGGCCTGCCCCAATGGATCACTGAGAAGCCTTCCCATGAATGGTCTACTACACAGCAGAACCAAGGCTTGTGCATTAATCAAATTTCACTTTGGATCTATTCTGAGTGGTTCCCAGGCCAAAGCAGAGGGCTGAACCACGCCCAGTTCCTTCAGCTTCACAGCAACACTGATTTCAATAGATTTACTCCTAATGTAGTCTGTTGCCTGTCGGATGACAATAAGCCTAGAGAAGTCTTCAGTCCCACAAAACAGTCCATACTCAAGGACACTGTGATTCTGTTAACCCCACTGCTAACCCCACCTGTGTGGGAGTGGGCAGGAAGAGAGAAAGAAATGGGAGGGAAGACAGAGAAATAGAGAAAGAGAGAGAAAACAAGGCAGAAAGACAGGCAGACACAGATGGTGATAGATAGATAGATAGATAGATAGATAGATAGATAGATAGATAGATAGATAGATAGATAGATAGATAGATAAAAGGAAGCAAGCAAGGAAGGGGGAATATTTTATTTTTTCTGGGTTTATCCTAAAGGTGACACATTTCATTACAGCTGTACAGTTATAATACTCACAAGAAAACAGGGTATCTCAGATTTCAGTCTTTTTAAATGTAATAGCTATATCTGCAATGTAATGTATTAAAGAACAAATTTGTTGTCCCACTCAGAGAATCTCTAGCCAGAGGTAACAAACCTACAGCTCACAGGGTGGCTCTAGCCTAGGCAAAATATTTATGTGGTCCATACTGCTACCCACTGACTCTGGAGACACCAGAGACCCTTCCTGCTCTCAGAATTTGCTCCTGCTTCTTTTTGGCAAGGGCATATTTTTCCCATTGCTGGCACTTCTCATTAAGAGCCCTTAAGTTCTGCTCAGCATTATCCCTCCATCTTTTCCCTGGATAGCCTCCCAAGAGGCACTCAGCTAACTTGTCTTCCATCACTCTCACGAGCACTGCCCACTGAAACCACTGGGATTGTACTACATCCATTACACTTAGTTCTTCATAGATCTCTCACTGTTCCTTGTAATAACTCCATATCCACTTATATGTCTCCTTCAAAAATTTCAAAATTTGCCACAATCCTTTATTTTTCAGAGGTATTTATTTGCCTTTCTTCCTCCTTACTAGGTGTCCAGGTCCCATACCTATGTAAAACAATAGGCATATATAATGATCTTTTAAGACTGGTCTTCCTCAGTAGCTGCCTGGAGCTAAAAATCCTCTGTAGATAAAACTAAGACATTCCCTCTCTGTACTTATGCTTTATTTTCTTCCTTCCTCAAATTAATGGTAATTAATGTTTCTAGAATGCAGTCCACATAGTGCATTCAGATCCTCCAGGATCTCAGCTTCTTTTTTTTTTTTTTTAAACGTGCCTTTTACCCCATGGTTACAAAGAAAACCTTCCAGCTGTGAGCTGAGTGCAAACCCACAAAGCAACAGCTGCCTGAATCTGAAGAGTGCCTCATCCAACAGCTCTGAGGGAAGAAGACTTCTCCCTTCCCCATTCATTGCATTGGTATATAAGCTCCAAAGGCCACTGATGAAACCTCAGTTTATGCCATTGCTGGACTTTCTAGCAGATTGAGTGGGAGTGAGAGTGCAGCTGTCTGGGTTATAGGAATCATCAAAGCAGGGAAGGAAATACAAAGGAAAGCCTAGAGGGAACTACATCATGGGAACACAGAGAAATGGAGAAAGACTGAAAAACTGGGCGTCAAGACTTCATTTGTGCCAGGGCCTATTTCACCATTATATGCCTACATCACGCTTACATAGCTGCTTAAGTCATACTTACATAGCTGCATAAGGACGATTTTTGGCATGTAAGCAGAGTTTAGGTTCTATTTCTATTTGTGTAGTTCAGCTCTGAGCTTCCCTTCTGCACATGCTCAGAAGGCTGCACTCTGGCCATGCAGAAACAGGTTACAGAGGGAAGCAGGTATTATTTCCATTGTGCAAGGCGTTGGTAAGACCCCATTTAGAATACTGGGTACAGCTCTAGTCATGGATGTTAAAAACAGATTAACTAAAACTGATAGATGTTCAAAGAAGAGCCACTAAAAGAGCTAAGGGAATGAAGACCTTACCTCATGACAACAGATTAAAGGAGCTTGGTTTGTTCATCTTAGCAAAAGGGAAATGGAGAGAGGATAGGTTTACTTTCCACAAATGCATTCACCAAGTAAGTTTTAGGGGAGCAGAAGAGGTTTGCAGGGCTAAATAAGATCAGCACACGACCAAATGGCTATGGCCAAATTTCCTATCCCAATTTTGTAAATTAGAAGAAGATTTCTAACTGTCAGAGCATGACCGTTTGGAACAGTCTTCCAAGCAAAGTAGCAGAGACAGAGAACTTGGAAGTGCTTCAAGCCTGAACTGGATACAATGATGGCAG
This sequence comes from Alligator mississippiensis, assembly GCF_030867095.1. Classification (NCBI taxonomy): domain Eukaryota; kingdom Metazoa; phylum Chordata; order Crocodylia; family Alligatoridae; genus Alligator; species Alligator mississippiensis. Next base: position 25,845,205 of record NC_081833.1, read on the forward strand.
AGATAATAAGATAAGTGGCCAGCCCCATGTTAGGGTGTAGAGATAATTCTTTTGCAGTGTGGCAGATGCCATAGGCTTCAGGGCTTTTGCTGAATGACCATCTTCAGGGGCCAGGAAAGATTTTTTTTCCCCTCATGAAAGTTTTATTGGCTTCTGCAGGGGGGAGTTTCTGCTTTCCTCTGAAGCAAGGACATCAGCCATGGCTAGAGGTGAGCATTTTGTGCTGACGAGCTGATGCTCCTGCTGATACTTAACAACTTCACGAGTTCCTGCCTGGAGGATCTTGTTCTTTCACCCAGGGTCAGACCAATCCACCAATCCAGGGTCAGGAAGGAATCTTTCCCTGTAAGTCAAACTGACAAGGACTGAAGAGATTTTTCCCTTTCTCTGTAGTGTAGAGTACAGACCTCATCCTAGGAACATCTGAGCATGCATTAACCAATTATCTCTCTCCCATTGCTGGAGCAGGGATTGGCAATGTCCCTGTTGCTCCTGCTTTTATCTGTGTTGGATTGTAAGGTGTCCTTGACATTTCTGGTTTTGTGCCTTGTACTTGTAATATGTGAAGGTTTGACGTGTGATTTTTAGGCATGTTTGGACAAAGGGTTGCCTGCAAATACAGAGGACTAAACTTGATGGACCTAGAGTCCACTTCTAGCCTAATATTACTATATCCCATGCCCTTAAATATCCTTGTCCTTAAAACAGTTTATAATCTGAATAACTAAAGACAGGAAGCAACAAAAGAGAGACGTGAGAATCAGACCAATGGGACTAGAACTCAGGTCTTCTAGCTATCAAACCCATATGCCAGCCTCTAAAACACACTGCCTTTTGAATGCAAAATGCTTTGAAAAACTCAAATGAACAGAATTTTGATTATGGTACTTGCTTTCCCATGAAACAGGAACAGCATGTAAGATCCTAACCCATGTGGATCTCCACTCAACTCTCTCTCTCCAGGAGCCTAGATGAGAGTTAGCAATTTTTGTTTTTGAAAGAAACTTTAATTTTTTTTTCTTAAAACTTTGATGTTATTTTCTTTTCTTTTCCTTTTTTTTTTTTTGGAAGGGGAAGGACTGTGGAAGGTGGAAAGTAATCAGTTTTCAGACTTAAGATAAAAAATTGCTGGCGTAGGTTGGGTTGACTTCTTATAATTAATGGCGTGCCTTGTAATAGGATTCTCCAGCCTTCAGCGCTCCCTGGAAACACCTTTTTACATAAGATATTGCCCACAATGGAGCAGCAGAGTTTTGATTTATGGGGTTCCATCCTCCAGAAAACATCTCCTGGGGTTGCCCAGCCAGTAAAATTTATCAGGAAAAGAAGAAAAAGAAAGAAGAAAGGAAAGATCCTTCAGTGGGACTTGCAAACTATGTCCTCGAAGAAGGCAGCAGCACTCAGAAAGAGAGATCAGGGGAAGCATCTCCTCTTGTCATCCATCTGTTAAAAGACTGCTCTGGATCAGCATAATCTCTGACCCTTTAACTCTAGGTAAAGCCAGTGGAGAAATGGCAATATTGTAAGAGATGAGATGCTAATATGAAATACACACTTGTTGGCTGAAACTAGGGCTCCATTGTGCTAATCTTTGCACATAAATGCAGCAAGAGATTCACAAATTTTAAAGCCAAAAGGGTTGGTCAGGATCATGCAGTCTAGCTTCTGCAGAACACAGGCCAGAGGACTTTTCTATATTGAGTCCTTAGTTATTGAATGGGCTGTAGCATCTCATTTAGAAAGACCTCCATTCATAAAGGCTAGGCATGAGGGAGAATCCACCAAGACATCCAAAAAGAGAAAGTCACTGCCCTGGATATCTACAACCTAACTAGCTAAAGTAGACAACGCAAAACATTATTATCCCCATTTTAGAGATGGGGACATTAACACAGAGATTGAGTAGCATAGCCAAGGGCACACAGCAAATCTCTGACAGAGCCACAGACAGAACCCAGGTATCCAGACCTAGTCCAGGGCCTTAAACACAAAGACATTTTTCTTCTTCCAGCACCAATGCAAAGGCACTGTGATCTGAGCAATAGCAATGGTCATTTAGATTCTCTCTCTTGGTTTCTAATTTAGGTTTTCCTACCATGGTGTACATGTGGGTGTTCTGTGCTATCTAATCACTTAACCATTTAATTCCTGTCCTTCTGAATGATCCTAAAACCCCTTCATATACATGCAGCATGCAAAAATGCAACCACTTCTAAGATGAAGATCATCAGCGAGTGCAGGCCACCATGGTCAACATCCAGAACTGCAGCAAGATTCATGTTCCAATGGGTCTGTGAGATGGGTGGGTGGAAGAAATGGAGAAGGTATAACAAGGCTTGGAGGCAGCGGCAGACCAATGCGGGGTTGGGAGGGAGCCATGGCCCCCAGGCACTGGCCGGGGGTTGGGCACCAGCCGGTCCCTTCAGAGATCTTATCGTGTGACATGACTTTAAGTATTGCTACGAGAAGGTGGGGCAGGGGCACACAAACGCAAGCATTGGTCCCCAAGTGCCGGTCACCCATGGTACATCACTGCTTGGAGGTATCACTTTATGATTTGAAGCTTAGGACCAGGGTCTCAACTGTTGCGATTTGGTGTGGCTTCACTAGATCAATGACCCCACTAAATGAGTGACTTATTTGGGGGTTGGGGTGCTGCAGGTGCTAAGGTGTGCAGTTGACAGCCCAGAGGTCATAACAGAAGCACTTATGGTGTGGGTATGTCAGATTCCAGTGAATCCTTGAATTCTGCTAAATATCTTGTCATCAGAACAAGAGCATGAGAAGGAAGTGACTTTATTGGACTGACCCAAAGTCATACCAAGTAATGATCTAGACCTATGTCTCTTATCAGAGAGAGTAATGAGAAAACAGAACAAGGGTAAGATAGGGAGGAAGGTGAGGAAAAATATGGATGAAAAATAATGAGAGAGAAAAGCTGATAAAAATAAAGTAGAGAAGGGATGTGTCCAGAAAGGCTGTCAAGATGGGGGGATTATTACAATGATGGCATGTGGCTTCTTGATCTCTTATTACAGAGGTGGTGAATGGTCTAACTGCAGTTGTAAGGTCAGGAGTCAAAACTGGAGCACAGTGTACTTGAACTGTTGTGTGTGCTACAGGGGTAGAAAATGTGTGTGAGTGTTTGTCAACAGGGAGGGAAGGGTTATAAACTAACTCATTCAGAAACAAAGGGTTTGTCTCATTGTGCATGAGCATGTGTGCGTGTCTGGAGTGTTTGTGTACATGACATGTGATCTCTTTCAGTGTATACACACAGTCTACAGACACACTTCACTCATCTACACTGTACCTGTGTCTATCTGCAGGTATAGGAATGGTATATGTGTAAGCAGAGGAGGTGTACATGCATAGTAATTGCATATCCCTCTCTCCGTATATATGCTTAGTTCACTGAGTGTGTCAGTCTGCATCTACATGTATGGGGTGGTTAGCAGATGCATGTGTTTTTGGGCCTGCATGTGTAGACAAAAGAGAGTTGTGTGTGTATGTATATGATTACGAAGGGCATTGTTCAAGGGTATATACACGAGACCGTGTGTGCATACTGTATGTGTGTGTGTGGATGCACACACCAGGGCAGGGAAAGTGAGCCTATATTAAATACTGCTCATAAACACAACCAATAAATCACTGTAACAAGCAGGTCTAGATATGTTGTTCTCTCCTGATAGGAGACAGCACAGCAGGAATGGGAGAAGATTGTAATAATTAATAATAATTATAATAATAATGCATAAAGACAGTAGCAAAGTAATTAGTCTGAGAAGGAGTGCTCGCTAATTAATGCACGGAGCCATAGTCAAAACAATCTGACTAAGGATAAATATTAACAGTAATAAACAATCATATTCAGGCAAGCTGCACCTAGGGTGACATCAGTGGTAAAGCGAGTGTGATGCTAGGCTGGGAGTTGTGCCAAGCTTGGCAGGTATCTGGGGACAGAAATATATTTAGAGTGAATCAACAGGACTCTGAGCACCTGCCCTGGCTCAGGGTCAGGTGTGCTGTAGGACTCTTCCAAAGCCCTTCTCAGCCAGGTTAGGCCACAAAGATGTTCGCCTGGAACCAGACAAGGGCTGGAGGCCTGACAGCTCAAAAAATGATCTTGGTGCATCTCCCCATTGGAGATCAGACTCAATGGAAGAAGCCTAGTTGGTCCAGAGGAAGCTTTGACTATTCCTGTCATACTAGGTCAGAAAAGCAATGATTCTGTGGGAGAGGCCCATGCCCAAGAGATCTAAGTCCCTTGCTGTTTGAGCCTCTTCTCACTTTTGGGTCTCAGTTTTCCCTATCCTCCATACAAATAAGGATACTTGCTTTGTTGCTGGAATGAATGTCCAGTTTAATTCACCAATAGCTGGGATAGTCTGCATCCTATGTCACTTCCTGTCCTAAACAGTCGTGCCTCCAGTGCTCTGTGCTGTGATTCCACAGATTCCACAAGTCCCTCCCAGAGGTGCTTGCTTTGCAGTGGTAGGTGCAGTGATCATTTCAAAGATCTTGAATACCTAAGTCATACAAACAGGCCCGCATAATAACTAGCTAGTGAGATAGGTAGACTGTAAATAAAAAATATTATGTATGTGATGGCAGCCTTTAGAGGCCAACTGAGAACAGGGATTTGTGGTGTTCAGTGCTGTAGAAATCCATAGAAAGAGGTAGTCACTGCCTCAAAGAGTTTGCAATCTAAATAGACAAGATAAGTAAAGTGTGGGAGGGGAAACTGAAGCAAAGAGAGGGGCTTAGAGAAGCCAGGAAGAGCACTCAGGCTTCCTGTCCTACCTGCTAAACTGAAATGCAATTCACAAGTTCCACCTTGCACCAAAGTTGTAGAGGGTTCAGGCCACATCTGACTGAAAGTTCCCACTCCAACTAAATTATTACTAATGCAACCAACAACATGCCAGGTAATCAACAAATTGGTTGAAGCCAGTGGAGCGATGCCAATTCACTGGAGCTGAGGATGCAGCCCTGGCTATCTTACAGTGCCAAATTGCTTAACAAAACAGGCTTGGGAATCATCCATGATCTTAACAGCAGAGGAGTAAATGGAGGTAACAGGTCAAGCTACTGAAAGTGACTGAGGAGAAGAAAATGGCCGGCTAGTTATTCATTTATCTCATTGGGAACTTTAAGGCAGAGGCACAGCAGCAATCTGAAAATCTCCCCTCTCTGCTGGCAGCAGGCTCGTTTTCAGATAATATCCCACGCCGCTCACTATTTATGCAGTGCTGCTTCCCTGATGATTACCTGCCATCAGGGGAAAGTATTAATAGAGAAGGCCAGTTTAAAATATGAGCAAGATGATGAAAAGAGCAAAACCAATAGGCCCATTTCTTTGGGGAAATGCAAAGGATCACGTGATGGCTAAGCAGCCTCCCAAGACTGAAGCATCAGCCCATGCAAGACTCTTGCTTGGGGCCTGCTTTGGAAAAGTGTTATCTAGAGCGCTGCTGGCTCACTCCTTCTTCAGTCCCCAGGGGCTGGGAATGGAAGGTGATTCTGACCACCTGTCTGCCTGCTTCCCCACCTCCTCCAACATCTTGGTGAGACGCTCCTCTGCTTTTTCTGGGGCGTGTGAAGCCAGCATCTGCTGTCTCAGGTGGATGGGTGAAGCAATAAAGGAGGAGCCTCCCCCAGCTCCTACATGCAGGCTTCGCAAACAGGAGGCTGCCAATAACAGCTGCAACAGGACCCACGGTTTCACACACTGAACAATGGGGAAGCAGAGGCCTCACAAACAGGTGAAAGAAGCTGTGGAGTGAATGACTCATACAGGACAGACAAAGATCTGGGAGACAAAAACTCGCCCAGGGGAGGCAGGTTATTTTTATACCTTGGAAGGAGCCATCCTGGCAACAGCCATTCGCTGCTAGGTGCTTGTAATGACATATTCTTCCTCTGCCTGTGCCGGCTATGATGTAAACTGGTTGCGGCCCTGATCCAATTAAAATTATAGACAGCTTTAAAGGCAATTTTGGAAGGGAACCCAGTCAGATGACTCTGTAATGGTATAGGAGGCCTTTCATTGCTGCCTTACTCAATCTCAGTTAGTGCTGGGCTCATCTCAGGTGCTGGCTGCTGAGTTTTAGAAGCCCGGTCTGGTCACAGAATTGTTTCGTGCTGGTGGAAAAGGAGTGCCCCAGCCAAGAACCGCATGGACACCGCTCAGGTGAGGGAGGAACCATTGAGCCCAGAGATCATCCAAGAAGAGGGGCAGAAATGAATAAACAGGAACATAGATGCCAGTCTCAGAGGGGAAAAACAAGGCAGCCAGATGGAGGGAATTCAAGTGCATAGGGCAAATCTGGGGGAGGGATGTATGCATAAGGAATTTAACAATGAAATGGTGGGGTTTCATTGGAATAAACCAATTTGTCGAAACTGAAGCATTCCTGGGGAAGGAGCAGGTTCGGCTCATCATGTTATTTAAAAAATCATTTGGGAAAACATGTTTTGACATTAGCAACATGTTTCAGTGGACATTTGAAAAAGAAATGATCCAGTTTTCTGGTTCAGAACAATGTTGCATTTCAAAGCTTAAGCTGATTATAATACAAGACGTTTCAAAAATCCAGAAGACAAGCTTTCACATGATCAAACCAACATGCTTCCGGTCACCCCAAGCAGGACAGTTTTTAGCTTTTTTGGTTCCCCCACATTTTCAAGAATTCAACTTCTCATTCTGATTCAAGACAGGGCATTGCTTTAATAGCTAAGACATTGCTGTGAAATAGGAAACCATTTCCCTCCCAGACCTAGCGTGGGGTCCAGAGCTTCTGTCAACAGACCTGAAGGCTAAAGTCCTCTATCAGCTGTCTTTCAAGGAAAACAGCTGTCAGACTTCCCCACCAATTTGCTTTAACTGGGACCTAGAAAGACAACTTCTGAGGCCTTGTCTGCACCTCTGTCTGTTTGAGGAACTTGTCTGCCCCCAGCCATACCACAGTGTTTGAGTATTTCACTGTTTTCACAGTACTTATCCTCATCACACCCTTGTGAGGCAAAGCAAGGGTACCATACTGAAGGAAATGGAGGCACTGAGATACAAGGGCCCAGTTCCACAGAGGAATATTTATGTCCCTAATCCCAGTTCAGTTGCCTACCTCCTATGGATTGGAATCAGTGAGATCCTAGGCACCAAAATAGCAGTTAGACACACAAATACCTTTGCAGATCTGCCCTCCACAAAGTGAGTGAAGCCTGGCAGTGCCCAGCATCACCAGGCCTAACTTTTAGGTGTCTTGCTGTGGGGGCAGAATTCATCAACCTGAGTACACAGATAAGTTCCCTATATAGCAAATGAGGAGAGGCAGGTGCTGTCAAATCAGGATTCACAAAAGCCAGCACACTGAGCACAGGACACTTAACTCAGTCAATGGAAAACACTGAGAAAAAAGAGCATCTAAAAGAGAGCATCACCCCTGAATTAGGTGCTTATAGAAAGATGGGTTCACAGCCTGAAATTGCATCCTGGACTCACCCCCTTGAGTATTGATGAGCGTCTCACATATGAAGGGGTAATGAGTGCCAGCCCATCAGAACACTTAACTAGGAAGTGAGAGATTTTGGTTCAAATCCACCTCTCTCAGGAGACTGCCTTAACTAGAAGCCTGTAGCAAAGGCTGGGGTGGTGCTTTTGGTCCATCCCTGCAGTTGATGGGCCACTTTACCCGCAGGAATGTAAAATTCCTGGGATGAGGGGCAAGGAAGTGACAGAGGCAGCACGGTTCAGCAATCCAGCGATAAAGGATCCCTGGGTCTGATCCTTGTATTTTGTATTCAAGAGTTATTGGATAAATGCATAAATGGTGTGAAGTTGGGGAGCCCTATTCATTACTAGGATTCTAAGCTAGGCTCCCGTTGGCCCCATGAATTTTGCACACCTTTCTACACAGAGGCCCACAAAGGGGATGTAGCACATCCTATTCTCCACTGTTTGCAACAGGGAGGATAAAATTTGCTTACTTATGAATGACTGAGAGACTGAATATGTAACCAAGAACTTCATATCTAAGCAAGTGGTGGGCAAAGTATTATTATTGTTCTTTACATAGGAATTAAAGCTAAAATAATGTCCAAGTGGCCCATCAACTGCAGGGATGGACCTTGGAAAACCTAAAAGCTGGAGATGAATTGCCACTGTCCACACATCCCCAAATCGCAGCCCTTCATTCTCCTACTTTACTTTTCCATACTGGGTACATTTCTACTCTTGGATCTGTGCAAGGAACTCAGCTCTGTTGCAATACATGGGACTTCCAGGAGGAAGAGCAGGAGAGGCTCTGCTGCCCTCTTGTGGACTAATGATTTAACTCGTATTTTCTCCTGCAGACCCTTGTTCATGCAGGACTCCCAAAAAAGCGCAGAAGGCAGGCTATATAGCTATTTGGGATGTGTGAACCTAGTAGGACCTAATGTAAGCTGATTGGGACTAATGTAGCAGTGAATCAGCAACCAAACACTATGGGCCTGCTTTCCGAAGGTGCTGGTCACCCACTCCAGTTAAAAGTCAATGGGACCAGCTGATGCCAAGAACTACTGGAGTTCAAGCCCTATGGCCCAGATCATCACAGGTATCCAGACAACTAACCCTCAGTGATTCCAGTGGGAGGTAGGTACCCAGTGCTGTAGCAATGGGGCAGGGGTCAAACGGGGAGACTGCCCTGGGTGCTGAAGGGAAAGGGGCTGAGTCAAGAGCAGCTTGTTTGTGGGGGGGGTGCTGGCGCAAGAGAAGGGCAGCTCCCACCACTGGGTGCATGCCTGGGCAAGCATGGCGAGGGCATGTGCCTCCAGACCTGTGCACAGGGCGAGGGTGGGCTGCCACTGTAGGCTTTGCCCCAGACACCAAACTTTGTTGGTACAGCACTGTATGTATTTAATTACTTCTGAGGATCGGGACCCAAGTGTCTTATGAGGAGGGCTGAGGAAACAGAAACCCAGGGTGGATGATCCAGGAATGTATTCAGGGATACAGAAACGGTGAGGTTGGGAGAGAAGGGTGCGGATAGAGAATGCATTTATGGGAGATGGGAGAAGATAATCAAGGTGTCTAGGGCGCTACCTCAAGAGCTGATGGGTCCCCATTCAATTCATAACACATTATTGAGGGATTTTTTTCCACTGGTCTCTCTTTGAGCTTGTATCAGGCCTAAAGGTTTGAGTCTGCTTGGGTTTTTTTTGTTTCAAAAGGATTTTTTTTTTCCTTATCTTTAGCCAAAATCATGAGCTGCACTGAAAAACACCCTACAAAGTTAGCTTAAAATCATAACTTAGAGGCTTTGTTATTTTTCTTCCTCTGCTTGATCCTGTAAAGAAATATGTTTTCCAGCTTTTCCACCACAGTCATGACAGAAATCCATTGTTTGAAAATTAAAGCTACAATTGTCATGTCACCACCTGAGTCCAGGAGCTGGGGCTTTAAGGAAAGGACTATTGTGAGCCTCCCAATCAAACTGAGAGAAGGCAGCACTATCTATGGATTATCAAGGCTGGAGACTTCCCGAAGGGTCTCAGAGATGTGCATTGTCAGGCCTCAGTTCAAAACCGAAGAGGCAGGAGTGCTGAATCTTTAGCAGAAATAAATTTTCTCCCAAGTGCTCCCAATCGTGAAAATGGTCCCAGAACCAGGAAGGTTTCACTGGTATTATCACAAATATCTGGTCATCTAAGACTTCAGCCTGAGATGAAATTATGAAGAATACACTATCTTTAACCTTTATTTGTTTATTTACTAGTTAAACAAAGTGTGTCCATCCTATCAGGGAGCAGAAACAAGATCAGATGACTCAAATGATCAGTCACAGATCACAAGTAACAATTGAAGGGAATACTGTGTAACTACTCATCAGTTGTAAATTATCCAGCAAATACATTGCAGCAAATAACAGAAATCAGAGGTGACGGCAAACAGTTCAGGAAGAGAAAAGGGGTTAAAAACAGAGTGATGACAAGTTACAATCAATCTCTCATCTGGCTCCAGCAAGACCCCAATGTACTTTCCCAGACAGCTTTGGCGGCCACAATTCATAGAAAACAAATATTCCTCTACTAATTCCTCCTTCAGTTTTACCCAGGAAGAGGGATTTTAATGACAAGCAGCCATACCCAGCATCATTAAAGTATTTGTTCAGAGGCAGGGGGAGCTCACCATTTGGATTCAAGAACTATAAGCCTGGTGCTTATTAGATAAACTTCTCTGAATTCTGTTAAGAGTCACTACAGGGAGACCCAGTAACACATTTTAGTAGTAGCTATATTGGATCTACTCCCCCACTCTCTCAAAGGAGCGGGGTCAGCATCTGCTGACCAAGGGAGGTCATTTCAAACCCAGCTGGGTTTTCAGGGCCTGAAGCCCAGCCATGTGAATACCACTTCCCCCACACACAATGATGACAATGGAGTCCAGGTCCATGGTCAAGTGCCCTTCCTGCTGCAGCCGCTGAAGGTGACCACTGTAGAGTAAGGCCAGGGAGGCTGCACAGGCTGGATCCACCAGTATCCGCTCATCATCTAGGAAATACCATCAGGAAGGAAGAAAGAAAGGAAGGAAGGAAAAAATCTGTCATCATCAAATGCACAATTTTTTTTACACACGAGCTACAGGAGGATCTTACTTAGCTACATGCCAGTACTAGGTTGTTATCTGGCTACTCACAGGAATAAAAAAAAACCCCAAAATAGCAATTTACTTTAAACTCTATACTGAGCCCAGTGCATGCCCAGAAGAGGCTTTCAGTTAGTTAGACCCAGCTCTCCCAATGTCTATATAGATCAGGCGCTTCAGTGGGGCTTTTATGGTGCTTTTATCTAATAGCTGATTGAATCAGCTATTAGATGAAAGCACCAAAAAGCCCCACTGAAGCACCTGATCTATACAGATGCTGCAGGGCCAGGTCAAACTAATATGCTGCTTCTTCTGGTTAAGCACGGGTTTCTTTCTGTCTTTCAGTCCCCTGCCCAGGCACTAGAGGGCAACATGATCACATGCACAAAGTTATGCCTATGTCTTATGCCAACAAAATACATCTGCGCCACCCCTAAACTTTCCACTAATATTAACACTCATTGCCATTAAGCTGTGCTCCACTTTACTGTGGAAACCCTGTTGTTCCCTACTTCAGCCACAGTTGGACCTATTGACATAGGCAAAACAGATTCTGTGGTTAAAATACAGCTGTGTTGAGAGGGGCTGACACAATGTGTTGGATCTGCTAGTCCATGTAATCACTGAATTAGATTTCTCCTTTCCCAGACCTATGGGGGAGAAAAATGTCAAATCCACCTACACCCCTATTCTCAGGAGCACCAGGAGAATCAAGAGACAACTTCTTTGTTCAAAAAAATGCACAGAGTAGATTGAGGTGGGCAAAATGCAGCCTGGGGGCTGGATGCAACCAGCCAGGCCATTCTGGTGCTCCTGAGAATAGGGGTGTAGGTGGATTTGACATTTTTCTCCCCCATAGGTCTGGGAAAGGAGAAATCTAATTCAGTGGGGCCCCTAAAATTTTTAGAAAATTAATACTTATCTGCCCCTGGCTGCCTGCTATGCAGCCCTCGATGGCTTGCCAAAACTCAGTAAGTGGCCCTCCACCCAAAATAATTGCCCACCCCTGGAGTAGATGCTAGAGTAGAAGTTACTGAAATAGCAGTGAGCTTGAGGAACCCCCCCTTTAACCACTAGATGGCAATATTAGCCTGCAGTAATCAACCAGAGAAGCCCAACAGTGTATAGGGGGCTTCCCAGAAAGCCCTGCTCACCCAAGAACTGCTCTATAGCTTGCACTGCTTCTGCATCCTCCACCAGCTGGGAGATGACCTGGCACTCACTGGCACACTGCAGTGCACGTGATGACACCCTCCTGGCTCCCAAACACTTTGCCACGCTGAGGAGGAAAGAAAGGAAAGAGCACCCTATTATTAGTGCCTAGAGCTGAACTGGTGTGTTGCTGGTAGGCTTGTGCAGAGCGGCTAGTACGGCAGTGCAAAGTTTTGGGTGGTGATTTGATTTGGAGGAGATTCAGCCCTATTTGGTGGCTGAATATCTGAATTGAATCAGATTAAAGGTCCAAATCGATTCGGAAAAGATTCGGAGAGCTTTGGTGATTTGGGCAGTCCTCGCCTGCTGAGGCAGGGAGATGCAGCCAGACTCCATGCTGGTAAGTAGGGGGCAGAGGAGGGGGGGCTGGAGGAGGTGAGAAGGGCCCATGGGGGGGACCCTTGCCAGGCCCCATCCCCAGCCTGCTCCCCCAGCCCCCCCTCCTGCTCCCCCAGCCCCTCCCCCCCGCCTCCATGGCTGCCCTGCTCGCCCCAGCTCCTGGTGCTTTAAAAAAAGCCCCCGCTCACCAGGTGCTGCCAGGCAGGGGGGCAATCCCCGCTGCCCCCCACTGCCCCATGCTGCATGGGGGGCTCTACCACAATCCCCCCTCCCCATACTCTCCTAGCCTCCCCCATGGCTGCCCTGCCTGCCCCAGCTCTGGCCCTTTAATAAAAAAAAAACAAAGCAAAAACCCTGCACTCACCGGCTCCTGCGGCGGCCTCGGGGCTTCTGGGGGCTCATGACAGAGCCCCACACACCACAGGGCAGTGGGGGGCAGCAGGCATCACCCCACACCAGGCAGCACCCAGTAAGTCCAGAGGTTTTTTTTAAAGGGCCAGGAGCTGGGGTGGGTGGGGTAGCCATGGAGGGGCTGGGAGAGTGGGTGGGGGGAATCGCTGGGGGGGGGGCTGGGGGAGCAGGCAGGGGATGGGGCCTGGCAGGGGTCCCCCCATGGTCCCCTCCTTGCTCCTCCAGCCTCCCCGCCCCCGCTTCTGCTTACCAGGTCGGAGTCTGGGTCCAGCTCCCTGCTGTGGCGGGCGAGGACTGCCTGAAGCGCCAAAGCTCTCCAAATCTTTTCTGAATCAATTCATAGATTCATAGATTCATAGATGTTAGGGTCGGAAGGGACCTCAATAGATCATCAAGTCCGACCCCCTGCATAAGCAAGAAAGAGTGCTGGGTCTAGATGACCCCAGCTAGATACTCGTCTAACCTCCTCTTGAAGACCCCCAGGGTAGGGGAGAGCACCACCTCCCTTGGGAGCCCGTTCCAGACCTTGGCCGCTCGAACTGTGAAGAAGTTCTTCCAGACCTTCACAAGGTCGCCTCTCAACCTTCTCTTGCGGAGGCTGAAAAGGTCCAGTTTCTCTAGTCTCTCCTCGTAGGGCTTGGTCTGCAGGCCCTTGACCATACGAGTTGCCCTTCTCTGGACCCTCTCCAGGTTATCCGCATCCTTCTTGAAGTGTGGCGCCCAGAATTGCACACAGTACTCCAACTACGGTCTGACCAGCGCCCCTATAGAGGGGAAGTATCACCTCCCTGGACCTATTTGTCATGCATCTGCTGATGCACGATAAAGTGCCATTGGCTTTTCTGATGGCTTCGTCACACTGCCGGCTCATGTTCATCTTGGAGTCCACTAGGACTCCAAGATCCCTTTCCACCTCTGTGCCACCCAGCAGGTCATTCCCTAAGCTGTAGGTGTGCTGGACATTTTTCCTCCCTAGGTGCAGCACTTTGCATTTCTCCTTGTTGAACTGCATCCTGTTGTTTTCTGCCCACTTGTCCAACCTATCCAGGTCTGCCTGCAGCTGTTCCCTGCCCTCCGGCGTGTCCACTTCTCCCCATAGCTTTGTGTCATCTGCAAACTTGGACAGAGTACATTTCACTCCCACATCCAAGTCGCTGATGAAGACATTAAAGAGTATCGGTCCAAGGACCGAACCCTGCGGGACCCCGCTGCCCACGCCCTTCCAGGTTGAGACCGACCCATCTACTACGACTCTTTGGGTGCGACCCTCTAGCCAATTCGCCACCCACCGGACTGTGCAGTCATCCACATCACAGCCTCTTAACTTGTTCACCAGTATGGGGTGGGATACCGTATCGAAGGCCTTCCTGAAGTCTAAGTATACGACATCCACCCCTCCTCCTGTGTCCAGGCGTTTCGTAACCTGGTCATAGAAAGAGACTAGGTTGGTCAGGCATGATCTGCCCGCCACAAACCCATGCTGGTTTCCCCTCAGCATAATTTGTCCTGCCAGGCTTTCACAAATGTGAGCCTTGATAATTTTTTCAAATACTTTACCAAGGATGGAGGTGAGACTGACCGGCCTATAGTTGCCCGGGTCCTCCTTCCTCCCCTTTTTGAAAATGGGGACCACGTTAGCTCTTTTCCAGTCCTCTGGGACTTGGCCCGTGCGCCACGAGCATTCGAATATTCCCACCAGTGGCTCTGCAATGATGTCGGCCAGTGCCTTCAGCACCCTCGGATGGAGCCCATCCGGGCCTGCCGACTTAAAGGCATCCAGTTCTTCCAAGTGACTCTGCACCACCTCAGGATCTACGTATGGAAGTCTGGCGCCTTGCTGCTGCCTCTCTACAACCCCAGTGAGAGACTTGTCGTGCCCCTCGCTTAGGAACACTGAGGCAAAGAACTCGTTGAGGAATTCAGCCTTGTCCCCCCATCTGTCACCAATTGTTTCTGCCCATTTAGCAGCGGTCCTATTCCTCCCTGGGCCTTCCTTTTACTCCCAATATATCTAAAAAACAATTTCTTGTTGTCCTTTACTTGGGTTGCCATCCTCAGCTCCATGGTAGCTTTGGCCCGCCTAACTGCCTCCCTACAAGCACGAGCAGAGGAGGTATATTCATCTTTAGTGATCTCACCCTGTTTCCACTTTTTATGTGCTCCCCTTTTGGCCCTTAGGCTGTCCTGGATTTCTCTGGTCAGCCATGGAAGCCTCCTGGCCCCTTTCCCTCTTTTGCCTCGCTCGGGGATCGTCTTGCTTTGTGCCCAAAGGATCGTTTCCTTTAGGCACAGCCACCCTTCTTGGGCACCCATCCCATCAAAACTCCTACTCTGCAGTGCTTCCTTGACTAATCGCCTGAGTGCAATGAGATCAGCTTTCCTAAAGTCTAGCACTTTCACCCTACTAATTACCTTACCCACTCGCCGTCTTATGTTGAATTCTATTATAAGGTGATCACTGTCTCCCAGATAGCTACCGATCTGGAGGTCCCCTATCATGTCATCTCCCGTTGCCAATACCAGATCCAGTATGGCATTCCCCCTAGTGGGACCATGCACCTCCTGTGTCAGGTGGAGGTCCTGTACACAGGTTAGAAACCTGCGTGAGCGATGGGACCTTGCTGTCTGCGTCTCCCAGCAGATGTCCGGGTAGTTTAGGTCCCCCATGACTACCGCCTCTTTAGCTTTTATGGTCTCCAAGATTCAGAGAGCTTCAAATTGATTTGGTCCTTTTAATTGGTCCCCTGATTCGGTTCGGATTCGAAAATTCGGCCACCAAATCGGGCCGAATCTTCTCTGAATCAAATCAGCACCTGAAGCTTCGCACAGCCCTAGTGGCTGGCTACCCCCAGCTTCTGAGGGACGTCCTCCCACCACACACCATAGGCAGCTAGGTCAGATATGATGCAAACTTGCCTTAACCTGGAGTGAAAGGAAACCACCTCAAGGTGAAGAGGGGTTTTCAGGGCCTGTTCAGTCCCTGGCCCCTCTGCTGGCACTGCCCCAAAAGGGGAGAGTCAGTGCCAACTTGGTTGCTTGTCTGTAATGTGAAGTCTTCTCTGTTAGGTGTTGGATTGAGACTTAGCAGCTCATTGCTTATAAGGCCAGCAAAGCACCATTGCGCAGTTGGACTCTCTCACTTTTCTGGGGCTGTAATATCTCCCTGATGGTCTACAGTGGGAGCATGGATAATGGTAAATAGCAGGGGTGTCAATATACAGCCCACAGGCTGGATTCACCCCACAAAGACAATCTATGCAGCCTACTTCAGGCTGCCAGAAGTGGGGGGCATGGCCTCCCAGAGAATTCAGGGCCCTTTGGCAAATTTAAACACAGTCCTGGGAAGTCAATAGCAAATGCAGATGCACTGAGTTGTTTGCCATTATCCTGTCCTGCATTCACTGTTCCTCCCCCCTCTGAAGTTCTGGTGCTAGAATCCTCATCTGATCCTGCTCTCCAGGCAGACGACATATGACTGCTAAGAATCCCGTGTCAGCCTAAACAGGGTATGGCCTTCAGCAGAGGTTGCAGATGAATTTAAGCCATTCGTTACATGTCAGCATGAACTTTCTGCCCTTAAAGGATGCCTCCTATGGGGTAACCAAGTGGTCATTCCCAATGCAGGTTGAACACGAGTTCTCAACGCTCTCCACACTGGACATCTGGGGATTGTTCACATGAAAGCACTTGCCAGAGGTTACATTTGGTGGCTAAGGTTAGATGCTGACATTGAGTAAACAGTAAGAAGGTGTGAACCATGCCAAGCTACATGCCATGCATCAGCTAAGGTTCCAGTTCATCCATGGGAAGTAACCAGGATACCATGGTTTCATCTGCACATACATTTTGTTGGTCCTTTCCAAGGCCAGATATTCTTTATTGTTGTTGATCCTTTCTCAAAGTGGTTGGAAATTTTTTCTGTTGCATCAATGACTTCACACACTTTAATACGTGTTTTATGGCAGCTGTTCTCACCTCATGGTCTTCCAAATACCATTGTGTCTGACAATGCTGCACAATTCACTTCTGCAGAATTTAAGAAGTTTACAGAGAGGAATCTTATCTGTCATACCACCTGTCATCAAAAGGGCATGCCAAGCAGATGGTCCAAACTACTAAAGGTGCATTGAAGCAAATTGCTGATGGTGATTAGAACCAACAATTAGTGAATTTCTTACCACATCAACATGTAACTCCATGCACTGCTACATGTCACAGTCCTGCAGACCCGCTAGTGAACCATCAGCTAAAAACTTGTTTGAATCGGCTTTACCCAGATCTGGTAGCCAAATACCAGACAAGGCAAGAAATCCAGTTCTCCTAGAAACTGGATCTTTCACCTATAAAAACCCTTTGAGCCAGATGAACCTGTGTACATCCAAAACTATGTGACTGGGATGCAGTGGATGCCTGCACCTGTCCTTGGAGCTACCAGGTCAGCATCATGTGAGATCCAGACTCCAGATGGAGAAACGCTTCCCAGACATATTGGCCAAATGCGGGATCGAGTCTCAGACAATGTGACTTCTGCAATACCAGAAGGAGTTGCACTGCCAGTGAAACCAGTTCTGACAAGTCCGTCATCTACTGTTTTAGACTCGTCAACACTTCCAGTTGTTGAAGCTACTCTAGAACAGCTGAAGGAGCCTATTGCTGTTGCCAGTGAAATGTCTGTTACCCCTGAAGTGGGCCATACAAGATGGGTCACTGTCCAGCCCAAATACTTATGGAACTACATACCTAAGGGGGAGGGGTGTAGTGTATTGAGTGCCTGTTTATATGTTCTGTGCTCCATCAGCAGAAGGTGCTGCCCAAATGGAATGATTTCCCTCACCTATTTGAGGAGTAAACAGAACAACCCAGCCTCCAGAGCTGTCAAACCTCACAACAGGAGGTTTTCCCCATTCAGGGCCCACCAGTTGTACATAACAGTCCCATTCCAACCCAGCTCACCTACCTGGTAATATCCGGCAGGGTGACCAGCTGCCCAGCCCGGACTGCTGCATTGAAGCTGTCAGCTCCTCTGGTTTCCACTGCAATGATGGGTATGTCCAGCCAGCCCACATCCTGCAGGCCGGCCACCACTCCAGCTAGCAGCCCTCCACCTCCTACCGACAGGATGATGGCTCCTGGCTTGGTGTCTAGAGAGTCTTTCAGCTCCCTAACCAGGCTAGCATGTCCCTTCCTGTGGGAACAGGATGGCATCTAAGCAACCATGAGAAACCAACCCATGGACAGCCTCCATACCAAGCCTCCCCATTTTGCTGGCTGAGGGCCAGAATCTGAACATGTGTCCATGGAGGGGTTGAGACTCCCTGTCTCAAGCTATTTTAGCTTCATTTGCAAAGGGAAGGTGGTCAAGGCACATGCTGCTGACCAGGTCTCTCAGTAGCATGAGCCAAGCAAAGTCAGCAGAGGGTTGGGAACATGAATGCATGGATGAAAGGATGGAGATAGAGACGAGTATGGGATGAAGGACGAGGGACAAGAATTCTATTTTCTGAAAACTGTCAAGTTTTCAACATTTGTTTTTGTTCCAACATAAACTGAAAATGTAACTAGTCACAGCTCTCCATCTCTCCTGTCAGAGCTTTTCCACTTCCACACTGTATAAAAACTCAATATGAACTGAATACAAGACAGGCTATATCTATATGCTGGCAACTGAGACTTTTGCCAGATGTTCTGGAGATCCAGGACTGAGCATTTACTCTGCTTGAATCAGAGCAGGCACTGGCACCCAGGGCTCCCATATCCCCTAGTAGCAAATTAACCCTTGGGCTATCAGATGTTCTGGCAGAGGCTTCTCTCACTCCCCAATTCAAGTGTCTTCAGAAAGCACATGTGTCCACAACAGGGTTGATTTTGATTAATAGGCACTTTCTGACAAGAAGAAAATAACTGAAAAACTCCAGCTAAGATCCAGCAAGGAGAGCACAATTTCCCAGTTTCCTGCTTAGGGCCATCCCTTGGAGGCAGCTGCAGGATTTCTTGGCTTGTCTACACTTTATCTACCAATTCTCACATGTCACTGAGCCATTTCTGCCCACCTCTGCCCTGCTAGTCCTGCCATCTTTTTTGTGGATGGCATCCTTCTCCCAGTATCAGTGTTAGGAAATGACCCACCCAGTGTCCCCAGAGAAAGCAAGATGGAAGCAACCCCAGCCTCTGACTTCATGTTGCCATCCTACAGGAGGGTGGGGAAGCCATGTGAGAAGAGACCATGCAGGACCACAGGAGAGGACATGAGTTGTGACTGCAAGGAAGCAACGGGCCCAGTGTCTCATTCCTGGATGAACTTCTGCCTCACCTATGGCTAGAGGAGGCTTCATCACCCCAAGGCAAGGGATGAGTGCTTGAAATAACCCCCAAGAGAGCAGAGCCCTGCACACACATGCATTTCATTCCACTGAGTCCCTTCCCCCCATGGCATACACTGAGCCAAGGAAACTCTCAGGCTCATAGTTGGACATCTGCTTAAGTGTCTTTCTGAATTGGGCCCTACGGGTTTCCCCACAGCTCAGGTTCTGATACAGCGAGGCAGAGACACAACTAGCAATGGCTGCTGAGCACAAGGCAGAGACCAACACGTCAGCCCCATAGAGACCCCCATTCTTTGGGATCTATACCAACCCCCACTTGCTCTACGCCTGCTGTCTACAGTGCACATAGCTGAGATCTGGTTATGATGAGCAGCTCCCCACTCTGGAATTGGGCAGCTGATGTGCAGCTGCTGGGCTAGGCAAACCCAGGCCTGGATGCACCCACTGCCCCAGAGTGCCTGGCACCCAGCCAGGCCTGCAGGCAGGCACTGGAACTTTGTGAACCCAGGAACATCTCAGTGTTTTCTGCCTCACCGTGCCAGTCTCTCCTTTGTGCTAGAGGCTGGCTTATTCCTGATCTCACACAGGCGTCAATCAGAAACAAGGCCCTGATTTGGTACCGTGGCTTCAAGGGAGTCACTGATGAAATAACTATGAGCAAGCCAGCACAAGCCATGGGAATTACAGCCAATGCTTGAAAGAAAGAGAAGGGGAAACCTGCAAGGGAAACAGAGAACAGGGATGGCCAGAACAGAGTGATTCCTCAGACATGGCCCCAGGGAGCAGGGAGGGCAGTGAGGCCCCAGGGGTGAAGGGATATATGCCTGACCTCTCTCACCAGATCAAAGGATGGTCAAAGGGATGGATGCTGATCCAGCCTTCTGTCTCTGCTAGTGCCAAAGCTCTGATGTTGGCATCATCCCAGACCTGCCGGTACAATGAAGCAGAGGAGACTTTATGAATATGCTGCCTTCACCAGCCATTGCTCACTCACCCAGGGACACCTAGCAGCCATGTACACTGAGAACCCTCCAGGGCCAGGACTATCTTTCCATGATGCCTACAACCAGCATCTAGCATGGCTGGGCCCTGATCATTGGAGACAGCTAGGCGTGGGCACCCTGTCTTGCTTCCTGCAGAAACCAGCCAGGGATGATTCCATTATAACAAAAGGGCCAGATCCCCTGTTGTGCTGAAGCACCTATGATTTGGGTAGTCTATAAGATGCAAGCCTACACTGCCTTCATGCTGAAGTCAGTCAGGAGTCATACTGGTTCACCACATTATGCCAACAGAAAGCCGGGGAAGGAGGAGAATCAGGTTCCAAGATGTTTTGATCATGTGTGAAAACACAGGGACCAGAACTAATACATCAGGGCAAATCCTGCTCCTCTTTACATCCCTGAAGACACATTATTCTTCTGATTTGCCTTAGGTTGCCAGGAACGAATGAGGATGGGATTTGGCCCATCATGTTACATTACTGTATGCAATATTGTCTCAGTACCACTTTAGAGTAAGTCCAATGCTGGGAAAAGTAGAAACATAGGGTGAGACAGGCCCCTGGGATGGTCCATTTCCAGAGGGCAACATCCTAGAATTGCACAGGTGCACAGCCCCAGCCTTCTTCAGCAGTTATTGTACGCACTACTGTTCTGCTGGGGCTTGCTAAGCATGGTTTTTAACCCACGTTCCCAGGTACCTTGCCAAAAACTTCCACCTCTGCCCCATGCTCTTTCAGCTGCTGCGACATAGCCTCTGAGGTGTTGCCGGGAACCACAATGGTGGCAGGGATCCCCAGCTTCCTGGCAGCATAGGCGGTGGCAAGCCCAGCATTCCCCCCTGCAGAAACAGGGAGGCAAAGTTCAGCAAACACCAGGGGAGGAGATAAAGGGACCACCAAGGGCCACAGGAGCGGCTAAAGATCAAATTCATGGACTTATGGATTTTGGTCACATTCCCTGGAATGGACATTGCCCCACGTCTCAGCATGCACATGCCTAGATGGGGGATATTTGGATCTGGGGCTCAGGCCTGGCTCTACCACGAAGCAGGCTGTAGAGCACAGGGTGATGACCGTGGGGCATTGTGACCCCTTGGTACAGACCTCACAGCATCCATCTTGGCACTTCCCCATGTGGGGATGGAAATGATCATGGGGAGACGGTCCCCTCAGCCAGAGGTGTCAGGGAGCTGTGAGTGGCACCAGGACACTAGATTGAGCCTCAAACAGACCTGGGATTGGACTGTTCAAATAAAGCAATGTTAATGTGCCAGCCTGGAAACTCTACTCCTATTCGTCTTCAGTGCACGCACCACACAGACATGACCAGACACCATCTGTCTCTGGGAGGGGGGGAGAAGGGACAGGGAGGGGGCAAGGCCTGAAGTCAAAGGGGTGCTAGAGCCATGGGATCTGTAAGTTAACACACTGCATATAATTACCCTTTGCTGTCTGGGGAGCTTTTCCTCATGGGGGTTTATTTTCTCCCTAGTCTCTGGATGTTGTAATGACCCAGGTAACACTAAGGAGAGTGCGGTGAGAACCCACCAAACCAACCCAATCCCTCTGAACCACCAGAATAGCCTATGCTGAGTAACAGTGCAGCTGACAGGGATGTGAGCGTGAACTTCCTGCTTTCCATGCCATTGTATCTCTCATTTAGGCTTGATCCCTCCTTCTTGATCCAGGACTTATATCTCATATTCCATTCCCAAACCTGCTGTCCTCTCTGTTTATCACTAGGGCCAGAAATGCTAAGTCATGGGTCTAAAATGAGACATATAGCTAGGAAACCTGGCATCGTCACACAGAGCTTCCCTCTGCCTGGGAGACTTTCTGAGGGCCAGATGTGAGTGTCTTCTGTCCTGTATTGGGATGCCCATATGCAGGCCATGGAAGGGTGGGCATTGAGGTAGTTTTCTCCCTCTGTTTTAAACAAATCTCCATCTGTGAGCAAGGAGCTCTGGGGCCATCTCCTCCAGGAGTCAGGTGATAGATGAGAAGGACCATGCCTTGCCGCACATCCCAAGAAAGAAGAATATCTTAAGCTGAATTTACCTGATGAACAAACAAAATGTTTGCATCCCTTCTTGGCAGCCTGAAATCAGAGAGAGGAAAGTTTAGCGTTCACATTACTCATCTTTCACATTTCAGCTATGTTCCAAACACGGGTCAGAAGGAAGTTGCACAGATTGTATTACACAGACAGTTCCTCACTTCCTCCAACTCCACAGTCACACTTTTGTGCCACCTACACATGGGCTCTGCACCCTTAGACATACCCAAGAGCATCTTGTTCCACTTCACACATGCACACACAAACACACAACTGCACTTTGCAGGGCTATGCACACACAAACACTAATGCATTCAACCCCATTTTGCAAACCCATACAAATCCATGTTGTACCCCACACACATGCTATAGCATTTTTCCCACCAGACATATAGGTCCAAATTAATTTTGCATCACCTGCAGATGCAATCTACACTATTTCACAAGCAAACAGAAGCTCATTCAACACTCACTGTGTGTGCATGAACTCACCTCCCCCCCCCCCACCACCACACACTTTGCTCCCCCAACTTAGCACACACAAATACACACATATACTTCTGCTCTACATACTCATGGCACATTACTTATGCCACCAAAGGCTGCCAGATAACAAATGTCACTACAGGGATATTGGAACTTACTCATCCCTATGTGATGCTTACCTCCTGACAGAAGTAGCCGATGCCTCGTATCTTGAAGGAGCCTGATGGTTGGACGTTCTCCATCTTCATGAACACCTTGGTGCCTGCAGCCTTTGACAGAGCCAGGCTCTCCAACACAGGAGTAACCACATGGAACTTTCTCCCATCTGTCTCCACTGGTATTGCCATCAGTGCCACAGCAGACACCTACAGATGGACAAGGTATATGCCAAGGCAATGAGAGAAGGCTGGAGAGACTAGAGGTCCTATGTTACTCTGGGTTACACCAGCGTAGATCTCCCCTGACTGGAAGTTAATGGAGCTATCTTGAATTTGCATTGGCATAGGTGAAATGATCCAGCCTACAGCTTTCATTGAACCACACTCAGAGAAGGGCACAGGAAAATCTAGCAGGGTGAAATTTGCTCTTTCGGCTTGGCCATGAAGTCAAACTGACAGCAAGAGCAAAGTCTGGCTTAAAATCTCCCTACATGTCCAAAGCTTATTGCTAGCACCTTAGAGATAATGACCAGATTGCTGTGCTGTTCTGCTCTAGGTTACTCCATGCCAAGATGGTTCAAAATCCCCTTGAGAAAATTTCATCCCTGAATAAGAGACAAAGGGGTTTCTTCTGTGTTCACATGTGCTGGGGCTTTTGACATTGCCTTGTTCTCAGAGTAGTTCAATGCAGTTCCTTCTGCTTTTCAGTTTCACTAAAAGGCAACTTTAATCTGCCTTTCCTTAAGTGCAATTTCCAGCATGGAGGGCCTCACCAAGGGCCAAGGGATTGTTGGGATATGGCTGGTGGTTGGGTTGATCTTTGGGAGAGGAGCTTCTCATGCTGTGTAATGCTGCTTATAGAGATCAAGCAAACTTATGTCATTGATGGAGAGTGCATCTGGGCCCTTTTACACAGAGATCAAAAACATACTAACAGGAAACTGGATGGAAGGAGAAAATACTGGTGATCATTACAATGAACAAGAAGCTTCACAAGTCATGGCAACATACTGGTTGCTCTGCCTGTAAACTCAGGAGGAAATACCACCACCACAGACAGAAGACTATTTCTAACACTGGCTTCCAAATCAGTCCGCCCACCCAGGGATCTCTTCCTCCCCAGGGGAAAGTCAGGCAGACAGGTGGACCTGAAGGCTCTTCAGATTTAGACACTAGCAAACTCAGGAAGGAAATGAGTCCCACATCCAGGCTTCTCTTCCAGAAAGCATGCCTAGCTGCCACGCCACGTCCATGTATTGCAGGTGGGGGTGATAGCTGGAGCATTTCCACTAGGCTAAAGTGCCTCAGCATCCTAAAGGGAAGCCTCTCTAGCACTGGGGTCTCAACTACTTTGGACTTTCATGATTAAACCCAAATCCTTAGGCTTCCCCCAGGCATCACTCAGCTGACAGTGAAGTTCACAAAGCATGGACCTGCTGCAGGGCTGCTATACAGTGCACTAGCTGTTCCAGAGGTCTGAATGTGCTGTCTCTCAGACACCCTGTGGCAGTGATATAAATAGGGGATGTGAAAGGCACAATAAAGGAGACCCAGCCCCCTATAACTGCAGGAAAGGACTCAGCGTCTGTGCTCAGTGCAGGTGATAAGGAACACACTTGGCAGGTGCTGTCACCTGGGAATCCTAAAGCAGCCATGGATGCAGTAAATGAGCAAACCTTGGAGACAGGTGATGGACTTATTATATTTATGCTAGGCACTTACACAGCCTCTGCAATGCCTCCTGGCCCATCCTGCAACACCTTTTGCCACAGCTCTGCCCACCTTGCTCCATGTTAGACACTGGCAGCCTGATTTTCATTTACTCTGTTCCTGTGCTGGGAATAGAAATGATGCAAGGAGAACAGCCTAAGCTACCTTTGTAGTCCATATACTCAAGGGCTCCTGGTGTAATTTAGAGCAAACTTTGAGCTGCTCTAACATACAGCACTTTCCAGAGCCTCAGTGGAAGCAAGAAGTAATACAGTGCACTTCAGCCACATCCTCTCCCTGCCCCTAACTTGCTTCCTATCCCATGGCCTGGAAATAAGGTTACTGTAAAGCCCTCATGCCAGTTCCATGCCAACTATTGCCATGCCTGCCTCTTAAGACATTCGTATGCTACCAGAGGAGCAGAAAGAGAATTGGCAAACTGGGATTTGACCCTTTGGCAAACCCCAACAGTGCTCCTGAAGAACTGGAAGCCCATCTGCCTGCCTGTCTGATCAAACCTCTCGCCAGAGCATCAAGGTGATTTTTAAATAAATCAGAATGTCATTTTTACTGGAAAACAGGGCACCAGCTCCCACCTCCACCTCTGGGATTTCCTTTCTACCCAAATCAAGGATTCTTCTTCCTGAGCTGCTCTCTATATTCTCCAGAAGGCAGATCTGAGAGCACAGCATCACGCAGCAATAAAAGGCGGCTGCAACCCATGCAGTCTCCAAATATTCAGAGTTCCCCAGATCAGAAGCTTTAACTAGGTGTCAAAGGCTTGACCACCTGAGGGCTGCAGAAATAGAGTAAAGATCACTCATTTCTCATTTACTGCCTCCAAGGCTCCCACCCCCACTTTATACTGTGCTCCTCCATACTCCAAAGTAAAGCTTTCTCTTATATCTCTCTCCAACTCCAGCTGCTAGGGAAACAGGACAGTCTCCTTTATGTGCAGGAGAGACCGTCTTGGTTCAGGGAGGGTTGAAAATATTAGTCCCTGAAAGAACCAGGCTGCAGCAAAACAAGTGGCCTGGAGACACCCCCGGAAGCAAGCACGGGATTGGCTCCTGGACTTCAAGCACTCCAAGCCCTCTTTAGCGATGTCCCCAGCTGCTTTGACTGTCAGCAGGCTTGCATAGTGGCAGTGACTGTCCCTGGGTTTTTGTTCTGCCTGCAAGCTTCCTAGTAGGAATATTTACCTTGATTCACGCTGAGCTTTTTCCAGACCCCAAGGAAACAACTTCCCTGCACACAGAGATGGAAAGGAGTCAGTGACCCGGACCAGTGCACAACAGAGCAAAGTTGAAGAATGGGAGGGCAGGAAGCAGAGTTAATGAGAAAATGAGAGTGATGTTAAAGAGACATTGTCAGATTAATGAGGCCACTCCTGCCCACAGAGTGATCCACCCACTCTGGGTGCAAACAGCACCCCAAATAACCAGGACTGGATGAGACTACAAGAAAATCTGTAATCTCGTAATGTTGTAATATCTGTAAAATCTGTAATATTGGGATGATCTAGTTGGGGATGGTCCTGCTTGGAGCAGGGGACTGGACTAGATGATCTGAGGTCCTTTCTAACCCTTGTTTTCTAAGATTCTATGATTACAAAATATTTCCCTCTTCTCCCTGCACTCTCTTATTCCACCTTTTAGGCATCTAAGATTAGATGCATCTAGAGTAGGCATCTAATCTAAGTGGATTTAGACATCTAAGTGAGATCCTATTCCACTCTGCTCAATGCCTGAAAAACTCTTAATGTAAAAGGTGGTGGAGTCCCCCTCCTCCTTCCTGCTTTGCACGTCTCAGTCTGAAGAGTCAAATGATGGGAAGCTACAAAAGCAGATGCATTCATGGATTTTCAGGGACTTGAGCAAGGTGGAATAGGATTTCATTTAGTCACCAAAATCCATTTAGATGCTGAATAGGTAGAATAACATCTGGCCCCAGATCCTCCGGGATTTGTAGGCACCTCATTTCCTCAGGATCTAGCCCTCTTTGAAATGAATGGGCATTAGGCACCTAAAGACTCTAGAGCATTGGGGGCCAACCTTTTTGGCAGGAGTACCACAAATTAGCCCCAACACCTCCCTGAGTACCACTCTACTCTGTTTCCCTTACCCTGTCAAATCAGGTAGGCTGCTGCTCTGCTTTCTGCTCTGTGCTCCCTGCCTGATTTGATGGGCTGCTTTCTGTTCCCTGCCCTATCTGCCACTGTGGTACCTGCCCCCAACCCCAGTCTGCCATGTGCCACACACAGAGGCTGTCAATGCCACTTGTGGCACCTGAGCCACAGGTTGACTACCCTGCTTTAGAGGATCTGGTCACTTTTGAAACAAGACTTTGGCTTCTAAGTCACTTGGGTGCTTTCATAAATGTCTATGATACCTTCACTATGGCTATAGCAACTCATGTAGAGGCAGCCTAGAGAGCTCTACACTGGCAGGCTTGGATTCTGCTAGCAGTGTAGCTGTGACAGCACTGGGCTCAGGTGCAAAACCATCCAAGAAGCTGGGTGAATAGGCATTATGCCCAAGCTGAGCACATGCTGTTGCTGCTACATGGCTAGCAGGACTCAAGCTGGCTAGTTTAAACTTGATGAAGTAGGTCTGGGCAGACTGCAACCCCTGCAATGCAGATGTGCCTTAGCTTTGGTCTTCCATGTACTAATGGGGAAAACCATCAGAAAATAGTATTTTAAACAAAGACAATTGCCCTGCAGCGTGGTCTAAGGTAAAGCTTGGAGCTTATTTTGTAAAACTGGCTGGGCTTCAGCTTGAAGTTTCCCCTTATATGATTACCTGAGTGCCATGTGTAATTCATGTAAGTGTCCACGATCCCTCCAAGGGATACCCTTGGTTTTAACAGATGTATTGTGATTCCTGCAAACTGAGCTTTGTGAGAAAGTGAGCAAGTCCTTGGGCTTAGCTTGACTCTTGCAAGGCTATATTATGACTCCACCTCTCAGCATCAGGAGATAAAATGCTCTGTGAGAATACAGACAGCCTGGCTTTGAACTACAGACAGAGGATTGCAACAGACAGAGCATTGCTCAGGGCGGTACCTGGCCCTTCACTGCCAGGAAGCCAGAGCTCCCACCTCACCCACCCCTGCATCTCCTGCTGCTTTCCAGACATGCATAAAACACCCAATCTGCCTCAAGGTCTAATAACTTTAATTTCTTCTCTGCTGGGTCTCTCTCACTGCTTCTGTTCAGTTGTTGTTCTATTGCCATACCATGGAAGCATTTGGAAAGAAGGATGCACTTCCCACTATGTGCAGAAGCTCAGTGGGAGTCTCCCACTCAGACATCCCTGGAATGTTTGGCAGCAGTCCATGACAGAAAGATTTTACATGCAGATGTACTTAACCCTAAAACCAGTGTTGCGTGTGGCATGCATATGGACAAAACCAACTGGTATATGCCTGGCTGAAGAACTGCATATACAAAATGGGCATGGGCACCCCGACACAAACTGGGGTGGTGATGGTGTATAGACATGGACATGTAAAAACATATGTGCAGTTGCCACGTGTATACATGTTTGCTAACACAGAGCTGCATAATGATATGCATGTCTCCATGAACAGATAACCTTTTAGTAGGTACATAATAAGCAAGTGCAATTTAAGCACTGAGTTTTAGAAATTTCACTCTAGCCATTTAAAAACACAGGGTCCAAAATCCACTAGTTGAACCCCAGCAGCCTCTTTCCTGCCCCTAATAATGAGAGTCAAATTGAAGGGAGCAGCTCAATGGCCACTGATATATGCCTACCACCAAGACCTGGGCACAGAGTTAGCTGACCAGGACTGTGGCAGACACCCCAAGCTGTATTGTCTGGGTACTGACTTCACAGGGGGATGTAAAGACCACTCTTCCAGCTACTATCAGGGCAGCCCCATGTTGACTGCTTATATGTCCCTAGTACTTTACCTCTTTGGTCTTGGGTCAAAACAGCTTCTAAGACAGAAAGTTTAAGCACCAAAGAGTTCATTTATTATCCTGAAATTGAAGCCAATGACCATAGGCTTTGCAAGCAGACCTGTATTGCTCTGCTGCAGCCTACAGATCCTCATACTCCCTAGAGCTGAAGAACACGCTTGGTACTATAGTCTGTGCTACATCTATATATGTCACCTAAAACAGTGTTAGCGGCTAATACAGTTGTTGCCTTGAGAATTTCTAAGTGATCCACATATGGCCCTTTTCCCCAACAGGAGAATGCTTTCTTTCTCCATCTCCACTAATATGAGACCTAATAAGGTGATGTCCCACAAATCCTTCCCTTGCCCCAATAACCCTACCCAGCATGAGATCAGTGAAATACAGGATACAGTAAGGATAATGCAAAGGTAACTTTTGTGTCATGGATGTGCCTTTACCACAAAGTTAGCCAACCAACAGGCTTTTAGAGAAATCTGTTTGCACGTGCTCGGTGGAGACTTCTTAGAGTGTATCATGGTGGTTCCTAGACTTTTTGCAGGGCAATCCCACTTCCAGACACACCGCCCCACTTGTAGACTCTGTCTGGCCTCCGCTAGTGAACTTCTGAGGGGATCTGAGCTAGCTTATTGAAAGCTACTCAGCACTGCCATCTGCCACTAAAAGCGCTATTCTGAATAGCTTTTAGCACTGGCCAAATCCTGCCGCCACTGAAATCAATGGGAGCTTTACCACTGACTTCAATGGGATCTCAGTCAGACCAGTGCTGAGAGCTTCAGAAAAAATAATTTCATCTTGACTGGCTTGGCTGAGGTCTCTTAAGAAAGTGAGCTCAGTTCTCCTACTGCCCGGACCTTAACCCTTCACTTCTTCTCTGGAGTTGAGTGGCATGGGTAGACCCAGAAAAAGAAAATTATAAGAAGAATGTTTCCAGCTGCCTCCCACAGGCTTCTAGTATTTTCTATAGAGGCAACTCACCCATAGCTCTCCAGCACTCAGACAAATCAAAAAACTTCGAGCACAGAAATGAAAAGTGTGTGGTGGGCCAGCCTTCAGAAGACCCAAGGGCCTGACCTGCTCCCAATGAAGTCAGTTGCGAAACCTTTGGACCAGCACAGGATCAGGAGCAAATATTGATTCAGGCTCTTCAGCGCTGCATCCTTTAAATGATTATACAGTTTGTCTGCTGAGTGCTGGCCCATCCTTGTGTTTCCCTGCAGGAGGGGGAGTCCTGTTCTCTACCCAAGCTCCAGGGAGGTTTCCTGCCAAGATTTGATTCTTTTTCCCCCAGTCACCAAGGGAGAGCAAGGGCTGGCACAGATAAATGCAAGAGCCCCTGATTCCCCTTCCCCCTCCAGAAGGCAGACTCAACACTGACTCACCCCTGCCTAGCATGACACTGTCCTGCCATGCTGCCTGGGGAGGAAGGTGTCCAGAAGTAGGCATCAGGGGGACAGAGCTCACCACTGAAAAAGAAGCTAAGGAGACTGGCTATAAGAGGGAGGAGACCCCCCAATTCCCCAGGAGACCCTCCAGTCAGCACTAAGCAGCTCCCACGCTGCACAAGAATTATCCCATTCACATGGCAGGTGAGAGCTACTGCTCTCCCCCTGGTAATGTGTTTGGCCAGCTCTATGAGCCAGCCCTTGCTGGGGTGAATTAAGAAACAGAAATTAGACAGCAGATCCACCATCTTGGCCTTATTTCTCCTCCTGAGCCCAGACAGCCCCCACATATTCCAGCCCCTGCCTTGGCACATGGGATAGCTCCAAACCAGGGAACCCCTCATGTCCTGCTTCTTGGAGACCAGACTCTCCAAGAGTCAGGTGAAAGGACAAGGCCAAAGAGTGCTAGATCCCCATGGTCACAAACCCAGGCACGCTCCATGCACGGCAGTCATGGGCATGTGCCTTCCATTTGATGAGCACTGTAGCTCTTAGGTTCCAGCTTCCCTAGTTTAGGGCTAGAGTGCATGTTGTTAAAGCTAAAGTATGCTGGCTGGCAGAGTATGTCCAGGTGGCTGGCTTGCTATCCAGCCATGTCCTGAGTATCCAAGTCAGGGGCATAATGAAGACTTGGAGGGTCTCAGTGCATGAGAATTTCAGTTCTGGAGACCTGTGCTATAACTCCACTTTTTGTTCATGGCCAAAAGGGCTTCCTCCTAGCCTCTGAGGGACAACTAGAGAGAGCAAGGCGAGCTGACAACATTCAGGGGATCCTAGGAATAGGGCAGCGGGAGGCACAGAGTCAAGTTCCAAGGGACATGGCCAGAATTTCTGTGTGTTGGGGACCCAGGATGGGAATAGCAAAGGGGGGTGAAGCTCAGCACTGAGGTGCATCAGCAGTTACTCTGTGTTGGGCAATAGCAGACGCAGGTTCTGCATAGTAAAAAAGGAAGCCTGGATTTATGGTAAAAGCAGAACCTCGAGCTCTGGAAAGTTCAAGAAGTTCTTGGTCTTCATGTGTCCATATGTTTCCTGTGACCTTGTGCAAGTGGTTCCATTTCCTTAGACCACTGCTGTCCCAACCCAC
Source organism: Alligator mississippiensis (assembly GCF_030867095.1). Lineage (NCBI taxonomy): Eukaryota > Metazoa > Chordata > Crocodylia > Alligatoridae > Alligator > Alligator mississippiensis. Next base: position 25,876,014 of record NC_081833.1, read on the forward strand.
ATACCCACTCTTTCCCTGAAGAAAAACAAAACTTTCCTACTGCCTATCTTTCCAGACCCTCTCTATCACTGAAAACCACTGACTACAGCATATTATTGTTTGGCACCGAAGGGCTGTAAGGTGAACAGATATTCCTCATCCATCCCCTGCATCATCCTCAACCAGGGAGGCCCAATCCTGTCTCTGATGCTACCCAACATCAACATGAAGCTGTTGGAGAAGCTAAGGAGATGCTCTCAGCTGCAGTTCTGGCCAGAAACAATATTTAGTACTCATGCCATTCACAGCACCATCTCCTAGCTTGCCCAATGCCCAGCTAAATTCAACACATGGCTAACATTAAACCCAGATAAGATAGGCACAATGCCAGGAGGAAGAGAGAGGCTCTGTGACAAATTTATCTCCTGTGTCACATCCTGCACCTGTGACTGGCCTGATGATTGTAACCCAACCTACTAGACAGAGATCCATATGCAGACCTTCAGATTAAGTGGGGCATAATCTTCATAAAAGGACTGAGTCAATGTGTGTGGGGGCATAATCTTCATAAAGGTATTGAGTCAATGTGGACCATCTTGGCAAGTGGGGTGACACCATGGTATTCTTTCATTCCCATATTTGGCTTAGGTTTTTAAGCAGATAATTTGTAAGATGTTATTCTGTATGGGAATGAACAGTAAATCAGAGATCAAGGGTGGGTTCCTCTTTTGCCCTGTGCTGAGGTTCCCATCCGCACATGTTTTATGGATTCTTTGACTCTTAGAATTTAGTTTCTGTTTTGGGAAAGATTCACCTGTGAGGACTTTTAGGATTTCAGTGGGGAGGGGGAGGTTAAAGAGCACTCAGTTTTACATAAGACTGCTTGTGTCTGTTAAGTATAATTAAGAATAGAGTCCATCCAACTATAATTCATGGAATGTGTTATCTGCATTTTGTTCTCATATATAGTCTAGCTATATTTCTTTTTGCAGAAGTTTAATAAAGGGTGCTGTATGATAAAAGCATGGGAACTGTATTGTTGCTGGGTACAGAAGGCTCAATGATATCATGCTGTGGTCCCTAGCTTGGGGTTGGGGTCAACACATGGGACTATGCATTTGTGACCTCAGTGCTTGCTTATTGGAGTTCAGTGGGCCAGATTGTCCCATCACCTGCTGCAGGGTAAATCAGGAGTGGTCTTCAATGCCATCCTAGACTGGTGTTAAGGTTGTGCCACTAGGGGAGAAACCAGGCTCATTATATCTGCATGCTTCCTGGAAAAGACTCCTACTGGTACAAAATACATCAGGCTGTCTGCTAGGTCAGCATATGCCTATTGCCCCTTCACTTTGCTCTCTGCACTGGTTCCAGCTGAATGCAGAGTCCAGGGTACAGATTTGCTTCTGACACTCGGTACCTCACATGCTATTTGAGATGCCATCACCGTAACCACCCCTAGCGGTCATATTCCACCAGACTGTAATGGGTGAGGCATTGAGGAGTCTCGTACATGCAGGAGGCAGAACCCAACAGAAGCTGCGCCTCCTCTTTGGAACTCGTCCCTGTGACAGCAAGCAGGCCACAAGTCTCCTTATGTTCACAACTAAATGCAAAGTTCACCTCTTTGAATGAGCTTGGCCACTGTGTTCTTCATATACCATGCACCTGCCTCTATCCTGCTGGTGCTCACACAGTCACACAGGCTAACCAAAGCATACAGTGGCTATCCCTTCTACAAACCAAAATGCTCAAGAGATTTCTATCATTTTCTCATCTGAAAGTGTGGGGAAGTGCTCAGACAACACAGTGATGGAGAAAATAGATGGAATCCCAGCAAAGTTAACTAATTTGACTATACTGTAATTAGATAAAAAGTCAGTAGTGGAGTCCAACACGAAACCCCAAAGCCCTATTTCTTTCTCCCCCATGCAAGATAGTGTAATCACTATCTCTTGCAAGGTCATTTGTTGTGTAGAAGAAAATCTATCCAAGGCTAGTGGGGAAGGAAAAAGACGCCACCAGATTGAGAGAGAATTTGAAGGAGCAAGGATCCCAATTTAATAGGCAGCCCTTGGCCCTTAAAGTTTCATTTTTCTCTCTGTGTTGAGTCTCAGAGAAAGCAAAGGAACTCAATGTCCTCTGAATGCAAAGGGCCCCAGACAGCAGCTCCAGCCCCTGGGGGAGGGGGAGAGGTATTCTTTCCCTACGCTGAATTCCAGCCCCAGCTCCTCAACCTGGTTTGAGCTGACTCTGAAACATCTGACTCAGGGAACCTTTACGTGAGGCAGTCTCCCCTCCCCAGTGCCTGTGTACACGTCATCTCCTTTTGGTATTGGAGTGCCTGAAATAGGCTCTTTCCCTTTTGCAAAGAGCTGGAAGAATTCCCCATCCTCCCCTTCCCTCCTCTCCCTCTTCCCCGCTCCCCAGTGTCTTCTGTTTTGGTCTTGTTTCTGCTGGGGTCCTTTTAGCTAGTATCTCATTGCTGAGAAGGAGAGGAGAATGACATCAGCACCAGGGTGTGAAAGGGAGCAGTGCCCCACTCTGGACCCCAACTGGCCATCAAGCAGAGACCACAGGCCTATAAAGCTAGCCAAAGGACAGCATCCTCCATTGAGACAGTGGCTCCAAAGGCTCCTAGAGGCTGCAAAGGGCCCAGAGGAGACCAGCCATTCTGTTAATTCCTGCACTGGACAGCAGCAGCAAGACCACAAGGCATCAGGACACACATTAGCCAAAGACCCTGCAGCTTGGCTTGAAGATTAGCTGGTAAGTGTCTTCTCTTCCTCATATTCTCAATGTACACTGAGTGATGACAAATGATAGAGGGAACTGCAGTCTGAGCACAGGACTGGGAGCCAGGACTGCCTCACTCTGTACTTCAGGGGTAACAGCATTTACTTCATTCACAGGAGCCTGGGAGGCACTGGCTCTCATCATCAGAGCAACTGAGGACTCTAGGAGATGAAGAGAATGCTTGAAACTGGCCACATATTTATTTTTATTGCCTTTTTCTTGATGCCTGACCTCACACAAGGGGCCACGTTGGCAAAGTGCCACCTCCCTCTGAGTTCTCTGTCTGTTCTCAGCCTGATTTTTACCTAGTAGATGCCAGCGATGGGATGAGCTGCTCAAAGGGATTCAGTGCCAAATATCTCCATGGGGAAACTATGCACCAGGACATTATCAGTAATAATAAATAAGATTCCTGAGGCAAGTTTGCTTTGCTTTCCACTCTCTACCACATACAAAAACACACTTCCATTCCCTGCTGCATCTGTGGAGCCTTTACTGTTCTTTGTCACCTTTAGCCCCTAAGGTTAAGGACAGAAATTCAAAAAGCCTGAGTCTGAGTTGATTCAATCCTTGCAGGTTAGTCTAACCTGGCTAGGCTAAATCAGTTTTGTAACCAGACAGACATCCCAGAAATGCAGGCACATGCCTGCAATGGCTCAGGCTACAAGCTGGGAGGTGCTAGAGCAGCCCTCCCTTTACTTCCAGAGTGCTGAGTTGAGGGGGGCATGGCCAAGCCCCAGCAGGATTTCCTCCCTCCCTGTAGCAGCCCAGCAGAGAATTTTTATCACCCCTAACTCAGTGTTAATCAACTCATTAAGAAAACAAAGCTTCTCTCCATTAATTAATGGAGCTCTTCTTAAACAGCTCTTCCAAGGAAGGACATTATACTACCTGTTGATTAGCTCCAAAAAGCCTGTCTGCCTCTGTCCTGTCCCACAGCATGGACCATAGCCACCATGTGGTCTGCTAGCTAATGCTGAGGTGTCTGTGTAAGGGGGGGAGGAATAATCCCTGCTTAGCAGGGAGAAGCCAAGCAGACTGCAAGTCTGTGCTGATCTGCAGCCAGGGAGCAGAGGGGAAGGGCCAACCCTGCTGTGGAACAAAGAGCTCCACCCAGCCCAGAGAGCATGTTGGGATGCTGGCAGTGTCTGGTTTATGTAAAACCAGCAAGGGGTCTGAAGTCTGGTACTACATTCAGCTAGGTTTATCTCAAACTGGTTTCAGCCATTTTCAAACTAGTGTATGTGCACTGAACATCTGTTCTGTTACGGGTTTAAACCAGTTTCTGATTGCTTAAACCAGTTTATGTGTAATGTTTGTCCCTAGCCTAAGTCTCAAAATCTCTGCCGTTTCTCTTCCCACCACAAGGGCTCACATAGCAGCCAATAGTCATTTTGATGGCCAGTGGAGTTGCTGTGAGGCAATTGTATTGTTCCTTCCCTTCTTTCCCTCACAAAAACCTAGCCATAGCCCTCACCTCCTGCAAGAGGCTGAGAGCACAACCTCAGTTACACTTCCAAGCCACTTGTCATCTTACGGAATGGAGGATGGGGGCCGTGGAACTGCAGTAGGGGATCCCTGACCCCATTAGGTGGAATAAATAAGGAAAGGGGTGGACTGGCACCTTTTAAGGGCAGGGCTGCTTCAGCTAAAAGGGGTGGAGCCTGGTGCTATAAAAGCTCAGTTCCAGGGACAAGCTGGCAGTCAGGCCCTGGCACAGCTGAGGGAAGAAACTCCTTGCCAAGACCTAAAGAAGCTGAACTACGAACCGTGAGTAGGCTTAGGAGGGCTAGACCTGGGATAAATCCCAATGGAAGTAAGTAAAAGCCTGGGGAGGGCCTGGGGAAAGGGTGGCTGGGCTGGATGAGTGGCTGGATGAGGTGTTAACAGGCCACTGAGGACACTTATGTTGAGTGCAGTGAACATTTTTTATTTACAGGTATTTTGATAAACAACTTCTGGATAACTGATAAGGAGGCCACATGGCCAGTAGGACTCATAAGGCAGGGCTATTTGGGAATTGACTGATAAGGAGCACCCAGGCACAGCGGGACTGGCTAATGTGGTGAGACTAAGTGATAAAGGGGGATTGCACCCCGATGGGACTGACTGATAAGAAGGAGGGGGGCACACACCCAGTGAGACTGAGAACTTACTTCATATTAATCATACACATCAAGACATGGCAGGAAAGAATCACTAGGTCACCAAGAAACTGGGAGAGCAAGTAGGTAAGGACTGACTGCCAGGAGTAGCAAAGCACTGCAGGACACCCCTCTGGCCTGCTACATGTGGTACATTGGTTAGGAACAGTTGTATAGGTGAGAACTTAAGGGCCACAAGGATGTAGGAGCAATTCAGTAAGACCTTAAAAAACATGTTGAAGATATGTATAGGACAGGCCCCAAACACTGGGATCTGATGTTGGCCCCACTAATGTTTGGTGTGATGGAAGCTCCACAGGCCTCAACAGGCTATTCCCTTTCTGAACTGACTGCCACAGAGAATTGTAGACATCATTAAAGAAAACCAGGGACAATAGAAAAGCCTGACCCAGAACCCCATGCATAACATGCGTTGCAAGGAAGAGGGTTAACTGAGACTTGAGTTTGCAACACTACTACTTCACAATAGAGCAAAGACCAGAAAAGAAGCACATAAATGAGGACTTCTTTTCCAGGAAGAGTTAAAACAAGAAGTATCCAATGAACAGACCCCAACCCCAAGACAAGGATGAAGGAAGGGGAGCATGTAAGGGACTCTGGGCCGCATTAGGTGTTGTGAGTGAGGAAAAGGCACCTTCTAAGGCCTGGGACTGCATAAGCTCAGTTCTGGGAATAACTGACAGACAGGCCCTGGCACAGCTGAGTGAAAGAGCTTTTTGCCAAGACCTGAAGAATCTGGGCTACAGACTGTGACTAGGCTTAGGAGGGCTGGAGCTGGGATGAACCCCAGTGGACATTACTAGATGCCTGGGGAAAGGCATCCCAACAGGAACTGAGTTTCTTGGTTTTTTTATTGTTTTGCAGAGTAGTCACCTGGCCACAAGGATGTAGGTGCATGGGGGCGCTGGATGGGAAGGTGGGAGGCTAGTGAGGGCACCTATAGCAAGTGCAGTGAATGTTTGTTATTTAGACATATTTCATAGAATCAGAGAAAATTAGGGTTTGAAGGGAGAGCAACTCCTGCAAAACTGATAAGGGGCCCCTGCAGGCCTGGTGGGGCTGACTGATAAGGAGGCTGCAGCCTAACTTGCGAAAAGTAGAGAAACTGGCATAGAGTGGTGAGCCCAAGGAGCTGACTGGGCTGAAAAACCAGTAGGACTGATAGTGGACAGAAGGGGTCACATTGCAGGGGCCCAAGCAGAGGTGGCCCTATGATGTGATCACTGAAAGAGAGCACCTAAGGTTGCCCCTGGCTGAACAGTGAGCCTACTGAATCACAAAGACATGACAGATGGGAACTTGGGGAGGGCAAGGAGGTGTGGGCTGACCACCAGAGGACACCCACAAGCCTGCAACAGGATCTAACTGAGAGTCTCTGCTTGCATATTTCTCCTGGCAAGTGATTTCCCCAGCTGGGCCAGTTCTAAAGGGAGTGAAGCTGAGTAAGGACCCAAAGGACTTGGACACCCCGCAAAGGGGACATCACTCGCGTAGCAACAGTATCTTTCCAGAGTGTGTGTGTGTCTAAGGAGCAAAACTGAATCCCCCAGGAAATGCAATTCCTGAGACAGGTGCAGTGCACACAAGGTTCAGGGGAGGCACTTACCCCTCCTTTCCCAGAACAGGTCATAGCCCAGGCTGAAAGTAAAAATGAGGCAGGAGGTCTCTGGGGCAAGCTGGTGGGAGCTGCTACGGGGCCTTGCTGCACTGCACCGCACCATGCTGGCCAGCAGAACTCTACCCATGGCTGGGCTTTGCAAAGGCATGTATGCCCTGCGGTGAACCACCCCCTTCCTCCCTTCCCCTCCCCACCCCAGGCTGCCCCTTAACTGTTACTTTCCTTCCCAACCTCCCTCTCCCTTTCCTTTTTGGGCCATGTGCTGAGAGAGCAGTTTCTGCTACTGTGGGAAACTTGTGGTTTTATTGTGAATATTAAATACATGTTATGTTTTTGTACAAAGCCCTCATTCAAGGAATCTCCTTTGCATTGAAAAACATCTTATGTCTAGACCTCACCCTTAATGCCCTGAGTGGCATAAGAGATCTTCAGAGTCAGATGGAATATGACCCTTAGTCTCGGTGCCTCAGAATTGCTCCAGGGATAAGTACTTTACAGATGAAGGGTTTTCAGACCTTGTGGTGACAGAAGCTATAAGAGCATCTTTCTAGAGCAGTGGTTCCCAACTCAGGCAGCACTAGGCTCAAGTATCACATTTATTATGGTTATTCATGTTTGTTTTTTCTAGTTTGTTTAAAACATACGTTTCCAGTCTCTCTTTTTTCAACACTGTAATAAAAACAATTGTTTTAAATGGGGTGCCACTAAAGATAAAACAGTTCCCAAGTCTTTTTATTCTAAAAAGGCTGGGAAACACTGGTCTAGCCTATGCCAAGCAAAACTGCATGAACGACCTCCTCATACAATGCTGGATAACATCAAGAGCACCCTAAATTGCCACCAGTAAAGCAAGAGGACAAAAGCACTGTTAGTGTCCTGCCACTGCATGGAGAGGAAGCAGTTTGTCAGAATGTGCATAAGAAGAGGGCCATGCCCCCAATGAAAAGTCAAAAACCCCCACAGTCCCTGCCAGTCTGACCACAGACTAAAATTCCTTCCCAATTGCAAATATGGCGATCAATCTGACTTTGAGGGGAGGAGAAAAACCCTCAAATTAGCAACCTCTGGGTTTTAGTCCCAGCAGGAGCACTGGCATACCCCAGTCAAAATCCCCAGCCTTGGCTGCAGCCAGTGCTTTTGAGGGAAATGGAAAAACACCTCTTGACAGCTGTAACAGCTGGAGGGGAAAACATTCCTTTGCAGCACCATGTGGTAACTAGCAAAGCCCAGAAGCGTAGGGGCAAGCCAAACACCCTTCACTCTGCTCTGCAACCTGGGAAGGAGGAACACAACTCCAAGTATACTATATCCTAATTGTAGAGCCAGAACTCCTCTGTCTGTCATCCTGTCCTCTCCATAAACTTGTCTTAGTTCTTCAATCCTGTTTTATAACCAAGCCAGCTGTGGAGCTCAGCCTCATTTTCCAGTTTGCATCCACTCTGGGCACTTCTTATGATCTCCAAGCATTTGTGATGGTCTCCTGTGCCCTTCATAGCACATTCCTGGCATTGCTACTCCTAGACCACCTATGACCAAAGCTTATCCAACCTCCTCTTGAAAGCCTCCAGTGAAGGAGATTCCACAGCTTCCCTAGGCAGTCTATTCCACTGCCTCGCTGCTTTAACACTGACACAGAGTTTCCTGATATTCAGTCTAAAACAGTCTAGTATTCCCACAATATTCCCACCCTTTAAAGTGTGAAAAAGTGGGGGAGGAAATGCAATAGTCTTAGTTTATTTTGGACTTTCCTAGCATTTTGCAGAAAAACCAATTAGAACAACAGGATTTTTTTTCCAATCATAAGTTCAGATCCATTGAGGTACCTTTTCTCTGCATGCTAAGGATTTCATAGACAATAGTAACTCAAATACAATAGTCACTCTACCTCCTCAAAGAGTTTACTTTCCAGATGGATGGACAAACAAGCAGAAAGGAGGAGAAGTGATTAAGTAGGTCATGATAACCATGTACAACGTGCCAGCCAAGCATGCTATGGCCACCTTCTAGTGGCTGGTCTATATCAAGGATACAAAGCCCTGATCACTCTTTGCTACTGTAAGTCACATGTAGCAGCCTGGGGGATCTTTTGGTACTGGAGGTCTAACCAGTTTTTCTGCTGATAACTTCTGATAACATTCACAGGTGTCTGTATATCTTTGGGATGCTACTTCTTACTCCTCTGAGGGGAAGGTTGGGCTTCTAGTCATAGGCGGTGGGGGAAAATATTATTTGGGGGGGACCCCTGCCCCTCCCTCCCATAGGGCTGATGTGCACTGGTGCTCTATGCAGTGGCAGAGGAGCAGCTGCATGCCAAGTGGTGCTGGGCACTGCTGGATGGCAGTGCTGTAGTGCTGCTGCTATTGCCAGCCGCCACAAAAAGTTTCAGCCCCAGCTTTCTGCTGCATATGCTTCTAGTCCCCCTGAAGTGGTGGGTTTTGAGAGAGATAGAGAGGCAACAGGGACATGGCAAACTGGATTCATACACACCAGCCACATGGTACTGAAAACAAAGACAGAAGGATGCAAAGAGATGATAGGACTTGAATACATCCACTGACTGACTTGGAGTCAAATGGGAGTTTGACCCCATTTACATCAGGTACATTCAGACCCCATTTATATCAGGTCTGAGTTTGGTCCCTCGGGTTCCATTCTCCCAATGTAGGTAACATGCTGATGCTATCCAGACTTATGGTAGCAGCCTGTTTTCCAGCTCAGAGAAGAATCCTGCCCCATCCAAGATTCTTCCTAGCTATAACACATCAAGCAGACCAGCCTTACTTACCCAGGTCTGCCACTCCCTGAGACACTTTTCCTTTAGTCCCCCTGTTCCACGGTCCCCTGCCCCATCCCTCTAGGGTGGCTTTCTCAGGTGATATAATACACCTGGCCCCTTCCCAGCAGGGTCTGATCATTGTTCAGATCTAACTCAACCTTTATGAGGCTTCAGAGCTAGCAGGGCACTGGATGGGCCAGCTCACACCCCTGCAATTCAAGGCAGATGCAGGCTGTCATCATATCAATTCAAAGTTTTCTCCACAGTCAGGAAGGGTAGAAACAATGTGTTTTTAAAAAGGAGCTGTGGCCTGCAGTACAAATCCCTGGCAAAGGCAGACTGTCACAGGCTCACACAAGACTCAGGGACACTTACATGTCTTGTTTTCTTTTCTTAGTGCTCAGAATGATTTTTGAGAGGAACCTGCATGTAGCCACACCACTAAGGGAAAGCATTGCCCTCTCCAAAGTGGCTGGCACCAAAGTCTACCTCAAGCTGGACAGTGCTCAGCCCTCTGGCTCATTTAAGATCCGGGGCATCGGCCACTTCTGTAAAACGGTATGGAGCCTGGGAACTGGAGGCCTGGGAGAAGGAGCATAGTCATGGAATAGCGGGGAAGGAGGAATGCGTACTACAACCAAGATGTACTGTTGCTAGGAGGTGGCTGGATCCATTTGTAGCAGGCACAGAAAGGCATTCATATATTGTAGGCAGTGTTGGCTCAGAAAGCCAGCTTCTAAACTGGGATGACTGAGGAAAACCTGCCCTGGATTTCTGTGCCCATCTAGGATGGAGCGTAGAGATGACCCCTGGGAGGAGAGAACTGGAAAGAACAAGAACAGAGTTGGCAGGGATACTCACTATGCTCCCTGCCTCTTAGCACTGAGCAGAACCGGATGGGGTTTACCAGATGGTGGGACGTCAGCACACATCAGTCCCAAGACAGACACACAAGTCTACCCACCCAGCCACCTACTCCCAGAGGGAACTGGGGGTGGGGAATTGATGGGCCAGGACTGAGTGAGAGTCATGGAAGTGGAGTTGGAAGGTGGCTTGAATGAGCGGGAGGTGGCATGGTGGCTTTGGCAGCACTGTGGACCATAGTGAAGGTACCACTAAAAAGCAGAGAGTACCTAGAGTATGACGCAGGGCACAATGACCTGAAATAACAGCTCAAATGTAGAACCAGGAGGGGGGGAACTCTTACAGGGTCATCGGGGTCATTACCAGCTCCCATTCATTCCTATTCCTTTATCCCCACAGAAGGCGAAGAACGGCTGTAAGCACTTTGTATGCGCTTCAGGTGAGATACGCCAATCTGGAAAACTAGCTCTCTCAGGATGGTGCACTGGGTAGCTGATGTATCACACCAGAACCTCCTGGACTTGGCTCCTCCCCTTGTGCATATGTGTAAATAAGAGTCACAGGGGGCATCTACACGTGTGTTTAGATGTCTACATGCTCAGCTGTAGTCTACATGTGTCTACATGCTCAGCAGTAATGCATCACCATCTATACAGGTGGCACTTTTAAGTCAGGATAAACTAATTAACTCCACCATATGATAGTACTGCCCAACACAAGTATTATCCTATGGTGGAGTTATTAGTGCACCACAATGCACATGTAGATGGTGACTGGGGCTGGCTAGGGCACGAGAGTGCTACAGCATGGGGGCTGCCTTCCGGCCAGCCCCGCACTGTATCATCCTCAGTTTCCTCATACCTGAGTCAGCCCCTCTGCAGCATGTTGAGCCAGGGCAGAGCAGCTCCAGACTGGCAGGCTGACCCCTAGGACTCCCTGCCAGCTGGGGCTGCACCACTCCTGCTCAAGGGGCTGCACTCCCAAGCACACATATAAACATTCATGGCAGCGATTAAATTCTGGTGCAAATTACACTAGAATTTATTCAGTCATGCTAATTGCACATGTAGATGCACCCATAGAGATGTGCAGAAAGCCCCAAGTGTGTGCCAAGCTGTGTCCTGCTGGCTGGTACTTGTAGTGGCAGGATGATTGCAAAGAGCCACCAGATGTGGATATGTAGGCTGCGGGGAATACAGCTAGAGAGTTTTACGCAGCTTTGGTCATGTGGGAGCTCAGCACTTAATTTCCTACTCTGTTATGAGTCTCCCCACCCATGCCCCGCATGCAGGATTTGCCCTTCTGCTGGTGGAGTGCAGGATTCTCAGCCTGGCATAACTGGGAATGGAAATTTGGACAGGACTAGACTCGTGGTGTCTGGGCCATACTGTCTGGTGTGACTTCACAGCAAACCACCTATTGCAAGTGGTTTAGAAAAATTATGTAATTCCCTGTGAACTCCTGGCTTCAGGGTGCTCAGATTGGGATTGGGCATGGGGAGACTATGGGAGAGATGGTCCCCAGGATAAGAGAGGGAGTGGCACAGATTCTGTTGAATGGGGAGGAGTTGTGACACCTGATGCTACTGTTTTTAGGTGGTAATGCTGGCATGGCAGCTGCCTACTCAGCCAGGAATCTGGGTATCCCTGCCACCATCCTTGTTCCCAGATCCACCCCAGATTTCACCATCCAGCAGCTGAAGAATGAGGGAGCCACTGCTGAAATTGTAGGAGAGGTAGGTGTGTGTATCTAGCAGAGGAAGTGTACAAGAAACCTGTCTGTCTGTGCTGGGAGGTTCAATGTTTCTCAGTCTACCCAGAATCAGAGTGCAGCTAGATCTGGAGAGCAGATCACATTGTGGACTGTGAGGTACATTGCTCTGTCCATGTGCCCCCAGGAGTGGTCCCTGCTGAGGTCTCTGCTGTAGAGGGAAGAGACTAAGGGAGGGGGGAGTTGTGCCCACATCCATGCCAGCTGTTCACATCAAGTTGTGTACCTACCACAGCCTTCAGGAATCCATGAGGAGAGACCCGTTACTTATCCAGTTCCCATCCTAAATGGTAAAAGACAAACTGTGTCTTTTAAAAGGCAAAATGCTGATGTCTCTGCATGGACTGGTGTCTGATAAAATATCTGTCTGCTCTGCAGGCAGTGGATGAAACCACTAAACAAGCCAAGGAGCTGGTGAAGAACAACCCTAATTGGGTCTATGTTCCTCCTTTTGATGACCCCCTCATCTGGTAAGTGGCCTGGGGGACAAGAGGGGTGGCTGGTGGGAGCTGGAAGTGCCACACCTTTAAGTCCCTGTTGGTTAATAACATGCCTGGTGCCCTGGCTAGCCAGGGGCAGTAGAGCTAAATCTATAAGCCTGTTGCCCCAAAGGGGCCACTATGTGCACACTATGGGGTGGAGTCTCTAACGAGATGATGCCAAGGCAAAAATGTGCCCTTTGTTGAAGCTGCATTAGCATAGTCACCATCGGTGTGCTAGGATGAAGCTCACAAGGAGGACTGCATGCATCTATTCACCACCCACCACTGTGGATGCAGGTTCCTCATAGTGCATCTTCAAATCAATGGGTCCACAGCAAACAGTGCTGCTAGCCTGGCTAAGGTACCTGCGTATTGGCCCCGAGCTAAGCTACAGAACATAGCACTAGAGCTAAGAGTGGGAATCGAGCTCCACGTCAGGGTTTGCTTAGCCCAGGGCTGTTCAGCTTCTAAGCAGCTGCGGGCTATGTACCCCACAGACTGCAGCAGCATGGGCTGCATCATCATGGGCCACAGGCACCCTGGGCCGCTTGTTGCACACATGCCTTTTCCCCACCCCCAACCTACTGCACTGCCCACATAGGCATCCCAGCCTCACCCTCAGCACCCTGGCTGCAGGCTCCCTTGCTGCACAGCACCATGTGGGCATTCCAGGCTGCCGGATCCCCCAGCCTCATGGACTGCCCTGCCCTGCCCTGGCCCCTGTGCCCAGGGCAGAAAGTGGAAGTCAGAGGAGGGAGGGGGAGCCCAGAGTTCCCCAGTGCTGCTGCTACCAGAGTAATGGGGGGAGCGGCAGCTGGGTGGGAGCCTAAGGGGCAAAAATTAACCCCTTGTGGGCCATATGCAGCCTAGGAAACACCAGTTGGACAGCTCTGGTTTAGCCCATCATCTGACTGATGTCAGCCAGGGCCTGATCTCAGCTTTCAGCTAGTGACAGGCTACCGAGAACAGCGTGACTCTCCAATGCAACCTGAGGTACTGTCTGAGGCTAATATGCCAGACCAGGCCAGAGCCTGCTTCTCTAGCTCTGCTGGTAAGCAGATGAAGTTTCACCTAAGTCAGTGAGAAGATGCTGGAACAACTGCAGACTCAGGAGCCACATTGTCTGAGGCCTCATGCACAGCTCAGTCTGGGCTGTTCATCTTGGTTCATCTCTACTCCTGACCTTCCTTTCCCCACAGCACTGACTGCTCCTACTGTCTCCTTGCAGGGAGGGACACACATCCATGGTGAGGGAGATGAAGAAAAGCATGGAGTCCAAGCCCGGGGCAGTGGCCCTATCTGTGGGAGGAGGGGGTATGCTGTGCGGAGTGATCCAGGGCCTCTGGGAGGTGGGCTGGAAGGATGTGCCCATTATTGCCATGGAGACTAAAGGGGCACACAGCCTGAACGCAGCCATGGCTGCTAGGAAACTGGTGACACTGCCGGAAATCACTAGGTGAGTGGGGGCAGAGAGGAGGAATGTTGGTGGGGAAAGGGGAGCATTGCTTGGGGCTGGCAGCTTGTGACTCAGTATTTAAGGAGAGGGTCCATGGCAACAGGGACAGAAAAATCATCCAAGCCATGATGGGGAGATGCTCCTGGTCTTACAGGGTTTCTCCTCCACATTCTCTATTCTGCAGCCCAGGTGCCTTGGATTCTAGATGCGCTTTGTCTTTGATCATTCCCCATCCCACTGCACTCCCATGCCAGGGCATCTCTACCCAGGCATACATGCTGTCAAATGGCATAGTGATCCTGCCCCATGGGGCCAAGAGGAGATGGGAGACAGTTCTCCATGCTGTTCTCCCTTCCCTAAGGACAACTACTTTGTGATCTAGGAGGAAGCAGGAAACAGCTTATGCTGGTGGTGGATAGCTTATGCCAGCTGTCTGCTGCCCTTGGCATGGATCAAAAGGGAGAAGGGGTAACCTGAGGAGAGAGAGAGAGAGACAAAAGGAAGTTGTTCTGATTTGAGATTACTCACTGCTGCCCCCTCACCATGTGGCCATAGCACCTGGAGACTGGACTTAGCCGTGCCCTGAGGGTGCAGCATCAACCCAGTCCCCAGCTCTGCCTAGAAGGTTGCTAGAGGCAGCAAGGACTTACTCCTCAGCTGGCTCTAAACCAGCTTCCCACACACTTGCCCCATGGTCCTTAAAGAGAGCTGGTAACAAATGTAACAGGGGCACTTCTCAGAGACTCTACTATCACTAAGAAATATTTCTTCCTCCTCTCCCCTGCTGGCTGCAGTGTTGCTATGAGTCTTGGGGTAAAGACAGTGGCAGCTGAGGCACTGAGGCTGGCCCAGGAGCACCCTGTCTTCTCAGAAGTCATCACAGACCAAGAGGCCATTTTAGCTATTGAAAAGTTTGTGGGTACGTAACAGGCCTGTATGTGTGGGCATACACATATGCACACACTCACACAAACACAATGGAAAGTCTTGGCTGCTCATCAGCAGTGTACACAGTGGCTAGCAGCGAGGCTCATCATCGGAGGGTGTGCCCCCCAGTTATCTGCCTTGATGTGTACTAGCATTAGCCACCATCTGTCCCAACCTGCAGCCAGCCTCACTGCACACACAGTGGCTGACTGCTCCAGTATCTAGCCACCCCCATTAAATCTCCCTCCAGTGGATGATCTGGGGTAAAGGACTCCTCCTCCCTCCCCTTCTTACCTGCAATGATAATGGTGTCTCAGTGCCAGGCCAGGCCAGGCCAGTAGTGGCTCTCTCACAATCCTTTGTGCTCCTAGAGGAGTGACTCGCAACCAGGGTGCATGGTTCTTTCAGATCCTTTCAAGGGTGCTGCGGGGTGCCACGCAGTGTTAGGACCGTTAGGTGTGCAGACATGATTCACAGGATAAACCCAGAGATTACTGCAAACAGGAATCCATGGTGTTCAAAATGTTCTGACTTGGTGTGAACTTTCTGGGTGTCCCCCCACAAGCACACACATGCAGGGGCATTTGTTTCCCTTGGGACAAATAGCAGCAGCCCATATTTGTGCCACTGCTATTTGTCCCTGGGCACGCCCTGCATGTGCACTCCGGTGGGTGGCAAAGGAACCGAGACAGGGGAGAGGAAGTTAGCAGCATTACCTGGGGTTCTGGGCATGTCCTGGGGCAGCAGCAGCACTGAGCCCTAGCTGCTCGGATCCTGGCCAGCAGACAGAGAGTAGTTTTGGCTGGCCAGACTCTGGTTTTTGGGAGCTCATGCTGCTACCACATGTGCTGCACCACTATTTTTACCAGAGCTTTTTTTTGGTACTAGGATCTTGTGGTGTCAAAAAAACACTGCTACACTGCAAATTAGTACAGCGCATGGGTTCACATGTGTTGCGTGCAGTTTGCAGCACCTCAAATGTGCCCTCTGAGTTCTTTGCAACAGAAGAATTGCTCTAATATTTTTTGGTAGTCAAAAAACAAGTTAAAACTAAGAGCTGGCATTTTCCAAAGGATGCTTTGAGTTCAATGATGGGAGTATTGAGTCTAAAAAGGTTGAGAAACAGTGCCAGTGCTAGTGAGAACCTGCCTGACACTCAAGACTCAAGGGTGAAAGGAACAAGAGTGTCCCCTGCTAGTCATTATCCAGCAGCTGCCTACATGGTTTTGATGCTACTAAAGACCAGCAAGATCTGTGGCACCTTTGACGATGATCATACAAGTCATTTTCTCCAGGTCTCACACCCAGGAAGAGTTCCCATGAACTCTTCACAGTCACACTAATGCTATTTGGGCCGATTCTGTCCATATGCCCTTTCACAGAAAGATGCCTCAGGGGGATGTAGTCTTCATTTGATCCAGACCAGATTTTAAGCCTAAACCTATTCTTTGAAGATGACAAGTGCAAGAAAACCAAGAACCAGCAACTTCTCCCCTTCCATGATAGCGGGGTTCATCATGGGTCCTACTCAGGGGTTGAGCCAGCAGCTGAATCTGTGTCTCTCCCAACCTGGCATAGATATGGGGAAGAGCAGCAGGAGAAGGAACTTCCCCTACCTGCCTTTCATGGGCAGCCACCCCTTGTGGAAGGCACCACCCCCACCACATGGACACCCCTGCAGGAGGACAAGCATGTCAGAAGATTGTGCCCCACCTCTGTGAACATCTCTCTAGACTCGCCTCCAACCCCTTGGTCTGCACAAATACAGGAAGGGAGAGGGAGGGGAGCACCCAAGCTGCCCCTCAGGGTGGTAGATAATCTTTCCTGGTCTCTTCTCCCCCTGCTGCAGATGATGAGAAGATCCTGGTGGAGCCAGCCTGTGGGGCAGCACTGAGTGCTGTCTACAGCAACGTGGTGCAGAGGCTACAGGCCGAAGGGAAGCTGGATGCCATGCTGAGCTCCCTTGTGATCATTGTGTGCGGTGGCAACAACATCAGCGTGACTGAGCTTCAGCACCTCAAAAAGAAGCTGAGCATCTAGAAGTTCAGTGTAGGCAGGGCTGTGGGTGCTTGGGACAGAGCTTGGTTGTGCTGAAGTTTTATATGGGCCCTATTTTTAAGCATAATGATACTTTTAGCAGTCACTGCATTGGCAATGCTATAGGGCTGTAACTCATCACAACACCCTTCCCCCTGTGTCAGGCAGCCTAAGGGCTCCAGATCTAGTACTTCAGGGCCTGGCTTCATGACTAGCTCAGAGGTCAGGAAGGAATGGCTCCCCCCTTCCCGCCACCCACTGACATAGGTCTGTGGTGCATTATGCATGGTGGTGCATTCCTGTCAATGGCTGCCAGGGTAGCCCTGTTGTCCCAGGTGCCATGAAGACACATGGTGAAAGGTCATCTCTGTGTGCAAACTACATAGACAAAGGCTGAGAGACAATAAAGAAGCACAGAGAGGGGGAGCATTTTGCCCAGTCACACAGCAGCATCAGGAATAGAGCCCAGCTCTCCCGAGTCCTACCCAGTGTTGTGACCTCTAGGCCATGCAGTCTGATTGACATACCTTCTGCAGCACTGGGCATCCTCTGCTGTTAGACACAAGTTCCTGGGGCCTGATGGCTCTAGCCCATATCTGATACAGCAGAAAGATGGGATACCAATATGGATCAGGTAGCAGGCTAGGGTGTTTGTATTGTCTCTGGGCAATATGCCTTGGACTTGTGCAGCAGTATTGATTGTGTAGTTTTAAGAATAGGTTAGGTAAGGACTTGTATGGGATGGTATAGATGGGAATGATTCTGCCTCAAGCAGGGGGTTGGACTAGATGACCACTGGAGGTCCCCTCCAACCTTACTTTTCTATGATTGATCAACCACTGGTGTATATTGAAGAGTGATAACAGGCACCTCCCTGCTTATTCTAGTGGGGTGACACCTGCCCTGATGAAAGCATATAATTAGTCTTTATGCCCTATTGATGGCACAGCCCATGCATTTTGAAGAGGTGCCTGGTGCTGTCAGACTGTAACCCTTCTAGTAGGCACTAGACAGCAGTGGCAAGGAACAGGTTCAGAATTAGGGTTTTTACACACATTTTTATCTTGGCTTGATCCCACACCTAGAAATCTGGAAAAATAAGTGATCATACTTCCTCACTCACAAGCAATGCTGAACTACAACAGGGGTTACTGAAGGGGGAAAATGGACAACCAACTAACATTAAGAGCACATGCCAACCAACTATTGACAGTTTGTCACAGTCAGCACTATCAGAGCTCTCTCCCAGTTCCACTCAGGGTGAACTTGGTAGCTAGTGGGGGTAGGAGAGCTGCTGGCCCCCATCTATCCAATGCCCTCTCAGGATGGCAGAGTTACCCCCTGCAGCAAAGAACTCTTTTGCACTACTGCAAAACAAATCTAAAGGAGCTGTACTACCTAACCCAGCCAGTGGGGTTGCCACAGCTGTCTGGACACTTCTTTCATGGGTTTGGCATCGTATAGTCTTGCCAGCCTGGTCTCTTAGCCAAGGGCACAGACAACAAGCTGGTCAATCTGTCCGCATCTACCTTTTTCACTTATCACTCTAGTGCACACTGCGCAGAAAGGGGTTGGTGCGCTGGTGGTTTGAGGAGTGACTCTGATAGCTTGTATCCAGGGCTTAGCACTCTGTAACACATCCACTTTTTGAATATCTATAATAATAATAAAAGGCTTATTCTGTCTGTTCAGAGCACTCTGATGTTGTTTGATGGCAGCCAATCACAATGCTTGTGGAAACAACCAATCAGAGTGCTCTGGACAGACAGAATAAGTTTGTTTTTATTATAGATCCGGAAGCATTTCAAACAGATATGCAGGCAAGTCAGAGCTAAAACGAAGCACCCCCCCGCCCCCTACCTCCAACTTGGCTGCCAAAGGGAAAAAAAAACAAAATGTCGAGGGGCCCAATCCTTTTTTTTTTCCCCCTGGAGCCTGCCTGCCTCTCCTGCGGCCAGGGAGTGAGCTGCTGGCGGGCCATGAGCTGTAGGGGGCCCGGTGCTTCCCTCCACAGTGGTGGCAGCCCCCGAGACCACCCGGGCAAGGTGCCAGTGGGTGGGTGCTGTCCAGGGGGTGCCACCACCACAGAGGAAAGCACCCGGGTCCCCTGCAGTTCAGGGGCTGTGCAACCCACTGGCAGCTCACTCCCCAGCTACAGGAGATGCAGGCAGGCTCTGGGAAGAAAAAAAAAGATCAGGCCTCTTGCCACTTTTTTTTTCCCTCGGCAGAGCCTGCCCACACAAGCTACCATTAGGTCACGCAACCCAGGAGCTGCAGGGGAGCCCGGTGCTTCCCTCCATGACAGTGCTGTCCCCCAGGGCCACCTGGGCAGGGTACTAGCTGCATGGGTGCAGCCCCAGCTCACAGGCAGCACCTGCCAGATGCAACAGTGCATGGGGATCTGGAAGCCTGGATGTACTCAGGGAAGCTTGGGCTTGGTAGGCTTCCAGCACCCCATGTACCGTTCCCACTGCCTTCCTGCCTCCTGGGACCACCCAGGAATGGGCTGGCTGCCCCAGGAAGGTGGTAGAAGGGTGGCTGGGTGTGCTGGCAGCTGGAGAAGGTGGTGGGGATGGTGCACGGGGCACTGGAAGCCCACCAAGCCCAAGCTTCCCCGAGCATGCCAGGCTTCCAGCGCCCCATGCACCATCCCCACCACCTTCTCCAGATAGGGCCCTTGTACACCTGAGGAATATTGCTGTAATTTGTTACATAGCAAACTAAAATAATTGGAAAGTGTTTTAGTTTGCTATGTAAAAAAGTCATTTAAATTTAAATAAGTTGCTGAACGTGTACACTGCTATGAAATTTAATCATAACATGCTGCTGAATGTGTACACTGTTATGCAATTAAGTTGTTATAAAGGGCAATTAAACCACAAAAAGGGGCAATTTCCTCACATGCACAGGGGCCCTTAGTCATGTGTACAAGGGCCTTCTTATTCTATGACTATAAATAAGTCACAAAGTCAGACTTTTGACAAAATATGTATTTATATTCCTAAGCCTGTTTACACGTGGATAGTTTTATGTAGCCTTTTTGAGGGTGAAAAGTTTTGATTCTGTTAAAGTATTTGGTCAAAGGATAACTAAAAATCCTGTATTTAAAGAAACACTTTTGCAATAAAAATATAATCGCAAATGTTTTGTGGGTTTCAGCTAGTTGTAAAATATTTAACTTATGTCACTTTAGAAAAATCATATTTCTATAGTATTGTGGCCCCTACTTGTGACTCAAAAATGTGGTATGTGGCTCTTTTCAAAGAAATGCCTTCCTGCTGTTTTGAATGGCCTTTGGTTGTTGGATTTGAGCATTTCATAATCACTGATGTATTCTCAGAACAGCCTGGGGGATCTGGAAGTCACGGGATCCTCATTTATAGAAAAGGAACTGCTGTACAGAGAGCAAGACTAAACCAGTTCCATAAAAGTATTTTGGTACCAAACCTCCCATTGATTTCTTTGAGAAATCCTGGAGCAAAGCATCAGATATCAACAGACTTGGCAACACTGCCCAAGTGTAGAAAACAAGACTCTCTCTGCTGTCTGAGGTGGGGTGAAATGCAAGACAGCAACCAACACACAGCATGTGCTGTGACAGCAGAATGTCAGACATCCTCCTGGTTTGATGCAGTTTGAGGATCAGCACGGATCTGTAAAGGAAGGTTTTAAAACCTCTACACCCTTTCTGTGTATAATCCCTCTGACAATCACACTTTCTGCACCCCCAAGCAGAGGTAAGAATTTGGGAATGATGGATAATGTGGTTAAAACTATTGTCCATGTGCTCGAGCCTTGAGGTTAAGATG
This sequence comes from Alligator mississippiensis, assembly GCF_030867095.1. Lineage (NCBI taxonomy): Eukaryota > Metazoa > Chordata > Crocodylia > Alligatoridae > Alligator > Alligator mississippiensis. The sequence continues at coordinate 25,896,690 of NC_081833.1, forward strand.
GAATTGACCCATCTTATTCTATGTTATGAGGTTGAGAATCAGTTCCAAGATGCTCCCAACCTTTCTTTTGAGGGATCCATGGAGAGTTTAATAGAATCATAAATCATAGAAAATTAGGGTTGGAAGGGACCTTGGGAGGCCATCTAGTCCAACCCCCTGCTCAAAGCAGGACCATCCCTAACTAGATCATTCTAGCCAGGGGTTTGCCAAACCGGGCCTTTAAAACCTCTAAGGATAGAGATTCCATCACCTCTCTAGGTAACCCATTCTAGTGCTTCACCACCCTCCTAGTGAGATAGTTTTTCCTAAAATCCAACCTAAATTTCCCTTGCTGCAATTTGAGACCATTCCTCCTTGTTCTGTCATCTGTCACCACTGAGAACAGTTCAGCTCCATCCTTTTTGTAACTCCCCTTCAAATAGTTAAAGACTGCTATCAAATTCCCCCCTCGGTCTTCTCTTCTGCAGATTGAATAAACCCAGTTCCTTCAGCCTTTCCTCATAAGTTATGTGCCCCAGTCCCTAGCCATTTAACCAGGATTCAATATCTTTCAGTGTATCAAAGACCAGCAGCACTGTTCAAGTCCTAAGATTGACTTACATATTCTAGCATCCAAACCCACCCACACCCTTATGAAGATGCCAGAGGTGTGTTGTGTAAGCTGTACAGTTAGGTAGGAACTTGCTGTCATAATTCAACAGGATTACCAATCTTTGAATTCCCCTTTAATCTTCAGGTCTTGGCATGTTCAGCTTTGCCAGCATCTTCAGTTCATCAGGCAAGTCTCTCCAAATGTGCTATTTCTATTGTCTGAAAGTGAAATTTGTTCATATTCATTTTAAGGCTGTTACATCTTGCAATTTCCAGCACTCTCCTCCACCACTCCTGATGTTCATTTGGCCCTATTGCCCATAGGCAGAGGGAGAAAATATTATTCGTGGGGGCTGAGGACATACACACACACACATGCCCACCCACCGCCCAGCAGGTAAGTCTGTAGAGGGGAAGGGATGAGGGGAGAGGGAAGGGACATGGGGTCGCAGATCAAGGCCCCCACAGTGAGGGAGGGAGCAGGGCAGATCGTGAGATGGTTGGAGCCCAGACAGCTCATCTAGGGGCATGGGGGGGGGGGGAGCTCCCAGGGGAGGCACGGGGGGCATGTGCCTCCCCCCGAATTTGCAAGTAGAGCGGAGGCCGGCTGCCTGCTATGTGCTGAGCTCTGTGCCCTGCTGCTGCTACCTCAGGAGCCGCACACAATGCCATGTGCCTGCCGCCACCGGGCTGGCAGGGGATATGGCATAGCCCAGTGGTGGCAGGCACGTGGCATCACATGGCTACTGTTGAACCCTCTAGCTCTAGTCCACTGACCAGACTGATTTTTAGGGCTCCCAGTTTCTTGTCTGCCTTCCAAGGCCTTATCTCTTCCCTTTCTTGGGCTGCTGAGCCTCCCAGGGCTCTCTGGAATCACTCCTCTGGGTGTGCAGGGTGCACCCCTCAAGGCACTGAAGGATTGCCCCTCTTGGGCTGTATGCAATCACCCCTCTGGGTGTACTTAGTGCATCCCTCACAGGCACTGAAGGATTACCCCTCTCGGGCAGTATGAGACTTCTGTGACCCCCTGCAGGTGCTATGGGATTGCTGCACCCCCCTACAGGAATTTTGGGACCCCCCACGCCACCCCTCACAATGGCTCACGCCCCAAACCACTTGGATCATCACTCAGTATCTGGTCCACCCCTGGGCGCCAGACCCTCCTGGTTCCCCCCAGGCACCAGACCAGACTGAAACCACTGTGGCGGGCCAGTAGGGGGTGCTCCTGCACTGAGCCACCCACCTCACTGCGCCCGACCACCTTCCAGGCTGCAAGTGTCTCCCTGGGGGCACCTCATGTCTGGCCAACCCCCTTCCTGGAGCACACCTGCTAGCTTGGGGGTAGAGATGCCACCACCCAGGGCTGGGCTTGATTCTGGCTCTGTGCCCCCTGGGAAACACAGACCTAGTAGCCCTCAAGGGTACTTGACTCACTTGAAGAATTTGGGATGCTTCCCTCAATCAGAAGCACCAGTAGCGGTCTCCTTTAGTCAGCTGAACCAAGGGGACCCCAAGGCATAATCTAGACCCACTCCCAATAAGTCTCCCACACTAGGTACAAAGGAAAACTTTATTGGTTACAAGGAGTAGAGCTGGAATAGGGTACAGAGTTGAGTAGTATCAGAGAAATCCCATAGAGCAAACAGGTTGGCTGGAGTAGCCTTTGATCATGCATCTGATTTACTGCAAGCTATATATCTAGTTGGATCTCAGGGAGTTTACTCACAAGTATCATCCAGAGACAGGTGGAGATTCCCTCTGGAGGCAGGCAAGTCCTTGATTATGAGTTTGAGAGAGAGAGCTAGTTTCAGATGGTCCAGCTCCTCTCTCTCTCTGAGTTTTCCTCATGGCTGCTGCCCCCTCCTCCTGGGCAGTCCTTAACTTCTATAGCCCTTATGACCTCATTTGCCTGGTCCGATGGAGACCAGCACCTGTTGGCTGTCAGCCAACCAATTTGAAATACATCTTTGGTTGCTGGGCAGACTGGCAGTCTCTAGCCCACCAGGGTGCCCAAGCCCCTCACCCAAGTATGTGATGCCAGTCACGTAGGCAGAGGGAGCAGGTTTTCCCCCTCCCTCAGGAATGTATCCAGCTCCGGTTACCTAAAGAGATAGGGTAAGGTGTGTATCCTCTGCTGGGCCCATCCTAACCAAATTGTCACAGAGCAGAATTTTTGAGGAGAAACAGAGGTGGCCTTCTGCCACAACCACAACATCAAACACAAGCCCCTCTGTCTATAACAAAACTCCTACTTCAGCCTGCGTCAAAATGAGCTGCTAGCCATTAGCTTTCCTACCTGTCTTCAGACCTAGCACACTCCATTTAATTCTCAGTTACAGGCACCTCTGGAGAGCTCTTCCCTGATCAGCCTCCATGGGCACAGTGCCTTCCCTGCCTCTGGAGCTTCCTAATCTCTCTCCCAGAGCCCTGTGCCCTTCTGATCAGGTGACTTCCCTGGGATGCTGGCAGGTGCCTTCTAATTCATCTCATCAACTACTTTCTACGGCAGTAGTTCCCAAACTGTGGGTTGGGACCCCAAATGGGGTCACAGAAACAGCAGATGGGGTTGCAAGAAATAAAATCACTTCAATCCAGGGGTGGACAAAATATGGCCCATGGGCTGATTCATAGATTCATAGATCATTAGGGGCTGGAAGGGACCTTGTAGATCATCAGGTCCAGGTCCCCTGCACTAGGCAGGAAAAGACAGCTGGGGTTAAGTGACCCCAGCAAGGTGACTGTCCAGTCTCCTTTTGAAGATTTCCAGGGTAGGTGACTGCACCACCTCTGGAGGGAGTTTATTCCACAGGCTGGACACCCTGACTGTGAAGGAGTTTTTCCTGGAATGGAGCCTGAAGCGGCCTTCCTGGAGTTTGTATCCATTGCTCCTGGTCTTCCCCAGGGGAGCCCTGGTGAACAGTTGTTCATCGAGTTTTTTTATGTACTTCCCTGATGTAGCAATAAGCTGCTACCAAGTCCCCTCTCGGTCTTCTCTTCCATAGGCTAAAGAAGCACAAGTCTCTCAGCCTTTCCTCGTATGGCTGTCTTGCAAGTCCTTAATCATACAGGTGGCTTTTCTCTAGACCCTCCCAAGTTTTTGCACATCCTTGTTGAAGTGCTGTGCCCAGAACTGGATGCAGTACTCCAGCTGTGGTCTCACCAGTGCGGAGTACAGTAGAAGTATCACTTCCTTAGTTTTGCATGGGATGCAACAGTTAATGCATGCCAGCGTGTTGTTTGCCTGCTGGCCACAGCATCGTACTGCCGGCTCATGTTCACGCGATGGTCAGCCACTGCCCTGATGTCCCTTTTGGCTGTGGTGCAAGTCAAATTGTCGCCACCAAGCCTGTAGGGATGTTGGGGAATTTTTGTTCCCAGATGAAGCATCTTACACTTCTGAGTGTTGCACTTAACCTGGTTCTGGTCCTCCCAATTCTCCAGCCTGTCCAGGTCCACCTGTATCTGCAACCTATCTTCTGGCATGACTATGCTCCCCCATAACTTGGTGTCATCTGCAAACTTGGCCAGCGAGCTTTTCACTCCCACATCCAAATCATTGATAAAGATGTTGAAAAGCAGCGGTCCAAGTACGAACCCCTGAGGGACACCACTGGCCACTTCTTGCCAGGGTGACAGAGATCTGTTCATGAGAACTCTCTGGGTCTTACCATGCAGCCAGTTTTCCATCCACTGAACTGTTGAACAGTTAAGCCCACAATCTTCCAAATTTTCCACAAGGATATCATGGGATACTAGATCAAAAGCCTTTTGGAAGTCTAGGTGTATAATGTTGATCTTCTCTCCCATGTCCAGGTGCTGAGAGACCTGCTCATAGAAGGAGATGAGATTGGTAAAATGAGACCTACCCACGACGAAGCCATGCTGGCTGTCGTTCAGAATTTTACCTTCAATGAGCGTATCGCACATAGAGGGTAAGATTCTGAAATATTCTGATCCAGCTTGCCAGGCAATTTCATCAGGCTCAAGAGCGCCCACCAACTAATTGTACCCTGCCCAGCCCACTCACCTCACTCCCACCCTCGTTCTCAGAAGGGGCTGGCCCAGCCAGTATGCAAGCTTCCCGGTAGGGTGGCTGCTGCCACTGCTGCAGCTGCCAGGGGACCTGCTCGGCTTCCCTGGCCTCCAGCTCACTTAGGGCAGCAAGTAGCGAAACTGGGGGGCTGCGGTGGCAGGGGGAAGGGGGAGCTGCAGCTGGGCCAGGGCAGGGAGCATGGGGTGGGGCTGGCAGCAGCACAGAGCCTGTGCCCAGTGGGGAATGTGGAGATCAGATGGGCAGAGTGTGGGTGTGAGGGAAGGTGTAGAGGGCTTTGGGGACCCCTGACACACTCCCCCTATGGTGCACAGCCCCCGGCTGCCTGTTGAATAATTTTCATTATTCAATGGGATCAGCCAACTCCTGAGTTTAGCTCTTGCCATCTCTGACAATAGTTTACTTCTTAGAACAAATGAAAGAGATCTCTTCTTAAGTTTCTATTCACCCCCTTGGAGTCTACACCCAACTGTAATCCCCCACTCATTTCTCTATGAATACTAAGGAGTGAATCTGATCTATAGTTTTTTTTATTCTCTAAATTATCTGTCCTTTGCAGTTCTTTTAGCCTCTTCCCTAAGGTCTGTGGCATTTTTAGTGTGGCACTTATCACTACATTTTCTCTTAATCACATCTTGTGTTATGGGAAGGCACCCATTTCCTGTGAATGCATCTTCATCTGGTGCTATTAATGCTTCAAATCAGGTTCTTTCTTGTCCTTCACCTTCTTTATGTTCCACTTCCTCTTACCAAGACCCATGCACCTGACAGCTGCAGAGGCCCAACACTGGTAGGTAGCACCACAAGCTCATGTTCTGTCCTTTATCTTCCATATCAATGTGTCGGCATGCACTCTCTTCATGCTGGGATGGTCCCTCAATTATACTCTTTTGCAGATGCTTTTAATTCTTTTATGTGTTCCTTACACTTCTCTATTTCAGCTTCTGCTTTACATTTACTTGTACCCCATGTCTATTGTGTAGGTCACAGAACTGCTATTCACATGCATTTTAATTAACCTATCTTGTGTTTTGGCCCCCTCCTGAATTTAATTGTGCTTAACAGGTCCTCCTCTTCACTAAACCAACGGCATGTCCTTGTTGGCTATCCCTGCACACTTCAGCATAGTGGTTGAGTTTGCATATTCAGTTTCTGTATATTCACGGATGAATGCAGGGCACTTCCTACTCTCACACTGGTTGCCACATCATTGGCGTTGCTTCCTGTCTCCATCCCTGCCCAGTTTGCTTCCTGCCAACCTTTTCCTTTCTGGGTTAGTAATAGCGCTTGGTTATATTTTACGTGCCTTTTTCTAGGCCTTTAATTGGTATGTCTGTTTGTTCTGCAGCATCACATATCTATATTGCCCTTCCTAGTATGAGACCGCTCTCTGTTGGTAACTGCTCAGAAATTTTCTTATTGTTACATCACAGGACAATCTGCTCTTTAATGAGAGAATTTGTGTGCACCATATTTACAGTGCTGCTTTTTTTCTTTAAGTTTCAGGCCTGTAACAAACTTGTTTACTATGTCTTCTTTGTGCTTTTCTTCTGTATTCTTTTCCTGAACACAAACCTCTCGTAGGTGGCATTTTTTCTTTCAATGCAAGGATCCTCAAACATCTCTATTATTTCTATAAGACCAGGGGTGGGCAAATATTTTGGGTGGAGGGCTGCTTACTGAGTTTTGGCAAGCCATCAAGGGCAGCAGGTGGCCGTATTTTGCCCACCCCTGTGTAAGACATTCCTCTTTCCCACTTTTCCCTATCTGAATGGAAGGCATTATACATTTCCAGTGTTTTGCTGCTTGCGGTTGTTAAGAGCAGAGCCATATTCTGCTCTTCCTCTAATTTATTTTCCCCAGTGGCTTTGATGTGCCATTTAAATTGCTGGCTGGACCTCTCTCAGGCATATTCAACATCCACTTAATGCTCAAGGCTCTCACAGACTCCACAGAAATTATTTTGGTGTGACCGCTGTCACTGGGGGTCATCCAGCACACTGTGCCTTGCACTTATATTATACCTTTAAGGTGTGCCGTGAAGTAAAGGTAACTTTGCTATGCACAGGAGCTCTGTGTGAAGAAAATTTGCAGTGATGACTTGAGGCAAGGGTCTTACCCAGCCTTTGCTGCATTTCTGCCACATCAGGAAGTGTGACCTAGACCAGTTCCCACACTGCCTCTAACCATGCCACACTTCTGGGCACTCTGCATTTCCAGGACTTACTCTATGGCATAGATCAAGGTTGACCAAGTACTGGAGGCACTTCCTCAGCCTCCAGTACTTGGTCAACCTTGACATGACCATAAGCAGAGGAGGAATGCTCTCTGGGCTCTGATTCCTCCTCCCTTCACCCAGCTTCTCATCCATGATGCTGGTAGTAAGAAAATCATGGATTGTGAAAGCTGTCATCATAGGATCACTTTGTAACAGTTCTACTTATAATCCTGCAGCTATGTCTCTTCCCTGAACTACAGACACACGGCTCACCTGAGAAATAACAGACCCAGCCCAGAAACCCTGACTCACCTTAGACAGAGTGAATTCAACAGAAGGAGCAAAATACTGTATTTACCCATATCTAAGATGACCCTGAGTTTAAGATGACCCCCCCTCCCAATAATTATATTCTATACATGGAAAATGTATACATTTATTATAATTTTCCATGTATAGAATATGATTATTGGAGGATCATCTTAAATTCATCTCCTCCAATACTGCAGGTGGTGAGGGGCAAGGCAAAGAGGGAGGGCAGAAATGGGGCAGGCAGTAGAGGGGTGGTGGGGGAGACAGTAAAGGGGCAGACAGTGGAAGGAGCAGTAGGGTCTAGGCAGTAAGGGGTGTCACAGTAATGCGGAGCAGAGGGAGAGGCATGCAGTTGGTCCCCTGCTGCCTCCCCCACTACCCACCTGATTTACCCTGCTGTTCCTACCCTCCACAGCCTCAGACCCCTGCCCTCCTTCTCTCATCTTCCCCTTCCTCTCTCCACTTTGCTTCTGCACCCTGCAGCCTTGGGTCCCCAACTTCCTTCCCCCCACAAAGACTCTACCCATTTCCTCCTGGCTCCACCCCTCCAGCACGGGCAGGCTCCGTCCTCACTGCAGACTGTGCTCTGTGATCTGTACTCCATACTGCAGCGAGGAGCCTGCTGGCACTGGAGTAAAAGTAAGGGTGAATGTGGGGAGAGGGGGAGGGAGAAGCAGCACAGGGGCAAGACTGAGGGTTGAGGCTGCAGGGGAGGAGCAGTGGGGACTTCAAAGCGTGCAAGGATTAGGCAGCATCTGTGGCTCCAGCTCCAATCCAGGACTGAGGCTGAAGCTGCAGCTGCAGCAGGTGTCTGTCCCCCATCGCCTCATAATCAGTTCTAAGATGTGGGGCTTCCCCGCCATGTTAAAAAGGGGAAAACAATTGTCTTCTGATCGAGTACATACAGTACTCTCCAGGTTTGTATGTATTGTATGTACTGTATGGTCTAAACCCACTCACCTGCGGGGTTTACTCATTCACTCAGCCAAGAAGCAAGGGCTTAGGGAAAAATACCTGAAGGCTGTCGCTGTCCTAGTGCTCCAGAAGCCCCCAAGACACCTGCAGGTTGACCATCCACAGCATCCTCAGCCTCCTGGGCCTCAGGAACTGTGATCGCACCACTCCAGTCACTGAGTATCTACAAACATCAATGAGTTCCTGTGCATACACATGCATGCACACACCCACCCCAGCAAGGTGAAGTGAGGTGCTCTCCTCCCATCTACAGCTGGGGCACAGAGGGATTAGGTCAAGGTACCTAACTTGAGATGCTTTGGACCTGATTCTCCAAAGTATTTAGTGTTAGTAAGTAGTTGACAGATTCAAAGCTCAGCTCCCACAGACTTTGGCCATAGCCAAGAGCACTCAGTACTTCTGCAAATCAAGCCCCCTGCTGTTACTGTGACATCCAAAAAACTAGGTCTAGTACCACTTCTGATCTGGCAGCCACTGCTGCTGCCACTTCCCCACTGCTATATTGTCACCAAGGTCTTTGCTTCATGGGCTGGATACAGTCATTTGACAGGCCAGATCCAGCCAGCAGGCCATAGGCTGCTGGCCCTTGATAGAGCATTCTACCTACTGGTATCACAGCCCTTCAGCCCTGTCAGACAGCTGGCAAAGGTGAGGCACAGAAAGCTGAGGGCTTGTTGGAGGGCACCCAGCAAACTGGTGGGGATAGACCCTGGTCCTAGCCCTGTCTTTTACCTTCCAAGCCCCATGCACCCTTCTGCTCTACTTCAGAGATTTGAAGGGACCCACCCATCTCTGGGGAGCAAGCAGAGCGTGATGGAAATATAATCCCATGTGAGCGTGCCAAAGGGCAGTCCCAGCAGTGGCAGGGAGGGAACTGCATTCCATGCCAGCAGTAAGTGACCCCCAAGCCAGCCCAGAGCCCAGACTATGGGAGAGAGGCAGGCCTTTGGGATGGGGACAACCCAGCCCTTGAATTTCATTGGCTCTTCTCTCTGCCCTCTCCAATTTTTCAACTTCCTTTTTAAAATGTAGATGACAGATTCCATGCTGCATGCAGAGAAAAATCACAGCCCTCTTCACCACAGTATGACACCGAGTCCTCACGTTGACACCCAAATCCTTTCCAAAGTCCCTGTTCCCCATGGCCCAGTCCCCTTTCTAGAGCCATGACATGCACACCTTGCTCCTGGGTCTGCAATTTAGCATTTGGCTGTATCAAAACTCATTTTGTTTGAATGAACCCGGCTTGCCAAACAACTCTGTATATGCCCCCCATCCTCATTGTTACTTACCACCCCATCAATCTCTGCACTATCTGCAAGCTTTGTACAGCAGTGATCTGACACATCCTTCCAGATCATTGATGCAAGCGTCTGATAGCACTAGACTGATCCCTGCCAGCTCCCTCTAGAAACATCTTCATCCAATGATTCCTCATCAAGTACCACTTTCCAAGATTTGTAGGTTAGCCAGGTTTTAACCCATTTAACATATACTATACTGAAACAGTGCTAATTTTACCTGGGGATGCTTTCTCTTTTCTACCTTTTCTTCCTTCCTCTCTTTCATTATATTATTTTTGTTTTATATAATCTGGACTTGTAGTGAAAAGAGCTTGTAGATGCTTTTACAAATGTACTTTAAGTTTAAAAGTAAGTTGTATGGTGTTAACGAGGGCAGGAATCTCTGTATGGAGCAGGTCCCTGAATGAATCATGGTTGATTGTATAACACAGTAGCTAGTCTGGATAAGCATGTTAATGAGTGGCAATTAAAACCTACAAAATCAGAGACCATGGAGAGGAAAGAATCAATAAAGAGCCAGGAATTCCTGGAAACTTCATTGTTAAAGTTACAGAAGCCCCTGTTTGAACTAATCAACGCTGGAAACAGACCCTTGGGGCTGAAACACCCCCTGATCAACCACTTCCAGAGCTCTATTCATCACAGCAGTGAATCAATCAAAATTCATCAACAGACTCCTGAGACTGCATGTACCTGTGGACATGACCTCTGGGGCTGACAGCTGCCATCCAGCAGCTACCAAGAGGGACGTCTCTCGATGTCAATAACCCCTGGATTGGGTAAGCCCGAGAATTGGGGAGTCACCAAAGTCTGCCAGAGAGGGATAAAAGGCAGTGAAGAATGACCCTCAATGGTGCCCTCTTTGACCCGACCAGCACCCTGCCTGTCCAGCTGGCGACCCGCTTCTAAAGCAACACTGCACTGAAAGAAGCCTCAACTGGCCATCGATGGTGGACTCCAGTGCTTGGGGATAGGTATATCTTGACACCGGTGCTTAGTGTTCATAGCTAGCTACTGTGAGTGCATGTGTGTGCGTGAATGTGTGTGTGTTTGAGGGGATCAGCACCAAGGTTTATGGTCTGACTTTTGCATCCGTCCAATAAACTAGAATTGTATGATCCTGTGAGTTGGTGCTTTGTAGCCAATGCTCCAACCTGGGGAGAAAGAATCTCCAACACACCTATGGACTGGGGGTGCCATTGTGAGCACCACAACAGTGGAAAGGGATCTTGGAGTCCTGGTTGATGCAAGAATGAACATGAGTCACCAGTGTGAGGAGGTAATAAGTAAGGCTAACCACACTCTTTCTTGCATCAGCAGGAGCATCACAAACAGGTTTAGGGAGGTGATAATTCCCTTCTATGTGGCATCGGTGAGGCTGCAGATGGAGAACTGCATCCAGTTTTGGGTGCCACACTTCAAGAGGGAAGTGGATAACCTTGAGAGGGTTCAGAGAAGGGCTACTTGTATGGTTGAGGGCCTGCAGGTAAGATCTTATGAAGACAGACTGAGAGACCTGAATCTCTTCAGCCTCCCCAAGAGAAGGCTGACAAGTGATCTTGTGGCTGACTACAAACTCATTGGCGGGGCCGGCAGGGAATAGGGGACACACAGTTTACCAGGGCACTCCTCGGGGTTACCAGAAATAACGGCCACAAACTGAAGGAGAACAGGTTTAGATTGGACATAAGGAAGAAATTCTTTATGGTAAGGGTTGCCAAAATATAGAATGGGCTTCCAAGGGAGGTGGTGCTTTCCCCTACCCTGGAGATGTTCAAGAGATTAGACAGGTATCTGGCTGGGGTTACCTAACCTCAGCGCTCTTTCCTGCCTGGAGCAGGGGGTCAGACCCAATGATCTACCAGGTCCCTTCCAACTCTAGAAATCTATGAAATCGTGCTATATTTAGTGAACTGTTTTACAAATGTCTAAGTCTATTTCATTTATCGGGTGATTACTTTTATCGGCCAAGCTGACAGCCACAGAGATTGACATCGGATTCCTTTGAGAAGACCAAGATCCAAGGAGCTATTTGCAGTTCAGGACTCATGATACAGAGCTGAATTCCAAGGCTATTATCTAGTCTGCTCTGGCAGAATGACAGCATTAAACCAAATACAGTAGTGTCATGGTCTCTAGGTCTAGAAACTTGAAGGAAATAGTATGAAAGGGCTTGCCTGAGAGCAATTTATGGGATGGGAATTCTTTGGTAGGCCAGGAGGTACAGAGAAGCTTTGACTAAGCCCTAATAGCAACCTTTTGCCCTTCCAACTTTCACTGTGTCCTGATCTGAGAACACAGGGAGATAATTAGGCCAAAGGACAGAGAGATTGACCGCTCAGAAAACAAGTCTCTCTCACCCATGCAGCTGTGAGAACTTAGCCCTTATTGAGAACTTTGTACCTTAAAGCACTTTACACTACATCCATTAAGTAATTAATCTCACACTAATGATCCAATTATTCCCAACAGCTAATTCTCTGCCTAGGACACACTTGAGCGGTACCAGTTCTACCTAGCAAAGGGAACACTGTAGTCTGGTCACCAGAAGCATCAAACTTATTTAGCTTGGCAGGCTGGGTCTGGACTGCAGGACTTCTTGCTGGCCAGACAACCCATCTTCAGCAACAGGACAGGCGGCCACAGCAGCATTAACTCCCATGTAATACAGCAGCTCAGGCATTAATCCCCACAGCAGCCTTAGCTGGTCTGTCAATGTGGGGCCACTACACCCTGCTACCAGGGCAAGGTGTCCCCAGCGTGGATCACAACAGAAATTTGGCAACAGGGTGATCAGGACCTGCAGGCTTGATGCAACCACTTAACGTGGACATTCTGGGGCACAATGAGTAGTGGCCACATTAACCACCCACGGGCTGGTCTCACAGACAGAATTTCCAGGGCTGTGGGGCGGATGCAGAGGTGCATCTTCTGCATGGTGAGATGGGGCCCATGGGTCATATGCTTGACATCTCCCTCCCCTGCCTCAACCCCATTTACGTAATCAAATCTAGAAAGTTAATGGCAATGATGTCAAAGGACTCCTAGGAAAGGCCCATCGGGCAGGGATTTGCTGGTGGGACCGGAGTTCAGAAGGGCTTTGCCTGAGCATCACAGGGCTCAGCATACAGGAAGGCCTGATGAAAACCTGGCAGTCCATTTCATACCACTGCACCCTAATCTGAGAACAATGGAGGGCTAATTAGACCAAAGGGCGGACAGTTTAACCCCTCTGAAGGGAATCCCTCTCAGGCAGCCACGCTGTTCCATACAGCCACGACTTAGCCCCAAGTGAGAACTTTATTCCTTTAAAGCACTTTACACACATTAACTAATTAATCCCAAACTAATTATCTCATTACTCCCAGCCACCAGCTTGAGGGCCCTGGCTAAGAGGATTTTCTGGAGGGCACAATCACTTTAGGACCATTAGAAATATTGGTTGTGGCTCAAGTTTGGCTGTGCTATGTGGTGGGGTGGGCAGAGGATAGGAAATAGCTGACTCCACACAATTCATGAGCAGCATGTGGGTCCCACCATGCGTAGGATCTGCTTCTGGGATGTTCTCAGGCAGCTGTCAGCTTTCAAGGGGCTGCATCTGCTACCACCTCATGAAACCTGCAAAATAGGTTGGCCACTCTTCCAAATTCCCAGGTTTCTCTGTGCACAGCTATCCCAAAATGCATTGCAAACCAGCCCTCTTTCCTAGGCTGGGCCTAAAGGCTCTGGAGCAGACAGCTGGGGATGGTACTGTCACACAAGCACCAAAGTGTGAAAACTGGAACAGCAAAATTTAGCAGAGGTGGAGCCTAATTAAGCTCACAATAAGGAGCATCTTCAAGGCTTTTGTTTCTCAGGATATAACTGGGGGGGGCAGGAGGCCCTGCAGACCCCATCAGGGAGCCTGGGATACTAGCAGAGAGATTCAAGAGGACATCCTTCAAGACCTAGTTCCCCATGATGTCCCCATGGTTAAGCTGTGGAACTGTGGCCTTGATCATTATATGGTCCAACGGCTAGGCAACTGGCTATGGGATCAGACCCAAAGAGTACTAACTGAAGAGAGCAAATCAACGTGGTGCAGTGTGACCAGTAGAGTCCTTCAGGGCTTAGTACTTGGGCCGGTACTCTTTAATATCTTCATTAATGATCTGGATTCGGGAGTCAGATGTGAACTCGCCAAGTTCACGGACAATACCAAATTATGGGGGAGGACAGTCACACTGAGAGACAAGCTGGGGATACAGGCCGACTTGGACACACTCTCAAGGTGGGACGATCAAACCCTGATGGCCTTCAATGCAGAGAAGTGTAAAGTGCTGCACCTCGGTGGGGAGAACCCTCAGCACGCTTACAGGCTCGGCAGTGCTATGCTCGCTAGCACCATGACTGAAAGGGACTTAGGGGTCTTGATTGACCACAAGACAAATATGAGCCACCAATGTGATGCTGTGGCTGGCAATGCTAACCAAACTCTGGTGTGCATCCACCAATGCATCTGAAGCAAAACCAGGGAAGTCATCCTCCCACTTCACTCAGCCCTGGTGAGACCTGCTAGAGTATTGCATCCAGTATTGGGCTCCCACTTCAGGAGAAGCTTGAGAGAGTCCAGAGGAGAGCCACTCATATGATCCAAGGCCTGGAGGGAAGGCCATACGAGATGAGGCTGAGGGACTTGGGTCTCTTCAGTCTGAGAAAAGAAGGCTCAGGGGGGACTTGGTGGCAGCCTACAATTACATAAGAGGGGTACATTAGGACCTGGGAGAACAACTGTTCGCCAGAGCTCTGCAAGGGATAGCAAGGTCTAACGGCCAAACTCCAGGAAGGCTGATTTAGACTGGGTATAAGAAAAAAGTTTTTTATGGTGCTTGTCTAGGGTCTGGAACAAACTTCCCCCGGAGATGGTGCAAGTACCCACTCTGGACTCCTTCAAAAAACAAGTGGATATATTTCTTGCTGGGGTCATTTTATCCCAGCTGACTTCCCGCCAATGGTGGGGGGGCTGGACCCGATGATCTCTCAAGGTCCCTTCCAGCCCCTAATGTCTATGAAATCTGAGACATGCACTTGCTCAACCTCAGTGATGGGCTTGAAACAAGTCACTGGATAAAAATACTGCCTGAATTTGGGGCCAGATCCTAACAGCACCTTGCAGCTTCCAAATCTCCAGGTCCCCATGTAGGGCATGAAGCAAATCCCCCTCCTCTCAGAGCAGAGACAAGAAAGAGACAAGTCAAGTCCATTTTTATTAACCAAACATTCAGCTCCTTTGATTCCTGATTGCACAAGACAGGAATGCCTTCCCTTGCATTGATTACATAAAGCCTGGCCTTGCAGTCAGTTGCAGAAATACATTCATCAGGCCAACGTGGAGCCAGCCACAGCTCATCCAAAGAGGCAAGCAATCCTCCAGGACTGGCCTGTGCCAGTGCCCGAGTCCTACTCCAGTGAGGGGCCTGTTCAATGGAACCCCCCCACCCCTCCCCCCCTACCTTTTTAAAGGGGAACACTTTTGACCCAGCTGGCCTGGGGAATAATCGTGACCCATTTCCCTTGAACGTGCGAAGCCACCTGCCCCAGGTATGCCTTCCCCACACAACTGGAATCTAATCCCAGGGAAAAAAAGCTGCAAGCAGAGCAAGGGCAGGAAGAAATCTCAGGGTCTGGGGACTCCTCAGTGCAACCCCCCTACATTATCCTATTGGATTCCCTCCCTGCCCTACCCCCCAATCCCTTTAAGACCTCACCTTTTGGACCAGTGGAGGATGCAGCAAGTGCAGCAGCAGCCTGGGGAATGTGGCATGTCAGACAGCAGCCAAAACAAAACAAGAGTGATCAGATCCCTTTCCCACGCAGCCCACTTGTTTCTCAAGGCAGTTTCCAAGCCCAGTGCAAATGGAGTGAAGGGAAGCGATGTGACATGCCACGCACAATTCCACCCAGGAAGGGCAATCTGCCTTGGCACCCTAGAGATACGGTTAGGCTGGTGCAACCCAAAACCCCATCATGGAAGACTAAGGGCTGCAGATCTCCAGTTGCCCCCACCAGTTGCTTTGGAGTTTACATTCAACAGGGGGTGAATTACAAAGAGTGTCTGTAATGGGTCCAAAGAATGGACATACTCCTTCCTATGAGTCCCTCCAAGAGTTTATGCCCCAGACCTGTCACTTCCTGGCACCAATAGAGGTGCAGAAGCCCCCGAGAGCACAGCTCTACCACAGCATGCAGCTCCTCCTGGGGCTGCCAGCCTCCTTCTGGGATTTGGTGCCAGCTCTGGACTTTGGGCACCAGATTCCAAAGCAGGGGTATTAAGGAAGCAGCACTGACAGAACACCTTCAGGGCAGGGGAGGAAGCACAATGGGAAGCTGGACCTGCCCGGAGAAGAGCAGTGCCACATTTCTGGAGGGAAGGAGAAGCTGGTTTGCAAGGTAAGATAACGCTGCAGAAGAAAACCGAGGTACGCACCTCGGGACAGTCCAAGCCACAGCTTCAGTAAGAAGCAACAGCATTGGTTACACCAGGCATGCCTACATGAGATGCTTACTGCACAGTAGCCTAATAACACTGTGCAGCAGTGTGCTAGTCAAAAACCATGCTAATATGCTACTGCGCAGTGTTATTAGGCTACTGCACAGTAAGCATCAGAAAAAAACATGCGCTGGCACTACTGGGCAGTAGCGCAAGTTATTGTGCATTTAGTTAGTACTTCATTAAGCAAGTACTAAATTAAATTCACAGTAACTACTGCATATTAATGAACGTGTAGATGCACCCACTGAGAACTACATCCACTTAAGCCAAGACTCAGTTTGATCCAGTAAGTGCGCTGTACTCAACAGCATCCTGTTTCCCTCCTACTCCCCCCATACCATCTTCCTCCCCCTGCAGACAGTCAGACAGACAGATGGGACATGCTTCCCTTCTTCCTCCAGGGGAAGGAGCTGGAGATGGAGTGCACCCACTTTCCAAAGCACAGTGGCAAGGCCGAAGTTTGGCATGAGACAGATGGGAAGATGGTGGGGTGTCGACCCCCATCCCCAAGCCACACAGCCATGACCCCTGTGGGATCGGCCTCCACTTCAGTCCCACCGAACCTTGATGGGTGGGAACTTCCAGAGGTCAGGGTGTCCCATGTGAAGCAGGTTGCTATAGGGGGAGGTGCTCCATTGGAAAGGAGAAACGTCATCCCAGGTGGGTCCACTGGCAGCCATCAGACCGTAGTCCTTGGCCATTCTGTAAGAAGTGATCTAAGGAGAGGACACAACAAAATAATAGCCTAATCTCTGGAGTCAGGGCAAGTACCACAAGGTAGACATCCTGTCAGCAAGACAGACGCACCCAAGCCAGAACAATGCCTTGGAACACAAGGAGGCACACACACATGCTATGATTTATATTATACACACAAACAGTATCACATCCCCTGGGGAAGCATCAAACATCAGGAACTGAACCTGTGACCTCACAATCAAAGCTCTCCTACCTGAGTTCCAAGTCGTTCTTGCCAAGACTGCGACAAATCCTTTGTAGGCACTTCAGTACTGTCACTGACCACATCCCACCCACCTGCTCCCATGCAGCCCATACCAAAGCCTGAGGACAGGCAATGCGACTGGGTTAGCCTGACCCTGAACCCTTTTAGCCACCTGCAGATGTTTCATCTCAAACCTGCCTCCTGGCACATGCTCAGGGCTGGGCTAACCTGGTCCCACTACCTGACTGCCAGGCTTTGATGCATGTTGAACAGTCATTGGGAATGTGCTCCATGTGGCCCAATCTCCACTGTTGCAAGACAGGGCAATATGGAATTATATGCAAGCTCTACCATGCCCAACAGCCTGGAGATCCATAACCAAGATGCCTTTCACTGCAGGAGCATGCAGCAACCTAACCCAGAGCAGCCCCTCAAAACATCCCCTTCCAGCACAGAGGTGCCCAACTTGATCTCCCGCTGCTCTGCATCTGCAGCAGTGCCAAGCACCATGGAGTTTGCATGCTTGTCCTCACCTTCATGTCAGTGCCCCCGTGTGACCTCTGGCGCAGTGCAGCAAAAGGGTAGGTCCCATTGGCCGGGTTCAGGTCTGACCTGGCAGCGATGGAGTTCTCAGCATTCTGTGGGGGGTCACAGCCCTGGCAGCGGGACAGCGGGTCCTTCAGGAAGTTGTTGAACCTGGGGCAGGGGAGATACGAAGATGCTGATCCTGGGCAGCAAAGGGGAGCTGTGTCCTACAGCAGCAGGCACATGTTCCCAACAACAGGGTAGGCAGAGGGCTCACTGGCTCACAGGGCAGCGGAACAAGAAGCCACTGGGACAGGATGGAGTTGGAGTTACTGGACTGATCTGAAGTCAATGGACAGACTCATTACCTTAAGGGAGTTGTTGAACTGGGTCTCATCACCCCGGGCAGGCAGCTCTATAAATAAGGGGTCTAACCTGCATCCTCACTCACTAGGAGATCAGGCAGGATGGTTAACTTAATGCAGGAAGCAGGAGGCCCTAAAGCTAGAACTGCAGTTAGGACTCAGATGAGTGGAATCAGCCTTGGGGTGATGAACAAAGACCCTGGCCTTATACAGACTGGAAATAAGCTACCAGCATCTGAACATCCCTGACCATAAAGGTGCTTACTGCTTGGGATACAGAGCCAAACCCTGCTCATGGAGCCCGTTTCTCACATAGCATATTCTTTCCTGGACATTACTTACAACACACAGGGAAGGGCTCCCCCTGCCTCCTTTAAAGGAACAGAGTCTTGGGATTTTGCAATACTGCATCACCCCTGGATATCAAGACAAGATTATCACTATGACATCACAACACATCACCACTTCATAAAAGCCTTCCAGCTCCAAGAATCTCAAAATATTTTTAGTTTCATATATTTCATTGACATGAGGGCTGGAAGGGACCTTGTGAGACTGGGTCCAGCCCCCTGCCCATGGGGCAGAAAATCAGCTGGGGTTAGATGACCCCAGCAAGATAAGCATCTGAATGCAACTTGAACATGTCCAGAGTAGGTGCTTGCACCACTTCTGGGGGGAGTCTGTTCCAGACTCTGGAGACTCAGGCAGTAAAGAAGTTTTTCTTTATGTCCAGTCTAAAATAGTCTTTCAGCAGTTTGTGACCATTGGACCTAGTCTTCCCTAATGGAGCCCTGGTGAACAGACATGCTCCCAGGTCCTGATGTACACCCCTGACGTACTTATAGGCTGCCACCAAGTCTCCTCTGAGCCTACGCATAGATTTCATAGACAACGCAGAGTTACGAAGGGCCAGCATGTGATGAGGCCTCATTAGCCAACCTTAGCATGTGCGACTACCATATAGCAGAACACTAAGCACTCTCATTTTTCCCCCACTGCTTAGTTTGCCCTAAGCATACTCATCCTCCCTAGCTGTCTAGGCCAAAGGGGGAGGAGTGTGTGTATACTGAGGTCTGTTCTTCCTATAGGTAATGTGCCCTCCGCAGATGAAATGCTGTTGCCTGACAGGGGAGCCCTCACCTCATGAGCCGGATCATGGAGTCCATGTCCTGGACAAGTGTCTGGTTTCGCCGGAAGATCTGGGCCCGGGGGTTCTTGTCATAGGTGAACCAGTCACCGTATTTCTTCACCAGTTCCAGGTTGCCACTTACATTGAAGACCTCCTCAAAGTACCTGGTGGGAGAGAGCAGGACGCTGCCAACATCAGTGCCCATAGCAGGGGCTCTTCCTGACCTGCACACACTTTAAGGAACCCCTGCTCAGGTTCAGAGCCCAGAGGCAGATCCTCCCCGACATGGAGGAGGACAGTAAAGCCTGTTTCCAGCCTCTCAGGATAGCCCACATCCTCACAGTCCCCATCCATGTTCACAGACAATGACAGTTATGGGGAAGAGAGGTCCATCTTAAGAGATGAGCTGGACTATGGCTGCCCCCAGCTGGAACCAGTCAGAGACACACAAGGGGTCATTTTTGCAGCCATAGGAATGCCAGCCCCTGCTGGCATGGGGCAAGGATGAGAGAGGGCAAGGTGAATCCTTTTCTTAAGTCCCATAATCTTATTAACTTAAATGGCTATAGACCAGTCAGAGCAATGCCCAACTCAGGGCACCAGGGGTAAGGGCAGCAGAGACAAGGGGGCCTATTCACCCTGCTGACTCCTGTAGCCAAGGCTCCCTAAGCCAGGGAGGGTGGGATGAATGGAGGGAGAAGCATGTTCTTACGGCACATTGTAGCTGGCCCAGTATCCCTGCTGGTACAGCAATTCTGTCTTGTCAGCTGAAATCATCAGACCCCTGAGATGAAGAGAAGAAGGCTGGGCATGAGACAGGCCAGAACACACTGGGAAGTGGCTGTCATGCAGGGAAAGCAGGAGTGCCCTTTCCCCTCTCAAGATACTCAGAAGTCCTGAATAAAAAGGGACCCTTTCAGTCTAATTGGGGGAGTCCAGAGCCTGCTCCAGGTATAAAGCTGCCACAGTTACAAACAGTCAACAGCCATCCCCAGCAGCCTGCTGTCCTCTCAGCTCTCCTGGGTCTGATCAGGGCAGGGCCGTCCTTTGGTGGGGTGAGGAGGAGGGAATTGGGGCGACTGCCCCAGGCCCTGTGCTTTGGGAGCCCCATGGAGCCAGGCAGGAGCCAGGCAGAGTGACCACAGCCCTGCCCCTTGCACTGTTAAAGGGGTCTTGCACAGGCTGATTTGCCCCAGGCCCCACACCCTGCTACGGTCGTCTCTGGGTCAGGGCTAAATGGAGCCAACACCTAGCTGGAGAGGAAGAACAGGCTGTCTTTGGGGATGTCAGCCAGAGCAGCCACTTCTCCTTAATCAGGAGCCCCTATCTTCTCCACATTTCAGCAACTTCCCTGGCATGGGAGACGGGAAATGCAGCCTTGTCTTGGAACAACAGCGGAAGTCTCAGACAGTTAAGGATGGGCTGAACACAGCAGGAAGAACCTCCACACAGGGGCAGGAGCTGTAACAGCCCAGGCACTACTTCGTTAATGCCCAGGGTCAGGTGGGGATGGAAGTGATTTTGTATCATCCTCCCCACAGCTTGCTACAGCTAGATGAGGGGTTTGAAAAAGAAAAATCACTTACGGGATCTGCTCCAGCACCGTCAGCACCCCCTGCTGGATGCTGGCCTTGCCTGGGAGGAAAGCATTATAGTCCACAATCATCCACTGGTTATTGTACCTGGGCAAAGGAGCAGAGAAGTCACACCCCAAGATCAGTGTCCTTCGACCACAGCATTTAATTGTTAGCAACAGTCCTACTACATGGCTACTCAGGGCAACTAGCTTCTCTGCAGTGCAGACTACGAGCACACCATGAAGAACAGCAATGTGGTTTGAAGGATCTCATCTGAGCTGCAACAGACAACTCCCTGGCTGCTGCCACAGCCTGAGAGATAATGTAACCAGGAACCAGCTGAGCACCACTGAAGTGTCACAAGGATTCCCTCCCCTTCTCTCCTTTCTGCCCTCCCACACCTGTTTCTTCCCCACCACTTCATCAACTTGATGCATCACTGGCCACTGGTTTTACAGCTGCAGAGAAATCAGAAACTGCAGGCTGCTCTGACAGCAAGGCTGACTGCTCTGTGGCAAATACAATAAATGCTGTTCTAGTGGTATACCCATAGCTACAAAGGACCTCCCAAGTGTCTCTATACTTTACTGCAACACAGATCTCAGAGCTGCATGGCAATGATGGGGACTGAATTCAGGTCCTTCCACTCCAAAACACAAGCCCTGATCATCTCCAGGAGAGGACAGTCTCCCTCAGCAACAGACATAACTAGTCTACACCTTTCCCCTACACACTGCCTTGGCTATTCAGAGAATCACAGGGTGGAAGGAACCTGTGTTCACCTAATTCAATCCCTAGCACAAGTTATTCCTAAACCATCCCATGCTTATCCAGCTTCTTCTTGAAAACCTCCACTGCCGGCAGCTTGTTGCACTGATATTACTGTCCTTATGGTCAGGGAGTTTTTCCTGAAATTTGAGGTGAATCTCCTTGGCTTCCACTGAAATCCACTGCCTCATATCCTGCCTTCTCTGGCAAGAGGGAACAATTTTTTTCTCCTCCTTCATGGCAGTGTTCAGTATCAGGCTGTAATATGCATGACAGTATTATTAATACACCCTTCCAGCAGTGGGCAATGGTGCAAGCGAGCTAGCTGCTGGTTCACACCTGTTAAGTTTGCTTTTCGATTACAGCAACACAGACATCATATGGAGATGGCACCACAGTTACCACAGTTCCTTAGCAACCTTTAGTGCTACCATGGCATGACACAAGAGGTGTGAATGCCATTAGAGTGAGTTTTCAGGAAAGCTGGCACAAGACAGCTCATTCTAATCTAGCTAACAGCAGTGAAGCCATGTCAGCATGGACCAACACTGGCTAACTGTCTGAGTAAGATGCCAAGGTCTGTGGCAGGCTGGTACAGTGCATTGGATACCCATGTTGGCTACATTATACAAGCCTGGGAACGCCCCTGTGGGTTGTAGGCACACCTCTGACTGCTGCGTAGATGTGCTCTGTGATGACCCATGACATTCTGCCATCACCATAGAGTGCTTACTACAAAATCAAAGCCATCACCAGAGTGCCCACTACAAAATCAAAGCCATCACCATAGAGTGCCTACTACAAAATCAAAGCCGGCTTAAATCTCCCTGCTCAGCCAAAATAGAACACAGCATCTTAGACATCCCACCCCATCCCAGGTAGAAGTAGAGAGTTTGAAGGAGTGAGCCTGAGCCAGCTTACGTGCCACTGTTGAACTCCTGGAAGATGGCCGACCACTCAGCCCCTGTCCTGGCCAGTCGGTTGGCCACTATATTTCGTAGCCACTCCAGGACACTGTCTTTCGGATTGATGTATTTCCACAAGGCAGCATTGTTGTTCCCAATGGTGGTTTCTAGAGTCACCTACAGGGACCACAGTAATGGGGCCCTGATCAAAGCCAGCAAAGAGGGCAAGTGACCAGAGTCCAGGCCTGGACTCTCAGTAACAGAGCGAGGATGTTGGGGGTGGAACAGGCCAAGTTGGATCCACCCTGCTCTACTTCCCATGTAAAGACTGTGGGTGCATGGGAGTTAATATGGCAGGGAGACACCCGAGTACAACCCTGCACTGACAGGAACCTGGACTAGACACCAACCAAGCCAGAGGCGGAGCCCTTGGTTCACTACCCTGATGCTGAATAGGGCTGTGCAAAATTTCACTGGCTGTTTCGTTTCGACACTGTTTTGACTCACTTCGAGCTCAAAACAGTGAAATAAAAAAAAAGGGCTTTGAAACAGCCTTGAAACAAAACAAGACTAGTCGAAACATTTCGAAAGTTTCAAAACATTTCAAGTTTCGAAGCAGCTGGCAGCCAAGCTGTGGGAGACAGGAGAACCAGGGCTGTGCTCCCAGGGGCTCTGCAGCCCCATGTCACTGAGCCAGGCAGGAAGCGCAGTCTGGCTCTCCCTGCCTCCTGCCACCGGGCTGCGGGAAGCCAATCACAGCGCAAGGGAAGGGAACTGAGCACAGGCTCAGTTCCTCTCCCAAGCACTGCAATCCGGCTGGGGAGGGGAACTCAGCCCAGCTGGGCTGAGTTGGCTTCCCCAGCACAATCGCAATCCCCCGCAGCCCTCTCGGGGTTGTGGGCCCCCAATCTGCCTGCCAGATGAGAGAGGCTGTTTCGAGCTTCTCCATTATAGCCTATGGGTGAAACGTGGAAACAGCATCACTGTTTCAACGAAACAAAACAGAACCGCGGTTTCTAATCTAAATGAAATTTGAAACGAAACGCTGCTCTGTCGAAACCTCGAAACGCACGTTGAAACGGAACGGCGCTGTTTCGCACAGCCCTAGTGCTGAACCCGGAAGCAGCAAGATGGGGGAGGGCAACGCGCAGCCAGCGGGAGTCAGGGACAACGGGACTGTGTTGAAGGAGGTACCACAGCTACTCACCAAGCCGCTGCTCAAGATGTAGAAGTCATCTCCCGAGAAGATGGTGCCAGGATAGGATGAAAAAACCTGGATGTTCCCCGGAACCACAAAGTTGCCTGATGGACCAGATCACAGGAAGCCATCAGGGGCAGGGGATCAGTATCCCTACAGCCCCTCCCCCAATGACAGACACTGTCAGGGGACCCCAGCTGCATACAGCAAACTCCACTCAGAAGTGACAGAATCCAGAGAGAGGGGTGGCAGGAGCTGAAATCTCCCCTCTTCCTGGGTCAGCCCAGTGCAACCCAACAGCAAGAGCCCTTCTCTCATTATGCATAAGCAGGAAAGAAATATGGTATAAATGTGGGAAGCTTCCATGCTCGCACTACCCCAGCTGGCTCCTTCCCCTCCTGCCCTCCCCATATATATATCCCTTACGCACTCTGGGCCGAGGTACGGAAGGGCAGCATGTATCTCTTGATGATGCGCAGCATGGACTGGTAGGAATTCCAGGTGTCGTGGGACACAAAGAGATCCTTGTTTCCTGGCAACAGCTTGATGAGGGCAGAGCAAGATCCAGAGCCAAGGACACGTGCACTGGTGGTTTTGTTCAAGGCAGATTCAAGGTCTTCCAGATCACCCCCCAACTGGAACAAGCTGAGGATCCAGGGAGAAAAACAGACACCCAATACCACCAATGCCCTGGATGACTGGCTGCATGCTCAGATTTCCTAGCTCAGTGGGAAGCCTCCCCTGGTTATCCCAGATAGGCCCAGCCTTTGGAGGAACACGGGAAATCCTGACACGTGCACAGGCCTGGAGGGGGGAGGCTGATGCCCTCTTAACCCTCCCCAGACTCACTCCCTGCTGTCACAGCTCAGCCCTCTTATCTAAGCACAGATAAAGTGCAAGCCCTATTGATAGGCTTAAAACTGACTCCTCAGGCAAAGGCTGACAGGGTACCAGAGATAAGGAATGCCTGGCCTTTGCCTCCATTAACTCGGGCCTTCCTCAACCCCATGAGCTAAAGTAATCACGTGAGGAAAACAGCGGGTAGCAATACCAGACCCAGCCACTGGGGAGTAACACACAGGGACACAAAGTGACAGCTCAGTGGCACCATCCGAGGCTCAATTCTGAGGCTCTTGGGGCCTTGTGGGGAGAAACGCACTGTGGGTCCAAAGGGTTTAGAGAGTCTGAATGCAGTACTGAAGTATTTGAACAGCAACTGGGAGATCCCCACCCCCTCAGCACAGCACTTCCCATCATTGGGGCACCACACAAATGCTACCTCAGCAGTTTTCTCACGGGAGACATCCTCTTCCTCCTGTTAGACAGGTGGGGAAACTGGGGCACAGAGAGGCAGTGTGACTAGGAAGGGTTCTGCAATCCAAAACCAGCCAGCAGCATAGGAAGCTCTGCTTCTGGCCTGATGGGAGCCAGGGCACACTGGCTAGTCAGCAACCTCTCTTGGGAGGACTCCACAGGCACATGGGGTGGAGCAACAAGGCACCATTTCCAAGCACGACCCCTATGTCAAGCAACATGTGGTTGGGGAATGTCTAGTGCACACAGCAGAAGTCCTGGTGTCTCATCTCCTGGCTTCTACCCCAGTGCTGTCACTGACTTCCTTGCTGAGCAAAACGCATCACCAATTCATGCCTCAGTTTCCCTCACAACGGGGATTATAATACATGCCTGAAGCTTGTGGCCTCCCCTTCCTCCATGTGTACAGGACACAGCCTCAAGGCCCATATGGCAGCCAAGACAGCCATAGCTATTTGGCTCAGGCTGGCCAGACACCTGTGTCCCCCTGCCACCACCAGGCCGAACTCCCCCTTGTCTCCAGCTCATCTCCATTCCTGGCACAATTCAGAATTGAAGGTGTTAAGAGGATTCATCCTTCTCCCATCCAACTTACAGGAATCCAAAAGGCGTGATGGAGAATTGTCCACTGGGGAAGGCCACTCGTCCATAATAACCATCCTCAAGGCCCTTGAGTTGCAGCAAAGCCAGGCGCACCTACCGAGGGAAGGAACAGGTTCGCATGAAAATCCTTCATGGGGTGAGATGGACCATGGGGAGGGCACAGGGCCAGGATCTCACAACAGGCAGTACAGGTCAGATCAAGAAAGTCCAGAATGAGAACGCGAGGGTCAACCAACTCTGACAAGTGGCTCTTGAAGGACATGATGATGCTCTTGACAATTGTGTCTAAGGGTGTGAACAGATGTAACAGTTATAGTAGTAGTAAATTACATGGGTATAACATGTTCTATTGTTAATGTTAGATCTTCTACTAAAGGCAGCAGTAAAGGGAAGTAACACCCTTATAACCTTAACCTCATTTCATTCAAGAATGAATTCGCAGCTCACTTACAGTGGTATAGGAGCAGACGACAGATGTAACAGTTAAATCAGAATAGTTTATGTACACACCCTCCAGCAGCAAATCCCTCTCCCTTTTCCAAGAGGTTCAGTTACACCTGTGCCTAGCCTCAGTGACTGAAGATCACATGCACTAGGGGCCTCCCCCTGAACCACCAGCCAGAAAAGCCTGCTGAGCTCTGCAATCAGGCTGAGATCTTTCCTCTTTCTGAATCATCACGACCAGCAGGCCAAATGCCTACAAAACAGAGCAAGCTGCTGAGCTTCAGTACAAAGTCAGGATGGCTCTAGTTTCCCTTACAGCCCTGAAATTCAACCTTGTTTTGTGTGTGAAACTGCCCAGTCAGCCCTCAGCATGTGAAGGTGTCTAGGAAGGGAAGTAAAAGATTAACTTCTCCTGTAAGAGAAGAGAGACATAAAGGCCAGATCTGATCACCCCAGCTGGAATTAGCCAAGACACTTTTTCACTTATTTGCTTGAAATCCCAGGTAAACCTGTAAGGGCCACAAGTAGTTGGGAGCTATGCTTGACAATCCATGGCCTTTCAGGACCAGATGGGAGAGCGAACGAACTTAGTATTTAGAAATCAATTCCCTGATTTTCCCATGTCTGGGGCCTCCTGGATGAGGAATGATCTCTGAGACTCATGCCCTTCACACAGGGAACCCTACCATTTTGTACAGTGCTCAGCATCCCGTTGATACATGCAGATTGAAAGTACCGGGTCTCCTACCTGGTACCAATACTCAGAATCCTCTCCCTTCTCTATCTGCTCTTCCATCCAAGCCAGGTTGGCCTCTATGTAGCTCTTCAGCTTCTCACAGTAGTCCGTCTGATATTTAAAGGGGCCACAGTAGCCCATCATAGTGTTAATCCAGTGCATGTAGATGAGCTGGAGGGAGACAGAATGACAGGATGGGGGGTGGGGAGGGCAGGCTAGCCTCAAATTTGGTGTAAAATGCTGGTTCCCTATTGCCCCTCAATAATGCCAGAGTATCTGGTACTGGCTACAGACAGAGAGCTGGCTGCAGATCCAGAGAGACAGTGACTGGGGGCAGAAGGTAGCTGAGGGGGCAAAAACGCAACTTCAAACTGAGCTCAGATGCAAGCAAAACAAGTTTGGGAGTGTAGGTCTCTGGACATGTGCGTCTGTAACAGCCCAAACAAGAGGCCCGATCAGAGAATCTGCTGGGTGCAAGTCAGGACTGATGCAGACCTGGGGCATTGGTGGAAGAGATGGGGGTGGGGGGAAAGGGTAGACACACATTTGTTGTATACAAATAGAGCAGACACAAAATGCCCTGCCCTGTTCTGCAGTAAGTCACTTGGCCCCAGGGGAAAATGACCCTTCAAATAACATGCCATAACTATATGACGTGAAAAGGTACTACTTGGAAGGCATTGTGCGTGCACTCAATTTCATACCTGGGTAGCTGTCTGCTCAATTCAAATCCCCTCCCTCGCAGTGCATTACTATACCAGCCAGGTACAATAATAGAGCTTGCTGGGGGTTGCTAACATGAAGAGCTGGTGGTGTCTGCTCCTTACTAAGGAATAACTTAACTGCAGAGTAAGGGCCACGATAAATTTATCCATAGCAGGGCTGTCACAGAGGTGACCCACAGACCTGCTTCATCTGGCCTGCAGATCTCCAGAAGGGCTGTGAATTCAGGGTTGGGGCCCACCATCAAATTCCTAGCTATGGCACTGTACTGGGGATGCATGATGGCAATGTGGAGAGGTGGTAAGCAATGGTTATGTTAACCCCTGCACCACTACCACCACCGCTGTGTCCAGATCTGGCCCATGAGGCTCCTTGTGGTCTTGATCCGGCCCTGAGGGCAGAGATGTCACACCTGTCCTCTTGCAAGACCTAGGCTCAATTTGGGGCTGCATATTAGAACTGCTGTGCAGCAGCAGAGCTAGAGGATGCCAGGGCTGAATAACCCTGAAGCAGAACACACCAGTGCAGCCAGATCCCTCCCTATCCCCACCCCTGCCTTGGACTATCCTTTACCTGCTTGGACACAGCTGCTTCAGCCAACCCTGCAGCATAGGCCTGCAGAGTGTCATTGTACTTCTCATTGGTGGCCAGCTCCAGGAAGGACCACCTGCCCAAGAAAAGGAGGAATGCAATGATTGTGATGAAGACACAGCTCAAACTGGTGCAATGGAAAAACCCTGCAGATAGAAGGCAATGCACTGCCTGGCCCTGCACTTGGAGGGCAGTCAGAAATCCAGCTTAAGTGCCCTTCAGATAAGAGCTCAGGCTCAGGACAAAGCAAACCTGCTCCCTTGGCCATGGTGAACACTTTGTGCTCACCTGCTGGAACTAGTCCCAGGAACTTTCCAGTGCAGTCACCCAGTGCAAGTTGGGGCCAGCAACAGGCTGGAGCCCTGGAGAGTGACTACTGGGATTTCTTCCCAAATGACCACAACCAGAGGAGGACAGGCAGAAGGACTGCATCCCTTATAGGATCATTGTCTTTTCTCTGCACTGGCATTTCTCTGGCACTCAGCACTGTAGCCCCTATGTAGAGGGCTCTGCTTTTGGACATACCGCAGCCAGCTGCTGTTGGAACTCCCTCTGAGAGGGCAGGCTGCGGACAGAGAAGCATACACTGACACTGCACCATGGGGGCCAAGGCAGACACAAACAATAGAGCTACTGACAAGGGCCCTGTCCCAGACTCCTTGGCACTGCTTTGCAATGCATTTCCAATGCCCAGCCAGGCTGCCTGTGGAAGTTGGCAGACTGGGGGCCCTCCAAAATTGGAGTTGCTCCAGGCCTTGAGAGAGCAGAGAGCATGGCTCCAACCCAGGCCATCCTCCATGATAGAACAACCACATTGCTCGCAGCCTCCCTGGGACCCCCTCTACCTCTGGCTCCACATTACACCACAGGGACAGGAGATTATTCATGCTTGTCCACAGCAAAGATGCAGCTCCTCCAGATGGCTAAACCTGAACAGTCAAGAGAATGGAGTGTCCTGCTGCAGCTGCCTAACAGGCTCTCCTGCACAGGCAGGGGAAAAAGGGGTATTTATTTCTGTAAGGATCTGCAGGCCAGTGCCAGTCAAATCACTCTGGGGTCAGAGGGATCTAGTTACCCACAGGACAAGTACAGTAGAGAGGACCTGGCAGCCCAAGCTTCCTCACACACCCTGCCTTGTTAAGGTGACTTGCTTCTCTCCTGCAGGGAGTCCCTCCAGGGGTGATGCAAGAGGCTACAACTCTTTAGGATCAGTGGTCTTTTGCAGAACCCACTATCGAGCACTTGAAACTGCTAAACATATACAGCAACCTGAGAAGGTTAGGACTGGGTGCAGAGAAGGTATGTGATACATGACAAGTTTGTTATAAACACTATCTCCTTTCTTCCCACCAGCCTAGATGCATCACCCTATATGCGCAAGGGACCTCCTGAACCTTGGCCTGTCAGCACTGTCTAGGACACGCCAGCCCCATGACAATGATGCTGAAATGAGATGCAGCTGCCCTTTTCCTTAATTTCACCTTGTGCCTACTGCCTGTTGAAACAGCAATGCCAGTGTCCTGCTATTTTGCATGGCTGGATGTTACAGAGGAGGTGACATGCCATGACTCTACGAGAATTGCTGACTTGCATGACTCTCTACGAGAATTCCTGAATTGCTTTAAAGCAGGCTTTAAACTAGGCATATCTGGGGGTGAGAGGGTAGATTTCACTGCTGTACACAAAACCTCTGGCCAAGATGACCCAAGGGAGGACTTTCAAGTAGGGGATATACAGATGAGTACCAATGCCCTGAGGCACTTGAAGTGGGACAGAAAACCTGATACGACTAAGGGTGAACTCAGGTGTCTTTATAGGACCGCCAGAAGCATAGGCAACAAACAGGACAAACTGGCACGCCTTCTGGCAGACGAGGAATTTGACCTCATTGGGCTGACAGAGACCTGGTGGGACATTACATATGATTCGGTAGTGGACACTGAGGGCTAAAGGCTCTACAGGAAGGATCACGTTGGGAAGAAGGGAGGAGGTGTGGCTCTCTACATGAAAGAGCAGTACCCTTCCCTGCTGGTCATGTTTGATTGAAGGGTGAGCTCCCTTGAGACCCTCTGGGTCAAGATAAAATGGGGCTCAGGAGAGGAGGACCTGATAGTAGGAATATACTATAGGCCTCCCTACCAAGAAGAGGAGAGCGATCAAACATTCTCCAGGGAAGTGACAGAGGCAGCCAGCACCAAAGACCTGATTGTCTTGGGTGACTTCAACTACCCTGACATCTGTTGGGAAGACCATTCAGCCAGCTCCAGCAGGTCAACCAACTTCCTGACAGCTATTGATGACCTGTTCTAGACAGGCTGTGGAAGGACCAACTAGGGGTAAAGTCACCCAGAACTTAGTGCTGACCAAAGGGGAAGACATGGTAGGTGACTTGAAGATTGGAGGTGCTCTGGGTGACAGTGACCATGACCTGATTAGGTTCAGCATCCACCAAAAGGCTGGAAACTCAGCCAGTAGAACAGAAGTCCTAGACTGCAGAAGGGCAGACTCTGGTAAGCTCAGGAGTCTAGTTAGAAAGGCTATCAACTAGTTAGAAAGGCGACTATCAACTGGATGACTTGGGAGTTCAGGATCGATGGAGCTTCCTTAAGGGAGCAATTCTCACTGCCCAAAAAGAGGTCATCCCTACACTGTCAAAAAGTGGGAAAGGGGCCAAGAGACCCGCTTGGCTTATCAGGGAACTCTTGAAAAAGAAAAATGAAGCATATAAACAATGGAAAAATGGTTCAGCATCCAGAGGAGTACAATCACATGGTCAGGGTCCGCAAGTATAAGACACAGAAAGCCCAGGCAGGCATGGAGATCAAGCTGGTATCCAAAATAAAGGACAACAAAAAGTCCTTCTCTAGGTACATGGGGACCAAGAAAAAAATCAAGTTCCAGTGTGGGACACCTACTGAATTGGGGGGGGGGGGGAGTGGGGGAGGCAGCCCACAGTTGATCCCCACAAAAAGGCAGAGAGCTCATAAATGTTTACTTCACATCAGTGTTCCTGAAATCAGATGGGAGCTGTTCACCTGTCCAGAGGCCCAGGGAATATGGGGAAGACAACAGCCCACATGAAATCAGTCCCAACCAGATGAGGGTACTCTTAGAACATCTGGACATGTTCAAGTCTTCTGGGCCAGATGACCTGCATCCAAGAGTCCTTAAAGAACTGGCTGAGCTCACAACAGGGCATCTGGTAAAGCTGTTAGAAGAGTCACGGACCTCGGGAGTGGTCCTGACTGACTGGAAGAGAGCTAATGTAGTACCCATCCTTAAGAAAGGGAAAAGGGACCATCCTGCAAACTACAATCTGGTCAGTCTAACCTTGGTCCTGGGAACAATCTTTGAAAAAATTGTCAAGGAGGCCATCAACCACAAGCTTGTAACTGGTGGGGTATTAAGAAGCAACCAGCACAGCTTTGTTGAGGGAAGGTCATGCCTAACAATCCTGGTGTCTTTTTATGATCAGGTAACTGATCAGCTGGACAAGGGGCATGAGGTTGACATCATTTACCTAGACTTCAGCAAGGCCTTTGATACTATTTCCCATGAGATCCTTTCAATTAAGCTGGAGAGTACTGGCCTAGACCAGTCTACAATGAGGTGGGTTGGCAACCGGCTCAGAGGCCAATCCCAGAGGGTTGTAATCGATGGGATGGCCTCATCCTGTACGGCCATCTCCAGTGGTGTCCCCCAGGGATCAGGGCTTGGGCCTGTCCTCTTTAACATCTTTATCAATGACTTGGATGAAGGGGTGGTAAGTGCAATGATTAAGTTTGCGGATGACACCAAGCTGTGGAGAAATGCAGACACATCTGAGGATAGGGTAAGGATCCAAGACAACCTCAACAGACTGGTTCTATGGGCTGAACACAATCAGATGAGGTTCAGTAGGGACAAGTGCTGGGTCCTTCATCTAGGTAGGAGGAACCTTCACCATATTTATACGATTGGTGGCAGTCCACTGTCTGGGACTGTATCTAAAAGGGACCTGGGGGTGACAATCGACCAGAAGATGAATATGAGCCAACAGTGCAATGAAGCTGCCAGCAGGGCAAATAAGACTCTGGTATGTATCAGCAGATATGCTGTGAACAGATCCAGAAAGGTGCTCCTCCCCCTCTATTTGGCATTGCTGAGGCCACAGCTGGAGTACTGTGTCCAGTTCTGGGCACCGCACTTCAGGAAGGATGTGGATAAACTTGAAAGGGTGCAGAGAAGGGTCACTCAGATGATCAGGGGCCTGAAGGATAGGCCCTATGAGAGACTTCGGGAACTGGGTTTGTTTAGTCTGAGCAAGAGAAGACTGAGAGGTGACTTGATAGCCGCCTACAAGTATGTGAAGGGTAAACACCAAGATCAAGGGAAGCAAAACAGTAAGGTACCTCCAGGGAGGATGAGGATCAACGGGCACAAGCTAACTGAGGAAAGATTTAGGTTGGACATTAGGAAAAACTTATTTTCCGTAAGGGTATCCAGAATCTGGGACACATTTCCAGCAGAGATAGTGCAGTCACCATCCTTGGAGGTGTTCAAGAGGAGGCTGGACAAGCACCTCATTGAGCTCGTTTGAGCCCAATAACCTCCTGCCCATGGGACGGGAATGGACTTGATGATCTTACAGGTCCCTTCCAGTCCTTATTCTATAATTCTATGCACAGCGCTTCCATTGAAGCAGCAGGTCCTGGAGCCATGCGATCCTGCATGAATCTCAGAACACTACTTAAAGAGTTCCCAGGTTTTCTGACTGGGAGAAAAGCATAACTACTTTGAAGCTTTGACACCAGAAGGCAACTTAAAAAGAACCAGAGAGTTATTCTAAGGTATCTCCTGATTTGTAAGCTGAACTTGTGACTTCTGGCCCAGCTCTGCCACAGAAAGAAACTATATTTGTGGGGTTTTTTCTTCTTTAGATCTAAAATAAGCCATTTATCCTGAAAAAATATGAGAGCCAGCTTTCCATATGGGTGTGAGGAGACACATGACTGCTGACAACTTTGGCCAAACAAACTTGTAGCTTCCCCAGGTTTTTGTTGCTCTGGACAAACTTCTGACTGCCCACCTCATTCGAGCTGAAAAGACCTGCACTATTTGCTCCCTCTCCATCTAGAATGACAGTAAAGGGCAAAAGAACCTGGTACTCAAGCACGTCCCAAACTGCATCTTTGCTATGCCTTCCCCACAGGTGGTTGGTACCTCAGAGTAAGTAAGTCGGATGAGTCATGTGGCTGGTTAGAGGATGCTCATCCAGAAGCCCAAAGCAGACATATGATTTCATTGGTGAACAAGTCACTTAACAGTCCTGGCCTCCTTACTAACACCATTTTCCTTTGGGATGATGGCGCACACAGTGACAAAAGGTTCCTGCAGAACAAAGACTCGGAGGACCAACCTACAGGTTTGCTGCCATCCAAGACCAGCCCATTGTCTTCCGGAAAAAAAGTTATTTCAAGCTGCAGATAATAAGCAACCAGGTGATCATCTGACTGAAGTCTCAGTCTACCCAGGGCTTAATAACAGGCACTTGAGGGCAGCGTTCTCTCTAAGCTGTGCAATGTGCGCGGCCACGCAGGCACGCCTGGCAGCGCAGCATGAGAGCGCCTGCGCGGCTGCACACACCACGCAGCTTAAAGGAAACGCTGCTTGAGGGTGCTCTGCATTCAAACAGAATAAATGACCCTCCCAGCTAGGCTGGCTGTAAAGGAAACCATCACACACCACTAGAACGATCACTCCTTCACAGCTTGGTCTGCAGGACACCACAGCACTGAGCCCACAGCCACATGCTGTGGCAGGACGCTGTGGAAAGAGCCCAGTGTACTTCTAGAGGGATTTGATTTGCTTTAGAGTTATATGGGATTTTTTTGCCAAAACAAAGGCCAGGGCAACATTCCCCAGCTGTGGGTCTGTGTCTATCCACAGAGATCAAAGTGCCAAGAACAGGGCATTGGTTGGGTCTGTGTCCCTCCCCATGACACAGCTGAGTCAGGAAGTCACATATGCAGAACCAGAGTCCTATGAGCAATGCTCACATTGAGAAGGCAGCCGACTCCTGCCTGCAGCCAATTAGTTCAGATTTAAGTGAAGGGCAGAGAATAAGCAGCTGAAGTTTTAAAATAAGAAAAAATCTTGACAGCAGCAAAAATCCAGGTTTCAGTTCCTTTGGGCCAGTCTTGTTCTACAGTGCAACGTCTTCAGAGTAGGACCAATCTGTTATCATGCCCGAAATGCAAAGTGTTTGGGTGATGGGTGGCGGCCTAAACCTTGCAGCTAGCTCACTGTTAACTGAGGCTCTCTGCACCCTTGTGAGGTAAATCACAGGGTATGAAACCCCAGGAGGACAAATCACTTGGGAACGTCCTTTATGTGAGCTCAGCTTGCTTCTCTGCCTCTTCAAGGCTCAGATCAAGTGTAATGGCTTCTTAACCTGGCAGGGGAAATACCATGCATCTGTGTCCAAGAAGGCAGTTTTCTTGAACCGCCTCACAGGAGAGCTGCTCTCGTGGCGTGGTTCAGGACCCACCGAGATGCAGCGGCTTGAAGCCCAGTTTATGGAAATGGGAGTCTCCTCCCTAGCTTGCTCGGAGGCCTTATGGCTGAGGGCAAGCAAAACTTGGGAGCATCCAAGCCCCGAGCCCCCGGGCTTGGGCCTGCAAGCAGGATGCCTGCCATAGGTTTTGGAAGCATCTGAAGCTGCAGGTGCGGGTGGAGGATGTTTGCCGGTAGTAGGGCCACTTACGGCTCTGGACTCTTGGATTTGGAATTAGTTTGGGCTAATTTGGCCTCGGATACAAATTATATATTAAAAAAAACAAATAAATCGGAGCTCAGCTGAGAGGCACAGCCAGGCGGCTGGCAGGCAGACCCGTGCCTGGGAGCTACACACGACAACGAGCACTCTGCATGTCGCAAGATCCCACTCTGTGAGCCCGCGAGCATTTATTCGTGCGCAAGAGGGGCAGGTTTCGTTTTCCCGTTCCTGCAGTCAGAGGCATAAACAGGCACGGCGCAGCCAGAGCGCACAGGCCGGCAGGAGCACCAAGCCTGTTGCGGGGCGGAGGGAGCCTGGGGACATAAGGTGGCAAATGAATGGGGAAATGTGATTCGAGGCCGAGGGCAGGGGCAGGATTGCAGCCAGAGCCCGTCCCGCTGCCAGCCCAGCCGCTCTGCAGGGCGGGGAGGGAGCCAGCCCCGCGGAGGCCGCCCGCGCCTACCCGACGTGCTGGATGTGGTCCGTGAGGTTGGCCCAGGCCACGGCCGCCGGCTCCCAGCCCTGCACGACCCGCAGCTGCCCCGCCGCGGCGTCCAGCACCACGGAGCTGCTGCGAGGGCCCGGCTCCGCCCGGCACGTCCCGCGCCCCGGGCCGCCCGCCGCCAGCGCCAGCACCAGCCCCAGCGCCCGCAGCACCGCCGCAGCCATGGCCCTGCCTGCCCTGCCCGGCCCGGCCCGGAGCCGTCACGTGGCGGGCGGGGGAGGGCCGTGGGCGGGGTCGTGCTTTGGCGGGATTTCGTGTCACGCAGGGGGGAGCTGCGGGAGTCCTCCTGGGCAGTTGACTACAAACAGCTCAGCAGCTGTCAGAAATGCGAACAACACGCTTAAGAAAGGAATGGTAAACAACACCGAAAGTCTCATGATGCCCCTCTGTAAGTCCAGCGTGCGCCCCCGTGAGCACAGCACTGCCCGGGCTGGGCCTGGGCCCACGGCTCCAGACACGGGTGGCAGCAGGAGCGGGGTCGCGGAGACGAGGACGAGGACGAGGAGCAGCGGGGGGGTCCGTACGAGGGGAGACGGAAGAAGCGGGGTCCGCGCGGTTCAGAAAAGCGACACCCGAGAGGGGACGGGACGGAGCGTACAAAATGTGACATGCTGCAGAGGGAGTAAAGAGGGACTTATTTAGTCTCTCACAATACAGGAACTAGGGTCACAAAATGAAAGTAGTGGGCAGTAAGTTTAAAACTAACAAAAGGAAGTTCTTTTGCTCGGGCCCAACCTAGTAAATGGCAAGTCTTATATAGATGGTAGGTTCATCTGGCCCAGCCTCCCACGTCACACCGTGGCAGGGAGCGGGTGCTGAAAGGGGGAGTGAACTGGACAACAAAATGAACATGAGCCACCAATGCAATGCCATAGCTGGCAGAGCTAACCAAACGTAGCATGCATCCACCGGGGCGTCTTCCTTCCACTTTACTCAGTCATCCTCCCACTTTACTCGGCCTTGGTGAGACCGCAACTGGAGTACTGCATCCAGTTCTGGGCGCCACGCCTCAGGAAGGATGTGGAGAAGCTCGGGAGAGTCCAGAGGAAGGCCACAAGAATGATTAGAGGCCTGGAGACCGAGACGTATGAGGAGAGGCTGAGGCACTTCGGATTGTTCAGCCTGGAGAAGAGAAGACTCGGGGGGACTTGGTTGTAGCCTATAAAGTATATCAGGGGTATACATCAGGGTTTGGGGGAGCATCTATTCACCAAGGCCCCCCAGGGGAGGACAAAAAGTAATGGGCACAAGCTGATTGAAGATCACTTCAAGCTAGACATTAGGAAAAACTTCTTTACAAGCCAAGTGCTGAGAGTTTGGAACAGGCTCCCTCCAGAAGTGGTACAGTCATCCACCCTGGTGATCTTCAAAAAACGCCTTGACGTCCATCTTGCTGGGATCATTTGATCCCAGCAGTCTTTCCTGCCCACGTGCAGGGGGGATGGACCCAATTGTAAGGTCCCTTTCAGCCCCTAACAACTGTGAAACTAAACTATAACAACCAGGTATGGCCAGGGTTTTTCCTCTGTTCCTCTCTCATTTGCAGCCTGCAGCATTTAAGGCCTAGGAGGCTCTGATTCAGAGGCGGTAGCCCTGACTCCCATTCTCAATAGCTATGGATGCCCCTTTCCTCCAACACTTTGTCTAGTCTCTTTTTTGAATCTGGGTAAACTGCCAGTTTCCACAGCGTCTGGTGGCAGTGAGTTCCACACTTGAATGACATGCTGTGTGAAAAAAAAACTTCCTTTGAAGCTTACTTACTACCTCCTCGTCTTATTCTGTGACCTCTAGTTCTTGTAGTTTTCCATCCCTTCTAAAATAGCGGTGTGGAGTGTGGAACCAGGCAGTCTGACTCTGTTTCGGCAGCTTTATGAGCCTTGATAACATGGTGATGTAATAAGCCCGGTGTAGCAGGCAAGCGAGTGTGCTGTGTGTCCCATGGTCCACTACTGTCTAGAATCAGAACTTCCTAGATGTGTGTCCTAAGTCCTATAGTGCTTGTGGTGATTCTCCCTTTACCCAAACAGATGGGGCCGGATCATTTGGGGCAGAAGGACATACTATTATGTCCCAAGTGAGGACCAGAAGTTCATGGAAGCTGTAGTATGATTGTGGTCAGTTACTTTATTTTCACAATAGATAAATGACAGCAGTGTTAAAAGATATGTGACTTTTGATGAGACTTACGATCTTACTAATTCTGTCTGTTGCGCTGTTATTAATGGAAATAGATTTGAGAAAGAAATGGCTTGTCTACACATAGGCTCCCCATGCAGATCCTTCTGCTCCACACAGACAACACTTGGTATAGTTTAACATGATCCCCTGCCAAAGTAAATTAAGGTAAATCCAGTTAATGCCCTCTAGTTCTGAACAAGAGCATTTTCAGAGGGCTTTCATGTAGTGTAGCAAATCCTGATGAAAGGTTCATTTGGATTTATTCTCCCAGGTGTTCCCATTCAGAAAAGTGCAAAGAAAGAGAATAAATTCAGACCACCTCCACAGAGCAACACTGAAGTAGCATGGACAATTTCACTTGATTTGTCAGCCTCCAAATACAAGGGTTCCTCAAACACTGCAGGGCTGAACAGATGCCTTAAATAAATAAAGAGCAAGTGGGAGGCAGCAAAGGAAAAGAGCCAAATTATCCCTGAGAGAGGGAATTAGTGAAATCCAGAGGGTGACAGGTGCAAAGCAGGAGACCCTTACATCACCAGGGGATTAAAAATGTATCATCAGATCCCTAGAATCATAGAAAGTGAAAGTTAGAAGGAACTTCAGGAGGTCATCTAATCCAACATCCTACTCAAAGCAGGACCATTTGCCTCCATTTTTCTGAGTAGGGACCTGGTCATCCCCCCTACTGGGACCCCCATAGGCCCTGTGGGAGGCACACCCAGGCCTAGGGTCAGCGAGGACCTAGTCGGGGAACTTCTAGAGGGACTGGACGTATTTAAATCAGTAGGTCCTGATGGTCTCCACCCCAGAGTGCTGAGGGAACTAGCAGAGGTTATTGCAGGACCCTGGCATGGCTTTACGAGCACTCATGGTGCTCTGGCAATGTGCCGGAGGACAGGAAAAGGGCCAGTGTGGTTCCCATTTTCAAAAAAGGGAGGACCCAGGAAACTATAGGCCCATTAGTCTTACCTCGGTCCTGGGGAAGCTTTTTGAGAAAATTATCCTGGCGCATGTCCGCTAGAGGCCAGCAGGCCAGACTATGTTTAGGGGTAACCAACATGGGTACATTAGAGGCAGGTTCTGTCAGACCAACCGGGTGGCCTTCTATGACCAGGTCACCAAATCCCTGGATGCAAGTGTCGCGGTGGATATAGTCTTTCTGGACTTTAGGAAGGCCTTCGACACAGTATCTCACCCCATTTTCTTTAAAAAACTAGGAGACTGTGGTGTCAATGCCTACACAGTCAGATGGTTCACGAACTGGCTAGAGGGCTGCACCCAGAAAGTG
The DNA here is from genome assembly GCF_030867095.1 of Alligator mississippiensis. NCBI lineage: Eukaryota > Metazoa > Chordata > Crocodylia > Alligatoridae > Alligator > Alligator mississippiensis. The sequence goes on from NC_081833.1 coordinate 25,935,222, forward strand.
GTGGTGGACGGGTCATTTTCACCCTGGAGGGATGTGGGCAGTGGGGTCCCCCAGGGCTTGGTCCTCGGGCCAACATCTGTTCAACATCTTCATCAGCGACTTGGACAAAGGGGTAAAATGCACCCTGTGCAAATTTGCAGATGACACTAAGATGTGGGGTGAAGTGGGCATGCTAGAAGGAAGGAATAGGCTGCAATTGGATCTGGACAGGCTACAGGGGCGGGCCAATGAGAACAGGATGTGGTTCAACACTGACAAGTGCAAGGTGCTGCACCTGGGGAGGAAGATCCAGCAGCATACCTACAGGCTGGGGAACTCCCTTCTCCTCAGTGCAGGGGTAGAGAAGGATCTTGGAGTTATTATTGATGCCAAAATGGACATGGGCCAACAATGTGGGGATGCAGTCAGGAAGGCCAACCATACCTTGTCATGCATTCACAGATGCATCTCAAGCAGGTCCAAGGAGGACTGGAAAAGAGCCAGTGTGGTTCCCATTTAGCATGGAACAATCCCATGCACCAGAACAAGCTGGGGGCTGACTGGCTGAGCAGCAGTTCTGGAGAAAAGGACCTGGGGGTTACAGCAGACAATAAATTGAATATGAACCAACAGTGTGCAAAGAAGGCTAATGGCATACTGGGCTGCATTAGTAGGAACATTGCCAGCAGATGGAGGGAAGTGATTCTTCCCCTCTATTTGGTACTGGTGATCCTCCACCTCTATGCGACACTGGTCAGGCTGCAGTTGGAGTACCGCATCCAGTTCTGGGCACCGCACTTCAGGAGGGATGTTGACAGCATGGAGAGGGTCCAGAGGAAGGCCACCCGCATGATCCGAGGACAGCAGGGCAGGCCCTACGAGGAGAGGCTAAGGGACCTGAACCTGTTCAGCCTCCACAAGAGAAGGCTGAGGCCCCCCATCTAGTGGCCATTTACAAACTAGTCAGAGGGGACCAGCAGGCTATGGGAGAGTCCCTGTTCCCCAGAGCACTCCCAGGAGTGACTAGAAATAACGGTCAGAAGCTGGCAGAGGGTAGATTCAGGCTAAATATCAGGAAGCACTACTTCACAGTCAGGGCGGCTAGGATCTGGAACCAACTTCGAAGCGAAGTGGTGCTGGCTCCTACCCTGGGGGTCTTTAAGAGGAAGCTGGATGAACACCTGGCCGGGGTTATTTGACCCCAGTACTCTTTCCTGCCAAGGCAGGGGGTTGGACTTGATGATCTGCTCAGGTCCCTTCCGACCCTACCAACTATGAAACTATGAAAACATCCCCACCTAGATCATCACAGCTTTGTCTAGCCAGGTCTAAAAAACCTTCAAGGTTGGAGATTCCACAACCTCCCTGGGTAACCTGTTCCAGTGCTTTACTACCCTCCTGGTGAGAAAGTTTCTCCTAATATCTAACCTAAACTTCCCTTGCTGCAGTTTGAGACTGTTGCTCTTTGTTCTGTTACTAAGAACAGTCCAGTTCCATCCTCTTTGGAACCCCCTTCAGGTAGTTAAAGGCTGCTGTTAAATTTCCCCTCAATCTTCTCTTCTGCAGACTAAATAAGCTGAGTTCCCTCAGCCTCTCCTCATAAGTCATGTTCCCCAGCCACCCCTTAACCATTTTCATTGTCCTCCACTGGACTGTCTCCAATTTGTCCACATCCTTTTTGTAATGGGGCATCCAAAACTGGACACAGTACTCCAGATGTGGCCTCACCAGTACCAAATAGAGGAGAAGAATCACTTCCCTCGATCTGCTGGCAATGTTCCTACTAATGCAGCCCAGTATGCCATTAGCCTTCTTTGCACACTGTTGGTTCATATTCAGTTTATTGTCTGCTGTAACCCCCAGGTCCTTTTTTCCAGAACTGCTGCTTAGCCAGTCAGCCCCCAGCTTGTTCTGGTGCATGGGATTGTTCCATCCTAAATGCAGGACTTTGCACTTGTCCTTAATGAACCTTATGAGATTTCTTTTAGTCCAGTCCTCCAATTTGTTGAGGTCTTTCTGAATCCTAGCCCTACCCTCCAGCATATCTATTGCTCCCCGCAGGTTGGTGTCATTTGCAAACTTGCTGAGGGTACGGTCCACCCCATCTTCCAGATCATCAATGAAGACATTGAACAAAACTGACTCCAGGATTGACCCCTGGTGCACTCCAGTTGATACCAGCTGCCAACTAGACATTGACCCATTGATTACCACCCTTTGAGCCCGATGGGCCAGCCAGTTTTCTATCCACCTTATAATACATTCATCCAACCTCTACTTCCTTAGCTTGCTTGCAAGAATGTTATGGGAAAACGTATCAAAAACCTTGCTAAAGTCAAGGTATATCAGGTCCAGTATTCTCCTGCATCCACCAAGCCAATCATCTTGTCATAGAAGGCAATCAAGTTGGTCAGGAATGACTTGCCCTTGGTAAATCCATGCTGACTGTTCCTAATCACCTTCTTCCCTTCCGAGTGCTTAGCAATGGATTCCTTGAGGACCTGGTTCATGATCTTTCCAAGGACTCAAGTGAGGCTGACCAGTCAGTAGTTCCCCAGATCATCTTTCTTCCCTTTCTTAAGAATGGAGCTAGACTGTTCCCAGTGGTGACAGATGACAGAACAAGGAGCAAAGGTCTTAGTCCGTTTATTAAAGATGGACACTATATTTTCACTTTTCCAATTGTTTGGGACCCCCCTATTCATCACAATTTTTCAAAGATAGTGGCCAGCGTCTCTGCGATCGCATCAGTGAACTCCCTTGGCACCCTTGGGCACATCATATCCAGCCCCATGGACTTGTACATGTCCAGTTTTCTAAATAGTCCCTAACTTGTTCTTTTGACACTATCGGCTGTTCATCTCCCCCCCAAAATTGTACTGCCAGGTGCAGTATTCTGTGAGCTGACCTTACCTGTGAAGACTGAGGTGAAAAAGACATTGAGTACTTCAGCCCTTTCTTCATCATCTGTCACTAGGTTGCCTCCCCCATTTATTAAAGGACCCACAATTTCCCCAATTATCCTTTTGTTGCTGACATAATTGTAGAAACCTTTCTTGTTACCCTTCATGTCCCATGCTAGCTGCAACTCGTATTGCACTTTGGCCTTCCTGATTTCATTCCTGCATGCCTGAGCAATACTCTTATACTCTTCCCTAGTTGTTTGTACAAGTTTCCACTTCTGGTAAGCTTCATTTTTGTGTTTTAGCTCATTGCAGAGTTCCCTGCTAAACCAAGCTAGTTGCCTGCCATACTTGCTAGTCTTCCTGTGAATTGGAATGGTTCATTCCTGTGCCCTAATAAAGGTTTCTTTAAAATACAACCTGCTGTCCTGGACTCCCTTCCCTTTCAGACTAGGCAGAAACATGGCCATGGAGTCATCTTCAGGAAAATCACCTAGCCATCACCTGGATAAGTTATTCTCTGAGAAGCATCCACCTAACAATTGAAGGGGGCTTGAAGTGAATTATCTCATGCCTTGACCCTGTATGAGAAGCTCCTTGGGAAGTCCTAGCCCTCTGCTGGCAGAGCCCAACTGACTGAATTTCCATGGTACTTAGGGAGGGAAATCACACCTTTTTCCCCAGCATTTTTCAGGGGAACAAAGCAATGGGGAAAGCGCCCAAGTGAACTGTGGGAGAGGAAGGGCATAGTGGGAACCCAGCCAGGAAGCAACTGCTTTGAAGAGTGAAAGAGTGGTATGACTACTCTTGTCTACCTTGGTAAGGGGTGCTTATGACACAGATCCAAGAGAAGGAAGAGCTACATTGCAAAGGAGGAAGGAGCCAGCCCTCCCACAGATGTCCTGGGACCTGTCAATGTGGCCTTGCTTGGAAACCAGCAGATTCCATATGCTTTAAGGACCTGGACCCCTTATGGGAATCCCCCAGCCCCTAAAGCAAGCAAACCCAGGGAAGAGAAATCAGTCCCCAGCAGAACTTTTGAATAAATAGGATGGGCAGGGTGAATTGTGAATGTGATTGGCTGGAAGAGATCCCAGCTGGACAGGTACCCAGTGCAACCACATGGGTCAGGGTCAGTTCAGATGAAGCTGACAAACCAACAGCCACAAGATGCCCCATAGGCAGTGGGAATCAGATAGTGGTTACTTATACTCCTATGTGCCTGGAGTCCAAGGTGCCTCATGCTGATGGGACCTAGGGAGTTGTTATCTAGAAAACCAGTGGAGGGGAGAAGGGAGATGTCCTGAGTGTCCACAGCAGCCCTGCAGGGCTGTTTGGGTGGGGGAAGGTAGCACGTGGCTCAGTGGGTGAAATCCTAGCTCGTTGAAATCAATGGAAATTTTGCCTTTGACTTTAGTGGGGTCAAGACTTCACCCCAGGCTGGATCTTGCAGCTGAAGCACAGGTGGATGGTTTCAAAGTGTGCCTGATACTGCCTAGGTCAGTTCTGTCAGCTCTAACAAAAACATAAAGCAGAGAGAGGAAGTTAGTCATGTTAGTCTGAAATCAGGCAGAAGTCAAGCTAGAGGTACACCTTATAGGCTAACTGAGTCAGAGATGCATAAGCTTTCAGGAGCCAAATCTCACTTCAGCAGATGCATAATGGAAAGGCTGTATCCCTTCTAGAGTGGAAGAGGCCATAGACCAGTGATTCCCAACAGTGTGCCAGGGCACTCTAGTGTACCATGAGAGCAAGGGAAGCATGCCACGAGTTCCCCCTGTATGAGGAGGTAAATGCCCTCCTCCCCTGTCCAGCACCTTGTGCCTGCCCCGACTACTCCAGCAGCACCTGTGGCTGTTCCTCTAGGGAATTACACTATTGCTGCTGCCTTCCCCTACTTCTAGGGATCCCCTGTGTCAATCCCCCCATACTCCCAGCATTGCACTCTGCTGCGAGCAGGTGGGGTTGGGGATGCAGAGATAGAGCTGCATTTTGCAGCCTGGCTTGTCCCCTCCATTTCTCCCATCATCCAGGAACTAGCAGAAGTGGCCATGGGGGTGGTCACCAGCATTTGAGACCCCACAAGAACAGCCTCACCAGCAGCGGTAGCCCCTGCTTCCTGAGGTACAGAGAAGGGATTGGGAGGGGAAGATTGTAGAAAGAGCAGGGCATAGCAGGGTGAGGTCCTGTCCCCGCAGCCCTTCAGTGGCACCAGCTAGATCAGCAATTTCCAGCTTTTTTAGCCTCAAGGCCCCCCTCCATTTCTATTTTGAATTTAGATGTATCTCAGTGATTTTCAACTGAGGTGCTGCAAAATTCAGAAAAGTTATGGAAGGGTGGTTTGAGGCTAGAAAGGTAGAAAACCGCTGGCAAAGAGACTAATCCTTTGTTTAAAGAAAGATCAAAAGTTTGGGAATACTGCCCTAGCCACTTTAGTCCGGCTGAGGGCACATGATGTTCACCCTCTTGAGATGTCCTTGAGATGTAGCTCCAAGGCCCCCTGCTGGATAAAGTCAGTATAAGGTTGGCACCCAGCCAGGTGAGGGAGGCCAGGACTCAGCAGCTGCAGGATCTGCACTGACTTCCAGCTGGTTTCCCAGGGGAGGTTTCAAAGTTTGGTTTTAAAGTCTATGGTACCCTGTGTTCAGGTTGTCTGATTCCAGCTGTGTAGCTGTAGTTCGTATAGACACTCAAGCTGTGCCACAATACAATTTGACCAGCCCATGCCAGGCATGTTGACATGAGTTGCCCATCACAATAAGCTGTGCAGTTCTTCATAACAAGTCTGATCCAAAGCCACCTATAGTTGGCAGACAAACTCCCATTGGTTTCACTGAACTCCAGCTCAGGTCCAACATGACCGTTCTTATTCTTTTGTATTCATGTGAATCATTGACAAAACATTTAATCATACTGACCTTACAGTTGTTGTCTTTATGATCCAGAGTCATCACCGAGTGGGCGCTTCTACACATGCAATTAATTTTCAGCAATAAACTCTGGTACAGTTAATGCTGGAGTTTATTGCTCCTGGGCACCACATTTGAACGTACACCTGGGACTGCAGCAAGTTGAGGTGGGTCAGAGCTGCCCCAGCTAGTTGGGGCATGGGAGGTCAGCCTGCCAGCCTGGTGCTGCTCCAACCCAACTCAACGTGCTGCAGAGGTGCTGGCTGGGGCATGAGGGTGTCTTAGTGCAGGGCTAGCCAGCAGGCAGCCCCCAAACTGTAGCACCCTCAAACCCCAGCCAGCTCGGTCAACATCTGCATTTGTGTTGCTGCTCCCTAAAACACTCCAGAGTAAAATAGTACTTGTATTTACAAGTACTAACCTGTGCTGAAGTTCATTAGTTTATTGCAGCTTAATAGGGCCACACGTGTAGATGTTGAGACATTTACTACACAGCTAATTAGGCAGCTCCACAGTAAACATCTCATGTAGATGTGCCCAGTAATATGAATAGAGGTGTTCCGGTCTAGAGTTAATATTTTAGGCTGTCTGCAGACTTGGAAAGGTCAATACTTCAAACGTCATCTTTGGCACCACAAGGTTTAGAACTATATTTTTAAATTTATAATTAAAGTTCAATTCTGGAGGACAAGATGCTGTCATCAGCCCTTAGCTCATTTGTTTTCTGTGAGCCTTGATAGACAGACCCACCCAGCCACCAAGCCACACGTCATCACGTCATGCTTTCTCATGGAAACTTCCATTGCATTTGGTATTGTTTTTCTGTGGCTCTAAGATAAAGGCTGTGCTGACAGAAAGCATCCCTCTGCACTTTGAGCCCAGGGAGGACCACTGAAAGAGCTCTAGAGTTTATCCAGTTCATAGATTCATAAGCAGTAAGGCCAGTAAAGCCCCTTACACATGAATACACGTGTCAGAGGATTTCACTGTAATTCCTGCTCTGTTTGCAGCTTATGAAACAGACAGACTTGTTTTGTTTGCTCTCGTCACCGAGGTCCTTCAACCGTTCTTAGTTCATAGCACTGGGCAAAGTCCTAAGTGAGAAATTGGCACTGATCTTGTGCCTGCCTGGGCAGAGTGGGTTGGCAAAGGGTACTGCTAAAGCTCTCTTCCTCAGATGACCTTATTGTCACAACTGTCTCCTTTTAACAGCCCTCATATACAGGACTTGTCATGATGACCTGCATCCCTTGACTATGAAGGGGTGTCCGTGGCCACGTAGCTGTGCCCCTGGCCACAAATGTGTATCTCTAGCCATAAAAGCAGGCCCCAAGATCAAGTTAGACAATGTGGCTTTTAAACTGCCACTGACAACTGAAAAAGTGAAACTAGGAATAGCCTCAGTGGGTACGTCCAGAGGAGCAGAAACTAGGGTGACCACCTTTTTAAAATGTAAAAGTGGGACACATGTCTAACTCCTCCCCCACCCACCTACAGCAGCACAGCCAGAGCAGAGCTGAGTGGGGCAGGGGCAGGTGCAGGCTTTGCTGCCTGCTGTCCTTGCCTCAGGAGCCCCCACCAGCCGCATGCCCCCTGCCCACCTGGCAGCAGCGGGGGGCACAACTCCATGCTGGAATGCTGCCAGCCTGCAAGGGGAAAACCAGATCCCTGCATGATGCTGCAAATCTGGGACAAATGCTGTCCCAAAGTCATGAAGCCTGGGACCGGAACTTGATGATCCCATTTTGGGACTATCCCACCCAATTAGGGATGGGTGGTCACCTAGCAGGAACGTGGGTTTCTCTGGGGACAAGTAGCAGTGGAACACCCATGCCACATGCACTCTGGCATGCAGCAGGTTACCTGAGGTGAGGTAGGGGGAGCTGCGGCCAGCAACTGTGCTGGCCCCAGCAGCCTGCCCTGGGAGCCTCTAGGAGCCCCAGCTGCAGCACTCCTGCAGCAGGAAGCCTGGCCAGCAGCTAGAGTGGACTCTGGCTGGCCAAGCTCCAGTTTTGGGCAGTGCACACTGCCACTAGGTGTGCCGCCCTGCTTTTTTTTGGTATGGGTCTTTTTGGATCTCCCCGGGTCAAAACCTCCCCCCATGCTGCAAAGTAGCATGCCTGCATGTTGTACAGTGTGTGGCACCGCAGACAGGTCTGCAGTACCACATACCGCATGTCCGCGCTCATCTGGACGCACCCTGTGGGAACATTTTCTGACAAGTCATTGTGTAGACATAAGCTACAATGACTGGAGAATTTGTGACACGGTAACAAAATAACGTGGCAGGAGGGTGAAAGATGAGCAACTGCCAAGGAAAGGAGTTTTTTATCCAGACTCTCTGTTTTTACTAACCATTTAACTCTGACACACAATGAATACTTGGGGGAAAGGATATATTTGTTAAAATCACATCATTAGGCTGGTATAATTAAGGAATCAATTAAGAAAAACCAAGAGGAAGCCATTTGATATCCCTGCTATTACTAAAGCTAACAAGCAAGCAGAAAATAAAAACTTTATTTTTCCCAAGAAGAAAATACAAAAGACCAATCTTTTGTTCAAGAAGCTGGGGGAGGAGGGAATAAAACAGTTTGCATTAGCTCTACTATTATTTTAACCATTAACAACAACAACAACAATAACAGTAATAACAACAATGGTGATGATGGTGGTGATTAAGCTCATAGCGCAGCTTCTTTGAAAATAGGCAAATATTCTTTGTACAAGAATATAGCAAAAAAAAGTTCCCCTCCCAAAAAGACAGGACAGGCAAATAGTGGAAGGGGAAGCAGAGGCACATTTAGGGAAATCAATTGCCCCATTCCCTAGCAGATCAGTGAGAAAGCCACAATTAGAAACCCAGATTTCACAGCCTGTGAACCACACACAAAAAAGATGTACATCAAGATGGGAGAAAAAGTGTCATTTCCACAGGGTGCAGGGGTTATAAAGGATTTCTGGCACATATAAGTATATTTTGATGCTCGGCACATGGAACAAACAGTGTTACTTTGAAATCATACCAGTGATGATGTCTGCTTGGACATCTCAGCTAGGCACTGGTACCCACATTTACAGCTCTGAGCCCTCAAGGATATTATACACTGAAAAGATGCATTTTTCGTAGACACAACAGCACTGTGATCCTGACCCCATTGCCCTGGGGTGGCTGGGTTCACTGCTGCGCAGTAATAAACAAGTTTATTTTTTCTTAAAGGCATGTGATTTTAGTGGGCAATTTAACAGGGTGGGAAATTGACCCTTTAATCTTGTAAGGCTCTTATGTTGCTAACAGTCATGCTTCTGTTTTCTCATTATCAGCTCCCTCAGCTGAACTGAGCTGTCTCTTATTCGATCAGACCACTGTTCCATGAGCACTCTGGTAGGGTGTAGGGTGGGAGAGAGGCAACATTAAAATCAAAGCCAAGTGCAATGACTTTGCATCATGTTGAAAATATAAAAGAATCAATTCTGGAGGATGATTTTCTTCTCAGCCTTGTAAAGTGGCTGGCTGAGGAGTAGATGTTTTAGGTTTGGTTGCCAAGGGAGAAGGAATAGGGATGGCTTCAGTGTCTCCTGCTAGTATATCCAGGAATGGATGTCTTTGTTGGAAGACCTTCCTCCTTCTCATGGGGAAGGAAAGGAAGAAGGTGATATTTGGGGTCTGTCAGCTTGAAAGTACCTCCTACACCCTCCCCACCTTATCCACTGAACAGGGGTAGAAAGCTGGCCAATTCTTGCTGCAGTCCATTCTAAAGCAAAAGTCTCCCTAGGACATGGGCAGACAAGGTTCTTTGGGTAAACCTGGTATCTTTTATTAAACCAATTAAAATAGTTGGAACAATTCTTCTTTACAAGTTTCGGGTACAAACACCCTTCTTCAGGCAGAGGGAGTGTCTGCAGTTGTTTTGTGCTCTTCCTGGATGGGAAAGAAGCCAGGAGCTAGCATGCAGGAATGCAGGTCAGTGAAAATGCAAATGTGGCAGTGAGAGTCAGAGGGGGTGAGAGATAATGGGTGAGAAACAGGTGGTGGAGTGAGGGAGGGAAATGGTGACTTAGAGATAAAATGTAGCTGGTAAATGGTAGAGAGATTACCTGGAGTATCAGATGGTAGGCAGATTATAATGTCCATTGGGCATGAGCACTCACAAATACTCAGACCCAGTGGTAAGAGCTGAGGTTGGGAAATGGATCAAACAGCCAGGGTCAAGGAGCTTGGAGCATCCTGTCCAAGAAGACAGTAGCTAGCACTTGAATAAAATCTCTTGGACAACCTGCTGACTACTGCCCCAGGTCAGCATAAGTGGGGGCCCTGCTGTCCTCAGCCAATCAGGAGGTATATAGGAGTGACCAGCCTGATGCAGCACAGCTGTAATCAACCCAAGTCATGCTCTCTGTTATACCTTCTGATAGTTTCCTCTCATTGCATCCCAACCCCACTCATTGTGTAAATGGTCCGTTGGACAATGCCAGAGCAGACAACCTGCCAAGTGCCTAGATGCCAGAACAATGAATGCAGCACAGAACCGGAATGGAATAGCACCAAAGAAACCACTGGAGATGTACACTAGTGCCCCTGGGGACGAGGTCTTAGTCATTTAGTGGCTACTGGATGGACACCCAGGGGGGCAGCATTATGTGTCTCACTAGCAGGTCTTGGGACGGATGTTTCTAAGTCCACCTCAGACTGCGTGTGCATATGAATTGCCTTTGTGCAGCACCTAAGACAATAGCAGCAATGGTCTCATCAATGCCAGGTCCCTAAGCTTGGTTCTAACTCTGTGGCTTTCCAGAGATAGGATGAAACCCAGCTGTCCTGCCTGCCTGTCCCTGACACTCATTACAGGGGATGTTTTCTTCCTACCATGGCATCCCGTTCAGTTCTGATTAACGAAAGCTTCAGAGTCAAGCCTGGGATTGCACTGAACGGTCCTGTAAGGACCGGGCAGAGGCCTACACCTTGTCCTCCAGGAACAGCAAATCGGGGGCAAAGTGTGGGAGTGGGCACTGGAATGGGAAACCAGTTAGTGAAGACTCCCCAGCTGGTGACTGTACTAGATGCATGAGTATCCTGTACATCACCATCACCAAGATGGCAGTCAAATCCTCAGGGCTGGCTGAGAGGAGCCACACTCAATAAGCTGGAAAAGCTGAATGTGGCAGGGCTGTGTTGCTAACCTGGATGAGCTGGAAGTCAGAGCTTAGCCTGATGCCTGCATGTTATCCAAAGGGGGCACTGGCTCTCTAAGGCAGGTTTGTTTATACAATCAGCTTGGAGGCACCTTAGCTTTATCTATGTGAAAGATTTATCTCTGTGACAGCCACTGGAATGTAGCTGAGCTGATGCAAGCCCTTCACGGAGACAGGCAAAGCCCCTGTAAAATTGTGATTTATGCTCATAATTACCCTGCTTGAACCCAAACTGTCTAGCTATTGCCTAACTGCAGAAGACGGTGATATCATGTAATAGCAGGGACACTCCCTCCCAAGCCAGATTTCCAAGGGTAGGTATGGACCTGCAGAAGCACGAGGTATGTGCGACGTCTTATTTACATATTAAATTGCTGTAGCCGAGCACGTAAAAGATCAGAAATGGCCCTTTGCAGTGTAGTGACCCAGTTGCACAACCCCATCACAGTAACTATGATGGCAAAAGGGCACATGCAGTAATCTACAGTTGTTGCCTGGCTTAACTATTTCAGGCAGGAAGATGAGGAGATGATCTATGATCCCCAGGGCTGTGCCTATAGAAGCCCCTCACATAGACACAGTTATGCCAGCAACACTGTGCTTTGGCCAGTAGAAATTGTTTGATTTGGAAGGGAGACTGGAAAGAACTAAGCAGGGTAAAGTGCTGGTTTGTTATCAGCAGCACACACAAAGACAGTATTTTGCTAGTGTTGAGTACAGGTGTTTCTGGGCCAGCCAACTGGTCAGAGTCTTTGAAAGTCAGCTCCAGGTAGGGCTCTGCAGTAGAGTCTGAGGCTGACCATTGATCACTTTAAGGGGCTTGGGCTGGGGACCTGAGGCCAACCTCAGAGCTTCATGCCAGGAGTGTAGGGCTGGAGTACCAAGAGACCATGTTGTGTGGAGTGATTCAGCAACTCTCTAGACCTGCAGGACACAGGATAGAGTTTGAGAAAACTGGGGATGCTTCAGGAATGGAGTGGAGGCCGGGGCTAAGAGAGGGCTGAGTTAGTAACAAGCTGACAATAGCACTAGGTCTTAGTTCATTTTCTCTTCCCCAGTTTGGTCAAATACCCAAGGCAAACGATTCCCTTCACAAAGCAAGCCACGGCAGCACTAGCACCGCCCTGCTCTCTGGAAAGCACCTCCCTGAGCCTGAGGCAGAGCCCTTGAACAGCAGGTCAAGTCCAGCGAAAATCCAGCAAGCTGGAGGAAGGTTGAGAGCATAACTCTGGAGCCCAGAATGGGGAAAAAAGGCTGCCTGTCCTGAGCTGAGACAGCGGCTGAGGAACACAGGGGCGAGGGCAGGCACACGGAGGGCTCTGTAGGTTCCTATGTCAGTAATATTTTTGGCACCAGAAAGCTGTGGGTGCACTGGCAGCCACTAGCAAGCCTTCCAGGCCTCCCTCCACCCTCTTAAAGGAGACACCCTCATTTTGGCTAACCCTCATTTGGGATGACCATCCATGCAGTCTCTCAAGCACCTCTTGAGTGCTCTCTCAGTATATTTCAATGAGACAAGGATTTCTTAGGGTGAACATTGGACCAACAAAGTAGCTGGAATAAAGTTAGACAGGGTTTTAAATGTTCATCTGTTCATTAAAACGCTTGTCCAACTTTATCCCAAAGACATAGTTGGTCCAATAAAGACATCACCCTAAGAAATCCTCCTCTCTTGCATCATTTTTAGGCTATCACAGCTACAACATTACACTTGCATTACTATATTCTAATGAGACACATCGGATCTTTCTTGTTCTCACATATTTTGGCAGCGTGGCAACCCATGTATATATCCCCATGCAGCTGCAGCTACCTGTAGCCATGTGGGGTTGTGGTCCCCAGCACTACCACCCTACAAAGAGTGAGTTGTGGATGCACATGCTATGGCCCCGTGGGCAGAGGTGCCGCACCCAGCACTTGGGTGAGGTGAGAGAGGCAGAGCCCAGGTCTGCACGCACCCAGCCATCCCAGCAAGGACAGAGGCCAGGATCACCACCCCTCGGGGCTGTCCAGGGGAGTGGCCTCTTGTGCGCTCACTGCAGCTAGATCTAGGGACAAGGCAGCCAGGGGTTATAGCGCAGACGGGGCCCCAGTCTCAAACAGTGGGAGCCAGCCGTTGTGGAAGGCATGCCACAAATTAGCCCCGCACCCTTCCTGAGTGCCAGCATGGTCCCTTTCCCCTGCCTGATCTGCTGCTCTGCTTTCTGCTCCCTGTCCAATCTGCTGCTCTGCTGTCTGCTCCCTGTCCTATCTGCCTGGTTCGCTGCATGCCCTGCACAGAGGCTGCCCCGGGCTCGTGCTCTGAGCCCGTTACTTAGAGAGGGGGCTCGGGGCTCCCCTCTGCTCCCACAGTCCCGCTTGAACGGGTCTGGCCCGGAGGTCTGGGCCCCCCCTGCAAGAACACGAGGCAGCTCTGGCAGGACCTCCCCGTGCCTCAGTTTCCCCGTGATCAGAGGACCAAAGCCTGCGGAGATCATTTACTAGACAAGGGGCAGGGCCCGGGGCTGCAGGCGGCGGCAGCTCCTCCGCCCGGCCCCGTCTCCGGCCACACCAGCACGATCCTTATTCCTTCGGCACCCTCCAGCCAAAGGGACGCGGTGCCTTTAAGAGGAAAGGCGCGCGGGCCCTTTAAGAAGAAGGGGGGGGTGCCGTCTGGACACGGAGCCCGGGACGAGCCGCGGCGCCGATCGCGGAGCCCCGCGCCGGTCCCCGCCTGCAGCCGCCGCGCGGCGCTCAGCCCGCACCCAGCGCGGCCCCGCCAGCCCCAGCGCGGCCCCGACACTTCTCCTTCGCCGCCGCCGGCCGGAGCCTGCGACCTGCGGAACTGGCTCGGGGCCGCGGGGATCAAGGGAGCCCGGGCAAAGGAGCCGGAATGCCCTAATTCCCGAGATCGCGACCCTGCGGCTGCGGCTGCGGCTGCGGCATGGGCGGGCGGCCCGGGGGCGCGGGGGCCCTGTGGGTGCTGAGCGCCCTGGGGGTGCTGCGCGGGGGCGCTCGGGCCTCGGGGGCCGCGAGCCTGGCTCCGCTCCCGCTGGGCATCGGCAGAGAGCACCGCGGCGTCCGGGCCGACACTGTGGATGTAAGTAGCCGGGGTGGCCGGGTACAGAAACGGCACGATGGACAGCGCCCAACGGAGGGTCGTCCATAGCATTTTAAGGCGCTCAGGCTGGGGTGAGCGGGTGTCATGCCATAGTGTCCGCTGAGGAGACTCTCCAGGGCGTGTGGAACAGACGTTTGATCTCTCTCCTCCGCCAAGGCAGAATCAGCCCCTTGCTGGTACTGTTGAGCGCTCCCACCACCACCAGTAAGACTTGCCCTGCTTTTAAAGCACAGCGGGGTGTCGAGCTGGAAAGGACAGCCGAGACTACACAGAACAGACCGAGAGACTTTGCAGCCCCAAGACCCATCCAGCAGGTTGTATTTTGCCTGCCCCTCCCAGGGGTTGCCGTGGGAACGCCCATGGGGACACTGGCTGCATGTTACATGTATGACATCAGTGTTAGCAAAGGAAGTGAGCCCAGGACCCAGACCCATGGCAAGCACAGAGCGTTATGTCCCTCCTTTTACTTCTAAGTGGGGGGGTCCTACCTGCTGCCCATGCTCTCCCCACCCAGGGAGAGGCCTGGACCAAAGGAGTAGCTTTTTCCAGGTTCTTGATCCATACGGGTCCTGCTGGACCCACTCTCCTCTAGGCTATGGCACCAGCCCCTCCCTGCTGATTCACCTGGCTGATTTCATAAGGCTGGCAGACGGAGGGAGCTGCTGCCAGGAATCCCATCGGCTGGTTGAGAGTGCTGTAATAACAACACCACTGAATTGTGCATTGAGTGGAAATGTCTTGAAACAGGCTGCTCAGAGCAAGGCCGCAGCTTCCCCACAGCATGCCATGGCTGGGGCATTAACAGTGCAATGGACCTCTGAGCCAGGGCTTACAGATTCCCAGGTGGGCCTGGAAGGACAGGCCCTGCGCCTGGAGCCCCTCCCTCAGCCTAACTTTTTTTTTCCCTAGGGTTAGCAACTGGGGAAAAATTTCCTGATCCCACAGGTATTTTCTGCTTGCTCAACAGACTTGTGCGCTGCTGTCTCTTCTGTTTGATTGCCGTTTTGCTGGGCAGGAAGTTGCTTTGAAACTGCTGGTACTGGAGGTGAAGTGTCTTCCTTGCAGCAAGGCAGTGGTTAAGGCTAAGCAGAGCTTTCTGTTTAGAGCTTGTCAGAGTGCTCTGAAAGCCGCATGTTTACTCCGAGGGGCTTGAAATGTGCTGTCCTGAAATGAGACCCAGGGGAGGAGTAGAAGATCCAGTTTGAGAAGGGTTCCCCAGATACAGCTCACTAATATAACCACATGACACTACTAATGTGGTTCTTGTAACTTCTCATGCATGTATTGCACTGAAGGCAGCTGCAACCTGCTGGGACGGGCAGTGCTGGAGGAGCACAAGGCATTGGGTGTAGCGCCCAGCCCACTAGTTTACCTCACCAGCATAACTCTCGTGATTCTTCCCCCACGTGTGTGGGTATAACAAGCGTCTCTGGGGACACTGAATGGGGACGACAGGGTCTGGTTTAAACATTAAGTATGTAACTGAAAATCAGCTGTAAAGTTGAGAGTCCACACTGGGAGGGAGCAGAGCACGTGGTTTCAGTGGTAACCTCTGTAGTAACTTTGAGAGAGTTGAAGTGGCAGGAAGGAAGTCAGATTGCAATCAGGCTGAGGTGATGAGTTTCTCCTTGCCTAGGTTAGCAGTGAATGCTTATATGCCATTGAAAATCCCACAGCCCATTCTAGCTGCACCCCACCCCGCCCCCTGTTAGTGAGATGTGACATCTTTCTATGCTGAACTGTGGCAGAAGACGTGCTCTGAACCTCTTGACTTGCTCACTGTGCACAGTCCTGGAAATCATTCATCATTTCACCCCAGCCAGCTTTTCATGAACCCCAGCCGAAACCTGATGCACTGAGCAGTGAGTGCTTCCTTCTGGCCTTATGTTGGAGAAGGGAATTGGAAATGATGCCAGGATCCAACAATAGATAGGAGTTTCCTTGGGGAGTTTGAGGATTTTTTTCCTTGCAATTCCCTTACTGGGCTACCCAGTGGGTTCAACTTCTGTCAGTTTTCCAGCACTGGTCAGGGCTGATTACACAAAGCTGCCTCTCTGCTATGAGACCTCAGTACAACTCCTTGTGATTTGTGATGTTATATGGCTTAAAGGTCAAACCTTCAAGTTGAAACCTGAGAGCCACAGATTCAAATCCCATATAGCCTAGCTACAGGATGGCCTCATAGGTAGAATGGGACTTAGGCAAACTGTATTCTTTTCCTGACTTTGCCTGTTAGGGAACCTCAACAAATCATTTTGCCTCTTTATGTCTTGATTTTTCCCTGTGTATGATGGGAACATTGATTAACCTGGCTGAAAATCCTTTGATTCAGTTTGTCACTGAAAACTATTCATTTGTCAAAACTGAAAGTGTTCACAACACTGAACCTCGTGACTCGAAAACTTTGGTGGGAGAAAGGGATAAATATTTTGGAGTTGTCAAAAAAATCTGTTTTTAAAGCTTGAATTTCTCCTCTTCCCCGAGACAAAAGCATTCTTCATTTAGAAATGTTTGCTGAGGTAGACTAAAGGATTTTAAAAAAGAAAAAATGGGCAAAATCCAAGGGGAGCCTCTAGGAATTACCCAAGCAAAATATTTTGATTTGATCCAAATCTGATTTTTTTTTTTTTAATTTAATTGTTGGTATCTAGAAGCTTTTTTGGTTCTTGCCCCTTTGGCTTGAACATGTTGCTCTTTTGATACCTGTAAACAGGACAAGCTAATCATTTCCTGCCCAGTTCTTAGATACCCATTCCTCCTTCGAAAAAGCACTTTGAGTTTTGCTGATAAAGAGAGCAGTCTAAGAGCTTCTGGTATTGTGTTTGTCATTCTGAACTCTGCTGCTCACAACCATTTCCCAGTGGAGACAAGGTCATCATGTGGACCCTGTTCTGGAAACCTTGTTTTCAGTGCACTGATTTCAAGGAATCTTTATTTCATCTATGACTTTTCAGGACAGCAGCAAGCCTCTAAGATACTGGATCAAACAGAAAGACAGACAAAAAACTAGAACTCTTGGTTCCAAAATGATACCTTTTATTAGACAAAAAAGATATCATTTTGGAACCAGGAGTTCTAGTTTTTTGTCTGTCTTTCTGTCTCAGACCAACACAGCTATCAAGTACACCCCTAGATCAAACAAAACACGCACGATGGGCTGGCCAACGATATGCAGAGACAACATTGTACAACAACCCTTCAGAAGCACTGCACCTCAGGAAGTGTTGGGTGTGTCCAGCTCAGTGGACCATTGATTACATCTCCTGAGTGATTCTGAAATGGTATCAGCACTGAGGTCTTTAATAAGTTTATTGAAATAGGGAATAACTAGGCTGCAAGGTGAATGCCTTGTCATGTATACAGCCCTTATCTCTGTGCTATTGTGTCTAGCTGCCAGACTGCTGTAGGGCAGTTGTGCTTTGATTACACTGAATAAGTGCTGTGTCCATACTAACTGAGAGAGCCTGGGGCTTCTCTGCGTGGGGGGTTAATTAACAGAATAGTTATTTCAGAGGAGATCCATCCTGGAGTAATTAACATGCTTCAAAGCAGAGGAAGTGTTTTTGAATTAAATCATTATTAGTCCAGAATAGTTCTTGCTTTGTTGGAGAATATGGATGAATATTCCAAGGACATTAGGTACTGCCTCTGGCACAGCAGCTTTGCTGGAGGATTACTGGTCCACATTTGGCCATTGCAACTGGCGTCCCATTTTAAGATCCTCAAATGTGTATACCTGCTGCCACCACTGTAAAGGTCAGATGCCATGTTGATGAGCACAACCCAAATACACAGCATTGCCTCCTCACCTTATGTCATCAGGAAGCTGACAAAGAGGTTGGGCAAGATTGCAAGGCCCATCTGAGGTGTAGGGGAAGGAGGAATGTATGTTGATACCCGGGAGAGCAGCTTGAGGTGGGAATACTTTGGGTCCCATCAAACTTTGTCCTGGTAGGGCTTTGGTCAGTATGCCCTGCTGAGCTGTGGCATTCATGCCTCTGTGTAGTTATGGCTCATGGCTGGTTCAGAAATCTGGGTGGGAGGTGGAGGAACCTTGCTGTGAACCTCCAGGTGTAGACAAGGGACACTGCAGGGGGAACTGCCAAAGTCCTGGCTGGGAACAGTACCCTGAGGTCCAACTCCAGCCCCTGAGTCTGTGCTGCCTGAAGGAATGAGACCCCTCAGGCATGCTACAAAGGAGCAGGCCCTGGATGATGGACCATCATTCCTCTCTCTGCTTTCCCCTTGTCTGTTTAGGTTATAAGGTCTTTGAGGCAGGGCTGATTCTCTTCTCTTTTTTGGTGCTGTGGCTGGCGTAGTAGGGCTCCACTTTGGTTTGGGGCCTGTGGTTGCTATTGTAACACAAACAATACCTAGCTCTTATGTATCGCATGTTGGGTCACTGTCATTATCCCCATGTTACAGGTGGAAAACCTGAGGCACAGGGCAGTGAAGTGACTTGCACAGGGCAGTGAAATGACTTGCTCAAGGCTGCTCAGCAGGTCCATGGTGAAGTTGGGAAGAGAACCCAGGTCTTTCAAGTCTCTGTCTAGTGCTTTGCTCACTAAGCCCCACTGCCTTCTAATGATAACCCTGAGACTGGGCAACCCTTGGCTCAGCATGTGCCACTCAGCAGTGAGTCTCCTTTAGCCATTTGATTTCCAATTCAGATTGCCAAAGAGTGATCATCCCTGCCTGGCCTTCCTTGTGTTGGTGCCTAGAGCCAGCTCTCTCTGACCTATTGCCTGTCATTTAGTGCTGGGAGGTGCGGAAGCAGAACAGCTCGCAGTGGTGCTCCTTCATCCGCACCAACCCTGACTGCCAAATTGATGGTGGCTTCCTCGACTACCTGGATGGGGTCTTCTGTGTCTTCCCCTCAACACTTCTACCGCTGGCCGTGACGCTCTATGTGAGGACTGGGGGGATGGGATTGTCACCCTGTGGGATGCTCTTGGTGGGAGGTCAAATGGGGAAAGCCCAAGGGAATGGGAGTGATGAATGCTTGTTCAGGGAAATCTGGAGGGAGAAAGCTACTTGGAAGGCAGCAGGAAAGTGAGGACAGGCCATGATGCATTACATGGAGCCCCAGGAGAAGGACGCTGCCAGGGATGGAGTGAGCAGGGTAACCTAGGTTGGGCTGAGGTCATACAGATGTGGCAGAGGGTCATTCAGGGGAGCGGGGTGAAGAGAGTGGGGGTGCAGGGCTCTTTATCCAGCCCAGACCACTTGACTTGATTTCTAGCTTGGTAGGAAACTCTTTCTATGGTGGTTTCTTGGCTCTCAGTAATGACCATCCCCCTTCCCCTGCCCTGGTTTTGGGGAGATTGCCCAGAAGCCCTTGGGATCTCTTTTTAGCTCTTAGCACCGAATTGCTAATTCACTGTTGGGTTATTACAGGCGATGTGGCTGCTGTATCTCTTCATCATCCTCGGAGTGACGGCTGAGAAGTTGTGAGTATCTGTTCAGAGTGACCAGGAGCAAAGGACATCAAAAAAACCCAGAGTCTTGACCTCTGTATTCATGGCCATTTCAGTTTCCCTTGATCTGGCCTGTGCCACAAGGTTTTGGTGATGGGAGTAGTCTCTGTCACCACCTATGTGCTGGCATCCACATGTACATTAATGGACGTTGGCGGAGCTGAGCCTTTTACAGTCAAAACACCTCCCCAAACATTGCAGGCTCCCAGTCGACACACAGCTGCCAGCAAAATGCCAGCCTGGATGCAGCCCAGCAGTTGAGTTGGCAGCTGTGTGACTTGGGCACCTCTCCATGGCTTCTGCTGAGTCACCCCCTTGCATGATGAGAGCACTGGTGAAAGCAGCTGAGTGTGTCCCTGCTCTGCTGATATTAGCCACAGTGGCAACTGCATGCCAGGAAACCTTGTAGGAGAGGACTGGGCTGTACGGTCAAACTGCCTGACCCTACATTGTGGGGCTGCTGCCAACCACTGCTTTGCCAGAGCTGGAAACACAGTGCAAGGCAGCAGGAGGGGTTTTTCCTTCTGGTTTAGTTCCTCTCCAAAGGATGGGAACTAAGCTGTGTCTAGATGAAGGCATTCTGCCAGCAGAGCTAGGTCAGTGAGGGGGCATGATCAATTTTACAATATATATCAGACCTCAAGGGCCTGAGTAGTTACCTTCAGAGGTGTCGGCTTTGGGAGAGGTCACAAATGAAATTACTTTGATGGCTAAGTCCAGGATTGGGTATTTAGGGACCAGGCTTCCACTGTTTGATCAGTATCTGTTGGTTTACATTACAAAGCCAGTGCACAACTAGGAGGATGAAGGAGGGGGTGCAGGTCAGGGAAGAGGGGCACTGGCAAAGCTGTGTATGTTGGGAGGCTGGGACTGGAATAGCAGGGGACTGTAGGTCAGGATTGAAGCCCATTATGAAGAGAAGAGGAAACAGTTTGTCCAGTGATCCCTGTTCTGTACAATACAATCACTTCTGCCCATTCGTTGGCTCTGGGAATGGGGATTATTACCTACTTGACTTTTTCTTTGTCCTCTCTCTCTCTCTCCAGCTTTTGCCCCAATCTATCGGCCATCTCCACCAACTTGAGGCTGTCCCACAATGTAGCAGTATCCTTCCAGTAGATACCTTTGCAAGGAGGCAGGGCTGGGAGAATGGGCAGTGCAAAAGGAGCAGGAAGCTTCATCTGCACAAAGAGGGATGGGGGCAGGGAGTTGCATACCCGGAGCAGCACGGAAGCTGCAGGGGAGGATGTGGGGGAAGTGAAAGCAGCCTGATGTGCTGGGACTGTTCTGAGGGCCACACGGGCTGTTGTCATGGCCTTTGGATCCTCCAGATGCCTAGCTGCCCTGTGGTATTAAGAAGAGGGGGTATTCACTGTATCTGGGAATATGTGCAATGCCGCGTCTAGTAGCTACCTTGTATGTTTCCACATCCTGTTTCACTTACTGTCATTGGAACTGAAACATTTGCTACCAGAGCCTAAAAAACATATCCCCTAGCCCAGGACTGAACCTACAAGTTAGGAGCTGGCATGAGAGACTGGGAGCAGGGGCTGGATGGACTGCCAGACTATTGCTGGACAGACTGTTGCTGTTCCCCAGCTTTGGGAAGCTACAGCCAACAAGTGCCACAAAGGAGCTACTGGTAACTGTTGCTTAGAGGGAGTTTTCAAGAGCTTGTGGGGCTGGTCTGACTCTGCTCCCATCACCATCAGAGGAGCTTTGCCATTGACTTGAGTGAGAGAGAAGCCAGGCTGGTGCTTTCAAAAACCTTGTCTGCTGTTGTAGATGCTGCTCTGAGCAGGGAATGGAGCCCCCTGGGTCTGTCTTGCTACAGCAGTGTCACTCTCCGATCACTTCTCAACATATTTGTCATGCACTGGAATGCTTCTGAAGGAGGGCAGCAGACTCATGACCATTTTACAGATGGGAAAACTCGGTCATGGGGAAGTGGGATGTCTCAAAGGTCACCTAGCAGGCCAGTGACAGCAGAGAAGGGAACCCCTGGCTCCTGATTACTGCGCTAGATCGAAGTCCTGCCCACTAGCTCCCACAAGCTAGGCTGTCCCCGTGAGGCTTGCTCAGCAAGGTGGCAGGAGCAGGCGGTGGCCCTGTAGATGTGTGCCCAGGAGCCTCTGGGAGGGAGGTCAGGCCAACCTGGCCAACCCTTCCTTAACATTCCTCTCCATGGCGTCACTTTCCTCGCCTTTGGGAATGGCGCTCCAGATGTCTTCAGTGCTGTGGTGGCCTTTTCTGACCCCAGGACTGCGGGGCTGGCAATCGGGGCCCTCTTTGGTATGAAATATTCCCAGACACAGCACTGTCCCTCTCCCAAGATACCTCATGTGCTTGCTGCCCCCACTCTGTCTGTAAGGGGGTGGCTAGGCATGTCAGTCCTTCTCCCCTGCCTATGCCTTTGTCCCCTGCTGCGTTTCCCCTATGTCCATGTTGGGGTGAGGAGTTCAGAATACCACTCATGTGCCAGGCTTCTAAGAGCAGCCTCCTCATCACTCCTGGCAGGTCTCTAGCTGCCTGCGGTGGGAAGTGTGCCCTGGCTTTTCTCTCCCCAGTGTCCATCTCTTCTAGAGAGGATGGCCTCCTTCAACTTAATTGTTGGGGCTGCTGTGTGCCTTGGCCAGCAGGAAGTGCTCTGTAACCAGGATGTCTCACTGGGTCCTGCCAGAGCGCTGTGACATGGCTGGTCACCCCCTCCCCATCCCACCTCACCTCACCCAGATTCACAGCACTCGCCCTCTGTCCTGTGTCTCAGGCCTACCCAGGGCTCCAGGTTCTCCTTCCTCCAACCTGTCCAGGTGTGTCCAGGGGGATGGGGAGCAGGGAAGCCATCAGTTGAGGTCCAGGGTGCCAGATGAGGGAGCCACCTGCAAACCAAACACCGACCCTGCCTGACGGTGTCTGTCCATAGGTGCTGGCATCTTCGTGACCACCGTGCTGGCTGGTGGGATTGCCCTGGTGAAGCCCTTCACAGCAGCCTCCCGGCCATTCCTCAGGGATGCCATCTTCTACATGGTGGCTGTCTTTGTGACCTTCTTAGCACTTTACTTTGGGAGCATTTCCCTGCCTTGGGCTCTTGGTAAGTCACGTCAGCCAGTTGTGAAGGAGGAGCAGTAGGGACATGAGGGAGCCACTGGGAATAGCTTACCCTGGTGGGAGTGCTTGGAAAGGACTGCTGTAGGGGTAAATAATGGGGTTGTGGAAAGGCAACTGAGGGGGTACAGGGAAAGCCTGCAGGCAGAGCAGACAGATGGAAAAGCCAGAGAAGTCTCCACCTCTGTGTTGCTCCATGGTAGGCTACCTCGGGCTGTACATATTCTATGTCTGCACTGTGGTGATCTGCACCTGGATCCACCGGAGACAGCGAAGGGAAGGGTCATCCACTTCCAGTTCCAGAGAACCAGGTAAGAGAGCTGCCAGAGGAGAGCTCCAGCCTCACGGGACTGGCCTGACACTGTTTACCCTCGCAGGTGACCTGGCCCCTCATGGTCTTTCTGTGGCCCCATTGCCCTCTTCTCTCTCCCTGTAGAGCTTGTGACAGAGTCTGAAAATGGTGGTTCCACCTCAAGCATGAACGGTGCAGATTTTGGTAGGTCTTGCCTTGCGCATCAGGCTTAGGATGTACACAGCTTCCTCACTACATGGCATGAGGCAGGGTCTAGTGGGTGGAGAGCACTGCTGGGACTGTAGTTGTTCACTCAACTGCCATGGTCACAAGTTTTGTTGGGAGTCTGAAGAAACAATGGGCATAGAGAATGAATTTTCCTTCTGTTTTGGAAGGACTCGGCACTGGGCTCCATTGATGGAGCCAGGTGAGGGACAGATACTTACCTGCATAGCTATTGACTTGGAGAAGCAGACTCCCAGAACACTTGGTGTAGTCAGGGAACAATTCCTGACTGGTTAAACAAAGAACAGGGCATGGGCTAGGGAATGGCAGCTGAGGATGGCACTGGGGGACCCTAGGGGCCTCTGTAGACTGTGGACCCATGAAGCTAAAAAAACACAGCAGCCCTATGTCCAACTCAATCTTTGCTCGTCTCAAACAGGTGAAGAATATCGACCCCTGCTCCCACATGAGGAGAAAACGCTCCACATCCTGACCAAATCCCTGAATACCCTGGATTACAGAAAGTGGAGGAGGAAGCCCTGTTGCTGGAGACTCTTCGAAGTTTTTAAGGTAGCTTGGTTGCAGCCTTGTGACATTCCCTTTTTGTGATGTGGGCAGCTGGGCTGTGTTCCTGGCTGCAGACTGAGGCAGGCAAGTAACATGGGAGACCAAGGGAGCAGAACAACCTGGTTGTGTCTTAAAAAGAATAGGCCCATCTAGATGGGGATGGGAATTGTTCCTTCCTCTCTACCTGCCAACCCTGATACCAAGTGGAGAAATACCCATGATCACAGTCCAAGGGCTCTCTGTCTCACTGAGCAGGACCTGGCTCCAAGGCCAGCATCTCAAAGGGCAGGGAGATCCTGGAGCACAGAAGCTAGAGACCTTGCTGTGATGCCAGGAGCAGGTCCAAGTGCATCAGACATCTCTAGAGTATTGTGGCAAGGGAATGTTGCTAGGACAGGCTAGGAACATGACTGTGAAGCTACTGAACCTGCAGGCAGGTCTTTTGGACCCGACCTTAGCTGTGAACTGGTAACACCAAAGTGAGAGGCACCAGCTCACAACCTTCCTGGTCTACCTGGTCCTCTAGGGAGAGAATTGGCTCTCCACATTCTCTAGCATCCAGACCAGGTCCAGGGATGCCAGGAGTGGTTCAAACTGCTCACCCCACAAAGAACATGCCAACCAGGAACAGGCCAGGGCATAAACAGTGGCCAGACCCGTGAGACTGGACTACTGAAAGCACCCAGTGTCTATGGTCCAACACCTGAATAAATGGCCTGGCATGTTCAGAGGTGGTTTTAAGCACTCTACCCCGTTTTGAGAACAGGCCATTCCTGAGCTATTGGTGTAAGACACTGGCTGGGGTTTTGTGGGGATCATGTGTCTGACAACCTGGAGCAAAGATGTGGAGTGCCATTGGTGAGCATGTGGCATCGGAAGGCGAGGGATCTGTAACTAGGGGGGAGGGTACGTAATGTGTCTGTACAGGAGGGGGGAGTTATGGGGGTGGCTGTTGTTGCAAGCCTGACCCCTACAGCCATCTGTTCCCAGATGCCGATTGAATTTGTGCTGCTGCTCACCGTTCCCATCGTGGACCCTGACAAGGAGGACCGGAACTGGAAGAGACCGCTCAACTGCCTGCATCTAATCACCAGTCCCCTGGTCTGCATCCTCACACTGAAATCCGGTGCCTGTAAGAACCTGATGTTCACCCGGTGCCCTTCTCTGGCCCCTACCTGTGCCCAGGCATCCTGCACCCAATGCCCAGCAGAGCACAGCTTACTACTGGCTTTGCAGTGGGAGCTGCACTACACGGCTCCACTGGCCTCACAGGTGCCTGAGGCTCAGGTCATTACAGTTGCCACCCCTAGGAGTGCAGCCATTTCAGGACTGATCCTCAGCCCCTGGACACACTTCCTCCTCACCAAAGGGTGGGGGGGAGGAAGCTGGCCAAGAGCAGCTCTGTGATATCTGTGGCAGGGTCCTACTGAGCCTTCTGCTGCCATGGGTAAGAGGAACTGAGCACTCTGCAGGCTCCCGCTGGGTGTGCCTGGGAAGCAGCGGCCATATCTGCTCAGCAGAGAGCAAAAGCAAGAAGAGCGTTTCTCCCTTGTCTTTCATGGGCATGTAGCACTGCTGGTAGCTGGCTGCTGCTCTTTCCCCTCCCCCTCAAGGGGGGCTGCATTTTAGTTCTGGGTGAAGTCCTCAGCTGGTGTCCCAACCCTCACCAGGGGAGAGGGAAGAAGGCATGCACTTCAGCACGTGCTCTGCTTTGGCTGTCCTTGCCAGCAGAGCTACCCCAGGGAGCCAGCACAAGCTACATTAACTTGTACCAAGGCCTGTTAGGATCCTGCCTAGCTCCAAATTGGAGACCTTGAGCCCCCTCTGCATACCTTGGATAAAGAGCAAGCCCCCCGATTGATCCCTGAGGCTTGCTGAGGGCTGTTGGTTTGTACCATGCCAGGCTTGACCTGACCTGAGGCACTCTGTGTACTGACATTCTCCCTTCCCCATCTCTCCCTCCTGCAGATGGACTGTACAAAATCCAGGGTGTCTTCCCCATCTGGGGCATGGTGATCCTGACTGGGGCTTTCCTGGCCCTTGTCATCTTCTTCACTACAAAGAACAGGGAACCACCCAAGTACCACTGTGTAAGAACCTATCGTGACAAGTCCCCTCCCCTTCCCACCTAGTCCAGCCCTGTGCAACCCCTCCCTACTCACCACTCCCGTCTGTCCAGTGCTGTGGCAGTGCTGTCCCCTTCCCATCCAGTCCAGCTCTGGGAAGAGCTAGAGGCTGATGATGATCAGATGGTTCTCATCAGCTGGGGTCCTGAGGCTGCCCTGATGCCTCCAGCTGCCTTTGGGGAGAGGCTGGAGTCTGATTCGCAGCTTGGCCAACATTGAAGCATCGGGGAGGGTGGGTGGCCTTGCCAGGGCCCCTAGTTTCCCCAGCTATGGAGCTAGGGAGCTGGATCTCTCAGGTGCCCCAGACACATGATTACACTGCGGTGCCCCTGCTCTCTCCCTGACAGCTCTTTGCCTTCCTGGGTTTCTTGGCCAGTGCCATGTGGATTAAAGCTGCTGCTACTGAGGTAGTCAACATCCTACGGACCCTGGGTGTGATCTTCCAGCTGAGCAACACTGTGCTGGGCCTGACACTGCTGGCCTGGGGGAACAGCATCGGTGGTGAGGGGACGTGTGTGTGTGTGTGTACAGTCCAGATGTGGTAGAGCCCAGATGCCTAGAAGTGGATACTGAGGAAGACGACATTGTGGATCCTCCCTGGAGAACAGGGAACAGCTTGGCCCACCAGTGGCAGTAGCTTTGTGACCCTTATTGCCACCAGTGGCCAGAGATTCAGACATCTTCACCACTGTCAGCTAGAGAACCCACAGCTCTGTGCTGCCTGGCTCATGGCTCTGGTGCAGGGTGGGGTGGGCTCACTTCCTTAGGTAGAAACTTTATCCACTTTGGTTCTCTCCGTACCACTGCCCCTCCTTTCCTCGTCTGGCAACAGCATGCAAGGCTGATTCCCAGTCGCATATGCTGGGCTGCAGGGCAGAGAAATTGCACATCGATGGCTGTATTCGATACACATCGATGGCTTGCTATTCTGCCCCCTTAACAGTCGCTGCTATATGGAAACATGTTGACCTGGAGGCTAGGACAAGCAAGCTGCTTCCAGTG
The DNA here is from genome assembly GCF_030867095.1 of Alligator mississippiensis. NCBI lineage: Eukaryota > Metazoa > Chordata > Crocodylia > Alligatoridae > Alligator > Alligator mississippiensis. The sequence continues at coordinate 25,962,100 of NC_081833.1, forward strand.
TCTTGCTGAGGATCTCCTGGGGGCTGCCACTATGTCAGGGTTTGCCATCACAGTTGGCCAACGCACACTGCATCCAACCCAAGGAGACTCCTGTAGGACGTCCTGTTAGGCATGTAGCTGTGCCCCTGTGAAACTGGCAGCTGAAAGGACTGCAAAGTCTCTCAGGAGCCCAGTTCCCAACCACAAAACCTTTCATCTTCCACAGATGATCCAATTTCACCACCTGAGCTTTCCTGGGGCAAATGTCATGAGCTGGGAGGGAGTTACCTGTCCAGAGGGGCTACTCTAACATGTTCTTTGTCCCTTGCAGACACGTTCTCAGACCTCACCATGGCGCGGCAAGGATATCCCCGCATGGCTTTCTCTGCCTGCTTTGGGGGCATCATCTTCAGTATCCTTTTAAGCTTGATCTGCACTGGACAACCTCTTCATCTGAGGCAGAGCAGCCGTATAGACTGGTTGGGGCTACAGGAATCTTGGCTCCTATGCCTAGCCCTGTCACAGACCTGAATTGACTTTAGCCAGTTCATTTGCCCCTTGTGTCTTTTGCCTCTCTCTCTCCATACCATTTATCCTGCTTTGAGATCCCTGGATAAAAAGTGGTAGAGAAGAGCTAAGTGGTGTTATTCAACTTGAAGCTGAGGAATCTGTTGCTGATTAATTCTGTAGTGGCAAAAGATGGGATTGTATGAAGCCCCAATTTTCCCCCCTGTAGATTTAGATCTTCACATCTCCCCACTGAGGGCAGATCAGCAGGGTCTGTTCAGGACTCTGTGCATAGAGGGTGCTTTTGTAGGTAGGATTGCAGGAGGTATTAGCCCTTTGTTTCCAGAACAAAGGCCAGATCAAAGAAGAGGATTCTGGATGGGATTAAGTTGTCTTGGCAGAATGGTGTGGAAAAACTTCAGTAGCCATGATTGTAACTTGCCCTTCATCACTGGGTGCATCTACACATGCGCTTTACTGCAGTTGACCAATTAGCTCCACAATAAAGTGTCACAATCTACACATGTGCTCATTTTAGGATGCAGCAAACTAATCAACTCTGCTGTAAGACAGTACTGCCCTAGTAGTGTCCTACAGCAGTGTACTTGCATGCTTTCAAATGCACATGTAGACTAATCAGGGCTGGCTAGGACATGAGGGTGCTACAGTGCAGGAGCTGCCTGCCCTCATGCCCCAGTCATCCCCTCTACTGCCTGCCACCACCTGAAACCCAGGGCTGACCCCCCCCACTCCCCACAACGCCAGGCCCCCTGCTTCGGGTCAGCTGCTCCCAGGCATGTCTTCAAGTTCCCAGATATGCCTTCAACCCAAGACCACCCCAACTCAAATTGCTGCAGTCCTGGGCACATGTGAAAACGTTATGCCTGGGAGTAGCCGACTCTGGCACAAATTGCACCAGAGTTTATTCAGGGGCATTAATATCATGCATTAATGCACCCACCGTATAGAAAGTTAGCCTTAGGGTCTGGCTTAGAACCTAAATCAGGGCAATTGGTGCCTATGCTGCATGCACTATCCTACACTGTTTCCATGGACATTTAGCAAAAGGATCATGTTCACCTATGCTCTGACTTGCAACTCCAAGTAAGGCAGGAACACAGGAACATTGCATTCAGGGACTCTAGCTACGATGCTACAACTGTAGGATCAGGAAAGCCCTCTTGTCCCAGGTAACCCGATAGGTGCTCAGATACCACATCAGAGCTGCCAGTTACTGCTGCTGAGAAGAGGAATGATCATCATCCTCAGTAGCTGTAGGTCTGCTGTCATAATGAATGAGCAACATGTTCCTGGACAGTAGCCTTGTCTCTGAGCCAGCAACTAGCTCTGCCACATCTAGGCCTTCCAGCAGTAGGACCAGCGTGACCAGCATCTTTCTCTTGCTCCTCTTTAAACAGCTTGTATGAGGTAATCCCATTTTTTAGCTGTGAAAATCCAATTGTGCTTTGCCCCAGCTGCTCACCCTCGTGGCTAGTTCTGTGTCCTGCAGGGTTTATTGTTCCTGAACTTGGCTGCAGATATCCTGGTTGGAGTGGGGTTGGGCTGCTTACTGCAGATGACAAGCAGCCAGTCTGTGGTAAAGGTAAGGCTGCCTGCAAGACTTAAATTGCACCTGTCTGTGAGGAAGAGGGAGACTTGTTTGGATTGTACTTACCTCCTCTAAGCAGTGTTAGATAGCATGGGGAAATGTGTCTATATTAAAGCTTCCACCATGACAGAGGGGGGACAGTGAAAGGCTGTTTTCCCTCAGGGTGTGAAGTCAACACAAGTCTATTTAACAAAAGCAGATGAAGTTACAGCTGAAACAGGAAGGGGAGGCTATTTCTACAAGTTAAACAGTGCCTGGCATTTGCTAGAGGGATCATAGTGGCCAGTGTGTAGAATCCCTTTTCATGGAGCCTGGCACAGTATCTGTTTCTGGCAGTTGGATGTGGTGTGGAAACAGAGATCAGTGGTGTAGTTTGTATTGTCAGCCTTTCACTAGATGGTACCACTTGCTTCTGGCCAACAGAATAAACAGGGACAGTGACAGTGCTGTTTTTAATAAGTGATAAAAACTCACTAACTCTTGTCTCCCTTCTCAGCTGGAGCCAGATGGCCTTCTAATGTGGATCCTGGCTGGGGCGCTGGGGCTTAGCTTAGTATTTTCCTTTGTGTCAGTGCCAGCACAGTGCTTCCACCTGGGCAAAGCATACGGCATCTGCCTCCTCATCTACTACCTGGCTTTCCTCACTGTGGCTTTGCTGACAGAATTCAAGGTGATTGAGCTTACCACCCTCTGAAAGCAGTGCTGTGAGAGGATGTCCAGTCACTTGATACCACCTACAATGAGGAGCTTGGGATGAGTTTCAGAGCTCGCAGGTCTCAGACCGAGTTGCTAGTCATGAAGAAGCAAGATCTGGAGGTGGGGAAGTCCAGTCCTTGTGCTGCCATTGCCGGATGCTCAACTGGCAAGTGTTTTGACATTCCCTGGCTGGACCCATTCAGTTCCTTCTCCAAATCACTGAAGGACACCCCACCCGAAGAGGACTCGGACCAAGTAACCTATCTTCCTTGTGAACACACCACCAAACCTAGCATTCATTTTCCTATCCTGAAGGCATTACGACAATCTGAATTTACTGCTAAGATGTAGCACGCTTTGGATGTTAAGCCAGAAACAACCCTTCCACCCCGGGGAACTAGAAGCTGATTCAGCAGGGGAAAACAAAACAATGCTGCTCAATCCACACATCCTCCAGCTCAGGGGCTGCCCAACCAAATAAGAACTGGGAACCACATGTCAAGCCATCTCGCTGGCACTCCAGTCAGTATTAATTGTTCCCATTCATTTTTTATGGAAAGGGATTGGTCAGAATAGGAACCATTTTTAAAGAGACTGTTTTAAAAGGAAGGTTTTGAACAGGGATCATTTTTAAATGACTGTGGTCCTCAGAGGAATTTTGCAACTGCACAGAAAGGAGTTTTACACACAGGAAAATTACGTTTTTATAGTTTTTTATTCCTTCCATTGATTTTATTTCCTCCTTCCCTTTAATACCTCACTCCAGCTTCCCCTGTGGAGAACAAAGCAATCAGTATTCACTTCACGATAATGCAAACTTGTGAAATAACTGTTTCAGTGCAACTTTGGGCATGTTTTCACTATACAAAGGGTATGTTCTTAACTTGGGTTAAAACAGCAGCAAAGAAAGTAACGTGGAATTAGGCACTTGAGTTCCCATTCAGGATCCCCGGTATGTCAATGTGAATATTTTCTCTATGGGGAAATACTTGGTACTCTATTGGTTTACACACACAACCTTTTTGCCTTTGGAATCCGAGGCTCAGATGCTGTATGAAAAAGTCAAATAAAACACAAGTCAGTGATCTTTACCTGGTGTCCAGTGCTAATACAGTGTATAGCACAATGGACTCTTGGTCCATGACAGGGGTCTTCTAGCAGTCACCGCAGTACAAATAATACTGAATAAACAGGGTTCATCCATTGTTGTTGTCTGGATTTGACTTGAACAGTCTGCAGCAGTATTAAAATACACGAGAGCAGAACATGCAACAGGGTGGTGCCAGAAACAGGCCAAATGTCACACCACACAGCACTAATTACACTGAAACTGGCTTTAGTGCCAATGGGAAGAGAGCAGTCCTCTTTTGATTTAGTAAGAGATTCCTAAAATAGCAGCCACATACGGAGAAGTCTGTCATTAAAAAGATTTCCCCCCCCCTTCTCCTGCTCAGTACAATTTCCACTGTCAGGTTTTTTCAGTCCTGCATCAGCACACAACTGCATACACTAGTCATCTTTCCTTGTGTAACAGCAGTGGCCGGAAGCCTGGCAAAATCAACCAGTCAGACCACAGGCAGCGCAAGCTGAAGAAAACAGGAAGCAGGGAAGAAATGGTTGAGCCGAGACAGAAGCACTTTTCCAAAGGGAGGAGTCCCAGCTGCTTCCACTGCTTGAAAATTAACTGCACAGTTAGAAACTGTCAGATCCCAAACGCTCACAAAAAACAGAAATTTAAGAGTGATATTTCAGGACATTTTTGGAAGCATCTGACTAGGGAGCCTAGAGATCATTTTAAAAAATGACTGAAGTGCTTGGTTTTTCTCTCAAAGTCAACAGGATTTGGGGTTGGCAGTCATTTTTATAGATGTGACTTAACTGTGTTTGAAAATATTATGTTAGTTGTCAAGGGACAGAGTGAGGTCAGAAAGAGATCTGGGAGTCATCACTGATTCTAAAATGAACATGGGCTGCCAGCATGAAGACACGGTCAGCAAGGCTAACCGCACCTTGTCATGCATCCACAGGTGCATCACAAGCAGGTCCAAGGAGGTGATCCTCCCCCTCTATGCGACATTGGTCAGGCTGCAGTTGGAGTACTGTGTCCAGTTCTGGACACCGCACTTTAGGAGGGTTGTGGCCAGCATTGAGAGGGTCCAGAGGAGGGCCACTCACGTGGTCAGGGGGCAGCAGGGCAGGCCCTACAAGGAGAGGCTACAGGACCTGAACCTGTTCAGCCTCCACAAGAGAAGGCTAAGGGGGGGATCTAGTGGCCATCTATAAACTTACTAGGGGGGACCAGAGGGGAATGGGCGAGACCCTGTTCCCCCAAGCGCCTCCCAGAGTAACAAGGAACAACGGCCACAAGTTGATTGGGATTAGGTTTAGGCTAGACATCAGGAGGCGCTACTTCACAGTCAGGGTGGCCAGGATCTGGAACCAGCTTCCAAGGGAGGTGGTGCTGGCTCCTACCTTAGGGGTCTTTAAAAGAAGGATAGATAACTACCTAGCTGGAGTCATATGAGCTTAAACATACCAGGGGTCATATGAGTCCAGTATTCATTCCTGCCCAGGGCTGGGGGTCAGACTTGATGATCTGCTCAGGTCCCTTCCAACACTACATCTATAAACCTATGAGGTCGGGGGAGAAATCTTGGCAAGGGAGTGCACAAGATGTAAGATTACAGGGCAAACTAAGGATTTTGAATGCCTCAGTAGTTAAAATTACTACAGCTTTTAGAGTTAGATGTGTGGAGGGTTCAAGTGCTAGCATCTGCCATCTGATGCAGTATGGAAGAGTCTCCCCCAATCCTGCTACTCAGATTTGGTAATAATTCAACCACAGATCAACTCAGTTCTTCAATGTAGGAAAGAGAAGTAGAGGCTGCTGTCATTACAAAGCAGAGGATGTTTTTATTAGTGTGCCAGAAAATCTATAGAACCATGTACAGACATGTCCATAAAACCATTTATAAACAAAACACCATCGTACAAAATCCTACCATACTTCCTCCCTTGTCCCTACAAAATGATTGTCTTCTTGGTTAAGAGTAAGTCTCTGTCTACGAAGGGTACGTGGAGGACAATTAGAAGGGGATGCCCCGTACTCAAACTTCCTTTTCCTTTCAGACTAAGTCATTTGGAAAAAGTAACCTCTTCGAACCTTATAAGTTCAAATAATACAGTGCATAATTTGGGGGCAGGTCAGTTTTTCAGCAATAAAGTCATGGAAAGCAGGTGTGGCAGTTTAGCTCCAAAACAGATCTCAGAGCATCAATGTGAATCCTTCAGTTCAAGGCTCTTATGGAAAAAAACTTGCCTCATATTAAGCAGGCAAATCCATGTTTCATACAGCTCAAAGCCGTTAGCTCCTTTCCCACCCAGGAGTGAAAAAAACCCTTCAGTGATCAATAAGAGAAGAGTGGATTTTCCCACACTGCCAGATTTGATTTTAACCTGTACAATTCTGGCACATTCCATCCTGCAAGAAACTGAGAAGGGGAAGCTATATACTTCCATAGCATCCAAAAATGACTAATGGAGTGTAAAACGCTGGCACTTGGGAGTCCATGTGTAGATGTGCTCAAGGATGTTCATTACTTAGTGATCTGGGTGTGTTTGGACACCAGTCCCATTCTTCACAATTAAGCTCAGAAGTAATTGATAACCCTACAATCCACTGTACCCATACAGAACGTGAAGACATTGAGCACCCAGATGAAAGAATTCAACAGTGCAGCACCAAGGATAGGTTGCACGCTCTGGATACAGGTGAACCGACTACTGTGTAGACCACCCATCCCTTAAACTGATCAAAATGTTTCTGTCCTCTACACATGCAGGAAATTTTCAAAGGACATGTGCTTTAGTCACTCACAAGTCACTGGGACTTGTGCTTTAAGTCATTAAGGCACAGTTGAAAATCCCATCATGGTTCTCAGTAGCAGCGAGACAATGGCATCTAGATGTCCACTAGAGCCACGCTGTGGAAATCTATCACCCCCTTCCCAGTACACTCCACATGTTCTTTAGTTTAGGGCAGGTGTCTTCAGCCAACAAGTGATTGCATCTGGCCTGTGCAAAGCAGCATAATTGGGGTAGATGACAGGCTCATCTCCCTTTGCTGTCCAGTTATAGTTTTTTTTGCAATGCCACTTGCTCTCTCTCTCTCTCTCACCCCCTTACTGCAGCCACCACTTCTTTTACCAAATTTGTTGCTTGAGGCAGTTGGTGACAGGGGCAAAGGGTGGAGGCTGCAGTAGCAGGTGTGAAAGCAAAAGGTCAGTCCTTGGCATACATACAGCAGGGAGGGCTGGGGCACAGGGGGTGGCAGCATTGGCTGGATCTTGCCTGGTAACCTTCCTCTGGAGCAGGCTATCTTATTTTTGGCCCAGCTGCTCCTTAAAGTTTGCCGAGCCCTGACTTAGGGCAGTGGGTTGATAGGCAACAAACTCATTCAGAGAGTGAAAGGAGAATTAACTTTGAAAGCAAACTTATGCCCTTTGGTTTACCTAGAGGAAAGAGGCAGTCTTTTATCTGGGTATGGCTTAATTTGGAGAGAGCAAAAATTAAGGTGATGGGCATGGCAGCTTCTAATATACGTTTTGCCACTACATCCAATGCGCAATACTTTCCAGAGATCCAAAAAGAGTGCTTTATTAGAAGTGACTATTCCCAATATGTGGGCAGAACAGCACATAGAGATTAAGGAAATTGCTCAGGGTCAAGAAGCAACTCGGTGACAGAGCTGGGAATAGAAGATACTTCATTCAGCCAAGAAGTCTTCCTGTATGATACAGAAAGGCATACCACACATTTTTCCCCACACTGCTCTGAACTAAGGATAGTAGGAACAGCAACGGTCCCTGCCAGGTCTCTGTCACCAGGTCAGTCAATGTTTGTCACCTTTGGGAATATTATTGCCAAGTGAGCCAGGGAAGAGTAAAGTGCCCATATGTGGTTTTGTCACAACTCTGGTGCCATAAGAACCCCTCCATCTGCAATGCCAAGGCCAAGAAGAGCACAGGACCAGGCACGGCTCTTCCATTACAAAGCGGACGGTTCAACAGCCAGGGCTGAGAACCGCAGAGAGTGCTGTGGATCTCCCATCCCACCTCATAAGACAATGAGTGTTTTGGGCTCTGGCAAATTGCTCCCAGCCCTGGACAGCCCAGATAGTCAGTACTGAACCCCAGGAGCACACTACTCCAGGAAAAATTTCTCCAGAAGTTGCATCAAGTCTTGTAATTTTTAGTCATGTCCTACAGACCTGCTAGAGTGCAATTCTGGTGCTCAGCCACCACAGAAGGGGCTGGATTAGATGCCCACGATTGGGCTGTTATCAGGACTGCCTCAAGATGCATCAGTAAGCACAGAGATTTAGACATGGATTAGTTATGCATTTAAGTGCTAAACTTTTCATCCAGCCCATCTGGCTTTATACCAGAGGGGGAAAGAAATACAAACTTACTCCCTGATTTTTTGAGTCAAGAATTAATGATTCACTGAAAGAAAAAATATTTTTAAAGAGGCAGGACTTGAATATTAGCAGGTGAGTTCAGCATTTTTTCCAAAAGATTAAGCATCCCTTCCTTCTGGTTTCTTTTTTTATTGGCATGATGAACTGTAGGCCCGTGCCTGGAAGATGGAGAGGTACCATGACTGAATACTCTGTATTAGATGCTCACAACTGCAGTAATTTGAGCTTGCTGAAGAAGGTTAAACATGATTCTTGGGTTCCAGCAGTCCTAATCCAAGTCCTCTAGGTTTCTCTTTGTCTGTTATTTAAACTCATATAGCCTTCTAAGGGAAGGGACACTTAAACCCTAAACCCAACCAATATACTGAATAGATCTATATACATTATTTTAATACATTGTAAAACAATACTATATGGTTATTGCATAGAAGAATGGCTTGCATTAGCTCGGCCTAGATGACAGTCTGGGACCGTTGTCTGAGGCCCAAAGGCTTCAGGGGGTTATTGGAGGAGGAGGGCAAAGCTTCCTGCCGCTGCTGATATTCTTCTTTTCTGGAATGTTCTTCATACCATTCCTAATGAGGGAGAAGATTACAGGCACCAAGATCAGCCTTTTGCCCACACAACACCCTCCCCACCACAGCATGAAACAAAAGGATACTGAAAAGATTCAAAAGGTTAAACAGTTAATTTCAGGAGTGAATCATATTAGTCGTGACAATCCTAGTAAGTTTGCCCCTTTACTCGAGTGGGAGTCTTCTGGTGCACCCTTCTCACTCAGCACATGGCCGACGGTACCCCAGTAACCCGATTTATTCCTCTGTAGTATCACTGAGTCTACCACTATCTGAAAAGGCTACTCATTTCTAGAACTTGCTGGCCTTTTTGATGATGAGACATTTCTTCACTGAACTGGAAACTTTTTACAGGAATCCATTAGTTTTTAATTAGGCAGACAAGGTTCCTTGGGTGAATTTGATATTTTTTATTAGACCAACCCAAATAGTTGGAGAATATTTATTAAGCAAGCTTTCAGGTTCAAAAACCCTTCGTCAGGCTAAGGAAGTTTCAGCAGTTGGTGTGTGCTCTTCCTGGATGGAATGAAAAGTTTTAATTAAACATTCATCAGGGAGAAAGAAGCACAAGCACCCCATTGTAGCCAAAAGGCTGCTGGTTGTTTGCCTGACACATGGGAGACTCCAGTTTGGGTATTAAACAGAGTAAGGACTTGAACCTTTTCTTTTCTATCCCAGATGGGTGACCTCACCATCAGGTTACTGACTATAATGGAGGCTTTGCTTCAACAGTTGGATGTTGAGTAGTTTCATTTCATATCAGAACCAAAATGTTAAAACCTCAAGCGTTTTCCACAAGTTGAATTCTAATTCTCCAGCCAGTCTTACTGAGTTGCCTGTGCCATACCTATATTTATCAGGCAACTGTCACACTGCCCCTCCAAGGGAGGAGAAAGGCACCATGACCTACTGCAGTCAGTGAACTACTACAGTCAGTGAGCCCACCTGACTGACGCGGTGGGGGGGGAAAGAAGGGCAAGAAGGATTCTGCTGCCCCCACCTGCTCACATGATGCAAGAGTACAGGGATACTGCCTATCAGACTGGCAGGGGACGCCCCTCCATCAACATGCCTCACCCTGAACACAGCAAACTTCTTCTCGGGGAAGATGGACGTTAAGCTTCCATAAGCCCTAAGGGCATCTAGACCAGGCTATGGTATTTAGCATAGCAGATACTGAACTGTCAAAAATGAATACTCATTTGCGTTCCACATATTTCCAATGCAGGCAGGGATAGTAAAATGACTAGCAGAGGCCTCCTACATTTGAAGGCTCTCAGGATCTTGCTAAAAAAATAAAGTGTTTCTAAAACTTATTCTTCAGGTGAACTGTCAAGTGGTGCTGCTGGCACCGGTAAATGTGTACCATGTTCTACCCTGGAGATTTCCTCATTTCAGTGGTGTATGCACAATCATAAAGAACAGTTTGTGATGCATGTTGATATTTATACAAATGTGAGGTTATGAATATTATAAACAGATGCTTTATAAATTGTAAACACACAGCAGAGCATTCTGCTGCACCTGTGTCTTCTGGGTAGAAGACTCTAATACTTAAAGGATGATTAAGTATTCCAATTAAGAAAGATTGTTCTGCTAACCAGAGACTTAAGGATTTTAAACGCCTTGGCATTCCCTACCTGTATCTCTTCTTCATACATTTTTATACTTAAATCGCTTTTGGTTCTTGATCTCCGTCCCAGAAACAGCATTGATGGTTGCTAAGGAAAAAAAGAGAGAAGACATGCAACAAAAAATAGGAATAAAAAAATCCCAGGTCTTCTGAGCCTCTACCCCACTAAGTCATAGTGAGCTAGTTTTAGTAGGAAGATGTGAACCAACACCTCCAGGAGGAAACTCCATACCTCATTTTCCTTGACAAGCACTGTCAAATGTACAGTTGGAGAGGTCTGTCATTTGGCCTATGGGGCTCCTAAGGGTGCCACTGAAATCTGGGGTAGAGCCCTGCTGGGGATGTATGTTGGTGGCCAGAGGTGAGTAATGGCTTCATTAACCTTCACTGCTCCTCAATGCCCCTTGCCTTGCTGCTGCGACTGGGTCCAGCTCCAACCCCCAAAAGGGCTAGGTGGATTTGACTCTCCTGCCCTAAACCATGTAATTTACTCAAAAATCCTCAATAGCTTAGACCCACTCAAGAAGAGAACAACAGCTTAAGTCACTTTATGACTGTATTAGGTTAACTGATGAAGTATTTAAAAAAACCCTTAAAGTCACCAGTTTAGCTGTCACTTAAACTGTTATTAGAATTTCTCTTTCAAATGGACAAAGTTGAGATTAGATCAGTTTTTAGACTCTGTATCTTGAAAGCTGCCTCTCCCAGGAGGCACAGTCTTCCAGATTCCAGTTCCAGATTTTACCTACATGTACATGCACACAATTACTCAGCATTTAAATGCTCAAGCCAATAAAAAGCACACTAAGCCAACTAATGCAAATATGAAGTTATTTATTATAGCTTTGTGTCCCCTCCTTAGGCAGGATGAAAGGAATTTGAGGTGGCTACTATGGAAAACAAATGTGATCTCTCTTTTTTGTACCAACATGAGGTAGATAGGATTCTCACAGCCAAGACCAGATTTCCAGGTCAGTAAATTTGTAAGCTTGATAATATCCCTTTAGTGTTAATGAAAGTGGTGGGAGAGGGGGATGGGTAAAGCTCAGCCATGGTTAAGAGAAATTTATATTGTTATGCCTTGCATAAACATTCCAGTATTGTCTGTTCCTCACTATACAATATTGCAAGGGCATCAAGACTCAAGGTCAAGGTCTGGGCCTACAGACTGGCCTCACATACCAGAACCAGCATGCGGAACTAGTCCAGTGTAGGAGCCACGTGCAGTGAGCACTCCTGACTGGCCCCTTGTGCCACATGTAGTACATGGGGCTAGAGCTGATGTGTGCAGTCTGTGGCACGCAGGCCAGTCCAGGGCATGCCACATGCTGGTCCAGTCTGAGACACACAGGCAACATCACGTGCCAGATGATAGGGCTCTGTGGGCCAGATCTAGTCCATAGGTCATGTCTTTGACACCCTCGCAATACCAGGTAAAAAGAAACAGGTCAGCTCTGATGTTTTGATGGGCCAGTAGTTTTAGTGCAAGCAACTCGTGAAAAATAAAATGCTCCTTCTAGTAAGACTCCAGGCCAGGACAAGTTTAACCAACATCTATTATGGATGGTGACTTGTCATCAGCATTCTTTGGAAGGCAGCAAGAATTCAGTCTGCAAACTGAGAGTTCAACCATCTCAGTGAACAGCAGTGTCTGTGCACTGACCCAGAGTCCCTTCAGAAGATGCAGATGCTGACAAAAAGTCAAAGATGTATAGAAAGATGCTCTCTGCATGATGCTAAAATAACTCCTGTAAATCCCAGGACTGTAGCATTGGGTTCTGCATTCCAGAAGCAAAGGAGCCTTGTGATTTGTATATCAACTTCTCTCCTTACCTCATATTTATCCATCTGCACAATGATCTTCTGAAGCTGCGCAACTTCAGAAGTGGCACAATTTATTTTGTAAAGCTCAGTTACAGCAACCATTTCCTCCTTGAAGATCTCCTTCTCCAGGACAATGCCATTGTCTTCTAACAAGGGAGGGAAACGTAGCAGTGGGCAGTCATTGAGAAAGTCAGTTTCAATCAGCAATGGCTATTATTCTAGAGTATGAAGCTCAATAAACACACAGTTGGCTGTACAAGAACAAACAAGAGTCCTGGCAAGGAGCTGCATTAGTATTCCAGAGACATATACCAACACTCTTCAGACTGATAACTGGCAAAAAGGAGCCACGTCTTCCCAATAGGTTAGAAAAAAAAATGATCCAAGAGGCAGCAAGCATGTTAGGACAGGAGGAATTTTCTAGTTCCTAAGAAGTCCAGGGACTAATTTAAAAAAAAAAAAAAATGACCTAAACTTTGTGACTTCTTTTTGTTTGGTCCACTGAAAATGCAAATAACCACAAATTGTAACTACTGTTTTTTCACATGCAGCTACCCGATATTTAAATACTGGAAAATACAGTTATTTTCCATCTACAGAATTGTAGGTGCCAGAGATGCCATTTTAAAAAAAAAAAAGAGAGGAGAAAAAAAAAAAAAACCAAAACCACAAGGCCTTTTCTGTTGCATCTTTTTATCACAGGGACAAGGAGGGCTGAGGGCAACAACAGAGTCACATGCCAGACAGGCTGGGTACTGACCTTCAGAATCTTGGTTCTTTCTCATGTAATTCATGCGGAACACAAAAGCCTCCAGAATAAAGGCTACAATGATAGTCATCACCACCTAGGAAGGAGGAGAAAACAGAAGATCAAAGAGTTGCACCGACAGCATCTCTCAACCCCAGTTCAAACTAGGCAAGAGTTAAACTCGTGCAAAAATTCTTGGTGTTTTCCTCCATGCCTTCAGCAGAGGGAGAGGGCAAGTCCTAATTCACAAGTCTATGATACGCCTGTGTGACAGTCTGCCAGCAATCTGGAGACAGAAAGTTGTCCAATATGGAGGCACTATATGAATCCAACACCACCATGACCCTTGTCAACCCAGATACTTTGCATATCATCTTCGAAAATGCTTGTGTCACAGATTTTGCTGCTTCATTACTGAAAGCCACTTGGATGACTGCCTATTTCTTGCACACTTTATATCGGAGGAGAGCTTCTCTAATATAGTCATGGACTCTATCGCCAGCATGTAGCAAAATCGCCTTTTGAATTTAATGCCCTGTTGATGGAAAATAATCTCTGGACCTACCATGGTCACAATATAGAAGGTCATAAAGTAGAGGCGGCTCCAATGAGAGGTTTCTGATGTCACCCCTTCCTAGGAACAACAGGCAGATGTTAGTGACATGCAAAGAGAAAGGAAGGTGCTATCAACTGCTTGAGATCAGAGAGCAGTACATGCTCAAAAAACAAACCCAACCCATAATTTATGAGATAGAAGTGCAATCCTTGTATCTAATCTCAGGGCCTGGCTCTACAGTGCTTAAAGCCACATCTGGCCACAGGGACTGAAGTACCTTCCCTAGAGAAAGGAACAAAGATTCCTATATAGCACTTCGATGCTTAAACACTGAAAAATTAAATACAATGATAATGAGCGCTACAGAAAACTACTTTGCTAGTTAGCAATACATAGTCTGCTGCCTAGGACAAAAAGGCCTGGGGTACAGAAGTACCTGAAGAATGAGATTGTTAACAGCATTTCAGTGAAGGCTGGCTGTATGCCAGTCTGGTCTGACACATTCAGACTGGCTCATTATATGAGCAACTAAGGTCACTCCTAAGCACGTTGTATTGTGTAGCACTGGAAAGATTGGCTACCTTTCTGCCAGGCTAAGCAAGGGCACATATACCTGTGTATAATAGGAGAGGAGGGTGGGTGAAAAAAGACTGTTCAGAAACATCATGAGAACCACATGAAGTAAATGAGCAGCATCCAGCCATCTCCATCTTTCCCTAAAAATACTCAGGATTCCTTTCTAGAAGTCATTTTGTCATACAAGAGTCAGAAAACCAGCACTGAGCCAGCCACTAACAATAAGCTTATAATAAACCTGAGAGATGTTACCAGGGAGAACAGCTCCTAGCAGGCCACCTGCATTGCCATCTCCTTACCCAATCCATTTTGGCCAAATCTGGCCATTACTCATCACACTGAGACGAGTTGTGCTGCAGATGATCTGGCACTGCAGCCCAAGGATAAAGTGATGCCAGGAGCCTGGCATTAACTATACATTTGATACCCCAAGATCTACTTACCATAATAATGTACCAGTCATTGACAACAGTCAACTCGAACAGTGTAACTGCATGAGAAAGGAGAAACCAAATAGGGCAGCCTGGATAATATGCTTATTTCAAAAACACTTATGCCTCAGTTTCCCCTGTTAACTGTGATCACACATTCTAAGGTACTTCATTTCAGTTTAGCCAGTGTAGGTTCAGTTATGTTGAGGTTAATCTGGAGTCATACCATCGATGACAACAGAAGGTTATACTGATGTAACCCACAGCAGAGTTTGGCTTGTTTCTTAGTTAAGATACCAGCCTATACTAACCAATATCCAAATAAAATCTCACTCTCGTATTTAAAGACAGAAGTAAAAAAAGAAAAAAAATCACTGCATTAAAAATTGTTTTTAATCAGAATAAGTTTTAATAGTATCATCAGTGTTAGACTCAGGAGAGTAGTGGATAAATGACCTTCAGCACCTGGAAAACGGGTTCAAAACTGGCTTAGATCACAAATCAAAACAAGTCTGTTGGCTTCATCCTGGCTTTTGGGAGATGAGTGATAATTTGGAAATTAAACAGAACAATTTTTTCACTAGGATACACCTGGGAAGATGCTGACGATTAGAAACGTCATAAGACGGGGTAGGCAAAATACGGCCCACGGACCAGATCCGGCCTGCAAGGCCATTCTATCCAGCCTGTGGGACCCCTAAAAAAATTTAGAAAATGAATATTTCTCTGCCCTTTGTTCCTGTCAAAAATAACAGGAACCAAAGGCAGTAGGACCTAGGGGAAGCCCCAGCAGGCTCCCACATCAGCAGGGCCTGCCCAGCCCTGCAGAGGCCCCAGCAGGGGCTTCTGGCCTGGGGCCACGTGGCTGCCCCCACTGGAACCAGGGTGGGAGCAGGTAAAGAGCCCAGGGAAAAGTGGTCCAGGAAAAAGCTGGGGGGGAGGGGGGCCGGGGGGCACAGCCCCTCCCCTGTCCTGTGCCCCGCGCTGCAACAGCTCACAGCCCACCTGCTCTGGAGAGCCCTGTGTGGGCTGCAAGCAGCTACAGCAGGGAGCCCCAGCCACAGGGTGGGGGAGGGGCCACTTTCCCCGCACCCCGTGTTCAGCTTTTCCCAAGGCTCCTTCCCAGTGCAGAGGAAAGCAGCCCTTCCCCTCCCCATGGCTGACACTCCCTGCTGCAGCTGCTCGCTGCCTATGCAGGGCTGTCTGGAGCAGGCACAGGCAGCCCCAGGTGGACTGCAAGTGGCTGCAGTGCAGGGCGCCACGCATGGGGCGGGCGAGGGGCCTCTTTCCCCCCCCCCCCCCCACAGTCAGTGCCACCTTGTAACCCAGCCCCCCAGCGGCTCTTGGCTTGCCCGTTGGAGCTGCTGTGCTGAGCAGCGTTTGTCACCGCCGCCTGTGGGCTGCCCAGAATGCAAGCTCCAGGCAGGCAACAGCAGCCAACATTGGCCGATGAGGCATGCAGGGGCACTGCAGCTGCTGCACACAGCCCCAACGGGTGAGCCCAGAGCCGACTCAGAGCCCAGGCTGGCAGCAGGGCTGGGTTACAAGCTGGTGCCGAGTGTGGGGAAAAGCGGCCCCTCAGTCGCTCTGTGGTCAGCGCCCCACACTGCAGCTGCTTGCAGCTCGCGTGGGGCTGCCTGTACCTGCTCAGGACAGCCCTGCAAGCGCTTGCAGCAGGGAGTGCCAGCCAGGGGGCGGGCAAGGGGCCACTTTTCCCTGCACTCAGCACCAGCTTTTTCCCTGCTGGCGAGCAGGGGGTCAGGACTGTGCACTGCCCCCCACCTGTACTGCAGGGCTGGGGGGCACAGAGTGAGTGGGTGGGGAGCCAGGGGGGAGCATAGGGCCTGCACCAGTGTCCCGGGGCCAGTGCTGGCAGGGCCCAGAGTAGTGTGGCAGGAGCACAGGGTCCCAGCTGGCAGGGGCTCTATGGAGCTGGGCCAGCTCCCCCCTCTCCCTGCTGCTGCAGCCCAACTTTGGGGCCCCACTGCCAGCCTGTGCCCAACTTTGGGGCCCCACTGGTACTGGCCCTGGGACATGGGACCAATGTCCCAATGTCTTGGAACCAAAGACATTGGTCCCATGATGGTGATCAGGGGTCAGGGCACCTGTCAAGGGGCGGGGCAACCCATGCAGCCCTCGACAGCCTGCCAAAACTGGGTAAGCGGCCCTCTGCCCGAAATAATTGCCCGCCCCTGCCTTAAGAGAACTCTGTTAGGTGGGAAGAGCAGTGGTTTCACAGATAAACTGGCACAAGTGAGTGTGTAGGGAGGGTTGCTGGAACTGGGAGGGTGCTGTGGGTTAGAACTGACATGAACTGGTAGAACTCTCAGGGCTAGGAAGAAGCACAGGTAACTTGTATGAAGCAGTGGCTCTTGATTTAAGAATCCCAACCTTACATTTGCTACAAATTCATGCAGTGTCATTCTGCATTAGGCAGAAGTAGATGCAAGGGGTCTGGTAAAATATAATCTTTCATAAAACACCAAAAATATAAACGTTTCTTACCAAAGCTGTTCAAGACGTTGTCAAAGTTATTGAGATAATAGTAACCTTCTTCCACTACTGTCTTGTTGCCAACTGTGTGGTTCAACCACCGATAGGAATCTGCCACTGTACTTGTGCTGATAAGCCAAGCCAGAACAAACAGTGAGAGGGGAGCTGAAAAACTATGCAGTTATGGATGCTTATGGATACCAGCTCATTTCAGAAGCCTCATTACTTTGACCACCACTCTCTAAAACACTACAACACACCCCAAAAGTGACACTGCTGGCCAAGGCACTGCACAGTTAAATGCTATCTGGGCGCTCTGCTAGGACACTATTATGGAAAAGTCCTCCCAGCCCAGATACTTCAGGTAATAGCAAATATAGTTTTGTCCATCACTACCAGTTTGACTCTAAATGAAGAGCAGAGTATTGTTTTTCAGTTGGAGAAAATGTGAGCTTCCATGGATTTTCAAGGTATATCCTTTCAGCTGGGCACCCAAATTTGAAATCACCCACTCAGATATAAATAAAAACAGGTACTAGGCTCTTTCTTCCAGAGAAGATATTGATTTGAGAAGCACTGCTTCTTATTATCAATATTGCAACTTTAGAGGACAGTAGATGCTAGGTACTCACTTGCAACAGTTTGGATACACAACCCCTGCAAAAAATTCCATGCCTACAATGGCAAAGCAGTAGTAGAAGATAAGCAGAGTTAACCCCAGGCTGGAGGAGAGGAACACAAAGAAATATATTTGTTAGCACATTGCTGGGACAGAGGAAAAATACAATCTCCTCAGACAGATTGTTCGGCAAATTTACTAAAACTGTATTGAATAATCTAAACTTCCTCCCTGCCGCCGTTGTTTGCAGTGTTTTGTCTACTTCAGTTTAAGCCTCAAGTCATGGAGTGCATACCGCTCCTCAGTGCAAGAATGAAGATCTAACAAGCTAAAAAAATAATTATTTCCTTACAGAGTTTATATTTCTTTCTATGAAGCAAAGCTATCTCTACTGAAGCACAAAATATTCTTCTACTTCGTTTTAACTTGGCTGGCAGTAATGATGCCAAAGCAGCTCCCCAAAACAAAGCTAGTCAGTGGCATATCTAGCTAGCTGTTCAGCAGAGGAATAGAACATTGCGTCGATGCTGTTTCACAATGATGTTGCACACTGACAACGGCTCCTTTTTTCTCTTGGGTTGAAAGAGCATTCTTTATCACTTTGCAATGACTGTGACAAGTTAGATGTCTCTCCTGTACTTAGTAGGGGTGTGTGAAGCAGGCAGTATTCAATTCAGACTTGGCCCAATTCGGGGAACAGCAATTCGAATTACTGTCCCAATGCGATTTGGCCAAATCTGAAGATTCGATTCCGATTCGGAGAATCAGTGATTCAGGCATAGACACAGCTTTATATGTTTTTTCTATGTACCTTGAGGTATCAGGCGCGGCTCGTGAATGCCGAGATGGTGGGGCATTCCCTGCACACTTGGCGGTGGACCCGGAAGTGGACTGCAAGTACTTCCGGTCCACCACCAAGCGCACAGGGGACCCCCCCCAGCTCAGTGATTGGCCACTGGGGGGGGGGGGGGAATGACGACATGACTACTCTGGGTGCCCCCCCCCAACTCAGGAGGCACCAGTTGTTGAGCTGGGGGGGCGGGGGATGGGGTCTGGAAGTACTTCTCGCCCACTTCCGGTTCCACTGCCAAGTGGGACACTCCATCCGGCCCACCATCTCAGCATTCACGAGTAGTGCCTGGTACCTCGAGGTACGTAGAAAAAAAGCCCAAAACAAAGCTGTGTCTATGGCCGAATCATCGAATCTCTCCAAATCAAAATCGGAGGCTGCCGATTCGATTCAGAGAGATTAATGGGTTACTCCGATTCGATTCGGAGATTTGGCTGCCAAAAAGAAAATCGGGCCAAATCTCCTCCAAACAGAATTGATAACTGAAGCTTCGTGCAGCCCTAGTTAGTACAGGAGGCAATATCTGGCTATATTAGAACAGGGTAAGAGGATGAAGAGACTGACTGCTCTCAAGATCAAGGCTATGCTATGGCATATGGCAGAGTCAGTACCTATGAGCTAGTGGACTGCTGCACAGAGTACCCTAGAAGGGTGGGGAGGGGTTCCTGCCTGGACTCTAGCCACAGGATGTGTTACACTGGACATGCCAGAGTCAGCATTAGTAGAGGCTTCTTTGAGGTCCTGTCCTCCTCTTCCCAAGCCTGTGTGTGTTGTTTAGTACCTGGCCATACGGGGAAACAGCTCAAAAATGGTGTCCAGGACATTTCTGTAGCGTTTCTTCAATTTGAAGAGTCTGAAACAGTAATGAAAACCTTGCAGTCATTTACACAATAATTCCATCCTGGTGTTCTCATGATTGTGTTGAATTTAGCTAAACAGATAAGCAGCTCATAGCAGCAAAACAAGGTCATGAGAGAGGCGCCTTTGGAATGCCAATTATGCCATGCCAGACCATCTCCCACTCTCAGATTAGGCATCACAATAGTCAATCTAGTACACTGAATCCAAACACTGCACACTGCAGTTTAGCTAGGGAAACACTGAAATGGTTTGGCACTTGAAAAGTGATTATTTTCTTCAGGGATGGAACAAAAGAGGAGTGATACTGAGTCTTTGGACACATTAAAGGTGAACTGACAGGTAAGATCACATAACCTGGATCCAGGCCATGTTTACTTATGTGAGACACTGGGGCCTATCTACATGAAAAGAGACTACTGGAGTAAGTAAAGACAATGTATATGAATAATGGTGCTCAGGATTTGACTTCTCAGGTCAGAAACCGTATCTTGTCTATAGAGCATCATGACATCATTATTCTTGCACTTTTAAATCACAAGATCCCAAATTATTAAACACACATCAGAGTCTGGCTTGAAACTCTTCTGAAAACAAAACGTCTCAATTATTCCGCACTCCAAGTGACAGAAGAAAGCTGCACTCTTCACACTGATTTCATTTTTGATGCTCACATCAACCATTACAAAAGAAATAGTTTGTCTTTCTATTGCAACTCCATTTAAGGATCTCAAAGTCCTATATAGGCAATCAGGACTCGTAATAGAGATGATATCTTTTATTAGACCAACAAGATTTTTGCAAAAAAAATTATTTAATTGCAAGCTTTCGGGCACAAACACCCTTCATCAGGCATTGGAGAAAAGATTGTAAAAGTTCTCCTGGGTAGAAACGAAAGTTTATATATTTTATAACATTTCACAGAGGAGTCAATAGATGGAAAACTCCTCTGAGCAGTCAGTTCATAGCCAGTATGGAGCCTCTCCCCTTCTGTGAGGATCTGTAGTGATGCAAATTACCCTGAAACAAAGGCAGGAGCAGGATTCAGGTGGTCACAGTTGCTTCTTGCTATGAGCTATGAACTGACTGCTTAAAGGAGTTTTCCATCTATTGACTCCTCTGTGAAATCCTATGAAATATATAAACTTTCATTTCTACCCAGGAGAACTTTTACAATCTTTTCTCCAATGCCTGATGAAGGGTGTTTGTGCCCGAAAGCTTGCAATTAAATAATTTTTTTTGCAAAAATCTTGTTGGTCTAATAAAAGATATCATCTCTACTACAAATCCCGATGGCCTTTTCCTCTAGACCAATACGGCTACAACCTGGATACCTGAAGTCCTATATAAATGTTTACAAATCTTCACAAGATTCTCATTATGTGGATTTGATTAAACCCATTTCATTAAGACAGAGAGATCAAAGGTTTTGATCAAAACTTGCTGTAGATGTCAAAACTAGAGTAGAACCCAGACCAGTCAGTGTACTAGAAAACAGCTTCCCTTGCAACTGGCATTTCCAGAAGTTAGTGTTCCTCACAGACGAACTGCCAGACTAGAAAACATCAGAGCTACACCTGATTCAGTATACTGTATCTGATAATGGCCAGCACCAGGCATTTCAAAGCTGCAAGAACCCCACAGCAGGGATAACCTGCCCTTATATTAGGTTTTATCCCCTTGTCTCCAAGAAACTGACTTAAGCCTAGGGCACGAGGTTTCAGATGCCTTTCAAAATTAATTTTAAATTTTGATAACTTGGGATATTGCATCACCTACAGAAATGTTAAGGTCCTTTGTGACATGGTCAAACTCTTGCAATTCTCCCTATTGTTTTCTGCCAATAAACAGATTGCACTAAAACGATAACGACCTTGGCTACCTCTATTGCATTGCATATATTGCCCATTTGTTCTTTGTGCCCCTCTGTCTTACCTAAGCAGTTGAATGGGTCGCAGAACCACGATGAAGTAGAATGGCTCCATGTTGAACGCCAGTGTCAGGAGACCCAAAAAGGCAAACAGGGTGACTAAAAAATCAAAGCTGAAGAAAAAAAGAGAGAGAAAAGCAAGGGAGTTACTAGCTTCCAAGGGAGAAGGCTGCTTGTGGTGCTTTAGCCCTGTAGAAACCATAGGGACTGGTGGAAAGGACACAGTAACTGCAAGCAGACTGGCTACTGAAAATGTAGTTTTCTATATCAATACATCCAACATTGTTAAAAAATATATGTTTCACTGGCACCTCAAAGCCCTACAATTTCAAACTCTCTCACTGGATTTGCTCATCTAATTAAACCAATTCAAACTTTGCCGCTGGATCAGATTACCACCATGATGTTGAACAAACACCAGCGTAGAGAAAAACTATTTAAGGTAAAAGACAATTCTGGCACCAGACAGACTGTTAAACTGGCTATAAATACATTTAGGCTGGAAATAACAAGAATGTTCCTAGCCGTTAGAGAAATATCTAGACCAGTCTCCAGAGTCATGGGGACAAAAACTCTAACTCCTTTTTAGAAGGAGCTTGGCAAGTTTATGGAAGAGGTCATATGATATGGTGCCTGCAACAGTAGGGTACTGGATTGGATGTCCCCAAGGAGGTCTCTTTTAATGCTCTGTTCTTAAGTAACATGGATTCTGTGCCAGAAAGCACAGGACCCTTGAGATTTATGCCAAGGCCAGCCCCCATTCACGGTTTACTAGTTGCAAACTTACAAATTCCATCCGGAGGACAGATATTCAATGGGTCCCAGTCCAGTGGTTTTCAAAAGCAGCTCCACCCCATAGACTGTAAAACAGGACCATCATGCCTTTAATCAATCAGCCTCATAACCAAATCCAAACTAAAGGCTTGCTACATGAATTGCTGCATGAACATATGGGTTTGCCGATCATAGGTTTATTAAACTCTCATTCTCCTCCTCCTGCTTATTCTCAGTGTAATGCTAAAGGACAATATTCTTCCTTCAGGTCACCAAGTATCTCCCATAGGTTTGTGATGATTTGTCTCTACTGCTGCTTCACGGAGTCCAACTTGATAGTGGGCTACACATTCAAATCACAAGGCATTATTCCTTTGGGTAGGAGCAAACTAGTCAGTCACCTAGGGAAGCTTTATGGCAAATGCTCATTCCTGGCTCCTTTCTCTGTTCTGATGCAATGAAGCATATCCAGCAATATACAAATGAGTTCAGGGGGCCACAGAAACCCAAGTGGGAAATGACAACCTTCTTATTTGCTGCCATGATGACCTTTTGTAAAAGCTCTTTGAGTGACAGCAGTTTTAGAATTGTATATTTCAGTGATCCAGGAACTTTTACAATTACCCCAGGGCAGTGAGTCAGCATAACAATACCTTAAATTAAAATGAGAGAAAGGCACTCTGCCTTCAACTCTTGTAAGAAGTATTGGGAACTGTAGCCAGATCTACCCACACAGTTAATGTAAGAGATTAGCAAAATGTTTATTGGGTTCTCTTTGAGTGTCAGTTTTACCAACTCAGGGCTTTAGATTTGATTAATGGAGTTATTCAAAGGCACCAGCAAAGAATAATCACCACCTACAGAGAGGATGCACCCACTCAGATCAGCAATTAATTCCATAGCAGCATAATGCACTAGCACTAAGTTTAATTTAGGATGAAAAGGGAAAAGCAAGATGTGTATTTGGGTTTGGGGAAAGGACATGTTTGCAAAACTTAAAACAGAGCTGTATTTCTAGTTACATCTCACAGCAGAAGGGTTATAAGTTTTGCAAGAACTTTCCTCTTCACAACCAAAAAAATACCACCATCTGGTGGTCAAAGCTGAAGTCATTGTGAAAAATGGTTACGGAAAATTAGACCTTCTAATCTCTTAAATGACTGAAATTAGAAGCAGAGAAACAAAAACGTACCCTATGTTGTTATAGAAAAGTGAAATGCAGTTCCGGGTACAGCAACTTACTTGTGAGAAACACTATGTAACTCCATGGGACATCTCTGGGGAGGAAGTTCCCACCTGCAAGACGCATCTTTTAGGAGGGTTGATCAAATTCATTAGAAATTGATGCAGTCAAGAAAAGAGCTGAATATTTCCTACCTTGTAGCATGAATGTCTCCACTAAAATCCAGATCCCATTCACTGCCACCACAGTATCTGGAAAAACAAAATGCCACTGCAGTGTAAAATTGCTAGTAGGACATAAATTTTCTATATAGAGGGTACGTCTACACATTGCCATATGGTGACATTGCTTTAGTACTTCCAAAAGGAAGTACTAAAGCGTGGCACAGTACAGGTGATTACTGCACCGTGCACATGGTGCATGGGTAATTTTGCCGCTATCTTGTTGTAGCAGCACACTATACCCAGGGAGTGCACTGCTACAGCGATGCAGCTGGCAAGCATGTGTAGACTCGCGATCACTATGTCACTGTAGTGCACTGTACAGCAACATAGCACATTGTGCAGGTGCGCTGGGAGTATGATCTAGAGTAGTGGTTTTCAAACTTTCTAAAGTCAACGAATCCTCTCATATCACTTCTTCTGTTAAATCCCTGACCCCTATCCTAAAGACTGACATTGAGTCAGGCAACCTGACCCAGCAATGGCAATGCACTGCCTCCCAGCCCACTCATCTGCTACCCTCAGTCTCCTTGAGGAACCCCAGATGACTTACTACAGAACCCCAGGTTGGACAACAGTTTGAAAACCACTGATCTAGAGGTTAGGATATAGAATGGAGGAGGGGTCAAAAGATCTGAGCTGTACTCCCAACTCAGTTAATAAACATCACTGAGTTCTACGCACAGAAGTTTTCTAGCCTATAAAACATGTAATACTTTAACTATTTCCATAAAATGCTTAGGGTTCCTTAGGAGAAAAAGTTTTAGAGTTGCTGAATCTCAGTATTAGTATTAGAAAAAGTATTAGAGTTGCCAGGCCAACATTCTCCCTGGTAAATTATCCCCTACTTCACCCTGATAATTCCTATATATAATCCTCTTTTTCCACATCTGAAGGATTGCTTCAGACTATTCTGATATCTTGTCATCAGTAGCATAGGGTGGATAGAGTACCATTCTCCAGCCTTTCCCACACCATTTTGTACCACGTGTTACTAAAGGATCATATACAGAGAGTCCAAGATGTAGGCTCTCTCTCCATCCCTTCATTCTAGCATCAGATTCAGCAAAAGTGGCATGTCTCTTACAGAAGAAAAGCAATTCAGAATGAAGGAAGTTTAATGTAACACCAGAACCAGGAGTGGAACATTCTATCCTCCACAGAAAAGCAGAGCAGCAGAATCAGCCTCCCCTGCAATGCAAGCTCCCTAGCATTTTCCAAATGCAGTACAGCACAGGACTGTTGAGTGCTAAGTCACTCCCTTGCAGCAACATCCCTCAGCAACAGAATCAAAGCCGAAAGCCTGTAAACAAAAGTGACTATGCACCTTCTCCACCAAAGCATTATTCACTAGTTGCCTTCCTTGGAAACTATTCCCATAAGCAGACTAAGAAGTATTTCTTATGAGAATTCAGCCAGGGCAGGATTCAACACCTGATAATCAAAACTGCTTTTGGGTTGGTTGCAAATTCATAACTGCCGTCCTCCCAGATGACAAACAAACAGGAATTACTTGTTTTGTGGCTTCAATCAGAGACTGAGTCCCATTGCACTTGGCACTGTACGAACACATAACAAAGAATCTCTGACCCAAAGAATAAAGAAAGCACAGCAGATGGAGTCAAAGGAATTGGACTTTCATACTCACACATGGCATACTGGAATGCTTGGGATTTCACCAGAATGTTAATGCCTGTATAGAGAAGGGAAACAAGTAGATTTTTTTCATAAAAACAGAAACATATTAAATGTGCCATCTCCTCCAAGCCTAGGAGCATCCACCCCTTTAAAAGGCTAATTTCTCCCTGGGAGCTAATTAGGTTTGTTTTCCATACCACTCTTTAGTATGGGAGCACAAAAGGCTCTAGTGCCATTACCCACCTTTCACTTTTTGGGCCTCAATTTCAAATCTTGATCTATAAAAAAAAACTCATGTGCCAGGGAACTGGCCATTCTTACCCTACTGGTGTCCTGCCTTTGCCCACATCATTGAACTAGCACACAGTTCAAAACATATGGCTGCATGAGGAACGTGGACAGTAGCTGCCTAACCTCTACCTCCACTGGTTCAAACCAGGGATCTGTGTTCCCCACTAATCTACAAAGTTTTAAAATAAATCTACTCATTCAGTTTATTCTTTTTTATTTACACACACAAACTATAGTGTGTGTGTGTGTGTGTGTGTGTGTGTGTGTGTGTGTGTGTGTGTGTGTGTGTGTGTGCGCGCGCGCGCGCGTGGCACAACTGGTCAGGTGTACGACAGTGGCAGATGTAGGGGAGATTACAAACAAAAACATTTCTGGGCTCTATTATAACTTCTCTCAGAGCAGGGATGTCAAACATATGACTCAAGTCAGATCTAGCCTGTGGAGCCCCATAATTTGGCTCCTGGTGCTGCAGCAGACTATTGCCATGCACAGTGCCCAGGATGTGTACAGCTGGCAGTACCTGCTTGGGACTGGTCCTAGGCTGTCCCACCTGCAGTGGATACTGCCTGCACTGGATCAGGCATGTGAGGGAGTCTGATTTGGCCCAGTGACCAGCCTTATGCCACTTATTTGGCCCATGGGGCTAGATGAATCTGACATTGCATCTTAGATCAGTTGTACATGCTCTGCAAACACTATCTACTCTGTGACTATAAAGACTTAGATCCCCTGGGGCTACAAAATCTACCCTGCAGACAGCTGCTGTTAAACTTGAACCTCAGAGTGTCTGCAAGTCCCATCAATCAGGAAGCCTGAGCTGAACTCCTTGGCAAACTGTGATAGAAAATGACTCAAGCTTTGGGTGGGATCAAAATTTGGCAAAAATTTTGTAGCAGACTACAAGACTTCCTTTAGTTTACAAGTTGTTTTTAGGTCAGTTCACCGAGAATATTTATGGAACTCCATTTCTAACAGGTCAGCGTACTGTAGCCTTTGAGCACATTGGAAACTTGTTACTCTGCCTGTCATGGCTATTTATCAGGAGCATTTTGTCTGTTGCCATACATATGCCTGTAGTAGCATACAAAGAAAATGTTCTTTCAAAGGGCTTCTGTATGTATGCCACATTTAAAAACAGCAGGCTACCTTTAAAAATAAGGAAGGCTGTCCGTGGAAGCTCATCAAACCAGTGTTCACGATTTCGTTTTGCCTACAAGTGGAACAGACAGGATCAGCAGGAGGTGTGCAGAGAGATCCCTCAATCTACAAAAATATTACATCCGTAAGAAAACGGAGCAAGGGAAGGAGATATGTCCTCTACTGACATCTCTTCTCTCTCTTTCTACAGTATCTTTGTTTTCCTCCCACCTTCTTCCCTTTGGCTGCTTTCCATCTATCCCTCCATTTAACACTTACCTTCCATTTTAAGCCAACAACTTCATAGAAATTGTAAAAATCCTTTAGACTGCAAGAAAATGATAAAAAGATGAATCAGATCAAAAGTTCCGAGACTCAGATTTTGCAATCAAAGCAGTGACTGTTTACTATTCTCATACACTGAATGTCTGTACACAACACATGATTGTGAGCAAGGGAATGTATCCAATGACAGATTTTTCCAGTGAAGTTCTTCTGAAATTTTATCTTGTTACTGGCTCCCATGGCTGAAGATCAACATCCATCTCATCCATTGTTTGCGTGAGGGTTTCCCAAGTGCAAGTACTCCTTAGGAACTATTACAACTACCAAGTTTCTGCAACAGGCCTCAAAGACACTGATGGTGAAACACTGGTCCCATTGACTTCTATGGGGTTTTGCCAAAGATCTCAGAAGGCCTTCCTTTCATAGAATAGAAATCATAGAAAGTTAGGGTTGGAAGAGACCTCAGAAAGTCATCTAGTCCACCCCCCTGCTCAAAGCAGGACCATCCCCAACTAGATCATCCCAGCCAAAGCTTTGTCTAGCTGGGTTTTGAAAGCCTCCAAGGACAGAAAGGTTACCCAGAGAGGTGGTGGACTATCTTGGTGCTTTACTACCCTCCTAGTGAAAAAAATTCTATCTAAACCATTCTTGCTGCAACTTGAGACCATTGCTCCTTGTTTTGTCATCTGCCACCACTGAGAACAGTCTAGCTCCATCCTCTTTCAAACCCCCATTCAGGTAGCTGAAAGCTGCTATCAAATCCCACCTCAGTCTTCTCTTCTGTGGACTAAATTAACCCAGTTCCCTCAGCCTCTCCTCAGAATTCATGTGCCCCAGCTCCCTCACCATTTTTGTTGCTCTCCACTGGGACTCTTTCCACCTTGTCCGCATCCTTTCTGTAGTGGGGGACCCAAAACTGAACACAGTACTCTAAATGTGGCCTCACCAGTGCTGAATAGAGGGGAATAATCACTTCCCTTGACCTGCTAGCAACACACCTACAAACGCAGCCTGGTAAGACGTTAGCCTTCTTTGCAACAAGGGCACACTGGCTCATATTCAGCTTATCATCCACTGTAACCCCCAAGTCCTTTTCGCAGAGCTGCTGCCCAGCCAGTCAGCCCCCAAGCTGTATTGGTGCTGGGATTGTTTCACCCCCAGCTTGAAGATCTTTGATACAGAAATTGTGCTTACTTGTATTCTTGCATGATACTGCAATGTAAATCAATTAATTAAAATGTCACCAATGTAAAGGGTCTGCATAAGCCTCACAATGAACCGACAGGGTGATCGATAACCTAATTATTATATTATAAAATGCCACTCAAGCCATAGGACTTAGACCATCCAAGACAACCATCTTAACTTGTCATTTGTCAACTGCTCCTCTCCTGCTTCATTTGTTTTTAAAATATTGTTTCAACTTCTGAATAAAAATAAAGATGGAAGGGGGCCAGATTCTACTCTACCTATTAGGCACTTGAGTAGATTTGGAACAATGCCCAACTGCAGTCTTACTGCACCCTGCTCAAGTCCCTGAAAAATCTATTAATGCATCATTTTTGGTAACAGACTCATCTAAGCCTTAAAACTATTTCCAAAAAAGCATTGAGGGGGAGGACCACCCACCTTTGGTGTCAACAGTTTTTCAGGAACCCTAGCAGCATGAAATAGGATCACACTTAAGCACAGGGAAGATCTGGCCCATAGGACTTTTTACTTATAAATGCATGTCATAAAAGGGACCCCATGAACAGTCTCCAGATCAGATTTAAAAGGACTTAAGTGAAAAACAGGCACGTAGACACCTTTAAGATGCAGATCCTTGGGACCCAACCCCTTTTACCAGACATCCAGACTCATTTCTTCCAGGAGCTTGGCTTCATGGAGAAGTCAAATTCACCACACAAATGTCAGCCTACGTTTTCACTTTGAGCTTGACTCTGCCCCCCTGCTCCCCTTCAGGTTTTCTTGTTTCTATCATCCGAGTTCTTTCACCCCTTTATATTTTGCTTGGAGTTAACTGCAACCTGACATGGATTCACCAATAATTACACAAATATTAATGCAGAGTTCTATGGTTTTTGGGGACCGAAGAGAGTTGAGCTTTAGTCAGTGAAACTCCAGCCACTGTTTATGTTTGCTAGGTGACTGGGAGCCTGAGGTTACGTTGCATATGCAGAAACCCTCCACTCTTCGCTCATTCCAAAGTCTAAGGCAGTTCCCAGTTTTCCCACTCCTCTATTCCAAGGGCCTCTGTTTTTCACTTCTGTTTAGTGGCTGCCACAAAAAAGCACTGTATCTCTACAAAGACAGAAGGGAAAACCACCCCTTCATGAACAGAATGTAAAACAGAGCAATCTCATATCTGAGAACTCCTTTAAAGCACAGGTTCACCTCCAAACACCCCAAGATGTCAAAGGCTCCTCAACCCCAGGAGCTGCATTTAAGCCTTTGTTCTGGATGAATCTCCTTCAGGAAACCACACCAACCCCTCTAATGCATGGTTCAGGCACACAGTGCCAAGAATCCAGGACACAGCAGTATTTTCCTACCTGACTAAAGGTGTATTGCTTTGATTCAGTGCTTTGAAAGTGAGATAACGATCTCTGGCACACATTCGAGGCTTGTAAAATCGTAACAGCCCTTCCAAATGCTTGAATGAGATTCCAGATGGATTCTACAAACAAAGAAAAGGGTTGCCATAAGTGAATCAGGAAGGAGGAAGCTGAGAAGCACATAAGCTAGGGCATGCAATTATCACTTAGATTCATTTTTAGACAGGATTTAAGCATCAGGATAAGAAGTCACTACTACCACGGTTAGCAGGCACGCTCAAGCTTTTATTTTAGTGTACTCAGATTAGCCCAGGTTGGTAAATTCTCCTGGGATTATGGACACTGGCCATCACAGGATCATTCTCTGTCATGTTGTGTCCAGCCAAAAGTCTCAAGGCACTATGCTTTTCATGGCTTGTTTCAGGAATTTTCCACAGCCTAATACAGGTAAGTTTCCCACATTTAAATTAATCTCTTTACTCTCTGTTATCAATCTCTTCACTAGGCTAAAAATCATTCTTTTTCCTTGCTGGTTACACCCTGCAAAATACCTGTATGCTTAACCCCCCGCCACTTCACTTGTCACTTAGCCATTCTATGTCTACTTAGCTCAAGTTTCTGATCACAGTAGGCTCCGTCATAAGCTCTTTTTAAACACAACAAATCCTCTGATTCTCTTAAGGATGGTATCATCAACCTCTTTCTAGTGGTGTAGGCTATGTTATTCCTACAGAGAAAGCCCCCATACCTGTTTGGTGATGAGCAGACGGTAGGCATGCTGGATGGCTGTGCGTTTGTGCAGCAGCAAGGACTTGAACTTCTTCTTTTCAATATCATTGAATGTGTCAAACACG
Source organism: Alligator mississippiensis (assembly GCF_030867095.1). Classification (NCBI taxonomy): domain Eukaryota; kingdom Metazoa; phylum Chordata; order Crocodylia; family Alligatoridae; genus Alligator; species Alligator mississippiensis. The sequence continues at coordinate 25,992,404 of NC_081833.1, forward strand.
ACAGCCAGAAGCTAGAGAGATGAGACAAGGTGGAAGTCAAGCTTTGATCTTTAGAACATGTCCTGCTAGGCATGCAGCAATGAACACCACACATAGACACAGGCACAAAAGCTGCTAGCAGAAGAAATTCTGCTGTGCCAGTGTGAGATACAGTGGACTTGGGGGTTTCTAAGATAGCTGGACACCACAGAATTAATAAAACCAAAGTTACATTTTCCAATTGGTGCATAAGTATTTGGCTACACAGTTCTTATAACTACTGAGTCATTGTGTGACTAACTCTACAAACCTGTGCATAATTTCAAATGACATGTGGAGTGCATGATCATTTCAGGGTAGCAGACTCAAGGAAGCAGGGGAGAAAGGTATATTTTCTGCTTTTATACTTTCAATAGAAGCTGTCAAATAGGTCCCCACACAAACCAAACCTCTGCATAGGACTTTACATCAGGTGAGTCTGGTTTAAGATATGAATGTCATCAGTACCCATCAGCAGACAAGGTTCTTTGGGTAAATGTGATATCTTGTATTAGACCAACTAAATAGTTGGAAAATGTTCTTTGCAAGCTTTGGGGCACATCTGCAAAATTAAGACTGATTGCACTCCAAGGCTACAGAGTTACTGTTCCTACGTATTACAATTAATGTGTAGTACATAGGCATACAAGCACCCAGTAAAGAGGCCTAACAGTATAGCTGCTGTATAGGGTTGCATACTAGGCCTGTGCGAAGCAGCAAGTATTCGATTCTGATGATTTTTAGGGACAGTGATTCGAATCACTGTCCTGATCCGACTTGGCCAATTCGGATCTGGAGATTCGGCTGCCGAATCAGCTACCAAAGCTTGGGATAGCCTTAACAGAGATACGTTCCCAGGTGGCTAGGAAGGGAGTGAGGCTGGGACTAGAGAAGGGGCCGGGGTGCTGTTCCTGGGGCTGCATCATGCTCTGCCTGTGTTCCCTTACCCCAGCTCCTGGGCTGCGCTGTGCCATGATGCAGGCAGCTGGTGTTGGCTGCTCCCGGGGCTGCTGCAGCAGGGGCTGGGGGGAGTGACAGCAAGGGGAGCCCCAGGTGGCCTGGAATGCAGCAGAGCTTGTCTGCACTCACCCTAGCCTCTGCTGCAGCAGCCCCAGGAGTGACCGGCACCAGCTGCAACAGGAACCGTCAGTGGGTGCAGGGGCAGGGCTGGACACGCCTCTTGCTGCTCCATGCCCCCCAGGAGGGCTGCAGACTTGGGGGGATGTGTCAGGCTCTTCCCAGGGGGTGAGTGCCCCCAGATCTGTGCACAGGATTACAGCAGACTGCCGCTGCAGACCGAGGCTGGCGGTGGTACCAGGCTCATTCTTCTCGGCCATCGGGCTGAGAGCTCCAAGTGCTGGGAACAGCCCAGTGCCACCACTGGCCCCAGCCTGCAACAGCAACCTAATGTCATCCCACGCATAGATCCAGGGGTATGTGTCCCCAGGAAGAGCCCAGCAGCCCTCCAGAGGATGTGGCGCAGCAAGAGGCATGGCATGCCTCCCCCCACCCCCCCGCACAAAAAATTACAGAGATAATGCCAGAGCTGCTACAATTAAACTCTCATCAGTATTACTCAATTTAACCATTTCAACTTTAGAATTCTTTGCTAACTGTCCACCCATATTGACCAAGAGAGCAAAACACTTTTACAACATGATACATTAAGATGAGGGAACCCAGTACTGCAGGCAGGTTATTAATAGGCAAAAGCTTGAAAAAAGAAAGATACTGAAAGATATTGGGACAGTTTTTATGAATGATTACAAAAATAACTTCTTTATGACTGATAGTAATATTCACTGTCACAAGTATAACCTTTTTAAGCCCAGTAAATAATTGTTAGCATGAAAGAGTCCAACAAGTACCCTGCTACGAAAACAATGCAAAAAGTGAAGAATCCCACAGCAAGATCAAACTAGAGAAAAAGAGGTTGAGGCTTTTGGAAGAGACTTACCAAATTCATTATGAAATAGAGCTCAATGGAGAGATACACTATGAAGAAGACACAGGACCAGGGATTTCGGGCGTAAGATGGCATCATCACATCAGGGAAACTGTCCCCAAAAGATACAAGCCAATGCATCATCACCTACAATATTTGTATTCATGCAGCATTTCCGCATGATTAGATGGCTGCCCTATGTACATAGAGACTCTGTTTAGATATAGGCAACCCAATGTCCTAAAAGTTTTCTGCAGGATGTAGTGGCTTACCAAATATGCAGATTATAGACCTATATACTAGCTGTACCTAAAAAAACTAACAGGCAGCAAAGATTTGTAACATATCTACTGCTAGTTTAAAACAATAAGTGTTTTCAACAACAGCAGGACTGCAGTTCTACAGAGCCCTTACTACAAAACTATGGAAGCTTGTATCATTATTAAACATCAGAACCCCCTTGGAAGATAGGCATCAGCTCACAAGTATCATTATCCCCATTTTCTAGATGGGAAAAGTTAGGCACAGAAATATGAAGCAACTTCCCCACAGCTGCACAGTATGATAGGAGCAGACCAAGGGGAACAACTATGATTTCCCTCTTAGAACTATGCTTCAACAAAAAGGTCATCCTAAAAATTGGCTTTACCAGACTTAAGGGTGAAAAATAGCAGCTCCTCAGGGATAAGGAGCGGGGGGGAAGTGCATAGTCGTGTCTTTAAGTACAGGTTTCTCTCACAATAGCTAACTCTGTGCTGAGAAAAGAAAGTGTCACATCTGCAGACACCGAGATTTCAAAAATAAGTTTTCTGCTGTGCAAAACTCATTTGGGGAGCAAAGTAAAGTCCCAATAAAAGCAGGCATACACTTACTTTGAAGTGGTCAGAAGGACAAAAAGATTCACGAGGCTGTTCTCTAAGGTATTGAAATACTGAAAGACAATAAATTCACAACTAAATGCAAGCCAGCCCCATATTGGCATCAAGCAAGCTACACTTCCACAGTGAATCAACTTCCCTTCTAAGACTCCCTGGATCTCTGACAGTGCTCTTGATGTGCAATTGCTGATTTTTCTAAAGCCAAACGTAGAGAAGTTCTATGTGAAGGATTAAACAATTAAATCCTGCCTGCACATTCTTATAAATTACTCAATTTCCTTATCATCCTGCTATCAGACTTGCTGAGCAGGAACTTATAACTGCAAGATTTTTAAGGGGAGTTTTCCAAGACTATTTGTTCACCTATATTTTTCGCTGCAATTCCAACCATCTGCCTCCCACAGGACAGCCAGAAGCCATGGTTTGCTTTGAACTGTGAAATACCAAGGGAGGAGAGAGTGATAAATGTAGCACCCCTTTGGAATTTCCTGACTGTTTTATTTACTGCTTCCCATGAGGTTTTACCCTTAGCTAACTGTAAAAAACCTGATAAGTCTAAACCCTTTTTTATTGCTAAAGTCAATTAAGATCTGCCCTCCCAGAAATGATGATTCAGGAGCCAATGTATACCTACATCCTAAAACAGACTGTTTGGATTTGATCTTTAAAACTGATCAAATGGAACTTAAAATCTAAGACTGACAAATCTCTTGTTACTTACAGGATCCGAGTGGTTAGGAGAAAACAAATAAAAACCTAGAGAAAAATAGGAAGAGGAAAGGAGGGAGGGAAAATAAAAATGCCATTTAATTCCAAGCAACAAAAAAGGCATCCTCTAACTTCAAGCCATCTAGTTAGGTGACGTTGCTTTTATTTCATATTTACATGCAGCATAGCTGGTGTACACCAGCTTCGGAGAGGATGATGTTATGCAAGTCTGATTCTTTATCACCTTGACATCTTGTAAAATCTATGCTAAATGCGGAGGATCTGATATTACTACTGCCAATGTGAACAACAGAACTTTACTCAAATTATAAGGCCTGCAGTCTCAGACACTGATGAATCTTGTGAAGAGAACCTTGGGAAAACTAAATGACACCCTATACTGGGGTGGGCAATTATCTGGGCCCGTGGGCCACATAAGGAGTTTTGGTGAGCTGTCACTGGCTGGGTCAGCCACTCTCCCCCAACTGCTCACCAAAACTCTTTACGTGGAATGGGGCAGTGGGCTGGTGTGGAGAGGTGTTCAGGAGCAGGATAGGCAGGAGGAGACAGCAGGATCGTGGGGTTGGATCACAGGGTGGTGACAGCACAGGGCCGGAGCCAGGGCAAAGCCACAATCCTCTGACCATGCCCCTGCAACGAGCACCGGTTCCACAGGCAGCGGCATGCAGGGAGCAGATCACAGCACTGCCCCAGGCCCTGGCCCCACGCTGTCACTGCCTCAAGATGCCTCCCAGGCCTGGACACAGCTCCCCACCCACCCGCAGCCCCATTCTGTTCACCCAGCTATGTGTCCTGTCTATACGGGTCTCAGCTAGTCTCCATGAAGACCCCAGGATTGTGGGGCGGTGACAGTGTTGAGCAGGGGCAGAGCCACGATCTACTCCCTGCACATCCCTACCCTACCCACAGAACTGGGGCTTATCCCAGCCCTGCTGTTGCTGCCCAGCAATCATGGGGTGTCTTCACAGAGACCAGCCAGGAGCTGCATGGGCATGGCCTAGAGCCAGATGGATAGGATGGGGCTATAGGTAGGGGAGGAACTGCATCCAGGGCCACGATCCTGGGGTGGTGACACTGCAGGGTCAGGCCAAAACAAAGCCACAATCCACTCCCCACATGCCCATGACCACAGAACCCATCACTGCTGCAGCAGTGTGCAGGCAGAACGTGGTTGTGCCCCAGGGCCCTCCTCCCTCTTCCTGTCTCGTTCCCGGACACCACTCCCCGCTCACCCACAGCACCATCCCAGCCACCTGGCTGAGTGTCCTGTCTGCATGGGTCCCACCAGGGCAGATGGGCCAGGGCACCTGGGCAGTAGGGCCAGGTCCAGAGGCTGTGGCACCTGGAAGAAGCCACAACCACTGCCAGGGCTGTCAAGTAACAGTCCAGTTGCTGTGCTGTCCCAGTCCCACTGCATGCCCAGGGGTGGCAGGACTGGCTGCATGCAATGTGGTCTGGGCTGTCCCCCCCCCCCCCAAAATGCCTGGGCGCAGGGGGACTGGGGGACCTGCTGGAGGCCAGAGAAAATCCCTTGGTGGGCCAGATCTGGCCCATGGGCCATATTTTGTACAGTCCTGCTCTATGCTCTTCTCTCCAACTTCACACATACCTCTAAGACCCCAGTTCAGAACAGAGCAAGATTTGGCTCTGGGGATTTTCTTCTTGGATTATATTCCACCCCCTTTTTTCACTTTCATTTTTCCTTTCACCAGACAATGCTCTCCGTTCTGATTAGATTCACTCTCTCTTCCCTTTTGTGAGTCTCTACTTCCTTCTCATCTTCCTTTTCCCCGTTCTCCATCCCCAAAGCAGCAAAACAAACATCAGCTGCCTGCCCATATCCCTGAAGACCTTCCTCCATTTTCACAGCCATTCCCAGATGGTGGTATGAAGAGTCAAGAAGCCTAACCATCTTTTGTCATTCTACCAGGTCCCTTGTTTGGCATGCCAAGTGCTTGGACAGACTGCCTGACCGTAGACAATAGCTGTTCTGCTAACAAGGCATTGAACATCAGAAATGCCACAAGTTTCCTTCCACCCTGTCATGCCAAATTCTTTTGTCGCACACTGCCAATAACGGTTGGAAATTACTGTAAGAAGGTGTTTAGCTTAACCCACCATGAAAGAAACTTACCCAAGATGCCAAAGATCACCATGAAGAAAAGCAAGAGGGCAAGGATGTCGATGAAAGGAGGGAGAGACTGAAAGATCTGTCGTAGATTCCTGAAAAGGAGGAAACATTTACTCCATGTGTCAACAGTGAAATATTGTATGTGTGCGTCTGCATATATGCAGTAGAAAAACGTATGGGGATCAATCCTGCATGGGCAGGAAAATATACAGATGCACCAGCACACTGTCTTCTCACCATCTCTGCTACTACAATATGCATGTGTTCAAGGTTGGGCTGGACTGACCCCTCCAAAGTTTCTATCCCCATAACTCTTCCAGCATGTTTGCATATCTCTAGAATCCATATATATCCTATCCAAGTTATGTTAGCTTCAAGAAGTGAGTATGTCAAATTCATTCCCGAGATCTGGCTCCCATGCAGCAGCACAATGCTACGTGGCTCCGTAACATTAATTTTCCAAGACATTTCTTTTCTCTAAAGTTAGTCTTCAGGTACTACAAATAAAATTATTTCCATTATGTTACTTTCTTTGGTAGCCTTTAGGCTCTCTAGTCACTTCTTATACGATCTCCCTAAATGAGCACAGCATACAAGTTTTAGAGTACACAACATTCCCTATCACAGGTGCATTCCCCAGATCACTTCTCTGCAGTGCTACTAGTCCAAGGAATCCCCACAGTAAATCTGAAATGCATAGGAACCAACTGGATTCACAATTTTCACACAAGTTGAGAATTTGGTTGGTCTCTGTGAAAAAGCCTAGTCCCTACAAGGACTGAAATCGTTGAGCAAGCAGAAAGTGGCAGGAAGCCCTAGCATCCTGAAGCACAGGAGCAAATTAGAGGCTGAGCCCCCAACATAAGCTCAGTCCAGGAGCCAGTCACAAGGCTTGCAAAATAGCCCAACCTCCCCCTTTTTTTCCTGCTTTTCTGCCAAGCAAATGCCCAGCCCAGTGCTGCCTGACTACCCACCCACTGGGGCACCCATGTGTTTTAGCAGCACTGTGCGAGGAGCTGCCTCCCTTCCTGGTGTGTGGTCAAGCCCGCGGAAGCCATTAACTGCATCCTAGACTGCTTGCTAACACACTAATGGCTTCTATGGGCTTAATCCCCTAATCAACCCTATAGAAGCCATTAATTGACGCATTATTAAGCAGTCTAGGATGCAGTTAATGGCTTCCATAGGCTTGATCAACCCCACAGAAGCCATTAATCCCATTCTACACTGCTTAATAATGAGTCAATTAATGGCTTCCATGGGCTTAATTAGGGGATTAAAGCCCATGGAAGCCATTAATTGATGCATTAGCAAGCCCCAGTTTGAGGCTGTTTGTCTATCTTCTGGGAGGGGTGGGACTTCTGGGGCCCCTCAGCCAATTGGGGGGGGGGGGGGGGGAGAGGCACCGTGCTCTGCCACAAAAATGGCACTGGGCACCGTGCTTGGGCTGCAAAGTCAGATGGCAGCTGCCCCAATTTTGGTAGGTCCCTAGAAATGCATCTGTAAAAGAGAAAATTGTTTTTGCAGGCTGCCTGTAAAAACAAAGCTTTAGCTGGATTTCTGTTTCATGAACAACTAAGGACATAGCCAAGTAGGCAGGTAGCCAGCCACCTTCTAACTGCTCCGCAGTAACGGCAATCCACTAAGAAGATGCACCGCAAAGCTCTTGTTACTCGGACGTGTGAAGTCTGACGTACTAAGACCACTATGGCCTCTATAAACTGCACAAATAGGACAAAAGTCTGCAAGAGAAAAATCAGAGGAGAAAACAATGATTATTACAAGGCAAAAAAACAAAAAAACCACAGTCACCCTTCCCCACTGCCAAGATGCATGTCTTCTGCATGTTGGCTAGACTGTGCATTTAGCAATCAAGAGATAAAAATACAGAAGAGGAGTAACATTCAGGCCCAAATATAGAAAGTATGTCCCATACCATTCCTGTCTTATCTCCCAACAGCTGGACAACAGAGCCACATTCACAGGGCTGCGCTGTCCTAAACATGCTTCCACAAGTGAGCACATCGCACTGAGGGATCCCAACCTCTTCCAGAATTTTGAAGTAGTGTTAACAAGGGAAAGATACTTTTAAAGGCTTAATTCTAAGTGAGAAAGACTCCACAATTCATTAATGGGAAACAGCTCATATACCATATTTACTTGAATCTAAGATGACCCTGATTTTAAGACAACCCCCAACAAGTAAGATTCAATATATGGAAAATGTATATTTTAAAAATAATTTTCCAGGTATAGAATCTAATTACAAGATAGATGTTTGTCTTGAGTTCATCTCCCTCCCACTGCTAAGCAAGGAAAATAGTGGCTGGGGGGGGGGGGAAGGAATGCAAGTGACCAAAAAACACACAGATTTTGAAATAAGCATACTTGTAACTTGCATATATGCAAACTACTATGTGTACTTACAGATTTAGTTCATCCAGAATTGATGCATTTCACTTTTTTGCAAACTGCTTTAAGTTTTAATACAGGTACTCCATAAAAAACACATTTGAGCAGCACATTTCTACTACTTATACATAGTACAAACTATGCATATTAGTCCAAAGCCTTAACAAGGCTCCTGATTTATCATGTAGTTCATTGGGCTGGCTGGGCTGGGCCCCAGATAGTCAACAGCCCTTCTAGCCATAGTGACCCCCCAGCCCAGCACTGCTCAGTATGCATGTGTACTCCAGATACCCTCCCACAAAGGATCCATATGCTAATCAGCACCCCCATTCATGACTGGAACCAGGTGTTCTTGTCAGGAGTCCTGGGACCCTTCAAAAATGTATATGCAGATGAGGCATGGGGCTGCCTGATCTGGCTCTAGGCCACAGAAAGCAGGGCCACACCAGTCGCATGCAACAGGCTGAGAGAGGGAGCAACACAGCCTCTCATCATACTACTATGCAGCTGGGATACAAAAAACTGACCATCTCTATTTAACAGCCCAATACTTTATCAGTAACCAAAGAACCACACTGAGAAAGAGCACTGAAGAGGGACAAGGGATAGGGAACTTACCTTCACCATGGTCCTTTTGTGTCTGATGTACGTGTGGAAGCCTAACCATCTCATCTTCATAGATAGTTCAAAGACCACCACTACTAATGCAAACAGCTCCAGGGTTGCATGGACCTGTAATCAGACACCCACTACATTTGACCTCTTATTTTCTACTAGTAACAACCACTTCACAAGCCTCAGTTTTGTCTTCAAGAAGCTTACTGTGGCTTGTTGTCAAAGTCACATTGTAGAGGTCAGGGTTTAGTTTGGTTTTCTTTGTTTGTTTGTTTTGGGGTTTTTTTTACAGTATGGCAGGAAATCCTGAATGTTTACTGAATTTATGCAATTTTTTTCAGTGTACCATCCCCTAGGATTTAAACATTGGCAGCATGAAGTTTTTGGTACAACACCAATATCTTTAAAATGTTTGGCATCCCTTTTTAACAGCTTCTAATTAAAAAGCACTCTGACAATTTATTCCTAATCCTGACAAATCATTTTTAGAAATTCATTTTGAACTGTTTGAGTGCAGCAAATATTTTCTGTAAAATTACTTCAGTTTTTTTATCTCTCTCAGAAATAGCCTGTTTTGAAAAATTCTTAAACAGTACAAGAGGAAGACCCAAAGACAAAGGAGATTTTTCAAAGATGCAGACATGTTTTGTTTTGAAATACAATTATGGACGATTGATAAAAATTCTGGATGACTAAAAATAGCATCTTTAGCATAAATGGCAATAATAATTAGCTCTTAGATAGCAGACACAAATACATAAGGACCAGATTTCCTGTTTTCAGGTACAATCGTTCACAAATTGAAGTAGACAAGCATCCATCTATATCCATAATTAGGTAAAGACAAATTCTGCAGTCTGCACCCATAATTTGTTTGCAGATGTGAACTTTAGCAAGGAAAGGTGAACCTTCGAAAACTTATGACTGTTTGCAAAGTGCTTTAAAAGCCATTAATGAACTGTCACAACACTGAGGGGCAAGGTAAATATACCCACTATAGATTGTGATATTGTAGATTCCTTCTTTAATGACTTGCTGAAGGCCATGGCAAGAATCAGTCTGAAATAAGACTGGTGCTCCACTCCCCTCAATGCATCACAGGAGGAGGATTTAAACCATTTGTATTTTAAAGGGCTGCTAATGACTCTCTCCCTGAATATACCATGGGCAGCAGAGATGGAATCTTTCTAAAACACCCAGGAAGTGAACAGTTCTCCTGACAACTTGATGGTATCTGAACAGTTTGCAATGTTTATTCAGGATAAACAATGATCAACCACACTTTCTTCCTATAAACAATTTTAAATTAAATTCTTAAATCAAAAGGATATGCCAACACACAAGATGGAAAACACTTCTGTTGTGCAAGCACATATTTGCTGCAGAAGAAATATTGCTGCTACTCCCCCTCAACTCCCAACACAAAGCAGTTACTCCTTCTGGCACTGCTTTCTTCTATGTCCAGCCACCCAGTTCATTCTGCCCTTGAAGTACGTACGTAGATGCCAAGGCGGAGCATAGGGACAGCAGGGGCCTCACACAGAGACAGCAGGAGGAGAAGCAGTGCTGTGGTCAGTTCCATTAGGTAGAAAAGGTGATTGTGTGCAAAGAGGTAGGCAGCCAGCGCTTTGGCATTTTTGGGGTGGGTGAAGAATTTATCATTGTTTTCCCCTTCCTATTAAGAAAAACAGCAGCATTAGTTATGTTTTGCACTAAAATAGTTCTGTCCATCTAAAGAGCATTAAGCATTTTAGAAGTGTTAAGTAACACTTGCAGTAGCTCTGTGATGCAAGTTGTATTATCACATTTTACAGAGAGGTAAGCCTGATTTTTTTATTTTTTTGGGGGGGGGGGGGGTGGAGGAAGTTAGGTGTCACTTGGAAAAGTCAGAGCCAGGACCAGAACTCACAGGCTTTGACTTGCAGGGGCATGCTAGTTAGGAGGTGACATTGTGTATATGGTTGTAAACACCAGGCATGCACCTTATATGCACTGTAAGTATACTTCAGTAGTACACTACACATCTATGGTATGCCTGCTTTGAAAGCCAGCAGCCTGCAAACGAAGAACTGTATTGACATAATTTTGGAAGATAGGCAAAAACTCAGTGAATAGAAGCCCTCTGGGATTTAATTTTTTTTTTTTTTTTTTTTTTTTAAACTACTTGCACATCTTCCCAGATGAAACTGCTCACTTCTCTGGGGCAAAACTTGAAAGAATGCTGATAAGTTCAGGGCCAACTGGTTAACAGTTGTGGCTTTTGAAGGCCAAGATAAATGCTGGGACTGGCAAAAATCACTGTGGAGGAGCCACTATTTGGTAGAACACAAATACACTATGTCCATTTCATTCATAATAATTATGTAAGAAGTGGAATCCATGAAAAATTGAAAAGGTCTATGCACTGATCTGTCATTCCAGCTTGCTTAGGCCTTTTAATTTACGTAGAAAAGGTCAGTTACTACACTCCAGTTATTGGCCAGCAACTGATTAACTGCAGTGGCTTCATCATTTATGTAACCTCTAGGAATAAAATTATTCAGATTCCACTGAGCTCCCTTCCCTCCCCTTGACTCTGACAGTTAAATATCTGATTCTTCCTTAACATAGCTTTTCCAAGAAACCAACTGCTCTGGTTGTCATAGGGATTTTAAGATACTGAAGAAGGGTGGGTAGGTACTCATGGTCAGAAGGAGATAGTGAAGACAGTGCAGACAGGATGGGGAAAAACAATTACACTGCTTTAACGAAGACTTGCCACCCATTAGAAAGCGTCACTTTTTCTGCTGCAACCATTTCTTCCGTCTACTCCTACCTCACAGTATGTAAAGCTAATTTATATCCTGTGGCATTCAAGAGGTAAAACTACTGCAGTTTGGCTTTCACTTAATGCAAGATAAGGAGGACAGAAAAAACGCTTCAAAGTGGGAGAATTGTTTAGTACAGGGGTGCTCAACCTCCAGCCTGAGGGCCAAATGCAGCCCAGAGCCTTGGAATCTGCCCTATGGGACTTCCCACAAGTTAGGAAATTTGGTGGAGGGGAAGCAGTAGCCGTTAACACTGGCATCCCTCTCCATTGCCAAAAATCCCAAATCCAGCATAGCAGGTTGGAGCCAGGCTGCAACCCTCCTCTGCTAGCTAAATCAGGGCCTGGCCAAGCCCCCTTTCCCCATGCAGCTGGATCAGGGTTGAGCTGCCCCCTTCAAAAACCCGCTATTGGACCTAATGATCTGACCTCACTTAACCACCTCATGAGGAAACATAGTCAATTCTAAATAGCAAGAGTGCCCTCATGTTCTGTTTAGCTGTCTAACCAGTTTTGTAGCAAAACAGAATGGTCAGGCCAGTGATCCAGACTGCAAACAAAACAAAGCAGTGAGCCTCATACAAATGATTGCTCACTTAAAGATGGACCTAACTTCACACCACTAGGGAAACTCTCTTACTCATGCCTCACAAAACAAATTTGTAGCAGGAAAAGCAGCAAAGCAGCCCAAATTCTGCCTGTTGGTAACTAACCAATTCAAAACACAGTTGGACAGCTAAGCCCTCTTGTTCAGACAGCACAGCTGTGCCTGAAGCTGCTGTTTGACTAAACAATCTGAGAGATATTTTAAGTTATGTCTCTTCCACTTCAACGACATCATCAATAAAGCCACTGCTGTTGCCTTGACCAATAACGTGCATATCTGAAGAACTAAACCTACTATATGCATTGCAATGAGACACTATTAACTCACTGTACATTCACAGCACCTTTCCAAGTTAAAAAATGAGTTCACATTAAAAAAACAAACAAACAAACAAAAAACTTAGGAGTGTCCTGAGTAGCACTTTTGGTTTGTTATTGTCATCACTTTACTGATGAAGACCTATTGCACAAACTAAGTACTAAGGTCCAAGCCAGGTAAGCAGAAATGCTGTAAGAAGCAAAATGTTTAGCCTGTTGGGACAAGGAACAGAAAGGAAGGAGCACTTTGAGTAACTCATTAGTGATTGAATGATGGACTGCACATCCATTCTCTTCACTGGAGGGAAAACTGCTGCACTGGAAAGTCTTTTCGAGGGGTGGAGAGAAATAGAAGAGATACAAAATAGTCAGGGACCCAAGAGACACTTTTCACAGAAACAATTATATTCCAGCTACTACCTAGATCTGTGTCACAGTTTCCTGTTCTGACTGTAAGGAGACAGTCCCTGGCAAAGAATCAAGATTCTAAAATTGCAATAGCACCGATATAGTTTCCTGTATTTAATAATCAACATGATTCAAAAGTTCATTTTACCAAATTACATACCAGCAGGTTACTCTCCTCCCCAAACATGGGGCAGATGCTTACACTGCAACACTAAGCAGGGCTCACCTGGAGGTAGATTGCTGCTTCTTGGTAGTTCATTTCCCAGTTGTGTCTGGCAGAACTTTGCCGAGAGCAGCAGTCCCCTGCTGCTGGGCTGGACACATCATTAACAATATCATAGTTGCCTCCATCTGTTTTGGTAGGACAGGGTGAGAGAAAGGGAAAGGAGGTCAATTTACAATTGAGCAAGGCAAGTTTATTCAGGAAGAATGTACCAGCCATTGATCTGAAATACAAGCAGATCAGGTACCAAGTGGACAGTCAAGAGACACTGGAGCAGAAACTGACAATTTATACAAAGTCAAATCAACACTTCGTATATAGCAGTTTTCAAAAGGAAGAATGTTACTAAGACCAGCTCCACTGTGCTCTGCACACCTTATAACAGAACAAGTTATTCTATCTATTTTGGTAGAATCCAATATTTATATGGTAAGAAAGTCACCTGGCAAACGATACCAGGAGACACCATGCATACTTGAGATGGTGATAAGTGACTTGTATTATATGAGAGAGATGCACAGAAAAAAAAAATCTTTCAAAATACATTTTGGTCAAAATGATCTAAATAGAACCATATTTCATTCTAGCTTTTAGGACTCAAGTTTTAATCCTACATGTATGTTACATCTCTGCGAAACAAAACCCTCTACTACAGGGGGTGGCAAAATGCATCCTATGGGCCAGATTCAGTCCATCAGGCAATTTCATCCGACCCGTGGGCAGGTGCCTATCATTCACTGCATCTAGCCTGACCCCAGGCTGTCCCTGTTATGCTCACATGGGGCTAAGCCCTGCTCACTGCCATGGGGGCAGCATGTGCTGTGCTCCCAGGCTCACACATGGGACAGCTCTGACCCCAGTCCCACAGGTAGGGAAGTGATGGTGACAGACAGGAGGGAAGTGGTGGCGACTGGCCAGCAGGCAGGCAAATAAGGGAGTGACAGGGGAAGAGCAGCAGGTGGGAGAAGTGGTGGCAGGAGCAGCAGTGGGTAGGAGGGCAGTGGTGGTGTGTGTGTGGGAGTGAAGTGGCAGCTGGGCGGGAGTGTGGGGCCCGTGCTGGTGCCCTGGAGTCAGTGCTGGTGAGGACCCAGCGTGGGGCAGCAGGAGCACGGAGCCCAGACCACCGGGGGGCAGGTCCCCCTGGCTTCATCATGCAGGGCTCACTCGCATGTAGTTCCCAGGTTCTCTGTCTGAGCCGCGCACCTCTGGGGGGAGCCCCACAAGATGGAGCCAGTGGCCCAGCCCCACTCACTGCTACACACAGGTCATAGGAAACAGTGTGGAGCCCTGCACTATAGAGCTGGACTGGCACTGCCCCTCCCCCTGCTACCCTGACCGAGCCCCATGATCTGCACTGCCAGCTTCATCATGTGGGGCTCCTCACAGTGACACAGGGCTCAGGCAGAGAATCTACTAGGTCACAGCCTAACACGGGTACAAGTCCCACTTGGAAACAAACACACACCATAGTAAAAGTCCTTTCCCTGAAGAGATTATAGTCTAAAATGACAAAAATAAAGGGTGGGAGAAAGGAAGGACTGTTATTCACAGAAGTTTAGGGCTGGAAGGGACCTCATGAGATCACTGGGTCCAGCCCCCCTGCTCTGGGCAGGAAAGACTGCTGGGGTCAAATAACCATTGCAATCTCCCTCCACAATCACTTGCACTGTTGCACTTCCACTTCCTCACTCTTAAGCAAAATCGTGACTCCAGTCACTTTGTTTACCTCTAACCCTGCTCACTGTCATTATACAGAGGGAGAATTCAGGCATAAAGGCCCAGATCAACAAAGGTATTTGGGCACCTACCTCTCAAAGAAAGTAAGTTCAAATTTTTCCAAGAACGACAACTAGATGTAGACTTCCATTTGTGTAGGTGTTTCATCAGTACAGATAGACTCTTTTAAAGACTAGACACTAAAAACAGAAACACCTAAAACATACCAGTCTTTTTTTCAAAAAGCAGAAAGTCTTAAAAGAATTGCGCTAGGTCACACAGACAGCCTCTGGCCAGTGACTCTCAACCAAGGTGCTGCAAGATTCTGCACAATATTAGCACTGTTAGGTGTGCAAACAAGGTGCAACTCACAAGATAAACCCTGAGTTTTCAAATAGGAATCCAAAATATCCAAACCATTCTGACCTGTTGTGGTCTTTCTGAGTTCCTCTCAGTAGGATTGCTCCGTTTTGTTTTGGTTTTTTTAGCATCAAAAAACGAATGAAAGCTGAGCTGGCATTTTCCAAGGGTGCCTTTAGTCTAATGAAATTGATAACTACTGCTCTAGCAGAACAAGGACAATCTCAGATTACCAGAGTGTCAGTGTCTTAACCACATAACCATTGTTCTTCCCCGATAGTTTCCTGAGAGTGGTATGATAAGGCCAGTTCCTGACAAGTTTCAGCCTGCAAGGAAATGGCTTTCCAACATAAACAAGCTTTGTGCCATTATTTGAAAGTTGTTATGCAGAACTTCTTAATCTGCATGTTCTGAGAAGTTATTTGGGGCAAGAGGAAGTTGTAATCGTGCTTTCATTTCCTCTCTGATACTTTCACAGTCTGCGTGTGTACCACTACCAGAAAGTAAATTCTATCTTACTGCTACTCCAGATTGGATACAGACATTTTTCTCATTGTACATCACAGCCTGCTCACAATGAAACTAGACACTGTTACATTAATATCCTTGTGAACATATCTGTTCTAGCAGTGTTGCTCCTGCTAGCGAAGGTATGGTGGTGCAAGACCCTCAAATACGCCAGTGAACATGACCTTTGGTTTGGCCTCTGATCAGCGAGATAAAGCAAACAGGCAAAGAAGGAACCCGTCTTGGAAGGGCTTGAAGGTCAGTCTCTTCAAATAGTCCCAGGACAATCCTTCCTTGTTACCCCACAGCCAAACACAACATTTATTTTAGAGGTTCAGAGAAATTTTGGAGTAGCTGGAACACAGACACTAGGGCTGAATCACCGAATCGAATCACTGTCCCAAATCGGCCGAATCCAAATACAAAGCAAATACTAGCTGCTTTGCACAGGCCTAACAGACACAGGACTGATACACTGCAGGGAACAAGGGACAACCCTTTATCTCCTAGTAGCAAATGGTTCAGCAGATGCATCTTCTTACTAATAGAAGCAGCACATATATTTATCTCCAACCAACACAATTATCATCAAAACACCCATGTATAACAGTCTTACTTTACTTTACAGCAAGGGTGGGCAAAATACAGACCATGGGCCACATCTGGCCCGCCAACTGATTAGATCCGGCCCGCAGGCAGGCACCCAACAATTAACTGTATCCAGCCCTGCCTGCGGCTGCCTTTGCTGTGCTCTGCTTGGGGAGGAGTCCTGCCCCAGGCAGAGCATATTGTGCTCCCAGCCTCCCCCACCAGCAGGCACAGCTTCTGAGCAGGGCTCCTGCTGCTACCACTGCCCAGGGAACTGCTGGGCTCCCTCAGCCTCCAGCAACTCAGGAAAGCAGCTGCCACCACTGGCAGCAACAGAAGCCCCTGCAAGAGGGCGGGTGACGGACGGACACAGAGAACTGAGCCTGGCATCACCAGCTCCCTTAGAAGCAACAGCAGCAGGAGCCAGTGCAGGTTTGGCTGCAGCCCTACTGTGCAGGTGTGGGACACAGACTCTCTCACCTGCCTGCCTGGCGGGGCTGCACCAAGCGCACACTGGCTCCTGCTGTTACTCCCCCATCCTGTCTGTCTGTTCAGGCTTTGTAAGCAGCCAAGCTCCTTCATTCCCCTCCCCCAACTCTATCCACATAGTCCCCTGCCCCGCAAAAGTAGGACCAGTGAGGTGCAGGCAAAGCCCCATTCCCTCAACACTGCAGCTTCCCCTCCCTACCTGCTGCCCAGAGCACTGCAGCAGGGACAGCTGCCGCTGCCCAGGTAAGTGCGGGGCTCCCCCAACCTCCAGCAAGTCCTCCTGTCCCTGCTGCCCTCCAGGCAGCAGGTAGGGAGTCAAAGCTGCAGCATTCAGGGCTCTGCCTGCAGCTCACTCTGGTCTTGCTTGTGCAGGGCAGGGGAGCATGTGGATAGAAAGGGGAAAAGAGGGAGGGGGTGTGAAGGAGCTTTGCTGTTCACAAAGCCCAGATGAGCAGGCAGGGACAGACAGGAGGGGGAGCAGCAGCAGGAGACAGCGTGTACTTGGTGCAGCTCCACCAGGCAGGCAGGTGAGAGAAGTGACAGCAGCAGAAGCCAGCACAAGCTTGGCTGCAGCCCTGCAGGACAGGTGTAGGACAGAGACTAAGAGAGCTGGCGATGCTAGACTCGGCTCCCTGCCTCCCCTCCCCTCTTGCAGGGGTTTCTGTTACCGCCGGTGGAGGCAGCCTCTTTCCTGCCCTTTGCAGTACACTGGAGCCAGGCAGGCACCCCTCACCTGCCCCCCCCAGGCTGGGCTGTGCCACATCACATAGAGCAGGTAGGGGGGAGGCCCCCCACACATGCACAACCAACCTACCCACACCCCACACATAACCCCATGCTCCGTCACACACCCCACCCCCCTCCATACCCACACACACCCAACACTGTCCCACATACCCCACTATACACATCCCACACACATACACCCACACCCCATATATACACACACACACACACACACACACACCACCAACATACTCCAACCATACCCCACACCCCCTACATACATCCCACACATATACCCACATCCCACACATGCACCCACACTCCCTCACATGCACCCACACACATCCATGTGATACCCCAAACACACCCCACCTGCACCATAACCACACACCCACCCAGAAGTCCCCTCCCCCCCACACACCCTCCTCTTTTGCCCCCACAAACTGCATCTACTCACACCCCACATATCTCCCCAACCACACATATCCCTTACCCCCACACACACTCTACAAGCAAACTACCCACCCAGCCCCAAAAGGAGTATTTCCTGGGCAAGGGGAGAAACTCTGTGGCAAAGGTCAGGTGTTAGGGGGCAGGACTTCTGGTCACAAGATGGCAACCAGGGGAGGGGACACCTGCCAAGGGCCAGGGCTACCCTTGCGGCCTTCGACACCTCATCAATACTTGTTAAGTGGCCCTCCACCCAAAATAATTGCCTGCCCCTGCTTTACAGGTTACAGCTTCTCCACCTGCAGTCTTGTAGGTAACTGCCTTGTACGCTCTTGGCCCTTTAAAAAAAAACAAACAAACAAACCCTGGACTCACCGGGTGCTGCCAAGCGGGAGGGTGATCCCTACTGTCCCTCCACACCCCCAGACCAGTTTGATGCAAGTACTAACTAACAAATGACTGGAAAGCCAATGAAGTATTAACACCAATTTAATTACTCTAGGTTAAAATAATTTTACTATTACTATAACCTGACAGCAACCTGCAACATTTAAGAGCAGCAAAAACAACACAACAAAAAAAAAAAACCCTTAAAAGTTAACAAGCGTTTGTAGTTTTACAAACATTTTCTTTAACCCATACCATTATGTTCTTAGGAAAGATACCTTTTCTAGAATGGAATCACATCATTGTTCTTCACAAGAAAAAACAAGTCATGCTAGGTTAAGTAAAAACCTTTCAGCAGCAAGCATCCTGTCTAGAAAATGTTGAAATATAAAAGAAATGTCCCAAAGGGACTAAACTAGATAGTATGAAAACAACTTTCAGAACTGCGACCCAGAAACAAAATTTTAAATACCAATATGCCTTCTTTCTTCCCCAAACCAAATGAGTTTCTGTGCTAGTTGTACAGAGAATGGGAAGCTTGTAAGCAAAGGGTTCCACTTATTTATAGGACT
Organism: Alligator mississippiensis; assembly: GCF_030867095.1. Lineage (NCBI taxonomy): Eukaryota > Metazoa > Chordata > Crocodylia > Alligatoridae > Alligator > Alligator mississippiensis. The sequence goes on from NC_081833.1 coordinate 26,011,288, forward strand.
ATATTTATTGTACATGCTCATCCCAAAGGGGTACCAGAAGGTTGATCTAGGACCCCTAAGGCACCAGCATCATCTGGCTAATAAATAATAATAAAAAAATAATAAGTAGTTTGGCAGCCATCCAGGTAGCTAATAGCCTTAGCTGGTCCCAAGATAACAATGACAGATGAATGCAACCCTCCACTCAGCTCATCCTGTAGAACATCCTCAGTGGCATTTACCATTAGCATCAAGTTCAATTAGACAGCAAGATCTCTCCACAGGACTCTCACAATCTTCTAAGTGCATGGCAGGCAGCTCCTTCCTTTGCTTTGGGAAGCAGATGCACAGTATTTGGAGATGGTAGCAGGTGAAAAGAGAAGAGAAAACAACTGGATAGTCTCTTTCCTCCTCTTAAAAGTTACTACACAGTTTCAAGGCTCACTCAAGGGAAAGCCAAAGAATGAAAAGTTTACTTCTGACTTTTCACAAAACAAACAAAAACCCCCCAAAAACCCAAACCCCACCAAAGAACATTTTGTCCCTAAGGGGAACTTAGGTCAGGCAGTTAAAATTCTGCCTTAAATTTGTCAAAAGCAGGATGCCCTTGATTTTTCAGTTGTTTGAAGGTTGAGTTACTGGATACAGAGCCTCTGAGAAGGATTCTGGCTAGAGAGCCCTTGGTTCAGCCTTCTTTTATTTTGACACACAGCACAATCTGCTCAGTCCAGCAAGCACTAGTCAATCCTTTCCCATTAGCTGTAATGTGCTGACTGGTCAACTAAAGAAGTCCCAGCCCTCTTCTCCTCCCCTCCACACCCCCACTCCAAACAGAATATTAAAAAGATATTAGTGGAGTCCACAGTACAAAGGGTGTGAAGCAGTAAACTGGCTGAGCCATTCGCAGATGGTAATGTTTCCTCCACCCTGATGCAACTTATCCCAAACGTTCACTTTAAAAACACAACAAAAAAAACACAGCTGGCCTGCTTACACAAGTCAACCAAAATGATACTGCAGGGATTCCAACATTTCCATTCACTAGAGCACAGCATGCGCCTGTGTAAATAGTTTCCATATGCCATCATAAAAGAGAGGGATGCAAACTTTCCTGGACCGAAATAGCTCCCTTTATGAAAAAAAGGGATGCCATCAAGGAAACATTCTCTGTGGGCTGACATGGTAAGCAAACCTCTGCTGCCGAGATCTGTGGGAAAGGTGCACTGTTTCCAGAACTGGATCAACACCAACAGAGTCACGCATAATCTATCAATAAAAGGACTTTCCTCTTAGGGGGAAAAAACACTTAGAAGCAAGTCCCATGGAAATTCAGCTGGAAAAAACAGGCTCACTAGAAATGAGGGTATCAGCCTTAAGAAGTAGAGAACACACCATAGGCTTAAGGACTGCAGTGAGATGGGGCTTAATTAGGTACAAATAGCCATTTTAAATCTCCATTTCATTCGAGGTTTGTTGTTAGTGCCTGCATTTCTACTTTTTGCCAATACATGCATTTCTTTAGCCTACATTCCTCCATTAAGCTAGAATACTTCACTGCTGGGGTTAACTGCTGACAGCTCAGTAATGCTTCACTAAGTGAGGGCAAACATCCAACAGCTCCAAACAGGTGCTTAAGAAGGGAACCAATTCCAGAAGCGCATACACTTTCTGCAAGGATTCAAAGACAGAGCCAGCCAGGCACTGGTGATCATGATGGAGGATGGAAAAAAAATGGAGACATCCTCATCTTGCACTGTTGATGGCTTTACATCAGCTAATGACTTGGTAAGGAGGGAAGTGATTGTAGGAGGTAGACTTCATTTGTTTCTTTCAGAGAGAAACAGGAAATGGTTTTCCTTCTCCAGATGTCCTTACATGCTTGAGAGCCACATGCTACTCAATCCTATTGTTTAAAAAAAAATAAAAAAAATATGGAGCCACCGAGAGGAGACTGAAAAATGACTGGACCTCATAACAGATCCACATCCTTCTTAAAATATGAATACTCCAGACTCTGGGACAGATAGGAATATGTTCCACAGACCTGAATAAAAACAATTTGATCCAAGCAAAGCAGAAGCGATGGTGACTGATGGAGGGAAGGATCCTAAAGAACTGGTCTGGAGCACTTCATATCAGTATCACCACCTTACAATTATCAACACAGAGAACAGTCTCAGGATCACAACAGATTCACTTCTCCTGCACTCATCAGGCTAAACAACTGTGCCCTCTCTTCACACATGCCAGGTCACGATAGTCTACAATCAGGGCTGTCCAACTTTTGAGTGCCAGTTGGACATTTCTGGACTATATCTTTGTCGCTTTGGGGCTGGACTCACTCTGCAGGAAGATAACCCTGAAAGCCACATGGAAAATGCAGCTGATTTGATATAGATAAAGTAGGCCAATGAAAACACAATCCACTGATGCCTTACCTGCTTTGAAGAGGCACAATTTAACTGGCAGTCTATTTAAATATCTCAGGCTCCATTTTTAAAGCTCCATTACTACAGAGACTGCTTTTGTCAACATCTTCTTTCTCACTCACTGTTTATTGTGACAGCTTTGTTTGACTGGCATCCTGTGGCTAAGAGGACTCCGCTTCAAGCCAGGAGAAGCCAGTAGAAAGATGTCATCACTGAAGTGACCATAGCTGTGAAATACACTCCTACGAAGACACTGCACATTACTAGCTTTATTTAGATGGGTAGAATATGTCCATCTGTCCCCCACCCCCACCCAGTGATGGGCACTGAAAGACCACCCCCTGCCCCCAAGGGAATAATGTGCCATTACATACCTCAAGCAAACATGGTTCCTTCAACTTTCCCATTTAATACAGCTGACAAATATTTTTGAGCTCTCTATATCTATCTCTCTCTAAACCTATATCTCTGTATCTAACAATAACCAAGATTATAAAACAGCCTAGACTTCTGCTTTAGCATTTAGTCCAGAATGTAGTTATTACCTCATAAACATGAGGCACCCTCACGTTATCATCATGCAAACTACAGGGAGCTGAATATGCATGAAAGCTGAACAGATGTCCCTCAGCATGGTAAGCCACTTGTATATATAATCACCTGTTTTTATCAGCCATGTTGCCTAGCTCATCTTATCAAATACAACCCAGTAAAACAGCATGTTTAACCAGATGAGTACAAAACTCGTGCTACCATCTCTTGTGATATATATTTAAAAGCTGGTGTACTAACTTAGCGTGCCACAAATCAGAAATCTGAAAGTTATTTTCATTTGTGGAACAACAGTCCTGCTAATATACTGGTGCTGTGAGAGGTACATGGCAGTTTGATACATCTTACACACAAACAACACTTAATCAGTCTGTCCACTAGCTTGTTATTTCAAATGTCAAACTAAGACAAATCCTTTAAAAATCAAATAAACAAACCTCACATTCCTCCCGAAGTCATTTCTTTGCCTTCCATTTGGCATGTACAGGGCATTCTCTAAACTTAGATGTAAAATGCACCAGAGAGCAAGGATGAAGATAAATTTCCCTCAGTGCAGCAACAGAAGATGTGCACTTACAGACCCCATTTTGCATCTGTACTCTATAATCTTATCCTAGGCGCTGGACAAATGCTTGTTAATAGAGAATTCCATCTGCTACCTGTTCTCCAAGGGTCTCTTCTCCCCGTTTTATTCTGTCACGTGGTTTTGCCTTGTGCATTGGTTTCCTACGTTGCTCCTATTACAGGAAAGCTTCATCACTGCAGAATTTTCAAATACCTTTGATGTACGGTAAATACACAAGGCACCTGGATGCGTTTTTTCTCTTCAGCTTAGTTTGTCTAAATATCCCTACTAGTCAAATTCAGGACACTTTAGGATTCCAAGTAGTCAAGAGCACCATTGATTGAAAGTCCAGGATTCTTCACTATGGCTCAAAAGCCACTGAGTCGGTTAATATTTTTGGTATAAGTATATGAAGACCATTTGTCAATTTATAAATGCTACTTAGCATCCCATGAAAAATAAGTTACTTATCACCAATACTTTGTTTTCCAACTGCATTACTCCCAGAGCCACACCAGGAGTCATGTACTCAGTACCCTCTTCCACTAAACTTTTGTCAGTTTGGCATGCAATGCCTACAGAGACGTGTTATGGAAGCAACAACATAAAGGAGAATTTAAACTGTTATAAGCAGAGAAAGATTCAAACATTCTTAATAACTGAAAACTGTACCTGCTCCTTTTGCACTGATGTAGCTAAAGCCAAATATTAATATAATTTCAAAGGCTTTTTACTGGCTAAATACAGAGCCGCATTTGTTTCTACATGCTGGAATTCAAAAGAAAAGGCAATTTCAATTTCTTGTGCACAGTTAAAATGTCAAAAGCGCAACTAGTTTCACATCGTTCATTTTGTCCTTGACAAATCAACTTTTCTACTGCAAAGAGGATGAGCCAAAACCACAGTAAAGACAAAAACCACTTTGCAGAAATTATTGAATCTGATTTTATCAATTCTTTTCAATATTTATGATTATGTAATCTTGTTAATTGTCTGCCATAACTATGATAAGGGTATTGTATATACACAGGTAAGATTAGTTCATTACAGGAATTTAACTACTGACACACAGATTCCACAAAACCGTGTAATATTAATTTCAAACAAAACAAAAAGAATTGGGTTCAAGTTTCCAGTTCTACAAGCTAAACAAAGTATTGCCTTATGGTTTTGAACAGGAGAGACAAGCAGCCCTTAGTGAAAACTGCAAAAAGGCACTGTATCTTCTTGCATACACCACCACCCCCCTATAAAAACACAACCTTATTTTTTAAAAGATGGGGTGGGGGGAGGGGTCCACAGCCTGCAGATTTACTTTCATCTTCCCCTGGCAGAGGATTAAGCAGCAAAAAAACTGCTGTTACCATATTTCTTTCCTTATAATGTACATTACAATTCCCAGCAGCTGAATTTTGGGAAAAGGTGCATGCTGTATGCTAGAAAAATATGGTTAAAAACAAAACAAAGCAAAGCAACCAAAACCTGGAAACTTTACAGGAAGAAATCTGAAAAGCAGTATCTAAGTCCTTGAACTAATGCATTTCCTTAACACACCCTAGTGTTAAGCCTAGACATTTAATTTCCATATATGAAAAAAAAACAAACAGAAAGAAAGAGACAGGAAAGGAATGTGCCACTGTTTAAAAAAAAACCTGAAAGTGTATGATGATCATTTGCTAAATGAATCTAATTGTTTTTCCCCCAAAATGATGCCCACTGGATTTTCCTGGTAGTTTGGGAAGATGTTTGATTACACTACAATCTGGTGTTTTCTGAGCAGCAATTCTGCCAAGAGAGAAACCCAAGCTTGATTTCTAACTGCAACCACCAGTGATTGTCTGGGTGAGTGACAACATGAGTGGATGAAGAGCTTTGCTTATGCAGGGATCCAAAACAAGCTGATTGCACCACTACTATTCACCAATACATTATCATCTCTGTTACTTTCAAAACAGGCTGGCCCCTGCAAAGTGTAATACTACCTTAATTACTCTCATATACTAGCGTTTCCACAGTATATTGTCTTAAGGAAACTAGTTAGACATGTTTAATTTTCTTATGGTGACACAGCACAACGTATATGTTCATCAAATTCTTTTTTTAGACAATTGAGACTATGGCCCTCGATGGTCAAAGTATGCCATGGGCAAGCCTACCAACTCATCTCAGCTGAACAGCCTTCAAGCCACCACTAGCTTTCCAAATGGTTGCTCCTTCCTTATGGCTTTTTTGGAAGGGTGCATTCCTTGGAGTTTCAGAACAGCAGAGACTCCCTATCCCTGAAGAAGGGCGATTGCACCCAAAAGCTTGCCAAGATCTTTTTTCCAACTACGCAGTTGGTCTAATGAAAGATATCACATCTACTCAAAGAACCGTGCCTGCCTACGTCCTTAGACCAACATGGCTGCAACCAAAAATCCAGCATACTAAAGAAGAGGATCAAGTCTAGAACAGCTGCTGTTTCTCTGATCATTTCTTTTCACTAACAGTTTAATCTGTATACCAACACACACACAAACACACAAAAATCCCGTGGGAATATTTACACCAGAAAGACACCAAAATAAGTTTTTCCCCTCACCACCTCTTGGTGGGAACCACTTGTACCTATGGGGCTCACTCTACAGGAAACATTTGCTGCAATCATGTTACAGATGCCTGAAGCACGAAACACGAAACAGCACGAAAGCAGGGGGTCGACATGTGGTATCACTTTTATATCAGCAAAATTGTTCTCTGGAAACTATTTAAAAAGGGAAGAACAACCAAAAAAAAGCTGGGGGAGAAGCAAACATGCATGTTTAACTGCGTGTGTTCCAACTGCTGATGAAAAAATAAAACTGGAAAATATTAAATTAACAAAATGTAATAGTAATTTCATGGCAGAATTTGAACTGAACACAGTGGGAACTATATATATTGAATTAACTGCAAAACAGCTTACAAAGTGTGTACTACACTTATTGTAGTACAGCTTCATGATGTTGAAAAACTCAGTTCTATTCACATTCTTCAGAAAAACCAATTGTGACCATCTAGTCTGTCCTCCTATATTACAGAGGACATAGGACTTCTCTGAATTAATTCCTGCTTCAAGTCCTAAACCTATAGTCTGGGTGAGGCACATCTTTCGGAAAAACACGTAACGCAGAATCTACTACAGCTCTTCTTAAATTGTTCCAAGGGTTAATTTGGACACTTGAATTGGACATCACATTCCATTATGGGTGACACCAATGGCAGGACTACATAAATTCTCTATTCCTACTCAATATTCCTATTCATACATCCAAGGATTACACCAGCTTTTTTTGGTTAGTGTCATAGTTGGAGCTCACGTTCAGCTTGATTATCCACTACAAACTGCAAGTCTTTCTCCAGACTCACTGCTTTTTCCATTGTTCACATATAGTCAATGCTCTTTATTCTTGTTAGCACCTAGGCAGACAAAGTTCTTTGGGTAGATGCGATATCTTTTATTAGACCAACTAAATAGTTGGAAAAAAATTATTTGCAAGCTTACGGCCACAAACACCCTTCATCGGGCATACGGAGACTCTGTCAGTGTTGTGTGTTCTCCAAGGTAGAAAAGCAGCTAATTTACAATATGCAGATCTGTGAAAATGCAAACGAATGGAAATTTGGAAGACAATGGGTAGAGATGGTAGGGGGAGAAGGGAGGGAAATGTGTAAAGGAATGCAAGTGTTTAGCTGAAGGCAGGTTACCTGGGGTATCAGATGTCAGGCAAATTATAACGTGCCTTAAATCCAATGTCTACATTAAGCCCATGATTTCTTGTATCCAGTAGATTTATGAAATGAAGTTCATAGGCTTGTCTATGGAAGGTGTTTTGTAAGTTCCCTCTGAGGATTAGAACAGAGAGATCGGAGAGGGAGTGACTTTTCTGAGAAGTATTTGGCAATATTGAAATGCACTCAGTTTGTGGGCAGCTTGTTTTCAGAACTATATGGATCATGTGGTATTAGTGACAATTCCTCTTATTTACCACACAATACAAAGATCATTGGACATTATTTTATCTGTATCTGTAGGATGTTTTCTTCCATGCAAAAAAATAGAATTAAAAAAATAGGGCCAGGAACAGATGTGTAGAAATGCACCTGCTCAGTGATCATTTCCAATTTACATTTGGAAACCTGTCAGTTGACCAGTTCTAATTGATCTATTACATATCATATTTTGTTTTTACTGTTTTGGTATCAAACTATATTTTATTGAGAAACCAAGTCAAATGCCTTACTTCAGTTTAATATAGTTACCTTTAGTCAATAAAAAGTATCCTTTTCTTCTTTCTTTTGGTTTGCAACTTAGCGTGCCAAGACCTCTTTTCTAAAAACCAATATTAACTGGCATTAATTAGGTTTGCACCCTATTACTTGGTTAAGCAAGGCCAATGTCAGGCCTTCTGTCATTTTGTCTGGAATCTCTTTCAGGCTGACAGATCTATTAACTTGGGTCATCCCCTTCACCCTTTTTAAAGACTAGTATCTGGGCAAGTTCCTGAGGACTGGAAGAAAGCTAAATGTCCAAGCCTTATTGGAAATCTATATTAATGGTTCAAAGCACTCCTCAGCCAACCGTTTTAAAATTCTTGAGTGCAAGTTATTCAGATATGATGATTTAAAAAGGTCTAGCTTTAGCAGAAGCTGCTTGAACTCCTCCTTAAGTTACCATTGCAATGGAAAGGAATACATCATTTGGCTTCCCCCACCATCACCAGATACTGAACAGAAATATTTATGTGGTGTCCACTTTCACATTATTATTGCCAATTCTACCATCCAGTAATTGGTCTGGTAGCATTACTTATTACTGTAGTAGCGTTCCTTTTGTTCCTAAACCCCTTTATTGGGTCCTTAAATGTACAGGTAAGAGACTGTTCCCTGTCCATTTTCTAGTGTCCAAAGCCTCTATTTTTTTTTTTTTTATAAAGCTTTTTTTTTCTCCCCCTAGCTGCACTCTCTTCTCCTCCAAGCTATACCAGCTGTTTTAACCAATGTAGTCCTCTCAGTTGTGTTTTTAGGAATCTAATAAAACATTCCTAAGCAGTTACCATTATCATTCACATTTTTCTAGTTAAATTTTCTACCCTAGATTATTTGGTTTGTTATTTCAGTTTTGTGAAGCCAGCTCTTTGCAATGGATGGAAATACAGAGGTCCTGCCACCTGTCTCATGTTTAAAAAGAGGGGAGTATTTTGCGTGAGCAGCTATTTCCCTTTATGCTGAAACTCTGCTTCTCAATTTCAGATGCAGCATGCTGAGATGTAACTGGCTGGCTTCACAAGTTGCCAGACTGCAGAAAGAACAGAACACTTCAGTGGCACAGTACAACTGTATGGGATGCCACCCAGGCAGCTTGCAATCAATTGATCTGTTCTACCACCTCCTGCTTTGCTGGTCTGACCAACACGCTAAACAAGCTGGTTCTACCATGAAACAGTAAAAAGGTGACTAAGAAACATCAGGAATGTTTTCCAATTTCTGTGATGATTCACTGATGCCAAGTGAACTAATTTGATTCAGCTGTTTCACATCCTACAAGCATTAATTGAAAAGGCTTGCATTAACACCATGGATTGCCTTCCTCAAGGTATGTCTTGTGGGAGCATATGAACTGGGAGCTAAAACTGCTCTCCTCATTCAGACAAAGCCCAGCAACTTCAGTGCAACTGCTGAGATGAACAGAGCAATCAGGATTAGACCATGGCTCTTGTACTTCTAACTCCTCTTCAAGAAAACACCAGATTAATACTCTCAATGGAGGGCTGAGAAGTCCAGGGAGGAAAGGGGGTTGTGCTTGTGTGGAAATATCACTCCAGTCATGCCCAGCATAATTCTAATTAACTCCTTGTTTATTTATGCAAATGTATGCGATGTCCTACCCAACAAAGCACTTGCCTCTCTTGGTTAGAAATAATGCAATATTTTCTCATGATCCACAACTTCTGTAGCCTGAGCTCTGCAGCTGACAGATCACAAATCTCATTAACTCTGAAGGACACACAGAAAGTTTATTTTGCCCTCTTCTCTTATCTGGTTATTGTTTAAATGGCAATATTTTGGGATTGGGCCCTGAGGGTTTTCATTGCTCCCAGTTATGAACTATTGTACAGTCCCATTCTTGGTTTTATGGGCATCTCCCTCATTTAACAGAGTGCCTGAATGCACTTGTATATCTCATGTCATCCTTCAGGTGGGTTATGTTATCCCTCTGCATAAGCTCCCCACAACCCCCCCCGCTCCCCAATGTATTGTTGATGGTAAAAAAAAAAATCTTCAAAAAAACAAATATTGTTAGAAGAGGACCACACATCCCCAGATTGGGAAAATATACATGCATGCCATATTAACTGCACGAAATATTCAGTGTACCTCATGGTATCCCAGTGTCTAATATTTGCATGTACAGATAAAGAGAGATTAAAAATCCAGAAGTGTAAACCAAAATAAAACAAGGTCATGAATAGGTTTCACCAGGCCAGCATGGCTGCAGTAAAGAATTTACAGAATTACTTTGTCTCCAAAGTTCTTGACACAGCCAATCTGACCTTAAATTTGTAATATCTCCCTACCTGTGAAATTATCCACCATTAATATGGTTACAAGGGGTTGGAATTTTTTTTTTTTTTTACTTACGGGGGTGGGAGGAGGAATGTCAAGTGGAAGCATCAGTTTTCTATGTAAGTGTTTAGCAGTATACCAGTAGAAGCCCAGAGTTATGCCCACAGTTTACTACTAAAATTAACAGAAAGAAAGCACTCATCCTGGAGTACCAGGCTTCTTACCAAACACAAAAGGACCCTGTACAATCATATTGTACTAAGAACAAGTGGAACCCCCTACAAAGTACAGATCTAAGGTCAGAGCCTATCAAAAACAATAAAGAGACCCATCAAACTCATTCCACTTTTCCCAATTTAAGGACCAGATATTGTGTGTTCTGGCTCATAAATTCTATTCCTAGCAAATTTGAGATTAGAACCCCAAGGCAATAGGGAAAAGACAAATCAACAACAACTCTAACCACTGCACAGATGCTGCTTAGTTTATACAGCGCTTCATACAGCACTCGGATGGGTAAAATGGGATTTCAACACAGGGGGGCTGACAGCAGCAGGCAAGATTCCTCGGTGAAGATACCAAGGGCAAAGGAAGTTCTGAGAAGCATCATATTGGTTATGATGAGCGAACTCAGCATGCTCAGCTTTTGTTCATTTTAATCTGCCAGTAAGCAAGCTCGGCCATAACCAACACCCTGCATCTACAATGCCCTAAAAATCTGCAGGAGCCACAAAAATGAGGAAAAAAAACGAACAAACTGATGTGTTCCCTGGGAAGCCATGAAAAACTAATCGTTATTTGGTTCCAACTGTTGTTCCGCTTTCTGAGCCAAATGTTCCCAAGTCAGCGGCAGTAGTTGAGGAGTGACCGGTTACAGATGAAAAGTTGTCATTTCAGGATTGCCATCTGATCGTTTCCTGGCTCTTTAAAAATCTTTTATAGTTCCAGGACCACCTGTTCGAATAATGGGAAAATAATCCTCCGATGCTATTTGTCTATGCATCCCTCAACTAAACAGTCAGCCTGGGAAGAAAAATGCTTAGCTTGTTTTTCTGATCCAACACCAGAAAAAAGTGAAAGATGTACTGAAAGAAGAGACACAAAATAAGAAGGAAAACAGAAAAGGATGACAACTTTCCTACACAAAAGATGAGATGGGTAATTTGCAGATTCTTCAATCCCTCCCTGTAGTCTCCTTGATAATTTATGCTGTGCATATAAAACATATTGAATTTTATAACTCTGGCAATGCATCTACATATGCGCTTTAACGCTCATTAGCCTATTTTAATGTGCATTAAAGCATCACAAAAAATGCACATTTGCTAATACTGTACACATTAAAATAGGCTAGTGCACCTTTTTCTAGTACCTCCCAATGGAGGTACTAAAGTTAATGCACATTAATGACCATGTAGACGCGCCCCGGGTAGTGGAGTTAGGAAGAAAACAAGTTTTCTTTACAGTAGTAGAGCCCTGTATATAATTCATAATGAGACTGCCTTCACCTTGTACATCCAAACTATGTAGAAAAAGTGGATTTGATTTCTGGGCCATTAGAAGTAGTATAAGTGGGAGACAGATAAGAGGAAATCATTTATGAAACTTTTACTGTATGAAGGAATCCAATAGTGCAGCTGCTCCTTTTCAACAAAGTGCCCTATTGTGAAACCTACAATATGAGCATTAATGTAGACAGAGCACCCTTAAGACTAAGAAAACAAGGCAGGCACAACCAGTTAAAGATAAATGCAAGAAAAGCCTTCACAGAGCTTGGCTTGGTTCAGAATTACTGGTCATTAGGTACCATCCCTAGTGGTCTTGGGTCATGAATCTTTTAATACAGATGTCTTTCCATCATCTGGCCACCATAGGAAATGTAACAAGGAGTAGGTTTTTTAAGAAATCAGAAATAATCTTATTATAGCAAGCATGCATATTTATCTGACCTTAACCAAAGTACTACCTTCTCAAGGTTTCAGCAAAAAGGAGACACAGGGAACTATATACAGTATTACAGGAGTGTAAAAGATACAATCCACAGGTCAGCTCTAGCTCAAAATCTCCTGGAAGGGCCATGAATTCAGGGGTGGGCAAGCGAGGTAAAAGGCCTGCTGCTGAAATCCAGGTTTAAGAAGCCCTGTTGGGGATGCATTTCAGCTGGAGGAGGGAAGTGGGGAGGGAAAAAAAAAAAAAAGGATCAGCAGCTGCATTAACCTCCATACCACTCATCTCACTTTAAGTGGTCCTAGGTCCAGCTGTGAGGAGCCCCACAGTTTAGACCCAGCCTGAGGACACACTGATCTATTAGAAGCACAGCACAGTAGAACTGTGCCTTCTCACAGACAAGAGGATACGAACATCTCCCAACAGAAAGCACATTGAATAGCGGTGTTCACCTCCCTCATCTAAGTTAAGAAGGCTCATCACACCAATAATCAGAGAAAGAAAAATGAACAGTGCTGAAGGAAAACTCACTAATACCCTAGCTTTCCAGATACTGAATTTCTTGTGTAGAAGTTTCCATCTCTCAGCGCTACTGGAAACAGTCTTCCCCCACTGGTAACTTGCTCTTATAAAATATCCATCATGTGGACCAGAAGACTATTATGGAAGCACTAGCAAAAGTCATAAAATATAGAGTTGCCACCTTGGGGACAGGATTTTCAGAGACAAGCAGCAGTTAGACACTAAATTACTATTTGTGTTTTTGAACTCCTCCTCCTCAAATCAGCTGAAGAACTAGGAAAGATATGCATTGAAGTAAAAGAATGCATAGCACTACAAAAGAAAAGCCCTTCATAAAGAGTGAGTTAGGCCTCCTTGACTTTCTGCAGGGTAGGAATATTTCATATTTTACAGATGGGAAAACTGAGGCACAGAGTGTTTAAATGACTTGGCTTAGGTCAGAGAGGGAGCTGACAGCAGAACTTGCATTAATACTTCTAAATTGTCAGTCCTGTGCATGGTATCTGAAGCACCCTACAGAAGCTATTTAAGATATCAGTGGTAAGAAAAAGCATGTTGTACATTGTTTTCTAAAGAAAACTGAGCAGAAAATGCATGTTGGTTCTTATACCCTACTGTCAAGGATCCTAAGATTTATCAGGTCAAATGCAAGCACCCTGCTTACACTTACTTTTTTCATTACTTAAAATCACACTCATTAGTTTCTCATATATGTAATCATCTGTGACGCATGTCTGCAATGTCACCTTCCAAGTCTCTCATTGTCACTTCCAGAATCAATACCTTCATTTCATGATAGGCTTCTTTAGTTGACCACAAAATTGACACAACATCCATTTATCTCCAAAGCTAGCAAATTCAAGGACTTCCTTGAGAGTGAAACCATTTCCTCTAGGAGCAGAGTATTAGTACAAAGACAGTTTGCTTATAGCCACAGTATTTTCAAAAAGCCAGCAACCTATTCCCTATTCATTCCCCCTAAGAGTACCAAGGCATATATTGCAATTTCACATTTTTCTACCCACTCCCTACACTAGAAAAGTGACATCAGGAAGAAAGAAAGAGATGTTTTCAAAGCCAACTCATTGTTCACATATGATGGCACTACTTACTGCAAGAGAATCCTTTTCTTTTCACTGCTTGTACAAACACATTCTTGAAAAAGAATATATACAAGAGATGTGTGCATTCCTTCAGGTGATATGCCAATTTTTGCCACCACTAGGTAGGAGTTAAACATCCCTATTCTGCTAAATGCAGAAATGTTCAATGACAGCCATTCCTTAGCCTGATCCTCTGGGAGCACTTGTGTACAAGTAGCTAAATGTTTGGATTATTCCAGTTATAATAAACAAGTTGATTTTGAAATGTCCTTACTCCATATAGAGACTTTGTTCTGTTCAAAGAATCTCACCATCTACTGCACAAACAACAGCTTTGCTTAGAGCCTCCTCACCTCATTCTCCAACTTACTGAAGGAGTATCTGAAGTATAAAAAACCAGAGTGCCTTAACAAAAAAGCTTCCTTCTTTATTCCCAGATGTTCCTGGAAGCATAGGACCCAATTCCATTACTTTGAGAGCTGTGATGAACCCTCATAAAAGCTGTTATTGAAGCACAGCTTCCTAAGACTGGAACCTGGACTCTTCAATCTTGGTGCTGAAGGGCCACCACCCATGTGACTGCAAAATATCAGTAGTTTCAACTTTATAGGTTCAGACCATCAAAACTACTTTGACTAGTCTGCAAAGACCAAGTTTGGAATGATTCAACAGAAGTGTGAATATACTGCAAAGATATGATTGCCTGAAAACAAGAAGTTATACTTAAAAAAATGTTTTGCATACACAGTGGTAGTTGCCACCCACACTTATGCTTAAGTAGAAAACACAGTTGTTTTCTTGTTCAAACCAAAGCATAAAAATGATTTATTTCACTTGTCATAAGCCATTAGTGAGAAAACTACAGAAATACAATGCAGTATCATTCCTTACATAACACTGCACTATATTACCAGTCCTGAACACATGGGGACTCCACCTGTTGCAACTGAAATTTCCAGGTAGGAGGCAAAGGCATATATTCTATAGGAACTAATTCATGGGTTGTAGGCTATAATTCCCATCAGCTCAATGACAGGTACTGCCCTAGACATTCAAGGCTGTACATGCTGTACTTTGGTATGAAAAGGAAGATATGCCTTACACCGAGAAGGGATGGTAACATTTTTTAAAACCAGACGAACCTGGTCTACTGGTTAGAGCAAGAAACAAAGTCAGGACGCGTGGACTATTTTTTTTTTCACCATCAACAATAACTCAGTGCGACTGGGCAAGGTCACTCCATTAGCATCACAATTTTCCCCACATATAAAATGAGGTTAATAATACTTATTTATTAAGTGTTTATACAACACTTTGATGTCCTTTGATGAGATGTACTAGGAATGGCAACATCAAGGTAATTTCTAAGAACAATGAATTCAAATGATTATGACATAATCGGCTGCAGGAACCTTAAAAAGAAAGGCAGGCAGGCAGGCAGGCAGTCCTTGTATTCAGACTACCATCTACATACACCATGAAGAGGATGTACTATTGCGACGAGCAGACTCTAAACTCTAGTCAGAGCTGCAAGATTCTACTCCTTGGGTGAAGTAGAAAACGAGTACCCTAGAACAACATTTCTCAACCCATAGGTTGACACCCAGAAGTGGGGCACAAGAATAGATGAAAGGGTTGCAAACTAACTTTAAAAAAAAAAATTAAAAAAATGCATCAACAAACTTTAAAAATGGATTCTCCTTTAAAAGGAGAAAACCGTGGCTTTTCCCTTGCAGGCTGGCAGAGTTCCAGCATGCAAGGAGCTGCTTGGGGGCCCCCATACCTCACACACATCCCCCTCCACTCCACACACCCGCCCCCTGCTCCACTCACTGGGGGATGGGGGGCAGTGGGAAGTGAGGGGCACTGTGTTGGGACTGGCCAATGTTTATAAATGAGTCCTGGCACAAAAAAAGGTTGAGAATCACTGCCCTAAAAGGTGTGATACTTTAGCACAGGAATGTCAAACTAATTTAGCCCTACAGGCTGGACTGGGCTGCAGGACACTGTTGACTTACTTCCATCAGAGGAGCGAATGGTATCTGCTCAGGAAACCACATGGGTCAAAAAAAATATTGCTGCTGAAATAAGTTCCCAAAGGGAACCCACAGTCCCCAAGGCTCCTTGCTACACCAGTTCAGAGAGCTGAGGGAGTTAACGCTGCTGCCATTCATCCCACCACTAAAATTTAAGTTCCTTCAAGAGCCCAGATGGCCGAATAACACAGCTCTATGGATCATAATTTGATATCCCTGCTCTAACACTGCATAAAACCCTCCTTTAATACCAGCCATTATAAACCTTTAAAACACTCCTTGTTACCAAAGGGCCTTTACCTATTGATTGCTTCAATGGAGGGAGAAAACTTTCCTTCTATGGAAATAGTTAGCTTGATTTTCCCATACTAAATAAAGTCAACTGTGCATTTCAATTCCATAGCATTAAACAAAATGCTTAGATGCATGAATCGAGGTAGATGTCATGTACTTGGATTTTAAGAAGGCCTTTGATATGGTATCTCACTCTAGTTTCACAGATTTACGTTACAGCCATTCAGTTTATGATTACACGGTCAGGTGGGTGGCAAACTGGCTTAGGGGTCACACTCAGAGTGGTGGTGGATGGTTCAATATTGACCTGGGAAGATGTGAGCAGTGGAGTCCCACAAGGCTCAGTCCTTGGACTGGTGCTGTTCAATGTCTTCATCAGTAACTTGGATGAGAGCATGGAAAGCACTCTGTCCAAATTTGCAGATGATACCAAATTATGTGATAAAGTTAACACATTAGAGGGTACGGAACAAATCCAAGCGGATCCAGACAGGTTGGAAAACTGGGCGGAGCTGAACAGGATGCAGTTCAACAAGGACAAATGCAAGGTGCTGCACCTAGGGAGAAGGAATCACCAGCATGCTTACAGGCTGGGGAGGTTCTCAGCAGCGGAAAGGGATCTCGGAGTCATTGTTGGCACCAAAATGAACATGAGTCGTCAATGAGATAAAGCGATCAGTAAAGCTAACCGCACTTTATTATGCATTGGCAGGTGCATGATGGACAGGTCCAGGGAGGTGATACTTCCTCTTTATGCGGCATTGGTCAGGCTGTAGTTGGAATACCGCGTCCAGTTTCGGGTGCCGCACTTCAAGAGGGATGCAGACAACCTCAAGAGGGTTCAGAGGAGGGCCACTCGTATGGTTAGGGGCCTGAAGATTAAGGGCCCTGGATCTCTTCAGCTTCTGCAAGAGAAGGCTGAGAGGTAATCTTGCGGCCACCTACAAATTCTTCCGGGGGGGGGGGGGGGCAACAAGGAAGAGATGCTCTGTTAACCAGGTCACCCCTTGGAGTAACTAGAAACAACAGCCACAAACTGACAGAGAGCAGATTTAGGTTAGACATCAGGAAGAACTTCTTCATGGTAAGGGTTGCCAGAATCTGGAATGGGCTTCCAAGAGAGGTGGTGTTCTCCCCTACCTTTGGGGTCTTTAAGAGGAGGCATGCACTAGGGGTGTGCAAAATGGGCCCTATTCAATATGGATTCAGCCCAAATAGGGGACAGTGATTTGATTTGCTGATTCTGATCACTATCCCCGATTCAATTCAACTGAATCAAAATCTCGGAATTAGCATTGAATCTTCAAAATCAGCTTTAAATGTTTTTTCTACATACCTTGAGGTACCAGGTGCAGCTTGTGAACACTGCGAGCCGAGGCAGATGGAGTTTCCCACAGGAGCATGACGCCCCCCCTCCCCGTGCTCGGCGGTGAACCCAGAAGTGGACCAGAAGCACTTCCAGTCCACTTCCAGGTCTGCTGGGAAGCGCGCTGTCCCCGCCCCCCCATGCCCGCTTGGCTTGGCAATCGGCCACAGAAGGACCCCGGGTGCTCCCCCAGACCCAGGAGTCACCAATCGCCAAGCTGAGGGGGGCCCCCCCCAGCATGCTCTCCGGCAGACCCAGAGGTCAACCAGAAGTGCTTCTGGTCCACTTCCAGGTCTGCTGCCGAGTGAGCTGGGGAGCCCCTCCTGCACTCCTGTGGGACCCTCCATGTGCCCCAGTATTGCAACACTGATGAACTGCCTGCTACCTAGAGGTATGTAGAAAAAACATTTAAAGCTGTGTCTATGTCCAAATCGCTGAACCTCTCCAAATCAATTCAGAGGGTTCCGATTCGATTCAGAGAAATTAAAGGGTCCTCCGATTTGATTCAGATTTGGGGATTTGGCCGCCAAATCTGCACCAAATTGAATCACGCCCTGAGCAGCCGCCCACTCTTTGCAGCCCCAGGATTGGTGCTGAGCTGGCAGGGCTCCCTGCACCCCCATGCAGCTAGGCCCCACCCGCGCTCCCAGAGACTTTGCAGCCAATTTCGACCTGGTTAGGCATGAGATACGCCAGAAGGAAAAATCCAGAGACTTGAGAGTTTGAGGTGAGACTTGAGATGCAAGATCATGAGTCGAACTTAATTTTACTTAGACATTGCAACTCTCGCGATAATTTTACGAGAGCTGGCATTACTGTAAAAGACACACAACAGAACAGAGAGGTTTATACATCAAATCACCAAATTTGACCACCCAAATTATCCAGTAAAGTCACAGAATGCTGGGGGACTAATATTAATACTCTGAATGATATCTAAGCAGAAAAACATATTACATTACCAGAAGCAGCTAACAGACAGCAGAATTGCAGAAGGAAGGCTAGCTCAATTAGCTTGCAAATAAAGAACTTTTTCTGCAAGCATCTAGTTGGTCTAATAAAAGATATCACCTCTACCACGCGTTCTGATTCCTTTTGCCTCTAGACCAATACAGCTACAACCTGGATACCTGTCACATGGAAGATATTGAATTTTAGCCTATTTTAAAAATTAAATCTTCATAATTTTACAAGGAGGAAGTTTTACCACCTGAAACCTGAGACCCTGCTCCTGCCATTGTTTGAGATAATTTGTATCATCACAGAGCCCAGCTTACCACAAAAGAAATTCTTGCTCAGAAGAGCATGCCATCTTTTTACTCTTCTGTGAAATATGAAACATCATAAGTCAGAAGGAAATATGACTCTACATCCTACTTGCCAAAACTTGGAGGTAAGCAGACAACTCCAACTTTTCTCTGAGCCTAATCTACATAAAATGAACTGTTTCAAACAGGAGATTTTACCACACCTTCAACTCTCCTATGAAATATGAACTTTTATTTCTACCTAGAAGCACTTTTACAGTCTTTTCTCCTATACCTGAAGAAGGGTGCTTGTGCTAAAAGTGACAAGTATGCTGAAAGTTTACAAATAAAGACATTTTTGCAAACATCTAATAAAGAATATCCCCTCTACCATTAGTTCTGATCTTTTTGCCTCTACAGCAGTGATTCCTAAACTGACAGATTGCACATCACCAGTGTAAAAATGATACAACCTTAAGTACCACCAGAACATTTTTGTCATATAAAGTAATTATAATAAATTTGTTAAAGCAGACCACGGACAGGCTGTTGGAATACCAGTGGTGGTATACGTACCACAGGTTGGGAACTGCTGCTCTAGAGCAATACGGCTACAACTTAGATACCTAGTTTAATTAGTGGAACATCAAGACCATTAGAAAAAAGAAAGAGTCCGTTAACATCTGTGGAATCAAGAGATTAGAAGGACTTGGGTAGATATGAATTAGCCATGAAGTCAAGTGACTCCCTCAGCACTGCTGCCACTAGAAATGCTGCTGCCACTTTCAGGCAACTAGTTTTAAATTTGGGGGTGGGGAACAGGAATCAAAGGGATTTGCGACTGCATCCGTGCACCCCCCGTGGGTCTCCCCCCACTTGTGCGTGTGTGCATACACATACACACTGCAGACTCAGGTCACAATGATATATACAGAAATGTGCGTGTGCATATAAACACACAGGACTCCTAGGAGAAATGATCTCTTTTATTAGACCAACAAGATTTTGGCAAAAAAAGTGTCTTTAACTGCAAGCTTTCAGCCACAAACACCCTTCATCAGGCATTGGAGAAAAGATTGTAGACATTCTCCTGGGTAGAAATGAAAGTTCATATTTCATAGGATTTCACAGAGGAGTCAATAGATGGAAAACTCCTCTGGGCAGTCAGCTCATAGCTGGTCTGGAGCCTCTCCCCTCCTGTGAGGATCTGCGATGATGCAAATTACCTCGCAAGCTTGCAATTAAAGATTTTTTTTTGCAAAAATCTTGTTGGTCCAACACAAGATATCATCTCTACTATGAGTCCTGATTGCCTTTTCCCCCAGACTAATAGGGCTACAACCTGGATGCCTACAGACATGCGCATACACGCATACGGACACACCCCCCTATGGGTATATAATCATCTGTGCCCCGAGTGTGCAATGCCGCCGTTCCCATCCCTCGCTTTCACTTCCAGAAAACCAACACCGACGTCTCCCGATAACTTCATGGTCAGCCGCCTGCCCCGCCCGGACGCAGCACCGCCACTCGTCACGCCAGGCAGCGCCGCGCGCGCGAGCACCTCCTCGCGGGAAGCGGCGCCGCACTCCGCCACCCGCCGCCCCGCCGGGCGCCTGCGAGGAGGTCCCCACTCCGCACAAACGCGCTCAGGAAAGCGCCATCTCCAAGCCCCGGGCTCCGGACTGCGGCACCCGGCCCCTCTCTTGCACACACGCAGAGGCCGGGGCACAAGGTGCGCCCGCGCCCGCCCCCGACGCGACGCGACGCGACGGGACGGGACGGCAGCTTACTGTGGTCGGGCGGCCCGTCCCCGGCCGGCGCGGCGCTGGGGGCCGCGGGGCCGCCACCGTCCTCCAGGGTGAGGATGAGGGGCACGTCGTCGTCCGGGCTGCCGGCCATGCCCCCCGCGGCCGCGCTCAGCGCTGCGGGCCCCGAGCGCCGCCCGCGCAGGCTGCCGCCACCGCCACCGCCGCCCGGGGCATGTCGAGGCAGGCGCGGAGCGGCCGCCCGCCGCCAGGGGGCCCCCGCGCTCACGTGAGCCCAGGGGGCGCCTTGCGCCCGCCGCCGCCGCCTCGCGCCCCGCGCATGGCCCCCGCCCGGCCCCTCTCCGCCCGGCGCCTAGCCTCAGCCTGCCCCAGCCCGCCCCCCTGCAACACCCATTGGCTGATGCCCGCAAGCCGCTGGCTGATAGGCTCTCGGCGACTGCCGGCTCGCCAATCCCCGTGCGGCATCTTCTCTGCTCCCGGAGGTGGTCAATCTGGGTTCCTCCGCCCCCCCATCCCGTATTGGCCTTCCATTGGCTGCAGGTCGCGCTCATCATAAGAAGCCGGCGTCTCCCATTGCCTAGGGAGTCCGGTCCCGCCTCCCGGTGAAGAACGAGGCGAGCCGTTGGGCGCGCCGTCCCCTAGCAACCCAGCGACGCCCATGGCGGCCGCGGTGCGGCGGCAGCGCGGGCAGATGCCGGAGGCCGCCGCGGAGGCGGAGGCAAAGGCGGAGGCCGGGCCGCGGCGGGGCACCATGGAGACGCGGCGCGTGATCGCGGTGCTGGACCAGACCATCGCGCGCGCGGAGCACGTCAGCCTCCTGCCGCACGTGATCGCCAACCTGCGCGACCTGTCCCGCGCGCTCGGGCCCACGCTCAGCCGCGCCCTGGCGGAGCACGACGCGCTGCGCCGCGCGGGCGGCCCCGGCCGGAGCCTGCAGCGCTCGGGGCGCTGCATCACGCGGCTGCTGCAGGCGCAGCCCGGCGCCGCCCAGGCCGTGCGCGACGAGGTGTACGCCCGCGACCTCACGGACGAGCTGTTCGTGCGGGCCCTGACCGAGTTCCGCGGCTTCCTGCTGGAGCGGCTGCTGACCGGCCCGCGGGAGGAGGAGGCCCGCGCGCGGCTGGCGGCCGACGTGTCGCTGCGGGACCAGCGCAACACCGAGGCCGTGGCGGTCCTGCGCGCGGATCTGGCCGCCGCCCTCCACAGGCGCGACGAGGAGGTGCGGGGCCGGCTCGGGCTCGGGCTCAGGCTCGGGCAGAGGAGTGGACGGCACAGACCTCCCTGCCTCTGCCCCGGGGGAAACGGCCCCTCAGGAGCAAAATAGCTCCCTGCAGAGCGTCTCTGGGGGGCCTCCACCGTCCCAGGGTGCTTTGCTTCCGGCCCCGCGAGCGCTCGGGGCTGGACGATAAACGGCGCAGCGCCGAGGCTGCTGTCCCAGGGCCCTAGATGCCGCAGACTTGCTGCTTGACCTGGGCCGGCCTCTGTTAAGGGACTGATGTTCAGTTTCTCCAGGGAGAGTCTCTGTTCTCTACCAGGAGTGTACACAAGTTTGTAATTCTTTTTTTTTTCTTTTCCCCAGAGTAAAAGTGGCTGCTCTGGGACAGGAATAACTTGGGGACAGCCCGAGGGAAATGGCTCCCAGGAGACGGCACTTATGTACGGGCAGCCAGTGTGCTTTGCTGCTTTTCCGTCCCCCTCCCAACCAAGCAGGGGGCAGAACACGCCCCCTGAGTGCTTCAGGCTGAACAAGCCCAGCCATGAAGCACTTGGGAGGCATGTTGTGCTCCTGGCTTGTTCTCTGCCTGAATTGAACTGCAGCACTTGAATGCAGGCAAGCATAGAAGCAGATTTTCTTGGCTAAGGGGAGGGTGGCAGGGGAGGCTGAAGGACTCTTCTATGCAGGGCATAAAGTCCCTGCCCCTACTTTTTCCTGACCCTGCCGATCCCTTCACTTAAGGAAAAAAAGCCAGCTAACTTCTCTCCTGGACTGCGTGCTCTAGGGCCCCCTGGCTGCCAGCATCATCGCTGCAAGCTTTTTGCTTCTATGAAAATCTGTACAGGTCATTTTTTTCCAATCAGGAAAACAAACCTGGGAGAACTGGCTAGCAGCACACCGGGGCACTGCCAGGAAACTGGTTAACCACAAAGCTAATCCACCCATTGCCTCTCATAAAGGGGAGGTTGCTGGAGCTTACAAGGCCCCTGGTATATGTTATATAATACAATTTCCTGCTGAATCGCACAAAAAATGTAGACCATCCACATGTGAACTAAGGGTCACGAAATGAAATGAGAGAGTAGTAAGTTGAAAATGAACAAAAGGAAGTTCTTTGTCACATAGTGGGCACATATACACATGTGCATTTAATGTGCAGTATATAAGGCACATTCAGGGGGCGCATCTAGACGTGCGCCCCTTAACGCACCTAAAAATGGTGATGTGGGGATATTCAAACCTAAATTTGATACCTGCATAAAGTGGGTATCAAATTTATACATGAATAGCTAAGTCGCATTAGCGAACGCAAAGACATGCTAATGCGCATTAATGCGGTGTGTACCTATTGACTTGGGACTAACTTTAGTCCCAAGTCGGTCCACACACCCACGTTAACGCGCCTTAGCAAATGCATGTGTAGACACGCACCTAAATCACCTTAATGTGTATTAAGCTAATGCACATTCAGTTTAGGTGTGCATAAAAGCACATGTAGACATGCCCAGTGTGTAATTAAAGTGTGGAACTCATTGCCACCATATGCGGAAGCTGACAGTTGAGCCAGATTCAAAAAGGGACTGGACAAATTCTTGGAGGAAAGGGGCATCAGTAGCTCGAGCACAAGAGTCAGGGTTACAGCCTCTGAATAAGAACTTCCTAGATCTTAAATTTTGGAGTCTGCAAATGGGAGAGGAACAGTGGGAAAAAAACTGGTCATACCCGGACAGACAAGGTACTTTGGCTAAATGTGGTATCTTTTATTAGACCAAGTAAATAGTTGGAAAAATTGTTCTTTACAAGCTTTTGGTACAAACACCCTTCTTCAGGCACAGGGAGGGTCTGCTGGTGTTTGTGTACTCTCCTGGGTGGAATAGAAGCATAAGCCAATATGCAAAATGCAGGTCTGTGAAAATGCAAATGTGTGGCAGGGAAGATCAGAGGGATAGCAGTTGAGAGGTACAAGACAGGTATGGAGGGGGAGGGGGCAGGGAAGAGGGGAATGTTGCCCTGGTGATAGAATATAGCTGGTAAAATGTAGAGAGTTACCTGGGGTTATCAGATGGCAGGCTAAATATAGACATTGGATTTATGGCACATTATAACCTGCATGACATCCGATAACCCCAGGTAACCTCTACATTTTACCAGCTATAGTCTGTCACCAGGTCAACATTCCCCACACCCCATACCTGTCTTACACCTGTTAACTCCCATCCCTCTAATCTTTCCAGCCACGCATTTGCATTTTCACAGACCTGCATTTTGCATATCGGCTTAAGCTTCTGTTGTACCCAGGAGAGTACACAAACACCAGCAGACTCTCCCTGTGCCTGAAGAAGGGTGTTTGTGCCCAAAAGCTTGTAAAGAACAATTTTTCCAACTATTTACTTGGTCTAATAAAAGATATCACATTTACCCAAAGAACCCTGTCTGCCAATGTCCTTAGACCAACACATCTGTAAAACCACCCCTGCTCATACCCAGTTCACTCTTCCTTTCAATATCCACTGTCTGTCCCTGTGTGACATAGGACACTGCACAAGATGGACATATGGTCTGATCCAGTAAATAGCAATTCTTATGTTCTTAGGTACATGCAAAGTTAGGCTGGCCACAAGTGCAAAGTAATTATCACACAATTAACTTGTTAATTGCCCAGTACATTTAGACTAGCCACCTATACAAAGTAATTATGACATGATAAAAATGGCTATCCAGCTGTAAAAAGAGCCAACGAGCTATAAAGGTTGTGCTTGAAAATATGTAACAACTCTATAGCTGGTTTATATCCAGCTTTAATTTGAACATGTAGTAGGGAGGGCCCTTAGAAATAGCCAGGAGATTTTAAAGATAACCACAAAGACTTGTTAGGTATCTAATGTGTGGCTTTAAATGTGGTTCTAGTTGGTTCTGATCATCTCTTCTTTGGCCAGTTAAATCAAGTTGAGGGATGCTTGGAGTCTAAAAAAGATTGGGAACCACTGAGTTAGACCAGTGGTTTTCAACCCTTTTTCATTTGCGGAACCCTAAAAAACTTTGAATAGAGGTGTAGACCATTTTGGACATTTCAAATGAAGGTGTGGACCCTTTTGAATTGTAAGTGTTGGTATTCACATACTTTTGATCATAGTAATCTTTTGCGGATCCCTTAGATGTAGTCTGCAGATCCACAGATTGAAAACTACTGAGTTAGATAAACGTTTGTATATGGTGGTAGAACAGGGCTGGACTAGATGATCTTCCACCCTTACTTTTCTATGGTTTTGTCTATCTCATGAGCACTACTGAATTAAGTTCCACAACCTTCCTTAAGTTATATAATTTCTTTATTTTACAACTGTGGAAAGAGAGGTGCAGCTAGATTAAGGATGGTACCTCTCATCATACTAGTGCTGGTGTAAGATTCATGAGAACCCGGAGGACAGACTAAAGGCCGGGACACTTCCTTCTCTCACACGCACATTACACAACTTGCACCCTCAGTAACTTCATCAGGCTTTGGCATGTATGGGCTGCAACTGTATGTGCTTCCCTGCACTGCACTTCCAGGGTACTTTGATGCTGCCCATTCAATCCCTGGCCTTATTGCTCAGACAGCCAACAAAGGAGCCAGTGAGGGTGGGATTTTTGAAAACATTCAGTTTTAGTCTAGCACTACTCTCTTTGAAGTCAATAGGATTTCCACCATAATTAAGAAATGGGTTGTTCAGAGTTCTGTTTGAATACATTGTAAGTACCCACTGCTACTGGGGTCATGGAATCCGAAAAGGGACCTCACTAGGTTATCTGGTTCAATGCCCTGCTCAAGGCAGGAATGTGGTTCCTTCTCTAGAGTACTGCCATCTGTGTAAGTAACCCTTCATTCTCCAGCAGATTTGATTTGTTGAGAACCCAATCACTTCTCTAGTCCTGATGGTGCCCTTCCCCTGGTTTAGATTTGCAAGAAGAATGCTGTGATCCGGGATCTCAAGACCCACTTGCACCATTTGGCAAAGTTCTCTGAAAACCACATCCTGCGCAGCAGGCAGGAAGCAGAAAAGCAGCAGAAAGGGGAGCTGCGTGCCTCGCAGGCAAAGTGTGCCAGGCTCCAGCAGGATATACAGCAGCTACGAGCACAGCTCAGTGCGCTTGTCGCCGAGAACCGCGAGTCTGAACTGGCTCTCAGAAAGGTACCAAGGGGGGAGTGGTTGGGTAACAAGGAAAGCTATTAAACCACTGGGAGTTCTTAATCTTGTCTGCAAGTGTAACCACATACCAGCTACCAGCCATTCCTGGCAGGATGCACCTGCCATACTTCTGAACATCCCATCTCTGACCTAACAGTCCACTGATTTCACTGGAGAGCGCCCCCACAGCTGTACAGTGGCAGCCATCAATGAAGCCTCTCCACAGTAGCACTCTCAGCTCTCTGGAGGTCACAATACACTGGCTGTCCCCCCGTCACTGAAAAGACTTTCTTCTTGTGACACTGCTGTAAAAAGTCAATGAACCAGCTGGCATTCATAAAAGAATGGGTAGTGCAAACTGCAAGGCTGGCAAAGCATATTTTGAGAAGCCGGGGAAGTAACAGGGGATCTTCAGAGCAAACAGAATATTGGTTAGATAGTAGACAGTTTCCTTGTTTCTCTTATTTGTTGTGCAGTAATATCTGGGGGTTCCAGTTATGGAGGAAGACCCTGTACACACACTTTGGACTATTTTTCCCCAGTCACAAGCATCCCAAAACCTTGAAACATGATGCTTCCAAACATAGGGTTGGACTAGATGACTCTTGAGGTCCCTTCTGATCTTCTTTGTGACTTCAGTGTCATTGTTCCTAATGGAGAGTAGCAACATTGTGCAAGAAACATCTATAGATTTAAAATGAACAACCCCTCTATTTTTTTTCAGCCAGTGCTGTCTCTAAATGGACAATGACCAACTTGCAAGCAGAACAAAGATCTGTTTAAGAGATGTCTACTTTATATATCCTCTCTTGCTCTTTCAAAACACTATGAAGTACAAAGTAAAAAAAGGCTTCATAGTATAGGGTCACACTGAAGTGAAAATTATCAAAGCAGTTTGGAATCCACACAATCTATGAACCCAGCCTATGACAGCTTCCATTAGAACTGCTTTATTATCCAGCTTCTATTCAAGCTGAACATCACTTCTGTTTTCTATTATAAACTGCTCAACTCAATATATTATACATACTGAGAGAGCAGAGGGAAGAAGAAAGAGTGGATTTACTCACCACTGCAGTCTCCTCTCCCTTCCTGAAAGAATGTACACTATCCCCCAAGAGCCAAGATTTTTGTAGTTCTTAGGAACCCAAGTATAAACAGCTAGGAATTGTCAAAATCCAGGCCACCTGAACAACAGGCAGGAAGCAACCATCATGGTCTGCAAGCCATATGACTGACTCTTTGTGATGCTTGACAGGGTATACCGTTCATTCTAAAAAGTGTGGTCGGAGAAGGGTTCTGATAGTAGGGAGTAAGTTCAGTGAGTGGATGAATTAACTCGATGCGGTTCTATGACCTGTGTTGTAAAGGAGGTCAGATTCCATGACTGAAAGTTCCAGTCTGGCTTTAAAATCTACGAGTAGGTCCATGGAGTATAAATACCAAGCATGAGAGAAACAAAGCTTTGATAGATCTCTTTACAGCTACCTTGGATTTAGTCATATGCTTGCAGCAAGTCATTTTTAGTCTCTTTTCCAGTTGTGTGTTTGGACAGCACCTATCATTAGAGTATGTAGATGCTGTAATGGAATCCTGGCTCCCTGCTATAGACTGAGCCTGCTCATTTCTGCCCAGGGAAATGATGTCTGTTTGCTTTAAGTGCTGAAGTTAAAGGAAAAAGCACCCCATACTGAGGAATCTTTCCAAAAAGAACAGGCATTCTCTTCAAGCATATTAGCTCCTAGGATTCAAACCTAAAGCCCCTTTGGTCCTGGAATGTTATAGCATGTTACAAGTGTATATTCAGTTGCCTACAAATACTTTTCCGTATGTTATTTCAGAAAAAGTACAAAGTGGAGATGGAAATCGAAAACTGGATCCAAAAATATGATGCTGACATGGGAGAAAAACAGGTATCCTCACTAGTTAAGATGGGGTGGCCAATCTGTAGCATGAGCAGCCTGTGTGTGGTACATGGCAGATCAGAAGGGGACAGGCAGCACAGCAGCAGACAGAGCAGGAAGCAGAAAGCAAAGCAGCAAACCAGACATGGAGCATAAGGAAGAAATCAGAGCAGATCAGGCAGGGGAGGCAGATCAGGCATTTGGGGAAAGTATGGGGCTAAATGGTGGCATGCCTGTACAGCAGGTTAGACCCAGACATTTGTATTGTCTTTGAGATGTCTGGTCCAGGTGAATCCATCTCAACCTGTACATAAGCCTCACTCAAGAATGCCAGCAAAAGGTGTGCATGCACCTTGAATGAGGTTCATATGAACAAGCTATCTAAAAGAGGAACCACCATCAGGGGCGACACGTACAGGGTGCGCACAGGTTCATGTGCACCCCCTGAGCGTGGCGGTGCATCGTTCATGACAACAGTAAGGCAAACAGTTGTTCATTGTCCTACCTTTGTATTCAGCAGCTGTCTATTGCTGACTTTAAGAAGGGTTGTGCCAGCTTGAAAAATCCTACAAGCACACTTAACACTTGATAACTGTTCTGCCAGTCTGTCAGATGGGTCCCTCTGCTGCCACTGAACAGGGTGTTCAGCTTTCCTTCAATTCATCTCTGCTGGATCTATCTAGTGTATGGATCAAGTTATGCAAGAAGCAAGGATTTCTTAGGGCCCCTCTACACATGCAGGTAAAAGGTGCTATGGGATCTAATGTGCAATCCACACAATCGAGGCACAATTGTGGGATCATGCATTAGGTCCCATTGAACCTTATCACCAGACAGGGCTCAGAGGTTGCAGCAGTGGCAGCGGTACCCTGTGCTGCCCACACTAAAAGCCCCATACCCCAAAAGGCTCCCAGTGGTGGCAGGCTCCACAGCCAGGGAGGCTCGCAGACAGCCAGCATTCTGCCTGCCAGAAGCCCTACAGCTGACAATACTGCCACCACTACAAGCCTTGTCAGCTACAGGGCTGGCAGCAGCTGGTGTACCACTCTAGCTTCGAGCCCCTCAGTTGATGGAGTTCCCAGCCACAGGGGAGCACCTGGCCTCATGTTCAATTAATGGTGTGATTAAAATAAGCTACAAAGTATTACATATTTTTTGTGGAATAACTTTGTAGCTAATTGCTTGTTTTATATCACACCACTAGTTGGCTGGGTCACAACTTAAGGCACAATTACTTGGTTAATCATGCCTTAAGTGTACACGTAACGGGGTCCTCGGAGAGATATTTGTAATTGGACCAACTATGTACTTGGGATAAAGTTAGACAAGCTTTTGAATGCAAGGCATTCTTCATCAGGTCTTGCATTCAAAAGTTTGTCTAACTTTACCCAACTACATGGTTGGTTTAGTAAAAGATATCGCCTTAAGAAACCCTTGCCTCTCACATAATTTCTGGACCATCACAGCTACAGCATCACTCTTCTACTCTTGGATTCATCTGCTGTTTCTACCTCTCTTGCCAGCTTGTTAGATAAATAATTCAGAACCTGGAGACTGAAAGCAAGTGTATCGTTGCTCAGGTTTTCACAGACCTGAAGCATGACCACACTTCCAGAATCTGCTAATTCCTCTGATGTTTCTGATATTTTACCCTGATCAGTACAGGTAGCTTAATTAAAAGCAAAGTGCAGGCTTCTGGAGACAGACCAGGAAGAGTGCCACTGTCATAACAGTAGGTCCTTGTCAGCAATGTAACAATGTATTAGGAAGCCAAACAAACTAGATACCAAGCTCTGCATATTCCCAGCTGCCCTTGAAGCCATTGTCATGCAAAAAGGCAGAACTGGATAACTTGGCGTGAATGCAGCTGGCACAAGTGCTGCTGGTTCTCCTCATCCTAATCTTTGACCATGTTATCTCTAAACAAGGCAGCAGAGGGCATCACAGTTAGAGTTGTGCTTACATTTTCAAAGTGGCTAAGGGAGTTTGGCAGCTAAGGGAGTTAGGCTTTCCAGAGCCCACTGAAATTCACTGGATGTTGGGTGCCTGACTCCCTTTAGGTTCCCTTGAAAATCACAGTTCACCGAGGGCACCAGCTCGCCCTTCACACATTTGTGATGGATAAAACCATCAAAACCATCACTGCATATACCGCCGGGGATCTTTCTGAATAAAAGGTGCAACTTTCAAGTAAAATAGGGTGACATGGTACCTGCCATTGATAAGTCTATACCTAATACTTGCCATTCCCTTAGATGGAGTATGAGGAAGTCGACACTATCTACACTGAGGAGAAGGCCCAGCTGGCTCAGCTGAAGGAGATATATACTGTGCTTGAACAAGAGTATTCTCAGATCAAGGAGGAAAGGAGAATAGCACAGGAGAAGAAGGAAAGAGCGGAGAGGGAGCTGGCTATCATGATCCGTGCAGCCACTCGCATCCAGGCCTTCTGGAAAGGCTACTTGGTCAGATCACTGTTAAAGTCAAAGAAGAAAAAAAAAGGAAAAGGCAAGAAGGCAAAGGTCAAAAAATAAACTACAACTCCCTTTTTCTCTTCCCTTCTCAACATCCCAGACACTTACCCTCAGATTTCAACTACCCCCCCATGTTATCATTTACCCTATAGTATGTATTTGATGGACAACCTGTTCAGTACAATAGATAGTTCTTGTACACAAGTTTGAGACTGTAGAAGCAATTCTATCATAAATAATTTTCAACCAACATTTTAGACTCCATTTCTGGGTAGAAGCATCACTGGTCTGAATTTAAAGTGGAAACTTGTGGTTAAGAGACTGGACCAGGAACTAGTCCTGACTGGATTCTGTCAGTTAATGGAAAAATTCTCAGTGGGCATTGAGTTTGTGCATAGGTCCTTAATGTCACTCAGTTTCTCTGTCTATCACTTAGGGATAATTCTCATCCATGCAAGGTGGGGGTTGAGACAGTTCATTAACAGTCGTTTCAGATCCTTGGATGGAAGATGGGCAAAACATTATTTTCTTTTGAATAAAGAAAATGAATTAGTTTTCTCTAAAATAGCCTGTCTTAAATTCAAGTTAAAAAAATAGTAAAAGTCTTTCATATGCACTGAAGTTGTGTCCTTATAAATGTGTCTATATTTGCTGTGTTCATTTTTTCTTAAACTGGGAGTCAGAATGTGTGTACATTTTAAACTCGGGGACACTGTACATTCAAAAGAATGTGGTGTTATCCATTTTGTCCTCACACTCTTAACCATCATTGCAATGATCAGGTATAAAGTTTTTGATGATTAAAGCAACCAATCATGCTGCAACTCTGAAAAGCCCCTGACTTTGTCTCACATGCACAGGATAAACCAAACCCTGTTTGGGTCATGTCCATCTTAGGCCTGAGAGCCCCAACAAATCCCAATTTTAGACAAGGATCAAATAGACAAGAGGGAAGTGGCAGAACCCTTTTCACGCTCTTCCCACAACTGTGCTGGCCAAAATGCCAGCACAGCAATGTGCAGGCTAGAGACAAATGCATCCTGGTGTTTCTGGCCATCTACATTCTTTGGGCAAGAATAGGGAAGGCAGCGCTGATCCCTTCTGAGGACCAGATTGTAGATGATTTCCCTGCTCACTTTCTAGCCTTTTGTTCCAACCCTGGCTTTGGAGCCCCTTCAGTTGCAGGCCTCCTGTTCAGCAGAGCTGCTCCCATGGGATTCAAATACATCAAATGCTGTCTTCTGTTTCCTTGGAACCCTCAAAAAAGGAGATACTCTTCTTTACCTACAAGTCAAAGACTAGAGTGAATTGCCTCCAGATTCCAAGAACCAGCCCAAAGATCTCTACTGTACCTGGCATTGTAATCAAGGCTGAAACTGAGCCAGAGAAATGGGGTGTAGCAATGCCCATCCCCACCCTAAAAACTGCAAGAAACATGGCACATTTTTTTCTGCTCCTTCATTTATTTACAAGCATTTAGCACAAGGCTGATACAACAGCATGCCACAACACTCAATATAAATTCGCTCTTTCAACCTTCAGCTGTCTGCTCACAGCCAGGGCTGGATCCAAACCCCACTGAAGCTATCAGGCCTTCCATTTGCAAGATGATGCTTTAAAAAGTAGGGCTGCACCACATATTTCAGGACACCCAGAAATCTTATTCCTTGTCCACTTGCAAATTGTCTCTTTCCTTATCCTGCTTGAGCCAAGACAACCCCTCGCTGGAACCTAACAGGAAAGATAAGGCATGATTTCCTGCTGCCCCAGATCAGGTAAAAGGAGGTTCCCCAACCTGCAGCCATAACATGAGGTTCAGAGGAGACGCATCTCTCATCTTGCTATATGCACTGTTGGTTGATGAGTGTATTTACATATATACATATTTTAAAGCAGTAAATTCATTTCCAGGGTGGTTTGGGCTGGCATAAGGCTGTTGTCCTGGGTACCCTGGCAGAGGACATTCCTAGTACACTCTTAGACCGAGCCCTTGGCAGAGAACCCTGGGAGGCTACAGAGGCTGTCAGGGAGCGCTGGTTTTGATGCTTGCCTGTATTTGGACTGTCTGCAGGTAGCCAGAGCTGATCAGAAGGCCTGTATACCTGGGTAAGGGACTGAGAACGGCCCCGGTTGAGGTTGCCTGGACTGACAGAGTCCAGACCACTCTCAGGCCATTTCCAGAAAGAGGTTTTCCCTTCTGTCTCACAATGGCCTAGTCTCTGAGATTTGGGGGTCTTTGGGTGAACAGCTCTCAGAGGGGTCCCCTTGGAACAAGAGGTAAGGCTTGAGGAAAGGCTTGACTGGGTCCTGGGAACAGATGAAGGGGTCCACAGGAGGGAATGGAGTTTAGCTATATCTTCTTTCTTCATCCGCCGTGCTGCCCAGCCTGGCTCGTCAGCCCTTGAGCCAAACAAAGATTCATCACAGTAGGATGGAGAGTGACTTTTCAACCTTCATTGAGAAAGAAAGGGGTGGGATAGGGGGAAGAAAATAATTACTACAAAGAGAATATAGAGTAGTGGCCATTGCATGCAGAGACCTAACGATCACTCAGAAGGTGCAATTAGCAAGTGAAGCACACTTGTCCTACTTAATTTCCATGGGACTCCTAAACTAGATACTTTTGAAAATTCCACCCAAAAACTTCTTTTTAAGGAAAGAAATATTAGGCAAAAAACCCCTTTATGGTATATTTCTCATCCCTACACCTAAAAAAGCTTCACAAAGAGAGAGGAGTCATTTCCATTTTACAGATGGGAAAACAGAAGCCTATCCAGATCAAGCAACTTGCCAAGCAAAAACGGCAAGTCAGGGGCAGAGACAGGAATGCATCCAGATCTCCTGTCCTCACACATGGCTGTGCAGTAAGTCAGACTAGAGAGCCTCTCACCAACCAGGATGAGCTCCCTTGCCTCCAGCTATCCTCACTGGCATCCTCGTCATCCAAAATGTGGATGTGGATAACCTGGAAACGGTTCAGAGGAGGGCTACTTGTATGGTTGAGGGGCTGCAGGTAAGACCCTATGAAGACAGACTGAGAGATCTGAATCTCTTCAGCCTCCACAAGAGAACTGAGAGGTGATCTCGTGGCTGCGTACAAACTCATCGGGAGTGGATTCAGATTGGACATCAGGAAGAAATTCTTTACAGTGAGGGCTGCCAAAATCTGGAACGGGCTTCCAAGGGAGATGGTGCTCCCCTTCCTTGGAGATGTTAAAGAGGAGGTTAGACGAGCACCTGGCTGGGGTTACCTAACCCCAGCGCTTTCCTGCCCAGAGCAGGCGGTGGGACTTGATCATCTAATAGGTCCCTTCCAACCCGAGAAATGTATGAAAATCCAGCTCCCCAAACCCACGCTGCCCTTCCCAGCCCTGTCCCTGCTCCCCGCATTTCTCCAAATGCCCCACCGTTTCCACGCTCAGCCTCACAGGCCGGGGCGCCCGCCCAGTCCTCTCCATCTCGCCCCTCTGGCGGCTCGTCCAGACCGCGAAGACGGGTCACGCTCACCACGCCCCAGGCCCAGCGAGGCAGGGGGCCAGGCCCCGCAGATCACCCAGTGCACCGGCCACCCGTGCAACAAGCGCAGGCAGCAAAGCACTTATCGCGCAACAAACGTGGACTGGACACACGTGCAAAGCAGCTGTCATGCAAGTCACGGCGGGGCCCGGCACCGACTCACCGGCCCGCGCAGGGCAGCGCTCGCGGGGGCGCCGCCCAGGGCGGCTCGAAGGCGGGCGGGGCCGGGCGGGCCCCCGCGGGGCGGCCGAACAACGTCTCGTCCACGAAGGACGCCCGGGCCCGTGCCCAGGTCCTGGCCCTGGTCCTACGGCCGCCGCGGGCCGCGCGGGCGCCGCTCACCGCCAGCTCCGAGCCCGCGGGCGCCACCATCTCCGCCGCGGTGGGCGGGACCTATTCCCCCCGCAGCGGCGGTGGTTGCGCCGGGGGCGGGGCCTACTCCCCCGCAGCGGCGGTGGTTGCGCCGGGGGCGGGATCACGCGGGACGCGCACGTGGTGCCGGCCGCTTCCGCTTCCGTTTCCGGCAGCCGTAGCCATGGCCCAGCCGCGCCGCCGGCGTCGGCGTCCGTGCGTGCGGGCCGCCCCGGGCAGCGGCAGCGAGGAGGAGGAGGCGGGCGAGTTCCACGTGGAGGCCGAGGCCGGGGCTGAGGCGAGCGCGGGGCTGCCGGTGCGTGCGGGGCCATGGCTGAGGGGTCGGCGGCTGCCCCGAGTAGTGGAGCGGGGCGGGCTGAGACCCCCGCCCCGCCGGTCTGTCTTGGCCCGGGCACAACTGTCTTGTCTCCCCCCGAGCAGGCGTCCGCCAAGATGCTCCCGGCCTTCCCCACCCCCGATTGCGCCTCGGACGTGGAGCCGGACACGAGGGAGATGGTGCGAGCCCAGAACCGGAAGAAGAAGAAGTCGGGGGGCTTCCAGTCCATGGGTGAGCGGCCCCGAGGCGGGCAGGCAGCAGTTGCCCTGGGGTGGAGCAGGCCGTGGGTGCCTCGTGGAGGAGCCAGTGGTACCAGCCTGATTCAGGCCTGTGCCTTGTTGGCCTCTGGGCTGTTGTTTTTTATAGAGCTGCATTATGGCATTTTTTGTTAAGAGAGCGGGCAGGCTCATAGCAGGGTACAGTTCGAGCCTCCAGCATTGCCTGGCTCCGCAGACTCATGAGTTCTGGTCCAGAGAAACCTCCATAGGCCCTGCATTCACCTGAGTCCAAACCATGTTCATGAGCTTTTATGTACAATTATCGGGCCTAGATGCCTCTTGTCGGTAGGAGCCAGGGTCACCATCTAGTCACTGGACTCCAGGCACTGGAGCTTGAAAAAAGAAGGCCAAGTATTACAGGGCTTGCACTGAAGTCACAGGAGCTGTCTGTACTGTGCTCTTGGTCTGCAGTGGGCACTTACTTATAGAATCATAGAAGTAGGGTCGGAAGGGACCTTGCAGATCTTCAGGTCCGACCCCCTGCCTGAGCAGGAAGAAAACTGGGCTCAAATGACTCCAGCCAGGTAGGCATCAAGCTGCTTCTTAAAGACCCCCACGGTAGGAGCCAGCACCACTTCTCTTGGAAGTTGGATCCAGATCCTAGCCGCCCTGACTGAAGTAGTTCTTATGGATGTGTGATCTAAACCTACTCTCCAACAACTTGTGGCCATTATTCCTTGTTATCCCGGGGGGCGCTAGGGGAAACGGTCTCCCCCAAACCCTTCTGGTCCCCCCTAGTAAGTTTATAGACAGTCACAAGGTCCCCCCTCAGCCTTCTCTTGTGAAGGCTGAACAGGTTCAGGTCCCGTAGCCTCTCATTGTAGGGCCTGCCCTGCTGTCCCCGGATCATGTGGGTGGCCCTCCTCTGGACCCTCTCAATGTTGTCCACATCCCTCTTGAAGTGGGGTGCCCAGAACTGGACACCAGTACTCCAGCTGTGGCCCGACCAGTGTCACGTAGAGGGGGAGGATCACCTCCTTGGACCTACTTGAGATGCACCTGTGGATGCACGATAGGGTCCGGTTAGCCCTGCCAACCGTGACCTCACATTGTCAGCCCATGTTCATCTTGGAGTCAACAATGACTCCAAGATCCCTTTCTGCCTCCGTGCGCTCAAGAAGGGAGTTTCCCATCTTATAAGTGTGCTGCTGGTTACTACTGCCCAAGTGCAGCACCCTGCACTTGTCCGTATTGAAACGCGTCCTGTTTTTGTTAGCCCACCCCTGCAACCTATCTAGGTCTTTCTGCAGTCTCTCCCTCCCTGCTAATGTGCCCACCTCTCCCCATATTTTGGTATCATCAGCAAATTTGAACAGGTTGCTTTTCACCGTGTCATCCAAATCGCTGATAAAGAAATTGAACAGTGCTTACATGATCATATTTGTCTTCTAGGCTTAAGCTATCCTGTATTCAAAGGTATCATGAAAAAGGGATACAACGTGCCAACACCCATCCAGAGAAAGGTGAGTGACAGGTTCTCAGATATATGGTATGTTCACTGGCTTCCTTAGGTTGCCTCCACAGACTTGTCCAATGTCGCAGGTGGAGCAGGTTCCCCAGCACATCTGGAATGGATTCCATAGGGTGAATCAACAGTGTTTCTTGGTTTTATCCTGCAGAGCATCCCAGTGATATTAGACGGGAAAGATGTGGTGGCGATGGCCCGGACGGGCAGCGGGAAGACAGCTTGTTTCCTTATCCCGATGTTTGAGAAGCTGAAGGCACATAGCGCGCAGACAGGAGCACGTGCCCTCATCCTCTCACCAACTCGTGAGCTCGCCTTACAGACCATGAAGTTCACAAAGGAGGTATGGTCCAGGAAAAGCAGCCCCTGCTGAGATGGGGGCTAGAATAGCTAGGAGCCCTCGCTGTCAGGGCTTGAGCACTTGTAGTAATACAGGGAGGCAATGCGCTGCAGCCATGGGTGAGGGAGGGCTTCTTGCATGACACTTAACCTCATTGCCATGGGATATCATTGAAGCCAAGAGCATAAGAAGATTGTATAAGTAGAGTAAGAATGTTCACAGATACCGTAGTGAGGTTGCCCTCATCCTTTTGCTTTACCTGTGGGTAATTAAGGTATTCTTGGTGTTTTGGTGTTGTGCCTGCCCTTTGTATGAAAAGGTTGTTCTCAGTGTCTTTAAAAACAGTCAGGCAAATGCTTGTCTAGGATCCTGTCTGGAGCAGGGGATTGGACTAGCTGACCTAATTATCAGGTCCCTTCTAGCCCTACTTCTCTTTCAGTTGTATGGGCATGTAAGAACCTGAATAAGGCAGAACTAGATTTAAAAAAAAGAAAGAAAGAGGGAGCCACTTTTATGAGCAGGGTGTTGGGCAACTATCTGAGATTAAGAGGGAATTTTTCCTTGTAGGCCAGATATTCTGTAATTGTCCACTCTCTGACCCCCTTGCAACATCCCTTTTGAAACATTGGGTGCTGGCTGCTTTCAGAGTTCACTTGCTTAACAAGGATCCCAAAGGCCCATCTTTCCTTAGCCTTCCTGGTTAAGCAGGGCTTGGCTGCTGCTGCCATTTCTCTTGAGCACTTCCTGGAGTTGCTGTGTGGGCATCCCATGAGTGACAGGGAGTGTACTTGACCTCTCTGGCAGCCAGGGTTAAAGCCAGACCAGCCAGTGCTCAGAGAGAGAGAGCGAGCAGATGGATATAAGAGGAACAAGACCAGAGGGAGAAAGTAGGCAGCTTGATTGTAGTTACAGTCAAGCCACCTGCACCCTGGGGACCTCAGCAGTTGAAGATGTTTCATGGGCTTGGAGAGGAGTAGGAGCAATAGGTGGTTTGATATCAGACTGCGCTTTAACTCTCTTTTGCTTCTTATCCTGCAGCTGGGCAAATTCACAGGCCTGAAGACTGCGCTGATTCTGGGAGGAGACAAGTAAGCCCATCACACTGCAACCAAACTAATAGCCCTGGTGGAACTGCCTCAACCCAGGCACTGGTGGGGCCAAGAAATGCCTGCAAACACTTAACCTAATGTTTCTGCTAAGACTCACCCAAACTGTAGTAGAAACTTGTAAAAAGTTGGGCCTGGCTCAATTCTAGCAATGCATTGACCTGGGCTAAGGGTACAGTGTATCTAGAGAACTAGCAGCTGGCTCTGGACTGGCATCTGATATCCCCTGCATGTAGGATGAACTTCCCCCCAGCCTTGATCTTATTTACATGTGTACAAACACACAGGGTGAGAGCCCCTGCAGGCTAGGTCAGGGGGAGTATTCTGCTGGGCAAAGTGTCACTCACTGCTGAGCTTGTTCCTTCCAAGTGATCCCTGAAAGTCTGACTCCAGGCTTGCAGCAACCTGTCCTTAACCAGTACCATATAACTGAGGATGTGAGGCTCCATGCAGTATGGTACACAGCCTCCAAGTGATGCTCAGCTGGGTGCCCCTTTCTTGCCCCAGCACGGAGTCCTGAAGCCATGGGTGCTGTGGTGCATTCTGCTGGCCATTATTATCCACCCCTTTCTCCCTGCAGGATGGAAGAGCAGTTTGCAGCTCTGCATGAGAATCCTGACATGTAAGTTGGAGCAACAAGGGTGGGTACTGTGTTCTCTAGATGTGCGGGCAGGAAACGGTAGCACAGGCTGGCACTGAACTCTGACTGGGACTTTTCCCAGTTTGGGAGTGCTGAGCTCTGAGAAACATGTCTGCCACCCACATGCACTCCTGTGACCTCCCTTGCTACTGCATCTTCCTCAGGAACTTACCTGGAGTGAGTGAGGCACAGGGGGAGACTCAGCTTGAGCTGTTGCCATGTGTCCACCTGTTCAGGGCTCTTCCCAGAAGTGTGGCCTTGACCTTGGCCCCTGAAAGTCCCAGTTACAGACTCTGAGCCTGTTATGCAAGGTGCACAGCAGGGTCCAAGAGTCGGTGCATCCTCGGCATGACTACACTCACCCTGGTGTGGGCAGAGATGCCCAGTGGAAGCCAGAGGAGTTATGCACTCACTTTACAGGCCATCTGTCAGAGTTTCCCACTAGGCCTGTGCAAAGCAGATAGTATTTGATTCGGGGGACAGTGATTCGATTCATTGGTTCAAATCACTACCCCGAATTGATTCAATCGAATCGCCCTGGCTGCCCCCTAGTTTCCAGCACTTTGGGGGGGGAAAAAAAAAGCCCTGACTCAGCAGGTGCTGCTGGGTGGGGGGGTGATTCCCACTGCCCCACGCTGAATGGGGGGCTCTGCACAAACCCCCCAACCCCACCCCCCCATGGCTGCCCCACCCACTGCAGTTCTGGCCCTTTAAGAAAAAAAACAAACTGAGCCCCCCCATACCTTCCTGTTGGTGGGGGGAGGAGGATCCCCACTGCCCCACACCATGTGGGAGGCTCTGCAGGAGACCCCTGAGGCCACTGCAGGAGTGGTAAGTCCTGGGGCTTTACCTGGGGGAGGTTCTTCTTAAAGGGCCAGAGCTGGCTTGGGTGGGGCAGCTGTGGGGGGGCTGGGGAAGCAAGGGGTGGGATCAGGGGGGTCATGGCAAAGCCTCCCATGCAGTGGGGGGCAGCAGGGATCGCCACCCCTGCCCAGCAGCACCTGGTGAGTAAGAGCTTTTTTTTTTTTTTTTAAGCACTGGGAGCTAAGGCAGGTGGGACAGCCATGTGGGGGCTAGGAGAGCAGGCAGGGGCTGGCAGGGGTCCCAGCCCCCTACTTACCAGCTCCAAGTCTGGCTGCAGCTCCCTGCTGCAGCCACCAGGGACTGTCTGAATCATCAAAACTCTCTAAATCTTTTCTGAAGATTCAGAGAGCTTTGAATCGATTTGGACCTTTTAATTGGTCCCTTGATTCGATTCGGAGATTTGGCCACCGAATCGAGCCTAATCTCTGCATCAAATCGCCACCCGAAGCTTTGCTCAGTCCTACTGCCTGCCATTCAGCACCTCTTTAAACACAGCTTCCCATGCAGACTTCTGGGAAAGCCCTAGCTCTCCACACCCAGGACTTTTCTCTTGGGAGGGACTTGGGGTCTGAATTTTCCCCTTATCCTAGCATGTGGAAGGGGGGTAATAGGGAAGACCTGGTTGGTCCTACCGCTACCAAAGCAAGGTCCCATGTGGAGAGACCTTTCATTCTGACAGTTCCATCCCTCTGTCCACCATGAGAGCCAGGTTTTGGGGCGTGGGTGGTTCCCTGACACTTGCTGGCAAAGAGCTGTGGGCTGGCTGGCTGCCAGGTGTCCCAGCTGCACTCATGGGGGCTGTCTGTTCCAGAATCATCGCCACCCCCGGACGCTTGATGCACGTGGCTGTGGAAATGAACCTGAAGCTGCAGAGCGTAGAGTATGTGGTGTTTGATGAAGCTGACAGGTCAGTTTCCTGCCATTCCAGCAAGGGAGAGATTTTTCTTTCAGGCGTGTCTTGACTGTTAGTGGATACTCCCAGGGTCAGGGTGGAGGGTGGTTGTGCTGGGACTCTGCCTCACAGGGAACACTAGGTTGTGGCAGCCTTGGAGCAGCCAGCAAGGGGCAGAGGTGGCCAGTGAGGCAGCACAGACCAGCCCAAGGGTCCTGGGAGAGCAACCAGCAGCCTCCCATGCAAACCCCATCCAACTTAGGGACAGGTGTGTGGGGTTCTTGGGTTCAGGACCTTTGGAACAGTCAAAGGCTGGATTTTGAGGCTTGCCCCTGTGCCTGCGGTGTGCAGGACCCTTGGGGCTCCTCTGGTATGGTGGATCAGGTTCTCACTTGCCTGTTGCATGGTTGCTGACGTTGCATTGCTTCCCTCCCCCAACCCAGGCTGTTCGAGATGGGGTTTGCGGAGCAGCTGCAGGAGATCATCGCTCGGCTCCCTGAGAGCCGCCAGACTGTGCTCTTCTCTGCCACGCTCCCCAAGCTGCTCGTGGAGTTTGCTCGGGCTGGTAAGGAGCAGCTCTGGGGGTAGGAGGAGAGGGGTGGGGTGGAGGCCCCAGAACAGGCTCAGTGGTAGCAAAGCATGGGATTCCTGGAAGCATGGGATTCTCTTGCTGGCCAGGTCCAGCTAGGATCCTCAACATCCCACCCTCCTTGGTTCAGCACTTTGCTGAGGACTTCTGTGGATCTGGTTTTAGCTGTAGTGGAAGCAAGGGACTGACCAAAGCCAGGCACACACAGACTTATCCCACCATGCTCTGTCCTAGCCCCAGGCCTGCTGGAACCAGCACGTGGCCCAGAGCCTGGTGCCTCAGCCCATTCCAATCTCGTACAAAGTCTGGTCTCTGCTAAGCCCCACTTTCCTGCGCCCTTTCATGGCTCTGCAGCTCATCCTCTCCTTGTGCCCATTCTTCAGGTCTCACCGAGCCAGTGCTGATCCGTCTGGACGTAGAGAACAAGCTCAGCGAGCAGCTCAAGGTGTGAAATATTTGAGTTGGCAAGCATTGATCAGTCTTTGAGCTTGACTAGAAGAGTCCCTGTCTGAGCCAGGCCTCAGTGCTTTGCTGTGGGCTGGCAAGGGAAGCAGGCTGGGTGGCAGTGGTAGTAATTGGAAGCCTGTCTCCTACTCCCTGAGCTTGATAGATGGTGCTGTACACATGTCCCTGTCCCTCTCTAGTAAGCTGCATTTCTTAGCTTCCACCAGTGGTCACCACTGGTAACTGCTGCTAGTGACATACAATCCCCCTGTGAGTCTTGTCTCGCAGGTGCACTGAGGAATCACAGGAGCACTGGAAAGAAGTGCTGTTACCTCCTTCTGCAGTCTACCCCTGACAAGGACCTGAACCCAGGACTGGCAGAGATGGGACTCTGCAACCCTCTTGCCTCTCGAGTCCCACGTGCTCACCTCTGAGCTAGCCAGGGCCTGGCACCAATTCCCTTCAGCCCCTGGGGATACAGTTTGGAGATGACCCCCTGTCTGTGCCAAGAGCGCCCTGGGTGCTTTCCAGACAGGCCAAAGCCCTGACCTCCTAAATGGCCAGGGTAGGGCATCAGTCATACACCAGCAACACCAAGGAGCCTCTGATCGGGACCCAAGCCCCTTGTGTCTGGCTCTGTACAAACCCAACCATGATAGTGGTCCCTGTCTGAGGCTGAGCAACTGGCTGTGCTAGGCCTGACATCTATCTGTGCCATGCCATGCAGCAGGAGCCTCATTCCCCCTCTCCCCTCACAGCTGGCCTTCTTCCATGTGCGTGCAGATGACAAGCCAGCCATCCTGCTGCACCTGCTAAGGAATGTAATGCGACCTCAGGACCAGACAGTTGTCTTCGTAGCCACCAAGCACCACACTGAGTACCTCAAGGAGGCAAGTGCAGCTTGGGGCAGAAGGTGCATCACAGGCTTGGTGCTGGCACCACTGTACAAACTTGGAGCAGTGGGGCTGGGCCAGGCTCTTGTCTGTTGTGAGGGCACCCCAGGGGCAGCCGGGATGAAGCAGAAAAGGAGTCTCCCCTGCCCAGAAAGAGGTGCTGTCGCAGGTGTTGCATTCCCAGCCAGGGCTGCATGGGTGACTCTGCCCCAATGGAGCTCCATTGAAGGCCCAATGGGGACAAGGACAAGCACCTGGCAGTGCTCACGGGCACTTGGCCTGGGGAGATGCCTGCGTAAGCAACTGTGCATGGTGGCTTTGGTGCTTCTTTTTGAGGCTCTTCCTCTCTGTGCCACCAGAGGGCAGCACCTAACTGGGACTGGGAACCGTAGCCAAGAAGGAACCTTCTGGGCCATGGGGACCAGTCCTCTGTTTACAGGCACCCCGGAGCAGCTCCAGTGCCTGGGGGAGGCATGCAAGACCAGGGGGCTGAAATATATGGGCCTTACAGAATAGGCACGGGTCTAGTCAGAGATCTGACACCTGCCATGTGGCCTTTGGCTCATGCCTCAGGCTTTGGTTTCTATGCCTTTACCACAAGAGGGGAAACCTGCCATCTCCCAGGACTGATGTGCAGCAAGCAGTACTGCAAGCTGGATGACTGAGCAGCAGGAGGCTATATGAGCAGCCCACCCAGCCCCCACTCCACAAGCTTGTGCTCATGTGCCCAGCAGATCCCAGAGCCATCCCCACCTGGTGGGAGTACCAGGGCTGCAAGAGAAGCAGGGTGTGGATCCAGGCTTCCCCAACACACAAGGCACTTCAGGTCCCCTGGTTCTCCCCTTACGCTCCTAGGAGTCCCTTCCACAGAGCCAGATGTCACACGTCTGTGCAGTCTCCCTGGGATCCATCAAGTCCCCACCCCCTGGTGCTCTGCCATGGCTCAAGCCAGTGCCCCAGCTCACACAGCCCTTGGCTCCAGCTTGTGCCCACCCCAGATATGACTAAATCACCTGCGACTTCCCTGCCCATAGCTGGACTCCTCACCTGGGGAAATGAGTGCAGCAAGTCACAGATGGGCCTGGAGCCCTTTTTCCCCCTTAAAGGGTCAGTGGGGAGCCGTATTGCTACCAGGGTCCTCTAGATTCATGTCAGCCTAGAAGTTGTATGTGGTGGTGGTGGTGGGAGCAGCCCCCAGGGGATTTGGGGGGGGGGGGGGAGGAGGTGTCTGTGAGGCAGGGACTTTGCTGCTGCTCAGCCAGCTTCATTTGGGGTGGGGCAGGGCTGCGAAAGGGGGGTAACTGGGGAGACTGCTTGGAGGAGGGTGGGTCCCTGGGCTTGGCAGGGATCTAGGTCTGATTTATGCACATCCCCTCCATCCCCCTCCAGCTGTTGACAGGTCAGGGTGTGAACTGCACCTACATCTACAGTTCCCTGGACCAGACTGCCCGCAAGATCAATATTGCCATGTTTTCACACGGCAAGTGCCCAGTGCTGCTCGTCACGGATGTCGCAGCCCGTGGGCTCGACATCCCCATGCTGGACAACGTCATCAACTACAGCTTCCCTGCCAAGGCCAAGCTCTTCCTGCATCGTGTTGGTGGGTCCCAGGGCTGGGCAGTGGGGGCATACCCTAGCCAGCTGGCTGTCCTGCCCCAAGAGCCCTCACTATGGGTGACTCCAGTCAATGGAGCTGTTAATGCAGCCCAAGCTGGAGGGTCCTGGGAGTGGAACTGCTCTTCCAGCCTCATTGGGCTGCTAGGGGCTAGGCCAAGCCAGGGGAGGCAGGGACAGTGGTGGCTTCCATCCCACAGCTGTCTGCAGGCTCTTTAGGTGAGCCTCCCAGCAGGGGAAGCAGCTGGGCCAGGCATTGGGTGTGTAGTGGAGGGGCATTCACTGTGGTGGCAGGGCCACACAGCACTGGGTCCCCCATTGGTGCATGGCCATAAGCTGAG
Organism: Alligator mississippiensis; assembly: GCF_030867095.1. Taxonomy (NCBI): domain Eukaryota; kingdom Metazoa; phylum Chordata; order Crocodylia; family Alligatoridae; genus Alligator; species Alligator mississippiensis. The sequence goes on from NC_081833.1 coordinate 26,055,115, forward strand.
ACTTGCCATCAGCAAGGGGTAAGAGGTGAGTCCCCTAGGAGCTCCAAGCTCCCTCCTCAGCCACTCCCCTGCTCCTGGCTGAGGCTGGCACAGAGGGCAGAGTCCACATGCTTGGCTGCCCCGGAGGCTCTGCTTCCTGTGATTGGTGCCATGTTCTGCCCCAGCCCTGCAGTCTAAGCTGGAAACCAGCAGGACTAATTCATTGAATATAGCTCTGGTTTAACGTCTCGTTGCCTCTTCTGCCCCTGCTAGGCCGTGTGGCCCGTGCCGGCCGGAGCGGCACTGCCTACTCACTGGTGGCACCAGATGAGACCCCATATGTCTTTGACTTGCACCTGTTCCTGGGATGCCCGCTGACCATTGCCAGCCCTCATGACAAGCCTTCTGGTAAGGTGCAGTTGTGTGCTGGCCCCAGGTGGGAGGAGGAGGCCCCTGCCTGGAGCTGGGTTGTGTGTGGTGGCAGGGGTGGGGTGTACTGAGCCCAGCCAGCCTGCTGCTCTCATGGTCTGGCCAGGCAGAGCAGCTGCAGTGTTTGGGGGGTGGGGAAGGGGGAGTGCACTCAGACTTCATTCTGGGTACACTGTTCTTATTCACGGAAGTTTGAGGCCATCATGGAGACCCCAGAGGTAGTAATAGATGCCAGTGGGGTGGTGACTGGAGATCCAGCCCTGTTGCAACATGGTTCTGTTCTGCTCCATAACCAGGCTTGCCTTCTGGGTGCCAGGCAAGGATGCAGGTCTCCTGGCCCCAGGCTTCAGTCTGGTAAGGTACCATCTGCAGTGAAATGTAATAGCTGCCCTCCCCATATAAGAACTAATATAGACCAGACCCAACCTTCCCCACCCACCTTTCAATGCTGAACAGGGACCCTTTTGTCTGCTGTGCTTTCTGGGAGCCGTCTGCCCATACTGGCAGTTCGGCTCAGCCTGGTTTCTGTCCCAAGTGTAGGTGTGGGAGGGGCTGAGATTTGTAGCAGGGATTCATGCCAAGGCCACGTTCAGAGTGCAGGAGCAGGATGTGGCCAGGAGAGGATCAGCTCTGGGTGGGTTCTTAGTTGGGTTCTTCCTCTCCACAAACCCAGAGGTTCACAGCAGTGCCTGCAAAGGTTCCTTGCCAGGGCCCAGTCCCCTGCGTGATCTCTGCTCCCCCAGCCAAGTAGTTACACGGGGGGGGGGGGGTTGAGCTGTGGCTTGGAACGGAGGTGGGGGAAGGCAGCAGCAGCTTTGACATGCTTTGCTTCCCCAGACGTGGGCGGGGTGTTTGGCCGGGTGCCCCAGAGTGTGGTGGATGACGAGGAGTGCCTGCTGCTCACTGACCACGAGAGCTCGCTGGACCTGCAGAGCCTGCGCAGGGTGGCAGAGAACGCCCATAAGCAGTACCTCAAGTCCCGGCCCAGTCCCTCCCCGGAGTCCATCAAGAGGTCGAAGGAGCTGGACTTCTCCCAGCTGGGCATCCACCCACTCTTCAGTGAGTACCCACCCAGGGGGCAAAGGACCTGCAAGCATTGTCACCACTAGTGCCCTACTCACACCTTAGTGCAGGAGTCCTGGAGTCTCTTGGGGGAAGCTCCCATGGCCAGTGCCACTCTCCTTGGTGTGCTGCTCCTCCAGGAAGAGGCTTGGCCTGCATAGCTGGAGGCTTTCCCAGCAGCCAGTGCTTCTGTGCTGTTCTCAGCAGCACGCCCTACTGGCCGAGCTAGCATGCTGCCTTGTGCCCTCTGGTGCTTCTCCTGACTTAGGCGGGAGCCTGTATAAACAATTTTGCTCTGCTCTAGTTAGAAGGTGATAGTGTGTGCATGTCCCTCTCTGCTGACCCCTCCAAGGTTCTCGCTTCGAGGAGGATGAGCTGGAAAGGCTGAAGCTGGTAGACAGCATCAAAACCTACCGATCGAAAGCGGTGAGTGAGGGCCCCATCCATGTTCCTACCCCCACCTCATTCCTGCACCCTGGTTTGCAGAGGCCTGGCAGCTTGGCCTGTTGGCAGAGAAGCTGCCAAGAGCTCTGCAGGCTGGGCCTCTCCCCAGTGCGGTGCTTCCTGGTCCTGCTGGACTGAATCTTGGCTAGTCTCCCCTGCACACACACGCTTCTTTGAATGGGCCTGGGTAATAAGGAGGCTTACCGGAGACTCCACTAAGGCATGGGTAAGGTGCCACTTGGTCATATACCTACATTCCAGCCCAGCTGCCATGCAAGATCATAGCGAGGAGGGGTCCCTGCCCCTCTGTCAGAGGTCCTGCAATGAGCACAGATGCTGCCAGCTTCCCAAGACCTCCCTGCAGCAGCATTATTACAAGGCACCTGAACAGCCACTTTGACTGTTCTGGCTGTAGCCCATGTAACGGGCTGCATGATCAGCTGCCCCTACATAGTGTTCCAGGCCTGGCAGACCACTGGGCATTTTCGGGTGTTGCTGCGTGTGGACCCCCGTCACTCGCAGGTCACATGTCTCGCCCTAGACCATCTTCGAGATCAACGCCACCAGCAAAACAGCGGCCAGTGATGTGATGCGAGCCAAGCGCAGCCACGACCATGCCCGCATTGACAAGTACCAGCAGGGGCAACAAGAGAAACGGGCTGCAGCTGCTCTGCGGGGCCGTGCCCAGAGCCCACCTGCCACAGTGCCTGAGGAGGAGAACGGATGCCTCCAGGTACAGGATACAGGTGTATTAGTGCCCCCGGCATTGGGCATTTCTGGCTTTCTCCTTTCCTCATGCGCAGCCTGCCTCTGCTCCCGCATGCCTAGCCTGCCACAGGCCTTGTACTGTGCAGAATAGGGCTGGGACATTTTTGGGGGTGGGCCTTGGAGGAGTGGGTCATCTGAACCTGCTTAAAAGTAAAAGGTCTGACTGTTCAAATCCCTGGACAGACAACCCATTTACTCCAGTGTCATGAGCCTTGTACTGGAAACCAAGAGTGGCAGATGGACAATGGAACCCTCTGAACCAGAGTGGTTTTGCCCAGTGTGGTGAAAAGTTACCTCTGAAACATTCAGAGCTAGACCTCTACTGTTGGGGTAGGTAGCATCTGTCCACGCCCACCCCAAGGTAGCTGCTCAAGGCCAGTGAGCCATTCTGCTCCCTTTCCAGCTGGTGGCAAGGCCCTGTAATGTTAGCTGCCTGCTGCATATATCTAGACCAGCATGGTGCTTTTCCATCCATTCTTGATCCTGGTATACTTTGCATTGGCTTCCAGGACCCATGAAAACTACACTGAGGTACCCAATCATTGGTCTGTACCCCAAGAGAAGTGTGCGAAGCTCTTAGGGCTGGCCTAGTTATGTACCAGGGGTGGCATTGCCCAACTGCTTCTGATGAAGTGAGGGCCAACCTTTTTGGCAGGCATGCCACAAATTAAGCCCTCTGCCCTCCCTGATTGCCACTGTGATCCCCTTCCCCTGCCCAATCTGCTGCTCTGCTTTGTGCTCCCTGCTCTATCTGGCAGTGGTTTGCCTGTCATGCACCCCCTCATCCCGTGGTCTGGCACAGTTGCATACAGAGACTGCCCATGCCACTTGTAACATGTGCCTCAGGGTGGCCATATCTGCTCTAGTCCATCAGTGGCCCAGATGGGCCTGGCAGGGGAGAAGGGGGAGGATAGGGTACCTGTATGGTCACTGCCCATATCCCGACAGCTCTGCTGTGCTTGGCTTTCCCAGGATATATTCTCCTCTGTGGTGGGCAGGAAGCGGAAGCAGTGCCAGACAGGGGACACTGTCCCAAAAAAGAAGCAGCGGGAGGCATTGCGGGACAAAGAATTCTACATCCCCTACAGGCCCAAGGACTTTGAAAGCGAGAGAGGGTGAGCTGGGGGGTGGGGACTGGGCTGCAATCTCGAGGCTGGGTAGCAGGGGGTACCCTGGCTCCTGGACCCAGGGTGACTTCTAGGTCCTTTCCCACATAGGCTGAGCATCACTGGGGAGGGCAGTGCCTTTGAGCAGCAGGCTGCCGGAGCCGTGTTGGACCTCATGGGCGATGAGACCCACAACATGAACAAGAGCAAACAGCTGCTCAAGTGGTGAGTGCCTCCTCTCCCTGGCTACAGGGACAACTGCCCTCACACACAGTGCCCCTTGCCCCCACCCTGAGTACCCTGTGCAGCAGGCTGGAGTTTGCCTTCCTACCCTCCTACCCCTGCTTTGAGGGCTGGGGGTAAGGGGAACTGCAAGGGGGATGAGTCCCAGACTGGCCCCAAGATCATAGCCCTCTACCCCCTTCCAACCCCATCTGGATGGCAACTCAGGGTGCTAAGCTTTCCCCATGGCATGGTGGGGCAGAGACCCCCTCGCTCCAGGGGCTCCAGCATGGCCCCACTTGGGGGGGGCAGTGAGCATGTGCACTGAGCCCCTCCTGTTCCAGGGACCGTAAGAAGAAGCGGTTTGTGGGGCAGACAGGCCAGGGGGACAAGAAGAAGATCCGCACGGAGAGTGGCAGGCTCATTGGCAGCTCCTACAAGAGCAACCTGTATCCTTCATGGCTGGGACAGTGCCTGTGAGGTGTGGAGGCTGCTGGCAGCAGGCCAGAGGTCAGAAAGGGAGCCAGCTGTAGCGGGTAATGGGACACGATGAGGCCAGACCTGCATCGCCGCCCTTTCTGTCTGAGGCAGCAGAGCATGTCTGAGTGCCAGGACCAAGTATGAGGGACTGGAGGAGTCTATGGGCACTGGGCAAAGGCAGGGGTTGTTCCAGTTTGCAGTGGGGGGAGGGATCACTGCCCTGCATCTCTCCCTAGTGGACCCTGTTCAGCATTGCAGCTCAGTGGGCTCAGGAATGATCGTGGATGGGGGTGGGGAAGGGAGGAAGCAGGGTTGGGGTGGGGAGAGGTCCAACCCCCCTGCAGAGGGCAGATCCCAGCTGTCCCCTTAGCCTGCTGCCCCAGCTATGAGAAGTGGAAGCAGAAATACAAAATTGATGAGAGGGACTCTGAGGAGGAGGGAGAGAGCCAGCGCAGAGGCGGCAGGCGTGGAAGAAGAGGGCAAGGTGAGTGCCTGGGATGGGGGGCACCAACCCTTGCTATCTCACTATGGTCTTGTGGTGGGGGGAGGGGAGGCAGGTCCTGGTGCATGCCCTTCTGGTATGCTCAATTTATGCAATGTGTTGTCAGGGGCAGAGGCCCTACAGCAGTGTCCAGTCCTTTGGCCACTTAATTCTTGGCCCAGCATCCAGCACCGGGTCTCTGCATCTGCAGGGACTGGAGACCCAGAGCTCTGTGTAACACGGCTCTATCTTCTCATGCAGGCACCAGGCACCCACAGCCCTCCCCAGGTAGAGACAGAGCCCCACAGGGGAAGGTGCGTTCGGAGCTGAGGAGCAAGCAGCAGATCCTGAAGCAGAGGAGGAAGACAACCAAACAGCGCTTTCTGCAGGCAGGCGGACTTCGGCGGCTCAAGGCCAAGAACCGGCAGCGGGTGCAGGAACTGCGGCGCACAGCTTTTGGGCGGGGGGCAGGTGCTAAGAAGGGCAAGATGAGGAAGCGGCTGTAGGGGCTGGGCTGGGGAAGGGGCTGGGCACACGACGCTCGGCCTGCTGGGCTGTTCTGAGCCAGGAGCCAATACCCAGCCCATGTGCCCTATCTCTGCTCCCCTCCCCCAGCCACATTTGCAGTACAGACTCTGGGCTGAGAGGAAATTAAACAACACAGTGGTTGCATTTTAATTTCTTGACTGTTCATCTTGAATGCAGCTTATCAGAGCAGACAGTGACTATGGGTGCAGTGACTTGGGCAGTATTCTGGCCTGGAGAAAAGAACAGCTGCCCTTTAATCTGTTCAGTGCCCCCTGAAAGCCTCCAGCCAAGGGAGAGCTGGACACAGCAGGCCCAGGCAACCTTGGTTGCCAACCTGCAGCATCTCTTATTTCATTGTGGCAGCATCTCAGGGGTGACTGTAAAAAGGCACTTGGGAATGGCATATGACAACTGCCAGCAAGTAGGCAGCTCTGGTACCACCTGGTGCTGCCAGAGGCAGCAGTGTGTTTGCATCCCGTGTTTGAGTGGGGAAGGCAAGGCAGTACCTTGCTAAATGCATGTAAGGAATAACTCTAACCCTCCCTTTTTTTTTTTTTTACTGGCCCTAGCTCTGAGAGAGCTTACTTGCAGCACAGTGCCCTGCTTCCTAGTTGTGTAAGCTAGGGCCCAGCTATGCTTCAGAGATTTGGAAATGGACAGGGCCCAGGCCCCGACATTCCTGTTACCAAAATCAGACCTTGCCCAGATACCCTCAGCTTCATCTCATATTGAGCTAATTGAGTTAATGGACAACGTATCAGCCTTCCCCTCCATAGGAAGCACTAAGCCCTATCTGGAGCCTTGTTAAACTTCAAACCAAACTCTCTATTGCCCTTCTGCAATTCTGGTGCCATGCTCACTTGCTGACCTTAAAAGCCCCAATTTTGGGGGGGAGCAAAGGTAACAGAAGGGAGAGAAGTTATATTTCTTTCCATGGGGTGACTAGAAACTTGTCATTTAATTGGAAATCACTTCAGAAGCTCTGGCTGTATTCCAGTCAGAGGTTTTTTAGTTCCAAAGTCAAATGGAGGAAGGGAATTTCTCTCATAATTCCCTCCCTTTCTGGTTCAGTCGGGTTGGGAATAAAAAAAGCAGCAGTTGAGAAATAGCACAAATCTCTTAGTTTCTTGGAAAACCCAGACTGGCACGAAAGGCTCCACAAAAGTTTCACTTTGCATTCTGCATGGAAGCAAAGCCTCCTGTCTGGCTTCCTTGTTAAATGTAAGGGCATTCCCTACCCTTAAAGTTTCACTGACCCTTCTCAATACCCATAGGAAGTTTAACTGTAATCCAGCCTTCCTCTTGGCTCTCACACACCACCCCCTCCCCACTATAATTCTGTCCCTCAAGTGTTGAAGTTTCCATTAAAGAGAGCTAAATTAAGATCAGCATGTGACTGAAAACATGCCTTGTAAAAAGGCCACCTTTTAATGAAAAGCCCCAGGCATGCAGTGAGTGAAAGAGCTAGGAATCCAGCATAGACACTCTGCAGAGAAGCAGTAGAAAGTAACAGGTGCTGCTTCCTCTGTTCTAAAGAGATATCTTCTATGCCAGTGGTTCTCAACCTTTTTTGTACCAGGGCCCACTTGTAAACATCAAGGGCTAGTCCTGACCCAGTGACCCTTACTTCTGACCTGCTGCCCCCACCCCAAGCCCCACAGTGTGTGGGAGAGCGGGGCATAGAGGGGAGGCCCAAAGCAGCCCCTTGCAGGCTGGGAGTTTGCCAACCTGCAAGGGAAAAACCATGATCTCCCATGTTTTTCTCCTTTAAAGGAGAATCTATTTTTAAAGTTTATTCACATCCCTTTCATATATTCTTGTGACCCACTTTTGTGTTGTGACCCATAGGGTGAGAAACCTAGAAAGCTGCTCTATGCTATGCACAGTCCATGGGGAGCTGTCCAGATGAGCAGCTCTCCCAAATAAAGGAGAAATCTACAGCCAGTGCAAACTGAGATTCCCATCTTAAATGATAGTTTGAGATCTTTTAAGAAAAATCCAGCCTCACCTACAAATCAAGCTTGCAGGAGAAAGGTGGCCTTCTGGCTTTCTGAGTCACCTCCATACACTGAAGGAACTTCACCTGCTTAAGGTTGCTCCCTGGGGCCTGACATCTCCTTTCTCCCAGTACAGTCAGACAGGTCTGCAGCTGATCAGAGCCTTTCTTTTTTTGTATAGTCTTTAAACCTTTCCCTGTTGAATTTGAACCCAGGCATAACAGACATTTTCCCCCTACCTCAATGAGCCAGTGCTTCTTTCTCTGCTACCAGCACAGCACCAGCAAAAATTGGCTTTGCTTTCTGGTACAGTCTTGTTAACATGAGGATGTGGTATCAATGCAGAAAAGGGATCATTCCTATAAAGTGAGACTGTTGTATCTCTAATTCATCTTTCCTTCATGGCTACAGCTGCTTTGTACATCAGATGTACTGAAGCTTGGAAGACTCCAAGTTGCAAGAGGTTAACAGGACAGCAGTAGGCAGAGGTACTGGAGGACAGGGTCTGAGGTGTACAGTGAGCCCTGGCCTGTGTGTATCAGGATTCACCTGAGCATCTTGCAGATAGCTGGGGTCCTGGCCCTGGCAGTCCAGCATGGAGATGGGCTATCAGTTTGGGCTTCTAGTCTAGCCAAAGGGGCATCATGGTGCTAGGGAGATTATGGTCCCTGCCAAGGTTTGGTCCAGGGAGAGGGAGTGGCAATTCCAGGGACCTGGAACCTCTTGCCATCACGTGAGGCTTTGACCCAGCCACAGGGCTGCCGGGGAACCTACAACAGAGATGGCAAATTGATGATGATGCCCAGAAGAAGCTTTGAAGGGCTCTCTGCTTCCTGCCCCACTGAGCAGGCAGGCCTGGTTAGGGCCTTCAAATGCTACAGAAACAACGGCTATTCCAAGGGTTCTCATGGGTCATGCCCCACCACAACAATCGTGAAAGGAGTCAACCACATTTCAGATGTGGGCCTTGACTTGCAGTCAAGTCCTTTGCCACTGAACTGGCCCCCTCTGTTAAAAGCAGAAAGAATCCCTGTGACTGCAGCATATGTGCCTGACCATTGATGGGATTCTGGCTGTGGAGCCAGGTGCATGACCACAAATGATAGTCCACAGACAATAATCACCTGTGGTATAACAGGGTTAACACACTGGGCAGTGTGTGTTCTAGGTCTCGTGCTGTAGGGGACAGGAGTGTTACAACCCCGGCTATGGAATCTGGGCCCTTTAGCTCAAGGTGGCTGCGTCTACATGAGATGCTTTACTGCGCAGCAAGTTGGCAACAGCAGCAGTCCCTCGGAGTCGAGGATGACGTCCTCAGGTTATTAAGGAGCCCAATTCTGGATGCGCACATTCTTTGGCCATGGAGGCATGTTGTTGTACAGGAGAATGGGATCCACAGCCCCGAGTTGGTCTCCTTCTGCCGCTGCCATTCCACCTCAGAATCAAGTCATTAGGTCTCAAAGTGGTGGGTGCCTTGGTGGACCAGGTGGCACCACACTGAACGGTCAGCAGCTTGCTCCTCCCAACCATTGGTGTCAATGCCTCTGTGCTTGAGGGTGACCTTGTGTGTGTCTTTGTACCATTTCCTTTGGCCGCCCTTTAAGTGTTGGCCAACAGAGAGCTGGGAAAAGAGAATCTGGCAAGGGAGGCGGTTCTCGGACATCCAGCCACAGTGGCCCATCCATTGGAGTTGATTTCTCAAGAGTAAGGCTTCGATACTGGTGGATGCAGCTTAATGGAGGATGCTTGCACTGGTCCGGCAGTCCTCCCATTTGATCCCCAGGATTTGATGCAGTAGACTAATTACGCAGTAAAGCGTCACCATCTACACATGCACCATTTGCTGTGCAGTGAATTAGTTTACTGTACAGTTAGTACCTGTAAATACAGGTAGTAAACTAACTGCACAGTTACAAATTTGCTCTCAGTCAGTCTCAACACTAGGGGACCACAGGGGACAAGGAACTCTGTTCTGGCGCTGCACAGCTCTTGGATCCCTGCGGGAACTGAACAACACCGGGGCTGGGGAGCTCTGCTTTCCCAGGCAGCTGGCCTCAGGCTGGCTGGTGATTTACCCATGTGTGGGAGGAGGGGAGCACGGTGCAGGCTGGGAGCTGTCCTGCTTTTGGGGCAGTTCCCAGCCAGCTCCAGGCTGGGTGGGGATTTCCCCACACTGCCCTGGGAGCTGTCCCAGAAGCCCAGACAGCTACTTGCCAGCCCCCAGCCATGTAGTGAAGCTTCTCTGGGCATGGGGCTTGTCCTCATGCAGAGCTCTCCTGGTCCTCTGTTCATATCAGGACAGTGACCCGGTGCTCCCTACCAAAGCCCAGGCTAGCATCCCAGGGGAACCAGAAGCTCCCCCTGGCTGCTGCAGGGGGCCAGAGCAGGGTAGGAGCAGCCCTGTGCTGGGCTGGTCCTATTGGGAGCAGATTTCCTCCCAGCAGGGAGCATGTGTAGATGTGCTCCCAGGGAAGGCTTACTGCACAATATTTTACTCTTGCAGTAAGCCTTTATAGCATTAATAGGACAGGTAGATTCACCTGGTAGGTGTGTTATGCCCTGGAAGGCTCCAGGTTGGTCCCATGATGGTGGCTAAACTAGTGGTTGTCCCACTGGCTCAGTGTTGTGGTTGACTACAGTTCTTATAATGCAGGCTTTGTCTGCAGCAGGATATTGGGGGAAGCTCCTGCCTTTTCATTAGCAGGTGCAGTCCTTAACCCAGCTGAGGAAAGCTGAATGCCTCTGGGGCAGGATCTGGGGTGATTTGGAGGCTGCAAAGCCAGCAGCATCCTGAGCCTTAACCAGGCAGCATAGCAGGGCTGCTTTCATAGCATGACACGGCAAGGTGTGTTCACTACAGCAAGCAGGGATGCAGCAGGGGGAGCAGTGGAAATCAGGGTTGGCCTGGGATAGACCCAACGCCAAACTCACCACAGAGATGGCCATTCTGGAAGACTGCCATGTGGCTTAGCTTGTAGCAGGGGGCAAAGTCTGAGGGGTGAGCAGGGGCCCCCCCTTGCGGACGTCAGCAAGGATGTCAGACAGGTCAGTCATGCAGAGTAGGACCTGATGGAAACAGGGCAAGGTCACCGCAGGAAGGAGCCCTGCCTGGACAGACCCCAGTGGGTTGCTTCTCAGGAGCCATCTTCCATGTTATGTCATGCCCCTCATTACTGTAGGGAATGATGCGTCCTCACCAGGGAAGGCATGAGTGTAGGGGAGCCCCGGCTACTCCCACCGCAGGGTATGATCTCAGGAACAGGCCAGAAGTGCCAAGTATGGGGAGGAAGCCCCCAGCAAGTGGAGCAAGAGTGCTGGGAAGCCCTGGCTAGTCCAGTCCTAGCCTCTCCCAGCAAGAAGCGGGGTAAGGAGTTTGGTGTGGCAGCCTCAGCCCCTCCTCGCTTCATCTGGGATGGTGTGGAAGCTCTGGCGGCAGGCCACACTCCAGCCTGCAGAGCGAGCATCTCTGCACAGTAACAGAGACTGCTGTGCACTGGGGAACCTCTCAGCATTTGAACTCGGGCCTGGGGGACTGTAAGAAAAGGCCAACCACAGCTCTGACCTTGTCAAGCTGAGCTTCTGTGTCCTCCAGGGGTATGTCCACCTGCAGCTTCATCTGCTTCGTCACCATCTGGAAGAGGTTGAGCGCGGCCATCTTGATCTGTCCCAGCTCAAGGGTCTTCTTGGCAGCCGTGGTCTGGATCTCAGTCCACTTGGACTCCTGCAGTAAGGCAGGCTCAGAGAGTTACCTATTCCTTGGCCTCAGGCCGTGCACTCTCCCTCCCAGCTTGCACCCTGCAAGCCTCTTGCCCTGGCGCACAGCCTGAGTCTCTGATCCCTGCTCCAGCACCCTGGATGCAATGTGTCAGCCCCTTCCACCTGTAGGCTGCTTGGTCAAGTCCCTGCTCATTAACTAAGCATCCCTCTAACCCTGAGAGCCAGAGGCATTGACCCATTTCACCCATGACAAAAGCAATGTATCAGAAGGTAGAGCTGCCAGCTTGGGAGCTGCTGCACACCAGTGGCAGAGCTGAGAGCAGAACCTGGGAACCCAAGCTCCTGCCCCACTGCCACGCTGCTAGCTATAGCCCAGTGAGCACCATCACCCTGCTGCAGACCTGCCCCCTAGCCCCGGTGGCTGTTCCAGTACCAGGTGGAAGCCACACAGCATAGCCATTCCATCTAAGCCCTGGTGCCATCTGGGATCCAGGGCAGCCCCTGGTGTCCTGGGCTAGTTGTTACTTTTCCCTCCCACCAGCCCTGAGTTCAAATCCTGGAGGGTCCCCAGTGCTCAGCCTCATTCCCATCCCCACAAAACTCTTTCTGCTCTGTTCCTGGCAGGCGATAGAGACCCCCAACCCCCCATGATAATCAAATAGGGCTCAGCAGACCATCTTGCTTCTCAGCTGCCTTCCCATCCCATGGGCAGCAGAGGGGGGCTTCCTAAAAGATGACCTAAGCCGTGTCCTTGTCCTTTGAGCTCCCAGGAGGGAGGGATTTTTGGTAGCTCTGGGAGTTTCTGTGGCACCCTCTGAAGCTTTTTGCGGGGTAACACATGGGCTTACAACAGCACCAACAAGAAGCAACCCAGGCGCAGATGGAATTGACCTCACTGTCCCGCTTGCCTTGCTCATGCTACCCCCCACCCTCCAGCACCCTCCTACCAGAGGCTACCACACCAGCTGTACAGGCCACCCCCGCTGCTATGCTCCAGCCTGCCAGCTGTGCACATGGCACTGCTGCCCACATGGGTGAGGCTGGCGCCAGGCCCAGCTTCCCACATGCCTGCGTAGAGACCCACACACTGCCTGTTTAAGGAACACGAGGGAGGGCAGTAGCTGGTGGGGACAGACCCCCTGCCCTGTGGCTGACAGTAAGCACCTGGCTGGGGAGGGAGGCAGCAAAGGCGGAGAGGCACTGATATGTCCCCTCCCTGGGGCACCATCACTCAAGGACCCTTGTCTCTCCTTGGGTGGGCTCCTGGAGTAGGCAGTGCCACCAAAGAGGGGATACTGGGGCTGACAGCTAAGAGGAATCCCTGGACAGGGGCAATGATACTGAGCAACCAGGGACAAATAGGTCAGGCCTCCCTAATACAGGGACTCCTAGGAAACCAACCCACAGCCCATGTTCAAAGGCCCCACAGTGGAGTACACGCAATTTCCCAGCCCACTGACCATGGTCCTGGGGATACCACCATGGGACCCAATGGTCGCGGCCTCCCCACCTACCCACTGGTGCACCCGGACCCGGGCCTGCTCCAGCTGGGTCTGTAGTTCAGCCAGCCGGTTGTTGCACTGCAGGACCTTGTTGTTGCTCTCCTCCAGGTACCGCTGGAGCTGGGCATGTTCCTCCTCCACTTGCTCTCGACTCCCCAGTTCCCGCTGCACCAGCACTGCCTGTGTGGCCACCAGTGTCCTAACCCGGTCAATCATTTCCTTGATCTCCTGGAACTGAACCAGGCAGGGCAGGGAGGATAGGGATGGTGCAGGAGTGGGGGACAGAGATAGGAGGTAACAGGAGGCAGAGGGTTACAGCCCTGCAGCCTGGGACCTGTCACATTCACAGGTGTCTTAAAAGCACAGGGTATGGGATTTTAATCTGTGCACTTATCCCACTGTCACCCACAGTAAGATCTCCAGCAGTGGGGGAGGGATGGGGGCTTCCCACACCTCCTGACCCTTCTCTTTCTTGCAAGGGAACTGGATCCTGCTTGCCCTGCTGCCTGACCACCCAGCCCCTCCTCCTGTGCTTCATGCCAGGTCCTGTGCCACTGGTAAGCAGCACATGCAAGTCACAGGGAGGCACCACACCCCAGCCACACCAAGGGAACAGAGGCAGAGCCTGCTGCCTCCTGTCTTACTCTTCCAGGGCTGAGTCAAGGCTCCTGCCCCTGGACCAGCAGGCCAATAGTCTGACAATAGTTGAGAGGAATCCCTGGCCAGGGGCCACAATACTGACCAGGCTGGGGCAAAAAGGTCAGGCCTTCCCAGCATGGGGACCTTGGGGAACCAACCCAGGGCCCAGATTCAAAGGCCCCCCCAGTGGGCCACGCATGAGGGAGAGGTGAGGGGCTGGGAAAGGCTCAGCTGGGGGTGGTGCAGAGCAGGAGGCAGAGACCTGGGGCTCTTCCAGGCTTGTGGATCAGGGGCCTTGCAGTGGGCCTCACTGCTCCCTGCAGAGAAGGGTCCAGCGCACCTGCTCTGTTTTCTCTATCACCGTCTGCAGGTAGCTCCGGAAGATGTCATTAGCTTCCAGACGCCGCTGCAGCTTGTCCCTCTCCCTGAGCAGCCGGGCAATCTCCTGGCGCAGATGTATGGCCTCCACGTTGCTCCGTGCTGCCTGCAGCCGCTCCCCGCTCGCCTTGCGCAGTGCCCTGTGCCGCTTGGCATCATTCTCCTGCCACCCATCCCAGAGAGGAGAAGGGTCATGCCCAAGGGCCAGGGCCCCACCACACAGCTGGCTCATGTTTACTGCCACCACACAAGAAGGCTGTGGGCTAGTGGGGGGCCAGCTCTGATGAGGATAACAGCCCGTGACTAGTACCCAGCTGGGGAGCTGCTCCCTTAGATCCAGCTGATGCTTGTCAGTCCCAGACCTACCCAGCTCAATCTGCATGTCTGCTACAGTCAAAGCAAAACCAGACCCTCCAGCCTACAAATGCCAGGAGTGTGAAACCAGCCTGCAGCTCAGAGCAGGGTTCAAAGTGGGTCTTTGCTGTACATACCACACCTGAAGGAAGAGGTCGTACACAGTGTCTGAGAGGCTGGGTCCCAATGGGATGGGATGGGATTTGATCAGCTCCTCAACTGAAGTTTCCTTTGGCCAGATGATTCCTTACCAGCCAAACCTGTCTTCAGTAAAGGAAAACTGCACCTCCCCACCACCCCATTCTGCTACCCCACAGCCTGCTCCATGCCCCTTCTCCTCCCCCACAGCATGCTCACCTTCAGGAACTTGTCAAATTTGAAGAAAGCCTCCTTGAGTTGCTCCTCCTTATGCTCCAGCTCCTCTCGGCGCTGCTGCAAGCTCTCCATCTTCACCTGGAACTCCTTGGGGCAGAGCAATGCCATCAGGGAGGGAGAAGCCTGTGCTGGGCTCCCTGATTTGCAGCAACTAAAGGCCTGAGAGGAGGCTCTGTACATGGAAACACAGCAGTTCAAGGCTGCCTCCAATGCAATGTGGAAGCAGCGGCAGGCCCATTTTAGTGCTGAAGGAGCCGTTCAGCACACTGCAGAACAAAGGTAACACACACTGCCAGAGTGTAGGCCTCTGTCCCCCTTTAGTGAAGCGTCCACTTAGGAGGTACAAACCTACTACTGCTTGTGATGGAGGAAGCTCTCTTTTTAGTGTAAGCAGCAAAAGATCATGCTTTAAGCATTGATAATACCCAGTTTCAACCCTGCTGTCACCCAGGCAGGATCAGCCAGTCCAACCTAGGGAACTGAGCACTTAAATAGCTCCTCTGTGTCAATCCCATACAGTTTAGTAGGTCCAGTCCCCTTTGTCTAATGCCCCTCTAACTCCATGTCTATGGTTACAGTGCTGCGTGTACCTCTGCCAGCCCATTCAGTCCCAGTCATCCTCAGTCACTCTTAGAGGTCACAGGTGAATTTATGATCTGGCCGTTGCACCCGGGGACTACAGGCAGATCACTGAGAACAGCTGGTTTGGGGGGAAGGGGGGAAGATCAGTGCCCAAAAAAGTAGAAATCAGATAAAAACATTCCATTTTAGCTCGTTCCACATCCCGTTTCTTTCCGTTTCCCCTCAGCAAAACGAAACCCCAAGCAATTTCTTTTTGAATCATTCCACTTGGTATAATATGTTTCATTTTGGGCTGTTCTCATTTTTAATTACATCTTTCTGAGTTCCTACATGAAATGCCATTTTGAAACAAAGCCCATGTAGATGTTTGACTTTGGACATCTTCACTTTTCTGAACGCTTATCTCCATTTTCTCCAAAATTTGTTGAATTCAACTGGATTTTGTGAATAGTTTTGATCTTTCCCAAAACAGCACTGTTTTGGAAAAGAACAACTTTTCTGGAAAAAATGGCCCAGTTCAAGCTCCAGGCGCACACATTCTCATCACCATTGCCTTAATTATGGTAGCGCCTAGGAACTCCAACCGGACTTATTGCAAGGGGACTGTACATAAATAGAACAAAGCTGCCATGCCATTTTTGGCTACGCTGAGGTATTTTGCCTTCAACAGAGTGCGTAATGACAGCAGGATAGATGGTGAGGGGCTGGGTAATAAAACCCCTTGCAGTCGGGACATAGCATTTGATAAGACAACATTGTGGGATATCATCTGAGATGCTTATGGAAACCTCCATCTTGACAGTCAGGAGCCAGTAGTCCTCCCATCTCGGAGGTGCCTTCTCCTCTGCGGCTGATGCCTCTCACAAATCTACCTTCCACCTCTTACAATCATCTGAAAGCGTTCCCCCCTCATCTCTTTCTCAGCCCCACTCTCCTGCAGCTTCTGAGAGCTTCTGGCATTAAATATAGCTCACTTATGTAATTCGCCAAAATTAACATTTGTTTTACTCTTTGCTATTTAATTCTCTACCTACAGTGCCACCTCCAAAACATTTTGTGATATCTCTAGGCTCATATGTGGACTCACTCTACTTCTGGGGCACACTGTATAATGCTGTCAGGGCACAGTTTGTGAAACATGCAGTGCAAGACTAAGCGGATCATCATGAGGGTTTTTACTCCAAAGGAATGCAAAGGGCTTGACAAACCAGAGATGCAAATCACTTCCTCTGCCAGCGAAGAAATGCAACCATCTGTAGGGTGGAGCTCAACAGCTACTTAACAGCCCAGAGCAATTTGCGACAGGAAGTGAGACATGAAGTGGAAACCACAAAGGTAATCCTTGGTATACAGAATGGAACTGTCCAGATTAAAAGCGGCCCAGGTTAGTTTTAACAAACCTCCACTGGTCCTAGCCTGGTGGCTCTAGATGCCTCAGCTTCAGGAAGTCTCCACATTGACCACATTGGGCTACTTCTCTCCTGCCCTTGAGCTCTCAGCAAATCCCCTCCCCATCCTGCCACATAACGCACACACCAGTCTCAAGAATTTACTCCAATCTCAAATTCCTCAGATGAGGTTCTGATGGCCCTGCACCATGCCCACCAGGAAGGGAGGGCCCGGAGACCCAACCACTTTGATGTTATGATGACCTTTCAGCTGAAAAGGAGTCCTCTGCTGTTGCATTTACCTCTCTCTGGGCCAGCAGAGCCTGCTCCACCTCTTCCATTTCCCTCTTCTTCTCCAAAAGGCGAGCCGCAGAAGTCAAATAGTCATCCTCTCTTTCAGGCATTTTCCTGTAACGGAAGAACAGGAGAGTGATGTTGCCAGCTTCAGCCCTGGGGGATCTCCATCTACTGCACTGCAATCTCCACTGCCACCCATAGAACCATGCCCAGGATGCCAGAATTGGTATGGAGCCCACTGGGAAATAGGGGCACTAGGTCCATTCTCCTTGGACTTCCTTGATCTGGGCCGTGTCACGGCAGCTCCACTAATGCTTCTTCTTGATGGCCTCCATCCTACACTCTAGAGTTAAAGCCTTCATTTTAAGGAACACATGGTCAGCTTGGAATCTAGTCAACTTTAGGGCTGGCACTCAGAATAACCCACTTGGCTATTCTGCCAACGGGAAGCCAAGACCAACAGAACTTCTAGGCATGGCCCAATCCCATGGAGAGAGAAAATCCAGTATGTACATGGAGCCCAGCAAAACCACATGTGTGCATCCTCAGCATTTGCACAGTGTCTTGTGAAAGCATTCAGATGGGTAGAGACTGGAGAACAACTCCCTTGTTTCCAATTGTATTTCTGATCAATCCCAAAGGACAAGGAGTAGTTTCTGCACCAGCACCTACACTGCTGGCTGGCCCACCCAACAGTTGGTCTGGTTTTACAATCCCATTGTCCAGTTTTTAAATTGTTTTTCCCTTGCCTCCATGTTTCCATGTTAAGAGTATGCACAATTAATATGGGGAAAGAGGTAGCTAGTTGTGTTAGTGTATACTGTAAGGTACCACCTTACCTTGCCTTCTTCCTGACTTCAGACTATCTCATTCAGAGAGGAATAAGTTTTTTTTAGGCTACAGCCTACTTTGGCAGATGTTATGAATGGACACCATTCATATATAACGCACTGAACAATGAACAAAGGGAACAACAAAAAGTTAAAATTGTGGGGGAAACTCTTTCCTAAAACCTTTAAATTACAATAAGTTTAAGTGTCATGGATATAAAAAGATGTCAAACTTTTCAGAAAGAAGTAGGATCACTAAAATAAATAAGTTTCCAACAGTTACAGTGGCCAAGAATAGGAACAGAGAATAATAACTCAGCTCATTGCTGTCTGCTTAAGTTTGGCAGGAGCCTGCAATGATTTCTGTAGGGCACACAAGCTGATCTCACTCATTGCATTTGGGTGTGAAATGATAACTTAAAGGCCAAGATGATTAATGATTTTTCACCTGATCAAAGTGTAACCCACTGATGGGTGTGCACAAATGGATACAAACTGGCTAGGGACAAATTTAAGCTCAGCAGTCAACACATGGGTTTAAATATTTACAATCCGCATGTTAGAGTCAACAGGGAACTATCTCTGTGCAGTTAATGTCAAGGGATCCTGGGCTTCAAGGCTTCTGCTGGTCACCTGTAAGGGCCAGGAATGAATAGTTTTCCTCATATATGCTTTATTTGATTTGGGGGGCATGAGGACTGCTTTCCTTTCAAACACTGGACACGGCTAAAGGAGGGATCATGGACTGGGATATGTCAATTCTTTTGATACTCAGACATGTCTCAAGTTCCTGGCTGGAAGGTCTTGCTCTTCCATTCCAGGTCAAACCAATCACCAGATGTAGGGACAGGAAAGAATTTCTCTCCCAGGTCCGAATGGCAAGGACTGTGGAGGTGTTTGCCTACCTCTTGTAGTATGGGGCAGTGTTTGCTTCCTAGGATCTTTCCTGGGCATTGCAGTGGCAGGGCATTGGCAGTGCCTTGATTTCCCCTACTATTATTTTGTACCTTATAGGATGTTTCTAGTTTTGTTTCCATAGTGTGCTTTACAGCTGTGGTGTGTGAGGGGTTGGAGTAAATGATTTTTAGGATTCTCTGGGTAAATGGCTACCTGCAAGTACAGAGGACTAGATTCAATGACCCAAGAGACCCCTTCCAGCCCTAAGATCCACTACAGGTCCAATCTCGAAACAACAGGGGTCTATAACCCCTGCTACGGAACTATAGCAGTGCACGCTTTTGGTTTTGGAGGTCACATAAGCATGCAAAAAAAAAAAGGAACAGCCATATTACTGCAGTCTGCCCAATCTAATGAGGCTGCAATCTAGGCAAACAGAGCTTGGGAGAGGTCCAAAGGGCTCCATCCTCACCCTCTGCCTCCAGTCTCAGTGGGAGTAGGCTCAGGTGCTGTATGTCACCTAGGGATCCTGCTTGTGGCTGGCTAGGGTTTGGAAATCCCAGGTCAGCCCTGCTTTTTCCTTTCCCCCTATTTCACAGCTCTCTCTCTCTCTCTTTGACATTCTACCAACCCGATCTCAGTACTTGCAGGTACAACAGCAATAAGTGACATTTTAAAAAACCGCTCATTGCTTGGGTAACAGGTTAAAAAGTAAATAGGCCTCTGTATGTACACAACACAGGATTTAGTTTTTACCTCTTGTTATCCAACTCTGTGGCTACAAGCTGCCTCCAAAGTCCTGATAGAAAATCAATTCACCTGTGAGACTTTATTGATATGACCAGCTAGGCAAATACTGCCAAAGCATAGAAAAAGAAACGTATTGTGTGTGGGTACTACCCACGCAGAACAGAGGTTATGTTGTGTTTCAGATTTGATTCAACCTACATTGGCCAGTACTGAGCTCACCATGTCTGGGGAAGCTGGTTACAGCACAGCTGCTTCAACAGAGGGGACTATAAGATCATTTAGTCTCATCTCCTGTATAGCACAGGCCATTACATTCCCCCAGTTATCCCTGCCCTAAGCCCCATAACTTGCATTTGGCTAAATCATCTCTTGCAGAAAGGCAGTCAGCATGGATCTGAACACATCAAGTGATGAAGAATCTACCGCTTCCTTCCAGTGTTCCAATGGTGAATCATCCTCACTGTCAAAAATATGCACTTTAGTTCTCATTTGAATGCATCTGGCTTTAACTTCTAGCCATTGGCTCTTTTCAGGTCTTTCTCTGCTAGATTAGTACCTGGTATCTTCTTCCCTGTGAGAATACTCTGGCAGCATCTTCAAATCACTGTTTGATCTTCAATTCAGATAAGCTAAACAGAACAAGCTGCCTAAGGACTTGAACATCAGATACATTGACACTGATGTAATCAGCTTTCATACCAATGTGAAGAGGACCAGGGCTGAGCGGGGGGGGGGGGGGTGTAGACACATGATCTACAATCTTACACTGCTGTCACTTGAATCCAGTATAGAATTACCCTTAGGAAAAATCAGGGGTAAAACTATACTGATGTAAATTAGACTGGTGTAGGTGTTTTGTGTCCACAGTTTATCCCAGGGTAGCTGTTTGCTTGAGGTAAAAAGGATTCCATCCTGAGTTCTGCCATTAAACTGTGTGTGAAGGTAGGCAAGCCCCTTCAGCTCCCTTTGCTTCAATTTCTCAAGCTGTTAAATGGGAAAAATGGGATCCCTTTATTTTGACAGAGTGCTTTGAAACCTATCCTGGCAAATGCCACATATTGGTATGACTTAGGGAACTGTATAAAACACTACTTAGTATGAGCTAGGAGTCACGGGCAGACAACAAATAGGATCAGTAGATTCCTCAATCTCACTTTCAACTTTTGTAAAAAAAAAGCCTCCTGGCAGAGCTGACTTCACAGCACAGATAAAGGCTCTGTCTCAGTGTGGTCATATATGTACCACTTTCTCCACAGCAAGAAATTCACTTCACATGAAAGCAAACTTGCTTCCCTACTCTGCCCTTCGCCAGTTTTCATTTCCTCTGTATTCTCCATCCCAATAAAACCCCAGAATCACTGAATTCAGTGTCTGGGGGTCAGCAATGAGGGCTGCTTGGGGAAAATCCAGCAAACCAGTGTTTTATCAGAGCTTGTCAACTTGGCAAAACTGGAACTAGTGGTGATGAGGGGATGGAGAGATTTTGGCCTGGCTTCCTGCCAGATGACCCACCTGGTGGCTGTGGGGGAAGGCAGGGTATCCCAGATCTGTAGTTCCTGAACCTTGGGGCATGAGGATGAGAACAGCCCTGGGGCCAGGGAGCAGAGACAATCAGAGTCCACACCAGCTCCCATTTCAAAATGGCTGGTTTCTGGTTCTAATTGCAATGACACCCTGAAATCTTGCACAAATCAGAATTACCTTTCAGGGAACAGCTTTACCAAGGCCCTGTAAAGCTGGGCCTGGCAGAGTTGCGGCACTGATCAGCACGCAGCTAGAACAAGCAGGTGCTGCTGTGAATCACTCCAGGGAGCATCTGCTAATTTTTCTCTTGCTGGCAAAGCCCCATGAATTACCCAACCTTCAGCTACCCAAATAAATACACCCCCTGCTATTGTGAGGCAGCAGGAGGCCTCATTTTCCTCTGGAGCTGAGCCAGCGAGACCTCTGATGTAACTTGTGCTTGGGGCAGGATCTCATGGCCATGCCTCCCTGCCCTGCTACACACATGGTGGTGATGGCACTTGCGCTCCCACCAGCTGTACGTGGGGGCGTGGGGGTTGAACTGGTTGACACCCAACCGGTTGAATCCAAGCGGCTTCCTGCGGCCAGTCTGAGCCCCAGAGCCCAGCCCGAGGGCTGCAGAGACTCCTGCTGGGAGAGGATCTTACTCACGGCAGCAGCAGCAGCTTGTCCCGGAAAGCTGCCCGCACGTATTCGTCCAGCTCCGAGGCCATGCTGGCGGCGGCCGGAGCAGCCCCCCGCAAGTTGTTGCAGCCCCCGGTGCCCAGCGCCTGGAAGGGCAAAGCAGGGCCGGCCCCGGGAGCGGCACCAGCCCCCGCCCGGCCGTCGCCAAGGAGACGGACAGCACAACGTTCTGTTGCCATGGTCACGCGTTCGGGATCCCGGGGCCCTTGCGCTCCGCCAGAGCCCCGCGCAGCCACGTCCAAACCGCACGGCTCATTTGCAAGCGAGGGGCAGCGGTGGAAAGCCCCGTGTCCCCCCCATTTCCTGCCAGCCCTGGGGGCGCGCTGCTACTTCCCCTTTACGCCTCCTGGTTTGCTGATCGTAGCGCCCGCGTTCAAACCTGGTCCGCAGCTGCGAGGCCTCTGGGGCAGCTTCTCTCCCCACCCATACAGCACTCCCCATCCCTCCTCAGTGCCCTTCATGAACCCATGTGGGCAAGCTCATGTAGATGCTGCAAGATTTGGAGCAGCTCCAAGGACTAACCGTGGGCCACGCACATGCCAAAAACAGCGAGGCCCTGGTCTTCCAATTAGCTTGATTTGATAAGACCTGGCTACCAGGGCTGAAACCACGAGTGTCAGCCAAAGTCTGCTGGCAGGGTCCAGAGCTGGCTGTCCAGCCTCATTCATACCCCTCTAATTGTATTATCTGAACAATTCCCTAGAGTGGGATGTGCCCCCTCACCAGGGAGGTAGGGCAAGCTTATAAGGACCATTCTACAGAGGAGAATGGAGGCACAGAGAAGCAAGGCCAGATTTTTAAAGTTATTTAAAAATGAGTTCATTGATTTCAATGTGTTAGGTGCTTGCATGCCTTTAAAACCTGGGGCCTCACTACCATGCCAAGGGTCACACAGGTCATGGTAAAGTGGGCTATGAACTCACCTCTTCCAAAACCCAGGTTAGGCTCTTACCACTAAGCATCCTTCTACCCCTAATGACACTGACTCATTCTCGGCTTTGCTATTTGCACGTGCCTAGGAGCCTAGCTACAGACAGGGACCCCTTAATCATTTCAACACAGGTGTAGGGTTGCATATACAGAGCACATCTAGCCAAGGGTTAAAGACCTTTCACTGCACCCTGAACCATGCTTGATTTAGAAACCCTTTCCATGTGCATTGTCACATGCTGCCGATTCTTCAGCCCTTGTTTTCTTACTTAGCACAGTTGCATGCAAAGGACCAGAGGGATATGGATAACCTTCAGAGGGTCCAAAGGTGAGCTACTCATGGTTAAGGGCCTGCAGGTAAGATCCTACAAGGAGAGATTGAGGGACCCGAGTCTCTTCAGCCTCAGCAAAAAAAGGCTGAGAGGGGATCTTGTGGCCATCTATAAATTTATCTGGGGGGCAGGAGGGGGCAGGAAGGAAAAGGAGACACCATTCTGTTTACCAGGGTGCCCCTTAGGGTTACTAGGAACAACAGCCATAAACTGAGTGCAGATTTAGATTAGACATTGGGGAAAAAAATTATTTACAGCAAGGGTTGCCAAAATCTGGAATGGGTTTCCAAGAGAGGTGGTGCTCTCCCCTACCTTGGAGGTCTTTAAGAGGAGACTAGACAAGCATCTAGCTGGGGTCATCTGATCCCAGCGCTCTTTCCTACCTAGGGCAGGGGGTCAGACTCAATGATCTACTAAGGTCCCTTCCGACCCTAAAAATCTATGATATCTAAGCAATGTTTACCTGCCCTAACCATCCACAGGCTCTCATCCAATACATTAGTTCTGTTGAAAAGACACCACCCAGTTAAAAAACATGCGTCTTTCTCCTTGTCTATGGGGGGCATTTGATTGTACTGGAAGAGGCAACTCCAAAACTTTCATGTGCCTCTTTGTGGATAGCATCAATTGCTCCTCTTGACCTCTGCTGCTGCTATAGGAGCTCATGGGGCTTCCAAAACAATCAGCTCCTTTGAGGCATTGAGCTTCATGCCAAAAAGTCCATCTGGATCTAGTGGCTGCTTTTGAAATTCTGGTCATTTGAGTACGATGACCCGGGACAATATTGATGGAAACTAGCTAATTTTTAATAAAGCCCCAACAATTACGGAGGGCAGATCCAGCCCAAAAATAACTCCTTTTGGCTACTGATTAGATTTCAAGTACATGGTGGCACTGACTATCTTCAGAGTAGGCAGAAGAGGAGTGCAGCACCAACTGCAGAATCCTGAAGGGAAGAGTTGCATCTTGATGGATCTAACCCAGAAAGGAGGGGTAAATGATTCCACATTATTCAGCTCTGACTCTGGCCCTCTGACTCTTGGAAAGGAATAATATGAAGCATGAGAGAGGGAATGAAGAAAGAAGCATCCTGATCCCTTAGTCATAATTAGTTACCATGTTAATTGCAACGAGCCCACCCTCATCTCCATAAAACACACTCTGCCAGTCACTTCCAACCAAAATATCCAATTTCTCTTGAGGCCTATTCAGAGGCTTTTCTGTTTCCTTCCTCATTCCTGCTGACAGCAAGATACCTGTGTATACATAACTTTAATCCTTTATAACCCAATTGTTATACCAACTGAGGATATTCCATTATTGTAATATCACACCATGGCAGCAAGCTGTGATGCAACTGTTGCAACATCATTAGAAGCTAGGCCACTGACAGTCAATGAAACCCCATCCAAAACTGAGGGTCAACATGTCAGTAAAGACTAGGTGTGCATGTTTTAGTTCACTCACAAAAAGCAGTCAGGTGTTTTCTATCACATAGCTAGCAAAAGTACAGTGTGTGCCTTACCTGCGGCTGCTGCTTCCAAAGAGGGAATTCTGAGTCGTTTCAAGGTATAATAGACAGAACACCAGTTTATCACTGTTTTGCAGCAAAGCACATTGTTGTACCTAAGTTCACTCCGGCTGCCTTTGCTTCTTGGTCAGGCCTGGTCTCAGCTCTCTTCCATGTTCCCTGGCAGGAGGATGAAAGCCTGGCAGACTCAAGTGGGAAACCCAGAATAAGGGCATATAATGACATCCCCTGCCCACCTGGACTCCACAGCAGTTGTTCCACTGAAGCTGTACAGAAGATTTGCTGCATGTCAGGGTTTGCAGTAAATCAGAAGCTCTCCAGAATATAATCCCCTGCTAGGATTGTGGCTATAATCAATCTTCCAGCAGTGCTAACTCCCCCTGAGTACAATTTATGACAGCTGCCGTGTAGTTAAGGAAGTGATAAAGGGCTGCCAGGGGTCCTATAGGGCTTTTGCATCCACTGAAGGGGCAGTCTCTTGAGCAGGACCTTTAAGCAGAGAGGTTGATCTACAGGGTTGCATGCCCACTGCCTCCTGTGGTAGAGAAGAGATGGGGTGAACCACACTTAAGCATGCAAAATGGCAGAGCTATCCCAAGGGGTGTGCAGGACCCAGGGCATATCAGCTTGTGTGGGGCCGAGGGCTGGCAAGTGGCTGGAGTGTAGAGGAGGTGGGTAAGGGGGGGTGGCAAGTGGCTGGAGCATGGAGCCAGCAGCATGTGGTGGCCATGGCGGGGCTTGTTAGGCACTGTCTGTGGGGCCCCCCAAAGTGCAGGGCCTGGGGCAGTTGCCCTGATTCGTGTGCCTTCCCCCACCCCAGGACTGCCCTGCAAATGGGACAGAAAAAGTTTTTGGTGAGGCTGGTGGGTTCGCTCTGGCTCCCAGACTGATTCATGTAGATGCTTAGTGGTATCACACATGCTCTCTGAAGGTCCTAGCTTGGAATGGATCTGGGAAGTATACTACAAGTTTCCCTTGCTTTATGCGGGTTCTGTATGTGCGGATTCGCTCTTATACAATGACCCTTTTAATACCAAAAATTAATTATATATGAGGTAAATTCACTCTTACAAGATCCGTGTGGTGGAAGCCCACCGTCAGCTGTTTTGTGCAGTGCATTGTGGGACTGATGTGCACCAAAATATAATTTCCTGTGTGGATCTGTGCTTTTTATATATATATATATATATATATATATATATATATATATATGAACATTTTTTGTGTTCCAAGCCAAACCAGTCAAATCAATTCCAAATCTGTGAGTCACTCAAGAACCGTAAGTGGCCCTACTACCAGCAAACATCCTTCACCCCCAGCTGGGGCTTTAGATGTTTCCAAATCATTTGGAAGGCATCCTACGTGCAGGCCCACTCCTGGAAGCTTAGGGTTCAGACGCCCCCGAGTTTCACTTGCCCTCAGCTGTAAGGCCCCAGGAGCAAGATAAATATAGTTTCCTGTGTGCATCTGTGCTCCTTGCTCATCTGCAACACGTGTTTCTGTAGGTGCCACCCCCATTATGATAGTGCTTGTGTGTACTGTCTGCTGTTGGTGAGTCCCAAAATTGTCTTGTAAAAGTGGTAGAAATGGGTCTGGGGGGTCAGTACTGTCAAGGTCTTGGAACCTATCCCTATTTGTTACATTGTAGAGTGGGTTCCCTTTATGTGAATTCAAGTTATGTGCCATTTCCCAGGAATGCATGTATACCATAAAGCGAGGGGAACCTGTACACACTTTGCAGCCTCTAAAGGCCCCCCAACTTTTCCTCCCTGATGGGACACTCCACCAGGTCAGCCTCTAAGGTTTTGTGCTCCAAGGGCTCCCTGCAGCAGCCCATGTGCGATCTACCTGTTAAGGGGGAGAGAGTGCATTCAACTCTTCTAGGTTTTCCAGAGGTCCCAGCAAGGCTTTGCAGGGGGTTCCCTGTCCAGAATGTGCTCTGCCCATGAGACATCTGAAAACTTCTCTGGGATGACAGGTCACTGGGACAGTTGGGCATCCAGCTGCGGTCCCAATTTATTGCTCTGACTTGTCTATATATTCATTGACTCAAAACTCACTGGAGATCCTTTTATTGATCTCTGTGGATTTTGAAGCAGGCCTTTGCTAGGCAGGTGCAAAGCTGCCCAGCCAGTCAGCTCCCCTTTCCAGCACACCTTTCATGAATGACTTTCTGGTCCCCCTCCTCTCAGCTTACAAACCTGATACATGGGGAAAGAAGAACCTAAGTGCTGACACCTGAATGGAGACACAGGCCTTGATTCCCACCTCCATCCCCTGGTGTACCCTAGCACCATCCCCTCCCCTCCAACATCCATACCCCCCAGGAACACCAAGGCAAACAGCTGCAGGATCCAGGCTGTGGAGTCCACCTGTCACTGCTTAGCTGTTCCCCTCCAAGTGCAACAGATGGCAGATCTGGGGAGAGGAGCAATTCTCCGGTGAGGATCAGGTACCCAGGTGATGTGCATGGCAGCAGGAAGGCTGCAGAAACCCTGCTCTGCACACTAGGGGAGGGGGGAGCCCCTTCCTCCACCTTGGGCCCAATCTTGCTCTCAGTTACACCTGGTTGAAGCCAGAGGCACTTGATTTCACTGTCCCCGAGGACAGGAACCCAGGCCTTTTCTTGCAAAGAGAGAAGAGTCTTGTGACTAAAGCCTGGGGATCTGGGTCTGCTCCCCACACTGCCCCTGGGTACCCTGGGGTTAAGTCACTGCACTGCTTCGTGCCTCGGTTTCCCTCTTGTGACATGGGCATGAGGATCCCACCCCGGGGATCGGCTCGTGCCTGCAAGGCCCCCCGTACTGAAGGGGCCAGAGAAAGCACAGGGTGATTTGACACCCCGTGAGCCGGTTCCCCGGGCAGAGCCGGGGGCAGGGAACAGCTCCAGCGCCCTTCCAGGGCGATTAGCCCGGTGCCAGCTGCCCTCCGACAGCGCCCGGGCACCGCGCACGCAGCCGGCCGGCCAGCGGAGCCCGGGCCGCGCTGCCAGGCGTGCGCTGCCAGGCGTGCCCAGCCCCGGCCGCAGGCACCGCCCAGGCTCGGGCAGGTGCCGGGGCGGCGCACGGGGCGGTGCTGCGGGCTGCGGGCCGCCCCGCCCCGCCTTGCCGCCTCCCGCCGCTCTCCCCGGCCAACCTGTGGCTGCAGCCGCGCTGCTGCGGGAGCTCGGCGGGGCGCACCCGGTGTCTGCGGCTGCCCCGTCCCGAGCGCGGAGGAGGAGGAGGAGCGGGGGTCCCCGCGCCCGGCCCGGCCCGGCCCAGCAGCGGCTCGGCGGCCGGATCCGCGCCCGGCAGGTGCGGGGCGAGGCGAGGCGAGGCTTGGCGGCGCCCCCGGGCTGGCTGCGGGCGGGCATGGCCAGGAACACGGCGCTGCACTTCCGAGTGGTGGAAGGGAGGCACCTGCCCGCCAAGGACGTGTGAGTTGGGGCGAGCGGCTCCCGCGGGCTGGTGGCGCCCGTGCTGCTGCGGGAGGAGGCGGTGCTGGCCCCTCCCGCTCTCCCCGCCGGGGGCATCCGGCCGCGGTCGCGGGCTAGCCCGGCTCCCAGCCCCGGCCGCGGGGCGCGGTGCTGCCCGGGGCGCGCTCCCCGCTTCACGGGGGTGCCCGACGCTCCTGGTGCTGCCACAGGGCGGGGAGAGGGCCGGGCTGGGGTCCCCGGGCTCTGGGCACACACGTGTGGCTGTCGGGGACCGGCTCCCTTTGGAGCTTCGGCGCCTTCATGGGTCCCGGGCGGCGGGGGCAGCTGCAGTTTGGACTCCGTAGGTAGTCCCCGGCAGATCCCGGACTGCCCCCGAGCCCCTGGTGCCACCGGGTCGCTCCCACTCCGGCCACAGCCACGTGCGCTGCCGCCGCAGGCTCGAGCCGTGGGGCCGGGCCGTGCCCGGCTGCGGGGAGAAGGGCAGATATGAAGCGGCTCTTGCTGGAGTTCAGCAGACTCAATCGCCGGCTGAGATGCCCATTCTTCTGACTAGTAGGGATCAGGACATCATGGGATCGCGGCTGGCACTGGCTGGCCCAGGACCCGAGCTCGGTGGTGCTGTGCTGGGTCCCGGGGCACTAGAGGCAGGGAGGATTGCGGCAGAGGGACTTCTTGGTTCTAGTCCCGGGGCTGTCACTGCATCACGTGTGCACAAATAGGCTCTGTGCCTCAGTTTTCCCACCTGGAAAATGGGGAGAATGACACCAACTGCCGTTGCAGGGTGTGTGGGGAATAGTGGCTGTGTGTGAAGCCTGCTGTGTTTGCATTCCTCAGCTGGAAGGCTATAGGGAAGGACAGAGCATGATATAGGTTACCTCACATCAGTCACCCTGGGATCTCACTGCAGAGTAGAAGCTTCAATTTCAGCCTTCTGTCCTGGATTTTGGCACGAAAAGACCCAAGTGAGAAGGTGGGGCAGGGAGTGATAAGGCTCATGTGCTCTATGCTCAAACGCCTTTAACCCCGATGAAACTGTTTACAGGATGCTTAAAGCAGCCACTTGCTGCCAAAGCAGCCTCGCTGTTCTGGATGGGGACCTGGGGCCAGCAGGAGGCTGTGAGCACCACTCCCAGCACTAAGGTCCACGGCCTTAGTCTGCCTCCCACCATCAGTTACACTGAATGCATCTTGTCTTCCAAAATCTGCAGACCCTGCCCTTTGTGGGGCTATTGGGAAACAAGTAAAATACACTCCAGCTCTCACCCCTCCACCTACACATGTCTATTTGTGTCTTCCAGAGATCATGGGCCTTAAGGCCCGCCTAGTTAACTAACTAGCCCCACATGGTAGTAGGGGCTAAGTTTGTAAGATACAGCTGATAATTTATTTGTTTATTTTGGTGGGACAAAGGAAGAAAAGGGTAGGAGTGAGGTGGGGTTCATAGGTTCAAAATGTGAAAAGAAGTTCTCTGGAGGGGGACACTGAGCAGAGCCCCCCAGGCCGCACCCACTGGTTCTCAAAGGCATCCAAGGAGCCGGTGGACGCTGCCCATTGTCCATGCATGTTTCCGGGCAGAGCAACAAGTGAGAGAGGAAAGCAGCCCCGCAGTCTCTGGGCACCTTCCCGGCCAGAGCCTCCTTCCTGGTCAAGTACAGGACCCACTTGGCCAGGGCCAGGAGGAGGTTGACCAGGAGGTCCTGGGACTTGGTGGGGTTGTGGATGGGGTGACCCAAAACAAAAAAGTAGGGGGTGAAATTCAACCAGAACCTCAAGAGGAGGTTCTGGAGGTAGAGATGGAGGGGCTGCAGCCTGGCATACTCAAGGGTCATGTGCACCCGTGTCTCCCTCTGCCCGCATCCATCTACACCTGGGGGTGAAGATTTACACTTCCCTTGCTCAGAAGATTTCAGGCACTGGTGGACATTGACTTTTGGCTGCAAGGTGAGTTAAGGCTGCCCACCAGGCTTATTCTCCTCTTGTTTGAATTCATTTAGCTTAGGAGTGACTGATCTATGTAATCCTGGTTCTTTTGTGGCTGTTTACGCTGGAGTTAAAGGACTGCAGGGCTGCCAAATGCCACCTTTTGGATTTTTGAGCTCCTGTGTTTTCTTCCAGCCCCAGCTCTTGGAGTCAGGTGATTGTGCAAGACAGGCAGCTTTTATTTAAAGAAAAAAGCACTTTCTAACCATGAGGGAAGTGGAGAAAAACTCAAAATAAAAAATACTGGGAGCTCAGACTCTCAGAGGCAAATTAAAAATATATATACACTGAGGTTGTTGGTTTGGTCATGTTTGACTCCCTTGGTTTGGAGGGTAAAGTCATGATTTTCAGATCTTTCCATTGGTAGTGATGAGTTTTTCTCCCATTGTGCATGGATGCAAATAACCAGTAAATGGGCTGGGCCAGTGTAAGATCAGTTGCTATGCAGTAAACCTGGTAGGAGAAGAAAATTAAGCACAGACTGATATTTACAGAACCTGCCAACCTAAACTAGGGTTTCATACCCACCATCACAGTATCTCGGCACCTTCCCTGTAAATTTGGTATCCACAGGCAAGTGCCTATTGGACTTCATAGATTTTTTGGCATTTTGCCCCTTTTAGAGATCAGATCTCTGTTTGGTTGATTTTAGAGAGATTGATTTTTTTAGGATTCAAGCCAGTGTCAGGATTGCAAGAGTCATTCAGAGGTAGAAAGAACCTTTTTTGAAAAGGTTTTGTAGCATTAGTATGGAAGAATCATAGTTAGCAAGAGGTTCCAAGGGTCACCTAGACCAGTGGTTCTCAACCTTTTTTACACTTAAGGTACCCTTCAGTAGATTCATGGCACCCTGCAAAAATGCCAGCTCTTGGCTTTCGCACACTTTTTGAGTAAGGGGACATAATAGGGCAATTCTTCTGTTGCAAAGACCTCAGAAAGACCATGGTGGAACCAAATGTTTTTGACGCTATGGATTCCTGTTTGAAGTCTCTTGTGAATCATGTCTGCATGCCTATCAGTGCTAACACTGCATGGCACCCCCTGGCACCCTTTAAAGGATCTCATGGCACCCTAGGGTGCAATGGAGCCCTGGCTGAGAATCACTTCTCTAGACAAGGGTGTCAAAGATCTGGCCTGTGGGTCTTGGACTGACCCCATATGCTGCATGCAGTGCTCTGGCCCTGGCCTCTGGGCCCACAAACCATCCCTGCATGAGGGAACCAGCATGCAGGCTTGGTCCAGCATGGTGCTGCATGCAGCATGTGTCCCATGTTGGCCCTGTATACTGCATGCAGCTTGAGCCTTGGATTGGGACCAGCACGTGCTGCATGGGCATGCTGGCCTGGACCCAGTGCATGCTGCATGAGCTGCCCATGATGGACCAATCCTAAATGCTGGGTCTGGTGCATGGGGCCAGGCTGTATGTCTAGTCCAGCCTGCAGACCAGCCACACAACCCTCACCCAGCCCACAGGATTGAATGAGTTTGCCGCCTCTGCTCTAGACCAACCCCCTGTGCAGATGCGCTGTTCCTAAACAATTCAGGACAGGTGACATTGTCGTAAGAGGGTCAGAGCCTGGATTTATCTAGCCTTTGACATATCATTCCATAGCTGAATCCCTTTGACCAAGAGTGCTTTGTGGTCAGCCCTCACATTAGTTTTGAGCTCTGTTATCCCAGAGGAGCACAGCTGTGCAGCTGGGTCCTTAAAAGAACAAGGACCCTGCTTTTCCTCTCACTTACTCTGGTGTATATCAGGAGTAACTGCCTTGTGTTCAGTGGAGTAACTCAATAGAGTAGGACAGCATAGTGCAAAACAGATGTAATGCTGAGAAGCCCAAGGTAATGAAGAATGAAGAGCTAAATATTTGGCACCACATAAGGAGAGGGAAAGGTTGAAAGAACTGCATTTGTTTAATCTAGATAAGAGAAGAGTGAGGAAGACATGATAACAGCCTTCAACTATGTTGAAATTTCATGCAAAGAAGGTTCTATATTATTCCCAGTGTCACTGGTGGTAGCAAAAGAAGTTCTGGATTTGAACTGCAGCAAGGGGCTTTTAGTGTGGAGATTAAGGAAAGCTTTCTAACAGTACAGAGAATTAGGCACGGGAATAGATGACCTAGGGAGGCTGTGGCATTTCCATCATTGAAGGTATTTTCAGAGGAGGTTAGACTAACATCCGCTGGGATTGATTTAGGGATAGTTGATTCTGTCTTGGGTGACAGAGATAACCTAGATAACCTCTCTTTTCTGGCGCTTTTTCTTTATAAGTAAATTCCGAATTCTTAACCATTTTAGGTAGCAAACATCTGAGTTATAAGGCACAAATCTACTTTGACAGGAAAGGACTTTTTAAGGGTGAGATCAGCTGCTTGGTTGAAATAAAGTTAGACAAGCTTTTGAATCAGCTCTGCAAAGGGAAGCAAGCACGGCAAAAGAGAGGAAATAAATTCTTCTTCATTATTAGGGATTTCATCAAGTAACCAGCACTTCAAGGCACAGTAAAAGGAATCTAAATTATGAGTACATGCTAGTGATATTTATCAGTATATGCAAATTGCATATGAACCTCCTTTGATTGTTCTTTATTAAGTGTTAAGATACATAAAGTAATTTGTTACCAAAGAATTAGGTAACTATTATGCAAATAATCCTATCATTAGTAAGTAAATACTTTATCTGCAATGAGCTTACTGCAAACAATCAAAAACCACAAGTCAGTAGCCCTCCACTTCTCACTCAAATAAAAAAACCCCCACGTGGCCTGCTAAGATAACAAGTTCTAAAAATGAATGGATCTTAAGTTCCTTGATATGTCTTCTGATTTTTTTGATCATTTAGAGAGTGTGTGTGTGTGTGTGTGTGTGTGTGTGTGTAAAATGTAATTGGGATGTTTCATGTAAAAAATGTGGAAATCCTTGGATCTTTTGAATGTATTCTAACTACTTCCTTTCCTTGCAGTAGCATGACATGGATAGTGCTCTCCTATTCTCTTGCCTGACCCATTGCAAGTTAAAGGGTGTTTTTGATGTTTCCAGCATTGCACCTGATAGTTTTGTGTAAGAGTTTGTTCCCAAAGTTGTGAAGAGCAGATCAGACAAACGCCTATCTAGGATGTCTTAGACAAGGGTGAACCTGCCTTGGGCAGGTTGTCCCTCCTAGCTCTGCTTTCCTATGATTCCATGGAACTAGATAGTGTAGCTTTGTTGGCTGCGCTAATTTAGCAAATTCATGATACTTTGGACCAGTCAAAAATAACATTTCTCAGCAGATAAAATCTGGGGCTGCAAACAGACTCCTTGCTGTTGTGGCTATTGCCACAGTCCACTGGCAACCCATTAATGGCCTTTTCAGGGGAATACCTCATGACCCACACTGTATGTCCTAATAAAGACCAGTTGCTTCTATGAAGTTAATTTTTTCTGCGTCCAAAGCACTGTGTCAGAGTTTGTTTCAAACACTCTGGAATAAAGTAATCCGCATATTAGTCTCTCACATTGGCTGGCTTTACTGTGGTCAGTGGACCTCTGCTGATATATAGGAGCTGGATATGTAATTCTGTGGTCCTTTTCTGGGTGGTCCTAGGTCTTTCTTATCCATGTTGTGTCTAAAGTACCTTTGCCATAGATGTGCCAACTGCCAAGGTCAATGTGAGCTGGAGTGAAAAGCCTCTGACAGGTTCCCCTCTGTGCCTAGGATGTGAGGGATCTGAGCCAGGCTTAATTATACTGGTGCAGGTGGGAAAGTACATATTGTTTTTTATGTGCATTTTTTTTTCTCCAGGTTCCAAGTCTCGGCTGCTAAGTGTTACTTAGGCTGGGCTTAGTCACCTGCCTTGCCTATGCCAGCCAGGGGAGGAGGGTCTTTGATCAGAACTGTGCTGGAGTTGCAGTTATCATGAACTACCTCCATGTAGTGATGGGTCTCATCACTGAGGCCTGGTCTATTCTGAAAAGATCACACCCTCTAGCTGGGTTGGGTGTCTTGGCCAACCCTATCTGCTTAGCTTCTGCTGTTCAGGGTCAGGGTATAGATGAACCAGCAGAAAAAATACCCTTCTTTTGTCTTTCAAAAGCCCTCTAGTAAGGGGCTCTGCTGCCATGCTGTACTGACATCGTTGAGGCGGCAGTAGCACCTAGAGGAACCAGCAGTGGCCCCCCTCCTGGGATCAGGTCAACATAGAGATTCGTTCCAACCTGGGGTGTTGTGAGGCTTCTTGCAGGCTAGAGGTCCAAATCTGAGGATGAGCTTGCAAGACTGGGGGCTTACATTCTCCCTTGGATGTCTGATGCAAAACACATGTCCCTGAGGACAAAGAGGAGATTTTGCTATTTCAGTTCCATGCAAATCTCTCCCAAAATGTATAGTGAGTATACCCAGATTTTATGGCACTTGCCTTTGCAAAAGTGGCAAGAAAAAGAAATATTAGCTCTTGTTTAAAACTCTCCGTGACTTATGCCTCTCTTACTAACATCACTGCAAACACTCAAGAGTTCTTCATGCTTAGATAATTCCCCTTCCCTAGAGGGGCTTGAACCCTGGGCTTTTTGATACTGACAGCATAGACCTCTGTGACTGGAGCTGAAGAAGTCACAAAATGAACGTGCAAGCAGGAGTGGGCTTGATGTGGGTCTGCGACAAGAAGGACACAAGACCGTATCCTAATATGGGCACTGTAAACTTTCCGATTGATCTAGTCTTGTAGTGAGATGTTCAAGGCTTTTTTCTTTTACACGTAATAAAGGAGAGAAAATCACTGTTGACGTGGGAGCCTGGCTGTGACCTGAACTGGAGCGAATCTACCTCACCACAAGGAGTGTTGGCTTGTTCTCATATGTTTACACAGGAAATAGCTCTGAGTAGTTTATTGCTGTGCTATGGGGCACCGTTTTAGGTAACTCCCTTGTCTTAGCTCCTTGTTTCTTTCTTCTCTCTCTCACTCTTTTTTTTTTGTTTTAGCTGCAACATTGTGGTTGCTCAGGAAACTGCCTTGCCCTCAATGCCAAGAAAGGGTTAAGTCCAGGTAGGCCCCAGGCAGTTGAGAGACTCTCATCATGTCATGGTGACACAATGTGTGTCCCGGCATCATGACATTGGGAGGTGGGTTGCTACAGAAACTCTGTGGGCTGGTGTAGTGACAGAGCCTGGGGATTCTTGGATAAACCCTTTGCCAGAGAGATTTTCACATGGTGATGCGAAGAGCCAATATGCACCTTCACCTCTGGGGTAGAGCAGGTTATCTGGTGTTATATGCAGAGGGAAAGGGAAAAATAGTGTTGTCTGATGGGCTTGTTGGTGGAAAAGGCAGCAGAAGCATATATACATGGATGCTGGCAGATCTCCAGCTTTCATCCTAAAGGCCTCCAAGTGCTTTATGTTCTAGAACCATGCGGCCATGCCTGGGGTGGCAGGGCAGCTGCCTGGATATAAAACAACATAGTTCATTGGGAGGAGGGTAAAATGTTAGTTGAGGGAACTCTGACTCTTGCAAGAAGTGCTGTGAGATTTTTCAACAGGGCTGGACATTGGTCAAATTCTGCTCCCATTGAAGTCAATGCTACTGGCATAAGCCAGTTCTGGTTGCTTGGAATCCGGCTCTCATTGCCAGTGTAGAGCAATGTTTCATCTGCTGGA
Source organism: Alligator mississippiensis (assembly GCF_030867095.1). Classification (NCBI taxonomy): domain Eukaryota; kingdom Metazoa; phylum Chordata; order Crocodylia; family Alligatoridae; genus Alligator; species Alligator mississippiensis. The sequence continues at coordinate 26,090,353 of NC_081833.1, forward strand.
AAGGACAGAGCTGCCCTGTTAGGGCTGAGGCTGCTGTAACCAGGATTTGAACCATTGTCACCCAGCAATCTTGGCATATAAACCATGCACTGAATGTGTACAGTGCCTAGCTCAGCACAATCCTGGTCCATGGTTGGTGCTCATGCCAGACAGCTAAAAAATATGGTAGTGAGACTTTCCCCTTGTTATAGAAACGGTGAGCTTAACCCTTGAGGTGCATGTCCCTGGCATATTCCAGAAGGAATTGGAAAGTCACTCTGGGGGGTGATGGGAGCGAGGAGATACCATGGCTTGAATGGCACTATGTGGACAGCATTGTTTGCTCTGGTTAATGTTCTGTAGCACTTGGGTCCCTGAACCTGTGGATTAGAATTCATCGGCTGCTTGCCCGTTCGGAGAGCTCAGAGGAGCCTTATTTCCAGAGTCATTATAGGTGTCAGGCTGGCTCTGCAGGTAGCATTTCACCTCTGAGGGCATGTTCTGCAGTTAACCCTGGGCTCCTATCCAGGTTGTAGCCCAAACCTCTCCCTATTGTTGATGCACATGCCAGCCTTTAGCTGTGTTTGGAGACATTTGAATTCGAGGTGAGCTTATACAAATTAAGGGGTCAGCTGTAGCTGGGTCTGATTAACTTCAGGCTGCAACTCACTCATTTTGTAGTGAGGGTGCCAAATTTAAATCACTCAAGCAGTGACAGTCCTCCACTGCCTTCCCCCAATTCCTCCTGAAAGGAAGACTAGTCCAGCCATGATGGGCTGGGAAGGGATCCTAGAAGATCTCAGCACAAAGGAGCAAGCTTATATCCCCAGGCAGAGAGGGGTGAGCACAAGAACACCAGGACACACTAGCACAGCAAGGGCACTATTTCCATGGATCTTTATCTCTGAAAAGTAGCAGGTTTATCCTGTGCTTCTCAGCCTTTCTTACTTCCTCAACTCAATACAGTATTTTTGACTGGTCTTGTGTCTTTAATCCTAAATACCACCCCCTCCAAGCTCCTCCAATGGATATGATACCTACCTAGACTCCTCCATGCCCATGTGTGGAATGCAGCCACCTCTGGGGTGGGCCTGGGTTGCAGCTTGGAGCAAGGCAGCAAATCTTTGCTTGTCTCAATATGTGTCCCTCCAGAGGACAGCTTGGGACAGTGAGGGGTGCTGGGTCCTGTGGAAACTACAAGGGGAACTTGACTCTGGCAGTATGTAACTAATGTGCAAAGAGATGTAGTTACCCATGTTAGTCTGAAGTCAAGTAGAAGACAGGGTAGATTTGTACCAAAGTAGCCTACTTTGGTTAGTCTAAAATGTGTGAATTTAGCCAGCCGTCAACATGTAACTACCTATGACAAACGTGTCCTGAAAAGCAAACCCCTGAGACTCCAGGTTAATGATCTCAATGTGGCCCATGTACAGAGGTCAAGAAGCTTGCATTAGGTTTGGCTTGCATAGGGGGCTTATCCTGAACAGGCAGCAGAGGCTCATGGTGTAGAATCGAGGCTGGGGGTTTGATCCCTGCTTCTGAAGATCCCCTGGTGGCCCTTCCAGTCCAGGGCAAACCCTGCCCGGTCCCACTCAGTGGCTGTGCCCTAGTTCCTTTGATGAGTTATTGTCCCCATCCAGCATAGCCTGCTGCCAGCCTTGCCCAGACTCCAGACTTCCAGTCCTCTCCCAGCTGGTCTCACTGAAGAGGGAATCTTCCTGCCTTCCATCAAGCAGAAAGCCTTGCCCTGGCTCTCCAGGGTTCGTTACTCAAAGGGGAACTGCCTGCTGCTAACAGCTCATTCCCTGGGTCAATATCCCTTGGCAGATTTGATAAAGCAGAGGTTATCCTTGATCCTGTCAGAACAGTGACTCCAAGCAAATCTGGGGAACCCCACCACACCAGTTTGTCCAGGGGGGATGAGAGAAGGCACATTGAGAAGCTGCCTGAGCCCTTGGCAAACACCCTTTCCCCACTCCCACTATCAATAGCTTCCCTTTCAGGACCAAATGGTCCTTTACAGTTCGGTCATCATGGACTTGGTCCTGGTTCAGCAGCCCTCAAGCACTATGAGAAAAGTTCTCCCTGTGGGATTCCTGCAGACACCAGGGGGCTGGACTGAAGCCTGTGGGCACTATCTTCAATAGAAGTTGTTGCTCCCTAAAATCCTTCCCTACATGGGCCTTTTTTTCTTTCTTCTGTACAATCACCAATATAAACTGCTGCTTCCCAAAGAGTCATTTCTCCCTGTAAGAAATAGCATGTAGGCTTGGCATCTAGGGTTAAAGCAGAGGGGTCAAGGTGCCCAGCTGGAGCAGATGGGCCCAGCAGTGCAGCTAGGGTTGAGGGGTTTGTGACTGGAAGGTGTATGTGGAGATGGGCATGGGGGGGGGGGGGGGGTGGGAAGGGGAAGGGAGCCTGTCTGAAGGTGGTTTGCTCAGGGGAGTGGGGGGGATAGCATTGATTCAGTGATCACTTTGCCCATCAGATGTCCTGTTTAGGAGGTAGCTGTTCCAACTTGCTGTTCTCAGGGGGCATCCTCTGGGTGCAGCCTCTCCTCTGCCAGGGCAAGAGTACCTGACTCCATACACCAGAGTGACTGGTGCTGCACACCGCAAAGCCACTTGGCCTCTGCCACCAGGTGAAGTCCTGCCAGAGCCTTCCCCAGGCTCCTACAGTGCTCACCTCCAGTGCATCAAAGCCCTATGGGAGGACCTGCCTCCTACCAGTGCCCCAGGTAATACTGAATGTTTGCCTTCCCTCCCAAGGTCTGGTTCCAGTGACCCCTACTGCATCGTCAAAGTTGACAACGAGGTTGTAGCCAGGTGAGTGCCTGTCTCCAGCTGGGAGCGGACCTGGGGCTGAGCTGGGAGGGTTCCATGGCAGGGGTTAGCTGTTGGGTGTAGCAGAGACCAAAGTGCACAGCAAAGTGCCCCTGTCTGGCTCATGTTGTGTCTGCAGGCCAGGTTCCTTTGGAGTTTCCAGGACGTGACACAGACTGAAACTAGTGGCACTGTGGCCATCACCACCAGCCTGCCAGCCTGGTCCCTGCAAGCAAGCCTCATAGCCAGTCCAGTCCCATCACAACACAAACAGCTGCTGTGTTAGGCCTGGAACTCAAGTCCTCACCACTCTTGGAGCTGCCCAGCCAGCTTTGTGGTGCCAGTGGGGCCTTTAGCCAGCTGGACTGAGTGAAGACATGCTGTGCCAGGAGACTGAAACCACATGCTAAACCTACCATGCCAGGCAGCAGTACTCTCAAGCACCCTGTGCTGCCCTGCCTTCTAGATGGGGAGCAGGGGGTCCATGTCCATGTGGCGCCACAAGCAGGGTAATTAGTGTGGGGTGAGGTAATTTGCACACGATTAGCCCACCTGAATCACTGCATGGGTATAGCTATCCTGCCTCCAAATGCAGCCTGCGTGGAACAGCATTGTGTTTGAGGCCTGCTACCCCCTGACATGGTAAGTTTGCTGTGTAGACATGCTTATTTTAAGAGGCTGTATCCCAGCCTTGCATACTATAGAACCAGGCTTCAAAAAGGGACTTTCATGTGCCAGTGCCCGGCAATCAAACCATGTGGTAAACCACCCAAGCAGGAAGGATGTAGAAACATGGCCCTGAGGCCAGTGCAGCAGAGAATTGGGGATCTCCATGCACAGAGAAATGGAACTTAATTTGCTTGTTGGACCCATGCCAAGGGGTTTAAAGCCTGCGGGAGGCATGGTGATCAATCCCTACTTTGGGGACAGAACTGATGTAGGGTTGCATTCCCCCAACCTTTCCAGAGGTCCAGGCAGGGGCAGGGTTAATGTGTCTCTTGCAGGTGAATGCTTTGTGAAGGTGACCTTCTGGTTAAATCTCTCTAGCCTTTTCTCCTTTTATACAAACTTCCTTACTACAAAATACTGTCTTGGCACTAGCCACTCGAACACTGGCACCTCTCTGGCATTGGGGTTTTGGCAGTGCTCGCTGTGTCCCAGCAGTGACAAGGCTTCTTACCAGCTGGTTCGCTCCCTTTCTGCCCTTGGAAGGTGTCCTGTTGTCCTGGCTTGCAACCCCACTTGGGCAAGAGAAGAGGGCAGGGCAGGAGTGGGGACAACAAGGGTGGGACAGAAAGGAAGTGGAACACAGGACTGGACCCAAGAGCTCAGGGATCTCATCCCAGCTCTGTTGCTGATTCTGTGTTTGACTTCGGGCCAGGCACTGAAGCAACTGCTAACTTTAGGTCATTCTGCTTTGGGTTCCTAGTTTGAGGCATCAGGGAGTTTCCTACTGAGAAGTCAGACCCTGTTGTTCCAGCTGAAGGTGCTGAGTGCTGGGGGTCACTGTACCTCTGGCAGTCAGGCCCTGGGCCCTGAAAATGGGAACATCTAAAATCCCCTGCCCCTTCTGAAAATGAGCGACTTCATTGCACTGTGCCTCTGTCTTTCTGTGACTTGGAGCAACAATGCTGACCTCCTAGAGTAGAGGGGGTGTGAGGTGCTGTTCATTAGGATATGCAAGGGGCTTGGGGGGGTCTCAGGTGGAAGGTGCTGCTGCCAGTCCCTGTGATGGGTGCTCCATATTGCTCGCTTGACAAGTAGGTGCCTCTGTCTCCAGCTGTCTCTACTGCCCCTGAGCCATCCTCAACTGGGGGAGTTGTAGAGCATCACACTTCACTGAGGAATTTGCGCTAGGCCCAGTCTGCTTTACCAGCCCTTGCCATAACTCCACCTGCCCCGGGCTGGCTTCCCCGAGCATGCATTACTGCCACCCCCCTACCTGGATGGGCACTCTTGCCCCTCAGCTCTTCTGTCCTGTTCCCTGAGCCGCCTTTACAGCTCTCCCCATTGCCAGCTGCCATAGATGGCAGGGTACGAAGGGCGTCTGGGCTGTCACCATGGTGCAGCCACCTACCTGTGTTGTCATGTTGCATCTTTAATGTCACATCACCATGCCACATCACTTGTGGGTGCCAAGTTCTCGGGGGGGGGGGGAGTGGATTGAGCAGTGCTGGGCCACTGTACAAGGCTCTTGTGTGGATCCCCAGGCTGGCTTAGGGCACTGATCAATTCAACTTGCTCCTACTGAACCTGAACACAGTGGTCCTGAGTCTGAATGCAGCCCTAGGCAGAGGGAACACTCTGGTGCAGGTCAGGGTTGGGAAAGCATTGCATGGGCTGGGCTCATTCCCCCACCCCTGCTGTTCCCAGTGCCCCAAGCCCCTCGCAGTGCAGAGAAGCTGCTCTGGAGCTGTCTAGTGATGAAGTGGTTACTATGGAGAAGTCCATAAATTATTCCCCCTTCTGGAGAGTCGGCAGCATCTCCCGTTTCTAGCCAGCTGCCTGGGGGCTTGCTTAGGAGAGTGATGGGGATGGGGAGAGAGGCCTGGCATAGGGGCCTGGGGCAGGTGGGGTGGGCATGGCTGTGAGTGGACCCCATATGTTCATCCAGTGCCCCTTTCTCACACAGTCCTATCACTCTGTGCTGCCCTTCTCCTTTGCTCTTCTGTTTCTATCCCGCCCTCCCTTCCTTCCTCTGGAATTCATTTCCTATCCCATGTGCACTCCCACCTGGCACAGCCTTTACTGGGAACCCTCCAGTTGTCCTGCCCCTGAAGCCCCAGGTGCAAACAAGGGCAACCCTATTATCCTTTGTACCATGGTGATAGCCAAGCACTTGAGATGATCTAACCATGACACTTAAATCAGATGCCTCCTGTGAAGTTTGGGTCTAGAATTTTTTCTCTACTGTGTCTGAATCCAAACAGTTGGAGCTAGTTAGTTCCAGGCCCAGTACTGGGGTCATTCCTGCCCGCCCCACTGGCAGTAACATGCTCTAGTGTGGATGCTATGGGACCCTCTCGGAAGCCTTCCTCTCCCAGGGACTCCCAGCTCCCCCTCCCCCTGTAGCTCTTTTTTGTTTGCAAGGGAGAAATTTTCAGGCTGGAGGTCAGCACTAGGTACGAAAGCCAAAGGGGTGGGATCTTCCTGCCTGTCAAGGACCATTCCCTAAAAACACCTCTGGCACATCCTTTCTGCTGCACATGGTGCCTGGCTCCTCATTCATCCCCCAAGCCTGCCCCTTATGAAGAGCAAGGTCCCTGGCATATGTGGTTATCAAGCAAGGATGCCAAGGTGGCCCAGTTGGGAGAAGCCAGCCCCTCCATCTCCTCTTACCCTGGAGGTCTGAATTCCCAGAAAGAGCTTGTGTCCTTGGCCTCGGGTGTCTCCCCAGGAAGGGAAGGGGAGAACAATCAGAAGTTCTGGATGCAAAATGAAGGCAGGAGGGAGCTTAGGGAATCCCTCTGAAGGTCATCCAAAGGATGCTGTTTCCCTGCTGGCTGAGATGCCACTGCTGTGTGCCCCAGGGTTGGGAGACCCAGGAGAGGGGAAGTCCAGAGTTCTGATCTCTGACTTGCTGGGTGCTTTTATGCAGGTCCCTTCATCCCTCTGAAGCAAATTAATTCCTGGGGTTGTTCCCTTGATCACTGTGCCTGTAGTTGATCCTCTGTGCCTCAGTTTCTCCCTGTCTAAAACAGGGCTAACAATGGTTTCCAGTCTCCTGTCCACAGAGGTGATTGGGAGGGCTGATTGGCTTATCTCTGCCTGGCACTTTAATGCTGTGAACTGCTTCAGCTTGCTTTATTCCCCATTATATGGGGTGTGAGGAGCATAGAGCCTGTTGCCATGTCCAACTGAGCTGGCTTCCTTTCCCTCTCGCCCCATGCACAGTGATGAAGGCACCAGAGCAGCCAGGCTTGGAGGTTCCCTTGGGTATCTGGGCTTTTCTTACCTGGCAGGGGAAACACCATGTATCTGGGTCAAAGAAGGCAGTTTTCCTTAAGCGTTCCCAGGAATAACTGTTCTTCTGGCACGGTTTAGTACCTGCTGAGGTGTTGGGGCTTAATGCCCATTATATGGAAATGGGAGGCTCCTCCCTAGCTTGCTCCTGCAGCCAATGGCTGAGGGCAGGTGAAACTTGGGGGCATCTGAACCCCAGGCCTCTGGGCTTGGGCCTGCATGTAGGATGCCTGCCAAAAGATGTTGGAAATATCTGAAGCCCCTGGTGGGGGTGGAGGATGTCTGCCGGTTGTAAGTCCACTTGTGCTTCTGGACTGACTTGATTTGGCTTGGAACATGAACAATTTCTTTAAAAAGAAAAAAAAATCTGGGCTTTGCTGTCACTGGTTCAACCCCAGTCCTCCCATCTCTGCTCAGATATTTGCTCTTGAGAATGTTAATGACATTCAAATGGGTTTGAAGAGAGATTGAGCTGAGAGGAGTTATCTCATGCTGAGTAAACTATTAACTAGAGGGGTTTGATGGGCTGTGGGTCTGGCACAGGGACAGCTTGGGGCTCTTGGGATTAATTTACAAGCCTGTCTAAGCCTCGTTTCCCCAGCAGCAGTGAAATAGCAATACAATCAGTGCCCCAGCTTCCGGCTCCATGTGCTACATGCACTGCTTGGCTCATGTCAGTGTCCCCTCATGGCTACCCCAGATGACAAGCAGGAGCTGAGCAGTACCTTTCCATGGGGCATGAAGATGGGAGCTGACTGCCCCCGCCTCCCCCACTTCAGCTTCTCTTGAGCCAGGCTTTGCAAGCTGAGTGGCTGTGGTCCCTAGCAGATGGGCCAGGTCTGCAATGCTGCCTGTGAGGGAGCATGAGATAGTGTTGTACAACCCTAACTCTGCACTTGGCAATAATTGCATGCTCCAGTGTATGCTGCTAAAGATGTGCGCACATGCATGTACTTATATGCTTGCATGCTGAAGACACATGCACGGTGCATGTTTACTGCCAGGGGCATGGGTGCATGCATGTGCTGTTGGGGATACATGTGCACATTTGTTGCTGGGACATGGATGTCTACATGTGCGTGCCTGCTGTCAGCCGTGTGTGTGTGTACTTGCATGCGTGTGCTGCAGGGGAAGGTGTGTTCCGCTGGATGGGACATGTCAATGGCCATGCTTTGGCATTTGCATGCTTGGTGTGTTGGCTGGGCATAGGCATTAACAGCAGGATTCCCACGTGGTGGGAGGGCTGGGAGGTTGTCCATAGATCTTTGCTGTGCTCTGGGTTTAGTTGGCTGCATCTACTGGAGTGTGTAGCATCACGTCTGGGTCCCTAACATGGTTTGACCCCTTGGAGCTGCAGGTTGGGAGATAGCTTTACCAGGCCTGAGGTGGTTCCTCAATCACAAGGTTTGGCCTGCCCCTCTCCCTTGCCTCACTGCACTTGACTGAAGCCTCTATTTCCTTCCCATACCCTTGGGCTGAAGCTTCTGGAGCAAATCTACAAGTGCCCTTGGCATTGAACCCCCTGCTTCCCCCCGCTCTGTGCTTGCAGGACTGCGACGGTGTGGAAGAACCTGAACCCCTTCTGGGGCGAAGAGTACACCCTGCACCTGCCCCTGGGCTTCCACGGCCTCACTTTCTATGTGCTGGATGAGGACACCATTGGGTAAGGGGGAGGCGGAGGGGAGCTCAGAGCATGGACAGCACCTGGCACTGGCTCTACTTGGAGTACTATCAGTGGGTGGGAAGAGGGAGGGGTTTGCTGAGGAGAGGCTGCTTGGAGCCAATAGATCTGCAGGCTCCAGCTCTCCGTGCCTGTCCCCATTGCCTTCCTGAGCCAGAAGCAAACAGGCAGCAGGATTGTTAATTGATTTCCTTTCCCTAATGCCCTGGCAAATGCCCCCTCCTGACCCCTATGGCTCCCCTGCAGCCTTCCAGGGTCCCCTGGGTTGGGAGGCCCGGATGAGAGCGCTGAAGGCCCTTTGTTGCTAGGAAGGATGTTCCAGCCTGCACGTCTCCATAGCAACGAGATGAGGAGCATTGCACTGTCCCTTTCATAAGGGCATGGGACTTGGGAAGGGCCTCTATGGTGACAGTAGTCAGCACTGGCTGTGAGCCAGAGAGAACCACAGTGTATGCCTATATCTCACAGCAGCCAGAAGAGCCCCCCACATCCCACAAAGATGCACACAATTTGCATTCACTACATCTAATTCCTCTCCTTTCCCTGCCATGAGGGAAGATCCCAGGTCAGGAAACACTTCGCGTCATCTCTGCATGGAGCTCACCTGGGACCTGGAAGCCCTCACGACCCTTAGGGGAGAGGGGTGAGATGTGAGGAGTAGCCAAACCTGGGGCAGGGGCGTGCCAGGAGCTCCGAGCATTGGTGCTGGCTGTCCCGCGCCCTTTCCAAGCACGGGGTGTAAACTGCAGCCAACACAGATCTCGTTCAGTGAATCGGACCCTGGGCTGGCAGAACCAGGTCTGGCTGGGACTGGGAAGTCCTGGCATACTCTTGGCAGAGCTTTCTTAGCAGCTCTCTGGCCCTTTATTGACACATCAGTCTTTTCCTCTGGAGCTGAGGGACTGGGCAAAAGGGGTCTCTGTAGCAAGGAGGTGAGGCAGTATTAACTCTGAGCTCCTGGCTGCTGGAGTTACCAGAGCTAGGTCCTTCAGTGTGTGTGGTAAATCTACAAATGAGTGGGTATATGTGGACATGCGATTGTCCACTTAAATCCTCCTGGCTTCTGTAACATGGACACAGTACTTCCTTAGCTCCAATGGGTGCAAAGCCATCCCTGGTTATGGGCAGTCCTGTTGCTGCAGTGATGGGCTGCATGTTCTCAGCACCTCAGTGAGGAAGAGGCTTGGCCTATTGGGGACCTGGGCAGAGAAGATGCCACACTCAACAGTGTGGAGGGTTCAGTGCCTCCCTGGCTCAAGGGAAGCTGGTATCTCCAGGCTGGGAGAGGTGAGCGGGCCTGCAGAGGTGGTTTGTCGACTAGATAGCGTGTCCTATGTCCATGCAGGGAGGTCTAATTCTGGGGTCTCATAGCTCATCCTTGGCTCTGGTTCCTTGCAGACATGATGATGTCATTGGCAAGATATCACTCAGTAAAGAACAGATTTCTTCTCACCCACGAGGTAAGTGCTGGGGAGGAGGGATGCAGGGTTATATCTCACCATCACAGTGACTGGTTCGTAGCAGGCATGAAAGACAACAAATGCCAACGCAGTAGCCTCCCTGTAACCCAGGGACCTAGCTTAAAATGCTAGACTTTTCCAGAGAGCAGAGACTGTGAGTACTCCTGGGATTAACACTCATGGCCCCATGGAGAACTCTTCTAGCAGCACTGTGTCCCCTATTGCCCAGCATGGAGTGAGAAGGTGTGTCATGCCTTGGCTAAGAAGGGGCCACCTGCTCACATGTAGCAGGATCCCTGATCCACCCAGACATTCACAATCCTATCCTGCATCTTGTGGTTTCTGGTATCATAGCTCCAGCTCCTGGAGCCATGTAATTAGGGGGCACTCTCAGGTTTTCATTTTTAAAATAAAAGAATGTTTCTGGCCTTTATGATGGTGGAGTAAAGCCTGGAAAAGTGACTACAGAATCCTCTCTAGGCTCAGAAAGCAGATAAAGAGATGCCCTCATGTATTACTGTGTTCATTAGTCTTGTGATTCAAGGGATACCCAACCTGTGGTGTCTGAGTGGTTGGTGTTACTGATACCACCGCTCAGCCCTCTCCTCGGGCAGGTGGTAGGATTGGCAAGAATGGCATGTGACTGTCAGCACCATTCGAATTCCATGCTGTGATATGCCCTCCTGGCACCCAGCACCCTGAGGTGTGGTGGGCCAGATGGTACCGACCCGATCTTCTCCACCATTGTAGGCATCGACAGCTGGATCAACCTGACGCGAGTTGACCCCAATGAAGAGGTGCAGGGGGAGATCCATTTGGAGCTGTGGGTGCTGGAGGAACCCCACAGGAGAGTGCTACACTGCCACGTGATTGAGGCCAGGTAGGAGCAGATGGCTCCATGCACTCCATCCCTGGAAAACCCCTCTCTGTAGCCTCTTCTCAGAGCCATCTCCCCTTCTCTCTCTCCTAGCCCTGTTGAGGAGATTCCCCCTTCTAGGAAGGAGCCACAGGTCCTTGAGACTAACTCAGCCAGTTGGTTACCCTCCAGGCAGGAAAAACAGTGTTAGAGGCCAACTTGGGGAATCAGTTATTTTCCTGGAAGTGATGCCAACACTCTTCCTCCTGCCCTGGATAGGACTGTGCCACCTCAGGAGATGCCTGCTGTGTCTTGACTTCAACCCAGGGCCAGGCAGCTGGAGAGCTAGACTGCTTGAGTGCTACCGCTTCGTTCTGTGCTTATGCTCTGTCCTCACACTCACAGCTTCATGGGGTTGGGGTAGAGGAAGCAAACAGGAGAGAAGCCATTGCATTTGATAGGCAGAAGCAGGTAGGCAGCTGGACCTGGCTTGATCCTGTGTTCAAGCAAAGCCACCTGTGTTTTCCAGGTTGCTGCCTTCCCCTGATTGCTGTGGCTTCTGGTGTTGGCTGCAGTTGCTGACTCCTATGCTATTCAGTCCACATTTGATACAGCACAAAAACTGTGACTAAATTTCCTCCATTCCCTACCCATCTGGCATAGTATCTGGAGCAAGAGGGAAGAATTGCAGATCCTTTCTAGCCCTGGCTTCCCATCTGCTTAGAGGCTTCAACGGAGACTAGGCCTCATTGTGCTAGATGTGGAACAGAGCCTGTCCCAAAGGGTTCACAGCCTAGATGGAGAAAAGGGACAGAGGAAGGGCCAGTTTATCCCCATTTTACAGGTGAAAAACAGGCAGGGAGAGATTAAGTGATGCAGCCAAAGTCACACAGGGGCCAGTGACCTTATTGGGAAATGAATCAGGTGAACACCTTTCCTCTCTAGAAGTGTAAGAAGATAAACAGGCACTTTTCAAGGGCAGGGGCAGAAAGCGTTAATCATTTTCTTTTCTTTTTATTTCATTATTTTTGTTCAAGTCCCTTTGCCATTCCATTTTCACTACTAAGCTGGTGAGAGCTTCTCGCCAGAGCTGTGAGCTCCCAGGGGTGGCTGGGAGGTGTGAGAGCTTGCCCAGGAGTGTGAAGAGATGAGGTGTTGGGAAGCAGAAAAGGCAGCTCTGTGAATGTTTCAGATAATGACCCCCCCCACCCTTTCCTGTCACAGTATGAGGAGGTTTAAACTTTAGAGCTCTACAAAGTGGGGGAGGGACTGGGCATCGTGTGGGCAGGGGTTACATAAGCTCCCTCAGCACAGCTCTACCCATGCTTCTCGCTCAGCACCTGCAGCTCCGCTGTTGTTACTCCAGGTCTGGGATTCCCATACAGCCAGCTCTGCCCATGCCCCTCAGTCCCAGCTCACAGCCCAGCCCACCTGCAGTCCCAGCCCACCTGATTCACTTCAGTCCTGCCTTGCCAGCCTTGCCTACTAGTGCAGACCTGAGCTTCCCATTTAATCCGTGTCCCAGCTCTGGGCTCCGTGTGCTATGTGCACTGCTTGGCTCATGTCAATGTCCCCTCATGGCTGTCCCAGATGGCAAGCAGGAGCTGAGCAATACCTTTCCATGGGGCATAGAGCTGGGAGCTGACTGCCCCCTTCCCTCCCTCCCCCTCAGCTTCACTTGAACTGCAGCTCCGGGCTTCATGTGCTTCCCATACAGTGAGCTCTGCCAGTACCCCTCAGACCATACCCCTGATCCCACACTTCACTGCTCCAGTCTGAAGCCCCTTCCCATAAAACTCTGCTGTTCCAGTGCTGGGTGCCCATACCCAGCCCTGTTGGTGCCCCTCAATCCTGCCTCACAGTCCTCCTAACTACCCCACCATTCTAGGCCCTTTCCCAGGGCAGGGGATGCTAGTCTGGGCAACACTTCTTTTGATGTGGTTGGAAGTTTGATGCTTCTCAGGTTAAGACACCCTGCCACTCCCTCACTCCCTCCCTCCCTCACATGCATGCACACGCCAACCCATCATGTCATGTGACTCTTTGAAGCTGGGTAGTGATGGTGCTCAGGAGTCCTGGGGGGAAAGGATCAGTGCCCTTAACCCACAAATCTCTTCACACAGTAATTGATAAAGTGACTCAGTAGCTTCATGGCCCTGTTTCCAGGCTGTGAGGTGATGCCATCCTACTGATTCTTTATAGCTTCCATTTCCAGCCCTCTTTCCATTGCCTGCAGTTCCTTCCCAGAGCATGAACACCACTTGGCTCTTGCTCTTTGTCTCCTCTTACATCTCAAAGCACTTTCAGAGGAATCGGGTCTCATCATCCCCACTTGCTGATGGGAAAAGCTGAGACACGGAGTGGTGAAAGGGTTTGTCCTGTGTCATGGAAGCTGAGCCAGGACTAGACCCCAGGCGTCCTGAGTTCTGCTGCAGTCTTAGCTCTTCTTGCCCTAGGAGGATGGAGTCTCAATGTGGGGAGTAAATAGCAGGGTGGGGTCCCAGATGAAGGAGATGTAATCTTGTGGCTCTGGCACAACCATGCTTACTGCTACGGGAGGGTGGGGTACCAGCCCCGATGCGCGCGCGCGCACACACACACACACACACACGAGGCTGTCAGAGAGCAGCGATGTGCACACACACAACAGACAGGAGGCTGTCAGAGAGCAGTGCCAGGCAGAGAAAGCATCCTGCTGCCCTAGCAACCATAGTGGGCTCCTAGGCAACCAAGTGGCCACGAGGATGCGTCTGTGGAGGATAGGAGTGGGCAGGAGCCAGGAGAGAGGGGGTGTTGTTTTGAACAGCTGCCAGGAGCCTGACCCCCCCCTCTCCCCCAGAGAATGCGCTCTGAGGAGACAGGGGTGGTAGTGGTAGGGTAGAGGGTCCCTGAAGCAGTTCCTCATAGAAATGGGTGTCCATGTGCTACCTCCTTATGGGAGGTAGCTCTCTTTCATGAGATGTTTGGAACTGCGGGGCTCACAGAGGGATAGACATTGGTTCCCACTGCCTAATAATGAAAGCACCAGGCAAGCCCTGCCACTGCCACTTGCATCCCTATTGGGCTCTGATCCTATGCCCTGCTTTCAGCCCCCCAGCACCTCTATCCCCTGATGTGGTGGAGAGGGTGAGGATCCTTGCTTGGGCTGGAACTGGCAGCTGCAGTAAGTACTAGGCTGGACAGTCCCTTTTGCTGCCTGTGACTGACCACTGCGTGCACACAACAGAGGGGGAGCATAAGCATCAGGACAGGAGCTGGAGGCTAACCACGTTAACAGAAGGAGGTTGGCTGAGCGACCCTGGCCCTGGGGGGTGAAGGATGGGAAAGGAAAACAAGCAAGGTATGTGGGAAGGCAGGTAAAGGCCCAGGGAGGGAGCTCTGAGGTCTGAGCTGTGGTTCCTTTCTAGGATCAGGTTGTTCTCCCTTTCCCAGTTGTTCCTTTAGTTCTCCCTGCTTTCACCCCACAGGAGTGGTGCTTTGGGAGCAGCCTGGGGCATGCAGGTCCTTTGTGCATCCCTATTCTTACTGCCCAGAGCCCGTGCTGCCCTACATCCCTTGCCTGATGAGTGATGGGGCAACTTGGGTTTCTTCCCCCCTCCCCTTTGGTTCAGGGACAGCCTGTTTTCCTGAACCCCCTGAATGGCTGCAGCTTGTTCACATCCTCTGCAAGGAGCACGTGTCCCTGGGAATGTGAGCATAAGGGCAGGATTTTGTCTGTGAGGTACAAAGTCATCCCTCTGGGTCTAGCCCCCTTATGGAGGGCTATGGTTCTAGTGTCAAACAAATGCAGAACAAGCTGTCAGTCTCTGTCCCCACAGGGTGCCCCGCTGAGCTGGGCAGCCTAGGTCAACTCCACTGACACCCCCAAATACTCATGACCTCTATCTTGGTACCAGACACTCCCCTCCATCCTTCTCTTATTCCCTCTTTCCCCAGGGATCTGGCTCCCCGGGATATCTCCGGCACCTCAGACCCCTTTGCACGAGTGTCCTGCAATGGCCAGACCTTGGAGACAGCTGTGAGTAGAAGGGTCTCACTCTGAATCTGTTTCTCTGACCAGGCTGCATGTGTGGGCTGCAAAGGTTCTTTGATCTGCAATAACTGAGAAGCAAGGATAGGGGTCCTGGGTGGATCCTAGGCATCCCTATGTTCCTTTGGAGCTCCTGGATATGATGCATGAGTGGGAACTGTGAGAGCAGTTCCCCAGTGGTGAGTGGTATCTATCTCACATGCATGCACATGGTGCTTGAGCTCTGAACATAAGCAGCTACGGAGGGAGCAGGACATGTGACATGGCGTGAGCAGTGCCCTTGGGTGACATCTAAGCAAAGGGAACGAGATCTCACAACTGACCTCCCTGCATGCAAGAGCTGAAGGGACCAGCCCCCTTCCCCCAACCCTTTTCACTTCTTCATATCTCATGGAGAGAAGGGACCTTTTGAGGTATCTGTAGGTCAGGGCAGAAGCTGGGCTGCCAGGGATTGTGGGAAGTGCCTGCAGGGTCAGAGCCAGCCAACAGTGATGAGGTGAGAGACTGTCATTGTGGATGCCTAGAGGTACCCTGGGCTCTAGCCTTGCTCCTCGATGCATTCAAGACTGTTCACCCCTGTAACAGGTCTCAGGAACTGCGTAGTTTGGCCTGTCACTGAAGAATGCTGCAGTACTGGTTTGTGAAACATCGTCTCCTGCAGGACAATGCTGCTGGCTCCCGTCACCCCTTGTGGTTGGCCCAGGGCTGTGGCTCAGCTGGGATTAGGGCCTTATGTTACACCACCCAACTGTTTGCCAAACAGCCTTTGGATTTTTTCCAAACATTGCACTTGGCTTCCGTAACCCTCCATCCTGCCAGGATGAGCTTGGGCAGCAGGGCTCAGGGACACCTGTAGAGACCTCAGCAGTCACCTGTAATCTCCTCTGACCTTGGCATTGGAGGAGGGAAGGGGCAAAGAGCTGCCTTGAGTGGCCATCCCCTTCCTGCCCCCCAGCTCCTTCAGTGTCAGCTGGTAGACTGGATTGCTCTGCTTCAGGGGATCCACTGAGGAAAAGAGCTGAGGGAAGTGGCACCAGGGCTATGAAGCCTGCACAGCCCAACCTGTCCTGGGCTGGAGGACTTGTGTTACCATACGTCAGCGTGCTTCCTGCAGGTCCTTAATCCAGCCCCCTCTAGTATTTTGCCCAGATGCCATGGTGATGGATGTTCACAGAGGCAGGGGAAGTGGGCCTTCAAGGAGGTGGACAGGGCTGACTAGCTATGCAGTGCCTGCTTCTAGCTGAACTCCCTTTTAGCATCTCCCCCTGGAGATGGGACAGGGCTGAATCCTGACCAATCTCCTCTCACATTCATTATGAACTGAAGGTGCTCAGCACACTGTGGAATGAGGCCTTTGCAGCTGCTGTTGGACTGAAGGTGGCCCCAGGAGTTCTCCTTGTGAAAACCCCCTGTGAGTCTATGTGCCTGGGGTCCTGAAACCCACAGCAGGGGAGCAAGCAGTGCTGAGATCAGAGGAGCTGGGCAGAGCAGGGCCCTCCATGCACGAACCAGGGGCTGATGGGGTTGCCTGTGCTGAGAGAGTTAATTTCCCCTCCTGCCTGCTGTGTAAATGAGGGAGGACTCTGCTTTCAATAGAGACAGAGGCCATTCCTGCCACCCCTCTCTTCATCTGTCTGGGGCATTTGAGGGCTGATGGAGAGATGCACATGACAGGAGCAGGAGGTTCTTCCAGGACCTGCTTTGCCTTCCAGCCTGTTTGTTTGGTTTTTTTAATTACTCTTACCTGCTCTGTCCTCCTGCAGATCATTAAGAAGACTCGGTTTCCTCACTGGGACGAAGTGCTGGAGTTTGACCTGGAGGAGAGGGAGCTGGAGAAGGAGACCAGGGGCCCCCTTCTGAGCATGGAGGTGTGGGATTGGGACATGGTGGGGAAGAATGACTTCCTGGGACAGGTGAGCAGCCCTGGCAGTGGCCTTAGGATGCAGGGAGGGGAGGCAGCCAGCATGCTCTCAACAGGGTTAGGGGGTGATGAGGGGCATGGGAGAGAGGAGGCCAATGACTGAAAGGACTGAAACCTCCACCTTCAGACATGTGAGTAGCAGGGGTCCCTGTCCCACCAGGGCAGTGCTGCTCACGGTCAGGGCAGGATGCTCACAGGGGGAGGAAATGCCCACCTGTAATGGCATCCAGTGAGCCTAGCTCTGGGTCAGCTCTCAGAGGGCCAGTTCCATGCACTTTAAAGCTAGTTTACTCTCCCAGAAAGACATAAAGGGCCCTAGTGCAAGCAAGAATCAGGGCCCCAGAGAAGCCAACACAGACATAGGCTAATGGTTATGAATCAGTGCGCGTGTGCTCTCCAGGGAACATAATGTTGTGTCCTGGCAGCAGACAACACAAGCCAGCAGCAGGGACCAGACTGTTGCCCAGTTCACCTGACCCCCACATTGCTGCCTGAAGGAGGAAGGGAGCCCACATGATTACCATTTTGCTGGGGTGTCTCAACCCAGCCAGACTGACACTAGCCTCCTGCCAGGGAAAGAGCCTGGGGAGATGGGAACTGGCAGAGAGAGCTTCCCAGCTTTGGGAACTGAAGGGATTTTGTGGAGGGTCTCTGGAGGTGTCTAGAAATGGGGTGCCTTTTACTAACTGGATCCACAGAGAGGCTGTTGCAGGTACTGGTGAAAGGACAGCTCCTGGTACTCTGGAGAGGGAGGCTTGTGTTGTTAGAGCTGATGGGCCCTGGGGACTAGTTACAGCATTACTCCCCACCCCACCCCCCACTTTGTGTTTGTGAGACTGTAACCCCAGGCTTGGTTACAATGGAAGGTAACGGATAGCAGAGGTCTCAGGTCTGAAGTCCCCCCAGGGCTGTAGTTGTTCTGATGGTGGCTGGTGCTCTGAGGGGCCTGGAAGAAATGACTGCAACCTAGCTCACTGCACTGTGTCCTGACTGGCTGAGCAAGCAGAGCACAACAGGGAGAATGCGTATCTGGGCCCTGCTCTGTATCCTCTTTGGATTTGATTCCCACAGCCCTGATCTGCCCATAACCACCGCTCCTCTTCATGGACAGCCATGTGCCACTCTGGGGAGCAGTTTGCCCTATTCTAGTGCTACTGAGGGAGCCTACACATCTTTGTGGTACAGAAGAAGCATTCAGCCTCCTGTCCCAGGGCTGGAGCATGCTGGCTCTTCAAGGTTCGACAGGTGAACATAGGAGTCAGTGGATGACTCTAGAATGGCCCTGAGAATGGCAGCAAAATGGGCACGAGGATGAACAAAACTGGCAGCTACTCAGAGGGCCTGTGTGTCCCCTGGGTTGGGGGACAGGCAGGAGGGGTTGGCTAGGGTTACAGTGTGAACTGTCCTTGCTATGCTGCTGTGTTGTTCCCTGTGAGTTCCTGTTTCTTTACTGTCCCCTCTCTCTCTGCCCACACAGGTTGAGTTCTCTCTGGACACCCTTCAGAAATCCCCCGTCAAAGGCTGGTTCAGGCTCCTGCCCTTCCCCAATGCTGAGGAAGATGCTGGGTAAACAGTAAAAACAGTGAGCCTAGGGTGCCACCTTTAGCACCTGAAGGAAAGATCAGAGAGAGAAAGCATGGGTTAGGGTCCTGGCTCTGGTTAAGGTGGAGCAGGGGTTGGCACTTAGGACTCCTGGGTTCTTTGCTCAGGTCTGGGAGGGGATGTGTGGTTCAGGATCAGAGCACTGCAGTTGTCAGTTGTCTCCCGGATCCTGTTCCTAGCTGCCCTCGATCCATGTTCTCATCTTGGGGGAATCATGTCTCTGTCCTGTGCCTCAGTTTCCACAACTGTAGAGTGTGGCTTTCTGACACTGCCTGCCCTCAGAGGAGTCATTTATCCCCAGAGCTTCTGTCACCTTCCCATACATGCTCAATGGGCACTGAAGAGGTGAAGGAGCTGCCTTTGCATTTGAATAGTGTGTGAGTTTTGCTTCTTCCCCCAGTCTCTGGGGTCTGTTAATGTAAAATGACCCTTGCACCTTTGCTCCTGACCTAGCAGGAGCCAGCCAGACTGCTTAGCTGTTTTCAGATAAGCCCATGCTGGGTTGGAGCTTTGAGTCTGGAACGGAGCAGACCCAGGAGCTATCAGGCAGCAGCTCTGATCTTCCAGCACATACTGAAATGCTCCAGTGCTGAGTGAACTCTGAGGAGCACCTTCATTTTACTGCCATTCATCTTGCCTTAAAATAGGAAAGTTAGAGACTTGGAGGGATGAACGGATAAATGGCTAGATGGAAAGGTCACTGGGTGTCTCTGTTGCTTCTTTAATGCCAGTGTGACTCACCAAAACAGGGTCCTTGCTGAAAGGAGGGAGTGGGGGAAAGGGACTATATCCCTCCCTTGGGGGAAGCACACCAGTGCCCAGGTGTTGCGCTGTAGCTGGGGCACTGATATCAAGAGGCACAGCATGACCAAGGGGAAGCTCCCTTGCCATGGGGCAGGGGCCAAGCTCTGCTGGAGGATTCTTGGCTTTGGTTTTATGCTTCAGCCTTGAAGGTATTTGGGTATGAGAGGTAGGGCATAGCCTTGTTTGAAGATGAGCTGCTCACTGGCCTGGTTCAAGTACAAGGGTGATGCCCCTTGTGTCATTGCAGAGGGAAGCTGGGTGCCCTGAGGCTGAAAGTCCAACTGGCTGAGGACCGGATCCTGCCCTCTATGTACTACCAGCCCCTCATCGAGCTCCTCGTGGAATCCATCCTGTGCCCGGCTGAGGTGGGTCCCAGCTGCCTCCCTTGTTTGGTGTCATCACACAGCCATGGCTCTCTGAGCCACGTGCTAATAAGACGAGCAGGGGGGATGAATAGCAGGGGTAGGAAGTGGGCATGGTGGCAGGGTGCAGAGCAGTAGGTGCAGGGGATGGGGACCTTGGAAGTTTCTTACTGCTGCAGTATCTGTGCACCAGCAGGAGCTACAGGGTGCCCTTGCCACAGTGCCCCTGCCCAGCAGCCCTGCACAACTCCTACAGTGCCTATAAGGAGCCAGGGAAGTGCCCATGAGGTGAAGTGCTGCCTGCCCACCCACCTGAAGCAGAACACAGGCATCCCATGATGAGAGAGCCTCCATACCTCATAGGAAAGCAGGGCTGGAAGAGACAGTCATCTAGTCAAGCCACCTGCTCAAGGCAGGAAGCCTGCCTAGGCTCCCTGGGAACTCTCCCAGCTTCCTCCCAGGTCCTTGGACCTTCTTCTCTGCCCCAGTTTCAGAGGTCTGAACTAGCACCCACCAGCATCACAGGCAGTGTTTCCAGTGGATGCAGGGCTCACTGGAGCAGCCTGGCAGTTGTTGGTCTCCACTCTTCAGCCTGGAGTAGGCTCTGAGGTATCCCTTTTGAGCAGGGAGATGGCAGCCTCATAGGAGTAGGAAGTCAGCAGTGACCCAAATGGCATGGGCCTGAACTTGCTCTCTGCCCAGCCCAACCCAATTCAAATCATCTCATGCTCATCCCCATGTATCTCTTCTGCATCTCTTTTCCCACAGACCCACCCAGAGGTCTCCTGTATTATACTGAACCTGGGATGTGGGTCAGAACCAACCCCCACCCCCAATATCCTGTGGACCTGGTACACCCCCTTTAAAGCATCCTCACTCCAGAGTGCTCTGCAGTGGGGTATCCAGATGGCAAAGGGTTAACCCCAGGGAGAAATGAGGATTAAAAGCAGAAAGCAGCTCTTCCCCCTTGCCCTGGCTGCATGTATGAGCACAGGGAAGTGCAAAGCCTTTAGAGTGATGATTGCAGACAGATAAGTCTCCAGCTAACAGGCTGCCTGTCCTCCTCTCCTCTCACATTCAATAAATACATCCATGCACTGCAGGGGGGTCCTTGCCTTGGGAATGAACTAGGGTCCATTTAAAGCCCTGCCTGGCTGGAAGTATGGGGCAGTTGGGGAATGGGAGTGGGTCAGGTCCATACAGATCTATGGTTTGTCCCTAGGCAGTGTCATGGGATTGGATCCACGGCTGGCTGTGGGTGTGGGGTGCACCAGTCATCTCTGGATGGCAGGTTACTTGCTCTAGATTCTGCAGCATAAGGACCTAAGGGTTATAGTGGACAATAAGCTGGATATGAGCCAACAGTGTTCCTTTGTTACCAAAAAGGCTAATGGCATACTGGGCTGCATTAGTAAGAGTGTTGCCAGCAGGTCAAGGGAAGTGATTATTCCCCTCTATTCAGCACTGTTGAGGCCACATCTGGAGTAGTGTGTCCAGTTTTGGGCCCCCCACTGCAGAAAGGATGCGGATAAATTGGAGACAACCCAGTGAAAGGCAAAGAAAATGGTTAGGGAGCTAGGGCACTGACTTCTGAGGAGAGGCTGAAGGAAGTGGGTTTATTTAGTATACAGAAGAGAAGACTCAGGGGGGATTTGATGATAGCATCCTTTAATTACCTGAAGGGTGGTTTCATAGAAGATGGAGCTAGACTGTTCTCAAGGGTGTCAGATGACAGAACAAGGAGCAATGGTCTCAAGTTGCAGCAAGGGAAGTTTAGATTGGATATTAGGAAAAGCTTCCTCACTAGGAGGGTGGTAAAGCACTGGAATGGGTTACCTAAAGAGGTGGTGGAATCTCCATTCTTGGAGGTTTCTAAGACCCGGCTAGACAAAGCCCTGGCTGGAATGATCTAGCTGGAGATGGTCCCGCTTTGAGCAAGGGGTTGGATTAGATGACCTCCTGAGGTCCCTTCCAACCCTAATTTTCTGTGATTCTGTGAACCTGGAGGCACAAGCTGTAGATGCTTCCAGCCCAGGGCTCCCCAGACTCTTGCCCTCCATGGGTCCAATTGCTGACAAGAGATGCTTCGCTAGGGCTGAAATGAGGTGCAAAACCTCAGGCCCAAGGAACAGCCCCAAGCCAAACCCCCCAGTAGTTCCTACCCCCACCCACTCCTAGGGGCAGCACAGTGCAGGGGTGGCAGTGACCACACGCCATGGCAGGACTCCGCAGCTGCTGCTGCGTCCTGCTGCTGCCAGCCTCTTGCCCGTTCTGCAGCTCCTGCTCCTGGCTGCCCAGTGCCAGCCAGCTGCCAAGTTGCCCAGTGCTGGGGGTTCAGGCGCCCTCTGCTGGTTCAGCCTTGAGTTGCAGAAGCCTAGTAGCAAGTGCAGGCTTCCAAATAAGATGGTGAGACCTTTGCTGCATTGAGTGGCACAGCTGGAGAAGGGGCAGAGGAGGTGGAGGAACATAGCCAGCCCTTCCTGAGGTGGGGCAGAGAGGGGTGGACCTCCCCAAGGCAGCACAGAGCCAGCCCTTTCCAGGGCATGTGGCGGAGGTGTGCCCATCCAGCACTGCTGCCCTGCTGTGTTGCAGGAGGAACACGTCACTCCATTGGCCATCCTGGAGGAGATCAGCTCTGTGGAAAGCCGCCAGGATGTGGCCATGAAGCTGGTGAAGATCTTCCTGGGACAAGGCCTGGCTGTGCCCTTTCTGGACTACCTCAACCTGCGGGAGGTGACCAGGACCAGTAAGTGCTGGCCCCTGGGCCTCCTGAGGGCTCTTGGATCCCAGGCCCTGACTGAAGGGGACCCAAAGGAAACCACAGCCCTGCCAAGCAGGCCTGACTTTGTAGTGTATGGTGGGGTCTCTTGATCCCTGACCCAGAGCACTGGACATCGCTTCTCTTAGGAAGCTGAGGGATGGGGTCAGTGTTAGTAGACCTGAAGTCAGCTTTGAACTCATTGTGGCTCCTTCCCTGCTTGCTGCTTCCTTGTGCACTTCCTGGTCACTCTCCTCTTGCTACTGCTGGGAACACAAACCTGTTGGAAATCAGAGCAAGCCTGTGACACCACCTCTTGAATCCAAGTATATGGGCCCCAGGGTTGGGTGGGGAGGGGGAACCTCCTACCCTTTTCAAGCCACAAATACCCCTTGCTTCACACTGGGACCTGGCAAATCATGTCTCCCATCCTCACCCATCATTGACTGCTTTCCTCAGCTCTACTGGTGCTTCTTGTTTGGGCCTAAGGTACTCTTGTGTTTCCATAGAAACCCCCAGACTCTGTGGTGAGTGGTGGGGACAGGAGAATGGGTCATGGGACCTAAGCACTGAGCACATTTGATGCAGAATTCAGGGTAGATGTGTACCTTATAGACTAACTACATCAGATATATAGAAAGCATAAGCCCCAAACTTGGCACTGTTTGACAGATGGAGATGGTGAGGTTTGAGGCAGGTTTGAAGACAGTTCTGGTCTCCCTCTGGGAGTCTGTGGAGCAAGGAAGGCTTTGCTGGGCCAGCATTGTGGAAGCCAGCCCAGGTGCATCTCCTCTCCTCGTGAGAAAGAGCTGGTGTGAGGCCAGTGTGATGCCAGGCTGGGTGTCTGGGGCCCTGGGCTGGGAGCCAGGATGCTGGGGTTCAGTTCCTCCTTCTGCCACTGATCTACTGTGTGACCTTAGGCAAGTCAGTTTTCCCCTCCTCTGTCTTGTATCATGACATGGTAGGTTCTGTATCCTACAGAGGCTGATTCCTTATGTGTCTGTACAGTACCAGGCACGGTGGAATCCCAGTGTCAAGATCTAGACTACCAAAAACTAAAAAATAGGAGTGACAATGCCATCTCCCCTCAGGTACTTATAATCTAGTTCAGAAGATCATGATTGCCCTGCCTTTGTAGTGGGCTGAACTGGGCTCTGGATCCAGGCACCCCATCTGTGGTCCAGGTCTGGATTCTGTATCCAGCCAGTTGTAATCTGTCCCTAACACTTGGTGAGCACTTGCCAAGGGAATATCCTATCACCTCCGCACCCATTGATAGCAGTGTGTGGGTGGTGCCAGTGAGCCTGGTGCTAGCTGGTGTTAGTACCTAGGTGGCGACAGGCACCAGGCCATAGCGGGAGCTATCTCTAGGGTTGTGCAGCTGGGCAGGGTGGTCATGGTGATCAGGGTGCTCTCTTGGCTGCCTGCCTGACCCTGCAGGATGAAGCCCATGGGCAGTGCCTGTCCAGTGAGGGCCTTTGTGTCTGCCTGAGACTTGGTACATGGTGGGGATGAGAATGGATGACATTAAGCCCTTGTTCTCACTCATGCCTTTCCCTCCCTTGAAGTAGGGCTGAAGGGAAGCTCCTGGTGTCTTTAAGGTAGCTGTGGGCAAAATACGGCCCATGGGCCAGATCTAGCCCACCAAGGGATTTTGCCTCAGCCCCACCTGGTCCAGGCATGGGGGAGGGCAAACCAGGCCATGGCTTCTGCAGCCAGTCCCACTGCCCCCAGGTGTGCAGCAGGGCTGGGGCAGCACGGCAGATGGACTTGCTTCCTGGCAGCCCTCACAGCAGTGGCTCCTTCTGGCTGTCACTGGCAATCTCTGCCACTGCTGGATCTGAGCCTGCTCCCCGGGCACCCCAGCCTGTCCACCCCACACCTGCTGCCGGGTGTACCGGATGGAGCAGGGCATGGGCAGATGGACAGGGTTGCAGGCAGGCAGGAAGCAGCATCTGGGAACCAGACAGGTGGGTGGGGCCAGGTCTGGGGCTGGGGCCAGGATCAAGATCATAGAACAGTGAAAGTGTGGGGCTGGGATCCAGGGCAGAACCTAGATCCACTACCCACATGTCCTGGCGACGGGTGCTGGCTCTGCAGGCAGGGGTGTGTAAGAAGCAGATTGTGGCTCAGTCCTGGGCCCCAGCTTCATGCTGTCACCACCCCACAATCCTGGTCCTGGTCCTGGCCCTGGTGCTGCCTGCCTGTCCTGCTCCCAGACGCCACACCCCACTTGCCCACGGCCTCATCCCATGCACTCAGCTGCACAGTCCTGTCCATGGAACTAGTGCCCGTCACAGGGAATTGCAGGCAGTGGATCATGGCTATGCCTCAGGCCACAGACCCACATTGTCACTATCCAGCGATCCTGATCCCAGCCCTGCCCACAGCCCTATGCACACATCCAGCTCCTGAATGCCATTCTCTGCCCACAACCCCATCCCATCCACCAGGCTGAGAGCCAGGCAGAGCCATCTGGGGAGTTTTGGTGAGCTATTGCGGGTGGAGGGGGTGGGGAAGGTGGTGCTGACCAGGTCCGCAACAGCTCACCAAAACTCTCCAAGTGGCCTTCCAGCCCAAATAATTGCCCATCCCTTCTTTAAGGTGTCTTTATATTCCAGGGCCTGCCCAACCTCCTGTGAAAATCAGAGCTGCCTCAGGGTTGTTCTAACATACTGTTCCTCATATGTGCTGGAGCCTTTCCAGTCTTTGAAGACCCATCTGCTGCCCTTTGCTGGCTCCTTTCAGTATCTTTCTCTCTCTCCCTCTGCCACTGGCCTACAGGCTGAAAGCAGTGACAGTTTGCCTCAAGGTACCTTTGCTTTTGCCCATTGCTGCTGGAACAGTGCCTGGCGAGGCTTAGTCTTGCAGCACATTGTGGGATGGAGTCAGCGCACAAGGCACTGTGGTGCTCAATGCCATGGAAGCAGTCAGTCCAGTGTGTTCAATGATGCCCAGGTTGCTGCTGGTCTGGAAACCCATCTTGTGCTCTTTTCTTCCAGCTGACCCAAACACACTCTTCCGCTCCAACTCGCTGGCTTCCAAGTCCATGGAGCAGTTCATGAAGGTAAGCAGACAAGAGAGCATCCCAGCAAATTCTGGGAAATCTGGTGTTGCCAATAATAACTCCCATCTGTGCCATCTCATTGAGCCAAGAGTTTTCTAGGAGTTTATGACCGTTGCTCTTGGTTTTCCCCTGGGGCACTTTGATGACAATGATTTGGTGAATAGTTGTTCGCCTAGCCCCTGATGCTCTCCCCTGATATATTTGTAAGCTGCCACCAAATTCCCCCCAAGTTTTCTCTTTTCTAGGCTGAATAGTCCCATATCTGTCAGGCTTTCCTCATATGGCTTGCTCTTCAGGCCTCTAATATACAAGTGGCTCTTCTCTGGACTCTCTCAAGCTTCTCCCATTTCATTCTGGCTTCTCTTCAGCCTTCCTTCCTTTTTCTCTTCTCTTCCCTTCCTGGTCTCCCCTGTCCTTGCTTCCTCACCATTTCTTTCTTGTCACTGGACCCTTCTTGCTCCCTGCAGGTGGTTGGGATGCCCTACCTCCACGAGGTCCTCAAGCCAATCATAAACCGCATCTTTGAGGAGAAGAAGTATGTTGAGTTGGATCCCTGTAAGATTGAGATGAACCGTACCAGGTGAGTGCAGGGGCTGCAGAGGTCTGCGCTTGTCTAAACTTGAAGTAACTTCACTGGGTATGGTGCACTGGCTCCAAATCTGTGCAGCTGTGGCCAGGAGCAAGGTCTGTCTGTAGGATCATCCGTTCAGAGGGAAATGCGCCAAAGAGCCAGTTGCAGTGGCTTCTCCATGATCACTTTGCTGCCCAGAGGGAAATCCCAGTGCACCCTTTTCCAAACATCTACACTCTCCCCAAACCCCTGGAGAGGCAAACTTCTGAGGTGGTCTTGCATATCCAGTGACTTGGGTCCAAATGAGGGGATCACCATCTGAGTTTCCTTCAGAGAGGTTCCTACTGACTGGGGACGGTTCGGATGCTGACAGCACCTTGCCTGCTCTGGCAACTGTAGAAAGGTAGGATCAGTCTTGAAGGCAGGCAGCTCCTCATTGCACTATCAGGGGTGTCCACCTTGAGAGGTGTGTTCTGTGCGTAACCTGAGATCCATCTGGGCTCGATGGAAAATGAGCTTTTTAACTGACTCTGTTCTGAGGAAAGCCTACATTGGCATTGGAGGTGGAAGGGAGCACTTTTATCTCTGCTGAGATGGGAGCAGGTCCACCAGCCTGAGACCTGCTAAGCAGCAAATTGAACCTGAAAAAAATACAAACCTGTCAGGGGAACCCTGTGCTGTGCTGTGATTGGGGTTCCCATGGGGATAGGATGTGGGGTTAGAAGGACGGCTGCACCAGGCATTTGGACATGCTGACCCTCCCATGTTAGAATAACCCGTAGGGAGCACGGTCATGCCAGGATAGCTGGAAGCAGGATGGTTTCTCTAGACTGGGGGTGTCTGATTGGACTTTCTTCCATCTGTCTCAAAGGAACCATGAATCTAAGACAGTGGAGGAGATCACTGGAGGCAAAATCAGAAGGGGTCAGAGAAGCAGGAACACAGATGTCTCGGAGAGGAGAAGGGAAGAGATGGGTGCGGGAGGTATCTCAGGGCAGGCATGGGCATGGGATCAAGATCCTGCATGCCCCAATTAGATGTAACAAATTAGTAAAACAGTGACACATGGAACCCAGCATAATTCACAGTTACTTTTTCCCACTTAACTGTGCTAATTTAAGCAGAGAAAAGTGAGTCTGGCAAGCGATTTATACCTCTAAAAATAACCCAGTGGCATGCTAATGGCCTCTGCAGGCTGGATCTGCAGGCTGTGGAGCCAGGGAGCCTTGAGGTTTGGGAAGCAGGCACCCGTCACCACCGGCAGGGAAGGGGAGAGGATTCTGAACCCTGGGGTTGCAAATCTAGGATCATTCTCTGTCCACCTTCTGCTTGTCCCAGACTGAGATGGGGCGAGGGAGGGCAAGGAGAAAAATTAATCCCCTGTCTCCAGTGCCTTTGGAATACACTCCCCTTCTTCAGCACAGCTGCCCAGGGAACTTGGGAGGGCCCTTCTGTGGCCTGGAGCTAAGCCCCACTGAGATGATGGGTCCCAGTTTTGAGTGGAGTAGTTTTCATGCCTGAGTGTTGGCTGCTTGAGTTCAGTTCTCTTCCAGTGAGGAAAGCTGTTCTAAGTAGGACAGAGCAATGTATGCTGTGGTGTGTTGCTATGCCAGGATGCTGCTGTGCATGGAGGCAAATGGGCCAGCAGGTAGCTCTTCTCTTCTTGGTCACTGCTTTGACTCCCTCACAGTCACTACCAGCTGCCTGGTGACAAGAGATGGGCAGGTTGGTCTCAGCATGGTCGCTAGAGAGTATGCATCAACCATTATAGTCACTGCTAACTGATCTCCATGTTGTTCAGCTCAGCAGAAAAGTGCCAGTTTGAATGGTCCTTGTAAACTGAGTCCCCTCCCTCCCCAGAGGTGTTGCCTCCTTCTAGCCTTGAGGAGGCATCAGGCAAAACACCCTGTCCTGCTCCTATCCACAATGCACCTGTTCTGCAGATGATCCATATAGGTTCTGTAGGTGATCCATGCTGCCTGTCAGCCCAGTCTTGATTTCACTTGGTGCATTTGAGAGTGAAAGACTAGGTTAGGGACTATTTAGAAAAGTTGGACATGTACAAGTCCATGGGGACAGATGTGATTCATCCAAGGGTGCTGAGAGAGTTGGCTGATATGATTTCTTGAAGGGCACTGTGAAGATGAGTCAGGCCCAGCAAACCTTTCTAGTTGGAAGCCAGTATTTGTGGGTGAACAGAGGATCACTATGACCAGAACTGTAATTTGCACCTTGCATGGGCTGGAATTTACTCAGGGAGTTCAGTGTGTACAGCGAGGGAGTTCTGCACAGTCATGGGCTCATTTTCAAGGTAGTTTCACAGTCTTTGGGCCTGCTTAGTGCCGAATTCTAGCTGCTAGTGAGTCCTGCTTTTCAGATCTAAGGCTGTGTGTATTCTTCATCCCCCAGAACCACCTTCCCCATGGGACTGTATTCCAGAATCTAACCCCAGAGTCACCTGGATTTCAAGTATCCAAGCACCCCATGTTCCACTGAGAGAGGCCATGAGTACTCATTACTCCAGAAAATGTGGTTATAAGCTCCCAGCCCTTACTGATCCAAACAGACCCTTCCATCTGGAGCCTGGCACAATACCTTTGACACTGACAAACTGCCCCATTCATCCTAATTGGGCATTGAATCTGAAATCTGCAATTGAAATGACAACTTGTTAATTATTTCACAATGGTTTGTTTTAGCCAAAGAATCTAACCCACACTTCCAACTGACCTCTTCTCCCTCTGCTTTCCTCTACACTGATGCCACATCTCCACTCCCTGCTGGATAGCAGTGCTCTGTCAATGCAGACATCTGCAATGCAAAGAAACTAAGGGATAGCAGAAAATATATGGAATAGCCCAGAAGCTACTATGCTGATTGCATTAGCAAGGTCATTGTACCTTTCTTCAAAATGTTGTTTAAAAGAATGGGCCCAAAATTTGAGACTGAAATCTTCAGTGTAAGACAGGAGTTTACTGTGGGATCTTGACTTGGAAAACTAGGCAATCCACCCACCCTGAAGTAGGGGAAAGCTTTGTTTATTAGCTTAATAAAGCAAGAGAGACCATGCAGTGAAGGCTATTAGTGGGTTTACCATGCATCACTCTGGGTTTCCTTCCAGGCGGATATCCTTCAAGGGTTCACTGTCTGAGGCCCAGGTGCGGGAGAGCAGCCTGGAGCTCCTGAAGGGATATCTGAGTGACATCATGGAGTCCATCATTGGCTCGGTGGAGAAATGTCCACCAATCATGAGAGTGGCCTTCAAGCATCTACACAAACAGGTCGAGGACCAGTTTCCAGAGGCAGAGCACGAGGTCTGGCAGCTGTGAAGGGGGTGGTGTGAGTAGGGTGGAAGGGGCAGGGATGGGGTTACAAGAGTCAATCTACAGGCTTGCCCATGGCTTTATAGCCAGCCTTCAAGGATTGGACAGTGATTCTCAACCAGGGGTTGGGGCACCCCAGAGTGCCATCAGGTCCTTTGAAGGGTGTCACAAAGTGTGAGAAGATAGTGAGATGTGAGGAGATAAGCAGATGAGCTAAGCAAGTAAGCTGGGCTTGTCTCTGCCTAGATAATCCCCCACCCCTACTGCTTAGCCCCTGTTTAAGGAGATAAACACTATAACATATAAATTAGTTTTTGAAATTGGGTGCCACTAAATTCACAAAGGTTATGGAGGGTATCTTGTATCCAGTGAGGTTGAGAACCATTGCTCTGGTGATGGACTACATAAGCGGGTACTGCCCTGCTGCTGCTACCTC
This sequence comes from Alligator mississippiensis, assembly GCF_030867095.1. Lineage (NCBI taxonomy): Eukaryota > Metazoa > Chordata > Crocodylia > Alligatoridae > Alligator > Alligator mississippiensis. The sequence continues at coordinate 26,119,988 of NC_081833.1, forward strand.
CATTGGGGAGAGGTCAGTTGTTCAAGTGGTAGAAGCCTCTGCTTTGGGATTAGGGATCCCTGCTTTGGTTGCCAGTGGTGGCCAGCCAGGGGGTCGTTACACCAGGATCTCATAGTACTTTAATTATCAGTGAATTAGGGCTCATTGCCTTCCCTTTCAAGTGCATCAGGGAATCAGTGGCAGAGCTGTGAAGAGCACCCAGGAATCCTATATCCCATAATCCCCATCATACTCTTGATAGCTTGGTTCTGGTGCCTTCTACCTCACTCCAGTGCCCCACAGCTTGTCTGGCCCAGCCATCCTTCATTGCCCCACTAAGCCTATGTGAGCATGGGGAAGGGGCACCATTCCCTTAATGGTGACAGCAAATCCCTGGAGACATAAATTCCCATTCCCTCAGGATGTGAAGTACATCGCCATCAGTGGCTTTCTATTCCTCCGCTTCTTCGCTCCTGCCATCTTGACTCCAAAGCTGTTCAACCTCCGGGACCAACATGCTGACCCCCGGACCAGCCGCACGCTTCTGCTCCTGGCCAAGGTATGTGCTCGGGGAAGGAGAGAGGATAGGTATCCTGCTTTTTTTTATCACCATGGCATGTCTCTGTAATGTGTGTTGGGGATCCTGGCCCTTTGGATCACATCCTCTCCTCAGAAGTCCACCAAAAGAGCTAGAGGTGCCAAGAAGCCAGGCTTTCGGCTTGTGTAAATTTGCATTGAGTTCAGTGGAGCTATGCTGTTGGCTGAGGATCTGCCCCAGACATCCATTGCCTATATCTAATTATAGTGAATAAACACCATCACAGGGAGGAAGTGCCCAGCACTAACGGGCAGTGGTGGAGAGGAGGCCACAAGTGGTTGGAAGCGGAAGTGTGACCAATTCAAATGAAAATCGGGCACATTTTTTTACAGCAAGAATGATTCCCCAAGGCACCAAGCTACCAGGGCAAGTGGTAGCTTCTCCACTGATGGACCCAAGACTGGATGTCTTTCTAGAAGATGTCCCTTAGCGAAACACAAGCTAATGGGCTCAGTGATGGGGCAGCTGTGATGTTCTATGGCCTGTGTTATAGGGAAAGTCAGACTGGACCTGATGGTCCCTTCTCACCTTAAAATCTGTTAGAACAAGTGCTGCTTGTATCACAAGAGGCCATCTGACCTGCCCCTGCAGAACAAGCAACATCTGCTTGTGATCAATTGTGCAGATGTGTAATGTCCATAAAAATAAAGGAAATAGCATAGTGTTGGTTGAGTTGTGCCCTGGAGTATTGATACAGATGCTGGGCAGAATTAATGTTGGCCTCAAATCAGTGTTGGGGATGTAGGGGTTGGGAGCGGTAGGGGTATATATGAGGGAACCATTTACTGGAGCATCTTGGTTGGACCACCCATGGCAACCTTTCCTGTAGCATCCTAGGTCTGATTGTTCGGGAAAATCATCTGTGCTGGGCTGGGCTCCCCAGGAAATGTTCTGTATCCAACCTAGATATGGAACCATGTGGTGTATGTACTGAGAGCCTGATGACTGTTGGAGCTGGCTGATTAGAGGACCTGTGTGAGAGAGCCCCTAAGTGTGCTGTTGTACAGCGTGCTGCAGTTAGATACAGCAGCAAGGTGGGAAGCGATTCAGATCTCTGGGCCACATCCTCCACTAAGATTAGTGCAGCCCCTGATGCCACTAAGGCCACGTTGGGATCCGACCTATTGGTTTTAATCAATAGGTCATATCTCGGCACTCAGATCAAGAGTAGTCCTATGCTTACCTGGCAAGGGAAACACCGTGACCACTGAGGCGGTCTTCCTAGTCTTACCCGGGGAAGACTGCTGTCCTGACACAGGCATAGTACCTGCCAAGGTAATGTATAGTAAACCTCTCACTTAGCTGCTGGAGTGGGAAGGTCTTAGCTTTATGCCCACTTTATGGAAAGGCAAGACTCCTCCCTAGCTTGCTCCTGTGGCCATATGCCTGAGGGCAAGCAAAACTCAGGGGCATCCAAACCCTGAGCCTCCAGGCTTGGGCCTGCAAGTAGGATGCCCGCCAAAGGATTTGGAAACATCTGAAGCCCCAGATGGGGGTGGAGGGTTTTTGCCGGTAGTAGGGCCACTTGTGGTTCTGGACTGACTCACGGATTTGGAATTTGATTTGGCAAATTTGGCTTGGAATATGGAAATTAAAACAAAAAAATGGTTTTAACCACCTCCTGTGAGTGGAAGAGGGAAGTGCTGTGTTGGGGGGGCCTGATGGAGAAGGAGAACCCATTCTTGTTGTCCGGCATGGTCAGTCTGATCTCCAGTCAAGAGCCTCCCCTCCCTGTCTCTCCTCTGAGAGCATCCCTGCTGCTGGAGGGCTACCAAACCTCCTTGCTGTGTGGCCTGATTGGCTTGGCACCTGGAGTGGAGCCACAGGCTCGGGCAGTGGTCTGAGGGTTACCTCTAGGATTTTGAATGTCACCCCCCTGCATCCCGTGAACCTTTTCATAGACCCACCCAGTGCTCTCTCTTATGCTTTTGAGTCTCTGGGCTTGGTTGTGATTGGCAGCTCCTCTGTGCTGGCACTCACAAGGAATGACTAACCCAGACTGGAGGCTGGCACCCATCCCACTTCTCCATGTACCAGACTGGGGCAGGCCACAGGGGTAGGGAGGAATAGGATGCAGGAACTTAAACTGACTGTAGCAAGGAATGAATGTATGGCACCACACGTGTACTGAAAGCGAGGTGTAGGGAGGGAAGGAGAGAATGGTTAACATGTAGAGAAGGTGTGGTGAGAGGAGAATGGGGAGGAGGTATCTTTTGCCCTTCCCTTTCTTCCTGAGGCCTGCCCAAACCACCCCCAGCCAGGGAACATGCAGCTGTTTGTTTTGCTTTGAAAACTTTTATCATGCTGCTGCTGTGGGCCAGAGTCAAGGAAAGTCTCCTCTAAATAAAATGTGTATTGATTTATTTATGCTCCTTGGGCATTACCCAAGTGTGAGCCCCTTTCCAGAGAGGTCCCTGTTGCATAGATCACAACCATAACATTCAGGCCACAGAGGAGCAGGAAACACTATCTCCATGGTCTCTTGGGCTTGGCTTTACAGAAAGGCTCTTGGCCTAGGATTGTGATTTCGGGAAAAGGCTGGTCAGACATCGGTTGGGGAAGGATAAGGAAAAGTGAATTCTATATCTGTTGGACTAAGTGACTGGAGATCCCTTCCAGCCCTGCAGTTCTGATGCTACACTGTCCCTACCAACAGAGGCACCTTGTGTAGCAAACAGGTTCTCCTGCAGCCACACAGGCCCCCAACAGAGAGGAGGGAATAGAGTTGGGGATGCTGCAGGGAGAGGACCCAGCCCCACACTGTGACCCTCTCCCCCTTCTTCTCTTCTGCCAGGCAGTGCAGAGCATCGGCAACCTGGGCCTACAATTGGGGCATGGCAAAGAGCAGTGGATGGCTCCGCTGCACCCTTTCATCATTCCCTGTGTCAGCCATGTCAAGGACTTTCTGGACAAGCTCATTGATGTGGACAGCGAAAACGGTGAATCCTCTTGTGCCCAGGGGACTCGTGGGGGTCCTCTGAGCAGCTACAAATATCAGAATTGTCCTGAAGCATCTCCAGGGCTCAGGTGACATTAACGCCAGGGGCTTTGGTCTGGACATGTGGGACTGAGAAAGGCAGCAGGATCCCCTGGGTGACACTGTCCCTTTACAGCGGGCATCTGTTTGCTGATATACATCTTGCACATTCAACATCTCCAAGTCCCAGTGGTGGTGAAATCCTATCACTCAAGTTTTTCCTAGAGGCTGGTGCACAGTGGGGTAGGGACAAATTCACTGACACAGCTGAGCAAAGAGCTGATGTGTTTCTTGTGTGGGCCCAGCTTTCATGAGGATGTAACAACAAGCTATCCTCAGCCTCAGCACCAGCTTGGTGCTCAGATCCCCCTTGGATCCACCTGGGCCCCTAGTGACTCCAGACTTGTCCCATCTTTTAGAAGGGTTAGAAGTGGTTCCATCCTAGAATGAGGAGCCTCCTGGTAGCCCCAATACTGCCCTTCAGGGGCCCATCACTCCACTGCAATAAAGGAGAAACTTCTTTCTGAACCCTATTTCTGAATCTGAGAGGTAGGGCAAATGGGCTGTGCCTCACACCAGAGGATATAGCTTGGGTGTGGGTATGTGCAAGGAGTTGCTTCTGGGAGTCTCCGACATGGCCAGACTGGACAGCCACTCCCCTATTCCAGCACAGCAGACTCATGCTGTTGCTATCACAGCAGGGCCTGGTGTCAGCAGGATCTGCTCAAGCACGTTTGGGCCTCGGAGGGGAAGAGCAAGGGAGAAGCTTGGTGAGGAGACCCGGACAGAGCAGGGATGTCCATTATGGTGCTGCAGTGTTCCCATTCCTGACAGCCAGAGGCTTCTAGCTAGAGGATCTTGCCCCTTTGCTCAGGGTCAGGCCGATTGCTGTGAGGTCAGGAAGGAATTTTACCCCATGGTCATATTGGGGGTTTTGGCTTTCCTTTGTATTTGGGGGTTTGGCCCTCTACCTGAGATCTCTTGAACAACCAGGGAGGCAGGACAGTGCTGCAAGTGGTGACCCCACACTCAACTCAGCTGCCCCCACCAGGGTGAGGGCAGGGCTTGGTCTTGCAGCCTGAGCAGATCCACATGGCTTCTAGCCACATCCCAAACCACACACTGGCTGCAGCATGCATATGTCAGGGCTGTTCCTGTCTCTGCCCACAGCCAGGCAGCTCCCTCTGTCGCCCGCTGTTGAGTTATAAGATCTCATCATAGCACAGCATGATGGGCTGCACCAGGGCACTAGGAAGCTTGAGATCTTTCTATGATGAGGGGTGACAGCATAATAGGAATGGGGACAGCTCCCAGGCAGCGCCAGCTTTGCCTTTTGGTTCATGGGGATGTAGTGCCCTTTTTTGGCCAAACCCAGTGGCTGCAGAGCTGGAGCAGCTGATTAGGGCTTCTGCAAGTTCTTCTGGTGTTTCTCTTACCTGTGGGACAAGTGGGTCTAGCTCCGTTGGTAATTGACCCCCTTGCTTCTCTGCTTGCCGCAATCAGAGCAGAGCCTAGGTCAAGAAAGGTGGGATAACAGGTGGTTTTGCACCCAGCTTTGTGCACACGCTTGAAAACAGATCAGCAAAAGTACCCGAGAGCAACTCCTGAAGGAGCCAGCCCAGTTCCAAAGGGCCATGGAGTTGGGAGAGTCGTGGTCAGGTGAGATGGGCACAGCCGGCATGGTCTGGTTCTGCTCAGAGCTAGGAGCCAGGGACAGATTGCACACATGAAAATGTAGAGGTTTCCAGAGGGCTGGGCTTGGTAGGAAAATAGCAGCTCCTTCTGGAGAGCACTGGGTTTGGGGCCTTTTCTGCCTGGCTTTGTGGGCACCCTCAGCAGACCTCACCTTCTTCTAGCCCTAGCTTCTGTCACTCTGGCACCAAATGCAAACCCTTTCTGGGTCCCACAAGTGGCCTGAGTGCCTGAGCTGTGCTGTGTGGGATGGCAGGCACTGGGCCAGAGGGACTGGTGGAGGCTGGGGGTGGGCAAGCTGGTTGGGTAACTGCTCCCCCTCCTCCCCACAGCAGGTGAGGCTCAGCCCCGGACGCTCTTCCACCCATCAGCCACTATCAAGGAGGGCTACCTGCACAAGCGCAAGGCTGAGGGCCTGCACCTGGTCACACGCTTCACCTTCAAGAAGCGCTACTTCTGGCTGAGCAGTGAAACCCTCTCCTACTCCAAGTCCCCTGAGTGGCAGGTAGGGCCCTGCCCTACTCCCCTAGTGCCCTTGGACTCAGGGACCCCTGACAGAATGGGGCCTCTGGAGCTGCTGATCACTAGAGCTGCGGTCAGTACGGGGAGGGTAATGCTGGCCAGGGTCAGGCACAACAACGATGGGTGCCCTGTTCTGGGCTCCCCACAGCTTCCCTCAATCCCACTTTGAAGCCCCCTTGTTCCCAGCCCTGGGCTCCCCCCAGCTCTGCCTTCCAGTCCCCGCCTGTTGCCCTCTGCTACCCCTGCACTGACTTCTCCCAGCTCTGCTGATGGGTGAGGAGGGGCTGAGGCCTGTATAGAGACCCCTCCTCCCACCTCCCCTGCTGCCCCCAAGGCACCATCTCACGGCAGGGGGCTGGGGGGTGGTTTCATCTTGCAGGTCCGCTCCTCCATCCCCATCCAGCGGATCTGTGCTGTGGAGAGGGTGGACGAAAATGCCTTCCAGCAGCCACACATGATGCAGATCATCACGCAGGACGGCGAGGGGCAGCTCCACACCATGTACATCCAGTGCAAGGTGAGCACACACCACCAGGGGGCAGTGGCAGTGTGGCCCCTGGGGCCAACCTGTGTGTCCTGTTGTGGATGTGTCATCCTCTGTGGCTCCTGTCTTGGGGACTTAGTGTGTTAGCTCAGCCTGCAGGGGCTCGTACTTTATCTCTGCCTTGCCTGGGTTTGATCCCTGGAGGATGACCAAGATGCCAGAACCCCAGGGCGACCGTGTGTGTAGCAGGGGGCAGGTCAGTGCTGCCAGCCAGTGTGTTGGAGAGCCAGCAGCAAGTATAATGGAAGGTGCTGCCTGCTTCCTCTGTCCACAGGTAGGGCTGGATGGCTGCTGGCTTTGCCCATGTGCATAAAAGAAAGGGGAGGCCAGGCATGAACATAAAGGTGGGGATTCCAGTGGCCCCTGCATGCTGCCTGCCATGGTTGCAGTTCCCGGGTGCCAAGGCTGAGGGAAAGCTGGTATCCTGTCCTTGTAGGCAGAGGCTGCCTACTTGCATGCCCCAAGAGCAATTGGCTCTGGTGCACAGGGAGCTCTGGGTCTCAATCTAGGTAAAACTCCTTTGCAGTACCCCACTGGTGTGGGCCTTGCTTTTCAGGCTGACCCAGCCCTGCATCTCCCCTGCTTTGTGCTGCCTGTGGGTGACCCCATCCCTGAGAGATGCAAATAGCTGGTGCTCCTGGACCAGCATGCACCCTCCTGCCAGAGCACAGGGGGCAAGGTGCTCCCAGGCCCCTCACCCCTGGGCTGTGATTGCAGCCAAGAGCCTGGAGTGGGAGCACTTGGTAAAGGTGATGAGGGCTGGGGGCACCCACCAGTCTCCAAGGGGCATCACCCTGGTGCCAAATTAACCCCCATGCCTAGTGAATGCAGGGGTCCAGCCTGCAGGGGTCCAGAATGCAGGGGACCCAGGCACAGCCTAAACAGCCTGTGGGTGCCCAAAGAGCTATGTAGTGATGGCAGTGGCTCTGGGGGATGGGAGACAGTCGGGCCTCTCAGTGCACCCAACCCTGCCCCAGCCTGCCACTGACTTGAAGTGCTGTCTGAGCTGATGGAACCTGCTGTACTGGCAGCCACAGGCCACACACGGTGGGCATACTGCTGCCTGTGCCATGCCACAGGGTGGGTGGGACCAGGTGCTGATGCTACCCTGTCCCCACAGAACGTGAACGAGCTCAATCAGTGGCTGTCAGCCGTTCGCAAAGCCAGCATCTACAACGAGCGTATGCTGCCCTCCTGCCACCCTGGAGCCTTCCGAGGCAGCCGCTGGACCTGCTGCCTGCAGGCTGACCGCACAGGTACTCCTCACCTTTCACCAGTTTCCTGCCTGGCAAGTTCTGGGTGGGGTCCTGGGCAGAGGGGAGGCAGCATTGGGGGTGGGATTGCCTGCAGAGTCCCAGGAGAACCCTTGATGCTGCCATTTCTCAGTGTGGGACGTGGGTGGTCGTGGGGCGAGCGAGGCCAAGGGACTCCTGCCCTATCTTTCCCAGCTCATGTCTGGTGCTCTCTGTTAACAGATCTCAAAGTGCTTTGCTAAGGAGACTGGAGTCATTGTCCCATTTCACAGATGGGGAAACTGAGGCACAGGCAGGGGAAGTAACTTGCCCAAGGTCACCCCCAAGCCGGGGGTAGAGCTGGGACCAGAATTGGGACTCCCATGTCCCAGATCAGTCTGCTAGGTTCCACTGCCGGCAGGGAGCAGACACCTCATCTTAGTGCCCCCTCCCCCTCCTTGGTGGCTGAGGCACAGTGAGAGGCCCTGGAAGGAGCCACATCCATCCCTGTCTGGCTGGAAGGCTGGGTCTCCCAAGCCCACTGCCACAGCACTGAGGCCTGATTTACAGCCAGGCTTCAGCTCTTCACCACCAAGGTCCCTGCAGGCTGAGGCCCCTACCCCCACACCCAACTTGGCAGCCCATCCTGCCTCCCCTTGGCTGCGGGATGTGCTGGACCAGTCCCCCACCTTGTCTTGCCTCCAGTACATGGCTGCAGCCGGACTCACTCTGCTGTGACCCTTGGGGACTGGAGTGACCCCCTCGACCCAGATGCCGAGGCCCAGATGGTGTATGGGCAGCTCTTGCTGGCGAGAGACAAGCTCAGGTGCATGTAACTGCTGGTGGGGGACAGGAGGGACCGTGGCATGGGAGGGAAGGGAGGTGGCCATGGCTGTGTGCTGAGGAGGGGAGCATCACTTCACAGCTGGCATGGGGTAGGAGTGTGTCACAAACACAGCTGCCCTTGTGGGCTGGGAGGGGGGCTATGCTGTGGCCAGGGAGGGCAGTTAGCTTTGTAGAGGCACCAGCCTCAGGTCCTGCTCCATGGGATGGGGGCTCCAGCTCTGCCTTCTAGCTAGGTGTCAGGGAGCAGGGGAGGGTCTGATGGATTCCAGGGCATGCCTTTGGGTACACAGTGGGTCCTGCTGGCCTTTCAGTGTTCCTGATCACTCCTCTGCTCCATGGTCACTGGTTTTCTCCCCGTGTGGGTGCATTCATCCATCCTCACCCTCCAGCCCAGCTGTGGCAGGGGGCTCTGTCTCTGGCTCCAGCTCTGGCTCCTCCGGCCCTGCTTCCCAGAGGGGTTTGATTGCACAGATCGCCAGCCCCATCCCTCATGGCAAAGGCACCAGTGTTGCTTGGCATCAGGCCTTGCTCAAACAGGCACCCCTCTTTCCTGCCTCCTGCGGGGGGGATGCTGTCCCCAGGCCAACACATGCTTGAAGGTCTTAAAGGAAGTCACCATTAGGACTTCATTGCTGCAGAGACCGGGGTCAAAAAGCAGGTGGTGGCCCATTTTTAGGTCTGTGGTTGATATTACCACATGCCACCACGAGGGGTCTTCCTTTCACCAGTTGTCACACTTGCTGCCTTCAAAGAAGCCTGTGGCCTGCAGTCCAAAGCAGGTCCCTTGGCAATTCATTCCCTGCATGCCCAGACACTGCTTCTGCCTGTCCTCAGGGGTCCGAGGCATTGCCTGCACCCCAGGAGCCAAAGCCCTCACAGCAGGGAGGGAGGTGGAGACTGAAATCCACATGGCCTGATTCAGGGACATGAACTGCTCCAGCTACCAGACCCTCAGCCAGTCTGTCGCAGGGGCATCTCTTACTGGGGTGGTTCAGCTGTGTATAATCCATTAGGTATTTACTGGAACAGGAATGGGGTGCTGGTTCTCCCACTCCCCAGGGAAGTGTCCTGATCCATGGGCCGTGGGTCTGTCTGGGTTGAGAAACCAACTTGGTCAGGAACAGCAAACAAGGATGTGGCACTGTGGGGCTGGCCAGACCCTTTCATCCAGAGGCCTTCAGAAAGGTGCTCTGAGCACTCCCTTCTCTCCCTGATTAAATAACTGTCATGTAACACCTGCCCACCCTGTCTGGGCCAGACCGTTGTACAGACGGGAGCGGTCCCTGCCCCTGAGAGTTCACACTTGCCTTCTCCTCTCCCCAGGGAGAAGTACCTGGAGTTGTCCGAAGCAAGGCTGGCACTGGAGCAGGAGGAGGGGCAGGAAGGCAGCTATACCAAGGAAGGTATGGACCTGCTGCTCCACAAAGCGGCCAAGGGGGTTTGGCAGGAACGTGCCAGAGGGATGACATTATGCAAGCCATGAAGTGGGAGCAAGCAAGAGCCTCAGCCCCTCTGGAGCCTTCAAGTGGTGCCAGCCTGGGAAGCAGACAGCTCATGGGGCATTAGGCCCTGGGCCCAGGCAACCCAGCTCACTCCTGCCACAGGCCAAGGACCCACCTGGTAGGCCAGCCGGGCCAACAGCAGTCTTCCCACAGTCCCATAGAGCCTGACTGCAGTGTCAGCCTGGAGGAGGAATGCTGCCTCTGAGCTCATGCCCAGGCGAGCAGGGAGGGCAGAGGGGCCTTTCCCTCTCTTAAAGCTTTCCCTGGGCTCACATGGATGGCAAGCAAATGGGGGTAACCAGGTGACAGAGAAGATGGTGCCTGTCTCCCCCTGTCTCTTGCTGCTCCCTGGGTTCATGGCCACACTGAATCACCATCAGATCCCGGGGGTGAGCAGGTGTTGCCATTGTGCTCTGTGAATGCTCTCACCTTCCAGCAGGGGACTAGCACTCTGCTCCTCCTTGCCAGACTTGGGAGTGGGGATCCAGTGAGTCCCCTCCATTCCTGTCAGCACCTGGGGCTCCCTCCCCTGAATGTACCAGTTCCTGCTTAGGGGTGGGCAGAGAGCACTGCAGGGATGTCCCTTGCAAAGTCTGTGGAGACCCCAAGCAGGAGCTTCCTGCCCTTGCTGGCCTTTTCTCATACAAACAGGCTCTCTACCCTCCATTGGGAGTCATTTTCTCGCAGATGTCAAGTGGAGCAAGTGGCCAGGGTGGGGCAGAAATCGTCTGCTCAGCCTGGTGACGCATGCCTGGTGGGAGCTGGGTGTGGTGGGCAGCAGGATGATGGGCCTTCAGGTGCTTTTCTGCACTGGTCTGCCATGCCCTGCCCTGCCCAGGTGCTCAGAGCTGTCTGCATCATCTCCCTTTCTCCTGCAGACCATGAACGCTCTTTCCAGGACCGCAGGATGGCTGCCACTGCCCGCCTGCTGGATGTCATCCAGGACCTGGAGCGTGCCCACAGTGCCTTTGAGCGCCGGGAGAAGGAGGAGGCGGCCACTGAGTCGTACTAGGCCTAGGCAGCCTCTGCCCCCTGCCCTGTGCCACTCCTGGAGCCTGGGCCTCCATCAGACTGCACCCGCCTAGCAGCAGCATGTGAGAGCCAACCCTGGTACCAGCTCTGTCCACCCATCGGGCCTGGCATTGTGGTCTAGAGTGTGTGCAACTGAGGCAGGTCCTTGCCCTGCATTGAAGGCCAATAGGACAGGAGCAACAGGGTCACAGTAGAAGACAATACCAACACTGGCTGGAGGTGGCCCAGCGCTCCTTGCTCTCCCACCTCTGCATCTTGATATAGTGCCCACATCTGCCATCAGATGGCACCAGGAACACTCTGTGTGCCCAGACCCTGAACAGGGGCAGGCAGCTGCCTGCTTCCCATGGGACAGAACAGCAAAAATCCACATGTCCCAGCCATCTCTGCCAGTGCCCTGGAGATGAGCTGCTCCTCAGCCCTCACCTGGGCCAGTACTCAACTCTGCTAAGCCGCATCTTCACAGTAAGCCTCAGTCCATGCGTGTCTGTCCCTGGGAACTCCAGACTGGAACCTGGAGAGCTATGGGGACACTGGTCTCTGGGTGGCAAGCTGAGGAAAGCAGCAGTACCAGGGTTTGAATTACATTTCAACTCTTGTGGGGGGGGGTCTGTGGTGTTGGCAGCTGGAAGCCGGAAAGAGCCACTGCCTCAGGCACGGAGCAGGTTGGGGGTCTCATCTCTTATGGAGGAGCTCTTGCCTCTTATGTGGGGGCTCGCCCCCCACCACTCGAGCTCCTCTGTAATTCAAACCCTGGTGATACCACAGAGGACAATGTCTTCTTATGGCCTGGTGACATGGTAACTGTGGCTTTGATGCAACATAGAGACTCCGAGCTGCCTGAGGCAGCACAGTGCAGTGCTTTGTGGTACAGATCACCCAGTCTCACATGCCTGTAAGTGAACCATGTCTTAAAGCAGAATATGGCTTCTTCTGGTTGGCCCTTGCCCCAGGAGAAGAAGTCACCAGTTCCCAGGGATGCTTCCCTCCTCTGTTTTGTTATCACTGTGGCTTCATCTGTGTGTGTGGCAGGTGGGAGGGAGGGACTGGATCTTGTCTTCTCTGGTACCTTGCTGTGGAGCTCAGCTATACCAGGGCATTGAGAGGAGGCTGTGTGGGAGATGGGAGGGAGGCCTGGTGCGTGGGTCTGCACCTCATTTCAGCTGAAATAACCGTCCTCTGGAGCTCCAGCCACTTCCAGACTCAGAGCCACAGGGATGTACCGCTCAGCCTGTGGTGATTGCTACATTATGTGTTGAGCCTCCAGACTCACTGAGACATGGGCTGGCTGTGCAACCAGTGCTGAGGAGAGGGAGGACCCCTCAGGAGAAGATGGAAGGAGTCCCGTATATCAGAGCCCCCCGGGGTGATGAGAGCTGAGGCAGCCCCTTGCAGTGCCCAGCACACATTCTGGGGGGCAGACTAAGGGCACAGCTGCCATGAACCCTACTCCCCCTGCTAGTCCACTGAGGTGGAAGTCTAAGCCCTGGTGCCCCCTGGCCTTAAGTCTCTCCCCCTTTCCAGGACTGCTCAGTCTCAGCTGAGATTATCCATAGAAGAGAGTAGATGAAGTCCACCTGCAACAGGAGGAGAGTTACTGGGGTTAGGAAGGTTGAAAAAGAACCATCCAGAGAAGGCACATCCTCAGTGTACTGTGTGCTATTAGCCCATGGCTCAGCAGAGCACAGGGGCCCTGGGCTTTTCTCATACCCTGCCCTGACCCAAGTGGAAGAACTGAGATGGTTCCTCTGTGGACCACAGACCAGGTCCAGAAGCTAGAACTGCCCCCCACCACTTCTCGGGACATCTTATCCAGGGCCCAGGAGTGAGGTCTGGAACCTGCCTAGATCTATGAAGCTGGTGATGCCCTCCAGGGTAGGGAGCAAGGAAATGCCCCTTATGAGGGTAGGGTAAGAACCAGGATTTCCAACCACATTGACTCAGGGTACAGCAGTGGGGAGACCATGCAGCAAAGGAGATTGTGATGGGGTGAGAAGGTGGGGACTGTGACTGGAACATGAGCCTCCAAACCAGCCCCTAGCTTCAGGGCAGATGCAGGTAAAGCCCAGCCCTGCTGAGCAGCCCAGAAGAGGGGCTGGGAAGAGGGAGATCTCATCTTCTCTCCCCATGGCAAAGCCCTGCCTGCAAAGGTGCCAGCTGCCCAGCTCAGCTTGCCATACTCAGGGCTAGTGATATCACCTGGATAGATATCCCAGCCTGGAAGGCCAGTTGTGGTCCCCTGGATTTTAACTCAACAGTGTCCTCATGCAGTTCAGTGTTGTGTACATCTCTCTAGATGTCTTACACACACAGCCTGTGCTTTAGGACTTCTGTTTAGGCTGTGAGCTCAAAAATGAGGACCTGCCAGCATTCAGGTTGTCTATCCAGCCTTCATTCTACCGTGTGTGTGTGTGTGTGTGTGTGTGTGTGTGTGTGTGTGTGTGTGTGTGTGTGTGTGAGAGAGAGAGAGAGAGAGAGAGATATGCAGGTGCTAATTACATGATCACATAGCTTGCCTTGCATCCCACCCCTGCCACATTCAGTGTATGGAGCGATGGTGCACACAGAATGAGCTGCTTGCTGATGTTTTTACTTAACCTTGTTCAGCATGTGGCTCCAGGCCTTTGTCATGGCACCCTGCTCTGAAATCAGTTTATTTGCTGTCTCCTGGGCTGTTCCATGGCTCTGTTGTTTGAGAGTTTCTAAGAAGCCCTGTTTGATGAGGCTGTCTTGTTATCAGTCCTATTTTACAGATGGGGGAAACCAAATGCCAAGACACAGAGAGATGAAGCACAGAAGTGCTCAAGAAGCTGGAGTGGCCAGTTGGAGATGCCAAAGACCTTATTTTTTAGCATGCTTAGCAACATATAGGGCTCCACGTGTTACAGCCCATCTCCCTTTGGCTTTACAGTAGCTATGGGTGTTGTGCATTCTTCAGATCAGCCCCCAGGGATGCAAGTGGGACGCCCAAAAATGAGGAACATGGAGTCAGTGAACATCCATGGAAAGGCTGGTTTAAATGATTTGCCCGTGGTTACACAGGAACCCAGTGACAGAGGCAGGAACAAAACCCAGTTCCCCAGGGCAGCATTAACTGCTGTAATGGAGAGATGTTTTTTTGCTTCCTGCTATGCCCTGCCTCATGCATTACACACCTTTCACCTGCAGCAGGAGTCTGTGACAAGTTGCCTTCACTTTGAGTCCTCTATAAAGTACCAGCCCCTGCACAGAATGAGACAGGGTTCCCATAGGAAAAATAGTACATGATCATGTCATTATAATAAACTATATCATGTGTACACACATGGGAGCTACCTTCAGGCTGCACAGGTAACCAACGTCCCCTAAGTTCTGTGCGCTTCACTAAGCAACCTGCATAACGCTCACTTCACAGAGGGTTTTTGGGTGTAATTTCCAGTTTGTTTGTTTTTTAAATGCACTTGAATTTCCATCCTGCAGCATCACATTAGTGCTCACACAGGGCATCAGCAGGGTTGGAGTCAGATCCACTGCATGGGCCTCTGCCACTTGAAGTTCTGGAATAACTTCTAGCAGTAGTAGGTTGTCATCCTCTGCATAGGCCTGCACTTCTGGGGGAAGGCCCACTTTGTCAGTAGGTTTTACTGAGACATGCAGACGGCAGAGGAGGGGGCAAAACTCAGAGATCTTGGTTTCTATTCCAGGCTCTGGCAGGACATGAACTGTTGTGGGTACAGATTCTTCTGTCTGTTCCCCTCAAGTATGTCCTGTTCAGTCTTTTCCCTCCTGCCTGCCCCCTGACGCTGTCCCTTCCCCATGCTTTGCTCCATGTCCAAGTCCCATTTTGCTCACTTAGCCCATCCCAGCCTCTGCTCCTCAGGCTTCCTAGACAAGTTCCAGTCTCCTTGCCCAGCCTTGACTTAACCCTTCCCCCACCAATTCCTTCACCTCTCACCTACCAGGCTCCTGCCCCATCCCAGAAGGTCTGGCTGGTTTTACCCCCAAATCAGACAGCTACTTTTGCCCAGAAACATGGTCCCAGTGGGTGCATCACTGTGAGCACAGAGGAAACAGACTCTCTGTGTTTAGTTCAGGTGCCTGGACCCAGACACAGCTTGCACTGGTCCTGCTAGCCCCTGCCTGGAGCATGTCAGGGTGAGTTGAATATTAATGGAATTTAGCTGCCAAAAGCAAGCGAGTCTGTACTGAACATGTGCAGGGCAGTTTTTCTAAGGGTTACACCCCATTTCAAAGCCCTGCTCTAAAACACTTCTCAAAATGTAAGCCACCAGAATGTTTTGGAATGGACTAAACAATACTTCCTCTCTGCCGGTTTTCAGCCATGGTTGATATTTTCCAATAAACTCCAGCCAGAGGAAACAAAATCCAGAGCATGGAAAATCTCAGCTCCAGCAATTAGTCTGGCAGAGTTATAAGCAACTGACCACAGCCATATAATGCCAGGTGACCAGTGACCTTAGCAATAGGGCTTTTGCTTAGACCAGTCTGAGCTGGGGGCATCACAGTCATATACTGGGCTGCTTGGCCCTGAACAGGAAGCATGTTGGATTCTTTGAAGTTTATCACCACAAACCACTCTGAGCCTTGTCCACCCTGGCTGCCCAAAGCAAGTAGCCCTGTGACTGTCAGGGGTTGACAGCCTGTGCCCAGAAGCTGTAAGTACAATGCACTCCTCTATTGGTAAAAAGGACCAACATAACAAATGTCATTTACATGAGCTGCCTGCCCTTCATCCTCTAATGGTATTGGGGAATCACCATAACTGACATGAAATTGGACTGGGGATCAGGGGACTGCCGGAAAGACCAGGGGAGGACTAGGATCCAAGACTTTGTGGAAGATTCCCAAGCATCCTGGACTCTCCTTTGCTGAGGACTCTGTTCGAGAGACAATGCAGAGGCCTCCACAGTACAGCTGCTTTAGACTGTGCCATAAGATAAGGCCCAGGGGACAGAGGCTGAGCAGAATGGGCCCCAATGCCAGCCCAGCACCCCTGTTCAGCAAGATTGTGAAGCTGAGTGAAGAGCAGCACCCAGGGACCCTCAACAGACTTGGGATCAGACACCCACCTGTGAAGAAACACCTGGGCTGCTGCCGCTTGCTGCTCCCAACCGTGAGTGAGGTTATGCAGGTGAGTCAAAGGGACATCACTGCCAGACCAGGCTTTCCAGGGGGTGGAGGGGAGTGAGATGGACTGCTGCCAGGGAGGGCCCCTGTCTGGGAGTCTTCTTACAGCTCTGTTCTCTTGTGTGTCCCATGTTTGGACTGTGCCCCTTTCCCATAATAAAGTTTCTCTGTTTGTATGCGGTCTGGGCATACATGTGAGTGGGCACTCAAGCTGATTCAGTTGTTTGCCAACCATTGTTCAGCCAAAACATCTCAGCTGTGTTTGAGGAGAGGGCGAGGGGGACTATGGTTGACCCACCTGAGCTCTGGTGTCTTTAAAAAGCTCTACTTGGACCCTGCCTTGTAAGCAGAAACTTGGCAGCCAGTGGCCTTGGTGTCAGGGATGGGTCTTTTGCCAGCCCCTGAAGATCTGTCCAGGCTTATCCACACCGCAAGCCTTTGGAGAGTCACAGCCGCACCTGCTCAGGGACCCACAGAGTTAGCGGCTAATATTCTACCCACACCAGTGGCAGGCTGCCACTTGGAGCAAAACAGGACTTCCCTTGCCATCATAGCACTGGGCCCCAGAAATGAGAGCAGGGCGTTGTTCTCACCTGTGCACTCAGCACCTGGATCCTGTTGCTGACCCCGCCACAGAATCCCTGTATGATGCTGGGCAAGTCCTTTGAACCAAACTTCCTACAGGTGGTCACTGTACTCTTGCTCACTGGGCACCACTGTGATGCTCAGGGGGTCTGGTTCACAGAAGTGCTGAGGGCAATTGAAGTGAATGGGAGCCAGCTTTGGACCAAGGAGGCTAGCTAACTACCCATTTTCTGAGAAAGCAGGTCCCAGGTGTCTCCACTTGGACACCCCACATAAGTGGAAAATTCTGATCTTTATATACCCGGGTCTCAGCTCCTGACCTCTAGAACTGGGATATAGCTTTAGAGGGGGTGTCTGTTCCCGGCAGTAAAGCATCCAGAGGCTGTAGCCATAAGCTCCACTGAGCAGCGTGTGAGGAAAAGAATAATCTGGCCTCAGCACGGGGTTTGAACAATGTGCAGTGACTAAGCTCCTGGGCCCCATGCTTATCCGTGAGGGTGTCTCAGCCCTGACCCGTTGCTCTGTGAGTATGCACAGTCTATCTTGTGTACTGGGGCCCTACCCCTCTATGCCACTGAGATCCCCGACCTGAAAGGCAGTGGCAGACCCCACTAGCCAGACTTGGGGCGCACTGGCTGGCTGCATCTCTGCAGATGAGATGGCAGCTTTGCAGCACTAAGCACATTCCCCTTGGCGCCGGCAGTAGCAGCTGCAAGCCTCTGCTCCTCAGGGGAATGGGCCAAACCCAGCAGCACAGCAGCAGTAAATAGCTCATCATCAATCACGGCTCAGCCCAGGTTACCTGTACAGCCTCTTTGTGAAGGATGCATGGCCTGGGGAAGGGCAGGAGGGGACTCCTTCTGCTTCTTAGCCCCCTTTATGAGGGGAAGTGCATTCCCTCCTGCTCCTGCCATGCTGAGGTTGCATGGCCTGAAGACACTCTGGTGAAGGGGGAGCCATTCATTTGCAGGCTGCATAGCCCAGTCTTGTGTCCCTTGGTGCCCTAGACAGTGCTATGATAAATGGAGCCTGCGTTTAGGAAACACTTTTGTACCCAAAGAGCTCCCCAGGCACAGATGCGAGAGAGAGAGTTGTAATCCCAGTGCAAATGGCCAGAGATCTCAGCTTTGTATTTCCCTGAATTGAGCAGCAAATAAACACTAGTGTCTTTTGTGCCATGTCCTACTACAGCACTACATCCCTGACTGGAGACCAAAGTGGGCTGAAGAGAGGTGTCAAGAGAGCTCAGTCCCTGTTTTGCTACTGTTTCCCTATGGGACAAGTTCAGGCCCAGTACAGGCACCAGAGTAACCTGTGTCCCCTCCTGGGGGTGCCAGGTATGGCCTGTACCGCAGCTCCTTTGGAAGTGCCTGTCCTCTGTTAGCACCTGCCCTTGCTTGCTGCCAGAGATCTGTGTCCAGGCCACAGAGACAGAAAACAACTAAGCAGCACAGCATGGATGGGAGAAAGGTCATCAGTTACGTGCTTTACATTGTTGCTCCCTGTGAGGCACGGGAGCATCACCAGGGCCCCCAGGCAGGGGACACAGGATCTGCCTAGACCCCACATGTACACTGATCACCCCCATTGGTGCTCCGTGTGCATGGGCAGGAGAGGAGAGATGCCTGGTGGCACCAGGAAGCTGGGGCTGGGCGTGCGTGAGAAAGAGCAGGAGACAGGTTTGGGGGGTTGTTTGTGTTCCTGTGTGGGCAGGGCAGGCGAGTGGGTGTTGTCCCTCTGTGTGTGCGAAGGCGAGGGTGTGTTGTTCCTGTGTGGGGAAGGGTATGTTTGTGTGAGAGAAAGGAAGAGGGGGGTCATGCGCCCTGTGTTTGGGCAGGGCTGGAGGGTGTCACGGGGGAGGCAGCTGTTCTTGGGCAGGGCTGGAGGGTGTCACGGGGGAGGCAGCTGTTCTTGGGCAGGGAGGTGTTGAGGTGGAGGCGAAGGACCCCTTGCTGTGGGTGGGTGGGAGCAGGAGGGACTTGTAGGAGGCTGTGCCTCCCCAGGCTGAGGGTGAGGGGTGCTGTGCATGTGGGGAGGGAAATGTGCCTTGGGGAGGGTAGAGGCGTGTGGGTCTGTACATACTGCTGTGTGCCCCTGCCCAAGCCAACAGCAGTGCACTCGGTGTCCTGGTGAGCTCTGTCCTGTTCCCATGCGGGTGCAGTCCGAGGAGAGCCCAGCCCTGCCACCCAGCTCCAGACCAAGATAGTTGCTAGGTAGAAGAGAGAAGATTTATGTCCTCAGCTCCTCCTAGGGACACACGCGTGGCTGTCCTTTCTGGGCGATTAGCCCGGTGTTAGCAGCAGCCCCTCTCTGGGACCACAGCTCAGCACAGCGTGGAGGATGGATTTCTCGGATCTAACCCAGGCATCCTGCACCCTGGCAATGACACAGGGGCTTTGGGGAGGCAGAGGGTCGGTGCCTCCGAACCACAGACCAGCGTCACATGTGGCCAGTGCAGAAAAGCCCGCATGGGGGAGGGAGCTCTTCCCCCTCCCCAGCAAGAAGCTCTGGCCACAGGAATCCTCTTGTTAGCTCTTCCCATGCTTCAACTGTCTGCCTCCCTGGAAGCCTTGCCTCCCATCCTGGAAACACTGCTCCAGGCCCTGAGACACCTGCTCATGCTATGATCACTGCTTCCCTGGGTAGCTGCCCATAAGATGCTACTTACAGCTTTAATGAGCACCAGCTGGGTTGCTGAGCAAGCGACAATCCAGCAAGTCCTGCAGACAGGCAGGCATGGCTGGCAGGAGCCTGGTTCTGCAGCATCAAGCCCTCAGGTGAGGGCCCAGACAGAACCCACCAACCCTCACCACTTTGCAGACCTGGCTACAGGGAGGAATGGAGATTAATGCCAACCCCAGCAAACTGCTAGGCTCCTGGTGCTGCTGGGCACAGGTAAGGCATGGATTAAACATGGGATTTAACCCCTCTTCAGGAGTGATCAGGACCTGGGTCTATGAACTCCCAGCAATGGGAAGGATTATTGGCAGGCTGTGCCTGGCTGATTCCCTTTACATTCCTTAATTCTAGGGGTGCCAATAGACATGGGGATGGTGTGGAAAGGCTGCAGTAGCAAAGCCCTTTCTGTCGTCATGAATAATACAACACCAGCACTGCCTAGCTGGATCCATCGTAGGTAACACACTGCTGCTGTTTGACCTGGCGAGTGTTTGCCGCCATCCCCCTAGGAGAGACTCTGTGTGACCCATTGCTTGGCATTGACTGGTGTGGTCAGGACTGAGGCTCACTGGTTCAAGGGGATGAATGCTCCCAGTTAAAGTCACACTGATACCAGTTTAACTGCACCTAGTTTGGGGCCTGTTCTTGTTACTTCAGTCTAAAAATCCCACCTCTACCAGCACAAAAACCAGTGCATGAACCCAATGGCATGGCTGTACCACAGTGGGGAATGCAGACACACCCAGGCTAGCTTTCAGTGAGCCAGTGCAGGCAGTGGAAGAAGCCCAGGCACAGTGGCACAGAGCTCAGTGGGGGCAGGACTTACCTATGCAGTCATCTGACAGTCACCCTGCACAGACCTCCGTGCTGCTGCGGACAGACTGCTCCAAGCATCTGAGCAAGCTAGATCAAGCAGCATAGGCAGATATGAAGAGGCATTGATTGTCCCGGGGGGGCATCTACATGTGCATTAATGCACTTTAGTGAATGCACATTAAATCTAGTACTTTGCTAGTACTCCATTGTGAGGTACTGTACTAGGAAAATGCGCATTAGCCTGACTTAATGCACATTAACTAAAGTGAACACTTTTTACGTGCTGCTTAATGTTCAGTAGCCTATTTTAACGTGCATTAAGTAAAAAGCATGTTTTTTTATGTGATGCTTTAATGCACATTAAAATAGGCTACTGAACATTAAAGTGCACATGCAGACATGCCCAGGAGGGAGCTTAAATGAAGCAAAGCCTGAGAAATCGGGAAAGTGACTTGCCATCTCACAGTATATTAGTGGCAGAGTCAGGAACTAACCCAGATCTGAGTCCCAAGCCAGTGCCCTGGGCACCGACCTGACAAGAAGATGGTGTGCTTTGCTGAATAACACTTCTTGGTTCCAATGAAGTCTTACGGGGCTAATGCAGAAGGAATTTAGGCCAGAGATAGGGAATTAAATGCTCCTTTCTCCCTTCATTCGTGCCCTGATTCATGCTTGCAAAGGACCCTTGAACCAGCATGGGAGTGCAGAAATGAGATGATCCCTTAGCCTTCAAGGCAATGAAGAGGCTGCATCAGGCACTTCTGGATTGCACATTTATTTAATAAGTTGTAAAGACACCAACACATGCCGAGCATGAAAGAGGCGATTCAAACAAAGGAAATTACAAAGCCCTTAAGGATGCCCAGAGAGGCCCCATACAGAGACCAAGCCATCTTCAGGAGTTGGATCCCAAAGAGCCACCTGGAGCCCACAGCTCCCAGCATGCCTTGTTCCCCTTTGATCCCAGGAGCATAAGCTCAGAGTGAGAGATGCTGGGAACCGGGGTCTCCACAGGCCACCTCTCAGTGTCCAAGACACCCAGCTACAATCTCCTCCATTTTGATTAAACCAGGCAGCTGTTGCTCTCCCACTGGGTTCCCCAAGTAGATGCTCCCCGCATTAACTGGCTCCCCTGGCTAGGGAGAACCAGTAGGCCAGGCTGGGCGCATTTGCAGAGCAGTTCCCATGCAGACTCCCCAAGTGGAGTGAGGCCCTTGGTAAAGCCATTTGCCTGCTATTGCTGCAAAGGTGGGGACAGCAACCCCCCCCACCAGGCGAGAGGGGCATTCTCTGGGTACTGGGGAGGTGCTGATGACCCACAGAGGCTGCCCTGAGGCATGAAGGGATGCTACATTCAAGCCCTACCTCCCTCCTTGTTCACTACTGACCCCCCTCCCTTGACCCACCAGCCTCCATATAACAAAAGGGCTATCGGAAGACCCATCTGCTCATATGAAGCGATGGAGGTGCAGGGGCTGTTGGGTTCATTGCAGGCTCCTGGTCCAGCATTTGGCCTGTGCGCTAGGCAGAAGCTGTGCTGATGGGCTCCCCTGACACCGGGTGCCACCTCCTGACACAAACCACTTAGCTAGATGAGACCTCATGCAGGACATGGACCAATGGGCTTCCCTGCTCAGGGGCAGAGACTGGTGGGTCAAGAAGAAAGACTCCTCCCTACCACATTGCTACCCCAGGCTTGGCCCCATCATCATCCAGGAGAAGGAATAAAGCAGTCTGCAGACACACACACCTTTTGTGACCTCACACCTCTGCCCCATTTCTCTCTCTCCCCCCTCCCCCCACACACTCTTTCTCACCCCCCTGCATTTCCCCCTTCTCAGATCCTGCCTAGCTCCTCTCACCACCCTCCCGTTCCCCCTCCATGCCTTCTCCACTTGATTCTATCACCAGCATGGGCCTTATCCCAGCCCTCCACCCGCCAAGCTGTACTGACCAGTGGTGCTGGGCTGTGAGCTCTAGTGAGCCCCCAGTAGCATGCACCAGCCTCAGAAGAGCTGTGGAGCTGAGGCTATGGGGGCTGGCTGTGCCCCAGACATCAGATCAGGTTCTAGGGCAGGCTGGCCACCCCCTTATGGCCCAGGAACACCAGGGGTTGGGGGTGGGGGCTGTTTGGGGCTGGCTTCTTCCCCTCCAGCAGTAACAAAGCAGGTGCTCTCCTGGGTGGCAAGGACATGTACCCTTTCATGGTACCTTCTCTTATTGCCCTGACAGGTTGCTGGGCCAGTAGCACTCAGGGGATGTGTGTGTGTGCGCGCGCGTGCATGCATACATGCATCCAGTTTGTGTGCACACGATGTGATTATATCAGAGGGATATCTCCATATGCAAAGTGTGCACAGCAGTGTGCGCTGGGGGGAGGGGTGTTTGGGATGGTATTTGCATGTGCAGTATGCACGAAGAGGTGCACATGTGTGTGCATATACACATGGCAGATGTGGAGGAGCAGTTATATATGAACGTGTCAGAGGATGTATGGTGCTTGTGTGCACAATATATGTAAAGGGATGTATGCATGTGTGTCTGTTCACAGTGCATAAGTGGTTTTGCCTGTGTGGTGTGCATATGTTCATATGTGTTTCTACACGCACTGATGCATGTGGTCAGAGCATCTGTGTGCATATGTGGTATGTGCATGTGTATTCCACCAGCTGCTCTCTGTCCCCAGGACAGGCCTTTTTCTATGTTCCCCCAAAGCCGCACTGTCCCAGCTGAGTTCTGAATAGGAGGCCCGGTGCGTACTTGGGTTCTGCAGGCCTGTCAGACAGAGGGTACCATGGTGCGGGAGCTGTTAAGCATCCCCAGACATTGCCAGAGCACAGGACAGTGCTGGCTTGACTGCCTCTGCAGCATGGCACTGTGTGCATGACCCATGCTTCTCTGCAGAACCCTGCATCCACCTGGAAGGGGGACCTGTCACTTTGGGTGCAGGTCCTGGTCACAGCTGCCACTGAGGGCATGAACTGGTTGCTGCAAGGTCAGGAGCACATAGTCCTCACAGTCACCATGGCATTGCTTTGGTACCTCATTGCAGCCTCAGATTTCCCTCTGAGAGAGTGAAGACTCACAGCCAGCTCAGAGTGGCCAAAACAGCCACTACAACAACCACAAACAGAGGTCAGGCAGCACCAAGAGGTGGCCTGTCCCTGGGCTGAGGGACATTTGGCTTGGGAGTGTGCCCTAGGCAAGGAAGGGCCCAGTGCCTTCTGGGGACAAGGGAAAGAGAGGAAATTTCTGTGGAGAGATTGGGAATGCAAAACTGGAGTGGGGGGGGAGGGGCATGGACAGACATACACATACCCTGATGTAGCTCACTTCACTTGTATACCCATGTAAATGACACTGGGATAAGGAGTAGACAGAAGGGCAGCTATCATACAATAACTCAGACAGTAGGAACTATTACAGCACCTTGTGATTCATGGCAGGGGAGCAGGTAATAGCATATCTGCCTTGAGCAAAGAGCTACCCCAGGACAGGCCCAAACAGATGACATATACATAAGTGTCACTTATACCAGGAAAGATTTACCCCCAATTCTTTCGGAGATAATTCTCCACCAGTGAAATACAAGTTATACTGCTGTAAATGTGCCATCTCTCCCATCCAGATAGAAGTAACAGGTATGGGGGCACGTGTGTGAGACCAGGTGATAAATAGGATGTGTTTGTGCCTGGGAGAGGAAGTGCAAGACACAGTGAGTGTAGCAGCAAGACCATGCATGAAGGTGGTCAAGGCAGGAAGCAAGGCAGTGTATGCGAGGTGCTGTGTCTGGGTGTGTACATGCTGCTGCTGCTTTGTACAGTCAACAGGCTGTGTAAGAGCAGGTTGTGTGCATGTGCTGGTGCTGGTGTTTGCCTGACAGGGAGGAGACCTGCAGAGCACAGCTTGGCCTGCAAATAAGAGCCTTCTGCTGCCTCTGGCATTCCAGGGAAACCTGCCCACAGACAGCTCCCTTCTGCTGGGAAGGGGTGGAGGTGCCCCAGGCTGGAACACCGAGCAGGACACTTGGTTATCAACCCAGGAGCAGAGAAAGATGGGAGCTTCCAGCTCCTTTTAAGCCCCTGTCTAGACGCAGAAGCCTGGCACTAGATATTGGCTCAGACCTAGCCCCCTCAGAGAGCCCTTTGTTACACCCCAGTGCCTGGCACTGGTGGGAGAGGCAGGGGGCTGCTTCTGTTAACAGCCACAAGAACAGCCCTGCCAGGAGGACAAAAAAGGGACCACAGCAAGGAAACAGAGCCTCTGCTTGTGTTCATGTCCTTCAGGCCAGCTTTTCCTCTGGCCCTGCCTCAGCACTCCCTCACCCTTCTTCACATCACTCTCCTCCAGATACATATCCAAGCACCATCGCATGTGCGCACCCCCCCCCTCCCCCATCATCCAGAAAGAGCTAAAGAGGCACTGCGCTCTGTGTCTGCCCAAATGCCACAGGGACACCCTCCCCTCCACTCTCAGATGCCATTCTCCTCTCCCTCCACCTCCCTCTAGCTGTTTGTGTAGGCTCCAGCCCAGCAGGGCAGCATGGCAAGACATGGAACCTTGTGTACGGACTGCAGGCAAGTGCGGTGTGGGGGAGCCACATGGGTGCGCTGTGGCCATTAGCCAATCAAAAGGAACGGGGAATTTTAAAGGGCTGTCATCAGCCTGTCTACACAGCAAACGTCACGCTCCCTCCCCATTGCAGCCCTAGAATGGCAGCAGGTCCATAATAACACTTAGTACTACTTACATGCCACTTTTAATATGGGAGCTCAAAGCACTTAAATAGGAAGGGCAGATTCATCCCCACTTTTGCAGCATGGAAAACTGGCACAGTGAGGTGAAGCAACTCACCCAGCGAGTCCATGGCTAAGCCAGGGCTAGACCCCAGGGCCCCTGACCAACTCTCCCCTGCATGTATCAAAGCCTCACCCACCATTAAACAATCATCATCATATTGGCACCATGCCATCTGTCACAGTGTATGTGCTCCCCAGGGCATCCCTTTAAATCCTCAGCAGTAAAAACCAAAAGGGCCAGTGAATGCATCTGTCACTCACCAATGACAGTAGCTGGGCTGGCTGTTGATTGCTGTTCTGCTGCCCTCTCTCAAAGAGGAAGGGAACTGCTTCTGCATGGTTTCCATGAAGGGCTGTTAGGTGTTTAACTTGTGGTACACAGGGCTTGGCTGGCTGGTGTACACACAGTGCAGAGTGCAATTATTGACCCTGCCGGTTTGTGTCAGCTCTGTTGATTTCAGAAACTTCAATACACAAGGGAATGGAGGGGGTACTAAGCAGAGGACTAGGAGATCTAACAGTGGGCCAGACTGAGTTCAGTCCAATAAAGCATAATCCCTTCCAAATCAGCCACTGCAGGAGCAGAACCAATCAGCCTTCCTTTCTCCATCTGTGCCCAACGGTTCAGTTGGATGAAGTTCCAACTCCCTGCCAAATTCCCAAGTCCAGGTCCCTATCCCCACTTTGTCCTTCAGAGGCAGCAATGACCGCAGGGGGGAAACAAAACGAGTGAGAGGAAATTATGCCAGGGGATACAGCAGGGGGTTCACCCAGACAATGATGGCACAGACCAGACATGACAGATGGTGGCAGTGGTGGTGCAGGAGAGACCTGAAGGTGCCCTGTTGGTTGTGTATATATGTTCTATTATATATAATATAATGTACAGGATAATCTTAGAGATATATACGATGCGTGTGTGTGTGTGTGCGCACACGTGTGTGTGTGTGTGTGTGCATGTACAGTCAAGGCAGAGGGTGTCCTATAACAGGAAAAGTCTCACAGATCACAAGAGTATTATAAAAATAATAACCACCCCACTTTTGGTCACTCACGTGACTCCTGCCTTCAGCCTGCTGCTCCTTGATCAGGAGGCTCTGGGAGGGGAGGGCACAGTATTGGTTATATAGAGGCAGAGGGGCAGAGAGTGCTGGCTGGAGGATGACGGGCAGTTCTGGGGTGCTCCTCAGCCCCCCTCTCCCCTCCCCAGCATTGTGGTATGGAGGTTGATCAAGGTTGAGGCAGCAGAAGCAGAGGGAGAGCTCTGGGAAGGTGAGGCAGGCTCTCAGTCGTGATGGTGGACGGATACACAGACACACGCACGCACACGCAGGCAGGCAGGGGGTTGTGCTGCCACAGAGCACGCTGGCAAGGGATGGGGCAGGACAGGCCATCCTGCTCAGTCCTTCAGGTTGGCCTCTGAGACCCCCTGTGCCATGAGCTCAGCCAGGACATTGTCCAGGTAGTTGGGGTCAGGGTAGCCATGCCCGGTGAGGTTGGACCCAAACTCTGTCTTGTGGTGGATCTCGTTCCAGACCACAGTGTCGGACTCGCCTGTTGTGTTGGACGTGCCAATAGTGAAGATGAGCCGCCGGTCCCAGGCCACAATGAGGAGCTTCAGTACCTGCAGAGATGGGGGAAGGTGACATAACTGCAGGGCTGAGGCCCACCTCAGCCTGCCAACACAAGTCAAACACCTCCTGGCTTGGCAGGATTCCCTCAGAACCCAGCTATTCTCCCTCAGGGCCCAGCCGGTCCTCTCCAAGCAGGTGTTTGTTCTTTCCCCTGCCTGGCCAGGGCACCACAGGGAACATCATAGGGGCTTGCTCCCTGCTTGGTAGGGGCAGATCTTCCTCAGGACATTTCTAGTGCTTGAGAAGCATCTGTGCCACATCACAGCGGGTTTGACCCAGAGGAACAAGTACCTCTGCTAGGGAATGGCACCAGGACAGGAGCTCACACTGAGTATCCTCTGGAGCAGTGGACTCCAAATACAGTGCTTCCTTATGCAGGAGCATGGATACAACCCCTGCCTCAAGTCCTCTCCCTGACATGAAGCTGAGGCCCCTGCCCTGAGCTCTCTCCTTGTCTGGCACATTCTCAGAGTCCTCTAGGCCCAGATCCAGGTAAAGACAGTGTTACCAATGTGCCAAATGGCCAGATTCTGCACAGCCCTGATGTGATTTCTGTGAAGGTGGGGCTTGACACCTTGCAAGACCAAGCCTGAAGTTGAGGGCAAGAGGTCTGACACTCTGCCCCCTGGAAAGACCAGCCCAGGCAGGGGTTACTGAGGGGCTTCCATGACAGGAGCCTTCCCAGCATTCACATTGCATATGTGAGTTATATAACGCCACGTGCCAGCTGCTGGGTTCAGGGACACATTGTGAGGTTTCCACAGCAGCTCTGCCAACCCCTTTACCTGCTGCACAACAAGAACCACATACACTACAGAGGCTGTCAATCTCCACATAATAATTCCCCCATGTACCTCCTGAAGAGCGGGCTGGCTCTACATGAGGTTGCTATGCTGAAGGAGGAGGGAGCCACCCTCTGCAGAAGCCCACTCACCTTCCTGCCTTTCTCATTGTCGGGAAGGTAGCAGTGCCGTGGGAAGCCTCGTGCCGTGAACTTCTTCCCGGGGTTTGGGTGCTCTGGGCCCTGGCAGGGAACAAAGCAAGTCCTGCCATTTATACCACATCAAACCCAAAGGCAGCCCACCCATTCACCACCCCTCAAGCATGCTGCTTATGGGCACCAGCCACCAGAAGAGGCCAGGAGTGAGATTCATTAGCCAGCTATGACTTTGGGGCACAATGAGGACAGAAAGGCTGAGTAAGATCCTAGAACAGAGTCACTGAATGGGAGTCTCCCTGGCACAGATTAGGCATACAGGTGATGGGGCCTGCCACAGACCCATTAGTATGTCTACTGGGTGCTGCGTCTGGGGTATCACCCTGGCAGCCACTGGCAGAAACCCTGGCCTCTCATCAGTTGGTTTCATGGTTAAGAGCAATGAATTATGTTCAGCCCTATGGAGAATCTGCATAGAAGAGGGCAGTTCCCTGCTGGTCTGGCCTCATCCCTTCTACAGAGGAAGTTCCAATGGGAAACCCAGGAAAGCAGCGGTTCCTGGGCAGCTCACCTGGATCCCAGTGGGGATGTCATAGACAATGCGGATGGTTTTGCAGTCTGTGTAGCCCGGCAGTGAGTGGGGGATGATGTGGAACTCCATCTTCCCAGGGGGCTGGGTCCCGGTCTTCTCCCCATAGATAGCCTTACAGGTTGGGCACTGCAGGCTGCCATCCTGGATGCACAGGGGAGGTGGTGAGAGCAAAGGGGGAGAAACATTACCCACCCAGACAGAGACCTTCCCTGCCTCAGAAGGGACACCTGGAACATGCCTTTGGGCCCAGAGAACAGTTGCTCACACATATCCCATCCCAGCTGTGGAAACAGACAACAGAGTCACTGCCCAGTGTGGATACCTCCATGGCAGCAGTCACACTTCCCGGGATGCCAACTTCCCCCCATGGGGGCTGTTCATAGCTCAGGGCCAAACTCAGCCAGAGTGTGAGTTTGTTGAGCTGGTGTGAGCTTGTTGGGCTGTGCCAGGAATGGTTTGACCCACTATCTCCACTACAGGCCCAGTTCTGACTGGGAGAGACCCAGTGGGTTGGGGTGGGTGGGTGCAGTGACCAGGGAGGGGGAAGATCTGGAAATCAGGCTGGGCCTCAGATGGCCCCTTCATGTCACAATCATGTCCACTACCCAACAGGCCTCTCTCAGGGCAGGGTAGTGGCTCTGGTCCTCTGTGACACTCACCTTGTTGCCATTGTTGTACATGGCGACCAGACAGAGCAGGTGATACATGTGCCCACACTTGCCCAGCTTGCCCACCAGCTCTGGCTTCACTCCCTTGTGACTGAGGACGCCTTCGTAGCCAGACGAAGTGACCAGCCTCTCCATGCAGATGGTGCAGTCCTGCCAGGCAGACAGGATGGTGATCAATGCGCAGAAAAAGCTCCAACCAGTCTATGGGCTTCGCAGAGGCAGGGTGGCCCCAGTGCTTTTCCTCTGCCCCTGCCCCTGCCCCTGCCCCCAACCCTCTGCCCTTACCCTGCTGGCAGTTTTGCATCAGCTCCCTCTGGCCTGAGGAGCACCAGGCAGCTGATTTCAGGCTGCAATGGCTTCCCAGCTTCTGGGGACAGCTCCTTGGTCTGGCAAATCTGCCACCCACCTGGCCTGTCTCCCTCAATATCTATCTGCTTCTCCCAGTGTCCTTCCTCTCTTCCATTCATCCTCTCCCAATCCAGCTTTCTCTTTCCCTTTGTCCTCTCTCCATACACCTTCCCCTCCCTCTCCTAACACCCCCTTATCTCATAGCTGCAGCCCTGGCAGGGACCATTCAAGATGAGCAGCTACCTTTAACCTCATCTTGAATAGCATCAAGGAACTATCCATGTCTGCTGTAGCAAGCTCCCTGACTGGTCCAGGGACAGGACCACAGACAGAAATCCTGAACAGAGAGCAGAAGTCTCCAATTCCTCTTGTTCCAGCTGCACTACCTCTGCTTGCTTTGGGGCCACTGCACAGGGGTGCAAACAAAGTTAACACCCAGCTGGCCCTGGTTACCTGAGTGGGCCTGACTGCTAGACACCTAACTACTTTCAGTGGTCCAGTTGCCTGCATGGGTGCAGCTGCCTTCTTAGGCTTATAAGCATGCCTCTCTGGCTAGTCTTGGGTTGCTGACTTCTTGTTCTTGCCTGCTGGTTCCTAGGCTTCACCCTGCCTTCTGAACTCTTGTTCCAGACTTTACTCCAGACCCTTGTTTTCTGATAGCTGGCCCCTGGCTTGTGGCTTTAGTTTGGCAACTGTCCATGTTCTGGTCCTGGATGATTACAGCTGCCTGCTCTGGACCCCCAGGCTAGTGACTCCAGTCTGGATCCCTGCCTTCTGTTCCTATGCCCCATGCTTGCGGTTCTATCCAGAGTGATCACCTGTGTCTTGGGCCCTTACAGACCTTGACCTTCTGACCTGCCTGCTTCTGATCCCCTAATTCCTTTGGGGTCAAGGAGCAGCCCACATCCTAGCTCTACCCCTGGCAAGAAGTGAGAGGCTCAAGTACTTGGCCCTGTGGGGCTGTCAGGTGAAAGAGTGCCCCTACCCACTGGCTCCCTCCAACCCTGGTGTCACGCGAGAATGTGGCAGACAGGAATGAAAGCATCCCTCACTGAGGCTCACAGCAAGCCCATGCTGCAAATCCAGGCTCCCATCTCCTCGCACACTACCCTGATTAACCTTAACTCTGCCCTACCAGGACTGCAAACCTTATGTTTTCCCATTATACCAAGCATCTAACAGGGACAGTGGCAGGATGGGCAGCATTAGGAAGGTGTGTGCATGACAGGAAGGCTGGTGCTCAGTATGGGGGTGCTAGAAGCCTGGCACTTCTTGGGGGCAGTTAAGGGTATAGAGTATGGCAGTGGTTCATGGGGGGGGGGGGGGGGTATGTGGGAAAGGCTACAATATGGTGGGGTCCTTAGTGGTGCAGCTTCATGCCAGGAGTGTTATGAGTGTAGCTGCCTTCCCTGAGCTTTAGGTTGACCCAGGTAATCATAAGCACTTAGGCTGTCCCTCAGATGAGTTGGGTCCAGGTTGCCTTAGGAAACTGTAGAAAACCAAAGTGCCACCATCAACCCTGAGGGCCCTTGATGTGAGCTGGGACCAGGCACTCACCTCATCAGGTGGGTTCTTCACCTTCTGGATGTAACGGCGCACCACATCTTCAGGGTTCTTGCCTGCCATGGGGAGAAACACAGTTGGATCACATCTGGAAAGCGCCAGTCTCAGTTTGACTCCAGGCTGGACTGACCTCTGTCAGGGGGGCAGCAAAAGAGGAGGCTAGGATGGGTGGAAAGAGAACAGGTCTGCCTCATGCCCCTGAGCTGGAAGGAGGAGATGGGATCCTACAGGTCAGGGTTGGGGTATGTCAACCCACCTCTGTGGGATCAGCTGGGGTGTCCTCTATTAACCCTCCCCATCAGCTCTACAGAGTCTGCTGCTAGGCAGTGACCACAGTGACTCCAGGATGGGGTCCCAGCCCCAGCCCTGCCTGCTAGGTAGAAGTCAGACATTCTCTCTTTGTGCCAATGGGTTTTATCTCTGGAGAGAATTATGATTCAATTCCCCAGCCAGACTAATGCAGAACTGTGCTCCTAGTAGCTGCATATAGATTACAGCTATGGGGCTGGGATCCCCCAGGACAGGCACTGCAGTGACAGACATAGCCTGAATAAGATGTGGGTCATGCAGTGTAAATTTAACCAAGCTGCTGCTTCCCATCCCCCAGCCTCCCAGCAGCATCACTCAAGTAGACTAAAACCAAGCAAGCAATTTCTTAAAAGCTGCCTTTTTCCCTTGCATGTGACTAGCCTCCTGAAACACTTCCTCCCACCAGCTTCCTGGGGCTACTCAGAATCTCCATGATGTCAGTGGCATTCAGCATATATGACTGGTTACCTAGATCACATGGTACCAATGACCTAACCCTAATAAACAGGAACAAGAGCCAGCGGTCCATTGTGGGAAGTAGATTCTCTTGGAGCTCAGGGCATGTATGGGGGGAGGTGGTCCACTGCTTGCTGTTATTGGTCTACTGAGCCTTTGATCCCAATGGCAGAGGTCAGTTCATCTTGGTGCCCTAGTGCATTTTGCCATGGACCACAGTGTGAATCCAAAGGGCAAATGCCCTGTAGCCCATGCACTGGGGGGACTAGAATTGGGACTTCCCAGACAACTGCTCTGGGAATCAGTTCAAGAAGCAGTGTCTATGTCTCAGTTTCCCTCTGTAAATTAGGGGTAATATTCCTTCTTCCCTCCCACCCTTTCTCTACCTTGTCTATTTTGATTGACTCAGTATATGTCTGCCTGGTAGCCATGCTGCTGGGGCCACTGGGATGCTGCCTCCATGCCATGTTGGGGGTGGGTCAATCCACAGCCCCTTTGCTGTGATCTGAGTGTAAGGACATTCTTTACAGAATTTAAGGCCAGAAGGACAATTATATCCTCTGGCCTCCTGGATAACAGCAGCCACTGAATTTCACCCAACAGTCCTATGTTGAGCCCAATAACTCATGCATAGCTAACATCTCCTCCAGAAAGGCAGCTAGTGGGTGTTTGGAGATAGCTCATGATGAAGAATTCACCACTTTCTGTGGAAGCTTGTCCTAATGGCCAATCAACCTGGATGTTACAAAGAGATATGCCTTGCCTCTAGCTAGGAAGTGTCTGGCTTCAGCTTCCAGCCATTGGCTTTTGTTCTGTTTTTTTTCTGCTAGACTAAGTAGCTTGTTAGTGCCTGGCATTTGCCCCCCAGAACAGTGCTGGTGCACTCTGATCACGTCAATAAACTAAGTGGACAGAGTTCTTTAAGTCTTTCGCTGTGGGACACTTCCTTTAAATTATTTTCCTTCTGAAAGAACAGCAGTGCTGGGGGAAATCATTGTAAAGAGATCCTATTAGGGCCTGGTTTGGGGTGCTGCTGTGTCCCCCAACCAGTTCCCTGAACATAGCCTGTACTTCAAAAAGGAGTTGGGCACTAAGTCCCTTAAAAAGTCAGGGCCAAGGCTAGGTGTCTTTCTGGGAAATCAATGGGAACAAAGGGGAAACAGCAGTTGGGTATCTGAATCCCTTAATATTTGACAGTGTCAAACTACATGAGGGCCCTTGGATCCCATGGAGCCTTTTCTGCACATAACATCCCACATCCTTTACTGCCTAGTCCCAGATAGTTGTTTCATGAGGAGTCTCCCAGGTGGCACTGTGACTACATGGCTACAGGACTGGAAAGGGAAGTTCTCTGGCCACGACCCTGGTCTGGGATGGGAAACCCAAGCAAGTGGGTGCAGTGGTTGGTTAACATCTGCATTCAAATCCTACTGAAGCCTGCTAATGCCTCTGGGGTTCTTAGAGGGCTGCTGTCTCTTTTAAAAGGCCCTCATGTAGTTTGACACTGTCTCCCAGATGCTGCTGTGGGGTAAGGAGAGGCTTGTTAGCAGGGCTATGTGAGGAGGATCAGCTGGGCTGAAATAGCAGGGGCAAGCTGTGGGGCCAGAGTGACGTGCTTCTGCAGAGCAGGGTGGAGAAAGCAACCAGGCCTGGCTCCAGTTCTCAGCCCTGGGCTGTCATAAGACTTGCCCTTCAGCCAGGCTTTGCTACAAGCTCCTGGCTGTGTCCCACCCTGTGGAGCCCCAGGGTTGCCTGAGGGCAGGTCGGCCACTGCCTGGGGCCATGTGGAGCAGGGAGGCTGCCTCTTACTCTTTTTGAGGTGTTTCTTCTTGGTTTTCCTGCAGATGCCATTGATCCCAGGCACTGGCTTGATGTCACTCTTGCTCACCGGTGGAGGGTGCAGGATGGGCTTTGGGGCTCGGGTCAGGCACACAGGCAGCCCGGCAGCACACATCAAAATGCCTGTCATCCCTAGGCCATGGTGAGAGAACCCCAGAGTCAGACAGGGTGAAAACAAATACACTTACAGGGGCACTGTGATTGCCTCCTGAGTTGGCTTTAGCCACACAATCTCCTCATCACACTCCATGTGTAGTGGGGGTACCTCCAGCAGTGAAGCACTGACTCCCAGGCCTGAAGGGCATACTGGGCTCAGTACGCCCTTCAGGCCAGAGAGCCTGCACTTCCCTGCTGGGAGTACCACCCCTTTGGATGGCACATGATGAGGAGATTGTACCAGCCGTAGCTAAGCCCTCCTCTCTGCTTCCATCCAACCTCACCCACCCCACTGGCTCACCCACTCATCTGGCTGGCTTATCTACCTGGACATCTACCAGATCCAATCAGCATGCTAAATAGGCCCCACCTTACTGGGTGATGTGATGTCTTGCCACTCTTACCTGCCAGTGCAGGGTGGACTGGTCCAGTCCCATTCAGGTTCTTGACTGGGAGGGCAGGAACCCTGAAGCAGAGACAAAAGAAGTTCAGAAAAGGGGTTTAACATTCTGGGGGAGCTTCATGGAAGACCTTTGTGTAGAGAGCTAACTGAGGGTGTCTGCCCCTTGGCAAGGCAGGCAGAGAGACCATTTCTTCCTTATATCCTCAGCTCCAGCATTATAGACTCTTGTGCCACTGGTGATGGGCCCACAGCACACATTGTCCCTGATTGTCCCAGCACACATTCCTGGTGAGCTGTAATGGCATTCTGGCCTAATCCTGAAATGTGGATACAGTACTGGCTCCACTGCTCCTGTCCAGCTGGCAGCAGTGCCCTGCCCAGCACCCAGCCATGAGCAAGTCTCTGGGTAATAGGGAGATGTGGAGTGAGGAGGGAAGCAGGTGGCTCTGGGGTCAGCTGTACCAGCTGATGGACCCACTGATGCCTGAAGCTGGGGATCCTCTGTTGAGTGGGAACCCAGGAATGGAAGCAGAGGGGAGGGTGAGGCTGCAGCACAAATGGCAGAGACAGCAGGACCTCCCCAAAAATTGCCTGAGGGCCAGAGCTCTTAGAGAATCTGTGCACTAGGGCTCCACACTGGGCCAGGGGAGTCTGGAGAGCTGTGACCCCAACCTGCCAAAGTGTAGCAGAGCAGCTCCACACCCGAGGCAGCCATGATGCATGGGCTGGGTGTCACGGTGCCCCTCGCAGCAATGCATCCAGCTGCCACTATGAATGCAGCTATATTTGCACCCCCTCACAAAAACAGCATCTGGCTGGGGTTGCTCCCCGTCACCCCCTCAGTTACGCTACTGCCAACCCACAGCCCCTCAGCACAGTTCCTTCTTGGTTGAAAGGTGCTAATGCCATGAGATGGGACCCTGGGCTTTGCCACAATGCAGCCTGTGCCCATCAGGTGCCTGTTTCCTTTCTGCACACTCCCTGCATGTAAGCCCTGTGGATGGAAAGGCCCCACTACATGACAACCCCATTGAGGGGTACCTGCCTGCTGATACCTACTTATCTTCTACTGGCCACAGAACACTGCTCCACAGGCCTGATACCCCAGTTAGTAGGCATGTTTCTCACTCTCTCCAGCCCCTTCCTGCTGCCTGTGCCAGGTTCATAGTTTAGGCAAGGTGGGGTAGCTCAGGCTGTAGTCCCTCTGAAAGCATCAGGCTAACAGGCAGTGGCAGGCTAGGCATGGATCTGAGTGAGGCACAGCAGGAGCTCAGTTGGGCATGATGAAGCTGGCAGCAGCTGAGACTGAGAGTCTGACCTCCTGGTGGGTACTAAGTGCTTTCCCAGGTACTTGTTCAATCAAGCCCTGTGCTTGAGCATGTTCAATAGTGCTTAGGCCTTGAGGCTGGGCTGGAAGTCAGTGAGCTTAGTTCTGATCCCTGTGGTGTCAGCAGGTAAAAGAGCTCCCTAGGCTAGGACTGCCCCTCAGGGCAGGAGATCCCCCATGCTACCTGTGGCCTTGTCATACTGTCATGCACAAGGGAAGAGGAGAGGAGGCATGTTCCTTTGCTCAGAGGGTCTCATAACCAGCAACAGCAGGACACAAGGCAGAAACATGTGCCCAGACCTCTGGGACTAAGGTAGGAGGGGAGCTTGGGGTCAGCAAAGGTGGGGGAGGCCAGAGCTGGAGAAGCACGTAAGCATTGGCCAGGCTGAGCAGAGGATGGGGGCTGGAAGTGTTTGGGATGCTGCACAGCTGGATAGAGACTTTGGCAAAGCTGGGAGGTGACAGAACCCAGCCAGTGAAAGAGGGACTGGGTGGTAACTCAGAATTGGGGTGCACTGAGAAAGCTGTGTGGAAGGGTTATCTGGCTGGTTCAGTGCTCTGAACATGAGACCTACTATCTCAGTGCCACTGCCCGCTCATATCCCAGGGTCCATCCTACTCTGGCATCCCCTGGTACAGGGCATTTGAATGCAGCTCTCAGTTCCTTCTGCTAGGATCCACAGGTGTGTGAGGGGAACAGTCCCTGTTCCTTGCTGCCCAGGGTGAGCACAGGCAACCAGAGGGGCACATGCTCAGTCTGGAATGGCAAGGGCTTGCCCTGCTGCTGCTGCAGAGCACTGCAGTGTTGGAAGAGAGTGAATGCTGCACTGGCTCCCTGCCACCCTGCACTCATGGCTCTCCAGCCGTCGCCATCAGAGATGCAGGGAGCTGAAAGGAGCCGATCAGTCTGCAGTGATCCTCGCCACATGAGACACATGCACATGCTCTACATGCACACACATGTGCACATATGCACATACACACATATACATAATCTCTCTGGGAAAGAACTCACACATGCTTTCATAACAGAGACACATATAAAGACACACATGCATGCACTGGGAACAGAGGCAAAAGGTCACATACAAAGCTCTTCCTCCCCTCCCCCCTACACAGAAAGTACTGGTACATATACACATACACTCCCATGGCATATGCACACTTGCATGACACACATGCACTATCAGACCAGATCACAGACTGTGAAACAGTGATGGTAAATCTCTATCACCTGCACTGCTTACATATGAGCAAGCCAAGACGGACGATACACTGCAGGGATGGAACCTCTTCCCAGATGGCAACTAGATGAAAAGGCCCTTTCCCAGCACTAGTTTCTTGCTGCTGAGGCTGGTCTAGAGAGATGGGTTTGAACCAAACCCCACAACACACAGAGAACTGAACTGTTTACATAGGAGAGGGCATTTGGATCCAGGTTCAGATCCCAATCTGTCACCAGTGCACATATGAATACACACACACACACACGAAGCGGCAGGTGGCCTGTGCAGAGCAAAAATACCCACTCATAGCCATGGGGCAGCCCTTCCCACCCTCCTTCACTCTGTCTACACCTGGGATCCCAAACCCCTGACTGTTGGATTTGTGCTATCAGAAAACATAGCCCTTTGCACCTCATCTATTCTGTCTAATCCAGAGTTGCCCAACCTTTTGCCCCATGGGCTAGATGGGCAGTAGCAAAACCACCTGTGGGATAAATCTGGCCAGGGGGTTTGATCCAGTACATGAGGCCAGTACAGCAGGGGCCCTATCTGGCCATGGAGGGGTATGCAGCCTGACCCTGATCCATATGCCTGGAAGCTGTGCCTGTAGCATGGGGAGTGGGTTGGCCATGATCCAGACATGAGGCAGAGCGACCCCAATCAGGAGGCAGGGGGGACAGAGGTGGAGCATCCCAGTTCTGATCTGGACAGGTAGGGTGGGTTGAGGGGTGGCAGGCGGCAGCTCAGCCTGATCCAGATGGGCAGGGTCTGGGCCTGGCCCTCATCCCACTTTGCAGCAGTGGCCCAGGTGGGGCTGGATCCAGCTGCACAGAGCTTTCACCACTCCCCTGCCACCAAATCTTCTGACCTGTGGGAATCCCCACGGGCTGGTTGCCATGGCTCTGCAGGCTGGATTTGGCCTACTGGCCAGAGGTTGAGCACTCCTGTTCTAATCTATCCTTTCCTACCTGTCTCAGGCATTTCCAAGGCCTTTAACCGCAGTACCTAAGCACCACACATAGTTGAAGCAATTTCTGACCCTAAGTATCTTTCCTTCCCTCTCCATCTTCCTTTGGCTGCCAGTTGCTTCTACCAGTGTTTTTAGGGACTTTGTTGCCTAGGACGCTCTTTATGCAAGAGGTTTCAGACCGGTTGGGATTCCATCTGGTCCTATCCACTAATGAGGCCAGCTCCACCTGCTTCTCCCTCGTATTGAGTCCTAGCTGGAGTTTCTTTTGGTTCAATGAAGCACAGCTGCTTCAGGCTCAGGGGCAGCACCATACCAACCTTTCCAAAGCCTGCAAGTTAGCACCAGTACTTTGAATCAGTAGCTCGGATGTGGGGAGAGAACCCAGGCAATTGGCATCACATGGGCATGTTTGCTGTGTTGGCCTTTATTCCTTGGGAGATGCTGTCCCAACTGCTGCTTACAGGGGATGGTTTAAGTGCAAGCCCAGGAAGAGGATGATGCAGTAACTCATCCTGAAGGTGGTGGATCATGGGAAATGGTCCCTTTTCTGAAAGCCTCTGTCTTTTCAGTGTAGATACTGTTCCTCACCCCACAGCAACTTATGCACCCTGATGTGGTGAGTGGTGGTAGCAGGAGCCCTAGGCACTGTGGCACTGGGATGATATGTGGTCTGGTACCATCAGCTGAAAGCCCAGTGAGAGTTCAGTTAAGTTCCTCAAAGCACTGGCCACACCCAGCCTGCACCACTTCTTAGCTTACTTAGGAGAAGGATGCTCTTCTTTTAGTCAATCATTTCATCCAGGTTATAGGGATCTTGGGATGTGATGGCAGACTGGCTCTAGAAGCATGAGTGCTGAATGTTGCCACCAGTCGACCCAGCTTTAAGATGGTACCTGGACAGCAAGGCTGGGGAGTCTGAGGTGTTCAGGTGTGCTGTTGGCTACAGAAACAGGCATGTCTTAACCATGTTAGCCTGATGGGATGCCAGGTGTGGTTCGATCTTGATTTGCTTAATGGGGCATCTTGGTGCCCGTGGATAATGCAGTAGTGGAGGAGGAGACAGAGGGATGTGTACCATTTGTACCCTATGGTGACTCAAACTCCTGAAGGCTTGCCTCTACATGGACCAGGGAAAATATTGAGCCTTGCAGTACCCTGTGCCATAAGTCTCTGAGGGTGGATGTAGAGGGGTCCATCCTACCCTACTAGGATCTGACAGCAATGAGCCTGCAGCTGTCCAGCTTATGCCGCCTGGGTCCCTTATGTTTGAGATCTGAACTGTCTGAGCAATGGCATCAAAAGTCACTGAGGCTCTAGCAGCACCAGCACAAGGGGGTCCCCCTTGGCTGAGGCCACAGGGAGAATGGCCACCAGCCCCTGCCTGGCTGTCTCTGATCCAAAACCTGCCTCAGAGGACCATGATACTACACAGTGAGAGGTGTTACTGCGTCACCACACCTCTGTCTTCACAATAACCCCTGGGAGAGCAATGTGGGAAGCCAGGCAGCAGCTGGGGAGGCTGCTGGTATTTGGGGGCAGCCTCCCGGAGTACTGTACTCCTTACAGAAGCTGCTCCTCCCTTTCCAGAATAAGGCCTGCCTGGGGCAGGGGTCAGCTCCACAGCTGCCGGGCCACATGTTTTGCAGCACTTCCTAGGCTCCTGCTTGGCTTCACTAACCCAAATTCCAGCAACCAAATGCTGCTCTCATTTCTGCCTTCCATGCATCTGGCCCACTTGGGAGTCTCCTACAGGAAGATCTCTGGGAGGTGGCACACAACTGTCCTTGCTCCCATCCCACAGCGGGTAGACTGTGAGCCACAGATGGTGAGGCCCATATAGTTACAGACAGATGAAGGCCTAGTAGGATTCTGGGTTTTGCCTGCATGCAGATAGGAGTTAGGCACCCAAGCACTCCCCGCAGGCACCTGTGGGCAGCAGTAGACACCTAAAACACCTTTAAAACACCCCCCTTAATGAGTCACCTAGTGAGTAAATGTCAAGACTAGCAACTGAACACCACTGCCCAGACCTCTCTCTTCTCCACTTGCTGCATGCCCATCTCTGACAGCTGCTGTCACAGAAATGATGAGAAGGACCTTTATTCCCATAGGATCTTAGCAACAGATCTGGGTTCAGGTCTGAAGGTGCAGCTCAAATACTTCTAATAAACCAAGTAAGGACCATGCAGCCCAGACATCCCAACCTGAGAGGAAGTCTGAATGCTGTGACCCCCACCCCTCCCACGCCAAGCTCAGAAGCACTGCAACCAGGCGACTGCCATGACCTGGAAGAGGTTAGCTCTGACGCTATCCTGGTGGGAGTACATGAGAAGCTTGGCCGTCCTGCTGGCTCCTGCCAGCCTGGCCTCTGCTCACAGCTCTGAGCCGGGGAATGTAAACAGCAAGCGAGTCCAACACAATCCTGCTGACCTCCTATTATGTATAAAACAAAACAGCTGCCATGCAACTCGGGGAATTTCCATGGTGTGTTTCCACTGCCCTCCCCTTGGGATCGCACAGTCCACGAGGGGAAGGCCCCTGTGATCAGGGTAGGGCTGTCAAGGGGGAGTGAGTAGGGGTGGGAAGGCATTCATCTTCTCTGGATGGAGGGGAGTTTTTCGAGCACCACAAAACTCAGTTGTAACAATCTGCTCGGCGCACATTTCCTGCACTGCAGAAACCAGCACAGCGATTCAACCCGGCGAGCCAATATCGTGGGGTTAGTAGGCCCTGGTTGTTACTAAGTTACACGCTGTGGCCGCTCAAAATATCAGGGCTACACTGGATGCGCCATGTTTTTGAAAGACCGCTGTCACTTGAGCACCGGGGGAATTGTGCTCGCCAAACGTGAAGGCTGGAAGGGGCAGTGGAGCAGCAAGGGCCGTGCCATGGGCCCAGCTGGTGACATTTTCCTAACGTAAAAGCATCAGCCAGGTTTTCCAGAGTGACATGTTGGACCAGCCCCAAATTTCCCAATTTTTTTTTTTTTTAATGGAAAATTGGGGGTTGGAGCAAACAAGGCTGTTCATGAAGAGAGTCTGCTTTCTCTGAAAATGCTCCGTCTCCTGTCAGGAAGCCAAACACCTGAGCGCTGAACTGTTTGGGTTCGGAAATAGGTCGACGGGGCCTCGTGGAAAATACGGTTCAGGTTCCTCACGTGCCTCAGTGGGGCAGGCTCCCTGGCCTGTCTACATCTCCCACAATGCACCAGGGCCAGGGACTCCCATCATAGGTAGGAATCCCACACTGCATTGTGGCCATTATAGTGGACCTCGGAGCTAACACTAGAGAGAGAGCAGGAGGCATCTGAAGTACCAGTCCCATAAGGGGCTACACAGCGGTATTACCTGAAAATATTTCAGTATTTGAGTTGATGGAGTTTATGGCCCAATTCCCCGCCCCCCCCCCAAAAAAAAACAACACCACAAGGTTTTTCTCCCCCCGTCAATCATACGGTAAATTAGGGTGCCCAAACAGAAGCGGCCCGATCCCAAGATGTTTCAGGATCACTGCGAAGGTGCCTCAAGCTGCACCCTGATCGACCTGAAAGGCCCGCCAGCTCTTGCCCTGCGCGCTGAGTCCTTTGCGCGGTTTTAAAGGAAATGCATGAGTTGCTTAGTGGACGCTCCTCCGCAGGGAGTAGGAATACTGGAAGCAGGACTTTTCTTTCCTGTGCAGTGGTTTTCATTCGATTTTATAACTGGGAAGGTAAATGATTATTTGTGTTTGTTTGGACTGACACATTTCTCAGAAGGCGTCTAGATACAGACGCTGCGAGTGAAGCAGACCAGAACCAGGAGGCGATGCTGCCTGCACCCGGGGGGCCCAGGGGAGAGAAATACAAAGAACAAACGGCACCACGGCCTGGGGAAGTCACTGAGCTTTGCTCTGTTCAGGCAGTTTTTGAGTGTGAACCTGGGAGCAAGCTCCTCATTTCTGGGGCATGGGGGGAAAATAAGGTTTGATTGCCCCATATCCACTTGCTCCACAAAGCCCTGGGACAGCTGGGCCTGGATGTAGGCAATTGCCTTTTCCAAAGTCTCCCGGTGGATTCAGCCCAG
Source organism: Alligator mississippiensis (assembly GCF_030867095.1). Lineage (NCBI taxonomy): Eukaryota > Metazoa > Chordata > Crocodylia > Alligatoridae > Alligator > Alligator mississippiensis. The sequence goes on from NC_081833.1 coordinate 26,161,407, forward strand.
TCTTCTCTCCCTCCCTCCAGCTCCATTGCAGTGATAGATGCCAGCAGCATCAGCCCCTGTGGTAAACATATGCTGGCGAGCGGAGCCTGGGCCATCTGCTCTTTACCTCATTCTGAGGAGACATTTCATAATCCCAGCAGGAAGGAGCAGCAGCAGGGAGATTCAGATGGGCTGATTCCCCCTTTGCTCTCCTGTGCAATGGGCCAAAGATGCTCTCCCTTCCCCTCCTGCAGGTGTCAGATAGGAGCAGGGTCCCCTTTGCCCCTGTAGTCTGCAGGGGGCTTTGCAGATGGTCCCTCCTTGCCACCCAGCTCTGTTATGCTGGTACGTGAGCTCTCTTGATTCCCTCCCACCCTGATCTGCGGCATTCCTTGCTGATTCAGCCCCAGGCCCAGTGCCACTGTGTTAATGTCCCTCAGTCCTGGCCAAAAGATGTCCTTATACTTCCCCCCCTGCATGGCACACACCGCTCTGCCAGTGCATTGGCTATGCCAACCCTGTTCCTTCCCCACTCTGCCAGAGAACCCCAGTCTCATGCTGCTATGAACCTCTTACGCTCACAAACGTGCCAATACACACAGTCCTTACACCTTAGTACAACACAGCTTCAGCCCCTGCCCAGTACACAGCTTTGCCAATGCCCCTTCTTTCACAACCACCCCCACTCACACATCCTGGCTCTGCCAGGCTTTTCTCTTTCAAAATCTACTGCAGCATTTCTCCTTGGACAGACGGAGCCATGCTGTTCATATCCAGGGCTGGACTGAAAACTCCCACCAATCATAGCATAGGACACTCAAATGTCAGGGGAATCCAAACCTACAGCAGCCAGCCACCCTTCTCTTCTACTCCTGTCCTCAGACCCATGCTGCCAGCTATCAGACCTACTCTCCAGTTATTTCCTTTGATGTGCCATCCTCACTGCCTCTCCCCCTTGGTGGATCTGGTCCTTCTCCTTCTTACTAAGCAGCAGCCTCCTATTGCATTAGCTAGGCAAGCTGTCCCTCCTTTCCAGCTGCTTTTCTAGCCCCCAAGGACTCCTCTTGCCTGTGAAAAGCCTGGACACTCAGAGAAACAGCTGGAGTCAAGCAGGAAAGACCTACCACCTGCTCTCACAACAGTCCACCAGCAATTGCACCATGAACCACAGTACGGGAGTCACTGCTCTAGAATAAGGAAGGCCTGTAAGGCCCAAGCTAAGGTAAACACAGAAGAAGAAGAGCAACTAGGCTGGACTACCTTTCTCTACCATAGAAAAACAGCCCCCACGAGGGCTTGTTGACTTTCACTGTTAGAGTTGTTTTTTGCACAATATTGCTGCTGACACACACACACACACACACACACACACACACACACACACACACGTGCGTGCATTCACCATGCACATGGGCAGATCTAGGATCTTGAAAAACAGGGTTCAGCCGGTGTGGCACATCTTCACACATAATACAACACACATTTTTCTCCTGTTAAAGAGAAAGTAGGAGTCTTACTAATGTGCTAGGGGCCTCACAATATATTATACAGTTTAAGATCAAAGCAAAAATAAATATAACTTTATTGGAATGTGCACTAATTTGCTGGAAAACTTATTTAATTTAAAAACACAAGAAACGAGGCAAAAGATAGTCAAAATAATCAAAAAATTTTGTTCCATTAGCCCTGAAGTCATTACAGTTAAGTGTACATCTATCATGCAGATTTGCAAAACAAAATCTAGAGTGTCTTGATAATGTCTCCAATGCTTCAGTCAGTCATTTGTACACCTGAATTAATATTACCACACCTAAATTAAGATTTTTAGCTACAGCTAATAAAGCAGCTTGTGAAACAGAAGAGAGACATTACCAGGAATGACTAACAGACATCAAAATTGCAGAAAATAAGATAGTTTGAATAGTAGACTATCAAGACCATTAAAAAGGAGGGATTGTCATTAACACCTGGGGACCGAAGAGAGAGTATCAGGAATCAAGTAGATGATAATGAGCTATAAAGTCAATTGACCACCCTCAGTACTCCTGAACAGAAATGTGCTGCCCTTTCCAGGCAGTTGGTTTTAAAGTCTGGGTGGAGCAGGACTCAAAGGGGAGTGCAACGGCACTGCTGCACCCCCAACTCTGCTGCTGCATGCACACACACAAGCACACAGAGAGATTGGCCCTCAATCCTCCAGACACCATGGTTTGTATAAACCTCTTGGACTTGACAAAGTTACTATAGCAGCAAGAGGCCAGTTCAGTGCTAGAGCTAGCACTCTTGAACTCAGCAGCTGTCCAACAGGTATAAATTAGGCCTGTTATGACTTCATCCAAAGAATGAAAACAGTAATGATATAGGCCTGATTCTGCCTCCAGTGAGGTCAATGGTGAGTGACAGCAGGTGGCACCAAACACTGTTGAGAAACTCAGATGCTGCATGGGTAGCCAGTCCTTGACCTGACATCACTGTCAGGGCACAAAGGCATCATGACCAGCATTTCTGGGCTCTGGTGAGTTTGCAGCAGGAAGCTCACATTGAAAACCAAGTGTTTGCTAATGTCCTGTGCACAATCCTGGGAGTTGCTGAGCATCTCCTCAGCTCCCATTGACAGTAGTGAGCATCCTCCAGTGCCCTGCGCTACATGTCACCATTCACACCAGTGCTTATGGGTGGAAAATGACACCTTCTCAATCCAGTTATGTTCTGCATCCACTTGTTCTTGGGTGAAAATCAGAGCTCAGTGAGTGTGGGAAGCCCCCAGCACCAAGAAGGGAGGAGTTCTCCAAGTTTACCAATAGGTTTCTTGTTCTGGTGCCTCAGGGCACTAGCATGGCCTGCTGGCACCTGAACTAACACCCTCCATTCATCTTACTGTGTGCACAGGCAGGGAGGGTGGAGGAGCTAGAAGCTTCAGTCTGAACTACCTGGCCAGGCATACCAGCAAATGTCAGCAGCCTTGGTTTCCTCTAGTTTCCTCCTCTTGGTTTCCTGACTTTGCTGATCAGCCAGACTGGGTTTGTATTTCTGTAAGGTCAGCAAAGATGTTCAATAACTGTCCAGAAACTTTGTTACAATAGACTTTTCCTATGGGACTTCACAATGCGAACACTGGCTAAGCTTAAACCCCTGAGAACTTGGTTAGAAAGTGTTAAGATGCACACCACATCCATGCAGCTTCCTCTCACGTATACCTGTGGAAATGTCCATTACTTCCACTGCAATTACATCAGTGAGAGGAGTGTCTCTGCTCTCCCACAGATTTTCTGTGACTTTGGGCAAGACCCTGACTCTGTTGATGCCTCCATTCCCCATCCATAGCATGACTCTCCTGTACATGAGAGATGCTTAAGTAAAACTGTAATGGCTATATGTGAGTACGACAGGCAGATAAGTTGATAAGTACTTTCTGTAGAATGGGTGAGGTTCTCTACAGCTCTTGGGGTTGACTAATTGTTGTCAGGAGAGAGCTGAAGTCAGGTCCAGGCTGGGCACTGTTGAAAAATCCATCCAATCCACCTATCTCTGAACAAATCTGCTTCTGCCCATGTCAGTGCAGAAATACAACAGTGGTCATCTATACACTGACATGTACAAGTGAGAGCTCATGTGTGTAGTCCCTGAGGTCTATCCCCTCAATGAATGGGTCTGTAGCAGTTTCTGTGTTAGTGGGGGCTCTTCAGGCACTAGAGAAAAAGACAAGCCTCCTCCCTCTGGTGCATACATACATGTATACAAATACAGGTTTCTCTCGCTTTATGAGGTTCATGCATTCCTGGAAAACGGCACATAACTTGAATTCACATAGAGGGAACCCACTTTACAAAGTAACAAAAAGGGATATGTTCCAAGACCTTGACTGTACTGACCGCCAGACCCACTGTTACCACTTTTACAAGACCAGTTTGGTACTCACCAACAGCAGACAGTGCACACAAGCACAGGGTTCTCTTGCACTTTATTGATGGACCAGGCAGAGGGGTAGGAGATAAGCTAGCAAGATGCTTAGAAGCCATAATGGGGATGGCAACTACAGAAACACGTCGCAAACAACAATTGAGGAGCACAGATCCACACAGGAGACGGTATTTTGGTGTATGTCACACCCACAATGCACTGCACAAAGCAGCTGACTGCAGGCTTCCACCACACCAATCACATAAGAGTGAATTTACTTCGCATATAATAATTTTTTGGTATAAAAAGGGTTATCACATAAGAGCGAATTGCACATACAGAACCCACATAAAGCAAGGGAAACCTGAAGTATACTTCTGCCTAATGGCAAACGCCTCACACACTGTGCCAAAAGTTAACTCTTCAATGGCTGGCATTTTCCAGACTGCCAGCTAAATTAATGCTTTGGTGCCAGCAATTAAATATATGGACCCCCCCCCACCTCTCCCCCAGTGCCCAAGGAGCTAACATTAACCTCAGTAAACCCTCAGCCTTATCCCAGATTAACTCCTGGAGGGACCGGATGCCATGATGGGTACAGGAGAGCCACCTCCTCTGACTCAGGCCCTGTGCGACAGATCCATAGCGTGGTATATCTCATAATGCTCCCCAGTCTCATGGTGTGAAAAGTTCCAGGCCTTCTGCCTCTTTTCTAATGGGAAAGGGTCTGTTCTCTCTGTTTCAAGTCCAGCCCATCTGTTTGCCTGCCAGCTGGCATCTGCCACCTGAAACTGGCAGGGCTGAGGATATGGAGCTGCTGGAGAACAAATGCCAGTGATGGGAATCTCTTAGAACAGAGGTAGACAATCTGCAGCACGGGTGCCATAAGTGGCACAGGTACTCTCTGTGTATAGCACACAGCAGACCATGGCGGAAGCAGGCAGCAAAGCAACAGATACCGCAGGGAGCAGAAAGCAGGGCAGCAGACCGGACAGGAAGCATGTACCAGGGAAAAGAAGGCTAAGCAGCAGATCAGACGGGGAAGGAGATCAGAGTGGCGCTCAAGGAGGGCATGGGGCTTAATCTGTGGGACATCTTCTGGAAAAGTTGGCCCCCACTGCCTTAGAACATCTGGCCCAGACACTGGTGTCTCTAAAGGGCACTGTGGTCCTTCAGGGACAGATAGGGCACAAGTGATATACCAGTCCTCTCCCCTACTCCTGGTTTGCTAGTGCAGGCCCATTCCCAAATGGGGACAGGTAGAACTGGCCAACGTACAGGAGATAAGACGTGTGGAGGCCTGAGACCCAGCCCCAAAGCCCACAGCTCTGACACACTTAACCTCAGAGAGACCTCAAAGAGGTGAGACAAACCACTGCAGTTAAAGGCAAGGCTCCCATCCATTTTGATGGCAACTGGCTCTGAGCCAAAAAGAGCAAATTCCAATGGTGTTTACACTCTGGGGCCAAATGTCCATGGGCTTCCATGGGAGGAGGTGCCAGCTCTAGAAAACAACACTGTGGCATTCCCCACCTCTTCTCGTGCCCTTGCTGCCAGATCACTCACCCAGCTGCAAGCTTGATCTTATGGCTGCGACCAAGGCCAGGGGTTGTTCTGTGCCATTCCAGAGATGCCACGCAAGGGAAGGCTGCTTGGTGCATATGCCTCTGTGCTACATGAACAGGCTCAAGTGGCTCCCAGATCGGGTGGGTTTATAGAGGATCTTAATCCCCTTCTGTACATGGCACATCCCTGCCAGTGACATCACAGCCTGTATAAAGTGTGGAGGAGGTCTGAAAAGAGCCACCAGCTGCCGTGGCCATCTGAATAAGAGATTATGGGAGATTACAGTGTCTTTGCTGGATTTAAGGTGGAGACAGCTGTTGAGGCAGAGCTCTCTCCCTCCATGGAGAGACCATAAGCGATGATGAGTTTGCTCCCTCCTTGCCCACGTGTGTGGGTATCAGGGTGAGGGGGAGATTACACTTCAGCCTCCAGGTCTCCCTGCTTAGTTCCAGTGTAGTTAAAAGGTCAAGAAATAGCTTGTTTAACAGAAATCTTGGTGGTGTGGACATCCTTCATTTGCAGTCTCCAGCGCTGGAGAATCACAGAATCATAGACAAGTAGGGCTTGGAGGGACCTCTGGAGGTCATCTAGTCCAATCTACCACCTCAGGTAGGATCATCCCTATCCAGCAGAGCTTCAGCAATTTTCACTGGCACCAGCTGAGGATGTGGGCCCTGGTAATTTGGTTCTGTCCTTTGAGCATAAGGCCTTTCAGGTGCCCATTGTTGGGACCTTCCCTCCTGAGAAAACCCAAAGGACTTTGCAACCTGACCTACAATTCTTTGCTGATATACACACATAGCTGGCTTCCATGGCCAGTTTACACCATATGACAACATGGCCCTGACCCTAAGTCACCCATCAGAGATGCCTATGTTTATAACTGCCCAGCTGCAGCCACTGTTAAGGTTCCCTGGGTGGCTTTGACAACACCCACTTCTGCCAAGGCAGCCCCCACCCTTGCCAATTGGGAGACAGGGCTGGGAGGTAGCTGCCTTGGAGGCAGGACAGCTTCCCCCAGCCCCCCTCCCCTCCCCCCCCCTTGTCCAGAAGCCCAGGCCTGACCCCCATACACTTTGCCAGCCCAGAGCTGGCACCTGGGGGAGTCTTGAGCTTCCCCTGGCTGCTGTAGCAGGGCAGAGCAGGGCAGGAGTAGACCTGCACTGAACTGCTTCTGTCGGGAGCAAATTTGCTCCTGATAGGCACGCATGTAGATGTTCTCCCGGGCAAAGCTTACTGCACCTTATTTGACTGTGCAGTAAGCTTAAAGCACATTAGTAGCAGCTATAGATGTGCCCACTATGTAGCATTTTTCACTGCTGAGTGTGGCTCACCAGCAGAGCCCTAATTTATCCATTATTTGCTTTACAAGGCAGTAGGAAATGGGTGCAAAGCCTGATGTTGTATAAGACAATCATACAATTAAAGACCATACTGAAAGGAACATGCATGTCTTATTATTATGTGCTGCAAACTCCTTGGGGCAGGGTTTACATTTTCCATGACGTCTGAACAGATGTTCAATAACTGTCTAAAAACTTTGTTACCACAGACTTGAAGTTGCCCCATGGGACTTCATGCTGCTTCAAAATGTGAACACTGGCTAATCTTAAACCCCTGCAAACCAGGTTAGAAAAAGTTAAGGTGCACATCACCTCCATGCAGCTTCCTGGCACAACAGAGAAAATAGGAAAGCAACCAAAATAATTGGGCTGGCACTCCCTTTTCATCCCACCATCTGCTTAGTTTGTGGTGCCTGTTCAGGGCAGCTGTATATTTGTGTGGGGCCATGCTTCTCTTCATGAAGGCTTGAATGAAGAGGCAGCATAACTCAAAGGGAGCATAGATGGTGGGAGGAGGGCATCGGAGGGGAAAGAACCTCTTCCTTCGAATCCTCAAGTTCTAATATAAAGTGGACACTTGCGGCCAGTTCCCTCAGCTCCCCGTCCCCTCAAAATGCAACACCTCCCCCCACCTGTGGGGAGCTGGTAGGGGGACTCAGAGCACTTCCCCTCTAGCCGGCTGCTTCACCACTATGCCCACGTCACCTTGTTGTGCAAGTTTGCCAGACTCCTTGCAATGAGTGTGCTGGGTCTCAGCCCAGTTCCTGTGGGCAGGTGCTCTGATCACAAAACCCACTCTCACAGTTGGCACTAATGGGTGCCTGGCTGGCACTGCCAGCTGAGAAGCTGTAGCTTAACTGAGCCATCAGCTCAGTCCCCTCCCTCTCCTAGAGGCAGAGGTCCCCTAAGTTATGGTTTAGCCAAGCAGCTGCAGTGCATGCACTGTGAGCCTGGGAGCTTGCACTCACTGTGAGCCAAAGCGTTCAAGTCTGCAGGGCTTTCCCACCAGCCCCTATCCTCATCAGGTACTTGCTACACCTCCCCTGGATGGAGCAAGTTGGCTCTGAGGGCTCCTACCTGTCCATGTGGGGCTTAGGGGGGCAGCACGGCCTCTGCAGATCAGAGCAGAGCAGGGCTTTGATCAACTCCCACTGCTGCAGAAATGAAAGCACAGTGTCATCAGGGGAAGGAAGCTTGCACCAGGTGGTGGCTTCAGCCCAGGGCACAGACGGCTCAGCAAATCAGCCCCTGCCACGCTGGGCTGAACTGTGCCAGTCTGCTTGTATATCAGATGTGCCAAGAACACGCCTCCATGCCCAGCTAGCCCTGGTTGTTATTATTTGTACTCAGACAGCACCAAGAGACCTGATGGTGCTAGGTGCTGTACCACACAGTGGGACACACCCCCTGCCAGGAAAAGCTAGCTAATTCTGTTCAAAACCAAGTAAGGAGATGAAGTGGCTTTCCCAAGGCTGCAAAGCAAATCAGTGGCACAACCCAGAGTAGAACCCAGTGTCATACACTCTCCCCAAACCACCTGCCTCTCTTTAACAGGTCCCTCTGCATCTGATTCTCCCTGGGCCGTTTTGTGGTGGATCCTACATTCTAAGCTATCCTGCTGCCTCAAGCCTCTCCCTGCTTTTGTTAAGGGCAGGTAAGGAGGGAGGACCATGTTCCCACCATCCTCTAGACTTCCCCAGCCTGCTCTTTCCACAGATCCCAAGCCCACCTTTCTATAGCATGAGACAGGAGCCAAAACCTTGGCCTGGCTGGTCTAACACTGGAGTAGCACCTTACAAGGAGAGCAGTTTTCTGGACCAACACAGGATCAGGCATGTTAGAATTTAAGTAGTTACATGAGTTTGGTTGAACTGAGTCTAATTGCAACATTTTGCCTGATCAGCGAGTTCTGCTGGGGGGGCGGAGGTTGCTGGGTAGGTCACACCTGTATACTAGCTAAAGGCTAGAGCCAAGGGAACCTGTACAGCTGGGTGCAGCATCCAGCAATGGAATAACACCAGGTTACAAAACGCCTGGACACAGGAGTAGGGGTGGATGTCGTATACTTAGACTTCAAGAAGGCCTTCGATACGGTATCCCACCCCATACTGGTAAACAAGTTAAGAGGCTGTGCCTTGGATGACTACACAGTCCGGTGGGTGGCGAATTGGCTAGAGGGTCACACCCAGAGAGTAGTGGTGGATGGGTCGGTTTCGACCTGGAAGGGTGTGGGCAGTGGGGTCCCGCAGGGCTCGGTCCTTGTACTCTTTAATGTCTTCATCAGTGACTTGGACGAGGGAGTGAAGTGTACTCTGTCCAAGTTTGCGGATGACACAAAACTGTGGGGAGAAGTGGACACGCCGGAGGGCAGGGAACAGCTGCAAGCAGATCTGGATAGGTTGGACAAGTGGGCAGAAAACAACAGAATGCAGTTCAACAAGGAGAAATGCAAAGTGCTGCACCTAGGGAGGAAAAATGTCCAGCATACCTACTGCCTAGGAAATGACCTGCTGGGTGGCATGGAAGTGGAAAGGGATCTTGGAGTCTTACTGGACTCCAAGATGAACATGAGTCGGCAGTGTGACAAAGCCATCAGAAAAGCTAATGGCACTTTATCATGCATCAGCAGATGCATGACGAATAGGTCCAAGGAGGTGATACTTCCCCTCTATCGGGCTCTGGTCAGACCGCAGTTGGAGTACTGCGTGCAATTCTGGGCACCACACTTCAAGAGGGATGCGGATAACCTGGAGAGGGTCCAGAGAAGGGCCACTCGTATGGTTAAGGGCTTGCAGGCCAAGCCCTATGAGGAGAGACTAGAGAACCTGGACCTTTTCAGCCTCCGCAAGAGAAGGTTGAGAGGCGACCTTGTGGCTGCCTATAAGTTCATCACGGGGGCACAGAAGGGAATTGGTGAGGTTTTATTCACCAAGGTGCCCCCGGGGGTTACAAGAAATAATGGCCACAAGCTAGCAGAGAGCCGATTTAGACTGGACATTAGGAAGAACTTCTTCACAGTTAGAGTGGCCAAGGTCTGGAATGGGCTCCCAAGGGAGATGGTGCTCTCCCCTACCCTGGGGGTTTTCAAGAGGAGGTTGGATATGCATCTAGCTGGGGTCATCTAGACCCAGCACTCTTTCCTGCCTATGCAGGGGGTCAGACTCGATGATCTATTGCGGTCCCTTCCGACCCTAACATCTATGAATCTATGAACTTCTCTAGGATGCATGGATGGAACTGTGTAAGCCCTGCACCAGCCTATCAGGGATACCACAGAACTGCATGAGATTCTCAAACTGCAGTAACAGACTGCATCTGGGTGAGGATTCATGACTGGAACAGCAGAAGGTGCTGCAGAGAAGGAATCAGAGGCAGTGGCAGAGCTACGTGAAAGGGCCCAGGACTAATCAAGAAGGGGGAGCTCTAGATCACTCTTGAGAACTGGAGCATGTGTGTATAGGATATGGACTGAGATTAGCAGAAGGGCTGTGTCTTGTGAGTGCAAAGAGGTCTGTGTGTGTGTGGATGCAATCGCCTAGGCACTGCTGGTGTGTGCTTGCATGCATGTGCATCTATGTGTGTTCTCATACACATGTGTGTTAGAGAAAGAGAAACAAGTATCAGGGAGAGGATATGAGTACAGGTCTTTTATCTTGTATGCAGCAGGTAAGTCTGTATAGTGGAGTATTTATATATGTGTGCTTGATATCCCTGTAAGAAAGTCTGTGTGTTCACAGGGATGAGTGCATATATGAGATAATCCCCACAGCACTGAGAGTTCTTGGGTGCAACATGCTTAGGCATGGCAGTTTGTATATGAGATCCCCATGACAGTGTGTACTTGTGCATGCACTGGATATGTGTCTGTACTATCTGTGGCATTGTATATAGGTTGGTGTGCATTAACAAGCACATGGAGAAGGATGAGATCCCTGTACATTGTATGAGTATGAGTGTACATGCGTGTGCATGTATGTATGGATGTAGTGGTTTTCATGTGTGTGAGATCCCCAGGACAGAGCACATGGGTGCAAGTGGGAGCCAGTTATGTGTGAGAGCCCTATGGCAAACAGTGCATGCACACGCATAGGGGATGGGATTTGCATGTGAGGTGCCCATGGCTGTGTATGTATACAAGTGCATAAAGTCATGTAACAGGGTCTATGTATACACCTACCTGGAAGCTACATCTCTGACACCTCCCAGCTGACTAGATCCTGCAGCACAAGAGGGCTCAGAACTGCCTCGTGACATGGCTGTCAGCAGCACCTTGCAATTCCATGCAAGAAGCCCAGTTGAGAAGGCACGACTGAAAAGAAGCAGGGTTCCCACGGGCTAAGGTAGGTGCATGAGGCAGGCCAGGTGGCTGCAGGAAGCTGGTTTCTCTGTTTTCAGTGCAGAAGGTGGATGTGCAGGAGGGGAAGTACATTTTCTCACGTCAGCTCTTGAACTTGTGGGTGTATCAGGGGACCACAAGCAGACAGTGCTGTGAGTTCACATCCCACCCCACCTAACCACAGCTGAAAGGCAGGCTTCAGCCAGTTCATCATTTCCTATGCTGCCAAGCAGCTGTGGCCAGGCTGCCGAAGCAGCAAGAGGCAGAGATCAAAAGCAGATGAGAAACTCGAGAGAACATTCTGTAAGCAGCTGCCTTAAGAGCCGGGCTTTGTGATCTTTCAGAGCTCCCACTAGCCAAAGCATGAGCGAGGGGAATCTACCTAAGAGAGTGACAGGGAAAAGGCTGGTTTTGCTCATTCACATGTAGGCCCACAGCTGGGCTACTCTGTAGACCAGCAGGTGGGGATGCAGACTGCCTGCAGCCAGAAGGAACAGAGCCCAGCTTGACAATGCCCATTGAGCCCAGTAGCTGCTTGTGGAGAAGAGGCAGTAGTTGGCAAGGGAGTCAGAGGAGGGACACACCAAGGACATGATAATAGGCTCTGTGACTGGCTTTTGATTCAAGCTCAAGTCCCATCAATAGCATGTAGAGTGAAAGCTCAGGTGGTATAGCCCCTTCTATAAACTCTGCCCATAAAGTGCCCTGTGTCTCTAAACCTCAAGCCTCAAGGCCAAATGCAGCCCTGCCATAAGCAGATGCAAGTCTGATGGGGCCAATGGCGTCACAGTCAGTGGAAGCCCCAACAGCTAATAGCAAAAACCACCTCCTTCAATGTGCTTGGTGCTGGCATCTTATCTGTATTACCCAGAGTGGCATTCTCCATGCATTACATTTTGAAAAATGATGCTAGCATAGTCTGTGCATGATTATTCCATGCTAGGGCTGGACATGGATAAGAGTCACAGCTGTGAAGCAAGCTTGGCTGAATGCTTTTGAGTCTTCCAAGTGTCAAGCACGGTGTCTATAGAAGTGCCTGGCTCTGGAAGCATTTGGGTAATCAGCTTGTGGTGATAGGAGTGATAATTTAAATACACGCCCTAATTTAGTAGAGTAGAGAATTAGGTTATGGTCCCTCAGTGAGGGAGTAGCTGGTAGGTGGTTAAGTAGAAAAAGGGCGAGTCTATATGTTCATTTAAGCACAACTAAATTTAATGCGCATTAAGCTAATGCGCAATAAGTGATATTTGGCAGGTGACTACATGTGCAGAGACTTGGCACTAAAGTTAGTGCCAAGTCCCTGCACCCTGCCACGTGCTCCTAGTGGCTGGGCAGACCCGGCACCAAAGTTAGTGCCGGGTCACATCTACATGTGCATTAATGTGCTTTAACCAATTAAGCCTACATTTGATATCTGCATTTGTAGGTATCAAATTTAGGCGTGATTAGCCTAATTTTGCCATTTTTAATGTGCATTAAAGGTATGCACGTGTAGATGTGCGCCAGTAATGCACATTAAATCAGGCTAATGCACATTAATGCATCTTGCGTAGACGCGCCCAAAGGGTCTTGCCTACTGCTTCACACAATCGAAGCTGTTTAGCTCTTCTCATTCATGCCTGACTGTCTTTACTGAACCCAGCAATCACTATATGTCTAAGGCAGAGAGGTAAAGTGCCCATGGACAGGGTTGTCAGCACTGTGTATCAAGCTACCCTGAGAGAGCAACAAAGAAGCTGCGCTGAATAGGAAGCCATTAGACTAATGACAGATGATACAAAAGTGCTAGGAACCTATAATCCCTGCTGACTTCCTGCCCCTGGGGCAGGGGGCTGGACTCAATGATCTTCCGAGGTCCCTTCCAGCCCTAATGTCTATGAAATATATGAAATCTATGAAGTCAGCAGAGGAGGAGTAGACGCAGGGTTGGATCTTACTAGGATGTGAGAGGAAAAAGGCAGAAAGGGAAACCTCAGAACCCCAATCTCTACCACTGTCACAACCATATTCAGGGACCCAGTCACAACATGGCTGTCCCTTGAGCCAGCCATAGCCCGATTCACTTTTGCAATATAGACAAAAATTGGGTCGCTAACGAGGTCAAGTAAGGGGGCTAAAGGTGGGCCATCTGTGTGTTGTTCTGGGCCACCTGTGTGAATTTCCTGCTGCTGTAGAAAAGTATGTAAGCGATTTTCATTAATGCTGGCTCTCTCTCCAGTGTCTTTGTTGAATAAACTTTTCTGCTGCAAACACTTTACAATCACTGCTGTGAGATACTCCTCAAGCAGGGCTAGAGGGAAATTCCACACCTCCGCCCAGCTCAGACTGTCAGTATGGGCTAGCAGGCTGCATCCACCAAAGTGCTGGGGGCTCTCAGGCTGAGAACATGGAGGAGGGGTGTGATCAAAGAAGGCAACAGTGACACATCTTTCTCCAGCCAAGTTGCACATGGCTCTGTGAGCTGAATCCTGCTCTGTTGCAGGATTGATGCTGCTTTCAATGGGAGGTACACCTGTTTAACCTGGAGTAGAGTTTTGGCCATTGCGGCCTTCCCACCCTGTGGTTTCCTAGCCTCTAATCCAGAGGTGGGCAAAATATGGCTCAGGGGCCGGATCCGGCTCACCAGGCTATTCTATCATGCCCATGGAGTTCCAAAAAATTTAGAAAATTAATATTTATTTGCTCCTAGCTGCCTGTCAAAGATGACAGGAGCCAGGGGCAGTAGGACCCAGAGCTCCTGTCTGTAGGAAGCTGGTGGCAAGACCCAGCAGAAAAGCCTGCCCAACCCTGCCCCCAACCAGAAACCCCTGCCTAGCAGAGGAGGTCTCTGCCTGGGACCAACGGGCTCCTGCTTCCTTGCACCAGAGAGGGAAATGTGGCCTTCAACAGCTTGCCAAAACTCAGTAAGTGGCCCTCCACCCAAAATAATTGCCTGCCCCTGCTCCAACCTGATCCTCACTTGCATCACCTAGTCAGGATGGGGTGCAGCATTCTGGTAAGTCAGCTGTTATTCACATCACAAATCCATGTGTAAGCCACCTTCTCAGTGACATACTGACTACAATCTCTTGAGAGTAGAAGACATGAAGCGATTTGACGTGCCAGGCGTGGGACCTGGAGGGTGACGGAGCCTCAGAAGATTTCCTCACTGTCAAGCAGGTGTTTCCAAATTCAAAGCAGAAGAGAAAATGACAAATACTGAGCTTCCACCACAGCTGTGGTGCTGAATGAGACAGAACTTCACAGTGAATTCGCAGAAACTTCTTGCTCACGTCCTCCTTCTTATACTCTTGCGATGGGGCCAGGCTGCAGAATTTAGATACAGACCCAGAGTTCAAATGCATCAAAACTGGGGTATTGGATGGGGACGATCTTTGATCAGAGAATTGGCCTGTGAAAGAGGTCGCTGCAATATTGATCCCAGTTTAAATAGCCCCACACCTTCCCCTACATTTGGGTGTGCATTGTTTGGTTGTCAACCCTGTCTCTGCTTGCTAAGTGCTCCATCTCAAGTAACAGCAGGCTGCCTAGAATTGGGGAAACTGGGCCTGGAAGAGGCAGCCTCAGATGTTCATGCTGGTTTCTTCTCTGGGTTAGTCCTCAGGACATGTGATCATAGGATCACAAGAAAATAGGGCTGGAAGAATCATCTCTCTCTGCTTCCACAGATCTTTCCTGACTGCTCCACAGTTTCATTACTTGGTGATTTTGTGCAGCCTTGACTAAGTGATCCCCCTCCTTTATATTCTTGCTCAAATATATGCACAGAGCTGTTCCATAATCACTCTCCCTCCAACCCTGGTTGTCATGCTGGACTTTTCAACCCATTTATCCTTATTATTTTCTTTGCATCCTTTCATTTATCTCTATTCATTTTACAATGAGCTGCCTAGCCATGCCTATAGTGGACCACATCCTCAAAGGCTATAACAAGCTTAATCAATGGAGTGATTCAGATTACACCAGTTGAGAAACAGTGGTCCAAAGAAGCTCCTGCCAGTGCTGTGGGCACCACAGCCATCCCCTCTTTGAATACCAGCACTCTCAATACTCTTCTTTTTTATTTGGTCATACCCTGCAAACCTGGCTTAATTGCTCCCCTACTTACCATTACCTTCCAGATCTCTTTCTGTACCAATACTGCTTGGCTGCACTCACTCAGATCCTATTGTTTTCTCCTTGTTTGTATAATAGTGAAGGTTAGAAGCCCCAGCTGAAGTCAGAGCCCTGCTGTGCCAGGTGCTGTACATGCACAGAGTAAAAGACAATCAGTCCCTGCCTTGGAGAGTTTGCAGCTTTAATGGACAATGCCTCTACTCATGCTTTTGCAATGCCTCCATCAGTGATACAACAATAGACGATTTACTCCATGCACTGGATCATTTATAAAGATATTAAACAGCAGCTGACCCAGCACCGACCTCTGAGGGAACTCACTCAATACTGCTAGCAAAGCTGATTTGGCTGATTAATGGGGGGTTTGTTGTTTGCTATTTGCAGGCCAATTTGTCCATCATGCATTGCAGGGCTTGTTCCTTTCCAGATCGTAGCACTTGGAATTCTCAAAGACAGTCGCATGTGGGGCCATCTTAATTCAAACAGAAATAAACATTGTCTGGGACATTTCCTATGTCCACCGTATTTGTGGCTGTATAGCAGGGAACTCTCAGGGCTTGTTCAAGGCAATCTACACTGTCTACCACTCACCTGCAGGGTTTACTTAGTAATGCCCTGGTTATTAACAAAATTTCTCCATATAACCTGTTTCTCTTCTCTCTCTTCTACCCTTTAAAAAAGAATTTTGTACTCATGAAAACTACCAAGTTGAGAAAACAAAGGTCTTCTTTTCTGCTCAGAAAAGGTGCAGCACCATGAAAACTCCTTCCCCAAGTCCTTTTTTATATGCCTCTACTCCAAGCTGGGAAGATGACCCGCAAAGATAAGACAGGATTTCCAGGTGCCACTTCCAGCCTCTTAAGCCCTCTCCTCTACATCCCCCTTCCCTGTTTGAAGGCTGGTCCTCACTCACCTCTGAGAAGGCAGTTCTGATGCTACCTGGCAGAAGCAGAGAAGGTATTTGCTGTTGCCAGCGTGTATCACCCTACTTCATTCTCCTACTTAAAGTTTATAGGCCAGACCCTCAGATGGTATGAATTGGCAGAGCTACATTAAGTCAAGAAAGGTAAACCTGAACCCCCAAAAGCTTCCTCTGTAGGATCATCTGATCCAATACAAGAAGTTTTTGGGGTGAAGTGATCTAATATAAATCACTTCAGTGCCCAGGAACTTGTGCCAGGCCTGGAATTACTGGGTGGGACAGCTAGACTCCTCAAACCAATAGAGTGGCCTCTCTACTTCTCTGCCTCTATAATTTTCCAATGCGTGCCGCCCCTGCTTCCATCCGGGAGGCTCCTTAGCTGGGCATGCTGATCTACAGCACCAGCTTGTTTACAGCTCTTGGGTGCTGAGGGGTGGGCTTGTGACTTGGACCACCCCAATTTATGGCTTTGGATTAAAGGAATTTTATAGTATCCAGTTGGGTTTATTTCCTGACGGTGATTCGACAGGTTATTCTTGGTGGCTGAAGAAAAGATACCGGGGTGTGTCTGAGAGTGCTGGGATTAAGGGGAACTAAAGAGATGGGGAGGAGGGGAGGAGAAAGACCTGCCTCGAGAAAGAGCATTGTGGGTAATACATGAACAAGAGAGGAAATGGAGAGAAGGGAAAGTCCTTGAGGGGCGAGGGGGACAAGAGGCTCGTGGGGCACATGTTGCAGAACGAAGGCAGCATGCACGGTATGAGGACAGCGGCACAGTTAGCCCCAGAGATGGACCTAATGGGACTCTCTTCTGGGAGGCTGGAAGCCAAACATGGTCCTAATTTAGACCCGCTGCCAGCTCCCTCACCCCATGTTCGTATAGCTGACAGGCCTGATGTGTGGTGGGGAGGGAACTAGATCCTCGGCTAGCGTATGTCAGTGTAGTGCCACCTCCTTCAAAGGCACCCCCTTGCCACCAGCAGAGGATATGGCCCTAGGCTGCTTTGTTCCAAGGGGATGACTTGACGCAGACTAGGAAGCAGACTCCGGTTAGATGCAACAGCCCAAAAAACCTTCTCAGAGTGTGGGTCAGACTCCCATTAACTCACTTTAACACTCATTTGTCTGTGCCCTGAAATAACAAGGGCCAGACCCTCAGCTGGGGTAAATCTGCATGAATCAGCTAAGGACCTGGATGCTGCAAGGGCAGCAGGGCAATCAGTCCAGTCACATCTCATCTCTGGTCCTCCTCCTCCAGCAGGGATAACACACAGATGCTTTGAGAGACTGAAGCGATTGCAGCCTGCCTACCTCTGTCTGTCTGCCTGCCTATCTATCTACCCACCTCAGGTCGTTCTCAGCACACAAGCATCTGGGGACATATTTTTATTTAACCTCTGAGCAGTTTGATGGTCCTGAGCATTCAAGATTAAGGATGCGGGAAACCAAGCCAGGTGGGTGGCTGGGTGGGATGGAGAAGGAAAGCAAGGAACAAAGAGACCCGGAGAGGGAGGGAGACAGAGGGAGACAGTGCGAGCCAGGAGTGGAGGCTTTAATGATTATGGGAGAATCCTCTGGTGTTTTACGCATGCTGCACCTGGGCTGGGTTGCCGTGGCAACAAGAAGCAGCGACCTTCAGCACTCGGGAACCTCAGCTACTGCCAGCTCGGTCCCCCACCATCGCCACCCGGGGACAGAAATAGACGCCACCTCCGAGGTCCCCTTTAAGTCATGGCAGATCCAGCGGGTATTTTTAGCTGGCACGATGTCTCAGAGGACCTGTGTATGCTCCCTCCGTGGAAGGGCCTAGCACATGACAGCCTCCTGGGAACAAAGGCTCGTTGTCTTACGGTGGCGAGCCCCTGTCACCTGCTGTTGCTCCCGGCCTGTCTCTGTTGCCTGTTGGTTCCAGGGACAGTGCTTCACGTGGCCAGTCCAGGGGGCTGGCTTCATTCCTCAGCCCTGCCTGGCACTGCCCAGCTCATCTGGAGCTGCCATCCCTTCAGGGAAGCAGCAAAATGCCCTCTTCCTGGAACTGCTGTGATGGGCCACCGGACAGTCAATCAGGCTGGGCAGAAGCTGGTCTGGAGTACTCTCCCTGCCTGGCCGCAGTGGAGGATGGCATTGGGACCCTTGAAGGAACCCCAGGCAGCCTACTTCACCAAGGGGTGGGTACCATGCCGATGGACCTAGAACAGGGGTGGGCAAAATGGCTGATCCAGCTGGCAGCTGGACTCCATTTCCCAGCACCCTGCCCGCTTTGCTGTGGCTGGTTTCCATGGAAACCCCAGCAGCCATGACAGCATGGGGCCAGGGTTTCCATGGAGAATGGCCCCAGTAGCAAGCACGTGGCTGGGCAGGATGCTGCTTCAGGGCAGAGGCTGGGATCTTGTGGTGGTGACAGCGTGGTCCAGAGCAGGGGCGGAGCTGCAATCTGCTGCCTGCACGTCTCTGTCTGGGGCATGCGGGCAGTGGATTGCAGTTCTGCCCCTGCTCTGGATCATGCTGTCACCACTGCAAGACCCTAGACCCAGAGTAGCCATGCACCCTGCCAGCACTGCTGGGGCCAGTCTCCATGGAAACCCTGACCCTGCATTGTCTCAGCCCTGCAGCTGGTGGGGTGACACGGCCAAGGGCTGCTGGGAAACAGAGTCTGCGGCAGGCCCAATCCGGCTCACAGGCTGGACTTTACCCACCCCAGCCTACAAGGTAGGGAGTAATGCAAAGGAAGTGTTGCTTCCTTGACCCCAGAAATGGAGCATGGTGCGTCTGTACATTCCACTCTCGCTCAGCTCACGCAGAGTTCAGGGACACCCCATGCACTCCACCCTACCAAGCTATTCTCTTCCCTTCCCTTCCAACTCTGAGCCCAGCCATTCCCATCCCTCCTTTCACTGGGCTGCTATTGTTTCAATTTGGAAAGCCTTCCCATGAGCTCATCCTGTCTTTCTCTGCTGGAAGTACGGTAGGTGTGTATCACCATGTGTTGCTTAGCACGAGCCCCCAGAGACGTGGTGCAGAGCTAGTTAGGTACATCAAACTGTCAGCAATGAACACACCCAAACAACAAAGCTGAGCTTTCCTCCCAGGAATTAGCAAGTGATAATGACCCTCTTTTTGGATTGGATAGAAACTTGGAAAGACTGCACATAATTGTACAAAGTCATGTCTATAAAAGTCCTTAGTCACCACACAGAACTCCCCTCTCAGCCTGGCTGATAAGCCCTGCAAGAAAAACCCTATGCCATGTCCAGGAATGGCCTTTAGCCCCTGAGTGGGGCTGGGCTTCATCAATGGAGCAGTGTGGGGGACACCCATACCATGAAGGCAGAATGCCACCTACCATTTCCAGATACAGAGATATCAGGCTTGCATACCAGTCACCAAGCAATGTCATGGACACCAGATATCTCATTTTCCTCTTGCCTTTACTGGTTTTACATTATTTTTAATCCACTCCCTTCAGTGAGGTTACATCCATGTTAAACAGGAGTCAGTGAGAAGAGAATCAGATCCCAAGGCTACAAAAACAGAAACTAAATTTGAACCCAAGGACCCAAGGGAGCATATCCCCAGCAAGCCTGAGGTAGGGGCAGTAGTGTAGAAGACACCAAAATACAAACATACACAGGCTAGGTATCCACTGGTGTGGTCATTATGGCTGAGGCGGGCTGCTTGAAGAGCCTATAATGTGACCCCTTGGATCTGCATTTGCCCTCTAGCAACGATCTTTGCCACCACTAAAACCATGAGAAGGATCGAACCTTACCCTGGTGGAATGGACGCCCTGGTACTGAGAATTGCGACCCGCTGGGTGCCAGGCCTGTTCAGGTTGTTTTGCCCAGGAAGATGGGTGCCAGTGGGTGCACTCTGGCTCCGGGAGAAGGTGGTCACTTGTGTGCCACTAGGGGACCGGACCTGCTCCATCTTAGCTGTCCCTCCAGTCGGCATGGTGCCTGCAGACCACAATGCTGTCCCATTGAACGTGTTGCTCTGCCTGACGGCCAGAGTTCCATTGCTGTTGCCTGAATACACTTTCCTTCGCTGCGAGGCCAAGATGGCATTGGAAGCTGCCCTGGTGCTGTTAACTAGCAGGCACTGCTGGCAGGAACAGGGCTGCCCTGAATTGGTGCCCACAGGCCAGGACTGGGACTTTGGGATGGAGCCCATGGTGAGTGGGTAGGCCAGGTCCATGCGGCGCCGGAGCCGGCGCTTCCTCTGAGTCTGCCGGTTCATCTGCGACATGCTGTTGAAATAGATCAGGTAGCAGAAGCCCAGTGAGGAGAGGTCCAGCCAGGGGTGTTGCTTCTCATAGGCATTCTGGATTGTGATGCAAATATCCATGTCATAGGGTGTCCAGGAATTATTGTCATTCTCCCATTCCCACACAATCCCTTTGCCAGGGGCCGAGGATGGGTCATAGAAGTTCCTCCTCACTGGCCTCATGGTCCCTATGGGAAAGAAGAACAAAAGGTGGGGGGTGAGTTGCTTCAGTAGGATGCAAAATACAGGACATGTCACCACTAGGCCTCACCAGGCCTTCTCTCTGGGAGAAGTGATTTCAAGCCCAACTTTCCTAGCTCCTTGTTAGAGAACCTTCCTTCAACCATCAGTGGGAAATTACACTCCAGGTTTTTTAAACACAACAGGGCCAAATCTTAAGCACCTGGAAATCAGCATAGATTTCAGTGGAACAAAATCATTTTGGATCTACTGAGGTTCTGGCCCACCATAAGTAGAGGAAAAAGATTTCACATAAATTAGTATTAAACTGCAACATTCAGCCTGATTGTCCCCTCAACCTGAGGTAAGCCAGCAACAGCTTCACTGAAGTCAATGGGGTTACAGTGGTGTAAGGGAGAAAAGTATCAGGGCCCACTGTATCCACATTATTTAAGACA
Source organism: Alligator mississippiensis (assembly GCF_030867095.1). Lineage (NCBI taxonomy): Eukaryota > Metazoa > Chordata > Crocodylia > Alligatoridae > Alligator > Alligator mississippiensis. The sequence goes on from NC_081833.1 coordinate 26,182,470, forward strand.
GGCCAGATTCACCACTGCCTTATTCCAGTTTTATGCCCTGGTGCTTCCAGTGAGAACAGTGGAGTCGGTCTGTAGCAGTTCATTTAAGGCCAGACCAAGGGCTCAGGTGTGCAGTTCTGAAGAGGGAATGGTTGGACAAGCTTTGTCCACATCAGCCTGCTTCACTCCTGCATGGGAGGGACTACCCATGGGATGATGAAGGCGTCCAGCCTCCATGCTCCAATCAGCACTTGGCTTCCCTGGGAAGACTGCCAAGCAGCAGGCCAGGTAGCGTGTCAGGAAGTGACAATGACTTTAGTGATGCAAACCCCTGTCCCCTAGGAAATGGGCTGAACAGCTTGCTCTACATACTGAGCACCATCAACAGGACTCATCAAAAGCTGGTGACCCAGTTGTGAAAGGCTCTGTATCCCATTACCAAACCCCAGAACCAGCACAGTCCCCTATGTGTCCTATCATCCTTTTGTTTAAAAGATCACAGCCCTATTAATATCAAATCATGCTGCATTAACATTCTTTTTTTTTTTTTTAATTCCAGTGTTCTCCGCAGCCAGGCCTGCTCTTGTATACCCATCATCTCCTTCTGCCATTCTAACATCCTCACACCCACCCCACAAGGCACACTCCCACCCCATTGTCCCTTTCTCACACATACACACCTGCATGCACACTTCTAACCAACCAGTCATCTCAGAGGCCTCTCCTTAGACTTGAAGAATTCTGGGCTCCAAACTTTGGAGAAAATGTCTAGCAGGGGCCTCCATAGGGGAGAACAACCATGCATGTGTGACTCCTTAGCTTCAGTCTCCACTGAAATGGAGAACACGTGTCATTCTCTGCTAATGTAGAGTCCTTTGTGATGTAACAGTGTTGCATGCAAGCACAAAGAGGAAACAATTAGCTGCATACACCACCAACTCTGCGGTTTCTGCTGGGATTTATATGTTCCACAGGAAACAATGGAAACACCTTTAATCACACAAGGGGTGTCAGCCTGGCCCAGCCTAGCCAAATATTCTGCCCTCTTCAGGCTGGAGTTTGGCATCAACAGCAAGGCATTCTGGGAACGTAATGAAGTGAAAAAGACAAGAGATGGTCCTTAGCGGAGAAAGGTGACATCTGAGATAGTGGGAATATAAATTAACACCAGGCTCTGCTGGCTGACCTTTTCTGACAGCAAGGAAATGCTATTCCAGTTCCCCAGGATTTCGATTCTGCAGGCATCTTTTCCAGTAGTGATTAAGTTTTCATCCCAAGAGCCCCTGTAAGCCAGACCTTCTGGATAAGTACGGTAATTAGGGGACTGTCACCCTGGCACTGAGTGCATGTACTCCTGTCTCAAACATCGCCATGCTGCCAAGAAATCTAGAGCTCTCTCTGTCAGGGGGCAAGGAGCTGAGCAGAGATGGCAACAAACTGGCAGCAAACTATTCCCCTTCAGCAAGATGGTATTTCAAGGAAACACAGGTAGGCCCTGACTCAGTGCCACTGCCCATCAAAATCAAAGGGAATTTATGCACTGGCTTCACCTGAGGCCCCAGTGACCAGGCCATGCTAGCCAATGGCAGATGTTCTGTGTCATTTCTTCTCAGAAAAGGAACGGGCTTGAGAACCAAAGGGTGTCCTGATTGTCCTGCCATAAGACTAAAGTAACTGCCACAGACTTCCCAGACTTACTGCACCCCAGGAAGGGGGAGGAGGGCCAGCAAAAAACCTGAGTGAACTGTCAGTAGCAGCAGAATCTGGTCACTGGAATAAGACTAAAACCACATCCTCAGCGGGATTTAAACTACCTCTGAAACTGCATCTGGTAAAGCTTGGGACAACTACTGGTATCATTTGCAGGCAAACTTCTAGTGCAGAAACAAGTTATTCCAGTATACCATGACTTGCATTGGTACAGATTACTCTGGTTTCAACCCTACCCATGCATCACTGCTGCTCCAGAACAGACATGGCTTTCAGCAGAAGGGAATTACAGCTGCCAGAACAATGGTGCTCTGGCCTTTTTACCAGCCACATTTTCTGCTTTCATTTTCTCTTCCCCCTCCTCCAAAGGGGGAACAAAGAGAGGAAGAGAGAAATCAAGAGAGCTGACAGTGGGATGGTAGAAAATAAGCGTGAGAAAAAGAGATAAATGGCTGCTCTGTCATGAAATTAAAACATGTGCAGGAAGAGTGATGGATGATGAGGTGTGGAGGTAAAGACTGGCAATGGAAAGCTGTTGCCCTGCTCTGTACAGTGCAATATATCTGTATAGGGCACTGCCTGCACAACAGGACCACAGAGGTTCTGAACCTGGCTGCAGTTCTACAGGCAGGAAGAGGTAAACTCTGCAGATTATCACTCAGCTGGCGACAGGAGATACAACTGAGGAATAGTTAGAAAAAGCAGGTCTCATCATGGAGGAGTGGGGCTGTATGTGCTCTGTGAATCAGAGAATCAGAGAAAGGTAGTTTGCTGGAAGGGACTTCCGGAGGTCACATCTAGTCCAATCCCTTGCTCAAGGCAGGATCTTCCCCATCCAAACCACCTTATACAAGTCCTTGTTTAACTTATTCCTAAAAAAGACACAGTCAACCCTGTCGCACATCTACAAAGCATATTGCCCAAAGACACCAAGGGTGCCCTAACCTGCCACAGGTAAAGCATGGGGATGAGGGCTGGCACTGTCCTGCTGCTGCAAGGGCTGCTAAAATGTACTCGAGAACCAACAAAGAGAGCCATGCCCCTCACTGTAGAGGGGGGCAGTGTGGATCATTAGTTGCAGGGGGACACACAGGAGTCTTTAGATGATATTGAAGAGAGTTTGGGAAGAGACAGTCCATCTTCAGCCAGGTCTTCTCCGCACAGAACCAAGCTTGAATTAAAACTCTAGGTTCAAATGGACCCTAGTTCATGGGATAGACCAGTCCCAGACCCTGCTGTAATTAGCAAGCACTGAGCAGAGTCTGACTGATCAGAACACTTTGCCTCTTGGATATTCCTATACCTCTTGACCCATATACTGAGCTCTGACCTGGGAATCTGCTTTACCCTTTGGCTTTACAGGGTTTTAAAAAGAAGCAGGCAGTGTTCATTCTGACACAAGTATTGCATTGCTCTGGCCAGCCTGGAATGGGTCTGTTCAAAGGGGATGAGAGTGGTTAAGAAACAGAATTGCTAGAGATTCTTACCCAGGGTAAAACAACAGTGGCCAACCCAGCAGCCCTCCTGGCTTAACACAGCTGCAGCAGATACAGTCATCATGAAGGGTAAGCACAACAAAAGGGAGGAGATGAGGTCAAGGAGGCAGCCTCATTGCCTGGAAGGTGAAGGTTTGGCAGTCACTGGTCCCACCACCTAGCAGCTGGTTTGAAGGCTGAGTAAGGACCTAGAGACAAATCAGCCAAACTCTTAGAAGAAAGGGAAGTTGGGGGAGACTGGGATGGGTTGGGCAAAGATGTCTTATTCTGAAAGCAGAAGTGATGGGAAGAGGCTGGGAGCTAAGGGAAGGGGAGACTGGAATTGGAAAAGGAGTCTGACAGAGAGCGAGACCAGGATGAGGTAGAGACAAGGTAGAGACTAGAATGTGGAGTGAAGAAGGAAGCTGAGACTGGAAGCCAGGGTAGAGGGAAATGTAAGGATTGGTCAGGAACCCTGAAGGGGGCAACTGGAGCTTGCTGGGCACAGAGAATGGGACTTGGACTGTGATGAGGTGGGACAAACAGAGATATGTGGGAAGCTGAATGGAGGAGCCAGGCTGAATGTGGAGAGACAGGAGTGGAACAGGAACAAGCTGGTGGCAAAAGGCAGCAACAGTTGTAGGCAACCATCGATCCTCTGGATCACGGTGTATGCATAAGAGGTCTAGTCAGATGCCTGATGAATCTGCTTGTACACAGTCCAGCAACCATCATATCAAGACCTTCAGTGCATATGCCTAGACAAGAGTATGGAAGAGTGGAGGCTGCCCTAGATCTACCATCCTGCCTTTTTGACCAGTGAGACAGAACCCAGGCCAGACTGAGTCCAAATGTTCAGTGGCCTTGATGGTTGTAGCTTCTTGCAGAAAACAACAAAGAGCTGCTGCTGACTACCTAATGCCTCAGCAAGGGTTCTGTCAGGGTGATGTCCCTTAGCCTTTCTCCAACCAAGGAGTAGCCACAAGGCAGTGGGGGCTAGTTGAGGCACCCTGTACTTGCCTTACTCAGGAGGTTGCAACCTTGTGGTGTTTTATAGCAAGGTGACCAGGTGTTATTCACTCTCTGCCTTGGATTCCTCACTTCAGCCCAGATCCTGAGCCATACCCCTGGATGCCAAGGAGCCAAGGACAGCTCTTTTATCTCTGAAGCTGGCTTGAAGAAACATGGTGGCTGTTCTTATTTCCATTAGCATGCAAAGGCTCCCAAGGAGCCATCTGACACCTGTGAATAGATGAAGCACAGAAGACTCCAGCCACCTCCTTTCCCCTCTCTGGGTACATGAGAGATGCAGAACAGGAAAGCAGAGAGGAGGGTATGGGACCTTCTACTGGGATGCTGCTGCCCATTTCTGTACTCTTTATATTACCGGAGCAGAATGGGAGCAAGGACCTGGACTTTAGCACAGAGGCAGTTCTGAGTGTGGAGGGCATCTTAGCCAGAGCCCATCATGTCTCCTAATCATAGATGGAGGGCAAAAATATTATTTGGGGGGGGGCTGAGTGCATGCATCAGCATGAGAACTACAACCCCCATTGTGCTCTGCACGGTGCGACGCATGCGTGATTAACCTCTTTTTCCTCAGCCTCACAGAGCTGAGCATGTGTGGGCACTGACATAGCTGCATGCCAAACAGTGCCATGGTGCTGCTGCTGTTGCCAGCCTTTGCAAAATTAGTTTGGGGGGGGGGGATAAGCCTCACCAAGGGCCAGTCTTCTGCTGCCTATGCTCCTAATAAATAAGAATTGTCCCTGTCTTTCCAAGCTGGCCGGGCCACGTTGTGCTGCCTTGTCTGGGAGGACCCAGCATTACTTCAAGGCACCATGGAATACGACTGGTCTGTGCTGTATCTTGGTTGGAGGATAGCTCCAGCCTATGACCTGAGCTGGGAAGAGGTTAGCTGAGTTCATGCAGCTCAGTACTCCAGGTAATTAATGCTGCCTCTTAACACAGCTCATTTACCCCCTCTACAGTGCTGACCAGGGGCAGCTATACTAAGCAGAGCCAAAAGTAGTGCAGGCTACTCCCAGAGGTCTCTGCAGTGGCTGTTCCAGCTTTTGCTCCCTGAAATTGGTTGCTTTGCCTTTGGGATGCTGCGTGGGTGGCTTAGCGCAGCACAACAAATAGATAGTCTTAGATGAGGAAGTCAAGATTCCAGAGAAGCTGCCAGGGAAGATTAAGATAGCAAAAAAGAACAACCCACACCATTCCCTGCCCGGAAAACTCTGTCAAAAAAAAAAAAGAGAAAAAGCAGCTATTGAGATTTGTAACAATCCCAAATGATCAGAGCCCCTTCACAGCTCACCCCAGTCAGGACACAGCCAGCAGTGCAGCACCCCCTAGGGACAATTCATCAATACTGACCCAGCAAGATGAAGTCCACACACTGCCACTTCCACTCACACCCTGGCATTTTCAGGGAGCACTCCCACCCATATATCAGCAACTCAACCCATCCTGCTTAGCTTGTAGGCTGTGATCATGCTGCCCAAAGGGGCAATGCTGTCCCCTCTTGTTTCTGTCAGAAGGGCTAGATGCTCTAGGCATGCTTTGAAACCTAGGGCAATACTGTAAGCTTTTCTTCCCATGTTGCCTGTCCCTGGATTGGTTTAGAGGTGCAGAGGTGTCCTTTACATGCCCACCAAGCTAGGACTACACCTCAGACTTGCTGGGATAGTGTCATCAGCAAAGGGTGCGGTTTTATCTGCTCCTTTCCTTGACTGACAAAAGTCTTAATGTAGATGCAGTTTTGCCTGCATAAAAGTGCTGTTGCACAATAACCTGCTTCAGTCAATGCCAGCCATAGGGCCCTTGTGCTGGTTTACATTTTGTCTATAAACAAGGTGGATGCAGCTTTACCTGCCAGACTTTACCATAGATTAGCTTTAAACCTGGAGGGTTCCTCTGGTTTTCTAGCCATTACACCTTCCCTTCAAGGTCTTTTCATGACCAATCTCAGCCTAGGGGTTCTTTGCAGAAGAAAAGGATGGTCCAGTGTTCAGGGCAGTGGCTAGGGCTTGAGAAATGGGAGAGGGAGACACTACCCCAGACTTCTCTGTTACCCCAGGACAAGTCACTTAATCTTAATTTAAAGAGGTTTAATGGCGGGGAGGAGGAAATGACATGATTTGGGTTTGCACAATATTAAATGGTGAAGAGAAGCGAAGAGGGATGTATTACATACTCTATCCCACAATACAAGAACTAGAGGTCACACAATGAAATGAGTAGGTAGTAAATTTAAACTAACAAAAGGAAGTTCTTTTTCACACAGCATGTAATACAGGTATGGAATTCATTGCCACCAGATGCTGTGGAAGGTGGCACTTTAGCCAGATTCACAAAAGGGATTGGACAAATTATTGGAGGAAAGGTGCATCCATAGCTATTGAGCATGGGAGTTAGGTATGCAGCCTCAATCAAAACTTCCTCAACACTAAATGCTGGGGGCTACAAGTGAGAGAGGAACAGAGGAAAAACCCCGGTCATGCCCCATTCATTCTTTCTTTCAGCATCCACCCTCTGCCCCTGTGTGACATATGAGACTGGGCAATATGGACCTATGATCTGAGCCAGTAAATGGCAGTTCTTATGTTTTGTTACTAATTTCTCTGGATCCTGGTTCCCTATCTGTAAAAATGGGGTTGATAGAAGCAGGTTGTTAAACAAGGAACAGAGACCCTAAAAACTTATTAAGACAGACAGCCACATTCCTGAGTGCTAGAAATTGGGCAGAGACCCTGCAAACTCGTTCTACACAACAGCCATAAGGAGGTGACATCTGCTGCTCAGACGCAGTAAGGGTTGAACCCGCGACTATGAGGTAACAGATATGAGTGGCTATAAACTCCCTTCAGATGCACATGTTTTTGTCCAGACCTCTTCTTGGCTCTGGCAGAAGGGTTCAACGTTGCCAGCATGTCTGCCTCTAAAACCACTCTGAATGCTCTGTAGCAATAATAAAATCTGTTCTGTAAGCAAATATGATCAGAAAAAAAACCATATCCCAGCTCCCAGACCCTCTAAACTCTGCCTGTATAAACTGCAGTGGGAGCAGAGGACAAGGACTGGGTTATGAAACATGCCTGTCATTTTTCTCGCCAGTAGGTCCCAAACAGTCCCTGAGCTAGTTTGATTATTTGTTACGCTGGTGTGAATCTGCAGTAATATTACTGTTGTGGGGCCAGACCATCCACTATCCTGCAGATCACGGTGGTGCAGCCAGGCCTGCCAAGTGAGGACAAGAGTGGCTCTGACATATTTTTGCTCCTCTTAATTCCTAGGGCTCAGTCCAGGCTTCAACACAGTCTGGAACAGACTTAGGGTGGCTTTAAATGCTTCCAGTGATGATGGCCCCTAAAGGGTTGTTGGGATTGCTGGAATACATGCCATTCTGGGTAGATTCTTTGCACATGCCCTATGCTGCTGGTTGGGACAGGAGGTGATACATGTGCTAAGGCTCCTGGACATGCCCCACACTAGGTGAATGCTTAGCTATACCAGTTTCCCAATGTATCCACATGCTGGAGTGGCACTGGGGTTGTTACCCACAAGGACCAGTTAGGTTCTAGTGCAACACAGCAATTCATTGAGTGCAAACTTAGCGCAGCCTATATTCATACTATCAGTCAGGCAGCGTTCCCTCTAAGCTGCATGGTGTGCGTGGCCACACAGGCACACTCATGCCACGCTGCCAGGTATGCCTGCGGGGCCGTGGACACCACATAGCTTACAGGGAACGCTGCAGTCAGATGAAGACTGGCCAACAGCAGGGATAGTGCAGGGCTAGGCACGAATCCAAAGCGCACTTCTATACTTTTTATACATCTGAACTGCTTATATCAAGCCTGTATTACTGTCCAGTGATGATCAATCACACTGGGCACCATGACCTTACAGTTTGCTGATGAATTAACTTACTTAATTACAAAATTCTTGGTTCAGAGGTGATATCTTTTATTAGACCAAGTTTTTTGCTATGTTGTAGTTGGTGTAATAAAAGATATCACCTCTGAACCAAGAGTTTTGTGCTTCTCTTTTTCTCGGACCAACATGGCTACAAAATAGATCCCTTACTTAATTACAGCATTTTTACCTATCTTCCCAAGTATGTACCAGGTGTTTGCTGTACTGTCCTATGTAATTTTCTTGTCTACTACTACTCCAGATCCACCATAGATATGTACATTTGAACTCTTACTGCTCTTGGTCTCCTTTATGGCCTACAGCCAGTCCACTGGGGTAGATGCACAGCTACTTCACAGACTCTGTTCTCATTTAAACTCTAGTAAATCTGGAGTGACACAGACCAGTTGGGTTTTTATCCCAGGTACACTGATGCAAATCGAGACTGAGTCATGCCACTGGGCCACACTTGCTCTCAGTTCCACTGCAGTGAACATGCTGGCTTTGTCGGGACAGATTCTCATCTCAGGGAGGTCTCCTGCCATGCTGTATTAACTCCACTGACATTAGCGTGATTACTCTGAGTTTATACTGGTGCAACTTGGATCATGAGCTTGGCCCCTGCACAAACTGGAATTTCCCCTTTTCCTGCTGTTTTGCAGCACTCAAAGGCCTCTGTGGCTGGGAGGTGGGAGAGGAGGGCAATAAAAGTGGTGCCCCTGTGGAGGCAGCCATGACCTCCCATGGAATCTGCTTGCAAGTTGGGGACAAGGGATGGGAAGTGTTCTCTGCGCCAGGATGACATCAGTGGAGAAGAGCAGGGCAGAGGGTAGAGGTTGCTCCCTCCTCAGTGCCTGTGCAAACTCACACAGGAAAGGCCCAGGCAAAATGGACTGTCACAAGACTTCCTGCCCTTCTGAGGGGAAAACATGGAGAGAACAATTATTGAATTGGACAGGCTGGACGGCAGTAAAAACAGAGCCATGTGGTTGGAACTTAATCCAAAAGAAGCGCCTCGGGCCTCCCAACTGTGCCTCTTCAGTTGGGCCAGATGCCTGTGACCAGCATGGCAGGACACCCCAAGAACAGTCCTTCAGTCCTCTGCAAAGTAGGTGACTTGGCAGCATCTTAGACCCACTTTACACAGTTCTGAGAGACTTTCCAGCTCTTTCGCTGCTTGGGTTTTCCCAGAATGTACTGACCAGGCAGCACAGCAGCACAGGACGCCCCAGTGCAGCTCCCAAACTCAGTCATGCTGGCTGCAGGTGACAGATGACTACCTGGCTACCAGAGCCTGGCTGTCCTGAGAAGGCAAGGCTTTGGGACTCTCAGCTCACATCCATTGCACAGGGGCTAGAGTCTGTGGATGCATAAGCAAGCCTCATGTTTCATGAATGTGGGGCTGATTCTTTCTCTCCCCCCCAGTAAATCTGTGTCCCTCCTGGTCAAGACTGGGCAACACTGTAAAGCAGCCAATCTGTAAAAAGACAAGGAATGAATGAAATCAGGCTCTCAGTCCCTTCCTTGCCCTACAATTGACTATGACCCAGGGTGAAGGGCTGTTAGTAAATAAGTGGGTCATGACAGTCAATCTTTGGGAGACTATATGGGACTTTGTGGACACCAAGCTCCTCACTTCAAGCAGCCTACTGCAATCCCCATCTTGGCTTCAGCAGTTATCTGACAGCTCTTCAGTGGCCTATAATTAACAAGATGGTAGGTCTCAGACCAACTCAGTGGGCAGATCTCTGCGTCCAGAAACCTCTGTAACTATGGACACTCATTGATCTCTTCTGTTGAGACGACAGGATGGAGGATGAGGCTGCCTGAAGGTGGGCTGAGCTACATGGGTGGGCCAGCACATCTCCTCAGTCTGTGAGACCATCAGGCCAGCCTCTCCCACCTTCCAGAAATGTGACCCACTCTATTAGGGAGCTGCTGATTAAGCAAGTGGCTTTCCTAGTTGTTCTGATTCCTCCCTGGGAACTCTCTGCTTTGTGGAGCTGACCAATGCTACTGCACTGGGTGGAGCTGGGCAGCTCAGAACCTGACTGGAGAGAGAAATAAAGAAGCACAGAATGGGAGATGCAGAAAGAGAAAGAGAGTGTGTGAGGAATGGGGGAGCTGACTCTCTACCTGACAAGCCTATTAACCAGGTGCACACCATGGCAAAAAAGAGGTGAGCTGCTTCCTCAAAAAATCTAGACCTGATCACTCCAGATCCAGGTTTTACTTTGGTCTCCCCACTCTGTCAGAGTTCCCAGCCCCATACAATCACACAGCCTATTTCACTACTTTGAACCCAGGAGGAGGAAATACCGAGGCTGGACTCTTGGCCTGTATGTAAGCCCATGGTGCAGAGGAGGAGGGTTTGTGCAATGATGGACAAAATACATCCCTCAGCATGTGCAAAGGGAGCATCTGCAGGATGGGAATGAGGAGCATGGGGAGAAGGCCTGGGCAGGAGGTGCAGGAAGGATACACTGTGGGATGCATGGGGACATGAGGTCTCAATGTAACACGAAGGGACATGTGGGAGGAGGCATCTCAATGAGAAGTGTGGTCCTAAGGGTCTCCCAGCTGCTCAGGATGGGATCTGTTAGCAGAGGATTCCTGAGGCTTGGGAATGGGTTTTTCCCAGCTCTGCCCTACTTCATGCAAGCAAAGACCTACGGAGCGGCACATGCAGATCCCAGCTTCAGTCACACTGCTGTGACATGGTGTGCCTGCCTGGAGGCACCGACATCCTGACATCATCATGGCACAGACAACGCAATTAGCTCTCTCCAACAGGAGAGCAGTAACGGGTTGGCGGCAGCCCTAGGGGAAGCTGTCAGGATGCAGCACATGAAGATGCCGTCTGTAATCCATGCAGTGCAAACCCACTGGAGCTGGCTTTAAGCGCGTGGGTGAGAGGAACTCCAGCCCCATCAAATTATAGATCCCCCCTCCTCCCCCCTGACATTGTTGCACAGGCCTGGGGACGCCATCTTCAGAGGCAGCAGCAAGCTGTACTGGTGCAGAATCTTACCAAGCTTTCTGTGCAGGGCTCCTGAACACGCCTGGCTGCAGAGGGACAGACCAAGAACAAAAAACAGAGACACTCTATTCTTTTGTTTTTAACCTTCCTTTGGTCCTGTCTCCATTTACAAGGCTGACAGTGCAAACATAACAGCAGCCTCTGTGTGCAATCAATAATGATGTTTGAAGTGTTATGTTAGCTATGCATCCCTCCCTGGGGACTCATAAAGCTAAACAGCCATACATTAGCGGTTGCTGCGGTGTTTACTTTCAACAAGGCTGGCTTGGTGATCATCCTGGCTCCTTTCTCTGCAAAATGACTGCAGAAGCTTCAGCAGGGACTGCCAGCAAGGCACACACAACTTGGGCTGAGCGCGTGCACACGGGTCGCAGAGAGAGAGCGGGTGTGATTCTGTTATCTTGGCACAAACAAAACAGCCACGGATGCTGATGCTACAGCAGAGACTAGGCAGGATTACAGACCTGGCCCACCTTCTCTGGACGTGTCTATTAGTGAGGTGCTCAAGAGGGAGCACTGGGCAGAGTGCACGCACCACACAACTACAGACCCCTGGGCAGAGGCAGTGTCTGGTCCCTGAGACCCTGGTAACTTACAGCACACAGGAGCCAGTAAATCAGGACCCCATGCCACAGGTTGATAAGGAGCTCACCCAGAAGCTGGTCAAAAGTTTCTGGAAAGACAGGGTCATGCCACCCCTGAAAGAGTCCTCCCCATGGTCTGTACTGGGAAAGGACTTGGGCAGGTTTATTCAGGTGTGCATGGATCCATGGGGAATGGGGACCTATGCCCAGATGAAGCACTTCTTTTAGCTGTAGATCTTGCTATGTCCAGTGCCCAGGATGGTTCCAGCCTTCCCTACATCCTCTTGTACTCTCTTCCCTTTGCCTCTCCAGGAACAGTAAGGTGTCACCCTGCTGAATGGAGCAGGCTTTGTGAGCCAGAGGACAGGCCTGCTTTGTGCAGTGCTCAGTGCATTTGAGAGGAAGCAAAGGCTGCGGCAGCAGCATTCCCAGCTGTCAGGTTTCCCTGGACATGTTCTCTCCCCAACCTAAAGATGCCAAGAGAACTCAACAGACTTCAGGGCCTACAGATGCCAGAGGCCTTGACATAATCACTTGGCATTGTCTTGTACAGATCTGGCCACTGGGAGATCTTGGTTCAGGTTCTGCCTTTGACACAGACAGACTGCTTAGTGCTTTGTGTCACCTGGCCAAGCCACTGTGGGCTAAGCCAAAACTCAGCAAAGGTAACAGAATGATTCCCATTGACTTCAGTAGCCTTCCCACCAAGGACTTGGTTTACAAAGATATTTAGCCCCTGAAGAGGCAGTGTGATGGCGCTGCTGAAACCTTTATGGGAAGAGAAGAGCTGAAGCTTGCGTGAACTCCAGGGACTGGGTTTTGTATGTCAGAGGTGCTTGATCATTTCTGACTTTGCCTCCAGGGACTACAAAGGCTGTGAGCTAGACTAGGACATCAGTGCAGGCTGAACCACTGAGGTGACAGCATCTCCCAGGCTTCTGAACCGGGGCTGGGCAGCTCCCAGGGGGAAAAGGAGCCAGCACTGCACTGAGGGCCTGGAAGCTGAAGACATACTGCAGTTTCAGCTGGAGAGACAGACAACACTGCCACAGGATGCAGTTAGGAAGTGGTCCAGTGTATCTGCAGGTATAGAAAGATGAAAGAGGAGTACATGGCTGGTCCTCACAGCAGTGAAGGTCCTCGACCAGGACCCAGAAGAGAAGGGTGGGCATGGATCTCTCTCCCTAAGTCTGACTGACCTGCAGTGACTTGGTTGGCATGCAGAGTGAGTGCCAGCTGCAGCAAAGAGGACTGTTGGGTGTAGAGGTATACCGATATATCAGTGTCATATCAGATCAGCACTGATAAAAGGAAAATTATACTATCGGCTTTTTTTTGGCTGATAATGTACCAATAAATATACATTATCACCCTGACCATGGGAGTCTCAATCTGTACCCCCATACCCTTTCACCTCCCCAGGCTTACCTGCAGGATGCTGCTCTCCACACTGTCAAGCTGCATTCCTGTAAATCAGTTATCGGATTGGTATCAGCTGATATATCTGATGAATAATCAGCTATCTTTATCAGTCATAAAAATCTGTATCGGTGCGCCCCTAGTTGGGTGTTACTGCCTGTCAAAGGGACTGTACAAGCATGGATTATGCCAGAGGTGAACCTGCCTCTTGTTGTGCTCCAGGCAGGTAGGTACCCAGCATGACTAGCACCTGCAGCCAGCATATCCCATAAGGTGCACCCATGAGGTGCCTCTCTGTATCTCTAAGTGCCCAAAGACCTTTCTACATCCAGCCACAAGCCCAGAGAACTTTATTCCTTAGTTTCCTCCCTGTGACACCCATGCGATATTTTTCTTTTATTTGGTTTATACACAGAGATTAAAACAGCAGAGAATGCTAAAGATCAGGACTGGGGCAGGCTTGTTAGCAGAGCCAGGGGAGAACACAAGGTGGGGAGGGAAGATTTGTATTCAGGTGCATTGGCTGTACAGCTGTATAGAGAGGAAGTCTAAGAAGGTCTCTGTGCCAGGACTCAAGTGCAGAGAGATGCCTAGAACTGGAATGTCATATCATAGTGTTTGTGCCCAGTACAATGGGCCCTGGTCCCAGCTGGGTGTTGAGGTGCTATTGGAATATAAAGAATTCAGAGTGCCTCTGCCCTCTTCTTCCTTGGGCTGATTTCAAGCTACCCAATAATGCCAATGCCAGAAACAGATAGGAAAGCAAAGCATAGTGCTTTGCCAAAGGAAGGGCAAGGGGTGGGTGAAGTAGAAAACACATTCGCTCAGGAAGTCAATGGCACAAACTGGCATCCCTCTGAACTGCAACTGGGCCTGGGGGCTGGCACAGTGGATACCTATAACACAGCAAGGACTCTGTCTCAGTTATGGTGTGCATCAGCCTCACTCCTCCCAGGGGAGTGCTGCCTGTGTGTCTGGAGTAGTTGGGAAGGACCTATCAGAACTGGAGCCCCTTCCCATGAAAGGCTTCCCAAACAGAGGAGGGGTGAGGTATCAAACTGTATTAAACTGAATACCCTGGTATTCCAGGCTGGAAGGAGCACCCAGGAAAGGGTGGGAGGTGCCTGCTCCTTGCTACTGAATAGGCTTAACCTTTACTTGTGTCACTGTTGGTCTCTGCCACTAAGCTGTATTGTGTCTGCAGCCAGACATTAAAATCAACCAGTCCTCCCAACACTATGGGCACATCCTGCATGATGCTGCTGCCATGACTGCTGGGGCCTCTCACGGTCTGAGGGTGACAGCTCTATCCAGCAGGGCTGTCAGCCCAGCCATGCTGGTTCCCTGATGCTGTTCGCTGAGTCAGCATGTTTCAAAGGCACTTCCTCCCTTCACTTCGTAATCAACAAAAGATGTTGTTTCGGGGATGCTGCCTCAGCAGCGGCAACCCTCCAGCACCCTGTCCTACTGTAGCACAGAGAGGCCCCAGACTTACAGGCCATGAAGGAAAACAGTGGTCCCGAACATCCCTGCCCCTTCCACAGCAGACCACTGTACCTTCTGACAAGCAGTTTGAGAGCAGAGTCCTCCACCGAGCAGAGGCAACCTCTTTCTCCCATCTCCATTGCTTCACTCTTTCATGCCAATGCTCAGATATGGAGGTGACTGATGTTGGTATAAAACCTACAGTCAGATGCATACTGAAGTCAGCAGAGTTACATCAGGGGAAAAATTTGACCCATAGAAATGAAGGATAGACAAGATCTATGGTATTGTCTAATCTCTCCCAGCCAGTGCAGAGTTGTTCCATACAGCACATTTTCCATTGCTTGATCCAATCTAGTTTTGTGTGTGCCAAATGATGGGATTCCCTTCATTTTCCTTTGGGAGGTGAACACATTTTCCAGTCAGGAAGGCCTTCCTGACAGCTGTCCTGGCAAGACACCTGTGACAGACTGGTGGAGGAAAGGAAATCACAGTCAGGAGACATGAATTCTCTTCCAGATTCTGGCACCGATGAGCAGGTGACCTTGGGCAAGTCACTTTCCCTCACTGTGCCTCATGTCCCCAGTCTGACTTGCCTGCCCTGAAGAGCAAACCTGAGTGTAACAGGAAGCCAAAGGCTCCTGTTCCTAAGGAAGAAACTGCATGTGGCAAAGCCTGGCAGTAGCCAGGGAGCAGGGCAAACCACACATTAGAAATAAAGAAACACAGGTGTGCTGAAGAGGGAAGGGGCCAAGCTCAGGGGAGCTTAAAAGCTGGTACCTGGAGAAAGGAAGGGAAAGGGCTGGTACTCCACAGGGGACCGAGCTCTCAGCAGCATGTTTGTGTCCTGGAAAAGGGAGGGCCTTGTTAAAGTGACTGCCTTTTTCTTTTTCATGTGTGTGTTTGTTTGTTTACCTTAAGCAGGGCAGGCTTTTTTGTAAAAGCAGTAGCTTTCCTTTACGTTCCAGTCTGAACTGTTGGACTGGATGTAGCAGAGATGAGGAGGCCATGGGGAGCCAGGGAGCATGGTAGTGGGCCCTGCCAGGGCAGGGGTATGAGACACAGAGGGCCAACGGCCTGAACCAGAGAGAGGTTTGAGAAGGGGAAGGGCCAAAGCCAAAAGGGCCGGAGCCCACAGCCCAGGAGGGACAAACCTAGATGGGCTACAGACTGGAGGGTCAAAGCCTGGACCAAGGGGGTGCAATAGAGGCAGCTGGAAGCTGATAAGGCCAGCCAGAGCCCAAGAAGTGTGAGACAAGGGCTGGGGCCCAGAAGCTGGGGGTCCAGAACAGTAGATCTTGGGCTAAGGGACTCAGCTAAAGGGAAGGAGCCAAAGCCCCAAAAGAACTTTTGTGGCCGGAGGGCCAAGTCATGCAGAGGGGTGCCAGGTCCCACTAGAGTGATAACTTAAACTACCTGCAAGGCATGGACATAGCTGTAGGGGAGGAAGGATGCCACGAATCTAATCCTTCAGGTTGGCAGGGCCTGAGGAAACAGGCCCTGAGGACAAAGGGAGAGAGAGCAAGCCCCAGAAGACTCACTAACCCTGGGTGGACAGCCTTCTTTCCTTAATTTTCTTTACCAACAAAGGCATGGCAGGAAGGTGAGCAGGTTGTGATCAGGGAGGCATGAATGAGGTTGGATAGGACAGAGGGGGTAAACAAGGGGCATCACAGCAGCCCTCAGGCTCCATCTCATCACACCAAGTATGTCTGGGCAGCCTCCAGTACTATGGATCCTGAATTAGGCTGCAACCTGTAGGAGCTACTAGAAAATAATAATAACATAGCCTTTTTGAAACTCCAGCCTGCAACTCTCAGTTAAGTCTCCCTGGCTCAATCTGAAACACCTTAGACAAAGCGTGCTCAATCCCTGGCCCTTGGTGCCACATCACAGGCTGCAGTCCTGCACACTAGATCAGGTGCACAGGGCAGTGCAAGTCTGCATCCCAGCATGCAGGGCCAGACAAAGGTAGTGCATGGTCTTGGGACCTGATATTGGCCCACAGGACTGGGCAGAGGTGGTATGGGGGGGCCCCAGGGCCTGATCCCTGTACTCGGATCTGGGCAGATATGGCACGGGGCCAAATTTTGGTGTGCAGGAGCCAACCAAGGCTACGCAACACCTGATCCAGGTATGTGGGGTCCAATCCAACCCACAGACTGGCCCCACACACTCGTTTGACCCACAGGCATTAGACAAGCCATCCTGCCTACATTTTGACGTTTGTCAGCTTGATAAGCTCTTCTCATGCCCCACCAGCCCCTGCTGGCCTTTTCTGAGCTCTTTTCAGTTGGCCAACATGGTCCTGCAACGAAGTGGTGGAGTTAGAGCTGAATCCACAGGCTGATTGCTTCATTGCATTGAACCCATGTGTGAAATAGCACACACCTGTCTGCAGCCACGTTACACTGCAGCTTGGTACTTAATGTGCTGTCTACAATCACTCCTCAGCCTCATCGCCATCACTGCCTCCCTGCTGGCTCTCCTCTCCCATCCATGACCTAGGTTTCAGATTATTTCTCTCCAGATGCATTAGCTGCACATTCAAGATGAATCATCTTCTTTTCTCTCCACATTTCTGACCTCTCTAGGTCCCTTGGAATCATTTGTCTTTCTTCTGCTCTTCACAAATGCTTGTTGTTTCACATCACCTGCCAGTGCCATGAATATGCCCTTTGGATTTTCTTCCAGCTCGTTAATAAATCAGATGCAGCCTTGCTATCGATCCCTGTGGTGCACCACCAGACCCCTCTCAACCCCAGTCCAATTCATTGCTCAGCTCAGAACAGTTCAGCACCTCAGCCCATGCGCCTCACTGCCAAGGTACCAATCGCAGGCCACTTGCCTCTTCTTTTTGGTTCTTGCCTCCCTGTTCACTGCTTGTCTTATGGTCCCTGGTCCCTTTTAGCATGATCACCCCGCACAGCAGGACAGGTAGTGCAGGCACCAAAATGAAATGGATCCAAATGCGGATCGTTTCTGTCCCCCTCAGTGTGTGTCCCTGTGTCTTCTACATCTTTCCTATGCAGGGATTGTTCAGTCATTCCCCCAGAGTTGGTCTGGTTTGGCCTTTGTTTTTTGCAGTAACCTCACATGCCACTCAGGCCCCTCCACCTTTCTCCAGTGCAGAATCCAGCTGTCACACCATGTACACATGACCATCAATCTCTTCATGCCTTCCTTCCTTCTAGTGCCTTGGGACCTCCAGCAGCCATTTTACAGCAGCTTTTGCTTTTCACAGTATAGGAATGAAAGGGGCCTCCTGGCTCCTCCAGTCCAGTCCCCCACTGTCTCAGGTGACCAGGGCAGAGAATCCCCTTCACCAACTCTCCAAGCTCCAACTTCAATCTAGTTGTTTGCCAAAACTAACCCACACTCTGTTCTCCCCACTGAAAGTCTGTTGCAGAACATCACTGATATTATGGTTAGGGCCCTCTTCAACCTGCCCTCTAAATTTATACCTGGACGATTCATACCCACTTGTTCTTGGGACAACACTGCCACTTAGCTCAAACAGTTCTTCCCTCTCTGCTGTACTGATGGAGAGCAGTCCTGTCCTTCTCCTCCTTGGTGTCTCCAGGCTAAACAAGACCAGAGTTTTTAGATTCCTCTCATATGACAGGCTCCAGTCCCCCCTCATCTGCTGCCATTTTCTCTCCACTTCCCCAAGCTCCATGGGAAGCTGAATTCATAACCACTAGCACAGGAAGCCAGAGCAAACCCCTCTGTCATCAGGATGGTGTGTCACACTGGGCTGTCTTTTTGCTTGTTGCAGTCTGTCCATGCCTGTATGGCAGTAGCATAAGTAGGGTGGAGCAAGTGGCACGCTTGGGAAGGTGCCAAACTAGCAGCCACCACCACTGTCAGCCCAGTGCTGCCACTCGCCACAGTGACTTGGCCATTGCCACTGCCCAGTGTACCACTGCTGCCAGGGTGCAGAACTGCCTTATGGTCACTTGTCCCAAGGAGAGATCTGTCTCCACAGCTTCCTGCCAGCTCCCAGGCTGATCTCGTGATGTCCTCTGGTTCATCACTCCAGCCACAAAATACAAGAATGGGGGCCTGCAGCTAGACTGACAGCCATGGTGAAGCACCTCTCTGATTCTCACAAGTGCTAAGCTGCCAACAAGAAGGCCAGCTGGGGTGGCTGGGTATCTACCACTCGGATTCTGCCTCCTATGGGTTCAGTGGCCTAACTTTAGTCTGCAGTTTCTGACAGCCTGCAGCTCCCACCTCCCCCATTCATGTCCTCATTCTGCCAGACAGCTCACTCCCCCTTCTATTCAGTGTGGTTAGTTGCCCCCTCCATCTATGCCCCTTCACATTGCAAGCCCTCTGTCCATCAGCTCAGTGAAGGAACAGAATAATTTCCCTCTCCTCTTTATTGACTGAGGAGCAATCTTCAATTCTCCAACTGTGCAGACATTGCACGTGGCATGGGTTGAAACTCTCTCATTTTCCTATGCTTTCTTACTCACTCTCTCCTCTTCCTCCCCACCATCTCCTCCATCCTCCACTCTTTCCATCTCTCCTTCCTCCTACCCTGCAGTCCACATCCATCCTTTTCTTTCCTCTGCCCTAAATTCTTCTGCCCTTTTTTCCCACCCAACCAGAACAACAGATACATTGGTTGAATGATGCATCCACTTGCTCTCCCTACCACTAAATGACAAGTCAGCTGAAGTAGAAAGGTTACAGAAAGGCCAGTCTGCTAGAATCCCAGTGGATGCAACCTGCTCTTGCTGCAGTAATGAAAATGATGCCAGTTTATTATGACTTGCCTCTCATTGTAATTGCTTTCATATATTTATAAGAAGAAGAAACCAAATGCATGTGCATCTCCCCTCACTGCCGTGGCACCCATGGACTTAGCTGCCACAAGGCCTATTGTGGGTTAGTCACCATCTGCCTCATTGCACCTGTTCACTCTAATGGGAATTCAACACTGGCAGATGGTGTCAAGATCCCAGTCCCAGAGGGAGCCATTCTGCTTCTCCTCCCAACAGCTGCCCCCATAGTCCATCCTGCCTTGGATGTCCTGCCCCCTGGGGCAAAAAGGATTTCAGACTTCTATAGAATATTTGGTCTTTCTCTGCTGACAAGGGCACTACTGTGTTAGTGGCTCTAGGGGATGTTATTTCATACTGTAAGTTCTTTGGGACAGGGATCACGGAGCCCTGGTCAGCAGTTCATTACCGCCTGGTAGGCATTTGCTAATGGAATGACAGGGGTGGGTCATGGCTCAGTTCTGACTGGACAGAGCCCTGCTGCTCAGAAAGCCCCAGGTATCATGCCATCCCTGGGACTCAAGCCCTCCAGACATGCCCCAGCCACAGACCAGCATCCTACAGAAGGTGCTCCAGCTCCTGGGACTCCAGTATGAGGGGTCTAGCTCAACTTTATGGGTTATGGCTGCAGTGCAGAAGCTCAACCTCTTCTCCTGGTACCACAGAATGATGCTGGGTGCTTAGACACCAATTTACAGGAGGCCTCTTGGCAGCAACACCTCCAAGAATGATCCTGACTGGCAAAGGCAGTGTCAACCTAAGCAACAGTGACTTCCTAAGGCAAGGGGCTGGGGCCATTTTCCAGAACAGCTACAGTGATTGGTTGCCAGATATTTATCCATCTATGCCAACCAAACAAACACCCCACTGGTCATCCTGGGCCGGGGATTGATGTTTGAAAGAGCTACATGTTACTGCATTGCAATCATTTACTTGTTCCTTCAGTCCATCTCTGGTGATGGAGAGAAGCCAGTGGCCCATTGCACAACTGGCTGCAGAATCCAGATCAAGATTTAGGGAGACCCTATGCAGTGACAATAGGCCATTAGAGTCTGTCCATGTCTGGTAGTCTCAGGAGAACATTGCCTTTCTACTCATCCCAGCGCAGGTTTGTTTTTGCTTTAAGGGTCATTCCCCAGCACCACTGATGAGACGTTCTCTGGGACTTTTCCCTTCTGCTGGCTGGGTCTGATTTAGCAGCAGCCTAAGTATCATGAGGTGGGTGCAGACCCCTCTGGACCTACTGCACTCAACATGCCTCTGCCAACAGGGCATTAACTTGTTTTAAGGCATTGTGGACTAGAGGCAGGTCCCAAGGAACAGGCAGGGCAAAATAGGCATAAGTCTAGCCAGCACTGACTTGGCAGGGCCAAGCCTCAAATAGACCGTACTACACATCACGAACTCAGGCGTAACCCAGCCCTCTGTATAGCAGACTGCAGCACACTCTGCAGTGCATGTCATTATAGGGTGGGCCGCACCTCTGTATTTCTAAGAAGTTGTCCCAGCTGCAGAGAAAGTAGTCATTTTGTTCTCTGGGCTGCCAGAGCCTGTTACGGATAAGACATGCACTGCACACACTCTCGCGCTCTCTCTCATTTCTCTCTCTCTTGTGGAGACTTTATTTTAATCTTGAGGCTGATCTAAAATAAAAGCCACTCAGACTGAAAGTCTCTGGCTGCTCTTTGTGTCTGGAAAAAACATAAATGAAACTAAGGTGGGGAAAGCCAGAGAAAGTGAATTCATCTTAGAGACGAGAGGGAGTTTTCCATCAACGTCAATAGAGGGGAAGCTCCAAGAGCACAGTATGAAAACCCAAATGGAACAGAATGCTGACTGATGGGATGACAAACCACTTAATAATAACCATTATGTACATGAGAATAGTACCTAGAGACCCCATTTTACTGGGCTCTGCACAGACACATAGGGAGAGACAGTCTCTGTCCTAAAGAGCTTGCTGTATATACAGGCAAAAGGTAGAATGGGAAACATGGCACACAGGTGAGGGGACTTGCCCAAGGTCATGAAGCAGGGCAGTAGCAGAACAAGGTTTGCGAGTCCCAGGCACCACCCTGCCTCTCATGATGCTACCTAGAGTGGTCCTTCCGCTAGAAAGATTAGATCCTTTCTGAGCCCAAGTTAAAAGGCAAGCTAGGAAATTGTTTTCCAGATAATTACCTGTACCCTATTAACCCACACTGGAACAGCAGAGCCCCTTAGCACATGGCTCAGAAAGCAAAAGGAGGAATAATGTATTTTTTCCTTTGAATCTTTTTCAGCCTGGTTTGGAAACCAGGGTTGCACGCAGATGTTGTTATTACATAACGGAGGGCTTTGATTATTCTCTTTCACTTATTAAGCATTGGCTACATGCCTGGTGCTGTACAAGACTGAAGACTACTTCTGCCCCAGGGAGCTTACAGTCAGAGTCCACTGCTGCTAAGGCAAGATGCATTAGGGACCATGAAAGAAGGGGATGGAATAATGCTACATTCTCATTTGACTTGGCTTTGTTCAGCCCTTCAGAGCCGGGCAGAAAATGACCCTTGAGGAAAACAATTAAAAAAAATTTTTTTTTAAATAAAAAATTTCCCCTGAAATTCTTCCAGATTTTGAATGAAATCAGGAAATTAAAAAAAGACATTTCCCATAGAAAATTCATTTACAACCAAAAAGTCATTTTCTGTCAGAATTGTGATGGACAATTTTCCATCTGGGTTAAAGCTGGGAGAGAGGAGATGTGAGCCTGCTCTGCTGGCCTGTGCCTTAGGGTGCTACTGGTCAGGGTACACTACCCTAGCAGTGTTCCCCACAGAAGCCCAAGACAATTCCCAGTTGTGCAGGCTCCAGGAACCCACCCAGGACACCATCAGCCTGTCTCCCCAAGGCACTCATTCTCTTTTTCCATCAATTCTGTCCTTCTCACATCCCCCTCTTTTCCCCATCCAGGCCCTTAGTTCTCTGCTTTGCCCACCCCATTCCTGCAGCCCTTCCCTGACCCCCAACCTGTCCCTCACCAGCCCCTGCCCACGAGAGAAGAGCAGCCCAAATAAACTGGCAAAGATTGGCCTGTAACATACTTATAGTTTACTTGGGCTGCTGTCCCCCCCACACACGGGGAGCTAACTACATGGGTCACACGTCAGCCCTCCCAGTGATGCCTCACTCAGCATTCAAAGGGACTGTTCCTCAAGACTTTGTTACACTATTTGCCCAGCCCTATTAATTACTATAATGATGATTATTAATCATCTTGCTTCAGAGCAGCAGCAGCAGCACAGCAAGGGAAAGGGAATTGAATCATGCACCAGAGTATCTGCCAAGGCAGCAATTCTGTTCACTGGCACGAAGAAGGCCCCAGGTGGTGGAAGGCTCTCGGTGCACAGCTCACATCATCCCATGCATGGGGAAGTCTGCACTGCTGTGACAGTCTCTGTTGCCTGGCTGTGGTGCTCCTAACCAGGGACTAAGGAGCTTGTCGCTGGAATTCTGCAGGTGGTGATGCAGACAGCAGCGTTCCTGCTCACTGCTGAATAGCGCATGAAAGTAATAGTGATGGTCCATTATAGTCACTGTATTACATTGAAAACCAGGATCCCAGAATCTCCAGCACTGAGGTACGACTGCAAGCCCCTGCTATAGCACAGCTCAGTGCCTGACAGCCCAATAGTACCAAGACAACAGCCTGCCCTATTTGGAAATAACAGTGTCATAGACTGTATGTCACTGGCCTGCCTGGAAATCCACGAGCCCAGTCTTTAAGCTTGATTTCTAAAGCTAAGTATAATTTCTTTATCTGCACTTGCAGCTAAAACCATTCTCACGCACATGTCAGCTGCAGCTGACATGCTGCCAACATGTTAAATATTCCCAGATCTTAACTCAAAGCATCCTTAGCAAAGGCACCCATAACATATACTGGGCTTCAATATTGCAGGGAAAGAGCCAACAGTCAGTTGTAACATGGCTGCCTAAAGATAAAAGATGTAGTTAGTTAACTGTGCTAGTCTGAAGTCAAGCACAGCATCTGATGAAGTGAGCTTCAGCTCATGAAAGCTTGTGTGTGTGTGTGTGTGCACGCGCATGCGTGCACACATGTGTACACACACACACACACTTTGGTTAGTCTATAAGGTGCACATCTGCTGTGACTTCTACTTGCCTATAGCTACACAGGATAGAAATTCATGACTAAAGTACTGAATCAATTTTCCCCAAACCTCACCTGTCTTTCTCCCTTCTCCATTTAGGACTATAAAACAAATTGAGTGGAAGCTCCAAGCTGCTACCATCATTGAGAGATGCAGACATCACTGGAACATGTGAGGAGCCATTTCAGGGTGTTATAGCCCAGCACAGGGGTCATCTACTTCTGTACAACTTTTCCAAAATGCAAAGTCAATGAAGCCTGCTCTACCAAGGTCCTGAGCAGCTACTGACTCCACCAAAGCTAACAGGACCTCCAGGCATTCAGCCTGTCTGAAAATCAGGCCCATCATCATTATCATTTAGTGAAGTAGAAACTTGGACAAACATCTAGGGAGGAGTAAAAATAAGAGTATTGCTTGGGCTTGCAGGGATGAAGTCAGGAAGGCCAAAGTGCAACTGGAGTTGCAGCTAGCAAGGGATGTGAAAGGTAACAAGAAGGGTATCTACAAATACGTTGGCAGCAAGAGAAGAGTCAGAGAAAGTGTTGGGCCCTTACTGAATAGGGGAGGCAACCTTGTGACAGAGGAAGCAGAAAAGGCTGACATGCTCAATGCCTTTTTCACCTCAGTCTTCATAGGCAAGGTCAGCTTTCAGACTACTGCATCTGGCAGCACAGTTTGGGGAGGAGGTGAGCAGCCAACAGTGGTAAAAGAACAGGTTAGGGACTATTTACAAAAGCTGGACTTATTATACAAGTCCATGGAGCTGGACAAAATGCATCTGAGGGTGCTGAGGGAGTTGGCTGATGTGATTGCAGAGCCACTGGCCATCATCTTTGAAAACTCATGGTGATCGGGAAAGGATGACTGGAAAAGGGGAAACATAGTGCCCATTTTTAAGAAAGGGAACAAAGAGAAACCAAGAAACTACAGACCGATCAGCCTTCCCTCAGTCCCTCAGAAGCAGGGACCCTCAAGGAATCCATTTCTAAGCACTTGGAAGAAAAGAAGGTGATCAGGAACAGTCATCATGGATTCACCAAGGGTAAGTCATATCTGACCAACCTGATTGCCTTCTATGATGAGATGACTCCTGGCTCTATGCATGCAGGGAGACCAGTGGATGTGGTATACCTTGATTTTAGCAAGGCTTTTGATACAGTCTCCCACAACATTCTCACAGGCAAGTTAAGGAAGTATGGGTTGGATGAATGGACTGTAAGGTGGATAGAAAACTGGCTGAAGCATCGGGATCAGAGGGTAGTAATCTGTAGGTCAATGTCTAGTTAGCAGTTAGCATCAAGTAGAGTGCCCCAGGGGTCAGTCCTGAGGCAAGTTTTGTTCAATATCTTCATCAACGACGTGGAAGATAGAAGATGGGACAGAGTGTACCCTCAGCAAGTTTGCAGATGACACCAAGCTGGTGGGGGAGTAGTATATGGTGGAGGGTAGGGCTAGGATTCAGAGTGACCTAAACTATATGGAGGACAAAGCCTTGGCTGGGATGACCTAGTTGGGGATAATCCTGCTTTGAGCAGGGGGTTGGACTAGATGACCTCCTGAGGTCCCTTCCAACCCTAATTTTTCTATGATTCTATTCTTTTCTATGAATACATTATATAGAATTGTAGTAATAACACAGAAGGGCTGTCCCCTTCAGGGAGTGACGACTCTGCCCACCTAAGTTACCAGGAAACCCATGGAAATAGTGAGAGAGAGAAAATCCACCCAATTTGGAGGCCAGCTAGATAAAAAAGTTCAGCTCATGCGGTTGGAGCTCCTGAGCCACATGTGGTATATAGGCTGTAGGATCCTGGACAAGCTGTGGGCAGGCAGCATAGCATTGTGTCATAGGTGCAACTAGTCAGATGGAAAATAGAACCTCTTCTTTAAGTACTAGAGCAGAAAGCACCATTCAGAAACTTTTGATGAACCACATTAAAAACAAGGCTGATCTTCTCTGCTATTTCAAATCTAGAGCAAAAGAAAGAGGTGCATGACTATTCCACATGGCTGGATTGATACCCACTTGCAGATATAAGTGTAAACAGACTGTCAACCAAAGATTGTCAATTGAAGGTTGAATTGGTTTGTTTGGAAGGATACTGAAGAAATTAAAACTGAAGCACCTGGACATGAACATACCAACCACACATTCTGCCTCTTATTGACAGTGTCAACAAAGAGACTGCATCTCAAACTGTCCTTCCAAAGAGCAGAAAAATCAGATATGGAGGTTATTATTCTCTAGCCTACAAGTAGCACTTCCACTGATATCCTTGAGGCAGGCAAGGGCTTTTCAGTATGGCAAGACATTTTCCAAAAGATCAAAGAAGCATTGAACAACAACAATGACACCAAGATTCCACCATCAAAAACTTTACAGTATGCCCTGCTAAGACAGAATCCTGTTTGATGCAGCCTAATGGCAGTTACCCAGCTGTGCAACCAACATTTTGGAGCGCTGATTCACAGTTTATGATCCTACTCCATGTGCAGTATAGACATGTAAGCTATTGAGTGTGAGCGTCAGGCTGTGCACTGACTGGGAAGGTATATGACTCCATACACACATACTTTGAGTGAAAATAAGACATGGCATCATGACATTTTAGCCAGCAAAAAACCATGGGGGACAGGGATGAAGAGGAGGAGGGCCCTTTCCTATTTTAAACCAGTAGTTCAGTGGTTAGGTTGCTTACCCAGGAAAGAGAAAACCCAGATCCTAGGCCACCCTCACCTAAAGTGGGTTTGAATCTATGTCCATCTGACTTTCCAGCCTGCTCTCCAGTCCTCTTGGAGCTTATACCTCCCCACTGTATGTGCAATAGAACCACAAACTATGTTAAGTGCCAAAAATGATGGTTATGCCACTGTGTAACTGCCTTTTGGGTATGTAAAGTGAAACAGAATTCTGTCCACAGTAACCAAAATCAACCAAGTTCTGTTCTGAATTCAGAGTCATGACATTGCTGAGACACAGCAATTACCCTAACAATAACATCTGCTCAGATAGTCTGAGAAATAATAAGGCTTAAAGTCATAGCTCTTCATTTCCAGTCACCCCCTAAGAAAGATCACCAAGCAACCTCCACTGAGGAAGAAGCTTGAGATAACTCTTGAGAGAGCCTAGGTCAACTCAAGGTTGGTTCCAAAGGTAATAATATCAAAACAAGGATGATATACTCAAGAAACAAGTAGGAGCTAAATAACATCAAATAGTCCTGGAAGAACTAAGACAAGACATCACAATCTCAAAAAAATTTAATAATGAACATTGTAGAATTAAGCACAGACAAAAAATATCCTTCACCACCCACCAAAGGAGATCATTCAAGGAATCTCTAGGACAGTCATATATTACAAACCTAGAATAGATCATCACGTTCTGAAAAAAAATCTGGCATAGTCCAGTTTGGCTTAAATACTATACACCAGGGGTTTTCAACCTTTTTGGGTCAGTGTACCCCTGGCGACCGGTCAAAAAGGAAGGAGTCCCCCAGCTGCCAGTCGACAAGCTGGAAGGTGGGGAGTGTTCCCCACGGCCGATCAGCAAGTGCTGGCGGTGGTGGAAGTGCCGGTGGTGCAGCAGCAGTGGAAGTGCCACCAGCGGCACCCACTGCCAAGTACCCCCTGAGGCCATCCCAAGTACCCCCAGGGGTACACGTAACCCCGGCTGAAAACCCTTGCTGTACACCACTGTACACACGCCTGTGCAACCTTTCCAGGCAATCCATTTCGTGATTTCTTCTGAAAGGACAGAGCTTATTATGAAAAACAAAAGTATGAGTCATCAAGTGACTTCCACCAACCAACCAATTGCGTGTCTCCCAACTGACAACAAGAGGATCTCAGAACAGGAACTGCATGCACAGTCTCCCAGGCTAGTCACCACATGCTGCATGCCAGTGAGTGCTAACAGACCCTGGGAAACCTGCTGGTATGACCTGGGGTGAGCAGAGCAACAGCTAAATCAAGGGTTACTGAGGGACAAGTGAAGCCAGCCCAGTCTGGGGGTTTGTCTTCAGGTTAGAAACAAACTCAACTTCTTGATTTTTGCCCTTAGCAGGAGTCCCATATTCTGTACTGGAGGTGTAACAAAAAGCTACACAGCTCACTAGCAGGTGCCTGAGGATGGACTTCCTATTGTATCTGCCTTTCAGTAGCATGTCTCTCACTGATCTCACTTCCTGTACCTGGATTTCACTGACTCACTCTCTGTTCCTGTTTTCTCATCAGACCAATTCTATCCACTCCTCTGCTCACTGTCTCCTCAGCAGAGCAGGATCCTGGCTTCCTTCTGCCCATTGAGATCCCTCCTCACCCCAGCCGGCTCAACCTGTTTTGATTAAAAATAAGTGATGTGTAGTGTGCTACATACCCCTGGCAGCTGGCTAGCCCTGGGTAAGTACTAAACAGGCAGAGCAAGGATCTAAGCCTCCCTCTGCGGGTCCCATCAGCAAATGTGACCAGTGCTGGGAGGTACCCTCTTACCATCAAGCATACCCTTCTGCCATCCCAGGTATGCCCAGATTTTCCATTCCCAGTCTGAGTCAGTGCCTGACTGCTGGAGTTGGTCCCACTGTTACTTCCAGCATCTGGTGGCGTCAGGAGGGACTGCCTAAGGGTGCAGTAATAAAGGCAGTGGGCTGACAAGAAGGACAGTCAAACACAGGTTCAAAGTGCAGACTGCCACAATCACTACAAACGAGCCCCACCCTCTCTGTATTTCCTGGGGCAGCTGCCCATGGGACCATGGGCTCCCCTGTGATGTGAGGGCTCCAGTGTCAGTTCTTGTGAGTAGTCTCCGATGGCTGAGGATCTCCATTGTCTGGGAAAGGCAAAGGAAGTGTATCTCATTCAAGCAGCCAGTGGGATGCACATGTAATTAATAGAGGTTTACTTAGCAGTGGCGGCTGAGTCCAGAAATCAATAGCTTCCCAGCTCTGTCTACAGAGATGGATTATACCCCTTCACCGCCTAAATATAGAACACTGTAATAAGAGGATGTAAAATCAGGCATGTGCTCAGAGCCCATGCCAGACAGTACAGAAGCCCAGTGTCAGTTTTTCTCCTTGGGGCTTTACCCAGATCCCATTCAGGCAACACAAAATCCAGTGCTGGTTCTTCTTTGGGAACGGGGAGAGGATGTGCTCAATTCCCATTCCAGGTTGCACAGAAATCCAAGTCTGGTTCTTAGACTACAGGAGGACACAGGAATCCTGCCCTGTTTGTTCTTATCCTCAGGGCCACTCCTAGACCCCATGCGCAGTAGACACAGAAGCCCTGGATCTCAGGGGATTCGACCGAATCTTCCATCATATGTTAGGAATATGCAGCTCTTGTTTATTCCAAAGCAATTAGCAAACTCTCCACTGCTTCACCTGCCTGTCTCAGCACAAGTTTTCCTACCCAGAAGTCTCCACTGAAAATAGCCCAGACTGCACTGCCATGAACAACAGGAAGGGATTCTGGATAAACATTTCCTCCCAAGGCAGAACACAGAGTCCAGTCCAGGTGCAGGGCACTGAAGAACCTGCCATGGCCAAAGCTGGACATAAGGTTGGCTGATGGTCAGCAAAGCAGCTTCCAGATGGCACCATAAACCCTGAATCAGCTTGACTCTGGCATCCTTAAGGGCAGGCATTCCAAGTAAAGCCATTGCCAAGCCAGTGCGTGGCTAGAGATGAACTCTGCCCCAAAGCTGATGAGAAAGGAAAGATGGCGGACTTCCAGGTTTGGCTCTTTCTGTCCATGCCTTTCATGTGTGAGTTGAGATCAGTGCTTTGTGCGCGTCTGTACTCCACAAGCCATCATTTCCATCTGATTGTCTTTTGATTTTCACTGGCCCACAAGCAAGAGACCACTAGGCAGCAAACTATCAGAAGCCAGCTGATCCAGGCCAACTGTCAAGCAACTAGGGTAAGCCAAGAAAAAAGCACAGAGCCCTTCCAAAACAGGATGGGATTGAGTCACTGGAGCAAGGTCATCCTGCCCTCAGTAAGAAGACAGAGAGTCTCTGACAGGGGAACCCAGACATCACAAGCAGGACCATCCCTCCTCCTCTGCGGACTAAGGCCTGGATGGAGAATGCTCTGGATGAGGACACAGGACCCAAGTGTTTCACATGCAAGGCACCACTAACTCACCAGTCAGGCACAGGACAGTCTCTGCCCCCACCCTTGGGATCACAGGAAGTGACAGCACCTCCAGTTCTACTGTTCCCTCAAAGAGACAGTGCCTCTTTTGCCCCAGCCCCTGCCCATTCTTTGTAATTCATGGGAACAACATCACCCTCCAGTGACATCACACCTGCCAGTTCCTGAAATGACCACACAACACAGAACCAGAATCGTAATGGACAAGAGTGCCCCCCTCCATACACTTCCACCAGTCCCTAAAATTCATACCACTAAAGTCATAATGGGTACAGACAGCAGGGCAGCTCCCAGCTGTAACTTAGAACCTGTTGTGCAAAGCGTTGTTACCCCAGAGCAAACAGAAGTTCACTGTTGGTTCCAGGGGGAGGGGAAGCTAGATTCCCTCGAGCCTGCAGCCATCTCCACCACTGCATGATGTTTTCAGAATGGGACGGGGAAAAGCAGTGGAGGGAGCTCTTCTTGGGGCTCCCCAGCCAGTGCAGGATGGGTGAACTGGAGCATTGCCCACCTCCCCACCTCACAGGGGCTCCAATCCACCTGCCCCACCCTCTAGGAGGGGCTGAAAAAACCCCAGACTGAACTCCCCTTGGCTTCCTTTCCCTCGTCCCAGTCTGAAAACGGGAAAGGCTGGGAGCTCTGCAGACACAAGTTACAGAAGGCTCTACATTTTTGTCTTTACCTGATACCTCCTGCAATGAGGGGTCAGATTTTCACCCAATTGCTCATTTTTTAAGCTGTTTGTAGGCATGCGCTTGTGTTTTGTTACAGCTATAAACTGCTTTCTGTGGCCAGATCAGGCAAAAATTGTCACTTCTGGTAAAGACACACTGGAGTGAGAGCTGGAATATGTGCATGTCTGCAGGCTCTGCCACCCTTAAAATTCACCACCACATAAACCATCCTCCCAGCCCCAGTCTCCAGATACCACAATGGAGAGTTGCAAGAATGTTCTGCCACATGCGCTGGACACCGCGAGGAGAAAGAGACGCAGACAGGGCCTGCCCAGGTGTGGGAAATGACAGTTGGATGAGCACAGCAGTGGCTGCCAGTGATGTATAGGCAGTGTAGGGCACAACCAGGTGTGGCTGCCAGCAAATGACACAGGATTGCAAGGAGCATAGGGGACCACGGCGCCTTCTTTCCCAATTCCCAGTCAGCATTCCAGAGACAATGTTCTCTGAACACTGCTGTTGCAAAAATAGTAAAGCCAACTTAGGTTGTATTAACAGAAGCTTCATGTCCAAGGTAGGTGAAATACTAGCACCACTTTTCTCAGCACTGGTTAGGCTTCAGCTGGGGTACTGTAACCAGTTTTGGCAGGGCTGGTTCATCCCTTAAGTGAACTAGGAAGTCGCCTAGAGTAGCAAAATTTGGGGGGGGCACCAAAATTATATGCAAAACAAAATAACAGGAACATCATTCTAAATAACAGCCCTGGCCAGCTACGCATGAATGATGCGTGCCCCTGACGGCTGGGGGCACAGTGGCACTGGTGGTGGTGGGAGTAAGGCGGCGGCAAATGGGGGAAGGGGAGGAGGGGGTGACCAGGGGTCGGTGACCACCCGCAGACACTGCTGGCAGCGTCAGTCAGTGGTGATCACTGACCGCCCGCAGATGCCAGCAGCGGTGTCAGCGGCAAGGGGGAGGGGGTGGTGAGTGGCAACCGCCCATAGGCACTGCCAAGTGTCAGCAGTGCCTTTTCACAGGGGGTGCACCACCACACTCAGGGGATGCACGTGCACCCACGTGCACACCCTACGCATCACCAATGCAGCTATGGATCCACCTTGGTCTAAGACCTTTGGTTCAGTAAGGGGAGAAAGACCTCTGAAAAGATCTCAGAGGTAAAAGTTCATTCTAGACTTCTTATTTTCCTCTATATTGGAGGTGGTGGGGGTACCGAGGTATACAGTTTGCCTAGGGTGCCAATTACCCTTGGACTGGCCCTGATTTGAGCACCACATTTTAAGGAGGATTTGGACAACGTTGGAGATGTTCTAAAGGAGAGAAATGAAGATAATCTTGGCTTTGGAAAACAAGCCACAGGAGAAAAGCCTGAAGGTACAAAGAACATTTAGTCTGAAGAGAAAAGTCATATTTGGGTGGTCTTATAACAGCTGCCAAATATTTAAAAAGTTGCCATAAAAGGGTGGCAAACAAGTTTTGTCCCTGGTCTCTGAGGGTAGGACAAGAAGCAGTGGGCTTAATGAGAAAGAAAGCAGATTCAGTCAAATCTCAGGAAAAACTTCCTAAATATCAGAGTGGCTAGACATTGGAACAAGCTGCCTCATGAAGCTGCAGAATTTCCTTCCCTGGAAGTTTTCAAGAACAAGATGGATAAGCAGCTCTCTGGGTGGTTTAGGTACAGAAAACCTGCCTCCATGCAGGCGGTTGGACTATATGGCCCTTGAGGCCCCATGCTATACGCACAGAACCTCCAAAGTGCCACCATGGCTGATGGGCATGTAGTCATGCCATCACCACATGGCTGTAGACAATGCCTGCAGGGGAAGGAAGGATGACAAGTATTTCCTATAGAGCGATCCCAAAACTTTCTGTGCTAAGGACTCACTGCCATCATCACACTGTGACCATGAAGGCGTAGGCACAGAAATATAGGCACTGGCTGTGCAGAAGTGGTTGGCACCTTAAATTTCCTGCACTTCCTCCTCTCAGTCTGGGGGGAGACTTCTCCCATAAAGGGCTGTTTCCTTTTATAATCTGCCATGACCTGATGGAGTGAGCCGTGTGCCCCAGCATCTGAGTGCAGGACATGAAGCCAGGAGCTTCTGAGTAATTCCAGCTCTGACAACGACTGTTTCCGAGGTCTTGGGGGAGTCACTTCCCTGGGTCTGCAACTCCATTTTCCCACTAGTACGGTCATGGGGGAAAATAAAAAGGAGAGGAAGAATTACTTCCATGGGCCAAATTATGCTGGCAGAAATTACTGGAGCTCCAGGCAGTGACACCAGCAGAGACTCTGCTGTAGTGTTTGCAAAGTGCTTTGAAGACAAATGCTGTAGACTAGGTTACTTGCATTCATTCATTTTAATCAATAATAACTGGATCTGTAAATGACTCCTCCTTGGACCTGTGGATTCATCCTAGATCTCTCATCTTTAATACTCAGCTATCTGGATACTAGTGATGACATTTTCAGTGTCCATCACTGCCTTTGACCTAGACTGGGGATGGGGGGAAAAAGACACTGTGCCTTTTTTTTGTTTGTTTCTGATGGACCAAAAAAAGCTTGAAAGACTCTTCTCTTCTTTGATGGTCCCTAGAAATATCAGGAATAGCAAATCTTTTTTTTCCCTTCCTTTTCTTACCAGACTGTTTCCTTTTGGAGTTCACCATGTTGATACTGAGCAAGAAGCATGACCTAGCAATGTCAACACAGCACTGGGAGCCAGGCACTCCTAAGTACTCACCCCAGCTGTCTGTTCTGCTGGTGGGCCTAGTTGTGGATTTTCATCCCCAGGAGACAAGGCAAGAGTTTCAGGAACTGCTGGTCACTCTGAGTGCTTCAACTTAAAATGATTTCTAGAGGCCTGGTTTTCAGATGGTGGACAATTAGCACTTTCTGAAAACCAGGCCCCATCTCAGGAGTTCTCAAGCAGGGCTGTCAAACAGCAGAGTCCCCACCACAATGCCGTACTCGCTGCTGAAAACCTTATGACTCTTTAACCAAAGGTCCCTTCTCACAACTGTTTCCCAGGCATTTGAATAAAACAGATGTACACAAAAATAAAAACAACAAAACCACAGAGAGTTTTTCAGACAGACTGAATGAAAATCTCTTCCCCATCTCAATGACTCAGCTTTCATTCTTTTGGTAAGTGGGAGCTCACAAGCCAACTTGTTTTCCAGCCATCTACTGAGTCCTCCAGGAAAGAAGACACCTGAAATTCTGAGGCAATCAGCAGGCAACAGCGGGGACAAAATGACTGTGGTAGAACCTGGATTGTTCATATCTGAATGGCTCAGAGGCTGCTTAAGGAACAGTGGGTTGCTGAATTAAGGACTAGCAGCTCAGGTGTTTGCTGCACCTTATCCCTCACCAGGCACCACTTCTCCAATGATCAGCTGGAGTTCACCAGTGGTCCCACATGCCTGACCAGAAAAGCATGCTTTGAAATAGAAGCTGCAGCACCACAGCTGCTAATCCTCCTGGCTAGTTTGTAAACCCTTTATCATCACAGGGGGATAAGGACTCAGTTCTGCCATCCATCATTTCAGGCCTTCTTATGTGTCAGAAGGAAGCAAACATGAGCACAAATGGAATTCTCCTGGCTTGTTGGGACATTTTCAAAGCAGCTGTTCACTGCTTAGTCCCCTATAGTATTCAAACCTCTAGGACTTGGACCTGGATCTTCCACACTCATACGTTAATAAGCCACAGCACCAGACTGAATGTCAGACCACCTCAGCCTTAGCCCTACCAGGAGGTTCCCAATGGGGGACCAGGTGACCTAGGTGGAACAGTAAGAGCCACAAGCCCCTGATGGGAGAGCTAAAAAACCCTTCCACTTCTTGAAAAGCCTGAACCACTAAAACATTGTTAGGTGTTTGACTTGCCAGTCTTAATCAACTACTGCCTTGACCATGACCTTATCTTGACACACTGGCAACTGCATGTATACCTGGCTTTGACCTCAGCTACCTGGCTTCTGGTACACCCCTGACTCTGGTCCTATTGTCCTAGGCCTGCTTGTTGTTCCTGGTTTCCTGTTCCCTGGGTCTTGCTTCCTGAAATTCCTAGCTTCATCCTTGTTCCCAGTTTCTGTCTGTTGACCCCTCTGCTCTAGACTGCCTTGCCAATTCCTGGCGCAGCTTGGGGACCACCTATGTCCCAGTTGTATGTAAAGTGTTAATAAACTGACCAAAAGTTACACCCCCCCTTGGGACTGGGGCTTAGAAGGACTTCAAAACTAATGTTTACTTACTTGGTGCCCCTAAGTCTCTATCCAAGGGTACAACACTACGTGACATTATCTAAGGGTACAATACCACATGATGCTATCTTACTACTGACACATGTCTTAGTGAACAGCCTACACAAATCTACTCTATGCAGCAGAAGCATAGGCGACTGGTAGGGGGTACACAGGGGTGCACGTGACTCCCCTGACAGGGCCGGTGCCCCCCCTGACAGCCAACACTGATGCTGTCAGCAGGGCTGGTGCCCCCCATGACAGGGCTGCCACCATCAGCAGCTTCTGCAGGTGCTCCCGCAGATTCAGGATGCCCAGTCACTCATGAGCAGAAGCAACTACAGGCAGAAGGCCTCTTGCGTGGGTTGTTTGGGATCTGTAAGGGCTGAAAGGCTTTGGAAGCCAGGCCCTGGATCATATTTCTGTGATATGAGACGCACACATGATAGATGTGTCATAGCTGTGCCTTTCATCCAATACCTCCAGATGGTATAGACCAAAGAAGAGTCTAGCTGCTTTGCCCTCATGCTGTAGGTGCCCTAATGGTATTTTCTCCTGGTTTCTATATTGCATAAACTTATATAGGGAGTTTTATGCATTACCAGGTCCTTCTCCAGGTGAAGCAGGGTCTGATGACACCACTAGGGTTATATAAAGGACAAGCAGGTACCCTCAAATCTTTCTTTCTGCAGTTCTCCTAACACTATTCCAATCCTCAGCCTCCACACAGCTAGGCTGATGCTCTCGTCTGACCGGCAGTAACCAGTCACATTAAAGCCTGTACTCACACACAGACCTCCTACTGCTCCTAGGTCCCACATGCAGTTCTGCCAATGTCTCTCATGCCAGCCTCAAGTCTTCAAGAGTCCAGGTTTCCCTGCCCCTCCCAGTGAAGCAAGAGTCACTCTAACCCTCCTCTGGGGCCCTTTTCAAACAAAGAAGGCTAAATCCCCTGGGACTTAGGCCATGGACAGATTGTCCAAGTCATACCATATTTTCCAATGCATGAATTGCACCTGTGTAAAAGATGCATAGCCCCCACATAGTTCCAAATTGATTGGAAAAAAGATTTTTAACATAAAGCTGATAGAATTTTGGTCAACGTTGGGTACGGTGATCTTGGCTTTTTTTAATTATATAGCTTCTGTGTATGTGACACACCTTCAGTTCAGACTTTCTTTCTCAGAGGAAAACAATTGCATCATGTACACTGGAAAATACAGTACTCACTTATGCCTGAAGACAGGGTCGCCATCCAGGCATCATAAGGAGAGCCACAGTTAAGCCCCAGCCACCTCTCCAAGTGCTAAAAGCCTGAACTACTGTAATTCTGCTTTTACATACTACTGCTCCAGGACAAGAAGAAATGGAAGCCCCATTAACCCAGCCCTGTCATGACCTGCCACATGTCTCTGCAGGTCCCTGAATCCCTCTCCTCATTACTGTATCAGGCAGTATGGTTGATAATGAGCCTTTCTCTCTCTGTAGCCTGCAGACAGATCAATGGCCACAATAGACAGGAGGATACTTGGGCTTGGTTGTTTCTGCATGATGGGATTCCATGTCTTTGGTGTTCCTAGCTTCTTGCCTCTTGCCCTGACTCATCTCCAGTTCTTTAACTGGAATCCTGGTTCTTGTGGGCAGGAGGACTCCATCCAGGAAGGGTGGGGACATCATGCTGGGCCATTTTGCTGAGTTCCAGAACGGCACTGTTCACAGGATCATGGGACAAGCCACAACAGCTACCAGATCAGTGCTCTAGCAGAATCTAGAAGTACCCTTCTAAAAGAACCAAACCCAGTGCATGTGGGGGAGGTCCCACTGTCATGCTGTGCTGGGCAGGCTTCCAACTTTCCCTGCTTCTGTACTGCGGTACCTATTTTAGAGGGCTGTGTTGTATTACACTCAACAGCAATGGAGGATCTGTGCATGCAGCCCCAGAAAAGCCAGCAGAGCTGGTGGCCATACCTGAATGCAGGCTCTAACACTCAGAAACACGAGCACGTAAGACAAAGGTAGAACCTATGTCAACCTGGCTGCCATTCCCTACATCAATCGCAACTGTTCCTGGAGCAGAACCGCTCTTCCAGACCAAGGATCCAAGCAGAGACAGCTGCTCTGGGGTCCCAGGCCAGATGGTAGTGGGTTCTAAAATAGCAGCACCAGAACTTTACCCAGCAGCCCCGCAGTCACAGCCATGCACAAAGAGACAATTCTGAGTATCTCCTGGATTCGGGATCATGGGTGATGCAGGGTAACAAGGCTGCCACCAAAACTCTAACTGGAGCCATCACTTGAGAGAGCAGTCCCTGGAGTGTAGCAACCAGAGTTCCCCTACTCCTCAGAGTCACACAGCAAAGGAGCACAGCTTTGGCAATGAGCTAGGGTCACCAGCATCCTGGAATTTCTAAAGAAGATGGCAGCTTACCCGGAGCGTGCGAGAGTGCAGCGGGGGATTCTGCCTTGTCAAAGGCAGAGCTCTCACTGGCACATGAAGATGAAGACCCACCCTGGCTGTGGAAAATACAGAGAAATTGGGTGATCTAGCTGATTTCAAAAATATTTGCTTGCCTCTCTCTGAGGGCTCCATGGCTACCTCCTGCTGCACATGAAAAAGACTGGCGTGCAGGTGCCACACAGATCTACTGAGATCCCCCAGGGACCAGTATAAGTGAGAGATGGGAATCTATCCTCTTTCACAGTGCAGTTGATAGATCACACTGTGTACACAAGTTGGTGCCTTGCAAGCCAGCTCTGCAAGGGAATCTGGGGTTGGATTCCTCATCAGTCCCTCCAATGCACCTGCAGTCATGTTACATTCTGATAGATTGTCATGGAACCGCACATCAGTGCCCTGTGCACACGAGATACCAGGGGACCCAGACAGATTGCAACTTCCTCCATGGCACCCTGGGGTGGGACAGCATCCAAAGTCCTGGAAGATCAGAAAGGCTGGGGAGTCTAGGGGCACAGCAGCATGGAGCATGGGTACAGGTCTGAGGTGCATGGGGGCAGCTGCTGCCAGAAAGGCTGGTTGGGAATGAGATGAACATATAACAGCTGTGACAGTGGTGACATGCTGCTAATGTGTGCCCAGCACACTGGCATAATGCAGGTTAAAGGGAACAGAGCAAGAGGCTATGTTAGGGCAGCAGAAAGAACTACCCCCCACCCAGCTGCCTCCAATTACCTGTGTAGACATGGCTGCCCTCACAGTATTCCTTAACTATTCAACAGCTCATGGCTCCTCTGTGGCTAGCTGTGCCCCAGTCTGAAACCTTGCCCAAATCAGACCCCTTCTTCCTACCTATGAACCCCTAACTCCTGGCTTGTGACCCCCACCCCATAACTCTGGACCTAACCCCTGGATCCTGGCATTCTCTCTAGTATCAAGCCCCAGTCCCATAACAAGCTGGGTGTGTGGCTAAGGGTTTGAAGCATGTGTTATGATTGAATCAGGGCCTGGAGAACATGGCTATCATTTTGGTGATCCCAAAACCACAGTAGTGTAGTTGGGGGTCAGTGCCAGTTATGTCCAGTGGAAGCTGGCTAGGGATAAGGGGTGGAAAAGCAAAACCATGCTACAGGCTTGGACCATCCGCAGTCAACAAAGGAAGGGCACAGAAGTCCTGGCAGGCGTTTCTGACTATGCAGAGCAGATTGGCCTGTGCAGCCATGCACCACTGAGATTGCCCTAAGCTCACAAGTATGTTCCAGCTCACTTGGGGAAACTACTGTGTAGTGTGGCCCTTTGGGCCAAGCAGAGCCCAGGACACCGATTCACTGATCGCACATGTCGTCCAGTTCAAGATTGTACAAGCACCCCAGAGCTGAAAGGTTCAGGGGTCCGCTTCCCACCCCGCCCATCCCTTCCCTAAGTACTGCAATATTAGATGGGAGTTACAAGCTCTGCAGATGTGCCCACCCCTTGCTCTCGCATTTCCCCAGCAGAGAAGGAGTCTGGACTCCATTGTCCTTGCTGTCCCAGCCTTTGACATCACTGAACCTAATGAGGAACATGTGGCTTCAAAGAAACCATCATCTGTTTGGCAAAGAGCACTACAAACAAGGAGGGTTAAAGGTGAGCGCTAGTCTGCAGCTGAGCAAACAGACACCCTCCCCACACACACACTACAGCAGACAGGCTGGCTTTCACCATCAGATATGGGGTGGGAAGATAGAAGTGCTGCAGGCATGCAGAGAAAGGGGCAGGGGGATTCCCAGCTCCCAGAAGACTCTCCCCTGCATCTTCAAATACCAGACACACTGGGAATCTACTGATCTGGAAAGTGGAGGGAAAGGAGCCTTGGAAATGAGATGGCATGGGTCCTGCCAACCCTATGCATGCTAAGCCAAGCATGTGGCACAAAAACTCTGCAACAGGTGGGACGTGGCGACAGCAGGAATTCCAGGTCCGAGGATAGTCAGAACAGTGCTCACAGGAGTCAAGATTTGTTCCTGAAATTGGGAGAGGTGAAATGGTGCCCCTGAAGGCAGCTGAAGCACAGCAAAGGAGACCCATTGGGGTAGCACAGCTACCGCTAGGGTCACTCAGGGACCCAGCAGGGAAGGGGAGCTGCATCATCCCACCAGGGACACACCTCCACAGATGCACTGATTTGCCAATGCCTGGTGCCACCCTGCCCACTTTTGTGACCTGTCCTGTATGGCTGTGGTGTTTGGGCTCCATGTGCTGTGTCCCTGCATCCTCTGTGACCTCATTTAGCTCTGGGGATCCTGTCATTTGTGACGAGGGCGGTGTTCACTTGGGACCCCATAAGAGCATAAGATCCTATGATGCTTTTGTATGCGAGAACCATTGCTGGTATTTTCTCTGGGTGTGAACAAAAACTCCCTGTTATCTATGCATGTGTGTGTATGTGCATGTGTTCAATGTTGTGTGCAGGTGTATGTGTATATCTCCCACCAACATATACACACACACACACTGTGTAAGTGAGGAGTAAGATCAGGACAGCTGCCGCTCTGCCCTGTCCTGCTCCTCATCTCCGGCCCTGAATGTCTGGCTGGCGCTGGGTCCCCCAAGCTTGTGACTGCTCTGTAACCAGGCCAGGTGCCACAGATGTATTTTTTCCCTTTCCTGCAAACAGGCAGCTGTGGGAAAGCAGGTGCAGCGCAGAGCACTAGCAGCTCACCCAGGCCAGAGTGTTAACCGCAGCCACGTGGGGAGCACCCAGCTCCGGGCAGGTGACTGGTGCAGGATGGGGGGCAGCAGGGGGAGGAGTGATTCTCAGATAGTGCTTGCATTTCTTCCTGGAACGTTCTCAAGCCTTTGATCTTTAAAGCTACAACTCTCCTCCTTTCCTCTGCCCCTTACATCCTAGTCTTTCCCACCCCGTACACCTCACCATCCCCCTCCCTACCTTTACTCTTTCCCCAACTGCAGCATGTAGGAACTGGGTCATATCCCTTTAAATAGCTGTGAGCTTTCTAATGGAACTCACTGTGTTGTATGACCCAATTCCTGGACCCTACAGTCATCTTCCCTTCCCTTTCCCCACCCCTGGCTTCAGCAGTAAGATGGGGGAGTTGCCCCCTGTGATGCCAGCTTTTGGGTGTTAACCACACAAGTTCAGTGATCCCAGAGCCAGACCCAGATGCATTCCCAGCACTTTCAGCACCAGCTTGCCTTAACACCACCAAGTGTAAAGAGTGGGGCAGAAGTTGAGCCCTTGCTCACAATGGGCCTAGCCTGCACTGGGCTTCTCTGGCAGGGCAGTACTGCTAAGAGATGCACCCAGGGTGGGAGCAGCAGCAGGCCCAGTCCCTGGTACAAATGGGTAAAACAGTTAAGAACAATCTACCCCAAAGAACAGCTCTGTTACATCCTCACACAAACCAGTTTCGTCTCCCCTTCTCTGGGCTCAAGGCTGCCCTGGGCTAGCAAGAATATCCCCTCACATACATACAGCCCCCACAGCACCACCTCTCTGGACACCAGCTTATCTATCTTTTCTGGAGGATCAGGGCTTTAGCCTGGGCCAGCTCCTCTTCTGACCCAGGTTACATAGCTTCTCTCACTTGGTGCTTTGCAGCAGGAGCCAAGGTAAACTGGGGCATCCCCTCTCCTGCTGACACTCCTGAATGGGAACTTGGACCAACTAAAGCACCAGACCAAAGGCAGAGACTCCACACCAGGTTTTGCTATGAGCCCTGGGCCTGGTGGGAGCCGGACTCTACGCTGCATGTGTTTGCTCCGTTTGCTCCACAGTGCAGAGGTGATCAGTGAAGTTCCACTATGGAGCCTCTGGGCCTCAATCCAGGCATCTCCTAGCTACCTAGGACACAACACACACCATCCTGAGCTTTGCGGGCCTCTGGAGTTTTCCAGTGAGATAAATAGGAATTGTTGGTTGGGGTAAACCCGCAACCACAACATACCACACCAAAGGCCCCCAGGGCCATAGAGAGCTCCAGTGATTGGAGTTAGCCCTGGCTCTAGGTCCACCTGTGGGACAGAGTGAGTGAGTAGTGCTGTGACCACCAGATAGGCCTTGGCACTGCTGTGCCCAGGAGCTAGCCAACAGCCAAATGCTCCATGCCC
This sequence comes from Alligator mississippiensis, assembly GCF_030867095.1. Classification (NCBI taxonomy): domain Eukaryota; kingdom Metazoa; phylum Chordata; order Crocodylia; family Alligatoridae; genus Alligator; species Alligator mississippiensis. Next base: position 26,223,686 of record NC_081833.1, read on the forward strand.
AGCTGAGCCTGGGGCTGGAACTTGGATGCAAGAGCAGCAGCAGAACTGCCACCAGTATGGGAGGAGCAGCTCCTGCCCACAGCAGGGACCTCACAAGATCATCTAGTCCAGCCCCCTGCTCAAGGCAGGACCATCCCTGACCAAACCACCCTGGCCAAGTGTCTATCCACCCTGCTCTCAGAAACTTTCAAGGATGCAGATTCTAGTTTTCAGGTAGCTTGTTCCAATGCTTGACCAGTCTCATAGTCAGAAAGTTCCTCCCAATCTCCAACCTAAATTTCCCATGCTGAAGTACATGGCAGCCTCTCTGTTGCAAACAAATAGCACTTGGTCTCTGCTGAACTAAACAGGCAAGGGGAAATCCCAGAGGACAGCAGACCCTCAGCCCTTGCCTCCATCAGTACCCAGCTGCTTTCCAAGGTTGCAGACACCTCTCACTTCAGCTGGATCATGGCAGGTAGCAGTTGCTCATCAAGTTGCTTTCTTGTTGGATGTTGTGCAGTGCTGTGTTACAAGCTTCTCTGCTGGTGCAGAACATGGGACTAACGCTATGAGTGGGAACAGCTATCAACCATATGCAACTTTCCAGGTGTGCTGCAAACCCCAGCTGTGTGTCCAAGCATGTGGAGAAAAGGCAGGGGTAACAGGAAATAAAGGGTCCTGAGATTCAAGCATCTAGGTCAGTCATTTCCCAACCTCTACTGGCCCCTGATCAAGTAATACACTGCAGGCAACATGACGCCTCTTCCCTGTCAGCCACTCTTCTACCTTCAAAACTCTCTGTAGCCATGAACAATCTCAGAGCAACTCGTGGGTAACATGCTCCCCACAAACCCTAGTTTGTGGATCACTGTGCTAGATGCTGCAGGCAAACAGACTAAGAGTCTGGTGAGTTTATAATCTAACTGGACCAAAGAAAGGGTGACCATACTCAGAAGTCACATGGCAACCTAAGGGGACAGATTTCTGAGTCAGAGCAAACCCACATCGCCAGAGTCCCAGCCCAGTGCCTTAACAGCAGGACTGCCCTTCCTTGCTAGGTGTACATGAGATGTATAATTATTCCAAATGCAGGAAACTCAGATTTTTAACCATTTTTATTATATCGACTTGGAACAAAAAGTTGGAAACTAAAAATTTCCCAAGGATTGGAAACGTTAGAAAGCTGCTTCCCCAGATTTTATCTATATATATTTGTATCTGAGTCCAAATTAGCTTAAACTAGATGCCCAGCCTACAAGCCAGCCACGTACTGACAGGCAGTTTGCCCAAGTCCCAGGCAGGCAGCATACGGCAGCCACACTGTGGGGCGCAGGGTGTTCCCACGGAGCTTTTCCATTCCTGCAAATCAGCATTTTTTTTTTAAAGACAAACCTTTTTCTCACTGATGATTGGCAGTTTGGGGCCATCTCCTGGAATCTATCTGAATCAGCATTGATTGGTGGTACTGGGTTTCAGTCTAACATTGCTAATTTTACAGCGAGAACACTTGGAACACTGGGTGGGCACCTGTCACACTATTTTATGAATCCACATCAATCGGTCACTCAGTACACATGCATATCCACCTTAGGTACCGATTCATGTGCAGTTTAGAGACTGTGTATGTTTGTGTCAGATGTGTGTATTCATGAATGGTTCAATCCACCATTCATGAGTGGGTGTCAGATTAGGGCAGGGCAATGCTGAGCTGTGCTGCGTGGGAGGATCAGGGTGATGGATCTTGCAGGTGATTGGCTCTGCCATGCAATTGATTGGAGTAGGTTTATTATAAAAGGGGCTGGTAACATGGGGATGGCCAGACTGAACCACCACATTGGTCCATCTCAGACAGTGGGCAGTGCCAGATACAGCAGAGGAAGTTCCTCCTAATCGCCAACCTCAATTTCCCCTGCTGAAGCATATGGTGGCCTCTCTGGTGCAAGCAAATAATGCATGTTGTCTGCTGTGCTAAACAGGCAAGGGAAAGTCCTGGAGGGCAACAGACCCTTACCCCTTGCCTCTATCAGAACCCAATCCTCCAAATACCTCCATCCTCTGCATCCTACCAGGCTCTTGCCTTCAGTGTTATCTCATGACAGTGAGTTCCTCAGGTGCAGAACATGCTGCTTTAATAAGTATTCCCACTGATCAACTGTAAACTGGGGTAGCTGCATGCTGCTGAGAGTAGGCTTATTAGGTTATCTTACTAGCAGATTTAGCTGTACTAGAGCTCAATCTCAAAGTGAATTAGTTACAGTAAAAGCTTTGTTATCCGGCATGAGTGGGGTAAGGGGGGTGCTGGTTATCTAAAAATTCCAGTTATCTGAGAGTTATACAGAAGACAGTGACATACTTGTACTGCAAATATTTGATGCACATGCGCATGCCAGACAGACACAGCAAAGATTCCGGTTGCTAAAGTGAGGATTTGTACTGGGGGATATTGGAAATTTTGGCTAATAGAGTATTCCGGTTAGTAAAATGCCGGCTAACACAGCTTTTACTGTATTAATTTCTATGCCAGTTAAGGATATTTGTCATCACAGTGGTTTTGATCCCTGTACAGAGCCTAGAACATGTCCAGGCTGTGCATGAAACATATAAATATAGAAAGATGCTATTGTTACTCTTGTTATGTATTAGTATTGTGGAAATGCCTAGATCTCCCAGTCGTGGACAGGGACCCCATGCAGTTAAGACACTATGTATGCCTGTCATCCTACAAATGAACTGCACATGGCAGATCCACGCAGCACCAACACTGTGAGCAGAAAATCCTGCAGAACATCTGACAACATAAAAATCAAGAAGCTGCAAGAGTGGAAGTTGGTGCCTAGACACAGTAACATATGTGTTTTCAGCTCCCTCAGAGCTCTGGCATGTGGTGTATAGTAATCATATGGATGCTGCTGACTGCTCCTGGCACACCCAGCTGGAATGCACCTGCTGTGCTGCTGAAGATACAGGTGCATCCAAATGAGCTTCCACCCAACCTGCTCCCAAATACTCCAGCAAGAGCCAGGTACATCAGGTGTAACCAGATATTCTGGAAGCATCCAGCAATAATGGGGTCACTGGTCTTCCAGGATAGGTCTGGACAGAATATGCCCACTTGAGCGCTGGACACTGTCTGCACTCCCCTACATTCCCAGGGGACACTGCTGGATGAGCTTAGTTCATAGATTCATAGATGTAAGAGTCGGAAGGGACCTCAATAGATCATCGAGTCCGACCCCCTGCATAGGCAGGAAAGAGTGCTGGGTCTAGATGACCCCAGCTAGATGCTTATCTAACCTCCTCTTGAAGACCCCCAGGGTAGGGGAGAGCACCACCTCCCTTGGTAGCCCGTTCCAGACCTTGGCCACTCTAACTGTGAAGAAGTTCTTCCTAATGTCCAATCTAAATCTGCTCTCTGCTAGCTTGTGGCCATTATTTCTTGTAACCCCCGGGGGCGCCTTGGTGAATAAAACCTCACCAATTCCCTTCTGTGCCCCCGTAATGAACTTATAGGCAGCCACAAGGTGGCCTCTCAACCTTCTCTTGCGGAGGCTGAAAAGGTCCAGGTTCTCTAGTCTCTCCTCGTTAGGCTTGGCCTGCAAGCCCTTAACCATACGAGTGGCCCTTCTCTGGACTCTCTCCAGGTTATCCACATCCCTCTTGAAATGCGGCGCCCAGAATTGCACGCAGTACTCCCAACTGCGGTCTGACCAGCGCCCGATAGAGGGGAAGTATCACCTCCTTGTGTTGTGCCAACATTGACACAGGGCCAGACCCTCACTGTCATGGCCAGGAAGCTGTTAGCAGAAGAGTGTCCACACTGCAAGGGAGCAGCAACCAAACAGGCATGGAAGGAGGAGGGGACAAGGGGAGGAATTAGCTACTCTAAAGGGTGATTGCAGCAATGAAACAACCAAAGACACTACAGCATTTCCCCATCCCAGCCAGGGCATACACTCACAGCTCTGTGCAAGAGGTTAAATGCAACACTAACCCAAGAAAATGAACCAAAAGAGTCCCATGTCATCATCCTTAACCCTAGTCTTGGCCATGGTGGAGACAGGATCATGGACAAGGGATGTTCCCAACCCAGCCTAAAGAGAGGCCTGTAGCCAGGGGCCTGCATGCAGCTGGGGATGGGGAGGACAATCAAGTGTATCATTGACTAAGGCATGTTTTGGGAGTGTGGAGAAGAGTCTATGAGAGCAACTCTGTATTACATGCCAACTCTTCATGCTGGTTAATACCCTCCAATGCCAGACACGGACTGAGATGGTCCTCGGATGCCAACAGACCCTTCTCCCCAAACCCTGCCAGCCCAGAAGGTCATGTGCCATTTGCAGGTTGCAGATGCACCAGACAAGCAAGCAGGGCATCCCTCATCCAGACCTAACTTCCTCTGCATGTAACCCCATGCAGAACCAGTGACACGTGATACTTCCTGGTTATCTCACCCGTCCTCTCCCCAGAGGCCCTTCCTGGTGGGTGTATAGCCCAGCCCACATCTTACAGAGCTGGGTAGAAACTGAGGTGAGGAAGGGACTTGCCCCAGACCACAAGGAAAGTCTGTGGCAGAGCCAGGAGGTAAAACCCTGTCTCTGTTCCTTTGGACAGGGCTGGCTCTAGAGGACGCATGACCAGCCAGAGGGCAGGACTGTGCCATATGGAAGGAACGGATTCCACCTCATTGTAGCTCCCTCAATTGACCCTGAGGTCTCCCTTATTTTGGGCTTTGCCCCTCAGTAAGACCTGGATTTTGCTGCATCCCTGCTAAGGATCTGAACCCCGGTGGCCAATCCTTCCTATACCTGCCTCCTTGCTGCTGGCAGCCTGCCCACCTCTTTCACCTCAGCCTTCCCTCTGTGTGAGAACACCATGTATTTCATCCTGTGGTCATGCCTGTAGCCAGTGCCAGAGCTCAGGACAGCCCCCACCATGCCCTGGGGGCTCATTCTCACCCATGCCCATGGGCTGGGAGTCCTACCACCAAACCCCAGCCCCTACCTGGCATCCACAGGGCCTCAGAGGATGCAAAATACCATCCAAGTGCTAAAGAAGGGAAAGGAAAAATGAAAAGCAGGAGAAAGGAAGGCAGGGAAAACCTCTCCTAGTAACCTCAGAGGAAGACGACAGGAAACGAGATCATGTGAGACCATTATACAGTGGAAAGGAGACTTGTTGGGTGCTCAGATATGACAATGAGGGATGCGACTAGAGGCATGGACATTTCAATAATTTTCCGTCCACTAAAAGGGCCAGGGCCTACATTGTGTGCAAGGTGCCCATGGTAACTGCCTTTGTGCATGCTGTTACCTCACAGTACGGGGGTAAGTTAAACCATGGTAACCCGCCCCTTTCCTTGAAGGCTGTTACAGCAAGTTAGTTCACGTCCCACAGAGTAAGAGTGTGCACACAGGCAATTACCTCAAAGCAATTGACACATAGTAAACCCCAGTGCCCTTTTACCCCCCTAGAAATTGTTCCTATGCCTACACCGTGGAGCAGACAACAGAAGTGTGCGTGGCAGGCAGAGACAGACAGATCAAAAGAGCGACAGAGATGCATATCAGGTGACTAGGCAGACAGACAGAGGGGTGTTGTGTCTGTTTTTTGGACTCCCACATCTCTGTATATGCCTGAGTGTCGTGGGGGGAGGGGAATGCGTGCTCAGGTGCGAATGTTCCTTACAGACCCTGGGCACAGACTAGGGGACCCCTGGTGTTCCTGTGAGCTATTCTGTCTCTACATCTGAGGCCAGCAGAAGGATGTTTGAGGAAGTCTCCTAGTTGGGTTCTGCTCCTGCATGGGGGTGATTTTCCCAAGAGACCACACCTAAGTCAGGGTCATCCTTGTGGATGTCTTTGGCCAACAAGTCAGCAAGAATGCTAACCCCACACAGAGATAGCAACGGTCCTGCCAAGCCATGACACCCAACTCCAGTCGCAGCTTCGCCCCCCTGCCCTTCCCGAGACACCCAAGCACACATAGGTCCTTCTCTCAGGCACCCCCAACCCGAACACACAACCTTCACCAAGCTCTTTCCTACCTGTGTCCTGGCGGAACTGGTGCATGGACTGCAAGTCGATGATGTAGGGGGCCAGCTGGGCATCCACCTGCCCCAGCACCACGCTGCCACGGGCATCCTCCTTCAGCACATTCTCGATGTGGTGGCAGACAGCAGCCGTGTAGGGCCGCCAGCGCCCATGTTCATTCAACCATTCCCACACCACCACGCGGGCCAGGTTCTGGGGCGGGAAACCTAGCCCGTTCACCGAGATCAGCGCCCCTGAGTTTTGCCGGGACATGATGAGGGCGCACCAGAGCAGAGAGCCAGGAAAACCACAGGGGTGTCGGGAGAGCAGCTGTGGGGATCTCAGCAAGAGGACATCTTCCCAGGTCCTGTGCCCTTTACTGAAGGAACTGGGGGGAGAGTGGGGGGAGGGGACACCTCCAAACTTGCCTGGATTGACTCTCAACCTCTGGCTTCCCAGTCCTTCAGAAAACAGTGGCCTGAGGAACCCGTAGCATTATTCCTGTGATGTGCTGGGCCCTGGGGAAACGGCTGCTGCTGCAGGCATGGGGGACCAGTGTGCTGCTGCATGCAGACACAGACACTGTCTAGCCTCTCAGCTGCACGTGGAATCAGGTTAAAGCAGGCACCTCATCTGCTCCCCAATCCTGCAGCCCCACAAAGACCTTGCACAGCTGGTTAGAGCAGGGGGGAAGATGATCCAGGCCTCTCTCCCTCACACACACGTATACACTCTTGTCTCCAGCCAAGGGAAAACTCTCAGGGGCAATGCAGTACCCCCACCCTGGGAAGGTCCATTTTTTCCTTCTGCCTCTCCCTTCTTCCCTCCCTACCACTGGTTACACCCAGCCCTGTCTGCTCTCACCATAGCCCAGCAGCCCCGCTGCAGGCTCTGGACTTCAGCAGCATGAGTAATGAGGGCCTCTGCAGAGGCCAGAGCAGCCAGCCAAGCCTGTGCATCTCAGGAGGCTCCTGTCTCTGTCCCCTTGGCAGGGCTGTGTGGGGCCAGAGCAATCCATAACAGGGGCAATCAAAGTCCAGCTGCTCCGCCTGCACCCCGCTCCCTGCCTGATGCCAACAGGTTCTCTGGCTCAGACACAAGAGGCCACACGGACCCCACACTCCAGCAGGCCACTTCCTCTCCTGCAGGCCAGGCTGCTGGGACAGGATCAGAGCTCCATCCCCTCAGGCGGCAGCTGGCTCTGGCTGCAAGCAATGCTGCCTAAGTCTATCCCCAGGGCGTGCACAGCCCCCTGGGCAAAGCTGTGCATCCCATGGCTGGTGTGTGTGGCATCAGCGTCCTTCTCCAGACAGGGCTGCAGGGAGGACGGGGTAAGGAGGGGCTCCCAAGGAGCTGCAACTGCAGCGGGGACCCTCTCTGTCTCCGCACGTCCTGCTCTTCCGTCTATGTCATCGGTGGCTCCGCAACACCTGTCTGGTCCCCGTCTTGGTTGCGTGGGGAGGATTCAGTCTGTTGGCTTCCAGAGGACAAAACAGGGGGGTACCAGCTGAAAGGGGAGAGCATCCATCAGTGGCCAGGCTCCTTGTGGAGGACATCAGACTCCCACTACCCACATCAATGCTCTGTGCCCCACTTCTGTCTGAGCCTGCACTGCCCTGCCTAGGGACTGACCCAGGTTCCCTGTGCTGTTTCCTTCCCTCTGCCCTCTTTGTCCATCTCATCCGTCTGCCTGGGCATTCACACCGCACCAGCTACTTGTGTACCTCAATGGTACCCCCAACCTGCCTCCGTTTCACTGCTCACTGGAGACAGCCCATCATCCATGGGTCCATCTGGCACCATCCCGCCTGCCCCCCAGCCACCAGCACAGCAGGCACCTGGGAACAGGGGGACAAATGAAAGAATATGGGCCCTGAGCCCCTTGCTGACCTGCCGATGGGTGGGCTAGCACGCAGCGCCCCCATGCTTATCCGGCGGGGTCACGATGCAACCAAGCAGCGCACCCCTCGCACCGACTCGCCCACGCTCCCTGCACCCAATGCGGCCCGGTGGAGCGAGGGAACGGAGCTCCGTGCCAGCGCCAGCCCAGCTCTGATTTATGACCCCCACTGCAGGCACAGCTCGCTGTCGGGGCGCTCGCCACGGCGTCTCCCACCTGTCTAGGGGGTCGTGGTCCCCAAATGAGGTCACGGGCGGAGCCCACGGCAGCTCCCCAGCCCCAGGCCCCCTGCAGGGAGGTGGAGACTGGGGGACGGGGGGTGCGACACCCCCAGCAACTGCTCTGCACTGCCAGGCCCTCCCCGGAGTACACACGCGCCCCATGCCAGGGCGCGAGGGCGCACAGCCCTGGGCGGTCGGGCGCCAAGCAAGGCCCCCAGCCTGCGGGCTCTGAGCGGCTGGGCCCCAGCCCCCTGCCCTGCCCCTCCAGGCCCGGGGGCGACACCGGCGCTGGAGCCCCCAGACAAGCTGCCGCCGGGTGCCCGCGTCGGGGCAGCAGTGCCACGGCTGAGCCTCCTCCCCCAGGAGCCCGCTCCTCGCCTGCCCATCAGGCTCCTTCGCCTGCAGCCTCGGGGCGGGCAGGGCCCGCAGTCCCGAGCATCCAGGAGCAGCCCCGGGCAGGCGGCACCTACCTGGCTCGGCTCCGGCGGCGGCGGCGGCGGCGATCGCGGCGCTGCTCCGCGGGAGGCGGGGGGGAGGGGCGGGGCGGGGGAGGGGAGGGGAGGGGCCGCGGCGCGGGCAGCGAGTGCGCGCACAGCTCCGCGCACCCCCGCCCCACGCGCGGCCGCGGCCGGGGCCCCGACAGCTCGGCCGCCCCCGCCGCCCCGGGGAGAGGGGCCCTGCCTGGCTCCAGCGCCACGCTCACACGGGCAGGCGGGAGGGGAAACTGAGGCACGGGCCCGCACTGCCAGCCCCTCAGGACGAGGAGCCTCCCCCACCAAAGTCGTGAAATGCCCCTCGCCTCAGCGGCCTGGGCCTGGCGCCCTGCTCTGTAGGCATCCTCCTGAGAAGTGCGCGCAGGTGGTGGTGGTGGCAGTGGCAGGGCCAGGGCTGGCGCGGGTTTCTCCCCAGTCCTGGGCTAGTGACATAAGTCCCGGGCCTATCTCCTCTCTGCTCTGCTCTTCCTCTCCAGGGTTTCCTCGTGCTTGACCAGCCGGCACTTCAAGCACCCAGAACTCGCAGCCAAGCTCCAGGGAGGCCTGACGTGGTCTCCAAGGCATGAGGACTACAAGAAAGCCAAGGTTCCCGCTCTCCCTTTCTTTTCCAGCCTTTGAGCCTTCAGAGCGTGTGAGGGTCACGTTTTCAGCAGGATGAGAAACCTACTTAACAGAGCAGCGGGGGTCTCCTGCAGTCACCTGACTCCAGCAGCTGGGGCTTTGAGGGGAAAAAACTCCAGTTCCACAAAGCAGAAGTCCCCAGGGTTGCAAGCAATCCTGATCCCTAACAACAGTAACGATCAGTGGTTTCCAGGCCGAATAGAAGGGAGAGAGAAAAGAAGGACTCTGGAAATAGCCCTACACATGCTGAAGAGAAGTATAAAGACCAGCCACAAGCTTGTCACTGCTTTGATGGTACAGTAGCCACTGCAGATATTTCTACACTGTGTTCCCAGGGCTGCCCTGCCAACCCAGCCACCCACCTGCTCCTGCTCTCACGCGCCGAGCCTGGAGATACAACAATTCAAGCGCGCTGCTGGCACTCCCCAGGGTTGCTTGAGTCAGCAGCCTGGAGAGCAGACATGGGGACATGTTCCTGGAGTGGCTGCACTGTTGCATTCCCAGGTTTGACAAATGTGAGAGGCGGCAAGTGGGCATTGCTCTGCTCTGCTGTGCTCAGCCCTGCTGGGGATGCAACACAGTCATACCCTTAATGTGCCAAGGAGGATGTGGGGACAGTGGCAGTGGCTAAGGCTCCGCAGGGCTACCTTTGAGCTTCGTTTGACCCAGCAGTCAGGGTGCACCCACCAGCAGGCTGGGGGAGCCCTCGGCAACCCAATTCGATGCCAGCACCAGTATCCTTTACGGTAGATAACATCATGCCTTAGCCATGCCGTGCTAGTTCAGTGAACTGCATGGGCTTGGAACAGGGCTTAGATATTCTGAGGGTTGCATGGGCACACAGTGAGTTCAGCCCTTCTGGTATGACTAGATGAGTTAGACGGTGGGAGGGGAAACTGAGACAGAAAGAGGGAAAGCGCCTTCCCAAGCCACCCAGCCAAGCAAGGATTAGAACCTAGGTCTCTGCCGTTCCAGCCCAGTGCCCTCCCCATGGGAATGGTGATGATGATATTCATGGCAGCTGATGAACTGAGCCCTTTGCTTATGAAGCTTATGCTACACATCAATGATTTGGTTAGTTTATAAGGTGCAGATGTAACCTGCCTTCTGCCAAACTGCAGAGTAACACGCCTAACTACCCCTCTGATGTTCACGTTGACCCACTATGGCTTAAGGCCTTGTTTGAACACCCAAATGCCTATGAACCAGCCAATTCTCCAGCCTTAGGGGTGGGTGTGAGTTTCGGGTCACAATGTGGATCCCGTCTCATTTCACCCTGCCAACTCTGGCTCCAACAGTGCCATTAACACCCCCTGCCACAAGGTGATGGCCACTGCAACTCATAGAAGCCAAACCAGCTACAGCAGATTTGTGCTCATCCATCCTAATGCAAGGGCTGTAGAAGGGGAGAGGCTGGGGGAATGCAGAGGACACGTCAAGCAGAGGAAATCCCTTGTCCAAGGGCTGGGTACTGCTGCATCAAAGGGAAATAGAGTGGACCCAGTGTCCAGCCAGGAGCTTGCACTACCGTGCTGCTCGAAAGGCAGCCCAGCCATGGAGCTCAAGGTAGCCTCTCGCCCTTCCAATGCATAGATCAGTCTGGGGGACAGCAACCTCTGCTTCCCCCCACTCAGGGAATCAGTTGTTGTTGCAATGAGGAGGGGAAGGGCCTTGTCACTTTCCCACTCAGCAGAGGCTTTGGGCCACAGCTGGGCCCCGTGGACACTGATGTCTGTGCGGAGCAGCGCCACTTTACTTCATGGAGATGCCCAGGGCAGCTGTGGTAGAAGGACATAGGGAGCAGGGCCAGCCACTGCCCGGAGTTAACCACCTGTGGCTTTGCAGTGCCACCTGCTGGGCAACCCCAGAGCAGCATTAACTAAGATCCTGAGGGAGGCCATGCCGATGATGAACTCATAGAGTCAAGCATAGGGACCTGGCAACCCAGTCTTGGCTTGAAAGCAGGCTTGCTGCAGGCAGCCCCAGCTGAGTTTGTGGCCTTCCTTTCAGATGCCCAGATGGCAGTGCAAAGGTTATATAGATCAGTGGTTCTCAACCTCATTTGACTCAAGGTACCCCTCAGAAATTGCTGGCTCTTAGTTTTCACTCGTGTTTTGACTATGGAAAAATAATAGAGCCATTCTTCTGTTGCCAAGAACTCAGAAAGACCACAGCAGGGCAGGATGGTTTTAACACTGTGGATTCCTATTTGATTTATCTGAGTTTATTGCCTGAACCATTTTTGCACACCTCACAGTGCTAACATAGTGTGGCACCTTGCAGCATCCTTGAAAGGGTCTCAAGGCACCGTATGGTGCCATGGCACCCTGGTTGAGAATCACTGGTATAGCTGTGCTATAGGGTTTCACCTAACCCAGAGGAAGGACATGCATAAACAGAGAGCAGAGGGGATCACAAAGAGAGAGAAATGGTTGAGGCAGAGGGAGGTAGAGGTGGGGACTGAAGTCAACATAAATGGGTTAAGGATGACATAAAGGGGGTTGTGTACGCAGTTGTTTGCTGCTTCTCTGGGACTGAGAAATCCTGTCTAGAAGCACTGTTGTTTTTATTTCTGCTTGATTGTTTAGATTCCACATCCAGACTTTCTCTAGGCCAGGAGGCTCTTTGGTGGCAGAAAAGCAATGCAATGAGGCTGTTTCTAGCATTGTCTTCATCTTGCCTACAACACTGGCTGGCAGCTCTGCATTAAGACAACAATTGGTATCAACACTCATGCTTCTGGGTTTCAATCTGAGGGGGTCAGGAAGGATTTTTTTCCTAATGCCCTGAATGTATGTTATATTTTTTTGTGTGTTTGATGGCTTGGTTTGCTTCTTCAGATGCAACAGAGATTGGTCACAGCTGAATATGGGACAATGGGGGGATGCACCAATCCTGTGAAGTGATATTTAAGGAGAAGGGAGAATCCTGAGTCTGCAGCATGGGGCATGGCACCTTTCTAGATCGCTGGGGTATATCTCAGTTTCCTGGCATTGCAGGGGGCTTGAATAGTGATGACATGTCAGTCTGTCATTTTCTGCCTGTGTCACACAGGTTAATCTCCCAAGATGCTTTACTGTAACTGTCTGGAATTGATGTAGGACTTTGGATGAGACTTACTGGTTAGTGACATGCAGGAGGTGAGTTCTCTTGGCCCTTTCTGGCCTTGAACACTATGAAAGTGGAGCTATTGAGAGGATAGAGACTTCAAGATAGATTTGGGATGGTCCCTATTTAATCCAAAGGCCTAGTGAATGTCCTAAGTAAAGGACTTGGCACAATGACCCTTTCAATGGAGGGGTCAGGAGCTCATGCTAGACAGCCTTTCCACCTCCCACTGCTCCTCCAGCAAAGCCAGGAGACCTGGTGAGTGTGCCCCACAGCATGGATCTGGAAAACAAGCAGAAACAAAAACCCAGCTCACAAAACAGATGAACAAGACCCTGTTTTTATCTATCCAGAGAGAGCAAAGGAAAAGGGAAAGAACCCAATGTTAAAGACAGTTTTCATTTCTTCTCTAATGAAGGTCATGTGGCTCCTTGGGATGTATAAAAAGGAAGAAAGAAAGTGCCCTTGCAGCGCATCCTTTGGGCTGGATCTTGGGAGGCTGGCATCGTGCCATCAAATCCTCCTGACATCACTGACATCACAGTCACCTTAGTAGTGAATTTGGCCCCTAGAGTCTTCTTGTAGCTTCTTAGGCTTGTCCTCTTGCTCTGACCTCCATACCCTCCTCTTCCTGCAGGCCTGGCCTGGAGAGTTTGTAACATCCCCTATTTGTCTTTGCTACCTGTGTAAGAAAGGAAGATCTCACATCCTTTCCATCTCCCAGCAGGGGTATGGTAAGCTGGTTATAGTCTGATGCCTCCTGCTGGCTCATGTCTCTGTGAAGCACCTGGGCATGGTGTAGATTCCATCTTGTAGGCCTGAGGGGCTCCAGCCTGAAGTGTCTTGAGGCTTGTGCACATCTGGAGTGAATTCCACAGGGGTGGCATTGCTGCCTGGCAAGCTCTGACCCTGTAGGCTGGAAGGAAGGGGGTCTAACAGCTGTGGGGTGCATAACTAACCTCAGGGCTGCGTATAGGGTGGGACATGGAAACAAGGAATGAAATCTTTGTGGTTTGGGAGCTCTGCCAGGGGCCTAAATCACTGCAGGCTATGAATCTGGGTGGGCTGGGGACACTCACCCATGTGGACTCATAGGGTTGAAAGGGAGCTCAAGGGTCATCCGGTCTAACTCCCTGCCCAAATTCAGGAATGCTGAATCCTCCCTGTTTAGTGCTTATCCAGCCTGCTCTTGAAAACTTCCAGGGAAGGAGATTCCACAGCTTCCCTTGGCAGTCTAGTCCACTGCCTCGCTGTTCTAACAGTAAGGAAGCTTTTCTTGAGATTTAATAATGTCCTGCTTCCAGTCATGTTTTATGTCTTGCTCTTAATGGCAGGGAAGAACAGCTGTTCTCTTCTTCTTTATGATGATACTTGAAAGACTGCTGTCATGTCCCTCCATAATTGTCTTTTCTCCAAGCTAAACATGACTAGTTCTCCCAACCTTTCCTCATACATCTTGGCTTCCAAGCCCTTTATCATTTTTATCATTCATCTCTGGATTCACTTTGACTTCTCCACATCCTTCTTAAAATTTGGAGCCCAGAGCTACACACAGCACTGTAGATGAAACCTAAGCAGTCGGAATAGAGTTCACACACACCAGTAGACACACATGCAGGGAATTTTCCAAGATGTTGGCGGCTCTAGATAGGCCCTCCACAGGCCAGCAGCAGGGAAGAAAGAAAGCCTGTACCCTGCACATGCAAAGGGGCTCCAAGACCAGGTTACAAGAGACATTGCTGACCCCTGCTTGGTGGTGGGGAGGGAAGGGTCTCAGACTCTTGGAAGAGTTGACTTGACTTATACTCCACGCTGCTTCCTAATCTGCACTATCCAGATACCCACCCCGGCTGCCATCTTCTTCCTGCCCTCAAACACCAACTTTCTCTTGCATGGGGAAATTGTCTATAGTAGTGGTTCTCAACCATGGGCTAGATCCATCCCAGGGCTAAAAGAACAAAGGGGGCTGCAGTTTACTAACACAGCTGTGTATGGATTCATAGATTCATAGATGTTAGGGTTGGAAGGGACCTCAAAAGATCATTGAGTCCAACCCCCTGCATAGGCAGGAAAGAGTGCTGAGTTTAGATGACCCCAGCTAGATGCCTATCTAACCTCCTCTTGAAGACCCCCAGGGTAGGGGAGAGGACCACCTCCCTTGGGAGCCCATTCCAGACTTTGGCCACTCTAACTGTGAAGAAGTTCTTCCTAATGTCCAGTCTAAATCTGCTCTCTGCTAGCTTACGGCCATTATTTCTTGTAACCCCCAGGGGCGCCTTGGTGAATAAAACCTCACCAATTCCCTTCTGTGCCCCCATGATGAACTTATAGGCAGCCACAAGGTCGCCTCTCAATCTTCTCTTGCGGAGGCTGAAGAGGTCCAGGTGCCCTAGTCTCTCCTCATAGGGCTTGGCCTACAAGCCCTTAACCATATGAGTGGCCCTTCTCTGGACTCTCTCCAGGTTATCCACATCCCTCTTGAAGTGCGGTGCCCAAAATTGCACGCAGTATTCCAACTGCGGTCTGGCCAGCGCCCGATAGAGTGGAATTATCACCTTGGTTCTGTTCGTCATGCATCTGCTGATGCACGATAAAGTGCCATTAGCTTTTCTGATGACTTTGTCACACTGACGACTCATGTTCATCTTGGAGTCCGCTAGGACTCCAAGATCCCTTTCCGCTTCCGTGCCACCAAGCAGGTCATTTCCTAGGCAGTAGGTATGCTGGACATTTTTCCTCCCTAGGTGCAACACTTTGCACTTCTCCTTGTTGAATTGCATTCTGTTGTTTTCTGCCCATATGTCCAACCTGTCCAGGTCTGCTTGTAGTTGTTCCCTGCCCTCCGGTGTGTCCACTTCTCCCTACAGTTTTGTGTCATCCGCAAACTTGGACAGAGTACACTTCACTCCCTCGTCCCAGTCGCTGATGAAGACATTGAAGAGTATCGGTCCAAGGACCGAGCCCTGCGGGACCCCACTGCCCACACCCTTCCAGGTCGATACTGACCCATCCACTACGACTCTCTGGGTGTGACCCTCTAGCCAATTCGCCACCCACCGGACTGTATAGTCATCCAAGTCACAGCCTCTTAACTTGTTTACCAGTATGGGGTGGGATACCGTATCGAAGGTCTTCCTGAAGTGTAAGTAAACGATATCAACCCCTACTCCTCTGTCCAGGTGTTTTGTAACCTGGTGATAAAAAGAGACTAGATTAGTCAGGCATGAGCTACCTGCTACGAACCTGTGCTGGTTTCCCCTCAGCATAATTTTTCCTGCTGGGCTCTCGCAAATGTGAGCCTTGATAATTTTTTCAAAGACTTTGCCAAGGATGAAGGTGAGACTGACTGGCCTATAGTTGCCTGGGTCCTCCTTCCTCCCCTTCTTGAAAATGGGGACTACATTGGCCCTTTTCCAGTCCTCCGGGACCTGGCCTGTGCTCCATGAGTGTTCAACAGGAAAAGCAATGGGCCATGACTGGGTGACAACAGGAAAAGCAATGGATGACAACAGGAAAAGCAATGGTATCTTTAGGCCATGACTGGGTTGTGTTGGCACAGCTGGAAGAGGCAGCATCATTAGTGGCAAGCACCAGAAGAAACCAGCTATTACTTGACAGAACTTCCCTCCTTTTAGCAGATCAGTGGATGTCAGGGGTAAGGGGAAGACTCTCCAGGGTGAGTCACCCAAGCAGAGGTCTACAGAGCTGGAACCAAGCTGCAGCAGCGATGTTATCCACTAGAGGGCAGCTGGAACCAGGCGATGGACAGACCCAAGAGAACAAGGAAAAAGGACCATTAATGAGCTATTCAGGAGGGAAGAGGGATGTAGGCATATCCCCAGCAGGTAGAGTGGGGCGAAAGCTAAGGATAGAGGCAGCCCAATGCCTGGACTTCTGAGCACATTCCAGGCAGTCTACATACAACCCAGGGAAAGCCTTGTCCAGCAATTCTGTTTTTAGGTGTCCATTTCCTGTGCCATCTGCCTTTCATTGAGATAGTTCTGGCATGGACATGGGGGTGGAAACAGAAGTCCCTTACTCCCATCATGGTTGTTCCAATTTGATGCATTCAAGGACTTGGGTGTAATGAGTTGAGGAGTCTCATCTCCGTTTCTAATCGGGGTATGCTTTATCAAAGCATCACTGATACTGGGGAGTGTGACTTTAAGGGCTGAGCTTCCTAGACAGAAATTCTGGGCTGGGTGATACGAAACCCTTGTTATTCTGTACAACTAAATGGACTAGATATAAGTTAAAACAGAGCTCTTGAAGAACCTCAAGCATCCAGTGATTACTGAATGCCACATTGTACCAGACCTAAAAAAAGACATGAGAAAGTGTTCTGTATAGCAGACTGGAGTGAATTCCACAGCTATGATCAGGTCAATTATGATCAGATTAATCTGAAAAAGTAGCACCTCTGGCCTCAAAGAAAATGTAGACTGTAAGTGCCAGCGCTACTGCTGAGGATGAGACTGCAGAGAATCATTAAACCAATTAGCACAAAGTGTCTGGAATGGCATATTCACAGCTTCTATTATCAAAAGAAGCTCTCAGTCTTAGATAAGATTTTGTTTAAAGGCAGCATGATTTCTAAGCGTAAAATTATGTTAAATATATATATATTGTTAGTTGGGGGTGGAAACATCTAAGGAAATGGACAGAAACTGAACAGTGATATTGAGGCAGGTAGCATAGCTCAGAAATACAAGCCAAGACAATGCCTGTGGCACAGGAAAAATTTCGCTAAAAAGTAGGAATACATTTTTTTTATGTTGACTAGAAAGAATTCTGTACTTGTCCTAAACTTTTCTCCTCACTGCTCTAAGGTAGCTTTGCTAGATGAAACTACATCTGCATAGGTGATCGTGCATGTCAAATGCATTTTTTTCTAGACAGGATATACTTAACCTAGTAAATGTGACAGTGGATCACAGTTTAGTGGGCATGAGTTTAAGAGTTTGCAGTGAAGCATGGATTAGGTATATAACTGCTGATCCCCAATACCACCAGCCCAACTTCTTGGTACAAAATAGTGTCAAAATAATGAAGTACCTGCTGAACAAGGCAGCAGAGTTGCACTCTGATCCATATTTATCACTGTTACATCACAGAACAGGGCCAGTGAAGCATGGACTATTATCTGCTGACATTTTATTCAAAAGGAAACTGAGAACAAGCATGTCTGTTCAGTTAGAAATTGGTGTGAGAGTTACAAAAGATTCACAGAAGTCTAAAAAGACAGGTAAAGCCAAAAAAACCCAAAAATATGGCATCTGGTGTCATGAGAGCTGCCTCCGCTTCATGAAAGTGATACTGCATTTCTGGGACAGAAAACAAACATCACAAACCTCTGTGGTGTCACAAAAAGTTGGCTCATTGTTGGGTGTGGTTGTCACCCCATACAGGGACATACTCCAAGGGATGAGGTGACACCTTCTCCAAATCCCAGAAAGATGGGAAACAAGCCAAATTGCTTGAAAGGGTCTCAGGCAGGCACAACTTCAGCAGGTTGAGATGACAAAGCCCCAGGACATGGATCAACCAGAACAAATGGACGTGCTGCCTCCTAATAGCTGCAGTGCTGCTATGCCAGGGCAGCCCTGCTGGTCCTAGTGACAGCAAAGGGTATTTGAAAGGCAATCTGAACCTTGTCTGTGGGCTTCTAAATTTTGGCTTAAAAGAGAACGTTATATAAAGAGCTTAGCTCTCAGGCAGATAGTTGGGGAGAAGTGCTGGGGAGCTCTGCAATACTGCACAACTAGTTGGAATGAGACTCAGAATCAAGCAGAGCTCTTGGAAACACCTGAAGTGCTGAGCAATCACTGAACACCATGCCCAGCATCCCAGCGTACCCTGACCATCAACCTTGTTAGCCATCTCCATTCAGGCACTACATTTAGACACTTCCCTGGCACGTACACCACTGCTGTCCTCAGCCTCAGATGCAAATGTGCCAAAGCAGCTGATTTTGCTGCATGAGTGGCTGGCCTCTTAAACCCTTTGGAGGTGGGAAGCCAGGCAGGCTGGAGCTCTTATCTGTCCTATCTGTCTCTGCTATTGGGGGCAGGTAGAACAGCCACTTAAAGTGCCCCTGGGGAGGACAGGCAGCCATTTAGATCATGCAAATAGAACTAACCTTTGATTTCTATATTAAAGGCACAGCTAGTACCTGCTACTTCATGCAGAACCATCCTGCTCTTTGCTTTTGGCACCTCTTGAAGGCTGGTTACACTGCATGTCTAGACTGGCTTTGTGTGACTCTTGAGACTGCCCACACACTCTCCATTCTACAAACCCAGAGCTGAGGGGTGAAGATACTCCAGGGACCACTCCCCACCCCCCGACTTCAAGTCATCCCCAGATCATCCCTCCAACCAGAGTAGAAGTGGAGCTTATTTTGGGGGGGCACCACCAAGACTAGTGGAGGGCCTGTGTTGATGCACCCAGTTATTCAGAGCACCTTGCCTCTGATTACAGCTGTAGGAGTGATGGGACCTAGTCAGTTTGGTGGCTGCTAAGACCACATCACAAACAGAGGTGGGATGGGCTAGAACAGGGCCCAGAGATCTCTGGCCCTGGGCTGGATACCTGTGAAGAAGCGGAAGTAGCCCATGAAGGTTTGACCCATCCCAGGGTGACAGAAGATCAAGAGGCATGCAGCTGTGCTGTATCGCCATCCCCTCTGCAGCTTTCCCCACCCTGTCCCCCAGGCCTCAAAACTGCCCCTCCCTATTGGTACTGAGGACACAGATTGGTGTTGAGAGCAAGCGCAGGTGACTTGGGTGCTTGGAGGTGTGGGGGAGGAATATGCAGCATAAAGACCCGGTACCAGTAGTTCATCCAGCTCATCGGGAAATAGGCACCCATTCCCACAAGGCCCCAGATCCCTTCCCCCATCCAGGAAGCAGGAGAGACTTGGCTAGCAGAAGCCTGCTGCCCTCTCCACAGTGTTGACATTGGGGTTTTGTGTGTTTATCTCTCTGCCATTGTGTGTGTCTGATGGGAGGAGAGTTGGGCATCTGGGACTCTGGCAGTGCTTGCTTGTCTGTTTGCTTTCTTAAATAAAGCAGAGTTTGCCACTGGCAAGTTCTTGTAGGTGAGAATCCCAGCTGCAGACAGGTAGACATGGAGCTGAGCAGCAGCTCTGTGCTTTGAAGGGCTGATTCTGGTGCAGGAAGCTGCATCTAGCGTTTTGACATTTTGATGGGAATGGTCAGGAATCTTGTAGGTTCCAGGCTTGAGAGGGGAGTGAGTGCTTGGCTACTCCTGTTTCTCTCAACTTTCTCATTGCTGGAAGAGCAATGAAAGGAGAAGTCATGCTCAGAGCAGGGAGCTCAGTCATTTTATGAGGAGACTCCATGCTTAGCCCAGTCAGCTCCAGGAGCTGGGAGGGGATGGAGCCTGCTCAGTGTACATGGAGTCCTTGCAGAATTTAACAGTTGAATGCTAAAAAGCCTTTACTAAGCATGTGCAAAGTGAGGCTCTTAAAGAGTTTGCCAACTGTGGGTGGGGGCAAAACATGTTGGTGGGGGCAAAACAACATCCCAGACATCTGATAGATGATGAGTCCCTGCTTCAATGAGTGGAGGCACGGGAGTTTCTCAGTGGAGAGGTTCTAAAGATATTTTTGACATGGGGAAAACAATATGTTTTTATTCTCGGAAATGGCAGCATCCTGCCTGGGAAACTCCAGCCCAGGGGGTTAGAGCTTGCCAAAGATACCAGCAGCTGAAAGCAGGGTTCTAATATTGGGGCTATTTTAACTAAGTAGTCTCAATCATCTCTGACATTAATACCACCAGAGGAGCTGCTTCTGTTCTGCTTCCCCCTTGGATTTAGCTGCTTGATCCTGAAGCAGCCACAATGGCTGAAAGCCATGAACTCCCTTGCAGCACTGTGAAGGTCTCACTGGGCTCATCTATCCTGGGTCAGTGATGGGTCTTGTGGAATACAGAGCTGAGGGCACTCCATGCACCTGCACCAGCCAACCTGCTCCAAACCTGGAAATACTCCCATAAAACTACTCTGAACACAGCCACTGTCAGCTACTTTCAGACCTGCTGAACACTGGCTGCATCTACTTGAGTGGCAGACTGCACAGTCATTTAGTACTTGTATAACCAGGTACTAAATGACTATAGTAACTGGCATTACTGCGCAGTAGCATCCCCATGTGGTTTTTTTCTGATGCTACTGCACAGTAGCAAAAAGCTACTGCGCAGTAGCTCATTACTGCTGCTCAGTAGCGTCACGTCATGGTTAGTGCTCCCCAACACTACTGCACAGTAGCATCTCGTGTAGACGTGGCCACTGAGAAGTGAAATGGGCACTTCGGATGAGTCCAAGGCTGCCTTCTGGCTTTAGAGCACAACCACAGATCTGGGCAAGTGGGACATGTCCAGCCCCACCCTCCACAAGACATGCTGACATAGTACAGACAAACCCTTTGGGTCCATGTATTTCCATCCAAGGTCCCCAGACCAACCTGCTGGAGAAACTCACCTTGGAAATGTACCTAAAGAACCAGTAGAATAGAATCTCTTGGCATAATTTCATTGACCTCAGTGGATTTGCATCTGAAGGAAATGTGGTTTTCTGGCTCTAGTCTACATCATCATCAGATGCCAGCTTCTAGCTGGGATTTTGGCTATGCAAGTTGTCCTGCCTTTATTTTTGCCATAGAAGAGATGTTAACCCAGGAGTCATGGCCAACTCCCCACCAGTAATGGGGATATCCAGAAAAAACTTCTTCACTCTTAGACCAGTGAGGCAATGGAGTAGACCACTTAGGAAAGCTGTGGACTCTCCATTGGAGGTGTTCAAGAATGGGTCCTGGGCTTCACATGCTTCTGGGCTACACTGGTTGCCACATGGAGCCAAGAATGATTTTTTCCCTTCCTTTTGCTACATGTGTTGATGGAGGGAGTGAGTGGGTTGCCTTCCTTGGAAGCATTGGGTGTTGGCTGCAGCCCAGGCTGGAGATTTTGACTGGGGTGTGCCACTGCTCCTGCTGAGACTTAAACCCACAATTTCCTGGCTAAAGTGTCTTGCCCCTCCACTCAGGGTCAGACCAATTGTCATATTTGAGGTCAGGAATTAATTTTACCCCATGGTCAGATTGTTTCAGATGATGTGGCAGTTTGTCTTCATCTGTAGTGGGGAGTGTGACCCTCTACCCAGGATCTCTTGAGTATATATTGACTACATTTCATAGAAGCAGGATGTTGGCTGCCATTGTCCCCCTGTTTTACCTGTAGCAGGTTAGGGTGCTATGCCTTGTGGTTGTGTCAGGGTTGACTGTAGTTTTGCTGATAGATTAAATCAGTGGTACCCAACATTTGTGGCCCGTGTGCTGGATGAGCAAGACCAGGTCTGTTCGTTGCTGTTGCTGGGAGCTCCCAAGGGCTGATCCTTTATGCCATTTTACTAGTCACTGACAAAAGCTCCTGTGACTTGCTGTTCTGGAGAGTCTGGTGGTGTAGCAACATTGTACCTCCTGTAAGCTAGTTGCATTCCCCTCCTCACCCCCATCCTTCTATTGTTAGTCCCTCGCTCAGGCAACCTGTATTTCCCTACCAGCTTTGTCATCTTTTTTAGATTCACAATCCTAAACATCTACTAATAAAAGTCAATCTGCTTACCATGGGGGTTCTGAGAAGGCAGCCCTCAGCAAACCTGACTCTGCCCTGCCTCCTGTCCCATTCACTGCATGGCCCCTGTCTCATGGCTGTAGAGACCTCTAACTCTTCCAGAATTACTGGAGGAGATCACAATCATGTAAGACTGGCAGATGCCATCCAAGGGACTGGTTCCATAGTCCCAGGCACTACCAGGAGGAGGCACCAGTAAGAGCAGGGCCGTTGAGCTGGCTGCTCCAGCACACATAAAGGGCACTGTAAGGAGCAAGGCAGGGCTGCCAAGGAAGCTGGCAGCCACTTGAGAAGGGATGGGCAGTGAAGCAGGAGCATTGGCTGTGGAGGAGCTCTTCACAACTCCAGTCTCATCCTTTACCAGGAGGAGGTGCCATAAGGAGTGGAGTAACAGCTCTTGTGTGGTACTGCAGCTGCTCCTGTCTCAGGCTGGGCTAGTTCTGCTGCATCCAGCTGGCATGCAGCACCTTCCCTTGGGGGCTGGGAAATTAACCCAAGCTCAGGAGCACAACTGAGTTAGACAACCGGCCTGTTTTAGCCAAAGCCACCAAGAACTTTTTGTTTTGAGGGCCTGGCAGTGCTTCCAGCCCTGGTTCCCAGGGACAGCTCATAACCACATTTTTCCATGAGTTGGAGTAGAGTTCTCTGGCTGCAGAGAGCTTTTTCCCCTCAATTCCTTTTTTCACTCATTAGTACAATCCACAGTTCCTGATTGCTCTCAGTTCCCTGTTCCACAAATAGAAACATGATCTATTCCACGCTCTGGCCACATGCTGTGTATTGGGCAGGTACTGCATATCTTTGATTGTATGAAAAAAGTAAATAGACTCCTGTGATGTTCCAAATGCAGGAATCAGATGCAACTGTGAGCCACAACCTCTGCTGGTATAAATGAAGGGAGCTGTAGCAATACACAGCAACAGAGAGTTTAGCCTAGTATTCTTCCCTGGAGATGCTCATTAAGAAGCCCACCATGGTTTTCATCAAGGTCAGGGTGTGAACCCCTAACCTCCTAGCTAAATCCCAACATGGGCAATTATATTCTGCCTCCTTCATATCTTCTACACCTTCCAACTGCTCCAGCTAGTTCTGGGGCTTATTTCCACAGCCAGTTTTAACCAAGTGTGCCATTTCTTTGTGCTGTTCAGAGCTGCTGTGTTCCAGTTAGAACTGGCTGCAGTTTTATGCACAAAACTTCCAGCACTGCAGTGAAGGAAGCTCTGGGGTGCCAGCAATGCTGCATAAATGTGCCTTTGTTATGGCAAAGGAGATACTATGGATCTGATCCACCCTGTTTATTTGCACTGTGATCATCATGTGGAGAAGCCTTGAGCTGTGATCAAGGCCCCATTGCACTGAGCATTCAAATTCTGTACTGTAGATGGCTGGAAGAGGCTGTTTCCACAGCCAGAAATTGCTGAGGTGGGGGGGGGGGGGGAGATTCTGGTCATATACCTTCTTCTGCAGCTATAACTCCAGCGTGGTGCCTGTGCTGGAGGTAATGGAAATAGTATAGAGTTGGCTGTGCCTCGGGCCTTGGGCTGGCTCTAAAACACAGGGCTCCTCAACCTGGAGGTGGTAGTGGCCACTACAGCAGCAGCGAGGCAAGCAGCTGCAGGCTAGGCAGCTGCTTGCTGTAGTAGAGGCCTTCTGGCTTGCCATTGATGGCTATGTCTACCAGGGCCCAAGGACCCCAGATTCCAGGGAAAGCCATGCTCACTGATAGCTCTGCCCTCAAATTTCCTGGCCTGCCAGTAGTGCAGTGGGCTGGCTAGAGCAGGTCCACGGGCTGGATATGGCTCATGGGCTATATATTTGACAGCCCAGTCACATAAGATTCCCTTCAGAGATACTTTAGCTGATTTTAAGGCTGTGTTACACTTCTGCATTCATGCAAACAAAACATTTACAAGCCAGGGTCTGTCTTCTGACCATCCTTTGACAGCCTGCTCCTGGCTTTAGGCTTAGCTTGGCAATTGCCCACATCCTGGTCCCTTACAGATATAGCAGCTTACTCTGGACTAGGGACTCCAGTCTAGATCCCTGCCATCTATTCCTGACTACCCCTTGGCTTATGGTTCACAGCTTGGCCTCCTAATCTGCCTGCCTCTAGTTAGCACCCTTGCTTCCCTGACCCTGTCTATCCTGATCCCTTGGTTTATGACCCTTTAGTGTCTAGCCTTGAGTGCCTATGTCTGGGTTGGTCTAATAAAAGATATCAAATTCACCCAAGGAACCTTGTCTGCCTATGTCTGGGTAATACCTCTGTCAGAGTCAGGTTTGGCCTGCTTGGGAGTTTGCTGGAATAGTAGCGGATGCTTTAGGGGTTGCCAGGCACTCACAGAGGTGTAAGTGCACAGCCTCTAACATTCTCCCGCTTGCTCATTTCCTTTGCCTCTTCTTCTCTTACCCAAATTTTGATCAAGCAATTGCAAGCAAAAGCTATACCATATTGCCATTAAGATCCAACTAGTCTGCAGTTCCTAAGCAATACTGCAGCTGCTTCAAATGTGAATTGCTCCACTGTAATCAATAGATCTCTGTTTGTGTCAAATGAGGATCTGGCCCATCAAAGTTCCTCTTGGTTTGTAAGGGGGATCAGATCAGAAAGGGCTCGGACCACTGAGCTGTGCAGTCTGCTCTTACATGTAGCTTCTCCTTTATCCAGCACTGGCCCACCCAACCTAGTGTGTCTTCTATAACTCTGTTGGATGAGATGGTCCCTTATCCCAGTTGACACTATGCCAGGTGAGATCACTGCTTCACTGGCAGAGTCACAGGAGAGGCACAAAGCCCACTGTTCAGACTGAGGGAAGCTTGCCATACCCAGCAACCACAGCAGGGGAAGCTATGCCAACTAGCCCGGCACAATGTGACTTTCATTCCTTGCCGGTGCTGATGGAGTTGGCAGCCTTTGTCTCATGACTCAGCATTCCCAGCTCCGGGGGCAGGAATGGTGCTATGCATGGAGCTGGCAGGGCACAGAAGGGCTGTTTGCACTGGTGGTGCAGGGTAGGTCCAGGAGGCATGAAAAAGAATCAGGAGCTAGTGACCAAGCTCATCAAGTAAGTCCTGGATCTCCATAACATCAGCTGAAACCTGGGTGTGACCAAGTCAAAATTGTTCACAGCTTGGCTCAAAACCAGCCCAACCACAAGAAACTGATGATCATTTGGAGAGTTGGGACTCCTGGAGCTGGTTGCAGAAGAGCATGAGCGCTGACTTCACACACGTGCTCAGGAGGACTCTATACAAATGCTGTCTGCTTGTTGCTGAGAGCTGTGATGCCAAGTGCAAACGCCGTTAGCAGCAGCCCCAGGATAGGGGATGGAGATGGGAGCAGAGATGTCAAGGATCAGACATCAGATTGTTTCTCTTCCCCATCAGTTTCATACAGAACAACTTAGACCTCTGAAAAGCAAATGGAAACCAGATGGCCTTTATTGCTGACCAGTCAGAGACTGAAGCAAAACATCTCATGTTTTCCAAATGAATTCCAGGCTCACGGAGAAGCTGCAAGCAACGTTCCTCCTTCTAGTGGCTAATTATTGTGAGCTGGCTACTGCCAAAGTCCAACCCCAGAAGCAGAATCCCTGGGCTAGCCAGAGCAGTGCAGGCCAATGTTATACCCAAGGTAACATTCCAGAACAGAATGGAGCTGGTACCAGTATCTGAGCATTGCAATGCAGAAGCCCTGATCTTCATCTGCTGTGCTCCAGTGCTGGAGGTTCCCAGGCGCTCAGCTGTGCTCTAGCAGGGGGATGTGGTCGTGTCTTGGTGCTAAAGGTTCCACCACAATTATGGCTGATGGCTGTGTAGTCAATGTAGGGCTAGGGTCTGGGACCAGGGAGAGCGGTTAAACTTCCCTTCCCCCAAGTACGGAGCTGCCCTGCCCTCCCCAGCTTACTTAGTGCTAGTAGTCCACAATGTGACTGTGGACTACAAATCCCAGAGGGACCTAGAAGCAGGAAGAGGAAATGATAAGCAACCCTGTAGAGTCCTGTGGCTATGAGTATGGACTGCAAATTCCAGATACCTCAGGAGTAGCAGGAAGAGGAAGCGAACACACAGCCCGTGCTGGCTACATGCCAGAGAGCCATGATCTAGTGCCCCCTGGCTTGAGCCACCTGCTAGCTGCACACTGCTGTTGTATCTGTACACTGCATTTCATTTATATGCTTGACTCCTGAATGAAGCAACAGGATTGGGCTCACTGTGGATGGACTGTTGGGGCTGCTTTTTACCACATATCAGCTCCACAGGGCCTTTCCCCTCAGAGAAGAAAATCATAGAATCATAGAAAGCTGGGGTTGGAAGGGACCTCAGAAGGTCATCTAATCCATCCAATCCAACCCCCTACTCAAAGCAGGACCATCCCCAGCTAGATCATCCCATCCAAAGCTTTGTCTAGTCGGGTTTTGAAAACCTCCGAGGATGGAGCTTCTGGATAACCTGTTCTTGCTGCAACTTGAGAACATTGCTCCTTGTTCTGTCATCTGCCACCACTGAGAACAGTCTAGCTCCATCCTCTTTTGAACCCCCTTTCAGGTAGTTGAAGGCTGCTATTAAATCCCACTGCAGTCTTCTCTTCTCTAGACTAAATAAGCCCAGTTCCCTCAGTCTTTCCTCATAAGTCATGTCCTTCAGCCTCCTCACAATTCTTGTTGCCCTCTGCTGGACTCTCTCCAATTTATCCACATCCTTTCTGTAGTGGGGGGCCCAAATCTGAACACAGTACTCCAGATGTGGCCTAGCCAGTGCTGAATAGAGTGGAATATTCACTTCCCTTGACCTACTGACAACACACCTACCAATGCAGCCCAGTATGCCATTAGCCTTCTTGGCAAGAAGGGCACACTGTTGGCTCATATTCAACTTACTGTCCACTGTAACCCCCAGTTCCTTTTCTGCAGAGCTGCTGCCCGCCAGTCAGCCCACAGGCTGGCCTGGTACATGGGATTGTTCTGTTCTAAGTGCAGGACTTTGAACGTGTCCTTTTTGAACCTCATGAGCTTTCTTTTGGCCCAATCCTCCAATTTGTCTAAGTCATTCTGAATCCTAGCCCTACCCTCCAGCATATGTACTTCTCCCCCCAGCTTGGTGTCATCTGCAAACTTGTTGAGGTTGCACTCCATGCCATCTTGCATGTCGTGTACTTAGACTTCAGGAAGGCTTTCGATACGGTATCCCACCCCATACTGGTGAACAAGTTAAGAGGCTGTGACTTGGATGACTACACAGTCCGGTGGGTGGCGAATTGGCTAGAGGGTCGCACCCAGAGAGTGGTGGTGGATGGGTCGGTTTCGACCTGGAAGAGTGTGGGCAGTGGGGTCCCGCAGGGCTCGGTCCTTGGACCAATACTCTTTAATGTCTTCATCAGTGACTTGGACGAGGGAGTGAAATGTACTCTGTCCAAGTTTGCAGATGACACAAAGCTATGGGGAGAAGTGGACATGCCGGAGGGTAGGGAACAGCTGCAAGAAGACCTGGACAGGTTGGACAAGTGGGCAGAAAACAACAGAATGCAGTTCAACAAGGAGAAATGCAAAGTGCTGCACCTAGGGAGGAAAAATGTCCAGCACACCTACAGCCTAGGGAATGACCTGCTGGGTGGCATGGAAGTGGAAAGGGACCTTGGAGTCGTAGTGGACTCCAAGATGAACATGAGTCGGCAGTGTGACGAAGCCATCAGAAAAGCCAATGGCACTTTATCATGCATCAGCAGATGCATGACGAATAGGTCCAAGGAGGTGATACTTCCCCTCTATCAGGCACTGGTCAGACCGCAGTTGGAGTACTGCGTGCAATTCTGGGTGCCACACTTCAAGAGGGATGCGGATAACCTGGAGAGAGTCCAGAGAAGGGCCACTCGTATGGTTAAGGGCCTGCAGACCAAGCCCTACGAGGAGAGACTAGAGAACCTAGACCTTTTCAGCCTCCGCAAGAGAAGGTTGAGAGGCGACCTTGTGGCTGCCTATAAGTTCATCATGGGGGCACAGAAGGGAATTGGTGAGGATTTATTCACCAAGGCACCCCCAGGGGATACAAGAAATAATGGCCACAAGCTAGCAGAGAGCAGATTTAGATTGGACATTAGGAAGAACTTCTTCACAGTTAGAGTGGCCAAGGTCTGGAACGGGCTCCCAAGGGAGGTGGTGCTCTCCCCTACCCTGGGGGTCGTCAAGAGGAGGTTAGATAAGCATCTAGCTGGGTTCATCTAGACCCAGCACTCTTTCCTGCCTATGCAGGGGGTCGGACTCGATGATCTATTGAGGTCCCTTCCGACCCTAACATCTATGAATCTATGAATCTATGAATCTTCCAGTTTGTTGAGGAAGACATTGAACAAAACTGCCCCAGGACCAACCCCTGGGGCACTCCACTTGATACTGGCTGCCAAATAGACATTGAGCCATTGATTACTACACTCTGAGCCCGATGCTGCAGCCAATTTTCTATCCATCTTACAGTCCATTCATCCAGCCCATAATTCCTTAGCTTGTCTGCGAGTATTTTGTGGGAGACCATATCAAAAGCCTTGATAAAATCAAGGTATACCACATCCACCAGTCTCCCCACATCCACAGAGCCAGTCACCTCATCATAGATGGCAATCAGGTTGGTCAGGCATGACTTGCCCTTGGTGAATCCATGCTGACTGCTCCTGATCACCTTCTTCTCCAAATACTTAGAAATGTATTTCTTGAGGACATGCTCCATGATTTTTCCAGGGACTGAGATGACTGGTCTGTAGTTTCCTGGATCCTCCTTGTTCCCTTTCTTAAATATGGGCACTATGTTTGCCCTTTTCCAATCATCCAAGACCTCCCCTGATTGCCATGAGTTTTCAAAGATAATGGCCAATGGCTCTGCAATCACATCAGCCAACTCCCTCAGCATCCTTGGGTGCATCCCATCTGGCCCCATGGACTTGTATATGTCCAGCTTTTCTAAATAGTCCCTAACCTGTTATTTCACCACTGTTGGCTGCTCACCTCTTCCCCAAACTGTGCTGCCCAGTGCAGTTAGTCTGGGATCTGACCTTGCCTGTGAAGACTGAGGCAAAAAAGGCATTGAGCACATCAACCTTTTCTGCATCTTCTGTCACAAGGTTACCTCCCCCATTCACTAAGGGACCCACACTTTCCCTGATCCTCCTCTTGCTACCGACATACTTGTAGAAACCCTTTTTGTTACCCTTCATAGAACAAAATAGAACACCATTAAATGCCCTCCTGCACCCAAACCACTCAGAGCTGCAGCCGATTCATCTTGAAAACAACTAGCCATGACATCTAGCATTAGAGAGTGCATAACACTTGCACTATGCCCTGCTTCCCCTAAGCCCAGGTTTTCAACTACCAATCCAGCCAGCAGGTATGTCCTGAGCTTTATACCATGGAGAGAAATTTGCTTCCAATTTATGACCAGCCAAAACTGTTTCTTCCTTAAAAAAACAGAGCCCCAGGGAGGGGGGAAAGGTAATCTCACTCTTTAACCTGAACATTACAGCAAATACATTCTGACAATCCCTGAGCAGGGACCGGACCAGCCCGCCCCCTGGGACCCCTTCAGGCCCCAGGAGAGGCGCACCCAGGCCTAGGGTCAGCGAGGACCTAGTCAGGGAAATCCTGGAGGGACTGGACGTATTTAAATCAGCTGGTCCTGACGACCTCCACCCCAGAGTGCTGAGGGAATTAGCAGAGGTCATTGCGGGACCCCTGGCATGGCTTTACGAGCACTTGGGGTGCTCTGGTGTAGTGCCAGAGGACTGGAAAAGGGCCGATGTGGTTCCCATTTTCAAAAAAGGGAGGAAGGAGGACCCAGGAAACTATACGCCAGTTAGTCTTACCTCGATCCTGGGTAAGCTTTTTGAGAGAATTATCCTGGCACATGTCCACAAGGGGCCAGCAGGGGAGGTTATGCTTAGGGGCAACCAACATGGGTTCATTAGAGGCAGGTCCTGTCAGACCAACCTGACCTGAGTCATAGAAGTCATGGCCTTCTATGACCAGGTCACAAAATCCTTAGATGCAGGGGTGGCAGTGGATGTAGTCTTTCTGGACTTCAGGAAGGCCTTCAACACTGTCTCTCACCCCATTCTCATTAAAAAACTAGGGGACTGTGGTGTCGACACCTACACAGTCAAATGGTCGCTAACAGGCTGGAGGGCCGCACCCAAAGAGTGGTGTTGGATGGGTCATTTTCGACCCGGAGGGATGTGGGTAGTGGGGTCCCCTAGGGCTCGGTCCTCGGACCCGCACTGTTCAACATCTTCATCAGTGACTTGGATGAGGGGGTAAAAAGCACCCTGTTCAAATTTGCTGATGACACTAAGATGTCAGGGGATGTGGGCACTCTAGAAGGGAGGAATAGGCTGCAATTGGACCTAGACAGGTTACAGGGGTGGGCAGATGAGAATAGGATGGGTTTCAACCCTGACAAGTGCAAGGTGCTGCACCTGGGGAGGAAGAACCAGCAGCATACCTACAGGCTGGGGAACTCCCTTCTTGTCAATACAGAGGCAGAAAAGGATCTTGGAGTCATTATTGATGCCAAAATGGACATGGGCCGACAGTGAGGGGACGCGGTCAGTAAGGCCAACCACACCGCGTCATGCATCCACAGATGCAGCTCAAGCAGGTCCAGGGAGGTGATCCTCCCCCTCTACGCGACACTGGTCAGGCTGCAGTTGGAGTACCGCATCCAGTTCTGGGTGCCGCACTTCAGGAGGGATGTGGACAGCATTGAGAGGGTTCAGAGGAGGGCCACCCGCATGATCAGGGGGCAGCAGGGCAGGGCCTATGAGGAGAGGCTAAGGTACCTGAACCTGTTCAGCCTCCACAAGAGAAGGCTGAGAGGGGATCTAGTGGCCTGTTACAAATTAGTCAGAGGGGACCAGCAGGCACTGGGGGAGTCCCTGTTCCCCCCAGCACTACCAGGAGTGCCTAGAAATAACAGTGACAAGCTGGCAGAGGGTAGATTCAGGCTAGATATCAGGAGGCGCTACTGCACAGTCAGGGCAGCTAGGACCTGGAACCAACTTCCAAGCAAAGTGGTGCTGGCTTCTACCCTGGGGGTCTTATAGAGGTTAGATGAACACCTTGCTGGGGTCGTTTGACCCCAGTACTTTTTCCTGCCATGGCAGGGGGTTGGACTTGATGATCTGCTCAGGTCCCTTCCGACCCTACCAACTATGAAACTATGAAACTATGAAATCCATAGGCCAGAATCTGCGTCCCATTTATTAGACATCTATACTCTGCCTATTTCTTGCAGTGTCTTCCTGTTCCCTGCCTGTCTGTACAATTAATAAATTGTACCAGTGAATCCATAGGAACAGAGGGTGAGAAAGGGCCTCCCAAGCCATTGAGTCCAGTCTCTCGTATTCACAGGCAATTATTATCCAAAGGAATCCCAAAATTGCCACTTCAAACCTTCACTCACAATGACAAACCTAGTACCCAAAATACCAAGCACCCTATGATGTGTCACAAGTAAAAACAAAACCAAAAGCATTGCCAGTACCATGTCATTGCAGTGACAGGGAAGTAGTTAGCTATTATATGCTCAAAAGATCCAATTAAAGAACCATGCCCCATACTACAGAGGAAAGTAAAATCCCTACAGTCTTTAACAAACAGACCTAGGGGAAAAATTCCTTCCTGACACTAATTTTGGCTGTTGGTCTGACCCTGAATGGAAGAGCAAGATCCTCAACCAGGGACCCTGAGGCTTCTGGTGCCTGCAAGAGCATTTGCACTCTTCAGCCAGAAGCCCCAACCTAAGTGATGATCAATGTCCCAGTGCCTCAGAGGAAGTTGAATTCCTTCCCAGGATCCAATATTATTCATGAAGGGGAACAAATTTCTTCTTGACCAGCAAAGCCTCAAAGCATGAGATCACCAGCTGTCTTCCACACAACAGAGCCACCTTTATATCCCAACCTGGGGACCACAATTACATAATTCCATACCACACAGATTTGTGAGTCAGACCTCCCTGTCCTATTAGACCACCCCTTCCATAAATACATCCAGTTCAGTCTTAAAGAAATTCATATTTCTTGCCATCACCAGTTTTCCAGTTTATAGCCATTAAACCTCAGGTGATGTTTTTCAGACTAAACACTCTTCTTCCTTAATATTCACCCCACATATGAACTTGTACAGAGTGATCTTATCATTTCTCTGTCCCCTTTTTGCTAAGCGAGGCAAGCCAAGCTCTTTTAAGCTGCTCCCATAAAAAAAAGTCTTCATTCCCTTAACTGCCTTAGTCACCCTTTTTTTAACTCATTCTGGTTTCAGTTCATCTTTTATAACCATTGGGGATCAGAACTGCACACAGTATTCTAAATGGAGCCTTCCACTGCCATATACAGTGGCATTAGCACCTCTTGGTCTCTACTGCACATACCTGCCTAATACACCCTGGGAGTGTGTTGGTGTTTTCCATAGCTATGTCACAGTGGCACCAGCTCATGGTCATCCTACAATCACCAGTACACCCAGGTCACTCTCTTCCTCAGATGTCTCTAGTTGATGCACCCTCACTTTATAGCTGAAGTCCTTGTCTTTGGTCTCTATATGTGCATGGCTTCATGTGTGCAAACTATATGTGCATGAATTTGCACCTCGTACTGTTAAGTTTCATTTCACTTCCCATGTTTCATTCCACAAGATTATTCAGCTTTTCCTGTGTGATAATCTGGTCCTTTTCTGCAGTGGTCAGACCCCCCAGCATAGTGCAATCCACAAATTTCTTGAGAACATTTCTAACTTTAGTACCAAGGTTGCTTATGAAAATATTAAACAAGATAAGCCTATTAGTAATTGCCCTCCAGTCAGATAACTTCACTCTCAGCATAACTGGCTGGAGTCTCCCTTTGAGCCAGCTACTTAAGTCTCACAAGTGTAGCACTGATCCTCATCCTCTCCAGTTTAGCCAATAATTTCCCATGAGATGCAGTATCAAAAGCTTCACTTAAGTCTAGATAAACTAAGTCTACTGAAATACCCTTATCCAAGAAGTCTCTTATCTTATCTGAGAATGATATTACATTAGTCTGACGTTATCATCCTCTGATAAACCCATATCATGTTTCATCCCATTTTCAGTTTCCTTCCATGTCTTTAACTATCCTTTCCCTTAGTATCAGTTCTAAGATCTTACCTGCTGTTGCAGTCCAACTAACAGGCTTGTAATTACATGGATGACTCTTTGCCTCCTTTTTTTTGAAAAGGGGCACTACATTTGCTATTTTCCAGTTGACAGGTTCTGCTATGATCTTTGCTAGAGGAATTGCCATTTTGTGTGCCCAATCCTTCAGTTGATCTGGGCCCTCCAGTTTTGTGACAGCAAGCAGCCTAAGTTTGGCATTCATCCCAGGTCTGGTAATTTCTGTTTCATAAGCTCCTTGCCAGGTGGCACACCCCCTCTACGCACTCTTGTCCTCTTCACTCTGAAGGCTAAGTCAAAGTGTTTAATTTTGGGGCCAGGCCTACGTTGTCCATAGTAGTGGGTGGGAGGGATTAAGGTGTCCAGTTTACTTCCAGAAAGGTGCTTTTAAGTGGTTAAGGGACATTCAATGTCATGTGGGTATTCTGGAAAATTCCTTCCTTCCTGAATAAAATAGCATGTGCCCTGTACCGCCTCTCATATATCTCTCATTTCCAGGGGAATTTCAAGTTTGTTCCATATCTTCCATAGCTATTTGGTGCCCCTTTGTCAAATACCTTGCATCAGAGGCTCTGAGGAGCTCACAGAAGAGTTCTTCACTCCCGAGAGGGAACCCTTCATATCTGAAGCTCCCTAACTGAATAATCATTTTGTATTACCCATATTGTCTCCCATGTCAGCTTCAAGAGGTTCATACAAAATGTGTTCCAGATGAGATCTAGGAATTTACTTCTGGCTCTTCTTCCTGATCTGGGCGACTGAAATGGCTGAAGTGGAGTGGTACCAGACAACCCTTCTCCTTCTGAGGACCTGGCACCATGGTCTCCCCTGGGTGGGACCTATACCAGACCAGCTTGCATGCACATCAGTTCCCTGTCAGTGGCTTTGCTAAAAGACCTGGCCTCTTGCTAAAAGACAGGCCTCTGGAGCTGAGGCCTTTAGGATCCCTTCCCAAAGTCCCTGCCTAAAACATCAAAAAGCTGTAGTTTCTCTAATGCAAACTCTACTCAAGGGATGCTCCCAGAGAGAGATAACAGGAGCCCTGAGAAGTGCAGGAATCTCATGCCTCTATCCATCATTGAGAACTGCCATGGAGACATTTCTCAGGACACTTTTTGAACTTTAAATTCTTCTTCATTTTTAGAGAAGGAGGAGAAGAGGAAGAGAATTGCTGAGTGGTTTCTCTCCCAGGGACAAGCATTTCAAAAAGACCAAAACTGTGTGAGTTTGTTTGTGTACATCCCTAAATAGATGTATTTGCATTTTGTGATGGGAGTTCTATAAATGGCTTCTGGAGCTAGAAGGGAAACAAAGCTCCAGGGGCTTGGGCCCTCTGCACTTAGTCCTGAACCTTCTCTTGCTTTGTCTCTGCTGTCTTACTCTGCAAACCACCCTATTTATTACTACTGGAGTTCTCCTTCCTGGTTATCCCCCCACCATCTCCAGTACTTACTGCTTTCTTAAAGCTCCATCTTCTGGAATCCTGGGATAGGAGAACCTTGTTTGGGGGAGGGTTAAGTGAGTTTCTAGTCCTTGTAAAGACAAAGCAGAGTGTGATGTAAAGCCTCAAACCCCAGAAGTTAAAGAGGCCACAGGTAGTTTTTGAAAACAGATCAGGCTTTGGCACCACTTTCAGGACTTCTTGGGTCCTAACTCCCCAGTCTACAATGTGGTGAGGTGGAAGGGCTTAATTCTGCTCCTGGAGCAATGCCAACTGAGACCAAGGCTCCATTTCTCTAGGCATCACACACACGAGAGGGTCCTTGCCTCATGAGCCAATGACTTTGAGACAGAGGAAGGCTTTTGATTACTAGATGGGGAGCTGAGACCCAGACAGGAGGCTTGATCCCTCATTGCATCTCATGAGGAACTTCTTCCAGGAGGAACATGGAGGCTCCAAAATACCATCTGCTGCAGAGTGAGGGCTGGTATAAGGGCTAAGCTAGCTGGCACAGGCTGCTCAGCTGGAGCCAGGAGATATTTTGCAACATCTGTATACAACTGAGCCTGGCCATGAACCCTAAGGCTGCTCTGAGATATGCTCAGCTTTAGTGCACCCCCTCCAGTCCCCAGGGCTCTTTTGGCCACAAGGGATGACTAGAGCACTGCCTGATGCTTGTTGTGTTTTTTGCTCTGTTCCATAAATCCTAAGCGTAAGGGCTGCCTTGCCTCAAACCACTGCCAAATGCTCTGACTGCTTCTTGCAGGTTGTCCCTGAGTGGAGGGGTCCAGCCTAGAGGAATTGTGTTGGCATTTCTGTGTGCACCCTCTATACCAGCCTGCCTGGAGTTGCATGCTAAAGGGCATGTCTCTCCTGCTTAAAGCTGAGCCCTCCTGCCTAGAGCTGTGGTACCATGCAAGACAGCCAGGTAGTGGCCAATGGCTCCAATGTGGCCCTCAGTTTTCCTTCCATTTAGTTTGCTTGGCATTCCCACTGCCTGGAGCATCTCCCCACCACTTATTCAGCAGTAGGGCCTGCTGGCCATCATCCCCCTCCTGTCCTGGAGCTGGCCCCAGCTGCTTGCCTGGAGAGCTTCCCATGCCCATACATGCTTTCTCAGGATTCCTTATGTAGCTGCTACAATGCTCCCAGCTTCCTGGCTCCTTCACTCCCAGCTCAGAGGGGCCCCCAGTCTGTTGCAATTCCCCTGAGGCCTATCAATAGCTGTCCAGCAAACAGCCCTGGCCCAGTGGCTGCCAATTTCTGTCTTCACAAAGAACAGCCAAACCCATAATAAGATGCTTGGTGCTTCAAAATGCCTTGCTACAGCCTGGGCTGGCTCTACCATGTCATTATCCAGCTCTGAATACAGTCACCCCAGCTATTGTGCTAGAGCCCTGGAGAGGAGGCAAGGGCTGGGGGAAGGGTTATGTTCTTCTCTAAATGGAACGGAAATAAGTCAACACATACTTTGTTCTTTGTTCCAAGCCATTTATGGAGTTATGCTGCTCTCCTCTCCTCCTGCTGAAGAGGAAGAAGTGAATGAATTGGACTGGTCTCTTCTTGGCCTGGTCTCTGGTGGTTCAGAGACCAGACACTTGCCTCTAAAGCATTCAATGGAGCTGGGCATCTTGTGCTGCTTTGCAGGGCACAGACTCTAGCCTGGGAGATTCATGAGAGAGCATGACTGGGTTGGGTTGGGACCCCAGCACAGCACAGTACAGCAAAGAGATACCTCACAGGCAGGGGGTTTGTTAGCATGGGCTGTTTTGGGATATGACAGAGGCTGACCCTAGCAGTCAGAGTATTGTGTTAAGAATGGAAGCTAGGGGAAAGCAATACACTGGCAGTATGGCCCACCATGGTATTTTTGATGGTTCAGTAGTCAATTCATTTTGCTTAGTTTTCAGTTCAATTCAGTGTTGAACCCAAAACTAGACAAAAGGAGTCTAGAGCCTTCCCATGGCTGCAACTGGGGGCAGGGGGTAGGAGTAGAAAGGTTCCCTCTGCTCTGGGGATGGGGCTCATGCCAGCTCTGGGATGGCAGGACCCATTGTGTTGGCCAGGGCTGCCACCTAAGGCTCCTACTGAGCTGGGTGGATTGTTTCCTGTTTTAGAGAGCTGCAGCAGCTGGGAGCAGGAGGAAGGGGTGCCATCTGTGAGCGGGGAGGTGGGGATGAGAAGGGCATTGGATGTGCTGGTAGCTCTGGGGCACATGTGAGCAGCCAGGGCTAACAGGGCAAGTACCCAGTTCAACACTGGACAGGGTGGGAAGGAACCAGTGCCCCTGTTCTATGGCTAAAGCAGCTACCTTGTGTTGATGAATCTTGTGAATAGTCTTATGATCCATGTTGTTGTCACAACCCAAAGTTGTGATTTTGTGTGTGTGTGTGCGCTTTGGCACCGCTAAATTATTTCCCGCCATTTTTGTTGCTTTCTTTGCACGGTAGAGCTCTCTGCTGCTAGAGAGAGCTCTGGTGCAACGGAGGATTTCCCGCCAAATTGCAGCTTCTTTGCAGTGTACATTTCTTTTGCATCATAGTGATGCTCGCCGCAAAGAAGTTCCCGCCATTTGTATTAGAGTCCACGCCATGTTATTGGCCGACTCCTAATTTAGGCACACGTGGCAGCTAGCAATTGGCTTGCTAGCCGTACAAAAGGCTTGTGTGGTTTCCGCCCAAGTTGGAAGACTCCAATAACACCGGAGGAGGGAGGAGAGAGAGATATTCTGTGTGAAGATCTCCAAGTGCTGTGGACCCTCGCGGACCCGGCGCGCCTCCCCTAAGCAGGCAGAGAGAGGCAACAGAACCGAGCCTACGGCGCTTTCGCTTCTCGCCTCTCCCCGTCGCTGAGCGCAATCCTAGACGTATCCCTTTCCTATAATTTCAGACCCCACGGAGCCTAGCAAACTCCGGGGGGAAAACTTATTGGACCCACGGAGCCTAGCAAACTCCGGGGAAGCTTTTCGAATTCAACTTAACTGGACCCGCGGAGCCTAGCAAACTCCGTGGGAGCAATCGTTTTGTCAGAGTCTTCCAACGAGGGTTCAAGCAGGAGCTGTGCCTGGAAACTTATCCAGCCTACACCGATACCATCTTTGGGTGTAAGTAAACAATCTTTTCAATCAACCGTTACGCCTCCGTGACTAATTCTAACTCGCGTGCACAAGACCATCCCGCGGTTTCTCCCACCCCACGTGTCTAGGCTGACGGCCACAGCCCGCATGCACCGGAGACGGGTCCGGTACGACCCCGGTTCGCCCCCGGCTTGCCCATGGCGGCCAGAATGGGATTGGAATCATCGCCGCGCATGGCGACGAGGGCGGGCTCGGGGCCCGGCCCGCACAGTTGTATTATAAGGGAAGCTGTCTTCTCAGTCCAGTAACAAATCTATGGGCACCAACCACAGCTACAGCTAATTTCCTCTGCCCACTGCATGCTTCAGGCTGCCTCTCAGGATAGAGCTCAGACCTCCCTGCTTCCAGCACACAGGCCCTGAATGCTGGCACTGAACAGGTGTCACCAGTACAAGGCCCATGACACAACTGGACAGTTCGATTCCACCCAGCAAAGGGCAGCAGGTGTTGACATTAGTCAGACCCCTGTCCAGTACATCCCACTCACCCCCTGGCATGTGAGGGGCTCCAGAGCACCCCATAAGCAGTCACAGATCAGCCCCTCATGAGACCGTGCACCACCTGGGCAGAAGGAGGCAGAGGGAAGTGACTTAGCCCAGGTCCCTGGCAGCTCGCTGGCAGGTGCAGGACTGGAACTTGGGCTCCATGGTGTCCAGTCCCTTGCTCTCCCTGCCTGACTCTTCCCATCCTTTGTGGCTGTAAAATGATTGGATACCTGAAGCTTCCCATTAGAAAGCATCAAACCCTCCCCACAAGTGTCTCACATGGAAGCTCTGTTCAAAAGGAAAAGCACAAGAAATGCCCCTGCTTTGGCCTGTCTTTGCAATTTCCCCAGGAGCTTCCAGGGTTTTAGATCATTCCCAGGCCCTGCAGCATGGTACAGACACTTTAGTGAGTGCTGGTACCTGCCCTAGGGAGCTCTCACACAGTCCCAGCAGCATCCAAATTCTGATGCTTATTGAGCTGACGTTCCATCCCCAGATCCTTCAGACCAGTCCTGGGGGAGGGAATTCAGCAATCCCCAGGGCTAAATCCCTTGAAACCAGGGCTATAGAAAACAACCTGGTCATTGGCAAATGCCTGGAAATCAGATTAATGCAGACACATTGCTGGGTTAAGAAGCAACACAGAGTTCACTCTTGGGTCTGGCTCAGGAGAAGAATGAAGACTAAGTGAACGGGTGGGGACTGATCCTGAAGACTAAATGAATGGGGGGCATTGAACCTCACTACAGAGATGGCAGATTCCACTTTGCATGGCTTGGGCATTGTGTGGCTTGCTACAGAGGCAGGGGTTTCAATGGCAAATGAACTTTAGGGATCTGTTGGCCAGCAAGGAAGGCAAGTGGCGAGGGCTGTCAGGACATACAGTACAGCCTTCCTTTGGAAGCCAGGAAGCTGAAGTCCCTCTGCACAGAGAAGCTTTCATCTGAGCAGATGGAGGAACCTTTGGGCTTTCAATAAACTCTCCCCCATCTGTTATTGCTAAAGTATCACTTCAATCCATAGGCTACTGGCCACAATGCTCGCCTCTGCCAGCTCCCATCTCTGTTCCCTTTCCTCCCCCTGAGCCACAGAAAGAGCAAATTCAAAGCAAATGGAAAAACACCAAGTGTTCTGCTCAGCAAGGGAGTGCAAGGCACTTTGGGAAGAGTTCAGTTCCCACATTAAGTGGGATTGTGAGTCCCATCCCCGACACATCCTTTTGATTAGACTGTAAACAGACTTAAATTAAGACACTAATTTCTGTGTAGGGAGATGAAGTGCCAGGAGCAACCGTTCTTTTTGTGGTTGGAGGGATACATGCTGTCTCCAGTCCCTGGTACCTTCCCATAATTTTAGCTCCCCACATTTGCAGTCCCTGCCAAGTGTGTGCACGCACTCTCACTCACCTTCCTCACAAAGAAGAAAGTCTGCAGTTCAGCCCTGAGACTTACGGGAAATATTTGCAAACCCACAATGCTGGGCTGTGTTGGTTGGTTTGAACTGGAGGATAAATCTCAAAAGACCCCAGGACTTGATTTTGCTTCTAATTAATGATGACTCTGTACCTGGACCATAAAACTCAACCCATGGACACCTGATTTATGCAGGTATCAGTGGAGCTAGCCCTGGAGGATGCTAGTGAAGGCCGTAGAGAAACCACATCTCACAAGGTTTGTCCTGGAGAGATCCAGATCAGGCTCCACACTGAACCTCTTGTGAGTGCATGTCTCTGAATCAGGATGGGTCAGAGAGGCCTGAGTAGTGATGGCAAGCACTGAGGAACACCACTGCTGGCTTCCCACATGCTGTCCTCTTAATGGCACTTGGCCCTGATGGTGAGAAGAGAGTTTGTGCTCCCTTGCCTGTACATTCCTTGGCATCTCTGCTGAGCTGGCACAGAAACCTTTGTGAAGTCAACACCTGGCTGTTAGTAACTGGACAGACACCTGCATATATGAACAGCCCCCAGCTGCAAAAGTAGCTGAGCCCAACCCCTTACCCATTCTGAGGTCACTGACATGTGAGCTACACAGGCATCATGCTTCTCTGCTTGTCAAAATGGTTATCATCTTACATGCTCAGGGCAGTGTGAAAGGCAAAGGAGGGAGGGAAACAGGCCTTGTTCTTTGCCAGCCTGGTCCACAGTTGATCTCAAACTTAAAGGAGAAAGTCCTTGTGGCTTGTTAAATCCATGAGCATCACTGTCCTACAAAAGGCAACAACCCCTACAATAGTCCCCAGTCATTCCCATAATTTTTCTCATGATTAGGTCTAATTCTCCTTTGCCAGTGCAGCAGGTCCAGTTCTAACTCACATTGCCTTACTGTGCCCTTGAACTACCTCTCCACCCTGTTTGGGTCCATATTTGGTCCCCACACGCTGATAAAGCATGGAGTAATGGGGCTGCAGGACAAGTGAGAATCAAACCCTGTAGTCAGTTACACCTGGGGT
Source organism: Alligator mississippiensis (assembly GCF_030867095.1). Lineage (NCBI taxonomy): Eukaryota > Metazoa > Chordata > Crocodylia > Alligatoridae > Alligator > Alligator mississippiensis. The sequence goes on from NC_081833.1 coordinate 26,264,385, forward strand.
TAGCCAGGTGATGCTGCCAGGAACTTTGCCATGCCCTGCCCAAAGCTGAAGGACCACACAAGGTGCAAGGCGGGGTAGAACTCAGCCCCTCTGTGATGATTTATGGGAGGATTCCTTTGTTCCATACAGTCTCTCAGCCCCTGGAGCTCCTGCAAGGTAATTGGACAGGCAGCAATAGAGAGTGGGAAAGCAAGAAGGTCTTCTTTCTTAGGTCATCTGAGCTGGAAACACATGGCCACTTCCCAAAAATGGTCCCTGGAGGCCCTCCATCACAGACATTGTCACAGCAGGACCTTCTGGGCACCTGTGGCCTCAGCCTAGCCCATAAAAGTCCTTGGAAAGCTCCACTGAGTTCAGGTTGGAGCACCACACTCTGTGATATGGCTGCTGCCAGCCCCAACAAGGGAGGGGAGGGGAGAGGAGGGGAGGGGAGAGGACAGTCCAGGGAAGCAGGAGACATGGAAGGAAGAAGGTAGTTTCTGGAGGGGACAAAGTTTATGAGGAGGACTTCTTGGAGGGAACCCATGCAGGGCACAGACCATGGGCCACACTGAAGTTTTGAGGTGCAGGATGGAGTCATTCTCTACATGACTCTCCAGGTTGGGCTCTTGGCTCAGAGCTCCACATCTCTCTCCCACCCTGCCCTCCTTGCACAGCACTGGAAGGGGTTGTATGTCCTCCTGGATCATCACAGGGTCCCAAGACTCAGCCCTGAACATTTGACATTTCTAGTCCTACCTCAGATCATCCCTCTGATTGCCCCACTCAGCAGGCTGGCCCAGCTAGCAAATCTACTCCAGCTGGCGAATCTACCTTCCACTGCACCTCACATGAGTGGTCATTCCTTAAGGAGACAATCCTCCAAGCCCAAAGGGTGTCAATCCCCATGCGGATCAAAGTGGATAAGAGTGCTCAAAAGCCCCCATGGCTCACCAAAAGCATCCAGGAACATCTCAAAGCCAAAAAGGAGGTGTACACCCAATGGAAGGGAGGGGCCATCACCAAGGAGGACTATACCTCCACTGCTTAAGATTGTAGGGGGCTGTTAGGAAAACTAAGGCAGAGATGGGACTGGGACTAGCGACCCAGATCAAGGATAATGAGAAGTCTTTTTTTAAATACATAGTGGGTAAAAAGAAGGTACCAAGTAACATGGGGCCTCTGCAGGACATGCTTGGTAATCTGGTGGTAGCACCAGACAACAAAGCTAATCTCTTTAACAGATTCTTTTCTTCCATTTTCCTGAGCAGGGACAGGGACATCCCCTCCACTGGGAATCTGGATGGACCCAGGGTCAGGGAACTTTTGGTGGGACTAGATGTGTTCAAATCAGCAGGTCCTGACGATCTCCACCCCAGAGTGCTGAGGGAATTGGCAGAGGTCATTGCGGGACCCCGGCACAGCTTTATGAGCACTCGTGGTGCTCTGGTGAGGTGTCAGAGGACTGGAAAAGGGCCAATGTGGTCCCCATTTTCAAAAAAGGGAGGAAGGAGGACCCAGGAAACTACAAGCCCGTTAGTCTCACCTCGGTCCTAGAGAAGCTCTTTGAGAAAATTATCCAGGAGCACATCTGCAAGGGACCAGCAGGGGAGGTTATGCTTAGGGGCAACCAACATGGGTTCATTCGAGGCAGGTCCTGTCAGACCAACCTGGTGGCCTTCTGTGACCAGGTCACAAAAGCCTTCGACACAGGTTTCGCGGTGGACATAGTCTTTCTGGACTTTAGGAAGGCCTTTGACACTGTCTCTCACCCCATCCTCATTAAAAAATTAGGTGGCTGTGGTGTTGACACCTACACAGTCAGGATGGGTCACAAATTGGCTGGAGGGCTGCACCCAGAGAGTGGTGGTGGATGGGTTGTTTTCGACCTGGAGGGACGTGGGCAGTGGGGTCCCCCAGGGATCAGTCCTCAGGCCCACACTGTTCAATATCTTCATCAGCGACCTGGACAAGGGTGTAAAAAGCACCTTGTTCAAGTTCACAGATGACACTAAGATGTGGGGAGAAGTGAGCACACTAGAAGAGAGGGACAGGCTACAACTAGATCTGGACAGGTTACAGAGGCGGGCACATGAGAATAGGATGGCTTTCAATACGGACAAATGCAAGGTATTGCACCTGGGGAGAAAGAACCAGCAGCATTCCTACAGGCTGGGGAACTCCCTTCTTGTCAGCACAGAGGCAGAAAAGGATCTTGGTGTCATTATTGATTCCAATATGAACATGGGCCACCAATGTGGGGATGCAGTCAGGAAGGCTAACTGCACCTTGTCGTGCATCCACAGATGCATCACGAGCAGGTCCAAGGAGGTGATCCTCCCCCTCTATGCGACACTGGTCAGGCTGCAGTTGGAGTACTGTGTCCAGATCTGGGCGCTGCACTTCAGGAGGGATGTGGATAGCATCAAGAGGGTCCAGAGGAGGGCCACCCGCATGATCAGGGGGCAACAGGGTAGGCCCTGTGAGGAGAGGCTACAGGACCTGAACCTGTTCAGCCTCCACAAAAGAAGGCTGAGAGGGGATCTGGTGGCTACCTACAAACTTACCAAAGGGGACCAGCAGGCAATGAGAGAGTCCCTGTTCCCCCGAGCACTACTGGGAGTAACAAGGAATAACGGCCATAAGCTGACTGAGAGTAGATTCAGGCTAGACATCAGGAGGCACTGTGCTGCACCTTGTCTGGCCCATCTGCAGCTGGAAGGCAGGAGTCAGATGCTCTCCCTTGACTGCACTCTGTATATTTTCCCATGGGGGCCAAAGACTCCTATGGCTCTGCTCCAAACCCTGTTCTATGCCTAGCACAGCCTGAGGTGACTACCTAGTCCTGGAGATTCTCTCCCTTGGAGGGCTCTGGGCTCCATTACACCTGCAGTGCCCCTGGGGAGCTCAAACACATTCCATGGCCACCTCCCAAGAATGAGGAACAGAGCAGGTGAAACCTGGACAGGAATTTCAGCAGTCATGGAGACAGGAATACATCTCTTCCAAGAAGGGCTGCACAGCTAGAATGTCCCATGGCAGGGAGCTCGCCCAGTGTTCCCCACCCTCAGAGCAGGCAGCCCCAGTTGGGGATCCTATTAGTATCCAGCTTCACCCAGATCCATCCCATGGACCCAAACTCAGGGCTTTGGGGGAAGGAGAGGGCACAGGCTTTGGATACTCCACAGAGAAGCCAGTGAATCTGTGCCTTGGATATTCAGAGATGCGAGACTATAGCCCCCGTGCCAGGGCACAACATAGACACTACCTTCAGCTATAGGCCAGTTTGGGAAGTTAGAGAGCTCCTATCCCCAAATGGCTCTGCATGATGCAGGACAACAGGTCTGTACAAAGCTCTAGGCATACCAAGCATAGAAGAAGAGAGTCCTGGGGAGTGGAGGGCAGCAGGGGAGGGCTCCAGCCTGTTGGGTTAGGCAAAATATTGCTCAGATGATGCCTCCCTGCGGCACAGTTTCTGCCTCCTCCTCAGGCTGGGGCTCAAGTGAGGTATAGAGGGGGATGTTCATCTCTATTGCTTAGTCTGTACATGCAGTACCTCCCAGCTGTTCTTGCTGCAGCAGGTCGTCTACCTGCCTGGTGCCCTCAATGACCTTGCTCTTTTGGGGCAGATAAATATTGTGACCTGTGGCCAGGTGCAGTGTGGTCACCACTGCCCTCTCCCGGACAAGAGAAGGCCAGCTTCACTGTAAGACTGTTAGTCTCTTTTAGCTCCGGGGCAAGGACTGGGACCTTGAACTAGCTAATTCTCCCCATCCTGTTACTTGGAGGATTTTTATGGGCATGGCATGCAGCACAGTATGAAGTCTTAGGTGACCTGGGATTTCTTATAATATCTCATCTGACTTCCTCCTACCAGCTTGTCCCCCTTCTCTCAGGGGCTTCCAGCCTTTTCAGCAGTGTTACCCCGCAGGCCTCTGCAAACTGCCTTTGCTTCTTCTTCCCTGCCTGTGCTCTGCACTTCTTTTCAGATCTCCTTCCAACTCTGTGTAATTGTGGAGATTCTTGTTGCCAGCAGCCTCTGGGGCCTAGGCACCAACTGGCACCTTTCCACTCCCTTCACTCTGCCAGTCTCTGGCAATCATATTTGGGTGAGTGAGCACAGCCCACACAAACCAGCACACGCTTGATCTGGGAGTCCTAGGTGAACCCCACAGCACTGACATACCATCTGCTGGCTGGCAAAGGCCCCACTGCCAAGGCTTTTGGAGTGAGACTGGTAATAATCTCCCAGCCTCCCTTCCACTCTAAATTCCTTGCATGAGCTCATCACAGAGTAAAAGCACCCTTAGGAAAGCCACAAGTCAGCACACAGTGGCAGCTGCCCCAAGATGGAGAAAGTCACTCTGTTCGGGGCCACGTCAGCTCATGCTGCCTTTCAAAAAATGGAATACCCGGGAGCGCTGCATGGAAGCTGTTCCTGCCACCTCCTCCTCCCTTTGAACTTTCACTGTGTGAACATGGAGAGGGGGAAGGGCTCTCCGCAGTTCAGCTGCAAGCCGGGATATTGAGTGCAAAGAACATACCACAAAGACCATGCACCGCCAGCCCCCGAGGCCTTAGTGGCTGATGGTACAGGGTTCACTCGCTAACCAGTGGGAACGGGACTTGAGGTTCCTTCCACCTCTAAGGCATCATTGGCATTACCCCAAAATGAAACCACTGTGAGTAAGGAGAAGCAGGTCTCATTGGGGCGGCAGGTGGGGGTAGGGATTGGTATAGCTTCTGACACACTGGCAGAGTGACCCAGATCCTACTTGCACAGTGTGGCCCACTGCAGGGTTCAGCCTTTGGCTCCACAGCACTGACCTTTTCCACTTCAGCTAACATAAATCCACCAGTTGGTCTTTATACAGGTTGTTTTCCTCTAGGTTCATTGATCACTAGAGGGGATATGACACACACCTTCCAAGCGTGTTGTAGTCATACCTCCTGGTTCCCTACTCTGCTCTCTGCTCCCCACCCCCTTCCCCCCCATTAAATGACCTTTTATCCTTGACTCTGGTCACCCAGCTCCAGTCAGCCCAGTTTCCTGTCTGTGTCAGTGAGGATGGAGTTGGCATCATGGGACAAAGCCAATGTACCAGGCAATTTGCCATGTCCCGTTAATAGGAGAGACTGCAGTCAGGGTAAAGACTTAATGGCTGTTGGGGAGCAGGTTATTACACCTGGTAACTTCATAATCCACATGGTTATCATGGTCCTCACTGGTTTCTCTCTCAGGATTAGCCTCTGTGTCTGAGGAGGCCAAGTGGCACTAGAGTACCTGGGCAATGGCATCTGCAGTAGGCAAGCTAGGCTCAGCTGGGGCTCCTCTTTGCAGGAGAAGCTGGGTACCTTCTGGTGCAGCTGTCCAGCCTGACTACGTGCACAGCATGGGGGTGATAGATTCACCCAGTACCCCAGATTGTCCCTGCAGGCGTGCACATGCCTGCATACATGTGAACGTGCACACAGCATACTGGGAGCTCAGGCTGTCTCTGGTGCAGCGTGCTGGAAATGCACAGGGAGGCCCCACGTGTGCTTGTGAAGGCCCCAAGCCACAGGCCACAGCCACAGGCCCCAAGCCCACTGTAGGGAGGTCAGAACTCCTTTGAGTAGAGGGAATTTCTCTGCTGTGTACAGCCAGACACAGGCCCCAGCACGCCTGTGTTGGGAAACACCCTCAGCGCGCTCCAGTCTGAATCCCGGAGCCCTGTGAGGGGCCAGGCAGTCTTGAACACCCTTCGTTCCATGCCCTGGCATGCTGCCCTCTCTGCACCCCTATGCAGCAGTTGGGAAGGAGGGGGAGCCCGCAGTAAGGGGAATGCTGGAACAGCAGTTAGGGATCATGGAGATAGTCCTCTTCCCTTCTAGAGGGAAAAGCTGGGCTATGCAGTCTGCACAGAGCTGCACACTGCCACATGCTTCCTATGACTTCTGCCAAGGGGTAGGGGAGGCAGGGCTGCTGCCTGTATCCTGCCAAGCTCCCAGCCCTAGGGAAGGGGGCTGGGCAGGCTGGGAGTGCATCAACTTGTGAGATTGCCAGTCACCATATCAGGAGTCTGAAACCCAGGCAGGGCGAGAGCTTAAATCTATGGGGCCAACTGCCCATCTGGGTGGAAGGCACTAGGGGCATTCACTGTGGGCACCAAACAAACCACTGGGTTGCAGCCCTAGTGGACTGAAGGGAGGGAGGGATTCCTCCACAGCCAGTGCAGGCAAAGGGACAAGCTATAGGCTGGCAGGCCCTGGGGGGAGCACATTCCTCAGCCAAGCCCCACTGAGTGCAGTGACCAAGGCTTATGAGGGCCCTGTGTATGATGGGGCCAACCTCTAACATCAAGGTGCTGGGATAGAGCGCTAGACAAGCTTCAGGCTTGCCATGGCACATCCCCTTACCTATCAGGAACAGTGCCACATCTGGGCTGCTTATGGTAGAAGCTCCCAAATCAGGCACCTGGAACCAAGCCTCAAGAGATGGATGGACTAGACCCTGGGCAGCCAAGGTGTGGGGCCCAGAACTCTTGGATGAAATGGCATGGGAAACTGAGGACCCATCTAGCTGCCCCTGCACCACCAGGGACTTGCTCCCTGAAGCTGAGATCAGGCATGCAGGAAGAGATGAACTCCAGCCTACCCCCGAAATCCAAAATGGTTTGTCACCTTCGTCTGTGGCACAAACTGTAATGAGAGCCCAAGGAGAACACTCTTGGCCAGGGCCTGATTTCTCTCACCCACACCTTGTAGGAAGAGCTCTTGCCAGCCAGAATGGGAACCTTCCTTCAATGAGGCAAATCCCTGCTAGCTCTTTGTCTGGCCCTATGCCTGGTCTCCCTAGGCTCTATTACAGGACAGTTATGAATCTCTGCCCTGAGCAGAGCTAGGGCAGAGTGAGAATGAGAGCATGGGGTAAGGCGAATGACTGCAGCCCAGGACTATTTTTTTTTTCATAGACATTAGGGCTGGAAGGGACCTCAGAAGATCATCGAGTCCAGCCCCCCATTTTGATAGGAAGCTGGAGCCAATGAGTAGGGGACAGAAATCCTTTCTCTGTGATCCTCCTGTAACAACAGGCAGGGTAGAACTGGGGGGCCTCATTCATCAGGAAAGGATCCCTTTGCCTGGCATGGACCCTCTTCCTGCCATGGGGCTTGAAGGGGTTAGGCAAGTCCTGTTGACCCCATTCTATAGCTACCACTGTCCCAAGGAGGCAAGAAGCATCTCCATCTGAAGCCTGCCTCTCTGCATTTGGCTCCCTGCCCCAACTCAGGGAGTGAGGTGTGTTTAATTACAGGCTCTTGCCTGAAAACACAGCAAACAATAGACAATTACAGTACAAATCCCATCCTTGGGGAGGTGTGCTGAGAGCTCAGATCCTTTAGCTGTAATGACACAGGGCTCCACCCTGGGAGCTAAGGAGGAGCTCCTGCAGCTTGTACCTTTGCCATCCCTTTTATGTAGACTAGACATTAGTAGAGGCACAGATAGACACACACATTTTCTCTAGGTTTCTCCCTCACACTTTTGGCTGAGGTTGGGTGGAGAACACAGGTTGTTTCTCAGTTGCATTCTCTGTGATGCTCTTTGCATCAGGAATGAGGAAATACCTTTTTTCTTCTGACAGATTAACCCCCAGCCACCTTGCCAAGACCGTGACAGAGGAGAGAGGCCTGGCGCTAAGCAGCCCACGAGGAAGCCATTAGCATGGGGAGCTCTAAGCAACACTACCACCTCTTACCTCAGCCTCATGATTCAGCCTCACTGATGTTGATTATAAATTATACATGGGACTGCATGGGGCAGAGGTGAAGCAGGGCTGTCAGGAGGGGCAGGAGCAGCTGTGCAGTTCTGTAGGTGAGGGCTAGATGCTGCTGCAGCTGGTGAGCAAGCAGTGCTGGGCCACTGGGGAAAAGGGGTCTCTGGAACCATCCTACATGGCTTTTTAAACTCCTCCATTTCTCAGTGCCATTGACTTGGGCCTGCCTCATCTGCCTTCCATCCCTGCCTTTGAACAGAAGTGTATCAAGACCTTTGATTTACAGCCAACAGTGATCTACAAGTGCTCGCCCTCAGGCAAAGGCAGAACAAGAGCTAATGACCAGAGGATGAAGCTAGACAGATGCAGACTAAAAATAAGTACAGCCCACACATTCAAAACTGGACTAGTTAACCACTGGGACAGCCCACCAAAGGCATATGGTATATTTTCCATCACTGGAAGGCTTTGAATCAAGATGCCTTCTCAACCTATATTCCATATTCAACCAGAAAGTGTGAGGCTAGCATAGGCATCTCTGGGTGACGTTGTTCTTTCTATCCAGACTAGATTATCATAAATAATCCTTTCTAACCCTAAAACCTATGGATCTCTGAACAAATACCCAGCCTTTCTTGGCCTAAAATCTGTTGTCTATGGAAAAGCACCATTGAAGGTGCCTCTTAAGACAGTCACATGGTTTACTGTAATGACTATGTCAAGCTAGGGTAACTGTTGGAGATATATATCTGTATCCATTCATGAGCTCCATTTGGTACCCTGTGTTGAAGACAGGTCTCTTTCTGCCTGACAGCAGCCTATTGCAGCGTGTTAAAGACAGCTGCCCTGTCTGTGAAGAGCACTTGGTCCCCTGCTGAAGGACTATCACTAAGAAACCATAGGCCCATTGTTGAAATGAGTCTCCAGTGCTGGCTTACCCCCAGGGAGCAATGGCTTTCCTATACAAGGGGCTGTATGGGGGCAAGCAAGCCTGCCAGCCAAGCTGGAGTGCACTGGTGGATTGCCAAACAATGAGATAGATTTGCCTTGGCTATGCCTGTGTTCTTACCCTTTCTGCCTGCTGCTCACAGTCTGGGAAGGCAGGTGTAAGTGACCTGAGCAGCAGCCTTTGTATCAAAGTACTAATTTCAAGGTCTAGGATGCCTGGGTAGCAGTACCCATCCCCCAAGGAAGAACATGAGACAAGGGATCTGAGCCTGGGTGTGTGCCCTAGAGCCTAGAGGTAGGTTTGGTGAGTGCATTTTCCCAGACCCTGCTAGGTTGGAAGCACAGGGAGCCCAGTGACAAGGTCCATTTACAACAGACTGCTGCCCATGAAGAGAGGCAAGGATTGAGGCTACACCATGCATTGCTCAGCAGCTCCAGTTTGAGACTTCAGGCCTATTGTGCCAGGTTGCAGAATAAAAAGACAGCCCCTGCTCCATAGAGCCAACAAGCTACACAAGTGGAAGTCCCTGGGATGCAATCCCAACTCCCAGATGTCTACTGCATATATACATGCTGCACTTTCCCCCATGCTCCCTTAAACAGGCTCTGGATTCTGGGGAAATGCTGCCTTCTAGGAAAAAGATCTGCAGAGGGCTCCTTTGAGCTGTGAGCAAGGATATGCCTGCAGGGCACTCTTCTCAGAGAGCTCTCCAGGAGAGGATCTTTTTCCACCATGGTGCCAGTAGCTCTGCCCTGACAAAGAACAGGGATGAGAAATAATTTTCCATCATCATGCAATAGAGGTGCAGGTGTCTCAGCTGCCCAACTGTCACGCTGTGGGCCATTTCCGCTGGTCTCTCATTCTTCTGAGTGTCTGTCTTCACATTTGAATCTGTGGCTCACAGAAGCATATCTGGGAAGATCCTGTCATGCAAGAGAGTCAATGCTTCCACAGGAGTACGCACAATGCCCATGGACTGACCAGGTATTGACAGAAAGATAGAGAAGAGCTTCTAAATCCATCCAAGATTAAGATTTATCTGACTTCAGCCCTTCTGCCTGTCACACGTTTCCCTGAGCTGTGTCTTCTGCAGTCTCTCCCTATTCAGGATTCCTCCAAAGAGCAGATGTAATAAGAAATTATGAGACTCTCAACACCTCTGCTCGCAGCTGAAGATGTTCATGTGTGAGGGGGTGGTAAGAGTGACTCCCTCAGCCAGTCCAACCTCCCTGCCTTTTGAATTTGGCAGTTTCAGGCATCAGGAACCTGTGTCTGAGAAGTCACATGGCAGAAGACAGATAGGTCCTGTGTCATCTTCCTGCAGTGGCTCAAATGGATTATGGATAACTTTGGGGTAGGACCAAGTGGAAGGAGGAGCCAGGCAAAGCCATGGTACATGATGACCATGAAGGCTGCAGCCAAGACACTGAGATCAGATGCAGAGCTGAGCTGGATGTTCTCTGAAACCCAAGTGCTGCTTGCTTGTGGAGTCTGGTTTAGACCCTCATAGTGGTAGAGAGTGGGGCACAAGGCTGATAGTTGGGCAGTGAGTCTGGGGCCAGGTCTAAAGCTAAGAGGAGTTTGGAACTGGGGATGCTTGTCCAGGTCCAGTAATAGCAAAGGAAACTGTACAGATCATGACTGGCTTGAGCCTGTTTCTTGAAGTATAAGAATTCTTTTGTTTCTAGAGATCTGACAGTGAACATGAGAGTGTAACAGAATAAAAATGGTCTGAGGACTAGAAAAATCCCCCCCCCCACACACACACCATACATGCACATTCATACCCCCATTTTCCATACACAGACACGTTCACACATGTACCCACAGACCACACACCTGTGTGCCTCCCACATATGCCACACACCACACATGCCTGCACCCCTTCACACCCCACCCACACCTGCAACATACATGTATGCCCTGTCACACACAGCCCACCCCCCCCCACCATACACCTACACCCCCATGCCCTTACACAGGCAAAGTACACATATAGCGCCCCCCTGCCTTGCCCACCCACAAACACCCAAACCATGTTCACACATACATCCCTGGGCTCCATGTTCTTGCACACAGACAACATGCCTCTGTGCATCTTCACATACAAACACAGGCTGCAAACAGCTAACCTCCATCACGTACATCTCCATGTCTTTGCATGCCCTGCTATCAGACAACATATGCATACTTCCCACATACATACACACCATGCAGATACACACAGCCCACACACACTCCCAACCCCGGCTAGGATCCAGCTGACACTGTCGTGCAGTCCTCACACATGCACAGCTCCCCCAGGCATGACCTTGGCTCCTCTTGTTCATGTGACTGGTTTTAGGCTGGGTGGGAGGGTCTCTTCCCCTCCCCACAGCTACTTTTCCTAGTGGCTGCATTCAAAGCATTTCCTGCCAAATGACTCCTCTCTTCAAACCAAGCCATAAAATTGACAGAAAAGAATGGACTTAACCCTGCTCTCACACCAGCTCAGTCCCACTCCTTCCACTTCCACCTGCACCCTGGAGAAGGCAGAGTCCAGACAAACCCGGCTGGCATAAATCAGCAAGCTTCCATCCTGGCGAGTGGGGTAATGTTGATTTACCCAGGTAGGGATCCAGCCCATACTGTCCGCCCCCCCCCTCCCCCCCCGCCCCTTCCTTAGACGTATACCACGTTTCCTTTTGGCTCAAATTCCCATCTCAGTTACACCAGGGAGTAAATTGGCTCCACTGAAGCCAACCGGTAAATTATGCTCTCTGTGGGGTGCTGGAGCTGGGAAGCAGGAAGAAAAAGTGAGCTCTGTATATGATCTAAGTGGCTTACCCCCCTCCCCAACACCCCCCCTCCTCCCCAGCTCCTTTCCCTTACTGATTAACAAGGCTGAGAATAGGAAATCAGTCCACATCTTGAACATGATGAAGAGAAGGAGAAAGGGGTGGGGGGAGGTGGGAAGGTGGAGAGAGAGATGGAGCTTCTTTTGAAAAGTCTCTCCAATTGTTTGGGTTCCTTAATCCAGTGAAGAGAAGGGGGCAGGACTTCCAGCTGCCCTTAATCGCTTTTCCCTTTGCCAAATATCCAGCGGTGGGAGCAACGCTGGGCAGAGGCAGCTTTGAGAGAGAGAGAGAGAGAGAGAGAGAGAGAGAGAGAGAGAGAGAGAGAGAGAGAGAGAGAGAACTGCTTGCATGCAACACCCTCCCCCTCTCCCCCCTCCCTTCCAGCCCCACTCAGTGGCCCAGAGACCACTCCAGAGCCCTGGAAGGTGAGAGGCTCTGGCACTGTCCCCTCTCCCCTCCTGTGAGATTGCAAAGCAGAGCAGTGATTTCTTTCCTCCTTTTTTTTTTTTTTTTTAATTTTTCTGTTGATGTCTCTCTAATCTCTTCTTTCCTGGAGCTCCCCCCAGCTGCTGCAGGAGCCTCAGCCAAGTTAATGCAGAAAGAGAGAGAGAGACTTAACTCCAGTTCTTTTGCAGGGCGGCAGGGGAAGGATTGTCAGCGCTGATCCCCGTCCCTCCACCCCCGAACACTCAGCCTCCTCCTTCGTGAGCCTGCCTCCACCTGGGCTTTATTGTGACCGTGCCTGGCACTGGGCCACGAAGCTCTTTGAGACTCCCTCTGCCAAGGGGGCTTTTCCGTGGCTTTTTTCTCAATGAGAGATCCTTGAGCTTTGCTCCTTGGCAAGAGGAGGGGGACGCGTGGGAGCACGTCGGGGGGAGTGAACGAGTTCAAAAAAGAATAAAGGGCTCCGTGGTGGCTGGGAGAGGTGGGCGGAAGCACTGTCACCAGGACTGGCCCCGCAGATACAATGAGGGCGCAGTGGCCCAGCTGGATGAGATGCCTCCGAGCGGCTCTGTGGCTCTGCTGCCTGCTGCCTGAGGTGAGCTGCACCTGGAACCTGGCTGGACTCCAATACAGCAACCGAAGGTAAAGAGCGAGCACACGTGTCTTGGCATGGGTGAGCCCCGGTGCTGGAGCCCCCCAGCGCTGTCAGCCAGCCTGTGCGTGACTGTGGACTAGTGGGTGAGGGGCTGACCTGGATTCTGGGGCTGCTTAGGTGACCTTGGGCAAGTGTTTGTGCCTGGGGCTTCTCCTGGCCAGTGGTGTTACGATAGTGCCTGGGATCTGTTGATTCCCAGAGCCAGTTACCCACAGCAGGGCCCTCTAACCAGCTGCCAGGTTTGCTGCTAGGTGGTATGTGAAAATGACAGCAGGGAGAGCTGACAGAAACCTGGCTTGTTAATGCCCTTTGAGGAGAGCTGCATGGCTCAGCAGGCTGGAACTGGGTAGGGGGGGGACCTTTCTTTCCTAGATAATTGGCTCTGAGTGGTAGGAGTTGGTGGCCCCTGTGGTATATAGGGAGTGGACTAAGGGGCAGGTGAGCACGTTGCCCCTGTAGAAGCTGCATAGTCACAGGCAGGGAGTGCAGGCCCACAAAGCATCTCCTGTCTCTGATCTACGGACCCGGTGGTTCTGAAAAGCATCTGGCCTTTTGGGTGTTTACTGGAAACTTTTGGCGCTGGCAATTCCTCCAGCACCGGATTCCCACTGTCTCCTGGCTTCAGCAGGGTCTGGGACACTATGGGGAAACGCTTTCTCATTTCCCTTTCCTATCTTGGTCCAACCCAGGACGCACAGATAAGCACAGCACTTTTTAAAGGACCCGTGTTAGACCACATTTGAAGTACCCAACCTGCCACCAGGCTGGGGATGGTCCTAGGGAAGGAGGTGTAATAGGCTGTAGATGGGACATGCAAAACTGCAGCATGTCACAGAAGCACTGCTTGGATCTCAGCTGGTCCCAGGGCTGGGGTGGTCTGGTTCAGAAACTCCCTTCTCCTGTCCCTTGCAAGCTGCAGAAGCAGTGGTGCCTAGCAGGGCCAAGGCTGCTGGTGGCAGTGAGGCAGACCTCAACCAGCAAGGCCCCCAGAGGTTTCTGCTGGGAGCATCTACAGACAAAACCAGGCTGTGATGAAGGCACTTTGGCTTATCACAGCCAGCAGGTGCTTCTCCAGCCCAGCCAGTGTCCAGGAAACTCTGGGGAGTGACTGAATCAGTGGTCACAGGTGCCGCATCCCAAGAGCCCATGGGGAAGGGAAACATCGGGAAAGGAAATGCACTAGATTTCCTCCCCATCTAGGACTGGCCAGGGCCATGAGAGAGACCCCTGCCACCCTACCATGGCCCCTCACCTCCTTTTTCACTGCCCAAGATCTTTACCTCACCGTCTGCTTTGGAGTTTTGCCTGCCATAGCAGTGGGGCTGGCCATGCTGGGGAGGGAGGGGGCCTTGGCAATCCCCTAGAGCAGCAGTTCTCAAGCACTTTTGGGTCATGGACCCCTTACTATGTCCATGATCCTGGTGCTAAGCACCCATGCAGTTCTGTGCTGCAGGTGTCACTCCAGGTACCACATCAATTTTCCAACAACCTAGCAGTGATTGTAGTGGTGCTCTGTGGTTTTTCTCTTTCTTCCTTTTCCTCCCATTCCCCTCAGCTTTCCGAGCCTTCTTATGACAGCTTGCCTGCCCCAGGGTGGGAGAGAAGTGCTCTCCTGGGACACGCTAGAGAAGGGCACGAGGTCTTGGGGACTGAAGATGGATCTAGGCAATGCTTGACTGAGAGGCTCAAACACATCTCCTGAGGCAGCTCATTGAGAGGGAGTGAGATCACCAGACTCAAACCTGTACCGTTGGTGGTCCAGATGCCTGGGGAGCTCCCATCCCCTGAGGTGAAGCCCCTCACCCAACTCTTCTGCTTTCCCAATGGAGCTGTTGGTGCCTGGGTTGCTTTCCTCTTCCACCCTGGTTTCTCTCTCCACTCCCGTGGGTTGTCACCCTGCTTTATCTGAGGCAGGTCAGGGTGTTCTGCCTTGCGGCTGTGTCAGAGTTGACTGTAATTTTACTAATAGATTAGGCAATTGGTTTTTATGAGATGGTTTGGATAGGGATGCTGCTGCCTCTGGTTGGAGGTTGGACTAGATGCTCTCTGAAGGTACTTCCAGTTCTCTTTTCTATGATTCATAGCAGGTACTCCTTGCCAGATCCCTGCTCAGGCCTCATAACTATATAGATGAGCCATCCTGAAGGTTTCCCACCCCTCCACCTCCAGGAATGTTTGCAGGTTTCCTGTTTAATGATTAACCCCTCAGCAGGTTCATCCCCCATAGCTCTGGGCTGGGCTGACCCCAGATGGATCAGTGCTAGATGCTGGAGTGACGGAGGCAGCACCTTCTAGCAGGCAGAGCAAGAGGCCAAAAGGCAGCAAACCCAGATTCCAGTGTCATCCCTGCCTCTGACTTGCAGAAAGAGGTGTTTCTTCACTTTGTGAGTCAGTTTCCTCATCTGTCAAATGGGCATAATGATCCTCAAGCAGAAGGCATGGACATATCAGAGGAAAGACACTGTTCATGTGTTGTATTTGTCACCCAATCAGCAAACCCATTGTCAGAAGGGAAGAGATAACCAGTCCCTCACATTGGGACGGCAGAGAGAAACCCAAAGGCAGCTCTCAGTGCAAAGGTGGCTCGATGCTGGTGACTGAGCTGTGGTATGAGGGGCTGGATTGCCCAAAACCCTCCCCCTTGTTCAGAGGTGCTCGCTTAGGGACCAGGCAGCACGGGTGTGCTGAGGCACCTGCTCTGCCAGGCACTCAAGCCTGGGTGCTGCTTCGGCATTTCCTGAGAGTTGGGGCTTCTTTCTGACTAAGTCAGCGCTGCCTGCTCCTGGCACAGGACTGGCTCCCCTGGGTCAGCCTGATGCTGGGAGAAAACCTTTGCCTTCTGCTGCCATTGGGACAACCCAGTAGGGCTATGGTGACCTGTGCTTTCCCTGAAGCCCCATGTGCCATCTCATCCCCTCTCAACCATGCTGCCACCCACCTGGTTCCCAGCCTGGCAAATTCCACTGCCCTATTCCTTACACTGGCCTTTACTCCCCTTGCCCCCACTCCCAGAGCATCACACTCCTGCCAAGCTCCATGCTTGGCATAGCAATTCCAACCTGGCACCTCCACTCCCTGCAGTGCCTCCTGTTGGACAAGTTAGGGACTTATCTCCCCTTTAGTGGCGTGCCTGTGGTGCCCTCCTGAGCTCCAACTGCTTTCATCTCTCATGTTGCCCTGCATTCTCACTCCCACTATGCTGGCACTGTAGACCCTGTTGCACAGGCACAGTACAAACATGTAGTAAGACGTATTCCTTGTGCTGGCAGTAGAGAAGTGAGATGTAGGGTCAGAGGGCAAGCAGATGTACACAGAAGTGCAATGACGTCCCCAAGGGCAATTCTTCACGGATTCTGTCACGTGGTATGGCCTTTTGCTCTGATTTCACTCACATTAACCCAGGGAGGGAGCTGGCCGCTTCCCTCTGAAATATCTCCTTTCCCTCTGATCCTTTCCATGCTGCACAAGTCCCCCACAGCCTCCCATACAATGATCTTCCCCCTCCTCCTCTTCTTTCCTCCTTTGATCAGCTCCCTATTGGAACAGTAAACCATGGTCCCCCGCCCTCCAGCCCCTGAATTCTTTATCCTCTCAGCACAGCTCATTTTCAAAGGGCCTTCACCTCAGAGAGCAGACAGCATTTTGCAGGTCACAAAGCAGCATGATCAATCATTCCCCCGCAGCCCTCTGCTCAGCCAACCTGCCCCCTCCGCTGGCCTTGTCTTGTTAGGATGACCCAATATTTCTGGAGACTGGTCAGATACTGGGGTCTCTGCTCCAGGGAGCATAAGAATGACTTGTCGTTCCTGACTGGAACAAAAAAGGCCAAATTCTGGAATCTGCCTGCAAAATGAAAGAATTCCACACATTTTCAGTTCAGTGGTATTTTTGCTCACTTCATTCCCTTTTTTTAATTGGATAGGCTGTTGCATATATTGTTCAATTAAATTTGTCAATTACACTTGTTAATTAGATACTTAAATCTCAGAATTCATTCAGTATATTTAAGTATATTCTAAGTCTCATGTAGTGTGAGAATTCAACCAAAAGGCATCAAACTACGGAAGTCAAAACAAAGCATCTTTATCTTACGCAAATAAAGGATTTGGGTTTTAGCAAAACAAAATCAGGAGGCTGAACCCATTCATTTAGGCTTTTTCTCCTCCAAAAGCTCTGCTGAAATTGTCAGGTCCCTCTGATTTTTGATGAAGCTGCTTCTCTGACAAAACTTTTTTTTTTTTTATCCAGCTCTAATATTTCTTTCCTGCCAGCCTTTCATGGCCCTTTTGTGCTGGGAGCTGTACAAACCCACATTACGGCATGGTCCCACACACCAGAGGCTTGTGCGGCTCCGAAGGTTGGTTTGGGATGTGAGTGGGCATGAGCTGTGGCTGGGTCCAAGACCTGAGTGCAAGCAGGCATCGCTGCTGTAAAATGGCAGGCCTGAGATGGATGCAGGCAGGATCTCGGATGACTCAGCTCTCAGCAGAGCGGTGCTGTGGCAGCAGCACCAAGGTATCAGAGTAGAGCAGGGGCAATAGGGCTGTGCTGCAGGGTAGAGATAGGAGCTGCAGAAGGAGTATGCACTTGCTGGAAGCAGAGGCAAGGGGTTTGGGTAGCCCTAGGCCAGGCTGGAGCAGGAGACCACAGAGCCTGGATTAGCTAGTGGAGAGGTTAAGAAAATAACACCGCCCCCCACCCGCTCTCCACTTGGCCTTGCCTGGCTGGCCAGTCATCCTCACCTTCTCCCCAAGCTGGAGTCGCACACACTCCTGTCAGCTCCTGAACATAGCTCAGTTCTCACCCACAGGGGGTAAAAGGTCCCCCCTGGAGCTTTGCACAAATTGTTCATTCACCAGCTGGGCGCGGGGAGATTGGCTAATTTGTGTGTGGGAAGCAGGAGGCAGGTCCTCAGAGCAGCAGGGCTGGCTGAGGGTGACTCCTGGACTCAGCAACCCAGGACCAGACATCATAAATGGGGGGCAAGGGCTTCCCCACTAAGGAGGGCTCAAGTTAGAGGAGCTCAGCAGATGGACACTGAGCTCTTCAAAACCTGTCCCCGCTGCTCTTTTACATCTGGGCTCCATGAACCCCGGAGGCAGCCTCAGCACTCAGTCTGCCTAAAGATCTCACCTGGCCCAAAAGACAGATTTAGGGGCAGCCCCGGGGAGCTGCAGATTAACCAGACAGGGCAGTGCATCAGCCACTGCAAAGAGCTAGCTGGGACAGGGGGCAGAGTCTAGTACTGTGGGCCAGGCAGCTGCCCAACACACCTGGGACACTCCTTGGGGTTGCAGGGAGACCAGAGTCTTGATCACTGTGTCTCTTCTTCAACGTGCCCCTGTACCTCCTGGCTTGGTCAGAGGGAAGTGAGTGCTGTGATGGGGTGTTGACTTTTCCACGACCCCCTGTGCCAGGCCCTGAAAAGCCATCGGAGGCAAAGGGCTGTAGCTGTCCTGATGACTGTTCCCCACAGTGCTGGCTGTTCAGACCCAGCCTGGCTGGTGCATGACACTTTTCATTCAAGCCTCACAAAACACTTTACAAAAAGGAAAGTGTCACCAATGCCCCAGTGTTGTAGGAGGGGAAACTGAGGCATAAGGAGGAAATGGGATTATGCCAAGGCTGCCACAATGTATCCGTAGCAGAGGTGCCCTCTCTGGCACTCTCCTGTAGACTGCTGCCTGACACAAGACAGGGAAGCCCCTTTGCCTACAGTAGGTTTCTGGGGATGAAAAAGGCTCTGAGAGTCCTGAGAGCACTTGTGTCAGGGAACGGTGAGCCACCCCTCTTGTGTACATTGCTACCAACTTATGCCAGCAGAGGGTGCTTGAGGGAGAGGGGTATGTGACACTGCCGTGCCAGTCCAGGCCCAAAACCAGCTCCCAGAGGAAACATGGCAGGAGCCCTAGTCTCTTCCTGCAGGGAAAGGGATCAGGGAGCTCCCAGGTCCTCTGTGCACTGCAAGAGCTTTTGCAGGGAATGGTTCAGGTGCTAACCTGCTCTGATCCAGGGGCCCTCTAGGTAGAGCTGCTGCGGGGAGTTAGGAAGCCCAGCAGGGAGGGCTGCAGGGGATAGGGTGGGATGCCAGCTGGTGGAGGAAGGGGTGCCCAACTGCAGCCATTTAGCGGGTTTGTGCAAGAGAAGAAGTTTACAAGAGCTGATTAAAGGCCAGACAGAAAAGTCAGGTGAGACAAGCTGCAGCATTGCCCCAGTGTGGGCACAGGGGGCTGGGAGCCAGAGAGCCGGCAGCTTTGTTCCATTTGGCCCTATGGGCCCTGGCATCTGCTCCTTCCCTCTGTGGGAAGGCCTAATGGGAAGGAATCCCAGCCGGGGGCCCTGTGGCTGCCCTGTGCTGAGCTCTGACATTCCATGGCCTGGCCTGGCAGCACAAGCTTCCTTGCCACACAGACAGCCCCTTATAGCTAGGCCTGCCTGGTCCTCACCATTCACCCTGCACCTTGCCCAGCCTAGGGAGGAGAGGCTGCTGGGGGCACCAAGTCATGCTCACAGATGAATGGAGCTCAGCCTGCTGTGCATGCCCAGGAGCTCCACAGCTGAAAGGCCAGTCTGCTGGATTAAGAGAGAGAAGGCATCACATAAAGGGCCTTTGTGGTGGGGCGGGGGCGTGCACAGAGAGAGGGGCCTGGGACCTGCTCCAGGAGGGGCTGAGGGACTGAAATGCCCTAGCCAACAGTTTCTAGGAATGCACAAGGAATGTGAGGGCCAGGATGCCAGAGCAAGTGACCTTACAGCCTGCACCACAGTGACCTTGCTCTGGCCTAATTCTGGGTGCCAAGTTGGCATCCTGAGGCCAAGGCCACTGTGTGCTCTCTGGGTATGTGCAGTGCTGCGAACCCCTGCATCCCACCAAGGAGGGAAGAGGGGCCCCAGGCTGAGAATCATCAGGCCTTCCATTCAGCCAGACAAAGCCCCAAGCACAATGGCATGGCATGTGGAAAGCAGCATGGTGGTGATCCTCAAATACAAGCGCTCCAGGGATCAAGTGCTAGAACCCCCAATCAGCCCCTGCTTCTTTCCCATCAGCATTAGGGCTGGCCTCCCTGAGCCCACGTCCAGCCTCAGTGTGAAGAACTTGGTGCCCTGACTTCACTATGTCCAGTAGAAGGCAGGGTAGATTTGCACCTTATAGACTAACTAAAGTAAATATCTGTATCTATATACCACAAGCTTTTGTGAACTCAAGCTCAGTTCATCAGATGCTATCTGTCCACTATGTCCAGTCACAGACGGAGGGACAACACAGGTTGTTCTGACCCTACCCCTGGGTAGCCAAAACAATCGCTGCTGCATCATTGTTCAGGCTACTGTTGAACCAGCACATTTCTGGGGGGTAGGTAGTGTCTCTAGTTAGCCAGCCCCAGGTACTCGCAGAAAGAAGCTCTGCAAAGATCAGCACAGGTGAATACCAGTACTGCAGTTCAGCCCACCTTCGGCCACAGGACTTGTGACTGAGTTTGACCCCTGCCCAGGGGCTTGTGACCACTGCTGGGGCCTTTGTCCTTCCAGTTTCCTCCAGTCTCATTTGTTTCCAGTAGCCTACCATGGGCAGCTGGTGTCTGGGCTGGGCTCAGCCTGGAAGTTCTGTCTCCACGCTGAGCTCAGCTCTCAGCTGGTGCTCTTGAGGGGCTGGCTTCCCATGTAGGCAGTGCGTGTTTGGGCTGTCGCCATCCTGGCTTCGTGCTGAGGTTAGCTCATCTTGGGATCCCGGCTCAAGGCTGGGGGCCAGGCCATGCTGCGATGGAGGGGGCTGAAGCAGAGGCAACAGGCTGTTTCCCCCCACCCTACGCACTCCTGGCAGACCCAAATGGAGCCCCTGCGGGCCCCTCCAGCAGCATCTGGATCCGGTTTGTGCTGGCTTTTCGTTTCATTCATTAACAACCCCCACTGCCTCCTGCAGCCTTTTGTGATGCCTCCAGCTTGCAAGAAGCAAAGCTGGAGTTAGAGCTAATATACCTGCAGAGTCAGGCTAGGGCATGCAGCCCTGGCAAGAGCCTGTCCCAGCTGGCACAAGCACAGGGATGGCATCTCACACAGCTCCCACTGTAGGCACCACAGATCCCTGCCCCTGTTCTTCAGTAGCAGGCAGGTTAAATGCACAGTGGTTCTGCTTGGGTGCCTGGCTCAGTCATCCCTTGCATCAGGCCACCCTCAGGCAATGCTGGAGCAGGACATGGAATGAGGAAAGGTCGCTCACCCTGTGGTTTTGTGCTGTGAATGAGGTTTATCAGAGCAGAGCCTAGAGACCATTCCAGACTGGGCTCTGATTGTGCTGGGAGCTGCACCAACCCAGAGTGGCTGGTCTCTGCACCAAAAAGCTTGCAATCAAAGGAGAGGGGACAGAGGTGGGGCAGGAGGAAGATGTACAGCACACACACAACGTGAACAGTGCCACTGTACCCACTCTGCAGCCCACTGGCAGTTCACCGCATGCCTGTTCCATGTTAAACTTTGTGACAGCAATGTGGGGGCGGGGAGAGGGGGATTCTGCTGCAAAGGCTCCATCTTGCCCCCACAGGGATTTACACCCTGGGCCAGCTTCCCCAGCTGCTGTAAATTTGTGTGATTCCACCAAGGCCATCACTGAGTTGCACCAGCTGAAAGCCCAGGCTCCTGTGTGTCTCAGTACAACATCCTGGCTTTCCTGATATGGCAGCGTCACAATGATCCTCACACGGTTTGATGTTCTTTGAAGCATGGGATGAGATGTGTATCTCAGCTTTCATCTTCTTTTAACAAAATGCACGTTTCTAGCCTCTGTGGCAGTGGAACACACAAGCCCTGAGCAAAGCCAAAGTGCTCCACACGCAGCCTGCAAAGGGGAAAAAAATAGGATGGTTGTTATTAAAAGAAAACCCGCATGAATTTTAAGCCAATTTCCCAATGTTTCTCCTCTTTGGAGGCCTGCCTCGTGGTGCCTGGATGTTTGGCACTGGGATGCTATGTGAGGATTAAGTTGCTGCTTAGAAGTCTTCCTGCAGACACGGCTAATGAGCCTCATTGCACTGGATTAAGGCCTTGTTCATTAATGCCTGCAAAGCCCTTAAAGATGCTCAGATGAAAGGCACATTACTGTTCTCTGATCTCCCCCATTTGTTGGGGGCTCTTTGTACTGTGGGCCACATTGGCCTTGGTGCTGCCTCTGAAACCTGCCTCACTGCCTCTCATTCTGGAGGGCAGAATGGGAGGAAAGGGCCAGGGAGAGCTGGGCTGCGTAGCCCCAGGGACAGCAGGAGGAAGCTGTCACTCACACTGCCAACACGTCCCTCAGGGTGGCTGCCAAAGGCAAGGGAGGAGGTGCTGCCTTTTGTGCCGCTTGCCCTGGTTTTTCGCAGCATCTTGGCACTGGGTTCCCCGACCCAGGTGTCTGTGTAATGGTGATACCCTGGGAAAATTCCCCCTGTGCACTGGAGCTCAACACTCGGTGCTCCCTCCTGGGCTGGGCTGCGTTCTCTGGGGAAAGCCCTGGAGTTCCCACCAGTCTGTGCACTCCCAGGGGTTGTTCATGCCGTGAGAGCCCAAGCACCAAACTGAAGCCAACAGGAGCCAAATGGCTGTGTGGTGTCTCAGGATGTGGCCCAGGAAGAGGCTGTGTGAAGGAGGATGGACTGCCCCATCACACTGACCTCCTCTGGTGCCACTCAGCTGCGCTTGGCAGGGCACTGCATGTGCCCAGAGGAGAGGGAGCCCCTTAATGACAGGGCAAGGGGGCCAGCTGTACTCTCGCAGAGGTAGTAGCAGCAAGAAAGGTTTGGCAGCTACTGTCAGACCCCTGGGGCCGATGCTTCCGGAGGTGAGTGCACAAGAGTGGCTGTGACTGCAGAACCAAGACATGAATCGGGCCCCTTGCACAGTGCTGGCTAGCAGGCCTGTGGCTCTCCCTGTCCTGAAAGGCCCCCATTCAGAGACGGATGGGGTGTCCCAGAACCAGACACCCAAACTGCACGTGTTTTGGCCGCAGTGAGGGGCTCACATTACCAGATTGTTCACAGGTTGTAAGAGGGCAGTATCAGCTTGGTCCCATCTGGGTTGTGTGTTTGAATGAAAGGGGAGGGGCAGTGCTGGGGCACATGACCCAGGGGTCTCCGTGAGTGTTTCCTTTTTAAATCCCTCTATTCAGGGGTTTATGACTCTGGCATGGGAAACAGAAGCCACTGGAAAGGGAGGCTTGGCACCAAGCTCTCCACATTTCCACTCACAGTCTTTCTCTAAAATGGTTCATCCAGTCTCTCTTTATAGTGAGTTTTCAGGTCCTGCTGCCCTACCCCTCTGTCATGTGCATCTGGGGAGCAGGGTGGGAGTCTGGCTGTGTGTCTGCTTGCAGGGGGAGATTAATCAGACTGCTGGGGGCAATGGCTCTCCTGATGCAGGTGGCCTGAGGGCCCAAGGATACCAAAAGGCAGTCTCTGGACCCTAGGTGCACACCTGCTTGTGCCAAGGACACATGCCTCCTTAGGCACAAGGATGGGTGTACGCACCTGCTCGAGTCTATGTGAAGGCCAGCATGGCTTTTGGCCCAGAGGAAGAGGCTACTGGTGTTGCTACAGCCTCTGCTCTCATGGAGATCTCCCATTGACTCTAAGCCATAGAATCTCATGCTTTCACACAAGTCCCATAGGTGATTGGCTGAGGGGCTCCTCATACTATTGTGAACATCATCTCACCTGAGAGGACCCATGCTCTTTCCACTCTGATATCAGGCAACCATCACCAGATGGTTTAGAGAAAACTCTGAGCTGCCCTTACCATGACCAGGCAGCTCAGGACTTTGAGACCTGGCAATGGGGCCTTTCACCCTTGAGTGCTGATGGGGCTAAGGGTGAAGCCCACGTGGCAGGTGTCTGGGAGCAGTGTGGAGTGTGCTACCACTGATGCAGACATGTCTCAGGGTGTTCAGTGGTGCTGAGAAGCAGCCAGGGATTTGGTGACTCCTGCACAATGAGCTGCTGATTGCCTGGTCCAGTTCCCAGCACAGCAGGCAGCCGATGTGCCTCATCCCCAACCATCCGCCAGGTGGGAACAGAGCTCACTGTGCAAGGGCTCTCCAGATGCCTCAGCTGCTGGAGAACCTCCTAGGACCACATCAAGTGACATGACTAATTTATGCCCTGCATGGCTCATTCTCTCTCTCCCAGGGGAGAACAGGGCATGCAGGGCATGGTCTCAGGGAGAGAGAGTTGGCTTTGGTGTTAAATGTCCATGTTGCTCTGTGCTCATGTTAGAGAAGGCCACTCAGAGAGGCTGCTGGGCATACGGAGCCTGGAGGTGAGCAGTCTGGGTTGGCCCTTAGACCTAGAGGAGCACATTCTGCAGGGAGGGGCCCTTTAGCCTGCTCACTGGCAGCCATGGCAAATATGCCACAGCAGCTGAACAGCTTTTGGCCCCCAGGAGCAGGACTGAGGCACCAGGCATGCCCTGCTTGTGCCTTTGCCACATCTCATCAGTAGTGAGAGGGATTCAGCTGGTGGCATGGGGAATGGGGAAGGGCTGGAGCTGGGTTCCAATCCCAGCTCAGCTATTGGCCTCTGGGTGCCAGAGGGCAAGTCCCTTCCTCATTCTGTGCCTCAGTTTCCCTGGACCCTGCATCTATTCTATTGTAGCAGGGTGGTCTGTCCCTTGAAGAAGGGGCAGCTAGCCCCACTGAGTAGTTGCAGGTGTGGGGAGACTGCTGAAAAGCGAGTGGCTCAGTGAGAGCTTCAAAACCCTAGGACAGCAAACTATGAAGGAGCAGCTGTGAGACAGAGGCAGTTGGTAGCTCAACAGCTGGGTACATGGAGGGGCCAGATTACTGTGCAAAGCCCAGAGCCACAAGGGCCCCTCCCACTGACAAGGGCAAATGGGTTTTATTTTGCTGGCATGGACTCAGGGAGCAGAAGCCCACCTGAAGAAACCCACAGGCGAGGAAAACTGCTTCTCTGACAACATGTTTTTTTTACCCAGCTCTAATATTTCTTTCCTGCCAGCCCTTCATGGCCCTTTTGTGTTGGGAGCTGTACAAACCCACATTAAGGCATGGTCCCGCACACCAGAGGCTTGTGTGGCTCCCAAGGTTGGTTTGGGTTGTGAGTGGGCATGAGCTGTGGCTGAGTCCGAGACCTGAGTGCAAGCAGGCATGGCTGCTGGGTAGCCTAAAATGGCAGGCCTGAGATGGGTGCAGGCAGGATCTTGGATGACTCAGCTCCCAGCAGAGCGGTGCTGTGGCAGCAGCACCCAGGTGTCAGAGTAGAGCAGGGGCAATAGGGCTGTGCTGCAGGGTAGAGATAGGAGCTGCAGAAGGAGTATGCACTTGCTGGAAGCAGAGGCAAGGGGTTTGGGTAGCCCTAGGCCAGGCTGGAACAGGAGACCATTTGGACTGCAAGCTCTTTGGGGCAGAAAACAGACTCTCTCTGTGGGTCTGTACAGCACCTAGCACAATGGGGTTGCACTGTTGGTTGGGGCCTCAACGGGGTGATGGCATTAGTGTGGGAAGAGAGGCTACCCTTTCTGCAACACACTGCCAGCATCCCTGTGCTTTGCCAGGATATCAAGTGAGGACTTGTTCACATGGTTGGTGGCAGGAGCTTCCATCATGAGCCAGCTGGCTTGCCCCCTGGGGTCCCTGCAGCTCCTTCATAGATTTCATAGACATTAGGGCTGAAAGGGACCTCACAAGATCATTGGGTCCAGCCCCACTGCCCAAGGGGCAGGAAGTCAGCTAGGGTCAAATGATCCCAGCAGGATAAACATCCAAATGTTTCTTGAAAGTGTCCAGAGTAGGTGCTTGCACCACCTCTGGGGGGGAGTCTATTCCAGGCCCTGGGGACTTGGACAGTGAAGAAGTTTTTCCTTATGTTCAGCCTGAAATGGTCTTCCAGGAGTAACAGGAAGTGATATGAATAATATTGCTATTATCGATATCAATAGCATTGTTATCATTACTGTTATCAGTCTAATAATTACTATTCCTTTTAATATTAATATCGTTGTTATAGTTGTTATTGTTTGATAATAAGATCAACATCATTATCAGTACCAATATCAATATGGCTCCACCAGGGTCTCCAGAAGCTGTCTGGGGTTTCTATGAGTCATGAAACCACCAGCCCATGTGGCTGGGGCTGCTGGATGTGCCTCACCCTCAACCACCCATCAGGTGGGAGCAGGAAAAGTAAATGATGTCACCTGTGTTGGTCTCTTTCAGGAACTGGTGCTCGTACACAGTCACCCGGACAGTGTCCTGCCACGTCCAGAATGGCACCTTCCTCCAGAGGGTGTTCCAGACCTGCCGCTGGCCCATGGGCTGCAACGGAGGCAGGTGAGGGGGACTCCATTGCTGCCACCTTTCAGCTTCCCCCTACAGGCTGCTCTTGTCCGTTATGGTGGGACAGAGCTAGAGCACAGCTGCCTTGGAGATGGTGGGGAGGCAATAAGATGCTTTCCTTCTTCCCACACCCTTCTGTGCTCTTCAATTGCAATTCAAACCCCTCACTACTGGAATGGGAACAAGGCACTGGTATCATGTCCCTTCTGACCTGGTCTGCCAGCCTGGTCCCAGGGGGATGGTGCTACCCTGGATCAGCTGGTCCATTCAGCCTTCATTTGCCTTCAGACATAGTGCCCACCTGCACTCATGAAACCCAGCTGGGCAATGCCCCTTTTCCTGTGATTCTACCCCCAGGCAGCCCCCAGTCATCTCCTCAGGCTGGGGGGTGCCAACCTTCCCCACTCAGCTTATCCTTGGACTGCCACCCCAGGCTGCTGTGCAGTGGGATGCTCTCAAACACCAGCTGGGCCCAGCAGAAGGGCATTGCCTTGCTCCCTAAGCATGTGGGGTGGAGTGGGGACAGGTTTTCCTCTATCTCAGGGGTGGGCTAAATGTGGCCCAGGGGCAGGATGCAGCCCACCAGGCCATTCTATGCAGCCCACAGGGCCCCTAAATATTTAGAAAATTAATATTTATCTGCCCTGGGCTGCCTGTCATGCGGCCCTCGATGTCTTGCCAAAACTCAGTAAGCGGCCCTCTGCCCAAAATAATTGCCCGCCCCTGCTTTATCTGAAGGGCCAGAGATGGTGAAGATGTAACACCAGCCTGGGGATCTCTGGTCTGGCCCTGAGTGGGTGATGGATGGCAGCACTGAGCTAATTCCAGACCCTTCTAGTCCCCAAAACTAAGGTCCATTGTGTTTTGCAGCTATAGAACCATCGTGAGGCCGACGTACAAGGTAGCCTACAAAACGTTCACGGCTCTAGAGTGGAGATGCTGCCCAGGCCACACAGGTGCCAACTGCGAAGAAGGTAGGCAGGGTCAGAGGGACGGGTCTCTGAGATGTGTCTGAGCTGCACTTGCAGGCATGGCCACTGCTGGGAGCTCAGGGTTGTCTCAGCCTGGGAGAGCTGAAACTGAGAAGGGGAACAGTCTCTGCCAGCACAGGAAAGGGAATCCCAGGGTGGGATAATGGAGCCAGAGCCCTTCTGATGTGGGAGGAGGGGCTCTGGAGGAGGATATACAGGGTAGTTCATTCTCTGTTTGGGGCAAAGGGGACTTGGAGGCAGCACTGGCATAGATCCTGGCCCCCGGTTAGCCCTGTCACCTGTCCCATCTATGCTGTGCTCAGCACCAGGTGCTGGGAGGCTAGTTGCTGCTTGCCACAGCCAGAGGTAGGGTGCTGTCTTGGCATACAGCCATGGCCAGGGGGGACCTTCCTGAGATGAGCTGTTGATTTTGGCTGTAAATTGTACTGAGGTCCTGGAGCATTGCGTGTAGCTACAGGAGGGGGAAATATGAGTACTGTGGGCTGGTGGATGATGTGGCAGTGCTGGCTATGGGTGGGACAGAGAAGCACTGGACATTGTTTCAAGTACCGACACCCACAGAGCAGGCACCAGACACTTTCCAGCCCGGGGCAAAGAGGACTCTGAGAGTCAATGTTGGGGATAGGCCCCTTTCAGTGGAGGCTAGGGGAGAAGTCTCACCATCTCTGATCCTCAAGCCAGCAATGGGATGTAGCGAAGGGAGAGGGGCTCATTCTTCCTTCATACCAGCAAGGTTGGTTTCTGTCCACCTTCTTCCTTGTGGTGGGGCTGTTCATGGGCCACGGGGATGTGTGGGCTCTGCGGTTTTGTTACACACAATACCTCACCTTTAGCCCAGTGTACCCTGGTGGACCCTTCTTGACCCCCAACTTGGCCCACACAGTGTGTGGTCCCCTGGGGGCTCTGCTTGGGGGGAGGTGTCATGACTGCCACGGGGAACAGCATGGGTGCCCGAGCCTCTTCTGGCTGTACTGCCTATTGTAGAGCAAGGGCCCTGGCAGGGGGGTCCTGGCTTGGTGATTCATGCAGCCCCATCTCTGCCACACCCAGGCCTGCACTCCCCTGTCTGTTATTGCCCTAGCTTTTGTAGTGCTTACGCAGGGACTGAGTTCAGGTCGCTGTTGATTGACACCGAGGAAGCTGACACAAGCCTCCTGGTTTCCTGCTGGGCTGCAGCTGAGCGGCTGGTTCCCGCTGAGCACTCTGCACTGTGTCATGCTGTTGGGCCTGGCAGGCTGCTTCAAAGAGATCAAGGGATGCTGGGGCCTGACTGCCTGTGACTTCCCTTCACATACCAGGCCTGCCACTAACTCAGTCATGCTGCTTGGCTCCTTCCTTCCCTTCCCAGCTCCTTGCTGCTCATGAAGTGGGAGCTCAGTTGAGTCTGCCTGTCTGTCCATCCCAGTGCCTCCCCCTCACTCTCTGTCTGTGCCACTGGGAGAGAGCAGTCACATCACATCATCAGGACACCTTCTCCTCAGCTGCCCTGACAGTGCGCAAAGTTCACCTCGTAACCCCTGAGACCCCATTAATCCCACTGTGTGCCTGTGGCCCTTGTGACCCAAAAGTTTGTGGTCACTATGAACCCAGGCCTTAGCAGGACTTCTGGAGAAAAGGAAGCTAGCAGTGGGCATGGCGTTGGCAGCTGGCAATGGGTGGCTTATAATGGACCAACCTACCCTGAGCCTTCAGATCTGCATCAGCTCTGGGTGTCTCTGACCAAGCTCTTTCTCCCTATCAGCTGTGGGTCTGGAGTTGGGCCAGACTCAATCTTCCTGCTGCCTCGCACTCCTTGCTCTTTCCTGGCTCAGTTGCAATCATGCCGTTGGCTTCAGGTGGGATCCTTTGTGCATGAGACCCAGCAGTATCAGCAGCACTTGAGATTTCCCAGTGTCAAAGGCTGGCATGTCTGGGCCCACCTTTGGGACTGTGGATCAGGGATAGATAAGCTTGAGAATGACTGGGCTGGGGGCATTTTTCATCCCTGTGACTGAACACCTTAGGGACAGATGTGGTAAAGGCCTCCAGATCCTGGTGATGCCATCTCCAAAATGGCAGCCCTGGCTGGAGGAGGAAGGAGAGTGCAGCCAAGGAAAGGAAAAGATAGATGGAAATCTGAAGGGCTGGGAGGGAAGAATGAGGCACGGTCTGAGGAGATGGAATAGTCTAAATCTGCTGGAGCCTTGCTCAAAGCACACACCCTCCCTCTGCCCCAAGGCAGGTGAAACGCTTGCAAGGCGAGAGCCTCACATTTTGTCTCCACAGTACTTCCACTCCAGATCTGAGCCAGGTCTGCCCTACAGAGAGAGCTCCATATTGAATGAGATATCAGGACAGTGTATGTCTGGTTTTTGGAAGGTTTTGTGACAGTGGGGATTGGGCCTTTTTTGAGTGTTTGAAAATGTTGTGTTTATTGGGAAGCACCCAGGAGCCCCAGTCCCAGCCCAGGAGCCTGTGGTGTGAGGTGCTGTACAAACACAAAGCAAAAAGACAGCCCCTGCCTCAAAGAGCTGAGTCTAGGGCTCCATGTAAGATCCTGCAGGGGCACTACACTCCTTCCTAGGCAAACCACATCACAAAGACACTGAACTAACTGACTTAAGATCCCTTCCACAAAGCCTTTCACCAGCTGATCCCTCACTACAATATATTGTGTGTAAAGCAATATATTGCTGTGTAAAGCAATATATTGTGTGTAAACCTTTGCCAAATTACTTGGAAATAGGAGTCTGATGGGGGCTGGCTAGGTAGGGGAGCTGATTGGAAAATAGGGACTAGAACGGGGAGAGCAGATATTTTTCTGGAAAATATTTTGGGTTGAAAATATTGGGAAATATATTTTAGGTTAGGTCTGATCAGCTCTTGTGAATGGAAGGGAAAATGAAGGTGAGGTATATCTTCTGTACTCCCCCTGCAACCTGCAAAGAGACCGAGGAAAGGCACTTTTGCTGGGCCAATCCCATGGCCTCATCCCATGCCTTAGCAAGAGGTTCCACAGTGCGGAAGCAAAGCATGCACGGCAGCGAGGAAGGAAGGAGATGGCCTCTGAATGGGTGGCAGACAGCCAGTGAGTCAGAAATGAACCATAATAGAAAAATGGCCACCTGATCTGAAATCCCATTATGCTGAAACTCTAGCCTGCACAAAGGCACTTGATATAGTAAGCTTGGCAATTCTCAACCAGCGTGTCAGAGCAAAAGGCTGCTGGGATTCAAGAGGGGAAAGGGAAAGGAAGGGCAAAAGAAAGAAAGAGAAATGGAGAAAATGAAGGAGTAAACACAAAAGGAAGTGGAAAGAAGGAAGAAAGGAAAGATAGGAGGAGAGAAAACTATCAGAAGAGATGAAGAAAAAGGAGGCAGCAAGGCAGGAGGGCTGTGGCTATGGTGAGCACTGCCCTTCTCTCCAGTGCCTGGCTGGTAGTTGTCTGTGGCTGCGGGGTCTGCACCCCCAAATGCTGTTCTGTCCCCACCCTGGTTTGGCAGCTTAGCACTGCAGCGCTAGCTCTGCAGAAAGTGCTTTCACCCCCACCAGGATGTGGTGAAGGCACTGACACAGGGAAGCCATCAATTCTTCCTGTTTATTGAATCCTTCCTGGCCTGGCGCTCTGCTGACTCTTCCCTGCTGCTTTCCAAATGCTTGCCCTCTAGGCATCTCCTGTTCACTTCAAGAGCCTTGGCCCATTAGCTGCCAAAGAGGTGCCCACAGGACACCTGACAGAAGCATTCTGTGTAGGCAGCAACCCCGTCCTTTGAACTCCTGCCAGAAGCCGGGAATGCATCAGGCCAGGGGTGATTTATATAGCTGTTCTGGCTTTGCTGGGGGAGGGTGTGGGTGTGGCAGGAGACAGCCTCCCCCGACAGGCCTTCACCTGTTCCCCCCACATGCATCTGTCAGCCCCGTGCTCATGTTTGCAGGCAGCTGAGAGGCAACACCACAAGCCCAGGGCCCATGTGCATGGGGCTGGAGCTTGAGTGGAAGAGGCGCCCACAGTGCTCATCTTATAGCAGCCTATGGAGCACTGACAGATCCCTGCCTGAAAACAAGGGTTGGAGGACCCTTGACATCTCAGCCAGGAGCCTAAAGGCCTTAAGTCCCAGGCCTTGACTATGGATGGGGAAGGCTGTAGCGGGTATGCCTGGCTACCTTTTCTCCCATCTGCAAGTGCTGCCCTCAGGTGCAGCTTCCCCTCCTTACATGTCCTTGAATCATTTTCAGGTGTTCAAGGCACCTGTACATGTGCAGTGAGGCTACTCTGCTGCACTGTAATTATAGCGCATGGGAGCAGATTTAATTAATCAAGTCTGCTGGAGCATGGTAATCACCATGCTCCAGCAGACTCCAGCATCACATGTATCAGTGTCCCTGCACTGAAGAATGGCAGTAGGGGTGCTTTAACCAAAACGAGCTTTAATTAAAGCTTCCGCGTTGCCGTTTTTCAGCACAGGGATGCTTGCTGTTACACGTGACCTTGTGGGTGCTTTAAATAGAGTGGCTCCCCCGCACCCTGCACTCCTGGAGCATATGTATAAGCACCCTAGATGGGCACTGCCTCCGAACCAACTCAGGGATAGGGACACAGCTTCCCCCTCTGCTGAATGCAGCCACTTTTGAGGTGGGATGTGGCACTCTCTTAAAGTTGCCACTGTCCCAGGGTCTCACTAGAGCCGCAGCTCTACAGCAGTGCTGACCTGATGCACAGAGGTGCCCAGAAATCTTTAACGGAGACTGCAACAAGGGGAGGGAGCAGCCTACCTACCTGTGTTTGTGCCTCAAGGGGAAGAGAAGATAGAGGAGCTGCCTGGAAGCACCAGTGGGAACAAAACTCCCATGGGCTGCCAAGGGGAGGAGGACCAGGCAGCAAGGGAGCCTGGGTGAAGAAACAGGGAAGAACTGAGTTAGACATGGGAAGGGAGATCATCAGGAACACAAAGCACACAGGATTTGCCACCTCAGGACAGGGCAGGCTCCATCCAGACTGGCCACTAATTGCAACTTCTGTGGCACCTACAAGAAACCACCTATTGGACAATCCAGGTACGATTTACACATTGGCAGCCTTTCTTCCTGACCCCATGCCCAGAAGCAGGAAGGGTCACATCGCCTCTAGCTCTGTGTGCGTGCAGTACAGGTGATTAGCTGTAAGGCCAAAACTTATATTCAGAGTTCACCTCCCCAAGAGCTTCCTGAATACTACTGTTCCCTATCACGATGCTGCTGTGCCGGTAGGACTGTGTGCAGGGGGCCACATGGGGGCCGTGTAATAACTAACGGGAGGGAGAGGAAGGGTCTGGGGACAACCTCTCTCTTAAGAGGTAGGCCAGTTTGTGGAAATAAAAAGGCAAGCTAGGGGTACAGGACCAGGCTCTATCTCAGTCCTGTCCTGACCCAATGACCTCAGGTGTGCAGAGCAAACTCCATCCTGGCCTGGCATGCCAGTTTGCAAGTTTATCCAGCATTGTCTGTGCATTTTAGAGAGCCTGCAAAATTCAGCTTTAAACAGGAAGTATGGTGCCAGCACAACCCTGGCGCAGTCACGGCAGTGATGGAAAAACCCCTAGGGACCCACACAGCAGGGACCACACAGGGCATGAGCTTCGGAAACTTGTCTCTATCTCTGCTCTACTTTACTGTTTTTTTCTGGTCCTGGCTCCATCTGAGGCAGCCGGCACTGAACAAACAGCCCCCACCTAGCACCGCCCCCTTCCCTGCACTGGAAGCAAATATTTACATTGGGCTTGTAAACTGCTTGCTAGAGTGGGGTGGGGGGCGAGGAGGGGAGTGCCCCGGAGGGCAGCTGCATGTGTCCAGCCTTGGGAAACTCATTATCCATGGCTGGGCCTGGGAAAGGGTGTCCATGACCTGACTCGACCCCAGAGCTGGGGGAGAGGAGCCATGGTGTCACTGTTTCCTGCCAGCTCCCTGCTCCCCTCCCCTCCCGCAGCTGGCCAGATAGGGGTAGATGGGAAAGCGCAGTCTGTTGGGATCATGGGATGCCACGCTGGTTGACTGGCCTCTGGGGAAGAGTCAGGGAGCTTCCATCCCTGGTTTCATGAGTTTGGATAAGATGGGGACTTTTAACCCTTGGCATGCTGGAATATAGCTCTATTTTAAATATAAAGGCATTTGGTTCCAGAGATGGGGAAGAACTAGGAATTTGGGGAAGAGAACTAAGCACCTTTAATCCCTATATTTGCCCCCTTTGCCCCAGCCACAATGGAGGTCAGGGAAGTGCCATCTGGCACCAAAGGCCTCAGAGCCAGCCAGTGCGCAGGATCACCCCAGCTGGACAGAAGGCCCACAGGTAAAGAAGGCAGGTCAGGGCAAGCCTGTGAGGGAGTGACTACAGGGAAGATGGAGGTCCCAGGGCCAAGAGCTGCCCCAGATTCAGACTGGGCTGCCCCTGATTGTCTCAGCCTCTGCCTGCCCTTGCTGCCCAGGGCCATCCACAGAACAAGGAGGGAAGTGCATGGGAGGAATGAGTGGGGATGCAAGCAAACCTGAGATCTGACTGAACACACTAGTGCTGCAGCTGAGGTTGACATGACACTACTGCAACCCAAAGGGTGTGTGGTGCCCATTTTGGCAGGTCCCTTACAAACTTTGGGGCTTTGTCTTCAGCCCATTTTCTCCAATGGAAGAGATTCTGTTCCCTCCTGTCTGTTTGGGATTACAGGGATCACGGACATCTGTACCCTGCTGGGCCCTGCTGGAGAGGTTGTGTCAGGCCTGCTTGACACAGCTGCAGTACCTCAGTCATGGGGCACCATGCTTTAGGGAGCATTAAATACTGGAGGGGTGGAGGGATGGATAGCTCTGCCAACTGGATGGGTGGATGGCTGGACAGATGAATGGAGGGACAGGTTTGATAGTGTGCTGAGTCTTCTTTCTTCCATCTCACTGTACCTCTTCCCCCTATCTGATTGTTTCTCTTCATCTCTTCCCTGCCCTCTTCTCCTCCCCATCACAGTCCCTTCTTTCTCCCAGACACATGTAGCATCTGTTCTTTCCAAAGACTGTCTGTGGGACAGTTTTGGGATGGACAGCAGAGAAGGGACAGCAGAGAAGGGGTAGTAGAAGCCACTGGTCTCTCCATATCTCACTACTTCCCAGTCGGGCCTGTGCTGGACACCCACTTGCCAGAAACAGAAATGCCCCCTTGCTCGGGTCTGGTAGTGCTCTCCAGAGAGCAGAGCTGCCTTTGATGCCCCTTTGGTGCAGAGTGTGGGAGGGACTGGGACTGCACATTCCCAACAAACCACACTCCCAGGGTTCAAAATTCAAATTACACTTTGACTCTTAGGGGGGCAGTCTGCAAAAAAAAAAAAAAGTGGGCTGCCCATCACAATACCCTAACAAAATCAGAGACCCATCCAGGTTATGATTTTCAAATCTGACAGGGGGGCTCTCATCTCTTATGGGGGGTTTACTCTCCCAGCTCGCCTGTAATTCCAAACCTGCACACTCCTTTACCACCTGAAATGCCCCCTCATTTCACAGGGCTTTGTTTGTCTGGGCAGGTACAACCACTGCTGAGGCTCATGGACCTGCGTGTGCCAAGTGGCTGGCTGGGCCAGGCTGCACTGATCAGTCCTAATGCTTAGTGTGAGGCAGAGATCTGTGAGGGAGGAGAGACAGGGATAAAACTCTGGGTTCCTGCCAGCTCAACCACTGAATTGCTGAGTGACCACTTAGGGGAAAAGCAGCTGATCAAACTGGCTGCCCAACTGGAAACAGCCAGGCCCTGCTTTCCAAAGGGCTGAGCCCCTGCTGCTCCAAACAGGCCAGTGAGAGCTGGGGTTGCTTGACACCCCCTTTGAAAAATCAGAGCTATATAGTCCTATGCCGGGCATTGAAAATAGAGCCTTCAGGAGCTGTGGTTGAACCTACGAGGCTTAATTGCTATGTGCCTCAGTTTCCCTATCTGCCAAGTGGGCTGGTGATATGGAGCTCCCCTTCTCTGCGAGGGTGGAATGAGGAATGTGTATAGGCAGGGTGATAGCAGAGGAAGGGCTTAGCATGGGTGTTGCTGCTGGGAAGTGCATTCTCTTTCCTTATCCACAGCCCAACAGAGCAGCTCATGAACCAGCAGGCTGGTTCTTCCCCAACAGGAGCAGAAGGAAAAGGCAGTGCTGTATTCTGCCTCAGACATCCCCATCCTGGCTTTGCCCTTCCCCTGAGATGGAGCAGACAGGGCCCAGCTTTGTTCTCACATGCTGGCTGCACTATGATGCTGGCAGTGAGGGGGGCATCAGGGAGCAGAGTTTGCTCTGGGAGTCACTTGGCAGTCCTGGGGTCTTGTCTGCATAAAGCCCCTTCCTCAGCAGCCATGGTGAGGAACAGCAAGCCACACAGCACTCAGTTCCCCACAGTGAGAGCTAACGGTGCTGTTAGGGAGGAAGATGCCTGCCTGTTAGAGGAGCTTAGCTTGGTCCTGACCTATCCTAGTGTTTAGCCCTGATCTCAGCTATCGACATCCCAACCAGCACCCTCATCGCACCAGAGCAGCCCAAAAGAGAAAGGCAGAGAGACCTGGCTGGCAAGGACACAGCATACTCCCATTCCAGCCGGGAGTAGCTGTCAGTGAAGTCTATGACTTCCCTTATCTCAGGGAGCTGGCACCAACCCAATTGCATGGGGGACTGGGCATTTATTGCTGGAACTAAGGCTGCTCTCCAGTGCAGACAAGTGCTAACACCCTTCCTATGGGAGTGACCAGTAGTCCCCACTGGCCTGGGCTGTAGCAGAGCTGGAAGGCTTCAGGCCCCACTGTCTGGCCTCTGAGCCAGTCAGACCAGCATGGAGACACTGCTGTGTGGCTGGCTCAGTGCTGTGGGCTCCCTTCGGGGCTGCTGTGGTCCAGGCTGGAATTTCCTCTGCACGTTCAGGCCTGGGAACAGAGCCAGCATGTGGGCAGCGTGGCTGCAAAGGACAAGCAGGCAAAGAGTGACGGTGCCTTTTAAGAGTTTGCAGCCACCATTGCTGGCAGGCCTAGATAGAACAGGCAGCCCTTCAGTTTGTCACTGGATCCCAAGCCTGGGATTCAGCACCCTGGTTACAGTGTCCTTGCAGGGGGCACCAAAAAGCCCCAATCTGCTAAACAAAGGGGAGGGCTCCCTTCTTCCCAAGGGACCACAGCTGAGAGTGCTCCATGCCAGCAGCTGATGTGCCTTTTGGCTCAGAGGAGCTGCTCCCTTCCCCTCCGCAGCTGTGGGTGCTGCCCCTCTGCGAGGAAGGCTGGTATGGACTCCTAGTGCAGACATCCCCTCAGCACTTCAAGGCACAGCGATGCTTGAGGGGCACAGGGGTTTTCCTAAGGTGGGATCTAGACGTTGTATTTCCTGCCCCCAGCCCCAGGCCCTTACTACTGGGCAGCAGTCCCCACATCACTGACACAGCTGCCCCGCTACTGCTGCCCAAGTTCCCTCCTTCCACCTTTCCAGGTCTTTTGGACACAGCTGTGCACACTGAGCACTCACATGGTGCGTGCCATGCTCTACGCCAGCCCCACTCAGTGCAGCCCACCCACTGGCCCTTGCCACAGTCCCTCCCATTGGCTGGGGCCTGTCGCCCGCCACACACAGCACTGGCGGCCATCCCTCCACTGCAGGCTCCGTGTTTGCTTTGCCCCCTTGGTCGAGAGCTATTTACAACATCTATAAATCTGCTGGAAATTAGGAAAACCCTATAAGTGTCTCACATCTGGGACTGGAAAAAGCCTACATGGGCCAAACACCACAGCACAGACAGGGTTGGCAGAAGGCAGGATGTCACAGATCAACTGGCCCTTTCAGTGGGAGTCAGCCCAGCTGGGCCTATGATGGATCTGCTGCTCCCCCCAGCAGCTGATCCTGATCAGCTGGGGACCAGATGGCCTGGGCCCCTTATTAGATGCAGCTGGGAAGAAGCAGAATGATCCACGAGGCGGCTGAGGGAGCCCTGCTAAAGAGTGATTTTTTTTTTGTGGTTGGCCTTGATGAGAGAAAGGAGACTGTTGTAGCAGAAGCAGGGTAGAACGGAGGCCAGAGGGAGAGGCTGGAGGGCCAGAATGTGAGGTTGAGGCCAACCTCCACTCTGGCAGGCAGCTGGGAAAGTAGCAGCCCCCTGTGTGGGGTGTCCCTTAAGGTAACTTTTAGCATTAGGTATTGTCAGAGCCTCCCTGAGTAGATCTGAATTGTGATGCAAGGGACTGGGGATCCCTGGAGATGCAGTGGATAGGGGAGGGTTCTTATAGCAGGCTAGAAGAGGCAGCTATGGAGGTTAGCCTACCCATGGAGGTTATGGAGAGGAGGGAAAGTTAGGCAGCCCACACATGGGTGTGCACTACCTGCCTGCTACAAGAAGAGACAGCAGGGCTGGGCCTGAAGGTGCCAGGGTAAATGCTGGAGTGGGAAAGTCCCCCAGGAGTGGTGGCTGGTAGCTATTGGCCAACATATTGCAGGGCTTTATGATGGAAGTTGGGATCGCTAAGCTGTTCTACATGTGGGGAAGCTGTCACAGCCTCTTCCACTCCTGTCCTGCTATCCGTGGTCCTCTATCCTACCACCTATCTTGTTCCACCGTTATCACCACACCCCTTTCCAGTCCAATCTTCTGTTTTCCCAGCACACCCCTCACTGCTTTCCTGCTCCTTCCCTAATACTCAGCCCTGGACTTCTTGTGAGCCAAGTCCCATGAGCAAAGCATGGTTCAGCTTCATTTTGTCTGGGTGAAATTTGAGCAGAAATTTATTTTGGATGGAGCCAAGCGGGGGCTGCAGAGAGGTGTTAGCAGCAGATATCTGTGCCATGTGTCTGGAGAACTATAAAGTGGTGATGATATTGTCTCCACATTAAAAAGCTGGAAAGTTGTGAACTCTCCATGTTTGGAGGTTGGACAGGCATTGGTCAAGGATAATCTAGGTGTAGCTATGTCTGTGTTCTATTATAGGTATTTCCCATGCTTCTGGGCTTTGCTGATTGCCCCATGGGACTGGGAGGGAATTTTTCCCCTTCCTGATGCTCTATGTGTTGGGGGGTTTCTTAAACCTTCCTTGGAAGCATTGGGTGTTAACTGCAACCAAGGCTAGGGATTGTGACGGGTGTGCCATTGTTCCTCCTGAGACTTAAACCCATAGGTTCCTGGCTAGAAGGTCTTGCCCCTGTCCTCAGGATCAGACTGATCACCATGTTTGGAGTCAGAATGGTATGAACTGTGGGGGGTTTCTGCCCTTCTCTGCAACAAGGGATGCAGTCTTCCTCCTTGGATCTCTCAAGCATGTCTGAACTACCTTTGCAGCAGCAGCAGCATGCTGGCCACAGTGGTCCCCCTCCTGTGGTATTGTCAGAGTTAACCATGTCATTTTGCTAATAGATTGCCATTAGACAATGGATTTGTATAGAATGGTTTGGATAGCACTGATCCTGCTTCAGGCAGGGGGGATGGGAGGTGCTAAACTAGATGATAGGGGGGTCATTTCCAGTCCCACTTCTCCATGATTTTTATGAGAAGCCTCCTCCATAGGGGGAGCATGGTGGTAGCCAAGGATGGGTGACATGGGGAGAATGGGGTAGCTCTTTGGTTCAATCCACTTGGGTGGCTTTGGCTCAGGAAGGAAGTGTAAGTGGGATTGTTAGCATCAATTTAGCAGCTGGTTGTGATAATGTACTGACTGCTGTCAGGTGGTAGGGTAGCAGTGGACTCTAACTGAACTGCTGCAATGTGGTACTGTCCCAGATGGCATCTGATGCTGAAAGAAAGGAATGAGATGTCTCCTTACCAAACCCCTGGACCATGAACCTTCCTCCTCCAGGGCAGGGGTTGAACAGAATTAAGTTTAGGCCTTAATGCAGTGGTGGGCAAAGCATGGCCCATAAGTCGGATCCAGTCTTCCAAAGGATTTTGTTTGGCCTGTAGTGGGTCCCTCGGTCCCACCAAGCCCAGATGCCAGGGGCAGCCCGAGCCATGACACCCCTGGGTCCTGCCACCCCTGGGCACACAGTGGGGCTGGGGTGGTACAGAGGCTGGACTTGCTTCTCAGCAACCCCTGCAGCTGTGACTCCTTCCAGCTGCTGCTGCCAGTCTCTGTCGCCACCAAACTCAGCCTTGCTGCCCAGCTGCCCTGGCCCGGCTGCCCCACACTCACTGCTGGGAGCACTGGATGGAGTAGGTACGTGGGGTCTCCATGGAGACCAATCGGG
The DNA here is from genome assembly GCF_030867095.1 of Alligator mississippiensis. Classification (NCBI taxonomy): domain Eukaryota; kingdom Metazoa; phylum Chordata; order Crocodylia; family Alligatoridae; genus Alligator; species Alligator mississippiensis. Next base: position 26,303,494 of record NC_081833.1, read on the forward strand.
ACCCACATGGGCAGGACATACTCAACTGGGCAGATGGGATGTGGCAGTGGGCAGGCAGGGAGCAGCATCCAAAAACAGGACAGGTGGGTGAGGCCGGGTCCAGGGCAGGGGTCCAGACGCTGCCTACACATCCTTGCATTGGGTGCCAGTTATGCAGGCAGGGGCATGCAAGGAGCAGATCATGGCTCTGCCCTGGGTCCGGCCCCTGGGTCCATGCTGTCAGCTCTGTGATCCTGATCCCAGCCTTGGCCCTGATCCTACCCACCCATCCTACTCTCAGTTTCCGCTTCCTGCCCATCCATGACCCCATCCCATCCGTGCAGCCAAGCGTGGGGCAGAGACACTTAGGGAGTCTTGGTGAGCTGTTGTAGGCAGGGAGGGGAGCAAGAAGGGGAATGTTGACCCGGGCCATGACAGTTCACCAAAACACCCTAAGTGGCCCTCTGGCCCAAATAATTGCCTACTGCTGCTTTACTAGATGTCACCGCTGGCTAATGGATTGAGGATGGGGCTCAGTGAATTTCGTAGGCAGGAAGGACATTTTGGCTAATACAAAGCGACAAAAAATCACAAGTCAGCTTGCCCTCTGAATCATGAGATTGGCTCTGTTCATTTGCCTGCTGGTTTTTAAGCTTTTAGGATGTCAGGATTTTTCCACAGCCAGGAGGGCTGGACATTTCTCTTTTTCAAAATGAGAACTGAGATTTGCCTGAAATCATGAGACTTGGAGCTAGGGCTTTGAGAGAGACCCCTGGATCACAGTATTTGAATTAAATTGTAACTGTGCAGAATGCATCATTGGGGCTGATCCCTATTTTGGTGAGAGGAGCAGTCAAGAGCTGGTGGAGCATGGAGAGCAACCCTTTCCCAGCCCCTGGAGGAGGCACCCTCCATAGTGGTGGAGAGGGGCAGTCTGTGGGAAGGACTGCCTGTGTGGGGCTGCCTTTGTCTGCATTTGCTCTGTAGTCTCTGGAGTTGTCAGGTCCAGCACCCTTTGTACCAGCATGATGAGCATTTAAAAAGGTAAGCATTGTTACCCTGCTGCTGTAGGTTCTGATAGCCAGAGCACAGACCTAGGAATCCAGGCTTCTGGATTTTGTTCCCAGCTCTGGGATGGTATTATTGCCCCGAAGCTACAGTGTGTGTGCGCGCGCGCGCGCGCGTGTGTGTGCGCGCGCGCGCGCGCGTGTGTGTGTGTGTGTGTGTGTGTGTGTGTGTGTGTGTGCGCGTGCGCGAGGGGGGAGATGGGGGTCGGGACTCCTGGGTTCTGAGCATAGTTCTGTGAAGGCAGTGTAGTCTAGTGGCTAGAGCAGAGGCAGGGCTCTTGAGTTCCCATGCCAGCCAGCCCAGGGGAAAGCTCATATATACATCCCAGGTTCTTTGGAGCTGTCCTGCAGCAGGGGGTCCCAATAGTGAACCTCTTGGGATTTCCCTGGATCCCTCCTCTTGGTTAAATGGGCAGCTCTGGTATCTCTATGGGCTCTTGCCCTGTGCTAAATGCAGAAGGTGAATCAGGAGCTCCATGATCCTTGAACAGCTGCTCAAGAAGGGGGGCCCTACAGCTATCACTTTGGGCCAGTTCCTTCTGTAGGAGGAGACTGCATGACTCTGAGGGTGAGGAGCCCTCCGGCACAGATTAGATGACAGGGAGGCCTGAAATGTTGCTGCCACAGCAAAACAAACATCCTTGATCAAAAGCTATTTGCAAATGAATGACACATGGGGCTCCCTTTGATTTGAGCACTGTGGGCCTTCCCCAGCAAACCCAAGCTTTCTTGTGGCATTTGAAAGAGTGTGTAGGGGGAGGGCAGGACTGGCTGGGTGCCCAAGCAGTGGGGGAAGCCAGCTGGGCTTGTGTCCTGCGGACTGGGAGCCATCCAGCTAGGGCAGATCCAGCCCAGCTGCCTGTGCTTGTCATTGCAGGGCACAGAGCAGTGTACTGAGAAGACAGTACCTCTATGGCAAGGCTTTCCCCGAAAAGGCTCATGGTGCTATGCATAGAAAGGGCATTTAGCACCTCAGGCTTGATCATCTACAGATCTACTAGGCAGGAGTGCCCAAAGGAGGGGCAAAAACCTGAAGTGAGAAGTGAACCCAGACAACAGACCTGGTGGAATGAAGCCTTTCCTAGTTCAGCAGCAAACAGTTATCCTACCTACCCCGCTACAAATGGCCCTTTAACCTGGCCCCTTGCAATGGTCATAACATCGTTCAGCCCCTGGTCAAGTCCAACGAGACAAGTCTTTGTTTCAGTGGCTTCCTGTGGCAGAGAGTTTCCCAGTGCATGGTCCATGTATGCTGTGCAGGGAGGCTGCATGCTATCGGGCGTTGCATGGCTGTGGTGGAGACTCCTGGAGTGGGTGTGGGCATAGCGCAGAGATGCTGATGTGAGCTTTGAAGTGCCCTGGTGTGGCTGTGTAAAAGCAGTGGTGTGTGCATGAGCAGAGAAGCAGGCTGTAATACACTGCTGTCTTACGCTGGAGGATGTGCAGTGAAGGGGATGATGCATGGAGGGGCAGTGAGATGCTGAGGATTGTGCATACATATAACAGTGCTGTTGTTTCCAGCCCTATGGCAATCTCTGGCTAGTGCCCTGTGCTTCCCATGAGTGCTTGTTCATAAAATCTTCCATCCTGTTCCACAGGGTTGTTTTTTTGTTTTTTTTTAGCTGAACGAAAGTTCAGTGACGCCCTTCCAAGAAACACAGTTCAGGGACAGCAGGAAGGAAACAACACTTCTTATCTAGCCCTCTGCCCCTACAGGAAACCATCTATCTGTCCCAGCCCCTTGGCCTGTTCAGAGACTGCCTTCAGCTCCCTGCTTGGGAAGGGAATTTGATTGTGACCTGAGGTCCCGGAGATAGGGCAACAAAAGGCAGAGAAGGGCCAAACCAATGTAGCTGCTGCCCTTTTCCCAGGCTGCGTGTGATGGGAGAGAACCAGTGGGACTGGTGGGTGAGGCAAGTCTGGAGGTTCCCTACCTGTCCTGTGTCAGGATCTGAGTAAGGGTCCCCTCTGGACCCCCAGTTGATCTGCTGATCGGGATCAGGAAAGAGCATGTGCTAATCAGGCGAGGGCATGTGCTGTCTGTGCCTTTGATCCGCTGCAAGTTGTAGGCCATTCTTGATGTCCATGGGTTTGTTCTGTGGTCTGTGAGTTACTGATGGGGCCCATGTCACCCTCATGGATGCCCACTGCCCTCTTCGAAGGCCCGTGGTGCAATGACCCCTCTTTCTGGTCTGAGTTTGCTGCCTCCTATGCACACACATGCAGCCCTATTGTAATGGGGTGCTGAAGCCTCATGAGAGTCAGGGCAGAGGGAGATACAGGAGGATGTAAATAAAAGTCAGGTCAGTTTTACCTTGAGGGGCTTAGGGGAGAAGTCAAAAGGCAATTGCTTGTTCCTGCTGCTCCTTTACTATCTAAGTTCTCCCTGGCTGGGCAGCTGTTAACAAGGGTGTGGGGAGAAGAGGCCTGAAGAGGTGTGGTAGGTGCCTACCAGCTGTGGGCTGTAGGTTGTAGCTGTGTTGGTTTAAGGACATAGGCAGGCAAGGCTCTTTGAGTAAATCCGATATCTTTTATTAGACCAACTCAAATAAGTGAAAAAATTCTTCTTGGCAAGCTTTTGGATTTAAATACCCTACATCAGGCTAAGGAAGCATCTGCAGTTGGTGTGTGCTCTTCCTAGATGGAATAAATAGTAAAGAAGCCAGAAGCTGGTATGCATGCAAGAAAGGCAGTCAGTGAAGATGCCAAATCCCACATCAACAACCTGGATTTGTGCCATGCAGTCCAGACCCAAAGGGAAGGGGGAACACTCTTGTGATGGCGGCAGCTCCCCCCCCCCCCCCCCCGGTTCAACACAGATGCTGGGGCATTGCCAGATGCCTCTCCTTTAGGATGGACCCAGCACTAGGCCCCTGGGTTGCCTTTGCAAAGCCCCTGTAGATGTGGACAGCCTGGGGTGAGTGTCTGTTCCTGGAGGCTCTGATATTTCTCTTCCCCCCAGGTTTTTTATTGCCACTGAGACTTCCTAATGCACCAATACCTGGAAAGATTTTCTGGGCCCCAGGGAGAAGGGCGAATACAGCCTCTGCCCCACTGAAGCTTAGCTTGCTTCATGCAGGCAATGCCAGAGCTGACAGGCCTAGAGAGCTCCTGAGACAGGACCAGAGGCTTGGGATTCAAGCCTTTCTCTAGAGGTAGAATCCCTTGGACTGTCTCCCAGAGAAAGAAAATTCTATCACAGTGGGTAGCACTGGATACAACAGGGACCAAGTTGCCGTGTGGCTAACACTTTCCCTTTGCAGAGACCATCAGCTATGCAGACCCTCAGGAAGCCAGCCGACCCAGCATCCCCCTCCGCAGAAACTCCCACCGGCCAGCAACTTACTCAGGTGGGTTTCAAGGAAAGGACTTGCTTCTCTGATTACCTGCAGCTTGTGCTACTTGAAAAATCATAGGCAGACAAGGTTCTTTGGCTAAATGTGATATCTTTTATTAGACCAACTAAACAGCTGGAAAAATGTTCTTTGCAAGCTTTCAGGCATAAACACTCTTTTGTGCCTGAACACTTGTAAAGAACAATTTTCCCAACTATTTAGTTGGTCTAACAAAAGATACCACATTTACCCAAAGAACCTTGTCTGCCTATGTCCTTAGATGAACACAGCTATAACAAGCACCCTTGAAAAATCATGATGATGGTTTTCTCTCTCTCCTGCCCTGATTTGATGTATTTCAGGGAAAACCAAAATGGAAGGGACAGAGAGAGAGAGAGAGGGGGGTTTTGAAAACTAGACTGTTTTGATAGGGCTCTAGTGCTTTGTGACATATTTCTTCTCCCCAATTGGACAAAGGTCATTTTAGAATCAGGTGTCTGATCCAGTCTGGAATTCTAGTATTTGTATTCTGCAGTTGTTACTCAGTACAGATAATCCTGTTGGAAAGTGACAGCACTTCTGCTTCTAGGCTCCTCCCCACCAGAAAAAAAGAGAAAATTAATACATTTCTCTTTTATTTTATAAAGAGCCAAAAAACCCAGCCCCAAGCAGAGTTCTCTCCTCTTACTGGAGGAAGAGTTGGAACCTCCATGAAGTTTACTCAGGGCCAGGACTTGCCGCTGATCCACTGTAATTATTTTGTGCATCTGCTCTAGCCTACAGGGTGGAAGCCAAACTACTGTAATTTAGCAGCTGTTTCTTTGCAGGGTAAGTGTCCCAGTTTAGGGTCCACTTATACTGGGATAGGAAAAGACACATGAAACAGTTACAGCAGATCAGCTGATCTGCTCACAAGCAGTAAGCTCCCGCTCCCCTTTTAAATCTGTCACTGTTTGATCTGTCTACAGATTGAGATAGATGGAGGAGTAGGCATGGCAGTATGAAGATGGATGGACGGATATGGTTTTTCTGTTCACAAAGAGCAATCAGATCCTTTTGACCAGAATGACATTTAGTGATTGATTTCTCCCCTAAGAGCTGGATGTGAGCAAAAACACAAAGTGGTTGCCTGTGTGTGCGTGTGTGTGTGTGTGTGTAAGGGAACTTGTCTCCACATAGAGGTGTAGTCCATGGAATATTCGGAGCAAGGGAACACAAGAAGGGCAGCAAATTTGTGCAGAAGTGTCAGCTGATTTTTTGCAGTGTCCTTCCTGTTTCAGCCATAGACTGAGGTCCCACCCTAGGGTGGAAACTTGGCCTCACTTGAGTCAGTGGGTGCAAACAGCTCTTTACAGAAAGTAGTACTATGAATTGCAACAATCCCCCAGACCCAACAGAAATTCACTGTTGGGTCCTGGAGTTGGGGATCCCAGCTGCTTGCTGCAAGCTTGCAGCCTGGTCTCTGTAGCAATGCCATTCCCCACTCCCAGCTCTAAGGCTGTTTTCAGAATGGGAGGGGAGAAAGGGAGCAGAGGGAACTTGTTCTCCAATCACCCGTCCCACCCTCCAGTGCCAGCTGAAAAAACCCCAGACCAAACTCCCTCCACTTCCTTTCCCTCCTCCCATTCTGAAAACAGTGACAGGCTGGGGGCTCTGCAGACACAAGTTACAGAATGCACCTTGTTTTGAAGCCTGTTCTTCTGAGTTTTCACAGGATCAGGCATTTTTTAAAGAAGTCTGTAGCTGTGCACTTCTGTTTGATTATGGCTGTAGACTGTTTCCGGGGCCAAATCACATAAACATTGTCACTTCTGTCTGTGCCCATAGATGCTTTTCCATTCATTTCCCCGAAGCCACATTACTGATACTTGCCTGCTCCCAGGTCTTCTTATGTGTTCCCTTTCTCAGGGCTTTGTCCCACACTGGGAATCTTGGCAGGGAATGATGGCTGTGAGTCCAATACTTTTCCTGGTGTTGTGTGGGCAGCAGAAAGGAAGGGCTTGCCAGGGCTGCTCCAGCCAAGGGGTTAGATTGGATTGCTGGTGCCAGGAGATAAGCCCTGTGCTGTGGGAATCAACCTTGTTTGGGCAGTGTAGCGACTTGCCACAGACTGCCAAGGATATGTAGGACTGAGTTCTCACTTGACCTAAAGCCCGCTCTGCTCTGGAAGTGCTCAGGAGACCTAGCTGGGCGCATGTGACCTTATGCTTCAGGACTTCAGTGCAGTCAAAGATCAGGCCCTCTTTCTCAGCTCCCACAGCCAAGTGGATTGTAACAGGGGTCTCCCCTTGCAGAACATGAAGTGGAAGTGCGTATTGTTGTCTTCCCAGGCATGCTGCCAGGACACCCTCTTGGCAGAAGGCAAAGGAAGGTGGTGGCATCTCTGCCTTCTAAGTATGTCACTGCTTGGGAAAGTCTGGTGTGGAATGACGGCTCCAAGGCCAAGGGCTGCTGTGGGCAAGGGTTGCGGGAAAGAGAAATGTAACTGGACAGGGCAGAAATTCTTGTTACTTCTGGCTTCACTCTGGGTTTGACCTGGCTCTGTTCAACTGGCCTTGTCTGCCTCCGAACTGAGCTGAGGTGCCTTGCTTCCCACACACATCCAGCATTTACCCAGCATCCACCAAGGCCTTCTCAGACCTTGGGCTTTACTTAGCCCATATCCCAGAAGCAGAGCAAGCAAGGAAGAGTGGTGGAGCCTGGAGATGAGGATAGGGGCAGGGGATGTACTCACCATGGCAGAGGGTAAATTAAAACAGGTGCTCAGTGAGCAGCCACATCCTTCCAGTCTGATTGAAAATTGGCAACTGGTTGTCATGGATACACCCTGGCTTAAATAAAGAGGGAAAGAGGGAAGGAATCCTTGAGACTCCACAATAGCTATATTGGAATCCACTTGGACATTTGGGCTAGGGACAGACATTACACACAAACCGGTTTAAGTGATCAGAACCTGGTTTATACCTGTAACAGAACAGATGTTCAGTTCACATAAACCAGTCTGAAAATGGCTGAAACCTGTTTGAGATAAACCTGGTGCCCTCACTCGGGCAATATGTATTTCCCTACCGGCTTTGTCATCTTTTTTGGATTCACAATCCTAAACATGTACTAATAAAAAAAGTCAATCAGACCTAACTGATTTGGATCAAACAAGTTTATGCAATGTCTGTCCCAGAACCCTTGTTGGTTTAAGATAAACCAGACACCCCCAGCATCTCAGCGTGTTCTCTGAACCAGGCGGAGCTCTCTGCTCCACAGCAGAGCTGGCCCCTCCCTCTACTCCCTAGCCAGAGCTCCTGCAGTGACTTGCAGGCACAGAGCAAATGCCTGGCTTCTCCCTGCTAAACAGGGTTTATTCCCCCTCCCCTCTATCTTACACAGACACCTCAGCATTAGCTAGCAGACCACACACTGGCTACGGTTCCTGCTGTGGGAGAGGACAGAGGCAGACAGGCTTTTTGGAGCTAATCAACAGGTAGCTTAATGTCCTTCCTTGGAAGAGCTGTTTAAAAAGAGCTCCATTAGTTAATGGAGAGAGGCTTTGTTTTCTTAATGGGTTGATTAACATTGAGTTAGGGGTGATAAACATTCCCTGCTGGGCTGTTTAGGAGGTGGGGGAATAATCAGAGCAGGGCCTGACCAGAACCCCCTCAGCTCAGCCCTGTGGAAGTAAAAGGAGGGCTGCTCTAGAACCCCCCAGCTTCTAGCCTGAGCCACTGCAGGTATGTGCCTGCATTTCTGGGATGTCTGTCTGGTTACAAAACTGATTTAGCCTATGCTGGTTAGACTAACCTGCAAAGATTGAATCAACTCAGGCTCAGGCTTTTTGAATGTCTGTCCCTAGCCTTGGACTCAGCTTGCTGCCTCCATTCCCAAGACACCCTGCTCTGGTTTTCTGCACAGCCCTCACCACCCCCCTGCCCAGATGGGGGAGGACAGGCTTTTTGTGACCACTGGAAGTGGCCCTAAGGCCCACCAGCTGCTTCCATCCAGGCCAGCCCTACAGCCCAGCAACATTTGCTTAGCACCAAGTGTGCCCAGAGTCAGGTGAAGGCAGGGTACTGTGTTCTCTGCTCTGTCATGTCTCCTCTGACTCTGGTAGGGCAGTGACAGGAGGTTTTGATAAAGGCAAAGCCAGATCAGACTTTCTGGTATAATTGCAAGAAACAGGCCCAGACCTGGAGTTGTTGTCTTCTTCTCCCCCCACCCTCCAAAAAAAAAGTCTTGGTATGCTTGGACATAGGGGAGCTTAAACTAGAGCCAATGTCTGGGGATGTCTCCCATCACATACTCAGGAAGTGAGCAGAAAACAGTGAGGGAGCTGGAAAAAACTTCCCCACCTTGAGTTCCTGTGAATATGTGAAGGAGGGTGGGTGGTGGATGGCTGAATAGGCCCCATGTCAGGAACCAGCCAAGCTCCTTTTTTGCCCTGGATCAACCTTTCCTGGAACAGAACCTCAGAGCTATCTGTCGGTGTTACATGCCTGATGCTTCATGAGGTAGAGCTGTGTTCATCTGTGTCTTACAGATGGGGAAACTGAGGCACAGGGTAGTTTGGCAATTTACCCAAGGCCACACAGGAGGTCTTAATCAGAGCACCCAGAGAATATCACCTAGTCCTGCATCCCAATCCAGAGGCTTCCTGCAGTGTATAATAAGTGGGTAGGATGCTGTTAAACAGATGGGGGAGCTAGCAAAAGGGCTTTTTTCCCTTGTACAGAAGCCACCAGCATCTGACAGCAGCAGTGTTTATATGGCCAGGCCTTGTATACAACATACGCAGCTACTGGGACACAGCTGTGTCTGTGGTCTCCTCCTCTTCCTAACATGCAGACAGCAGAGCATAGCACCCCATGTCCCTTCTACCCAGTGCTGGTGCCAGTATGTTCACTTGGTGGCCTCCTCTGTCTCATGCCCTCCCTGCTCCTCAAGCACCTGGCCCCTTTAGTCACTGATGCTGTCCTTACAGTAACTCGGCATTTTCTCCCCTTCAGTAGCTGTCCCAGAAGCTGTTGCTGAGCGTCCCCAAATAGGATTAGGCAAGTCCCCCTGCCTTGTCCCCAGAGAAGAAACCTGAGATCAAAGTTTATGCAGGTAGAAATATTCCTTGCCACTGTGCAAGATCTAGAAAGTGCCTCTGGAGGTCTCATTCTGAGTACAGGCAGCCTGGTGTCCAGCCGCATGGATGTAGCCACTCTGTCTCCCCTCACACTACGAGGTCAACCTAGATCACAGGCTTGATCCTGGTGGCCAGCCCTTTTGCAGCCACTTACCCCAGCGGTGCAGATCAGAATGGCAGCACTTGATATCTGCTTTGCATTGGTGTTAGGTTAGCGCACAAGGGGCAAGTCTGGAGAAGCAGGCATAAAGATTTCACTAGTCCACTTGCTCCAAAAGAAGGAGACTTCACTAGGTCAGAGGTCAGGTCAGCATGGAAAAGTCCCAGATAATGGCCATTTAAAGCCAGACAGGATAAATTGTCAGAGGGACAAGTCCTGTCCCAGATGAGTGAGACTTGAGCTGTCCTTTCCAGATGCCCTGGCTGGAAAAAGTGTCTGAACCTTTGAGGCCTGAAGGAAGCAACAAGGGACAGTTTCCGAGGGCTGGGATGATCTCCCCAAGGACCGAACATGGAAAAGACCCTAAAACAGGAGATGCAGAAACGAAGAGGAGACTTTTAAGAAGTCTGAGCTGGCCAAAGAACAACCTTAGATGTGGCTTAACTCTTGATAGCAAGGATTGTTAGGACTAGAAGCAATTAACCCCTCTTGCTGTTGCAAAACTCCCAGGTTGTCTTTGACACTGAAAAATATAAGCAAGTATTTCTTCAGGGGTAGAAGGCTGAGATCTCTTCCACATCCAAGAAAGCCTCTTTTCCTTCCCTTGCTTTCCTACCCATCCCTGCCCAATCTTGGGCATATTGCTGAGGCAGTTAGCCTACATCTGATTTTCTACTGTTCTAACAGCAACTTAATTGAAAGCAAATCTAGCTGACAGGAACATGGCAGATTTGATAGAGCAGACTGGATTAAATATCCCTTCATCCTGCCATTGAATTGCAGCCATCTCTGGGGTAGAGTGTAGCATCTGTTCTAAAAGAGCACAGCAATGCTACACAGTACAATGGTTCATTGCAGGAACTAAAAGAAACTACTGAAACAGGTTGAAAACATCTTTCTCCACAAGTAGTTCTCCATGGTTCCCTTTAAAAGATACCTCAAAGGAGATTCTGTAGGTGTCTGTCCTGGGTCCTGTGCTAGTCAATATTTTTCATTAATGATTAAGATAAGACCGATTCCTCTGATCAAATTTGCTGTTGCCACCAAGCTGGGGAGGTGGTTAAAATTACTTGGGTGACTCCAAATGATCTTGACAAGTTGGATTGATGGCCTGAAAATCAGCAGGATGAAATGCAGTGGAGACAAGTGCAAAGTGCTGCTTCTGAAGAAGGAGAAATCAAAACACACAAATATAAAATAGGGACTATGTGGCAAAGGACCCGCGCTGCAGCAAAGGATCTGGGAGTTAGAGTAGATCACAGACTGGCTGGAGTTGAAAATCTGAAGGTGTTGCAAAAAAAGGCAGATCTTATGCTGGGATACATTAGCAGGAGTGTTGTTTGTAAAACATGGGAGGCAAATACTCTGGTCTAGTCAGCACTGATGGGTCTTATCTGGAGTGGTGTTTGGTTTTGAGCACTCTGCTTTGACAAAGATGTAGACAAATTGGATGGAGTCCAGAGAAGAGGAACAAGGAGGATAAGAGGTTTAGAAAACATGACCTATGAGGAAGGGTTGAAAGAACTAGTTTTGTTTAGTCTAAAAAAAAGAGAGACTGAGGGAAGTCACGCTAATAGTCCTCTAATGCAGAAAAGGCTGTTAAAGGGAACAAAGTTCAGTTGTCCTCCATGGCCACTGGGGAAGGGCAAGAAGAAAGTAGCTTAGTTTTCAGCAAAGACCATTTAAATTTGATATTAGGCAAGCCTTTTGAAGAGTTAAGATGGTGAAGCACTTTGGAACAAGCGGCCTAGGGAGAGGAGGGAATCTCCTTCACCAGAGGTTTAAAAAGAGGCTGGATCAACATTTATCAGGGATGGTCTGGGTGCAGGGGGCTGAATTAGATGATCTACTGAGATCGTTTCCGGCCCAACACTTTTAGGATTCTATGAAATAGTCTATGGTGCATTAAAGAGGCAGAATATAAATCTCCCAATCAGAATCTGGCTGGGATGTCTACATTAACATTGCAATGCTGGGTGCAAAATGCTGTGGGGTTTGGAGAGACCCAAATTTGACATTGCCTCCCTGGAAAAGATACTCCTGGGCAGCACCACTGAGCAATAACCGCACAAGAAGCAGGGATGATTAGCTGTTGCACAGCTGAGAGCGCACAGTGCACTGGTAGATGATACTGCAGCCTCATGTCTAGCAAACGGGCAAGGAACAGGCAGACCTCTGGTCCATCACCCTGCTGTTTCTTGGGAGGAGATCCCAGCTTTTTCTGCAGGGGAAACCCAGGAATATTAATAGCTATCATGACTAACCTCCCAGTCCGGCCTCTTCTTAAATGTTTGCTCTGCTCTCATCACCTCTTCTGCTGCATAAGCCTTTTGGAGAAGAAACTGTTCTTGTTGGATCTCAGTTGATCTTTCACAACAGTGAAAGAAAGATAAAAGGTTTAGTTTAGTGAAGCATCTGCAAGGTCAGCTGCTTTTCAAACCCTCCTGGATTTGAAATATGGTGGAATGGAGCTTTCGGGTAAGAGAGAGAAATGTGCATGGTAGTTGATCTGTTTGTCCATCTGCCAGTTGCCTTGTATACCTGTCTCACGTCTCTGCAAGATTGCTGTCATTCCAGTACCTGGCAGGTTTCCAGTACCTCTTGCTTTGGCTGGATTGGAAGCACTGAGCCAGCAGCCCAGCGTTCAAGCACTTTCTAATCATGCTGGGCCCCCAGAATGCAGAGGTGTGAAGGAAAGGAAAAATAAAGACTCAGTGCAGGAAATTACCTGATGCTTTAGGTCCTCAATAAAAGCCCCTTTCAAGTTTATCTTTGATCCTACCTCTGCTCATCCCTGATCCTGAATCAGCTGGAAGTTATAACTTCTCTCTAATCACTTGTCTTAGGCCTGAAAGAGCCTTTCCCCAGGCCCCTTTCCCTAGAACTCTGAGGCTCCCGATGGCGATACAACTGGAAGGCTCTCCAAGCAACCAGCATTCACAAAAGCGTATTGCTGAATGTGATTTGGCTGGTGTCCAGGGAATATGTGATTGCAAGAGTGGGCCTAACTCAGAACAGGTGGTAGGTGGAGTGGAAAAGGGATTAGGGAACATCTAAAAATGTTGTTCTCCTGAGTTGGTCTAAAACAAAGATGTTTAATGGAAGGAGCTAGAAAGGGACACCCAAAAAATGAAAAGAGACTTGAGCAAAAGGGAGACATGTTTGACCAGCAGAGGTATATTGTAAGAACAGGGCTGCGTTGGGAAGGAGCAGAGGCAGAAAGAGGCTCGAGCAGAGACCTCATTGCCTTGCCTCTTAGAGACCAGGGGCCCAGTGAGCTGAACCATCTGAGGGCTCCTTGGCTGTTCCTGGAAGAGAAGGTGAAGGAGATGAAACACCCAACAGCCCTGATGTTTTATGCCAATACCAGACACTTTGCAATGGGAGAGGCTTCCCTGTCTGCCCTCCAGGATCCTCTTGACAGCTGGGATTGAGGTGGATACCCAGTGCAAGCAAAGCTGGAGAGCTTTTCTCTTCAGTATGAGGGGCAGTTCCAGCCTGATGGTGTGTTCTGGTCTCCCCTGTGCAGATGCACTCTCCTGTGCACTGGCTTGGGGCTCACTGACAGGAGGGTTGACTGGTCCTGCCTGACTGGGACATCCTCCATCCTGCACCAGAATGTGTTGCTCTAGGTCACAGTGCAACAGCTTTTATCCTGGCTGGCACAGCAGGACTGACTTTGATCACAAGATGAATATGAGTCACCAATGCAATGCTGTGGCTGGCAAAGCAAACCAAACTCTGGCATGCATCTACTGATGCATCTCAAGTAAAACCAGGGATGTCATCCTCCTGCTTTACTTGGCCTTGGTGAGGCCGCAGCTGGAGTACTGCCTCCAGTTTTGGGTCCCCCACTTCAGGAGGACTGTGGAAAAGCTTGAGAGAGTCCAGAGGAGAGCCACTCGTATGATCCAAGGCCTGGAGGGAAGGGCATATGAGGAGAGGCTGAGGGACTTGGGACACTTCAGTCTGAGAAGAGAAGGCTCAGGGGGGACTTGGTGGCAGCCTACAATTACGTAAGAGGGGCACATCAGGACCTGGGAGAACAGCTGTTCGCCAGAGCTTCCCCAAGGATAATAAGGTTTAACGGCCATAAACTCCAGGAAGGCCGATTTAGGCTGGATATAAGAAAAAAGTTCTTTATGGTGCGTATGTCCAGGGTCTGGAACAAACTACCCCCGGAGGTGGTGCAAGCACCTACTCTGGACTCTCAAAAAACATCTGGATATTTTTCTTGCTGGGATCGCATGATCCCAGCTGACTTCCTGCCTGTGGTGGGGGGGCTGGACTTGATGATCTTATGAGGTCCCTTCCAGCCCCTAATGTCTATGAAATCTATGAATGCACTGGGCATCTCCTCAGTGAAGAGCATGGACTGCTGCAGCTTGAGATCAAGCTACCTGGGAGGCATGCAGCACACTCCTATCTTCTGCAGCCTGGCAGCTCCCTGGGGAAGTGTAACCTCAGAGCCCTGGCTCAGCCTGCTGAGATCCATCTCCACACCTCACATATGCTCCCTGCCCCGTCTTCCTACCCCTTGAACCTTGACCTGAAGATGTTTGTGTACCCCCTTTACTCTCTGACCCCTTGTTTGATTCCTCAGGGTGTTTAAACTGCAGCAAAGTGATGGAGCTGACGGCGCGTCTCAACACCCTAGAAGCTAAGGTCAGCATCTACCTGGTTTTGCTCAGCTCTCAGACTTGGCCCCTACTTCCTCGGGGTGGGGGGAGCAGGACAGGGCCTAGGATCAGGGGAAGCAAATGGATCCCTCAATGTTGTCTGTCCTTGGGGTCAAGGGTAGAGCACCGTTGGCTATTTGTACAAGCTAATAATGCTTTACCCCCGAGTCACTGGGAAATGTCCCTGCCTTGTTTCCCCTTGGTCAGGGAGTCAGGGACCCATGTAGCAGCATTGGGTATGTCAGGGACACTTCTGGCAACTCTCTCTCACTCGCAGATGGCGTTGCTGTCAGCAGCTGAGCCGGCAACCTCCCCAGCACCCAACAAACACCTCTTAACCAAAGGGCCTGCCCATTCAGACTCCATCCAGCTCTGGGGGTCTCCAGCCACCCATGGGAGCCCAGGGGATGAAGGCGTGAGAGGTAAGCAATTGTGGAGGGAGAGGGGGTGTGAGGCAACAAGGTGAGGACTACAGGTAGGAAGCCATGCCAAGAGCATGAACATGCATTTTCTATCTAGGCAAAGCCCCTCTTTGCCCCTACAGAAAGCCTCTCTCTGGTTTCTGGATACGCACCCCTGCCATCAGGGCCCTGCGGCACTCTGCCCTTGCAATGGAATGGAGACCCTGGCGTTGCTCTGCATGCTCTGACTGGGGCATTTAGATGGTAGTGCAAATGGAGTGATAGGGATCATTTTAAGGAATCACCTGGCATTTTTCTACAACTCCTTAATCTCAGGCGTTTCAGTTAACATTGCACGGCTGATCTGCAGCTTCTTTCAGGGTTGAACCCTGCAGGTGTTTAACAGGTCAGGGCTTTCCCATTAGTTATAGACCTGACCCTACAAAATGTACCCAAGCAAAGCTCCCAGGTTTGTCTGACTAAGAAGAACAGGATTGGGCCCTTGATGCTTCTGGGGGTTGGGTCTCAGAGTCCTGTCTTCAATGGGATGATTGTGGGGGAGGAGGGGGTTGGATTGCCCTAAAGCCCCAAACTCTTCTCCCTACTAGCATACTGCTCTACAGCTCCTCCTCCCACTTGCCTTTTAAGCTTAACTTTCCTTTTTCTTCTAGAGCCTCTCAGCTCATTCAAGAGCAAGCTCCTTCCCTGTTAGTTTTGACCCCCTAGGAAAATCACAACTCAGGTTGATACATTCCACCTCCCAAACACTCCAGTCTGTTCTAGCCACATGTGACATTCCTCCTGGCTTTGGTTGCTGCAGGCTGTTAAACAGCTGCTATGTTCTACCCCAGAGTCAGCTGCATTTCAGCAGTGTTGCATTAACAAGGCACTTTGCGGTGAAAGAGTAGAAAATGCGCAGCAATTCATTAATCAATTCTTACTATTCCTATTATTGTAGTGTTAGAGTGATTTACAATAACATCTATAAGAGCCTCCATCAAAGACTGGGAGCCTGTTGTATTAGCTGTTTGCATATAAAAGCCAGTCCTTTCTCCATAGTGCTTGGAGTCTGAGTCTTGGGAATGTGTAGCTTTAAGAGGGTCAAACATGATCCCTGGGGAAAGACCGGTGCCAGGAACGAGGGAGAATCCAATCAAAGAGAGAATGCTGTATGCCTGAGTGCACACAGAGACTGTCCCAACAGTCTGTCTCAGACGGGGACCCCTCCTGCTGCCATAAAGACTTTGGGGGTCTTTAGAGGACAAGTGGAGGGGCTGCCCACCCCACCTCCAAGGAAAGGGGCTCAGCCCCAAGCTCTGCTCTTCCGTCTCAGCTGCAGCCTGTGCCCCTTCCTGGCTACACCAGGCCACTGGAGTTAAATTGAGTGCAGCTGGGGATTGGGCTGGCTAGGGCTTTGGCTTCAGCTGTATGCAGCAGGGAAGATTTATCAGGCCTTCCCCTGCTCTGACAGCCCATGTGTTTCTGGTTTGAGGGCAGGGTGACAGCAGGGTGGTGGCGATAAATTTATAGCTCTGTGGCAAGACCCCCCTTCTCCGCCCACACCCGCCACAGCACCCTGAAGCAGATTAAGCTGCAGGCAGAAGTGGAACAGCTGTCAGAGCGGGGTGTGAAGGGAACAGCAGTGAATAGGCCCAACCTGGCTCCCAGTGCAGATCATGAAAATGCTCCCATTGGTGTCATGGGGATTCAGCAACAGGCCCTCGTGAGCTGGGAGGAAGCTGCAATGGTCCCATGTCCTGTTCTGCAATGATCCCGTGCTCCAGGTTTCTGTGCTATGCCCCACTCCATCCTGGCATGGGCTGCCTTGCAGAGGGGCATTTGTGAGGGTCAGGGCTTGTGATGACCATGGTCTAATGGGGATGTGTCCCAGCTTCTACTGCTCTGAGTTCCACTTGCCCTGAGGGAGCAAGCGTGATTGGGCTTGGCGCCTCCAGGTTCCTCGGCCAGACCAGCTGGTTCTGGGGCCTCCTGCTCCAGCATGCAGTGAAATGGCAGAAGCAGAAGCCCTCCCACCTCCCCTCCAGGCTGCAGCCAGGCTAGACAGATTCTGAGTGGCCCAGCAGAATCCAGCTCAGCATTACCCGTGCATCCTGCTGAGATCAGTTGGCAAGTTGATTTGGAACAAGGCAACCAGCACATTGGGCTACTGGTTCCTGGTAGATCTTGTCAGAGGTCAAATGATTGATTCTTACAGAGCCTTTTCGATCCCCTCCACCCCACAGTGTCGTTGGGATTCTGGTGAAAAGCATCTCCCAGATAAAGGAGCTACCTGGACCTCAGCTCTGCTGAGACACAGAGCTGCATGTCTCTGCATTCCCACAACACTGGGAGGCAGCGTGCTGTCTCCTCTCGGAAATGCAACAGGAAATGCATCCAGTGCTGATCTGGGACCCACACATTAAATTCAGGGCCCAAATGGCACTTCCCCAGCACACTATGGGATTCTGCTCCCCTGGCCCTGTGGACGTGCTAGTGTCCACATGGTTACTGAACAAATGCAGTAGGCTGCCCTTCAGCTGGGCAGGTAGGTGAGTCTGTGCACACATGTTGGTCAAGCAGGAGTCACAAAATTCTACCATGCAAGAAAACCCTGATTAGTGGGTGCTGGAGACTGGAGAAGTAAGGCCCTCCCATGTCTTATTCCTAATACTAGAGTTGTTAGGGCACTCATCCTGCAAGCAGGAAACCTAGGTCCTAATCCTCCTTATCCAGAGAGGGTTTGAACTCATCTCACCTGGGAAGTCAGCACAGTGCCATAGAATAAGCATTATTCAGTCCTCCTCTGAAGCTGAGACTGCTCCTTCTGCACAGAGGTCCAGCTTCAAAAAGAGGGCAAGAGACGGGCCTGTATAACGCCTAACCTGTGACTTGATAATTAGAGCACTGTGCTGGAAAGTCAGAGAGAAGCAAGGGAGGTTTAGGTTGTATATTAGGAAAAACTTTCTCACTGGGAGGGTGGTGAAGCACTGGGACAGGTTACCTAGAGAGGTGGTGGAGTCTCCATCCTTTATAGTTTTTAAGGGCTGGCTTGACAAAACCCTGACTTGGAATGATCTAGTTGGAGATGGTCCTGCTTTGAGCAAAAGGTAGGACTAGATGACTTCCTGAGGTCCCTTCCCACCCTCATTTTCCATGATTCTATGATTTAATGAAGTAGGATTCTGTGCTGTTGCCTTTCACCAAGCAGGTTCAAAAACCATGAGCTCTTGGTAACCCCTCTGGACTGCAGGAGAAAGAGGTGGCAACCAGCTGGGTATGGCTTTGGGGCCTGAAATCAGATGCTTGATGCTCTGTCCTTTTCTTCCTTCCAGGATCCCCGCAAGGAGAGAGGCTGGCAGGAGTACTTCCTAGCCAGGACAGTAAGTGGCATTTTCTTTCCCAGCCCAAGGATGGGTCTGAAAGAAGGTCCAGTCCCTTTCTTTATTTGCAGGAGTTGAGGCCAAGCCTTGGGTGGAAGCTGGAGAGAAGCTGGCTGAGGGTAGGATTACTCCAGAGCCTGTAGCCAGTGCAGCAGATGGGCAGTGTTACCCTGAAAGAAAGGCTGGGCCCTCCTAAATCATCTCAGCAGCTAGAGGCCTGATTGAATGGGCCACAGAAACTACACTGTAGAGAGGTCTCTTCAGGACAGGGTGGAGATGGCTGGAGCTTCTTTGTGAAAGAACAGGCCCTTTAGCAGCATCCAAGCCAGGTGCTGAGCATTTCTTTTCCCATTGGCTCCTGCCCTGAGGCTCAGACACCTCCATCACCATTGCCTGGTGCACAGGGAAGGTCTGCGGTGTCTCAGGAGACCTCTCTGAGGGGTTGGATAAAGATTGTGAAGTTTGGGGTAGTCCATCCTTTGCCCCTGGCCCTGAGGTAGTGTGGCTAAGGCTGCTCTGAGAGTAGTACCTGACAGGGCATTTTCTTCTGCTGTTTCCATTTCAGGGAAAACAGGGTCACAAGGACCCCCTGGTCCTTCAGGTCCCAAGGGAGACACTGGGAGCCGGGGGCCTTCTGGGGTGCCTGGAGTCAGGGGTCCTGCTGGACCACCAGGTAAGTCTTAAGTAACAGGCCCAGCATGAGGCCTTGCTGTGACCTCTGGTCCAGTGGTGATGATTCCAGGAGCTGGGGACCAGCAGGGCTCCCAGGGCCTTGATGCCCAGCGGGCATGAGGGCCTTAGAGCTGCCATCTCTGTCTCTCAGAGCTCAGCCCCTGACATTGGTAGTATTTACATGCAAGCTCTTTATTCTCACAGGCATATGCTTCTGTGCCAGAGATCGGTGTTTCTCTGATGGCAGGTACCAGCCTGACTGTTGCTGAACAAAGTAGGTGTGGGGGCAGATCTGAACCCCACTGTGCCCACACCTTGGGCCTGATACAAAGTCCAACAGAACTAGTCTCCTTGGTGTCAATGGGCTTTGGATCTGACCTTTGAGTAGCCCATCAAAGGATCCTGCACCAAAGATGATGCTGGCTTCAAGTGCTGTGTTCATTCCATACAGAGAGCTGGGTGATGCATTTGTGTTGGGTTGTAGGGATGAGAAGGATATCCATCCAACCAAGGCCATTCTCTCTACCAATAGTCAGGTGCAGCTGTCCTGGAGAATCACCCCTCCACCCCCACCATTGAATAACCTACCCATGAGGGAAGTCTCTACCTGATCCTGTCACTCTATCTGACCCTGTCTCATGCCTTGAGAAAGAGGGTTTGTGTCCCTGTCAAATAAATGTTTCTCTCCTTTGCATCAATGCCTAACCTTTTCTTAATCCTGCTAAACTCACAGCCTCTGCCATACCTGTGATATCTGGGGGAAGGGAATTCCACAGGCCTAATCATGCATTATAATAGGAAGGAGTTTCTGTGGTCCCCTTGCATGTCCCCTTGCCCTTGAAGTATGAAAAATTGGCTAGGAATGTTTGATCTGCCTTCTACATCACAGTTAGCATGCCTTTGTCACCCTGTGATTAAAGCTGCTATGTCTGAATTGTAATGGTACAGTGGCTTGTATAGCTGACAGTTCCCTGGGCAATGATGTGGCCAATGCCATGGCCCTCTGCCTGTTATCCCCCACATGGAACAACCAGCTGCTCCTTTACAGCTGGGTCAACTGGAGATAGCCTTCAATGTGAGTCCAGACTAGGGCTCAAGCTCACACCTCTTCATCCAGGCTTCTGCCCATTCTCATCACTTATTATTGAATCCTGCTCTCTTCTGGAGATGGAGTAGCTAGTGCTGGACAGTGTCTTAAGCTTACCATGAGCTATCCTAGGTATACTGCAGCTGTGTTCTCAATTAATATAGAAGCCATTATTATTGTAGTATTCCCCTTCTGACCCTCTAGCCTATTCATTTTGCATCTTAACAACTCATTTGCTTCTCTGGACCACAGCTGAACATTGAGCTGAGCTCTCCATTAGCTGTCTGTAGTGTCCCCAGGGTTTTGTCCTGGGCTAATACAATAAATGTGGAGCACAGTGAGATGTGTGCACAGTTCAGATGATTCCTGCCAATCTGCACTGGCTCTGAATTTCATTTCCTGCTTTGCTGCCCATTCCCTGAGCTTAGTCTCTCTGGATTACCTCTTAGCTTTCTCTAGCATCATCTATTTTGGGTCATCCACAAGATATTGCCAACTCAATGCATGACTTCTTTCTTGGATATTCCTGATGAATGTTAGTTGTTAAACCAGGATGGCTGAATGGAGGGAATTCTCAACTGGGACTCTGGATACCTGAGTTCACTTCCCAGGTCTGCCATTGCACTGCTGAGTGACCTTGGGCAAGTCATTTCCCCCTCTGTGCTTTGTTTCTCCCATCTGTAATATTGGGATAATGATACAGACCTCCCTTGTACAGAGACTGGTGGACAAAGAGCCAGGCAGTGCCATCCCAGTACAGAACCAAGAAGCCAGTAGTTGAGCTTTGGATGGGAATTGGCCCTTGATTCCTGCTTTGCCTCCTGCATGCTGTCTGATCCCTGATGTCATTTTATCTTTCTCTACTGGCCACTTAGGTTCCTTAGTAGCCTCTCATGGAGGTTATTAAAAAGCCCCAAATCCATGCTTGGCCCCAGGGTTAATACTGCTTGGCTCTGTAAAAGCTTTTCATCTGCAGAGTGGCCCTTCTCCAGTTTAGGCCTTGGGGAAACCTTGTCCAACATGATCCCCTCCAAGCCCAGGGAGAGGTCAGGGCAGTGACTATGAGGATGAACTTGGGGTGGGGCCTTCCCAGCTCCAGGGTCTGCTGGGTGGGCACCACAGGGACTGGGGTTTCCCAGCCATGGTGTGTGGGGGAGGTGAGTGCCCTGTGCCTATGGGGCCAAGCAGGAGGTGGGGTTAAAGCAGCCAGCTGCAGCCAGGCCCGCTCCCTCCTGCCTGTGGTTGCTTTTGGCAGCGCAGCCCCAAGTCCTTTTGGATCTGTATAATGTTTATTAAGCTTGGAAGGCATCCAGTGCTTTGCTGCCTCTGGCCATTTGGAGTTAAATGTTAACAGCCATCTCCACAAAATTCTCCCAGCTCCAATACCTCTCTGCACACTCCCCATGTAGCACACGCCCCCTGCTCCCTTCCAGCCTTGGCTTCACTCACACTCCCAGCCTTTGTTCTTAACCTCCCAGCACCCACAGGGATCCTGCTCCAGCCAAGGGCTGGCTGCCTCCCCATCTTGCAGGATGCTCCCTGTCTTCAGCAGCAATGCACCCAAGGCCCAGGGCTGGCTGCCAGGCCCTCAGTGCTGGGGCTATGGGGAAGTGGGGACTAGATCCCAAGTGGTGGTCAGCATTAGTTGGGGCTCACTTCAGGGATTGTACTGGAAGGCCCCTGGCACTGGGGAGACTGCTCCCTTAGATTCATAGATGTTAGGGTCGGAAGGGACTGCAATAGATCATCGAGTCCGACCCCCTGCATAGGCAGGAAAGAGTGCTGGGTCTAGATGACTCCAGCTAGATGCATATCCAACCTCCTCTTGAAGACCCCCAGGGTAGGGGAGAGCACCACCTCCCTTGGGAGCCTGTTCCAGACCCTGGCCACTTTAACTGTGAAGAAGTTCTTCCTAATGTCCAATCTAAATCTGCTCTCTGCTAGCTTGTGGCCATTATTTCTTGTGACCCCCAGGGGCGCCTTGGTGAATAAATCCTCACCAACTCCCTTGTGATGCACTGAAACAATATACCCCTCAGCATGGCAAGGCAGAGTGGGAGAGCAGCATGGGTGGGTTGTGGGGGATACTGCTGAGCCTGTGGCTGCACTACTGTTGTGCAAGGAGGAGTTCACCATGGTTGTGCAAGGGGTTTCTTCTGTCCCTTTGCTGGGAGTCCCCATCCTAGTGAGGGGAGGGTGTAGCCTGGTTGAGTTGGTCACACACTGAGACCATGGAAGCAATGACCCTCATCCTTTCTCCACCCCTCCATGAGGTGGTGGGACCCAGCTGACTCCTGGCAAGAGGGCAGTAAGTGGAGCCCCTGGGAAGTCCCCTACTAAACATGAGAAGAAGCTGCTCAGCCCAGGCTGCAAGTCCTACCCACAATACAAGACAGCACACACCTCGCAGGGCCAGAGCCTGCTGTACAGCGCCCTTGCTAGTCGCAAGCAGGAAGTGAGGGCAGGATCTTCCCTGGCACATCGCAGTGACATGGAAAGGAAGGCACCGCCCACAGAGCAGGGGCTTGGATCCTGCCAGCCCCACCATGCAGCCCAGGCCAGGGTTTTCCACAGCAGGCTGATCACCCGCGGGGGCCAGGAGGCAGCATCACCAGTGCTAGCCGGGCCCACGTGGGGCTGGTGTGTTAATGTTGCTGGCGAATGTGATCCCCGTCGCTGTCCACCATTCAACAGTTAAATACAGCTTTGGGTACCAGTACAAAGGCCTCAGCCTGCTTGGTTACCATGGTAACCAAGCCTGGAAATGTGCTTAACTACAGGTGCGGATACGACCCATGATTGCTGTAGAGGAATTTATCTCACACTTGCATCTAGAGTACTCTAAATTTACTCTGTACTAAGAAGTGGGCACGGCACGCCACCAGCCCTCCTAAGCTGGAGACCACAGTAGGTGCTTTTGCAGCACCTGGCCACTAGCTGAGGGAAGCCCTGGCTCAGGATGAAATTGGGCAGGGACGTGTGTCCTAGGTAGAAATGCCCCCATGTAGTCAGGTTACACAATTTTAAGGGGTAAATGTACCATTCATTCCAGTGATTGACTACAACATAGTACCACGCTTCGTGAGTCTGCTCCACTTCTGCTAGGTAGTAAAGTCAGTTCACTGTGTATGCTGTATGCCCACAGCCTAAGATACATGAAATGGGGAGAATAAGAACAAAGATACTGGGGATTTCAGAAATCAAATCAAGAGACAGTGCAGAACAGCTGTAGTCTGACCCTACCCCCCAACACTGTTTCTCAAAGCAGGCACTGGTCAAGATCTCTGACCCTCTGAAGCAGACTTTCTTGGCCAAGAGAAGGGAGCTGACCCCCTCGGTCCTGAGAGGTGAATGGTCATTGCTTTCCCTGCCTTTGACAAACCAGATGCATGCAAAGGGAGAGGCTATAAAGGTGAGGGAATAGGGAGTTTTGCTGAAGGTAGTGAGTCAGTCATGATCAGAGGCTCTGAGCTGGCAAGCCAGCCATGACCGCTATGACCCAGGACACTGGCTTCCTTCCTTCCTTGAGGACATCACCTGGCTGGTCTGGTCAGGTCCCACTCCCTTGGTGGTCCTTCTCAGGCAGGACAGAGCAGGGAAGGCTGGCTCATCCTGACTTGCCAGTGCTGTGTAGTGTGGTTGGCCTCAGGATCAGGTGAAAGGCTGAAAGAGAGAGGAAACAGGAGGATGGGAAGGGGGAGGTGGGAAGCAGCACCCATGAGGGCAGAGTAGGTTCCCCCTTGTCTGGGATGGATACCCCCTGATAATATGGTGATGATCATGTGTTACTGCTTCCCCTATTCACCAGACACAACCTTTACACAGTCCTTGGGTGGTATCAGGAGGCTTTTTTGTTTGGGCTAGTTCAGTTTGTCCCTTTCCATTCAGTACCTTCCCCAATGGTATGCTTTGTCCCAGAAGGGGACACATTGCAGAAATCCCCTGGAGCAATCCATGCAGGCTGCTGCTGGAGAAAGGACTGACTGCAAGGTCTGTGGTCCCTACTGCCATGCCCTGTGAGAGCTCTCAGGGAGGGTGACCTGTAGGGACATTAGCATGCCCATACCAGGTGTGCTAGGGACAAGCAGACAGAGTTCCCCAACCAGAGCCAAGGCATATGGGGGACCCCTACCACCTAGGCAGCTTCAGCTGTCCCCATACATCATGGGCACACAAGCAGTGTGTCCTGAAGGTGCCCCATGGGGCAGATGGGTATGACATGGGTGCCTGCTGCCCATTTGGCAACCCCAAGCTCCTCCCCAGTGACTATACTAAGGAATTACCCACAACACCTTTCCCGCAGGCAGGTTCTGTAGCTCCCAGCCCTCCAAGCCCATATGGCGTCCTCAGCATGGTGCCTGGGTTATGCCTGACAGGGTCCCCTGCAGGACAGCTGTGCCCAGGTGATGCCTGCAGCTGCAGGGAGATTTTCCTTTGCTCAACACTTTGTTCTTTTGTTCCAGGCCCTCCTGGTCCCCCAGGCTCACCAGGACGGGATGGTGTGAGGGGCATCCCTGGAGAGAAGGGGTTACCAGGACTTCCAGGCCTCCCAGGTCCTCCAGGCCCCCCAATCCCAGTGGGGCCAGTTATACCCCAGATCCCAGACCCAAGTAAGTAGCAAATAGCAGGACCCTGATTTGGTCAAAGAGGGAGGGGGGCATCAAACCACATGGGTAAGAGTTACTGAATGATACAGCATAAAGTATCTGTTAAATGATTATTAAACACAGCTATCAGATTTATCTAAGAAAATTATTAAATTTGAATTTATTTACAATGTATTTGAGTTTATTTAAATTTCAAGTTTTGAATTCATAAATTCATTAAATATATTTATTGAATTATTATTAAAGCAGTAGTTTTCAAGCTTCCTAAAGCCACGGAGCCCTTTCATATCACTGCTTCTGCTGCAGAATCCCTATCCCTATCCTCTGTGGGCCTTGTGAGCTGCCATGGAGCCACACAATCCAGCCTAGCAATGGCGGTGCATGCTTCCCAGCTTGCTCTACCATGACTCCCAATCACTTTGGAGAAACCCTGATGGCCTGTCACAAAACCACAGCCTTCCACAGTTTGAAAACCTCTGTATTCAAGTATTAAATTATTAAATTATCTATTAAAATAGGACCCAGGGATTACAGTAGACTCTAAGATGAATATAAGCCAACAGTACGTGTTTGTTGCAAACAAACAGACAGCCAGAAGCCAGTGGGCTCTCCACTTCAAGGATGTGGACAGTTTGGAAAGAGTCTAGCACGGTGTAACAAAAATGACTGGGGGCTTGGGATGCAAGACTTATGAGGAAAGGCTGAAGATTGAGAGAGGGGTTGGATAACAGATTTCAAATACCTGAAGGGTGATGAAAGAGAGGATGGACATGGGCTTTTCTCCATGACTGTAGGGGACAGGACTAGGAGCAATGGCCTCAAACTTCAACAGGGGAAACTGAGATTAGAGATTAGGAGGAACTTTCTGACTATAAGGGTAGTCAAGCATCAGGACAGGCTGCCTAGAAAAATTGTGGAATCTCCATCCTTGGAAATTTTCAAGAGCAGGTTGGACAGACATTTGGCTGGGATGGTTTAATTGGGGATGGTCCTGCCTTGAGTAGGAGACTGAACTAAATAGCCTTGTGGTCCCTTCCAGCCCTACTTTCCTATGATCCTATGACAGAGCAGGTGTAAGGGGCTGCTCTGAGAGGTTCAGTAGGGGGAGCTTCTCCTCCTAGTCCGAGCTGACCCCAGGGCCCCAGTACAGTGTGATGGGGTGCTGTGCTGCTGGGAGTGGGGTGTGGATTCAGTAGGGGCATTCAGCCTTCTGAGCCAGTGCCAGTCCCAGTACTGTGGTGCAGCAGCAGGAGGTGCTGTGGTACAGCAGATGGTATGAGTGACCCAGCTCCCCATACTGGGTAGTGCTGCCTCAGCATGGCACCAGAGGCCACTGTGCTCTCAGCCCTGTCAGTGCAAGATGTGGCCCATCTGACATCAGTGGGGCTGGGGAGCTGGGCTCTCTTCTCAGCCCTGGTGCTGAGGGCCTCAGGCAAGTTGCTTCCCATGGAGACAAGCTGACAGGGCCACAGATGCAGCAGTTCAGTGATGTGCAGCTGGGCTTAGCAGCCACTCTGCCCTGTCCTGGTCACCTCAGGGTCCCCAAACCCACACAGATGTTCTGGCTTCTGCTTGGGTGGCCCTTCCATGGATGCTGAAAGAGAGACAAGAGCTGTAGAAGCAGTGAACAAAGCAGGCTCTTGTGACAACTCCAGTTGGGTGCCTGCATGTGACTGACAGTAATGCAGTCTGTCCTGTTCCTGCTGGGAGCACAGATTCTCAATTTTGTCTGAGCTGGCTCCCCTGCCACCCTCCATCCCCCCCCTCCCCCCCCCCCCCCCCCCCCCGCCCAAACCCTCAGCCGGTAGTCTGACACCTTCCCAGCAAGAGCATAACCCAGGGTTGCAATAACTAAAGTACCAAGGACCCTGTTGGCAAATGGTTCAATCAGCTCTCCTCCCACTGCCAGCACCTAATGTCCAAGTGCTTCTAACCCTAACTCAAAATATAGGAGTGGACACCACCAAGCCATTTCTGGGGCAGGCATCCCTAGCTGAGCTGGGCCTGGGTACTGCTGGCCTGTGCCTGTGCCTCAGCCTCATTGCCCTCACATATAACAACACCCAACCCTTAGCTAGCAGGTGGCTGCCACAGGTCTCAGCATGCTTTAATCAAAGAACTTGGGATCATTGCTCTCATTTCACAGATGGGGAAAAGACTTGCCTGAGGTCACCCAGCAATCCAGTGCCAGAGCTAGGACTAGAACCAATATTTTCTATGCCCTAAGCCAGTGCTCTGCTCAGTAGGCCACATATTTCCTTAAATAAGTGCATGCAGGTGATCATGTGGCCTGGCAGGCAGGGTCCATGGGATACACTGACTAAGAGCAGGCAACTTTTCCCCCTGCAGGGACTGGCCCTGTTGGGGGTCAGAGTCTGTCAGAGGAAGGCACCAGGTGAGGTTATACCCGCTCAGCATGGTGTCTCACACCCAAGGCCAAAATGTGTCAGCCAGGCACATGTCTGACTGTGCATACATGTGTATGATGAACCACATGTGGCCTCTCGTGCCTGTATGTTTCTGCCACTGGCAGTGTGTCCCTGCTGTACCCTACCTAGCTGGATCTATGGCTGGGCTGCATTCAGCAAAGCAGGTTCCAATGCTCAGCCTATTTTTCTATGAGCTCTGGGGCATGGGGGCTCATTGCCTCACTGGGCAGCTGACCTGTTCCCTGATCCCTCCTTACTCTTTCCCAGGGGACCCGCTTCTGTCAAATACCTTCACTGAGGCTGGCAGCATCAGCATTGTGGGACCGGCTGGGCCCCCTGGGCCTTTGGGGCCAATAGGTAAGTCCCCACAGTGCAACCCCTGGTTCAGGTTGGCTAAGTGACCACCCCTGGGGAAAATCTCCTGCTGGGCACTCACATTCCCACTGGGGTGTTGGGAAAGGGCATCGCCCAGGGCAAGCTCAGCACAATGGATGCCAAGCTGGGTGGATCCACATCTTTGCAGGAATGTCTCAGGCTGAGTAGACGTGCTCAACGCCATCTCCATCCCCCGCCTTCATGTAATGGCTGTGGGTTATTCAATTACCCCTTAGTGTCAGCACCATTAATAGCATCTCCCCTGAGTAGGAGGTATCTGTCCAATAAACCTGTCCGAGCCCTCGCTCAGGGATGTGGCTGTGCCCATTGGATGGGACCCACATTGTCATTAGCAGCAAACAGCAAGGTCCCTGCCTTGACTTCATGAGGACTGCTCCCCAGCCAGGCCCATAGGGCATGGGGACTTGCTGTCCTTGAGGGTAGGGATACTGAGCATCGAGGGAGGGAAGTGCCAGACTGAACAGACCAGTAGCTGTTGGTGGGGACCCAGTCCATATTGCAGTGGGCTCACTTGACTGGTCCCCACTGTGCTGTGTCCTGCCCCCCCTCCAGGATTAGGCACCACAGAAGAGCTAACATGTATGTCCTCTGTTCTTTCAGGTCCCCCAGGCCCAATTGGATTACCAGGCCCTGCTGGGCGTGATGTAAGTGCTGGGGCTGCATGGGAAAGGGAGGGCACAGAGCGCTGCTCACAGGCCTGGGAGGAGGAGAGGGGCTTTTTCATCCCGCTCTTACTGGAGTGGTTACCTGTCCTGTTTCTCCAGGCAGCCAAGTCTTTCCTTTCCCCTTGGCATGAGCTGGACTCTGCCAGCCAGCTGCCCTTCCCCCAGGCCTTGGCTGCCATGGCACAGGCTGGGAAGTGCCAGAGGTGCTGATTGTGGTGGTGTTTCTATGCAGGGGTTACCCGGAGCACCAGGTGCTGATGGAGCTGCTGGCCTTCCAGGGGAAAAAGGAGACCGAGTGAGTGACCCTCAGAGCCTGCCAGGGCCCTTCACAGCTTTGGTGGCTCTTGGCCAGTGGTGTGCATGTACGGCAGCAGATGAGGCTAAGAGGAGGGGTGTTTGGGGTGTCCTGGCTTTGCAGTTCAATGCACAGACCCTAGCAGCCCTCAGGCACCAGGAAGTGGAAGGAAACAGAGATGGGGAATGAAGCCAGCCACCTTCCTGCACCTCAGCTCCTTCCTGTGCCATTGCCAGAGGCCTAAGATCAGGGCACCAGTGGGAAGAGGAGATGCCCCACTCCCGAGTGGCTCTCCAGCTTTATGCCTGTCTGAAGGGAGACAGTCCAGGGTCTCTTACTCCCACACCAGGGCTCCTGTCCAGGAATCTGTGTGAGATTACTTTGATGAGTCTCAGCCTGGTCCCATATAGGCCAGAACCTGTCATTGCCCCAGAGGTGCCCTTTCCCCTGCAGCCTCAGCAGAGAGGCCATGGAGACAGCTTCCCTCAGCCTGACAGGAGTCCTCCCACACAAGTGGGAGACACGGAGGCAGGGTACAGTGCTGGGGGATACTGCCCCCATGGCTGGCAGTACTGTACATCTGCAGGGGATCAGTGGGTGGCTTGGGTCTCTAGGGTGGTCAGTGCCACCTATATCCCCCAGCAGCATCAAACACAGATGCTGTCCCTTCTCAGTGATTCCCTTCCCTGGTTGGGCAGTTTGGGCAACAGCAATACCACTTCATGGACAGAAGAGGGAGAACAGTGGCAGTGGTCCCCTGGGGACAATAGGGTCAATGGCTGCTACCCTCTCATGAGGGACCCAGTGCCTAAGAAACAGCTCCATGAGGGGGTGGGGCCCAGATCAGCAGCCTTTTGCTCTGTGCCCAGGGTCCAGCCAGTAGCCTGGCCACACACAAGGCAGCAGGACACTGAAGAGTGTGTGGCCAGAGCTCCTTGGGGCAGCACACCAGGACACAGCCAGTGACTAGCTTTCTTCTCTTGCTCAGGGCCCTCAAGGATTTCCTGGAAGCAGAGGCCTGGATGGAGAGCGAGTAAGTTGTAGGCTTTGCTTCTCATACCCTGGGGCTCTCCCTTCCAACTCCACTGACTCCATTTGGAGGGAAGCTCTCACCCCAAAGCCCCATAGCCCCTGCCCCGCATGTCCCTCATCCCCTGGGCCCCATGGCAGGAGGGGTCTATCTTCATAGTTCCTCTTTACCACTGCCACGCTATGCCGGGTGGGTCTCTCCACACCCCTGCCCCTTAACTCCACAATTGGAGGGGGTGGCCTATGACCCTCTCATCCCCTCTACCCCCCACCAGCTGCACCCTGGGGAAGGGCATTGAACGCCTGTGCCCAGGGAGCCCATATGTACCTGTGACTGGCTGCAGGGGTCTGTCCCAATGCCTTGGCTCAGCCAAGGGTTCGTGCCCCCATTTCTGCGGGAAGGGGCCTGGCTGGGGTCTCCCCTGCCCTAGGGATGGGCCATGGTGGGCTAGAGGCCTAGCTTCCTCCTCATGCTGTGGGGAATCCTGTCCTGCCGTGTCCTCTTCCCTGCCCTCCTGTCCCCTGCTCTGGGTGAGACCTGCCCTGGGGATCTCGTTCCTGTACCATTCTTATTCTTGGGCACCCTGTGTCTCACCCACCAGGGCCATTCCCATCATTATCTGGCATCCTTCTCCTTTCTTTGTTCCAGGGGGAGCCAGGCCCAAAAGGAGAGCCAGGGGAGAAGGGCACCTGGGTAAGCACCAAGCAGGGACTGCTCGCTCACCCCAGGCTGTCCTACATGCAGTAGTCAGCCCTGAGCAACCACCTCTCCAAGGAACCCCAGGGCTTGGCACTGTAGCCTCCTGCCTGCTCCCACCTCACTCTCCAACCTCCCTATCCCAGCCCCTGGGAAGCAGGGCACAAAGTCTCAGAAGTAGTACTGGTGCTGGGACCCTGTGGCTGTCACCACTTGAGGCCAATGGAGCCGGTTATAATGGGGTGCCAGTGCCCTATACCAGGAGGGGAAGGGAATCCAGGACTTCCTCCTCCCCCCAGGCTGGGGGAAGGGACATGGATCACAGAAGGTGATTGGACTTCTTCACCCCAGAGCACCAGGGTGTTCAGACACCCTCCCAGCCTAGCAGGCTACCTGGAGTCCAGGGAACAGTTCCTGCCACCCCATGAAGTCCTCTCCTGATTTGGCCACGCTGGGGAGAACCTGTTACCTCCTCGCAGTGGAATCCCGTGGCCGGTCCCTGCTGGGCTGTCCCTTGTCCCTCCCTTTGGAGGCCCAGCTGGCCACTCAGACCATGGCTCCCTGCCTGAGCTGGCCTACCCCTGTGGGACAGCTGTCACCCATGATATACAGACGTGCAGCCTGCTGAACAATCCTCCCTGATGCTGCGGGCAAAGACGTGAGTGGGCACAAGGTCAGTGACTGCCATTCAGAGCAGCCAATTAGGGCATGAGCTGCCAAGATCTGGGTATAAAACACTGGGCAGGATGACCCATTTGGTGGTATGGTGCCAATGGTGAGGATGATGGGGATGTGCCTCTGAAGGGGGACAGACTACTGGGACCCATCAGGCTGCCACCAAGATGACACTGTGGTGGGCAGGGGATTGAGTGAGGGTGTGGTGATGGGTAGACATGGGGGCTTGTGTGATGGCCTTCCCATGCCAACCTGGGGTAGCGGGGACAGACAGGGAAACATGGTGGCAGCCCTTGCTCCCAGAATCCTGACCTGTACTCAGAGGCATCCTTCCTCCGTCCCACCTGTCTTTCTTTCTGTCTCTCTCTTGCTCCATTCCCTCCTCACCCTATCATGTCACCCTGCCCTGGGGTCTTTCATCCATCTCCCCCCAGGGCCCACTTCTCAGCCATCCTGCTCTTGGGGGCAGTGTCTGGTTGGAGGCACTGACACCTCTCACTTCTGTTCTGGCACAAAAAATCATGTGGGTAGGGGTGGAGGTGGAAACGGGGCCATGGCTTAGGTCCTGAAACTCCACCAGGCCACTATAAGTGGTTGCCACAAGGAGTTGCCCTGCCAGCAGGTGTCCCATAGTCTTGGGACCCAGTGGCTATATGGCATGCAGCGCTATGCAGCATGGTTGGACTGACCAGTAAAAGTGGGAGGTGCCAGTTCATCCATCCCCCCTCATCCTGGTGGTGGTTAGTGATCGATACAGCTGTGAGAACCTGTTTTGACCCATTTGTCTTCATCTATGGAGCCCAGCTGCCTGCGGTCTGCAGTAACCCCACTACTAACCCAACCTGGGCATGACCCCTCTCCATGCACCTTGCCCTCCATGCACACAGCCCTGGCAAGACTGGGAATCAGACTGGCACTTCCTATCCCAACCTGACCATTTGCTTTCTGGTAGAGCTGACAGACTTCGGCTTCATGGTGCTGGACAGTTCATGACAGGCACCCTGGGAGAACAGAGAGAATGGATAATCGCGCCTTGTCGTGCATCCATAGGTGCTTCATAAACAGGTCCAGGGAAGTGATTCTCCCCCTCTATGCGGCACTGGTCAAACCACAGCTGGAGTACTGTGTCCAGTTCTGGATGCCGCAGTTCAAGCGGGATGTGGACAACCTGGAGAGGATCCAAAAAAGGGCCACTTGCCTGATTAGAGGCCTGCAGGAAAGGCTAAGGGACCTTAACCTCTTCAGCATCTCCAAGAGAAGGCTGAGAGGGGACCTTGTGGAGGCGTACAAATTCATAAGGGGAGAGCAATATGAAGTAGGCGATGATCTGTTCACCAGGGCACCCCCTGGAATGACAAGCAACAATGGCCATAAGCTCCTAGAGATAAGGTTTAGGCTGGACATTAGGAGAAAGTTCTTCACAGTCAGGGTTGCCAGAATCTGGAATAGGCTCCCAAGGGAGGTGGTGCTCACCCCATCCTTAGGGATCTTCAAGAGGAGACTGGACAGGCACCTGGCTGGGATCACATGACCCCAGGGTTGGTGACTCTTTTCTTGCCTGCCAGGGGCAGGGGGTCGGACTAGATGGCCCACTGAGGTCCCTTCCGACTCTATGAATCTATGACTGTTCTAGCAGAGGGGCAGGCTCCTGTGAAGGCTGGCCCATGGTCACTCTAGGAGACCCTGGGGACACACACACAGCCTGAAATCCAGACAAGCGTTCCAGTGGGACCAGGCCAGTTGCCTTCCAATAACCTTGACTCAGGGTTGCCATGGGACATGAGTAGCTGCCACAGATCAAAGAAGGTGTTGGAAAGTGACATGCAAGAGCCCCCCATCCTCACCTGTCATGGGGAGACCTGGGGAGCCTGACCGTACATTGGCTGTGTTGTCACATTCTCCCACATACACACAGAGCCCTTTGCTCTGGCATTCAAGGGCATTCTGAATCTGCATTCAGGGGTCCTTGGTTGGCTGAAGTCCTCACAGCACCAGCCTCCTGCAAGGCTGTTTGGTATCATCCTCACCACCTCAACACTCCTGTAGAAAATGGGTTGCCCTTCGTATTGGGCAAAGGGGGCAAGCCATTTTCTGTCCCCAGAGGTCTCAGTGATAGAGGTGTCACCCCAGTTGTGATAAGCATGCATGCTGTTTCCTGCAGACTCTGCCATTCTCATCATCTTTCCTGCTAACCCCAGCCCAAGATTGACTGCCCACCTCACCAAGGTCCTGTGTAGCTGCTTACTAGCCTAGCAGGTCTGCTATAAGCAGTTGGTATAAAGTGGGTATAAAATACTGCCTGGCTGTGGAATGGTTTTAGCCACCCTATAGGCAGGGCCTGAGGACCCCAACAAGAAATTCCCTGCCCTTCCTGGTGCCCACAGAGCTTCAGGGTCCTGATGAGCCAACGGGTGCCAGCAGCACCCCACCTTGTCTCACTAACAGATCCTGGCTGCATACCACGTCCTCCCCTGTCCTCCTCCCTTCCTGCCTGTGTCCACACCCTCTCCCCACCTGTAATGCTGTGTATGAGGGGGTCCTGTACTAGCCACATGCATGGCCCTGGCTAGTGCCCCCCCCCCCCCCGTGTCCTGCTTGCTCTGTAATGGGGAGGGAAGAATGGTTGATCTGGGGAGCATGACAGGGGGAGATAAGCCTTCACAGGGCCTTACTATCCTGGGACTATCCCCTTTTGTTGTGGGGTGTGACAAAAGCCAGGGAGAGTCAGAGTCTAGGCCCAGCCTGATTTTACATCCTGCAGGAGGTCTGAGCTCAGTGAGGCTGCGGCATCATCTTGAGGGGCAATTCTTACTTCCACCACAGCCCCTCTGAAGCGCCAGTCTGAGGCCATGGCAACACCTTAGCCAAGGTGGGAGAATGCCCATGGACAAGCACTGCCTACAATAGCCCTTGCCCCCTTGCAGCCCCAGGCTGGAGACCGGACTTGATAATCTTACAGGTCCCTTACGGTCCTATGAGCTGGGGGGGGAGAGGTGCAGAGGAGCCCTCCGTAGAGCCACCCCCAGCACCCCCATGGGCACTGCTGAGAGGTGTAGGGTTGTGCCATTCCTTTCTCAGAGGCACAGCTCCGATTCTTTCCCCACCAGGCAGTGGAGGTAGCACTGAGCAGAAAGCAGGAAGATTTGCACCTTATAGACTAACCAAGATAGATAGATAGATATAGCACAAGCTTTTGTGAGATGAAGCTCACTTCATCAGATGCTGTGAAAGGATGTACAGAGAGCAGAGTATAGGGAAATAGGCCCATCCAGGAGCCTCTGCAAGAATCTGTGCCTAGGAGGCCTCATGCAGACCTCTGGGCAGCTCATAGTGGAAGCTGGAGACCCCGAGACAACCCTGGGGCTGTCTGTGCTCAGCGGCTTTGGAGCTGAATCCCTTTTGTATTGAAAAGGCCACTGTGAGGGATGGGTAGCTCCCAGCTGGAAAGGGAGACTGAGCCCTGAGAGGTGCCGGGGGCGAGGTGGCAGACTTGAGGCTCATAAATCCTGTACGCTGGCCTGGCTGTGTTCCCTGCATGGGGGGGGGACAAACCTAGGAATTCTTACCTGCTTGTGGCGGGGGGGGGCACTCGAGACAGCCACGTGTGGCCCAGTGGCAACCCCTGTAGGCTGCCCTGAGCACTGCAGGCCCCGTTATCCCATCTGAGGAACTGCAACCAAGGGCAGTAGTTGGGGCGATCTGAAGGGTGGAGGCCCCAGGGGCTCAGAAGCTGGAGGAGGCTGGATCAGAGGCAGGGTGGAGCGGCTGGGACAGGACCCAGCCAGGCCCATGCTGCTGCTGAATGTGGGGTGCATGCTCTGGGCTGGCCTGGCTCCTCCTTCCCCACCAGCATGAGCTGTGCGTGGTGGATGCTGGACAGTGCCCCCTCCCCTCCCTCCCTGAGGCGTTGCGTGTGCATGCCTGTTAATGCGGGCCAAATGGGGGGGCTTTGTTAACAAAGTGCCCCCTGGAGAGGATGGACCACCCCTCTCTGGGTCCCCCACCCTTTTCCTGGAGGCTGTGGGGTCAGAGGGCTGACCCAGGCCAGCGGGCCCCCATGCCCCGGCCCCACGGGCGTACCCTTCACGGCTGTATCTGTCTCTTTCATCCACAGGGGGAGGGGTTACACCAGCTCCGAGAGGCTTTGAAGATTTTAGCTGAGAGGGTTTTAATCTTGGAAACAATGATTGGGCTTTATGGTGAGTAGAGACAGACAGAAGGACAGAATCCCAGGCTGCAGGTGTGGTGCTGGGGCTGGCTAGGGGCAGCTCATGCAGAGGTCTGGAAAGGTCCCCACACTGCCCCCAAGCAAACAGTGCTCCAGGCTTCCCTCCCTATGCTGCTCAGCCCCAGGGGAGGGCAGGGTGGGGGCCTGCGGTCAGACAGAGGCTGGGGCTGCTTGGCCCCATGGCCTGTGAGCCCCTGGCTCCTGAGTCCATCTCTCCCCCTGGGCAGTCTGGCCTGTTTGCTTACGGCAGCTGGTGGGTTTCCAGCCCTCTGCATCTGTCCTGGGGACTGGCCTCAGGTGTGTGCGGGTAGGGAGGAGGGGGGAGCACTTCCCTGCAATGACATCATCCCAGTTCAACAGGTCATAGGTCAACCATGTGAAGCCAGGCTCTGATGACATCAAAGCAGCCTTTCTCTTGCTGATGTCATAGAGCTGCCAGAGGAACCCCCACCCCCAATCCATCCCCCCACCCTTCTCCCTCCGACCTGGGGGAGGGTCTAGGGAACCAGGACACCCAAAAAATGGCCGAGATGATATACCTCCCCCTGCCCCCGCTCAGGCACTGACTTCACAGAACAGGGGGCAGTTAAACCAGTGGGGAGCAGGGCAGGGAGACAGCTGCTTGGATTCATCCAGACCCAGGGGCCAGATTCAGCCCTGCAGGATTTGAGTGCAGCTCCCAATGGAGAGAAGGGGCCTGCTCTGGACAGGCAAGAGACTGGCTTTGGTAGGAGCCACTTGTGGTTGGAGGGCACCCTCTGGTGGCAACAGGGGAAAAGGATGGTCAATTCCAGATTCCCCATTCCCTTATGATGACTGGTGTTGGTATTATGGGAGCTGGCTGAGGACCCAATCGGGGATCAGGCCTTCCTGGTGTAGAGTGCTGTACACACTCAGAATGAAGAAGACTTCAAGGGGTCTTCGCTCCACGCAGATCTCAATAACTTCTCCTGAGCAGCAGGAAAGGGAAGTGCCTCTGACTTGGTACTGTAAAAACCTGCTTGGACTTGGCCCCCAAGCCAGGTGTCCTGCACTCATAAATGGGGTGATTTCACAGGAGCTGCCTCCTGCCATGCCAGAATCCTTTGCTTTGTGTTGCACTTTCCCGCGCCCAACAGCACTTTGAGCAGTGAGGTGGAGCAAGCAGAGGGAGGGGAGCCAAAGGAAGCCCGTCTGATTAGGAGAGATTTGAACAGAGACACTGTTCTGCTCAGGACTGCAGAGGAGGCAGCTCAGCAGCAAGAGGAGGCAGGTTGAACAGATGGCTCTAGGAGCATTAGAGAGGGACCCAGAGTGATTTCCCCAATCCTGTTCAGTGGGGATGGAGCCAGAGCTGAGGAGAGAAGAAGGTTTCCCTCTACCCCATCTGGTCTTTGAGTTCAGTGGGTGCTGGGCGATAGGCTCTGTCTGCCCTCCCAGAGAGCTATCTGACCTCACCCCCAGCCCCGAGTTGTGTGTGCACTGTCATGGGCTGTGCCCCATCCTGATTCCCTGAAATCCCAGCAAGCAAGGAGATGGGACAGCATGTGCTTCCTGCTCGCTGACCAGCCCCTCGCCCATCCTTCACAGGGCACTGAGCATCAGTTGCCACGTTAGCTCAGAGCAGCCTGGATCCTGTCTCTGTGTCCTTTACAACCCTTGTTCCCCACATCACGTCCCCTGTCTCACACTTTTCCAAGCTGGTGTCCTGGTTCCCCAGCTCAGCCCACAGTGACGGATCCTCCCTATCTTTCCCTTCCCACATCGAGGGTGAATGAATTCGCACTCTGTGCTCTTCTCAATCTCCACTAGGCCATTAGCTTACAAACCTTCCTACAGCAGCAGGCCCAGCTGGAGCTCCTGGCTAGAAGGGTCACCTTGCTGGAAGCCATCATCTGGCCAGGTAACAAGAGGCTCAACTTTTCCTACTCTCTGTTCTTCCTCAGCATGATTCATTAACCGTGTGAGCTGGGCTCGCTGAGTCAGTGGGCCGCTTGGAGCCAGCCTGTGTTGGGGACCCCCGTTGTATCCGCGGGTTCCCCCTTTTGCATGCCAAGTCTGTGGATGACAACTCCTCTGTGTTTTGCAAGCCCTTTGGAGCCAGATGGTTGGGATTCCAGTTAGGTGCTGATACAACCCTTCCTGTCTCGTAACTGCCAGCTGTGGTGGGGGCTGAGGTAGAGGACACAGAGCATGGACTGGGGCATCCTTAGCACGGGCAGGTTTGTGTAGGAATCTCTTACATCCTTGCATAGGGGCCTTGTCCTCTCGTGATCAGACCAGTCCGTGGCATCAACCGTTCCTGACTTGCTTGGGAGGGAGGGAGTTGCCTTCCTCTCTCCTGGAGAGAGCCTGTCACAGATGGATCTAGAGAGGGGACATGGGATGCGCTGGTCACAGCCTTGTGTGACATGTGTTACATGCCTGGGGCCAGGGAGACTGGGAAATCGCAGGTGCAGAGAATTAATGTGGTGATGGCAAATGGCAGACCCCACAGTGTCAGGAGCTTCCTGAATCCCAACAAGACCTGTCTGGAAGGGACCTCCAGGGGTCACCCCTTCGCTCAAGGCAAGCTTGTCCCTGTTTAAACTATCACAGACAAGTGATTATCTATCCTGCACTTCCAGTGAGGCAGATTTTAAGTGATCTGTTGCTTAACCAGCCTCAGAGTTAGCAAGTTCTGATAGCAGGGCTGGTTCCTGCCAAATCTCGCCAACCCCCCAGGAGTTCTGTAGGAGCAGGATGCAACCTCCCACCCTCATTAACAACCCCCTCTCTGTGCTCTTTACAAAGACAGTGCACCAGATACCATTCTAAACAGCAGCTGTGGGCTGAGCCCAGCTGCATGAACAGCCTTTAGTGACAGGCATGAAGGCTAGAGCCTGGGCACTTGCTACCTAGATCAGGAAACCCCCTTCATGTCTTGGGGACTTGATGGGGCTCAAGGCTTTCTTTAGTCTCTTGCTATAGAAATGTTCTTTGTTGGTCTCCTATCCTCTACCTACAAGCAGCGACCACAGGGGAGAGCTGCCCTTGACTCCTTTTATCTCAGCACAGGCATAAATCACCTGTCTGGGGAGAAGGGGGGGCGGGAGGGGGGCGTGCAATAAACCAGCTGAGCCTTACACTCTCACTGAACACACATGGTGCAAGGCAGCATCAGCTCAGAGGTGGCCTCTGACAGCCAGGAAGTAGAAGTGAGGGGCAATATGAAATTGCCTGTCCTGAGTGCAAGGCCAAGGGAAAAAGATGTGAACAAAGCATATGAACAGTGGGAAGGGAATTGGATTGTAAAACTGTTTGTAGTCTTAGAGGGCCCTGAGCAAGTTAGGAATGCAGAGCTGTCCTCACTTAGCCTGGGAGCCCTGAGTGCTGATCTTTATTGGACTTGGCATTCAAAAGTGAGCAATAGAGGGAAAGTAATTGGTCTGATGGTCTGTGGCCCTGCTTTGTGATGGATAAGGAAGCAAAGGCATTTTCCTCCCCTGACTGCTTTTCTCTTAGCAGTATCAGGACTGAAGAGATTTTAAGACCAGAAGGGACCATAAGAGTGCCTTCTGTGAAATACAGGCCAGAGTAGTCTGCTGCCAGGGGGAGTTTCCTTGCATTCAGTGTATGGCATTACAGAGCTGGGTAACTTAGGCTTGAACCAGAGCTGTAGCTTTTAGCCATTTTGCATGGTCTCAGTTAGCAGTAAGGGTCACCATCCCACACCCAGTCTGTTACAATCCCTTTCATGAGAACTGTAATCCCTGTGTCTCCTTAGGTGACATGTACATACATTTTGAGCTTTTTGCACCTGTACTTAAAGACAGGTGTGACAGGCTGTTGAATCCTTAATAAGCACAGTTTTGTTCCATAAGCATCTAGAAATTCAGACCAGCAACTGTAAGAGTCAGATTCAAATCTCCTCCCGCAATGAACCTTTCATTTCCTTGGTCCCTGTGATATCAGAACATTACCCATTATCCAGAGGCAAGCAGGTCACCAGGACCTAAATTCCCATAATAGGGTACATGACGGACCAGCCCCTCCCTGCGGCCTTCCTGAGCCATCGGACTAAATCACACGAGCCTACTGTTCTCACCCAGGCAAGGCTGCAGCAATGCCCACCAACTGTTCAGCCAAGCCTGGGCCCGTTGTGAATGTGCCCTGCTGTCCCTGAGACCAGGGCAGGCCCAGACTTCAGGCTTGGGGGATCTTACGATCTGATTCCAAACTCTGTAGGTCCTTGACATCTGCTCTCAACAACCAGCAAAACCTGGGCAAATAGCAGCAGACCAGGCTGTGTCTTCCAGTGCCAGATGGAAGCAAGTGCGCTGGCATTGCACCAGGGATGATAAGCTGCTGGGTGGTAGCTGTACACAGAACCACCCCACCTTGCCAAGATAACACCCTGCGATCTCCCAGCATCTTCCTGGGTGTGCCTCACAGTGGGGAAGCCCCAGGGTTTGACTCTGATTTTCTTCCCTTCACTGCTAGAACCAGACCCAGGGTCAGGAGCTGGCCCCTTCACCACTAGCAGCCCCAACTTCTACCGAGGCAAGCGCAGCGGACTGGCAGCCTACCGGATCATCTCCCGCCAGCTGTCCCAGAAGGGCCAGGACGAGAGGCAGTGAAAAGGCGTGGCCCTGGCCGGCGGAGCGCAAGAGGGAGCCATTGCCCCCAGCACCACGGCCTCTCTATGAGCCTGCCTCCCCCCATCCCTCCACGTCACTCTGGACTGTCACATGAGGAAGCACATGAGGGGCCATCCCAGGATCCCAAGCCAGCCAACGTGATTGGGGCCCCCCGGGGCTGCAGCCAGGGAGAGTGCTTGGGAGCCGATGGCAGCACCGCTCTGTATTTATTTGCTCTTCATTTTTCAAGAGGCCTGTATCCAGCGCTATATGTGTATGAACGCGCCCCCATTCTGCTCATCCCGATGTCTTCAGAGCCCCGGCCCGCTCCCACACTCCCCTCCCTGTCCTGAAGGGGGGACTCGTGATCTTTGGTGCTAACCTCTGGGGCAGACGTCTCTAGATGACTCTGCACTTGGGGGATGACCTTGGTGCTTTGGCCTATAGTTTGTTGCTGCTTCCCTGTCTCCTGGGGCCAAGAGGAAGGCAATCCCATTCCCACCTTGCCCCTGAGTCCCTGGATGGTTTGCACTGCCCCTCCTCCAGGCCTCCTAGCTCTGCTTCCACTACGTTGGTGGCTAGGGGGATTGCTGCCTTGCTTCCACCCTCACCAGGCCCTAAGGCAGGGGTGGGTAAAATGCGGCCCGGGGGCCGGATGCAGCCCGCCAGGCCATTCTATCCAGCCCGCGGGCCCCCTACAAATTTAGAAAATTAATATTAATCTGCCCTGGGCTGCCTGTCATGTGGCCCACGATGGCTTGCCGAAACTCAGTGAACAGCCCTCTGCCCAAAATATTTGCCTGCTCTTGCCCTAAGGCAATCATTTCTCTCCCATGAAGCCTTGTTTTTACTGGTGAGTGCAAGGTCAGGGCAGCTACACTGAACTTACCCCCTTTCCTGCCAGCCAGGGCCTGCCCATCTGGTTGGGACTCTGCAGCCCAGCAAGGCAATCTCTGATCACCACGGGTGGTCCAACCTGTCCCAGCAGGAGGCCAGCACTACCCACTGAAAACCAAAGCAGCAAGGCAATGCTGGAGTGGAGCTCAGCTGCCTGCCTGTCACTTTGGTGCTCCATGCCTCAGGCATGGGGAGAACTGTGGGACTCTCCATGCCTTTGACTCTCCCAAGCTACATGGGTCCATGACTTTGACCCAGTCCCCAGGCCCCCTTGGCTGCCCCAGTCATGGAGGTATGATGGTGACAAACCATGCTGTGTCCTCTGCACTCTCTAACATACTGGCTCACACCTGCCACCACCTGAAGCTTTTGCCCAGTGCTTAAACTGCCATATTCCTTTCCTGCACTGTGGTGCAGCTTTGCTTCATCCAACCAGAGGCAGAGCAGGTGAAGGTCTAACATGACCGCCCATGAGGCAGCATCCCCAGCCCAAGTTGAAGGATCTCCCATCTAGGAGTGAAAGCATCACCAAGGGGGTAGTTGCCTGGCTGGAAAGGGGCATAAGGGGTCTTGGCTCCCTTCCTGTCCTGCCTCATTGATGGATAAGGGAACTTCACCTCTGCATCCAGCATCTGGAGAGCAGGGCAAGGAAGAAGGTGGAAGGGGAGCACAACCACATCCACAGCCCAACCCCACTTCCAACTCCCAGCATCACCCCACAGGCCCTCAACACTGCTCACTGATCCAGCTGGCTGCAGAAGGGAAGCAGGGCTTGCAACAGAGGAGCCAGGAGTAGGGGCAGCTCCAGTTATTAATGGGCTGGTCCATACAAATCTGACAGCCAGTAATGCCTGCTACCGCTCCCCTCCCCCTGCCCAACCTAGTGAACAAAGGAACCGAGTGCACAAGCAGCTGGGGAGAGCCCCTGCTATTGTATCACATATGCTTGTAACCCTGGCCACTCTGGGAACCAGTCATGTATTATGGTCATTAAAACATCTCACTGATGCCTGCTAGCCCAGGGGTCTGTTTGCATTCACACAGAGTAGAGCTGAGAGCCAGGGGTGGGAGGCCAGGAGCTCTGAGCACCTTGCAACCTAGGGGAGTCAAACTCACCCCATGCTGCCGGCCAGATCCAGACTGCAGGGCTCATTGCAAGCCAGTCTGCAAATGAAAAAAAGGTCGAAAACCACTGATCCAGAGAGTCTTGCTCTCTCGCTTGCTTCCCCTCCCCCTGCCAGACACAAGCCACCGCCAGTGCTCTCCAGCATGCAGCAGGCCAGTATATTGCAAAGGATTAGTCCATCAGTACTTAGAGAAGATGTGCCAGCTCAGGGAGGACACTGGCAGAGCCTGAAGGAGCATGATGAGAAACAGCCAGAGCAAGCAGGCTCTTTGGAGCTTGTGGAAACTTTATTGCTCCTAGAAATAGCAGTGAGGTTTAGCTGGATGGCTCCACAGATTGGCTTGACATGGGTGGAGTTCCCATCACATCCAAGTAAGTGCCCTGAGGCAGGGTTTGCTGACTCAGACCCAGGAATGTCACTCCAGATGGGGGTGGCTTGAAGACTCCACAGAGTAAAGGCACCCTGGACCATGGAACCAGGGGGATGCTTTCCCTCAGCTCGCCCTCCCCACATGTTGCCTGGGCATGGTGCCAGCTTGTGGCAGCTGTGGTTACAGAGGTTTGGGATTCTCAGAACTTTGGGTTATATTTCACTGTGGGACTTCCAGGAACAATAAGACAGCAGCTGTGGGGCCACACGTGGCAATTTAAACCACACATGATCGCGCACGGTAGGTGAGACTTTGGAGAACCCATGCATAGATCTCACCTGTGTTCCAGCCTCCCTTACAAATGGCACCAGGATGAAAGCAATATCTATGTGGTCTCACAACTCTGGTGTTCAGCTCTGCCCTTCACCCTCTTGCCTCAAAATGCATCTACATTTCACGCTAGTGAATCACGGGTTAGCAAATACATTTTCCCTGCTCGCATGGCCTTTCTTGAACACTTGCTCCAGGAGCTGAGCCCTGGATCTGGCTTGGAACAAGTTTCAGGAACATCCAAACATGCCTCAGCCAGCATGTACTCACTTGGGTCAATGGGCAATCAAATTCTAGCATTACTTAACAAGGCCCAGTGAGGAAGGTGTATGACAGAAAACAAGAAGATGGAGCATGGAGGGACAGTGGGGAGAAGAGGCAAGGGGCTGCTGAAAGACCCCACCGTATGGTGACACCCTGGCACAATCTGAGTAGTGTCTCAGCCTTGCAACCGATCTGCCACTCAGTGCCCTGACACTGACGCCCTGCCACATCCCTCCCCACCATGCAAGCTCATGCTTCCCATCCTCTCACTGAGCTATGCCCCACTGAGGTCTGCAAATGACCCTTCCAGAGGTCCATGGTTTGGAGTGGAGGGATCCTTATAGCAAAGGGGTCAGTGCTTCCACTCATGGGCTCTGCCTCCCTCCTTCCCCCCATTCTCAGTGATCTGTAACCCCATTGCCTCTCATTGATAACATTTCATTCTGTCACTTGTGACCCTTATTCCATGGTGTGATGGTGAGCTGTGGGTTGCGGAGGCTCATGGTGAGCCAGCCTGTTCTCTGACATCACCGTGGCCTCATCCCCAACTTGGCCTCCAACAAGTAGTGAGACAGCCCCTTCCACGCGGCCCGTGGCTGCCAGTGCCACCACTGCCTCCTCCGTCTGGAAGCCCATTCTCTCCAGCTGCTGCAGCCTGGGGCAAGAAGGGGTGAGAGGGAGAGGGAGGTCAGCATGGGAGTTCTTGTGAGAGTTTCCACCCCAGGAGAGGCTGGTTGACTTGGACAGGCCTTGGGTTTGTGGTGAAATGCCCAGACTGCCCACAGAACCTGCCCGTGCCAGCTAGACATACAAGGGAACAGGCAGCAGACCCTTGCCCTTCATGTACTTTATGGGCTGTATTTCCCCATGTGCTATGCCACTCTGTCAGTCACAAGGTAAGGACCAAGGACAGGCTGGCAACAGAAGAGTTTCACTCTCCATCTCCTTAATAGTGGGGAGCCATGGGGTATGAACAAGCCATGGTGTGCCCCTTAGCCATGTACAGCTAGGAGGGAGTAGGGTGGCCCAGGCAACCCACGCCATGTGCTCAAGACCAATGAGGAAACCACAGACCAGGCCCACCCTCCCCCCTGGGGTCCGGCTTAGAAGCCATATAAATAAAGCATCACCTGTCACAAGGGGATGCCTCCCCTCCATCTTTGTCCCTTCAGACCCATCCCCTTACCGGAGGGAGGAGACGGAGGATTTGGAAAGCTTCACTTCACCCATGGCAGCCTCGAGGCCGGTGTCTTGCAGGGAGGCCTGGATCCCGGCCTGCAGCATCTGTTCATCCAGCAGAGCCTCTCCCACTGATGCCTGGGGATGCTGGATGGGGACAGCCCATGGGGGAGGCAGCCTGTAGAGGTCTAGGAAGTGAGACAAGGGGACAGAGGTATGCAGCAGCCTGGAGTCCTGCCAGACCCTGGGCCATTCAGTAGCCCAAGGAGGACCAGGGGCTGCAGTTGACTGATCCAAAGGGCTCCTTGGGTAAAGCTGC
Organism: Alligator mississippiensis; assembly: GCF_030867095.1. Lineage (NCBI taxonomy): Eukaryota > Metazoa > Chordata > Crocodylia > Alligatoridae > Alligator > Alligator mississippiensis. The sequence continues at coordinate 26,347,481 of NC_081833.1, forward strand.
CAGGCTGGGGAGACAGAGGGTCCTGGAGAGCTGAAAGTCAAAAGAGAAAAAAGAGGGTCTTATAGGGGAGTTCAAGCAAATTGGGGCAGCCCACAGAGAAGGGAGGTAGGATAGGTGTGGCGTGGTCCCACCCACAAAGTGCACCCCTAGCTCTAAAGGGCAGGAGATGAGGATCTGACCATCTGACTGGGGTGGAGCAGGTGCAGTGTGGGACATGTAGCAGCCAGACCCTACGGCACTGAACCAAGAGACCCCCTATGCCTGGGAGCTCAGGTTCCCAGTCAATCCCCCACCCCTTCCTGCCCACCAGGGCCCCCATTGCCCAGCTAGGCAAGCTTCTTGCCATTCAGTCCCAGGTTAGAGGGGCTGCTAGTGAGTGAACCCAAGGCCAGTCTTCCCCGCCAGCCAGCCTGGGGAACAGGAGATCTGACATAATACTCCATGGTACTCTGGGGCAAGCCCATGGAGTAACTTACCACCAGATACCACAGTAACCATGGGGCACCAGGCCAGGCTGGGGCAGGGGGAAGAGACCTGGGTTGTGAGCAGACAGCCTCTCCCTGGGAGCAGGGTGAATCCCAACCAGTGCTGGGCTGCCTCCCTTACCTGTCTCTGCTGCTGCCCAAGTTGCTTATGGGAAGGATCCCCTGACCTGGGGACAGGATGAAGCGGATGAAGCCCCTTCGTGCCAGAACCCGGCAAACCACAGCATCCTGCAGTGCTTCCAGGTGCCTCTCTGACAGCTCCAGCCGTGAGAAGGCTCCAGACCAATCTGCCAGTAGTTCCTTGGGTCAAGGAAAATGCCCCCTGCCTGACCCACCCAGGGCCAGGATTCCCTAATTTTATGGCTAGTCAGGAGCCAGCTAACCCCAGGGCCAGGCCAGAAGCACCTCAGTGTTCCCTGCTGCTGTGCTCATCTTCAATGCAGGGGGCCAAGCACTTTACCCTGCCATCGGGCATTCAGGTCCCAGCATGCATCATACTACCACAACATACAAAGAGATCTGCAGTCTCTGCAGGACACACTTCTGCCACTGAGGACCTGCTCCCACTTCAGCCGAGTGAGAGGAAGCCCTCAGGTTCTTAATAACAGTACTCAGGGTCTCCAGAGCACAAGGCAGGGGAAAGCCCCCAAAGGATTTGGATAGGGGAATGCTGAAGCCATGCACTGGGCACCAGGCACTCCACTCTAACAAGTGGCCCTTGGGGTAATGATGACAAAGGGCAGAAGCTCTGGCCAGATCACCAAGAACCTAGGAGCTGCCAGGCATATATTGCTCCCTCTATCAATACCAAAGTACCACCAGTGCCAACTTCCCAACCCCCAGCAGGCCTCACCTCACCTCCCCTGGAAGGAGGAGTGCAGCCTCTCTAGCCCATCAGGAGGCTCACTGTGGTCATGGTGGTTCCTATGCAGTGGATCACTTGGCCACTAGAGCTGAACTGAGACTCAACAAGCTCCTGTCACCCAGACCACTAAAACGCCATGGGATGGTCAGAGCTTGCAGTCACTGCCAGCCTGAGCAGCTCCAAGACCACTCAGAGAGGTCCCTTCTCTAGAGCAGGACAAATCATCAACTCTGTGACTCCAGGTCAGAGGCCCCCAACCTCCACCGGCCCACGGGTAACAACACTGAGCAAGTTACCTGCTCTCTCTGCCAATGCCAGTTTTCACTGTAATTTTCTGGGCTACAAGAAGCCTGTTGCTTACTAGCTTCTGGCTGGACACCACCACACTGGGGGTTTCCTTCAGAGGTGTCTGTTTTCTCCAGTAGCTGAACTCCAAAGAAGAGAAGAAAGAGCCAAATTGTGGCTGCATTTACCAGCACAGATCCTCATCAACTCCAGCAGAGCCAGACCTGCCTCAAGCCTGGAGGAACATGGCCCCAAGTTTCTTGTCCTCCTCACTGAAGATTCCTGAAGGCAGCCAGTGCTGTCTACAGCCACCAGCCTGGAGGGAGAGGGCAGAGGCCTGCTTTGCCTTTGTTGCCCCTGGCCACTCTCCTGCTGCCCCCATGGCAGGTAGATTGCAGCCTCTTGGCAAACCCCAAGATGCCTGGTCACTGTGAGGGACACTGCTTCTCTGCTGCATCCTGATTATATCTAACATCCTAATTCACTCCCCCTGCTGACTTTGGCCCACAGGCTATTGTGTGGGCTACCTTTGCTAAAACCACAAATCTGGTGGGGGAGGGGACCCATGAAGCCTCATCTAGTAATGGCCAGGCAGGATTTTTCCCTGAGGCTGGAATCACAGGCCTCGTTTCCTTCCCTCACAAACTCACCCCAGAAGCCAACAGGTCCCACTGGCTCATAGGACATCCCATGAGACCTGCACCCTTGCCCCCACCGCTGCTTCAGGGTCCTATCAGTAGCAGGAGTGAGCGGATGCCGTGAACTCCCTAACCATAAGACAGAGGATACAGGCCAGCCCCACCACAGCACCACTCAGGTGCAGAAGCCATGGTGATCCAGGGAGAAGAAGCTGGCTTACCACCAGAAGCAGCAAAGGCAGTGCCGCCATAGCCACCTGTCCCCAGCCCCTCACTCGTGTCCTCCATGCCTGGTGTCGCCCCAGCATGGCCAGGTGGACTGGAGTGTAACTGCAGGCAGGGCCTGGGTGAGCTGCCCAGAGTCCCACCAGGATGAGGTAGACCAGGGCAGAGGCAAAGGCACTGAGCAGGGCAGCATGGAGGTAGCGCAGGGTGCCCTGGTACCGCTCCTGAGGCCAGGCCAGCAGTGGAAAGAGTAGGAGGTTGAGGAGTAGGAGGGACGGGTCTGTGTGGCACAGGCAGTAGGTCACCAGGCGATACACTGGGGAAGAAAGCAAAGGGCGGCATGTTAACACAGGCATCCAGGCACCCTCCAGCTCACAGCATTCACTGTTAGCAACTGTGACCTAGAGCTGAGCCAACCAGTTCTGTCCCCTTCCCTGTCCCCCAAGAACAGCATGTGATACCAGGTGCAAAGCCCCTTATAGCCTATCCCAGGCCATTTCCTAAGCATGTGCATACTAGGAGGATGTGTTTCTACCTCCTGTCATCTGACAGGGAGCTCACAATCTTCCTAACCCTTGGCCTCCCTGTTGAGGCTGCTCACACAGGGCCAAGTAAAATAGTGGCACGGCTATTAGGAATGGGAATGAGGCCAAGGACCAGGAAGCATCCACCTAGTTGGAAGGCCACCACAGTGAGCCTAGAAAGCCCAGGTAGAGGAGAAAGGAGCAGGGGGAACTCAACACCCCTGGCAACAAAGCTTCCCACCCCATCCTGTTCTCCATCCGCTTGTCTCATTCACCCCAATCTCTCCCCAGTACAACTCTCCAGTCCCTCACAATCTCCTCTCTTCCCTGTAGGATTCTCATTCTGATCTTCCTCAGCCAGTTGCCAGGGATAGGTTATGTGTCCAGGCTGATCAAGCTCTGGAGCTCTGGATCCAGGCTAGGCTATGACAGAGAGGAGAGGTGGGGGAGGAGGAGGAAGCCAGAGCTGGCAGGTACCCACCTTGGAAGTGTTGGAGCAGCAGGGCTGGTTTCAGGGAGAGACTCTCGCAAACCCCCGCCAGCCACAAGAAGCAGAGAAGCATCATTAAGGTAACAGAGGCAAAAGGTGGGGGCTCCAGCCCCCACCTCAATGCAAGGGGTCTTCTGATCAGCATCACATTGATGGAGCAGAGACATTCATGCCATGGTCATCCTTGGAGAGATTCTGGGCTTCAGAGGCCTCTGTAAGGCAAGCAGAGCAGTCCCAGGCTTCAGAGATCTCAGCACTCTGGGATCAGCTGTGAGGAGAAGGAGGGAATTCATCCCCTAACACCCAAACCAGTGCAGCAAGGGGGCCTACACCAGGCCTCTGCCCAGTGAGACGAGGTTGGTCCCTGCCAGGCTGTACCCCAGGGTTCAATACACAGAGGGGCAGAGGGGCCTGCCTGCACCTGGTCCCCTGCAGCCCAAAACACCTGGAAGCAGGGAACCTCAGCCCTGCCAGGCCGCCCCCTGGCTCTGCGCAGGCTGCTCTGTACCAAGAGACTGCACCTTCTCAGCCCTTTGCTCCAGCACATGACCCTGGCATGCAGTACCTATTTCCAAGGTCCCAGAAATTTGATCCCAGGTCCTAATCAGTGGGGGAATTACAGGCAGGCTGCATGTGCCCCGAAGCCCCGTGCCATTCTGTATGGAGCGGACGGGCAGGATCACCACCCCTGCTCCTGCCATATCCCTCGAGCCAGGACTGGCAGTGGGCTGGCATCAGCTCAGGGCAGTGCCCGGAAGCACTTGGAGCTGTGAGACGGAAAGCTCAGACAAAAGTCACTGCTGCTAGCAAGTGGTGACCACAGGACAGCCCTGTCACAGGCAGCTCAGCCTCACCCTCCTGCCCCCGCCAGACGCTGACACTAGCAGGGCACTGGCAGCCTTGGAGCCTTGCCTCTCATGCAAACCGTGCAGCTGGGGGGCCGCTCGCCTCATCACCTGCGCCCGCGGTGCAACCAGACCCTCCCAGGGGTCTCTCCTTCCCTTGGGCCTGATTCATCCCATCTCCTGGAGGCGATGAAAGGGGCCAGGCTCAGCCCCAAGAGCCTGCAGGCCAATGCATGCAGGTACCCAGGGGCACAAAGGTGCTCGCCCCTGGGGGCAGCAGGTGCCACGTCCCTGTACCCGGGGAGGTGCTGCAAGCTCCAATTCCCTCCGCAGCTGCAAGCCCTGGGCTCCCCTTCCCCTGCCAGCTCCCCCCTGCACGGCTCATGCCTCCGCCCCCCACCGCCCCGAGGCAGCGCCAGGCTGCAGGGGCCAGCCTCGGCAGGGAAACCTGTCCTGTTACCGATGGGCTCCGGGCTGCAGGGACCAAGCTCAGCCATGTCACCGGCTCTCAGCGCAGCCAGGGAACATCACCAAAGTGGCAGCTCTGTGGTGGAAGGAGGTCCTGGCTGCAGCTCCGGAGGGAAGTGTTCAAACCCTGCTCCTCTCGTGGGAGGGAGGCAGAACCCGACACTCCCAGGCCCGGGGTGCCCAAGCGTGGGGGCAGGCGGGGCTCCTGCATCCCCCGGGCACTGGTGCTGCCCACGAGCCAGGAGTTCGTCGGGCTGTACGCCTGGCCTGATCCAACCCGGCAAGGCCTCTGCTGCATGTGTGTACGGTCAGTGCAAATGAGGTACTTGCTGGAAGGGGGTGCTGTGAAATAAAGCACAGACCCCGTCCCGTGGTGATCTGCCGGGCGCGTGCTCAGGGGCCGGGCAGGCAGAGGGAATCCATCCCCAGGATTTGCTGGCAGCAGTGGGTGCTCACAGACCTTCACCACACAGCTCCTCCCACCTGTCTCCCCTCTGGCAACACCCCTCGCACTCAAGAGTCCCAGTCGGGTGCCCTGGCCAGGTGGGGTCCCTTCTGGTTTAGCAACATTTTGCTCTGTCTTTGCACTAGGGCAAATAACACGAGGGGCCTGGCAGTGAGGGATCAGATCAGCCCCTCAGTGCAGCACAACTCCATCTGGCAACCCCCTCCTTGAGCAGTCATTTCTCTAGCACTAGGGTAGGGGCAGACATGAGGCTGCAGTGTCCACTCCCAAGTCTTGCCCAAAGTCAGACAAAGTCACTCCCCCCCCAATCTTGAATGACTTGTCCCCACCACAGCCACAGGACAGGACAAGAGAGCTCTGCAGGTGCTACTCCAAGTTCCCATTGAATCCAGTGGAGTCACACCAGCTCTATCTTCATGGACACATCAGTAGCAATCCTAAAAGTTGAGGAGGAGAAAACGGAATGTTTTATGTGGCATTGTCTCTCAGTAGGACACCTTCTAGAGTTATCCTGGCCAACCTATAAGGAACCCAGGCATGGAAACTACATTCAAGAAACCCTTACAAATTGCAGTGGCTCACTGATGATTGCAAGATCTTTGCCCTCAGATCCTCAGAGGATTCTCAAGATAGACCAGTTCAAATCTGTGCTCCTGCTATGTATAGGATGATTGCGAAGCTGAGCAGACTCAGCATTGAGGCAGGATACCCATAGGTAAACCAAAATATGAAGAGACTGTAGCAGGCTGGTAGCATCAAGAAGGTTGAAATTCGCTGGTGGTTTATCTGTCTTCTGCCCGCTTTAGGACCCTGGTTTGTACAATGCTGGTCACTCCTGGGATTGGAGTCAGAGTGCTCAGCTCTTTCAAAATTAATATTACTATGCTTAACAAATACACATTCCTGAGAAACAATAAATGCACACCCTGTCACTGCATCTGGCTCCCTGAGTCTGAGGATCTCCAAACACTCTCAAGGTGCGCAGGTGTTACTGTTCCCTTTTGATCGACAGGCACACTGAGGCATGGAGTGGTTAAGGCCAGTATTTGCAATCACATGTTAATTTTGCATGCCTCAGAGTTTGGTTGCTCAATTTGAAACACCTAGAGCCTACAAACCAGTGGTAACAGAGTGCTATTCAAGTCAATGGGAGCTCTCAGCTCCATGCCTCTGAAATCAAGCTGTTGGGGTCACATAGCAGTGACCCTGTAGTTGGTGGTGCTTTCTGAAAGTGCTGACTTTAGGAGGTAGCTGGGGAAAAAATACATAGCAGAGAATACAAACATACTGATTTAGCTGCAAGCCCTCTCTTCAAAACACTGGACTATGCTTCTTCTTTTGCTACTAGCCTGATTCTGAGAACTGGGTTTTATATATTATTATTGTATCAAGTAGTAAAAAACACCAATCAATAGCTTTACTGAAATCAGCATTTAGGATGGGGAGCCCAGGAGGGGCTAATGGCCCAATGATTAAAGGTCTTTAGTTGAGAGGAAGGGTTTTTTGCTGTTGGGCCAGCAATTAGCAGCCACTCATGGTTGGCTCCTATTCCAGTCAGAACTCTTACCCCTGAGTCCAGGTTATCAAAGGTACTTAGGCCTGGATTTTTCGTGATATGTTTTACTGGATTAACTATAGTGATTGATCTGGGAGAGCTGGCCCAGAGGAGCAGTTGGGCAAACATTTGGGAATCCAGTGCCCTTCCTTGGGTCTAGGAGGAGGTAGATACAGGCTGAGCCAAGCAGCAGAGAGAAGACTCTATGTAAATGCAAACAGTCTGCTTGGAGGGATGAAGGATGGTTGTGGAGGACTAGGAATGAGGAGATATGTAGGCATCTGAAGATGCAGGTGAGCACCTAGTGAGATTTTTTCCAAAATTTCTAAATCAGGTGCCTACATCCTATTAGGAGGGTGGTCCCACTATAAATGTATTGCTGTAGTTAAAGGAATGCATGGAGGGGGGTTGTTCACTATTTTAGCAAGGCTCTTTATGAGCTTGGGTGGGGAAAGGAATACAGCCTCACTAGGATCTTGACCTCCAGGCTGCTTAGCTGAACTTTTGTGATCCCCCCATGAGCTTTAATGCTTTGTTCAAGGCAATGGCAGAGTAGTCCAGGTTGTTTGTGGCAAAGGTATGAGTTCAAGGCTTGCTCTAAGCTGGTGCTCCCAGTTGCTGCAGCCTGGTGGTTTTGGTTGAGCAGTCAAAGTGGGTTGGACATGAAGTTTATGATGTTGCTGCCTTGTGTGCCTACACCATGCTAACCCAGCTGGCCACCTGGACTCAGTATCTTTGATTAGCTTGTTCAATGCATGAGCAGGAGTCACCAACTTATTGTAAACAAAGATCATCCAAAGCTTGTGGTCATTTGTTTCTTTTCCAGTCAGCCAAGGAATAACTTTTGGTGGAGTCCAAGACTTCCCTGAATGGAGAGAAGTGGAAATGTAATATTATACATTGGTCTTATTTCAAACTGAGCAGCTCTGGGAATCAGTATGAATGTGGAAATACTTAATTATTTGCTTTGTAGTAGCTGTGGAAGCCCCTTACTTAAAGTGGGTGGGAAGAAACTCCAGTGTGGTTGCATTTCTACTAGCAAGTATAGGAGTTAGGGTGGCCATCCTAGAGGACATTCCATTTTTCTGCTACTCTGTCCTCTATTGATATGAAACTGGATGCCTTTATGTCCTCTATTTTTCTCTTCAAGGGAAAAATAGAGGACATAAAGGCATCTGGTTTCCTATCAATAGAGGACAGAGGACAACCAGACGGTCCTCTATGATGGCCACCTTACATCATAGAGTACAAGGGTATTCTAGGTCTTGCTGTCCCAGGCCTCTCCCCGGTTTCTGCCAGGGGCTCGCAGGGTCCACACGGGAGAGCATTGTGCCAATGCCAACCTCTATCTACCAGCCAGGGCCCATCCTCCCAAGCTCTAGAAATGAGATGCAGTGAGTTCACAGCTGCTTGGTTTGTGGCCCACTGTGTACAAGCTATTTCCAAGTATTTAAATTAGCTTTTTGAATAATTTGCATGCGATTTGTGCATGCCCATAATATAACCTTTACCTTGAGCAGTACCCAAAGGTTTAGTATATGGAGCTGCACAGAACTTGGCAGTGGCAGCAGTTGTCAGAGGGGTTGGCTGGGGGAAGTTGTGTTGTGGAGGCAAGAGGGAAAGGAGCTGGGTCTCTTTGGCTGCCTCAGGATAGCAAACTGAGGGTAAAAGTCAAGGAAACAGAGGAAGGCAAGGTTTGCAGTGGCTGCCGGGAAAAGTTGAGTGAGCCATGTTTGTGAAGATGTTTGGGGGGAGCTGGATAGCTTGGGGGAAAAGCCAGAGACCAGCGTGGAGAAGGGGGTAGGGTAAAAGGACTTTGGGGTACCTTGGGAATCTGTGGGAGAACAGAAGGCTAGGAGGGGTGGGTAGATGTGTCTGCAAGGAGGAGGCCAGCAGGCTGCTCAGTAAAGAAGCCTGAGGTTGGTACTGAGCACCCCCACTCTCCTATCCTTGGATCTGTAGGACTGCTCTTTCCCTGCTCAGTTCTAGCAGCGAAGTAGTGAGCTGCAATTAAATTTAAACTACAATCATTGGACCTCTAAGATAAATCTTCACTGAGGTGACTGGAGCCATTTGCACTACTCCACCCTTTCAGGTCCTTGACAGACTCGAGGAAGAATCACTGTTTTAGGGACCAGGCATCACTTTGAAGTTTTTTTATAGACACAAGGGACAGAGACTTCCTTGGTGGAAGCTGAGATCCTATAGAGTATAAGAGGGCAGTTCAGGGAAAGCAGGAATTAAGCCCATATTCAGGTATGACCCCAGTTCAATTTCTGACGCATGTTATTGCTGTCACACACACAGCTGTATGAAACTGGGGGAAGAATTCCTGATGAATACAAGTGCAAACAAAGTCATGAGAGGCTCCTTGCTTAACTAGACTGTGTGCATGTTGGGAGGGGGCAAGGGGGTGGGAGCGGAGTGGATATGAAGCAGAAAGCTACGGCAGTGATTTTTGGATCAGCTCCCATGGTATCCATCTGAAGTAACTGAGCACGTTATGCCAGTCTAAGGAGTATCTTCTACATTTCATGGGTGTTGGTTGTAGCCATGATGGTCTCAGGACATAGGCAGACAAGGTTCTTTGGGTAAATATGATATCTTTTATTAGACCAACTAAATAGTTGGTAAAATTATTCTTTGCATCTTTCAGGTACAAACACCTGACTCTCCCTCTGCCTGAAGAAGGGTGTTTGTATCCAAAGCTTGCAAAGAACATTTTTTCCAACTATTTAGTTGCTCTAATAAGATATCACATTTACCCAAAGAACCTTGTCAGTCTAAAGAGTAGATGCTTCAAACCAGAGCAGAGACAAGAACTTCCAGTCCGATGTTGTGACCACTAGGGAACAATCTTATACTGGCAGGTAGATGGACTTAGGCCAGGTCTGCACTAAAGATGGGCCACCATAGCATGTTGGCTTACAACAGCCAATACTATTATGTCATTGGAGAGCACACGCACTTGAGTGCCCAGGTTGGTGCCGTGTCTTCAGCCTTTGGGTTGTGCTGGCTATTGCCAAACTGCACCAAGGGTAGGTATCCCAGTGGTACCACCTTCCAATGAAATGCAGTGCAGGGCACTTTTGCAGTGCATTGTGGGATGGTGCTGCAATACCCAGGCAATGGTAGTTACTCAGGGTCAGTGACCTACAATTCTTTTTTTCTTCCTGCTGTGTTTTCCACACTGGGCACGTCTACATGAAATACTAAAAGTGCAGTAGACTGATTCTATTGTGCATTACAGTGAAAACTGCTAATGCAGAGTAGAATTAGTCTTCTGAACATTAGCTTCACTTAATTGACATGCATTGGTGCTACTGCGTAGTAGTGCTTATTACTGTGTATTTAGTGCCTGTTCAGGTATTAAACTTAATGTGCAGTAATTACAGCGCATTGATACATGTGTAGACATGCCCACTGTTGTTTGACATCCCTGAGTTCCTTGTGTTCTTCTTCCTTTACCACTAGCCAGGCTCTTGCACAGGTGACCAGAGCTTGTGCAGTGTTCTACAGATGGGCCACACCATTCTTTTATAGGTGCATAATAATAGAATTGAAAGAGGTAGTTAGCCATGTTAGTCTGAAGTCATGCAGAAGGCAGGGTACATTTTCACCTCATGGATGATCTAAGTAATAACTAAATAATTTAGCTGACCACTATTGCTGTAATAGCTGGGACATGGTAGCTAAGTGGTTAAGGAGTCTTGATACATCTCCAGAGGCATGAGTTCAAGCAGGCACCTGGTCATTCAGGCTGGAGAATCAAAGGCAACCAGACATGTTGCTAACCACTTCACTACTGTGTGTGCCACCGGCTACAGAAGCTAACATGCTTCTAGACTTGGGTGGATCTTTGACATTTTTTACTATTGTGGCAACTGGTGGTTGGATGCAGATGACATGAGACTTTTGGAGGAGAATGAATGAATAATTAAGATTGTCCAACAAACATTTTTCCAGCTTACCTGTGTATGAGTTTTAGGATCAGTTTCCTTCATCCTAGGCAGGAAAATTTGATTCACCTCTCTCTGAGCTAGAAGGGGAATGAACAATCATGTGGGAGTGAGCGTTAATGAGACCTTCCAAATACCTTGTTCTGTTGTCCCAAAGGGGCCTGCTTGGAATCTTCTTTCATTAAAAGACATTTCCCAAATTTGGCAGTAACTGATGGCAAGCTATTTCCCTTCAGGATTTTTTTTTTTTTTTGCCAAGCAGGGAATTATATTAACAATTCTAAAACTTTATTCATGCATCTTAAATGCCTTGGAGGCAGTTAGAGGTCAGCACTAGTCCTATTATCATTGGGTATAAATTGCCTTGTAACTGTAACAGTGATAATTCAAGAATCACATACGAGAATTCCCCAAACCTCCTGACAACAGGAGTCAGTGCAATGTAGTAGATGTATTCAGACTTCAGAGACAAGATCTTCTTGTTTCTCATCAAAGTTGCTTTCCCATTCTGTGCCTCAGTTTCCCCATTTGAAAAAAATAATTCACTTGACCACGCCTGGCTGTTCTGAGGACAGATCAATGACATTTCACACAAACATTAAGTATTAGAAATACTAAGAAATTACTAAGTATCATTATTGTTACTGTTTCATCCATTAACTTGCTGCAACCTAAATTACATAACAAAACTCTGCTAGAGGAAGAATGCTTGAGATAGCAATTTCTTACTGTTGTAAAGACAAGCTCCAGAGAAGCAAATCCCTACTTGGTAGCAGAGGCTCCTTGAGGTAGGCTTAGGCTCTCCAAATTTGAATTGGAAACTAAATAGTTCACATTAAGCTGCACCTGTTAGGTTCAAGTCAGTGTAAATTTGGAGTGCTTTGGCTTAAGTTACTGTGGTTACCTGAACTTTTGATTCCAAACCTAGATCAATAAGAACTTGCATCAGGGCTGAAACTGGGCCCTGAGGCCTGCTTCTCCATGGCCTTGCTCCTTTGCTGTTCTCATTTATGCTGGCACTTTGTACCTGGATTGCACATACATATATGATAACACAAAGGGAAGGCAGAGATACACTGGTAGCAGTCTTTGGTTCTGTTGGCATGTCAGCTTTTTTAAACAAATCAGTCCACAGTTCTGAGTGGGAATTCATCTCCTGCCCAACACATGGGTGAGTCAGCAAGCTCTTTTCTGAGGATAATGAATTATCTACAGAATTTAAGTTTTAGTTTAATAAGAACTGGTTTCTCTCCTTTCAGGTTGTGAAGAAAATCCCTTGAAGATATAGAGTGGCAGTGATTAGGGTAATCAAATATCTAGGCATGGGGGACATGCTGATCTTGACATCTGCCACTAGATAATCTACTTTCTACTACTTGCAGCTTTTAAAGTATCCAGCTTATAAATATTGAACAGAAATGCTAACGTGAGATGCACAGTAAGAGCTGGGAATGATGTGGATTTTGAAGTGTGGAAGACAGAAGTTTGGGTGCCCCTATACTGTACATATTTAAGTTTATACTGTTGACACCTTTGCTAGAAAGGATGGAAAGTCAGCAAAATGGTTTACTTTTAGTCTAATTATGCAACTACCTCGCGGGAAGGTTTTTATATGGCACAAATCTGGAATAGTGAAGAGAGTATAGGCTTGGCCTCAAAGATTAAGTGTGTTGCACTCTAGGTAACCTGTAAAGTTGTCACAGTCACCTGTCCTGGACAATGTAAAATTGTTCTGCCCTGAGTCACAGATCCCTGGATTGCTTTTAAAGTCTGTGTAACATCAGTATTTTGGCAATGCAGCACCACAATACATGGCAAAGGTCTTCATTAACCCGCTGCATTAAGACACCTTGGCACTGTGATTCTTGGTCCTAACAGCATGCCAGCAAACAGTGACTCCGTGATGGTACCATGCTGACATCTGACACACGAGGACATCCGGGTGAGCCTGGGTGATTGCATTTCACCAGCATGTCAGCGAACGACTTGCACGTGATAACCTCATGCCACCGTGCCAGGATTGCGCCTGCTGCTATTGCCCACGAGAATGCAACGCCAGATCCCAACGCTGCAGTTGGTGCCCTTGTGCCAGTGCCCAGCAGCTCCATGCCATGACATCATGCAATGCTGCAAGTCTGTGCAATGATGTCGGGCTCTGTCTGATGAGGTTTTAAAGCAGTTGACGTCGTCTGCACCGCTGGTATTTGGGCAGGTAGCAAATCCGAGAGCAGGGCTCGCTCCTTACCCCCCGCGCGCTCCCCGGGGACGCATTCCAGCAAGGTCACTCAACCTCCCCTTGGCCTGAAACGACTGCAAGGCCAAAAGCGCCCTAGCCCCGCCTCTGAGGCCTGCTCTACGTTTCCCGGCTGGGGCGCCTATTGTGCCACGATCCCTAAAGTGGATGGACTGAACCATTCCACACCCTCTGGGGGGAGAGCCAGCAGACGTAAATCACGAGGACAACTCCCGTTCCCTCTTTCGGGTGCCTGACTGGGCTGGGCTGGGCCATACGGCTCGTCACAGGCAGGGCGGGACGAGCCGGGCCCGGCGCAGCGGAGGCAGGCTCCTGCTTCTTTCCCCCGTCCCGGAGTGGTAGCACCCGAGGTGGGAAAGGCTGCGCATGCGCAGTGCGGGCGGCAGAGCCCGGACGGACGTTGAGAGAACGAGGAGGAAGGAGAGAAAATGGCGTCGACGGGTGAGCGCCGGGGCCGGGCCGGGGCGGCGGGGCCGGGCCAGGCCAGGCCAGGAGAACCCAGGGCAGCCCCGGAGCGCGCCCGCGCGGCGGAGCCGTCCCGCTGCCGGCGGGGCGAGGCGAGGCCGAGCGCGGGACAGAGGCCGCGGCCCCGCCCGAGCGCCCCCCCCTTCCCCCGGTACCGGCCCCCTCCCCCCCGGCGCCGGGGGCGGTTCTGGAAGGTTCCGCGGCGCGGGGGGGCGGACCGGGGTCGCGGGGAGGCCGGCCAGCCGGCCGGCCCCATTGTGTAACGTGCGGCGGGTCTGGCCCGGCCCGGCCACGCGGCCTCCGCAGGGACAGGCCATGCCGTGGCCGCGCCCTCCCGTGCGGGGGTGACCGGGCCGGGCGGGCGGGCGCAGATCTGCTTCGGGGCCGGGGCGCGCCCCCTCCCTTCCCGCCCGCCGTCGCGCCTGGGCTCGGGCGCGGGTCACCTGACCGTCCCCCCGCAGCTCCCCCGCCCCCCGCGGTTGCAGGCCTGTGGCCGCTGCTCGGATGCCTCGGGCGGCGCCTGCCCCGCTGCATCGGGAGCCGCCGGGGCCTGCAGGCAAGGGCTCCCACCCGGGCGGGGGAAAGGGAGCCGTGGGCCCCGTGAGGTTTTGTCTCGCTGGAGCCGAGAGCTCTGGGCAGGGCTGCGCTGGGCACCGAGCTCCAGGCAGGTGCGGTGGTAAGAACAACCCCAGGACGGCAGCAGCTCAGCCTGTGGAAGTGCAGGGGCAGATGCTGCTCTGGTCCCCACGGCCCGGGGTCGGTGGTGCTCGCTGTACGACTTCATCGGAGAGGGTCCAGGAGTTGGTCCAGTTACAGCTTATCTTTTGCTGCCTCTCTGGTGCTCTTTAAGTCGTCTCTGCATTAACATCCCTTTGTGTAATTATTAGGACTGCTAGGACCAGCACTACTTTGGCAGCTTCCCTCTGCAGGTTCAGGCTTTAGTAATATCTACTAATTCATCCTGGCTGGCTGTTACATTTTCATTGGACAAAAAGAAAATTATGTCTAATAAGTTACGTGTTGAAATGAGGTTTATAATGCTGCTTTTTCCTTCCTGCCTTAAAATTGTCCTTAATGTGTTCTGATCCTTGCTCCTTTTCCAATACAGGGGAGCAATTGGCATTAAATAGTTAAAATTCCAACTTTTGAATACAGCTGAATTTTTTTTCTCTTGCAAGAGTTGGGATATACATATACAAATAATTACAGTTCCATTTAAGCAAAAATACAGGCTGAATAACTGTTAGTCTGATGTGATTACATGACAGAAATCTTGTGCAGCGTACACCTTTGAAAATAGGGTTGGCATGTCAGCAACCTTTAATCAGTGTATGATGTTGCTGGGATCACAGAAGAAGTAGGATTAAGTGTTTGGTTATATTAAATACTAGACTAATTTTGAGTTCTTTTATTGAAATTCACATACCAAAATGGAGGAACCTTGTTTCCCCTCCCCCCACCCCCTCTTTAGCCATGAAATGCATTCAGCATTTCATGCCTGGGCTTTCCTAAGCAAATATGCCTTTGACTGCTGAAGTTCAGGTTATGTACAGGAGTGGTGTAGATGAGAAGATGGAGACTGATGTACATGCTAGGATTCAGTATTTTTTGAAGTGTTTGTAAATCTGCTTTGGACTTGCATGGATCTTAAATGCCTTAGCATGGATCAGGTCGTTACAAGTTTTATCCATACAAGCTGTCTAAACCCTGCTAAAAATGCCTTTCAGTGATGTTGCTTGAATTCAACTTGTAGATGTGTAGTCATAGCAGTGGAAGGGTAAATAGATAATACTTTTCTTTGGAGAAAATCAGTTTGCTTGCTTCAAGCAAGCACCTGGTTATCTTTGACTAGCTACACATGTAACCAGGTTATATTTGTCACAGGGCCTCATGACACAATATAGTTCAGTTATGCAGTGTAGGTAGTAGATTAATTCTGCCCTGGTACCTTAATACAGTTCTGTACCTGGCACCTTTTGATAACATTTGGGAGCTTGATTAACTGCCTAGCTGCACTAACCACAAAGGCAGTATTATGATTCTGTCCCCTAATATGGTTTAAGTATTAATTCAGTAGATTTTTGGCACTAGAAGGACCATTCTGGGAGCTGCTAACTACAAAAATAAAACAAAAACCCAACACACTTTCTTCATTCACCAAAGCTTCTTGTTGCCTCATGACTCATCAGAAAGCCTTAATCTACTGCACTAGTTCACCTTTAATTTGAACATCTCAAGTCTTGCAGTTTTTAAAATTAAGTACTGTAAAGGTGCTTTCAGTGGAGACTCAACATATTTTTCTGCTATTAGAATGGTTTTTCATGTTTTTTTTAAGAATATATTAAGTATTTAGTGGGTTTTTTCCTCCCTGTGTTCATCATGGAACTTCTGGCAGATGTTTTTTCTTTTTGTGGAGAAAATCAATGAAGTGTGGGAGAAGAAAATACAAAATGATGTCAGCCTTCTAAATGGACACAAGTTTTATAAAGTAGGTCAGGCTACTTGGACTATCATGTTAAACGAGAGTTAAAGCTAAACCCAACCAGATTGGATTTTCCCAGAATGAAAAGGACTTTCAAGGAAAGTGTCACTGATTAACGCTACCTTAACTCATAAAATAAATTGTCAGATCTTTTTAAAGGCCTTTTTTTCTACTTAATAAATGAAATTGTTCTTTCTGTGGAGGTGCTGTTGTAGCATACCACCATTGTACTGATAAGCCTTATATAACAGAACAGGAGAGAAGATTCAGGTTCTATTAGAAATAAAAGTTTCAGAGAAGGTTTAGCTAAATTAGTGGTGATTTGTTTGTTTTGACAAGTCCACATGTTCTAGTAAATTGAAAGGGGGAATTAATAAAGGTAGACATGTAACATAATATGCTTATTTAGCTAAATTTTGAAGTCCAAAGAGGTAAAAAAGCAAACTAACAAAAACATAATACCTTGGAGGCTGCTAAAAGGAAGTAAGAGAAAATAAGGAAAAATGAGTATTATTACTGAAGGGTTGTACAATAGATTCTCAAATCTGTATAGAGAGAGGCTGTAATTCCCTCTCTGTTTCTAAGGCCTGGTTCATTACTGTCAGGGTACCTGGTGAAGGTGAGATCAGAATAGTTTCTACTCTGTCTAGTTGTGCCTCTCCCACTGTTCTTGAGATAAACCTGAGATGGCAGAATTGGTGAGTGACCAGTCTCCTCTCAACGTACAACTGTTGGCCATACTTTACATGCTGTTCAGCTACAAGGGCTAGTCTCAGAAGCATTGGGTGTGTTCATTTGTAAGTGAAGAGAGAAGGAAATGGTGATATTTAAAAAAGCAAAAGCAATGCTAGAACATAATAGACTAATTTGTTAGAACTCTAAGGGTCTTCAAACTAACAGCTTTTTTGGTTGTGGTTTACCTCAGATGGTTAGTCTAAAAATAACATTTGGGGGAGACTTCCCTGCCACCTACCCTCTCTAATACAATAGTTTTATTTCCTTCATTTCGATATGAAATACTGTGTAAGCTAGTCAAAAGTTGTATACCGGTAGTTACATCTGCATTTCTCTCCTTCCTCCCCTGAAAATTTGGCCAATGCCTGAGCTCCCAAAACCACTCCCAAGTTGAAGTAGGAGGGACACGAACACCTGTATAATTCAGTCTGCATATGACATGATAGGATGAACAGAAATGACAGCTGTGTTGTTGAAGGTCTTTGACCTCAAGAAATAAGAACTTCTGGTATACAGTACAATTCTGTTTATATAAAAAATTAAACATCTTTGGGGGGGGAGGTTCTGGATCCATGTACATTTCTAATTACAAGAAGCTAGGAAGATGAAGGAATTAAAGCAAATAAATGACGAAATTCTAGGGGCGCACTGATAGAGATTTTGGGGACTAAGATGTGCAGCTGATAAGTCTGTTGTGGACAGGGAAGGGGGAGGGAAGGTGTGATGAGGGAGTGGGGCTGGGTCAGACACTGCCCAGATCAGGCGGGGCATGGGACGGAGCCACGGCTTGTGTGGGGAGCAGCTCCTGCTGCTGTGTGCACCCCTGAAGGGCATGGGCCCTGGATCTGCGCAGGGTGGGGGTCACAGGGTAGGTTGCAGCTGCAGGCTAGGGCTAGGGCTGCGCCAGGCTCTTTCCAGCGTGTGGGGGCTGTGCTCAGAGCTGCGGGGCCACACTCTGGGCTATGTTTCCGGCACCTGGGCAGCAGTGGCGCTGCAAGGAGGGCTACAGGGGTGCTGCAGTCACCCCAAATTTCACTGTAGCCCCCTCCCAGCGCCACTGCCTGTCCTGAGCATAGCTCCCATGGGCTGGGAGCACAGCCCCAGCCCATAGCTGCAGCCCACCCCACCCTGCACTCCCCAGACAAGCCATGGCTCCATTCTGTGCCCCGCTTCAGCTGGGCAGCTGGTGCCACACTTCCTCCCTCACTGCAGGAGCCTTGATCTGCCCTGTCACACCCCTTCCCTCCACCCCTCCCCATCCACTACAACAGACTTACCAGCTACATGCTGCCTGGCTCTGCTCCTCACTGCCTGCATGCTGCGCTGCGACTGCTCTCCTGCACAGGTGCTTATCTGCCAAATGATCGGCCTCATCAGGGCGATTTCCAGTACAATCAATTTTCTTTATATTGGTGCTGATCTGCTATTGAACCAGTGCATCAGTGCACTTCTACTAAATTCTTCAGAAAGTTTCCAACCAGATTCCTTGAATTTTTAGACTTTTGTTTTCTTGCTTAGGTTAACTAACCCTGTTGTACTGTCAGAATTTTTGCAAAGGAAGGTGGCACAACATCTAGTCCCAAACTTTTCAACTAAATTAAATCTAATGGCTTGAGTAGGTATGGTAAACCTAGGGGACATAGACACACAATTTGAACAATCCGTCTCTTTTTGTATTCTTTTATGCACACTGTACTGAATCTGGGAAGCATTTGGAAGTGGTAATTAGTTTGGCAAGTGTGTGACTTCTCCTATTGCCATTTGCCTTAGATGCATTTGTAAATTATTTTCAGTTCTCTTTCAAACAAATGTTCATTTGAAGCTGTGATCCATAATCATCTCAAATATAGCTTTGTAATTACCATATGGGTATATATTTTTCATCCCTATAAGCAGGGTATATAAATACAGATTATGACTTTTGCTCATATTTTCTAAATTTCAGATTCTCTAGATCAGAGCATTGACTTTGATCTGGGCTCTAGAGAGAAAAATCTGGACATATACTGCCAGTTGAATGTCTTGAAATTTGTAATTTTCCAGTGATTCACTTTAGGCCATTCAAGTCAAAATACAAGGAGCAGACAGTGTGTTTTAACATTGCCATCTTGAATAGTCTCCTAAAACTATTTTCATGTGTCAAATAGATAGAATGTTTCTTTTCTTTAAGAAACAAAATCCCTACTACTATGCTGCCACTCTTGCCAATTGACAGTTACGTTAAGGTGGGATCTTCTAAAAACTGCTGCAGCAAAGTTCAGGTAATAAAGGAAGAAGTTTTTATTTTGAACCCAAATGCTAAAAACCGTATTTACCTAAAGTACATATTAAACTCTGATTTCAGACAGTTTGTAGTGGCTTTCCTTTTCCAAGCAGCTAGAAGGAATTCTGGCAATTACACTCTTTATTAATGTTCCATCAACATTTTTTTTCCTCTCCTACAGATTATAGTACCTATAGCCAAGCTGCAGCCCAGCAGGGGTAAGTAAAATTGTGGTCTTGTTATTTATGTTTTTAAAAGAGCTTAAGCTATCTTCCTCTTTAGAGAATTGTATAATCACTGTGTTGTATTTCTCAACTCACATATGTGAGTTGATCCCAGTGCTTTCTTTAAATTGGATAATGTAATGTAAAATTCTACAAACTATAACAAGAATGCTTTAGGAATACTGAAACTGTCTTTTGCATAATGTATGTATTAAGAGTGGCTGCATGTATGTAGAGTGGCTGCATTTATAAATTTCATTATGTTCATTTTACAGCTACAGCGCATATGCAGCTCAACCAGCTCAAGGATATGCACAGACCACCCAGGTAAATTAAGAGAATTTTCTAACTGCTACAGAGTCCAGCGTCTTCTAGTAAATTGGGGGTGTTGAAAATGTGGCCCATGGATCAGAACCAGCCTGCAGAGCCCTGTTGTCTGGTCCCTGGTGCTGCCCCTGTGTCTGAGATGACCCTCAGGCTGCCAGAGGGACCCAGCGCATAGGGCGTGACACACAACACCCATAATGCTTGCAGGCCTTCCACCCCCTGGCTCATAGTCCTGGGAAGAAGAGGGTGGGGTGGTACAATGTGTACTGAATCTGGTGTGAGGAAGGAAGCAGGGGAGTCCATGGGCCTGCCAGATGAGTTTCACACCCCTGCAATAAACTAATCAGAAACTTACAGGGCATAAAACAACCAGTGAAAAACACTTTCTAATGTCAAAATACATCTTCAGAAATTTTCCTGATGGCAGTTCAGTTTCAACCTCAAAATCATTCTCTGAACCTGTTTCTTGTTAAGTGTTTCTAGCTTAAGATTGCTGTATCTGAGGGAATCAAGACAAGATTATTATTGGTTTACATTTGACAGTTTCTCCTGTTCGTGGATGTTTGACTTGGCAATGCAGAAGAGAGAAACCTGTTAAAGTAGGATGATGTATATTTGCAAAATGCTAGCAGTTAGTGGATAAAGTAAGAAAAAAGAATAGACTGTAGGTGAAGGTATTGTTCCTAGAGCTATTACATTTTCAGTAGGCTAAGATTTTAAGTTGAGGGTATTCTTTAAAAGGCAGTTTAAAGTGTTTAAAGGAATCTGTCTGTAGACACAAATTCCAAAGCAATTTTAAAGATAAACAAAGTTTTCTTCTAAAAATACAGTTTACAAATTTACAAATCTTTTTTCTGCTGGCATCACTTTCCAGGGAGGGGCATACCACACCCAATCCACCAAGGTAGTTCGGTGCCTATTTCTCATTGATTTCACAAAGTGTCAGAGAACTAAATTCCTTTCTGAATTTGGGCCTGATGCTTGTCTTCACTACATTGTTAGCTCCAACTAGAACTCAAATATTGCCCTAGCTCATCACCTAGCCACACTTGTCAATTACCGCTTCAAGTTAAATGGTATTTTTAGCTTTTAGTTAGTTGGACCATGGCACAGGTCTGGATTTGCTTAAAACCCAGGCTAGTACAGGTTTCCCTGGCTTTATGCAGGTTCTGTATGTGTGAATTTGCTCTTATGCAATGACCCTTTTATACCAAAAATGTGTTATATGCAAGGTAAGTTCACTCTTATGTGATCTGTGTGCTGGAATGGAAGCCTGCAGTCAGCTGGTTTGTGCAGTTTATTATGGGAGTGACAACTTAGGTGGAGGAAGACAAAATTATTTGGGGGGCTGAGCTGGGTGGTGGTGCCCAGGCTGGGCTGGGAGCCATAAAGCTGCCTGGCAGCAGCGCCTATGGCCACCACTCAAGGCAGCTGGTGCCCGTACTTCTGGAGCTGCAGCTGCCCTGGGAGCAGTACGATACCACATCAGTACAATTGTGGCGTCAGTACAGTCGAGGTCTTGGAACACATCCCTGTTTGTTACATTGTAAAGTGGGTTCCCTTGATGCAAATTTGAGTTATGTGCCATTTTTCCAGGAATGCATGTACAGCATAAAGCGAGGGAAACCTGTAATATAATAGGGATACAGTCATTTAGTTTTAATTCCTAAGATGCTGGTCCTGTCATTCAGTGATGTTAATTAAATCTCTTTGTAGCTGGAGTGGTGTTCTGTAGCCATTATGATTAGTTTACTTCGGTAGTGGAGTAACAAGCCCTTGAGGCTTGTTTACACTCAAAGTTTATTTGGTTTAAGATAAAGCTTGGTAGCTATTCCTGAACAGATCCACGTGACAGTGCTGCTTTTTTAGAATAAGCATGCCTGCATATGGAGTCTTTCAGAACTAGCTGTTTCGGAATAACTTTGTATGTAGACAAGCTCTTCAGTGGTTTTGAAAATACAATTTTTGATATAGTACAGAGTCCAGAGAGTCAGTTAACAGGTAGGTTTTTTGTTAACAAAACAATCAGCCCACCTTTCAGTTTGCTTATAGGCAAGTCCTCTGTGTGTTGTTTATTTACTAATGCTTTGGGGTTTTAAAACAGTACCATAACAATATCACATCTTGATTTCTTGGCTTTTTTTAAATATTTGCTGTACAGTACAGTAACTAAAGTATTGCTTTCAGCACTTCATGCTATAATATTTGATTATCTAGAAAAAATGATTCATCAGAATGATGGTGATGCTAATTATTCTGAATAGTCAATGTACTGTTGTACCAAAGTATGGAAGTAGACATATGTCTGGGGAAGTTCTGGCCTCTGTATGAAAATATACAAAACTAATTTATTAGTATATTGAAAACCTAAATAATGTTGCACTCAATAATTAAGCAGTTTTGAAGTGACCCAGATTTTATTTCGCAATGTTAGTATTAGAAGTATAGTTTAATCCTGCTGTAAATGCTTATTTTCCTGTATAACTTTAAACACGTGAATACTCCTATCGTAATTAGTGGGATTATTCATGTGAATAGCATTATGATCCCATTAAAGTGCTTGAGGGATCAAGACCTTAAATTTCAATGTTCTGCTTTACATGAAGAGTGGTTATAAAGAGGATTGAGATGGGTTGTTCTCTGTAGCCACAGAGGATGGGAGAAAGAGCAGTTGGTCTTAAACAACAGTACAGGAAACTAAGGTTAGATATTAAGAAGAGCTTTCTTATTCTGAGGGTGGCTGAGCATTGGAACGGGTTACTCCAGGGTTTCTCAGACGTTGCGATACCACGACCCTAGGTGCTGGATGGTGGGGGATGGGGAGTTCACACTTGGCAGCCACCACCTTCTGAAACTCTGTGTTGCTGTCGCTGTGCACCACTTCCCTGCTCTGCCACATGTACCCCTGGGAAGTTGCTCACAACTCCCCAGGGGGTTGCAGCTCGCAGTTTGAGAATCCCTGGGTTACTCCAAGAGGCTGTGGAATATTCATGCTTGGAAGTTTTTGTTTCTAAGAGCAGGTCAAACAGACACCCAACAGAGTTAGGATCATGCCTGACAAAACTATTTTAAGCAGGGGGTTGCAGTAGATGACCTCCTGAAAGTAGACTTTCCCACTCTGTACTTTTTCTATGATTCTGTGTGAATTTGCTAAATACAAATGAATCTGCTAGTCATGGCATTTAAAGACAGTATTTATAAATTAATTATACATGTTAATTTAAAACTGCTGGGACTTTGCAAAGCCTCAACTTGACTAAAAAATAAAAAAATTAAAATGTTGGATGACTGTTAAGGCACTTCATACTGCTCCATGTTTTAGTTCGTCTCGTTTAAGTTTTGTCTGTATACATCTCTGTAATAAAATAGTGATCTCAGCACTTTATTAAATTCATGTAATCTTTGAGCAGACCTATGGGCAACAGAGTTATGGAACTTATGGACAACCGACTGATGTCAACTACACACAGGCTCAGACAACTGCAACATACGGGCAGACTGCGTATGCAACTTCTTATGGGCAGCCTCCAACTGGTAAGAGCCATGCTACTGTTGCAAAACTTTTATTTTACTGGGGAAATCTTAAAAGTCTTTCTTATCTGTGTTGGAGCTTTCTGGCCTACGCAATATTGAATAGATTTGGGCAACTGTGATGTGGATACGGTGTTCTTTTGATAAACTTTTTATTTATGGAGCTGTTGTTTAAAATTATGCCAAGATGTGGGTGGGGTAAATACCAGGAGTAAATGTACCCATTTATTTTGTCATGGAATATTTGGATGCTGGTTCATGCTGTGGAACTAGGTATAACTACAGAATGTACTTTATGGAAGGGGGAAAAAAGTTGATACTGAAAATGTGTACTCTGGGCATCTTTTGCCGTCATGGAGAACCTTCCTAAACTCTTCAGTTACTTGAAATTCAAATTAGTTAAAGTGACTGTTTTCCTGTTCTGATAGTATACCCTCTACTTTTTGTCTTGTGCTTTCCACAGTAGAAGGGACCAGTACAGGTTTGACTATCCTGCTCAATCTTGCATGGAAAATGCTGTTTCATTCCGTCTAACCTTCTGATGTTAACCCTTTAGGTGTTTTCATTTGTTTTAGCCTAAAAGCTTATAACATTACAATAAATGTACAGTGCTATTCAAAATTTGCTAGTGTTCCTTGTCTGTATAATGAGTATCTTTCATAAACTCCTCTGAGTGACATGCTTTATGAATAAAGCTGTACCATGATGCTTCGGGTGAATATGTCTTGCATTTACCATTTCCTAAAGGGTAAACAGCATGATTAGACACGTTCAGATGTATCGACCACCACCTTTGCATGTTCCATGTTATGTCTCTGGGTTTCTGATTCAGATGCATACCTGACATCTTCATAAATGCTCTGTAAATGATTTTGACTTGTGCTCTTTAACTGGAGCTCATTCATAAAAATGTCTTGATGTTTTGAGAAAAATAACTCCCCTGGAGAAACTGGATGCATCATTAAACTGTATTCTGCTATATTTGGTTTGAACCAGGCAAGAGTCCATGAAAATAATTTAGTTCTACTTTTAGCCAAGTCACATTCTGTCTGGGGTTTTACATGGGTCATCTTTTCTTCATTAAAAATAAACATAATTGAAGTGGAAGGTCCTTGAAGGTTCCTTAGTAATATTGATACAAGAATAGACAAAGCATACCTGTGTAATATCTGGCTGTAGAGTCTACTGGTGGATTTTCACAAAGAAAAGTGTGGAGAAAAAAATTACCCCATAATGCCCGTATTCGAGTAATTACCTAATGGTTCTGTCTTTGCATATGGAGGAGGTCTCTTCTTGACAGCAATCTTATTTTCTGAAGAATGGGAACCAATAGCCTTTAACCGTAGTAACTGCAGTTTCTTTAGGAGTATAAAATTGTTCTGTCCTCTAAAGTAGTTCAAGATTAGAAATTAATAGGGGCAGGGACAGTAATCATGAAAGGGAAGATCATGTAGCAGGTTAAAGTATGAGTTTTACCATGATCTGTATGGTACCCATTCTTGTCCTTATCCATGGCAGAGCTGCTTATATGCTGCGCCAAATTCCTTTTCCATATGTTTTTTTCCAAACTACACCATCCTTCCTTAGGAGTGTGTGCTGTGCAGATGTAAAGGGGTAGAGCAAGAAAGGAGCCTAGTTCAAAGCCTGTCAGCCTTTTACTCTTGGCTTTGTTTACCAGTGAGATTCTACCTAGTTTTTAATATTAAAATTTCCATGCTGTTGGGGACATAAACTTTAATACCTTAAAAAGGATCAATGGTAAACTTAACAATTTTCATAATTAAATTTTAGTTTATCATTCTCTAGGAACTAACTGGCTTTTTATTTTAAGCACTGCACTGTATAGCTGAGTAAGTGCAACAATTTTTTACAATTTAATTAAAGTGGCTGTAAGTTGCTATGGCAGTTAAAGCCTCTGAAGGAAAACCTACCACATCCTAGAAATAGCTTGATGTTGAGGCCTACAGAAGTAGCAGAGCCAGTTCTTCCACTACTTTGGCCCAGAATAAGGCTGCTTTAACCTGTCTTGGGCTTCCATTGAACCTCATGCAGTCTTCCCTCTGATGCTACATAGCTGTCTGTTGATGCCTATTTGCACCTTGGTACATAACTGAGGTAATGCTATTAAACTTTTTCTGTGTTGTCATTCCATTTTTGATAGCATAAAGAACAGAGGGGGGGTTATGACCATGTTTGAAACCCTTAGAGAGCAGATTAATGGATTAATCAGCAAGATCATAGCTAGTTCCTTAATAATCTTGGTAAATACACATGAATTAATGTGCATCAAAAATAAGCAAATAGATCCGTCATTAAATATTTGACACACATTAATAGAAATGCTCCTATTGTTTAGAATGAATGTGTATAATTTAAAATACTCAAAGACAAATCTTTAGTAACCAAATTACTGCCATTAAGTAATCCTATTCTCTTGATTGTTCAGTGTTAACATTTCAACAGTTAATTTACCTGTGGTTAGGTTCATAGCCTACTACAATGTAGAGTAACTCATTATACAAAAATAGAATGGGGGGTGAACAAAATGTTCTACATCTTGATTCTTACTGGTGATAAATCTGCTTAGCCAACAGGCACTGCCAGCATACAAATGCCATGGTAGCTCATAACACTGTTTAGAGACAGTTGTTTGAAAATTGCCATCAGCTGAAGAGAAATCAGTTATTTCAGAATAAAGTAATTATTCTTGTTGAATTGAATTTGAGGACCAAATCTTGCACACCTCTTCTCATACAGAATTCATTTAGCCTTTGGTAAGGGTTTTGCTTCCATCTTTTTGAAAGGAAACTGAACCAGTTAAGGAATAACCTGAACTGGATTTTCTGAATTAGATTGTCGGTGTTCTTAAATTGAATGATATAGTGAGGAAAAAAGGTAAAAGAGCCTCTGAATATTTTAGGTAAGTGGGGGTTAAATGATTTAAATTTCCCCAAGAAATGGAACTTATATGTTTAAAAATACAGTTCTCTTTGCTTTTTCTAAACTTGAATATTGTTCTGGTGATAATACAACTTATACCAATGAGATCCTAAATCATTTTACTTTTACCTATGCAGATTTAAATATTAATAGTACTTCTACAGCCAATGTGCCAAGGCTGGATTTCACAAATGTTAAAGTTCATGGTTTTTTCATATTGCTGGAGTGAAACACTGTGCTGGTCTTTAGCATTCTGAAAGCTGTGCTGTCTGCTTTTGGTCTGAGGTGCAGTATTGTCATCAGTTGTATCAAGGAAAAGATAGTCAGCTATAACCCCCTGTCCTGCAGCAGGTTCCACATGTATGTAGCCTTAGGACCAGCGTTCTTTGTTTTTGTTGCAGGTTTCACCTTTGGTCATTAGGAATTGCAGTGAGTGCCAAGGGCTTAGTTGAAATTAGGGTTCTTCTAACTTTAGATTTCTGCCAGTGCATATGAAATCTTGTAGCTCACCTAAACTATCATAAAGGCAATTCCATTTGTGTTAAAATTGCGGGAATGTGTACAACACTAAAAAT
Organism: Alligator mississippiensis; assembly: GCF_030867095.1. NCBI lineage: Eukaryota > Metazoa > Chordata > Crocodylia > Alligatoridae > Alligator > Alligator mississippiensis. Next base: position 26,374,082 of record NC_081833.1, read on the forward strand.
GTGTTTTATTTTTACATCCTTAAATGCCACCCCCTTAAATTTTTTTCCTCACACTTACGCTCTAGAACATAGATTGGTTGTTCACAGGCCACCTAGACAAAAATGAATGATGAGAATATTATGAAAATCAAATGTTATTGCTATTTGCTTCAGTTCTTTTCCTAGAGGAAGGGAGAATACATACTCACTCTTTGGCATTTCTAGTTTGACTGAATTCTGACACAACTGCCATTCAGAATGCTGGGATCCATGTGGAAGAATTGAACTTGAGTTGGGTACTACAGTAATACTCAGAATGCTGAACTGAAGTTGGTTTTATACCTTGGTTTTACAGCTCCTCTGAAATGTGCTGTGAGGTAGCTTCCTTTTTCAATTCTTTCTCTTTAAATCCTATGTCATGAGCTAGGTAGGCAAGGACTTTGTCACAGGTCACTCATGTAGCACAGCAAGCAGTGGAAGCAACTTTATGCATTCTGAAAACTCTTGAGCATGAAAGAGAAGTTAGATGCTAACTTGTAATCTTTTCTGTATTGAAGATAATTTCCGCTTTGAAAATGAAGGAGTTAGAAACAAGGAGTGGGGGGGGAACACTATATGTAATTACAAGGAAGAATACATCGCAAGTATTTTAAGTACAGTAAAATAAGTTTCCTCTTTACTTGTTAATTTTTAATTGATGCAAAGTAGGCTTGAGATAATGGTCTGCTGTTAGCTAGTAGTGGAAATCAGTGAACTTTTCTGTAGGAGCTTAAAGCCCTTTATAGTTTTGGAATCAATCAGCTCTTGCTAACCAAATTATTTTTAAACTGTAGGATTTGGCATATTAAATGACTAGGTTAAACTTACATTATTTAAAAAGTTGTTTAATACAACTATTTGTTTGAAGAATTAGAATGAAATGACAAAACAGAGTCAGCTCTATCATATGACCAGTCTGAGCTGGAAAAATCAATAAAATAACATTGTTTTGATATACGCACTCAGTGAGTAAGAGAGAGACTATTTCTGAAAAAAACTTTCAAATATTTATTTACATTGAACAAACAAAGGTATATTAAATTGTTGAAGTCTTTCTATAGCTTAAATGGAAGTGGATTAAAGAAGGAGAAACAATCTGATTTCTTATGTTTCATGTGTGAGGTACCCCTTCTCTCTAAAGTAGTAAATGCAGAACAAAAGCATGCACTCTTTCCCTTGCAAGCATATGTAGTTTTTTACATGAATAGGACTTTAAAAGATGACCTATGAAGGACTTGCTTAAAAGCCAGAGTTCTGCCTTTTTCTGTTTTAAGAAAGTCTGAAAGGGTGAAACTGATTCAAATTTGTATAACTGCTTAAGGATTTTCATTATTTGGGGGGGGGAGGGGGAGAGGTTGGCAGGAGGAGAGAGAAAGGGGTCATATGTTTTATTTTGTATACTTTAGAGTAAACTCAGTAATGTCATCTGCTCTTCCCTGTTTTGGAAAACTTTCTGCATGTTTCAGCTTTTGTTTTTGGGGTTGTTTTTTTTTTTCAATTAGTCATTAAAATTAAGTAACTGAAGTAGTCTTTCAATATGGACTAAAGTTACTCATTACTCCTTTCATTCTGTTGATACTTGTGATCTCCTGCCATTACTTCTCTAGCCTTCAGCCAGAGCTGAAAGAATAGGCTGGAATTTGCAGTCTTAAAGCAAAGAGAAGAAAAAAATGGTAAAAACCAATGCTTGGAAGCAAAAAAAAAAAAAAAAAAAAAGGCCCTCACATGCCAGAAAGAAGCAAAGAGGAGGACAAAACTAAATTTTTCAGATTGTGTATTGCTCATTTTAAATTAAATTAAAATCAGTGACTTTGTAAGCTCCAAATAAGAATCGTGAGCAACAGTAAAACTGTTTGAAATGTGAAAGCTATAACTCAACTGTCAGTCTGACCAAGCTACTATTTATCTAGGTTATACTACCCCAACTGCCCCTCCAGCTTATAGCCAGCCTGTCCAGGGATATGGCACAGCTGCCTATGATGCTACAACAGCTACAGTTACCACCACCCAGGCTTCTTATGCAGCACAGTCCCCTTATGGCACCCAGCCTGCCTACCCAGCCTATGGGCAGCAGCCAGCAACATCCGCACCTGCAAGGTAATGTTGTCTTTCTTCTTAAATAAGATTCATTTTCCTTACCTATTGTTAAGAGCCCTTTTTCGGTCGATTAAAGAGCAACAACAGATATGCTTGAATCCACTGCTCTTTCTCAAAATCAAAGATGGGAAGTGTTGCTGTGTTTTTTATCCTATTTTGTAGGGCCTAGGGTTTTTCTCTCCAGTGTAGTGAATCAGTGATATTGCCAGTTGTGACAGGAAGTACTAGTGATGAACAAAACAGTTCATTTGGCTGGAAGTAAAGTACAGAAAATTAACTTTTGTCTAGTCATTGAGTTAAAGGGTTACTTAAAATAGTGTTACCTAACATGCCCTTGTGCTTGGATTTTGGAACAGGTAGGTACATGGATGACTTCAGATGTAGAATGTATACAGCATGTCTGACTTATGCTGATACCAAGCCTTTTACTTAATTGATTATTCAGTATATAAGAAAGGTTTATTGGAGGGAGGGAAGGAGGGACTGGCATTTAAAAATAGGGTGTAGGGCAGTAAATTACAAATAGTTTAGTCATTTATAGAAATTAAACTATTTTGTTTAGTAAGTACTTCAACAGATTTTGATGTGAAAGCCAAAAGCTTATGTCTACCCAAGGCGACCTTTAGGTCAAATTTATCAAGTAGAGTTTAGTGTTCTCAAATAGAATTAGTATTCTAAAGCATGTTTGAGGGATTATCTGCATCCTTATTGCAAGAAGAATTGTGGCAGAGATGTGCCTTTGATACAAGATAACTCATTATCGCTCAATTTTTCCCTTAGACCCCAGGATGGCAGCAAGCCAGTGGAAACTAGCCAGCCTCAGTCAAGTACAGCAGGCTACAGCCAGCCCAGCCTAGGATACGGACAGAGTAACTACAGTTATCCTCAGGTGCCTGGCAGTTACCCTATGCAGCCAGTCACTGCACCTCCATCCTATCCTCCTACAAGGTAACTTCTCCAGAAAACTAGATTTATTAATGCTGGATTTGGAGCATAAAACATGGGTAAATCCTTGTGCTGTTGGTTTTTGTGAGTTTGTTTTTTTAAGGAACTTCCCTAGTTTGCAGAGATGTAAAATGTGTTGTGCTTTAATTGCTTGCTTTTTAAAACTCTTCTTGACACACTTGCAAGAGATTATCCCCTTTGGCCAGTTTTTACTTTCTGGGTCAAAGAGGGAGGAAAAACACGATTGTGATGGAGTAAGTCCCTGTTGAAGGAGGCATATCTTTAAAGGCAGGCATGGCATAATATTTAAAGGTGAATATTTCTTTAATGTGAAAGCTACTCATTAACCTGTAACATGTTGTTGCTGCCTAATATTTTGAGTCTTGAAGAAGGAATAGTTTAGGTTCTGATCCCTTCACTCCTTTGCAGTGTTAGCTTTTGATTTTGTTTAAAAAAAAAAAGAAAAAGAAGAAGAATTATCTGTTGAATTGTTGATCCTGAAATGTAAAATGGGCATTGTTTTTTAAATTATTTGGTGTGTTAGAAAAAACTGAAAGCAAGTCTGGTTTATTTTGTAGGAAACATCCATGAAATAACAAATAATTATTCTTCTTGTGTTTAAAAGTTGGTGAAATAAACTATTGGTTGAAATTTAATCTGGCATACATCTATAATCTTCTGTGGTGCTAAAATCCTATACTGGCAATGTCTGTTTTCAGACATTTACCTGAATTTATTTATATATATATTTTGCTAGGAAAACACCCTTCATCTTTACTCACTCCTCCCACCCCCAGTGATTTATATTTACCTCTTTCTAGTGCCATAAAGAACAAGGGACCATACTAAAAAAACTTTAGCAACCCAGTTTGGATGCTTATTTCTTTTGTAATACTTGTAGATCAGCACCTGTAAACTGATTGCTTTTTGTAGAACTTGGGATAATGCAGGCTACTTAAGACTTGCATTGCTGTCTAGTTAGGCACTTCTGCAGCCCATTCTGTAGGGGATTTGATTTAGATTTTTTCTAAAATCACTTGTATCTTTCAGCTATTCATCTACACAGCCAAGTAGCTATGATCAGAGCACTTACTCACAGCAGAGTTCCTATGGGCAGCCAAGTACCTATGGTCAACAGACAAGCTACGGTCAGCAAAGCAGTTATGGACAGCAACCACCCACTAGTTATCCACCTCCAACCGGATCCTACAGCCAGGCCCCAAGCCAGTATAGCCAACCGAGCAGCAGCTATGGCCAACAGAGTGAGTTTGCTTAACATCTTCTGTTAGTACAAGACTTGTATCTTGCTTTATACTTGCATAAAGCAAATGAAACATACTGGTAAATTCCTGAAAGAGGCTTTGTATGAGTTCAGTGTTAGAACCCAGATGTTATTTATATTAAATAAGAACCTTGCAAGCATATTGATGGTAATACATATAACCTGTTGCGTTTGTTTGGCTTTCTCAATTTTGTTGCAGTTGTGATGCCCTGCCCCTGACACTTCTGGAGCGTGGAAGTGAGCAACTTGTTAATGTGTGTAGAAACACAGATTTATATGAATGGTTAAAATGAGCAAGACTACTTTGTGACCGGTAGTTCTGTCAGCAGATAATTCTGTAGACTCTTGACTACCTGGGAGTAGCTTCAAGCTTGATTCTGTAAATGTAATGCAGTACACCTTTCTTTAAATGAACCATTGCATTAAGATCCACATATAACAGTTGTTCCTCAGTATTGCTAGGATTCTTGGTACTGAAGGCATGCGTGTATAAGGAATGGGTATTTCAGAATAAGATTGCTGCCATCTAAATATCTTCAATACTAATTTTCCACAGGTTCATTCCGTCAGGACCATCCCAGCAGCATGAATGTATATGGACAAGAATCTGGAGGTTACTCAGGCCCAGGAGAAAATCGGAACATGAGCGGCCCTGATAACCGGGGCAGGGGACGAGGGGGATTTGATCGTGGAGGCATGAGCAGAGGTGGGCGGGGAGGAGGACGCGGTGGAATGGGGTAAGAGCAAATCTTTTCTCTCTTTACCTAATTCTGTTTTACCCGTAGGATTGGAAGTGGAAAGAGGGGACTGAAAGATTGAAATGTACAACCACATTTCCATGGAGAATGCTTATCAATAGCAGGCTTGCTTCTAGTCCATGGAGATGTCATTCTAGGGGAAGTAGGGGCAGGAGCTATTTTTTTTCCTGCAGCTGGTTGGGTTTTGGGGAATTAAGGGTGTAGCTAAATATCGAACTTTCAGCTCCCTTCATGGTTATCAAGAGGTGAAATCCTCTGGGGTTTAACAATAACTGGATAAAACACACACAAACCTTCCAAGAGATCCAAGATTCACTTTCTTTGCCTCACTACTGGGATCTTGATGTTTCAGGTATGTACATAATGGAAGCCTAATGTCAGCTATTATAATGTCTGTCTGTTTGTACTAGAAGTAGCACTTGGAGCTACTATCATAATTGAATGTGTGGGTCAGATTATTGCCGTTGCAGCCATGACTCTAGAATGGCCAGAGTAAGGAGAACTTGGTTGGAGAGTGAAGGAAAAGCCAAGAACACAAAGATCTGACTTGACTTCCCCAAGGAGCCCTCGGGTGGTCTAAAATCAGTTTGGTCATTTTAACTAATGGCATAATCTTGTTTAGTAAGCCTATTTATTCAGGTCCGTACTTTATATCTCCCTGTCTCTGGTGTCTGTTTTAATAAAGGTGAGGATGATGAACTAATATCAAAAGCTGCTGTAAGGAAGGTGTAGCTTTGTGTGTGTTCTGTCCCTCTGTAACATAGTTTAAAGCTATGCAGACTGTCATCACTACCAATTAGATAAGGGGAAGTGGGAAGTGTAAAACATCAGGGTGATCTTGGTAAAAGATTAGTTTTATTTATCTGGCTGGGGCAGTCCTACAGCCATTCATGAATGTGCTTTTTTTATAGCTCTGTTGGATTAATTGAAGAAGTTACTCTGTCATTCTGCATAGCTTACCTAAAATGTATCCAGACAGCTTGAAATCTTTATTGGAGAAATGCAGCCACTTGCTTTTTTTTTTAATGTAGTTTTAAGGATTTATATTAATATTGCAACACATGTGACTTCATAATTGGCTTGGATGGAAGAGTTCCATTGTTCTATATAAAGATTTCAGCCATAATGTATTTCTCTAATGTGTTTAAAGTAGATGTAGACACTTGAAATTACTATCATCACATTTTAAAACTTCTAGCCATCTCAGTACTTTACATTTGCAAAAGATTCACAAATTTTTTTCTCTCTAATTTCACCCCTGTAATCGGAGATTAAATGGCTTTTTGTAGTGATTTCCAGCGGAGTAGAATTTTTGAGGGACCTCTGCTTTATGAATGTAGATTTTTCTACTGTCCGTAGAAACGGTGGCCTTTCCATGAAGCAGTAGGTTCAGCACCAAGGGGGCAGGGTAGGGGAACTCGGCCCTTTTTATCATGCTGTGGTGATGGATTTCAGTGTCTCCTGCAGGTAAGGAGCTCAATGTTATTAACATGCCCTTTTTCATTGACTCAATTATTTTATATTTTCATTGGCTTGTTAAACATGGAAACTTTTTAACATGCTTTGTCGCATTTATATGCTACAGGTTACAAAGTGAGAGCCTTGTATACACTTCAATACTTAAAAAGTACCCGTACTCAGTACTCAGCCGGCAGCCTAATGAAAAGTGGGACTAGACACGGTGTCCATATGGAGAGGAAAAATATACATAGAATATTTTTTAATCAAATGTATTCATTGTATAAATGGAATCCTTCTGTAACTTTGGTAACTGCATACTTGTTATTTGGTAATAAAAGCAGAGGAGGTATACTACTTTAGAATTGTGTAACATTAAAAAGTGTAAAACGTGTGTTTAAAGAGAGAGACATTACATATATGGTGTGTACTTTTAAGAAAAAAAGAGGAAGCAAAGCTGCATGCAACAGCTTGGAACTGTGTATTTAAAAATTTCTAGGTATTAAAGGTGCAATATTTGCTAGAAAATAGATGGTACGCTCCCTCCTCGATTCCCTCCTACCAAACAAACCCATCCTCTCAAAAAACAAAGTCCATTTCAGGTGGCATTTTCCTAGCTAACCAGTAGTTGTAAACTAAGAGCCTAAAGCTTTTACATTAAAAGCTGCAGGCTGTGATTCTGCATTGGCCTGTCTAAGATCTTAAATCCTGTTTTGGTTTGTTTTTTTTTTTGTGTCCACAAAGCTGCACCCCCAGGCCTATGAGCCCTGATATATTTGTAAGTTCTTTTTCCACAGAGACTGTTAAATTCAGTAGTGACCTGAATGTGTATACCTTTATACTAAGGTTTTAATGGAAATGTCATCTGAACTGTGTTCTTCTAGGTATTGCATATGGTTGTTTCCTGCCTTTATCTGTTAATGTTAGGGATTTGGGGCTCAGTTTGCTGTCTTGCTGCCAGAGGCTGAGGGTGCACCTTTATGTACACAGAAAGGGGAGGGAGTTGACCAGTAGATGATGTTAATTATTTTTCTTTAAAAAAAAAAAAAAAATCTAGGCATAATTTAAAAGTTCTAAATGTTTTCTTTTTCCCAAGTATTGCACTGATTAATACCAATACAAGTAATGAAAGGGTTCCACAGCAAAAGTGGTGTCTAAAGCCAGACAAACAAGGTTGTGTATGTAAAGGAAATTTGAGCAAGCTGCCCTGAAGAAAGGCATAGTGACGAGATGAGAGAGAGAGAGAGACAGATGCATTGTTTGGAGATGTTTAGCCAGTGCCCTTCTTCCCAGTGAGCCCCAGAGGCTCAGAGCGGTACTGGCTTTTTAAAGGGAAAGGCCTTCATTTCTTCGTTTATCCCCCCAGCAGCGCTGGAGAGCGAGGTGGCTTCAATAAGCCTGGTGGTAAGTTTTTGAGCATTACAATGGATAGTGTTTAAAAAAAATTTCAGTCAGTTTTTAGAAAAAAATATAATTTTTATTAGTTTCGTAAGTGGTTAAAAATGACATATGCAACAAGACTTTAATGGGTACTGCCGGCAATGCCTAGGGGTATAAGGTTTAACCTATGGTTACAGAACAAAGGGTAACGAAGTATTGAGAAACTACTTCTGTAATTTGGGGAGAATAGATTTGTTTGGATTTAATAAATAAAAAAGTAACTTTTTTATAAACTTAACACTGATTGGCCCAATAAAGTGTTAAAAAAGTGTAATAGTGGTTTAATGGTTTAAAAGGCTGCTAAAATCATAGCAAACTGATCACAGAGTTAAAAGGTGCATTGCTAACATTTTTGCAATGCAGGTCAATTTGAGTTTAACAAACACCATCAAATGGTGGTTGTAAGTAGATAGTTTTGTGTGTGTCAGTTTTTCAGGCTGCAAGACGTGCACTAACAACATTTTATCTGATTTTTTTTTTCCTGACTGGCAGGACCCATGGAAGAAGGACCAGATCTTGATTTAGGTAATTTTTGCATAACTGTTCAGAGTGCCTTCCCACTTAACCTCATCCCCATGTAGCCATCCTTCAGATAACTTGTCCACAAAAAAATCCCTCCACCTTATTTCTTACCCATCTGTATTAAATGCCCAAGAATACTCATCCTCTGTAATTCAGTGTTTTTATGACAATTTCATTTGCTGTTGCCTTTTTGATTAATCGAACAGCCAGCTAGCTGACTTAAATTTGCAAGCATTCATTAGATCCTTATTCCTTTGCTCAGGAAATGAGGTTCTGTTTTTGAGCAGTTAATATCTGCTATATCTGAATAGCCAGGGATTAACTTTAAGCAATATAAAAACAAATCTAGTATCTGCCTGTGTAGTGATCACTTCTTTTCTCTTTAAAAAACTTCTCTCCCTTTCCTTGCTCTTCTACCCCATAGCTTGTGAATTTGTAATCTGTTCTTTCCTATCACATGCATACAAAGGCACATTTTTACAGTTGCTGTGTCCCAGAACCAGCTTATAGTTTTGACTGGTTATAAAGGACCTACTGCAGCAAGAAAATAGCTGTTTAGGCTAAATGTTGGTACACAGTTACACAAAGGATGTAAAATCCTGGTATGTACTTGCAGCTGGTATCCAGTTTTAACACAGATGTTTTTCTTCAGTTACTACCTAAAATTTTCCACATCATACCAATATGGTCACTAACCATCCTGTTTTAGCTGTGGTTCACCTGGCACATCAGTGTTATAATGCATCCCATTTAAGATGTCCATGGAGAATGTAGAATAGAATGTCTATTTAAGTAGCGTGAATAGAACTACCTTTTGCTAAATCCAATTGATTTCATTACTGAGAGGGATGACTTAAATGAGTTTAAATATACCTGCTAATTCACTCGGAACAGCAAACACTCCTGCTTTTCATCCCTCATGTTTGTTTGTTTCATTATTACCTACTGTTTGTGCTCAGCTGTTTTCACCTCATTAAGGTGTGTTACCACACCTTTACTTATAGGACTTTGCTGCTGGTAGCACACTTGAAATGGGCAGGACCTCACCAGTTTTTGGCAGGAAACATGAGCTGAAAGGAATAAGTACCTTCCATGTTGGGCAGTTTTTTTGATTGACAGATAAGACCACTATATGTGGTTTAAACTGTATATACCCTATCATGACAGGAAACCAGACCAAAAATCCTCTCTTGGGTGGAGGTGAATGGGAAATAAAGTAAAGGTGAACAAACAAAAATTGTGTCTTTATAAGCACTCCTGCTGCCTTGTGTTAATGACACCTGGGTTAATTTGATTTCCTTAGGCCCGTCTGTAGACCCTGATGAAGATTCGGACAACAGTTCAGTGTATGTACAGGGACTGAATGACAATGTGACCCTGGAAGAGCTAGCAGACTTCTTCAAACAATGTGGTGTTGTCAAGGTGAGTGACAGCATGTATGTCAAGGACAAATGTGGAATGAGCAGTAAATCATGTTCCACACTTATTCACGGGGCTGGACTCTCAACCTTTTCCATACCAGGGTATGCCTCTTATGCATCCATCCCATTTGTCTGGAAACTAATCCAGACGTATTTATCATTTATCCACCCCATTTATCTGGAAACCGTTTCCCATTTAACACTGGAAAGGAGAGAGGATTGTCTTAACCACCCAGATTGAGAATCCCTGAAATAAGCCGCAGGTCTTCCAAAGAGCCTCTTATGACTTGTCATTCAGTTTTATATTGCAGTTCTAAATGCTGCAGTATTGGTATCCATTGAGAATGGAATTGTTTCCATGTTGGTATTGTTCTTTTCTGAAACATTGGAATATTAGCAGAACTAGGAATAATGGAAGGGAGTACAAAAAGGGATGTGGATTCATCTTAATTCAGTTTTGTCCAATTGCATCTGGCATTATCAGGTACATAAGTTGTTAACCAGATCCTATTCTGAACATGGTTCTTAAATGTATTCAAATTGTAATGGTTCAGACGTTTTTGTGCTCTAAAGGATCCCTCTGTGTGTCAACTCTCCTTTCTTCAGTCTTGGGGGTTGGGTCACAAGAACAAGGTTTGCTAGGTGAGCTTTGTTGACTTAAATTGAACGGGGGAAATGCAGGAAAGACCTTGCCTTTCAGCTTAGTATCAAACTGCAAATTAAAGTGAGATTCTGATTTTGCATTAGATGAACAAGAGAACTGGGCAGCCAATGATAAATCTTTACATTGATAAAGAAACTGGAAAACCAAAAGGAGATGCCACTGTGTCCTATGATGACCCTTCAACTGCTAAAGCAGCTATAGAGTGGTTTGATGGTAAGTAATTGGGGGAAAAAAACCTGATGAGAGTAGTTTCGTTCAGGATTTCATAGCTAAACTCTCTGCTAACTTGGACTAGGAAAGCGGGTGTTTGCCTTAAGCAGAGGGAAGGTGATAACAAGGTATTAAAAGAGTAAGATCTGGTTTGCCTTCCAGGATTTTATCTGGGAGATTTTCAGATTACATAAAAGAGACTGCTCAGTGCTCTTATTTCCCAGCTAGCATTGGCTCCCTCTTCTAATGTCTGATAACCTCTGGAGAGGAGAGTTTCTTCTTTTTTCAGGTCAAATGGGGACTCTTTCCACCCAAAGACTTTTTGGTATGAGGAAACGTTTCCCTGTGATCATTGACCCTACTTCTCCACTGAATTATGTGCCAATTTATTCAAGCTTAGTTTCCTTTTCTAATAGTGGAAGTATACAAACACAAAAATGAACTCTTCCTTCCTGTATTTTTTTCCTTAGGAAAAGATTTCCAGGGGAACAAACTCAAAGTTACTCTCACAAGAAAGAAGCCACCAATGAATAGTATGAGAGGTGGGATGCCCCAACGTGAACAACGTGGAATGCCTCCTCCGCTCCGTGGAGGTAATGTACTGGATCTGGATGAGCTGCAAAGCCCTTGACCCCCTACCATGTTGCTCCAAGGGTGTAGCCTACTCTGGTCTACATTCTGGGCTGCAGAGGTCATCAGCATCTGTTGAAATTAATGAATTCTTTCTATCAGGTCCAGGAGGTCCTGGTGGTCCTAGTGGTCCAATGGGCCGTATGGGAGGCAGAGGCGGAGACAGGGGTGGCTTTTCCTCAAGGGGACCTCGGGGTTCTAGAGGAAACAGCTCTGGTGGGAATGTCCAGCATCGAGCTGGAGACTGGCAGTGCCCCAATCCGTAAGTATATCTGAACTGTGCGCATCTGAACTGTGACATCTTTTTCTCCTCTATTCTTGCATGTTGAACCTGACATCACTCCCTCGCTTGCAAGTTACCTGCCTTGCTGCTCTGTGTTGCCTTCATCTCCTGCAGAATAGCCTAACCTTGTTGTGCTTTGTCATAACCAGAAACAAATGTGCCTATCCTGAATTGGAACCCCATTGTTCTGTACAAAACAGCAAAAAGACAGGCCTTTGCCCCAAGAACTTATTTGGAATGTCCCAGAATATTCTTAGTCAAGTCATTTAGGGTAATGTGTTGCCATTCTTGTCTACTGGCAAGATGCATCTGAGAATGGAAAGAGATGCCTATTATGCAGAACTGCTGGTGTGTATATGAAGTAATCTTCAAGACCTGCAAAATGGAGACATGCAGGCTGATTGACTTGATCAGTGCCATAGCTTCAGTATCAGTCCTTGTTCACCTCCCACTTTGTATTAGCTCCCCTACTAGGTCAGTTATGCCAGTTAAAATCATTAGGTCTTTGAATGTAATATCTGCATGTTAAGAATCTTTTTAAGTTTTACTAACTGATGGCTCTATCTAGGGGATGTGGAAACCAGAACTTTGCTTGGAGAACAGAGTGTAATCAGTGCAAGGCTCCTAAACCAGAAGGCTTTCTTCCACCACCCTTTCCACCTCCAGGTATGTATATGCCCCAGTTATTACTGATAATCTGCTGACTCTGGGAAGCAGTTGTCAAGATGGTGTGCTTCTGCCTTAACTTTGTGGCTAACATGGCTTATGCACTATTCTCAAGGAGTGTCTGTTTTTAGTCCTAGATGATTACTGGGTCTAAATCAAAGCCCATTTTGAGCTGCAGAGGCAGCCTGCCACTCATTGCTCTCCCCTAGATCTTTTCTTTTCTTTTCTTTTCTTTTAAACTCCTTTCTTTTGTGCCTGCCTGCAGCAGTCCAGTTCTCCAAAGCATCATCATCAACTTGTGTTGCTCCCAGTCAGAGTAATCTCTCTTCACCTTGCTGTCTCTCTCTCGGAACTCCTTAATGGATCTTGAAAGAGTAGCATAACACTTTTAGTGGGTGTTCAGGAATACCTGTAGCGCCTCCAATCTACCATTAGACCCCTGGGGTTACCTTCACTTTGCGGAGTGGCTTAATCCTTTTATACTTTGTTCCTTTGGCCTGAGTCAAAGCATTGATGTCTTTGTCAGAGGCCGGCAGTGTGGAGAAACTGGACCTTTTTACCCATAATTTATGCCAGCCTTTTGTGGTTCCCCAACAGCCACCAGACCCTGTGCTGCCCATGTTCCTAAAGTTCAGTGAATGCAGATTTTACCACTTGTCTACTTGAGTTCATCTGGAAGGCTGTTAGGTCTCTTTAAAGTCAAGGAACAAGTTTTCTGTTGAAAGGTTTGGTTTTCTATCCAGAGAAGGGAAGTGCTCATTCTATAAGGCTGTTTTCAAACTAGTGTGGTGACTTTTTTTTTTTTTTTTTTTGCCAGGTGGAGATCGTGGCAGAGGTGGCCCTGGTGGTATGAGAGGAGGAAGAGGAGGCCTCATGGATCGTGGTGGTCCTGGGGGAATGTTCAGAGGTGGACGTGGTGGAGATAGAGGTGGTTTTAGAGGAGGCCGGGGTATGGATCGAGGTGGATTTGGAGGCGGTGGTGGAGGAGGTGGCCGGCGAGGAGGACCTGGAGGCCCACCTGGACCTCTCATGGAGCAAATGGGAGGTGGCGGCAGAGGTGGCAGGCGTGGAGGACCAGGAAAAATGGACAAGTAAGTATGGAATAAACTGGAGTCTCTTAAATGGACCTGACAGTAGGATGTGGTTAGATCTGAGATCAAACCTCTAACGAGCTAAAGGAAGAATAAACCAGGATCTGATTTGATGAAAGACAAGGGAGGAATGGAACTTAAAGTCAATTCCTCTCAATTGAAGACCTGGTGAGTGTGGGAGGACAAGGGGTCAGCAGTACAGAGTGGTTCTTGTTCTCTTGTGCTAGAAGCATGCCTTTCTCCTTTAATGTAAAAGGAACATCAGTCAGGAGTGTGGGAGTGTTTGTCCCAGAAGCTAAAACTGATCTAGCCTTTTCCTTTGCAGGGGCGAGCATCGTCAGGAGCGCAGAGACCGGCCCTACTAGAGGCAAAAACCCCGCAGAGCTGCATTTACTACCAGATTTATTTTTTAAACCAGAAAATGTTTTAAATTTATAATTCCATATTTATAATGTTGGCCACAACATTATGATTATTCCTTGTCTGTACTTTAGTATTTTTCACCATTTGTGGAGAAACATTAAAACAAGGTTAAATGGTAGTGTGCTGAGTTATTTTTTTTCCTTTTAAAAAATGGTTGTTTAACTAAAACTAAACCAATGAGAAACCATTGTTGTGAGCATGCTCGGTATCATTGTGTGGAAAACCAGGAGGGAAGAGGAGAACTAACTGTAACAATGTTAATGGTTGTGATGTTTTTTTAAAATAAAATTCCAAATGTTTATAAATGTAACACTTCTCAGACTCTATTCAGAACATCCCCACCTGGAATTAGGAGTCTTGCAGTGTCTGTAGAAGAGTCGGGGGCTTTCACCAAAATGGTGTCTACACTAACTGGCTTGCAGTCCATTTGATACTGAGTTGTAATGTATGCAGCTTGAACCTGCACTAAAAGAACTTTGGAAAAGACCAGGCATCTTTAGTCAAACTACAAAGTTTGACTCATTGCATTCAGAGGATAAAATTGACTAATCGCTTCAAATAAGCTCAAAATTGCATCTTAGCTGTAAGTAAAAAATGTATTGCTGGGGTATTTCAGTGACTAGTCTTTAAGTAGCTTATCCATTATCTGGTGGTAGTTTTGTTTGATTTACAGTGGGCTTACATGCACCCTTGGTATGTGAATTGCTGGGGAGACAGCACCCAGGAGGGGAACATTTCATGAAAAGGCAACTACTACATTGATATTGAGAAGTGTGTGGGTTTGAATGGTTAAAGACATCACCCTGAGTAATAAGTTGTCTAAAAGTAATGCAGACAGTGTTTTGAATTCTTCAGCCAAGTTGTCACATTGAAAACAGCAGGTGGCCTTCCTATATAGGATCTGAACAAGAAACACTGTTCAGTCTACATCATGAAGGACTTGTAATATAAGCAAAACAGCCGTTTCAGGGGTTGGTGTCTGCTGTCTAATGTGGGCATGTTAAATATCAGTCTCTAAGACAAAACATGTAGTCTCAAACTGAACAAATGGTCTTTGTTTTGCTTATAGCGCAACTACACTCCATAGGGACTCCATGGTGTGAAAACTTGTCATTGCCAGAATGCATAGTCCCTGGTGTGAAATGCAGTGCTCTCCAGAGTTCATTATTTCTGAGACCACAAAGATGGGAAATTTCAGAACCTGGATATTGCCCAGCAAGAAGCTGAGGCTACAGGAGAAATCTGAGGCCATGTCATAATAGTAACAAGCATCAAATAAGTGACAGTGACCCTGCATGTCTTTACATGCTTGGCAAACATCAAAGATAGAATGCAGTTGATACAGGCATTGGCATAAGGACATTTTGCTTACTTCACCTAGTGTCCATAGCTTGGGCTAGACAAGAGGCCATTGTGTTGTCATTTTAATTCAGGATAAAATTGAGAATTTACCAATTATGTCAATCAGAAAGCATTTGCTTACCTTAAACTGTACAAGTATGACAGTGTTTCCTGTCTCCACACCATTGAATAGGTTTTCTGTGATGTGCAAGTTCATCCCTTGCAGCTCTGATTTAGACCTGCTAGGCACAACAGTAGTACAGATAAGAGATGGTCTAATACAGGGCTGTCCAACATGTAACCAACAAGGGGTTAATTTGCAGCCCCTGGGTTCCCAGTGGCACCCCATCACCACTCCCCTCATTGCTTCAGTTGGAGCAACTTCAGCAGCATCCAGGGTCTCTGGCCTCTCCCACCCTTTTCTGGCAATCTGGAGGAGTTTGTGTAATGTGGCAGGGGGGTGATTTTGGCCTGCATTGGTGTGGCTGGCATGGAGCCCTCAGCTGCTTATTAACAGCCCTGATCTACAGGATTGTGAAAGTGGTGTTCTGTGTCCATGTAATCTGGTTGGCTGAGGGTCAAAAGGGAGTGGATACATTCTAGAATGAAAGGATTAGGCACTGACTCGGATGCATTTTAAGTAGGACTAGCCTGAAGAAGCACTCAGGTCAATTTTGCATCACTAAGCCACTTCCTCGATGCTTGAACCTTTTCAGATGTTGCCAGTTGATGCCTCATCCTCAGGATAAATGCCTTAATCCCTGAGCACCCCCTAAACTTGCTCCCCTGAATAGCTCAGGTTGGTGAATCCCACCCACAACAGACCTCCAACTCTACAGTGGAGTCAGAGGCTAACAAGGTGCAACTTGCAGATAAATTAGTGCCAAGGACAAGCACTGTAATAACCTCTTGCCCAATCCAACTTTCCCTCACAATGGATTACAAGGTACAGTAGGCACAGCCAAAATGTTACCTCTACAGCTCTTAATATGGGAAGAACTTGTGCTACACCTGAACCTTTACAAGGAAGAGATTGTGGGTTGAATAAATTTAGTGGCATGAAGACATTAAGTGACTTTGGACATTAGCAAGTTAGGCATTTTTTAAACATGCTGGATAAAAAGAATCAGAAACTACCCTTGTGTTTGAGTGGAGCCCCAAAGTGAGAACTGCTGTTCTCAGTACAGCCACTAGGTGGAAGAGTTGGTCTAGGACAGCTTTGGGTGTATGGCTTTCTGTACTAAATTCAAAACCTTTGGACCTAAGCAGCCCTGAGGAAGCTTTCAATTAGATTTTTCTAACTCATTTGTTTTTTTCCCCCTACATCATTTGTCAAGCTTTACCTCCTTTAGTTTTGGAACTACATGACAGGGAGTTGTTTAATAAAATTGATCTGGTTGGGTAGTCCTGACTGGTTATGGGTGGGCTTTTTAATACAGCATGTCTTTGCTCTAGCTCCTGGAAACATGAACGTCCCTCTGAAGTCACAAGAGAGGAGGTTCAGGTTTTCAGAGTAAGGCCTCCAGTTCCCACTGAATTTCAATGGATGTGTGGGTGTAATTCTCATAGGCCCTTTTGACAAATCCTAACATCCTGCAGTACTGATCTGAGCACAGCAGCAAGTAACCTGACTAGCTACAGGCTGTGCTAGTTGTCCCAGCCTGCCTGCATGCCTGTTGCTTCTAAAGGCTAAGGATTTACTTGCAGTAGTGGAGAATCAAGTTTTGTACTGAAGCAAAGAGAGCTGAGAGTTGCCCAATCCATTCCCACCAGTGGCTATAGGTGTGGTAGCAAATTAAGAAAAGAACAGGTCATTCCAGAGGGATTCTAGAAAATACAACAGCTGCAGCTGAGCTGGTGGTTGGCATGTTACAAAGGAGATGGTGTTTTAATGCTCAATGTGTACTACAACTCTTAACCAAGCCGGACCTGGTTGCAACATGGTTAAAAACTACGTTGTAGTCTAGCCCTTATTACTCCCATAATCTAATTAAAACCCAGATTATCCAGGGCTCTAGCCCAGCTGTCAGGGTGACATCAGCTCTACAACTTTAATGGTTATAAGCAGATCAGGGGATGACCATGTGATGTGCCCAAGTTCTCTGAAGTAGTGATTGTAGACAGGCAGCTTTAGCAAGTAGCTCTGTGGGGAGAGGGATGATCTATTAATAATGAGGTGAAGCCCAAGGCGGGTATAAAAGGGCTGTGACAGCATAGTAAAAGGAAAGAAAAAATTTCAACAAGAGGCACAGAGGGATTATACTAACAATGGGAGACTGACTAAAAGTAATATATTGAAGAGCAATTGCACCTGTGGTTTCTCTCCCTCTTGGCAGAGGGAGTGAAGTAGCAGATCTGGGTGGAAAAGCCCTGTGGATGAATGTTCTGGTCAGGCTACAAGTATACCTGTGTTTGGGTAACCCACTTGTGGTGCCTATCTGACTTGGCTACAACCAGTGTTGTCCAGGTGGCTGCACACAACAACCTTTGTCACCAACTTCTGTGATAGCAAAATGAGCTTACATTGATTCATTCTACATAGCTATCCCCACAGTGCCTCAGCAAGACAAAGTGCCAGGCACGATGCAGTGCTGTGGTCATTGCTCTACACATCTGAGAGTGCTTGATGAGGAGTGCCCTATACCTGCAACATCAATAATGCTTGGAAGAAAAAGTGAAAGAGGTGGTGCTATTACTGCAAATAGCTAGTGCCTGTAAGGTACCTTGATGGGGCAGAGGTGACATCCTGGGAATAAGGATGTGAAAGTTGGAAAAACAAACCAGTTGCAGTGGACAACTGTTATGGACCTCAACCAGTTCCTGAGCTGCTTATTGACCTGTGGTGTACTTTACAAATTACTGTACATAGTTTGTAGGATAGCAACTGCAAGTACATCACTACTGATCTATGCCTGACTGCATGTACAGCACCTTCATCATGCAGTAGCTAGAAAGACCCATGCAGAGGATAAGCTGTTTCAAAACTGCTGTTTTTCAAAAGGAGCAGATTGAGAACGTGGGACTGAAGTTGGCACCAGTGACGTTGGGGCTGCTCTGTTTCAGTATAAGAAAGAAAGATTTGCTGAACATAGTTGGGCAAGGCATGATCTTGGACTTGTGAATAAAGCCTCAAGCTAAACTTCAAAGCCAACTTGGCCTTGCTGTATGCAATCTTGACACATTTTCTCCGTGTGTCCTGGCCCCTTCCCTTCATCCAAAAAGGCACATTAAAGTCAAATTTAACTTTATCCTTGAAGCAAGTAACACAAGGACAACCCAGAGGCTACAAAAGAGTGATACAATGCCAGGGAAACACCAGTCCATAGTCGAATTGTTTTCATATAAAACTAAGTTCTCAGACATAATTGGTCAGTGTAGTCGGCTTATAAGAGTCGGGTCTCATGGGGACCATTGTTGTGAGGTGGGGAGTAGACGATAGAATGGAGGGGAAAAGCAGAGTGCAAAGGACCAGACTCTTGGTTCACTCAAGACAGCCAAGGGGATACATTCTTCTCTAGTGCACTTGTTAGTTTAGATGCCATGGAGATGTGATCCAGCAAATAAGGGGAATTGCCCACTGCATCTCCGCCAAAATGTTGTCCTTGTAGTGAAAAATATTTAAGAACCTCTGAATTGATCTTTAGCATCTTGAATCATCATGCATCAAGTAGCCTCTCCTCGCTCTCTTCGTGTACGTTTCTTTGGGGCCTGGCACGTGGGCTACCACAAGAAAATACAGATGGCTTTGACTTCGACTCTACATCTGCCTGATGGAGCTGACAGAGGTTGGCTAGCTTTCTCCCTAGGGAATGGGATGACTAGTGGTCTGCCTGGGCGCCCCCCACCCATGCCCAAGACAATTGAGTCTAGATCTGGACAGAAGAAACTAAAACATGATTTGCTTTGATCAGTGTGAGGAAAGTCCTGATTAAAACTGATTAAATCCTTAAAAGCAAACAACCTTCTGGAAAAGGCCTGTGAGTCTAGGTAGGTGCTGGGAATCGGGAATATGATTTATGCATTGTTTCCTAACATACAGGGTCATTCCTCTGACCCACCACCTCTCTGCCCTGGCAATGAATTGTCTGTCTGAAGCACAGTGAAATTTGAGTCTTTGGGGTCTGGGAATGGCTTGTATCCACACTTCCCCAGACCCTGAGCAATGTAATGGTTTGGGGCAGACACACCAATCCAGGATCACCTGCTTTGGCCTCAGTGATGATCCAGGAAGTTTCTGAATGACTCAGGGTAGTTAATCCTATCTATTTTCCCAAGCAGGAAGTCACTGTGGCTGCCTGAGACCCTGCTCCTGCCTTTGTTTCAAGGTAATTTCATAGGTTCATGGATGTAGGGTCGGAAGGGACGTAAGCAGATCATCAAGTCCGCCCCCCTGCCCTGTGCAGGAATGAATACTGGGCTCATATGACCACTGGTAAGTTTAAGCTCATATGACCCCAGCTAGGTAGTTATCAAGCCTCCTTTTAAAGACCCCTAAGGTAGGAACCAGCACCACTTCCCTTGAAAGCTGGTTCCAGATCCTGGCTGCCCTGACTCTGAAGTAGCGCCTCTTGATGTCCTGAACCTACTCTCAATCAACTTGTGGCCATTGTTCCTTGTTACTCTGGGGGGCACTCGAGGGAACAGGGTCTCACCCATTCCCCTCTGGTCCCCCCCTGGTAAATTTATAGACGGCCACTAGATCCCTTTAGCCTTCTCTTGCAGAGGCTGAACAGGTTCAGGTCCTGTAGCCTATCCTCGTAGGGCCTGCCCTGCTGCCCCCGATCATGCGAGTGGCCCTCCTCTGGACCCTCTCGATGCTGTCCACATCCCTCCTGAATTGCGGCACCCAGAACTGGACACAGTACTCCAACTGCGGCCTGACCAGTGTCGCATAGAGGGGGAGGATCACCTTGGACCTGCTCATGGTGCATCTGTGGATACATGACAATTTGCATCATCACAAATCCTCACAGGCTCCATACCAGCTATGAACTGACTGCCCAAAGGAGTTTTCCATCTATTGACTCCTCTGTGAAATCCTATGAAATATGAACTTTCATTTCTACCCAGGAGAACTTTTACAATCTTTTCTCCAATACCTGATGAAGGGTGTTTGTGCCTGAAAGCTTGCAATTAAAGACTTTTTTTTGCAAAAGAGAGAATCTCTACTTTGAGTCCTGATTGCCTTTTCCTCTAGACCAGAGGTTCTCAAACTGTGGTCTGCAGACCACCACTAGTCCATGAGCTCCATTCAGGTGGTCCACAGAAAGGTTGCAGAACAGTGGAGAATATCTGTATTTGTAAGACTATTGATATTAAAATATGAGTTGTGTGCTCAAGTGGTCCACAAAAAAAATGGTTTGAGAACCACTGCTCTAAACCAACACGGCTACAGCCTGGATGCCTAATCCTAGCTAATCACATTCCCTTCAGCCAACCATCCAAATGAGTCTCTGGGAGATTTGGCCTTCCCCTTTTGAAAATTTGTGAGTGGGCAGGCAACAATGCTAAGACCAATATGAGCTCCTATGAGATGGGTGGGAGGATGGATAATTGGCCCACTAAGGTGCAGGGAGGGGAATCAGGATGCCTGGGTTCTTGTCCCAGCTCTGTCAGAGACAACCTGTTTTCTTCAGCAAGTCACCTGGCTTTTCTGTGCCTTTGTTTCCTTACCTGTGAATGGCACACCTCCTCTCTGGGCTGGGGAGGGCTATGACAGAGTTCACAGTATCTTTATAGGGAAGATGCTCTCAGAAAACAAGCAGTGATCAGGGACTGCTGCTGCATATTTTACTGTTGCCTGCCTTCCTCCTTCCTTTATTTCTCCTTATCTAACACTCAGAATGTGAGCTGCTGCCTGTGTATCATCCCTACAGCAAACAGGACAAAGAGATGGGGGGGGGGGGTGTTGACAGCACAGCAAAAATAGACAGGTAGCAATAATAAACATTAGTTTTCAGAGGCTGAGCAGTGCTAGGATGAGTAATTAATAACAGTCACTTCTCCAAGGCTCATCATTAAATCATTTGCTCTCTTCCTGCTCACTGTTGCTGACGATGGATTGTCATTTACTATGGTGCATTTGTTACTCAATGCTTCACACCACTTCAACTCCTCATTCTTGCTCTGGACCTCGTTTGTCAGCAGCTACTTGGGAGGATTCAATACCAGGACTTCAGGCTATTTGGATGGGATGCATGCGTTGCTTGTTAAGCTCCTATTCCTGGGTTGGATGCATGTCACAAAGTGTTTGGATGCAATTGTCCTTGCAGAGCAAAGGTGTGACAGTTAAACCACACCCCTCTGCTCAGCCCCAGCTTGAGCCTGCATGCACTGCTAGGGAGGATGGTGCCAGCAGCTTGGCTGCTGAGCTGGGACTTGGGCTGGCCTTTGTGCCTGATTCTGTTGCTGACCTGGTGAGTTACAATCAGCAAGTTACTTGCTCTGTTGTGCCACTATTTCCCCATCTATAAAATAAGGATAATCAGAAGAAAATAGGGCTGGACAGGATGGCAAGAGCTCACCTAATGCAACCCCCTGCTCAAGGCAGGTTCATCTCTGACTAAACCATCCCAGACAAATCTTTGTTGACTCTGCACTTAAAATCTTACAATGACAAACTCTGTACCTGGAACAAATGATTCCTGTTGTGTTTATAACAGCCCTTTAATATTCAAAGACTGTTACCAAATCCTGCATCAATCTCTTCTCTTCCCCAGACTAAATATCTTCCAACCTTTTCTCACCTGTCTCATTTTCTAGATCCCAAATACTCTCAAGCGGTCTTGTACCAGGTGTGAGGCCTCACTAGTGCTGAATGGAGTGGAAGACTTGGTTTTGGTGATTTGCATACAGCCCTCCTGCCAATATAGTCTAGTGTGCTATTAGTTCTTTTGCAACCATATTATGGATTCATACTCAGTTCATATTCATGCTATAGCCACCAAGTCCTTTTCTGCAGTACTACAGCCTAATCTGTTGTTACGCTTGCCTTGGTACTGTTCTCTGAAGTCTACGTTTGAGGCATTACAGGCCACCCCTGCTTAACGCTGTTTCACATAGTGCTATTTCACTATAACGCTCATTTGAAATTGATACCTGATTTCACTTAGCGCTCAGCAAGTTTCGTTATAACACTTATGGTCATCTTGGGTCATTAAAAACAATTGCAGTCGCCATCTCTGGTCATCAAATACTTTTGGTTTCACTTGACGCTTGTTTCGCTTAACGCTCGGTTTTTCAGGAACCAATTATGAGCGCTAAGTGGGGGTTGCCTGTATTGCTATTATCTAAGTCCTATCTGAGCCCTAGGGCCCCTCTGCACAGAAATGCCTTCAAATCTAGTCTCTGAGCTAGCTGTCCTGCCAGGACGCGTTAGAATATTGATGCGATTCTATGAGTGAACTCAGGCTGCCAGCAAAAAACAAACAGCACATGAATTACAAACAGGTACCTAAATATTTGCAGGTTATTTTGTTTTGAATCAGTATTTGCCCCTTTCTGTCAGTGAGTCTGCATCATGTGTGTAGAGTTCCCCACTTTGTACACTTCAAATATATATAAAAAATGCAGAATTATCCTCCCCCATACCTCAAGGCTACATAAGCTGAAATAGGACAGGCTCAGGCTATTCAGCTATTGAATCTATAACTAATATCTCAGACTGATTCTGTAACTGGATCTGAGGAATAAATTCTCTAAGCTTTCTTGGCATCCTGTGGCACTCAGTGTGGCTTCACAAGGGACTGGGCAGGGATGGACCTTGGAGTCACTTCCACTTCCCAGCGCTGCCCTGCAGTGAAAGGATGAACGGAGAGACTGTTTCCATGTGAATTCCATGCCCCCTGCTCCATGATCGCTATCACCAGTTCAGTTTCCCCACTGAAGTCTTAGTATTGGACCTATTCAGTGTGATGGGTCTGCATAATGCAGCTGCTATACTGCGATCGCTGCGCATAACCTCAGCACTTGGAGATTTTTGCCACAGAGGTGTGGCAAGGTGCCTTAAGATTAATAATAAGGTATAAATTGACACATAAGGTCTCTAGATTTTATTGTTGTAGACAAGTCATTGCCACAAGTGGCAGCAGTGTTTCAGGTAGAGGTGATCTAGCCATGTCAGAAAATCATGTTGCCAATCTGGCAAGTGGTCCGTGTAGCTGCTACGCTGGCATCCAAAATGGCTGCAGTGAATTCACATTTTGGTCAATATTTCAGCCCCCACTAGAGTTAGAAAATTAATTCCAGTGACAAAACCAACATTGTGCAAACCGAGAAGATCAACTGTAACATTTCCATTCTGGTATCCATATCGGATTCCAAGGTGGATGACACATTAGCATGCATATATTGACTCAATGGCATTAAAAACCTAGTAAACAATAATACTAAAATCTCACAAATTCTATCACTATAAATTTCATAGCAGGCCTACAATAGTGAAACATTATAACTGAGGCTAACCTACTTGTTTGACTTATATTGAATAAGACAACACATTTTTTTTTTAATTTCAGAACGTGGGTAAGTCAGATATTAATAATACATAACTCAATGCAACACACAGACACATGTTTGGCGAAGGCAATAGGAAAGTGTAATAGTCTAATCCAGTGGTAATATAACAGTAATACAAAGGCATATATATAACATTAATACAACATGTAATTGCATGTTTTCATTGCATTGGAGGGAGGTGGAATTGAGGCCCCCATATGGAGGGAATGAGTTGGGCAGGGCTGGGGCTGCTGCCCAGCCAGGGGGGTGCATGGAGCTCGGGGCCTGGGGTTGGAAGGTATTTTTTCAAATCTCTTCATTACTTAAATCTATTTCTGAATCCCTGTAGTGATTATATGAATTGCAACATGCTGTCTCATAGCACTTGCAGTCAGGAGTGCATGGCACATTAACCTGCTTGCACAAGCATGCTGGTCCCTGGCATTCTGTCTTGCACTTGCAACTTGTTATCTGAAGGTATTCAGTTATAGTTCAAGCATATACATGATAGGCACATAACTGCTGTTTTTAGCTTGCCAACCACACTGGTCAGATGATGGCAATGGTGGATTAGGTTTAAGCACACTTCACCAAAGGACACTTTGATAATTAGCTCTGCATACATGGTGCACAAGGCAGTTGTATGTTAGGTGAAGTTTATCCAGAGCTTTTCCTTGATGGAATAATTTCACCCTAATATCCAGAAGGGTTGTCAAAGATGTTGATGGCTGACACAGCAACACAACAAACTCACCCTGTACAAACACAACTGTACAAGTCATCAAAGTCAGGACTACTTCCTAGACCTGCCAATAGATGTGCATGTTGAATAAACACTTTCCAAGCAGGTTTCTTAGCACAACCACTGAATTGGCTGGTGGTGTCACAACCAGTGACAGTGTGGAATCCACTTAGAAATGCACGGACTGGGTCAGGCAATTCTGACACACCATGAACTAGAATGAATCTTACTGGGTAGCTTCTCTTCATCCAAACCTTAGGCACAAGATTATGCCATAGAAGAATGACCAGTATGTCTGTGTCATCATCATAGGAGAATACTAGAGAAGAGTATCCCTGACATCCCTCCCCATACAGGAGGGATAGAACAGGGAGGAGAAGTGGGGGTGTGGTGCTCTACGTTAGGTCAAGGAGAAATACACATCCTCAATGAGTGGCACTGGGTCGGAGGAGGGGCAGACTGAAGTGCTCTGGGTTAGAATACAAGGAAGTCGAGGGGAAAGGGACTTAACAGTGGGGGTCTACTACAGGCCACCCAGCCAAGGGGAAGAGCTAGACCGGGAATTCTTAAGTCAGCTCATGGAAGTAGTTAGGTCAAAGGACATGGTCTTCATGGGTGACCTGAACTTTCCAGACATCTGCTGGGAAGAGCAGTCAGCCAGGTCTGACCGCTCACGTAGGTTCCTAGCCGAGATACAGGACCTCCATCTAACCCAGGAGGTGCACAGCCCCAGCAGGGGAGACGCCTTGTTGGACCTGGACCTGGTCCTGGCCACAGGTGATGACCGGTGAGGGGGCTGTGGGTGCTCGACCACCTGGGCAATAGCGATCATCGCCTGCTGGAATTCACCATCCAGCACAGGGTGGCAAAAGCCTGCAGCAAGGCAGCAGCCCTGGACTTCAGGAGGGCGGATTTTAATGAGGTAAGGAGGCTAGTTGGGGAGGCACTGAGGTCCTGGAGCCAGGGGAGTCGGGGGTCCAAGAAGAGTGGTCATTCCTTAAGGAGACGATCCTCCAAGCCCAAAGGGAGGTAATCCCAACACGGATCAAAGGGGGCAAGAGGGCACAAAGTCCCCATGGCTCACCAAAAGCATCCAGGAATGTCTCCTAGCTAAAAAGGAGGCGTACACCCAATGGAAGGGAGGGGCCATCACCAGGGAGGATTATACCTCGGTTGCTCGGGGCTGTAGCAGGGCTGTCAGGAAGGCCAAAGCGGAGGTGGAACTGGGACTAGCTACCCGGATTAAGGACAACAAGAAATCCTTTTTTAAATACGTAGGGGGTAAAAAGAAGGTACCTGGTAATGTGGGGCCTCTGCAGGACACGGTAGGAAATCTGGTTGTTGCACCAGACAGCAAAGCTAACCTATTTAACAATTTCTTTGCCTCCATTTTCCTGAGCAGGGACAGGGTCACCCCCCCACACTGGGACCCCCGTAGGTCCCAGGGGAGGCACACCCAGGCCCAGGGTCAGCGAGGACCTAGTCAGGGAACTCCTGGAGGGACTGGACGTATTTAAATCAGCAGGTCCTGACAACCTCCACCCCAGAGTGCTGAGGGAACTAGCAGAGGTCATTGCGGGACCCCTGGCACGGCTTTACGAGCACTCGTGGTGCTCTGGCGATGTGCCGGAGGACAGGAAAAGAGCCAGTGTGGTTCCCATTTTCAAAAAAGGGAGGAAGGAGGACCCAGGAAACTGTAGGCCAGTCAGTCTTACCTCGGTCCTGGGTAAAATTTTTGAGAGCGTTATCCTGGTGCAAGGGGCCAGCAGGGGAGATTATGCTTAGGGGTGGCTGACACGGGTTCATTAGAGGCAGGTCCTTCTGTCAGACCAACCTGGTGGCCTTCTATGACCAGGTCACCTTAGACGCAGGTGTTTTATAGTTTCATAGTTTGTAGGGTCGGAAGGGACCTTGACAGATCATGAAGTCCGACCCCCTGCCATGGCAGGAAAGAGCACTGGGGTCAAACGACCCCAGCAAGGTGTTCATCCAGCCTCTTCTTAAAGACCCCCAGGGTAGGAGCCAGCACCACTTCCCTTGGAAGTTGGTTCCAGATCCTAGCCACCCTGACTGTGAAGTAGTGCCTCCTGATGTCTAGCCTGAATCTACTCTCTGTCAGCTTGTGTCCATTGTTTCTTGTCACTCCTGGTAGTGCTCGGGGGAATAGGGACTCCCCCAGTGCCTGCTGGTCCCCCCTGACTAGTTTGTCAACGGCCACTAGATCCCCCCTCAGCCTTCTCTTGTGGAGGCTGAACAGGTTCAGGTCCCTTAGCCTTGTAGGGCCTGCCCTGCTGCCCCCTGATCATGCGAGTGGCCGTCCTCTGGACCCTCTCCATGCTGTCCACATCCCTCCTGAAGTGCGGCGCCCAGAACTGGACACAGCACTCCAACTGTGGCCTGACCAATGTTGCATAGAGGGGGAGGATCACCTCCTTGGACCTGCTCGTGATGCATCTGTGGATGCATGACAAGGTACATTTGGCCTTCTTGACTGCGTTCCCACACTGCCGGCCCATGTTCATTTTGGCATCAATAATGACTCCAAGATCCTTCTCTACCTCTGCACTGATGAGAAGGAAGTTCCCCAGCCTGTAGGTATGCTGCTGGTTCTTCCTCCCCAGGTGCAGCACCTTGCACTTGTCAGTGTTGAAACCCATCCTGTTCTCATTGGCCCACCCCTGTAACCTGTCTAAGTGTAGCAGTGGACATGGTCTTTCTGGACTTTAGGAAGGCCTTCAACACTGCCTTTCACCCCATTCTCATTAAAAAACTAGAGGACTGTGGCGTTGACACCTACACAGTCAGATGGGTCACTAACTGGCTGGAGGGCCGTACCCAGAGAGTGGTGGTGGACGGGTCTTATTCGACCTGGAGGGATGTGGGCAGTGGGGTCCCCCATGGCTAGGTCTTTGGGCCTGCACTGTTCAACATCTTCATCAGTGACTTGGATGAGGGGGTAAAAAGCACCCTGTTCAAATTCGCAGGCAACACTAAGATGTGGGGGGAAGTGGGCATGCTAGAAGGGAGGAATAGGCTGCAATTGGATTTGGACAGGTTACATGGGGTGGGCAGATGAGAACAGGATGGGTTTCAACCCTGACAAGTGCAAGGTGCTGCACCTGGGGAGGAAGAACCAGCAGCATACCTACAGGCTGTGGAACTCCCTTCTCCTCAGTGCAGAGGTAGAGAAGGATCTTAGAGTCATTATTGATGCCAAAATGGACATGGGCCGACAGTGTGGGGACGCGGTCAGGAAGGTCAACCACACCGCGTCATGCATCCACAGATGCATCTCAAGCAGGTCCAAGGAGGTGATCCACCCCCTCTATGTGACACTGGTCAGGCCACTGCGTCCAGTTCTGGGCACCGCACTTCAGGAGGGATGTGGACAGCATGGAGAGGGTCCAAAGAGTGCCACTCACATGATCAGGGGGCAGCAGGGTAGGCCCTACGAGGAGAGGCTAAGGGACCTGAACCTGTTCAGCCTCCACAAGAGAAGGCTGAGGGGGGATCTAGTGACTGTTTACAAACTGGTCAGAGGGGACCAGCAGGCATTGGGGGAGTCCCTGTTCCCCCAACCACTACCAGGAGTAACAAGAAATAAGGGATACAAGCTGGCAGAGGGTAGATTTAGGCTAGACATCAGGAGGCGCTACTTCACTGTCAGGGCAGCTAGGATCTGGAACCAACTTCCAAGAGAAGTGGTGCTGGCTCCTAACCTGGGGGTCTTTAAAAGGAGGCTGGATGAACACCTTGCTGGAGTAATTTGACCCTGCCACGGCAGGGGATCAGACTTGATGATCTGCTCAGGTCCCTTCCGACCCTACCAACTATGAAACTATGAAACTATGACCAGCTGCATGTTTGCCATATAAGAGCATTCTTGTTTCTGCCTCTTCCTGCTGTGAATGCAGTTGTGAAATGTCACCTGAGCTAGAGTGCTTTGCTTTTCCATCAGTGAAACCAGCAACAATGAGCACATGTTCACTTCAGAAGCATTGGGATGATTCTGTAAGAAACTCCTTATCAGGGATCTGTTTTCCATTTCGCACAGGAAACCAGAGAAAAATGTGGATTTCCCCCTTTACCTGAGGAAAACATGGATTTTTAATTTTAATGGAGAAACCCATGGATTTTGCACTTCTGCAAAGCGCTCTCTGCAGGGTGGCAGAGTTCCAGGCTGCTAGGGGCTGTGGGGAGCGGGAGGAGGGCAGGCAGGCAGGGGGCGCCATGTGCATGTATATGCACAGGGCTGCCAGGCAGCCTGGAGAGCAGCTCCCACAGGTAAGTCTGGAGTGGGGTGGAATTGAGGTCCCCATAGGGAGGGAGGGAATGAGCTGGGCAGGGCTGGGTCTGCTGCTGCCCAGCTGGGCGGTGCATGGAGCTTGGGGCCAGCTTCCCACCACTGCATGCACTCCCAGGGGGGCAGGAAGGACCCATGACCCCCAGATCTGTGCGTGGGGTGGGGGTGGGCATGGGCTGTGGGCTCAGGCTCCTCACCCTGCTGCCTTCCCCCAGGGTTTCCACAGCCCAGCGGGTGCGACCCGGCACTGCAGGGCAGAGCAGGGCTGTGTGGGGAAGCCCCTTGCTGCTGCGAGCTCCGCACTGCCCTGGCAAGGTGTACCCTGAAGCAGCAGCAGGGGGCACAACCCTATGCTGCCACCCCCATTGCTGCTGTGCGGACAGGGGACGCCTCTCACCAGGATAACACAGAACTTGCAGAGGCAAGGAGCTTCCCCATGCGGCCTCACTCTGCCCTGTAGTACCAGGTTGCACCTGCTGAGCTGTGGAGGCACTGGGGGAAGGCAGCAGGGCGAGAAGCCTGCAGCCTGGCCCTGCCCTGCACACCAATCTCGGGGGCACAGGTCCCCTCTGCCCCCCTGGGAGTGTATGCAGTGTCAGGAAGCCACCCCTGTGCCCCACCTGAGTCCACAGCGGGCAAGCAGCAGGAGAGTAGGTGACCCGGGTTCCACTTGCCTTCAGGAGCCACCACCTCCCACAGGTGGTGGTTGGGGCTTGGGCGCTGCAGACCTGGATCCCTGGCCCCATAGCTCTGGCAGCTGGGAACCCATCTGGCAAGGCAGGGGGCCATGGGGGGAGGACTGAGGGGCATGAGCAGGGTTGGGGGGGGGGGCTGTTGGAGGGAGTGAGGAACACCAGCAGGGCTGGGGGGCTGTCGGGGAATGAGGGGCACAAGCAGGACTGATGGGCTGTGGGGGGGAGTGAGGGGCACCAGTAGGGCCAAGGGGATGTGGGTGGGGAGTGAGGGGCCTGGACCTATGTTCTTTGAGTAAAGAAAGCAGGGGGAGCTCTGACTTTCCATGACAAAAAACCCCAAAATCAAATACCAAAATGTATAGCTATTTAGAATGTATTTTATTATAATGCTTGAGACGCTGGTAGGCTTCCAAATTGCTTTAAAATTGTAAATATATCAAGAAAAGATTGTGTTGAACTGATACCTATATGTATAGTGGCCTTTCATTTTAATCACAGACTTTGGGGTTTTAATCAGAGAATTTGCAATTTTTTTGCAATTAGGGAAAACCAGGATCCTTGCTTAGAAAATTAACTATGTTTCCTTTGTTTGCTGGTAAGAATATAAAACTACTCTATGATGCCAGTAATGGAAGACATCTGCTGCCAGAGGTGGATTAAGGTGTACTGGGGCCCTGGGCAAGCATAAAATTAGAGGCCCCTTCCCCGCCATGGAAACTGGGCTGCCGGGAGGGAGAGGAGCCCCTTCCCCTCCTACTGCTGGCAGGGGAAGCTGGGTGGATCCTGCTGGGCTGTGGGGCACATGCCTGCCTCTTCTCCCTGCTCTTGCTACGGCCCAACGTACACACACATGCACACACAGACACAGGCGCATGCACTCTACTCTCATTCTTCTTCAGATCTACCTACTAGTTTGAATCCTTAATATTCTTGTGCCTGCCTTTATGGATGGTGATATTTATTGATCGAAGACAACAACAACTGGATTGCACGTGTTGGAATAGTTGGCAAACACTTGTTGAACAAAGAAATCATCCAAATCTCCAAATGTTTGTGCAGTTTGGGGCTTTCCTATTCTCTGTACAAGAGCCATGCCATCAATAATAACAGATGATTTCTTGGAAGTAGCATCTGGCAGAACAGTTACTGCTTTATCTCCAATCAAGTTCTGTGGCAAGGCGGCTTTGTTGGCCATGTTGGATGATTTGTCACATCTAAAAAGTGAGAGAGGGTATCCAGAAAGTTTGTGCTTCATATATTTCATAGATTTCATAGACATTAGGGCTGGAAGGGACCTCGGAAGATCATTGAGTCCAGCCCCCCGCCCAAAGGGCAGGAAGTCAGCTGGGGTCATAGGATCCCAGCAAGATAAGCATCCAGTTTGCTCTTGAAGGTGTTCAATGTAGGTTCTTGAACCACCTCCGGTGGCAGGCTGTTCCAGACCTTGGGGGCTGAGACAGTAAAAAAATTCTTCCTTATGTCCAGCCTGAAACGGTCTTTTAGTAGTTTATGACCATTCAACCTAGTTGTCATCCCTTAGGGCGCTCTGGTGAACAAACGTTCCCCCAGATACTGGTGGTCACCCCTGATAAACTTATAGGTGGCCATCAGATCACCCCTGAGCCTGCGCTTTTCCAGGCTAAAGAGCCCCAGGGCTCTCAGCCTGTCATTGTAGGGTCTGCTTCCCTGACCTCTGATCATGCGCGTGGCTCTTCTCTGGACTCTCTCTAGCTTCTCCACATCCTTTTTGAATTGTGGAGCCCAAAACTGGACGCAGTACTCCAGCTGCGGCCTCACCAAGGCTGAGTACAAGGGGAGAATGACATCCCAGGATTTGCTTGAGAAGCATCTATGGATGCAAGCCAGCGTTTTGGTCACTTTACTAGCTGCAGCATCGCACTGCAGGCTCATGTTCATCTTGTGGTCAATGATGACCCCCAAGTCTCTTTCTTCCATAGTGCTAGCCAACATAGCACTGCCGAGCCTATAAGGATGCTGCGGGTTTTTCTTCCCAAGGTGGAGAACCTTGCATTTATCGGCATTGAACACCATCAGATTCTCGTCCGCCCACTTGCTGAGCCTGTCCAGGTCAGCCTGGATCACCCGCCTGTCTTCTGGTGTGGATGCTTTGCCCCAAAGTTTGGTGTCATCGGCAAACTTGGCCAGTCCGCTTCTGACTCCAGTGTCCACATCATTAATGAAGATGTTGAACAGTATGGGTCCAAGGAC
Source organism: Alligator mississippiensis (assembly GCF_030867095.1). Lineage (NCBI taxonomy): Eukaryota > Metazoa > Chordata > Crocodylia > Alligatoridae > Alligator > Alligator mississippiensis. Next base: position 26,405,796 of record NC_081833.1, read on the forward strand.
AGAGCCTTGGGGGACCCCACTGGTCACAGGACACCACGATGAGTGACTTCCATCAATTACTACCCTCTGGGTCCGACCCCGGAGCCAATTTTCCAGCCAGTGGATCGTGGAGGACCCAAGGCGACAATTGGCCAGTTTCTCCAAGAGGTGATCATGGGAAACCAGATCGAAGGCTTTTCTGAAGTCAAGATATATGACATCAATCTCATCTCCCTTGTCCAGGTGATAGGTCACCTGGTCGTAGAAGGAAATGAGATTGGTCAAGCAAGACCTACCTGCAACAAACCCGTGCTGGCTGTCCCTTAAGATGTTGGCATCGGCCAGTCCATTAAGGATGGCCTCTTTAATAAACTTTTCTAAGATCTTCCCCGGGATAGAAGTCAGGCTGATGGGCCTATAGTTAGCCGGATCCACTTTCCTCCCTTTCTTGAAGATAGGCACCACATTGGCCTTCTTCCAGTCTTCGGGCACTACACCAGAGCGCCAAGAGTTTTCAAAGATCTGTGCTAGAGGCTGGGCTATGATGCTCGCCAGCTCCTTGAGTACCCTGGGGTGAAGATTGTCAGGGCCGGCTGACTTGAAGGTATCCAACTTCTCAAGATGTTCCTTCACGAAGCTGTAGGAGAGTGTGTTGAACCTGCTACCAGCTGCAAATGCTGTGAGTAGCCTTTGCTGGATCTCTTCTGCATTCTGCATCTGTTTCATTTTGCTGCCCTGTCCCATAGTTGACTTTACATTCCCAAAGGTTTTCAATTTTGATTTGGGTACATTTGCATAGAAGCTCTTGGTAGCATCTGTAGTAAGACGTTTCTGGATAATGGTGTTCATGATATCTCTTCTTTTGTTATGTTCATTCAGAATGTCTAAGTCAGTCTGAAGTTCTTGCTTCATTTGTTTTAGTGTGGTCAGGGGACATTTACCACCTTCATCTTCTACTAAATCGCAGACTGTACACATTTTTCTGTGCAAAACCGGCATCTAGTTCATCAGTCACTTGATGCTGTGATCTCACTTCTGGAGAAAGAAGAATATCTTCTTGCACAATCTCCATATGTGAATGGGAATGAGAGACTCATTGTTTCTGTTGCTCCTTCTGCCTGCATTCAGGATGGGAATGTGCCTCAGCAGCTGTTAGATCTTTGACACCAATTTGGCAACGCAACACTTCATTCTTCTCTGCCAGCTTGTGTATTGTATTGGCTGATTCAAACAACAACACTTGACTCAACCTCCTCCTATTAGAATGTTTCTGCCAGAATATGCACATCCTCCAGTGAACTGCTGGAGTAGATGATCTGCTTGTCCTAGTGTGTTCTTCACTTGATGGTGTTGGTAGGGTTTCTCTTTCATCTTCTACCTTGCACAACTTTCTTAACAGTCTCTCAATGCGTCCTTTGTGTGTAAAAGAACTGTAACCCAGGAGGTACTCCAAGAGGTACCCCTTCTCCAAGTGAAGGGATCAAAGCAGGTGCACAAGCACTGTGGAAGGTGTAGGGACTCTCCTCCCCCTATAGAGCAGAGACAGACCACCAGTGGGGACTTAACCATATACCTTTTAATGAGAGAACAGTACTGAGAACTTAACCAGTATAAACCAGGGGGTATAGGGGACACTACAATGCCCTGAGGGGGCAGGATTCAACAAAGGTACTTACAGTCATAGACATATTCATCTAGTTGTCAAAAGACAGGGTTAACCAAAATATAAATCACAAACAGCAGAACAAACAATACTGGTTGGTGAAATATAAAAGGCACAAAATACAAAATGTCAAATAACAAGGAATATAGGGTCTAGGTACCTGGAAGGGGGAGAAAGGAGGAAAACACAATGACCCCTTTCCACTGCAACAAGAATTTCTCCCTGTTACTTCATTCACCCCAGCTGGGGCTTGAACTCTGCTCTCTCCCATAGTGGGCAGAAACTCTGCCACACAGCTACCAGTGTTGGTAGCTTACCAAGCTGCTAGGGGCCTTGACCTTTCCAGAGCCCCAGCCTCATGTTGACCTGCCTGGCCTCTTGCTGGAGGAGCTGGAAGCAGAGCTGGGAACCTCTCAGGTCACTGCTCAGATCCTTGCTGGACCTGGGGGGGAGCCTCTCCTGCTGGCCACAGCCTCTCGTAGGGGATCCTGGAGCCCAGCGGGGAGCCTCTCCTGCCGGCCGCACGCCGCACTGCTGAGGGTCCAACTGCTGCCTGCAGGTCCCACTCCTTCAGGTGCTTCTGGGGCAATTGCTCCTGCCCCACTGGCCCAGCTTTTGCCAGCTCTTTGAAACTCCTTCCTTGTGGTCCCTCGCTGGTCTCTCCTGAGTCAGCCACGCTGCCCCTTTTATCCCCCTCCAGGTGACCCAAGGGGTCAATCAGGGGACACAGAGGGTGAGTCTCTGGGGCCTGATTGGTGAGGAAAGGGAATCCCAAGTCCTCCAATCATCTTTTACTCTTTCAAAACCCCTGGGCTAGGTCACTACCAGGTGGCCTGTCACAGAACTGTAGGAAGAACGGTGCCCGCTGAGGCATTTGAAATGTTGCAGGACAGGATCAACACAATGTGATGGTCTGTCAAGAACACTGCCATAGCAAGTATCAAATTCAGCAACTGTCTGATGTTGGAAGAGTGCCTCATTCATTTGCGCAATTTCATCAGGTGTACTTTGTCTAATGATTGACTGTGAACCTACTTTGAGACATATGATGCATCTTGTAGACTCTGAGTCATGCCTCCCTCCCATGCTTTGCTGGACTCACTGTGCTATTGGTTCCATTGTAACATTTGCTTAAGGGCAAGTCTCTTATCAACAATCTTCATCAGAGGTTTTCTTGTCAAGGTAATCTGAAACAGAACAGAGTTGGTGTAGTAATTTTGCAAGCTCTTTGGGTATTGAATGAACAAAACTGTAAGTCTGCGGCAGCCATCTTGGAATCCAATATGACTACCACAACGGGAATGTTACGATCGATCACCTTGGCTCACACAATGTCGGTTTCATCACTGGAATTAATTTTCTAACCCTAGTGGGGGCTGAAATATGGACCAAAGCATGAATTCACTGCAGCCATCTTTGATTCCAGTATGGAGGCTACACGCACTACTTTCCAGATTGGCAACATGACTTTGACATGGGTAGACCACCTCTACCTGAATGAAACACACTGCTTCCACCTGTGGCAATGAGTTGCCTACAGGGTGACACCTTTACCCTTTTTTACCCGACTATAATCAGAATCTATGATCATAATGGGCAGCTTCTGCGCATAGCACATGGCAGACTGGGGAGGGGACAAGCAGCACACTAGCAGATAGGGCAGGGAGCAAAAAGCAGAGCAGCAGGTCATACAAGGAGCACATAGCTGGGGGCAGAAAGCAGAGCTGCAGATCTGGCAGGGAAAGGGTTTGGGGGCGGCACATGGGGCGGCGCAGGGCTAATTTGTGGCACACCTGCTACAAAGGTTGCAACTAATATCTGAGGACACTGGGCATGTGGGTGTAAAAGGGGAGGGAGAAAATCAGTAAACATCAGCTAGTGCACTGGCCCCCTGCACCTCATAGACTGCTTGTGTACATCTCACATCTGCGTTCGACAGGGTGGGGAAATTATGTTGTTATAAAGGAAATCCTTCTTGTTGCACTGATGTTTGAGCTTGGCCTCTGACCTCAGGGGCACAGTCTAGCTAGGATCTGCAGCGTGGGTCACATGCTGGTAGAAAAGCGTCCTTAAATTCCAAGGTTCAATCCCATCAGCAAAGCTTGCAACACTGACTCAGAGCCCCTCTGTCCCAGGCAGAGGTTGTGCTCAGCAGTTATTACTGGCTGCATCTCCACTAATAACTCAGGCCAGTGTATTTTCAAATCCAAACAGCCCGTGGCCACGTGCTGTTGCTTTGCTGCCTAGTGAAGAATTCCTTCCCTCCACCTGTGGGCATGGGAGCGGGGTGAGGCCTGGCTGGGTCATTATCTCTGCCAGTTCAGAGCTGGGCCAGCAAAGCTGGGAATTGCTCAGTAGTTCCCAGCCGTGTCTGCATGACAACCGGCAGGGCGCAGCATCTCCCAGCCCATGGCTCTGCTGTGTTTGAAAGTAAACCCTGCTTTTTTAACTCCTTGTTCTGCAGGGCCCATTAACTGCCAGCTGAAGAACTGCCCTTTTTGGCGCCTAGCAAGAGCTTTCCTTTTCATGGTGCCAGTGCCCTGCCCACCTCCAAGGGGCTCATTGGGCCATGGGCCCAGCCATCTTCATTATATTGCTCCCTCGGGCAGTCTCATCCCCCATGGGTTATGATGGGACCCCCAGCAGCATGAGCAGCTGGGAAGGAAAGCTGATTTAGACAGATCCTGAGCTGGATCTTGGGGGACCTGTGCTGAATTCCCTGGTTCAACCGCAGATAGCTCCTTTGATCTTGGGCAAGTCACCTTTACAAGAGGAGCTGGTGAGACAGGCAATAACAGACCTGAGCACCTACCCAACAACTGCACAGCTCATGGCTCTCCCTAAAGGCAGGGGTTGATTGCCGTTGTACCTCTCTAAAGATGGGGAAACTGAGGCTCTGAGAGAGAGTGGAGCCACGCTTTCAAGCAGAGGCTGGAAACATGGGTGCATGATTTGGATGGGTGCATGTCCGGGGCATTGACAGGCCCAAGCTCCCACTAACCGTGGAAACAGACCTGGCACTTAATGCTGCTGAGAAATCAGGCCGTGGCGCCATGGCTCAGAGCAGCCAGCGTTCCCCTGACTGATCCGGCTGCCACCACTCAAGGAGCCAGGGCAGCCCTGCGAGCAGACCCAAGGGTCCCGGGCCCCTGAGCACCCCCTTGAAGCAGCTGGAAAGATCTGATTGCTGGAGGAAGCTGCTTCCCATGTCCAGGCACAAACTCCAGCAGAGGCTTACTTTGAACTGACAGCCTGGTCTCACAAACCATTTTGGGGTTTCTTTGTGCAGCAAGAGCAGCTGCTGAGTTGTTTAAATATTTAAACTTGACAATGAGGTCATGACTCAGCCCTTGACAAATACTGGCGGAATCGGCTGCGCTACAGGCAGGAAGAATTAGATCACTTGAGGTCTTAAAGGAGAAGCCCTACCATTTCCAAGTATAACTGGGCTTCTCCTGAAGGTGTGATGTGTTGCTGAGTGCACAGCGGAGATGGCTCATGAACAGACTCCTAGTCTAGGACTGGTGCCCCTGCAACCTATGGAAGAACCTTTCTGCTTTCTATAGAGCTTAGACTCCAATGAGGAGTTTAGCTTTTTCTTTCTTTAAAAGAGGCAAAGGGATGGCAGAGATTTTGTATGGTTCAGTGTAAGCCTGCAGCTGTGGACCCCTGATCGCCTAAAGCACCGTGACCTGGTGGAAAGGGAAGAGAGCGCTGCTGCGCTACATGCATGCAGCATTATTAGTACGATGGATCCTCATGATGCTTATTAGTATGTCAGCCATTGGCAAATCTGCGTGTCAGGATCCCTCTGAGACAGATAGGGAACCTGAGACAGAAGCCCACCTATGAGTCAATGGCAGATGGGGAGATGGAACTGATTCCCTCTCCATTATATTCTCCTGAGGATCTCAAGATGCTTTAGAAAAGTGATTAAGTGCCAGCATTGGGACCAGTCCTGAAGCTTTTTCTGTAAGGGCAAAGGAGCCTCTTACATGGGGTAGTTGTCTGGATGGGGCTCTCACTAGCCCTACCCTACAGACAAGGTGTGGTGCCCCTGCTTCTGGATGACACTGCCTCCCACGCTAGCTATAGGGCTGTCACACTTACCAGACCTTGCTATTATAAACCCAGGTGCATTATTTCTGCCCATCCATGCCCAAACATGCTTAGCCTGTTACTAGTTGAAAATGAGTTTCCCCTGATTTCTTCCACGTGACAAAAACCTTAACCCTTCCCCAGTCCCTGCATCTCAGCCATCCTTGTGATTAAAAAAAAAATAGGGACCAGCGATGAGTCCATTTTAAAAGACTAGAGGAAGGAAGTGGAGGTTGTGGAGGGAGGGGAGAAGAAGAACAATCACTAAGTTGCTGAAGGCATAATGAAGCGCTGTCTCTTTAATGGTTGGTGCAATCAATGGCTTCCCAACCCTTTTTGGGCTGGTTCCAAATTCCAAGGGAAGAAGGGGAAAAAAGAAGACCAGGGCTGTGTGTGCAGTGGGCTTTTCTCCCCTGCTGTCTGGAGGAGGCAGGGGGAAGCTGGGGAGTTTCCATAGCAATAGGAAACTACAGAACTTCCACAAAAGAAGAACAGAAAGCCAACTCCTCCGGGCGGCTGGCCACAGCACTGGGGATTTTGCCTGGCTCCGCTCAGCAAGCCCAGACACAGAGAGACAGAATGGGTTTGCAGCTCTGCTTGGACTCTGCTGGCCCCTTTCCAGGAAGGCAGGACCAGGCTTGTGCTCCAGACAACCTCTGATTGCTGTGGCAGAGGGAGACAGACACCCAGGGATGGGTATGCTCAGAGGTTCAGCCTACCTGAATTAACCTTGCAGCCCTCCCTTTGTAACTGGGCTCCTCCAAGCTGATCATTCAGCCAAGAGATTAGAAGAGAGAGACTCTGCAGCAAGCTGGGAAGGGAGAGCCTCTGGCTTCCTCTGCACATGGACTTCACAGAAGACAGGAGGAAAGAAAGCACCGGGGTGTGAACGAACCCCCTGCCCTCAATGAACTGGAGGAGAAAGGTGAAGGGTGAGTCTGCAAGGCCTGCCTTAAGCAAACGCTGAGCCCCTGTCTGTCTGTCTCCCACACATGCTGTGCTCTGTACCATCTGTCTCCCCCAGGATCTCGCACCAGTGTTGCTGCTGCTCCCCCAGCAGGTGAGGAAAGAGCAGGCCCCCACCCCGAGCTAGAGACCCCCCACCCCATGGAGGAGCCCAGCCATACGGTGCAGCTGCCGGGGGGAAGGGGACAGGACTTGTGCATATCTCAGATCTGGGTTGATTGATGGAGCCAGTAGGATCCTTGGCAAATCCTGACTGGTTTCCCCTGTTTGGCTGGCAGTGCCTGCTGCTGCAAGGGGTTACACCGGCATTGGGCTGGTGCAAAGAGATAGAAGAATGATGGCTCAGGTGAGGCTCTTGGCTCTCTCCTGTTTTCCACTGTAAATGTATCCGGTCTCTGGGTTGAAAGGGGATATTGTCTTTCAGCTTTACCTGGGGAGGGGGGAGGGAGTCATAAATTTTCCTTCTTGGATGACCTGAGCAGCTGGGTGCTCGATTACCACTGGATCTGTGAGTTGAGGAACTTGACAGCTGGTGTCCAAGCTCCCTGCTTTTGCCTGGCAGCTCTGTGGGTCTCTTACATGCAGGCTCTGAAAGCCCCCACAAGCGTGAGGCCCACAGAAAACCCAAAGTGTGTCGGGAGCCCCCTAGACTCACACGCCCTGAATGTGGAGTGCAGCTCAATAGGCCAGGTTAATACTGCAGCATGAGGAGGCTTGTGAGGCACCTGAATGGATCCAGTACTATGACACAGCATGCCTGCTGCCTGCTTCCACTCCATCGCATGCACCACTGCCCTGCCTGGGGCAGGGGTGTCTTCACCGTCAGTGACTTGTGAGCATCTCCTTGTTCCCTTACCTGAAATATAATCTGATGATTCAGGGCTGGAGCTATCTCCAGGGGTTTCATGCTTGCTCATCCCTTCCCCTCTCCTCGATCTCCAGCGGAAGGAGGAATGAGAGCAGAAGGAAGGGGCTGAGAGAAAAGTCTTCAGGGTATGGTGTGACCCAACAACATGGGATTTTAGGGTTTGATTCACAAAGATCCTGAGCACTTGTGTTTCTGTTGGAATTAAGGGCAGGGAGGTGGGGGAACTAGGTACTAGATTGGGCCCTGTGGTCTCAAAGCACAAAGGTGGGCAGGGTGAGGAGCCCTGAAGCATAGGATGGGAAGCAACTACCCCAAAGTCATGCTTGCTGCAGGTCAAAACAAAAACCAAGAATGCAGCCCATGTCTCCTGACTTCCAGCCTGCTGCCCTGCCCATGGGATCATGTTGTCTCCTAGCTGAGAGCTTCAGTTTTAATTGCGATGATGCAGTGCATTTCCATTGCAGGATTTATCTGTGCCACAGCAAGGGGGTGGGCTGGGCTGGCGAGGTGGACGTGCAGGGAGAGGAGCAATGGGCTGTCTTCCTTTCTCTGTTCTCAGTGGTGGTGTCATCTTTTCACAGTGACGCATGGGAAGGACATGCAAGATGGCTGACCAGAGCAACATCCAGTCTGCAGCTTCCAAGAGCATTCGGCCCTTCCGGTCCAGTGAGGAGTACCTTTATGCCATGAAGGAGGATCTGACTGAGTGGCTCAACACCCTCTATGACCTGGACATCCCGGTGGACAACTTCATGGAGGCCTTGGAGACAGGCTATGATCTCTGCCAGCACGCCAACAACGTCAACCGCATCGCCCTGGAGTTCCAGCAGCAGCACTCGGAGGCTGCTGCCCACATGAGGGTGCCTCAGAACGAAGTGGTCTTCCAGGCCAAGAACGTGGTGCCCGGCTCCTTCATCGCCAGGGACAATGTCTCCAACTTCATCCAGTGGTGCAGACAGGACCTAGGCATCCAGGACGTCCTGATGTTTGAAACAAATGACTTGGTGCTAAAGAAGAATGAGAAAAACTTTGTCCTGTGCCTTCTGGAGGTGGCCAGGAGGGGCTCCAAGTTTGGGATGCTGGCCCCCATGCTGATCCAGATGGAAGAGGAAATTGAGGAGGAAATGAGGGACCAGATTGCTTATGAGGAGCTGGTGACGCAGCAAGATAGCCAAGACCTGGGCCCCAAGTCCCCCATCTACCCTAGCAGGGCACAGCGAATCTCTTTGTGTGACCTCAAGAACCTGGATGAGCTGGTGAGAGACTGTTCTGTTTTGTCAGGATCTTTAAACCTTGTGCCCCTGGTATCTTGTAAGTATGGGTGGGTGTCCTCCCACACTTTCCCAGCCTGATTCTCTCCCAACTCACTCTAGCGTGGCCCCTCAATGTTACCGAGGAGCGTTAATAGAAAAGTGTAGGCTGTAACCACAAGAGGAGAGGGAGAAATTCCTCCTGATCCACGGTACTTTGCCCTCAGCAAGGCCACCTCTCCAGAGCTGCTGTAGGATGAGGGTGAGCTCATGCCTCATCCTCACCTAGGAGGAAGGGCTTGCTTCAGGGCTGGAAATGGGCTGTCATGGAGCTTGTAGCCGCAGAGATGGGCCCGAGGCAGCAAAACTCTGATGTCAAAGGAAAAGGTTTCTGACCATGACCTCATCACGTAAGTCGGGCTGGTGGGCAGGGAAGAGGCTTTCGCCTCCGGGCAGCCCCTCTGCGGGCAGGACTGGCCTCTTGTGGAATGAGTGTGAGGAGGGAAGGTGGGACCCAGCTCTCTGTGTTATCAGCAAAACAAGCCTCCATCGTGGCTGGCCCCCTGGGCAGAGATGCCAAGTCTGGGCAAGGCTGCAGCAGCTGAGGGAGCTTCCCATTCCTGGGAGGGGTGCACCTGGCTCAGGCTGAGGTGCTGTTGTGCATAGAGGAAGCATGCAGGAGACTCATCCACAGGACAGGGGTTGGGCTGGGCCCGCGCTTAGGATTGGGCTTGGCTGGCAATGCCAATGTGCTTGGTAGCATTTAAACCTTCACTGGCTTTAAGAATGAAGTTGCTGACCCCTGATGCTCACAGAGCACAGCTTGTGCATGCGGCCCGCAGCAGTGCCGTCCGGCTTGCCCCTGGCCTGGGGTGGAGTTCTCCCCTCCATCTCCGAGCAGCAGTAACTCTGGGACTAATGACACCTCAGGGCACCAGCATCACAAACAAGGCACACCCCCTTGAAAAGTAGTGCGCACAGGAACTCTTGCCTGCCTGCAAGAAAGCATGCCTGAGATGAGCAAAAGTGAAACGCCTTGTTCCTGCTCCCGCTCTGCTTGCCCTTTTCCCCCCTTCCCTTGCTGGGAAGCCTCTTGTCTCACTTGGGCCTTTTGGAGTTGCTGGGTCTGGATCTGGGCACTGCAAGGGATGGCTTGTCTTAACAAACAGGCTGTTTTCTCTGAGGTTTTCTTGCAGTTGTGGGAATGTTTCTGCCGGGCTTGGGCTTCCAGAAGGCCTTCCTGTATTTTATCTCTGCTTTTTACTCAAGAGGTGGAATTCTGGGCTGCAGCTGAAGTTGCCTTGTCTCCCTTTTAACTACTTTTTTGGTGGTGCTCAGCGCAGATGGTCCGGTGCCCTGTTTAGTGGGTAGAGCCTGTTCAAGGAGCTTCTCCCCCTCAGGTGGGCCAATGTCACTCGCCTTAATAAAAAGGGCTGCATTCTCCAGAGAGGTCTTTGGGGCATGCCACAGAAATATGAAACAGCAGCCCTCCCACAAAGGCCACTACCTGCCCTTCGGGGAGAACAGCCTCAAGGAAAGTTCCAACACGCCTCCTTTTAGCCTGCTATTTGGGATGGCGGTGAGGATTTTGAGCTTGCTGGTCAGTTGTGACTCCAGCTAAAACTGTCTCCGAGTATCCCCATAGCACTAAGAGGCACCAGTGCTCTGGAGAATTTACTCTTCGCACCTATGGGATGTGAGGGATTTTCTCTCTGAAGGGATATATAAACCACTCTGTGGACACAGTAGCTCTGTCCCCGCTGGGGAACCGTCTGCGCTGGGTCTGAATGTTCTCCAAATGCTTACTCACCCTCTGCTCAGCGCTGCACGACGCATCTATTGGAGTCTGCAATCGATTTATTTCTAAGCACTTGGCTATTACCCAGGAAGGCAACTCCTCTCTCTCCCTCTTCCACCCCCACCATTGTGCTTGCGCTCCTGCAGCGTGCATCCCAGAACCAAAACCCCAGATCCTAGGACGCGAGGCTCTGGATGGGAGCTGTGGGGCTCGTGTTGTCCTCTAGGAAGAGAGGTCCCCTGGGAGACGAGGCCATTGTAATTAGACTCTCTGGAGTATGATCACAAATTTTCCATTGGGAAATAATGGCCTGTGCCCCAGTGTCCATTGCTGGCTCTTCGAACCCTGGTACTAGGAAGCACTGTGGTAGGGGTGGGAAGTCCTGTTCGGGCCAGGGGGGGATGACAAAGGAACCCTTGGAGATCTCTTAAGTTATTTCGCAGTCCTGGGAGCTGCAGGCTGAGAGCAGCACTTAGCAAACTGACCCTGTGGTTGTTGAAACAGACTCTCCCTTCCAAAGTATACAGGGTGAAATGAAGCCCTGGGATAAATCATTGGCTTTATTTTTAGACGTGGCGTTTTCTTTATAGCTTCTCAAGTGGAAACACACAGAAATGCTGGCTCTTCCCAAGGTGCGACACACCCGCTTGGCCTGGGCTGCAGGCATGGGGAGCGGTCTGCCGGCTCTGCTGAGGTTTGCTTATGGCGCGTCCCTGCTAAGGGAGGAGAACTTTGTTGCCTGGGCTTCAGCCCAATGGGGTCCTGCTCCCTGTCCTCCTGGCAGTGGGTTGGCACAGCCAGCGCAGGCATGGGGGCTGCTCCATCACTGAAGTGAATTGGAGCAACCCTGATGTTGCTCTTGCTTGTGCTTTTCAGAGATAGCCCAAAGGCAGGAAGCTCTGGCTGTGGCTCCCATATGCCTGCTACGCTGTGGCCTGGTGGGCTGCTGCTGAGCCTGCTCCGTTTCAGCTGGGGAAGGAAGGTTTTCATAGAGTTGGTTTCACTGCTTGTCAGGCCTCTTCTGTGCTGCTTTGAGGAACCTTCATGTAACTTAAGCCTGGGCTCTCTGTTCCTGACGGCACCATTTTAATCATGGTCCCACGAAACGTGCCGTACCCTGGTTCATTCTGGGAACTCTGCAGTATCTGCTCCCTAGTGCCCAGCACTGCAGTTGTGATGAGGAAACTTTGGGGCAGATCCCACATTGCAGCAGGCTGCTTGGAAAGGGTGGGGAGGACAGGCAGCCCACAGGGAAGGGCAACTGCTGTTAACAGATCAGTGTTAATTAGATCAAAGTTTGAGGCAGCAAGAAGCACATCATTGCTTTACCCATCATTGCTTTTTCTTTCACCTGCAGACAGGGCTGGGGAATTTCTCTACTGTGCCACCCGTTTGGAAGGGAACATGTTCCTGGCTGGCTCATGGCCCAGAATAGCTGGTACATGCCATGTCATAGGGAAACCCACCTTTGCCTCTTACAGCAGGTCCTGCCCTGGCTTGGTACCTTCTCTTATGCTGGAACATGCAGCTGGCAGCTCCTATGAGGCAGGTCATTGCCCCTGTTGTGCAGATGGAAAATCTGAGGCACAGGGAAGTTGGGGTCTGGCTTAACACGAAGCAGTGGGTTGGGGCAGGTTGGGGGCAGGATGTGGATGTCCCTGGTACTTAGTGTGGAGCAATGCCCAGCCCTTCTGCACTGTCTCTGTTCTTCCCCACCCAGGCCTACATCAAATGGAGGCTAAGACACGCCACCCTCAGGTTCCCCCAGCTGGGCCATGATTCAGGCTCACTTCCATCTCTGCCAGAAAGCCCTGCTGACCAATAGATAACTCATGGCAAAGGCTGCTGCTGCCTCCCCCTGTCCCTGATCCCTTCCCCTCTCTGAGTCCCCTCCTGTGAGTCCTTGTACTTCCGGGTTCTGTTCAGAAGCAGAAATGCTACAATCCCGCCAGGGAGGCTGTTCTCTAGGGATTTCCCAGCGGGGCGTAGCAGGAAGTGGGGGGCGGGGAAGGCAGAGAGGGCCCAAGCCTGCGCTTCCTAATCTCTCTGCTGCAGAGCATTGGGGAAGCCCATGAGTGGATGTGAAGAGGTCCCAGCTCCATGTTGGGGTCACTCCATTTCCTGACACCACAGGGATAAGCTTGGGTGTGGCCTCTAGGGTCTGCCCATGTGAGTCGGTCCTCACTGCTAGGTGTGTACATGCCATTCTTGCCCTGGGTCTGTAAGCACATGATTGCGGCCCCAGCCAGTGCCCAGTTTCTGCACACATCTATCCTAGGTGATAGTCCATTCCCCAGGGAGCCTACAGCCAAAGGCAAGGTGCAACAGGTGAATGAGGCCAACCAGCTGATGGAATAGGTTGTGTCTGGTTCCCAGCTGGTCAGCTTGCAGTGCTCCCAGCTTTCTCTGCCTGCCCAGTGCCAGATGGGTTTCACCTGGGAATTTCTGGTTCCCTGTAGCTGCAGGGGATGATTTTGCTTAGATTACATGGAGGCAAATGTGATTCATTCTGGGTGCTGATGGGGAGCTGGATGCTTAATATGGGCTGCAGGGCTTTATCTAGGGTCTGGGATCCATTTAATGTACATATTTGGCCCCCACGTCTGTAGTATTTGAGCACCCCATAGTGCTTCGTGTATTTAGTCTTGAGCCTAGGTAGGGCAGGACTGTTATCCCCATTTTACAAGATGGGGAAACCAAGGCACAGAGACACTGAGACCCTGGCCAGCTATTTACTCCACAATTTAAGATGTTTTTCCCATCTCTAAATGGCAGGGTTAAATTATAGCCTTCCTGGCAGACAGTGGCTGCTGGCTTCTAGTGCCTGGCAGTGCTCCTGAGTGCTGCTTTGGTGGAAACTCACAGCTGATCCAAGAGCAGGTTGGTGCTTGAGCCTCCAGTGGAAACTGGGCCCCCAGTAACTTTCCACTGGGAATCCAGCCTCAGGGCCTGGAGCTGGGTCTCTGCGTGTGCATGGAGGTTGAGGCCCTGTGGCAGCTTCCCTGCAGCCTGCCCCCCTCAGTGGGCGCAGTCCTGTGTCCCTGCTGGGGCTGGTGCTTGCTGTTGGCATGGGCTCCCAGCTCTGTTCTACAGGCTCTTGCCCACCAAAGGCACCTTGCTGTTGTAGGAAGTTCAGTCCAGTTTGGCTGTGGGAGCTTGCCCTCAGTTATGAAAGCATCTGGCCTACTTTTGCTTTCATCTGCAGCACCTAGAAGAACACCACTTGCTGACCTGGCAGTGGGAGCAGGTCCAGCTCCAAGGAAACCCAGATTAGGTGTGGGGCAAGGGCACCAGTAGGCAGCAGCACTACATGGCATTGCTATCTGGGGCTCAGTCTTCCCAAGGGCCTTGGTGACTATGGAGGTGCCATGCAGCTGGGAAGGGACAGAGGAAGATGGAGATCAAAGGTCCAGCACTGTGCTACTGCCCCAAAATGCAGGCAAGGATGACATGCCTTGTCTTGATGCCAGGGAGCAGTGAGAGTTGTGGCTGCCAGCAGTAAACAGAGAGAAGAGAGAGGGCATTGAAGGGGCAGCACGAAGGGATCACTGCAGCCTCTGTTCTTGCTTGCCAGTCTGTCACAGAGGAAGCCTGGGCACAGGGAATGTGCGAGGGCAGAGCTGGAACTGAGCTCCAGAGTGTCTGAGTCCTGCTTGTGGATGGTCAGGTTGGGAATGGCACCCAGCACTGGGAGCTGAGCAGGGTGATGTGGGGGGGCAACAACCTGCAGCACATGTGCCACAAGTGTCACAGGCAGGTGTGGCACACACCAAATTGGGGAGGAGACGGAGCAAAACAATAGACAGGGCAGAGAGCAGAAAGTAGAGCAGCAGATTGGGCAGGGAGCACAGAGCAGGGAGCAGAAAGGAGAGCAGCAGATCAGGCAGGGGAAGGAGATCAGAGTGGCATTCAGGGAGGGTGTGGGGCTATTTTGTGAAACACCTGCCAAAAAGGTTGGCCCCCACTGTGCTGCCGTGTACTGATCTTGGCAACAGAAATCCAGCACAGGCTGGGAGGGCACACGTGACAGCAAGGTTGGAGAATGTAGGGTCAGATGAGAGATGCGGTCAGAGGGGGAGAGGCCCTGGATGGGGCAGTTGCATGACCTGGGTGTGGCAGGGCCATTTGAGCCATGCACTGCCTGCTGCCTGTGTCCCACTCTTGCCTGTTAGCTGCAGCCCTGGGTTAGAGGAGGGGGAGGGAGAGACAGAGATGAGAGAGAGAGATCCTACATCCGGATTATGGAGGCATCCTTTAATAAGAGTCTGAGGGGGAGGAGCTGACCTGCCCGGACTCCCTAATCTTAAAGCCCTTTTTTCATCTAAGTCCTCATTAAGTTTCATGCTGGCTTTGCAGGGAGGGCTGCGAGTGTCCCTGGGGACTGCTGCAGCTGTGGCTTCATCGGGGCTGCCTTGAGTCCCAGTGTGCTTGGTAGGGTATCTGAAGGGGAAGATAAAGTGGAGTTTCCACGTGGTGGTTTGACAGTGCCCAGCTGCCCTAGGACCTGCATGCAGGACTCTTGCAGAGGAGACATCCCTTGGCAGGTTGAGTGGGTCTGGGTGCTGCCAGCTGGAGCTTGCTGTGGTTCACTGGAGAGGCTCTGTTCTGGCAAAGCCCCCTTTTGCCCCTAGGTTGCGCTCAGAGGGAGCTGTGGGCACAGCCATTCTGGCAAGTTGAATGGTTGCACTCCCCTCCCAGCCAGCCGCTGGAAGGCATTTTTCTCTGCTTTGTAATGACCAGCCCTGTGACATGCTCTGAGCTTTTATGGGCATCATTAGAGCTAGGGAGGGGCATGGAGTGGAAAGCAAACTTCCTATAGGAGGTCGCTCCAAGAACCAGAGCGGCAGCCAGTGCCACCACATGGACCTTCCTGGCAGAAAACTGCTGTGTGGGGCTCTTTGGGCTCCATGTCTTTTAGAGCCCTGAGAAGCCCCACGGGCACAGCTGGGGAGCGCTGGGTTCTGCAGCGGCTGGTGCAGGAGGAGGAGGGAGTCAGGACCTCTGCGTTCTGGTCTCAGCTCCGTCACTGACTAATTGCATGGAGAGTCTCTTCACCTCCCCAGGCCTCAGTTTCCCCATCTGTAAGCTGAGGGAAGTACCCATGTTGCAGGTGTGTTTGTGGAGCTCACTGTGACAGCTGTGGAGCAGGAGGGCAGTTTGGTGCAGGGCAGGGCCCCATGCCTGGCAGCTTGATACTGCCTCCTTGTTGCCTTCCACAGCAACACTCCTTTGTGCCAGGAGCGCTGGGCATGGGGCTGCCTGCTCAGCTCCAGGAAAATCTGAGGCCCTTCAGGAATGGGCCATAATAACAGACTTTCCCTTGCTTTTCAGCCTGTGCTGGACTAAACAGTGTGCATTAGGGTTTGGGGAGTGTACCCATCACATCCCCCAGACCTGCTCCATAGTCCTGATCCACAGGGGAGCCTGCAGCCTCAGGGTGACTGATGCATAAGGGGAGATGGGATAACTCAGCCTGGAATGGAGGTGGAGGGGGGAAGGAGAGCTCTGGGATGGGCTGTTCAGTGGTAGTCAGTGATGCAGTATGGATGCGGGGGAGTCCTGTCCTAACCATGTACAGTCATGCCTCTGGCTCACTACAGGAACCAAGAGCGTATTGCAGTATGTTCTCTTGTAAGGTCTTGGTCACTGGCACCATGACTATACAAGCTCAGACAGGGAAATGAAACATGGACCATTCTGCTCCAGACTTCAAATGACTTGGGTGTGAAAGGGGAAGAGAGTATCTAGGTAGGTGTGGAGGAAGTGAGGAGGACTAGATTTGAAAGGGAAGGCTGGGGAAGGGGCAAAAGGATGAGATGGACAGAGGGTGAAAGAAGAGCCAAAGTGTGTGTGTGTGTGTGTGTGTAGCCAAGCATGCAGGCTTCTCTGTTGGGGAGCTGGCTGCCTGGACAGACTGCAGTGGGTTACACTGCTCTCTGGAGCACTGGAAAATCAGCATCCAAATGCTGTGGATTGGGCCTGCCCATCAAACAAGTGCCTGGGAGATGCCCCCTGAGCCATGCCTAGACCCAGCAGCAGCACCCACATGGCTACAGACACCTTGCCCGAATGCACTGGCTGGTGTCTGGGGACTGCCATTCATCAGACGGTGAATTATGGATGGCAAGGCGTGTGCTAAAGTTTAGGTCCAAATTTTCAAAGTGTGAAGTCCCCCAGCAAGCTCCTGTTTGGGTACCAAACCCAAGTAGCAAAATGGTCAATGGTGCCAAGTACCCAGCAGCTCCCAGTGATTGCAGTGGGACTTGTGCAGAGCTCAGCACAAGTCGGAGCTAACAGTAAGGCTCCCCCTGCCCTGCCCTCCCTCCTTCGGCTTGGAATCCTTAACCCACAGCTCAGAAGTGTGGATTGGGGCAGGAGGGTTCATGGCGGGTCAGAGCCACTTTGTGATAGTGGGTAGTTCAGATGAGCTCTTTCTGCTGCTGGGTGCTCATATCCTGTGTGTGTGTGTGCACTCAGGCACTTTTCCTAACCACATCTAACATTACTACTCTATACTGCCTCTGAGACGTGCTTCTGATTCCTGCCTTGGGCTCTGTTACTCCTTTGAAAATCTGTCCCCCTAAAATACCTCCTTCCTTATCTTTACTCCCAGTATCAGCTAGCTACAGTATTCCCCTGACCTTCCTGTTCTGACCTGTCAACTGGTGTTGCTGTGTGCTGTAAGACAGCCATGTTCCACCCCAGCAGTGGCTGCAATACAGGGGTGGGTGTTCTCACTGCCTGCACACGGTAGAGTGGTTGGAGCAGAAAGGTGTTGATTTATAGAGTCGCTGGCAGTAGCGTTCTCAGAATCTCCCAGTCCTGGGCACGTAGAGCCAGACCGCTGTGTAATCCGTGACGTCAGCTCTGCTCACTCTCTCCATTGAGAATCAGATGCATTTCAAGTTGCCTTCCCAAATATAGCTCTCTGCTTGCAGCTGTGTAGCCCGGGAGAGCAGAACAGAGTCTGAGGGTGGTAGATGGGGTGAAGGAGGCAGGGGAAGTTCATGATATTCTGACAGTGAAGTATAAGGGCAGTGGGAGTGGGTGGCAGGAGTGTGCTATAACCAGAGTGGGACAAGGAGCAGGGCAGTGGTATGGGACCCACAGCAGAGCTCTACCTGCCTGTATGTTTGCAGGGTCCTTCTGAGCTGGGGGGTTGCAGTCCCCCCTCACAGAGGCTGGTGCTAACAGAGTTGGAGCATGTGCTACATGCTACCTGATCTTGGCACATGGCTGGGGCTTGAATGTCCCCCCCCCCGGGCACAGTGTGCTGGCATGTTTTGGGTTCCAGCCCTTTGCCAGGACTCTGGGAGTGTGCATCTGATCTCGGGTGCCAGGGGGACCTTCCAGCAGTCCATGCCTGTCTCTCGCAGGCCCTCCAAGATGGCTCATTCTCTTCCCCTTCCGCACGGTCCCCCTGGGAAATGCAGGTGTTTCCTGCCCTCAGCTGAGTTGTGTGAATGCCCTGTCTCTCTTCTGGAGGGATTTCTTCCCCTGACTGATCCCTGCAGGTGACTCACGCTGGGCTCTTGTGTGGTAACTTGGTGTCCAGCAACGGTATCACAGAATCACAGAGAAGTAGGGCTGGAAGAGACTTCCAGAGGTCTTCTAGTATCTAATCCAACCCCCTGCCTAAGGCAGGATCAACCCTATCCAAACAATGCCATGCAACCATCATCTAAACTCTGCGTAAGACTACTGTAAACCCTGACACAGTGCAGACATAATACCCTAACCAGCCACAGGTAAAGCAGGGGAACCACGGCAGCCAACAGCCTGCTTCTATGACATGTTGTCAATATATGCTGAAGAGATCCCTGGTATAGGGTTATGCCTCCTGCTATAGAAGAAGGCAAAAACCTCAGAGTCCATACAAATCTGACCATTGGGTACATGACTCGGGAGCATCCAAACCTCAAGCCTCCAGGCTTAGGCCTGCATATAGGATGCCTGCTGATGGATTGAAGCCCCAGGCTGAAAAGTCTGGGGTGAAGGATACTTGCTGCTTGCAGCACCACATATCGTGTTTGAACGATTGAGTTTCTTTCAGTCAAAAGGATTCGGAACTGATCTGGCTAATTTGACCTGGAACACAAAACGTTTTCTAAAATGAAAAAAAAAGGTCAGCTCCTTTAGGAACCTGGGGCCTATGCTAGGGTCTATGGACTGTCTGTGGGCAAGAGCCATTTAGAGTACCCCCTTGGTCTCCACCCCACCTGGGAACTGCCCCTCCCCTTCTACAGACACACCAGTCTTGCTCCCCAGCTACTCCCTGCTGCTGAGTCATTTCCATCATCTGGGAATCACAGCTCACTCAGGGGTGAGAGAGTGATCTGGGAGTTCACCTCCTTGTCTGGGGCCTGACCATGCAGCCCTGGGTACATCCAGGAAGCCAGAGGAGAGTGTGGTGCCACACTCAAGCAAAGAGGGGACAGAAGTTGATAGTGGGGGTACGTGTGACGTCAGATTAGTCGTGGTTCTTTAAAATTCTTCTTGTCGCTGCTGAATAGCACTTAGGCCCTGTAGAGAGACTCTCTCCTTCCCTGCAGGACAAGTGGTATTTAAAGGACTGAAGCTACCACACCATGTTCTGCTCTCTGGTGCCAGCAGCCATATACTCACTCACTCCCGTGTCTCTTCACACGCAGGGCAGGGGAACAGGGTGGGGAAGCAGCAATAGCTTCTCCTGTCTCTTCCTCTGCACTGCTGACTTCTGGTGCCCGTTCAGTGCATCATCCCATTAGAGCAATCAGAAAGGGGGAGCAGGGGCTGGATGCCTGGGGCAGGGTAAGGACAATGGCTCCAGTGCCTCTTGCTTTCCTTCAGTACTCCCTCTTTACAGTGGGTCACGTGTACATCCTGGCTTGGGGTGGGCTGATGTGGCTGCTTGGAAGACATTACATGTCTGCTCTCTGTCTGCCAGCGGGCTCTGAATGCATCTCTGTGAAGCCTGCTTTAAGTTGGAAAATGTGCTCCAGGTCTGCAGAATGGAAGTGACGATGCATCTAGCACAGTGATTTTCAACCTGTAGTCCACAGACCCCTGTGGGTTTGCAGACTATGTCTGAGGGGGTCCATAAAAGATGACTATGGTTAATCAGAAGTATGTGCATACCCACACTTATCAGTCAAAGGGGTCTGCACCTCTATGCAACATTTTTAGGGGTCCACAAATGAAAAAGGGTTGAAAACCACTCGTGTGGCACCTTCCCCACCTGCCAGTGCCTGTGCTACTCCCAGAGGAAGCAGGCCCCTTTTGGGTGGGGTGCCATGGTGTACACATGGTACAACAGTATGCTGAGGGGAGAGATGGGCTCCCCCAGGCTTTGGGGCAAGCCCCTCTCTTTGTGGAAAGTGCCACAAGCTGTCACATCCTCCCAAAGCAACTGGGTCTGGTCTCCCCTAAAATGTCCCTAGGTACCAAGCTATGGACAGCTCAGTGTAGGTAACCCTGGCCGGCCCTGCTAACAGTTTCAGGATTTCCAACCTGAGGGTGATAGTACCAAGATCGTGTCCCTGGGGACTAGCACCTTTCATGAGTATGGGCTTTTGTGGGCAGTTTTCTAGCCACTGGGCCTCAGACCAAGAATAAACTCAGTTAGGAGGGTCCATGTGAGCTTCCAGGGTGAGACCCAAGGATGGCTGTGGCTGTGGCTATGGCTTCAGGGAGTTGTCCCCTGAATTTGGGCAGGACCCACTGAAGTGTAGTTTGAAGCCATGGTGCTGCCCAGGGGACCTCAGCTGGGGGGATCATGAACCGTCCAGCTAAGGAGACAGATAGAAGCACTGGCATCATGGCCAGTCTGAGCTTGCTTGGAGGGGTTGGTCAACCTCTTGCTGCTACCGGGAAGTGGAGGACTCGACTGAGAAGGGAAATGTGCTGGTGGGGCTGCGGCACCCAGTCCAGCCCACTAGGAGAGAGGAGGTGGCTAGGGCTGAGCATGGGTCATGAAGGAAGGATGGACTGAGTGGGGAAATAAGCCCTTGTCCAAAATCCATCTTTCTGTGTCACATAGCCAGCCGTGGGGCCTGAGCATCCAGGACCAGGTTAGCTGTGGTGTGGCCCAGCTCCAGCCCCTTCCTGCCCCTGCAGTTCCTGGCTTTGAGACACAAGCCAGCCCCCTACCGCCTTGATTCAAGCCATGTGGCGGTGGCTAATCTGGAGCTGATTGCGGCTGGAAGGATTTTGGTCACAGAGTAGATCTGAGTGGTTAGAAATCTTTCACTGCTCAGTGTTGTGGAGCCGATTTCCCCTTTGTCTTCTCCTCTTTCCCCTCCACCCCATCCCATCTGGAAGTGGTTGGCAGGCTTCTTCCTCCTCCAGGCTGGAAGATGGCTCTTGAAGGGTCTATAAATACTAGCTTCTTCCTGAAGTCCCAAGGATGGCTCTGGAGCAGAGCCAGCAGCTGTTGTGGGCCGGTCTCTGGTGATGCTGGGATGCTCAGCCAGACAGCTGTGCTACATGTGCAGGCTGCAGCCCGCCAGCCAGGCTGCCTGAAAAATAATTATAGTCTGGAGAGAGAGGCAAAGGGCTGGGGGCAGGGGCAGTCCAGAGATCATCCTGCCTCCTGCTGTCTTCCAGTGAGGTACATCTGTTGCAGCCCAGGGCATTTGCTAGAGTATGTCAGGGGATTTTGTCTCTTAATTTCCTGTGTTTGGCTGTGAACCTCTATCTAGCTGGGTTGCTACATGGCCTCTCACCCCCATTCCTGCTGGTGCCTCCCAGAGTGTTTAGAAACAGGACACAGAACAGCCTCCCTCCCCGCTTTTCTGCCTTGAGTGGAGGGATTTATGGGTTGCAGGTTATGGGGAGGAAGGATGTGAGGCTGAGAGTTTGCCCCAGTTGCAGACAGGAGCAGAGCAACCCCCTGGGGAGCCATCAGCCACACCTTGTACTGCTCTTCTGCAGTGGGAAGCTGCATCTGTGCAAGCAATGCTTGATGTAAGGGTTTTGCCTGTTTGTGGCTGTGCAATTGCTGGTCACTGATCCCTGGAAGTTCCAGCATAGGCCACACTATGGTCTCCTGGATGGGATGAGGCTTGCATTTGGATTTACAGGCTGGGAGGCTGGCATCTTTCCTCACTGCTGGCAATGAGATTCACAGGCCAGGCCCAGCTGTGCCACTGTTCTGGTGGAATAGAGCTGCCATGGGAGGCCAGGTCTTGGTGAGGAGACAGAACAGCGCAGCTTGTTTCCATCCACAAAGGGAAGAGATGCTCCACTCAGCCGTAGGGGCTAGTCTGGGCATGAGTCCACTGAGAGCACATTTGCTTAGTGATAAATGGGATGAATTAAAACTCCCTGGGTGCGAGGAGAGGTATGGCAGGGAGGCTGGGTGTCCCACATCCTGGATCAGAAGGCAGATCTGTGGGAGGTGCGGGAGGAGGGGAATAGTTGATCCTTTTGATTCAGTGACTGAACCCAAAGCTTTCCTGTTGGGCTGGCCCCAAGTGCATGTTCTGGCCCCAAGTGCTTGACATGGAAAAGCCAAGTTTCTTTTGTCCAATTCCAAGTGAATCATAGAGCAGCAGGGCTGGGAGTGACCTCAGGAGACCACCTCTAGTCCAACCCCTGCTCAGGGCAGGGGCTTCCTGGTGAACATCCCAGCCAAATGAAGTGTCCCAGCCAAGCGAAGTGTCTCGTGTCATGTAGTGGGGGCTGGTTTCCAACTCTTCCAACCTTTCCTGCATTTGTTTTAACAAGAAGCAGCTCCCAGTGTGACAGCTTGACATAGTGGAATTTGTCTAATTTTTGCTTTTGTCTTAACTCTTTGCTGAATATGACCCAGATTTGCAAATAGTTCAGGTCTTTCTCCCTCCTTAATGCCCAGCTCAAAGTCCCAGTGAAGGAGGAGCTAGCTGCAGGCATTTCAGGGGCTAGGAAGGTTCAAAGCTCCTGTCCTTTCCCTCCAGAGTGATCACACCCTGAGATCAGGCTGGACCCCCTTTTAATGCTGCAAATTACTAAAGATGTTGGTTCTAGCAAACAGGTGTGGCTCTGAAACCTGGGAGAAGGGGAATTTGATTCCGGAGGGGTGGATTGAAGCAGGATCCTGTGGATCTGAGGGAAGCCCCATGTAGCAGGAGTCAGTGAGAACCCACATATCTGTGGTTTGCAGGTGCAGATCAGGGAGATCAAAGAGCTGGCAGGAAGCATCTGCCTAGCAGGTGGCTAGTGTGGTTCAGGGAGAGGGAGCATGGGCTGGAGCGAGCATTCAGCAGGGAGAGAGTCCTTAACTGGGGAGTGCAACCCCATGGATAAGGCATTGGGTCCAGGGTTCTCTTCTTAGATCTGCCCCTGGCTTGCTGGGTCACCTGCCTGTCCCCATGCCTCAGTTTCCCCATCTTTAAATGGGGGGAGGGAGCATCATGGCACTGAGCATCTTGGGAAAGTGTTTTGGAATCTATGGATGAAAAGTGCTAGGAATTAACTCTAAAATCCCTTCAGCTGCTTAGCAACACAGCCCCCCCGCAAGGCCTCATCTATTTCTGAGCATTGATCACTGCTGTCCTGTTACATTCAACCTACCAATTCCCTGGGAGGGAAATCTCTAGTCCGTGTCTTGAGCCAGGTTAAATCATTTGGGGACTTTCTGCCATGAAAGCGCATGCTGTAGACACTTAGTAGTGAGCCATGCCCCTCAAGATAGCAGCTGTTTGTACCAGTCGCCATCGTATCTGTCCTTTTCTAAGCTAGGCCACACATGATGCAGATAAATTGCATTTTCTAACTCAGAAGCACCAAGTACTTGTGATCTGGGTGCTCTTAAAGATGACCTATAATGGGGAAAATATTGGATTTCTACCCTTCTTATTGTTGCTTTATGATAGGTGAAAAAAGGCCTGGAAAAAATCTTTAAAATGACTGGCTTTTTTCTGCTTGATTTTTTTTAAATCTCTGGACATTCAGATCCAGGCCATGCTGTAATACTGTATGGGCATTTGAAGAACTAGGGAAATTTTATGCTGGCTGATAAGGGTGTCAAGTGAAAAGAGGGGAAGAGGCATTTAAAACTCTCTATAGCTGTCGATGTTTCTTTAAGACCTATATAACTCCAATATGTAGTAAACATCTGGGGGAAAAATATCTTTGAGCTGGTCTAGATCAGAGCCCTGCAAAGGGAACGTGAGAGTTTTTTGGGAACAAGCAGGTCATTTCACTTCAGCTCAGGTTGATTTGGGGACTTGGTTATATGTATCTGAATGGAAACCATCCATGCAGGGAGGGGCCCACTTGCCTACTGCGTTAATTTTCAGTACTGTCAATATACCAAGTGTTTGAAAATTGAGCCAGGCCCTTAACAAATCATGAGGCTGACTTAAAAATCTCTAAAAAGCTGTTATTTTTTTGTTGTCCTTTCTGAAATCCTCAGGCCCTGTCTTCAAACATCTCATGCTCCAACTTGTAGAGCAAGTTTGCTTCTTTTAAATAGAAGCAGAGCTGTTCCCAGAGTCACTGATGTTCATGAGCTGAGGCTTTGAGAGCTGTGCTAACTATTGTCAGGCTTGTAGTACAGGGTCCAATGATGCTGTGTTCAGGGTGTGTTAGGACCTGGGTTTGAGGCCTTTGTTAGACATTCAGCACCTGTTGTTCCTCTGGATAAGGCAGAAGAGATTGCAATAAACAAGTCCTGAAATCCCAAAGAGGAAATGCAGGGGAAACTAGACACGCTCTCCTAATATCCCTGAGTTAAAATATTAGCTGCAGTAGCATAAAGGAGCCAGAAAGGTTGTCAGCACTGCTCTTCAATCTTTTGCAGATCACCTTTGAGTGACTGCCATTCTTGGAGCCATGACAGCTTGGTGGCTATAATAACAGAGCCAGTGGATTGGTTGGCAGACTGGTTCCCCGAGACCACTGGTGCCTTTACGAGAGGGTTTATGTGAAGTGATTGCCTGCCACAGCAGGGGATTGCTCCGATGACCCAGGAAGGCCCTTCTAGCCCAGTATTGAAGAGCCCATACCGAGCAAATCCCAGGGGTGGGGGTGGGGGTGTGGGGGTGTTACTGAATACAGATAGACAGTTGCACACAAATGAAATCCTCCCTGATAACTTTGTCCTGGCTTGTGCTTTCCCGTAACTCGCCTCTTGGCACAAACACAGTGTCCGTGGGTCATTAGAGCTAATGCATCAAGGGCAGACTCCATAATGGAGACGCTGGACTTTATACAACATGTCCATTTTCCTTTCCCATCCCTCCCCGGCTCAGTTGGCTCCCTTCCACCTATTGTTAAGTGAATATTTCTTGTAACGGTTTGTTCAGGAGCATGAGAGCTGAGGCAGCAGGATTTGGATGTCTTTATCAGCTTCAGCTAATGTTTGTGTGCTTGGTTTTGCTGCCCTGTGCTGTAAACTTGGATCTTGTGGATGCCATGGGGGAGGGGTGTGTGTGTGTGTGTGTGAAGTTAAGGTGGAAGTGATGCCTGGGGCACTATCCGAAGCCATTAGTCTCGATTGCTGAGAGGCATCAGAGCAGACTTGCTAGATTCCAAGTAGCTGAGGCAATGTTCTTTGTATCATTTAAAAAAAAAAACCTGATGATTTTCAAGCCAGTCTCGGGATTTGAGGGAGCCCAGCTGCAGGACTGGACCTGAAGGCACAAGCTGATTGCTCATGTGGAGGTAGCTGAGGCAGGAGTGGTAGGACTGGTTATGGTTACGCTGGCCCTGCCTGGCTGGTGGGGTTTGGCACGAACAGCAGCAGCCCAGTGCTAGGAGGATCCACGTCTAGATTCATAGATTCATAGATGTTAGGGTCGGAAGGGACCTCAATAGATCATCAAGTCCGACCCCCTGCATAAGCAGGAAAGAGTGCTGGGTCTAAATGACCCCAGCTAGATACTCGTCTAACCTCCTCTTGAAGACCCCCAGGGTAGGGGAGAGCACCACCTCCCTTGGGAGCCCGTTCCAGACCTTGGCCACTCGAACTGTGAAGAAGTTCTTCCTAATGTCCAGTCTAAATCTGCTCTCTGCTAGCTTGTGGCCATTGTTTCTTGTAACCCCCAGGGGCGCCTTGGTGAATAAATCCTCACCAATTCCCTTCTGTGCCCCCGTGATGAACTTATAGGCAGCCACAAGGTCGCCTCTCAACCTTCTCTTGTCTAGGTGAGAGGGAGGTATTTGGTCTTGAATCGTCCCAGGCTGCCAAGGCAGAGACCACTCAGTTTTCTTCCTGAAGGTGATTCCTGCCCACCGCAAGCCAGCCTGGACTTCCCCAGCCCCTTCCATGCAGCTCTTGTGGGGAGGTGTTGGGAGAAGAGGACTCCTGGCCTTCAGCCTGAACAGGGCTCAAATGAGAATGTGTTGCGTTGGAAAGGCACCTGTCACAACTGAGATTCAGAGTCCTGATCTCTTGAATACATTTTAAGAACCTTTGCAGCGTGGCACACTGTCAGCCCTCATCCCTCAGCTTCACCTGTGGCAGGCGAGGGCGCTTTGGCTGCATGCCTTGTAGCTACATGACAGCACTGTCATATAGTTTTAGGAATGGGTCAGACAAAGACCTGGCTGGGATGGTTTGGGTGGGGACGAACTTGCCTCTAGCAGAAGTCAGGGGCCAACCTGTTTGGCAGGCATGGCACAAATTAGTTCAGCATCCTACCCGAGCATCACTCTGATCCTCTTCTCCTATCCAATCTACTGCTGTGCTTTCTGCTCCCTATTCTGTGTTCCCTGCCTGATCTCCTGCTCTGTCTTTTGCTTCCTGCCCTATCTGTTGCTGTGCTGTAGCAGCAGCAGTAGCCTGTAGTCCTCACACATAGCCACTGGGGGCCACCTGTGATATTCAGTGTATTCTGTCCTTCTCTGTGCTTCTACACCCTTTCATCTAATAGAAGATGGCTACCCAGCCAAGGGGCATCCCTCCCAGAATTCAGTCCAGGCAGGCAGAGAGCTCTGTCCAGCTTCCTTTCCTCACAGGCACCATCTTGAGAGTCCACTCAGATCACATAGATACAGCCCAGGTCACTCCCCACTGTGGGGCAGCAGTCAGTCATGTGCAGCTGGGCTCAGGTCGTGGTCCCCCAAGGGGCCATTCCATGTCCTCCTATGCATGCAGCCATAGGAAAGGTTGGTGCTGGGTGTGGGTGGGGGTTTGCGCACCTCCGGGTTCAGCTGTGTGCTGGGCTCTAGGGAGTCTCTTCTGTGTGAGATGCTGAGCCTTAACTTTTTTTCCTTTCTTCCTTCTCTTAGGTGCGAGAGATCCTAGGCCGCTGCACCTGCCCCTCTCAGTTCCCCATGATCAAAGTCTCAGAGGGTAAATATAAAGTGGGAGACTCCAACGCGCTGATCTTTGTTCGAGTAAGATCCTCCACAGCCACATTTCCTACCTCCTCCCACCCCACTCTCCCTCTCCCTCCCCTGTTCTGTGCTGGGAAGGCTGTCAGGTTGCCAGCAATGATAGATTACTCGTCTCCCTCCTCCCTTCCCCAGCCTTCCTTCTGGGGGAACCCTAACCAGCACGGGGGACTTTCATTCAATGGAAAGGCAGTATTTTCTGGTGGCTGGAGCACAGGACTGGGAGTCAGGAGCTCCTGAGTGCTAACCCACTTGCTCCTTGGCATTGTGACAAGCAGTGCCGACAGTGGGGATTGTAACACCTGGCCCCTTCCTGTGCTGAGGTTGAGGGTTTGCAAATATTTGCACAGCACATTGCAGCCATAAACCTCTCAACATTATCGTTCTGCTCTGCTCCTTGTGGGGCTGAGGAGGAATCCAGATGACGCTTGAAATTTCATCTGTGTCATGGGATCTCTCAGCCCTTTATAATTCATGGCACTGTTCTTTGCAAGGCAAAATCCTCCACCCTGAGCCATCACTTGATCTGCAGTAGCTGGAAAGATGCCACTGGTTTTGCATGGTGACAAAGTCTGTCTTCACTCAGCCTCCCCTAATGTTGCCCCTGTGTTACGTTGTTGTCTGCAGAGATGTCAAAAGTGGCTGTGAGCTGAACTGAGGTGACACTGGGAGAAGAAATGTTAGCATACAGGGAACAGGCAGCTTCATTTCAGCAGCTTGGAATAGTTGAGACCTCTGCAGGGTGGGCTGATGGTTGGTGCTGTGGTGGTTTCTTTTGTGTAGCTCAGCCAGTGACTGTCACAGCTGGCTGGATCAGGGCTAGACACACCCAAGCCTTGTGAAGCTAACACATCAGGATCTCATTCTCTACAAGTACATAACCAATGTGCAAAAAAAGAAAACATGGCCAGTTCTCTCATGAGGCCAGTTCCCTTCATCTTCCTCACACTGTGGGCTCTACTCTCACCAAACACATGCAATTGCAGTTCAGAGGTGAATTCTAGTGTTGAATCTGCTGCTACCTACATTTAGAAGCCAAATTCCTCCATGTGACACCTCCCTGCTTTTGAGAGTTTGAACCCATTGGGGAAATGCAGAGACTTTCGCTGATCTTGTGAGTATGACACTATGCTGAGGATTAAGAGATCCGAGTTAAATTCCTGGCTCTGCCTGTGGGACTGTGCAGGTCACTGAATCTCGCTATGACCCAGTTTCCCATCTGTAAAATGGGTTGATAATCCTTTTCTTCTACTCTTTGTCTGTTCTATTGAAAGAGCATGAGCTCTAAGTGGTTTCTTTCCTGCAGGCATTATACAGAGCTGAGCACAGCGTGGCCTACGCTCACTAAAACTCTGGGAATCTTAAACACTTTTCCCTTTTTTTGCATTTTCCTCAGTTTGGACCCTGAGGAGAAGTAGGCTGGTCAGTTTCATGCTTGTTGGTCAGTTTCACTGTCACGTGCTGCACATTCAGACTTTGCTGCACATACAACAGGGGTGTGTTTGTGCTAGTTTTCAACAAAACATTTTAAGCATCCCGAACATCTCTCTATCAGTGTTAGAACAAAACCTCTTTTCCTCTTTCCATTTTGATTCCAAAGTATCCCTTTTCAAGCTGCTGTTTCACATGGTCATTTGATCTTTCAGCCCCTGTCACTTATCAGAGTCTTGCATTTTGTCTACCATAGGATTTGTGCTGCTGGTGAACTGGCTTGGGGAGACACGCTTTGCACTAGTAGCTTAAATCCTAGTGTAGACAAGAGGCCTAGATAGGTAAACTCTTCTTATAGTCATAACTCTCAAAGCACTTTACAACAGAAAATGAGTATTGTTATCCTCCTGTTACAGATAGGAAAACAATGGCAAAGAGAGATTAAGGGACCTGGCAGGAGTCAAATGGCATATCAGTGGCAGGGGCAGATATAGCATTCAAGTTGGTGAGTCACGATCCAGTGCCTTAACCAATAAACCATACTGTCTCTCATCTCCCCATCTCATCCCGCTCCCTCCCTTCCCTGTCCCTTCTGTTCTTTGATGCTTATTCTGATTGTGTGCGGGATTTAACTAATCATTATGTTATCTTCACACCTTGCATTATATGGGCTGAACCCAGCTGCCTTGTCCTGTAGTGATAAGCTCACGCGGTCCAATTTCAGGTAGAATTTCCCATTCTCTGTGACCAATTACCCACAGTCTCTTTGTTGTCTGTCTGAAGTCCAGACACACCACCTTCCTCCCACCCATGAATGGAGTGTTGATTGGAAGGGTCTGAAATATCAGGGCACTTTCAGGCCGGGGTTTGGGAATGATTTCCTAGCAGCCAGATGCCGAGCTTCACACAAGACTCTGCTCGGTCTTAAGAAAGTCCCCCAAGAGGGGATCTTCAGAGTCACAGTTTAGAGCAGATACAAAGGCCCACTGGAATACAGGGAGGTGGGGAGATCTCATCTTCCAATGATCCCTGGGTGCTGTAAGTTTGCAAAGCTGGTGACGCTTCCTGGAGAGCCTTGTATCACATCCTGTGTGCAGAAGTCAACATGCTTATGTAGCGTTGACTCACCGGAGGCTCTGAACTCCCGTTGTTCCTTAGAGTTTGCAGAAAAACAGCACCTTTGCTCCCTTAGAGAAAAACGGTGAATGTAAGATGAGTCATTAAGGACTTTAGCTCTGGCAGAATTGTTCTGCAGAAGCCCTTATACTCAGGACTGTATATCTACATCTCCAGTTTCCCCTTGAGTAGACTGTCAGGATGGGAGGTGAGAATGCAGTCTGTTTGACACCTGGGCCCATGTGCACTGCCCATCATTAAATCTGTCATGTGAATTCACTAGTTTTATCTGTACAACCTTCCTGTGGCCAAGGGAAGTGTTGTCATCTCTGCTTTATGGGTGGAGAAACTGAGACACAGAGAGGTGGAGTGATTTAACCAAGGTCACAAAGGAGGTCTGTGGCAGAGTTGGGAATCCAGACAGACCTCCTGATTCCCAGTGCTGTGTCTCCACCATAAAGCTATCCTTGTTGCTGCAGGGTCAGCTGAGGACCCAGAACTCAAGTCTCAGCAGATAAGTGAGGAGAAGTCTATTAAGTGTGGCCTGGTGATGAGTGTTCAGGATAGGGCTTGGAGCCAGGGTAGGGATCCCAAGCCACCTATGACTTTAGGCTAACCACCCCCAGCTCCTCTTCCAGTCTTGCTTTTCTCATCCCTAGTAGGGCTGATATGTAGTGCAGTGGGATGGAGACAATAGGGGCCCAGCAGTGACCTGTGAGCCAAGGCCCTGGAACCTGCTTCTGCAGGCTATTGCACATCACTTTTGAAGCAAAGGCTTCTCAGATCAGCAGCTTCTCATCCCAGCAGCCAGCACTGAGGCTTCAAACAGGATGGGGACCTCAATTGGGGCAGGAGCTGCAGGATGTGAATGCTTACACTGAACAATTGTCCCTCCTTGCAACACAGACGGGGGGGAAGAACAGTGCCTAATAACATGCGCAGGGTTATTTTCCGTAAGGCTTCATAGTTAACCATGGGAGCTTTGATAGTGGCTCAGCTGATGGTTGTGCAACCCTAACAAGCTCTGCCTGCACTCACAGCATGCCTCACAAGCTAAGCAGAGTTGGGCCTGGGCCAAGTTCAGATGGGACACTTTGAATTGAAAGCCAGGTGCTGATAGATGCAGTGCTGCAGGTTCAGTAAGGAACCCTGTGAGTCAGGCTTGGCTCAATACCCTGTTCTGATGTTGCTGGCAGCACTGTGCTGTGTGAGAGGTACCCACAAGCAGTGCCACCACAAGTTCTAATCCTGACTGTGCTACTTCCTTGCTGTGTGTAACCTGTGGCAATATACTTAGCTTCACGTTATGCCTCAGTTTCCCTATTTGTAAAATGGGGAATGGCTTACAATTGTGAGAGAGAGAGATTTCAGTAGTGAGATGCATGTAAAGAGCTCTGGGAATAGTCACTGCAGTGTGACCAAGCAGAGGGGTCATGTCCTTCAGGGCCCTGTCCAGAGTTTAGCCTGAGCTGTTGCATTCTACCTCCCTAAATTCCATTGTGCACCTTTGGTTGGGCACAGTATTGTTCTGCACTTCTACCCCCCAATGTTGTACCCAGCCAATGTGCACTGGAATTTTATGCCCCAGAAGTGGCTTCATTTTAGCATCAAGTGCAATGTTTCCTTTGGAACATGAACTCTATGTTGCATGGTATTACTGGAAGGGGGGTGGAGGGGGGGCATGGGACGGGGGGGGGCTAGTTCCACTGCTTACCTGCAAAGGGAGAGTCTGGCTACCTCAGTGGGTGTAACCAGGTGGGTGACCCTCCCTTCACCCACCCCAGGGATGCTGATGGGTGTTTATCTCTCTGGTGCCCTAACAGGTGCTGAGGAGCCATGTGATGGTGCGTGTCGGCGGCGGGTGGGACACCCTGGAGCACTACCTGGACAAGCACGACCCCTGCAGATGTGCCTCCCTGTGTAAGTGTGTGGAGTGGGGGCTCACCCAGAAACCTCACCTGAGTCCCTTTGTAAGGGGGGTCTTGTGTGAGGAGACTTGTTGGAACAGGGCTGGGTGCCCTGGGCTGGCTACTGTCCCCTGCTTTAGCAGCTAGCAGATTTGGCTTATGCCAAGCTGAGAGCTGTGCAGAACTGCAGCGGTGCCTCATTGTGGCTTATTGAGGGTCCTTGATGCCATCAGCCCTGAGAGCTCCCTTCCCAGGGGAACCCTGTCCCTGTTACCTGTGATCGTGGCTTCCAGGCCTCTCCTGCCTGTACCTACACAGCCCTCCTTGTGTAGGAGACTGCAGAGGAGGCAGGCAGCTGGCAGCCCCATGGGGAAGGGAATGGGAGAAGAGGAGGAGGGGGCCTTTGATCCTAGCTGGGCACGTAGCGAGCTCTGCCCTGAGGGCTGAGCCCTGCCTGGCTCTGACCCCACTGTTTTGCTCTTTCTCCAGCTCATCGACTGACACAGTCACGAGCTCTGGGCTTCTCCCCGCAGAAGGTGGCGTCTCCTGGGAACTTTTCCCCCAGCCCACGGGCTGCCAGCCCCAGTTCCCAGCGCCGCTCTGAAGGGATGCTGAACCCTTACCGGCCTGCAGAGCCCCTGCGCTCAGGGGATAAGCGGCCCTCAACAGGCGGGGACTCAGCTCATGCCAAGACAGACCGGTGTGGCCTGCCCCCCCGACTGGACGCCCCGAGGCAGAACTCCAGTGCGGCATTGAGCGCCAGGCAGGAGGGACTCCCGCCACGGCCAGGAAACATCCCTGCCTCCGTCCAGAGTTCATGCAGCCCCTCGAGGGTCCCTGCAGCACCTCCCAACTGCAACGTATCTGAGCCACAAGCTTCAACTACTCTCAGGTAGCGTCTGGCAAGTGATGCTAAGTGGGCACAGCCCATGCTGCCTTGGCCCAGCAGTTCTGGGGGGCTGGCACATTCTGACAAAGGGACCTGACCTGGGAGAGGGCTGGTGGGGAAGTGTCCTATGATCCCCCTCGCCCCAGGTTGTCACCAAGGGACAGCCATGGCTTAGTGACCTCCTAGGTAGTGAGCATGATGATCACCTCAAGCCCAGTGCAGTAGGGCCAGGGGCACCCCACTTTCCTGCTGCAATGGGGTCTGTGCCCCTCTGGATGTGGTGCCAGGGCCCTCAAACTGGGGCTGGATTTGCTCCCCATCTGTCTGCAGGGATACCCCCTGCACCATCCAAGTGCAGTAGGCTCTGTCTTGCCACTTAGCGCCCAGGGCTGGGAGCCCCTTGGGGCGGGCCCAGCCCTACCTGGATGCTCTTGGGAGAGGAAGGTGTGGCCCCTCTGTCTGGAAGCCTTTTGCTGGCCACCCTGGGGCAAGGCGCTTTGTGGAGTGCAGGTGGGGTGATGTGGCCACCCCAGTGTCCGGGGGGCAGTGCGGGGAGATGTTTGGTGGGGGTCCATGGCTGGGATAGTGGGGGGCTTGGTGCTGGAAGGTGATGCAAACCCATCCCCCCAGCTGCCTGAGTCACGTCCAGAGGAAGAGACGCTTCCATAGTGAGCAGAGGCCGGCCAGTGACTCACTCCCTGGGAACAGAGGCAGGATGGGGGAGGCGGGCTCCGGGATGCCATGGCAACCACTTCCCAAACTGTAACAACTTCTCCTGGCACCCAAGCCCAGATGCTTAGGGAGGAACAGAGCCTCCCCCTGTAAGGGGGTGACCTGGGCAGGACTGGAGGCACTCTCCAGCCCCTGCTTTCAGCCCTCTGTCTCCTGCTCGCCCTTCCCCGGTCCTCCACTGAGTGCTGGGAAAGGGAGGAGGCAGCCAGGCTGCTGGGACTGGCGGGGGAGTGGAGCAGGGCTGGGATCGGGGTCCTGCTCTGAAGCCAAGCAAAATGCCTTGGCTCCTGGGCTGTGCTGAATAGGGCTGTGATGCTAGGATGTGGATTCAGGCCCCTGGGGTGTGGAGCCCCCCCATGCATGTGCTGTCCTCAAGGAGCAGAATCTGCCTCAGTCCTGCTCCTTGAGTCCTGCTTTCTTCTCCACTTCCTGATCTCCCCCTTCTGTCCTGTCTGGAACAGGCAGTGTCAGGCCACCGTGTCCCTCTGTGCACAAGGAGGTCATTCAAACCCTCCCCCTTTGGCCTGCGCTGCAGAGGGGTCTGGGAGTGTCTGTCTGCCCACTCCATCAAAGGGCAGAAGGCTGAAGGATCTTGCGTTCCCAGGACAGGAGGAGACTAGGACCCTGGGCACCAACGTGCCTCTAAGGAACAGGGAGACTGGGAGTGTAGGAAGATCCAGCCCTCTGGGTGGTCCTGTTCAGGTATTGCTCTCCCTGTGTTTGGTGTTTCTCCAGAGAGCCCCAGCCCCCGGAGTCCTGAGTAGGTGACAGTCTTGGCCTTTCATTTTAAGCTAGCAAGCCAGCAGACACAAGCTGGAAAGTGTGACCTCGAAAGACTCAACACCAGCAAACAAAGAGACAGGCCTACTGTATTTCCTCTCAGCATCTCTTGACTTCTAAGACAATTGTCCTGGTATGCTTGGTCCAGTCTCATGATGTTTAATGCTTAAGGTTGGGAGTACCATTCTCTGGCCCCTGACTACTGGGTTCAGCCCAAAGGGCAAGATACGCCCTTAACAAGACTCACAACAGGGACCCATTGAGCTTATGGCATCACAAAACCAAGCCAGGTCCCTGCCTGAGCCCAGCCAGGCCACAAGCCCATTCTTCTGGGGGATGTATTATTAGTTCTCCTTTATCAGTGTTATATGGGATCAGCCTGCTGCTTCCTGTTCACTCCTTAGTTTTTGTGCTGTATGTGCAGTATTTATGCATTAACATAGTTACACCAAGTGGCTTTATGTAACTCAGAGGGAGGTGGGCATGATCCAGGCTGTAGCTTGGAGATCCTTTTTTCAGTATCACTTAGATCAAGGGGAGAACAACCTTTTTGTCAGGCATATCACAAATTAGTCCTTCACCATCTCCGAGTGCCACTCTGATCCCCTTCCCTGGCTCAGTCTGCTGCTCTGCTTTCTGCTTCCTGCTCTATCTGCCACTGTGCTGCCTGTCCCGCCCCCCTTGATCTGCCACGTCACACACAGAGGCTGCCTGTGCCACTTGTGACACCCATGCCACAAGTTGGCCACCCTTGACCTAGGTGCACTCTGCAAGATGTGGCCCTACTGCCACTCACTGTCTTGCCACCTCTTCCTTGTCACTGTTCTAGGAACTTTCTCCTGCTCCTAATTCCTGCTGGACTGACTTTTTTTTCCAGCTCAAATGCAAACATTTTTGGCAAGCCTGAGGAGCACTGGCTGAGCTATTTTGGAAATAGTTCTATGAATGTGGGATAAAAATACTTTACGTGCCAGTCAGCAGTGCGGGGTTGTGGAGCTCAAAGACAGCTGATGTGAACAACTAGGCCTATTGAGGTGCTGTCCTTTGGATTGGAAAAGCAAGCCCTGTTTGATGAAAGTGGGTCAGTAGATGGGAGTACTTAATGGCCAGGGGGAGTTTGGAACATACAGGTGGCAGCCATTACTCTTAGCAGGTCTAGCACTGTCGTTTCATAGACAGGAAGCTAAGTTAGGACTCAGGAAACCTGGTCTTGTCCCCAGCTCAGCTGTTCAGTAGTGTAATAAGCAGTGAGCGATTTGGGCACTAGCCGTGGGCACCCAATTACAGAGGATCCAAGGATGGCATCTGCCTCTGCTGCTGCCCTGCCCACATTGCAGATCCGGCTGCCACCTTATGCAAGACACACTACCTTGCTCTGCCTCCATGTCCCCTTTCTGCTGCCTGTTTAACCTGTAAGTTGCTTGAGACAGGACCTGTCTTGCTAAGTTTACGTCCATTTCCTGGCCAATGAGGGCCCCAAATTTGGGTTGGATGCTCCTGTGATATACATAAGGCTCTGGAGATTGCTGAGTGAGAGGCATTTGTTAGCCATAAAAACCTCTGAACTCCCTGAGCCTGTGGCCCCCACAGGTGGTACAGACAGAGGTCATGTGTGCTGCTAGCTGCCTGGGTCAGGACATGAGGGAGGAATAGGAAATGCCAGGGACTCGGTGCTGCGCTCGAGGAATCAGAAACTGGGAAGTTGCAGTGAGTAAGGTTCCCCCCAGGAAGCTTTTTTCCTCTTTTTTTTAAAGAAATTTTTCATGTTCCAAGCCAAATCAAGTCCAAATCCATGAGTCTGCCCAGAACCTTAAGTGGCCCTGCGACCAGCAAACATCCTCCACCCCCACCAGGGGCTTCAGATATTTCCAGAGTGTTTTGGAAGGCATTAGGCAGACAAGGTTCCTTGGGTGAATTTGATATCTTTTATTAGACCAACCCAAATAGTTGGAGAATAGTTATTAAGCAAGCTTTCGGGTTCAAAAACCCTTCGTTAGGCTAAGGAAGCTTCAGCAGTTGGAAGGCATTATACATGCAGGTCCAAGCCTGGAGGCTTGGGGTTTGTATGCCCGAGTTTCTCCTGCCCTCAGCCATATGGCTGCAGGAACAAGGGAGGGAGAAGCCTCCCATTTCCATAAAATGGGCATTAAGCCCCAACACCTCGGCAGGTACTAATCCACGCCAGAAGAACCGTTATCCCCAGGAGGCTTCACTAGGCCATGTTTAGGTCAAATGACTCATGTGCCGGTGCCCCCTGGTAAACAGGGCTAGGAAATGCCTGTGACCCAGATCACAGAGCAAGGGGAAAGGCAAGCACCTTGGTGCGCTGAATGCTGCAGGGACTGAAGAGGGCTGCGTGATAGTAATGGATGGGGGGAATCAGCTACAGAGATTGGATCTTGGTCCCCCCGGGGATGTTATTCCGCGTAGCGATTTGGGCTTTTCTTTCCTGAGAACAGAGTGCAGAGCAGAGCCTGATGATGTGGAGCGGAAAGGCAGGGCCCTGGCCTCCAGCTTGTGAATGGGAGATGTGACTAATTGCAGAGGGGAGGGTGGGAGGCAACAGCCAAAGAAAAAAATGTTCCTGCAAATGGACCGGGGAGGCGGTGGCCTGGGGGGTTTTCCTAGCAGGAGCCTGCCCTCTGCAGGGCCGCGCGGGGAAGAGCTGCAGGCGCTGCCGCTTGCGGCTGGGAAGGAAACTTTTTTTTTTTGCAAACATATTTATTTCTCTATATATAAATAACTGTACCTTTAACAACCCATCAAGTGATGACTGTGGTTCACCTGACAGACCAAAACACACTTGACAGTTAAACTATCTTAGTCCCGTTACACAGTTTGCACCGTGCACCTGCACACCTATCACCAGTCCAGTACTTTTACTCATCATCGTCATCACTGTCCTCACCATTGTCCTCCTCGATGTTCTCTTCAGAGGGTTTGCCTCTGAAAAGTCTATGCTGGTCCCTTCTCCACCATATGAGGTCCACCATTTCTTTCTTGTCATCTTCTTCTGTCTTCCTGTGGTACCCAGTACATTTCACTCAGCCACATTTTAATACAGCTGTCAACTGTGGGGTCCAAGTGCCTGACTGTGAGCAGGTTGCTGGTCTTTTGCAGGGCATACCTGAAGCAGGAGATGAACTGGTCGAAGCAGGCTGTTGGGGCCCTTTGCTATTTGGTCAAGTGCCCGTAGAGGACCACTTCTCTGGTCTGGGTTCAGAAGCCTGTCACCACCAGGAGTGCCTGGACTTTCTTCCACACCTCTCTGCAGCTGGGAAGGAAACATGTAACCTGGGCTGAAGCCTGCTCAGTGCATGGCCCTGGCCCTGCTCTGCCTGCCCAGGGCTACATTGCCTTCAGGAGAGCAATGAAAGCAAGCCTTGGGATCCCAGTGCCCCCAGTTTTGGGGAGGGGAGCCTGGATCCCAACCATGTGGCTCTGGCTAATGCTTACGATCTATGTGGGTGGGTTGGGGGTGCTGTGACCTCCCCCTAGAGCAGCCCATGGATCTGGGGAGAAGCCTGTGGTGGCCAGCGAGGAGTATGGTCTCCATGTGTCTCCCCCTGCTTACACATGGCCCTGACATCCTGTCCTTGTGCTCCCCTGTCTTCCAGGCCCCGGGACCAGCTGCCTCCCAGAATCCGGCGCTATTCTGGAGACAGCGACTCCTCAGCATCGTCTGCACAGAGCGGCATCCTGGGTCGGCAGCGCGGTGAAGACAGCAGCAGTGGCCCTCTCAGTCTGCACAGGAGGGAAGCTGGGAGGTGCGTGACTGAGGGAGGGGCCAGGCCCCAGGCCCCCAAGAGGCAGCCGTCAAGCCGCAGCCAGTCGCGGGACCGCGGCACCTTCTCAGGGACAAAGCCAGCTCCAGGGCCCACGAAAGTGGAGCCAGAGGAGCGGGGCCGCTCTCGTCTCTCCAGCAGGCCGAGCCGGCCCAGCAAGCCAGCCCCCCGAGCACACAGCCAGGGCAGGGGCGGTGGGGAGCCTGTGCTGCTCATCAGCCGCGGCAAGGACGGGCAGCACTCCTGGACACGGGCTGAGGAGCTGAAGGAGAACATCAGAGTCTCAGGCAGAGTCACGCCCAGGACCATGAGCCCAGCTCCCAGGCAAGTTCCTCGGGTCTTGTCACAGAGCCCTACTCCAATCCCCCGGAGGGCTTCGCTTCCCACCAGCAAGATGGCAGAGCACTTGCCCCGGGTGCCACAGCAAACCCCCAGACTCAGGAAGCAGCAGCTGAGGCAGAGGCAGGGGCCAGAGGTTGAAGCCAGGGTCCCAGCACAGGAGCGGCTGGCCAGGGAGCCCCTGCCATCGAGGCAGCTGTCTGAAAACTTCCACCAGGACCTGGAGGAGCTGGCGAAGAGCTTCCGCTTCCCCCTGTGCCTGGACCCCAGCCAGGAGCAGCAGCTCTACCAGCGCCTGGAGGAGGAGTTCCTGGCCAACTCCCAGCTAATGGAGCTGGATGGGGAGGAGGCTGAGCCCCTGGGCCGTCCCTGCGACACTACCCGCCTCCAGCAGACCACGCCAGACCAAGCAGCTGTTGACTCAGCCTACTGCTCCTCCAGCTCCTCTTCTTCCTCCCTCAGCTTCTTCTGCAAGCATGGCTTCCCAGTAGCCTTCAGCGAGCGGCCCAAAGATGAACCCAGGAGGAACCCTGTGTCCCAGCGCCCTTGGGCCCCAGACTGCAGCATGGCCCCTGCTGAGCTCCAGAACGGCTCTTCTTGGGACTCCCAGGTGGCCCTGGAGCCAACACTGTGCCGGAGAAAGCTTGTACTCTCAAGTTCATCTGATGAAAGTAACTACTACACAGCTTTGAATGATGTCCTGGAAGGGCAGGAAGGGGCAGAAGTCTCCAAACTGGGTACAGATGCTCCCCTGAATATCTTGGAGGTGGGCAGCTCTGACACAGACTTGGGGCTGCTCATGGCTGATGACATGGAGGATGAGCTGACAGAAACCGAGGAGGGCCCTCCTGGGGAGATATCCCTAGATGGGACACTAGATGCATCCGAGACTCAGGAAGTGGTATTGAGGCAAAAGAAGTACCTGAAGAAACCAGACCGAGTGCCTTCCATCTATAAACTGAAGCTGAGGCCCAAGGCCAAGCCACGTGTTGACACTCAGCCAGATAAGAAGCCCTCCAAGATCCCCACGCCCCTCAGCTACAAGATAGCAGACAAGTCCCCAGCAGGGAGCACCTCACCCAAGGGGAGCCCTTCCAAGCGCCCAGTGGAGCACAAGCCCTGGAGAGTCTTTCACAATGTCTTCTCCTCCTTCATGGAGCCACCCCAGGGCCAGACAGAGCCAGGAGGGCTGGATGAGGATGCATGGGCATGAGGGCCTCGGGTGAGGGATTAGTGGTACCCATTCAAGATGACGGGACCAGCCTGTAGCATTCCCCATTGCTGCTTTCAGATCTTCCTGTCCCAAACCTGCTGCCTTGGGTGTGTTCCTGTTGTGACACTGGCATTGCTGCTACTGTTGGCGGTGAGATGTCCCAGAGATTTTTATTTTGAAGGTACTTCCAGGTGGAGCTTCTGTTCATAGAGGCCAGAGCCCGAGCTCTGACAAGGCAGAGTAGTAGGAGGCTCTTGTTTCATCTTATTTTAATTTAGGTCTTACAAGTGCTGTGTTTTAGGGACACAGCCTCGAGCCCTGGATTCCTGGGGAGGGGTGGAAGAGGGGAAAAAAAGTGAAACATCTTAGACCTTCCTTGGTCTTGGATCAAGGCTGCTTTAACCTTCAGAGGTTGAACTTGAGCTCCCACTGAGTCCGAGCACTACCAGTCTTTCAGCCTTGTGAACCCCCAAGCAACTTGTTCATGGGCCCAGAGCCCAGTGGCTACCCTTTAAGGATGGTGAAGGGGTGGGGAGGCATATCTCCAAGTGCTGAGCAGTTGGGCAGAGCAGCTCTCTGCCAGGAGACGTGTGCAGAGTGGAGCAGTAGAAGGCAATAGGAGTTTAATGTTTCTAAGTCATCTGTATTGACTTTGGGGGCTTGGAGGAGAGGTAGGGAACTGTATTGCACATTTTTGTTGTATTCTGGCAGGACATCCAGTAAGCTGGGGCTCCTAGCGTTAGCTGATCCTTGACATACTGTATGTGTGTTAATAACATCTGTATTTATATAGACTTCTTGGAGTGTCTGTGTATATATCATTCCTTTGCCTAGACTGCTGCTTCCCTCAGTGTCCAGCCTCAGCCCTAGGAATGCAGATGTGGAACTGACCAATGAGCTTTCTAAACTGAGACAGTAAAAACTAATGATGTGAGATCGCTGCCGCCGTCTGGTCTGATTTGTACATCTCAAGAGATGGAGAAAATGGGCCCTAGGGTAAGCCCACGATGCCAAAATGAACATGGGCCAACAGTGTGGGGATGCAGTCAGGAAGGCCAACCGTACCTTGTCATACATCCACAGATGCATCACGAGCAGGTCCAAGGAGGTGATCCTCCCCCTCTATGTGACACTGGTCAGGCCGCAGTTGGAGTACTGTGTCCAGTTCTGGGCGCCGCACTTCAGGAGGGATGTGGACAACATGGAGCAGGTCCAGAGGAGGGCCACTCACATGATCCGGGGACAGCAGGGCAGGCCCTACAAGGAGAGGCTAAGGGACCTGAACCTGTTCAGCCTCCACAAAAGAAGGCTGAGGGGGGATCTAATGGCCACTTACAAACTGGTCAGAGGGGACCAGCAGGCACTGGGGGAGTCCCTGTTCCCCCTAGCACTACCAGGAGTGACAAGAAATAAGGGTCACAAGCTGGCAGAGGGTAGATTCAGACTAAACATCACGAGGTGCTACTTCACAGTCAGGGCGGCTAGGATCTGGAACCAACTTCCAAGAGAAGTGGTGCTGGCTCCTACCCTGGGGGTCTTTAAAAGGAGGCTGGATGAACACCTTGCTGGGGTCGTTTGACCCCAGCACTCTTTCCCACCATGGCAGGGGATCGAACTTGATGATCTGCTCTGGTCCCTTCCGACCCTAAAAACTATGAAACTATGAAACAAGCTTTTGCCCTGTGACTCCTTCCGCAAACTTATTGGAGCTCCCACCATCAAACCACCCTGGTCTCTTTGTTGAGGGGGAATGTCCCTGTGCCCTGCTAACCGAGCCAGAGTCAGAGTGACTTGAGTCAGCTGATGAGTCTGCTCTCTCCTCTCAGCTGTACTGGGAGGGTCTGACCCTCAGCAAACCACCACCAGACCACCTGGCATAAAACAATTGGGGTGGAAGGGACCTCAGGAGGTCACACCTAATCCAATCCCCTCAAGGCAGGATCAGCCCTGTCTAACCCAGCCCAGCCAAGTGCTCATCTAACCTGCACTTAAACATTTCCAAAGATGGAGATTCCACGACAGTTAACTTAACCAGTGCTTACCCACCCGCAGCGTGAAAAAGATCTTCCTAGGATCCAACCTAAATTGTCCTTGTTGCAATTTGAGTCCGTTACTTCTTGTCCTGTCTCTTGTGGACACGAAACAATCAATCTGCATCCTCTTAGTAACAGTCCATTTTGTATTTGAAGGCTGTCATCAGCCTATCTTCTCTTCTCCAGACTAAATAATTTCAGCTCTTCCAACCTTTCCTCCTGTGTCACACTTCCTAGATCACTAAGCCCTTGTACCCCCCCCACAGATTCTTTCCTATTTGCCCATGTCTCTCTTGAAGTGTGATGCCTGGAAGAGAGCACAGGACTCCAGGTGAGACCTCACTGGTGCTGACAGAGTGTAACAATCACTTCCTGTGATTTACATGTGATGCTTTTGTTAATACACCCATTTGCTTTTTGTGCTGCAGTAGTACACTCATATTGAACTTGCAGTCCCACTGTAATCCCCAGGTCCTTTTCTGCAAGCTTGCACTTCTTTCCCAATTTCTAGTTGTGCATTTGACAGTTCTGCCCTGCATGCAACTTGTCCTTGCGTGTGTCCTTACTGAATTTCATCTGATTTATCCAGATCATTTTCCCAGTTCATCACAGTCATTTTGAATCCTCGCCTTGGCTTACTTATGAAAATGTCATAGGAGACATGTCAAAAGCCTTATGGAAATTGAGGTGCATCACATCCACTGCTCCTCCCCATCTATAAAGCTTTGTCATAGAAAGAAATCAGGTTGATTCAGTGTGGTTTGCTCCTGACAAACCTATGTTGGCTCTTCTTATATGACCTTTTTATCTTCTAGGTGCTTAGAAATAGAATATCTCATTCTTAGCTTCAGGACTCTAAGATGTTCCCAACACTTTGAGAACATCCCACTTGTCAAAGCAATCCATAACTTGCTCCTGCTTTACTGTAGGCTGAGTGTTTCCCCCACTCTTTGCTGCTAACTGTGCTTTTTCATCTGATAGTTGACCTTTTTGTGAAGGAAAAAAGGGCATCAAACACTTCAGCCTTCTCTGTACCACCCATTATTAGCTCTCCTTTCCAGTCAGTCAGGGACCTATGCTTTCCTTGGTCTTCCTTTCATTTCTCACATACTCCAGACTGCTTATTGTTACTTTTACTGTCCCTTGCCAGCTCTATCTCAATTTGTGTCTTAGCCTTCTTGATTTCCTTCCTCCACGCCCATGCTGTGATCTTATCCTCATCCCTAGTAATATAGCCAAGTTACCACTTTTTGTGAGGTTCCTTTCTCAGTTTCAAGTCACTGAAGAGTTCACTATTTAGCCCATCTGGTCTCACTGTGTTTCCTATCCTTCCTTTGAATTTGGATAGCTTTCTCCTCTGCCTTTAATAATGTCTCTTTGAGGTACAGCCCACTGTCCTGGACTCCTTTTCCCATTAGACTTATCTCCCAGAAGATCCCTCTCACAATGTCCCTGAGTTTTTTCAAGACTGTTTTTTGCAGGCCCAGTATTTTCAGTGACAGGCAGCTGCTTCCTTACCGGTGGGAAGCGGGAAGCAGAAATGGAGCCGCATGCTGATCC
Source organism: Alligator mississippiensis (assembly GCF_030867095.1). NCBI lineage: Eukaryota > Metazoa > Chordata > Crocodylia > Alligatoridae > Alligator > Alligator mississippiensis. The sequence continues at coordinate 26,448,502 of NC_081833.1, forward strand.
TGGCACAAGGAACCGTGCTCTCTGCTGGCCACAACTGAGAACTACAGTAAAAAAATAATCCCTGTCCCACTTGGGGAGCTGAACTGAGTGCAAGTCTCCAAATAGTTTTTCCTGGAATGGGCCTGCTACCAAGGGCACCCAGTGGATCAAGAGCAGACCTGTGCAGGAAGTGGGACAAGCCAAATTTCCCTGGGACTTGCATTTGGCCTCTCTTTACCAGGCTTTGAAAAGCACACTCTTATCCTAAAGCTTCTGGCATGTGGAAGTGCACTGTGAAGTCGCACCCAAGAAGTGGCTGTATTATGGCAGGGCAGTTGGGGATGTTGCAGTCAGCCAAGCAACTTTACTGCTCCCCTGAAACTCAGGCCAACATCTGCTCATGAGTCTGGGAAGAGCCACATGATCTTCCCCAAAGCCACAGGAGCACATGCCCCTGCAGGAATCCCTGAAGGGTGGGGGGCAGGGGTGAATCCAGGTGGGTTTGCAAGTGCTGTCGCACCCCCCCTTAGTTGTATGGGCTCAGATCCCCAGCCTGTCAGTGCAGCTCGTACTGTGGCTCCACATGTACAGTGAGCTCTGAACTCTCTGGCCAGAGCCCCTGCCTTCATGCAGCCCTGGAGCCCAGGGGCTGAGCGCTGCTGCTGCTCTCCCCTCTTTTCTCCACAGCTGAATTCAGTGAGGAGGGAGGAGGAGAGGGAGAAGCGGGAGCGAACAGCAATGGCCCTCACCCCCTGGGCTCCAGAACCAGTGGGGAGTGAGGCGTTGGCAGCTAATGACAGCCTTCTGCCATGGACATGGGGTGCTCAGTGCTGACAGCCAGCCCCCTTCCCAGGTTGCCCTGGCAGCCGGTGTTGGGAAGAGTGCAGGGCATGGTTCAAAAGAGCTGCCTTTGGCTTAGGAGGAGCAAGGTTCACCTCCCTCACCTGCAGCACGGCACAGCTCCGGAAGGAAGTGCAACCCCCTCCCATGCCCCACCCGCAGGAGCAGATGACATGTACTTATTGGTCTTTATTGGCTTTCATTTGCCTGGAGGTGCAGCTTTGGGAGCCTGGTATGGTATCCAAGAATAGTGAATTGCCTTTAGTAGAAAATCCAGTTTAAAATCTCACACGATGTAAAACTCAGTCACCAGTCACTGCAGGCCCCTGAGGAACTAGGCCATCTCCTGGGTCTGGCCATCAGACCCTGCTCTCCACGCCATGGCAATCAGGACTGGGCTCCCTGTGGGAATGATAGGAGCACTCCTCATCCATGGGATGTAGGGAAGTGCGTTCCTGGCACTGGTGGTGAGTGCAGTGCTAGGGATACCTGGACTGAGCCTGGTTCAAGCAGTCTGTCAACGGGATGAATATGGTCCTTAAGAGCCAGCAGCTAAGCACTCTTTGAAACTACCTCTGCTCAGCTGAGCCTGGGGTTGATGGGCAAAAAGCTGAGTCACTCCTCCCTTGGGTCAGACTCCCTCCTGTTGGGCAGGCACTGATACCTGATGGCCATAAGGGCCCAATCTAGATCAAAGACACTTGGGAAAAAGATCTGTTACTGCTTAGATGGCTCTTTCCCTTCCACCCCACAGCTCTTCCCCAAGACCCATGTCTTGCCTCTAACTAGAGAGTTTACCTTCATCTTTGCTGAGTGTTTCCTGGAGTGCAAGTTCTTGCTGCCCACAGCCAGAACCGCAGCAGAGGCTTGGCCAGCTACATCATTGTCCAGCAGAGAACGTCTTCTGCACCAGCCAGGCTGAGGCGAGAGAGCCTCTCATGGGCATCAGCTGCCAGGGAAGTAACCCCAGCGCAGAAGAAGGCCCCAGATAAAGCCCACCCTGAAGCCTGTTAAAGCACAGTTGCATACAAGGCACAGAGCCACACTGAGCTGGGAGCAGGACATGTGTGTCTGCCACCCACATAGCCCTGAGAGGACACGCTCTGTTCCCTTGGCCCCGCTCCTCTATTTTCCATGAGAGGGACCCAAGAGTGGGAGACAATGGAGAGAGGAGTGAAAAGTACTGAGATTGTCGCTGCCAAAGTGAAAACAAACATTAAAAAGAATTGAGTTCATCCCCAGATGAAAGGTATCAACCAACACGGACTGTATTTGGCTCGGGTCACAAAACCCAAGATCACTGAAAAGAAGGCCTGAGGGGATTTTGCCCATCAACCCGACTGGGGTTCACCCTGGAAATTGTGACTGCTACATGGGTTTAGAGGGGAGCATCAACTTGTATGTATCAGTCGCACCAGTGGCAACAGTCAGTTCACTCATAGCAGGGAACAGCACCTGCCCTGGCTGCTAGGAATTGCCAGACTTTGCCTGGCTTGAGGTAGCTCCCTCTGCCCATGGACCTGGCCTGTATCTGTGCCATGTCCTGTATGTGTCTTGGTGTGCAGGGGTGCGGACTACAGACACAAGCCTGGGAAGAACCCATCTCCTCCATTATCTGCTTCATCCAGGAAAGCATCCTCTCACACCCCCTCAGTCCTACTCACCCCCACACCAACCTCACTGGCCAGGGGTTGAAACAACAAACACCACAGTTAACTCTTAGGTCATGACCAGCCCAATTACCATTTGCTCTGAAACTGCATCATGTGCTCAGTTCCTGAGAAGGTAGAGAGCTGGTAACCAGAGACACGTCCTTGTGCACCAGAACCATGGGCAACAGGGAGGAGAGGTGATGGCCAAAGGGTCCCCTCTGCGTGGATGGTCCATGTCAGGTGGACACAGGTAGCTAGTTCTCAACTTGTTCCTTCCTAGTCCCTGGAGCAGAGGGAGCTCCCCCCACCCCAGCCAGCGTTGTGTCTAAGTGTGGCATCAGTTCATGTGCAACACCTCCTGCAGGCACCTGGTGAAGTGGTTGCGCTTGTAGGCTCTGGCCAGGACACTACACATCAGCTCCTTGAAAGTCAGGAGGATGTGGCAGTTGTACTCGGCTGAGCACTCCAGGCACCCGCATTTCCAACTCTTCTTCACCAGGATGGAGAAGGGCTTCTTCCCAGCCCACTTGTGCCCCACTACAGCGATAGGCCTTTCATTAGCACTGCCCATCCTGGGGTTGGGAATTGCAGGCAGATCAAGGACAGGGGCACAGTCCTGGCCACCAAGGAGAGAGGGAGGGCCTGGAAGAGATCATCCTGGGGAACGGGAGTGACTACCCAAAGCCAAGGCTGCAGCCTGGCCATGGGGAGAGGCATGGCCAGGTGCACCTAGTGCATTCCCACTGCACCCCATGCCAACTACAGCTCAAACCCTATGTGCTGCATCTTACAAACTTAGGCTTCTGCACAGCAGCCCCATCTATCCCTTTTTCCCCAAACTAAACCCTCTTGCTCATCTACCTTTTGGTCATAGTGTTCAATTCTCTCCCCCCTTTCCTGCATAGATGCTAAGGCAGGACCTATGCAGGATGGTGACCAAGGTGCTTCTATGGCCCCACGAAGCCAACTCCGGTCTCCAGGCATGGAAAGAAACGTGCTAACTCCCAAGCCCGGCTGCAGCCCACAGCTAGATGGCCATGACAGTTGCTCTGGCCTTGCCTTTCCACTTCCTGACAGGGATGCAGGGGAGGTTGGGCTGTGTCTACTTGCTGCACAGCTCAGGGAAGCCCTGGGACAGGCAGCACGTGACCCTGGGCAGTCACTCCAGGGAGATGAGCCACCGTCCCTTCTGGAAACTGAAAGGGAGATAATCGAGCTCCCACCCCGAGAGCCTGGCTACCAGCTTCCCCCTGCTGCCACCTGCCCCCTGCTCACCTGTTCTCTGCTAGCTGCTGTTGGATCATCTTGACTTACTCAAAGCTCACAGGACTGCAGATGTCGTATGCCAGGTGTTCTGCAGCCCTCAGCACTTCAGGTTCAACCGCTCCTTCAGGACAAAGAGCATAGGCTGTTTTTGGGGGTGGGGGTGGGTGGGAGGGAAGCGGGGGTGCCAGCCCAGAGGGGATCCTGGATAGTTCAGCTCATCCCAGCAACCCTCTGCCCCAGTGATGTCAGGGGGCAGCCCAGGGTGTAACCAGCAGTGTGGAGGAGACTGCATTCTCTGCTACCTCTCAGAGAGGCAGAGATGATGCCAAGAATGGATTGCCCCCTCCCACGTAGCCAGGGGCTGGGTCCGTTGTGGGTAGATATCTGGCATCTTTGAGGGAACTATTAGCCACTCCCCTTACTGAGAGGACAACAGCCCCTGCCCTGGGTGAGGTGCCCTGCTCTGTCACAGGCCCTGTGGCCTGATGGAGCACCTCCAGGATGAATGCCAAGCCGAGGAGCAGCTCTCCAAGCTTCTAGGCAGAGCTCACTGGCACAGGGAGGGTCCATCCCACATGGAAGTGCAGGCTATCCATGCCTTATTTCACTGACAACGCTGAGCGATCACCCAAGAAGCCTGGTGAACTGGGCACCCACTGGGCAGCCAGGACCGGACAGCTAGCTACGCAGCCCACCTGCCACCTGGGGAGCCACCAAGCCAGGCAGCTGGGAAGCCAGGTAACTCACTGCAAAGGAGGCTGGGCAGTCTGCCAGTCCATCAAGCAGGCATCTGGGGAACCAGCAAGTCAGAGACCCCTTGTCCCTCCCCCTCAAAGCTGGGCAGTCTGCCTGATGTCCTGCCCGCATCTCAGGGGAGTTGCTGAAGGAGTGAGGACCTTCCTTCCCCTCCCATTTGCTCATGCCACTGAACTTCAAGCGAAAGCCCTTGCATCACACATCCTGCTCAGGACCTTTCACACTGTCACTTCCAATCCAGCCTGGGCCTTACATGAGGTGAGAGATTGTAAAACAAAATCTAGCTGTCTTGAGTATCTTGACAGTGTCTCTGAAACTTCACTGTCAGTCATTGCTACACCTGAGTTAATATTACCACACCTGAATTTAACTACATGGCGGGCTTTAAACTAGGCTCGTCGGGGGAAGGGGAAGATGAGGATGGAGGGAGCCATGGAGCACCGAAGCAAGAGACACCCACAAGAACAGCCCAGCCAAGACAGGCGACAAGCACAAGAAATACCCAGGTAAGAGACAGGGGCCCAGATAGTCCTGGGTTTAGGGGGGTGGTGCATACACTTCCAGGAGGCCTTAAATGCCTCTACACTAATGCTCATAGCATGGGGAACAAGCAGGAGGAACTTGCCCTCCTGCTGCCTAACACAAACCCAGACATAGTGGGGCTCACTGAAACTTGGTGGGATCCAACACACGACTGGGCGGTAAACATCAAGAGCTATAGGCTGTACAGGAGGGATAGAACAGGGAGGGAAGGTGGGGGTGTGGCGCTCTATGTCAAAGAGCAACACACATCATCAGCAAACAGCACTGGTTCAGAGGAGGGGCAGACTGAAGTGCTCTGGGTCCGAATACAAGGGGGTCGGGGGGAAAAGGACTTAATGGTGGGGGTCTACTACAGGCCACCCAACCAGGGGGAAGAGCTGGACCCCGAATTCTCAGGTCAGCTCGCGGAGGCAGTTAAGTCAAGGGACGTGGTCTTCATGGGTGACCTAAAGTATCCAGACATCTGTTGGGAAGGGCAGTCAGCCAGGTCTGACTGCTCACGGAGGTTCCTAGCCGAGTTACAGGACCTCCATCTAACCCAGGAAGTGCACAGCCCCACCAGAGGAAATGCCTTGTTGGACCTGGTCCTGGCCACAGGTGATGACCTGGTGAGGGGACTGCGGGTGCTCGACCACCTGGGCGATAGTGATCATCGCCTGCTGGAATTCACATCTAGCGCAGGGTGTCAAAGGCCTGTAGCAAGGCAACAGCCCTGGGCTTCAGGAGGGCGGATTTCAATGATGTAAGGAGATTTGTCAGGGAGGCACTGAGGTCCCGGAGGGGAGGGGAGTTGGGAGTCCAGGAAGAGTGGTCGTTCCTTAAGGAGATGATCCTCCAAACCCAAAGGGTGACAATCCCAATGTGGATCAAAGGGGGCAAGAGTGCTCAAAAGCCCCCATGGCTTACCAAAAGCATCCAGGAATGTCTCAAAGCTAAAAAGGAGGCGTACACTCAATGGAAGGGAGGGGCCATCACCAAGGAGGACTATACTTCCATTGCTCGAGATTGTAGGGGGCTGTTAGGAAGGCTAAGGCAGAGACGGAACTGGGACTAGCGACCCGGATCAAGGATAACAAGAAGTCTTTTTTAAATACATAGGGGGTAAAAAGAAGGTACCGGACAATGTAGGGCCTGCAGGACATGCTAGGAAATCTGATGGTTACACCAGATGACAAAGCTAACCTCTTTAACAATTTCTTTCCTTCCATTTTTTTGAGCAGGGACTGGGGCATCCACCCCAACGGGATCCCCAACGGACCCAGGGGAGGCACAGCCAGGCTCAGGGTCAGTGAGGACCTAGTCAGGGAACTTCTGGTGGAACTACATATGTTCAAATCAGCTGGTCCTGATGATCTCCACCCCAGAGCGCTGAGGGAATTGGCAGAGGTCATTGCGGGACCCCTGGCACAGCTTTACGAGCACTTGTGGTGCTCTGGCAAGGTGCTGGAGGACTGGAAAAGGGCCAATGTGGTCCCCATTTTCAAAAAAGGGAGGAAGGAGGACCCAGGAAACTATAGGCCCATTAGTCTTACTTCAGTCCTGGGGAAGCTCTTTGAGAAAATTATCCAGGAGCACATCTGCGAGGGATCAGCAGAGGGAATCATGCTTAGGGGCAACCAACATGGGTTCATTCGAGGCAGGTCCTGTCGGACCAACCTGGCGGCCTTCTATGACAAGGTCACAAAAGCCTTGGATGCAGGTGTCGCAGTGGATGTAGTCTTTCTGGACTTTAGGAAGGCCTTTGACACTGTCTCACCCCATTCTCATTAAGAAATTAGGCGACTGTGGTATCAATGCCTACATGGTCAGATGGGTCACAAATTGGCTGAAGGGTCACACCCAGAGTGGTGGTGGATGGGTCTTTTTCAACCTGGAGAGATGTGGGCAGTGGGGCCCCCCAGGGCTCAGTCCTCGGGCCCGCACTTTTCAACATCTTCATCAGCAACTTGGATGAGGGGGTGAAAAGCACCTTGTTCAAGTTCACGGATGACACTAAGATGTGGGGAGAAGTGGGCACACTGGAGGAGAGGGATAGACTGCAACTAGATCTGGACAGGTTACAGAGGTGGGCAGATGAAAACAGGATGGGTTTCAATACAGACAAGTGCAAGGTATTGCACCTGGGGAGGAAGAACCAGCAACATACCTACAGGCTGGGGAACTCCCTTCTTGTCAGTGCAGAAGCCGAAAAGGATCTTGGAGTCATTATTGATGCCAAAATGAACATGGGCCGACAGTGTGGGGTTGTGGTGAGGAAGGCCAACCACACCTTGTCATGCATCCACAGATGCATCACGAGCAGATCCAAGGAGGTGATCCTCCCCCTCTACGTGACACTGGTCAGGCCGCAGTTGGAGTACTGCGTCCAGTTCTGGGCGCTGCACTTCAGGAGGGATGTGGACAGCATTGAGAGGGTCCAGAGGATGGCCACTCACATGGTCAAGGGGCAGCAAGGCAGGCCCTACAAGTGGAGGCTATGGGACCTGAACCTGTTCAGCCTCCACAAGAGAAGGCTGAGAGGGGATCTGGTGGCCATCTACAAACTGGCCAAGTGGGACCAGGAGGCAATGGGAGAGTCCCTGTTCCCCCAAGCACTACTGGGAGTAACAAGGAATAACGGCCATAAGTTGACTGAGAGTAGATTCAGGTTAGACATCAGGAGGCACTGCTTCACTGTCAGGGTGGCTAGGATCTGGAACCAACTTTCAAGAGAAGTGGTGCTCAGTCCTACCCTGGGGGTCTTCAAAAGGAGGCTAGACAATCACCTCGCCGGGGTCATATAACCCCAGCATTTTTTTTTGCCCATGGCAGGGGTCAGACTTGATGAACTACTTAGGTTCCCTTCCGACCCTACCAACTATGAAACTATGAATTAAGGTTTTTATCTAGAGCTAAAAGCAGTCTGCAGGGCTGTGAACTGGAAGAGAGACATTACCAGGAATGGCTAGCACACAGTGAAATTGCAGAAGAAAAGACAGTTTCACAGATTTCATAGACATTAGGGCTGGAAGGGACCTCGGAAGATCATCGAGTCCAGCCCCCTGCCTGAAGAGCAGGAAATCAGCTGGGGTCATAGGATCCCAGCAAGATAAGCATCCAAATTTCTCTTGAAGGTGTTCAATGTAGGTGCTTGAACCACCTCCATTGGCAGGCTATTCCAGACCTTGGGGGCTCAGACAGTAAAGAAATTCTTCTTTATGTCCAGCCTGAAACGGTATTGCAGTAGTTTATAACCATTTGACCTTGTCATCCCTTGGGGCGCTCTGGTGAACAAACATTCCCTCAGATACTGGTGGTCACCCCTGATAAACTTATAGGTGCCATCACATCACCCCTGAGCCTGCGCTTTTCCAGGCTAAAGAGCCCCATAGTCTCAGCCTGTCGTCGTAAGGTCTGTTTTCCTGACCTCTGATCATGCACGTGGCTCTTCTCTGCACTCTCTCAAGCTTCTCCACATCCTTTTTGAATTGTGGGGCCCAAAACTGGATGCAGTACTCCAGCTGCGGCCTCACCAAGGCCGAGTACAATGGGTGAATGACGTCCTGGGATTTGCTTGAGAAGCATCTATGGATGCAAGCCAGCGTTTTGGTCACTTTACTAGCCTCAGCATCGCATTGAAGGCTCATGTTCATCTTGTGGTCAATGATGACCCCCAAGTCTCTTTCTTCCATAGTGCAAGCCAGTGTAGCACTGCTGAGCCTATAAGGATGCTGTAGGTTTTTCCTCCCAAGGTGGAGAACCTTGCACTTTTCAGTGTTAAACACCATCAGGTTCTCATCTGCCCATTTGCTGAGCCTGTCCAGGTCAGCCTGGATCACCCTCCTGTCTTCAGGTGTGGATGCTTTGCCCCAAAGTTTGAATAGAGGAACATCAAAACCATTAAAAAAAGAGAGAGTTCTTAACATCTATGGAGTGAAGAGTGATTAGCAGGAGTCAGGTAGATTATAAAGACCCATGAAATCAATTGACTTCCTCAGCACTGTTTGAATACAAATGCTACTGCCCCTCTCAGGCAGTTGGTTTTAAAATTTGGAGCAGGATGCCAAGTGGGATGCAACTACATTATTATACACACACCCCCCCCCGCCATCCGCCTCTGCATGCAGCTCATCAGCACTGCTGCCTCTGCAGCCCCCTAGGCCCTCACTGATCCACATTGCTCTGCATCAGAACTCAGATGCTGGACACCTGGTTTCCATTGCTCCTAGGGAGCCAGGACTTGAGCTCAGATGCCTAGACACCTGGCTTCACTCCCTCTTAGGTGCCCAAGGATCTCCTGCATCCTAGGACAATGTCCAAGAGGTCCCCATCCTCCTAGCAACAACATGGCATCAATGCATTATAATCAGCACAGGGATAGTGACTGTGACTTCACTAAAGGAAATACGACTCCCCACTTGAGTTCAGTGACTGTGACTGTCTGTAGGGAAAGGTCCATGCCCCTTGCAGAGCTCCCATTCCCACATCACTCCCCATCCACAGGTACACAGCAGAAGGCTCCAATCAGATGCTTACAAATCTGGCTTGAAGTTAATTCAGGCTCAGTCTGATCTCACTTCCCACAGGTACCAATCATCTGTTCCCCTGGAACTGATTAATAACCTCCTCTGGCAGGGCTGGAGCTGCTGGGCTGTATTCAGATGCAATTTCCAACCTCCCCCCTGTTCCCTACTCACCAGGCAGCTGAACTGGCTCCCCCCAGTCCCTCCCCAGGCTTCAGTGAAATTATGAGCCTGCTACACTTTTCTCCAGTGGGCTCTGTAACAGGCTGCATGTCTTCAGAGGGCTTGTAGCCACCTGCATGCTTTCAGGGGCTACAGCCAGTAAGTGACTGTTTGCAGGCTTGTTAGGAGGACTGGGCCAGCTGCAGGGGATAATTAGCCAGGCCTTAGGAAGTTAAAGGCTCCCAGGGAAGGGAGAAAGAAAGATGGGGGAAAGAGTGGGGTGGGGGGCAGAGGTGTGAGAGTTAAGCTCCTAGAGAAAAGAGCTGGAAGCTGGAGAGCCAAAAGTGAGTGCAGAGTGTTGAGAAAGAAAGAGCTGGCAGGTCAGCTCACAGAGGAGCTTGGGGATCATGCCAGGAGTGCCTCTCTCCCAGAGGGCCACAGATGTAACAAAGGGACTGTAAGTGAGCCTTTCTGTGGCTGAAGGGACCGGAGGAATAAGGGAGAGGGCGGGCAAGTGGCAACAGAGCCACTCCTGGGGACTCTTTTAGGGTCTGAGGGAAGACCCTGTGTAGTGTAACCATTTGGTTTATGGACTGAGTTGTTTCTGTTGACTCTGCCTAGGAGGGAAATTGCCCCAGGGGAATGAAGACACAGAAAAAGATGATAAGCAAACCCAAAAGACTCTGTGTTTTGAGAGAGTAAGTAAATCCCCATACAGGCTCCCACAAGGTTTACAAACAGTGTGGCATCACCCCTGTGGAAATACAGCCACTTTTGCACTGGACCCACGCAGCTCTTTGACAGCACACTGCAGTGCCCCCACCCCTAGCCCAGTGAGGAAAAATGGTGCCTGCATCCAACTGAAACCGCAGGGAGGAGCCCGGGAATGGAGCCTGCCCAATCGGTGTTTGGCCGGGACTAAGGCGACCTCCGTCACTCCTGGAGGAAGCGCACTGGAAGCTCTAATGGCCCCACGCAGTCAGTTCAGGTTCTCTGGAGTACGGCCTTTCCGTAGCACCTGGCAGCTCCTAGCCCAGGGGTGGGCAATGTTTTCCAGCAGCAGACAGGAGTGATCCAGCTCAGGTCCAAGTTGTGCTGGCATTAGGAAGCAGCAGTCAGTGTTTCTGCCCACTGCCCAGCACTGCATTACTGCCCCCTCCCCCCCCACACACTGACTGCTGCCAAAGCCCCCCAGGCTTGACCCAATAGCTCCATGGTCTGAATCCAGCCTAGGTTGCCACCTCCTGCCCTTGCCCATTCGGGCCCAACTGAGATACCACAATGCCAGCTGTGCCAGCTGTCTCGGGACCAACCCGTTTGCAAGAACACCCTAGCCCACAGGAGAAGTCTCCCACCCAAGCTCCAAACAGACCCCTTGGAGTTCCCCTCACCCCAAGCCATGCACAGCTTATCACCCACCCTCACAAAGCAAAACACACCCTCGCATCATGCACTGACATTCACCACAGCCACTACCTGGCAGAAAAAAATAGCTGAGCAAGCTGCACACAAAGTAAATTCTCCTATGAAGCTCTGGGCAGGGTGAATGTTCCTGGAGAGAAACAGTAGTCAGAACCTCAAATCTTATTTAAAGGAGAAGAAAAAGGTCCCTCAGGCTGACGGGGAAAGTGGCCCGATCAGCAACTGTGTGTGGAGAAAACAGGAAGAATGCTGGCCCTGCAACAAGCTCCAAGCCAAGTGGGAGATGAAGAAAGATCCTCTCATGCCCCACAAGGAAAGCCAAGAGCATTTATTGCTGCCTCTCCAGTAATGATGTAGAGAGGCTGACAGCAGAATGAGGCTGTTTGCATCACTGGGGGCCAGACAGTGGCATGGTAGTCCTCAACGGGCCATGGTAAGTGCACCCAGTGTCCTCTACCATTGCATAGTGAAATACGAGGTCTTTGGGCACGTCCACAGCATGCCAGGGAGCCCCCAGTGAAAACACACTCCAGCCACCTGTCCCTGCCCCTTGGGTCAAAATACGTGGCATAGCTGCTCACATAAGCAGACCCAAGCCTGAGTGCAGCTCTGCCATTTTCCTCATTCTCTTCCTCTGTTGCCCAGAGGCTGGGCTTTCTGGGGTACTTGGCAGCCCGTCTCTCTCTGATGGGCTCTTAAAGCATAAAGCAGATTGTGGAAGCAGGAAGCAAACAGCCCCCTCCCCTCTGGCCAGCTTGTCTGTATTCGAGGAATCTGCCATCTCTGGGGACCTGGGTTCAGATCTGACAGCCCCAAACAGCTCATCCCGAAGCTTTCTCCTCCCCGTGTCCCTTTTGCCACCCCGTCCCCCTCCCCTGGGCTGCTAGGCTTTTGCTGCTGGCTGGGCTTTCTGTCTAAGGCAGCCAGCAGCTTCCCAGCCTAGGAAAAAGCCCCTTACCTTCAATGAAGATATTCTAAGGGTGTGATCTGGGGGCAAAAATGGCAGCTCCCACCACTAACAGGCCACAATATTAGGGAGCTGGGCCTGCTATTTAAACCTGGCTCTACCAATAAGGCTCTGATTGCAAATCCTGGCTCATAACTGTAGGAGCCTGCAGAAAGCAGGAAATATTTGATAATGCTGAATAGCATAAAAATAATATATATGTATGTTTGCATCACATGAGAGCAGAGTGGTATGTGTGTTAGTGCGTATGTGCATGTATGTGCATAAAGTTGTCACTGCACACATATACAGGAGTATTTTGTATGGGTCACAAGGGAATTTATCTGAGATTTTCAAAGCACAAAGGGGAATTAGACACTTAACAACCTTGTGTGCCTGTGAACCGCTCCCTTGCTGTGGCCATGTATGCGAGTTGTGTACCTGTGTTTCCACTTTTATCAGGTGGTTATTTCCACAGGTTTTTAACTCCATCCATTCAGAGAACCAAGGAGTCCTGGGCAGTGAGCTTTTCTGCACAGACAGAGGTTGTCCCTTCCTCTGGCTTCTAATTCTTTAAAAGACCAGGAGTTTGGAGTCCTTGGTACTGCAGGGAGTCATTCACAAGAGCATCAATGTACCGTTCAGTCCAAGTCAGCAGCCAGCAAGCCAGAAACAAGGCAGCACTTTCCTGGAGATGAACATCCTTTCCCCATCTCTCTCATGAGAATATTAACACAAAAGCCTAGTTATGCCAAACAGTTGCATCACTGAGCACTCAGAGAAAACACACTAAAAATCAAATGAATCTACTGTTGTCAGCCTGCAAAGCAGTGGGAATCAGCCTTTCTTCTGACACCTTGGTGGATGCAACTGTAGATACTGTCTGGACTCTACACTTGTTTAAGGTGTGGCTCCAGTCCTCTAATTTTCAGTGCTTTCTGTGAGCAATGCATTTGCAGAGCTTGCTGCAGCCTCCTCAGAAGTGAAAGTCACTTACAGAAAAATATGACATTGCCAGGTGTTATTTTCTACCTTGCCTCTGCTCTTATTGTAGAGTGTTTGGTTTGGCGCTGGTTGGAGGACATGGCTCGATGATCTGAGCAGAGGGGCAGAAAGACCGGCAGTCTCTGACATAGTGCACCTGAAAACCATATTCATCCTTCAGCTGGAGTTCCAAACAACTACGTATACGGATGGTTTTTGGACTTTCAAAATGGAGGGCTGACTCTGTTCTGCATGGATATCAGTGATCCAGCAGCACTTTAACAGAAGAGTGGCTTGCCCTAGAAAATACCCCCATTTTTGGCACTCCTGCTGCTGTTCACCTCAAACCGTGCTTGGAAAACATTTTAGCATAAGACCTGCTGGGAGGGGCTGACACTCCACACTTGCTCACGTGGAGCCGTGGTGGGGTCCAGGGCTCCTCTCGTTGATTTGGTCAGGACTGCTTGTAGGGGCAGATGGTGTTTTACAGGAGGAAGGGAAGGAGGCTGAAGTGCATCATCCCTTCCAGTCCCATGTCCTTAATTTTTGGGATGATGGTTTTAGAGAGATGCAGGTGCTGGTGAGGGTGAAACCAGAATGCCCAGATCAACTGACAAATGATGAATAGTGATTAATTTATGCTAATGTTACCAGTGTAATATGTGAGGCCTGCAAGGTCATGCTTACTTAGCCAGCCACTTATACATACTGCCAGTCATTTGTTGCATGATGCATTATTCTGCAGTTTGTCATAAATTTTGGCTGTTAGGTCAGTCCCATGATCTTCATTTTTCCTAGACTGAAAGTAAAGTGTTTTGGGTTTACTGAGATCCCTGCAGAGCTTATAAGCTATGGCAACTATACACCAAAAGGCTGATGCATTGGGTGTGCTAAGCTTCCCTTGGAACATCACCATTGCTGCCATGTTCAGCAAGCTGGTCAGAATGAGGAACATGGTGCCTTCTTAGGATGGGAGTAAAATTTGGCCTTCTATGCATCTGAACCCTGGCTTCATATCTATTAACTGAAGTCCCAGCTGCCTTTGGGTTGTACAGTCATTTACTTTCTTTCCTCCTCCAGATCACACCTATAGGCTAAGGATAGACATTCAAAAAGCCTGAGCCTAAATTGATTCAATTTTTACAGGTTAGTCTAACCTGGCTAAGCTAAATCAGTTTTATAACCAGACAGACATCCCAGAAATGCAGGCACATACCTGCAGTGGCTCAGGCTAGAAGCCAGGAGGTGCTAGAGCAGCCCACTCTTCCCTTGTACAGTGCTGAGCTGAGGGGGCGTGGCCAGGCCCTAGGAGGACACTGTGATCAGGGAGCATTATCCTGAATGGCCCAGCTTGCAGAGACTATCTGAGCAGGGTACAGGGCCTCACCCCTAGATGCAAGAAAGCTGATGACAGATTCAGGGGGAGGGGTGCCAAGTGGCCAGACATGAAGCCAGAGGCAGCACGGTGTCGCTGCGGCTGTTCTGCCTGGCTCCATGGGGCCCCTCAAAGTGCAGGGCCCAGGGCAGTTACCCTGATTTGCCCTCCTCAGGGACAGCAAATATCAGGGTGAAGGTTTAAATAGAAACAGGTTCCCGTGCAAAAATAAAAACAGATGCCTGTATACAGGCACACAAACGTAGATACAACAGAGTGCTTCACAATGCAGGAGGACTTTGCTAGAACAGGCATTCAAAAGCACAAGGGAATGAAGTCAGTGGGAACACTAATGCTTAGCTGTGAATTATGCCAGAGCACAGCCCAAATTAGGGAACAGCACTGCATCTAAAGTGTTCCCTAGATTAGTGATTCTCCAGCAGGGTGCTGCGTCATGAGAACTGCTTCATTTACGTTAGGGAGTTAGGAATCCTAGCTGGGGTCGGGCATGACCCAGCAGCATGGCTACAACTCTCCAGCTGCAAGACTAAGGATAAAACATCTGTTTGATACAATGCAACTAGCCCAGGGCTGGAGGCAGTGAGATTGATAGGCGAGGTAGCTAGGGAGAGAAATCAAGTAGGCTGCAAGATTTAACAACAACCATAGGACTCCAAGTTTCTCACATACATGGGGGACCTGGTCCATTAGGTCAGTGTTTCCCAACCAGGTTGCCACGGCACATTGGTGTGCCATCATACATTACCAGGTGTGTTGTGGGATCTTTGGGGAGGCGGGGGCTGGCTCCAGCCAGTTTTGCCACTGCCACCCTGCATCACCACCATTCAGTGTGGTCAGTGAGGCATGGGATAGGAGAGGCCATGTAAGTGCGCCATGGGATGAAAAAGGTCGGGAAATGCTGCATTAGAGTAACACTCAGAGACAATTCCTCCCCACTCCGGCGTACACAGTGAAAGAGCCTATGCTTGACTTTGCTTTATATAAACACATAGGTATTAAAGTAGCAACTTAGCAGCTCAGCTCCTGCCACGGTGGCAATGCTATAACTGGGTTCAGCATGCAGGCAGCAGCAAAAAGTGACGACGTTAGAAAGGGAGATTTCAGGCAAGAGAGGCAAGGAATCAAACGGGGTCTGAAAGCAAAGGCTGTCAAACCCTTCAGCGTAGATGGTACTGCAGTCCTGGGAGGTACTTCTACCCACAGAGCTAGAGAAGCCAGCCCAGTCGAGCTCGAGGTGTGAAAGCCTATCCTTTTCATAAGGAGAGCTGGTAGGTTAGAATAAACTGAAACTGCTCTCCTCTGTAGACGGCACCCACTGTGTCAGAATGAATGGCCTGTATCATTGCGTTAGTGCCGCACACAAGTGATGATGAAATGAGCTTTTAGTTGCACAGGAGATGGATCACTCATGAGGGGAACGCAACCAGAAAGATGGCAAAGCAGTGGAGAAATCCTGGTATAAAGATCCCCTGTATGTCTTAAAGAGGAATCTCTACCTACCAGGCAGCTTATCAACATACAGGGGAAGCAGGCTTACCCCACCACGCAGCCTAACAAAGGACAGCGTGTGATCCAGGGATAGGGCACTGGTCTGAAAGTTGTAGGAACATGGACGTAGAAGGGATCTCTGTGGTTCTCATACCGAGTCTCCCTATACCAAGTACCTGCTGTTTGTAGACTCAAACTGCATCCTAAAAAAGTTGCCTTTTCATCACCATTTCTCTCAGAACAGCTGTTCCAGGCCCTCATGTTCTTGGACCAACACGATTTTAAGCTTCAGTGTGTGTCTTCATCCCTGGTGCTAACTTCTCTCAATATATCTGCAGACAGCAAGCCCCCTCCCTCTCAACCTTTGAGTGTTTACCCTCCTCTGCCCCCCAAGGTCCATTTGCAGTCTTGCTGCAGGGCATGGTGCCAGCCTCCAGCAGGAAGGAGGAAGCAACCTTACTTTGTGGCTCCTCTTGAAGGAATTGATGCTCTCTTCCTCTGCATTCAACATGCAGTATTGCCAACCCCACCATGTGAAAAATCACGAGACATACTTAAAAAAAAACAAACCCCCCCCCCCAAGAGATTTGGAATATAAATCATGAGATGCTATTTTTGAAGTGTGTATGGGGGGGCGTTATTTGTGAAGGTGGAGACCTGTGGGTGTGTGTGGGGCTTAGAGCCTGGGGCAGGGGGGTCCCCCCACACACCCTGGCAGGATCCACAGTACTGTGGGTCAGGAGTGAGGGGCAGCAGCAAGGCTGGGGGGGGGGATGCGGCTTGGGAGTGAGGGGCAGCCATATAGACATACACATGCATAGACAGACAGCTACCCACAGCTCTGTTGTACGACTTGCCCCGGCCCCATTCCCTCCCTCACAGTAGAAGGGGCAAGTGGGCAGATTGAGCCCCCCACCCCACCCCTTCCCCTCCACAGACTTACCAGCTTGGTCCTCCCTATACGTGCTAGAAGAAAAAAATCCCAAGATTTGATCTCTCCACCAGGAGATCATGAGTCAGAGTTAATTTGACTTGGAAGTCAGGAGTCTCATGATTTTTTCCATGAGAGCTGGCATTACTGAACATGCAGCATGAACACAGATTTACCTAGCACCCAGAGCAGCATTTGCTAACTGCAGTGGAATGGAGACAAGCTACCTAAGACCTGGGGAAGAGGAATTCAATTTCCCTAGCTTGATTCTGTGAGCCACTCAAATAAAGCTTTTAAAATTAAGAATGAAGGAGAATCTCTGGTTTTTAATAGTCTTTTTCGGGGAAGAAGATCTTGTCCTGGACATGAGGCAGAGGAGCTGAGCAGAGAGCTGTTTTTAAAGCAGAGGTAAAGGATTCCTAGATCATTTCACGATAGCCATTTAAAATGCAGAGCAATTCCCACCCCCTCACCTGCCAGAGGTGATGGAGGTGACTTAACTAGCTGAATTCTTTCCCACTGGCTGCTCTTGGGGGCTGAGGCAGGATTGCAGCAGCTAATGGTCCCAGTCAGGAACAGGAAAGGATGGAAACATGACCCCATCATTAAAATAGGTCTCTTGTGAATAAGCACTGTATGTTGCCGAATGCAAAGATTTCCAGGCAGCAGGGACTGCGCAGCATTAAGATAGCCTGACTGAACTGCCTGTCAAATGTCAGGGCTGGGATAATCAGCTTGAAGGAAGTGGAATGGGGTCAGAGACCCACCTTGGGTCTCTGTTGGCCAATGTGAAATGAGCCTAGGTTGGTCAGCTTGACCTCAATGCCCAGGAAGTTACTGGAACCAATTATAACAGAATCAGTTTGTGAACATCTGGAGGAAGAAAGGCTGAAGAAATGCAGCCAGAACCAGTTATGTGAAACCATAGGTAAAGGGAATGCAGTAGAGCTAGGGTACCTGAACTTCTGACATAACCCCACATGACACTCATAACTGAACAGGAGAAACATGGGTTAGATAAAATGACTGTAAATTGGATAGATAGTTGGCCCAAAAACCACAAGCAATGCATAACTATAAATGGACAAATGTTAGAATGGCAGGAGGTTTTAAGGGGGGTTCCACAAGGGCCTGTCCTGGGGCTGGTGCTATTTAATATGTTCATTAAGTATTTGGTTGCTGGAAGAGAGAGTTTCTTGATCAAGTTTTTAGGTGAGAACCATATGAAAGGATTGCAAACACTCAGGAGAACAGGAGTAGAATTCAGAAGCCTCTTGATAGATTGGAGGCCTAAGCTTGAGACATGATGATGTTCATTGCAGAAAAGTGCAAGATGCAATACATAGGGAAGAATATCCAAATGCAGAAATACAGATGCGGCTGGACAGTGGTGCTGCTGAGAAGGATCTGGGGGTTTTGGTGGATCACAGATTTAGCATTGGTCACCAAGAAGATGCAAGTTAGGGGGGAAAAAAAAGTATAATTTTCGGCTGCTTCAATGGGAATATTAGGTCTAAGACATCAGAGGCAATAGTGCCACTATAGTGTACTGGCTAGCCTCACCTACAGCATCATGTGCAGTCCTGAGCCCCATGTTTTAAAGGAGGTGGGAAGCTGCCCAGGGCCAAGGAGAATGAGAATATGAATTCAAGTATCTGAAAAACTGCCATGAGAAGGGAACACCTGTTCTCTCCTGCTGCAGAGGGCTGAACATAATGTAGTGGATTTAAGCTTCAGCAAAGCAGATTCAGATTACTTCTCAGGAAAAGTTTCCTTATTTTTAGCATAGCAAACACTCTCTTCCACTGCTTTAAGAGAACTGTAGACTCTTTCACTGGAGGTTTTCAAGAGGTGGCTGGATAAGCACTGGCCAGGGATAATTTAGGATTAGCACATCCTGTATTTGTGCAGGGGGTTGGACCAAATAAGCCTTGAGATCCTTTCCAACCCATGGCTGACAGCACAGCTTGTTCTTGGTCCGACTGGATCCTGTAAATCCTCCTTTGTACGTCAGCATCGTGAAGGAGCAGAGGGCTAATGTCTTTGGAAAGCAGGCTCCAGCCTGCTTGTCTGCGTTGGGACTGAGCTATTATCCATGCTGGGGGCTGACCCCAATTCCAGACTTCAGCATGGCTGCACCAGTACAAACCCTGGCCATAGAGGGAGTCACTAGGCCAGCTGTGGTTTGCAGCTGTACAGTTCAGCAGATGCAGCTCCCACTGATGCAAGCAGCAATTTTACTCACTGCAGGAGGGTTTTCTACTGAGGTAGCTACAACTGGCAGCAAGAGCAGTGATGACAGAGGGACCAGAGACCTCAGTGTTAGCTTACTGTATCTGAAAAATGCCTATATGATGGCGCATCTTCTGAGCCATGCAGGAGGATGAATGCAACTGAGCTGGAAAGTTCACCCAAGGAGGAATTCATCTGCTGCATGATGCACACATACTAGCCTTCTTTTGCCGATCACAGAAGTAGCTGAGGCCTCACCTGAAGCATATATAAAAATCAAAGCATACAGAGGAAGTTAGCTCAGAGTGGACAGACATTAACTTAATGGGAAACACAGTCAGGTTCTAGCAACTGGAAGCCTGTGGTTATTCCAAGGCAGCAGGGAAGAGGCTGAATGAGTGAGAGCACTGGTGGGTGTGTAAAGTATTATTCAAGTGGTGCCAAAAAGAGTTGCCCTGCTTTACAACGCTTAATGTCTGCCCAAACACATGGGAATGGGGGAGGTACGTAGTGCCACTTATAGCCAGGGGCTCAGACTCCCATGTTAAAATCCACTGTAAAATCCACCCCTTACTACAGGAAACTTTAGCTTCTGGAGTCCCAGGATTTCTCACATGCTTTTTTGCCACTAGAACAGCTCCACATGGGAACAGAGTATAACTGATGCAGCGATATCAGCCAGGCTCTTCAGAGCCTGACTAGTTCTGAAAGGAGCAGGTACTGCCATTCCTGTCGGGCGTCAGCTGTAAGATGACATCAATTCAGCACCACCAATTCTAGGATGTCTCTCTCAGCTGCCTGGGCCTGAGTTCTAGACATCTCTCACCCAGTAGCCAAAATCTCTTCTTTCTTCTAGCAATGCAATGATGTCTCTTGCATCATAGACCTCTGCAGTACAATGAAAATTTAAATCTGTCAAGGCCAAAACAATTGAACAACATGGTAATGTGCGACTTAGTCACATGTATTTTAAAATTCAACAGCTTGAACTCCTCCTCCAAGATGTTTTGTCCCGTGTCATACTCGAGGGAAAGTTGGCTTCCGAATCCCTGGGAGGCCCTTCTCCCTGAAGGCAGGCAGCAGCATTTGACATTCTGGGAAGTGCTGCAAGATTACAGATCCTACAAGATGGAGGAAAGCAAACACTGGAGCGCTCTCATAGAAGGATCCCAATCCAAACCTGACTGAAAGCAGTGGGAAGTCCTTCCACACCCCAATCATAATAGACTCCGTTGTCTCCGACTCTGGCCCAGCTGCTAGAGGTTTGTATAGTAGTTTCTACTTGGAGAAGGCTACCGACTAACCAGTTGTCCTGTAGGATTTTGCCCAAGATGGTTCTGACATCTTTAAGAGGGGCTGGAGGATTTGCAGATTATTAAAACGTATGAGGAATAGGAGGACTGTAGAGAAAAGCTACAACATATGACAGCAGGAAGTGAAGGAGGAAGAAGAAATGCCTATAAAGCAGGAGTGGATGGGCAGAGTATTTTTGGAGTGATGCTCCAGAAAAGAAAGTGTAATAGAAAAAAAAAAAAAAGGGGGGGGGGGGAGAAGAGGGAGGTTGGGAATTAATGCAGAGAATGCTGGTTGTAATCCACTGTGGGGACTTGTGCCCTGAATGAGGCAGGGAAAATGCAGGGTCTTATCTGTAAAGCCAGAGCAGCCAAGAACGAATCTGTTCTTACTTTCTTTAAATATCTTCCATTCCCAAACTCCAGGCACTTGCACAGATGTAAAGCATATAGTCAACATGAATATACACAGCTAATCACCAATGCCCCCCCCAATCTAACCACACATCCAAGGTAAACCTCTCCTGCCTTCCCTACATCCTTTGCATCCTTACCCTCCTTGCAGACTACTAAGCAGATGGGCTTTAGTTCCCATTGAGGTGCATGAGAGGGCTATTTTTGACCCAGTTTAAGTGGGTGGGGGTTGGCTTCCAGGATCATGCCCCAAAACTGGCCTGCCAGCAAACCCAGTCCTCACTTGAGTGGCACTATCCAGCCCCCAACACACAGTGGCTGCTGGATCAGCAGAAGCTTAAAAAGATTCAAGATCTGGAGGGTCAGCTCCTGCAGGGTGGAAAGGGAATGCTAGGGTGGGTGACATGAGAGATTCCAGGAAACCGTCGGCTCAGGCTGCAGGCAGCAGTACCAAACGTCATGCACTTAATGAAGATCCAGTTGCTACCATTCCAGCTGAATCCCATCATCATTGCAGCATATTGTGAAACACCAAGCCAGCCAGCAAGGGATGCAGTGCAACACAAGTGGCCTCCCCTTTCTGCACCCAGAGTCCCTGCTCAGAAAGCCAACGTATATTCCTTGACACCTCCGAGTCTTAAGACCATGTCCCATGGGGGCCCTACAGGCCTTCTGCAGGTAGCTCAGTCCAGCAGCTTTGTGCAGGAATGCACCACATGCAAAATTAGTGCTGGGTCCAGCACTAGGATCAACACGAGGCTGATGCCAGCAGCAAACCCGGACTGCTGTAGCAGTGTAGCATTGACAGGAGTCCCTCCTTCCTTACACCAAGGTTCATTTTGAAAAAAATCAGCATGTTCACAGCACTGCTGATCAGACTAGCATTGATTGGTCTGTCAGACTATGCCATTCTCTTGGGTCTAAGGTACATTTGTGTGGGCAGTTTGATAAGTAAATTCATGCCACATACTTTGTACCATGCACAATCAATCGACTAGCAACACTTGTAGCATGTGGTTACAGGAACCGATGAAGGATCTTACACCAAAGGATTTTTTGTGAATACAAAGGATTAGCATTCACCTAGTGAGGACTGAATCTGATCCTACTCACATGCTGTCCATCTGCTCTGCCTTCTGGGCATCACTTCCATAGCAGCTTCTACTGGAGAATTTCAAAGCTCTTTGTAATTGCCATGTCGAGAACTGGGCATTTCACAGATAGGTCAACAGCGGCATGAGAGGTGAAGTGATGTTCCTAGGAGTTATGCTGAGAACCATCAGGGAAATCAGAATTGAGCCTACAAGCAAGCCCTGGTGCCCAACTTACTGGAATAAAACAAGACACTGACAGGGATGGGATATCTATGGATAACCAAGCATCTTGGATTCTGCTACTAACATGTTTTGAAGGACATCATTAATGTAGTGCTTTAGGGCTCAAACTGATTGATTAAACTGATCTCTAATTGATTAAGGCTTAAGACAGACTATAATGAGTCTTTCCTTACCTGTACCTCCCTCTGTAGCCTATGCTGCCCAGCCACTGTCAGAGGAATAGCACATTGGATTGGATAGGTATATGAGGTTAGACCATGTCTGGCAATTCTTAGCAGTTATAGGGCAGGCCAACAGTCCTCTGGGTACAAATGGAGACAGCTGCTGCTGTCCAGTCCCTTAGCACACATGGAGACATCCACATCCACTGCAACTTAAGAGTTTTTCATAAAGCTAAGGGCACGGAGACAGCTGGAAGGTGGGACAAACACTAGAGGGTAATTCCATCTTGCAGGCCAATTAGGATTGCAGCATACAAACAGCAAGTCATGGCCTTTAATTAGAGCAGCCCAGCCTGCACCCTGCATAGCACCCTGAAAAGCCATCGAAGTTGGGGTAATTGATCCTTTCCTAGCACCTCAGCTCTTGGAGCATTTCCAAATAAAGGAAGACTCTTCACACGAGAGGTCAAGGTGCAGCAGTCTCAGCCGCAGACAAACTAGTCACCCGAGTTTACTCTAAAGGCCTACGTGCATTCTTAGTGTAACCAACTGCAAGTCTATTACAGACCTGGGCCTTTCACTGCTCTCATGTTAGTTGAATCTTGGGCCAGGAAGGTGAGATCAAAGGGTTTGGGAATGAAAAGTATTTGAGATCTGGGCTATATTCCAGGCCTTAGCAGACACACTCACCTGACCCTCCACCTCATCATGTTTTTCCCCAGGACAGTAGAAGTTGAGCTTAAAAGGACAAGTGCCTGGCTCGTGAAGAGCCAAGAGCCAAGTCCATTACAGCAGGGAACATCAGCGAGATGAGCACTGTTGGAGAATTACCACAGCCCATGCTGAACAGTCAGCTGATGAATTTTAGCACATGGAAGCCAAGGAGGGCAGCAGAGCCAGACAGCACCTTGTGTAAACCGAATCACAGGGTCCCACATTAGCAGGAGGATGGAAAGCATCGCTACTCTGCAATAGAAGCACCTAGGAAAACTGAACATGTTCGGGGAGACAGGACATATGGATTGTAAGGAGCACCAGACACCTCCCGAGGAAAAGCAGTAACTTGCTTTCAGGTATGTTCTTGCCTCTCAAAAGACAGTGGTGGGCAGAGATAGAGAAAGGCAGAGATAGAGAAAAAAAAATGAACCTGAGGGCTGATGCCCTACATGGTAGAGGGCAGGGCTGATCAGAGGGACTCCCTCAAACCTACTTCTCTCTCAGAAATGGCTAAGATTATATTGCAGAAGCATCTGGAGGCTGCAAGTGAGAAGACAGCTACATCCTGCTGGGGGTTGGCTGGGCCAGAAGAGACCGAGTAGTCACAGCAGGGGGAGCATTATCCCCATTCAGCAGGCCAGAAAACAAGGCCCAGAGGTTCCATGACTTCCCTAGGGTCACACCATCTGGCAGACCCAGCCAGTGCACCCAGACCTCCCAACTCCCACCTCCCATCATCTCATACATTTGTTTATTATGGCAGCAAGCAAACTGCACCAGATGCGTCACAGTCAAACAGACAGGAGAGCAAGTGTACTCTACAAGGGCAGACCCCAGGCACCGCACAGAACTGGTATGTCTGCTCCACACCCCCTCCTCCCTCCCAGCCACCTCTCTCCCTCTGCAGGGCTTTGTCACCTGTTGCAACTCGGATAAGGTTCAACTCCAATCCCAGTTCAGCTATGGAACAAACTGGCCTGTGGCAAAGCATCTTATAACCCTGCACTGCATAAGAGCAGAACAGCTTCCAGCTCATCAAATGCAGGGATGCCAGAACCAGCACTTCCAGCCACTTACCTGCTTCTGTCTTCTACCCCTCCAGCAAGGCACTTGTCAAGGGGATCTCAGCCTATTTACACAGCATTTACATCCCAGCCTCCTTCCCCAGAGGCCAAAGCAGTTATCAGCTCAGCACTGGCAAGAGCAGCTTGACAGGCTCAGTGATGCTTACTGCTCACCTCCAGGCCTCCAGGGCAGAGCCTGGTTATATAGCCACAAACGGATGAAATAAGTGATCCAAGCCAAGGAATTCACCCTCCAGGGGCCCTAGTATCATGGTAGGCTCAACTGTATGTAAATTGCATGGATTTAAAGTCAAGTTAGATTTCAAATCAAATCAAATTAGGGGAGTAACTTGCATTGACTGAGCAGTTGAGAGATTCT
This sequence comes from Alligator mississippiensis, assembly GCF_030867095.1. Taxonomy (NCBI): domain Eukaryota; kingdom Metazoa; phylum Chordata; order Crocodylia; family Alligatoridae; genus Alligator; species Alligator mississippiensis. Next base: position 26,472,965 of record NC_081833.1, read on the forward strand.
TTCAGCTCAACTTGTTCCTGTTAATTCCCTCCTGTGAGTGAAGCCAGTATAATCCATAATAGTTTAAACCTAAAGCATTTAACTTTCAAACCTAGTCTAAATACAACGTTGGAAGTTAACAGGGAGGTCCCTCTTGTTGTACGATGTAAACTCACACTTATACAAATTAGTTACTGAGCTTGTATCTTGCATCCAAATATCTACAAGGTGGGCATAACTTCTCCCCTCCCACCCCACAATCACCTTGCTGATTTATCCTTCAGGTCTCCCTTGCAAGAGAGCTAGGGCACAGAATGAAGGAACATCCTCTCAAACCAATTTCAGCTGGCATGTAGGTGGTAGGAGGGGCTTGTCTAGAAGTGACAGTTGTGGTTAGAGCAAGAGATCACAAAAATAAAATAAAAAGATCCCAGAGCAAATAAGTCAGACACCAGATATGCGGCTGACAGTTTTATCCTGATATAAGTGGCACTCTGTCCAATGGTTAGAGCAGACAAAAACAGGACAAAGGTCCTGTTCCTGCCTTGCTATGTGATTGCAGGTAGATCAGTTCCTCTGCACACAATACTGGGAGGTGAGTAGGGCATGTGGGAAAAAGCAGACCCTACATTGCCCACCTGAGGGGAAAAGCTCCAAAGTAGCAGGATGGAAAGTGCACCAGGAAGCCTGCCCTCAGCCCAATGTTATATATCAGGGAGTGGCAACAAAAACACCCACAACCTCAATTTGTGAGCTGTTAATTTGCCAGGGGTAGATGGCAGGGGAGCTGCAAGGGGCCCAAACCTTGTTGCGGCAATGCAGCCCTGGCTCCTCCCCCGCCGTCTGCCCCAATGTGTGCTGGCAAGCAAAATGCCTTTGCATGCCAGGGGTCGCCTACCCTTTAATAGATCCAAGGTTAGTTCTCAGTGGTCAGGTCTCAGGCCCCCTGCTTCTAGACCTGTTTCTTTGCAAACAATTGCTTAGCACAGTATATAATTTATCTCCTGGTATAAACACTCCACCCCACCCTGTGTGCCTTGAAGGGAATTTTGGGTGATCATGTCAGAAGAGACCTAGGAACAGGTCCCATGGCTCTGCTCACTGGCTCAGCACAGAATGAAGTCTTCAGCAGCTAAAATCTTAACAGCAAGAGACAGGCAGCCACTTCTCCATCAGCACAAGCCAACTATTCTGCTCTGCTCAACCATTTTACAGATTCTTGTTCCCTTCAGAAACAAGCAAGCTGGCATCCAAAAAAAGCCAGAAAGATTCAGATCCCCCTGTCAGCTAAGGGCTGCTGTGAAATATGGACTGGTTACACTGAATCTCACAGAAGGGGGTGCAAGCTAGCCTTGGGTCTAACAGCCAATGCTCAGTCTTCATTGGGAGAAAGAGGACAGAGCAGTCCAGATCCCTGTATGCACAATGCTAGACAGCATATTGTTCCAGCACAATCTACATAGCAAGAGCTTTCAGAAGAATTCCTGACCTTTTTCCAGGGAACAAGGTTTCTCTACTGAACTCTAATAGGGCAAGGTTTCATCCCTAGTACTTACATGTCCTTTACACAAACAACCAGTACAGGAAGATGGAGTGGGGAGTCACCCCTGTCCCTAAGGAACCTAGGCAAGCCCAGCACCATGGACACCAGGTACAAATCCCCATTTCTATAGCTACCTCACTGCCCTGGGGAGACAGCAAGGGCAGGGGAGGGCATTACACTTCTACTTAAGCCTCCTGGTCCCTGCCTTGGTTTCCAAGGGGGCATCCAGTCCGTGCTCTGGTCACTTGGGATTTGGTTTATCCCTTTCTTCTACTATGTTTTTCATGTGTCATATTTGCCATGAGCAGTGCCAGTGAAACAGCAGAGAACAGGAGTACCATATTGTTCCAAGTATAGGCCAACAATTTCCTCACCCTCAAACCACCTCCCCCTCCCAAGGCAGTATACAAACAACAGAGGGTTGAGCTATCAAAACAATATGGTAGATGTAATATATGGTCCCCTCTACTCCTGTGTGTTAAGTTCCCTCTAGTGTTGAAAAGTATGAATTGTGCTGGTTAATTAACAGACATCAAGGCAACGTAAGCTTTCAAGCAAAAGTCCAGAGACCAAAAAGGTAGCAGTGGAGGTCTAAGGCTACAGCTGCATGCGAGGACAAGGGGGTTTGGATTTTGAAGTCAGGGGCTGACCAATTAATGGGAGCATGGCAGAGACACCAGTTTTCAACTAAGCCTAGAGCCACACCAGTGAACATAAGCTGTTCAGAGGCCTCATTCTGTCCCTGGAAGCATGCAGTGATGAGATTCAGAAATATAGACTCAGGAGTAAGAGATCCCAGGGGTCCAAGAGTTCAGCAGGTTTCAGTAGCTTCTGGCAGCTTGGGCTGGCACCAGCTGGGTACTGCTGAGGAAGCCCATGCTGCTGGAATCACTGGCTGGTACTAGAATATTTCCTGCCCCTTCCTCTCTTGGAAAATTCATGGGTTCTAGGAAGTTCATGGGTAAATCCTTGCTAGCATCTTGCTGTTGAGGAGTGACAAGCAATTCTTCTATGAGTTCTCAGGTCTGAGATCCAGAAACAAAACAAAAAAAAAAAATTAGCTGAACTCTAGTTGTGCAAGTGATGAGAGAGATAGCAAGTGAGCAGACCCCAGCATATCAGGGACACCTGTGGCACTCTTTTTTTTACCCCGGTCTTCTACACAGACAGCAGCATGATGGGAAGATGTCATTTTTATTCAATGTTTTTAAACAAGTAAACATACAATATATTTATATTATATATATTAGATATTTACTGGTGGGATCTGAAAACTCGCACCAAACACTTCTATTTAAGGGTGATCAATTGCTTTAATTTTGGGTAGGAAGAAAATAATTAGTGTCACTGATTTGAAAAGGCAGTGTTCCCCTAAACCCTCCAAAGAGCAACACTGCAAGCAGCCCAAAATATTTCAGCAGGAACACAGCTGCTCCCCTGTTCTGATGGGAGTGCAGTAGCTGATGAGCACAGCAGAATCACACAGTTCCCTGGGGCAGTAAGTGCAGATCCCACTCACTTCCCCCACAAACCAGGACACCTAGGAATGGTTGATCACAGCTGCTGTTGTGGTTAAAAAGTAAGGGAGAGAAAAAAAAAAAAAATGAGACTAGGGCTAGAGTGTGAGCCTTACAGAAAACAGAAGCCTAGGATTTCAAGGGGCAGTTTGCAAGTAAAACCTTAGGTTACAGCTGCCTCAAAAGACCCTTTTTCTTGGAAACTTAATTGCAAAGATGGCTGTTGGTGATGGGAGGGTACCAGCACTTAAGGGATTTGATGTACATCTTAGTGCCTGCAGACTCCTTTTCACAGAGGTGCTGAGAGTCCAGGGCTAATGCATATTCCATTCTCCCTCAGACTTATTTAAATATGCATTATATCTTCCATTGGTGGCATTGATTTCCTTCTCATAGCAGCTGTGGGCATTGGCTGGAGTTCCTGGGGCACCTGGTCCCTGCAGGCTCCTTGGAAAGCAGCCATAGTGAGCCAATTCACACTGAAAACGGGCCCTGTAGTCCAGGAAGAGGCTTTTCTTCTCCTGCAGCTGGAAGCTGTTCTATTGCCAGCTAATTACTTACTAGACTGCTCAGCAAGAGCAAGCCACCACAGACTTAGGGAGTCCAGTATGTGGTAAACTCAAGCCAGCCTTTTAAAACAGCAAATGAATCTGTTGGGATACTGCTGCTTCATGGTACAGACAGACTGAGCTTGGGTCCGCAGCATCTCTCGTGGAACCTGAGGGCTTTGGAGGGGAAGGGAACTGTGGTTTTGACTTCCCTTGGGTCTCCAGACAAGTGCCTTGGGGAAGGGAAGAGCTATAATGGAGTTTTGCCACCTACCTCCTGGTAATGACTGCAGGCAGCAATTCACGTTCTGGACTAGCAGTCCACACAACTGCCAACCTCTCCCCACAGAGACTTTGAGCAATTGGGGATGAAAAGGATGGGGCCATTTGCCTGTAGGCTGAGCTGCTCCTATGGAACATGATTCCCTGCTTTGACCTTCCCTAGCAGACTTTGCCTCAAACTTTACCCAGAAGTCCTTTTTATCAGCCCAAATAAAGGAGGAAAATTATTCAGGGTGTCTTGGATCTTAAATCAGCTGCAAGCAAATTAACTCCAGGCTCACAGTGCTGGGAAAGGAGACAGCCAGAGCAGTGCTTCATGGCAACTATCCCATCAGAAGAGGATCTGTTAGCAACCACTTCTTTAGCAGATGATACATGCACTCAAATACAAGAGACCCATTCACCAGGCAAAACACTGATTTTCCAGGGCTGGGCTTGGCAATGCAGCACAAGCCACACTTCAGCACTACAGCATCAAGTCACTGATTGGATTGGCAGGGCAGGCGAGATGGAACCAGCAGCAAGAATCAAAAGGGAAGCCAACAGCAATACCTGCTGTCCCCTGAACTCGGTTCTTGGGCTGGCTTTGGGATTTCATTAAGAAAGCACTCACTTAATTTCAAGGGCAACAGGGCTATTAAAAGGGGCAACATTAGCCAAGAGGACACTGCATTACTTCACACAAAAGAACTCAACACTGATGCACTGAATCTCAACAGGAGCCCTCCTCCCTTCCTCCCACTCCCTGATCCTGGGCAGCTGAAAATAGACCTTTGGCATTGCCACCTACTCCATGTTCAGCATCTAAGAGACAGCAATGAGGTTTGGGGGGCATCTTGCATCTGTTCTTTGCAGGGACTAGAGGAGACATGCACACAGGTCCTGGTCCCATTTCCTCACTTGGGATGGGGAAGGAGGAGGAGGAGGGTGCCTCAGTGCATTAATTCTTCAAGATGGTTTCATATGCTTGGTAGATGTGCTGGGATACCTCAGGTGCTCGGCATTTCAGAGACAGCTGCAAAGAAAAAGGAGAAAAAAAAACAAACTACAATCCAGTTGCGCTTTACACCCATAGCTGTGGAGGCACAGGACCCCAGTCCCCACTCAGCCCCTACTTGCCAGCTGCAGTTAGGAACTGGGGTACAGGATCTGAGCTCCAGTGAAGGCTTCTGGGTGAGTAAAGAGGAGAATGCTGAAGACCAGGGGAGGGGGTAAGAAAGCAGGAAACAGCCATCCAAAGCCTTCAAAAAGAGCAGGGTGTCACAGACATGCTGCAAAGTGCAACCTCTAATTATTCTGCTACTCAACCAGGCCTGGGCTTTTCTAAATCCAGACACAGCTCCCCCTCCTCACAGACCAGCCAACATTTCAAGCCATGAGGAGGCTGACCAATTTGAGAAACCCAAGTCACAAAACCAAGGTGAGATACTCAAAATAAACCAACTCCTAATTGGAGTAATCTCAGTGCATTGTTCCCCATCCACCTCCACCAGCCCTTATGGCAGGTTGAGAAGCAGAGCTCCCCTGCATGCAGCTTAGAGACAGAAGGTAGAAAGAGCAGTGGGTAAGAGACAGATGCACACTCATCTGTTTGGGGGGTTGAATCACTGGTTGTTATTCTGTTAGTCTCTGTAGGAGCTGACATTTTATATCATCTCAAACTGAAGCCAAAGACTTGGAATTATTTTTCTGATGAGAGGATTTGAATTCAACCTTTCCCTCTTTGGCTTTACCTTTTAGGAAGAAGGTGAAGGGTAAGGGAATGGGGAACAAAATGCAGAACAGCTGCCAAGGACCATTTTATGGCTGGGTGAGCAAGGCAGCAAATGCAGAGGCAAAGGTTTGCAGAAGTTACTAATGCTTTGGGATTAGCTTCTTTGGTAGTGCTTGGCTAAAGGGGTCAGAGGGCTAGTGCTCAGCACTGACTTGCCCTACAACAAAGAATGAAGTCACTAGCTGCTTTTGAAAGTGTGGGTCTTCTGGGTAGTGAAGCAGTTTTAAGAGCTGTTGTTCCTCTTTTCCTCCCACCGCCCTCCCTCAGTAGTACAGTCTACCACACAGCAACAGCTCAATGCCACCCCATGCTGTGCAGGGAGTGCTGGAGGGAACAGAGGCACAAGGAAAAGAAATGAAATGGAGTGGCAGGCAGTGGGAGAGTAAAAAAATACCAGTGGTGAAGTGGCAAGAAGGCAGCTGGAGACAGCCATAAAAAGAAAAAAAAAAAAAAAAGTCTGCTAACCTCCAAATCCTGCAACATCAGGGCAGACCAGCGGTGGGCAGGTGGGCATGCAGCAATGAAACAGAGACAGGAATCAACACGCAAAACTGAGCTCATTGTAATGCAACACAACAAAAGGCTGCAAGGGGAATGACTGGAACCTGTTTTACCTGGACTGGGCTGAAATGGGTCAAGGGGCTGGATAATCCTGAAACTGAGTCTGATGGCTTGACTGTCAGCATCTCAGACCAGAGGGGAGCAGGGCTAGTTGCTATTGTCTGGGGGAGGGCCTGCCTTTGCAGCTGCTGTTTGGCTCTACCATGAGGGACAAAACACATGGAGAGCATTTAAATCTCCTTAGAATTCAACTTGTCAATTTAAGGAGAACCACAAGCATTTCCCTTAACTGAGTTTCTGACCCTGTGGGTTACTATAGCTCAAGTAAAGGCACTTTTCCCACAATTTATCTGATTAGGCCATACAGCCCACTGAACAGCTTAGCAGACACCAAGCTGGCTCAATCAGCCACTGTTCCCCTGTACTCTTTAGGGAATGATGTCTACAATCAGAAATCAAGGATAACAGATAGGAATAGGGGAAAAATCTCTTCTCCCAGCCTGTAACTCAGCCTAGACTTATAAATCAGAGTAGAGAGGCCCTTTGCCCCAAAAGGCATTCTTTTCAGTATCAAGAGCAGAACCTCTTCTCATAAGTACTTGTGAAGAAGCAGGGGGAAGAGAACTCAGGTTATCCTTTCCTCCAGTTCAGCATGGATTTTCACCCAGCTTGGATATCCTTAGACCAGTCAATTAAACCACTAGTTTCTGGCATATTCAATTCATGCAATCCTGCTGTGCCTGGGGACTCCCACCACCAGAAGACTATTCACCAAAGGATGGGAACCCCAATTCACCTTTGTAAGCAGAAGGAGTTGAAGGGGGGACCTTGTATTTTGTGGGTGCTATTACTGAAGAGAAGACTGGGAGAAGCAGGACTTACCGTGAAGCTGGAATTGCCTGGCTGTATTCGTAGCTCTGCCAAAACCCAGATACCGTTGGTCAGTTTGAGTGACTGGTAGAGCATATCTTGGCCCTCCACATTCCTCTTGGCTATGGTGAAGATGTTGCTACCTTGAAGCTTGTTGCTGACAGCATCTGTGTGGACACACATAGTTAATGTTCAAAACTGCTATCAAAGGGACTGCTGAAGAGACTGAATCAGGTTAATGCCAGGAGTAGCAAGAATCAGTTGTCTAGAAGACTTTAAGCTAGGCTTGTGTCACTTATGAAGATTAAAGTAATCCCAAAACAATAGGGCTGTGTGTATAAAGAAATTGGGGACCCCTGTCCCAAGTCACACATGAAGGGCCATTTCAAAGGGGGAGTCTTGGGTGAGAGGGCTTCAAAGGGACTCCTGGATCACATACGGCCTGCAGGCCATCTTCTGGGAACCCCCAACTTTGAATTCAATATAGTCAGTTTAAAAAACAAAAAAACAATAGTTTGTTCTGCAACATATGCAGGGCTCCCAGCATGTGGCATTAAGTTGAAACTGCAGGTGCCCCTGCCCTTCCACTTGCCTGTAAGCCAGCCCTGCCTCAAAAAAACCACCCTGTTTTCTCATCTGCAAAAAAAGTCCAAGCAAATCCACAGCACTCCTATATACAAAGGATATGTTTATGCATTTATGCAGAGACTTGCCAGAAAGGGTGAGACTATCATCACTTCCTTCCCCTGTAGTTGATACCAATGTCTTATCAACAACTCCTCAAAACAGAGGGCCGACTCCATTTAAAGAGTACAGTTCTTTAGGCAATTCCAAGAGCAGTTCATTTCCATTAAGCTACCAAGTGGCAATCACTTGATCATTTCTGTTCCCATATGATTTGGAATCAGTGACCCAGAGGTGAAGCAGCCTGCATTGTTACCCATTTTCTGAACTACTCAATCTCCCCTACATTTTTATTTCTTAGAGGTCCAGTACAGATTTTCCAAAGTGGTTGCCCTGGAACAGAACAGACACGCCAACTGGGCCTGCACTGGTCTTTCACTCTTGGCTTGAGCTGAACTGTGCATCATTACTGGCATAGGACCCTGGAGAGAAGACAACAGCAACACCACCATCCAGTCAAGGAAGCCGCAGTGAGTTGGAAACAAGAGGATAGATGTGGGAGAATAGAAACTCACTTTGATTACACCATAGGAATTGATCTGATCCAGTGTTGATGAACAGCAAGAAGCAAAATCTGAGAAGCAATTAAGTCTCTGCTTTGGCACACAAGAAAGAGGACTGTATTACCCAGCACAGAAGGTCTGGACAGTAGGGGTTGGTCTAAGTTATGCTACCAACTAAGCTGCAGTTAAGATCTCTTGTGTCACAAACACGCTTACAATGTGACATTTGTGAGGAATGATGTGGGTTTTCTATAGGAAAATATGTCAAATTTGAAAGGCTCGAGAAGTTTCTACACTGGGTAGGGCAACTAAGACAGATGTAGAAGCTTAAGGGGAGCTGCAGGGGAATGAAGCATTTGAAGATTTACAGGCATGGGTGGGGAGGGAAAGGAGGTGCTTTGTCCCACTCTACAGAGAGCAGTGTTTGGGGCCATGTAAAGGGATTCTTGGGATATTCTGAAATAGGAAGCAGCATCTAGCAGTCCTGCAGCCTTTGGGAAGGTTCATTCCCTATGAAAAGGGAGCATGAAGACCAGTCTCTACATTGATTTAACTCTAAAAACCACTGCTTGGTGTTTTGGAAAGATTCCAACACCACATGCCCCAATTGCTGCCACTGATCAGATACCAAAGCTTAACATTATCCTTTGGTAGGATGGCTCAGCTGCAATGCCACTATCTTTGGTCTGTGACTGATGCCTTGTTGGAAGAACAGGTACCCCTCTAAGGGCAAAATGCCCCAGACTGGAATCTCCACAATAACCATAATGGAATTCCTTTGTCTTTCTTGAATCCAAGAAAAAAAAAAAAAAAATCAGGCCATGCAGTGACAATCAAATTAGCCTGTTAGTGTCTAGTGATAGGAAGGTTTGGGGAGGGCTTTGTTCTAATTTGGAATCTAAACTAAAGCAGAGCTAAGGAAATTAAGTGAGCATTGTTGTAAATGCCTCTATTCCCAGGCAGTTGCCCAAGTCTATGAGAGGACAGAGATTACTCTGTAGCTGTGGGTTTCTAGATTGACATTATGAACTGACACTGCAAGCATGCACTTCAGCCAGTGCTTTCTGTTCTGGAAAATCTCTCAGCATTCTGTCTGCGTACAAGTAGAAAACAAGTTCATGGGAATAATCTATAATCTTTAAGCAGCAGTTACAGGACTAGACAGCTGTGTAATAGGTCAATACCAACATGAAACCAAGGAAATAATTAGAGGTGCTCTGGTGACATCCCAGACAGAGCAGTGCCAACCCCCACCTAGCAAACACAATCCATCTGCTATGCATGGGAAAGTTAGCATTTCAGTTAAACCAAGAACCATTTGTCTACAGGAGTATTTGCAGAGAGAGTACTTTGGTGAAAGAGACAATACAGGAGGCCTCAGCTAGGCCAACTGGTCTGGATTCCATGGGGACTATATGAAGCAGTTATTGTCTTAATCCTCACTGGATTAATCCCAACATTGAACCATGGAACAGATGACCCTGAACTCACCTGCACTGAGAGGACACTCTTTAATCTGGAATTGGGCTTCATTCTCATTAGGAATGTCCTTCCAGGTGGCCAGGAACATCTGTCTCTCTGGAGGGGAGACAGAGGAAGATGTGATGTAAAGCTAAAGGATTAGCCACCCAATCTGCACAAACCCCAGGAGCAGTATGCATGCAGAGCCCCCCCGCCCCTTAACTTTCCAGCAACCTAGGAGTTTAGCACCTTATTTTAAACTATTTCACTAATAAGCAAAAACAGATAAGTTTCCAACAATGCTCTGTACAACAGAAGAACTACTGCTGTGTTCAACACTTATCTATTGCAATATCACTAAGTTTTTCAGCCTGGTTGTTGCAGCTAAGTTTAGGCAGGAACATTAAAAAATTAGATGCAACTGTTGCCAGGAACACAGATGACTCAAGGGTTTAGAGATCAATACAAATAGGAATTGGTTCCAGTGATGTTCAGCAAATGAACTGTATCTTTGCAAGCTTGGCTGCTGACAGATGCAGGCTCAAAGTAGAAATAGGCAACAGGAATTAACAGCACAAGTAAAATGGCCATTAGTATCCCCCTGCAGATATGTTCAGGCCAATGTTAACTTGACCTTGATGCCCAATGCTATGCTCAGTGTACATACCATGGGCATGGCATCTATCCCCATCATTCCCAAGCGGTGTAAACCACAGAATTAGAAGCATCACACTAAGGATTTAGATTTAACCACAGCATGCCACCTATTGACCATTGACAGAATTACACCTGTATAGGCAACCCTTCAGTACCTCCCTTTCCCTCACCCCACCTTCACCATGGCTGCTGCTTCTGCTATTCCAGGCTAGAAAAATTCCATCAACTCACCCATCTTCCCATCTTCCACAAAGAGGATATGCAGCGGGTACAAGGTGCTGAAGTAGAACACATCAATATTGTTCTTCACAGCAACCTGGTGTCAAGGAAGAGATTTAGGGACTTCAGCTTTTCCTCCCTGATCCGGAGCAGGAAGGCAGTTCACAGGGGAGCCCCTACATGGCAGGCACTGATACATATCAATGTTTAAGGCAAGACTAAGAGGTCTAAAAGTGAGCACAGAATCTGGACCTCCCTATTCTAATCCAAGCCTCTGATCTACCAGGCTAAAGTTGAAACAGGTAACACAGTAATTCCAAGTACTGCTTAACTCAAGAATAGTCAACATCAAACCTACTATAGCAAAGCCCTGTAATCAGTTTGCTTTTGGACCCCATGCCCTCCAAGAAGCTGGAGTAAAAAAGGACCAGATGGAACCACCTCCCCCTGGCCAAACAGAGCTAGCGTGCCCACCTACTAGCACTCTGTGAAGCTTTAAGAACTAATGCATTGGCCTTTTGACCTAGCCACATTGAGGAGGGTTCCCTCTCTGTAAGCAGAGAGGCTGGGCAGTATCTGAGCTGAACAGAAGATCAAAAAAGTGTGGATCTTTTTTTCCCCTAGAAGGGCACAGCTACAAAGTAAATAATTCCTCTCTCCCAGAGCCCATCACACCTTTCAGTTTTCCTTTGTTTCTTCCTCCAAACACCTGCTATGGGGTTCAGCTCAAAGCAATATACAAAGGTTTTTGGACAGCCCTTTTTCCTCTTGTGCCCAGGTGCAATGGCTAGGTCTCCTCCTTGCTGATTCTGCTTTCTATAGATGATAGCTCACTAACTGGAGGCTCATCCACATTTTGGAGCATCCCTTGCTGCTTTGCACTGCCTCTGCCATACAGACTTACCTGGAGGTTGTTGAGAGGATCCATCTTCATGACTGAGCCAACTGTGTTCAGAGGGAGGGAGATTTCCACAGACTGGTTGGGAGCTAGAGGGGTGTGGACCTGAAGAGGAGCTGCTGGTGCCAGGCCAAAGCTGTAAGAACACCCAGAAGAGCAGGCAGGTTAGAGGCAAGAAGCAGCTGTTAGCACTGGGCTGCCTATAAGCAGAGGCTACAGTTCCTGCAAGGTAGTGGGGGGGAGGAGGACACTAGTGACTGTTCATACCCAAATTATCTCCTTGGATGGCACATGCAGCTTGTAGATACCTTTCCACCTCACTGATTTGGAAGCTACCTTTCCACCTCACTAACCTGATGTTTAACCTGGGCTCCAGTTATCTGCTGGGTGTACTAGGTACACTAATCCATCTTTCTGCTTACATTAAAACTCCTCTTGTCCCCACCAGCACTTACACATGTCCTCATTCCATCCATCACTATCCCATGTACCCTCAGTCCTCCCTAACATCAGGGTAGGTAGTTCCTCATGCCACATAGTGGATCAGCCACAGGTAACCTGTACTGTCATGCCTAACACAAACAACAGATTCTGATACCAACAAACCCTACAATCGGTTCCTGCTTAACCATGACAACCAGGCCACTAGCTAAACACCAAGCAGGGGCCTTGTGCCTGTGACTCTAAGGCTTTGAGAATCTTATGCTTTGCATCCTTTCCTCTTGTAGCGAGAACCCTGCAGCCCCTAGACATAGTGCTGCCAACCTCTTATTCTTTTAGATACAAAAGATGGATTAAAGATGCCCAGGAGGAAGGGAGAATCTGTTCTTAAAGGAACAGCCTCTTCAGTCAACTTCTTAGAGGCTCAGGTTTACTCATCACCATAGCTGCTCAGAGAGAAGGATCATCATGTGAGGCTGTTCCTGCTTTTGTGGCCTACAAGCTATAAGTCTACCTCTGGACTCTCAGCCACTTCCTTCTAGCTTCAGTCCAGTCTGATCTTCTGAATTCCAACAGAAAATCTTAGAAGTTGGGCTTCATTAGATGAATGGACTGAGGTTGTAAAGCAAGAGGAATCCCAAGGTGTGGGCACCATCACTAGCATTATATTGCTATAAGAGAACAGTGGATAAACAATGAATACCCTTAAACCAGGGTAATTTGGCCCAATTTAGTAGGAAGTTACCACTGAAAGAATCAGGTGTAAAGTGACACACGTTAGTTACACCAACTTCTCTTCACATCTGCCTATCCCTCTAGGGAAAGGAGAGCCATCAATACCCTGCACCATCTCCCTACATGCATGCTCCATTACTTCTGACAGGGCAAACTAAAGCCCTGGTATGGCATGCTGGGTTCACCTGGGAGATGCCAGTAGTGACTAGGGTGGTTTCTATCCTAAATTCCAAGCCCAGCATGCCTGGTAAAATGCTGAACTAGCAATGGACCCAGCTACTGGAAAAAAGGACTTTGAAACTGGCAGCAACAAATTCTGCAGAACTGTACTCCCTCAAGTCAATACGCCAACAGCAGCTTGCAGACTGCTCCTGTTGCATGCAGCCATGTCTTGCACTTAAAAAAACCCCCAAAAAACGAAACTTCATGCCTAAACTAGACAGGTTAATGGAATGGCCACACTGAAGCCCAACCCTAGCAAGTACTTTACCTGTTGCGGTTGAACTGGATGGCAAAGTCAGACATGACTTGCAGGGCCTTGTTAGTTAACAAGAGGTCCATGGAGATGGAGCCCACCTGACGGCTGAACGTACCAGAGATCTCCAGGCCCTTTGCCTTCATGGCTGGGAGCCAGACCTAGGTTATACAGAGACAACCCCCCCAGTTTTACTGGATTTGAAACATGAGGCGAGGTCCCACTTTGACAGAGTTGTTGCGGACTGTGGGGAGGAGTCAAGCTATACTCCATGTCCTGCATGAACTCTTGAACATGGAGTTCCACCCTCCACCCCCATCACAATGCTACAGAGCTAGGCAGTGAAGTTCTCCCAAAAACTTGGAAGTACATTTATAGTAGAACATGGTGCTTTGAGCACAAAATTCTTCTGGTACGTAAAAAGGAAAGTCTAACTGATAAATGGAGTGTAGCCTTCAAACTGTAGTCAGTCGCTTTCTATCCTGCTGAGATTTGTGAAGATGCGATTAACTAGACACAACACATTGAATGACTCAGGGTTGTTCAGGGCTAGGACATGAACCCCTGCAGGTGGCCATCATCTACAGTCCCCAGCATTGGGTTTAGCTAGACTATGAGTGCACAGAAACTGGCCTAAGGAGGCAAGTTCCCATCACCAAAGGCCTAACAAATGGCTATGTACACCAAGGTAAGGATTTATGTGACTGATACCTTATTGGACCAACAGCATGGTTGGAATAAAAAAAACAACACAAAGAAACAAACCAACCCCCCATCCCCCAAAAAAACCCTCAAACACCTTAGACAAGGTTTTTCATACAGGACACTCTCCCCTTCATTCAAAAGCTTGTTTAAGTCTAAGCCTATCGCAATTGTGCTGTTGACCTAATAAAGTATAAATCACCCACAAAAATCCTTGCCTCATTTTCTGGACCAACACTACCACAACCGCTCTAAAAGACATTCTATTCAGGGCAACTCCAGCACCGGGATGGAAAGATGTCTGTCCCACCTGTGACTGTCTTGGGTACTCTCTCCATTACTAGATACACAAGACATCATTAGATACAACAGGCCCCTTCACCTGATCATTAAGGATCTACATTTGCCATACCCTCCCTTGACACACGCACCTTGTGTTATGTGGCAGCTCAAGACTTGAAGCTGGTCTCTTTATCCCATGCTACTGTGACAGTGCTGGGCCAATCTTTAAAATAGCAGCAGTATTAAACCCAATTGTTAGAGATGAGCTATATGGACCTAATGCATTGGCAGGAGCCAGTAGAAACTTCTACTCACACTTTTGGGTGCCACGTAGGATCCTGACAGAGTGCCCACTCCACCAGTCAGATCAAAAAGGTCTCCCAAGCCACTGCCGAGGGGTGCCCCAAGGTTTGCAGGCACCACAGTGCTGGGAGCTGCAAAGCCAGTGCCACCCATCTGTGTGAAACAAGGAAACAAGTTATATCAGGCATCAGGCAGAGAACAAGAGAATAAATGGAGTGTGCAAAATGTGACAGACAGGTAAACGTGGAAGGTGCACACTCACTGCAGGGCTGCCTCCCACATCGCTTCTCAACTGCAAAGAGACAAGAAACAGATGCATCACTTGAAGCAGAGGCAAAGGAACCCAACTCAGGGTGCCCATCACATGTGGCCATGAAACATTTCATGGAGGGCTTTGGAACAATTCCTGACCCACTTCGCCCAAGAGAACAGCCAGCCCCAGGGCTTATCCCAGGGATGCATCATTTTCAAGGTCTACTTCAGATCTGCTTTTTAGCCAACATCTAACAAGCTAAGCTGGCACACACATGAACCAAGAACAAGAGACAGAGAAAGCCAGAAAGACCAGAGTTTAAAGGCAGCTGGGAGCTCATTTGCTACTATGGTTAGCACCAGTTTATGTAGACATCAGCTACTAATGAATCCTCTATTCAAAGTGGGTTTCTGGGTGTGGAATAACTCCCTCCCCTCCCCCCCAGTTAAGAGTTTATGGCTTCCAGTGGGAAACAGCACAGGGTAGGTGGGCAGCACTACATGAATGCAGGTCTGCCTGCCTTGAACCAGGCTAACTGAAGGAGTTTCTTTATACCCAGCTCCAGGCATGGCAGTAGGTGCAGAAACTCCACCTGCTCCTCTTTTGCTACTGTGAAGAGGGAAGGGGAGGTGAGGGGAGGACATGGATGTTGGCTAGGTATGTTCTAGAGGGCTAAAAAAAGGGCTGATCCATACCCCTTCAGACTCGTCCCCCATCTCCAAGCAGAAGCAGGCAAGGTGAAGAGGTGAGCCAGCCACATGCAGAGAGAGACAAGCCAGGAGAAAGAGAGACAAATAGGAAGACAAGAAGGGGTGGAGGGAACAGAAGTTAGTTAAACAAAGCTGTTCAATACATCTGACAGACAGTGTCCACCTGGCAACTGTAGCACAAGGTGGGTGTCCAGACAGACCCCTTCTCCCCTAGGACATAGCACAGCACCACTGTGATGTTCTCCATTGGCTCATACTATTTACCTTTGCACCCTGCATCACTTCTCCACAGCAGAGCTCTTCCTCTAGTTTGGCTACACACTATCCCATGCCAACTCCATCCCTCCAAACTGACAGTTTGGATCCATTATTTCGGACAGATTTGCACCCCTTTTTCCAAGCACACCCATTATTTTATTGGCTACTGAACTTCACTCAAGTGCCAGACCCACCATTAGATTTCCTTCCATGGTAAGGACCACTACCATGGTACCCACTTGCTAACAGAGAAGATGCAAGAAATTTTTATGCCAGACAAGCAACTAGGCCAAGTCAAGAGCTCACAGGCAGCTCCCACACCTAGTGGTCTTTCATGCCTCACATAGGCAGCATTACATTCATTACATTTGCTTCATGTCAGCTTAGTATTCTAACTCTTCATGGAAGATTGGAGAACTGATTGAATTTCACATGTCTGGCTGCCCCATCAGTGATTTCCAGTCCTTTTTTGAAAATGTGATGGTTAAAGGAACAGACCATGAAGTGCCTGCTGCTTCCCATTCAGTAGTACATGCTCCAAGTGCAAATGTCAGTCCCAGGATGGCAACTTCAGCTCCATCCCTGTGGCAGGTTAAAGCACATACAACTGGATGGAAGGCAAAGCTCCCAAGTTAATTAAGGCAATTATATTCCAGATTCCAAACACTAGGAGGATGCTTCCTTCTATCTGGAGCAGCCTATGTTATTAATAAAGCCTAGAAACACAAAGACCACATCTGTCAGACAGACTACCATCACCCCAGTTTACAGTCCATTAGAATGCAGTCAAGCAAAAACAATGATGTACCAGGCTGTCCAAGCCGCCTCCAAGGAGATCCACAGCACCCATCTGCACAGAAGATGCAGCAATAGGAGGCCCACTCACTGGTGGGCCCAGGTCAAGGTTCAGGAGATCACCCAGGAGATCACCCTGAGTTGGGATGACAGCTGGCTGTTCTGAAGGCTGAACTCCTGCTGGGGCTGCATCAGGGCTCTCTGCACTTTCACTCCTAGAGAAAGCAGCAAGAGGAAAGTGAAATGCATTACACCCCTTTCAGTTTCAACCTGATAAGCCAGAGGCCTCAGTGAAGAGGGCAAAATTCACTACAGCAGCCAAGGTCAATGAGCCACAGACATTCCCTCCCAACATGAGTCCCTATGCTTTAGAATCCATGAACTGATAAGGTAAGTGCCCAGAAGGGATCATGGGCTCAAAACAGACAGCTGCTTAATTCAGTCCATACCTACTACTTTTACCACATGCACTCTCTCTTCCTAAGACACAAAAGCATAGTATGCAACAGAAGGCAGAAGAAAATGTTTGGTACAACACTGCAGAAGCCAAGGCTTCAGTGTATCAGGTGATCTTGAGAGCATGGAGACAATCTGGCCCCACAGTGAAACAAAAGTGTATTAAAAACATTGCTCACAGCCAGTTATCAAATGCCAGGCCATTTCTAGGCACAGTGTGGAGAAGGCAAATATGATCTGGGAGGAAGAGACAGCCAGAAACAAGTAGAGACATCCTAGGTACTCACGACCCTGTTCGTGGAGGCAAGCTCTTGTGCACAACACCTCTGCTCCCCTCCACAAAGGCACTGGGGGGCTTGTGATAGACAGAAGCCAGAGTGCCAATGTAACAGATCAGCTCATCCAGCAGGGTAGGCTCGATCAGGTCCGTCTCTTCTGAGATGAGGGGTTTCTCTGCCAACACCACTTCCTTGGCAGCCACAGGATCAGTGGAGAGCAGACGCCAGTAGATGTAGCCTCGGTCCCTTAGGTCTGGGTTATCAGAGTCCTTTGGGAAACATTTATGAACACAATTCACATGATAGCTGAACCTAGTGGGGGAAAGGTTTGGACTACTACAGTGGCCTAGTCTTACAGCATCCCTCTAGGAAATCAAATGCCCAAATATAACCCCCAGCCATTAGGTATCTGGCGAGGGAAGAACAGAACACTTGATGACCAGCTCTGCTGTGCTTGTCAGCTGCAGATCCAAGATGAGTTGTAACCATTTTGTTGCTTTTTTTTTTAAAGCAAGGATTCCATTCGGGATAATGGCAGGAAACCTCCTGGGACAGGTACAGAAGCATCAACCCCCCCTCTTCAAAATCCTGATTGCAATCATTTTAGTAGTCAGGCTGCTGCAAAGAAAGAACAGGCTAAAAGGGAGTTAAGATGTGAAATTACTGCAGTCTTGAAAAAGAGGTTTAATAAGCTATACTTCATATGAATGTATTCAACATTCAAGTGCATGAAGAGCAAGTTTCATACCATCTCCAGTCTATTCATAAAACTACCCCCAAAATCTCCAAACCTTTATTTCCACAGAGCCCTTCCTAGCTGAAAAGGCAAGCTAAACCCTTGCTTCAGCACTGCCCAGAAGGTCACAGTTTGATTGGGGGCTCCTGGCCTCACTACATGCTGTACACACAGCAAGTGACAGTCCTCCATCACATGCTTGCTGGTGCAGACAAAGCAAATCTGCTTCCTGGCATTCAGAGCCCTTCACAAATGCCAAAGGACAGTAGCTGAATGGTTTCATGGGTAGTTCTCATCACTGCCTTCCTGATTCACTATGAAAGACACAAAACGCACATTCTGCCTTCCCTAACCTGCCAAAAGTGGCACTTCATCCTCACAAAGCAAGACTGATTTTCCCAACTTTTAATGAAAGCCCCCAAAACCCCACTGAAGGTACAGTTCAAAACAGGCCTACTTCACTGCCAGCCTTCAGAGTAGCAGAACAATGTTTTCCAGTAGCATTTGGATATCAGAATTTGCTACCACAGGTTAAGTAACAGGAAGATGAACAAAAGACAGAGACCCACACATGATTAGAAGTCAAGAGAACAGGCCTTATGAGGAGAGGCTGAGAGGCATGGGACTCTTCAGCCTGGAGAAGCGAAGACTCAGGAGTGACTTGGTGGCAGCCTGTAAGTATAGGGGGGCATGCATCAGGAACTCAGAGAACGTCTGTTTACCAGGGCACCCTGAGAAGACAATGTCCAATGGTCACAAACTGCTGGAAGACCATTTCAGACTGAAAGAAAACTTCTTTAGCATCTGAATCTCCAGAGCATAGAATAGACTCCCTCAGAAGTGGTGCAAGCACCTATTCTGGATACCTTTAACAAATGTTTGGATGATTATCTTGCTGGGATCATCTGACCCCAACTGACTAAAGGTAAGCATGTTTTCTCTTCTAGGTTGGCAGATCTCCTCTGGCAGGCTTTAAACTAGGCTCGTTGGGGGAAGGGGATGGCGTGGGTGGAGGAAGCCTCAGACAAGCAAGCCAAGCATTGCCTGCAGGAGCAGCCCAGCCTAAACTGATGACAAGCAAAACAGGTAATCAGGTAAGTGACATGGGCCTGGGTACCACTGGGATTAGGGGGGTGGTCCATTCATCTTCAGGCAGCCTCAAAAGCCTCTATACTAATGATCGCAGCATGGGGAACAAGCAGGAGGAACTAGTCCTCCTGCTAGCCAGCACCAACCCAGACATAGTGGGGCTCACCGAAACGTGGTGGGACCCAACGCATGACTGGGCAGTGAACATCAAGGGCTACAGGCTCTCCAGGAAAGGTAGGACAGGCAGGAAGGGTGGGGGTGTGGCGCTCTATGTCAAGGAGCAACACACATCCACAGTGAGTAACACTGGGTCAGAGGAGGAGCAAACAGAAGTGCTCTAGGTTAGAATACAAAGGGGTCAGGGAGAAAGGGACTTAACGGTGGGGGTCTACTATGGACCTCCCAACCAAGGAGAAGATCGAGACCAGGAATTCTTAAGTCAGCTCACAGAGATAGTTAGGTCCAAGGATGTGGTTGCCATGGGTGACCTAAAAACTTTCCAGACATCTGCTGGGAGGAGCAGACAGCCAGGTCTGACCATTCACGCAGGTTCTTAACTGACATACAGGACCTCCATCTAACCCAGGAGGTACACAGCCCCACCAGGGAAGACACCTTGTTGGATTTGGTCCACAGGCGATGACCTGGTACGGTGTCTGCAGGTGCTCCATCACCTGGGCAATCGCAATCATTGTCTGCTGGAATTCACCATCCAGTGCAAGGTGGTGTAAGCCTCCAGCAAGGCAGCAGCCCTCAACTTCCGGAGGGCGGACTTTAACGAGGTGAGAAAACTAGTGGGGGAAGCACTGAGGTCCCAGAGCAGGAGGGAGTTGAGTGTCCAGGAGGAATGGTCGTTCCTTAAGGATATGATCCTTCAAGCTCAAAAGGGAAGTAATCACTACACGAGTCGAAGGGGGCAAGAGGGCGCAAAGGGCCCCATGGCTCACCAAAAGCATCCGGGAATGTCTCCAAACAAAAAAGGACGCGTACACCCATTGGAAGGGAGGGGCCATCACAAGACAGGGCTATACCTCGGTAGCTCGGGAATGTAGCGGGGGCAGTCAGGAAGGCCAAGGTAGAAATGGAGCTCGGACTAGTGATCCAGATCAAAGACAACAAGAAGTCCTTTTTCAAACGCACAGGGGGGCAAAAGAAGGTGCCAGGTAACATGGGGCCTCTGCAGGACACACTAGGAAATTTGGTCATCTCACCTGACAGTAAAGCTGACATATTCAACAATTTCTTTGCCTCCGTATTTCTGAGGGACCTAGATATCTCCCCCACTGGCACCCCCGAGGGCCCTGTGGGTGGCACACCCAGGCCTAGGGTTAATGAGGACCTTGTCAGGGAACTTCTGGAGGGACTAGATGTATTTAAATCCACAGGTCCTGATGATCTCCACCCCAGAGTGCTGAAGGAACTAGCAGGGGTTACTGTGGGACCTCTGGCACAGCTCTATGAGCACTCATGGTGCTCGGGCAATGTGCCGGAGGACTGGAAAAGGGCCAATGTGGTTCCCATCTTCAAAAAAGGGAGGAAGGAGGACCCAGGAAGCTATAGGCCCCTGAGTCTTACCTCGGTCCTGGGGAAGCTTTTCAAAAGAATTATCCTGACATGTCCAGGAAGGGCCAGCAGAGAAGGTTATGCTCAGGGGCAGCCAGCATGGGTTCATTAGGGGCAGGTCTTGTCAAAACAACCTCGTGCCTTATATGACCAGGTCACCAAGTCCTTGGATGCAGGTGTCACAGTGGATATAGTCTTTCTGGACTTCAGGAAGGCCTTCGACATGGTCTCTCACCCCATTCTCAGTAAGAAACTAGGAGACAGTAGTGTTGATACCTACATGGTCAGATGGGTCACTAACTGGGTGGAGGGCTGCACCCAGAGGGTGGTAGTGGACAGGTCTTATTTGACCTGAAGGGATGTGGGTTCCCCAGGGCTCGGTCCTCAGGCCCGCACTATTCAACATCTTCATCAGTGACTTGGGCGAGGGGGTAGAAAGCACCCTGTTCAAATTCACAGATGAGACTAAGATGTGGGGTGAAGTGGGTATGCTAGTAGGAAGGAACAGGCTGCAAGCGGATCTAGACAGGTTACAGGGGTGGGCTGAAGAGAATAGGATGGGGTTCAACACTGACAAGTGCAGGGTAATGCACCTGGGGAGGAGGAACCAGTGGCATACCTACAGGCTGGGGAACTCCCTTCTCGCCAGTGTCGAGACAGAAAAGGATCTTGGAGTCATCTTTGATGCCACAATGAACATGGACCGATCAAGTGGGGACGCGGTCAGGAAGGCCAACCATACCTTGTCGTGCATCCACAGATGCATCTCGAGCAGGTCCAAGGAGGTGATCCTCCCCCTCTATGCGGCACTGTTCAGGCCGCAGTTGGTACTGTGTCCAGTTCCGGGCGTCGCGCTTCAGGAGGGATGTGGCCAATATGGAGAGGGTCCAAAGGAGGGCCACCCGCATGATCAGGGGTCAGCAGGGCAGGCCCGACGAGGAGAGGCTGAGGGACCTGAACCTGTTCAACCTCCACAAGAGAAGGCTAAGGGGGAGCATCTAGTGACAGTCTACAAACTAGTCAAGGGGGACCAGCAGGCACTGGGAGAGTCCCTGTTCCCCCAAGCACTCCCAGGAGTTGCAAGAAACAATGGACACAAGCTAGCGGAGGGTAGTTTCAGGCTAGACATTAGGAGGCGCTATTTCACCGTCAGGGCAGCTAGGACCTGGAACCAACTTCCAAAAGACCTGGGGGTCTTTAAAAAAAGGCTAGACAAACATCTGGCTGGGGTCGTTTGACCCCAGTACTCTTTCCTGCCACAGCAGGGGGTCGGACTAGATGATCTCCTCAGGTCCCTTCCGACCCTACCAACTATGAAACTGATTTCCTGCCCCTTGGGCAGATGGCTGGGCCTGATGATCTCACGAGGTCCCTTCCAGCCCTAATGTCTATGAAATCTATGACCCAGACTCAGTAAGTGACATTTTCTTCAGGTAGATAAGGGGTACGTGAAATGTGAGCTCAACACATGTCAAGGTCCATGATTCTCCAATGCCCACCTCTCTCTCATAGTATGTACCCATTTAGACACACTCTCTCTCTCTCTCTCCCTTGCAGTAAGAGGCAACAGTTCTTCAGTACAGGGACTTAGCCATGCCCCGTGATGGCCAGCAATACTTGCAGCTAGGGGATTTGATGGCCTTCACTGCCTTGGGATGCAGTGGAGAATAACAATTTTAAGTGGCAGCCCAATGCTCCTCCATCCTGTTGGTACCAGGGCAACAAAACTCTCAAGTGCAGCTGTGCACTAGTCACGTGGCCCCTCCCGCAAGCCTGCTCTAAGAAGTAGTCTGCATCAACATGTGGAGCATAACCAAGCAGTTGTGGAGTGTCTTTGCATTCAGACAGCCACTAGTGTTATTTATACATCCCACTGCTTTGGAGAGGGCAGGCAAACCCAAGAAACAGGAAAGAGATTGCTGAGAAAACAAAGGAAGTTACATTCTAACATACAAGGCCCTATCACACACCTGAGTAGCCAGACTCAGCACTTGCTGCACCAACTCCTGAGTCTCTGTGGGTTTCTTCAGGAAGAGCTTCACAATTGCTGTCAGCAACTGCAGTTGGACCTACAGAGAACAAAACAGTAGAGCAGGGGTTGGGATCAGGCAGAGATAGACTGCATGCACTTCAGATGCTCCTATGCCTAAGTCTGATGGAGACATACATTTCCCAGTAATTACAATTCATACTATACCTGGGAACTCTCTTTCCATCCCTGTGCAAAAATCTAATTCAGTGCCATTTGGTTAAGCACACTGGATGCTTTTCAGTCAGTCAAGTGAGGTAGGTGCCAGGCATACACCTCTTTAAACCAGCTAATCATTTTCTGTGACTTTAGCTCAACTCTTATAACAACTTCAGTCACACATTTAGCCTCAGTACAGGAATAAACAGTATGAACTACTGCAACACCTCTGGCTTGGTGATCTTGGTGCTTTCTGGCTTTAGAGCTGCCATTACTAGGTCAGCCCATGGGTCCACCTTGGCCAGTATTCTGCATCCACAGTGACAGAAACCATTTGGCTATACCCAAGAGGCAGCCATGGGAGCCTAAACTCACAGCATTCTGCCTCCCAGGTACTGCACCCTGCCATGGAGCTACCCAGCACCCAATTCTTTCAAGTTACTAGTAGAAATATAATAAAAGTTAAAATTCACTGAGAATCCCCAGGATCTTTCCAGATGTCCGCTGACCTGTAAACTAACCTGCAGCTCAGGCCTATATGATGAGGCAAGAGCTCTAGAGATCTAATTTAGAAAACAGGTATAGCATGAGCAGCAAAGTAAGCTTCCCCAAATGGTGGCCTATTTTCACCTGGAGAGGCCATAACTCTAGGGGAAAGGTAGCTGAAGAGCCAAAAAGGTACTAAGCTGTACCAGAGGTCAAGACCTCTGTATCTCATCAAGATGCGTCAGAGGTGGGGCAGGGAAGGAGCCTCAAACATTCTAGTCCCAGCCCCTTACCTGGGTGCTCTCATCATGGAACCCCTCCAAGAAGCTCTCCAGAAGTTCATCTGCATTGTCAATCCGTTCAGCATATTCTCCCACAATCCAGATCATGGCAGCTCTGGCCTCAGGCTCATCGAGGGAGTCCAGATTCTCACACAGAGTGGCAATCACACTCTCATACCTTCATGGGTAATGAACACATCTTAGCAATGCCAAAGGAAGTAGCTGAACCCAATCCTGGCTCCCAGCCCTGGCCTCACCTCCTGAACAATACCCTTACAGTTCTTGAATTTCTCCTCCACCCAGGACATTATGTACTCAGGGCTTTGGTTGCTGCAGGGATTACCAGACCTCAGCATGAGTGCCCCAGAGCACGATCTTGCACTTGGCACCGGGGCCCATTGTTGACAAGAGCTTTTAAAGAGTTAGAACCAAGTGTTCCCCCTCACAGAGATGTAACATGGTCTGCATTTATATGACAGAATCCTTTAAGGTTCATGCCAGGGAGTTTGGGCTTTGCCCAGGCTCAGCATCACAGCCTCACCTCCCTTCATATCCCTAATTCTGGCAGAGATGAGCTGCTGCAGGCCCTTGATGTGCCAGGCTGTATCTGTTGAGTTTTCAGTGCTGAGTTTTGAAGCTATTAGTGACCTATTTTCAGAAAGTGGGGGGGGAAGAAGTGTGACCAAGAAGAGAATGAATGGCTAGTGTCAGCCTAAGAGGTTTGGAGGACAGTAGCATTTTTTCTTCTCACAGGGAAGAAAAAAAAAGTAGAGTGTGCTACAGGACTTTCAGATCAGGCCAGAGGGGACACTTATCTCAGGCCATCATCACCACTGATTATTTATGGAAGCGCAGCACAGTCCATTGAAAGAAATGAACAATAAAAAAACCCAACCACACAGAGTCAGGAAATTACCAAGGGCACAAGTTTTTATCATCCTCTGAATGCTTCTCCACTAATGGCTCCTATGAACTACCTTTGAAAAGTCTTTCCTCATGCATCAGCTATGCTCTGTTAAAAGATGTCGTCTAGACAGCCCCTTCATTAGTTGTAATTTGTGCTCATGGTTTGTTTGACAAGTTCATCTATTTATGTAACAGCCTTAAGGCAAGCAGCAGATAGATGCATCTACTTCAGGAGGGTCATCCCTTTTCTAGAGGACGCATGCCTACATTCTCTAGTTTCTCCATATAATTAATTCTCAGTCTGACTCACCCTCACCCGGCTCTTCTCTTCCAGCTCAGTAGCAGTCCTTAACTGACAGCTACCACCACAGACATCCATTATTTCCCATTTGTGACAGTCACCAATTCACTATAAATGGGAGACTAAATTATCCTCCTATCCTGCTATACTACGACACTAGAGACAAGGGAACTTCAGTACTATTATATTGCAATAAGCAGCCTCACTCACTCAAGGGCCCTTCACTAAACACACCCTTTATTTGTTTCAAATTCCTTTGTCTCGCAGCTCTAGTCTCTCATGTTTTTTGATGCTGGTGAGCAGTGACAGCAGCACTGCCAAATCATAAGGCAGACTGGAGACAATTTGTGTTAATGCAGAGATGCAAGGAGCCACTTCAGCTTCTTGTCTGCTTATTTCAGTCTCATTTGGGAGCTCCAGCCCCTCTTTAGGCTTCCAAAAGCTCACTGCTGTGGCAGGCCTACTATAAACCAGCTTTACACTCTCAAAATGGACCATTTCCTTCCTTTATCTTCAACCAGAGTCTCAGTCATGAAAATTGGCAGTCAGCTGCAGGCAAAGCTGCTAACTTTACCACTTGCAGAATCCAGACTCTTCATGCCCTCTCACTGCACTGGGAACAAACCAATGGACTAGGAATAACTGGATAGCACACAATGGGTACCTACAAGCCTCTAGTTCAATCAAGTGTTTAAGAGCCCTAGATTTCCAGGTGGCCCAAGAACATGTAGATGCTTTTGCTGCATAAAAGGAAAAGAAAAATAACTCTTCAGACACATGTTCTTTCCTCTACAGAACCCCCCAAAAGCCTGTTGGACACTTCTGTAGAAACAGCTTGACATGGGAAACATTTACTCAGGTGTGTTGGGAAGAGTTCTCCAAGCAAAGTGGCCAACAGGTGGTATGCAGACATACTTGTTAGGGTACTTGCGGAAGATGTCCTTGATCACAACAATGGCTTCCTGTACCACATAGTTGACTTTGGTCTGGATGAGATCAAGCAGGGTGCTGACGCAGCGCTCCGCTGATTGCTGTCCAGGGGAAGAGGGGGACATGGTCAGCCAGAAGCAGGGAAAAGAATGAGCAGCTGCCAGTTCCATCAGGCAGTCATGCTGCATGTGGTGCATTCCCTCAGCAAGGCCAAAAAGAGGCAGAGCACTTCACTGGCAGCCAAACCTTGTTCAACAACTTTTTAAACACAACTGGGCTGTGCCTGTTATAGCTTGTATGCACCGAGTTCTGCTTATATCAGATCTCTGCATCCCTCCAGCCTCAAGATCTGTGCGCCATTCTCCCATGCTCCTATTTCAGGAACTGTCGCTCCCACCCTCACAAAGAGGCTCAATGCACATTTGTTGCTCCCCATCAATTCCTTCAGGTGATTGTTTCCTTCTCCAGTCTCTACCTGAAGAACACTCCCTGAATATCTGTAATTAGCAAGTGGCATGTTCCCAAATTATGGTATCTCACTGCCTGGGAGCCATAGGGACGGACTACTGACCCTACCAGCTTGTCAATTACTGGCCAAGCAGAAAATTACTATACTAAATGCAGAGCAATCCAAGACTCCCCCCTGCTGAGTGCTGGAAGAGCTCTGCTATAATCACCAAGAAATTTTCTTTATGTACGAGTTGTCATCTTGCAGGAAGATGCTTTCCATATCCCTTTTACAAAGAGGAAGCTTGATGCATAACATGCTTGTACGAAGCATTTGATATCAAGCAGCCAGCTTCCTCCTCATTCTGTGCCACTGAGAGATCACAAGGCTTCCCACCACAAGTGACCCCTGAGGCTGCTTTGATAGTCCTAGAAGCCTCCAGATGCTTATTTTAAAATGAAGATTGGGAGTCTACCTGTTAGGAATTTTAATTTGTAATCCCACTATGAAAAAAGTGCTAGCTACCAGTTTCCTTATGTTAAAGACTGGAGGGAACAGGGTGGAGGGGGAGAGAAAAGAGCCCAGGCTTCATTTGGTGAGTGAAATCCTAGGTGGAAGGGGATAGCACAGCTACAAAATGCTATTTGTATAAAACCCACTACATTTAGTGCTATTTTGTTCTCTGCTGGCAACTCTTCAATTCACAGCATGGTTAGATTTGCTTGAGAGGCACCAACTTAGCTCCAATTGTGCCTTGTCTGACAATTTCATTCCAAGGCAGCTAGTTTGCTATTGCTGAACTGCTTATTCTGATTTGATTGATTGAGGAGGTTTTGCATCAACATAATTTATTCTGTCAAGTCAAATTTGTCCTGGTCTACGAATAGGTTTGCTTACATATAATATACAGATGTTTCATAGATTCATAGATGTTAGGGTCCGAAGGGACCTCAATAGATCATCAAGTCCGACCCCCTGCATAAGCTGGAAAGAGTGCTGGGTCTAGATGACCCCAGCTAGATACTCGTCTAACCTCCTCTTGAAGACCCCCAGGGTAGGGGAGAGCACCACCTCCCTTGGGAGCCCGTTCCAGACCTTGGCCACTCGAACTGTGAAGAAGTTCTTCCTTATGTCCAGTCTAAATCTGCTCTCTAGTAGCTTGTGGCCATTGTTTCTTGTAACCCCCGGGGGCGCCTTGGTAAATAAATCCTCACCAATTCCCTTCTGTGCCCCCGTGATGAACTTATAGGCAGCTACAAGGTCGCCTCTCAGCCTTCTCTTGCGGAGGCTGAAAAGGTCCAGTTTCTCTAGTCTCTCCTCGTAGGGCTTGGTCTGCAGGCCCTTGACCATATGAGTTGCCCTTCTCTGGACCCTCTCCAGGTTATCCGCATCCTTCTTGAAGTGTGGCGCCCAGAATTGCACGCAGTACTCCAACTGCGGTCTGACCAACGCCCTATAGAGGGGAAGTATCACCTCCCTGGACCTATTCGTCATGCATCTGCTGATGCACAATAAAGTGCCATTGGCTTTTCTGATGGCTTCGTCACACTGCCGGCTCATGTTCATCTTGGAGTCCACTAGGACTCCAAGATCCCTTTCCACTTCTGTGCCACCCAGCAGGTCATTCCCTAGGCTGTAGGTGTGCTGGACATTTTTCCTCCCTAGGTGCAGCACTTTGCATTTCTCCTTGTTGAACTGCATCCTGTTGTTTTCTGCCCACTTGTCCAGCCTATCCAGGTCTGCCTGCAGCTGTTCCCTGCCCTCCGGCTGCCCTCCGACTGTTCCCTGCCCTCCAGCTGTTCCCTGCCCTGTATTTTTATGCAGAAGTTTCAAAAAGATTTTGTAATCCCCTCTTCTAATGTATCCAAGTGAAAAGGAAAAAAAAAAAAGTTAATTTAAGTGAAGGATTAAACTTGAAGACTTCTAAAGAGGGGAATGCCCTTTTCACCTGTCCAGGCTTTGGCAGCCAAAAATGTCTCCAACTTGGTGTATGGAGACAAAACACGTACATTATTCATTTTGTAGCTGTCGATTTCTGTTTCTCCAGAACTATGGTCAAAACAGAACTTCTGGAACAACTGCAGCCCATTTTCTCCGAAGCTTATTTCCAAGGCAAAGGGCTCGAAAAAAAATCTTTCCCCTTCCACATTACAAGTCTAGCATGGAAACAGCTCACTGAATAGCAAGCAAAGGAAGAACAGGTGCAAGTAATCCATCACTGGACTGTCAATTCAAGACAAATCTTGAATTTACCTTTAAAAAACAAGAAAAAGGTGATGGACTTTGTTTATACCTGTGATCCCTACAGCTAAAACAGCACTTGTAAAGTTAATAAGAAGGAACAGTACACGTGGAACAGATTATAATTGACATTTCTGGAGAACAAGGCAGGAAGCTCCTACACCCCCAGCATGTGCTGCCTGCTGTGATCCACCAGGTAATTTAGGCTGCTTTTATTTCAGAAATAATAAAGAACCCATCAATTTCCCTGGAAGTGACTTCTTCCAGTTGCCAATGCATCTTACCACTCACCTCAACTTTGATGGCACAGCGTCCAATGGCTCGGACTGCCTTCCTAACAAAGTCCACATCCACTTCTGTTGCATATTCCTTCAACTCAGCAAGCACCTGCCAGAGAAGACAAAGCAGGATGAGACCAGAGCCATGCCTTGTCCCCAAAAGGAGACAACAATATGTAGACTCCTTTAAATCACTAGAGACCAGGATTTCTTCAAAGAGATGCGATTAAAGGCAGTTCTTATGGCTGACTGCATATTTTATTGCTGTAATGACCTGATGGCTTGGTGAAGGCACCATGCCATAGTGACAGCAGCCTCTGTAGAACTAGAGGCATTAATAATTCTTGCCCATTGGACCGGGTAAATTAAAACCTTCAGGAGCACTAACAAGCATGGTGGCTTGATAATGCTACTCACTGTTCAGGGTGATTACACCCAAAAGCCTGCAACGATCTTTTTCTCCCCCAACTACTCAGTTCGTGATATCTTTTATTTAACATCAACCCAAAGACCCTTGCCTGCCTATGTCCTTATACTAACATGACTATAACCAAAAACCCAGCAACATGGAAGATACTGAATTTTGCCATTTAAAATGGAAACTTCACAACATGAAGGGCAATTGTGCTGAAAGCTTGCAAAGAACTTTCTTCCAACTACTCAGTTGGTCTAATAAAATCTACCCAAAGAACTCTGCCTACACACTTTGTTCAGGGCTTCCTTAAAGTGAGGGTGCTTAGTGTCTCTGGCACTAAGGAGATGCTGCTGTAAAGTTTACACCATTAATACACATGTATAAAATAGGACACCAGGAAAAAAAAAAAGAGCTCCCACTCTCTCCCACTAAAACAGAAGTAGCCTCCTTTCACTTTGCCAATGTGCCAGAATAGAATCAAGGGGCTCAGATCCTCCAAGAATTTGTTCAGCAGTGTCTTTAGCAGTCATGTGCCACTGATAAGAAAGATAGGAGGTAGCAAAATCCATGGTGCCCCAGGAAGTGATGCAGCCAGCAGATTCCTACTGGACAGGCCTTGCTCCAACCACAGCACGGGACAAGGTAGTCCATGTCAAAATTTTTAGCATTGAGGTGCTCTCTCCTCAAAAGGAGAGTGAAGCTAAGGCTCTCTGGAAACTCGCTTCATTAGCCTGAACAATCTTTGGCCAGGCTCTAACCTAACTCTCTACAGAGGAGTTCCCACTCCCTTTCAGCTCTGTGACTTAGTTTCATGCTAATTATCCCTGCATGAAAATCAGGCTAAACAACTCTGTCTACTCCAGAGTTCACAACCTTTAGAGTTGTATCCCATACACTGAAGTCACCAAAATTTAACCAAAATTGTGACCTGCTTACCATCCATCCCATCTGCCTATGACACCAAGATGTCTACCCTTCCCCCCTCTCCCGGCACCCAAGATCTGACCTGAGCAATATTGGCCTGGGATGCCAGGCGGATCATGATGTCCAGTTTCTCCAGCTTAACATAGA
Source organism: Alligator mississippiensis (assembly GCF_030867095.1). Classification (NCBI taxonomy): domain Eukaryota; kingdom Metazoa; phylum Chordata; order Crocodylia; family Alligatoridae; genus Alligator; species Alligator mississippiensis. The sequence goes on from NC_081833.1 coordinate 26,503,082, forward strand.
TGGGGTCATTGTACTTCACAAAAAACACCTTCATCTCATGCTTCAGGATTTCAGGCCTGAAAGGAGAGATCCAGAAAGGGGGGGGGGGGGGGGGGGGGGGGGCGCTGAGGGTTGTTATGTGACTTTAAAAAAAAGTTCCCTTGGTTTAAAAATCACATAAATAAAAAACATTTAAAGCCCAAAACCTAAGGATGCCTACCATTGATCTGTATTCAACTGAGGTTAGGACAGCAGTCTCAGAGAATCAATTTGCTAGGTCAGATCACTGGTCTCAGTCCCCATATTCTACCATTTCTGACAGTAGCCAGTACCAGAAGCTTTTTAGAAAAAAAACAAAGCTTGCCCACCCATAAAACATAGTTGTTGCACAATGCTCAGCATGAGAGAAGACAAAGCCAGTAAGCCTGACCCCCACATGCAAACTATAGATTTATTACATGGATTAGTTCTCAATTAAATGCTGTAGCTGGGACTTTTAAAAGGCCTGAAAGACAGTAGAGCAGTGGTCAACTGGGTGCTGCAGTTCCCTCGGGTGCCATAACATGGGTGCTGCCACAGCCAGGCTGAACTGGCCCATGTGGAGGCAGAGTGGCAGCAGCTGTGGCTAGAGCCCACGTTCTTCCTGATCTGCCTCCACATGTTCCTCCTGGAAAACAGGATGCCAGGCAAGAAGGGTGTAGGACAGCCCCTCCGTTTCCAGGAGAGGTATGCAGGGTTGAACTAGGAAGGGCTGTGGCAGAGGTGTTTGCTCCAGACCCCTTTGCACTGCCCATCTAGGGAGCTGGGCTGGGCTGGGCTGTGGCGCTATCACTTGCATTGCTCCATCAGGCTGCAACAGCCCCATCTGGAGGAGGTGAGTGCAGGGACACCAAGGACAGGAAAGATCACTCTCCTTCCCCACCACCCTCTATTCCCTGGGCTGGTGGGCAAGGGGTTTATACAACACTCCTGCCTGCTTTAGGATTTACCAGAAAAGCTTAATACAGGAAGGAGTACAAGGCAGCACCTGGCTGAGACATGCTGAAGTAAGCAGAAGCAGAACAACAGTAGTTCTCAACCAGGGAAGTCACAATTCAAAGTCCTAAACTCGAGGAAGAGATGCAGTTTTCCTTTTTTAGGGCAGCTAGACCCTAGGGCAACAGCAGAAACAATGAACTACTACTGGGCTACATGGGTGCAACGGGTGTTCAGCAATAGAAACTTCAGTATTTGAATGACCCCGACTACTAAAGGATCTGGGCATCAGTCTTACGCATGTGCACCTCCTCACACCTTAGCATTTCCCTACTGTACAGTTACACCATCTTGCAAACACAGCTGAAGTAGAGAGACATTGACATGCCCAACCCACAGCAAGTCTGCAAGATGGAAAAAATACTTAAAGAGGAATGCAATGTTTTCAAAAGTGATTTTCTAAAAATTCTCCAAAGTGTTACACATCTGATTGACAACCTAAAGAATGCCAGAGCTAGTTGTTCATGTACCTTCTATACTGTGCAAGACACTAACTAGAAAACACTGGCACCTCAGTTTCTAGACCATTTCATTTCCTTGCTCCAAAATGCAAGCCCCATGCTGGAGGCATTCCAATGCTTCTGGAAAGGAAAAGGCAAATCCCGCAAATGGATTCGACTAGAATTAAGTGCAAACCCATGTTGATGGCTCTAATAGAGACCTGCATTAGCAGAAGTTGTATATTAGTTGTAACGGGGTCTGGAATTAACTTCTAGCTTGCAAGTCCCACAGCAAATTGTATCATGTCCTTGTGTTACTGTGGCTACTGCTAGAGAAAGATCACCCAAGGCCAACCAGATCTGGCAGTGAGGAATAGACTGGTCCTCCCTGCCTGGCTCCCCCCACCCCCTGCCCACAGAGTAACAAATGAGGTCACCTCACCTCTTCTGCACAATGAGGTTAATGTTGCGGAGAGCCACATACTGCAGCTCAGGCTCTGCTGAGAGCAGGGTGACCAGAGGGGGAGCTAGTTTCTTCAGCAGGGTACCATAATAATCCAGGTCCTTTGACAGCATCTCCATGAACTTCATCAGCACCTTCACTGCTGACAGGACCACAGCAGAGTTTGCATGGGACAGCCGGGGAGTCACCCGCTCACAAATGCTAGTGGGATGTTGTAGAAAGGCAAGACAGACAAAATAGGGAGGGGGAGAGAGAAGGGAACAGAGAAGGATCAAGAATTTAATTACAGTAGTCCAAGAAAAGCACTGCCAGTACCACCAGGTTCCCAAGTCTGAGTCAGTATCTGTTTTCAAGAAGACAGTGCAACTAAGCCAGTAAAAATCCCCTTTTTATCAGCACATGCTGCATAACCACTAGGGGGCTCTGCTGACAGCTTTATATAAGCAGAGGCACCACAGCACAGACAAGTCCTGATTTGCAGACAAGCCATGACCTACAGCACAGTTCTTATGGGAGACTGCCTCTAGCAGGCCTAGGAATCAGCAATGGACTACAGAGGAAGACAAAGGCCAGCTCTGTTCAAATAGGAGAACAAGCAAACAGGGAACCCTCACCTGTTGTCTTGCTCAGAAATAGAGAACTTATTAAAAAACCCACAAAGAGAAGTGTTTTCCATGCACTAGTAAAGAACAATCTCTGCCTAGGAAACTAGAGGTCAGCTGACTTCTATCAAGAGATGCCAGGGGCAGCAATTCTGAATGCTCCACCCAGTGCAGGAGGCAGATGCTAGGTGCATGGTAGGAAGAGGGCCATATATAAAGCCAGAGCCATTTATATGATTGGCTTACAAGGCTGCCTTCTCCAAACTGTCAAATGAATGCAAAGGCTTAGCTCCAGGGGACTTTTATTCAGCATATGATGGCTACACACTCCAGGAAAGCAAAGCAGAAGTTATCCTTTGAGATGAATTCTCCATTCTTCTCTCAGTCTCTCTCTCCTTGATTCTCACCTCCAGAAGTCTCTGCCTGCTGCTAGCAATGAAGGGAATGAGTCATGTGGCTCTAAAGACACCACATGTCACCACCTCAAGTTACTTTACTAGACTGTGGTGGGCACTCACTGAGTGATAAAGCTTACCCACAGGACTCTTCAGAAGAGAGGAGTCACAGTATTAGTCACATGCATGCTCTCTGCTCCAAATGAAGCAAGGAAAACTGAACCCTTTACACAACTGCTGATTCTACCCCCACTTTCCCAACTCACCCTGAGGGCAGGAAGGAGGAGGCAGACACTTAGGCAGGGCCTGGTCCAAGTAGCAAATGTGGTTTTGTTTAAGGACTGTTGGCCAAGCAGACCAATTTCTGCATCTCTCAAGTTCAGAACCAGTCTCTACACCACTGAGATCACCCCTCCCTCACCTCTGGGCCTCCCGGTCATCTTTAGGCATATAGTTGGCCAGACAGTCCAAGATGAAAATCTGGCCCCACTCCGTGCACTCATTCAGGGCTGTGAGCAGTTTGTTAATAGACTGGGGGTTGAGATCCAGTAGGTTGCTGCTAGGGTGAGATTCTGCTATCTCTGAAAGAGCTGCAACAGCATTAGCTACCACCTGAAAGAGAGAAAGGAGAGAGTTACCAATCTTGTGTATATGGATGTTTAAAAGCAAAACAAGAAAACAACCCCAAACCAAGCCTCTCCAACAGTCACCATACATGCAAAGCAACAGTACTGGGCAGAGAAACAGCTTATAGGGACTCAGCTCTTGGAGCAGACATCTTGTTGGCATTTGACCATCATCTATAAATTCCACTCCTCATCACCCCCCTCCACCCTGGCCAAGGTGAAGCTCTATTACAACACCAGCTATTAGCTACTTAAAGCACCAACCAGATGTGCAGAACAACTCTAGTCTTTGGCTTCCACTGCTGATATCACAGGGGCATACACCTTCAAGTCTGTCCTAGTCTTACTGGCTTACTGAGAATGGATGAGCTGGAGGACATCATAGCATGCCCTATGGCCAAGATATCTGAAAGGTTGTTGCGCTTGGGTGATGTACTGGAAGACTGGAAAGAGAGAGCCAAATGTGGTCCCGAATCTTCAAGAAAGGGAGGAAGGAAGATCCAGGGAATTACAGACCTATCAGTCTGACATCCATCCCTGGAAAGATCTTGGAGAAAATTATCAAGGGATGAATCTGCAACAGGCTAACGGAAGGCAACCCACTGAATACCAGCCAACATGGTTTTATTACTATAAGTCTTGCTTCACCAATCTCATCTCTTATGACCAGGTAATGCATTGCCTGGACAAAGGAGGTGAGGTCAATATCATTTATCTGGATTTAAAGAAGGCTTTGACAACATCTCCCATGATGTCCTCATGACCAAGCTGGGGAACTGTGGCCTCAGCCATCTCGTGGTCCAGTGGCTGGGGAACTGACTCTGGGGTTGGACCCAAAGGGTACTAGTTGATGGGAATGTCACCCTCCCGCTTTACTCGGCCTTAGTGAGGCCATAGCTGGAGTACTGAGTCTAGTTTTGGGTCCCCCACTTCAGGAAGGATGTGGATAAGCTTGAGGGAGTCCAGAGAAGAGCTACCCATATGATCAAAGGCCAAGGGAGCAAGCCTTATGAGAGGCTGAGGGACATGGAACTCTACTGCCTGGCAAAGAAGGCTCAGGGGGGCACTTGGTGGCTGCCTATAAGTATATAAAGGGGAAATGCATCAGGATCTGGGAGAACACTTGTTCACCACGGCTCCCTAAGGGATAACTAGGTCCAATGGCCACAAACTTCTAGAAGGCCGATTCAGACTTGATGTAAGGAAAAACTTCTTCCGAGTGTCCAAGGTCTGGAACAGACTCCCCCTAGAGGTGGTGTAAGCACTTACTCTGGACTCATTCAAAAGGCATTTGGATGTTTATCTTGCTGGGACCATTTGATCCCTGCAGACTTCCTGCCTCTGGCAGGGGGGCTGGACTTGATCTCATGATGTCCCTTCCAGCCCCTAATGCCTATGAAATGAAAAGCTGGTCATTTCAGATGGGCCCAGGTTGCTCAGATTCTGCCTACTACCACTTCCCTGTAACAGGACACTAAAGGCTTGCAATCAACACCACGCTCAGCACCAGAGTGACATTTGGGGGCCAACTCCTCTCTCAACAGTGCTGAGCTGAAAATCACACAAGTTAACATACAAGAGACAAGATTAATTACCGTTAGCTTGGTCCCATTGCCTACGCAATAACAACATCTTAAAATATTAAACATATGCACCACTAAAGTTAAGATGAATTCAGACAGTCCTTCACCCTACGACTTGGCAAATGGCAGTGTCCATTATTCAGGGTCTGACAGCAGCAGCCTTCTTTCATAGCTTCAAAAGAGATTATTTATGGTTCTGTAACTATCTGCCCATTGCTGTGGAAACCTAGAGACAGAAGCTAGACTGGCCAGACCACAAGATTGGAAAGGCAGTAGAGGAACAGGAGAGATGGTGGGCAACAGGCTGAGTTATTTTGTCAAGTCAGAGTTTTATATTCAATAAGGTGGAGAGTCCAGAGAAAAATGAGTCTCCAACTACATAGCATTTAGATGCTATAGACTTCTACCAGTCTACTCTAGCAAGGTTATTCAAATCACTACAAAGGAGATTTAGCCATCTCCAAATCCTGGCTGGCAGCAGAGCTGGATTTTGGCAAGAGCATTGTTCTAGAGACAGGGTTGGTAACAGATTACCAAACTCATTTGCTCATTTATTCTTGTAGGGAAAACAGAGGAACTCATCTATGCCTAGGATCCAAGCAAACATAGTATTATCTAACATGTACAAGACTGCCCCTTGACTCAGTGCCACGACAACCCCTTTGGTACATGGGGGTTTGGAGGAACTGTGCAGGCTTGTTCCTCTTTGGAACTTCACTAGGCAAAGTAGTACTCCTGGTAGACCAGGAGGGAAGAGGTAGCACTGAGTACAAAAGTGCCCAAGGGCCAGCTGTCAGAGCTCTGCACCAGTGTCAGACTGTGGCTCTCTCCTCACAGAAGGCTTACGGCTGAACCATCAAGTCTCTGCTGCAGAAGGAAACACTAAACAGATGTTACACAAGTCTTTCATTCTGGGGTGATTATATTGCCATACTTTCCCTCCCCTCACAACGGTCACAAGGCACTCACCATCGCTACACATGCTCTATTAAAGTGCAGCCACCGCTGGTGTATAGGACAGCTGTTAATTGGCATGCAGGAAGGAGAGGGAGAGAAGTTTTGGCTATTTAAAACCCATCCCTATACAGAATACGGTACAGCACTGACTACAGAACTCTCTCAAACAGAGCAGGGATTTTAAAGGTCTCAAAAAAGTCACACCTTAAGTCACATACAATGTGGCTTGTTCCAAAGAGATGAAGAGCTAGACTGACCCAGTAACAAAGTTGGAAACGCATTTCTGCCATATGCAATCTAGGCCATCTCTACTGGTACCCTAACGTCCAAGCACTTTGTGAACCAAGAGCTACTGGACTCCCAATGTAACTGTTGAAATGTAACCTATATTTTTATGCTAGGATTATTTCTTGCAAGAGCTGCCACTCCCTCAGTCAGCACCCATGGCTGGTGTCCCAGTTACAATCCCCCCTAACTCTCTATAGCTATAGAACAACCTCCAGAATAGAAAACCAATAGATCTTGGTTTCACACAAGCATCAAGATGACAGTGCTTGGAATCTTATTGACAACTAAATCCTTACAAAGTAAGGGGCACTTGATTCTAGGGTAAGCACATCCCTGCTACTCCTTTTCCCAGTGAGGATATGCAGAGGAGACTCCAGGGCTCCCATGAGGCATCTGGGAAGCCACTAGGCTGACGATTTCATGTACAAGACAGAAGCCAGCCAGCAGGAAGAGGGAAGGGCTTGCAATGAACTTGACTGGCAATCTAACCATAGTTCTTACAAGAATGCTCCTAAAGGCTCATTTCCCTGGAAAGCTTACTGCAAAATGAACTAGGGTGCAAGTTTAAAAAGCAAACTAGCTCTTCTGCAGCAAGGGAATGCTCTGAAGGCATTTTGCATGGAACAGTTATTCCAGGCAGTTGTCTTGTGTAGAAGAGCTGTAAGATTAAGTTCTTTTCTTGCTTGGTGGCACTGTAGCCACTCTATAAAAGGGTTTCAGGCAGACAGTACCAATATTGCTCCTTATTTGCTGGGCACTGTCATTCATAGCCACTTACTCCAAGTTGGTCAAGGAGGACAGAGAACTAATGTAAATGGACTGGCACCAGAACTGCTCCTGCAGTGTGGGTCACAAGTTTCCACGGACTACCCCAGAAGCAGCTTAAGCAGATCCCCAAGCCACGTCTCTCAAGTCTCCCTAGTACAGAGCAAGTTCAATGTTTGCCCAAAATGAAGCCAAAATACACTTTGCAATGAAGAATTGTGTCCTCTCATGTCTAGTCCATCCCTTTGCTAGTGTAGGAAATTAAGCCAGTAACTCATGCCGAAACATTAGGCTCCTTCCTCCACAGTTCTCTAGTTACTTTCAACAAGCAAAAGTTCTCACCATGCAAGGATAACAACTGCCTCTTTACAGTGCACTGCAGAGATCAAAGGAAGGCTCCATCTAAAAGCAGTCAGGCAGGTGGCAATTACAAGGACAATTGTCATGACCTACAGAGCACTCAAGAGGCAGGCACTAAATAGTGCAGTCTAGTAAGCAACAAGACAGGTTAGGAGGAAGAAGGACTAAAGCCAAGTGATAAGAGAGTCCAAAGGAAGTCTCCCTTGTGTGTACAGTGGCACTGGAAAAGCCATTCAAGATTTCTCATTCAAGATGTTCTGCAGGATTTCCCAAAGCATCCCTGGTTAAAGTGATGAACGCACACAGACCCAAGCAAAGGTTTATGCTTGGATTAGCAGCAGAGGGATGAATAGCAGGGGACAGCCACTGCCTGCATACAATACAGTTGAGGAGGGGAAGGAACAGAGGACAGCACAGAGCAGCAAAAGCCAACAAGAATGATCACCATAGGGTTGGAGTCTGAGATGAGGTCTTTTAACGTATCCAGGAAGCCTTGGTCCTCCACCAGCTGTGCATTGATGTCATGAAGCTTTGCCACACAGACTGCAGCTGTCTTGCGCACATAGGGGTCCTCATCCTTCAGACACTTCCTCAGAGGCTCACAGAGATACTCTGTTATCTTATCCACTCGGATGCAGCCCATCGTTCGCACAGCCAGAGCCCGGATCAGGGGGTTTGGGTCTTCACAATCCTACAAGAATCAAAAAGGGATGTTAGATTCCAGCCACTTCACTTCGGGCCACAGTTTTCAGACCAAGTTTGATAAACTTAAATCCATCTTCAGACACCAAAATTGGAAGTGACCTGAATACCAGAACTGCTGGGCATACTCTTAAGATCAGGCAATTTATTGGAGGTGCTTCAGTATGGTACTGAGCTGGAAAGCCTGGACAGAAGATTAATCTTTTAATGCCATCAATTTGGGTTTTAGTATTGTTCTCAGGACATCTGCCATCAGCAATTAGGTTTTACCAGTGCCAAGTGCCCAAGTTCCTTCTGCCTTGTTGCCAAGTACAGCAATTTTATTTAGCTGTAAGTCAGTCTTACTCTAGTGTATTGAAGAAGCTAAAATACCCTGAAGTAGCAAATGCAAAGCCATTTCATATGCTGCTTTGGCAGGATCTTTGTTCCCAATCCATTCTTTCTCCAGCCTCAGGCTACTATAAGAAAGATTATAATTAAGAAGGATCAAGGCCTTGACTGCAGACTGGCAAATTCAAATGTGACTGGCACTGGATACATACTAGTCAAAGAGGCTCAAAGCTGCACACTTCACAACTTCCCCCTTCTTAATATCAGCAAAACACAACTCTTATTCAGAGCTCAAATGAAGGCCAAACATATCTCCTTTGCCAGTGTTTAAAACCTAATGGAATGAATTGCTGATTATTTGCTACACTGAGAAGGGAAGCCAAGCAAGTCAGCTTAATTGACACCAAGGAATTCTGAACAAGTGGCACGTTATTCTGTCAGCTTCCCATGGCAGAGCAAAAGAAGGGCAGGACAAGAATGAGCGAGGGGCAGGCCTCTGTGAAGAAGTCTAAACTTATGCCAAGTCAGGATTAAGCTCCTGGATACAGCAGATGGACCAAAGGGTTACCCATCCATAAACTGGATGGAGATTTTGCCACTTTTCCTGGAACAGCAGCATTGAAATCAATGGCAATTTCTTACTGATAGCCTGTCAGGTCTGTTTGCTGAATTAGTTCAGCCCTGAAAATACAAGGCAAGTCAAGCTCTAGCCCTCCCACCATACAAGTCTCTATAAACAATCTTCCCATCTCACCTTCACAAATGTGTTGACAGCCATAATGGCCATGTCTGGCTGACTTTTGGCATAATTCATCAGGTAGAGATAGACCAGCTTCTTAAGCTCAAGGTTATCAGTTTGCATACAGTTCACCACATCTGGAAAGAGTGCGCTGAAAGACAAGAGCACCAGCATCACTACAGCGAATGTTACCAGGACAGGGGAGCAAGAGGGAAAGTTACTTGGTGTGCATAACCTTTCACCTCTATGGCATGAAGGTGCCTGTGGAGTTGCATCTTCCACAAAGGACTCAACACAGCAAGCACAATCTCCGTTTAAGATGTAGAAATGTTTGAAATTAAGTTTTCAAAAAAATATAAATATATATACACATTTATATGTTTTAGAAACTTAATTTCAAACACACACGCTTTAAAGGCAGAGCATCTATATAAAGCTTTAAAGGCTTTGCCTTCCCTGCATATAAACTAACTACTCACAGACCAGCTCAGCAGCAGCAAGTTAACTCTATTTTAAGAAACTATTAATTAAGCATCTTATGATAGTAACACTCTGATGGCTCATTAGGATCAGTCTCAGGCTACAGACACATGCATCTGTACACAGTGAGAAAGAAAGAAAATAGAGAGAAAAACAAGCAGCATTTCAGGCTCAAGGAAGAGTGGCATGATTGGAGCCCTTCATCCAGTAGTTCAAGTCATCCCATCTCTATCTTGTCCTGGTTTGCAAGGTCTTTATGGCCAGAATACACTGATGGAGAAGGCCACAAATCAGTGCTGCGAGCACTGGGCTGGTGTCACCACCTTTGGTTCCAAATACAGCTCCATTACTGACTCACTGAATAATTAAGAGATGAGACTGAAGTGACTTCCCCAATCTGGACAACAGAAGAGGGCACACTATACTGGCTGCCTTTATGAAGTGTGCAGCAGTTAAAGGATGGGCAGTGCTAGGTGCTTTCAAGGGACCTTTTGCAATGACCTTCTAGTTGAAGAAACATTGAATATGCCAGTACTCAGTAACTGCCTCAAGTCATGTATTCCTAATATAGGAATGGTACAACAGCAATAACTATTCAAGCAAGTGGCCTGTATAGGGAGGGAGAGGACATTTAAAGTATGATTAGACTAAGCCAGGGGAAGGGAGAGGAAAGTGAAAGAGCTTAGTTTTCTCTTGTGTTCTGGGCTCAGCAATAACAAGATTGTCACTGAAATTAGATCAATCCTCTAACAAAAAGGGGTTTCTTTGCATTTTTGGAGTTTAAATTAGGGGAAAAGAGGGCAGGAAGGGGAAAAGCATATAGCCTGGAAGACAGCCCAAGACTCCTTTAGTTAGATTACTATGGAAGGCAAGTCAAGCCTGCTTGCCACTGGACTGCTTGCCTTTACACACTTGCCTTTCATAGCAGAGACTGCAGATACAAGAATTCACATCATCCTTGTGCAAAACAATGGGATAACCATTCCACAGAAGCAACACAAACCTTCCATTAAAGGAATGGGAGGCTGACCCCAGGGCTCTCCTAGAGGCAATGTGCAGTCAGTCCAAGCAACTTTGCTGCTCAGACCTGTTTACATGAGCTGCTGCAATTTGCTAGTTTACTATGTATTAGGAGCAGGTCCTGGGCCTCAGCAGCCATTAAAGGTGTCAAGGCATTCCTCACAGCCAGGTTTCATTTGGGCACTTGCTCTGTCAATTAAGAACAACACTTCCATTTTGTTAAGCTGCACACCTGACATCTTTCCCAACAGTCATGGAGGCAATCACTTTCTTCACTGCCTCTTTCTTCTTCTCCTTCTTGTCGCTGTTTAATTCTGCCTTCAGTTCAAATATCTCTCCTGGAGAAGAAAGAGCAGCATTAATGCTCCCTGCCACAAACTGTTCCTTTTACCAATCAGTTGCTCTGCTTCTACTACCTACAAAGTAAGGGTCAACAACATATGGCCCAGGGGACAATGGGATTTGGCTTGCAGAGCTGGAGGGCTTTGCTTGTGCAGGACTGAGCACCTAGAAGCTGCACCTGTGCTGCTGCTGCTGCTTCCCTCTCCCCGGAGCTTCAGCATAGGCACAGCTTTCAGCTGGTAGGGAGCTGTGCTACAGTTGGGCAGCTTCCAGCTACACTCATGCCACAATCATGAGATGACAGGGCAAAGGAGGGGGGAGAGGAGCAGCAACAGCACAAACAGCTTCTAGCTGCTCAACCTGGCTGGAAGCAGTGTTCTCACCACAATTAGGGAGCAGGGAGAAGTGGCAGCAGTGAGAGACTTTGCCTAAACCCAGAATGGACAAAGCTGCACCCCTCCCAACCCCTGCCATGAGACACCACAGCCTGCCAGTCCTCAGACTGAAGATGGGTTGTTTCTTATCTATAGCATGTAAAAAGTTGCCAACCACTGACCTAATGTGACAACCCCTTGGTTCAAGTGGGGACAAAGAACAAATAGCACTGTTAACCTGGGCCTTCAAGGGAACCCAGTCAAAGGGACACTTCAAGATGCCACAGCCTCTACTTCACCAGCTGAAGTGACATCAAAGCATCATTACCCAATATCTCTGAATGAAGAGTACTAGAGAAACAAAGAGCTCTTCAAGTTGGAAACAGCACTACACTAGTTATCCAAAAGGGGAAATGGATGTGTGCAGTCAGAAAGCTTAACCAGCTCATGGCTGGCTCCTAGCAAGACATGAAAAAAATCCATGAAGCAGAAAGCAGAGTTCTGAACCATGGAGGGGTGGCAAGAAGGGGCATGTTATTTATAATGAGAACTCACACGCTGCACTGCTAGTAGTGGTTATTAATGCACCCTCCAAATGAGGCCAGGGGAAGGAAGCACTAGCTAGCTGAACCTGCCAGCTGGACAGCACTGTGGAAGGGATCCCAGTATCCTCCACTATTCCAGCAGCTAGGAGAGGCTGGACCTCTTAACCAAATGGCTACCAAACCCCTCATCTCCTGCAAAAGGTCTGATCAGCATTTGCAAGTTATGAATGCAAACTCAATCCAGAGCCTCAGCTATAGTTATCACTTACTCCTCTCTCTTGTTCTAGTAACAGAATCGCAACAGCAACAAATGTGCCTTTCCCAAAAGAAAAAAACCAAAATTAATCCCAAAATTAGGCAAGGGGTGGTTGCCAGTGTTTAATTAGGCAGCTGTTCATGCTTTCCTAGCAGTTTAAGCAGTGAAGATTTGAGTTACCACAAGGCAAGGACAATGGTCCAGTTGCTGATCTATAGACTAATCTTGGACTGGCGGTCTGTGCTCAAAGCAACACTGGCACCAATTGAAATGCAGCAACAGCAACTGTAAAACAATCCCAAGTTTCAATCATTCAACCCAGCCTGTCAGCACCATGAGCTGCTTCGTGGCCTGGTATGGACAATGGCCCATCTTTAGATTGGGCCAAACATCCAGCCTGGAAATGGTGGGGGCGGAAAACAAAGACTGAGAATAGGAGCTAGATAAAATTCACTGTGCCCACAGGCTCAGCAATGCAAGTGTTGAGGACCAACTCCCTCGCTAAATCAGAATTTAGCAGTAGCACATGTGGCTATAAATGCCTGTGTGATTAAGACCACAGCACCAGAAGAGTATGCTACAGTCATGCTGTATAAGCAGCAGAGCAGAGGGCTTTCACAGCTGTTAGTATGCTAGTTACTGGGATTACAGTTACCCAAACCCCTGATCTTAATCAGCTTTCCAACCTCACTGATCAAAGGTAAATAGTCTCTAGTAAAGCAGATTGATCACCAAGGTACCACACACCTATTCATCATTTCCTTGGTCTGGCAGCTTCTTCAGTGTAGGATTTAAAGAGCTGATTTTTTTCTTCTGACTTCCATTGCTGGTTCAGCAATCAGTAGAAGTTCTAGGCCCTGCCAGGACTTTTCTCCTCGCCATACCACCCTCCTAGTTCTAGTTATTAAGCTATTCAAGTGCACCAAGGGAAGAGGCCAGTCTGACAGCTGCAACAATGGGTGTTACCATGCTGCTGAAATTGATAGAGAGAGACCGTTAAAAGGCTGGTCTCAGTTCATGCACAGGCAGCAGAGCCTGGGCAAAATGCCTTTGCCATACAGAAGTCTGGCAGCTACATCCTCAGTCTATCCAGTTTTTGGAAGCCTAATCAATGGGTGGTTCCTTCTGCAGTTACAGAGTAGATTACCAACAACATCTGCATCCACAGGGCTCCTCTGCCAGTTTAGCAAACTGGAGGGCAGAGTGTTCTGACTGAAAGCATCCATGCTGCTAGCTTAAGCTCTGTAACTAAGGAAGAAAAAAAAAAAAAAAAAAAGCTTCAAAAGCCATTAAACAGTTTATCTTCCCCCTCCCTATTAACACCATGCAGCTACTAAGGTTGATTAGTAAACGCAGCAAATAAAATAATTAAAAAAAAAAAATTCTTCCTGCATCTGGACCTCTAGCAGCCAGCAGGACAGGGTACTACCGCAGGGCTCAGCAAAGCTCTGGAACCAAGTCACACCAACAGTTTCCTGTGGAGGGGAACAGAACTTGTACCAAAACTTAGACAAGGGCATCATCAGGGAGATGAACTGAAAGAACAAGGAGACACCATTGAAAGCATGAGAAGCCCCACACAGTTACCTTTCTTTGTAGTAGTGAAGTACTTGGAGTCCGTCATTTTGGTCCCTGTTTTGCAGTGCGTCTCTGCAAAGAGAGGAGACGGAGAGAAGGTTTACACCCTGGCCTTTCTGCTGAATTTGCAACAGCAGAGGAAGCCCAGGGATGAAAAACAAAGCGTGGGGGAGATTCAGCTCTTTCACAGGAAAGGCAACAAGGAAACCCACACGGTCTGCCTGTGTGCTTAACTGTCACAAGAGTTTGAAATGAGGAAGGCTGCAGCATATTCCCTCCCCTAGGGAGGGCATGTGTAGGCAAAGTAGTGCCACTTTCTCCTGCCTGGTCTATGCTGGCAGTTCTGCAGCAGCACTGGTTAGTAGTGGATTTAAGAAATCACTGCTCTGACACTGCTCCCGCACCCATGTCACCCAACAGTTATGTTGTTCCTAGGAGTGACGATGGTGGAGGAGGCAGCTCAGCCCTTCACTTGGTACCAGCTCTGGTCTAACTGAAAACAGGGTACATCCCAGCAGAAACATGGCGAATCAGAGAAGTGGAACTCTCCATCTGCTCTCAAAGGCAGCCTCCACCCATTTCAGAGACAGGCTCAACAGGCAAGAAAGCTCCATTGCTTTTCTTTCGTTTGGTCTGAGGGCATGTGAAAATGCTGGTTTCTAATGCTCCTTCCAGGAACACAGGGCTTTTGGGAAGAAAAATAAGAGACTGCTGCCTTGCAAGCTTGATGGGAAATTAGTCAACTAGCCTGTTCATAGTAAAGGGGGGGGGGGGGAAAGAGGGGGGAGATCAATCAATCAAGTTTCCTTGTGAACCACTCATTTCCTTGTCCAAGGCTGAAAGTTTTTTTCCCCCCTAGTTCAGATCCTAAATTGAAAAGGGTCCCCTTTTCGGTGAGGTATTTCACAACCAATTCACTTCCCACCTCCAGAAAAGTGATACAGAATTAGCAAGTACCCAGCACCCTGCCAAGGAGGTCACAAGCGCTAGATTGAGTAATGCCGCTGGGGCGGAAGAAACAGGACACTAAATCCTCCACCACTCTACACAGGAAACAGTTCTGAGAAGAAAGAGAGGAACCAAGCAAAAAAAGCCAAACTGCTGACAGCAATTTCTATGGAATCCCATTATGGAATTTCTGCGGTAAATGTATACAGGATAATCTTAGCTCAGAGTGCATAAATCTTCCCTATTAAATGCATCTGTGAGAGCCACTAACCTTTCAAGCAATACCTCTTGAAAACTTTAAAAGCTATCAAGTGTTTCAGGCCCTGGGATTTTTATATATCAAATAAATGAGCACCAGGCTGGCACCCCTGGCACTCTGAAGGAGTTCAACCAATACGAAATGGGCAGCCTTTTAGAGGTGGTGAGCTACGTGGTTCCAGATTGTCTTTTTGCGATTACTTAACATGTCCTTCTTTTAGTTAGGATTTAAATCATAGAAGCATATTCATTTCTAGGCCCTGTCAACAACCTAGAAGAGCAGAATGTGAGAAGGGCACCATCAAACCAGGCTTGACCCCAGGAGGGAGACTTTAAAAGTATACTAAGTATGCTTCAGTATTAAGAGTAGCTTCAGCCTTGGAAAACCTAACACTGCAATTCTGTGCTAGCTAGAAACAAACTGCTACAGTGAAATTAGACTAGTTGATTTAGAAGTGGAGGAAACAAAACCAGATGAGAGTTATATATTACAGTGGAAAGTGCTTTCCTCTAAGCAAGAGGCAGCTGCTATAGCCTCCTCCCTCCCCATTTTGAACGGACTAGTAAATCCTCTGAAGTTATGCAGTGGCATCCATTCTAGAGGAATGCATACATCTCCAGGTGTTAGTACATTTAAATCTCCATTGCCACATGAGGCAGCTAAGAATCACCCCTATTTTGTAGGTGGCAATGAAAGCCAGGGATCAAAACAAGATGCAGCAGCCAAGAGGCAGGGCTAGCAACAAAACAGATGTCCTGATTGACAGGAACACAGAAACAAGATGGCTAGTGACTGACATGGGTAAGAATGGCCTGGGTAGTAGATGCTGGCTTTTCTGGGGGTTGGGGACAGAAGGTGAAGAACTGCAATAAGGAATATTAAGAAACAATTGTCACAAGGCATCCTTTCTTGTTTGGTATGCCAGACACCAGCTCCTCAGTCCTTCTGAAAAGCCAGAAGCCCCATGACCCTGAGTGTTCTGGTTTCATAGCACTCCAGTCTTCTCTTTCTAGGAAGAGAAAGAAAGGGAAACAAAATTATATGTTCAGTGTCTTCTTCCCTAGGCTACCAAGGAACCAGTTACCCCTTATCAGTTAAAGTGGTGACACAAGCTACCAAGTTATGCTGCAGCATCCTCCTGCACCTCACTGCAGATCTCCTGTTCCTTGCAGCCAACAAAAGGAAGGATTTGCTGTAACCCTCCCAGATTTATACTGCTTTATCATGCAATGCTTACAAAAAGACTTACTTTATCATCCTAAATTTACAACAGAGAATGGCCTGTGTGGCCAAGCACCTGAAATGTTTTCATTTGGGTCTATCAGCTGCACCAGCAGGTCTCCTCCCCTCTTTTGATTTCTGGTCTCTGGGCTTTTCAGCATTTGCAATCCACACATATCCTGTTTCTGCTCCTATTCCCCATAGTCCCCACCAACAAGAGGAACAACCCATCCCTGTTCTTTACAGGCCCCCTGAACTTCATGGCACCAAAACCAGATTTCTGAAGCAGTCCCAACCAGGCTATTCCTTCTTATACTTCAGCCTACAGCTCCTACATCAGTGTATTACACTTGAACCTTGGCAAAAGCAGGACAAATACTGCAAGGAAAAGGTGCAAGACCTGGTTTTGGGAAGTATCCAAAAATAAACTAGGATCAGCCGTTGTGGCCTTGCTCTCAGCTCCCTACTTCTGCAGTGGAGCCTACCTTAGTTTTGCTATCAACATGAGACATGGCCAGTTCCTCCAAGAGTCGAAATAAGCACGGCCAGTAGCTCGGTGTCTGGCAGCAGTTGGAAAAGAAGCTCAGAGGTTTAGAATCTGTGACTGCACAGAGGGCTGTAGGTGCAATGCTGTGCACTATAACCCCAGGAAGACTGGATGGACAAGTGTAATGAGGCATTAAGCTCCTAGCTGCTGTCTCTGTAAGGCAGTAAATAGGACATGACTGATGTTTATATAGCAGTAATGAAGGTAGATGATAAAAAACCCAGTCCTTGGGTACAGTGCAAAGACAGGAGCCAGCAACAAGTTTTGGAGGAGTGCCTAGCAGGGAAGACAGGCAGTGGAGAAGATGCCTATGTTAAGTGTTACTAAATGCTTATGCAAATAGTCACAGGCTTGCAAGGCTTCTCTTCAGTCAGTATCTGAGACTGTGCAGCAGTCTTTAGACACCCACTCGGATGAGGATCAAGCATTCTGAGAGCAGACTGACTTCCAGCACCACTGCTAGGTCGCCACTTCCAATTCAAGCTCACATCTGAAACAAACCCAAGAGGGGCTATGCATGTACCCAAGGTCCGTTAGTCTTCCCTTGCTTCTCTAACAGCAGATCACACTGGTATATTATTGCTTTGGTTTTCTCTGCAGACATGGATATTGGGAATAGACTGCCTCCTAGTTTCACACAGGCACTTTCTATGGCAGGAAAATGACAATACTAAAGGAACTGACAATTTTTTTGTACTTTGTACAGCTGCACTTAAACAGGGTCTATGGGTAAATCAAGAGTCAAAACTGACACCAGCCCTAGCAGAAAAGCTACTTGTGCCCACTCCAGGCTGGCAGGATGCCAATTAAAGCCTTCTCCCTCCTCCCTAGTGAGCAACTGATAACTCTGGCCTCTTAATGAAATAAGAAGTCTTCCCAAGCTGCAAAAGCTACTGATAAGATCAGAACAAAGTCAGAAGCTGTGTTTGCCCCCACTGCAGAATTGTGCTCTGCTAAGGAGTATTAGGGTATGGGAACACGAACATCAAAGCAGAAAGTCACAGGTGCTATGGTCAGAACTATGCAGTGCTTCTCTAGCCAGCAGCAGCTGCCAAAACCACAAGCTCAGGTGTCATATGAACCGTTTAATGGTAAAGAGCCCTACAACCAGAGAAGTCTGTGTCTTGAAACAATCTATAACTGCCCAGTTCAGCCTTCTGATAAAGTGGATAAGAGGACAGTCAGGAAAGTCTTTGGGCTCCAAATGTATACCAGCTGCAAGAAGGAACCTCTGTGAAGCCTTTCCCTAGCATGCTAGATGCAACTAGAAAACTAAAAAGGGGAAGCCAGACTGCCACTGAGTTGCTGTGTGAGCCTGGCCAAGTAATTTTTCATCTGTGATGAATGCCATTTCATCTATCAGCCTCTGGCTTGCATCATGTGTATGCACTCTGGAGAAGGGACTGGTTAAGCCTGGGCAGCCTAAAATACAAGAAGGCTCCTAGTACTATCAAATTACAACTAGGCCCTTCCTGACCTGTGTTGCTTCGAAAGGGATGGGGAGGGGGAAATGATTTCCATCTCTTTCCCACCCAAAGACAATGGAAAAAAAGTTGCTGAGGAATGATCTAAAGCTCTACTGAGCTAAGTCACCAAAGGCTAAGCCAGGTAAAAGAATAGCTACACTCTACCAAGTAGTTAAAGGTTTGAGTGGGAAGAGAAGAAAAGCTACACCCATTTGGTTAAAGCTTTCACCGTCAACACACTAGTCTCCAAAACTATCCAAATCCCAGGAGGTAACCAGAACAGTTGCACAGTTCCAGCAGATTTTTGTAACCGACTATACTAGCCAAGACTGGAACAGGGCTCACATTCTGTCCGCCCCCCTCCCCGGATTTCAGTCTCTGTAGGGCAAACACAAGGTTGTTTAGCCTTTTATACTAGGATTCTGCATGCAACTGGATAAAATTTGCCATTTTCCAGTCCTCACCCCCGCTGAAGGCAGGGACAGTACATGATGCTCTTGCTTGACTGCACACAAAGCTTGCCAGTGCACTCAGGAAGCTGATAATGAGCCAGATGTATACCTACCTGATGGAGGTGGCACAGACGTGAATGGGTCTATGCTAGGAACAGATTTAGCACAGTGTCCCAGAGGCTAAGCTTCTCATGATGTGCACTAAGTTGTTTCCACTCGCTTTCCCACCAGGCCATGGAGGAAACTGCTTCTGGTAAGCAGAGTCCTTTCAATCACCAGAAAGCTCTCAAAGTTAGCCAGCCACTATGTCCCCCAACCACTGAGGAGTTGCTCACAGGAACATGACCCCTTCCTTCTGAACAGCAGGAGGAACTTTTCGGGAGGGAGTCCATCTACTGAGCACTAGGGAGAATGGCCCCCACAACAACAGCCTCTTATCTTGCTACATGCGTCTCTGGGTGGCAGTAGAGATAGTGAACGCCAATGACACTAGGAAGTGGAGTCAAAAGCAGGGACAAGCTCCTGGGAAAGAGAAGGGAGTAGCACCCTATCCAAGTGAGACTGGATGCAAGTCTAACTCTCAGAGCACCAGGCAACAGATCACTTAACTCTCAAAGCTAAAGTATTTTTCAGTAACCACTTCTTTATGGGACAGCCCAGAGGTGGAGCTACTGTACAACACACATGGCTGTAAGTAAGCCCATTTTGCAGGGTATGCACTTGTCCAAGCTAACTAGGAAACTTTCCCAGGCAAGTGCCAATGTTCTACCCAAACCAGGCGTTCTCTTTGGAGGAGCTGGATTTCCGCAAAGCAAGCCTCCAAAATGCCTTCTCTTCTTGGATCTACAGCAAGATCTGACAAGACTTCAAACTTTTCACTGACAGCCCCACTGTCAATTGCACCCTAGCATGCTTGTGATTTTTATGCTCTTCCTTGCTGCTGCTCAAAGCTGCTCCTGGGAGGTGATAACTCCAATGGAGGCTGGGAATGGGGAAGCCAGCACAGTACAGACAGCTTCCCTTTAAAGGGCCCAGGAAGCTTAAGGCACTAGTAGACCTTCTGCACACAAGATGAGGCTGGGGCAAGGCTACCAAGCCAGAGATCAATACAGAGAGAAAGCTTCTTGTAAGTCCCAAGACAGAATGCTTGAAGGCTTCTTAGAGCCCTCTGATTTTGCCAATAGCCAAGGGAGGGAGGAGCAGATTTTGAACATGGCTGTGTCTCTGGACACTGGGATTTTCATATTTTCCTTCCTAACCTACCAACTTAAGTCCTTTGGCTTCCTGCTTGCTCTGCCACACCTGAAAATCTTAATAGCCAGTGAAGAGATAAACAATATAGTGTAGAAAGAAAAGGGAAATGGACCCTGCAAATAGCCAGAGAAGATTACACTTTCTATTTAGAAAAGACCAGATCTTAGACTGACACCAGGAATGGAAAGCAAATCGAGATTTAGAGCTCCCCTAGTGCAATCTGATTATCTGCTCTAAGTTACAACTGAAGTCAGTCCAATGGTTTCATTCAGAGAGGCAGGAAGGTTCGGCTATAGTAGCTCAGGCCCTTACAGGCCTATGTCAGTCAAAAATCATAAAAGTGAGGGTTGGAGGGATCACAGGAGGTCATCTAGTCCAACCCCCTGCTAAAAGCAGGATCATCGCAACCAAGGCTTTGTCTAGCCAGGTCTTAAAAACCTCCAAGGATTGAGATTCCACAACCTCCCTAAGTAACCTGTCCCAGTGATTTATTAACCTCCTTACAAGTAAGTTTCTCCTAATATCCAACCTAAACTTCTCTTGCTGCAAGTCGAGACCATTGCTCCTTGTTCTATCATCTACCACCACTGAGAAAAGACTAGCTCCATCCTCTTTGGAACCCCCCACAGGGAGTTGAAGGCTGCTATTAAACCCCCCTTACTCTTCTCTTCTTCACACTTCTCACCCAGTTCCCTCAGGCTATCTTCAGAAGTTATGTGCCCCAGAAGTTATATTATATTGCCCTCCACTGGATTCTCTCTAATGTGTCAACAGCCCTTCTTTAGTGGGGCACCCAAACCTGGACCCAGTACTAAAGATGTGGCCTCACCAATGCCAAAGAGAGGGGGAGAATTACTTTCTTTGATCTGGGACCACTCCTACTAATGCAGCCCAGTATGCCATTACCCTCTGCAACAAGGGCACGCTGTTGGCTCATATTCAGCTTACTGTCTGCTGTAACCCCTAGGTCCTTTTCTGTAGAGCTACCACTTAACCAGTCAGTCCCCAGCCTGTACCAGTGTATGGGATTATTCCATCCTAAGTGCACCATCTTGCACTTGTCCTTATTGAACCCCATGAGACTTCTTTTGGTCCAATCCTTCAATTTGTCTAGGTCTCTCAATCTACTACCCCTCCAACTTGGTGTCATCTGCAAACTTGCTGAGGTACACCTTATTCCATCTTCCAGGTTGTTGAACAAAACCAACCCCAGGACTGATTCCATAGCACTCTACTTGATACCAGCCACCAACTAGACATTGAGCCATTGACTACTACCCTTTGATCCCAAAGATCTAGCTAGTTTTTGGGGGTTTTTTTAATCCACCTTACAGTACATTCATCCAACCCCTACTTCCTTAGCTTGCTTGCAAGAAAGTTGTGGGAGGCCATATCAAAAGCCTTGCTAAAAGTAAGTAACTAGCAATTAAATTTGAGTCCTGGATAATGGTAACAGAGATGAGAGGCTAGGTTTCCTACCAGGTGTGGAGAATGATGACATGGTGCATTTATTCAAAAATAAGTGGTGCATTTATTTTTGAGCAAGCAGGCAATATGAACAGTGCAGAAGCATGCAGACTGTACCCAAGCATAGTGATCCAGCAATGATAACCACTGATGTAGTTTATTACATTAGGAGGCAGGATCATTCTATATTTATTAATTTTTTAGTAGCTCTTAATAAAGAGATAGTAGATTGCAAAACTAAACTGAGTTAGCGTGCATCTTCAGTGGGATTAGAACACAATAACTGTACTGGCCTACTGTAGCAGTATGTTGAAACTCAGTCCTGAAGCATGCTTAGAAAAGGCAAGCTCATGAAGTAGAAAACTTGGCTTGAAATAGGAACAGAGAGAATCAAGTATAAAAGGACATATTTGCTCTAACACAGAAATCTGCATATTGGCTACCATACTATTGTCTAAAGCAAAAGGCTGGCAATGGGGAAAGAGGGAAATGCTGGCAGCATGGGCTTATAAGAGAGTGGTGAGGGGCTCAAAGCCAATGAGCAAGAGGACAAAAAAACTATACAGGCAAGATAAATGCTCCCTCTTCTAGCTGTACATAAGGTGCAATCAGAGTCAGGATCAACAGCACTGTTCCAGGAAGGTAGCAAAGCTCTCTTTAGTAAAACTATCTGCCTTGTAAGAAACCTATAAAGCCTCCATGAGCCATAATTACAATACACAAAAGGCAAAGTCTAAAAAAATTCCATGGCAATTACATGGAGAAGGGATGTCAAGTCTCCACAGCTTGTTTCAACTCAAAGGGGCCTAAAACACTAATCAAGATCAATCTTAAATGGAGAGGAGTAAGAGCTCAAGCTAAAGGAAATAAAATAAGCTGTCATGGGAGGGGATGGAAGCCCTCCAAATGAATGTGTAACTGGTGTGGTGTAATCAACTCAAGAAAACCCACTGCCTTGCTAGGACAAGTCAAGAAAGATAACCAAAAGCTTTTGGTAGAGATAACATACAGCTATGCTGGAAAAAAAGGAGGGCCGGAGAAAGGAAATCATCAGGTAAGGAGAGTCTATTACATTCCATGCTAGGCTATAAAACAGGCATGATATCAAATGATCCAAGCCTAGACATAGCACACTGTTGATACATGACCCCTACCTACAAGATCTAACCACAGCTCCTGGCACTCCAGGTAGAAGCCACAGGGAGCCATGCACAATCAGGCCAGGAGAGAAGCTGCATGCCTTCACACTGGGCTGGCTTCATGCCAGCATGTGGGGCTCCCAGCACTGCAGGTAGGAGCCACGTACCGTTGGCCTGGCCTGGCCTGGGCTGGGCTGGGTCTGGGCCTCCACGTGTGGCTCCCCGCTAGAGTTCTAAGAGCCCCATGTAGAGGCATGGAGCCAGCCTGGCCTGATGGCATGCGATTCCCTGTGGCTCCTGGCAATCTAGTAGGAGCCACACACCACTGGGCCACCATACACCGTTGGGCCTGGCTGGCTTTATGCTGCCATGTGCAGGTCTTAGAACTCAAGTGGAGCCACGCGCTGCCAGGGGGCTCCACCTGCCATAGGCCATGAGTGCCCCAAGGGTCTGCCGTTCACTGCTGCTGCCAGCAGGGGCTTTGTGCCATGGGGCTGCATGTGGCAGGGGGCCCACATGTACACCCCACAAACCCCACACCCACCCCATATAAGAGAAAGATTTTATTTTGAACTATTATGCAATCACCTCTATATACATTACACAAACACACACATCAGGACAAAAGTATTTTTTGAAATAAAATTAAAGTACGTTATATTTTTAGTATAAGATGTTTTTTTTCCCAGATCCAAGATGGCAACCCCCACTCCCAAAAGGAGTACTTCTGGGGGAAGGGGGGGGGAGGGGAGGGGAGGGGAGGGGCAAGGGGGACTTCCAGTGGCAAAGTCAGGGGTTAGGGGCAGGACTTCTGGCCCCGAGATGGTGACCAGGGGGTGGGACACCCATCAAGAGGTTGGGCTACTCTTGCAGCCCTCAACAGCTTACCAAAGCTTGTTAAGCAGCCCTCCAGCCAAAAAAAAGCCCACCCCAGAGCTAGAAAGATGCTGATACTACTCACCACCTCAAGCAACTGGTACTAAGTCATAAAGCTATTGGGTGTAAGGTCCAAGATAAACATTTCCACATAGCAGGATTGGCATGATTCCAGCTAGGGCCGGAAGACTACTATAAGCCTACTTTCAGAGATGCTTACAAGTGGTCATGACCTTGAGTTCATTTCAGTTCCTCTGGCACTTCTGAAAACTGAAATTATTAACACAGAGTCTGAAAGAATTTCAAGTTCAGTTCAATTCCTACCTTCTTTTATTCCCCTTTATTTCAGCTGGACACAGCATTTTCCTCTCCCTGTCCTACAGGACAGCAGACTCTTAAACAGCTACTGCTGTTTGTGGCAGATGTGACTGCATTTTCATGGGCAACAGTTTGAACCCAAGAGGTACCAAGACCTTGTGGTCCCAATAACCCCAATCCAACAATCAGGCTTTAATTGTTCATCAAATACAGTAAAAGCTCTGTTACCTAGCATCCCCTGGGAATGGGGGATGCGGGTTAATCAAATATGCCACTTAGTCAGATGTGCACCACCTGGTGCACTCCCCGGCATCAGTGGGCCAAGGGACAGGGAGGGAGGCCCTGCGCAGGCTGCTTTGCCCCGGGCTGTGGGCCGAAGAAGTGACAAAGAAAAGTTCAGCTTGCAGCGGCAAAACCGGAAGTCTCCTGGAAGTGGTACCTCCGGTCTCACTTTTGCCACGTCCCTCAGATGCTGGTTAGTAGAGTTTTCTGGCTAATAAAATGCCAGTTAACACAGCTTTTTCTGCACTTACAAATATAGATCCAATTCAGAAGAGGTTTGAACACTGACTGCTGCCTTTGGCTACTGTTCAGTTCTATAAAGCTAAACTATTTCTAGTAGTACTATGACATCTTCATAGTATGGAGGCCCCCAGTTTCATTTAAATATAGTTTGATTTTTTATTTGTATTGCTCCAACATCCAACTTGTAGTTCTAATTGGAGAGGGAGGTGGAGGAGAACAAGAGGACAAAGATGCACAGGAACTGGCAGACAAGGGGCCTAAAACTGTTTTAAATAATGTAGCCAGCTTCCCAAGTGAATCAGTGTTCCTTTGATGTCAGTCATGAAATATTTAGCTTTACAGGATCCCTTATCTTTTGATCTAAAGAACAGCATCCCCTGCACATACATCTTGAGTCTGTTAATAAAAGTAGATTTAGTTGAACATTTGGCTGCCAGGATAGCCACATGAAAGAGCCAAGGATCAGTTTGATAGAACCTTCAGAATATGCTGCTCAGAAAACGAAGAAGCGGATTTCCTATAGTTAATGGAAAGTACAGTGGACAGACATCCTATCACAATCAGCGAGGCTGGCAGAAAGCCATGAAAGTACCCAAAAGCATCTTCATATCAATAGAATGAATTGTGCAAGACAACTAAGCTATCCACCAAAAATGGCCATAAACTGTAAATGCCTCATTTGTGTCAAGTGCTTTACTCTGTCAGTCAGACTAGGGACCTACCCAAATCACAGCAGAAATTCACAGGGCAGCAGCACCTTTAATCTGGCTCTTTTCACCGCACACCCCCCTCCCCCACTACAGAGTGGCTGAGCAGCAATTAGTGCTGCAGCTTTTGCCTCAGCCACTAAATGATGGTGTCAGGCAGCAAAAAGAACAAGATTTAAGGTGCTGTGAACTTCAACGAGGATTTAGGTAGGTCCCTATCAACGGACAAGCTGTTCAGTGACAATAGGAAGGTCCCAAAAAGATTATGATCTTAATAAATCATCTGTTTACATCCTCCTACACCCACAGAGAATCTCTAGTGTGTGGCAGTGCTATATGCATATCTGCTGGCACTGTCTGACCTAGAGCTGCTCTGAGTAGGGTTTGAAGAAGATTATCATGACACAAGCAAGTCTTCTCTAGAGCTCCTAACACTGTTACCATCAGCAGCAATAGAAGGTATTTCAAAGAAGAGTCTAAACAGCCTTAGTTAGAGACAAAACAAAGCCCTGAAAAGTAAGAACACTCTTCACTAGCATCATGGTTAGAACACTGATCTTCAACCTCTGGATAACAGACGGACCTGAATTTGATGTCTGGCTGCAAGGCGTATGTTTTGGTTACATTCCAAGGCAATATTCAAAATAGCAGCTTTCTTTGTCAAGGTGAGCTATAAACCATGCACCAGATGGACAAATGGAAGTCAGCACCATGATAAGCTTGACCCTTTGGCTCTCAGACACAGCAAAGCAGACATCCTCACCATCAACACAACACCCTTCATTCTCAGGCTATCTGTACATGAAGGAGCATGTGGCAGGACTGAAAACTGCTATTATTTACACAGGATTCATCCACCCCCACTAAGAAAGTTTAGCACAAGAACAGGGCTTCGGGACTGAATGGCTTCTAGGACTGTAGGCAGTAGCAACTTTTCCAGAGAGAGAGAAAGTCAACATCTATAAGCCTGAAGTCAAGGCTATATACAATAAATTAGGAGTGCATCAAAAAAGATTTTCTTGGCTGGTACCAATAGCCAATTATTCACCAGGCATATCAGCTGATACTGATCCAACAGCCGACTTACAGGAGCACAGCCAGGCTGTGTGGAGAGCAGCACCCTGGAGGCTAATCTGTGGAGGGGAAAGGGCATAGGGGGGCAGATCGAAGCCCCCACGGTGAGGGAGAGAGTGGGGTAGTGGCAGGGAATGGGACAGAAATACAGGCAGCTCATCCAGAGGATCAGTGTCCCAGCACTTAAAAATAGCAGTGGGGGTGCTTGAACTAAAGCTCGTCAAATGAGCTTTAGTTCAAGTGCTACCACCACCATTTTTAAGCACAGGGATGATATTAGGAGCAGAGCCAAGCAAGCTGAGGGCAGATGCAGACCACCCACTGTGAGCTCAGGGCTTTCCACCCTGCTGCCTTTGCCCTGGGAGCTGTGCGCTGCCTGAGCCATGTCCCCTGCCCACCCAGCAGCAAGAGGCACAACTCACCACCCCCACTGCTGCTGGATGGGCAGGGGATGTGCAGCCAACATGCAGCTCCCTGGGCAAAGGCAGCAGTGTGGGAAGCCCCAAGCCCACAGCAGGCAACCTGCCTCTGCCCCATGCATAAGTCTGGGGGAAGAATATGCCCCCCACAAACCTCTCCCAGAGGGGCACACAGCAGCAGGGAGCCACCCCCACCCCTTGGATGAGCTGCCTGTGGCTCTGTCCCACTCTCCGCCCCAGCCCAAGTCCCATTCACCATCCTGGCTGGGCAGCATCCCAGCCCTTCCCTCACTGTGGGGGCCTCCATCTGCCCCACCCCCATACCCCTTCCCCTCTACAGACTTACCTGCAGGTCACTACCTCCTATGCTGCCCAGTTATGCTCTTGGTCACCTGCCCCCAGCCAAAAGGTGTATTTTATTTATCAGTACTTCTACGCAGCTAAATTTATTTTGCTCTGGTTATATTTTAGGTTTCTCTTGGCTTGTGACCTCTGATTGCCAAATAGTGTTGCACATCTTGTGTTACCGGTTGCACTTCCAATTCAAAGAACTGCTTTCCTCTCAATGTGAGGACCATCATGTGGATGGAGTAACTACAAGGGTCACAAGTTGTTTCCACGGAACTATTGCCTTCAGCCAACACAGTGGCACTACCAAGAGAAGACTCAATTAATGCCATAGTACAAATGATTTTTCACATCATGCAGTTCAGTGAACAGCCACATAGTAACAGTATCTTGCAAGTAAGTCATGCTGATTTGTTATCTCAGCCAATATCGCCCTTCATCTTGTAACAAACTCCAGGCTGTTTACCTTCAAATCATTAATATTAAGAATTTCATTCTGCCACTGAGGCTCTGCAACGCAGCAGCCTGGCATGAGAAAGACCTTGCAGCACCTGCTCTCAGCCTAGTAGGCTCCACAAGGAGGAGAAGCACGGAGGTTGATGGCTTCATAAAATTAATGATTCATGTCACTGACTTCATTTGATGGTGGGGAAGTGAAACATCTCTCCTTGCAATTCAGCTTTCACTGCTCTTATGCACAAGGGGGAACCCCCCCCCCACACACTTACCAGCCAATTTTATACACCCACACAAAACCAAATCCTGACAAGAGCTGCAAGAATGTGTTAGTTATCACCACGGGAAGGAGGAGAGAGTTACAGCAGGAACACATGGGAAGCCGACAGCAAACCTACAGGTCTACCTGGGCTGCTCGATCCCGCTTGTAGAAGCGGGCATGAATTCGAAGCCTGGGGGGCTGCTGCGCTCTGTACAAGAGATCAGGTTTAGAGTTTCAAAACGCTGCTTCCCAAGAAGTGAAGGGCTTGTAGGCTGCTTGCAGGTCAGCTTGAAGTTTCAGTTACAGATATCAGGCCAGTGTGGCCTTGCAGGGAAAAACAGTCGCGCATTATACACAAGGCCTTGCATTCCAAAAGCTTGTCTAGCTTAACCCACCTCCCTAGCAGGTCCAAGAAGAGACACTGCCCTAAGAAGCCCTTGCCGCTCACATAATTTCTGGACTATCGCAGCTACAACACTGCTCTTATGCCACCACCCCCCCCACACACACAGGAGTGCCAGCAGCACGGGACATGCAGATAGCACAGTACTCTGCTCGCTGGGGACGGTTACTGGCTGTGCCAAGGGCCTCGAACAGTGAGACCAAGCTCTCTTCTGAAGAGAGGAGTGTAAGGAGCAGGCAAGAGACGCCAGGGAGCGTGCAGGTGCAACAGGGTGGGGGAGCTGGGAAGCTGGACCCTGCCCGTATCAGCCACAGGCGAGGTGACCGCAGCTCCCCAAGGAGACAGCCCGAGCCCGACCCCCGGCCACAGACACGAGAGCAGCGATTCCGAGCCGGGGCCGCGCAGCCCTGGGAGCCCCGAGAGCCTCTCGCGGGTGGGTGCCCGCAGCGCCACCCCCGGGCGCGGGGCGAGCCTGAGGCACGAGGCGCCCCCCGGGGGCCGGGGCTTCCCGCGCGCCCAGGCGTCGCGTCCCGTCCCGCTCCCGGCGCTTCCTGCCCAGGCGCCGCAGCCCGAGCCCGAGCGACTCCAGCCCCGCCGCCCGCACGAGCCACAACAACAGCTCCGCTCCTACCCGGCGGCCCCACCGCTGCTGCTCCACCCGCGGCCGCCACTGCCCCCGGCCCAGCGGAAGTGAGGGCGCGCAGCGGAAGTGCTTCCGGGTCACGCGCGGGAGGTGGGTCTTGTGCGCGGGAGTGGGCGTGTCCCGCGTCCCGGGCCGCGCTCTGCCCGCGGGCCGGAGGCTGCGCAGAGCCGCCACGTGCGGCGCCAGCTGCACGGCGCGGGGGCCGCGGCAGGGGTACTGCAGACCCATGCCCCAGTGCCAGGGCACCATAGACCCGCTCCCGAGCTGTAGGTGGGGCGCGGAGGACGGGTGGCAGAACGGACTGCCCGACCCACGGACAGGCCCCACGTGCATGTGGCCTGCGGCTGGGTAGAGACTGCGCACCGCTGCTCTACTTCCAAATAAAAACCTACAATCCTCCATTGCTGTTGGTGCAGCCCAGTAAGGGAGGAGACTTTGAAGACAGGGATATGAGGTATTTAGTAAGGAGTAAATGAACGTTAGGCTAGAGTCCTGTGTCCGGTTTCGGGGGCCCCACTACAGAAAGGTTGTGGACAAATTGGAGAGACCCCAGCAGAGGACAGTGATAATGGTTCGGGAGCTGGGGGGCATGACTTCTGAGGAGAGGCTGAGGGAGCTGGGCTTATTTAGTTTAGAGAAGAGGAGACTAAGAGGGGATTTACTAGCAGCCTTCAACTACCTGAAATGGGGTTTGCAAGCAGATGGAGCTGGACCGTTCTCCGTGGTGGCTGATGACAGCACAAGGAGCAACGGTCTCAAGTTGCCACTGTCACAATCCAAAGTTGTGACTTCTTGTTTGTGTGTGCGCTTTGGCACTGCTAAATTATTTCTCGCCAAATTTGTCACTTTCTTTGCACGGTAAAGCTCTCTGCTGCTAGAGAGAGCTCTGGTGCAATGGGGGATTTCCCGCCAAATTACAGCTTCTTTGCAGTATGCATCTCTTTTGCATCGTAGTGATGCTCGCTGCAAAGAAGTTCCCACCATCTGTATTAGGGTCTACACCATGTTATTGGCCAACTCCTAATTTAGGCACACGTGGCAGCTAGCGATTGGCTTGCTAGCCGTACATAAGGCTTGTGTGGTTTCCACCCAAGTTGGAAGACTCCAATAACACCGGAGGAGGGAGGAGAGAGAGATATTCTGTGTGGAGATCTCCAAGCGCTGTGGACCCTCGCGGACCCGGCGCGCCTCCCCTAAGCAGGCAGAGAGAGGTAACAGAACCGAGCCTACGGAGCTTTCGCTTCTCACCTCTCCCCGTCGCCGAGCGCAATCCTAGACGTATCCCTTTCCTATAATTTCGGACCCCGCGGAGCCTAGCAAACTCCGGGGAAAACGTATCAGACCCGCGGAGCCTGAATACCTCCGGGGAAACTTCGAACCCAACTTAACCGGACCCGCGGAGCTTCAGCAACTCCGGGGAATAGACACCGGACCGAGCTCAATTTTCGCACCCACGGAGTCTTAACAGCTCCGGGGGCCTGGGAACCGAATAACAAAATCCGCGGAGCCTAGCAAACTCCGTGGGAGCAATCGTTTTGTCAGAGTCCTCCAATGAGGGTTCAAGCGGGAGCTGTGCCTGGAAATTTGTCCAGCCTACACCGATATCATCTTTGGGTATAAGTAAACAATCTTTTCAATCAACCGTTACGCCTCCGTGACTAATTCTAACTCGTGTGCACAAAATCATCCCGCGGTTTCTCCCACCCCGCGTGTCCGGGCTGACGGCCACAGCCCGCGTGTACCGGAGACGGGTCTGGTACGACCCCGGTTCGCCCCCGGCTTGCCCATGGCGGCCAGAATGGGATCGGAATCACCGCCGCGCATGGCGACGAGGGCGGGCTCGGGGCCCGGCCCGCACAGCCACAAGGGAAGTTTAGGTTAGATATTAGGAGAAACTTTCTCACATGGAGGGTAATAAAGCACTGGAACAGGTTACCCAGAGAGCTTGTGGACTCCCCATCCTTGGGGGTTTTTAAGACCTGGTTAAACAAGGCTTTGGCTGGGATGATCTAGGTGGGGATGGTCCTGCTTGGAGCAGGGGGTTGGACTAGATAGGATCTCCTGAGGTCCCTTCCAGCCCTCCTTGTCTGTGATTCTATGACTTTACTCTCTAGCAGAAGAGAAGTGGAGACATGATGCAGAAGCTTATACCAGTGTAAGTCACACTGGCATAGTTGCCCTGCAGAAAGTCAGGAGCATCTTCTAGACACCTGCATAAACTGATAGACCAATTCGGTGGTGCTCAACTTTCTAGCCCCTCAGGCTGGATCACACGGACAAGTTTGGTCTATGGGGCTCTCCACAAACCCAGAAGTTTGGTGGCAGGGAAATGGCAGCAATGTTAATTGATACAGCTCTGGAAGCCACCAGTAATGCTGCCACTGCTCCTGCTGTTCAATTTCCAGACCCGTGGGGAGCCCCATGGGTCAGATGACATGGTCCCATGGGCCAAAGGTTGAGCACCACTGGACTAGTTTTATGTCCGCTCCTCTAGTTAGTTTCATCCCAGGGCAGTCTTTTGGTCAAAGACCTTTTAGTTCCCCTTCTCCCTAGCAGCTGGGCACTGCAACAGCTCCTACCATGGGTGGCTAGCCTGGAAGAGCTGGTCCTGTGTCTTCTTGCTATGCAGTAAATTCCAGAATATATCACTCTCATGTTGTGTTGTGCTTGTGCCCTCAACAAATAAGAAATTAACTACAGATAACTGAGCCATAGACTTGCTGCCCCAGCATTTCCACCCATGGCTTGGAAGCACAGTCAAGAACACAAGAACATGAGAATTGCTATTTTCTGGGTCAGACGTATGGTCCAGTTTACCCAACTCCTGGGTCACACAAGGGCAGAGTATGGATGCTGAATGGGAGAGTGACCTGGGTGTGGCCAGGGTATTTTTCCACTGTTCCTCTCTCACTTGCAGCCTCCAGCATTTAAAGTCTAAGAAGTTCTGATTCAGAGGCTGTAGCCCTGACTCCTGTTTGTGCTCAACAACTATGGATGTGCCTTTCCTCCAAGAATCTAACCAATCTACTTCTGAATCTGTCTAAACTGTCAGCTTCCACAACACCTTGTGGCAAGAAGTTCCACACTAATTACAAGCTGTGTGAAAAATAATGTATTTTTGTTAGTTTTAAACTTAGTAGCAACTCATTTCATTTTGTGACCCCTAGTTCCTGTATTGTGAGGAGTGGCTGCGGCTACACAAGATGCTGACTGTACAGTAGCCTCATGCTACAGCGCAGTAGCATTGCATGGTAACAACCATGATGCAACCCTACTGCCCAGTATTATTAAGCTACTGCACAGTAGTTTCACGAAAAAGCTGCTCTTTGGTGCTACTGTGCAGTAACTCAGGTTACTGTGCAGTCAGCATCTTGTGTAGACATGGCCAGTAAATAATAAATCCTTATTTACTTTCCCTTCACTGTTTAGCATTTTGTAAACCTTTATCATGGGCCCCCTTCCTCCCAAGTGTCTTTTCTAAACTGAGTAGGCTTCGAAGTTGTTAAAACCTATAGGTACTTGGGTGTGATGTTTACAGCTTTTCCATCATGGAAACACTACATTCAGTCGGTTAAAACTAAGGCAGCCCAACTGGCAGTGGCCATAAAGAAATTTTATGAAACCACAGCAGGACAATCAGTCCAAGCTCCCATATTAGCACATAAAGCCAAAGTTGCGTCTCAGATCCTGTATGGTGCTGAAGAATGGGGCTATGCTGCCAGTAATGATGTGGATATACCTCAGAATAAGTTTCTCAGGGCTCTTATGGGTCTTCCTCCTCCAACTTCCACATCTGTCCTGAGATTAGAGATGGGATTAGATTCCATTTTAACTAATATTATTATTAGAATGGCGGGATTCTAGTTTAAAATCCTGCCTCTTCTACCGCCTTGCCTGCTCAAATTGTACTATATAGAAGACATCAAAAATCTCCCTTCACTTCAGTCTCCCGGCTAGCTGTTCTCTCTCGCACTTTTGCATTTTCTGGGAGAGGACATTATGTCAAAGACAATGAAAGACTCTTCTCCCCCAGAGAAAAGGCCTGGGTTTTCCAGACGCTCCGAGATAGTGCCAGGCAGAATGATTTTGCAGCGGCCAGGGCTATCTGCATCACCCCTCTATGTATTCTTTGGAAATTAGATTGGGGGGAAGAAAGTTATTTATAGCTGCATCTCAAAAATAAATGGTGAGCCTCTTTGACTAGACTCAGGACTGAACAGATGCCCACAGCTATTTTGGCTGGATGTAGACTTTTCATTCCAGGGGCTAAAAGATGTTGCCCAGCCTATCCAGGAATTTTGGAAGATGCTATTCGTTATGTCTTGGAATGTCTGCTATATAACGACATAAGGGGAAAGTATTTATCACCGTTCTTGCAGAAATTGACATCTTAAATAGAAATGAATATGGCTCCTCCAGCAAACAGATCCATATTTAGTAAACCATCTTGGAATTTTTGCTTACAAGGCTGAAGCGATAAGAATTACACATCCTTTACTGTTGATATGACTGATAAACTTTATCACTATATTTGTTTTTACTGTGTTAATTCCGGACCTATGCACAACATTTTTATAGATTCATGATCTGATTTATCACCATATTTGTACTTGATTATGTTAATTCTAGGAGTAGGGATAATGCTGTTATAATGGTTGGCACTATTTTATTATTATACTTGCATTTCTGTTATTTTTATTTAAATTTATATTACGGCTGTATGTCTGTTATGTTGTTTTCAGGAGCATGGCTTTCAGCCAGAATCCTTAATAAATTGAATTTAATTGAAACTGAGTAAGCCTTACCTCTTTAGTGTCTCCTCACATGTAATCCCTCCATATCACTAATTACGAGTAAGGGTAGTGGTATGGAGGGATTCTTACACTAAGAAGAGTAAGGGAAGCAACCGGGGGTCACTGGGAGACTGTGGGACAGTGATCTAGAGCAGTGGTGCTAATCTCTCTGGCCCCATGGACCAGATGAGTGGCACAGGTTTGGTTTACAGGTGTTAATCAGCATGTCAGTGCAACCCCATGCACCACACGACCAGGCACAGGCATGATCCAGCATGCAGGCCTGTCATCCTGACCGCAGGAGTCCCAAAGGACCTGGAAGTCTGGTGGAAAGGAACGATGGTAGCATTAACTGACACAGCTCTGGGAGCAATTAGCACTGCCACCCACCACTCTGCCACCGTCAAATTTTTAATTCGTGGCAAGCCCTTCCAACTGGATGACACAGCTCGGTGGGCCAGAGATTGCACCACTGACCTAAAGCTAAAGACCATGGTGGAGGTGGGTCATTAGGTAGGCAGGAAGCTGGAGAAGGGCAAGAGGCTCATAGGATCTGTAAGGAGTCAAAAGGACAGGATGAAACACAAGGGCGCAAAGACAGCCTGGAGGGTGGGACTGGCAGAACATTGGCAGCACAAGTAGAGTTCAAGGTCAGAGGCTGAGGCAAAGAGGGCTGGGCAGTCAGGGGCCACAAAAGAATTAACATGGAGGCAATTTAGTGGGAGTAGAGATAGCTGAGAGGTAGGGGAGACAGCTCAGCTAAGAGTTCTTTATTACCAAGATACTTAGTGCATATGTGTGTTTTTGTGGGGAGGATAGGAGTGGCTTTAAATGCAGACTGCTCTGGTCTTTCTGAGAGAGAAATACAGTACACTCAGTATATGCCTAGGACAGGGCTTCGCAGTATAATTGAAGTTTAATGCCCATGTTGTCCAAATCCTGTCCTTATTCATCATACTCTGTTCCTGATCACTTGCTGCTTGTTCTTTAGCAAGTCGCTGTTCCTGCCATCGCTCATCTCTTCATATTTCCTCATCACCTTCTGAGAGAAACTCTTCTCATGAGTCCAGCTTTCCTGGGCTCTTCTGCATGACATACTCTGTTTTGAGTTTTCCAAGGTTACTGTCACATTGGTACCTAACCCAACCCCTATGTTGAAGCAGAAAGCTCCCAGTTTAATTTTCTCCTCTCTCCTGCTTGCTGGACTGACTCTCCTCTCTGTGCTTGCACTTTGCTTTGTCTGTCTCCATGTCTAGATTTACTTCATGATTATTGGTGTATTTGATACTCCTGTGTTTGATAAGAGACTTGCATATTCCATAGTATAAGACAGTTTGTTAGGGCAGAGGGCTTGAGGGGCAGCCTGTTAATGTGAAGTTTGGCTTAATCTTTGGTGTGAAGTTTGCTAAAGGTGTGTTATGTTTCCATTTGTATTCAGGTTTTGATCTGACATTCAGCAGGGGAAGTTAGTTGGCTGCATTTGTTGAAGTTGCACCAAGTTTGTGCTGCTTTTTTACATGCTGTGTCGAAGAAGGGAATCACCCCAGTTTTGCTCTGGTATGAGTTTGGAAATACAGCTGAGACCTTTGTGTGTCAGGGTTGGTGTGTGTTGAGAACTATGCTTCTAAAATGCTCCCTTCTTTCAGACCCTGTTTTAGGGAATCCAGGATTGTGGCCTTCTGTAGGCTGACCTGCTGAGATCAGATTTAGCATGCTTCTAGTGAGGGAACATTTCTTAGAAGACCACCTTGTGTGTCCTCATATGACTGGGACACCTGCATAGAGCAAGTTATGAGGATATTGTTGCTGCATAAGATAGGCAGCTACATCTCTGAGCTGACTGGAGAGAGGTAAAAGGTGAGAACTGGAGGTGGGAGAAAAGGCCTGAAGCAGGAGGGTAAATACTAGCATGGACACAGGTGGGAATGCAAGCATGCAGCCCAGGAAAGCCAGGTACCAATTCCTGAGTAGGGTGGGCACATATCCATGCCAACACTTGTCAGAGATGCTGCAGTACAGCATGGTGCTTTTGGAGGGCAAAATTCCATATCAAATGTATTCTGTGCTAACGGCCCTAAGTGCCACAGGGCACGTGGCTGGTGCTGTTTGACACTATTTTTTACTTTGAGTGGCCACGGGGAGGTTTTTTGTTTTAATGACAAGCCTCTTTTTCAGCTATCCCCTGCTAAGCAGATTACACAGGTCTCCCACCTACTTAGGTCACTGCTGATAGTGGGTGAGAGGGCAGGTTGTGCCGGGAAAGGATGGGGGTTGCCAAAGGCAGTGGAGCACCAGGGCAGCCAGTTTGCATGCCCACTTCTAGCCAAGCATGGAGCACTTGCTGCTCTTCCAGCCGCTGCAGAGTGAGGCTGGCAGGTTTGCTGCAGTGCGATGGAAGGGAGAACAGCTGAGGCAGCTTCTGCTGTTATTTTGTTAGCATATGTCTGCTCCCTCAGAATGTTTCACCAACCTCCTTGCCCTCCAGTAGGGATGCTAAGGCCTGTGGGAGGTCAGTTATTGTAACTGTCAGGTCTCTCTGAGCTTGCTGTTTTCCTCCCCTTTTCACCGCTCCACCTGGAGATCCATGAACGCTGAGGAACAATAAAGGAGAAGCTGCACAAGAACACTGGGAGGAGGCTGCAGGTGTTAAAGGACTTCAGATCTTAGAGAGAGAGGAGGGAAGATTCAGCAAAGTTATCTACCATTACATCGTCTCATCACCACAAGTCCCAATTGTTTTATCATTTATCATCCCTGGGTCTGGTACTGTCCTGTCTTGCATTCAGTATTAACGTCTTCATTAATGATTTGGATGATGGAATCGATTGCTTGCACACTTAGCAAATTTGCAGACAACACCAAGTTTGGTGATCATTTGGTGAATACTCTGGAGGGCAGGGCTAGAATCCTGGATAGACTGGAGGAATGGCCCACAATCAATCAGATAAGATTCAGCTAGAAGTGCAAAGTCCTGTACCTGGGATGGAATAACTGCATGCACAAATACAGACTGGGGAATGACTGGCTGGGCTACAGTACTTGCAGAGAAGGATCTGGGGGTTATGGTGGACCATAAGCTAAATACGAGCCAACAGTGTGCTCTTGTTGCAAAAAAAAAGACAATAGCATCCTGGGTTGTGTTAACAGGAGTGTTCCTTGCAAATCAAGGAAAGTGATTTTTCTGCTCTATTCAACACTGGTGAAGCCTCACCTGGAGTACTGTGTCCAGTTTCTCCCTTGAAGAAGGATGTGGACAGTCTGGAAAGAGTCCAGCACAGAGCAACAAAAATGATCAGGGCCTGGGAGATGAGACCTATGAGGAAAGGCTAAAAGAGCTAGGGTTATTTAGTTTGAAGAAGAGAAGGCTGCAGGGGGATTTGATAACAGTTTTCAAATACCTGCAGGGTGATTATAGAAAGGATGGAGATGGGCTTTTTTTCTGTGGCCCTAAGGGACAGGACTAGAAGCAATGGCCTCAAACTGCAGTAGGGGAAATTTATGTTGGAGATTAGGGGGGACTTCCTGACCATGAGGGTAATCAATCATTGAACAGGCTGCATAGAGAAGTTGTGGAATCTCCATGCCTGGGAACTTTCAAAAGCAGGTTGGCTTTGGCTGGAATGGTTTAATCAAGGAAGATCCTGCTTTGACTTAGATGACCTTGTGTGGTCTCTTGCAGCCCTACTTTCCTATAATCTTGTGATCCTTACAATGGCCCAAGCTGCAAAATGCACAGCAGGAGCATGCAAGGGGTGTTAGGAGTCCTGACCTGCACTGGAGCATGTTGTCAACAGGTATGGAACATTAACCTCTAAAATTAGGGGAGCTTGATGGGATGATGGCAAAATC
This sequence comes from Alligator mississippiensis, assembly GCF_030867095.1. Classification (NCBI taxonomy): domain Eukaryota; kingdom Metazoa; phylum Chordata; order Crocodylia; family Alligatoridae; genus Alligator; species Alligator mississippiensis. The sequence goes on from NC_081833.1 coordinate 26,540,367, forward strand.
ATGTTGAGATGGAATTGAAAACATAAAACAGCCTAGTAATCAGAGTGATGTGACCTTAAAATCCAGCATCTAGGAAACTGTCTGGAACAGAAAGATGTTGGTTCAATCAGTACCAACACATTCAAGTCCAGTTAACAATGGCACGCTGTAGTTCTGAATTATTGGAAAAAGGAATAAGGGGAGAAATGGATCCCCACATCACATGTCAGTTCAGCCTCTGGCAGGCAGGTGTGCACATCCTAAACACCTATAAAATAGTCACCAACCAAGCCTACTGTGGGCTGCCCCAGCACAGAAACCACAGGGTCTGAACTCCCATTTCCCTTCTACTGACAGAATTGTCAAGCTCAGGGTTGAGTGTCCCCAGCGGAGCAGTCTGTGAATTTTGCCTTGCTGCTGACTGTACTGTATCTAATCTATGCAAAATCAAAGATCTTAAATTGCGAGGATTGTCAAACCAGTCCCTTTCACCAGCAGAAATAGCACAAGAAACCAGAATTGTTTTTAGCAGCATTGGCCATCCATCCATTTTCGATAAGCAGTTCTCCCAGCCAGTCAGTTCAGCTCACCCCAGCCTAAACATGCAGTTCCTTCCAAGGCCAAGCTTACTCCTGGTGTACATCCACCTACTCTAATATACCCCAGGAAGGAATTCAGTACCATGAGCATCATTTCAGCCATTCCCCATGGGCAGGCTGTGAAATACTGTTATTTGCTTTAGTTCTGTGATTCTCAATCAGGCTGTGCATCCTGAGGTGCCTTGAGATTGTTTCAAGACTGCCACAGGGTACCACACAATGTTAGCATTGTGAGGTGTACAAACATGATTCACAAGACAAACTCCAGAGATCTCAAGTAGGAATCCGTAGTGTTAAAAATGGTTTGACCTGTCAGGGGCTTTCTGAGTTCTTTGCAGCAAAATCATTACTCTATTATTTTTCCAGAGTCAAAAGATTAGTGAAAGCTCAGAGTTGGCATTTTCCAAGGGGAGCCTGGAGTCTAACAAGAGTTGCCTTGAGTCTGAATAGGTTGAGAACCACTGCTTTAGCTGCTAGGGGAGAGTGAGTGACGCTAGGCGCATCCACACATTGCCCTATGGCGATGGAGCTATGCACTACATCACCGTGTGGCACGCTACGTTGATCTAGCAATCGTATGTCTACACATGATTGCCAGCTACACTGCTGTAGCAGCGTGCTCCCTGGCTATAGCGAGCCACTACAGCGATGTAGCCAGTAAATCTAAGCGTGCACTGCCCCCACGCCACAGTACAGGCGGTTACTGTGCCATATTTTAGTACTTCTGCATACTGTGCCGTATTTTAGTACTTCTGCATCACCATAAGGTGAAGTATAGACATGCCCACTGAAAAGTGAGCTCCAGCCCTCCTGTATGCCCAGCATCGAGCTTGCCCCGGCAGTCATTACAGTGCCCTCACATCTCCATTTCAGCACAGAAATCAGCTTGTTTGCTTTAAACACATACCCCAGTTTTGGAGGGCTAATTTTTGAGGGAAAGGTGTATGTAGTATGTGAGTAATTATGGTAAACAGCAAAACACCAAATGTGGTGGTTAGAATTACAGAGGCAACTGCCACCTGGCAAGCCCTACCACCTTCACCTCTGTCAGAGATTAGGGTCAGTCCTAATCTATGCTCTCTAGGTTCTTATCCTAGGACCAGCACTGGAACCATGCTCAACCAACTCTGGAAAAACAAATGCCCGTCCTCACTCCTAAATGGATGCACACCAGCTTATGTACTGTAAAACCTTTTTCCACCCCTATCACCTCTGTGTGCCTTTGTTTGCTTCCCAGGACTCTACTCCTAAAGAACACTGGGACTTTGGTATAGAGAAATGACACAATTACTACAGAGTACATTTGAGTCCAAATTTTACTCCACAGTAAATTTGGAGACAGCCATGGCCCCCCTTTGAGAAAGGGGTACAGCTTGGGGATGGCCCCACTGCATGTGAGACAGGGGAGTGGGTAGGAATGGGAGCGCATATGGCCAGAGAGGAAATGCTTTCATGGGCTGGGCAAGGGTGGTACTCTCCTCTATCAGGGGCTGAGGAAGGGAGTAGATGGGATGAGGTGGATTGCTTCTGAATGTTGTGGGGGGAGGAGGTCTTTATGGGGGCACTGGTAACGCGTAGGGGGTGCATGCAGGTGCATGTGCACCCCCTGAGATCAGCCGTGCACCCCCTGGAAGTGCCAGCCACGAAACCGGAAGTACACTTCCGGTTTTGCTGCTGGCTTGGCAATCAGCCACTGGGGGGATCACGCCCTGTCGGGGATCTGGTGCCTCCCCCAGACTCAGGAGGCACCAATCACCCATGTATGGGGGTGAGGGGAGTTTGTTCTTTTCTTTTATTCTGTTTTTTTAATTCTTTGTCTCCTTTATCGTAGGATGTCTTGAGCCTTTTTGGGAAGGTTGGCATGTAAATCTAATAAATACGACTTGAGCGCAAGTAGATGTGACCAGCTCTCTCATGCTAGCTACATATACTGGTCCTATTAAAAGACTTGACCTCCTGTCAAGGAGGGGCTGTTTGCATACATAGTGGAAAGGCTATTCTGGGATGAAACTGCCTGAGAACAGACACAGACACAGGCACACAGCTGAAACCATGGTGTAGTTACTCCAGCTGTTTTGAAGTGTAGCTTTACCTCAGGTTGGAGTGACCTATGTAAGGTGATGCTTCATGTCTCCACCCCACTTTTACTATGCACTAAAGTTAATTTGTAGTAAATGTATTGTAGTAAATGTGTTGTATGTCTGAACCCTGCTGGGCTATTCAGGGAGTAATCACAGGTAGAAGCGATGATCCCAGGAAAAACAGTTGGGGGCACCGCTTGTGCATGGGATACTGTGATGGGTACAGGGCAACCAGTGAATGAAGGAGCAAACGTTTTCTTCCTCACACGGGCCAGGGGCTGAAACACCCTTAGAAGGATCTCATGGCACCCCAGGGTGCTGTAGGACCCTGATTGAAAATCACTGTTGTGTCATGTGACCATGAATCAGAGCACTAGAGAGCTGTAGACGTAAGTCTTCATTTTATAGCCCAAATGTGGGATCAGTGCAAAGCACCTGGATTGACATCAGGTTATTTTAAGACACTTCACAGGTTAAATCTTTCCTCTTGGAGGACAGTGAACCACACCCTACAGTGCATGTCACCCTTCCCTCCCTGAAATACCACTCAACACCCCCGGGAAGAATTTCTTATTTACACATGCACACACACACAAACATAATTTATAAATTAAGGGTAGTTTAATACCAACAGCACCATTGATAACTATAAATCTGAAGCACTAAGTACAAAAGTAGGAACTGGCAGATCCATTTTGGCTGTTGGGTTAGGAAGAGAAGGGTTTGTTGGGGCTTGAGCATATAGGTTTCTTTTTGGGATCACACTGTCCGCTGCACTTTGGCTTTGCTTTCCCTTGCCAGCGTGTGCTGTGCTAGCCTCTTCTCTCCTCTGGCTGATGGCAGAAGACCCACTGGCTCATTCATTTCGCTCACAGGGAGGAGGTGGACATGAGCTGGTGGGGAGCCAGCTTCTAGGCTTGATATTGGGTGTTCTGTGTCCAGGTGCACCTCAACGGTCTCCAGCCTATCCAGCTGGCTGTCCCCAGAGTTGGGTAAGCTCTCTGGCGGGTCAATGAAGGACAGGACATCCCCAGCACTGATGTCTAACTGTGTGGGTGCCAATGTGTCCTGGGGAGCTGCCAGGCCACTGGACAAGGTGCTGTTTGGGGAGGAAAGGGCAGCATTGGCCAGCAGACTGTGGGCACTGGAGGTCATGGCATGTTCCTTAGATTCCAAGGCAGCACTGGCAGGAGGGCTGGACTTGCCATTCATCAGCCGACTGTTTCTTTGCACAAACTCCTTCCTCAGGGCTGCTACATGCATCTGCAGCAGCTCCCGGTGCTGCCACTCCATCTGCTCAACCTGAAGAAAAAGCCAACCAAGAGTCAAACAGAAAGGCAGGCCTCATTGCCTTTGAGGGATGCAGCTGTTTGCTGGATCTGTCACTGGGAGCTGACAAGGGAAGATTCCATCTTGCTATGGGTCCTGCATCAATACTGTACCAGCCATAAAGGAGGAAGTCAGGGCCTTTTGCAAACCATTTAAAGCAGGGGTGTCAAAGATATGGCCTACCATCTGGATCCAGCCCACAGAGCCATCTTATCCAGCCTGCAGGGCTCCTGGAGGGGCCAGGAATTCAGGGGTGAGGCAAGTGGGGGCAGGTTCGGCTCCCAAAATCTGGGTTATGGAGGCCAGTGAAGACACATTTCAGGGGTGGGAAGCTGAGTGATGGATATGTTAGTCCCTATGGTTCCCTGAGCTGACACAGCTCCACTCACCTGCTGCTTGCCCCACTACTGGAGGTGAATTTGGATCTGGACTGCAAGGAGCCCCAATCTGGATCCAGTCACAGGGCCCAGTGAATTCGATACCCCTGATTTAAAGGAATAAATCTGGCAAACCCAGAAATGCTTCCCTTACTGGTGTGGAACACAGCAGTTGTTTAACAGCTAAAAGCAACATTGAACAAACACTGAAGACAGAGTGTGAAACTGAAATCTGCATCTAGCTGACACAACAGGGAGAAATCTTGGGCAGTGAGGTACACCATAATCACCTGAGCTGGAACTGGTGCAAGGCCCTGGGTTAACATTCTCACCACTTTGCAAATGTCAGGGAACCACAATGCTGGGGCATTAGGACTAGCAGCGGCTGAAAGGGTGGCGGGGGAGAAACGGAAACAGCTACTGAGTCAGCAATCTCTTTTTCTGCAGTAACCTAGGTCATCCTTAAGCACTTTCCTGTATCGAGTCCTCCAACTTGTGAGATCAATCTGTAGTAGTGACAGGTATGACTTTGCCACTGCAGAAACAGACCCTGAGACCTTTCAAAGGTCCATCACACTGAAGAAAAACTGATGCAGAAAAACAGCATGTAGTATCTCTAAGCATGTAGTGTAGTGCTACTGTAGACCTGGAAACGGCCCTACTGGCCTAGCAGCTCCTATGCTGCTGTTGATAACCCAGGAAGAGCAAAGTGGTTACATGGTCCTGACTCCTCCTTCTGTCTTCCACACAATTCCACAAGCATCCAGGGTAGAGCCTGGAGGGCTGCAAAAAAAGCTGATAAATAGAAGGAGGGGCTCTTCCTAGGGCTGCTGTTGTATAAAAATAGAAGAACATCTTTATACAACAGCTGCTCCAGTCCCCAAAGATTTCTGGGGACAGGAGCAGCCAAAGAAGGTGCAGGCAGGCTGGCAGCCTGTCCTGAGGAAGAAGAAGCCAGGGTCTGAGAGGGAAGGGGAGAATGAAAATAACATCACCAGCATCAGGAGCTGAGGGATCAAAATAGCCTTCAGGAGGCACCTATGAGCTAAATTACTAACCCAGTCAGTTTGGCTTGTCATCTAACTTAGCTTTTAACCATGAATGCTGCTCGGTGCATTTCTCTCAGTTGGCTGGTCAGTTTAACTTCCTGGTTTCAAGCCCTAGTGCAGTGTGATTGACTTTGGGTCACAGAACCACAGGTAATTTGTAAATCCAAAAAATATTTCTGAGCCAAATTTTCTGCTGTTGTAAGCTGACATAGCCCCACTGAAAGCAATGGTACTGCTGGACTTCAAAGCAGGAGAAAAAAATGGTATTTGTTTAGAATACAAATCATGAACACAATCATATGTGTCTCCTTTAAACCCTACCTCTACAACAGAGCTGGCCAACACGTGGCCTGTGGGCTGCATCTGGCCTACAAGAGGTTACCCACCAACACACCCTGATATTGTTTCTGCTGCTGTGGTGATTGGTGGTCTCTAGCCTGATGCCCATATGGGCATCCAGGGGGCAGAGGGGCTTGGACGGTGGGTCAGGGGCTCTCACTGCTTCTGTGGCAGTGGTGGCAGGAGGTAAAGGGGGCCCTGTGTAATGTCACTGATGGTAAGGCAGCATGTGGCCTGTGTGGTGTGTAGGCCAGGGCCTGAGACTGGTATGGCATGCAGCGGCTGGCTGCTCAGAAGTTAGACAGCCCTGGTCTAGAATGGTTGGCTCAGGAATACTTGGCACTGCCCCTTTAACAATATTCCCTGGGGTTTAACCACCTTGAAAAAGTCTAATGGTAATACGTCTGGGTGAGCATTCCAAGGGGAGGGAGGGAGACCTACCATTTTGCTGACTTTCTTTTCCAAGTCATCCGAGGCCTGGTACCGTTTCAGCTCCTCTGCCATACGGATGTTAGCTTGAATGATGCTGGTGATCTGAAACAAAAGGAATGCCCACCAAAGAGGTGTCATACAAGAGGAGCCCTTGATTCCAAATCACAGTGAAGCCACGTTCAGCAGCAACCAATGCCTTCAAGATGAGCCACAGGTAAAGTGGGTCAAACACAATGCAGCAGACAGCCTGCTGGATGGAGAATGGTGTCATTCCTGTAGGTACTGGGACTGTAACAACCACTACTTCTGCTTTGCTATTGCAGTGCCATACAGCTCTGCACTGTGGGCTATGCAAAAGCTTCATTTCACACCAAGCTTCAGAGGTCACCTCTACATTATGCAGTATAAATCTGGAGGCTTGACAGTTTACTGGATTAACAAGATCACTATTCATCTCTGGAGACCTGGGTGCAAATTTTGACTCTGGTCTTAATATAAATGTGTTTGGTGATCTTGCTTTTGTCCCTCCATCCCACAGCACCACACAGTTCTTCGTAGCGCCAGTCCTTGTTTAGCAGAAGCCCTGAACAGTAACTGGCAAGGAGGGCTGCAGGTCAGGACTGAGGTAACTTGATGGGAAAGGAGCCTGAACACAATCTACTTGAGCTGCTGCCAGTGCTACCAACTACCTGTTATCATAAAAGCTGTATTTGCACCCAATAAAACTAGTGGATGAAAATCATGGTACAATCCAATGAAGCTCACAAGATCACAAGTTTGCTCAAGAAGTTTTCAAAGCCCTCTGCACTAAAGACAGCTGAGAATGGAGGCTAAAAGACACTTCTTATTCCTATCTATTGCAATGCTAGTTCACCTACTGCCCATTCCCTGAGTGCTGTCCTGAGTTTATGTTGGCTCTCCACACTATTTATATTCTGTGGCATTTGGATCCTGCATGCTTGCACCCAAAGCCACACCGTGGTGGAAACGGGAGTTAACAGATTACATGAATTAATGGTGAGAAACAGGACACTTTTTTTCTTTACATGCTATCTAGCCTCTCTTCCCACATGCCTGAGAGCTGCCTCTCTCTGCTGTCCCACTCTATCATTGGCAATAATCTGAGGGTTTGGAGCAAAAGAGGCATGGTGCAAAGTCACCAAAAAAAGGGTCACAAAAGAGAAATCAAGCTATATTTGTAAAACTTCCATTTCCCATCAGCCACATCCTTTCACACCCAGCTCAGCAATGTTATTGGGCAAGAGTGCACTGAAATAAGTGCTATGAAAGGGAGAAAGGGAAGCCACACTCCATGTGTCCCCACCTAGAGCAGCTGCTGTGAAGCCCTGTGTAGACTGGGCTGTAACAGAACAGGGGGCACCAAGGCCCACTGAAAATTACTTTAGCGAGAATTATTCCCCAGCCACCTCACCTTCCACTTCCTTCCCCTAAAAGCAGTGGCCGAGGTGCTTCAGGAATGGTGGGCCAAATTACCCAGCTCAGTCTGAGCTGGACTGGCCCCTTCAACTTGGCTGTCATCATTTCTCCCCGCTATCACTTCTCCCTGTCACCCAGTGGAGGTGGCTTTGCTCTGCTATCTGGACAAAACTTTCACCACTGCCGAAGCCCCCGCCCCCCAAAACCTCACAGGCTTGTGGGCTGGATAGAGTGCCTCCACAAGCCAGATCTGGCCCAGAGGCCATAGGTCACTGACCCCCAAACTATAGTGTTTCCAAAGCTAAGGCTTCCTCTCTGCAGTTCTAGGAGGCCTAGCCAGCCATGCTGGACAGCCAAGCTGCGTGCTCCACTCTACCTACATGTTCCTTCAGCTGCAGGATTTCTGCCCGGAGCCTGCATTCCATCTCCTTCTTCTCCTCCAGCAGCTGCTGGTTCTGCTGGTGCAGTTCAATGAGTTGTTTCTCTAGCAGGTTCTGATCCAGACTCTCACCAGACTATGCAGAGAGGGAGAAAGAGGCTCTAAGGTTAGCATGGGAAGGAAAGGGCAAGGGAATATGCACTGTAGATCATCCCAGACTTAAGGTGAGGGTCTGACTCCCTGCTCCTGAACTGGCTTGGGGAACCTGCATGGACTGCTTTGCAACCTATGGAAAGTGCAAACTAGAACAGTGTTTCTCAACCTTTTTTGTACCAGGACCCATTTGTAAACATCAATGGCCAGTCTTGACCCAGTACCCCTCATTTGCAACCCACTGCTCCCAGGCCCCAGACCCCAGTCTGTAGGACAGGAGGTGGGTGCGTGGGGCAAGGTGGGCTGTGTGTGGGATATGGGAGGCCCCAAGCAACCTCTCACAGGCTGGAACTCCTGACAACCTGCAAGGGAAAAGCTATGGTTTCCCATGTTTTTCTCCTTTAAAAGAGAATCGATTTTAAAGTTTGTTGATGCATTTTTATTTGTTTGCGACCCTTTCAAGTATTGTAACATTTCAAGATTGTAAAATTTCTCCCAGGTGGAAATAGGAGAAATTTTACAATCCATGTCTAACAAAGGGCATGTGCCCCCAAAAGCTTGCAAATAAAAACATTTTTTTGCAAGTATCTAGTTGGTCTAATAAAAGATATCACCTCCCCAAGAGTTCTGATTACTTTTGCCTACAGACCAACACAGCTATAACCTGTAACTCTGAGATGTGGCATAGAAGCATATAGCACACACAGGATCTTTCCTCAGTATTTCTGCTGAACAGGGCAAGGAGCTGGCTAGTGGTCTGCACTGACTGAAGAAAAAAGCAGGGAAGGGAAAAATCATCATTAAAAGACAAAAAGAGCCTATGACTGATCAAAGGTAATAATGAGCTCCAAGGAATCAAATGGTGCCCACTGCAGTTCCAAGAAGAGAGCTTAACAGGGTGTTAACAAAGCTAACAAAAGAAAAGGCCCCGAACACCCTTCACGCCCTGCCCTCCACACACATATGTGTGTGCGTGTGTGTGTCAAGAACAGGGGTGACAAATTACAACCCAAGGGTTTTTTTTTCTCTGAATATCAAGCACTTAAAACCAGAAGCTTAGAAGCATAGCCTGTGACCATCCCCTCAGGACTCATTGGAACAATAGTTGGCTGCTTTCATTAAATTTGCCTTGGAATCATAGACTTGGAAGAGGCCTCAAGAGCCATGTGGCCCAACCCCTTGCAAAGCTGCAGGATTCCTGTGGTCCCTGTAGCAGGGGCAATGCAGTGCAGCAGAGATTTCTGTCCCATGTGCCATAGCTCCTGTAGCAAAGCAGCTTCAGTCATACACACATTCAGAGGCTCATGTATCTCACCCCGCAGCCTGTACTTTTACTCTCCCCACATGCACTGGGTGTCCACTCTGAGTTTGACGCTACCTACTAAGCACCCTTAACCACAACTTCCCTACAGTACCACATGGGAAATCAAGAAACAAAGAAGCATTATGTGACTTGGCCATACAAGAAGCCTGTGGCTAAACAGGGAAGTAAACATATCTCCTAGCCCTCAAATGGATACCTTAACCACTGGGCCATCTGTCCTCCAAATAGCCTCCCTAAATCCCATTCCCTTCTTACCTGCCTAGACACGGAATTGGGTCCATCTTCAAAGATAATACTGCTACCGTCTCCATCAGGGTCCATCAACACTAGTGTCTGGTGGGCAGGTATGGATGAAGAGGACGTGCTGAGCCCCACAGTCTCCTCTGCTCCTAGTGCCATCCCACTGTTGAAACTACTGTCCTTTGAAAAGAGAAGATAGAGTGAAATGCTTCGGCATCAAGAGCAAGATCCTAGGTGTGTATTAGAGATACCTGTCTGCTCTGCAGCCTGCATCCCAGGGAGTCAGTACATGGCACACTGACCTAAAAAATGCCCCTTTCCTCTTCAGGGAAAGAGCCCAATCAGGCAAAAGTGATTATTGATCCCTTAGGCTCTGACATAACTATCAGCACAACCCCTCCCCATGAGGAATCCACACAGGAAAGTCTGCTTCAAGAAGCTGGTTTTGTCTTTGGCTCTAAAGGCTGTAAGGTTGAGGCCCATTCATCCTGTTTACCAATGAGTTCCAGATTCAGCCAGCACCACTCCTGTGAGTGACAGCCCCAAGAGGAGAAAGCAGCTGTCAAAAGAGGCCAGGATCTCCCAAGGGGAGATAGTTCCCACAGACAACGGGATCTGATCCTATGAACAGCAAATGAGGACTGAGACCTTGAATATAACCTGAAGCACGGAGTACAGGAATGCCAGGTTGTCAGAGGCCAGTGCTGTTGACCTGCTTGACTGTTGTGTTCTGAACCACTGAAGTGTCTTAAAGATTCTCATTTCTACACCCAGTGACAGAAAACTCCAGGAATCAAGCTGGGGGTCAATACCGAGCCTGAAGCTAGCATGAAGGGTTACAAAGTACCTGCCTGTTCAACTGATCAAAGGGCACTTAGCCTCACAGGAGGGGGAAGGTACAAACACAGGGTTCTTGGAAATGCCTCCTACCCCCTCTAGCATCATCTGTCTTTGCAAGACTCAGCTCCAGACAGGTACTTTTTCCTACTTCAGCACAGTCCTTGGAGACCTGGGACAGGGTACTCTTTGTGTCTCAGGTGAAGGTGATATAGAAGCTGACCAGTATCTGTGGACCACTGGTGCATGTTTCAAGCCATGCACCAACCTTCTGTTGTAGCTGCACCCAGATGTGGCACAAGCTGGGGAGAAGGATGGGTTCTCATGTAATGGCATGGGCAGGGTCTATGGAATCAGAGGAGCAACCGCTCATCAAGGTCCTCTATATGGAACTTGAGAATAACTGAAGCCATCATAATATAGTCCCACCAACCTCTGCCACATCTTCAATAGATGATGGCCAGATTCCACTCAGCTGTATCAAGTGCTGCAAGACGCCAAACAACAGAAATATGGGTGTGTTGTTCAGTTGTGATCAAGAGATTTTCCACCAGTGTTACCAGCACCAACAGTATTCTGTATACTGGGCTGAAATGTGATTGGGAGGGGTGAGGATACTGGAAATGTTGAACTGCCCTTGGAGATGACCCTTGGTGGACTACTCCAATAGCCTACTCAAGAACAGGAAGGGGATTGGGATGTGGGCTCAACTCAGAGAAGCTGTCTGTGCTGAGTGTTGGCTTCTTTAGCACTAGTGATTCACATGCTGTTTTTGGATGAATGGTCATTTGCATCCCCAAAGAATGTACTGACAACCTCCTTTTTAGGGGCCTCAAATGCTTTTTTCTTCCATTACTCAAGAAAGGCATGGGTCAGTGTTGTCAATCACACCTCCCTAACATGGATGTCTTATACCAGTCCCAACTGGTCATTTGTCCATATACCAAATTGGCGCATAATTTGGCAGTATTGCTTATTGCTCTGACAGTACAGCGGGGGGCTGCCCATCAGGCCTGGGGTGCAGCGACAGATCTATGTGAGGGTCCTAAGACAGGAATAAAAGGTCAGGACTGAGGTGCACTGGCAGAGCTCTTTGGTATAGCCTTTCATACCTCCTACTTGCAGTATTCCTGGCTGTTAGCCAGTGCCTGTGAGTCTTGATGAGAACTCACTAAATACATCCACTTAACATTTGTTTTTTTACTTTTAAGGGCACATTGCAGAGATCTCCTGTACGAAGGCCACTGGCTCTCTAAGTCATCCCTGGAGCTTGCAGTCTCTCTGCTTCTCTCTGCTCTTGACCTCAGTAAGCATCCCACAATCTTCACCCCTCCTGTGGACGAGAGGAAGTCACCCCCAAAAGTCAGCTTATCTGCATAGCCCTGACAATGCAGCACTCCAACAGAAAACAAAAAGCAGAAGTGCTCAGCATCATCCCTCCACTGCTGGTACCTCCCTCACCTTTAGGGCTGAGTCCAACTGAAATTCAGTTCATCACCAGCACTATCAGGCAACCATTGGTCTGAAAACAGGTTGCCCTGGTTCTCAAAGGGACTTCAAGCTCAGCTCCCTGTAGCAGACAGGGAGGGTCTAAGCCAGGTGTCCGCAATGAGATGTAGGAGCCACCTACTGGCCAGCTGAAGAAAACATGTAAATTACATAATAAGCAGGGATCTGGGTTTTCCATTTCCCATGGGAAAACAGGAAAAATGTGAATTTTCCCCTTTAACTGAGAAAAACATGGATTTTTCATTTTAATGGAGAAGTGCAGACTTTCCATTTTTGCAAAAGGCTCACTGCAGGCTAGCAGAGTTCCAGCCTGCAAGGGGCTGGGAGAAGTGGGAAGAGAGCGGTCAGGCAAGGGGCACTATGCACACGTGCACACTCACACATGCACATGGCCGCTAGCCAGCCTGGAGAGCAGCTCCTGCAGGTAAATCTGGTGGGGGGAGGGGGTATTGAGGCACCCATAGGGAGGGAAGGAGTTGGGCAGGGTTGGGGCTGCTGCCCAGCCCAAGTGTTGTGGGGCTTGGGGTCCAGGGCTGGAAGCCACAGATGCAGCGCCCTGGCTGGGAGTGGGACGGAGCCATGGGCGGCTCATCTGGGGGGCAGGGAGAAGCTGGCTCCCCACTGCTGCGTGCACTCGCAGGGGGAAATGGGGGGCATATGCCCCCCAGATCTGTAAGTAGAGTGGGGGCAGGTTACCCTCTGTGGACTTGAGCTCTCTGCCTTGCTGCCTTTCCCCCTGGGCCCTCTGCAGCTCAGTGGGAGGGACTCAGTGTGGCAGGGCAGAGTGGGGCTGGGCGGGGAAGCTCCTTAATGCTGCAAGCCCTGCGCCACCCTGATGAAACGTCCCCTGCCCACCTGGCAGCAGTGGGGGTGGTGGCACCCCATTCTCATCAAAAAACTAGGTGACTGTGGCATTGATGCCTACACAGTCAGATGGATCGCAAATTGGCTGAAGGGTTGTACTCCGAGGGGAGTGGTGGATGGGTCTTTTTCGACCTGGAGGGAAGTGGGCAGTGGAGTCCCCCAGGGCTCGGTCCTTGGGCCCGTGCTGTTCAATTTCTTTATTAGTGACTTGGACAATGGGGTAAAAAGCAGCCTGTTTAAATTTGCTGATGATACCAAGATTTGGGGTGAGGTGGGCACGCTAGTAGGGAAGGACAGATTACAGCAGGACCTGGACGGGTTACAGGGGTGGGCTAACGAAAATAGGATGGGCTTCAATACTGACAAGTGCAGGGTGCTGCACTTGGGCAGTAGGAACCAGCAGCACACTTATAAGCTGGGAAACTCCCTTCTCGAAAGCATGGTGGCATAAAGAGAACTTGGAGTCACTACTGACTCCAAGATGAACATGGGCCGACAATGCGAGGTCACGGTCAGTAGGGCTAACCTTACCTTGTCGTGCATCCACAGATGCATCTCAAGCAGGGCCAAGGAGGTGATCCTCCCCCTCTATGCGACACTGGTCAGGCCGCAGCTGGAGTACTGCGTTCAGTTCTGGGCGCTGCACTTCAGGAGGGATGTGGACAGCATTGAGAGGGTTCAGAGGAGGGCCACCCGCATGATCTGGGGACAGCAGGGCAGACCCTACAAAGAGAGGCTATGGGACCTTAACCTGTTCAGTCTTCGCAAGAGAAGGCTGAGGGAGGACCTGGTAGCTGTCTATAAACGCACCGGGGGGACCAGCAGGGTTTGGGAGAGACCCTGTTTCCCCTAGCGCCCCCCGGGTTAACAAGGAATAACGGCCACAAATTGTTAGAGAGTAGGTTTAGGCTAGACATCCGAAGACACTACTTCACAGTCAGGGTGGCTAGGATCTGGAACCAACTTCCAAGGGAAGTGGTGATGGCTCCTACCCTGGGGGTCTTTAAGAGGATGCTTGATGTCTACCTGGCTGGGGTCATTTGAGCCTGGTTTTCTCTCCTGCCCAGGGCAGGGGGTCAGACTTGATGATCTGTAAGGTCCCTTCTGACCCTACTTCTATGAATCTATGGAGTTGTGTCTTGCCATGGGCCTCCCAGTGGCAGCAACATGTTCCCTGCCCGGGCTCACTCTGACCTGCCACGCTGGGTCCCCACCTGCTGGGCTGGCAGGGAGGTCGTGGGTAGGGAGTGAGAGGCACCAGCAGGACAATGGGGGATGTAGATGGGGAGTGAGAGGCACCAGCAGGGGTGGCGTGGGGACTGTGAAGGGGGACTGAGGGGCCTGGACCTGCATCCTGGTGAGCAAAGGGGGCAGGGGGAACTCTGGTTTTCCATGATAAAAAGCCAAAATCAAATACCAAAATGTATAAGTGCTTAGAATTTATTTTATTATAATGATTGAGGCAAATTGCTTTAAAATTGTAAATATATCAATAAAACATTGTGTTCAACTGATATATACACACACACACACACACACACACACACACATATATACACATACATACATATATGTGTGTGTGTGTGTGTGTGTGTGTGTGTGTGTGTATATATATATATATAGTGGCATTTCATTTTAATTGTGGATTTTGTGGGTTTTAATAAGAGAATTTGAGATTTTTATCAGAGGATTTGTGATTTTTAGACAGAAAAAACTAGGATCCTTGATAATAACCATGCTCCCCAAGGAGCTTCTGTACCAGTTTAAGGTGCTGACCCTCATCTACAAAGCCCCTGACAGGCTGTAACCCTGTTACGCGAGGGAGTCCCTTGCACTGCCTGAATGATGCTGTGACCAGAAGGGACAAGGCAGTGGATGGTACACAGGACAGTGCTCGCTGGAACCAGAGGCGCTGTGAGCTGGTGGCAGGGCAGTGTGTGTGCTGGCACTTTAAAGGCCTGGAGGTGGCAGCCAGCAGGTGCCTGATGAGGGCAGCCATTTTGGATCTAGGGCTGCCCATATAAACAGGACAGGTCTGCTGCTGGAGGCCAGGCAACACCGCCTGGCTGGAGGGCTGCTGATATCATCTGGAGGTCAGGGAGGAGCTGTAGGGGGTGGTCAGGAGGCTCCTGGTCCTGGGTATGACCTAAAACTGTACCCTGCCAGGAGTGGGCGGCCTGGTGGGGCTCTCAGTGGCGCGGGAGCCCCCAGGAAATGCCAGGCCCGGTGAAAGGTGGGTCAGGGTGCCTTAACCCCCAGCCCCCACCACCGGGTGGATGACCCTTAGTTTGGAGGGCCCAGAGGGTGGACCCTTGGGGAGAGAGAAAAGGGCCATAGACTCAGGCCTGTCTGAACTCCCCCCTGACTGGTCCAAGCTGGGGCCAGGACCAGAAGGGTTGAAGGGCCAGGGGCCCATCGCGAGGGATGTCCAAGAGCCGAGGGCCTGGGGCTCTGACTGGCCTGGACGTGGGCCAGGGCTAGTGAGCCGAAGGTCCCGGTGGGGGGATCACACCCGAAGGGGAAGCGGTTCAGGGAGCGATGTTGAAGGTGGATGAGGCTGCCTGAGGAGAGGAATCCAGGTGGGGTTCAATCAGGAGGATTCTGGGCCCAGCGTGGGGGCCGGTGATGATGAGAACATCTAGATGTCATCTGCGAGGCTTGGGCTGTGGTGCAGGGGAGAACAGAGCCACAGATAGTGCCCCCTGGCATCGGGGCAGGAAATGGGCAGCCTCCCGCTTAGTAACATCCATTAATTAATTAACAACAAGGCGTGGTGAGCAAGAAGGTGGGCGGTTAGCCCAGAAACAGGTGGGCGGGCCACTGGGAAGTCGGCCCAAAGCAGGTCCCCTGTTACAGAGCTCTGTGAAGAGGAATTCCCTGCCCCAGGGAACCAGGCTGAGGTGGTCTCTCCTATGTGGGGGCAGAATGCCGGATGCACCTGTGTACAGATTTTATTCTGACACGGGCAGCCTTGAGCACCCTGGTCCCTTAAAGTGCTTGCCACCGGGATATAATTATATCCAGAGTGGAGCAGAGAATGCTACCAGGACAGCAATAAAATTACTGCTGTATTTAGTGCCTAGATGTTACAGGCACCTAATGCCACAGAATGGGATTGAAGACACAGGCTGATGGGCCCAGCCTTAGTCTTCTTGCATGTTTAAGGAAGAACTAGTTTAAATTGGAATGGGCCCCTCTGCTCTCAGGAAGGATGATCTTTCCTGTTCTAACCAGCAGGAACAGAGTGGAAGCGGGCAACAATTCTTTAATCAGAGGTGGATGCTGAATTAGATATTTTACATAACCAAATAGTATCTACATAATCTATTAGCAGTGATTCTCAACCAGGGTGTCATGGCACCCTGGGGTGCCTTGAGATCCTTTCAAGGGTGCCATAGGTGCTTGCAAACATGATTCACAAGATAAACCCAGAGATTTCAAACAAGAATCCTTAGTGTTAAAAACATTCTGACCTGCTATGGGCTTTCTAAGTTCCTGGCAACAGGAAAATTGCTCTACTATTTTTCCATAGTCAAAAAATGAGGGAAAATTAAGAGCTGGAATTTTCTGAAGGGTACCTTCAGTCTAACGATGGGTGCCTTGAGTCTAAAAAGGTTGAGAAGGTACAGAGGAAGGGAATTAAATCAAGTTCTTGGAGAAGACCAGCTATACAAAAGAAGGAAAAAGCACCCCAAGCAAAAAGAGGACAATGCCCCGTTGGACTTCTGAGTGAAGTCTTGATAATGTAAGGCACCGTATGGGCACTGCTGTCCATACAGGATCCTGGTATGGCTTGATCCGGTAGGTTTTAACAAACAAAATCTTAGTTTTGGTGTATACATGCCCTTTTTTCTCCACTCCCTCCTGTATACCTCTCCTTGTGGAGATACATGGTGGAGTACACTGCTTGCCTCTGCACCTGGATGGGAAGATGTTCAGTGTACAGCAGGTGACTGGGGGAAGGGTAGGAGAAATGGCATGAGACACATCACATAAGAAAACTAACTCAAGAGACACCTCCAGCCCTTCCTATCATGAGAAGAAACTTCAGGAGGAGCTCCCTCCCAGATGACCTGCTCAGACCCTGCTCCTGCAGATCTAAGCACCGTGTGTGTGCTCTAGCATTGCACCATCCCTGGCCTGTGCCCTTTGGTTTGAACAAGCCCTGTGCAGAATCAAGCGTACCTTGGCAGGGCTGCCCAGCAGGCTCTCTGTCCCCTTATCAGAGGCGGCAGCAGGCGATCTTGATGCAAGGACATTTTGGGCCAGCAATGCACCTATGGACATCACATCAACATTGGCTCCGGTGGAGACATTGAGGCCACCATAGGCCTTATGATTGGCTTCGGCACTGCGCTCATAATACTGGCGGCTGTTGACGTCCTACATAGAGACAGAGGCCATGAGAAACAGTTGTGGAGTGAAAGCTGCTTCACTTTGTGCTGCTAGATAAGAGTCGGCAACGTTTTTGGCCAGGGTGCCAAAAACACCCGAAACCTGACCCACACCTTGACTTGGCATGTCAGGGACAGACTGCAGGGGAGCTGTGAGGGGCTTGTTCCTTGCTGCTGGTGGGCTCCAGGCAGCTGCTGCCAGCCATGGAGTCCGACCTACTTGCAGCCTCCTGGCCAATTGCTGTGAGCATCCTGGGCTCCGTGGTCAGTGGCAGCTGCCCAGAGCCCAGGTCAACTGTGGCGTGCCAAGCAAAACAGCTTTGTGTGCCATGGATTGCTGACCCTTGTGCTAGACCCAGGCCAGCCATGTGTCTGGTTGATATAAAACAAGCCAGGGCCGCTGTCACAGGTGTGCTATCAATATGGCAGAAGACAGGGTTAAAATTGCATCTGATCCCTGGCTCTTAGGCTTCTTTGTTCATCCATCCCAGTGGTTATGAAGGTCGAATGACAACCCATGGGTCTGCAATGGGGCTTGAACTCTGGGCATGCATCTGATCTGTGCTCAGCAGCTAATAGCTGCCATCAACAGCAAACACTACAGAGGTGTTTGCAGGCCCCTCTGCACCTGGGGCACACAGAGCATTTGCCCTCCTGTTCATCTCCTGACGTGCACAGTCTTGAACATGACTCTACATTTTACCCATAGATCCCTATAAAATGTAGTCTTTCTGTAGGGATTTCCATGAACTCAGCTCAAGGGGCTTTATGAGGGTGAGCAAGTAGCATCAGCTCCATTTTAAAGAGGCAGAAAGAGAGGTGCAGACAGGGGATGTGAATTCCCAAAGCCACCCAGCAAGTAAGTGGCAGAGGCAGAAATAGAGCCCTTGTCTCCCTGAACAGTACCCACTGAACTCCCAGTCTAGGGCCCCATCTACTCCTGTACCCGTTGGGAGCAGGGCCAAGATGTAGAACCAAGAGGTAAGTCAAAGGCCAGGGCTGACTGGATGGACTGGGATGTGGGGGGCCCAAAGGTTCAGGCCAGGAGATGAGTCAAGGGCTGGGTCTGCCAGAACAATAGTTAGAAGCCCAAAGAAGGAACTAGTAAAGCAGCCAAGTGTCAGGAGTAACAGGGAAGACCATCTGAGCACCAGGAGCAAGGAAGAATGTGTGTTGACCACTGTCCTACCCCAAGTACCTGGCAGCAGCTTCCAGCAGCTAGCCCCACCAAGGCATCCAATTCAGGCACAGCCAAGAAGGCCAGCCAGTCCCACCGTTTGCCTCACTGGCCCCAAGTGTGACAGACCCTGGTCCAAATAAGCTGTAAGCCAGCCCTGAGTCCCCATCAGAGCATCCATGAGATCCCAGATCACACCCTCCCAAGGGGAGATCTCCTGGGGTCCCTCCTGCTGCCCCAGGCACCTGTGCAATCTGGATCTGGAAGGTGGTGTGGGGGTTCCGGAAGTGGGTCTTGTAGTGCTTCACTGCCTCATCTCGCCGATTGAAGCCATTGCGACAGCGATAGCAGTGCCAGTGTGCCCCTTTGAACTTCTTCTCCCCTTTGATCGTGCCTACGATCTCGCAGTGGTTGCAGCAGCGCAGGATCTTCAGCCCTGACAAAGGTAAAGCCCTGGTGAGGATCAAAGGGACCTTGTGTGGTTCTGCTGCAAATGCATCCTACTAGCTTGGGTGTCAGAAGCATGGCATTGGCAGGCAGGCTCCCACTGACTTCACTGAGAATGGGATCAGGCCTTCCACAGAAATTAACACCCCGCAGCTGACTGAGCAGGGCAGAAAATGCCCCTTCTTAGAGAAGGGAGGATTAAGAACATATCTGGCTCAGCAACATTTTGCTGCAGCTGGTCAGCTCTGGGGAAACTGTCTAACAGTTCCTGCTGGAGCTAACAGCACTGTGAGTCCCAATGCACATGGATGGCCAACAGCCACCACTGGTTCCAATGCTATGCCACATAACCCTTCTGCAGCATGGTTAGTCAATGTGAGGTTTTATGGCCTGTCTCCACTAAGGCTCCCAATGGAGTTTACACTGGCATGCCCAATTCTGGGCTTAGCAAAAGGGAAAAAAGGCTGCAGGAAAAAAAGTGAGATTCTTTGCTAATATTTGCCAGCTGTGTCCTCTCTTACAGTAAAACACCCCCAGCACTTCCCACACACTATTAGTCTTAACTATACACTGGGATGAAAATAAAGAGAATGAGGACGTCTCAGGGCCATGAAAATGAACACTGACATGGGAATACAGGAAGGACTGTGATGAGCCCCTGGGCCATCAAGTCCAGTCCCCTTCATTCACAGGCTATTATTAAATGAAGGAATCCCCCAAATCACTATTTAAAACCATCTATCACCCATAACTACAAGGAACCATATCTGAAACACCAGTACAAAACTCAGCGTGCCACAGGCAAAAAGCCAGAGAAAGGAGGGTGCTGCCAATGCCCTGCCACTGCAATGACTAATCCATAGCCTCATGGTAGCAAACATCTGAACTTGATTACCCTCACTGTCTCTTCTGCAGAGAATGTAGCATTCTAGCTGCTGTCATTTATATTTCCTCTGTGCCCTGCCTCTGATGAGTTTTTTTTCTGTGATTTGTGTGTAATCTACAATTATGCAATGATGCGCATTCTTTTTCATCATTGGTCACTTAAATGGAAGGCAAAAGCCCTGTTTAGCCTGCTGCAGCCAAAAATCAGAATGCTTCTGGATGAAGGAGAAGCAGACCAGAGTGAGAAGTGAAGATGAGAAATGAATGTACCCCATCTTGAGCCCTGAGGCACTGATCTGTGAATGAGTATCTTTCAGGTCTGTAAAACTACCTGAAACCACAGCTTAGAGGTAAGGAATAAAAAAAAAGTGTTGACAGGTTAATGAGGAGAGAGCACAGGCTACATGTGAGATCTCAAATGGAAATCCAAGTGAACACAAGCCAAACATGTAGAAGGAGACACCCAGGAGAAGGAGCTCTAGATACAAAATAAATGCCAGGAGTCCTGGAAACCTGTAATACAGAGCAGGAACCATGTGAGAAGTCCCAAAAGCCCAGTCCTTCTGGGATCTATGGCAGATTGCCAAGACCCCCAACATGAATCCTCACAGAAGCAAGTGCGGTGAAGATCAGGAGCCTGAGCCTGCTGAAAGCTCAGAGAGAAGCAGCTGAAAGGAACATTTTGACAGTGGACCGTCCACTCCTGTTGGCAGTTGAGGTGAAGGAGATCTGTGTGAGGCCCTGACTGCTGGGGGAGGATGCTGTGCACGTGAAATCTGATTCCAGCATCCTCTATGTGGGGAATTTAAACACCACAGACATCCTAGCAACATTAAAATAAAGCCAGCACTTTCTATTAATAGCTCCACTCCAGTCTACCCTCCTGCCACAATACATCCTTGAGCTGCCGGTCACTGGCTTCCTCAAGTGCAAGGTGGGCTAAATCACTGGCATATTGATCTGAATTAGTTTTCCTGACAACCCGGATGGAAAGTTGCTGACAACTGCTGGCAGAGCCACCAGCACTGCAGTGCTTTTGGGACTGCAGCAGGCCCCTGGCTATCTCTAGTAAGACCTGGTTTCTTTGAAGAAGGACAGGGAAGGGGCAAGGCACCTTGGGACTTCAGATCCCTGGACAAGAACTGGGATGCTCAAAGTGGGGAAGACAATGCAGAGGAAGACAGACAGGGTCATTACAAAACTGTGAGGTAGAGTTAAATCAGGCCAGCAGCCAATAAGAATCCTGGGAACCTGAAGTGCCGCCCCTCGTACGAGGAGCTCTGCAGAGGCTGTTTTACAGGGCCATAAAAGCCAGCCAAGCTGCTAGATTTATGGCTTGAATTTTGCTTTAGGAGAAGCAGTACACTCCCAATGCAACACCAGTTCCAAGCCAATGCCAAGCTGCCTCTGCAGAAGGAAAAAAAGCTGCCTCCCAACATCAAGGGCTTGTTTCACAGCTTGGTCCATTACCTGCCCTGTTCTCATCACCTTCCTTTCATTCTCTCATCTAGGAGCTCTGCTCCTGCACCAAAATAAGTCTCCAGCTAGATCTCCATGTGCTCTCACTGGAATGGGGGGTGGAATTCTCTACTGTCCTCAGACCCTTCACTTAGCTGCCTAAGTGGAAACATTGCTTTTTGGAAAATCAGACCCTTAGTAATGGTCTCTACAGTGCTCCTACCTCCTGCGAGAATGGGAATGGGGCTTGATTCATCACTTCCTCCAGTAGCATGGGCTGGAGAGGGTGAGGGGGTGACCAGGGCAGGAACTCCACACACTGCCTTTGCTGGGGGATGTAGTGATTGTGCTGTTGTGATTGGCACAGTGGAAACCCATGCTTCCCCAGGCATCAGTGGCTGGCCTGGGCACGGAGCTGCCAAGCTATACCTCCGACTCCCTCATACTGATTTCATACTGGTGTATATATTTTAGGATTAGTGGAGTTACTGGTGATTCACATTCATGTGAGCAAGTGAGGGTTCAGACCCTGGAACTCTGAGCATGAAGCACTGGCACAAGAACATAGGTGCTGTTGTCCCAGATCAGAGCCCCGTCAGGCAGCCTACCTCCAGCAAGAGCCAGAACCAGGAAGGAACTAGAAACATAAAGCGGTAAGTTAGCAGGTCAGTGCTGTGCCTTGGGAGCAGGGAGGTAGGAGGACCTCTCCTTGGCTTTTGCAGGCCATCAGCTTGTGCCCTGAAGCAAAAATAAACTTAGCATCTAGGCTGGGCCAGAACTAAGAGACCAGTTTAGGGGAACTGAAGAGACACTGGAAAGAAGAGACCTCCTGCAGATGTACAGAACTGTACTGCCCAGTGCCCTACAGCAGATGGGGCAAGCCTCTACTGTGGTAGTTCTCAGGCAGCAAGTGGGAATCATGTCATTTAAAAGCAGCTCTACTACAGATGGGGACAGACTGGGGAGAAAACTCTTTTTACACATCTACAATGCTCTTACAGGTCCTAGTCAGAGTTCACTTAGGTCAGGGATGGCCAACCTGAAGCACACATGCCACAGGTGCTATGGAAAGCTGTTGTGTGTGGCACGTGGCAGACAGGTCAGGGAGCAGAAAGTTGGCTGGGTGACACAGAGGGAGGGTGCAGGCTTAATTTCTAGCACAGCTCCCAGAAAGGTTGACTGCCATTGATTTAAGTGATCTGGATGAACTGGAGAGTGGTCCAGCAGTTAGGGTTGGGAACTGGGATCCAGGATTCCTTGCTCTGCCACTGACTGGCTGCATGACCTTGATCAGGTCAGTTCATCTCCCAGGTTCTGTTTCCCTTTCAGTAAAATGGCAGCTGTAACATTTACAACTCGCTCCTGCCTACATCTCTCCTCCATCCATCATGCATCCCATTTGGTTCCATACAAGACTCCCCCCAATCCCTCCCTTTGAAACCTCCTCCCATTGTCATCTTTGTACCTTCTTCTGTGCTGCCCTATACATTTCCATGCCTTCCTTCTACACAACTGTGCTGTGTTACACACCTACCTCATACTATCTGGAGCAATTTAGCTCTCTGAGGCATGCCTCAGGCATGTCTTCCTCTGCATGCTATAATAACAGTTTTAATAGTACTGTAGAAAGAATAATCAGTGGGGTGTTAGGAACAGTTAATTGTATTCACAAAGTACTTTGAGGCTCTTGGACAGAAGATGGTGTCACAGGCTGACAAGGTTTGTCTGAAGTTCACCCCTGGAAGTGTTTAAGGGGGCTCTGCTGACTTATAGGGGCAGGTAAATCATGAATCCCCCCCATCTTGGGTACAAGAGAGGTATGTGGGAAGCACACACCTATGGTGTGAGCTGAGAAACCTTGGAAAAGGGACTCCAGGAACTGCCTAGCATAGGCAGTTTGATCTTCTCTTTATGATATTATACCAGTGATGTCTTTGTTCCCAGAGCCAAAGCACAGGGAGGGAGGAAGAGAACCAGGTCTTCACTTTGAGCATGACCTTCACAGAAAACACAGAGAGGTTTTGCCTCCTCAGGATTCTCTTCAGTCTGTGATTACTCTGGATCAGATTTGTGCACATGTATGTAGGACAATGAAGCTGTCACCAAGAGACCCATTTATCTAGTATTCCTTCTGTCATACTCATTCCAATAAAGATGAATTAATCCTTTCCTCCCTTTCTTTCTTGTGTGTATGTGGAGACAGAAGGACAAATATACTAAAAATAACCAGTTATCTGCTTTCTCAAAGATCCCTAATCAGCAGCTAATAAATCACAAGAGCATCACTTCTGAAGGACACTTTCCAAGGGGCTGCTTTCAATGTAACAGATGCTTGTTAAGCCATGCCAGTCCCACCGCATTTTATCCCATTAGCAGCCCAGGCTCCCTACCCCGGTTACACAGCAAAGTACAAACTGCAATAACCAGCGTGCTTCCCTCACAGAGAAATCAATGCACGCGCTAGCTCACACTGATGAGAAACAGATCCTTTCAGAGGACTCAAATGCTGCACCTCAGCTACTCCCATCTGCTGCAGAAGCACCTTGATTCAAGTCCCTGCAGCAGGACACAGACAGCCCTCAAGCTATTCTAACTTGTGCTGGGGGCCAGCTAAAGGTAAAGAAAAACAAAGGTAGCAAAGTCATCAGCTCAGTTCTCCTGAAGGGATAAACTGGCTGATGGTAACTGAGGCTCCTAGCTCTCCAGGGGGGAATAACACAGTCTTCATGAAATCAAAAAGTACATAATATGTAAACTACCACCAAAACCTCTACTGGGGAACATGAGCAATACCTGGACACATGAGAGTGGGGGATCAGTATGAAGACTGGAGAGGTATAAAGTTATATCAGTACTGGCTGATAATGGGCCAAGTAACTTATTCAGTCACCACCCCATTAATGGAACAGTCACCCCAATACCATGTTCATGAGACTTTCTTCCTCTCCTAAACCAGTGGCAACCTTTTTGGCAGGTGTGCCACAAATTAACCCTGAACCCTCCCTGAGTGCCACTCTGATCCTCTCCCCCTACCTGATCTGCTGCTCTGCTTTCTGCTTCATGCCCTATGCATCCTGCCCAATTTCCTGCTCTGCTTTCTGCTCTATGCCCTGTCTACCACTGTGCTACCTGCCTCCTCTCCAATCTGAACCAGCACTGGGTATAATAAAAATGACAGGAACTTAAGAATGCTTGACTAGATCAGACCTCAGTTCTGTCAACGCTAGCATCCTATCTGTGATTGGCCAGCACCAGCTGCTTCAAATCACCTTTGATGAAGACATGTCCTGTGGATACCTCCTGCTGATGCAACCAAGGTGATTCTGGCTAGTTAGAATTTAATGACCCACACTGGAATTGTGCCAAACACAGGGCAACATGTTAGGTGTCCTAACCCTATAGATTTCTGCTCTGCCGTGTCCTTCTTGAGATTTGGAGCATACACAGCTGGGCTTTTGGAGGCTGGTTTATTTGCCCTCACCTGATTAAATCTGCTGTTCTTTAAACACAAAATCTATTTCTAAAACATAACAGAAAGGGGCACATGACTGACTCAAGACTGCATTGTTGAAGCATCTTAAACAGGCTTACATTAATGCTATATAGCAGCATCAATAAAATCTTCTCTCTACAAAATAGCAGGTCACTTGCCTGCTATTGTATCTGCAAACCCCTAGTTAAATATAGTATTTCTGAAAACTGAATTATGATCCACTGGAAGCAAGCAGGAACCAAGGCCCAATTCCATCTCTTGCATAAATACAGGAGTAACTCAGTCAAAGGCAATGGGCCAGATTCTGGCCCCTAGCACTGTCAGCACCAAGCAGCTAGAAATCCAGCTTTGCTTGCCTTTACTGAAGTGAATCTCTGGCTGCAGCAAAGCCAGTGTAATGACACTGCACGCCCTCTCCAGTGCAGGGTGGGAACAGCCTGATAAAACAAGCCATAGCTCGAGTGCCTCTGTGCTCCAAGCTATGTTTGGCTGCCTTAGGGCCATGGGTAGCCAAAAGTAAAATCAAGCAGCCATTGGGCTGCTTTAGAGCAGGCAGGTAGCAGTCTTCAGCCATCTGCAGAATCAGGGAGGGGTGCTGAGTGCTATTGTCCCTCCTCTTTGCACAACTCTGAAGCTGAAATCAAACCTGCAATAAAGCACCCGCCTGTCTTGCAGCTTCCTCCACATAAATAGCAGTAGAGTAGGAACTAGGATAACACCCTGCCTGACCAAGGCTAACTGAGATACTGCCCAAATATTTCTATTTAGTTTTCAATTCTCTCTCCCACTGCAGACACACTTATGTGTACACACACAGTATCTAGTGCCCATAGAGCCCTGCCCAGATGCTGTAAAAGCAAAAGTTTCCCTCTGTCCTTTTCCAATTTAACAAACATCATCTCCTTATTTCTGTTTCAAAGCAGAGACCTGAGTCTGGAGAATGATCCCCACCGTGGCACAGCAAATTTAAAGGGATTCAAATGTTGAGCCTACTGTAAGACTAACTCCTGCTGAGCTCTTATAGGTAAGCAGGCTCAGTCCAGGCCAGTAATGTCTGGGAGCACTCAGGGATGCACACAGTGGTGCACGAAATGCTGCTGCTGAGACAGCAGGTGGCGCGCTTCCCTCTGAACCAGCACTGACCCAGTGTTTGACTAGGACCCGGGGGGCAATTATTTCAGGCAGAGGGCAGCTTACTGAGTTTTGGCAAGCCATCAAGGGCCACATGACAGGCAGCCAGGGGCAGATAAGTATTCATTCTCTAAATTTATAGAAGCCCCATGAGTCGGATAGAATGGCCTGGCGGGCTGCATCCGGCCCATGGACCGCTTTTTGCCCACCCCGGACTAGGAGGAGCTAGGTTGCCGTCAAGAAAAAGACCTAGTGAACCACTCAGACCATCTCCTTGGCAATGCCAGTGATCTGCACATCCATGTGTCTACCCTCAATGTGGTTATTACAACTTCCCTGACACCTGTTGCAAGATCATGGACATTAGCTCATATGTTCTGACCAGATTCCAGTTTAGATCACGATGTTCTGCCTCCCTAAAACTCACAAGTGAATATTGGGTACTTCTTTACTTCCTGTCCCAAACCAGTGCTGTCTGCACTTTGCCAAAGGAAGTATACAAGGGATAGCCGTGACAGTGGTATTGTGTCATAGGCACTTGCCCACCAGGTCCCCGACAGAGACCCATTAAGTCACTTCACATGAGCTGCTGAACAGGCATCAGATAGTGGTGACTTTCAGTCCCCACCAACCCAATCTGGATCCAAAATGGTAACCTATATCCCTCTAGCATTAGGCACTGCCTCGTATGTATTTTTGATGGGGTGTACATCAATGCTGGAGAAACTGGCCAGTCCCCACCTTACTCAGAAACTTTGGGACATGTAGGGACATCTACTGTGATTCAAGGACCTTTTCAGGCTGCAATTTCAGTACAGAGAAGAGAAGTATCTGCAGACACTACAATCAACCTAGCCAACCCTTTAAAATTAGCATCTTACCTGCAAAGTCGAGGCCCTTGTCCACGTGTTTGACCCGGTAGTGAGCCCGGAGAATGAACGGATCCTGATAAGCCTCAGAAATGCTGCAGAATGGGCAGTGTGTGTGCCTCCCTTTGACACTGGCAGCACACTGGTCATCTTGGCACAGGACTGGATTGTAGCTGTGTTCCGTCCCTTTGATACGTACTGAAGGATGAGCCTGGAGAGACAGGATGACATGGCATGATTGCAGTAGCACACCAAACAGGTGGATTGGGATGAAGCAGTCTGAGAAAACTTGGGCAGCTGGGACCTTCTGTAGGGGACTCAGGAGCAAGACACTGCAAAAGGTCTTTCCCCCAGCTCTCCTACATGAAGCCACACAGAAGTACAGGCTTGGAAGGTAAGGTGTCCATGGCAGGTCAGTCTCTGCAGAAAGTGCTACACAGAGCAGGACAGGAGTACTGAGGGTGGGGAGTTTCCTGCTACTCTGGTCTCAGTCTCTCCCTGCAATATATGCTGTATGGATGATTTAGGAGTACTAGATATAGGATCCAGCTAACTCCAGTCTCTGCCTCTTCCAGCAGGAAATATTTTGGGGCATCCTGTAGGAGCAGTTAGTGATAAGAGCACCCCGCCCCCAACTTCTGCAATTTTGGTCCCTCCCAACATAAGGTAAGGTGCTGTAGAAAATGGCATAGCCACACAGGATATTGGGTGCTCCCAGCTCCTCCAATCCAGCTTTTCCTTGCCTCAGCTTGCTATTAAATAAAATCAACAACTTCAAGATTCCTGCCTGGGCTGTACATGGTGGGAACAGCTACAGTCTGAAACCTAATTGATCCAGACACAAAAAGGACAAGGCAAACTCTGGGATCTGATATGAAGAGGTTAATGAGTCTTTGAGGTCACCTCCTGTTGGGAACACTCCAGACACTAATGCTATTAAAAGAGATAGAGTATTGCATCTGTAATGAGAGGCAAGAGCTAGGAGAGGGCAGAGCTGAGGCCCAAGAATCATTAAAATACAAGATATCAGAGACTGCAGCCAAGGAAAATGCTGCACTGAGCTCTTTTTCATTTATTTATTTATTTGTTGTTCCTCCTCTTTTCCCCTGGCAGACAGACCTTTGTAGAAATCTTTCTTGCTGCAAATTGGCTGTTCCCTGTGGCTAAGACTGCAACAGAGTTGATGGTGGTAAGCCTACCACATTCCTGGCTAAACATCTTCCAGGGAAGGCATGCAGTAGAGTTGGATTTTTACTGCAATGCTGCATTGCCAGTCACTGCCTCAAAGCTCCTCAGAGGTTTCTTGGAGCTGTGTGCACATATATGGGGCACTCTAGCTGGCATCCCCACACAGCACAGACATCCTCAGCACAGCCAGCCAGAGAGAAGTGCTCAGCGGCGGCAGGCTGGCAGACTTCAGTTGTTCCCTCTGACATATGGGGTCAAAGCAGCAATTCAGAAAAGCAAAACTGGCCTCATTTCTCCCTTCTGCCACTCTCTAAAACACACCTTCAGATATTTGGGGCTTGATGTTAATGGACCAGCTCGGAGCTTCCTCAGCACGCGTCCCAGAGTATCTGTTCCACTTCTCATGTTCTCATTGGGGTCCTCCATTGCAGAAAACCTCAGCCAAAGGGCACAGTTCCTGAGCACAGCTTTAAGCATGGAATAGCTGGGTGGATACATCTTGTCAAGGGACACCTCTACCACCCTCAGCCCAGTGAGCATAGATGGTGCTATATGTTGGCCAGGAGTGGGTGTCAGAACAGACACATCCCAGTGTGTTCCCCTC
The DNA here is from genome assembly GCF_030867095.1 of Alligator mississippiensis. NCBI lineage: Eukaryota > Metazoa > Chordata > Crocodylia > Alligatoridae > Alligator > Alligator mississippiensis. The sequence continues at coordinate 26,568,941 of NC_081833.1, forward strand.
AAAGAAGCATTTCAGCAATGCAACAAAACCATGTCCCTCTCTAGCATGTTACACCTAAGGGACCCAAAGTGCTTTCTAAACACTAATTTATTCTGCTTCCTTGTTACTATTCACAGATGAGAAAACCAAGATACAGAGCAGCAAAGTGACTATCTTCACATTGCATGGTGAATAAGTAGCAGAGCCAAGAATGGATCCCAGAAGTTTTGACTCCCAATCCATTATTGTAAGCAGTCACCCATTGTCCTTCCCCACCTGTGCTGTGTATAACGACAGGTCTTTGGCTGAATTCTCTGATGATGTAACTTCAGCAGCTTCAGCGGAGATCAGGTCAGGAGAAAATTTGGTCCCTGAATTACATTTCAATGTACAATTCCATGATTCTATGGAGCTGACTGGTCAGGATCCTTCAGGCTCCAAAGGAGGAAACATTCAGAATTAACCTGTTCAGCCCTAAATTATCTGCTACTGCATGTAACATGCACCAACTGGTGAGTTTCTTTGTAGTCAACCTCTGTTCTAGGCAACACTCAGTTTCAGGATGGAATTACAGTCATTACACTCCTCTGACTGCTGCTGCACAAGAGGAGTTGAGTGAATACTGACGCACTTGCTTCCCACTCCCTAGATTCAAACACTGAGGTTAGGAGTACTGGTTAATACCAGAGAAGGGGTTCACTTAGCACTACCTAAGATGCTCTTTCTTCAGAACTACCCAAACTGTGATCAGTGGAAGCTCTGTATTGCTAAGAAACTCAAACAAACAGCAATTTCTGTCCTGCTCTCAAGGGAAGATGGAAGTACCAGCAAATATTATGACTGTGTGTATTCATTCTTGAATTAAACATTTATGGCTGTGCAAATTAGCTGCAGCCCTTAAGTTCCTGGTGCATTGCCAAAAAGGCCTCCAATGTCACCAAGATGCAGTGCCCTATGTTACAGTAACTGCAGTAGTACTTATTATCAAAGCAGGCATCTTCACATTGCTTGCAAAGTATTTTATAGCCGACCCTGATATTGTAGGAGTGCCTAGGAATCTCAGCCATGGAACCAGGATGACACAATACTAGGCCCTACATAAACACAGAAGAAAAAGAATCTTTTTTTCAAAAAGCTTGTAGTCTAAGTAGAAGACAAAGGGCCACAGGTGCAGACAGAAGTTGGGGGACAACTACAGAGCTCAAGACACTTAAATACGTAGCATCACAGCCTGGACAGTGGAAGCTTCTTCTGTGCTGCTTCTCAGCAGTGTGCCTCTTCCTTGCTCTGATGGGTCGGTAGCAACATGTATTTTATGTCTACATGCTGTTTATTTCCATGTGACTGTTAGTCCAGTCCACCACAGACATGTGTCATTCTGTGCTATCCTACTTTTTATGGTACCAGTCTGAGATGCTTTACATATGTAATGTGTTAGGTACTTAAACTGGCCTCAATGGGGAACACAATCATGCACCCTGATCAAACCAAGTTACATTTTAGATATAACTCTCCTCTTACTTAAATTGGTTTTGAACTGGTTCCCTATCTAGTGACTAACAGTGTTACTCCTGATTTACTCATATGAAAAGAGATTGAACTTTGAGGTCTCCTTGGTAAGGGCTGGGGAGACAAACTGGATTTATGCCTTGCAAATGGAGCAAAAATTTTCTAACAAAGAAAAACACACGGAAAGATCTACATTCAACCCCTCGGTGTGAAACTGCAAAGTGCTTTTTACACCACTGAAAACAGCCTGTTGTGGGGGGAAGGGGAGAAGCTTTTAAATTATCCAAATAAAGTATGAGGGGCAAAAATAAAGACATGGAAGCAGCAGCAGCATTTTAGTTGTATTAATCACCCTTTGCCACAAGACTGGATCAGACAATAAAAAAACACATTGCACAATAGTCGCAATACATATCCCATTATCCCCAGCAAAATCCAGCCTCTGTTTAAATCACAGAGGGACATATTTGAGTGTTAGTCTATTTATCACCATTAACGTATGTGTTGTTTCTACTGTATGTTTTGTTTCACACAATAATTTCCTGTGCATTTTATTGTACGGGGTAAGGAGGTTCCAACACCTTTGGGAAATTGCTGGAGAAAACCTTCCTACCCTGAAATACATGATAACGAAGGAGAAATAGGAGAGATGTGTCAGACAGTGCAAGACTGGGGTGCCCTGGGACTGAGGCCCCCACACTTCCCTGCAGTAATTGAGGTCGATAAGGAGGCAAGTGAAAGAGCATCATCTGTAGGGAGAAAATTAACTGAATGCAGTGAGAACTGATTACTTTTACCCACAGTCCCACTCTAGCCCTGACAAACTTGTTAGGGCCAAGCAGAATCAGTACTGGGGGAAGGGCATGATCCTAGACTGTCTCAACCACTTCCAGTGTGCATGTGTGCAATGTATTTTTTTCAGTTAGGGTTTAGACAAGGCAGCTAAATTGCATGACAAACAGTATGCCCCTCTGCATGTAAAATACAATCTCTCAGAAATAAAGGTTGTAAAGAAATGTCAGAGAAGCTGCTCTGACGCATGAACTCTGTTGCCTGCCCTGAAAGCCTGCTGTACAACTTTACTGCGTCATCTGGGACTTCTTGGACATGCCTCCACACCCTGCTTAGCATCCAAGTACTGATTCCCAATATATTTTCTCCCGTGGTGCTGATTGGAGCAGCAGGTGTGCCCATTGCCTTCCTGGTGATATCAAACCAGCAGGGATGCACAAATAGCGACTGCCAAGAGCTGCTCAAAGCAGGGTTTTATAGATTCATAGATGTTAGGGTCGGAAGGGACCTCAACAGATCATCGAGTCCGACCCCCTGCATAGGCAGGAAAGAGTGCTGGGTCTAGATGACCCCAGCTAGATACTCATCTAACCTCCTCTTGAAGACCCCCAGGGTAGGGGAGAGCACCACCTCCTTTGGGAGTCTGTTCCAGACCTTGGCCACTCGAACTGTGAAGAAGTTCTTCCTAATGTCCAATCTAAATCTGCTCTCTGCTAGCTTGTGGCCATTGTTTCTTGTAACCCCCGGGGGCGCCTTGGTGAATAAATACTCACCAATTCCCTTCTGTGCCCCCGTGATGAACTTAAAGGCAATCACAAGGTCGCCTCTCAGCCTTCTCTTGCGGAGGCTGAAAAGGTCCAGTTTCTCTAGTCTCTCCTCGTAGGGCTTGGTCTGCAGGCCCTTGACCATACGAGTTGCCCTTCTCTGGACCCTCTCCAGGTTATCCGCATCCTTCTTGAAGTGTGGCGCCCAGAATTGCACGCAGTACTCCAACTGCAGTCTGACCAGCGCCCTATAGAGGGGAAGTATCACCTCCCTGGACCTATTCGTCATGCATCTGCTGATGCACGATAAAGTGCCATTGGCTTTTCTGATGGCTTCTTCACACTGCCGGCTCATGTTCATCTTGGAGTCTACTAGGACTCCAAGATCCCTTTCCACCTCTGTGCCACCCAGCAGGTCATTCCCTAGGCTGTAGGTGTACTGGACATTTTTCCTCCCTAGGTGCAGCACTTTGCATTTCTCCTTGTTGAACTGCATCCTGTTGTTTTCTGCCCACTTGTCCAACCTATCCAGGTCTGCCTGCAGCTGTTCCCTGCCCTCTGGCGTGTCCACTTCTCCCCATAGCTTTGTGTCATCTGCAAACTTGGACAGAGTACATTTCACTCCCTCATCCAAGTCACTGATGAAGACATTAAAGAGTATCGGTCCAAGGACCAAGCCCTGAGGGACCCCGCTGCCCACACCCTTCCAGGTCGAGACCGACCCATCCACCACGACTCTTTGGGCACGACCCTCTAGCCAATTCGCCACCCACCGGACTGTGTAGTCATCCAAGTCACAGCCTCTTAACTTGTTCACCAGTATGGGGTGGGATACCGTATCGAAGGCCTTCCTGAAGTCTAAGTATACGACATCCACCCCTCCTCCTGTGTCTAGGCGTTTCGTAACCTGGTCATAGAAAGAGACTAGATTGGTCAGGCACGATCTGCCCGCCACAAACCCGTGCTGGCTTCCCCTCAGCATAATTTGCCCTGCCGGGCTCTCACAAATGTGAGCCTTGATAATTTTTTCAAAGACTTTACCAAGGATGGAGGTGAGACTGACTGGCCTATAGTTGCCCGGGTCCTCCTTCCTCCCCTTTTTGAAAATGGGGACCACGTTAGCCCTTTTCCAGTCCTCCGGGACTTGGCCCATGCGCCACGAGCGTTCGAATATTCCCGCCAGTGGCTCTGCAATGATGTCGGCCAGTGCCTTCAGCACCCTCAGATGAAGCTCATCCGGGCCTGCCGACTTAAAGGCATCCAGTTCTTCCAAGTGACTCTGCACCACCTCAGGATCTACGTATGGAAGTCTGGCGCCTTGCTGCTGCCTCTCTACAACCCCAGTGAGAGACTTGTCGTGCCCCTCACTTAGAAACACTGAGGCAAAGAACCCGTTGAGGAGTTCAGCCTTGTCCCCCCTGTCTGTCACCAATTGTTTCTGCCCATTTAGCAGGGGTCCTATTCCTCCCTGGGCCTTCCTTTTACTCCCAATATATCTAAAAAACAATTTCTTGTTGTCTTTTACTTGGGTTGCCATCCTCAGCTCCATGGTAGCTTTGGCCCGCCTAACTGCCTCCCTACAAGCAAGACTACACTCTTATAGCACGACTATAAACTCTGCCTACAGAGCAGGGCCGAAGGAGGGAGATCAATGAGAAGGCAGCTGCAATAACCCAAATAGGAGAGCCAAGGGTTGCCATTTCTTTTCCAATGTTTAATCAATGTTTTTAAAATATGTCTATTAGTTTCTCCCCTGCTGAGGGGCTAAGCCTCTGTGTGAGAAGTGAGCTCCTTTTTTTTTTCTCAATGGTGCTTATAAATGATGCTTTGGATTGCCAAACCCCAGAATCCATAGACAGAACAAGTAATGAAAGGGCCTGCCAACAGGACTATTTTATACCACAGATGTCTACATAAGGGAGGCCAGACTGAGACCCAATCAACTTGTTTCATACCAGCCAAACAGCAGCTGAGGTGACAGCGATGTCTCTTGGTCCCAAACAATGTAAGTTGGATTTGAAGCAGTGCCCTGGTGAAGCAAGATCCCATATTGTACTACTGATCCCCTGAGTCACTGCGTGCAGTGTTCTACTGAGTGGATGGGAATGCCACGTGTGCCAGGAGACAGACAGAGAAGATGTAGTGGGCAGACAGGCTAGCCAGAAAATTTAGAAGTAGGCAGTGCCTTGCCAGTGTCCGCTACGTGGCTCATGACAGACAGTCTCCTGCAGTGAAGCACCTACTATAACACCTTGCTCTGATAGTAATGCTACAGGTCACCCACTTTGTGCTCAATTTCCAAGGCCAGCTGCACTACGTGCATATAACCATTGCCCAGCTGTCTCCTCTTGTTACACCTAACATTGGCTGGCCTCTCTTGATGACGCATGAAACTGAGCACCCAGAGTAAGATATGATGCAGGTGCAAGCCTTTTTGGTTCCTCATGCACATGCAGCTTCCTTTATGCCAACCTCATACTGCCTTGATGAAGCTCTCCGATCCTGGTGACAGATTCACCAAACTGGAAAGTCCATGTTATTTACTTGAGCCTCTCATGCTGTCCCAACATGATCCTACGAACATGCATGGTACATCTGGCCACCCTGGTCCTTTCATGACCCAACTGAGCCACTATGGAATTGACAATTTCCTTCTCCACAACTCCTGATGTCTAGGGCAGCTCCCTGATGCCTTCTTGCCTCATCAAATTGACATGTCTCACGATCTCACCTGAAAACATCCTTTCTTCCTTGCCTGACTCTTTTAATTGTTCTCTCACTAGGCTATATTTTATTTATCTCTTTAACTACAGTTAGAGATGTAAAAGTATTATACACACTTTATGATACAAAAATAGAGCAGGATCTACTATTATTTAATGGTTTGTGAGGCAACCAGCATCATAGTGTCTAGGCTGACTGCATGATTGAACACAATGTATTAATGGATCCTGCCCACAATGGACAGCAAAAATATATCACCCATCTTCCCCAGTACATTCCCTTATCCTGTGTAAATAAAAATCCTCAGAGGCACAGGCACTGGCGTGTTGAGCAGTAGCAAAACAAAGTGGGGGGGAGTGCACAAAAATAGCCACAGCTGTGCTGCTGGCCTGGCTGCTGCTGCACCACTGCAGCACAGCCGCTGATGCTGCCCCATGCATAGCTGCCGCCCAGAGCGCTCCAGCATCCAGTTATGCCTCTGGTGTTGAGGGCCACATAGGTATCCAGACTAGAGAAAAGCCTGAGCAACCCCCTCGCACCATGTTTTTAGGAGGACCATTGGAAGTCTCTCAGAAATGCCTGCTCCCAGAAATTCTCTCTGAGAAATGCCCTGCTCAGGGGTTTAGCTCAGGGATGATCCACCAGATCACCTCACCTGAACACAAAGGTAGCTCCAGGACCTGATCCTGATCCCACTGAAGTCAATGGCAAAATCCCACTAACCTCAAAAGGCACTGACTGTACTTTGCAGGGACAAAGTTTGGCAGAAGAATCAAGACTGCTTTAGCCTGGCTGCTGAGCAATCAGTAGCTGTCTAATGCTCCTATTAGGTGTGCTCTATCAAACAGAAAGGCCCAAGAAGCTTATCCTTAGGGTGGGAAGTATTTGTGTGTGTATTTGTTTTCACTTTGTAATACAAAGGGCAGCAGGTTTTGAATGAACTTAGTACCAGGCTACAGACCATCTTAAAATGGACAGACTTGATCTGCCATCCCCAAACCCCTTCCCTTCCCCCTCCTCTTCCACCACAACAGACTTACCAGCCGGACACTGCTCTTCAAGCTGTCAGGCTGCATATCAGAAATCAGACTGGTATCCAACAATATGCCTCCTTAAAAACTGGCTATCGGTATTGGCCCAAAAAATCTCTATCGGTGCACCCCTACTCACATCCTTCCATGTAGTGGTATTTCTAACCCACTTCCTTCTATAGTAAATCATACCCTTAGCATACAAACCACATGCACTATAAAATGGTCCATTTCCACAGCTATAGCGCTCCTCAGATTCACAGAATTAGCCCAGTACATTGTCCAGACAGTTAACCACATGGCTCAGACCAAAGGAACCTGGATACTACATGATTTTCACATATCACATCTATATGCAAGCCACAAGCATCTGTCGATGCATACTGTTCCTTCACCTTCCTAAGAGAGTGCACACCACACTACACATCCCCTGTATTTTCTTACACAGTGTGCACCTGAGATGCAGCCATGCTCATACAGCCACCATGACCACTTTGGTGGTACCAGTCTCTATCTAATGTGTGTGTAAGTGCCAAGTGACATAGCAGAATAGATTCAGAGACTTGACAATCAGAAGAGAACATTGGGATTATCAAATCTGGCTCCCATGAGTAACACAGGCCAGAGATTCTTATCCTTTAGTTTCTGCAAAAAGACTGTAACTTCTGCTTCAGCTGGAGTGCGCCTTTTAAGATGTCCAGTTTTGATTTAAAGATTCAAATGATGGAAAACCTGCCATATGTCAGGGTAAATTGATCCAATGGTTAATTACTCCCACTGCTAAAACCAAGCCTTATCTAACATCTAATGCTAGCTACAGACAACACAGCATTGTAATTAATTCCCCAAAACAAGTTGCTGATCATGCTTATCCCACAGAAAGGAGAACCGATAAGAATAGATCAGAATCTATCTCATAGAGCAATAAGATAAAGCAGAGGATGAGGGACAAAGTTAAAGAGGTTTGTGGTAACATAACTCTGAATTTCCAGACTCCCCCATCTCTTGCATGCTCTTTATTTCTCCACAAATATTACTTTAATATTGAATCTGATGGGTTTTAAAGCTACAACATTTTATTAAGGGTTTCATCAGGAGTAACTGAGGTATCTTCACCATCTTAACTATGTCTTCATGAAGACTTCTCAGAAGACAGTTAGCCTGAACAGAGCACCACGCTAACGCTGCTTCAGGTTCTGGAGCTAATGTGTGCAAAGCTGACTGGCTCTGTGCAGCGCTGCCCAGTGCTGTATAGACACACCAAAGCTTCTACTGGTTTTTACTGGTAGCCCTGCAGAGCCAACACACAGAACTGAGAGAGAACTGAATGTTCACCCTTCTTGTTCTTCCTTTGGACGTCTATCAAGCTGTATTTCCTGATACGGGCCTTCACAAAGATGTAGCTAAGATAGTAAAGATACTGCAATAGAACTGGGTACTGAGTTTCAATGGGTGATACCAGTTTAGCCTACTGCAGGCTCTGTAGGTTGCACAGCTGTAACTGTGGACAGAATCTGTTCTAAACCAGTGCCAGTGGCTCTCAACCACCAAGCCATTAGTGTAATGAAATGGGGAGAGACCAGGACACCAGCACAAGGCATCAATCCTTGAATGGGACAAAAACAGCAGCTGCTGTTCAACAGGCCAGGCTGCCACCATGCAGCCACTGAAGCTGCCCATTGCATGGGTGCCAGTCAAGGTGCTCAAATGCCTGGTTAAATCTCTGCACCAAGCCATAAGGGTGATGTGGGCAGGCCACAGGAGTGGCTAGCAGACCCCCTGTGCCTGTTTCTTGTGCCAGTTTGCTGAACAATAGCACCCCCTTCACACAGGGCTTCAGGTGGGTTAATTTAATTAGCTCTGCTAAGAGATGGATACAGTCAGTTCAGGTGTGGCATCACGCAAACACGTGTAGAGCAGCTTGGCCCAAGTAATATTTCAGTGGCTGGCAGCATTGGATAAGATGGGTGGTATGCTATGGGGATGTGAATGCGGTTAGGGCTAGGGAGCATGGTGATGGGCTTTGGGCTAGTCATAGGGTGGCTGTCGGATTGAGGGAGGGGTGAGCTGTAGTGCTGTGCAAGGAGACAGAGGTGGGCTAAAGGATCAAAAGGACTGAGAACCATTCTCTTAAAGAACCTTTTTTACCAGCGATGAGAATGAAAGAGCCTAGCTTCATTCAGTAGACCTCAGGGGAAAACTGCAGGGTTGGCATTTGAAAATAATGGGCCTTACTCTTCTCTCACTTAGACTCGCTTCCACTGAGTTACTCCTGCTGAACACTGGTATGAGTACAGAATTTGGCCAGATACCTTTCTTTAAGTGTGAAGCAAGCAAATTTCATTGACTCTTTGCTGACAAGAGAAAGCAGCTTCGTGACCTACAGACTGCAAAATTCTCTTGAAGCCGCAGATTTGCAACATCTGCTTCAGTTTGATGGCTCTTAAACTGAAAGCCTGGACTTCAGCTAGCTGTCTCCTTTTGTCAAGCAAAGAATGTTAGCTTAATTTAAAGCTTCCCAGCACTGGTGCTGAAAATGAACAGAAAGTAACAGGGTAATTAGATTTGCCAGTTCTCTCTGCACTGATGAGGATGGCTGCATGGATAGCTGCCCAAGGGAACAAGAAGAGACACAAAGATAAAGGAACCTAAGACCTGCTGTTCAGGCTTCTTTTTGGGGTTTTGTTTTCCTTCCTGTGTTTGCCTGTCTTGCCTGTCTCATTAACTGATATAAGGATGCTAAATTGTTTGAATAAAAATGAATAGTTTGTGTAAGTGGTATTGTCAGTCTCCTCTAGCAAGAACTATAGCCCTCCCTCCAGGTAGACAGAAGAGTGCACCATAAAACACCCGCTGAACCAAACTTATTTAGGCTCTGTCTATATTAAAACTTGCTCCACTACAACCAAAATTTATTTTTAAAATCAATTTAGCCAAACCAATGCAAGTCACTATGTGCATGCTCTTGAACTGATTTAAACCTGACTTGTATCAATTTAACAAAATGTAGTTACCAATTCCCATGATTTAAAAATCAATGCAAGATAAGTAGGGGTTTGCAGAAGTTTAATGAAGTTGTTTAAAAAATACACCTTTGCTTATGTTGAGTTGATTTATGTCTACATTGCAGACTGAAATGTAGCGTGGAGAGGTCTGAGTTAGCTTGGGATGAGCTAGCTCAGGGGTGTCAAAGATACAGCCTATGGAGCCATTTCACTGGGCCCATGGGGCTCCTGCAGGGGCCTGCCATTGAAGCCCCCTACTATAGATTCCCAAAGGGCATGTGAGCAATGGCTACATTAACCCCCACCCTACCATTCAACCCACACTGCTGCTCACCCTGCAGCCATGTTCAGATCTGGCCTCCAAGGACCCCTGCAATCCAGAGCTGGCCTAGGGGCACAGGTGAGTTTAATGTCTCCGAGCTAGTTTCATTAAAAGAAAAAGGTCCCAGCAGTATGGCTTTGTTACATAGGAATTTGAGGCAGCCTCCTAGAGGTTTTAACCCCTGGATTACCCACACACTAACATCCAACTCTAATTTTAAGTATTCATTAGGCAGTTCAGGTTTACCCTGTCAAGTTGGAACAGCTAAAGTGGTTACAACTTTTCCATGGAGACACAGCCCTAAATGCAGTCCTACATCTTACTGCCTTCTTGTTACATAGGATGCTTTCATGAACAAGTGTACTCAACTATACCTAAGCTTGCATTTAAAAAAAAGTTTCTAGTCCTTATGATAGTACAGAAAAAAAATCTGAACATGAAGCCACTGTAATCAACGTAGTGCTGTCTTGCTGAATCAGCAGCAGATGCTTCAGTGCCCCTGCTGTTGTTCAAGTCAAGCTTTGCCAAGCTTCAGGAGAGAGAAAAATGATCAAAATATTGAGAAATATGGTATCAAGAAACCCAAGAGAGATGGAAGAGTATGTGGCCAATCTACTATTTAGTAGTTGTAAATCTACTACTATCTTACTGGTATTCCTAGAGTAACCTAGACAAACAGTTTCTGCAGCAGCATTCAACAAGCTAAATAAATACTACTATGTGAATATGCTGATCAGTTAATATGAACAAGTTATTAAATAATATGTTTTATATATATTGTTTAGTTACTTGACCAGTGCTTGTAACAAGCTACAATGTTTAAATGCATTAAAAGAGAAAGTGAACAGACAATATGTAAGATTCTGTGACAAGCTGGACCTCAAATCTGTGCCCCCATCTGCAGATTAATTTAAATGGAAAATCTGAGGTTTTAAAATAGATTTATTACATATTTAATCATTGCAATAACCCCAACACTCTGTTCTGTTTCAGTTTTTATCTCACCTTTATCATCATAGGATTTAAATCTGTTCCGGTAGTGTAGGGTGTTCATTTTGATATTAATTTCAATACATAAAACCCTACCCCTATCCCCTGCTGCAGAAGTCAGTACTAACAATATACAAAGGAATCCCAGAAGTGACAGACATAAAACAAGAGGCTTTTAGCAACTAATATAAGACCCTTGGGGCATTTATAGACATGCTCTGGGAGGGGAGAGGTGCTTTAATTAAAGAGCCATTCTAATTTAAAGTGTCTGAAGCATCACATGTATTAATGTTCCTGGGCTGAAAATGGTGGCAGGGACACTTTAATTAAAGCTCATCTAACCAGCTTTAGTTTAAAGCACCTCCACCACCATTTTTCAGTGCAGGGTCACTGATACACTTGACACTGGGGTCTGCTAGAGCAAAGTAATTACTCAATTAATTGAGTCTGCTCTGATGCATTGTAATTACAACACATCAGCACAGCCTCGCTGCATGTGTATAGGTGCCCTGGGAGTTTCTAATGCCTCAGAAGGAACAGGAGGCAGTTTGGGATTGTAAAATAAGCATGTCAGCTGGCATTTCTGCCAAAAGAACTGGCAGGGAAATTGTTAATGATGTTTCCTCTCAAGCTACATTGCTTCATGAATTACACTCATACTTATTTTGAAGTTTCTCTCAGATTAAGAACTGAGCAACTGAGAAACTAAGATTTTTGACATGCTTCTGTGGCAAAAGGTGAATCTGGAAAAAAATTTCACTCATAGAAAAAATTATTAGCTGTGACAGAAATATTTTTAAAGAAATAACAAAAATATCAATTTCATCTTCCTTGGTGAACAGATTCTGTGGATGGCTAGAAAAAGGGAAAAGGGGTGTCAAACTCACCCCCACCCCTCTGAGTTGGATCCAGACAGCAGAGCTCCTCACAGTCCAGATCCGGATGTGGCAGCAGGGATTTACCCATTCCCAATGACCCTCTGTGCCCCACATTTCAGTGGCAGAGCTCTCGAGAAGCCCCGTGGGCCATGTGATGTGGTTCTGCAGGCTGGCTCCAGGCACAGGCTGTAAATTTGTCACTGACTTAAAACATTCTTAGGCCTTCAATGAAGGGACAAGGGTATTATAATCTTATCAAAGAGTGCTTCAAAAGTTCAATAAAGTCCCTAGCCTCTCTCATTTAAATCAGGTTTTCAAATCATTAATATACTTGATAATGCTTGTAGTTCCACAATCAAGACATGAAGCAGAAAACAAAAAGGGGGTGGGAGGGGATTTTCATGCTTTCTTTATCTATTAGGAGAAGGGGAAGTAAAGGAATAGGAACCCAGTATTTCTCCTTTGCAAATATGAGTTGTTACCAGAGAGTTTCTAGCATGTAGTGCTTCAAATGGTCTCTCATCTCCCATCAGGAGAGATGAAAGAAATGCAGAGATGAACAGATAGGTGCTTCCTCTCAATCTGGAGAGCACCTGTTCAGATCAAGATAAGAGCACTGCAAGCTGGGACCTGTTGTTCCCATCAGTCCCAATTCCTTGTTATAGATGATGGGGAGCTGCAATCTGCTTCATGCACATTTATTGTTGCCCTGGGCTCCTAGTAAAAAGCGAGGTACTTTTTATATGAGGCAAAAACTGGGTAGGTATGCATGCATTTTGTATGTTATGTTATCTGCCATAGGACTATTAAAAAACATGCACAAAATGAGATTTCCCACTGAATAAATGCAAGATTAGCTTGAGCTACTAAATGAACACCATAAACATTTACAAGAAGCTCTGATGGGACTGCATGGGCAATTTGGGCTGATCACAATTAATGTGGTTTTGCCATTTCCTCAGGCTGTGATAAAGTAGCGGCTGTTTTACATGCAAGGTATTCCCTGTACGCTGCAATGTGTTTGTTGTCTTTTTTCCCCTTCAGTGGCTGGTGAGGAAATTTTGAATATTTCCCTCATTAGTAAGTCCTCCCACTCAGTCCACATATGTGTCTTGAACATCCCTTCTCAAATTTGCATCAGGCACTCGGATCCTGCAGTAAAGAGGACTAACTGCTAGCCAGAAAGGGCTAAACTCCACAGAACATGCAGCAGCCATGGCCTGAAAAGGGATGTGAACCTGGACTCTCGGACTAAGCAGTTGAATCTGTACTAAGCTACCCAGGCACCAGAAACATGGGATCCATTTCTCAATTTTTCAGTACATATAGTAGGCCTTTGCACCTATTACTCCACGAGAAAGACTGACTCTTCTCTTACACATGAACAGAAGATTCACTATGCACTGATTCTGTGAGCTTTCAAATGTTCTTTTGTGCACATCTTTGGATATGGTTTTGGGGCACGAAGCAGGGTTTATGCCATGGGTTCCCTCCAGTTCTTCATAATATGAATAGGTTGCAAAGCACTGAACCACATCCTTGCATAGTTTTGTCTTCATATGTTACTCAATGAGCAGGAACTAAAAAGTTCTATTATGATGGCTTTGTAGGTGCCCCAGATGGGACCCCAAGAGCTGAACTAGTCCCAGAAACAGAAGATTTGCCAGGATGTGCCCCCTCTCTAAATGACAGGTTGGGACTTTCCAAATTAATCCCTTCTGTGGCGCACAGGCTGCAGGCAGCGAATGGGAAGAACAATGCTGATATGCCCTGGTGCGCACCAAAGGGGCGTGGCAAGGAGAGAGGCAGCTCAGCATGTGCTGCAGGGCCAGAGGAACTGGCCAAGAGAGCTGCCCCTAGGGTCAGGGTGAGGATAACAGCTGGCAGCCCCAGTGGACAGGGAACTGCAGCCTGCACTGGTGGAGCAGGTGGACCTGCCATGCCAGCCTGCCTGACAGCTACAAGGGCCAGCAGGGCAAGCTGCCACTCTGGAGCCGGCACGAGAACGGGGCCAGAGGAAGTCTCCCAGCACCTCCTGCCTGGTCTAGTAGGGCCCTAGTATCCCAGCATGCTCTGGGCTACACGAGGTTAACATCCCAGCATGCCCTGGGCTATGAAGCCCTGATATCCCAGCATGCTCTGGGTTATGTGGGGCCCTGATATCCCAGCATACATTAAGCTACATGAGACTAACATCCCAGCATGCCCTGGGCTAAGAAGCCCTGATATCCCAGCATGCTCTGGGCTGCAAGGATGTGCCCGAAGTCCCAGTATGCAGTGGGGCTGAGAGGACGGAGGGGCTCGCTATCCCGGCATGCACTGTGGCAGCCTAAGGCCACAATGCCCCGGAAGACCCTGGGGCAGCAGCGCGACTGCGGCCCCGTGTCCACCCGCACCCCCGCACTCACTATGAATGACGCCATGTCCGAGGCGGCCGCTCGCTGAAGCTGCCGCGCGGGATCGGGCCGGACTCAGTCCCGAGTATTTTCGGAGACGCTCGGGTCTTTCCGGCGTCGCGCCCGCTTCGGGGCTTCTCGGGTGTTTCCGCCCCCTCTGGCTCAGGCGGCTCCGGGCGGCGCAGCCGGCGCTCGGCAGCTTCCGGATGCACTCGGGCGCGGGGGGCGGAGCAAGCCTTGCAGCCTGGGCAGGCCTGGGTGGGAGGGGGTAAGCGCCCGAGGCAGCCCGCTCCGCCTGGCCCAGTCCAGCCCCGGCTGTGTGGGATGGGAAGGGCTGCACAGTGGGTTGAACGGAGACCTGGCCAGCTCGCTGCATGCCAGGCCCTTCACTTGGCTTTGCACTGCTCTCCCGCTACCCCTCCCTGCTGGGTCCCCTTGACCGTACCGCTTCTTTTGCCCTCCTCTCACCTGGCTGGAAAATATGCCATGAACCTCCTGCTTTAAAAAAACAGCGTCGTGACTCCCGCTGTAACCTCCAGTAAGTGGTGCGCGTGCGTCCTGCGCCTCAATTTCCATCCAGACCTGGTGTCATTCAAAGGTGACTTTTTCTGCTCTGAAATTCTTCTTTTGCATCAGGCAAAGGGAGCAGCCGTTCACGTGCAACTGTGACAGCTTTGCCTTTGCTATTAAGATCCTCCAGCTCTAATTTATTACCCAGAGGTGTTTTCCCTTTTGTGTTAAAAGTTTAAATAAATTTTTTTTTTTTTTAAAAAGGATCAGTGTTTTGGTAGAGGAGGGATTTCAAGGAAATGTTAACAAAAATGCCAACTCATGCCTGCCGCAGCAGAATACAGAGTTAAATAATGCATCTGCTGGCTTCCCCTGCTTTCATTAGTAGCTGTGAGGATGTGTAAGTGTTGAGTTAGCTACGGCAGGGTGCTTCATGTGGAGTAGGAAAATATAATAAGGATTTCAAGTTAAACAAAAAACTTGGTACCAAAGGGTTTTGGTTGCCAAACAATGCACCTCATCCACAGCAGGAATTTTATATAATGGAATTTCATAAAGGGACGATCTTGTGTGAATCGGCCTCAACTCTGCCAAGATTTTTTTTTCACTTTCTCAGTCTAGAAAAGAAGATGCTGCTGCTGACTGCTAATTTTTAAGATGGGGGGCATAACAGTGATTTTTTTTTTGTTTTATAATAATAAACTAATTGAACCATCATATGCTGCGTATACTGGACCTGAGTACATGCCTGATTGCTCTGCTGTGTATTTCCTCCTTTTGTTCCCTCATTTCTTCCCTGTCGTTTGCCAGAACTCTGATCTCAGTTCTCCATGAGAGGGGACACATTGCTTTGTATATAAGGTGCCCTGTATGCTTTTGGATACCTTAAGAATGAAATACAACCGGGATTTTCAGGGAAGTTAAGCTATGTGTGTGCCTCAGTGCCTTGGATTCTTGTGAATCCAAGTCCAAAATGATAGAGATCAGGGATGGCACCAGTCAGGGAATACGTCTGCCCCCCTCCAGCTACCTGGCAGGAGGGGCTTTGGAAGTGTAGGTAAAGGCATGGATGTTGGACGCTGGTGTGTCCGTGCAGAAATTTCTCTGTTCCTGCTTCTGTCTCCCTAACTTACTCGCGCTTTTTCCCTGAAAGGAAGCCCCAGGGCTTAACAGGAAAGTCGGACACAATTTGCTATGGTTCCTTGCCCCTGGGAGGGAGGGGTGGAGGGAGGAAGGAACTCTCCTGTCATGCTCTGGTGAAGTGCCCGAAGATTGGAAGAAGGCCAATGTGGTGCCTATCTTCAAGAAAGGGAGGAAAGTGGATCCAGCAAACTATAGGCCCATCAGCCTGACTTCTATCCCGGGGAAGACCTTAGAAAAGTTTATTAAAGAGACCTTCCTTCATGGACTGGCCGACACCAACATCCTACAGGATAGCCAGCACGGGTTTGTTGCGGGTAGGTCTTGCTTGACCAATTTCCTTCTACAACCAGGTGACCTATCACCTGGACAAGGGAGAAGAGATTGATGTCATATATCTTGATTTCAAAAAAGCCTTCGATCTAGTATCCCATGGTCACCTCTTGGCAAAACTGGCCAATTGTGGCCTTGAGTCCACCACGATCCGCTGGCTGGGAAATTGGCTCCGTGGTCGGACCCAGAGGGTAGTAATTGATGGAATTGATGGTGCCCTGTGACCAGTGGGGTCCCCCAAGGCTCTGTCCTTGGACCCATATTGTTCAACATCTACATTAATGATGTGGACATTGGAGTCAGAAGCAGACTGGCCAAGTTTGCCGATGACACCAAACTTTGGGGCAAAGCATCCACGCCAGAAGACAGGAGGGTGATCCAGGCTGACCTTGGGAGGAAAAACCTGCTGCATCCCTATAGGCTCAGCAGTGCTACACTGGGTAGCACTACGGAAGAAAGAGACTTGGGGGTCATCATTGACCACAATGAACGTGAGCCTGCAATGCGATGCTGTGGCTAGTAAAGCGACCAAAACGCTGGCTTGCATCCATAGATGCTTCTCAAGCAAATCCCGGGACGTCATTCTCCCCTTGTACTCGGTCTTGGTGAGGCCACAGCTGGAGTACTGCATCCAGTTTTGGGCCCCGCAATTCAAAAAGGATGTGGAGAAGCTTGAGAGTCCAGAGAAGAGCCACGCACATGATCAGAGGTCAGGAAAAAAAGACCTTACGACGACAGGCTGAGAGCCCTGGGGCTCTTTAGCCTGGAAAAGCGCAGGCTCAGGGGTGATCTGATGGCCACCTATAAGTTTATCAGGGGTGACCACCAGTATCTGGGGGAACATTTGTTCACCAGAACACCCCAAGGGATGATGAGGATGAACGATTACAAACTACTGCAAGACCGTTTCAGGCTGGACATAAGGAAGAATTTCTTTACTGTCCAAGCCCCCAAGGTCTGGAACAGCCTGCCATCGGAGGTGGTTCAAGCACTTACATTGAACACCTTCAAGAGTAAATTGGATGCTTATCTTGCTGGGATCCTATGACCCCAGCTGACTTCCTGCCCTTCAGGCGGAGGGCTGGACTCGATCTTCCGAGGTCCCTTCCAGCCCTATTGTCTATGAAATCTATTAAATCTATGCAGAGAAGATTACAGCAGGGCTGCCCTCCTACCAGGCACCTGAGCATCATGCCTGGATTCTACAATACAGAGAAAAGGACTCCAACAATCATCTTTAAGTGGTAGCTTGCAAAGATGAGGAGGCCCAACAGCCAATGTTCCAGCTGGATTTGAGCGTCCAGACCACCCTGTGCTCTGGGAGCCACAGTGTCCATGAACTTCATTGAAGCAGTAAAAAAAGGCAGCAACTGAGAGACAGAGAAGCAGCACCTGCTCCATCTCTCACTTTAAACTAGGGATATCAAACTCACCCCCTATTCCTCACCAGATCTATACTGCTCTGCAGAGCTCC
Source organism: Alligator mississippiensis (assembly GCF_030867095.1). Classification (NCBI taxonomy): domain Eukaryota; kingdom Metazoa; phylum Chordata; order Crocodylia; family Alligatoridae; genus Alligator; species Alligator mississippiensis. Next base: position 26,586,788 of record NC_081833.1, read on the forward strand.
TCATGGGGTGGATCTGGACCTGGCAGTGGCTGGGCGTCAGCAGTGGGCTGGACAGCGGTAGGGCAAATGGCAGAGGGACAAACAGCCCTGGGTCACCACTGTCCTTGCTCACCCCTCTGCTGCTGACAGCCATGCCCAGTGGAGCCCTGTAGCCTTGAATTCTGCAACAGGCATTGCTGCTGTAATTCCTAGCCCACTCAGAGCCCTGTGTAGACTTGAACTGGCAGGTAGCCTACCAAGCAGTCCTCATGCAAGCATAGAAAAACAGCATGGGGCAGAGGCCCATCCAACTACCCCAGGCAATTCTGCTAGTGGGAGGTAGAAACAATTGACTGCGTCCTCTGGGACTGCTGGTATGCCAAAGAGGTATGGAAGAGAGTTGGTGTACTCCTCCTGGTGGTAACAGGTCTCGTAAAACCGACTGGAGAGGTGGTTCTGTACAGACACTTGACTAAGCAGCAAGAAGCCCTGACAGTCCACTTCAACCAATTCATCTTCAGCTTCAGAAACGCCTTTTGAAAGATCATGCAAAAATCTAGACCTCTTGGTTCCAAAATGATATCTTTTATTAGACCAACTGAGAAATTGCAAAAACAAAAACAATCTCTTTTTCTGCAAGCTTTTGGGCTCGTGCACCCTTTATCAGGCTCAGGGAAAGTTCAAGATGGTAAGAAGTCCCCATGTGTAGGAAATAAACTTCATTTTTGCACAGAGGAAGCAGAAGCTGGAAAACTATCCCTCTGGGTCCATGAGTCTCTCTTTATGAGCTTGCTCTGTTGTGTACATCAAGCAGGATTTCTTCCCTGGTGGTGTCAGATGGCAGGCAGGGAGGTGTAGAAATATTTGTTGTTGTGCAGCAAGGAAGATAAGGAAGATCAGGAACTCGTTCAAAAACAGGCACGCAAACCTACCAGTCGAAGACTGTATTAAGAGTGTGCCTGAATGAGATGTACTGTTACTACAGGAAGATGGTAGATGAGGACAGGAAAGAGATGGTGGACATAATATGGAAGAGAGGGGATTGGCATAGACTTTTCAGAGGTGAGCCGTCCAAAGACAGCAACAAGAGTTTTGGGTGCCGTACTTCAAGAAGGATGTTGATAGACTTGAGAGGGCCCAGAGGAGGGCCACTCATATGGTTAGGGACTTACAGGACAAGCCCTATGAGGAGAGACTGAGGGACTTGGACCTCTTCAGCCTCCGCAAGAGAAGTCTGAGAGGTGATCTTGTGGTTGCCTACAAATTCATTAGGGGGATGCAGCCAGGGATCAGAGATGCTTTGCTCACCAGGGCGCCTCTTGGGGTAACAAGGAACAATGGTCGCAAACTGACAGAGAGCAAATTTAGGCTAGACGTCAGGAAAAACTTCTTCACAATAAGGGTGGCCAAAATCTGGAATGGGCTTCCAAGGGAGGCGGTGCGCTCCTCTACCTTGGGGGTCTTTAAGAGAAGGCTGGATAGTCATCTGGCTGGGGTCATCTGACCCCAGCACTCTTTCCTGCCTAGGCAGGGGGCCGGACTCGATGATCTGTTGAGGTCCCTTCTGACGCTAGCATCTATGAAACAAGGATGACGACAATGACAATGATGAATATGACCAAAAACGAAAGGACTGAACAAACAGGAGGGGGATTTGGGAGTGGGGAGTGGACTGTGGTAGTCCTTTGCATAATTGTGATAGGTACATGGGAACATGGTATGTGGTCTTTGTAACAGGACTAAGGATGATGTAACTGTAGGAGTGTGTTTTTGGACTGTCAAATGAACCATGGTGGTCACAAGACAGGTTGTTAGATGTACAGTTATATATCAATATCTATATATATATATATATATATATATATATTTTTTTTTTTTTTTTTTTTTTTTTTTAAAGAGTCCTGTAGGCTGAAGGAAACAGCTCTGCAGGCTGGATCTGGCCTACAGGTCATATGTTTGACACCCCTATCTTAAACAATGCTGCTATGTTCTGCATTCATGGCCCCGAAAACACAGCAGAATAACACTGGTAATATGACAGTGTTTGCAGAAATTACTATAGAATACTGTAGTATGTTCGTAAGAGTTGAGTTGTCCCTTGAGGTCCTTTGTCTCACTGGCACTAAATCTTCATTATCCCTTTATAACTCCTTCTTTTTAAAAGCAAATGGAGTTAATAGCATATCTCTTATGTCACAAGCCAAGCACATACATCTGAGTAGCTATTTAATTGCATTGTCAGCACCATGGAGTGGTTGAGCACATATTGAGTAACAGGGACATTTGTTACCATTCAACATAGGTTATTACATAGCACCCTAATGGTTTGACATGGGCTTTTCCAACCTCATGAAGATCTCATCATGTGGAACCTGGATGTTTTTTGTTTTATTGCCTGGATTCCTTAGGGAGCCAGCTGGATACATTTCATCCTCTCTGGGGTCTTGTTCATTACTCTATATGTAGCTATTCCCCAGTCAGATATTAATGGACTCTGAAATTAATGGTTAGTAAATTTGGAACAAGCAAAATACTGTTTATGGCATGTGTATTCTGTCTACAGGCTTTGCTTGCTGAAAATCATCAAATTAAACATTGGGGCTGGGTTTTCTTGATAGATTTATACACTGCCTGCTGCCATATGTCCAGGCACTGGAAAGGTTAAAAGCAATTCCAGTTCAGCTGAGCTTAATAATCCATAGAAAAGCATCCATGTCAAAAGGAGACACAAGGGAGAATAAAAACCTTGAATGGAAAACCAGTGGAAAGGATCAATGAGGAACTGATCTGATCAGAAATGCTGTAGCTCAAGTGGGACTTGTCAGGCTGTGCCAAAATAAGCACCTTATGCCAGTGCAACTTTCTAGCGTACAACTAGTCTTAAAAGAAACCTTAAGAGTCATATATTACATGGACCATTGTGATCAACACAGGCCATAAGATTTGCTGAATTAATTTGTGTGGGTGAACACTAGTGTATCTTTAGAAGGACATCCAGCCTTGATTAAAAATTGCTAATGCTCCAGGTATCCCCCACCACCCTTGATGAGTTGTTCCAGTAGTAAATCACCTTCCCTGTTAAAATATATGCCTCAGTTGTGCTCTGAACTTCTTTTTTTCAAGAGAGGATGGTGAAAAGTAAGGACAATCTGGTCAGCCTCAACTGGAGACTGGATCTTTGAGAAAGATAGTGTTTATGACATGTTGATCCTACCTTACTTGACAAGTAATCATAGAAATGTAGAATAGTAGGGCTGGAAAGGACCTCCGGAGGTCATCATCCAACTCCCTGCTCAAGGCAGAATCATCCCTGTCTAAATCATGTCAGGGATCCTAACAGGCAGCTCAGCCTGGGCTTATTGCCTAGATGGCCACACCTGCCTAGAGGCTCTGACTGGCAGCCATATGCTAGCTAATGAAGCATCTGGCCATTGTCTGGGCCTCTGGATTGGCTGCTAGAGAGCAGCATCCCTATTTAGTTCCACCGAAGGGCTGTTCTCTAAGCCTCTCTGACTCTTATGTTCCCTGGTATTTGACATGCTTGGCTGTGTTCCTAGATTCTGGTTTTTTGGCTATTCCCCTTGTAGCTGGGAACTTGGTCTCCAACTCTTGCTTTGCCCTGATTCTGGCTCTGACTCCAGCTCTGAACCTTGGCACACCCTGACTTGCCTCTGTCTCCTGATTCTGTCTCTTGATGTACCCTGGCTTCAGCTCTGTCTCATGGTTTGTCCTGGTGACAGCATCAGCTTCTGACTCCTAAACCTTGACTTGGGTACTGACTTGGACTCTGTCCCTGGATTTCTCCTTGGATCTGTCAATTTGATCTCTGATTCCTGACCCCCTGACTTGGTCCATGGTTTGGATCCTGCCCTTCCCTTGTGGTCTAGCCACTAGATCACCCATGACCTAAACAAGTGTTTGTCTAATCTGCTCTTAAAATTACACAAAGAACTGTGTTCCACAACTACCAGGCACATTGCCTCACAACACCAGGAACACCCAAAATTGCTGCAGGTCAAGGTGGGCAACTGCATTACCAATGTCCTGCCACTGCAAAGCCGGAGATGGAACTAATGGCATTGAATGCCCTGCTTCAGCATGCTCACTTCAGCCCTTTGGGAAGATGATTCATGTACATTATTGCACAAGAAGAAGCACTGCTGGGATCAGGGGTTTACTTTCCTATGAAGCAGAAGATACACTCAGGATGGAGTCAGAGCCTTGGACTACCTGGATAAACAAATCCTAACCTTATTTTTCACACTGCACTTTCCACACGGTGGTGGAGAAAGTGCCACAGCTATACTGGATTCAACATAGAAAGCATTGATACTATTCTAAACTATGTTCCCTGATCACCTTAACATGATGAACAGTTTGCAATTGGTCAGGAAGATTTCAGCTGGTTTCCAAATGAATCTCTCCCTTCCTATAAACTCCAGTAAAATAGTTCTAGCAACCCAACCCATTCCAAATGAGCTTTCCTCTCATGGGGCAGGAGTGTTTTCCACACGGCATCAGACCAAATCTCTTATTTGCTAATCTGAATAGATCACACACCAGTTCTCACATGGTTACAGTCTGCCTCTTTCCCCAGACTAATGGTTTATTTAAAACCTGGCATCACAGCAAGCATGGAACCAGCTCAGTGGGCATCCTTCAGTGTTCAGCGGAATGAATGATTCTGATCAGAAATTGGGATAACATTGCTTGGCACAAGCTCACCTGAAGGAAAGCTCCCTGGGGACAAGAAACTGTCATGGGGAAGTTTACTTGGTGCCACCTGCTGCTGCTGTTTATGGTTTAAACTGTGCAAGAAGTCAATTAAGCTAGTGAGAATTGCAGATGCAGTAGAGGGGATACATAGACAGACTGACAACTCCTTTCTTCTAAGCTGTCTTCTTCATTCCTTTTTTGTGTCATTTTGACAAGGTATTTAGCAGAATTCACCAATTTGTTGGCATCTCACAGGTCATACTAAAAACACTTCTGCTATGGCCTTTACCTTGCAACCTCTGGGCTGTCAACTGTGTGCCTAAGCACCCACAGCACCTCAGCTGCAGAGTTGTCCTCTAAAAGACACTGGTTTCCTAAGGCTTAAACGCTGTGGTCACAGTTTGAGGACTTGCCAAAATCACATGGATCCAAAATGGCTCAAAAATTAGGGAGTTAGGTCACTGCTTTGGATGAAATATAAATTGATTTCAAGACTCTGGTCAAGCCTCATGGAAGACCAGACCTGGGGCTTTTAAAGGCTGGAAAGGAAAAGTTATATTCCCTTTCTGTGTTGATTGAATCCCTGTGACTGCACTTCCAGAGCATGAAACATAGAAAATGAGGGCTGGAAGGGATCTCAGAAGGTCATCTAGTCCACCCCGCATCCATTCCCCCCCCCCCCCCCCCCCCGCCCCGCTCAAAGCAGGACCACCACCCTAGATCATTCCGGCCAAGGCTTTGTCTAAAAACATCCAAGGATGGAGCTTCCACCACCTCTCTGGGTAACCTGTTCCAGTTCTTTACTACTCTTCTAGTGAGAAAGTTTCTCCTAATATTTAACCTAAACTTCCCTCGCTGCAACTTGAAACCATTGCTCCTTGTTCTGCCATCTGCTATCATTAAGAACAGTCTAACTAGTTCCAGGAGAAGAGGGACCATTGTGTCAAGGGTTGAGCTTGGGTAAAAAGGGCACTCACCACTTCAGGACAGGGCCCCCAAATAGTGAAGTCTCTTCTGTCCATACTTCCTGCTTGCCTCAAGTTGGGCTTTCTCATCCGGTTCCCAGATTAAAGAGGTTCCTTGGATGCACCCCAGCCATTGAAGTCCTCTCTTTACTAGAAGGCACAGGAGCCTGAACAATGCGGTTGTTAATAGTACAGCTCTTACAGACCAGACCAGGTGAGGACCCCATTATGCTATGGGCTATAAAAGCAGTCCCTGTCCCAAAACTTAGGATCAAAGAGCTGTTTCCGTCAGCACATACCTCAGCTCTTCAGCCCAAAGAATGAAATTACTGTTTATCCATCTAATATCCTGCTCTCTCCAAGGGCACATCATGTACCCAGTGCTGCAAGCTATTTGCCTTGCCAAAGACTGACCCACCTGACACCTAAATCTTGCATGCTATGACTACTCATTTATTCAGCACACATCTGCCCCTGGAGGATGCATATCTCAAGTCTGTTATTGCCTCTGGGCTTTTTAGATTGTGCTGTTGGGATTTTCCTGCAGTAGACTTGCATTAGGTTATTTACTGCAGTTCTGTACATTTTAGAAAGGGGCATGCATGCAGGATCCATGAAGAGATGAACCTGAAACCCTAGATCTGAACCCCAGATTCAACCTGCAGAGATTAATCCAAACCCCCTAGTCCATATCTTTAGCATGGGATGATCTAATCCTACAGCTAGAACATTCCTGAACCTGAAGGAGATTCAGAGTTTCAGTGCAAATCTGTACTGATTCGCCTACTGGCCTGTCTGGATTCAGCCCATCACAATGCATAGGCTCAAGCTCTGAACTCAGATCCAGGGAGGATCGGCTGGAGTCATTTACTCCAAATTCAGGGCTATACAACAAAAGGCCCTTAATGTCTCACTCCTGCTTCATTCATCTGGTACTCAGGTACTGCCAAGACCCAGTCATGCTAAAACTGCAGTCAAGAGCAGACACGCACGTGTATGTGTGTGGGGAGAGCGGGAGGTCTTGTGGGGTAGGTAATCACTTCCATAGCTATTTTCTTTCAGCCTCACTTTCCCGAGTCAGCATTTTTGATGCTGACATTCTCTTGTTCCTGTGGGTAAGGTTTTTTGCTTTTGTTTTTATTTTTAGGAACATTTTTCGTAGTCCAAGCTAAATCAATTATAAATCCATGAGTCGGTCAAGAAACATAAGTGGCCCTTCTACTGGCAAGCATCCTCTACCCCCAAATGGGGCTTCAGATGTTTCCAAATCATTTAGCAGGCATCCTACATGCAAGCCGAAGCCTGGAGGCTTAGGGTTTGGATGCCCCTGAGTTTCGCTTGCCCTCAGCTGTAAGGCCTCAGGAGCAAGCTAGGGAGGAGTCTCCCATTTCCATACATTGGGCATAAAGCCAAGATCTTCCCACTCGAGCAGTAAGTGGGAGGTTAATTATACAGTACCTCCATGGGTACTACCCCATGCCAGAAAAGGGGTTATCCCCAGTGACTAGGAAAACCACCTTAGTGGTCATGGTATTCCCCTGCCGGGTAAGTATACTTGAGCTCTTGTACCTGTGGGCAAGGTACATGAGCCAGATCTGCAAGCTGGTGACCAGTGCAGAGACCAAAACAGCCTGTTTTGTCAGGTATTTTGCAGGTCACCTCTTGACACTGTGGGAAGTGTACACACCAAACAACAGGTGACTGTGGGCCATGGAACACCCTGCTTTTACGGGGTCCTGAACAATTTCTGGAGCGAGTACAGGCTACAGAATGAAAGCCCAGTGACTGTGTTCAACCACAGGAAGATACAGAAGGCAGTCAGAGCTAGAGACAGGCTATTGACCATGAAGCTGTTCCCTGAAGATGATTGCCAAGCCATCTGGGACTGGATCTTCTACAAAGACCTACGAAAGGACCACAGAGACTTGAACTGACTAATAGCTCACCGCACACTCCCAGTGAGGGTGTGGAGACACAGAGAGGGGCAAGGGACTCAACCCAGCTGCCACAGGGAAATCTCCCAAGGTGCAACAGAGACCACTGACTGCCTCCTATGGCTCTGTCCATATGCCAAGGGGGTGTGGACAAAGGTAAACCGACTCTGCAAAATGGTGACAGGGTCAGGCTGATGACGAGGGAAGCGGCACTGTACAATACCTGACTAAACATCAGGGGTGTCCGACAGTCTGCTTCAGCTAGTTCATATCCTGCATCAGGAGCACCCTGAGGAAGTGCAGGAACCTTCTGGTGTACAGACAAACTGAACTCAAAGAAACAGACTGTGTTAAAATGTTTCTGTGTGAACTCCAGTCCTACTACCAAAAATCAGTGGGAGAAGACGGAGAAGGTGCAGCTGACTCCTCCTGGCAAAGGGACACTTAGCACAGGCTGTTCAAAGACCCCTTTAGGGGGGAAGTGGACAAGAATAATGAAGAGGACAGCAACACAACCAAACCTGGAGACAGGGACGATGGCAGCAGCAGTGTCAGCAGCAGTGGAACAGCGACAACAGCGAGAGCAGCAGTGGCAACAACAACAACAGTGAATGAACTGAGAATGTAAACCCCCAAATCAGGGGTAGGAGTAAGAGACTGTGATTGGGTTAGGGAAAGGACTATGGAGGGGTGTGCGGGAATGTAGGTCCACGGGTGCACTTATTGTAACACATGCGCTGGCTTTAAATGTGGTTGAAGGTGTGTGAAAAGCTTTTGCTTGATGCTGTGTGTATATATATATATATATGTGTGTGTGTGTGTTGCTGTATATATATGTATATATATATATATGTATATATATATATGTATATATATATATATATATAGTTTTGTTTTGTTTTGTTTTTTTAAAAAAAAAAAATTCTGATGCTGGGCATTGATAGGAGAGTAATCAAATGAGCCGAGGCCCACATAGTCACAGAAACAAACTTGAGTCTACAGATGAGGGAATTCCTGAGAACTGTGTGTGTTGGGGTGGAGTGAGTAATCAGGTTGGGGTGGGGAGAAGAGGGGAACTGAAGAGACTGATGAACAGAGGGGTTAAGCCATAGGATTAAAAGATAAAGTAAAACCACGTTTTGAATACTTTGCTATGTGTGGCAAAGGAATAAACATAGAAGCATCAAGGAGTAGCTGACCCAGAGACCCTGAAAAGCAATTAACTCTATGATCTTGCTCACTGCCTGGGCTCTCTTGGACATGCCAGGGAAACATAAGGCATGCCTGACAGCCAGTAAGGTGCTGCAGCTGTATCATTACAGAGTAAGGACTCCAGTTGAGAGTCAAATAAAAATATGGAAATCAAATCTGCTCTCCAAAGTCAAGGGCTCTATCTTTCCCATGGTAGGTGTGGGGCTGATGGGTCCTAGCCAGACAGAATTACTTGCCTCCTTGCCATGGCAGGCTGGGTCAGGTCCCCCTTATCCCCTGTTCCCCGTCCCTTCACCCCCCACCCCACTTTCACAGCATCTGGGCTGCTTGCAGATGTTAAAACAAAACCAAGCAGTACTTTGTTAAACTCCACACACTGCTGTGTGGAGCCCAGCACATGCCCAGAAGAGGCAGCATGTTAGTTGCATCTGGCTAGCCCAACATCTGTATAGATTGTGCACTTTAGGGGGGCTTTTTTGGCATGTTTATCTAATAGTTGATTGAATCAGCTTTAGCTAAAAGTGCCAAAAAGTCCTGCTGAAGCACCCAATTTATACAAACACTGTGGAGCTGGGCCGAAATAATGCCCTGCTTCTTCCAGTGAAGTGCAATTTTTTTAAACATCTTCAAGCAGCCCTGATGAAATAAGCTACTGCTTATGGAAACTTATGCTATACATCTCTGATTTAGTTAGTCTATAAAGATGCAGATCTATCATGCCTTCTTCATGTCCCACCACTGCCCCTGAGCTCTGGCACTGCCTGCCTGAGGGCATTCCCTGTAGAAACAATCTCCCTGAGCAGGTCAGTTAGTGCAAGCTGTGATGCTGTCTTTCTTATGGGCATTTGTCTAGTAGGGTATGAACTAAGTTCCAGAGCTTTGTCCCATGAGCAGATGGGCACATGCCACAAAGCCCCCCCCACTCCCTTGCTTGCTGGGTCTGTCCCAGATGTGCCCTCTGCCAAGGTCTCACCATTGTGTGCAACATCCTAGCCAAGCTTTCCTGCCCTGGGGCAGCATCAGCAGCAGCAGGATGACAGAAGATGCAGCTTCTTGATAAAAGCTGTCTGTTTCAGACCAGACGGCTTCCTCCTGCCCTTCTCCCTGAGCGCTCCAATGTCTGAGTCAGTCAACACTAGACCAGAAAAGCACTGGAGGGTCCATTATAAGGAACTATCCCGGGGGCTGATTTTCTCCCCACCACCAACCTGGGGATCCCAGTAACTCCCACGGGTTTCTCCACAGCTGGAGGGGAGGGGGGTTTGTGTACTAGTCCCTTTGAGGGGCTAGATAGGACCAAATGGGTGTGTCTACATGTGATCCTAACTGTGCAGTTGTTACTGCAGCCATTTAGTACTTGCTCTAGCAAGTACCAAATGACTGCACAATAACTGCCATTACTGCAGTCCTGGTGGCGCACAGGTCATTTCTGACCCTGTTGCACAGTAGCATTGGTGTCACAGTTCATGCCCGCTGACATTATGTTGCCATAGCAATGAGTTATGTTGCCATAGTTCATCACTATGGTGACATAGTGTCTCGTGTAGACTCACCCAATGGGCGTGTAATTTTTCTAACCTGATTTTACACTGCTTACTCATACAAAATGTCCAGGGAGTTTGGCCTGACTAAGGCCAGCAGGCTCAGGCCATGATGTCGATCATTGTTTTTCTCATGGACCCTTGTCTCCTGCACCTGCAGCTCACTGAGGAAACCCAAATGCACCTCCCTGCCCAAACTGCCCAAGGCCTGTAGCCATGGCTGCTTCCCTTGAGGAGGGAGAAAGAGTAATTTAGCAGCCAAGCCTGACGTGCAGTTAGAGGGAGAATGTGTGTCATGTCCACCCCCAGCAGCTGCTTCTCACCAGCTATCATTCTAGCAGAGCTAATCACATTTTGAAGGATTAGTGGGAGAGGAAATCAAATTGTTGCTTCCTAATGCCTCACAAACAAGATCTTCCTGGATTATTCGCCCCATCTGCCTGCAGCCAGACCCAGCCCAATTCCATTGCAGGGAAAGAGACTTTTGTGCATCCCAAATTCCAGAGGCAGCGTGGGAGCTGGGTGATCTCCCCCTGCATTCATTTGCTCCCAGCAGTGCAGTCAGGTTTGGTTCAGACAAGGCTGCCCCTTACTTTCTCCTCCTCCCCTCCAGTGTTACGCATGGGAGCCCCCATTTCCAGGTAAACTACAGTACATACCACCAAGCTGTTAGAGCCTGTCTCAGAGACCTCAGCAGCATGGATGCCCCTGTGCCAAATGGAGCAGATGGGGATCACCACACCCAAGGGACACTGTTCACGCTAACAGTGTTTTGTTCCAGTGAAGTGCCTTTTTCCCTAGGATCACTCAGGGAAATGACAGAAGTTGCACGATTGGCTGCAGAGCGCTTTAAAAGTGCCCAATCACATGGCAAATTAACCCCCATATAATGACGGTTCAGATGAAGGCACTCCAAAGCACAGTGCCTTCATTAACTTCTGTCTGTCCCTGCACATGGATCTGCACTGGGCTGACGCAGCCAAGCCCCACTCCTGGTACTATCTTCAGGAATGGAGGGGGAGAAGAGAAGGGAGGGAGCTGCAGACTGGGGTTTGCCCAACCTGACCTGGAGGGGAGCAGGTGGGTTGGAGCCCCCCAAACCCCCTGCCTTGGAGAGGCTCCAATCTACCCCCACCTCCAGGTCAAGCTGAGCTCCATCCTCTTCCTTTTCCCCCCTTTGATCCTGCAGACAACTCTGGAGCTGGGGAGGGGGCAGGGCTAGGGGAGAAAGGATGCAGAAGGAAGCTCCTCCTGGATCAGCTCCAAAGTGGAGCTTAATTTGCCGCCACCCCCCAACCCAACTGTGAATGTTTGTTGAGTGGTGGGGGCGAGGTTGCTATAACTCAGGGGTTGCCAAAGTTTTTATGCTACAGCCTGGCAAACTGCAGCCTGGAAGTGATCATGGCCCAGCAAACTGTGGCCTGGCAGTCACAGCCGACTGTGGCCGGGATTTCCAGCTAGAAGACAGGTAAGGATACCCCCACCCTCACCCTCTGGGAGCAGGGGTGGGCCAAACCCTGCACTGCTGCGGGCCCTGCAGAAGGAGCTATAGCCTCTCTGCCCAGCTCTGGGGGGCTGCGGTTTGCTGGTCCACTGTGACTGTGCTGTGGACTAGCAGCTGACCCACTGCGACTTGGCACCGGACCATGGCCCGGGGATTGAGAACCCCTGCTCTAACTCACGGTGCTTTTTGTAAAGCACCGTGAGTTAGAGCAGGGAGCTGTACATCTGTCAGCGTTCTACAGACGGGGAAACCGAAGCTCAGCACAATGCAAAAATGGGCTTCAAAGTCACAGCAAATTAAAGTCAGAGACAGAACCCAGGAGTCCTGACTCCCAATCTGTGGATCCAACCTCTAGATTATATGGCCACTCAGAGCCAGAAATAGAACCCAGGTGTCCTGTTCTACCCAGCTGGGGCCATTATCTCCCAGACTTCTTTATCCAATACAGCTAGGTTTCGTTCTTTCTTAAGCATTTCAAATGAAGGAGGCACCTTTTGCTCCCTGTGAATCTCCCCCCTTTCCCACCCACTCCTCCCAGGTCACATTGATCACTTTCCACTCCAGCAGGGCTGCCAAGATGCTTTGTTTATTGCCAAGAGAGCAGCCTCCTCCAGCAGGTCCTAATGATTGCTGCAGGGGTTAGGACAGTTATCATCGCTTTCTCCTTTTCACCAAGGGCCTGATATTCCAAAGTGCTGAGCAACTGTAGCTCCTATTGGCTCCCACTGTCATTGGGGTACTCAGAGCTTCTGCAAAGTAGGCTGCGAAGGCTTGTGGGCTGGGTCTAGCCAGGAGGTTCCTGCAACTTGAAGAAAAATGCTAGCTCATGTTCAGCTTCTCCACACAAAATCAGGCACTGTCCTAGTACTCCAGGGAAGTGCAAAGTTGCTTTCAGTATATTACACTTAAAGGGCCAGCATCTCTCCATGTAAAGCCCCTAGCATCCCACTGTAACTGTAGAGACAAATGCTACATGATAGCTCAGGGGGATTTGGACTTTGCAGGGACAAGGGTGTTTGTGTCTTTCAAAGAACAAGTCTTTGAATGATGTTAGTGGGGTCTTCATGGGGTCATGGAGGGCAGATTGGAAATAGGGGGGATGGGAGTGAAAGGTGCCCCACAACCCACCGTAGGTAGTGCTTGGGGTTTGTACCCTACTTGCCCAGCCATCATTATGCTACTGTAAGCATCTTCCCACAGGATCTGGCAGTGTCCCCTTATCACCACCTTGGGACACAGGGGATATGAACTGGATCTTGGATCCCCATGGCCCTTGGAGGCTGGTACTCTGGGGGAGGTGAACATCACCTCATTATCAGGAGCACTCAGGGGTGTCTATGGGATACAGATGAAGCACACCCAGTGGCGGGGAGAATGGCTCTTATAGGGGAGGAATCCAGAGGATGTCCCCCTTTGACAACAGCCTGTTTTCAGCCCACAGCCCAGTGCATGTACTGGGTCTGCTGCTGGAAGGTTACAGGACGCAGAAGATGTTTGCCTGATCTGCTTCACTGCATAGCGCTGGAGATGGGGCCCTGGGGAGGTGGGAGGAAGGGGAGGGAGTGGCTGCCTGGGTTCTACTTGCATTGGACCAGGGCAGTCCTACTGACCCCTCCTACCCGCGAGGAACTTTCTCCGCTTCAGCAGCACTTGCCTGGAGGCAGAGGTGCAGGATCAGGTTAGCAGCTGGCAGCAGCTCCCCCAACTCTGTCTCCTCTATGACTTTTGAAAACAAATTGGCTTTATTGTTGTGCAAGCTCATTACAGAGGGCACTGAGCCCTGCTGACTTGTCACACAGCAGCCCTTCCTGAATGCACTTCGCCTGCAGCTTTTTACAAAAGTGTCCATGATCCCCCTATCCCAAGAAACTGGGGCATAGAGGGAGAGAGAGAGAGCACCACATGCAATTTCCAAGGAGGAATTCTATCGAGCAGAACTGTGGTCCCTGAGTCCCCCAACTGTCCCTAAACCACAGAGCCACTGTGCTTAGTTATGAGCCCTCAATGAATAGGGAATAGATAATCAATGGACAATGACATTCTTTCTATCTTAGTGTAAAAGGAAACCCCTGCCCCTGATACTAGGAAGGGTGGCAGGGGATAAGCAACCTAGGGCTAGGAAAGCTAGCAAGGAGTAGTTGCACAGGTGGATTGAGCCAAGGACTAAAAAGGTTAGGTGGCTAATGAGGCAATTAGCTGCACCTGGTCCCTGGGTGCAGAAGATCCAGTCATATTCATAGATTCATAGATTGTTAGGGGCTGGAAGGGACCTCACAAGATCATTGGGTTCAGCCCCCCTGCATTATGCAGGAAAGACAACTAGGGTTGGGTGATCCCAGCAGACCCCAGCAAGGTGACTGTCCAGTCTCCTCTTGAAGATATCCAGGGTAGATGATTAGACCACCTCTAGAGGGAATGTATTCCACAGTTTGGACACCCTGACTGTGAAGAAGTTTTTCCTAGAGTTAAGCCTGACATGGTCTTCCAGGAGTTTGTGGACATTACTCCTAGTTTTCCCCAAAAATGCCCTGGTGAACAGTTGTTCACCAAGCCCTTGATGTACTCCCCTGATGTAGTGGTAAGCTGCTACCAAGTCCCCTTTCAGCCTTCTCTTTTTTAGGCTGAAGAGGCCCAAGTCCCTCAGCCTTTCCTCATATGGCTTGCCTTGCAAGTCTCTGATCATATGGGTGGCTCTTTTTGGACTCTCTCAAGATTTTCCATGTCCTTATGACTGGAAGAAGGCTGCACTTGGGCATATAAACCCAGTCTGACTGTGCATGGTACAGAGATGAGCTCTTGGGTGAAAAGGGCTGCTGGGGATGGACAGGCAAGGGAGCATGCAAGCTGGGGTGAGATGGCTCCAAGGAAGTTAGAGCTTGCATTAACCTAAATTGAAGGAGACTTTTTGTTTTGTGAAGCAGCTGGCCTGTGTTTATGTTCTGTTTTGAACTTGAATCCAGAGGACTGGCTTGTGGATACAGGGGTGGAGGAGACCATAAGTGGGGATGCTTGGGTGGCACCCCCCACTTTAGGTGCCAGAAGCTAACCCCAAGCCAGAGATACAGTAGGTGAAACTGGAATCCTAGAGGGGCTGCCGCTGAGGCAGGGCTGATGCCTAGGAGCTGAGGTCTTAGAGAGTGGACCAAGGCTGAGGGTGTAGCCAGACAAAAGGGGGCCAAGGCTACAACAGCTGAAGACCCCAAAACTGCTCACAAGCCTGAGGGAGCACCCCCTTAAAAGGTAACCACTTGAGGAGAGGGCATGGGCCCCAGATGGGAGTGGGCTTAGCTGGGAAGGCAGAGCTGAACAGTGAGGCTAAACCTGGCCCCAGGGACTTCCTCCCCAACAAACCAAGATAACATCAAAGTCATGGCAAGCAATAAACTGGAGGTGAGGTGAAGGCTGGGAAAGAGTTGGCAGATGAGTTGGACCATGGTGGGGACCAGGTGCAGACCTCCCCCACCCCAGTGTGCCACTCTTAGACCTTCTCCACATTGGAAAGTGTTTTCTGATTTTACCTCACCAGCCAAAGCTGCTCCTGGGACATGCCTTAGACTGACAATAGAGCTCTTTTGATGGCAGTTTATGGCAGTTTCTCAAATGAAATACAATTTACCTGGAAAAAGTCCTCTTTTGCCCCATCTAACTGCATGTCCAGTCAGGCTTTTGCTAGCATAGCTGTGTTGGTCAGAAGCAACACTTTATGCTGGCATAAACCTTTAACTGTCAACCCATCATACCTCCCTGTCATTTTGATTCTGCCATTATGACAAGGGAGTGTATACTCAGTAGGGTATACTCAGTAGGTTAACAGCACTGCAACATCAAACAGTTAGAAGGCTGGGGATGGTGGGGGAGAGGGGTCTCACCCTCTTGGCCATCATAACCCAGGGTTGCTGGGGGAAGAAGGGATTGGAAATTATGATGATGGGTGAGGAGACATGGAAGGAAAACAGCTGTGGAGCAAAGGCAGCCATGGATAACTGCAGTCAGAGCCCCTTTTTCCACTCTCATAAACTAAGAAATGTATGGCCAGGTCAGTAGTCCAAAGTGAACCCTAGTTTTGAGGGAAGAATTAGGCCTGGTTTATATGTAAAAAAGTTGTTAGCATTGTTTTTTTGTTAGGACAGGGAAAAATGTCTCCCTAAGACACAGCTGTGCCAGCAATGGGCCTAGCCTAGATATTGTTGTACTGGTAACGGTGTCCAGCAGATTCAGTTTGGAGAACTGATAAGACCAATGCCAGCTAACACACTCTCTTGCCAGTATAAGCTGTACCTCCAGCAGGAAGGTGTGCCAGTAAAAAATTACCTGTCTGGCTACACTGGCAAATGCCATCTAACGTAGATAGAGCCCAAGGGATTCAGTAGCACATGTCTTCTGTCAGTGCCCCAGCTTGATGATGCTGTTCAGATGAGATGTAAAGCCAAGGTCCTGACCACTTGTGATCTTCAGATATCCCTGGACACTCTCTTGCAGGAGTCTGAGTGCTAGCTCCACTGTCTGGCCTAGTAATTTCATGTTGCCTCTCTGTGCTCCCCCCATGGCTGTGCTTGCACATTGCAGCTGCTGTCACTTTGCCTGTAGTGCTGAATAGGTTGTTACGGTAGCTGCTGAGTCGCGCTTCCTTGAGCAGCTGCAGTTCAGAGCAGGCTGGAGCCCATGGCCATAAGAAAACTCCTCTTGGCTAAGAAATGTCAAATCAGTGACATTGCATCAGAAATTTAACAGCACTTTCTATGAAACTATAACATCCCTTAGGGCTCAAGTCTACTTAGAGGGAGACTGTTGTGGCACCTACAGAAGCAAATCTCTTCCCCCCCCCCCCCCCCTTGTGTCTGAAAAACAGGCCAGACAGCTGGTTCCTAACACTGTGAAACTGTGGCCTCCCCTCTCTGTGCCTCAGTCTCATTTCCTGTCAAATGTGGATAATATTGATCTGCACAATATCATGGGGCGTGACAAGGTTCAACCCACTGTTGCCTCTAAGATGATTTGAAATGCTGAGAGAGAAGGGGACAGATGTTTGTATTCTAATATTGTATTCTAAGCAGCAGCCCAGTCACTCTGGGGATGACAGGGAAAGCAGGTGCAGTGACAAGTAAGTGGGGCTCAGTTAATAGTTTCTAAGTTCGGGGTGAAGGGGGGCGGGGTGTTCCTGGAGCCAGCACGGGGCTCTGGCATGCTTTCACATCTAGGCCACCATTTAGAGTCTAGCTGAAGGGAGAAAAACCCGGCTGCTGGTGCCTGATGGGCAATGGCTCTGGGACATTTCCCCATGCTTTTGGTTACATCAGCCCAGAGGCCCAGGGGTAACTGCCTGAGCCTCACCCACAGTCCTGTGGGTCATGGCTGAGACATGTTTGTGGGGCAGGTATCTGCTCTGTACTCGGAGCTCTCGCCACCCTCCGGCAGGTTTAAGCAGCTCTGCAGTCACTTTGTCTGAAATAAAAGTCCAGCTTCCCCTTGATTAAAAGAAATGTGATTCCGCACTCAGACTGAAGAATATAACATGGCACTGGCAACTGCGGGGTCCAGCCTTTAAATAGCAGCCCCTTTAGCTACTCAAAACCTTGCACAGGGGGAAGCAAGGATATGCTTTAGGTAGTGTCTCGGGGTGAGGAGATAGATCCCAGGAGGGTGGGTGGATTAGGAATGCAGAGATAGAGGGAAAGGCAGGCAGACAGCTATGGTGATGAAGAGATAGCTAGATAGACAGGAGGCGCCCAGGCTGGAGTCTCTCCCTCCCACTCGCACTTTGCAAAGCCTGAGGAAGCGGCATACCCATATGCCCGCATGCAGCTGCACACCTCACTCTTTTCCCAGTATGGCTCGCACAGATGTGCCTGGCAGCACGTAGGAATTGGGAGAGGCATAACCCCGTTTCAGGCCATGCTGGAGGCACTCTGGAGACCCCATTTAGCCTCTGAGCCTCTCTCTCTCCATGTTTCCCTTCTGCAGGCCCTCCTTTCCTGCTGAAGTCTGGGCTGTGCTACCACCACATGCCTCCAGGGTGGAGTGAGTGTGCAAGTCCTCTGCTTGCAGCCTTGCCTCCAGGACCAAGGCCTGGTCCTGCCTCAGGGAGCTGGCCGCTGTGTTCAGGAGGGTCTACAGGGGCTGAGTCTACCCTGAGCGAGGGGCGGGGGTGGGGACTAGATCCAGATGCCCCCTACGGTCCTTTCTGGCCCTGTTTCTCTTTGATCCTGTGCCGCCCTGCTCCCCGCCCGGCTTCCCTGGCCCCATGGCGGTGACTGACAACCACCGCTGAGGGGTGGGCGGCTCCGTGGCACAGAGGGCCTCGGGACAGGCTCCCCTGTGCCCCCCGGGGCTGCAGCGCAGCAGAGGCGCCTCGGCCGGGCCCTGCGGTACCTGCCCCGTGCGGGGGGGCGCTGGGCGGGGCTGCCCGCCAGGCACCTCCCGGCCACGGGCTCCGGCCCCGCGCACTGCAGAGGGGGCGGCGCGGGGCGGGGCGGCGCGGGGCGCTATATAGTCGCGGCCGCCGCCTGCCGCAGTGCCCCCTCGCGCCGCCATGATGAGCTACAGCCTGGAGGCGCTGCTGGGCGCCGGCCCCGGGCTCTTCCGCAAGGAGCTGCCCGGGCGCCACGCGCCGCGCTCGGCCGGCTCCAGCGGCTTCCACTCGCGCAGCTCCGGCTCCGCCGGCTCCCGGCGCGGCTACGGGCTCGGCAGCGAGAGCGGCGAGGCGCTGAACGGCGCGGAGCTGCGCGGCCGCAACGAGAAGGAGCTGCTGCAGGGGCTGAACGACCGCTTCGCCGGCTACATCGAGAAGGTGCGGCAGCTGGAGCTGCACAACCGCGCGCTGGAGGCCGAGACGGCGGCGCTGCGGCAGCAGCAGGCGGGGCGCTCGGCCATGGGCGAGCTGTACGAGCGGGAGATCCGCGACATGCGCGGCGCAGTGCTGCGCCTGGGCGCGGAGCGCGGGCAGCTGGCGCTGGAGCACGAGCGCCTGGGCGACGACGTGCAGCAGCTGCGGCAGCGCCTGGAGGACGAGGCGCGGCAGCGGGACGAGGCGGAGGCGGCGGCGCGGGCGCTGGCCCGCTTCGTGGACGAGTCGAGCCTGGCGCGGGCCGAGCTGGAGAAGAAGGCGGCGGCGCTGCGGGACGAGGCGCGCTACCTGCGCCACGCGCACGACGAGGAGGTGGCCGAGCTGCTGCAGCGCATCCAGGCCGGGCCCGGCCTCGCCGCCCTCGACATGCGCGACGCGCTCAAGCCCGACGTGACGGCCGCGCTGCGGGAGATCCGCGCCCAGCTCGAGGGCCACGCGGCGCAGAGCACGCTGCAGTCCGAGGAGTGGTTCCGAGGTGCGGGGCAGGGGCCGAGGCGTGTGCCCCCGGGTGCTCTGCGGAGAGCTGGGGGCGCAGGGGTGGGAGACGGGGCGGGGGGAGGAGACGCCCCCCCGGAGGGCTGCAGGGGAGGCCCCGCAGTCTGTGCTGAGTCAGGAGCCTTCTGCAGCAAGTTCGGCCCAAAGTCGGAGCCAGCTGCACCTGGGAGGGGCTGGGCCCCCCCGTAGCATGCTGCCCTGCAGGGGAACCCGCTCCCACACCCAGCCCTGCAGCCTGGCGTGAGTCACTGCAGAGACCCCCGGGGACCCTCCAGCCCCTGAGAAGGTTGCCCCTAGTTGAGCTCAGCTTGGGGGAGTGGGATGAGTTGGCAATTGGCAACTGTCCTTTCTCCTGCAAGGGCAGCCAGAGCCAGCGCAGTGCTCCAAGCTCCCTAGGGCTGGGATCATTAACTCCTGCAACTAGACCGGTGCTTGGGGAGCTGGGGACTCACTTTCCACCTTGTAATGGGACCCGTGGATAATGAATTAGCTGACCTCAGCACTGAAACAAATGCCCTTCATGCCACGCTCTTCTGCGCTGCTGGGCAGGGGAGGAGGGATCTTCCGCTTCTTTCTGAAGCAGTGCTCCCACTAAAGTGCAGGGACCACAGGACCCCCAATGCCAGAGATGAGGGAGTGGGGACCATCTAATCCCCTCTCAGCACTGGGGCTTCTGTCAGACACTCTCTTTTGGAACAGAGCTTTCAGGGCTAGTCCATGCTAGTCCAGGCGATATTTCTCCTTTGTTTTTTATCTTGTAGCTACCCCACAATCAGTGCTATGATTTGCAAATCTCCCTCCCCCTCCACTCCCAGTACTGTTGCAAACACTTCCCACACTGAATCCCAGGCCCTCCCAGGCAGAAGTCTGATGAGGCTGGAGTCTCCTGTGGACCTGTGCCAGTCTAGAATTTGAAGCCAATTAAATCAACAAGCCAACACCATCTGAACCCTCCCCAGTGGGTACAGTTGGTGCTGATTCATACAGCTGCCTCTTTCTACGTGGTGAGCAGTGTGAACAAGGTTTTAGCAATCAAGAGCTAGTGGGAAAGGCAGCACTGAAAACAGTTATGAATTGTTGTTGTTGCTCATTCTTAATGGTGATCATTAGCACCCTTGTCTTGCTCCCTGGCTATGGAGTGCACTTGCCTGCATGTGTGACAGAGAAACCAGCTGGATCTCCATGGAAATCTGGTTGGGGCGTAGCAGGTTGCTGGGAATCCTGTGTCAGGTGATGCAGTACTGTCCCTACACTGCAGAGTTGGGGGAAAGAGGGCGTTTCCTCTCAGAACCACCTTGAGGCCTTTGGAGCCATTCATTTAGCCCCTAGCAAGCTGCACAAAGCCCCTCTCTGCCTCCCTGAGCCTCCTGGAGCTGGGAACCTGCTCTCTGGTTCCTGCTGCCTTGCCCTGAGCTCTGGAGCAGCCCAGGCTGAGTGTAGCTGCTCAGTGCACTCAGCCCGGGGAAAGCCAGCCTGCTCCTACTGAAGTCAAAGGCAGGCTCGGGCCATTTGCCTTGAACAGGGCCTGATCAGGACCAAGGACAGCACCCTCTCCGCAAAGCAGCAGGGCAGCACAGGCGACTTCGTGTTGCTGTCCCCAGCCCTGCTCCAGAGTCACTGTTTGGGGTGGAGGGCAGCCCCTAGCTTCAAGCAGGGTATAGGGAAAATGAGATGCCCTGAAAAGCTTCGTCAAAGCACCTGCCTCCAGACTGCTGCCTCCCCACCCCAGTGTAGAGAGCTCTGAGGCTGGAAGGGACAGCTCACGGGACTTCTGCCCGTGGTGCTACTGTAATGCTGCACTGCCCACCCCAAGACAGCAGCAGCAGGGCACCTTGGGAGCAGCCACCCCCTAGGACTGCAGTCCTGCTCCTTTCCCCTGTCCCAGACACCGCTCTGCTCACACTGGTTATCAGCCTTGGCCAGTGCTTCTACCATGACAGCCTTTGTGCTGGGGCTGTCCTTTCCCTGTCCCTTCTCCTTTATCTCTACAGCTGCCATGCAGTCAGCTCCCTCTTTCTGCAGACCATGCCTAGGGTGCAAGCCAGATGCTTGGAAGTCTCTGCAGCTTCAATAACCAGGGACATAGACCAGCACTCCAGGGCATAGTGCTGGGAAAAGGAGGTAGTCAGTATTGCTAAATAGTGCTTCATAACTGAGAGCCTTTGTCCTCTGCAGACACAAGCTGATTCTAAGATGGAGGTGATCAGTCCTTCCTGACCATTTACATGCTGCCCCAAGAGCATGTCCAGCAGCTCACACTCAGCCTGCCCTTCAAGAGCCTGAGTAGACATTGTACAGTCATAAGGAGGGGGTGAGGTTCATGTCCTTGCACCAGCCCAGTACCAGCAAGGAATAGCCCTTGTCCTCTGCTGCTTTCCTAATCCTTTCTGATTCTTTGTGTTCATACAAGTCAGAGATGGAATAAACCTATTAAAGTGAATCCATGCATGTGCCTAGGTAGGAGCCCAACATCCTTCCCTTCCACTGAGGGCATATTGACTCTGGTCACAACTATGTACAAGGGCATTTCCATGTTTCCACTGTGGGTATGGAATTTTGCATGCATTTCTGTCCTTCTCACCATTCTCAAAACGCTGTTTTACCATCTTCCTCTGATGGTCCCATCCCTTCTGTCCCAAGAAGGATGAGTGTTTGGCAGCTCTCCCAGCCTCTGCCAGCCAGGAATGCCTGTGGAACTGGATCATCAGCCTTAGATGCTTCTCTCTGGCTGCACATGGCCATGCGGCAGAGTCTGCTAACTCATGCTGGGGGGTTGAACCTGGTCTGTGCTGATTTGTTTTTCAGAGATCTAAACTTTATAGAGTTTACTTTCAGACTAACCTGGGGAGGGATCAGCATCTGGGGAACTTGATAGGGAAGTGGCTGCCCTAGAGGGAGAAGTGAGAATACATGACTCCATCCATAACCTTGGAAGGTCACTGGAGTGAAGCAGACTCTCGAATTAGCTGGTACAGCAAAAACTGTTGTTAAAAAGAATCTATGTCCCTGCTACATGTTTCTGCTGCTACAGGCGGGGATTGTGAGGGAGTTGGTGGTGGCTAATGCTGGCTTTCCTAGCCTGCTTTGTGAAATTGTGGTGCTAGGCTGGAACATCACCATTCCTATAAGGAAGATTAGAGAGACTAATCTGCTTCTTGAGATCTTCAACACCATAAATCCCATTGGCCTTTTGATTAGTACAATGGCCATTTAACATCTGAAAGAATATACTGTATGGTTTCAAGGAGATGGACTTTCTGATCAAACAGGTCTCTTCCATCCTCGAGGACCTTGGGGCTCAGAATCATAGAAAGTAGGGTGGGAAGAGACCACTAAAAGTCATCTAGCCCAGCTCCCTGCTCAAGACAGGATCAACCCCATCCACCATCCCATACAAATCCTTGTCTAATCTATTCTTAAAATTACACAGTCAATCCTATTGCACAGCTACAAGACATATTGCCCAAAGCACCCTTAACCTGCTACAGGGAAGACAGGGGAACAATTGTGGCCAGTGTCTGGCTGCTGCAAGGGTTGTATAAATGTGCTCAAGAGATGAAGTTTTTTTTTAAATCAGTTGCAGAGAACTATGACTATGTTGCAGAGACATATGCTGACCAGAGGGCCTGCACTGGGGAATTTCTTTCTATGCTGGCTAAAAGAGAGCAGTAGGCTCTTCTTTTTCTAACAGTTTTAATTTTTCCTAATACAGCAGTGGAGGCATTCGCTCTGCCTTTTAGCAGCTCTCTGCAGTGGAAAAAAAACCCTACCCAAAATAAACTGGGGCTGGGTTAATATGAGAATCCAATGCCATATGGGGCTACTGCAGAATTCTGGCTGTCTCTGAGAACTCCTGACGATGGAGAGACTGACCAGCAGTCACTCTGACACTAAACAAGGGCTGCTGAAAGAGAAGCAAGGCTTTAGTTAATGGAGGAGGGAATTCCTCCAGGACATGAAGCTATGGACTGAAACTGCAGCAAAGTAGATTTCAATTACATCTCTGAAAAAACGTCCTTACTGCCCAGGCAGTAGGACAATGAAGCAAGTTGCCCAGGGATGCTGCAGATTCTTCTTTGGGTTTTCAAGGTGAGGCTGGGTAGTCATTTGCCTGGAATGCTTTTGGAACAGAGCATCCTGCATTTTTTTCAGGTGATTGGAGTAGCTGACCTGTTAAACTAGTCTAACCCACTTATTCTGTCCACCCCACTTTTCCTCTTGCTTCCTTGTGCTTCCCCCACTTTAGGGAAGCTGGATAAGCTGTCTGAAGTTGCCAAGCTGAACACAGATGCCATCCGCTCTGCCCAGGAAGAGATTTCTGAATACCGCCGGCAGCTCCAGACCAAGATGACAGAACTTGAAGCCCTCAAGGGAACCAAGGAATCTCTAGAGAGACAAAGACAAGACACAGAAGAGCGCCATCATATTGATGTTACATCCTACCAGGTAACCTGTAGCAAAGGGTAGAACTGAAAGAATAGGACAACAGGGTTAGCTCTGAGGTCTCTGAGCATTTAATATTGCACTATGATCTTCTCCTGCAAATCATTAACAAAAGGGCATTGCTGCCTTTTGTGGGGACTGGAGATTAGCTTCCCTTGCTGTTGAGACAAGATCTCATTATCAGTGGTAGACTACTACAGGCCACATAGGGGTGGAATCAAATCTGGATATAACTGATCCAGAAAAGAGGTGGGTATCTGATCTTCTGGGACCTCAAGGTGAGACTCTCCCCAGGGACTTGCACGCTACTGTCTGGCTAGCATCCCACTATCTAGCGACTGATGTAAATAAGGTCTGGCCAAGGAGAGTCCAATGCATGTAGCTGCAGCTCAGATATTGCTTTGCTTGTGGAAACGGGTGTCTGCTGTGAATCAGGGCAGTCCAGACCAGACCGGATCTCCGCCTGTATTTCTGATGCAGGAAACCATACAGCAGCTGGACAATGAACTGAGGAATACCAAGTGGGAGATGGCAGCTCAGCTTCGAGAGTACCAGGACCTGCTGAATGTCAAAATGGCCCTGGATATAGAAATTTCTGCTTACAGGTATGAGACTAGGATCAGGAAGTGGGGAGTGTAGATGGGATATTAGGAGCCAAGGCCAATGCTTGGGCTTTTGAAGGTAGTTTTTAGCCAGTCCCTCAAAAATATTCAGAGCTAAGCATGCCCAAGGTGTGCTTTCAACACCTCCACCCCAATCCACAGGCACAATGCAGCATTGTCACCCTCAGTGCATTCCCTCCAATGGACAACCTAATTCATTCCACAGCCTTTCCTCAGCATCAAGCCAAATAACCAGCAGGACCAGTTTTTAGGCCACCACCCTCCTTGCACCTAGGAAACCATTTGCCTTTGAGCCATAAGAGGTGCTACCACATTAAACACCAAGCCACTGGAGTCTTAGGCTGGGCATGGCTTCTGAGATTTCCTCCAGCCATGGGAGGCATGCAGAGATCAAGGGGTGAAACCCTGTAGGACAGGGGTCATCAATATATGGTCTGTAGGCCAGATTTGGCCTGCAGAGTCATTTAATCTGGCTGAGGATATGGGATTTTGGAAGTGTTTGGTGGGAGGGGGCTTCAGTGGCAGTCTCTGTCTCCACATTGACTTCTGTGGAGAGACATGGCAGCATCTGGGTCTTAGTGCCCACCTGTTACCTGCCTCTTACTCAAGTGGAGACATTCTGGTCCGTAGCCTGTAAAGCCTGCTAATTGCTGCTGTAGCAGGTTTGTGGGAGAGCAAGCCAGTCTTCCAAGCCCCATTTGGGAACATCCCGTATTCAGTATCATTGATGGGTTGGAGCCTCATCATCGAGGGATTGGAGGACTGACTATCAAGTAGAAATAAGGGAATCCTTGGTAAATAAGGGACATGATCCAGGGCTTGCTGCAATATCCCACTGAATTGGGCTCTAGGTCAGATCCCAAGAGGTTACTAAAGCAAAGGCAAGGCTACCAATGCCATTTGGTGGTTTAAAAAGCAAAATCTGACTTCCTTTTTCTGCCTACCCCACTGTCCCCAACAGAAAGCTCCTGGAAGGAGAAGAATACCGCATCGGAGTTGGGCCATTCCCCTTCCCTGAGATGCTTCCTAAGACTCCCAGCATCCCCACCCACATAAAAGTGAAAAGTGAGGAGAAGGTCAAGGTGGTGGAGAAGTCTGAGAAGGAAACTGTAATTGTGGAGGAGCAGACGGAGGAAATCCAGGTAACAGAAGAGGTGACGGAGGAAGAGGAGGCTGAGAAGAAAGAGGAGGCTGAGGGGGAGGAGGAAGCACCTGAGGCAAAAGAGGAAGAAAAGGGAGAATCTGAAGCAGAAGCAGAGGGTGAGGAAGAGGAGACCAAATCCCCAGAAAAGGAGGAGGCCAAGTCCCCAGCTGTCAAATCCCCTGAGAAACCTGCGTCCCCCACAAAGGAGGAGGCCAAATCCCCTGAGAAACCCGCACCCCCCACAAAGGAAGAGGCCAAGTCCCCAGTGGTCAAGTCCCCTGAGAAACCCGTACCCCCCACAAAGGAAGAGGCCAAGTCCCCGGCGGTCAAGTCCCCATCCCCTACAAAGGAAGAGGCCAAGTCCCCGGCAGTCAAGTCCCCTGAGAAACCTGCATCCCCTACAAAGGAGGAGGCCAAGTCCCCTGAAAAGGTCAAGTCCCCCACAAAGGAAGAGGCCAAGTCTCCAGCGGTCAAGTCCCCTGAGAAACCTGCATCCCCCACAAAGGAGGAGGTCAAGTCCCCCACAAAGGAAGAGGCCAAGTCTCCAGCAGTCAAGTCCCCTGAGAAACCTGTATCCCCTGCAAAGGAAGAGGCCAAGTCTCCAGAGAAGGCCAAGTCCCCTGTGAAGGAGGAGGTCAAGTCACCAGAGAAAGAAGCTGTCCCCAAGAAGGAACCCATCAAATCACCCCAGAAGGAAACAAAGGCACCTGTGAAAGAAGAGAAACCAGTGGAGAAAGAGGAGAAAGCCCCAGCTAAGCCAAAAGCTGAGGAAAAGGAAGAAAGCAAGAAAGAGGAGGCACCCAAAAAGGAAACCCCAGCCAAAGAGCCACACAAACCTGAGGCTAAGGTTGAGAAGAAGGAGGAGGAGAAACCCAAAGAGGAGGACAAGAAGAAAGCTGCTGCTCCTGAGCCTTCCGCCCCTGAGAAGAAAAAGGAAGCTGTGAAGGCTGAGGAGAAAGAGGTAAAGGAGAAGGAACCTCCCAAACCAGCACCGAAACCCAAAGAGAAGGTGGAAGAGAAAGCCGCTAAGCAGGAGCCTGAGCCCAAACCACAGGAAGCTAAGGCCAAGGAGCCCAGCAAACCAGCAGCAAAGGAGGCCGAAAAGCCAAAGGCTGAGGAGAAGAAGGAAGAACCAAAGAAGGAAAAGTCTGAGCCCAAAAAGGACCTGGAGGAAAAAACCAAAGCTGAAGCTAAACCCAAAGAAGAGGCAAAGGCTGCCAAGGCAGAACCTAGCAAAGACACCAAGGACACCCCCAAAGTAGAAGCACCCAAAGAAGTACCAGAGGCTACCAAACCCAAGGCAGAGAAAGCAGAAAAGTCTTCAAGCACAGAGGCAAAAGAAAGCAAACCCGCAGAGAAAGCTGCTGCTCCTGATGACAAAGCCAAGAAGAGTGAGAAGTGAACAATGGAGCTTTGGACATGTAAGGAGGTGGGCCACCAAAGAGAGCTTTGAAGCTTTCCCTGATCTGTGACTGAACATGTTTTTTTTTCCAAAAGATGAGACTTTGCTTAGGTGATGGATGACCTCCTTTGTCTGAGCTGGAACTTACATTAGCAATATGTTTATGTGAAAGACAAAAACAAATACCTGAGCCTACTCAACTGGTGGTTCAAATATGTTATGATAGCTTCAGTAGCAGAATGTGATATATGCAGAATGCCACATTTAAACACTTGAATTATTAAGAAAAACTGCCCCTTTTCAAATAAGTGCATTTATCTAATGTATGTGCAATTGATGGACAAATGCAATAAAGAATGTACACAGTTAGAGCTCTATTATGCTTTGGAGATGTACAGTAGATAGGAAACTCAAGAGTTGTAAATGCCTTTTCATTTTACAAATGGAACAACATTTCTCACTTGTAGCCTACACAGACTGTAGCTGACATGAATGGAATCAGGTTAGACACTGCAGAACTCCACACAGATAAGAAGTGCACTAGACAAACTCAAGTCCACTTTCAATTGCTTATGTGCAATAAAACAAATAAAGTGCTTACAGACAAAACCATTCCTGGTGTCCTCTTTGTGACTCTTTGAAGGAGAACAGGATAACGGCCCATGAATAGGGAAGGGCCACTGAATAAAGAACGAGAGTGAGGCTGAAGAGTGTGTATGAGTTGGGAGGCTTTAATACAACCCACTGTAGCTCCCATATGGGTATCCTAAGAAACTGAAACTCAAGACAGGATGTGTGCTTAGTTCTGTACATGTACTTAGATGCCTAATGCCCTTTGGTTTCTTGGTCTCTAAACAAGAGAGATCTAGTGAATTCATGGCTGTCCATGCAGACCAGCTGGGCTAGAAAGATTCAATCAGTCCAGTCCTCTTAAAGAGTCACCCATTGTATCTGACATCATGACCCCATATGTAATCACACTTGCATCTGCACAAGGATGAAGAGAATCACATGTCTTGGCTCAGCGTAGGAGACAAGCAGAGGTCAGGAAGGCATTTTTTTCCTGCTAGATCAACCACTGCACAGCCAGCGGGCTATAGCACAGAGGTTGTTTCACCTACAAGGCTCTTTCCCTGATTGGGGGTGTGATGGCAAATGGTCAACAGAACTGCGTTCTGCTGGAGTGAGGCAAACCATGTGTCTCTGAAAAAGACAGTTAAAGTTCAGATCCTGGAGTGTACTCTCAAGCTGATGTGTGGGATCTCACTCTGTGGTGTGGTCCGTGTAGTTGGGAATGGAAGGATTCTAGCTTAGGGATGTCATGGTGGGTTGCAGGGGGAAGGGCTGAAAGCTCCATTGGTTATGCTTTCTTTGCTCCTCCTTTACTCCAGAATGTGATGGGTACCACAAGGCTGTGACATTTGTTCCCTGTCAGCTCCTAGACATGGAGCCTGGCTGGACTGGAAAGTGCCAGTGCTAAGCAGGAAAACACCCCAGTAGGAAATCCCTTTGGGGCCATATGGGCTGGCCACCGAGTCACCCCAGCTGGTCACCAGGTTTCTCTCATCCCAGATTCATTGTGGGATATGCCCAATTTGGAACAAGCCTTCAGTTCCTGAGCTCAGCCACAGAACCAGTGTAGAAGAAGAGAAGGTGGACATCTTTCCTCTTGCATCTTTGCTCTGGACTCCCATAGCCAGCTGGGCATTAGGAATTAGAGGGGCGATTTGGACCCCTACTGGCTATCATGGTAGGTAAAGAGAGGGTGGTGTCCACATACAGTCAGGACATGCCATTATGCTTGTACCTCTACAGGGGGTATCTACCCAATCTCTGCCCTTCAGGGAAGTCATCAGGCTTACCAAGGGGAGCAGCTCCTCTAGTGGTAGTTCCCTCCTGTGGGGTTGCTCATTAAAGACCAAACCTGGCACTGCTGCTGCCTTGGTCCTGTGCAAGTGGATGTGGTGCTCATTTCCATGGCAAGAGACCAGGATGATTGCTTGTGCAGGGACATGGTTTTCTGAAGGGTGAGGCAGGAAAAGGGCAGAGGCCTGGGCCTTTACTTAGGAAACAATTAACCATATCATAGCAAAGGGATGTGAACAACATGCTAGCAACAAGTCCTGAGACTCACATGAGAGCACAGGTGAAGCAAGGCTCCTCAGACACCTAGTACATGTGCCAAAACCCTGGAGCAGCACACTCCACTTCCCCAGTGCCCTGGCACCCATGGAACCCAGATGCCCCCCCTCTCAGGCTGCACACCCCTCTTTCTTCATCGTCTGAGGGTCTGAGTGGAAACCCCAATTTATAAAATGTAGGTGGAAGCATGATTAGCAGAGCCAGTCTGCTTCTCAGGCTGCTGGCACTAGAGCAATGGACCCAGAGAGTGGGTGACCTGGCTAAGAAGCCAGGAGTGTAAGGGGAGGGCCTGCCAGAGTGAGACCCTGCATAGCAACCTAGGCTCAAGGCCAACACTGGAGCAGCAAAGAGGCTCAGACAAACAGAAGGAGAAGCCAAACCCTGGAAAATCTCCTGCTCTGGGGAGGGATTGACAGGATGCCCAGAGATATGGCATTTGCATCCATGCATAACCATGGCAGGGGGCAGGGCTGCCATCGAAATTGGGACATTTAACAGCAATAAGCAAGGGCTCTTTCTTATTAGTGAGAATCCCAGGGGCTTTGAGGGAGTGGTTTATTACAACAGCATCTTGCAGCCCCGCAATGCAGTGCAGAACTGGCTGCATGGCCTTCTCCCCCCAATACACTCAGAGGAGACACAGGGACTGGGAACCAGGAGGGAGATCTGAGGAAAGATCAGGAGGAGGAAGGGCTGGGAGGCTAGTTTGGAAATGGCCCTGGTGTGGAGCTGTGTGTGGGTGTGGGGGGTTCCTGTCATCTCCCTGATCCTGGCTGGCCTGCATAGGATGTGGAGCAGAGCAAAGACAAGTGGCTGCTCTCTGGAGAAGACCAGAGATCAAGGTGGTCTGGAGGCCAGGCCCCTGAGATGAGGTGAAGTGAGGGGACTCGCATCTGCAGGGACTCTGGGAACACCCACTCCACTAAGGTCACCACCAGCAAGAGGTCAGTTCTCACAAAAGGCTCAAATGGACCCTGCTTTTGGCAGGCTGCAGTCAGGGCAAATTCACCTCCTCCCCTCCAGCTGGTGGAGCACATTAGCATCATCCTGCCACTGACCTCAGAGGACTGGGAGCAAGACAGATTGGGAGTCATTAACCCCCCTTCTACTCCCTGCTGTTCACATGGACAAGCTGAGGCAAACAGCAGTGAAATGACTCGCCTAACATCATTCTGCATATCTGTGGCAGAGTCAAGAATAGAACCCAGGAGTCCTAACTCTCAGGGCTATGATCAGCAGCCCAGACCAAGATCCTTTTCTGCTTGTAGACACCTCAAAGAGAGTCCTCACCATCCTCCCCAAAGCTAAGCAATAGCCTCTCCTTTATGTCTTATTCCCAGTAAGGGGTTGCTCAGCTTTGGAGAAGAGAGTTTCTGGCATGGGCAGAGCCCACGTGCCATCTCCTAGCTGACACTGAGTCCTCAGGACAATGTGGCAGCAGCATAAGAGCTTTGCTAGGCAATGAAAAGCAAGCCGGATATAAATGAAGAGAGCACAGGGATGACAAGAAGAGATTGAACCCTGGCTTCAGGTGGCCTCCAGTCCTGCTGGGGAGTGACATTGTCCCCTCACCAACACACATACATGCACACAATGTGATTGTGTTGGCACTCTGCAGGTGCCAACACTAGACCACTGCAATTGCATGCCTACCCGATCTGCTGTCAGTGCCCAGCCTGGCACTCAAAGGCAGCATCTCAGCCAGAGCACTGGGAGCTCAGCAGGCACAAGCTTGTCTGGAAGCACCTGGCATGTTGCTCATCCCTGAAGGGTTTACATGCTTCACTGTATTATCTGTGATCCTCTTTCTTATGGTAGGGCCTGAGGGCCAGCCCAGAATGAACCTCATTGTGCTAGGAGCTGCACAAACAGAGTAGCAGAGGGTCCCTGCCCCAAAGAGTTTACAGTAGAAACAGGCAGGATAGACACAGGGTGGAGGTGGGTGGAGATGAGGTAAAGGGATGCACAAGAGAGAGAGGAAACAAGAGCTGGAGCAAGGTGCCACTCACCACAATGCAGAGAGAACCACAGTGACCCACAGACAGCAGCTGGTACTGCTGAAAGTCTCTAGTTCACTGCTGCTCCTACCAGCCTGCTTTCCTCTGCAGCTTTCCCCCCTCCATGGCCACATGGGAAATTGGGCTGGGAAGGCCCAACAACATGCATCCTACCACTCCCATCTCCTGTTTAATGGAGAACAGGGCTGTGCTGAGCCTGGGCAGCTTGTAATTTATCCAGGCCCATGATCTGGAAATCAGCCATGTTCCTAATGCCAACCCTGAGACCATCCAGGTCTGCAAGGGAGGCTGCTGTGCCCTTCCCCAGGCTGGGAGCTGTCTTTGCAAAGCAAAGCCCACCAAGCACAAGGCTGCAGTGGTGATTTCTCTACCTGAGCTCCCAGCCATGGAACAGGGGGAGGCAGCACCTGGACTCTGAGCTTCCTGGACCCACTATGGGCATGAGAGCAAAGAGGCAGCTGGATTGGTTCACTGCAGACTGCTGACAGGCATCAAGGTTGCAGAGAAAGTTTCTTCTGTCCCTTTGCCAGAGAGAGCATTTACTAATAGGTGGGAGCTTGGCAGGGTGAGCTAGGGCCACTGGGGAGATTTCTCCTGAAGTTATGAGATCATCTGCTACAGCAAGGGACAGCTTAGCTGTCCCCACCCCTGCCCAGAGGCTCCTTCTAGTCTCCCTGCACCCCCTTCCCTTCTGTGTGATCCCTATTTTCATGATCACCTATGCTCTGCTCCTGTTCCCAAGATGGGACATCCTAGATGTCCTCTTCCACTTGTGGAGGGTCTGAGAAGCAGCTGCTCTTGGTTCTGCTAGCCTGGATTGCCCCTTGCATCAAAACATCCCAGGAGAGAATCACGGAAACCAAGGCCTGAAGATGAACCTCTACAGCAATCTCTTCCAACCCTTGCACAGCCACAGGAGTTGCTGTTTCTAGCCCCATCCCAGGAAGATGGCCATCTAGCCTATTGCAGTCAGACATCTCCCTGAAGAGCCCCCATGTGCCTCCCATTGGGGGGAGAGCATATATGGGAAGATTGATGCCATCTTTGCAGGATCCATCAGGGACACAGGCCCCAAACACCATCAGCCTCGCACAGTATCAGGGTCAGGCCATCCAGGTGGAGTTTCCATGTGCTTAACATGCTGGAGGCTGCATGGGAGATGGTGGATGGGGCATCAAGAGGGCTGACTGCCCCCTGGGACCAAGAAGCAGTCTGAGCCAGGGCCTTTTCTGAGGCTCCCCAAGTGTTGCCATTTGCTCCTTTCCAGCCCTCCTTAGCCTGTTCCCTCTGGATAAGCCTTCCTAATAGCCATGGCACTTAGTTTTCTTGCTGACTCATGCCATGAGCCCGTGCCACCTTTATCCTGCAGGGAGCAGCAAGTCAAACTTGGTTTTCTGCTGCTTTGCAGTTCAGTGTTGAAAAAAGCTAGGCATTGCCATCAGGGTCTCAGCTTTTAAACCAAAAGACCAGCTTCCTTGGACAGCCCTGGTGATGGGGGAAATCAGGGACTTGCATGACCCCACCCAATAGTGACAGCTTGTCATCACCACAAAGGGCTTTTACTACCCAGGGAATGAGGCACTCCATCAGATCAGGGGGGGCAAGAAATCTTCCTGGAGGCAAATACACCCCTATCCATGAGTAGTGCTGCCTGGAGCAGTGACTTTCAACAGTTCCCTGTGCTGCTACCAGACCGTTTCAAGGGTGCCTTGAGATGAGAGGAGATAAACAGAAAAGCTAAGCAGATAAGCACAATCCTTTCTGCAAGGAGCTAAGCACTATAATATATAGGTTTTGAAATTGGGTGCCACTCAACGCACAAAAAGATGTGGAAAAACTTGAGAGGGTCCAGAGAAGAGTCACCTGTATGATCAGAGACTTGCAAGGCAAGCCATACAAGGAGAGGCTGAGGGACTTGGGCCTCTTCAGCCTACAGCAGAGAAGGCTGAGAGCGGACTTGGTATCAGCTTACCACTACATCAGGGGAATACATCAAGAGCTCGGTGAACAGCTGTTCACCAGGGCACCCTTGCGGAAGACCAGGAGCAATGGATACAAACTCCTGGAAGGCCACTTCAGGCTCAATTCTAGGAAAAGCTCCTTCGCAGTTAGTGTGTCCAGACTGTGGAATAAACTCCCCCCAGAGGCGGTGCAATCACCTGCCCTGGAAATCTTCAAGAGGAGACTGGACAGTCACCTTGCTGGGGTCACCTGACCCCAGTTGTCTTTCCTGCCAAGTGCAGGGGGCTGGACCTGGTGATCTTGCCACATCCCTTCCAACCCCTAACAATCTATGAATCTATAAAATATATGGAGGGTACCACAAGTCCAGTGAGGGGTGCCTGAAGCCCAAAAAGGTTGTGAACCACTGGCCTAGAGGGTCAGATGCTGCATCTACTCAAAATCCCTGTGAGGCCCAAAGCAGGGCCCCAACTACTTGATTGATAGCAAGGGGCCAGATTCTCAGAAAAGCAGAGCACCTGCAGCACCTAGGAGCTTTGCCTGATGTTTGGGCTACAGAGAACCTCTA
The DNA here is from genome assembly GCF_030867095.1 of Alligator mississippiensis. Taxonomy (NCBI): domain Eukaryota; kingdom Metazoa; phylum Chordata; order Crocodylia; family Alligatoridae; genus Alligator; species Alligator mississippiensis. The sequence goes on from NC_081833.1 coordinate 26,620,280, forward strand.
AAAAAAAAAAAAAATCAACTGGAAGGACTTTTCCTCCCAGTTTGAGTCAGCATAACCAAGTATACCAAGGAGCAACACAGGCATCTGTGGGCAGAGCAGCACCAGCCTTTAGCATTAGCCCCTTCCCAAGCCCAGCTCTGGTGTCTGGCGACAGCACAGTAAATTCTCAGTTACAAATTACAGCTAGGACAGTCCAATCACTGTGGTACTGGAGCCAAGCATTACTGCACTGATCCTCACTCCCCACCCCAAGCAATATGGTGCTGTCATTATCCAACTTGTGCAGATGGTGAGTAAGTAATTTGACTGAGGACACAGAGGGAATATGTGGTGGAACTAAGGGTTGAATTCAGTGCCTCCCAAGTGGAGGCCCGGTGCTTGCTATCATAATTCATATTCCAGTAGCCCCTTGAAGTCCCAGGTGGGGGGCTATAGGCACATAAGGGGTGAGTGTCCCTCCCCTGAAGAAGTTATACTCTAAAGCAGGGATCAGCAGCCTACAGCCCATGGGCTGGATCCAGCTCTCAGAACCAGTGGGTCTGGCCTGCAGGTATAGGGTTTCAGCTGTAGACACCTGCCCTGTGCGGCAGTGAAGACAAGCAGCAGCAGCCAGGTCATTGTGCTCACCCTCCACCCACTGGGGTGGGTTATTCTGGCCCACAGGCAGAAAAGGTTACCAACTCCAATCTAAAGGGACAAATAAGCCAAGAAAAATGTTTTCTAGGCCCCTTTTCACAGCTGGGGAACAGCAGCAGTGAGAAATAAAGTGGCTTGCTCAGGGTGGCCCAGACAGTATGTGGTAAAGCTTGGAACTGAACACAGGTATCCTGTGTCATAGTCTCATGCACCACAACTCATTCTCCTCACTCTGTGAGCACCACAGCTCTTCTGTCCAAAATGACATTTCTTACTAAGGCACCTGAGAATAAAAGCAGACTCCCCATGAGGATGCAGTGCCACGCCACAGTCGCTTGGAGAATGTAGTCACTGGCTCTGCAGGCAGGTACAGTTCCTAGGGCTTTTAATTGACAGTGCCCACAGTGAGAAAGTATAGCTTGTTATCCACTGCCTCTGCCCCACTGCAGGGCTTGTGCTCCCCCACTCTAAGGAGTGCTGCGAGATCCCAGGTCCCCACAGAGGAACAAGCTTTTTCATGTTCCCAGGTCCCCAAAAAGGAACAAGCTTTTTCATGTTCATCCCCCACAACTCAATTCACTTGACTCAGTGTTGTTGGGATATGGAGAGGGTCATTCCAGAATGCCTTGATGCTTCCAGGCTGAGGTTGCATAACTAAATCACCCTCCTTGACCAGACGGGTTTGGAATTAAGGCCAGGCTCATTTTCTGGCACTGATCTGGTCTCTCACCAGGTCCTAGTGAATAATGGTATAACAAAGCAGCTTGCTTAGTCTCCACAGTGATGCAGGAAGGATTCCAGGAAGCAGAGCCCTCCCCCGCTCCCCCTTCTCTGCCTGCCTGAAAGCAGGTAAGCTGGATTCGTATTTCTTCAAAAGCTCTGGGTACTGAATTAAGCTCTAACGCATCCCAGCCATCTACAGCATGACAGCCTGTCCCACCACCGACAGAATCTGTCCCTACAGATCTCTTGCTGTCACGCTCACTTAGCTTCCAAATTTGCTTCAAAGCCATGTTGGCTGCTTTAGAACAGGGAAATGTTTCACCGCCAGAGCCCTTGTCTTGGGAATGGAGCATTCAGGGGAGAGATAAGCAGCGCAGCCAAGGGAAAGCAAATACTGCAGCTACTTGAAGATGAAGACTCAGGAGAACTTCAAGATCCATGATCACTTAAATGGTCATTGATGAGCTGGTGAATTCTCTCTGCTGCAGACAAATGAAGTTGCCTGCAGCTGAGACCTGTGGCATCCATTCAGACACAAAACAATCAGAGCAATTAAAGCAATGGACTGGGAGCCAGGAGGAGTTGGGTCAATTCCTGGTGCTGCCCCAGGCTTCCCAGGTATCTTTGGTCAAGTGACTTAATCTCTATGCCTTAGTCCCCACTTTTGTAAACTAGGGCTGATGGTTCTGTCTCGCCTATTTGTACTGCAAGTTCCTTGAGTAGGGAATGGCCCCTGTCTGCCACTGTGATCTCAGCTAATCCTCTCCAGCCATAGCCCTAACAATAAAGCCAAGATGATCCAGCAGAGCAATGAGGAAGAAGCTCCCAAGCGCTGTCCCTCAGGCTAGGAGCTCCCCTGCTGTCCCATTCTACTGCCCCCACACTCCAGTGTCCTACATGCTGGGTCATTCTAGGAGAGGCTAAGTCAGAGTAAGGCAGGTCCATAGCCCCAGAGGAACAGGTCCTTCTCACCCTCTTCCCATTGCCTGGGAGTGAGATTACATGTGGGGGTCTATTTGCAAAGTGCTCTCCAATCAGGGAAAGATGGTGGATCACTTGAACACATCATTGACTCCAGGGCATTGCAGACACTACACTCTACTGCTAGACATGACATGCAACAGTTGGTGTCTTATTTTCCAATAAAATGAAATAAAGTGAAATAAAATAAAACAATCATGTTCCAAGTCAAATCAGTCAAATCAATTCCAGATTCATGAATCATCCAAGAACCACATATGGCCATACTACTGGCAAACATCCTCTACCCCAACCTGGGGCTTCAGATGTTTCCAAATCATGAGGTGAGCATCCTACATGCAGGCCCAAACCCAGAGGCTTTGGGGTTTGGCTGCCCCCAGATTTTGCTTGCCCTTAGCCATATGGCTGCAGGAGCAAGCTAGGGAGGAGCCTCCCAGTTCCATAAAGTGGGCGTAAAGCCAAGATCTTCCCACTGGAAATAAAAGTGGGAGGGTAAGTATACATTACCTCTACCCCAGTACTAACCCATACCAGAACAGCGGTTATCTCCCATCCCTGGGAAAACCACTGTGGTGATCATGGTATTTCCCCTGCCATGTACAGTTGTCTTCCTGAAGGCACTCACATTCCTCAGAGCTGTCCATCCCTAACCTGTAGCTCCTGGAACATGTGCTTCCGAGCCCCAGGGAGAAGTGCAATGCAGTACATTAGGGGGAGCACTGTACATCCAAAGACAGATCCTATTCCACCCTGTTCAAGTGCCTGAAATCCTGTTAATGTAAAGGCAGGTAGAACCCTTTCCTTGCTTGCCTTTGTGGGTCATTCTTAAAGCCAAGACAAAAGTATGTTACGAAAGCAGGAGCATTCATGTTTTTTCAGGCATTTGGGCAGGGTGGAACATGATCACACAAGTGCCAAGTGTGCACAAAGGGGCGGAGTAGGATGCGACTAAGTGTGTGCACAGGGGGACTCAGTGCCTTGTGATTTCAGGTGTAGCTTACTGCAAGACAAGTGCAAAACTACATGCAGGCTGTGCTTTCTTTGTAGCATCCCAAAGGTTTGCAGCTACTCATCTGAAATGGCACAGAAGCAACATCCTCACTCACAGCAGAACTGACAATCTTGCCCTGAGGGACCTGCAGAACAGAGTTAAGAAAGAGACAGGAAAAAAGAAAAACCCAAGTCCCAGGAGTCAAGCGTCTCAAGAGATTTGTGCAGTTGACAGGGGAAGACTTGGACTACCCAAGTGTGTTTTGGCCCTAGGCAACAGTCTCAACACCCACACCAGAAGGGGAGATGGCTCCATGGTAAGGGTGCCAATCTAAAACCTGGGAGACCCAGATTCCATCCCATGCCAAGGCTGCCCATGTGATTCTGAGCAAGTTACTTTGCCTCCCTCTGCAGAGGCTGCGGGGGAAACATGGGCACTGTAGGCTTCTCCTGGTGGCTTGTTCTCTGCAATTCTTCCAACATCCATGTCACTTTGGCGTTAATGCAAAACAAGTGAGTCAGACACAGACTCCATCTGGAGTCCCTGGTCACCCCTGCACAAACTGCCTGATTGAAGAAGCCCATTGGCCACTGCAGGGCTGCTGACTGCAAGGTGGGGGCAGGCAAGATGGTATGGTGAGGACATGAATTCAGCCAAGGGCACAGAGACAAAGCCCTGCTGCAGCAAGCACCCACAGGACCTCCCACAGCTCTGCAGGACCTTGGGGTGAAGGCCTCACTGCAGAGCACCTCCCCCAGCTGTGCAAATGGCATGGGACTCCCTGCACTGCTTTAGAAGAGCACTGAAGCCCCTCTGCCAGGATGCAGTCCTGCTTTGCTACTGCCCAAATAGCACTGCCCTCTGGGCTGGACAGAAGCAGTGCAGCACCCCCCTTCCACCTCCCCCCACAGCCCTGAAATCCATTTCCCGGCTGCACAAAGTGCTTTTTCTGTTGAGTCAGCTGGCGCATTGCCAGCACGGGAAAGGCTGAGACTCTGGCTGCAGTGCAGATTCTATTAAAGGGCTATTTTTATCCTCTGTCTCAATCTGATTCAGCACACACAGCAGGGAGGGCAGGCAGCTGAAGGATGCAGATGAAGCCAAGAGGAGATGGGGAAAGTGTAGAGGGGAAAATCTAAAGGGTGAATGTGCTGCAGACTGGGGGGAGCCAGTGACATTTCAGGAGGGGACAAAGGCAGACCCCAATATGGGGCAGCACCCTGTGGCCTCCTGAGCCCACTGGTTATGTACCAGGCTCCTGAGCAAAGCCTGCACCCACTTTAAATCTGTCACAGGCTCTTAGCAGGGGCCCATGCAAACTCCCACAGCAGCGGGCTCACTATTCCATCACCCCAGTCCTCTCTCTCCATGGCATGGAGCTCACAGGAAGAGTGGAAGAGGCTCTTCTACGTTGGGAAGTCTCCTCAGTTTCAGCTTCTCTGAAAATATCCGCCTTCTCCAGAGACAGGTGGGACAGGCTTTTCCAGCCCTGAAACAAAGTCATCTCTCAGTCCCAGAAGGGTTTGGAGGGGGTAGGTGGAAAGGACCTGATAGGCAGAGATGAGAAGTAACAGGTGTCCAATGGTAATGAACATCCTCTTCCTCAAGGGAGCCAGGCCCCTGGAGAGCTGGCTGGGACTGCTTCAGAGAGGCTGTGAGCATCCTGCACAATACACCCATCCCCAGCCAGCAAGCCAGGCATCTCTCTCAGCAGTGGCACAGCTAATCCCTTCTCTGCAACCCCCAGGTGCCGGAACCACGCTCAGACGCAGGAAGCAGAGAGAGGGGTTCCTTTATCTAAAATTTAATACTTAAAAAAAAAACAACAAAAAACCTTCTGGAAACAAACCACTCTGGAATGAATGGATGGGAACTCTGAGCTGGGCATGAGACCAGCAGTTGGTTACAGACTAAGGGGCTGAGAAGTCCAGTGACTTGAGGCCGTGGAGCTAAGTGATGCATCAGCGATGACTGAAGAAGCCCTGAGGATGGTTAAACTTGAATGGCTTCATCCGGCTGGGCCCCCTGGAGGAGGAGACAGAAGGTTAGTGCATGGGTCAGGATGCAGTGAGTGCTGATGGCTCTATGGTGAGGGGCCTGCTTCCATCAGAGCCCAGCACAGAAACCTAGAGGGTAGCCTTGGAACCTATCCCAAACCCAGGGACCAAGGCTGATGTGGAATCACTGCAGCTGAGAGTTTTGGTTTCACTCGTGGGGCCTGTCTGCAAACACAGAACTGCCAGGACAACTGGGCTCAATATAGGCCAGGGCAGGGACAGCTGGGAGTTAGGCTGGGTTCTGGTGCAGTTGCCAGGAGGAAAGAGGGTCAGGACTGAGATAGCTGTGCTGTACAGGGGAGGCCAGTACAGTGACAGCACCAAGGCTTAGAGTGTGTGGGGGCAACTGGCCACACAGAGACTAGTGCTCAGGATCAGATGTGGGGAGATGAGTGCACACTGTCCAGACAGAACCTGCTGGGCAGAACCATAAGTGCTCAGCAGGAGCCCCCAGCAAGGGTGGACACATGAGAGGCAGTTTCTGGACCAGGACTCCTGTCTGGAGGATAAGACAAGGCACAGGGACAAACCAAGGAGGTTACTTATGATCAAATGTTGGTAGAGGCCCAGCACAGCCTCCTTGGCAAAGGAAGAGGAGCTGCCATCTATTGTATCACACAGCATAGAGCAAGGGCCAGCTACCAAACATAATAGCTTTAGCTGGCAGGTAGGGCACTGAGCGGCTCCGCCAGGGACCAGAGGTACTCGAGGTTCAGGATTCCATCCAAGACTGTGATGCAGCTCAGTCATGGGAAAAGAGACAGCGAGTGGAGACATGAGCTACAGAGATCAGAGCACAGAATATGCTCAATGGTGCTGCTGTGCTGACTCATCTCCAGGTGGGACATGAGCTCTATTTACAGCTCCTACCTTTACCCATAGAGCTCCAGCAGCAAAACTTCAAGTGTGGGTACATGTGCAGCCCCTCTTCTGTACTGGGAGCCACTCCACCTCTGCCCACCAGGGAAAGGTTCTGCTGCCAGCCAGTTACTTCCTGTTATACCCTTTTCATCCGGGGGACCCATGCCACTTGGCACATCTCAGCACTCCCCAACTCCATGGCCTACTCCTGGCAGCCAGTTGGGCCAAAGATCCTTGCAGATACTCACCTGACGAGCCGCAGGCACATCTTCTCCTGGGGGAACTCCTTGGGGCCCTCCACGCTGTTGTCATGGGACTCTGTTTCCAGGTAGACATCCAGAATGACACACAAGCGCTGCAGCTGATTGGTCAGGAGCTGGTAGCCAGGCTTTGGCCCACTCAGCTCCTTGTAGAAGACACTGACCTCACTCTCCATGGCCTGCAGGAAACAGCAGGTGAGACTACCCCTGTGAGGCCATTCTGGGGGGCTCCAGTCAGCTCTCACGCATTACTCTATCCTTCCTGCTTTAGGGCTCATCACCATCTCCACTTCCCCGCTACAGGAACCTCAAGGGTCACATACTCCCTCCCCCTCTACAGATGAAAGTTTCATTGCTTCTGAAGCACCCATTTCTGCTCCTTTCGTTGGCAGCTGGAGAGGCAACTCCACACCTTCCCTTGGCAGTTTGTTCCATTTTCTACTGTTCTCAGGGTAAAGATGTTTTCCCAGAGGTCTGATCTAAAGGTGTGTTGCTGTTGTTTAAGCACGCTGCCAGGGAGTCTCCAAGTCAAGGGAAATAACCTCTTCTCTCCTTCGCAGCAGCCTTTCAAATACTTGAAACCTACAGCTAGGTCCCCTCCCCACCAGATATTCATGTGTCCAAACTACAAATAACCAGTTCTTTCAACCGTTCTTGGTACAACTTACTTCCCAATCCTTTCCTTACAGTCACTGCTCACCTCTGGACCTTCCCCAGTTTCCCTACATACTTTTAGTCAAATGCAGGGCTCCACCTGAGTCCTAACTAGTGCCAGCTTTCCCTTTCTTGCAATGAGAGGCTGGAACTCTGCCCCTAGAAGCCCAGTTCCTTTCCATTCTTCCCCCAAGCAGGCTCATCTTCTGCTTCCCTCAATGCCACTCCTACTCATGGACTCTATCTAGGTTGCTCACAAGAGGGAAGTTCATGCTTCACTGCCCATTCTACAGGTCAAGCAGACCTGCCACCTAGGAAATGCCCTGTGATCACCTGGTTCCAACAGCCAGGGTCTGGCCACCCTATAAGTAACGTCCCAATCAGATCTGCCCCAACAAGGGAGCATGCCTCAGAGGCACACTACTTTCCAAGACCCAACCCCTCCTATGCAGCCCCTTTCCCCACCTCCTGCTTACCCGAATGTTGTCATCATTGTTGTTGGTCCGTTCCCCTTTCCAAGTCAGGCAGAGGCTAAAGACAGGCGGCATAGAGGAGTAGCCGGGGTTCAGCACAACAGCTGCCTGGAGTTTGGCTGTGGCAGGAAAGAGAAGAGAGGTTTACATGAAGCTCATGTTGTCCATGCACCACTCAAGACATTTCCCTTGGTTGGTCTTTTGGGTCACCTACGCACACATGTGGAGGTTGCTCCGATGCACTGGAATTCCAGAGCATTGGAGCACTCGATTATTTGAGTCTGCTGGAGCATGGCAATTGCCACATTCCAGCAGCCTCCTGCGCCTTGCATATTAGCACCCCTGAACCCCTGAACTTAAAAATGGTAGCGGGGCACTTGAACTAAAGCTCATTGAACAAGCTTCAGTTCAAGCACCCCCACTGCCATTTTTAAGCATGGGGACACTGATACACAAGATGCAGCAGCACTTCAATTAAAGCAGCTGTTGGAGGCACTCTAATTAGAGTGCCACCCCTCCACACTCCCAGAGCAAATGTAAAAGTGCCCTCGGTGATGGGCAGCCCCCCTCCTCAGGGGGCCTGCCATGCTGTGGAAGGATTGGTTAGAAGGAGCCGCTGTCTTGATTCTGGTTATGGCTTACGATGACACTGGGGAGGCTGAGGTGTCACTCACTGGCAATGGAGAACGCAGGCAGGCACCTACCTGTCCCCCTTTCTATCAGTGCCATGTAATAAAGGTGGGTGTCTTCAGCCAAGCCAGCCTCCACGATGTCTTTGGTGTAAGACAGCTCCTGCAAGGGGAGAAGCACCCAAGGGGCTGAGCGAAGCAGGGTGCTCAGAGCAAGGGAGCCAAGGACAGGGACAAGGTGCTGGGAATGGGGAGAGGAAGTCAGCTCCTTGCCCTCTACACCTACCAGGTAATCTTCATAGGTGATTGCCGTCCACTTCACCAGGCGTGACACAACCTTGGCAGGGAAGAGCTGCTGGCACTCGCTGGAGACTGGCACAATGCCATGTTCTGAAAGCAAGTGACAAGCCAGCAATGACCTACATGCAGGCAGGATCTAGCCCAACTAACATTCTTACCAGGGCAACAGGAACAGAATGTGGATGGCGGTGGGTTGAGCACCAGAAAAAAACTGGGTTCCATAGGCCTTTGTCTGTCAATACCTATGCTGACAGTGACTTGCCTGGGCTGAGATCACATCAGGTCTCACAAACTGGGTGGTGGTGGGTGAGGTGATGGGGAAGCCTAGCATGCTTCAGGAAGCTATTTTGAAGTGATTCCTAGCACAGTGGTAGAAGAGAGAAAATACAGACTGGGAGAGCTGGTCCAGGTATGGTGCAAGTCAGTTGGAGTACAGCTTGCCTCTTGACCCAGCAGAAAAGCACAGTAGCACTGTGGCTGCCGAGTCTTTACTACTGGCCACAGTGTTGAAGACAGTAAGATCATCTGGAGTTTCTGACGGCAGGTAAGGATTGCGGCACTGGCCAATTAAGACAAATCTGCTGCAGGTACTTGGTCTGGCTGCTGAAAGGGCAGTAAGTACAGTGCTGTTTGTATAGAGGTACAGGAAATAGCTCCCCACAAGCGCAGAAGAGAAGAGGAGACATTCACTGTCTGAGGGAAGAAGAGCAGCTGCAGGAATGCAGACCCTGACTTTCCTCCTCTAAAAGCAGGAGCTTCAGAATAAAGCATTGCATGGTGGGGGCAGGGAATGGTGGCACCATAGGAAAGAACAGACAGGGAACCCCTTAAAGGAGACACCATATTGTTGCCTCCCCAAAACCTCATCCAAACAGCTGTCCCTGTTTTCACAGGGAAAGTCCTGGGTTGGAGTGGGGGTACCAGGAGGAGGGAGATGCAGGTAGGCTGGGACATCCTCACCTAGTGAAGCAAACTGTTTGTGGAGAGCCAGCCGGGACTGCAGCCTTGTCCGGAGCAACTTCATGGTCATCTCCATGTGGCTTGCACTCAGGGAGTTATCTGCAGTCACTGTGTGCTGCAGAGGGAAGGGAACATTATATGCAGGTATTCCCTACTGCCTACCCCCCTACTCACGCAGAGAAGTCGACAGCTGTGCTTGAATCCCTTGAGCATCATACTGCACATGCCTGGCAATACCTAGCCTCCTCTGGAAGGAAGAGCTTAAAACATAGCTCCCCTTTTCTCTGGAATGACTCTGACCCCTTCAACTTAGTTTGCCTGAATTGTGCACATAGGAATCAGGCTGAGATTTAGCTCCCACCAAGCTAATGAGCCTGGGCCATGGCAGAAGCACATCATCAGTACCCCTCCCCCATTCATGTCCCCTAAAGGACAGACACGTGATCATCAGTGATGCTGCAGTAGCCAGCAAATGCCATTGCACCCTGGCTTTGGATCTTAAAAGAATGACAACCCCTGGCTCAGGCAAGAGCACTGCTGCAGGGACAGCCAAGGGAAGATAGCCTGGCAAGACTTCAGCAGCTGGAGAGCTAGAGCTTTGGACATACCTGTGGCTGGTCTTTGGGGAAATGCAAGCCTCCCAGCTTCTGCACCCAGACATAGGGATGCCCCAGCTCTGTCACATAGTCATTCAAAGTCAGGATGCTTCAGAGACAAAGTGGAAATATTACTCAAGCATGGTGAAAGAGAAGCACTACCCCACCCCCTCCAACCCCCTTGTGTGCAAGCTAGAGCTGCTGGGCCTGAAGACGTTCATCTGAACATCAGCAGCAGCCCCTTCCCTTAACGCCCCACCAGACACCGTCTAATGGTAGGATAGAGTTCCCAGTGATGCAAGGTACCCACCAATCATTGAGATGGTGCCCTCAAAGCCAGGACCAAGGTGTTTGTGCACCTTGAATCCCAAGCAATTGAGCTCATTTCCCAACTAAGAAAAGTTTATAAGATAGCCCCTATCTTGCCCAGCTGGGCTGGAGAGAAGCAACCCACAGCCTGCCACTTAGCCTAACTACTCTTTTCCACTAGGCAAGCAGGTCCTTAGAATAGACTCTGATCTGCACTCCAGATGGGCAGCACACCATAAGAAACAGCTGCCAACACACCAGAATCCTGCTCTAGGCTGCACTGTCTTGACAGGCTTCTGCTGGTGGCACTGGGTAGGACGGAAGGGACAGAGACTGGGCCAACTTACCCAACTTTGTCAAACTGGAACTGGTTGGCTGGGTTAGGAGTCTTCTTCCCATGATCCCCAGGATACAGGCAATTCAGAAGGGAATCCGGGGACAGGAGGTCTCTGCCAGAGGGCAAAGGGTAGAGTTAGCCATGCACTTTTCCAGGGCCAGAGTTCTTCAGCATTATGAACAGTTTTGTATGGCCAGGGATTATGGACACTACAAGCAGGTCCCAGGATCACTAGATTTACTTCTTGCGAAAGCTTTCACTGAACACAGATGGTGGAGGCTGCTTCTACCTCCAGCTCTTGCGGCTGTAAATAACATAACCTAATTGAAGGCTACCCAACTTCTAACCAGTTGGGGTCCACCACAAGCCATGCAGGCCGCATCAGCAAGGGCCACACCCATATGAGCCACGGGGCCCCTGGGCCACATGCCGTAAGAGTGCCCCTGCCCCCACCCTCAGTCCCCCAGCTGCAGGCTCCCCTAGCACTGCAGACTGTGCCTGAGCTGTCATGCCCCATATCTGGGGCAGAGGCAGGAAGTAGAAGCTGGTGGAGGGAGGGGGAGCCCAGGGACCCTAGCTTCTGCATCCAGAGCAAGGGGGAAGCAGCAGCAGCCTGGGGGGAGCCCAGGGGCCAGCATCTGGACAACCCTGACATAAATGTACCTGATGCATGAATTCCTGAGTTGGCAGAGACTCAGGAACAGCTGGGAGGTACGAGCCACAGCTGGGGGTGCTACCTTGAGAACCCAATACAGGCAGTCCTCGACTGTATTTACAGCATTTGAGTTATGATGAACAGCACTTAAGACATTTATAAACTGACACCCTGTTTCTACTTTCCGATGATGGTTTCGACTTTATGACGCTTAGCTGGACACGGAGCAGCAGGGGCGGGGTGATGGCCAGACAAAGAGCGGGGGGCTTGCAAGCAGAGGTGACACGGGGCGGCGGATGGCAGCGGCGGTCACACAGCTGGTCGCACGTGCAGCTCCACAGGCTGCTGACAGGCCTCGCACCCAGCCAATCACATGTCACTCGTCAGCAGCCCACAGAACTGGATGTGCAGCCAGCCGTGTGAAAGTGGTGTGCAGCAGCACGAGGTGGTGGATGACAGCAGTGGCCGCCATGAGTGATAAACAGGGTATTGGGCCTTGGTTCAGGAACCAAACCCCCATTAATAATATTGTTCTTGGGGGGGGGGGGGGGGGGGGGGGGGGGGGGGGGGGAAAATCGGTTCCAGGTTACAACATTTTGACTTAAGATATGGTTTTCAGGAACCAATTGTGTCGTAAGTCCGAGGATTGCCTACACTGCAAATCGGTGGCATTCTGAACACAGACCACAGCCATGATACAAATTAAACAGGACTTAAGAGCCCAACAAACCCAAAGCTGCCTGCATGGATCTCATTGCTCATTCTTATATCAAATTAAGTAAAACCTGTCTGTATAAAAGCTGTCTTAACTTGGCCATGACCTCCGCCAAGCATCAAGGAACCAAGGAATCTTGCTGCAAGACTGAGCAGTCAAAAAACAGTAGCTGGGGGGGAGAGGAGAAACAAAGTGCCCCATCTGGAAGAGACTGTAGTCAGACCCCCATCGACTCACTGCAACACAGGAAAGGTTTGCCTCAAAGGGGACCTGCTCAGTAGGGAGTTAGCTACTGCCAATGTCCATGGCCAAGACAAAGGTCATGGTAGCGGGTGCAAACATGCTAGCCCATCATCTGCCATCCCATCCAAGGAGCTCTCAGCACCCAGACCAAGCAGCTGGGCAGATGGAGATTTTCAGCTGAATTAACATCCAGGGCAGGCTTCTGCAACTGCAGTTCCGGCCACATTCTTTCACTAATCAAGCTGAAGTAGTCTCAGGGGAATTCCCCAGAGATAAGGCCTTATCTACAGCACTTGAGACAAGGTGACCTGCAGAGCAAGGAAGTGGAGCGGGAGCAGCAAGCACAGGCCTGGGGATGGGAAGAAAGCTATTCAGCTGCAAGATGGTATCTGCCCTCCTCCCAGTGGGAGACCTGGGCACTCTGGCAATTGCAGCAGATGCACCCCACACACCAGGCGGCCATTCAGCTCCCAACACATGCCGGCTGTTCTCTCAATCAAACCTCAGGGAATCTCTCCCTTTAACCCCAGCTCCTCTCCCTTCCTGCAGAGGATAAATCAGGGATTAAGAAAGGATTCTGCCTCTTGTCCTGAAAGCTCAAGGACCGTGGGGAGGAGTGCAGCTCAGCAAGCAGCTGCGTCACCATTGTGGCTGCCTCGCACAGGCTGGTTGGGATGGGTCCTGGTTGCTGAGGGAAAAAATTGCTGTGTGGGCAAAGGGACCAATTGCCTCCTTTGGGAAGATCTGGAAGTCTGCAGTTCCCCCTGCTGGTAAACTGGGGGAAGTAGAGCTGCTTCCTTCTCCCATCTGATCAAGGACAGGCTGAGATGGGGTATAGAGCAACCATCAGGGGCGGGCAATTACTTTGGGCAGAGGGCTGCTTACTGAGTTTTGGCAAGCCATCAAGGGCCGTATGACAGGCAGTCAAGGGCAGATAAATATTACATTTTCTAAAATTTTTAGGGGCCTGGAGGGCTGGATAGAATTGCCTGGAGGGCTGCATCTGGCCCCTTGGCCGCATTTTGCCCACCCCTGATCTACAGGCTCTTCCAAGTTCCTCTACCCAGGGCAGAAGCATTAGTTTGGTACAGAGCATCACAGAACCATAGGCTTGGAGAGAACTCAAGAGTGACCCTAAGCCATCTCAGACAGATACCTATGCAAGTAGCTAGCAACTGCTTCTCCAAGGGAGAGTCAGGGAGACAGAGGTTCCCTCTAAACACTGGAGGTGCTGCTCTGCACAGGCAGGAGGAAGGAATAACAATTCAGCTCAGCCTAGGTCCTGTGAAACATGTCCCATGAGACACATTCACACCCTTTTGCCCTGGCTCCTCCACAGCTCTGCCAGCCAGTTGCTCCAAGTGAAACACTGTAAAGCAGCAGCATTTTCCTGGCAAGAGATCAATGCCAGACAATAATTCCAGCCACAGTACAAGGGCCAAGACAGACTGGGTTCTGTGCTCTGCAGTGTTCTCAGCTTACCCAGCGCTGATGGGCGTAGTCATCTCCACAGCAGTAGTCACCTTGGTTTTCACAGTCATGACATTGAGGTTCATTAGGTAATAGAAGGTCAGGTGCAGCACACTCTCATCTGCACAGAAATAGAAGTGGTGGAATGCTGCCTTTTCTCCCTGTGCCCAGCCCCAGCTGTGTTGGGGAGAAGGAGCAGGGCAGAGGAGAAAACCCTTCAATGAAAGTGGAAGCTCCATTAGGGTTTTTGCTGGTTCACCCATGCTTTGCGATTCTCCTAATGGAGGGACTTAGGATGTGGATACAAACAATTTTATTGCTTGTGAAGAGATGGGGAGACTTGCCAACAGATGATTTGTTGCAGTCATCTGCCCCTTCTTGCAGTAAGTCAAGCAGAACTGCACTGATCCGCCTCTGAATTAAATAGGCAGCAACTTACTGGAGTTTACCATATTTTCTTGCATACAACATGACCTGGAATAGAATGCACACTTTGTTTCTGAAAGGTACAACGAAGGAAAAAAAAAGATCTTTCCTTGTACGAATGAGTAGCAGCAGCTAGGGAGCTGAGGCTGCCCACTGTTCTGATCCCTGTGAGTTGCAGCAGATTTTACTTTTGGTTTCCCCTGGTAAGCAGCAGAACCCACTCGGACTATTTTTCACATATAGCATGTACTCCAATTTCTAGCAGCTGGTTTTTGGAAAAAGGTGCATGTTGTATATGAGAAAATGCAGTGGTTTCCACTTACTGTGAAAGAGACCCAGGTGAAGCAGTTACAGCTGATTTATTAGCCCCCCCTACTTTAAAACTGCAGACTTGTCCGGTCTTAGACACTGACACTACTGGTGTGAAAACAAGGGAAGTGATAATCAAAGATGTTGGTCTGATTGTTCTCCTTCACCTATCAGGAATAGTTGGGCTCACTCTCAGCAGGGCTACCATCAAGACCACTGTTCACTCCTATACGGGACACTAATGCAGCTTGTGCAATTGGGCATACAGCAAGTCTGCATTTCCACTGGAAACATGACACCTCTATCGAGTTCTAGTCCTGGGACCAGATTCTGAATTTGCATCCGCTAACGTAAGCCTGGAGTGGCTCAGATGAGGTCAGCCAGTGGGCTTACACCTGGATCAGAACCTGACCTGGGGAACCACCATCCTTGTACCTTTGCACTTCAGGTCAACGGTGACAGACAGCGGGTGTCTCTTCAGCATTTCCTTGCGCTTGTCATCCAGCTGCACTCCCAGCGTGGGCCGGCGGCGCTTCTGCAGTAAGGGAAAGAAGAACCACAGCTTCTGAGAACATGGGTCCCTCTCACCCCCTTGCCCCACTGCAACTCTTCCAGGCAGGCTTATGGGAGAAACTTCTCAGTCTGACACGCAAAACGCTACTCACCAAATACATTGTACCCAATCCACATAACACTCCAGTGTGCTATTTAGTGCAGTGTCACTCCCCACTTTTCAGATGGGGAGACTGAGGCGTGTAAATTAAGAGACTTGCACGTGATTAAAGAAGGGACTTGTGTCAGATCTTGGAACACCTGGTGCCTGCCCCTCCTGTCAGATCACTAGCTCTTGATCTACTCCTAACCATCTGACTTCCCACATCCCACTTACATGTGCACCTAGAGGAGGGATGTTAAGCATACTGCCTGCAGAACCAATTTGTCCAGCCCGCCAGCAGTCCAATGGAATACCAGAAGTTGTGGAGTGGCCTGTCACAGAATTCAGGGTTTCTGAATCCCAATGGACATGGCCACCGGCATCAGGCCCTTGGCCCCAAGCTGGTGCTCAAACATGGCCCCACTACAGTTGCTGGTGGCCCTACAAATCCTGCCCAGGGAAAGCCCCTGCAGTCTAGATCCAACCTGGGGCCTGGGGTGAATTTGATACCACTGCTCTAAAGCTCTTGAGGACCTGAATCTCAGCAAAGTCACCTATGGATGATGCAGATCCTGTACAGCAAGTAAAAAGTTTCCAATGTTAGCCAGAGAAACAAACATGTCACAACTACTAGGCTGCATCTTTCCTTTCCTCTCTCTGGACCAGTGACTATTTTTATAAAATGGAATGGTTCCAAGAGAAGAGACTGAGACCAACACTATAGGCAGATGGCTACAGCACTCCCCTAGCCTGTAGGAAATTGAGTTGAAGTCCCTGCTAGGGCGTATTTGGGGAAAGAACTTGAAAGCAGAGTCTCCTGTCCCCCAGAAAAATAGCCTTACTCCTAGCTTATTGGCTGTTCTGCAGCAGGTCTCTCTTCTGCTCTCATTTGGCCATAAATTGTTTATAAAGGGCTTAGTTTCACCCTGCACTGGAACAAATGCAAATTTCAAATCCTGGAGATTTTCCCCATTGGGAACAGCTGCTCCCTAGCCAGCTCTGTGCACACCTGTGTCGTCCCAAAACATCCACAGAGCCACTCACACAAGACCTTCATATTTCCAAGGCACTAATGGCAATTCAGTGCGAAGTTCTCATTGCAATTGAAAACAGGCCCCTTAAAGGACTCTGCAAGCACTGATCCTCCTTCAGTCCCCTTTAGGAGGCATTACTGAATGCTGCAGAGGTAGACATTCAAGCACAAAGAGGTGACTCTGCCAAGGCCCCCACAGCAGATTGGTGGCAGTGTCAGAAACAGCCAGCGCCAGCTCAGACCCACTCACTCTGGGCATTGGTGGAAACAGCACTTGGTTCAGTCCCATGAAGCAATATTTAGTGTACAACCCAGAGTATCAGAGTTGAAACTGCCTTACCGTGGTCTGCTCCTCCTCGGCGTCAGAGTCACTTTCATCATCTGCAAGTTCAAACACAGGGATAAGCAAGGGTCACAACAAGACACCTTGCTGGGGTCATTTGACCCCAGTGCTCTTTCCTGCCATAGCAGGGGGTCGGACTTGATGATCTGTCAAGGTCCCTTCTGACCCTACGAACTATGAAATTATGAAGATACTCTCCAAGTAGCGCAGCTCAGTGCATTTCCAACAGAGATACCAAGGTATGGAGTGCATCAGGGCCACTGCCAGTGCCCACCAACCCCTGCACTACAGTGTTAAGTCCTCGAGGCATCAGCACCATCCACTGAGAGAATGTTGGTCCTTCACAGGGGTACTCAGGCAAGAGACTCCCAGAGGGTCTTAGTAGGCTGTCAGCCCCTTTAAAGCCATTTGAAAATCTCTTTGTTCTCAAGTACTCCCCCACAAACCACTAGGATGGAGAGGCCTGTGTTAACAGCCCCCAAGCTGAATGCCATGCTGCTTACTGAGCTGTCAGTCTCTCTTCTAGAGAATGACTCTAGCATAATGAAGGTGCCCAAGTGTCAAGACTGCCTAGGCAGCCAGCATGCAAAGAGAGATTATCAGCCCCTCCCAAGGAACCCTCCCTGTCCCCCTGCCCCTCCCACTTTTATCAGTTGACTGCCTGCCAGACAAAGCAAGGCAAGGCAAGGCAGAACTGACTTGTGATGTACCTTGGGAATCCTCTGGAGGTTTGTAGAGGGCTTTGGCTTCTTCCACACTCCCTTCAATTGCTACAGACAGCTTCTTATCTGATGAGGGAAGATTGTCATTAACCCTGCCCCAAGGTGGGAAAGCCAGCTAGCCAGCCAATGTGAGCACTGACACTGCAGGCTGTCATGGCCCAGATAAGTATTGAGGTTGGAAAGGGGGAGGTAGACAGGGTGCTAAGAGGTTATCAGTGTATTACCGTGGCCCCCTCGTCACTTCATGGCTGGTAGATTCAATGCCTTAGGGACAAATAACCTTAACCTTCAGGGTCACTTGTAAAGTTATGCTACTGAGATGCGACTCCTACACTGGCTAGCAGGCTGCAGGACTACAGCAAGAGCACACCCTTGGCCCAATATTTCATGCTCTTCTCCATAGTAATGATGACACTGGCCACCATGCAAAACAATGGTGGTTTCAGACCCAGGGCAGGGGAGTAATTCTTCAACCATATTGGTTCACATGGTTAAAGCCCTCATCTAAACTGCACAGACTAAAAGTAGGCATGTACTTCACCAAGGGGTAAAATGCTAGGTGGGTTGTGGTACCATCTTAAAGGATTTTGTGCAACACAGCACCTTATCTAGGTGTTTCTGCCAGGCTCCCCCTATAATAGTAAGCAAGTGCATTGGGCTAAGGAATCTGAAATGAGTAGGTCAAGAAAAGAAAAAGTGGAGAACAGAGCTGGTCCCAACAGGATTGAGCATGTTCATCTCCCTGCATTCCGCACTCAGAACAAGGGAGGGAAATTTGGAAGGCTGGACTGGTTTGGGACCGTGCCAGTGAAATGCTCTCTCACAGGTAGTAGTTAGACTGCCAGACTTGCTGTCCACGGATGCTGCTGAGGCCCAGAATTTAATGACGGTCAGAAAGGGACAAGAATATAGGTAACAGAACCAGCCAGAGTTGGAGAATAAAGTAGCAGCAGTTTTGGAAGGGAGATAGAGCCCAGTGCTCTTGGGCTCAGGCCAATCCCCAGCTGTTAGGGATCAGGATGAGACCCAAATGGTGGGAGGGGGAAGGGGCTGGCTGGGCTCTTGCAGCTCTCCTGGGACATCTGAAACTGGCCAGTGGCAGAGACAGGAGACTGGGCTACACAGACACCAGCTCTGATGCATTTTGATAAGGTCTTGGGAGTCTCAGCACCTCAGAGACTCTACCATAGGGTCCCTCAGGGCACTCATTGCTATGATAACCAAGCACTGCAGAGAAGACTCAAGGGAATTCCATGAAGGGGCCTCTCTGGGCTCCTAAATACTCTGCCAGGGAATGGGAGAAGAGTTTTTTATTTTAATATAAGCCATTTGGGTCTAATGGAGCAGCCCCATCCCCACCAGGCTCCTGCAGGGCTTAGACACAAGAAATGAAAGGTACTCACCCTGCCTAAGGGGCTGGGAGGAGGATTTCATGTGAGCTAAGGGGACAGGCCGGAAAAAGGGACGGAAAGGAGGGAGGGAGAAAAGGAAGAAGAGAAGGGACAAAAGGGAGAAAGACAGAACAAGAGAGGCAGTAACACACTGCTGTGTATTGAGAGGCAAACAGCGGTTAGACAGGCTAATTTTGCCAAGTAAGGGGTGGGGGTTATCCTGGGCTGCCACTGCAGGAGCTTGGACTAAGGCCCAAAGAGAATGGGGTCTTGCCTTCTTGCTGCATAGGTGCAACAAAAAGGATGAAATCCATAGCACCCCCTGGCTCCATCTTAGGCCACCGCTGCACCTAGCAGTTGTTTTTGACTTTGCTTTACGTTGGGAACCATGAAGAGTTAACACCTCTCCCCTCCCCCAATGTGGGCCCAAGATTAATAGTCCTCAACATTCCTGCCAAAGGGCAGAAGATCCCAGTGCTAATCCCCCCAGGGCAGGGAAGACTGCCAGCTATTTAAAATGGAATGGCATTCTGTAACTGGGATGTTTGCCCTCACTGCTGTAACAACCACATCCTCATGCAAGCTTGAGGGGGGACACCAGCAAATGGAGTGGCAGATCTGGAATTAACTCTCATGGCAATTCCTTCAAGTCAGGCACTGGAGGGACTCTCTTGAACAGCCAAACCAACAAAACTTCAGAAACACAGTACTTTCTGCAGACATCAGGGAAACGACAGGGGGGGGGGGGTGCACTCTGCCCACCCCCTTAGACTGCTGGCTTTCAACAACTTATACGAAGGTTGCTTCAGACCTCCCAGCATGCTCCCCCCAAGAATCTAATGTCAGTACTCACCACAGGCCTGGCCATAGGCATTGGCTTGGACAAAGAGAACATACAGAGGTGGTGGCAAATGTCTAGCTGTCTCGTACTGCTTGTGTGCCTGGTCAAATGGCATGAAGAGGTACTCCTGGACAGGGAGGGAGGCCTGGTGGGACACAAGGCAAACACATGGCATTGGTACTAAAGTAGTGTGCACATTGGCCACTCACCCAGAACTTCCTGTCTGTGGAATAGGACCCGCAGAACAGACATTGTGCCACTCAGCAGCAGCAAATGAGCAGTGCTGACAGCCTAAGGGAAACTTGGGACAAGCCTCCTTCACTAGATAACTGGCTTCAAAGAAAAAAGATACCCAGCTCCTTCTCTTGCTCCCCCCAAACAAGTCAAGGCAATGTTCTTACACACTGCTCTCCAGAAAAGGGCCCATTTAATGAACCCATTGCAAACGCTGCTGACACAAGGGAGACTCAAAGAAAAGTCCTCACCTAGAAGGACAGGCAACATAGCCAAGAGCAGACATGACTCTTCTCAGCAGCCTCAATTCACCTTTCAGGTTTTCTTCTAAGTGAGCTACCTCCATTAATTGTGTGTTTTGGAACAGGACAGCACAATGTGCTCCGACCCACCCAAGATTCTCTGCAAGTGGCCCAAGCCTCACAGACAAAGCAGAGGGTGAAATTTGGCTTAGGGAGTACCTGCATGATGCTGTTCAGCCGAGGTTGGAGGCTACTCAGATATTCCTTCTTCACCTCAATCTCCTTCAGGATTTTCTCCTTGCTGGTTAGACATTCCTTATACTTTTCTGCCAGCCTGCAAGGGGGGGAAGTTCAGTTTAGTGACATACTGCATTCACGATGAGAACAGATGTTAGCTGAGAATGTTTGCTCCTTATCAGTGCATTACTAAACTTTGACATCTCGTCTGATTCCACTGCCACTGGTTCCTGGATTGTGATAGCTCAATCTGTACTCTGAAATTAGCTTTAGATCCTGCTTCAATCATTACCTGACCTCAACTGTCACATCTAAAGTGACAAAATAAAGAAAAAGGTCTATTTATTTTTTTAAGTCAGGGGTAAAAGGAAAGGCAGGAAAAACCTGAGTACATCAGGAAAATAAAACTGAAGAAAAATTGCCTCACATCTAAGGAGCATAGAATGTCATTTAACAAACACTGCAATACAGTCCAAGTGCGGGTCTACTCTGAGAAGTATCTTATAATTGGCCCTCCTTATTTGCCAAGCTTGCTCCAATACCAGCGTCACATCTGTTGACTTCATTGACAAAAATCCCTACTGTCTTATAGCTTCTGCTAGTCCTAATGAGCCAAAACAATTCCTCAAGACACTTTTCCATCTTGTGCCCCTGT
Organism: Alligator mississippiensis; assembly: GCF_030867095.1. Taxonomy (NCBI): domain Eukaryota; kingdom Metazoa; phylum Chordata; order Crocodylia; family Alligatoridae; genus Alligator; species Alligator mississippiensis. The sequence goes on from NC_081833.1 coordinate 26,641,218, forward strand.
TATTTTAAATTAAGCACAGATTAGTGATCCATTTGCGAACCAACAGAAGACAGTGAGGTTTTACAGATCACTGAGAACCTTGTCTGGCCCATGGAACCGTTCATGTGGACTATGACAAGTAAGATGGAGAGAGACCTGCTCCAGACTTAGAGTCCAGGACTCATAGCCTTTAAGCAAAATATTAATGGTCATCTGAAGCGTGGGAGACCTGAACACTGGAATATGTTGATGTAGTGTCACTGTGGTCCTGGGTGGGACAACTTCAGCTTAGATGCTTCATCCTCCTTGGTTGGAGACTCTGCCTTCCACGATGTACTCAACTCCCCTGGAGTGAAGGAGGGCCTGAATCACAGCAGTCCCATGGATACAGCAACTAGTGGATCCCATGGATGGAATAATGGTCTCACATTGCAGCAAGGGAAATTTAGGTTAGATATGAAAATTCTCTTGTGAGGAGGGCAGTAAAGCCCTGGAACAGACTACCCAGAGAGGATGTGGAATCTCCATCCTTGGAGATTTTTAAGACCCAGCTAGACAAAGCCTTGGTTGGGATGATATAGTTGGCAATGGTCCTGCTTTGACCAGGGGGTTGGACAAGATGACTTCTCAAGGTCCCTTCCAATTATAATTTTCTATGGTTTTACTATTCTAATTCAGAATCAAAGTATTTTGATATTTAAGCAGTTTTGAACCCTCCCACCCCTACCCCTTCAAATGCCTGTGGAAAGCAGGAACTTTTCAGGAGAAAAAAAATATAATTGGGTAAAAACCCAACTTTCCATTAAAAACAGCTTCAACTGAAAACCCTCAACCCTGTCTAATGAGGCTGTTTGAAATGGAACCAGTGAGACAAAGGCAGATGCTCATAATGTTGTGTTTATGGAGGTACCTTTCAGAGAAGAGTCTGGCTTGTAAAGGCAGTGTTATAAATCTGCTGTAGTCAGAAATACCATGCAGGATGCCAGGGGTAGGTGCAATTGCTCAGCTGGACTTAGGAACAGAACCACTATGAAGCTGCCTTTGTGAAGGGTTATGGAGTAAAGAGCCACTACTAAGCTGGTTCAAGAGCCACCATCCCATGTCACTAGATCTGTCAAGTTAGGGGAAAGACACCACAAACACTATAGGCACAAGAGCTGGGATTCTCCACACTAATCAGTGATTCTGTTAGTCTGCCATTCATTTCTATGGGAAAATCTCAAGCCAGCTATTCTTTAAAAACAGCTTTTAACGTGCAGAAATGTTTAAGACAAACTAAAGCGATTCTTGAGCAGGATGCAGTTGATTTAGACTTGGTAATGGCTGTGGACACGATGACATTCACAATGACCTTTGCTCCTGCAAAGTGCTGAGCATTCTGAAGGCACCTGGAAAGGGTTTGCAGTGAGCATAGATACAAAGTCATGAGCTTGCCTGCAGTTCTTTGCCAGGCAAAGAAAGCCTCACATGCCTGATCTTTCCATCAAGATTCACTAAGAAAGGCATCAGAAAAATTACAGGAATGAGCCCAGATAGAAGGGTGTCATGCAGTTGCTACATCAACAACTTCTGGGATATGGATAGGGGTGCAGCGATAGAAATTTTGGTGGCCGATACCAATAGCCAATATTTAAGGAGGGATATCGGCCGATACCGATCTGATTCCCAATACAGCTGCGTGCAGCTGGTAAGTCTGTTGTGGGAAAAGGAGAGGGGGAGGAAAAGGGCGTGGGGAGCAGATAAACGGCCCTCGCAGTGAGGGAGGGAGTGGGGCTGGGGCAGGCACTGCCCAGCTGTGGTGGGGCGGGTGCAGGACGGAGCCATGGCTCAGCCAGAGGGCAAAGGGAGGGGGCAGCAGCTCCCACTGCTGCACACCGCTGGTCCAGGAGTGGCTCATCCAGGAGGGCATCCGGGGGGGGGGGGCAGGGGGGGCGGGGCGGCATATGCCCCCAGATCTACGTGGGGCGGGCTAGGAAGGCTGCAGCTGCGGGCTGGGGTCGTGCTCCCAGTGCAGTGCAGTGTGGCCCCCAGCCTCAGCTGCAGCCCACCTGGCCTGCCCCACCCTGTGCAGATCTGAGGGCACCCCCCCTACCATTCTCCTGGGCTCTCTAGGCTGAGTAATGGGAGCAGCAGTATGAGCTGCTGGATGAGCCACTCCCAGACCAGTGGCACGCAGCAGCAGGAGCTGCTGACCCCCTCCCCACATTCCCTGGACAAGCCGCGGCTCTGTCCAGCACCCGCCCCGCAGTGCCTACCCCACTCTCCCATCACTTTGAGGGTGTTGATCTGCCCGCCCACCTCCTTTCCCTCCCCCCTCTCCTTTCACCACACCAGACTTACCAGCTGCACGCAGCTCTCCAACCTGCTGGGCTCTGCTCCTCACTGCCTACATGGCTCGCACACACGCACAGGCATTTATCAGCCAAATTATCGGACACATCAGGCTGATTTCCGATACATTCAATTTTTTTTATATCGGTGCCAATCCGATATTGGACTGATGTATACCTCTAGATATGAGCATAGAAGCTGAGGCACACATAACAGAGTACACTTCAATACTGACTCACTGCTACATTCCTTACTGCAAAGAATATCTCCAGGGGCACAAGACTTGAGCACCCCAGTTAGAATGCGGACTCACATATGGAAATGACAAAAATCAAGCTAATGGAATAACAGAATAGAAGGTTTTATTCTGGAATGGGACAGCTGCTAACTACATAAGTCTCTCTTGCATTTTCCAAGTAGTTCTTACGTTTCCAAAATATTACATTACTATGGGACGCTTCACTGTCTACCCAGTAAAACAATGAGCTGGGTATAATATGGTTCAATTCCTCTCAAAAAGAGCAAAGGACAGGACTTGGAATACTTCTGGCTCCCTTTCACCAGAAATATAAAAGAAAATTCCATGATCTGAGAAACAGGACCAAGACAGCTCTAAGAATAAACCAGAAACTACATTACATAGTAAAAGAGAATTTAAGTGAAAAAACTTGGTCTGCATGTACTACAAAAATGAACAAAGGAAAAATATTCACCAAGTCTGAATGTGATGCTCATTTCAATTAGTAATTGACAATTTATTTTACAAGAGGATGCCTGTGGGATGTAACATATGCCAAATGCTTGGTGCCAAATATACAAAGGGCCAATTCAATTGCTGGCCATGTGGTATAAGAGCTCACCTTTTGCGCTGTTCTAATTCCCAGTCAAGGCGGGCAAGGGTCTGGTGGTGGGGATCACTGAGGGTGATATCAGGTTTGCTTATTTCCGGGGGAGCCTCTTTGTAAAACTCCTCCACGCTCACCAGCTCAATTTCTTCATGTTTTGATCTGGAGAAATGGAAGAGATGTCAGTCTCACAAGAAACTTGTTTTCCAACTTTCAGACCCAATTTAAAACCTTAACAATTACAATTCCAGCTTGCAAAATGCAACACATCCTATTTCATGCACGCAGTGTGTCTGCATGGCCAATTGTTCCGTGATTTCCTGAAGTCAGTCTGGAAAGAGTCACAGGTAACTCAGAGCTACTTAAGGAATGTGCATGAGCAGAAGGCTCAGCTTCTGGAAGAACACTGCAGAAGCAATTCAGTTATTCATTTAAGAACAGTCCCATGTGAACTCCCTTACATCTGCATGGTTCCTATAAAAAGCCCCATTTACAAATTAAATCCAACTCTCCACTATGAACCAAAGTGTCCTTCCCACCCCCCAGCCCCACTCCCACTCCAGAGAACCAATGCAAAAACCTCCAGAATGCCCACGTCATAGCCAGATTCTAGTCCCCCACTACGGAGGCTGTAACAGGGTGATATGGCAACCCTGTTACTAAAAATACCCGGGAGTAACCCTGCTGTCCCTAAATGACTGGGAGTAACCTGGCAGGGTCAGAAACAGGGCAAGCATGGTGAATATACCGGTGCAGCTGGAGAGAAAGCATACGCTGGTAACTAATTACTTTGATTTTTGCAGGCAACCACCAAACTTTCATGGGCAAACCCGCAGAAGGAGGGATAAAAGGCAGCCACTCTGAACAAGCGACTACCCCCAGGGGCACTATGAGGACTAGAAACCCAACGCAACAGGTGGATCGTAAATCTCCAAACGGATCCCAGCCAGGTGAGCGGACTACAGCCAGGTCCCATCTTCAAGGTGAGATTCATTACTTACCGCGACTGGATAGCCCCCAGGACACCGCCAAGGGAATGAGAGCCCAAAACCCTGAAGACGGGGGGGGTTCAAGAGTAGGCTCCCGGACTCAGGAAAGATGTCAGGAAAGCGGTGGGACACCGCTTAAAGAGACAGACACTTATTTCTTTTGTTAAGGAGAAGGAATTGTTTAATAAAAGAATTCATGGTGACCAGCTCAGATCTGTTGGCATCTATCGTATATTTTGCGGAGGGAGGGTATTAACTCTTCTTTTCTCCCATCATGAAGTCATGGCAGGTGAATCCCTTCCCCAGAGACAAAACTGAGGGCTTGACACCACCGACCCTCCTACAACTGGTGCATTGGCTGGGAATGCATGGAGTGAGAAACGACCCACGGATAAAATGGATTCCATGGAGATGCAAACCCGGACAGATTGGCAGCAGGCCCACATCACGAAGCTGTGCATACTTCAGGGGCAACAAGCCCAGCTAGAAGAAATGGTGAGACTACAAAGCCCAGGAGGCAGAGACTCGAATCCACCTCTTCAACTGGCAGCAAGACCCGAGTGAAAAGATCAAGGCCAGTAGGTAATGTTCCGGGAGGGGGATGTGGAAAGGTTCCCTGAGATAAGCCCACAGGATGACCCCCAAGGCATTCTTGGAAGCCTTCGAATGCATGACTGTGGCTCTGAAGTAGGGCCCAGCTAGCTGGGCAGTTAGGATCAGGCCCCTACTGGTCGGACCGGCCCAAGCCACCTACAGGGCTCTAACCAGAGCAGAGGCTTGGGACTATGGGAAAGTGAAAGCTGTGATACTATACCGGCTGGAGATTTCCCCTGAGACCTATCACCAAAAATTCAGGGCCAAGAAAAAAGTAGAACTCAGACCCCGCCTACTGGCCCAAAGTCTGAGAGACCTGGTAGAGTGCTGTCTCCATCCTGAGGAACGGACAATGGTGGAAATAACTGATCTTATTGTGTTAGAGCAATTCCTGGTGGATCTAGGGGACCGGATCCAGAGATGGGTCAGGAGACGCTGACTAAAGAATATGGAGGAGACACTCTGACTGGCCAAAGACTATGTGGTGGCCAAAGCCAAAGGAGATAATGTGAGGACAGAGAGAGGAACCAGGACATCCCAAGCCCTGAGACCCAAAGGAAGTCAGAGGGTAAGGAAGGAGGAAACACCCTGGAACCCTACGCATAAGGGAAGAAACTGGGATAACAAAGAACTCATTTGCTACCAGTATAGGGAGAAAGGCCATATAGCCAGGGCCTGTCCTCAAAAGGCGCTACAGGAGACACCTTCCGATTACCCCCATGAAGAACAGATGGATTGTAGCTTTGGAAGACACAAAGGCCCCTGGAGAAACAAGCCGGTGACAGAAGTCAAGATAGGGGGTACCATAATCCTCGCCATAGTAGATACAGGTTGCTTTCAGACCATGGTCTAAGCGGATTTAATACCGCCCCAAGTGGGGAGCCCTGAAACTGCCGTAAGCATATGTATACGTGGATCTTCCTATATGTCTAAAAGACAGTGGATGAAACTCACAGTGATGGCAGTGGATGAAACTCACCGCTGAGTTAGCAGTAGGCCTAGCTGAGACCCTGCCATGTCCCATGCTGTTAGGGGTAGACTGACCTTGTCTCAGGGAGGTGCTGGATTGGGCCATGCAGGGGCCATCAGGGGAAGACCATATCTACGAGAACCCCACTCTGCATGCTACAGAGACCCTGATGACCCTGAGGCGGGAGAGCTTGACCTAGACCAGCTCATAAATGGAGACCAATTCCAAGAAAAGCAGAAAAGAGAGCCCTTGTTTAGAAACATCCCGAGGGACCAGTTGGCCAAATAAGGAGAGGTGCTAGATCCTAAGCAAGCAAGGCATACCCCCCATTTTGAGGTAAGAGATAACATCCTATACCAGATGGAGACTGGGAGAGAAGGGACAGAACAGAGTCAGATACTCATTCCTAGAAGGTACTGGAGAGACTTGTTGAGAGTGGCTCACACTCTCCCTATGAGGGGACATCTAGGCAGAGACAAGACCGAGGCCTGATTAAAATAATGGGTTTTCTGGCTGGAGCTCTACAAGATGGTAGAAAAATACTGCCAGGAATGCCCGGCTTGCCAAAAGACCAGGGAAGCATGAGTCCCCAAGGTGCCAAGGATTCCTTTACTTCTGGCAGAGAGACCTTTCAATCACATCGCATTGGACATAGCAGGCCCTTTCCCATGTAGCTGGGCAGGGTATCAATTTGTATTAATAATAATTGATTATGCCACCCAGTTCCCTGAAGCAGTGTCCCTATGAACAGTGACTGTCCCAAAGATTGCCAAGGCCTTGATGAAATGGGTGGCCTGGGTAGGGCTACTTCAAGAGATACTAACTGACCAGGGAAAGAACTTTATGTCTAGTGTCCTGAAGGGCATATGCAAGATGCTGTGGATCAAGCAGCTGCAGACTTCAATCTACCACCCCCAAACCCATCGGTGAAACTATTCAACAGGACCTTAAATGGTATGATCCGGGTGTGTATACAAGAGGACCCCAGTAAGTGGGATGGAATGCTATCAGAGAAGCCCTGCAAAAAACACTACTGGGTATTCACCCTTCGAACTGGTATACAGGCATCAACCATGGGGGATCTTAGATTTAATTTGCGAGAACTGGACAGAGCCAGAGCTGGGGAGGCTAAGATGGCCCCAAGCAGTGACCGACTTCCAGGAAAGGCTAGAAAAAGTGCGAGACATAGCCCAAGGTAACTTGGAGTGAAGCCAGGCTCAACGAAAGAGGAACTATGATGTTCATACAAAAGAGTGGGAGCTTAGGTAAGGGGATTGGTCTCTGGTATTACTACCAGACAGCACTCACAAGCTGTTGGCCCGGTGGCAAGGTCCTTTTCAAGTCTTGTGGAAGATCAGACCTGTCAACTATGAGGTATTGAGAACACACCCAGTTAGAAGGAAACAAATATATCAAATTAATCTATTGAGAAAATGGAACCAGCAAGAGGGGTGGTGAATGCAGAAGAATAGGAGCACCGAGGATTTTGAGGAAAGGGAGTATCATGGGAACAACAGGGCCCATCTGGGGAACTGGGGATAGGCGAAGATCTAGGCCCAGATCAAAGAGAGGCAATAGGGAAGATAATTAGGGAATTCTGGGATGTCTTTAATGAATGCCCAGGGGAAGCCAAAGGTATAGAACACCGGATAAAGACACCTGCGGGTGTAGTGGTACGGAATCACTGGCGAAGACTGCCACGTCACCTGTGGCTGGTAGTTAAGGAAGAAATTGATAAGATGTGATGCCTAGGAATCACAGAAGAATCCCATAGCACCTGGCGGAGCCCAAAGGTGATCGTCCCCAAACCAGACGGGTCCATATGCCTCTGCATAGACTACCGAAAGGTAAATGAAGTCTCAGACTTTGATGCTTTCCCTATGCCCCAAACAGACGACATGTTGGAAAAGGTAGGCCAGGCCCAGTATATTTGCACGCTAGATCTCACAAAGGGCTACTGAAAAATTCTGATTCCACTGGCAGACCGGGACAGCATTTGGGACCCCATGGGGGTTGTGGCAATTCAAGCAGATGCCTTTCAGCCTCCACAGGTGGCAGCCTCCTTTCAGAGGCTTATGGACAAATTGCTGACTGCCCACCAGGACTAAGCAGCGGCCTACATAGACAGTATCATAATATTCTCAGAAACCTGGAGTGAACATTGCCAACACCTTCGAGCGATATTGAAGGAACTCCAACAAGCCAGGTTGACAATCCCCGCAAGTGTGTACCAGGGAAGAAAGAAACCCAATATTTAGGGTTCATAGTGGGGCAAGGGAGAATCCAACCAGTGGCAGATATAGTGGCCACCATACACCAATATAAACTGCCTAGAACCCTGAAGCAACTAAGATTCTTCTTAGGATTCGCTAATTATTACCACTGTTTTATTCCTGAGTTCTCTAGGACTGCAGTCCCTATAACTGAATGAACGAAGGGCAGACAGAACCCGGTGTGGACTCCCGAGGCTACCTGAACTTTTGAACAGGTGAAGCAGGTATTGTGTGAGGACTCCATAGTGTACACACCGATTTCCAAAACACTTTCTTTTTACAGACAAATGCATCTAAAACCACCCTGGAAGCCATTCTATTCCAAAAGGAAGGCCCTGACAAAAGGCCCATCGCTTATGCTAGTAGGAAACTGATTGTTGCAGAGGTCTGATACTCCACTATAGAAAGAGAATGCTTGGTAATCCAAGTGGGGGAGGGAGGTAGCTGTTCTGCTATTATTTAATGGGCAGAAAATGTATTTTGACTACAGACCACGCTCCGTTGCGTTGGCTACGGACCACGAAAACAGACAATACAAGATTAACTAGGTGCTTCCTTGCTTTGCAACCTTTTATTTTTCAGTAGAACACCGGTCAGGGAAAAGGAACAGGAACGTGGACTTCCTCTCCCGCCCTGAGGAATGACACACTGGGGACCTGAGACCCCACAACGGGACAGAGCACTATCTGGACACTCCAAGTTTTTTTCTCTTTTTCCTTCTGCTTTCCTTTTTCCGTGTGCTCCTGCTCCCTCCTTAGTGATGCCAAAAACTGAGTAGGTAGGTATGTAACAGGGTGACACAACACTGTTACTAAAAACGTACGGGTATAACCCTGCTGTGCCTAAATGCCCGGGAGTAACCTAATGGGGTCAGGAACAGGGCAAGCACAGCGAATATACTAGTGCGGCCAGAGAGTAGGCTGACACTGGCAACAAATTACTTCGATTTTCGTGGGCAAATCTGCAGAAGGAAGAATAAAAGGCAGCCACTCAGAACAAGTGATTGCCCCCAGGGACACTACAAAGACTAGAGAGACCCAATGTGACAGGCGGATCGTGAGTCTCCAAATGGATCCCAGCCAGGTAAGCAGACCACAGCCAGTTCCCATCTTCAAGGAGGTGAGAAAAGATTCATTACTTACCACGACTGGATAGCCCCAGGACACCGCTGGGAAACCAGGGCCTGAAACCCTGAACACAGGGAAAAGGGTTCAAGAGCAGGCTCCGGGACTCAGGAGAGACGCCGGAAAAGCGGTGGGACGCCACTTAAACAGACAGACGCTTATTTATTTTGTTAAAGGGGAAGGAATTGTTTAATAAAAGAATTCAGGGTGACCAGCTCAGATCTGTTGGCATCTATCGTATATTTTGTCGAGGGAGGGTATTAACTCTTCTTTTCTCCCGTCATAAAGTCGTGGCAGACGAGTCCCTCCCCCACAGATGAAACTGAAGGCTTGACACCACCGACCCTCCTACAGAGGCAATTTATGATCTTTAGAGGCAATGAAGCTCAGCTCTGCTTTTAACCCAAGACTCCACCACTCTGCTAACACGTGTCCCAAATTACTCCTTGCTCCCAAACTTTACTTACTTAAACTCCAAGCATTTGGTGATCTCCTTTTGCAAGTGCATGACTTCGTACAACAGGTTCTGGAGCTGTAGGTGATAGGCATCTACCTTCTGCTTTGCCTGAAATAAGAATACGATCAACTGAATGTAAAAAATAAATAAGTCAAAGTTAATAGAGGAATCAATAGCAAGAGACAGAGGCTGTCATATTGGGGGGGGCGGGGGTAGATTTAGGCAAGGTACCGATGACCATGGTGATATCGAGCCCATCATTAGTAGAAAGACCAATGCATGGGAGGCAGGAAGTGTTTAAAAAATGGGAGCTGCCAGATCAGAATAAAACTAAGCTTTCAAACCCTAAGAGCATGCTGCAAAGGACTCCAAGCAAGGGATTGTGGTCCTATGGATGTTCCTCACTGCAAGGTCTTGTAGAACTGCAATTCAATGCCCAGCTCTGCCAATGACCTGCTGGGCTACTTGGGCTGAGTCACTTAACCTCCCCATGCCTTGGCTTCCTACTCTATCCCCAATGGAGATAAATACTGTTCACCTCTTTATAAAGATCTTTGGGATCTGCAAATGAAAAGCCCTGTAAGAGCCAGGTTTTACTATTTTCTCAGAACTATTGTACATCAGGCTGTCAAGATAGCAGCCTCTTGACTTTAATTGCATTCAGGATATGAAGAAGGTGCGGTTTCTCTGCAATTCACTGTAGTTATGAGAGCACCCGATTCACTGAAATGGAATTCCCTTGTATGCCTAACTCAAGGACCACTAAATCTAGTCCAGCTTTTGGCAAGATACTGGGCAATGATGACCACCATCACCCACTCATCCACCCACACACACAATCCCTGAGAGGCAGGGATTACCCATATTCCTTGAGCATTTCACCATCCACTTCTGCATTTCTTTCACAGCCTGTGGCCTTCAGCATACCTCATGGGTTTGATCTCTCCCCTTCTTCAGCCGGATGTGAGCCAAACGGTTGAGTTTCTTCAGAGTCATGAAATGCACACAGCTCTGGATCCGCCGCTCCTCAATCTCAGCAGCCTGAAGGGCAAGAGCGGGGAGTCTGATGTGGACAAAGTTCCTTGCTAGCAGCTCTTGTAAGTAACTAGCCACTGCAGAGCTAGTTGGTTATTGTGCTAGTTAGAAGAACCTAAAGCAAGCAGGGAGCTACAGAGATGAATCTTACAGGAAAAACACTGGTAACAATCCCCTGAGCTTCTGCCAGGCCCCCTCTCCTTCCCAGTCTCAATGTTCAAGTGTTAGAAATAAATAGAGGTCCTCCTCATTGTGTCCATTCCTTAGTCCACAATTCTCCATGCATGTAAGACAGAACTCAGTCCCACTAGAGGGCCCTGGGTGCTGCTTTAATGAGAGCTTTCAGTAATTGAATCCCTAATTCAGAGACAGTTTTACACTCTAGTTCAATAAAACAGGTTGGTCTAAGATTCCCTGAAGGCCAGATGTAGACACACAACCTTACACCATCGTAAGTCACACTACTGTGTGGAAAAGTTATTCCTCACTTTCCAAGGGGTAACTGATGCAAGTTACAAGAGCTGTGTGTGTCTGTAGGAAACTACACACACTTCTCCAGTTCTCAATTTCATTGCAAGGTAGCATTTGCTCTAATTTGACCTGAGCCACTTAGTGACTGACAGCGTAATCATACCTACTAACCTGGGAGACCTGGTCATGTGTCCACTACTTAATAAGGTATAAATATCCTATGGAATAAAATCTGGGACAAGTGACTCCATTGCAACTGCCTACAATCACAGATATCACTCAGTGACTTTTGCACCTCCTTTCTGTTGTCAGGTTAACAGCTGTTGCTATATTTAGGACAAGAATCAGAACAGGCACAACATGGGTAGTTACCACATGAGGGGAGCACAAGGGGCCTGCAGCCTTCATACCGCCTTCCTAGCCGCATTGCCACAAACAGAAGCAGTCAGCCACCTGGGATATTCCCTGTCTAGGAGGAACCAGAGCAAAATGCACCTATTTGTTTTACACAGGAATTCAAAGCATCAGAGAGCAGTAAACAGTGCTGGATTCATATGGTTAAAACTTTCTGTCCTAACTACAATGAATTATTCAATCTTTCCATTTTAGTGTTTTGTTGTGAGCAAGCATTTCACCAGCACAGTACTCCAGAGGTCTCTCCTTACACTGTCTTTGCTGCCTTTACTCTTCAGATCCTGGATTTCTGCCATGAGCCTCTGAAGCTCCTCGCAAGTTTGCTTGTAGAGTTCATAGTCTTTGCCAGGGTCTCTTAGATCCACCTCTGTCTCTTCACTATAGTACTTAACATCCTGTAAAACAGCAAGAAAATAGGTTTCAACTGGATTCCCTTCCCTTCTCAGAAAGAGTCCTGCAGAAATCACATTGTGGGCCTTATGTTTAGCCTCACTCCATCCACTCCAGAATCCAAATGCTTTATGCACCAGTGACCCAACCGCTAGTGCTGCAAACTCCACGGGAGATCCAAGCCTGGCAAATCCATGCCTCACCCATAATCCCATTAAAATTAGCATCTGATCTGCACAGGTCCTAGTTAGGCAATCAAACAACTAAGGAAGAGGGGAGGGAAGGGAAGAGAAGAGCAACAAATAAAACATTTGTAAAAGGTTCAGAGATGCTTGCCAGAGAGATATGAAAGCAACAAACAGAGTCAAACAACTGTGAGAAGACTGCTGAGGACTGAACTGCCTGGACATAGATTCACAGAAGTTTAGGGCTGGAAGGGACCTCGTGAGATCATCGGGTCCCGCTCTGGGCAGGAAAGACTGCTGGGCTCAAACCACCCCAGCAAGGAGTGTGTCCAGTCTCCTTTGGCAGGTAAAAGGCACAGTCTGCCCAGCACAAAACAAAGGCTTTGGAGGGGAAGGGCTGACAAGCTGAAGATGGCAAGTGCATCAGGAAGACCCAGCACCGCATCCAGGAGGGTTTGATACGAACTGAACTCTGTACGTGGTGCAAGCGGCAGTCACTCCAGAGCAGGGCCCCGCCACGTCCAGCAAGCTGGTGCCCCGCTCCGCGCAACCCCACTGCTTTTCAAAACCGACAGATGCCTGCTACTGCCCCGCCAAGGCCGCTCCCAGCACCAGCTGCAGTGCGGCAGCCCCTGCCCCGCGGCAAAGGGCCGGTCACCCCGCACCCAAGCAAGCTCAGGCTGCTCGTCCCGGCGCAGGGGCCGCAGGCTGGCCCGGATCCGACGTGCTGGGGGCGGAGAGGCCCCGCCCCGCAGTACCTGCTCGGCGTCCGCCTTGCTGCGCTTGCCGTCGGGCGCGGCGCCGTCCGTGCGGATCACCTTGGGCTTCCGCTTCTTACTCGAGTCCGACGACATCTGCGGGCGGGAGGAAGCGTCAGCGGCCGCCGCTCACCGAGCCCCGCCCCCACGCACCGGGCCCCGGCGGAGTGCGGCTCCACGGCCGGCGGGGAAGGGGGGAGGGGCGGCGCCGCAGCGCGCTCACCTGCGTCCCGGCCACCGCTCCAACCGGAAGTGGCTGTGCAGGAGCAGACGAGGCACACGCTAGAGCGGCCGCCCGGGCAGCCGGCAGTTGAAGGAGGGAGCGCCCCCTACTACCCTGCGCCGACGCGGTCTCCCCTGGGGAGCGTCACCGCCCGCGCCGCGATCGCCCGCGTCTGGGCCAGGCCCCTTCAGCGCGGGGTCCTAGCGCCGGGCACGGGCACACGGCCGCGAGCTCCCGCAGCCCCGCGCAGCGCTGGGGGAGGCCCGGTGAGCTGCCTCCCGTCACCCCCGTGCCCCCCAAAGGGTGTGGGGCTGCTGGGTTCGCCCTGGCTTCGCCTCCGCCCCCAGGGCCTCAGCTTGCCTGTCTGTGAAATGGGCCTAATGCCTCCGTCCACTGCAACTATGAGGCTTTGCTCCCCTCAGCACGTCCGGGAGTGAAGGAAGGGGCAGGACGCGGGCCCTTCCCACTCTCAACCTGGCAGATGACCCTACTGGGCAAGGCCTCCTCCCCCCACCTTGCCAACTGCTGGCATCTTTGCTCAGAAGTCGGATTGAGGCATCTGGGGCAACACTGCTGCCAGCTGGGCCACCATCTTCTCATGCTTGACACTGCTGGCCTGTGCCTGGCGGGGTATGGAGAAGGGCAACACCAGCAGCCATTCCCCAGGGCTGCCCATTGCCCTGCCCCTCTTGCAACAAGTCTTATCCTTTGAAATTCCTGCTGCCCAGCTCGGTCTCCCTGGGCCTTACCTCTTCCTGTCCCTAAGCAATCACGCCTCCTCCAGTAATGGCCCGTCACTAAAAGCTAGTGTTGTCTCATGAGCACACAGCACTGCTCCATGTACTGGGTGTTGAGCACACCTGGTCTCATGCCTGTCCAGCGTTGGCTCTGGGGGAGCTGGTACCTGGACTGGGGCCTTCACCTGAAGCCCACACAGGTAGTAGGGTCTGGTTGCCAGTTTTCAGGGGCTTAGGCCAAGCTGCAGAACTGGGGCTAAGCAGAAGTCCCCAAACCCTGTTTTCTGTGGGACTAACGTAAACCTTTTCAGCTATGACAACTAGCTTGGTCAGCAAAGTAAAAGGAAACCATCAACATCAATGAAACAAAGCACGAGGCCTGAAAAGAGAGGTTATAAGGGAAGACCATGAATTAAATAATCCACATATAGTATCATAGCTTTATCTTAAAATAGTAGTAGTAGTGATTGATGTAACCAAATGTATTAGATGCTATTTTGCTATAATAGATATATTTTTGTTAAGGTGCTTAGATAATTTGTAAAAACAAAACAGCATTGTCAGAGGAGACTATAAGCTGAAGTAAAAACGGAATAGTGTTGAACACCATTCCATAATGGGGAAGGAAAGAGGTAAGAAACCCCATCTTTTACTTTCCCAAGGATATGAATCCCAGTTGGCACTTCCAAGTCCACAAGAGATCTGGTTCAGTTCAGTTCCAAAGTTTCAGTAAAACAGATTTAAAACCAAATCAAAGGTCATTTTTTGCAATATTAGATCCAGCCATCTACACACACACACACACTTTTTTTTTTAAAGGAAAATTATTCGTGTCTGAGGTCAAATTAGCCAGATCACGTTCAATCCTTTTGAATCATCCAGAAACTGTATGTGGCCCTGCTACTGGCAAATATCCTCCACTCCAGCCTGGGGCTTCAGAAACTTCCAAATCCTTTGGTAGGCGTCCTACATGCAGGCCCAAGCCCGGACTTGGGGTTCGGATGCCCCCAAGTTTAGTTTGCCCTCAGCCATATGGCTGTAGGAGCAAGCTAGGGTGGAGTTTCCCATTTCCATAAAGTTGTCGTGTAGCCGAGATCCTCCCACTGGAAGCTGGCCAGTGGGAAGCTAACTATGAGGCTCTCGTAGGGAGTCCCATCTGCAAGCAGACAAGGGTTCACCCTCCACTACACAAAGCCATTTCTAAGGCAGCTGCTTGGTCAGGGTACTGTCCCCTGCCACCTTAGTGCTCATGGTATTTCCCCTGCCAGGTAAGTAAATATGGGGGTCTAGGCTGGAGGGAAATATAGAGAACTCAGCACATTCAAGACCTGCTGCCAATCTGTGTGCTGCCCTCCCACCTCTAGAGTCACAGGTGACCAAATAGACTTTGGGTTAAATGTTTGTTTTTGTATTTTGAAGTAAAAGCAAATAAAAGGTCAGCTGTAGACCTGTTTCTGTCTCTTATATCAGTAACCAGCCTGCAAGGTTACCTGTAACGTGTAACACACTCTTGTAGAGACGGCAGTCATGCTGGGGGCCTAAGAAGTTGTTTGAGCTGATCTTGTTACTTCTTGGTAATAAAGACAAGCCAAGTCTGGATTCTACCAGCTGCCATAACTGAACCTGTAGAGCAAACTGATAAAGGCCTGAAAGGCCCCACCCAACAGAGGTACATGAGACTCCTTCCAAATGCAAGACTGATGTTAGCATATTAAATATTTAATTACATTTGCAATTAGACTTGTACAAGTTCCTTCCAGGAAAATGCTTGACACAAAATAAATGCCCGTAACTTGCCCATTAGTTGCAATTACCATAAACGTGCTAGAGGAACTGACATCTGTCTGATAGGCGCCTCTTGAATGACAGCTGCCTCTCCATGTGTTCCAACTCCCCTTGCTCACTCACATAGACATATAAATGCCCAGGGAGCAAGGGCATTTGCTCCCAGTACCAGTGATTGCACTGAGATACAGACCCTCAAATTCACCTCCACTGCAGTCCAGTGGAAGATGCAGCACTGGCAGGCAGGCATTCAGGGGCTTTCATTTCCAATGCAAATGAATTTTTTACTGCTTTGTGGTTGAATACCATTAGTCCAAGTTACACAATTATTGTTACTACTGGCTATCAACACCACATGTTCCTTTCAGGTTCGTGCTTTGTCTTTTCCAGCCAGAGTCAGTTCTGCTGACACAGCCCAGCTTGTATCTTTCATTTCTACTGAGCTTATGCAGTTCTGGGAGGCAGGTGCTAATGTTAGCTAATCTCTGATCAGCTGCATGGATGATATGAGGGGAAGAGGAACTCTGCTTCATTTTAATTCCTGAATTAAAGGCTTGATTCTGGTGGGTGTCTAGCACTCCCAGCTCCCCTTGAGCTCATAAAAAGGTGTGTTCAGCACCTTAGGAAGGCAGAAGGGGGAAAATTAAGTATTCCAGCACCCCCTCCCTTCTTAGTTAGAATCAGGCTGAGGCTGAGTAGCAGGATAGAAATATATGTACTGTTAAGGTCCGTCTATTAAGTCTAGGAGCCACTGAGAATTAGGGTTGGATGTAGAATACAGCATCATTTCCAGAGAATCTTTTCAACCTACACCTGCTCTGCAGATGAAGGAGATAGCTCAAGGGGACGGATGGCCTCATCATTAGACAGGAGAGATTCCTTCTCCCCATACAAGCTTGCCCATGCTTCCACCAGAGCAGAATGCCAGGGTATCTTGCTCGGGGGCAGGCTTCTTGCCTGCAGCAGGCTAGCCAAGGGTGGAAAGTCATGGTGGCAGACACAAAGAGGAAGCATGATAGAGGATCACTCCCAGAGGCAAGGAAGAGATTATTCCCTCTCTGTGGTGGAAGGGGGTGGGGTGGAATGACTTGCTGGAGGGTTGGGCAGAAGGACTGAACCCAGTCTCTTCACCCAGAGAGCAGCTGGGTATCCATATCATGCCTTCTGCAGGTGGCATAGATCAGCTATGCTCATTTCTATCTGCAAAAGGGGAATTTGGGCTCCAGAACATTCATTTGTTCACAGCTGGGGACCCAGAGCTGGGGAGCAACGTGCAGCCATGTGCTAGCATGACCCACAGCTCCCAGCAGACAGAAGCAGCCCAAGGCCTGGACTACATTGCAGCTCTCCTGGAAGAGCCATGAGTGCATCCACACTCCTAGCTCTCCTGTGATGGCAGGAGTCATTAGCTCTGCAACCAAAGGCAAGCAACTGCTACCACAGGAAAGTTGTCAGGAAGTGGGTGTAGAGTTGTCTGCACTTTGTCATCTGCTGCAGCCCTGTTAACAACTGATCCTGCCCAGGGTACTCTGGGTGTCCTGCTGGCACAGCTGCTGCCATGGAGCTATATGTAGTCACATGAAGCTGCATGGGTGAGAACATGCTCTGGTGGCTGCTATCTACCAGCAGAGTTTGTAATGCAACCAAGCCCCAAGACCAGGCAGGTGTATGGACTAAGGGGATAGGTAGTGCCAAGAGGAAGAGAGAAGCCTGCTCCTTTAGGAGAAGTGCAGAGAGATCCCAACAGGCCATGTGCTCTTGTCCATTTGAATCCAGTGCTGGAGGGAGAACACGCAGGGGCAGGGTGGAGGGTCACTGGAGGGGAGAGATCTTCAGGGGAATCATGATTCGAGACTCCATGTTCCGAACAAGGGGCACTGAAAAAAAAAATCACAAAAAGCAACTATCAATGTACATGACAGCCCTGGGCACAGGGCATTTTCTACCAACTACCCACAAGTAACTAGTGAGCTCAGAGCTATTCCAGTCTGTCCCACTAGCAGGCACTGAAAAATCATTTATATGCGACACATTCACTCTGGTCCCAGTCTCTGCCAGGAGATGAAGAACAGTGCTGATTACAGAGGTGGTAGTGGCTGTCACATCAACTGAGTACCCGATCTCTGGCAAAGAGCAGTTAATGCTTAACACTTCATAGGAAGGTATAAATTCTGAACCACAGAATTGCTTTCTGATCCTAGCTGGAAACTGGCTTTGGCCCAGGGATGTGGGAGTTAAAACTTGTGGCTACTTGGCGCCCACCACCAGCTACGCAAAAGAACAAGGCCCACCTGTGTAATACACATTCTCATCCCAGCCCCGTTTCCTCCAAGCTGCGTTCCTCGTCTCCTCCCGAGACTGCAGGTCCCTGTAGGCTGGAAAGAAAAAAATGGAAAAAGAAAACTAGAGAAAGAGCTTTTTTCTATGGAACTGCCCCAGAGCAAGTTCTCCCAAGAGCTGGACAGAGAGCAGCAATTCTGTTTTGAAGAATTTCAAATCCTTTTCAAAGCGGAATTCCTCACCTGTACCCAGCTCTATTTACTATGCACAACTCTCGGGATACATGGCAGCACCCTGCCTCCAGAGTCACTTGTGGGTGACAAACCTATTTCAGATACACTCAGTACTATAAGCATTAGCCTCTAATCCAATGGGAGACTGGCCTTTTTGGCAGGCATACTACAAATTAACTCCACACCCTCCTCAAATATCACTCTGATCTTTTTCCTGCACTCTGATCTGCTGCTTTGATTTCTATTCCCTGGCCTATCTGCAGCTCTGCTGCCTGCTTCCTCCCTAATCTATCATCTAGCACACACAGAGGCTGCCTGTGCCACTGGTTGGCCACCCATGTTCTAACACAATGGGGTGAAGGGTAAAAAACCAGAATGGGGTGGAGATGGAGATAAAAGGAAAACAGTAAGTGAGAGACAAGACAGGAGATTTAAGGTTAGAAACCAACCTCAGGCTCCCCTTTAAAATGAGCAGGGTCCTCAGATTATTACATGCGGAGCTCAACCAAGGCCAGGGGTGTGCAAAATACGGCCTGCGGGCTGGATCTGGCCCACCAGGCCATTCTATCCAGCCCATGGGACCCCTAAAAAATTTAGAAAGTATTATCTGCTCATGGCCGCTTGTCAAAGATGACAGGAGACAGGGGCAGTAGGACCCAGGGGGAGATGGCAGCAGGAGACCAGCCCTGCCCCACCCCCTGCTCCAGCACCATGTGGCTCCTGGCTGCATTGTGGGACTGGGGCCTGGGGGGGCGGGGGGGAGTGTTCATATGGCAAGTCTTGCATGCACACTTCACCATACACATACACCCACAACCCCCCCTTCCACTGCCATACACACAGATTCCCACACCCCCTCACGCACCCCAGCCACCCTCCTGCCCAGTCTCCCACAAACCCCATACCCACCCACACTCCACATATCCACACCCACATGCTCCCTCACTCCACACCCCACCTATCCATCCCCCAAAGACACACCCACACCCTTCCCCACACACCCACAGCCCCCCACAAAATACAAGAGTAAGACTTCATTTTAAGCTATTATATACAATCACCTCTATGTACACGATAGAAACACATATAAACCAGGACAAAAATATTTTTTGAAATCAAATTAATCAATGTTTTAGATGTTCACTTTTTAGGATATAATTTGGTATTTTTCTGGTTCCAAGATGGCAAAACCCCTTGCTGAAAGGAGTACTTCTGGAGGCAAGGGGAGGGACTTCTGGTGGCAAAGGTCGGGGGCGGGACTTCCAGCCCCAAGACAGTGACTAGGGGATGGGGCACCTGTGAAGAGACGGAGCTACCCATGTGGCCCTTGACAGCTTGCCAAAACTTGGTAAGCGGCCCTCCACCTGAAATAATTGCCCACCCCTGACCAAGGCACTTTCATGCCCTGGGATGCACCTACCACAGCAGAGGTGGGGCACTGCTGCAGAGGGGGCTCACCATGAAGCTCTCATTAACACACAAAGGAAGAGGTCAGTGCAAGGGCTGCCTACCCCAGAGATGGTGCACCACGTAGAGCTCTCCGATTTGGGAGAAGAACCCACCCACAGCTTCCTGGTTCTCTTGACGGTACTTAATAGCTCGAGCCCTAGGAGAAACATAGGAGAAGAGCAGTCAGTCAGTGCAGCCTGGAGACACAGCTAATAGTGCCAGAGGTTTGTCAGAGCTCCAGCAGAACCCCACCTACCCAGCCTCCTGATGCACCAGCTGCCTTTTTCAGTGACTATGGACTGTCCATTAACTGGATATACCTGACTGCATCCACAGGAAACAAGCCTGCACATGGGCACGGTCATCAGGAGAAACTGAACCCGTGAGCTCAGCATGACATAGGCCTTTCCCATCAGCTAATGGATGCAGGCAAGGCACTTAAGATACTGTAGTGATGAGAGCCAAAGAAGCATCTAGCAAGCCAGCATAACTAATACAGTTGCAGCTTCCACTCCAGGTGGTGATTAAGCAGAAGGGCACTTGTATCCAAAAGATGATACATGGAACTGAACTGGGGACAATGTAGGCATGAGGAGCTCACCAGTCCTTTGCAGAACAGAGTCCTGGGCCATTCACTGGCTATCCCTGTACTGTGAGGGCTCACCTCTCGACTATTCCCAAAGCCTTCCCTCAGGGTCAATAAGCAGAACATGACTGCCTGGCATTTACAGGAGCTTCCTCAGTGCAGGGTCAGTGTGGTTTGTAAATGCCCCTAAAAGCAGCATTCTATGAAACCCCAGCTGCCACCCAGACCAGCAATGTGCCAGGCTCTTGAACTCCGACAACTCCTGACCCAAGGATGACCTTCCCCCTCACCATACCTCACCCCCTCTCCCTGTGACAGCTCTATCATTATCTCTGCCTCAGACATGGAAAAATGCAAGCCAAGACCAGATTAACCGACTTGGCCAAGGTCGTGTGGGTGGCCTATGCCAGACCCAGTGACTGCAGTTCTCCCAAGTTACTGGGGCATCTAAAAGTTCCCTAGCATTGGCCTTTAAATTGCCACTGATCTTCAGTGCCACTCTGATCCCAGCTTGCTGCAACCCACAGAAGCTGGGAGCATGTTAGCACTGAGACATAACTGGCCAAACTTCACCTGGAACAGCACTCAAATAAAAATGGAATATCCACTAAGGGGACAATTGCCAAGAATGAAGCTTGGTGCCAAGGAGATGACAACAGTCCTTTGCCTTCCAAGAGCTTACAGCCGCACTTCTTTGCTCCTTCCTGTCTATCAGGCCAGAAACTGAGCACAGCAAGATGCTATGACCTGTCCAGCCTCACTGAGGGAATATGCCTTCAGCCAGCAGACTTACTCACTCATCTCAGGAGTACTGGGTTTCTACATACTAAAGGTGTTTTTTTGTGCCTCTCAGGTTTTCAAATCTTCCTGTATTTTGGAGCATGGTCCCTAGCCCTGCTGGGAAGAGGAACATGCCTAACATATGAACTAGGGCAAGTCTTGTCACTAAGCTAGGGACCAGCTTTCTTTCTCCTTCAGTGCCCTGGGACTATGTGCTGGGCTGAAAACTCTGAGACAGGATGCCTTACTACAAGCATGCAAATTGTGTAACACAGTGGAATCCTGATCTGTTTACAACACTCAGGCACAACCACAATACAAATCATCAGCAACGAAGGCTCTGCCAGGACTGGGACTCTGGTCTCCTGACCTTAAGCTCGCTGCTGTAACCACTTGGGCAACATAACCCCAGCCATGGTCTGCATTCTTAACCCCAGCTTTGAACTTGATTTCCTAGATGGTGTGGGATCTTTTCTATGCCCCCCTGGATGCAAAGAGTCTGCTCTGCTACTTACCAGTTATTTCCCCACTCAATCATGGTCCCTGGCTGGAAACAAACAGAAGACATGAAAACCCAGGTCACAATTGCCTTCATTGCCAAGTCACAGCTCAAGGTCTCCCACATGTTCCTTGTTGCCCTCTGAGATCAGAAAGGAACTGGCCTCACTGGGCACCAGGGCACAAGTGACTCACTGTACTGCCAGGGTCACTCATTCCCTTGAAATCACCAGGAACTGTTGCTAGAGGAGCCGGGAGACCTGACCTAGCAGAACCCACCCTTGCTTCTCAGCCTCCCCCTTAATTAGAACTTCCTATGCGAATTCAGGGGCTGAAGGTCTGGTACCAAAGCTTCTCTGGTTCTCCCCAAGAACAAATCCCACATCCTCCAGAGGATGGTCAGGCCTGGTCTGTGCAAGGCAGAGACTTTAAGCAGAAGGGCCAAGATTTTGGGAAGATGGAGTAAAACACCAATCTTTGTCCAGCTAGAGGGGAAGCAGAAAAGGGAGTGGTTCACCTTTAGCTTGTAGGTTCTCAGCTCATAGATGTTGGGCCCTGCCCGTGGCAGAGGCTCATTCCAGAAGCTGAATTCCAGGAGGAGCTGATTCCGTCGGGACAACAACATTTTACTCCTCTCCTTCCGGAACTCCAGGTATTCCTGCAAAGAGTAGCAGCTGATGGAGTCATGCTGGTAACTTCTGGCAATACAAGTCCCACCCACAGCCACCACAGACACCCTCAGTGGCTGTGTGCCCTCCCTTGTGTGCCACTGGGGGCAGGTGAGATGTTGAGCACCTGCAGGGGCAGAGGGTCAGTCAGCCAAATAGAGTCAATGACAGGCTACTCCAAGGTAGGAAGATTAGGGTTGCTAACTAGGGAGTCAGAACATGTGTGTGTAGCCACCGGGATGGGAAAGACAGGGCAAAACTGCAGCCAGTTTGCTTCAGTAGAGTTCCAGCTCAGAGGAGCAGCGTGGACATGCGCACTACCTTGTTCTGCTTCAGCTTATTCATGCAGTCCGAGAGGGCCGGGTACCCACCAGAGAAACGCCACAGGTGCACTGCAACGAGACAGCGAGGCCTGGATGGGGAGGGGCTTGTGGCTTTTTTCCCCAATCACACTCCCAACAGTCCATGTGACATCCGATTTCTACCACATCCCCCATGTGGCCTGACCAGCAACGTCAAGGGAATTCAGTGCAGACAGACAGAGCAGCCCATTCAGGAGACCTCCAAACCCAAGCTTCTTTTCCTGAACTAGTCCAGAGAGTCATTGCAGCCCTGAGCATTGCTACAAGTCACTCAGCCAATTTCACTGTCCTTGGGACTTTCCCAGCCCTCCAAGCCATTGCTGACCCACTGAGCCAAGCTGGCCAACAAGAACTTTCTGCATGACTTTGCTTTATCCCCTCCAATTCCCCCTGTGCAACTAACACTACCCCAAAGAGGGGCTGGTTGTGCCCAGGAGAGAGGTGTGCTAAACTGGTACCATCCCCTTTCCTGCAGGATCTGCTTTCAAGTCCCAGGTGATGAGCCAGTTGGGCTGACACCACAGGTTTTTTTTCCACATGATAAGACCTACACAACTGTCAATATCTGCTCAAGATACAGCCTGGAATAAAACAGCAGGGGTCTGGGATCAAGGCTGGAGGACATCACTGGGCCTTCAGGAGCCAAGAGTGATACAGGAAAGTTCAACTTAGGGTTGAGATGCAGTAGAAGAGCTGCATATGAACAGCCTTGTTGGCTAGAATGAAAAGGCCTCCTCAGGCAAAGTTGCTATAGTGGACATGACTCTAGCCAGCAGACTTACCCATCTCAGGAGTATCAGGTTTCTACATATTAAAGGGAAGGGGTTTTTTTTGTGCCTCTCAGATTTTCAATCTTCCTGTATTTTGGAACGTGGTCCTTAGCCCTTTTTTTATTTTTATTTTTTACATCTCGATTCCGACCTCCTGCGTTTCAAACTATTGTCACCAGAGGGCAGAAGATCCCAACAGCAGGACACTGCACCAGCATTACTGATTCTGCAGCACCTTGGACACCCGGGACCAGCCACAGGCAAGGAATATTGGTCTCCATCTTTCACCCAAGCTCTCATGAATCCCCAACCCTTCCTCCCCCTCACCCTGCTGGGAAGAGGAATGTGCCCCTCTCCCTACTTTCTGTAGGTCTCCATTTCCAGGCTGTGCAATGGGATTGTGCTCGGGCCTAGGGCAAGCCAAGCCATAAGCTCCTACCAGGCCATTGCCCCTTACCTGCCTGGTCCTGCTCTCCATACCATGTGTTCCAGTTCCCAACCAGGTCACAAGGATAGTCAGTGTCCGAGTGCAGCTTGGGCAGCACCTCCTCCCTGCAAAGGATAAACCGGGGTTAGTGGCCAGTGCTTGTTGGTTGCTGAACCCAGGGAATCATAGGGCCAATACTAGAGAGCTGCATTTGATGACCATCCTTGGGCTTCTCAGGACAAAGGGCAGGATGGAGGTGGAAGCAACAGGACAGGGCTCAAGAATGCTAATTAAAGGGGTTGTATCATTCCTTAGTGCCCCCTCCCACCCTGCCAGGTAGGGAGCTCCCTACATAGAAAGTGGCTGCAACTGCAAGGCAGACATGGAGGGTCTGTGTGTGGGGGTGAGGGGGGTGTTTAAGAGAACAGTTAGACTCCAAGGTGACCCCGTACAAGGGAACAAGGACCAGTAAGTGCCACCACCTTTAAGGAGTGACAGGCTAGTCCCCAGCCATACCCTAGCTGTGCGCCAGCTCAATCCAGAAGGAAACATCCAGACCATGGAGAGCTCCATCTGGGCAGGACCACACATATCATGGGAAGTCAAGGTCAGGCTGAGAGGCACTTGTGCTTCCCTGGGCAGTGCTGGGAGCCACCGACTTGAAGCTGACCCACTGAATTTGGGGTTGAGGGTGGGGTGGAAAAGGGACTGTGGAGCCAAGAGGAAGCTCTCGTGTTGAGCTCCAGCCAACTGAGGATCTTTAAGTGTTTTAAACAAGCAAGAGGGAGTTTGTCTGTCTTTGCTTTGAGCAAGTCAGAGTCACAACATTTTTTGTGTATGTGCACAAAAGAGAGGGAGGAATGAGACAGAAGCAGAATAGGGAATAGAAACTAGGAGCCCTGACTTCTGGCTCTGTCTATCCAGGGGCTCTTCCCTACCCCCACCCTGGGACTGGCTCCACAGAAGCCTGCCTAGAAGACACTCGATCAGTCAGGGCCTGACACTCTCTGCTCAATCAGTCAGAGCCTGTCACACCACTGCCAGCCAGGCTCCCAGCACCACAGATGCGAAGGGTGAGGGGACTCACGTCAGGCTGTTGTAAGCATCCAGGCATTCGGGCTTCACATTATGAACTGCAGAAAAAAAACAATAAAGAAAGTCACATTCTCATAGCAGCATTTGGGCCCAGGTTAAAGAGGACAGAACTGAGAGCAGGTCTTCAGGGCTGGGCAAAACTGTGAGCTCACAGCTGTATCAGGTTAAGCCCTTAGCCAAAAAGAACTGGCTAAGCACTCTCTAGGCAGGAGAGCTGCTGGGACCTCCTGCTTCCCCTGATCTATGTGAGGCCACATTCACACACTCTTCATGAGCTTAGTGGCAGTCTAATCCAGTCCTGTTTGAACATTTATGCCTATTAGGGATCACCCCTCTCATTTAAGATGACTGAGGATCCCAGCTTCAAGGAGCACCAGAGAGCAGGAGTGATCTGAGGAAGATATGGCAGTAAGCGGGGGCCAGGACAGGCAGAGCAGTCAGCACTGCAGCTCAGCAATTAGGTGCAGCAACCGTGGGAGCCCTGTAGGCACACAGCTGCTGCTCCTCCATGGTTTGTCTGTTAACCCTGCCTGGCACAGGCATTCACAGTGACCCATCCAGTTGGCCAGGGAGGATTTGCCAGTCAGATTCCTCTCCCTGATGCCCTCCAGCTTGCAGGGAACACAAGCTTACCCCAGCCAGACTGCTTACACCTACACTGTTCAGAAGTGGCTCCAAGGAAAGCCACTTGCTACCTGGGGCCCTGCAACCCACTGACCATCTCTTGTACTGTGGGGGGAGGTAGGAATCAGAGTGCTCTCTTCCAGCAGGATTTGGAAGTGGAATTGGGCTCAAGACCTTTGCACTTCCAGAGGTCAAGAGCACCACAAATAAGGCTGCCTCTGAACACAGCCCACCCCTGCTCATTCTCTTTAGAAACGGGGAGATTCCAGCAACACCCCATGGAAAGGAATGTGCCAGGCAAGGGAGGGCCAGGAAGAGGGGCAGCTCACACTGGATCTTGTACAGGTTGCTGGTCTCTTTCTTCGACAGGAGGTTTGAATGAGCATCCTTCCGGGGATCCACTTTGTGGACAAAAAGTGAGCGGAACCAGCTGCTCTCATTGTCTTTGCTGGCATAGCCCCTAGAAGGAGGCACAATGGTCAGCAGTGGCAAACAGATGGTTACAACAGCAGTGGTGGGCAGGGAGCTTGATAAGCAAAGGGTGGGAACTAGACCTTCACCCAGCTATGGGAGGCATTTGCCTTGCAGAACTGTAGCCCTTTGTGGATATGGCCTGCCATGTAGGAATCACCAAACGCTAACCTAAGCAGTGAAAGCAGCATAAATGCAATCACCAGAAGTAGGGCCTTGTAGAAAAAAGTCACTACACAAATGAAGTAGTGACATCACCAATCTACTAAGAATATCTACAACAGCAGGACACCGGCATGCAAGGCATCTGCAGCAAGCAACACGTGAACCCCTTCTCCTATCCTACCAGCTACCCATCCATGAATTCAGACAGGCCCCCTGCCATGAGATCAGAAGGGGAGCAAGCTGGCTGGCACCACGTTGGAGTTTAACTGACCTACAGGGCAAGTTGCAGCAGCTATTTGTTGACACATGCTTTTTTCCTGAAGAGCCCAAGGGTTCAAGGTTCTTTTCAAGTGGAGATTGCAAACTCTTCTGCCTGACTTTGACACTATTTGCTGCATTAATCTGTGCATTTCTAATTGGGTCCATGAGCTTGGAGACCAGGACGGGCACGTTTCATCAACCAAAAATAGATAGACAACAGTGACTGCCAAAGGTTCAAATAAAGGCCAAATATTAAAGCACAAAGCAACATTTGTAAAAGGAAAATTTTAGTTGAGATCAGGGCTCTAGTATCTGAGCTTAAAGTTACACACACAAAAACCCAGGGTTCAAACATACACTTAACAGTGAAAGAAGGACACTTCTCTTTGTGAATGAAGGAAGGAAAAAATGTTACTGACTTCCATTTAAACAGGGACTACCAGGCAGAGGCAGGAAGGTAAACTCACAGTGGAGACTGAATGTGAACCACTGCAGTGCTGCTGTTCACAGCTTTACAGAGCCCTCAAAGAGCTCTTCACAGTACATCTCAAAACGTTTCCTGAAGAACAGCACTATCCTCACCTCCATTTTACATATGGACAAACTGAGACAGAGAAGGAGAGCATCTTTCCCAAGTCTACCCTGCAGGCTTCCAGCACAGCTTGGAACTGAGTTGAGGCTTTAAGGCTCAGTTCAGTGCCCTACCCATTAGAGAATGCTGCTTATTAGGCTGCCACACAGCTAGAAGGATCCAAGTATAGTCAGTCTTGTCTGCCCTCCCCCACTCCCATCCTGAACCCTGGGAAAGACAGGAGAACTGATGGGATTACCTCTGTTTCGCCTGTTGATTAAGACATCTCTGACCCCTAGAAAGGAAGGATGGAAGGGGTAGGGCAGAGCAGGCCCAACAACATCCTCACTCCTTCATGGGAGGCAGAGAGCTGAAGAAGGAGCAGAGCGTGTAGCCTTCTCCCACATCAGTTAGTGAAACAGAAAAAGTGCCTTCTCACATCCAGTGGCCGTGATGCAGCAAAGGGGCTTGCATAGGCAAGATGGAACCACCCAGCAGGTTGGAGGCAGCCACCCAGGGAAGGAAGCAGGGGTGGGAATGCATTACTCGTACAATAACAGCTACCCTCACACCATGCTTCATATATTGGCTCTAGCTACTAGGTTTAGCCCCCTTGTTACTTGTACTTTTGTCAGTCACTGCTACAACCAAGTCTGCAGCCCACCCATGGAGAAGGGCACTAATGCATGTGGATTCTTATCACAGCAGCTGTCCATGTTCTTGACCCCCACAGCCACCACTTATGTTAGAGGCCCTGCAGATTGGATTTGCATGTCTGCCTAACCTATGGATCTTGTGGAAAAGCAACCACCTCTTCCTGTGGTTGTTATACACTCTCAGAAGAGTGAAACCTGCCAGACAATCCCCTTTCCAGGGACTTATCAGGTAAGCTCCTTTTCGGCCCAAAGCACCTTTACAGCCGTGCACTTCCAACACCTCTTCTATGAGGAAACCGATTGGTGACCTCTTGTAGCCCTTTACAAGCAAGTACAAGTTACAAGGCAGTCTGCAGGGGTGATGCCTCGAGGAGGCACAGAGCACCTGCATGGGAGCTATAGGGTCTTGTCTCAGATCCACCCATAATCCCAGCATAGCTGGGCCTCCATCCTTGAAAAAAAAAAAACAAATCAGCAGCAATGCAGCCTCCACAGGCTTCTGAGTCAACATCCCACCGAAACCAAGAGAGCGGTTTCCACCTCTCCCTATTGTCTGAGGCCACCTGTAGACTCGGGAAGACCACGCTGCATCAGTTGCGGAAGGCGACTCTCCTACCACGGCCAGGGGCAGGCTGCCAGGGGACCGACAGCACCGCGCCCCACGGGAGGGAGGGCTCCCGGAGCTGCAAAACACAGCTTGTGCCAGGCCAGACCTTTGCCCTGGGGCTCATGCTCTAGTCAAGCATTATAGTAAAGCATTAACAAAGATAAACGGCCTGGTCCCTGCGCTGCACACACGCCGGTCAGACGCGGCTTGGGAGTCCCACCTGCCCCTCGTCCCCCTGCAGGGGCTCTGTACCCACGGAGACCTCCGCCCTCCCGCGGCCCTGCCCCCTTCAGTGAGAGGCGGCGGCGGCCAGGCGGAGCAGCCCCGCGGCAGCGCTCCTACCCCCCGGGATGGAGGCCCCGCCGCCCCCGCCCAGCGCCGGGGTCCGGCGCCGGCAGCAGAGACGCGGCTCCGCCCCGCCCCGCTCCGCTCCTGCAGCTCCTTCCCCGCCCCCGCAGGCGGGCCGGGGCCGGGGCCGGGGCCGGGGCCGGGGCTCACCGGGCTCCGCGCAGGGCCCGCAGCAGCCGCAGCGCCGGGCTCCCCCACGCGCGCGTCGCCATCTTCGTGCTGGGCCGGGCTGCGGGGGCCGGCGCTGCCCGAGCCGCTCCCCGGGGCGGGGCCCGCGCCTGCCCGCCGCGCAGATCCCCGCTCGCGGCGCGGTCCCGGGGCTCACGTGCGGGGCTGGGCCGGGCTCCCCACGCGGGGCCGCCGCCAAGCTCGCGGGGCGCCCCTCGTGACCGGGCGCAGCAGCCTGGGCCGGGCTGTGGCTCACGCGGAGCGGATCCTGCTTTGGCTGCAGCCGGGCTGATACCCCCGCCTCTCCCGGGCCGCCTGTGCTGTAATTTTTATAACCGCCGAGGCCCTGGCAAAGCTGTAGGCAGCGCCGGTGCCTTCAGTTCGCACCCGCCCCGGCTTCCCTGTTGGCGTCTGGCCGGGCTGGAGGGGCGCGAGGTGTCATCAGCGTTCCCGAAACGCTTGGACGCGAGGCGGAGACACCAGCAGGGCTTAGATGAGCCGTCCCCAAATCCCTGCTCTGCTGCACCAGGGCTTTGCTTGAGCTAGCCGCCACCTCGCCTCTGTTTCATGCCTACTTTTCTAGCTCCTCTTCATTGCTGTGTTGTGATGTCCATGAAAAGTGCCTGTATTAAGGCAATCGGGACTCATAGCAGAGATGATCTCTTTTTATTAGACCAACAAGATTTTTGCCAAAAAAAAATTATATATATATTTAATTGCAAGCTTTCAGGCACAAACACCCTTCATCGGGCATTGGAGAAAAGATTGTAAAAGTTCTTTTGGGTAAAAATGAAAGTTCATAGTTCATAGGATTTCACAGAGGAGTCAATAGATGGAAAACTCCTTTGGGCAGTCAGTTCGTAGCTGGTGTGGAGCCTCTCCCCTTCTGTGAGGATCTGTGATGATGCAAATTACCTTGAAACAAAGGCAGGAGCAGGATCCCAGTTTTCAGGTGGTCACAATTGCTTCCTGCTTGGGAAAATATGTATGAAGATATATTCTTCATTCATAGAATTGTCCAGTGCAAGCCCAGCACAGACACAGGATCTGATGTTCCTAAAACAGCCATAGAAGCCAGGCAGCCCTGCATCCCATAGTGTATGGGGCTGCAGTAGAGGTGCTCCCAGCTGAGGGACAGGTTTACCACATCCTGGCTGCATCAGCCCTATAGTACGGGCTCCCCAGGGTCTACCCCTGTAATGCAGGGGAAGGGGGCAGTCAGATCAACCCTTCCCCCAATACATACATGGGACAAAGGGCTCCCTGGTTTCTAAGACTCCTTGGGAGCCAGGGACATTCTGATGCCCCCTGCTGAGCCTGCTCCTCAGCTCCAGCAATGTGAGCACCTGCTACCACAGTCACAGGAGCTGCCAACAGAGTGCAGAGAGAGATGGGGAAGGTAAGTCTCTTTGCTCCCCCCCAGTGGTTGGCACTCTGCCCAGAGTGCTGCAGGAGCTTGCAATGCTTCTGATCCCAGGAAGGTCCCTTGGCCACTGCATCTCAATCTCAGTTTCCACATCTGTAAAATAAGGATAGTAGTTCTGCCCTACTCTTGAGCACTACTCTGCCCCACTCCACCCTACTCCTGAGCACTGCATTAGGGACATCATGGTTCTCTTGAAAAAGAAAAGAGGCGCACGCACAGTGGAAGCTAGGGACAGTCCTCAAGAAGGACTATATAACAGTGATCCGCACTTGTAGGGAAATGATTAGGAAAGCTAAGGTGATGACTAAGTTTAAATTAGCCAAGGGAGTCAAGGACAATTTAGGTATGTAGGGAGCAGAAGGAAAACAAATGGAAGTGTGGGGCCAGCGTGGGGCCATTGCTTAACACTTTGGGACAGCTGGTAACAGCCACTCAGGAAAAAACTGAACTCCTGAATGCCCACTTTGCTTTGGTATTTCACCTGCAGAACCCCTGGCAAAACTCTTTCAAAAATCATGGCACACAGGGGAGATCCCTGAGGATTAGAAGAGGGCCAACATTGTGCCCATCTTCAACAAGGGGAAGACCCAGAAAACTATAGGCCAATCAGTCTAACCTCCATCCCAGGGAAAATCCTGGAAAAATTCATTAAAGAATCTATGTGCAATACACTCATTGAGGGTAAGGTTCTGAACGACAGCCAGCATGGCTTTGTCGCAGGTAGATCTTGTCTTACCAATCTCATCTCCTTCTATGAACAGGTCTCTCAGCACCTGGACATGGGAGAGAAGGTTGACATTGTATACCTAGACTTCCAAAAGGCTTTTGATCTAGCATCCCATGAAAGCCTTGTGAAAAAATTGGAAGATTGTGGGCTTAACTGCTCAACAATTCAGTGGGTGAAAAACTGGCTGCATGGTAGGACCCAGAGAGTTCTCACGAACAGATCTGTCTTTCTGGCGAGAAGTGGCCAGTGGTGTCCCTCAGGGGCCCGTGCTTGGACTGGGGCTTTTCAACATCTTTATCAATGATTTGGATGTGGGGGTGAAAAGCTAGCTCATCAAGTTTGTGGACGACACCAAGTTATGGGGGAGCATGGTCATGCCAGAAGATAGGTTGCAGATACAGGCGGAGCTGGACAGGCTGGAGAGTTGGGAGGACTAGAACCAGATGAAGTTCAACACTCAGAAGCGTAAGGTGCTCCATCTGGGGGTAAACAGTTTGCAACATACCTACAGGCTCGGTGGCAACAATATGACTTGCACCACAGCCGAAAGGGACCTCGGGGTAGTGATAGACCATCGCATGAACATGAGCCGGCAGTGTGATGCGGTGGCCAGAGGACAAACAACACGCTGGCATGCATTAACTGTTGCATCCCATGCAAAACTAAGTAAGTGATACTTCCACTGTACTCCGCACTGGTGAGACCACAGCTGGAGTACTGCATCCAGTTCTGGACATTGCACTTCAACAAGGACATGGAAAAACTTGAAAGGGTCCAGAGAAGAGCCACCTGTATGATCAGGGACTTCCAAGACAAGCCATATGAGGAGAGGCTGAGGGACTTGGGCCTCTTCAGCCTACAGAAGAGAAGGCTGAGAGTGGACTTGGTAGTGGCTTACCACTACATCAGGGGAGTACGTCAAGAACTTGGTGAACAGCTGTTCACCAGGGCTCCCCTGGGGAAGACCAGGAGCAATGGATATAAAATCCTGGAAGGCCGTTTCAGGCTCAATTCCAGGAAAAACTCCTTCACAGTCAGGGTGTCCAGCCTGTGGAATAAACTCCCTCCAGTGGTGGTGCAGTCACTGTGAGAGCCCGGAGGGCACTCACTGGGGGCGTATCCCTGGCCAGAAACATGAACCACCACACATGGCAACATCTATTCTACAGCAATAACTCCCAATCTGCACCGGCTCAGCTTTGCCTCCGCGTCAGGTGAGGCGAATTGGGGCCAATCCTCAGTGCGGGCTATATCCGGAGGCCGGGGGCAGACCCAAGGGAGGGTCAAAGGAGCCAGGGGTGAGTAGCCGAGGAAACAGAAGCGTGGGTAAGCCGCTGGGCTGAGGCTGAAGAGGCGGTGGCACCCTCACCGCAGGAGCGAAGTGGAGGGTGGAAGAGGTCAGGCACAGGAGGGTAATCTGGGGAACCCAGGCGGGGGAACCACCTGAACTGCCCGCTGCAGCATTTTGTTTTCCTCTTTTTCTTTTCTTTTTGCCTCCCATGGATGTCCCCTGGCCAGTCAGAGAGTCCAGACTGAGGACAGGCACCTGCCTAAGAGAAAAGGGGAGCTGCCCCCCCCCCCGAGAAGCCTTCATAGCTGAGGCAGGCCAGGCAAGATCCTGAGCCGCGAAGACTGTGTCTGCCCCAGCTGATTATGTCTGAGAGAATCCCCTGCTGCTCAAGTGGCACTTGCCAGTAATCGGGACCCCTGCAGCATGATTTGAATGTCCTGGGAAAGCGACCCAGGCAGGGAAAGTAGATCGTGGAAGTGTCTGGGGTAGTGGCCCTAGGCAAGAAAGCACCAGACCTTGAAGACCCCTGAGGAAGAGTAGGCTAAAGGTCAAGGACTCTTAAAAAAAAAAAAAAAAAAAATATAAGGAGAAGAGGGAATTAGAAAGTTGGCTCTGAGCTGGTCCTTCCTTCACTCTCAGATTTGGGCCCTGGGGTGCGGGGCAGCCCCTTGTGATTGAGCTGGGCAGGAGACAGGCAGTTACCACCTCCCTTTTATAGATCTCTTATATCATCAAAGTCGTGGCAGGAGGGAAAAGAAGTGTCATCTGATCTCATCCAGCTCAGCCATAGGAGCACAGCCACCCTGAGGGGCCAGTGAATGTCAGCGGGATGTTGGGGCGTATGCCCTTACACGATGACTGCCCAACAGTCACCTGCCCTGGAAATCTTCAAAAGGAGACTGGACAGTCACCTTGCTGGGGTCACTTGACCCTAGCTGTCTTTTCTTGCTTAGTGTGGGGGAACTGGACCTGATAATTTATAAGGTCCCTTCCTGCCCCTAGCAATCTATTAGTCTATTAGGATAAATGTGTTAAGGATTATGAAGTGCTTTTATATTATAGTAATGGAGGCCAGGTCAATGCCTAAATTAGATAGACATGCTATTCACATGGGTGAAGTTCCACAGTAGCTTAAATGTTTGTAGGATTGGGTGCTTGAGGGGGCCAGAATATTGCATGTCTTTATCCAGGTGAACAGTCCTCCTGAAGTTAACAGGACTATGCATGTGCTTCCAGTTAAGCATGTTCCCAAGTGTTTGCACTTTGATCATACCTCTTAGGGCCCTTTGATTGTAAATTCTCTGGAGCAGGGTCAGCGGGTGACATCCTGGTTGCAAAGCTCTCATCTGTTTTAATGGTGCCAGGATTCCACCCTAGACTTCTATTTATGGCACAGTGTTGAGCAGACGATCCCTGCTTGACAGTTAACCAGCTAATAAGAATTATATCCAGAAAGTGAATGTGACTGGCTTATTTAATCATCCAAGTTGAAAGAAGCATGCAAAATTGAAAGCATAAATTAACCTAAAAAACCCCTCCCAATTGAATAATCTAAGGTCTGTTTGTAAAATCAAGGCTCTTTTTGGTGGTGAGTGGCTAGGGAAAGGGGAGGCTTTCATATTAACAGTACTCTTTCAGTAAAAACTCACCTTTTCCATTATTTCTTTCCTAATATCACTCACTCACTGGAGAATTAGAAAGGCTTCTTGTAAAGCCCTTTGAAAATAGAATCACATATACTCTCTGTTGGGTGACCTGGTATTCTTGTGATCGCTGCTATTGGTTTTCTTTAGTGCCCCCATCCTACAAAGGAGAGCTGTGTATGTGAACCCCTATGACTGCGGCAATCCCCATCATTATTGCCGGTGGTCTGTACTGGAGCTGGGCCTCCTTGGATAGTTTTCTTGGTGGAATAAGGCCTTAAGAGTGTAAGGGCACATTTTAAAAGTATTTAGGTGGTTAATTTCCATGATTTCAATAGGAGTTGGGGCCTAAATACCTTTTAAGAAGCTGTTCTTAAGGACTGTGGTAGAGGGAGGGTCATTTACTAGGAGTCTGTACAATGCCTAGCATGCAGGAGGTCAGATTTGCTTGGGTTCTTTAGCTGCTACCACAACATAAATACAAAACATTAAAATCTTGCTAGCAATAAATGAATGACCTTCCAAAATGGCTAGTACCTCTTTAGTTGTTTTTCTTTTTGATGAACAAAGAAAGCCAGAAAAATATTTTCTATTTATTTTTTAGAGAGCTAAAGGACAATTTTGCTCTTCTGCTGGTTTTTACTTTATAAATTCAGATCCTTTCTAGCCTTTACTTTCCCTAGAGCAGGGCTGTCCAAATGGCATCCTGCAGACCACATCCAGCCCAAAAAGGGTTACTCAGTGGCCCTTGCGTTTCCACCTATCTGCTACTGCTTCCATTACTCTGGCTGCGGTGGTTGTGGCTGGGGGGTTTCTGGAGCAGGGCAGCATGAAGGGAGACACAGTCTATTCAGTTTGCTGCCTGTGCAACAGCATCAGAAGTTGGGGCTTGGGCAGGGGGGGCATGGCAGGGGTATCACCAGTGCAGTGGTGGCTGTGGCAGTGGGAAGCCCTTGGTACTTATGTGGCCATGGGGTTACATGCGGTGGGGGTCCCAGAGAGCCCATGCAGCCTGGGGCCCATGACCTGAACAGCCCCCAGTTACTCTGAAGTTGAACAGCTCTGCCCTAGAGGACTCTATGGATATGTGGAAAACTGTTAGAATCATGGAATCACAAGCAGCTGGGAAGAAAAACCTCCATTTCTCTGAGTTAAGAAACTATTTTAATTTATGGTATTTAGAACGCAAATGTTTGATAAAAGCAGTTGAGAGAAAAGCTCTTGTTAAATAACAACTCCCACCCTAAGAACTGGGTAAAGAGGGGAGATCTTTTTGGGAGCTAAGTTAGGGAAGAAAAGACTCTATATACTCTTGTTATTTCTAAGGCATAAAAGTAAGAGGAAAATAAAGCTGAAAAGCTTTTATCTATCATAAAGAAGCAAGTAACGGCACAAACCCATTTCTTTTTTCTTTCTCCTAGTAGGTCACCTTTAAATTAATTCTGTTTGGCACTGAGGGGTTATGCTTTACAATAATACTTAATATACTGTGTTCTGTGTGCTTCCTAGTACACAACCTCATGTAGGTTTTAAAGCAAAAGTACTTGGCAGGAAACCAGGATGAAGCATTGCTGCTTGCACTCTTCATTAAAGAGTTCCTCCCTGAGCCCACAAGTCACCTGTAACCATGGCCCCCATTAAGTGACACAGGAACAGCTCAATCTGTTACCATAGGCATGGTTTCAAAATTACAAATGGAAGCTCAAGCCTCATTCTGCACGTTCTGCACTCAGAGGACCAGCAAGGAAAGGTGAGTCATAAAAGCTTTTCATGGCTTTGACTTTCCTTGAGTTTCTAAATTAGTCTGTCTGACAATTCAGAGGATGTGGAACAAGTTAGAGGCCTAAAGAAGCAGATGCATTTGGAGCTTTATGGTTGCTGGGTTTTAATAGAGTTTTCTGTCACAGGCAATAGACTCGGTAGCCTTAGGCCAGCCAGTGATGTGATGGAATTTCCTTGCACTCAGAAGAATGCACCCAGTGATCTTAGTTTCATATCCTGCCTATTCCTACACTACCCCCATGTACTGAGATTTAATCAAACCGCCTGTATCATGGGGAGATTCATTCAACTGTTAGCTCTTGGGGGCAAAGAGTATCTTTTTGTTCAGAATCTGCAGAGTGCTTAGCACTGTGGGGTCCTGGATCAGAACAAACTCCAAGGGTTACAATTCAAGTAATAAATGAGTTGGAACTTCCAGCTGCTAGGGCAGATCTGGTATTTGTAGGGCTTGTACCTAGTGGAATAGAGGACACTTACAGTTACATTAGCTTATTTAGTTGACTTATAACAACTATATACATGCATAAGAGACTGACTTAGTCTACCTGGCTCATTAGCTGTGTCTCCATTTGCCTCCTGTTCCTCCATACAACAGGCTCTGATAACTTTGATTCCCACTTCAAAGTTACTATTTGTCATTAGCAAATAGTACTGGGCTGAGACTGATTATTGATGTTTATAGATGGGTCCTGGTGGGGAAAAAAAAGGTTGAGAACCACTGCCCTAAGTGACCAAGCCAAGGTAGGCCTGACACTCAACTCTAAGGCATTTCATAGGATCACAGCAAATTAAGGCTGTAAAGGACCTTGTAAGATCATCTAGTCCAGCCCCCTGCTCAAGGCAGGATCATCCCTGTGCGTCTAACCTGCTTTTGAAAGTTTCCAAGGATCAAGTCCACAATGTCTCTAGGTAGTCTGTTCCAATGCCCGACCGCTCTTCAACCTAAATTTCCCCTGCTGCAGTTTGAGACCACCGCTAGTCCTATCCCCTATGACCACAGGCCTATCTCCATCTTCTCTACAATCACCCTGCAAGTAACTGAAGATGGTTATCAAAGCACCCCTTGGTATCCTCTTCTCCAAGCTAAATAACTCTAGCTCTTCCAGCCTTTACTTTCAGGTCCCTGATCATTTCTGCTGCCCTGTGCTGAACTCCTTCCAACCTGTCCACATCCTGCATGGAGTGTGGGGCCCAAACCTGGACAGGGCACTCCAGGTGAGGCCTCGCCAGGGCTGAATACAGCGGAAGAATCACTTCCCTTGATTTGCAAGGGATGCTCCTGTTAATATAGCCCAGGATGCTGCTGCCTTTGTTTTGTTTGGGGGTTTTTTGGCAACAGGGGCAAGCTGTTGGCTCCTATTCAGTGTAGGGTCCACTGCAACGGCCAGGTCTTTCTCTGCAGCTGGGACAGTCATCCCCAGCCTGGATCTGCTCTGCTGCCTGCCTGCGCCAGGACAATGGGACCTCGCCCGTTGCCTTTCAGCGCTGTGGACGACAGCCCACTCCAGGGTCGCCCCCTTGCTAGGCTAGGCCAGGCCGAGCGGGGCCCCCGGGCAGACCAGGTCCTTTCCCTCTTCCCGGGGCGGTGCACAAACAAGCCCTCCGGCGGGTCCAGTGCTCCTGCACAGCGCCAGCCTCCACCCGGGGCCCCACGGCGCTCCCACAGGCCGCGAGGCGGGAGTCCCCGCCAGGGGGAGCCGGAGCGCGGGCCGCCCTCGCCCAATCAGGGACCGGTGTTGCTCGGCGGCCTCTCAACCGCCCTTGCTGAGGAGGCGGGGCCGGAGTGCAGGAGTGGCAGCCGGGCTCGGCTACTCGGAGCGCGCCCAGCGCCGGGGGGTTAGGGGGGTGGGAGCGTACTGAATTTGCGATTAGCTGAGCGCATCTCCAGGAGGCGGGCGAAAGGGGCGCCCCGC
Source organism: Alligator mississippiensis (assembly GCF_030867095.1). Classification (NCBI taxonomy): domain Eukaryota; kingdom Metazoa; phylum Chordata; order Crocodylia; family Alligatoridae; genus Alligator; species Alligator mississippiensis. Next base: position 26,678,579 of record NC_081833.1, read on the forward strand.
CCTCCCGAGCCGCTGGGCCAATGGCGGGGAGTAGTGGAGTTAAGTTGCACCAGCAGCGGCGACGGGAGGTTGGCGGGGCAGGGAGCGGCGGTCCCAGCCCGCCCTGGCCCGGTGTTGCCCCTCCCCCCCCTTTCCACCATGTCGCCCTCGCGGCCCGGCCCCCTGAGGCCCCGCGCCCGGGGCTGATCCGCCCCGCCCTCCCCGAGCCGGGTGCGGCGGAGCCCGCCATGGCCGGGGCCATCGCGTCCCGCATGAGCTTCAGCTCGCTGAAGAGGAAACAGCCCAAGACCTTCACGGTGCGCATCGTCACCATGGACGCCGAGATGGAGTTCAGCTGCGAGGTAGTGGGCCCGTCCTGTCCCGCCCGGCCAGGGGTGCGCGGGGTGGGCCGCCTCGGAGGGGAGTGCCCCTGGCCCCGGCCCGGCCCTTCCCGCTCTGCCCTTGCTGCGGGCACGCAGGCGAGCGGGGCAGGCGGAGCTGTCCCGGCGCCTCTGGCTGGGGGCGGCCTCCTGCCCACTTGAGGGCTCTCCCTGCAGCCTGCGCCCACTTGACCTGTGCCCCGGGCAGGGCGCCTGCACTGAAGCGCCCTCAGAGCCTGCGCGGTCGCTCCCCGGTTGAGAAGCACTGCTCCAGCGCACGCTTGGCCGAGGTGGTTTGGGTAATGATGATCCCGCCTCAAGCAGGGGGTTGGGCTAGGTGAGTTCACCAGGTCCCTCCCAGCCCTGCGGGCCTATGAGTTCGGAGCTGCTGGGTCCAGAGCTGTTCCTAGTGGCCATGGGCATCCCCGGACCGGTGCGCTGCATCGGTTTTGAGCAGCGAGCGTAATTGTTCCATCCTTGTCTACAAGCGGTGCGTTCGTTTGAATGCGCTCAAATGTGCTCCCAATCCACTGTCTCCAGACCAAGTGCGTGAGAGGTCAGGAAGTAAATACTTAAATGGTGGTGGGTGTTACCTAACCCTGGAAGATGTTAGGCAGGCCCTTGCAGAGCCCCTTGCAGTATCTTGCCCCTAGAGCATGTGTTTGGAGGTTTGCAGGCTGGCATGTTGTATACAGCATGTGCTGGCCACAGACCCTCATGGTGCATGTGGAGCCCATCGGGCATGGCCTGCACACAGTGCTAGGGCTGGAGCCAGCATGTGTGCTACACACAGTGGGTGGGACCAGTCTGGGGCATGTGCTGTGTGCACCACGTGTGCTGGGCTGGCCATGCACACTGGATCCAGGGCTGGTCTGGATTGAGCCACAGACCAGCTGTAGCATGCAGGTCTGGGCTGGCATAAGTGCCACATACATCATGTGCCCTGGACTGGTCCTGTGCTCCACATGCTTTGTGGGGTTGGTCTGGGGCACGTACTGCACAAGATTGCCCTTGAGTGCTGGATCTCAGGCTGGTCTGGTTTGGGCCTGTAGACCAGCCCCACACGCCAGATTTGGTACAGGGCTCTTCCCTGTTATGATGGTGGGGATTCAAGTCAGGTCATTAGTTGCTATTCCTGAATGCCATGATGTAACTTGGGTGATCTTCTTTTGTATGACATTTCAGGATTACAATGTTCATGGATTAATATCTAAATTTGATAACCATTAGACTGCTTTAGGGGTAGCTGCATGGATTGATTTTTTTTTTTATTTTTTTTTTAGATTGCCATTAAATATTTAATTTGACAGTCGTTTACAATGTGTTACACCATCTGAAAAATCGCACCACAATTGCAACCCAGATTCTTTGATTCTCTATTTATGGGGTAGGTGTCCACATTTTCCATTAAGTGTCTGGATGTGATTCAGGGAGGACCAAATCTTTCTCGATAGGTCAAATCCTGGCTGGAGAATTGCAGGGTCACTGACTACGTATTTTTGCGGCAGGTTGGTATTCTCCCAGGTGTCCCTTCACTGTTCTTTGGTGCTCGTTATCACCATAGAGCTTCTTGGTGTCTTTCCAGAAGCTTTTTCTCGGTGGTGGTATAGTTGTCTCTGTGAGGGAGGTTCCTAGAAGCAATTCTTCAGTGACTCCCTTAGCTAGAGTAAAGGATTGTCTCTTCTGCAATATTGCTGCACATTCATAGATTTTCAGGGTTGGGACCTCAGCCTCAGGCAGAGAAATTATGTGTCAAAAATAATTGCTGAAAATATTGTGAAAGGATTGAACATCAGCTCTGGGTCACCAGTAATGCAGGTACTCTACTCTCTCCTAGCCCCTAAAGGTGATCTTCTTGCAAACCTACTGTGCATAGTAAGTAAATGGAAAGCTGTGAACAAATCTGAGTAATATTAATGTTTACAATGCTGAGCAGCAGACTCTTGGAATGACTGTGCTTGGGGGTATGAAAGGACCAACTTTTAGGCTAAGTACAGATAGTCAAGAGCCTGAGGCCGAATCCATTCAATCTTTGCAGGTTAGCCAAAGTTGTGTAGATTAAATCAATAAGCAACTGAATGGGTATTCATTTTGATTTTGAAAATGCAGCCGCATGCCTGCAGTAGCCTAGGCCAGAAGCCAAGGGGTGCTAGAGCACACCTCCCTGGTCAGCAGGAACATATAGCTTGGGCCAAGGCAGGCCTGCCCTCCCTATGGGGGGCAGAGGGTTTGTGGAGGAGGTGCAAAGCATCCTGGGGTGCTGGGGAACTGAGAGTTAACTTGAATCTGGAGGGGATCTGGACAGATGTTCAATAAACTGATTTAATCTAAATCAGTTAACTGATATTACATCCATCCAGGTTTATCTTAAGCTGGTTTCAGCCATTTTGAAACTGGTTTATGTGCACTGAAGTTGTGTTTATGCTACAGATTTGAGAGAGTTTCTGATTGCTTATACTGGTTTCTGTGTAATTTCTGTCCCTGGTCTTAATGAGGGTCTAGCATCCGTGTGCATTTGGCCATTCTGCCCCTGTATCAGTTGAAACATCCCAACACATTAGCTGGCCCCTGGAAAGCTTTATTTGATGTGTAATGCAAATGATTAACTGCCAGATTGTAGATGGCAAATCCTGGAGTTGTAGGATCAAACTAAGGAGCCAGCATGGTAAAAATAGCAATTTGTCCAACATTTGCTGGGGTTAGTTTGTATTCCAGCTTCACAGTTTGCATGATACAATTGATGCTGCTTACTTTTGAAAGTACCCAAATAGGAGTAGGCAATTACAGAGGCCAGCAATAAGATTTAAAGCTATTACCAGATGCCAAAGAGCAGGAGACTTACAAACAGCATGGAAGAGGATTTAGAGGAAGTATATTGTTTAAATCTGGGACTAAAGCAGAAGATATAATTTTCTCCGCTGCAGGATGTAGAGCGGTTCTCTAGGGTGATTGTCTCCAGACCTGTCTAGGGTCTCCATTTTTTAAATTAGCCTCCAGATAGTTTCAACTATAATTCAGTGGCTTCCTCCTTGTTTTCTCCTCTAGCTATGCTAATTATGGGGTGGGGTTGGGGTTGAATCTTCTGTTCGGTCCATGTCTAGGTGCTGATAGTGCACTCTGCTCTTTAGCCTGTGTTGTTTTCTTGCTTTCAGAAGGTAATGATAAAAGGTTGCTGCCTTGGTAGAGGGTCTCACTAGATTCCCTGGTCTTCTCTTCCTTTCCCTTATCATTTTTATGACTGAGAAGAAAAGTTTTTCAAATGCTTCTTAAAACTTGGAATTAATAAGAATTCCCCCCTTTAGTTTCCTATTCAGCTCAAGTATTAGACAAAACAGCTGGGTACAGAATGAATGGTTAAAGATTCGGCTCTTCTTATTCTTCAGTTGAGGGCTGAAAAAAAGCTTCAGTTACGCTCACAGTTAATGCTGGAAGGGAGCTCATGGGTCAGCTAGTCTGCACAAATGCAGGATTTGCTCTTCCTATACCCATTCTCTGGTCTTTCAGGAACCTGCAGGAGAAGGGGACTTGATTATCATCACTGGAAAACAGCATCCCCTGTTCCACCAAGTAAAAAAAAAAAAGCAAACAAAAAAACAACAAACAAACAAACAAAAAAACCAAACATTTTCAAACCTTCTTTGTACATCCTAAGCAGAGAGAGCATGAACTCATTTGTTGGTTGCAATTGATAAGATGTAAGTTTAGTATCCATTCCAACATTGTCCCACTCCTGCCTCACTTAACCCAAAAGCACTTGAATGGGTTTTCTCCCCATTTGCTCAAATAATAATATATTGCACTTCAGCTGAACCAAGCATGGAAAATTTATACCCAAGGGGGTACTTTTTCAGAAAAGTTATGAGTAAAGCAAAACAAGTGCAGTTTATAACTCTAGACTTATTTTGCAGCCATAACTACAGCACTTGCTACCAAGCAACCATTAGAGTAGACCTTTGCAGAGCTTGAGTTATATTGGATGGCATGGCTTAAATTTAACATGGTTCCCTTAAAATGCTCACCAAATGTTTCCTGTGAAGATGATGAATACAGCTTTCAAACCCCATATGGTTTATTAGCCCTGTCTACTAGATGAAAAGTGTTTAAGAAGACATGCTAGCTAAAGAGCTTTTATTGCTTGCTCTTCCATCTGTTGTTTCTTTGCTACTTCCATTTTCTAGCTCTCATTAAACAGTTTGGCTTAGTGGTTGATATTTAACCCTCTTGAGCCTAGCTTCTTGTTGCTATGTATACTAATGATCAGTGAGACCTCTAAATTGGTTGGGCAACAATTGGAATCTTGCTGGACTTTGCATTTAAAAAACATTTTTATAATGTCATGGCTCCAATTCACACCCTGAAATTACTTCAGTGCGGTTACCTTGTAGGTTTTATCAGTGGCAAGAGGTATAACTCTGTGTTGGAGGATGAACTCCTTTTATCCTTATAAGAGGTATATTATACATTGCATCAGGCAGGCTTCCTGCAACTCTCCTGCCCGTGTTTTTCCAATTTGCCATGGAGGAACCCCACTGAGGGGAAGAGAGGAGTTGAGTCTTCCTGGCCTAGTCAGTTCTTGTTCCGCCTATTAAGAATGCTAATAATAATGCTGTTCAACGCCAAATGGTGCTTTTTGTAGCCTGGTAGCTAGTCCTTTCATGTAGGTTGTAAAATATTTGTCAGATGGCAGGAACCTGCTGGGTTGGATTTGAATTGGTGGCTCTTAGCATCTTCAAATGACTCCTCAAGGGAAAGGCCTGCAAAGTCCTAGTTTTGTCTCTGCTAATTGGCTTTCACAGCCTTTCCTGAATGCATAGAGAGGAATTGACAAGACCTGCATGAATCGTCCTGCCTGGCCTCACTGCGGTCCATGTACATGCTCTTGTAAAAAATAACATATGCAGGAGCACACATGCAGTTTTGAGTACCTCAGCAGGATCTTGAACTGTGGGAATGATAGAGAAAGGAGGAACTATTAGTCTGGTGGTAGCACATCAGCAGTGACATTTCTCCACAGTCCCTCACAATGTTCCCTCTAAGGTTTAGTGATCCGTGAGCAATCCTGGCTGGGAGTGTGTGGGTATCTCAGTTCCCCCTCCCTCCTGCAGCAGTCTGTGGCTGGGTTGGTGCGGGTGGCAAGTGGCTGGATGTGAAGCAGGGTGAAGGGGGGGAGCATCGGCGTCTCCTTGCCACGGCATTGGGTGTCTCCCCAGGCTGGTGCCCAGGGGCCATGGCCCTCTACCGCCCCTCCTGTGGGTATGCCACTGTGTACGTGGCATTAAAAAGTTATTGTGCGGCATGATTTTTTTTATTGTGCGTAGCTGCGCATGCGTGCAGCTTAGAGGGAATGCTGGTTCCTTGTCTAGGCCAGAAGCAATGTGGAAGGATTACTTGAGCTGTGGATCTCAACCTCTTTAGGCTGAAGTTGCACCTTGGAAAAATCCCAGCTCTGAATTTTCACTTGTACCTTGACTACAGAAAAATAATAAAGCAAATCTGTTGCAAAGAACTCAGATCATAATAGGTCAACATGATTTTAATGCTTTGGGGTTCTATTTGAAATCTCTGGGTTTATCTTGTCAATCATGTTTGCATACTTAACACTGCAAACATTGCGTGGCACCCTTGAAAGACTCTCAAGGCACCAAAGGGTGCTGTGGCATCCTGGTTGAGGATCACTGTACTCTAGGGGCTTGTGTGAGTGAACTGTAAGCATGTTCTGTAGAATATGGCCTGTAGCCATTTGAGGAGGGAGGTCTTGGGAGAACCTTAAAGGCATGGGGGAAAAAAATAATGCCCAGTTGTCCAAATTCACGTCTGAGTAAGTGTGCTGAAGAGGCTTTCTCAGGGTGGAAAAGAAGGTTGTGACCCTAAACAGCAAGTCTTTGGAGTGAGGGGATAAATGTGGTTGTTTCTTAGAGATGCCCATTGGGGGTTTCTTTTTTTAGTTGGGCTTCTTTGTGACGAATATAGTCCTTCCTCCATACTGGCTGGTATGTGAAGGACAAAGGGCAGTTCGCTTGTATAGGAAGGGAGCCCCTTTGTGACTTGCTAGTACAGGGTTTCCCTTTTCAGGTGAGCCAGATCTGTCTAATGCAGTGGTTTCCAAGCTTTTTATGGTGAAGATCACATTTTGTAAGTAAAGGGCACCCCAGAATCTACCGCCCCCTGGCCCCCATGCCTGCTCCCCTGCCTCCCGGACAAGCCACCTGGGCTCTGACCCCACTCGCCCAGCCTGGCCCGGGTTCCGGGCAGGGGATGTGGCTCAACCCAGCCACGTGGGTCCTGCTGCTCCCAATCATGGAGCCTCTGATAGACTGAGATCGACTGTCAGAGGCTCCGTGATTGACCAGTCGACCACTGGTCTAATGGCTAAGCAGGGAAGCACTCCTTTCCCAACCCCTTATTCTCTTCCTCCCATTTCCTTATCCCTCTCTTTGTGCCTGCCTTGCTTGACCTTTCACCCAAGTTCTGCTGCCCAGTGCAGGACTTCCTATTGCTGTTGTAGGTGTGAAATGTTTGGAAGGATGAGTCAGTAATTTACTGAGATTTGTAAGCTTTCTAGGACAGAGCAACAAGATGGCTTCTGCACAGCACCCAGCACAGTCAGGTCCTTGTCCATATAATCACTCTATAAGCCCAGTTAAATAATAATTGAGCAGGCAGAGGGAAGGATTGCTGCCAGAGTTTACTTAAAAAAAAAACACCCATGTAAATCCATAGTGATAGATGCAGCCTGGGTGTGACTAATTGTGTGTGTTGGCTGAGCAAGGAGAGCTGCTCTGATGGTGCTTTGGACCTTCAGTGGAACTCCTGCTGGTGAGCCTGAGTGGCTGACAGCTTCAGGTGTAAGCACAGCTTGGGTGAGTCTGGGAGGGTACTGGTATTTGGGTGGGGGGCAGGATAGAAGCATGGAAAGTTGATTCTCTGTCTTCTCCTTTTGATGGATCCACTAAGTCTTGTAGGAGAGTGGAGCCTGTACTGCTGGTTGTGGTGGGGCCATGAGCTTATCCTTCCCCTCCATCTTTTCCTGTACTCAGCCCCCTCTGCTCCACCCCCCAGCCCTTCTCCTCTTACCCTTGTGTATTGCTTTCCTAAACCATTGGTAACTTCATAGATGTGATCTCCTGCATTTCTTTCCCATGCATGCTGCTTCCCTCCATCCTGTCCTTACTTTTTGTTATCCTTGTTTTCAGCATGAGTGAGTGTAAACAGCAGGATATGCACTGTAGTTAAGTATAGAAGTGAAGAGTTTCTGTGCCTGGGATAGTTCTGATGTTGCAGGTTAATGCATGGGTTGGATTGGATCTTGACTGGTGGTTTCCTTAATTTGTATTGATCATGTGAGGAAATGCACTTGAACAACCCTAGCTCTTATGTAACAAAGTGTGTTTGCATGGAAATGCCATAGTCATTCCCCTTGCTTCTTCAGCACCTTCCATCAAAAGATCTCGGAGTCCTTTGTAAGCCCTAATGAATGGGCAGCCTCCAAGAACCTTGTGGGAGTCTCCTGTTTTTAGAGACGTGGCATGAGTGGTTAAGAGCCAGAGCCAAAAAGGACCAAGATGCTTAATGTTTAGTGTAGGTGGAATCCTCATGCCTGCATCCAAGCAAGCAATCTGCAAAATCCTCACTACTTAAGTAGGCAGATGAGGAGCTACAGGCTCATGAATTTCCAGCAGTAAAGTTTCCCAGGCATTTACAGCTCTGCAGTTGTGTTTGCCGAAAGGTACCACCATTGTAGCAGAGCTGAGCATCTCAGCGCTTGTCTCACAAGAAAGGTTATTTGGGATTTGCCAGCCAGGCATCCCTCACCAAAGTTTCCTGAGGGGCTTCAACTGGTAGGTGTGTTCAGAATGTGCCTAATGCGTGTTGTTAGCATTTTCAGTATGGTGTCCGGGGTGCTTTCTGTTATGACCCAAAGGGTATGATTGTGTGTGCGCTTCGGCACTGCAGAATTATTTCCCGCCACAAGGAGCTTTCTTTGCACGGTGCAATTTTCAGTTGCATAGAGAGAACCCCCGTGCAAAGGAATTACCGCCATTCGCATGCAAATTTGTTTCCCACTATTGGCTGTTTCTAAATTATTCCCACGTGGCGGCTAGCGATTGGCTTGCTAGCTGTATAAGAGGCTTGAGCGGTTTCCGCCTGTGCGCGCCGGGTCTGACCCCGGGTCGCTTTCGTCGCTCTGCACGCGGGCTGTGGCCAGCAGCCCGGGCAGGCCGGGTCAGAGAGGGCGGGCGCCGAGCTAGAATTAGGCACAGACACGTAACGGTTGATTTTAAGATTATTTTACTTACACCGAGATGGTCGTGGTGTAGGCTGAGAACTTGCTTGAGTTGCGGTTACAACAAAAAACACGAACACATGTGGAGGTTGCAAGGCTCCACGCAGACAAACTCTGGATGTCCAGGACAAGCGCGCATTAAACTCGTCGTTACGTCTTATAGTAGGCTCCGTTCGAAGATGGGAAGAGGTGGGCGGTGGATCAGGCCGCCAAACCCCTCTGAGCGACACACAGGGTTTCTATTACCCTGCCGCGCACACCCAGAGTCCCCACGAGATGGATGCGGAGTCCTCTTCGGCTTGGGCGGAAACTGCTCAAGCCTCTTATATGGCTAGCAGGCCAATCGCTAGCTGCCACATGTGAATAATTTAGACCTAGCCAATTGCGGGGCACAAATTTGCATACAACGAGCAGGAAACCTTTGCACCGTGCATTTCTGTGCTGCAAAGGAAATGCACCCTGCAAAGATGGCTGCAAAGTGGCGGGAACACTCCCCTGCACGCAGGTTCTCTGCACAGCAGAACTCCTCCGTGCAACGAAGCGGTATACCCACGGGGATAATTCTTAGTGCTGAAGCACACACAAAAAAAATCAGACCTCTGGGTCATGACATCCCCCCTTGCTGAAGGCACAATAGAATTATACTTCAAACCTATCATCCGGGTTATTCATAGCTCTGTCAATGGTTCGCGAAACTAAACGAGCAAAAACAAAATCAGTCAACAATAAAAGTTCGTCCTCAAGGGATCGAATCAAATAATAGCCGGCGCGCACACACATATACATAAAATCACATTCATAACAAAAAACTGAACGATCATGACTTCGGTGGGCGTCATGGTGGAATTGCTCATCAGGCCTTTGTTCCTCTCGGTGATGTTGTCCCTCTCATGGCCTCTCTCCACCATGCACTCCGAATTCCAGATCTGTAAAAGAACTCTCTTAAAATGGTTATTCAACACTATCTATAAAATCACACAGGACCGCACGATAATGCAGTCAATTAAACTTATCAGTACTATTAAATACAAATATATAAACACGATTTTATACTGGACAGCTCTCTTTCTTTTCCGACTCAGCAACTCGATGAAATCGTCGATGAGTCGTCGTCGCCTTCTTCTAGATAGTGAAAACCTAACTCGTAGGCTAGCTGCCATTGTCCCACGTCTCCTAAAATCCGAAGCTGTCTCTTATTAAGTCCAGAACGCTGCAGGAGGTATCCAAACATATATCTCTCCTCCTGTGTTCTCTGGCGTAATACTGGACGCTCGGATTCGCGGTGTTTCGTGTTCTGAGCCTCAGTCGGGCGTTGACACTCCCGATCACTGGATAGTCTTGGCTCCATTAGGACGCGCAGTCTTGACAACTGATGAAGGAGACTACTCACAGGATGATCGACCAGTGGGTTCAGCACAATTCGCAGAACCACGATGTTTCTCTGCCCATAAACTTTAAGACAACTATCTATGCTGTCGAGAGTCACTGGAACGGTTCCAGGGTCTCGCAGGTGACGATGAGGCCACGGTCGCATTCGTTGGAGCGGTGTTAGTCCCAACGTGCATTCTCTTGGGTTCCAGGTGCAGTATGAAACTCTGGTAATAGCCAGTACAAGCTGTTCTGCACCGGTGTGCTCTGGTCGGTTGTTGTGCCATGTGTGGGCCTTCTGTTCAATCACTCCTGCCACAAGCGCTGGAATCGGAATAGGCCAATGGACGCTAAACGCCACCATGTCGGTGTCGGTGACATGTCCCCTACTCCATGAAGCTTGTCTCACCAAGAAGCTTGCTTCTTCCTAGTCCAGGAGGTCGGACCCAAGTTCCATGACCAGACGTCCCAACCACACAGCCAGAGTTTCGTCGGATCGTATCCTGGATTCTCTACACAAATTCTGCAGTTCGGCTCTGGAACAAGCGTAACAGGTGGTAGCTTGAACTGCACTCTGCGGACCAACGACTGGGCTGCTTGATACTGCAGGCTGATCAATTTCCTCGTGAGTTGTCATTGCTGTTGCTGTTTCTGTTGGAGCTGCAGTCATTGTTACAGTGGGAGTCGTTGCTGTCTCAGGCGGGAGGGGCGGATGCACTCCTCCGCCCGACTCCCCCTCCCTTCGGCAAAGGGGCGTGGTCGGCGGAACTGACGCTGCGTCGCTGGGCGGAGTTACTGGCCGAACCCTCGCGGGCTCTCCCGAAGCTCCATCCCTCACTTCCGGCTCCTCCACGCGGTCTTCCCTCTGCTCGGCGCCATCTTGTTGGGGCTTTTCAAGATCCCCTTTCTCAGCCGCTTCTCCGACCGCTCAAACGGCCATATGCAGCTGGGTCTTTAAGCTTAAAGTTTCAGTCATTAAATCAGCCATAGTTTGAAAAGCTGCATTCAGTTTTCCCCCCTTGTCGCACCATAGGACCATTCTCTCATTTACAGCGCGGTCCTCCGTCTCCGGGTCTTCGTGGAGCTCGGATGGGCGCTCTCGACCCCTCAGTCTGGGCACCACCATACACGGGGGAAACCAGCCGATTGGCATCATCTCTCCCATCTCTCGGGCACACCGCGAGCAACGGACACACTCCCGGGTGGGGGTCGGGCTTCCTGCGCTCGCCGGGTCGACTTCGGCAAGGGTCACAGCTTCGAGGGGCCTATACAGGACCCGCTTATCGCCCATGATACACCCGAACGCCGCGGGGTGAAGATATATCTCTTTCCCTTCCAGGGCTCCGACTTCTGGAGTTCCCTTTTCTCCCCTTAACGAAAGGTGTCCATGGACACATCTCCGGCCCGTTCCGCCCGCCTGGTGGTACGCGAGGTGCGCCTCCAGTTCTCTGACGCTTGCTACGCTGCGTCTCCCACTTCTCCAAGGGCACTTCTCAACTAATTCTAACTCTAGCGAGCCCTATCCTGATCCCGTCGGTATGTGCCGCTGTGATCCTGATCCCATCCTCGTTGCCATGTGCGCGCCGGGTCTGACCCCGGGTTGCTTTCGTCGCTCTGCACGTGGGCTGTGGCCAGCAGCCCGGGCAGGCCGGGTCGGAGAGGGCGGGCGCCGAGCTAGAATTAGGCACAGACACATAACGGTTGATTTTAAGATTATTTTACTTACACCGAGATGGTCGTGGTGTAGGCTGAGAACTTGCTTGAGTTGCGGTTACAACAAAAAACACGAACAATCACGTGGAGGTTGCTAGGCTCCACGCAGACAAACTCCTAGGACAAGCGCGCGTTAAACTCGTCGTTACGTCTTATAGTAGGCTCCGTTCGAAGACGGGAAGAGGTGGGCGGTGGATCAGGCCGCCAAACCCCTCTGAGCGACACACAGGGTTTCTATTACCCTGCCACGCACACCCAGAGTCCCCACGAGATGGATGCGGAGTCCTCTTCGGCTTGGGCGGAAACTGCTCAAGCCTCTTATATGGCTAGCAGGCCAATCGCTAGCCGCCACATGTGAATAATTTAGACCTAGCCAATTGCGGGGCATGAATTTGCATATGACGAGCGGGAAACCTTTGCACCGTGCATTTCTGTGCTGCAAAGGAAACGCACCCTGCAAAGATCGTTGCAAATTGGCGGGAACACTTCCCTGCACGCGGGTTCTCTGCACAGCAGAACTCCTCCGTGCAACGAAGCGGTATACCCACGGGGATAATTCTTAGTGCCGAAGCGCACACACAAAAAATCAGACCTCTGGGTCATGACACTGCCCAAGTTGGAGATTTCCGGGGAGGACCTCATTTAGGAGGACTCCACATCCATCTCGTGGAGAACTCTCTAAGCGCGCTGTGGAGCCTAACAAACCGCGCGTGTGCCTTAGAGGAGGATACAGGGGCCTGATCAACCTCTAGCCTCTCCCCGTCGCCGCTTGATCCCTCGACGTACCCTTCCCTGTGCGCTCGTGGAGAGTCACCTTCTGGACTCTCATCGTGGTATCCAGAGCTCTGTCCAGGTTTAAGAGGCTCGAGTTTTCTACGGGTCTTGTTCGTGCGAGTTTTCTTTTCGTTTGTAACTGCAACTTAAGTGAAGTTTTTCCTGCCTGCACCGCGACCATCTACGGTGTAAGTAAAATAATCTTTAATCAACCGCTATGAGTCCGTGCCTAATTCTAGTCCGCCGTGCCGAATTCTCCGACCCACGTGCCAGGGCTGCTGGCCACAGCCTGCCGCGCGCCCCCGAAAGCCTCGGACTGCTCCCGGCCCGTGCACTTTCATTCTAAATCATGATGAGAGGAAGAGAAGGAGAATGTAGTGGTTGTTCCCACCTCACATAGGAGCCTAACTTAGGGCTGCAGGCAGGTGCCTGAGTCTGGAAGAGGGGCAGGATGTCAGATACACTCCTTTTGCCCCTTCCTTTTGGCTGGTTTAGGTGTCCCCCTGCTTAGCATGTTTTTAAATCCCATGCTGAGGTGCATCATTTTTCCCTATGCAGTGTAGAGGAAACTTAGGCACCTTACTCAGTTAGGAGTTCCACTTGCAAGAGCTAGGTATTTTAAACCCTCTGTGGACTGTTCTTAACTGGCTTGTTATAGTTGTAAGTCAGTGACAGACCTGGAAACAGCACAAAACAACCCCCCAAAAAACGTGCTTTCCCAGAAGAAGCAGCATGATAGTTCAACCTGGTTCCTCAATGTCTGTATAGACCAAATGCTTCAGTGGGGCTTTCTGGTGCTTTTATTTAATAGCTGCTTCAATCAGCTATTAGATAAAAGCACCCCAAAAGCCCCACTAAAGAGCCTGATCTGTACAGAGGTTGGACAAGCTGCATCCATTTAAAAGAATGCCTCTTATGGGCATACTCTGGGCTCAGCACTGGAGCTCACTGAGTTTCAACTAAAGCACAGTCTTGTTTTGCTTTTATAATATCTGTAAGTAGCCTAGAAGTCCTGACTTGTGGTCTCCTTTCATCTCATTTTAACCTAGGCTCAATAGAGGAGTAGGTTTTTAAAGTACATTCTGATTTTAAATCAGTTCCTTACCAATTCCCAGATGTGTATTTTAGGAGATTAAATCTGCTTTGCATCTGTCTGCATTGCAAATAATGTCTCTAAATTAAACCCAATTCTAAAATAATTTATAGAAATGGAAACTTAATCTCTTTTACATTGTGATGAAACTTAATAATCACATTTAGGGTTTTACTATAAAGACATGTAATTTGTTTAGCAAGATCTTAAAGGCACAAATTCAATGTTTCCCCTTTTATTATTTTCATTATAGTCATTTGTGTGTGACAGCTAATGAATCAAAAGCATATTAGGGATGGATACACATACTTGTGTACCTCTTAAATTACCACATATAGCTAAAACTGTTTGTTTCACCATCCTGAGAATTTGGTCAAGACTTTTTGTGTTTAAACAATTTTGTACAGATAACCTGCTTTGAGATCAAGAAAAATCTTAGTGAAAGATTACATTTCTGTGTAGTTAGCATGGTGATAGGGTGTAAGCTGTCTAATTCATGTAGCAATGGTACCTCAGTTCTGTCAGTATCTCTCCAAGGGGTAGCAATCAAATGTGCAGTAGCAAAGATCTTGGACCACAAGTGGGGACCTACCCAAGTTGTGGTGAGACTTTTTGCAGCTCGCTTGCTGTGTGCAATTTCGCAGGCATTTCCTGACAGCCCTGCCCCATGCTGCTGATTTGTCTCAGGATGCCTTCACTCAGTTTACATTATTACCAGGGATCCTGGTTTTCCCTGATTAAAAAATGGCAAATTCTCAGATAAAACCCCCAAACCCGTAATTAAAATTAAAGGCCCCTCCACGGTCATCCATCCCCTGGCCCTACTGGTGCCCCTCACTCCCTCACAGCAGACCCTCAGCCCTAATGGTGCCCCTCACTCATGCTCCTGCCCCTCCAGCCCTGCCAGAGGGGCCCCCAGCTGCCAGGGCCATGGGGCCAGGGACCCAGGTCTGCAGCCTCTGCCCCTGACGGAAGGCAGTGGCTGCTGCAGGAGGAGCACGGAGCCAGCTCCTCCCTGCTGGCTGGCTCCCAGCTGTAGTGTGCACTTCCAGGGGCAGGGGGAACCCGTGCCCCCAGATCTGTGCATGGGTGGGGCAGGGCAGGGCAGGGGTATGTTGCAGGCTTGTGCTCCCCACCCTGCTGCCCTCCCTGGGGCCTCTGCAGCACAGCATGTGCAACTGGGCGCTGCAAGGCACAGTGGGGCTGTGCAGGAAAGCTGCTTGACCCTGTGAGCTCTGTGCTGCCCTGGCGACACTTCCCTTGCCCGCAGGGGCAGCAGTGAGGGGAAAACCCCACGCCACCCACACACACAGGGGAAGTATCGCCAGGGCAGTGTCTAGCTCACAGGGGCAAGCAGCTTTCTTGCGTAGCCCTGCTGTGCCCTGCAGTGAGTGCCATATTTCACATGCTGCACTGTGGAGGCTCTGGGGGAGGGCAGCAGGGCAGGGAGCAGAAGCCTGCAGCGCACCCCTGCCCTGTACACAGATCTGGGGGGTGTGGGTCCCCCCTGCCCCCCAGGAGTGCACACTGCAGCAGGGAACCCAAACAACCCACTTGCAGCCTTGTCCTGCTCTCCGCTGGGGCTCTGAAGCTGCACGTTGCGGCCCCAAGCCCCACACACTGCTAAGCAGAGCAGCAGCCCCAGCCTTACCCAAATCCCTCCGTATGGGGGCCTCGATTCCCCACCTGCAGAAGCTGCTGTCCAGGCTGCCTGGGGCCATGTGCATGTAGATGTACATGGTGCCCCCTGCCTGACTGCCCTCCTCCTGCTCCCCCCCCCAGCCCCTTGCAGGCTGGAGTTGTGCCTTACCTGCACAGGCCTCGCTGAAGAACTACAAAATCCATGGGTTTTTCTGCTAAAATGAGATCTTCATTTTACTTCAGTAAAGGGGGAAATCCCTGGTTTATTTCTGTGGGAAATAGAATACCCGGATCCCTGATCATTACCACTTTTTTTGAGTTTATTTCATGGGGAATTGTGACCAATGCTAGATTTCCCTGCAATTGTGGACAATACTGTTTCTGCAAAATGTGTGGAACTGCAGTTTGGGTAGATCCCTAATCATGAGGCCATAGTGGCTTTTTGGGGTTATTTTTCTTTATAATCCCAAGTGCTCTACAGGTATTTTTTTATTTTGTTCATTCTGATTTTTTTTTTCTTCTTAAATGAATTGGATCATATTGCAAGTTCACTTTCCCAGGCATTTTCATGCCTCATTCCCTCCCTTCCTCTACCTTCCCAGAATTAAGACCGGGTTAGTTGTTTTACTCCCTTATTTTCTGGCTGACAAGAGACCCTGCTTTTTTGGTTCTTAACCTGTGTGTGTCCTTTCCTGCCTTTAGCCTCTTCTTTCCTTTGCAGTGTGGTTTACTGCTGTGTCACACTTTCACCTTGTCTAGGGCAGCCTTTTTTATGGGGTTCCCAGTTCACCCCTTTCTGTAACAGCTGTGAGCTTGGACCCCCAGGTTCTCTTTGAATTGTTATTCTGCTGAGATGCAGCTTTTGCCTCAGCCGGTTCCCTGACCTTAATATGTTGACAGCAGGAGCTTTTATGGATCTTATGTTAAAAGTGAGCTGCAAAGCTCTACAGCAAGTAATTGAAGCTCCCAAACCGGTAACGGGATACAAGTTTGAATAAATGTATTTGTCAATCTAAACTGGCATCCTGTTACTGGTTTGGGAGCTTAAATTATTTCTCTTATTGGTTGTAAAGCTTTGCAGTTCACTTTTAAGATGACAGGACCAACTCTTGCAGTGTGCAGTAAAGGATTAGCATCTGCCTTTTCAGGAATTGGGATCCAATATTTTTGCTTAGCTAAGCCACCTAGACCTGTCATCTCCAAACTGTAGAAAACAAAGGTTCTGTTTAAGGCAATTTCTAGGGCCAAACTTGTGTCCCTGGGGTTGCCTAAGAGCGGGGCTAGTGGTATAAATTAGGGCAAAGTCTGGTGCTTGGTGTCTAAAAGAGGTGACATTGGTAAATGTTGTCTATCAACAGTCCTTCAGGGATGTACCAATACTGGTAGCAACAATGGCCTCTCTTAATGCGGTGGAGCTTCAGCAAACAGCCAACAGATGACTCGTTAGGGAAGAACCTGTTGTTGACAGTAGAAGCAAATATTCTTAAAGGAAAGAGAGAAAAAATAATTCTTCCCTAACTACAAAGTGAATTTCAATGAAGTCCTTGAGATGCCAACTGGCAGATTGGTGTTTGATTCTCTCGTGCTCTGCAGCTCTAAGAGTGTATTGAAATTGCATGCTTTTTGGTTACTGCTGATTTTTTAATACAGGAAATGGAGAATGGTGGCTCCTGTTCTCATTTTGGTTTTGTGATAGGTTGAGGGGGGAGTACTCTGAAGGAAAGCAATATTTACTCTGAATTTGAGGAGTGTGGGGTGGACAAGGGGATTCACAGATGCTTTTTGTCCTGTCATAATGCAGCTTTGTCTCCCCTTTTTATGTTTGTATGAGTTGCATGAAATGTACTATGAATGTAGCTTTTCTGCATCTCCTTTGGCATTGCCTTTTCCCCTGGAATGTCCTCTTGGATTCTGTACACCCCATCTCTACCTTTTCCTTTCTAAATGTGCATTCAAAATTGTCCTTTATATGCCACACTCTTCTAATTCCCTGTAAGCTGTGACAGTTTTAGGAAGCCTGTTGGATTCCCAGTCCCTGTTAATTGGAAAAAAAAAAAAAAAAGAGAGATTCATATTAATTTCTCCTTCAATCTGGGGCAGGTAGTAGTGGGCTAGCTCCCAGTAAGGGGGTGACCTGGCCCTGTGGTAGGTTGGGAGATGTAGTCTGGCCTTGTGTGAGGAAGGAGATGGCCAGTCCCCAGCCTGGCCCAGACCAGTAGCCCAGGGCTTGGGAATTTGGGGGGTGCGGTGGGGAGGGCTGTATTAATGGTTGCCCCCTCTCCCACCAAACTTCCAGATCATATCTGTCCCACAGGGCTCCCCATGGAAGTCCCACAAACTGGAGGTTAAGCACCTGTGATCTAGATGAACTTAATCCTGTCTTGGTTCAGGAGGCTGGGCAATATGGTCTTCTGAGGTCCCTTTTTGGTGTTAAATTGTGAGATAGCTCTGCTCTGAGCGCTTTGATTGACTGCAGTACTAAGGTACAAGTTCTTTCAGATAAGCATGCCTCAGTCAATTAAGGCCTTTATAGGCAAAATTGTGTTACTGACTCCTATCTAAGTACGTCAGGAATAACTACTGAAGTCAAGACAGTAGTACAAAATTTCTCTACCACTTGAGTTTGGCAACCTGTATTCCCAGGAAGAAACTTTCCTGACCCTCACATTTACCGGTAAGGGGAGTCTTAATTATTCATTGCATGTTGTTTTGAGAGAGTGGTGGAGGAAACTTGACCTTGTAAGGGAGTTTTGGCCATCTGAAGTTATTTCTGAAATTCTTTTTTCCCCTCCTTATTCTCTTAGAATTACAATAATCAGTGCCTCGGCTCAACTCTCTTTGCTCTTCCCCCTGCTGAGTTGCGAGTTACTGGTTGAGAAACGCTACGGTAGCATATTGGTGTCAGTAGAAGATTATTCCCTATGCTTTAAACTACTCTTAAAAACCAGCAGGCAGTTGTTACGGGTACTGCAGCAGCATGGTAACGTTGCCAATGCAGTACTTTAATATAACATGGAGGCAGCTGCATGCTATACTAATTTTGGTCTCCAGATGGATTTAAGGGTAGATGAGGGCTCTGCAGCTTCTCTAAGCAGCTGGGGGACCACATAGTGTGGAGGTCTTGGCAGCATGAGTCCTGGGCCTCTTGCCACACAGATACTCCCTGCTACTTCATGCAGGTACCTCATCCTCCACCCTTGGCTGCAGGCTTCCCTGGCATTGCAGGCTGTGCTGGGATGTTGTGCCCAGCCCATGAGGTAAGGGCAGGAAATAGAAGCTGGAAGAAGGAGGGGGAGCCTGGAGACTCCATTTGCTGCTGCAGCTGGAGCAGTGGGGGTACAGCAACAGCTGAGTAGGAGCCTGGGGGCTGCCAGCTAACTCCTTGGGGGCCACGTGTCCCCCCATAGCCCACCAGTTGGGCAACCTTGATTTAGATCCATGTAGAACACATTGCGGTCCTGTCAGGGTGACCAAGACACAGATTGCAGGAGCAAGGGAAGTCACCAACTGATACTCAAGGTCTGGGCCAGATTCAGATGGAAAGAAAGAGCTATTTCCATTTGCTGCCACTTGATCTCTGCTCTGACTTTCACACTGCAAAATCAAGTGTGTTTAAACAGTGAGCAAAATCAGGCATAGTGTCTGTTGTCTTTATTGGCATCCCTTCTGGGTACTTTTCTCCCCAGCCTGCTCTTTTCACTCCTTATCTGGATTGAGCTTCCATAGCTCACCTTCTTCCATATCCTAGCTTGTCTCAATCTCAGGCAGACACTGAGAAACATGCTTGACTGCACCATCTGGGTTGATGTACTATGGCAAGTTTTCAGCCTCTGTAGTGGTTAACAGAAATAGATTTTAATTAAAAACTCATTATCATGTTGTCGTATAACATTAGTAAATAAAAATAACTTACAGCCCCTTCTTGTGGCTTGGTAAGTGCCAATTAAGTATTTGATAGCTCTTTATTGTGAAATACTGAAGAATATTTAATATCTTATTTTTGGGTTGCTATCAGTGGTTTTTAAATCAAAACTATACATAGTACATCAAGGAAAAATTCCACCATGTTTTTGAAATTCACCATGATGGGTGAATATACTTCACAGGCTTAGATTTGCCTCCTGTGAATCAGTGAGCTGCTTTGGGAGTCCATCTCATTAGCCAATGCCCAGCTTTGTACATATGACCTTCCTTTTTTTACAACACAATTCATTTGATTTATTCTCCATGTTTAGGAAACAGGGCAGTTAATATTCAGCTAGGTTTATTTCTCACAGCTCTCACCCTACCTACCATACACCAGTGCTGAGTTTTGCCAATGATTCCTACCTTATCTTTATCTCTCCTCTCTCTTCTGTTTTGTTTTGCCAGCTCTGTTGCTCTTGACACTTGTCTCCTTCCATATTCCAGCATTATAACAGCTTCCTGTCTCTTCAAAGCTCACTTCATCAGTGGGGTCTGGAAACACAAATGCAGCACACTTAAGACTAAAACTGTCTGCATCCTCACTGTCCTGACCCCAGTCCTGCACGTACCAGATTGGGCCTCGTTGTCCCAGCCTTGACTCCCCGTGCTGCAGGGCTTGAAATTTGGCTGTGGGGGGGTGATGGCAGCACATTTCTTTGTGACTCGAGTAAGTTTGATTGGCATCATGTAAGCAAAAAAGGTGGAACAGCACAGCATTTATAGTCAGAGTTGATCCTTCCTTGCCCCTTACACAGCAGTTGCACCCCCTTGTATCTTGGTGTATATTTTCACTAATGTTTGCCTTCCTTGCTTTTTACCCCATGCTAATTATGCAAGCTCAGCTAACCTTCTTGTTTGTGTTTACTACTATTCTGCAGACTGTATTGGCCTAAGAAGCAGTCTTGACCCTTGGAGGAGGGCTATCATAGCAGAACAAATTATCTTACTGATGGTTCATTTGCTTGCTGGTTGCAAATGGCTCTTGGTGCAGGGTGTTCTGTTTTCTGTGGAAAAATAACTTTCTCCTTTAACAGAGGAAAACACAGGAAACCACAGGTTTCCCCTTGCAGACTGGCAGAGTTCCAGCCTGTGAGGGGCTGCTTGGGGTGGGGAAAAGGTGGGATGCAGGGGGCACCATGTGCGTGTGCACATAGGCACATGGTAGTCAGGCAGTGGTGGAGAGCAGCTCCCACAGCTCCCTTCAAGTAAGCCTGTGGGGCTGGGGGCAGGAGGCATAGGTGACACATTGGCAGGATTGGGGGGGGGCACAGGCCACATGGCAGGGGGCAGCACAGGCGACAGATTTTTTAATTGGAGAATTTACAATTTTTAAACAGAAAACCAGGATCCCTGGTGATTAAATAACATAAACCCTATTAATAGATCCCAAATCTGACATCGCCACTGGAGAAAATGATTGTGCCAAGACGCATGCTGGAAGTCCCCTGTTTCAGCAACTGGCTTTGGAGTTTCAAGTGCTTAGTTCTGTTTGCTTAAAACACTCTGTGTTGATAAATTACAAGCACTCTGCATTTAGTAAAGATCATAAATTCCAGCTCCGCAAAATAACAGCCTTGCAGCACTTAGTCCTGTTTATAAAGTAGTTCATCCACGTATTCCTCCAAGACTTGCAAATATATCTAACAACCACGTTAAGATAAAGTTAATGGGGTAGTACAAAGCCACAAATGCAAGACCATTCATTCACAAGCCTCTGGCTCAAAAGGGACATTGAAGGAGTGTGTTGTACCTGGCTCCTTTCTGCCTAGACAGTAGCAGAATCATTGTGGGTCTGTGTTTAGATTAAGGTCACTCCCCTATTGTTGTTTTTATTTGGGGATTAATGTTTGTTATAGCTTTATGGCAACTATTCTAATGTATGGCTGAGATTTTTTTTTTTTCGGGTGCTTGTAACGATCATTGCGTCAAAGTTTCTTATCATTGCAGGATGGGGGATGGAGGTGGGTGGGTGGCAAGAAGTACTTCTGTTTGCCTCCTATATTTTTTTTAACCTTCACATGGGGGGGTTAATAATACTTGCCTGTCAAGTGGAGATGATATGCAGCTTGATTCATGAATATTTGTAAAGCATCTTGAGGTCATTGGTCAGAAGCTGCTGGTAAGGTGCAGAGCATTTTGGCAGTTTGAAAGCGTGGAATGAAATCTGAATGTATTGAAATAAACTGCAATCTAATTTTCATTTTAATTAAGGTAATTAACCATTGGGGGATCACATCAATATGATGGTATGGCTGAGAATTTTAACACTGCAGTAAGAATTTTCAGATGTATGATTGTCACAGCAACCATAACTGTGTCTTTGTGTGTGTTAAGGCATAAATGTAACAGCATAAATAGTCATTCAAAAGGCATGTTAATATGCAGGGGTCAAATCACAATTGTAGGGGGAACATGCTTAAATACAGACTATCAATATTTTAAACTGAGCATAAGCGTGTTCCTGGGGAGGAGAGAGTCTTTGAATTTCTTTACTTGCCTTAGTTAATGCAGTACTCAGAAATGAGGATTTTAAAATGGGTTTCTGAACGTAATTATATAACTGCAAATCATTTGTAGTCGGCCGACTGGTTTAAACTCCAGCTGGGAAGGCCTCAGTGTAGTTTGTAGTTTAAAGCACAGCTGGAGTTTCAAAACATTGATTCCACAGAGTATGAATCTGCATCTGTGGATGAAAGCCTCCCATTGACAGTGTGCGGTAGCCTCCATTTGAAATGCTTTCTTCCCTGTCTCTTTGGATGATGGATAAATGTTTGTGCGCACACACTCATTTGTCCTTTAAAACAATAGGCTTAAAGTTTGCCTTAAAAAAAGCTGATGTTACTTTACAGAAAGCAGTTTAGTCCTAGTTAGGAAATTAACCCCTTGCTAAAAATGATGGTAGCCTGGATCTGTGTCCTAATGTATCAAGTTGTATCCCACTTCAAGAAGAGGGAAGGTGTTTGAATGTAAGGTTTTATGATGGCAGCACTGGAAAACCAGTTCTTTCTGGTGTCTTTCAACTTCAAGGTCTTGATTGTATCTTATGTGAATCACAAAGTAGCTCTTCCAGGTCACTCAGGAGTTGTGTGCATCTGAGTGCCTGTCTCCTGTTCTTTGGGACATTTCAGTAGTGTTTGTGCCTGCGTTAAGAAGAGAGAAGAAAGCCGTTGTGTCTGATGCAGAACACCAGCTGAGTAATGGGCCTGGACTATTCCTTGATTGCTTTGCCCACAAGGTGGCAGTGTATGACAGCAGCAGCAGAGCTGGTGTCCATGAAGAACAGTCTGTGCCATGTGTGGCATTAATATTGATGCTGTCCAGGTGGTACCAAGATTGAGGAACAGTGACAAGAAGATGTGCTGATATCCTTTTGCCTTAGGGCTTCAGAATAATGGCCATATGTCCCTATTCAGTAGTCTTTCGTTTTGTGCAGATGGAAGACCAAAGTGGCTTTGGCATATTAGAATTTCCTGTTTTATATCCCTCTTTACCTTCCTGTTCCCACCACCTTCAATTTGTAAAAATAAGACTCTGACAACAAGACTGAAGCAGCTGGGGAGTTGTATGAAGGACGTGGGTTTTGGGTTGGAGCATTTTTATCAATTCCAGAGGTTACTTTTGTTAACAAATGTTTCCAGTGTAAATTGTAGTTCTGTTCTTTATAAAATTGGCCTTTTGTTACTTACCCCATCTCCCCTTGTGAGTTCAGGTTCAGAGCTGCTGGCTCTAATAACAAAAATGGATTTTGTTGCTTGTTATTCCTGTTAACCCTATATTGCCACAGTCTCTGGGCAAATGAGCTAGATTTTACCTATCAGAATTTTTAAAAAGTCCCAGCTGTACCACCCATATCTGCAGTGTGTCACCTGTGAAATCTGTTCTAGGTCTTTGAGTGAAGTGTGGCAATAACTGAGACAAGATTAGAAGACACTTGGGGCTGTCAAAGGGCAATGCAGAGTAGGATTTGCCTGCTCGAATTGTGACTATTCATAGTGATGCATGAGTCAAAAAGAATCCAGAGCATGTTTCAGATCCTAGGATGAGGCTTAGTGTGTTGGCAGACAAAAAAGACAATATCTCCTTAATTTTGAATTGATGTGTCAAAATCAGACCCCAAGATGTCATACTTTACTGTCACTTTTGAGAGGAGAACCACATTTCATTCTACCAGAGTGGAGTTGGTAATCTGCAGGTGGCATGATTTTGGAGGATTTAAAGTAGAATGAGATCTCTTACCTTGTTACATTACCACCCTTTCCACATTCCCAGTGATAGTGCGTATATGTTGGGGTGGGAGGGAGTGGGGGGAGGGCAGTGCAAATACATGTTCAGGAGAAAGTAAATTTGATTTGGATCAATGGAGAAGGGGAGGGGAACTCGGATGTTTTTAAATGCAATTTGCTGTTTGCTTTTTCTGTTGCAGGTGAAGTGGAAAGGGAAGGATTTGTTTGACTTAGTATGCAGGACGCTAGGACTCCGGGAAACCTGGTTCTTTGGACTTCAGTACACAATCAAGGATACTGTGGCATGGCTCAAAATGGACAAGAAGGTTGGAAAATAGTTTTCCACTGAAGGGTTACATGTTTTGGGGAGAAAAGATATACTTCCTCCATGTTGTGTATGCATGAAAGTGCATTAGTAAGAAGTCTGAGAGGGCAATGAGAGCAGAAATCTGTTTGGCTTGATGTATAGAGACAGCAGCCAAAAAAACCTAAATACAATATACCTGTTCTCACCAACACTTCTTGTGCTGGAAGGCTTTTTACATTATCCCTGAACCATGCACGGCCTTGGACTATGCATGCAAGATCCCTTCTACCCTATTAAAGTGGTGCTTGAATGGTTTCATCTCGGGGGTCCATGGCTCTCCTTGATTGTTATATAAATTTGATCTAATAGTCTTTTTAAAAAGCTTTCCATGGGCGTATAAAGGACAGACACTAGAGACTGCAGTTTGTTTAAATTATTTTGGTCATACTGGGCAGATAGTGGAAAAGGGAAGGTTACCTATACCTTCTTTCTGCTACCTGTTTTCTAGTGGTAGAGAATTTGTAAAAAGCTAAGAAGCTAAGAAAATAGTAAGCGTATAAAGCAGAGAAATTAAGGAAAGGAACATATCCCAACAGTGGACCTTTAGGCTCTCAAATGTTCTCCTCAGAGAAGTGATGATGGATGTCTTATTCTAAAAGGAAAAAAACAGTAGAAAACCCACAATAACAACTAAGTTTGTATAGTCTCGCCTGGGGGATTTGAATATTTCTTCTCCTTTGGGTTTGTTTTTTTTTTTTTTTTTTTTTGTCTTGAGCATTATTGAAGCTAGATATGGTTGTGCTGCTTTTTCCAAACCAAGGATTCAATCCAGTGTTCTGCAGACCAAAATTAGGTAGTGAGGAGCAATTGTAATGTTTGGGGAGAGGAAGTGGCCCTCTAATTTTGCTAGTTGTCAATGCAGCTGGAAACTGCAAATTTTGAAGAGTAACTTAAGAGTTTTCAAGGAGGTCAATACATTGGAGAAAAAAAATTATAACCCTCTGCATCAGGGAAATAAATACCACCCTGCTACTGTGATGCATGTCTTTCTGCCTTTTCTTTGTTTCCTTAAATATCTGAAAGTAGCAAACTTCTCACAGACTTATGGGGCAGTACCTCCTGGTCTTTCTAGAGTTGTTCACACCATAGAGGGGAATAGGAGAGGAGTGAGGGGAGGTAGAAATTTACAGTATCCAAGTCTTCGCTTTAAGAGATTGTGGCTTGGGGCTTGACTAAGTAACCAAACAGTGCATAATTCTACAGGTCCTTGATCATGATGTTCCGACAGAAGAGCCAGTCACTTTTCACTTCCTAGCCAAATTTTACCCTGAGAATGCTGAGGAGGAGCTGGTTCAGGAGATCACACAACACTTGTTCTTTCTGCAGGTAGGTACCTCATTGGTCAGCCCTTGGGAAGAAAACAATGGTGGTGAACCAGAAAATTTTCAGTATGTTTGACTGCACCTAGATCTGGCAGCTCAGTTCTAAACCCAGTAATTTCAATAGTCAGGATGATGTGAAAATAAAAACATTTATGTAAATGAAGCACTGTTCAACATAGTCTGTGAAATCATGGCATCTTTTCCTTGGAGTTAACATGTGACTAGCAGTATTAATAGGTCAGCTCCAAAGGGCTGCATCTGTGAGAAATGGACACCTTTATGAACCCGGCCCTGAAAGACTGGACTCCACACAGCTGCATAAAGGGTGAATCATTTGATCAGAAGGTACAGACTCTGTGTGTGCATGTACTCTGTTTTTGTTACATATGACAAGAACCTTTTCCTAAAGAAAAGCAGAACATGTCCAGCACTTGCTGTGTTCAGGGTATACTGCTAAACTAATTTCATCACCACATAGTCTCCGAATAATTGGAACAGATGAAGATCCCCAAAGCACAGCTGGGTCAGAAGCCAGGCGTTCTCTACCCTGCTGACTGCTAAGGCCTATTCTGCGCTGCAGCATTTTGCCAAGAGAACTCCACTTGTGCCAAGAGCACTCCCAAAAGCTTTTGCCTGGTGGCAAAGCCCTCCTTTCTGCTGGAGTTAAATTCCTTCTGCTATGAATGTCTAAGGTAGATATTTTTGTGCTGTCTAACTGCCCAAGTTCCTTCAGTAGCTGGTGCTTCTGGTTGCTGCTACAGCATGGTACACTCAAGGCATGTGTATGCAGATGTGGATATGCAGCTGGGCAATAGTGGTTACTGTCTGCTGCTAGAAGTTCTAGTGGCAGGTCATCATAGACAAGTCCTAACTGTTGTCACAGTTAACCCAACTGTAGATTACCATCTATGTACATTTGCCTATATATGATGTTAATAGATTCTTCAGCTTTATTACTTTCTAGAGAAAGTATACAATACTACTGTGGGAAGGCAGGAACAGCACTATACTTCTGATAATGGAGGTACTTTAATCAAAAGTCCTATTTTTCAGGCAAGTTTGACTTTTTGAAATAGCTACCTCTTGTGCTGCAGCATTCCTGATTATCAGCCCTTAAGAGAACTTGTGCGTGGGGGGTGGTGGAAAATAACTAGGAAAGTGTCAGGTTATCACATGGATACAGTAGGATTTCTGGGTTCTGATTATGGATTTCTGAGCTTCAGGAGCCTTCATGTTGGATCTGCTGGTGTCTCAAATTAATAGGTAGTCAAATATTTTGATCTTTTACCCCAGAATTAAGGCAAGACAGGTCAGGGAACACTTTTGCAAATGTAATCTTTACTCTCTCTTTGCAGTTTTTTGTTCTGTAAAATAGGTTGAAAACTCCTTCATCGGGTTGTTCTGAGGCTTAGTTAAATATTCATAATTTACTCTATTTCCCAGCATAAAGGTATTGCATCAGGACAAAGTATTGTTAATTTTTAGGCCTATTTTGTAAAAATATGCCTCATTGGTTATTTTTAAATGTCAAGCTTGTCATGGGCTTAGTCCTTGATGAGAAAAATTGCCTTTGACATGTTTGAAGCTGTCTGGTTTAGAAATAACAAAGTTAGAGTAGTTGAAAACTTCATTGTGTAAGTACAATGTGGGACTTTCCACTGGGATTTTTAATAACACATTGGGAAGATGGTGCTCTAACTGTTTACTTCAGACAGGGTTGTGCATTAGTCCAGCTTATTTACCAGCTTATATTAATTCAGGAAAGTATCCTTAGTGATGGAATAGTAAAGCATTTTGAAGATGCAAAACATACTGCAAGTGCAAAGTGATGTTACTGTACCTTTGTGACAGTCAATTTAAACCTCACATGGAAATGAAATGCATTTGTTATATTCAGAAAATCAGGCATTTAAAATAAAAAGTCAAATATGGCAAGTTTAATTTTTAAATGCATATAAGTCAGGAAGTAATAGTTCTCAGGGCCTGTAACTTTTGTCCCTCTTGGAAATGTATGCAAGTGTTGTACGTGCCATTAAAACATTTTCTCTGGAGGTTACTTGTAGCTTTCATTGTGGTCAGTGGGATTTGAGTGTATTTATTATCTGACCTGATTGGGTGCAGAGTCAGTACAATTTGTCCTGTATGTAATGCGTGTAATGAAGTTCAGCTATAGTTTCTGTACAACCACATAATGTTATGGTATGTGTCGACGAGAGGGTGGAAAGCAAGAGAGAAAAAGTGAGAGAGATGAATTTTATATCTTAACTTGGGCTGTAACAGGGTTTTTCCTCCTTTTGAAGATGCAGAGAAATCTTGTGTCTAATGTTGGGGTACAGTGTTTTACATATGCAAAGTAAGTTTTGAATCCTTCTGAAACAATTGGCCTATGAGCACCTGAGTCGTTTGTCTCCAGAACACCAGTCTGCATTGGTCAGAACTGTGCCTTGTGTCAGGAAAATTGGTTAGTTGGTTTGTTGGCAGCTCTAGTTGAAACAGACTAGAGCCATCTGCTGTGACAGTCACCCCTTGCACAGCTCCACTAACTCAGCATTATGTCATCTTCTTTTTGCTTTGTTTAGGTAAAGAAGCAGATTTTAGATGAGAAGATCTACTGTCCACCTGAGGCATCTGTTCTTCTGGCCTCCTATGCTGTCCAAGCCAAGGTAGGCACAGAGGAATGATGGGAATTTTTGGTCAGGTCACTGGTGTCACAGGGACTTAGTTTTTTCCTCATGCCTCTTGAGGTGCCAGCTGTGTAGGGATACTTTAGTTTGCAGGGGACATAGTAGTGCTTTAGGTGCTTGTAGACTTAAGTGAATGACAGAAACTGCTCCAGTATTGTTGCCTTCAGTCCATAGGATAGATCCTGTACTCCCATGTCTGTACTCTTTCAGTGCCCATTCTAACTGGTGTTGTGATTGATGATAAGTCTCTATGCCTCACCTCTCTTTTTGTCAGGAGCACTTTCAAGCCTATCACTGCTCTTGCTCTTCTTCACCTGTTTCTGTTATCTGACTGGACACAGCAAAGCCAGGTTACCTTGGAATTAAGTAATCCTTCTACTGATGTTATAGAAGACCTGATGTCTTTCTGGTGTTACTATTTTAGCTTCAGAGCTACAGTCTAATTATGTTAGTATTAGAGGTGCACCTCTATATGGGTCCATATTGTATCGGCACCAATAAAAGGAAAATTGACGTTATCGGGACTCGGCTTTTTTTGGCTGTTGTGGCTGCTAATGTTGCCGATAAATGCCATGTGCATGCATGCAGCCACAGCATGCATGTGGCCAGTCTGGCAGCGTGGAGAGCAGCATCCAGCTCATAAATCTGTTGGAGGGGAGGGAAGGGGCATGGGGCAGGGAGCAGATCAAGACTCCCATGGTGAGAGAGGGAGTGGGGCAGGGCAGGGCTCAAAACTGAGCTGCAAGTGACTCATCCAGGGGACAGGGTGAGGGGGGTGGTGGCTCCTTCCACTGTGCATACCTCCAGTGGAGGCATGGTGGGGGGGCAGCGTGTGCTCCTCAGATCTGCATGGGACGAGGGTGGGATGCCACTGGGGGCTGCACTCTGGATGAGCAGTAGTGGCACTGGGAACGGGGCTATGGTGGGGGGGGGGGGGTGACTACAGCCACCCCAGAATTCTCCATAGTACTTCCAAACCCCCCCCCCCCCCCAATGCAGCTGCAGCCACCCCAAGCACAGCCCCAGCACAACCCTCTGCTGGAAAGAGCCCAGTGCTGCTCCAGCCTGCCCTCTCCCCATACACAGATCTGGGGGGCACATACCCCCCCATGGTTCCCCTGGGGGTGCATCCCACTATGCCCCCTGGATGAGCTGCTCGTGCTGCCCAGCCAGACTCTGCCCTTGCCCCTGCCCTACTCCCTCCCTTACCATGGGGGCCTCAATCTGTCCCTTCCCTCCAGCAGACTTCCCAGCTGGATGCTGCTCTCCAAGCTGCCAGGCTGCATATTGGCAATAGGATTGGAATTGGCCAATATAGCTCATTAATAATCAGCCTTCAGTATCAGCCCAAAAAATCTTTGCTGGTGCACCCCTAGTCAGTATTACTGTAATCTGACTGGGGAGAAGTACATAGTTTCAGTGAAGTGTTTTCTCTCCTTTCTCCCATTGTCTTAAGCATTTGATTGTGAGTGCTTTTGCCACATGTGACTTACCTTGGTGTCAGCAACCATGGGTCAAATTCTGTGTCTTCATCCCAAACCTGAGCTAATAATACTTGTGCCCAAGATCTATGTGAAACTAACTAGAAGGGAAGGGAATATGTCATAAATGTTAGATCAGCCACATTCT
This sequence comes from Alligator mississippiensis, assembly GCF_030867095.1. Lineage (NCBI taxonomy): Eukaryota > Metazoa > Chordata > Crocodylia > Alligatoridae > Alligator > Alligator mississippiensis. The sequence continues at coordinate 26,708,002 of NC_081833.1, forward strand.
TTGTTGCAACTGCCAGGCTGCAGTCATAGCTACAGCTTTTATGTGCCTTTTATCTAAAAGTTTTAGCCATTGGAGCTGTGCAGTGTCTGCCTATGTCCTTGGCTTGCTGTCTCCAGGAACTTGTAGAATACTGTTACTGATCAGCATTTGTGATCTGCTTGCATACAGAGCAGCACTGGGGTTTTGTTAGCTCATGGTAGTTCTTTTGCTTTGCAGTCCTGGAACGGAGGTTGTTTACCCTTTTAGAGGTGATGGTCTCATCCTTCTGTCGTCTTTACCTGTCTGGCTCTCTTTCTCATAACCCTTTATTCAGGCAAAAAACAGTGTTGGTTTTATTACCTCTATGTGGTAGAGCAACATTTGAAACAAGCTCTTATTGACGAATGGTGGGACTTACTAAAAGTGTCAGGGTGTTTTTGACAGCTAAAATATTGTGGCTATTTCTAACAGAACGTTATCCTTTTATTTAGAGCACTTATCAGCCAGAGAAAATGTCTGTTTGCAAAGGAGTGATGCAGTGAGCATTTGCTCAGCATCCTTATGTTTGAGTGTATGAGCAAACATTTATTTCATTTTCTCTCTGTTCACGTGGTAAGGAGAATATACACAGAGCAACTTATTCAGTCATCAAAATTAATAAACTGAGTAAATACTGTGCAATGGTAATTCATGGCCACTGAAGCTACCCTTCACACATTTGGTAACAGCCTGCAGGTAGGCAAGATACTACTGTGCTGCCAGTGTTCCTTTTCTCCCGCCCCAGCGACTCGTGCAGTTCATCTGCTGGCTGCATACTCAGTCACAGGCTATCAACTTTCTTCATGCTTAGCTTCTTGTAGGGAGAAGCATGGTTTACTAACCCATTACTTGTGATTTTTTCCCCAAGCAGGTCAAAGTGGGTAGGAAAAATTACCCCCTTGAATTTTTTTGCATCCTGCTTGCATCTCCATCATCTGTCTGCCTGCTTTCCTAGGGGCTTTCTTCCTACCACCAGAACTCATTCTGCCCCTACTGGCTAAGCAGAGGCTCAGAATTGCACTTGACCTATCCTCAGCTGAAGGAAGCAGGGCTGATTCTGGAGAGGTATATTCTGATCAGAGTTGGATAAGAAGAGAGAGAAATCCCAACAGCTGGCTTCCATCTTGCCACTAGAAGCCACCATCTTCCTGTTTATCCAGGGGAGGTCACCCAAGGGTGTTTTTCTCTAATGATTAACTGTGTTTGTTGTTAGAAGTGTAATAGTATCATAGTGCTTAGGGTCAGAAGGGACCTAAACAGATCATCAGGTTCAACCCCCCTGTCCTGGGCAGGAACGGGTGCTGGGGTCATATCACCCCAGCCAAATATCTGTCCAGCCTTCTCTTGAAGACCCCCAAGGTAGGAGAGAGTACAACCTCACTTGGGAGCCCATTCCAGAGCCTGGCCGTCCTAACTGTAAAGTAATCACTGTAGTGATGCATACAAACACAGTGACAGTTGATTTAACAAGCTGATTGACAGGTGTATTCCTTTGTATTGCTTTTTATGCACCTACTTGTAAGTACAGACTGACCATTAAAGAATATATTATACAAGAATTACATCTTTTTTTCTTTATCTTTTTTTTTACCTACAATGTTGCATTCAGAACATCTGCCCCAATTTCAAATGTTGGATCAGTTTTTGGTTTTAATTGCTTAATAATAGAAGTACAGAATTTACTCAAATCTACTAAAGTATATATCTCTTTGACGTATATTTTACTATAAAATCCAGTAGCTTGGTTTTACTATCTTAAATGTGAATAGTTTTGATTCAGAGCCTATTCAGTACCTCAGGTCTTTGCAGGTGCTGGGATCCTAGATGTGACTTTTTTTTCCCTTGTTGGTTTATCTTTTTCCCCAAGATAAAGCAACATGTTGCATTATATTTAAAATATCAATGTGTATGAATTAATACAGTATAGCATAAGCCAGATGTCTGAGTGATATAAAAGCAGTCTTGAAGTATAAACACAAATATTAATCATTGAGCTCAATTAACAAGAACCAAATTTCCATGACAGTTTTTGAGTTATAATTTAATTGAAAGTTTTTATTTTTAAATATGTTTATCCAGTCACTTGAACTAGCATAGCTTGCAATACTTAGGCTGTTCGTTGATTTTTCACTTTTGAATAATTAATGTTCACTCCCAGCCTTTCTCTTTGTCCAAACATTCCTTTGGGATGTGACGGTGTTCTTGACCATGCTAAAAGCACATAATCCATACTTAGTCTTGGATCTCCATGGTAGATCACAACCCAGAATAATCGTATTAATCCTATTTATTGCTTTTTTTTCATCCAGAAATAATTTATTTTCAGTCTGTCCAAGGTTATTGGAGCCGTTTCTTTTCCCAGCTCCTGCATTTTTATTGCTGATTTCCATTTTTATGTGGGTTCAGTAGATCTACTCATGCAGGTTGTTTTTTAAGAAGCATCTGCAGCTACAACTGAGTGGTGAGCTGGCCAGCACCTCCCAGGATCCAACCTATGGCATTTCTGTTTGCACTAATTTAAGTCTGAGTCAGTTGTTGATTGTTGCCTGCTTCCTTTGCATCTGTGTTGGCTCCAAATCAATATTTCCACTTTAATCCCCACTTGTCTTGTTCGAGATGTTGCTGTTGAGAGGATGTATGTATGGATTGTTGATGCGGAACTCTGGTGTTAGTACATGTCATCGCAGCTCTGGCATTAAAGAGAGACTGATTTGCAATGTCACCTGACTTCCTGTGCTTAACTCCGTTTCATTATTTATCTGTCTTGTAAAAATTGCCACTGTTCGTTCTTTTCAAGCTCAGTTTGTTGGGGATTGCAGAGAGAAGATGGACATTAATGACTGAGTTAGAGTGTCCTGTTTTTATACTTGGCCACTGCCGTGTTGGGAGTCCTGAACTGAGAGATGAATGAAAATCAAAGTAAATTGTGCATATAAATCATCATCTCCTCTTTCAGTAGCTTGTTTGTTTCAGGCACTATGACTTGGTCATTATATGTACCAGGGTATTATGTGGGAAAGATCTTAATTTTCACATGCACTGCAGGGGCACCCAGCATTTGAATCTTTATTAAATGCTTTTATTTCTAAAGCAATCATTTTGTCCATTCATTTTATGGGAAGCTTGGAAGATATATAGTCTCCATGAACATTGATAATTATTGGGTACGCATATCAAATCAGAATGGTATTTTGCGACCAATTGAGCAAGAGAACTTCTGGCAGTGGAACAAACTCCTGTCTATGAGGATGGGATCCAAATCTATTTTAAAATGTTCTTGGTGTCCTAATTAATACGTTTTTAATGTTGAGTACAGACTGGTAGGGTACTGTCATCCAGCTGCATCAGAAAAGTTGCTGGTGCTGGTCAGTTCTTAATGGGTAGACACAATTGATCAATGCAGTTGCTCTCCCCACCCCATCTTGTTGGAAGCTTTAATTGAACGTCTGCAAAGGGAAAGCTTCCATCTTTCTGTTAGAAGGGGTACTGTTAATGGGAGTGGTAGATGGAGGGAAGCTGGTTCTACTACATCTGCACCCTACTTATTGCATGCATAAAAACAAATAAGTAGGTCTCCAGAGCCAGGTGCTCAGGGTTAAACAACACTAAAATTATAAAATTGTGGTACTAAACCTTACTGGCCATCCTTTATTCTCTACTTTTACATAGTTATTTGAAGAGGTGTGGGTAGGTGGCAGCTGTCTCAAGTGATTCAGAAGGGATTTCTTTGTACTGTGTAGCTTGTATTGACACCATCTTTCTCATCATGTGATATCTGTGGGGTTTTTTTTAGTATGGAGATTATGATCCCAGTGTTCATAAGCGGGGCTTCTTGGCACAAGAGGAGCTGCTTCCAAAACGGGTAAGCTGCTCAATCAAGTAGAAGACCATGTTCACAGTTGAGTTTCTGGGACTTAATGGCATGTTATATAAAATAACCTTTGTGCAGAAGGTAGACATAATTTTGTCTGCAAAATTCACAAAGGTAGACCACTTTGCCTTTATGAGAGTTGCTTTATCAAGGGAAATGATACAAAAGGGTTAATTGAATGGGGGCAGTTTAATTTGAATCTAGAATTTTTTTCATGAAAACATAGCAAATGTTTTCTGCTCACTGGATCTTACAGCTGCATTCTGCAGGCATTTTGTAGCGGTTTGAGATATGCTTAGGAAGGTTAGCTGAATGCTGGTTAATTAAAAGAGCAGAGGGCTGAGCATAGCTTATTCATGAGGCAGAAGGAAAGGCATCTGAATTGGAGATCAGACATGAGGATTGGGATGATGTATGTGAAAGGGGAAGAAGGGTCAATTTTTGAATTTTAAAGCTCAGTATATCCGGTTCTGGGTAGTGAGAGTGCCAGAAGTGTGGCAATATGAACCAAAATTTCTCTGCTTTTTTTTTTTTCCCCCCCTCAGGTAATAAACCTTTACCAGATGACTCCAGAGATGTGGGAGGAAAGAATAACAGCATGGTATGCAGAGCATCGAGGCAGAGCAAGGTGAGCATCTGCTGGCATGACCTGTGGATTGATGTAAACTCCCTAGCCCAGCATCAGGCCATGCAGAGTGAAATATAGTCTCCTTGAGCCTTCACAAGCTATTCATGAGTTTTGCTAACAAAGACCTTCTAGCAGAGTCTAGATAGGTGACCCAAGTTACCATAGTTATGCTGTCTGAGTGGGAACAGTGAACCTACAGCATTATTCACACCTATTGGAATAGAAGTCAGTTCCAAAATTGCAATCATATTGGGGTGGCTGAATCTTTTTAGCTACACAGGTGAGGTTTAAAATAGAGCAACGCCCTTGTGGGGTAAGAGCCTTCTGCCTTTATAGTACCCCTGCTGCCCAGTTGTTTCACACTGATGGAATTCCAGATGGAGACATTGGAATGTTACTATGGTGAGACCAGCTGGTGAAGAGACCTGGAAGCATTTCTTCTGGATAGCCATTGAGATGCAAGATATGTTTATTGAGTAGGAGAAAGCAATAGGAATCCTTGCTTGGGAAATCTTAGGAATCTAGCAATTCCTTAATACTTCAGATTAATCTGGTGAATTGCTGCCTAGGGTAGTAATCTTCTTCTCCTTCAGACTGAGCACAAAGGAAGATGCATCTGAATATAGGACTGCAAAAATTGAGTATATTTCCATTAATGTTGAAGGACCTGGAATGGATACGAGGCAAAGCTTGAAGCATTGTGTTACTGTGCAGGCATTAGGATGCAGGCAGGCTGCAGAGTGGGATTTGCTGTGGATCTTCATTGATCCTGCTGGTAAAGACAGACTTGACCTGTGCAGTGGAGCCAGACCATGCTCCGGTGCATTGTGTAATATGAGGCTAAGAGAAGGCACCACCTCCTCCTCCATTCTTCCTCAACATCTGTATCTTTGATCCTTTTTTATCTGACAAGAGATGAAGCTGAAATGGAATATTTGAAGATAGCTCAGGACTTGGAGATGTATGGAGTGAACTACTTTGCAATAAAGGTGAGTCTGGGACAGGGTGGAGTTTCTTTAGTTTCACATGTCTCCCATGTAAAGGGGTGGTTCTTCCATTATAGGCTCACCTTCAAACTGACTTTGAGATTGCTGGCTGGAATTTTTGTGCGCTGTGCTAGTTACTTTTCTGTAGCCAGGAGAGCTAGTGGAAGGCTGATTACTGAATTTTCCCAAGAGAATGAGCAAGTCACCACCACCATACACTCTACCTGCCTGGGGCTTGGGAAGCTCAAGTCCCTGTAGGATGCATGGCAGTTATCGCTGCTCAGGGCTGGATGATGCTAGTAGAATGTAACTGTTTGTGTCAAATTTTTCTTAAGTGAATAAAAAGATGTGCTCTGCTCTGTTTTTCCCTCCTTCAGAATAAGAAGGGCACTGAACTGTTACTTGGTGTTGATGCCCTGGGGCTTCACATTTATGACCCAGAAAACAGACTGACCCCCAAAATCTCTTTTCCATGGAATGAGATCCGGAACATCTCTTACAGTGATAAAGAGGTAGGACATGTCTGCCCTTATCTTTAATACAAATCCCAATCAGAGTATGGCAGCAAATAAATGTGACTTCTTTTATCTCCAGTTTTGCTTGCACTTGCTATGACTAGTACAGCCAAGGCTGTTTCAGCCTTTCCAGTAGAACCCTTAATTCCAAGGCTTTTAGAAGTTTTCTGAAAGCAGGCATGCAAGAGCTCAGCCAGAAGCTATTTTTATTTGTTATTTTTAGAGCATTTACAAAACCTCTGCTTAGCCATTTCATAAAGAACATTTCCCTTGGTGTGCTCAGCCCAGCTGTCTGAAAGTTCAGAAGGTGAGAATCCTGTCTTACTGCAAATGTAGCCTTGTATTGTGAAGTATAATTAAATATCTTCCTAGCAAGAACAGTTTTGGATCCCCTTTGCCTCATTATAGTGTTCTGAGCTTCCGAACTTTCAAACTGCCTGGCTTGACACAATGATTGGAATTTTTTTTCTAGGAGGGTAAAGTAGTTTAGTTCCAATGCGTACAGAAGATTTTTGATTAAGCCCTCAATGTAAATACAAATCTGTTGCCTGAATTGTTGGACATCAAACACTGTTTGGAATAAAATTGACTATGGAAAGTAAAACTGACTAATTTGTTTTCCAATTTGAAGGAATTGTACAAAAGAAATGGGGTACATTTGTGGTGGGAAACATTAGCTTTTTTCTTTTTAATTTAAACGTAATATCAGTGGGAACTAAAGATTTCTCATTCCATGTTTTGTTACATCTTGGGTGATTACTTAGCCCATGGTGTGTGTGTGTGTGTGTGGGGGGGGGGGGGGAGGGTGTTGAACTTAAAATTAAAAATTTCTGTAACATAAAGAAACACCCCAAGCACAACAGTTCTTCATTTTCAAAGGCTCTTTGCAGACCTCCCCAGGTCAGAGAAGTGAAAGCTTTCTGACCATGCATTCCTCCAAAGAATCTGAGACCTGAAATCTCTGTTGCTAGGCCTTGACATAAGACTGTAATAGATCTTTCCTTGGGGAAAGGAGCTGTCATCTTCTATCATGTCAATAATCCTTGTAATAAGATGACCACAAGTAGACCTGACATGATAGTAAGCAGGCTTAATAGCTGTGTATGACAGCTACATCAACACAACAGAGATGTTTAATATGTTGTAACAAAGATCAACTGGTTGTGGAGAGTTGGTGTTTCTCTTCTCCCCCTCCCCTTGTTGCTAGCAGTGAATATCATGGGTTTTGCTCGAGTTAAAATCCAAAGACATTCAGGCACGTCTGCCTATGTGAAAGATTTAAAGATTGACTCTTAAACTGACAAAACAAAGACACTGAGATGAGTTCTGCTGAATTTGTTTTCTGATAATACAATATATTGACAAATAGACCTCGTTTAATGGATATAGACTCTATTCAACAGGGTTATCAGTTCAGCCAGCTTTTTTTTTTTCGCGATGTGTCGGAGTGATGGAATATATTTCTGGCCTCCAAAAATTCAGTGTTATTGAGCATTGGAGTTTCAGGAGCCCGTAGTCCCCTCTCTGCTATGCTGCTGAGGGCCATCTTGTTAGAATCCTATCCCTGGTACTGCCATCAGCATGATATCCACTTTAACCTGGAGGGAGATCATCATAGCTGGAAAGGGTTTGAATGATATAAGCACCCAGAAGGGGGTAAAACCATTTAGGATGGCATAAGAGAGTTTAAATACAAGTAAGAGGACAGTTATAACATCTAAAACTGAGAACAGTCTTCTAAGGGAAGTAGTGACACCTTTTTATGTAAGACTGAACTAGCCTGAGTCTTGGAAAACCAAATATAAGCAACAATCTTGTACTGGTCATCAGGCCTGAAGATGGGTGGGTAGAAAATTACTGTACCCATTTCTACTTTCCTTATTTAACCCCTGTTCCATTAGGCTGTTCAGACAGGTTCCTCCAGTATTTCTTTTCTGACGGGCCACAGTTTTCTCTTATGTTCTCACTCCTCCTTATTTTGATGGACAGAAGTATTTTGTCTTTGACTGGAAGGATGGAGCTGTCCCTCAGAAGCCCAGTGCTTCTGTTGGGGATGGTCAGCAGAAGAAAGGCATTGCCTGTCTCCAGAAAACATTTTTTTTTGCTACTGCAGCCAGAGGAAACATTGCTTGTGTGTGTGGCACAGAGCTTTCCTGACCAGGGGAACAATACTCCCTTGATTGCTTTTGATCCTAGTTAGCCCGTTTGGCAGCCAGCCCTGGGAGACAGCTCTCGGCCTTGTTTATCTGGCACTCCGCTGACCTGTTGTTAGCCAGCGCTCTATGTAATTCTCATTGTGGCCTCTTTTTTTTTTTTCTTAATACTAGGCTTTGCTTGATACTTTCTTTTTTTTTTCCCTTCTCTCTTCAGTTTACGATTAAGCCATTGGACAAAAAGATTGATGTCTTTAAGTTCAATTCATCAAAACTGCGTGTGAACAAGCTGGTGAGTAAGTTCACAGACAGTGATTTTTATTATCTGCAACTGATTTCCTGGGGAAGCTCCACTAGCAGAGTAAGACGACACTTTTGGGGTTCCTCTTTTTCAAATCGGGCCATAGTTCGAGGCAGCAAACTGGACTGCTGCACTCTAGGTTAAATCCAGTGTGGTATATGCAATTAAGTTGTAGCCTGCTTATAAGAAGAGGGCTTGCTTCTTCATGTAAATTCACCCCACTTCCATTGTTCTTCTTTTGGTTGCATCTGCCCAGTACTGTGGCAGAACTTGGTAGGTAAAACATTTTTTTTGTCTCCTAAAATCCTGTGTACCTCTCTGACCACCTTTTTGCTTCTCTGCTGAAATATTTCTCCTTGATCTGGGGTGATAGCAATTGTTGCTAGGCAAATGTTAACTAATTGGTTGGTCCACACTGGGCCTCTTTCAGGAGGCAAGCCTTGAGTCGGGATAAGTGGTTGCCCAAAGAGAGAGGTAGGTGACCTTGGCTCAGTTCTATTCATTATTTATAGCTTTTTTTTTTTTTTTTTTTTTACCTCATTGAAAACATTAAACACCCATCATAATTCAGTTGGGAAACCTCATAGTAAGATAGGGCCAGATTTACAAAATTGACTCCATCCACACAGCTCCCATTCAGGCATTAAAAAATGGCCTTATTTTCAGTGCTGCTCTCCATTCTTTGGGAACAGTGAGAGCTTCTGGGTGCTGATTTGCTTTTTGAAAATTTAACCCAGAAGCTATAATAACCACTGTGAAGCTGGTGAATACAATTAATGATGTTGTAAGCCAGGTTGTTCAACTGGTGGCCTGCAGGCCATGAGGGATTAATTTGCAGCCCCCAGGTTCCCACCCAGCTGCTCTTCCCCCAACAGCTCCAGCTGTAGTATCAACCAGGGTCTCCAGGCTCCCTCTCCCTCCTCGGCTTACAGTTATTGTCCCTGCCACAGGGAGCAGAGTAGTGTGACATGGTACAGCCTATAGGGCTGGGGGAACCTGGAATTGGGGGAGCCTATGTGGCATGGTGTGGCAGGGGAGGTGAGGATGAGGTTGGGGGCCCCCTTAGTATGCAGCATTCGTCTGCTTTGAAATTGAATGGCTCAGCTGTAAGCATTCTGCTGCTGCATGCAGGTGGATCTTGAACCCAAAAAGGCAGCAGTGTCCACTGAGTAAAGAACCAGAGTGAAATGTATAAGACTTATTTTACTGTTTGAATTACAAAAGCTCTGTGGTCATGAGGGACCTAGATCCAGAACAAAAATATTCTTTGTGCCCCTAAAGAGTTTACAGTCCAAGTTCTATTCCTTGGCAACTCATTCCACCTTCTTGTGTCTTGATCTTCCTTATCTTTGAAATGGGGATAATAATTTTGTAGGCCTGTGCAGATTTCATGCTTGAAAATGCTTTATAAGAGCTGGCTACTACAGCTCTACTTTAGGTGCCAGAAGTAAAAGCCACACCTTATGAGTATATGGTAATTTCCTTCCACTCCTCTTTTTTCTTTTTGACTGGGACAGATTCTTCAGCTGTGTATTGGAAATCATGACTTATTCATGAGAAGAAGAAAGGCAGACTCATTGGAAGTCCAGCAGATGAAAGCACAGGCCAGGGAAGAGAAAGCCAGGAAGCAGGTGAGATGCCTTACAATCCAGCCATCCCTTGAGCCAAAATTAGAAGTATAAACTTAGCAGGGAGAAGCAGATTGCAGGACATAAACAGCCAGCAGCAGGTTGAACTATCCAGGTTTAGGCTACACTTAATTTCTTGTTAAGTAGCCTGCTCTCTCACTACCAGTCATTCTGTATTTTGTTACATGAGTTGATGGCAGAATGGCTGCCGACTTGGCAGCCTACACGCTCAGGAATATAATAGGGAAGGGATAACCTGTGTGTACTGTAAATATGCGTTTATCCGCCCCTGATAATCCTGCTTCTGGGCTCTTTTGCTGGAAGGTTTAATGTCTTGGGGAAGTTGATCGTAATTAAGGCAGGGCCTGTGAGGGGAAGCTGTGCTTTGCCTTTGCTCTGTGCTCTCATTTTCTAATTAGATGGTGATGGAATGCACACCGACATTTTGGGGTGTGCAGCTTGCATGCTAATTTAGTCCTGGCCTCCTTTTATCCACTGCAGGTCAGCCTAAGCAGCAGGAACAGCACATCGCAGGCAGCAGCATGTAGCCAATGAGCATATATCAGCAAATTGGATTGTATGAATCATTGTTTTCTGCTCGTAGACCTTTTCTACTCATTGAAACCCACACAGCTAATCTTAGTGCTACTGCTTAGAATATAAATTTTCATTTCTGGGTAAGCCACTAGATAGCAGCAGCAACAGCTAAAGCAACCAGCTACACCAAGAGACGTCTAAGCTCAAAAGAGTATTAGATTAATGTACTTCACTTGGATCTGAGCATGTTCATTGAGGGTCACCACACAGTATTGTGGGGCTAGAACTGAGTGCTTTGACCAGCTTAGTGGTATGCTGTAGATGGCCTTAGAGAAGACTTGTGTCCAGATCTCTTGTCTGAATGGAGGAGAGCTGAGTGGGTGGGCTCCAGGGTATTGTGCATGTCTTCATCTTTTGAGAGGAAAAGCAACTTGCATCCAACAACCACCTCTTTGGCCATAAGAAACTGGCTTGAGCAGAATTAAAGGAGCCCCCTGCAGTTGTTCTTGGCATGGAGGATGAAGAGGGAACCTGGAACTTTCAGCATATGAGGGGAGTAGGTATTTGGAATTTAATGAGTTCCTTTTGGAAAGTGGAGGACCTCTCAATAAATTCAACAAAAGCTTGAGATCCTGTTGGCAACCTGGCGGGGGCCTGTAGTCTTGGGGGAAGCTACATGGGGTTGTGGCTACCTGGCACTGGATATGGGGCAACTAAACATTTATTGTAGACAATGAAAGGGACAGTGTTTTTGTAGGGCTGTGGAAAAGTATACACTGCACAAGAAATGCCATGGATCCTGTGGTGATGTGCTGCCCTGTCTTGATTTAATCCCCATGTTCCACCTCAGTCCTCAAGCTCTGGAATTGTTAACTAGCTCTGGGCAGCTCTGTAACATCAGGGGCCTATGAGTGCCTATGATACAGCTTGTGATAAGTCATAAATGATGAGGAGCATCTTTAACAGACAGAAGCAGCAGTCCTGTTGCAATGAATAGCATGCTTTCAGAGCACAGCCTGTGGCCGAGGACCAGGAAAGTGTCTTGCCACGCTTTTTTCCTTTTATTAAACTCTGCATGTCCTATGAATAATGCAGCGATCCTTGAATGTAATCTAGACGTTTATAATGGATCTATTGCTGTGGTATGTGGCTAACAGAAACTGGCATACTAACTGCCTTTGTGGGTCCCCTTCACCACTTGGCCTGAGTTTGCATAGTATGCTGCTGCTGTTTTAAACAGCCAGTATCAGAGAACTGCCTTTTCACTCCACACTCTTCTGGGTTTCAGGTGCAGGACATTCTGGTAGGTTTTGTTGCACTGGAGAGAGTATCGTGGCTTTTTGTTGACAGCATTAGAGGTAGCAGCTTGCCTTGTATAGGAGTTGGAATGTGGGACATTGTACTCCTTTCTGGCTTCCACGGTGAATGAATGCAAAGGGGAAGGAACTGTTAGTGCGCTAGGCTAGATCTGTTGTGCTGGTCTGAAAATAACTGCATATTCTTTCATATTCAGGATTACTCAGTCCTGCATTCTAACCACTGAGCAGTCCTTCCTTCCTGTCCTGTGAGATGGCTCTATACTTAAGTGATGCATCAAACTTTTGTTACTCTGATATATGTGGCTTTTCCCTTCTCTGACCCTTGTCCGTAGATGGAACGACAGCGTCTGGCCCGGGAGAAGCAGATGAGGGAAGAGGCAGAGCGAACAAGGGATGAGTTAGAGAGGAGGCTTTTGCAGCTAAAAGAAGAGGCCACAATGGCCAATGAGGCTCTGGTAAGTCTGTGGGGAACCTTTCCCAGGCACTGCAGCCATTCTTGATCTCTGCTGCTGAAATGTTCTAGGGGACATGCAGTAAGCACCTTGAGGTTGTGATCAAAGTGGATAGTGATCAGGGGGGCAGATAGGCTGGTCAGATGGGTATGAAGTAAGAGCTCTGGAGGAGGGTTGATTCCTGCTGTATCAGGATCTCCAAGGAAGTTTGATTAGAGATATAGATGCTAATATTTTTTGGGTTTTGGGAGCTAGTATGCAAAGGCCAGGGCACTGCAGACTACTGTGTAAGTGGGGAGTTCAGTTTAACTCTGACTCAAATGTAATTGGTGGGGGAGGCAGCTCAGTTTCTGCAACTGGATCTTATGTACATTGTGGTGGAGGTCCTGTACATACTGACAGAGATGTGCATTACTTCTCAGATGAGATCTGAAGAGACAGCGGATTTGCTGGCTGAAAAAGCCCAGATCACAGAAGAGGAGGCCAAGCTCCTGGCTCAGAAAGCAGCTGAGGCAGAACAGGAGATGCAGCGAATCAAAGCCACAGCCATCCGGACAGAAGAGGAGAAACGCTTGATGGAACAGAAGGTGCTGGAAGCAGAGATGTTGGCCCTGAAAATGGCAGAAGAATCAGAGAGAAGGTCAGAAGGAAGAACCCTGCACCTGCTTTGGTGCTTCGTTTTCCAAGTCTCTCAGTGAGCTAGCCAAGACAGTTTACTCAGATATCACCACTGCATAGACCTTCCAGATGGTTGACTGTGAGCCCCTGGCATCCCCTGCGCATGCAATGGCTTATGGCCCCAGCTGGTTCCTCCCTTTATGGAACTGCTTGCCATGATTAGCTAGTCACTGCATGGTAAACTGATGCTACTATACGTAGAGAGAGATGCAGATAGAGATATTACAGAGATAGAGTATAGCTATCCCTGTATTTTTTTTTTTTCTCTTTCTGGTGCTTGCTGCTTCCCTGTGTTCTTATTGGGAGGAAAGAAATACTATGCAGAGTGACTAGAAAATGGGTCCTCAACTAATAGCTTTGGGAATGGGTGGAGTATTTTGTACCTGGAAGACATTGTTCCTTCTAAACTGTGCAAGTCTCTTTCCCCGAATCATCTTGGAGCAAACACTACATAAACATCAACAACTGTTGGCTTGTGCTCTCTGGCAACCCTACAACTCCTTGACAAACGCCCTCTATAGTTTCCAAATCTTTAATTAACAATATTTAATTTTGCTTTTAGCTACCAAATTCAATTCCTTATTCTTCATCTGGCCTCTGTATGTTGCACTCCCAGACTTCTTATTGTCCTGACAAGTCACAGAGCTTCTGTTGCATGTTAGGCTTTAAAGGACAACAAAAAGTTCTTCTATAGGTACATAAGGAGCAAGAAAAAAAATCAAGCACCACTGTGGGACCCCTACAGAATGAGGGGGCAGCCCGCAGTTGATCCCCATGAAAAGGTAGAGCTCCTAACTGCTTGCTTCACATCGGTGTTCCTGAAATCAGACAGGAGCTGTTCACCTCTCCAGAGGCCCAGGGAATATGGGGAAGACAACAACCCACATAAAATCAGTTCTCAACAGGTGAGGGTACTCTTAGATCATCTGGATGTATTCAAGTCTTCTGGGCCAGATGACCTGCATCCAAGAGTCATGAAAGAACTGGCTGAGCTCATAGCAGAGCCTCTGGCAAAGCTGTTCAAAGAGTTGTGGAACTCGGGAGTGGTCCCAAATGACTGAAAGAAAGCTAACGTGATACCCATCCTTAAAAAAGGAAAAAAGGATGATCCTGCAAACTACAGACTGGGCAGTCTAACCTTGGTCCTGGGAGCAATCTTTGAAAAAATTGTCCAAGGAGGCCATCAACCACAAGCTTGTAATTGGTGGGGTGTTAAGAAGCAACAAGCAGGGATTTGTCAAGGGCAGGTCATGCCTAACAAACCTGGTGTCCTTTTATGACTAGCTAACTAATTAGCGGGACAAAGGGCATGAGGGTGACATCATTTACCTAGACTTCAGCAAGGCCTTTGATGCCATTTCCCATGAGATCCTGTCAATTAAGCTGGAGGGTACTGCCCTAAACCAGTCTACAGTGAGGTGGGTTGGCAACTGACTCAGAGGTTGATCCCAGAGAGTTGTAATTGATGGGATGGCTTCATCCTGGAGGGCCATCTCCAGTGGTGTTCCCCAGGGATCAGTGCTTGGGCCCGTGCTCTTCAACATCTTTATCAATGCCTTGGATGAAGGGGTAGAAAGCTCGGTGGTTAAGTTTGCGGACTACACCAAGCTGTGGGGAAATGTGGACACATCCGAGTAAGGATCCAAGATGACCTTGACAGATTGGTCCTATGGGCTGAACGCAGTCAGATGAGGTTCAGTAGAGACAAGTGCCGGCTTCTTCATCCAGGTAGGAGGAACCTTCACCATATCTATATGATGGATAGTGGTCCTCTGTCTGGCACTATATCTGAGAGGGACCTTGGGGTGACAGTTGAGCAGAAGATGAATATGAGCCAACCGTGTGATGAAGTTGCCAGCAGGGCAAATAGGACTCTGGTGTGTATCAGCTGATGTGGTGCGAACAGATTCAGAGAAGTGCTTCTCCCCCTCTATTTGGTGAGGCCACAGCTGGAGTACTGTGTCCAGTTCTGTGCACCACACTTTAGGAAGGATGTTGATAAACTTCAGAGGTTGTAGAGAAGGGCCACTCGGATGATCAGGGGCCTGGAGGATGGGCCCTTTGAAGAGATTCCAGGTACTGGAGCAAGAGAAGACTGAGGTGACTTGATAGCTGCCCACAAGTATGTCAAGGATGAACACCAAGATCTAGGGGAGCAGCTCTTCAATAGAGCACTTCCAGGGAGGACAAGGACCAACAGGCACAAACTAATTGAGGGAAGATTTAAGTTAGACGTTAGGAAAACCTTCTTTTCCGTAAGGGTGTCTAGAATCTGGAACACACTCCCAGCAGAGGTGGTGTAGTCTCCATCCTTGGAGTGTTCAAGAGGAGGCTGGACAGGCACCTCATTGAGCATGTTTGAGCGCAATAACCCCCTATCCATGGCAGGGAACCAGGCTTGATGATCTTACAGGTCCCTTCTACTCCTGTGATTCTGCCCTTGGTGCCAGAGTTTGTCATGCATTAAATTTCATGTTTCTAGCTTTAAGATGCTAGAGTTCCTGTTGTACAGTGCATTCATTAGTGGGTGGATTAAAAATAGCAGCTTCCTTGCTATAGGAATGCAATAGGTTTCAGATTTCACTTGCTCAGGAACTGTCCCTAATCCTTTCTCTACCTTGATCTTCCTGTAAACTTTGATTCAGCAAAGTAGGCTTTCATCTCTCCAACCTCTCCTCCCGATCTTTCCCTTTGCTTTCCACCCAGGGCATATCCTCAGGAGCTGTGAGCATCCAGGGGAAATGCTATAGTAAAACCCCAGGGCTCTGAGATTAGTGTGAAGGGCCATATACTTGAGTATTTTCTGTATAGAGTACATTTAATTCTTGCAGCTCTTAGTAGATGGTTAATATTCAGAAGACAAGCAGGAGCTTCAGTCTGCTCTCCTTCAATTTTTGATTGTTCATTGTTGTTCCCAAGTTGCTCTTTCTACTCTAACCAGCTTGACCTGCTCCTTCAAGTGTTAGTCTCTTTGCAAAGGTTGGCATAATGCCTATATACGCACTTCCTGATTTTAACCTTGCCATCTCTGGAATCTTTACCTGGGGTATCTGGCTATAAACTGATATAAAAGACCCTAGTAGATCATCTAGTTGGTCTCTCATGTACAGTAGCCAGCGCAGGTTTGTTTCTGTCATGTTTTGTTCAGTCTGGTTCGAAAGTTTCAAGTGCTCTAGTTCCCACCATTTTCCTTGTACAGTCTATTCCATAATTTGACAAGTCTCATTGCCAGAGAAATATCAATTCTCCCTACATCTAGACTTTGTGCTTCATTGCCTTTCTTCCAGCTTTTAACGTGCTCTATTCTTCCCTGCTCAACTTTGATCTGGTATTTGTCATTATTGCTGCTCCTGTATCTAGGGCAAAGGAGGCTGATCAGCTAAAACAGGACCTTCAGGAAGCCCGTGAGTCAGAGCGGAGAGCAAAGCAAAAACTCTTGGAGATCACCAGCAAGTCATCCTACACAGTAAGTGATCTATATTATAGTTCTATTGCTCCCTTCCCCTGCTGCTACATGAGAGGGCACAAAGGTCCCTTTGTGGAGTGACATGAGTCGGGTTATTCGGTTGCGCAGGAATGGTAATTGCCAGCAATTTCCTGTGCTGGCCGACAGAATCCTGGGCTCCTTTGCTAGCAGAGAGGAGATGGCTTCATTTTGCCTCCTACTTACCCTGTTTCATAATCAAAGAACAAGGAAGTTCCCCAGTTAAAGTAAAGGCAGCAGGCTTTAAGCTAATGAAAAGCGGTGCTTTGCTAGCCTGTAGTGCTCGCTGACATAAGGTAGTATTTGTGGCTGAGGGCTTAGTAGCAGCATTCAGAATAGGATTAAAATACTTATTCATATAAGAACATCCTTCATTTCGTTAGATAGGATAAAAATTGCTCAAAACCTGTAAACTCATGCTTCAGGGCATAAACCAACTGCTGACTACCTGGGTTCAGGAAGTAACTTCCTTTGGGGAGGGATGATTATGTAATTGCCCAGGAAGAGGTTTTCACACCTTCCATTGAAACATCCTGTGTTGGTGGCTCTGGGAGACTGAATTCTAGACCAAATGACCACTACTCTGATTTGATCTGGCAATTCCCTTTTTCCTGTTTTTCCTTTATAATGCAATAAATCACATTAGGAACTGCTTTGCTATCAAATATTTTCAGCCTCAGCAGCTTACACTTTCTGGGCTTCCCATACTGATGTTTGTCTTGGAGGGGGATGGGTTGTCTTCCTGAATAAACTCGCGGGTTGCATCCAAAAGAGAATAGTTATTAACCCTTTCCCCATTGCAGGTTTTTTTCAAACCTCCCTCCCTTCGCATAAGTGTTCAAACAGGTAGTAGAAAGAGTTTGAGGTACATCACTTTTCATCCAGGTTCTCCAAAGCTTCCTGAAAATGTTCAGAAGCTTTTAAGAAACTGCAGAGATGAAATAAGTCAGACACTTCCAGCCTGAGGGCCCCAAGTTGAACGCTCACTGCCTCTGTGCTTTATAAGCTGCCTTTTGGAATGCTCCTAGCTTTACTACCCCATGGATCAACAGGCTGCTGAAGGTCCACTAGCTCTCTAATGATGGCTTTATTGTACCCAAAGGGTGGCAGATCCTTGCTTGAAAGCCTAAGGGCCATATCAGTCAAGCGAAGAGTTTTATATCTCTAGGCTCCCTTAGGCTGGTGGGTCCATCCTTCGTTAAACCCACAGGAAAGTGACTAGCAAGCTTTCTTCTCCTGCCCCATCCTCTGTCTTGCTCTGTGCTAATCAGTAGCCAGCATTGATATATTCTTGCCTCTAGAACTGAAATATGATTAAAGGGAATATTGCAGGACAGAATCAAGATGGGTTCCACCCCTCCAGCCGTATCGATCCTGGAGGTATTCCATGTAGAACTTCTGCTTCTGCCATACATTTTGTTGCACCCTCTCCTTTTAAAGGGATGTGAGCTCTTCACAGCAAAGCTCCCAGTACGGGGAAGAAAAAAGGTGTCTTTCTCTCCTTTTTTTTTTTTTTTTTCTACTACTAGTTACATTTTTAGCTGCCCCCTGTAGGTTGCCACTCGGATTAACTCGATAAGTACCTATACATCACATGTGCTCAAAGGTTGCTATTTACCGTGATGGCAAATGTCAGTAGTATGCAAGTGTGGCCACTGTAGTTGCATAAGTAGAGCACTGCTTAGTGTGCTGCATATTTCTGAAGTGCTCTTCTCCTCATCTGTTGTTATGCCTGTCTTTTTTTCTTCCCATGTGGTTTGTCTTGCTCTGCTCTGTGTTAGGGGGCAGTCAAGTGAAAATACTGAAATCCAGTACTTGCACAGTGTTTGAGAGGTGGCTTATAGGTAAGCATCCCTTCCCTGCTAGCACGCAGAGGGACCATGAACAATTGGAGAAGGTGAATAAGAATGTAGTGACGTAGAGGAGATGGGTTTCTAAAGCTACTGCATCTTCATGTTAGGAGGCTTATGCCCCTTAGGTAAATATCAGCTCTGCCTAATATACTGTATGGTATCTGGACCTCTCCCTGCCTTTACTAGGCTATAACTCCTAAATATGTGCTTTCCTGTTTTGTCCCTGTAGTTAGGTTATATGGTCTCTCAGCAATTGGAGCGAGTGGGATCCTTTTACTAGGCTGCCAAGGGAGGAAAGTGAGAGAGACATGGAAGAGCAGAAGTAGCTAAAGCTGCCAAAAGGACAAGTGATCATTAATAGTTTTGTGACGTTCCCATCTCTGACTGGCTGTTGATGTTCTTTACAGAGCTTTCTAAAGTGTCCTTGCAGCTCTTGGAGTCCATGGCCAGCTGGCTTTTTTTTTTTTATTACTAGCCATTGGCATATGCAGCACAAAGGGAATATGAATTTAAGTCTCTGGCCAGCAGGGATACAATTGCTTTGTGCCATTCTTTATTGATGCAGTTGGCAGTGTCTGGCTCCAGAGCGAGTCTCATCCAATTCCCATTTGCTGGCAGAGTGCAAGAGGAGTAAAAGGAGGGGAAGAATTCTCATCACTCTCAGGAGGACTTGGCAGACCCTTCACAGATGTCCTCTTTCTTTCCATACCAGTCTCTTTATCCCTGGTCTTCAGCAGCTGCCTCCACCCCAACTCCCTGCCTGGTTATTTTTCCTAAACCCATAGGGAAGAACATGATGATGATAGTGACAAAAAATTGGAATGATGATTTAGAGAACAGAGCTCCTGAAGCTCCTCTTAAAGGGTGCCTGTATATAAGTGCGGAGGCTGCTTCGATGCGCTGTAATTACAGCATGTCAGAGCAGACTCAATTTAATAGAGTCTGCTGGAATGTGGTAATTGCTGTACTCCAGCAACCTCCTGTGTCTCGTGTATCAGCGTCCTCGCACTTGAAAATGGCGGCAGATTGCTTGAAATAAAGCTTGTTGAATAAGCTTTAGTTCAAGCTGCCATTTTTAAGCATAGGGACACTGATACATGAGTCACTGCAACACTTTTTAATTAAAGCAGCTGGTAGCTGCTCTAGTTGAAGTGCTGCCCTCCCCCACCCCCAGATCATGTGTAAAAGTGCCCAAAGTCTGTAAACATTTGAAATCTTGTAAATTCTCTAGAATGATTTAAGGCCAGAAGGATGCAGCACACGGGCTGGGGGACTTCGCACTGGGTAAAATTGTTAAAGCGTCTTAGTGATTTAAGGTGGGTTTTTTTGTTTGTTTGTTCGTTTGTTATTTTGTCCCTACTTTACCTCCACACTGTGGATTTTAAACTGGGCCCGTGGATGTCCCTGTTCATGGTCCCAAAGCAATATTGACTTTGCTGTTTGAGCAGTGCAGCCATGAAATAAGCTGTGCCCTGAAGAAAAGCAGGAGGGGGAACTAGTGCATATACTGTGTGCAGAGTGCCAAACTTAACGTAACCCTCTGGCCAGACCAAGCTTTAGTTGCTTCATTCTTGATTACTTCTAATTGTACAAATGTTCATATTTCAGCTCCAGGTGTAGAATTTTATAACCCTTTGTGGACTTAAACAGTGGCTATGCACATGTGTACCTGCCCAGCCAGTGCTTCCATACTGCGCGTGCAGATGTACACTTCCCATTGCAGGGGTAATCAAATTGTGACCTGTGTATAAGTGCCAAAAAGGCTAAGTCGCTTGGTCAGTACTATTTATTCCATGGAGGATGTTTTTACAAGAGATGTTTACTGCACAGTTGATGAATTAACTGTGCAATAAACATCTCGGCATCTACATGGGGGGGCCCCTATTAGGTTGGAGTAAATTAATTTACTTTGCAGTGGGAAAGTACTTGTAAATATAAGTACTGTCCTGCTGTGGAGTAAAAAACTCTGTAGTAGTACATATGTAGATGCTGCCCCAGCTCACTGGGGTGCTTCAGTGCAGGGGCTGCTTGCTGGCTAGCCTTGCATTGAAATGTCCTTGTGCCCCAGCCAGCCCCTCTGCAGCACACTGAGCTGGGGGGGGGGGGGGGGCAGGGGAAGCAGTTCTAGACTGGCAGGCTGACCGCTCCTGGAGCTTCCTGCCAGCCAGGGCTGCTCCAACCTGGCTCAACATACTGCAGTCCCAGGTGCATGTGCAAATGACAATGAACTCTAGAGTTTATTGTTCCCATGCACACGTTCAAATGGCATGCATGAGAGCAATAAACTTATTGCTTCACATTAATGGCACGTGTAGAGCACCCAGAGGGAAATATAATTCTGTCCCAGATCTGCAGAACAAGGGAAATACTGACTCCTCACATTCATTGATTCCAGGACAAGTCTCTGCCACCCATGAATTCCATGCATGTGGTGAGGGAAGGACTACTATATGGAGTAAAAATGTCACTTATTTCATTTCTGACTGCTGTTGCCAAATAGGGAGAGAGTGCAATTGTAGGTTCATTTCAAATCTTAGAAGTAAGGGAGGGAAACTAACAACCAAGGATAGCTTCCTAATCGGTGAAGTGCACAGACATCCCAGCCCTCAGTCCCAGACTCAGTCCTCTTCTTGACCTTACTGATAGTTGTCCAATCTTTAAACAAGCTTAGCCACGAAGCCCAAGACCTTTGCTCTGATCTTCAGGCCAAAGTAGGGTAGATCTTAAAGTAACAAATAGTGTATTGCAGGAATTACTGGTGCTGATACAGTGCATGATGCTCTTCAGTAAACTAATTCCTTGGCCTATGGCTAGAGGGCACAGTTTGTTGCTTGAATTGATGTCTTTCAGATAAGGCTTAAAACTGAGATCTTGGCTGTTTGTGGCCAGTGAGGATACTGTGTAACTATGCTTTCGGCAGGATGTTAAGTCAAAGGTCCTGACCAATTTCTCACTTCATTCTACCAACTTATTTCCTTTGCATGTAGGATTTTTTCTTTCTTAGTGTTTTGTATTGACATAATTCATTTCCTTTCTTTAACTATAGTGTGGCTTTTACCATTAAATACCTGCCAAGATTCTCCCAAGAGGTAGCTACATTTAAACAGAATCTGTAGTGACAGCTATAATATGTCAATAACATTGTCTAACTCTTGTGTAGCAGTTTTCATCAGTAGATATCAAAGGTCAGATTCATGATCCCCATTTTACAGATGGAGGAAAGGGAGGCACAGAGGTGGCTTGTCTTAAGTCAGCCACCTGGCCAGTGACAGCTGGGAATAGTCCCCTAAGTTCCAGGGCAGTTCTCTAAGCACTAAACTGCACCAGCTTTTTCTAGTACTAAAAGCATTTGGAGAATCTCTCAGCGTAAAGGGTGCTATCATCAAAGTAGCTGTATGGCGTCATTTTGACAGTGGAGCAGGCTGGGTTTTGTGGATGACCTTAAGGAATGTGAAGGGTACCTTATCTGAACCCACTCCTTAACCCTGACAACAGCAGTGGAGACACTTTTTTGCTCACTTCTGTTGGAGCCAGCACAGCATCCTGCAAAAGGGATACGAAGTACTAGCATATGACCTGAATTACTCATACAGTCAGCGAGCTAGCTCTTCACTGAAGTACCATTAAGTAGCTTCTTGCATTATGGGGTCAGCAGTTGCTTTTTCTCTCTTATTGTGCCCTTTTGTTACTAAATGTTTGCGGGCAACAGCAATTGCACGTCCAAAGATGATTAATTTGTACTCTGTCTTTAGCAGCCGATGAACTCGAGCACGACAACACTTCCTGCTGATCTGCCAAGTTTCATCAGTGAGAGTCTGTCCTTTGACTTCAAGGATACTGATATGAAGAGACTTTCCATGGAAATAGAAAAAGAGAAGTATGTCGTATGCTTCCATTGCCTATGTGCATGTGTCGCATTCAGTCCTGATATAGCATACATGCAGTTAATGGAGTTTCACCAAGGGTGAATTTGGCTTGTTCTGAAAATGTCTTTCACGTTGGTACCAGTGTAAGGCAAAAGAACAGGAAGCTCTTTGCTAGGTTCTGCTATTAATTGTCTCTGAAGAATGTGGTATACCTGTTAAGAAACCTGTCCTTTGTCTCCTAGAATAGCATCCTGAGTGTGTTGAGACCAAGAGTTCAACAGGATTCAGAACCAGTTTGACCTTAATCTGCCTAATGAAAATAATCAATTGCACCAAAAAACAGAAGGGATGTGTTCTCATTTGCTGTGGGCGTAAGCCCAACTGCAAACTTCCTGGGGTTTTAATGCAACTTCTAGGGTCCAGTAAACTGCAGGAATGTGCATGGTCTTTGGGTACTGGGATGCATTTGCCTCGCGCTGCAATGCAGCCCAAGATGTTTTAGTGTCATTGCTTGGATCTTAGTACTCAATTACAAGAGTAGTGGCTGATTTGTTGTGAACATGAAGTAGGTACTCTACAATGAAAAGTAGTTAAGACTAAGTTTCAAGAGTGACTAATTCTTGGTGCCTTAATTTTGGGGGAACTTGACACTTCTAAAGGGACCCAGTTTTAAGGCCATGCTGACTCCCTATCATTTAAAATCAGGGATCCTTTAAGATGTGTCAGATTGGATGTCTCAATTTGAGGATACTCAAATTCATTAGTCACCCTTATCCTGTGTCATAGTGCACCTCCTAATGGAAATGGGAAGGGTTATATCTTCTGGAAATGCTGAGTTGGCTTTCTCTCATACCTGTGTGACATGATCTTGCTCTTGGATTGGATACCTGGCTCTTATTTTTAATAGTGAACAAACTGTTGCTCAGTGGTGTTCATTCTAGAAGGCATGCAAGTGTTACCCATTTTATACTCTGTAAATGATGAAATCCTAACCTATCTTAGAAGTTCCTTATTGGCTGTCTTTACCACAAACCTTGTGCAGATGCACAAATGTTTACCACAAGGCTGTTTTGTGTGTGACAGGGTGGAGTACATGGAGAAGAGCAAGCATCTGCAGGAGCAGCTGAATGAGCTGAAGACAGAGATTGAGGCATTGAAGCTAAAAGAGAGAGAGACAGCTTTGGATATATTGCACAGTGAGAATGCCGACCGAGGCAACAGCAAGCACAACACCATTAAAAAGGTACCCGAGTTCCCCAGCTCTAGCCTCAGCTCACTGAGTCATTTTAAGAAAAACAGGGCTTCAGCTTTGCTCAATGTGTCTTCATAAAAATGAGATGCAGGCTTCCTTCCTAAATCCTGGCTTGGAACTAAGCAGTCAAGAAAACCATTTGCTGTAGCATTAGGCAGTTTCAGGCTGTGTGTCTTTTAGCCTTGCAGCTCAGAGAGCCAGAAAGAACCATGGGGTCTGTCCATATCTGCCAGCTTTACCAGCAAGTTCCATTTTAAATTCATAGCAATCGAATCCATGCTATGAAAAGAGACGACATACTGCTAAGGCTTGAAGGCTTCCTTAAGTCTTAATCAAAACAATATAAAGAGATAATTATATAGGGCATCCTGCCCAAATAACTCCAGGTGTGGAAGGAATCACAGCAGTGAACAATAACAATAAATGGAGGCATATCCCAATTAAATAGCACCCCCATGATAAACAAATTTAAGTCTTGAGCTTTGGTGCATAGCAAATGGAAGAGCATTCCTGAATTGGGTGTGCAAGGTGGAGAAGGATTGTCTTTGGCTCTTTAATCCTTCCTAACTAACTTATCATTGCAAGGCGTACAGGGATAGGTGGCTTCCTCAAATAGGTTGATCTTAAGCTTTGCAATGCTTTAAGTAGTCAGATCTTTTGTACACATGGTATAAAAGGTTTGCTCATTTTTCCTTCTTTCAAATTGTCACCTGGGTCCAAGAGCCCCCTGTGTGTAGTAACGCTTTCTGAATGAGCATCAGCCAAAGGATTTAATGTGACATTATGTATTAGGAAGACAGTAATTGTGAAAGGCTCTGATAAAATTGATCTTTTTGTTTTTTAACTGTTCTTTTTTTTTCATTGCTCCAATACTCAGTCCTTGCAACTAGACACATTTTTAATAAGGGATCGGTCAGTGAAAAGATACATAATTGGACATTCAAGCATGTGAAGGAGCTTTTGAGCCTGCCTTTCTTATAGTCTCTTTGCCTCTGAAAGTTTGGAAGTCAGAAGACGTGTTGCAGGGGCTATTATATAAAGGGATATCATTGATGATAAAAATAAACAGAATTAAATTAAACAAATTAAAACTAAATCCTTTCTTGCATTTCTAATCCTCACCCCAAGAGTATTGGAAATGAAGGCACTTTAGAGTTTTCATTTACTTTGATTTTCACCACTGGCAGTTTATTTTACTTTTTGTATCTCATTGAATTGGGACAGTAAAATCAACTTAGTCGGTTTCACTTTCCACTTTTCCTGTACCAGCCTTAAGCTGTTTGGGTTCCTGTATCTAGCAAGCCAGAAAACCTTTCTGGCTGCATTATATTTTGTTGAAGTTCTTTGAAGCCTGCACTGCTGGTGAGTCCCCTTTTTTCAAATGGAAAATGGCAAATTTTACCTTTGTAAATAAATCTCCAAAGCTGCTGGCAGAGGCAGAGAGTTGATTGTCCCATTTGTCTCACTCAAAGGTGGCTAGGCAGTCATTTAGATGTCTGCCAGTGAATCATCATTGTAATCAGGGCTGTCTGGGTTGCCCTTTGTTCACTACCTGAATCTTGGGTCTTCTCCACTTCACTTCTGAAATCTCTTCTGAAGGGGCCTTGAAAGCATAGCTCCCGCATCTCAGCTGGTGGATCGAAGGCTTTGTTTTGTTTTGTTTAAGTACTCTATTAGCAAGACAAATGAAAATAAGCTTTCAGACCACCCCCGTGCCCTTGGGACCAGAACAGGTTTAGTTTTTACCATTAGGGTAGACCATCCAGGCATCTGAAAGGGAAACTAACTCAACTTTTTTCCCTTGGTTAAATGATACCCACCCTCTGCTTCCCCTGGAAACTGTGCTGACCTCTAGCAGTAGGGACTGTTATGTAGATCGCACAAATGCCTTAGCATTGTTCATATTACAGAGGATTTTTTGTTTGTTTGTTTGTTTTCTTGTTCACTTTATTTCACTGGTATAGCCTCAAGCCCAGGGCAGAAGACCTATCTGCATTTGAGACTGCAAAGTAGGTTATTCTAAGGTACTCTGCGTGTGGTGGTGGGATCACCGTCTGTGATACTAACCCGTGCATGAGCTTGCCTGTGAAATATGCTACTGTAGCCAGTTCTCAGTGTGGCATCCCCTAAAGTGCACTGTAAACCTGAAGCACGCCAACAGTGTACTTTGCAAGTGTGAGATCTAGTGTCATGTTGGCTGAAGTGCAGCACGCCAGCCCTCCCTTGGTATATCTGGAGAGCATGTCATAGACAACAGAAAAGCCCTGTGTCATCCTCTGTCTGTGGGGTTCACAGCTTCTGTCCATTCACTTCTGCCCAGAGTCCTTTTATTCTGGTAATGTCCTCCTTGGTGGAAGCTGAAGTGGGACCATAAATGAGGTGTTGGAGTAGATGCTTAAATGTGGCATACATGCACACTACCACTGTGCTGCATGTGGTGAGAAACCAACCAGAGAAATGGATGTCTAATGCATTGTACAGGCAAAAGTTCTTTCCCCTTGATTTGCATCTGATGAAAATTCATGAGTTAATCTTAATCTTCCTCTGGCTGTTGCTACTTGTGCTTTTAAAATCGCCCTGAGGCCTTGAGAAGCCACACCCCTGTCTTGGAGTAGAGTAGCAGGTGCACACAGAATCGGCATATCTGCTGCTTGGTCAAGAGAAGTATCTAACTGATAGAAAGAACACAATTGAAAAGAGCCAGTATGAGGAAGCATCAGTCATGAAGCAGCACAGCTAAGACTATTCCTGTGAGAGTAACTCATAAATAGAATTGTTTGCTGTACTTGCTACCCAGGGACCAGCATTCTTTGTTTTAGGTGTCCCGTGCTTCTTGGCTGTCTGCAGTTGTGGAGTATCTTGGAAATTGAAGCTGAAAAGGATTTATTTGGTTCCTTGTCCAGACCCTGGGGGTGAAATTATTCCCCACAGTACCTGCCCCTGGGCATTAACTAGTTAATTTTAAATGACTTTAAGAGTGGCACATCTGCCACCTCCCTTGGGAAAGCTTGAGTGTTAGCTGAGCAGATCATATTGCCTCTAATTCTATGCAACACCTAGATCAGGGATAGGCAACCCCTGGCACATGTGCCAATTAGTGGCACGTGGAGACATTTTCCTTGGCAAGCCTAGAGGTGTGTGAGGAAATTTGCTTTAAAAACATTTTCTTTTCTTAAGTTGTTGCTCCCGGGTCTCTGGAGCAGCCACAAGTCCCAATGCCACAGCAGGCACTGTGGGTGGAGTCAGGAGAATACAGGCAGGGATGCTGTCTTCATCCTGCTGACCTTGCCCCCTTTCCCCAGACTACAGCGTCCAGCCTGGTCCAGGCCCTGGAGGGGAGCTGTGGGTGGGCAAGGCTGGGGACCAGACAGGCACTGTGGAGGGCCATTGTGCTTGGAGGCTCCTGGCTGGCCCAGCCCCAAGGGCTGCCCATGGGGCTGTTCCTAGGGCCTGGGTAGCTCCTGCATCTGGGCCCTTGAATCAGGGGTGGCTCTGCCCTGCTCACACTGTACCCAGCATGCAGGGAAGCCTGGAGCCGGAAGCCCCCTGAGACTGGTGTCCTACCCAGGCCAGGAGGCATCCCCTCGTGGGCAGGATGGCCCTGGCCCTGGCCCATCCCCATGGAGCTGTGGGGGTTGGGCCAGGCTCCACCTCAGGTGCTGTTGGGTGCCCCTGCCTGACTGCCCATGGCTTGAGTCTGAGCAACCCCAGGGCAGCCTGCACTTCACATCCAGCCTTCTCTTTCTCCTCCAGCTGCTGCCTTCCCAAAGGCCCAGCCAGGCTGGCCTGCCTGTGGTGCCTCCCTCTGCACCTGCTTCTCCCTGCACTGCCCAGACCCTGCCCTGAGTGCTCAGCCCAGGACTCAGCATCCCGGTGCTGCCCCCGCCTGGGTGGGATGGGGTGTCTGTCTGCCTGAGCCCTGGCTGGGCCCTCCTTCCCAGCCCTGGTCCTGGGCTTCTCCCAGTTGGGGGCTGTCAGGGAGGCCTGAGTCCCCCAGCCCTGGTGGCTGCTGCTTGGATGTCGCTGCCTCCTCCACTGGACACTGCTCTGGACCAGCAGGCCTGAGCCACAGCTAGTAGCAGTGGGAGACATGGGTGGCAAGGGACACACCCTCGTTCTTTTTTTCCTTTTCTCTTTCTTTCTCTCTATTCTTTTCTTTTCTTTCTTCTTTTGTCTCTTTCCTTTTTTCTTCTTTCTCTTCTCTTTCTCTCCTGTCTTGTTTCTGTTTTTCTCTCTTTTTTCTTTCCCTCTTGCTCCTCTTCTTTTTTCTCTTCTTTCTTTTTCTTTCTTTCCCTCTCTCTTCTCATCTCCTTTTTTCTCCCCTCTTTTTCTCTTCTCTTTTTTTCTCTCTCCTATTTCTTCTTTTTCTCTCCTTTCTTTCTCTTTTTATCCCCCCCCCCCTCCTCATCACAACATGCTTAACAAAAAAAGAATACACAGGAACAAAGGTAGTATATGAAGTTTTATTTATTGACACCAGATTTAGAATTTTTAGAAAACCTGGTATTTACTGTAAAAAACCAAAACAAAAACCCTCCCCCAAAAAAGCAACATTTATGATTATTAACTATATTAAGATGCAGTGTATCCTGCTATGTACCCCCTGCTCTGGTTTTATTTTTCTGGCATGCTGGCACTCCAGCACCTTACAAGGTAGACATTGTAGTTTTTCCTGTACTCCGGCCAAAAATGTTGCCTACCCCTGCCTGACCTAGATTTCAAGGTTAGTATTACACAGGCCAGCATGGCCAGTGTAAAAGTCTGGACAGTGAGATGGCAAATCTTTTTTTAATTGTTGTAGTCTCTAGGGTCCAAAATCTGCTCTGTCCCAGGTGCACACACCATTGCTATTGATAGGAGCATAATGTGGTGTTTGGAGTATCAACTAATGCTGGCACCTGTCAGAATTCTCTTTTCGGTCTTTGATCCCTTTGCTGCTGTGCTCTTTCCCTAACCCCCTCTCCCTGAGCACTCTAGTGCTCTTAACACCATATCTGTGGCCTACAAAGATGTGCTTTCCTGTAAAGATTTAGATTCTCGCATTGGCCTCAGTTTGTAGCTGGCATGTGTGCAAGTGAGAGTTTCATGTGCCTTTTTTGTGAAGTTCATTTTTATACCTTGCACAGCTTCAAGAGTAGTATCTCTTTGCTTTCTCTATGGCTGTGGTCAATGGCCCCTGATCTCATACAGCAGAGGGCTACAGCAAATCCTGAACATATCATTGGAAGAAGTTGTGTTACTGTGTGTCATGCTAGGAGCCTCTTAGATGCAAGTGGAAAACCAAAGTCATTTTGAAATGAAGTTCTGTGTGACATGATAGGGATCATGCACCTTAAACACACCTAAAATTCTTAGTTCAAAACCAGGAAGACTCATTTTATTGGGATGTGGCTGGTTCAAGCACAGATGTCCTTAGGTTGGGAATCAAGAGGCCTGGGTTTTTGCTAGCTCTGTCTTCAAACTTGAGCAAGTTACTCCTATATGCCTTTCCTTCCCCCTTTTGTAAAATTAAAGTAATGGTACTTACCTTGTGGCAAAGCCCTCTGAGGTCTATGGATGATGAGATCCAAGAATTTGTTGTCCAGAATCTGATGTTGTCAGTTTTATTTTCCGTTGAATATTTTCTGTTTCTCCTACTAAAAATCTGGATGGGGCAGTTGCCCTGGATATCACACTTTGGAACATTTAGTCCCAAGTTGCTTATCTCTGCTCCCCACTCATCTTTTACTCTCTTAGTATCTATGCCACAGTAGGATCTGCCTGAATCAAATGTTTGCCCTGTGTGACAGCTGGCAGCAGTCAGGGTAGTCAAGAGCACTACTTGTTTCTCCTATTGAACTAACCTACAGCGCCTATCATATGGATGTGACTTGCATTTGCAGGCTGATTTGTGACAACATTCTACACAGCTAAAGTTTGTCATAGGAATGATGTATAATGTGTGTGGGGCTAGCCATTGACTATTTACTGGCTTAGCAGCCTGCTGTGGTCATGGGTAGCTTTGGATTCTTATTTGGATGATCCAGATCTCATGGGTCTGCAGACCTGGCCAGGATTTTGCATAAAAGATCCATTACTTATTGCTCCCTACTGAGTTACAAAGTGCCTCGAGCTGTTCTCAAATTTTTGGTATTTCCTTGCAGGAAGGGCAAAAAGGCCAAACATGAAACTAAAATGGGGAGAACTGCACTGAAGCACTTGATCCAGTTTTTATCAACCTTTGGAAGGTTTGGATCAACTGCTCAGATGGGATGAGATGAGCATTTATGTTGTCAGAGCCTGCTGTCCCATCTTTAATCTGTGGTTATTTTAAGAATCTTAGTGTCATCTTTACTTTGGGCAAAAGCCATTTGTGGGCACAACACAACTGAGATGAAATGAAGCGCTGACAATTTGTGAAGGGAATAATTCATCAACTGTAAGAAATCCTGTATCTGGAAGGAGCCCCCCATAATTAAACCAGATGCACAGTAAGTGCTGTTTGTGTGACCTCTGGGTTTTGTTGCCTGCCTTTGAAGATGCCTGCTAAGTTTTTCATGTTTAATTATGTGGTTAACATGCTAATCCCTTTTTATGAGCTCTGTGGGCACAGTACAAGCACCTCATCTGGAAACTGATTTCCTTTCCATAAAGCTTGCTCTCTCCAATGTGTGCTGGCTCTAACTCCAGCTGGCTCCACTTCAGGAAGGTTTGCTGCTTAGACTGTCTTCAAATACAAAAATCAAGAGTTTCTATCTCCTTCCTTTTGCTGGCGATGAGGGGCCTCTCATAGGGCAGGTATCAAGTCTGCTTAAAGCTGAATAGGAGGCAACAAAATTTATTGGAAACACTTTTTTTTATACGTGATCCTTTCTCTCTTGCATGGATTTCACCTACTCCCATAATTATTATTCCTTTTGAAGTACCAAAACTTAGGAGTGAGGCACTGTATCTGTGCCCAAAGCCAGTAGATTTGGCTTTTAGACTGTGCTTTGGTGCTCTGTAAATGAGTAGTCCCTCCGTGCTAGGATGGTCAATCATGCAGGTCCCATTGTTGTCATTGGCCAGGGAGTTGCTATTCAGTAAGTCATGGGAAATGTTGGGTTGAGGTGCATTCTCTGAGAACCTTCAGGTGTAGCTTAGAGACCCCGTGACGCTCTGTTCAGATCACAGAGCTCCTTGAGGCTGCACCAGCATTCTTGCATTCAGTAAAATGACTCCTAATGTCCATGGCTGTATGCAGAGGTGGATCCAGGATGGGTGCACTGGTGCACTTGCACCCTTCTTTGGTTCCTGGTCCATCCAAAGTTTAAAACAAACTGTCTGGCAGTGGCAGTAGTATCAAGTCAGACAGTGCCAAGGAAGTTAGTTAATGGCTCATTATAATCTACTGGGTCCCTTCTAAACTCTTTATTCCACTGGTGTTAATGACCCTGTCTTCTTTTTAATGGTTTTGATGTTCCACCAGTCAAGTTGTCCTTTGTTCTGCGTTTCTGCTGTGTGTTAGCTGCTCCTGGTAATGAAGTTTCTATTTCACAGCCCTGAAGATTGTTTTTTAACTCCTTCCAGTGAAGTTATATTTGTTTTTGCTAATACAGCCCTAGACCCCAAGCTTCTAGTTTATTTTAAAAATGTGTACTGTTATATATGATGGTGAACCTCACCATGTGCGTCCCACTTTTCAAAATTTTGGATCCACCCATGGCTTTGTATAAGCTGTTGCTGACCCTGCATGCAGTAGTTGCATTGTATCAATGCAATCATTGGATGATTCTTTTCCTTGTGCAAAACAAAGATGCCTTGAAATGTGGAAGTCAAGATATTAAGATCTTACAGAGCCCTTGAATGTGGTATTTTCTTGCATACCACTGATATTTTGGTGGTCCACTTCAAACTCCATCTACCAACAATAGGCTGGCTTTGACGTGTCTCTTTTGGCTGGGAGTTGTAACCCCCTGCTGCGCTGGGCGAGTATGACCTCTTTTCTATCAAGGTTAAACCTCTGGAAGCTGGCTAGATACTGAATAATGGAATGAGCAAGGCAGACTTACTTTGGAGTTGAGCATTTGTGTTTCTCTCTCTCCTGCTCTCCCTGAATGCTGCTAAATGTGTATGTTAACAATGAGGTCACACAGAGCAATGTACTGTATTTATCACATGGCACTACAAGCACATCCCTTAGCAGGGTGATACATGCCACAAAATGAGGAGAATGCAACTGGAGCATAACTTTATCCCTTCTTTGGTCTACCATTTCCCTGACAACTGATAGGGCAGAGAAAATGTAGTTCTACCTTGGATGGTTTACTGTAGGGGTGCACAATTATTTTGGCTGGAGGGCTGCTTAATGAGATTTGGTGAGCTGTCTAGGGCTGCAAGGGTAGCCTCACCCCTTGACAGATGCCCCAGCCCCTGGTCACCTTCTTAGGACCAGACATCTCTCCCATAACCTCTGACCTTTGTCACTGGATGTCCCTCCCCTTGCCTCTGGTAGTACTTCTGGTGTGTGTGTATAGGTGGGTGGGTTGCCATCTTGGAACCAGAAAAAAAACAAATTGTATACTAGAAGTCAAACATCTTCTATAACACTTTATTGTTATTTCAAAAAATATTGTTATCATTATTTATGTTTGCATAGTGTATATAGAGGTGATCACATAATAGCTCAAAAATAAAGTCTTACTGTGTGTGTGGGGAGTGGTTGGAGGATGTATGTGTATAGTGGGAGTTGAGGGGGTGTAGGTGTGAGGGTGTGTGTAGGGTATTTTATGGGTGGGGGGTGTACATGTGGGGACAGGGTATGGGGTGTGGGAATGCACATTCTGAAATTTTAATTCTGTTCCACTGTTATGGTTTGAGGCAGCAGCAGTACAGGACAGCTGGGGATTCAGATTTTGAGGTGCTGAATACCTACAATTACACTCAGTAACTGAAGGGAGGAGTGGATCCTCAGTGCCTCTGAAAATCATGCCTGTGCAGTGTATATATGAGACCTTGAGGCAGAGCCATATTAGATTTATTTCTTATTGTGGATTCCACTTGTTGGGAGTGCATATTTAGGCAAAGGCACTAGTTTCTTTACCACTGTCTTCTAGACATCTCCTGAGCCAGAACATGAAGCTAAATAGGCACCCAAAGGAAAATGACCAGCTGCTTCTTCCTATCACACTGAGCAAAATGAAACAAGGAGATATCTGGATTTTTCTCTTACCAGTGTTTGGAAAGTGCAAACT
Organism: Alligator mississippiensis; assembly: GCF_030867095.1. NCBI lineage: Eukaryota > Metazoa > Chordata > Crocodylia > Alligatoridae > Alligator > Alligator mississippiensis. Next base: position 26,740,755 of record NC_081833.1, read on the forward strand.
AAATGCTGTCTCTTCCCTTCCAACATGCTCATCACTGTTATGCTCATTACTGTTTGGAGGATGAGGAAAACCTGTGTTCTGGCCTGTATGCCCAAGAAACCAACTGATGTGGGAGTGAGAAAGGTGTTGACCAAGGGAAATAGCAAATGGCAGGAAAAGGGCAAGGAGGGGACCAAAAAATCTTCAGAAGCATTTTTTTAACTATAGGGAGGCAAGGATGGAATTAAACACTCTAGTTAGTAATAAGTGGAGAAGAGCTGGAGAGACATGTCAGCAGCAGGAGAGACTGTTCACAGATTCACAGAAGTTTGTTGTACACAACATTTTGAATTTATGAGTTAATGGGGAATGTAGATCTTTCTACCAGCAGCCTGAAAATATACCCAAGTTGGAAAGGGGGGAGGAGGAATGCTTGCCTCTCTTGAGGGGCTTAGGTCACTCTCTCCTTGAGGCTGGCAGTCCTGCAGCATAAACAGGGAATGATGGGGAAGTTAGAATTTTAAAACTCTTTTGTAGTCATCTGAAGTGGCACTTCTGTAGCGTAGGTAAGGAAATTGCTATTTAAAAAAAAATTCTAGGTGTTAATCTGATCATCCCATCAATCAGAAACCTCCTCTGTTCCCTCTTTTTACCCCTACTTGAAAGGGGCATTTTTATCTTGTGAGTTAAGGAATCGATTCATTTTTTTTCTCTGGTAGTTTTGTAGCATCATTTTTCTAGAAACGGGCTTCCGGACACTGATTAGTATGATTTTTATACCCTTCTCTATCCACCCGCCACACTTAATCTTTCATTATTATCAGGGAGGGAGTATGCCTGGATTTGGTGGTCTCGTTTCAATTGCATGCAATTTTTGCTGTGCTAGCAGAAGTCCTTTCCCTGGCACTGTTGGCTTAGCTGTTGTAAAATGGGTTTGGGTGGGAAGGACTTACTGTTTGCTTTAAAATGAAATAACGCCTGGACTCCCCGGGTAAAGGCAGAAGCTCTGAGAAGCTGCAGTAGAGGGGCACAGGGAATGAAACTGTTCCCGTTTCTAGATCTAGATTCATTTTAGCTCTGACTGCTTAATTGCCCCCTCTCTCCCTCTAAATTTCCTTTGATGGTTCTGGTAGTACACTGTGGAGTCCATCCCACCCTCCTTGCTGCAGGAAGGAGATTATCATAATACTGCCTTGTAAATCAATTTTCTCTCTGCACTGACGAAAATGTATCTCGCTCTTAATCACTCAGCTTTGCCTGCGCAGCCTTACATTACATATATAGTTATTTATTCTTGTATCACTGGGAAAATGAAATTGAGGTAAGGAATGCTTTAAGGAGAGCTTGTAGCTGTTCAGTACCAGGCTTTCCAGACTTGGGGTAGTGATAGGGGGAATGGGGGCAGCTTACAGTTCATTTCCTGCCACCGAGAAGCTGTGGAGGGAAGGGCTGGGGGGGAGTTCCCAGCTCTGGATACCTACTGAGAGTTGCTATAGGGAGCACTGTAAAACCAGTAGCAAATCTCCACTTTTCTGGTCCCAGCTTCCCCTTGCAGGCAACGGTGTCTTAGCACTGTAACACCCCCTACAGCTAGTCGCTCACTTGAATGTAGTCATGGTGCAGGGAAGGAAAGAGTGAAGTCGGTTTCCAGAAGGAGGGGTGGGATTTCCCTGAGAAGTTGCCTGGAGCCAGTCCCTTTTGCAGCAGAAATAAGGTAAGATAGCTTGGTTCACAGGAGCCCACTTCCATAATACCTCAGGCCACTCAGCAACATGCAGCAAGATGAGTCAGAGTGCCATGAGTCTTGTTTCCTCTGTGCTGAAGCTGGGAAGAGCCTTCAGTAGCCTGGACTTCCTTTTTACTTGAGTGGATGTGTCGGGGTTTGTCATAGCATGCACAGTTTGGATGCAGTCCCTATGTGTAACATCGGAATAAGCACACAGCTCTCTCTGAGCAGCCCTGCAGCACAGTCACTGTCAAAAGCAATAGGCATGTTGATCAGCAAACTGCAGGCCAGGATTAGAGCTTCCACAAGCGGAGTCACCTGAGCATTTCTTGTCAATGCTGGAGTGGGGGGGGAGGGAGGCCAGCCAAAGCCCAAACTGTCTGGAATTTCACTACTGTGGAAAAGAAATAATAAATATATTTACAGGCTCTTAAATACTATATTTTTTTTGCATGTAACACACCCATGTATATAGTACACACCCTATTTTTTGAAACCCTGAGAAGGGGGCGGGGAAAAAAAAAAGGCTTACCTTGCAGGTACAAGTAAGTAACTAAGGTTGGGAGATTGTGGTGGAACTGAGGGCTGCCTGCTTCTGGTGTTGTGTTGTAGGAAGGGCCATATGCTAGGGCCTGATCCTGTGGTGCCACTGTGCAGGATTGGGCCTTGCCATGCAACCCCAGTGCTGGGATGCTGATGCTGGGACTATGTGGTGAATCCAGGACCCTGCACTGGCTCTGAAGCCACGTGCAGGGTCTGGGTGTGCCAAATCTGAGACTGCACGCCCCACAGCCAGCATGTGGGGCTGGACCCAGCTCACTGGCTGAGGACCAGTCCTGTGCGGTTGCCTGATCTGGCACATGTTTTGGTGAGAGGGGCTCCACATGGGCCCAGAAATATGGTGCAGGGTAGGGGCAGAGGGAGCAGTGGCAGCATTAATTGCCATGGTATAGGAATTATTGCTGCCAGTGCTTCACCTCCCCTCCTCGCCTCAACAAATTTCTGTATCTGTGGGGAGCTCTTTTCCTTGCATATAATGCACACACCAATTTCTTCCCCAGCTGGTTTTGGGGTATAAAGGTGTGAATTTTATATGTGAGAAAATACAGTATACATTTTTTTTCCCCTTCCAGGAGTACTGGAGCGTCAGTGACAGAAAAGAGCAATCTGCTCAGTCGAGAGCAAACTCAATTTTTCCTGTGCTGTTCAGGCGCCTGATTTTAATCGGATGTGAGAAGGCAACTGGCTGAGAGATGCAGATCAGCCCCAGTGCCTAGTTGGAAGCAACTTACAGTTCTGTGAGGTTACGGTGATGCCTGTCAGGAGTTGTCCTTGTTCCCTGAGTGGTGGGGCAGTGTGACCTTATGCTGCAGTGTAGCTTTCTAGCATGGAATTGTGGCTGGAGCCTTCTCTTACAGCCCAAGTTCTCACTGCCAGGGCAGTGAAGCCATCCTACCCAGAATTGCTCCCCTGCTTTGTGTGTGACGCTCTCTAGGAAATCAGTGAGGCTGATATTTAAAGGCTTATTGATCCTTCTGGGTGTGACCATAAACTGGGAAGGGGTTTTCTTTCATGGAATTGTGCACAAGGGGGCAGGGTTTATGGCTTTCTCAGAAATCATATTGTAGACAGGGCACTCAAACAATGATCTTTGGTATCCTGCTGTTACAGCTAACTTAATACAGTCCAGAGTTTTATGGCCAGTTTCTCCTCTTGTTAGACAGGGTAATCTTTTGTTGGAGTCTGTAGTGCTGCTGGCATCAGAGAGGAAACTGTGGCCCTCCTTGCTGAGTAATCTCCTTTGCGTGGGCTCAGTGGGTTGTAGCCATTATGCCAGAATTCACCATAACTGACCTATTCAACATGGTGACCAGGCCCACCTGCATTTTGTTCCCAGCTCTCTCTCTAACACCCCATGAACTTGGGTAAGCTGCTTCCTGTTCTCATGCCTTTGTTGTACGAGGAGGGAGCAATGCAGAGCAGCTTGTAACCTGTGAAAGGTCCTGAACCAGGTCTCTTCTTTCTCCTTGTGTCTATGCTGGATCCCTTCATTGCTGTGCTTATGTGCTCCCTCCGCCTCTTGCCTTTGCAATAGCATTTAATCAGAGTGGTTCAGCTCTGGCACAGCTGCTGGTGCATGAACAAAGAAGTAAATATGAATGACTGTGTTGGTTTAAAATGTACTAGAAACTAGATGGGAAGAGAATTCATGGAAAAGACTACACGCATTAGAAGGTATTAATAGCAGTAGACAGCGGAGTCAAAATATGACAATCTCCTTTGAAACCAAGGAAATGCACCTCTTCCTTCCCTGAGTCGCTCTGAACTGTAGTATCTGAACACTGAGTCTGTAATTTGTCATTCAGTGTCATTTCTCAGAGCCAGCAAGCTTCCACTGTTTCTTTTTAATGACATGGGGGCCAGTCAAAACCAAGGGATATGGGGAATGATTTCATAGATTTCATAGACATTAGGGCTGGAAGGGACCTCGGAAGATCATCGAGTCCAGCCCCCCGCCCAAAGGGCAGGAAGTCAGCTGGGGTCATAGGATCCCAGCAAGATAAGCATCCAGTTTCATCTTGAAGGTGTTCAATGAAGGCGCGTGAACAACTTCCGGTGGCAGGCTGTTCCAGACCTTGGGGGCTCGGACAGTAAAGAAATTCTTCCTTATGTCCAGCCTGAAACGATCTTGTAGTAGTTTGTGACCATTCGACCTCGTCATCCCTTGGGGCGCTCTGGTGAACAAACGTTCCCCTAGATACTGGTGGTCACCCCTGATAAACTTGTAGGTGGCCATCAGATCACCCCTGAGCCTGCGCTTTTCCAGGCTAAAGAGCCCCAGGGCTCTCAGCCTGTCATCGTAGGGTCTGCTTCCCTATGCTATGATGGTCCTGAGCATTCCTCTTCCAGGCTGCTTCTGCTCTTGTCTATGCTGCACAAGAGAGTATCCTAATAGTGGAAGGTGTGACTTGCAGCACTAAAGTTAAATATTGCCTACTTGGTCAGAACCAGCTGCTCAGAGGCAGTTGTGCATTTTATTGTCACAGCTGAGCTGAAGGGAACGACCAAAAGACTACAGTCTGCTTCAGCAGGCCATGGGAGGAGGAAGGGGAGAGGCTTTTCTCCTTGACGCTTGGAATTACATCTGCCAACATAAAAAGTTAATGTGGACTCCACACACGGGACCTCTTGGTGCCAGTACCTCTCATTGGCATCCCAGTGGAGAGTCCTTCTGTAACCATTTCCCTGTGTCCTCCTCCTGATTTGATGACCCCCTCTTCCCCATTCCCTCACTGCCAGGAGGGTTTAGACTAGAGTGATACCAAGTGGGGTGGGCCAAATCAGTGATTCCATCAGAGGAAGCGGCAGGGAGCAGAGTGGGTCCCTGAATGCAGCAGTTGTACTATGCTGAGGCAAGGTGCTCCCTGGCACCATGGAAACATTTTGGGGGAGGAGAGTCAGCCAGTTCCCTTCCCCTGCTCTCTCTCTGTTGGTACAAATGGAGTATTATGGCACAGTGAGGCCCTCACAGGAGTTGCAACCAGAAGGAAGGAAGAGCCTGGCAAGCTGAAACTGGCCTTAGGGTTTGTCTTTGTTTTCCCAAGCCGAGCCCTCTGGCCTTATAAGCAGGCAAGTATTTGCCAGTTGCCCTTTGTAGCAGACCATGGTTTCTACTGGGAAAGCCAGGACCAAGTTTGCCCTGAATTCTGGTGCCCTCCTGCTTCACTCTGTTGCTCTTATCCAGCAATTAAAAAAGGGTTAATTATGCCCAGGGATTGCAAGAGGGTTAATTCCAGCTGAATCTTGATAATTGTTTTTTAGACGAGATGTTTCTGCCTCTTCCTTTCCCAGCTTCATGCAATGTGAATTGTAACATTTGGTCCTGCATGTATCTTGGGTTGGGCCCAGAGACTTGTATTCAATGAGGGAAAAGCATTTTGCTTCCTTCTCTTGCATGCATCTGGGATTGAACCTGGAGGCAGGTCTCAACCAAGGACCTGTCTGATGCCTCGGAGAGGAGTAATTGCCTGTTGCCAGTTGAGCAAGCCCTGGCCATGGCCCTGCTTGGAAGTGTTCCAAGAGAAGGCATTAAGCTCCTGCAGAAATTTCTTCTGCAATACATGTTTTCAGAGCAAAATAGAACTGCGAGAAATTATTAAGTAAAGGACATGGGAGCAGGCGGGAGGAGGAGGAGGGGAAAGCTTGACAGCCTGAATTGTGGAACTTATAACTTATTGTGAAGGGATTCTAGGATTCCTGTTTCAGCAAAACATCAGCCCCTCAACTGGTGGCACATGGCTTAATCCATCGGAAATGAAATGTTCTCAATTAGCCAGGAGGTTTGATGTGCTCCCTGCCTCAGCTGTTCTGCTCCCTCCCCATCACATTTACTGATTCAGCAACTGTTTGGAAGGCAGAAATTATCCCTGGACACTCATTTCTCTGACTATATTTAAATACTATGACTCCCTTGTGGGGCCAGCACTGTTGCTTTTGCCTTCCTCCCAAGTGCCTCATTTCATAAGAAAATTGAGTTGTGGTTCTTGCTGGGACAGTATTGTTTAAAATACCCTATGTAGCTCCACTGAATGAGCTTCTGCTTCCCAGGCAGGGAGTGGACATATTCTATCCCCTTCAGAGCACTGAGGATGCAGTCTTGAAAAAGGAAGATGCTCTCAGACCTGTATCTCATGTCCTCAGCTTCTGTTGCCTCCAGAAGAGTCAAGGATGCTTAGCTTCTTGCTAGATCTGCCTTAAACGCAAGCAAGCAGCTGCCAGGCCCTAGGAGATGAGAGGTATGCTAAGGATGATGACGGGCAGTATGACAGAGGCCTGCCTGCTGTAAGGCGTACAGCCATAGGGAGTTCCTGGTGGCCTGCTTTTCCAGAGGTGCTGGGCTCTTAAAGCTTCAGCTGGAGAGCTCAGCACCCCTGAAAATCAAGCCACAGCTCTGTATGTTAGAGATGGGGCATAGGTGCTGACCATTCCTGTCTGCACACCTGTTGTGTGGGGTAGGAAAGGTGTACTGAACTCCTTCCTAAGGATGGGCAGATCATTACTCTGAAGGATATAACTGTTAACTATAACAGCCACAGTGAGGAGTTTAACCTGGACAGCACCTGGGTTTTGCAGTGACATGATGAATCGATTTGCCTGGGTTCCCCATAGACCTCCTACTGGGAGCACTTGCAGCAGGGCTTCCTGCCACTCTTTCCCCTCCTGTTTTACTCCTGCTGGAATTTTCTCATCAGGTTTCCAGCAGAAAGGCAGACAGAGCCAAAGTTCCCCTAGAAAGAGAGGCAGGTTGGGGAGCACAGCTCTGGCTAATTTTTAATAGCTCATTCCCACTGTAGCATGCCATGGGAGAGTCTCTCACTGAAAGCCAAGGACAGGGCTATGGGATGTGACTCAGTGTGCCATACTTAAAAGCTGTCCACAGCCTTGTAGATTGATAGGACATCACCTGGTGCCTGATTGGCCAGTGTCAACGCTCTCATTGGCTTCAGTGTTAGTGGGATAAGATCCATGGGTAGGGCCCCTATATACTTCACAATGCAATAAGCCTAAATTCTGCAGTAGTGTAATTGCATTAATTACATTGATTTAATTGGTTGCTATGCAGCATCCTTTGCTGCATATGAAAGAGGTGTCAGAAACAGAATGCATCTAAGTTCCACTAGATTTGTCAAAGCTGCTCCTCTCTGCCCCCCTGCTGCTTGTTGAGATCCCCCATGGTTTCCTTGGGAAGGGAGGGACTGGAAAGGCCTCTGAACCAGCCTAGCATGGCAACAAACCCATGAGGAATCTCTGAGTCTGGTTTCCTTGTTATGCCCCAAAGTGGGAGGGTGCCTCCAAAGAGGTCTCTAATACTATGCAAGGTAGGGTCTACAATCCACACAGCTAGTCTTAAAGCTGCTGGTAGCATGCTGATACTGGCCAGCCTGCTTCCCTCCATGCTGACATCCCTGACCAGACTCCAGTTATGACTTTTCCTGCTCCCGGGGCTAAACCAGGCATCTCTATAATTTCCCTATACTGTTTCACCTGATTTCCAGCCACTTCTGCTGCCAGACATCAGGGATCAACACAGGGACAGTGGCCAACACATATGCCTTTTACAAGGAACTTGAGCAGTGGCTCTGGGCTTTGCTTGTCCTGCAGTTCGTCAGTTGAGGAGATCAGGACGCTACCTGCCTCTTCTGGGCAACGCAGTAGACAACAATGTCAATCATCCAGCTAATGCCCCCACTGCAGAACCAAAGATATAGCAGTAAGCAAGCTTTGGCAAGATGGTGGGCTCAGCTTCAGCACTGTGAAATCTGCTGAATTTGTTTCTTCTTCATAGACCAGGGGTTTTCAACCTTTATGAGTCAGTTCCTGAGGTGCTGCTTGCTCAGGGCAGCCCACAGTGATCCAGGCCTGCCAAGCGATTGTTCCCAGTGCCCTTCCCTCCTGCCCATTGTACCCTTGGTGGCTGGTTGAGAAGGCAGGAGTCCCCTGGTGGCCAGATGAGCCCAGGGGGTGTGGGGGGCCATAGCCGATCAGCGAGTGTGCCGGCAGTGGAGGCCAGCCCCCACTGCTGGATACCCCCTGAGGCCATCCCAGGTACCCCTGGTCTGAAACCCCTGTCATAGACTTGCCAAGTTCCACAGCAAATCCCTGGAGCACGTGGAAGTCTTCTCTGGGGTTGAGCAGTGGGGGGAGGTCACATGCTAATGAGGGGGAAGGAATGTCAGCATGAATGTTTGGTCTCACTGTAGCAGCTTCAATCTGAGTATTTCCCCCTCTGTCTCTTGTGAAGGAGGTTGATGTGGAGAGATCTTTAACCCACCAGCTATAAGGCTCCAAACTGGAGGATGTAGCAGGAATTACTGTAATGTGGATAAGAATGAATAGGTCCTATGGTTGATGGACTCAATTTCTGAGGTATGGAGCTAGAAGACCTTCGTTTAAATATGCTTCCTATGCCACCATTCTCCTGTTTTTTATGGTCAGTGGTGTCCAGGAAGAGGCTAGTTTGGGGTATTCTCTGAGCAGAGCGTAGGGGACTTGCTTGCACGGCACAGCAGAGTGGGTGTTCCACCATCAGCCCACAGCTCAGAGTGGTAGTCCGCTGGGGAAGACGCTCTTAAAAATGTCACCAGCCAGCATCTGGGAGAGAGAATCCAGTTGCATCGCTTCCCCCACACAGAGGAAGAGCGGTGATAAACAGCCTAGCCCTGCAGTTCTGAGTTGTAGGCCTGACTGAAAACAACCTCCTTATACCAGCAGATCCCCAAAACAAAAATGCCTGATTTCAAAGGACTGTTGAGTGTGTTACCCAGAAGCCTCTTCTAGTCGAGATCCTACAGAGTTTCAACAGACGATTGAAATAACTCGGCCCTGAGGTGTTTTCTTTAGCAGATCAAACTGCCATGTGTTTTCACTCCCTAAGGCAGTATTCAGAGGAGGAAAAGGGAAGGCCTGAAATTTTTTCCTGGGTGTCCTATCTGGAGCTGCCTGCCTGCAGGTATGTGCGTGCAACTAGCATCCAGGCTGCAGACTGTGGGGGGCAGAGCTGAACTGCTATTACTGGCCCCATTGAGGGGGGGGGTACACAGTGACTTGTGGCTTCATTTCATCTCCAGCAGTGCCTGCTCAGTTCTGTAGCCAGTGCAAATCAGGTTTATGCAGGGAAAGGTGCCAGAGCTGTCTGTGAATTCCATCAGCCTCAAACCAAATGTGTTTCATCTCCCCTACCTTTCAAGTGTTCTCTCCATATTCATCCAGACTTTCCTGTATAATAACTTTCTCCATGGGGTGACTCCCTTTCCTTTAAGGTAGTGTGATGATGAAATCCTGCAGCCTTCACAGAGGAGTCAAATTAGATGGTCTTGGAAGAGTGCTAGCCTGATGCTAGAGCTCCCCTCTGCCTGGCCTTGTAGACTCCATCCTGCCTGCCAAGCAACAACTCCCTAGAATCCTCTTTGAAAACAAGAGCTGATGGGTGTCAGGCCATGTACTGACAGATGGGAGCTTGCGTCACAGTAGCTGAGGTTGCAATTACAGCCTGACCTAAAGATAGGTTATAGGTCAAGCCCCATGTGCTGTCCTAGGAAGCGATCCCTTCATGGCAGGGGGAGGGATGTATGTGGGGCAAAGTAAAGCTTGCTGCTCGTATTCTGTACTATGTCTAGAGAGAGTGCAGAACCCCAGGGCTGAGGGATGGTACTCTGTGATTGTGAGGTCCTTATCTTGTCTTTTGTCCATTCATGCATCCTGGCAGAATCCACTGGATCCAGGGACTGGAAGGGTGGGCATTGTCTGGGGTTTTGTGCTCAGTGTTCCCCTCCATTGAACCCCATGACTTGCACCTTTATCCTTGTGTTGTACCTGTAATCTTTCGATGTTGGGGTCCTCTAGCCTCTCCTTCCTCTAATCGGTTGGGCCTTTTCTTGCTTTGGGTTCTGCTCACCCTTGCTAGTTACCTGGGATGCTGAATGAAGAGACTTGCATTAAATACAGCTGCTGCTGCTTTCCATTGGGCTGCCAAGAAATTCAGCTTTCCCTCAGGCCTATGGAAGATGGCTCCTCCTTACATAATTACTCTCCCCACTTAGGGCTCCTTGAGACTTAATCTACTTTCCTGAAGCAAGGCCTGATCTGGGGGGATCCTGTGTGCTGGTGATACCCAGGGGACTTGCTGTTCCAGGTGCTCAGTCCTTCTGTGGATCAGACCCATTATGCCGAACTCACTTGGCATGTGCACAGACCAGGTTAACATTGCATGGTGGGGGGATGCAGGTCAGACCCTTTCCTCAGCGTCCCTCTCTTCTCTCTTGCAGCTCACCTTGCAGAGCACCAAGTCCCGTGTGGCCTTCTTTGAGGAGCTGTAGGAGGTGAACCAACCACTCTGCACTGCTGCTTCCACCAAGCCAGCCGGAACCGCTCTGACCAAGGATACGTATGCACATGCCACTGGCTAGGGAGCCAGGTTTGAGCTCTTCCACTCGCCAGCTGGGTGCAGTCTGGGACGTGGTGCCATTCATGTGCAATGGACTTGGTCCATCAGCTGTCCAAGGATTTCAGCATTTATGTTCTCTAGCTTAGTATATATTAATGCCCTGTAGTTTTTAACTATCTGCCCTCTTCTTTTATAATGTAGAGCCGTGCTATCCCCTGCAGTCTTTTTAACGGCATTTTACTTGGTCATGACTCTTGCATGACTGTTTTGGGAGATGACAGGGTAGGAATGAACATGTACATGGGAAGAGACTCCTTTCCCACCAGCCCTGGTTCGGGGGTCACCATAAATGCCGTGTTCTCCTGCAAGCAAAGATGTGGCATGGCTGGCAGTTCCTGGGGGCACATCTGCTCCTGGCCAGATGACCACAAATGTCAGCCTGATTTCAGAGGGGCCGAGTGCCTCTGGGACCCCTTGCGAACACAGCCTGCTATGATGCAGTTCTGTAGGGCAGCCTTACCTTAGAGTGTGCTCAGGCTGGGTTACACCATCTCTAAAAGAACCTTGCAGGAATAGATCAAAGATAAACAGTGATAGCAATTGGAGGCTTATGGAGACTTCTGTTTAAGGCAAGAGTGAAGCAATTGAAGCTGTTTACCTTAGGCAGGAGAGAGTGAAAGTACACAGCAGTGAATATGGGAGGGAGGACGGGATCACTTCTTCTCTTAAAGCATAAGAATGAGTCAGTGGTTAGTTGAATTGGATGATGGCATACTCAAAGCTGGCCAAAGAAACTACCTTCTCAACTTGTGCAATGGGTCTGTGAAACTCTGCTAAAAATGTCATTGAGGGCCATGAGAATACCAGGCTTTAGCTGGATACAAAACCAGCCAATTCTGACACAAAATGTTACAAGGTTGAGCTCCAAGCCTCTGTTAAGGGAGGAGCCCCTCGATCGCTAGAAACCAGAGGTTGTTTTTTGGGCGGGCAAGTCATCCCTTAGCTGCATACTACACAGTTGTTTTGCGTTCTTTGGAAGCATATGGTTCATGCCATTGTTGAGGACAGAATACTGGACTAGGGATATGTCTGTATCGTCCCTGTGGCGGTCCCCAACCCACTGCCAACTGACTTGCTCTCTGCACTTGCTGCATGGTGATGTCCTGTTGCAAGGTTGCTTTTTGGCACAGACCGAGGGATGCTCTTAGTCTTGGGCAAGCCCCTGGGAGCAGCTCTGGGTGTGTCTAGCACTGCTCCGACAGTAAAGACATGCAGCATGTGTGGGGCAGGAGCTTATGGGAGTAGCTTGCTTTTCCACCGCCCACTCGGGATCATCATGGAGACCCTACGCACATCCCAAGGTGTACTGCTGAGCTGACCTGTTTATACATGCTCCTGTTCATGAGAATTGCAGCTGCTCAGCCTCTTTGCAAACCTCTGCCCTTGTTCTTTTGTCACCTCAGATAGCACAGAGAGCTGGACCTCTGCTGCTGTAGCCTCTCCTGGCTGTTGAATCCTGCTGAGCCCATGCAATAGGAGCAAGGTGGCTTTGTCTGGTGCAGAGTCTGTGATTTCCTCTCTCTTAAGGAGCATGCTATGAGTACTTGTGGCTCCTGTGGCCACCCTGGCACAGAGCCACACAAGAGATTTGTCCTGATGTGGCCATGGTGGGATTGGCTGTTAAGTGAAAGGGGTGAAATAGCTTTCTAGGTAGCCAAATGAATGAGGTCAGTGGGGGCCTCACCTGAAAAGAGCAGACCCAGGCTACCTCCTACCCTTGGGAGAAGAATAATGCCTGTCACATGCTTGGCCAACCCCCTGCCTCCTGTGCCAAGACTAACTCCAATCAGCCTTTTTGCTTTGTTTTCTCTGTGTTGGGGGATGTGCATGGATAGGTGCTAGGAATCATGTTTACAATTGATCTCCCAGGCTGGATTGCCCTTCACGAACTTCAGAGCCTTGCCCTTGAATGATGGCTTCTCATCCCCCACCCATGCTGAACTCCCTGCCCATAAGAGGCTGCTCTCCCATAACATCCCACTGGTCCCATTATTATTACATTCTACTTTGGTATAAAGCTTTCCAGCCAGACAGAACAGAGCAGCTTCTTATGTGTTAACCCATGTGTTGGCCTTGAATCCAGGGGCAAAGTAGTCCCACATCTATAGCAGACCTGGGGATACTTTGAGTTTTGACAAATAGGATCCTTCCCAGCTACCCAGTGTCAGTGCTGCCCATGTTTACCTGGTGAGAGCAGTCATAGAGCTATATGTATATCCTGCTTATCATTGCAGTTGCCTTTTAAAAGATTTCAGTGGTCTATTGGTACCCACAAAGAAACCTGTGAGCTTGTGTAGGTGGCAGCCTGCTTTTGTGTAGTATAGGTATTGGTCACAAGATGCCTCCATGGTGTTGAGCCTACTTATACCTCACTCTGGAAACAAGATACTATTTTGGAGCGTGTTGCTTTTTGTAGTGTTCGCAGGGGAAGGAGGCAGAGCAGGTGCCCAGCTATCCAGCTGCAGAGTCCAACTCTGGGTCCTGGGCTACTGCCAGGTCCCCACTGGGACCCTTGCATCCACCCACAGACCCCAGAAACAGTGCCATCACATTTACTGAAAGGCTGGGCTTGTGTCCTGGTGCAGCCTAGAAGCACTGAAGAGCAATTCACCATGAGCAGCCTGATGGCTAGAGCTGTGAATCCCAGCCCCTCTGCAGCCAATGGAAGTTTGACACTTCTTTTGAGGGAGCCAGTATTTCTCTCAGAGTTTTCAGTTAATACACTGGGGCAAGTTCAACCCACATGCTGCCTGCCAGCATTTAACATCCCTTAACACTGCTCCCCACAGCATTTGCACAGACTTTTAACCCTGGGCACTTGGACAATCCTGTGAAGTCCAGCGTGATCCTCAACTGGATACGAATTGCAGTCTGTTTTGCTTACATGTGAGGTTTGACTGGGCATCTCTGGGGAGACTGGCTAATGACTTTTGGAATTGAAGCAAATTTCCTATGGAGATGGGTGAGGAGGTGTTTTTTCCCTTGCCCATTTCCCCTTTCAAAATCCAAGCACTTTCCTTCAGTAACACTAACAGTGATGGCCTACCTGTCCACACTCTGCAAGCAGCAAAAACACTAATGATCCCACTTTAACCAGCACAACTATCCTGCTTCCCCATACCTCCATTTTTTTTTCTTTCCACAACTGTCTGTTTTAACCACAAAGGATTAAAGGATCACATTCATCCCAGCGGTGACTTCAGGCAAGGTCTGGTTGTGATGGCTTTGGCCCTGAGGTTCAGCTGATGGCTCAGTCCGCCATATCTCTTCTGGCTTTTAGCAGATCATGTCCTGACATCTTTTTTTTTAATTGAGAAGGTCCCTGATTTTTATTGAATCCCCTCCTATTTGAGAATGTATGTGTCTGAAATTCAGATATACAGTAGCCCTTTTCCTTGGACAGGGGCCAGTACATAAGGCCCTTTTTCTATTCCCATGGATTGTTTCAAAGAATTGATTGTTTTCTCATTTGTTTTAATAAAAACTCAAAGCACTCCAAGAGGCAGTGTGGGCTTTTTTGGGGAAGTGGGGGGCCAGAATGAATACAAGAGGGCTTTGTTCCTGTAATACTGCAGCAAGTTCTAAAGCAGCTTTAATGAGTGACAGGACTACAGCTCCTCCAGAATGGTAAACGCAGCATAAATGAACTTCCAACACCAAGATACAATGCCATCCACTAGCTATAGCAGGGGCAGAGGGCTGCATGGGTAGCCCCGCCCCTTGACAGGTGCCCTGCCCCCTGGTCGCCATCTTGGAACCAGAAGTCTCGCTCCCTAACCACTGACCTTTGCCACATGAAAGTACTCCTTTCAGCAAGGGGGTTTGCCATCTCAGAACCAGAAAAATACCAAATTATATTCTAAAAATCAAATGTACTACAGCACTCATTAATTTCCTTTAAAAAAATATTTTTGTCCTGATTTACCTGCATTTGTGTAGTGTACATAGAGGTGATAGTATAATAGGTTAAAATGAAGTCTTACACTTGTAGATTGTGGGAGGGTGGGTATAGAATCATGGAAAGGACTGGAAGGGACCTGTAAGATCTGGTCTGATCCCCTGCCATTTGCAGGAGGTAATTGGGCTCAAACAAGCTCAATAAGGTATTTGTCCAGCCTCTTTTTAAAAAAGACTACCAGAGATAGCAACTGCACCACCCCTGCTGGAAGTGTGTTCTAGATTCTAGTTATCCATATGGAAAAGAAGTTTTTTCCTTATGCCCAGCCAGTCCTTTCCTAAACTAGCTTGTGTCCATTGGTCTGTGTTTTCCTGGGGGGAGCTTTTCTGAAAAGTTGTTCTCCTAGATCCTGGTGTTCTCCCTTGACATATTTGTAGGTAGCTATCAAGTCACCTCTCAGCCTTCTTTTGCTCAGGCTGAACAAACCCAGATCCCAAAGTCTCTCCTCAAAGGGCCTGTCCCCCTGGCCCTGGTTCATGCAGGTGGCCCTTCTCTGCACCCTTTCGAGCTTGTCCACATCCTTCTTGAAGTACGGTGCCCAGAACTGGACACAGTACTTCAGCTGTGGCCTCACCAATGCCGAATAGAGGGGGAGGAGCACCTCTGGATCTGTTGGCAACACATCTGTTGATGCATGCCAGAGTACTATTTGCCCTGCTGGTGACTTCATCACACTGGTGACTCATATTCATCTTCTGGTCAATTGACACCCCCAGGTCAATAGGTTTGTAGGTATGGAGGGTGTGGGTGTCTGTGCGGGATTTGGGGGTGGATTGGGGGGGGGTGTCGTGTGGGTGTGTGTGGATTTTGTAGGGGGCTATGAGTGTGTGTGGGGAGGGTTTGCCCACAGCACACCCCCTCCTCCCCCCACAGGAGGCAGAGCCCCAGTCAGTGCTCCTGCAAGCCTGGTCTCTGCAGTCCTGCTGCTCTTGTCCCCAGAGCACCAGCATAGGCCCCATACTCCCACTTGCTGCCACTTCCCCTATTTGCCAGTGCTGTTCTTCTTCTGCCACTTCCATGTTTCCCCCCACCACCACTCCAGCACCAGGTTTCAGCTTCTCCTACAGTCTCAGCAATGCAACTGGGAACCAGGTGGTGCTAGAGCCACCGGCAGGTGAGCAGGGGGGAGTGGGAAAATGGCTGTGGCAGGTGGGGGGAAGGGGCAACAAGCAGGCATGCGAAGCACAGCAACAGCTGGGTGGGAGTGCAGGCCCTGTGCTGGTGCACCAGGGCTAGTGCCAGCAGGGCAACAGGAGTGCAGGGTCAGGGCCAGCAGAGGTCCATGGAGCTGGGCTGGCTTCTCCTTTCCCTGCTTGAGCAGTGCAGCCCAGCTCCATACAGCCCCTACCAGCCCAGACCCCATGATCCTGGGCAGAAACTGCTGCTGGCACGGTGGAAAGCGGCTCCCTCTCTTGCCGTCACCAGGCAGTTTTAGCTGCATCCGCCTGGAGCCCGCACCACACTAGGCTGCGGTGTGGCTCCTTTGCCACCTTTGTGCTGCCTAGCGTAGCAGCAGTGGCCATGTGGAGCAGCCACAGGACAGCTCACAAGCGGCAGTGAAGGAGCCATACTGCAGCCCAGCGCGGTGCAGGCTTCCAGCAGTCGCAGCAAAAATTGCCCAGCAGTAGTGAGGGGGGAGCTGCTTCCCCTACACAGAGCAGCAGTTTCTGTCCAGCTGCTCCTGCTCAGCCCAGACAGGCGAGCCCAGAGCTGGCATGAGGCCCATGCTCAGCAGCGGCAGTGTGGGACAAACTGCTGCTCAGCACGGGAGAAAAGTGGTCCCTCTCGCTGCTGGTGCTCTTTGGTGCAGCTGCTTGGAGCCCAGGCAGGGCTACCTGTACCTGCTCTCTGCTGCCACTGCTGTCCCACGGGACAACCCAGAGGTGGTGATGCAGCACAGATGCAGAACGACCTCACATGGGCTCCGGGTGGCTGCATCAGGAAGCATTGGCCACTGGCAGAGCTTTTCTCCCATGCCAAGCAGCAGTTCGTTCTGCGCCGCTGCTGCTCAGCCCGGACAGGCAAGCATGGTGTCAGGGCTGCACGAGCTTGTTCCCGCCTGTACTGCAGGGTTGGGGTGTGCAGGAGCCAGCGACAGCTGGACAGGAGCGTGGGGCCTGCACTGGTGTGCTGGGGCAAGTGCTGGTGGGGAGCAGGAGCACGGGGTCCCGGCTGGCTGGGTCTCTATGGATCTGGGCCATCTCCCCTCTCTCCCTGCTGGTGCAGCCCAGCCTGGCTCCACAGACCCCTGCCAGCCTGTGTCCTGCATTCCTGCCACCCCGCTCTGGGCCCCACTGGCACTGGCCCTGGGACACCAGTGCGGGCACTGCGTGCCTGCTTGCTTCCACACTCCCCGCTGCTTTCCTGCCCACCGGCTGCTCTGCACCATGTGGCTCCCAGCTGAATGGCTGGACCGTGAGACTCAGCAGGACCTGGCCTGACCCCAAGGACTGGGGCAGTTGCCTGTGGTCCTCCTCTGCCTCCACCCCTTCTTACCTGAAATTCCCACTCCAGCACAGGGAGGCACGAACTGCCCCATGTTCTCTGGGAAGAAGCCCCTGCTAGGCAGGGGCTTCCAGCAGGGTGGGCCTTGCTGTTCAGGGTCCTGCCGTAGTTTCCCCTGGGTCCTACTGCCCCTAACTCCTGTCATGTTTGACAGGCAGCCTGGGGCAGATAAATATTTAATTTTCTAAATTTTTTAGAGGCCCCGTGGGCCTGATATAATGGCCTGGTGGGCCGGATGCAGCCCACGGGCCATATTTTGCCACCCCTGAGCTATAGGATGGCCCAACGCTGGGGAACCTCCAGTGGTGAGAGAAAATAACATCTTCTTTGTTCTATCCATGTCAGTGGTTCTCAACCTTTTTAGTCAGGGCACCTTCCACAACTTTGTATGAATTTGGTAGTTTCCCCACTTGAGAACCATCATTGTGCTGCTTCTGTGTACCTCAGTGATTCTCAGCCAGGTACTGCTGTACATTTCTGCCTGTAGTAGGGTTTTCTGATACACCTAAAGCAGGCAGTAGCAGAGGCATAACTAATGAGATTTGTGCCCTGGGCAAAACTCCCATGTGCCATTGGGGTAGGAAGCTCTTCTGACTAGGCAGTGCAAAGGTCTCCTCCAGCCCAGCCCAAGCCCTCCAGATGGGCAATGAAAGGCGCTGCATCCAGAGCACATGCTTTTGCCATAGCCCTTCCCAATCTGATCCTACATGCTCCTCCTGAAAGTGGGAGGGTGTGGGACAGACGCATCTGCCTGGCACAGCTCCATTTCTGGGAGGAGTGTGGGGTCAGAGCAGGGAAGGGTAGCAGGAATGTGTGCTTCAGCCACACCTGTTCCCCAGTCTGCCTTTACAGAAGATGTGTGGGGCATTTCAACTGGGCTATGGCAGCCCCCCACATCACACACCCTAGTTAAAAACCACTGATTGGTGATGCCTTGTGCACTGCATTACCCCTAGTCCACCATGTCTGCTTGAGAGACAGTGTAATGTGCTCCCTTCCTGAGCAGGGTAGATCTGTATTGTATAGACTAAGTAAATTAGATCTATGTAGCACAAGCTTTCAGGAGCTGGAGCTCACGTATCAGCTGCTGAACTGTACGTGGCATGAGCTGACATATTGTACATGCCACAGTTTTCAGCAAAGGGGAAGCAAACCCTGCAGCGTCACAGTTTCTTCCCTGCTACCTTCAGGTAGCAGGGAAGGACAGCATAGAGTGAGCAGTCTTGGCTCTGCCTTCTCAATGCACTGTCCAGCAGAGCACTGTCTGTTTGCCTGGGGCCATTCATTTTCTCCCAGAGGACGAGCAGTAAGTAGACTGGGACCCTCCAATTTGCAGTCTGCTTCCTGCAGTGCTGCTTGCTCAGGGGAGCCCACAATGATCCAGGCCTGCCAAGGGATTGTTCCCAGTGCCCTTCCCTCCCAGCCAACACTAAACCAAAGTCCCAGTACAACTGAGCATAGGCATTGTGTAAGGGAGCAGCTGATGCAGAAGACGGTGCCTTTTGCTTGAGACCTTAGTATCCAGCTCCAGTGGGGCTAGTCCAGGCTCAGTGTGCAGCTGTATCCCATATTCCTTGACAACAAGCTGTGTAGTCTTGGGCACAACTTGGCAGCTGTTGTTACCTACCCTAGAGGTGCCTTCCCCCTAATGACGGTGAAGCAATTGCTCAGTGCATCTTGCATCCATGTGAAGTGTCACTTTAGGGCTGTTTCAGGCTGAAGGTACTAGCATGATCGCCAAGGCATTTCATTACAGGAGACACAGCTGCAACCTCATGGCTCATGTTAATAGATTGGCTTGTTCTGTCTTGTAAATGAAGTTGGTAAATCAGGCAGAAGCTATTCATTACAGCAGAACCTGATCCAATGAGTCCTGGGAACACATGGGTCTCTCTCTGCTTTGATCACAGTTGTTCTGCTCTCTGTCACAGCCCTGAGGTTTAGCATCACAGGCGCTGGCCCAGAAGCAGCTGTCAGCCCATTGAGATGTGGACCAGACAGCATCTCCCTGTGTTTCCTGTACAGCACCAAGCACACTAGTGGCCTGTATACCTCCAGCTGTGGTGCAGGTGCCCCATCTCCAATCAGCTGCCATTTCTTGGCAGGCGTGTCCCATTTTTGAACACATCAGCTTGGGCTGCAGGGAGCTGCTGAAGAGCTAGGTTAATAGCCACTTGACCCAGCTGTTATCTGAGCTATGCTGGGAGCAAGAAATGAAGCTTAATTTTTACTGGTCTCCATAATTTACATGGCTCCAGAGGATGGGAAGCCATGCACACCCCACCAAACAAGAGGCAGACCCCTCCAGTTGGCCCCACATGGGCCCCATCATGCTGCTGTGCTGGCAGGTTGGGAGCCACGTGTTTGCCTATGTAACCTAATGAATTCAGCGGCAGAGTTGTTTATCTGCTCCTTGTTTGCACAGCCCCAGCAGCAAAGCCCCTGGAGATTAAATTTAGCTCTTGACGAGGGCTTGTCCTAGAATGATGGTTCTGTTTGTCACATTGATGTGCTGCACTTTTTTTTTTTTTTTGCAGTCAATAATATACTCGGAAGAAGTGGGTGGGCTGATTGCGCTCTAGTTTCTTGTTTTAATGGGGGGCCGGCTCAGGGGAGTGAAGCTGACTTTAATTCTGGAAGGGATAATGAAGAGGAAAGCGGGGGATGCCCAAACTGTTCCATAAAGAACAGACTGCAAAATAAAGGGAAGGCAAAGTGATGCTGACCTAATTTCCCTGGTATCAAATGCAGAGAAGGCCTTACACCGCTGGAATATCTCTAATATAAATAATGTAGCGGCTGCTGCGTGTGTGCAGATTAAGGCAAGAGTCTCTGATCTTGGGGAATTTTCACTGGTAAACAAAGACTAAAAGGTTTTTATAAACTCTGCAAATCCCAAGTTAGGTTCTTCATCAGAACTGAGCTGAATTTTTGGCTGCAAGTAGGAGTTAACTATGTAGGGCTAGGGGAGGAGAAGAGAAGGGCAGCACTGCAAATGGTGGGGGCACAGCAGCAGCATATCTGTGCCTGCCATCAGGGCTTGCTTCTCAGGTGACCAGAGATCCCCCCCTGGGTTCAGTGGGGAGATAGAGCTATGGGGCTGCATTTCTGGCACTAGCTTGATTGAACCCAAATAAAGCTTTCCATTCCACCAAAACAGCCCTGGCCGCAAATGAAGCGTGTCCAGCAGGCCTGTGGGGGGTGGAGGAACACCCACACAGAAAAGAGCAGTGCTCCAGGGACTGTGCTAAAAGAACTGGCCTGATCGATCCCCAGCCTTTGAAAAATGTTGACAGCTCCCAAGCAAACTATTATTTTTAAAGTGCTGCAAAACAGTCTGCCTGCATGAGATCAGCATGAAGGATGCTCATTACCTGGGCAAGTTCACACCTGAGTCAAGAGCCACCTTGATCCTTTGAAGACATCAACACCAGGAAAGAGCGGTAAGGGAAAGTCGTGTGATCCAGCCTGGCTCAGCCGTTTCTTGTCCCTTGCTTGTTAAGGACACAAATTGTTTGAGGAGTTCTCAGACCTTAGAGTGAACAAGCCTAGTGCAGGGATCAGGGAAAAATCTCTTATGTCATCATATCTCTTTGCTCAAAAGACAAACTGACCTCAACCAAAGATCTTACCCAACATCGGCAGGTAAGGAGCGTTTCTGGGTGAGCAAAGATAACTCACTGGCATCTGTTATGTTTAAGCTATATATATGTATACTCTCTCTCTCTCTCTTTGATCATAAAACATTTATCTCAAAGGTAAACCATGTACCTGGTGTTGTGAAGTCTGCCTGAGTCTGCAGACAACTCCAGTGTCTCTGCTATTGCTGGGGGTGAAATTAACTACACCCAGGTCAGGTTCATGTGTAACCAGACTGGTTCGAATTCTGATAGCAAAGTCCCTGGTACTGCAAGCTTTGGGCAGAGGTAGGCTTTAGAATGTGGAAGAAGTGAACCGAAAAAGGAGAAGCTGGAGAACGGGTTGAGAGGATGGGTTACTATCTCACAGTAGGGAGAGGAAAAGGCAATGCTTTCCAGGAGCCAGGGGGGTATGAAGAGAGTTTCAAATGCACCAAGCTAGAGTCTGATCCCAGCAAAAGTGATGCTACATACAGTGAAGCAGCAGCGCCTACTTTCTACCACCTGGGTCTTCTCTCCACCTCACTGCGAAAGCCACTGCTCTGAAGACTGACCCATGGTACTCCAGAGCCATATGCAGGAGTTGGCTGAGCCTAGGGAGTCATGCTGTCATGAAGCTGTAGCAGACTCTTGTCCAATATGACTTGAAGGCACATGGAAGTATTTGTACCACCCTCTCTCAGTGCTGAGAGGAGCTCTACTCACCTCAGATCCTGCATCCCTCTCTCCTGTGTGGATGCCATCCTGGCTGGTGGGAAGGGCTGGTAGATTTCAAACAAACCTATGTCCCATCCTGGACTGGCTAGTGTCCTGGGGAGGGCACTAAGGGAAGCAGGTAATGGCTGTGTTGTCACAGGCCTATCTTGCATCCTCAGCTGCATCAGGCACTATCCTTCTCAGAGCTCCCACGCTCCTTCCATCACACACTTCCTGCCCAGGGCTCTGCTGTTGGTCCCTCCCCAGCCCTGCAGTTGTGCTCAGCTTCTCCGTTGGCTCAATCCTATTAATAGTCATTGGAAAGCTTCCCCCCCTTGCTTTAATTTTAATCTTGGCTGCAATGTGCATGCATCAGTGGCTTTGGATTCTCACACCCCACTGCTATTCAGAGCTGGGGCCATCCCATATACTCCTTGTGCTTTTATTTAAATTGGCTGTCCCCACCCCATCTTCAGCCCTCCCTTTTTTATCCTCTGGCTCCCTTTTGGATCCCACCGGGCAGATTTAGAAGCGTGATTTCTCTGCAGAAATTAGCTTGCTGGAGAGCAGCAAGGGAGGAGAAGGGATGGGGTTTGCATGTCCTTCACGTCTGCCAAGATCCACTTAGTCCAGGAGAAAGAAGCTGCCTCCTGCATCCCAGCCATGAAGAGGAAGTGGCTGGAAAGCAAATCCACAGCTAAGGCCGGAGTGAGTGGAGGAAGATTCGTTGCACACGACACAGTGGGAAACCCACTAGAGGTCTAAAATCCTCTGACCGGAATTGCAATGAAGATGACATCTTCCATCCTCCCCACCAGAACCCTCCCTGATTTCCCCAGGAGGAAGCTGAGTGTTGTCTTTGGGACATGGGTTACCTTGTGTTTCCCAAAGGCAAACTCCTCCTTGGATAATAAATATTCTGAGTGAGCCACAGCCTGGTCCCATGGATCCCTTGGAAGGGGCGAGTGATTAATGGCACTACCAGTAATGATCAGGGCAGCCTGTCATCCTCGCTGCTGACTGAGCCCGAATGCTAAGCAGAGGAGTCTGGGCGAGAGCTGCTCAGCCAGGTCCTGCTGCTTGCAAGGATTTTGTGCCTATGCCAAGCCTCTTGCTACCACAGTCTATGTTGACCTGCACTGCCTAATGGCTTGGGTCCTGGGGAGTCTAGGCTGCTGGGAATCCATGAGATCATTGCTCACTTGAGAAACAGGAGTATCTCTGGGACAGCAGGTAGTCTCAAAGGGTGTAGCCAGGTGAAAGGCCTGCAGTGCATTACCAGAGGCAGCAGGGAGATTAGTTCCATGCCCATGGAATTCCTTTGTGGCCTCCCGGAAAGTATTTAATGGTGACTAAAAAGGGCAAAGGTCCCAGCTTTGTGTCCTGTTTGCTCTTTCCATAGCCTTGGTCCAAATCCTTCAATTCATGAGCCTTTATTCTCTGATTTGATTTTTTAGAGGCTTTGGCAAGACATCACCTATTGTTGCTGGAGCGCCCAAGGGCAGACCAGCAAGTAGGAATTTTCTCTCTCTTTAAGAGCTTGAGCTGCCTTCTGTTAAAATCAGCATGAGTCTAAACAAGCATTACACCAAGGCCTGATTGAAGGCACTGGGGGTAGGTGTTGAATATTGAAGCAAAGGTGCTTTCTTCACAAGGTATTGTGTCGGGGCCAAGTAGGTGTCAACAGAGAGCAAAGGAGCCTGCTTAACAGTCTCCCCACAGCTGAGCTTTCACCTCCTTAGGGTCTGGGCACAGAACATGTGGAACTTGCATTGGTTTTGTACGTGGCTGGGAATCAGCATGCAGTGAAGAGGTGACCAGGGGTAGTTGTTGCAGGAGGTACATTGACAGGTCAAAGCTACATCCAGGCATCTGCAAACACAGGGCACCTGCACCAGTGGCTTTACTGCTTTTCTTTTTCCTGGAGCAACCAAGTACAGGATTCTAGTGAGTTTCAGCAGTGCTAGGATTTATGTCAGGTCTCCGTTTCTATTTTATACCAGTATGGATGTTCTGTGTCCAGGCCCTTGGTGATGTCATCAACCTACTGCTTTTCTACTCATTCATAGAGTCTTCCAGGGAAACCTGCATTGACAAGATTTATTTCCCTATGGCAAGTCAGCTGCAGCTTTCCTGCACCTCCCTCTGCCCAGCTGTAACCTGGATTTGACAGTATTCCCCTCCTTTCTGCTCCTCTGAATAACTTCACGCACTTCACCAGCTTTGAGATCCCCATCTCCGAGGCACCAGAGAAGATCAAAGAGTTATCATCATTATTCCTATTAACATCTGGCTGGCTGCTGAGGAGTGCTGGCAGTCTGGGGAATTGCAGAGGAATGTGACTAGAATTCCACTGTGTTTGCTCTGTGTGACTGCTTGACAGAGGGACATGCCAGCCCAGTGGTGCTCAACACCTGGCCCACAGAGCAGCGTCATCCAGCCTGTGAGTCACCCTATAGGTTCAGAAATTTGGCAGTGGGGGAGCAGTGGCAGCATTAACTGGATTTCCAGACCTGGACAGGCAGAAGCACTCACCTGCAAGACTGCTGGGTCAAGCCTGCTATTGACAAGAGGCAAGATTCCCTTTGCCAATGCTGGAACATGCCACTGCCAGGTACTGTCATGAATTACAGTGATGCACATACCTGTCTAGGCCTACCCCCATGGTGCCTATGGGAGGGTGAGCTTCCCCTAAGGACTCCACGCAGCGGCTGTGGCTCTGTCACACTCAAAGAACTCAGCTGGTACATATGAGGATTTTTTTACATTGTCATTTTACAGTCAAAGCAGCCTTGATAGATTCATACTGAGCTGAAATTGGAGCCATTAAACCCTCATCGCAGGAATGAAAATTCTTGTTATAAATGTGGGTAACAGAGAACAATCCTCCAGTGCACCAAGACAGCTGTCTGGGGGTCCCAGCACGTTAGCCAAAGTGGTTTTTCATTGCATGGCCCAGCAGTTTTTTTGAAGCTGGATATGCAGAGCAGTCTGTGCCCACCACTGCATCTCTCTGCCTTTCTCACTGCATCTGCCAGTGGGAGTTGAATTTGGGGTTTTCAGCACTGAAAGAATCAGCCTCTGTTTTGACCTCAGGGAGCAGCTCCTTTAACTGGCATGCGTGGTATGTTTTTAGTCTTGGCATAGATTGGCCAGTAGAGGGAGACAAAGACCCACTTGGTCTGGGAGTTGCCCTCATGGCCAAGGGAGTTGCTGCCCTCCGCAGAAAGAGCAAGTCTTGAGTGCCAGTGAGATGGGCTGACAAGCTTGTTCCTTCCTGTTTTCAAATCAGCTCCTTTTATTACTAGCGTAATCCTTCCCATGGTGGAACTTCTCCACCCCACTACCAGCCATCACCAGCCTGATGCTCTCTTGGTTGAACCGTCATCCCTTTCTTGGGTATGTCAAAGGCATCTTCCTTCAGAGCAGTCATGGTTCGGGGCAGCAGCTTCTGCACAGTGACTCAAGCAGAACTGGCCAGTCTGGTGGGGTGAGATCTGTCCATGTGCTACAACACACACGCAACGACCCAACCCACAGCAAACACGCCTTTCATGTCACTTGCAAGTGAGCAACAGCTGTAGCTGCTACGTGGTTGCTGATGGCAGGGGAGGGGGCGCCCATGCAGCTGTGAATGGAGCTGCAGTCTGTGTGGCTGTGAAGGGGGGTGTTAGAACGTGCAGGGGTGTACAACTGTGGGGGTGGGGTGTGAGCATGGGGATGCACGTGTGTGTTTGTGTACATGGGTGCTTGTGTGTAGATCAAGAGCTGCCTTAGGGTGTGGGTTGCAGGCTGTATGTTTATGTTTGTAGGTGGGTTGGTATCTGGGGGGTGTGTGTGTGTGTGTGTGTGTGTGTGTGTGAGTGAGTAAGAGGGTGGGCCCCTGTGCACAGATGATCCCAGGCTGGGGTTCAGTATGATCCCAGGCTGGGGAAGGCTCTGCTTACCACTTATTAAGCTCATGACTCCTGGCTGATCTGCGGTTGTGCTGGTCCCCAACTGACCAGCCCCACTTACTGGTGCTTTCTTTCAGTTCGCACACACCACCATCTTGCACCCACTCAACACCCCCAGGGTAAGGCCCAGAGGTCAAATAAGGCCCAGAAGCCCCTTTGCAGCCTATGAGAGTGAGGCACCTAAATCCCAGCAAGGATCTGAGCAGAGGTGGATACATCATGGGGAGAAGGGGGTCTCTGCCAGCCCTGACCTCTCTTCTCAGGGTCAGGCACATTCCCAGTCTGCTGATTTCTGGGCTGTGGGACTGAATGCCGCTGCCTGCTCCTTCCCCCACCTCTTCGTTTTGATTTCCACTTTAAGCGTCTGGTAAATTGCAATTCTACCCAGATTTTTCGAGCGGTTTCTCATTACACGCAGGCCATTTATTCCCCAAACCGTGTGCTGGGCAGGATCTTTATTGAATAATAGGAGGTGCTAAGATCTGCAAATGTGTCCATTTAAACTGTGGCCACATGAGATGCAGGAATGGCTGGGTTAGATCCTGCACCAGCCAGGGGATTCCCCATCAGGCTCAGACTGTTTAACCCTTTGCTGCCCTGCTGTCTAGAATGCCAGGACAATGAATCCTAGAAAATTAGGGTTGGAAGGGACTTCAGCTTCTTCCTGGAACAAGGGTGGTCTCATGGGCGGGGCACTTGGCTAGGACTCAGCAGAGCTGCTTTCAGCTCCATGGCTCTGCTACAGAATTCCTGCCTGAATTTGCACAAGATGTTTAGTTACTGTGTGTCTCAGTTTCCCCATGTGTAAAATGAGACTAATTCTTCCCTCCCTCCTAGGGGCATACAGAGGGTGCTGGGAGGAGCTCAGGTTGTTGTTACTATTGTTAATCAGGTTTATAGCCTGCCCTATCCAGAAAGGCTTAGAGAAGCTGCACTGTTCTGCAAAGAGGAATGCCATGCTACTACCCAGGTGAATGCATTTTGAGCAACTGCATCACCTTACAAACATTAATGACCTGCACTCCCCCTCCCCAGTGAAAGCTGTAGCACTCTCCTCGGAGGAGGGAGGAAGAAACTGAGGCACAGAAAGTGGAAGAGACTTTCCCCAGGTCAGACTGTAAGTATGCAGCAGAGCTGGGAACAGAGCACGAGTCCAGCCCTGACTCCCAGCCCTTCTCATGACAACTCACTGCAAGACTCAGGTCCTCAAGGATCCTGGAAAATACGCAGGATCTCTGCAGTTACCTAGAAGTGCCCAGCAATGGAGCAGGAGATAGGGAGATCCTTCCTCTGCATAAACACAGACCTCTCCCAGTTTAGATAAGGGAGAATGTCCATTAGAGCAGTACAGAGGCTCTGAGGTATAGAAGAGCTGTTCTGATTTGAGCCAGTATGGGGCAGTGATGTGTACACACACACACACACACACACACACACACACACAGTTACAACAGTTCATTCAGGAGGCTGCATCTGCATGATCAAGTACACTGCACATACTCCCATCACTCCCCGATTCCAATTCCAGTGAAATCTGTTCAAGCACCCATGATCCAGGGTGGATAAGCATCTATTGGGGGAGGGGGAAGGGGCACTCCATCCTGCCAAGAGACTAAGGGAGGATATTCAGAGCCCTTTTTTTATACTAAACTCCTAGAAGTCTCTCCTCATTCAGGGCAGTTCAGCCAGCCAAGAGCTCATGGGCCTGCGGGTACCAAGGACAGTGCCAGGGAGCTGGCTGCCTTTCACCCTGCAAGGCCAGAGGAGCGGAAGAGCTAATGAAAGGTTTCTGTTCTGACCTCTCTCCTCACAGGAAACTGCACTGTGTCGATGACTGCAAGCCCTCAGGACTGACCTTCCATACAGAAAAAGCTGTGCTGAGGGAATTTGAGCCAGTGGTTCTCATAACTCCTTTTCCTTTATTACTCAAGATGAGGTTACCGTGCTAGGCTGGCACCTAAGAGACCCAGGTTTGATTCTCTGCTACGTGTGTCATATGTGATCATGGTCAAGCTATTTAACCACCTGACCTAGCTCTTTAAGTTCTCCTCTGTACCGGGGGACAAAAGCAGCTCTCATGCTCCTGGATGGGTTCATGAGGCTCAACCCAATAATGACAATGAAAAGCTTAGTGTGGCACTGTCAAGAGCCCTACAAGCTGCATAGGCAGAGCCATGGGCCCAGGAGGTGAACCAGGATCCAGTTGTGCTCAGTGCTGTGCAAGCAGACCAAGAAGATGGCCTCTGCCCCACTGTGCTTCCAGAGACGACAGGCAGATCAGGGCGCAGGGCGAGACCATGTTCGTCAGCATGGCAGGCCAGGCCAGGCTCAGCCCACCCTGCTTGCCCAGAAGCAGCAGCAGCAACAGATTCTTCCTGCTCAGTGCAATGTTGCTGCATTACAGGTGTGAGAGGGCAGACAGCCCATCTCACGCTGGAGTTTGTCCAGTGTAAACATGTCCTGCAAATTTGGGACAAAGGGAGTGCCAGAAAGGGGCAGGGAGAGCTCCTTGCTAAGATGGGAAGGAGGAGACCCTCAGAGTTAAGAGGACCAAGAAGAGACTCTTCCTATGTCTGAAGAAGGGTGTTTGTGCCCAAAAGCTTGCAAAGAACTATTTTTCCAACTATTTAGTTGGTCTAATATAAGATATCACATTTACCCCCAAAATGTGTCTGCCTATGTCCTTAGACCAGCACAGCTACAACCAACAACCCTAGGGGCCACTTGGCAGGGGGGTCTGGCACTGACATAGGGGGACAAAGGAAGTTCTTGCTCAGTTTTAGTCTGGCAGAGGCAGCCCAGCCATGGCAAGGGAGCTGGCTTACACAGTCCCATGTTAACCAAGTGAACAAAGGTTGCTAGCAAGCAGTTGCACTATTTTAAAGTAAGGGGAAGCTTCCCAGTTGTGAGCACACAGCAGGCAGTGTAATGTAACTAGGTTTTCTGTCTACATTTGTCCTACTGGAAATGCAACTGAATTGTGTTAACTTAACCCTGCCCCATTCCTGGGTAAGTTGCTTTTGTTGAACTTCCACTTACCTCCAGCAGGAGTGGACAGAAAGAACAATTGCAACAGGTTCAGCTGAACTGTGGTTAATCCTTTTGCATTAAAATGGTAGTTACTTGTTGGTCCACACCCTAAATGTTGTGGTAGTGCTGGAGTGATGTAGCTATGGCAGTCCAGGAAATATGCAAGAGGCAAGGATATTTTGGGGGTAGTATCTGAGGACTTTTGGAGATGATTTTTTTGGGGGGTGTAACAGGCACCACATCACAAGGGGCTGCAGTGCACCCTAGGGCCACCCTACACCTGTTCCTCCTCTTGGGCCACCTCCACTCTCACCTGCCACAAAATTAATATATTTGGGGAGGCTGCCTTCAGGTGCCCAGACTTTGGCTTTTGGTGCATTACCCCACCCTGCTCATCATTAGCCTGCCAGTTGTCATATCCCTAACCATAGCAGGGATCTCTCTTGTCCAGGCCCCCCTGGCCCAGTCTCTCTGGGATTTATCCCTAGCTGCCCACCAGGTCCCTGGCCCTAGCAGGATTCTGTCTGAGCCTGGGCTGCTCACAATATGGAAGGGGGGGCAGTCTCTGGGGCACTCCCCCTGTGACCCCTTCTACCTGGTCCTCTGTTCATGTGTCAGCCCCTTGGCCTCAGCCCTGCTTGTGCCCGACAGTCAGCCCTTGGCCCCAAGCACAGACCCCTCCCTAGGCCTCGGGCATTGGCCCCTCAGCCTCAGCCCCACCTGCACTTCATGGTTAGCTCCTCAGCTCCCCAGGCACAGGCCTTTTTAGGCCTCCTCTCACAACCAGTCCCAGACTAGCTGCCCTTCAGGGGACCCAGTCTCATGGAGCTTTTGCCTAGACCTTAGCCCTCATGGCCTCAACCCAGCTTACCCCACTTTGCCAGGGTCGAAGCTCAGGGTGCCCCAGGCACCCTGCTCAGAGGCTTCTTCCTCCTCTGCAACCACAAGCTAGTTCTCTAGTCTAACACAAACCCCAAACAATGACAGACAACAAAACACAGAGCATTTATCTTGCCCGTGTAGAGCTCTGTCTATAGTAAACATATAAACCAGTCCCCAGTTCCAGTATTTTGAGCTCAAAAGCTTGTCTAAAATCTCTCCCAACCATGCAGTCAGTCCAATAAAAGACATCACCCCCCAAAATATCTACACCCTAAATGCCAGCAACCATAATGAATTCAGCGCAACTGAATTCATTATTGTCAAGGGCCCTGTGGTGGGTAGGATGCCCCTGTCAAATCCTTATTAGTAGGGGGTGACATGGGAGGCAGGAAGAGAATGGCAGGGATGTGACTGAGTTGCCTTGAGTAAGTGATGGCATCTCCTGTCCAGGCTGGGCTGGGGGGTTACCAAAGAACAAAGATTCAGTTCTGGGAACAAGAGGATGTGACAATCAGGATGGAAAACACAGCAATGGGAAGAGGAGGCTGAGGCATTGGGGACCACTGTAGATCTCTTCCCCAGGGCCTGCGGGAGCTCACAGATAGGAGATATCAAGTGTCCAGACACAGGAGGCAGACAGAGGACTGATTTAGAGCCTGGAGTTGCTTGGGAGAATGCAAAAGAAGAAGGTCCTTTTTTTGGAGTTTTTCAGGTCTGGATCCTTGTGGTGTGGAAGAGAGCTGGCTACAAGGGCTTGGGATAGCCCCTTGGGGGTGGTATGGGGCTGCCAGAAGCCAGTAAAGGACAGGAAAGACACTGTGCAAGCCAGATACAGTCACTGAGATTCAGTGCCTGTTTGTGAATGTACTAGCACAGGAAGCATCATGGAGCAGCTTGGAACAATTAAATCTAATTCTCCTCAGGCTAATTAAAATGGCTGGAGTCTCATTTTCTGCCATCTACTGGGCTTCACCTCATTAAAGTTTATGGTGTCTCTGCACCCAGTCAAGAGAAAAATGCCAGAAACTAGGAAGCCAACACACTGCACTGGGGGGCTAGGACAGGAGATGGGGAAGGGGACTGGAGTAGGAGAGGGCGCTGCAGGTCAGGACTCAAGCTGGTGCATTAATACTCAGCTCTTATAGGAGATGCATTTGGCTCCATATCAGGCCCTGATGATCACAGCATCAGGGACTGAGTCATGGGCTGCTGATTGACCTGGAAGTGCCCTCCATGGAGAATGCTGAGTTCCCCTGCACATGTACAGACACACAAACATGCATGTACATGAGTGCATACACACATCTTTCCTCTGTAGCCTTCCTCCCAAGGTAAATGAGGTTCTTGGCATTCAGTCAGTGATGCCACTTTGAGGACTTGTTATGCATTAGCTTGGTCAGCAGAGGTTAAAGCAGGTGTGTCCATCTCACCCTGTGCTCCAGGTTGGATCTGGACTGTGGGGCTCCTTGTAGGCTGAATCTGTGGGGCAAGTGATGGCTGTGGCTGTGGTGGGGCCAGTAGCAGAGGAGGCAGAGGTAATAGCAAGGTCAGCAGTTTTTGACACTGTTATCTCAGCCTTCCCATCCCAGCAGTGCTACCTAGGCTTCAGGAGGCTGGATGTGAGACTGAACCCAGGTACTGTCTGTCTGCGAGGTCTGTCCTGCCTCTCCTTTGCTGGGTCTGGCTGATGAGAGGGCTGGCTTGGGGCTGTAATTCCCAGCACTTTGCCGGCTTCATGTTAATATGATCAAATATCATTTAGACTGTACAGGGAGTTTACTCAGAGCTTTTCGGAGAGTGATTAAGGTAGAAGCCTTTCCCCAAGGAGCTCAGGATCTCTGCTAAGCCCAGCCAGGCACACACTGGGCAGGGGGTGGGGCAGGAACCCAGGGAGGTGGGATGCTGGGCAGGGGGTGCCACAGAAGCATGGACAAGATAGAACCGGTTGCTTGCTCCCAGGCTACGATGGGGCTCCCAGTGATGTTTCCCCTGGAGCAGCTGAGCCCAGCATTAACACTTCTACACTGAAGTCAGGGGTGTGAATGCAATGTGTGTAGATATATCTGAAGTAGCTGTACTTGAGCTAGCTTGGCTCCCGGTAATAGCCCATCACAACTGCACTATCTTGGACTCTGGCACTTCCTCAAGTGACTGACTTATTCTGGGGTCTGGGCTGCCATGGCTTCTTACTATTGGGATCTGAGCTGGCTAGAATAAAGCTGGCTTGGGCAAGTCTACACTGGCTGTGCTCATGCCTTGCACTGCAGCAAAGACACAACCTTCATCAAAATACCAAATTAAGCTAGTCCCAACAGATCCACCTTCCACTCTGAGCTATACCAGGTCCAACCAAGCCATCATCTCCCATCAATGAAATTCTTATTTACACAACATATAATTAACTTGGGAGCTCATCACTACAGGACATTATGGATGTCGATAGTATAACTGGGTTCAAGTTTATGGAGGTCAGGTCCATCAGGACCTGTTAAATGCAAGAGCTGGAGCTATAACCTTAGGTTCAGGATATCCCCAAACCCATGCCTGCTGGGAGGGCATGACGTGGGATAGATCACTGCACATAGGCTCTATTTTTTATACTCTTCCTTTAAGGCATTCACTACTTGCCAGTTATGGGGATAGATCTTGAGCTAGAGGACCCTTGATCTGATCCAACATGGAAGTTCTCATGAGCTATTCTGCATGTGCACTGAGCTCAGAGAGCAGTCTGCTTTCTGATCTCAGACTTTCCACTCCCCCTGGATCTATTTCCAAGGCTGGAAACATACATGCTAGAAAGACACACATTTTTAGCAGAAATGGTCATTAACCCCTGGAATACAAGATATTAGACGAGATGTGGTGAATTCTTGACTCCTTGAAGACGTGTTTCTATTTCAACCAGAGGTTCTGGGCTTGGTGCACAAGTCCCAGGGTCAGGTTCTCTTGCTTGTATTCTGCAGGGGATCATATGAGATGACCACACGCGTCTCTTCTGGTCTTGTAGGAGTCTAACCTCAGTCCTTGTCCATGGCACAGAGCCAACTGCATCTCTGGCAACCACATACCTTCCAGGAGGGGACCTTTTACCTGAGGAGCTCCAAACGTTCATTTTGATACCTCCCTATGGAGGCTCCAGGATTCTGTCTTGCATTTTGGCCCATGGAACGTTCCTAAGTACCAGTCCAATACATCTGGGAAGAGAAGATATATAAGCATGAAAACCAGAGACCCTGTATAAACCCCCCTGGCTCTAAAATTTACCAGCCTCCTTCAGAGAGACCTCAGGCATCTAAGCTGTAGAGAAAGGAGATGAACAAGTGTCATTATTATTATTTAGATGGAGGTGGCAGCTTGTGGCACCAGCTGAGATCAGGACCTCATTGTGCTGGGTGCTGCACAGACACTAATTTCCAAGTGTTTGCAATCAAGCTAGATGGGACAGACAAAGGAAGGCTCATTGTCTGCATTTTACAGCTGGGGAATTGAGGCTCAGGGGCTGTACTGGAGACCTTTCATCATGCTAAATAATATCTACACCACAGGCAGCTCCACTGAATCTATTTGTGGAGTGGAGTTCTACTGAGCGTGAGGAAGACTGTACCCAAGTCTGGCCCTCCCTGTTCCTGTTACCTTGCTGAAGAGTCCTGTCAAATCCAGAAAGAGAAATACGTACTGGGAAGACAGATTTTCAGAAGGACTCAAGTACAGCCTTTCTAGGAATGAATTCATCTACCATTTGTGCTTTCTTCTCTGCTTGGCTCTGATAACTGGCAAGAAAAACAGCAAGTGGGGTGCAAAAGATGCAGAAGTTAGGTGCTGGCAGACTTCCTGTGCTATCAGCCTTTAGCCTGCGTGACTTCTGAACATGCTGCAGAGAGGGGCAGCCTATGGGATAGCCTGGCCTCGGGCCCTGACGCTCAGGTGAGCTTCTTGGGTTGCTTTGGGTTTTGTGTCAAGGTTCACTGCAAAGTTTTGCTAAGGTATTAGAGAACTGATTTGTATGGATGGGATGGTTTGGATGGGGATGGTCCTGCCTTGGGCACTGCTCTCGAGGTCTCTTCCAGTCCTCCTTCTGTGTGGGTGCATCTACACAAGATGTTTTATTGCATAGTAGACTAATCTACTGCACAATAAAAATGTCACTTTTTAACTGTAAACTGAGCTACTGTGCAGTATAATAGGCTAATGCATAGTAAATCTACTACCCATATTTATGGGTAGTAGATTTACTGTGCATTAGCTAATGTGCTGTAGTGCATGTGTAGACACTGACTGGAGACAAATTTGCTCCTGGTTAGCCAGACCAGCAGGGGCCAGCCTCCTGCCAGGGGAAGAGCAATGTGGCTGGGAGTCCCTCCAACCATGGGGCAGGGTGGCTCTTTAGCAGCCCCTGGCTGGCCTCCAGACCTCTGGCTTGACTTCTAGGGCCTGGGCCATCTACTGCCTGCCCCTGGCCACCGTGTGCTGGTGTGGTGGGCACTTGCTGGGTGCAGCAGTGCTGCAGAGCCCTGGCCTGACCCCCAGGCCTCAGCCACCTGCTCCCTAGCCCCTGGGCACCAAGCCCCTGTGCTGCAGGCATGTGCTGACTCCAGCAGTCCTGCAGACCATCACACACAAGCAGAAGAGGGACTGGGAGGACTGCACCTTCTGGGATAGGCTCCTGGCCCTCAAGGAGAGGCACACTGCCCTCCTCAAGAGGATGCTGGAGGTGCAGGACAAGAAGGCTGTCAGTGGCATGAGAAGTGGAGGCTACAGAGGAGGACCACTGGGTACTGTACACCATGCTGGCACGTTCGTGCCACCCACCACCCAGCTCCAGCCCCACCTGCCACCTGCCTAGCCCCTGGCCCTGGCCCCAGCCTTGGATTCAGCTCATAGGTGGAGGGAGAAAATAATTTGGGGGGGGCTGAGCATGTGAGGCAGGAAGTCTGTGGTGGAAGGGGCAGGGGGAAAGGAAAGCGCCATGGGGGTGGCAGGAGGGAGTGGGGCTGGGACTAGGACCAGGAGGGAGCAGAGCCGAGCCAGGATTGGGATCAGGGCTGGGGCCCACTGCGCCTGTGTGGCCACCTCTTCCCCCATGCCCAGGGTTGTAGTCCAGCACTGTGCATCCTGCACCAATGAATCTACCTCCCCCAGCTTTGCACTGGCCCCAGCTGCCTCCCTGTACCAGCCCCAGCCCCAGCTGGGGGGGTGCTGGTGATGGGGGCCAGAGCCGGGTCAGCCTCGGCTGCGGTGCTGGGCTGGAAGGGATGGAGCCCCCAGGACCCCTGCACCCACCCCACCCCATCTGGGGGGACGCAGGGAGGGGGTGGTGGCTCCCGCCACTGCACATGTCCCAGAAGGCATGGGGGGGTGGGGGTGCATTCACCTGGATCTGCATGGGGAAGACTGCTACACTGGGCTCTTCCTGAAGGGGGTGACGCTGGGAGAGGGATCGGGGGGGCTATGCTGAATTTTGAGGTGGCTGCCCTCCACCATAGCCCCCTCCCAGTGTTGCAGTCCCAGCCCCAGCCCACAGCAGCAGCCCATCCTGCCCTGTGCAGATCTGGGGACACGGCCCCCCCCCGCATGGCTCCTGGGATTTAGCAGCAGGAGCCGTGCCCCCTGGACAAGCCAGCTCACGGCTCAGTCCCACACCCCACTGGTTGTGCAGCACCTGCCCCTCTTCTAGCCCCAGGTTGCCCCAGCCCCACTCCCTCCCTCATCGCTGCCTGTACGCCCCTCCCTACCCCTGCTGTAGCTGTCAGAAGCTCATGGCACTAGTCTACTCCCCCAAACATCCTCTTGATACAGCTGGATTGGTGCTAAGAGCACTGGGATCTCCAGCATAAAAACATCACTATGAACTACTAGTGCTTTACCCATTGCATCATCTAGAACTGTTCTGAGCAGGTTTTGATGGGAGGAAGATTAAATAAAGAAGCATAGAATTTACTGGCCTGGATCAGTCCCTGCTCTCCAAAACTGTCTAATAACAGAGGAAAGTATAAAGAGCCAGGTAAGTGGCAGCAATGGGCAAATCTGCTCAAAGGTGACATTTCTTCCCAATCTCAGTCAATCAGAGCTCAGTTCTGTCCTGAAACAGGAAGGTTCTTGTCTCTGACATCTTCCTTAATCCTTACTGCTGTCTCTCTGCACATACTTCTAATCCAGAGTGATGTTCAGGACCCACCT
The DNA here is from genome assembly GCF_030867095.1 of Alligator mississippiensis. Classification (NCBI taxonomy): domain Eukaryota; kingdom Metazoa; phylum Chordata; order Crocodylia; family Alligatoridae; genus Alligator; species Alligator mississippiensis. The sequence goes on from NC_081833.1 coordinate 26,776,306, forward strand.
TGATCCCTTCCAAGCTCTGCACCTTAGCAATATCTTGCTGCAGTGAGTTCCTCAAGCTAGCAATTCATCAGCTGTCAGGACTCTGAGCTGCAGGTAGACAGACAAGCCCCAGCTGCCCCTGATATTTTGGGTAGGAATGGCTGCAGGCTGCCCGAGTGCCCTCGGCTGGCCTCTGCTAAAAGCGCATATAAGCAGCAGCACTTGGTGTGAGATGGGCATTTCCTCACTCCAGAGCCTATGGCTTGTGCTGCATAGTCTTGGTCCTTGATTCCTAGACCCGGTTCCTAGCTCTGGGATTCTATAATATGGTTCTTTTTGCTTCTCCAGCTCCTACCTGAGCCTTTGCCTAGCTTCTGCTTGTACCTTTTCCTAGCCTGACCCCCTTAGCATTACTCCTAGTCCTTGATTCCTGCCTGCATCCCTACCTACCCCCTAGGGCTCAGACTCTCTAGTATTTTGCATTTGGACTTCCCAGCCTTGTGCTCTTACCCTTGACCCTGATGCCCTGCATCTTGGTAATGCCCATGGCATCAGCTGGAAAGCAGGCTGCAGCAGAGCAGCACTCTTTTTGCTGCACCACTGGGAAATCATAGGGAGAAAAGCAGTCTGTGGACACAACCATGTTTTTTCCTTCTGGAAATTAATGCCAGAGGAGCTGCCTAATTGGGTCAGACTTGTGGTCCATGTAACCCAGCATCTTGTCTCCAGCAGTGGCCAACACTAGATGCCTCAAATAAAGGCACCCAAAGCTCCTCTTTGGACAATTTGACTCGAAGCAGGTGTCTTCCAGGCCTTCTGTAGCTAGAGATTGGGTTAAGTGCTATTAGTATAATCCTTCCCAAGTGCTTCCTGGGATTATACATATAAATCCACAGAGGACCTGCAGACCTGCCTAACTGCAAGGTGCCCTGGTTTAACACACCCCTGTTGGCACATTCCCTTGTATGTATTCCCCTCACATTGCAGCACTTCTCATTCTCTCCAGCTGCCAACTGTAGTAATTTCAGGCCTGAAAAACAGCAAGAGGGGGACGAAATATATATGCTATGTGTGCGTGGCTACAATACAGGATGACTGATCTGTGTCTGGGTGTTTATCTTCACTGCTGCTTTGAGATGGAATATCTTGTCCCCAGCAGTTCCACTCATGAGGTCTCTCTCTTCTCTTCCCTTAGCATCAAGGCAGAGATCAGACATCATATAAGAATGTACCCATATTGGAACATTGCTAGGGCCATCGAGGGAGATGGTTGCCATCTGCTGCAGACAACAACTGCTCAGATGTTTATAGCATTAGTTGGAATAGTACTCAGCCCTTCTTGATTTCAAAGCTCAGACCCCTGAGCTAAAGGAGGATCTTCATTACCTGTTAGCAATATGGGGTCTGACATATGGGTGAGTGTAACAGGGGTCCTTCTCGGGGCCGATTTTTCCTGTGGCCCACCCACCTGTTTCTGGGCTAGCCGCCCACCATGCCTTGTTGTTAATTCATTGATTTCAATTAAGTGGGAGGCTGCCCATTTCTTGCCCCGATACCAAGGGGCGCTATCTGCGGCTCTGCTCCTTCCCTACACCGCAGCCCAAGCCTCACAGATGGCATCTAGATGTTATCCATATCACCAGCCCTGCACTGGGCCCCAGAACCCCACTAATTGAACCCCACCTGGATCCCTCCATTCAGGCAGCCTATTACGCCTTCATTCCCAGCTGCATAGTTCCCTGAACCGCTTCCCCTTACAGGTGTGGGGCCCCAGGACCTTTGGCTTATTGGCCCTGGCCCACCTCCATGCCAGTCGGGACCCCAGGCCCTCAGCTCTTGGATGTCCCTTGCGGTGGGCCCCTGGCCCTTCGACCCTTCCAGTCCTGGCCCCAGCTTGGACCAGTCGGGGGATGTTCAGACAGGTTCTTGAGTCTGTGGCCTCATGCTCTCTTTGGGGTCCACCTTCCAGACCCTACAAAGTGGGTAACCAACCCGGTTGTGGGAGCTGGGGTTAAGGCACCCCAACCTGCCTTTCACCAGGGTGGTAACTGGCCTGGCATTTCCTGGGGATGAGCCCCACCAGGCCACCCACTCCCAGCAGGGTGCAGTTTTAGGTCATGCCCAGGACCAGGCACCTCCTGACCATCCCCTACAGCTCCTCCCTTACCTCCAGATGATACCTGCAGCCAGGCAATGTTGTTGCCTGGCCTCCTAGGCAGCAAAATGCCCTGTTTATAAGGGCAGCCCTGAATCTAAAATGGCTGCCCTCATCAGGCACCTGCCGGCTGCTGTCTTCTGGCCCTTGAAGTGGAAGACACAAACAGTGCCCTGCCACAGTAAGCATTTCTGATGCTGACAAGCAGAGGGCAGAGGTGACACAAATATGTTGGCCAATTCATTACAGTAGGATTAGTATGTGCACCACTGATAGGGCCCTGCTTGCTGACATCACATGCTGATTTTAAAACATCATTTAACCATACCTAGCTTCTGAACTGCCCTTTTTTGTAGATCTCCAAGCACTTTCTTGAAAAAGAGGATTGCATCATACTGCTATTTGATAGTTGGAGTCACTGAGGCAGACAGAGGAGTGACTTAGTTTCCTGAACCACACCTGTGGCAGTGCCAGGAACTGAGCACTGGTATTGCACCTCCTATCCCAATTCCTTACTGGGGAAGCTGATGGATGCTCCTAGTGAAAACACTGCAATGCTGAACACATGCTGAGAAGATCATGCATGCCAGCAGTGTGATCTCCATTGGTGTGTCTCAGCCACCAGAGCTCTTTACTCATCTGACATATTCGATAATGCTCTAAAGTCAAATCCATTTAGTTTTTGCTTGGACTTCAGACCCAAATGTTGTTTTTGAAAACCAAAATTGTAACTGCACTTTTCTCCTAGCTCTTGTAGTTGGGAGCAGCTCCTCAGTGGTCCACAGTTGATGCGTGAAGGGGGAGACTCTAGCACCAGGCTGGCAGGGGTCAGTATGGATAACTGAAGTCTTGCGTTCTTCAGAGTTTTAAAAGCATCAAGCAATTCAAATCAAAATGCCAGCTAATAGCCTGGCGCTAATAAGAGTTTTTAGTTGATTCATACTAATTTCTGTCTGTTAGCTGGCTGACATTGAAGTAAGAATTGCACTTTTGTCAGCCAAAGCTGATAATCAGTGTTAAGTTCACCTCTGTGAACTTTTATAACCATGATCATTGACCGTCTACTGCACTTAGCAGGAACACGATCAATACCAGGCTAGTGAAGCATCCAGACTACCTTTTTTCCTTGTGACTCATTAGATGATAGATAAGCAAGTCATTGCTTGCTTTGTTGCTGACCATAGCAGACTCCAACAATCATTCCCCATTCCTGGTTCTGCCAGATACCAGTGTCCTTGCCCAGTTGTCATAATCCTATCTGGGCATTAAGTTCACACAGGATGCCAGTGACATTTCTTTTTAGGGTTTCATTAATAACTTCTTGCAGTTGTTAGTGAAAATTATCTGCAGCTGCATCATTAGCTTTGAGGACTGTACACATCCATAATGATCAGATATCCAAACCTAGTAAAATATTGGATACTAATGATTTGCTGATTAATCACCTGGCAACCTGCAGTGCCCCCCTGAACACTGGATGAAAATATAGTCCCACCCCTTACTGAAGCAATCCATCAGAAAACTTTTCTCAGCTTTCTTTTCAATATTTCCTGGCTTGCCACCAATGCACAGGATTCTGGGATAGCCCTTTTACAAGGTTTCTGTGATCGTTGTCACCTCAGAGGCAGAGACTACCCTGTGGCCTTCTCAACTATGTGGACTACTGATACATGTGGTAGAAAGACCCTCATGACCTGACCCTGGGGGGATGGTAATATTACCCACACTTTATAAATTCAACTGTATCAACGTGAAGATCATTTTAAGATTTTTCTGAGCTGTCTGCCAGCAACAGTCCTACTTGAATTGGGTTGGGAAATTTTGGTAGCGTCCCCTTCCTTTAACCAAGAAGATATCCAGACTGCAGTCACAGTAAACATCGGGCTTCTGTGACATAACCCTGAACTGCTGACACGTGAGAATATTTCTGTGTAGTGGCTGCATAATCTTCTCCAGAGTATCCCTGATGTCTGGAAAAAGGGGGTTTTCTATCTCAGCTCAAAAAAAAAGGGTGACAAGGCTGACTGTAGCAACTATGCAATAGTATGCTGTTGTCAGTCCCAATCTTCATGCTGGTACAGTTTAGTCGACACTCTGGTTGAAAGCTGATTCGATTGGGCAAGGCGCAGCACAAGTTGGCTTGGTTGTCAGTTTGGAAGGGAAAGGAGGAAAGAGAGCCGCTGTGGTGCTCTGCAGAGATCCTGACATGACTGCAGGAGTCCTGTGTCAGAATCTGTAGCACGTGGGAGAGAGACACGCGCATGCACCCCTCTTGTGGGTGTCACCTGGCTCCCCTGCAGGGGCTGTCTGACCTTTACTATTGCTCTCCTGTTCTCCCTGGTGGGTGTGGAGAACCAGGACTCTCTGATCACTCCATATCTCTCTTCCTTTAAAAAGAAGAAGAAAGATTAGATTACAACTCGTTATAAACAAATAACAATAATCTATGACTCTTAAAGCTATTTCCATTTCTATACCAGCTTAACAATCTATACAGGAATAACTGTAAATGAATGTCTAAAGGGTAAGTCTCTGAGGAGATCTGCTCAGTTTTCCTGATCGTGCTCTAACTTGTGTGGCGCTTCCCTCTCTAACTGAGTTTTCTTGCAGACTTCCCTGAGGAGAGGATTCATTTTTATTTTCTGACACTGTCCATGTCAGGGTCTGATCCTCTTTTTAGTGAGGTGAAAGATAACTGCAGATGAAGCCTATTTCTCTGCAAAAGGTCCTCTGGAGTCTCTAAGAAATATAATAGGCATATTTACCATATTTTGAACAGTTCCTAGCATTTGGGAGCTTTTGAGCTAAACTCTGTCCCCTGGCCACAGTTCTGGCAGTGGTTTCTCTCCGTGTCTAGTACTGAAGTTCCTTTTGCTGCTGATCAGCATCTTGTTTCATGAATTCCCTCAGGTTGGACCATCTTGGTGTAGGCTACGTGGGTGCCAAAGCTAATGGCATCCTAAATCATCTTCCCATGATCAGTGCACATAATCTCCCTCCTGACTCCCTTTGCTTTCTGGCAGTGTGGGGACTCTTCTCCCTTTCTCTCTCTCTTTTTCATAGAAAAAGGAATCAACCCCACTTCTGACACTATATAGTGTTGTAGAGCAGGGGTTCCCAGCCCCCGGGCTGTGGTCTGGTGCTGGGCCATGAAGGGTTGGCTGCCAGACCGAGAATGACTGCGGGCCGGGAAACCAGGGACTGGAAGTGACCGGCATACTGCGGACTGGCAGCCAACCCTTTTTTATACTGAGTATAAAAAAAGGTTGGCTGCCTGCCCACAGTATGCCAGTCACTGCTGGTACACAGTTTGCCAGTCCACGATCACTTCCAGTCCGCAGTTTGCCGGTTCTCAGCCTAAAAAGGGTGGGAGCCCCTGTTGCAGAAGACATAGAATCGTTTGTAATCTGGCTTTCCTCCAGTGATTGTCCTGTTTTAATTATAGACTCCCTAGTCCTGCCTTCAATGTAAGAGTTGGGTGATACTAAACTCAGGAGTGGCACCATTGGGAAAGAGGGGGTGCGAAAAGTCAATTCCAGTGGTATCCTCCTCCTTAGCAAATGTGCAGAGCATGACTTGCTCATCATGAATACTATCTTCACACAGAGTGATAAAAATAAGACTACTTGGAAACATTCATGCTCCAATCACTGGCACCTTCTTGACTATATTATTGTCAGAGCCCATGATTGTACCATTGCTCATATCACCTGAGAGGTGCAAATGACTGTTGGACAGACCACCATTTAGTCAGATCAATCATAGACATGTAGCTTGCACCACAACACCATAAACAACTGAAAGGAGTGCAGAAGTGATTGAACATCAACGCACTCTGAGATCAAGCTAGATATGAGGCTCTTCAGCAACACCTTACTGAGAGGCTTTCTGACCTACCTGATGACATCAAGGACATCCAGGCACATTGGGAAGAACTTCTGAATGTTATTCACAAGGCATGCACTGAATCAACTGGATATTCCACTTACTGTCACCAAGATTGGTTTGACGAGAATAATGAAGAAATCCTAACACTTATCCATCAGAAGAAAAACATGTTCTGTAGTTGGCAAAACGAACCCTCTAACCACCAAAAATGAGAAGCTTACCACTGGCTTAAAGCTGTGGTTCAGAGGAGGCTACGGGACATCAAAAACCAGTGGTGGCAAGCAAAGGCCATGGAGATCCAGAGTTTCGCTGATCAACATAACATAAGAAGCTTTTTTCAAGCAATAAAAGCAATCCATCGGCCATGTTCCAATGGCTCAACCCTCTTGCGATCCCAGGTTGGCTCCACCCTTCTCAAAGATAGTGTATCCATCAAAAAACGATGGCAGGAGCACTTCAAGACTCTACTCAACCGTGAATCTGAGGTCTCAGGTGCCACCATTGAGTCCATCCCTCAAGACCCAGTAATAGAACCTCTTGCTGATCCCCTATCCTTCAAGGAAGTCTGGCATACCATCACTCAGACCAAGAATAATAAGGTGGCAGAACCAGATCACATCCCTGCAGAGGTCTTCAAAGTTGGTGGAACAGCACTAGTGCAAAAACTTCACCAACTTCTCATCAAAATAGGGTTTAATGAGGAAGCTCCACCTGACTTAAAGAATGCTAATGTTGTGACCATCTTGAAGAAAGGAGACAAGTCAGCGTGTGAGAATTACTGAGGCATTGCTCTCTTCTCTGTTGCCGGGAAGATTCTTACTTGTATCCTTTTGAATTGCCTCTTTCCCCTTGCTGAAGGTGTCATTCCAGAATCCCAGTGGGGCTTTAGACCATCATGGGGTACCACCATGATTTTTGTTCCATGACAGATCCAGGAGAAGTGTAGAGAGCAACACCAGGAACTGTTATGGCATTCATTGACTTATGACTCCATCAATCCATAATGGGATGACTGCCATAGTCCTTTTAAGGATCCATTTACCATCTGTACTAGTGTTATTTACCATCTGTACTGGGAAGACCCATTTTCCATCTGTACTAGTGTCAAGCAGGGCTGTGTCATCACCCCAACCCTTTTTTTCCCATCTATCTTGCTCCGATTTTGATTCTTATCTGTGATCACCTTCCTCCCAGAATTGGGACTGAGTATTGAATGGACAGTCAGCTTTTCAACCTGTGGCACCTTCACAGCAAAACAAGTTACCAAGATTGGCATCACTGACCTTCAGTATGCTGATGACTGTTATCCTCGCACACACTGAGACTGATTTGCAATCCACCCTTGACCTTTTCTCAGGTGCCTATTGCAGCCTGGGATGCCCTTAACATTGGGAAGACCAAGGTGCTCTATCAGCCTGCCCCAGCACAAGCTGTTCCCCTCCCCACCACAAATTACTATTGGTGGAAAACTCCAAACATTTCCCATACCTTGGCAGTCACCTCTCCCAGTCAGTCACTCTTGATATAGAAATCAACCACAAGATTCACTGTGCCAGCATATTCTTCGGAAAGCTGCTTCACTGTGTCTTTACTGACTGAGATCTGCAGATGGAAACTAAGATCCTGGTCTACAATGCAGTGGTTATCTGCATGCTTCTCTATGGGTGTGAGATGTGGGAGACATATTGAAGCCATCTTAAGCACTTGGAATGGTTCCATCAGCTTTGCTTCAGGAAGATCCTTTGCATCAGATGGGAAGATCACTACACCAGTGCCAGCATCTTCTCTGCAGCTAACATAACCAGGATTGAGGCAAAGATAATGAAACATCAACTTTGCTGAGCTGGCCACTGTGTGCAGATGGCAGACACACATCTCCCAAAGCAAGTCCTCTTCTCTCAATTTAGTCATGGTAAGAAGAGGACAGAGGAAGAGCTACAAGGACATCCTGAAAGCATGCCTTAAGAAGGGTGGCATTAACCTTACAAAGTGGGAAGTGCTGGCTGGTAACAGGTGTAACCTGGGAGGTACTCAGACAAGGTAACCCCTCTACAATTGAAGGGATTTAGCGGGTACTAGTGCGCTATGGGAGGCGTAGCCACTTATGGGGAGCAGCTCTCCTCCTATTCCCTATAGAGTAGAGCCAAGACACTAGTTGGAACTTAACCACATACAATTTAATAAGGGACAAGCCAGGCTGGGGTAGGACATAGGTGCTGGAGAGCAAGAGGGGATTCAGTAAAGGTTAAGTGCACACATACATCTAGCAGAGGCAAATCAACAACAGAGCTTGAGGTTTCACAAAATGTAAGGCACAGGTTCACAAAATTTGAGGTGCAGGCATGCTGGGCAGGGGAACCCTTCTCCTTAGTGAGGATTCCCTCTTGGCAACTCACCCCTCTAGTGCCTTGGCTGGGGAAACAAACTAGAGTCTTGCATGTGACAGGCAAGAACTCTACCACTGAGCCATCAATACCTGTGCTGCTGCCTGCAGCTCAAGGGGTCTAGTCCCTCCAGGATCCTCTGTATGCCACCCACATGCTGAGCCAGTTTCCTGGCATCATGGTGGGGTATCAACAGAAAAGGAAAAAAAAGGGGGCCCAAGTTGTGCCGCTGCAGCCAAGCCAAGCCACCTCCTGCGACTCCAGGCTCAGGATCCCCCTCGGAGCCTTGCCATGTACCAGCTTATGCACTGAGTGGCCGAGCTAAGTTGCCGCCTGAAGCTTCCAGGCTCTGGGTCCCCATCGGAGACTCACCATGCACTGCCCTGTGCACTGAGTAACCGAACCAAGCCTCTGTCTGCAGCTCCCAGGCTCCAGATCCTTGCTGGAGACTCGCTGAGCACTGCCTCACGCGCCAAGCAGCCCAGCCCAGCCCAGCCCAGCCCAGCCCAGCCCAGCCGTCACCTGCAGGTCTCGGGCTCTTCTGGGGCAACTGCTTGGCCCCACTGGCCAACTCTCACCAGCTCTTCAGGACTCCTCTCCTTCATCTCTCATCGTCTTCTCTCTGGAGCCAGGTGCACTGCCCCTTTTATCCCCTTCCAGGTGGCTGGCAGGACCAATCAAGAGACATGAGAGGTGAATCTTTGTTCAGGTCCCGTTTCTCTACCTGGCCCCTAGGTGGGGGCAGCCTTCTCCTCTTATAGGGACCTGGTTGTTGGGGAAAAGGGAATCCCCACACCAATCATTTTTTAACTTTTCACCCCCCCCGGACCAAGCCACCACCAATGGCACTGCACCGTACATCAAGCTACAGCTCACTTTAAAGAGAACCGTCTTGCTCAGGAAGCCAAGAAATGGCAGAGGAGGAAGGAATGTGCACAAAATCCTGGCCAACAGCTGTGTACCCCCCGGCACCATCTGTGATATCTCTGGAAAAACTTGCAGAGCACAGAATGGACTCTTCAGCCATCTTAAAACTCACCAATAATTCCCACCCCCCACCAGGAGACATCAGTCTTGTATCCTCTTTTAGTCCTCTCTAGTGAATGGAGAACCAGGACCCTATGTTCACTCCACAGAATCCCTTCACAGAGTCAGTGACACCAGGCACCATCAGCATTACCAAAGCTTTACCTCCTATTCTGGGTGTTATATTATTGCTATGTCACATGTCATTGCTTGGGAAGGGCAAAGCAGTGGGCACAGGAAAGTCGAGTGATTCACTCAGCGTCACAGAGTTAGGGACAGAAACCAGGAGTCCTGACTCCCAGCACACACTACCATAAGAACCTGCTTCTTTTCTAGTGCCCCAGGGTACAGAACTGAACCCAGGAGTCTGGATGCTGAGACTCCCCACACCCACACAGTCTAACTGCTATTCCCACTCCTGTCCCAGTGCCTAGGACATCATTTGGGGCAGAAATGACTAGAGTATAATGGAAGTTGCTAGTTCCTAACAATACATTCCTTATGGTAATTATGGAATTAACAGCCATAGCATGTTAATTCCAAGCTCTGTGAAAGGAGAGAATCTGCACTAATGACTGCAGTGTCTAAGCCAGCAGCTGCTTCTCTTAAGTCAGTGCTGGAAGGGAAACACCAATCATACAGCACTGCTGCTAGACAGCATGGGTCAAAGGAACCTACAGCCCCACTGGGATTTGTAATTATACAGAATGGCACAGGATGGGTGAAGGGAAAGGGGACCTGAGCCAGGTGAAACCTATGGGGAAGAGAACCTCAACCTCTGAAAACAAAGGGGAGATGCAGCCAGGTCCCTGCACTGCTCCTCTAATGAATCCTTGGACAGTCTGTGCTTTGGTTGCATTGGTGCAATGAGCAGTCAGGGAAACAAGACAGTTGGAATAAGGCAGGAGAGGGTAGCCTTTCTGAGACTAAGGCCCTGACAGGAGAGGGGACTGCAGGATTGAATGCCTGTGTACAGCCTCTAGCTGTAATAATTCAGCAGCTCTCAATGTAACCTAAAGAAGAATGTCTTGCATTTGAAAACTTGTCTAACACTGTCCCAACCCTGCAGTTGGTTCAATAAAATGTATCACTATAAGAAATCTGTAGTTCTTAATATACAAGGCTACTATCCCAAAGTATATGTCTTCTATAGGTCAAATGTTCCTGAGATACACTGACTCAGTCCTGATGTTGAGAACGACTGAGCTCCTTGACCTCCCCCTGGCTCCGTGGGATTGGACCATAGGAATGGGCCTTCCACTTTCTGATTCATGGTGCTGCTAAATGCTAGAGCTGGGCAAAAATTGGAGCTTCCATCTGCCAGGTACTTCTGAGGTCCCAAAACCTGGTGCCATCTTAGAACAGGATAGACAGCTGAAAGCTTACATTTTTTCAAAGAATAAAATACTTCCCATATGCTTCATTTCAACCTTCTTAAAATATTTTGTTTGTATAAAATCACAACTCTTTATTGTTGACTTTTATATTACATTAGAATTTATAATCTTATTGATTTGCTCTACAGACAACATTGCAACCTTATCAAAATGAAACATTTCATACATTTCCTAAAAAAAATAAAAAAAAAAAATAATTGATGCATCCAGTGAAACGTTTCAATCTCCTGGAGTCAGCCTTTTCCAATGTTATTTCAGAAAAGTTGTACCTAGGGATGAAAATATACAGGCCAGAATCCTATTCCATTCAACATACCTAGAGGCACTTATCTAGAACTGCCATTTTCAGCGGTTAATGCAGTTTAGGGTCCAATGCCACACACAATATGGATGTACAAGCATCCACATGACAGCTGTGTGTTGTCTGGGTTGCTGCGTGACTCCATATGTGCATATCTGAGTTACATAAATCCCAAGGTTGTAGCTGCTTTAACTACAAGGCCATGGGTCAGGTACTATCCAGCCCTCTCTCCAACACTCTTTTTAAAGCTGAGCCACTGCACTTTGCATTCAATAGTCATTGGATAAAATGAATGGAGAGCAGTGAAGCAGTTTCTGACTTACTAGCAGGAAAAAACTCAGCTAGAGGCTAGGCCCTCCAATCCATGGTAGGACCCCTATCACTGAGCCATATACCCTCTAGCTTAGTGGTTTTCAACCTGTTTTTGTTTGTGGACCCCTACACATTTTTGAATGGAGGTGTGGACCCCTTTGAATTGTAAGTGTAGGCATTCACATGCTTTTGATTGATCATAGTCATCTTTCGCAGAGACCTTAGACATAGCGTGTGGACTCCCAGGGGTCCATGGACTACAGGTAGAAAACCACTGCTGTAGCTTGTTCACTTCCTCCTGGCCCCTCATATCTCCCTCTTGGCTGCCCCATGACTGAACTTTAACTCCTGGATGGAAAGTGTTGGCACTGGATTTATGACCCAGATACCTTGTTCCAGGTGAAGCCAAACCCTCAGACTGACCACAACTTCTCTATTTGATAATAAACAGATTTTATCGATATACAGTGATAGCAGATAAAAATAATGCAGGCAAGGCAATCAAAATAACCCCCCGCCCCCCAGTTCTATATCTACCAGTCCTAGGGCTGTCACAGAGGGAAGGTACATCTGGCCAGTATGTGAGTGTCACCCTGTAGTTCTTTCTTGAATGTCAGATGTCAGCAGCTTGGAGGCGGAGGACTAAGGCCTACCCTCTCATCCTCCCCACAGTGGGGTGGGTGAGACAGGGTAATGTTGTGTCCTCAGTCCATGGCGGCCTTGTGTTCCCTCCACCGGGGACTCCCTGCTGCTCTGAAATCCCTCCCTTTGTATTCTTTCTCCCCTCTGATGACTCCTCATTCCTGGGTACTGTCGATTGGTTTCCTTGTGGTTGTCATACTGTCCACGTTCTATTCTGTCAGCATATTCCTTTTTTCCAACAAACCTATCATATGCACACATCTTAATTTGGCCATTTACTGGTGTCTTAATTTGGTCTGTCCACCAAAGCCAGAAATCCCACGAGTCCTGCAGCTAGGCACTATGAACTGCTCACCACAGCAGAGTCCCTTCTCTTATATTATGGAACAGTGTGGTATATGTTTTCAATGTCCCAGCCTGTATATGCCTGCTTGTCTGATAGTCTCAGACATGGTGTCTGCTGGTTCCAGACACGGGGGGCCTTGAAGGAAACTTTGCCACAAGCAGGTATTTAGAAACCAGTTAACCCTTGCTGTTGCCCTGGACTATTATTCTAATGCATATCTAATTTACCTACAAGCCAGTTCCCAAGAGCAAACCTCTAAATATCATATTCTAGCCATCAGAAAGAGCTGGTTGTTCTTGCCCTGATACTAAAGTGTATACAGTCAAACCAGGACCCCAATTCAAGTGGCAAGATGGGAAGATGGGCTGGTGAAAAAAGTTTTGGAAGAAACCTATATTTCTGGTGTGAAAGGGTTTGGTTCAGAAAAAGATGACCACTGAGCCTGTTAGCTTGGTCAGGGTATCTATAAGGGAACATATGCTAAAAGCATATAAACTAATGGTCCAGAGAAGGGAGTTTGGAACCTTTTAGCTTCTGTTTCATAATCAGGGTACAAGGGGACAGCAAAGAGATGAAATGGTAAGAAGTTCAAAACAGCTCAAAGGGAATCATTTTCCATACAACCTGTATTTAGATTGTGCTACTGGAAGTTGTTGAAACTAAGAAATTAGCATAGGTCCAAAGGGTGTGGGTATGTAACAGGAGGGGCATCCTCGGGTCGCCGTGCTCTCTCCTAGTTGCCCTCTGTACCGTACCAAGCTGCCTACAAGCACCCTCTAGTCTCTCCTGCCACGTCTTTCATGTAGTATGTTTTATAGGGAGGCTACCTTTCATCCTCTTGGCCACGGTTCTCCTGCTGTCATTAGTCCTGTTTCTAGAATGGGTTTTCTGTGCAACCCGGCCTTATGGGCTACATGTGGCTCCAACCAGCCCTATACCACGCCCCAAGCCTTGCAGATGGAACGGACGATCTTCAGTCTGTGGTCTTATACTATCCCTTGGGTTCTCCGGAGCCCTGTCCCTCCACTGGGTGTTCGGGCTCTCCGCAGCCCTGTTTCTCAATGGCGCTCCACTGGGCGTTTGGGTTCCACATGACCTCTTCTCATTTTGCCTTACCAGGCACTCGGGGTTGGCACACTCTTACTGCTGCGCTCTTTTTGGCGCTCGGGGTCAGCACACTCCCACTGCTGCCCTTTCGGGCTTACGTTGGTCACTGCCCCCTGCTTTGGGGCCTCTCACAGTGCTGCCCTCACTCTGGGGCTGGGGTGCCCACACTACTGTGAGTCCCCTTACAAGGCCTCTTCCATCCCCTTATAGCCTCACCCAAACCTCCAGTCACAAACAGCAAACACAAAGCATAAACCCCTGAGCTATAACATAAATCTCAGCCCTCTGGCTCCAACATTCTTCCCGCCACACCAGGGGTACTCCATCTCTCACCATCTCCAGCCGCTTGTGTATTCAAGCTTCTCATTACTCTCTCCAGCAGAGCTCCTTCTCCCATAGATGCCAGCAGGGAACTGCCTCCTGGCCTCCATCCTGTGGTTTATATAGGAGCCAGGCCCTGCCCTTTCTGGTCAGCTGACTAAGCAGGTGTGGTCACTAGTTCGCTCTGGTTACCCCAGCAACCAGCACCTGCGTGGTTATTCCAGCTCTCCAAGTAGCAGGCACCTTAGTGCCCTGCTACAGGGTACATTGGTATGGGTAAGCTGGAGATAATGCTAACAACAGTTTGGAAAGGGAGATGGAAGCAGGTGCTTCAAGGCCCAAGCTAAACTCTTCTAGGGGAGAGGATGTGACCAGATGGGAGATGCTGCGGGGTTTTGTACTAGGATTAGTTAGCACTCCACCTGAGCGGCAGGCTTAGAAACCTAGATCTAGGTCCATGATAGACTCTCCACCTGAGCCAATCCTTGGCTAATATGGAACTGCCCCTGTTCCATTCACAGCGTTAAAACTATCTGGGCAGATAGTGAGAAGCAGCCAGCACAACCTGTCTCCTGGTGAGCTTATAGACTGCCCTGATCTTAGCACTTTATCTTAGCTCTGGTCCCTGCTCTGTTCCCTGTTCTCTTGGGTGTCTGAGTCACTGATCTTTGACTTGCTCCTGACTATGACTCTCAGCTCCTGACCCTGGTTCATGTCCTTGGCTTGTCTCCTGGCTTCTGACTGGTCCCTAGGCAAAGCCCTAACCACTAGGGATGACTGCTCACTTTCCAGTTGATAATGCTTGCAGTTTTCTCTGCTACATCTGGTACCGGCCATTGTGACACACAGGGTATTGGACAAGATAGCCCTGTCTTCTGATCCATTCTCACAATGCTGCATTCCTATGAGGGATCAGGAACACTGGCTATGGGTGAGGCTGTACTAAGCATGTGTGGACGATGGGGGCCCTTTCTGCCGTGACCCAATTACCATTTTCCTGTGGGCTTCATATGTTCTGGTAGCACCAATAACATCTTATCAATGTGCAGGGGCATTTAAGTGCTTGCCTGGCTGCAGTAGATCCAGCAATTCAGCACAAGGCAATCTTGCTCAAGCAGGTTCAACAAATTGAATCAGCTCCTCCAGAATTTTTCTGCCTATTATTCTGATTGTCAGCTCATTTTATCTCTTCCTCCAGCACCACTGCCCAAGTGTTACCAGCTTCTTAGCCTAATAGTCCTCCCTCCTATTCCTGCCCACCTTCCACCCACTCCTGCTCTCCCCAGCTTAAGGGTGGAGCTGGGTTGTCTAACACTGGGTCTATGCTGATGTGAAAGCTGCTACCCACAGGGTAAATAACTGTGTAAGTCAGTGTGTGCACATGCTTGCGCACATTTAAAGGGAACCTAACAGAAGACACAAACCCATGGGCAGACGGAAAGTATTTTTAGAATGATAGCCAGTGAGAAACAGCAAGACACAGGGTGGGATAGCAGCTTGTGGGTAGCTGTTCTAGGCCATCATTGGAGATGGAGCCCTGTGACTTGCCTTAGCTGCACCTGCACCCATGAAAGTGCCCAATCCCAAATTTCATTGAAGGGAGATTTGTGTGCTGGAGCCATCCTGAATTCCCTGCACAATAACACTCAGGGAGGGGTAGAGTCTGCTGAGTCTTACCATCCCTGCATCATGCTGGAAACACAACCAAGCCCACCAAGGACCTTGTGGTTACTTTCACCTTCATAAGCACAGTCAGAATAGATCTCAAATCTTCCTATTTGGAGAGTTCAGGCCCCTACCACTTGACCTAGGCAGGGATGCTCAACCCCTTGCAAACAGACCAGGTCCAGCCCATGGAGCTATATTATCAGGGTTGCTGGGCTCCCCATGGTTCTGGAAATTTGGTGGCAGGGGAGCTGTGGCAGTATTAATTGCAGTTCTCCTGCCCCCGAATTTATGTACCCATAGGGAGCCCAGTGGGCCAGATAGCATGGACCTGCATGCTAGATTGGGTACATGGGGCTGAGGAGGCGTAGGCCATCATCCCAATGTGTGGGGCTGGGCCGAGTTAGTGTGGGACCTGATTCAAGCATGAAGGACCCAACCCTGCACATTGACTCCACAAGGATACCAGCCCATGGACTGTGCTCACACCACTCATCTGGCCCATGGGACCAAAAGATTAAGCATCATTGAACTATAGAATGTATGACAGCAAGATAGAGACTAGGACATACATCTGAGCAATTCTTATACCATCTATTAGAAGGCAATGTGCATGTGCACTCTCTCCTTCTCCCTCTCTCTCACCTTCCCTCCCCACCCTTCCCCCCACCACTTGCCAGTTCATTCAGTTTCTCCTTTTATCCCAAAATCTGACATTTACAGAAAGGGTAAATTTCAAAAAAATGAAATGATTAAAAACATGACTTGAGGGCTGAAAATTGCAAGTCTTCATGCTTGTGTGTGTAGGATTGCTTTCCGGAAAGAATTCCACATTCCAGGACAATTGATGATGATTGAATATTATGAAATGAGTCATTTTGATGATCAGATCTGATTTTCTTTCTAAAGCTGCTACAGATCTTGGCTTCTTAAGTCATTACATTCTCACACAGGGAGATGAGGGTGTTTCAAGGGTTCTCCTAGGGCAAAAAACTCAACTGATGAAAATAGTCCAAACCAAAGAAAACAAAGTAAAATACCACTATGCCCTTCAGAACAATTAGCTGTGATTTCAACTGAATTGATGAAAGACAAAAATCAAATGTCACTCTGCTCTGGGAAGCTTTCTTGGGAAATTTGTGTGAATTACATGAATAGAGAGTAGGTAAAGCCCATGAACTATTATTCTTGTTCACCCTTTTCTTGTTAAACCCAGTGATATTAACATGTCTTAGAGCAGGGGGTTTGGCCTTGGGGTTATGATCCATGGTGTCATCAGAAACGTGGTGTCAGAGGGTCACAGTCTTCTTGACCTTTCCATATTGCTCACTGGAACAGGCTTCTCTTTCATGAAACACATAGATAACTTGTGGAACTCATTGCCACTGGAGGTGGTAGAGTCAGATAGCATAGCCAGGTTCAAGAAGGGACTGTACAAATTCATGGATGACAGAGCTATTAATAGCCACCAAACAGAACAGTTGGAGATGTTTCCTGTGACATCTCTAAACCAATAATAGTGGATCCCAGGGAGGGTATAGATCACTCTAGATATATCCAGTTTGATGCCCTAAAGCATCCACTTTTGCCACTGTCAGACACAGGCTACTGGGGTCAATGGACCACTGGTCTGACCCAGGATGGCACTTCTTACGTTCTTATAATCTCCTGGTTTGGTTTCAGTGGTGGGAGGTATGAGCTCCAGGTGATCCATAAGAGGAAACACAGCACTGTGAACCAGTATGCTAGGGATGGATATTCCTCTCTAACATCCTGACCCAGGCATCAGAGTGTCTGGTGAAGAGATTGCAGAAGACTTCCATTGTTGCTGACTACTGTGATCTGGCAGCTGCCCCGGTTGGACCCAGTCTTCCAGGGGCCTGCAAATTGCAACCCTGCCCAGGGAAAAAAAGTATCTTCTGACTGGCTGCCTTCTTTATTTGCCTGTCTCCTGGGACAAACCAGCCAATCCAAGAATGCTGTCAGCTTCAGTAAGCTGGCCGGCAGGGTAGGGAAGGGGTGGAAGGAGTAAGCAACACTTTTCTCACAGCAGAGGCAGAAGAAGTGTTGGAGAGGCCAACTAGGAGCTGTCCTTGTTGAACTGCATGAGATTTCTTTTGGCCCAATCCTGATCCAGAAGGATGTGGAGAAACTTGAGAGAGTCCAGAGAAGAGCCACTTGTATGATTAGAGGCCTGAAGAGCAAGCCATACAAGGAAAGGCTAACAGATATGGGACTGTTCAGCCTAGAAAAGAGAAGACTTCGACTAGGCCAACTCTTCTTGACCTGCTGCTCATAAACATGGAAGGATTGGTGGGGAATGTAGTAGTGGATGATGGCAACTTGGGCAGCAGCAACCACAAGATGACTGAGTTCAGGATCCTGAGGAAAGGAAGGATGGAGCAGCAGAGTAAGGACCCTGGACTTCAGAAAATCAGACTTCGATTCACTCAGGGAATTCATCAGCAGTATCCCCTGGGAAGCCAGTCTGAGGGGGAGAGGAGTCCAGGAGAGCGGGCTGTACTTTAAAGAAGCCTAACTGAAAGTGCAGAAACAAACCATCCTAATGCACAAGAAGACTAGCAAATATGGCAGAAAACCAGCTTGGCTTAGCAGGGAACTCTTCAGAAAGTTGTAAAAAGGAAGCTTAGAAGAAGTGGAAACTTGGACAAACAGCTAGGGAGGAGTATAAGAGCACTGTTGCAAGTATAAAGTCAGGAAGGCCAAAGTGCAATTGGAGCTGCAGCTAGCAAGGGGTGTGAAGAAAGGTTCAGAAAGGTTTCTACAAGTATGTCAGTAACAAGAGGAGGATCAGGGAAAGTGTGGGTCCCTTATTGGGGGGGGGGGGGGGGCAACCTTGTGACAGAGGATGCAGAAAAGGCTGACATGCTCAATGCCTTTTTCACCTCAGTCTGTAGGCAAGGTCAGCTCCCAGACTACTGCACCTGGCAGCACAGTTTGGGGAGGAGGTGAGCAGCCAACAGTGGCAAAAGAACAGGTTAGGGACTATTTAGAAAGGCTGGACATATAAAAGTCCATGAGGCCAGATGGGATGCATCCAAGGGCGCTGAGGGAGTTGGCTGAAGTGATTATAGAGCCGCTGGCCATCATCTTTGAAAACTCATGGTGAACAGGAGAGGTCCTGGATGATTGGAAAAAGCAAATGTAGTGCCCATATTTGAGAAAGGAAAAAAGGAGGATCCAGGGAAATATAAACTGGTCAGCTTCACCTCACTCCCTGGAAAAAACATGGAGCAGATCCTCAAGGAATCAATTTTTAAGCACTTGGAGGAGAAGACGGTGATTAGGAACAGTCAGCATGGATTCACCAAGGGCAAGTCATGCCTGACCAACCTGATTGCCTTCTATGATGAGATGACTTGATCCGTGGATGTGGGGAGACTGGTGGATGTGGTATATCTTGATTTTAGCAAGGCTTTTGATATGGTCTCCCACAGCATTCTCACAGGTAAGCTATGGATGAATGGACTGTAAGGTGGATAAAAAACTGGCTGGCACATCAGGCTCAGAGGGTAATAATCAGTGGCTCAATGTCTAGTTGGCAGCCAGTATCAAGTGGAGTGCTCCAGGGGTTGGTCCTGGGGCTGGTTTTGTCCAGTACCTTCACCAACAACTTGGAAGATGGCATAGATGTGCACCCTCAGCAAGTTTGCAGATGACACCAAGCTCAGGGGAGTAGTAGATATGCTGGAGGGTAGGGCTAGGATTCAGAGTGACCTAGACAAATTGGAGGATTCACAGATTCACAGAAGTTTAGGGCTGGAAGGGACCTCATGAGATCATCAGGTTCAGCCCCCCTGCTTTGGGCAGGAAAGACTGCTGGGGCTCAAATAACCGCAGCAAGGTGTGCATTCAGTCTTCTTTTGAAGATATCCAGGGTAGGTGCCTGCACCACCCCCTCTAGAAGTCTATTCAAGAGTCTGGTCACACAAACCATGAATAGTTTTTCCTTATATCCAGTCTGAAACCTTCTTCTAGGAGTTATGACCATTGCTCTTGGTTTTGCTCTGGGGTGCTTTGGTAAATAGTTGTTTGCCTAGCCCCTGATGCTCTCCCCTGATATATTTGTAGGCTGCCACCAAATCCACCTGAAGTCTTCTCTTTTCTAGGCTGAACAGTCCCATATCTGTTAGCCTTTCCTTGTATGGCTTGCTCTTCAGGCCTCTAATCATACAAGTGGCTCTTCTCTGGACTCTCTCAAGTTTCTCCACATCCTTCTGGATCAGGATTGGGCCAAAAGAAATCTCATGCAGTTCAACAAGGACAAGTGCAAAGTCCTGTACTTAGGACAGAACAATCCCATGCACCAGTACAGGCTGGGGGCTGACTGGCTGAGCAGCAGCTCTGCAGAAATGGACCTGGGGGTTATAGTGAGCAATAAGCTGAATATGAGCCAACAGTGTGCCCTTGTTGCCAAGAAGGCTAATGGCATTTTGGGCTGCATTATTAGGAGCGTTGCCAGCAGGTCAAGGGAAGTGATTATTCCCTTCTATTCAGCACTGGTGAGGCCACATCTGGAGTACTGTGTTCAGTTTTGGGTCCCACAAAGGGGATATGAAAGGATATGGACAAACTGAAGTCCAGCAAAGGACAATGAAAATGGTTCAGGGGCTGGGGCACATGACTTCTGAGGAGAGGCAGAGGATATTGGGCTTATTTAGTTTAGAGAAGAGAAGACTGAGAAGGGATTTAATAGCAGCCTTCAACTACCTGAAATGGGGTTTGAAAGAGGATGGAGCTAGACTGTTCTCAGTGGTGAAAGAACAAGGAGCAAGGATCTCAAGTTGCAGCAAGAGAAGTTTAGGTTAGATATTAGGAAGAATTTCCTCACATGGAGGGTAGTAAAGCACTGGAACAGGTTACCCAGAGAAGCTGTGAACTCTCCATCCTTGGGGGTTTTTAAGACCCCACTAGATAAAGTCTTGGCTGGGATGATCTAGTAGGGGACAGTCCTGCTTTGAGAATAGGGTTTGACTAGATGACCTCCTGAGGTCACTTCCAACCCTAATTTTTTATGATTCTAAGAAGGAAGAAGAGAGAGGCCAGGAGCACAGGGCTGTTCCAGCCTCTGTCCCCCTTTCCATCTGGTGTGGGATGAGCCAATCTATTCTTTGCTTCATCCCCTTTCCCTCCTGCAAAACCAGGTATGGGGAGGGCAGGGCAGGGCATGGCAAGGCAAGCTGCTGGAGCTGGGGGAGGGCTGGGTCACAGGGCAAACCATGGGCGACTGGTGGCTCCTGAGTCTGGGCACCCACAGAAGCCAGCATTGGCGGCGGGGACGGAGCTGGTGAGCACACACAGATGCTGGCACCGGTGGCGGGGATAGAGCTGGCAAGCACCTGCAGATGCCGGCACCGGCAGCTGGGAAAGAGCTGGCGAGCAACCACAGATGCTGGTGCTGGAACTGGCGGCGGGGGTGGTTCTGTGAGGGAGGCCACGTGCCCCCCTTTGCCTCCCGTACGTACCAGTTGCCTATGATAACAGTTTTATGCTGGAAAATCTATGTAGTCCTGGCTAACCTACTACTGCTGCCATGCATGCTCTGCCCATCCCAGCTGGTGTTCTTAAACAGCAGCAGCTGAGAATTGTTTTGGAGTTCCCAGCATGGCATGCTGCCAGGGCGCAGACTCCAGGGCAGTGGTCACCAACCAGTGGATCTTGATCCACCAGTAGATCTCAGAGTCTCTTGCAGTAGATCTCAGAGCCTCTTGGAGTCGATCCGAGGCTGGGGTGGGGGGCTGAGTGCCCACATGCAGGCATACCCAGCCCAACAAGTCATTCCATGAGGGAGGGAAGGGGCAGGGGCTAGATCGAGGTTCCCATGGTCAGGGACAGTACCGCAGAGGCAGGAACAGTAGTAAATTGAAGTTGGGTGGGACTTACCTGCTGGGGAGGTGTGCCCCCAAATAATTTTTTCTCTCTCTGCCTCGATTGCCCCCCCTCATCCCTCCCCACAGACTTACCTGCTGGGGGGGAGGGGCGAGGGGTGGCAGTGGCGCACAGTAGATCTTGGGTTGCCTTTAAATGCCAAAGGTGATCTCCTACTTAAAAAGGTTAGAGACCACTGCTCTAGGGGGAAGGGGACAATTCTAACACCCATCCTAACTTGGTGCTTGAGGCAGGTGCCCCTCGCCCACTCCTAGTTACAGTACTGTGTACATTTACACATCAAGAAGTTTTGGTCACCTTGAATAATTCATGACCCAAGCCATATGACTCACGCCTGTGCCTTTCCTGTTTTGAGAGAGAGAACTGTGAATAACTGGTACTATTTCAGACATGAACAATGTATGCCCCCAGAAGCAACGGCACTGGTCAGTGGTGGGGGCAGGCCAAGCAGGGAGCTCCCGCAGGTGGTCACAGCGGTGTCAGCAGTTGGGGGGAAGAGGGTGAGTGCTGATCGGTGGTCAGCAACCACCCGCAGATGCTGCTGGCAGCATCAGCAGTGGCCAGCGGCAATCAGGGTCTGCCTGCAGACACCACTAGCAGTGTCGGCAATGGGGTGGGTGACAAGTGGTGACTGCCTGCCAGCACCGCTGCGGGCAGCGTCAACAGCATTTTTCGCTGGGGGTGCACCACCAATCTCAGGGGGTGCATGTGTACCCATGTGCACCTCCTACACATCGCCAATGGGGTGAACTGCAGGCCTGTACAGGAAAGCTGCAAGGCTGGGGCATAGAGTGGTCTAATGAGAACTTTGTGGCTTGGGAGTTAGGCACCATCTGGCCAAAGTGAGAGTGCCTGTAGCAGAGGCCACAACCATGCCAGCCAGTGCATCTGGGAGACTGGGCAACTCTAACCATCACTACATCTGCATACATCCACACTGGAAGGGCAGAAGGGGTTCAAGGATCAAAAGAAGCAGGGGTGGACAATTATTTAGGTCCATGGACCACATAGGGAGATTTGGGGAGCTGTTGTGGGCCAGGACAGCACCCCCACTACCTCCTGCGCACAATAGCTCTCCAAGCCTCCCTATGTGGGATGGGGCTGTGGGCAGGCTGGGAGCTGGCGTGGGCACAGGCAGGGACAGTTCAGCCAGGGCCCCCACTGCCACCAGCTCTGCCTCCGGGAGGCCATCCTTCTATTCCGAGGAGATGATGGAGCAGCTGTCCAGGTTCAGTGGTGGCAGCCCAGGCGTGGAGGTGGTGGCAATGATAGAGTCCAGGCCTGCTGCTGGGCACTGACAAAATTCAGGACCTGTTGGCGGGCATGGCTGCCTACCTCTCACTGCTGCTGGGACCTTCTTGCTGAAGCTGTCCAGAACCTGTGCCAGGGCTGTCCTGGGGCTACTGCTCAGCATGCCAGGGTGGCAGAAAGGAGCTGTAGGGAAGCCCTGGAACAGACTCTGGGTGGCCCCAGTGAGAGGGTCCTAGCAGTGGTGAGGCGGAGGCAGCCGTGCCCACCGCCAGGTCCCACTTTTTCCCAGTGGTTAGCAGCAGCTTCTGCCTGGCCACGGGCCCCGGCCCCAGCCTTCCCTGCATTGGGGGGGGGGGGGGGAGGGGGGTGTCAGGGTCCCTGTAGTGCCCACTCTGAACCTGCCTGTCCCAGCCATGATGAGGTTCGGCAGCAGCAGCCCAGGCATGGAGATGGTGGCAGGGGTGGCAGCCAGGCAGAAGCTGCTGCTGGCCACTGAGATAAAGTGGGGCAGATCCAAAGCAGGCGCGGCAGTAATCTCAACACCCTCCATGTGGGGCAAGCCAGGGCTGAGGCCAGGCCTGCGTGCTCAGCCCACAGCCAGGCAAAAGGTGCTGCTGGGCATGGAAAAAGTGGAACCTGCCGGAGAGCATGGCTGCCTCCCCCTCACCACCACCAGTCTTTATGGGGCCAGGGGCAGCAACAGCTACAGCCAGAAGGAGCCACCACCACCGGGGCTACCAGGAAATGGATTCTGGCTCTGGAGATGCCTGTCCTGCTGTGCACCTGGGAGTGGTGGGCTGCACCATGGGCCAGACAGCACCTGGGCCAGGCAGGACCAAGGGATGGGCCGTGGGCCAAACAAAATCCCTCCACGGGCCAGATCCAGCCTGTGGGCCATATTTTGCCCACCCCAATCTAAAGGCTGAAACTACAGTAACAGTATGAAAATACAGTATGAACTTAAAAAAACTTCACAGTCCTGGGGCCAGTCCTGTGGTTAGTTACAGAACTTACAGGGTTGAAGGTCCTGGGTTTCAGGTTAACTCCAGTGTATGCTGGGACAAGACACTAGGAATCGATCTAGGCCAGGGATGTCCAACTGTTAGCCCACAATGGGGTAATTTCACAGATTCACTGAAGTTTAGGGCTGGAAGGGACCTCATGAGATCATCGGGTCCAGCCCCCCTGCTCTGGGCAGGAAAGACTGCTGGGGTCAAATAAACCCAGCAAGGTGTGCACCCATTTGGAGCACCCAGGCTCCCATGCAGCTACCACACACCTCAGCAACAGTTAGGGTCTTTGGCCTCCCCCTCTCTCCTCCAACTTTCACTTCCTGCCCTTACCCCTGGCTGCTTTGAAGTTGAACAGCCTTAATCTAGTCCATTTAGATGGAGTCCCCAAAAAGCTCAAACACCAGAAAGCAAACACAAAAGAGTCCACAAAATCTTACTGTACTTAGGAGCTAGTTAGTTGGAGGAGTTGCTTGTGAGTTTTTGAACATTTGGGGTTGGTGACACTGGCAGCCAGAGTGAAATGGGAATCAAGAGATAGGAATTTCTTGGGATGAGATGAGAACCCAAGAGATGGGAATTTCTTAGGAGTTCCCTATGTACATTTACCTTCCACTCCCTCTGTTTCCTCCCTGTCTGTCATAGGCACTGACTTTAATTTTTGCCGGGGGGTGGGCTAAGATGATGGACATGTGGAAGGTACTCAGTGCCTCTGCTGCCTACCCTGCTTTCTGCATAAAACTGCTATAGGTACTATAGGTGGAGTGTGTGCCTGGGAGGTGATATAGGGATTTTGAGTGTCTTTTCTTTCCAGCATAATGTCTGAAAGAGGAGACTCGGATTTTTCTGCACTGACAGATCTTCCTGCAAATGGCCAACACAGCTGCTGTTCTGTTAAGAAGACACAGGTGCAGCCACAGGCAGCCAAAGGCAAGTAATTGGAACTCTGTATCAGATCCTTGAAACAAAGCACTGCAGGTTACTTTCACTCTCAGCTCCTGGGAGTCAGGAAGATAGCTGAAGGCAGGGCACTTCCATAGCCTTGTGCACTGATGTCTAAATTGATTCTTTCTCTGGTGCTATAATGAATCCATGTGCTGCAGACAGCCAGTGTGATAACTATATAAAGCAACTGTGCACCTGGGAGCTGGGATCAGAACTTTGATCCATTAGTCTCAAGAATATAGGCCTTCACTGTTTGAATTAGAGGCCATCACTACCTTGCTCTAACACCAAGAGTAGGTCCTTTGGCCTTGCTGAAGCCCAGTCATTAATAAGCAGTGAGACACAGCCAGGAGGGCAAGTTGGGAGAAGTTGTTGTTCTGGTTCACATTCTCTTTGCTAAAGATTTTTTTTGCTCATGCACCTCAGCTGGAGATAGCAAAGGCTGTTCTCTGACCAGGACACTTTCCCTTGTGAGAAGTACAGCCAGCTCTGCAGTAGCCATTTTTGCAGGGTCAGTATGCACCCCTTTAGTGATCCAGAAGGAAAATCAGATTTTATCCTACTTAAGCCAGGTTTTTATCCTACTTCATGTCTGTAGGACTCTGACAGGTGGTGGCTTGGCTTTATTACATTCTCCAGTGTCCTTATTATAGCAAACTATCCCCAAATGATTTCCCTCAGCTTGTGACTCTATGTCTATTGTTACGAAGGGAAAGTTTTTCCTCTGAGCTCAGAGTTTTGGACCCAATTCTGGTGTGGACCACCTGTATAAATAGGTACAAGTCTGTCACTATTGATCTCACATTTGGATTTACAGGGAGATCCAACTGTGAGGAAAAGATTCACATTTCACACCAGCTAAGATCAGGGGTCCATTGTGCTAAGTACCAGAGAGTGTAAGAGAAACATCCATCTCCAAAGAGCTTACAATCTACATGGACAATGTGTGGGAGAGGAAATGGAGGCCTTTTTGCTCACCCTTGGCATCAACCCTCACTAGTCCCACTAGCCACTCTTCTGGCAAAGAACCGCAGTGTATGACCAGGATATGCCCAGAATATATCATCCCTCGGCCTCACTCCGGCACCAGCTTGATGCTTTACAGTGGGGAAAGAAACTTGCCAAAAGAAAGTTGCATCAGATGGAGTGGCCCATGTAGCCTAGGCCTGTTCATCCCATAGCATTTGGCAGTTGGCTGAAGGCAGCAGAACTGTGATTTCTCACCCTCCCTCACAGCGCCCATCACTAACAACTTCATTTCCACATGAGTAATAGCTAGCAAAAGGGTGATGAATGAGCTTCAGTCTGTAAAAGGACTCTGTGGGGTGTGGATGGCAGAAGGGGAGAGGACTGGCTCTCTGCTCTTTTCTTGCTGGAGATGGAGCAGATGGGCTCTGAGCCACTGGGTATCTTGATCCTGCTGACCCTGTGGCCACTTTCAGCTAATGAAGAAAACGTGATCAGAGCAGATGGGTTTATTAAAGTGCTGCTACCCTCAGAGTATTGTCTTTTGCTGGCATGGATGAGGACCCCATTTTGCCAGGCACTGTACAGACATAGAGCAAAGAGACAGTCATCTCATGGGGGAGCAAACTCTCATCCTACCACTGTATCAGAGCAGAAGCCATCACACTGACTGGCCTGGGGGCTTCTCCCTTCATTAGGGATCTCCCCCCTCTATAGGCAACTAGAGCAGGTGCTTGCCTTGTTCTCAACCAGCCTTAAGCTGGGAAGAGCCCTTCTCAAGATGGATATCCTGTTTTTTATTTTCTGGTTTCTGACCTCTCCCCAACTCCCACAATGCCAGATCTCTAGCACTAATCAGTTGTTTCACTGTGCTATATGCACTTCCTCAAGAAAAAGTATCCATTTGATAACAGTCTATTGCTACTGCTAGTTGATGGGGTTACTCCTATGGGAGGGATCTGTACTCTGGATCTGAAGGTCTTGCATTTAGGTATGTTTGGTGACCTATGAGGAGACTTGTTGGGAGAAGCTCAATAAGAGATGTGCCTAAACCCATGGAAACTAAGTTGCAATGGGCACTGTAGCAGGATGGCTGGCAGTCACTTGCAGCAGCCTTCACACTCCCAGCTGTAGGAGCCTGCAGGTTGGCAGGGACTACAGCCCAGCTGAAGACAGTAGGCTCTAATTGCAGGCTGCCTAGGACAAGTGGACCAGCTGCAGAGGATAATTAGGTAGCCCACAGGAAGCTAGGGAGTGTGCACAGGAGCTTGGCTAGTGGTGGTAGAACTGAGCTAGGGACTTTCCCAGGGCAGCAAGACTGGAGGCACCAGCACCGTGAGGCTATGAAAGGGAACTCACTTGAGGGAGAGGAAGAGGGCTGCACTGCGGTGCTGGGGGAGCAGCATGAAGCTGACAGCATCTTTTTAGGGGCTAGACAGACTCCAGGACTGTGAGTCCTCCTCTATGAACTATATTACATGTATTGTTGAGCACTGATTGAAGTAGGAGGTTTCCAGTGGGATAAGTGTGCTCAGGAAGCAAAAGCTATTTGAGCTAAGCAAATCCCTGAACCCATTACAGTGACAAATGAGAGAACATAGGGACCTCATTTATGAAGAGCTATAGCTGGGGAGGCTTCACAGAAGATGGTTTGAAGAAACAGAGATGGAGAACTTGGTAACTGGAGGCCTGGATCCCTTACTATCTTGGCTGTGAATGATGATCCAGGAAGCAAGGCTGGGAGAATCTGGCCCAAGACTATTCCAGGCAGTGTTAAGCAGAGGGAGATGGCATCAGGTCTAGTGGGAAAGGTTACTGATAGGCCAGGAAGTGGTTTAAGAAGGGAGGTGATTTGGCTAGAAAGGAAGAGGACTGAGCAGCTGTGCTCTGAGCAGGTTGGGCAGGAAGAGGAGTAGTGCAAGAAAGCCAGCAGTCCAACTTGGACAAGGGTTTTAGCCTTGGAAGCAGTGAGGCATTTGGCACCTGTGCAGAGGCAAAAGTGACAGGTTTTAATGTGTGTTTGGCCTGAGTTCCCTGTTCCTCATGTACTGCCCCCAGCTGATCTTGGCTCCAAATGACCCTGGTTGCCAAGAATAGTGGTATTCAGCCTCTACGGCCTGTCTGCCAAGCCTGACAACTCGTGGCTCAGTTAGGTGGGAATGGTCATGTGATATGGATGCCTGGTGAGTATGTTGAGACACAGCCATTCATCACATAGGTCCTGGGACAACTGACCTTTGGTAGGCAGTACCATGCTCGCTGGTTCCAGAGCTTTTCCCATGACTTGTAACAGTCGAACAGTCCTGGCCCTGGGAGTGCCGAGGGAGTCAAATGCTCAGATCTTTCACTAGTGGGGGGAAATTTTTCATAGATTTCATAGACATAGAGTCTGCAAGGGACCTCACGAGATCATCGGGTCCAGCCCCCTGCCCAAGGGGCAGGAATTCAGCTGCGGTCACACCCCAGCAAGATAAGCATCCTAGTGTATTTTAATGGTATCCAGAGTAGGTGCTTGCACCACCTCTGGTGGGGAGTCTATTCCAGGCTCTAGAGACTCGAACAGTAAAGACGTTTTTCCTTATGTCCAACCTAAAACAGTCTTCCAGCAGTTTGTGACCGTTAGACCTTGTCTTCCCTCGGGATGCCCTGGTGAACAGATGTTCTCCCAGATCCTGGAGCATAATACACCTTATAGCTTGCCACCAAGTCTTTGATTCTCCAGGCTGAAGAGTCCCATGCCTCTCCTCATAAGCCCTGTTCTCTTGACCTCTAATCATGTGTGTGGCTCTCCTCTGGACTCTCTCAAGCTTCTTCACATCCTTTCTAAAGTGTGGAGCCCAGAATTGGATGCAGTACTCCAGCTGTGGCCTCACCAAGGCCACGTAAAGTGGGAGGATGACTTCTTGGGTCTTGCTTGAGATGCATCAGTAGAGTTTTATTTGCTTTGCCGGGCATCAGTAGAGTTTTATTTGCTTTGCCGGCTGCAGCATCGCATTGGTGGCTCAAGTTCATTTTGTGGTCAATCATGACCCCCAAATCTCTTTCAGTTGTGGTGCTAGTGAGTGTAGCACTGATGAGCCCACAAGTATGATGTGGGTTTTTTTTTTCCTGAGGTGGACCACCTTGGATTTCTCCGTGTTGAATGCCATCAGGTTTTGATCCACCCTCCTTGTGATTCTGTCCAGGTCAGCCTGAGTTTGCCGATGACACCAAATTTTGGGGCAAAGCATCCACACCAGAAGACAGGCGGGTGATCCAGGCTGACCTGGACAGGCTCAGCAAGTGGGCCGATGAGAATCTGATGGTGTTCAACGCCGATAAATGCAAGGTTCTCTACCTTGGGAAGAAAAACCCGCAGCATCCTTATAGGCTCGGCAGTGCTATGTTGGCTAGCACTATGCAAGAAAGAGACTTGGGGGTCATCATTGACCACAAGATGAACGTGAGCCTGCAGTGCAATGCTGTGGCTAGTAAAGCGACCAAAACGCTGGCTTGCATCCATAGATGCTTCTCAAGCAAATCCCGGGACGTCATTCTCCCCCTGTACTCGGCCTTAATGAGGCCGCAGCTGGAGTACTGCATCCAGTTTTGGGCTCCACAATTCAAAAAGGATGTGGAGAAGCTTGAGAGAGTCCAGAGAAGAGCCACGTGCATGATCAGAGGTCAGGGAAGCAGACCCTACGACGACAGGCTGAGAGCCCTGGGGCTCTTTAGCCTGGAAAAGCGCAGGCTCAGGGGTGATCTGATGGCCACCTATAAGTTTATCAGGGGTGACCACCAGAATCTGGGGGAACGTTTGTTCACCAGAGCGCCCCAAGGGATGACAACTAGGTCGAATGGTCATAAACTAGTACAAGACCGTTTCAGGCTGGACATAAGGAAGAATTTCTTTACTGTCCGAGCCCCCAAGGTCTGGAACAGCCTGCCACCGGAGGTGGTTCAAGCGCCTACATTGAACACCTTCAAGAGCAAACTGGATGCTCATCTTGCTGGGATCCTATGACCCCAGCTGACTTCCTGCCCTTTGGGCAGGGGGCTGGACTTGATGATCTTCCGAGGTCCCTTCCAGCCCTAATGTCTATGAAATCTATGAAATCTATGAGTTGCCACCCTATCCTCTAGCATGATTGCACTTCCCCATAATTTGGTGTTGTCTGTGAACGTAGCCAGTCCACTTCTGACACCTGAATCCAGACCATTTATGAATATATTAAAGAATATCGGTCTGAGTACTGAGCCTTGGGAGATACCACTGGTCGCCATGTGCCATGTTGACTCGGTTCCATAAATAATCACTCTCTGGGTCTGATCACAGAGCCAGTTCCCCAGCCATCGGACCATAAGGCTGTTGAGACTACAGTTCCCCAATTTTACCATGAGGACATCATGGGAGACTAAATCAAAGGCTTTGTTGAAATCTAAATATATGGCATCAACCTCTTCTCCTTTGTCCAGGTGATGTGTTACCTGGTCATAGGAGAAAACGAGGTTGGTAAAGCAAGACCTACCCGCAATGAAGCCATGTTGGCTATCTTTCAGAATGGTGTCTTCCGTTAGCCTGTTAATGTTTCTTTGATCTTTTCCAAAATCTTTCCAGGGTTTGAGGTCAAATTGATTGGCCTCTAGTTCCCTGGATCTTCCTTTCTTGAAGATAGGCACCACGTTGTCCTTCTTCCAATCTTCAGGAGCCTCTCCCAAGTGCCACAAGTTCTCAGATATCCTCGCCATTAGTCATGCTACAATGTCAGCCAACTCTTTTAGCACTCTTGGGCGCATTCAATCCAGGCCAGCTAACTTCCGGATGTCCAGCCTCTCAAACTGTTCCCTCACAAGATCTTCACCAATTATAGGCATATGATGCCCTACCCTGGTAGTCCTGTGTCCTGTCAGGCAGGGTGATTCCCCTTGGGCTGGTGGAAAACCAATGCAAAGTAATCACTGTGGAGATTAGCTTTTGCCTGGGTGTCGGTTGTCAGCTGCCCCATTTAGTTCAGCAATGGTTCAATGTTCCTCTTGGGTTTTTTTCTAACTTCCCATGAAGTTGGTTTTCAACCAACTTTTATTTGGCAAAAGAAATGCAGATTGATGCTGCATCTTCTGGTGGCTTTTTGTCACCGGAGTCAGTCTACAAAACCTCCACAACTCAAAAACCCCCCATAAAGTTTTAATTCTATATTTTCTAAGTGAAATGCTCTGAGTTTAAAGTCTGAAATTACTTTTTAGGTTCTTTTAAGTTTCCTGCAATATTAAAAAAAATAAACAGTTAAAAAAATTGTCCAACATGACAGTTTGTTTTGGGTTTAACAACATGTTTTGTTCAAAAAAAAAAAAGAGATCTCTCTCTCTCTCTCTCTCTCTCTTTTATTGGTCAAAAATTTCAGTTCAAGCCAAAATAAGGGGGATTTTTTTTTAGTTTTTAAAATAATTAACAGTATAACAAAATCCTGAACTTCTATCCCACATACAGCCACAATCTCTGCTATAATTTGAGTTACACATCCTCCAATGTTCCCTGGGACTGTAACCCATCATAGTGTTCACCTTTCACCTCACTACAGTGCAGCTGGATACAGAGACTTGTTTTAGGTGGGCCTGTTTGATTAACGTAAGGGGAATCTCTCATTGCTGTAATTCCCAGCCAGCCTCCTCCCCTCTTGCTGAATAGATCTTTAATTATAGTCCCTGGCTTGCTATTCCTGAAGTAATCATTCAGTGGTGAGTGTCTAGGAATAGGGCCTTGGCTCACACAACCATCCAGTCACCTTTTGCCAGCAAGCAATCCATCAACGTCTGCTTCTCCCGCTGCTCAATTAGGGCCCTTCTCCTTCGGGAGCACAGGCACAAATCTGTTGACAGCAGAGTGAAAGGGAAATGTCTCATGTTTGTGGGCTCCTGCTTTCCCTAGGGGCAGGCAAAGGAAATGCCAGTGGAGTCTTGCTTAAGGGAAATTAATGTGAACAACATTTCTAGGGTTAAACACAGATTGAATATAAATGGCTTGGGTGAGATTAAACTCAGTTACAGCTCAAGTTCTGTACCCCCAGCCCTGTTCCTGCAAGGAAGCTGTTTCTTCCATCGTAGCATTATAACTTCTCATCCCTATAACAAGCTGTATTGATGCAGGGGTTTCTTCTACCCTCTCTGTCCTCTTCTGGTCCCTTGTCATTGCTACATGATGCAGCATCTCTCAGCAATGCTTGTCACTTGGTTTCATTAGCAGCCAGAACCCTTCAGAATTAAGGTTTCATTAACAGCAGAATCATCAATTTCATCATTTTTTTTTTTTGCCCATTGAACCCCAAACACTTTGATTTTAAAATCATGGGCTTGCTCTTTCACCTGGAGAATCCTCCAAGTGTTTCCAACCCCATTCAAAAATGAAACAGTGGCTGGTCATCCTGGAGGGATGACTCTGTGCGAGAGGGTCAAAGGTTTTGTCAGGTGACAGCCTTAAGTGCAGCTGTTCAAACCCACCCAGGGTTATTTGGGGTTACACCTATGTTTACATTACCAGACCTGAATCCTGTATCTATGACTAAATATGAGTTGGTCACCCTCATGCCACTACAGAAAAGAAGCCATTTTGCCTTTAGAGCAGGGCTCTGATCCTCCCCTGGCCTTGCCAGGGCCCCACTTACCCCTGCCCCTGCCCCATCTCAGGGCAGCAAGGCACGGAGGGGGATTG
Organism: Alligator mississippiensis; assembly: GCF_030867095.1. Lineage (NCBI taxonomy): Eukaryota > Metazoa > Chordata > Crocodylia > Alligatoridae > Alligator > Alligator mississippiensis. The sequence continues at coordinate 26,808,596 of NC_081833.1, forward strand.
CCCCACTCACCCAGCCCGGCCCTGGTGGCAGGGGGCGCAGCTCAGCCCAGCCACGTCAGTCCTGCCACTTCTGGATCGCGTCCCGGCCGCTTCGCACATGCGTCCCGCTGCTCCCATTCCCAAACCCTCTGATAGTTGATCTCAGTCTAGGAGCTCTGGGCACACGCTCACCCCCCCCCCCCCCCCCCAGACTGAGATCAACTGTCAGAGGCTCCACGATCAACCAGTCAATTGGGATTGACCGGTTGGTGAGCACTGCTTTAGAAGCTAAAGAAACCATCAGAAGCTCTGGATTTAAGCTTGAGTTAACCTTATAAAACACCCTTTATGGACTGCGTACCACTGGACCCTCTCACTAAAATGGCTTGAGCTAAAAAGTAATTCTGTTCTGAACAGCAGCCTGTTACCCCAGATGTGGTTCAGGTATGAGGCGGATGCTGTCCCTACCCAGACGGTTTCACCAAATACCTGCTGAAGTCAATGGGAGTCTTTCCACTGACTGCAGCAGGCACTAGTTCACATCCTCTGCTAGCATAATACACATCCATATGAATGTTGTGTTGCTGTGGCTGGGATGAGGAGACCTAATTGTTATAATCCACAGCAAACATTTACATAACTAATTTAATCCTACAGAATCCCAAAGCATTTAACTAAAATGGTGACTGTGAAACTTGGATGATTTTTCCTGGACCTTAAAATGTGCTAAAACTTCTGTCAAGAGTGGCAGCCCCCTCTTCCAGATTCATGCTCTGCGCTCTGTCTCCATGAAGGTTTCACTTCTATTCTTTCTTGGATTGCTTTAGTTTCAAGTAAAGCCATGTGAAGGCTGAATGAATCTGCAAGCTCATCATGCAGGATAGGGTAATAGAATAACAAATACATATTCCCCTTCCCCTAAAGAGACAGACATCTCTGGAGTGGAAGATGGTAGACATTTGAACAGCAGCTCCCGTTTGTATGAGTTGCATTATTTCAGGGTCAGAGCTGGGGAGTATTCTAACTTAGGGTGTTCCCTTGGGGAAAGGTGGCCTGCCAAGGACTTCAGAGACTTCTTGCTTTCCTCTGCTATACCAGGAATATTTCTATTGTGTCTCTGGAAATGACATCACCTGGGAAACTCTCTCCTCATCAGTTCCCTGCCATTGAAGGGGCCTTGTGTATTAATGGGAATGTTTTCTTTGTCTGTGGCACACAGGTTAATCTCCTGAGGACTGAAATGTCTTTGTCTAACTAACTAAAGTGTATGGACTTTATTCAGAGTGCCTGGGTGATAGTTGACAGGTCCTGGGATGCAGGAAGTCAGACTGTCTGGTGGTCTCTAGTCATAATGCCCATGAACCTGTGGAGGTGCCAGGGAGGATGATCTACCCTGGGGAGCAATGATCTGGTCCCTGATTGACTGGACACTTGGATTCCATGCAGCTTGCTCTGACAGCACATAGCACAGATTTATACAGAAGCTGCTTCTTGGCTGCAGAGATTGCCTCCCTTATGGGATGGAGAAGCCATTAACCCAGAAAAACAGATGTTTCCTGTCCATTGATATTCCAGGGAAGGTGTGGGAGGCACCTGTGTGTGACTCCAGCAGACTGAGGCCCTGTTCAGCAGAGGTGCAGCTCAGCTAACCACCCACTGGGGCAGGTACTTAGCCAGTTTAGCAGTGGCTGTCTAAGTACCTCCAAAAGATCTAATGCTGAGTTTGGGACTCTCCATCACTCATCTAAAGAAGCCTATGTACTATGTGGCCTAGGTCATACTGCAGTGAAATACGAATCACAGAAAGGATAAGCAAAACAAGAAGCAGTCCCATCAAGGGGCAGTATCCCCACATCCTTACCAAGTCTCCACAGACAATCACCCAGCCCCTCTTCACTGCATCACGAGCAGAAGGATCTACAATCTAAACCAGAGTCCTTGTTTGTGCCTTTCACTAGTACAGCCCAGGCTGTCCCCCAGAGCATCACACAGGAGTTGGGGAGGGGGCAGAAGGAGGAAGCGGTCAAGAACCAGACGGGAGCAGCAGATTGTGCTGTGATTTCAGACGCCTTCCTCATTTCCCAGACACTTTGGACTGGCGGCTTTTCAGTGCACAGATTAATTGCCCCTTGTAAAGAGACAGCTCCCAAGTTGTGCTTGCCTTGTGGGGAAGCTGCTGATTTAACTTGGATGTATGTTCACAGTTTCCCTGCCACCAGGGCAGAGAAGGGCTGACACTGTCCGGGGGAGGCAGTGGCAGTGAAGAATTCTGAGAGGCAACAGCCCCCATGGGTTATGAAAGGAGGGGCAGCCTGGGTTGGACCCAGGACTGGGACACAGGATATCTGGGCTCTGTTCCCAGCTCTGCCACTGCCTCCACCTCTCTGCACCTCAGGGTCCTCTTCTGCAGCAAGGTGATTATTACACAGACTCTCCCTCATGTACAGTGCTTTGAGATATTTGCATGACAAATGAGAAGCACTGCTATTAATGTGTTTATTTACCTGGACTGTAGGCAAACCCAGATGGGTGGTGCACACTGCCCTGCATGTCAGTCAACTCTAGCTCTGTCAACCTATCTGTGAAAGCGAAATCCAGAGTGGAAGGCCCTTTACCCAGCCATGGTGGATCAGAGTCAAGGACTGTGAGCTCCAGCACCCACTTGATCTCAAGTGGCCTGGTTGTTCACAGGGGATCATTCAAAGAATCAAGGTAAGAGGCTTGTAGATCAATACCGACACCCAAAATAACTCCTGGATGTGTGGAAGCACACAATGCAGTGGCAGAAAAATGTGTGTGTCATGCTGAAGGCAGGCTAGATTTGTACCTTATAGGCTAGCCAAAGTATATATGTGTGTATACACACACATCTACATATATGTCTATAGATAGATAGATATCACAAAGGTTTCATCCCTTTATCAGATGCTGGCCAGTGGCCACTGCTCACCCCCCATGCCAGTAGTGGTGATCTGCATGTCCTGAAGACTCAAGAGCAGAGCTCTCCTCCCCTCACCCCAATACTGCAAGTTCCTTGAGCAAAGTCTGGAGAAAGCATCTCCCAAACACAAGCAATGTTCCCCTTCACCCTTCCTTCAAGAGCCTTTCTCTCCAAGCTGGTGGTGTCTCTGCAGTCTCCTCTCAGTCCCCATCTTGGCTTGGCACTGGTCTGGTGAAATACTGTGCCCTCAGGGCCTGACAAGGATGAGCCTAAGGGCGGGCCTGCACACATGGCTTTGTTGGTGTGAAAAGATCATCCCCAATACAAACAAAACTTATGGTACAGATGCAGCTATACCAGCAAAAGAGGGCTTTTGATAGCTTAATTTGTGGTGTTTGGTGAATAGTGTAGTTCAGGGGTGCTGCAGGCCAGATCTGGGCCCCATGGCAGTGGGGTGGGCGGGAGGTGGGGAGGTGTTAATGCAGCTGCTGCCACCAACATACATGTCCATCAGGGCTCCATTGCTTGGGATTTGGTGGCGGATCCTGCCCCTGGCCTCCCTGCCCCTAAATTCCTGACCGCTCTCCCAGCCCCCTGGACTGGGTGAAATGGCCCTAGTGTAACTTAAACTGGCAAAAAGCCCTTCTGCTGCCATTCACAGCAGCGCCACAAGGGGGCACTGCTGCCATGCTCTGCCAGTGCAGTTATGGTGGCAGCAGCCCCCTAACGTGGGGGTGCTCAACCTCAGCCTGAGCCAGATCCAGCCCCTGGACCCAAGTCCTCCAGCTCCCCGCCAATCCAGAAATTTAGTGACAGTGGCAACACTGATTGCCACCACCCCGCTGCTAAATTTCTGGACCCACACGGAGCCCCAGGGGCTGGGTAGTGTGGCCCTAGTTCAAGCATGGAGAGTGACGTGAGTCTCATCCTAGTGCCTGGTGGCATTGCAAGGCCCAATCCTGCTAGGTAGGTATGGCATAGGGTCTTGGGGCCCAATCCAGGCATGCAAGTCCAGGCAGAGGCAGCGCAGGGCCCAATCCTGGCACATGGGGCCTGGTCTGGCCTATGAACCAGCCCCACACTACTTGCCTGGCACATGGGGTCAAAAGGTTGGGCATCACTGATGTAGGTGAGCCCTTAGATCCATATGTCTGCAGGCAGATGGCACTGCAGCCCTGATGGTGCCTCACCGAGTTCATATCGAACATCAGGGGTGATAAAGTACAACCCTGCATGAGTGACCCCTCATTTCCCCAGGTCCCACAGGAAAGGTAAAGAAAGGACCTCAACAGGAAAGGTAAAGAAAGGACCTCATGTGAGATATCCCAGCTTCATGCCCAACTCCATCTGTGGCTGCACAGCTCTAAGAGTACAGCCTTGGGCTTCTTGAGAAAAGCTAGCTGGGAATTTTCTGGTGAAATGGCTGTTCATCATAAATCCTCAGTGCACTGAAGCCAAACCTTTTGAGGGAACGCACACATCAGTTTGGACAGCAAAGCTTTATTGGATCCAGGGCAGAATTCCTGGTCAAAGTTAGAGTGAGACCCCAATCAGGACAGCTGCTGGCCCAGTGGTTAAATCACTCACCTGACTCAGGTCCCCTGGGCAGGAAAGCCATTTCCAACTCATCTCTGTTCTCAAAGGCTATGTCAAGGGTGCATAGGGGCAGGTCCTCTCTATCTCTATTGGAACTCTAAAATCTCAGTGTGCCCCTCATAGTCCGTCAAGTCAGTGACTGAATGGTGCTCCTTCTGCAGCCATGGCCTTTCATGGATGCAAAATCCTGCTGATCCCCATGTCTTGTGCATAGGAGAAACCCCCAAGCGGAGATGTGGCCCCTGGGACTCAGTGGCTTGGTCTGTATTTGTAGAGCTATACCAGTCCCAACCTCCTGCACAAGCAGACCGTGTTGTCAATCCATGTCTGAAACTTGGGTTAAACTGGAATGAGGGCATCAGTCATAGATTATTGCACTTTACCTCACTTGCATTAGGTGTTTCCCAGAGATGGTTGTCCAAGGGCATCAGGGCAGGTTTGCAAAGCAGACAGGGCTCAGGCAGTTGCACCCAGTTGCGGTGGCTGCTTCAGATCCTTTGGAAAGCGGTGAGGCTCCTCCTCCCCCTCCTTCAATGAGACCCTCCTTTTTCCATCTTCTATTGGATAAATACTACTTGCAACCCGCTGCTCGTTGTTCTCTTTTCATCTGAGTGCTCTTGTTTCATGTAAACATGACAAAATTAGCTTAATTGTTCAGTCAATTAATTGCTTCAACCAGGAGACACCTTGTTCCAGCACTCGTGTTCCAGCTAGCAGAGTTTAACAATTCTTCTCTGGCTGAGCAGTGACGGCTCTCCTCAGTCCCATTTGTTTATGCCGCTGTGTTCCCCACCCCAGTGGGCTGCAGACAGACCCACAGAGCCAGTACCAGTCCACTGCCTGTTAATTATTCATTATGTATGCATATTTCTGCAGAACAGCTAGCCCCAACTACTTAAAGATCATGAGATTTTAAAGCTAAAACCCGTGGGGCTTTTTATTTACCTTCTGGCATTTGATTCTTCTATGAGTCACTAACTCCAGGTTTTATATCTTTTAGCAGGGTTTTTTTTTTTATGTAGTGAAAGCTGAGCTTCAGTTGTGTTCACATAACAAGGTTTTTAAGAGAAAATTGTGGAGACTGCCTGATCTGTGATAAAAGTACAAGGAGCTGGCAACGCTGTTTCTGTAGCACCTAAGGTTACTTGACCGAGGTCAGCGCTGCCCTAGGTTTGCATCTGTACAGCCCCACTGGCCAGGCCTATACTGTCTATCTCAGGGGTCAGCAATGTTTTTGGCCAGAGTGCCAAAAACACCCCAACCTTGACCCACTCCTCAACTTTGTGTGCCAGGGGCAGAAGGCCCAGGAGCTGCGAGGGGCCTGATTCTCATTGCTAGCAGCAGTTGCACATGCACCTCTGGGCAGATGGCACATGCAGCCACAGACAGCCAAGGAGCCTGGGCTGTGCTCACAGCAGGCAGCGGGCAGGCTGAAAACAGCTGCACCGGGGCTGGAGGCGCCTTGACCAGTGGCAGCTGCACGTATACCTCAGAGCACATGGTAGGGAAGGGACCAGGGCAGTGCAACCCTGGCCTCTCCCTTGCCATCCAGCCAGAAGAGCACATGCATCCACTGATAGCAATGAGCTGGGCTGGGGCTCTGCAGCCCTTGGTGCAGCAGCTTACAGTCTCCTGGGCACCTGTTACAGCCAGCCTGAGCTGAGCTCTGGGCAGGCCCCTGCCACCCGCCACAGAGCCTGGGCTACTTGCAGGAGGTGGCAGGGATGCTGCAAGCAGCTGCATTGAGGTCTGTGGAGTCCTGCCATGGCTCACTACTGGCAGCAGGTGCACATGCACCTATAGGCAGATGGCAGGGGAGGGGTTGCACTGCCCCAGCCCCTTTCCCACTGCGTGCCCCAAGATGTGTGAGCAGCTACCACCAGCCACAGAACCATACTGCGGTTCTGGACCCCAGTGCACCAGTTCCAGCCGCCCAGGTGCCTGCCAAAGCCAGCCTGGGGTTTTGGGTAGCGGCTGCCTGCCACAGAACCAGGCTGCTTGCAATCTCCCCACTGCCTGCTATGAGCAGCCTGGGCTCTGTGGCCGGCTGCAGCTGCCCTCCTGAACCAGGGCCGGCTGTGGCACGATGAGCAAAATGGTCTCACGTGCCATGGTCTGGCATGTGCACTGGGGCTTGCCAAACCCTGGTCTACCTCATGACCCCAGGGCTGCTTACACTCACTCTCATGCCACCTGCATTCAAGCCCAGCAATTACACCAATGGCTTTGCAGGGTCCTGAACATATAGAGCAGCAGCATAAACTGCTAAAGCACCTAATAGCCAGATACCCATGGGGGCCTTGAAGTGAGTGAGCAAGGCTTATTTTTCAGCAATGACAGGGAGGTGACCATTTTAGAGGCAGTCCCCATCCTGGAGAGATAAATAGACAAAGGGAGTGGTATCACCATCCTCCATTTTACAGAGGGAGAGATGAGACACAAGGATATATCTACTCTGAATGGTTAGCCCAGCAAGCCGGCACCCAGGTGCACCAGTCACAGGTATCCCATGTCATGAGTACCTCCATGACAAAGCCCTGCTTGTGCTACTGGGGCCTCAATCCTTCTGTACTTATCCATGTGTATGAGAGGTGTATCCCATGGTTCTTTGTGACTTACTTCCCTGTGAATTCTGGGAGAACTTGTCTGTCCTCTAAGGGGAAATGTGGAAAGGGCATTGGAGTATTTCATCAATCAAGTGACTTTTGCCTACATCCTCACTGTGAAACAGGCAGATCACAGCCTGCGTAACAAGAGAGCTTGCGTTCTAACATATCACACCAACTGTGTCAGCTAGCATAGCCTCAAGGCATCTGCAAGCTTAGGTCAGAGGTTTTTCTGTGTAGACCAGTAGTGCTCAATCTTTTGGCCATATGAGCCAGATGAATGATGCAGGTCCCATCTGCAGGACAGATCTAACCTGGGGGGCCTGGCACCACCCCCTCCCACACACTGCACACCAGGATTAGGCCCTGGGGGCTGATGCCACCCCTGCCTGGCTCTGTGGGCTGGGATCAGATATTGGATCCATTGCACAGGTCCTGGAGTTCCCCATGAGCCTGGAAATTTGGCAGCAGGGGAGCAGTGCCACCACTTCCCTGCCACCAAATTTCTGGACTCATGGGGAACCTTATGGGCTGGATGACACAGTGTCATGGTCCAGATCTGGCCCACAAGCTGTAAGTTGAGCAACACTGGTGTAGACAGTACGTTGGCTTGGACTAAAACCTAAATCAGGGTATCCATCCAGCATGAACACATTCAGGGTTATTAAGTGACTTGCCCATGACCATACATCTGAATTAAATCCAGATCTCCTGGTCCAAGCCCAGTGATCTAACTGCAAAACTATCTCTGCAGTTGAGTCAAGCGTCAACCCTTCAGAGTGAACTTGGGCTCAGTTTTTGGTTTTCTGTGTCTTAAAATTTCTAGAGTGTGTGGGGTTTGCGGTGATTTGAACCCAACACTCCCAGCAAAACTCTATGACAAGGTGCTTGGAAACATGTGTAGAGGGCTGCATGTCTCTCCATTGGCCTCTTCTTGAAGAACAGACAGTGGTGCAGATACTGTGGAGACAGCCCAAACAAGCCATAATAAGATGCAGTGAGTTACCAGACAAGCCCCATGGTTCTGGGTGACTGCAAAAAAAAATCTGCCTGGGGAGCCTGTCACACCGAGAGTGCCATGAGTGCTGCTTGATGCAAGCTGTGGGAGACCAGCCATCTGCTGCCTAAAGGGCATCACTCCAAGAGACAGAGGTGGGTATTGCTGGTCTACATACTTCTCTGGGTCTCTCCTGTGTCTGCAGTGAGTATCCACGCATACCACGTGCAAGCCCTGCAGCTGTGCGTTTGGGCTTTCCTGGTCCTCTGTGTCCCCTGGTGGAGGGGAGGTGGACTCTGCTAGGGAAAGAAGCTGCACTCCTGACCTACATTGCTCCACAGAGTCATGATGATGCCCTACTAAATAGTAGTCATGCCTTACCCGGGATCCTGTCATTTCAATATAACCTTTTACAGGCTTTAATGCCTCAGGAAACCATTTACTAGAGCAAAACAACATAAAGTTAAATACCAAAATTCTTCTACCATCAGGGTCCTGAAATGCCATGTGCAGAACAACTCATGTCATCTGGGACTCATAATATGGGGCCCTCCCAAATATCCCATGAGAAACATCAACATGGCTAGAGAGAGATCATAGAATCATAGAAAATTAAGGGCTGGAAGGGACCTCAGGAGGTCATGTAGTTCAAACCCGTGCTCAAAGCAGGACCATCTCCAACTAGATCATCCCAGACAAAGCTTTGTCTAGCTGGGTCTTAAAAGCCTCCAAGGATGCAGAGTCCACAACCACTCTGGGTAATCTGTTCCAGTGTTTTACTACCCTCCAAGTTAGGGTTTGAAATACATGGAGGCTTGTGGGGACTGAGCCCCTCCATAAGAGATGAGAGCCCCCATAAGCCCCCTCCCCATAAGAAACAAGAGTTCCCAGCCTGCCCCACACCTTTCTAAGCAGCTCAGGCAGTGGTGGTGGTGGCTTCTTCTGACTTCCAGGTGCCACCGCTGCAGACCCCCCAAGAACAGGAGTGTAATTCGAACCCTGCTCCTAGTGAGAAAATCCTTCCTAATATCTAACCTAGACTTCCCTTGCTGCAACTTGAGACCATTGCTTCTTGTTTTGTCATCGGCCACCACTGAGAACAGTCCAGCTCCATCCTCTTTGGAACCACCCCTCAGGTAGTTGAAGGCTGCTATTAAATCCCCTCTCAGTCTTCTCTTCTCTAGACTAAATAAGCCCAGTTCCCTCTGCCTCTCTTCAGAAGTCATGTGCTCCAGCCCCCGAACAAGGCTCACATTTGTGAGAGCCCGGCAGGGCAAATTATGCTGAGGGGAAACCAGCACGGGTTTGTGGCGGGCAGATCGTGCCTGACCAATCTAGTCTCTTTCTATGACCAGGTTACGAAACGCCTGGACACAGGAGGAGGGGTGGATGTTGTATACTTAGACTTCAGGAAGGCCTTCGATACGGTATCCCACCCCATACTGGTGAACAAGCTAAGAGGCTGTGATGTGGATGACTGCACAGTCCGGTGGGTGGCGAATTGGCTAGAGGGCCGCACCCAGAGAGTTGTGGTGGATGGGTCGGTCTCAACCTGGAAGGGTGTGGGCAGTGGGGTCCCGCAGGGCTCGGTCCTTGGACCGATACTCTTTAATGTCTTCATCAGCAACTTGGACGAGGGAGTCAAATGTATTCTGTCCAAGTTTGCAGATGACACAAAGGTATGGGGAGAAGTGGACACGCCGGAGGGCAGGGAACAGCTGCAGGCAGACCTGGATAGGTTGGACAAGTGGGCAGAAAACAACAGGATGCAGTGCAACAAGGAGAAATGCAAAGTGCTGCACCTAGGGAGGAAAAATGTCCAGCACACCTACAGCCTAGGGAATGACCTGCTGGGTGGCACAGAGGTGGAAAGGGATCTTGGAGTCCTAGTGGACTCCAAGTTGAACATGAGCTGGCAGTGTGACGAAGCCATCAGAAAAGCCAATGGCACTTTATCGTGCATCAGCAGATGCATGATGAATAGGTCCAGGGAGGTGATACTTCCCCTCTATAGGGCGCTGGTCAGACTGCAGTTGGAGTACTGAATGTAATTCTGGGCGCCACACTTCAAGAAGGATGCGGATAACCTGGAGAGGGTCCAGAGAAGGGAAACTCGTATGGTCAAGGGCTTGCAGACCAAGCCCTACGAGGAAAGACTAGAGAAACTGGACCTTTTCAGCCTCCGCAAGAGAAGGTTGAGAGGCGACCTTGTGGCTGCCTTTAAGTTCATCACGGGGGCACAGAAGGGAATTGGTGAGTATTTATTCACCAAGGCACCCCCGGGGGTTACAAGAAATAATGGCCACAAGCTAGCAGAGAGCAGATTTAGATTGGACATTAGGAAGAACTTCTTCACAGTTCGAGTGGCCAAGATCTGGAACGGGCTCCCAAGGGAGGTGGTGCTCTCCCCTACCCTGGGGGTCTTCAAGAGGAGGTTAGATGAGTATCTAGCTGGGGTCATCTAGACCCAGCACTCTTTCCTGCTTATGCAGGGGGTCGGACTTGATGATCTATTGAGGTCCCTTCCGACCCTAACATCTATGAATCTATGAATCTATGAACCATTTTCGTTGTCCACTGCTCAACTCTTTCCAATTTGTCCACATCCTTTCTGTAGTGGGGGACCCAAAACTGAACACACTACTCCAGATGTGGCCTCAGCAGTGCTGAATAGAGAGGAATGATCCCTCCCCTTGACCTGCTGGCAACACACCTACCAATGCAGCCCAGTATGCCAGTAGCCTTCTTGGCAACAAGGGCACACTGTTGGCTCATATTCAGCTTATCGTCCATTGTAACCTCCAGGTTCTGTTCTGCAGAGCTGCTGCCCAGCCAGTCAGCCCCAAGCCTGTACTGGTGCATGGGATTATTCTGTCCTAAGTGCAGGACTTTGCACTTGTCCTTGTTGAACCTCATGAGATTTCTTTTGGCCCAATCCTCCAATTTGTCCAGGTCACTCTGAATCCTAGCCCTACCCTCCAGCTTATCTACTACCCCCCACCAGCTTTGTGTCATCTGCAAACTTGCTGAGGGCACACCCTATGCCATCTTCCAAGTCATTAATGAATGGCTAAGCTGTGGGCCCCCCTGTGGCCTCAGGTTTCGCAGTATAGGATGGGCCGGCCCCAATTAAACAAAACTGGCCCCAGCACTGATCCCTGGAGCACTCCACTTGATACCCGCTGCCAACTAGACATTGAGCTCACAATGTAGTTGGGTTTCTGCATGATTCAAACAACCAGCTGTGGCATGTGTATGTTATGCTTGGATCCCCTCTGGGATGAAAGATGCTGTGTACATGTGAGGCAGCTATTAATCAAAGCCTCAGTGGGTAACGAACAGTGTAAGGTTGATGGCTGGGCTGGGAGACTCTTTAATCTTCTCCATAATCCTGTGTTCTCTTACCATCCATTCCTCTTGGTGCTAATGAATGTTAATAACACTTCTGGAATGTGCAAAAGATGAATTGTCCCATTAGAAAGAGAAATCCTACTTCTGCTGTCCCAGGGCAGCAGGCTCTGCTGGAAGCCAGCTGGAGACTCTTGCAGGAAACTTCAGCAAGGTCAAAGAGAAGACAACATACTGCTTTGAATCATGGCTGCAGTTACAGACAGGATGCACACAGCCAGGGAAGACTGTCTGGTCCTGATCCAGCATAGCACTTCAACATATGCTTCTCTTTAAGTACACAGTAGTTCAAATGAAGTCAAGCTTTACTGGATCAAATCTTAATGACTTAGGGCCTTGGTCCTGAGTAGAGTCAGTGAAGGCACCTAAAATGCTCATCAGAGTTAATGATTGTGGCAGCTGCCCAGCATTGCATAGGATCAGTCCTTATGTCTGTTCCAATGTCTGACTCTCAGGCAGGATTCAATAGTGGGCCAGAAGTTTGGTCTTGAGTTTCATAGATTCATAGATTCATAGATGTTAGGGTCAGAAGGGACCTCAATAGATCATCGAGTCCAACCCCCAGTTTAGATAACTGGAGACACAGATTCTGTTTCTGACTTTCTGTCCATGACCTCAGAGGATCCATTTTCCCAGTGTTGTGATAGTAATGGTAAAAGAACCTTTCTTAAAGCCCATCAAGTTCTCCTGGTCCCACAGAGCTGACTTCTGAGCCTGGGTTAAGTATGTTGCCATCATCTTGTTCATGCATTTCCAGGCAGGGCAGGAAACTAAAAGAGCTTCTCAGCTTAGCATGATTTCTGCTGGCTCAGTTGGGGGCATGTCTCTTCCTGACGCATTTGCTGAACGGTTGCCCACAGATTCTGAGCCTGGGTTTGCTAACACAGGGAACCTACTGCAAGGCTGGGGCTTGGAGACCTGCTCTAAAGCCCAGGGCCTGATTCCTTTTGACTGCAGAGGTTGCTGGATCTGGCCCTGCACGGGGATTCCATTGGCCTGTAGCGTATAGCCACTAGATGACGAAGACAGGATCCCCTTTGCTTTATCCCCCAGGACACAAGGGTGGGTGGAGAAATAAGCTTTGCTCAGGCTGTGATGAAGAGGCAGCAGCCAGGAAACCATTGTAGCTGCAGTCTGAATGTTCAATCCAGACTCACTGGAAGGGTGCTTTTCTGCCTCTCTGGTGCATCTGTGCACTGTCACTACTCCTGTTGCCAGAGGCTATCATGTGCCTCTCCCCAGCTGGGTGTGTTTGAGATGTCGGGGGACAGAGACGGGACTGGACTGGACTCTAGGAGCAGCGTTACACAGGTGCTTCCTTCCCAGCTTATGTTTCACAATAAGAAATGAACATGCTTACCACCGGGTCAGGCTAAATTCACCTCCCAGGGCACTTGCTGCTTCCAAGTTGGCTTGTTTAATGATATCCTATTAATTTCCTATGTTTCCTAAATTAAGCAGTGCATTTTTGTTGTCAAGTATTATTCCATCCTCATTCTGAATCACCATCCTCAATCACCCACCAAGGCTGTAGGTGGCTAGTCTGATTTCATAGATTTCATAGACATTAGGGCTGGAAGGGACCTCGTAAGATTATCGAGTCCAGCCCCCTGCCCCAGGGGCAGGAAGTCAGCTAGGGTCAAAGGATCCCAGCAAGATAAGCATCCAAATGAATCTTAAAAGTGTCCAGAGTAGGTGCTTGCACCACTTCTGGGGAGAGTCTATTCCAGGCCTTGGGGGCTCGGACAGTAAAGAAGTTTTTCTTTATGTAATCCGGGTACAGCCAAGGGTGTGCCCTATTCTCAATCAGATGGGATGTGTAGGCAGGAGGGGGTGCTGTGAGAGGGATGCCAGAATTTTGAGAGGATCCCTCTTTCCTCTATAGAGTTAGGCCAAGCCCTATGTTCTTAACTATATGCAATTTATTGAATTATAATATTCATAAACATAAAACTAAATATCATATACATATATTTACACAGTGAACTTTAACCAATAACCAAGGTCAAACCTTAAATAACACTATTTATCCATCACAGTAAAACAATTTCAGCAGCATCAACACGATACAACATCACAATACAACATTTTAATTACAAAATATAAGGTGTAAACATGAAGAATCTTAATATCATCTGTTCCTTAATATAGTCCCTGACCCATGGTAAGAGATAGTCCTCCTTCCAATGGGGTCCCTTGTTGGGGGGGGGTGTCCAGGAAGCACCAGGGGCCCCTCCCCTTATGGTCTTGACTAGGTGGGGGGCTGCTCACCCAGCCCCTTCTCTGGGGTTGCCTGCCCCAAAGGTCTTTCCCCTGTGGGACCCAAGGGCCCAATGACTCGCGCTCCCTCAGGTGGCGGTGGTCAGGGCACAGCTGGATGGGGTCTCCTCTGCTGGAGCGCCTCTCCAGGCCTCTCCTGTGCCACTGCGCTCCTCCCCACCCTGTGCCGTGCTCTGGGCACCAAGGGCTCAGTTCCTCTCAGCTGCTGCACCACCACTGCTGACTTCTGGGTGCTGGGCCTCACGCTGCAGCACTACTTCCCTGTGCCCTGGCTTTGGCACTGTGGGCTCTTTGAGCACAGGCTGGGTCTTTCAGGCTCTGTCTGTCCATCCTCATGCCGGGTGGCTAACCCAAGCAGCCTGTGCTGCTCCCTGTCTCCCAAGGCTTGGGCCCGCGCACTGCCCTGCGCACCATGACCTGACCGCTTGCCAGGAGATGGGGCCTGAGCCACCTCACTGCTGCCCCCAAGGCCCTTGACCCATGTGGACCCCTGGCCCTGCTGGGGTTGCAGGCTTGAACCGCTGCTTGCGGCTCCCAAAGCCTGGGCTCCGTGCACTGAACCGCGCACCATCATGGGCCTGAGCAGTCTCACACCGCTCCCAGGGCCAGGTCTCCCTGCACCATCCCCAGGCACCATCAACAGCCCAAGCAGTCTTGCACCACTCCCAAGGCTGCTCTTCCAATGGTGGCTTCAGAAGCCCTGGGCCTATTGCCCACTGGGGCAGAACTCCCCAGCTTTTCTTGGCTCCACTCTTCTTGAGTCCTTCACCGCATCCGTTCAGCGGCACACTCCCCTTTTATACTCTTCAGGGGCTCCACCCCTGAAGTTCCCCGGACCTGGCTGGTGCAGTTCTGATTCAGGTCCAGCTGCTCCTGGCCCCCTCCCTTTGAAAAAGGGCGGGGCATTGCTTCCCTTGTGCTGCCTCCGGATTGGTGGGCAGACTCCACCAATCAAATAGCAGACCCTCGATCCTGGGACTCAACTCAAGCTCCGAAAAGGTAAGCCTGCTACACTTATGTCAAGCCTAAAACAGTCTTGCAGAAGGTTGTGACTGTTGGAGCTTGTCATCCCTTGGGGTCTCTGCTGAACAGGCGTGATCTTCAGCAAGGCTGTGGCAGCTATCTTGTAGTGGCCCCTATAGGCCATTACTGAGTTGCAGGATGACATGGGCATAAGTCTGCCTTTTCCACTGCTTTTCCTGCCTCTGGCGCATCTCCATGTGCCTCAGAGTGCCTTCTGGGGCCACATGGCTCAGAGATGCAGAGGGCACAGAGCCAACAGAAGACTTTTCCTGTGAGGGAGGTATTCCCAGAGGGGGCCTTATAGTTTCAATGGGACATCAGTGGTGCCCAGGCATGGTGCTGAGCCCAGGCATAGAATGAGTTCCCCATCTGGCTGGCTCTAGCAGTGGAGCCTGGACAGTCTGGCCTCCCTCCCCTTGTCACTGCTTCATTACTTGCCCTCTAGCACTCTCCATCCCTGCCTTGATAAACAAGGTTAAACTTTATGTTACAGGCGAGCTACAATTCAGTGCAGATGCCATGCTGTGATTTATATCCAGGTCCCATGGTTCCTCTGCTCCAGTGTGATTAGAGCATCAATCCCATCTGGAGAGTGAATGTGTAGATAAATCTGATGCATGAGCCCTGCCCTTCCTGCTTGAATGAGGAAGGGCACCAACAGGGCAGAGCTCCCAGCTTTAACTGTCAGTCTCCCTGCCTCTCACATCACTTCCTCTCTATTCTAGGAAGATATGAGGACTACTTACCCTCCAACAGCCTCCTGTAAGGTGGTCAGAGCATTGACATGGCAGTCAGAAGCTGAGATTTCTACTCCTGACATTGTCTACCCTTCATGGGTTTTCTTCCAATCACAGCCCAGTGGTATCTCAGCATTTTACAACAGGTAAGTAGTTTTAAGGTGAATGTCCAACCAATAGACATGAATTTTTTCACTTTTCTTCTCAGGACTGTATCTCTGACTATCCCAGTGGCTGCTACATGACCAGCCAGTTCCTTTCTTCCAGACTCTTTATGTGTAAAACAGGGATAATAATCTCCTAACTACTGTGGTTTTGACCACAAAGATTGCTCTGAAGCCTGCCTGAAAGGGGAAGGCTAAAGAGTGCAAAACATCATTACTCTTAGTTAGTGACAGTCAGGAGCAGTAACCAATTGCATAATGGACCTGGCATCTCTCTTCACGCATGTGTCCAGTGGTGGCCCCGTAGCGGCAGTCACTGTAGTTGGGCATCTGAACCAGAGGACTGAGCCCCCCATCTTCTTCTTGCCATTCTGTGACACCATCCAAAGTGCCTCACTACTCAGTCTTTTTCTAGCCTCCCCACTGTTTGAAGCTTCTTGGAGTTCTGCAGAGCCTGGGTATATCCTGCCATTCACAATAGTCCAAGCACTTTCTAGTAGGGCTGTGCAAAACAGCACTGTTCCATTTTGACTTTGGTTTCAATGTTTCACGGGACAGTGTTTCATTTCAAGTTTCGTTTCATTTTGAAACCATGATTCTGTTTTGTTTTGTCAAAACTGTTTTGCTGTTTCGATGCTGTTTTGAAGTTTTGCCCATAGGCTATAATGGGGAAACATGAAGTTCAGAGACAGAGTGAGGAGAGTGGCATTTACTCTGTCTGCACTTGGAGCTTGGGGAACCCCAGCAGCAGGAGGTTCACCTTCAGGAACACCAGCTGCTCCACCAAACCAGCATCCAAGCAGGTGTGGTGGGATGTCACTACATCCCCAGCAATGCTGAACACCCTCTTGTTTAGAACACTGGTTGATGGACAGGACAGGTGTTCATGGGTAACCGTGGCCAGATCCGGCCACATCTGGCTGTGGCTTGCCCAGTAGGCCAAGAGACCACACAGCAGTGACACTACATCCTCAGCAAGATAGATAGCCACCAAGGCCTGAGTACTACCTGCCTGATGGTGGGGTCTGGTGCCTCTGGACTCACCATGGAAGCCATGCCCTTGGCCCATATTGGTAGCGCCTGTGGTGGAGGAGACTGGCTGGTGGATGTTGTGCTAGCATGGGACAGTGGATCCCCCTCTTCCACATCCCCCCACCTCTGCCCTTCTGCCTCTCTGACTGTCTTCACCAGCACCTCCGTCCACTGATTCAGGCTTTGGCTGCTGCATGTGCTGCCCTTCACCCTTGGGTCACACATGGCGACCAGCATGTGGACTGTACTGGCCTGCAAGGGATCAAGCCATTTCCTGATGCCCTCCTTCAGCTGCCTCACCAGTGCTTGGATGTCTGGTCACAGTGGCTTGCCCCAGCCGGGAACATTGACCCCTGGAAGCTCTCTATTTGGCTCTGAAGTTCCCTCACTATGGAGATCACCTGGCTAAGGAAGGCATCACCAGTGCTGAGGGTCTCAGTGACCTTGAGGAAGGGTTTGAGGATCACCAAGATCTGGGAGATGGTATCCCACTCTGTTAAGGGGGCCTCTGAGCCCAACCTTCCTGAGCAAGGCCATCTCATGGATGGCCTTCTGTTGCTCTACCAGTCTCTCAAGCATCAGGTATGTGGAGTTCCATGAGTCTCCATATCCTGCATGATTTTGTGCTGCAGGATGTTCAGCTCTGCCTGTTTGTCCTGCAGTATCTTGCCCTGCTTGATACTATGGTGGAAGTAGCCTGCAACCTTCCTGCATTTGGAAATGAGCTTGTTGGTGATGCTGGTGCCATCACCGGCAGCCCTGTCCCTCTCCAAGGTGTCCCTGTCAATGAGGTGGAACTTGTGTGCCACATAAGAGATGCCAACAAACTTGGCATCACAGACCACCTTGACCATATTGGCCTCATTGTCGGTGACCATAAACCCGTGGGTGAGCTCGCCCTGCCCAACGAGCCACCCCTGCACCAAACGGTTCATGGCCCCTATGAGCTCTGTTGCCTTGTGGGACTCATCCATCACCTTGGCTTGAAAGACAGCCCACTAATGGCCTGACTGGTTAAACCAGTGCCTTGTGAGGGAGAGGTAGGTGTGATCTCCACCCCGGCTGCTCCAGATGTCCGAGGTGAAGTGTAAAGCCACCTGCGGACCTGCCTAGTGCAGCTCGTCCCTCAAGTATGCCCTGCATGCCTCATACAGGGAGGGCACCACTGTCTGCTGAAGGTGGTGTGTGTGGGCACTTGGTAGGATGGGGCCACGAGCTCCATGAGTTGCCTGAACCCTGGCCGCTCAATTAAGGAGAAGGGCTGGCCATCAATAGCAAGCATCTCCCCAGTGGTCTGGGGGAACTCATTTGCCCTTGCAACATGCACCCCTTTGTGTCCGCCTTTATCCCACTGTTCCAAGGTGGCCTGCCTCTGCTTTTGGGGAATGGGGGCTTTGGAGCAAGACGGGGACTTCCCTTTGGGCATGCTCCCACTGATGCCAGGTTGAGGAGGAGCAAGGTCAAGGTATGAACATATCTGCATTCCTATATACATTCTCTAAGGTGTGCAGTCTATACTGTGAGGAATAAATGTATCTTCCTTCCTATATGAATTCTATAAGGTATGTAATATATGCTGCAAGGTATAAATGTATAAAAATAAAATAAGACTATATCTCCCTTCCTATATAAATTAAATTCTATAGTGTAATATCCAACAGAATTATAAAATTTAAAAGAATAAATCAAATATAATAATAAAATAAAAGGGTCTAGAAGAAAAAAAATGGTATTCTGGAATCCCACTTGCTAGGCTAGGCTAGCAAGTAGGATATCATTCAAATCAATGCTAGTAGTAGCCTTCATTGTATAATGCTCCTGAGCTGCTGAAAGACACAGCACAGGAACTGTTAGACCCCAGGGCAGAAAGCAGGCCAGTTCAAACAATGCTGCTTTTTATGCTGTTTTTCCATCCCTCCCCCAGAGCACTGGGATTGGAAGGGACCTCAGGGAAGGATCACAGTCATTCGCCAGCTACACAGTCAATATGAGAGCAGTCCTTCCCCCCACTTCCCCCCTCTTCCCCCTCCCTCTCCTTACTGTCTGTTTCCCTGCAGGGAAGCCCAGCTTGAGCTTCGAAACTTGAAACGTTTTGAAACTTTTGAAACATTTTGACTGCCTTTGTTTCATTTCAAGGCTGTTTCAAAGCCCTTCGTTTCATTTCAATTTTGCTGTTTCAAGCTCAAAACGAGTCAAAACAGAGTTGAAACAAAACAGCTGGCGAAATTTTGCACAGCCCTACTTTCCAACTGTCTTAAGTCCTTGGGATAATCTTCCCACTGGAGCTCAGGTGTTTGGCTTGCTTTGCGCATGGTCACTCTGATGGAAAGGATGAGTAGGTGGCTCTCTTCCCTCTGAGTCAGTACTGAGCCTGTACCTCAATGCAGTGGATAGATGGGGGCTGGAGAATCCTGGAGTGTGTTCTTCTGCACAGATATCTTATATTGCCATACAGAAATGCTGTGGGCTTTGGGCAAGATCTCTTCTTGGTTCTCTCCTGTAGACAGAGGGAGAAGCTATCCAGAGGGTGGGTGGCGAATTGGCTAGAGGGTCACACCCAGAGAGTCGTAGTGGATGGATCGATATCGACCTGGAAGGGTGTGGGCAGTGGGGTCCCGCAGGGCTCGGTCCTTGGACCAATACTCTTCAATATCTTCATCAGCGACTTGGACAAAGGAGTGAAGTGTACTCTGTCCAAGTTTGCAGATGACACAAAACTGGGGAGAAGTGGACATGCCGGAGGGCAGGGAACAACTACAAGCAGACCTGGACAGGTTGGACATATGGGCAGAAACCAACAGAATGCAATTCAACAACGAGAAATGCAAAGTGCTGCACCTAGGGAGGAAAAATGTCCAGCATACCTACTGCCTAGGGAATGACCTGCTTGGTGGCACGGAAGTGGAAAGGGATCTTGGAGTCCTAGTGGACTCCAAGATGAACATGAGTTTCAGTGTGACGAAGCCATCAGAAAAGCTAATGGCACTTTATTGTGCATCAGCAGATGCATGACGAACAGATCCAAGGAGGTGATACTCCCCCTCTATTGGGGGCTGGTCAGACCGCAGTTGGAGTACTGCATGCAGTTTTGGGCACCACACTTCAAGAGGGATGTGGATAACCTGGAGAGGGTCCAGAGAAGGGCCACTCGTATGGTTAAGGGCTTGAAGACCAAGCCCTATGAGGAGAGACTGGGGCACCTGGACCTCTTCAGCCTCCGCAAGAAAAGGTTGAGAGGCAACCTTATGGCTGCCTATAAGTTCATCACAGGGGCACAGAAGGGAATTGGTGAGGTTTTATTCACCAAGGCGCCCCCAGGGGTTACAAGAAATAATGGCCACAAGCTAGCAGAGAGCAGATTTAGACTAGACATTAGGAACAACTTCTTCACAGTTAGAGTGGCCAAAGTCTGGAATGGGCTCCCAAGGGAGGTGGTGCTCTCCCCTACCCTGGGGGTCTTCAAGAGGAGGTTAGATAGGCATCTAGCTGGGGTCATCTGAACCCAGCACTCTTTCCTGCCTATGCAGGGGGTCAGACTCGATGATCTTTTGAGGTCCCTTCCGACCCTAACATCTATGAATCTATGAATCTATAAGATGGACTCAGCTCATGTACAGCTAGTGCGATCTATATAGGTTCCTGTTTGCTGGGAAGTCCTTGAGCTGGCATCTTATGTCAAACTGGTCATGATCCTTTTCAGAGGAGGTTGTGCTTTGGGCTATGAGACTCATAGGCTCTCAGTGAGCTGTTGTCATCTAGTTGGGTTTGTGTACTTTTCTGGTCAAAAAGTCTGCTGTGTTCCTTGATGTTCATCAATATAGTCAATCTTGAACCCTGTCCATGACGGCTGGTTAAAGCAGGAGGCCCCATTACAATCCAGCCTTGTCAGTATTACACTAAGGCTTTGCCAATGACCAGGAGCCTGTCCATTGACATTACAGAGCAGTGAATCCAAGTCTACATGAGGGAAGGGAACTGCAGATCTTGGAACATGCAGTCACCAATGCTCTACAGGAAGGAAACTACTTTTTGATATTAGATACTTCTTGATATTTGATATTGCTTGCCTGTATTGCTTGTCTAGTATGTGTCATTCTAGGGTCTGGATTTTTTTTTTTTTTGGGGGGTTCACATGGTGTTGGCCAAGTCAGAATGATCACAAATGGGGGCAATATGGGGCATCCCTCATTGGATTCAAGGCACCCTCCATAACTTTTGTGAATTGAGTGGCAACCAATTTTAAAAACTAACTTGCTTACTTTCTTGAAGGGGGATTGCGGGATTGTCCAGGTAGAGACAGGCCTGATCCAGCAATTACCTATTTAGCATAGGTGCTGATTTTGGTTTTTGCCAGTGGGCGCTTGCAAACATTAAAAAAAAAGGCACTTCACTTTAAACTTGGAGCATTCCTGCACCGAGTCCTGCACATGCTCAGAAGAGGCAGCATGTCAACCCAGCTCTGCAACATCTGTAAAAATTGGATGATTTAGTGGGGTTTTATTGGCACTTTTATCTAATAGCTGATTGAATCGGTTATTAGATAAAAGTGCCAAAAAGCCCCCCACTGAAGTGCCTAATCTTTATAGATGCTGCAGAGTCAGGTTTGTTGAATTAACGTGCTGCTTCTTCCAATAAAGCATGGTTTGATTGTTTGTTTTTGTAACATCTGCAAGCAGCCAAAACCAAAGCAGTTGTGGCTTATGGGTGCTGAGCACCCACTAGTTTTTTTTTGGTGGGTGCTTGAGCCTCAGAGCACCCATGGAGTTGGTTCCTATGATATGTAGTTTATCTTCTTATTCTTAGCACTCACTTACCACCTCACAGTTCAGAACACTCTTCAAAAGATCTGGCAGCATCCCAGGATGTCTTCACACCCTAGCTGACAATCACTGGTTCAGAATCACAGGCCAGTACACAATGCTCAGTCTTGCTGTTTGGGCCCTGTGATTAAGAATTCTGGGCACTTATTTCAAACCATCTCACTCCAATATTAGAAAATACCTTTAGGCCTGATTTATTCCAAAGCAGTTATTTTATGGTGGTGTCTTACTTATTACCTTCCCAACCATCATTTCCTTTCAGCTTTGTATAATTGGACACACCTGATTGGCTTTATCAGTTTGAATATAAGAGAATGGTGGTTGTTTTTTACAGTATTTTAATTATGTTTTTGTTTTGTAGGAGAGTCTCCAAAACGTTCCATAAATAAAGGTATTATGATTTTTGTGCTTCTGCAAGTTATGTCTGCTGCTTAGCTGAGCTCAGTGTCATCCAGGGTCAATTAAGAGCCAGTGGCACCTTTCCCCGGGGGGAGGAGGGCAGGGAGGCTGGGAACATGGCTTGAAGTTTCATTTCTGTCTTACCATTCAGTATGGATAATTCCTAGAGCTGGCTGGACAATAGATTGTCTGTCCAGTGAATCTTTTCAAGAGTAGGGATATACACAGACATACACACACACACATGCACACATACATGCATACACACACACGTAACAGCACCGTTCCCTTTTACCTTGTGTTTCGATGGTTCGATGGAACAGTGTTTCGTATCGAATTTCATTTCAAGTTGAAACAGTTGTTCCATTCCATTCCTTCAAAACAGCTGTTTCAAGTTTCGATGTATTATGGGGGACGGGAAAGCAGCCCAGCTGGGCTGCCTCCGGCCCCAGCACAATTTAGCACAGGGGACCGGAAAGCAGCTCAGCTGGGCTGCCTTGCCACCCCCTGCCGGATCTTGCACTGGGGATGGGAAGTCAGCCCAGCTGGACTGACTTCCCATCCCCAGCCTATGGTTGAAACATTTCAACTTTCTAAATGTTTCAATCAGCCTCGTTTTGTTTCGAGGCTATTTCGATGGCCTTTATTTCATTCAGATTTTGCTGTTTCAACCTCAAAATTGGTCGAAACAGTGTCAGAATGAAATGGCTGGCAAAATTTCGCACAGCCCTAATATATATATACAGTATATGTACAGTATAGATACACACAGTATATATGCACACACATGCACATATAATATCATCCTGAATCAGAAATCTTTAAAAATTAATTTTGCTTCATTCACAAGTTTTCATTTCTGTTTCAAGTTTTGATAAATATAGTGCAGTTTGAAATTAAAAGTAATCTTTTCATTGTGAAAATGGGACTTGCAGCATTTCTAAAATGCTTTCACCCTCTGCCCCCACCCCATTTTTCCCTATATGAAATTTCATCAAAATGTAGTTTTACAGAAAAAAGTTGGTTTTGTTGAAACAGCATATTCCAACAGGAAACAGTTTTGATGGCAATTTTTCCACAGTCTCTAATAATTCCACTCTAATTCCCAGAATTCCCCTGGGACTTTCAACCTTTTTCTTAAAAAATACTTGTCTTTCTGGAATACATGTCTGTTATATTCCTAAAGTAGCTGAATTCCTGTGGTATGCAATTCTTAAAACTGTATCTGGGAGCAAAATCTGTCCATTTGCCATTCAACACTTTGGGATTCTTCCTTCATGGCCAATATGTGTTTTATACATATAAATATAAAATATGAAATATTATAATCATTCAACAAATAGCTCCAGGCAGTTGTAGTGCAGGTGACCAAACACATACTAATTAATTTTGGTAAGGGTTAAAACTATTGGGCTTTTTATTTTTAATTACACACATGTATTTCAACCAATATTATATATTAATGCTTAAATTATTTAGGTTGGAGGAAGATTCCTTGTCTTTTTAATGTTTGTGTTTTTAATGCCAACCCATAGATCCAAGTAAATGAGATAAAACCAATGAAAAATATGAAACATGAGCCACGTTTAAATTCTTTTAACTTAATATATTGAATGGAAATATCTAGGCCCTATTCCAGCAAAGATTTATGCAAATGTTTCATTTTTTCAATTACATTTTGATTTCAACCTTGTTTTCAATGGCATAAAGCATCATAATAAAGTTAAGCATATACACAAGTCTCTGTAGGACCAGGGTGTTAAAACCTGCAACCGGACAACCTTCAGTAGTTCGGATGAGTTTGGGAAGGAATTAACTCCACTTCTTTGCAAAACCAAAGGAATAACTGTATTTCTCAACATACTTAAACCTATGGAGGCTTTTTTCTCTGTCACTGCCAACAACAGAGGATCGTGTCTGGTTTTTAAATAATGAACACTTCTTAAACATATGTGTATCCCTGCACTTGGAAATCACCTATTAAAAAATGTCTCAAAATGTACCTGATCTAATGGTCAGTATTTATGAAGTGTTTCTTACTTGGTATCTAAGCACTATATAATACCTGGATTTAAACAAATCATAGGCTGAGGGTGCAAATACTAAATTCTACTTCTGATTTAAATTTTGTGTTCTGATGTCATTTTGCTAGATGGGAACAAAGGCATTTAAAATGCTTTCTAAGGGACCCACTTTAAAGTCCTTTTCCTAATTTCAAAAAGTTAAATATGCATTTAAATAAATCCAGCCCTTGTTCCTCTTGCTATTTAAGTCACATCTAAATTGTAGTTGCATTTAAACAAGATTCTGCTAATTAAGGAAGGAAAGCAGAAAGAATTAAAACCAAATCATACAACAAAGAAGGAGGATGATGAAAAACCAGAGAGAGATTAGAAAAGAGCAACAAGAATGACAAGAGATTTGGAAAATATGCCTTACTGCAGGAGACTTAAGGAGCTCTATTTAGTTTATCAAAGAGAAGGTCAACACTGCCTTGATCTGGGTCTGCAAGGATTTCCACAGGGACATGATGTGTGATATTAAAGGCCCCATTATTTGGTAAAGGCCTAATAAGATCCAATGTCTGGATGCTGACGTTGGAAAAATTCAAATAGGAAATAATATGCATTTTTCATTGTGCATTTTGTGATTATTCATAGACAATCACAAAATGGGATAGATTCCCTGTGGGATACTAAATTATCCATTGCTTGAAGCTTTTGTTTTAAACAACATTATTGGATGTCATGTAGGGATTATTCTGATTCAGTAAATTGAGCTTTACTTGCAGCTGGGCTCTAGCACCTACCGTTCCCCCGATTCTGGTGAGACTCCTATTGATTTTGGTGAAAACAGGAAAAGCCTGATTTCCACTAAAAATCAGATATTTCTGGTTTTCTGATTTCAAACAAGAATCAGTAGATTTCTGTCCAAACTTGAGGACCCAGATAACATGTGAGCCAAGGCATGTTGCAGACAAAGGAAGGCTGGCCTAAATAAAGTGAGAGGCCCACTCACCCTAACCCTGAAGGCCCTGGCTATCCTCTGCATCCTAACTAACCAAACAGCAATATTAATGGACATCCATCTCCTTCAATTACAGACAAACAGAGAAATGCCATCCACGTGAGCACTGGGCTTTGCCTCACTTGGTAGATCCCCTGACATGCATCATACACAAAGTAAGACTGCATAGGCTGGTCTAAAAACATGGGGGCCCAATCCTCATCTGATATAAATCAGCAGAATCAATGGAGTCCGTTGAAGATCAGGCACAAGGAATTGCTTATCTATTCTTATTTAAATAAGGACTATTCCAGACCTCAAATTCAGTGAGCCAGAGGGTCATCTACAGTATTCCTTAACTCACCTGCCAAGTGCAAGGGCCATAGACTCCACTTAATCTGCCTTCACATTGTGCCTCTCCACTGACTCCATCTCTCTCACTGCTGGCTTCCACAGGTGAGGTCAGAAGCAGGACTCACTTTGCTCTGTTCACCTCCTTTCTTTTGACTCCATGGGAAGCTGCCAAGGAGGGAGCAGATTTCTCTATATGGTCCCAAAAGACTGAGCCTGTCTGTGCTTCTCCGCAACAGAAATATCCCAGGGTGCTTGGCCCAAGTAGCAGCACACCAGGGACACACTGCAGGCTTGAAGCACTTTGACAAGAGACAGATATTACACATAAACCAGTTTAAGTGATCAGAAACTAGTTTAAATCGGTAACAGAACACATGTTCAGTGCACATAAACCAGTTTGAAAATGGCTGAAACTGGTTTGAGATAAACCTGGTTGAATGTAGTATCAGACTTAACTGATTTGGGTCAAACCAGTTTATGCAATGTCTGTCTCAGACTTTTTGCTGGTTTAAGCTAAACCAGATATGCCCAGCATCCCAGTATGCTCTCTGGGCTGGGTGGGGCTCTTTGCTCTATAGCAAGGCTGGCCCCCCCCTCTGCTCCCTAGCTGCAGCTCCCACACAGCATGAGGGCTGCTTTCCTGCCCCCCACCCCCACTCCCTGCTACGCAGGAATTCCCCCCCTCCCCTTTGCCTTGCGGAGAGGTGTCTGTGTATTAGCTAGCAGACTACATGCTGGCTACAGTCCCTGCTGAATCAACAGGTAGAATCAACAGGTAGCTGGTAATGTCCCTCTGCTGTTTTCTTAATGGAGTGACTGATTACACTGTTATCAATTCCCTGCTGGGCTACTCAAAGTATCCTGCTGAGGTTTGGCTACACTCCCCCTCAGCTCAGTGCTGTGGAAGGGATGGGAGGGCTGCTCTAGCACCTCCCAGCTTCTGGACAGAGCCACTGCAGGCATGTGCCTGCTTTTTTGGGATGTCTGTCTGGTTACAAAACTGATTTAGCCTAGCCAGGTTAGACTAACCTGCAAAGATTGAATCAATTCAGGCTCAGGCTTTTTGAATGTCTGTCCCTAGCCTTGGGGTGCAGGAGATGCTACCTGCTCCTGGAAAGGCTTGTCACAGAGATGCACACCATACTCAGTACAGGTAGGTGGCTACCAGCTAAGGTAACCCCTGGGCAGCAGACTACAGAGATGACTCAGGAGATCACTGCTGCAGTGGCAGGTGGGGCAGCAGTGGAAAGGTTGTTTGTTCTTCTTGTGGTCCTGTCTTCATGGGAAGCTACATCCTTGGATGTAATTTTGTGGATGGGCAGGCATGGTCCCATTTTTCACTTCAGACATTTATGCCCAGCTGCTTCCCCTCTTTTCATCACTCCTCTAGCTCACTCACCATGTTGCAGAACAGGGGGAGCTGCTGGCTAGATAGAGAGGGCTCTAACCAGCTGCAAAAGAGAGATTAAGTGCCAGGCATTCTCCTCCCTCCACACCCCTCAAGAAGTATTCGGTTATAAGGGAGGAGATAGGCCTCTGCAGTACTTGGCAGAGAGAAGCTGAAGTTGGGGGAGCGTTGTCTCAGGGGGTGTGTTTTTGGGGGAAGAGGTATTTAGAGCCTTACTGGAGGCAAGGGTGAAAGAGGGAAGGAGCTGTAACTGTCAACCCAGGGAGCTGTGGGAAGACAGTGTTGCCACCCTTATCATGGCACAGTCCTGGGTACCATGATATGTGCACCAATGCTCAGGCAAGTGCTGCAGGTGCTTCAGTTACTGGGCACTAAGACTCCAGCACATGGCAGAGTTAGCTGATATCTACTGGCTCCCACTGCCATTCTCCCCACAGACCTCCTGGCCCACTGGCCTGCCTCTAAGTACTGGTTCCCAACCAATCTATTACCCCAGACCTCTTCCCTCTGCCAGACCCTCTGTCCTCCTCTCACCAGCTGCTGTCCAGCCCTGTTCCCTTTGCTCTTCCCAGGGTCTCTGGACCTTGTAAAGATCCTACCATATCCTGTCCTTTCACATCCGCCTTCTACCTGTTGCAGGCACTTCCAGTCATGGTGGCCCTCCTGAACAACAGGTGAAGAGCTGTGTCAGTCACTCCCAGCAAATTCAGAATGAGCCAAACTGGTGCCCAAAGGCTGCGAGGGTTGGGGCTGTGGCAGTATAGAATCTGCACCCTCTCCAGTCCCTCTGTACACCAGGTTTGCTGGGTCTGTTACTCTGGGATGCACACACATAGGCACAAGGTCGATGGAACCAGGTCTAATTTTGACTGTTGCAGCTGCTCCCTGCATGTTCCAATTGTTGCCTGGAAGCTCTTTTCTGTGAGAAAGGAAGAGCCATTCCCACCAGTGGAAAGAAAACAACTGATTTTGGCCTCAGTATATTTCTTCAGAGAAGTTCAGGTATTATCTCCACAGGACATTTTTGCTAGAATTTCCCAAAATGAATATTACCTTTCAGTCTCATCTGATGGTAGCAGTGGAGGGAGCCCTAAAGTTATCGGGACTCCAGATTCCCACAGACATTTTTTATCTGTAGACGTCAAAGCACTTAATGGAAGCCCATATCACCACCTCCATTTTATATATGGGGGAACTGAGGTACTAGGAGGGAGTAACTTGCCCAGCATCACCCAGTCAGCCACTGTCAGAACTGGGAATGGCACACAGATCTGTGCCCCAGAGGTCTATCCCACCTGGCAGGCTGTGACGCCTTCCTTTGAGACGTGTGTGACACTTATGCATTGTTAACCATTGTGTCATGAACGCTTGTTTTAATGGTGGTTAAAACCCAGAGACCTGAGCTCCACTGGTGCTCCTGCCATTACTACTACCTATTAATGATGAATCAGTGTTAGCAATGGTGGGAAAAGAGAATCAAAAACTGAAATATGGATGGCCCTAACTTCAAAGGTATTTAGGCACCTAACTCCCATTGATTGTAGTGAGGGTTAAGTGCCTAAATACTGCTGAGCATCTGGACTGATACCTCTAGAAACAGATAAATGAATCCCTTATCTCACACTGAGATATGCATTTTCCCTGATGGTGGTGTGGGCTAGCAAATTCCTCTTTAGCTCATGCTTTGACAACTGCCACTCTTCTACACAACCTGCCTGACCTAAAGCTCACTGAAGCCAGTGCGAATCCTTCTATTGACTCCAAGGGTGCTTAGATCGGGCTGTTAATCCTCAGAAAAAGATGACCTGCAGAGTCAGAGCACAGCAAATTTCCCCTCCTGGTAGGGAGCATTAAGTAAGTAACAAGATCATTCCTCCCTTGGGAGGGACTTACGGCTAAGGAGGCAATTATCGTCTGATTTAAGAGGCACTAAATAAAACAAGCGAGCAAACAGATCTTTGCATGAAGGGTCGATAGAGGCACTGTGCAAGGTCCTGGCCACTTGTAAATAATTTCATTTGGCCTTGCTTTTCCCAGAGACAGGGCTTCCCTTCCGGGAGCCTGCTGGCTGATGCGATATGAGCTGGCCCAGGCGGGATTGCATGGGAGCAGAGGGATATGTTCTTCATTTATGCCTTTGGGCTCATAAAGGAAAAAAAGACTCTGCCATGTTTTCACAAAGCAGAGAGCCCCAGGCAACTCCAGGCAAATGAGTTCTCAGCAGGCAGTCCCCGCTTGCCACAGCAAGGGCTGCAGAGGAATAGATGAGGCCGTGATTTATTGCTGCTGAGGCAAAGACATTAATTAATGTGCTCATACTGCGCCCCTGGAAGGTGGCGCAGGAAGGGCTGCAGTCACACTTTGAATGGCTGGATACTGAAGCCTGAAAGTTTAAGAGAAAAATGCTACAAAGAAGCCAGTAGAAGTTTGACCTTTGACTTCAGTGGGGCCGAGATTTCCTCCTGAGAGGCTCCTCAGAAGCATGTATGGTTCTCATTGACTTCAACAGGAGTTTTGGGGGTCTAGCTGTGAGAACCAGGCCTTTTGCTGATAATTTGCTCAAGGCTGGAATTAGGACACTGGTACTCCTGGACTCCACACCTGTACTCAGACTGATGTTAACATCTCGCTCTTCCCCCGAGAGACACTTCAGAGCAGGAGTGGGCAAAATATGGCCCGTGGGCCAGATCTGGCCCATCAAGGGATTTTGTCTGGCTTATGGTGAGTTCCTTGGTCCCTCCCAGTCCTGCTGCAGGAGGCAGCCCAGGACATGGCACATGCGTCTGGTCCCACTGTCTCTGGGCGCACAGTGGGGCTGGGGCTGCATGGTGGCCCAACTTGCTTCCCAGCAGCAATGGCAGCTGCTTCTGGCCACTGCTGAACCCAGCCCCACTACCCAGGCACTGTGGCCTATCTGCCCTGTACCCACCACCAGGGGTGCCCCCTTGTGGGCACAATGCACAGCCCAGAAGATGGGATGGGGCCATGGGTGGGCAGGGAGCGGTGTTCAGGAGCAGGATGGGCAGGCAGGGCCAGAATCACTGGGTGGGATTGAGGGGTGGAGCATGGGGCCAGGACTGGGGCCAGGGCTGGAGCTGGGGCTGGGTCTTGAGCTGGGGCCAGGGCTGGGGCAGAGTCACAATCCTGCTGCCTGCCCATTAGGGCTGTGCAAAGCTTCAGATGCCAATTTGATTTGGAGGCGATTCGGCCTGATTTGGTGGCTGAATCTCCGAATCTGAATCGAATCAGGGGACCAATTAAAAGGTTCAAATTGATTTGGAAAAGATTTGGAGAGCTTCGGTGATTCAGGCAGTCCCTGCTGGCTGCAGCAGGGAGCTGAACCCTGACTCAAAGCTGGTAAGTAGGGGGCAGGGGAGGCCTGTGTGATTCGGAGATTCAGTTGATTTGACAGCAGCTGAATCTCCAAATCAGATTCGGCCAAATCTATTTGGGACAGTGATTCAAATCACTGAATCGAATCACTGTCTCCTGAATCAGCCGAATCTGAATCCAAAGCAAATACTATCCGCTTCACACAGGCCTACTGCACATCCCTATGACAGGCACAGGGCAGGGGCACGCAGGGAGTGGATCGAGGATCTGCCCTGGGTCCTGGCCCCACACTATTACCACCCCAAGATCCCAGACCTGGATGCAGCTCCCTGCTTGCCTGCAGCCCCATCCCATCCACCTGGCTATGCATGGATCCCAGATGGTCTCTGCAGGGCAGTGACAGTATGGGGCTGGGGATATGGCAGAGCGGAAACTGCTCCTCACACATCCCTGCCCACAGAGCTAGTGCCCATTGCAGGGGTGTGCAGGCAGCAGATCATGGGTCTGCCTTGGGCTTGTGCTGTCATCACCCCATGATCCCAGCCCTGCCCACCTGTCCTGCTCCCAGATGCCATTTCTGGGCCACGTAGGGAGCTTTGATGAACCGTTGCATGTGGGAAAGGGGGCTGACCCAGCCTGTGACAGCTCACCAAAACTCCCTATGTGGCCCTTATGCCCAAATAATTGCCTACCTTTGCTTTAAATATACCCTGGTCCAGATCCATGCAACCTAGGCAGACAGCAGTGGGAGCTATGGAAGAAGTTATTTTTGTGTTCATCCTTCCAAGTGTCCATCTCTTCCACAATTTGCTGGGAAAAGAGCACCTTGTGCTTTACTGTGCCGGGTTTCCCTGAGAAACACAGTTTCTGGAGCACTTTCTCTCCTTCAAACACCTGCTGACGCTTCCAGGAAGCCCTTGGAATGAATCCAGTTGAGAAAATATCCTGCCAATATGTCATATAATTTCCATGATCCAGCCCTTGAATTTGTTATTACTCCATTTGATGCAGGCAAATGCCCATTGATGTTACTGGACATCTTGCCTATTCCAAGTCTGAACAGACTTTGCCCAACTAAGAACTGATTAAAACCTGACCAGCCTTTGAAGAGGGGTGCAATGGGTCAGAGGAGAGTGTGCCTAGCATAAACCCCCAGAAGAGGAATGAAGGAGGCAGGTCTACTTCCGTCTGATACATGTGCAGTGATAGAACCGCCCACAGTTTTCTGACATTTAGTATGTAGTCTGAGAAATGGAGAAGTTTGGGGGGATGAAAATATTTGCAAATTTGAGCTGAATTTGGTTTCAGCCCAAAGAAATGGAGGGACAGGGAGGGCAGAGGAAGAATTTAAGAAATGCTAAGACATTCAACCTTTTCTAAATGAAATGTTTTGTTTCAGAAATGCCAAACATTTTGTCAGGAGAGGTTGGGAATATAAGTCTTTGGCAGAAAAAATTAATACTAAAGGGCTAAATAACCCCAAAATGAAAGAATGTTCTGTGTTTGGTTGGATGACACCTTTCAGATTGACCCAAAATAAATCATTCGGGGGTTTGGCTTTGTTTGTCCAAAAAGTCTCTGTTTCAGTCTAAATCAAACTGAATAGTTTCCCCATTTTTTGCTCTATTGTCAGCTCCCTGAATTAGCCTTCTTCTATGCCCCAATCAGCAGTAGCTTCACAGTACAAGCCAACACCATATAGACATTTTTGAACCTTGTTGATGAACTGTATGATTTACCTCATAGGTGCTTGCCTGCAAACAGAACCCAATTCACCAGCTTCTTATAACAATTGAAAGCCATTTGCACTAGGCAGGTTTGCCTCCATCATACTGTACAACTGCTTTGGCCTGGTGTAAGTGACTGAGCACAAAACCAGATAACAGGGAACTGGGCTCTAATCTTTGCTCAGTGAGAAGCTCTTGCTCACTGTGTTTCTACCTGAAAAGGAGCCCAGGCCTAGTGGCAAAAGTATAAGCCCAGAAGGCCTGGCTCAGGCAGTGAGGCACTCCTGAGCACGGGTCTCATAACTTACCCCTCTACTTCATTTCAAACACAGGAGCACAGCAGTAGAGAATTGGTGTCAGAGTCTGTCCAAGTATTTCCAGGGAAATGGCCCTAGTGATGTAGGGCCCAGACCTCAGGTCCTTGTCTAAGTTTTATTTTTGCACATTCTTCTTGATGTGTGTGCAAGCTTGTGTGAGTCAGGATGGACTGTAACCTAAGCAGGGGCTTATGGCCAGTGCAACAGTCTTGGGGCTTGAGGGGGAGAAGAAACACCAGTGGGCAGAATTGTGGGAGGATGCAGCTCTGTAACTCTCCACCTGGGCTAGAGACAAACATTCAAAAAGCCTGAGCCTGAATTGATTCAATCTTTGCAGGTTAGTCTAACCTGGCTAGGCTGAACCAGTTTGTAAATGGATAGACATTCCCTTTTGACTGAGGAAATTCAGTTACAGACCTGCAGTGGCTCAGGCTAAAAGCCGGAGAGTGCTAGAGCAGTTCTCCCTTCCCATCTACAGTGCTGAGCTGAGGGGGAGGGCATTGCCAGGCCCCAGCAGGACACTCTGATTAGGGAGGGATGTAAACCCCAATCCAGCCTGCATTGACCCAGGCTTTCTCCCACTGGTTGCTCAAGGAGCAGGAGTGTTGCCAGCCCCTAGCCCCCTGATAGCACTCTAAGGCAAGGGGGCAGGGGGCAGTACATGTATCTGTTGATGATATGGAGCTTTTCAAACTCCCTCTCCCTGCTTCTTTATACTGTCTGGAGCAAACTGACAGGAGAGCAAGCCAGCAGGGAGCTGATAACAGTGTTTATTACCCAATCAGCAAAACAATAGCCTCTCTCCATTAGTTCAAACTCTTCTTAAACAGCTTACCAGCCGACCTGTTGATTAGCTCCAACAAACTCACTGCAGTCATTGTTCTGTCTGCCTGTTCCAGTGAAACTGGAGACACACACAGACACCTCTCAGCATTATCCAGCATACTATATACCTTGGGTCCATGGGGCTGGGGTCTGTGCTGTGGGAGATGGGAGGGAGGGAGGGAGGTATCCCTGCTTCAGCAGCGAGCAGCGAGGGGAGTGGGGCAGGGGGAAGCCAGGGAAACACTCTGTGCCTGCAAGTCTGTGCCGGAGCTGCACCCATGGAGCAGAAGGGAGGGGCCAGCCCTGCTGTGGAGCAGAGAGCCCCATCCATCCCAGACAGCATGCTGGGATTCTGGGGGAGTCTGGTTTATCTTAAACCATCAAAGAGTCTGGGACAGACATGGCATAAACTGGTTTGAGCCAAATCAATTAAGTCTGATACTACATTCAAACAGGTTTATCTCAAACTGGTTTCAGCCATTTTCAAACTTGTTTATGTGCACTGAATGTCTATTCTGTTACATGTTTAAGCCAGTTTCTGATCACCTAAACTGGTTTGTGCAGTGTCTGTCCCTAGCCCTGGACAGCAGTTAATGACTTTTCCATGCTGCTTTGATTGGAGGATAAGGAACTTTATAAACCAGCCCCTCTCCACTGGGGTAGAGCCCTTTGAAAGCTGTCCAGAGGTGCCTGACAGCCATCTCTGAGCAGCTTTCAAAGGGTTCCCCTGCATTGGAGAGGGGCTGGTTTATAAAGCTCCTTAGGCAAGGCATCTGAGAAAGGAAGCCTAGATGGAGAAGGTATGAGCTTAGTAGAACTGGCCTTAATTCTCTTACTGCTGTAGACTTCCTCCAACAAATTTATCAGGCCAGGCTTTAATTTTGTTTGGCAACCATTGATCCTTCCAGATCATGGCATATGCATGAAAGGCCACCCAGATCTTTGATGCATATGTCTGGATAATAGTTTGGGAGGAGTGGAGGCTGCCCAGGCCTTCCATTCCCCCCCCCCCTTAAAACCTCTGAGGTAGAATCCAAAGGCCAGACTGAGTCTAGACATTTTGTGTCTCTATGGTTATATTTGTATGAGCATCTGGGAACTGAACCCAAGTCTCCTGTGTACCAGGTAAGGATTTTACCACTGAACCACAGAGGATTCCAGGTTTTAAATATATTTAAGAGTATTTTCACTGGCACTTCCATAAGTGCTTAAGCCCTTAGGAAAAACCCCACCAGGCAGCTGTCTGCATCTTTAGGCACCAATCAGCTTTAAAAATTAGTGGGTTTTAGTTTCTCCATGCCTCAGTTTCCCCATCTATAAAATGGGGGCATGTCACTGCCCTTCTGCACAAGAGTATCATGCTTTAATAAGGTAGATTAAAATGACACCTCTCTTAACGAAGTATGTCTGGAAGGTTAATATTGCACTTCCATTCTTACAGAACAACCACTTAGCTAAGTAAGTGCAGAAAAGAATAGAACAGCGAGCTTGATTCACTTCTAAGTGATTTGAGTTAAACCAGGAAATGCAGCCTTTTGCACTAACACAAATTCCCTCCTGGGCTGTGTTTCGAGTGAATGATGCAAGACATCTACTTTCAACAAAGACCATTTAATTAAGGAGACCCCTGGGGTGGAGGGGGGTTTGTATATACAGCCACTAATCTAGGGACAAAAATAGCAATCTGCCTGCTATGAACTGGCCAGCCTTAAAAGCTGATCTATCCCATAGTGGGAGCTAGTGATTTCAGATACCTCATGCAGACTGTGCAGTTGTTATGATGGGAAATCCCCTTTGCTCTTAAATGGTTTTCACAGTTTATTTTTCATTTAAGAACCAGTGTTATTTCATGGTCCAGTTCACCAACTAGAACAGCTTGAATTCATTAAAGATTTTTATTTTTAAATGGTTGTACATCTTCCCCTTCTTTCTGATGGGCACTCAAGAGCTGTGGGGGGTAATAGCCACTGCAAATCAATGGGGAGCTGAGTCAGGCTGGCTAAAGTTTTCCCTGAAGCTAGGGATAATCTATGGGAGGAATTGTCTTTTGGTTCTGTGTTTGTACAGAATTTACAGTGCTGTGGGGTCCTGGCTCATAGACATATTGGTGGAAGCCAATGGAGTCCTAAGGTGCTACCAGAATATACACAATAATCAGCAACAGCAGTAATAGTGATAACAACATTTGCCATTTGAATAAGGCTTGTCAGAAAGTAGTTTCCAAAAAAAAAATGTTTTTCCTGGTAAAATATTGATTTTTCAAAACAGCATTTTCCATCCTGAAAATCAAAACAACATATTTCATGTGGGGTCACTTTGAACCAAGTTTTAAAAATTTTGGCTCACTCAATTGAACCAAACAGTCAC
Organism: Alligator mississippiensis; assembly: GCF_030867095.1. NCBI lineage: Eukaryota > Metazoa > Chordata > Crocodylia > Alligatoridae > Alligator > Alligator mississippiensis. The sequence continues at coordinate 26,843,915 of NC_081833.1, forward strand.
ATTAAACTGTGTCTCCAATGGTTCCTATAACAAATTGTAGTTTAGAAGCTTCAGTGTCTTCAGTCACTGCTGCAGCTGGGGCTTTATTGGCTGTAAATTCCGATTTTCCATTCAGGGCTTGTTGAAAAATGGCCTCTTGACCAAAATAATATCTTATTTTAATTAAAAGCTTCTAGTTTTCTGTCAAGAAGCTGGGAAGTTTGATTATTTTTTAATTTTGGTTTTGCATCAGGAAATTAAATAATTTTTCTCAAGAAATGTTTGCAGAACAATTTTTGGATGCGGAAAAAAGGCCTGTGAAAAACACTAAGTATTTTTCAACCAGCTGCACTTGTATGTTCTGAGCCTGGGCATGCCACTGTGCTTTGTGGAAAATCATGGACTCGCTCATAAACTACTGGTGGAAGCCAGTGAAGTTAAGGTGGTCTGAAAGCCAACTTGAATTGGGCATGGTAATGTTTCCCTGTGTATTCTACCAGACTGCTCTGTACGTTGAGTAGTTAGGTCCAGAATTTCCAGTAGTGGAAATGGAGTTCAGTGGAGCTACACTGATTTACATCAGCCAATGATTTGTCTCTTAATGCCTAAAAAGCTCTTTGAAAAACACTATATGCCCAGTCTATGAAATGCTTGTAATGCATTTTGAGATCCATGTGTGATGGGTCAGCTGGCGGTGACGTAGCCCAGGGGTTTTGAAAGGGCAAAAGATGATTGGAGGACTTGGGATTCCCTTTCCTCACCAATCAGGCCCCAGAGACTCACCCTCCATGTTCCCTGATTGGCCCCTTGGGTCACCTGGAGGGGGATAAAAGGGGCAGCGTGGCTGACTCATGGGAGAGACCAGCGAGGGACCACAAGGAAGGAGCTTCAAAGAGCTGGGCCAGCAGGGTGGGACTAGTTGCCCCAGAAGCATCTGAAGGAGTGGGACCTGCAGGCAGCAGTTGGACCCTCAGCAGTGCGGCGTGCGGCCAGTAGGAGAGGCACTGGTAGCTGTGTGGCAGTGTTTCTGCCTATTATGTGTGAGATCTGAGTTCAAGTCTCACCTGGGCTGAGTTAGCAAGGAGCAAATCTTCTTGCAGTGGAAAGGGGCCATTGTGTTTCCCCCCTCCAGGTACCTAGGCCCTATATTTCCTTGTCATTTGACATTTTGTATTTTGTGCCTTTAATATTTCACCAATCAGTATAGTTTGCTCTGCTGTTTGTGTTTTATATTTTGTTAACCCTGTCTTTTGTCAATGATTGTAAGTGTCTAACCTTTGTTGAATCCTGCCCCCTTGGGGCATTGTAGTGTCCCCTGTACCCCCTGATTTATGCCTGTTATGTTCCCAGTACTGTTCTCTCATTAAAAGGTATATGGTTAAGGCCCACTGGTGGTCTGGCTCTGCTCTATAGGGGGAGGAGAGTCCCTACACCTCCCACAGCACTTGTGCACCTGCTTTGATCCCTTCAATTGGAGATAGGGTACCTCTTGGAATACTGCCCAGGTTACACTTGGATGGAGGTGTGGAGGATATATAAATGCTATTAGTATGACATATTGAGTGCTTTTGAGACAGGTAGGTAAGGTTAATTATCTTTATTTTACAGATGGGGAAATTGAAGTACAAAGAAAGACTAATGTACCTTGCTCAAGGTTAGAGTTGGGAACAAAACCCAGATCATCCAGCTCCCCAGATCCCATGTTTCATGCATTGGACTTTCGAGGGAATTACATATTCACCTTCCATCGACTTTCAATAAAACTGAGGCTCCAAATCCCAACCCACAGGGTTAAAAAATTCCCAGATTCAGGTTGCAGCTGTCCTCTGTCAGTGTACATCCATATCGTAAGTATATTAATACTTAAAGGGCTTTAGGTTAAGGGGCTTTAGTTTAACAATGAGTACAGACGAAGAAGAGACACTCTGGAAATTCAGAGTTCAGGTTGTTTCTTCACAATCCAGTCACACTTCTGTAACCACTGTAACCTTAATTTTGCCCCTGTAGCGAGGCAATAATGCAACATTCACAGATCTATTTGGGGTGATTTAATGGTGAATTCACACAGCTTCTTTAAGAGAGAGCAGCCAGTTAGGAGCGTAATGATGGAATAGTTGATTTATGACTGAGCTGTCCAGCTCTTGTTCATGAATGTCCAGCCTGGGAGGGCATTAGGCCTTGTTTGCTGTTGGCAAATATCAGCAAAATAATGTGCCCAGCTAGTGCCTGTGATTTATAGTGTGTAACAATGGGAGGAATGGCCCTGTCATCCATTTCTACTTTGATGTGTGGCTTAACCAAGCATTTCCCTGTATAAACCTTGTTCTGCGAGAAAGCTTTAATAATGCAGGGCACTTGAAGAAATTATGTAACTGTCTATGACTGAATTAAGAACACACAGCACTTCTGTGCTTGAACTCTAGGAAGCGAAGCAAAGCCTGTCAGACCTGCTCTGAATCAGACCATGATTTTTCCTGTGCATGTGACAGTGTGTTTGACCTGCACCAGTTGGGTTTATGCATAGACAGTGAACCTGTGGTCTGCTCTAGCATCAAAACCACTTTACTAGCACTCCCTGATGATCTTTTAGTATAAGTCAGTGGTGCTCAAAGTTCTGGCCCTGTGGACCAGATGAATGGCATGGGGTTTGTCTGCAGGCTAGACTGGGCCCTATGACATCCCTGTCTGCTATTCCTGTTTGGCTCTACATGCCAGGATCAGGCTCCAGGGCCCCACACCAACGCCATCCAGCTCCATCCACCAAGATTGTGCTCTGGGGCCCAGCACTGCCTCTACCCTGCCCTGCGTGCAAGGATTGGGGCCCTGATGTTGTGCATTGCCCCCATCTGACCCTGCACACTTGGATCAGGCCCCATGCCACCTTGAGTGCCCAATTTAGTGGCAAGACCGCAGCTTGTGGGGCTTGTCACAGAGCCATGGGGATCCCTGCAGGGGCCTAGCCAGAGGTTGAGCATCTCTGTTGTAAAGCAATACTGTAATGATTTCTTTTTCCCCAAACACGAATTTTGCCTTTTGTTGTCTCTCTTGGGGGAGAGTTAAGGTTGTGGTTGGTGTTGGAGCCTGTGGCTCACTGTGGAAGGGATACTTTAACTTAGAATTTCCTGGTTTTCTAGTTCTTTTAGTAACTCTGGTGTTCTTCAAAAGTAAAATGCACTCATGAAATTCAATACGTCTGTAGCTTTAGCAACGATTTCTGTGTGGGAATTTGCATATTTTTCCAAGGAAGAAGTAGTAAGGGTGAATCCAGATGGAGGTGGACTGAGAAGAAATGAGGCCTGCACCCAAACCCATCAAAAAGATCCCATCTAGCAGATTTTTTTTAAAAAGCTCCCATCTACCTATGAGGACTTTTTACCATCTTTAATTTTCCCTGAGCCTGAGGAAGGCCTGAAAGCTTGCAGAAAAAGATTTTTTGTGTGTGTGTTTTCTTAGTTGGTTTAATAAAAGATATCAATTCTTGTTCTAGAGTTTTGCATTTTCATCTAGCAGATGGTGCTCATATGACAAATCTTAGCACTATGTGGTAGAACTGGTTGATTTTCCAGCAGATCCCTTTGCCATTGGAAAATGCTGGTTCATTGGAATCAAAATATACGATTATGGGACTGCAAGGTACTTTCTGAGTCATTGACTCTAATCCCCTGCATGTAATCCCATATATAAAGATATGAGGCTTCAACTTAAATCTAATGATGAGTTTTTGCCTCCACCACTGGCTGTTCCAAAGTGGAATCTGTTCTAGACCCTCACCACACCGATGATGAGAAACCTCCATCCTGCACTTCCAGCCTCCATTTACTCATGGCCAGTTTATCCCCATTTGTTCTGATGCCAATTAGTTGTCTTCTTCTCGTGTCTCTACACCACATTGGACCATTTTGGTATACATGCTTGTGCTTGTTTATTGAACTTTGCAAGATCTTTTATTAGGGGTGCACCGATAAAGATTTTTTGGGCCTATACCAATGTCAGATTACTAACCAACCATATTAGCCAATACTGATCCAATTGCCGATAGGCAGCCCAGCAGCATGGAGAGCAAAATCCAGCTGCTAAGTCTATGGCTGGGAAGGAGCAGGGAGGGAGGGAGGGAGGAAGGAAGGGGTGTGGGAGGGGCAGATCAAGACCCCCACGTAGAGTGAGGGAATGGGGTTGGGACAGGGCCAGGGGCAGGCACTGCCCAGCTGGGGAAGGGTGGGACACAGCATAGGACAGAGCCACGGCTTTTCTGGGGGGTGTGGGAAGGGAGTTAGGGGGGAGAGGTTCCCGCCACAGTGCACATTCCTGGGGGAGGCATGAGGGGCATGTGCCCCCTAGATTTGTGCATGGGGCGAGGGCTGGCTGCTGTTGTGTGCTCAGGGCCGGCAGCTGTGCCAGCCTTTTCCTGGTGGGAGGGCTGGGCCTGGGCTGCACTTGGGCCGGGTGGGGGTGGTGTGGGCACTGGCAGCACTTGGAGGGGGGGCTACAGCCACCCCAAAATTTGCTGTAAGCACTTTGTAGTGCCCCCTTCCAGCACCACCGCTGCCTGCCCTGAGTGCATCCCCAGCCCAGTCCCCCTGTTGGGAAGAGGGGGACACAGCCCTAGCCCTGTGCCTGCAGCAGGTGCCTGCCTTCACCCTGCGCACAGATCCAGGAGCCACATGCTCTCCATGTCTCCACTGAGGTGCATGCAGCAGAGGGATTCTCCCCCCCTTCCTACCCCTGCTCCTACACCTCCTGGATGAGCCGCAGCTCTGTCCCATGCCCCACCCTGGCTATGCACCACCTGCCCCTACCCCAGCCCCACTCCCTCCCTCACCATGGAAGCCTCAGTCTGCTGCCCATGCCCCTTCCCTCCCCCACACCCCTCCCCCCCACAGACATCAGCTGGACACTGGTCTTCATGCTGGTGGGCTGCATTCCTGGCCGCATGCATGATGTGGTTGCGCACATGCACATAGCATGTATCAGTGACATTATCAGCTGCACCAGTCAAAAAAAGTTGATTGCCGATATGTCAATTTTCCTTTTATTGGTGCTGATATGATATGGACCAAAGTATCGGTGCACCTTTATCTTTTATTGCACATGTGCCTTCAGGCAGCGGGCATTACAACAGGTGTTGTATAGTTTGAGGCTTTGTGCCACAGTCACAGATGGTTGAACCAATGACATTGTCCCACTTCTTCATTAGTTGCTTGAAATGTCCAACTCAGGTAACAGGCAGTTGAGACATCACCATCTTTGCCATGGTTCATCAGCCCCTGGTGGTAAGCACTTGGCTGCTGAACGGTACATTTTTTTGCTGTCATGTATTTTCTTCAGCCTCTTGTTCCACATCTGTAGTCATGTCTCCTTGGGTGTGGCATCAAGAGATTGGGTGCTGGTGAAAAAGCTCCTGTGTGACTTTAGACATTTGTGTGTTGCGGGGCCATAGTAGAAGCATTCATGTTGCAATCCCTGTCAGGTAATACCTACAAATTCTGCTAACACTCCAAACCATGATTTTAATCCTTCAAATTGACCAGCTGTAACCAATCATAATGCCTAGTGACCGAAGTAGACACAAGCCCTCCTTAGGGTCAGCGTTGACAGTACTTTTGCAAATCTTGAAGTGTTTTCAATAGCCAATTAGTTCAATAGCTCTTCTCTGCTCTGGAGTTCGCTACCCAGACATATTCATGGAGTGATCCACCATCAGTTTTGTTTGGTTGGGTTAAACAAGCCAAGCTGTTCAGTACCATTCTGTCATCTTTATGCCACACAGTATTTCTCCTACAAATATTAACCAGAACAAACAGAGACCAGAAGTGCCTATAATAAGCTTGTATGCAAAACCTGCTCCAGGTCCTTGCCATATCTCTTCTTCTGGTTCAGCAATAGATGGCAGCAGAGAGCTCCTTCCTTGATGATCTGCAGACCTCAGGGCTGTATTAATTAAACCACAGAGTTCGTTACCCTCCTGGAGTAACTGGGGAAGCTAGAAGACTTCTGTGTTACCAAGCTGTTCCAGAGGAAAGATGTGACCAAGGTTGTAGCTTGTGTAGGGTGCACTCACCAGCAAGGCAGAGCACCAAGGCAGTTCTTTTGAAGGTGTCAGTCTCTCTGGCGTTGGGGGAGGGAGAGGGAAACTGGGGTTCGGTACCACAGGGAAGTAGTTCTGCCAGTTCCTCCCTGGTATTGGATAGCAACTGGGCAAAGCTGGGAACCAACCTTGAGGGATATTGCAGATATCAGGCCAAGTCTCTCTCCCCTCTGATTTTGTATTTAACATGGGGACAAGAGTCAAGGCTGTTTCTGCCTCCATTGACCAGAGACTGCTGGCCCTTGGCAAGCCATGACTGCTTTATATTATACCCAACCCTCCACACCCACATTGGACTTAATCCAGGCCCAGAGTTTCCAGAGTGAAAGGCTTTCCTGGCTAGGCCTTTCCTTCTGTTGCCTTCCATACCTCACTGTATTACGTGCCAGTTGCTGACATAACACCGTACTGGATCAGGCCTTCTGTATCTCCTATGCCCCTGCCCCATCTGTCTGTCTCCATAATGATTTCAACCACACCTGTTCTTGAGGCGTTATTCTAGCCAGTGCTATCAACTGGACGCTGGCAGACAAGTTCCCAGGAAAAGTAGAACCCCACTTCACTGGGACTCAATAACTTAGACTGTAATGATGGGCGATCACTTGCGAACGAGTAAGATTGTCTTCCAAGGATCTTAATAGTGAGTCCACAGGTGGCTCCATAGCCCAATTCTAGATTCACATGTCTTGTCGCAGTGAGGACAGGTATTTCCAGGAGGGTTATTCCAGAGGTACCGCTCTCTCTCTCACTTGCTTTCCATTTGGATCAGGCTGGTCAACCAGGTGACTGGGTCAGATAAATTCCTGAGGCGGGGGGCGAGGGGGGGAGCTCTCACTCTTCCTTCAGCAGGAATTTTGAAAAACCACAAGTTAAGTGCCTCCAAGCTGCCACCTGGATGAATTCCTATAAGTAAAAACTTGGAAATTAGCCAGCAGTTAGGAATTATGTGTAGGCAGATGTGTAAGATGATCCCTCAGTCATATCTGATGTTATCTTGGGGTGCTTTGGGCTGTAAGAGGCACCCAGAAATATTACCAGTGGGCAAAGCACCCCCAAGGCTTGCAGGGTCTGTGCACCTCAGGCTGCACAGAGCCCTTACAGAGACCATTACCTGGGTGGTGGCACCGTTATCCCAGGCTTGCGGGTCTTCTCCAGGAAGCAGGACAGCTGGTGGCAGGCACCCTGTGGGAAACTCCTGAAGTGATTTTTTTGGGCCCAGCACAGTGAGACAGGTGGCTTGGCATAGTAGCACCCCCTACTGTGCCGCCACATGTGGTCGTAGAAGAGGGATCCCTCAGACTGATGTCTGGAAGGCATAATCTGAGGGGAGGAAGCATAGTCACTGAAAACCTTTGAGCAAACGAGTCTTTGATTTGGCACTGGGCTAACTGGATAGGGTTTAGCTAGAGTGTCTGATAATTACTCTGACCTGACTGTGGAGGAACTGTTGGAGACAGGGGTGTCTGGTGCCTCTGGACACCAGTCAGCGACCAGGGCAGGGTCCCCCAGTGGCCGATGACTGGGGGTGTGCGGGGGGTGTCACTCACCATAAAAGTGGCCACACCACTTCTGGACCTCCTGCGGCCACTTCCAGAAGCGGCCTGGCCACTTTTGCTGGTAGCCCTGCTCCCTTGCTGGCACTCGCCGGGGGGGCCATGGTGCTCCCCCCTGCCCACCAGCTACACAAGGAGTGCAGCCTGACAGGGCATGCACTGATACTCTCAGGGGGTGCACATGCATCCCCGTGGACCCCCTGGTCAAAGAAACTGACTGAGAGGGGCCTCCCCATCCCAACAGGGCAAAAGAAAAAGGACCTGATTAAGTCCTTTGATCTTCACCCTAGGGTACTTAGGGAATTAGCTGGACTCATAGCAGGCCCACTAGCACAACTGTTCGAGCACTCGCACTCGTGGTGCTCAGGACAAGTCCCAGAGAATTGGAAAAGGGCCAATGTGGTCCCTGTTTTCAAGAAGGGGAGGAAGGAGGAACCAGGTAACTATAGGCCGGTTAGCCTCATCTCTATTCTTGGCAAGACCTTTGAGAAAATAGTTAAAGATTACATTTACGGGGGACCAGTGGGTAAAGTAATGCTTAGGGGCAATCAGCATGGGTTCACAGCAGGCGAATCCTGCCTGACCAACCTAGTTTCATTTTACAACCAGGTCACAAAATGCTTGGATGAGGGAACAGAGGTAGATGTTGTCTACCTAGACTTTAAAAAGGCCTTTGACACAGTGTCACACCCAATTCTTATAAATAAACTAAAAAACTGCAATGCAGATTATTACACAGTCCGGTGGGTGGAAAATTGGCTTACGGGACACACCCAGAGAGTGGTGGTAGACGGGTTGGTTTCTACCTGGAGAAATGTAGGCAGCGGAGTCCCCCAAGGCTCTGTCCTGGGACCGGTATTAGTCAATATTTTCATTAATGACGTGGATGAAGGAGTAGTAAGCACCCTGTCCAAGTTTGCTGATGACACAAAACTATGGGGGGAGGTAAACACACTAGAGGGCAGGGAGCAAATCCAAGTGGATTTGGACAGGCTGGGGAGGTGGGCGGAACAGAATAGGATGAAGTTTAACAAGGATAAGCGTCATGTGTTGCACTTGGGGAGGAAGAATCATCAACACTCACAGCCTGGGAGGTACCATTCTAAGCAGCACAACTGCGGAAAGGGACCTCGGAGTCATTATCAACTCCAGAATGAACATGAGTCACCAATGTGATGGGGTAATAAGTAAAGCTAACCACACTCTTTCTTGCATAAATAGGTGCATCACAAGCAGGTCTAGGGAGGTGTTACTTCCCCTCTGTGCAGCATTGGTCAGGCTGCAGCTGGAGTACTGCATCCAGTTTTGGTTGCTGCACTTCAGGAGGGATGTGGATAACCTGGAAAGGGTTCAGAGGAGGGCACCCATCTGATTAAAGAAAAAACCCTATGTGGACTGATTGGGAGATCTGAACCTCTTTAGCCTCCACAAGAGGAGGCTGAGAGGTGATCTGATCTTGTGGCTGCCTACAAACTCATTGAGGGGGGCAGCAGGAAGTTGGGGATGCAATGTTTACCAGGGTGACAGTTGGGGTAGCTAGAAACAGTGGACACAAGTTAAAAGAGAGCAAACTCAGGCTGGACATCAGGAAAAAGTTTTTTACAGTGAGGGCCACCAAAATATGGAATAGGCTTCCAAGGAAGGTGGTGTTGTCCCCTTCCTTGGAAATATTCAAAAGGAGATTGGCCAGACACCTGGCTGGGGTCATCTGACCCCAGCGCTCTTTCCTGCCTAGGGCAGGGGATTGGACTCCATGATCTAATAGGTCCCTTCCGACCCTAATAACTATGAAACTATGAAGTCCCTGCAGGACAACAATTGAGCCAAGGGACCTCCTGCTCCAGTTCTGGGAGGGAGTGGAGGCGAAGGAGACCCTTCTAGGGGGCTTCAGAGAGGGAGCCCCATGGAGCTAGAACTGCTCAAGGAGCAAACCTGCCTCCGGGCCATGGAATTGGAAGCTGAGCAGAGCAAGCAGGAGTTCGAGCTACTCCTGCAAGAAGAACAGTTCTAGCACAAGGCTGAGCAAAAGGAGGCACGGTGCAAGCATGAACTCGAGATACTCCAGTTGAAGTGAGGAGTAGATGACCTGGAGGCTCAGAACCGGGCAACGCCAGCTGCACTCCCCAGGGTGACACTCAAGGACTTAACCCCATACAAAGATGGAGAGGATCCAGAAGTGTTTCTGATTAATTCTGAAAAACAGTCGAGCCGATGAATATTGGAGAAGGAGAAGTTCCTCAGATACATTGCTGGACTGGTAACAGGCGACATGGCTGCTATCCTGGACAGCCTGCCCACCGGGCCTGAGACTAACAATGACACTTTTAAAGAAGCTGTGCTTAAGAGATATAGGTTGGGGCCAGATCATTTGAGAAAGAAGTTCTGTGAAGCTGCCCCACAGCAGGGAAAGTCTACGGCTGAGGTTGTGGCCCAGTTGTGGGAGACATTTCATAATGACAACCTAGAGGCTCAGAAAGACCTGGAGACTCCCAAAGTGAGGTTTTTGGGCCTCGTAGGAGACCCCAAAGCAAGGGTTTTGGGCCTGGCACAGTGAGATGGGTGGCTCTGCATACTAGTGCCCCCTACTTTGCTGCCACCGCACCTATAGTGATCCCCAGCTTCAATAAACAGAGGCATATGTGAATGAGAAGAACTACACACCAGATTTCATTCTGGAGCAGTAAGCAACCACTACAGACCAAACATCTGTCTCAGTCCTAACTGGCTGCTTCCTGAGGGACCATTTCCCAATTCCCAATGCCCTCAGACTCTTATTAGGGAGCATCTATAAACAGTAATTTCTATCACTACAGTACCTGGGTCATGCTGTGAGAGGGACAGCAGGAGAGGGTTTGCTCAAGAGGAGTAGAGTCTACAGGAGGCAGGCAGAAAAAATATACCCAGGGTCAGGCAGAGAAGTAGGAATGACAGACTGGGGCTAGGAGCAGCAGAGAGGGAGAGCATTGCCCTGCTTTGAGGTTGGGATAGCTAGTCACTATTTATGTAAGTGGTTATTCCAAAATATCCAGGTACCATGTAACTAAGGTATGTTATAGCATTGCAGTACCTCAGCACCTCACAATCCAGTGTACTCATCTTCACAGCCCACCTGGGCTGTAGGGCTTTGCTATTATCCTCATTGTACAAACAGGGAACACAGAGACCAAGGAGTCTTTAGTAGAGCAGGAAAATGAAAGTCCTTCTCCAAAGTCCCAGGTCAATGTGCTAACCATTGGAGTACCCCTCCTCTTCCTTCCAACTGGGCATAAAGTCATATAACTAACTTATCTCCCATATAACTCAACCTCTTCCCAGGGTGAGGTTTGGATGTACTTCACAGTGTTTCCTTTTGGTAGGGCTTTTTTGGTAGGAATCCATTGCCCAGTGTTTATGAAAGAGAGAGCCTGCTGGAGAATGCACATGGCATGTGGAATGGCTGGGGGGGTGGCAGGGAGTCTGGGATGGTCCTTTGTTCCTACCGTGTTCATCCAGTCCAAGCTGCCCCATCAACAATTTGCATCTCCTGCACAAACATGTGTGGCCTTATAGCAGGGAGTTCCATGGAGCCGGGGGAGTACAGCTGCCGATCCTAGTCTTCAGCTTGGTGTTTTAGACTCCTTAGATAGGCGAGGCCCAAGCCAGAATGGATGATAAGAATTGAAACCTTGAGTCTGACTCAGTGTTTTAGGGGACACCCTGCCCTGCACAGTGGGACTGGAGTGTGGCTTCCCTGCATGGCGCTTTGGAGTCAAAGGCTGGGATGTGATGGTCAACATCTCCCACCATGGGGCATATTAATAACCATCAGGCTGTTGGCCTGGCCCCAAAGATGCATTTTCTTAATGTGAGAAGCTTCAGTTGCTGATTAATATAGGCTGGGATTTTGATGGAGAAAAGGTGCTGAAGAGAAACTCATTGGCAGGTTTTGTGTGTCTCCTTGGTCCAGGATTGTTTGATATCCAGGGGCTGTGTTTCACGTACAGCACATCCAGAGCATTAGCTAATGGCACTTACAATCAAAGGGAGACTAGGAGATTTATTATTTGGATCACGGGAAATTGAAGAAAAAGCTTTTTCCTCCTCTATAACTTGTCTCTGAAAGGGTGTGTGTTTGAGATGGATAGCCAGCTGCCAGGGCCTGCTCTGAAAGGAATAAATGATAAAGAGAAAGTATGGTTGTATATTTATGATCACATGGATGATGAGGAGTGTATTGAACATCTCTAAATGTATCAGTGTGTGCTTGCCTGCAGGTGCCTCTTGTGTGGTGTACGTGTCTCTATGTACATTGCTTTTATATATTTAGGGCATGAACTTAGGTGTGCAATAGAAGTGTTTGCACAAATGGAAGTGTCACTGAATGAATCCAGCATGTGATCAAACCTAGCCTGCTTGCACTTTACTGAACAGTCAAGCTGAAGACTGTGGGGGTCCCACTGCTCAGGGAGGCCTGCAGCACTTTTCTTTGAGGTCTAATCATGGAGTTGGACCCAGACAGTGAGGCTGTTTGACCACAGGGCTTGGTTTGTCTTCCTCTTCCACCACCTGGGAGCTGATGCCTGGGGTATCAGCTCCTCCAGCTCACATTAAAGAAGGACATTTGAATCAAAGAACTGGCAGTGCTGGCTGTGGTGGCTGGGCCAATCTGGTGGCAGGTCCAGGCTATTAGTAATCTTTATTACCTGTGAGATCAGGGCTCCCTACTAATCACGCTGGCTCCTCTCTCTATTAGTGCCCTTTTCTTTAATGTTTGACATTAATCAGAGTTATCCTGGGGGCACCTTTAAATGGAGTTGTAAGTCACCTGCAAAGAACCAGGTGGGGAAAGAAGGGAAAGACAAACAAAGAGAAAGAAAAGAACGGAGTGGAAGGAAACAGAAATGGTGAAAGGAAGAAAGACTGAAAGGGGATGGTTTGGCATCATGACAACCTCAGGCTTTCAGTGTGGACTCGCTGAAGGTGAAATTCAGCCTCTGGGCAGTGGTGTCATACAAGAGATCCCACTCTCATTAGGTAAGGAGCTTTTATACAACTCTGGCAGCATGAAGAGAGTGCAAAAAGCCCCCTGCAAACATGCCCTGTACAGGGGTTTTCCCAGCTAGCATGGCATTAGAGACTTTCAATCCATCTCAGTCCTGGAACTGGGCATAGCAGGACTAAGGCTTGGGTCAGAGCACACTGCACTGCAGCTATTCCCTGCCTCTCAGATGCCATGGAAAACAGGGTCACTTTAGAGCTATCATTTACTTGGGAAGATGGAGAATAGGGAGGCTTCTGCACAGCCTTCTTTGCTCTCCTCATGCAAACACCAGAGCAGAGTGACTCTGGATATCTCTTTTCTGCAGTCACAGCAGGGACAGCAGTGTAGTGTTAGAGGTACCAAGGGTAGCTTTAAATTAGCACACATGGAAAGAGCCTTGCCTGGATGGTTCCCAGGCTGTGAGAAGGCAGCAGGGACAGTGACCAGGACGCTGCTTCCTGGGTAGGCTCAGGAAAGAGTTGGATCCAGTGGGTTCTTCCTCCAAGCTGGAGCAGCATTGGGCCTGCTAGCAGCCCACCCATGTGGCCCTGGGGGAGGTGCCACCATGGTGGAGGGAAGGACTGGGGCCCCCTAGAGCTCAGGGGTTGCTCAGCCTGCTGGCAGTACATGTGGGCAGGCTCCACCAAGGAAAAAAAAAGTGGTGAAGGGCCTGATCCTTTTTTTTTTTTTTCCGGAGTCTGCCTGTGGCCAAGGAGCAAGATGCCAGCAGGCCCTGACCTATGGGGGGCCCTGGTCCTTCCCTCCGTGGTGTTGGTGCCCCCTGGAGCCACCCAGGTGGGCTGCTAGCGAGCTGGATGCTGCCCCACCTTGGAGGCAGCACCCACTGGATCCAATTCTTCCCTGAGTCTGCCTGGGAATCAGCACCCCATTCACTGTCCCTGATGCCTTCCTGCCACCTGGGATTGCCCAGGTATGGGCTGGCTTGCCTCTGGGGCAGTGTAGGGAAGTGACAGGGGGACAGTTGGGTGCACTGGTGGCTGGAGAAGGCAGCAGGGATGGTGCACAATGTGCTGGAAGCCCAGGTGGGCTCAGGGAAGCATTGGATTAGGTGGGGAAAAAAGGATCAGGCCCCTTGCTGCTCCTACCTTCAGCCCGCCCCTCCCACGGCTAGGGGCGAGCTGTCAGACTAAAGGCTGCAACATTACAAGTAGCTATATTGCAACTAAACTACACGTGGATGGTTTAGTTTGTAATGTAAAAAACTAATTTAAATCACAAAAAGCCCCTGTATGTGTGAAGTGTGACATGATTAAACCACAAAAAAAAAAAGGCGGGGCATTTTTTGTCATGTGTACCAGCACCTGATGCCACGGCTAGTCTGCCATATATACACAAGCTAGCTAGTATAAAGCTAGCTCAGTTATCTCTATGCTACACTGCAGTCACAATGTATCCTAAGACCTACACACCACCTAAATGCCAGATGAATCCCTACATTTAAGTGGCACTAACCCATGCATAGGTCTGAAGCAACCCTTTCATCAAGGGGCATTAACATTCTTAGGTCCCACTAGTGTAGGAAATGCCAGGCCCATTGGGATCCATAGCATTTTGATGGTGAGAGCTGCTACATTGGCTGAATCACCATGGTTTGAACCAGGCACTCTCCAGAACTAAGACAAGTCAGCCTTGCTGCCTGGATTTGTGAAACTCAAGCTTTCTGTAACACACTTGCTAGCAAGTTGCACTATTTCACTAGTGCTGTCCTAGGACAGATTGCACAGACATTTTTGTGGCTGATGCTGACTCTAATGCTACGTGCCTTTTAAGCTGAAAATATGGATGAAACTCAAATAAATTATCTGATTTTCACAGGGACTGAACAGCTGCAGCTCCTGTTGCCTTCACCAGGTTTGCTTCATACTTGCTTCATGCTAAGCAAACCTGACAGTCAGGCCCTACATTCAGAGCAAAGGGTACCTAATACAGCATCATCTGTGATAGGTGGTGCAAAATTTAGGCAGCAGCTGGATTGATGTGTAAGAGCAGGAGGAACTCAGAGAGCTCACACCCAGAGTGATGCAAGGGCTGCAGATCGAACAGTTTCTAGGAAAGAGGGCATGATAGACATGGCACCCCAGATCCGAGGCAGGGTGGTGGTAGCAAGAGCAAGGGCCAGTGAAATATGGCATCAGGTCTGTCTTAAGGAAATATGAGGGACTGCAGAGTTTCATTCAGCAGAGCCTAGTTAGCACAGCCATTGTCACAAACTCATCCAGGCATGTCCCGGGGAGAAGTGGGCAAGTGCCACTGGGTCGACAGTGCCATGTGCATTGAAACAAGAAAGGAGTGATCTACTAATGGAGTACAGCAGCCATGTCTCTCTTTGTAACAATTATTAAAGGGGCACAGGACACATTGCCCAGAACAGGTGGATATTTGCAGACACTAACCACGTTAGTTCTGCCATCAGCACACAGCAGGTATCGTGCTGGTATCACTGGAGCATAACTCACCCAGCAGGAGCACAGACAGTGATTCAGGCACGTGGTGGGCTCTGTGCCAGCTGTGGGGCAACCTTAGATTTCACCGCAGTTCCATCTGGCCCTTGCAGACATCACGCCAGTCGATTAACTTGCACATCTCATTGTACTTCTCCTCCCTCATGCCAATACTTAGTAGTCTGGCTTTCGAGATGGAAATGTACTAAGCTCCTCAGAGCAGGGATTGTGTCCTTCCCTGCAGCACTGATCCAGCAGTGAGCTCTCTGGGGATTTCCATTTGTGCAACACCCTGGGCAAAGGGGCCCTGATCCTGACCTGGAGGTAGAGGTGTAACCACATTATATTGCTGTAATAAATAATAAACATTTGGGCCTGGTGTAGCTCCCCCTAACTTAAGTGGGAGTTGCAGCCATTTCAAACCAGATTCGTACATGCTGCTGCTGTTACTATAGTAGCACCTAGGAGCCTCTGCTACAGTCTGGGACCCCACTGTGCTAGGCACTGTACAGACACAAAACAGAAAGATGGGCTTTGCTGCGAAGTGTTTACAAACTAAACATAAGGCAAGAGACAGCAGCAGAGACAGAGACAGGAGCAGGACAGTGTGGGAGCCATCAGCCTCAGTGCGCTGCCTGCCTAACCTTTGTCAGGTTCTTCTTTGGAAACAGAGCCAACCTTAGGGGTAGGTGATAGGTGCTGTGGTTGGGCGGGGGGGATGCGCTACAGACAAGCACACGTACACACACATCTGAGCAGCCTGTGCTCACAGCAGTGCTCTCCCTCTGCCCTGCCCTGCACCACCCCTTCCTGCCCTGCCCCAGCTGAGGAGGAGCGATGCCCAGCCCAGCCTACCCCCTGCTTCCAGGGGCTGCTCAGGAGGAGCTGGACCGGGTATGTCCAAGTGGGGCGGCACATGATCCAGTCCACCTGCCTTGTTCCTGCGCAGCAGCAGTAGTGCTTGCTCACCTGCTTGCCTGGCACCCCATGCCATACTGTCTCCCTGCCAGACTGAGTCCTGCACCCTTGCCTGTCTGCCTCTGCCTGTAACAGCACCACTGACTTGGGAGTTGAGGGTGCTGCCAAAATACAAGTTCACTCAGGGCACCGTTTTCCCTAAGGCTGGCTCCACCTGGAGAGACTTAAGGGTAGATTCAAGGAGGGCAGCAATGGGGACTTTGTAGTGAGCTCTGCCCAAGCATGAGGGGCAACCTGGGAGAAAGCACAGAAGTAATTGCCATTTACACCTCCCAAGCACAGAAACAGCCTGGGGCTTGCATTCCAAGCTGGAGGAATGCAGTTGCACTCTGTCTTTTATAATAGATTTTTATGAGACCTTTTCAATGGTATTAAAACCTAAACCTACCCAATAATAAGATTTAGTGCTTAGCAGGCTCTTTACACTTCCAAAGCTCTGCACAAACACAATGTACCGGATGCAAACCATCTGTACCTTACTGTGTACAAGGTAAATAATTGATGGCTACATATGTATGCAGTTCATTTAGAAAATACTAGCTCTCTGCTTGCAAACAGCAGCCTGGCAAAGGCAAGTGCAACAGGGCCAAGATTTTCACTGGTAATCTGGGGAGTCTAACTTGATACATCTAAAATGAGCTGGATTTCAAAGAAGTCCTGAGCACCCATTGTGCTGGAAATGAAACACTTCCATGCCATCTCTAGGTTGACACCCATAAGCAGACATATCCACAGACACTTGTTGCTCCTGAAAATCTTGGCCTAGATGTTTGGGGCTGTCTTGTCACTTACCTGTTTGTTCCCTCCATCAGACCTACCTATCTTGCAACACATACAAAGGAGCAAGAGCATTTTCCTATTTTAAATAAGTCTATGAGAAAGCCTAGGCTAGAAGGGTTTAATGTGCAGAGTTCTCCAGTAATTTCCATTATGGATGATGTTGATCTGTATACCCATCCATTTTCTGGTACCTTCAACACCAGATGAAATGGGGCACTGCTGTTAGCTCTATTTTAGAGGCAGAGGGAGGCCAAGGGCAGAATTCTTGTTACTTCTGTGTGCCTAAGGGGCAGTTTTCTAGCCATGAATCTGTTTTTGGCACTTGCCCCTGCATTGTGAAAGTGTGCATATGGACTGAGTGTGTGCAGGAGGGTACGCACTGACTAGGCATATACACACACACCTAATCTTAAGGCCAGGACATAGAATGTGTGCGAGAGGGAAACAGGGGGAAGGGAGAAGGAGCTTCCTTTGCAGCTTAGACACTGCACTTTGCCTGGCCAGTGGGTAGTCAGTAGGGCCGTGCAAAATTTCACCAGCGGTTTTGTTTCAAAGCTGTTTCGACTTGTTTAGAGCTCGAAACAGCAAAATCAAAACAAAACAGAGAGCTTTGAAACAGCCTCAAAACGAAACGAGGCAAGTTGAAACGTGTTGAGTTTCGAAGCTGAAGCTGGGCTTGCCTGCAGGGAAACAGAAACTAAAGTAAGGAGACTGAACGGGAAGAGTGGAGAAGGTGGGGGGAAGGACTGCTCTCATTATGGGCTGTGTAGCTGGCCAGTGACTGTCATTCTTCCCTGAAGTCTCTTCCAACCCCAGTGCTCTGGGGGAGGGATGGAAAAACTGCATAAAAGGCAGCATTGTTTGAACTGCCCTGCTTCCTGCCTTGGTTCCAGTTGAGTGAGGGCGCGTCTTAGCACACACACAATGTCATCCACCCATGTCACGAGCTTTGCGTGTCAGCAGCTAGAGGTGCAGGGCCCCAGAACCCAGACTCCCCCTGCACCGATCTCCTTGACAGCTGGCAAGCTTCATGGCCACAGCAGGGCCTAGCAAGCCTGCAGTTTTCACCCTGCTGTGCCCCAAGACAGACACAATCCCACAAGCACCTGTGTCTCAAGTTTTGCCTGTTAGCAGCCAGAGGTGCAGAGCCCCAAAACCCAGAAGCCCCTGCACCTATCTCCTTGAAAGCTGGCAGGCTTCATTGCCTCAGCAAGGGCTGGCATCCCTGCAGTTTTACCCTGCTGTGGCTTAACACGCACATGTGACATGAGTTCTTTGCTTTCAAGACTTTGAGGTGCAGTTTCCCTGAAACCCCTGCACCTATCTTCTTGAAACCTGGCAGGCTTCATGCCCTCAGAAGGAGATATCATTCCTGCAAGTTTCATCCAAATCAGGACAGAAATGATAAAGTTACATGCTGTTTTGTGCTTCCCCATTATAGCCTATGGGCAAAATGTCAAAACAGCATTGAAACAGCAAAACTGTTTCAATGAAACGATACAGAACAGCAGTTTTGAATCAAAATGAAATTCGAAATTAAATGCTGTTCCGTTGCAACGTCGAAACGCAAGTCGAAATGGAACGGTGCCATTTCGCACAGCTCTAGTAGGCAGTCTACTGCGCATGCTCAGGCTATGCATGCAGATATGTGTCCATGTGATGGGGGGGGGGGATAGAATCACACCCTCTACATGAACACCAAAAACATCACCTATGTAGTTAGAAAAATGACAGCTTCCATCCAAGAGCGCCAGAGATCTCTATCAACATGGAGAAATAGCTGCATTCTGCAAATGGGATAGCTGAAACACAGCAGTTCCTTCCAGTCATGCACTGAATCAACAGGAGAAAACAGGCCTCCAAACTACTGCCCCCCCATGACAATGCCTGAGTTCATGAAGGAAACTGTGTTATCACTTTTGTGTTGGTAAGACCAGAATAGAAGCTGCACCACCCGGGGCCCCTGTATGGAACGAAGCCCCCATCACTGGCAATGGTCCCTCTAAAACAACTGAGGATTGACTCCACATCCAAGAGGGGTCTGGATGCAAAGGAGCTACCAGAAAGAGCTGTGGTACTTAGGCACAAATATCCTATGTCAAGAAAGAGGAGGCTGCTGCAGAGACTTATTCCTTCCATGCCAGTTCCCATTGCTACCTCCACTGAATGCCAAGCCTAGGCACTTCCAGAAAAGAAGTGCCAGTGGGTGCTTCTGTGGAGCAAAGCAGCTCTCTGCCTTTGCCCTGTTCTGAGTCCTCAGGCCAGGGCACCTCCATGCAGCAGACAATGGGGGTCAGTGCACTTAACTGCAATATTTTGAGCTGTCACCAAAATGGGTTACTTTGAAAATTTCTGTGCTGGCAAACCAGAAGCTCTGGTACTCAGCAAGTGAGCCATGAAGCCAGACAGACTTTTGCCCAGCTGCCTACCTACCATGCAGCCAGATCACAGCACTGGTCCAGTATGGAGTTGGCCATGCCGGAAATTGGAGCCTAGGAGCCTGATTGCCCAGGGAGCTGGGCAGCCTTCCCACTGCCCTCCAGCTGGTATGTGCATGGGTGGGTGAGCAGGCAAGAAACCAGGCAAACAGCACCTGGCCAGTCCACCTGGTCTCCATCCAGAGTTCCTGTGCTCTTGAAACGCATCAATACTATCCTGTCAGCATTTCTTGGCACACTTTTCCTTTAGAAGATTTTTAACCAGCTCTGCAAACACTTGGCCAGCCAATATGGGATCAAGATTTGGAAAAGTGCATGGAATTTGTGTTGCCTATTTTGTGATTGGATGCCGAATCATGGGATATGTAATGCTTCTCTTAAAGCCCCAGCACAGTGGGAGAGAATCTCAGCTCTCATCAAAAACAAAAAGATGTTCCTAGCCTCTGTGGCTGCACAGAAAAGTGTCAAATGGGTAAGACAGGTGTACTTAAGAGGCTCAATAACCAAGCAGCCAAATTCATCCTCCCAGCCCCAAACTTTTATGGTATTTTTAAATGTAGTCATTGGAAGCCAATCTCTGGATTGCTAGGGCATGCATGGGCTTGGAACACTTAAAGTTGTTAATACCCCAGCAAAACCTTTGAATAGTACAGGGGTGTCCTGTAACCTTTCCACTTTCAAGCTGCAGCTACACTGCCTTGGACTGGAATGGTCCTTGGAACCATCCTTATGTGAAGCCCCCATGCTGTGGAAGGGGAGCAAATGATGCCACAGATATACTCTTCCCCCCAAATCAGTACCGAGACAATGCTCACTATTTCAGGGTAGGTCTGATCTTAACGCCCTGACTTCATGTGATTATTAATAATCCAAAGGTGATTTTACAGGGTTTTGATCCTGGCATCCTGATAAAGTGGTCAATTCTATTCTTTACTATTTCCCTACAAATCTATTATTTCTGTTGAATGGGGACCCCACATCACTACCTAATCTCAAACTATTATGTAGTTTGTTATAACTGGTTTAAGAGCCAGTATTCCGTTCCAGAGATAACTGCTTTCTTACAGCTGTAGCAATGCAAACTTTCTTCTTCAGAGAAGTAATATTTATCCAAACACTAAAGTAACATCTTTCAGTCTGCCTGTCTTTTAATGACAAAGGTAATATCACTGACAGAGCACAGTGTGTGCAGCTCCTTGGTTATCTGTTCAGCCCTGCCTGACAAAATGGCAGCTACCTCTGATTGCAGGGGGCACCTTAGAAATTTAAAGGTGAAGAACACAGAAAACAGGATTGAAAATGTCTTGAGGTACATCCATTGCTGCAGGTATCAGTCACCTTGGAGGAATCTGGTTTGAGTTAGTCTATGGACCCTCACTGTCTGACCTTCAAAACTATGATCCCTGATGCAAGTCCCTCAATAAAATGTATTAGTTTTTATTTTAAAAGTAACTCTTAGTCAGCAGCCTTTCCAATGCTGGCACATTCAACTAAAATATAGAACACAAGCTATGGCAGCACAGGAGGAGTGCAAATGAAATTAAGAGATGAAAAGCTCCCCTGGTCAAAGGAAATAAATCTCCACAGTGTGTGAATCAGATGTGGAACTCACAGTCCCTGGAAGTCACTGAAGTCAGAAAAATAACAAGATTCAGAAAGGATTGGATAGTCACAGAAAGAACTAGACTGTCCAGCATTACTAAGTCAATAGGTACAGCAGTTTTACAAGGGCCATTAAATAGATTTCATAGACATTAGGGCTGGAAGGGACCTCACACAATCATGGGGTCCAGCCCCTGCTCAAAGGGCAGGAAGTCAGCTGGGGTCAGATGACCCCAGCAAGATAATCATCCAAACGTTTCTTGACTGTGTGCAGAGTATATACTTGCACTACTTCTGGAGGGAGTCTACTTCAGACTCCAGAGACTCGGACAATAAAGAACTTTTTTCTTATGTCCAGTCTAAAACAGTCTTCCAGAAGTTTGTGACCATTAGACCTTGTCTTCCCTTGGGGGTGCTCTGGTGAACAGATGTTCTCCCAGATCCTGATGCACACCCCTTATGTATTTATAGGCTGTCACCAAGTTGCACCTAAGCCTACACTTCTCTAGGCTGAAGAGTCCCATGGTTCTCACCTCTCCTCATAAGCCTTGCTCTCTTGACCTCTGATTATGTGCGAGGCTGTCCTCTGGACTTTCTCAGATTCTCCACATCCTTTTTAAAGTGTGGAGCCCAGAACTGAATTCAGTACTCCAGCTGTGGCCTCACCAAGGCCACGTAAAACAGGAGAATGACATCTTGGGTCTTGCTTGAGGTGCATCAGTAGATGCAAGCCAGAATTTTATTTGCTTTGCTGGCTGCAGCATCGCATTGGTGGCTCATATTCATCTTGTGGTCAATCATGACCTCCAAGTCTCTTTTGGTCATCGTGGTAGTGAGCGTAGTACTGCCGAGCCTAGAGGTAAGATGTGGGTTCTTTCTCCTGAGGTGGAGCACCTTGCATTTCTTTATGTTGAATGCCATCAGGTTTTGATCCGGCCACCTTGCAAGCTTGTCCAGGTTGGCCTGAATCCCCAGCCTATCCTGCAGAGTGGCCGCACTACCCCATAATTTGGTGTCCTATGCAAACTTACCCAGTCCACTTCTGAGACCTGAATCCAGATCATTTATGAATATATTAAAGAGTACTGGTCCAAGTACTGAACCCTGGGGGATGCCACTGTTCACCACGTGCCCTGCTGACTCAGCTGCATACACAATCACCCTCTGGGTCTGACCATGGAGCCAGTTCCCCAGCTATCAGACTGGAAGGTTGTCAAGGCTGCAGTTCCTCGATTTTACCATGAGGACATTATGGGAGACCAAGTCAAGGGCTTTTGTGAAATCCAGGTAAATGACATCAGCCATGCGTCCCCTGGCCAGGTGACACATCACCTGGTAATAGAAGGAAATGGGGTTGGTCAGGCATGACCTACCCGCAACAAAGCCATGTTGGCTCTCTCTCAGAAAGGGTCCTTCTGTTAGCCTATTGTTGATGAATTCCTTAATCGTTTTTCTAAGATCTTTCCAGGTATTGAGGTCAAACTGATTGGCCTGTAGTTCCCTGGATATTCCTTCCTTTCCTTCTTGAAGATAGGCACCACATTGGCCCTCTTCTAATATTCAGGGACCTCTCCCTAGCACCATGAGTTCTCAAATATCCTTGCCAATGGTCATGATATAATGTCAGCCAACTCTTTTAACACACTTGAGTGCATTCTGTCTGGGCCTGCTGACTTGTGGGTGTGCAGCCTCTCAAGGTGTTCCCTCACAAGGTCTTTGCCAATAGTAGGTGTGTGGTTGCCCTTACCCTAGTAATCCTGTGTCCTGTCAGGCTGGGCAATCCCCTTGGGCTGGTGGGAAGTCAACACAAAGTAATCATTGAGGAGATTAGCTTTTTTCTGGATGTTGGTTATCAGCTGCCCCATTTGGTTCATCAGGGGTCCAATGTTGCCCTTATTTTTCTTTTGACTTACCACATATCTGAAAAGGGACTTTTTATTGCCCTTGATGCCCATAGCCAGTTTGAACTCGGTTTTGGCCTTGGCTTTTCTGGTCTACTCCCTACTGGTACAGACTAGTGATGCATAATCCTCCTTAGCGGTATTTCCCATCTTCCAACCCATATAAGCTTCTCTTTTAAGATTAAGAAGGTTCATGAGTTTCCTACTGAGCCAAGGGGAGTCTCCCAGACCTTTTACAACCTCTCCTATGGGCTGGAATAGACTTGCCTTGTACTTTTAGGATTGCATCCTTAAGGAGTGACCACTCATCATGGGCTCCCCTCCCTGACAGATTGTGATCTCTCAGAGCCTCAACAGCCAACCTCCTGAGCTTGTGAAAGTCAGCTTTCCTAAATATTCAGTACCAGGGCTTAAGCCAACCTCTATTAAGACAAAAATGAGGGTCATATTCACCCACATTTACTGCCTGTGGTTCTTACACTGGTGTCTGGAGTATCTAGTGCCAGCCACTATCAGAGAAAGGAGACCAGGCTAGATGGGAATCAGGTCTAGCCTACTCTGGCATGGCCTGTGCTCCTGGGTAAAAAGCAAAGCATTGGAATTCCCCTTCCACACTTGTCAGGCCAGTGCAGCTTGCTTAGGTAGCCTTCAAGGTGTGGTGCAGAGCAGTTAGGTTCAGTCAGAGTGAGGCATACAGTTGCTCCATGGTCCTAAGAGTAGTTACATGCACTTTCCACCATGCTGGGCACAGGAGGAGTCCACACTCCTCCTGTCAGTGCAGGTGTCATTACAGCATAGGATAAAGCAAGCAAGAGAGGGGTCACATCTCTGTGGCAGGAGGAGGGTGGCTGGAGTAATAGAGCTGTGTGAAACAGCACTATTTCATTTCGACTTATGTTTTGCTGTTTTGAAGGGACAGTGTTTCGTTTTGCTGTTTCAAAGTGCTGTTCCATTTTGTTTCATCAAAACTGTTTTGCTGTTTCAACACTGTCTCAACACTGATTCAACACGTTTCAATGTTTTGCCCATAGGCTATAATGGGGAATTACAAAAATGCCTCTAACTTTGTCATTTCTTAACTGATTCAGATGATTACTGCAGAAATGGTAGCCCCTTCTCAGGGCATGAAGCCTGCCAAGTTTCAAGGAGATAGGTGCAGGGGGAGTTGTGAAACTGCACCTCAAACTGTTCAAAGCAAAACTAGTATCACTTGCTGGCAGCGGCAGCCTGCTGTCACCCTGTATACAGATGCAGGGGCCTGCTCCCCCTGGCTTGGGCCAGTGCCAGCACTGGGTTCTTCCCGGTGCTTGGCGCAGGCTGTGCCAGGCAGACTCAGGTGCTGGCTCTGGCCCCAGCCAGCAGTGGCAGCATGCTGTCATACACATGCTCTGCAGCCGATGTGTGGAGCTTTAAAAAAAAAAAGTCCTGCACTTACTGGCTCTGGCAGCAGTGACTGGGGCCTCTGGGTGCTCATGACAGAGCCTCCCCATGCAGCACAGAGCAGTGGGGGGGCAGCAGGGATCACCCTCCCCCAGCCTGGCACCCACATGGCAGCTGCACCATCATACAGGTGCAGCGTGGCTCAGCAGGGCACTGACCACTGTCCGGGAGCTGGGGCAGCTGCACCTGTCAGCCAGAGCTCCCAGTTCAATTTACCACCTCTCTGATCATTCCCCCAGCTCTTCCCCAGGGGCACAGCCCCCGGATCTGTGTATGGGGTTTCAGCAGGCTACTGCTGCTGTCTGGGGAAATAGCCCAGAGCCGTCACCATCCCCAACTGGCATTGGCAGCCTGCTGTCATCCCACAACATCTGGGGGCCCACACCCCCCAGGAAGAGCTGGGGGAAGCAATCAGAGAGCTGGGGGATCAAAATGGGAACTGGGGGAATGTTCGGGGACATGAACATTTCCCTGGTTCCCTGTTCAATTCCCCAGCCTCTGTTCGATACCCCAGCTCTCTGATTGTTCCCCCAGCTCTTCCTGTGGGGCACAGGGCCCCGGATCTGCACGCTGGGTTTCAGCAGGCTGCCACTGCAGGCTGGGGCCAGTGGCAGCACTGCAGCCTTCTCAGCGATTGGCGCAGGCTGCACCGAGAGGCTGCCACTGGCCCCAGCCTGCAGCAGCAGCCTGCTGAAACCCGGCATGCAGATTGGGGGACTGCGTCCCCTGGGAAGAGCAGGGGAAATGATCAGAGAACTGGGGAATCGAACCAGGAGCTAGATGTCAATATCACAGCTGTCCTTTCCTCCTCTCTCCTTAGTTTCTGTTTAGCTGCAAGCAAGCCCAGCTTCAGAATGAAACACTGGTAGAAATTTCACACAACCCTGGTAATCATACTCCCTGCAGTGGGGGTGATGCATATAGAAGGTACAGTCTATCACCTCTCTGCCCCTGAATGGGCCCTAGGGCTATTGTAGGGAGGAACCTGGCCCTTGTCTTTTGCTTATTGCATATTAACATACTAGAGAATCTCTTTACTGAGTTGTGTCCATGTTAATACACTTGCAATGGCTGCGCCTTCTAACAGTGAATGAGAAAGTAGAGTATGAACAAGGACATAGGGAAAGTGGACATTCTCATAGCCCTACACCCCCAGTGCCCTCCTATGAGAATCTGACCTGCAATTTATTGCCTTCTTTGGGATATGATATATGGGACAGTTCCTGAGTCATTACTATTGCTTCTGTCTGCCTGTCAGTCTGTCTGTCTTTCTATCTACAAAATGCCATCTATCTCTCTGTCTCTTTATCCTATATGAATTACTCCATTTTCCTGTCATCATGCATTATCTATCTAATCAATTTTATATATTTATAAATTTCTTCTTTCTGTGGCATCTACTGTCATGTCCAGTTATGTCTGGCTTTGGCTAATTTAAACACAGGACAATGCTAACCTTGACGGATTTTCATTGATGGTTGTTTTCTCCAGTCCTTCATTAGTATTTACACTCAAGCGGTATATAGACAAACGAATCTGGTGTGCATGGCTAGAAAGCACTTCTCCATTTCCACCAGATGTTCCTAGATAAAGGAGCTGCAAATTGCAAACCCCATGGTCCAGTTTGCTTCCAAATGAAGATGTTGTGACCAAACCAACACAAATAACTGCAGGACACGGGCATAGCTGCAAATAGCTGCAAAAAGACTGCAAAGCCTGCATTGATAGACCCCCAACAAATCTTTGTAAACTACAGCTCAAAGTTTGTTTTAAATAATCTTAAAAGCAGTCCCAGCCATGAAAACCAGAGCACCCACTGGGACAGGTTGGGTTGGAACTGCAGCAGCTTAGAGGCACAGAATCAGGTTATTGATGAGTCTGAGTAGGAGAGAGGTCGTGGCAATAGTGTATCTGACGGGGAGAGGGTGGCAAGTGGGGAGCAGCCCCAGGTGCTGCTTCTGCTGGACGGGGATGCAAAAAATACTTACTACTACAGATGACAGCTGCCCTAAATATAGAGCTGCCTTGCTGCACCTTTGTGTCCTGGTGCTGCCTTTCAACTCTTATATTGCAATCCTGGCTGAGTCACCCTAGTTCAGTGGTTCTCAACATTTTTTGGACCAGGACCCATTTGTAACACTGATGGCCAGTCCCAACCCAGTGCTCCTCACTCCTGACCCATTTCCCCCTGCCCATGTGTGGGGCAGGTGGTGGGTGTATGGGGCAGGGGTGGCCCTAAGCAGCTCCTCACAGACTGGAACTGACAGCCTGCAAGGGAAAAGCCATGGCTTCCCATGTTTTTCTCCTTTAAAAAGAGAATCCATTTTTTAAAGTTTGTTGATCTATTTTTATAGTTTGTTCATGACCCTTTCATATATTCTTGTGACCCACTCTTGGGTTGCGACTCACGGGTTGAGAAACGCTGCCCTAGTTGACAGTGACCGGACTGTGTTCATTGGACCCAGCCTTTAGAAGCCACATACCTCCAAGTCAACTGGGACTGGGGAGGGGCAAACACTATCTCTAGATTAGGTCTCAGAGGCACAATACTGAATATAGATTCTCTGCAGCACTCAAAGGTTTTCCCTTTGGACCTGTTTCTCTCCTAGGTAGTAAAGACTAGGAATGGTAGGACCAGTCTGGACAAAGAAGGAGGTAGCCTGAACTGCTCTGCCCAAGGGAATATTCCTGAAATCTTTGATCGATCCCCAAGCCACACACTCCTGAGCTCTGAAGAATTTGAATCTGGGTATTTCTCTGAGACTTGTGCCCCATGCCATTCCCTCTCCTTCCTGCAGCCCTTTCTACTGGGACTGAGCTCATCTTGTACGAACAGCCCACTCCCACAGAGTGGGACCCAGTGACCAGTCTGCTGAATCCTGTCACACACAGAATTGTATGATGTGGCTACTAGGAGCTGGACTGAGGCTCCACAAACTCATTTCACAGCACTCCCTGGTTGCCCTGATTTCAGTCCAGTTACTGTTTTTTAACCATCCCCTTGGCTGATCCATAAAGCAGTTAGGAAAGAAGCCAAGAGTCCCTCTATGTAGGTTGAATAGGTAAAGCCCCCCTGTGATTCCGACTCACTGGAGGTACTCATGTGAACCCTGTCAGCCTGGTCCAACCTCTGACCCTGTATTAGGGCTGAAGCTTGCAAAGAAAAAATACATCCCCACTGTGCCAGACTCTGGTGAACAGGGAGATCTCATACTAATGCTTACTAGGAAACAAAAGCTGATTTAAAGGCATAACACTGTCCTTCTCTAGCACTGTTCATCAGTGGCTCTCAAAGCACTTTTCAAACATTAGTGATTACACTTCATAACTCCCCCATTGTCAGGGCACCAGAATCATTATCCCCATTTTACAAATGGCAGAACTGAGGCATGAGGCAGTGATGTGACTTGCACACAGTTATGCAGGGAAACAGTGGCAGGGCTGGAGCCTCGATGTCCTGGTTCCCAGTAAGGGCTCAAGTTCATGCTCTGATTTTCCTCCATCTGTTGAAAAGATTTCCGTTCCCAAATATGTGATGATAGCAGAGATCCTCTCCCTGCTTCCACCTACTACACGAGAGCCTGTGTTTTGCTGGCTGTAAATCAGCCTGTTTCAGGTTGTGAATTTCACATCACCCACCTCTCCTCGCTGAAGTCCAAAGCCCTCGGTATGTAATTACCAAGCAGCAGTCTCGGCAATGGACAGAGGGTTTCTTGATCTCTCTCTCTGTTTTTTCTATCTGTGTGCTGGTTGCTCTTCAATTGTCTTTCTCCAAGTGCCCAGGTACATGTCAGAACAGATTGGATCTGAGCAGGATGGGCTGGTTCAGGGCTTTAATTTGATATTCTTTTCTTGTTATTCTAAAAGGCAGCCACCTTGCTGGTGCTCCTTTCATGAATTATTCATGAGCCTCCTCGCCTCCTCCCTGTCCTATATTTCACCACTTGCAGGCTCCAAAGGCGAGGACATGCGCATGTGCCTGGATGTGGATCTGTTCCCTTCACCTCCATCTATCAGCTCCATCCTGCCTGCTTCCATCTCAGAGCCAGCCTGTCAAATCATGGGCCTACTCCTGAGAGGTGCTGAGCACCCCTGACTCCCATCTGAAACAGAAGCAGTGGCTGCTTCTCAGGATCTGTCCCTTTAAGCAGTGAGAGTGAGATTCTGACATAAAGGCACTGATAGAGCATAGGCAGTCCCAGAGAGCAGGGCCCGGCCGAGAGGGCTGATACATAGCAGGGTATCGCAGTGGAAAGAAGCTGGATGCAGGTGGGATTCCAGCCTGGTGCCCTTGTGGTACAGATCAGATACTGAGACCACCCAAAGCCATTGGTGAGGCACGTGCTACCATGCCTCGTCTATGCCTGCTCCCCACGGGGTATGTGACTGCTGTGACTGTAGAGCTTAAGTCATCCTGCAGCAGTTCGTTCTTCTGGTCTTGGGTTTGATTCTCTGTGGCATCCAACTTGGGCAACTTATTTGTATTAAGGAAATGGTTCAGCTCTTCCAGAGTGCCTCAGACCAGCTGCCAAACATCAGCAGGTTCAGCCCCACACCCATTTCTTCATGGCAAAGGGTTAGTGTTCCCATCATGGAAATGGAGAATTAAGGCGTCAGTTCTCACCTCAAGTGAAAACAGCAGGAATCCTTCTAATTGCTGAGTTGCCCCAGATTTTTTGCTGAAGCCAGATTGCATGGTGGGGCTGATGCTTATGTCACCAAACTGGGGCAGTCAACAGGGAATAAAACTCTGCTTTCAGTCCAGGGACCCTTGGAGTGGCTGCGTGGATACACACCTTAATGATCCCAGCAGCATGGTCTTCTTTTAATGTGTGCCCTTGGCTAGGGAGAGGGAGGAGAGGATCCACATTTTTCCAATAGTAAAGAGTCAAGGGGCAAAGTCGCCAAGCTGGAAAAGGGAATTCCATATTCAAGAAGTGGGAAATGCTCTAGTCTCTCAGGAATCTGAGTACCTCTGTTCTCTGCAGGGACTTTTCACATGTGCTGCACCCTAGGAAGATGAGCAAACAGGTGAAGCCCTTGCCCACATGAGAGACTGCAGTGGAGTTGTCACTGGGAGAAAGTTTCTCACTGTGCACATCACCTCTGTCAGGGCTCTGGGGGTCACTAGAAATGAAACAGTGAGAGTATTCGTGAAGTGGTGTGTGGATGGGGGTGGGGGAGAATGAGGCTGGGGGTACGTGAGGCATACGTGTGCCTGAGGGGGGTGGCTGTGTATGTCAGGGGTTGTATGGGGGTTCTCACTGTATACATGTGAGGAGCTTGAGTGTGATACCATGTAAGCTCTTTCAGGTCAATCAGTATAGGTATAAGTAGAAGGTGTTTGGATGAGAGGAGGCTGTGTGCACATATATACAAGTGTGTGTGCCTGAGTGTGTTCATCAGGGGCTGAAAGTGGGGGGAGGAGGGGTACTAAATGTGGGTTTGAGGAGGCCTAGCTGTTTAAGGGGTGGGGAGTGGGTATGAACATAAGGGGGCATGTGGGGGACTGAACCAGGGCAAAGGGGCCTGAGTACACACAGGAGTGTCTGACAGTGCATGAAAGGCAGCCTTAATGCACAAGTGATGGAGAGTGCACATGAAGAAGCCGCAGTTAGGGGTGAGTGTGCACACGTGGACAAATCTTTGTGTGCCTCTCCTCCCAGGATGGTTACAGAGGAGGAACTTCAGATTGGCTTGTTACTGTCACATTGCATGTGGACTGGTTTTGGCACGATGTTGGGACAGATTCCCATGCTTGGTCATGAGCAGTCTGATCTCTTCCCAGGCCTCTCCCTCATATTTAATTTGCTGATTAATTGTACAACTGGCTATTAGCCAGTGGCAGGGGCAATCAGCCCCTCAGTGACACACGGTCTGATCAATACCAGTGAGGTCTGGGAGAGCAAGTCATCAAGTCGCTGGAAGAATGACACAGCAGGAAGAAGAGTGGAGCCATGGGAGCAGGGGGAATGCTACCCACTCCGGATGTACTCTTTCACATCAGCTTTCCTATGAGCCTGGCTGGGAAGTAGCCTTTGCTGTAGACAGCTCATTATATCCCAGATCTAAGACCAGGGAGGGGTGATTATGACATATCACCCTTCCATCAAACCCATACGGAAAATCCTCAAACAATTGCAACCCATACTAGAAGGAGACCCTATTCTTAAAGAGATCTTCTCAGAACCACCCATCCTAGCCTTCAAACAAGCACTGAACCTCACTAACCTCATCATCAGAAGCAAGCTATCTCAGGCCCAGAACACACCAAATGGATCCAGACCATGCCATGACAAGAAATGAAAAACCTGCCAACACATCTCCACATCCCTCATAATTACTACACCCCACAACAGAACCATCAGCATTCCTGGATCTTATAGCTGCACTTTCAGAAATGTAATATATCTCATCCAGTGCAAATGCCCTGATGGAAAATACATAGGAGAGACCAAACAACAACTGCGCACCAAAATGAACACACACTGGAAATCTATCGAAGACAGGAATACCCAACTATCTGTGGGGGCACATTTCTCAGAAGACAATCACTCCCTCTCCAGTCTCTCAGTTCTAATCCTCAAAGGGAACTTACAAAACACTTTTCACAGATGAGTCTATGAACTTCACTTCATCAACCTGCTGGATACAAAAAATCATGGAATAAATATAGACATTGGTTTTATGAGACACAACCTGCCTGCCATCTGATTCCCCAGGTACCTCTCCACTATTTACCTGCTACATTCATTCCCTTTCTCTCCCACCCCCAGTCTGTCTCTCATCCACTGACTCCTCAATTTACATCTTCAGTGACTGGCTTTCCTGCATGCAGACCAGCTTCTGGCTTCCTTACTATTCATTCCATCCAGGAACAGCACATGCACCAACTGCGGAGGCTTCCTCAGCCTGATGAAGGATTTTTAAACCTGAAAGCTTGCTAAGAAATTTTTTTGCAGCTATTTAAGTTGGTCTAATAAAAGATATCAGATTCACCCAAAGAACCTTGCCTGCCTACCACCTTCCTCAATACTTTAGATGCACCCATCGACGTTGCTTATTTAGGGTCTTAACATAGATACAAGTTGCACTTTACAGATGCTATTGTAATACCCCCTCACCCCCATCATGAGGTCCCAGTGAAGCACAGATAATTGGTTTTATGCTCACAGTTTCCATACCCCAACTATTCTTTAGTTTCCACTCTCACTGATCATATTTTTGAATCTCTTCTTGCATTTTCAATTGAACACTTCCATCAGATGGAAGGCAGGTGTCCAAAGCGAAGCACTCTCCTCCTTAATTTCTATAACCACCCTGTCCAGGGCCAAATTAATGCATAGGCAAACTAGGCATATGCCTAGGGCCCTGAGTGGTGGGGGGTCCAGTCTTTCCATCTGAGGCGGTGGCATGGATGGCCTTGTACACCTCCCTTCCCTTCCCTTCCCCTCCCCTCTGCCAGCCTTGCTGCTTCAGTGGCTGCTTCCTAGTGATGACTCGAAGCCTCGCTCCCCACAGATGGCAGCACTGGGGTGGGGAGGGGGGGGGGCAGTAGGCCCAGGGCCCACAAGTTTGTTTGCCTAGGGTCCACTAAAGGGTTAATCCAGCCCCGACCCTGTCAGTAGGTCTGTGCAAAGTGGTTAGTATTCACTTCATATTCAGATTTGGCCAATTCAGGGGACAGTGATTCGATTCAGTGATTCGAATCATTGTCCCAAATCGATTCAGCTGAATCTGATTCAGAGATTTGGCTGCTGCTGAATCTCTGAATCAGCCAGGCCCATCACCCTCAGCCCAAGGAATGGCCGCCCTGTCTGACCCAGCTCCCAGCACTTGTCAAAAAAAAAGCCATGACTCAGTGGGTGCTGCCGGATGGGGGGGGCAATCCCTGCTGCCCCCCACTGCCCCATGCTGCATGGGGGTCTCTGCATGAGGCCCCCGACACCCCCCCCCCCATGGCTGCCTCACCCACCACGGCTCCAGCCCTTTAAGGGAAAAAAAAAAATGAAACCCCTCCCAGACTCACTGTTTCAACCAGGCAGGGGGCAATCCCCACTGCCCCCCACTGCCCCACACCACATGGGGGTCTCTGCATGAGCCCCCTGAAGCCCCAAGGTCACTGCAGGAGTGGTGACTCCTGGGGCTTTTCTCATTTTCTTTTTTTCTTAAAGGGCCAGAGCCACGTTGGGCAGGGCAGCCGTGGGGGGGGGGGCTGGGGGAGTAGGGGGGGGCTCATGCAGAGCCCCCCATGCAGTGTGGGGCAGTGGGGGGCAGCAGGGATCACCCCTGCCCAGCAGCACCTGGTGAGCTCCGGGGCTTTTCTTTAAAGGGCCAGGAGCTGGGGTGGGCAGGGCAGCCATGGGGAGCCTGGGGGAATGGGCAGGGGTCAAGGGGCGGGGGGCGCAGGCAAGGGTTGGGGGCTGGTAAGGGTCCCCCCATGGTCCCCTCCCCCACCCCCTACTTACCAGCTCAGAGTCAGCTGCAGCTCCCTGCTAAATCATCACAGCTCTCTGAATCTTTTCTGAAGATTCAGAGAGCTTTGAATCAATTTAATTGGTCCCCTGATTTAATTCAGATTTGGAGATTTCACCACCAAATTGGGCCAAATCTCCTCCGAATCAAATCACCACCCGAAGCTTCGCACAGTTCTACCTGTCAGGTCTAGTGCATTCTTCATAAACAGTAATGATTGAAAGATCCCAGGCTATGTGTATGCTGTTTTTCTCTATAGCTTTCTGGGCTGTAGTTGTCATATGTCTCTCCCGCTTGTAGTGCCGGATTTTGCAAAAAGCCCAGTGTCCAATACTGAGGGCCTTGTCATATTTATTAGGCCTGTGTGAGTAGGCAGCTATTTGATCCAGCATCGGATGCCAGGGATCCGATCTGAAGCTCCAGACTGGGTTCCCACTTTGATCCGGCCAAAGTGGCTCCAAAGCTTCGGAGCCTCCTCGGAGGTCTGGCCATAGGTTATAATGGGGAATCAATGAAATATCTATAACTTTGTTGGTTTTTGCCTTATTTGGATGAAATTTGCAAGGAAGGTAGCCTCTGCTGAGTGCATGAAGTCTGCCAAATTTCAAGAACACCAATGGAGGGGTTTCAG
Organism: Alligator mississippiensis; assembly: GCF_030867095.1. Lineage (NCBI taxonomy): Eukaryota > Metazoa > Chordata > Crocodylia > Alligatoridae > Alligator > Alligator mississippiensis. Next base: position 26,877,259 of record NC_081833.1, read on the forward strand.
GGGAACTATACCCCAAATTCTTGAAAGCAAAACTCATGTCACGTCTATGTGTTACATCACAGGGGGATGAAAACTGCAGGGGTAGTAGCCCCTGGTGAGGCTACAAAACCTGACAAGTTTCAAGAAGATCGGTGCAGGGGTTTGGGGGAAACTGCACCTCAAGCTGCTGACAAGCAAAACTTGTGACATGGGTGACAATGTATGTGTTCAGGCGCAGTAGGGTGAAAGCTGCAGGGATGGTACCTCTGCTGCAGCCATGACGCCTGCCAGCTATCAAGGTAGGTGCAGGGGGGTTCTGGGGCCCTGCACCTCTAGCTGCTGACAGGCAGAACTCATGACATGGGTGCTGTGCAACTGACTGTCTCTGTCTTGGGGCAGTTGATTGTCTATATTGATTCTTTCCTCTTCTTAGTCTGTGGTTTTGTAGGTGTTAATTGTTGCTAATTAACTGGTTACATTAGCTACCAACTGTGTATTGAGCTGGTCCCTGAGTGAATCATGATTGATTGGTAACTGGTAACACAGTAGTTTAGCAGCCAGGCCTGCAGTAGTTTCCCCACCACCACCACCACACCCTGTCCCAAGACAGATACAGTTGCACAAGCACCCATGTCAGGAGTTTTGCCTGTCAGCAGCCAGAGGTGCAGGGCCCCAGAGCCCCCCTACACCAATCTCCTCAACAGCTGGCAGGCTTCATGGCCGCAGCAGGGGCTACCATCCCTGCAGCTGTCACCCTGCTGTGCCTTAACACACACAGTGTCACCCATGTCATGAGTTTTGCTTGTCCGCAGCTTGAGGTGCAGTTTCCCCCAAACCCCTGCAGTTATCTCCTTGAAACGTGGCAGGCTTCCGTGGCCTGAGCAGGGGCCACCACCCATGCAGTTTTCACCCACCTGTGGTGTAACACATAGACTTGACACGAGTTTTGCTTTCAAGAATTTGGGGTTCAGCTCCCCCAGAACCCCTGCACCAATCTTCTTGAAACTTGGCAGACTTCGTGCACATAGCAGAGGATACCACCCCTGCAAATTTCATCCAAATTAGACAAAAAACAACAAAGTTATAGATATTTCACTGATTCCCCATTATACCCAAATGGCCATATCTCCAAAGCGGCCCCAAAGCTTTTCTGAAGCACTTCAGAAGCTCCAAACCACTTCAGAAAGCCTAACGAAGCCAGCACTTCAATACAGACATGCTGCTTCAGATGCTGAAGCATCCGAAGCTTCTCTGGATCTGAAGCATGGTCCGAAGCCTTGCACAGCCCTAAAATTCATTGGCTTTTTCCCCCCTCTCTGGCCAGCTTGGCACATTCACTTGTAATATGACTGATAGTCTCTGGGGCTGGCTGTGCATCTTACCTTTTGGACTTGGATCTTTCCTACTATCTATCTATTCTTTCAAACATGTTGTGCACCTGTTCCAGTGCAACCATAATTGATTATAATAATGATGATGGTGATGATGACACCAACATAGCACATATGAGCCCCAGTCATGGTTCAGGACCCCATTGTACTAGGGACTGTACAGACACAGAACAAACTAGTGCTTCCTACCCCAAGGAGCTTAGAGTGTACATGAACCTCCCTCGCTCCATTCCCACTACAGATTTTCCAAGGGCATAGACTCTCTCCCTCATATTTGAGTACTTTGCTCCTGCCCTACCTTCAGTGACAGGCCAAGGGGTGGAGAAAGGGGGGTGCAGAAGTGTTGGAGATGGTTTAATTCCAAGAAAGGTTGGTCGGACAGAGCCCAGGCAGAGCTAAGACAGAAGCCCACCCAACTGCTGTCAGCTTGCTCCTCTGTGTCCTCAGCAGACATCATGGGGAGCTAAAGCAGGACTGAGACTGAAAGCCCTGGGAACACCAGGTGTGTTGGGAGCCTCAGAGCCTGGCAGCTGGTGTTCCCAGGGCTCCCAGCCCTCCCGGCAGAATTTCTTTCTGAAATTACCAAAATGGAGCACTTGAGTTCTTCCTCACATTCTTTTTCATGGAGAACATCAATGTTTGGAGGGGGTTCGTTTCAAGGTGGAGCAAGAGCAGGTTCTGAAATCCTTTGCCAAACAGGAAAACAGTTTTCCACCCAACTCTGGTGCTGAACATGTCACTAGACAGCTTCATTCCCTTTGTCTGTGTCTGGGAGGGGAAGGAGTAGGAGACACATCTACCATGTTCAGTAGTAACCTTCACTCCAAGAAAGAACTTCCAAGACTGAGGTCTGGTGATAGAAACAAGGTGGCAGCCTAGGGTTTTATGGGAGCTGTAACCTTGCCACCTCCCTTTATACTGGGGAGAACACTCAGGCTCCAAGATGGTCTGTGTCTCATCTACAGCACCCTAAAGCTAAATGTTCCAGTGTTGGGGGTTGGGACACCTGCAGACAAGATATAGCAGCTCTTTCACCTTTACTGCAACCTTCCATGAGATGGGCATTTTTTTTTTTTTTGCAAAAATATTTATTTCTATATATATAAATGTATATAAAATAGATATATAACTGTACCTCTAACAGCCTGTCAAGTGATCACTGTAGTTCACTTGACAAGCTAAAACACACTTTAAAAGTTAAACCATTTTAGTCCTGTTACAAAGTTTGTACCACACACCCACATGCCTATCACCATTGCAGTGCTTTCACTCACCATTGTCATACATGCTCACACTGGGGAGGAAGATACCACAACAGGTAACATCCTGGACACACAACCTGAGGATGTAGAAGTGCTTGTTGGAGATTGTGGAGAAGGTGTAGGGCTGTTTGTTGTAGCCATGTTGGTCTAAGGACATAAGCAGACAGGTTCTTTAGGTAAATGTAATATCTTTTATTAGACCAAGTAAACAGTTGGGGAAGGAATATGCATTTCTAGGGACAGCCACAGACCCTTCATAGCAGATGGGGGGGTGGTCTTGGGATGGACATTGGAGTAAGGGGAAAGGATCTCCCCTGGGTGACAGGCACAGGAGTGGGAGTGGGTGAGCAGACAAGATGGGATTAGGGAATGGAAAGAAGTTTTCTTTCCCTAGAAGTTTTTAGGGGTAGGGACAGCTGAGAAGCACAGGGGCTGGGGGGCTGCTGTCCTGGGTGACAAGCTGGGAAGCCAGAGGGGACAGGGTGGGGTGGAATTTTAACATTTTGGAGTATTGCCTGGGGACTCTGTTGTTTCTCATCTTGTGGGTTGTTTGCTTTTTATTGTGAACTTTCTTGAGCCACTCACATTAGGACAAATTCCAGGGGTGCACTGATAGAGGTTTTGGGGGCCAATACCACTAGCCAATTTTTAAGGAGGCATGTAGGCTGATACTGGTCTGATTTCTGATACAGCTGTGTGATTCTGGTAAATCTGTTGTGGTGGAAGGGGAGGGGGGAGGGAAGGGTGTGGGGGAGCAGATCAAGGCCCCCTTGGTGACGGAGGGAGTGGGGCTGGGGGCTGGGGCAAGTGCTGCCCAACTGGGGTGGGGATGGGGTGAGACAGAGCCTTGGCTCACCTGGGGGGCATGGGGTGGGGGGTTGTTTGTGCCGCTCCACGCACCCTGGGAGGGCACGGGGGGGGATGGGGGTATGAGTGCCCCCGGATCTGCACAGGGTTGTGGGGAGGGCTGGGGCTGTGCCGGTCCCTTCCTGGTGTGACGGGGTGGGGAGGTTAAGCCAGGGCTGTGCTAGGGGTGGGTGGCGGCGGCGCTGGGAGGGAGGTTATGGAGGGGGCTGCAGTCACCCCAAATTTTGCTGTAGCCTCCCCATAGCCCCCCTCCCAGCGCCACTGCCATTCACCCTGAGCGCAGCCCCAGCCCAACCCCACCCCCATGTACTGGGAAGAGCCCGGCACAGCCCTGGCCCCATCCTGCAGCTGCAGCCCACCCCCCCATGCAAATCCAGGGGCACATGTCCTGCTCCCATGCCCTCCTGGGGTGTGTGCAGCAGCAGGAGCCACCTCCCCCCCCAAACAGCCCCCAGCCCCCAGACAAGTTGCAGCTCTGTCCCATGCCCCGCCCCAGCTGGCCAGCACCTGCCCCAGTCCCTGCCCCACTCCCCCCCTTACTGCGGTGGGCATTGATCTGCGCCCCCGCATGTCCCTTCCCTCCCCTTCCATCACAACAGACTTACCAGCTGCACGCAACTCTCCAAGCTGCCAGACTGTGCTCCTCACTGCCTGCATGCTGCACTGCAGCTGCATGCATGCACGGGCATTTATTGGCCAAATTATTGGCCACATCAGGCCGATTTCCAATACAATCAATTTTCTTTATATCGGTGCCGATCTGGTATTAGACCAATATATCAGTGCACCTCCAGCAAGTTCTAATCTAAATGATAATAATAATCCATCACCTCCCGAGATCAGGAAGGTTTGTTGCTAGATGAAGCATGTTCAAGGCAGTCTTTCTGGGAATGCAGTGCCCTGCAGCAAGGGACCCCTACCCTGCTACTAGAATTGAGAGAGTGCAGTGCCAGAGAGAGGTTGGCTGCAGGCCAGTCACTCTGTTGCCAGGGGAGATAGGCAGCAGGTGCAGGGAGGAAAAGCAGCAGGCCAGAGCAATAAGTCTATTAATCAGGGTGGAAGAGGAAGCCCCTGACCCTGGCTGTGAAGAACAGCAGTTAGGTGACTGGAAAGGGGAGGAGGAGGGGCTATATAAGCCTAACCCAGACCCAGAAGCTCAGGCTGACCCTGACTGAAGGAGCTATGGGATTCCTCAAGTTGAGTTGAGTTGAGTTGAGTTGTTTATAGCCTGACAGGTAATTTGGGATAGTAGAGAAGCTACAGGCAGGGTGCCTAGGATGTACACTTTGGTAGGAGAGACTAAGGCCCAGGGAAAGAACCCTCTAAGGGCCCAGGACCCAAGGGCTCTGCATGGAGCTGCAGCTGTGCTGGTTGAGGGAGAGGCAAAGGCCCAGGGAAAGAGCCCTGCCAGGGTCTGGGACCCAGGAGGCTATGTGGGACTAAAGCTGAACAGAGAAGAGAAAGACAGAGGCAGGGTCAGAGGTCTAGTATCAAAGGCAGAGAGTGGTCTAGCCAAGGGCAAAGACCCGGTGGACATGGGACACTGAAGACAAGGGGGACCATATGCAGCAAGGGTCTGGGCCCCAGAGGGTCTGGGTCTGCAGGGGCAAAAGGCGAGCTCTGTGAGGGACAGGAGGACAGAGAGCTCTTTAAGGCAGTCAAGGCCTAGAGGGCCACAGTTAGGCCCATAGGGCCATGTTTAGTACTGATGAGGCCCAAGGGCACTTGCCAGGCATTGGGGTGAACCAGAGGATCTGGGACATGTGGCGCAGAGGCAGGGCTGTCAAGCATGGAGACAAGAAGGGAACTGAGGCAGGGCCAGGGAACCCATATGTTAGGGAAAGGTCAGAAGCATAATGTCTTGCTCAGGTGGGGATTGGGGCCAGAAGGAGGCTGCCCAGGGATGAACAAGACAGAGTGACGCACCAAAGGTGCTTTTATATATGACACCATTACCATGTACACATGATGAAAATGTCACTTTGTATGGCTTAATGGCATCATACTGTACACGTGCAAGAGTTTTGGGGGTTTAAAATGAGTTTGCATCATTGCAAACTAAACTGGGATGTAGTTTAGTTTGCAAATTGCAACCACACAGCTGTCAGTTCACCCCCCGGCCATGGGAGTGGTGGCAGGTTCCTCCAAAAAAAAAAAAAAAAGATTGGGGCCCTCACTGCTTCTGCCTTCAGCAGGCTCCTGTGGCCAGGAGGCCGCCCGGGAATGGGCTGGCTTGCCCCATTGGGCAGTGCAGGAAGATGGGAGGAGGGCAGCTGGGTTTTCTGGTGACCAGAGAAGGTGGCAGGGAGGGTGCACAGGACACTGGAAGCCCAGGGAGGTGACTAGCTAGCCAGGTGCTGATCCAACACTTCCCTAAGCCTGCTCAGGCTTCCAGCATCTCATGCACCATCCCCAATGCCTTCTCCAGCTGTCAGCACACCCAGCCACCCTCCTGCTGCCTTCTCACACTGCCCACTGCTAGCTGCCCCCCGCCCCTCCCTCCCCCCCCGGGGGCAGGCAGGCTCTGGACCCTTCCTCATAACGTGACCAAAAAATTGAAATGGTTTAGTCCTCAGGTTTTATTCTTTGCCCCACCATTTCAATTTAGGAGGCATAGAATAAAACCCTGAGGACTTAACCCCTGTCACGTGTACAAGCTCCCTAAGGGCTTACTCTGGTCTCTGAGGGCAGCCTTCCATATCTTACCTAGACATCAAGGCATGGCAGGTGAACATGAGGTGGTAGCCCAAGAGAACAGCAGGGCAGGACAGGAATCAGAGTGTCCTCTAGGGGATGCCACAGCTGTCCTCTAGAGCAGTGCTTCTCAAACTATCTGATGTGGCAGACTAGCAATTTTTTTTCCAGTGGGCCAGGGACCACTGCCCGGTTCAGCCAGTGGCAGCAACTGCGTGTAACAGCACTACACAAATGCAGAACCGGCTGTTTCTTTCTCTTTCCTCACCTTGCACAACGTGACGTCACCTCGAGTGTTGGAACGTACGAACTGTGGCGCTATGACATATCAATGTTATGCTTCTGAAAATATATTTCTTTCTTTCCTGGCAACTTGCTGTGGACCGGCGACCAGTGGCTTGCGGACCGGCACTGGTCCTCGGACCACTACTTTGAGAAGCACTGCTCTAGAGGCAGTTCCTGTCACTTGCCCCTTGTGGAAGGGTGGGGAGTTAGTATATGGAGCCCATTTATCTGGGCCAGTTATAGAAAGGGATACCATCCAGGGATACAGTGAGGGACCTGAAAAATATCCCCTAGTAGAGAACAGAGTGCACAGAGTGGAAGCTCTGGTTTTGCATGCATTTCCAGGTTCCCTGCAGTGGGAAGGCAAGTGACCATAGGCAAAGTCTTACCGGATACCTGAACACACAGTCAAAAACCAGGGGACACACTCACCAGAGTGGCTTTGTGCCCCCTTCTACACCAGCTAAGGCTCCTTCATTCCCCATTCAGGAACCTCCTGAGAGCAGATTGGGTCCATTGGTCTTGTGATATTCCAAGAGAAGCATTGACATCAACATTTCACAGTGTTTCCCCTTAATTACACAGCTATAAAGCTGAAGTTTATAACAACCCAATTAGTAGCACCATTACGGGTCTATCCAGGATCAGAATTACCAATTAAACTGCTGTCGATTTTACCATCAGTTACACAAGACATGAATGTTCAGATATTTGCAGGTAGCAGGGCAGATCCAACCCATTAGTTCCTGCCTTCAAAAGGGTCCCTGGGTCTCACAGCTGAGGAGGCTGGGTAGGACAAGGCTACATGGACATCTGAGCAATACTGGGGCCCTACGTGTATGCTCATCAAGGCTGAGCACCTCTCAGCAGTACCAGATCCTCAGCAGGCCTGGATCCTCAGGGGTAGCATAGGGGTTACTTGGTCTCTAACCAGAACAGAGTGGAGGGTATGGGCGAACCTTGTAGAGGCCCAAGCCTTTTGCCTCCAGTCTTTCATTTACCTGCGCTATTCTCTTTGCTCAGTGTCTGTGATTGGCAGTGCAAGATGCTGCACCATCCTGCATTCCCCAGGAGCGTCAACCCACAAACACAACTTAGGCTGCTCTTCAACCACCCATCCTACCAGCAGCAGGCAGGAGCATTATGGACTCAAGTGGGCCTGGGAGCACTTTGCCTCAGGGCTGTCTCAGCCTGGCAGCCTCTCAGGTCTCAGTTCAGCACAGGAAGTCAGGGCCTGGCACAGCTGCTTGCATTTGCCTGGCCTGGCTTATTTTGCAGTTACAATATGCTCACCCCCAAGCCCCCGTAACTGACATGTGACTGTGGCAGCACTGACCTTTGGGGTCAGAATCCTGCTTCATCTGGTGCCCTGGCATCTCCCACACCTCTTGTTATGCTGACTATGTTTCCCCAGCCAAGCTACTGTCCCCCACTTTTCTTGCCAGTTGCACAAGTGTGAGCCAGGAAGGGGACAAATTCATAGATTCATAGATTGGTACTTTGTTAGGGGCAGGAAGGGACCTTGCAAGATCATCAGGTCCAGCCCCCCTGCACTAGACAACTGGGGTCAGGTGCCTCCAACGAGGTGCCATTTAGTCTCCTCTTGAAGATTTCCAAGGTAAGTGGTTGCACCACTTCTGGGTGGAGTTTATTCCACAGTCTGGACACTCTAACTGTGAATAAGTTTTTTCTAGTGTTAAACTTGAAATGATCTTCCAGGAGTTTGTGGTCATTACTCCTGGTTTTCCCCAAGGATGCCTTGGTGAACAATTGTTCACTGAGCCCTTGATGTATTCCCCTGATGTAGGGGTAAGCTGCTACCAAGTCCCCCTCAGCCTTCTCTTTTTCAGGCTGAAGAGGCCCAAGTCCCTCAGCCTTTCCTTGTATGGCTTGCTTTCCAAGTCTCTGATCATACAAGTGGCTCTTCCCTGGACTCCCTCAAGCTTTTCCACATCCTTATGGAAGTGCGGCGCCCAGAACTAGATGCAGTACTCCAGCTGCAGGCTCACCAATGCTGACTAAAGCAGAAGAATCGCTTCCTTGGTTTTGCTTGAGATGCATTGGTTGCTGCATGCCAGAGTATTGTTTGCCCTGCTGGCCACCACATCACACTGACAGCTCATGTTCATGCAGTGGTCAATCATTACCCCTAGGTCCCTTTCAGCCATGGTGCTAGTCAGTTTGGCGCCACCGAGTCTGTAAATAGTTGGGGATTGTTCGTCCACAGATGGAGCACTTCTCAATGTTGAACTTCATCTGGTTCTGATCCAGCCAACTTGCTAACCTGTCTAGGTCTGTCTGTATCTGCAGCCTATCTTCAAGCATGACTATGCTCCCCTGTAGCTTGGTGTCATCCGCAAGCTTGGCCAGTGAGCTCTTTACCCCCACATCCAAATCATTGATGAAGATGCTGAATAGCACTAGACCAAGCACTGACCCTTGAAAGACACCACTGGCCACTTCCCACCAGGACAACACAGATCTGTTTATTAGAACTGTCTGGGTCCTACCCCACAGCCAGCTTCCTACCCACCTAACTGTCAAGCAGTTAAGCCCACAATCCTCTAATTTTCCCATGCATCATGGGATACCAGATCAAAGGCCTTTTGGAAGTCTAGGTATACTATGTCAACCTCCTCTCATTTATCCAGGTGGCAAGTTACCTGGTTGAAGGAGGAGATGAGATTGGTAAAACAAGAGCTGCCCATGGTGTAGCCATCCTGGCTGTCATTCAGAATCCTACCTTCTGCAAGCCTATTGCACATAGACTCCTTAATGAATTTTTCCAGGATTTTCCCTGGGATAGGGCATTCCTTTGCTCCTCAAAATCCTGAATTTTAGAACACCTCAGACACCACTCATTCCCCCCATCCCACCCTTCCCCACAGGAAGGAGCCAACTGAGAAACACCAGGCCCTGTGAGGATAGTGAGAGGGAATAGCAGACATCCACTCTGAGCCAGCTGGGCTCCCTGGTGACCTACCTCTTGCCTCTATAAGGAGCACAGAGCAAAGGAGCAGAGTAAGCAGAGGCATCACAGAGAGCACATGGACTGACTCACATTTACAAACCCATGCAATAATCTCATACACATGATGCATTCACACATGTACCTGCATATGCCAACACATATGAATATGCATGTGCATACACACATGCACACAAACACATATATTTATAGACACACATAGGCACATGCACATACCAGTGCATAGGCACAAATCCACACACATTTGTATATACAGGTGAGTACATGCACATGGCAACCCACAGACAAATTCACACACACACACACACACGACCACATGCAGATACAGACAGAGACACAAAGTCACATGCATATGCTCACATACACATATCTGCACATGTAAAGTGGCATGCACACATGCAGACAGACATTCATAGTAACATTCACGCATTCCCACATGCCTGCCCACATATGTGGCACATTCACATATAAAAGTTTACACCTGTTCACCTATAGATTCATAAACATCTATGCATGCACAAGCACACATGTGTATGCAGCCATGCATGCACACAAAGGTATGTACACATGAAGCCAGTGTCATTTTTCAACTCCCAGACTAATGCCTTTCCTCTACTTTCCCAGAAGCTTTCCCTTTGTTTTACGTGACTCATTACCATGTCATTACCTTGCTGGGCTGGCACAGGCCTGCAGCACCAGTAACATTCAGTCTCCTGGTTGGAGGATGAGAGAAGAAATCTACAGCCTTGTTGTTCCTGCTGCTGAAAATCAATACAAGTGCCAAGCGCCAGGAAGTGTCTGACATGGAGCTCTTTAATGGACTGGGAAGAGGCGGGAGAAGGGATGACAGGGAGGGGAGTGCGGGGACAAAGATACAGTACAGGGGAGGCTAGTTGCTGCACAGACATACAAAGAAAGACAGTCTGAGTCCTGAACAGTGGCCGAGCTCTATAGAGAAGGCAAAGGGAATATTTTTATTTCAGTGGGTACCTGAGGCCAAGGGGAAGGGAAGTGGCCAAGTTACCACTTTCTTTGATGTACTTTTCTACTTTTCAGGTCACTGAGGAGTTCACTGTTTAGTCAAGCCAGTCACACTGCATTTCCTAACCTTCCTTCCCTTTGGGATAATATGCTCTTGTGCCCTTAATGTGGTCTCTTTAAGGGGCAGCCAAACTTCCCTGGATTCCTTTACCCCTTAGACTTGCCTCCCATGGGATCCTGCCCATCAGTTCTCTATGGTGACTGAGTTTTCGGCACATCCACCCACTCCTGGTCTAGGCAATTCCATCTTCAGCCCTACAGAGTCAAGACTCCAACCCTGGCAACTCCACAGTGTTATCTCAGGACAAACAGGGGCATCAGCAGCAGGGCACAGCCCCACCCTGACCTCCAGGGGCTCTGCAGAAGAGAATTTGGTTTGCTGGACCAAGGACAAGGTCTGAAATGGTGGTGTGCTGAAGGACAATAATCTTCTGGCAACTAAGATCAAGCCATTGTCTCCCATCCCAAGGGTGATTCAACAGCTAACAGATGGTGGCAGCTCCCACTTAAGACATGAGCTAGGCAAGGGGTGGCCTTGGATCAAAGGGCCTGTATTGCACTGTCTGTCCCGTGGGCCACTCTGCAGCCTGCTCCCTTTGCCCTGAGTCTGGTGATTGACTGATGGATGACCTGGGGTGAGTCGAGAAGTGAAAGCTACCTCTCCCCCCATTAGGCCCTTGTCACTAGGGAGACAGATGGCACTGGCAGCCTTGAGCAGGGCCTTAAAGACAATTCAAATAACACTGAGCTGCTGAGCAAGTCCAGTGCTAAGGATGAAAAGAGAGTGATGAGTAGGATGGGGAAGGGGACAGGTGGGGCCCGAGGTGGGAAGGAAGGGATGTGGGCTCACCAGAGAACCTGAGGGTACGGTAAGCCTGGATGCCATGCTTCCTTGGCCCTGCCTGGCTGCAAAGGGAATGGAGGGACAGGTGCTGCCCGCTAGCAGGGAAAGAGCGAGGCACACCCAGGGTTTGGCACTTCTTGCTTTTAGAACCAGACTTCTCCCTACCCCACTGCACCTGTCCTGCCTGTGTACCCAGCACTGCACCCAGCTCCCTCTGGGCTCCCTGCCCTGTGCTCAGTTCTAACCGGATTCCCACCCACCCTGGTCCCCAGCCCTGACTGACTCTTCAAGAGCATCTCACTGTCACTCCTCGGGTGCTCCAGACTCTCACTGCCCATAGGCCATATTCCTGCTTCCAGCCCTTACCCAGGCCTCCACCCATCTCCCTTGTGTGCTCCCTCTGCTGTGCTATCTTCCATGGGGAGTCTTTTGCTGCACCGACTGCTCACCCTCACACCCCAAGCTCTCCCAGCTTCTTGCACTCCAAGGTGTTTAGAGGTTGCCAATCAGGGCATTTGCTTAGGGCTGATTAATGAAATTCATTTGCCTTCTTCCTGGTGCATATGGCCAACCTTCTCCCCAATCTATGCCATGGAAATGGGGCCCTAGGAGCTGGACACCTGCCCTTCTACCAGCCTGCTTGCAACCCCTGGGCCTCCCTGGTGGCTCCTCCCTCTGGTCTGACAGGGGCTGCAAGGCAAGAACACAGTCCATGGCCCAGAGCCAGGACACTGTGGGGAAGGGCTGGGATTTCACATGGGGCTGCTGCTGGCTCTGAAGTCGGCCCCTCATGAGCAGGTGAAGCAGATGGGATCGTGGTGACAGCTCATGCCACTAATGTATTTATCCTAGGGCACACTGTGCTTTAGCCCTTGAATTTTTCATGTTGCTGGGAGGCTGAGAAACTTGTAAACATCTGATTTAAGAGAAGTCTGACCTGGGCAGTGAGTTCAGAGGGGTAGTAGCATCCTCACTTGCTAGGCCAGTGCAGGATGAATCTGTATACAGGCTCTTCTACTTGTGCCTGCCTGGTGGCAAAAGGCTCCAGGGCACGGGGATGACACTTTCCAGACTCCTTCCCTGGCTCAAATAATCTTTGTCCTTTGGAATTATCTCTGAAGCTTGGACCAGGCACGTACAGACTACTAGTAATATCACGGCAATACCTCACTGGGTTAGAAATTGTGCACACATCCTCCCTGCCTTCCACAGTTTACAATCAAGGTTCACTAGCTGGGCAAAAAGAGGACTGCTATCCCAGGTTGCGGAGGTAAAATTGAGGAACTGGAGGGATTCAGACACCTGCCCAATGCCCCAGGAAGAGTCTATGGTAGAGTCAGGATCTGAATCCAGATCTCTAGGCCCCAGTCTAATGCCTTAGCCATATGGTCACGCCTCAGATTGTGGTGGCTTTGCAGGATTACAGCCAACATGGATGGCTTCCGCAAAACTGAATAGAACTCAGATTAACACTGGGTGAGTGAATGGGGCCAGATCACAGCACTAACTCAGTGTTTGATAATGTTATCGTAGGAGTCATAGAATCATAGAAAATTAGGGTTGGAAGGGACCTCAGCAGGTAATCTAGTTCAACCCCTTGCTTAAAGACCATCCCCAACTAGATCATCCCACCCAAGTCTTTGTCTAGCCTGGTCCTAAAAACCTCCAAGGATGCAGATTCCACAACACTTCTGGATTACCTGCTCCAGGGCTTTCCTACCATCCTAGTGAGAAAGTTTTCCCTGATACCTAATCTAAACTTCCCTTGCTGCAATTTAAGACCATTGCTCCTTGTTTGGTCTGCCACCACTGAGAACAGTCTAGCTCAAGGGTGGGCAAAATATGGTGCACAGGCTGGATTCAGGCTGTCAAATGATTATATCCAGCCTGTGGCTGGGCGGCTGTAAAGTCATGGGATCTGGCCTGCAGGAAGCTGGTGGCTCTGGCTGCTGCATCTTGCCAGGCAGATGGGCATGTCCTGGCCCTGTCCATAGCTTACATCGATTCACACACCAGCAGCAGTGCCAGATGGGCTCTGGCATCAACTGTGGATGCTACTGACAGGTTCCAGGTGGGGAATGGGGTGTCTATCCAGGTCCTCAGCTGATGTTGCTGCATCAGCACATCAGCTGCAGTCCCAGGTAGTTCCCCTGGTCCCCACTGGGAACTTGCCGGCAGCTTCTGCAGCTGATGCCAGTGCGCGCATGGTGCCACTTCCAGCATGCACAGAGAGAGCTGATGCAAGCTGCAGACAGGGCCGAATATTGTGGGTTGGGGAATGTGGGGACAGTTTGGGCAGGGAGGAGAACGAGAGAGAGAGATGTGGCCCACGAGAGGACATCAAACTCATTCAGTGGCTGTCCAGCCAAAATATATTTGCCCACCCCTGGTCTAGCTCCATTCTGTTTGGAACCACTCTTCATGTAGCTGAAGGTTGCTATTAAATCCCCTCTCAGTTTTCTCTTCTCCAGACTAAATAAAAAAAGCTCCCTCAGCCTCTCCTCATAAGTCACCAGGAGTCACCAAGTGGCACTATAATACCTGGACTTACACACTTTACTTCTTTGTGTGAGCAAATGTTTAGCGTTCAGAAGATACACTGTGTTGGGTTTTTTCTGAGTTGGGTACAATTTGTGTGTGTGCACGTGAGTGCGTTTGTGTGTGTATGCTTGTATATGTGTGAATGCATGTGTGCAGAGGAAGTTTGAGGAGAGAGGGAATTCTGCAATCAGAAAGAAAGTTTGTTCTCTGCTTTGTGCTCCAGTTGTTGATTCTGGTTTCAGGCTCACTCTTTGATTACATGGAGACCAGAAAGAAGGTGTGAATCTCCTAATACACACACACACACACACACACACAGTCTCTTTGCAGAAACTTTTTAAAGAGCCAAAGAGGTTAATCCTTAGCAAAGATGCAAAATAAGATAAATCTAGGAGAAAGCAGCAAGAGGAAAACAAGATGATAGAAGGTCGATGTGGGGAGCTAGAAAGAGGAAGAAAGGACGGAAGGAGCCATTGTTCAGGAAGATGGAGAATAACAGAATGGGGCTGGGGGAGTACTGGTGAGCAATGGATGAGAAAGGAGGTGTGAGTGGGGACAGGGTGGCTGGGAGCAGATGGAGCTGTGCAGGACAGGAGAAGATTCATAGATTCACAGATTCATAGATGCTAGGGTTGGAAGGAACCTCAATAGATCATCGAGTCTGACCCCCTGTATAGGCAGGAAAGAGTGCTGGGTCTAGATGATCCCAGCTAGATGCCTATCTAACCTCCTCTTGAAGACCCCCAGGGTAGGGGAGAGCACCACCTCCCTTGGGAGCCCGTTCCAGACTTTGGCCACTCTAACTGTGAAGAAGTTCTTCCTAATGTCTAGTCTAACTCTGCTCTCTGCTAGCTTGTGGCCATTATTTCTTGTAACCCCCAGGGGTGCCTTGGTGAATAAATACTCACCAATTCCCTTCTGTGCCCCCATGATGAACTTATAGGCAGCCACAAGGTTGCCTCTCAACCTTCTCTTGCGGAGGCTGAAGAGGTCCAGGTGCCCTAGTCTCTCCTCATAGGGCTTGGCCTGCAAGCCCTTAACATACGAGTGGCCCTTCTCTGGACCCTCTCCAGGTTATCCACATCCCTCTTGAAGTGCGGCGCCCAGAATTGCACGCAGTATTCCAACTGCGGTCTGACCAGTGCCCAATAGAGGGGAATTATCACCTCCTTGGATCTATTCGTCATGCATCTGCTGATGCACGATAAAGTGCCATCGGCTTTTCTGATGGCTTCGTCACACTGCCGACTCATGTTCATCTTGGAGTCCACTAGGACTCCAAGATCCCTTTCCACTTCCGTTCCACCAAGCAGGTCATTCCCTAGGCAGTAGGTATGTTGGACATTTTTCCTCCCTAGGTGCAGCACTTTGCATTTCTCCTTGTTGAACTGCATTCTGTTGTTTTCTGCCCATTTGTCCAACCTGTCCAGGTCTGCTTGTAGTTGTTCCCTGCCCTCCGGCGTGTCCACTTCTCCCCATGGTTTTTTGTCATCCGCAAACTTGGACAGAGTACACTTCACTCTGTCGTCCAAGTCACTGATGAAGATATTGAAGAGTATCGGTCCAAGGACCGAGCCCTGCGGGACCCCACTGCCCACACCCTTCCAGGTCGATACCGACCCATCCACTACGACTCTCTGGGTACGATCCTGGTGAACAAATTAAGAGGCTGTGATGTGGATGACTGCACAGTCTGGTGGGTGGCGAATTGGCTAGAGGGTCGCACCCAAAGAGTCGTGGTAGATGGGTTGGTCTCGACCTGGAAGGGTGTGGGCAGTGGGGTCCCGCAGGGTTCGGTCCTTGGACCGATACTCTTTAATGTCTTCATCAGCGACTTGGACGTGGGAGTGAAATGTACTCTGTCCAAGTTTGCAGATAACAGAAAGCTATGGGGAGAAGTGGACACGCCGGAGGGCAGGGAACAGCTGCAGGCAGACCTGGATAGGTTGGACAAGTGGGCAGAAAACAACAGGATGCAGTTCAACAAGGAGAAATGCAAAGTGCTGCACCTAGGGAGGAAAAATGTCCAGCACACCTACAGCCTAGGGAATGACCTGCTGGGTGGCACAGAGGTGGAAAGGGATCTTGGAGTCCTAGTGGACTCCAAGTTGAACATGAGCCGGCAATGTGACGAAGCCATCAGAAAAGCCAATGGCACTTTATCGTGCATCAGCAGATGCATGACAAATAGGTCCAGGGAGGTGATACTTCCCCTCTATAGGGCGTTGGTCAGACCGCAGTTGGAGTACTGCGTGCAATTCTGGGCGCCACACTTCAAGAAGGATGCGGATAACCTGGAGAGGGTCCAGAGAAGGGCAACTCGTATGGTCAAGGGCCTGCAGACCAAGCCCTACGAGGAGAGACTAGAGAAACTGGACCTTTTCAGCCTCCGCAAGAGAAGGTTGAGAGGCGACCTTGTGGCTGCCTTTAAGTTCATCACGGGGGCACAGAAGGGAATTGGTGAGGATTTATTCACCAAGGCACCCCTGGGGGTTACAAGAAACAATGGCCACAAGCTAGCAGAGAGCAGATTTAGACTGGACATTAGGAAGAACTTCTTCACAGTTCGAGTGGCCAAGGTCTGGAACGGGCTCCCAAGGGAGGTGGTGCTCTCCCCTACCCTGGGGGTCTTCAAGAGGAGGCTAGACGAGTATCTAGCTGGGGTCATTTAGACCCAGCACTCTTTCCTGCTTATGCAGGGGGTCGGACTTGATGATCTATTGAGGTCCCTTCCGACCCTAACATCTATGAATCTATGAATCCTCTAGCCAATTCACCACCCACCGGACCGTGTAGTCATCCAAGTCACACCTCTTAATTTGTTCACCAGTATGGGGTGGGATACCGTATCGAAGGCCTTCCTGAAGTCTAAGTAAACAACCTCAACCCCTACTCCTGCGTCCAGGTGTTTTGTAACCTGGTCATAAAAAGAGACTAGATTAGTCAGGCATGATCTGCCTGCTACGAACCCATGCTGGTTTCCCCTCAGCATAATTTTTCCTGCCGGGCTCTCGCAAATGTGAGCCTTGATAATTTTTTCAAATACTTTGCCAAGGATGGAGGTGAGGCTGACTGGCCTATAGTTGCCCGGGTCCTCCTTCCTCCCCTTCTTGAAAATGGGGACCACATTGGTCCTTTTCCAGTCCTCCGGGACCTGGCCTGTGCGCCATGAGTGTTCAAATATTCCTGCCAGTGTGCAATGACGTCAGCCAGTGCCTTCAGCACCCTCGGATGGAGCTCATCTGGGCCTGCCGACTTAAACGCATCCAGTTCCTCCAAGTGATTCTGCACCATCTCAGGGTCTACGCTTGGTAGTCTGGCGCCTTGCTGCTGCCTCTCCACAACCCCAGTGAGAGACTTGTCGTGCCCCTCACTTAGGAACACTGAGGCAAAGAACTCGTTGAGGAGTTCAGCCTTGTCCCCCCTGTCCGTCACCAATTGCTTCTGCCCATTTAGTAGGGGTCCTATTCCACCCTGGGCCTTCCTTTTACTCCCTATATATCTAAAAAACAATTTCTTGTTTTCCTTAATTTGGGATGCCATCCTCAGCTCCATGGTAGCTTTGGCCCGTCTAACTGCCTCCCTACAACTGCGAGCAGAGGAGGTATACTCCTCTTTGGTAATCTCTCCGTTTCCACTTTTTATATGCTCCCCTTTTAGCCCATAGGCTGCTCTGGATTTCTCTGATCAGCCAGGGAAGCTTTATGGCCCCTTTCCCTCTTTTTCCTCGCATCGGGATCATCTCCCTCTGTGCCCGAAGGATCATTTCCTTAAGGCACAGCCACCCTTCCTGGGCTCCCATCTCTTCAAAACTCCTACTCTGCAGTGCGTCCTTGACTAATCACCTGAGTTCATTGAAATTGGCTTTCCTAAAGTCTAGCACTTTCACCCTACTAGTTACCTTACCCACCCAACATCTTATGGTGAATTCTATTATTTGGTGATCACTGTCCCCCAGGTCAGAAGAGGGTCAGCATAGATTCATAGATGTTATAGATGTTAGGGTCGTAAGGGACCTCAATAGATCATCGAGTCCGACCCCCGTGGAAGAGTCCATATGATGTTTTCAAACTTACTGCCTCTGGCTGCACTGAAGTGGGCTCTGCACAACATAGACTATCTCAGCCCCTAAGCAACAAAGACCTGAGGTTGCCAGATGGGCTGGGGTGCCCAGCCCAGCCCAGCCCAGCCTCTGTATAGAGGACTGTTCCACTGCAGAGAAATGATCAGCTTCTCTCTCCATGGCCTCTGGGTCCCAGTTTTCATACGGCCCTTCCAGGTTCCAGCTGGGTTTGAACTGAGAAGGCAAAGCTTATATAGCACTGAGAGCTCCCTGAGTGACACATGGGGACAGACCATATCGGGGGGCAGGGCCCAGAGCCATTGTTCTTTATGAGCAGCCGGCTGATGGGAAACATTTTGAGGGGCAGGACATGGTTCCCTGAGCTTAACAGCCTGTGCACAGTGCCAGGCTCCTCCCCACCACACTGCGCTCAGGTGCTGTGTGCAGCCAGAGGGCCAGCTCAGGACAGCAGCCCCAGTGACTTCAGCCCTTCTTTAGTATTCGGAAAGCGTGCTCCTGAAAAGTCACTGCACAGCAAGATATTTCACCATGCATCAGTGCATAGGGTTGGAGACACCAGCTTCTTCCCAGCACAGACACACACACACACACACAAAACCATCTGCTAGAAACACACCTGCATAGAAAATATCTATCTATCTAATAGGCTAGCTGTCCACCCAAGGGCATACTCCCCATCCATTTTCTATAATGACCATTGCTGTAGTACTGTGTACTAGCCTTGTTCCTTCAGAGGGCCTCCTTCTACATCTTATCATATTCCCCTATTCCCACTAGCTGCCATATGTTGAATAGACTAGAAGCCCTGTGTCTCTGACACTGGCTTGCTAAGGCTTCAGCAAAACCTTGGATCAACAAGGCCTCAGCATCTAGCATTCCCCCTCTCCTTTCATCCCATCCTCCTTAGATTAATGAGGTTCTAACCAATTTCCCCCTTCTCTCTCCCTTGCTAGAAGGTGATAAACATCAAGATAAGATAATAGTAGGCCCAGCAGGGCTGCCAAAAACTATAACAAGCAGGGAGTTTCAAGGCCTTTGCAGATCACGCTTGGACAATGATACATCCCGCGAAGCTTCTTCCAGGAAGACAGGGAAGTGTAACAATGAGGTGACAACTAATTGGTACACATATCAAGTAGTGAAATAGGGTACACCTACATGGGGATGTGCGGTGATGGGTAATTGGTTTTCTATTAGAGTCTGATTTGTTTCTATAGTTATTCAATATATAACAAAGGTATAAAAGATGTTTCTGTTCTCTCTCACTTTGGACATGTTAACTCCTGTGCACTTTCCATCTGCCAGCTGGTCTGATCTACCAGATAGCAATGATTAAAAACCCTATTTATATGCACTGTGTTGCTTCTTTATGTTCACACACAAGTACTCTGGGCACCAAACCAGGGATGAAGCCAAACCAGGGAGGGCTGAGGCCCAGTGAACCCTGTCACTCAACAGCAGACTCTTCTGATGTACTTGTGACATATTCTACTGACCCACAGCACCAAGGTGCCAAGTTCTCCTCACTTCCCCCACCCCAGGTGTGCAGATATGGGATGCATGCTCAAGGTCTAGTAGATCTACATAGAAAACCTGGAGGTGTTCCAGTATAGAAAGAGGACAGTGCCATGGACAGAGAAAGGGCTTGTCCCAGGGAAGTAGTGTATCAGAGCACTGGGAACATCCTGAATCCTGAGTCATTTGAAACTCAGCTGCCTTAAGTACTGACTGGAGGAAACAGTCCTGCCCTAGCTGGAAGTCGGCTTGGTGGCTCTAAGTATGCAAATAGGACAGGCAGTGGACAGATGGGAAAAGGGAATGTTGTAAGGATATCATATGGTGGGCAGTGAGTCTGTATGTGTTGCCATTCATGATGTGCAGTGCCTCAGTCCTTGATTCCCCTGCAAGGAGAAGTCTCTCAGATGAGGAGACTTGCTTCCTTACTAGCATGGGGCCAGTTCTTCTTCTTCACTGAAAGAGAGCCATGGAGGGACAGCTCAGAGACTTCAGTGCTTAGGAATGAAGGCTCCCACCTCTCACCCAGAGGGAAGGGTTTGGTGATGCTCTGCAGTCCAGATATCAGTGACCCTGCCTCCCAGGAGCCAGAGGAACAGCTTCCATACAGTGTGCTGCTCTCTTTGGTTCTGACAACTGCCTGGACTGTGCCTGAGCCTGCGTCACTGGGCCAGGACACAGATAGGGAACATGGAGGGTGTTTCTGCTGCCATGGGGAGGAGATGGGCTGGAGCAGGTGGAGTTCTCAGTGGCAGGGGGCAGAGGTGGTGAGGCAGGCCCTGCTCCTGCTGTAGAAAGGGGTGCTCAAATGTCTCATCTCAAAATAGGGATCCAAATAGGAATACAGCACTATTAAGATTGCTCCTGTGAGGACCACAGCCCTATCAGCACAACCCTGGGAGCCCAGGGACTGTAGGAAGGGAGCTGTGTGTTCCTCCCCATGCCAGCCTCAGCCTTCCCTGCACAGGGGAACCTGAGGCACTCACAAAGAACACAAGACTCAGTGGCTCCTAGCAGCATTAAGCCTGATATAACGAGCCAGGAGGGCCCCTACCTCTCCCTGGGGTAAGATGTCTCCTTGTGATCACAGGGGCTCCAGTTCTCCTGCTACCCAAGGAACTCCTTCCCTCACTGCCAGGAGTTATACAGCTTTGGGGTAAAATCCTATCTCTTCACTGAGTATTCTTCTCTCTGTGCTGAATACTGAGAGCTGGATGTACAGCAGTGGTGGGTCACTGACAGTGAGAGGCTTAGATACTAGGCCTGTGTGAAATTTTGACAGGTGTTTTGTTTTGAACCTGTTTCGATGTGTTTCGAGCTCAAAACAGCAAAATCAAAATGAAACGAAAGGCTTCAAAACAGCTTTGACATGAAATGAGGGCACACGAAACATTTTGAAAGCTTTGAAACATTTCAAGTTTCAAAGTTGGGCTTGCTTGCAGCTAAACAGAAACTAAGGAGAGGGAAGAGCGGGGAAGGACTGCTCTAGTATTGACATCTAGCTCCAGCTTTGATTCCCCAGCTCTCTGATCATTCCCCAGCCCTTCCGGTGGACACAGGCCCTCGATCTGCATGCAGGGTTTCAGCAGGCTGCTGCTGCCAGCTGGTTCCAGCAGCAGCCACTTGGCACAGCCCACGTTAAGTGCCAGGAAGACTGCAGTGCCGCTGCTGACCCCACCTTGCAGCAGCAGCCTGCTGAAACCCAGCACAGATCCGGGGGCCCACGCCCCCCAGGAAGAGCTGCGGGAATGATCAGGTCCCAGTTCCCAGTTTGATTCCCCAGCTCCCCAATCTTTTCTCCAGCTCTTCCTGGGGGATGGGGGCCCCGGATGATGCGGGATGACAGCAGGCTGCTGCTGCCAGCTGGGAATGGTAGGGGCTCTAGATTATTTCCCCAGCTGGCAGCAGCAGCCTGCTGAAACCCTGTGTGCAGATCTGGAAGCCATGACTCCCTGGGAAGAGCTGGGGGAATGATCAGAGAGCTGGGGAATTGAACTGGGAGCTCTGGCTGACAGGCGGAGCTGCCCCAGCTCCTGGACAGTGCATGGCACCCTGCTGAACCATGCTGCACCTGTGCGATGGTGCAGCTGCTGCGTGGATGCCAGGCAGTGTGGGCGATCCCCACTGCCCCCTGCTGCCCTGTGCTGCATGGGGGGACTCTGCCACGAGTGCCGAAAGGCCCTAGTCACCACTGCCAGCACCAGTGAGTGCAGGGATTTTTTTTTTAAACCTCCACACTCACTGGCTGTGGAGCATGTGGGTGACAACCTGCTGCCACTGCTGGCTGGGGACAGTGCCAGCACCCGAGTCTGCCCGGCACAGCCTGAGCCGAGCGACAGGAAGAACCCAGTGCTGGTGCTGGCCCCAGCCAGCAGCGGCAGCCTGCTGTGATCCTGCATGCAGAACCGGGGGTCCACACCCCCTGGGAGGGCTACAGGGCTATACCAGACTCCTCCTGGGGGGAGCAGGCCCCCAGATCTTCATACGGGATGACAGCAGGCTGCCACTGCTGGCAAATGATACTAGTTTCGCTTTGAACAATTTGAGGTGCAGTTTCACAGAAACACCTTCACATATCTCCTCGAAACATGGCAGACTTCATGCCCCCAGAAGGGGCTACCATACCTGCAATTTTCATCCAAAACAGGCAATAAATGACAAAATTATAGGCATTTTTGTGATTCCCCTTTATTGCCTATGGGCAACACTTCAAAACATGTTGAAACAACATTGAAACAGCAAAATAGTTTCAACCAAATGAAAAAAAAACCAGTGCTTTGATACAGCAAAATGAAACACTGTCCCTTTGAAATGATGAAACAGAGGTCAAAACGAAATGGTGCTGTTTCGCACAGCCCTATTAGATACACACCGTATGACCTAACTTGG
This sequence comes from Alligator mississippiensis, assembly GCF_030867095.1. Taxonomy (NCBI): domain Eukaryota; kingdom Metazoa; phylum Chordata; order Crocodylia; family Alligatoridae; genus Alligator; species Alligator mississippiensis. The sequence goes on from NC_081833.1 coordinate 26,899,640, forward strand.
CTGAGCCCTGGATGCAGGGATCTAGCCTGCTCAGATTGCCTGGCTGGTGTAGCCACCTTAGGCATCATGGGAGTTCTGTGCCTCCCTTTCCTTTAAGTTTCAACACCTGGCCCACAAACACCCTCCCCTCCCTTTCTCTTTGGGCCCACTGCACAGCAGATACCCCCGTCTGTCACTGGAAGCTTTGGGAGACCAGCTCCATAGTGCTCACTTTGTGTTGCTGGGTGACAGAGAGCAAGAGTCTGCCCTGAGCCCTGGTTGGGTATGAAGAGACTGAAGCATTTGAGACAAATTTCTGGAAGGTCCTGGGGTCATGTGCAGTAGCTGTGCAGCCCTTTAAAAAGATTCTGCCTTCTGCACCCCATGCAGCCAGGGACCCTGCCCTGGTGATGCCTCCCACCCAGGGCTCCTCTGAGGCAGCACCCTGGCTCCCTGTCTGTGGGGATTGCCTGGTGGGGTGCCTGAGGCCTGGAGGAGGTGGGGGAGCAGGAGTCCCCTCACCTGCCCCACATTTGCCCAGCTTGAGACCCTGGAGGGGCAGGTGAAGAAACTCCAGTCAGAGGTAGTGGGCTGAGGGGTCTGCTGCAGAGGATGAGATTGATGGGTACTTTCATTTTCTGCAGGATCAACTGGGGAACAGATATGAGGTCCTGGCAGCACTGGAGGAGAATGCAGCAGGGGAAGATGCAGTCACAACAACCACCATGCAGTCTGAGGGACAACTGGGCAGCCAGAGGAGGTTTCTGGCCCCCTAGCTGCATGGTCGTTAGTTGGGCCTCCACTTCCCTCAAGGACCTTTTCACTACTTTGAGTTCCTGGTGCTGCTCTAGGCATTCAGACTTAGCCATTGTCACCCATTCTGCTAGTCGGGCTCCCAGTGTCTCCAGCCCCTCTCGCATTGCATCTGCAAACTTCACTGCTTGAGCCTTCTGTCTGAGTTGCTATACCTTGTACCTCTGGCACCTCCAACTCCCCAGGATCTTGGCCTTTTGTCACTGTCCGACCGCTTGCCACCCATAGCGTTTTATTTTCTGCCTCCAAGACCTGAATCTGCTGCCTTAAGGCTTACATTTGAAGCTGTGACTGGTCCCTCTCTGTGCTAGTCACTGCCTCTTTAGCCGAGCTGTCTTCTAGGAGGGTTTTAAGGCACTGAACTTGTTCTCCAAGGTGGTCTCTTTCCACCTTCACACTCTGTAACTGGGACCGTAACTCATCATTCTCTCTTGTTCTGGCCTCTAACTCCCTTTCAAGGGATGGGTTTTGATCGCGCAGTGCCTCGTAATTTGCCATGTAAGCTTTTACCTTTTCCATTTCCTGAGCGATCTCCTTGCCATTTTCTTCGGTCTGAATATGGCTTTCAAGCAGTTTGTCCCACAGCTCTTGTGCATACGTGCAGAACATCTAGCACTTCTGGTGCCAGTCTTCCAACTCATCTTGCAACCACTCTATTCAGTCCTCCTGGCTGCAAACTTCTTTCTGTAGGACGCCTATTAGGCTTCTTGACACCTCCAACTTCTGCAGCATCTCCTTCTGTTCCCCTGCCTGGGTTGTGCAGGCTTCAGGGGACCTTGCCGTCCATGCTTTCATCTCCCTCTGCATCTTCTGAGCTTTTCTTCCCTCTCCCGGCTCTTCTGGGCGTCATTCACGATGAGCTGGTCTAGCTTCCGCTGCTAGCAAATGCCTGATTTTTTTGGAGCCTCCTTCCTTTTTCCCTGCTTGTACCCTCTGTTCTAACCCAGTGGCCTTTGCCTCCGCTTGTTCTTTCTGAGCCTTTGCCGCTTCTAATCCCACTCTAGCCAAGCCATCCTCTCCTCCAACTCATCCACCCGCAATAGCCAGGTGAAATTCTCCTGTCTCAGGCCCTCTATGTCCTCTGCCTCTGCCATTACTAGCCTTGTCTTACTCCCTTACTGGTTGGGCCCTAAAGCTTCCCCCTGTATGGACTCTGGGGCAGTGACCTCCTACTCTGCCCTCCTTTTTGTTCTGTGTTGCCACTGCCTTCCTTCAGCTCTCTCTCAGTTCCTGTTTTAGCCCATAGGTTCATCTCCCTAATTAGGGACACAGGGTTCCTCCCCGTGCATGGCCTTACTTTCCTGGGCAATGCACTACTTTGTCATGGCATGGGGTCCTATGGGTTGGCTGTGATCTCCCCAGGGCCCCCTTACCGTGCCAAGTTGGCCCAATGGGCACCCTTGATTCTTGTCCACCAAGTCTTTGATGGAAAATGTATATATATGGGAGGCTGCCTTTACGCCCTCTTGGTCATGGTTTGCTGTATACTCTGACCCCATGGACTCCCAGACCCCTGGTGGGTCCGACTCCAAGATAGATGGCACAATGGGTGTTTCAGGGCACCCTAGCCTTATGGGCTATGCATGGCTCCAACCACCTCTTTATCACGCCCCACGCCTCGCAGATGGAACTGACACTGATCGGTCTGGGCCTTGTTATAATTTGGCCCCCCTTGTCCTCCCTTGGCCCTCCGCGGCCCTGTCTCGCTCTGTGCCCTCTCTGGCACTCAGGCTCTCCACGGCCTTGTCTTGCTCTGCGCCCTCCCTGGCGCTCAGGGTTGGCGCACCCCCAATGCTGTCCCCTCCTCTGGGGCCTCTCAATCACTGCGCCCTTCTCTGGGGCTTCTCGCTACCCCCTCTCTGGGGCTGTGCTATTCAATGTCTTCATTAGCGACTTGGGTGAGGGCATGGAGAGCACTCTGTCCAAATTCACAGATGACACAAAATTATGGGGTAAAGTAAACACACTAGTGGGAAGGGATCAAATCCAGGTGGACCTGGACAGTTTGGAAAAGTGGGCAGAAAACAATAGGATGTAGTTCAGCAAAGATAAGTGTGAAGTGCTGCATCGAGGGAGAAGGAATCACAAACACACCTTTCATTAGGGGATGACCTTTTCAGCAGCATAGTGGCAGGAAGGGATTTCAGAGTCATAGTTGACTCCAAGATGAATATGAGATGTTAATGTGATGAAGTAATCAGTAAAACTAACTGCACTCTATCATGCATTAGCAGGTGCATCACAAACAGGTCCAGGGAGGTGATACTTCCCCTCTATGTGGCATTGGTCAGACTGCAGTTGGAGTACTGAATCCAGTTCTGGGTATCGCACTTCAAGAGAGATGTGGATAACCTTGAGAGGGTCCCGAGGAGGGCCACTTGTATGGTTAGGGGCCTGCAGGTAAGGCCCTACAAGGAGAGACTAAGGGACCTGGATCTCTTCAGTTTCCACAAGAGAAGGCTGAGAGGAGATCTTTTGGCTGTTTACAAATTCACTGGGGGGGCAGGGAGCAGCAATAAATAGGAGATGCTCTGTTTATTAGGGCACCCCTTGGAATAACCAGAAACAAAGGCCACAAACTGACAGAGAGCAGATTTAGGTTGGACATCAGGAAGAACTTTACGGTAAGGGTTGCCAGAATCTGGAATGCGCTTCCAAGGGAGGTGGTGCTCTTCCCTACCTTGGGGGTCTTTAAGAGGAGACTGGACATGCACCTGGCTGGGGTCATATGACCCCAGCGCTCTTTCCTGCCCAGGACAGGAGGTTGGACTTGATGATCTGTTGAGGTCCCTTTTGACCCTAACAACCAAGAAACTATAAAACTATGACCTAGAGGGGAGCAGGGACTGTGTGCCAGGGTATAAGCCTCACACCCTTTGCTGTACACCAGCACAGATGTGGTCATTATTCAATTACTTTCTGACCAAGGATGTAGGGCACCAGCTACAATACAGATCTCATGTTCCAGGGCCTGCCCTGGTCCCCAGCAGGGCTCAAGAAGGAATCCCGCCTATCTGCTTCACCAGCTACATACAGCTTGACACTATCACCCTGGTGGATTTGCAGTGATGCCCTCAATCCAGACCCAAGAAACCAGCAAGATAAAACCATGAACCTCTCCTAAAAAACTAGGACCACTGGGTCAGAGGCAGTGACTGACACCAAAACCTCTATATGAGCTGTAGCCATTAGAGCAGTAGTCTTCAACCTGTGGTCCATGAACCCCTGGGGGTCTGCAGACTATGTCTAAAGGGTCCATGAAAAATTACTGTGATCAATCAAAAGCATATTAATACCCACACTTACAATTCAAAGGGGTCCACCCCCACATTTGACTTTTTTTTAGGGTTCTGCAAATGAAAAAGGTGAAAAAAATTAAATCCACTGCACTAGAGGGAGTCAATGAGCCACCCCTAGTTACTGTGGGTGGCATGATTGTGAGTGTGACCTTTCTGCAAAGGGTCATGGGCAGAGCTAAGAGGTGGGCTACTGACCCTGGGGGAGAGCAGGCAGTTCTGCACTCCGCATTGCAACCATCTATGTATTTCTAAATTAAGAAAGGCCTCCCCTGCACACCCTGCACTGTGACCTGCAGGAGGGCATCTGTACAGCAAGCACCAGCTGTTGTGTCTGCCTCCCTGAGCAGGCAAGCAATTAGCAAAATATGTGTACGTGTCCCCCAGTCTGGCTGCTGGACCTAGTGTGTGTGCATGTCCCCCAGCCCAGACTGCAAGAAGTTCCCACATGGCTGGTCAGCTGGCAGTCTCCCCTGTAAGTGGAGGGGGATTTCCACTTTGGCTCAGTTGCTAGAAGCATGTGGCTCAGTTGGAAGCCTCTCTGCTGACCTGAAGAAATGAAAAACTCTAGAACTCTTGGTTCAGAGATGATACCTTGTATTAGATAAACTAAGAAATCTAAAAAAAAATTATCTTTTTCTGCAAGCTTTTGGGCACATCCACCCTTCCTCAGGCTCAGGGAAAATTAAAGATGATAAAAAGTCCCCATAGGTAGAAAATAAACTTCAGGTAATTTGCAGATCTTACACCTGAGTATTCAGTCACTCCCATTGCAGTTCCATCCCTTTGCCAGGTAGGGAAGCTTGCAACACTGATCCCTCTCCCTACACAGCAAAGGATTCTCTAGGATCCATCTAGGCTGTGTTTGCATTAGAAGCTGGGACCATTCTCTATTAAACGACTCTGGGCCAGTCTAAGCATAGTGAGGTCAGGGGCTTCAGACCAAGCAGTCTGATTCCTGTTCTGAATCCTTGCCCTGAGATGCCCTTAGTGCTGTCTTGAGTCATTCTGCTGCAATGCCCTCTGAGAACACACCCCACCATCCCACCCAGGTGCCTCAAAGTGGTGTGTTCTGAGAGTGTTTAAAATGGCACAAGGGTATGGTGTACCAGTAGTGGCCAGTCCATTTTGTGGGTGTGCCACTCTGAACCCATGAAGTGACATTCACCGGCTTGGTGCTATTGACTGATCTACACGCCAGCTTGGAAGCTGGTCTTTCCTTCCAACACTGGCTACACAGCACCTACTTAATTCACTTCTGTCCTGTTCACTAAGAAGCCTAATTCATCACAGACCCCCCTTCCAGTGCCTGCCTTGTACTGGCATGCTCATCTCTCCCCACTAGGGCCAGCTTGGTGCAAAACTGTCATCTCTGTGCCAGTCTTCATGGCCCCTCTCTGATTCCTCCAGTTCTTCTCTACCTTTTGTTCTTCATTGCCCATTGTCCTTTCAGAGAAAAGAAAAAAATTGCATTCAAAAGAGAAAGAAGAAAAGAAAAGAGCATCTTAGAGAATGGAATGAGATCCAGCCTCCCAGAGGGATTCAGGGAGCCTTAAGGACATCATTCATTAATCAATTGCCCATCAGCTTCCTGGCAGCATACCAAGTATCCTCCTCTCCTCTCTGGAGCCTCAAAAGCCCACTGTACCTGCCACTCCATACAGTTAATGCCTGCTTGCCCCACAGCTCCATGGAGTTAACCCCTGCCCTGCAGCTGCCTCACAGTTGCAGCTGTCCTGGCTGGATTTGGGTTGGGATGAACAGAAGAAAGGCTGCTGAAGTCAGAAACACCACGGTTTTCCAAACTTTTGTTTCCTTCTTCACCCCACCCTTTCTAATCCCTCTTTGACTCTATCCCTTTCATGTTGGATTCCCAGTTTAATTTGGGTGAGATTCCATACTAGCCTAGTTTAGTCTAGTGCATCTGAAATTTCATAATATCCTCATCGTGCCCCCTTTTTCTACTAATGGCATCTCAATTCCTTTGAAGCATTCACTGAGTGGCATGATTATTGTCTGCAATACATGATTCCTTCTCCTTAATCTTCTCCCCTTAAATCCCCAGTCAAAAGCAAAGGTGAGAGAGTGGCAACCCCCTCCCCACCAGCTTCCCCCCACTTGGATGTTAAAAGAAAAAAATAAAAACAAGAGAAATTTTGTGGAAAACTCATGAAACATTGCCTTCTTTTCTCTTTGAGTTGAAAATTGCCATGGTTGTTACCTGCAGAGTTTTCTCCTAATTTCAAATTGTTGCCACATTTTCTGAGGCTTCTTTGAATTGCAGCATTTTCATGTTTCAAAATGTTGTCAGCACTTCAAAATCTTTCAGACAGCTACCCTGCCACCCTTTAATTTCTGATCTTTTAGCAGTTTTCCCTGCTTTTCTTCCTGCTATTAAGCTAGGTTTATTGTTTCATTTTACAATGATGACTCATATAAAGCCAGTCACATGGCCTTTGAGTAGTTATCAGAGATGTGGATATTGAGCAGAAGGGAAGAAGTCAAGAAACTATTCCAGGTGGGCTCTAGGATTTCTAAAAGGATCTAAAGGGTTGTGTTGGCACCCACCTACTCAGCTTCCACGTTCCCAGCCAATTCTATAATCCCCAGCAAAAGTCCCCAGAGCAGTGGAGTCTGGGGGGTTTCTTTAAATGGCCACCGTTAGGTTATGTGATCATAGCGGCAGAACTCTGAACTTTCACTGGAGTGTGGGCACCAAGTATCCTCTTGGGTAGAAAGATGCACTCAGTCCCCAGCACCACAGTATCTGAGCACCTTGCATGGGTTTAGCCTCAGTCCCCCTATAAGGCAAGGCAGGTCCATTTTCCAATTTGAAGTGAGGCAGAGAGAGATAAAAGCCCATTCCCTCAAAGGTATTTAGGTGTCTCATTCTCAGTGAAGTCCATGGGAGTCCTCTGCACCATGGTGCAGACATGGATCTATAGAATACACTGGGTACATCTACACGAGATATTTACTGTGAAGCAGACTAATTAGCTTCTCAATAAAACGCCAGTGTCTATGCATGCACTGCTATTAGGCTGGAATAAACTAGTTTACTCTGTCATAGGATAGTACTGGCCAAAACAAATACTATCCTACAGTGAAGTTATTTACTCCTCTGCAACACATGTGTAGATGCTGACAGGGCTGGCTGGGGCAGCCTCCACAGCATGTTGACAGCTCCACCCTGGCTCAATGTGTTGTGGTCCTGGGCACGTGTGTAAACACCAGTTTGTTGCATCAAATTAATTTCATGTGTAGATGTTCCCACTAACCAAGCAGTAAATTGCTACTAGCACCACAGGGCCCTGATTGCAGTCAGAGCCTGCAGGAGCTATATAAAAGCACCCCTTCTTGTTTTTGCAGTGCTCTGCTCCAGAGTGGATTTGATGGTTGTTACTTGGTTGAGCACACAGGGAAGAGCTGGTGTCAGCATTCACAGGATGTGGGAGGTAGAGGAAGCAGACGCCAGTTGGGAGCTGTGGTAGGAGCATCAGTGGAAGAGCAGGTCTGTGTCAAGCAGTGAAGGGGAGCCCAAGAGACTGAATGTCTTGCTTCCCCCTCTGCCTTGTTTGATGCTTCCTCTCAGAGCTGCTGGGGGGGTCTGGAAGCCTGGCTCTGGGGACAGGCTGGTTAATCGCAGCTCTGGAGCTGCTTTTCCTTCTGTCTGTGACTATTTTTAAAATAAAAAATCACTTTCTGTCCTCCAAGCATGGCTGAGGGGCCAGTGTTAGATCAAGGAGGAAACACCTGAATGAGAGAGAAATCCAAGTCTCCATGTGCATGAGCCCCATGGTCTGTGTTGTGTGTATGTGTGTGTGCATGCATGTGAGAACCTTCTCCAAAACAATCTGCACTGCTCAGCTTCATGAAAGAGCAGCAGACACCAGTGTCTTGAAACATATGAGTACAACATACAGAAAACAAGATCAGCTTTGGCCCTCAGGTGAGATACCCTGATCTTGGTATTATGTAGAGCTGGATGGAGGAGGGGAGGAATTTTAATAGTAGCCTGGGCTTAGCTGAAAAAAAAGGCCAACAGCAGTGGTTGAGTCTTGGATATTCAGCACCAAAGCGGGGACGTCTCCCACTTGAATTTCGAGCTGAGCAGCAATAGCAGATTGTTGTCTTCTCAGTGGACTAAGACTGCACACCCACAGATACACACAGGGTCTGTCTACACATGCAATTTTGACACCTGAATAAATTGCAGAGCTTATTGCTCTGGAGATAATTGCTCCTGGGTGCACTGTTTGAACCTGTGCCCAGAAGCAATTAACTCTGGAGCAATAAGCTCCACAGTTTATTAAGGCTCAGCATGTTGAACTGTATTTACAAGTACTATCCTGCTGCAGAGTAAATTAGTTTACACCAGCCTAATAGAGGTGCACAGTAGATACTGAGATACTTACTGAGCAGCTAATTAGTCAATTGAGTAGTAAATTTCTCATGTAAATGGACCCACACCTTACAAGCATGTTACACAGGCAGCAATGCCCTGATCATGAAGGAGAAACTTTCTGAATACCTACATGGTTACCCCTTGGTTGGATGGTAGGTTGGAGGGTCGGGGTGGGGGGTAATTGCTATCTGGTTGACATAAGGACTGTCAGGGATTGTGGAGAAGGGGCTTCTGGGAAACACATTTAGATCCATTCCCTGATAACCTCTAATTCCTCCGGTGGAGGGATCGCTTTCTAGATATATAGCTTCTGAGAGAAACTTCAGCAGCTCAGAAAAACTTACAGCCTGAATCAGGTTACGCAGCAAGAAAACAACCCCAGCACTGTGATAAATGAATAGAGACCTGCTTGAGCCTGTAACTGACAGCTGATGCCATAAGGGACTCTGAGATTTAACCTTGGGGGTCTTTTTGATGACAGTTGGAGCAGGATGCGAAGTGGCTGGGTCAGTATATTAACTAATAGACTTTCTTGAAACTTACCTCTGCCTTCACTGGAGGAGAAATGGAGGCTGCTTCTGGCAGCACGTCCCCAGGAGCAGGGTCCAGCCACTAAGCCACAGGTCTGACTCTGCTAAATTCAGGATGGGGGTCTCATTGTCAGGTCTAGTCATTCTTCCCTCTCTGTCACCACTTCTTTCCACAAATGCATGCAGAGAGATGTACAGACACACAGACATGAACACATAAAGACATGGACACACAGACAGACATGCACACTTACAGATATGCATACATGTGATGCACAGGGATTCATAGATGCTAGGGCTGGAAGGGACCTCAATAGATCATTGAGTCTGACCCCCTGTCTAGGCAGGAAAGAGTGCTGGGGTCAGAAGACATGAAGATACATGCAAGGCATATACTCACAGTCACATACAAACATACCCCTGACAGACATGCACACACATGCCAACAAACACGTACACACATGCACACAGATGCTAGGGACAGGTCTGTGCACTGTTATACCCACACAGGTATGCATGCATGCAAGTATGCACACACATGAAGCACATGAAACAAATAAGTAGCATTTGGAGCAAGTCACAGGAAAGCTCTCACTGCCACTCTCCCAGCCTATAAGGGATGATAGCGCAAAAGCAACAGAAAGCTTCTAGCATCTTCCTGCAATGGACAGTGGCTATGATACAGGAGACCTGGGCATGAATGTGCGTCTCCCCCTGGAGTCCATGGAGAGAGAGGGGTATGGGGCAGATGCCCTAACCTGGCTGCACAGATGCCACGTTAGGGCATAGGGAATCCCAGGATTAGAAGGTGGGGTGTGCCTTCAGAGCTGTCAAGCAGCAGCAGGGCAAGGCACAGTGTCCCATGATGTGCACCCTGCCACACACAACAGAGTTGACATCCAGGTGGCTTGGCCAACTTCAGGCCAGGTCACTGGAGCTAAAAGATGTTGCTGTCTAATGAATGCAAAGGGAGCCATGAGTAGAATGAGCTGGTGGATCTCAGCCTGGCTCCTAGGGAGGAGGCTTCTCTTGTCAGCAACCTACACAAGGGATACCAAGGACGGACTACAGAAATGCACCTCTCTCTGTCCTCTAGAAGAGGTCCCTCCAGGGCAAGATTGAAGGCTACATGCAGGACAGAACAGGGTGGCCAGCTCTGCATGGTGTTGGGGAAATCCTGTCACTGCCAGCTGCCTTTTCTTAGCATGAAACTCACTCTCGTGAGAGAGACACCCTGTTTCTTTTCCTGTTGTCCTTGTCCCTTTCTATTTCTGCAAACCCCAGCATTCCCCTCCAAAGAAGGCAAACCTCCTAGAGAATCAAACTTGTACAAGCTGAATTTTTGATGATTTCTGGGCCACTGCCTCTGTGCTTGTTTTGTTGTTCTTTTTTTTTTCCAAGTGAGATGAAAGTTCTCAGAGATTTTCCCTGACCCGGGGAAACACTCGCCGACTCCGCTCGCTCGCTCAGCTTTCAGCGTTCTAGCAAGAAAAGCTCAAAGCAATTCTCTCAGGTCCCCTGTCAAGCTCCGCCAATGTAGCTACAGGGCTCAGTTATCTTCCATCCTGCCCTTATTTGCTTGAGTGGCAGCTCCAGTTAAATTACCCCATGGAATTCAGCAACCCATCCCATCCAGCTGTCTCTTTCAGCTTAAATATTCCACATAAAGCGGGTAGGCAGGGAGGGATAGAAATATTATGTCACATCAAAGACCAAGATAAACATTTGATTAAAATCAGAGCTGCCTGCTCTGGATCTCAAGATCTGATTAGCAGCAGACCCTAATTCAACCTCCACCCCTCCAGGAGGGAAGGATTACCTTGGCTTGGAAACAGGGCAGAAGAAGGAGGCAGTTCACAGCTCTCATCTGTACCATAGGTTAAAGGGTCTACCCCATTTGCAGGTGATAAGACCAAGTTTTCATCATCTGTGTGAACTGGCAGAAACAAGGCACGTGCTCTGCCAGGCTGTGATTACAAATTGGATGGATGGGAGTGGGCTTGCCTGGGTATTTGGTGAAAGCTGAAGAGAATGGGTGAGGATTGGGCTACTAGGTTTGAAGGACTAAAGAGTTGTGAAGAACCAGAAAGGAGCAGGGTCTGGAACACTTGCACTCGGCCCTGCCTGGATGGACTGGGTGTGTCTGGCTGACTGTGATCAGGCACAGCCTGACTGGCTGGGGAGGGCAGCAGGGTCACTGTGAAGCATACTGCTCAAGTTTCACGTCAGCATGGGGCTGCTGCCTTGTCCCCTTCTTTTTGGCCTCTTCCTCCTTGGTGCAGATCCCTGGCTCTTTCTTGCCTTTAACCCCAACATTCAGACCCCTGGTCCATTTCTGACTTCTAATCTGCTGGCTTCAGGTCCCTGTCTTCAGGTTTGGATTCACTTCTCTCAGCTTCAGCTCCAGTAAGCCGGACCACCTGCACTTTGGTTGTGTTACACTGAGGGAGGGGGGCACAGGCTTCATCCCATTCGGCTCCACAAACCTCATCCTCTTACACACTCCTTTCCTTGCATATCCCTGCTCACAGGTCCACACTCACATACCTGTTCTTTTTACACACTCTTCCCCATACCCACTTTCATATGTGTGCACCCTTCTCCACCCACTCTCTCTCCCTCACAGCCCTGTGCTCTCAAATTCATGCTTCTACTCAGAAGAGGTTTGAGCCATTTTGAGGGGGAAAAATATTACAAAACTAATTAAAGACAAGAAACAAATGAAGCTATGTATCCTGTCAGCTTATCAAGGCTTAAAGGGCTAAGAAGCTTCTGCAGAGATTATAGAGTCCAAAGAGACGATCAAGAATATTTTGGTGGGATCTGTGAAGAGGCAAGTGGTCCAAAATGACAACTCCAGCCCTTGGTTGCTGCCAGGACATTCAGATGCACCCAAGATGGGAGTGCAGCTTTCCAGACAGCAGGTGGGAATCTCTTCCTCTATCTTGTTCTGCCTCTCTCATTTAGTTGGAGAAAGAGAGAGAGGCAAGGTTGCATACCATCACGAGGGGAACAAGACAGATAATATATAGACACAATAAAATAAAAAGCATGTGGAACTGCCATAAACATTAACTTTTCAGAGACAGCGCACTATAAATTGCAAGAGGCTATTTGGATAAAGCGCCTGCAATCTTCTGCAAAGAGGGGATCAATCTTTTTAGTTTAAAAAGTCAAAGGAGATAAGGAAATTGATCTCTCTTCTATTTTTTTCCAGCTGAATAGTCCATCATCAGAAAAGCATCATTCTCTCAACGAACCCTTTGGTGCAGCTTATTATCACTAGTATTATTTATTGAGTTATAGACTGCTTGAGCACAAGCCTCGCAGCCCTTTACAGGGCTATAGATTAGACACGCATAAGGAACATGTCATCTGCCACTGGAACATCTGCCCCTGGGGTAGGGCATGGAGCAGTGTGGCAGCAGTGTAACAGCACACAGAAATGACGCATGGCAAGTCCAGGGAAAAGACTCTGGCACCCACTGCTGTGACAGAGATTGCAGAGAGGCTGCATGAAATGGCCCAGAGACCTGGGTGAAGAGTCTGGCACTCAACCAAGGGATCTCTAATGACTGCAGATGGCCAGGAGTGTATCACTTAGGTACACTCTGATGGAGAGTCCCTCCTCCCTTTTCAGAGCAGAAATCCCAGACCTGCCTCTTTCTATCTTGGAGTGAGCTGGTGAATCCCCTTCTCACACAGACCAAATTCTGCCTGTGTGGTTTTGGTCCTGGCCAGGAATTGGTTTTCCCATTCTGTGCAACTTGTTGAGACTTTTAAAATGTTCCTTTTCCCCATTGGGGTAAAACCAAGACCCACTGCAGTTTCTCATGAAGACTCACCTCAGCATAGCCTGGCAGTGAAGGAACCCCTTCGGCTGTGGAAGAGCCAGGTTCAAGACCCTGCACTGCCTAATTCAGCCACAGACTTGAACAGGGGCTTCCTCCATCCCAGCCCTTTTCTCTGTCGGCCTGCAGCTGGCCCATCTGGGAGAGCTCCTGACTATCCAGGAACCCCTGGTCTTACCTGCTGTGGATTCCCATTGCTGTCTCCTCCAGGCCAGACTCAATATATGTCAGAGTTGCTGATGGATTAGCTTCCCTTCCATAATCACTGTCCTTTCTTCTTTTCGGTTAATTTTGCTTTTCCTATTAATCACTCCAGGAGGCAGTTCCACCATCTATCTTTGTCCTCCCCAGTATTGCTCCCTGCCTGTCCCCCTGTGGTCTATTTGCATGGACTTCCTGTCACTTCAGTGAAGCTCCTGCTCCTCTCTGATGCGTTCTCTCTCCCCAGACCTCAGGTGGGTCCCCTGATGGATCTGTCAAACCCAGACTCCCCCCGCAACACATTTATGTACTATAATGTGATACCCAAGCACTCCCAAAACAGGCCTGAGCACACCGCAGCACACAGACAGATGGGACACACCATACCTCACAAGAATAGGATTGGAGGTGCTGTCATCAGATTTATATCTAGAGTAAAATGGGTGTGAGCATGAGAAGAATCAGGGCCTTTGTGTCTCCTCCACTGCAAGAGTTCAGAAACCGTTAACACTAAGACAGTCACTTCTCTGTCCCTGAAGAGAGCTGGCGTATGGCATATTGGCCTTGAGATCTGGAGATGGACAACAGGCTGGCCCTTCTCAGAAGCAAAGAGTTGCTATGCCTCTCCCCTCTGATTTGCCCAGTCACCCCTCACTGACTCCCTCTCCCCCACTGTTAACAGCCGCTGAGTAAGACTGTGCCATGGTCTCAGCACATTGGATCATTAACCAAAGGGCCTGAAATCATCATCAGAGTGTGCTGACACATCCATAGGTCCCTGAGCTTTTTCTCATAAAACCGCTTCCCCCACCCCAGAGGCAGTGCACAGCAAACATGCCCCATGCATCTGCATCGGGGTTTCAGAAATGTGACCACCCTTGGATCAGAGCGGCAGCCATTTCCTCTGGAAACATGTCAAAAACATCATTCTAATCCTTGTGGTTTAGTCAGGATATGGTGACACATAACACTTAGACTGTTTAAATGCAGGTTAAACCTGAAACAGGCAGACACACAAACCTGTTACCCCAGTCTAAATCTGCCTGGAATGGTTCAAAAATGGGACTATTGCCAAGTAGAACCATTATGCATGGAAAATCAGCTACTGTTTTGAACCAGTTCACTATGAACTGATTTAATATTACATGTAGACACCAAGCCTTGTGTATCACAGCTCTGGTGAGGCCTCCAAGCATCCCACACTACCTCAGGCCTCCCCACTACACACACTGCTAGACATGGCCAGAATTCTCTTGCCTTTTCCTTTCCCTTTTGGTAGCACTTTTTAGCAAGGACCACCCTTGCACTGTGCGATCAGTAAAAGTTCTCTTTCTAACAGCCAGCTATGTCCTCACTCCCTACTCAAATGTGGCCCCTCAGCATGACCCTCAGCTCATGAGAATCCAAAAACATGAGTCCCCAAGCATTTCCCCCACCTTCTGGGCACTCCATGTCAAGCAAACACAATGCAGAGTTGTGTTAAGTGCAAGGTACTGAACTTCACTGAACTTACATCAGAGGGGAAAAAAACCCAACCACAGTTCACCCACCCTTGAGCTGCAAAATGCATGATTGCCAGCACTCCTCCCCAGCTGCCTACTGCCAGGCAGCTGGGCTTGGGTGCTCACTCCCACCCCATGGTGTCAGTGCCACAGCACTTCACAGAGAATTGTGACCTGCTTCCCAATCAGTGACATTTGAGAACAGTTCAAAGGTGATGTGTTTGCATCCTCACACTGCACCTTTTACCAAAACCATCCCAAGCACTTTGGAGAGCCACAAAGCTCTTTGATAGCAACAGAAATGCAGCCACCTCTTGTGTGGAACCTGGAAGCTGGTCTAATACAGCAGTCAGAGCAATCTGGCAGTGCCACATGGTAATTAGGGGCCAGGTTTACATTGCAGCTCCAGTGTCCTCTGTCTCCGCAAGCTGAGGATCTGGGCATAGGACAGGAAAAGGGGTGTTTCTAATAAGAGAAACACTGGGCATGTCTACACATGCATTAATGCACTGTAATTATGGCGCATTAAGTTTAATACCTGTAATAACAGTTACTAACTTAATGCACTGTAATCAGTGCTACTGCATAGTAGCACCAGCTCACTTCTTTTACATGATAGTAATGTGTAGTAGACTAATTTTACTGTTCATTAGTGCATTTGCATGGCTTTCACTGTGATGTGCTACCGCTAGCGCGCAGTAGAATTAGTCTTGTGTAGACATGCCCACTGTGTCTGTAAATAGGTGGTGTATTTGCCTTGGGAGAAAGCCTTTTATCCTGAGATCCCATGGATGTACACAGCCACTGTGCTACTTCAAGACCCTGTGGGGTACCCAGGATAAAATGAGCTAATACTTTTTCCCAGCACATGGCTGTGGCATGTGTGAGGTTACTGCGCTTTTTCCCAGGATAAGCTGGACAGGCTGTGTCTTCTTCTCTGTCAGAGCAGCGGTAATGCAGTGTGGAATGGTGTTGTATGTAAATGACCTGTTCTGACATGGGTCATACCCTGGAATGATCAGGCCCATGTAAATTAGATGCCTATTTTCAGCTTGTGGGTAACATCCTGACACTTTGCCAAAAGGGGGCAGGGGACAGGAATTTTCATTGCAATAAATAGCCAGAACAGGTTCCTAGGTACCAACGACAAGTGGTGAGTAGCTAGATTGACAGACTGATTGAGGGATAGATCCTCAGCTCAATGTCTCAGCTCTCTTCCATCCCCTTTCTCAGCATGGTATCTCCCAGCATCGTGACAATGCCAAACAAACAGTTGCACCCTGGGACATGCTGTCTCCCTGGGATGGATACTGGCTGCAGCCTGTTTTCTTGGGCTTCTGAACACATTGTTGACCTAGCTCCACATTTTAAAAAAATCTCACTTCCTTTCCCCCCTCTCCCCTTCTCACTTCCTTGCCCCCTTCACCTCTTCCCGCACTTCTGGGACACTCAAAGATGTTCAAACCCAGCCTCCAGCCACCAAGGGTGGTTCCTTACAGAAAGGAAAACACCCAAGAAAGAGCAAGAGCCATGTGTGGGAGAGCATTTCTCTTTGGCAGCCTGGGTGTTAATTAATGGTTCTGAGTGGGAGGGTCTGGGTGCCAGCTCTGTGTCTGTGACTTTCATCTGCAGCCCATTCAGTTTGTAGCAAGCTGTCACTTTTTTCTGTCGCCCAACGTTTCACTCCAGATATATTCATTTTTTCACTGGATTCATAAATCTTCCTGGAAAGGAGGGAGTTGCTGGGGGGAAGAGAGGGAGGGAAAGGACACTTCGCAATTTGTCTCTTTTAATGAAGTGTAAATTGAATGTGAAATATTTCTTCTCATTCCTACTCTATTCCTCCCCTTAGCCATGCCACTCTTAGGGCACTGCTGGGAGGAAGCTCACTGTTGGCATCCTCAAAGGCAGGACATGGACCTTGCAGTGCTGAAGCTCCAGATGGCACCAACAGGGCATTTCTAGCATGCAAAGGCTAGCACTGCTGGAATCCCAGCTCACTGAGACTGAGTATCAGACAATAAGTAAGTCCAGGAGTCACAGTCACTGGCTCAGGGGTAGTGATGTGGAGCAGACAGCTTCAGTTTCCCTGAATGGCTCTTAAATCAGTGTGGGGCTGGAATGACCCAGCTTGAGTGCAAGCTGGGTGGGCATAAGGACCTAGCTACCTCTGCTGCTTCTCCCTGCTGCCAGGCTGTGGTGTGATATGGGTAGAGCTGCCCCATAACCAGAGTCCTGGCACCCAACTGTGGTGCAGCATGGCCAGAGCCACTGCTCTGTGGGTCAGATCCAAAGGCTCAGTGGGCTGGATCTGGCTCATAGGTAGCCAACCCCTGTCTTAAACAGTTGGCAGCTTTCTATTTCCTGTGTGGCTTGAATCAATGGGAATCAGAGTAGATAGACTATCAGGGCACAGGCATCTGGGCTGGGTCACCCTGCTGCAGGGAGGACAATCCTTTTGAGTGGTGAGAATTCACAGGCAAGGGTGAAGTTGGGTCATCATTTTGATGGCATAAATGGGCACTGCTGCAGGGAAGGCCACATGGATGGAAAGAAAGGCCTTGTCTGCTGATCGGCACTGATGGGCAGCACTATGAGGAGATCCACTGTGTGAGGTTTGCCAGCCTAGAGGACCCTGTTTTCACGAAGCTCCCAGAGCTGAAAGCCAGGTTGCTCTGGTGCAGTTCGGTGGCAGCTGAAGGGAAGCTCACACAAGGGGAGCAAAGGTCAGCTCTGCTCTATAGGCAGCGCAAGCAATCACCCATGGCATTTAGACTGGCTGCCAGGGGTAGACATTCTCCATTTGGTCTAGGCTAGAACATCCCTCATGTTAGCGATAGGGAAGCCCCAGCTGGCATTGGGTGGGCCCCTCACCCCAATGGGCATAGAAGTGGTGCCGTGAGCCCCACAGGACAGCAACACTGAAAGGGAGGATGTAACACAGAAGGAAGAGACTTGCCTGGACTCTGTGTCATGCTGAGTGACAAGCCCCTAGGATCCTGCTGAGGTGCTGTGGAGCAGAAAGAGATGAGTGTCACCACCTCAGCATCCTCTGCTCCTGAGGGGCTGGGGAATGTCACTCGAATGATTCACGAGCCACAGACACCCTATCAGTGGCACCTAATTAGACTCAGTGAGATTTGCCAGTGGAGCCAGAGGGGGAAAGCGAGCAGAACTGATCAGGGATGTTTCACGTGTTTCTGTGTGAAAAAATGTCAACCTGTCCAAGCTGGAGTGGTTTGTGGGGAAGGCCTGGTTTCAGTGCACTGCCCAACTCAAGAAGCTGTTATGAAGTATGAAAAAAAAATGTCAAAAGCAGGTTTTAAATGGTCCCAGCATCCCATTCCAGACACTTCCAGAATGACAGGTTTTGATTTCAAACAACTTTTTATTTTTCAAAATCACTTCAATTTACACTCAAAAGGTTTGCTAAAGGCAAAGAAATGAGATCTTTCTACTGACCCAAATCAAGCTGTTCTGCAATGAATCAGTTCACAAAGATATTCGAGATTTCAATTCTTTGTCCTGAATCAGAACAGGAAAATATGTTGCCACCTCAGCTCTTCTGGGGGGATGGCTCCTACCTGGCCTGGCTGAGTGCTGACAAGCTCATTGACCCATTCCACTCCAAAACACAGCACCATGTATCTCAAAGGAGCTCACTCCTCTGCCATGGAAGAGGATGTAAGCCACATCCTCAGTACAGGGGGGCCTCACAGCCCCCTTCATAGCACCTTGGGGTAAGGCTGTGATCTCAGGATGGGAGGAGTGCAAACAGATCATGGTGAACTCAGCAGTGAGCACCCACTCCTGCCCAGGCCCTTTCCCTTGACTGGAAGGATCAAAGAGATCACAACTTGAGCACCAAACCCCTTCACCCTTCAGAGCCCTGTAGTCACTTTTTGATCTGCTCAGGATCTCCCCTGGCAGTATCATTGGTGCCCACATGGATGAGCAGCATGTGGTAGTAGTCAGAAGGTTGGATGGGTCTTGGTAATCCCTCTGTGACATCTCAGATCCAGACTCTGGACAAGCAGCAGACCTCACGAGACAGTAGGTCAGGTCAGCAGATGGCTCCCTCTGTCCCCCACACAAGGGATTCTCCAACCATCACCACCTGTCACTACTTCTTGGTGACAGTAGTCTCGATTCCCTAGGAAGGGCTGAATTTCTTTTTTGCACTAGAAGCAGGCTGTCAAGCTCTTTATGCTGAGAGATGAGTCCAGCATTTCCTTCCTACATGTACAGCTCTCCCTCTTTGGACACAGATCTATTTTCCTAAGCATTTGCCAGTAAATCCATGGACTAGCTTGCTAATTAAACTTTAATTGAAATTGCGTCCTTGAAGAAATGCAGCGCTCAATGTCCATCTTTTCCTTCTCCCCAAATGATCGGAGCAATGGGACACTACAGACAGCTGCAAACCATCTGCATAAATCAAAGAAATGGAATATTTGTGCCTTGGTTATATTTGAGGGAATTGGGTTGTAAATGAAGCTGAATGACTAATGACTGTTGGGTCCACTAGTTATGGTTATACAGACTGCAGATGGACTGAAGGCAAGTGCCTAGGAGATCCTGAAATGGGGCCACTGTGACATCAGAGATAAAGCACTCCATCCCTACCCTACCTCTACTGTCTAATTGGACCTTTGAGTGAGGGTGGGGCTTGTTGTGAGACTTAGGCTTCCTTGCAACAGGTAGCTCAGAGTTAAAGCACTCAGATCATTCGTTTTGAACTACCTTGGCTTGAGCCACCACACTGCAAACACTGCATGAGCTACACAGGCCTGTAGCACTCAGAGTTCATCCCCCACCCAGGACACAGCAGGTGTGGGCTCTAGCTTATGCAGAACTTTAGGAGAGCTGTGGGTATAGACAAGAGTTGGGGACAAAACTCAAGTTACAGTTCAACTTAATAAAGCAGGGAAGACAAACCCGGAGACTGGTGAGCCTGAGGAAGCCAGGCAATTATTGCTGGCTACTAATAATTAGCAGGGGCAGATCCAGAGGGGGAGCAGTGGTACAACTTCAGCCCCCCACCCTGGCACTTTTGGATTGGATCCAGCCCAGGAGCCTCTGGGGACTTTTTTTAAGTCCCCAAAGCATGTAAGAATCTCTCTCATAGAATCAGAGAAAATGAGGGTTGGAAGGAACCTCGGGAGATCATCTAGTCCAACCCCCTGCTCAAAGCACAACCATCTCCAACATCACCCCAGCCAAGGCTTTGTCCAGCTGGGTCTTAAAAACCTCCAAGGATGGAGATTCCACAACCTCTCTAAGTAGTTTGTTCCAGTGCTTTACTGCCCTCCTCATAAGAAAGTTTTTCCTAGTATCTAACCTAAACTTCCCTTGCTGCAATTTGAGACCATTGCTCCTTGATCTGTCATCTGTCACCACTGACAACAGTCTAGCTCCATCCTCTTTGGAACCACCCTTCAGGTAGTTAAAGGCTGCTATTAAATTCCCCCTCAGTCTTCTCTTCTCCAAAATAAGTAAGCCCAGTTCCCCCAGCCTCTTCTTGTAAGTCATGTGCCCCAGCCCCCAAACCATTTCCATGGCCTGCCACTAGACTCTATCCTATATGGCCACATCCCTTAGATGCCAACTTTTATTTTTCCCCAGCAGTGGGGGGCCTAAAATGATGGACATGTGCAAAGTTTTATGCATTGCAGGTGATATCCCTCTTCCCAAGGGAGGTCAGTGTCCTCAGGCCCCAAGGTACTCAGCACCTCTGCCACATCCTTTCTGTAGCAGGGCCCAAAAGTGGACACATTACCCCAGGTGTGGTCTCACCAGTGCCAGATAGAAGGGAATAATCACTTCCCTCAATCTGCTGGTAATGCTCCTACTAATCCAGCCCAGTATGCCCTTAACCTTCTTTGCAACAAGGAGACACTGTTGCCTCATACTCAACTGAGTGTCTACTGTATTCCCCAGGTAAGTGACCCAGTGACCAAGGAGTCATGGAACAGAGGCTGCAAACAGGGTAAGCAGTTTACAAGCAGTTTGCTGGGAGCAAGAGGAGGAAGGGGAAGAAAAGCCAGGCACCAGGCTCCAGGGAAGGTAAGTGATCCTGTGCCTTTGGTTTGCTGAGCGTTTGTTTGGTGGGCGGTGTGTGTTGGGGCATGTGCTCTGAGAAGCTGGGAGTGTTGCTGGCTGAGTGGCTGCTGATTGCTGAATGATTGCCGTCTTGGCCTGACAGAAGCCCTAACGAGGGGGCAGAGCCAGTCCAGGCACAGCAGGGTATAAATAGGAGACTTCCTGGGCAGCCAAGGAGCCAGCAAACAGGGTAAGCATTTCACAGGCAGTTAGCAGGACAGTTTGTGGGTCAGTTTGCCCCCCTCACCCTTTAGCCTTTCAGCTTAGTGCGAGGAAGCCAGTAATGCCAACTGTCATGAAAACATTGTGAGACTTGGGATTTCCAAATCAAAATAACTCTGATTCATGACCTCTAGATAGAACCTCAGATCTCTGGATTTTCCCAGTTGGTAAGTCTGTAGCAGAGAAGGGGCAAGGGGACTGAGGCCCCCACAATGAGGGAGTGGAGCAGGAGCAGGGGCTGGGGTGAATGGGGCCCTGGGGCCAGGGCAAGTTGTCCAGAGGCATGGGGGGGGGGGTGCACCCCCAGGAAGAAGCAGGCTACCAGGGCAGGCTCGGGGCTCTGCGCCCTGCTGCCTTTGACCTGGGAGCTCAGCTGTACCATGCTACTCTGCTTCCTGTCACTGGGTGAGCAGGGGATACACTGCATGGCCAGCACACCATGCGTCCCCTACCCACCTGGTGGGCAGCAATGGTGTTATGTGGCTGAGCTCCCAGGGCAAAGGCAGCAGGGCAGAGACCCAGCCCACAGTGGGCAGCCTGACTCTACTCTGTGGGGGGCACGTGCCCCCCCCATGCCTCCCCCAAGGGTGCACATACCTGTGGGGAGCTGTGCCCCCATTCACCCCAGCCCCTGTTCCTGCTCCACTTCCTCCCTCACCACAGGGGCCTTGATCTCCCCCCTCCTTCTTCCTGAGAGTTTGCAACATTTTAGAGATAAGATGCTCTGCACCAGGGGCCATATGCGATGTCTCTGTACTCCACTGATCAAAGGGGAATTAAAAATGAGAATGATGGTAAAACAATTAAGAAATCATTACCTGCCTCAGAGAAACTGTGATTTTTAGAGGCGTCTTGCCTGGAAGAGGATCTTACTCTACCCCACTGAGGACCTATCTACGTGTGCTATTAATGTGCCTAATTTTTTTACACAGAAAATTCAGGTGCATTAAACTGCTCCTGGACATTCATCCAAATATGTGCCCATTGGAGGCAAATTTGCTTCCAATGGGAGCAGTTCAGTACAGAGCTGCTCCTGCCCTGCTCTGTTCCCTGAAGCAGCCAAGGAGAGCTCCAGGATCTAAGCAGCAGCAGCTCAAAATTCAACTTATAGAATCATATACAATTAGGGCTGGAAGGGACCTCAAGAGGTCATCTAGTCCAAACCCCTGCTCAAAGCAGGACCATCCCCAATTAAATCATCCCAGCCAAAGCTTTGTCTAGCTGAGTCTTAAAAAACTCCAAGGAGTTTTGGAGGCTGGTCCCAATCTCTGCAGGGTAGAGGGAGCGGTCTCAGCTCTGGAGGCAGCTGCCTCCCAGCTGTGTAGAGATTGGGATTGGTGCTATTCTCTGCATGGGGGGTGGGGGGGGAAAAAAAAAAAAAAAAAAAAAAAAAGAGCTGCCCTGGCTCTGAGGACATCTGCCTTCCAGGCATGTGGCGATCAGGACTAGTTCTAACTGCCATTGGTGGAGTAGGACAGGACAGGACAGGCCTCACCAGGGTGAGAAGAATCAAGACTACTGTCACCAAGAAGAAGCGATGGGTAGTGGTGGTTCATAGATTTCATAGACATTAGGGCTGGAAGGGACCTCGAAGATCGAGTCCAGCCCCCCGCCCGAAGGGCAGGAAGTCAGCTGAGGTCATAGGATCCCAGCAAGATAAGCATCCAAATTTCTCTTGAAGGTGTTCAATGTAGGTGCTTGAACCACCTCCATTGGCAGGCTATTCCAGACCTTGAAGGCTCGGACAGTAAAGAAATTCTTCCTTATGTCCAGCCTGAAAACAGTCTTGCAGTAGTTTATAACCATTCGACCTAGTTGTCATCCCTTGGGGCGCTCTGGTGAACAAACGTTCCCCTAGATACTGGTGGTCACCCCAATGAACTTATAGGTGGCCATCAGATCACCCCTGAGCCTGTGCTTTTCCAGGCTAAAGAGCCGCATAGTCTCAGCCTATCATCGTAAGGTCTGTTTTCCTGACCTCTGATCATGCACATGGCTCTCCTCTGCACTCTCTCAAGCTTCTCCACATCCTTTTTGAATTGTGGGGCCCAAAACTGGATGCAGTACTCCAGCTGCAGCCTCACCAAGGCCGAGTACAACAGGAGAATGACGTCCCGGGATTTGCTTGAGAAGCATCTATGGATGCAAGCCAGCGTTTTGGTAGCTTTACTAGCTGCAGCATAGCATTGAAGGCTCATGTTCATCTTGCGGTCAATGATGACCCCCAAGTCTCTTTCTTCTGTAGTGCTAGCCAGTGTAGCACTGCCGAGCCTATAAGGATGCTGCAGGTTTTTCCTCCCAAGGTGGAGAACCTTGCATTTTTCAGAGTTAAACACCATCAGGTTCTCGTCCGCCCATTTCCTGAGCCTGTCCAGGTCAGCCTGGATTGCCCTCCTGTCTTCAGGTGTGGATGCTTTGCCCCAAAGTTTGGGGTCATCAGCAAACTTGGCCAGTCCACTTCTGACTCCATTATCCACATCATTAATGAAGATGTTGAACAGTATGGGTCCAAGGACAGAGCCTTGGGAGACCCCACTGGTCACAGGGCACCATGACGATTGACTTCCGTCAATTACCAACCTCTGGGTCTGACCACGGACCCAATTTCCCACCCCACCATGGTTGGAGAATCCCGTCTGTGGGGGGGGGGGGGGGGGGCAGAGGGAGCCATCTGCCAACCTGACCGGCAGTCTCAGGAGGTCTACTGCTTGTCTGTAGTCTGGATTTGAGATGTCACAGAGGAATTACCAAGACTCATCTGGCCCTCTGACTACTCCCTCATGCTGCTCATCCATGTGGGCACCAATGATATTTCCAGGGGAGATCCTGAGCAGATCAAAACTGACTACAGGGCTCTGGGTGCAAGGGTAAAGAGGTTTGATGCTCAGGTTGTGATCTCTTTGATCCTTCTGGTCAAGGGAAAGGGTCTGGGCAGTAGGGCTATTCAAAATTTCACCAGCTGTTTCATGTCAATGCTATTTTGACTTGTTTTGAGCTTGAAACAGTGAAATTTAAATGAAATGAAGGACTTCAAAACAGCCTCAAAACGAAATGAGGGCAGTCAAAATGTTTTGAAAGTTTTGAAATATTCTGAGTTTAAAAGCTGAACCTGGGCTTGCTTTCAAGAAAACAGAAAGTAAGGAGAGAGGGGGGGGGAAAAGAGGGGGGGGGAAGG
The DNA here is from genome assembly GCF_030867095.1 of Alligator mississippiensis. Taxonomy (NCBI): domain Eukaryota; kingdom Metazoa; phylum Chordata; order Crocodylia; family Alligatoridae; genus Alligator; species Alligator mississippiensis. The sequence continues at coordinate 26,923,716 of NC_081833.1, forward strand.
ACTGCTCTGGTATTGGCTGTGACTGTTTGGCTGCCTGAGATGCTGCTGGTGCTACTGTGCTGCTTATTAAGTTATTACCTGTTGTCACTTAAAAAGTGGTACACTGCACTGAGGCTGTAGGGGAGGAGGAGACCTCACTGGGGTACACTATCGTGTCATGAAGAAGCTCCAGCACCAGTGAGGGCATGCCTTAACACCCTCACACCTGTGGGGGTGTTATATCCAGGGTGCAAAAATATCCAGCACACCTACTGGCTGAGAAGTGGCCCTCTCAACAGCACAGAAGCAGAAAGGGATCTTGGAGTCATAGCGGACTCCAAGATAAACAAGAGTCGTCAGTGTGACGAAATCCTCAGCAAAGCTAACCGCACTTTATCATGCATCAGCAGATGCATGACAAATAGAACCAAAGAGGTGATACTTCCCTTCTATGCGGTACTGGTCAGACCGCAGTTGGAGTACTGCGTCCAGTTTTGAGCACAGTACTTCAAGAAGGATGTTCATAGATTTGAGAGGGTCCAGAGAAGGGCCACTCGTATGGTTAGGGGCTTACAGGACAAGCCCTATGAGAAGAGACTGAGGGACCTGGACCTCTTCAGCCTCTGCAAGAGAAGCTGAAAGGTGATCTTGTGGCTGTCTACAAATTCATTAGGGGAATGCAGCAAGGGATCGGAGATGCTCTGTTCACCAGTGCACCTCTTGGGGTAACAAGAAACAATGGTCATAAACTGACAAAGAGCAGATTTAAGCTAGATGTCAGGAAAAACTTATTCATGGTAAGGGTGGCCAAAATTTGGAATGGGCTTCCAAGGGAGGTGGTGCTCTCCCCTACCTTGGGGGTCTTTAAGAGAAGGCTGGATAGGCATCTGGCTGGGGTCATCTGACCCCAGCACTCTTTCCTGCCTAGGCAGGGGGTCAGACTTGATGATCTGTTGAGGTCCCTCCCAACCCTTGCATCTATGAAACTGTAAAGTCCTGCACTTAGGATGGAACAATCCCATGCACCAGTCCAACCTGGGGGTTGACTGGCTGGGCAGCAGCTCTTCAGAAAAGGACCTGGGGGTTACAACTGGATTGCCTGTGTCCTGCAGTATTGCCCTCCCAGCAGATGTCAAGGTGACTGAAGTCCCCCATGAGAATTGTGACTTGTGATTGGGAAACTTCTGCTAGTTTTTTAAAGAGAGCCTCATCCATCACCTCCTCCTGGTCTGGTGGTCTATAGCAGACACCCACTACAACATCATCCTTGTTGCTCTCCTCTGTAACCTTAACCCAGAGACTTTCAACAGGCCTATCTCCAGTTTCATACTGGAGCTCTGAGCAATCATACAGCTCTTTTACATTAAGTACAACTCCTCCTCCTCCTCTTCTTCCCTGCCTGTCCTTCCTGAACAGTTTATAGCCATCCATAACAGTGCTTTAGCCATGCGAACTATCCCACCAAGTCTCTGTTATTCCAGTCACATCATAGTTCTTGATTGTGCAAGGACTTCCAGTTCTTCCTGCTGTTTCCCAATCTCCATGCATTTGTGTATAGGCACCTGAAGTAACTAGTCGATTGCCCTGATTTCTCAGGAAGTATGAGAGCACCTCCTCTGTCCCCTCCTACTTGCTCTTCCTTCAAGTCTCCCGCTTCCCCACTTATCTCAGGGCTTTGGACTCCATCCCCTGGTGAACCTAGTCTAAAGGCCGCACACCTGTTCCTGGGGAAACCGCCTGTCTTCTCGCCTGCCATGCCTTGCTGTTAATTGTTTAATTGATGTTAATTAGCAGGAGGCTGCCCTTGTACTGCCCCAATGCCAGGGGGCACTATCCTCAGCTCCATTTCCTCCCCTACACCACAGCCCACGCCTCACCGATGGAATAGACGTTATGTCCTAGCTTTATTATAATCTGGCCCTTTTTGTCATCTCTGGGCCCCACCTCTTTTGATACATGCCCTCTGCGACGCTAGGGTTCTCCCCAGCCCTACCTCACTGTGTGCCCTCTTCTCTGGGGCTCCTCAGTAATGCTGCCTCCTTTTCTGGGGCTCACCACGTCTGCACTGGGGCTTCTCAACAACACCCCCTTCTCTGGGCCTTCTCAGTAAGGCCACCCCCTCCCCAGCAGCTGGGGTCTGTGCACTCCAAGTGCTGCACCCTTGTTGTCACTGGGGTTCCCACACTGTTATGGGTTCCCTACAAGGCCTCCTCCAACCCCTAATAGCCTCACCCAAACCACCGGTTACAAACAGCAACACAAACACAAGCCCTCCGGCTATAACCTAAATGGAAGCTGCTTGGCCATAACAACATTCAAGCCTACCTGGGGATTCTTCATCTCACAGCCGTGTCAGATGCTGCTCCTTCATTAGACGTCTCCTCTCTTCCATGGCAGAGAGCTCCTTCCTTCTGGGCTGCTGGCAGGGAACTGCCTCTGGCCCCAGCCCCTAGGGTTTATAAGGGAGCCAGGCCCTGCCCCTTCTGGTCAGCTGACCTCCTCTGGTTGTCCTGGCAACCAACAGCTGGGCTTGTCCCTCACTGCTAGGGCTCCTTCCCTAGCAGTTTTTTCCTCTTTAGGAGCAGGGCACCTAGGTGCTCTGCGACAGGCGGATATTTGGCACCTAAGCCAGGTACGTAGCATCATCTCTGCTTCAGATGTAGGAAACCAAGCCAGAGCATGGTGAAAGAACTTGTCTGAGGATGCAAAGAAGACCAAGGGCAGATCTGGGAATGGAACCCAAGAGTCCTGACTCCCATCCTGAGCTGCATATTTCTGCTGTGACCAAATCCAGCAATGTCCAGCTTAAGCCAGGGAATGAAAAGAAGCACCATACTTAGCTTAACTCCATGTCTGATTGATATGTTTAATTTTAGCTGGGAGGACAGGGCTGCAGTGCCCTGGTCAGGATTCTGGTGTGATGCCTTTCAGGAGATGGAGAGCACCCACACATGCACAGCAGCCCCTAGCACAGCACTGATGTACAGGAACCAGAACTGATTCTGACAGAGTGGGGACCCCTACTGAGGCTTCATCACTACTCTTGCAGCACAGGGTCCCTAGCACAGCACATGGTTATCACTTCAGTGTTGACTTCCGACACATGCCATCTCTGAGGGCATGGGGCATTTGCACCATGACTAATAGTGGACTAATTCAGCCTCAACTGATACTGGAGGTGAAGCTCCCTTTGCCCCAGCAGAGTCTCTGACTCCAATATAAGGGGGTTCTGTGGGCATGAGATTGATCCCCCATCTATCAGATTTACACTCCAGCAGTAACTCCTCAGAGTGAGAGCAGAATCAGGCCAACGGGACACTAATTCCTGGCACTGAGCGGATCCCGAGTAACAACAATAATCATGATTAATAGTAGCTCCCTAAATCTCCCTTTCCATGCAGAGACGGCTGGGAGAGCTGGGGAGGGTGGGAGGCTCTCTCCTCCCAAGCTGCCGAGAAGGTTATCACAGATGCCACTCAGACATTTTTAATGGCCAGTGCCTGTAAATTGGCAAGGAGGCCTGCTGAATGGATAACCTTGCTGCTTGGTACATTCCAGCCATTTCTCTTCTTCCATCAAGCGTTCATTTTAAGAAACATTTCACTAAATACCTGGCTGACATGAACATGCAGGGAGATTTATGCCCCTGGCATCTACGCGAGTCTTGTGCCAGTAGGTGGCACAGGTGACTGTAAAATGACACAGACCTCTTAAAAATGACACAGGGCCAGCCCCTAGGCAATTTGGGACTCACCATGGGGGAGTCCTCATCTACACCTTCATGTTTCAGGGCACATAGAGCTGGGATCAGGAAGAAATACTCACCTGCTGCCACATGGTATGACATTGTGCACCAGCACCCATCATCAGTCATTGGGAAGGAACAAACCCAAAACTCTGAGTATTAAAATAGACAGTGTCCTACCACTTGAAGGAAGTAGCCCCGGACAGAGGGAGGCATATAACATCCATTTACCTATTTATGACACTTATAGTCCAATGGGGAAGCTGAGACGTGAGGTGGGTGTAGAATATCCGGGGATGGCATGAACACATGGAAAAGCAGGAGCCAAAGTAATGGGAACACAGCTGATGCATGAGGGGCAGCTTTTCCTGCTTTCCCATCCCAGCTATTGAATGCTGTTGCCTTAGTGCAGTCTCCAGGGTCAGTTGAAAAGTTCCTATCAATGTTTTCAACTTTTTTTTAAAATGCAAAATGGGTCTTTGATTAAATGGAAACTTTCTCACATAGGCACCCACACAAAGGAAAACCTTTCTCCTTTGAACATTTTTGGCTCTTGACAATAAAACCTGAAGCATTTCAGGATCTGACTGCTGACAACTAAACATTTGGACTGGAAACCAAACAAAAAAAATCAAAAACTTCGAAGGAAAATAATTCCCAGGTCATTTCTTACAATTGCCCAGTTTATCTCATTGTACAAGTGCAATGTCTTGAGTGATGAGATAAATCCTGTTCCCACAACTCATTTTGTGGTCCAGTTCTCTTCAACGCTGTATCATGGACTTGTTCCCTTGTAAACATTAATGCCACAATGGTGTGGGCAATTAGCGGTTCTTTTTCCTGGGCAAACCTTTTCTCTGGCCCTTGAACTCTTCTTACCTCCAGTTTCTCTTTGTGGCTCAAACACCACTTCATCATATTCCTACTTCTAAAAAAATGGCCTGACTTCTCTATTCTTGCCAGCCTCCCCCTCATCTCGAGTCTGCCTGCCATGTGAATTCTTAGGTGTTCATGCCGTCACAGTGAGGTTATTTTCCTATGAATCATCACCTATTGGATATTCTGAGAGAGTATCCCAACGGGAGCTGTGGGTACTCAGTGCCTCTGAAATCAGGTCATGAATAGCTGAGAAAGCAAGTTCTTTCCCTGAGCTATCCCCATATCAGAACTGGGGTAGACTGGCAGAGTAGTACAGGAAAAACAGTAATAGTTTAAATGCCAATGTAAACCAGTCTTCAGCAAATGGTGGGGTCTCAGGCTGGCACCTGCTTCAGCATGACATCCATTTTGAAGCAAAAGGAGAACTAATGCTCTCTCCCATCCACAAAGCAGGGGCCCTGATGGTTAGAGCAGAGCTGGGAAAAGCAGCATCAGGGCCAAAGTGCTTTTCATACACGACATATCCTGGCTGAGCCAGCTCTGGGTGCTTTGCTGAGGCATATGAATCAGGGAGCAGAACTGTGGGAAGAGCTTTCAGATGGCTTTCAGTGTTCTGGTTCACCCAGCAAGTCACTGATCAGACAGCACTTGAGAACTTGGAGATGTGACCTTCCCTGCACTGATGCCCACTGCTTCCACCCCAGGAAATTGAGACAGAAGTGGTGGGGGGAGGGTGTGCGAGACAGTGCTTAGTCACAGTGGCAATGCGTAGGGGGTGCACGGAGGTGCACATGCACCCCCTGAGAATGCCGGTGTTCCCCCTGACCAGCTACACTCGCTGCTCAGGTGATGGGCAGGGGCGGCAGGTGAGAGCGCCAGTGCCCCCCCTGCGAGCGCCGGTCAGGGAGTGGGAGTGCCATGGCCACTTTGTGATCAGACACAGGGGGACCCCCTTTCCCCCCCCTCCCCCCGTCAGTGAGATTGGCCGTGAGGGGACTCCCCCTCGGTCACTGACTGGTCGCTGGGTGGGGCATGTGCCCCCCCCCCCCCCCCCCCCGATTAAAGTGGCACCAGTTGCCCATGCTCTGTCACTCTCAGATGGTCCGGCTGCCTGGAGGGAACAATGTTCCCCTAAGACCTAGGGCAGAGTAGAGAACGCAAAGATGGCTGATGTGGTTCTTGCTAATGGATGTTTTGCAATCTGGCCTCACAGAGCTAATGGATAGATTCTCGAAATGAGTCCAAGGCCAGAAACCCAGCCCTCATACTGATCTCTGAGTGTGGAAATCCTGCAAGAGATTCAGAGCCCAATCCTAGCAGGTGCTGAGTGCCAACAGCCAATGAGAGTGCCCTAGCCAATGAGAATCCTGTAGTGACACGTCCACCAGGTGGAGGAGCTCCTTGACTGAGAAGCTCCACACTTTTGGTGGGCCTTATGGCCTTCAGCAGCATGAAGCGCTGGGCATATAACAGGAGAAAAGCATAGCCCTCCCAACAACCACTGCATTTGCAGCCTGTGAGGCTTGGTTGTGCTCAGGCCTGAGTGGAAACGAAGGACCTATGCCTAGAAAATGGCATTTAGTTGCAGTCCTGAGCAAAGGGCAATGCCTGGAGCCCCCTGAGTGCCAGCCTTCAAATGGCCTATTCATCTTCTTGTCCTTTGTCAGATAATTTATATCTCCAGGGATGCTTGAAGGGACATTCTGTGGTTCATGTTGCCACTGGCCGTTGTGTGGTGCATGCTAAGGAGGGGGACCATCTCCTTGTGCCAGTGCTGCTGGGTACCCACGCATCTGCACTCATCAGGCCCACAAGGGGCATTCTACAACCCCTCTTGCTAAAGGCCTCACTGCCTCCAGTCACTCCCACTTCACAGCTCTAAGATGGAGTGGGGGAACAGTGGCCAAGCTATCATACATAGGCATTGTAGGGAGCATTAGATTTGCTTTGCAGGATGGAGCTAAGGAATAGCTCTTGGGACAGTGGGAGAACTGTGCTGTATAAGGGGAAGTTCAGCTCTCGCATAGCTGGGTGGAAGGATTTTGTGGTAAATAATTCCCATTGGACTTCAGCAGGAGAGTGGAGTTAACACCCTTGCTCTCCTGGGAAATGACAAGGGAGTGGCAAGGGGCACTGACTTAGTCTTATGTCTCCTTTGAAAAATAACCCCTCCTTGAAGCACACCAGGGTGTCTCCTTCCATAATATACTGTGAGGGACCACGTTCCTATCCTGCAAACATTCATGATAGCAGAAAACTTTCTAGCCCCTAACCAGGAAGTCTAAAAAATTTTCACACCACAGGAAAAAAGGTTCAGTGGGCATGTTTTGTTCCAGTTTTGATGGTTTAAGAGTCTTAGTTTCAATAAGCTTGAATTCTGAAATGGATTTTTTTCATGTTGACAGTTTCAGAACTTTCTGACTGGTGAGCCCCAGGTTTGACTGTCCCATGCACACAGGCCAGGTCTAGTAAAGGAGCCTTTTGCAATGAATAAATTTTTACTAGAAAAATTCCAACTGGCTTTATTCAAAATAGGCTGAGAAAAGAGAATGTCCCCCACTGGGTGCCCCAGTCTGCTTCCTGCAGCACAGACCTCCTCCTCCCCTTATAGCATCACTGGAAACTAAGACAAGCATTGACGCAGAAGAGGGAACACCTCCATACTGAGCAAGCCAAAGCGCTCCCTGCAGAACCAGGACCGGGCAGCGCACTCAGTCCTCTTTTGCTAACAAGGACACCCCTTTTGAGTCACCTACCATGCTTTCTACAGAATCTGGCTTTTCCTAACACCCAAGTATAAAACAAAAGTGAGCCCTACTTAGCTTGTGAGGTAAAATTTTTTTCTTAATTTCATGTCTTGGGCCAAATCAGCCAAATCAGTTCTGAATTATATCAACTGATCAGAGCTCAATCATTCAAGTCTGTGTGGTGCCACCACCCGCAAGTATCCTCCCTCCCAGAATCTTCAACCTGAGGCTTCACATGCTCCCAAATCTGGGGCAGGCATCCTACATGCAAATCCCAAGCCCAGAGGGCTTGGAGTTCAGGTGCCTCCTAGTGTCACTTGCCCCTAGGCAAAAAGCCAAAGAAGCAAGCTAGAGGGAAAACCTGAGAGCAATCCCCTATCACCATACATTGTGTAGTTGGGATCTTCCCATTGGGAGGCATTTGTAGACTGCATGCAAGGGACAGGTCTTCATCCTCAACTACACTAAGTCATTCAAGAAGCCCCAACCCAGGGAAGTATAACTATAAGCATGACTGCAAGGGAGAAAGAAAGAATTCATCAGTGGCCCCTTTGCAATCTTCCCCTGAGCCCAGGGCTCAACATCAAAGCACATTTAGGGTGCGGGGGACCCTCTTCCAGCAGGCCCCAGTGGCTTCAATTCTTCCTTTGTCTTTCTTCCGAAGAGAAAAATTGTTTATTCAGCTCTGTGCTCCAAAGGAAAGAATAAAGAGGCTGCAGCCATGGCTAACCCCTCCTCTCCTCCTCCCTCCATTCCACTGGAGAGAGGTTGAGGCTCCAGAACAAAAATACCATAGATCAAAGTAAGTGTGCTCAGGAGAAAAGGAGGTGGCAGATGAGATGTGCATGCAAAACACTCTCCGTTCTCTAATGCAAAGCAGTAAAGGGAGCAAAGGGTCACAGAGCCCCTGCCAAGTGGTCAGGACCTGCAGAGATCAGAGCAGTGATGGCACAGGTGACTGCACAGTGGGCAGGAAAGCTGGTTTACTTAGGACTAGGGCAGCCTGAAAGAAAGACGTTCAGTAGTACAGAGTATCTCCAGGGACACACATGCATATACATAGGGCTCCCTGAAACCAGCATACATCTGAGGCCCTTTCTACCCCAGTCTTAAGGAGGCCAGTATAGCTAAAGCAAAAGAGCCCTCATTGTGTGGATGCTGTTGCCCCAGCAGGAGATGCTTTCTGTGGTAGCGTTGTCCTGAGATGAGAAGGGGAATAAGCTATCCTTATATAAATCACCTTCCTAGCCATACAGTTGTAGTGATAGTGAGGGGTAGCAGCCTAGTTACAGCAGCTTAGGTTGTGATTTGTTTTCTTAGATTGATCCAAAACCAGTGTGTAGAGCACATCTGGGGATACCAGGTAATGGAAGAAGGCTGAATGCATTCCCCTGTAGCATGGGACATGCTGGGAGTATTTTACCTACCACCTGTCTGTTGTAACTTCTTGAGGAACCCAGTCCCTCCCTGATGTAAATCCTTGCGCTTCAGTCAAGTTATCCTAGCAGTGAATTTGGCCCACTACGCTGAGAGGGGTCCCCACAAAGGCCTCAAGAAGGGGCAACTCTGCTCAGCAACTCCTAACCACTTCTGTGAGGGAATGGCTGGAGAAGCCAACCTAGCTGTTCCTGGTAGGACCAGTGCTAGACAACAGGAAAGGGAATAGTTATCATTGGGCATGTCTACATGTGCATTTGCTGCAGCACCAGTTTACTCGTGAGTAAATTACTCAGGAGTAATTGGTGCTGAGGAAGGGTCTACACGTACAGGGAAGCAGGAGTAGATTTGCTGCCAATCTGCTCCCACTTCCCCGGACCTTGCAATGGGCCCCTGCTGTCACTGTGGGGAGCTCCAGGCAGCAGCCCATGACCCTCTTCAAAAGGCAGCCCCACTCTCCACTCTGACCAGCCACTTCCCTGGCCAGGAGCAGCATGCACAACACAGGGGCAACACGCGGCAGCGCTCTCCTCACCACCTCTGCCCCCTGTAGCATAGCTGCCCCTGCCCCTGCCCCTGGCAGTGACGACCAGCTCCCCATGCTCCTGCTAGCCAGTTTTGGCCCTGCTGGCCCGCCATGCTGACCACCGTGTGGGTTACGGTTGTCTGGCTCCTCCCAGCTCCCCCACACACAGTGACTGCCTGCCCACCTGCCACATGCCATCTCAGGGCTACTGCTGTCACTCACCTGCCACCTCCACCCTCTCCTCCTGGCCAGACCCTGCCAGGGACACCAACAATGGGCTCCAGGATGCCATTGCCAGAGCCACAGTCACCCTCCTGGGCCTTCAGCCCCACTACCTCTGGGCCCACCAGGCCAGCCAGGACAGGTGGCATTGCATTGTCCAGCACACTGGGGATGATAAGCAGTGGCTGGAGGCCTTCTGCATGACCCACACCACTTTCCAGGATCTCCTGTAGCAGCTCCAGCCACACCTGGAGTGGCAGCACACAGACATGTGGCTGCCTCTCCCTGCAGACACTTGCCTGGCCCTCACCCTGCTCAAGCTGGCCGCACCTGCCAGCCTATAGTACATTGGCCACCTGTTTGGCATGGGCAAGGCCACCACTGGGGAGCTGTTCTGGAAGTGTGTGGCGCCCTCCAGGACGTGCTGGGGGACACTGTGGTCCGCATGTATGAGCCCCCGGCAGAAGTAGTGGGGTTCATGTTCTGGGATTCCTTCAGTGCAATGGGGCCCTGGATGGGACCCACATCCCCATCACATGCCTGACCCATGAAGACTGCCTCTACTACAGCCAGAGGGACTTTTAATCCGTGATGCTCCAGGCTGTAGTGGTACACCATGGGGCCTTCACACATGTAAGCACCGGCCAGGCAGGCAGTGCCCACACCACCCACGTCTTCAGGAACTCTGGCCTGCCAGACCTGGTGCTTTGTGTGGGGGGTGCTGGACCTGCAGCTGAGCACTGTGAGCATCCCACCCCTCCTCATCAAGGACCCCACCTACCTACTCCTGCCCTAGCTCATGTAGCCTATACCAGCCACCTGGACCCCTGCCAGGCCCACTTTAACCACTGCCTGGGCCAGACCCCCACTCTGGCAGACTGCACATTCAGTCGACTCAAGAGCCACTGACGCACCCTCACCACCCACCTCAAGTGCACTGAGGACAACCGCCCCCAAGCTACTGTTGCAGCCTGTGTGCTGCCTAATATCTGCAAGGCCCAGGGGGAGCTCTTCCACAAGGCCTGGGCAAAGGAGGCATGGCATGCAGAGGAGGCCTGGCAATGGGAGCATCACTTGCAGTGTCAATGGTGCCCGCCCCCCCCCCCCCCCCCCACACACACACAGCTGACTCCCCAAGAAAGTGTCATACCTGCCAGCAGAGGCCAGGGCACCGGGTGCAGGAGGTGCTGGCTGGCCACCTCCTCCAGCACGCCCTGCTCTAGCCCGCCTGCATCACCGCCCACAGACACTCCTACCCCCCCAGCACCCCATGCTCACTCCAGACATGTCTCAGAAGAACAAGTTTTTATTCCCCTCACATCAACCAGAGCCCTGCTTCACCCTCCCTACCCAAAAAAACAGAGCCCCTCCACCACTCACCCACCAACAGTAAAACACCTTCTTCCCTGCGCAAACTTTGTACAATGTCCTTTGTATGCCATCCCAAGGTGGGAGACCATGGGGTGGAGACACCTAGGGAGAAGACCCTGGGGACAGGAGAACAGCACTCTGGCCTCTGGCTGTTCCCCTTCAGGTGCGCATACCACAGCAAGTGCAGTGGGCAAGGGGCTTGTCTGGGGCAATGGTGGCCAGTGGTCCCCCAGCATGGGCAGATCCCCCTCCAGCAGGCAGTGTTCAGGATCAGCAGGGCCGACATGTGTTCCTGGCCCCACTGCATGGAGCTGGGGCAAGCGGCAGGGCTGGGCCCAGGTGCAGGGCTGGGTGGCACCGGAACCAGGGTGGGGTCTGGATCAGGGACTTCTGTCCACTGAAGGCCATGCAGGACCTCCTCCAAGGTCCAGGCTGGGGCCTGTTGCTGGGCAGCTGGTGGCTGCCAGGGGCCAGGAAGGGCTAGGGCCAGGGGCCAGGCAGAGGGCAGCACAAAGGTGACCACCAGGGCCAGAACAATGTCCAGGATCTAGGAGCTGCCATCTGTAGCCTGCACTGCCCAGGCCAGGATGACATTCTGCTCCCACAGCGCCTTCACCCACTTGTGCTGCAAGGCCAGGAGCTGCACCGGGAACTCCCTGTCTGCCCAGTCCTTTACCTCCTCATTCCTGTCCCGTGCCTCCTCGCACCAGTGCCACACGTCTTCTGCCCATCACCTGCCCTGGCAGGCCACATCCTCCACCCACCAGGCCCGAACATCCTCCAGTGCCATGACCAGGTGGTCCAGGAAGAGGGTCCTGTCCAGGGTCCTCCTGGTGGAGCCAGCACATCAGCAGGGCCCTGGCTATGGGCAGCGAAGACCCTGAGGCCACATTTTGGCTGTCAAGTATGGCCTCTCCCCCATGTGCAGCTGCAGGCCCTGTAGAGCCAGGAGAAAGAAGTCGTTTGCATGTATCGGCAACATTTCAGAGATACAATGCTCTGCACCAAGGACTGTGCAGTGCCTGGCCTCAGATCAGGGATCGGGCTGAACAGGTGCCCCAGGACCATGGTAAGTCAGGCAGGCAAGTCTGGGTCCAGGCAGCCAACCTGAGCCCCCTCATCCCCACTTGCTCCCCTGGGACTGGTGGGCTGCCAGGTACTGGCCAAAGGCAGCTTGCCTCCCCTTCCCCATTCTCAGGGTGGGACTGACTAGGCTTCTGTCAGGACCTGCTGCCATGGCTCCCAACCCCAACCTAGGGAACTCCCTGATCAACAATTGTGGTCGGTGATGGCAAACCACTGTGCCCATAAGGCCTTGACCTTTATGCAGCACTGCTGTGCCAACCAGTTGTGCCCTTGATCACACATCCAATCTTACAGCCCTTCACAGATGTGGGCATTGGAGCGCCCACCTCACTCAAACTGGCACTGAACCTCTGCCCCACCCCACAGTGCCATGAGGTCACCAGTCTCCTTCATTGATCAGTTGGGGCTCCAGGTGGTGGGTACAGGAGTGGGTATGGGTGCCAGTGAGGACAAGGCCATCATGGGTCCAATGCCAGCTCTCTTGGTCTCTGTGCAGCTGTTCCTGTGTCACTGGGTCTGGGCAGCTGTCTGCAGCTGTCTACAGCGCCAAGCCCAGGGGCCCACCATGGGACTGGCGGCCGCACCCAGAGGTAATGCCCTGCAGCACCTGCAAGCTCAGGGCAGGCTGCTGGGGGTGGGCTGCAGGCAGGTGGAGCTGGCATCAGCAGCCAGAAGCTGCCTGCAGCTGGGCCTGGGTGCTGGCAGGCCTGGCTGGAGGCTGCTGCAGCACCATATGGGTCTGGATGGCACAGGCCTGTCAGTCATGTGGCACTGCAGTTCCAGGCAGTGGCATTGGGGTGCAGGCAGGCTGGGGCAGCTGGCCTGCAGCCTACCCAGGGGGACACAACACACAGGCCTAGAATGCCCTCAGGCTCCCTGCTGGTGTGCCCCAGAGATCAAAGTGCCTGCAAGCTTTTAAAGACCTGGGCAGGGGCTGTCTTAGAGGCAGCCCAGCCCTGGGGCAGGAAAGGCTCCCAGCTTGGAGCCGTGGGGCTAGCCTGAGACTGGTCCCTAGTGGCAGGACTGACCCAGGAGCAGATTTGCTTCTGGGTCGCATTTACGTGTTCATTACTGCACATTAACTAACTGTGAGTAAATTTGATACCTGCATTTTTAGGTATCATATTTATTCACAATTAGGGGTTTTTAGTGCACAGTAAGCGTGCATATGTGTAGATGTGCATGCTTACTGATCAGTAAACTATGCTACTGAGCAGTTAAGCATCTCATGTAGATGAGCCCACTGATTAGGGGCATTAGAGAGAGGGGAGGCTTCCAGCCACCAAAATGGAACAAGAATATCTAGAGAAGAAGGGAGCAAGGCAGCTGGACTCTAAGTCTGAGACAGCTGGGAGAAGAAAAGCAGAATTGCCTTGAGCATGCTATATAATGAGGGGGATGCTGGCCTATGGGAAAGGGAAGGGGAGATGTAGGAGGGGTGATTATGGACAGAAAGTGGGAGTACAGGTGACAGAGAAAGGAACAAGAAGTGTCTATGAGAGAATCTCTCTATCAAGATGTGGTCCATGCTATGAAAACACCTGAGCACCTCTAGTCTGTCTGGTTTCATTCCCTGATTCCTACTGTATCCTATCTGCAATAGCAGCTGTATTTGGTGCTTCAGAAGAAAACAAAACCTTCACAGTGCCCACAACCAAAAGTGTAAGGAGGAAAATAAATACCAAATTATGCAGAATAGGGCCTGCTGGGCACAGCTGCCTGGTTGATTCTCCAAGCTGGGACACTCAAACCAACAGGTATAACTGAGACTGGAGTAACCCAGAAGAGCAGCAAATACATGGCCTGTAGGTGCAAATGTATTAACAAGGGACACTGGTATTTGCTAAGAAACTTCTGGGAAAACTATTAACTCAATGAAGGTGGCCACAACTTTGCAGGGTGAGGGTCCATGTCCCTAATCCTTCTCTCACTGGAGTTGGTGACAGTTATTCTTTTACGTTCAGTGGGAGAAGGGCTGGAGCCTGTATTCTATGCGGGTCCCTTCTTCACATCTTTGACTGGATATTCCCCACCACCAGTCCTCCTGCTCTCCCAGCATCAATCTCTGGGTCTCACTGGCACACCACATCCCGGCTGGCTATGACACTGTGCATCCTTCTCAAAACCCAGTGCCTGAGGATGCAGCCAGATGGTCACAGGCAGTCATCCTGGGTAAGGCAATGTCTCTGGAAGTGTTAAAACTGTCTGTCCCCATCTCTATTCAGCTTTGGTCCTTACCCTACTCCACTGAGCCTTGGCATCTACCCTTAATCTTTCTGTGCATCAGTGCCCTACCTCCAAAAATGGGAAATAATCCTTCCTTTCCCTCACCTGTGGTCTGTCATTTCTGGACTTTAATGTTCTTTGTACCAGAGGCTGCCTTTACTAGATGTTTGTACAGCACCTGGAGCAATGAGTCTACATATTGATTGCAAAAATATAAAAAATAATAATAAGTCCCAGGAAAATGTATATGCAATGGAATGCATGGAGGAAAACAGACTTGTGAATGCACAGTCAAATCAAGTCAGTAGGGTAAGATAAAGGTAGTAAAAAAGAAATAAAATGAGTTTATGCTAGACAGGGACTGGAGGGAATTAGAAGTGCTTTTACAGATATATCAGGGGAACATAACAAATATGAGTGAAAAAGTAGGCTCATTAATAAATGAGGAAGGGAAGATTAAATTAATGATAACTCTGAAATGTCTGAGCTCCTAAAATGTTTTCTAAAAATCTGCTTTAAACAAAAAGAAATAAAGAAAGAAGTCTGAATGATTAAAAAGTAACAGGGACACTGGTAGAAACAGCTATTGGTAGAAAACAGGTATGATGCCTCCTTGCAAAAATGAAAATAATATATGAATCCTTGAGTCCTTATCACACCTATCCTGTGGCATTGGTGGGATTAGCTAACAATGTATGGAACTGCTCACAATGGAAGCTGAAGTCATAAGGATCTGAGGGGGCGTGGGGAGATGGGGGAGAAGCAAGATCATTTTCAAAGAAGGAAATGGAAGTGATCCTGGCAATTACTGTCTGACACATCTGACTGAAATCTCTAATAAAATAATGGAGTAAATATTAAGAGAAAAATATGTACATGTTTCCAAAGAAATAGGCTCCAGGCAATTTAAAAGCATCGCAGCTTTATAAATACATAAATAACTATGTGAGCTGACTTATTTTTTGTACTGAATAACAAAATTAATAAAGTAAGGAAAAGAAGTATCTAGTTACCTGTCTGTATTTGTCCCCATCACCCTAATGACAAAGCTAATCCTCTGCATAAATAGATTTAAATTTTAGTAAGTCATTTTGGATCATTTTCACAAAAAGGAGTTATAAAATCCAATCAAATGGCCTTAGAACTGAGAACTGTCCCATGGAGTGAGGTTGGCTGATGGACCATAAACCAGGGTGTGTTGTGCAGCAGGGAAAAGTCTTCCCCTTAAGTCTTCTGTCTGAAGGGAGACAAAAACAGCAAATCTGACATAAGATTGCCTTGAAATGTGGCATCAAACCTGCATGGTGTTGGGCCACAGATACAGAGAAATCACGATGCAGGTATGATGTTCCCTCTCCAAAGGACTCTAGCAAGACTTAGATGTGAAATGTTGGTCATAGGTCTGATAGAATACATTATAATTACTTGTATTACATTAGCCCCTGGGTATAAGCACAGGACAAAAGAACAGTCCTGGACCAGAGACCTTACAGTCCAAATGAAGCCAAGAGACAAATGGGACTCTAAGAAAACAATGAGCCCCTGCTGATGGCACAAGAAACAGGGTGCTCATTGCAGCTGCCCCATGTCATTGCCAAGTTTTGCATAAGCAGCACAGCAATGGAAAGTGGTAAGGGGGCAGGGATTGAGGGAGGACAATGGAAGTGGCTTTGTGAAGCTCTTCCCAAGTGGAAGGAACATCATGGGAGAAAGCACAAAGGGGCCTGTTTGCAAATCAAGCAGTGGGGGATGAAGGCTGGTACTGTGGGCTGGGAAGACAACTGTCAGTATCTCAGTAGCACAGGAGAGAAGACATGTAGGTAGGTAGGACAAGGCTTGCAAGTGCAAGCAAGTATCTTATGTTTGATGTAATGGAAATTGGGGAGGGGATGCCACGGGGGCAGAAATGGTCAAAGTGATGGGCTTAGAAGAGAAGCTCAGCCACAGCAAAGGCTTGAGGCATCTTGTGAGCAGGGAAACACTGACAGAGTAAGGGGAGTTTGAAACAAACAAAAAGGACTGACGGCTAGAGAGGCTGCTTAAGGTAGGAAGAATTTTGGCTGAGATTTTCAAAGAAGCTTAAAAGAATTAGGAACTGGAGACCCCTTAGCCTGCTTTTGCAAAGGGAGTGGGATTTGTATTCATCAAAGAGGATTAGCTGAGCACTACATCAGGAAAAGTACATGACAACATGAGGCACATGAACAGCTAGGACCCAATCCAGCCCAGCTATACCTCCAGTGCGGTCCACATAGTCGTACCATGGACAAGCGTGCCCCTATGCATAGAAAGGACTGGGAGTAATTAAACGGCCTGAAGATAAGAAAATACTTGGGAAAAATCTGGGGGAATTCCCTAGAAATGAATTCCATGGAACTGTGGAGTAGTTTGCACAGAGCTATAGCGAAGCATCATCTGCAAAGGCATTAGAGCCAGTCTGGGCAAACCAGGGGAAATTACCTGCAGGGAGCAATCCTGCAGGGGCAGGACAGTGAACTAGGATGTGACCTACAGAAAAGAGGGCTTGCCCAGATCTCATAGAGAATGGCAGGGTGGGCAGGAGAGTTTCCCTCTGGTATGAACCCTGAGTGCAGACCCAGGAGGAGAACCTGACCTGAATTTTTTGGCTGCTTGACATGGACTCCTGAGGCTCATGAAATTGAGCTGGCAGCAGTATTATTCATACCTAGGACATTCAGTGGTGGCAGGGCAGCTTTAACCCCCATGGGCAGAGTGAGTGAGCACCTCAGAGGCAAGGGACCACAGCTTACTGAGTAAAGGAAATGGAGATCAGAGACTGTGTCCGGGGTGCCCTCTAGTGTCATGGACTGGGATACAGGTGGAGGCTGTTGAAATCTATCCTCTTGTGGGGCTATGCTATTCAGATGCTGATCTGTGCTCCTGTCCTGCTCCTCTGCTGTGCAGGGAGACATTCTGTATGTCCTCTTAGCCAGCCACACTGCTGCATGGTGACTGCTTCCCATGTCCCTCTTCTCCCCTGCAGGGTAGAGCATGCGGCCTGGGCGTATGATGGATTGCTATGTTATCCACTGGTGGTATAGTGGACCCATCAATACACTATATCTGGGTGAGGACTGAGCCCCATCTCCAGGTGGGTTCTGGCAGCTCACTGACTGGCATTAGCCCCTCCTCCAGAACTGTACAGACTGGGT
Source organism: Alligator mississippiensis (assembly GCF_030867095.1). Classification (NCBI taxonomy): domain Eukaryota; kingdom Metazoa; phylum Chordata; order Crocodylia; family Alligatoridae; genus Alligator; species Alligator mississippiensis. The sequence goes on from NC_081833.1 coordinate 26,941,107, forward strand.
TCTGGTCCAGTCCTCCAAGGTGCTTCTTAGCCTTTCCCATGTGTTCTGCAGGGACAAGGCCTCCTGATCATGCTGCCTGAAGCGCACTGTGAGAAGGAGGAAATCAGGGCATCCCTACTCCTCTGCATATTCCTCAGCACACCAGCCTCTGCTGTCAGGAATGGCTGACTACATGCAGCCCTCTGAGAGAAGCCACTTGCTGGATAACTCCAGAGCCCTGCTATGCACAGTGCTCTGCCAAAGAAGGGGCTGCTTGGGTCAGCACAGAGGGGCTGTGGTGTATCACTTGGTACTTGCTTTCTTGGCCTGTGTGGAGCAAAGCTCCTGCCTGGAAACTGCAACCTGGCGGCTAATCCTTCAATCTGATCAGGATGGAGATGTCGTCTGGGAACTCCATTATTCATCCAGCGTGTGTATGCCTTTCCCAGACCTGGGCCATTAATATTTTATACGGCTCCTGCTGCCCTCCCCCAGTGAGTTCGTAGAGCAACATTATTCAACAACAGAGCAGAAAGGAGAGGAAATGGTGTGGGGCGAAAGGGATTTGGGAACCTCTGTGCTGGCAGGGCCCCTGGCTCTTACACATGCCGCTCAATCTCATCAGAGGCCATCATAGAGGTGTCATTGCAGGATTCATAGGGGCAAGGAAGCAGATGACTTCCCACACATCCTGAGTCAGTGTACGCATGTGAGTATGTATGTGTGCACATGATATCTATTCTAGCACTCGTCTGTTGTATGTGATCCTCAATATATTGAGTGAGGGAGGGAGTGTGTGTGTATGCCAGGTCCAGCTATGTATATGTGTACATATGAGTCTCTCATTCATAATGTGTGCGCACATCTGCGAGGTCCAAAGATGTGTGATGTGGGTGTACATGCATTCACTCACCTGTGTGTTCACCGCTGTAGTACGTGTGTATGTGTGGTATTTGCATACTGTTGTTACTCATTGTCTCTATTTTGCTGAAGTCTGGTGTCCAGACAGGATCAAGGCCTCACTGTGCAGTGCTGTACCATCAGGGCACAGCCCAGTCCTGACATTCCCTGAGGGGCTCCAGGATAATGTCAGTTGTAGCCTCTGGGGCTGCCCTGGGGTCACTTAGTTTCTCCTGGAACACAGCGCACTGTCTGCCTGGCTATGCGCCGCCACGCGCAGGCTGCAGGAGGAGCCTGTGTGGGAGACGATGTTATACAAGCACAACCTTTGCCAGTCCCAGGGCCACTCCAGCTGTCAGCTCTGTATGGCGTGCTCTCTAGAAGCCTAGCAGTTAAGTGTACAAGGCAGTAGGTAACAGCCATTCAGTCAGGGGCAGAGAAAGAAATCCAATGCTTCCCTTAATCTCCTCCCCCAACTGGTGATAAGAGTCAGCCCCTGATTTACCTCACCCAGCTTCAGGGACCCCTCCACCAGTCTGATGCCTTTACATTCACTAACATGGGCCCCTGGCTGCCCAGAGGGAAGTACTAGCAATGGACTTTTCTATCCCTGAGGAATGGATTCTGGGACCTCATCTGTACTAAACAGGCCCTAATCAGTAGCAGCAGTGAATACTATCAAGTTTGCATTCAGCCTTGTTCCACACATGCCCTTGGGCCTGCTAGTCTGTCTTCTGCTATTAGGACAGAGAGCAGTAACAACCCTGCCTCTCCCTGCCAGTCCTGGATAATGCAGAAGCTGATCATCAAGCTCTGGAGGTGCATGTCCAGCATCCAAAAAGCAAACTTCACAGACTGAGGCCAGGTCTTCATTTAAAATTCTTCCCAGTGTAGATCAGGATGGGAGTCTCTTAGGACATCTCTATACTGGAAAAAAGCTAGTGTCGACAGTTATACCAACAAAAAGTCCCGCGGGGAACAGGTGTAAGCAGTATACACACAGGCACAGGTACAATCTCTGACATCGTAGCTTGAGCGAGAATACATGTAAATGCCCCCCATTTACCCAACTGGAAGGGCTCATAATCCAGCCACAAAGGCTTTCTCAGATTCAGCTACATCAGGGGTTGAGGGATTTCTCACACTGAACTGCCCTCACTGAGAACATCCTGCCACTGCCCGATAAGCTCAAGGACTTGGTAGAAGCTCATCTCATCTCAGTGAAAGTGGGAGTGTTTGTCTCAGAAAGGAAACAAAAGGGGACAGGATGACAACATACAAAGTAATGAGCTGGGCAGGGAAAGCAGACTGGGTCTTCTCTTCCCCCTGGCTCATAATGCAGAATAATGGGGCTTTCAACAGAGGTGAAGCGTGGAACAAAAGCGCAGGGTTTTTGTGGGACTGGCTGCCAAGAAGCAGTGCTCAAGCCAAGAGCTTTGCGGGAAGAGATCTGACATGCATACGGATAATGAGCACGTCCACACAGTGAGAAGGAAATGCTGAAAATAAGGCAGGGCTTTGAGGAGGGACACCAAGTCTCTTGCTTCGGGGCAAACACCAGGCTCTAGCTATTGGGGTTAAAAAGGAGCTTCTTGGAGCAGTTTAGTGCGTTGCAGTATCCTCTGAGACGTTTTCCTTCCAGGCACCTTATTTAAAGCAAACCAGGAGGAAATCTGTGACTGTCCCAGAAAATCCACAACTGTTGGTTACCTCATGGGGTCCTGATCACTATCAGGAATGAGATCCTGGATTTCACTGATATGATCCACTCCAGCAATTCTTTTCCTTTCTGAGAGCTGAAAAAACCAAGTTCATTCCTAGTGTTTCCCCAGAGCTTTGAGAAAGTGCACTCAATACTTTACAAATTGCAATTGATGAATGAAAAATCTAGTTAGATTTAAATTATAATTAAAGTACCATTTAATTCTCATTTTTCTGGTCTGCTTTTACAAATAATTGTTTCATTTCACAGTTGCCGCCATACTTCATGGGTCTGTCTGAGACTGGAAATACCGGAAGATAAAAAGCTGTTTACATACTATTTCTGGCCTCTCCATGATGAAAGTAGTAATAATACTCAGATTTTGTCTGGAACTTTCCATCAGTAGATTTCAGATTGCTTTTAAAAGTGAGATTGGCACTATTGGAAACTGAGGCACAAGGAAGTGAAACATCTTTCCTGAAGTTACTCAACAGCTGGGGGGGGGGGGGGGGGGTGATCAGATGCAGCAGCAGCAGTAATCCTGTTTGGTTGAGATGGCTCAAGTTGCAGGCAGTTCAGACTGTGCTTGTGTGGTCTATTTAGACGTGGTAACCATTATGCCTCTATTTTCTGCCGACTGAACCTGTAAGTTCCCTAAGGGCTCTGTGCTCTGGTGCTGTGTTGTATTCAGTTCAATACAGAGTGTCACAGAAAAAATCCACAATTTGCACACTGTTTTCTCTTATGGAAACTTTAACCATTTTCCCCTCTCCTTTCTCTTCCTAGTCTAAGTTGAAGGAAGTTTTGACCAAAAAGCTTCTGGCTGCTCTTTTTGCATGGTGAAACCTCACAATAGTGAGTCAGTCTTTATAATTATCTGAAAAGGGGGTTGGGGAGGAATATCAGGTGGTGCACTTTTCATGATATATCAAGAAGACCTGAAGCTTTTCAAATTTTTTTTCCTATTTCTGCTTGTCAACATTCAGGCATTGTGTACTCTGGGCACTCAATGGAGAAGCAGAGAACTAATGGGATTATGGCATCACAGATACAAAGAATAAAATGAAAGAAAGAAAAGAAACAAAGGAAAGGTGTTTTTTTTAAAGTAAAAAAAACAGCAAATAAATTAACTCCAGTAGCCATTTTGGAGAAAGAAGGTTGCTCTCAAGAAGTCAACAAATCATATTCCCATTCCTTTATGTAGGACTGAGAGTCCTGCAAGAAGATAGGTTGAACATTTCTGTAGGAGGGAGGAAGCAATCACTACAACAACAACAAAATAATGTTATTTTATATATATGACAGAGAATCAAAAAGGGCCCAGACACAATAATTATAATGATCTTTAGGAGGTCACCTTTAAAGATTCAGAGGCAGCAAGCATTAATATAAGCAAATTCAAGTTGAAACAGCACAAACCAGCTGGGTTCAGAAACAGAAATCTAGTTCTTTCTAACTCCCCAGAAACTCCATTTACATGAGGTCCCCTAAACTGCAATCATAGAACCATAGAAAATTAAGGTTGGAAGGGACCTCAGGAGGTCATCTAGTCCAACCCCTTGCTCAAAGCAGAACCATCCCCAACTAGATCATCCCAGTCAGGGCTTTGTCAAGCTGAAGCTTAAAAACCCGATGGAGATTCCACCACCTCTCTAGGTAATCTGTTCCAGTGCTTCACCAACCTCTTATTGAGATGGTTTTTCCTAATATCCAACCTAAACTTCCTTTGTTGTGACTTGAGACCACTGCTCCTTGTTCTGTCATCTGTCACCACTGAGGACAGTCTAGCTCCATCCACTTTGTAACCCCCCTTCAGATAGTTAAAGGCTGTTATCAGATCCCCCCTCAGTCTTCTCTTCTGCAGACTAAATAAGCAGTTCTCTCAGCCTCTCCTTAGGAGTCATGTGCCCCAGCACCCTAACCATTTAAAATGCTCGCTTCTGGACTCTATTCTATATGTCCACATCCTTTCTGTAGTGGGAGGCCCAAAATTAGACACAGTACTGAAGATGTGTCCTCACCAGTGCAGAATAGAGGGAAATCATTGCTTTCTTCGATCTGCTGGCAATGCTCCTACTAACTCAGCCCATTATGTTGTTAGCCTTCTTGGCAACAAGGGCACACTGTTGGTTCATATTCAGCTTATTGTCCACTGTAACCCCCAGGTCCTTTTCTGTAGAGCTGCTGCTTAGCCCCAAGCCTGTTGCAGTGCATGGGATTCTTCCATCCTAAGTGAAGGATTTTGCATTTGTCTTTGTTGAACCTCATGAGATTTCTTTTGGCACAATCCTGTTATCTGTCTAGGTCACTCTGAATCCTAACCCTACCCTCCAGTGCATCTACTACTCCCCACAACTTGGTGTCATCTGCAAACTTGCTGAGGGTGCACTTCATCCCATCTTCCAGATCAGTAATGAAGATATTGAACAAAACCACACCAGGACCAACACATTTGATACCAGCTGAGTCTTCAGACAAGCAAAATGATATTAACTGATCAGCCCTTGATGGGATGGCACTGCTGCCAGCTACATCTAGAAGCCATGGCTTTACAGAAATGAACTCTGTCATGAATGCTAGCTACATACATGAGCTACATACAGACTAGCATAAATGGAAAGCCAGAGATACCACAGAGGTGGGCACAAACCAAAACACCGCAGATCCAGACTTCCTTGAACTTGGCAGAAGTTCAGGTCTCCATCTGGATCCAACATCCAGATTCACACCAGTACATCACAGCCAGATCCAAGGTTTATGATGCAAACCTATTCTTCCAGCACACTTGGACCAGACCTCTAATCCACATGAAGCTCCTAGGGCTAAATATTAGTACACTTTAGCAGAGAGTGGGAGGGAGTCATGCCCCTGTCTTAGCAATTACTACGTATTTTGCAGCAATATGCATTGGAAATAAAACACAATGTCAAGCTAAATTCAAGTGGCCTCTAGAAAGTACTGTCAGAGGCCACTTTGCTGACACCAGGTCAGTTCACAGTTCTTTGATCACAACGGAGTCTCCGCTTCCTTGCCAGACTGGTATTTTGTCAAGGACAGAGTAAGTTTATTAATATACACAGCAAGCATGTATACATACAAATAATCCGGGAGCAGTTTACTCTAGAGTAAACTCTCCCAGGAACTTGTTTACATACACAGGGACATGGAAACAGATTTGCTGCTCATGGCAGCACTCCTTCCCTTGCACTGGCCCCCTGCAGCAGCCAGGGGAGCTCTAGGCTCCCCCTGGGTGCTAGCTCAGGGGCTGTCAAGGGGCAAATGTATGGTAGACAGCCCCCAGGAGCTGCCTGCTGCTGGGGCAAGCTCTGCCACTAGAGCCTGGGCAGAGACAATGCCCCCCGTCCCCGCAGCAGGAAGCTGCAAGCCCCTGCTCCACGATTGTGATTGCAGGCCAGGGATAAGATATTTTTACCTCCCAGCCCTAGCTCCACAGTCACAGAGCCTAGGCTGGGAGATACTTATCTCGCAGCCCAAGCTCCACAGTGGTGGGGCCCAAGCGGGAGATTCTTCTCTCCTAGCACCAGCTCTGAGATCACAGGACTGGTGTGGGGAAATCTTATCGCCCAGCACCAGCTCTACAGTCACAGGGCCAGTGCTGGGAAAGAAGACTTTCCCAGTGCCAGCCCTATGACTTCAGAGCTAGCACTGGGAGCTCCCCGCTTCCAAAACAGGGGAACATTGTCCCTGCCCAGGCTCCAGTGGTGGATCCTACCCTGGCAGCAGGCAACTCCCAGGGACAGGGAGCAATTTCTAACTCCCTGCAGCCTGGCTAACCAGGAACAAATGTGCTCCCAGTCAGGAGTCTACACATAACCTACTCAGCAGTAAGTAATCGAGAGTTAATTTGCTACTTGCATTTGCAGGTAGCAAATTTACTCCCAATTAGAGCCAATCTCTGTGCAGTAAGCATCTGCACACGTAGACGATGATGCTTACTGCACAGTAATTAGCACTAATCTTAAGTAAAGTGTCTTGTGCAGATGCACCCAGCATCTCATTAATATGTACACACTGGATAATTAAAGATGCGCACTGCTTCTGTACTCCCTTTCCATTTTTTTTTTTTTGGGGGGGGGGGGGGGAGGTCACATTTATCCACTCCATGTTCTTTTGAGTTTTTTCCCCATCCTGGCAGAAACTGTTACCATGTCACAGGTACAGAGGTACAACATAAAGCCTATGCTGCTTAGACCATTGCTTTCATATTTCTAGTGTGGGAGTACAAGGAGACAACCAGGATCCAACCCCCTCAGTTTTAGTAGGTGCTGTGCAAAACTCCTGTAAAAACACAGGAGTGAGAAAAGAAGCAGTCTGAGAAAGCGGGGAATGTACTGATGAGAATATGAGATATGGACAGGTAAGCCGTGATGCCCAAGGCAGGACCCATTCCCTCCAAACTTCTCTCTCAAACTGGAGCCAAACCCCACCTAAACCTTTGCTAGGGACTGTGATGGACTGGTCTCAGTAAGGGTCAGGGAACAGAGAAGGGTACTAATTTTGCTAAATGTAGAATCCCTCACAAATTCTAAATTCATAAGAAAATTCCAGAAGTTTGAGTTTGGCTTTGGCATGGACTGCTGTTATGGGATTCTCTTTATTTTTAATTGAATTTCCCTACTCATACTGTGAGCAAGTGAAGAATGGCTTTCAAATAGAAATCATAGCCCATGCTCTCATTTAGTTAGAATGACACTGTTTTGAAAATTAAATTTCTTCTGAATAAAACAATGGCTTAAAGGGGACCCTGCCTGGCTAAAAATAATGCATGTTTTAGAAGGCAGCACCTTTGTTGCTAATAACACCTGGAACTACTATTGCTGGGGGAATTTTATAAATCTAATTCCTTTATCACTGCTTGTCCCCCCTCCTCCCTTTCTTCTCAGTTTAATCAATGAAAATAGACGAGGCAGTTTATTCTAGTTAGTGCTTAGATGCCAGGGTAATAGGGTCTTATAAAAATGAGAGAGAAATATTTAAGGGAATATGCATGGTGATAGATAGGGAGACTTTCTCAAAAGAAAAAGTGGGGTACATATCAAGACAGACAGGCTCTGCATCATGATACAGTAGATGGTAAATTTTTTTCCTTTTGTCAGTTTCAGCCCTACTTTCTCCTACGCTAGCACACAACTGTCTCATCATCTGTTTATATAGGGGGTCTTTTCCGGGTGGGGGAAGGATCTTTCTTTGAACTTCATTTTTATTTGAAAATTCGTAATAGCTTTATTTGCAAAATTCTGTGGGTTGGGCCCAACCTGACATCTTTGGGGTCATGGGGATAAACTGCTCATAAAAAAAATCATAAACTCTTCACATAATTTTAAAGTAATTATGTAATTTTTTTCCCCCAAGTCTAAATAGATTCAGTCCCTGCAAGACAACCTTAGCCATCTCCTTCCCAGGGCACAGAACAAGGTCCAACTGCAGCAACATACATTAGAGACTCCAGGCATCTTAGAATTTCTGGAGTCACCTTGCTTTACTGGGGTGGTCTCCAACCCTGACTCTGAGACACCCATGAGTAGAGATCCTGCTTTTCTCCAATTTAAAAAAAATCTCCAATTTTCAGTTAGAAAAGTAACCCCAAAATCCCCAAAAAGTAACCTCTCAAAAAAGTAACTCTGAATCCACATTTTTCCACAATTAAAATGAAACACCACCAAAATATAGTGGCGTTTCATTTTAACAATGGAAAAATGTGAGTTTGGGCTTACTTTTTTTAACCAAAAAGACATAGGGCAGCAGAGTGGAGTAGGAGCTAAGGCAGTGGATTGGGATGAGGATCTGCTGCCACTCTGCTGTGTAACCTTCAACCAGTGACTGGTTACCAGCCACTTCTCCTCTCTGGGCCTCAGTTTCACCAGCTCACTTGTAGAGCACTTTAAGATTGACACCTTCCTCTCCCTTGTAGACAGGAGTCCCTGGTGCCTACTTCTGCTGAACTGCAAGACAAGACCCTCCTCCTTGAGAGCTCAGCAGGGACTCCTGATTAAAATCTCACCAAAGGACAGCATCTCTAAGGGCCCAATGCTGTGAGGTACTGAATACCCTCAAGCTCAAGGGGATCAAACAGTGTTTAGCATCTTGCAGGAAAGCCTTAGCATATGGCAGGATCTGGCCTCAGTGAAAGCATCAGCCTCCCCTGACTGCAGTGTCAACACTAGAGATGAGCTCAAGTTCTAGCCCAGCTAATTAATGTTTGCAAAGCACTTTGTAGGCAAGAAGCACAGGGTATTATTATTGTAAGTGCGGGACTTGAACCCCACCACCTCCTGGCCTGAGGACCACAGGCTCCCTCTGACTGTAATACAAGAAACAAAATATTAGGTGGCAGGCAGGTGACTGGGAAAGGAGTGTAGGTGCCCAGAAAAAAAATGCTGAACAGCTGCAGTTGCAAAGCAGTCTGTGGCTAGATGCAGCTTCAATGCTGGGAAAGCCATTCCTCTCTTCACAGAGACTGGGCTTCCTGGGAACCCATCTTGCTGCCATGAATAGCCAGCAGGAGTCATTACAGCTAGACTTATTGCGACAGGGGGCCGTCATGTCATGAGGCCCGTCTAATCATTGGCCTGCCCACCTGTCTAGGGCAGTCCGCCCACCTGTCATGCCTGAGGTAACAAAAATAGATGCTTACAAGGCAGGAGGATGCCCATTTACTGCCCAATGTCAAGGGCAGAATACACAGCTCTGTACTGCCCCTACACTGTGTCCCATGCCTCACAGATGGCATCACTGTATGGCTCCATCCCCACACTGGGCCCCATTACATTCCCGACTGACATGTCGGACCCTGACCTAAATCCCTCCTAGTCAGGCAGCCTAACCTCAGCTGTCATGCAGGGCTGCAAACTCTCTAGACCCTTTTCCCTCTCGGCAGTGGCACCTCCTGGGACTTTTGGCCATACAGGCACCGGCCTTGCCTCTAGGCCAGTAGGCACTCCCGGCCCCTGGCTCTGGCCATCCCTCACAGTGGGCATCCTGGCCCTTTGACCATTCTGGCTCTGGCCCCAGCATTTACCAGTTGAGGGTTTCCTGGCTAGGTTTCTGAGCAGCTAGCCCTCTCTCTCTCATACAGGTCTGCCTTCTCAGGCTGCTCCAAACACAGCTTACCTGACCTCTAAGGCCAGCCTATGCACAGTCCTTCAGGCCTGCCCATGCAGACCCTACTCCATGCAGCCTACTCACACACATCCCCTCACAGGGGCTCCTACACCACTCCCTGCCTGGACTACTAGGTCTTACAACCCTTGGGCCTCAGGTCTCTGATGACATGCCTGGACCCCTCACTGTCCCCTTTATGGGGTAACCTACCAGGTCATGGGGGCTGAGGCTATATAGCATCCCATACTCACCTTTCACTAGGAAGGCACTGACGTGGCATTTCCTGGGAACCACCTCACCACACCCTCCTACCCCAGCAGGGTGTAGCTTTAGGTCATTCCCCAGGACAAGGAACCTCCTCCATCCCCATAGCTCCTACCCTGACCCTCCAGGTGTTCAGGGAGCAGTAGGTCTCCAGCTAGGCAACACTACACCAGCAACATCCCTACAACAACTGCCCACTCAGCTCCCAGGGCCTGGGCTTATACTGAGGCTGCCCAGTCCCGTCCTCCAATCCAGGAGCCCTCTTGCAATCATGTGACTACCTCATTAAGCTGCAACACACCTGTGGGCTGCTCCACAGCCTGCTCAAACCTCTTAAAGTGGCAGGTGCCAAAGGTGACCTGCCACACTCCTGCCCCCTTAACTCAGCTCTCCCGGGGAGCATTTCTGTGACCGGCCAGTCGAGGTTTCCCAGCTAACGCACCAATGTAACGAGTGGGCCGTCCTGGGGCTGGTCCAAACGTTAGGCCTCACCAGACCTGCCAGCTGCTCCACAGCCTGCTCAAGCCTCCTAAAGTAGCAGGCACCAAAGCTGCCCTGCCACAGTCATCTTGGTTCCTTTGCACTTCCACAGGGAGCCATGTCCACTGAACCTCCCAGGCCAGGGGCAATATAAAGCCAGGAGGAACTTCCAAGAGATGGGCAAGTGGCTTTGTGGCTACCGCATTGGACAGCAACACAGAAGGTCAGGGATCCATTCCTAACTCTGCTACTGACTGTCTGTGTGACCTGTAGCAAGTTGCTTGAGCTCCCTGGGCTGGATCCTCCGCTGGCTGTTCTGTGTTGCTCTGTTAGTGCCAGTACAAATGAAGGTTGTGGCTAAGTTCCTCAATTATAAAATGTGAAGGATAATGATTCCTTTCTCACAAGCGTGGTCTCACCCATTTAGCTGGTGGAAGTTTCTCAGGGAAGGGCTAGTCTCTTACTGTGTGTATGTACAGTGCCTACCACAAAAGGGTTTATGCTCAAAGGGGGCATCAGAGAATGTGGCACATATAAGATTCTGGGGTAATTTCAAGTCATGGGAGAGGCCAGGAAGTAGCACAGAACAGCTGCCTCTCCAAGGACAGAGAACAGCTCCCCTTTCATTCAGGGCAGGTAGCAGGAGGAGTGTGACCAGCTGGCAGTGCTACCATACCTAGATTCCTTGGGGATTCTTCTGTAGTGCTAGCTTCAAGTGCCATCACGCATAGTCCTGGAGAAGAGAGACCTCTCCTTTGCCAGTATGTTGGATTCCAGTGACAGAGAACCTAGCAGGCTGCTCTTATGTTACGGTCTGATGAATTAAGGACTTGTGGAAGCAAAGGGCTCTGTCAACAACTGAGACACCAGCCACTTTCTCCTCTCCTGCCCTCTCCTTCCTATTCCCCAGGACTCTGCAAAGTCCCATCAACCCTTAACTGCAGTTCCCCTGCTGTCACTATCCTGCCCCCTGCTAGAACCAGCCTGGCAGATACACTTCAGTGCTGAGTTACAGCCGGCTATCTTAAAGTCCTGGGTTTCAACACAAGAATGCCACTGCCCCCAAATCCTAACTTGCAGCAGCTACTGATGGACCATCCATGGGACCCTAAATATCCATGTTTCTGTCCACTTGTTTACCTATCTAGGGTATTTGATCCATGCCCACCCTGAAAGCAGATAAGTAGGGAAGGGTGGGGTATGGGTGTATCCAAAGCTCTTCCTCCCACGCACTTACCAGACATTGCAGTTGAGCTACTACAAGATGGAAGTCCTGTCATCAATACAGTGCAGTGTAGACATCCCACCTAGCTAGCTTAGGTGCCCCTTGCAGCATAGCACAGTAGCCCAAATGAACCATTTGAGCATTCCCCCAGCTTCTCGAATGGTTGTTGCAGTCCATGCTACAATAACACAGGAAAACACTTAGGACCTGCTTTTGCTCTCTTTGGACCCTGTTCTGCTACACTTCCATCCACCTTACTCCACCAGACCCCCTTTTGGTGTCTAAATACCCTCCCTTGCAATGTCAAGGCCTTATCCTAAGTGCATTGAAGCCTATTGAAGTTGGTAGTCATTTCTTATCATGAAAGCACTGACAAGGACCTCAGAACCAGCACATCCAGAGGGAAGACACTTATTTTCTCACAAGGGATATTGTTCCTAATGAATCTCCATCCCAAAGTGTCCACCCTCCCTAGTGATGGATCAGCATTATTTGCCATATGCACACTCCCATACTAACTCCAATAGCTGAGTAGAAGAACTGTACTAGGTCATTCTGCTTTGAATCCTCAAGAGGGTATATCCAGAAGGGCTAAAGACCACAACACTCAACGGAAGGGGGGAGGGGGAGTGGGGAAGAGGCAGGCTATTCAAATGGCTCTTTAGAGCAGAAATGTTGTTTTGCTAGTATCAGCTGTAATTGGTTTTCCACCTATGGCCCATTTGAGCACTCCCAAGCCATGAAAGATCCGATGTAGAACAAGAGCAAAGCAGTAGGATTTCTGTCAAAACATTTTGGGCCACTTTCTGGTGCCACTTACATTGGGACAGTGCCACAGAAGTCAATGTTATTGTAGGGGCAAAGCAGAGGATAGAATATGGTTCAGTGGCTATAAAGAAAAAGAGAGAGAGGAGGAGTCCAGGGACACTTAAGTGCCAGGAAAAGGATCAGGATTATGATTATCAAAGTGAATCAAAGAGGGATTTTCCTGTGTGTGCATATGTCTGTCCTTCTGCCATTTTTTGCACTGTCTGGATACTGCAGATGCCCATGTCTGTGGACTACTGCTAACTATAGTTTGCTTGAGGTTTGTACATACCAGGCAAGCAGTACATTCACAGACGTTTACACATGAATGAATATGAATGGATGTAAAGAGGTTATGGGGAATTTACTCCAGAGCTGCCCACACACATGCATATGCAGATCCCATTGCTCACCACATCAGCTCAGAAGTAAGAGTGAGGTTATAAAAATTAATGTGTGTGCCAGCTGGGACACTATACAGCCCCTGACCAGCACCTCCCATGCACAAAGCAGTGGCAGTGACAGGTACATTAATCTATACCAAATGAGTTCATACAAGCACACACACACACACACACACACACACATACACTCACAAATAAACATGCACACACATATATACATACATGCACACAATGACATTCAATTTCATATCAAAAACCTCTAGAACTGAGCATAGCACCAACTACAGAATCACTACCAAGATCCCTGATAGTGTTTCACATTCCTGTGACACTTTTCATGCTGAATGATCCCCCAAGGGCACATGTCATAACATGACACACCCATGTGACAGAGATTGTCATGTTGAAGTGCAGCCATATTTAAGGGGGAACATGACAGCTGTTGATCACTTTGCAGCAATGCTGTTCGGGCAAGGAAGTGAAAGACACTTATCTTGACACTGGAGTTCACACTTCTGCATTCACTCGTTCAGACTGATACACCTGACAAAAGCTGCCTTCCCCCACACTTTATGTATTCTTGATGATACTTAAAAGAATGGATCAAAAATACCTCTAGCTCAGTGAGCAGCTGCTGCTGGAAACCAAAACCTAATGACCCTTCTCTGCCCTTCTCCTGCTTCCTTATTTTCCTCCAATGGCAAATGTCTGGGAGGAAGAATGAGCCTAGTGTTGCCAGATCTGAGCTACTTTGGACCAAAGGTAGGAAATGCATCCACAGCCATAAGAGCTCACAGAGAGTGCCTGGCCAGACATGTGAGGATTGTCTTCCTGTGGCAATATGATGTGAAGAGAAAGGTGGTCTTTCTAGTAGGGTGATAACCATTTGGGACTTTATTAGATAAAACCTGCCCATTATACTACACTGGGAAACCCACTGGCAATCAGTGCAGTTCACAAGTGTCTGGGGTCCATGCACAAGGCCTGCCTCTGAAAAGCATGCTCCCAGCACTGCAGGGCTGTTGAGTGTAGTGAGGCAACAGCAGATGCAGCAACCAATAGCTTGATATTGGTGAGGGTGACAAGGGAAACCATGAGCTTAGATTTATGTCTGAATGACAGCACCCCTAACACGATGAGGCCATGGCCTCAGAGGAAAGAACATTTAGGAAGCATCTCTCTTTTAGGTATCTATCCAAGCACCAGCCAGCCCTGACTCCGTTTAAATTATGAAAGGTAATGGCACTGCATAGCAAGGCTGCTGGTTTCAGACCCCACCTATGCGCTGGCAGGTTCAGTGACCCCTCTGACACGGCTGTCTGGTTCCTGTTTTAGAGACCACCCAGGGCAGTGACAGCTGCTGCTCTAGACAGGGATCTGCCACTGAGAGTTGGCAGTGAACTTGCTGGCAGTGGTACTAAGGCAGTGCCAGCTGGTGGGCTGTTGCTGTGAGCTTCCTTGCAGCACCACCATAGAAGTACTACCTGTTAATCTACTACTGTAAGCCCCTTTATGTTGGTGCCATGACAGTGCCAGCTGCTAACCCACTTTTTGAACTTCCTCCAGTAGTATTTTATGGTGTTAGCCAAATCCCTTGAGGGGTTATACTGATTTGAAAGTGAGCTGCATCTCAGTCAGAACTGAGTCCTGATCTTCTGGTGGGTCTCAGCCAACTCTAACTCAATGCAAAGGGCATCTCCCTTCCCAGGGATGCCTCAGCTGTCAGACAGGACTTGCTAGACCTCAGGACCAATACTCTCTGCAGCATAACCACCCTGGGAAAAGTAAAGATTTGAGGAGATCATCAGAGCGTCAGCCAAGGTGAAGAAAGACAGATGGAGAGGACAGGCTTTAGATGGGCTAGTGGGGAAGAGGGAGATGAGAAGCATCAGCTGGGGACAGAGGTCAAAGCTGGGGAAATGAGACACTTATGGTTGGGTGAGGACCTAGAGATGCCTTAGGTCAGGGAGTTGTGGCCAAGGAAAGGTAAAACAAATCTGGAATAGGGAGGAAGGTGAAAAAAGGAAAAAGACTCTGGAGCTCAGCTTCAGCTTCCCCATGAATCCAAACCTGCTGCTTCATAGGCTTTTAGAACTGCTCTGAGCACAGGTCTGCAGTAGCAGGAGCTTCTGGAAGCATACAGGATGGCCTTGAACTTCCAGCAGTGGGAACTTCCTCCAGCAGTGTCCTGCCCATGCCAAATGCAATGACACCAGCACAGGCTCCTTCTCAGTAGTGCTCTGCCTGTCTCACAGGGATGCCATCAGTGCAAGCTCCCACAGAGCAGCACACATCCACGCCACGGAGAGATGCCAGGGTGTGAGCTTCTCCACAGCAGGGCTCTCTTCATCCCCCTCACCAAGACAGGCTGTCCCATGCCTCCACAGTGGGGTATCTGTTAGCCCGCTTCTCCTGTTAAGCAAGCAGAGCTGTGATTAATCAGTGACAAAGTGAGAAATAAGTTGAAAAATGTAATCAGTGCTTGGGAGGAAGAAAGGAATAATTGAAAAAGTGTTTCTGAGCTGGGATGGCTTTAATCAGCAGCTCTTTTTTTGCTGCTGTGGGCTCTTTTTCCGCTGAGGATTACTGATTTTTACACAGATGCAGATTGGAGGCACAGGGCTCAGAAGAGGCGTTTCTGACTTGGAGGGGCCAGGGGCTGACAAATCACCTACAGATTTATGTCTTTGGGATGTTAATAATAAATGTGCCCTGCCAGGGTTTCCCCTTGGATGGGATTCTCCTCCTGCCTATCCTAGCATCAGCCAAGAGGCAGTCCTCCAAAATCCAGGAACTGGGACTTGTGTTGCACAGTGTCAGAGCAGAATCAGGCCTCTTGTTAGCACCCAGCCCTGTGCCTAGTGCTGAGTGCCCAGAAGGCAGCATCAGGCCATGAGCTATGTTAGTCACAGGGAGCTCAGAGCAGAGCCTGGATTTAGGGCACAGCAGATAAGTAAGGACTGGGAGCATTTATCCTGGAAGGCAGAGTTCAGTTCTGTAGTGAAGGTGCTCAGTGCCTCACAGGATTAGGTTTGTCTACAGGGCTTGACTAGATAATTCCAGCCTAAGATCCTGGCCCTGTTGTCAGTGCCAAAGCACCAAAGCATGAAAAGGCAGGATCAGGCCCTATGAAAGGCACAGCTTGAACTGACCTGAATCACCTCATTTCTTCCTGTATTATGATACAAGACCCTTGGATCACTCAGTGAAGGCAAACAGCAGGACACCGAAAGCCATGCCAGGAGTGCAGCTGACCCATGGGACTGACTGCTACAGTAGGGTTTGATACTACATCTGGTCATGAATGGATCCAGGATTTGGTAAAGGAGGATGTAGGAGCAGCAACCAACACTGCAGCCCCATTCCCACCTATCCCCGTCCCCCACACCAGGGTGGAGCTGCAGGTTGAAGCAGCAGCCAAGGACTTATTGCAAATCCCAAATCAGGTAAGAATCTCCACTCCCTCCACTTCTGGCACACCCTTCCTCCCTCTCCATGCCCCGTGGCATTTCCCCTGCCATTTGCCCTTCCTCCACCTGCCACTGTTGCTGTCCCTGGCTGACCTGGGGGTGGAAGGAGCTCCAGAGCCCCTCCTCCACTGGGCTGCATGGAGAATCAGGCTCAGCTGGGGACAACAGTAGTGGCAGAAGTATTCTGCCTCCTGGACTGGTGGCGAACACCCAAAGGGACCAAGCAGGGAGGAGGAGCCTGCCCAACCTGCTGTCCTGGGCTGAGCCTGATTTCCCACATAGCCCAACTGGAATGGGTAGGAACAGCTCTGGATCTCCTCCCATGCCCAGGTCAGCTGAGGGCAGTGGGGTCAGCAGCAGTGGTGCATTTGAGGTGCAGAATGGGAAGTGAGGGGAAGGGTGGGAACATGTCACTGAGAATTGAGGGGGAAGGAGAGGACAGATTCTTACCTGATTCAGGGACTTAAAAAAGGTCCTGGGCTGCTGCTCCCACAGCATGGTCTGAAAAGGGGGTGTGACAGTGCCACTGCCTCCCACTTCTGGATCCACCCCTGCCTGCAGTCAAGGAACATTAAACCTGTGTCTGGCACTGCAGACACATCAAGGTGCACTACAGGGCTGCTTTCCCCCCTCTGAAGCTTCTAGTGTGGACCACTGCCATAAGAGGGACATTGAACCAAGGTAGACTGAGCTGTGATCCAGTCAAGAAGGAGATGGGCTTGCCAGATGAGAGGGACAGATCATGGTCTGGTCCAGTGGAGCTGGGATACTGAATTAGTGGCTCAGCATAGTTTAAGAGGAAGACAGAAATACTATTCCAGGTGGCCTGCTGATCTGATCTATTTAATCAGGGAATCACCAGAAGATCTGGATGGATCAGTCACTTGGTTTTGTGTTGCAAATTCAGTATAAAAATCCTTCTGCTTCATAGATATTGTCAGCAAACCCAAACCAGCCTGCACTATAGAAAGCTCCAGTGATTCTCCAAGGGCCCAGCACCTACCAGGAGAGCAGCCAGGAGTGTGGCCTGGTTGCTGCATTCACCCGTAGGTCCCATACATCAGTTTCCACTTTTAAATACCAGCTGCCTGAAATGCACTGTCTAATCAAGTGACTGTGAGCACAGAGGGGCCTGCCAGCAAATATTCCCCATGAAGGGAAACTCTTCTGTCCACAGTCTCAGTGCACTGCTTTAGCAGTCATACACTTCGCTGCTGCCATCAGTGCAGGATAGAAGGTGAGTGCATTTGGATGCCTTGGGTCCTGCTGTCCATTTAATGGGTATGACTGTGCCTCAGGCAGCCCCAGAAGTAGCTGCCCTCTGGCTCATTATAAACCTTTTGTTTCTCATCAACACACAGCAACATGTGCACATAGATGATATATAAATTCCAAAAGAACTGATCCAATGCATACACTTCTCCCCCTGAGGAGAGGAGGAGAGAGCAAGCACGTGACAGATATTTAGTCACGTTGCTTAATGCACAAAGAGAAGACATTCAGATACCACAGAGATGAGGGCAGTACAAGAATCCCTGGCGATCTGGGCTGGAATCGGCCTCATGAGCAGGAGAAGGGCTTTGTCTTTCCGCTGCCGATGCCCTAGAACCATCCAGTCCTCTGCATGCCCTTAAGAACTATCAGACTGAAATATCTTTGGCACCTTCCTCACACCTTCCTCTGAAGCAGCTGGTGCTAGTCACTGTTGGACAGAGGGGACTGGGCTACATGTATCTTAGGGCTTGATGCAGTCTGGAAATTTCTAAATTTTTCTCTTTGCTCCCTGTACAGTGGGTGGGGGACACCTGGCTCCTGCATACTTTACATATGTATGAAGCATATGTGAATGGGGAGACTTCAGGGGAAACACCCTCACATTCTCAGCAAAAAAGAGAGCTGGGCATCCCTTGATGGCACAGAAGCCCCTGTCAGCCTCTCCAGAAATGCACCAGCAGTTGCTGAGGCAGATCCCTTAGCTCTGAAGCAAGTGCAACAGCACTCCCAGCTTTGAGCTCCCTAACCAACATCTCCCAGGAACCTAGAGGATTCCCTCCACTATCCTATGGGGAACAGGATTAAACCTTGCTGGTCTGGTTCTGTGTGGTTTATGTAACAATGGCAGGATCCACACAGGGGCTGAGAGATCAAAAAGGTCACAGAGTCTGCAGCAGCGGGAAGGGGCATGACTTACAGGGCACCCAGATTTCCTAGGCTTGCTAGAAAACAAGGCCAGGGGATGCCCTAAGGATTAAGGGGTCCATGCAGCAAGCAGGGAAGCGATCAGAGCTGGCTGGGCACTGTTCATCTCTAAGGGAGATGCAGGTTTTCAGCCTGTTTCCTATAGCCAACTTGTGGGTCAGGTTCAGATAAGGTCTAAGCCTAAGAGGGGAAGGGGAATGCCTTCCCCCTATCTCTGCAAGTGGCTTTTTTATTTATTTATTTATTTAGCTGTTTCACCGCTCAGATGTTCATTTGGTTGGCAGTGGGGGGAGCATGTGTGTATGGTACGTGTGAGTGAGTGAACGAGAGAGGAGCGAGAGGACGGCACTGCTACACAGAGTGGAGAGAGAGGCTGTGAAAGCAAGTCTGGCGCTGAAGTCCGGCTGGGGAAACTTAGCGCAGGGGGTGGGGGTGACCCAAGCTTTGGCCTTCAGGACCTGGCCCGAAGCCATGCCAGCCTCTGGGAAGGATGTTGCTGTGCAGTGGGTAGCTGAGTCCGTGTGTTTGAGAATTCCTGGGTGAAAAATTAGGAAGGATGCACAGCTGTGTTCTTCTGCCTGCCTGAGAGACCTAAAGAGAGGAGAGAGCGGCGAGGGATATCGCACCCAGAATGGGGAGACCCTTCTCCTTGGTTGGTTTCACCGGGAACTAGGTGCCATCTGGAATATTTCATCCCTTTTGATTTTGCTTAGGGATCTAAAGCAGATGAGTGCAGAGGATACACTGTGGCCAATGAAGCTGTAACCTCTTCATCCCTGCGTCCTCTTCTTCTTCCCACACCCCCCAAATCCTAGGACTACGGCTCAACTGGAATTGGGATCTGGCTTCCTTCACAACGTAAAGAACTGCTTGTCCCACTGAACCCATTGCTGGAGAGGAGGAAGCAAGCGCCTGTTTTGAAGGGGGGGGGGTGCTTTGGGATTGCACCCAGAGGTAGGTGTGTATCGGAGGTGTGAGGGGGAGCCCAGTCTTGCTTTTCCGGACTCTGTCCCCAGCCAGAGCGCTTCATATGAAATTCGTGATTAAAGTTTGGGATTCAGGAAGCTCTGAAGATGCCTTTCCATCCAGTGACCGCGGCGTTGATGTACCGGGGAATTTACACCATCCCCAACATCCTCACCGAGCAGCACCCTGTTGAGATACCTGAGGATGAACTGGAGGGTGAGTGATCTCTGACAAAAGGGTTTGTCAGTAGGTGCCCATCAGAGCAGAGTGGGTGGCTGGGATGGGGGGCGATGACAACAGTGACACCGGAGTGATTGTGTATCTAAGGATGTTGTTGCTTCATGGGGTGGCTGCACAGTCAGGGGAAGCAAAAAGCAGCTTTGGCACCTGTTTTATGATACTGGAGTTTGACTGCTGGAAAATCAATGGGGAGGCAGGTCCCAATGCCATGCGAGAGTTCCCAGCGCAGAGGCCAGCAGAGAGTGTGTGTGTGTGTGTGTGTGTGTGTGAGAGAGAGAGAGAGAGAGAGAGAGAGAGAGAGAGAGGTGGCCTGGGTGGGAGGTGGGAAAGCAAAACAAAGTGAGATGCCCCAGAGCCAGGAAAGGCAGGAAAGAGCTGGACCTGCTGCTGGAGGGAGGAGGAGGGAGGCAGGAAGGTGCAGCCCCAGCAGTGAAGGGCTGGAGGGAAGCAGGTGAGCGGGGAGGGCTGGGAGAGGGAGAGCAGGGGGGAGCCGAGGAAGGGGGGAGCGAGGCGCTAGCGTGGGAGGGAAGGAGAGAAATGGTGGGAGCCCGGGGCTAGCAGGGGGTGCAAACCCGGCCCCTTCCGGCGGGGGAGGCTGTGGCGGGGCGGGTGGGGGCGCCGGGACATGGCCCGGGGCAGCCAGGAGCGGAACAGGCGGAGGGGGCCGCGGGCGGGAGCAGCCACCGAGGAGCCGTGTGCGTGTGTGTGTCAGTGCGCGTGTGCGCGTGTGCCCGCCGCACAGGCACTGCGGGCTCCGCTCCGGAGTTTCAAGTCGCGGATGCCCGCGCCGGGCCGGGCCGGGCCGGGCCGGGCCGGGCGGCGCTGCCCGCGGTGCGCAGCCCCGGCCGTGCGGGCGCGGGGATGCTGCCGCCGCCCCGCTGGCACTCCGGCGGGCGGCGGCGGCGGCGGCGCGGGGGCAACAGGTCTGCAGCAGGCGGCGAGCGCTGCCGCGCCGGCCCGTGGGACAGCGGGCCCGCACTGCCACGGCCGCAGCGAGCGGGAGGCGGTGTCGGGCTGGCAGCGCTGCGGGGCGCCGCGGGGCTGTCCGGGCCCTGGCACCTGTGCCACCGGCGTGCGTGGGTGGCTCTTGCTGCCCAGCGCGGTGACAAAAGCGACTGCGCTCCAGTCGCCTGACAGGTCTGGCTCTCGCTGCCCTAGCGCTGTATCACAACGGTAGGGCACGGGGGGTGGCTGCTGCCCTGGCATCGTGCCACAGTCGAGGGGCACGAGCCGCTGCTGCTGTCTCAGCACGCCGCCGCCGTGTGACGCAGGCCACTGTTGCTGTCCCAGCACGGTGGTGCAACAGCCTGACATGGGTGACTGTTGCTGTCCTCACTGTGATGCAGGTGATGGTTGCTGTTCCAGCACTGTGTCGCAGCCATATGAAGGGGTCTCCGAACGATGTCACGACAGTATGACACGGGTGACTGCCACCGTCATGGATGGCACTGTGTCACAACAGCATGGCAGATGACTGTTGCTCTCTGGTGCAGTGTTGCATCAGTGTGATGTGGCTGATTTGTGGTGTCCTGGTACCGTACGACAACACTGTGACTTGGTTGATTCTAGGTGTCCTGGCACTGTGCTACAATATTGGGACATGAGTGACTGTTAGCATCCTAGTACAGTGTCACAACAGTATGGTATGGGCACCTGTTACTGTGCTAAGTCAGTGTCACAGTCATATGACATGGACAGGAGTTGTTGGTCACTGTACTTGCACAGGTATAAACACAGGTTGGTTTCTGACTAGCGCAGTGTCTCTATGATACAGCACAATAAATTGTTACTGTATTAGCAGGGTCACAATATTGCATTATGGCCTGTTGTTTCCATCCTAGCACATGTCACACTAACAGGACATAGGTGATTGTTACTAACCTAACACAATGTCACAGTACTATGACATGGGTAGTTGTGGCCGGCCTAGTACAGTGTCATAAAACTATGACATGGGTGACGCTGTTTTAGCTTTGTGTCACAATGATATGATAGGATTGTAATTGCTGTCCTGTCACAATATCACAATAGCGTATGCATAATTGTTGCCATCCTGGCATAACGTCACAATAATATGATATAAGCAATTGTTGCTGTATTAGCATGGTGCAATTAACACAATGTCCTATTAAATTGACAGATTATTGTCGCTGTCCTAATACAGCATCACAATAAGATGACATGAGCAATTGTTTCTTTTTCATCCCACTTTAACAAAGGGGAGATTTGTTTTTCAGCTATGAGCCAAGTGGATTGCTTTTATATAACAATGTATCCTCTATCGCTACAAGTTACTGTTGCTTTATCATGATATAATTGAAAGAACAATTCAATTGTACTTTTCTAACACAAAATATTTTTGTTAAAATATGACTGACTTCCTTTTGTGTAGCTATGCCATACAATATTATATAAGTAAATATTAATTTTCTATATAACTCCATAAAATACTTTTTGTGTAAAATGTTATGCTGTAATCATACCATTAAGATTGTTGCTTTTTAGTCACACTGTGACCTGAGCGGCTGTTACTTTCTCATTGTCTCTAGTGGGGTACTGAGGGCTTTTTATCCAGTATCATGATATGAAGTGAGTAACTGTTACTTCCTAGTCACATTGTGTTGCATATGACTACCACAGAGTACAGAAATGACAGTTGCTTTCTGTGCATGAATGATTGTTGCTTTCCTATCACAACACAATGTGAGCAACTGTTGCTTCCTATTATAGTAGAATGTAATTGTTGCTTTTCTATCACAAAGCAATGTGAGCAGGTGTTGCTTCCCTCTTACAATGCAGTGAGACTTTTGTTTTCCTATTATAATGTGACTCAAGCGACGGCTGCTTTCCAGTCACAGTATACCATGATATGAGGATACCTGCATTTCCCTATCACAGAGCAGCATAATTGCTGCTTTCCTATTACAGTGTCATGTGAGCAACTTATTTTCATTTCACAATATTTCATGATATGTGAGTGATGTTTGCTTTTTTTTATGTGAGCTGCTGCTGCCTGAGTCTCAGCAGCTCTGTGTTTTGTCACTTCATTGTCAGTTCTAGCTAGGATCCTCCACTTCAGATTT
Organism: Alligator mississippiensis; assembly: GCF_030867095.1. Taxonomy (NCBI): domain Eukaryota; kingdom Metazoa; phylum Chordata; order Crocodylia; family Alligatoridae; genus Alligator; species Alligator mississippiensis. The sequence goes on from NC_081833.1 coordinate 26,963,948, forward strand.
TCAAAGCAGAGCAGAGGGAGCAGGGAGTGAGAATGTGCTCCCTGCAGAGGTCTCCCCATTCCTCCTCCACCCTTTCCAGGCTGGCAGCTTCCTTGGCCCCCTGTGCAACTGGGAATTGCAAGTTTACAGGTGATTTAACTATAGGAGGCAAATCAATTTTCTCTCTACCTCTGCTCACTGATGCTTGAGAATTACTCTCCCAGAAGTTCCTAGCACCAGGTCAGGTTTCTGCTTCTTTAACCCCTGTTACACCATTGCTGCTGACTTTGCAACATCCCTATCTGCTGGTAAATGTCCAAGGAGTTGGGGTGTTCCTCTTTAGTTTCTGCTGGACAGACATGCACCCTACCAAACTCATCCAACTCCTTGCCACAAGACTCAGCACAGGCCAAGAACCAAGTGGGTCACAGATTCTTGGCTCTGCAGGGTAAGGCTGTAGTGTGTGGGTGCAGTTGGGTGACAAGCCAGCTTTCCTAGCTCCTGCCCCTGCTGTGCCTGTTGTGCGAGTAGAGAGAGGACTTCTTCCTCCAGGCGTTTTTTCCCTAAGATGAGATATACTCAGGGGCAAGACATTCTAGCGGATGGCAAGGCCCTTTCAGCTGTTTCCTTTCACTCAGGGAGCAATGGGACACATGACAATGGTGGGACTGCTCCTTGATCCATCTCAGCCAGTCTGGTAGGTCAAGGAGAGCAGCTTTACAAGCAGGACACCTAAGCATCCCAATTGCTACCAGCACATAGGGCCTGAAGCACTGGGGAATGTGGCATTCCTCTCACTCTTGCATGTACAGTACTTCTCTGCTCACCATTCCCAGGTCTAAAACTTCCTTCCAGTCTCTTGTTTATAAGGGATAACTCAACAGATCCCGCCCCCCACCACCACCCCAAACTGGCATGGAGGAAGCAGGAACACTGCACCTGCATGGAACAGGCCTATGTCTTTAGACTGTCCAGTTAACCAATGGCCTATTCGGTAAGGTGTCAAGTCCCCTGTACCCTTTGAGGCCAATTGCTTCTGGGAAGTGCGAAGTCCCCAGAAGGCACCTCAGTGTGTAAAACAGCACTGCCATGGGGAAGGGGCTTCTTGCTGGCCCACAGCCTGAAGTCAACTTCTGTATAGAAGAAGATGGATAGCTTGGGGATATATTTAGAGGGTTGCAAGTATCTTTGGAAGCTGTGGGGTTCACTGGGGCTTGGAAACCTAGCATCTTACTATGTCATCTTAACCCGCATTTATGTTCAAGAGTGAATCAGGTTTTTCAGAGGCATTAAGGGATACCGAGCACTTGTCCAGAGTAGGAAAGTTGAGCTATGGACACTCCATAGATGACACCCTTTTACTGCTCCTGTCTTTACACTTCTAATGTGTCTTTCATATATCCTGCTCCCCCTCTTTTCTCTCCATTCATTCATTCATTCTCTCTCTCTCTCTCTCTCTCTCTCTGTCTTTCTCTCTCTGTCTCCCCCACCCCCCTCTGTCCCTCTTTCCTTTTGTTCACAGTTTTCTTAACAGCCACTTTCCTTAAATGGAACATGAGCCCAGTAATGTAGCAGCTGACTCACTGGGACCAAATTCCTGTGTGGTGTAAGCCCGTTGAAGTCAGGGGGCTTACCCCAGGATGGAACTTGCCCCTGGGCACAAAATTAGACAGTGAAGAAGGATGATCCCATGATTAAGGCACCAAACTGGGACTCAGGAATTCTGGCTTTGGATCCTGCCACTGACTCACTGCATGACCTTGGGCAACTCCCTTTACCTCCTTTCAGGGCCTTCCCACCAAGATGTAAAGCAGGATGATTTTCCTTCTGTTAAGACTGTAATGTCTCCAAAACTGGATCCCATTAATTTCTAATGGGACCCAGCACAGTGGAACCTGGATGCTGGTTGCAGATCTGTTTGCCAATGTCATGTTAAGGAGAAGTTAGTCCATTCCCAAGTATGACACTTGTGACTGTACCTGACTCTGAGTCACTGCTGATGCTGTGTCAATGCCTAGGCTTCCTGGTGCTGTCTGCCTCCATCACAGCCTGCCTCAGCAAGCTTCAGAGGGAAGCTACGCACTATGTGAGGAAACACACTTCATTTCCTTTGTTTACAAAATGTCACCTTTTCATTTCTTCCATCACTTCTTGTTCTTGTGTTAGGGGATGGGGTGGATGGGAGCTCTCAGCCGTTCGGGTATCTGCCTCCATCACTATCTGTATCTCTGTCCAATCTCTTGTCCTTCTTTGCCTCTCCACACTGAACCGCTTCTTCTCTCCAGAAATATCCCCCCTCCCTCACTGCCATTCCAAAGCCTCTGATCATTTGCACTGCGGCATCTTCTCCAATTGTCCTTTTGGAGGAGAGGAGGGGGCTGAGGCTGAACACAGCAGCCAAGGTGAGTACAAGCCAGTCCTTCAGAGAAGGTCATCCTCCCTGGTCTTTCTTGTACACCGTGAGCTCTTCTATGCATCTCCACCCAACCCCCACCTCATTGTCTCTTGGTCTCATATGCTGTCCTGAGGCTTTTCTGCCTCTCAAGCATACCTGCTGCAGTTTGTTCTCTCCTTTATGAAGCAAAGCCTCTCCTCCTGTCCTGGTCCTCCTCTTTGCTTCTCATGAATACAAAATATCCCTTGTCCCTGCTCTGCTGCCCCAAAACTTCCTGTCTCCTCATCTCAGTGCTGCCTCACTTCTCCCCACAGTGCAGCATAGTCTTATCATAGTTTCTTCCCCAGCCTGGGCCCTTCTTCCCAACATCCTTTCCATGTCAGCAAGAAGGCTCCTTGTCTGTCTCATAGGCAATAGTGCAACTAGGGGTGGGAGACTGAGGCATCAGCCCTGATTCCTGATTTTCAGGGGCAAAAGAATGGCTGCCACTGCCACCCAGTGCACAGAGACTGCTTGTTTGGCCTTTCCTCCTGAGTCAGGGTAAAACACTGGCTACTCTTGTTTCTGTGTAGAAAGCATGTCTCCCCTTTGTCTTTGCCAGCCTGGAGAGGGACAGCTGATTTGTTTCCATGTTGGAGAAAAGATTCTTCACCCTCACACTAGATCATTGCACTTGCTCTTCTCTAGGCCTTTGCTGCATTATTTGCATATGCAAGTTATCCAGAGAACTTGGATTTCTCATTACAGTACCTGCGCCTCCCACCCTACAAGCAAATTGGGGCCAACACTTCATGCTCTGAGCTGCCCATACCCATTCTGGTCAGCTCCCTGAAGGAGGAAACGGGTGAGAAATTAACAGGAGCAGATACTTGAGAGTTGGCTCCAACTATGAGCCTGAGCCTGTGCCCTAGCTATAACAGAGAGGCGTTAGCTAACATGCAGAGGCAGGCAACAGCTGGATTTGCTGAAGGCCTTTTGCAATATCTATGTGAGCTGCCTTTTCTCCAGTTCACCAGCCTCTGCAGAAAAACCCAGTACTCTCTGAGTTTATACTGCAGTGACTGCAGCTCCTGTAGATATACCTAGACAAGACATGCCCGAGCTACTTTGAAACTCACAATGTAGCAATGGTAATGCAGAGTTCAGCACAGGCTGCAAAACCTGCTTCCCCATCTTGCACCCTCTTCCCTCCCCTCCTTCCCCCCTCCCTCCCCACCATAAACCAGGCAGACAAATGGTCCTTTCCAGAGGAGACTATGGCAGGGCAGAATGCAACACTACCAGCTGCTTGCTCTCCAAAACTTCCCATGTATACCCCTCCTGTTATCATCCTTTGATCATTCCTAAATGGGCTTTAGCCCCTTGCTTCTAAGCCAGCACAACCATGTACACAAAAACTCTTGGACAGTTCTATCATAGCTTTATGACCAAAGGACACACACACCCATGTCCCAGATATGTTTAATCTCCTGATCAGCACTAAAACCCCCAGCCTACTTTTCTAAAAAGACCAAGGGATTATATGGGAAGACTCTCTATGTAATGGGGGAGAGGAAACTTAGGCACAAGGAGATGAAGTGACTTGTCTGAGGTCAGTGGCAGGGCCAGGTATGGAACCCAGAAACTGTTGATTCCTTGCTCCCTTCTGTGCCCATTCCATTACATACCACTGCCACTTATTTTCAGTCAACAAGGAAAGGAGTGCCCCATCTAGCCCACACCAAGCATTGATAAAACTCTGCCTGCTAAAGGGAACCCCCCAGAATATGGTATGAGCAGAGGTTATATTACTGGGGTTGTCTGCATTAAAAAGGAAATGAAGAGGGAGGCATCCAGTAAGTGTATATGCAATAAAGTATGATCTAGGGAAGACAGAGAGGGAGCTTCTCTTCTCCTTGTTTCATAGCTGAAGAACAAGGGGCATTCACTGAAATCAGAAGGGTTGGAGGAATTCATCACTGCCACTGGGAGTCATTAAGGCCAAAAATGTAGCAAGAGTCACAACAGGACCAGATATTTACATGAATAATGAGAATTTTCAGAGGTCTTGTAACAAGATTTTGGCTGGAACAAGATTTTGGAAGGGAAGCAGAACCTGGTGCTACAGGGCTTAAGTTGATCCCTAACTGCTAGAGATAAGGATGAGACCTAATGGGGGTACGCTTGTCTAACTTCAGCTGCTGCAGGGCTCTGACACCTCCTCTGAGGTACTTCATGCTGACCAACATCTGAGATAGGCAACTGGGCTAGATGGACCTGATGCCCGACCCACACTGGCAACTTCCTGCCAGGAAACACCACAGTCTGTGAAACTGTGAGCATTTGTCAGGCAAAGGCCTGTCTGGGATACTTGGATCTGGTGGAAGGAAGAATATTTCTACTATCCTGGAATTCTCCTAGGATATCATCCTTCATCCAGGAGGTCAATTTCTCAGTGCTCTGCTGGGATGTACTGTTAGTTAGGGGGACTTGATCCCCAATTGGTGTTGTCCAGAAGAACATCCTAGGGATCATCCTAGGGACATCCTAGGGATGTCATAGGCAGCTATGGTGTGTTTAAGACGATCAGGGAGCACTGTCAGCCAAGATAGGCCCCTTGGCATCACTTGTCAGTTCCTACATACCACATTACATGAAGGGCAACAGATACTCAGCCCAGGGGTCTGAATTTACCCAGAATTATACCTTCGCCCTGACAGGTGAATTGCACCATGTGCTGTATAATCCCAAACAGTTTAAATTCCTGGAGAGGGCACTAATGAGAATGGTATCCCTAAATGGATTGTCAAAGAGTTTGAATCCAGGAACCTCCAGATCTTCAAGCATGAATATCTGGTGCTTGGACTGAAAGAGGAGATTTGTGCAAGTACAATAGCAGGCTCCTAGAACACTCTGGTTGGCCCAGCCAGTAGTAGGACAGCAATCTGTATTGCGTTAAGAAGGCAGGTTCCTTTTGCTCTGTGGTTTCCAAGACTGCTGAGTGGTAATAGAGGAGAATTTTGCTCAAGGCAGGTTCTCATGCAGCTCTTCCCACCCTACCTGGGGGCAGAAGCAAATGATAGATTAGGGAGCTCAGACTAGAAGACAGACTCCCGCTTGTACCATCTTGTTATTTGACTTTGGGCTGTGTATCTGCTGTTTGTCGATACAAATACATCACACGGATCAATTCAATTAGGCCTTGGTTCCTTGGCAGCTACAAACCATCGCATATGGATGAGCTAGGAGTGGACACCGGTGGGAAAGAGGGACCAGGACACACAGTACAAATCAGTGACAGGAAGAATAGGACAGGGACTATATCTTCTGTTATGTCTGTTAAGCACCAGGCAGACACTTAGACAGCACAAAGGAAATGATCGATCATATTAATGAAGCTCAGTCATTACACTTGGCATCTTCAAGGTGCTTGCAGACATCAGCTAATTAATCGTTACAAGCCCATGGGAATTTGGAAAGAATTTGCTCCCTATTACAGATAGGGTAATTGAGGCACTGTCACTGAAAGCGTCCAGGTCCCATCCTTGATTCCTTGGAGTTCCTTAAAGTGAGAATATGGGACACTAAAGGCAAGCACAGAACTGTTTTTTGAGGACATCTGTCCAGTTATCACAGAGGCCTTGTCCACACATGGAATTTACCCTTGTTTTGATGGATATCAGTTTAAAATCCCATTTGGTTAAACTGAGGCAAGTCCTTGCAGGGACTCTGCAGTCTCAGTTTCTATCTGGTTCAGCTTATGCCTGTACATTGCTCTATGTACACTTAGCTGATACAAACCAGGTTTCAAGCAATTTAAGATGCCCAAGCTGGGGTTTGTGCCAGTTTAATTAAAGCACTTAAATTTTGTGCCTAAGTCAGGCCTTACTTCCAAAGCCACACATCAGTTTGCAAGGGACCCCTGAAATCCTGTAGATGGCTCACGCCTTGGCTGGGATGACATAGTTGGGGATGGTCCTGCTTTGATCAGGGGGTGGAACTAGATGACCTCCCAAGGTCCCTTCCAACCCTAATTTTCTGTGATTCTATGGACCCCCCTGGATGGGAGGCAGCCTCTTCTGGGATAGTGCCACAATCCTGGTCAGGGTACTGCAGTTTATATTCACTCCAGGGTGCCTACCTGTACAGAACCACTGAGAACTCTGAGGGTCTTTAGGCCAGAGGAGGCTCCAGCCTTCTGGGTTTATCGAGAAAGGAGGTGCTGACTCAGGGGCTACTTTTAAAACAAAAATAGTCACCCTTCACTGCTTCCACAGCTCCCACTCTGTTCACATCTCTCTGCCCTTTTTGCAAGTCAACAGCAAAGTACCTGAATCCTGCACTGACATCCTGGTCTCATTTAAGTCAACAGGGATTTCGCAGTGGACAGGATTTTACCGTAGAAGAATCCCCACCTTCTCCAAAGAGGGAGATCAGTTTAGAGCAGAGACAATATGGGGCTTCCTAGGAGCAGCTCTGCAGGAAGAAGGGCACATGAAAGCTGATCAAACAGAAGTGGTGGCCCGTGAAAAGGACAGAAGGGCTGGTTTCCCATTTCACCATCCTCTTGGAGTCTGAAATAAAGCCTGAACAAACCCGGCCCCAATTTCACAGCCAGGCCCTGAAACACTGAGTTCTAAACAAACCGGTGTGCGGTGGCTAGGAGTGGTTTGACAGCTGCTCAGTGGTGAAGTGAGTTGGTGACAGCTCAGCCCAGCTTCCAGCACACAGTCCTCCAATTCCTCCACTGCCATGCATGAAAATAATGAGCCATCTCAGGAGACATACCAGCTACTGAACGGGCACCAGAGCCTGACTTCCCCTCTCCTGAGGGCTTGTCTGGACAAAGGTGCTTTTTCACAGTGAATCGGACTAACCCAAATCAAGGCCACTTTAATCCTGAATGTGTGCGCTCTCCCCTAACCCTCCTCCCTGTCTTCACTATCTCTGCCCTCCCCCCTCCCCCCCCCCGCCCCCACAGCATCTTTCATATGATTTTAGTAATCCATTTTGATTCACAGTTATTGTTCATTTGGTTTAACTTTCCTGGGTGTCCTCATGTAGACAAGGCCTGAGAAGCCGTCCTTCCAGGGCTGGGAGCCAGACATCAGGGATGCTCATTTTGTTCCTGCCTGTGCTGTATCATTTCAGCAGTAGAGCAGGAGCTCGCTGGGCTTGGTAAATGGCACTTAAACCTGCACTTGGAGAACATGGGTCTTTGTCTCCCTCTAGCGGCTGGTCCATGAAGGAGGTTAATGAGTTGGTTATGGGTCTGAGCCAAAGGGCTGATTCTTTCGCTCAGTTAGGAGTGGCTGTTGCCCTTAAAGCTTTAAGTCTGAAGTTCAAACAGTGATGACAGCCCACTAGTTACATCTTACTGGGTCTCTGCATGTTACCTGGCGATGCAGTGTTATTGCATCAGTGTGTGGAGACTGGATGCAGCAGGGGGAAAAGAAAGGAGCTTATTCCCCCCCTTCCCCCCCCAATCCCCCAAACTAGCTTCCATCCCCTCAGCACAACAAAGGGCTCCCTTCCCCTTTCACGGTGCAGGATCTGGACTGATGTGAAAATGGGAGCTCCAGGCTTTTGCCCAGCACACACTGAATGGCCCAGCAATTTCCTGGGGGTTGGCTTTATGGACTGAAGATTGATTTTATGGAGGAAAAAAAAAGAAACAAAGGCAACTCACTGAGTTTATAATGGTAATTTGCAGGAGGTACATTCTGAGCTTTTATAAAAGGAGTCAGCAGAGTGAGGGAGGGCAGACTCACACCGAGCACCACTCAAATACCACAGCTCTGCCTCTTCCTCCCCACATTTGTTCACTCTGCTCTCCCCTTCTCTTCCGCCCCCGCCAAATTCCCTTCTGCACCCCTGGCTCTTTCTATCCATCTTCCAGTTTTTTCTCCTGGCCTCTGAACCTCCCCATCATTGTCCCCTTCATCCACTCCTCAGTTCTCTGGTTCTGTCCATTTCTTCCCTCCTCCCCACCTCATGTTCACCTCCTCTATCCTCCTCCATCCTCCAGCACTACCATACCCACCCCACACCAACCCCTGTGCTGGGCTGAGGAGACAGAAGACACTAGCAGTAGCGGGGCGGCCCTTTCTCCTATATCTCTATGGGGGCACAGATGCCAGATCTCCCTTCAAAGGAGCAGGGGGAAATTTGGAAACTCCTGGATGGGATATTTCTGCTGTGAAGCGGTGGTGCTGCTGCTTTACCTGGAGACGGGAGATGCTCAGGGCCCTAGTCACATACCCTGTCCTCCTGCTGTTTCCATTTTTTCATTGCCTTCCGGACGAGTGAAGAAAGCCACTGTTAGACTCTGTGGCATGGGCTTATCCCGCATCCCACCTTCCCATTTGATGCCTTGAACCAAATCAGCCTAACAAGGCTTTTGTGCCCTGGGGCCCTGGACAATTGCTCTGGTTGCTCACTCTTAAAACTATAGTGGTGCTGGTGAACCCTCCCTTCACTGGCTAGTGAGGAGCATGTTTGGGGCAAGCAAGCAGAGGTGGGAACTCTCCCACAGCAAGGGACACATATATTTTGACCCTTGCTGCCTCTGTCCAAAGGGCTTTCAGCCCAGGCTCTTACCTAACACTAAATGCACCAAGCGAGCTCAGAACCCCTGACACTGGAAAGTGCCTGGATCTGGGGCTCATGGCTTAAAAAGTCATTTGATCAAGCCCTTTGTTATGCATTTCCCTGGCTGTCAGAACAGGCACTGTAGGAGACAAAGAGAGTGCAGAGGCAGTTAAATGACAGCTTAGTAAATACAGCTCCAGCCTGGACTGTGAACAAGGCAGAGACACTGAGCTCCTTAAATCTAGAGACAAAAGAGAGACCAGCAACTGCACTTCCTACCTCAACGCCTTGCCACTCACTGCTTTAGCATGCTCTCAGGTATGGAGGGCACAGGAACAATCACTGTCCATCACTGCGGAGTAGCCAAAGAGACCCCTGAGAGGGCACGGGCAGCTGCTGTTCTCTCTCCTACTGCTGGATCCTGGTAAGAGCTGCAGGCGCCCCTCAAATCAGGATGCCCATGAGGGGCAGAGAGATGCAAATGCATTGCTGGCAGCACAATTCCTTTCTCATTTGAGGATTAGGAAGTGGTGGAGGTACTTCAGAGGACAGTAACACAAATGATGCCACAGCTGGAGGCGAGATTAGGAGAGCAGAATATGCAGAGCAGTCACAGAGGAGAGGGCAGGAGAAGTGTCTGCTCACAGCTGAGGCAGCATGGATGAGAGGCCTGGGACCTAGAGGTTCCTGGGGCTCTATTCCTCACTGCTGTGTGTGACTGGCATTCACCAAAGCTAAGGAGCGGCTGGTGCTCTACAGCAAAGAAGCCTGAGGCACTTCTGAGAATCCCACTAGGTTCCTATCTGCATCATTAAGCACCTAAATACCTTTCAAATCCTCCCCTCAGGGCTCAGCGGTGCTCTGTGGAGACCTGACCTATCTAGTCAAATTGGCAAAAGCCGCCTTTGGATGGTGGCACCATTTTCAAGGTGCTGAGCTCCCCTGAGTCCCACCTTATTCCCACTCCCCCATGTGATGTCTTGCTCCCCCTTCTGCTGCTGGCAGCACCACCAGTTTGGGAAGTGCACAGGTTAGTGAGTCATCATGCACTCCCTAACCACTGCCACACCATCTCTTTGCTATAGCATAGGCTCAGTGTGCTGCCTGGTGCACTGGGCTTGCTCATGTGCCCATCCTGGGGAGGACTCAATGCCATTATCCAGGCTCCATATCAGGTAACACTTTCAACCATCACACTTCTGCTCAGGAGCCTTCCAAAGACAGAGAAGTAGCATTATATTCATCGCATTGAAGGGAACTATTGCAGCACAAGATCTGGCCAAGGTCATACAGCGTGTCTATGGTAAAGCCAGGACCTGAACACAGCTGTCCCAACTCCCATTGCTGTCTGTGCCCATGGGACTGGCCTCCCCATGGAAAAAGGCATAAGAGCAGTTCTCCAAAACGTTTACTCCTCTCCCCCATTACTAGTCTTGTTGTCACAGAAGGCAGATGAATGTGAGCTGCTCATGCCCTGTGGGGGAAAAATCAGGTTAGGGCATGGACTTCCCTGCACTGTCTACATCCTTCTAGCCAGCAGGTCCCAGAAGAGGAGGCTACAGGCCCTTCCAGGCAAGGAGGCTCCAATCACTCTGACCTACTGTCCTGCCTGCTGCCTCTGCCTTCTTAGAGATATGTGCCAGTGGTAAGAACTTGCTATCAAAGCCACTTGTTTTTTCTGCCTCATGTGATTCTAGAAGATCATGGAAAATGGGAGTGAAAAACAAGCCAGAGACATGGAAGGGATATGTGAAATCACTTCAAGTTCTGAATAACCTTTCTTGATGATTAAGAATGGTTATTCAGAAGGCCTTTCTTCAGAAGACCTCTGAAGAACGGCCTTCAGGCCAAGATCTCCTTCCCCAACACATGTTAACAGAGTGCATCTACACAAGACACTTAATGTGCAGTAGCCTAATAGCACTGTGCAGTAGTGTGCTGGACAAAAACTGTGATAATAGGCTACTGTAGTATGTGGTAGTATTAGGCTACTGCACAGTAAGCATCACTGAAAACCTGTGCACTGGCACTACTGCACAGTAATTCTAGTTACTGCAGATTTAGTTAGTACTTCATTAAGCAAATAGTAAATTAAATGTGCAGTAACTACTGTAGATTAATGAACATGTAGACACCCCCACAATCTCCCTCCTGACTCCCAGAAGAGATGACTGTTTAAGAGTTTCTTTTTCATACATTCCCTTTAATTCGCTGATTCTTTTCTAATTATTTCCCTTTTCTTATCTGCTTGTTTCAGTTTTGTCTTTCTTCCTCTCCCTCTTCTCTCTCCTGCACCCCATTCACAAGGTATCTCTTGCACCAGAACAGCCTGTGTTCAAATCTGTTCACTCTTCTAATGTCTGGCTCTCTTTTTCCCTCTTTCTTTCTACTACTTCTACTTGATACTGCAGTGATTTCATAATGGCTGCTTTGTGATATAATTATTGTTTCCATGGCAGTACATTGTGATGTCACCCAGGAGGGGACCCTACTTTGGGATGCTGTGGCTTCTTGTCATGTGGCTCAATGCAAAAATTGATAATCCCACCTTTCTTTTTCTAATATCGAACCCATTTCCCTTGCTTTCTGGAAAGCCTTCACTGTTCATTCCTAGCTCTGCCTGTAGTGAAGCTCCTCACTGTTCCCTGCAATATACTACATACACCCATCTTGGGATGAATGTAGGAACACCACTGAGCAGAGCACCACCAGGTCAGCTTCCACCTCTTCATGTGACATACTCTGGCTCTGCCTCCCATTCCAGAAAAATGCTCTTCACAGAATCAGAAATTTGAAAACAAAGTGTTTCCTAATCAAGCAAATGAGTGCTAGACAGCTTTATTCTTTTATAAGATGCCCATTTTTAACAGCAAGGGTAATTAAATACTGGACTAGTTAACCATTAATGGAAATTTTGGAATCAAGTTCAGAGGTTTTCCAGCTATGAATCTATGAACATTTCTCATCATTTAACTCATTAGCACCCCTTTCTAGTGCTCCCATCCAAAAGCCAGTGCCTTACACCAATCAAACCAATACCAGGGAATCCTGCAGGCTGCATGGCACAAGGTCCTATTCCTGTGATAACTATTACCCAGAGCAGCATGATTTAGTGGATAGAATGGCTAGGAACAGAATTGTATTTGCCCCTAGACAGATTTTGCCCATGTTTGTTCCAGAACAAATGTCTTGGGATCTGTGTGTACAGATATTATTTATCTAATCAGGGTTTAGTGTGCAGCTAAATGCACTGCCGTTTTTTTGCCATTCATTCAATGATGCAATCCCAGGATAACCATTCAGATGCACTTTGCCTCCAGGGATAAACAGTGTTTCTTACCCCATGAATCTTAAGATTTATCCTGAAATAATGGATATGGATGTCTGAATGATTGCATTTCCTCCTGGGATAAAATGATTTATTCTGTGACAAATGTGACATCTGTTTGTAGCCTACTTGCAAGACCTGGGTTTTATTTCTGTCTCAGCCAAGTGACCTTAGATGAAGTGTTTCACTTTTCCTTTCTCATCTACCCCCTATCCACATAAACTATAAACTTTCTAGACAGAGCTTGTTTCCTGCCAAGCGTATGCTCAGCACCAAGCACAATGGGGCCCAATCTCAGTTGAGGCCCTTGGCTGCTATTGTAAAATAAATAATATGTTTTGTCAACAGGACTGCACAACTCCCACCCCCACCCTCCCTACAAATGCAAAACCCCCATCTCTGGACAATTGAGGATATCCCAAAGCATGGTTCTGCTCTTTAGCAACAGAAAATCCCTTACATAGATTTTGCCTGACCTTAATCCCTCTGGCTTCTTCACTGTGTCTGCCATTGCAGCTAAACATCTAAAACTCCCAGGGAAAGCATGTGCTGAGCTGTTAATAGAAAAGGAGGAATTGCTGATGAAAAAATCTGTGCGCTCAAGATGGAGGCACAATATTCTCCCACTACAGGGCATGATGCTCTGGTTGGACAAAGCTCTAAGACCTCTGCATGGGTCTCACACCACTATAATAATGAAAATCTGCACCAGCGCCCCCAGAGAATCAGACCATTGGCCCATCTAGACCAGCGCCCTGTCTCCAACAATGACTAGCACCAGCTGCTTCAAAAAAAGGTACAAGAACCCTGGCAAATATTTTGTTATGTCAAAGCCTGCTCATAAGAGAAGCTTCTTTTTGAGCCCATTAGCTAAAGGGACATATATGACTGGAAGGCACCAGATGGACTGAGTCCAGAGATGCTTAATGTCCTGAAGCATGTGGATTTATAACACCTGTCAATCCATGGGGACCAAAAGAATCACGGAATCATAGAAAAATAAGTATGAGAGGAACCTCAGGAGGTCCCATCTAGTACAACCCCTTGCTCAAGGCAGGATCATCCCTGTCTAAAACCATTCCAGCCAAGGGCTTATGTAAGCAGATATTCAAACTTCAAAGGATGGAGATTCCTGAATCCCTGTAGGTCATCTGTTCCAATGCTTAACCAACCTCAAAATAAGAAAGTTCTTCTTAATATCCAATCTACATTTTCTATGTTGCATATGGGATGTATTCTGCATTTGTTTACCAGTGGAAAACTGCTGTTTGTGTCATAGTTGTGTAACCCATTGGTGCAAGTGTGTTCTAAGTTCACCGGTGCACTCAGTCTCAAAATATGAACCTGCTACAGACACCAGCCTTGGCTCCTTACCTCACACTGTTGTAGCTTAAGTATTTAGCTCCTGAGCACCATGGATTAGTTCAAGTATGATGGCCAAGATGGCAGTCATCATACTGGCTTCTCTTCCTTGTTTCCAGATGCTGAACTGCATTAAAAGAAGCCAAGGACTTTAAACCCAGTCTTAATGCTGCTTTACTGGTTAAGCCAAGAATAGAGCTGCTATGGAGATGTTATAGGGCTATGAGCACAAAAAGAGGAGAGCTATTCAACAGCAAATGGATTTGCCCTGTAGAACAGTTCCTAGCCCAACATCCCTGGTGCAACTACCACACTTCCAGTGGTTCAACCTCAAAAAGAGACAAGGTTTGCAAACAAGCTCCAAAACCAGCCACCACTGCCACTAGATATGCCATTGTTTGCAAAATACCTTCTACATGTAGCCCGGGTGTACACAGAGTATGTAACCCCCCGCTCTGAATTGAAGGGGATTGTCAGCAGACAGAGGTGCTGTGGGAGGGAACTGTCAACTGCAGTTTCCCCTCAGTTCCCTATAGAGTCAGGCCAAACTCAACTGCTTAACTATATACAGATTTATTAATGAACACACACACACACACACACACACACACACACACACACACACACACATATATATAATCACTTACTCAATGGTACAGGACTATATTATATACTTGACTTATACCTCCTATAGAGCTTCAACCCACACAGGTAAGCAACAGATCTGAAACAAGTAAGTATAGGTAAATACAGTACGTCATCAGGAATAAATGCAATTAACTATTTACAGTCCATGAAAGAACATTCTCATGTATGAAGTGGAAATCAAAGATAAGAATACACTTGTACTCACAGTGGCAATGTGTAGGGAGTGCACACAGGTGCATGCGCACCCCCTGAGATGCCGTGCACCCCCTGTAAGCTCCAGCCACAAAACCGGAAGTGCACTTTCAGTTTCGCCACTGGCTCAGTCAGAAACATGTCGTTAGCACAAATAACAACATATGAGGTGCTTGCTCACCCTTGCAGGTGTTGAGGGTGCTACTATGCTAGGGTTTCCCCACTCAGTGAGGGGAGGCCTGGCCACAGCTCTGCCAGGGAAAAAGGGGACCATGCTCCAGGCCCTCCAACCCCTTGTGGGCTGGGACAGGAGGACTTACCTCACAGGAGCCACTGCCGGCTCCCTCCAGAGGATTCCCTCCCCTGTGGGATACCCTTGTTCCCAACACTAACAACCCACAGTGATGCGGGGCTGCTCCAGCTCTGTGGCACGGTAGCTGGCCACTGCCCAGGCTCTCTCCTGTCCTGAAGCTTGCTTGCAGCCCTGTGCATCAACCCATGCACCATTTGGCTTGCTCCTTATGGCAGGGGTTGGAGGCTCAGGCTGCCTTGTATGACACCGGGGCTCAATCAGCTCCTGGACCCACTGAAGAGTGCTGCCGCATCAGCAGCCTGGCCTTGTGCCAGGGGTTGGAGACTCGAGCCACCTTGAAGCAGCTCCCAGAGTCCCGGTCCCATCTTGGACCCTCTGTGCAGCAACCCCTGCACCGCACTCCTGGCCGTATGCCAGGGGTTGCAGGCCCGAGCTGTCTCAAGCGGCTCCCAGGGTCTGGGCTCTGTGCATTGATCTGTGATCTGCTCCCTGGCCACCTGCCAGGGGATGCAGACCCGGACTGCCACAAGCAGCCCCAAGATCTGAGCCCCGTGCGCTGCTCTGCGCACCGATGGGGCTGAGGCGTCGGTCCTGGCGAGGGGGCGGGTCTTCAGGGCTCTTCTGGGTGCTGTTTCACCTGCTGGGCAGCTCTTCCTCAGCTCTTCTTAGCCCCTTTTTCTTTCATCGTCCCCCAACGTGTCTGCCATGTGCTGGGCACATGGCTCCTTTTTATTCACTTTGGAGGCTCCACCCCCAAAGTCTTGCTGGATCTCCAAAATGCAGGCTTCAAGCACGTCTGGGAGGCTCCTTGCCCTGCCCCCACCCCTCAGCGTGGGTTCAGCTCCACCCAGCCCTTACCTGATCAGTGGATGGGCTCACCCATCAAAATGAAGATTTTCCAAGCCCAGGATATGCGGGGTTGAATTGGTAAGTCCACCACATACATTATAACGTGCTTGGTTGCCCAGCTGCAATGACACCAGGACATCTGGCAACCCTCTGGAGGAATGGCTCAGTCTCCTGGCAAGTGAGCTTAAACTGCAGCCATCTTGATGGAAAGCAAGAGTGAGATCCATGTCAATGAGAGCCTCTAAAACACCTTTAGGTAAGGAGAGTAGGGTGCTTGTCAGAGCAGAGCAAGACCTGAGCTGTCCCAAGCTACATCAAAAGGCTCTCTGTTGCAAATTACATTTTTGCTCACGTCAGAATAATTCACTTCATGAACACCATTATGTGCAGGGAAAAGCACTGCTTGATTCACAGAAGACCTGACATGCTGTGCCCCCATTTCCAAGTCAGGAGTTCAAACACAGAAGCACTGTGTTTTCTTAATTTAATCACAGACAGTTAAATAATTTCTTCATGTGTCTTGCATTTTTAAATGTTTTCTCAGAGAACAAGCTTTACACAAGGAAATACCTGGTTACACAGTACAAATTACAGGCATTGACTGGGCTAGTTATATTGCTGACATTGGCCAACAGCAAGCAAAGCCTAACACCTTCCCAAGCCAAACATTCATGAACAAGAGCTGGGCAGCTCAGCCATAAATGAAGCCAACACTTTTACCATTGCTCTCCTAACTGGCTTCTCTCTCTGAAAAACACTAAATTGAGTCCACCGATTTCCTTGACCTAAAGGGTGAATCTAACATTAACCAGTAACTCCCAGATTAGTCTGAGAAGTTTCACTGTCCCCTTGCTGCTAGGGCAGAGTTAAGGTTATGATAGCTCCATGAGCCAGATTATGTGGTACGTTGTTTTAAAGCCACCTTAACTTTAAAGTTCCTGGAGTTTTTAACATTAAAGTCTTTGAAGGGTCATCCACCTTCAGAATACCCCCATGTTCTTGAAGTTTTGCACTTTGGTGGGAAAATAATCCCTTAGCCAGGGACAGCTCTTCAAAATAGCTTGGGCCTAGTCAGCTTGAACAGTGATATGTATAAAGGGACTAGTTGCATTGAAGGCTGGAGGAAGTTACCAACAGAATAAAGCAGGAAGAATTTGTGCTATCCATACCTCCAGTCTCCCCTCTCCCCATCCCCCCGCCCCTAACCACCACTTACCTCACATGTGCATAATGCAATGGCTGTGACATAACAGACTAATTTAGCCAAGTATATAAGCGAAACCTATCCCCACAGCTCAGCCAAGGCATTCTCAGGCCCTCTGGCTGATCAGCCCATTCTCAGGGTAAGAGGATGAAGTAACACCTGCCCCAGCCTGAAAGAAAGTAAAGACTGAACACTTTGCTTTTATGGCTCAGGCGGATGCATCTTTATGAGCCAGACACAAGAAGCACATTCATGCCACAAGATGGGGGCAGGGAGCAGAGATGGAGAATGAAGGGAGAAAGGAGAGGGGAATACTGAGAAGTGGATGGAATGACAGAAAACATGAATACTGGGGGACAGAAGATGGGACTAGGGGGAGAGAGGAAAAGGGGAATGGGAAACAGAGAAGTGAATGACAAAGAAATGGAGAGAAAGAGAAAGCAGGAGATGAAAGATGAGGAAGTAAAATGGTTTGTAATCTAGTGAAAGAATATAAGATGCAGACAGAAGGAGGGAAGCAGAGAAAATTGGTATGATGGAGAAAGATGGATTTAGCTAAAGAGATTGGAGAGCTAGAGAGAATGGATACAGAGGAGCAAGAATTGGGGGGAGGAGATAATAGAAAATATGGGACAAAGAAGAAAGGCAGAATCAGTAACAAAGAAAAGGAGTGAGAGAAAAGGAAGGAGCAATGGGACTCCTAAATCTTACCAAATAAGTGGCATGAAGAAACATTCAATGAGAAGGGGATACAGGTGCTATGAGAGGGAGGAAACAGATAGCCAGGTCCAGAAAGAAGAACAAATGAAGTCAAGGGAGATGGGGAAGGCAGAGAAGGTTGTACTTAGTGTATGAAAAAAGGAGCTTACCAGTCCTGGGAGCACAATTCTGCTTCACCTAACACATGACCAAAGTGCAGTTTGTAACCAATTCTGAGTTACCTGATTAAAGGGTTATGAGGGATTCATGACCTCCTCCAGGCATGTAAAGGCCCCCATTACAGGAATAAGGAAACTTCTGTAAATTTCTGGAGGCTGATGCTATTCCTATAATGGGGGCACATAGGTGCCCAGAGGGCATAATGACCTGCTCCTTATGTCAGGTAACTCCCAAGTTGGTCATAGACTGCACCTTGGCCATCTGCTAAGTGAAATCATAGAATCATAGAAAATTAGGTTTGGAGGGGACCTCAGGAGGTCATCCAGTCCAACCCCCTGCTCAAAGCAGGACCATCCCCAACTAGATCATCGCAGCAAAAGCTTTGTCTAGCCAGGTCTTAAAAACCTTCCAAGGATGGAAAGTCCACCACCTCTCTGGGTAACCTGTTCCAGTGTTTTACTATCCTCCTAGTGAGAAAATTCTTCTTAATATCTAACCTAAATTTGCTGCAACTTGAGACCGTTGCTCCTTTTTCTGTCATGGTTCTATCTGCCACCATTGAGAACAGTCTAGCTCTGCCCTGTTTCGAACCCCCCTTCAGGTAGTTGAAGGCTGCTATTAAATACCCTCTCTGTCTCCTCTTCCGTAGACTAAATAAGCCTAGTTCCCTCAGTCTTTCCTCATAGGTCATGTCCCCCAGCCCCCTCACCATTTTTGTTGCCCTCTGCTGAACCCTCTCCAATTTTTCCACATCCTTTCTGTAGTGGGGGGAGAGGCAAAACTGAACACAGAACTCCAGATGTGGTCTCACCAGTCCTGAATAGAGAGGAATAATCACTTCCCTTGACCTGCTGGCAACACACCTACCTATGTAGTCCAGTATATACTGTTAGCCTTCATTGCAACAAGGGCACACTGTTGGCTCATATTCAGCTTACTGTCCACTGTAACCCTCAGGTCCTTTTCTGCAGAGCTGCTGCCTGCCAGTCAGCCCCCAGGCTGTACTGGTGCATGGGCTTGTTCCATCCTAAGTGCAGGACTTTGCACTTGTTCTTGTTGAACCTCATGAGATTCCCTTTGGCCAAATCCTCCAATTTATCTAGGTTTCTCTGAATCCTAGCCCTACCCTCCAACATATCTACTACTCTCCGCCAGCTTAGTGTCATCTTCAGATTTGCTGAGGGTGCACTCTATGCCATCTTCCAGGTCATTGATGAAGACATTGAACAAAACCAGCCCCAGGACCAACCCCTGGGGCACTGCACTTGATACTGGCAGCCAACTAGACATTGAGTCATTGATTACTACCCTCTGAGCCTGATGCTCCAGCCAGTTTTCTATCCAACTTACAGTCCATTCATCCAGCCCATACTTCCTTAGCTTGCCTGCAAGAATGCTGTGGGAGACTGTATCAAAAGCCTTGCTAAAATCAAGGTATACCACATCCACCAGTCTCCCCACATCCACAGAGCCAGTCACCTCATCATAGAAGGCAATCAGATTGGTCAGGCATGACTTGCCCTTGGTGAATCCATGCTGACTGTTTCTAATCAGTAAGCACCTTTTTCTCCTCCAAATGCTTAGAAATGGATTATTTGAGGATCTGCTCCATAATTTTCCAGGGACTGAGGTGAAGATGACTGGTCTGTAATTCCTTGGATCCTCCTTATTTCCTTTCTTAAAGATGGGCACTATGTTTGCCCTTTTCCAATCATCCAGAACCTCTCCTGATCACCATGAGTTTTCAAAGATGATGGCCAATGGCTCTGCAAGCTCATCAGTGAACTCCCTCCGCACCCTTGGGTGCATCCTGCCCAGCCCCATGGACTTGTATATGTCCAGCTTCTCTAACTAGTCCCTAACCTGTTCTTTTACCACTGTTGGCTGCTCACCTCCCCCCCAAACTGTGCTGCCAGATGCAGTTAGTCTGGGAGCTGACCTTGCCTATGAAGACTGAGGTGAAAAAGGCATTGAGAACTTCAGCTTTTTCTGCATCCTGTCTCACAAGGTTGCCTCCCCCATTCAATAAGGGACCTGCACTTTCCCTGATCCTCCTCTTGCTACTGACATACTTGTAGAAACCTTTCTTGTTACCCTTCACATCCATTGTTGCCTACAGCTCCAGTTGCCCTTTGGCCTTCTTGACTTCATCCCTGCATGCTCGAGCAATGCTTTTATACTCCTCCCTATTTATTTGTCCAAATTTCCACTTTTTATAAGCTTCCTTTTTGTGGCTTAGTTTTCTGAAGAGTACTGTCTTCAGTAGAATCCTGCTCTTCGTGTTGGAACTCCTGTAGAAAATAGATGGATAAAAAAGTGTGTGTAAGACAGGCAGAGAGAGATCCACAACCGTGTGTGTGTGTGTGCGCGCACATGTGTGTGTGAGAGAGATTCCCATATTGATGTATATGTATACACAAGAGAAATTGCCATGACTTTGTATATTTCTGTTTCTGTGTTATCTTCAATGTAGTGTGTGTGTGTGTGTGTGTGTGTGTGTGTGTGTGTGTGTGTGTGTGAAGAGAGGGAGAAAAACGTAAAACACACACATATGATTATGTCTGTGAAAGTTCTTTGTGAGTGAGTGCATGTGCATGTCTGTGCAATCCCCAGTGAGGTGTGCATGGGGGTGTGTGATTAGAACAGGAAGAACCTCATATATAAAATAAGAGGAATTACTGTCATTGTTATCTCTGGCTCTATAACTCCACACTGACAGTTTCATCATGTTTTAAGCTTAACTGACATAAAAGCAGTAAAGAATGCACTGGCTGATGTCTACACGGGGATGTCTTATCTACTCCCCTTCCAGCACTGGAGGAGAGTTGAGTTGTGCCAACCCTGCAGCCCCAGAAACTAACAGAAGAAGCAAGAGGGAGTTCCCACTTTTATACAGAAAATCATAGGGGTTAGGATCACAAGCCAACGGGCCAAAGGGAGGGAACAGGTAAAAGGTAAAGAAATATCAACATTGTGGAATCATTCACTTAGCACCTTAATTTCCCTCCCATACACATACTTCCAGAGGTGTCCCCAAACAATCCTTTAGTCCCTAGAGCACCCAAACAGCAGCTTGAGCTGCCCCCAAGTCTAGTCCAGCTCCTTCAGTCCAGTCCCGGCTGACCGAGCCACTGAGATCTCCAGCTCCACTGCGCACTCCTCTGTGTAGAGCTGACCAGGTTCCATATGCACGCTGCTCTCTTTTTCACTTACTCCAGCCTCCAGCTTCCTCTTCCTTTTTCCCTTGCCTCCCAGCCTGGGTTTTTGGGAGTTGTAGTCCAGATTAACAGACAGCGCAGCTCTGCAGACTACCCCCTGCTATTACACACATGATATTCATATTACAGGGTTTGCCTCATTTGCATTGTCAGCATTATCCCTAGTGAAATCAGCACACAACCTCCAATACCCTCAACAATAATGCATGGACAGATCCCATTATCCCTATAGTGCACAGAACATATTGCCCCCAACAGTATATCCCCAGCAATGGCCTGTAGACCTCACTGTCCCCATGAGCAATGTACAGGCCCTGCTAGCCCTGCATAATGCCTTCTATGTCATACTACATCTTTGTGACACTACAGGTGCCTTTCCATAGAGCATGAGCCTTCCTCCAACAGCAATGTTCTGGTTGGTTTCAATGTGATCAGGATTGGGCTCATAATGCTCTCCATCCCCCACTTGTCCTTGGTTCCCTTCTTCTTCAGCCTTGCTTGTGCAGCTAGTGGGACTGCAGCTCATGCCTGGGTGCCTGGAACATTGTGGACAGCACAAGCCAGGTGCACATTTCCCTCTTTTCTGTCGCTTCTTCCTCTAACTGAGGTCATGTATCCCTGCTGCTTCCCCCTGGGGGCTTCAATCCCTAAAGACAGCTTGGCATGCAGAGCCATGTTTGGCTGGTTTGGCTATTGTTCCCATATCTGTATCTGCCATCACAAAGAGAAGAGCCTGAGAGCCTCAAATCCAGGCACCCTGATGCCTGGGGAGGCAGAAGCTAAATTCAGCCTTGAGTCTGGATCCCCATTTCACAGCCAGTGCCTCCCTTTGCAATGGGTTAAGCAAAGTCTCTTTTTGTAATGGGTTAAACCAGCACCCTCAGACACACCCACTTTAAAACAGGTTGAGACAAGTGGCTTATAAATAGCCATGCAATGCACTTAAAAGGCATCATTAATCAACAGATCTTGAAGCTCTTTCCTGCAGTAGCTCAGAATCATTAGCCCCATTTAATAGATGCAGAAACTGAGGTAGAGAGAAAGCATGATTGCACAGTGAATCACCAGCAGAGCTGGAAGAGTCCAGCTGTCCTGACTTGAAGCCCTTTGCTCTGTAGACATGGCAAAGCCAGATACAGAGTCTGGAGAGGTTTGCCTTTTCGGGTTGTTCTGTTCTGAAGCATGTCCCCTCTTCTGGGGCCTTTAGCTTCTAACTTCCTAGCCCAAGGCTCTCACTATTGCTTATGTCACTATGGGGAAGGAGTGAAGTCTCCGTGAAAATGCAGAACAACCCCAGCCCCAGCAGAACTGCAAGGTCCTTTCACCTAAGAAAGGAGGGCAGTGTCATTTGACCTCCTATTAATAATACTACTTTGCTCCTATAGAGCACTGCTCATCAGCAGCTCTCAAAGTGAATTGTAAAGGAGGTCAGTATTGCTGTCCTCACTTTGCTGATGGAGAAACTGAGGCACAGGAAGGTGGACTGCCTTGCCTGAGTAGAATCCAGGACTCTGAGGCTCAGCCTAACACACTATCCTGTAAGCCACACTACCTTGCATGCTGGCTGCACACAGTGGGTTAGTGGCAGGGGAGAGGCCAGAATGATCCTTGAGTTCTGCTCTGCAGCACAGGCACTTGGTGAACATTCATTCAGGCACGGCAGTGAAATAACCGCAGAGTGAGGCAGAAGCAGGTGGGACAATGACATCCCCACTCCAGGCATGTCCCTCCACCCCCACAGAGGGCATTTATCCCAGTGGCTTTCCCAGGGCCCAAGTGATATGTGGAATTTTCTTGGCTTCAGGGCAATGGGGATGGGAGGAGAGGACTCAAGGCAAAGAACAACTAACGACTAGAAAAGACCACCAGTCAATGTCAGTGCTTGGCAAATCCAACCTGACAGGGAGCACACGTCAGGGATCGATATGAGCTAGAAGTCGTTGGAGACTCAAGGTCACCTGGGATCTCCACTCTGTGCCAAATGTCTGCATTTCCCTCTGCTAAAGGCAGTGGCCTGGGGGGTGTCACACTCCAAGAACAAGAGGGGTGTTGGGAGCATCATAGGACAGGCTGTCAGCCAGTGAAGGATTGGAAGAGAATGGCCCATAAAATGATGATGCCGAGTAAAGCTCCAGTTTGATGCTGAAGGACAGTGATGGAGAAGGGAAGGGGCACTGGGGTTGGTGGTCACAGGATTTTCTGCTTGGAGGGGCACAGGCAGCTTGCACCATAGAGCAGGGGCTGACAGGCACCACCAGGTTCTGGGCAGATGGACAAAAAGCACCTACCAAGCAGGCTGCAGGGAGACACTTCAGCTACAGGCTGCTGATTTTTGACAATTATAACAATGGTTTAATAGCTCAGTAGAGCTACTGTGTGTGGGAAGCAATGTTCAGCACCTCAGGGTCAAGAGCAGCCAGGCCCCAGCAGTGTAAGTTCCCTCAGAGCAGTCTCTCCAGACACAAGCCTGTGGGATGCTCTTTGTGTAGCCATTGGTTTATGCGATGTGACCTGTTCAAAGCCCAGAAAAGTGGGATTGGAGCTTTTTAACAGGGTCCAGTTAACTCCTGTATTGGTTTCCTTGAGATCCATGATCCCACTTGCCCAGATGGCTATTTAACCCTCATTGATATTCTTGAGAACCTTTCCCTCCTTTGTCTGGCTGCACAGTCCCCTCTGCCTCCTTCCCACATGTCTCAGATCCTATCTACAGGTTATCTGGGGGCTGTAGGTGCAGGGAACACCCTTTGATCCAGGCACCTGTAGCAGCCCCAGTCACAATGCAGGCTCGGGCCAGTGGAGATAGACTGTTCTCTGACCTTTTCTTCATCACTCCCCTTCAAACACAGGAGCATGTCTGAGATAAAGAACACACACTGGGATGTCTGCCTTTGAACTCTGACAGCAAGGGAAGGTGGGTGGGGATGGATAATGCCAGCTGCCTGACTATCTGAGATGTGACTGACAGCTGGAGTAGTCTGATATGGGCAGGACTTCAGATGACCAGCATAAGTCATTTTCAACCTGGAGGGATGTGGGCAGTGGGGTCCCCCAGGGCTCGGTCCTCGGACCCGCACTGTTCAACATCTTCATCAGTTATTTGGACAATGGGGTAAAAAGCACCTTGTTCAAATTTGCTGATGACACTAAGATGTGGGGGTATGGGGACATGCTAGAAGGGAGGAATAGGCTGCAATTGGACCTGGACAGGTTTCAGGGGTGGGCAGATGAGAACAGGATGGGTTTCAACACTGACAAGTGCAAGGTGCTGCACCTGGGGTGGAAGAACCAGCAGCATACCTACAGGCTGGGGAACTCCCTTCTCATCAGTGCAGAGGCAGAAGAGGATCTTGGAGTCAATATTGATGCCAAAATGAACATGGGCCGACAGCATGGGGACGCGGTCAGGAAGGCCAACCACACCTTGTCATGCATGCACAGATGCATCTCAAGCAGGTCCAAATAGGTGATCCTCCTCCTCTATGTGGCACTGGTCAGGCCACAGTTGGAGTACTGCATCCAGTTCTGGGTGCCGCACTTCAGGAGGGATATGGACAGCATGGAGAGGGTCCAAAGGAGGGCCACCCACATGATCAGGGGGCAGCAGGGCAGGCCCTACGATGAGAGGCTAAGGGACTTGAACCTGTTCAGCCTCCATAAGAGAAGACTGAGGGGGGATCTAGTGGCTGTTTACAAACTAGTCAGAGGGGACCAGCAGGCACTGGGGGAGTCCCTGTTCCCCTGAGCACTACCAGGAGTGACTAGAAATAACGGTGACAAGCTGGCAGAGGGTAGATTCAGACTAGACATCAGGAGGCGCTACTTCACTGTCAGGGTGGCTAGGACCTGGAACCAACTTCCAAGAGAAGATTATTTGGCATGACTGCATGGAGGCAGGGACGTGGAGGAGTGTGATGAAGCAGGTAGGATGGGGCACAGCGAATGGGGTACAAAATATGGGGGAATGCAGGCAGATGTAATCCTGGCAGGTAAAGGGCAGGAGTGTCTGAAATAAAAGGCAGAAAGGCTTGAAGCAGGAGGCAGATTTGTGCATTAAGCAGCAATGGGCACCCTGATCCTCGGGGCAGGTCAGCCTCATGTGCATGTGCCACATGGACATTTGATTCTCTGGTGGAGAGTAGCATTTCTTATGGTGCTTGGCAGGGCTTTCAGTTCTTGATCAAGCCTGTTATTAGCAAGTTGCTCAAGATCTGTCTAACCATCCAGCTGCACTAATGAATGTGTGACAGGGCTGCCACAAGAGGATGGCAAAGCTGAAGATGAGAGCACTGAGTCATAATGTGTGTGTGTACCAGTATCTAATTATCAGTTGTACCTCCTCTCCAGAAACTGAGGCTTGGTTTTAAATCCAGTGTTGGTTTTCACATACATGTATGTGTGTGTGCATGTGCACATGTACACATATGCACACACACATATGCACACACAATTTTTGTGAGTCTAACAATGCTTTTTGTTCTGGGGCTCCCCACACTTGCCAACCCCCTTGACCAGTGCTAGCATATAAAGCTGAAGCCCCTCTTTGGTGGGACCCTGATCCCAAACATGGAAGACAATCCTATTGTGATGGAACTGAAATGAAAAAAATAGTCCTCTTGAGCCTCTAAGATGCTGTGTATAGAAAAGAATACAAATGAGTACTTTGTACAGCTCCTTGCACTCAGAAGGATGCTGAAGTCTTGCATATACTATCCAGAAAGCAGCATTCCCACCCACTGAAATGTAGCCACTTCTGGGGCAGAATCCCTCGGCTGTTTAACGATGTCTAGTAACACAGAAATTCTAGGGAGAAACAGCTGGGTTTTTGGTTGTAGCCAAAAGAGAGAAAGAGTATATTTGACAGAAACTGAGGCAGAGCTAGAGGTTCAGAAGGAGCTTGGATTTAGTTGTTATCCTGACAAAGAGGTATGTGGACTCTTTAATGACCCTGAGGGGCCAAGACTCAGAGGGCCAGATTCTGTTCCACCTGTTGAAAGTCAAAATGGATTCAGGCACTAAGTGTGACTCTATTTCACCCTGTTCAAGTCCCCGAAAAGCCATGAATGCATCAACTGTCATTTCACCCTTAACATTGAGCCACAAAAAAAGCAGCAAGGAGGACTCCCCTACCCTTTGTATTAAGAGGTTTATAGAGCCTGGTGCAGAATGAAATAGGATCACATAAGTCCACTGACATGCCTAGTATGTGGAGTGTCTTCTGTTCTAGAGTCATTTTTTGTCCTGTTTCTAGCAGCACAGCACCCCCTAGGGCACAGGGCCAAACCAATACTCTGTAATTTAATGCAACATCCCTTTTATAAGGCTGCTCCCATCCACGGGGTTAAACAAGCCCCACTCTGCTTAGCTGGTGATCTCCTGTGAACCAAACCCAGAATGGCATCCAAGTCAGATTTCCAGTTCTGGCATGTGTGATCAGGGCGCACTCAGGAGCACAGGGGATGTGTTGTAGATATACCCTACATCACAGTCCCTAGTCTTGGATCCATTCTACCACCTTGTTTTCTGACTTTCCTTTACAGACACCACTGCTGCAGCTCCAGCTCCATGGGATAGAGGAGCAGCACCTGAGCAGTAACATCCCATGTGGCTGCTCCTAGTGAGCTGAGTTGCTACTAATAGCCTGCTGTGGGTGAGCAAACAGTAAGGCACTGCAGCAAACCTACACCAGGCGCTGGTCTCTGTGCTGCACAACAGAGCTGCTAGATGCTTCATGATGGCTCAGGGGAGAGGATACAGGACTGCCCCTCTGTGACCATGGCCAAATCTTAGATTTTGTAAAAAGGGATGAGGAAGCAATGACTGGTACTGTGGGGGGAATAGTCACCCCACTTCCAGCTTCCCTGCCTCTCCCACAGGGGTGGAGAGACCACACCACAGGAGCAGCAGCCAGGGACTTCAAAAAAGTCCTTGTATCAGGTAAGAATCCCCCCTCTTTGCTGGTGCCCCTGCCCTTCTTATGTGCTCAGCCATCTCCCTCCCATTTCCCCTCTCATCTGCCCACTGCTGCCGCTGTACCTAGCTGACGCAGGGGCAGAGGTAGGGTGGCCACTGATGAATCACCAGAATACAGGACATCCCTTGGATGAGAGGTGGGACTACCACCCCGCTTGGTCAATCAGTGTTGAGGGGTGGTGTTGAGGGGTGGAGCAGTCACCTCCTCAGCTAATCAGCAGTGAGGAATGGGGCTACCATAAGAAAACAAGGAAAATGGCACCAGCCTTGACTTGTTGCTGACTGTTATAATAAAATATTAATTCTCTTTAATTTTGCACTTTTAATGACATTGAATCCCACAGAGAATATGGCACAGCAAGTGTGAGGCTTGAGCACCCCCCTCCCCACGTTGGGATCTGGTCTCACTTTAGCCCAGCTCCACACTTGGAAGCCAGGGGCACACACTGCACAGGGACATCACCTCCCCCTCCATCAGCATTCAGCATAGACACTGGGCACTCAGGAATCTTCTCTGGCCACATTCAGGTCAGTGGGCGTTGAATGCCTGTGGCAGTGCATCCAGCTGCCTGGAGAGACTCTCTCTTCCTTCCCCAGGAGACTGACAGGTTTGCCTGTCCTGGAGGAGAAATAATGGCTTAATGAGCTGACCCAGCTACCCAGGACCCAGCTGCCCAAAGCTCCCCCTCCCCACACAGCAGGACACCCCAGGGCCTCACCAGGCTGCTCTGTGGGTGCAAAGACAGTGACAAGAGCCTCCTCCTAGTCCCACTGGCATTCTAGCAGATACAAATGTAGTGCTCCCCCTGCCCACTCTCAAAGTCATTACCTTGTGCCAATGCAGCACAGGGACATGTGTGTGCAGATCAACTGCCTGACTGTGGCAGCTCAGCTGCCCCCAGAGCCCAGGCCCATCTGCACACACCCAGCCCAGGGACGGGGAGCTCAGGCACTCAGCAGCGCTTCGGCTCTGTGTTCCTGTACATGCACTGCAGCCATAGCTCCTCACACAGGTGCAGAGCAACCAGCCCCTGGGATCCTCTACCTCCCTCCCACCTTCCCTGGCTGACTCCTAATCCTGCTCCTCCTGGCTGTGCAGCACTCTATCTATAGGCACAGGCAATAGCATCATGAGGACAAATGATTTGACATGTATTTCCACCAATGAACTGAAAAACAAGACTTTTTGCAATCTGTTCCTCTTTCAACAATGGACATAGGACAAAGGGTTTAAAAACAGGATGGTCCAGTATAAAACAGGACCAATGGCCACCCTCAGCAGGGGTAGCTCTAGAGCCACTCCTGCCTCACTCCCACTGGGCTAGGCAGAAAACTGGGCTCAGCTAGGGACAGTGACAGCAGAGGTGGCAGCAGGCTGGTGGTCAGCAGAGAGGAGAAACCCACCTGCCACCTATGCTGTCCCCAGCTGAGCCCAATTTCCCAGGCAGCTGGGCTGGAGAGAGGTAGGAGTGTCTTTAAAGTTCCCCCTTCCTCCGGGTCAGCCAGCAGACAGCACTAGCAGGAGGCAGGGGAGGAGGCGATGGGAGAGGGGATGTGCTGCTGAGCATGAAGGGGAAATCAGGAGGGATTCTTACCTGCTTTGGGAACTTAAAAATTGTCCCTGGCTGCTGCTCCTGTGGTAGGATTCCCAGGTAAAGGGGAATCCTAGAGCCAGATACTTCCTGCTCAGGTACAATCTGAGAAAGGAGAGCTTTTTAATATCCAAACAAGCCTTGAACTTTCTATGGATGGGCCCCATGTAGGGCTACAGAGGGTTTGTTATCATGGGCCACTCAGCCCTCTGTATCACCGCAGAGGATGTAGCTAATGTTGCAGAGCCCTGTCCCCTATCAGTCAAATCCAGATCATTTCAGGGAGGTCCCACAAGACTCTCAGGAGTCTCGGTGTTATTGCACTGACTAATATAACACTGACCCTTCTGTCCCTCCCAATGCCACTCTGAGGCAGCATGGGCTTGCTGTCCCAGACAAACTGCAAATGAAATGGTAGGACCATGCTGAAACCCATGAGCCCAGAGTTCACCTGGATGTCCTCAGGAAACCCTGGGTACAATGTAGAATCAAGTCCTGGAGGAACACACACATCTGGTCCCAACAGTGAGTCACTGAGCTGTGTGAAGAGCATCTGGAAAGGTAAACAGATCTGAGTGTCTGAATTCATGGGCCATGGGGTTCCTGTATCAGTTTTGACAGAACCATTGCAGCTCCATGTTTGCTGGGGAAAGGTAGCAGTAGAGGTTCCTGCCCCCTGTCAGTGTGGGAAGCTGTTTCCTTCTGTTACAGTTTTGGGGCTTATAATTGTTTTAAAAGAGACATGCTAGTGAGAAAGAACAGACCCAGATTTTAGGGGCAGGGGCTTCTCCTTGGCCAGCAGTCCAAGGAAAGGAAGGAGGGAGGAAATGTAGCCTCTATTCCAGGAGGCTAAGCATTTTCTGAGTGCTTCTCTCTTTCCAGCAAACCCAGAGCTCTAGCTGCCATGCTGAGCTCTGTAGTAGTCTATTTGGGCTGGGCAATCTCAGCTGCATCCAGGAGTCTGAACCCAGTGTAACCCGGGCAGTACTCCAAAAGGTACCCCCCTCTCCAATTGAAGGGATCAAAGCAGGTACACAAGCGCTGTGGGAGGTGTAGGGACTCTCCTCCCCCTATAGAGCAGAGCCAGACCACCAATGGGGCCTTAGCCATATACCTTTTAATGAGGGAACAATACTGGGAACATAACAGGCATAAATCAGGGGGTACAGGAGACACTACAACGCCCCAAGGGGGCA
This sequence comes from Alligator mississippiensis, assembly GCF_030867095.1. Classification (NCBI taxonomy): domain Eukaryota; kingdom Metazoa; phylum Chordata; order Crocodylia; family Alligatoridae; genus Alligator; species Alligator mississippiensis. The sequence goes on from NC_081833.1 coordinate 26,993,646, forward strand.
GGATTCAACAAAGGTTAGACACTTACAATCATTGACAAAAGACAGGGTTAACAAAATATAAAACACAAACAGCAGAACAAACAATACTGGTTGGGGAAATATAAAAAGGCACCAAATACAGAATGTCAAAGGACAAAGAAATATAGGGCCTAGGTACCTGGAGGGGTAGAAAGGTGGAAAATACAATGGCTCCTTTCTACTGCAAGAGGAATTTCTCCTTGTTAGCTCACTCATCCCAAGTCACGACTTGAACTCAGAAGTCCCATGTGGTAGGCAGGAACACTGCCACACAGTCACCAGTGCTGGCACTGCTCCAAGCTGCTAGGGGTTTTGACCTTCCTGGAGCCCCGGCCTCACCTTGAGCTGCCTGGTCTCTGATTGGAGGAGCTGGAAGCCGAACTGGGAACCCCTCAGGTCACTGCTCAGATCCTCCTGCTGGCCACAGCCTCTCGTAGGGGATCCTAGAGCTCAGTAGGAAGCCTCTCCTGTTGACCACAGCCTCTCGTAGGGGATCCTAGAGCCCAGTAGGAAGCCTCTCCAGTTGACCACAGCCTCTCCTAGGGGATCCTAGAGCCCAGTAGGAAGCCTCTCCTGCCGGTCACATGCTGCGCTGCTGAGGGTCCAACTGCTGCCTGCAGGTCCTGCTCCTTCAAGTGCTTCTGGGGCAACTGCTTCCACCCCGAAGGCTCAGCTCTTGCCAGCACTTTGAAGTTCCTTCCTCATAGTCCCTCGCTGGTCTCTCTCTGAGTCAGCCGCGCTGCCCCTTTTATCCCCCTCCAGGTGACCCAAGGGGCCAATCAGGGGACATGAGAGGTGAATCTCTGGGGCCTGATTGGTGAGGAAAGGGAATCCCAGTCCTCCAATCATCTTTTGCCCTTTCAAAACCCCTGGGCAAGGTCACTGCCAGCTAGCCCATCACACCAGCTTCTCTTCTAGGCATATATGTGCCCAGGGACACACTTCTCCCAGATCTCAGGTGCATGGGGCACTTGAGTGGATAGCTCAGAAAAAGGTAATACAAGGAGTTCTGTGTTCTGGCAACTCCTTGCAGCATTAATGGCATGGTTCCTTTTCATTAGAGTAAGACAACTGCCCAGCTGTTCAGGCCATGAGTGCTTGTACAAATCAGGAGTACATAAAACAAGATGTCTAATGTTGTTTGTTGCCTCCTCACTTTTGTTTAATTCATTTGCTGAAATGAGACTTGCTGCATGGTTATTGCCAAGATCTCTCTCCTTTCCTGTCCGGAAAAGCAGCACAACCACCCAGCACCTTTCACTCATCCATTGATTTATAAAAATAACTGCCCAGGGCTGCAATCCAACCCTGCATCTGAGGCAGGCCACAGGTCAAACCTTCCTCTAGGCATGCTGTGAGTTTCTAAGTCTGTCCCTTTCTCTCTCTGTGTCCTGGGAATATGAAAAGAGACCAAAGCTACCCCTCATTTACAAACTCCCCGCTTCCTCTCACCCTGCATTGATAATCTGACTTTTCATGCTTTGTCTTCCCTACACTTCTGAAAGGGAAGAGCCATTGCTTTTCTCTTGAGCTGGAGTCAGTGTCATTGATTAGGTAATAGCAAGGTCAGAGACTGTTGAGCTCTGTAGAGACTGTTGTGTTCTCTGTTAACAGGTAGTTATCCATGTGAGTCTGTAGCAGGGGCAGATCCAGTGGGGTGCAGTGGTGTACTTGCACCCCCTCTCCCCTTTGAATCATGGTCCACCCAAACTTTAAAACCAACTGCCTAGCAGGGGAAGCAAAATGTTTATTTAGGCAGCAGTGAGAGAGTCAATTGACCTCGTGGCTCATTGGAATCTATCTGATGCTTTCTAAACTCTTCATCCCACAGGTATTAAGGAGCTTATTCCCTTTTTAATGCTCTTGATGTTCCACTAATCAAGCTTAGATTGATAGATTGATTGTAAGGCTGGAAGGGACCTCAGAAGATCATCAGGTCCAGCCCCTCTGCACCAGGCAGAAAAGACAACTGGGGTCAGGTGACCCCAGCAAGGTGACCCTCCAGTCTCCTCTTGAAGATTTCCAGGATAGGTGATTGCACCACCTCTGGAGGGAGCTTATTCCACAGTCTGGACACCCTAGCTGTGAAGAAGTTTTTCCTAATGCTGAGCCTGAAATGGTCTTCCAGGAGTCTGTGGCCATTACTCCCACCAAGCCTGTAGATGTGTAGGAGATTGTTCGTCCCTGTAGCAGAGGGCTTTCCCAGGGCTGGTCTGCCATTGGCCTACCCACCTGTTTCTGGGCCAACTGCCCACCTCCACGCCTGCCACGCCTTGTTGTCTTTTAATTGGTTCTAATAAGGCGGGAGGCTGCCAATTTTTGACCCAATACTGGGGGGTGGTATCTGTGGCTCCATTCCTCCCCTATACCACAGCCCAAACCTCACAGATGGCATCCAGGTGACACAATGCTCCCAGCCTACAGCCAAACCAAGCTTAGCCCTCATGTTTAGACCTCAGACATGCACACGTTCATACCTCCCTCCTCTCACTAGGGCCTCTCACGCTCCACCCCTCTCACAGGGTCTCTTTTATGCATCGACAACTTGTACCACCTTGCTCCCCCTCGGAGCAGGCCCCTTCGGCCATAGGCTTTATCTAGCACACACCTTGGGTGGCAGATGTACCGTCTTTTGGGCCTCTCCTGCATCTCTCACCAGGGTAGTGGCCAGCCAATTACCTGACCGGGGCCAAGCTTGCCCTGGCCCCTCCCCAGGCAACACTACACAAACTCACACACACACACACTGGGCTCCTAGTCCTCTGGTTTCACCCTCACTGGGGCTGCACATCCACCCCATCCACTGGAGCTCCACATCCCTACCCCTCCACTGGGGCCTACCTTTACTGGGGCTCCACATCTTCCACCCCCTCACTGGGGCTATGGGGCTTCCCTTCCCAGTGGGGGCTCAGGTGGCCCTAGCCGTGCCTGGTCCCAACTGCTATCCACAGTGATGTGGGGGCTAGGGGTTATTGAAGAGCCCCAACCCACCTTCCACTGGGGTGGTAACTGGTCTGGTATTTTCCTGGAGGTTTCCATGCCACTGGGATCCCCACCAGGCCACCCACTCTTGGCAGGGTGCAGTTTTAGGTCATGCCCAGGACTAAACCATCCCCATAAGCTCCTGCCCTTACCTCCAAGATGTTTCATACAGCCTTTCAGCCAGGCAATGTTTCTGCCTAGCCTGCCAGCAGCGAACTGCTCTGTTTATATAGGCGGCCAGAGTTCTAAAATGGCCGCTGTAATCAAGCACCTGCTGGCTGCTTGGCTCAGCCTTTAAAGTGGCAGGCACCAACAGTGCCCTGCCACAGTCCCCAGCTGGAGCACTTTACATTTCTTGATGTTGAATTTCATCTGGTTCCGATCCACCCAACTTGCCAACCTGTCTAGGTCCATCTATATGTGCAGCCTATCTCAAGTGTGACCATGCTTCCCCATAACTTGGTGTCATCTGCGAACTTGGCTAATGAACTCTTCATCCCCACATCCAAATCATTAATAAAGATGTTGAAAAGCACTGGACCAAGCACCGACCCCTGAGGGACACCACTGGCCACTTCTCCCCAGGACGACACAGATCCATTCATTAGAACTTTCTGGATCCTACCCCACAGCCAGCTTCCTACACACTTAACTGTTGAGCAATTAAGTCCACAATCCTCCGATTTTCTCATGAGAACATCATGGGATACCAAATCAAAGGCTTTTTGGAAGTCGAGGTATACAATATCAACCTCCTCTCTCTTATCCTGGTGGGAGTTACCTGATCGTAAAAGGAGATGAGGTTGGTAAAACAAGACCTGCCGGCGGTGAAGCCATGCTGGCTGTCATGCAGAATCCTACCTGCTGCAAGCCTATCTCACATAGACTCCTTAATGAATTTTTCCAGGATTACCTCTGGGATAGAAGTTAGGCTAATTGGCCTATAGTTACCTGGGTCCTCCCTCCTCCCCTTCTTGAAGATAGGCACAACATTGGCCTTCTTCCAGTCCTCAGGGACCTCTCTGGAGTGCCATGAGTTTTGATAGAGCTTCGCCAGGGATTCCACGATGATTTCGGCCAGCTCGTTCAGCACTCTTGGATAAAATTAATCCAGTGCTGCCGACTTATATATGTCTAATTTTTTTAAATTAATCACACACCAGTTCTACAGCAATAGTAGGAAGGTGGTCGTTCCTACCATGCCCATTCTGTACCCTATCTGGCATGATTTTCCACTTGGACCAGTGAAATACCAAAGCAAAGTAGTCATTCAGGAGTTCAGTCTTCTTCTGAGTGCTGGTAACCAGCTGTCCTGAGTTGTTCAGCAGTGTTTTCCTCCTGTTCCCTACATACCTAAAGAAGGACTTCTTGTTGTCCTTGATTCCTGTTGCTAATTTAAGTTCAGTCACTGCATTAGCCTTTCTAATCTGTTCCCTACAAGTGCGGGCCGTAGCTGTATAGTCCTCCTTGGAGCCTGTCCCAAGCTTCCATTGCTTGTATGCTTCTTTCTTCTTTCTTAAGAGGATCCTGTTTAGGTAAGAGGGCTTCCCAGCCCTTCTGCTACCTTTCCTCCACATGGGAATGTACTTCCTTTGTGCTTCAAGGATTGTGTCCTTCAGGAACGACCACTCTTCATGCATTCCTTTTGCCTTTGATCCCGCAGCACTTCCTCTACTAGTGACCTGAGCTTATTGAAATTTGCATTTTTTAAGTCCAAAACTTCAACCCTGCTAACTGATTTGTCTGCCTTGTGACAGACAGTGAACGTGATGGTTTCATGGTCACTGTCGCCCAGACTACTCTCTATGTTTAAGTCAATCACCAGGTCATTGATGACCAGTCAGGTCATCTCCTTTGACCAGGACCAAGTCTAGAAGAGTGTTACCTCTGGTTGGCCTGTGCATGTCCTGAGCCAGGAAAAGCTCTTTGATGCAGGTCAGGAAGGAATGCAACCAATCCGACTTGGCTGAGTATTCCTCCCAAGAGATGTCTGAGTAGTTGATATCTATTCTTTATTCTGCAGTTCTGCAAAACTGCTCCTGGTAATCTATTTCCTATTTCACAGCTATGAAGAGTTTTTCATTCTAGCTAAAAACATTAACTCGGGTGTGGAAATGTTAACTCAGGTGAACATTAACTCATGCATGGAAATAACTTTCAGTGCAGCATTGGATGCACTAAGCTACCCAAGAAGGCTAGATTTTGTTTTATAAATCTGAAAAGGTGATATACATTTGATTATAATGACAACAACATTAATAAACAATGCCTCTTGATTATTTTGGCCTAGTTTGTTCTGGGGGGGTTTTTTAATACAAAATATATGATATAGCAAATTAATGCACATTCCAATAAAGCTAGATTTTGTTTTGCTGCAATCTTAAACCGAGTAATATAGCCCTACACCCCTAACATATTAGTAAAGACTTCAGTTTCTTTTTAGCTGGAGAATGTGTTGTGTTATATTTGATGATGTATTCCACTATTTGCACCCCCATAGATCCACATGAAGTGAGGCAGAAGGCAGTGTATAGGTGAAACAATCACTATTGTGATGTCTGATAAATCACTCTATTGTCACTGTAAGAGTGTACTGGTTCTGCATAGATCCCACAGCTTGCGATCACAGAACCCCTGTGCAGCAACCTGCTTGGAACTTGGTGGGAGAAACTTAGGTTGCAGAGTGGAAGAGTTTGAAGATGGCACCAGGAAGTCAGTTTGAAGGCACATGGTTGTAGTGATAGATGATTATGCATTGTAGATACATCCTTATACTGAGACAGATAAAGCCAGAGCCAGGACCTGCAGAACTGGCAGAGAGATTATGCCATTAGTTGACTCAACATAGAACCATTAGAAAAAAACACCATACAGCAGCAGCAGAAAACCAACAGGATGCTGCTCAACCAGAGGAAGCAACTGAAGTTGGTTCGTTATTCCCAGCTTCTTACTCTGGTTCTTTTTACAAAGCTAATCTTTACACAGTTAAAGGTTGCTAGTAATGAATTACACAAGTTAAAGAGTTAGAATTTAATCAAAAAGTGTATATTTACTAAAAAAAATGTAAAATAATATCATGTGTCAAGTACATAGCCCTGAAAAAGACCTGAGATTAGGCTGGGTTTATGGGGCAAAATCCTTTTTGAGTCACCCCAAACCACACATCTCTGCCATTGGGGGACTCTCCTGAAGAAGTCTGGGTGGAGTCCTGCATTCAGTTTTTGCATTCTAGTCTGCCAACTCACAGGCCGCTGGACCTCAAGAAGAAGCTGGGTTTGGGCCAGGATTATGGGTGGAAATCCTTTGCAGGACATCCCAAACCACACATCTCTGCCATCAGAAGATCCTCCCAAAGAAGCCTGAGCAGAGTCTTACCCAACCCAAAGCTCAGTTTGTGAGTGCCAACCTGACAACCCCTCAGGCCTCTGTAATAAATACTTAGCCCCAGGGTTCAAATGACACTCCGACTCTTGTGGGGGGGTCTGCAGCAATAGCAGATGGAAGCTGGAAGAAGCTGCCACTGCTGCCGCTGCCACCACCACCTGAGCTGCTTAGACAGGCTGGGGGTTCCCATCTCTTATGGGGGGGCTCAGCCCCCCCACCCCCAAGTCTCCCCATATTTCGACCCCTGCTTAGCCCTGAATAAGAAGCTGGGTTTGGGCTGGGATTACAAGTGACAATCCTTTTGGATCACCCCAAACCACACGTCTCTGCAATTAGAGGACTCTCCCAAAGAAGTCTGGGCAGAGTCCTGCCTGACTCAAAGCTTGATTTGTGAGTACTAACCTGACAACTGACAAGCCCCAGGCATGTTTGCTTTCTACCTAGCCCCAAATAGGAAACTGAATTTGGGCTGGGATTATCAGGTAAAATACTTTTTGGGTCACCAAAAAACAAATATCACCACCACCTGGAGACTCTCCCAAAGAAGTCTGGAAGGCTCCTACCCATCCCAAATCTCAGTTTTTCTATGACAGCCTCTCAACTGAAGGCTCCATAGAGCTGTGTACTATTTACATAGCATGGAAAAAACAGGTGAGTTGAGGCTGGGGTTATGGGTGAAAACCATTTGCAGATCATCCCAAACCACACCTCTCTTCCACCTGGAGTCTCTCCCAAAGAAGTATGGGCAGGGCACTGCCTGACCCAAAGCTCGGTTTTTGCATGCCTGTTTGCTAACTGACAGCCCCCCAGACCTGTGAGCTATGTACATTCCTGTGAATAAGGAGCTGATTTTGGGCTGGGGTTTTGGGGCAAAATCCTTTTTGTATCCCCCCAAAACACACCACTCTGCCACTGAGAGACTCTCCAGAAGAAGCCTGGGCAGGCCCTACTGGATCTAATGCTCATTTTTTGAGTGCCAGCCTGCCACCTGCCACCCACCCCTCAATACCTGCATGGTAGGTACATTGCGCAAAATAAAGATCTTATTTTGGGCAGGGATTAGTTGGGGGATCTCCTAAATAAGTCTGGGCAGGCATCTGAATGGTGCCTGACCTGAAGCTTGATTTTTGCATGCCAGCCACCTAGCTGAGAGTCCCCCAGGCTTGTGTGTTATGTAATCAACACCAAATAAGGGGCTGAGTTTGGGCTGGGACCAGCGCCAGCATTGGATTCTTCCCGGTCCTCAGCATGGGCTGTACCAGGCAGACTTGAGTGCTGGCACTGGCACCAGCTGGCAGTGGCAGCAAGTTGTCATTCTCATGCTCCGCAGCCGGTGATTTCAAAAAAAACAAAGCCTTGCACTCACCAGTTCTGGCAGCAGCTACTGGGGCCTCTGGGCACTCATGGCAGAGCCTCCCTGTGCAGCATGGGGCAGTAGTGGGCAGTGGGGACTGCTCCCCTCCTTCCCCGACCTGGCAGCCAAACAGCAGCTGCACCATCACATGGGTGCAGCATGGCTCGGCAGGCTGCTGTGTGCTGTCTGGGACCTGGGGCAGCTCCACCTGTCAGCCAGAGCTCTCAGTTTGAATCCCCAGTTCTCTGATCATTCCCCCAGCTCTTCCCGGGGGGTGCAGCCCCTGGATCTGTGAGTGGGGTTTCAGCAGACTACTGCTGCTAGTTGGGGAAATAGCCCAGAGTCACTACCATCCCCAGATGCCAGCGGCATCCTGCTGTCATCCTGCATCATCAGGGGCCTGTGCCTCCCAGAAAAAGATGAGGGAAGCAATCAGAGAGCTGGGAGAAAGATCAAGGATCAGAGGAATCAAACAAGGAACTGGGACCTGAACATTTCCCCAGCCCCTGGTTCAATTCCCCAGCTCTCTGATCATTCCCCCAGCTCTTTCTGGGGGGTGAGGGCCTCTGGATCTGCGCTGGGTTTCAGCAGGCTGCCGCTGCAGGGTGGGACCAGCGGCAGCACCTCAGTCTTCCCAGTGCTCAGCAAGGGCTATGCCAAGCAGTTGCTGCTGGCCCCAGCTGGCAGCAGCAGCCTGCTGAAACCCCATGTGCAGAGCAGGGGCCCATGCCCACAGGGAAGACAAAGTTCTCTTTCATGCCACCTCAAACCACACCTCTCCACCACTGGGGCACACTCCTGAAGAAGTGTTTTCAGGCTGCATTTTATCCTCGGCTTTTTCCACCAGAGATTCTTGTACGTGACATTAAGTTGGTACTGTAATAAAAGAGTTTTGTTGAAGCTGTCATGACATTAAGTAAGTTGAAATAAAATATGTGCATATCTACCTTTATATCAAATAATTAAACCATGCCTTTTCAAATGCCAATCTCTGGCTTTTCAGAGATGGTAGTATCCTATTTCCTTGCCCCCCCCAAATTATTTATTATTAGTTAGGTCTCTTGTATTTAAGTTATTTAGTATTTAGTTAGGTCTCTTGTATTTAAGTTGATGGAACGTTGCTAGTTAAAACATGTCACCTGTCTGATTAATTCAACAGAGAACATCAGACGTATTTGCAAATTGATCAGAGTCCTCAAAAATAAAGGTTGTCTCATTGCAGGTACAAAGTAGTTGGGGTTATGTACAATAGTGGCAATCATTATGTATGTTTCCACAGACTTGGTGAGACTCAGAACTGATGGAATTTTAGAATTAAAAAAGGTAGGAAGTGGCGATATCCCAGCAACTGAAAAAACTCCAAAGCTCTTAGGAAGGCAAGCATACCAAGCCATGTTGTTGCTGTATGAATGCCTCAGAAACAATAAAGACATCTGCAAGCACACACAGAGATGCTAAATACATATGAAGCCTCCCTCTTGGATTAAGAACACTGTACTGGTGCTAATACAGTCAGGTCAGGTTCTCCATGTGGGAGATTGCCACGCCTGTCTCTCCCCAAAAACTCTGCTCTGTGACAATTTGGTTAATATGGGTGCTGCAGAGGGCACACGTCCCATCTCTTTAGGTAACCTGAGCTGGATACATTCTTGGGGCGGGGAAACCTGCTCCCTCTGCCCACATGACTGGCATCACATACCTGGGTAAGGGGCGTATGCTCCCTATTGTTCTAAACAATGCCAACCTGACTGGGAAGGGGCTAGAGACCCTTCCAGTCTGCCCAGCAACCAATGATACATTTCAAATTGGTTGGCTGGCAGCCAACAGGTGCTGGTCTCCATTGGACCAGGTAAACGAGGTCATACGGGCTATATAAGTTAAGCACTGCCTAGGAGGAGGGGCAGTAGCCATGATGAAAACTCAGAGAGAAAAGAGCTGGGCCATCTGAAACTTACTCTCTCTCTTGAAACTCATGATCAAGGACCTGCCTGCCTCCAGAGGGAATCTCCACCTGCCTCTGGACGATACTCGTGAGTAAGCTACCTGAGATCTAACTAGATATATAGCTTGCAGTAACTCAGATGTGTGATCAAAAGCTACCCAGTCACCCTGTTTGCTCTAAGGTATTTCTCTGATATTGCTCTACCCTGTACCCTATTCCAAACCTACTCCTTGTAACCAATAAAGTTCTCCTTTGTACCTAGCATGGGAGACTTATTGGGAGTGGGTCTAGATTATGCCTTGGGGTCCCCTTGGTTCAGCTGACCGAGGGAGACCACTATTTGTGCTTCAGACTGAGGGAAGCACCCCAAGTTCTTGAAGTGGGTTGAGTACCCTCAAAGACTACTAGGCCTGTGTTTCCCAAGAGGCACAGTGCCAGGATCAGGCCAGACCCTGGGTGGTGGCACCACTAGCCCCAGGCTAGTGGGTGTGCTCCAGCAGGGGGGTTGGCTAGATGTGAGGTGCCCCCAGGGAGGCACTCAGAGCCCAGAAGGTGGTCGGGCGCAGTGAGGTGGGTGGCTCAGGGCAGGAGCACCCCCTACTGGCCCGCCACACTCCTGCTACCATAACTTACAGTAGACGGAATGACCTGTGACTGTAATTGCCGAGTGCTGGGAGGTAGGGCTGTGCGAAATTTCAATGGGTGTTTTGTTTCAAAGCTGTTTCAACATGTTTCAAGCTCAAAACAGTGAAATTGAAATGAAACAAAAGGCTTTGAAATGAAACAAGGGCACTGGAAACATTTTAAACATTTTGAAATGTTTCGAGTTTCAAAGCCAGACTTGCTTGCAGCTAAACAGAAACTAAGGAGAGGGAGGGGGAAGAGAGGGGGAGGACTGCTCTGATATTGCCATCTAGTTCGATTCCCCAGCTCTCTGATCACTTCCCCCAGCAGCGGCAGCCTGCTGTCATCCCGCACACAGATCTGAGGGCCCGCACCCCCAGGAGGGCTGTGGGGCTGTGCCAGACTCCTCCTAGGGGGGAGCGGGCCTCTGGACCCGTGTGCAGGATGCCAGCAGGCTGCCTCTGTTGGCAAGCGATACTAGTTTTGCTATGAACAGTTTCAGGTGCAGTTTCACAAAAAACCCTGCACCTATCTCCTAGAAACTTGGCAGGCTTCATGCCTCCAGAAGGGGCTACCGTCCCTGCAATTTTCATCCAAATCAGGCAAGAAATGACAAAGTTGTAGGCATTTCCGTGATTCCCCATTATAGCCTATGAGCGAAACAGTGAAATGTGTCAAAACGGCATCGAAACAGCATCGAAACAGCAAAACAGTTTTGACAAAATGAAACAGAACAGTGCTTTGAAACAGAGACATGAAACACTGTCCCTGTGAAATGGTGAAACAGAAGTCGAAATGAAACGGTGCTGTTTCGCACAGCCCTACTGGGAGGTGGTTAAGTAACCTGGCGACCTCTAGAGCAGTGTTTCCCAACCAGTGTGGCACACCGGTGTGCCATCAGGTATGTCCATATGTGCCATGGCATTTTGGACTGGAGCCATGCCCCCTGCCTGCTGCTGCTATGGGCAGCCAGACAGATACAGGGGCATGGCTCCAGCCAGTGAGTCAAGTGCTGTGCCACCCACTTCCTGCTGCTCTGCTGCATTCTGCCGCTCACTCTGTCCTGCACCATGGTATTCAACTGCTCACTTTCCCCCTACCCCCTGCTGCTGCCACCTGTTTGGCCAGTGTGCCATGGGGTAGTGGAAGCCATGTAAGTGTGCCACAGATTCAAAAAGGTTGGGAAACATTGCTCTAGGGTGCCAATGACTTTGTGTAGAAAAGCACCTTACAGGGGGTACTAGTCTTACCCCTGGCAGAGGAAATGCCACCAAAAAGTTGTGGAACTGAAATGCACTCCATAATAGGGTAGACTGGGCTTTTCATGCCTAGTTGGCAGCTGGTCCAGGAGTGAAGCCCCTATAAATGGATGCTCTCCTTTGCTCCAGCAGCTCCTGTGGCCAAGCTAGTTCCAAACATACTGACACCTGCCTTTAGTTTAGATTAAACCAGCACGAGTGAGAGGGGGACACAGATATGTGGGAAGCTTAGTGTTTCCATATACACTTCCCAGGCTTTGTGTTCTGGAAAGCTTACTCCAAATTTCTTTAATCATTCAAGTGAGGATTATGTTCAGTGAGCTGATGTCTAGTCTATAATAATAATTATTATATTGTCATGTGAGACAATAATAATAATAATTCTATTGTCTTGTGAGACAGATGCCTACTCCTACTATTACTGGTGCTAATACTGTGATTTTCAGTCAGTTCTCATCTGTGCTCAGCTGTCTTTGGTGTTCTGTTATTGGATGGAATAGTATGCATCGATAATGATTATTTATTTTTGCAATTAATACCGTACTTACCTGAATCAAAGATGACTTTGAATGTAGGATGACCACACCAAATAGGTAGATTCCATACATGAAAAATTATAACATTATAATTCACTGTAATTTTCCATTTATAGAATCAAATTATTGGAGTGTTGTCTTATATCTGTCCCCAACTGTGGAGGGGGGAGGCAGGCAGCCTGACCCCTGTACCTTGCTCCCCTGCTACTCACTCCCCAAGCCTGCACCCCTGTTACCTGTCCCCTGATCCACAACCCACCACTGGTCCCCCATCCACCTGCCCTCCCACCTGATTCCCAATCCACACTGCTGCCTGATCCCCATCACATGCTGCTGTCTACCTCTGCTGCTGCTCATCCCCAACATCTGTTGCCTCTCAATCCCAATGCGTACTGATGCCCAATACCCCTCCTGCTTCCTCATGCATGCTGCTGCTCTAATCCATGACCAATGCTGCTTCCCAGTTCCTCCATGTGTGCTGTTGTCCTTTCCCCCAACACATGCTGCTTCCTGATCTCCCAACCAATCATAAGCACATGCTGCTGCCCAATCCCCACCCATACTGCTGCTCCATTACCCACCCAATCTTCATGTGTGATGCCTCATGATCCTAATGCAAGGTCCTGCTCCATCCCTGGATCTAGCTGGAGACAGAGTGCTGGTACAAGGTGGGCCATGTTTTTCCCCATGTTGAATGAGAGCCAAATTTATCTTGAATTTGATTAAATACAGTAATAAATTAATTAAGTTTGGAAACATCAGTGTGGGTTTATATACAAGCCATATGTTTCTATGAGAAAAAATGAAGGAAAGAAAATTAGTAATGTGTTTTTTCCTGTTGGAAACTAATTTAAATATATGTGATTTATTTTACCTTAATAAATAACAAATAAATACAAAATAACAACAGGCACAAAATAGAAAAAATACTTCTAAATGAATAACTTCATACATTCATAGTGAAAATTCATGACCGGTTCCTATCCAAGAATCCTCATATTGGCCTATATTTCTGTATGAGAAGACTGTGTTGTACTGTGGGGTCAGGGCAATGCTCAGGATCTCAATATCATGCTGTTAGACAGGAGGGCGTGGTGTACTATTGCACATGCACACCTATCACCAATTCAAGCACCTACACACTATATACACCAAAAGTTAGACAGAAATCAATTGGCAATACCCACACACCCAACACACATACACAGATCACTAATTCGTATATCACACACATGATGACATATATATATATATATATATATATATATATATACATATATATATATATATATACACATATATATGTATGTATATGCACCAGTTCACACATATACCACACACCTACACATACACACAGGTGAGTTCCTAACTTGGATGTTACAGTATGTATGTGTGTGTGTTTGGGGTACCTATGCTTGGGGTGCTTGGTAACTAAAGAACAAGTGGCAGAGATCTGGGGAAAAGGCAGTGGAGACAAGGCAATAACAGTGGCAAAGGTCAAGGGAAAAGGCAATGGGGATGAAACAATAGCAAAGAAACAGGGGTTTGCAGGCAGAGAGGAGCTCAGGATGGCTGGAGCCACAGAAGCATGGGACAGGTGTTGGAGGTGGCGGTGAGCCAGAAGCAGGAGAGGGAGAAATGAGACAGAAGTTAGAGGGGCAAGGAGCAGAAATTGCAGCAGGGCCGGACTGTAGTAAAGCAAAACCCAACTCAGGGGTTCAAATAACAGTTTTATTAAATGAACACTGTACTGTACAGCTTGGTTCCCACACACACACACACAATGGTAGCAGGAGAAAGACACTCAGTGGAAGGGTTGGAGTCCAGGTAGGGAAGAGAAACAGAGTCTGAGTCCTTGGTTGAAGAGAAGGTGGGGGTGATAGCTACCTATCTAGCCTGGGAGAGGGTCCTTGATGGCCAGTTGGGGTCTTTCTCCAGCAGGTGTTGTCCAGAGGGGGGTCACAAGCAGGGCCTCTGGGTTGACAGGCAGCATGACATGGAGCAGGTCTGGTCCAGATGGAGACGGCATCCCAATGAGTCAGTCTTCACTATCCTTTTTAATGGGGCAGACTACCTCTGATCTCCTATGGGGAAGGCCTGTCCAGGCAATGTCAGTCCTGTTCCAGAGGGTCCCAGATGTTCATACTGAGCATGTGCAGCCTTGGCACAATGGTGGGTTGCCTCGTCTTTTGTTTCTTGAATGCTGAGGGTGGTTCCAATGGCTGGGTCATTGATCCAGGTATTGGTTTTGATGGTGGGGTGATTTAGTAGGGGGTCCTGCTATCATTATGTTTCACTCATCCATTCACTCTTGCTTCAGGCATTCAAGGAAAACCAATTTACATGGGAGAGGTTACAGACTTAAATGTGAGTCATAATTGCAACATACTTACACAGCAGGGCATGGGGACAAGATGGGAACAACCTGACACACAAAATGGATACTTGACATCACTCATGCCAACCAACATTGCAGGCCTAAATCATACAATGTTAACATGAAACAATAAAAATCAACGCACAAATAATAGGAATACAATATAATACAATATAAAACAGTAAAAATCAATACAAACATAACACTATTTACAATATATAAAAAAGGGGCTTATTACAATAATAGTATACAAGAACTTAGCTTAGCTTACCTAGTACTACTTGTAATCACTTATAAGGGATAGAGAGGGCAGAGAGAAAGTCAGAAATGGTTGGGGAAGGGGAGGGAATGTATTTTTAAATAAACAAAGAAAAGAAAAACTGGGGGTTTTGCTACAACTGTTGCATGTTTAATAAGACAAACCAAAGAAGAAAAACATAGTGTAACTGTTAACATAGTTTAAACCTGAACCACGATTTCAAATATTGCAATGATGTCTTACATCACTGAAGTAGGCTCCACGCTTATAGTGATAGGTATTCAAAAAAAAAAATCATATTTCTATGTATGTGTATCCCTGATTATGTTCTGCATGTTGGACTAAGGTTATGTTCCATAGTGACATTTTTGTATATTCCTTATCTGCATACCTTCATTCATTGGCGACGTGTAGGGGGTGCACCCAGGTGCACGTGCACCCCCTGAGATTGGCCACCACTGCCACTGCCGGCAGCATTTGCAGGCTGTCGCCACTTGCCACCCCCCCCTGCCGCCGATGCTGCCTGCGGCATTTGTGGGCAGTCACTGATTGCTGATTGTCCCTCGCCACCAACACTGCCATGGTCACATGTGGGCAGTCCCCACTCAGCCTGCCCTCGCCGCCAACATCACCACGGCCACCTGAGGGCAGTCCCCACTCACCGCCGCCATGCCCCTGACTCCACCGCCACTGCCTGCAGGCAGTTGCCATGCTCCCCCGGCCTCAGGAGGCACGAGGCATTCAAGCCCTCATTAGTATGCAGAGGATACACAGGTTTGAAGAGCTACTCAAGCCCATTTTCACTGTTTGTAGTCTTGGGTTACATTGCTGGAAGTTAGAGTGCACAGCTGTAAAAGGTAAGTGAGAGACTGTAATGTGAGAGGCAGGTTAAAAGGCAGATGAGATTTTGTATCTACCAGCCGTCCCTTCCAAATTTGTGAAGTCTGTTGTTAATGTCAAAGTATACAAAGGTGGCCTAAAGGTCGGCCCCACTGTAACCCATGCAATAGTCTGCAGTGGGGTGGCTCTTAATTTTGATGCAAAGCACAAGTGTGGACAAAGGGGAGAGATTTCCAGACAGGAGTTACTCCCTGGACTTCTTCAGTTGGCTCCTCAGATTAAAAATGCTTCTGAGCACAGTACTCTGTAGTGGGTCTAAGTGATTCACTATAGTAAAAACAGGTGAAAAAAAAATCCCAGAGCCTGCCACTGATATAGGACAGGATCTAAAAGATCTAGGGTTCCATGGCCATTTGAAGAGGATGATAAAGGAAGGATTTCCACCCATAATCCCAGCCCAAACTCAGTTTCTTATTCAGGCCTGAAGGGCTGTGAGTTACCAGCCTGGCATGCAGAAAGTAAGCTTCAGATCAGGCAGGACTCTGCCCAAGCTTCTTCAGAAGAGTCCCTCGATTGCAGACACATGTGGTTTGGGGTGACTCAAAAAGGATTTTGCCCCATAAACCCAGCCTCATCTCAGGTCTTCTTTCAGGGCTATGTACTTGAGAGATGATATTATTTCACATCTTTATTCGTAAATATACATTTTTGATGCAATTCTAATTCTTTAACTTGTGTAATTAAAATTACTAACAACCATTAATTGTGCACAGATTAGCTTTGAAAAAGGAATCAGGAAAAAGGAACTAGGAATAAGGAACCAACTTCAGCCTCATGAAGCAACAAGCAGGAAGCAAGTCCCTAACCAAGTGGGACTGGTTCAAAGATTAGCATGCCTGAAGGTATATGAGGACTAATGGGCCACAATGGGCTGCCAGTGGACACAGAGGGCTACATATTAACGTCCCCACAGAGGGCCACTAGCCACACAACAAAGCCAAAATGTTGTAGGAGGAAAGCTGTAATGATGTGCATGGAAGTTGGAGGGAGGAAATCAGGTCACAAGAGGGAAGTGACTGGAGGAGTCACCAGAAAGGGTACACCTGGCTTGGGCAGTAGCTGCTGTGACAGTATCTCTGTAAATGTCTCTCTTAATAACCAGGCAGTTCAGTTTTCAAAAACTGGAGTCCTCTTGTGTTATTACGCAGCATGGGGTACAGGAAACACCCTCCTACTTCTTGTCTGGGGGCTTGAGGCGGCAACGCTTCTCGCCAGGAAATGCGCCACTCTGCTGTAGTTATTCCCTGCTTTGCAAAAAAGAGCAAGAGAGGGCACAGGAAAGGAGTCTCTCCCACCACTGGCTGATGAGTCAGATCCTCAGAGTGGGCGAAGGAAGGATCTGGGCGTCCCCTGTGACTGCTTCATGCTGCAGATTGTGTGAATTGATGGACTCAGGCAACAGGAAAGACAAAAACTTGTTTTGATTGAACAAACATGACACCTGAAAGGCAGTGAACAAATGATTGATTTTCTGTGGGGATCCCCCAGAATAAATAGGTCTTCAGGGTCAAAAAGTCTGCATCAGGGTCAGGAGATTCCTAAGGAGAAGGAAAGACAGAGCTTTGTTGCAAATAAGCTTGCATTTGTAGCTTAATTGATCTAAATTCCCACATACATATGTGGTTCTTTTCGGTTATAGTGAAACAAACGGCCCCATCTTCTCTCAAACCCCTGGGGCAGAGGAGATAAAGGATTAAAAATTAAAAGCATGCCCCTTCTCACCTCACCACACAAACAGAGCTATACTATTTTATCCTGATTCTCCATTCTCCATGGTTTGTTTCAGGGTGGGCAGGTGAAACAGGAATAATTGGTATCTGCTTTAAAGGCAAACCAACACAGAGGCAAAACTGGAAAGGCACTAGGGAAAGTGAAAGGACTGATACAAGGTTACCAAGAAGGGGGGCTGGGAAACTGGAACTGTCCCATGGAGAAGCCAAAGGGCTCTGGTCAGAGTCTGGGGAATTAAAGTGGATCTATTTCAAAGCCAACAGGTCTCTGTCACCTCATTCCTCCTTTCTCTTCTCATCTTAGTGTTATAAACCATGCAATGAATCTGTTCACTCCTGCTCTGTTCAGCTGGTGCCAGCTATACCACAGTCGACCAGAGAGTCATTATGTCCTCCAAGAAGGATGGGACTTATCAAGGCCAGGCTGGCTGTGTATGTTTCCAACAAGTAGCCAGGGCTGAAACTGGACTCCGTGTGTGCTGCAGGCAGGAGTTCTACCAGTTGAGCCCAAAGGGATCCTTCAAGCCATTAAGTGCCATGTGAAGCTTATGCCAGCTGGAAGCTGTTCTTGACAGCTCTGGGGCAATGCCTCACAGTGACACAGACATACTTTGATCTCGTGTCTTGGGACATAAAAGAAGCTAGCAGAGGATGAAAACCTGCTTTTTGCTAGACTTGCACAGAGCTGAGCTAAACCTCTGAGTACATGCTGACTTAGTAGAAACAAGGATTCAAAAGTTTCTGTCTTTGGTGCAAGTTTGTCTCTGAATTTGAAATGTATCAGGCAGATAGTGGAAGGTGACAGTATCCAGTACACCACAAAGTGATGGGTGCTGTCATATCCCGCTCTCATTGTGCCTCAGTGGTACAGCAAGGCCAGGATCTGAGACCAATGAATGTGCATGTTCAGGTGCAGTGTTCAGTGGAAGAGAAGCCAATGCTGGAGTCCAGGCTAGCGTCAACTTACTGGGAACTAAAAGTGCTAGGGCCTGAGACTCCATAGTGACTAGTAATTCTAGTCACTGCTGCATTTCACAGGCATCCTGCCGGCGGTTATGCAAGACCTAGGCTAGTGCAAGCCATGGGATGGATTCTATGGGGAGGTCCAGGGGTTGGAAATTCAGTCTCTTTAGAGTTTGTCTGAGTCTGAAAAGAAATATATTGACAGGAAGGAAAGCCTCAAGGATATTACACAGCAGAAACCTGACTTTGCATGTCATGGTTTTCTCTGATTTGTACCCCAATCTGACATTCCTGTTGCAGAGAACTTCAGTACTACAAGTCACAATGACTGCTCAAAGCCATGTTAAATAAAGAAACATCAGTGCCATTTCATAGTATGGGCCCAAATGGTTTGAGGGATCAATCAGCAATTTGTCCTGACTGTAAGTAGCAGTAATTTCTTTTTCTGGATATTTCACAGCCCTGCTCTCTAGCTTCATGGAGAAGCCTAGATTTTAGCAGGTGCCCTATACGTGCAGTCATGTACAGCTAAAATACAGGAAAGCTTGCTCATATGTACAAGGGCCAAACAAGCAGGGGATTTGGGGTATGTCTTCTTCTTGAAGGGTAAATTAGCTTGTGCTGAGATCTGTGGTGCCTCTGGTACAGTGCCATAGCAAGAGGGGGGCAAGTAGGATGACCGCCCCAGGTGCCAAAGCGAAGGCACTGCCCAGCTGGAATGGGGTGCGGGATGGAGCTGCGAGTAGCTCATTTTCAAGGGGGCACAGGGATGGGGAAAGGGCAGCTCCTGCTGCTGCATGCACTCCCAGGCTTAGGCAGCAGAAGGCCAGGACTAACAGGGTTTAGCCCCCACCCAAACACAGGCAGTGGTGGCAGCACAGAGGACCACAGAGCTGCCTGGGTGCAGGTTCCCAGCGGCTGCAACAGGGGGAGAGGGGCTCACACAGACACAGATGAGCAGCCAGAGTCTGCAGGCAGCTGGGAACTCAGCCCAGTCCTGCCAGGTGTGGAGCAGCATCTGGCAAGTAAGTGTGTAGGGGAGAAGGTGGGGGAAGGGTCATGGGAGGGGGGGGAGATTGAGGCCCCCACGGTGAGGGAGGGAGTGGGGCAAGGGCTGTGGTAAACAGGGCCCTGGGGGGGTCATGGGAATGTCGAAGCCCAGGTGGCTCATCCAGGGTACAGGGGGCTCCTGCCACTGTGTGCAGCCCCAGGGCAGGCATGGGGAGCATGTGCCCCCCCCAGTCTGTGCATGGGACAGAGACGGACTGCTGTTGTAGGGTGGGCTGTGTTTCCCACTGCCACTGACTCAGCAGCCATGCAATGCCATATACCTCCTGTTGCTGGGCAGGCAGGGGCCTCAGTGCTGCCAATGTGCAGGAGGTATGTGGCATTGTGTAGCTGCTGGGACAGAGACAGTGGAGTGCAGCGCCCCAGCCCGCATCAGCAGCCTGCCTCCACCTCATGCACAAATCCAGAGGGCACATGCCCCCCATGTCTGCCCCAGGGGTGCACACAGTGGCAGGAGTCCCCTGCACCCCTGGATGAGCCGCTCAGGCTGTGACCCTCCCACAACCCACCCTGGGGCCCTGTTCACCCCAGCCCCTGCCCTACTCCCTCCCTCACTGCAGGGCCCTCAATCTGCCCCCCACCCATGACCCTTCCCTCCCTCCCCACCTTCTCCCCTACACATTTTCCTGCTAGGCAGTGTGTGTGTGCATGCGTGCGTGCATGCGTGTGTGTGTGTAGAAATATCTTTTAAGTTTAAGTTGGACTTAGCCTCCCCATAAGATTTTTTTTCCCTCTGCCTGTGCTCCTAGGCAAGAATGAAGGGGCATGTGCCCCCCAGTCTGTGCATGGGGTAAGGGCAGGCTGCTGCTGTGGGCTTTGGCCCAGGTGCCAAACTTCATTGCAATGGCACTGGTCTGGTAGATTGGTAGTAGTACCCAAGCTGGCTCAATTTAAAGTTGGCTTTCTACACTACATTGCACCCACTTGATGACAGCAATGTAGACATCTCCACAGAGTAATATTGGTACCAGTTACTGATGATGATGATGATGATGGAACATTTACATTGCATCAACACCAAAACTTAAACCAAGTTAGGGCCTCAGTTTGTTAGGCACTGTGCAAACACATTATAAATTGGAGTCAGCCCTCCAAAGATCTAAAAATAGGTTCCACAACAATTTCTACCAATTAAGGGTTTGTCCCCAGTCAGCCTGGTATCCTGCATTTTTTGGAATGAATGAGGGAGCACATTTTATTTCAGATTTCAAGCCTTCTTATCATTTTTTGTACAAAGCCCTCTATCCTGAATTCTATTGCCCTGCAAGTTAAACACAGAAATCCTCCAGTGGCCAGAAAATAACTTGAAATTCACGCCTCTCATACCCAAAAGCTTTGCTACCTAGCAAAGAAAGGAACTCCCTTGTATTTCAAAGTGTCTATGTTTGAGTCCTATTTAAAGCTGCTCCCTTTATTAACTTTTCTATTCACTCATTTCCCATTAGCCTGGTTTTAGATTCACTCATTGAAAATACAGAGATCTGATCAAAAGCATTTTATGCATAGCAGGCACCACATTAGAGCAAAAACATGTCGCCTGTTGAACAGCTGGCAACACAGTAGCAATTAGGGTGTTAAACCAGGTATAAGAAAACCTGGGTTCTTGTCCTGGTTTCACCATTCCCCTGCCGTTTTGATCATAAACTCTTTGGGGCAGGGATGAACATGTCTGCCTTTAACTATCAATCTGTCCAGTCCTTAGCACAGTAGGCTTTGATCTTAGCTAGGAATTTTATGTGCTACCAAAATACAAATAATTACCATTGTCAACAGCAGTGACCATGTGAATGGTCACAGTGATGAGTCACCTTCACCCTTTATCTGACTCATCCTCAGCCTCCATGTGAGGGTTCACCATCTAGGAGGACTCTACTTCCACTGCAACAGAATGATTCATCCTCATGTGCCTGTGGCCTGATTGGCTATCCTGTCCATGATTCCTACTGGTCCATGGCAGGCAGGAAGCAGGAAACTGCTCAGCCAGTTAAAGGACTTGCATGGAAACAGAAGAAGTCTGCTCTAAATCACCTACTCTACTCAGCCTGGGTAGTCGTACAACTCTTCTTCTTCTTCAGCAATCCCTTGTAGTTGAGGATGATGAGTAGTCTTCTATGACTATCTGTGTGTCCAAGGATGGCTGATGAGGACTATCTAAGATCAACAGACTCTACTGCAGCTCAGACATGTGTTTCCACGTAGGATGGGCGGTGCTGGATTTTTTATTTGGTCCGCAACACAGTGTTTCTGCCACTCCTGCTTTTCCATGTTGTTGTCATGAGGTTTCAAAGAACTGAGATCCCTGCAGCAGACTCTTCTTCCATTTGGAGTGGTCCTGAGTAATAGTCTCCCATGAGTTGGGATTGATGTTGCATTTTTTAAAGTTGGCCTTGAGGATGTCCCTGAAGTGCTTTCTCTGCTCTCCTCTTGAGCACATGCCTTGGCTGAGCTGGGAGAATAAAACTTGCTTCAGGAATCTGGAGTCAGACATCCAGATGACATGGGCAGCCCAACAAAGTTGATGCTGAATGATCTTTGCCTCAGTACTCATGATGTTTGATTGCAAGAAGATACTAAAGTTGGTGCATCTCCCTTCCTACTGGATTCAGAGGATCTTCTGCAGGCAGCATTAACGGTACTTCTCCAACAACTTTAGATGTCTTCTGTACATTGTCCATGACCCAGCTCCATACAGCAAGGTGGGGATCATGACCACTTGATAAGCCATGAGCTTGGTTTCAGACCTAATGTCACAATTGTCAAACACCCATTTCTTCAGGCATCCAAAGGTTGCACTGCACTTGTTGGATTTCTTCACTGACATCAGCCTTCTGTGAGAGATGGCTGCCAAGGTACAGGAAATATTCAATGTTCTCTAGAGTCTCACTGTGGATCTGGATTACCAGAGCTGGGGACTATTCATTAGGAGCTTGGTAGTGGAGGACCTTAGTCTTCCAAATGTTAAGCGTCAGTCCCATTTAATTGTATGCCTCAGTAAAAACACTGACACTTGCCTAAAGGTGTGCTTCTGAGTAAAGGCATACTACAGCATCATCAGTGTACTGGAGCTCAATGATTGTGGTTAGGGTGGTCTTGGTTTTGGCTCAGAGTCAGCTGGGGTTAAACAGCTTCCCATCCATTTGGTAGTTTAGCTCCACCCCAGCTGGAAGCTTGTTGGTGGTCAGATGTAACACTGCAGCAAGGAATATCAAAAAGAGTTCTGGAGCAATAACGCAGTCTTGCTTAACACCCATTTTAACCACAAAGTGATCTGTGATATATCCATTACTGAAAACAGAGTAGGCAGAAAATGGTGACAAATTTTGGTGTGCATCCGTACTTCAGAAGGATCCTCCACAGCACTTCTCAGCTGACAGAGTCTAAAGCTTTTGGGAGATCAAAGAAGGCCATGTGCAGAGGCTTATGTTGTTCCCAACATTTCTCCTGAAGCTGGTGATCTTTGAAGATCATGTCAGTTGTGTCTCTTGATGCCCTAAACCCAAACTGAGATTCTGGGAGGAGCTCTTCAGCAAGTGGAAGAAGATGGTTCAAAAGGATTCACGCAATGATCTTCCCTGTGGTGGACAGCAAGGTGATTCCCTCCGTAGTTTCCAGTCAGATTTGTCTCCAGTCTTGAAGATTGTCACAGTGATGGTGTCCCTGAGATCATTTGAGATCTCCTCTCATTCTAGATCCTTAAGATGAGGGCAAGAAGCTGTAATGTGATCTCCTCCCCCCCCTGTTTTAAGCTTTCAGTCGGGATTCCATCCACTCCAGATGCCTTGTTGTTCTTCATCTGCTTGATGGCTTTCCTCACCTGGTCAAGGGGTAGAGGGATTCCAAAATCATCTCTGACTTGGTGCTGTGGGATGAAGTTGAGAATACTCTCATCAACAGCAGAATCTCAATCAAGACTGTCTTCAAAATTTTCCTTCCAATGGGCATTGATGGCTCCCCTTTTGTGATCAGGTCTCCTCCATCCTTAGGTCTCAAAGGGGTTAGTCCCTGAGTACATGGACCATAAATGGTGTTGGTGACACTGAAGAAGCTGTCCATATCAAGGATGTCAACCAGATGTTAAGTCTCCTTAGCCTTGTCTTCCTACCATTTGTTCTTCATATCATGTATCTGCCTTTGGACCTCTGCCTTGGCTTGTTGGAGATTCAGTTTCTTTTGCTTGGAGTTGGTGTCATTTTGCCAAACACAAAAGGCCTTACACTTGAAATCAATCACCGCTTGGATCTCCCAGTCATTCTTATCAAATTAGCCTTGATGTTTCCTGGTAGAGAATCCAAGTGTCTCTTCACAAGCACTGATGACAGTGGCCTTGAGAGCACCCCACAGTCTGCTGACATTCTCCCATTGTTGTTAAACTGGTGAATTCCAATCTTCACTGAGGCACTGGTAGAAAAAGTCTCACTTGCTTGGGTCCTTGAGTCCTTCAACACTGATCTTCCATTGGCATTGCTTCTGCTGCAGCCATCATTTGGGAGCCAGTTTGAGCAACATAACTGAGAGGATGAGTCAGTGATCAGTCCAGCAGTCATCAGCTACTAGCATAGCTTGAGTGATGCGGACATTTTTGCAATCCCGGGCACGGACAATGACATAGTCAATCAGGTGCCAATACTTAGATCGTGGATGTTGCCATGATGTTTTGTACTTGTTTTTCTGGTGGGACAGGGTGTTGATAATGGTGAGTCCATGTTCTGCACATATGGTCAAGAGGAGGATGCCAATGGAGTTGACCTTTCCTACTCCTTCTTTGCTGATGGTTCCATTCCAGAGGTTAGAGTCTCTTCTGACTCTGGCATTGAAATCACCAAGAGGAATAACTCTGTCTTCCTCTGAAACATCAGGAAGGACTTAGTCAAGGTTAGCATAGAATTCCTCCTTGGTTTCATCGGTGGTGTCAAGGGTTGGGGCATACGTGCTGATGACAGTGACATATTGGCAACCCACCAGTTTAAGATGGAGAGTCATGAGGTGTTCATTAATTCCAATAGGGAACTCATTGAGCTGGTTTATAAGTTTATTCTTAATGGCAAAACCAACTCCATGAAGTCAGCATTCTCCTTCCTGTTTGCCCTTCCAAAAGAAGGTATAGCTGCTTCCATGTTCTTTGGACTGGCCATCTCCTGCTTGCTGGGTCTTACTCAGTGCAGCTACATTAATGGTGTGTCACCTAAGTTCTTGGGCCACAATTGCAGTGTGGTGCTTTGAGCATTCACTATTAGGGTTGTCCATGAGGGTCTTAATTTTCCAGGTCCAAAAAATAATGGTGTGTCTTCACTGGTATTTTCAACTGCAGTGAAGATGATCCCTCTGAACGTGGTTATCCAGCCTAGAAGAAATACAGAATTCTTTATTAGACAGGCCATGTTTAAGGCACCTTTTCTAGCCCCCGCCCCATGTGGGGTGAGCAGAGCAGACCCTGAAGAGGGCTGCTCTGTCACAGTAACAGCTGCTGAATCATATTCCTGTCTTGTCCAAGCACTAGACAACCTTCTTGTAACTGTTGCCTTCATGCCAGGCCATAATTAAGAGCTTCCAGACCTCACAAACTGATTCCCATCACCATTAACTGATCACCAAAGGGCTTGAGGAATGTGCTGACATGGAAGACACTTGTGCATAACTTCTTTTATTGTGGAGAAGCTGCTGCACACCAGCTTCCACATGGCTCTTGACAGAGCAGGGCACTGATCCAATGGGGATCTTGTTCGGCTGCAGCCTTCATCTGCCATTGCAGCCATTGAGATTCTAACATCTTCTTTTGCCTGCTCAGTTGTTGAGGACTTGTAGACCCATAGCTCGGGGCTGGGCAGGCTTATTATAGTGGCAACCTGTACTCGCCATGTTACAGCACTGTCAACGTATGTGGCTTTTCAGGAGGGAAACCAATGCTTTCTGCTGTCCTCATTACGTCCTGGTGGTGCTGCTGCCGCTTGGTCCACAACTGCTTATTTGTCAGTTACCCCTGTTTATTTCACAGCTAACCTTCCTTGAAGGTTATTCCACTATCCACCACCTGTGGGCATCATGCTAGGTAGCAGTACTGCACATCTCTGCCCCACAGTCATGAACTAGGTGTTAGGGAAAGACAGAGTCCCACTGTCCAGCATTCGGGGAGCAGTGTGCTTGGAATATACCTCAGTGAAATAAAGAAGGATGTTCTCATCACCAGAAACATGGGTAATTAAGGAAGAAACACTAAAAATCAAGGACTACATACAGATATTGACTTTATGGCTTGTAATCAAACTGCTAATGTCCCTGCACTGCCCTCGTCCTTTCTGAATAGTCTTGCTCTTCCACTTACCAGGTTACCCTTGTTCTTGCTTTTCTCTTGGTCTAACAATGTCTCTTTGCTCTCTTTGCCACTCGTTCCATTCCTTTAGGCAGGCTGTTTTGATTTGCATTTACAATTTTTCACACTCTATCTTTCTATTTGTTGTTTAGCTTAAGCTGTGGTTTCTTCTTTCTCAGACCTGAAGAAAAGAACATTTTGCTTAAAAGCTGGTCTAAAATCTCTCCCAACCATGCAATTGGTCCAATAAAAAATACCACTCCACAAAATATCCTTGTCTTTCATGTAATGAAGCAAGACAGTAAGACTTGGAGTGTCCCCCAAGTCTGAACCTCAAAGCGACTGGATTTGCAGCCTGCAAAGCCTCCACTGTTAATGTGAGTCTGCAACCAGATGATGGGGCATAACATAGAAAGGCAGAGTGAAAACAAATGTTCCTTGGCAGAGCTCAGCATGGGTGCAAAGTACTACTTGGTCTCTGCCCTACAACATGCCCCCTATAGGTAGACTCAGGAGTTTAAAGGAACAGTATAACAATAATGACGCCCTGACAGTCACATAGCTGCAAGTGCTGCCGGAGGTGACTGCCTTTGCCTTTGCAGTGGTCCTCGTCACATTCGACTGTAAGTCCCCTTCCCTCCTGCCCAGCATATTCCAGCATGTTTTCATCCTCCCCTGTCCTTACTCAATCAGATCCCTCTCTCCTGCCACTGACCCCACCTCTGCCTTCAAATCAACACGCACCCCATTATGTGGCTGCCAGTCTCCATGGGAGGCATCCTTCCACTCTATATAAAATTCCCCCATGGATTCAGGCTCATAATTTGTACCCTGCTGTTTGCAGCTGGTGAGGTCCAGACATATGGGAACTTCAGAGCAAAGTGAATACATCAGACAGGAACTCTGGCTACCTTCAAACCACACAGCTGCGTAGGGGAAGTGTGCGAGTAAAGTGGCACTCCGTGAGTTGTAGACATGACAGAAATGCAGGGTCACATTAACTACAGAAGGAATAAGTAGGACCTCAATACAGTGCCAGACTAGTGTCAACACACCCAAGCAACTTAGAGCACAGTGGCTACTGATACACTCAAGGGACACATGGATAGAGAAAGAGAGAAAAAGCAACCCACGGATCACAATGCGAATGCAAAGCTGAGTGGCCAGGAGTAGGATTTTCAAAAGCCTCCAAGTTAAAAAATGCCAATGATTTTCATGGGCTACTTACCAAACCATCTGGCTTTCCCATGAAAATGTTTCCAATAAAGAAAGTGAAAAATATAAATTGTTCACATTTAAAAGCTCTTTTCAGTACAAGTTTGATAATAAAAGCTTGCAAAACCAAAATCCCCAACTGAACTTTTTACTGCAATTCCAAAAATGTTGTTCTCAATTTAGTGAGATAAAAAAGAAAAAGATCAATGGCAGTAAATATTCCCTGCAAAAATTTCTCATTTTGGTCATTAAACTTTATACGTTAATAAAAATGCTTAAAAAAGGATTTAAACCAGCTGCCAGGTAGTGATTTAAACTCTCACGTCCCTTAACCTTCCTCCTAGAGAGATGGAGAGGTAGGCGTACAGAGATGTTTGTGAACAGAGTCAGGTGTCAGAATTCTTATGTCCTGCTCCAGACTCTGTCTACGGTTGACTGTTGTTCATTGAACAAGTCACTTCCCCTATTCTCCATCTATAAAAGTATGGTAATGACACTTATACGCCCTTGAAAAACACTGTGAGCTTTGTAGATAAGAAATGCTATGTAAATGCAAACATTTTCTTTAAATAGATGTCTCTCTTACACACACAGAGTCGCACACCCATACTGGTATATAGAACATATAATATTGCTTACTTCACAGAGTTGTTGCTGCCTGTAATTGATTCTTTATCTCCCAGTATTTCTCAGATCAAAGACCCTTCTGCCTGTAAGTAGAGTACATAATTTGTGTTACTGTAGAGTGTTGCTGGAGGAAAGTGACTGGCAAAACCCTGGTGGTACAGAAACAACCTCAGCACAGGCTAGGTGGGGGTGGGGAGTGTGCACTACACTCAGACCTAAGCCTTGCAGTGGAATACTTAGAAGGTATTATCGTGAGAATATATATCATAACAACTAATGATCCTGGTAATCAATTGCAAAGCTACGTGGCTTGGTTCACTGGCTTGCACTGCTTAGATAAGGAATCTGACTTTGGGCAGCCCTGAACACATCTGTGCACCTGTTGGAAGACACCCTGTACAGACACCAGGCCTTGCCAAGGTATATGTAGTAGTATGGAAAGTGTACTATACTGGGCTAGCTCAGAGCATGGCCATGTGTTTCAGTGCTGGGATTTGCACTTTTCACTGCACCAGCATGTACCCTTCCTTGTATAATGGCCAACATTATGTACAAGAGATATACACACATACACACACGCACGGAACCAGTGCTGTACGTGTGGCTGGACATGTACATACATGTACATTTTCTTGGCACACAGCACCTGATTTATTAAGGCTGTCCTGAGTCCAGCAGCTTAGCACACCAAAGATTTATCAGTCCCTGAGCCTTTATCGAGACTTTACTGATGAGGCCTCCCCATTCCAGTAGCCAAGGCATAAATCACACCTATATACATTCAACACTGGGATTGGCTCAACACTTGGACACAGTTCTTTCCTCACTCCTTTTCCTTGAGGCTTATGGATAAGAAGCAGTATTGATTTCCATGCTCTCCTGATTTGGAAAGCATGATGGTACAGCTTCTAAGTGCTTTCCTGGAAGGAGTAAAATTTTTCTGGGACAAGATTCTAAACTGTTTTAATTTCTACAAGGGATCAAAGGCTTTTAGTAGAATTGCAAGCCCAGGTCCAGTAGTTTTGTATGAAAAAGATACTTTCACCATCTACCCCTTCACTGATCCATCCAGATCAGTGCCATCACCCTCATTGTTATGTCTGAACACCTCCCAGGAATTTGCAAGTTCTCTTTCCCTCTTTCTTTTTCTTTCTTTCCAGCCTGTAGGAGAAATAGCTTGTTTGCTTTATGGGGTAGTGATTTGTTTGCTTATTTATGCTTGACTTAATGTATGTGCATGTGTTGAGAAGAATTTAGAAAGGGATAGCTCAATAAAAATGAGCTTGGCATTGAGTGGTGAGACATTTGGTCTCTTCTGTCTATTCCCAGAGCTCTACCTCCATCCCCAGCTCCCAGGAGAGTTTTACCCTCCTCACACATGAACCTACCCCTGTTGAAAGTAGTCCTGTTGGTCCAGTGGCGTGTTGCTGTCAAGGAAGTAGTGGTCCAATCTTTATCTGTGCTCTAACTAGAGGGCTCACTAGAGTACAGCCATCCTAATACTGGGTATTCCTTTTGCTGAGGAGCAGATGGTTGTACTGGTTGGAATAAAGTTGTGTCCTTTCCTCTCTCTGCTGGCGTTTACCTCTGTGCTGCTTGCAAGACAAGCTGTTCCCCAGAGAAGAAAATGTTCCCCAAAGGAGAAAAGGTTACATGGTGGCAGCATGGGGCAAGAGTAGCAGCTCTGACAGCAAATTCAATGCAAGTCCTGCATAGTTCACAGAGGAACCCATATGTAAGCCATGCCTGCTAGCACTGAGGCTCCTGTCTATCCATCACCAGCTCTGGAACAACTTGCCTTCCTTGCTGGTGAGGACTGAACCAAGTAGAAAGCAATATTCAAGGGATATAAGCAAGTACCAGGCCTGAAAAACAAGCCAAAAAGGGCACATCAACTCTCTCACACATCTGATCAGTCTAGAGTCTGAAGACATCATGGCATCCTTCAACTTGATGGCTGAGGAATCAGTCACGTACTGATGTAAATGGCGAGTTTGGCAAATATTTGATTCTTCCTCCTTAACCTTTGTTTACAGGATTTAAAATATAAAAGTTCTCTTCAATATTTCAAGAACAGAGTGAATCTGTTGAAGATTCATGACCCTATGTGACTTCGCACAATGCTGTCATTTCACAGACAGGTTTCATGATGAGATGATATGTGATCATATTGTTTTTGGCATAAGAGCCTGTCACTTGTTGGAGATGTTGCAGTTCAACACTAGCCAAACACTTCAAAAGCCATTACAGCAGTTAGACAGGTTGAGAGCATTAAGAAGCAGCAAGAGACATTGTGGAATCCTGATAAACCCATAGGAAACACTGACTGTGTCAATACCTGACACCAGTTGTCAAAGAAAAAACAATTGTCAACTCAAGTCCACAGCAGATCTCCTGAACAGCCTGAGAGCAGCAACATCACCACAGGCCAACACAGTCATCAACTTAAGCAGCCAAAAACACAACATGTGTAAGAGGTAGTCATGTCCTCAAGGCATCTGTGAAATTAATGCTCAGCTGGGAACACCACTGTAGCTGATGTAGCATATCTCCCATTGGGAAGATACACATTCAGACACATACTGTTTAGAATATCCTCTGCACCTGGACTCAGAAGAGGATGAGTCAGCTGTTATGGAGCCTAGTAGGGCTGGTATGCTGTCTTGATGACATCCTGGTCCATGGATACCCAAGGTAGCACCAAGTTCTGGGCGTATGCTTGCCGTGTGGTCTGGTGGCAAGGATTTTCATCTGAACTGGAAGATATAGATTTCATAAACATTAGGGCTGGAAGGGACCTCAGAAGATCATCGAGTCCAGCCCCCTGCCCCAGGGGCAGGAAGTCAGCCGGGGTCAAAGGATCCTAGCAAGATAAGCATCCAAATGTTTCTTAAAAGAGACCAGAGTAGGTGCTTGCACCACCTCTGGAGGGAGTCTATTCTAGGCCTTGGGGGCTCGGACAGTAAAGAAGTTTTTCTTTATGTCCAGCCTAAAATGGTCTTGGAGGAGTTTGTGACCATTGGAACTTGTCATCACTTGGGGCACTCTGGTGAACATACGTTTCCCCAGATCCTGATGTACACCCCTTATATTATAAGCTGCCACCAGGTCCCCCCTGAGCCTGCGCTTTTCCAGGCTGAAGAGTCCCATGGCTCTCAGCCTCTCTTCATAAGGCCTGTTCTCTTGCCCTCTGATCATGTGTGTGGCTTTCCTCTGGACTCTCTCAAGCTTCTCCACATCTTTCTTCTATTGTGGAGCCCAGAATTCGATTCAGTATTCCAGCTGCGGCCTCACCAAGGCCGAATACAGCAGGAGAATGACATCCTGAGATTTGCTTGAGAAGCATCTATGGATGCAAGCCAGAGTTTTGTTTGCTTTACCAACTGTGACATCACATCAGTGGCTCATGTTCATCTTGTGGTCAATCATGGACCCCAAGTTCCTTTTGACCGTTGTGTTAGCCAACGTAGCACTGCCAAGCCTATAAGCATGATGTGGGGCTTTTCCCCCCGAGGTGGAGTACCTTGCATTTTTTGGTATTGAATGTCCTCAGGTTTTTATCTGCCCACTTTCTAAGCCTATCAAGGTCAACCTGGATCACCAGCCTATCCTCAGGTGTGGATGCCCTACCCCAAAGTTTGGTGTCATTGGCAAACTTGGCCAGTCTGCTTCTGACACCAGTGTCCACATCATTAATAAAGATGTTAAAGAGAACAGGTCCAAGGATGGAGTCTTGGAGGACCCCACTGGTCACCGAGAGCCATGATGATTCACTTCCCCTGACTGCTACTCTCTGGGTCCAACCTCAGAGCCAATTCCCCAACCATCAGACTGGGATGTAGCTGAGGCTGCAGTTTGGCCAATTTTTTCATGAGGAGATCATGGGACACCAAATCAAAAGCTTTTTTAAAGTCCAGATACATGACATTAATCTCTTCTCCCTTGTTCAGGTGATACGTCACCTGGGCATAGAAGGAGATGAGTCTGGTCAGGCAAGACCTACCTGCAACAAACCCATGCTGGCTGTCTCTCAGGATGTTGCCATCAGCCAGGTTGTCAAGAATGGTCTCTGATGATGTTTTCCAAAATCTTCCCAGAGATTGAGGTCAAGCTGATTGGCCTATAGTTCCCTGGATCTACTTTTCTCCCTTTCTTGAAGATAGGCACCACACTGGCCTTCTTCCAATCTTCGGGTACTTCACCTGAGCATCATGAGTTCTCGAATGTCGTTGCCAGTGGCTGGGCTATGATGCCTGCCAGCTCCTTAAGTACTCTGGGGTGCAATCTGTCAGGACCAGCTGACTTGAAGGTGTCCAGCCTCTCAAGGTGTTCCTTTACAAGGTCTACAATTGTCCCACATTGTACAATATTCCTGCAAGAGCAAAGCAACCTACAGGAACCTTCTTCACCAAAGGCTTTTAAGGTTGTATTGGAGCAGCTTATCCTATATTAATGCAGAGGGGGTGGACAAAATAGCCTTTAGAACCCCCCAACCCTTTGATTTTCTGAAATGCTCATGCCTTCAATATCCCTGAACACCCTCAGAACTAGCTGGGAGTCAAACTAGTTTAGTAAAACCTCCCCAGAGACTAGATAGAAAATAAATTGTGCCTTTAGATTTCTCAAGTACGTACTTTGGCTTTTAAGGGGGAGATATGTAGTCTTCCAACCTATCAACCTTTGGTCTTGCCCTTTGGTGCCGTTATCCTGGTACTGTAGCTCAGGATAGGAGTAGGGGATGAGGCTGTATGATTGGACTGAGTAGAGTTGGAATACAGCTGTGCCCTTTTCCCTCTTTGCTGAGGTTGATGTTGTGTTTTCATCCCAGTATAAAATTGTTCCCCCAGAGGAACACATGTGACAGTGGTCACAGAGGGAGAGGTATCTCTCAGGCAGCAGGACCAGCCCGGAGGGCCTGGGCCATCACGACCATGGGCTGGATTCTGTTCAGTGGAGAGCAAGTGCAGGGTGTTGTGGGATGGAGTTTTGTGCTTGTGGCAGTGGGCTGTTACAAAGCAGGCTGGCAGCTGCATTGGTCCTGGTTTCTCAGTGCATGGGGCTTCATCCTGACACCTGCACTGCAACAGATGAGCTGGGAGGCCCCAGCTGTGCAGTTCACTCTGGCCAAACCTGTGTCTGACAGGATGGGGTGTGGTGGTCTGGCCAGGCACAGAGGGAAGTGCTGGCATTTTGTGCTACCCTGATATTTGGGGAGCCAGCAGCACAGAAGATCTGGCAGGATCCCAAGGCAGCAACTGAACTGGCAACTAGCAGGAAGGTTCCCTCAAGAGCAGGGGATGGAGTAGGAGGGGAAAAGTCTTCATAGCTCTTCCCTCCTCCTACCAGCATTGCCTCAGTCTCACCATGTTCAGCTTTTGCCACTTCCTCCAGGTTGGGTTGTCTCAGTCTGTGGAAACTGCTCAGTGCTCAGGTGGGTCTGCTCAGTTTAGGGCTCTAGAGAGTCTAGACATCTTGCAGGGTGGGTACTGCTCTTCTGGCCCTGCTGGTTCTGAGTAGGTTACCACGCCATCCAACACGGGGTTGATTGTACGGGACCAGGTCTTAGGCAGTCTTGCCTAATGGTTAGGCACTGAGAATGGTGGGGGCCAGGGGCTGGTCAGATTTCAAGAGCCAAATTACTAGGTCTTGAGGGAAATCCAGAGGTAGAGTCCATAATACAGGCCAGGGTCAGGATCCAAGTATCAGATGCTCAGTTACCAAATCAGAGAGACAATCCACAGGGTGAAGTCTGCGAACAGAGCCATACTGGGGTCAGGAGCCACGAAACAGATCCTCAGGGAAATCCAAGGCCACAATCTAGAAACAAGCCAAAACCAGGGTCAGGAACCAGATGGCTGGCCACAGCAGACTAGGTCAGAACTGTTGACTGGCTTGGAGTCCGCTGACACAGGTGGGACTAAATGTGTGACTGCACTCCAGCAGTCAATTGGGAATCCAGCCGAGGCTGCCTAGGCAATTAGCCCCAGCTGGCCTGCCTGATTAGAGATACTGATCTTTGTGACATAAGAAAATAAACCCTGACAGTGTGGGCTTTCAGGCTGGAAGTCACCAGCGTGTAGCAGAGGGTCCTGACTTCTATGATCAGGTGACATATCACCTGGACAAGGGAGAAGAGATTGATGTCATATATCTGGACTTTAAAAACGCCTTTGATCTGGTGTCCCATGATCTCATGGACAAAATGGCCAACTGCAGCCTCAGCTACATCACAGTCTGATGGCTGGGGATTTGCCTCTGAGGTCGAACCCAGAGAATGGTAATTGTCAGGTGATCACCAAGTACGGGCGCACACCTCTGCATCCGGCTGACATTCAGCAGTCCTCTTCCTTTTCACATGCTAACCCCAATCAGCATAGTTAGGTCGGTTCTCTCTCTCTCTCTCTTTCTCTTTCTCTCGTATCTCGCCTGCCACAAGTTTGATGGTTTGCATAAAGGGGGGAGGGGTGGTGACTCCCCAACCCAACGATGACTGGCACCTAATTCACGTTGCCAGGTCCAGTTCTGTGCAAAAGGAAAAAAAAAAACGGGAATTAAAAAAAAGAAAAAAAAACAACTTGTCGCCAACGCCGAGTTGTCTCCCCAACTGCAGGGACTCAAGGCAACCCCTCTCTTTACTTGTCTTCACCCCAGACATTTAGCTGTCGGAGTTGCGGATAAATGGGGCTCTTTTCCTTCCTTTGTAACTGCCACTGCACTGGCTTAATTGACCACCTGCAGCGATCGATTAGCACAAACCCCCCCCCAACAATGAAAGCGTCTCTCTTTCTTCTCTTTCTCTCTCTCTTTTTGTGAGAGCTCCTCCAAGCTTGTAAGACCAGATCAGTCTCTTGCCCCGTTCCTGGGGACTTCAGTTTTGGGCAGCGGACAGCTACCGCCCTTCCTGCCTGTGTCGTCCTGTCCGTTCATTCACTTCCTGCCCGGTCCCCCTCTCTGTCCCGGGAATAGACCCAGTCACTTAATTACGCCAATCCGCCTCACCTGGCGAGGTGGTAAAGTCAAACCAGGGCAGATCGGGAGCTCCTGCTGTAGCATGGCCACACTGCTCCAGCCGGGCACGTGCTCTTGGACAGGGGACCACCCTGGGTATATAGTCTCCAGTTCTTCACAGTAATCGACGGAAGTAAATCATCATGGTGCACCATGACCAGTGGTGTCCCCCAAGGCTCCGTCCTTGAACCTGCACTCTTTAACATCTTTATTAACGATGTGGACATTAGTGTCAGAAGCAGACTGGCCAAGTTCGCTGATGACACCAAACTTTGGGGTAAAGCATCCACAACTGAGGATAGGCTGGTGATCCAGGCCAACCTCAACAGGTGCAGAAAATGGGTTGATAAAAACCTGAGGACATTCAGTACCAAAAAATGCAAGGTACTCCACCTCGGGGGACAAAATCCACATCACACTTATAGGTTTGGCGGCACTACACTTGCTAGCATCATGGCTGAAAGGGACTTGGGGGTCATGATTGAACACAAGATGAACATGAGCCACCAATGCGATGTTGCAGCTGATAAAATGAACAAAACTCTGGCTTGCATCCATAGATGCTTCTCAAGCAAATCTCAGGATGTCATTCTCCCTCTGTATTCAGCCTTGGTAAGGCCGCAGCTGGAGTACTGCATCCAATTCTGGGCTCCATAATTTAAAAGGGATGTGGAGAAAAGCTTGAGAGAGTCCAGAGGAGAGCCACATGTGTGGTCAGAGGGCAGGAGAATAGGCCCTATGATGAGAGGCTGAGAGCCATGGGACTCTTCAGCCTGGAAAAGCGCAGGCTCAGGGGTGACCTTACCTACCTAAGGGTGTCGTGGAATTTCCATCAATGGGAGCCTTTCAGTCCAAGTGAGACATCTGTTTAAAAGCTATGCTGCCACTTACACCTTCCCCCGGTCCCTTCAGCATGTAACTTTTACCAGTGTAGACCTCACTGAGTGCAGTCTATTGAACTTTACACTCAGGTTCTGTTGCATCAGTTTGCAGCAAAGGGCGAGAATAAGTTAGACTGATCAGGAAGAGAAGGGTGAAGCCTTTCATCCTCAGAGCCCTCATCTGGTATGAAAATGATTCCCCTCTCTCTGTCCTGAAGCATAAAGGTTAACTTTGTGTTTATGCAGGTCATTCATGAAGATATTAAATAAGATCTTCATAAGATCACTGCCATGCTCAACCAGACATCTCCATGTGGTTCAGTCTAGTACCATTCAAATGCTACCTTTGGCTTACAGTCCCTCAACCAAGTTTCCAGTCTATATCAGTGCTCTTAACCAAGCCAAATTAATTTTACAGATAACATTTCATGAGAAGCTCTGTTAAACACTTTACTAAAATCCTTCTGTATTATAGGAGCTGCATTCTCTTCATCGAGTAATTTGCCATTCTATTAAAAGCAAACAATCAAGCTTACATAGCAAGATTTGTTCCTTTATAACCCATTCTGCTTAACTGCTCACAGTTTCTTGCTCTACTTGCCTTGGTGATTTTTTTTCTTCATATGTGTAGTGTTTAGGATTGCAGACATTGACGGGTTGGTAATGGTTAGGATCACTCTTTTTTTTTCCAATCAGACTCAAGTTCTGCTTGCAGTGATAGTGAGTGGGTAGGTTTTTTAGTTAATTCCCTTAATACCAAGGGATTGTAGCAAATTGAGCTAGAAGAGACCTCAAGAGATCTTTAGTCCAGGGCTGTCCAACTTCTGAATGGCCACAGACCACACCCCACCTCCCCCTCCAGGGTACTGGCAGGAAGCAGAAGCTGGAGGAAGGAGGGGTAGCCTGGAGACTCTGGTGGCTGGGGAAGGGGGTTGGAGGGTGCTTACAGCATAAACAGGGGCAGTCAATGGATGGCCAAACCCTGGGGAGGCCATGGTGGGAGTCTATAGGCCATGAGAATGCATGCAAACCATGGGCCACCAAATGGACAGCCCTGATTCTAGTCCAGCACTCTGCCTCAAGGTCACTGATGCCCATGATCTGCAATACTGGTTACTTACATTCATGAAGCCCTTGCATCCCTAGCATGAGTCTTGCAGCATTGTGCAGCACTTTGCAGAGGGGAATGGAAATATGTAGCTGCTATCCATGCTGTATCTGTTCCCTGGACATGGGCTTGGGGCTGTGAATTCAGCATCTTTCATCAGCATTGAATTCCCTTGAAAGAGGGAGAGCTGAAAGCTCACATTATGCAACTTCTAATTTATGTTTATGTTCCTCTTTATTTCAAATGGCCAATTTCTCACCTGATTTATCTGTTCTTTTCCTTTCTTTCATTTTTCTTCTCTCTAGAAAAGCCAGAGAGGGAGAGAGATGAGATCAAGACACAGAATAGCCAAGTGGTTAAGGCAATCCCCAAAGCAGTGGGAGTTACAGCTATGCTAAGAGAGGCCAGGATTTGAACCTGGATATCCCACATCACTTTAGCCACAGGGCTATTAGATCAGTCTTGGAACAATTCTTAGAGCTGTTTACTTAGTGTAAACCTTTACATATTTATCAGGTAAATGGCAGTGACTACAGCCTAGTGAGCAGTGTACTCACCTTGGATGTGGTCACTGACATGTGCTTACAATCAGCAGCTTTAATCAGGGAAAAGAAGGACTTGCACCTGGCCCCTCTTCAGCCCAAGGCAGCCTCTGGTCCCTGGCCATCCTGTGGTTATGGACCACCTTTCAACAGAGCAAAATCAAAATCTGAAACCTCAACTGTTTTCATGAAACAGATGCCATTTTCCATTCAGATCTGTCTGGGCTCTTCTGTCTGTGAAGCAGGGACCATAACGCTACAGGATGCAATAGTGTCTCAGTGGTGGATGCTCTCCTGGGATATCATGGATGTGATGTCATACCTCAGTGCTGTGGCGCCTGAGTGTTGCACTGCAAAACAGTAGAGGGGATGCAGTCCTGCCTCAGTGCAGGAGGTACCCAGGTGCTGGACTATGCTACAGCAGAACAATGCAGACATGCGCTGTTGCTGGAGGTTCCCACATGCTGGGCTGTGACAGAACAAGGATTGCTGCTGCATCTCGGTGGCAAATGAACCCAGATTCCCTGCTGTAGTCCAGGCAGGAAGGAGTCAAGGCAAAGACCTTGTAGAGTAGGTTGGTGTCTGAATCTCTTTCCCTGAGAACCTGGTATAATTATTCCTATCGACATTTATGGTTATGGAAACAGTAATTGAGGGGAGTTATAACTGTGTGTGTTCACTGGCCATGCCAGCACGTCCCCCTTCCCACGTGCCCGGGGTTCTAAACGGCCAGTCAGGACTGTCTCTCCCAGAGGGAGATCCTCGGGGTGAGGCTTGACTCATCCCTGGATCATCACCTGCTCCTTCCTCAAAGTCACCTTCCCAAGGGGGTGGAGCTTTTGTAACAGTTGGGATCATGTCCTTAGAAGGAGCACTCGGTGTCCCTGGGGATCCAGGCTGGATGCAGGTGCTGATGTGCTTGAAAGTCACTCACCTGGATGAAGGTGCTGCCATCTCTATATAATATATACATTATACTCTGGGTATAGAGTTCCCAGCCCTTGTGTGTACTGCCTCTCAGACAGCTGAGTAGACAGGGCAGAGGGTGGGAGTTGTGCTGGAAGGCTACAGAGGAACTAGGCTGTGGAGAGGGAAAGGGAAGCATGGACCAGCAGGCCAAGGGAGTAAAAGCAGATGTGATGGGAGGGTACAGAAGGCAGACAGGAGCTAGCAGGAGAGAGAAGGAGGAAGGGCACAGAGTGAGGAAGGGTGCAGAGGAGGATAGGGAAGAAGCTCATAAGAGTGCTGGTGTGGGTAGGGAGAGAGAAAGGGGCAGGAAAGGGGCAAGGGGAACTGCTACCTGAATGTAAGGGTGGTGTATCACCTGGATCAGGTGAGGGAGCCACAGGCAGGAAGAGATCTAAGGTGGTTGAGGGTTCCCTCCCAAGGCCCAGACTGAAATGTCAGCACCCTTTGGGTGCCTATAAAGCACCCTCTTTCCTCTCAAGCCCTACAAACTGGCAGGTGGATGCAGCACTATCTTGTTCTGAGCCTATGTACCAGAGCAGAAGGCTCAGGGTCCAACAGGGTGAGGTGTGAGAGATGCTAGAATCTCTCCAAGGTGACTGACCCCACCGGCCTGGCATTTGTGGGGTGTGATGTCAGGGAGAGAAGGGAGGTCAGATGCCAAATGCACTGCTAGTGCCCATACACACACCTCTGTGCACTCACCTTCACACGGGCACGTGACTCCCTTGTCCACACAAAGTACATCAAAACACATACACCTCCATGCAAATATTCACTCATTCTCACACATGGACACAGATTCATTCCCATGTCATACTGACACCCACATACAAATGCCAGGCAGTCCCATTAATTCTCTTGATCTCCTGGTGTGCATGCACATGTGCACGTGCGCACACACACACACACACACACACACACATTCTCTCTCTCTCTCTCTCTCTCTCTTCTCCTTAGCAGATTCCCTGGGAGTCCTTTGGGCATGTCCCTGCTCTAGAAATGCAATGTCTAGTTATTAATTAGAATAACAGTAATGGGAAATGAGAGATAATTACAGACAAGTGCCCAGAGAGCAGCTGATGAGACAGGGAGGCTGATAGTTAAGTAAAGACATAACGCTGTCTACAAACTTAATCGCCTGCATGGAATCAGGAGGGTGTCATTGTGTTCGCACACACTGTGTTTGCAGCACAGCTCTCCAGCTAAGGCCAACTTCCTCCGAGCCTGAGAGCTCCCACAGAGCATTTGTGTCTTTGTTCTGTCCTCCAAAATGATGGGTCCTGATGAGTCCTGTATGTGTCACATGACAGCCTGGCTGCTTTAGCCCCTGCCCTCCTTACAAATTAGGCCTTGTTACAAAGCCCTTTCTAAACAACAAAAAGTTTGGATTGAAGCCATCATGCATGGCTAAGAGTGTTGAGACCTACAGGCCACTCCCAGCTCTGCCATCAACTTACTGCATGACCTTGTACATGTCACTTTCCCTTCTGGTGCCTCAGTTTACCCATTTGTAAAATAGGGACAATGATCTGGACCCTCCTAGGCAGATATTTTACAAGTTATGTATTAAGGGCCTGCTCATTACAGCTGAATGATCGGACCCAAGAAGCTGCTCTATACTGCTAAAAATGATGCAATCTAATTCCTTTTATTAGTCCTATTTTCACTTTCCTCTAACATTTACAAAGAAGGACACCTAGAACTGGAAATTGGTAGCCTTGCTGTGGGTCTGATATACCTGTTTCCCATCAGTTCTCATGTACATAGAACAAAGGGTTCTGCGTGTAAGAGGCACCCTTTCAAAGCCAGCTGGTGCAGGCGTGTGGGAGTTGGGTGCTCACGGTTTAAAAATTCACATAAACTTTATTTTTCAAAATGTTGTTCACTCATCATTTAAGAACTCCACCAGGTGCAGGTGGAACAGCACGGCCACTGTTCTATGGTTATTAGAAATGAATCTATTAAAATGTGATAAGGCTATTTCAAAGGTCTGCATCTAAATGGCAGATGCTGGCTGTTGGCAAAAGGCAATGAATATCCTAAACTACCAGGGAATCAGAACACTTGCAAAAAGATTTGCCAGAAATCATTGTGACGATGCTACTATTGTGCCCTGTCCAGCCAAGTCATGGCTGCTGGAATCATTTTTAAGACTGGTGGCTTAGTTCTTTAGAAAATGGTTTTTTAATGGCCTGTACTTGCTGTAGACAGAATGCCATTGAAAGAAGAAGGGATGTTTAAGGGCACTCACCTTGGACTTTGTTCAACTGAGGACCTCAATACAGTTCCCTACTCTGCCACAGACTTCCCTTGCCACCTGGGAGATTCCCTCCACTTTGTTTCCCCATCTGTGTAATGGGAAGAACGGCCCATTCTGCACAGAAAGGTTGGGAGGATTCAATCTATTAAAGGCTGGTATGGGAGTTGAGTGAGCGTCTGCTGTGAATAAAAGACACCAAGCTGAAGCTGTGTTCTCCCACTGAGAGATACTACCCAGGCAAGGCAGCTGATTCTTCCAGTGAGTTTGGCAGGGGGGTCTGATTTGCTTTGGGGAGCAGGAGGGAATCTTGTTTCATGTCTGTGCT
The DNA here is from genome assembly GCF_030867095.1 of Alligator mississippiensis. Taxonomy (NCBI): domain Eukaryota; kingdom Metazoa; phylum Chordata; order Crocodylia; family Alligatoridae; genus Alligator; species Alligator mississippiensis. The sequence continues at coordinate 27,034,284 of NC_081833.1, forward strand.
TATTCCTTGGGCTCAGAGCCAGGACTACAGTGCATGATGGGGCAAACCAGCTGCTGAGCATATTTGTTCTCTTCCCTCCCTGCAGAAATCCGGGAAGCCTTCAAGGTGTTCGACCGTGATGGGAATGGCTTCATCTCCAAGCAGGAGCTGGGCACAGCCATGAGGTCTCTGGGCTACATGCCCAATGAGGTGGAGCTGGAGGTCATCATCCAGCGGCTGGATATGGACGGTAAGCCTTGCCCTCTCATTCTTCCTGGGATTTTCATAGGTCTTGGGATCTTTCTGGGACCCACCTCTGTTTCAGGCAGCATCTTCCAGGGGCCTATGGATGGCAAGGCAGGACAGGGAGCTTAGTATGTCCTCCAAGATTCCCCCACATCCCCTCAGGTTCCTTTCTCTCTCCTCTTTCAGCCCTTTCCCATGACCCTTCTTTCCGTCTGTGCTGCCTCTGATCCTATCTCTTCTGCTTTCAAGCCATGTGGTAAATTCAGCCCTGGCTTGCAAGTCAGAAAGCCCACCAAAGGAGGCAGCCAGCACAGTCCTGCTGGGGCTATACCACATGGGTACTACTTCCCACTAATTGATGTAGCAGGATTGTGAGCAGGTGTGGTCAGCCTGGGAGATCAGGAAAAGGGAAGGTGAGCCCAGAAATACCTTGGGAGTGATCCCCCAACCCAAATGTTGAGGCCCAGCATTGTGTCCAATGTGCACTCCCTCATGTCAGCATGGAGGAGGAGAAGTAGCAGAGCAGGACTCTGCCCTGCACAAAGTGGTGCTTCCCTCTTCCTCTCCATTAAATGATTCACCTGCTCTCAGACCAGCCATCTTTCTCTCTCTCCCCCTTTTCTCTGCTGTTTTTCTCCATCCTTCTCTCTCCCCATTCTCATGTTTGCTTTCTCTCCATTACCCCTCTTTCTTTCATTTTCTCCCTCCCTCCCCATCACTCATCTTCCACCTCCCTCATTCACTGTCTCCATCTTATCCCTCAGTATGTATCTGTTTCCCTCTGCTTTCTGACACCCCCTGCCCAGTCCCCCCCACAGAGATACAGGCAGTCCCCATTGACAAGAAACTCCCACAGATGCATCCTGCAAGAGAAGAATTATGGCCCTTATCTCTGTCCTTCTCCTTATCTGTCTTGTTCCCTCCATCTCACTCTCCCTTGTGCTGTGCTCCATTCTCTCCCTCTCTGCCTCCAGCTTAGCTTGTATGGGGCTGGCTTAACTCTAATGCAAGCAGCATTGCCAAAGTTATTACAGATTTGATATCACCAGCTAAAGAGAATATTTTCTTTGAGAATGAATATAATATCACTGCTGTAAAAGGTGACAGCACCATGAAATACACTCAGGTGCCTGAGTAGGGCTGTGATTGTCTGGGATGGGACGTGCTGTCAGAGCTGCCTTCCTCTGCAGCCACTCACTACCTCTGCCCTCTGCAGAGGAGTGTGCTGTGCTGTAGGCTAGCTAGACCTTGTCTCTGAGTAGCTGGACCAGTGTGGAAGAAGAATGCAGCTGATCTTCAGTCCATGGGGTGCAGTTCCTTCCCAGTTTTGTTGCCATCTCCTCATTCCAAGCACATGATATGTTTTTACACCACTATATTTTAAATGCTTGTTAAAGAGACAGGAGGTAGCCAGTTTTAAATCTAGTATTCAGATTTTGCAACAGGATTTACAAAATCCTAATAGGAATAGAAACATTTATATAACATACGGCAGATATGTGTGCCTTATCACCCTCCAATGACTCATCCATAACTGGATAAGTAGCCTACTATGGCTACTAGCAAATGTTATTACTTCTAGAGAGAGAGAGTAGTAGAGAGCTGTGCAGTAGATCTGAAAGGGCTCTAGCTATGCTGAAGAGCCATGGCAGGAGTAGCTGCTTGTGTGCATATGTATGTTTTTATTTGAATGAAAGTGATGTTTGAAGCCAGTCTTCCTTTTACAGTATATGGGAAACATGAGCATCAGCATGGTGTACTAGGGTATGGGAACCAGGATACACTGATTTCACAGTCAAAACTGAGTGCAGGGAAGAAATAAGCCACACGAATGGTAGAAAATAAAAGAGTTCAAAACCATTCACAGTTAATCTAATCTTAAAAGGGTTGCTAGTAACAGGGGTAAAGGGGAAAGTGCAAATACCTCTCTGTGCTTACAGGGACTGTGTTTAGAAAGTCAGCCGCCTGAGCCAGCTGAAACCATTTAGTCTAGGTTTGTTAGTGCACAGTACAGAAGTGGGGCAGGGCAGCTGGGCACCAGGGTCAGAGGCCATGCAGGGGAGTACCAATGACTTCCGGCTGCTGATGCCCATGATGTGACTGTGCAGTGGCAGCTGCTATTTTTCTGCCCTTCCTTTAAGTCAGCAACCAGGGCTACAGCCCTGGTCACCTGCCTTCATTTGTTACTGGTATAATAGCTCCCTCCTGCCCACACCTCTCAGAACAGGATCTGTCATGCAGTTAGCATCCCACTCCATGACAGCTGGGTCCAAGCGAGGACGCAGAGGGACCTGGTTAGTAGCCTCGGGAGTCAGAAGGAACTCCAGGGTCTGTCTGCACTCAGAAGCCGCTCTGCAGCATTCCCTTTTCAGTCCTTAGGGCTGCCTTCTGTCCTCCCGTGAGCACCAGGAGGCCTCTCACTTCCTCTTGTCTAACTCTGCATACCAGGCAGTACAGTGTCAAGTGTCTTGTGCTATTATCATGGCTGAACTCCTCCCAGAACTTTTCCCCTCTCCTTCATCACTGTAACTTTCTCCCCTGAAGACTATCCCATGGGTGCCTGCTCTAATGCCAGCTCCACCCTCTTCCAGAAATCTTCTCTTTTCCCCTACCCCGCTGCTGCAGAGGCAGCTCTTCTAGGTCCAGCATCTCCTTCCCTATCTTCACCTTTTTCTGCAGCTGCCTCCTGCTCTCCTCAGCGCCTCATATTCCTGTCCCCAAACCCTGAGACTCTCTCTACTTCCTGCCTTCCAGGCATCTTCTTCCCACCTACTGCAAACCTCTCCTCACACCCCATGTCTTCCCAAAAGCCGTCTTTTACCCTCTCTTCTCCGCCAGGGAGAAGGAATGTCCTGCAGCTCATTCTCCAGCCCTAGGTCTTGTCTCTTTCTCACCTCCACTGGGCAAGGCAGACAGTATCTCTGCTGCTGCATTTGTACCGAGCCGGTATCCCTGCAATGTTCTATGAATGTCTACTATAATTATTAATCATCATCACCATCATGTCAGCTATAATGCTGGGCTGTTACCAATGTGCAGCTTGGTTCTCACAGACTGCAAACAATCAGGTGTTCTTTCTCCAGCCCAGCTCCACCACCTGGGCTTTGCTCTGATGCACTCCTGACAGCCCAGCCTTTCTGGACAGTCAGAAGTACATCCAGTGTCCCAGTCAGGGCCACAGGCTGGCAGGTGTCCCAGTTAGAGCCATGGCTTGACTTCAAGGTGAGCAGCCATATGCCTGAGACCTAGAGCTGTCAGATATGTTTCCTTGCAACAGCTGATAATGTTACTGATATAAGCTGCAGGGAGTGTGCTGCTAGCAGCACCCCTGCTAGCAATACCTATAGGAGGAATATGAATATGAAACCCTGGTCTCAGGTCTTGGCAGATGGGGCAACTGACAACTGACGCCCAGGAAAAAGCCAACCTATTAAATAGGTACTTTGCGTCGGTCTTTCATCAGCCCCATGGGACGCCCGTGCCCGCTACAGGGCCGGGAAGTCCGGGTGAGGGTGATCCCCTGCCCTCCATTAATGCTGACTTTGTGAAGGAACATCTTGAGAAGCTGGATACCTTCAAGTCAGCCGGCCCTGACAATCTTCACCCCAGGGTACTCAAGGAGCTGTCGAGCATCATAGCCCAGCCTCTAGCGCGGATCTTTGAAAACTCTTGGCGCTCTGGTGTAGTGCCCGAAGACTGGAAGAAGGCCAATGTGGTGCCTATCTTCAAGAAAGGGAGGAAAGTGGATCCGGCTAACTATAGGCCCATCAGCCTGACTTCTATCCCGGGGAAGATCTTAGAAAAGTTTATTAAAGAGGCCATCCTTAATGGACTGGCCGACGCCAACATCTTAAGGGATAGCCAGCACGGGTTTGTTGCGGGTAGGTCTTGCTTGACCAATCTCATTTCCTTCTACGACCAGGTGACCTATCACCTGGACAAGGGAGATGAGATTGATGTCATATATCTTGACTTCAAAAAAGCCTTCGATCTGGTGTCCCATGATCGTCTCTTGGAGAAACTGGCCAATTGTCGCCTTGGGTCCTCCATGATCCACTGGCTGGAAAATTGGCTCCGGGGTCGGACCCAGAGGGTAGTAATTGATGGAAGTCACTCATCGTGGTGTCCGGTGACCAGGGGGGTCCCCCCGGGCTCTGTCCTTGGACCCATACTGTTCAACATCTTCATTAATGATGTGGACACTGGAGTCAGAAGCGGACTGGCCAAGTTCGCAGATGACACCAAACTTTGGGGCAAAGCATCCACACCAGAAGACAGGCGGATGATCCAGGCTGACCTGGACAGGCTCAGCAAGTGGGCGGACGAGAATCTGATGGTGTTCAACGCCGATAAATGCAAGGTTCTCCACCTTGGGAAGAAAAACCCGTAGCATCCTTATAGGCTCGGCAGTGCTTTGTTGGCTAGCACTATGGAAGAAAAAGACTTGGGGGTCATCATTGACCACAAGATGAACATGAACCTGCAATGCGATGCTGCGGCTAGTAAAGCGACCAAAACGCTGGCTTGCATCCATAGATGCTTCTCAAGCAAATCCCGGGACGTCATTCTCCCCCTGTACTCGGCCTTAATGAGGCCGCAGCTGGAGTACTGCATCCAGTTTTGGGCTCCACAATTCAAAAAGGATGTGGAGAAGCTTGAGAGAGTCCAGAGAAGAGCCACACGCATGATCAGAGGTCAGGGAAGCAGACCCTATGATGAGAGGCTGAGAGCCCTGGGGCTCTTTAGCCTGGAAAAGCGCAGGCTCAGGGGTGATCTGATGGCCACCTACAAGTTTATCAGGGGTGACCACCAGTATCTGGGGGAACGTTTGTTCACCAGAGCGCCCCAAGGGATGACGAGGACGAATGGTCACAAACTACTACAAGATCGTTTCAGGCTGGACATAAGGAAGAATTTCTTTACTGTCCAAGCCCCTAAGGTCTGGAACAGCCTGCCACCAGAGGTTGTTCAAGCGCCTTCATTGAACACCTTCAAGATGAAACTGGATGCTTATCTTGCTGGGATCCTATGACCCCAGCTGACGTCCTGCCCTTTGGGCAGGGGGCTGGACTCGATGATCTTCCGAGGTCCCTTCCAGCCCTAATGTCTATGAAATCTATGAAATAAAGGAGGAATCTCTGGGTGCGATATGGCAGGTAGGTAAAGGAAGGACTTGGGGCTGCACCTCCAGAAGTCACAACGCTAATCAAAGAGGTCTTATGATAGTTTTGAGTTCTCTGTGCCCTTGAGATCCTGGACCCTTCTGGGGTTGAGTGGCCCCTGGTATAAATTACAGCAGCTGAGGGGTTGCTTTACTTTATAGCTGCATCCTCAGAGCTACCTCCATGCTCTTTAGTGGTTTGGACCCTGTTATTAACTAGAACAGCCCAGGTAGTGCTCTAATTTACAACTGCTTCCTAAGAGCTGCTTGAGGGCTCCTCCACTGCCTGAAGCATCCAGCATCTGCACAGCAGCATGCTTGTGTTATGGATATTCCCTTTCCCTGGTCTCAGCATCCTCACTATGCCAACGATTGCAGTGTGTGGCTGCTTACAGCAGCCCTATTCCATACCTGTAATGGGAAAATTCTCCCCCAACCCCTTTCCTGCACAGCTCAGCACCTGTATGCTACCACAGCTTTGCTTAGGGACAGGGGAGAGGGACAGAGCCACTCCCTTTACTTTGCCCACGTGGGATGGGATTCCTGTCTCACTGATACAGGTGTAAATCCAGAGCAGCTCCACTGTACAAAGAGAGAATGACTGTGAGCAAAACCAGCCTTCCTCCTTGCTGGATCACATTGGAGCCTGTTCCCATCACTCTGTTACTGATCCTCTTAAACAGCTTGTTAATTTATTGGATTTTTTTTCTTCTAAAAGCCTTTTGGGCAGTGCTGCCAAGTCATCAGCTCCCTTCATTATTCATTTTTAGTGCTGGCTTGACAGCCCTGGAGACCAAAGTCCTTTTTATCCACAAGACAGATCCAGCACAGGCAAATGCAGGGCAAGTAACACAGTGCATTTGCCCAGGTCATATAGATCAGCCGTGCCACAGGGACTCTGGTTCCAGAGAGTTCAACTTCCAGGGATCATTGGTACTTGGCTGGTGCTACAAAGTACAGTAGCTTGTTTATGCCAGTCATGGGAGAAAGGGAAGTTATATTGCAAAGCCCCATTCCCTTGGATCTAGTGTGAGGGCATTTCCAGACACAGTGCAGCCCCACCCACAGCCCCACAACTTATTCATCTTCCCTTTTCCCAAGATCTTTATCCTGCAGAACAGAGTCATCACATGATGATACAAAGCTGTGTTCGGTCGAGTCCACTGGAGGTGCAGGCAGCATGAGGCTGCTCTGAAGAGTTCAGGTTAGGGCAGCAACATGTATAACCACCCTTCTGGCCTCTCTGAAGGAAGCAGAGCCTAGTCAAAAAGTATGGCCCTGGTTTCTCATGCCAGACCTCATCACACAGCCTGGGGAGGATCTTGATCCGCCAAGATGGGACCAGAACGTGACCCCTTAGAGTTTGGCATGTCCTGATTCTAGCCCTTTATAGGAGCCAGCTAAGTTTGTTCTGGGAGCAAGGGGCTCCACACACATCAGCAGCCAAGCCACGACAAATAGAGTCATGCACTTGCGATGGAAAGACTGCATGCACAGATACAGACTGGGGAATAACTGGCTAGGCTGCAGTACAGCAGAGAAGGGTCTGGGGGTTACAGGAGCCCTTAAGTTGAATATAAGCCAACAGTGTGCTCCTGTTGCAAAAAAGCCAACAGTGAGTACGTCTACATGTGTTATTAGTGTGTGGTAAGGTTACTGGGCATCAGAAAAGAAGTAGTAAATAGCCTCCAGCATCTACACATGCACTGCTGTGCAGTAGCTAGTGCACAGTTAATCTACTACCTGTATTTTCAGGTAGTAGATAACTGTGCATTAGCCTATTTAATTGCACAGTAGCCTAGCACACAGTTAAATAGTGATGCTTTACTGTGCAATAGATTAGTCTACTGTGCAGTAAAGCATCTCATGTGGCCACAACCAGTGATTCTTCCACTCTATTCATCACTTGGTGAGGGCCTCAGCTAGAGTACAGTGTCCTGTCTTGGGCTCCACACTTCAAGAAGGATATGAAAAGTTTAGAAAGAGTCCAGTGCAGAGCAGCAAAAATGATTGTGGGCCTGGGAAGCAAGATGTTTGAGGAAAGGCTTAAAGACCTAGAATCATTTAGTCTGGAGAAGAGAAGACTGAGGGGGATTTGATAACAGTCTTCAAATACCTGAAGAGTGATTATAGAAAGGATGGAGATAGACTATTCCCTGTACCCATATGGGGACAGGACTAGGAGCAATGGTCTCAAGCTGCAGCAGAGAAAATCTAGGTTGGAGATTAGAAGGAACTTTCTGACTATGAAGGTGGTCAAGCATTGGAACAGGCTGCCTAGAGAAGTTGTAGAATCTTATCTCTGGACATTTTCAAGAGCAGGTTATCTTGGCTGGGATGCTTTAGTCAGGGAATGGGATGATCCTGGGGCAGGACTAGATGACCTAATGAGGTCCCCTTCAGCCCTACTTTCCTGTGATCCTATGATGAAGAATGGCTAAGAGCTGGGGTAAAGATAGGACACATGGTACTGGGAGCCAAACACCACTCCATTTCCAGTGGAGATTCAACCAAACCTTGTCAACTTCTTTCCCACCTTATCTGGTTAACCTTAGTGGTGTCCTGTTTCCCCTTGTAGCAACATTTCTCCTGCAGCATTAGAGGTACTGATTGGACTTTCCATCTTCCCTGGTTCCTACCCGGGGATGCTGATCTCTGGCTCAGCGCTTGCTGTGAGGTTCAGGCCTCACTAGTGAAGTGTGACTGAATTTCTCATTACCTTTTGCTGGCTGTGGTTCACAGAGCCCTCAGATCTATGGTTTATTGACTGTGAGTGTCCCACTTACTGCTGGATCGGGCTGCTGGCTGCAGTTCTGGAGAGGCCCAGCTTCCCCCTTGACAGCTGAAACAAAGTTATCAGCAGCATAAAGGAGATAATTAACTCTGGCATCCCCTAATAATTACCCAGAGGCTGCCGACTCTTCTGGCAAAAGCACCAGATCATGGGGGTAGATATTTGCAAATGCCAGACAGAGGCTGCAGCCCAATCTTGCAGGTCTCTCATTTCCCAAGGTATCAACTTTCCTGATGTGCTGAGCCCATAAGCAGGGTATCATAAGGCTCTCCCACTCTTCTTGGGAGGGGTGGGAAGGAACAGAGCAGGGGGAGGCAGTGCCAACAGAGGCTTTCTATAGTTTTCATGGCATCCAGGTATGTATGTCTGTCCTGTCCCCCTTGCTACAGTATTGTGAGGCAGACGGTGAGGATTAATTCACATGGGCATGCCAAGCACTTTAAGAAGGTTGCCTGGAAGGCAGTAGAGATGGGCAGAGGGTCACAGCTGTTCAGGGACACAGGTGAGGTTGCTGATATAAGTGTCTCTCCCCAGTTCAGGACTTTCACCCTCAGTTGTGCTCACGTGTCTCCCACTCAGATCTTTTTTGCCTCCCTTTTCTCTGCTCTCTCTGTCCTTCTCTCTCCTTCATCCTGTTCTGTCTCTCTGTACCTCTCATTTACTCTTTGAGTCCTCAGATATGGAGACTGCACTCAGGTCAGTGACTGACCATGCATCTCTGCTGGGACTGATGGCTTAATCTGGCCTGTCCTTGTGGCACATGCAGTCCCCGCTTCCAACTTGCAGGCCACCTGCCCTTCCTGGCTACACAGAGCAGGGGCAAGGACACTTCAATGTAACAGAAATGTGGGGCTGGAAGGGGCCTCCTAGACTACTGAGTACAGGCCTCTGCATTCACAGGCTGTTTTTAACTCCCCCCCCAAAACAAACAAACAAACAAACAAACAAACAAACCCCAAATCACCACTTTGTTTGCTCACCCACAACTACATGGAACTACGTCTGCAACACCAAGAACACTCCATAGTGTGCTACAGGTACGGGAGATAAGGGAATTGCCAATGCCCTGCCACTGCTATGATGGGGAAGTAGATGGTTAATATATATGTGAGAGGCAAGGATTTTGGTGGGTGATATCTTTTATTGGACCAACTGCATGGTTGAGATAGACAAGCTTCTAGATGCAGTGCATTCTTCTTCAAGTTGGTATAAGGTCAGAAGATCCACTACGGAGGAAGGCAAAAACCCCTGCAGTCTCTGCCAGTCTGGCCTAGGGAAAAAAGTCCTTCCTGACCTCAAGTGGAAGAATAAGAGTCCTTAGCCAGGAACCTCTGGGCTTCTGGCACTTGCAGGCTTATCATCACACTCCAGTCAAAACCCCATACTCTTAGCTGTGGCCAATGACAGAGGAAAGTAAAATCTCCCCGTCCAGAGGCGGATGGCATTTATGAAGTGAGGAATACCTTTCTGGCCCCAGCTGGCAACCAGCAAAGTCCTAAGGTATGGGATTAGCAACAGCTTCTATGCTACAGAGCTACCTTTATACCCCAACCTGGCATATAGTTTTCCCATATGGGCCCTATGTGGAAGCCTCTATTTCCAGAGATCCATTAATAGAAGACCTCCAGGGCTTTATTTTGAACTCAGAATGCTCATTGTTGGCACCCTGCTGTGCACTCGATAGGCAGTACTCCAGTTGCCCCAGCACCCCCTGGGCCAGAAGGGGAGGGCTTGTGTGGGGACAGGATCATCAGTTAACATACTCTTAGACCCCCTCAGAACTGCCAGTATTATATTGTCACTTGGAAGGGTTTCAAACAGATCCTTTTCTAATTCTTGCATGGATTTGCATTCTGATTCTTTCAAGCTAATTAAGCAAATAGGCCCCAAACACCATTACCAACATTTCATCTATTTTTTTAGAGGTATACAGAAAGTCTCAGTAATGTGTTCAGGAAAAAAATTAAAGAAAAGTATTGGGGTGGGGAAGAACAGGCACAATTTCCTAATGACAGAAATAGATTATGTGGTTAGGCTCTAACTTCTAACTCTAAGCTTCTTGGATCAGGGCCCATGTCTTGGTTCTGTGTTTGTGCAGCACCTGAGATATATTGGGGTTTGGGCGGTTTTTTCAAGGGCTGAGGCTTTGAGGAAAAATTGGCAGTGGATTGGCACTTTGATGGAGGGAGAAGGCAGGTCCCTCCTGTGCATTCCACCTCCATTCATTCTCCAAAAGCTACCTGGAGGGCTTCTGGAAGGCTTAATCACTCCTTCAAAGGATCCTGCACAGTTCTGGATGGATCCAAGCTAATGCACCCAGGAGAGGGCAAGTCACCCATGGGAAGAGGTGGGGAAATGAACCAAAAATCAAAGCAAGTGTACTGTGACTGGAAAAGTGACTCCAAAAGAGAAGGCAGGGAAAGCACTCAGATACCATCCAGCAATCAGACAGAAGGGAGAGAAAAGGGGGAGAAAAGCTGCAAAAAGAGACAAGAGGGAAGCGATGCATGCAAGTGAGAGAGAGATGGAAAGAAGGAGGGAGTTAAACAGGAAGGAAAGGGAAAATAGGAGGAAAAAGGGAGAAATGAACTCAGAAGAGAGGTGGAAGAAAGGAAGAAGAGAGACAAGACAGAAAGAGAAAGAGGTGGGAGAGGATGAGGTAAACAGCTGATGCTCAATGTAAAGGGAGGGAAGGAGGGAGCCAGCCTGGCTCCACTGGCCCAACCAGGGGCTGCTGCTCTCCACGCTGTGGAGCAATAACTCTAGTCTCTTTCTTTTTCAGGGGATGGGCAGGTGGATTTTGAGGAGTTTGTGACGTTACTGGGTCCTAAGCTCTCCACCTCGGGGATCCCCGAGAAGTTCCACGGCACAGACTTCGACACTGTCTTCTGGAAGGTAGGAGGTACCCCTTGCCCAGGACTGTCTCCACGCTCTCCTTTCTCCCTGACACCACTGCAACCTCATCCTTAGATCCCAAGCCTTGAGCTAGACACAGTCCTCCTTGGAGGCAGGGAACACAGAGAAATGGCAGTTCTAGAAATTACTTTAATCACAGCGGTACAAACCACTGCTGGTCTTTCCCTCGGATCCCTGGGGATCTGCCTGGGAAGGAGCAGCCAGTGCAGTGAGGAGATGAAGAGAAAGATGTTACTCACAAGAAGGAGGCCTTGCTTAGCCCAAACCTCACCAATGCTCCTCATCTATAAAGACCCACCAAAAATCCATTGCCCCTCACAGCTGCAGTATGCTCCAATGTAGATCACTGTTATCCAGAGCACCAAGTGGCTGCTGATGATATCGGTGGGATCAGGTCAGCAGGCAGCATGAGCACTGGAGCAGGATGGATAAGAGAAATGTTATCCCTTACTACAGGAGTGAGGACAAGTGAGATGCACAAGAACTGCTGACATGATGCAAACTGGAATGTGTGCTCTTATTACACTTAGTAGGGCAATACAGGAAACATCACCAGTGGCAGCTGCTGCAAAGTGAACCCAAATCTCTGCTAGGGTTCATGCATCTGGACCCCAAATCTCCCACTTCCTGTGCATACAGATCCCCACTATGTAGCTATTGATAGTTCAACACCAACATGCTAAACACATCCCAGCTGAGGCAACATGACCGTTGTGCGGTTAGCAGATTCACATGACGGCCTGGTCTGTTCTGAGTCTTAGGGAGCAGTTGCTAGACATCAAAGGCTACATTTCACTGAGACATTTCAGTTTTCACTAGCCTGACCAGAGTATCCTAACGGAGCAATGACCAGTGACCAGCTCCTCCACTGTAAGCCCTTGCCCCAACACCTGTGTCTGCAGCTACCTAAGCCTCATGGACAGCAATGACTTGACAGTCCTGGAGGTGATCAGTGAGAGGGAAATCTGGCTTGGACCTTGCCTCCTTTATCAAAGGCTCCACCGAGTGTCTCTGGGACCCTGCATTACATCGCAACAGGAGCCTCTTTGCAGATGTAACTTAACATGTGTTTTTAGAGGACCAGGAGTAGCTGATAGCTGCTGACCATATCCATCCTTGACCTAAAACCACTGATCTAAACTGAGGTGCAGCTGGTTAAATTCTGGCCTCTTTCTGAGCAGTGCTGTTCCCTGGGAGCCAGATTCTTCTGGTTTTTGCACTCCCCTGGCACTGACAAGTATTCAGCCTGGCATCCCCTCTGTTTTATGCAACTCCTCGGGACTCCCTAGATGGGTCTCCCCACAGGCTGTTGCTCACGGCACAGATCTCCAGGCAGGAGCTGGTTTGCAGTTTCCAGTTTGGGGTTAATTTTTGGATCACCTTTTTCCTCTTGGTGCATTTTGCACTCCAAAGCAGGGATGGTCAGAAGGGAAATTGGGGCTCAGGCAGGGCATTTGTCTCCAGCACTCTAGGTGTCTGGGAGCCTGGTGTCACTAAGTGTGACTAAGGGTGTGGGGGTGGAAGGGATGGAAAACAGTCTTCTTGGGTTTGCAGACAGCACAGTCCCCTGCCTGAAGCACCTCTGTCATGGTTGTATACAGTGCTGTGCCCTGTCGCTTTGTTCCTTCAGCTCATCCTGTTCCCTGTAGCATGGCGCAGTTGTTGACCATGTGACAGCTCTGACATGACTTGTGACAGGCAGCAACTCTTTGATAACTATGACCCAGGCATGATGGGGACCACTGTGCTGAAGTGTGAGTGGATGGTGGCAGTGACAATCTGCACCCCTTGTAAGATGGGGGCTGGTGCTTAAGGGTTGGGCAGCCCATGTGAGGGCAGCCCTGTAACATGCAAATAGAAGTCACATGATGCCAATGAGAGTTTCCATGACAATAATGCAAGGGTTGCATCCCACATGAGAGATCCATAACTTCTTCATGATCTTTCCCCCTCCACCACAGTGCGACATGCAGAAACTGACAGTTGACGAGCTGAAGAGGCTTTTGTATGACACCTTCTGCGAGCATCTGTCCATGAAGGACATTGAGAACATCATCATGACTGAAGAGGAGAGCCACATGGGCAATGCTGAGGAATGCCCCGTTGATGTAGAGAGTAAGTGCCCCCTTCCACCAACAGCTGCAGACACAGGCAGAGCTTCTCCTTATTGGTATTTGCCCTACAGTCATGGACCTGAACCCTATGGTGCAAGATGCTGTATAGATACAGGACAGAAGGATAGTCAGGGTGCCCAGGAGATCACAGTTAGATCAATGCAAACAGCCATTTTTTTCAGATTTTGGGAAGTTCCAAAAAATGTAAAAGAATTCTTTTTCAGGTCAGCCTGAACTGAAATGCTAAAGAAATGGCTCTGTGCCCCATTTCACGTGGTTCTGAACTTTTTTTTTAAGAAAACAGAAGGAAATTTCAAAAGCTGTTTGGAATAAGAAGCTGGAACTGTTTGTTTAGCAAATGTTGGAGCAAATTGTGTTGATAATACTGTGCAACAACTCAGTGAAACCAACCCCAATTCACAAAAACATTCCTGTTGTCAAATCTGCATTTTTTGCTGAAAAAATTGTCAGCCAATTTTCCCCCAGCTCCCTTCACAGGCTGCTGTGCAGGGGCACCCAGCTCCACATGTGGGCAGTCACAATGTGCTGTCTCTGCTCCCACTGTGACACCAGCCATGTTGCCCCCTTACAAACCTTACCTGTGGAAGAGGCATGACTGACTCCACCGGAAGCAGGATCTGGGTTTGCTTTGATACAGAAGAAGCTAATGCAGGGCTGGGTAACATCAGGGAGATGCACCATCCTCCTTGACCAGCTACCCTCTCTTAGCTGAGGGACTGACTGAAGTGCGGGTTGGGGCGGCCAAGCGTTCTGAGGGTGGTCCTGAGATGTATGGCTTGGTGCCATGTGCTTTGTCCCATGTTCTGACCCAGGGTCAGTTTTGTGCATGCTGTCTGGGTGGCCAAGTGATGCCAGGATGTGTGGTGTCACCCATGGGAATTTACTGATCTTGAACAAGTTCTTGAATAGGGCCTCTGTCCTCCCTGCTGCTCACATGGTACTCTGCAGCTATTGCACTTGGGATTATGGCTCCTTCTTGTGCCCCAAGCAATGTAACACAGCCCTATTGGGTCTTAACCTGAAAAGAAACATTAGTAAATTGTAGGTGAAAGCCATTTGTGATCCATTAAAAGGAATCAGTTGATCATGACCCCCAGGAATGCCTAAGTCTGGGAAAAAATTCTTGGTTGCCCTTCCACCAGGAGTGGCACTGAGTGCAGGTGGTACTAGGACCCTATGCAGAAGGCAGTCTCCCATCTTATACACATCTGTCCATCAAACTGTCTCATAGGATAAAAGTGACCCTAAGCTGACAATGACAGCAATGATTACAGGCCCAGAGAGAATGACCTAAGAGGAGAGACTGAAGGAGCCAAGACTGTTCAGTTTAGAGAGGAGAATAAATGAGAGGGCTCATCATAGTTGTATCCCACTCCAGAGGTGGCTGCATTTTGGCTTGAAGTTATACTGCTGCCGTGTAAATGCTAAGAACATTAACTGGTCTATAAGTTATCTTACTGGGTGATTTCCTATACTCTGATTGGCTGCGTTCCAATTTGCATGACTGCACTATTATTTTGAGGGATGGGGGAATCTCACTGAAGCATGAGCTTGAGATCCACTCTGTTCTTGTGCCAAAGGCTGTCCTCAGTGACCCAGTTGCAAATGGGTACTTGTTCATTCAGCCTGGGGAGTCGAAGGCAGCCAGACATGATGCTAGTCTTTGTGCGTGTCTCTGGCATGCCTTAGGCACTGTGAGCTGGTAGAGCTGGAGGACATTTTCTTGACAACTATTTACCAATAATTGTTTTCTAAGCAAATTAGCTCATTCTAATTAACTGATAGCCATTGTTAAGCAACACACACAGGAATGTGCATATTCAGTTCAGACTTAGTACACCAAAATTATGTGACTATATCTACTCTGATAGGCTACTGTAAACTCTTCTGCTCTTATTGGCTTCTGTGCCTGATATCAGGTCTGCAAATAGGACTAGTTGATACCAGGCTCCCTTGCCCCCATCCTACTCCTCATCAAACCCAAAAACAAGTCAAGTCCTCATGTTCTGGGCACATGGGCAACACACAGACCACTGAGCTGCCACGTTCTGTACACAACCCCTTAATGTCACTGCCTTCTGTACATAAATCTCCTGCTCTATACTCTCAAATTAAGGAGTGCTGTTCTAGTCACTCCCACATACACACACACCACAGGCAGCACAGTTGCTACTACATTTTATGCATATGCAGTAAAGGCCTCTGTATTCCACATATGCCTGGATTTGGTGCAAACGTGGAGAGAACAGCTGTGCTCATCCCATTCCGTGCACATGTAGCAATGGCACACCACACTGGCCGTTCCCGTTGACACAGAAGATTGCTGCAATTCCTAAACATGTTGGCTGTGGAGGTCACAGAACTCCATGCATACATCACAAGTCCTCTGCCAATAGAAGCGGCACATTTTCTATACTAGTCCGCTGTGGAAGCCATGGGAATTTTCATTCATAGAAAATGGGTTGACAACCCATGGTCCATGGGCTAGAGCCATTGAATCCAGACCCTGGAGAAGGGGCTTTGGCAGTGTTTGATGACAGGGGATTTTACCTATGCCACACTAAGACTGGGTGTCAGGGAGAAGTGGCAGCGAGAAGTGGTGGCCAGGTCCTAATGCTGGCCCACCTTCAGCCAAAACAGGGTCATTCCAGCCCGCTGCCAGAAAACTTTACCAACCCCCAGTATAAAACACAGTGAATTTACTGAGTACTCTGGCACCACCAGCCTTGTGGGCAAGGAAGATGGTGACACGCCATCTTCCCCCACCCGCCTCCCAAGCATTCATGAATCAAGCAAGCCAGATCAACTGAGTCCTATTACCCCATTTTTTTTCTTTTTAATTAAGAAAGTGACAGTTCTATTCTGGCTCCAGGCTGCTTTGAATGTTAATACAGGAAGGAACCACTTGGTGCCATGCAGGAGAGCTGCTGCTCTGCATGCCAAACGGCAGCGGGCTGTGGCAGGGCTTCTTAGCATACCCATCAGCACCCGCCTCGCATCAGGGAGCAATCCTCAGCAGCACTTGCCAGACAAGCAGGATGGTGCTTCATGTATGAGGGTCTTCCTAGCAGGTGGGCTGCAAGCTACAAGCAGGGAGGGCACAGGGATGTCTGAAGACACCCTTGGGGTGCAGGTGGGGATGGATCCTCCACAACAGCCTGAGAATGAAGGGCTGCAGGGGACATTAAACTAACATGCGTCCTCTGTCCAATCCCTCCCTTCCTGTTTACCCCTTGTCCCTCTTCTGCCCCCAACCTCCCTGACTGCTTTCTCTGCAGCCTGTTCAAACCAGCAGATCAGGCAGACGTGTGTCCGGAAGAGCCTCATCTGTGCTTTTGCTATCGCTTTCATCATCAGCGTCATGCTGATCGCCGCCAACCAGGTGCTGCGGAGTGGGATGAAGTAGCTCAGACAGAGAGACTGTCAGCCAGAAGAACAAATACAGAGATACCTATATAAATATATATATATATATAATATATATAATCTATACACCACGGGGGGAGAAAGCAAACTGTATTCCTCCATGGCACACGTCTTGGGGACACCCACCGGCTCCTCACTGACATCCTTTGTTTCCCTCCTCCGACTCCGCCTCTGATGGGAATGCCCTTCCTGGAGACAGGGCCCGTTGTCTGCAAATCACCTGCCTTGTCCTGGGGCTGGAGAGGTCACCTGGATTCGCATGGCTGTTTGCGGAACATTTAAACTAAAAGTGCATGCAACGTGCATGGACCCCCTTCCTGTCTGAGTGATGCAATAGCGTGTGCTTTTATAACTGGGTACTAGGATCCTATCAGATATATAATATATTCTATATCTCTATATTTATGATAAACCAAATCGTCCCTTAAGCAATACACACTCGTCAAGATTTTCTATTGGAGATTTGGGTGTTGCATGGACCTCAGTAACAAGGGCTGGATTCCACCACTTGCTGAAGCATCACCACCCAGAACCACCTCCATGCTTCTAACCTCCTCCTAGCAGGCTCCTTCCCAGAAATTCACACTCTTCACCATATCTACCCCTGTCCTGTCATTAAGCCTGCTCTGTGCGAACCAGGGTATGCTGCCAATGGAAGGAGAGAGCAATCACTGCTGGTTTATAGTCTAGTCTGTATTGCAGCTCAGTCCCTGCTGCCATCAGAGAACCCACACATGGGACATTCCCTAGCTATTCTTAACCAGGTGTGACTGGTGCTTGATGGGCAACAAAGCAACCTGGAGGAGTTCACAGCAGGTGTGACTCACCTGATTTTGGCCTTGGAAGCACCCCTCTGACTCAAGACCTCACTGTCTCTTGGGTATGGTCATCATCACTGTCACGAGAAGCAGTGCCAATCCATTGTACATTCCAGAGAGGCAGTGTGGACCACTGAGTAGAGCACTAGAGCAGGACTTAGGGCACCTGGGTTCTCTTCCTGCTTCTGCCATGGACCTGCTGGAGGACCTTGGGCAAGTCCCTTCCCCTCTCTGTGCCTCGGTTTCCCCATTGTAAAATGGGGGTGATGATACTGACCTCTGTTGTAAAGCACTTTGAGATCTACAGTTGATAAGAGGTGGGTTATTAACCAGCAGGAAATGCTGGACCCCACTGATATTAATCAGCCATCCCCAAAGGTTGCTGGCTAGAAGCTGCCTTTGAGCGCTGCTCCATCCCAGTTCCAGAGACGGCTGCCACCTCTCTGGTCTGGTAAGTGAATGTCCTGTCTGAGGGAGCACTTCTGAACTGCCCTATACCCACACACACTCACCCTGGCTCCCATCACCTGTACCTGCTCCCTGCCCATATCTGTATCTGAACACTGTACATGTTCACACACCCTCTAGCCTGTATGTAGCATCCACCTGTTCATCAGACTGGTTTGGATTTTGGTTTGTTTTTCATTTTTTTTCCCCCAACCCAAATAAAAATGGAATTTATAAACTGCTCTGGGCTCCTTTGGATCTGGCTGCGATGGACGGCAGGTTGAGGGGAGGGGAAGGAGGTATCCTGTTAGATGATGAGTCCAGGAGTGGACCCCATGACATCGAAAGGGCTTTCTATAGGCTGCATCAGGGTCTGTGTGTAGTCACAAAGGCGAATGGATGAAGAGAAAGTGAGGAAGGGCTGGAGAATTAGGATAGCTAGTGGGGCAAGGGGGTGGGAGATGGGTGTCTCAGGCAAGTGAGGCATTTCTGCATGGCTGCAAAGGAAAGTGACTGGAGTGAAGGTCTGCATTGATTGGCCAAGCCCTGAGTATTGTAGAGGAAGATTGGTAGGCATAGGGATTATGCAGCTGTGGGTGAGGAGCATGGAGGTAGGAGTGCATTGGCAGTGGGAGGTAGGCTGGTTATACAGGGTGGGGAGAGGTGATGTCAGTCCCAGTTCTCTGCGACTGGCTGTACTCTGAGTGACCATGCCTTTGAAAGCAGTGAGTGGTTTCTTAAGATAAGCTCATTAAGCAACTCCAGTGAGATTTCTATGCCATCATATCCCAGAACAGCCTCATCCCATCCCCATATGGCAGCAACATGTTCTGTAACGCAGAACTGCCTTTGGCAATATAGCATCCAAAATCACTCTGACCAAACTGCACTCCTGATTGTTCTTCCAAGTTGACTGTAGAACAGTGTCTCTTATCTACATAAGGTTTGTGCAGTCTGATTAGACAGCTGGCTTGAAAACAAGACTCTTGATGACATCATTTCAGAACATGACATCAGCAAGGAACAACCAGCAGCTTGTTCTGCCCAGGCATGTCAAAACTAATAAATAAATGAGAGCTAATAAACGATACCTAATAAAGGCATCAGCTAAGTAACTTTCAGGACCCGAAGTATGGGTGCAGATCACTAAGGATAGCTGCAGAGCCCGGGGATCCCAACAGCAGGCATCTGTTAGAAGCTTCTGCAGCATTTTCTTTCCCTGCCCTGCTCTGCATGAGGGACAGAGAGAAAGACCTTTGAGTGCCCCAATACAAGGGCACATAACACAGCCCCATAACAAGTCCTGCAGATCTGCTCCCAGGATTATTCTGAACGTGTATTAAAGAATTGTGTAATACAACTGAAACCAGTCCCGGGAGATGAAACTAAATCCCAGAACTCCACTCGACAGGTAAGTGTCCTAACTACCAAAATAGAAAACAGGCCCTCTCGTGCGCTCTCTCTCCCTCAGGCCCAATGGATGTTGAATCCTTTTCCACACAGTAGCCAAACTCCAACAGGTGGGTGCTGCCCCCACCCAGGTAAGGCCTGGTGGTTAGGACCTACCCCTGGGGCATGTGGGTTGGAATCGTTTCAAGTAGAGGTAGGAACAGGCCCCAGGTCATTCACTTCCTGGGGGAGTGATTTAACCCCTAGCCTTAGTCTCCAGCCACATTTTAAGAGAAAGCAATGGCAGCAACTGCATTTTGGAGGGAACCCAAAGCTGTCAGCACATGCTAGGCCTGCTCTGAGAATGCTTACTAAGTCAAGCCCTCAGGGGACTCAGGCAGAGAGCACATCAGTTCTGGATCCTCATATGGCCCAGCTGTAAGCTTGACACCAAGGTGCTCAGCTCCATCAAGACGGGCAGTTTTGGGCAAATGCTAGGGCATCACTCAGAGGCTTGGGGACCTTGCAGGTCACACAGAAAAGCTCTCTGGCAATCATCTGCCTCCAGGGCTTGGCAGCAGCAGAGCAGGGGTCTCCAAGATTGTAGTTTTGGATTTAGACACATTCCAGTTAGTCCCACTTCCCACTGCTTCTCCAGGCTGTGTTGGTCCCAACACCTGAGCTGGCTCAATCAGAACTAGCTTAGGCCTCTCCACAGCATTGTGCCTCTGCTCCCCATCTGCGCAAAGAAGATAACAGCACTTCCCTGCCATGGAGGGTGGGGGGCTGAGAGGAGGCGTACATTAGATGGAATACTCTTGTACTGCAGTGATGGAGCCTGTAGATAGATTCCATTATTGAGACCCATTCAGGCAATATGCTTATTCATAACAGTACCTCTTGGGTGCTATTCTCAGTTTATAGCCCCCGATCATCCCCAGAGGAAAGCCTGCTGTGGACCAATGGCAGTATATAGCCCTTTCGCTTACTATTCTCTGCGTACAGCATCCTAGTCATTAAGCTTTGTTAATTTTCTCTCCAGCTGCAGATTTCACCCTTATATAGAAAACGGGCTCATTTTCACGATAAAAAAAGAAATCATTTGCAATAGCAGAAGTGCCTTAAATATAAAAAGCACAATGTGATTCCAAAGGTCACAGTTTGGCTGGGACTGCAAAATTCCTAGAGTCCACCTGAAGGCACTTTGGTTTTTGAACTAGCTGAAAGCAAATTGGAAATCTTTTCCTTCTAGTGTGAAAGAAGAGCTGGGAAACTTCATGGATCAGGGGCAGGGGCTGGGGTATGAAGTACGTGCTGCTGCCACTTTGGTTCCAAGTAGGTCCTTGGAGAGCATAAATTGTTCCATTTAATGATTCAGAGCAAGCAGGTGAAAGAAGCCGGTAGGGCTCAGCCCAATTCACTCCATGACAATAGACATGTCAACAGAAAGACAGAGGGTTTAAAAGCACTGTGGAAACTGAGCTGCACTCTTCGTGTTGTGTCACCTCTGGTCAGGACTGAGGCACTGGCAAGGGTCAACATTATTAAATCATGCATTTATGACAGCAAATTTTGAGAAGGATATTAAATGTGGCACTTCAGGGTTTAATAATCTCTAATTACCAGACATCAGGATAAGGGCTGATGTGGGGAGACATATTACCCAATATCCTGATCTGATCCTGTAGGGGGTGAGTTCATGGACCTTCCTCAGGAGCATCTGGTGCTGGCCACTGAGTAAGAAGGGCATTGGCTCTGATGCATTCTGGCAATTCCTCTGCTGACCATACACTGTGAGTAAATGGAGGATTTCAGCTTCTGCGGTGATCAGTGGTTGGGTATGCTCCACCAGAGTGAAATTCAGTGTGAAATGTAATATGTTTATTTTAACTAGATTAAATGTTGGTTCCTACACTCAAGGGACTAGATATTACGTACCAAGACTGCAAGTGTTACAGGGATCATTTGCTATGCAGCTAAACAGGCCCAGGATCTCCCAGATATAAACACATACATGCACCACAAGTTTGTAGTGAGTAGCTGCTGATTGTGCCTGATATAACACTCCTTATGTACTGGTTGTTGTGCCAGCAATGGTTTAAGTAGAGGCTACTAGCTTAATATACTGTGCCCTTTCTGGCATGGGGACTCATCATACTCAGAAATGTGCCAGGTAAAGCATGCTAACCTGTGCAACACACCAAATACAATGTGTCCGCTGAGCTGTTGAATGTACCTGGTACAATCTGGGTATGCATTGTATGCCGGTCAGTGTGGAAAGTATATCCATGTAGGATAGACCTGCTGTGCTTACCATGCTGAGGTACTCCAGTCACAGCATACTTGCTGTGCTGCCCGGGACCCCAGGGTGTGTGAACCCAGACATCCCACTGATTGTTCACTTCCCAAGCAAGGAGCAGCAGCAAGCGCATTAATGCCCCAGCTCTCATCTACTCTGCTATCGATCCCATGCTTCCCTGTGTAATATGCAAACTGTGCAGAATCTGATTTTTCCCTAAGCCTTGATATTTCATGTTCATGTTTGATTAATATTTTAGGGTTATTTGCCTTACAAAGTACCTAAAGCCAGGGAACGTGCACTGCAAGCTACTAGAGAGAGGGAGCATTTGCCAGAGCTAATGATAAAATCCTGGAAATGGAGGGAAGGTAAATCCAGGTTGCCCAGTTGAAAAAAGGCAACAAAATATGGGGAGCTAGCCAACCAGAAAGGGATTCTTAGCATGACTGGGACCTCAGACAAGCCTGGAATTAGATAGACAGGGAAGCCTGAAGACTGCTTGGGGCCACCATACCCATACTTGGGTTGGGAGCTGCCACACCAAGGCAACTTTTGCCCAGAAAACTAGTCCAATTGTCAGGAGATCTATCCATTTAAGAGGGCACTATTCCTCACCCAGCATTATACATATCAGCAGTAGCTGCCAGGCCAGGGTTACTTTATCAGATTCTTACCTGGTTGTCCTTCTTTCCAGCAGTTTGGGCAGTTTTGGGGGAGTAAGGGAAGATCTTGGGGAGCCAAGGCCCCAAACCTAGGAGAACTGAAGCACGCTTATGCTCCCCCTTGTCTGTGTACCCACTCAGCAATCCTAAACTGCCAGGCTGGTGTCTCTAAGCACCCTCCCTGACTGGGGACTTTCAGTGTGCATATCTGCTCTGCAAACCCTGGCCTTAATGAGATCAGTGGCTCAGTAGCTCTTGCCAGTTGAGGTGACAACAAGGGATCAGCTGCTCTAGGGTCCCTGCCTCAGCATCTCTTCCATGGAGGATGGATTTCAAGATTTCTGTATGGTGCTGGTTCAGTATTCCTAGCTGGGTAGAGTCAGGTCAGGCCCCAAGCTCAGACAGACATGTAACTGGATCCTGGACATAAAGGCATGGACATACAACTGCTCCTGGCTCAGAAACCTGTTGATTAGCTCCAAAAAACAGAAATCTCAGAAATGCAGGCACATGCCTGCTGTGGCTCAGGGTAGAAGCTAGGGGGCCTAGAGCTGCCCTCCCTTCACCTCCATAACACTGAGCTGAGGGGGGTGCATGGCCAGTAGGATGCTCTGATTAGGGAGGAGTGCCCCCACCCAGCAGCCCAGCAGGCAGTTGATATAACACAGTGTTTATCGCCCCTAACTCAGTGTTTATCAGCCAATCAAGAAAACAAAAAAAACAAAAGCTTCTCTACATTAGTTCAAGCTCTTCAATTTTTTCCAAGGAATGAATTGAGGGACATTACTTGGGGTGCTTCTTTTAGCCTGAAGCACAAAAAACAGCCTCCCTTGGTCATCCGAACCAAGGGAATAGAAAAGGCATGCCCAAACCCTCTCCCAGCAAGTCCACCATGCTTGGTACAGAGGAGAACTTTATTGGTTAGAGAGAGGAAGCTTGGGGAAGGGTACAGGATAGAGAGGTATCACAGAATAACTTTACAGGAAACAGTGTGGCTCGGTAGCCTTTGAACACGCATCTTCTTTATAGCAAGCTATATTTCTAGATAAGGTTCGGGTAAGTTACTCACAAGTATCATTTAGAAGCTGACTGAGCTTTCCTCTGAAGGCAGGCAGTTCATCGTGTGTCAGTGAGTTTCTAGAGAGATCCCCATCTCTCTGCCTGGTCAGCTGTTCACATGTTCCCCAATATGGCTCTCTCCCCTTCTTCCAGGAAGAAGGGCTCTTAAATAACTTTTTGTGACCTCATCGCTAAGGTCCCACCAGAAGCAGCCCCATTGGCTGATGCCTGGTGCTTCCAAATGACCTCACTTTTGGGGCCCAATGAAGACCAGGTGTTGTTGGGTGTTACCCATGAACACCGCATGTCCCTGGAGGCTGGGGGGCATGGTGACCACCCACAGGCAGTGGTGTCGGTAGCAAGCAGGGAGCTCCCGCAGGCAGCCACGGTGGTGTCAGCGGGGGGGTGCAAGCATCAACCAGTGGTCAGCAACCACCCACAGACACCACCGGCAATCAGAGACCGCTTGCAGATGCAGCTGGCAGTGTCAGCAGTAAGGGGTGGTGGGGTGGCAAGTGACAATTGCCCACAGGCACTGCTGGCAGCATCGGCAGTGCTTTTCACAGGGAGTGCACTGCCAATCTCAGGGGGTGCATGTGCACCCACATGCACCCCCTATGCATCACCAATGGTGTTACCCAATCAATTTAAAAAGAATCACCGGACAACTCAGAGATTGACACCTCTTGAGCCACTACCCCTCTGCCATGAGGTTAAAAACAAAAGAGACCAGGTTCACTCCCCCTGTACCTGCTTGAGGTCACGTAGTAGCCATAACCAGGGGCAACCAGATTGACAGACAGGTGAGGAGACAATGGCAAGGAGAAACCTAATAACAGGGTCTGGGAAGAGACTGAGATGGCATTTTGCCACAGCTAGCTGTGGAGCAATGCCAATAGTTGAGGATAGTCCTACCTTGAGCAGGGGGTTGGACTAGATGACCTCCTGAGGTCCCTTCCAATCCTCATTTTCTATGTGTCGCGGCGCACCTTGCTGCCCCGCTCCTAGAGAGGGGAAAACTGCCAGAGGAAAAGCTCTGGCAGTGCATAAGGAGCCCTAGCGGTGATTAGCGAGTACAGCTGTGGGTTGCCGGGGCAACTAAGGAGAGTCAGCTGCGGTAGGAGGCAGGGCCTGGCCCTTATAAAGCCCCGGGCTGAAGCCAGGCTGGTAGTTCTCTGCCAGCAGCCAGAGAGGCAGGAGCTCTCTCAGCCATGATGCTAGAAGCAGTGAGAACTGCAAGTACTGTTTGAGCAGAGTTACAGAAGGCAGCTTGGGAGGCTTGAGCTGTGGTGTTAAGTTATAGCCAGGCGGCTTCAATTTGTGTTACAGCCTAGGGGCTTGTGGTTTTGCTTTGGCGTTGTTATTTATTACACCGGTGGTTTGGGTGAGGCTATAGGGGTTGGAGGAGGCCTCATTGGGGACTCATAACAGAGGGTGAGGACCCCAGCACCCGAGTGGGCGCAGCATACTCAGGGGGAACCCACAGCAGCGGGTGGACCCCGGCGCCAGTGAGGGCGCAGCTTATGGGGTGCTTAGACCCCCAGCCCAGGGAGGGGCCATTTGAGAAGCCCAAGTTGGGCACAACGAGCCCCAGGAAGGGGCAGCTTTTTTAAGAAGCCCCGTGCGGGTGTAGCAAGCCCCAGAGCAGGGCAACAATTGAGAGGCCCCAGTGCAGGCGTGATGGCCCCAGGAAGGGGGCAATATTTTAGAAGGCCCAGACAGGGGGCAGCAGTGCAGAGAAGGCCCCGAGAGAGGGTGACAGCGTAGCGAAAGCCTGGAGTGGGCAAGGAGAGCCCCAGGAGGGGGCATCAGTGTACAGAGAAAGACAAACCAACGTCTATCCCATCTGCAAGGCTTGGGGCATGGTATCAGGGGAGGTTGGAGTCACGCTTAGCCCATAAGGCTAGGGTGCCCTGAAGCACCCATTTGTGCTGGACAAGATCCACGAGGGGTCCAGGAGTCTACGTGTCCAAGACGGTATAAGGCAGCCTCCCAACTTAACTTAAGAGCAAAGACATGGCGGGTGAGAATAGAGGGTGCCCTTGGGCTGACTTGACACGGAGAGGGGGCCTCAAGGAGATCACAGCCCTCCTGCAGGACCCCGCCGTGACACTATGATTCTAAAACGCCAGGAAGCTCCATGTGTTTAGAGAATTTTGTAATAGCTCCGAGCACATGCTGCACCTCATGGCTGCAAGCAATGGCATAGAGCACATGGTTCTTCTAATAAAGATCTGACTTGTGGGGAGCCCTGCAGGTCAGATGATATGTCCCTGTGCATTAGATCACACCAGCATGTGGGGTCAGGCAGGCACATGGCTGGGCCTTGTGTGTGTTTGCACTTACAAAACAACCCCGCATGCATGGTTCTGTGTGCAATCTGGACCACAGACCAGCCCCATGCCACTCATCTGACTTGCAGAGGCAGAAAATTGCGCATCCCTGCAGTAGTGAAACAGTTAATTTGTTTGGGATTGACCCGTGTTTCCCAGGCTGCTTCTTCCAGAGCCACTGGTTAGTTTTTTTGACTTGAGAGGGCAGTGCTGAATACCACTAACATAGTCAAGAGAACCTGCCACAGGGGAGCAGACAAGATGCCATAGAGGGAATTATCTTTAAAAAAACAAATGGAAACACTCTGGTCAAAGTGTTCAGAAGTTACTTAGCTCTGCCTTCGAAAGGGATGGAAATAAAATGCTGAGGAGCCAAGGCTCCCCATCCAGACTGTTAAATGCAAAATAAACCAACATAAGGATTTTTAAGAAGAAATATATAAAGGGAAGGAGCAAGAGGGAGAGGGGGAAGGTGGGAACTCAAGACTGAATAAATGGAATTTATAAATCTTCTGAATATTGTAAGAAAAGTGAGCTGGATTCTGCTCACAGTCCCAGAGATGTAAATCTAGTGCCACTCTATAAAAGTCAGGGTGTTATATTCGTATTCTTCTTCCTCCATCTTGGTTCAGCAAATCTGCCCAGCTAGGCATCTGTTGGGATCCCTGCCTGGCTTAGTGCTGGATTAGCAAACTCTAAGTAGTCCCTCTTCCAGTCATCTGCATACAGAGTATTTCCAGGGGGAAAAGGGAAGCTCTATCACTTCTGTGTTCCAGTCATTCCTGGCTGCTGGAAAGGTCTCTTAAGACAAGGTCAGCTGGACATATTTTAGAGCATCCTTAGGCAGCTGTAAATTACGCTGGGACCAGGAGCACATCTCTCCTTGTGGTGTCAAGTGTGCCTTGGTTGCAACTGAGAATCAAGCCCAAAGATATGACTTCAGATCTGGGGCTTCATTTAGCAAAGCACTTTCTTGATTTTCAACACTTGAATAATCTGATCTCTGTTTGGAAAAATACTTAGACACATACTTAAATCCTGTTGATTTTCACTGGAACTGACACATGATGAGTGCTCGTTAAGTGTTTTGCTGAATCGGGGCCCTTGGAAGTAGAATTTGCCCCATCCGATCAGCAAAATTTATTTCAGATTTATGTCAGTCTAACAAAGATGATAACATGGCCCCTTGATGTCAAATTAATGTCCAAACTTAAACTGTTGTAACCAATTTGGAATCCCTCCCAATGCCTTTGCTGTATAACAATTCCACCCTTGAAACATGTTGCGTTCAAGCTGAGCAGCAACATTTCACTAATGAAAATTATGTCTTGTTTATGTAAAACACCTTAAAAAAAAATAATTTATACATACACACCAGGGGGGGCCTCCTCCTCCAGCCTAATGGATAATCTTCCCTTAATCCCTCAAATAATGTATTTTTAATGGAAAACAGATTAAAATAATAAATATAAACATTGTAAACGCTACAAGCAGTTAGCATAAGTCAGTGTTAATTCCTGCTCCCCTGTGTCTATACGCTGGTTTCCATGTATATTTCATTTATAGGATCGCCATTAAAATGTTGAAGAGGAAAGAAATGGGAAGTGCAACATGCTAGTTTGGGACTAGGTTTCAGCGCACCAGAGAAAAGGAGATCTTTGTGGCTTATTAGGTGTCTGGACCCAGATGCTCAGAAAGCCTTAGGCATCTAATCCTCACAGATTTTAAGGTAGGATCTCAGTGGATTTCAGTGGGAGTAAGGCACATAAAACTTTTAAAGTCCTGGGCTTTCCTATTTTGGACAATTAACTCACTAGACTAGCAAGGGATATTGCCAGTTAGGGCAAAGGGGCATGATCAGAGTTATGGTGCTAGGGCTAAGTGGCCCATGAGGCAGCAGAACAGAATCGAGATACACTGGCAGAGATTTTGGAGCCCAGGATTGCAATAAAGGGAGGGCTGGGTTATATTGGCAGACCCAGATTTTGAATAAGATGAGGACACTGCTAGTCAGGATTCAGGGGCATCAGTGGATTTGTGTAGGGAGCCCAGGACAAGAGTACCAGGAACCATGTGTAAGGATTGAGGAGCACCTCCAGGGCAGCATGGGAGCCTCCAGACTGAAATATCTAGAGCCATTACAGGTCAGGATTTAGAAGTGCTGACACAGCAAGCCTCCAATGGCTTGTCCAACCTGGATACTAAATTAAACAGCAAAGAAAAAAAATTTCTCACTGTGTTATCATGTGCAGGAACAGGGGGAACTTGGATACGACAGCACTCAGCATGCATGTCCCAGCCGCCTGCCGAGGGTTCGGGATTGAGAGTATGGTCGAGGGTAGACAGGTAAGAAAGGTTTATTGACTTAACAAAAACACAACTACGCGTAATATACTAAGACAGATAATGACAGACAATAATAATTCGCGTCGGCAACTTATCAGCAGTCCCCTCTGATGTATGACAAGTTTCTCTTCCACAAAGCTCAGCGAAGTCAGGCATCCCCGATCAGCGCTGTCCAAGAGTTACCGGGAAGGACCCTGGTATTCAGTCCTTGGGCTTCTTGAGATCCACAGGCCCACTGATCCAGGTCAACAGCTAATTAGTAGTTCCTTTCACAGAGCTGTATCTTCCTTCTAAATGATTTTCGGATATGCCAGCCAATTTATAACTTCTGAGCTATGCTGATAACTTACAGCCATTCAGATTCTTTTTACTTTAACTGTCCTTAGACTGACCAACTGGCCTTGCATTCTTCTGATAAGGTTAATTTTAACTATGCCACAGGGCCTACCATCACTTCTATAAGGCTTTGCTAAATTTACTAGGCCTTATATTACATACAAGGCCTCACTACATCTTAGACTTTAATTAAGCTCTTAACGACAACATATAGCTTAATATCTGAACAAATGACAGAAAAACACTTGGTCTAATTTTCATAGAACCTTCAGCAAGCACTTCTATCAGACATAATTTTAATCTATCACACATGCAGACATCCCACCTGCTATATGCCTGGCTCTGTCTAGTATGCTTTCTCTGAGGCAACAAAGAAAAAGAGAAGCAAACGCCGGTAGGACCATGGAAAAAGGAAGTAGGCCCCTGACATTTTGTTCCTCCTATTTCCTAGTGTGTTGAACTGCAGTATTTCATCCAGCCACTACATGTCTCTGTGCACTGTACAGAGGTCCAGCTAGGGCAGAGTGGGCAAAGCTGGCCAACCAAGAGATTTTGTCTGGCCCATGGAAGGTCCCTCAGCCCTGCTTGGCTTAGGCATGAGAGGCAGTCCAGGCTGTGACACAAGCAGCCAGTCCTGACACCCCTGGGCACACAAGGGGGGCTGGGGTAGCTGGGCTTGCTTCCTGGCAGCCCCTGCAGTGACAGATCCTTCCAGCTGCTGCTGCCAGTCTCCGCTGCTGCTGGACCTGGCTCCACTGCCTGGACACCCCAGCCCATCTGCCCTGTCCCCACCACATGGGGCATTAGATGAAGCAGGCAGATGGGGTCTCCATGGAGACTGGACCACATGGGCAGGGCGCACAGCCCAGCATATGGAATGGGGCTGCAGGCAGGTAGGGAGTGGCATCCAGGAGCAGGACAGGCAGGCAGGCAGGGCTGAAGCTGGAGCCAGGATCTTGGGCCGGTGACAGTGCAGGGCTGTTCCAACATCTTGCAGCAGGGACAGCATGTGAATATACTTTGTTAGGAGCAAATTCTGTGAAGAGATTTTGTCCTCACCTCTGACCAGACCATGATTTTAGAACAATATTCTGCTGTAGCAGCATTTTAATGCAACTCTTAATCCAAGATTTTCCAAGCTTTAAAACCATGTATATGACAGATAAATGTTCTAACTTGGCATTTTATTTTTACTTAATTCACTTTACCCATCACTAATTTCCTTTTTCTATGCCTGCTATGAATCTATGTCTAAGCACTTCATTGTATTGGAGAGCTCAAGTGCATATCAGACTTTGTACATGACATACAAATTACTCCATGATACTGAAGATTTCAAGTGATATTAATTCACAGTAATTGGAACTTCACAGATCTTTTTCTTGGATATGTGGCAGCATTTTCTCTGCTGGTGCAATTCTTCTTCTTGGCCTTACAGTGTCCTGATTGTCCTTGGGCCGAGACATGATTGTCTCACTGCCAGCATTTTACACAAGCACTAGCAATGCATAAGACACACACATACATGAAGAACCATAAAAAGAATTGTGCCAAGAGGCCATTTTAGGATTAATTCAGACTGCAAGTACCCCAAGGCAGGCACTTTTTGTTCCACATCTGTGCAGCACTTAACCAAATGGGTCATGACTGAGGCCAGTAATGTACCTAGGGCAGGAGGGGGACTGGGTCATGGGTGGTCTGGCTTAGCAGTTAGGCCACCAGAGATGGACCTGAGAGAGGGGCAGGGTCCAAAACATAGACTGAATCAAATTTCAGGAGCAAGTCAGATACCAGGTTACCAAATCCAAGGAGAAATCCAGGGACAGGGTCCAAATCACAAACTGAGTCAGAGTTTAGGTGTCAGAAACCAAGTTACCAGATACAAGGGAGAAGCCAAAAGCCAGGGCCAGGAAACCAGAAAGCACAAAAATCAGGGAGACTTACTGTATGAATATGTTTAAGAGTGCTATATATAAGTTGTTACATTGGCCCAGAGAGGGCAGAAGGGAACAGCAGAGTAGTAGGCTAAGAAGGCTCTCTGAATAAACAAGCTTTATTGTTCTATAAGTTTAATTCTTTGGTCTTTTGAGAATAAGACATAGTACCAGGAGTGGGGTATGAAGAAAGACAGAAAAATGGAGCATCTTGGAATTCCTGAAGAGTTGAAGCTTCCTAGCAATACAGCAGAAAACTTGGAAGAAATTTAAGTACAGCTTCATATATGACAACCAGTGGAGCTACAGAGAAGGAGGATCCACTCAAGGTAGCTATTTTTTTTAAATATAGCAGGCCCAGAAGCTCCATCTCTTTATAATTACCTACAACTGTCAGAAGCAGAACAGAAAAGCCAGGGCTCAGTAATAAAAAAGGTTGAGGAATATTGTATACTCAAACAAAATGAAACTTTTGAGTGGTATTATTTCCACATGAGACAGCAAAAAGAATGTGAGACGATAGAGAAGTTTGTTGAAGACCTCAGGCTGCTGAGCCAGACATGCAACTTTGGAGACCTAAAATAGCACATGATCAGAGACCAAAGAGTATTAGGTACAAGGGATACAAACTTCAGGAAAAGACTGCTAGAGGATCCTAAGCTTAATTTGGAAAAAGAAGTTAGAATGTGCCAAGTGGCTGAGATAACAAATGCAAGACTGCAGAATCTGCACGAAAAACCAAAACAAGCTGAACTAGACAGGATTACAAGACTGCAAAAACCTAAGACAACACACAGACAATACAGAAAGGAGGACCTTACTATGAAGCAGGCAACTGGAGGCCAAAGAGAATTGCATGAAGAAACAATGGTCAGCTGCAGATGCTGTGGGGGTTATCACAAATCCATGCAATGCCTTGCATTTTGTAAGTGCTGCAACAAGTGCAAAAGATTCGATCATTTTGCAAGAGTTTGCAGAAAGAAGCAGGATGCACCACACAAGAAACAGCAGATGCATGCTCTATGCAACAAGGAAAAGGAAGAATTCCTTATTAGTACAATGCAAGAAGTTCATTCTTCTGGTGATTGGAAGTCACCCTGGACACCAGTGGATTAATGGTAACTTTTAAATTAGATACAGGGGCACAGGTCAATTTAATACCAAAATACAGTATTCAAAAAATGAAAACTAAACCCATGTACTATTAAAGGAAGAAAGTGAAACTAAGAGCATATAATGGGAACACGATTGTAACATGGGGTTTATGTGCACTGCTTGTTAGACACAAAGGTAATATAGTAAAAATTCAGTTTTTAACAGTCCCAGGAAAGCTGGTGACAATTATTGGGTTGCAAATGTGTAAAACTCTAGGTTTGATTAAGAGAATGGATGCCATTGAGTGACTAGAAAGCAAGAACATAGAAGAAGAGTTTTAAGATATGTTTCAAGGCATAGGGAAACTGTCAACAAGACAGAATTAAGAGAACCAAATACTCCCACCATACATGCTCCAAGAAATGTTCCCCTTGTACTAAGGGAGAACCTGAGAAAGGAATTAGATAGATTAATTAACATGGTCATAACAGAAAAAGTAGAGCAATGAGCTGCTTGGGATCATTCACTGGTCATAATAGGAAAAAAAAAAGATGGATCCTTGACATTGCTTAGGAGCCAGACACAAATGAACAGATACATCAGAAGGGAGTATTTTCCCATTCCAACCAGGAAAGAGGTTTTTGGCAATGTGGAAGAAGCTAAATATTTCTCCACAGTGGCAACGTGTAAGGGGCGCACAGGGGTGCACATGCACCCCCTGACTGGCCATGCTCACCGCTTAGGCAATTGGCGGGCAGGGGGGCAGGCAGGAGTGCCAATGCCCCCCCTGCAAGCACCAGCCAGGGAGTGGAGCACCATGGCACTTCCAGAAGTGGCTGCAGTGATCAGCCGCAGTGAGTGGCCAGCTCATGATCAGCTGTGAGGGAAGCACCCCCTCCCCGGTCAGCAGGATCGGCTGCAGGGGACCTCCCCCCCCACTGACTGGTCGCTGGTGGGGCACATGCCCACCCTAAGGCGGCACCAGTCGCCCATGCTTCTCCACTTTGGATGCTTCTCCTGGGCTTTGGCAAGTTGTCCTAGAAAAGAATAGCACTAGATGTTGTGCTAGAAGATCCGAGTTTTCAGTTTATCATGGAAAAATACGGAAAATACAATACCACTTCAGTCAACGGGGGCAGAGGCAGGAGGCGGGAGTCATCGTGTTTCTCTGCGTGTGCACGCAGACAGCCAGGCAGGGTGTAAGACCTGCTCTGGAGTTTGGGCTTGCTCCACCACCACCCACAGGAGCCAGAGCTCCTGATGCAGCCGCTGCACTTGCTTCAGACGGGATGGGACAGGGGACTGTGGGTGGCAGCTGAGGGGCACCAGCAGAGCCCAGAGGGGAGTGGGGAATTTGGATTGGGACTGAGGGGCACTGCTATGGGCAGGGCCCGGGCCCTGGTATATCGCTCAGGGCTGCTTGGTGCTACAAAACAGCATGGGGGCGGGGAGGGACACAGCCACAGCTGGACCCACATCTTGTTGAGCCAAGGGGGTGGGGGAGCTCTGATTTTCTGTTTTAAAAAAAAAAAGTAAAAAAAATAGATATTTCAATTTTTTTTTTATTATAATGATTGAGGCACTGGTAGGCTTCCAAATTCCTTTAAAAATTTAAATAAATCAATAAAACATTGTGTTAAATTGACAACTATATATATATAGTTGTCAATTGTCACTGAATTAAATTGAAATGCCACTATATATAGATATATATATCTATATATAGATATATA
Organism: Alligator mississippiensis; assembly: GCF_030867095.1. Taxonomy (NCBI): domain Eukaryota; kingdom Metazoa; phylum Chordata; order Crocodylia; family Alligatoridae; genus Alligator; species Alligator mississippiensis. Next base: position 27,067,392 of record NC_081833.1, read on the forward strand.
TATCTATATATAGTGGCATTTCAATTTAATCATGGAAAATGTGAGTTCAGAGGTTTTTTTTAATCAGTGAATTCAGGTTTTTTTTAATCAGACAATTTGCAATTTTTAGACTGAAAAAGAAAACCTAGTGCTTACTGTACTGATGGACCAAACATTGCATAAAGCAGGAGCGCAGCCTGCCCTCTGAATACAACTTCAGCATTTACTTAATGCTTTTGTTTCTCATTAAATTTCTGAGGCAATAACACTTGTTATTTACTGTAACTGTTAGAAACTCACCCCCCTCTCCACCTCCATCACCCCCTCCCCTTCTCCCCCCACAGGCGTCCTCTTTTTTGGAACTAGAAATATGGTAACCCTAATCTACCTAATTTAGCAAAGCAGAGCAAACACCTTAGATCATTCCTACAAAAAAATGCTCAGTGGATATGGGAACAAGAACATGAAGCTGAATTTAAAACTTGAAAGAAAAAATAATGGAAGCTCTGGGACTAAAATACTATGACTCTAAAAGACCCATTAAATTGTCAACAGATGCTTCTAAAGGCATTGGAGCAGTTTTGCTTCAAAAACATGGGAATAGCCAAAGACAAGTAGCATATGCATCAAGGGCACTCTCTAAGTCAGAGTGTCTATATGCACAAACTGAGAAAGAAAGTTTAGCTCTGGTATATGACGGTAAGAAATTTCATATATTTATCTATGGGAAGCCTGTGATAGCTGAAACTGATCACAAATCTTTGGTAACTATAGCAAATAAAGGGTTATCAGACATGCCACCCAGATTATAGAGATGTTCCTTTCAACTGCAAATGTGTGATTTAGACATACAGTACATGCCAGAAAAACCATCTACTTATTGTAGATGCATCGTCCAGAGCATGAGACACAATGGAAAATGACAAAATTCCAGACTCAGACATAGTACATGGTAATCTAATTAAGAGTGATTCCTGTCACAGATAAAATGTGGGCACTAATTGCAGAAGCTACTGCTCAGGACACCATATTATAAAAACTGATAACAGCTACTTGTGTTGGTTGGCCTGGAAAACATATCCTTAGCCCCTACTCTCATTTCAAGGAAGAGCTGTCAGTACTGGATGGCATTTTGTTCAAAGGCTCATGACTTCTTGTTCCAGCTGTGCTGAAGAAAGACATTTTAAACAGAATACATGAAGGGAATCTAAGCATTGAAAAATGCAAAAGGAGAGCAATGTGTGTTCTATATTGGCCCAATATAAATAATGACATATAAGATGCTGTAATGGCTTGTACAATGTCCCTAAAGTACAGATCAGTGCAAAGAAAAGAGCCCATGATGGTCATGGAGGAGCCTATAGCTCCATGGTATCAAGTGGGTATTGACTTATTCATGTATACAGGAAAAAAATATGTATTAGTGCTTAATTATTATTCTCACCATCCTGAAATTGCGTTGCTCGAAAGCACAACAGCAAACCATATCATAACTCACATCAAATCAATTTTTGCTAGACGTAGGATTTCACAAATTGTGAAAACAGACAATAGACCTCAATTCAACTATCTTGATTTTAAAGAGTTTGCAAACAAATATGGATTCTGTCACAACATTTCAAGTCCTAAATACCCACAATCCAACGGTGGAAAATGGAGTACAAATAGTGAAGTAATGTTCACCTTGTTGAAAAAAAAAAGCTACAGATTCACACGCAGATGTTTACCTGTCACTCTTAAAATACAGGGCAACACCCAAGAAACAGAGATTGTCCACAGCACAAATGCTGTTTAACAGGAAACTCAAAACCAGGCTACCAAATCTGGTGGATGATGCTCATCAGAATGAAAAGCAAAATGTGAAAACATTTTTTTTTTAAATCAACAAACTCCACCAAAAATGGTATTATGACAGGGGTTCCAGGGAGTTATCACAACTGTACCACACAGATATGGTGCTTATTTCAGATGGATGAACATGGAAATAAAAAGTACTAGTTTCCCATCAAGTAGCTCCCAAATCTGATCAAGTAGTCACAACAGAAGGACAGGTATTAAGAAAGAACAGATGACACTTGCAGCTTGTAAAGGGGAGAAAAGAAGCAGCACCATGAGATTCACCAGAGGAAACAGAGTTAACAACAAAGCAACAAGAAACAACAGAGGAGACTGAAAATGACACAGAAGTAAAGACATCTGAACAAGGAAACCAAACAAGAACTAAACCAATAAGGAGTGAGACTACAGAGAAACTGAGAAGATCACTTAGAGCTAAAAAGCCAACACAAAGACAAATAGAGACTTGCTAAAATGTGCTTTAATAACGGGTTCAACTAAACTTCCAATGTTAGTATCACATGGGGATATGTTACATGTAAAGGAGACAGATGTGTAGATATCTTTAAAGGTGTTATGTGTAAATTGTTACCTAGATGACATTGGCCCTGGGATTGCAGGAGGGAACAGCAGATCAGTAGGTTAAGAAGACTCTCTCAATAAATAAGCTTTATTGTTTTATAAACTTAACTCTTTGGTCTTTTGAGAATAGCACACTTACCACAGCAGATCTTCAGATGAACAGTTAACTGGTCTGCAGCCTGCTGCCACAGGTGGGACTAAATGGAAAGGCTGCTGTCCCCAGCAGCCATCTGGGAGGTGCTAACTGTGGCCAGCTGGAATCGTGGTAGGACTAGGGTAGGGCTGCCAGTCGGAACCCCAGGCAAGTGTAGCCAGCTAGGCAGTTAACCCAGACTAGGCTGCCTGTTAAGGCCCCTGACACAGGCAGAAGCCCCAGGCAGTGACTGCAGAGAGTGAGGGCACAAAAGTAGCTGCCACCATAGCTGATGGCTTGGCCACACACTGCCACCAGCAGCTGGTGCTGCCCATGCACACAAGGTGCCTAAAGCATGAAGCTGCTCTATTAGGGCTCTGGCTGGGGCTCCTAGACAGTACAACAATACCAATCAATGAATTATAATACTGTTGTAAAGGAACTGTGTCTATCCTTCCCATGAAAAACATAACGGACATTTAGCATTATTTTGGACCTCCCCATTTGCCAAGAAGGAAGCCAAAGCAGACAAGACATTTTTAAAAAGGACCTCTGTGAAATCCAGGGAAATGGTAGGATGGATCCTGGCCCCAAGGGCTGAATCAACACTGAGCAGGATGAGTCAGTAGAGACACAAGAGCAAGCAGCCAACTAGATGACAAACTTGTGGGAATTGAAAGAGAAACCAGAGCCTGGGAATCCAGAAAGTAGCGAAGGAAAATAGTATCCCATATTTTTCTTCTGTCACTAGGACCACCTCTCTTAGGAAAGAGAGAGGAAGGATGGCTGAGCAGATTGAATGATTGACTCCATGCTCAGCCCTGGGCTTTCCTTGTGACCATGAGTAAGCCACTTATTAACCCCTCTTTTACTTTACCAGTAATATGAGGATAATAGCATTTCCTTCCCTCACAGAACTGAGCTCACACAATACATGCGAGTCCTCAGATAGCACAAGAAGAGCCATATAAATACTTAGAAATAGGCAGATACTTGGGAGGAACTATCATCAGCCCTACATAATACAGAGAAATATCCCACGAGTGGCTCTTCTATATAGGAAGTTAAAAAAAAAAACAACAATAACACTGCCAGCTATGGGGACCTTTAGCTCAAGCATAAAATGTCTTTTTAGTGCAACATCCTGGGCACAGTTACTGCTGTTACCCATGGTGGGAGCTCACCATTTGTTTACATTTCAAGATGAGTCCATGCGTGTCCAGCCAAAGTGGAATTTGTAGGGGTCAGGAAATCACATAATTTGATATAAAAAAGTTGCTCAATCCCCTCCCCCTCCCCCTGCCAACACATGCAATTTTAGATCATTGTCATACCCAAGACCCACATAAGGCACAGCAATTTTCAAGATAATCCAAATAAGAATATGAATTTTAGAGCACTTAGAAAAACTGGCTATTAAACAATAAGTCCATATCTATACGGTAAGATCACTGTGTACTAGGCACTGGCAAATGGTAGGTATGAGAGCCCTGGGGTTCCCAAGCACACTGCTTTGTTCTAGGCTGCCCCTCAAAGCAGTATAGTTGTGTTTACTTGGTGCCACAGGCAGGTTGATTAGCCTGACAGCAGGCTAATTGACACTGACATTCATTGTGTTAATTAGCAGCCCAAAGCACCACACAGATGCAGCTACACTATTTACAATTTAAGAAACAATTGGCCCAAAGAGTTAATTTATCCCCCAAATAGGAAACTCTATAATGGGTTTACTAACAACCCACAAGAGAAGAACAAATCTGTGACCACAAAAATTCCATAAAGTTTTTATTAGAAGGCAAATTATTACAGACAGAGCTGATCAAATCTGGCACTTCTGTTCTGCAGGAAATTCTGATATTTTCAGATGCAAGTATTCTGAAGTGTCTCAAAACCAGACACATTTGCAATTTTCTAAAAAATGATTTTTTAAATAGTTTTTTTTAATTAGCATAAATGAAACCATTCTATTATGACAGAAATCAAAAGTTTTGGTTTGGTTTTGCCTATATTATTTATAATATAATATCAAATAAAATACTTTTCAAAAGGAAGACTTGAAATGTTCCACTCCAATATGATCATCTTTCAACCTTACTAAAATGCAGTTTTTCACATTTTTTAAATGAAAAATCCAAATCTCTATAATCCTGCAGAAAGTTTCAGTCTCCATGTCATGGTATTTTCCAACAAAAGCCATTTTTGGAAGTGTTTTGACCACCTTTATTCCAGGCACAGTTAATAACCAAAAGGAATCAAAAGAACTATTCAGTTTGCCAGTAAATGTAATACAGTAAAGAAAAAAAAAACATTAAAGAAGCAGATAAAAGGAATAAGATGATCCTGCAAGCTCAGATTTTCAAGGCCTTTCAGTTCAAGTTAATGGGGATTGGAAGTACACATTCCTTCAGGCATCTTGGGAAATCCCAGCTCCAGACTCCAATGCATAAGCAACTGCAAGGAACTGGAAAGGATCTGGGGTCCCTAATTTCTGCTGCTACACAATCTGTTCCCTTGTGTATCAACAGGAATTCTATTACAATAATAAAGCAGGGATGCTCTTTGCTAATTCAATTAAACAGTAACTAGAAAAAAACACCTTGTGATAAAAAAGAACATGTCAAAAACTAGAAAATCCTGAAAATATACCCAAAGAAATGGATTCTTTTAATTTGAGTAGATAATAATATCCAAAACCAAAGATGATGCATAAGACCAAAGCTGGTGGACAGCCAGGATCCACAACAACAACCTAATTTAGGTGGGGACAAGTGAGGGGGGAAGGAAGAAGAAGAGATCCAAACCCACTCTGCATAGGTATAGCAGGATGGGGCTTTTAGGCTCATTTCCTATGGGATAAATCAGTAACATGGAACATTTTGTTAGTGCCATCTATTTATTTACACTCTCTATAGAAGGGTTGGCCAAGACACTTAGCCCAAGTGGATTGCATTAGGTCAGCAGAAGCGGACACTAATGTCAGTCCAGGACAGCAAGCAGAGAATCAAGACAAAATCATGGTCAAGGGAAGCAGCTGATGCAGACCAGGAGATTCAAGATGGACACAGACGGGAGACCCAGAGCATATGAGCAGGTTTAGGTAGACCAGATGCACAACAAACTGCTATGCTGCCTAGACACATCTTTGCTATCTGGTCTGAGCTTATATAGGCCACTGTGGGCAGGTCCTTCTATCTGCGGGATGATGCAGCCTGATTCTCTGATTACTTCCACCTGGGGCCTGAAACTGGCTCTGCTCCAGCTGGGCCTCAGCTCATTACACTACACAGATATTGATCTTCCTTTAGCAATCTCAGGCCCAACCCCAGTCAACATGGATTTATCAAGAGCAAGTCATGCTTGACCAACCTACTCTCCTTTTACATTGTGGTGATGAGCTTTGTGGATGGGGGAAAGCAATGGATCTGATATAACTTGATTTTAGTAAGGCTTTTGACACCATCTCTTATGACATTCTCAGTAGTAAGCTAAGGAAATACAGTCCAGACAAAATGAAGTAAAGTACATAACTGGCTGGATCATCATGTTCATGAGTAGTCATCAATGGCTTAATGTCTAATTGGAAGTAGGGTTCCCCAGAGGTCTGTCCTGGGTCTGTTATCATTTATTTGCAGATGACACTACACTGGGTAGCACTGCAGACACTTTGAGGGATAGGATTAGGATTCAGAATGACCTTGATAAATTGGAAAGCTGGTCCAAAATCAATCAAATTGAATTCAATAAGGACAAGTGCAAAGTCCTGCACTTGGGCCAGAATAATCACCTGCACAAATACGGATTGGGCAAGGACTCATTTTCTGGGAAGGTTTAGAGGTCATTGATGATGCCTCCAAGGAGTTCACGCTGGGGACTGTAAGTGATAATTAGACGGATTCTGTTGTCCTTGTCACAGGGTTGGTATTGGAGCATGTTGAAAGTCTAAGTCTGGCTCTGTTGATTTGAACGGCTATGGTTTAGGGATTGTATTGTACGTGTGGTAAACCCTATTGTAAACCCCTGAGGAGTGCATCCTAGTTGATGGGATCAGAACAGACACAGTTGTAACACAGAACTTGGCAATAGAGGATGTTGCTTAGTGCAGAGTTTGACATATAGTAGTAGTGCTCAACCTTTTCTCCTGGCAGGACAGATGGGCAGTGCCAAGTCCATCCCCAGACTGAATCCAGCCAGTGGCCCTGATCCAGACCCTGGGGTGGATGTGACAGGACCCCATCTAGCTGTGAAGAGGGGAGCAGGGGGTAGCCTGGCCCCAACCCAACTGTGTGGAGGGAGGGGGCATGGCCCATCCCTGATTCAGCCACATGGGTGGAAGGGAGCATGACCTGGCTCTGACCCACCGTGTGGGGCTTGGGAATTTAGCAGCCGGAGGAGGGGGGTATTAATGGCCACTCCTCTCCTGCTGCCAAATTTCTTGACACATGGGGAGCCCCATGGGCCAAATGCAATGGCTCCATGGGCCTCATTTGGCCTATGTGCTGGAGATTGAGCACCCCTGACAGAGGTTGGAGGCAGAGGATTCTCTGTAGCCACAGAGGACAGGACTAGGAGTAATGGTCTTCAATTGCAGCAAGGGAAATTTAGATTGAAGATTAGGAAGAACTGTCTCACTCTAGGGGTGCAAACATATGTTGCCCTTGTACTGCCACAGAAATTTTTATGGCGGCACAAGTTGTGAACCAATAGATATCCTTGCCTCTCATCATGGCTCCAATTGCCCCAAAATGTTGTATAACCAAACCTAGTCACAGTTTGTGATACCCTGTAGGGGAGGATATCTGTTTGATTATTGTATGACCTGGGAATTCCCACCGTTGTGCCCTCACTGCCCTGATCCTGTCTGCAAGTATGGGAATGCCCATGCCTCACAGGCATGCCTGAGTGGGTCAGCAGCACACCAGAGGTCTCTACATCACACAGCAAGTAGACCAAGGAACTGAACCCAGACCTTCTGTGTCCACAACATAATTCAGCCACAAAGTTGATTCTTTTTACATGGGAGAGTTCAGTCTTTGCAAAAATTAACAGAAATATATTTGGGAAGATCTGAGTTCTGCAGCAAGCTTAACTGCAAGAAGAGAGATCCTAATTGAAAGAGAAACTAAAAATACCTTGACAAAATAGTGCTATGGCAGGTCTCCAGGAGCTGATGGCTACACTGATGATTTCACTAACAGCTTTCTGATCAATTACTCTGCTCTATCTATGGAAAATGTATTTAGGCTCATAATTACTTTAGTCTTACGTGGCCAGAATTTCAGTCCAGGGGATCCCCCTGGTCTGTGATTTTTGTCGCTGGGCTTCATTAATTAATTTGGATGTGAGTGCTCCAGCTAGAGTGCTTGCCAAGGGCTAGACTGTCTTCAGGTGGATGTAGGGGCAAGGAGTGATGCATAAATTGCAGCACTCCTGCAGCAGCCTCCAAGAGCACTCTGACACCCTGTTCTGAGGCATGAGTCCCTCCTTGCTGTATCTAAACTCTAAGGTACTGTTCTTAGCCACTGGCCAAATTTTGACACAAAAACCCCTCATAGGCTTACCTTTCTGGAGCTGCTGCTGCCTGTCCCACCAGCTGTATAGCAAGGGTGCTCAGATAGCCAACCCTGGAGCTCATGGCCCAGGTAGCCAATGCTGGAGCTGAAGGGGAGTGGAAGTTTTACTCCCCTGCATGGTCATTCAGTGCAAATCACAATCTAGCCCTATTTGGTTACAAATATTGCTTCTTAATATTAAACAGAGGCCAAGAGGATGCTGCCAAGAGCAGAAAGGCTCCTGGTGTCCTATTTATTCAAAGTGAAAAGGAATCGTGAGCTTTCCTCACATCTCCCAGATGACATGAGCTTTCAAAGTGAGGTTGTAAGATGCTAAGAAGGTTTTAGTCCTATTGGTCAACTGGTAACAGCAGTCCTGGGTCTCCTCATCTAGCACAGACAAGACACTCTGCTTGTAGTCCAGCCTCTGAGGCCTCATCTCCATGCACAGGGGTACCAGTGTAACTAAACTTGATCAGCATCATGACTTTCATTATACAGAATAACTTCTGTTTTCACATGAGCCCTGAAAAAGTCTAGATGAAAAATGCATGACTCCAGTTCACACCAGGAAAATCAGAGCTGATACTGTTGACCAAGGCAGCTGTGAAGAACTGGTGGGCATAGAGTTCTCATCCTTTGTGGAAAGCAGATATCCTCTGACTGCCAGGACATTGTTCAGCCCAGGTTCCCATTGAACTCATCTCTGTCCCTGAAGTCTCAGAGTGTAGAGGTGGCCTTTATCCTGATTGTCAAACTGCACCAGACTGCTGGATGGAAACCGCTCCATTGTGATCTTAGCATCCTCCAGGGTAGATTACTGTGATATTGTGTCTCTCAAGATGATTGTGAGGGTAAGTCTACACAGTGATTGCAGTGTAGTGGAGAGATACCCAAACCATCTTCACACAAGGTAGCTCAGATACCAGGAGGAGTTTAGCTATGGAGTCACGGAGCTCAACACAATCAGATTTACTGCCCTGTCACTTCAGGGCAAATATATCCCCAAGAACCTTGGCTTCTTTCCAAGAAAACAGATTTAGGATTATTAAAAGTAAGGGATACAGCCCAAATTTCTGCAGAAAGAGACAGGGTCAAAGCTGTGAATTAAAAGGGACAGTACTCTACTCAAGCTCCACCCACAACCACAGAGTAATTGCTCCTGCTTAAATAATCAGCCCCTTCCAGCCATGTTCCTATGTACTCATGTGGCTCAACTGAGCCTAGCTATCGGGATCTCAGGGGAAGATGAGCCAGCTGCAGCCATGAACTTGACATTTCTAGACATACCTGATTTAAACTAGGCAAGCTGAAACATGTTCCAGGCTGCATCCTCAGAAGGAGAGACAGAGTGTATCTCCTGGACATATTCCTGCTCATTGGCCTTTTTTTGGTTGCCTCCCACCCATTCATAACCCAATTCACAATCACTTCCATGAAAAAGCAACATTAGGAAAATGCCTAATGTATTTTTAACTGTCTTTTAATATCACTTAGCAGTGGGAAGTGGAGAGGAAAGCCAGCGCGGTCTGGAGAGCCAGCTGTCGGCATGCCACCTGCGCACGCGCTGCACAGTCCAGAACCTCTGAATCACAGGCTGGCAAACTGATTATCAACTCCTGACCTGTTCCTGGACTTTCCGCAGCCAATCAGGCAAGTGCTCACGTGATGCTTTTTATACATCACAGCCCATAACAGTTTGCGTATCAGCTCTGCCAGTGATACATGGCATCATTATGTCTCTAGACACCACGCTGTAAAATATAAGCCTCTAAAAGCCAGTAATTTATAGGACACTATAGGTAACTGGGAGCTATGAGACTAGGCACACGTATCAGCTGCATGGGTGTCACCAGAGCCTTTAAATATATGTACAGCTTTATCCTGCATATACACTTCCTGTGGCTTCTGTTTTATGGGGAGAGTTCATGCAAGATTTTACAAGAAAAACATGTTTTTTAATTAAAATCAGTTCCCAGACACCTCTCTGCCCCACACCCTCCCACGGCTTTATTTATTTATTCTTTGTCACTTTCCATTCAGCAGAGACTTGAAGAAAATCTTATGAGAGGGGCTGTTGTTTTTCACACTTCACATTGTGGTTAGGAACTGGGAACAATTCATGCTGTGGCAAAGATGGGGCTGTTATGAACCTGGTTCATAGGCTGCAGGGGCTGGGACCAGGGCAGTTATGGAAAGCTGCTGGTTGCTCCAAGCAAAGGCACCAGCAAGGTGTCAATTTAAAAGGTGGATTTGGATTCCACCCCATACCTCTGAACATTTCTCCACAAAGTGACTTTGTTCATCACATTTGGTAGGCCTGCTGCTCAGCCAACATAGCATTTGTTTGTGAAATTAAAGATACACCTGGCAGGCTGCTTTGGAAACATAGCACTGGTAGTCAGGAAGAGTCATTTATTCTTGGAAAGGCCTTCTAAACCCCTTTCAGGCCCATCAAATCACTCCTATAGCTCAGCCTGGAAATTCCAGGTTTATTTTATCAGAGTATCTCTTGAAAAGTCTTATGCCTGGGCTGAGTTGGATTTTTGGCTAATTTGGGGGGATTTTCTTGTTTGGGAACTGCAGCAGGGTGAAGCTACCCTTCCACAGACACCTGGTGAGGATAGCCAGTGTCACCAGAAGCCCTGATGGACCAGGGAAAATTTACTGGCCATGGAGCTCCCAACATCACATATGACCTCCCTAAAGTTAGGAGGGTTGGTGATGGAGTCCTAAGTCTTCTAGTAAAACAAGTTGAGCAAAGGATGGCTGTCCTAGCTCTGATATACTCTTCAGAACATTAAGGAGACCCTACCCTCACCTTCCAAACCAGTGGATTTAGTACAGGCCAAATTGCTGTGGTTTTACTACAGGATCAAGGCTTTTGGAGAGGAGCAGACATAGAGCTAGGATGGAGTCTACCCTGGATGTCACCTATCTGAACAGCATGAGCATAGAAACAGCTATCCTTGCGGCACTGCATGCTGGCAACAGGTGTTCATACGTTACCAGTCTGCTCTTAAACAACACTGAAAATTCTCAGGCTCAAACTCTTAGTGAAGCTGAAGTTCAAGACAGTAAATATGTCAGTGACCCAACAAAGAAACAGCCATTCTCTGAGTGTTGTTTAAAAGCCAATTAAATAGAGTGATGCATCACTGAAGTTACACTGTTTAATGACAAGTGGAAACACAGAGCTCAGGTCGCCCAGATAACAGCAGCTCTAACTTTGTTTCTCCATGAGCAGAGAGATATAATTAGCTGTTAGTCAGAAGTCAAATAGAAGGTAAGGTAGATTTGTACCTTATAGAGTAACCAAAGTAGATCTATTTTAAATGTGTGTGCTGTCTGAGAAGGTCATCAGTGGAGTGCCTCTACCCTACTCCAGTTTACCACTGGACCTGCCAGCTATTTGAAAGACACCAAAGATTTCTTAAAGAAACTGGCCTCCATTGACAAGCTTCCAGGTAACACTATATTAGCTACCATGGATGTAGCATCTTTGAATACCAGCATCCCCCATGAAGACAGATTATAAACCAGAAAGGACATTATTTCCAATTAGAAAATTGCTTCTGGCTTACAGGCAGCCTCCTAACATCAAAGAGTGTCTCTCAAGCAACAGGCTACTTAACTCCTATTCCTACTGAGGCACTAGGCCTTGCAGTGGACCCAAATGCCTTCTGTGCCCCAGTATCAATACTGACCCCATCATCACTGGACTAAATAACACAGATTATAGCATCTGAAGTTCATTTACATACAACTTTACCAAAGTTGTACTTGTTGTCATCTGCTTTTAATGTCCCTCTGCTGTGTACATTAGATAGACTGCGTGATCCCTGCATGACAGAATGAATGAACACCGCTCTGTTATCAGCTATAGAAAGGCACGCAAACCTGTTGCAGAACACTTTACCTCTCCGGACACTCGGCTGACCCGAGGTTGGCTGTTCTCAGACAGCAAACTTTAAAAACTGATTAAACAGGAAATTGCGGAACAAGACCATCCAAAGACTGAATTGTATTATGTTTTAAACAGGAACTATAGAATCTTATCCCATTATCTGGAGTAGCTTTTGTGACTCATTTGTCCATATGGGTTTATTGCTTGTTTCTTTGTTTCTCCAAGCACTGTCTTCCTCTCCCTTTTCCTGAACCCTCCACAACTTCTCTTCCCACCTTGTCCTTTGTATTCAAATTTCTCTCTCCTTATACTCTGCTTTCTGCACGTCCTTGTACTGCATCTGATGAAGTGAGCTTCAGCTCATGAAAGCTTGTGATACATAATATGTATGTGTATATATCTACAGATATATGTCTATAGATATAGATATATATGGATAGATATATTTGCACCTTATAGACTAACCATATAGATATATATGGATAGATACATTTGCACTTTATAGACTCTGTGTGTGTGTGTGTGTGTGTCTACACACACTTTGGTTAGCCTACAAGATGCAACTCTACCTGCCTTCTGTTTGTCTCTCCACACACATCCAGAGACAAGCCCATGGCTGTATGTCATGATCCTCCTATCCCACCACAGTGCCACAGCCAGCCAGGAGAAGTTGTATGAACCCTCTACTACCACCTGCTCAGTTCACTTGAATTAGGCAGCTGGCAGCATTCTGCCTGCTCTTTTTCATACACACAACAAAATATCTGGTCAGCGCTTTCCCCCCTGCCTCTCCCACGCCATGTATTGGACATTTTACAAACTTTGCTATACATCCAGCTCCCTGCAACTTCAGACAGCTTCAGCTTCACTGATCAAAGCTGTTAGACACTGAAGAATCAAGCTGCAAAATGCTGTGAAATTGGATTAAAACTCAGAGCTTTACAAATAACCATTGCAGAGCTGATTTTATTGGCCTTCTGGTTATTTAAGCCTTTAGGGGTCACACGAGGACTAAACTTTTCCCTTAATCAAATGACTCCAGGAGCTGAGGCTTTGAAAAAAAATCCTAAATATTATGAGACTAGCAATAAAAAGCATGGGAGCTGGCAAAGCTATGAATCATTTTGATCCCTGTATACACCAGTGGCTAGGCCATGTATAGCAAGCTGGGGGAACAAAGGTGAATACAATTTAAAATACCCGCAGTGGCAGGAGAAAAGCTAACGGGTGCAGTACTTCTGATGCCCCAGCTGCCAGGATTTCATCCTGAAAGAGAGTGTCACAGGCAGGGAGAGAGAGAGACAGAAGGTAGCACACACAGAGTACATTAAATGTAATTCATTGTTTCTTTTCCCTCAAACTGATCTGGAAAAATTTATTAAATCAGGTGCCATCTATCCCATTGCACCTAACCTGTTGTCGTGACAACAGCCACTCAACGGTGAAAAATAATCAGTGGAAAAGGTGAAGGCCACGGATGTTTTATGCTTCAGTTCTAGGAATACAAGCTGCTTGTATCAGACTTTTGTAAAAGAGGAAAAAACCATCCAGCCCAGTAGCATCGCTATAAATTATGCACAGAATCTGCAAGCAAGCCGTGTGCACCCAGCAAGATGTGATGCTTAAGAATTCACTCTGCAGAAACACAAGCATAATGCGGCTGCATCTGCCACAAGCCACAGGCAAAGCACAATGGAGACAGCTTTTGTACTGGGTACTGACAACCTCACAACAAGGAGCTTGTCTGAGCTGCAGGCTCCGCCTACCACGACTGCTTCCACAGGGTTTTCAGCACTGCAAAGTCAAGCTTTAGAGACTTGGTACTGGCTGCAGAGAATCCTCCCATAGCCCTGGTGAGAACCGTGGCTCTGAACTGGGTCATGGCTTAGCTGTTCATTTGCAACGCTGGCACACTTCCCTTCTATTCCTCAGTTCCAGCCCGCATAAAAGGAAGAGACTGATCATCACCTACCTCCTAAAGGGGGAGGATCAATCCATTACAGGTACAGACCACTCAATTTGAGCCCTGTCTGTCAAATAGAGTTATAGCCATGATCCTCATGCCTTTTTTTCTCTAGCACATTTCAAGCACATCATTTCAAGGATCTCAAAGCACATCTTTTTATTTTGCCCCCATTTCTGTTGTCCCTCATATAGCCTTTAATGGATTTAACCTCAAAAGCCCCATCCATGTAGGATAAGTCAGGGCTATTCCTAATTTGGAGATGGAGAAAAACACAAAACAGAAAGGTAATTGACTCACCCAAGGTCATGTCCCATCAGAGTCAGTGGCAGAGAATAGCATTAAACATGGGTTTTCTAAATCCTTCCCTACCCACTGACCCTCCTTCCTTTCTACTGGCATGTGGACCAAGGGTAAGTCCAAATGACTCAGGCCTCAAATGCAAGCAGACATAGGAGACTGGAAGGGGCATGAGGGGGTACGTGCCCCCGTGACAGGGCCATCTGCACTGCCAGTGCTGGCTTCTGTGGGTGCTTGCCTGCCCCCCCAGACTCAGGAGGCACTAGTTGGCCATGCAAGCAGACCATGGGCACAAGCAACAACACTTCAAAATTGTGGCAGAGGCCATCTTTTTTAGTGGTGTGGAAACTCTCACAAGAACCCTGAGCGGAGAAGAGTAGCTTTTTCTGCTTTGAGTTGCAGTTGTTTCAAGGGCAAATTCTATCTGCAGCCTCATCAGGAATTACTGAGTCTCTGACCTCCTTTTGTATTTAACCACAGTCCATCACCATTGTGCCACATGGGCTGCTTTGGTCAGAAGCTGGCAGGCTAGGAAGTCTAATTCCAACCACTTCTCATACTTTAAAGTCAGGAGAGTGCAGCGTGCATGCACACACTCACAGACACATGCACACTAGAGCCTGGTTCTGTTATGCTCTGACATTATGGCAGCAGGACTAGATGAACTGATCTCATCCTCCTTGGCCCCTGTGGAAGTTTTGCCCATCCCCATCTCCCTGAGCTCCTCTCTCTCTGAAGCAATGTCTTGGCATGTCAGTGGCACATGAAGCCAGAGGGATGGGACATCAAGTCAGGCAGAGATCACTCTTTGAGAAGTGGGATCAAGCAAAGATGCTCCAAAACATGCCTCAGACTAGAGTGCTTTAGAGCTGTAGTTAGCAGACAGCTTACATTGCCATCCCAGAGGTACCTCCGAGCTGATATGTGTTCCTTTTGCCCTAGTTATCCTCTTGTGATTTGATATCTCTGAATTCATGGGGGAAGGAGACACTGAGCCCGGTTCTCTATTGTACTCCCAAACACCAGGGTGAAGAGCTGTACAGCATGGCTCAGACAGAATGAGAGCGTTTGATGTTGTGATTTGGCTAACAGCCTGGGACTGAGGAACCTGGATCTTGGTTCTGGCCCTGCTCCTGACTTGAGTGACTTTGAGCAAATTACCCCTTCTGCCTAATTTTAGTCTGTTAAGAACAGGGGTGGGCAAAATGCGGTCTGCGGGCCAGACGCGGCCCACCCGGCCATTCTATCCGGCCCGCAGGGCCCCTAAAAAATTTAGAAAATTAATATTTATCTGCCCTAGGCTGCCTGTCATGAGGCCCTCGATGGCTTGCCAAAACTCAGTAAACAGCCCTCCACCCAAAATAATTGCCCGCCCTTGTTGAAGAGACTAATCTCTTGAGGGCCGGGATGATTTCTTACTATGTATTCGTACAGCACACTGCTCAATGAAGCCTTAAGCCCAGGTGGGGGTCTCGAGGCACAAGCACTACTGTTGATTTTATACTTACCTTGTGCTGTGTCCTGTTCCTTGAGCAGGGAGAGCCCTTTTGGGAACAGCTTGAGGACTGTTTGTCTCTCCTACTCTTCTCGGCTCTATTCACAGGCCATCAAGGCAGGCCTATTTGCTACAGACATGGGCAGTGGGCCTAGGCTTACCAGGAGAAGTATGAGCCTCCCTTGATCACAGGGAGGCCACTAGCTGCATACCCACTGATTTCTTGGCAACAAAAGAAGGAATGGAGGGGCACCAAGCAGAGGAACTCAGCCATGGGAATAGAAGCTGCCATGTGAAGGCAGAGAGCACAGACAGGTAAGACTCTATCCCCTTCCCCCCACCCCTCTCCACTTCCCAGTGGTCTACATAATCACCTGCCCCATGCCTGCCCTGGGTACTGAAGGAGTTTGCTACACCTCTGACCAGATTGGATCCATAGGCAGTGGAAGGCTGGGACTAATGGGGCTCAGCCCCCGCAAATGTGGGGTAGCAGGTTGGGCCACAAGGCAGCCTGGCTGCGGGCTCTGGGCAGCTGCAGCAAGGGTGGGGAGGTGCATGCACAACCAAGCATGGCAGGAAAGTATCAATCTAGTCTGTAAAGGGGAAGGGGTGGGGGCGGACAGGGGGTAGAATCTGGGTCTTGGCGATGGGGGAGGGAGTAGGGCAGGGGTGGGGGCAGGGGCTGGAGTGCATCGGGCCCCGGCCAGGCTGTGTGGTGGGATGGTTGGGGTCAGGGTGGCTCATCCAGGGGTTGGGGTGGGAGGGCACTCCCGCCACTGTGTACACACCAATGGGAGCCCGGGGGGAATGTGCCCCCCTCCCCCCATCTGTGCACAGGGCAGAGACAGCTCCCGCTGCATGCTGCGCTTTGCTCCCTGCTGCAGCTGCCCCAGGAGCAGCACAGCATCACATGTCTGCCACCATTTGGCTGTGCTGCGCCCCCTGCCTGCCCCATGGTGGGACACATGTGGCTTCGTGCAGCTCTTGGGGCAGTGGCAGTGGGGAGCGGGGTGTGGAGTGAACCACCCAGGCTCCAGTTGTCCAGCCACCTGACCCAGCCAGGGCCCCACATACCCCTGCCCATGCCCCACTCCCTCCCTCACCACTG
Organism: Alligator mississippiensis; assembly: GCF_030867095.1. Lineage (NCBI taxonomy): Eukaryota > Metazoa > Chordata > Crocodylia > Alligatoridae > Alligator > Alligator mississippiensis. The sequence goes on from NC_081833.1 coordinate 27,084,244, forward strand.
GGTCCTCAATCTGCACACCCACCCGCCCCATGGGCTTTTCCCCTCCCCCTGCCCCCCCGTCCGTCACAGAATCCAGGGCCCTAAGGCCCAAGTGGACATGGCAATTGGTGGCAGAAGGGCAAGCAGGGGCTGATACAGCTCCAAGTCACCCTCCAGTTGCTTTGCTTGTTGCCACTGCTGCAACTCCAACTCCTCAGCCCCCAGCCTCTGTCACCACCCCATGCTGGACCCAACACCACTGTTGCTGCCACATGCCCCATGCCAGAGCTAGACCTTCTGACATGGCATGAGGCACACAGCAGCAGTGGCAGATTCAGCTCCAGCACAGGACACACAGCAGGAGCCAGAGCTATGCCATGTACCCCAAGGTAGAGGTGGAGCTGCTGTCGCTGCTGCATACCCCAGGTCAGAGCCAGAGCTACCATCAACACGTGCCCCAGGTTGGATCTAGCCTGCAAGCAGCCCCACAATCCAGATCTGGCCCAGGGAGTAAGATGAGTTTGACATCCTGGTGTAGTGGGTGACAGTAACATCAACCTTAACCAGAAGTGTTGGCATGGCCCAGATTCAGAAGTGATCCAAACCTTCCATCCCTGGGATGAACATATTTTCCATCCTGAGGCAGGTGGGCTAGTATTGTCTCAGGTCTGGTTTTACTAGACTGTGAGCTCCTCAGTCTTTTCTTGGTAGTACTGGCTGAGGTGAATGATACCCATCCCAGCCAACCTTGTGTGGAGCCAGTCAAACATCACGGTTTTTCTAAATGACTGAACTCAGCTGGCTCCTGGATTTCCTCAGCTCCCCAGACAGCCACCGGTGCCTGCATGATGGCTTCCAGCCAGCTGGCAGCAAACTCACAGGACAGACTCCTGAGATGTGCTAATGATAACAGCTGGATGAAGGCAAAAGCTGTCAAAGAAGTTAAAACTTGGGAAAATACCATGCTATAGAGCTCTAGGGTGTCTGGGGAGTTCCTTTTGTGAGTGGCAAACATAACCTCTCATCAGTGGTATCCAGATTGTGGACCAGACAGGCCATTTGAGCTGTGACTGGTGTCTTGTGGAATAGTAACGGGAAGACCCTTGTGTTGGTGATCGCTGTCCTCGTTGCACTGGTGAGGACAGGTGCAATGGTAAGTAACCACATGGTGGTTACTCTGGCTCAAGGCAATTTGACTCAAGGGAGTGGGGTGCCTGTATTGATTGCTTTGTAGCATTTCATATAGTGAACAGGCAGGCCCCAGGCCTCAGTACTGGTCAACTTACCTGTCACAGGGCAGGCTGGCCCTTAAAGAAGCATCAGCCTCATGTGATCATGTGGCTCAGAACCATTCCTGCAGGGGAATATAAGAGCAGCCTGGGGCTGCGAGGTCAAAGAGATGCTCTCTTCAGTTCCCAAGCAGAGGGACTGAGGATGATGTTACCTGCAGGGCACAGGAGCCTGCCTCAGCTGGGACAGGAGGAAAGATCCTGCAGCAAAGGTGCTGTTCTGGCCAAGGAGGCTGAGGTGGGGGAGGGGGATTATTTTGTTTCCTGGGGGTCTCTAGACCAGTAAACTATCCTCTAAGCCTCAGAGTCTAAGGAGTATTGGATTCTTGTGCATCAGATATGTGAAACAATTGGGGGGCTCAAAAAGGAGAAACCAAGATAAAAGATTGGCCTTGTATCAGAAACTGACTTCTGGCCTAACTCCTCTAAGGTAGCAAGCCCTTGAGTCTGAGGACAACAACTGCTAAAGCTAAACCAACTGTGCTATAACATTAAAGACCAAGACTCATTCCTAAGTCTGAGACATTATCCAGAGCAACATTGACTGCACCCCTGCCTCTAAATCCTTTCCCCCTGCACATCCTGCTTGACTGGCCCATTTGAAAGGATTCAGACCAGCTCTTAAGAAAAAGCCTGAAAACAGAGACTGAAAGGAGTACATCATGGGAAGCCTGAGTATCCCTGATAGGCAGAGTTACGGTTGTCTGGGTGCCATACCTGAGCCTGCCTTTTCCAGGTTTCTAATGTGCTTCCCCAGACCCTAGTTCTTTACAGAGATGTCACAGGGCAAGTTATTGATCCTTCCATTACTGATCTCAGCTGTCAAATGTAATGCACGTTTGTCTGGGAATTATTTCCATATTGATTCCCAGTCATAAATAGTTGCATTTATTTGTAACCTATTTAGTGTCTCTTAAACAACCCTTTCATAGCCTGACATGAATCATCCCAGGCCTTTGCTTGCTCCTAAGTGAAGAGAAGGGTTTTATTTCAGCACTTCCAGCTCTGGCCTCTTGGTAGAAAGTACAGTAGGAAGCTTAGCCTTCGTGACAGCCAGCCTCCCTCTTTCCAGTCATGGCTCACAGCAGATTTGCAGGGCAGGTGGAACAGGTAAGGCCAAGATTCAGCATTGTTTTAAATTGTGGGGAGATCATGGAAGGGAAGAGTGATGGTAAATTAAATGGTCTCAATACGAGGGTAATAGGATGGAAAGTAATGGCCTGTTACATGCAGAAGATCAGACTAGATAATCTAATGGGCTCTTTTGGCTTTAAAACCTATGAATGATATGGGCTGACCTGCCAGCTTTCTGGCAGGCATGTTAACAAGGACTAGACATGGCCTCCATGCCTGTCAAAGCCTAGCAGCAGGTTGTCAGTGCTGCTATCTCTGTGCAAGAAAGCTCCAAGCAAGAACTAGGGAGAGGGGACAAGGAAGCAATTTTCTCTCCAGCAAGCAGTTTATCTGCTGCTTGCAGCCGCTTGCCCATCCGTCCTCCCTGCAAGGGAGAAGCAAAGTCCTGTCAGGCTCAGGAGATCTAAGGAGTGGTGCCGGTTCCTGTCACCATCAATCCATACTTGTGACACAGCCAGGCTTATCGAGTTCAGCAGCAGGTCTCAGATGCCCTGGCAGACTGGAGTAAAGGCAGTGGTCCACCTTTCCAGGGCTGCAGCGTATCCATGAAGACAAATGCAGTTGTACACAAGCTTTAGTTACACCCAGGTGCTCCAGGCTAAAACACAGCTGCTGCACCACTGATGACACTGGCTTCTACAGCTGAAGGTAACTGGCCTTGTGCTCAGCTTGCTGTAGCAAGAGGTTGCTGCATGAGCCACTAGAAGGCAGCATGTCTGGGTGTAAGTAAGCGTAATGAATATTGATGTGCTTCACGGGCTATTCCATTTACCCCTGGCTCACTATCCTGAGATCAGGCTTGAGGTATTTACAAGGCTCCCCGTGAGAGGCTGAGTGACTTGTCCAAGGAGTCTGTGGTAGATCAGTAGTTAAAGCCAGGTCTTCTTCCCAAGTCCTTGGCTATTGCCCTGGCCACGGGTCCATTTTCCTCTTCCTTTTGGGGCAGGGGCAATAGAAAATTCAGGCAACAGACATTAAGGGCCAGATCCAACCCTACCTTTTGAGCAAATGGACTGAGGTACTTGAGTATGATCCTATTCCATCCTGGTTCGGTCCCTGAAGATCCATCCATGCATCCACTTTAACTTTAAAACTAAAGTCACAAAAAGGTGGGGGGTACCCATTCTTGTATTATCAGGTTTTAGTGACTCAAGCAAGTAGAATCAGACTGCATGCAAATGGTTCATAGACAAAGTAGGATCTGGCCCAGTGAGTTCCCTAAAGCTCAAATTTCCTCTTCTCTGTCTCTTTCTTGTTCCCTCTCTGTTTTCTGTCTGCTCCCTGCAGCAGTTGTCAGCGGGATCTTGTCTCTCATCCACTGAGATAGGCTCAGACACACAAGCAGATGCAGTTTGACAAAGTTCAAAGTCAAGTTATATGTGTTCATGTAGCACAAATCCCAGGAGAGATGCTCTCTTATTCTAGAGGATGTAAGTGGGTGAGGCCATTACAGATACAGATCTTCAATTTCTGTGACTGCTTGATCCAGACCGGGACTTAGGGAAGCCCTGAGGCGTGCCAGGCACACAGACTGTGTTAGTGGGTAAGTGAATGGAACAATAGGGTGTACCTGTATCCCATAGCCTCTCTACAGATTCCCCTGTAGAATGGAAGGGGATTTATGGCAGGGCCACAAGCTCAGAAAATTCATCATGATGCTCCATAGTCCTCTCTAGGTTCTTAGTCCTGTGTCCCCCTGAGCCCTGCACCCTGATATTTGCAGTGGTCAAGCTCCTTTCAGGCCTGCAGCAGGACTGATGCCTGGCTTAAGTGGTTTGTGCGCTCGGTTACCCTGCTCTCAGGGTGACTAGTGTAAGCAACAGAGCATTTGTGTTGGTTGGGTTCTATAAGTGTGAGCACATTGCTCAGGGCTATGGTAAAGGTGGTCAATGGGGAAGTGCCCTTGCCCCTGCCCCTGCGGTCGCAAAGCTTTCTCTCATGCGTGGATGAGCTCTATCTGATGCAAGAAGTCGATGGGCCGACAAGAGGTAAAGTGCTGCTCAACCTGGTTCTGGCAACAGGGGACAACCTAACCAGCGACCTAATGATCGAAGGGAAGCTGGGTGACAGTGACCATGTGTCGATCACCTTCACCATCCGCCGTAAAGCTGGCAAGTCAGTCAGCAATATAGAAGTCCTCGACTTCAGGAAAGCTGACTTTGACAAGCTCAGGAGGCTCGTCAGGGAGGCCCTAAAAGGCCACAACCCAAAGGGGAGGGGAGTTCAGGGTGAGTGGTTGCTCCTCAAGAGAACGATCCTGGAAGCGCAAGCAAAGTCTATCCTATCTCAGAGGAAAGGCAGCAAAAGGGCACGGCAGCCCCCTTGGGTTTCCAAGGAACTAGCGGACCTCCTGTGTCTAAAAAGACAGACCGATGTGACGGGGTTTTGAAAGGACAAAAGATAATTGGAGGACTTGGAATTCCCTTTCTTCACCAATCTGGTAATGATTTGGCTCAGGGGTTTTGAAGGGGTAAAAGATGATTGGAGAACTTGGAATTACCTTTTCTTACCAATCAGGCCCCAGAGACTCACCCTCCATGTCCCCTGATTGGCCCCTTGGGTCACCTGGAGGGGGATAAAAGGGGCAGCACGGCTGACTCAGGGAAGAGACCAGTGAGGGACCACAAGTAAGGAGCTTCAAGGAGCTGGCAAGAGCTGAGCAGGCGGGGCAGGACCAATTGCCCTAGAAGAGCCTGAAGGAGTGGGACCTGCAGGCAGCGCTGGGGTCCTCAGCAGCGTGACATATGGCTGACAGGAGAGGCTCCCCACTGGGCTCCAGGATCCCCTACGAGAGGCTGTGGCCAGCAGAAAAGGCTCCCCAGCTCCAGCAAGATCTGAGCAGCGACCTGAGAGGTTCCCAGCTCTGCTTCCAGCTCCTCCAATCAGAGGCCAGGCAGGTTGATGTGAGGCCGGGGCTCCAGGAAGGTCAAGACCCCTAGCAGCTTAAAGTAGTACTAGCACTGGTGGCTGTGTGGCAACATTTCTGTCTACCATGTGGGAGATCCAAGTTCACCCAGCTTTGGTGACTTGGGGTGAGCGAGCTAACAAGGAGAAATTCCTCTTGCAGTGGAAAGGGGCCATTGTGTTTTCCTCCTTTCTCCCCCTCCAGGTACCTAGGCCTTATATTCCTTGTAATTTGACATTTTGTATTTTGTGCCTTTTGTATTTCCAGTAATACCAACCAGGATTGTTTGTTCTGCTGTTTGTAGTTTACATTTTGGTTAACCCTGTCTTTTGTCAACTGGATGAATATGTCTATGATTGTAAGTGTCTAACCTTTGTTGAATCCTACCCCTTCGGGGCATTGTAGTGTCCCCTATACCCCATGGTTTATACTGGTTATGTTCCCAGTATTGTTCCCTCATTAAAAGGTATATGGTTAAGTCCCCACTGGTGGTCTGTCTCTGCTCTATAGGGGGAGGAGAGTCCCTACACCTTCCACAGCGCTTGTGCACCTGCTTTGATCCCTTCAACTGGAGAGGGGGTACCCCTTGGAATACTGCCCGGGTTACACCTACAAAGGATGGAGGACTGGATCCACCTCCAAGGAGGAATACTCTGCACTGGTCCGGACCTGAAGGGAGCAAACCAGGAAAGCCAAGGCTATGACAGAACTCCAGCTAGCTACAAATGTCAAGGACAATAAAAAGTCCTTTTTTAGATATGTGGGGAGCCGGAGGAAAAGCAAGGGCAACATTGGACCCCTGCTAAACCAGATGGAACAACTGACAACCAATGCCCAGGAAAAAGCCAACTTGCTAAATGGGTACTTTGCGTCGGTCTTTCATCAGTCCCATAGGACACCCCTGCCTACTACAGGACAGAGAGGCCCAGGTGAGGGAGATTCCTTACCCTCCATCAATGCTGACCTCATGAAGAAACACCTTGAGAGGCGGGACACCTTCAAGTCAGCCAGCCTGGACAGTCTACACCCCAGGGTACTCAAGGACCTGGCAAGCATCATAACTCAGCCCCTGGCATGGATCTTCGAGAGCTCCTGGTGCTCTGATGAAGTGCCTGAAGATTGGAAGAAGGCCAATGTGGTGCCTATCTTCAAGAAAGGGAGGAAAGTGGATCCAGCAAACTATAGGCCCATCAGCCTGACCTCTATCCCAAGGAAGGTCTTAGAAAAGATTATCAAAGAGGCCATTCTTAACAGACTGGCCGATGGCAACATCCTGAGGGATAGCCAGCACCAGTCTGTTGTGGGTAGGTCTTGCATGACCAATCTTATTTCCTTCTATGACCAGGTGACCTATCACCTGGACAAAGGAGAAGAGATTGATGTCGTATGTCTTGACTTTAAAAAAGCCTTGTATCTGGTATCCCATGATCGCCTCTTAGTAAAACTGGCCACCTGCGGCCTTGGCCACACCACAATCTGCTGGCTGGGGAACTGGCTCCGTGGTAGGACCCAGAGGGTAGTGGTTGACAGAAGTCAATCATCGTGGTGCCCTGTGACCAGAGGAGTCCCCCAGGGCTCTGTCCTTGGGCCTATACTATTTAACATTTTTGTTAATGATGCGGACATTGGTATCAGAAGCGGACTGGCCAAGTTTGCCGATGACACCAAACTCTGGGGTAAAGCGTCCACACCTGAAGACAGGAGGGTGATCCAGGCTGACCATGACAGGCTCAGGAAACGGGCGGATGAGAACCTGATGGTGTTTAACACTGAAAAATGCAAGGTTCTCCACCTTGGGAAGAAAAACCTGCAGCATCCTTATAGGCTTGGCAGTGCTATGCTGGCTAGCACTACAGACGAAAGGGACTTGGAAGTCAAGATTGACCACAAGATGAACATGAGCCTGCAATGTGATACTGCAGCTAGTAAAGTAACCAAAATGCTGGCTTGCATCCACAGATGCTTCTCAAGTAAATCCCAGGACGTTATTCTCCCATTGTACTTGGCCTTGGTGAGGCCGCAGCTGGAGTACTGCATCCTGTTTTGAACTCCACAATTCAAGAAGGATGTGGAGAAGCTTGAGAGAGTGCAGAGAAAAGCCACGCGCATGATCAGAGGTCAAGAAAGCAGACCTTATGAACAGAGGCTGAGGGCTATAGGACTCTTCAGCCTGCAAAAGTGCAGGCTCAGGAGTGATCTGGTGGCCACCTATAAGTTCATCGGGGTGCTCACCAGGATCTGGGGGAACATCTGTTCACCAGAGCGCCCCAAGGGATGACGAGATCAAATGGTCACAAACTCTGCCGTGACCAATTCAGGCTGGACGTAAGGAAGAACTTCTTTACTGTCCGAGCCCCCAAGGTGTGGAATAGACTGCCGCTGGAGGTGGTTCAAGCACCTACTCTGAATGCCTTCAAAAGACATCTGGATGTTTATCTTGCTGGTATCTTATGATCCCTGCTGACTTCCTGTCCCTGGGGCAGAGGACTGGACTCGATGATCTTCGAAGGTCCCTTCCAGCCTTACTGCCTATGAAATCTATGAAATCCATGAAATCCCTGGAGTGGGGTGGAGGGGAGGAGTTGGGACTAACAGTCTTTCCTGAAGGGAGCTGTACCTCAGCTTTGGGCCAGCCCCTGAGAAAGTCCCATCTTCTGCAATGAGTGTTCCCATTATACTAGAGAGGCCAATGGCTTCAGGGAAGCTGATTTGTTGACCATGATCTCCATGCCAGAACATTATATGGCTCAGAAGCACTAAAAGGTATAGGTCAAACCCTTGACTTTAACTCATAAATGGTTGTGCAAGAGGCAAGGTCAGTCCTGAATGACAGCAGCTTTCCCAAGAGTATGTGGTTGATCCAAGAAAATACAGAGCAAAGGGAAAGTGGAAAAGGCCAGCACTCATCCTGACAGAAAGACTCCATGGAAAGGGCTGAGCCCTGTCCCAGATTCTGTACGTACACAGAAAGAAAAGGCCCAGCCAAAGACATCACTTGCCATGGAGGAGTGGCAGTTGGAGCATAGCCCCCTGGCAGGACACGTGGCACCCACTGCCTCAAAGGACAGAGGAAGGGGGAGGGCTGAGATCATTTTGCTTAACTTGCAAGTCTCAGTGTCACAAAATACCAGAGTTCAGGATTTCAGCAGAGACCAGAGAGCTGGGAATTGGACACAGCCACAATGACCCTGCAGAGGGGAAGACCTGAAACAAGGGGGTGTAATTCCCCCTGTTCCAAAGCCTCTAATTTCTCCTGATGGCAGATGAGACCATTACTGCCCACTTGTGCCTTCCCCCCATGCTGACCCAGGCCCAGGCAGGAGGTTGGAGCAGATGGTTTGCTGCTTTGGTCTGTTATGGCAGCCTCCTGTTCCTAGAGAACTAGTCAGGACCAGGGTGTCCTGGACAGGCTGGGCTTCCTCAAGTGAATGGCTCCTGATGACAATCTGTTGGCAGAGCCCAGCCATCCTAGACAGCACAGCATGAGCTGCTCTTTTCTGCCAACTGAGGCTGAGTGCAGTGCCCATCATGATTGAATTTGGCCCATGTCTTCTGGGCCTGTGTCCTTCTCATACAGCCAAGCCTGGAACACACTTCTGCTGCCCTCGGCAAAGCCAGAACTGTGCATTTCCCAGAGACCCAGGAGGCTGTTCCAGGCTTCTGCCAAGCAGAAAGACTGCAGCAGACTGGGATCTCTTGGACCGCCAGCTCAGTGCTTGGGCTAGACATGGACCTGATTCCTTCCATGAGCACGCAAACACTGAAGGCCTGATCTGCATGTCCTGGGAGTAGCCCTGGTGTCATTCCAGGTTTGATTCATCAACTCATGCTATTTCCACCCTTGTGGCCATGCAGCAGGATTGGTGAAAGCTAGCTATTACTTCCTCTGGCTAAGCAGATGCTGAAGGTGCTGTAACCACAGTGCACTCAGCCCTAGAAGAAATCTCACCTCCTTCTAGAGCAGCCCTCTCCTTGGAGCTCCTGGGAGAGAGTACATGCCAAATGTTTTTAGGCTGCTAGATCTCAGGCTTGGGAGAGAGTAGCAGCAGGAAATCTGGGAGGCCCCCTTTCCTTTGCACACACATGAGCAGGCCACCAGGACAAAGCAATCTCTACTGCTCCTTTTATCTCCTAGCACGGCAGTGAAACCAGCTGGATCAGCCATATCCTGCTGGGGGCTGGACAGTTAGATGCAGGCAGCTGTTTGCTCATCCCTGCATGTCTGGTCCAGGGCCCCTACTCATCCCAGTGTCACACAAAACCCTTGCAGAAACTAAAAGTCCTGAATCTCCCACACTCAAAGAATCCAGTTGGCAGAGGAGAGGGAGACAAACCAGGCCCCGGGTATGTGCCCAGGATGTCTCCATCAGCCTGCATGTGTGTGTACATGTGCACTGGGGGTTGAAGTGACAGTGTCACCTCTTTGCCACTCCTCAGTGGCTGTCAGTCAGAGCTTGCTTCTGCAGTCATCTGGAAGTCCTGGGGGTATGTACAAGGGACTTCTAAACCCGTTTGCATTAGTCCTCCTCTACCCGTGGCCAGGCCAAGGGTGCAGAGCATATGCAGCTAAGTCCCAGCACCATAACGGAGGCTTGTAAAACCTTTCTTTGCCTCTTTTGCTTCTCTGTGAAGGGGAAACCCAGAAAGATGGGCATATCCTTCATGCTTTCTATTTTAGAAATCCTGGACATAGCAATGCTGAGTGTGCTGGAGGGCTCTGGGCAGTTTATCAGCTGTGACAGCTTTATTGAAAAAGTGTGAGTGTTGACTTTAACAAGGCTTCCTTCTTCCAAAACATTTGTCACTGAAGTTAAAAGCCAGACATTTAAGCAGTCAGATTGAAACAGTCACAGTCACACTGTTGTTATTCTGGTGGTGGACTAGATCCCACTGTGCAAGATGCTGTACAGCCATTGAACAAAAAAAAGTCCCTGCCCCAAAGCAAGATTGTAATTGGGAAGTCCTGTGCCTTCAATGACAGTGGTGCACAGGGAGCGACAGCAGCAGCAACTATTTTTGCACCCCACACAAGTCAGTGGCTAGGGCCAGTGCCCCAGTCACCCACAACCAGCCACCCCCTTAGTTACACTACTGCCCTTGAGCTTCCAGCCCACATACAGGTCAAGAGGCACAGGGAAACAATGGGACAATACTGAGCATAAAAGCAGTGCTCTCAGCATAGCAGCTGCTTAATTGTTGTCACAGTTAACATTTTGTATTTATTAAAAGCACTACCCTCCCCCCACCCTGTAAAATAAAGGATTTTGCAGGGAAGGGAGAAAAAGGCCAAACCAAACCAGGTTTTCCAGCCAATCTCCCCCCCTCCCTCCCTCCCTCAGAGTCAAATAAGTTCAGATCTCCTCCTCCCCTTGCAGATATTGAGTACATCTACCAAAGATGCTTTACTGCATATTAGACTAAGCTAATGCACAGTAAAGCATCACCATCTACATATGCATGGCAATGACTGGGCAGTAGTCTAATGTGCTGTTTGCTAATACCAACACATACAGGTACTAGAAAAATGGCACATTAACTAATGCACAGTAGTGCACATATAGACACTGACTCAGGCACAAACTGCCCCTGGTCAGCCACACCGGAAGCAGGTCAGCCTCCTGCTTGGTGCAGAGGCACTTAGCTGGCAGTTTTTGCAGCCATGTGGCAGGGACAGCTCATTGGCTGTCCCAAGCTGGCTCCAGACCCCTGACCTGACCTCCAGGGCCCATGCCAGCTTCTGCCTGCCCCCTGGTCACTGTGCCTCACCAGTGCAGACATGTATCAGGTGCTGTAGCCCTGAAGACCCTGGCTCTGCCTCCCAGGATCCATGCCAGCAGCTGCCTGCCCCATGGGCTCCGTTCCCCATCACTTCAGGAATGTGTTGGGCCCTGCAGCCCCACAAACCTTGGCTCTGCCCTCCAGGACCCAATGTGGGCACAATCTGCTTCCCAGGCACCATACTCCATGCCAGCGCACATACCAGTTGACACTGGCACCTGGAACCCCAACCTGACTGCCCCCCACCCAAGGCCCCTGGCAGCAGTTGCCGTGTCAGCTTCCCTGATGATGGAAACAGTGGCCTGGGGACCAAACTGGTCCATGCAAGAGACCACAGACCTTACTGCAACCTGGGGAGATGCAGAAGCCCAGCAGCAGTTTGGCCAGGCCAATGCACACATATACACGGCCATAGTGGAGAGCTTGCAGAAGCGCAGTCGCCAGTGCCCCAGCCAGCAGTGCCGCATCAAGGTCAAGGCCCTGTGGGTACAGTGGATCCACATCAGAGATCACAACCATTGGTCCAGGGATGCCCACAGGTCCATGCACTTCATGCGGCAGCTGGACCGCATCCTGAGCCTGAGGCACCCTGGCGAGGCCTGCCATGTATTTTCAAGCATGGGCAGGCTGCCAGAGCCTGCACCACAGCCCAGCAACGAGGAGGACTCAGTGGAAGAGGGTCCCGTAGGGCACCAGCCCCAGGTCCTGTCCTGCTCCCCACCATTGGCATCATAGATTTCATAGATGTTAGGACTGGAAGCAACCTCATGAGATAATTGGGTCCAGCCCCCTGCCCAAAGGGCAGGAAGTAAGCTGGGGTCAGATGACCCCAGCAAAATAATCATCCAAACGCTTCTTGAACGTATCCAGAGTAGGTGCTTGCACCTCCAGAGTCTACTGGAGACTCAGACAGTAAAGATTTTCCTTATGTCCAATGTAAAATGGTCTTCCAGCAGTTTGTGATGGTTGGACCTTGTCTTCCCCTGGGGTGCCCTGGTGAACAGATGTTCTCCCAGATCCTGATGCACACCCCTGATATACTTATAGGCTGTCATCAAGTCCCCCCTGAGCCTATGCTTTTCCAAGCTGAAGAATCTCATGCCTCTCAGCCTTTCTTCATAAGCCTTGTTCTCTTGACCTCTGATCATGTGTGTGGCTCTCCTCTGGACTCTCTCAAGCCTCTCCAAGTCCTTCCTAAAGTGTAGAGCCCAGAACTGGATGCAGTACTCCAGCTGTGGCTCCAGTACTCACCAAAGCCAAATAAGGAGGGAGGATGACATGCTGGGTCTTGCTTGAGATGCATCGGTAGATGCAAGCCAGGGTTTTATTTGCTTTGCTGGCTCTGGCATTGCATTGGTGGCTCATATTCATCTTGTGGACAATCGTTTGCTTTGGTATTTCACTGGGCCAAGGGGAGAATCATGCCAGGTAGGGTACAGAATGGGCATGGTAGGAACAACAGCCTTCCTACTACTGTCGTAGAACTGGTGCGTGATCAATTAAAAAAATTAGATATATATAAATTAGAAGGACCGGATAAACTTCATCTGAGAGTGCTGAAGGAGCTGGCTAAAGTCATCGTGGAACCCCTGGTGAAACTCTTCCAAAACTTGTGGCACTCCAGAGAGGTCCCTGGGGACTGGAAGGGGGCCAAGGTTGTGCTCATCTTTAAGAAGGAGAGGAGAGAGGACCCAGGTAACTATAGGCCAATCAGCCTAACTTTTATCCCAGGGAAAATCTTGGGAAAATTCATCAAGGAGTCTATGTGTGATAGGCTTGCAGCAGGTAGGATTCTGAACAACAGTCAGCATGGCTTCATCACAGGCAGATCTTGTCTTACCAACCTCATCTCTTTTTACGATCAGGTAACACGCCACCTGGATAAGAGAGAGGAGGTTGACTTTGTATACCTTGACTTCCAAAAGGCCTTTGTTCTGGTATCCCACAATGTTCTCACAAGAAAATTGGAGGCTTGTGGGCTTAACTGTGCAACAGTTAGGTGTGTAGGAAGCTGGCTGTGGGGTAGGACCCAAAGAGTTCTAATGAATGGATCTGTGTCGTCCTGGGGAGAAGTGGCCAGTGATGTCCCTCAAGGGTCAGTGCTTGGTCCAGTGCTTTTCAACATTTTTATCAATGATTTTGATGTGGGGGTGAAGAGCTCACTGGCCAAGTTTGTGGACGACACCAAGTTATGGGGAAGCGTGATCACACTTGAGATAGGCTGCAGATACAGATGGACCTAGACAGGTTGGCAAGTTGAGTGAATGGGAACCAAATATAGTTCAATATTGTAAAGTGCTCCACCTGGGGACAAACAATCCCCTACACACCTACTGATAAGCAACAGCTCCTGTTGAGGAGCCAAACTGATAAGCACCATGAATGAAAGCAACCTAAGGGTAATAATAGACCATAGTATGAATATGAGCCATCGGTGTGACACTGTAGCCAACAGGGCAAATAATATTCTGGCATGCATCAATCGATTAATATCCAGCAAAACCAAGGAAATGATTCTTCCGCTTTACTTAGCATTGGTGAGAGCACAGCTGGAGTACTGTGTCCAATTCTGGGCACCACACTTTAACAAGGACATGGAAAAGCTGGAGAGAGTACAAAGAAGAGCAACCCGTATGATCAGAGATTTGCATGGTAAGCCATACGAGGAAAGGCTGAGGGACCTGGGACTCTTCAGCCTAAAAAAAAGAAAGCTGAAAGGGGACTTGGTAGAAGCTTACCACTACATCAGAGGAATACATCAAGCGCTCGGCAAACAACTGTTCACCAGAGCACCTTTGGGGAAAACCAGGAGTAATGTGCACAAACTCCTGGAAGACCATTTCAGGCTCAACATTAGGAAAAACTTCTTCACAGTTGGCGTGTCCAGACTGTGGAATAAGCTCCCTCCAGAGGTGGTGCAATCACCTACCCTGGAAAACTTCAAGAAGAGACTGGATGGTCACCTTGCTGGGGTCACTTGACCCCTAGTTGTCTTTCCTGCCTAGTGCAGGGTGGCCGGACCCAATGATCTTCTGAGGACCCTTCTAGCTACTTACAGTCTATGAATCTATGACCCCCAAGTCTCTTTTGATCATAGAGCTAGTGAGTGTAGTACTGCCGAGGCTATAGGTATGATGTGGGTTCTTTCTCCTGAGGTGGAGCACCTTGCATTTCTTTATGTTGAAAGTCATCAGGTTTTCACCTGCCCACTTTGCAAGCCTGTCCAAATTGGCCTGAATCCCCAGCCTACCCTCCAGAACGACTGCGCTTCCCCATAATTTGGTGTAACCTGCAAATTTAGGCAGTCTGCTTCTAACACCTGAATCCAGGTCATTTATGAATATGTTAAAGAGTACGTGTCCAGGTACTGAACCCTGAGGGACGCCACTGGTCACCATGCACCATATTGACTCAGTTCCATTGACTGTCACTCTCTGGGTTCAAACACAAAGCCAGTTCCCCAGCCATCAGACGATAAGGTTGTTGAGGCCACAGTTCCCAAATTTTGTCATGAGGACATCGTGGGAGACCAAATCAAAGGCTTTTTTGAAATCCAAGTAAATGAAATCAGCCTGTCCTCCCCTGTCCAGGTGACATGTCACCTGGTCATAGAAGGAGATGAGGCTGGTCAGGCACGACATACTCATAGTGAAGCCATGTTGACTGTCTCTCAGGATGATGCCTTCTGTTAGCCTATTGTTGATGGATTCTTTAATAATTTTTTCCATGATCTTTCCAGGTATTGAGGTCAAACTGATTGACCTGTAGTGCCCTGGATCTTCCTTCCTTCCTTCCTTGAAGATAGGCATCACATTGGCCCTCTTCCAATCTTCAGGAACCTCTCCCAAGTACCATGAGTTCTCAAATATCCTTGCCATTGGTTGTACTATGATGTCAGCCAACTCTTTTAGCACTCTTGGGTGCATTTCATCAGGGCCTGATGACTTATGGGTATCCAGCCTCTCAAGGTATTCCCTCACAAGGTCTTCGCCAAATGAGGGCATGTGGTCACCTGTACCCTCGTAATTCTGGGCCCTGTCAGGCAGGCCGATTCCATTGGGCTGGTGAAAAACTGACGCAAAGTAATCATTAAGGAGATTAGCATTTTCCTAGGTGTCGGATGTCAGCTGACCTATTTGGTTCAGCAGGAGTCCAACATTGCCCTTATTTCTCCTTCAACTCCCCACATATCCAAAGAAGGACTTCTTATTGTCCTTGATTCCTGTAGCCAGTTTGAGCTTGGTTTCGGCCTTCACTTTTCTGGTCCGCTCCCTACGGGTGCGGGGCAGTGATCCACAGTCCTCCTTTCAGCTGTGGGAGGCAGCTGAGAGGAGCCAAGAAGACTCATGCCCCCCCAGCTCCTCCTTGGCCCAGCCCCCCAGGGAGCCACGTGACCGGAGCTGCCTGAACAGAGCACACAAACAGGCGGACTCTGGGCCCGGTGTGTGAGTTAGTGCAGGAGTTTGTGCAGGAAAGTGAGCAGGAGGGACATGAGGCTCTCGGCGGTGAGCCTGGAGAAGGGTCTGCAGGGCAGTAGCTCAGACTACTACCTGTGCAATGGTGATGCCCTGCACCCCAAAGATTGCCCCCTGCAGCTGGAGCCCCTTCTCTGGTACCATGGAGGCCTCTACCCAAATGGAGCCCCTGGCTCTCAGCTATGGGGGCTGCCTGGCATGAATTCAGGCATCTGGGATCAGGAGCAAGGACACCTCCCCTTGTGAGGTGTGCTCCACATTAGAGCCCCTGGAGCGCCAGACAGGGGAGCTCCAGGCTGCAGTGCAGAGGCTGTGTGCCATCAGGGATAGCAAGGAGGAGATTGAGGCCTACTGCCAGGCTCTTTGCCTGAAGAACAAGGAGGGAAGAGCAAGGAAGACCAGCAGGGTGAGGGCATGCAAAAGGAGCCCCTGTGAAGTCCAGCCGGAGGTTGTCTCCAGCCCCAAGGCATCCTGCACCAGGGTCACCTCCCCGCTGGAGCTTTACAACAGATACAAACCCCTCACAACGTCAGCAGAGTCACCGGCTCCAGCACTTGAGGAAGGAAGGCGACCACCAACCGCACCTAAGAAGAGACATAGAGCGGTCATTGTGGGAGACTCCCTCTTGGGGGGGACAGAGGGACTCCTCTGCCGCCCTGACCTTTTAACCCATGAGGTTTTCTGTCTCCTGGGGATCCGGGACATAGCTGAGAGGATCCTTAAACTTGTCCAACCCTGCAAACACTACCCTATGTTCCTCATCAATGTGGACACAAACCACATGTCTCAGAGCAATCCCAGTTGGGTCATGAATGACTACAGGGCTCTGGGCTCAGAGGGTTGGGGGCACAGGTGGTTTTCTCCTCGATCCTCCTGGTTACGGGCGCAGGAGGGAGATGTATTGATGAAGTAAACAGAAGACAGAGGCATTGGTTGCACCATGAAGGCTTCGGCTTCTTCAAACACAGTCCTCACCTCAGAGACAGAGGCAGTGGTCTGTTGGGAAGAGACGGCCAGCACCTCATCCCAACCGGAAAGAAACTTTTTCGACCGGATTGGCTGACCTACTTGATAGAGCTTTAAACTAAGCTCTCCAGGGGACAGGCAGGCAACCATTGGAGCAAGCCCAGGAAGTAACAAACACATAACCAGCAGGTCAGAAAATACAATTGAACTTACTTTGACCCCAGCCCAAGCACAGGACTCTCCTAAATGCACAAAGAAGCCTAGGGCTTCTGGTAGCAGGCTTAGCTGCTTGTACACAAATGCCAGGAGCATGGGGAACAAACAGGAGGAACTGACCCTTCTGCCAAGCAATAACAAATACGATCTCATAAGGACAGAGACCTGGTGGGACTCCACCTATGACTGGATGATAGGTATAGATGGTTATACCTTGTACAGGAAGGACCGTGTTGGGAGGAAGGGCGGGGATGTAGCTCTCTATGTCAAGAAGCAGTACACTTCCCTACAAGCTGACATTGGCACCCAAGGAGGGTGACTCGAAACCCTCTGGCTTAGAATACGAGGAGAACGTGGTGAAGGGAATATTACTGTGGGGGTCTATTACAGACCTCCTAACCAGGAGGAAGAGCTCAACCACAAATTTTCTAGGGAACTAACAGAGGTGTATGGTTGTCACTGGTGATTTCAGCCACCCTGACATCTCATGGGAAGAGCACTCAGCTAAATCTGATCGGTTGCATAGCTTCCTCACCAGCATTGACAAGCTCTGTCTGACTCAAGAAGTCCACGGGCTGACAAGGGGCGAGCGTTGCTAGATCTGGTTCTGGCCAAAGGGAATGATCTAGTGAGTGACCTAAGGATTGAAGGGAGCTTGGTGACAGTGATTACAAGTTGATCACTTTCTGTATCCATTGCAAAGCTAGCAAATCAGTCAGCAGTACTGATATCCTCGACTTTAGGAAAGCTGGCTTTCATAAACTCAGGAGGTTGGTTGTCGAGGCCTTGAAAGATCATGATCTGACAGGGAAGGGAGTCCAAGATGAGTGGTCGCTCCTTAAAGATGTGATCCTAAAACCACAAGGGAAGTTCATTCTGACCCATAGGAAAGGTAGGAAAAGGGATGGGAGACCCCCTTGGCTCAATAGGGAACTCATGGACCTCCCGAATCTTAAGAGAAGCCTATAAAGGTTGGAAGATAGGAAATACCTGGGCTGCATACCTGGAGCCAGGGGCGCCACACACAGGCTTGGACCCGCCCCTTACTGCCCTGGCTGGCTGAGCTCCTTTCTTCCCCACTGGAGTTTCCCCCTGCAACATGCAGGGAGGCAGGAGGGAGTTCAGGACTTTACTGGGTGGCCCCCAAGCTCCCAACTAGGCAGCCAGGGACCTGTCATGTGCAGAGAAACTTGTCAATGGCACCAGCAATCTCCTCCTTGGGCACTGGGGTCAGGGATTCATAGCATAGGCAGAGATACCCCTCCAGGCAGCAGTGCACATTGTAGGGAAGCATGGGCTTGCCTGTGATGCCGTCGAAACTCAGGGCCCTGTGCCATGTTCTCAGCCGTGCCCAAGGCATCATGGTGATCAGCAGCAGCATGGCATAGTGGGTGGGGCACCCCTCGGTGCATTCAAAACAGCTCATCATGGCATGCCCGGGTGACTCTGACCAGGGGAACCCTTGGAGCGGAGGCTGCTTCAGGCCAGGGAAGCATGTGGCCAGGGAACAAGGCATGGGGCAGCCTTTTAAATAGTGCCCTAGCACCTGGACAGCTGCATTCAGAGCTTGCAGCTCCCCCCCTGGCTGCTGCAGAGAGACAGAGAAGGGCAGGAGCAACCCTGGACCTGACTACTCCTATCGGGCACCAATCTGCACCTGACAGACTGGCTGCAGCTTTCTTCACAGCTAACCTAGGATCACTGTCTCTTCAAGCAGTGAGGAAGGCTGCAGCCAGAACTGCTTTCCTCAGCACATGGCTCTGTACCCACCCAGGCACTGGAGGTCTGAAATGCAGGCCCAGCGTGATCACATATAAAGGTCATATACTCTCTGGTTACCACCACTTTAACCAGTAGAGTTGATCTGGGATTGACTCTTATGGGGAGTTTGCCCTTCACCATCACAACTGGAGAAAAGCTTGCATGGGCAGGTAGGTTTGGCGTTCTGTTGTGAAGGCCACAAGGCTGGGGCTAATGCTCATCTCCATTAGCAGGGACCTCCCAACCTCCCCTCACCTCTTTCCAAGGAAAACCCTGTGGAAATTGTGGGGGCCGAGGGGGGATCGAGGACCGGGAATCCTCGGGAATGCTAGCTGGGGTTGCGGCTGCGATCCCGTGACGGGCAGATGGGTACTCTCTATCACCGGAGTGGAATTAGGCACAGACAAGACACGTATCAATTAGAAAAACAGAGATGGCTTTACTTACACTGTAGAGTCGTATACAGCGCAGGCAAGAAGTGACTTCACACTTCAATCGTAGTTGCAACAATTCTACTCTCTAATCGCTAATCGAGGAGCTCTTGTAGACCGGGTAGCTCGGGTCTAACTCGGGCATGCAACACGGAGGATACGTCGTAAGGCTTCGATGACGGGGAGTCGTTGGCAGGTGATCAAGCTGCCAGAGTTCCACTCCAGGGGGAATCGCGGAGTTCTCCAACTAGGGCGGAAACGCCCCTAACCTTTTATACGGCTAGCAAGCCAATTGCCAGCCGACACATGGGAATAATTTAACATCGGCCAATCGTATTATGCAAATCTGCATTTCCTCGGCGGGAACTCTATCCACGCCGGAACTCTTCACCATGCCGAGACTTCCCCTGCCTTACTGTGCTTTGTGCTAGAAAGTTCCACTGTGTCAAGGCACTAATTCAAATCAGCTCTGACAGAAATCACTATGCATGCATTTTGTAACCCTTGCAGACAGGAAGTGTGCTTGGCTTGTCAGTTCAGAAACAAGAAGGCAGTTTCCAGTAGGTCAGCAGAGCTAATGGAAAGTTCGAAAAGAAGATGGTTGGGGCACCAACATATCTGACTAACTACCCCAACACAACCTAGATCAACCACTCGGATTGTAGACAGTTTTATTTATAAAATAGCTGCAAATATTGTACATTTCCTCCAGAGGACATTCAGCTGCCCTTCCTGCATCTCTGGTCCTTGTGTCCTTCACCCCCACTGAAGGTTGGCTGGGATTGGCCAGCCTCTAGGAGGCGGGGCCTGAAGGGATGGGGGAAGGTCTTGTATTGGAGGCCAGCCAGGCGGGTACTGAAACATAGATGGTTTCTCAGGCAGAGGGCTGGCAGGGAGGGAAGAAAAAACAAGTATTAGATTCAGTTTCAGTTGTGCAGCACCACAGCGATATTCTCTGGTTATGATAACCACCCCTTTCTCAGCAGTTTTTCAGTGTTCACTTCCCCCACCCCAAGCATTTCTCTGGCCAAGCGAGAGGCCACAGCTCATCCCTGTACAAAGGCTTCTGGGAAAGTGGGTACAAGTCTCATTAGACCAAAGCCTGCAACTCTTAGAAGGCCGGGGGAGAGGTGGGGGCGTCAGGTCATCACAGGGAACAGTTTGTTGGGGAACAGAAAAACTAGGAGAGAGTAGGTGCTGGAACACTTCACAACTAAAGCGAGAAGGCAGTGTTTATCTCTGACCACTCACTGGCCTCGGCTCACAAACCTTTGTATGATGGAGTTTTGACAAAACACGATGTTTCCAAAATTTCTTTTGGGCCAGCTGTAATTCTGAGCTAGGCAGACACTGCCCAAAGGGCTGGATATAAAGGAGCTCCCAAGATGCCTGTGAAAGTACCTAATCATGTTATTAGGGAAGGAAGCTCTAGCTGCCTGGGGACACTGCCTCCTTGTCTAAACACCGCAGAACTTTTAATCATGGTCTGTGGTATGGATCAGTGAAGGTCCCCAAGCTCAGTGCATGTGAGTAAAGAATCACAAAAGCTTCCTAATAGGACATACCCTTTACTCCTCTCCCCCAGAGATCTACATGGCACTGGTAGCTCAGCCACCATGCCACACAACCATGACGCTGCCCCATGGAACACAGAGTCTCCTTCCAGTTCAAGTGTGTATAATTTCCCAAAAATGTGCTCGGGAGTGAGAGTGTCTGGCATGTTTGTGGTGCTGGGAGATAGGAGCTATCACTGAGGCACCAAACATTTGCCTAACAGGACAAAGATTTGCTCAGTTAACACTGGGCAGCTCCTTAGCCAGAACTCAAAGTGAAGTGCCCTCTCACTCTAGAGAGGATAATCAATCAGTTTGTACATCAGGGGCCAAATTGATCCAGTGTATTGCTTTGCTCCAGAGGAGTAAAGCTTGGCCACCTAAGTCATAAATTCATGGGCAACCAGCCGCTTCTCAATTAATTTCCCATCCTAGGAGCAAGAAACATTTGCTCTTCCATACAAGCCCTAACAGCAGCCTTGTGCTGCTTCTTGGAGACCTCTATGTCTGACCCTCATGTATCTCTTTAATTGTTAAGCCAGGGCAGACCCAATCAAGCTTTACGTAATGGGATTTATCCAGCAAATCAGCACTACCTCCACTCGTCCAGAGCCCAGATGATGTGCTAAGAGCAGTTATTAATGTTCAGAGCTCTGCTATGCATGCTATCAGAGTGGACTGATCATTTGGCCTAACATTCACATTCCCTGGGTGATTTTTCTGGACTTTGCATGACATTGCTGGGAAGTGCTATGTGGACGGTTTTGGCTTGTGTGGGAATGTTGCTTCCATCATATTCAGGACTTGCCTACATTAGAAAGCTGAAGCTGGTAAGGACATAGTTGTAGAATGCTGACTGATATACCTTATTCCTGTACTGGGAGGAGGAAAGAGAGACTGCAGCATAAGATATCTTTGTACCACAATATAACTGGCTCCACATCAACTGATAGCAACACTGGTGCAATCCCTAAAAGAAAACTCAAAAAACTACCCTGCTCCCCTGACACAATACTACCAACCCAAGTGTGTATACCAGGCCTGATGATCATTCTCAGATTTCCTTCTATCACTGCCTCTTTCCAAAGAAAGACACAACCCACCAGGCCCAGGCAATGAGGGTTAGACTTTTCCAATCAGCCCATCCCTTTAAATCTAGGTTAGAAGGGACTGGATGGCTGTGTAGGTGTATGTTAGACAAGCTGGTGGAACTTTATCCATTTCTCACAGGATGGAAGGCCATGTGAAAGTAACTCAGCTGAGAGGACCTGGAGCGGCTGGGGCAGAGCTGCAGACACAAACACTTCAGGTTATGGCCTGAGACACGTTATAAGTGGAGGCTAGAGCTACCTGTATCATGCCTGTGTCAGTGGAGGCAAAAGTACTCAGCTTGCAAAACCTTTTCCATCACTGCTTGAGCTGCTCCTACCTCTAGCTACATTCACAACAGTCAGAGATGGGAGCAGCCCCACTGGATCTCCTGATGTCATCTCTGCTGGTAGAGATGGCTCCTGACAGTACCTTCTCTACCACTTTGTGTCATCTAAAAGGCTTCACAGAAGCAACTGGCTAGGTGAGACAGACATGTGGGCAGGGCTATCATTCAAGCTTACATACCCACGAAAGCACTCCTTGATCCTTCCGTAGAATATCACAGAGCCAAGTGAAAGGATAGATGGAGGAAAATGACTGCTCATCCAATACCACAAAACAGTTCTGAGTACAAACCACAGCTGAACAGACCCCTACCATGCTTGGGAGCGCCTCTAAAGAATAGTCCCCAGCACACAGTGTAGAGCAGCAGCTTCTTGCCAGGCAAAGCAGAATGCACAGATGTCTCAGCCAGCAGATCTCAGGGGCTGCAGGGTGTTTTGAGGCTATTTTAGTATTGATGAACTAAGCTGGTGAGGACAACCAAAGGTGCGGTTTGGCTCCTGGGAAGCAGATATACCAGCAGAGCTTCCACGGACTGAGGTGGGGTAAGAACTCAGACACCTGGCACTCCCAGCCCCCTTCCTGTCTGTGAGGATTGACAAGGCAGAATTAGTGACGATTCCACAGAGTCTGGCAAAGCTCTGAAAGGATCCCTGAACAGGGCAAATGTAATGGAGTAGATGCTCTGCATGGGTATCAAGGTTATCAACTGTAACCGTAGTCTGCTGCAGGGCTAAGAGCAGCTGAGCTGATGGGCGGAATAAATGGGAAACAGCAAGTCTAGCGATACTCCAGAAGGAAGATTGAGCCCAGATCAACGCAGGAAGAACAGAAGTGTAGAGATGAGAACAAAAGAGAGATTTGGCGCCTGACCAAGTGTCATCCAATTAAGCCTGCGGCACAGTCAGGTGAGCATAAAGACAGCCAGCACCATCAGGCTTTCAGAAAGCCACTGGGAGGAGCTGATCCCCCTCCCTTGCTAGCACACCAAAAGGCAGGCATTGGCAGAGCTGTGCAAACAGGATAGGCAGAGGGTGGGGAAGCTGTCCTGGAGATGGGGTAACTGGGCAGTCCCTGACCGAGTGTTAATGACACTGAGCACTTCCTTGGCATTCTCCACTGAGACACCTCCAAGCACCTTCCCCCAAGGAGAGAAATTTCACTTTCTCTGCTTCAGAAAGGGAAACTGAGGCACAAAGAAAGCAAGGCTCAGATTTTCAGTCAGGCATGCAGAGACAAGTTTCTACCCTCTTCTGATGTATGCAAGCAGGTATGATGCACACATTAAGTGTGCATTCACAGCTCTGAAGCCTGCGACTTGCAAAGACTCTAAGTCAGTAGCTGTGCCTCCTGACTGCATCCCCAGGGTCTGTCAGGACTGGGGGAGGCAAGAAAGCAGAAGAGCCTTGTTCACTCTTCTCAGAAGAATGGCTCCTAGCTGCACATACCTGTTACTCTGAGCCAACCTCAGCCTCTTTGCTCTCTTCTCTAGCCACTCTTCGACTGTACCAACTGGGACATCTGCTCCTTCCTGCCGCTGCTCCTTTGATCTCCGCTCCTCTGAAGGGAGAGAAGGCAAAAGGGGATCCATCAGAGCCAGCACTACAATCCTTTCACTACATTTAACCCACTGCTCAATATCCTGCAGCTATTTCCTTGCAGTCAATAGTTTTTCCAATGCAATTTGGCCCATGGCAGGCCCTCCTCCTCCACTGCACACCTGCCATTGGACGCTTGACTTCCCCAGGGCCAGGGCCAGGAGCACAAGCCAATTCTGATTACCTGCACAGCAAGCAGAGGAGCGGGTCAGGCACTTACTGAGGCAGCCTGGCCCCGTCCCCACTCTGGGATATTGGCTTTGACCTCTCCTGCAGCATTTACTGTCTGCTGGCCCAAGGCCTAAAATAGCTTCCAGAGAACCGTGCCTCTGCCTGGCAGGGAAGTAACCAGCCACCTCTGCTCCAGCTAGCTGGTTATGAAGGGGGAGTTTCTACACATCAATGTGGAGCTGGCACAGTGCACAAGTTTCAGAGGGCACCTGTGTGCACGTGTGACAAGGAGAGCCCGGGCTTTGGGGAAGCCTAACGAGGACACTACCAGAGTTTGTTCTCAGGGTGTTTCCTGCTCAATGCTTTCCTATCCCAACTGCTTACAGGACAGAGACTTGCCTGACCAGTGGTTAGTCCAGGCTAACATCCTATCTGGATATTTCAGTGCCAACCCAGCAGGGCCAGGAGTGGTGAAACTAAACTGGAGCTTCCATTTTGCATAGCCAAAGGGGAGATGGTAACTATTTCCCCTTCTTGCACACTATGAACGACTCGTGCCCCCAGTGGCTGGGGCGGGGGGACATGGCAGCAGAAGCGTGGCAGTGGGAGCTGGGGAGTTCCCACAGCCTGTCGGTGGCCGGTGTGGAGGTGAGTGCCAACCAAGGGTCAGCGACCACCTGCAGCTGCCACTGGCAGCATCAGAAGTGGCCAGCAGGGATTGTGGACCGCCCGCAGATGACACTGGCACTGCCAGCATTGGGGTGGCAAGCGGCGACTGCTTGCCTTTTTGTAGTGGTTACACCACCATGTGCAGGGGGTGCACATGCACCCATGTGCACCCCCTACACGTCGCCCCTGTTGCACACCTTTAATCCCAGAGCTACCAAGTGCCAGTTCAGCCCCTGACTGAAGATGCAGCAACCACAGGTCTGCTCTAAATTAGTCAGGTAACAGGCCTCCCAAATCACCATGGTGCAATGGCATCCAGGCACACACACTTCCTGCAGCCTGTCCCCTAGGTAGCAACTGCGACCCTCTGACAGCCAAAGAATTTTCAGTTGTCCCAGTCAGAGTAGCTCTCTGGTCCCTGTGTACCCAGATGAGGCCATGGCAGAGGCCAGGATGTAACTAATACCACAGTCACATGCCGCCCCAGGAGCATATCAGGCACAGTCAGCAAACAAGACATTCAGAGCTATGTAAGTCCACAGTCCATTTCCTTTAGAAGGAAATGCAACTACTTAAAAAACTGTATGATATTAACAAAGGAACCTCCTGCCTCCCCTGGAATATTCAAATCCTTGGGGCCTGGTCACTTCTGAACAACCTTCCCTCCCCTACCCTACACCATCCAGAAATCATTCGCCCAGGGATCACCCTTCCAGGGACAGCTGCCCTGAACCACCTTCTGCGAGGAGCCTGCTCAGCACCCAAAACATCACACGTCACACTCTTAAGGAAAATATTATACATTTCCAGACAGAGTGTAAAATTAATATCATTCAGGCAGAATGAAGGATTGCTCCATCCTAACTGTGGCAACCAATTATTCATCTGCCTGTTGAATATTAATGAGGACAGCAGAAACATGCTACACAATGAGCATCAGAAGATGGATAATTTGTCTTCTGGCCTTTTCACCTGGTGCTGCTGGGAGACGCTGGCAGTGTATTTGCTGCCTCCACCACAGAGGCCTGGTTCAATCCCAATGCATATGCGCTGCTTGGGAATCCAGAGCCAAGGACCTTCACTGCATGAAAGGCAGCTCAGCAAGTCTCCTGTCCTCCTTGGATTCTCAGTTTTGAAAACCACCCAGCACTGGTCCCAAACTGGAAGGGACATGCAGAGGGTGGCTAGGCTAACAGAAAGGGCACTGGAGTGGAACTTAGGAGAGCTAGGTACAATTCCCAATTCAGCTACAGCCACAAAGGAGGTCTATGGGCAAGTTGCTTAATCTCAGTTTACCTCAGTTTCCCCCCTCTGTAGGCTGAGTATTGATTCTCTGACCTTGTAGTGAGACTGGGAGGGTCAATCTACCAGTGACTGCAAGGTACTTAGACAGGACAGTGAGGACAGCCACACAAACACCTAGACACAGACTCGGTTGGGGCTTCCCTTTTACCCCACCCCATCAGTAGGGCAATGCCAGGCAGGAGAGTGCCCTACACTCAGGCTGTTCAATATTTAGCCATGAGGTAGCACTAATGAAGCAAACCAGGCTTAACTGTCTGAATAACACACTGTAGCTCCTCTGAGATTTGGGGGGGGGGGAGGGGGGGGGAGGAGGAGGAGAGGATATGGAAGCAGTGGGCAGAACCTCACAAACCTTGGGGGTCACACCCTGCTCTCCATAATCCCCTTGTGACCCCAGGGGCACTGGAAACAACTATCATTTTTACACCAATTTAAATAAACCCACTAACAAACCAGCAGTCCCTCTTACTCAGCTCTCCTTTGTAACTCCCACTCCCATTTGTGCCACTCAGAGATTATCCAGGATACCAAGGGATTCAAGATGCTCCTGAGAATTTGGATGGATTTTTCCAGATCTCCATTTTTATTCTGAGAGCAAACTTCCTAGCCCTTCTTTCTCAATAAGTGAGCACACTGCCAGACTGCAGAAACAGCCAGACAGGTGTGACTGCCATCCTCATTCTTCTCACTGGGGTGTTTGCTTCAAAGCCTAATTACAGCCAATTAAAGACTGGCTGTAGTCAGAAAAGAGCCCCTCTAATGACATTGGAGTGGGAATCTAGATTTACCTTCTGTCTTCCCAAATGACTTCCAAAGAAAGTTTGGTCCTTAAAAAAAAAAAAAAGAGAGAGAGAGAGAGAGTTTTAAACATATCAAGCACCAGGCTTGCGAACCCGCATGCCCAAAAGAGAGAGCTAGGCTGAGGTCTTTTGGAATCTTGTATCTTCACATGTTACAAAGAAATATGGGCCAGAACCAACCTCCCAGGCAAGTCTGGGTCCAGGTCTGAACTCTGCTGTTAAGAATCCCTCTCTGAGCAGAAAGACTTTCCCATCAGAACCTGTCCTGCATACTGCAGATGAAGCATAAGGTTGGAAGCAAATCCAGGCAGCATTCAGTGAACCTGCTGCATTCCTACCTAAAGAGGAATGGATGATGACTTACTCTCATCATGGCAGTATTAGCTGTCTGGGTTTAATGAGAGGGACTGGGTTGTGTCGATACTATAAGCAAACTGACTCAGAGCAGCAAGGAACCAGTAAGTTTGAGCAAGAAGATGCCAATTTTACAGTGACTTTTCCTGAAAAGACCATATTTAAGATGACAATTTAAGTGTCTTGCTGATGATGAATGATGCAGCAGGTCCAGCCAGCTAATGCCTTGGTGCTGTACAACTGGGAATACTACTCCCCTCCCTAGTCATGGAGGAAACTATTGTGACTATAATTGCATATTTGAGTGGCAGCAGCAAAGTGGCTTAAACCAGCTGGTCCTGATTCCAAAGCTACTATAATGAATGGTGTGGCAAATTTCCCACTTACCTACAAAAAGTCATGCACACACACGAGGCACCCACTACAATTAACATATTCAGATTTTTTAAATATCCCCTTTAATTCTAGCACCATGTATCATTAATTGGTGGAACCTGCTACCACATGATTATCGAAGCCAAGTGGGTAATTGGATTCAACAATCACTCATACACAAGCCAAACACTAACAAGGCTTAGGAGAAAACTTCCCCTAGGGGCAGCTTTATCCATATTTCCAGGTTTTGCACATTTTTTTGAAGCACATGGCCCTGGCCACTACTGAAGACAAAAGACTAGACAAGATGGAATGTAGGTCCATTCCAGCCTGGCATGTTGCTATGCCCCATACATAGCCTAGCGAAGGAAAACAGAGCTAGGCAGCTCCAAGATTTTTTTTTAATCACACTGGAGGCAAAGAGTAATCACGAGCAACAAGTGCAGTTTCTGTGTTTGTCACACAGAGTGGAAAATGCCCTGGAACTTTCTGCTTCTCTCACACCTTGCTCCAGTGCCTTACAGACAGACCACTTCATGCTGTGACTCAGCCAAAAAGCAAAGCTAGGACTGTACCCCACTGGAAGCAGGGAATGAGGCTGGCTACTGGATAAGCAGCATACTGAGTCAGGATCACTGATCCATCCAATCCCGTATCACATCTCTGGCAGTGTCTCACAGTGCTGAAGTACCAAGACTGTGTCCTAACGGAGAGCTGAGACTCTTTACAGAGGCTTCTTGGACCATCTGCCCCTGAGGGAGCCATCTAACTCCCCAAGTGACTAACACAGCCTGTCTCATTTAATGCCACCACAAGAGGCACTCCCAAATCTTGGCCAAGTTTCATCGGTCATGGAAGGTAACATATGTATATCTAGCTAAGCGTTGTTTATTCCTTCTAGAGCTCTGCAGTGAGGAAGGGGGTAGGGTTAACCTGATTTTCACCTGTGTCTAAAGTTGTGTCCCCCCATTCTGAAGCCCAGCTACAGATTATGCCTCTGATGTCCTGACTCCTGCATGATGACTGCATGCTGGGCATCTTCTGCCTAGTGATCCTATCCATGTTACTGACCCCCATTTCCCTGCCACTCTTCTCTTCACAACCTTAAAAACATCTCCAAGTCCCTTCAGCCCTGCTGATGCTCAGTGACCCTGGATTTTGAACCCTGACTGTGGTGCACACTCTTGCTTATCCAAGTGGCCTGTACTCTCCTAAGGATTCCTGCTGATGACAATGGAACTCCTCTGCCCTGCACTCAGACTGCACTGCTCCCTTCAGTGCATGAGTGAAGGTCACAGAGCCCAGCTTCAGTGTATGAGTGGAGCCCAGTCATCTAGGCTAGATGCTCTGTGAACAGGAATCTTAGAATCTTAATGAAAGCTTTATACCTGTAAGGCAAAAGGAGTTCTGCAGGACCTAGCTCTCTTGCACACCAATTTCCCCCCTCAACAACCAACCTATTTTACACAAAATCACTGCCAATAACAAGGGTAACTGGAAAACATGTTTGCCAGGGTCTGGAACAGCAAGCCAGATCCCTGCCTATGCCTCAGCTCCACTGCAAAGAATGCTTGGTCCTACTATAAACAACCTGAAATGGCTGGAAGTTGTACAAGTCCTACCAAACAGCATGACTTCCTTACCAGCCCCAGGGGAATCCAGCACCCAGGGCTGTGTACCTGAAAGGACACTGATAGGCCCTGGTCAGGCAGGCAGGAGCAGAGGAAATAGGTAACAGGATGGCATGATAGATACTGCCTTTCCAAGGAGGGCTGGCAGGGGCAGCAGGGACAGCTGGAGTGTTCCATCTCCCATGTGGCCCAACTGGAAGGATTTGTATTGACTGCCAGCTTTGTTCAGTTATCGATCTGCAGAGAAGCCTCAGGCACTCGCAGACTGACTCAGCAACAGCAAAGCCTCAGACAGCTTAGTGTTGTTTCACTCTGTGCTACTCCTTTGAATCCATAGCAGCTTCTTTCTCTCAACCAGATCCCAACAATAGATCAAGGTCCTGAGACAAATACCCCCATTTTAACACTCTCTCTCTCCCTGTGCTTTCTCGAATGCTTATAACTGTACAAGCAACATTCAGCATCAGCTGGAAGTGTAGGGAAATGACCCATTTTGAAGAGGTCCCTGATATTGGACCCCTGGGTTCTCTTAACCCCAGGAGGAGACCTAACCATCCTCCCTTTCCTTTCTGACTAGATGGGAAGAGTCCCACACTTTCTGTTCACAAATGGTCACAATATGGATGAAAGTCACTGCCTCCCCCACAGGCAGACAAGGAGAGCAGCTCACATGCATACAAACCTCAGCCCCATCCCAAACTCCGTTACCCCAGAAGGGAGAAACCCTGGATCATTTCTGAAGCCAGTACCCTGTGCACTCTTCATAGGGTGACCCAGCTGGCCAAAGGCTAAGCTGGCCCAGGGACCAGAGAAATGGTGCCCCTGTAATTGTATAAGACAATGTTAGGGAAAACTCATGTGAAAGTATGAGTTTGGGGGATGTGATGTATTGGTGCCCCCTGCTGGCAACAACTCATAATATAGCTACCTAAAAAACCTAGGGGACACAGATAACCCAATCCATGTTGTAGCTCTGAACAGTAACATACAGCAACTGTATTCCTTAGGTCTCCACTTGTACAAGGAGATCAAAAGCAGGATCCACACAGAAGATTACTGCATGTACAGTACTGCTAAAGCTCAGATGGTAATAAGGAAAAAAGGGGAGGGAGCGGGACGGCTGGATCCACACTCCTTTTGCTGCACAGCCATTCTGTGGAGACATCCTTGTACACAGGTTACCACTATACAATTGATCCTGAACACCTCCTTATTCCCCAGCACGCTCTGCAGCCAGCATTCACATTCTCTCTGAGACATCAATAGGCATTTTCTTGTTTCCATCTCCACTCACCATGCACCTGTGCACTCAGTCTCTCCAGGTCCATCTCGGTCATGTGGGAGAATCTACAGTTGGATCCAAAATCGCACTGGCCTGGAAGGAGAGCCAAACACAACTATATCAGAACAGCAGGCACTGTGCATGGGGCAAGATTTCCCCTATGCACTGGGGCACACAAACCCACTTTCATCCTCCATGTATAAATACACATATGAGGACATATATGTATGTCTACCAGCTCTACACTACCATTTGCTAGGTGCACAGATGTCAGGGCTCCCCCAAAGCAGCACTGAGCTGTCTGGCAAAGGGAGTTGCTGGACTAGAACATCCTGGTTATTACTGCATGGAAAGTCACCAGACAAAGGACTAACCTGTTTGTAGAAATTTCCTGCAGGGCTTTTTGCTTTGCTCCTCCTGCAGAATAGCAGCAGCATCTGAGGGAAAATAAGAAACTGGGAAGATTAGTGCCATCTTACCCCAAAAACCACACCTCTGCCAGCTCGTTGGTGAAAGGCCATTTTGAACAAGAGATACTGTGTCACCCCAAGATAGTACACAGGGCAACTGCTTTGTGAGTGGCCATTACACACAAAAGGTGTGAGCATAGCCAAGGAGAGCTTGGTGGACTACTGAAACCAATGACTGTGTTCCTCATTTGCAGTCCCTGCTTTTGGTCTTCACTGGCTGTGGAAAATCAGCTTGCTTTCTTTCTGCTTTGCATTTCTTTCCCAGCCAGGCAACAGAAATCAAGTGTGGGGCCAAAGCAAAGAGTCTGCAATGCTTCTGTGTGGGAGAGTCAGCTCAGGTCAGTGGTATCTGGGGCTTTTCAACAGTTCTGAAAGTCAGACCCACTGGATCTCTGGTCAAGGGTCCACTGCATAAAACTAAAAAGGGGGGCCTTAATTTCTACCAAGATTTTTTCCTAAAGAAAACTAGGAGGAAATAGGCACCAAGTTCAGGGTGGAGGAGGCAACTCCCATAGTTTTCAATGGAAGTTGTACCAGTTAATGTTGGGTACCATTAGGAACTGTACTCTCTTCCTAGCCAAGGGGAAGGCGAGTGCTGTGAATCAGTAGAGGTCATGGGATACAGCTGCATGAAGAGAGCCTAGAACTGAATGAACATGCGGCTTTGCCCTGCCCACCATTAACCCCTTCTGGGGAGGGATCGTCAGTCTGTCAGCAACAAAGAGTCACCTACATTTCCACAGACCAAACCTTGTTCCCAGTGATAGCCCTACAGGGTTGGCCTGTGCCAATTTCAGCCAGAAAAGCTATTTGCCCACCCAAGCCAGACAAACTCCTGGCTAAGAGGAGCATCCTGAATGTCTCAAAAACACTAGGTCTTCTCCTGGGCTAGAGTAAAGGCATCTGCCCAACTCTCTGAGCTCACAGTTCCATGAGCCCCTGAATTCTCTTCCTTTCCCACATCCTCCATGGCTGAGGTTGGCCTAGCTCCATCCCTGCAATGTTCCTAGTGGTCACTTCTGCCTTGACCGCTCTCTCCTGCTGGAATCCCTGTCCTGGCAATCACACCCTAGAGTTCCCAATCCCTGCCCTGTGCAGGTAGCTGTTTTACATTCTCACACATACAGCTGCACTCCTCTACGCTGTTCTCTCCAGTATCCCCTGCCTTCCCAGTCAAAATATAGTTCAAAATAGCCCTCCTGGTCTTCAGAAGCTGCCTAATCCCCTCCTAGAACTTGCTTTCTTGGTTTTTCTAATGCTTTCTTTGCAGCTTCTACCACCTGTAATTGCTCTCCTGGTTCTTTCCAGCTCACTTCAAAATCACTAACTGACATCTATGATTCCCTGCCCCCACCCCAAGCTCATGGTGCTTGTGCCTCTGGAATAATCTGGCAGTCCTACAATCAAATCAGAATTGCTCCTTGTGACAAAATGGCACAAATGGTATTCTACACAGATGACCAATGTTGATCCAGACTCATTTATCCCCGGTACTCTCCCACCTATGACCCACCTGCCTGTGAAAGTTTCACACAACTGGCAGCACCCACCTCGGAACAGATCATACCAAACCTTCTTGGCTCGCAGGTGCTGCACCCCATTCAGGTGTTTCTTCCTGTTGTGCAAGTTGTCTTGAAAGGATCGGTCACAGTAATCACAGAAGTACCTTTTACCCATTTATCCTCCAGCAGATGCATCCACGTCACTGTTCCCTGCAAGACAGCACCAGACAAAGCCTGAGTTCCCTGCAGTGCCCACTCTCAGCAATAGGCAAGCACACTCCAGTGATTCACATCTGTACAGCTCTGGCAGCCAGTAGATAGTATCTTGAATCCTTTCAAGCTCAGTTGGGGAGGATGGGGATGGACAGAAAAGAAGGGGTGAGACCAGCTAATTTATACTATTGCCTGACAACACTGAGTCTACTGGATCCTGCTCTACATTGCCCTGTGGGAGAAAAGGCTTCAATTTATATCCAGCCTCTTACTCCACAAAACAGGAGTAGTCAAGAATATGCCTCCTTTCCTGTCGTTTCTTGACTGGGATAGAGTCCAGATCATCCAAAGCAGGGATATCAGACAACTCCACAACCTGCACAGGAAGAGAATGGAGACCCTGTGTTTTTGCTAATGAAGATATCCCTGCCAAGGTGCACGAGGGGGAGGAAGGCAGTCCAAGAACAACTGTTTTAGATGACAAAGGGCTGGTATTGCTCAATCCTGCATGGATCTATTGAGAGCTTAGTATTGCTTTACAAATGCTAACTGCAATCACAGAATTGCTTTGTCCTTACCCTTTCTTCTACCCTCCATGCCACCAACCTACTCTTCTTCAATGGATTCCTCTCCTCCTACTTCAAAATAAATACAGGAAGGATGTGCCCTTCACTCCCCTAGACACTGCTCTGACAGTGAATAAAGTTGGACAAGCCCATGGTTAACTGAGAAAAGCATCTTTGTTGGTGGGATTCTAAGAGGCCATCAGAAATAGTCAGGCACCACCCTGCTCTGTCCCTTCACATACCCTGCTATAGGAGAAATGCCTTGTGTGGGAAGGGACATGACCCTAGCCTTGAGATTTTGTGCTGAGGAGCAGCCCACAGGCAGCCCTTAGAAGGATCAAAATATGAAGACAGCCCTTGGGTGCCTGCTTTACATCTGGGTACACATTAGCACCAGGAGCAGCCCTAAATTGTGGGGGTGAAAAGGTGGCTTGCAGTTTCACATGCACCTCTCTCCAGTTCCTCCGTGCTGTATTTTATGCTGCACACAGAACCTTGGCCCCTGGCTACAGAAAATTCCCTCTCTTGGAGTATAAGGGATGCCTTATAAATGCTAAAGATGTTTAGGTAGATACATAAACTCTGAAAGTTACCATATAGTTTTGAACAACTTGACAGTGAAGTCTGCAAAAAGTAGCATGAAAACCAACACAATCAAGACTTATAAATAAGATACACAACATTCTTAAATTCACAGATTGTAAGGGGCTGGAAGGGACCCCGCAAGATCATTGGGTCCAGCCCCCCTGCACTAGGCAGGAGAGACAACTGAGGTCAGGTGACCCCAGCAAGGTGACCATCCAGTCTCCTCTTGAAGATTTCCAGGGTAGGTAATTGCACCATTTCTGAAGGGAGTTTATTCCACAATCTGGACACCCTAACTGTGAAGAAGTTAGGCCTACTGTTAAGCCTAAAACGGTCTTCAAGGAGTTTGTGGCCATTATTCCTGGTTTTCCCCAAGGATGCCCTGGTGAACAGCTGTTTGCCGAGCCCCTCATGTATCCTCCTGATGTAGCAGTAAGCTGCTACCAAGTTGACTCTGTCTTCTCTTTTTTAGGCTGAAGAGGCCCAAGTCCCTCAGCCTTTCT
Organism: Alligator mississippiensis; assembly: GCF_030867095.1. NCBI lineage: Eukaryota > Metazoa > Chordata > Crocodylia > Alligatoridae > Alligator > Alligator mississippiensis. Next base: position 27,118,189 of record NC_081833.1, read on the forward strand.
TCAACGGTTCATATTCATACTGAGATCTATTATTACCCCGAGGTCCCTTTCAGTCGTGGTGCTAGTCAGTTTGGCGCCACTGAGCCTGTAAGTATGTGAGGGCTGTCCATCCCCAGGTGGAGCGCTTTACACTTTTCAATATTGAACTTCATCTGGTTCTGATCTGCTCAACTTGTTGGCCTGTCTAGGTCAGCCTGTACGTCCGGCCTATTTTTGAGCATAACAATGCTCCCTCATAACTTGGTGTCGTCCGTGAACTTGGCCAGTCAGCCCTTCACCCCCACATCCAAATCATTGATAAAGATGCTGAAAAGCACTGGACCAAGCACGGACCCCTGGGGGACACCACTGGCCACCTCTCACCAGGACGACACAGTTCTATTCATTAGAGCTCTCTGGGTCCTACCCTGCAGCCAGCTTCCTACCCACCTGTCTCAGTTAAGCCCACAATCCTCCAATTTTCTCATGAGAACATCATAGGATACCAGATCAAAGGCTTTTGGAAGTCAAGGTATACAAACTCAACCTCCTCTCTCTTGCCCATGTGGCGAGTTACCTGGTCATAGAAGATGAGATTGGTAAAATAAGACCTGCCTGCAACGAAGCCATGATGGCTGTCATTCAGAATCCTGCCTTCTGCAAGCATGTTGCACAGACTCCTTGATTAATTTTTCCAGGATTTTCCCTGGGATAGAAGTTAGGTTAATTGTTAGCTGCCCAGGTCCTCTCTCCTCCCCTTCTTGAAGATGGACGCAACACTGACCCTCTTCCAGTCTTCAGGGAACCTTCCCCGAGTGCCACGAGTTTTGGAAGAGTTTCGCGAGAGGTCCCGTAATGACGTCGGCCAGCCGATAAGGCCCATTCTGAACCTCATCTAGTATGATTTTCTCCTTAGTCCAGTGAAATACCGAAGCAAAGTAGTCATTCAGGAGTTCAGTTTTCTCCTGCATGTTGGTAAGCAGCTGTTCCCCTCCCCACTTCCCCCGAGCTGTTAAGCAATGACCCCACACTTTCATTTGTTTTCCTCCTGTTCCCTAAATATCTAAAGGACTTCTTATTGTCCTTGAGTTCCATTGCTAGTTTAAATTCAGTCTTTGACTTAGACTTTCTAATCTGCTCCCTACGAGTGCAGGCCACTGTTGTATAGTCCCCTTCTTGGGGACTGTCCCAAGCTTCTATTCATAGTTCATAGATGTTAGGGTCGGAAGGGACCTCAATAGATCATCGAGTCCGACCCCCTGCATAGGCAGGAAAGAGTGCTGGGTCTAGATGATCCCAGCTAGATGCCTATCTAACCTCCTCTTGAAGACCCCCAGGGTAGGGGAGAGCACCACCTCCCTTGGGAGCCCATTCCAGACTTTGGCCACTCGAACTGTGAAGAAGTTCTTCCTAATGTCCAGTCTAAATCTGCTCTCTGCTAGCTTATGGCCATTATTTCTTGTAACCCCCAGGGGCGCCTTGGTGAGTAAAGCCTCACCAATTCCCTTCTGTGCCCCCATGATGAACTTATAGGCAGCCACAAGGTTGCCTCTCAACCTTCTCTTGCAGAGGCTGAAGAGGTCCAGGTGCCCTAGTCTCTCCTCATAGGGCTTGGCCTACAAGCCCTTAACCATACGAGTGGCCCTTCTCTGGACCCTCTCCAGGTTATTCACATCCCTCTTGAAGTGCGGCGCCCAAAACTGCATGCAGTATTCCAACTGCGGTCTGACCAGCGCCCGATAGAAGGGAATTATCACCTCCATGGTTCTGTTCGTCATGCATCTGCTGATGCATGATAAAGTGCCATTAGCTTTTCTGATGACTTCATCACGCTGCCGACTCATGTTCATCTTGGAGTCCACTAGGACTCCAAGATCCCTTTCCACTTCCGTGCCACCAAGCAGGTCATTTCCTAGGCAGTAGGTATGTTGGACATTTTTCCTCCCTAGGTGCAGCACTTTGCACTTCTCCTTGTTGAACTGCATTCTGTTGTTTTCTGCCCATTTGTCCAGGTCTGCTTGTAGTTGTTCCCTGCCCTCCGGTGTGTCCACTTCTCCCCACAGTTTTGTGTCATCCGCAAACTTGGACAGAGTACACTTCACTCCCTCGTCCAAGTTGCTGAGGAAGATATTGAAGAGTATCGGTCCAAGGACCGAGCCCTGCGGGACCCCACTGCCCACACCCTTCCAGGTCGATACTGACCCATCCACTACGACTCTCTGGGTGTGACCCTCCAGCCAATTCGCCACCCACCGGACTGTACAGTCATCCAAGTCACAGCCTCTTAACTTGTTCACCAGTATGGTGTGGGATATCATATCGAAGGCCTTCCTGAAGTGTAAGTAAACAACGTCAACCCCTACTCCTGCGTCCAGGCGTTTTGTAACCTGGTCATAAAAACGGACTAGATTAGTCAGGCATGATCTACCTGCTACAAACCCGTGCTGGTTTCCCCTCAGCATAATTTTTCCTGCCTGACTCTCGCAAATGTGAGCCTTGATAATTTTTTCAAAGACTCTGCCAAGGATGGAGGTGAGACTGACTGGCCTATAGTTGCCTGGGTCCTCCTTCCTCCCCTTCTTGAAAATGGGGAACACATTGGCCCTTTTCCAGTCCTCCAGGACCTGGCCCGTGCGCCATGAGTGTTCAAATATTCCCGCTAGTGGCTGTGCAATGACGTCAGCCAGTCCCTTCAGTACCCTCGGATGGAGCTCATCCGGACCTGCCAACTTAAACGCATCCAGTTCCTCCAAGTGCCTCTGCACCATCTCAGGGTCTACGCTTGATAGTCTGGCGCCCTGCTGCTGCCTCTCCACAATCCCAGTGAGAGACTTGTCTTGCCCCTCGCTTAGGAACACTGAGGCAAAGAACTCGTTGAGGAGTTAAGCCTTGTCCCCCCTGTCCGTCACCAATTGCATCTGCCCATTTAGTAGAGGTCCTATTCCACCCTGGGCCTTCCTTTTACTCTTTATATATCTAAAAAACAATTGTTATCCTTAACTTGGGATGCCATCCTCAGCTCCATGGTAGCTTTGGCCTGTCTAACTGCCTCCCTACAAGTGCGAGCAGAGGAGGTATACTCCTCTTTAGTAATCTCTCTCCGTTTCCACTTTTTATATGCCCCCCTTTTTGCCCGTAGGCTGCTCTGGATTTCTCTGGTCAGCCAAGGAAGCCTCTTGGCCCCTTCCCCCTTTTTCCTTGCATCGGGATCGTCTCCCTCTGCGCCCAAAGGATCATTTCCTTAAGGCACAGACACCACCCTTCCTGGGCTCCCATCTCTTCAAAACTCTTACTCTGCAGTGCGTCCTTGACTAAACGCCTGAGTTCATTGAAATCAGCTTTCCTAAAGTCTAGCACTTTCACCCTACTAATTACCTTACCCACTCAACATCTTATGATGAATTCTATTATTTGATCACTGTCCCCCAGGTGACCACCAATCTGTAGGTCTCCTACCATGTCATCTCCCATTGCCAATACCAGGTCCAGTAAGGCATTCCCCCTAGTGGGACCATGTACCTCCTGCATCAAATGGAGGTCCTGTACACAGGATAGGAACCTGCGTGAACAGTTTGTACGCCTCTTTCAAGAGGACCGTGATATCCCTATTAAGCTTACCAGCCCTTCTTCTACCTTTCCTCTGTACGGGAATAGACTTCTTTTGGGCCTCGAGGATCATGTCCTTGAGAAACAACCACTCTTTGTGTACTCCTTTCACCTTTGTTCCTTGGTCCTGCAGTGCTTCCCCTATTGCCCTGAGCCTATTGAAATTTGCTTTTTTGAAATTCAAAACTTGAACCTTGCTAGCTGATTTGCTGGCCTTGCAACAGATAGTGAACATGTTGGTTTCATGTTCGCTGTCACCCAGGCTACCCGCTATATTCAAGTCACTCACCAGATTGTCTCCTTTGGCCAAGACCAAGTCTAGGAGAGCACATTACCTCTGGTTGGCCCGTGCACTTCCCGAGCGAGGTGGTGCTCTTCAGGAAGCAATGCAACTGAATCCGACTTAGCCAAGTGTTCCTCCCAAGAGATGTCTGGGTAATTGAAGTCACCCATGATGACTATGTCCTGTGTGCACGCGGCCTCTGCCAGTTTTCAAGAGAACTCCAGATCGAGCTCCTCCCCCTGGTTTGATGGTCTGTTGTATACACCTACAGTTAGGTCTCTCACACTGTGCACCCTGCCCCCCCCAGTAGTTTAACCCAGAGGGTTGAGCCACTCTTCTTTGGAGGCAATGTCAGCCTCCAAGGAGGTGCACTGGTCCTTCACATAGAGAGCTACACCTCCACCTTTCTTCCCTTATTGATCCCTTCTGTGCAGGGTGTGGCCAGCATGGAATGAATCATTCCATGAATCATTCCATCCAGGAAGAGTACACACTAACTGCAGGTTCTTCCTCGGCCCGACGATAGCTTTTTAAACCTGAAAGTTTGCTAAGAAAAAAAATTCCAACTACTTAGTTGGTCTAATAAAAAATATCAGATTTACCCAAAGAACCTTGTCTGCCTATGTCATTAGACCAACATGGCTACAACCTACACCCCTGACTTATAAATAAAACACGCTCAGAATCACTCTGAGCCTCCCCTGGAGGTTCTCGAGGGTCAGCAGGAATAACTGATAGGAGGTGAAATACTTGGTTGATAAGAATACCCTATATCAGGGCCAGTCATTCTTACCCCCTCTCTCTGTATGCTACTGAAATGCAAACTATATTAGCCTTGGTGAAATCTGGCTCCTGCTAGTAAGGTGCTAATACTATTTGGAGGGCCTTGAGTTTCAATTGTGGGGAGTTCCTGAGCTCAGCAGGACTGAAACTTGAAGTTTTGTTCCTGCAGCCCTGAAAGATCCAACCAACCCTCATGTCATCAGAAATTTTCCACATTTCCACCATTCTACTTGATCAACTAGACTTTTTGTAGCCAACTATGGAAACCAGCATTTTGTGCATCTCTGCCACCAGCTGGCTGTTGGATTCCGTATGGGAAAGTTCTCATGGCTTTTTCCAAAATCAAGGTCCATTGCAGGGTGGTGATAGCTGAGTTTACACTTGCAAATTCCACTGAAGGTTGATTCCATAGATACACCAGAAGCTGACATTAACAGAAAATCTGGCTTGTAGTCACTGGCCTCTGCACTCCCATTTCCATAGAAACAGCTGTCAGATCACAGATAGTGAGCCTGATTCTGTAATGGCTCCAAATATAAGATCTCCATGGGGCTCAATGGAAATTCTGTAGGCAGAAAAAAGAGCAGCAGTACCCTTTGGAACATGAATTTAAGCCCTTTCTTTCCCCTTTTTTTCATTATTCTGATCTCTATAACTGCAAAAGCTCATTCAAAAAAAATAAACAGCAACAGAAAAAAAAGCGAGAACTCCTGTACATTTCAGAAAATGCTATTTTCCAATAACTAGACAGATTCTATGTTCTTTGTGATGCTGACTCCCAAATTCAATCCATGGGAAAAGAACATAACAAACATCTATCAGATGGACATCATGTATTTCCGGGCATCTTGTTTTTTCTTCCTAAAGATTGGAATTACACCATTATCTATTTATTTATTTTAATTCAATTGCCAGGGCTGTTTGTTTGAATGTAAACAAACATCCACAGTGCCTATGACATGTAATCTTCCACATAGAGCTAGTGGATGGGAATAAAAAATATTTCTAGTCAGTTTGCAAGTGATATTAACAAACATACTTTTTTGAGTGAAATATGGGCAGAAAATAAATTGTATTATTTTGGGTTAAAGATTCCCTCAATTTTCATAATCTTGGTTGTTAAGAAAACAAGTAGATGCATCTGCTTAATATTTATTTCTAATTATTTTATATTGATTTAAAATATCTCTCTCTTGAACATTTAGTTCGTTATTCACAGTTGAACCCATGTCAGTGGATCCTCAGCCCATGTGGTGCCAACACCAATTTCAATTACAAGCATAAAGGTTTCTTTGCACAGGTCCAACTGTGAAATCAGGGTTTTATTTCATCACCTTTGCCTTTTACACCATTATAAAAAAGCAACATGTTTTCACTTAAAAACATTTGGAGCAACAGTTTATATGGCATAAGTCCAGTGGTTTGGGGCTTTCTAAGTGGACATTTGTTGATTTTTCTTACACCTGGCAATCCAGAGAGAGAAAAGAAAGCGGTCCAGAAGACAGCATATGTCTGACTTGTTTTTGTCTGGATGCAACTGTTTTTTCTACTGGACCCTGAAAATTGCTTTGGGGCCTCTCTCTCAATTTTCTGCTTCCTCATAACTCAGGCTCAGGGCCATTTCAACCACCTTGGGTATCTAAACAGATGTGAAGTTAATTAAAGCCAAGGATCAAGCTTATGATACCCAGCTGCCTGTTTAAATGTGATCAGATCTCTACGGTAACAGGCAAAACCAGCTAAGTCTGCCAACTTCTCTTCATAATGAGAGACGGTCAGATTCCAACTGCATTTACACCAGTGTAATCAGGAGTAACTCCACCAAATTCAGTGGATTTATCTGGCATTACCAGCAGCAGAATTAGGATCAGAATGAAATTCCATGGGAATAGTTTACCAGCTTATTAGAAAGATTTGCCTTAGAAGAAATATTAGGCAGTTAAGTTTTAAAAACAATAGCTGAGCTTTTCAAAGCAACTGAAGAGATTTTGACACTTCCCATTATAGTTAAATGGAACATGGGTGTCTGCAGAACCTAGGAAACTTTCCAGTCTCTATGCGTATCTGAGTCCTCAGTTCACTCAAAAAGCCCAAACCGATCTCAAGGATAACCATATACAAAGGGAAAAAAACACACACACATACAACAGTCTATACAGCATGCTGATCCTACTTCTGGGTTGCCAACATGAGCAAAATAGAAAGCGAGTGTCAGTTTAAGACATGCTTTAATAAGATTAGCTACTTATAAAACAGAAATCCTGGTGAAGAAGGGACAGTTTAAATTTAAGATTTATTTTGGTTTCACGTACCCTTTCATACCCTTTTCTATGCTGAGATGTACATCTGTCCCACTAGCATTTAAATTGTTCACACTAGTATGTGTTTGCCTCTCCTGTTAAAAATAACCAGAAGACAAGTAGGAACTGGGATTCCTACTCTAGCTATATTACAAACCAAGCAGTCTTACCTGCTTATTGCTACTTTTGAAGTGAATGGCAGAACTTCCACCTATACTTAACAAAGAAGCAAAACTGGACTGTAAATATCACTTTTTGTGATTCCACCAGGAGCTCTTGCTCTCTAACAAGATCTGCTCTCACCCTCATGGCAGATCATTAAAAATGGTCATGTGTACATAAAGGAGTGAAAAAACAGCAAGAAATATAGAAAGCCAATGAAGTAACCCACCCCCCGCCTTCACACAACACCGTTCCAAAGCAATACGCCACTCCAGCACTTTACCCATCACAACCCCGTGGTGTTGTTATGGTGTTTGTGGTTAACGTTCATTCTAAAATTTTGAGACCAAGGATTCTTCAGAGAGAACCTGACAAATTGGAGGATTTGATCAAAAGAAATCTCATGAGTTCAGTAAGGACAAGTGCAAAAATCCTGCACTTAGGACAGAATAATCCCATGCATCAGTACAGGCTGGAGACCAATTAGCTAAGCAGCAGCTCTGCAGAAAAGGACCTGGGGGTTACAATGGACAACAGGCTGAATATGAGCCAACAGTGTGCCCTTGCTGTGAAGAAAGCTAACAGCATACTGGGCTGCAATAGTAGGAGCGTTGCCAGCAGACCAAGGGAAGTGATTCTTCCCCTCTATTCAGCACTGGTGAGACCACGTCTGGAATACTGTGTCCAGTTTTGGGGGGCCCACTACAGAAAGGATGTGGGCAAATTGGACAGTCCAGTAGAGGGCAATGAAAATGGTTAGAGGGCTGGGGCACAGGAGTTATGAGGAAAGACTGAGCATTCAACTACCTGAGGGATGGTTCCAAAGAGGATGGAGCTGGACTGTTCTCAGTGGTGGCAGATGAGAGAACAAGGAACAATGGTCTCAAGATGCAGCAAAGGAAGTTTAAATTAGATATTAAGAAATACTCTCTCGCAAGGAGGGTAGTAAGCACTGGAACAGGTTACCCAGAGAGGTGGGGGAATCTCCATCCCTGAAGGTTTTCAAGACCCAGCTAGACAACCTCCTGAGGTCCCTTCCAACCCTCATTTTCCATGATTCTATTATTCTTTGTAAATATGTCAATAAGCATGAAAACATATTGCATAAATATATTTATATGACTACTGATTTTTTAAAATATTATTTTATAAATACTTTGAGAGCTGCAAAATTTTCAATATAAAGATGAGCCAAACATTTCACAACTGGATCATGAACTTGGGTACTTCTATTTTAGAATGGCCAGTTCAGGACACCTTTGCCTGGACATCTAATCTACTTGCAGCTTCAACCAACTTCCAGTTTTAGCTGGAGGTGATCCATAGCAAAATGAGCAGCCGGTGATGACAGCACAAGTGCCAAGCATTCACTTAGAGAGGACTCTAGAACAGCAGCTGCTTAAACCCCACCAACCACAGCCAGCCTGGCCCAGACCTTGCTACCCAGGGACCAGACCCTAGCTCAGGGATGGGCAAAATAAGGCCTGCAGGAGGGACTTGGTCTGGCCCACAGCAGGTCCCTGGGTCCCTCCCGATCTATTCAAGGCACCATCTGGCCCACGGTGCATCTCACTGCTTGCAGGTGCACAGCAGGGCTGGGGCAGCTGCATGCCCGGACTCCATTTCCGGGCAGCCCCACCAGCAGTGGGACGCACAGGCAGTGGATCAGGCCAGACCACGCTGTCACCGCCACAAGATCCCAGCCCTGGAGCAGCTCCCCCCCCCCCCCCCCCCCCGCAAGGCCTGATCTCCACGGAAGACCTGGCCCCGCGGGGTCATGGCGCGGCGCGGCGCTGCTGGGGTCTCCGTGGAAGCCAGCCAGAGCCACGCAGGCAGGGGCTGCCAGGAGATGGAGCCCAGCTGCTGGCTGGGTCCACGAGCCACATTTTGCCTACCCCTGCCATAGAGGGAGCTTCGGGCTGAATCCACATCATCTTCCCTCAGGGTTTCGGGCGCTGCGAGCTACGTGGGTCCGAGCCCCATTGAAAGAGCTCGTCTTTCGGTTGCAGGAGAAATACCCACCTCGCCTCAAGCCGCGAAGCGGCTACGCAGGCAGGTGCCAGCACGTGGCCTCGGCAGGCGGGGGCGGGGCGGGCTTGCCCGGAAGCAGCGGGGCCCGAGGCAGGAAGACGGAGCCCACACGTGGGAAACAGCCGCGGGGAGGGGCGGAGGGCAGAGAACTCTGCAGGTCCCAGCACACAACGCTGTGCCTCGGGCCGGGCCCGCGCGCCGAGGGACCGCTCACCTCCCCGGGACCGCCGGCGCCTTGTTTCTTCGGAAGCTCCCGCCAGGGAGAGACTGCACTTCCCAGAAAGCTCCGCGCCAGAGGCCATGGGGCGGGCGGAGAAAGCGGCGCGGTGCATGCCGGGGGAAGCCAAGCGCCTGTGGCTCATGCGACGGGCAGCGCGGTGTGACGTCATGACTGCAAGTCCCAGGGTGCCTCGCGGCAGGACTACAGCTCCCACGAGGCTTGACGGCGCCGCCGCTCCTGCGCAGTCGCTCTGAGCCAAGATGGCGTTGGTGGGGCGGGTGTACCGCATCTTCCTGCGCCGTTCGTCCGTCTATGCCCTCAGCGTGATGTGTGGCGTCGTGCTGTTCGAGCGAGCCTTCGACCAGGGCGCTGACGCGCTCTTCGAGCACCTCAACGAGGGGGTAAGCGCGGGGCCCGGCCCGGCCTGGCCCGGCCCGTGTGACCTTGGCGGTGGCGCTGCCGGGACGGGGGAAGGGCCCGCGGCAGAGCCCCTCGGCGCTGCGGGCTGGGCTCGGGGCTCGTGTCCGCCCGTCTGGCAGGGTGCCGAGGGCCCGGCTGAGGATCGCTGCTGTGAAGGGAAGCAGCGGCTGGGCCTTTGCCGCGGGGCTTCTCCACAGCTTCACCCGGAAGGACGCGGCGGGCGTGGACTGGGTGCTCCCCGTGCCAGGGTGCCACCGGTGCTGGTCTCCGGGGTGATGCATTTTGGCAAGCGGGTGCTAGTTCCCTCACGTGAGCGGTCTGCTCTGCCCATCGAGCTGTGGTGGGAAGTGGTTCAGTGCCCTGCGCAACTGCGCCAAGTCATCTTTCTAACCAGCTGTGTCGTGTGTGAAGGGTCTGCACACTCCTGTAGCAAGGCTCCCCACCTCACTCCCTGCCCCTTGGAGTTGGCCACACCTCACAGCTTGAGCTATTTGCTTTCCTGTAAGCCTCTCAGTTGAGTCATTGCATCACATTGTGCAGTGTAAAGGTCCCTCCCCTTGGCCCCCCAGCCTGGCACTGAGTGTTAACTCTCCCTGGAGGAGCTGTTTTTTTGTAAGGATGTGAAGCCTTGTTTTGGGATGGTGACAGACAGTTGGAGTTCCTGTGCCCACACGGGTCTTTACAAATGCTGATTGTGCCAGTTGGTTGTTGTGTTTAGAACTAAGATCCACTGTCTTGACTGAAATGGTTTCTGTCTTCCTCTGTAGCAAGAAGTATGGCCTCTTCCTGGGATCTCTTGAGTGTATATTAACAAACTTGACAGAAGCAGGATGCTGGTTGCTATGGTTCCCCTGCTCTACCTGTGGCAGATGAAGGTGTTGTGTCTTGTGTTGTGGCAGGGTTGACAGCCTAGTTCAGGGGTGGGCAAAATGCAGCCCGCCAAGCCATTCTATCCAGCCTGCGGGGGCCATAAAAAATTTAGAAAATTAATATGTATCTGCCCTGGGCTGCCTATCATGCAGCCCTCGATGGCTTGCCAAAACTCAGTAAGCAGCCCTCTGCCTGAAATAACTGGCTGCCCCGGCCTAGTTTCTCTAAGAGGTTAGTGGTTTGGATAGGGATGATCCTGCCTCCAGCAAGGGTTAGACAAGATGACCTCTGGAGGTCACTTCCAGTCCGAGTTCAGTATGGCTCTATGGTTCCTTCCCAGCATGAATAAGAAGCCAGAAGCATTGTAGCTGTAACACTTTTCTGTTGACTGTTAAACTTCAGAGTGGGGGAGCAGTGAGAGAGGACAGGCAAAACACCACACTTGGTCTCCTATATTTTTTGAAAGTCATCTGCATTCTCTGCCTGCTTCTATGTCTGAGGCAGATGCTAAGTATAGGACTGCACTGGGTCTGATGCTCTGTCCATGCAATTGCAGCATTCTGCTGGGGAAATGCTTGTACAGAGCTATGGTGGTGCTCCCACCAGAAGCTGCATTAAGTCTTCTGGTGGTTGGATACAGGGGTCAAGAAAAAAGTGAAGCAATAAATGTACTGGCCCAAATGCAGAAAAGAAATGGATAGGACAAAAGACAGCAAGTGAGTGGAGGAAGGGTGGGGTCTCATTATACCACCACTGCAGGAAGGCAGTTCACCAAAAGAGTTGGCACCTTTTTATGTTGCTAGCCCCACTCAACAGTGTAACACCTCCTTTGGCAATTGCCTCAGTACTCATTGGTTTCAAAGAGGTACTGAGCATTATGAAACAGAGTACATGTAATTCCCAGAATGCAGTGGTGCAGTTACAGGGCTTTGCAGATGTGCCAAAGTGGTCCTCCAAACTAATATTGCTGCCTGATGTGCTATCGTCACCAAGACAACCAAATGTCTCCTGCCATTGCAGTCCTTGCAATGAGTCCTCACTTGTAGATCTTGCCTTCTGCCTTAATGTAAAATAAGCCCAGCACCATTGGGGAGATCATAAAATTGTGGGTTTTGTTTGGTTTTTCCCCAAATGCAGAAGCTGTGGAAACATATCAAGCACAAGTATGAAGATGACAAACAGTAAATTGCCAAGCACCGGATCCATGGTGGGGTATTTGTGGTGTTCTGTGCAAGGCTTTCCATCTCCTGATGCCAGCTATTGAAAATGAACAAGGATTTCTGACTGAAGCCAGAGCTGCATCCACCACTTCCAGCTATGACCGAGAACTAAATGGACTCAAGGATTTTCTCTTTATTGTGTTGAAACTTACCATGGTAAAATAATAAAGTCACTGACTTGTACCCCTTATGCTTGCATGTTCATCTGAATTAACCTAGTGCTCTGTATGTAAGGGAAGGTTTTCTCTTCAGAAAATGGAGGGCTCTTATTTAGTCTGCCACTAAGTGCATTTTCAGTATGGAAAGAAGATACTTTTGGTGTAACCTGAAAGATTTGGAAGCATTTATATAGTTGAGGGCTGTTGTCAATATTTACTGCCTCTGCTTGGAAAATGTTCCCATTTTTGACTGATAAATGAATGTTCAGACAGCAGCAAAAGCCTTAAATAGGCAGACATAATAACTAGCCAATATGTCACAGCAGAAACAATCTGCCCTTAAACACTTGTTTTTATTGAACTATTAAAGGGCTGTTTATTTGCAAAAGTTATTCCTCTTTTAGTCAACTGTATTTCACTGCCTTGGGGTTCACATGATGCTTTAGTTTCACATGTTTCTTAAAGTGATTTTTAGATTTCCCCAGTCTAGGAGTGAGAGTACAACTTTTCTTGCATCTCAAACAAGCCATTCTTTATACACTGGCAAATTATGTCCATTTACTTATTCAGCAAAAGGGTTGCTTCAGTGACCTCAGGTTAATTTAAAAAAAAAAAAAAGATTATCTATCCCTGTTTAGTGAAGTGATCTTTTCCCAGGGCTTTTCAACCTTTTTTAAGAAGTGTATTCCTAGTGGCAGTGGCTGGACACAAAGTTGGAGGAGGGGCTTGCATGCAGCCTCTGCCACTCACTGCCACCACACCCCACTTTCCCAAACCAATCGCACATGCAGCTCTACAGGCTGCTAACAGGCTTTGCACCCCATGAGTTGCGCACTGCCCACCAGCAGCTTGCAGAGCCACATGTATGACCAGCCATGGGAAAGCAGTGCGCAGTAGTGGTGCGAGGTAGTGGATGGTGGTGGTGGCCACCAAGTGCGAGCTCCCCTTCTGCTGCCCCCTACTTGCCCTTATTGAATCCCATCTGACTGCAAACTGCTTCTCCAGTCTGTCCCCGTCATTCTGTTCTTAGCCCTGCCCTTTAGAGTGCCCACAATTCCACCCAGCTTGTGAAACATGTAGCATTTGATCCTGACTGAAGATATTAAACAATATCAGACCCTAGGTGAACCCTACTTGATACCCTTTCCTGACTAGATATTGAGCCATTGGAGACTATGCACTGATTATAAAGATCTAACTGGTTGTGCATTCACCTTGCAGTACTTCCAGGCCATTCTATCCAACCCATGGAGCCCCTAAAAATTAAAAAAATGGATATTAATCTTAATCTGCCCCTGGCTGCCTGTCAAAGATGATAGGAACCAGAGACAGTAGGACTGAGGGGAAGTCACGGCAGGCTCTTGCAACAGCAAGGTCCACCTAGCCCCCCCACCCAGCTGAAAGCCCCTGCCTGTCTGGTCTGGGAGCATGGGGTTGTTTGCCTCCCTGTACTGCGGTGGAAAATTCAGGTAAGGGAAGAGGGGGCGATTGCCTCAGTCCTCGGGGCCCTGCTGGCTCCTGCTGATTCCCGCAGTCCAGCCATGCAGCCAGGAACCACATGGTGCAGAGCGACTGGCAAATACCCAGGAAACTTGGGAAAGTGGTGGCAGGAGGAGTAGAAGTGAGTGGCGTGTGGGACCATGGGGCCTGTACCAGTGCCACCAGTGGGGCCCAGAGTGGGGTGGCAGGAGCGTAGGGTGTGGGCTGGCAGGGGTCTGGAGCTGGCTTGGGCTGTGCCAGCAAGGAGAATGGGGAACTGGCCTGGCTCCGTAGAGCCTCAGTCTGCCAGGACCCCATGCTCCTGCCATCCTGTTCTGGGCCCTGCCTGTGCAGGCCCCACGCTCCTGTCCGGCCTTTTCCTGGATCCTGCGCACCCACTCACTTCCGCTCCCCAACCCCCAGCCCCATGGTACAGGCAGGGATGAGAGTGCACAGCCCTGACCTTGTGCTTGCCCATTTAGGCTGAGCAGCAGCGACGCAGAACAAACTGCTGCTCAGCATGGGGGGGGTGGAAAAAGCAGGACCTTCCCTGCCCCATGGCCAGCGCTTCCTGGTGCAGCTGCTCGGAGCCCACGTGGAGCTGCCTGTCTCTGCCGTGTCGCTACTGCCTCTCGGCTGTCCCGCAGGGCAGCAGTGGCAGCAGAGAGCAGGCACAGCCAGCCCCATGGGGGCTGCACACAGCTGAACCAGGGAACACCAGCAGTGGGATGGGGATGGGCTGCTTTTTCCCCCCGTACTGAACAGCAGTTTGTCCCTATGAAGCCAGGCCAGCTCCCTGCTCTCCCTGCTGGTGCAGCCCAGCCCAGCTCCATGGACCACTGCCAGCCCACATCCCGTGCTCCTGCCACCCCGCTCTGGGCCCCGCCAGCTCTAGCCAGAGGATGTCAGTGCATGCCTGCTCACTTCAACTCCCCCTGCCCTCGCTGCCACTTTCCCCACTTTCCTGCCCTCCTGCCAACCACTCTGCACTACGTGGCTCCCATACCCAGAATACCATACCCACACACACACATTCCCACAAACCCTCATACCCACCCAGCCACCCATACCCCCCCCCGACACCTCTGTACACGTAACACACAGTATATGAGTAAGACTACATTTTGAACTATTATGCAATCACTTCTACATATACAGCACAAATGCACACAAATCCTGTCAAGGGGTGGGGCTACCCATATGGCCCTCAACAGCTTGCCAAAACTGGGTAAGCAGTCCTCTGCCCGAAATAACTGCCTGCCCCTGCTTTAAGGTCAGAGCTGCTAGGCTCTGGAATGGGCTCCCAAGGGAGGTGGTGCTCTCCCCTATCTTGGGGGCCTTCAAGAGGAGGCTGGATAGATATCTGGCTGGGGTATTATGATCCCAGCACTCGTTCCTGCCCAGGGCAGGAGGTCGCACTTGATCTGTTCAGGTCCCTTCTGACCCTAGAAACTATGAAATCAGGACAAAAATACATTTTTTAATAAAATAAATTAGTATGGGTATTTGATTTTTAGCACAGGCAACTCCCGCTTAACACCATTTTGCTTAGTGCTATTTTGCTATAGTGCTCATTTCACTTTGATACCTGGTTTCACTTAGTGCTCATGGGTTTTGTTATAACACTCATAGGTATTGGGCAGGGACGGGTTTTGTTATAACATTCATGGGTATCAGGCAGGGAGCATCGGTGGAGTGCAGCCTCATTGCCATCTTGCTTCGTCAAAACTTTCGTGCTCTGGGCTCTTTTGTGCTTGTGTCATCGTCTTGCTTCATTTTTTTGAGTTGCACCATGAGTCAGAAATGTACAACTGACTCTGAGAGTGCAAGTGCTGAGAAAAAACAGCACAGAAGAGTAATATTGGAGCTTAAATTGGATGTCCTGAAGCGAATTGAAGCAGGGGAATGCCAGAATGAGGTCTGTAGAGCATTGAATTTGGCTGGGTCAACTGTTAGGACCATATTGAAAAATAAAGACAAAATACTGTGGTAGAATTGTAATTCCTTTGAATGCTTTGAAACTCAGTAGGAGTAAGGCTCCAATTATGTTAGAAATGCAGAGGCTGTTAAGTGTGTGGATTGAGGATATAACTCAATGCTGTATGCCCTTGAGTATCCTGCTTATTCAGAAAGCTAAGAGTCTGTAAAATGGTTTACAGAAAAAATTGCCTGAGGGGTCTGCTTCTGAGCCTTTTTATGCAAGTAAGGAGTGGTTCAAAAGATTTAAGAGGCACAGCAACTTGCATAATGTTTCTCTTCAGGGTAGGGCTGCTAGTGCTGACACCCAAGCAGCTTCCAGTTATAGAAATAAGCTTATGGAAATTATTGAGCAGTGGGGTTATACGCTTCAGCAAGTCTTCAACACTGATGAGACAGGCCTCTTCTGGAAGAAGATGCCTTCTAGGACCTACATTTCCAGGGAGGAGAAGTTGATGCCAGGTTTTAAGGTGTCCAAAGTGACTTACTTTATTGCTTGGTAGTAATGCTGCAGGGGATTTTAAATTGAAACCATTGCTTCTGTACCACACAGAAAACCCCAGGGCTCTCAACAGGCATCTTAAAGGCAGTCTGCCAGTCATTAGAAAGTCTAACAAGAAGGCCTGGGTGACAATGTCAGTCTTTCAGAGTTGGTTCAGGGATTATTTGTGTCCTGCAGTTGAGAAATACTGTGCTGAGAACCATCTGTCCCACAGACAATGCACCAGGCCATCCTACCACACTTGATGACCCCAGTGATAATATAAAAGTTGTTTTCCTGCCCCCAAATACCACCTCCATCACACAGACCATGGACCAGGGTGTCATTGCTGCCTTTAAGGCTTATTACATAAGGAAAACATTCACCCGGGTAGTCAGGGCTACAGAAGAAGAGGGTGCTCTGACCCTAAAAGAATTTTGGAAGGGCTATAATATCTGTAAGGCAATAAATAACATTTCAAGTGCCTGGGATTAAGTGCCTCCAAAACAATGAATAGTGTCTAGCGAAAGCTTTGGGCAGGCTGTGTCCAGGATTCCCAAGAGGTTGAGGAACCAGTGGTGACAGTTCAGGACAATATCGTTGAGCTTGGAAGGAAAATTGAATTTGCTGAACTTGAACCTGAGGACATTCAGGAGTTGATTGATTCCAACAGGGAGGAATTGAGTAATGAGGACCTCATTCAAAAAGAGCAGCAGAGAAGCCATGAAGGGGAAGAAGATGCTGAGGAAGATGTTGAACCAGCAAGGGCCTTAACCAGCAAAGGCATGGCTGAAGCTTTCAAACATCCTGAAGCTTTTCTTTCCTACTTTGATGAGAATGACCCTGACATGCGGCGCAGTTCTGAAGTTGCAAGAGGAGTTAACAATGAAGTCAATTGTTACAGGCTGCTTTACAATGAAAAGAAGAAGCCCAAAGTGCAGCTATCAATGGATTCCTTCTTCAGGAAACGCACAACTCCTGCTTCAACCCCTGCAGCCAGCCCTCAAAAAAATCCTCAGTCAAGCATTTCTAAAGCCCCTGAAACCGATACTAACCCTGACAGCTCTGATTCAGAGTGCTCAAGGAAGCCAAAAGAGCAAAAAGTGAAAGTGCATCTGTGCATACAGTTATTTTATTTTGTAATTTTATACAATTTCAAAGCTTAAAGTGTTAAATAAAGTATTTACATACATGGGCGACTGGTGCCTCCTGAGTCCATTGGGAATTAATTATCTGGTTATATGTAGAGAACAGGGGTACTAAATAGGTTGGAGTAATTTTAAATTACTCTCCCCATGGCAAACCCTCCTCCCCAAAGGAGTACTTCCAGGGACAAGGGGAGGCACTTCTGGTGGCAAAGATCAGAGATTAGGGACTTAAGGTCCCAAGATGATGACCAGGGGCCAGGGCACCTGTCAAGGGGCAGTGCTACCCATGCGGCCCTCTACAGCTTGCCAAAACTTGGTAAGCAGCCCTCCACCCAAAATAGTTGCCCACCCCAATCTAGTCTGTGTTTCCTAAGCTGGTTAATGAGAATGTCATGGAAAACAGTGTCAAAAACCTTGCTAAAGAAAATGATGTTTCCTTTAACTTCCTGTCCTGTTCACATTTTGGGCAATTAATGCACATTAAGAGAATGTAGAATGATGTAGTAATGAAAATATGATTATTCATTTGCAACACACTGTAGGAGCTGAAGCACTTCTAGATACTGGCAGGGTGGGCTACAGTTGTCAGAGCACTGGTATTTTTAAAACCTGCTGCAACCCTTATTATGTGAGTAGAGCACGCTATGTTAATCTAAAGCCAGATGGGGCAGCAGCTTTTAAGAACTAACTTATTCAGAAAGGTATAAGCTTTCATAAGCTACAGCCTACTTCATCAGCTGTAGAGAGCAGGGGTACTAAATAGGTTGGAGTCATTTTAAATGCAAAGGATAAAGAGGAGGATATGATGGCAAAGGGAGCTGAAGAGATTGAAGACATAAACAAAGCAGTTACCCCAGCAAGGGTCATAAGGGTTGAAAAAAATTAGTCCAGGTAAATGGGATAAGAATTCAAGAGTCTCTATGGAAACTGCACTTAATACAAACCAGCTTGTGAATGGCTTCTGCAATTTTGCATTCAGATTGTTTTTTGAAATTTCATAGTTTAACAACAGGTACTCCAAGGTACTCAGTGATGGAATGACCACAGAGATTGAATTGTTCTACCGCAAGCTTTGACATCCTTGTGGAATTGGTGTCAGATTGGTATCCATTCACTCTCTCGTGTAGGGATCGCCTACGCCCTTCCAGCCTCCAAGGACATCCATCTTGCAGACTACCTACCTCTTATTCCGACCATGCTACCAGGCTGTGCTTAATTCCCAGATGCCAGGTGTGCCCCTTCATCACAGACCATACCATCTTAGATTCATAGATGCTAGGGTCGGAAGGGACCTCAATAGATCGAGTCCAACCCCCTGCATAGGCAGGAAAGAGTGCTGGGTTTAGATGACCCCACCTAGATGCCTATCTAACCTCCTCTTGAAGACCCCCAGGGTAGGGGAAAGCACCACCTCCCTTGGGAGCCCATTCCAGACTTTGGCCACTAACGGTGAAGAAGTTCTTCCTAATGTCTAGTCTAAATCTGCTCTCTGCTAGTTTATGGCCATTATTTCTTGTAACCCCCAGGGGCGCCTTGGTGAGTAAAACCTCACCAATTCCCTTCTGTGCCCGCATGATGAACTTGTTTCATCTTAGATGAAACAAAACTGATTAAAACATCTGGAGTTCATTCACCTGCTTCCAGGGCTTCTGCATTTGACAGGCAGAACAATTCCTACATGAACAAATGAAGAGACACCAAACTATCCATTCCGGAAAGATAAAAGCCTGTGGCAGAATACTTTACCTCCCCTTTTAATCTCTTCAACCCACCTTTGCCTCCCTCAGCAGTGCCCCCCGCTTTGCCATCCTATCCTCCTTTCCCTGTCCTTTGTTTTTAAGTTAACTTTATTCCTTTCCATTTAGTGCCCCTGCTCTCTGTAAGTCCATTTATAGCATCTGATTCCTTTCTGAACAAATTGTCACCCTGCCTATCTCAACTACAGTTATCTGAAGCAATAATGCAGGTTCCTTATTCTGGTACTTGTTTTTAGCACCTTATGTACTGTGTATACAATCGCTTTAAGAATTTACAAGCTAACCACCACAGACATGAAGAAAATAGGGGACAAAAATATGTATGGTAGAGTGACTTGAATTTAAATTCATGATATTGGTTTTCCTGCTTTTTCATCCAAATACCACCTCTCACAAGCCAGAAATTGAAGAAGCTAAATATTACCTCTACAGAACATTCCATTAAAACTAGTCCAAAGGGAACCTTTGAGTGTCGGGGAGCAGTAAAAAAAAGAGTCTTTGAACAACAATATGGGTGGAATAAAAATGAGTGACTTGCAGTAGTACTTCATACTCTGAATGCAAGGTATGCTCAGTTCTACCTATTCTGCTTCCACCAGTAATGTCTAACTGGAACAAAAAGGAGGGAAGATGTGATGTGAATTACAGCTTGTTTTTCCCTGGCTGTAGTACTTGTAGGAGAAAAAAAAATATTATTATAAATAGATTTTAGCCACAGAAATTTTGAAATATTTACCTTTTAGTTGGTACATTTGGAGGATCAAAAATATGCTTGTTTTTTCACAGGCATGACTAAACTTAGTACCTCAAATACATTTTTATAGGTGTTTTAGAGGAAAGGCTTAATCTTTTTTGGGATGGTCTAACAACAGAGCGTATCAATGTAACTTTGAATTCAAGTGCTACCTGCAATGCTGCTAGCTGCATGCAATACTGAATACTGATCAAGCAATAGATTTTCTACTCCTGAAAAGTAAGACCTAACAATGAATAAATATAAATAAAATAGTAAAGGTGGCTGCTATGGCAGTCTGGCAACCCTCCCCCCCCAAAAAAAACAACAACAACAAAACCCAAAAACCAAAAAAACAAATGAAGCTACTAGCAAAAAGTAGCTATAAAGGGTGAAGATTGTGTCATACTGGGTCAGACCAATGGTCCATCTAGCCCAGTATCCCATCTCCAACACTGTCAGAAGTGAATGCTAAAGAGGAGCACGCTGAACCAGATCTATCCAAAATGATCTGTCCCCTAATTCAGTAATCTCCCTGGCATCCACCATTGTAGATTTAGAGATACCAGAGAAAAAATCTTCAACCCTTCTGTTCAATGCTAGTTGAAGGTTAGTTACTGTAGCAAGTAACTATGGATTTTGGAAACAGATTGTCAGGAAATCCTGACAACACATTTCAGAGAAATCCAACTGCTTAATTCCTTTCCCCCATGCTGTCATGCATACAGAACAAGTAGTAAGTTAAAAAACCTTTTTCTCAGAACATTCAGCACTTCATTTTATTTGGGTATTGGACTAGGTGACCTCCTGAAGTCCCTTCCATCCCTAATTTTCAGTGATTCTATGAAAAATGGTGTCAGTTATATATAATGGTTTCAGAAAAGTCCTGTATTATAGCATTTGGCAGTAGTACTAATTAACTGTACAGTCTCCTCCCTCTGCATATATCTAGGCAGTGAGATATGTGCTTATAGAACTTAAGGCAAAAGTCATCTTGCTCTAGAATTTGGAGAAATGCAACTAGCACTTTGCAAACAGTGCTCCCAACCTTATAGCTACTTAATTCAGCACAAGGCTAAGAGTGACAGCAGGATCAACAGCGGTACAAAATACACGGAATAGAAACTACTCTTGACTTTTCTTGGAACAGGTTGAATAACACCAGCTTGTTTGAGGAGTTCTGTTCATCCTAAAAAGTGCAAATAAATCATTCGTGTTCATACTAATGAGAAGAGCACTCTAAAAATATGCTTCATAGTCTAGCTATGGCAACTGGGTACAGTAGTCTTTGTCATGGTATTGAACACTTTACAAATAGACTAAAGTGAATTAAAGACCTGTATATTGTTCTATAGGGAATCACTGACAGAGCCCCAAGAAAAACCTTTTTCAATAGGTATAAATTGTTGTTGTAGATTAGGGGTGGGAAATTATTTTGGGCCACGGGCTGCTTAACAAGGTTTGGTGAGCTGTCAAGGGCCACATGGATAGCCCTGCCCCTTAACAGGTGCCCCACCCCCGGGCCATCATCTTGGGTCCAGAGGTCCCACCCCCAACCCCTGCCACTGGAAGTCCCTCGCCTTGTCCCCTGGAAACACTCCTTTTGAGAGAGGGGAATTGCCATCTTAGAACCAGAAAAAAAAACCATATCATACACTAAAACTCAAACACCTACTAGAACATATTTTATTACAAAAAATATTTTTGTCATGATTTGTGTACTGTATATCAAGGTGATTGCATAACACAAAAATAAATTCTTAGCCTTTTATATTGCGGGGGGGGGTATGGGTGGAGGAGTGTAGCTGTGTGGGGGGGGGTATAAGGTATGTTGGGGGCTGGTGTGGTGTTTGTGGGGTGTGGGTCTGTAGCTCTAGAACACTGTCCTCTCCTGCGGACAATACAGACAAGGCAGGCATTGCTGGGGGGTGTATGTGTCTGTGTGTGTGGTTTGTGGGGGGCGAGGATCCCCCCACACTCCTCCTATGGCTGGCCAGCACTGCATGTTTCAGTGAACAGCGCAGCCCCCGCTGAGCCGAGCCAGATGCTTTCTCCACCCCAGCCCACTCCAGTACCTGGGTCTTCCCTCCTGTGCCCCGCAAATGCAGGGAGCACCATGGAAACAAATGGCCCGGTGGGGGCTGTGTTCCTTGCAGCGCTGGCCAGAGCCAGGCAGCAGGGCTGAGCAGAGTGCCCCTCCCCTGCTGCTGCTGTCCCCCACTGCCTGCCAGGGCTGCATGCCATGGCAGGGAAAGAGTACAGAAGGGGCCCCCATACCGCTCCCCCCACACCCACACCCTGCCCACCTGAGCTCCATCCTACTGATGCCCAGGGGCGTGAGCTCCATGCTGCAGCCAGCCTCAGCCCCATGCTCTGTGCTCCTGCCCAGCTGCAGCCCCTCCCCCTTTCCCTACCTACTGCCCAGATGGAGCAGGATGACAGGGAAGCCTCCAGCAGCAGCCCTGCCCTGTGCTAAAGGGCTGGCACTTCTGCCCATGAAGGTGGGAGCGAGGCACCTAGGATATGTTTGGGGATGGGTATAAGCACCTTGCTCTCATCCAGAGCCAACCGTAGCAGTGTGCGGGGCCTGTGGAGTGGCGAGCGGCCAGAGCACGGAGCTGACAGTGTACGACAGTCGCACAGAGTGGTGGCGCCCTTGACATGTGCCAACAGTGCTGTCCACGGGGCCCCCCAGTATGGGGCCTGGGGCGGTCACCCCAACCCGTCTCCCAAGGGATAGCTCTGCTCCCACCCTTGCATGTGGAAAGGCTGGGCAGGGCACAATTCGTTAGGGAGGCCCGTGGTAGCTTTCCTTCTGACTTAGGTGTGACTTAGACTGCTCTGCTTAATGAATCATGACAAGTATTGTTGCAGAAAACAGCTAACTAGGGCCTATGACAGTAGAGGCAAATTCCTGCATATCTTTATCTAATTTGCATACTGCAGTCATCTTGCTTAAGATGCCTTGATGCCAACTTTAAAAGCAATTCTGAGATGATTTCATCAAGTGAGGTCTCACTGCAGACAGATTCTAGTTCACTGCTCATAGGATTCATGGACATACAACATAAAATATCAACTGAAGAAAAAAATCAGTCCTTTATTTGCAATGCCGTTCTTTATAAAAATACTCCTCTTTTAAAGGGAGATGACACTGTGGTACACTTGTACACCTGGATTCCTATGGGTATGTCAACAACTGGAATTGCCCAAGTTGTTACAAAAATCAAACAAAAAACCCACAAAACAAAAAAAACCCAACACCTATTAAGTTTGCTGCAGGATAAAGCATGACATCAGTGGAGCAGCAAGCTGTACTGATAACACAGGTACACTATGTTGTCAGTCACCTTAAGTATTTCTAGTTGTGCTGATGGAAGCACCACAGCAGTTATACAGATGGGATGGAGAAAGCCCAAATGGTTATAAATAGTTTTTTAAAATGGCTGTTACAGCCTATCTGGTACATTCAGGGAGTTCCTGCTGTCTTTT
Source organism: Alligator mississippiensis (assembly GCF_030867095.1). Classification (NCBI taxonomy): domain Eukaryota; kingdom Metazoa; phylum Chordata; order Crocodylia; family Alligatoridae; genus Alligator; species Alligator mississippiensis. The sequence continues at coordinate 27,141,288 of NC_081833.1, forward strand.
TTTCAAGAAGTGGAACAGACAGCCTAAAGCCTAGTTGCTGAGCAATTCCTGGCATTCATAACTGGGAAGACCTCCCAAGAGATTAGTGATCCCCATTATACTGAAATTTGAGTATTGCACTGTAACTTCCAGACCTTCACAGTAAGGGCAAGGAGGGTGACAGCCTCAGAAATGTAGGCCTAGATATAATTTACTTTCTTGAGACAGAGTCCTTTAGGAAGGGATCATGCCTTTGTTCCGTTTCCTGTCAGCCATTGCACGTCTGTTATGATTAGCTCGTGTTCCTTTGCTGGCTTCTTTCTTCCTCCTTTCCTGTATGGTTTCCCGGTTCTGTCCGTGTCCCTTCACATTCCCAACAACAGCTGCTGAGCCATCATGTTTGTGCCTGAAGCATGTATTAATAAACAGAGGGAAGTTATCATGGTCCTACACCAGATCACAAAACTAGATTTCCCTTTAGTACAAAGGAGAGAGTGGGAGGAGAGTTCAGCCAGCCAGCCATTAAGTCTTACTGTAGCGCACTGAAAACTAAGCTGTACAGCACTTCTATAATACAAGAAAATTATCTATTAACTACATGCAAATACAATCTTCTTATGTTTAGTAAGGTGACAGAAAGCCAAATACAATACTGTCCTGTCTTCACCTGTGGAGGTTATTCAAGATGTAGGAAGCTCCTGCTCTCCCAAGAACCTATTAATCATATGCAGGGTCTTGTTCTCCTGTTCACATAGCTGCAATAGTAGCACCACTATAGCAAGTGAATAGGTTGGTCAGGGGTCCCATACCATTGGCACAGAAACAGTAGATGCACCAAGGTTAAGCTGAGTAAGAAGACTGAGACAGTGTCAGTTTCAAAAGATGCATTTGTTAACTTAAGAGTGGTGTGAAGCATTCTGAGTTAATTCAAGCCAACTTAAGACCTGCATCAAGTCAAGATGCTTCGTTCCATTATGGCAGTAGCCTTGAGGAGACAGGGATCTCGTGATCAGGTGTCATGGTACTAGTCAAAAGTAAAATCTTGGTCCACTGAAGTCAGTGAACATTTTGCTATTGACTTCAGTGGAGCCCATACTTCATTCCAAATAAGGGATTCTGTCTTACCCTTTCCTGGCAAGGTAAATCATCCGTCGGGCTTCTGCTCTCTCCCTCAGCACAGCTGGGTCCTGGACAAAATGGTCCTGCTGCAGAATAGAAGTTATTGTAGTATTACGTACTCATTAACAATATCTGAGGAGATACAGAAGCTTGGCTTTTTGTGGTATGGTTGAGTCCTTCCCTACCCCCGACCTACAGCTGAGGTTACCAGTTATGACTAGACAATTCAGCAGATTAGTATTAGGGAAGCCCTTGATGCAAGATGATACAAGCTACTCTATCTGAAAAGCTGGCAGAACATCTAGACCAGGAGTAGGCAACATTTTTGGCCAGTGCTCAAAAAAACGCAACGTCTACCTTATAAGGTGCCAGTGCCAGCAAGCCAAAAACCCCAAAACTGGGGTAGGAGGTACATGGCAGAAAACATTGCATATATTAATATAGTTAATCATAAATGTTGCTTTTTTTTTTTCATACAGTAAATATCAGGTTTTCTAAAAATTCTAAACCTGGTGTCAATAACTAAAATTTCATATACTACCTTTGTTCTTGTGTATTCTTATTTTGTTAAGCGTGTTGTGATGAAAGAGGGAGAGAGGGACAGAGAAAAGAAAAAGGGAGAGAAAAATAGAAAAGAGGAAAAATGAGAAGGAGAAGAGAAAAAGAAAGAAAAAAGGAGAGGAGAGAGAAAGAGAAAGAAAAGAGCAAGGGAAAGAAAAAAAGGAGAGGAGAGAGAAAAAAAGAGGAAAGAAAAAGGGGAGAGGAATGAGAAAGAGGGGAGATTAGAAAGAGGAAAAAGAGAAGGCAGAAGTGTGTCCCTCACTACCCACATCTCCCACCACTACCAGCTGCAGCTTGGATCCACTAGTCCAGGGCAGTGTCCGGTGGAGGAAAGCAGTGACACCCCAGCAGCTGTCGCCAAGGCTGGGGTGATCAGGCCACCCCAACAGTCCCAGAGCAGAGGGAGCCCAGGCTCAGGGCTGGGAGGGAAGACCTAGTTGGGGCTTGGGCAGACAGATGCCCTGTCCCACCTGGGCGGGGGGCAGCACCAGGGCAAAGTCTGGATGGTGTGGTGAATCCTGGGTGCAGGGGGAAGCTCCATGGATAGGCCAACCTAGCCAGGCCCTTAGGAAGGCAGCAGGTGGAGGAGAGTGAGGGCAGGGCGGGAAGCACGGGCTGCCTCGGGGTTCCACGGACTTGGGCCACAGTGGGTAGGTGGCCAGCAGCACCTGAGGTGGGGCCTGGCCCAGCCCACACAGCTCTGTGGGGATGGGCTGCAGCCACCCTGCCTGCATAGGGATGCCACCTGGTCAGGGCAGGACACCAGGCTCAGGGGGCTCCAGGCTCAGCCTCCCTGCATGCCAGACAGTGCAACCGGGGCGAAGCCACTCCCGGTGCAAGGGCCTGGCTGTGGGGCCCAGCTGCAGGAGGCCCCAAAGCCCCAGAAACAGCCGCTACAGGCAGCGCTCGGCACCAAGCCAGCCACGAGCCTCCACCACAGTGGTCCTCCACAGTGCCTACCCGCTCCATCCTTACCCACCTGCAGCTCCCCCTCCAGGGGCCGGGCCAGGGGGCGAGGTCAGCAGAATGCAGATAGCATCTCTGCCTGTGCTCTCCTGACTTCGTCCACAGTGCCTGGTGTGGTGCTAGGACTTGTGGCTGCTCCAGAGACCCCGGAGCAGCAACTTAAAAATTTTTTTTTTTTAAACAATATCCTCACACACATCCTGGCATGCCAAGGAAAATATATGTCTCCACATACCACTAATTGGCACACATACCAGGGGTTGCCTATCCCTGATCTAGACTGCAAGTTTGTTACTGAGATTCTGTTCCTCCCTTATCATCAGTGGTGGGCAAAATGGCAGATCCAGCCAGTGGCCAGACTGGGGCACTCAGGCTGCAGATTGCAGCTCTGTCCTGGCTCTGGACTGCGCTATTACTGCCACAAGATCCTAGTTCAGCTCTGGAGCAGCTCTGTGCCCTGCCACACGCCCCGTCAGCAGGGTGGTGTTGGGGGGGATTTGGGAGGGGATATAGCCACCCAAAAATTCCCTGTAGCCCCTCTGCTGCCACCATGTGCCCCACACAGGCAGTGGCAGCTGAGTCTGTCCTGCTCCTGTCCACGGCAAAGCCCCTCCAGCCCCCACACCAGGATGAGGCTGGCACCATTGCTACCTGCCAGTGCTGCTCAGGCCACTCTGCAGAAACCCCAGCACTGCGCTATCACAACAGGGGCCACTGCTGGGGTCTCCATGGAAACTGGCCCCAGCTGTGTGGGCAGGGGCTGCTGGGAAATGGAGTCCACTGCTGGCCAGATCCAGCCCACAGGCCAGGCTTTGCCCACCCCTGCTTATCAGTCAATTTCACCATTAATAATACTGTATTTACTCAATTCCAAGACAAGATTTTGTTCCCCCACATTGAACAGAGTAATCAAGTACAAGGTGGTGGGGCAGGCTGCTCCAGTGCCAGCAGGCTCTTTCCCCTTCCAGCCTGGCACACAGAGCACAGCTCCAGCTCAGCTTCATAGTGGCCTGTAGCCGACACCACTATTGTGGGGCCAGGCTGGCACCAGTCCATGATGTGGGAGGAAGGATAAGGCAGAGAGAAGAGGAGTAGCAGTGGTGGGGGGACAGATGGATAGGTAGGCAAGTAACAGATGCCTGAGGCTACATGGAGCAGGCAAAAGTTTGAGGGAGGCAGGGGACAAGCTGTGAACTGCTACACTCAGGGGACTATTTACTGTCCAATTGTTTGCTGCTTCTGACCAAAGGGGCACCCTTCCACACTGAAAAGCAATGCTGAAGTTGGAAGATTCAGGTTTTGAAACAGGTAACTTAACATGCTAAAGCCCCTGCCAGCAATAAGAGGCAAAGTAGATGGGACTTACAATGGAACTTTTCATAGCTCCAATTTCCATCAACCTGCAAAACAAGCAAGTCACCTTTGGCGTTTCTTTTTCAGCTTCTTCCTCTTCCGGGTCCTCTTCCTCTTCCTCTCGTCCTTTGGGTTTCAGGACCTGAGGTGTGGTAAATGGCCTGGGAGTTTGAGGCACAAAAAAAGAGAAAAACTAAGGGACCTCATCCACAACTATTTTACTTGGGCAATGCTATTACTATAGCCCAACATCATTCAACTGGCTGTCCAGAGGCTACATCTGGCCCACAAGGGGTTAACGTGCGGCCCCCAGGCACCTGCCTGACTGCCACTTTCCCCTTGTTCCTGCTGCTGCAGCAACCTCTGAAGCAGGGCAGTATGCAGTGGCAGAAGGGGTGGGGACCTTGCACTGCCCACATGATGGTACGAGGGCAGAGGGGAGATGGGCTTGTAGTGGCTGCACAGTGGCACGCAAGTCATATTGACTATGCCATCTGGCAGGAGCAGTGGCAGGAGGAGGGTGGGGGGTTCTCACTGCCCACATGGCAGGGTCATGGGGATCCAACACAATAGACCGCCCTCACGTCATAAGTTTGCGGTCCACAGCCACTCAGAAGTTGGACAGCCTTGCTATGGCCTGTCCAAGGTCATTTTAAAAACATTTCTGAACTGCAAAAGTGACAGGCATTTAAAGAGCATAACCAAAGCTTTTAGGGACCTATAACTTAATAAAGTGGGTGGAATGAATTACTAACTTTGTAGGGAAAGATGTGACAACAAATGATTAATTTGCTATGTTCCACAAACACTTGCAGAGACTCCAATTACTGAATATTTCCAAATTGGAAAGTCTCAGCTAAGCACCATGTTCTTCCTTTCATATTTACTACTTCACTCCCTGCACTTTTGGTACATCGATAGGATCATGCACATGATGGACAAAATACAGCTCTGTCATAATTCTACTGAGATCAATGGAGAGGTCTCTATTCATCCCCACCAGGCAGATTTTGGAAACACATTTGTTCCTTCTGAGTCCAGTTTTGATAGATACAGAAAATATGTTTCCCAGGGAAGTTCAAGGTGTGTACATAAAAATGGTCAATCAATAACAATCATCACCCAGCACCTCCCCAAGGGAGGGATAGTATGACATTTCATGAAGTGGGAGAGTTGCAAGGGGAAGGATAGGCACTTAGAGACACCACAAGGAACCAAGAATCCATGCCTGCCTTCAGAAGCGAAGCCAGACTCCCACAACGCATCATCATGACAGCAGTGACGTTTGACTGTTAGCCCTCTGTAGACCTCAACCCACAGACTGGGGAGAGTCTGGTTTCATATAGGTGAGCCAATCTTTATGTACCCACTATAACAAAAATGACTTTATACTCAAGATAGTTCAACTCTAACCCACAGCAATTGGGCTGAGGTCATCCCATGGATTCTCAGCTGTACTTAAGTAGGCTTTGCACTAGTTGAGGATTTTTTCACACACAAATACTTGACTGGGAAAACCTGTCAGCTCTATAGCCACTTTGCGCATCTAGAATAATGCAAAGGGCCTGAAGGAGAAAGAAACTGATTTTAGTTCTATTTTAGTGCAAGGATTTTCAAAGGATTTAAGCCTGGTATTTCATCACAGAAGAAATCAAATGTAAAACCAGAAGTGTCCGTTTATATTGAAGCCACAGGCTTGGTATTCAGAAGCAACAACATGCACCTGCCCTTCATAATGTTTTTACTGAGAGGTACATGGGCAACTCAGACCCTCGGGTGGGGGGGGGGGGAAATCAACCTCCAGCGTGTTACAGGCAAATCTGCAAGAGCCTTCTATTTCTGATCCCCAACAATACTTCAGGAAGACTTCAAAGGAAATTAAAAAAAAAAAAAAAAAAAAAAAAGCAGAGTTGCATTTTTAAAAACTAGCATTAGCACTGTGTTAATAACATGTTACAGCTCCATCTTCCTGAAAGTGCTGTTACAGTTGGAAAGTGATTATGTTAATTGCAAGAGAAATATTAAGCCTCCAGCTTCTAGGAGATGAAGAAATAAAGTATGCTTGGTTTCCTGATAAATCTTACTTTTTTTTTTTCTGAAATGTCCCTCAGTCATGATTTTATAATAAAAATGCTATGCTGTTCCAACTAGGGGTGAACCGATAGCGATTTTGGGGGCTGATACCAATAGCCAATTTTTAAGGAGGTGTATCGGCCAATACCACTCCAATTTCCTATACAACTGTGTGCAGCTGGTAAGTCTGGTGTGGTGGAAGGGGAGGAAGGAGGGAAGGAGTGTGGGGGAGCAAATCAAGGCCCCCCGTGGTAGGGGAGGGAATGGAGCAATTGTAAATATACCAGTAAAACATTGTGTTCAACTGATATATAAAAAGATATAGATATATAGATCTATATGTAGTGGCATTTCATTTTAAATAATGGAAAAATGATTTTGAGGGGGTTTATTCAGAGAATTTGCAGTTTTTAAACAGAGAAAACCAGGATCCCTGGCTTACAAATATACAGCTTACCATGTGGGGCAGGCCTTTATTGTACATGAACTGCTCTGCAGCAACTGCCTGTGTGTATGGTCTTACCCTGTGATAAACAGAAGCTAAATATGGGCAGAGGAGTACCATCAAAATGTACTTCTTCAGCTGGGTTTGGAACATGCACATGGGCATTTACTGCAGAGCAAATGGCATGAGGTAAAACCTTGGTCCTTTTCCTTTGCAGTAAATTGTTTTTATGTCCATACCCCAAAAGAGAGGCATGAAGGTCACTTGCCTAGTCAGTGGAACAGGCCCAGAATTTTCAGTCCCCTGCTCAAATAGCTAGATCCCATAAGAGCCATAGAGACAGGGAAATTCACCAAGCAAGCATGGCCAGAAGGAAGATTATCCCTCCTGTTTGCCCAGCTGTTTTTCTGCATCTGGGATGAAGGGAGGAAGAAACAAGCATGAGGTCATCATGCTGTTTGTGTACAGAGTGAAAGCTTAAACCCTATTCACACAGTCTCCTAGAGAGGTTTGTAAACAAAGCCAAGGTATTTGCTTGGTTCTGAAACAAGAGAAAAAGGGAGGAAACAGTGAGGGAAGAGGAGTCCTAGAGCTTCCTGTACCCAGAACTTCAAAAAGCTCTAGTCAAGGGGGAAAAAAGGAGACCCACAGCCTGTTCATCCTCTCAGATCAGGAGTAGAAAGAATACTGGGAAAAGGAAATAAATCTCTGGAGCTTCTCTTCCTGGCACAAGACCAGAAGCATAGAGAATGGAGACCTGCGGACATGGCCAGGTGCTCAGATATGTTCTCCTATTTCCTCTGTACCAGCATTCACATATTAGGAACATGGACTATCAACTTCCTACAGGCTGAAGCCATTGTACATACCTCCTACTGATCAACTCATCATCCGAGTCTGCATCATTAGCCCCAACCTGGTTCCCATCATAGGTGTCGTCGTATTCATCCTCGTAGTCATCCCTAGAGAACTGGGCTTCTCCAGCCTGCTCAGGAACCTCCTCTACAATCACACTGTACTGGCTGTAGCGTTCCTTCTGTTCAGCAATTAGACGCTTGTCATTCAACAAACTCTCTGTTGTGTCCTTGTCCTTCCTGCAGCCCATAGCATGGAGATGGAGGGACAAAAAAAACAAACAAACAAACAAACAAACAAAACACAAAACAAAAACAGAACAGAGGCACTTCAGAGTCATTCTTTATAGCTAGAATTTTTAAATCAATGGAAACTCATTCATCCCCAGTGACTAAACACTTCATCCTGCAGTAAAACCCTTGGTCTCAAAAGCACTTCCCAATCATTGGTGAATTACCCCTCCCAAGATACTCAATGGAGATGCAAAAGGGATCATTTTGAAAGCAGCCAGCAAGAATGCCCAACAGATTAGGCCAGGAATTGGACTGTACCATTTCCATTTGAAATGGAAGGGAAGATTTTAAGGGCAACCAAATACAATTATACTAGAGCAGGAATTTGGCCACAACCCAACTCCCACAACAGGTACCATGGATCTTTAATGACAACACTAATCAGAGCCCAGATTTGGTCTCAACAGAAGACAGAATTTCCGAGTACACAGTGCCAGCTAACACCATGCTGCCATGCTAGTTCAGAGGTTAAATATCAGGGCTGTAGTGCCAGGAAACACAAACTAAAGATCAGGGCAACAGTGAATGGGGTGCTCACTAGGGTTATGCAAAGCTTTGGTTGTTGATTCAATTCAGCAGAGATTCGGCCCAATTCGGCAGCCAAATCTCCAAATCTGAATCGAATCAAGAGACCCTTGAATCTCTCTGAATTGAATTGGAACCCTCCAAAATAGATTCAGAAAGATTCATAGATTCGGACATAGACACAACTTTAAATGTTTTTTTCTACATACCTCTAGGTACCAGGCAGCTTGTGAATGCTGAGATGCTGGGGCGAATACAGCATCCCATGGGAACGCGGGGGGTACCCAGTGTGCTCGACAGCAGACCCAGAAACAGACCAGAAGTACTTCTGGTCCGCTTCTGGGTCTGCCAGGGAGCACGAAGGGGACCCCCTCCCCAGCAACTGGTGCCTCCTGGGTCTGGAGGGGCACCAGGGGTCCCCCCACGGCCGATCACCAAGCCGGGGGGCATGGGAGGGGTCCCCCACTTGCTCAGTGGCAGACCCAGAAGTGGACCAGAAGTAGTTCCAGTCCACTTCTGGGTTTGCCACCAAGCATGCAGGGGGGCCCCCCACGCTGTGGGGATGCTCTATCTGCCCCACAATAGCAGCATTCACGAGCCATGCCTGGTACCTTGAAGTATGCAGAAAAAACATTTAAAGCTGTGTGTACAGCCAAATCGGCATCGAATCTTCAGATTCAGATTTGGCTGAATCTAATTGAAACAATGATCCAAATCAACGAACTGAATCACTGTCCGATTCAGGCTGAATCCGAATCGAATACTGCCTGTTTCACGCACCCCTAGTGCTCACGCGCCCCTCCCCAGTAGTCAGAGAGTTTACAATTTAAGTTTGTGATGAGGGAAAGCAGACAGAAGCAAGGAGAATTAAAGGGAAGAGTGAGAACTACAATATGCATGGAAGAGTAAAGATAGAAGATTCAGAGAGGGGGAAAAGAAAGCAGAACAAAACACTGCGCCAAGAAATCCATCTGCATCAGGAAGACCCATAGAATACCACCACTTTCTGCAACTGTAGCATTTCTGATCTAAACACCTCAAAGCACTGTATGAACAACCCTCAGTTAAACCTGCTGAGCAAGTAACACTGGACTTATTTTATAGGTAAGAAACTAAGTTTGGCCAACATACTCAAATCTGGCACCCAACTATACGTGTGCCTAACCTGAAACACTTTCTACTTTGATTGTCAGATAGGCTCGGTACCAACTAATCCTGTGCAGGAAGCAAGGTCTTGTGACACTTAAGCTGTAAACCATGCATGGAGTTTATACGAATAGGGAAAGCTTTTCCTGAGCATACTCCAAAACACTCCAAAGTTTAAAGGGAATTCACAATTGAAGTTTCACTTGGAATAACTGAATTCTCTTCATATTTCTAGTAGAGGAACCTGCCTAAGAAAGAGGTGTATTCAGAATGGCCAGATTCCCATGGCATTTTTCCCCATGAGGGAAAATTATTCTAAGCCTGATCTTCAGCTTCATTCACATTTGGAATCCCCAAATAAGATAAGAGGATGCAGGCAGTGTCTGCTTTCCCCCTCCTCCATGAATCACTGGTTTCCAGCACTGAAATTAGCTGAAGTTAACTTCAAACATCCCTGAAAAATGTTTTTTTTGGATCCATCTGTTACATCTCATCTTTTAGACTGCTGGTCCCTACCCAAAATGGGCAAACACCAAAACAGTGCTTTTCTGGTTTGAAGAAGGAATGCAAGAATAGGTTATCATTACAACCCATATTAGACCTCAGACCAGACTGGAAAAAAACACTGTTGCCCAGAAGTCTGGGCAAGATCTGATTTTCCTACCTGAAAAGCAAGAACAACAAGAGACAGAACCTATGCCTTTGCTGAAAAAAAAGGTGTTCTTTACATCAAGATAGCTTTCAAAGTAAAATCCTAGCAGGCAGAAGATGCATGGTAGCTGCGATCTACAACATACCCCAATGCCTCAGAGGGCTGACCTCAACAAGCTATGTCAAAGCAAAAACTACATAGTGTCTTGTTTCCACTGGGATTTAGCATTAAAAGTGATGCCTCTGTGCAAAACAGGTGTGTTTTACAGTGAAGAGAGCTTTAGGGAGAGCAGACCAACAAACAGCAATACCAACAGGAGAGTAATTTAAGGGGCCAAATGACAATACATCTTTCTTAGGGAGCTGAAGCAACAATCTGGGAAGGGACTGGGTCAGCTATCTGACAACTTGGGGAGATGGCATAGTACATTGCTGGGCACATCCATGACTGAACTTTATTGTGAATGGGACGTCTGTTAATGCTTTGATCAGGAGAGAATGTACTAGTTTTGAAAAGGAAAGGTGGGGATAGAGCATCTCAGACTGTATCTTAAATGTCTAATAGTACAAAGTGGTAGTGTTAGGGTGAAGTTGTAACCATGATGATCCCGGAAAACGTGAGAGATCCAACAAAAAGATAAATCACCCACAAAAACCCTTACCTCTCTCAATAGTACAAAGGCAGTTTTTTCTGATCAGAAAGGCAAGCAACAATCAAGTTTGGTAATCAAGTCAATGTAAGCTTCACAGTAAAAGCAGCAATAATTTGAGAACCCACTGCTGCAAAACACAATTTGATTGAACTTTAGAAGGGAAGTGATTTTTTCCTTAATATGTTATAGTCTTTAATTTCAAGCTTAGCTAATGCTGCCAGGTTCAAGTGGTTTAATTTGCAAACCAATTTTTCATCTATACACAATTCATGGAAAAATAAAACTGTGCACACACTTGGTTGATTTAAAATAAGCTTTTGAAAAGCATATGAAACATAGAAACCCGCTCAATTAGGGATAAAACCTGTGTCAGCCTGAATGAGAGGGTAATGCCAAACAGCTTAGGCTCAGTAAACATAAAAGATACAGAGCAGCATGCTAGAATAAGTGAAAAGCAGAGTCAATGCAATTTCACTGCAAGCACTCAGCAACAAAGGCAGGAACTACCAGAGAAGAGACTAGACCAATATTCTTCTGCATTATCAGAGCTGGATTTCAAACCAGATGGGTATTGATATTTCCTTGAACTTGAAACAGATTGCTATATAGTCTCAGGTCTAACTCAATCTTAGGCTGCTGGCAACAGTGACAATTATAAATTTATACTGACAAAGCAAAACAAACATAAAAGGCAAACAGAAGTACATCATCAAGAAAGGTCATTAAGAACCAAAGTTACATAATCATTTCCCAAAGAAGACAGCTTGAAGACTGAAACAATCAAACACATAGTCATAACCACCTGTGTACAAGTGATCAGAAAAAAGAGAGTCTCCCCTTGTTGTCAAACCTATATAAGATTTTGTTACTTGAATTTTTCCAAAAGGTCTTATTAAAATGGATATACTCACCTCCTACCTTTCTGTACCCGGGACAGGTCTATCGAATCTCTGCTGAAAACATCAAACTCATCATCCTGGAAGACATTACATCGAGAAGTCACCAAAGGGGTTGGATCTGGCTTCAACTGCCTGAGGAAAAGAAGATAGAACAGAAATCTCTAAGATAAAAGCAAGACAGGCCATATTCTCCAACAGAAGTACATACTTGCTCAGATCTCTGTTATTCTGCTAATCCCTCAGCCATACCCATGTGTTCAAGGTGCTAAAACTAAACAGTATTTGAGGGAGCACAAATTTAGCAAAAGCAAAGAGAAAATTATTTTCAATTAAGAATGCACAAAACAAAATATAAACAGCAAATATTCAATACTGAAGAATACTTATACTCAAAATGACTCAGTAAAGCCAAACTGAAGTTTGATGACTACCCTTAAAAGGAAAAACCAACAATTTGCTACTGTTGGTTTCAGGATGTTTGTTTCCCTATGGTTACCTATCGATTCTGGTCTCAAGCCTCCTGGCTACATCTGTTCAATTTATAAGTCTAACTATGATTATTTTTAGATTTGTTTTTGCTGGTGCAGTAAACTCAGCCCAGAATCTGAATATTCAGCTGTGCTTTGCCTCTACAAACACCAATAATCACATTTCTGCATTTGCCACTTTGCTGACAGCTTGTTGAGGATGTACAAGGCAGAAGAGGATCCAGCCCCACTGCCTTGATAGCTGTATTGTCTCTGCAGTGGCAAGATATAAATAAGGGGAGGTGGGGGAGAAGAGTTGAACATTCTCCCTCCTTCCCCCTCCTCTCCCCTCCCCCCCGATGCACACAAACACAAAGAGTTTGTGCCAGCAAACTCAGCAGATTCAACTCAAATATTAAAACAGCAACGCACTGCTGAATATAACATCTTCATTTTTAATATGCTCACTTTTCTGGTAAGGATTACATTTTTTAAGTATGTCATATCACTATTACACTATTAATTATTATTGGCCAGATGTGGCCAATGCCTTTGTACATTACAGCTGGGCATACCAGTCACATTTTTACCTGAACTTACACTGCTGCTATAGTGCACACATAATCCAACAGCTGCAAAGGCAGCTACAATTTAGCTAATTTTACTGCCTGCTATGATTCTGAAGTCCCATGTGCAATGTATAGAAAGGAGCAAAAGCCACTCACAGCTCCATGAATTGTGACAAATGTGGATTTCAACTGTTTCCAATTTTCCTTGGGTTAACTTCAACTAATGCATATTTGACAGTGCTAGTACTTGACAATTTTACTTCTCTACCCCGTAGGATGAATTTCAGTTCAATGAATTCCTTTGAAGATACTTTTCTTCCTGTAGGACAAGTGGGATTTAGTCATCCAGGACCACAGCCTTCTGTACCAAATTCAAAGTTTGCAGGTAATGATGTCTGCACTGGATGTACAAAAGTGGTGGCACTGTACTGCTCAATCCGAGGCTAAGATGATGCCCTTCAATACACAATTTTAATGGGTCTTGTTTTAGTGTCCAGTGGACAATCATTTTTCATGACAAGTTACTACTGCACTGGAATTCTGAATGGAAAAAGTCTCCAGGTTCTGCAGTGACACAATATAAGGGGTGAAAGTTAGAGGCCGCTGGCACTGGGAATCCCCCCTTGGAGCACCCTGCCACAGGGAAACACAAGCCTTCAGCTCGTCTTCTATAGAGGGGTTTCTAATCTACACAGAGAATATTCATTTAAAAGAAAAGTCACAGAAATAAAGAGACATCAGAGCAGCACTGAAACCTCATCTCCCACCTTGGCATTGTTTGGTCCAGTTTGTCCAGGGATGGCACTAGCTTGTCCTCCAGGATGTTGTTGATCACCTGCTCTACATTGTAATCATACCCTTCCAGGCAGGCCAAGATGAAGCCCTCCCCGAGATCAGGCAGCAGATCTTTCACTTGAGAAATCAGAGAATCTAGCTCCACCCCTGAGACCTTGGCAATGGGTGCTGCAGCTGCTCCAGCATACTACAGATGTAAAACATAATGGGCAGCATTACTGAAAAGGAACTGTGATATTGATTGGGTTTGTGTAGGTATATACAGGAAAGGAGAGTAATTAGGGCCATGGTTTAATGCAAATGGCAGCTAACATTGCAAACTGATCAGGAGAGTTGTTTGTACAATGCAGTCATAGCCCACAAAGCTAGGTGTACAAGTCCACTTTTGTTTGTTCCCGAATGCGAAAACTGGTGTATTTCTAAGGATTGCTTCTCAAATAGAACTCACCCCTCAGAAAACATTACAGCTGTTTATAAAGCATATAGAAGACAAGATGCGAAGATACTAAGAAGGAATGCAACTGATGTAGTGTAACCCACCCAGGTGCTCTTCAATAGGAAACCCATGGAAAAAGCAGTTAAAGGGGGTTATCCAGTGTAAGGCCAGGATTAGGACTTAGTCTCTTACCCCCCTAGTTATTTAACAAGACCATATTGCATTAAACATATGGCAGCTATTCAGTTTTTGGTTCATCTAGCTGTCTAGAATAGAACTCCAAACTGGCATTCAGTAGCAGAGTCAAGAAAATGAATCCACTCCATAGAGAAATGAGTGAAGCACAGACTGAGAAAACCCAGTCCTATCCATGCAGTTCCATACTCACTTCATCTTCCAATCTATATGCATCATCAAGCTCCTCTGAGTCCTTAGCAGCATCTTCTGTCATTGCCGAGGCTCCACTGGATGCCAATGGTAGTGCTGGGTCTTTAGCAACACAAGTTTTTCTCCTATTCACACCTTCCCAGGCACTTTCCACTGCTTGGAGGATATAAGCTGTTCGGGTCTCATCTCTGGAAGACTAAGTTAAGGGTTCTTTTGTTCTTTATTCCTAGCTGACTAATTTGAATACCACTTCCAATTAGTTACATGCTCTTTGCTTATATTTTTGTCTACGTTGGTCTTTTTACCCAAAAAGTTTTTCTACCAATGCTAGGGGTGCACTGATAGAGATCTTTGCGGCTGATACTGATAGCCGATTTTTAAGGAGGCACATCAGCCAACACCAATCTGATTTCTGATACATCCATGTCCAGCTGGTAAGTCATAGATTTAGATTCATAGATTGTAAGGCCAGAAGGGACCTTGGAAGATCTTTGGGTCCAGTCCCCTGCACCAAGCAGGAAAGATAACTGGGGGTCAGCTGACCTCAGTAAGGTGACTGTCTAGTCTCATGTTGAAGATTTCCAGGATAGGTGATTATACCACATCTGGAGAGAGCTTATTCCACAGTTTGGACACCCTGACTGTAAAGAAGCTTTTCCCAATGTTGAGCCTGAATCAATCTTCCAGGAGTTTGTAGCCATTACTCCTTCATCAGATTCTGATCCACCCACCTTGCTAGACTTTTTAGTTCCACCTGTATCTGCAGCCTATCTTGAAGTGTGACCACACTCCCCCATAACTTGTGTTGTCTGTGAACTTGGCCAGTGAGCTCTTCACCACCACATCCAAATCGTTAATAAAGATGTTGTAAAGTACTGGACCGAGCACTGACCCCTGTGGGACACCGCTGCCCACTTCTCGCCAGGGTGACACAGATCTGTTCACTACGACTCTCTGGGATCTATCCTGCAGCCAGTTTCTCACCCACCTGGCTGTCTTGGAGTTAAGTCTGTTGTGGTGGAAGGGGAGGGGCATAGGGGGGCAGATCAAGGCCACCCACGGTGAGGGAGGGAGTGGGGCTGGGGCAAGCGCTGCCCAACTGGGGCGGGGCAGGTGCAGGACAGAGCCACGGCTCATCAGGGAGGGGCGGCGGGGGACGGCTCCCACTGCTGTGCACAACTCAACCAGGAACAGCTTGTCTGGCACTCACCCGCTCATCCAGCAGTTCCCGCCACTGCTCCTGCCGCTCATCTGGGAGGGCATGGGGGGGCAGGTATGTGCCCCCAGATCTGTACAGGGTGGGCCAGGGCTGCACCTGGGACAGGTGGCAGCAGCGCTGGGAGTGGGGGCTATGGGGTGCTATGACAAATTTTGGGGTGGCTGCAGCCCCCCCATAACCCTGCTCCCAGTGCTGCCACCACCCATCCCGAGTGCAGCCCAGCAAAGCCCCGGCGCCACTCCGATCCAGGGGCACACGCCTCACCCCCCATGCTCTCCCAGACAAGCGGCAGGAACAGCAGCAGGATCTGCTGTGCGAGCACCAAACAAGCTGCTGGGCAAGAATTGTGCAGTGGTGGATGAGCTTCAGCTATGTCCTGAGCCCACCCCTGCCCGGCTGGGCAGCACTTGCCCCAGCCCGTCCCAGCCCCACTCCCTCCCTCACCGCGGGGGCCTTAATCTGCTGCCCGCCCCCCCCCCTTTCACCACAACAGACTTACCACCTGGACACTGCTCTTCAAGCTGCTAGGATGTTTTCTTCACCACCTATATGCTGCTCTGTGGCTGTGCATGCATGGGCCATTTATCAGCCAAATTATCAGCAATATCAGACTAATTTCCAATAAAGACAATTTTCTTTACATTGGTGCTGATCCGATATCAGACCAATGTATTGGTGCACCTCTAACCAATGCCAAAATTGGTGCAGCTTAACCACAAGCAATACACTAAAGATAATTGCAGACTACTGCTAACTCTTTAAAACACAGTGCTGAGTCCACTGGCTGACAACAAAGGATATAAGGTGGAAGATGCCTGCTGAAGCAGACTCACGTCATCTGCAACAGGATATAACTCATCATAGTCACGGAGAAACCTGAAAACCCAAAAGCAAGTTCACTAGTCAATCTTGGGAGGGAATTAACTGCTGGAATGTCATGCTGTTATGCCCCACAGCACAGCTGTAACTTCCTCATCACTGAGTCCTGAACCTCAGTCCCATGCAGACATTTCCTCTCACACACAGTAATGAACTCCAGCATGTGTCACCATGCCTGTTGTTTCATCAAATCATCCCTCAGTACCCTTCAACACAGCAGCCACTTATAACATTCAGCACGATGATTTGAACCTCTAACTCTGCTAGAGAACAAGTATGGTTTAATGCTTAAAGCACACAGCTAGAGAAAGGGTAGAGTCAGGAGATATGGATTCAATTTCCAGCTCTACGAGTGATTCATTGCGTGTCTCTGGATGTGTTGCTTAACCTCCTTGTGGTTGAGTTTCCCCATTAGCACCCAAGCAGACAACCTGGAAAGAGAGCTGTCATACTTAATTCACTAAATATACTTGTACAACTTTGAGAGCCTAGAGGCAGAGATGCCAATGAGACTCAAGACCTAACCATTTCCAGCAACCTCCTTAGCATCACAGTCAAGCTTGTTATACAGCCGAAGACTCTCTCACAAGAATTTTTTTCAACCAAACTGAAAGATTTCCCACTCCCCAGTGCACTGGAATGCCTTGTATAGGGATGCCTGAGCAATTCTGGTGCAAGGAATGGAAGCATACAGAAAGTCTCTTCCTCCTTCGGACCCCATTCCACTGGACTCACCTCCTCTCTTGAAGCACTGAGGTGAAGATCTGTAGAAAGTCTTCAATAAAGGGCTGAATATTCTCACAACTGTAAAAGACAATGCCACAATAGTAAAAACTTAAATTCTGAGATGAACATTTCTCCTCCTGAATCTCTTTGTCCACCTGTCAAGTCTGTGGCAAAATCCCATTTCTCCAACACATTTGATTCCACTGGCACCACTGAGATTTCACATTTTAAAAAGCTACAAAAAGTGAAACTTATCAAAGCTTTTCTAAAGTTTTTTGAATACTTCAGCAAACTGAATCATTTCACCTTTGGGACATAGTTAGGAAAGTGAGAGTTCCAAGAGGCTTGAAAACCACAATTCACACTGTAAGAAGTCCAAAGAGAAGTCACAGCAGAGGGGGGGGTGAAAGCAGCTGTTCTGTTTTTTTTAATCAAATTTTGCAAGACCAATCTTCCATATGACACTACATAGAATTTCTCAGCTGATGGGTGGTCTCTTTCACCCCTTTTAAGTGGGTATATGTGCCAAATGAGTTCTCACTCACGAGCCCTCTTTCCTATAGATTCTCAAATTCCCCTTGCTCCTGCTGCCTTGAGCATAGCTACAGAAGCCAAACAGATGTGAAGGCCAAGAACCTCCACTTCACAAACCAAAGTCCTCCTGGCCAGTGGATTACTACAAAAATAGCTATTTCTCTAGAAGTCGAGCATGTCACTGCCACAATAACCATAGCTCCTGCCAACCTGGGAATGAAAAGATTCTGGTTATTTCAGACTACCTTTGGCTGCTCTTGTTGTCCATGAACTACGATGATGTTCCGTATTACTGTACAATTCAAGTGCCTCCCAACCTAACACATTTATACTTATAACACCCACACAAAGTATAACAGTGCTATTATTTTACAGATGAAGAATTAAGACAGAGAGGTTAAGCTCTCAATCTATTCCAACTCTGTGCAGCCTGTGTAACTAACAAAGAGCAGCAAGGAAGAGGAGGAGGACTATTTAATGTAAAATTCATTAACACTATTGGGAGCAGGGGCCAGAACCCAAGACTACCCTCCTCTCCCAGGAAGGTGTCCACTTCACTGGACTAGAGTGTTAGGCTTAATTTTACATGCTATCCTTCTGCCCTCAAACAACTCTTATTTTAGTGGCCCAGGTTCAGCTGGAGTTCTGGAAGATGCCCTCAGGCCCAACTAATCCATAGTCCAGTGGATAGGACACTTTGCTGGGAAGTGGGAGATGTTAGTGCAAACCCTCTCTGGCAGAAGAAGGCTTAAAACCAGAGTTTCCTACTTTCTATGCAAATGCCCTAACCTAATCACTAAGCGATTTAGCAGACGTGGGGTAAACCTGCCTCCTAATCTTTCTCTTGACAGGATCTTTCCATGGCAAGACAGAGATGTGTATGGAACCTATATGTCACAACAGATTTTTGGCTGCTGCACAGGATGGAATAGGATCACTTTTAAATGACTTAAATGTCTAAAAGCCTCCTAGATATCTCAGAGGCAGAACAGGATCTAGTCCCAAGTGATGTGCTCAAAATCACAAAGGAAGTCTGTGGTGGATCAGGGAACCTGAATCCAGGTAAAAAGCTATCACCCTAGCCCATTCTTCCTGTGCTAGGACAACTTTTACTGATGACAACTTGAGGGCAACATTTGAGTACCAGCAGGGCCATAGTAACACGCTTGGTCCGGATGCAAATGGTCTACATTTACTGCATGAATCCAATGAATGAATGTAGAAGGAGCATGGTTCAGTAAATAGGGCAAATGCCTTGAGTCGAGTTCTGGCCATACCATTACCCAAATGCATGGATTTGAAGTCAGTTGTGTCATTTCTTTGTGCTTTAGTTTCCCCACTTATAAAATAGGGATAATTATACTTGCCACTCCTAAAATTCCTGTTAAAATTTTCTATCTGGTGAAAATAGAAACTAAAACTGAGCTTAAAGCTTCCATATCTATATTTAGAAACCTCCTTTCCAATGAGCCAAAACACTACATGGCTTTTCATGTATTTAGATGGTGCTAAGCTGCTCCTTGCCATGGTGTCCAAATGTTGGGTTTGAAGTTGCAATGTATTCCATAACTAACATTATCACATCCACTGGGCCATGACTTTGTCCCAGTCTTAATGGGGGTCAAAACAAAACCCACTTTGTAAGCATTTTGGATCAGAGAGGATTTCACACTTCTCCAGAACCCAGCACAATTGGGTTTTGGTCCCAATTCAGGTCTTTGGGCAAATGTAAGTGACAAAACATAATATTTTACCAGTATTTTCCCTAAGGTGAGCAGGTAAGATATTGTTCTGTACATACCACCACACCAGTAGGTCTCAGTCTTACTATATAAATAAAGAGTCAGTACCTGCTTTCTAAGATGGGCTGGAGACATATTTGGTTAGTGAGGATATGGAAAACCTCCATCACCTTCTTCCTGGAATGAGACAGTCGTCTCCACAAGTCAGTCAGTAAACTAGAGAGAGCAAGAGAATATCATCAATACAAACCATCCTATTTTCAAGATGCTGACCTTGTCTATTCTAGAGGAGAAGCTGTTAGGTGACCCATTTTTATGGTTCATCTCTGCTGTAAGGAACAGACAAAACCACTTCCCATTTATTTTTTAATGCATATTCTACGGAAGATTATTCTAGAACACTTCTGAAATGCTGCACCCTGCCCCCCACACATTAGCTGGACAAATAGTACAGACATGAACTTTGTTTTCAAATGTAATGTGGTGAACCTAGGAATGGAAGTGCTAATGGTTTTTTGGGTTTGCTTTTTTTGGGGTTGTTTTTTTTTTTTTAAATACTTGTGCTGTATTGCTGCATCTCTCTTTGGACACTATACTACACAGACTTTCTCCTTAGAAAGTAGTGAAAGATTTCATTAAAAATTCCTCACAATGATAAAAGTTTCTACTGAAACTAGAAAAAAGGCTCTTTGAAGATGACAAGGAAGGTAGAGAGAGACTGAAGTAAGTAGGGAAGGGTGGAGTGCGTTTCTAATCCACCCAGGGGAATTTTCATTGAAAATGACAGGGAAGTTTTCTCTGTCACCTTTTACCTGTTATCTTCACATCTCCTCTTCCTAATTGCAGATTCCAGCTCAGGAATTATCAGTTCATAGAATGATGCCAATCTGCAAAAAACAGGTCATAAAACACTTTGCTGAAGACAAATCTCAGAGCAAACAGGATTCTCAGTTTTAATTCCTCTGGTCTGATTCTGTAATCACTCATCCCTATCAGTTCCAAATGCCCCTGTTTCATTATAGCTCATTTCCAGAAATGTAATAAATAGATGAGTGGAAGGGAGAGAGAACCTCCCTAAGGATCAGGGTTAGCACTTATGCTGCAGACAAATGAGATGCCTTCAGAGCAACCTGGTATTGAGGCAGCAAACAATCTGCACCACTACAGAGCATCCCAAGCAAAAATCTGCAGACCATGATCACACTGAGTTATTGAGTTGAATGCAGGCTTGTTTCTGTAAACATCTTCTCTTTCCTATACTCCAAGTAATCAGAGGAGGTAGAGAAAGAGAATTTATTTACATAAGGCAATTACTATTTCTGCTATCCAGATGTGCTAAAGGTAAACATATAGTTGGTGGTGTCAGATTTCCAGCAAGAGAGGCTCAGTTTCATCTGGGAGAGGGAATAATACAAGTTGGTTTGTTCTAGTACTACATTACAAGTTCCAAATAGCCTGTATATAACTGTCATACCTTAAAGACAAAACACCTGAAGATGTAGCTACACTTGTCTTCACAGACAATTCCAGTAGAAATGGAATTCAATTTAACAATGTTAAGTGCAAAGTCATGCACTTAAGGACCAATATGCAGAAGCCCATAGACTAGAAACATATGAAGAACAAAGGCACCTGGGAATATGAGCTGATCATACAATGATCATGAGCTGTCAGTCTGACCATTTTTTAAAAGGCCAATGTAATCCTAGGGGGGGTTGGTGGAGTCTGTGCTAAAGAGACAAGCAAGTATTAATAACATCATACAAGGTGGCAGGGGCCAACCTTTTTGCAAGATGCCATTCCTATCCCCTTCTCCTGCCTGATCTGCAGCTCTGCTTTCCGATTCCTGCCCTGTACTCTCTGCTAGATCCGCCGCTCTGGTTCCTACTCGCCGCCCGTTCTGCCACTGTACCACCTGTCCTCTCCCCCTCCCTGCCCCACATTTGCTGCAAGCCACACAAAGAGCCTGTCCATGCCATTTGTACTGCAGGTTGACCATCCCCACTATAAGGCAATGGGAAGATTCCATTTAGAAAGCTGTGTGCTGTTTTGGTCACCAATATTCAAGAAATATTAACTTAAACTGGAAGAAGTTCAAAGAAGGGCCACTAACCCTACTGGGTGGAGACCTTTTCTTATGAAAGAAGATTAAAGGAGCTTAGCTTGTTTAGTTAAGCAAAAGGAAGATTGAGGGGGAACGTGATCATTCTTTACAAGTACTTGCATGTAGTAAACATTAGGAAGTGGGGAAGAGCTTCTCAGCCTGAAAAATAATACTGGCACACAGTCAAAAACGACTACAGATATAGTTAGATAGAAATCTCTTAATATCCTATCAGAGAAGTGAGCTTTTGAATGCTCTGCCAAGCAAACTGAAGGCGGGGGAGGAAATGGGACAAAGAACCTGAATCTCTTTTTTCTAGAAACAGTATCACTGGGCAGGGAGTTCTGGCTCACCAACCAATGCGTGTGATATGGAGTCAGATGTCCATTTTCCCCAAGCTGGAGTATAAAAAGGTAGCTTGTGTAGTGTGGAAAGCATCTACAAGCCTCAGGAATTTTGCTGGGTTTCTCTCCCTGAAGGCTAACGGCTTTGGGGGAAAAGGGATGTGGAAAGATGCCTCTCTCTAAAAGGCATTGGTTACAACTAACTACACCGGCCAGAACACCCAGATCAAGATGGATCCATCCATGCTAAGACCTCGGGTCTCTACAGATCATTGTTGCAATGTTGAAGCACCTGCAATCTGGGCCATCTTTTGGAAACTGAGATGCACCCTGCATAATGCCAAAGCACTCTTTAATAGATGCCTGCCCACGTACAAGGCTGTCAGCCTGTAGTCCCAGCACCTGAACAGCTCTCTGCCATTCCCAAAAGTTTATGATAAAAAATACAGTTGTGCCTCAAAAGAAAACTTGGGTGGTTCTCTGAGTCTTTTCAATAGGACAAGATATAAACAAATAAGCAAACAAAGCAATTCCTCTCAGCCCCAACAGACCATTTTCCAAGAGGCTCTCCAATACCCTTGCTACAGGGCAGGGGTGGGCAAAATGTGGCCCGCCAGGCCATGCTATCTGGCACACAGGGCCCCTAAAAAATTTAGAAAATTAATATTTATCTACCCCTGGCTGCCTGGCATGCGGCCCTCAATGGCTTGCCAAAACTCAGTAAGCGGCCCTCCGCCCGAAGTAATTGCCCACCCCTGCTTCAGGGACTATTGCCAGAACCTGTCTATATCATGTAGCTCCCTATTGCTACTCTTTCAGCCCTTTTTAGTTACACCTGGCCACATCCCAGCTGGGTATGTATTATAGGGCTGGCTGGTTTCTGTCCCTGACATTTAAGGGCTATCCTTTTACAGGCAAACTGTCACCCCCCACCCTCCTCCAGAGTTCCCTCTTATCCAGCACTACATCCGCCAGACTAAACCAAGCAGCTTTTATTCAAATAGTAACTGCCTAGTCCTTTCATGATAAAAGTAGAGGGAAAGGGCCAAGCAGCACCCAAGCATTTATAGATCACTAAATCAAGCTCTGTCAGAAACTACAGATATACCTGTAACAGAAGTCATGTTTTTGAAAGGTTTGGCAAGCAAGTGGAAAGACATCAAGAAATGCCCAGAGGGAGATGCAGGTGTCACACAAGAACAGCACAATATCCTTCAACTCCTAGAGGAGAAAGAACAATTACCCATAGGGAAGAAAAAAGCCACACATAGTTGTCCAAACAGTCTTATGTCCTTTATTTACTCAACTCCAAGATGAGGTCCCTGGCCTGTTCCCTCCCACCCCCCATTTAAAATGGGGGTGGGGAACCCCTCATCTTGGAATCAAGTATGAGGCAGTGGGTAGTTCTGGCCCCAACCTGGGGTTGGGCTCCAGACCAGAGCTACTGCCTACCCTCCACACCCCCACCTCCTGCCTCTGCCCCCCACTCCCCACCAGTCCCTCCCCCATGCCTCCTTCTGGCTTATCTTGCTCCAGCAAGCTCTGTCCCCAGCCTAGCCCTGTAGCAGCATGGATAGAGCATACTGGCACCACAGCAATAGTGTGTGTATGGGTGTGGGATAAGGCCAAGACTGCAGGGAGGCGGGGGCAAGTTGCCTCCCCCCTCCCTGCTAACACCATCTACCCCCTATCACCTGCCACCTACCACTGCTTTTGCCGCTGCAGTGGTGGAGATTAATTTAAGATGATTCTCCAATAATTAGATTCTATACATGGAAAATTTTAACAAATTTAATTTTCCACATACAGAATCTAATTATTGGGAGGCTGTCTTAAATTTGGGGTTATCTTGCATTTAGGGAAATAAGGTATTCTGAAAATATTGTCATATATCCACCTCTAGTCAGGATGGGAAGAAGGTCTGGGCTCAGGTCTCAAGTTCCAGCAGGCCTATAACATTTTCATGAGGTGTCTTACATGATTGAAGACAGCATCAGTACAAGAGGACTGGTTCTTCAGAGGACACCAATACAGTTCTGATGAATTATGCTTGCATATATGCTTGCAAGGCATGTCTATTAAGTTAGGGCAGTCCTACCCTAGCTCCATCTTGGGAATTCCTCAAGCTTCTCTCTGCAACTAGATATATTATTCTTCCCCTCCTAACCTGAACTGTTGCATAACATTAGAGCATGAAGTTCAATAACTAAACAGTCCATTTCTGCGGTGGGTAAAACTACTATATATCAGGAATCTGGATGGGTCAGATCCAGACTATGGGGCTCCTCAGGCACTGGATTCAGAACTGGCAGTGGCAGCAGCAGGTTAAGCAGTGTCTGGGAACCATGGGGATTAATGCTACTGTCATTTGCCCTGCCCTCCAATTCCCAGTTCCTCTAAAAGCCCCATGGGCCATATGTCTGACACCTCTGCTGCATATGATTTGCATATAAGTCAAGGTACCTTGGCATTGCTATTTGATTGTAGAAATCAGTGTACATTGTACAGCACCTAGAAGAACATGGTCCTTTCCTGCTTGGCACTTAAGTGCATTGCTGTTATACAAACAGTGTTTTATTTTGTAAAGTGCTTTTGTACACTGCTTATATGGGAGTGGAGTGGGGGAACCTCTCTCTTCCTTTCCCTATCTCTTGGAAAAGAAACAGAAAATACATATAGCCTGGTTATCTATGAACAAACAATACATGCTCACAAAGCAGAAGAGCCACATCAAGGCAATGAAACAATTACTGGGAACAGCATACTGAATGGGATCTAAGTATCTGGGAAAAATAAGACTCTACACAAGCTTAATACTTTGAGGCTGATTCAAGCATATAGCAATTTTCCTACCTGGAGAGGCAAGTCAGCAGGAGTCACTTTGACTCTTTCTTCCAGTTTCTGGGGTTCAGCTGAGGTACCTTCACATTGCAAGCCACATTTTTGCAAAACGTTGTCGAACACCTAGGGCCAAACGCCCCCCAGAACATTATCATATCAGACAAGGGAATTCACATGGATTGCTTTATCTTGTCAGTGTACACTTTTTTTTTTTTTTATTATTCAGTTCAACTGACAAGAGATGTGACTATTTCCACCCAAGGGATAGCTGTGTAACACTAAACAAAGGACAAATTTACATAAATCTTTCTTTTACCCTAGAACTTAAGAAACAACTTTATTACATTTGCATCTTTGGAGATTTGCCAACTCCCTTCCTCCATCCACTCTGAACTCTGAGTGGGCAGCAAAAGGCATTTTTGAAGTTGAATACTCAGATTTGTACTGCTATTCTTTATAATCATCATGTTTTTCCTTGAACTTGCATACATACTTGCAAAATAGCGATGCTTTCTCTGGAACACTTAACATCTAATACTCAGTATATAAAAGAGAGTTCTGAAGTAGAGAATAACCAACTGTTTCAGGACATACACCATTTAAAAGTGAGCGAATTCTTCACTTCCTTCCCAGTAACTGTTTTGAAGGGATAATCTTACTTTTTAAAACACTTGTAAACATGATGCCATCCCTCATGAGACTGCTCAGCTGAGTTTTACACACCCCAAAATATGATGGAGATGGAAAAAAACCAAGTACTATCAAAAAGAAGAGAGATGAACTCAGATGCTTAGGGGCAAAATGACTTGAATGTTTTTGTCTGAGGACTAAAACATGAGTTTAGTCACAATGATGCCAAGGCATCTTGATTCATGATCAGCTCAAATGTGAGAACTGCTCAGTCAGTGAGCTTGGGTATATGCTACATGCTCAGGGAAATGAAAGTTTAGAATGCTAGACTTACCTATTAGCATCTGAATAGCAGCAGTTTAAATAGACTGGCTGTCTCAGTATTTTCATTTTCTCCCGAGAACCTACTCTGTGTAATTACTGTGTTATCTGTCTTTGTCTCAATATTTTGGAGAGGAGCAGGAAATAATTCAAATCACAAGTATCTATCTAGCAAAAAGGGTCCCTAAACTTGAAAGCAAGAACAAATTTCAGGCAGGTGGGATGTAATGGGAGGTTAGCTGTGAACAGGGGCAGACCCAGGATTTCACAAAGTGGGGTGCAGGAGCAGCAATCAGCACTGCAGGAGTGGCTGCACCCCTCCCCACATCAGCATGGGCAGATGGCACTATCAGAACTTCTGGGGACTTTTTAAGTCCCCAAGGCAGTTAAAAACCCAACTTCCCTTCCCCGCTGCACTCAGAGGCATGTCCCCTCTCCCCTGCTGCTGCTTCTTTTCCCACTGCCTAGGGGGTGCAGGGCAGGGGAAGCTCCAAAGCCATTTTTGCTCCTTTCAGCCAGGCTGCATGGGGGGGCCATGCTTAGTTGGGGGTAGCAAAAGCAGCAATAAGCAGGTGGGGGGGGGGGTTCCCTCTCCCCACACCTGCTCCCCAGAGGAACTAGGCAGAGAGGGGAACCCATGCTCCTGCTGTTCCCAGCTAAGCCCAGCTTCCATGTAGCCCAGCTGGACTGGGCAGGAATAGCTTTGGAGTTTCCCTCATCCATGGGACAGCAAGGAAAGCAGCAGACAGGGGAATAGTGGGGGGTTGAGGGAGGAGGGAACATGCCTCTGACATGAAGGTGAAGGGGATGGGATTTCTACCTGCTTTGGGGGCTTAATATCTGCAGGTACTCCTCCCACAGTGTGGTCCAGTCCAAAAAAGGGGGTGTAATCATACCACTGTTCCTCCTCTGGATCTGCTCCTGGTAGTAAGTAAAGTTGCAGATAAAGGTTCAAAAGCCATCTAGCCCACTGTTTTAATTCATGGAAGAAAGTAACTAGCAACACAAACAATTCTGCCTGCTTTCAATCATCTTGTCCACACAGAGGGCTGATTCACAGCATCTCCTAGGGTTCTCAAAAGTAAAGCAGTACCTGGAGGATTGTGGGGACTGTTTCATTCAAGTCACTGTAGTAACTTGGTTGCTGAGTGAAGATATTTTCTGAAATGAGAAAAAGAAAAAAAATCCATTTCAAATAGATTTAAACCTCCAGCCCAGCAAACAGCATCATATGAAGCAGAACACTTCTGCTTCCTACAGTACCTCTCCATAAAATAAAACCTCAAACCGCTTAGGGGTAGAAATATTCATCTGTAACACATGCACAGTACCTGCTCCAGTACCATCTAGGTACCTTTTAAAATATTAGCATAACTGGAGAATATGAATAACAAGAATATGTGCATTATTTCACAATGCTGAAATGCTAGATGACTCAAGCCCTGCTAGTTGAATCAATAATATCACTAAATACTTCTAGGGATTTTTTTTTTTTTTTTTGACAGCTGCAGTTGATTTTTAATTGCAGACAACAAATAGTTCAGTGTACACCAGTGAACAGTCTTTCAAACGTTTTTTTTTAAATGCAATGAGGCCATAATAATTTTTAGTTTTATATTACTCAGAAATCATTATCTTTACCACACACTCAATGGAACAACAGAATGCTACACATTTTGACCAAGCAGTTGAAAGACTACATTATTTTTCTGTGAATTACTCTTTGGGCCTTGTAAATTAACAAGGCTCTTTCATGAGATTTGGAAGAGTTTATGAAGATGAGTGGAAGTTGTGAGACAGGTTTCAGAGGAGGATTTTATTTCCCACAATAAAAAAAAAAAAGCACAATATTTGTTGTATATTTACTATCAAAATTGTTCATGTAGTTACATGACTGCATACACAAATAGCCAGGTAAATAAGTCACTGGACACATGCATGAACAATTAGTGCTTCTGAACACATGAACGCAGTAAGTGAAGGTGCAATTTAGACAAGGTTTTCCCCATCTAGGTCTTAGGCAACTCTTTTAACATCCCCATAGTTTAATCTTTTATCTGAATGACAAATGTTTTCTTTATCCCATACTTGGGACTTTAATGAGCAACCTTATACTGAAGGATCTTGAAAGAGAGGACAAAGAAATCAGCATTTAAAAGTTAAGAATGTATCTAAGTTTCTTTGGTCTGGAAATATAGCTTTTGCATGAACAGGCTGTGTCACAAGGTTTCTGGTACTCCCTGTTCTAGCTGAGTTGGAAACTTGATAAGAATGGTTCTCACAAAGAAAGGAAAAAAAGGTATATTATTCAAATGTTGGGTAGGCTGTGTTAGAATTTTGGATGAAGGGTTCTATATCTTATTTAATTTCAAGACCATGTATTCTACCCTTTCCCCCAACCCTGCACAGGTGAAACTTGAATCAGGTGTTTTGAAAAGAACAGAAAAAAAACTACAAGGTCCAGACCGTTGTGCCCTTTCCTCTTATTGTTATATAGGGTCATGTGTTTGCGACTAAGGTACTGCAATTGCTGCAGTATTTGCTTACGCAGATACAATAAATCCTATAATGAACAGTGTGTGTAAAATACTTTGGAGGCACTATATACAAATCAGTCTCTTTTTTGCCAATTTCAAGTTTCTGAATTCACAGATTTAACATGATTGTGTTGTCTAGGTCCTAACTAAAGGAAGAAGACGACCCATATTGATGGCAAATTGTTCTCATTTGCCCCTCAAGTCTCCCCAAGAAAAGGCTTTTTGGTATTTCTTCAGGAAGATCTTCCTTTACGCCATAAAAACAGAATCCTTTTAAAAACAGCCCCTCCCATCCCCTTTCGAAGGAATAAAGGAGGTTTACAAGAAAGTAAACCATATATTGCCTAGAAATAAAGATTTGTTTTATTATGAAGTTTATTTTGAGGTTGGTATCTCCAAATGCAACCCCCCTTCCAATGCCTGACAGACACACACCAGAAGCCTTAAGCAACAAGCTGTTTCCTGACTTTGACTAACCAATCATCTTCTGGAGTAGGGGACCATTTCCTTTCCCAAATAGCACGCACAGATCCAGTATTTTAGGGATGTCAAACAGGAAGTTGTTATAAAGAATTTCTCCAAAAACAGACGGCGTGATGAAATGGTCCTGTTAAAAATATATTTAAGATGTAAAATTAGATAAATTATATTAACCATAAAATAATACATTTCACTCTTCAAGAATTGCAGTATTTAAAAAATAGCGCTATTCTTTTCTCTAGCATGTCAATTGAGCTGCAAAAATGGTACCAGTCCCATGTGAGAATAGACAAGCATTATCAGCATTTTAAGCATCCAGTAGTGCACAGAGAGAACTGTTTTACCAAAGATCACTTCCTTCAGAGACAGAGCTAGGAAGAGAACTCAAGAGGCTTGATTTACGACACATATTCCATGCCCACAAATCATAACACATTAGTCTAGAGGTGGTTTTTAAAATTCTAGATGACAAAGATATTACAGCTAAAATTATTTCATTGCTTCTAAAATGAAGAATACAGAATAATTCTGGAGGGAATGACTAATGGAAAAAAAGACTGCTTATGATAACAAACATTATCCAGCCATAGCGAAGGGTAGAAGTTTGCTGCACATCCTCTCCCATTTGAAACAGAGAGGACAGGAAGGTAGAATTGCTGGGTTCCATCTCTAGAATTCCCATGGAGCTATTATGTAATAATGAGCTAGCAGCTAGCCCAGCTCCAACTATATGTGTATGTTACTGGAGTTGTGAGGCTTTTATCAACCAGTGTAGAGTAATCCAACTCCAATCCTGGGAGGAAAAACTCCACAGGAGTGCAGAAGTGATGCCCACAGCAGGCTACACAATTCATTTAACCTGTTGTCTCCCTGCCCGTCCAACTGCCACACACATTCTTTCCCAAAACAGATTGAAAGTGACCAACATAGTGGATATAATAAATGCAATAGCTCAACAGCTACATAATGCAGACTAAAACAAAGAGGCTTTTAAGCCAGTAATTGCAAAAACTCTATCCTGCCCTCAAGGCCCTTGTTAAAGTTCCATATATGTTAAAGGGAGCTGCACTTGCATATTTAAAGTAGAAGACACCCTATAATTATGATACAAAGAAAATTGTAATTTACTGCAGCTTTATAATAAGGCAGAAACTTGGAGAAAGTTCAATGTGACAAATATTAACATGGGCTATGTGACAAGATGCATGGAGACAGGGCAGCCAACTAGCATGAGTGTGATAATTAACAAGAAACTAGAGGGGCTCCCAATAGTCTCTCCAAATTTGTATGTGGTTGGCAAAGATTAACAGTTTTTAGGTTCTCTGTCTTATAATGCCACGTTGCTAACCGATTCATAATATACTAGTATTTCCCATTACAAAGCAGATTCATGCAGTCATTGTTCTAACAGAAGTCTCTGTTAAAACTACAGAAATAGGAGCTAAATTAAGGAAGGCATTTGGGACAGATGAACAGAAAAAAGTTTCCTGGAATGTGTCTCTATTTTTCTTAGCTGCAGTGTAAGGAGAAGAGGTATTTACTTTGGACTCCTTGTGAGTGGACATTCTGAGGAAGGTGAGGAAGACACACCGATGAAGTCGCTTCTGCATGTCATTCACTTCCGGATGGAAATCCAGTAGTGCATCAAACTTGCGAGGAACATAGCACAGGTATGAATCCAGGCATTTCTGAAGTGTCTCATCAAATATGACCTAGTACAGTGGAACAAAGAAAAATGGCAAACGAGGCAAAACATCACATGATGTGTAGGTAACCCAACTGAATTCAGCAGTGAGCCAGCATGGTCAAAGGGACTCAGAGAACTCACATAACCACCAGTTTCAAGCAAGCAGTTTTAAACTCCATTATCAAAATATTACAACGTCCATGTTATAAAAGATGCAATAGTGCAAATTAAGATGTTAGGAAGCCAACTGCTTCTCTCTATTCAGTCTACTCAGGGAGCTAGCATACAGAGGCATGAATGAGACTATCAGAAATGTCAAGATCTCATTGTTATTTATAAACACCTTTACAAATCAGATTGTTTTCCTTTAATGTTTATAAAGTAATATTTACCTGGCACCAAAATTTATTGTGAGGCAAAGCCAGAAGCCAGTCCAGATCATCAGCAATGAATTTTGCTCTTTCTAAGAATTCCTCCACAAGGGCATGGTTTCTGATATTAGGTGGTGGTTTGTATAACACAAAAAAACGGTCTGCTTTGATTTCGGGATGCTGTAGAAAGCAAAACAGTGCATTAAGCTAGGGAACTGAAAAACAAGAAGTCAAGTAAGCATTTGCAGGGCTGACAGGACCTCCGATTTTTGAGAAACTGGTGTGCATCATCAGAAATCCAACTTATGTTTGTTCCTCCCATTCTCTGCTCTTTAAAACACTGTAAATCAGTGCATTCTCATCACCCCTAATTTTCAATAATATTTTCAGAATCCTGTATGGTTCAGTACAGGTTGCTCTTCGTGTCCCATTAAGATAAACAATATTCAAGCCTCGCAACGAAAGCCTCCCACACCTCCAAAACATACAGCAAAAACAAAGTCATCCCTCTGAAATGTCATTCTCTTTCAGTACTGATGCTTGAACAGGCTTTCACAAAATCAGAAGAACTGGGCTCTTCAATCCCCCCCCTGCCCCCCGCCAAACATTCTACTGTCCTATGCACATCAGTTTGCACTGCACTGAGTTACAATTTCGGCTTGCAATTCCACGTAGAGTCCACGTGCAGAGGTTCCAAAGTGTAATGCAGGGGTGGACAATTATTCTGAGTGGAGGGCCACTTACCAAGTTTTGGCAAGTCAGAGGGCCACATGGGTAGCCCTGCCCCTTGACAGGTACCCCACCCCCGGTCACCACCAGACGTCCCTCCCCTTGCCCCCCAGAAGTACTCCTTTCAGCAAGGGGGTTTGCCATCTTGGAACCAGAAAAATACCAAATTATATTCTATATGCCACCACCCGTCCCATCCCGTGTCCCATCCCCGCCCCTGCTCAGGCACCACGTCCCAGCTGCTCCTGCAGTCCCAGCAATGCAGCTGAGAACAAGGAGCCACTGGCGGGCAAGGTGTGGGGGGGGGGGGGGGGGGGTAAGAAAATGGCTGCAGCAGGTTGGGGAAGGGGCAGTGAGCAGGCTCATGGAGCGCAGCAACAGCTGGGTGGGAGCACAGAGCCCGCACCAGTGCACCAGGGCCAGCACTGGCAGGGCCCAGAGCAGGATAGCAGAAGCATGGGGTCTGGACCGTCAGGGGCTCTATGGAGCTGGGCTGGCTCCTCCTCTCCCTGCTTGACCAGCACAGCCTGGCTCCATACAGCTCCTGCCAGCCCAGACCCTGCACTCCTGGGCAGAAACTGTTGCTTGGCACAGGGGAAAGTGGCTTACCCTTGCTGCTGCCAGGCAGTTTTAGCTGTGTCCACCTGGAGCCCGCACCATGGCTCCTTCATCATTGCCTCTGGGCTGTCCAGCACAGCAGCAGTGACTGTGCGGAGCAGCCACAGTGCAGCTTACAAGAGACGGTGAAGGAGCAGCACCGCAGCCTACCATGGCATGGTGATAGCACATGGTCCTCCCCTGCCTCCCTCCCTCCCCCTTATCTGTATTTCCCTTGGCACAAAGAGGCAGGAACAGGCAGAGCCTTCCGGCTAGGGTTGAGGAAGAGGTGGAGAAGCCAGGCTAGACTTGCTGCCTGGGCTTAGTTCTGCCATCAGCTCCCCCTGGGTCTTACTGCCCCCGACTCCTGTCATCTTTGACAGGCAGCCGGGGCAGATAAATACTAATTTTCTAATTTTTTTAGGGGCCCTGCAGGCTGGATAGAATGGCCTAGTGGGCTGCATCTGGCCCACAGGCCATATTTTGCCAGCCCCTGGTATAATGGCATGGAGAAATCATTCTACACAGCAATAGAACAAAACCTCCAAACTGAGCCAATGCATTGCTACATGAAGACTACAGTTTCTATTTTAATAAAACCTACAATTACATGGAATATTTTTATATTTCTTGGCTCCAGAGCCAGTTCTGTTCAAACCACTTCTTGAACTAGGAGAGGAATTTGTTGAACTTTCATTTTAATTTCAAAAAGCAGCATAGCTCACCAGTGCTGGAAAAGTCCTGAGTTTCCCTGTCTTCGGATCCTTTTCAGTAAGCTGGAGTTCATCCAATGGTAATGCTGGCATTGTGATGAGTTAACCCTGTTTTTAGCAAATGCAGAAACAAAAGTAGTGTAAGATTGTGTTGAAAAAAAGTAAATGAATCAAAACCAAAACAAACCAAGAGACAGCATTATGTAAGATAGACATCTATAGGCTAGAATTCACATTGTGCAAAGGAAATCCTGGCACCACCCAAATCCTGTATTTTTAGGAGACACCCAAAGCCTAGCAGCATAAGCTACAAAAAAAGCTAAGTTCCCTTTGCTTTGCAGAGTACTGTCATCTTTCCTTTCAAGACACATCTGATTAGGAGGCCTCAAGAGTACTAAAGATGACTACTGTTGATATAGATGCTTTGATGTAGATGCCTGATCTTTTTACATGATTGCCGAAATTCCTCCTAAGATCTCTTCTTGTCCAGCACTTTGTCAAGCCCTCTCGTTGACTGGTACTCCCAAAGAAATTTCATTGAGGAATGTTTTACTCTGCATAGGCCCATCATCTCAGAGAAGCTGTTATTACAGTTTGTGCAAATAAATTAAGAAGCCTTTAAGTTAAAGTTAAATGGCATTTGATGAAGACAATGACATATTAAGCACATACTTAAACACACACAGAGAAATATAAGTAATATCTAATAAAGCTTTTGTTTATTATAAAACCATTGGAAGCCAAATAATGATGATTTATTTCATATGCAATTAAAAAGTGATGTTCAAATTAAAAGTTAAGATTTTAATCCTGCAATTGTGTGCACACTTATGGACCCTTGTCCCCAGGAAACTCCTGAGTCGAGCGAATGAAACTTCTGCATGGTTACCAGAGTTAATCTGCTTATATCCAAATACACAGTGTCAAGGTTTGGCAATGGGAGACATCTAGCATTTTAGATAACAAACCCACTTATCATGAAAAAAATAAGTACTCTGCCATGGCAAAGCCAGCATATAATCACGGCACAACTTAGAAAAAGAATGAATTAAAAAGTGCAAGTTCTATAAGCAATTAAAAAATAAAGAGATTCACAGCAATTAATTAAAAATAGATATCTATGTGTTTTTCAACTTAAACCACAGCAGTGAAAAAGCCTCCAGAAAAGCACTTTTTTCCTGTGAAACAAGTGATCTTATTTGTTATCCTTTGCTACATCATCAGTTCTAGGCCTGGCACTTGCAAAAAAGCATTTTAAAAGCCTCCTGCAGCTGCACGCTATCGCAGGAAGCAAACTCAAGTTTGCAGAGGTGCCGGGTGCCTCAGCCGAAGTTCAGCCCCTGCAGCGCCCACAGGCCCACCAGAGAGGGAGCCCCGTCACGCGCCCGGGGGCCGCTCGTGCCCGCCGCAAGGGGCTTTGCCCGGGCGCGGGGACACGAATCCCGCTCCAAGCAGCTCCTACGAAGCGGGGAGCGGACCCCAGTAAGCGCCCCGCCCCGCCGCGCCCAGTCCTGCGGGCGGAGCCCGGGCCCTCAGGTGCAGCCGGGGCCTCACAGGACTGAACCGCCCCCGCCCCGCACGGGCGACCCCGACCCGAGCGCCGCTCACCCCCTCAGCCCCAGCGCTGACAGCGCAACGCTCCTTTCTCCCGACCGCCGCTTCCGGGGTCAAAGGGCGTTTCCGGTGCGGCCCGGAAGAGCGGGGGCGATTGGGGCCGGGGCGTTGCCAGTGTGGGCAAGGAGCCGGGTCAGCGGCGGCGGGGCCGGCGGGACGTGGCATGTGGGCGCGTGGCCCAGGGAGGCTGCTCTTCTTATCCGCGTTAGGTGCAACCTTTTGGCGGGTCCTTGGCAAACTGTCCGCGCGGCTTTGGTCCCGCAAATCTCGGGCACCTGCCGAGTACTTCACTGCCCCTGAGAAGCGCAGTCACTGAGTTTGTGGCTCGACTCAAAACAGGGGCATCACCGGGTATTTCCTGAGCCTTGACATGACTTGCCTCGAGATGTCAACTTACGATGTTGATAGCAGATGTTTTGCTTCTCGGCTTCTTGAAGGCTCATAATGGCTTCTTAACCTGGCAGGGGCAATACCATGTATCTGTCTCCAGTTTTCCTGAACCGCCTCGCAGGAGAGCTGCTCTCGTGGTGTGGTTCAGGACCCAACGAGGTGCAGCGGCTTGAAGCCCAGTTTATGGAAATGGGAGTCTTTTCCCTAGCTTGCTCCAAGGGCCTTATGGCTGAGGGCGAGCAAAACCTGGGGGTATCCGAACCCCAAGCCTCAGGGCTTGGGTCTGCAAGTAGGATACCTGCCAAAGGTTTTGGAAACCTCTGAAGCCCCAGGTGTGGGTGGAGGATGTTTGCCGGTAGTAGGGCCACTTACAGCTCTGGACTCTTGAATTTGGAACTAGTTTTGGTTAACTTGGCCTTGGATACAAATTACATTTTAAAAAAAGCATATATTTCTCCAGTATGGTGTGATTAGAGGGAATTCCAAGATCCAGGAAATCATTATGGAGTTTGATTAATCTTTTAAGTAAATGGATAGGAGTCTTTCCATTACCTTCAGTCAACTTTGGATTAAATCTTAAGTAGTTTTGCCCCTCCTCCCCCCCAAATTTGTGCAGCAGTGTGCAGCTGTTTTCATGTCGCTGTGACACCCTTTTAAATAGAATAACAGTCTCCAGTACTGGTTGCTAGCAGTAGAAATGGTCTCTCTAGCTGAACTGCTTCGCTGCTATTTACTATGCCTGGCACACAAGCAAAGCGTATGACCAGAACTGCTCTAGTATACTAAGTGCTTCATGACATTATGTTGTGATTTCAGTGCTATGTTAAAACATTGGTGGAAAGTTTTGGCAGCAGAGATGCAGGAACAGAGTGCTAGTTGCAAAGCAGATCAGGAAGATGTTGCATGTTAAAAGAAACGACTTTTTTCAAGATATTTGTTCTCTGGAAGAAGATTGTGCAGTCCAGAATTTATCCTTTAGGAGTCTGTTCCATGATGTTAGCAATTAAAGGGCTCCGAGTACTACAACAATTTGTATATGTATAGTGTTTTTCATTTAAGGATTTCAAAATGCTTTGCAAACGTGAATGAGTTAAATTTTCCCACTCTTACCTGTGACGGGGAAGTTAAGTATTCCCAATTTGCAGACAAAATAAAAAACAGTGATAGGACTTGCTCAAGTTCACACCAGAAGTCCATGCCAGAGGGATACAGCCAAAAATTATCATTTGTCCTCTATGTCTAAAGGCTTGTATATACTATACAAGCTATACTGGTCCCTGCTCAAGGCACAATTACCCCTATCAGAACTGGCCTATACAAGTATTTGTCTATTCTTAAAACTACCAAACAACTCTTGTCACACAACTACCAAGCACATTGCTCTAAAGTGCCAACAACACCCTTACCTGCCTCAGGTAAAGCAGGGGGACAAGGGCACTGTCAATATTCTGCTGCTGTAAGGCCAGGAAGTGGCTGTTGAGCATACTCAAGAAATACAAGGAAGAGGACCATGACCCCTGCTACAGAGGAAGTCAAAAACTTGTAGAGCTTTCCTGTGTAGACAAGGTTAGAAAACCAGAGACAAATATCAAAAAAGCTCTTCAGGTTTCTATTATAGCACTGTAGTTATTGTGCGGGTTAAAAGTTGAGAAGACTGTCCTAGATCCCACAAAAATCTGTAGTGGCTTGGTCTCATGACCAACATGACAAATAATTTTAAGGATATAGCATACTGCACTGTAGGAGGGATATGACTTTTTATCCAAAAATTGTATTTCATGTAGGTCAAAAACCTGTCCCTGTAATACTCTATAGCAATTTTAATTTCCACAGTATTTTCCATATAGATCTTCCGACCTCTTTTGAATTAACTTTGTTAACCCCATTTTGCAAATGAAAAAAAGGAGAAACAGACCAGTGGGTGACTTGGCCTAGGCTTGTAGCTTTCACAGGGTTCTTGGTTGCCAATCCTGTGCTCAAAACCACACTTCCCTAACAACCTTTTCTTTGTAAAGGATGTCACAAATATTGTCTAAACACATAAATAGGTGAATATGCAGCTGCTGTATAATATGAAAATGAATATTTCACATTGCATTGCAGGAAGAAACACAAAATGTCACAGTTAAACCTATTCACTGAATCCTTAAGCTTTAGTTTTTCTTTATTGTTTGAGGAGATTACTGTACACAACTAGCTTGACATTGCAAGACAAATATAATTTCTGTCAGTTAACATATGCTCAGATGAAGTTAAAGAACAGGTTAAGCTAAGTCAAGCTTATAGCCACACATTAAATTCAGAGGAATCCGACATTCCATTACCAGTTGTAACAGTGTGAAAACTGGTAACAGCAGTATTCCAGAGAACAAAATATTGCTGTTTTTCAAGCCTGGATTGTTAACAGGTACAGTAAATTTTAGGTGTGAACAGGAAAGTGAAAAACCTTTGAAATATCAAAATTTGGAGGTTTTCAGGGCTATAACAGGAAAATGCCTCCCTGTTCTCCCACCAGAAATTAAATGAGTGTTTAATTTACTGATATCCCAGTACTGAAAAGATACTGGGGCACAAATAGAATGATTCAGTGCTTTCATAATCGTAACCTAACCCTAGTATCCCTGTAGTAGAATCTTCCAGGGACAAGCTCCTCTCTTTCCCCATCAGTTCAGACAGCTGGTTGCAACAAAAGGAAGTTAATTAGTTGTGAAACCATTGACCAGAAGAGGAAGAGCTTCTGTGTTCTGAGAATCACAGAGATGCTGAACAGATTCTTCAAGATGAAGATTTCCTCAGATGACACCCTGCTACTGAGAACTGCCCCACACTTAATCCAGACTGAACAGTGGGCAGTTATCAAGGTCATTTCAGCAGATCTTTTTTATCAAAGCAAAAAAATGCACAGAAAAGTTAAGTGCCATGCCCAGTGTCATGCAACAAAATAGCAGAGATGAGATTAAAGGACAAAGTACCCAGTCCCCAGTTCTAATTCACTACCTGATATTATCCATGTGCATTCAGATTTATTTTATTATTTGCCTTCTACCCACAGACAAATTAAGACAATGAGATCACTTGCAAACTGGTTTGGGATTTTTTTTAAACCCAATTTCCATGTCCTTTGCCTTCTATTCTAGATGCGTAAGGAAGAGAGGCTAGTGTTGGAGTGAAATGCGTTTGTGATTTGTATCAGCACAGTAGAGAAAGCCAACTGCTTTCCTCTCATTTATAATGCTTCTGTATTCAGCATTTAATTATTAGCATGCCAAGATTTCCTCTCTGGAAGGAGCTCAGCATGTGTAGAGGAAACTCTTGGAAGATTCTGTTGACTTTTACTTTACAAGCTGTGACAGGTTGCTTGGAAAGCTGCACTTTTAACTGTTCTTTTGTCATATCCTTTAAATTATTGATTGAAAAAATGAATTATTCAGTTTTAATTTTATTTTACAAACATCACATGCACAAGCATTAATCTCAGGCTGGGCTTTTGCCACTATCAGTAGATTAGATTTTTATCTTAGCAGAGCTCTGGTAAATTATGCAGGAATCTAGATTTAAGATTGCAAAGATGAAGCTAGTATTTGGCAATTGAATCATGATCTTTTGAGTAGCTTTTGTTTATTTCACATCCCATCTCACATCCCTGATTGAAAGCTTATCAAAGTAAATAGAAAGATTCCTGTTGACTCAGTAGACTGTGGCTCACACCCTTGAAGTGCATTTTGACTCAGTAAGCTTTTTCTTTTCTTGTTATGTGTTTACCTTTCTGGAATTATGAACTCTTTGGATTTTACCATCAGAGGAGTATGGTACTAAATATAAATATGTAAATGTGTAAGTTTTACTAATTGACTTGAATTTTGAAAAGGAACAGAATTCAAACAATTCAACAAGAAGTATATTTGTTTGGTTGTGTATCACCTGCAAAGGATTCTCTACTACTTTTTGCCACAAATCAAATATAAAATTTGTTTTGCAGATCTAGAGAATCTTGCCTTTCCCATACTACATTGCAGCGTTCAAATCCCAGTAGTCCAGGGTACAGTTACTGGTCTCCTATTATGTATATAAGATAAAGCATTAAAAAACAGCTCACACACTGTTTCGGTCTACAGAACATTTCCTTTTTAAAGGTTTATTCCAAAGTGCATTCAAGTCATTGGTATCAATGGGCTTTGGATCAGGCCCTAAATGGAGAACTTCTTCAAACCAATGAACATTAAGAAACAGAGCTTTTATAAAAAGGGACCTTTCTTCTGACATGATTCATAGAGGATGGAAGCTGTTCAGCACTGAATGTATCCATTGAGATTATCAAGATGTATCAAGTCAGAGCCTGGGAAGAGTGCCCTGGTTCTGGTGGTGCTGTTGGGGTTTTGACAGATATATACCAGTGAGCTCCTTGACTCCATTTGAGTGTTAAGAACACTCCTGGCTTGGCTGGTAATAAGGCACAAAAGCATCATTTTAATTTCAAGAAATGTGAAAAGCCTCAAGAGGAGATTTGAAATACTGGAGCTTCCCCAGGAATGCAACTATTTGAGGTCAGTCTCTTTCTTTGAGTCTCTCATGGGAGTTACAATATCATGTTCTGTTTTTTCAACAATACAAAGTTTTCAAATGGGCCATCTCAAAGTCAGAGTGAAACTTCTAAATTACATCCCTGGGACTATTTAAAATACATGCCTCATTCCTGTACATTTGCAGGAGAGATTTTCTAACTGGTTTTCTTCAGCTCGTATAGCAACGTTAATTGTGGGCAAAAAGACCTTTCTGCTTGCATGCAAACAAGGCTACCGCACACTTGTCATCCCCTATTTTCCAAAGGAAATGGAGTGTTTGTAGAACACAGCATGGTTGTGTGCTGTCTATAGCTAGGTCACAGAATTAAGAGAGTATAAACAGGTTAGACTGCATACATTGAAAATACAGGCAGACAAGGTTCTTTAGGTGAATCTGATATCTCTTATTAGACCAACTTAAATAGTTGGAAAAAAAAATTCTTAGCAAGCTTTTGGGTTTAAAAACCCTTTGTCAGGTTGAGGAAACCTCTGCAGTTGATATGTGCTGTTCCTGGATGGAATGAATAGTAAAGAAGCCAGAGGCTACCTCGAAAATACAGTATAGTCATGACTTACTAAATGACTAAAAGAAAATGTCAGTGTAGTAATCATAACAAAAAGACTAACTATTGCATTAAAATATAAAATTATGGATGCAGGTGATCATATTCTCTAACTAGCTAAAACATAGTTATAGTAATAATCACAGGTTTTAGCTTCAGCCCAATTTTTTCTTTCAGTCGTATGTGTCATGACCCAAAGGGTATGATTGTGTGTGCGCTTCGGCACTGCAGAATTATTTCCCGCCACAAGGAGCTTTCTTTGCACGGTGCAATTCTCAGTTGCATAGAGAAAACCCCGGTGCAAAGGAGTTCCCGCCATTCACATGTAAATTTGTGTCCCACTATTGGCTGTTTCTAAATTATTCCCACGTGGCAGCTAGCAATTGGCTTGCTAGCCGTATAAGAGGCTTGAGCGGTTTCCGCCCAAGTTGGAGGAGGAGAAGGAGGACTTCACATCTCGTGACGAACTCTAAGCGTGCTGTGGAGCTTAACGAACCCAGCGTGTGCCTTAAAAAGGATATAGTGGCCTGATCAACCTCTAGCCCCTCCCCATTGCTGCCTAATCCCTCAACGTACCCTTCCCTGCGCGCTCATGGAGAGTCACCTTTCGGACTCTCATCATGGTATTCAGAGCTCTTCTCGGGTTATTTCATCCAGTTGATTCGACGGGCTCGCGGTTCTAGAGCTTTCAGCCGGCCTTGGACCAGAGTTCGCGGTTAGAACTCTTGTCCGCTCGTCTTCTTTTCTATCTGTAACTGCAACGCAAGCAAGTTTTCCTGCCTGCACCGCGACCATTTACGGTGTAAGTAAAATAATCTTTAATCAACCTCTACGCATCCGTGCCTAATTCTAGTCCGCCGTGCCGAATTCCCCGACCTACGTGCCAGGGCTGCTAGCCACAGCCCACCGCGCGCCCCCGAAAGCCTCGGACCGCTCCCGGCCCGCACAGTATGTTACTGATGGTTATAAGAACATCAAGAGAAAATGTTTGAGATGGTTCTAATGAAAAATCCTGACCTGATAGACTTTATTTTTTAGCCATTGTTTTCAAATCTCTGTTAATTAGGCATTAGCCTTTGATAAATCTTGCCATGGCACAAAGCATGGGTTAAAGGTATGTTTTTAAAGAAAACATGTAAGGAGTGAATCAGAGTGTATTCCATATATTCATGTCATTCTCTGTGTAGTAATTTTTTTTCTAAGAA
The DNA here is from genome assembly GCF_030867095.1 of Alligator mississippiensis. Lineage (NCBI taxonomy): Eukaryota > Metazoa > Chordata > Crocodylia > Alligatoridae > Alligator > Alligator mississippiensis. The sequence continues at coordinate 27,182,248 of NC_081833.1, forward strand.
GGGCCATGAGGCACCTGTTTGTCATTTTGTTGTAAGGCTGGCATACAAAGTTTCCCCCACACTGTAAAACATATGAGATATTCTGTCTGTTATGGATCCTTTGAGAACCTTTATGGTGCAAGTTCTCAGTGGCAGGGGCTGTTTCTTCTATATGCATAATGGATGCAGTCCTGCATGTGACCTTGGATTACTGCCATGAAATACATGACTGCCTCTGATGAGAGTCTCTGAAGGTCTATAGGGTAAGTCCTCTAACCTCCCTCAGCCACCAGATATAAATTTATATTTGTTATAAATGGGTGGTAATACATACTTCACAGACACTGAGATTCTCAGGTGGAAAGTCCTAAGGAAGATTCAAAGTAACTTTATTAAAACAAATACCTGCTTTTATGTTTCTTTATATTATTAATAGCAGTTGGCCCATACACCTCCTGAGTTAGGAAGAGCTCTTTGATGCAGGTCAGGAAGGAAAGTGACCAATCTGACTTGGCCGAGTGTTCCTCCCAAGAGATGTCTAGGTAATTAAATTTGCTCATGACTACCATGTCCCGTGCCTCTGTCAGTTCATGAGAGAACTCTAGATCAAGCTCCTGCCCCTGGTTTGGTGATCTGTAGTGTACACCTCCAGATAGGTCTCCTCCCCCTCTGCCGCTGCCCTGCAATTTGACCTAGAGAGTGTTTCAAGCCGTTCTTCTTTGGAGCTGATGTCAGCCTTCAAGGAGGTGTACTGCTCCTTCACCTAGAGAGCTACACCTCCACCTTTTTTCCCTACTCGTTTCCTTCTGTGCAGGGGATAGCCCTCTATGGCTATGCTGCAGTCATGTGAGGAGGCCCACCAGGTCTGTTATCCCTACTAGATCGTAATGCCCACTGGAGAGTAGGAGGGCTAGCTCCTCCTTCTTATTCCCCATACTCCTGGCATTAGTATATCTTGTATGTCAGTCCCGGTGGCATGCTCCAGTCAATGTTTCCCTGTCCCCCAGCAATCTTGGTGTAAAGTCCTATCTAGAATAGTGGTTTTCAACCTTTTTAAAGGAGTGTTCTCCTTCTGTGGTTACCCCTTCTGGACTGTACCTCCTAGCCAAGCAGTGCAGGGGGGTGCTGATGTCAGTACCCGCCCACCCAGCTGCGGAAAAGTCTGCAGGGGAGAAGGGGCCACAGGAGTGGGGAGGGTGCCCTGGGACCTGGCAAGGCCAGGGAGGGAGTCAAGCCGATCTGGGCCAAGTCCGTCAACCCTGGCTGCCTCCTGGCACTGGCCCCTCACTGCCTGGGGCCCCCAGCCAGGGGCCAGAGTGGGGCCAGCCTTGGCTGCATTGTTGGGCTGGAGGGGATGGAGCCCACGGGACCCCTGCACCTGCCCTGCCAGGCCCTGCACAGCTGAGGTGGGGCATGGGACAAAGCTGTGGCTTGTCCAGGGGGTGCAGGGAGAGGTGGCAGCTCCCACCGCTGCACGCATTCTGGGAGGACACAGTGGGCAGGCATATGTCCCTAGATCTGCGCAGGGCAGGATGGGCGGCAGCTGTGGGCTGTGGCCAGGGCAGTGTTGGGCTTTTCCTTGTGGGGGGAGGTGGGGCGTGCTGCGCTCTGGATGGGCACCAGTGGCACTAGCGGGGTTTCAGGTGGGCTACGGAAAATCTTGGGGTGGCTGCAGCCCCCTGCCAGTGCCACTGCTGTCATCCCCAGCACAGTCTGCACCTCCCGCCCACCAGGAAGAGCCTGGTGCAGCCCCGGCCCAAGCCCACAGAGGTAGCCTGCCCTGCCCCACACAGATCTGGGGACACGCTGACAGATGGCAGGATGTGAAGCTGGCAGCGCGTGGAGCTCACATGCCACCGTCATCTATACACTCTGTGTTGCTGCTGGGTGTCGGGCACCGCTTCTCCATGCTGCTGGCTTCATGTACAGCTGGCTGTCAGCACCCCACTCCTCCCCTGGCATGCAGCAGTGGCATGGGGAGCTCACATGTGGCAGCTGCCCCTGCTGCCATCTATACACTCAGTGTCACCGCACACTAGGGGTACAGGGTGGGGCTGATAGCTGGCCACATTCAAAGCCAGCGGCACGGAGAAGTGGGGATACTTGTGTGTGGGAAAGCGGTGTGCAGCACCTGGCAGCTATGGATGGTTGCAGCCCCACCCCCTGTACTGCTGCTTCCCAGGTACCCCCGCTTGTCTGCACTGCTGGCTTCATATCCGGCCAGCCATGAGCGACACCCCCCCCCCCCCCAGCCCCTCCAGTGGCCAGACGCAAAGCCAGCAGCATGGAAAACCGGGGGTACTTGGGTGTGGGGAAGCAGCGTGTAGCAGCAATGTGGAGTGATGGATGGTGGCAGCAGCAGCCCTGCTGCCCACGCCGTCGCTTTCAAGTAACGCCTGCTTCTCCACACCACCACCGTGTACCCCCTGAGGCCTTCCCAAATACCCCCAGGGGTACACATACCCCAAGTTAACAACTGATCTAGAAGATCAGCCATCCTGACCGAGAACAAGGACTTACCTCTCCACGTGAGATGGATGCCTTCCCTTGCCAGGAATCCTCTCTCCCTGAAGTGCACACTGCGGTCGAGGAAACCGAAGCCCTCTCAGTGGCACCACCGTCAGAGTCATCGGTTCACTTCTTCAATACATCCTTTCCTCCTGGGACCACGGCCTGCAGCTGGGTGCACAGAGGAAAAAACTACCTGGGTCCCCGACCCCTTCAGCCCAGCTCCTACAGCCCTGTAGTCACTCATGACCTGGTCTGGGTTACTCCTGGCCCTGTCATTTGTTCCCACATGGATAAGGAGCATGGGGTAGTAGTCGGAGGGCCAGACAAGCCTAGGGATCCTCTTCACAACATCCCAGATGTGGGCCCCAGGGAAGCAACAGACCTAATAGGCTAGGGGGTCTGGATGGCAGATGGGTTCCTTGGTGCCCTGCAGGAGGGAGTCCCCCACCACCATCACCTTGCACCTCCTCTTGGGGGTGGCAACACGCTGCTTACCTTCCTTTCCCTCTGGTGTCACCTTTGGAGTCTCCTCATGCATGGGGAGGGAAGCATACGTGTTGTGCAATGCCAAGGGAGGAGCAGCCATGGCCCTGCATTTCCTGGAGCATGAGGTGACTGTCTTCTAGGTAGCTCTGGCTGGGTTTTTTTGGTTAGTTGCCTATCTCCTGCTCCTTTTCCTTCTTCTGCAGAAGGGCCTGGCAGTAGCCATCAATGAAGCCTTCATGGGCCCTGATAGTGCATAGCTGGCCTAGCTCTTCTTCGAGCTCCCGCACCTGGCCCTCCAGAGACTCCACTAGGGAGCACAACCCACAAATGAGGGTGCCCCCATTTCCAGCTGCCAGCAGCCGTACCAGACAGCCCCCATAGCCCAGGGCCAGAGCCATGGGCTCTGTCTGGGTGAAGATCTCAGCGGTGCTGGGAAGCCTGCTGGCATGATGAGTTGCCACCATGTCTGGGAGCGAGTTCACGTCCTTACTTGGTCCCAGCAGCTCCTCTTTGGGCTCTAGCCTCAGGCTCCTTGCTTGGACCAGCCCTCCAGGCACCTTCTGCATGCCCTTCACACAAACTGCCACACCCAAGTAGAGCCGCACCTGTTTGCGTGCTCTGTTTGCCTGGCTCCAGTCGCAGGGCTCCCTGGGGGCCTCAGCCAAGTAGGGACCAAGGGGGGAGGCAGGGCATTCTCCTCCCAGGCTCCACTCAGTCGAGGCGTTCCCACACGCTCACATGCATGCACACATACACTCATGCAGCACCCTTCGAGCGCCCCTGTGCTTGCCCACTGTCTCCTAGCCCTGGTTCACTTACCCCCTGGCTCTGTGCTGGAGGGTCAATGGAGTCTGGGTCCGGGTCTTCGGCTTCTGGGAGCACAACGGGCATTAACCCGTGCATCTCCTCTAGGAGCAGGCCCAAACTGAACATATTTCTCAAAGCAGGCATTCAAATGTCTGTCTGGGGTTTTGTTAATGTCTCCATCATGCAGGCTATTGTAAATGTAGATTCTGCCCCATTGCTAAGACAGCTACCCAAAGACAGTGTCCTGTGACCAATGCCCCAAGGTATCCCATTCAGTAAATCAAGGCCCATCACATCTGATTGACTTGTAATGTCCAGACCGATCAGAAACTTGTAAAAACAAGTTTCATACCTAGACAATCCAAAACAGGATCCGAGCAGTTGGTAATTGTAATGTGATGGTCCCTTCCTCTCTACTTTGTTCGGACTTTAATCAACCAACTATCAAGGAGAAATGCTTTGAAGCAATACAGTTAAACAGTATAAGAGCAAAACAGAATTACCAGTAAGATGTGCGCTCCAAGAGAAACAGAGATAAATCACTACACCATTGCACCTAGCTCCTCACAGCAAAGGATCCTGCTCAGTGAAAGCTGTAAAGAAACTGCTTTCTGGCTTGCATTGGTGAGAAAACACTCGCAGCTAAAAATATGCTTGGACTTTGTTTGGTAGCTCATTTATTGAATATTGAATAGGAGTCTTTATCTGTCATTCAGTTTTATAGCTTGTTTGTAGCATTGTTATTAAAGCCTTTATGCTATTAATCAAACGAGATGTTGTGTCAATCTTTAACTGCACTTGGTTTAAAACCCGGTTTTAACTACAACAAATATCACGTGAAACAGGTAAAACAACTTTATTCTCTTCATTCTGAGAAAGCAACAAATATTCCACCTAGTTTCCCTATTTTTTTCAATAAACCTAATGCTGTGATTGGAGCACTGGACGAAAATTTAAGAGCTCTGTGTACAAGTCCCTGCTCCGTGGTGTAGCCTTGAGCAAGTGCCTTAACCTGTTTGTGCCTCGGTTCCCCTTCTGTAAAGTGGGAATGATAGTATTTCACTTTCTAACACAGAGTTGTTAATAAATTAAATAGTGTAGACCTCGAGTTACCATGATCTAGCCTGTAGGCCTGATCTGGCCCAGGGGTCCAGAAATTTGGTGGTGGGAGAAGTGAGGGCTGCTGCAGCTCCAGAAACTGCAGTAATTAACAGTGGTGTCACCAATTCCACCCTGCAGGCTGAATGACATGGTCCCATGCTCCAGATCTGGCCTGCAGATCATCCCCATACCACTCAAATAAGCCCAAGGGCCTCGAAGAGCTGGGTGCCACCAGTGCCAACAGTAGAAACCTGTATGAAAACGCCCTGACAAAAATCCTGTATGTGATTAGTTGACTTAATATCATTCATAAATAATTTATTTTCTGATTTGGATAGTTTGCAAAGGATCGCCATCTTGGATTCCACTGGAATGGTAGGTGGATCTGAGCTAGGAGGTGGTGTTTTGATAGATGCTGGGTGACTTCCAGGCAGCATGTTTTGATCTGTGAGCAAACACAGACTCCTTGATGCCAACATGCTAGCCCCCTTCTATTCAGGCTTGTTGAGTGGGTTCTCTCTGGTCGAGTGTAAGTATTCAGCAGCTTGGAAATTTCTTGGCCTGACCCCTTCTTACTGTTATTGATCAGCTTTGATTCACTGCAGTACGTTCTGACTCTCACCTGCCACGTCTTGATTTTTTGTTGATGTTATTAGGCAGGAGGTGTTGCTTGTTCTCTACTGCAGTCTGCTACTGGCAACCCATGCAAGGATTTCTTCTGGTGCTTCAACCTCCCCTACACCCCATCCTAGGGCTACCCTGATGTTATGTCGCAGATTGAAATCATAGACTTTCTCGAGTGAGATAATAATAAAATAAAATAAAGTTTTTTGGGGTTTTTTTTAGGTTTTATCTTTGTAAGTCTCAACAACCCGGAAGAAAGCAGACCCCCTGGCTTCCACCAGCATCAGGTAAGTCTTGCGTATGGTTGTAATAGGGCCTTACTTGTCCTAATCTTTCAGGGTGCCCTGCCTGTTATTATTATAAATTAAATAGTTCAAAATGGAAAAGAAAACAAAAAACAAAAACGGAACATCCCTTTCTGGGACTTTTATTCCTGGGGTTTATTACCCCTCTCTCAGTCTCTCGACCTGTGGCTTCCTTGACAGGTCATCCCGTCCACTGACAGGCTCCAGCCACAGCTGATGACTTTAAGCAATCCTGTCCCATTAAGAGTTTTGGGTGGGTTGCTGCCACTCTGGCACCCCCCCATGGACCCACCAAGAGTCCCAGCGAACCCCATTGATGTTCAACCAAAAGAAAACAACCAGCTTCCACTGGAACCTGTTCATGGCACTGGCAGCCATTCCTCCCGTGGTGCGCCTGTCTCGGCCAGGCTCCCCAGCTGCAGTTTCCCAGCTCAGTAGCGCCCAGCCGAGCTCTCCCTCCTCTCAGAGCCGGCTCCCAGGGCTTCCCCCTCTTGCCTGCTGTCTCGGGCTTCCGAGTTAATCTCTCTCTCCTCCTGCGCCCTCCCCTTGCTCCCTGGGGCCACTCTATTACCAGGAAGCAGTTGCTCCAGAAATGTTACCCCCACACCAGTCTTACCTCTTCCCCACCAGCAGGCTCCTTTTTCCCTGCGGGGAGTTTTTCCATGTGTTCCAGCACTCTTGCCTATTCCTCTCCACAAGGCTAAATGAGGGAACAGTGAAATATCTGTTTGTTTAGCAATTGTAGAAAGAATGGAAGCCAGTACCCGGAGACAAGTCTGAATATAAACACAGTGGTGATGGACTGAATTGACTGCAGCTCTTAAGGCCCAGAACACACCAAATGGATCCAGACCATGCCATAACAAGAAATGCAAAACCTGCCAACACATCTCCACCACCCCCACAACAAAGCCATCAGCATTCCTGCATATTACAGCTTGTGGCAGGGCACTGTTTGTGTCTGCCACCTCAAGGGCCAGAAGACAGCAGCTGCCAGGTGCCTGATTAGGGCAGCCATTTTAGATCCAGGGCTGCCCATATAAACAGGGCATTTTTGCTGCTGGAAGGCCAGGCAACAACATCGCCTGCCTGCAGGGCTGTTGGTATCATCTGGAGGTAAGGGAGGAGCTGTAGGGGGTGGTCAGGAGGCTCCTGGTCCTGGGCATGACCTAAAACTGCACCCTGCCAGGTAGGGGTGGCCTGGTGGGGCTCTCAGTGGCATGGGAGCCCCCAGGAAATGCCAGGCCAGTTACCATCCCGGTGAAAGGCGTGTTGGGGCGCCTTAACTCCTAGCCCCCACAACTAGGTGGGTTACCCCTTTTGTAGGGTCTGGAAGGTGGATCCCAGAGAGAGAGAGAGAGAGTTGGGCCATAGACTCAGCCTGTCTTGACATCCCCCAACTGGTCTAAGCTGGGGCCAGGACCGGAAGGGTCGAAGGGCTGGGGGCCACCGTGAGGGATGCCCAGAGCCAAGGGCCTGGGGTCCTGACTGGCCTGGAGGTGGGCCAGGGCTAGTAGAGCCGAAGGACCCGGGGGGACCACACCTGTAAGGGGGATCAGCTCAGGGAGCTATGTAGCTGGGAATGAAGGCGGAATAGGACACCTGAATGGATTCAACTAGTAGGATTCTGGGGCCCAGTGCAGGGCCAGTGCTATGGATAACATTTGGATGCCATCTGTGAGGCTTGGGCTGTGGTGTAGGGGAGGAATGGAACTGCAGATAGCGTCCCTGGCATCAGGGCAAGAAATGGGCAGCCTCCCACTTAATTAACATCAATCAATTAATTAACATCAAGGTGTGGCAGGAGAGAAGGCGGGCGGTTAGCCCATAAACAGGCGGGTAGGCCACAGTGAGATTGGCCTGGGAAAGGCCCCCTGTTACATTGGTGCATTGGCTGTGAAACATCGGTCCAATGGCTGTGAAGAGTAGTAACCTTTACCCCCTCCCCCCCAGGTAGTAGCAGTATAGAGAGCCCTGAGTTTGAGGAAGAGTCCCAGTGCGGGTGTGGAGCCCCAGTGAGGGGGTGGTGATGATAAGCCCCAGTGCGGGTGTGGAGCCCTAGGGAGGGGCAGTGATGATGAGCCCCAGTGAGGGGGTGGCCCCAGTGAGGGGGCGGTGATGATGAGCCCCAGTGAGGGGGAAGTCAGAGGAGGGGAGGAATGGAGCCGCAGATAGCACCCCCTGGCATCAGGCCAGAAATAGGCAGTCTCCTGTTTCATCAACATCAATTAATCAATTAACAACAAGGTGTGATGGGCGAGAAAGCGGGCAGTTAGCCCAGAAACAGGTGGGCAGGCCACTAGGAAATAGGCCTAGAGAAGGCCCCCTGTGACACAGCTGCACCTCCAGAAATGTAATATATCTCATCCAATGCACCAAATGCCCTGATGAAAAATACATAGGAGAGACCAAACAACAACTGCACACTAGAATGAATGCACACTGGAAATCTATCAAAGACAGAAATACCCAATTACCTGTGAAGGCACATTTCTCACAAGAAAACCACTCTCTCTCCAATCTCTCAGTCCTGATTCTCTAAGGAAACTTACAAAACACTTTTCACAGGCGAGTCTATGAACCTCACTTCATCAACCTCCTGGATACAAAAAATCATGGACTAAATATAGACATGGGTTTTATGACACATTATAACCTACCTGACATCTGACTCCCCAGGTACCTCTCTACTATTTACCTGCTACATTCATCCCCCTTCTCCCCCACCACCCAGCTGGTCTCTCACCCACTGACTCCTCAATTTACATCTTCACTGACTGCCTGTCTTGCATGCAGACCAGCCCAGCCTCTGGCTTCTTTACTATTAATTCCATCCAGGAAGAGCACACACCAACTGCAGAGGCTTCCTCAGCCTGACGAAGGGTTTTTAAACCCGAAAGCTGGCTAAGAAAATTTTTTTCCAACTATTTAGGTTGGTCTAATAAAAGATATCAGATTCACCCAAAGAACCTTGTCTACCTTGCAGCTTTTGATTCATTTGTAGGTATAAACTGGAACTACAATGCAGCAAAAAGCCAAAATAAGCAAGCTAGATGTACATTTGAGACTGTGCACAAGGAAACAGCTCCTGGTGTTTGATCCTACTATGTTCAGATAAATAGGACTATGTGTGCATTCTTTTTAAATATACAGCAGTGGTCACCAACCAGTGGAGAGTTGATTCGAGGCTGGGGTGGGATTATTTTAGGTGGACAAGCCTTGAAAACAAGCCAATACATGCAGTCTTTCCTCACACCTTAGAAAGTGCAACATAAGCTCTATACCAGGGGAGGCCAGAGTTATTCACCCTGGGAGCCACATCCGATCCTCCACCAAAATTCAAGAGTGGGGGGGGGGGGCAGAGCGGGGGGAGCAGGGGTGCTGAGAGACCCGAAGTGAAGGTGACCCCACTCCCTACCCTGCACCACTGAGCCACTCTGGCTTTCCCCATGGGGAGTGCGCCCCGGGGTAAGAGGCACAGTTGCAGCCCTCACCCCAGCAGCCAGTGCCTAAGCCAGCAGTCCCAGAGGGAGAGAAGGAGGGAGGAGGGCAGGCTTGGGGTGCGCTCCCCATGGGGAGAGCTGGACCGGGGGGGGAGTGCCGGGTGTGCTGTCCCCTGGAGCCATCTCAGGGAGAAGTGGGCAAGGTTTCAGTCAATTTCCAGAGAGCTGCAAGTACTGTGGCTCTATACTTCTCCCTAGCTGCCACCACTACCTGGAGCTTTACAACCCTCTTTGTAGCTTCACCTCTATTTACTAGTCATTGGAGCTGTGAGAAGCTTTGGGTGGTCAGTGGATGCGGAGGAGATTCGGCTCGATTTGGTGACTGAATCTCCAAATCCGAATTGAATCGGGACCAATAAAAAGATCCAAATTGATTCTAGCTCTCCAAATCTTTGGAAAAGATCCAAATCTTTCAAAGATCCAAGCTCTCCAAATCTTTGGAAAAGATTTGGAGAGCTTCAATGATTCGGGCAGTCCCCAGCCACTGCAGCAGGGATCTGAACCCAGACTCGGAGCTGGTAAGTAGGGGGCTGGAAGAGGGGGGAGGGGACCATGGGGGACCCTTGCCAGGCCCCCTCCCCTGCCTGCTCTGCCAGCCCCCCTTTGGCTGCCCTGCCCACCCTAGCTCCTGGTGCTTTAAAAAAAAGGTCCAACTCACCAGGTGCTGCTGGGCAGGGGAGGTGATCCCCGCTGCCCCCCATTGCTCCATGCTGCCTGGGGGCTCATGCCAGCTCCCCCAGCCCCCCGCCATGGCTGCCTTGCCCTCCGCAGCTCCGTCCCTTTAAGAAAAGAAAAAAAAGCCCCAAACCCCACCCGGGACTCACCAGCCTCTGCAGCGGCCTCAGAGCTTTGCAGGGCTTGTAGAAGAGCCCCTTATGTGGCACGGGACAGCGGGGACTGCCCCCCCTGCTGGGCAAGAACCAGTGAGCCTGAAGGTTTGGGGTTTTTTTTTCCCTGAAAGGGCCAGAGCTGGGGCAAGTGGGTCAGCCATGGGGCACCTGGGCCAATGGGGAGGGTCAGGGGGTTCGTGCAGAGCCCCCTGCGCAGCGTGGGGCAGCAGGGGGCAGCAGGGATTGCCCCCTGCTCAGCAGTTCCCAGTGAGTCTGAGCTTTTTTTTTTTCAAAGTGCTGGGAGCTGGGGTGGTGGGGCAGCCATTGCAGGGGCTGGGAGAATGGGTGGGGATGGGGCCTGTGTGATTTGGAGAATCATCCATATCAAATTGGGACAGTGATTTGAATCACTGAATTGAATCACTGTCTCCCAAATCGGCCGAATCCGAAGCGAATACTAGCCGCTTCATACAGGCCTACTAGTCATCATTTGCAGTTGGGTCCCCACCTTCCAGCTAGGCAGCTATTAGCCACTAACTACTTGCAGCTGGTTTTTAGCCCCTGAAGACTGAGCACCTCTTACACTTTTATGTCATGTTTTGATTCTACTGTTAATATTAATACTTTAAGAATTTTCAGGATTATTGTATTCACTGCTGATCACAAGTTCATGAAGAGAAGAACCACAGGCACTTGATCACAGTTGGTACAAAGGGAACTGTAACCAATGGCCTGGCCCAGGAGCAGGATAATTGAGAAGGCTTGGACTGTAATGGCACAGAATCCAACACCTGTAAGAGGTATTAACTGGAACAATCATGATCTTTAATCAGGCCCTAATTAACTATAGTTGCCACGTAGGCCACATTTCTTAGAAACATCAATTACATTTTCCAGAACAGGTATCCACTTTTCTTCTTCTTCAAGAGAGAGGTTTTCCTCCCTTCAGTGACATAGTGGCTTTACTTCAAAACAATCTAACACTAAAATCGTTTTATTAAAATAAGATTTATTAGGAATGTAGGACTGGAAGTATCCTCCTGGGTCAGTGTCTAGCTCCTGTCATTTAATTCCTTTCATAAACTGAAGTTTCATCTCAAATTTAGTTGTCTTTTTTGTCCCCACTACTGTTACTAGTAAGCTGTTTCAGAACCTTGCAGTTCTGATGGTTAGAAACTTTCTGCACATTTCCAGCCTGAATTTATTCATGACTAATTTATATCCTTTGATTTTGTACCAGTATTGTCCTTAGGCTTAACTAGTTCTTCTCCATTCCTGGTGTTTGCCAACTTAATGTATTTACAGAGCAGCCATCTCCTCTTTCAGCCTTCTTTTTGCTAAGTCAAACTTTTTTAGTCTCCTCCTGTAAAATAGGCTTTCCATTCTGCCAATAATCCTAATACCTCTTATCTGCATCAGTTTCTGTTTGAATTCGGATTTCCTAAATACAGATGACCAGAACAGTATGTAGTATTCCAGATGAGGTCTCACCAGGTTCTGGTATGATGTTGTTAATACTTTCTTCTCTTCTGGAAATACGTCACCTGTATATCCTAGGATTGCATCCCCTTTTCCTCTTGCTGGCTGCTACTGCCTAATACTCTCAGGTCTTTCTCCTCTGTCATTTCAAAGCGCTGAGTGTCAGCTTATAGCAGAAAATTTTGTTATTAAACTTTAGGGACCTAGCCTTGGACTTTGTAATATTAAATTTCACTTCATTTCTAATACTCCTTTCTTCTAGGTCATGTATCTTTTCATGTATGTGTCAATCCTTATCTACATGTGGATGATGCCCCCCCTGTTTAGTAGTTTGAAAATCTTTGCACAGTCTACTTTTTCGCGCAAAGGTCATCAATAAAAGTATTAAATTAGATCATTCCAAGATTGATCCTTGCGGAACTATACTACTAGCCTTCCTTTGGCATGGTGCTTCCCCTTGCATCACCGTCTGTTGTTACCTTCCTTTGGCCAGTTTCTTACCTGTTTTACAATTCTTGTACTAATCCCTACCATCTCCATTGGGACCACTCATTTCCCATGTAGCACTGTTTAAATACTTTACAAAAATTAAAATAGATGAGTATTTCCTTTGTTTAGAAAATCAGTTATCTTATCAAAGAATATATCCAGTTACTTTAGTATGACCTATCTTTGATAAATCCGTGTTGTATTGTGTCCTATTTTCCATTTATCTTTACATGTCTTTATTTTCCCTTCTAAATGTTTTATAAACCTCCCAGTACTACTGATGATCCTGTGCCTAGATCCCACTTTCTGTTACTTTAAGTAGAGATACTAAATTTGCTTTTCCCTAGTCTTTAAATACCATCTTGACTTGATAAATTTATCAATGATTCTTGGTACTGGACCTACAATTCTATGTCAGTTCTTTCAGATTAATGGGCTGGAGATGATCCAGTTTCCCTTGAGCTGGGCACCTGGTAGAATTTGGGGAGAAAGTTTAGAGTATGCCTCTGTAGCAGGAAGGCTTGGTGCTCTTGCTACTTAAAGAGAAGTCAGACTGCAGGTGGCAATCAGGAGTCATGTGACCCAAAAAGGGGTGCCCATGATGCCCTGGAGTCGAACCCTGCTACATTTGGTGCATTGGCTGAGAAGGCTTGTGGTGATGCAGTTTACCTGGGTTGAACAGTGGACCTGTGGGTGAAGGAAGGAAAGTGAACAGCAAGGCTGAGGGTCAAGGACCCTGGTCCTAGGAAGATGGTGAAAAGTGGCTGGAAGGCCAGAGGGAGACCCTAGGGGGGGAAGGTGAGAAGGCATGAGAAATATGAGGGCCCAGTGGGGCAAAAGGTCTTGTGGGTCACAAATCAAAATAAGATGGTCAGATTGGGAATCCTCAAGGGCTGCAAAAAGAAACACCAGCAAAGCTGCAGAACTAAAGGTCTCATGGGTTGCAATGAGATGACCAGAATGGGGATCCTCAAGAGCCGCGGAGAGGATACCTAGGAAGCCCCAAAAGGAAACCTCCTGGTCCTGGGTAAGACTGAAAACTGCACCCTACTGGGGGTTGAGGTCACAGTGGTGGGACTATTTGTGGTGGGGTAGCCCCTAAAAAGTGCCACTGGTGACAACCTACAGAGGAAGGTAGGCATAGGGTGCCTGAAAACACTAGCTCCCACTGCCTTGTGGATTATCCCCAGGAAGGGAAAAGGCTAAGGTCCTACACCCTGACAGAAAAGGACACTCATGGAGGTGAACGGGGAAAACACCACGTGAAGGTGTGAGCTTGGTGCTTCTGCTACTTTAAGAGAAGGCAGACTGCAGATGGAGCAAGTGCTGCAGGAGGCAATCAGGAATCATGTGACCCAAAAAGGGGTTCCAGGGGTATCAGGGCCACTCCTGGAGTCTAACCCTGCTACAACCTCTCAGAATGAAGCAGGGAAAGACTTTTTTGGAGACCGATGATTATTATAGTTCTTATTTGAATGATTGTTTTAATATTGCTGTTGTATTGCTAACTATGTGTTAGCGTGTTAGTCATTAGTTAGGCATCTTTTATTACACATACATAAATACTGCACTCCTCCTTATGCAGCCTGTCAGTGGGGTAACCACTCCCTTGCAGGTACCTGTTTCTCTCTCTCCCTTTATCACAGCCCTAATATTAGAGAAAAATGAGAATGATAAATCTGATTTATCACTATACCAAACATCATCTGCATTCTCCTATGGAGAGTGGTATACCCCAGTACCTCTGCAGCAAATAACATTATCTTCCTTCTCATGCCATGTGTACAGTGTAGTTTTAAATATTACTCACTGTTAGTATAATTGCTGTTGGATATAAACTTAAGTCTTTTGTTTTTCCTTTTCTTACCTGTATTTCTTTAAGTGTTCCTCTGAAAGTATAGAAGTGACTTTTTCAGATCACATTTGCCTTCTCAACCGTCCCAGGCAATGGTTTCTTGTTGGAAGACGTTTTTAACTTTATTTCAAATATTTACTGTCCCTGACCAAATGTGCTAACCTATAAAGCAATGTGTATGCCTTGCTGTTTAAAGGCCAAAATATTCCTATATTTTGTTTACTTTGCTGCTTCTAAAACTAAGATGAACTGGTGACAAATATAGTCTTATGGATGATCTATGGGTGTTTTACAGTTACTACATTTGAGTCATGGTTCATTCGGGTGCAGGAAAACAGGAGCATGTTAGATTTTCTCCGGAGGGATAACATGACCTACACTTACTGAAAAATACATGTGCATAAAAAATAATATAATTGCTCTGTTGTATTAACAAACAAATACCACTTTTAGGCAGGAATAACTAAAATCTATTGCAAAAAGCTTAGTTTAAGCAACTTTTGGATATTCTATTGTTTCTTGTAATCCAAACCCTAGTATTGTCCTATGTGCTCTTATTTCATGTCCTAGCAGAGTTGTCAGCATTTCTCTCCTGCTCTCTATATTTTTCCAATTAATCTTGTTTAATTTTTCACCTAGAATTTTGTTTTATTTATTGGCCTTTCTTTTGTCTTATGCTATCCTATTGGCATCCTGTGTCCATTGCTTCATTGGCTAAGAGGCTATATGCTGCTTGAGTGGCTGTGAACATGTCAGTTGATGGCACTATACCACGTGTTCTTACAGCCGAGCTGAGTATCAGAAAAGCAAAGAAAAAGCCAGGAGGCTGCTTGTTCTTCTCAGCTGCTGCACTAGGACTGGCAAGAATGTATGGAAAAAAACATGCATTCCTCTTAAGGAGATTTCTATGACTTGACTTCAAACTACAGAAGGATATTTGCACTGGAGAGGCCACAGATCTAGGCACAACCCAATGCTCCTATGTCCTGTTTCTGACTGCCTTCAGATTAATCTATTGGTAGATGCAGCACTATCTCCTGGAAAGGGTTCTGTGACAGTGTATTGTTCTCATCTTCAGTATAGGGACAGTGGAAAGAAAATCTTAAACTGATTTAGATTCTCTGCTGAAAAGCAAAGTTAATGAACATGAACTGGCATCAGCTGGAGATGTTAAACTCCCAGGAGTCAGGCAGTTGCTTATAAAAGGAAGAAGGGGAAGTAAGAGTGAATTGCTTAGGTGGTGGATGTAGATTAGAAAATCTAGCAGTTGCTCTGATGCAGGTAGAAGGGTTTCTGTGAACTAACACAGTCTTGGTTTACTTTGGCTCTGAGAAAAGCTAATTTGGAGTTTCCTTGTCTAAGTCTTGAAGAAAAGATGACTAGGAAAGTTGGTTTTCCTTTAAATTGTAAAGAAAAGGGGGTTGGGGACCTGACTTATCTTGACTTCTTTTCTTCCCCCTAGAGAGAAAGGGATTTGGATCCTGGAAGAGGTGAGTTTTGAAGAAGTTACCATGTAGCTAAAGAGGACACTTTGCTTTACTTTCATTCCTTGGTTGATCTGAGATCCTTCTTGGCTGAAGGACTGCTTGTCCACCAGTTCAAAGGACAACATTAAGGAATGGGAATTGTGAATAGTCTTCATGGGGGTTCAGGAGTTGTGGGGTAGTCTATAGAGCCTTTACTTGTAGCTAATGTAAATCTGGGTTTAAGTTGCCTGAAAGCCAGTACTACCTGCTTTCTTAATTCTGTATCATGCTCTAATTAGTGGGTCTTTGTTTGCTTCTTAGTACATCAGTATCCCTGTTATAAAAACCACCAACACAAATAATAGCCTTGTTTTGAAGCCTTTCCATAGCCTGGAGAAACAGAACCGAGTTTTGGGAACTGAATTCCCTTCCTCATCCTAGTGCAAAACCACAGTACTGTGGGGGGGAAGGCTGGGGGAGGTCCTTGTTTTGACTACTCCCTTCACAGCAGTCAAAGGAGAATGCAGGCACTTCAATGCTCTTGGTCCAGCAACTCTTACTGGCAAGAGTAAACAACTGAGAAGAGATGAAGGATATTACTGTAGATGCTGACTAGCACCAATCTATTGGTGGCCTAGTACTATTTCCCCCCCCCCCCCAGCAGCAACTATAGTGTCTTCTGAACAACAGCTACCTGATTTCCCAGATGTATACACAGCTACAACATGTCCTATATACTTTTAAGTTTGTTTAATGCTTTTAGTCATTCAGACTACTACAATCTGTTAGTTGTAATAATATGATGGATGTATTATTGCTATTATGGTATTATTACACTTCAAGCATGTATCTGGGTACATTTTTACCAAGATTTTTCTCTAATCTGAAAAGCACTTAAGGTGTGTACACATACTCACACTGGTATTGATTTTTTTTTTTTTTTTTTTTCATTAAAGTAGATTTTACACCACTGTAAGTTAACTTCATAAGAGTAACCATTCATTTCAAGTGGAAGAAGTTGGTTAACTTGCTCTGCTTTTATGGTCACAATTTCCTTTTGGAGATAAGGTCTGCAAGTTCCTTTGGAATGCTGAATCCTGCCTCGTTGTGAGAAGTGCCAGACAGTATTCAGAGCTGTCAGTGTTTCTGGGTTTGTTGCAGACTAGTATTGTCAAAATCATCCTTATTCTGTTGATCATCCTTTCTGACTTAAACTTGCCTGCCTTGGGCTTGCATTGGCTGTGGTGTCAGGTAATTCTTCAGCAATTGGTTCTCCAAATGTAAAAAAAAAAAAGTCCTCTTTTGTCATGTTGTCAGGAAGTGGAACTTCATTCAGGGGATCATCAGATTATATTCCATATCTTTGTTTTGTTCTTTCTCATACCACAACAAACTTACTTTTCTTGACCTGGTTAGAAATTGATTTCAGCTTTGTTTCATCATGCCTCAACAATGGCAGAGCTTGAGCTGATAGATTTTTAAACTGTCTGAACATGAGCCTCAGTTGAGATGGCTCTGGGTACTAAGCTGATGATTCTACTTGTCTACTACTGACTGAATGGGTCACCTCATTCAGGCTTTTGCTAAACTGTCATAATCAAGGGGAAGCTTAGGAATGTCCTTTGGCAAGCATCTAGGGCACTTTGACTTTCTGATAATGAAGTGGGAGTTTCTCTCTCCCATTTTAGCACAGATAACCACCATTACCATGTCCTTTGGAAACTTTCCCACATTCTGTTCCCTCAGTGGGTGCATATTTTGTCACAAGGTCTCTTTAGATGAAGTCCTGTTTCTGAGGAAGACTCCAAGAATGTGAAGACGACTTTCACTCCTATTTTTTTTTTCACCTGCATGCTCATCTATTTCCTTCCCCCCCCCCCCCCCACTTTAGTTTACATGATGGAAGAAACATTTCAGTCATCGCAAGCCTTACAGTCCAACTGAAGTGGCAAGCTGAAGTGTCTTTTTCCTTGACTTGAAGGTCTGGAGAGCACTGTTCTCTGTGCCGCCTTCTTTAACTACACAGAACCTCATTGATGTTACCTCTTGTCCTTCATGCTTACATTTTACAACAGCTCTTCATTAATCCATTTTCATAGTCGGAAACTTATTCCTCCATTTCCAGATTCTGCATCTAACTGACCTGAGTGACTCCATGTTGCCGTTGATTTTGTTTAAATTCTTGTAGTTTAACACTCTCTGATCATCTATTCCTGTGCGGTGAGAGGGGGCTTTTTTGTTTTTAAGAGGTTGGAGAGTGAAAAGGAAGGATGCTACTATAAGGCCTGAAAGAAGGAAAGGGCAAGATATAATGCATCATCATATCACAACACTGCATATGCCTTGCACAACTGTTACTCTTAAACATCAGTTCTTTTACTATTCCTAGGTGGATAATAAATAGTAGCAGAAACATTGGTAAATTCCTATTGTGCTTACAAGGGGTTGCTGTGTTCCCTGAGGACTGTTTATAGCTGTTGTACTTGGTGCTGCACAAACCGACGTGCCTTTCTGTGGGCAGCCTGGCCGAGCAGTCTCAGGTGGGGGTGTCCAACCTCTGGCCCGCGTGCCACATGCTGTCGGTGGAGCCTTGGCATTTTGGGGGGGGAGAGAGAGGCGGGGGAGCAGTGGGAGTTAATCCCGCCACCCCTCCCCACTGCTAAATCCCCAAGCGCGCTGTGGCGGGTCAGAGCTGGGCTATGCCCCGTCCTTCTGCAGGCGGCTAGGCACCTACCCCCGCGGCTGAGGTCAGGCCATGCCTCTTCCCCGGGCGCAAGGCGTGGGGAACCGAGGCTTGGGCTTGCCTAGGCCCCGCGGCCCGGCCGGTGCC
This sequence comes from Alligator mississippiensis, assembly GCF_030867095.1. NCBI lineage: Eukaryota > Metazoa > Chordata > Crocodylia > Alligatoridae > Alligator > Alligator mississippiensis. The sequence continues at coordinate 27,200,513 of NC_081833.1, forward strand.
TCCCACATCAGCAGCAGCAGCACCAGCACCGGGCGCGCGGGGGCGGGGGCGGGGCCGGGGGATGGACCAAGCCGCGGGGGGGCGTTGCCCGGCCCCGCCCCTGCTCTCGCGCCGGCCCCGCCCCCCCGCCGCGCGCCGAGGCCGCCATGTTGTTGTGGTCGTGAGAGGCGGCGGCGGTGGAGTGTAGCGACCCTGACCCGACCTGTCCCGTCTCGTCTCGGGCAGGAGGCCGCGCCGGACCCGCGCCATGCCCCGTCGCACGGTAAGGACACCGCAGCCGTCGTGGGCTCCTCGGGCCGGGAGCCGCGGCCGCCCCGGCCCGGGGATCGTCCGCCCCGAGCAGCTGCTGGCGGGGCGGGGGCGGGGAGCTGCTGCTGCTGCTGCTGCTGGTTGCCCCCTGTCCTGGTTCTGGAGGGAGGCTGCTGCTGCCTCCGCGGCGCATCGGCCCGTGGCTTTGGGCCGCCCCCGCCGGCCTCGTCGCTGTCCCCCTGGGCTGCTTCTGCCTCCCGTGACAGCCCCCTGCCCGGGAGAGGGGCCGGGGCCGGGGCCGGGGCCGGGGGTGGCAGCCGGCTTTCCCCCTGGCTGCCGACGGCCGTGCCCCCTCCCTATGTGCAGAAGCAAGGTGATGGGCAGGATCCCCTCCTCCAGGCTGTTCATGCTTTGGTGGGCAGGGAGCCTGGCGGGCCCTGCTTTGTCCCTTTGTGCCTGGGGCTTGCATGGTCTCTCTCACTGTTCTCCACCTAGTCCTGGATTGTTTCTCTGCCTCAGGTTGGAAACCATCAAGCTTTTCTTGGCTGTTGGGGGTGGGAGCTTGGTCGCGTCCTCCTCTTCTCTCCCAGACAGACACGTTCCTGTCGTCTGGAGGGAATCGGAGCAGGCCGTTGTCAACCCTTCACGAAGAGCCTGAACTTCCTTCTCCCTCCACCCCTCTCCCGCTGCTCGTAGAGTTTAAGCTTCCTCCTATATCTGAGGTGTCACTTTTTCTCATCCTCTCTCCGTAGGGGACCTGGGCTTTCCCTCCCTCCTAGAATCAGACCCATCCTATATGTTTTCATCTCCTCTGTGAGGAAAGTTAGTGTACCCCTCGCAGAGCAAAACCCAGTATTTGTGAAAGGAATCTGACTTCTGTCCACTTTCAGACAGACATCACTCTTGACAGAGATTTTTGGGCCCTTTACTCCCATTGGGGCAAGATATACCCACCTCTCACCCTCTTGTGTGATAAATCTGACTGCATCTTTCCCCTCTGTTCCCTCGTTTGATGAGATCCACCCACAGGTAGTAAGAACTGAGGCTGAGCTAAGAGTGAGCAGCTCACCTGGTGTGGTGGGAAGTGTGGCAGAGCTTGGTCTTATGCTGATGGAGGAATGTTTGATGGGACTGGCTGGGCATCAAGTACAGGAAGGTAAGAAAGGGACTGCTGAAGTCTCCCATGGAGGGCTTTGGTGAAGAGTCACGGTGGACTGCTTGATGCTAAAGGGGAAACACTTTGTTCTGTAGAGTTTCGGATATGGGATAGAATAGTGGTTGTCAAATTGTTTTAATTTGCAGACCCCTAAAAACTTCAAATGGTAGTGTGGATCCTTTTGAATTGTAAGCGTGATTGTTCATAATCATACTTTTGATCATAGTCATCTTTTGCGGACCCCTTAGATATACTCCGCAGACCATGAGTTGAAAACCACTGGAATACAGTTGTGCCATGTTATAGGTTGCTGCTAAGGTAAATGCTGGATTACTCTGAGATTTGGAAGGACAGTGTTCTACTTGGGGAAGTGGAGGGGTTGCTTCTGAATTGATTCTTTGCAGGAGACAGTGGCATTTTGGGAGAAGCAATGAAGAGAGGCAGGCAAGGAGAGTGTTGCGTTCATTACCTGTCCAAATTCAGAAAATGTGAATTGTAAGCACTGAGCCTGACAGAGATTTAAAAAAAACCCACAAAACCAGAGATGATGAGAGAGACTAAAATATCTCAGTGTAGATTGTGTTTTTTTTTGTATTCTACCTTGGGAGGGGATGGAGAAGGAACTCATTGATCTTAATTTTTTTGTTAGAAAGTGTTAGTTTGTTACCCATTCTAGGGTTCCCTTAAGGAGGCATTTGGCTATGTATTTCCTCTTCCTTAATGAAATAAGTACTTGGATATTAGCTTCTTCCTGTGAAGAACCTAATTATTTGCTCTCAAATATTGGTGTATATATTCCTTCTTAGAACATACTGCTAATGCGCATTTCTTAGTGCTTTAAAGATTCAGTGTCGAGTGGCATTACGTACACTATACATGTAACGTACCATGGAAAAAAGCATGAATGATAAAAGTACTGTTTATGGTGACTGGAGATAAAAGCAGCTGGAGTGAAGTTTGTTACTTAATTGCGTTCTAAAATGGTAGTTCTTTATTGGGAAAGATGGACATCTCCAGGTTGCTGAAGGTAGAGGATACAATGCCATTTTATCAGAGAATCAAGTTTTATTCAGCTTACATGTTAGAAGGTGGTGAGCAGGCATCTCGCCAAGATTCTAAGGAGACTGGAAAGAACAGCACCATATGGGGCTTTGCCAGGTCATTGGTGTAGAAGGAGCAGTACCCTGGTATAGAGCTCATAGAGCGGGGTCTTGCCAAGTTATTAAGAGTGGGTAATTGAAATCCATAAGGGCTGTGCAGTTTAATCTGGAGGGACAAGATGGAGCTCTATGAAACTGTTAAATGTTAAGATCATTTGGCTGTCTGCAGAGCAGTGAAAGAAGAAATCAAAGGTGAAGAGGGATGAAGTGAAGATCCCAATGTCTGCTTTTTTGCTCTAAAAACAGTGCCTTAAACATTTGGGAATATATAATTGGATATGAACAAGGGACACTGAAGGCCTCTTCCTTGATGCTTTAAGTTACTAAGCTATCTTCCAATGCATGCAGCTCCAACTGGTATAATATCACTTCTTAATACAAGAGGTATTTATTTAAGACGGAACTAAAATCTCTTAATTTGAATTGCATGCATTTTAATTTTCCTAAATAGAGGTAGTTGAGTTAATAAATTAATTTGAATAGCCTTATTGATATGTTTTGCAATAAGTGTACATAGTGAAGAAAATTTTATAATATACAATATTTAGAATTCTAATTTGACACAATTCTTATACTTGGCTAGCTAGTCAGTTTGCTTGGGTATATATGGAGTTTGAAGCTAATAACTTTAGAAAACTGTGGTTTAGTATGAGATAATTTGGCTATAGCTTTAGATTAATGGTGCTGCATTATGACTAGTACACAGGGAAGCAGCTGGAAAATGTTGCACTGAAAGAGTGTGCTTTTCTCATAATCTTATGCATGGTGAAATCAAATACTATATATCAAGAATTAGCTTTTTGAACCTAGAAAACTGCTGGTAGGTTGAGGGGTTTGCCTAACAGACCCAAGGGAGAGGTTAATGCTAATTTGAGCACTTAAAAATGCACTTAGCAATATAAAGGTTTTCTGGGGTTGAAGACGTTACTTTCTATAGAATCAATCCTCAATTTTGGGAGGGGTGTGTGTGTGGGGGGGGGGGTTAAACTCTAACTACGGTTAAAATATCCCTTGGAATTCAGTCTGAGTGTATCGCCATGCAAGTCTTGAGTCTTCAAACCAGTATCTGCTTAAAGTTCTGGTGAAGAGCAGTAAAGTATAACTGAAAACTCTGTTCAGCAACACTGTCCTTAACCTTTTATGTAGCACTTGGGGAAAGTGTTGAGAGTAATTTTTATGTCTCCTACTTATGAGTAGCAAAATATCTGGTTTCAGGGGAGTGCGTTTGGGAGAGGTAGGGGTGTGGGAGGTAGAGACTGACTTGGGTAACACATAATGCAGAAATAGAAGAGACCATGCATTGGGTAGGGATGTTCTAGAATAGGACTGTTCAGCTGTGGCTCATGGATTGTGTGCAACCCATGAAGGGTTGAACTGCAGCCCATGGGCTCTTCCTTCCCTCCACTCTCTGCTTTATAGCTGCTTCTGCTACAGCCTCTGGGCTCTTCCTCCCTCCTTTGCCTTGTCCTTCCTGTTTCTGCCCCTGGGGCAGGATAGCAAGTCCTGGGGAGCCTGGAGCTTGAGGATTCAAGTGGCCCTACATGGTGGGGGAGACTGCCTGGCTGCAGGAGCTCAAGGTGGCTTGTGCAGTGGGGGAGGGAGTGCTAAGTAGGGGAGGTACTGGGGTGATTGTGGGGTAGGAGCATGGAGGAGACTTCATGGTGGTGGGCGAGCTGACATGGGTGGTGGGAGTCTGTGCTGCAGTGGCAGCTCAAGGTAGCTTGTCTTAGTGGGGAGGGTGCTGGGGCAGGGAAGGAATGCAGGGGATCCTGCATGTGTGAGTTTGGGGGCAAAGAAGAGGGCCTGGCTCAGGAGCCTGCACGCTATGGTCTGAGGCAGATGTAGTCCCTGCCGTATGCGGACCCTGGCTACTAAGAAGTTGGACAGCCCTGTTCTAAAAGAAAGCAACTGCTGCCTTTCTGCTTTTAGCTTAGAGATGAGAAGTCTTAACGTTGTATCTACTGGCCAGGAGCTGAGATGAAAGAGTTTACTATGCCTGACCTTCACCTGAAATCGGTTGAAAACTCTTGGCATCTGTTACCTTGGCTTCTAGGAGAAGCCTGGAGGGTGAGAGAGAGAGACCCTTGTACCACTACCCTGATCCAGGGCTACCTTGCACCTTCTCTCTCACTAGCTATTGTTTTAGTCCTCCAGGCATAGAGAAAAAGAAATGGTGAGTATTTTGTAGCTTTGAATTTGGAGTAAACATTTTGGAAGCTACAGGCTAAGAAAAGAGGAGGGCTAAGATTTTTTCTATAATATTAATCAGTTTTGTTGCTCTGTTCCCTTTGTTTGTCATTTGACTGACCTTTTTGCTATTCCAAAAACAGGTGTTTTCTTTTTCATTCTTTTAAAGGCTTCATTAACCTGCAACTATATAAAATCAAATAAACAGTTGAACTGCTTATTTTATTGCATAAATAAAAAGTATTATTGCATGAATTCTTCATTAAATATAAGTTTTTCAAAATCTGACCTATTGAATTTGAAGCTTAGTAATGGCAGATGGCTTGGCCCGTGAATTTGGCAATGGTAGGTGTCAGGCTGTTAACTGGAATTATGCTCTGTACATCCCACTTCAGAATTTTTTTTTCAAAATGAAGTATATCTTTGGATACTACTACCGAGGAGCAGTATGTCATATAAACAAATCTGTTTTGTCAGATGTACACAATGTTAACTAGGTTTGTCACCATGTACAGCCTGATCTTTTTGGCACTCTAGTAGTTTATGAAGGACCAGAAACATGTATACGTGCTCTAGTGAAATTTACTATCCAGTCTTTAGGTTTGTAATGGAAGACTTTCAGCATATGAATTAGGGACCCGCAAAATTGTGAATTTGGTGATATTCATGGAAACCACAAATTTTGTAGGTGCCGCGTGGAAAAAACCCAGGCCTTGCAACCCCCCTCCCCCCCCCCCCCCCCCCCCCCGGGAAAATGGCCAGTGAACGGGGATGGGGGGAAGGAAGGAGGGGGAAGGGAGATAAAAACAGAGGCAGGAAGCCCTGGCATCCTGAACTGTGGGGGGAGGGAGGGGGATTTTTGTGGCAGAGCACTGCGGGGTGGGGGGAAGGCATGCCTCTGAGGAGCCCCAGAAGTCCCACTCCTCCCCAGAGACTGACAGATAACCATTTGTTAATCTCTGGGGAGGGGCAAGACTTCTGGGGTCCATGAGCCAATCGGGCATGGCAGCGGGGAGGGCACTGTGCTCTGCCGTGGCATGACACTTTGACACTTGGACTGTGGAATCAGGACAATCCTCGCAAATTAGGTAGGTCCCTACATATAAGGCATTTGTTGTGTGGACTCCTTCAAACGATTTTTAATATGATTTTTGCCTTTCAGTCAAATTCTGTTTTATAGTATTTTTTAGAAAAGGATGGGGAAACAGAAACAAAGTTATTTGTTGTTTAATTTCTAACTGCTTTTGTCTATACCACTACATTATTAAATTCAGACTTTGATGCAGTTCGAAGAAAGTGAAGAAATACTGTTGGTGCCTAGTCCTTCTTTGAAGGCTTTCTTTGAAGACCTAGATTTTAATGGAAGTAAAAAGGGTTTTGTTTTGTTTTTTGCATGCGTTTGCAGCATATGGAATGTGTTTAGTATTTTTAGATAGAATAGAGGAAAGTAAACCAAATAATAACTGTGTTTTATTCCTTCTACGGGTACTTTTTCAAGTGGTTGAAGGCTTGGGACAATGTCTGTCTGTCTGTCTCCTCTTAAAAGAAAACTGTTGTGCGGGCACATCAAACTCATTTGGTCCCTGCAGGACAGATCCAGGGTCTCTTGGATCTGGTCTCGCTTCTGGCAGGGTCAGCAGCAGAGACATTAACTCTCTGAGTGCTGGACTTGACAACAGAGTGGCTCTGTCTCCCAGGGGGAGATGGTACCACAATCACTCGCCCCATAGGTCAAATCCAGAGGCAGATTTTTGGGACTGGGGGAAGCCCTGCATGCCATATCCAGCACATGGGCTGTCTGTTTGACACCCCTGATGTTGTGGAATAGTAAAAGCCATTATGGGCAGTATTTAACATCTTGACTGATAATTAAGTGATGCTGTTACAGGGCAGAAACAAACATTGTAAACTAATTTAACTTCGTACTTCAAAAATGTAATTATAATCACAAATATATAAGTATAGCATTGATCCTGTTTTGTAAAGTGCAAGTCTTAAATGCTAGTTTATAACTATCCAAAAGTATCTGGAGAGGTGTAAAGGAATGAAAGTCAAGGGACCAGCCTAAAATAGAATTTCTTTTTCTTTTCCCTTTTTTTTTTTCCAGGTTTGTCTGCCAAATTTTATACCCCACATAATCTATTTTAGTTTTTGGTTGCCTTACAATGTTTCTAGTGTTCATTATAATATGACAGTATATTTTATTATATTTAAAGCTTAACATATGAAGACAGTCTGCCCAGCATACCACTTTTAGATTTAGAATCATAAACTTGTCAACTTATTTTTTTCAAGTCATGTAGGTGGCACTGCCTTCCTTCCTATTTTGTTTATATTTTCTTCAAATTTGCTTGTAAGTTAATTACTAACAAATCCAAAACACCATTGTGTTGCAGTTTCCTTGAATAAGGACATTAGTTTTTGAACCTGAGCTTTAGTGTGTGCCTTTTTATTAAATGAAAATCGCCCTATCAATATTGTATCACCAATCTGAAGTGACAGTGAAAAAAACAAACAAACCATGCTTCTCTAGTTCTGGATGATTTGGGGTCCTCACGGAGACAGACTTGAGGATGGAGATGGCTTTGTTCTGTATACCAGTTAGTCACAGATGAATATTGTCTGAAATCAGTTGATGATTAACTTTTAAATGGAAGGAAGTAGCTTTACTGTCTTCATATTTTTGTGGAGGGTTTTTTTGTCTCCAGGACTCTTCTTTTCTCACTAATATTATTGGGTAAATTAATATTTTAATATATATGAGCTTGACAGGTGAACACTTCACTAGTCTATTATGAGGTCCAAATTTAACCTTTTCCTATTTATCAATCAAAATTTAAATATATATTTTAAACGCCTTCCTAAATGACTTCACCTGGTAGAGGTTTTTTATTTCTTATTTATTTTTATCCCTTTTTTATTTCTTTAGGGATGTAATGGTTCATTGAACTGTAAGTGTATGGTTTGTCTCTGAATTGTAAGGATTCAAACAGTGAACAGTGTACATGTATTAACTGTTAAAGGAAAAGCTACTAGGGTCTTGAAGAAAAGTCATCAAGTGTTTAACTAGCTACATTCATAAGTTGTTGTGCATGGTTTAATTTGTTAACAAACTCTTATGTATCACTTCTTTCTAACAATTTTTGATAAATTTGTATACATCAGAGAGCATCAAATGAAAGGTTTGAGAGAATTTTACTTCATTTCTATTGGACACTTGTACTACTTATTTTTCTAAATAGTAAACTAAGTACGTGGATGTACACCTCCATTAAAATTCTTCCATTTATTGCTGTGTATAATTAGCATCCCTCTTTTCCTTTTTTCCTACAATTTTTAGTTCGCAAATGTATTAAGAATTAAAGCTATACTTTTATTCCAGTTCAACCAGACCAGAATCCTATTATGTTAAACCAGGACTATTCATTTTATAAATCCATCTATCCATGGGAATTTGTCTATCTTGTCCTTATCTTTCCACATCTTCCTCCTACTTTGGTATCATTGTTTTTAAAATCCTCTTGTTTGGGGAAAGGAGAACTCTCTTTCCTTAAGGCACAATATATAATTTACATATTATATATTAAGGAAGTCAGCTTTATTTTTTTTTTCAGTGTTTTAAAATTCTAAAACTCAGTATCTTTACCTTCCAAGCCATATTTATAACTTTGGCTACAGTATCTGTCATTGGCTGTGACCTCTTGTCGGGTAGGGAATAAGGAGGTAAAAGCTATACAATTCCTTTTAAAAAAGTAACCATTAGTGAAAGGACTAAATGAATGCCCTGCACCCCTTATTCCCCCTCCTCCTTAAATTATAATGATCTTGCCAATGTCTGTCAGCAGCAGGGAAAAAGCACTGAACTTGTCTCGAATTGGTGTAGAAACAAAGCATAGCCCAGAAAAGACTGGGTTTTTGCTTTTTATTTTAAAGCAAAAACACTGTTGTGGTGATGCCTTGTTACTTGTCTCTTCCTACCCTGCTGAGTTGAAGACCAGACTTGAAGACCAAACTTGAAGTACTGTGCGCAGGTATATATATATATTATATATTATATATATATTATACTCTTACCAATATGGTATCCAAAGTTATTGAGCAGGTGCAGAAAAGAGCAGTGGTAATGGATTGTAGCAGAGGAGCTGGGAAATTATACTTTTATATAGGCAAGACTTTACTTGCTGTGCCTATATGCCTGTGATCAGAGACCTGAGGAAGAATGTCTTACATTTGGAAGGTTGTCACACTTTATTGGACCAACTGTGTAGTTGGGATAAAAGAGACCACCCTAAAAATTCTTGCTTATGGCATAATTTCTGGACCATTGTGGCTGCAACATCACTCTCAACATCACTTACCCTACTTTTATGTAAGATATTCCTTTTATATTCTAACAGACCAGATTACATTAGTTTTGGAAAGAAGTAAGACTATTCTGTTTCTTCCTTGTATGTAGAAACAGCATGGATTGGATTTCCCTTCCCAGCTTGTTAAAAGTAGTTTCCTTAGAGCAGTAGTTCCCAACCTTTTTGGACTCAAGGCACCCCTTCATAACTTTTGTGGATTGAGTGGCACTCTTTTTTTTTTTTTTAATAAAGAATTTATATATTATGATTTCCTTCTTACACAAGGGCTGGGGAATCAGCCAGGCAGGGGCAAGCCTGAGCCTGGCTTATCTGCCTAAAAGATCTGCTTACCTCCTCACACTTTGTGGCACCCTTCAAAAAACCTGGTGGCACTACAGAGCAGGTTATTTGATATAATTTTCCAAACCACACTTGAATGGCTGAGAAAAGGGGGAGTGGGGGTTGAAGGTTTCTGTATGGCACACTTGATTCTTCCTCCAGTGTGTGAGCAGCCCTCATCTAGGTGAGAATGTGGGTCTTAAATTCCTTCCCAGAGCTCCCAGTGGCTTGCAGGTTGTGAGCTGAACTGTGGCAGAACTACATTTTTACCGAGCAGTTTTCTGGCCTGCCCTGCTTTCTCTTTTCTTGGGATTCTGAAGGGCTTTACAAAGTGGTATTCACCCATGATTCCTTTTTTCCACCCCATTAAGGCATGGGCCACTAGAAACTCGTGGGGAGGGGCAGCTTATGGTTTGGATCTGGCCTGGGGTGCAAGGTGAGGTTTGACACCCATGATCAGGGAGTGCTTAACCTCTGGTCCCAAGGCTCCCATTGGGTTAGGAACTTTGGCAGTGGGGGAGTAGTGGCAGTTAATACTGCCACCTTCCCCCAGTGCCAAATCCCCAAGCCCTATGCGATGGGTCCAACCTGGGGGGGAGCAGGGCCAAACCCCAAATGGCAGGGGAGGGAATGGGAGGAATAGGCCTGGGGGTGGGGCAACTTGCTAGTTCATAGAGAAGTTTTCTGGTAGTTCTTTTCTCTGAATCTGCTTGATATTCAGGACTTGGAGTTAGACCATGGAACTGTCCTCACTTCGCTTTCAGAAATGGATTATGGAAGGAAAGCAACTACCTCACTTCCTTTTGATCCTTGTAGCAGCAGCAATATCTAGGATTGTGTTTCCCTAACAACTGTCTGTTTACTACATTACAGTTTACAAGTTTATATCTCTATTCTCACTGAAACTTGTGACCAGAAATAGAACTGGGATACCATGAAGATCTCCTGACTAACTATGAAAAGATGCATGGTTTAAGAAATTTGACTAAGAACATGGCTGTTGTCTTCGTTTAGATAGTTGATGCTATTTTATTAGGACCAAGTAGAATGTGCTAATATGTGCTTATTTTGAGTGCATGGTGGTGGTGGTTTTGAAAAACATTAGAGTCGCTGCTGTGTTTAAAAAGCTGAGAATTTAAAAAAAAACCCCTGCATATTTTATCAAGCAAACAAACCCAAGGTACTTATAGGGAGGCAAGAGGATTCTCTTACATGAAAATGGATTGATCCAGTGTGGAATGTACTGGGTTTCTTTGGATTTATTGGATCTCAAAGGCAGCTTTGCCAAATTGTTTATCCCTTGACTTTTATCAGTTGAAAAAGATTCTTTAAGCAGAATCTTTTTTTTGTTCTCCTGATTTTAAATCATCAGTCTCCAACAGCAGAAGTAAACATTCTTCTAGCTTGGAGGCTAACAGCAAATTCCTTTACTTGAGCCATTCCTGCCTCCTTTTTCTGCTGCTTACCAATTCCTAGTGGCTTTGAAAGTCTGATGTGAGGAATCATGAGACTGAGGCTATTGCCTATTTGTAAACTTCTCTGTAATGATGGTATTCATAGGATTGGACACTTTTCTACCTTTTGCCACTTGGTGCAAAGGTTAATATTTAATTCAAAGAGTTTAAAATTAAGCATGAGCAGTTTTCAAGCTCATTACTCTGTTTCAAGTGCTGTAACTTGGCTAGCCTGTCTCTGTACATTGTATTTGGGAGGATAGAGAAGGAAACAAATAGCCTGCAGTAGTAGAAGAACAGGTTGTTAGGGATTACTTAGGGAAGCTATATCGTTTCAGGCTGGATGGGATGCAGCCTACAGTACTGAAGAAATTGGCTGCAGTCCTCTTTTCATCACCCTGTGATGAGGTATTTAGCAGAACTTACAGATTTACTGGAATCTGACAGGCCATGATGTGAGTGCTTCTGCTGTGGTCTCAAACTTGTAACCTCTGGGCTGTCAACCATGCACCTTGGTGTCCATGCCACCCCAGCCTCCATTGGCTGAAGTGATTTCGGAGCTATCAGCTATGCTGTTTGAGAACTCGTGGACGTTGCGTGAAGTTCTAGATGATTGGAAAAAGGTCAAATAAGAGTGCCCATCTTTTAAGAAAAGGAAGAAAGAGGATCTAGGTAGTTACAAACCAGTCAGCTTGACCTCGATACCTGGAAAAATCATGGAGCAGGTCCTCCAAGGAATTTATTATGAAGTACTTGGAGGAGAACAAAGTCATAAGGAACAGTGAGCATGGATTCACCAAGAGCAGGTAATGCCTGACCAACCTGATTTCCTTCTCGGATAAAGTGACAGACTTTGTGAATGGGGGGGGAGAGAGAACGGATGCGAGATGGCTTGACTTTAGTAAGGCTTTTGATGCTGTCTCCCACAACATTCTCATTGACAAGCTAAGGAAGTACAGTACTTTCATGTAGTCTGCAAGGTGAATACCTAATTGGTTGGATCCTCGTGCTCAATGAGTAGTCGTCAATGTCTCAGTGTGTGTTTGGGAGGAGGTCTACATTAGGGTTCCCCAGGGGTCTGTCCTGAGTCCAGTATTATTTAATATCCTCACTAATTATTTGAGTGATGGGATTGGGGGCATGCTTGGCTAAATTGTGGACCGCACCAAATTGCGGGGGAGTTGGAGATGCTCTAGAGGGCAGGACTAGGATCTAGAATGACTTGAATAGACTGGAAAAAAAAATGGTCCACAGTCAACAAGATGAGATTCAGCAAGGCCAAGCGTAAAGTCCTGCACTTGGGACAGAATATATGTATGTCCAAATACGGATTAGGGCAGGGGTTGTCAACTGGGGGTACTTGGAAAGGGGCAAGGGGGTATGCGCTGGCAGACGGGATCAGAGCGCCACCACCCATCACCTGGCGTTGCCACCTCCCAGGAGCAGGGCCAGGGTATGCTGAGGGCAGCAGCTCTCCTCTGTGGGCCGTGCAGGTGCTGGCTGGATGTGGCAGCGGGGGTGGGGAGGGAGCTTGCATATGGCAGCTACTATCTACCACCCTGAACTGCTGCGTGCAAGTCCCCCCTGCTCCTTGGCTGCTGCTGTTGCTGCCACCCCCCCCCCCCCCAGCTCTTCCAGAACACGCCTTAAAAAAGGTTGAAAAACCTTGGATTTAGGTAATGATTGCCTAGGAAGCAGAACAGATAAAGACCTTGGATCAGGGGAGTGTAACAGCAGATCATAAGATGAATTTGAGCAAACAGCATGCTCCAGTATGCTCTTTTCAGAGTGTTGTTTTGTTGGGGGGTTGGGTTTTTTTGGTAGCTTGCTTGTTTTTGCAACAGCATGCTGGGTCCTATTATCGGGAGTATCACGTAGAAATCGAAGGAAGTTTAATCTTCTGCTCTATTCATCAGTGATGAGGCCTTTACCTGGAGTACTCAGTCTAGGTTTGGGCCTCACAAATTTTAGAAGGATGTGGACAGATTGGTTAGAATCCAACGCAGAGTAGCAACAATGCTTAGGAGGCTGGAAAGCATGACTTGTGAGGGAAGCTGAAAGAACTAGGGTTATTGTAGTTTGGAGAAAAGAAAACTAAGGGGGAATTTGATAAATCTTCAAACACCTGAAGGGAGATTACAGAGGATGGAGGTGAGCTTTCCTGTGTGGCTGTAGGGGACAGGACTAGGACCAATGGCTTGAAGTTGCAGAAAGGGAATTTTAGGTTGGAGATTAGGAGGAACTTTTTGACTACGAGTGTGGTTGAGCATCAAAACGGACTACCTACAGAAACTGTGGAATCTCCGTTCTTGGATGTTTTCAAGAGCAGGTTAGAGAGATGCATGACTCGGGTGGTTTCATCAGGGATCATGCTGCATTGAACAGGGGATAGAACTAGATGACCTTGTGAGGTTCCTTCCAACCCTACTTTCCTGTGATCCTGTTTAAGATGTTTTGTTTTACATTCACTGTGTGTGGAGGTGAAAGTAAATATTCATTTGCCCTTATCAAATTTTAATTAACATTGATCTAGAGCTGCAGAACTTTTTGCTTTCTTTTAATATTCCATACAAAAACCTTAAAATAGTCTTGTACTTCCTTAAGAGTAAATAGATCTACTAAATTTACTGTTTTGATGAAGAGTGTTTTGATGTAATGCTGAGGTGTCAAGCTCATATATTTTGGAGGGCCACATTCCTTGCTTTTCAGATGCCCGCACACCTCACCCCAGTTCTTGTGCTGACACTGTGGGCAGAAGCTTTGTCATCAATAGTGAGGCTTCACATGACAGCACCTAGCAGCCTGACCCAGGATGGATGCTGAGAGAGAGTGAGAGGGTTTGTGTGTGAGAGAGGCCCTGTGTCACTGTGTTTAGAGGTGATGCTTCCTATGGCAGCAACCTGTGCTCCAGCAGTACTGTGGGCAGTGCCCCATCACCATGGCCAGAGCCCTAACTTTGGCTGTGGTTGCTAGGTTTTCTGCAGCAGCAGACAGTGTCCTGGTGTGAGCTAGGGCTGTGGCAATGTGAGCAGCACTACGGACAGAAACTCTGCCCCCATGGTCACAGAGAGGGCTCTGGTGGAGGTGGAAGAGTTTCTGATGGCAACCAGAACCCTGGCTTTTGCCAGAGTTTGGCCAGCTGCACTAGCACTGGGGGGCAGAAGCCCCTCCAGTGCAGCCAGAGCCTGGGCTTCCCATGGTGGCAGCTAGCACCCTGGCAAGAGCCGGGTACTGACAATCCAAGTAACGCTGAATGGTAAGAGCCCACATCCTAGTGAGAGTTGGAGCCCTGGTAGCCCCAGTAGCACTGTGGAGAAACCCTGCTACTGTGGCCAGAGCCTTAGTTCTGGTTGCAGTGGTGAGGCTTCCTGTGGTGGCAGCCAGTGCCCTAACTTTCACTGGGACATGGGCAGTACCAGCAGCACCACAGGCAGAAATCCTGCCACTGCAACCATAATTGGTAGGATCATTGTACTTAACAAATAGTCATCAATGGCTCAAAGTCTAGTTGGGAGGAGGTATCAGGTAGGGTTCCCCAGGGGTCTGTCCTGGGTCCAATATTGTTCAGCATCCTTACTAATGATTTGGATCAAGGATGCTCAGCTCTTGGGCTGCAGGCCAGGTCTGACCTTCAGCACTCATCTGGCCCATAGGGCTCCTCATGGATCTGTGGGAGCCCTGTGGGCCATGGCCCTGCACACTAGTTTGGGCATGCCAGGTGGCATAGGCCTGATTCTTTTTTTTTTTTTTTCTTTTTCTTGCCAAGTAGGGCCTAGGCAGAGGTGACACAAAGCCTGGTCTGGACTAGGGATTAGTCCTGTATCATTTATCTGGGTTGTGGAGCCAAAACCAGTAGCATCACTGATTTTTGTGGATGATAAGAATGAGTGCACACTTAGCGAATTTGCAGGCCACACCAAGTTGGGTGGCAGGGCTTCCCATGGAGGAAGTCAGTACTCCAGTGAGAGCTAGGATATGAGCTGCTCTAGGGATGTAAAAAAAAAAAAAAAAAAAAAAAAAATCCACTTAACCTGTTATAATTAATCAGTATGGCAGCAGAGTAGGGGGAAAGGGGAGGGGGGGCTAGTACCTAATAGCTAGGGTCTGCGGACCCTGGTGCAACAGCTTGCAGCCTCCCTGCTGCCTGCCGTGTGCATCCTGGACTCTGTGGCAGAGAGGCTGCAAGTGGTGCCATGGAGCCTAGCTAGGTACTGCTCCCTGCCTTCCCCCGGTCCTCATTCCTTTCTTCTTCCTGCCTGCCCTGCCACCTTCCGGTTCCTGCTGGGGCACTGTGTAGCTTCCCTACCCCGCCCCTTTCAGACTGCCCTTCCCCATGTTAAATGGTAACTGGCAAGCTGTGACTGGTTGTTACTGGGCTTATCAGTTAAACGATTAAATCGTTTAACTGTTCACATTCCTAGGCAGCTCTAGTGACACTGCAGTCAGAAGTCCTCCCACTGTGGCCAGAACCTGCTGAGCCAGATCTTTGCCCCTAACTCGACTGTGGTGGCAGGGATCCTTCCCATGGTGGTGCTTGGTACAGTTTTCCCCAGAGTGCTGGCTACTGCTATGGAAAGCTCCAACACAACAGCCAGAACCAGGGCAAATGGCTCACTGTCAGATCTAGCCTGTAGGCTATATGTTTGATGCCCCTGGTGTAATAATTAGGAAGACAAACTGTCTCAAACTTCTTAGCATGTTTTAGTTTCTGCTTAACTGTGTGATGGAATTCTGATCTGTTATGAGTCTGTAAGCAAATAGTAGTATATTTGGGGAAAGTTCAAATTCCTAATTTTCCTAGTCACCACTGCGGTTCATACTGCTGGTGATAGGAATTTGCTGTGAACGAGGCATTATATTCTGGTTGGTTAGCCATTATAATTAAATTATCTTCTTTGTCTATATGCAGTGAACCTTTCTTCTTTGACTAACTCTCACAGGAAGATAATGTACACTTTCATTTTGGAAAGAGTTCTAGTGCATCTTATTTTGGGGGAGGAAGGGTAAGGCAGACTTCAGGAGGTCGTTCTTGTCTGCTACTGACGTTCTTTTATGTTTGTTTGGTTTTTTTGGTTTGTGTGTTATAGTTTAGGCATAGGTTATGCTAAAATATAGAGTACAGTAATTTGTTGGGGAGGGGTGGATTGGAATTTTTGTTTAATCCCTTCAAACCGGAGTTTGAAAATCATATGATTAGGAATTGTTTAGTTCTCATGATGCTGCAGAGTATCCCTTCTTAACAATATAGTAAATCAAAACTGAAAAGAAAAAAAATCATGAATGTTTTCATTCTGGGAAATGCATGCATTTGAGTTCATAATACATTCTCTTACCTAATCGGGTTGCTCTTAAAAACTTTTATCTTATACAATCATGTCTGACACTAACTTCTGTGAGATAGCGAGATCAGAGAAGATGTTCTTTATGCATTTGTATAAATATCTACATAAGATTTAGAATGGAAGCCTGATTGAAGACTGTTTCTGCTTACAAATCACAAATGTTGTTCTTTGCTTCACTGTCCTGAAAAATTCTTTCTTTAAAACAGGAGGGAGACTTACCAGGTGAAACTAAAGATTTTATAAAACCAAGCAGAAAAGAAGAGTAATAAATTCTACTATGTATTATAATAAGTTTTGGGCACATGCACAGGTGTCACTGAGAGAGCACAACATTTATCTGTCTCTGGGTTCACAGTTGTAACAGAAGTTAAGAGTAAGACATATGGGTGAAATCATGGCCTTATTAATCAGTGGGAAAATTCTCATTGTCTTTAATGGGATTAGGATTTACTCTTAGGCAGTTTTTGGTATACCTGTCACTGGTACTTAAGGTTTTGTCTTCATGGGGAAGCTTATTGGCACAGCTTTTACCATTGTATTTAAACAGCTACAATTCCCTATGTGCCTGCTTATTCCAGAGTTGGTGTCCACATGGGAATCTTACAGGTCTGTCTGCATAGCACTGTGATTTTTTTTTTTTATTATATTTATATTGTGCTCTATCCAAAAGGATCAGCAATTATGTTGATAAATTTCCTTGTGTGCAAACCTGTTTCTGAAATGAGCAGAACCGTAAATACTCCCAAGGAACAGGTTTGCTTTGTAGAAGCTGCCATATTTATATAGTTAGATGATGGAATGCAACCGCACTCCAGATCCCTCTAATTAATACAGTCCTCTTTTTTTCTTCTTGCTTCAGTTTTAACATGCATTTAGTGCCTTGAACTAAATGCTTTCTGTTCTTTGAAAAGTGTACATCTTAGCTTTCAAATGGTGCAAAAAAGTTGGGATTAACATTTGGCCAGAGTACCTACATGTTTGAATTCAAGTGAGAGGGAGGAGAAAGACGGATCAGAATGCAGTGATTAAAAAGGTTTTCTAAAATCATCCAGTGATACTAAATTCATTCAGTATTATACAATTAGTACTGAATGCTCTAGATATGCTACAGATCAGTTTGCAGTGGTATAGCATTTTATTAACTCCAGTGATTTGCAAGATAAAAGAAACTTACTCTGTACTCTCTGTCTAGTGGAGCTGTTGGTGGAGAACTTGGGACATCAAGTCTGAAGCTGATGTAATTTCCCTTACAACACCTTCAGTAGCTGATTCCTCCCTAGAATTACTTGGAGCATGCATTGGAGCTGAGGGGTTTTTGCAATTCTCCTCCCCCCCCCCCCCCCCCCAGTATAATTAAGAAAAATGCAGACATAGGTTCAGTAATTCTATTCAGTGGTATGACTGTACTTTACTCATTCCCTTCAAAGGCTATCTTTCCTTTCCAAGTCAATTACTCGGATCAGTTGAAGATGTTTCAATCGCTTTAGTTATTCAAAGCTCCCTCTAATGTATTAATTGTGTAGGTAACTTTTTTCTTTCTGTGATCAGTTTGGAAGGCTTATAATGGGTAACTGTCCATCAGTTTATAAATTGGTTAAGACATTGTCTTCCTTCATCCATTCACCAAAAAAAGGCACTATTCCAAACTGGCTCTTAATTACTCTGTCACAATTCAACTTGAAGTTGACCCTGAAATTCCTGTCTGGTAGGACACATACCAGCTGAGATGGTAGTTAGGCTCATTATATTGCTGTATTCATCTGTTTAAGGTTCAGAGAGAGAGAATGCTCAAACTGAATTTTAAAAAATAGTTTCTTTATTGCCTCTTTAACCTTCTAAGTCTTCTGGGGTAATGAAGATTCAGGGAAATAAGGTTTTTTTTTTTTTTAAATTACTTTTAGCTTTGCTTAGCTTGATTAGTGTTTTATTTTTCTGCCTTTAAGAGCACAGTTTGCTGACATTTCAGCACTTAATTTTCAATCTTTGTTTTTAATTTTAACATGTAGTGGTGACAGAGCGTGGATGGAAGTTCCTTTATTGGTAGGCATGTTAGCAGTGTTTGTCCTCAGGATGACAGTAAATGTGTACCTGGAACTTTCATTTGTGGTAGTACTTAAACTGGCCTACTTTTTGTCACTAAATTTGCAGCTTTATAGTTCAGTAGGATCTTTATCTTCATCCCATGAGTATTTTGGCATGATTAAAGTAGGTCATTGTTTTGAGTAGCTTTAGAAACTTGAACTTCTGTAAGAACTAGTATACATACCTGTTTATACAGATTGAATGATTTCTGAAAGTATGACATTTTAGACCAAAATAGCTGTATTGGCACCATCCATAGTTAGTGTAACTACATTGTATAAAGATGCCATATACCATAATATTTATTTCATACCTGTTTTGGAATAGCTTTTTAAAAAAAGAAGGCATCTTGGGTGAGATCCAGAATAGCTTAAGAATTGTGACACTAAATAAATGTTCATGTGCCTAAATTAAGTGCTTGGTTCCAGAGTGGGATGCATAAAGACAAGTTAGGTGCTACAGTGTTTCTTGTCCAATAAACAGGGAGAGTTATAAGCCTCAGGTTGGTGTTGTGATGTGAAGGCACCTAAGCCACTTGGTAGGAAAATAATGCATATTACCATCAACTTCAGATATTGGTCTGAAATTGGGACTGAACAGTAGCGAGTATATAGTTGGTGGGTCAGTTCACATAAAACATTTATCCTGAAGTGCTGGAACATTGACCACCAGCTCAAACAATCAGTTTACTACTTTTGTATAAAAATGTGAAGTAGAGGTATTAAGAATCATAGTACTTAGGGTCGGAAGGGAACTAAACAGATCATCAGGTCTGGCCCCCCGCCCCGAACCAGGCAGGAACGGGTGCTGGGATCATATCACCCCAGCCAAATATCTGTCCAGCCTCCTCTTGAAGACCCCCAAGGTAGGAAAGAATACCACCTCCCTTGGGAGTCTATTCCAGAGCCTGGCAGCCCTAACTGTAATGTCTCCTGATGTCCAGCCTAAACCTTCTATCTAACAATTTATGGCCATTATTTTTAGTAACCCTGGATGGTGTCCGGGGGAACAGAGCCTCCCCCAATTCCTGCTGGTCCCCCTGTGGTGAGTTCGTAAATGGCCACCAGATTCCCTCTCAGCCTTCTCTTGTGGAGGCTGAATAGGGTCAGGCCCTTTTAGCCTCACTTCATAGGGCCTGGCCCACTTCCCCTTGACCATGCGAGTGGCCCTCCTCTGGCCCCCCCCCCCGATACTAGCCACATCTTTCATGAAGTGAGGCGCCCAGAACTGGATGCCGCACTCCAACTATGGCCTGACCAATGCCACATAGAGGGGAAGGATCACTTCCCTGGATCTGCTTGTGATGCATCTGTAGATGCACGACAAGGTGCAGTTAGCCTTACTGACTGCTTCCTCGTATTGGCAGCTCATGTTCATCCTGGAGTTAACAATGACTCCAAGATCCCCTCCTGTCGCCGTGCTGACAAGAAGGGTGTTCCCCAGCCTATAGGTGTGTTGCTGGTTCCTTCTCCCTAGAGATGCAGCACCTTGCACTTGTCTGCATTGAATTCCATCCTATTCTCATCCACCCACCTCTGTACCCTGTCTAGATGTAGCTGGATTCTGTCCCTCCCCTCCAGCATGCCCACCTCGCCCAACATCTTGGTGTCATCAGCGAATTTGGACAGTGTGCGTTCCACACCCACATCCAAATCGCTGATAAAGATGTTGAACGGTACAAGCCCCAGGACCGAGCCCTGGGGGACTCTACTGCC
Organism: Alligator mississippiensis; assembly: GCF_030867095.1. Classification (NCBI taxonomy): domain Eukaryota; kingdom Metazoa; phylum Chordata; order Crocodylia; family Alligatoridae; genus Alligator; species Alligator mississippiensis. Next base: position 27,220,543 of record NC_081833.1, read on the forward strand.
CACATCCCTCCAGGTTGAAAATGTCCCATCCACCACCACACTCTGGGCGTGACCATCTAGCCAATTTGCCACCCATCTGACTGTGTAGGCATCAATGCTGCAGTCACCAAGCTTTTTTTTTTTTAAAGAGAATGTGGTGGGAAACTGTGTCAAAGGCCGCCTTAAAGTCTAGGAAGATAACATTTACCCTGACACCTGGGGACTTTGTGACCTGATTATAAAAAGAAACCAGGTTAGTCAGGCAGGACCTGCCCTCAATGAACCCATGTTGGTTTCCACTGAGCATTACCTCCCCTGCTAGGCCCTTGGAAATGTGCTCCTTGATAACTTTCTCAAAGGTCTTCCCAAGGACCGAGGTAAGACTGACTGCCCTATAATTGCTGGGGTCGTCTTTTCTCCCCCTTTTGTAAATGGGTACCACATTAGCCCTTTTCCAATCCCCTGGTACCTGGCCAGTGCCCCATGAGCACTTGGATCCGTGCCAGGGGCCCTGCTATGACCCCCGCCAATTTCCTCAGCACCCTTGGGTGAAGAGCATCTGGACCTACTGATTTAAACGCATCCAGCCCCTCCACACATTCCCTAACTAGGTTGTCCCTGGCCCTAAGTATGGCAGTGCCTCGACTGGGTCTGCCTGCAGTTCTAGTGGGGGAGATGTCCCTGTCCCTGTTCAAGAATATGGAGGCAAAGAATTCATTTAAAGAGGTCAGCTTTTTAATTTGCTGCAATCACCAGATTGCCAAGCCTATCCTGTAGGGGTCCCACATTACCCGGTGCCTTCTTACTTCCTATGCATTTCAAAAAGGACTTATTAACCTTAATTCTGGTTGCTAGCCCTAGCTCCATCTCTGCCTTGGCCTTCCTAACAGCCTCCCTGCAGTCCTGAGCAATAGAGGTGTAATCCTCCTTGGTGATAGTCCTTTGTTTCCACTGTTTGTATACCTCCTTTTTTGCCCTCAGGCATCCTTGGATGCCTTTGCCGAGCCACGGGGGTTCTTAGTGCTTCTGCCCCCCTTGGTGCGCATTGAGACTGAGACTGACTCCCTTTTGAGGTCGGAGGATTGTTTCCTTGAGGAACAACCACCTGTCTTGGACTCCCGTATTTTTGCCCACCTCTACTTCAGAGTACAGAATCTTGCAGAAAGTTGCAGGGATTAGATTTCATTGTAGCCTGCATTGCACAGAAAGCTGCATACTAGAACACTTATCTTCATCTGTTGAAGTCATAGCCAAAAAAGAAATGCCTGTTTGCTTGCTATTATGGCAAGCAGAAAGCTAGTGATGTTATTAGAAATAGGTGTCTTTAATCCAAGGTAGGTGGGCGTGTTTCTTTAATAAGCTGCTGGTATATATTACGAAACTTGATGTGTACTTCTCCCTACCTGAATGGGCGTGGTCCTTGGAAAGGATGGATGCATCTTAAAGCAGCTTTAGATTTTGGGAAATAGCTGTTGCATATTTCCTCACTGTTCAACATGTTATCATTGTTAAAGCATGAAAACCTTACCTGATGTCTGGTACCTGGAGGACTGTACATTTACTATTTATGGTGGGAGAGGAAACATCTGTCATGCTTCAAAGATGCACCAGCTGCTGGCCAGAAGAACAAACTGCATACTACTGTCCCCTCTAGTTAATTATAATATGCTGTTCAACTTTCTAATGCTTTAAAAAGCAACTCTTCTTTCATGAGTAGTCTGTGCTTTTAACTGCTGTCACACATGTAGTATCCCATGTCATATTCACATGTGGCCAAGCTCTGGGCAGAGCTGCAATCTGCTGTCTGCTCATCCCATGATGCATGAGATAGTCGAGAGATTTCAGATAGGAACCTATAGTGTCAGAAACCATTTTGACCTGTTGAGGCCTCTCAGTTCTTTGCAGTGGGAGAATTCCTTTATAATTTTCTTGTGCTTGAAGAAGGAAGGCTAAGAGCTTGCATTTTTCAGACTAGTGCTTTGGGTCTAACTAAGGGTGACTTGAATCTACATGCCAGAACAGTGGGCCTTGTAAACTAGTGAACTAGATTGCACAAGATTGCTCATCTTGGAAATGTGAAAATATTGTCCACCATTCATCAGCTGTGTATCCAAAAATGACCTACAGTAAAAGCATAGAATTTCCTTTCCCCAGATATTGGTGCCTACCTCCTCTAGAGGCTAACAATCAAATAGTATTGCAAAGAAATGTATGGTCTAATCCTGATTTTGAATTTAACTTGTCACATTTCCACCAAGTAGCCACCAGATGTGACCTGTGAAGCTGTCATCCAGCCTGTGGGTCTCCCTACAGGTTGGAAGTTTGGCAGCAGGAGGGCAGTGGCAGTGTTAAAAGGCCCTCCCTTCAGCCAAATTTCCAGACCCATGAAGTGCACGATGGATGGGTAATGCACTCTGCTTGCTACGTTGGGCCAATGTTTGAAATTCTCGTGTGTCCAGATCCAGGTGTGTATGGTCTCTTCACGGATGCATCACACCTGGTGAGCCAAGTCTGTGTTGGATCCAGCCTGTGGATTGATTCTGCACGCAGGATCCAGCCCACAAACTGGCCCTATGCCCCTCCTCTAGCCTGTGGGGATGAATAGGTTGAGCACCCCTCAATTAGCCTATAAGGTGCATATCTACCCTGCCTTCTAACATAAGAATGCTAGTTGACTAGCAAAATACAGCCTTTCTCCCCAAATATTAATGTTAACAGAATAAGTTTGTTTTTATGCAGGTTTGGGGGCAGAATTAAATGGTCAGAATTGCTAGTTAAGCTTAATTAATTTCACTGTTTTTCTGGCTTCACTTGAGCACCTGGGCTGCACCTACATAATCACTGGGATGTTATAGCCATTCAAAAAAAAGTGATGACTTAGTTCAGCGTGCTTATTTGTTATGTTTCACTGGTCACTTCTAAGTCACCTAAGAGCTGTGTATAGTGCTGCCTTAGTAAAATGCCATGTTTAGATATCTGATATGCTTATTGAAAAGAAAGCATGCCACCTGGACAGATTGCTGGGATTTTCATCACTGCATTCCCATTTTGTAATGTGAAGTGAGCCCAACTCATGGCTAGGAAATTGCCAAAAGATTACAATCCAAGGTACCATAAGAATGCTGTCCAGCACTAACCTGTTCTCTCTCTGAACTGGAAGTCCTAATAACAGTTCACTTCTAGAATGTTTTTATGCGAACTTTAGCTGTACTTTTTTTTTTGACCTGCTAACAGTTTGACTATCATGTTGCTATCTTGTCACTCTTGAAATGTTGTTTTTGACCTTGCTGTTCAAAAGCATGATATAAAGCATGAATACCAAATCTTGATACACTAAACTTGTTTTCTGAAGCAGTGGAAAATCATCTGATGCAAGGAAACCTATCTAATCTGTGTTTGTTTTGAGGGACTTGCTTGACACAGCTTGTCTCTGTGCTTTGTAATGAGAATTCTGCTTTTGCTGTATGGTAGGGTGTGGTATATGTAGTATCAATTTGGCATCACTTCTGTTTTTTCCCTACTCTTCATTGCTGTTGCTATAAAGATAATATTTAAGTAATGGCACTCTTCTTCATCTGATGTTGTCAAAAAAGGTAGACAAGCTGTCTTTGTCTTTACCGCTCTCTATACATCATTTGTAGGCAACAGTGTGAAAGCTTCTTACATCAAAGGTCAGTCCAAAAGTAGCAGAATCTGTTTTGGTTCTCTGCTAACTGGGTAGTTACTTCCTTCAGTGTTTTGAGATCTAGTGGGATTCAAATTAGGGGTAAGCATGATACCCTAGCCATGGTTAAGGTACTGAAAGTATGATGCCATCAGACCACTCACTTCTGTGGAAATAACTTAGCATTCAACAGGGGAAATAATTCCTTTCAATGTTAAAATGGCAACTTCAGGCAAAACTCTGGGTGTGTGCATGCATGTGTGCACATGCATGCAGCTGGATTCTGGCTGAGTTTTCTAGTAAATGTAATCAGTGCATCTTCCACAGAAAAATATTCCCTAAAGTAGGTAGACTAAGTTCTTCTTTACTTGTTTTGCAGAGGGGCTGTCCTCAGACTTAAACTAATATCTGGCTTTATCTTTATACTAGCTAGTGTCTCCAATTTTTTTCATTATTTGATTACAATAAAAAGGTCAGCAGCCTTCCTTAACCAATTCAGTTTGACAAACATCAAGAAAAATACTCCACAAACCCATGTCGGGAGGTTGATAGAGGCCTTATGCCAAATGTGCTAGTTAAAGGTATACAATTAGGCAGAATAGATAAAAATCTAGTTATTTTATTTGAATAAAAACAATAGATCACTTAAATAAATCTACTGAAAATCTAAATTTGTAATGGTAACCTATGGCGAGTGTTTAACTTACTATGATCTGTTAATTTTAAATAAAAAATAATTGAGCAACAGCTGCAAAGTTAAGGCCTTAGCAACAACTCAAATTTTGTGGTTAAACTTAAAGCCAGGGTTTGTTGAAGTGCTAAAATGGCTCCCAATAGCAGCAGTTTTGTCTCTAGGGGCAGAGAGAATATGTTCATTTTAGTTTAATAGACTAGTTCATTAAAAGTTAAATAGATTGGAAGCTGACAAATTGGGAAGCTTGTTTTTCTCCTTCCAATGAAAGGGGGGAGAAATTGTCTATTATGATAAAAATTGAGAATCTGATATGTATACTCTCCAGTGTCTGCCAAATTTTAGCACCAAGGCTAAACTGTATTAAATTGCTTCTTCATTTTACAATAGATAGCCATGGGATAGATAAAGAAATAATCTTTAGGGACTGAATCCCAAGATTCTCCTCCTTCTGGTTTGTGCATCTTCGTACAATGTAACAGCATCAAGCTTCCATGTGCTTGCCCATGTGTCGGGCACCACCTTTGGTTGCACACTGACCCAGTTTATTCAACAGAAGTGAAGGGTGCTTCCAACAGGTCCCTTAAAAATCAGAATTTGGAATACAATTGTCCTTTGTTTCCTTTACTTTGAGCCTTTTTACGCTATTTTAAAGCAACAAAATATGACCAGGTCTCCTTGCAAATGTAGATTAGGAATAGAAAACTTCCAAATACTTGAACAGATGGAAAGAACTAAAGGTTATGGTCTGTTAGCCATACTTCATGTTTCCCTTTCTCTTCTGAATTTACTCTGTGGCTTTAATATTTGGAATTGTTTCATGCTAAGTAAGATGAGAGTTACGGTAGCACTATAGCTCTAAAAGTTTCTGCCTTTTGGGAGAGGGAAGATGTTGTGGTTCTTGGTGATATTCTCTACCAGCAAAAGGCCCAAATCTGAAATCCATTTAAATAAACCAGCGCTAAAACAGTAGAAGCTATTTTGGCAAAAGCACACCTTGGCATAAAATGAATCTGTACTCAGTATTCTGTTGTAGAGTCATACAGGCAAACCTAAGTCTAGACCACATCTAAGGAATGGAGAAAATTCAATAGCTTCTCTGAACAAGGGGTGCTTTGAGTCTAAAAATGTTGAAATCGCTGATCTACACCCTGATGCCAGTAGCAATGGCATTTGAATTCTCCATAGAGTTGCATTCAGTTTCCAAAGGTGTTGATAACTTTGGGCGGTGGGGGGGTGGTGTTTGTATACATAGTTTTTAGCAAATGTTCTTTCTAGGCTTTATCAGGGTTTTTTTCTGTTTTTTAAATGTATACGTAATTTCCATATGCTAATTTCCACTTACAGCGCAGGAATCAATGAAATAAAAAGATTTATGCAATACCATATTTACTCAAATCCAAGAAAAGGGTTCTTTCCCCCCCCTAATCAGCATGGGAGAAGGGGGAGGCTTCATTTTAGATTTGAGTACCAGCCTGGGACCGACAATGACTTGGCTCCAGCTTTAGCCCTGGGCACAGGGCTGAAGCCAGAGCTCAGCCACCACCTGACTCAGGCTAGGGTAGCTCATTTGTCAGGGGAGGGGGTGCACAGCTGGAGGAGTACTGGGGAGACCATGGAATTAGAGAGGGAAAGGAGAAGATCTGCCTCTGTGGCTGAGGAGACACATGAGAAGAGAACCCACAGCCTGTCTTTCCACCCCTCCCCCCTTCTTACCTTCTGCTCTGACTCTGGTCCCACCAGCCCTGACCTGGCCCAGAGGGGAGCTGCTGCTAACTTTCCCAGAGCAGAGCTGCAGCAGGGGAGTAGGGGGCAGGCATGGAGTGGGGGTAGGTGGCAAGGATCAGGCACAGGCACGGGGGTCTAGGTCAGGGTGTGGTGGGGCAAGCTGTAGTGGGAAGCAGGAGCTGGGGGAGGCATGTGGCAGGGGGACACATGGAGTGGGTAGGCAGTGGAGATGGGGCAAGCAGGGAGGGCAAGGAGAAGGGGTCTGCTCCTATGTGTCTGCCCCTGCTTTACCTGCCACAGCAGTGTATGTGGAAGGAGTGAATTTAAGATGGCCTTCAACTAATTAGATTCTTTTAATGGAAAATTTATAACCCCTTTTTAATGTTCCATGTATAGAATCAAATTATTGTAGATCATATTAAATTTGAAAGTGTCTTGGATTCAAGTAAGTATGGTAACTCCAAGTTTTTCTTTCAAGTTTTAATTTTCTGTTTCATTAGAGAATGTAATGTCACTTCAGTGGTGGAAATTTTAGCAAATACTTTTGAGAAAAGGTTGCGATTAGAAATATAGTTTCAGTTATCTACCATAGTTTATTCTCTTATTGAATGAGATTTTTATTGTTTGCCCTTTGTACTCTGATTAGAAATATATTGGGGAACTGATAAGGCTTGAGATCTGGCTTTCCTTGTCAAACATTTTAATTGTGACATTTCAAAAGCATTTGCTGAACTTGAATATTTGTATGTAGTGATAATTGTGGGGTGTGTGGAGCAGGGGTGGGGGGAGGGGTTATGATTTTTCTTTCACTTTCTTTTTTCTGTTTCTTTCTTAACTGTGAATTTTAATTGACTAAAGAATTGTTTATCTGTGACCCTTGTGCAAATCAAATTAACTGAAAATATAAGCAGTTTTGCAGTATTAGCAGTTTGTTTGCCTTTTCTATTACCAGCACTGTAAATAGTGCTAAAAGTAGGCTATCAATGATGGGATTGGGCTACGCAATGCTATATAGCTTTACATGTCTGTGTCTTTATAATAAACTATTTCTGGGAACAGGTTTTACACCCTGAATGTGTGTGACTTGTACATGTCCTGGTCAAAGTGTATAGTTACAGGTCTGCATATTTAAATGCCTGCAGTTTAAGGGCTTTTGTCTGCGTTTGAGCTTCAGATTTGTCAGTAGTAATGAAATGACAGTGGTAAATATACTATATTCACACTGTACAAGAACCAATATAGAATAGAATCTGAATGGTTTTCAAGTAATTTTTATTTGACGTATATCTTGCTTATTTTTCTGTTGTACTCTTTCTTTGGCCTGCTATTTAGAAAATACCTGTGGTTTTTTTCAGTTGTGTTGGGTTTTTTTTGTGGCTTTTTTTTTTCTCTTTTAATGACTCCATCCTAAAAACTTAACTTTTCAAAGATCTCTTAGTATTTGTCTGCTGCTTTCTTATCTTAATGGAAAGATAAGAGATCAAAATAACTGCAACCAAGGAAGGTTTGCAAAGACTTCTTGCTATATCTAAAGGCCCGGGTATCTTTGATTACCAGGGTGCCCTAGAAACTGGGAAAAAGTTTAAAAGTTCTCCTTTTATTGCTTAGACAAATCGTTTACTGTAGAACTCCATCAGCAACTTCTCTCAAAAGCTTACCATTGATCCTTTTTTTTTTTTTTTTTCTAGAGTGCTTTTTAATTAAAACTTTTTTCCCCTCTCTCATTGAGTAGGTTAATTTGCAGGGATAGTTTTCTGAGTCGGGGAGTTTTTCTGCTACATAGTGATGATTTATTCCATCAGTGAGTGCCAGCAGGTCTCACAAAGAGAGGACACTGAAGTATTCTTGCTGGGCTAGAACTTACTAAACCAGCACAAATTTATAACGATTGCAAGATGAGAGAAGAAAGGGGTTTTTTGGTATTATGACTTGTTGCAGAGATTTTTCGAAGATCTCTTTTTCAGCTATAATTGCTATATATGTTCTTGATTATAGCAAAAACAGGAAGAGTATGAAAAATATACTTTTTAGTTTGGAAGAACCTGTCAATCTTTTATAGAAGAGGTAAATTTGGTAGTCCAACATAAAATCTGTCTTGGGTTAGCTGGATTACCTGATATCCATTTGTAGAATCATAGATTCTTTTCAGAACCATTTTCTTAGGACATCATTAGGATCATTTCTGTTATGAGAAGAAAATGGAAGGTAAGAAAATTGACCATCCCTCACTTTACAGCTCTGGTTTCATATAAATAAGATTCATCTCCAGCCTCCTAGCTACCGTAGAGGTACTGCTGGTGTCTGGTTTCCTTTGTGATCTTTTATTCTGAAAATACTGCAAAAGTTCTGATGATTAGAGGTAAGGTATAGGTGCTTGAGTACCCAAACTATTACAAGGTATCTCTAACTCATGTCAACTATGGGATGTTTTTCAAAGGCTTCCTTAATACAAACAAGTTTAACAGTCCACTATTCAGTTTGCAGCTCTGTTTACATTTGCAGACCTAATCTGCAGTGTTTCTTACAAGTCCTAGTTGTGTGTCCAGCTGTCGGAGCGAAGGAAGAATAAACGGAAGGAAGCTTTTGCAACTCCCTGATTGCAGCAGAGTACTAGAGTTCATTTTTAGGTTTGGAAAAATAGACATCTTAAGCATTTACCTCCACATGGATGTAAAAAACAGACTTGGTACACGCATGGAATAAGGAATTGTCATAGAAAATTCAAATAAAGTAAAAGTGAACTTTTGAGGTGACCTTTTCATGCTTTAGCCAGGGGATTGTGCATGTGTACAAGCCCTGATAGCGCTATGAAGTACTGTGGTAAATGCATGTCTGCCCATGGTTTGTGGTTCCCAGGCTTTTCACTTCTTTTAATACAGAATTTAATTTTGGGTGGCGTGTTCTTAAACGGCAAAAGATGAAAAACGCATTCATTTCTGCTGTCCTGCATATATTTCCTTTAAAAGCTGTCTAAGTTATATAAAAACAGAAGTGTGATCAGGAGTGATCTTAATTTAACCACTAATTCATAAATCTAGTAAAGTGAAATTAGTTAACAGATTATCAGAATATTCTCAATAACGTTCTAAATATAGCTCAGTAATAATAGGCATGCTTCATCAGAATAACTAATTTCAAAGCAATGGCTTGTTTGGTATAAACAAATACTTCATCTGTTTGTGTCTGTTGTAAGATTAATGGTGGAGACTGTATAGTATAGAGGGGATTCATCACTTAAAAACCTGTATGGGTCAGTTGCATTCTGTCTTTCGGGACATATTCACTTTGACGTTTAAAGCCAGTTTCTACAATTCGCATAGTAGTTGACAATACCAAGTGGGGAGCAACTTTTTTTTAGTACTGCAGAAAAGAACCTAGTGCTTATAGTAGATAGCAAGCTGACTGAGTTAAGAGTAATAATGTTAGGAAAAACCCTAATAAGAGACTGGGATGTTAATCTGAGTATTGTGTACACATTACAGGAAGTGATCCTTTTGACTCTTCAGCACTAACCTGGAGTGCTGCGTCCAGTTTGGGCAGTGTCCTTCAAGAAAGATGCAGAAAAATTGGAAGGAGTCCAGAGAATTCTCCCCACCCCTTGCTTTCTGGCTGCAGCAGGAGCTGAGCTTCCAGCTGGGGCTGGGCAGGTTGGAGTTGCACTTGTTGTTCTTCTCTTTGGCCCCTGGCTTCAGTGCAGGTGCCCTTTGGTTCAGTTTGCCACTGCCTGGAAGGTGCACCTGCACTGTAGATAGGAGGAAGAGGGGGAGAACAGTCAGCCCTATGGGTACAGCTTATAGCTGCTTGGACCTAGTGTTGGGCAGTGAGAAGCTGCACTAGCATGGACAGAGGCAAAGCCCTCCAGTACCATATTTACTCAAATATAAGATAACCTCCCAAAGTTAAATTCTATATATGGAGAATGTATAGATTTGTTATAATTTTTCCATACAGAGAATCTTAATTATTGGAAGGTTGCCTTAAATTTGTTTCCTTCTACTTGATACAGGAAAACAGTGTCGGGGGGGGGGAGGGGTGATGGGTAGTACCCTTGTTGTCTGGCCCCCCCGCTTCTTCCCCCTGCAGCCTTCTTACCCCCCTTCCCTGCCAACATGGCCCCACACTCAGCTCCCCACAGCCTCTGTCTGCTCCCTGCAGTATCTGCCCCTTTCCCTTCCCCCACCTCCTCTTAACATCAGATGCTGCTGGGGCTCTGTTTTCTTTTGGAGGACACAGAGTGTGAAAGCACAGGCCTTGCTGGCCTTACAGTAGTGTCAGCACTGCTGATTGGATGGGCAGGGGACAAAGTTTCACTTTGTGTTGCAACTAGCAAAGTACTAGAGAAGCTCTATGCCAGGGGTGTCCAACCTTTTTGAATGTGGGGTTGGATCACAAACTTTTTATCACCCAGTGGGCCGGTGAGCCATATTCAAAGATGTCACAGGAAGTGGTATCATATCAGGAAGTGATGTCACGTGACCTTTGACACTAATGAAGTTGCAGGGGTTGACATGGTGCTGGTTGACATGGCATGCATGCCTGGGTTGACATGGTGCTGCAGGAGCTGCTTGGCTACAACCAGGTTGACCTGGTGCTGGAGAAGCTGCAGGGCCAGGCTGGGGTTAACCTGGGGCTTGCCCCACCTGCTGTTGCCATGCCCAGGTTGACATGGTTCTGCAGGACCCGCCTGGGCAGAACTGGGTCGGCACCGGCCAGGAAAAACAGCATGTAGCTAAAGCTGGCTTCCCATGTGCTGCTGGAGATGGGAGGAGACCGTCCAGCAGAAGTGGCGGCGTTGCTGTGTGCTGCTTGGGACTGACCTGTGCAGGCTTGTCTCATCCCGAGTAGCACATGGCTCCGCCGATGCTTCTGCTGACCGGTGCAGACCTGGTCAGACTCCTCCTGTCTCCAGCAGCACATGAGAAGTGGCCCCCTCGGGGCCTCGCGCAAGAGCGGCCAGGCCTGGAGAGCCACAGTACCCAGGGGGAGACTGGCCGGGGGAGCAGGTGCTGCCTTGCTGTGGGGCAGAGCAGGGCTGGGTTGAAGCGGGTAGGTGAGGAGGCAGGCACGGGCTGGCAGTGCCAGCGGCTGCTGCTTGGCCTCCCGTGCGGGGCTGTTTTCCCTGGGCCCTGCGGGGGTAAGCAGCTCCCCTCCCCTTGCTGCTGGCTGAGGCCCGTGGGCTGGCCCTGCCTGCCTTGCCGTGGCCCCGCAGCCGCCACTGCAGCTCCGTGCTTCATGGTGGCGGCTCCGCACTCCGTGCCGCTGTTGCCCTGCGCTCTGCAACAGCGGCTCCTCGCTGCTGCTGCTGCGGCTCTGCTCTGTGGCGGTGGTGCCGCCGCGGGCCAGATAAAAATGCTTGGCGGGCCCCATGGCGGGTCGTATGTTGGACAAGCCTGCTCTATGCCAATCTAAGACTGCCACTGTACAGTGATCTCTTAAATCCACCTGCTGCTTGTTTGCCATCATGACACCCACTGTGGTCCAAACTGTCACACCAGGACTGTGCAGTGGAGACCCTTGGGTGTAAGGAATGGAGGTCAACATTACCACTAAAGTTCCTTCGCATAGATCCTACAGTCTGCCTGGCTTCAACCTGCCATGTCATCAGTGGACCTTGCTGAATAGGTTCTGGATGGAGCAAGGTCTGTGTGCAGCCAACCTACCCTTGGTGTGTGTTTTGCCACAGCTACAGAGTGAATTGCCACAAAGACCCCATGTTGCATATTGTTAATGACTGCCTACCGACTAAGTTCAGTGGCAGAGTACAGGACCTGCACTTGGCCACCGAGGACGCTATTGCATGGCTTGGAAATTATGCGCGTGTTGACTGACTGTGGTGTGCCTGGAGCTTGTGCTCTGTGCCTGGAGCTGTGCCTGACAGTAAGGTTGTGGGGTGGGGGGAGATGTGGCAGAAGAGGCCACAGAAGCTGCAGAGGGGAAGTGTAAGAGGGGACAGAAAGTTGCTCTGGATCTGAATCTGGCCCAGACCTGGGCTCAGGACCAGTCAGAACTGCAGCAGCCTCCTGCCCTCTCCACTCTTAGATTCACATAGAAAAGACGAGGGTCTCTTTTCCCCCCCACTTTCAACTGTCTGAACGCCCAAAGTTATGATTGTTCAGAATTCACTAGGTCTTGATAGTATCTTGTCTATTGCTCTTTACATCAGTTTTGGGTGTAAACTGACTCACATCTCCCACAACTTATTTCAGGGCTCTAGAGGTATTTCACTAAAGTGAAATATGTTTTTCACTACGCTGTGCCTGGCTTCCTTTGATCAGAGACCTGGCAAGGAACATGTTGCATTCTAAAGCTTGCCTCACTATTCCAAGTACAGCACTGGTCCAGTAAAAGATGTCACCCTACAAATTCTTTGCCTCTCTCAACTTCTGGACCATCACAACTACAACATCACTCTTATGCTTAGGAAATATGAAGTCATACTGCTACTATAATACCTTTATTAAAAGGAAATGTCCTTTTGAGTGTTTGTAGTAGTGTCCTGTGAGAGCGCAGTGCATCTTGAGTGCTTTACACACTGAGCTACAAGCAGTTGCAAGTCGGGGTGGCCACAACCTAACTTTCTTCATAGTGCCTGCAACAGAAAGAGAAACTTATGATTGCGTCAGCAAGATGATCAGGGTCATGTAGAAAACACGGTCCTGAAATTTGTATATAGGGCCTTGCCCAAATCACAGTTTAATGGAAATTGCAAAATCCAGCATTGCCCACAAAGTCTGCAGGTGGGGGGTACTTACTGAAAATAACATGCTGGCTCCCCAGGAGGAGCCACGAGTCCCCATGATGCTGTGGTCTGGCAGTGTAGCCTGCCAGGGGGCAGGGGCTGCTGTCACAAAGAGGAGTCCAAGATGGCTGTTGCCCATGCTGCTTGGCATTCATTGGCTGAGGGCTGCCTGTCATGCAGCCCCACCCCTGCACCGACTGGTGGTAAGGGGTGGGACCATATGAAAGAGCTCACGACTTAATTGGTGACAAAGGGTGGGACCACCAGGGCCACTCGGCCAGTCAGAGGCGTGGGGGGCGATCAGCCTTACAAAAGGCCCCCAGCCCCATGATTTTCATGAAACTGGCTGGCTGCCTCCTTAAGGTGGGTAGACCACTGCTCATGTAGACCTGGTGATTTGAGAGGGCTTTCCCTGTGCCATACTGTGCTCAGATTGGCTAGGGCTCCAGCAGAGGGGGAACAGCACCCATGCCATGGTGCTGTTTGGTGGCATGGGCTGCAGCACAGGAGGACTTTTGCTACATCATGTTGCAGCTGAGTGGCAGTGGCAGCTGGTTCCTAATGCCTGTTATCTGCTGACCCAAGTTGAGTTATTCTGCATACCCCCTCCTCCCTACAACCATGCAAGAAAATGTTGCTGACTTTTGCTGTAGACAGACCGTGATTTCTGTACTAACAACAAAGCTCAGATCCCTCCTAGGACAGGGATGGGCAAAGTCTGGCCCATGGGCTGGATCCAGTTGACCAGGACTCCATTTCCCAGCTGCCCCTGCCTGCACGACTTGTGCCACTTCCATGGAGGCCCCAGCCACACTGCAGGAAAGCTCAGGCTGGGGTTCCCACAGAGACCAGCCTGAGCTGTGCCAGCAGCACATGCAGCAGTAGAGCACAGGGGGCTGTTCCGGAGCCGCTGGGAACATGGGATGGGGGCAGCTTAATACAGAGCCGTGATCTGTAGCCTGTATGCTCCAGGCAGGCGTGCACAAGCAAGGGATTGCAGCTCTGCCCTGACTCCAGACCAGTCTGTCACTGCTGTGAGGAGCAGGGGCAGAGCTGCTATCCTCTGTTTGTGCGCACCCCTGCCTGGAGTATGCAGACTACAGATTGTGGCTCTGCCCTGGCTCCGGACCAAGCTGCCCCCATCAATAGTTCCCAGCGGCTCTGGAGCAGCCCCCTGCGCTGTTCTCCCGTGTGGGCTGTTAAGAATTCCGGGCTGTTACAGAAACGTGTGTGAAATAACAGCAAGCTATCAGCTAAGGCAAAGATGCAAATCCTATGAGATTTGTGTGCTGTCATCCCTACTTCATTGTTCAGAAATGTAGACTACATATGCTAGGCATATCAAAAGACTGAACAGCTTCCACATGAGATCTGTATAAGATCCTGAAAATTAAAGTGAGAAAACAGAATCCTTCCCCCCCTCCCCCCCGCCCTGCCCCCGGTCATGCCTGCTGGGCTGTGGAGACCCTGAGGGAGGGCCTTATTAAAACAACCAAACCACCTTTTAATCCAGTGAATGCTTGTCAAGGAAGTACTATATACAGCTTGCTATCAGTACTGTCCTGTAGACCAGTGGTTCCCAAGCTGTGGTACGGGTACCAGCTGTGGTACTTGGACATCCTGTCAGTGGTATGCGTTAACAGATTTGTGATAATTACCTTGTATGACAAATTTGCTGGTATTACTTAAGGTTGTATTGTTTTAAATTGGTGGTATGCAGTTTGTTGGTTTGGGAACCGCTGCTGTAGACCCTAATAAAAATGTTCTTTGCCACAGCTGCCCTGGGCTTTAGGCCATTTTATCTTGGATATCTGTTTTAAAAAAAAAACAAAAAAACATCTTATGTACTTTACTCCCCATAAAGTGACGTGCATGATCATTTTTAGAAACTGCTGAATGAAATGTAAGTTAATGAATAACATAATAGGAATTTTTTCATTATGCGTTTGGTGGAAAAGAGCCATCCTGATTCTTGGGTTCGATGTCCGACTTGAGAACCAGATGGTTAGAAACCTACTCATGCTTCCACTGCTCAGACAGCTGCCCCTCTCATGGCATTCCCAGTAAAAGCAGCTCAGACTGCATTGACTGCTCAAGTCAGGCTGCTGGAGTGTTAAGACAAAGCAGCTCTAGTGGCAACTTTTAGAAAGAGTTATGAAGAAAGCATAGAAGCACTCTGCAAAAACTTAAAGGGAGAAGGACATCAGAAGGAAAGAATGAGCCCATCCTTCATGGGATAAGGGGTTTTTAGCAGGAGGTCATATTTGCTCAAACTTCAACATATGGATCAGATAAAAATTAATGCTACTCTTTTTCAGTTATTCTATCAAATATATTTTAATTTTTCCCCCCACAGTTCTACCCTAAGCACATCCTTCAAAAAAAAAAAAAAAAAAGACGACAAAAATATGAGGCCTTTGCAGGGTTTATTTCTTCCCCTGCCCCTCCTGATAACGCCATCTGTCCATTGCACTTCCTTCATAAGTAGTTCAAAGTAGACACTTCCTCATTGGTTTTTAAAGTGGTAAGAGAGGTCTATGAACAATATGTGGGGAGAGAGACTGGTCTGGAAATAGCAGGGCAGTGGCTCCTGAAGTTTACTAGTACATATACCACCTCTAAAGTTGTGTGAAGTGAAGGGGTAGGTCATCAAGTTTGTGCCCTCAGTGTATGTGTGCCAGGGCTTGGGAACCCTTGTGCTAGTGCATGTTTCTTTTTGGAGCCTCAGATAAAACTCTGGATTCCTCCACAAGGCTTTGTAGTCAGTAACGCCCACTAGCAAAATAAATGCTATATCTCTTAGTGGTTGAGCCACAAGGAGAATGACAGACTTAAGTGATCCAAGAGAGGTAACTAATCATAACAGATCTTTGCTATAAATCTAAAGCAATGGTGCCCAGCCTTTCTGCAGGTCAAATGACTGGTGTGGGGTTGGTTTGCAGGCCATCCCTGGTGCATGGGATTGGTCCATGGGCCTGATCCAACATGGGTTCAATACCCGGGTATAATCTGGCATGGGGCCCTGGCTCCATGAGTGCCTATACGTGAGCAGGAAGGCTTCTCTGATGTGCCGCAAAACAGCCTCCAGCATTTCTGCACTTCAAAATGGCAGCAGGGGTACTTGTTCAAGCTTTAGTTAAAGTGCCCCCACTGCCATTTTGAAGTAGAGACACACTGATGCACAAGATGCTCTGGGTGCTTTAGAGCAGCTCTCGGGACTGCTCTAATTAAAGTGCCCTGCCCCCCAGAGCACATGTATGAATGCCCCATGTATTCTGGATTGGGCCTGGTCTGGTGCACTAAACCCCATCATCTAGCAGTAGGGCTTAAAAATCTGGTAACAAGGGAGTGGTGGCAGCATTGCCACTGCTTCTCTGACACTAAATTTCTGGGTGTGAGGATCCTTGTGGGCCAGGTGATGTGGCTCTACAGACCGGAGGCTGATTGCTGCTGATATAAAGGTTCCCCTGTGAGTTGGAGTGTAGGGGAAGACGGGAGATCACTGTGGTTTTAGCATGATGGATTTTTTTAGCTTCTACCCCCCAGTTGTTGGGATTTTTTTTGTTTTGTTTTGTGTTTTGTTTAAAAATAAGGAAATACAAGGAAGGGGAAAATATGACTGCTAAGATTACAGAGTTAAATATGGGGAGCTGGGAAATACTAGAATTGAAGTTGACTGTGCAACCTTAATTTCAGGAGTCTTGCATAATAGTAGAAATAATACTCTTATGCTGTCCTTAAAGACATGAAGTTCATGCTAGCAGTCCCCTCCATCTGACTGAGGGCTGCCTCTTCCCTCTGCCCCCTTATCAAGGTCATGGCTAGAGTAGTGATCAGGTACTGAATCAGGGTTGTATAATAAATTAGGATATTGTCTGTAGGACCTTGCCATTTTTCTCCTAAGTTCAGGAAAATGTGAAGTGAATGAGGCA
This sequence comes from Alligator mississippiensis, assembly GCF_030867095.1. Taxonomy (NCBI): domain Eukaryota; kingdom Metazoa; phylum Chordata; order Crocodylia; family Alligatoridae; genus Alligator; species Alligator mississippiensis. Next base: position 27,237,276 of record NC_081833.1, read on the forward strand.
GAGGATGTTTTCAGAAGTTTATTCTTGTGGTTAAAGCAGAGGATTGTCACCCAGGGTAATTGGATTCCCATTCATTCTCTGCCCTAGAGTTCCTATGTAATGTGTGGCGAGCAATTCAAACTAATATTTTCAGAGGAGACTACCATACAGTCCTTGTTTTCTTGGTGTCTAGTTTAAGACATCTGGGCCTGAGAGTTTAGCAGTATTGCATATGAGAGCTGTAGCTGAAGCAAGAGTCATGCTTTGAATACAAAGTGCGATAAAGATGAGGAATCCTCTGAAAAAGCAGGCCCTAAGTATCTCAGTTTGGTTACCTGGCAAGTGAACGCTTGACAGTTTTGTCCTTAACTTTTCTCTGCTTTAGTTTCCAATTCTTTAAGTACATACAGTGCCACCACTTCACCTCATTGGGGTAATATAAAAATATACTTAAATGCTGATGAATAAAGGTGTTAAGATGAGGAGTGCTACAGAAAAGCTCATGTGAACATGATCAATGTTGTATTTGCTGTTGAGTTTGAACAGTATGAGGTATGGCCTGCATAATGAATTATGACAATTTGAACAAACAAACAAAAAAAAAGCTACATAGCTACTCATTGAAAGAGCACTGGCCATTTCAGTGCATTGAATGACAAAAAGATGTTGTCAAAAAAGTGTGATCATGAAGTGAAATACTTCATGCACATGCACGGAGAGATGAATTCAAGTTGCATAGGGAACCTTAATTTAGATATTACCTAACATTTGAATACTTGACTTTACAATCTTAAGATTCTTTAAACATGGACTTTTATTCAATTAAAGCAGAGACTGAATGCATCTGCAAATATGTGTTTAGAGCAATTGCAGTCTCATTAATATACAGAACTCACGGACTCTTCATTCAGTCAGCTTTGTGCCTCCTTCCCCTTATTTGCTCCTTTTTGTGCCAGTACCCATAACAACACCAACTTGTTGTCCAAAAATGCATCACAAAAGCATGCCTGCCCTACCCAGGAGTCTTTCCTGTATAGCAGGATCTACAAGCTGGTGTCCTAATTTGTTGAGCTGCTGTGTGTCAGGAAGTGAAATCTGGAGGCAGTCACTAGGTCTCTTTTATGTCATTCACAGCTGATCTGATACGGTGCTGTAGTGGTGACTAACATTTTAATAGTATGTTGAAGTTGAACGTAGAATCTGCTGTTAGTAGAAGTGCTAGTCAGTAGAGCCACTGACACGTTACATTTAAGACATGATTAGCTGGTTAATCGTGTTGTAAGTGGTGACCTGGCCACATATTCACTCAGTTAATGGCATGATAAAACCAGGAATAAGTGACAAAGTTATTACACATTTTGTGGTCAGTTCCTATCATGCCTTTAATTGAACGTGTGGCCAGTTCTCACAGCCTCCGGAGCATGCTCCTATGTGCTCCAGAGGCTGGAAGCACTGATTAGCTGGTTGGGGCTACCAGTAGAGAGCACAATGAGTTACCCTAGCTGGAAGCCCAGAGCAGTTGGCAGAGCTGCTAGCCACAGGAGTGCATGATACTGTTCCCCCATGCCTCCCCCTTACAGCTGAGAGCTCCGTCACTAATGAGGCTCTCCTCTTGCAGCTGGGAGTCCCATCAGCTGATTGGAGGTTTCAGCCAAAGGAGAGCATGGTGCACTCTTGGTTCTGGGAACTTCAATCAAGTGACAAGGCTCCCAGCCGTAGTAGTGAAGATTCTTAGTGCAAGGGGAGCCTGGGATCATTATCCCAGGCTCCCCCCGAACTGGCAGTATGGTACAATGGGATCTGATGCTTGGTTGTGGGATCATGCGTCAGACCCTACCATGCTTTCTTTTTCAAATTTGTCAGTGGCCTGAATTCATTGTGTATCCCAAGAGAAGAACAGAGAGAGAATGACACAAGTTTGGCAAAAAAAAACACAGTTGTGTGAAGGTAACAGAATTCTAGTAGACAAAATTTATTGTTTCTAGAACAGGGGTGTCAAGCTTGTCTCCTGCCTTGGGCTGGATCCAGACCACAGGGCTCCTTGTAAGCGATTCAGCCTGGGGCATGGGCTGGTTCTTGCAGCGGCAGCAGCTCCAATTCCCACTGCGTGTGTTAGAGCTGCTGCTGTCACTTTGGCTTGTACTGTGGTGGCAATGCACAGGGATATGTGCCAGCTCCAGCTCCCACTTGGCATGGTATATGTAGCACGTGGCATTGTCAGAACCATTGGCCAAGGAGGTGTAGGGCTGCTTTGGTGGCAGGTGAAGCACTTGGAGTGGGACTAGGCCTGTACCAGCCTTTGTTTGCCCTCTTGCTGCTGATCACCATGTCTGCTGGGGCTCACAGGCCCCAGATTCTGCAGCAGACCCCCCCCCAACCCCCCCCCCATTTTCTGAAGGCTACCTCCCCACCACACCCCTCAACTTCCAGTGGCCCACAGGTAGCTTAGTGGACTGGATAGAGCAGCTCTGCAGGCTGTATGCTTGACACCCCTGTTTTAAGCCAATGTAAAGAGATGCAATCCACATGCTATTTTAAAGGGCCAGTTTGTTGCTTGTTTCTAGTTTGGTCCACAGTTCAATTAAAAGAATTCTCATCTAGGACTTCTGCTTGTTAAGTTTCAGAGTGTGTTATTTGGGTACTAGATTGTTTCCAGGGCAACATTATACAGGCATTTTTGGTTTCTAATGTAGCTCCAAAAATAAGTGAAATTTTTGTAGAAGAATGTAAAACCAGGGCTAAGGGCTATGTTCATAATGGTATTTTAGAAATAAACACGAGGCATTGCTTTTCATAAAATCATATGATGCTTGCTTTGTCTATTTTGCATTCACTTAGGCCCCATTACGTGTTACATTATATTAACTGCTTAACTGCGCAATAAATTTAGATCAGTCACATGTGCAAAGTATTTATCACCCAAATAACTAGTTAATTGGACAATAAATTTAGACCACCCACATGTGCACATTTTAATTATCACATGATACAAATGACTATCTAGCTATAAAAAGAGCCAACCAGCTACAAGGTTAGTGCTTGAAAGTGTGTAGCAACTCTATAGCTAGTTTCTGTCCAACTTTAATTTGAATATGTAACAGAGTCCTCAGGCCAATTCTTAGGCCAGTTAATAACTTCTCAACATTAAAGGCCTGTTAAAGCATATTGTATGTGTGTGTTTTAGGTTTGCGTATTCTTCCTTTTTCTCCACGGATTTGGAAAGTTTCTTTGGCCCTTGAAAGAGGTTAAAGATGCAGTGGGATGCTTCCTGCCACTCCAGTCATGTATGTCAGGAAATGCAATTGTGGGATCCAGCATGAGATCCCAATGCACCATATTACTAGTGCATGGGAACACCAGGATCATGATCCTGGGTTTCCCCTGCACTGGCAAGTAGCAAGCTTGGCTCCATGTACTCCCTTGGCTGGGAGCCCCAGTCAGCTGGCATGGGCTCTTAGCCAGAGGAGGGTAGGGGAATCCTTGGCTCTGCACTTCCACAGCTAGGAGCCCTGGTCAGCTGATCATGGCTCCTGGCCACAGGAGTGCAGAGGAGCCTATGGGGGAGTATACCATGTGTTTCTGTGGCTGGAAACCTGAGGCTCAATGTACTCCTCTCAGAGCTCCCAGCTAGTAGCTAATTAGGGCTCCAAGCTGGGGGAGTGCATCAGATCTGAGGGTTGTGTGTGCTTTTCTGGCTGGGAGCTGCCAATCAGCTGATCAGCGCTCTCAGGCTCTGGAGCACATGGGAGTCTTGAAGGGCTCCAGTTTGCTCCAAAGGTTGTGAGCACTGGGCACACGCTTAGTTAAAGCTGTGATTGGATCCAGCCACAAAGTTGTTATTACACAGATCTTGTGTACAGGCAGTCCTCACACCTACAACACACAATTGGTTCCTGAAAACCGCGTCTTAAGTTGACATGTTGTAACTCGGAACTGAGTTTTCCCATAGGAAACAATGTTATAAATAGGGATTGGTTTTAGGGCTGTACGAAATGGCATCGTTCCATTTCTACTTGTGTTTTGAGGTTTTGACAGAACAGCATTTCGTTTCGAATTTCATTTTGATTTGAATTCCGTTTCCTTTTGTTGAAATAGCTACGCTGTTTCGATGTTTCACCCCTAGGCTATAATGGGGAAGCTTAAAACAGCCTCTCATCTGGCAGGCAGATCGAGGGCCCGCAACCCCGGGAGGGCTGTGGGGGCTGTGCCAGTCCTCCTGGGGTTGCGGGCCCCCAATCTGCCTGCCAGATGAGGGAGGGAAGCCGGGTGCTGCCGCCTGTGACCAGGGAGCTGGGGAAGGGAACTGAGCCCAGCTGAGCTAAACTGCCTTTCCCCCCACTGCAGTCGGCTTCCTGCAGCCTGGTCGCAGGAGGCGGGGAGAGCTGGAGTTGTGCTCCATGCCTGGCTGAACCACATGGGGCTGTGGAGTGGCTAGGAGCACAGCCCTGGTTCTCCTATCTCCCACTACCTGGCTGCTGGCTGGTTCAAAACTCAAAACATTTCACCTAGCCTCATTTTGTTTCGAGGCTGTTTCACACCTCTTCATCTTGTTTCAATTTTGCTGTTTCGAGCTCAAAATGAGTCAAAACAGTGTCAAAATGAAACAGCTGGTGAAATTTTGCACAGCCTTAATTGGTTCCTGAACCAAGGCCTGATACCCTATTTTCATCAAAAATAACCCAGAATTTTGTACTCAGTCAATGATAGGTGAATAATATAGCTACATTAATGTATTTATATTGTAAATAGCAATCACATTGATTTGGAAAGACTTTTCTCTGAGGTGACTTAGGACTTTTTTGAAGGGCTCTTGGTTGGACTTTTTGAAGAGTTCTTGGCTGGAGTCTTCTCAGGAGTCTTGGCTGCAGGTTTTTCTGGAGTCTTGTCTGTTTTCTTAAAGTGTCCAAGGAAGTTTGGATAGATGTTCTCCAGGGAGACGGGCGATGCAGCAAACTTGTTTGCTGGTGTGTCATCGCGTTGGATCGAGTGTTGTAAAGTCGAAACTGACATCTGAAGTTCAGAACAGGGTGTCAATTTATAAACATTGTAACTTGAAACTTTGTAAGTTGAGGACTGCCTGTAATACCTTCGTGACTTATTCCGTGTTTTATCATGCTGTTCATTGAGTGAATGGCTAGCCCATTCACTTAAGACTTGATTAACCAGTTACTTGTATCTTAAGTGTAACGTCTGTCAGGGGCGTTTGCAAATCAAATCAAATCCTCAATGAGTTACTTAGAAAATCTAGTTTTCTTAGAGTTGTGTTTCAGCAACAGTTTTTTGTAATTTATTTAAAATCACTATGCAGCTATTACAGAAAAGACATTTTGTATTTGGTGGCTATAAGTCCTCACGAGCAGAGGCAGAGTTTTTTAATTTAGACGAGTTTTCATCCTGAAGTTCATGTCATGCAGTTGGAGATAAAGACAGATTATTTTGCAAACTAAAACTTTCACAAAAAGGGCAGTATGATTATAGGGAGATTTGTGTTGGTTTACTTGAATACATTTTATAGTACGATGTTTGAGCATGCTTCATTGTTTGATCCTTTAAATAGGTACTTCTTGTATTCGTTATCTCACGTGAGCGTGGTCTGGATTTAAGTTTCCAGTGCTGTGTTCCATATGTTTCAAATCAGATAGAAGTGCTGACAAAAATGTTGCAGAACAAGATGTTAATCTGCAAATCTATACAACTTGGTATACAGTAAGACCAAATGCTTGTCATATGCTGCTAAGCAGTGAAGTTGGTATTTTTGCACCAAGGACTAATCATTAAATATATTAAAATGTTATGAGAGTCTTGCTTTTTATCGAGCAATATGTCTTTGCCAGTTTTACATCCAAAGAAAAGGAGAAGGGATAGTTATGCATGTAAATGTTAACCTCTAACATCAATATGTGGAGAATTCTTATTTTGCTTTCTCTTTTATTGAAATCCAGGCACATAATTGGTATTTGTCAGAATGGACTTACAGCAGTGATTCTCAGTCAGGGTGCTGTGGGTCCCTGCTTTGCATTGAAATGTTAGCAATATTAAGGGCGAAACTTGATTTACAAGATAAACCCTGAAATTTTAAATTGGAATCTGTGGGTGTCTATACAGAAGCCAGGAGGCTGCTCTGAAGCGCTGTAATTACAGCGTGTTGGAGCAGACTCGATTAATCATAGAGTCTGCTGGAGTGTGGTAATTGCTGTGCTACAGCCAGCCTCCATATCTCATGTAACAGTGCCCCTGTACTTCAAAATGGCAGTGGGGGTGCTTTAACTCGGCTGTTACACAAGATGATGCGGGTGCTTTAATTAGAGTAGCTCTTGGAGCTGCTCTAATTAAAGCACCTCTCCCCCACCCCCACTTCTGAAGCACGTGTAAAAATGCCTCATAGTGTTAAAAACATTCTGACTTGTGGTCTGTTTGAGTTCTTTGCAACAGAAAACCTACTCTTTTTTATTCTTCTATAGTTTAAAAAAAAAAGAGTGAAAATTAAGAATGAGTATCTTCCATAGGGTACTATAAGTCTAGAGAAGTTGAGAGCCACTAATTTAGGGGTTATATTCTGTGTCCTCTAGATTTGGTACCTTCCAAAGCAACACTTTGATTCAAGTTGAATAAAATTTAACAATAAAAAATCCAATTTTTCATTTAATTTGGAATATTTTAACATTACATGCATTTTTAGTCTTTTTTTAAAATTTAATCCTAATGAAAATGTATAAGGATAATGTGATAAGGCCTAAAGGCACTATATTTTGTTAGAAGAATTTAAATAAATAAAAAATCAGTGATATGTGCTTGCTGCCCAAGTTTTCAAAGAACTTAAACTGCTAAATTGATAATTGCTAGCTAAGCATCTGGAACTAGGTTTTGTTGAAGCACTGAACTAGCTTTTGAGAATTAATATCTGCAGAAGAGCTTAGAATATTTTCTTTGTCAGGTAATTCAAAGTTAAGAAGTGAATTTGGGAGTTGAAACCAGCAGGAAAGCTTGTTTTTCCTCTGTGAATCTCTTAAAAAACATTTAGACGTGTGAAGATAAGATCTGTTAATTCTAAAATCTTGAGCATGATAACCAGAGAAAATCAGTTCAATTCAATACCTACAGTACTTCTGTCTTGACAAGATGAAGGGCTTTTCATTACAAAATGTTTTGATAAGCCTACTTTTTTTTTTGTCCAGCACATGCAATATAGTTTTGTTTAATAAAACCTATTTTTAAAATGTCTTTCCATTTTTATTTTGAACAATAATGGACTTCAGAAGAATTTGACACACATCAAAAGTTAAAAATGATCATATTTCTTAAAAACAGAGAGAAGTATCACTTTTATAATTTTCTAATACAATAAACATGTAAAAATAAAGAATCTGAATAATTGTTGTTAGATGGCTACTTGAAGATGTGTGTACATACAGTGCATCCTTTTGGAGAAAAAATGTCAAGTTTAGTATAAACGCCATATTTGGGTGCCAGCCAAATGTTTTTAAAGTTATCTGGCAATGAGAATTAGTTTTTCTTTAAGAAAATAAAAAGAAAAGCAAAACAAGATTAAAATTGATAATTTAAATCAGTTTCCTGTATACTGATATTTATCATAATTAACATGGTTGATTTAAATTACTGTGGTTTTAAAATCAACCTCTCTCCTTTGATTGCACCCATAATGTGAATATGAATTTGGTACTGTTGTCATGTAACATCTGTCAGTAGATAAGACTGCTATATTTTGATCTAGAAAATTTATTTGATCAGAAAAATAAACCTTCAGTTATTCTTAATTAGTGTAATCTTTAAAAGGTACATATTCAAGTTGAACTAAGTTTTTTTTGTTTGTTTGTTTGTTTTTTAACCCAAATTTTGATTAAAAAGAAAAACAAAGTAAAAAAAAAACTGTGTAAATTCCAGGTGTTCCCTTTACGGGAGCAAGCAGACTTTGAGGCACCTCACAGGTAGCAAAGGCCTGTGGGCCTAGCCTATTCAATAGCAAGCTGTGCTTGAGCTATATAAGCCCCTGGGCCTGAGCTAGTCAGGCAGTCCAGCTCTGAAGGCCATGAAGTGAGGAGCTCCTAGCAGTGGGGCTTCTGAATAAACTGCAGCTCTGCAATGCTGGGAGCAAGGGAAGGTGCCTGGGACAGAGGGGATTGTTATATGGGCAGATGGCCTTGGTTTTATGTTATAACCCAGAGAAGGTTAGAGTCCTTGCTAGAAGATGCAGGTGCTTATTGTTAAGTTGCACTGGTGGTTTAGCCTTGAGACCAGCAGCCCAAGAGTGGCTGAGAGTAGGGCCCAGCAGGGAGTTCAGGATCCCAGAATATGGGGACCAGCAGATCCATGAGCCCAGGAACCAGAGAGGGCCTGGGAGTGTGATCAGAGGATCCGGGAGCACCGTGCAGGGGTGAGAGACCAAAGAAGGTCTAAAGATGGGGATAGTGTCTGAGTGGGACCAGGAAGTCCAGGAGCCAGAGATTTGCTAAAAGTTGGAGTAGAACCCAGAACTGGGCTAGGGGTTCTATGGGTCTGAGAGGACAGAGGGCACTTGGTGTCCTGATGGAGATATTATATGTATTGTATTGTGAAGATTATCTCTATATTGGAGATACTGTTGGCAGGTTTTGCGTGTCTTGTCATGGCATGGCCTGGATCCATTCAGTGTGTTTTGGGCTGTAGGAAGTTGACTTCTGGTGATACAAGCTGGAACTTGTGTGCTACACAGCGAATGCCAACAAAGTTGGCATCACGGACCGCCTAGACCATATTGGCCCCATTGTTGGTGACCAGTAACCCATGGGTGAGCTTGCCCTGCCCAACGAGCCCCCCCTGCACCAAGCGGTTCGTGGCCCTATGATCTCTGTTGCCGTGTGGGACTTGTCTGTTGCCTTGGCTTGAAGGAGAGCCCACTGATGGCCTGACTGGTCGCATCAGTACCCTGTGAGGGAGAGGTAGGCATGATCTCCACCCTGGCTACTCCAGATGTCTGAGGTGAAATGAACGGCTACCTGCAGACCTGCCTTGTGCAGCTCGTCCCTCAAGTACTCCCTGCATGCTTCAAACAGGGAGGGCACCATCATCCTGCTCAAGGTGGTGGGTGTGGGCACTTGGTAGGATGGGCCACAAGTGCCATGAGCCCCCTGAACCCTAGCAGCTCAACTACGGAGAAGGGCTGGCCATCCACAGCAAGCATCTCTCCAGTGCTCTGGGTGATCTTGCTTGCCCTTGCAATGCATCCACTTTTTTGTCTGCCTTTCCCCTACTGTTCCAGGGTGGCCTGTCTCTGCTTTGGGGGGGATGGGGGCTTTGGAGTGAGAGGGGGACTTCCCTTTGGGCATGCTCCCACTGGTGCCAGGCTGAGGAGCAAGGCCAAGGGGGTGGTCCCTGCGGAGATGCATCAGCATCCCCGTGGTGCTCATGTGTCTTGTTCCCTTCCCCGGCTGGTTTTGGCTCGGCAGTGCAGGCAGATAGCGTATGTGGGATCATCTGCCAGCTCAAAATGATCCCAGGCCACACTACTCACTCGCTTTTGGGGTGCAGGTGCATATGTGGATGCTGCAATTTCCCCCTCCTTAGCAGGCAGAGGCACAGCAAAAGGAGGAACGGACTCAGTCAAGCCACTTGCCTCCGCAACCTCTACCACAGCCTCCTCTGAAGTGCCTTTTGGGGAAGGAGACCTGGCTCTAGGGGAAACCTGACAGGTATGGAGCACAAACTCAGCTGATTCCCCCCTCCTTCCCCAGAATTTCCCTTGCTAGAGCACTCGGATCCAGTTCCACCTCCAGGTCTTCCTCTGGCACTGGAAGGCTCAGGCTGGGAAGTGAAATGGGGCTGGAGGAAACTCATGCTGGTGCTGCTGCTTGTTGTCATGGTGGGTGGGGGTTATGGCTGGTGGTCTTGGAGGGAATGCAGACTCAGACACAGGCACTGGCACTGCTCCCCTCTCCTTGCTGCCTGTATACCTGCTTTTTGTAGCGAAGAGGCTGCATCTCGGTTGGGGTGGGGGGGGGGAACGACTTACACTTCTCCCTCTACCGTGCTCTTCTTCCCCTCCCTGAAGGCTTGCCAGCTGTCTGTTCCAGCATGCTTCATGGTGTGTTTCATAGTATCTTTTCTTTATAAAAATATATAAATGTATGTGACTTCCTATATAAATTCTATATTATAATATCCAATATAATTATGAAATTGAAAAGAATGAATCAGTTAATATAATAATAAAATAAAAGTCTAGAAAGAAAGCAAAAGGTATTGTGGAATCCCTCTTGCTAGGCTAGCAATTAGGAAATCAAATCAATGGTGGGTAGTAGCCTTTGTTGTCTAACACTCCTGAGCTTCTGGAAGATAGCTCAGTAACTGACCCCAAGGTAAAAAGCAGGCCTGTTCAAACAATGCTGCCTTTTTGTGCTGTTTTTTTCATCCCTCCCCCAGAGCGCTGGGATTGGCAGGGACCTCAGCGAAGGATCACGGATTGTGTAGGGGGGGCAATGTCAGAGCAGTCCTTCCCCCTCCCTCTCCTTATTTTCTGTTTCCCTGCAGGCAAGCCCCAGCTTCAGCTTCAAAACTCGAAACGTTTAGGAACTTTCGAAATGTTTTGGCTGTGCTCATTTCGTTTCGAGTTTGAAACAAGTCGAAACAGTGTCAAAACAAAGCAGCCGGCGAAATTTTGCACAGCCCTAATTTACATACCATATATACTCAAATCCAAAACAAGATTTCCCCCTCTTCTCCTCTTCCCCCTGCTTCAACATGGGGACAGGCAGGGAGGCAGGCACCAGGGGGTTCAGATCATAGGGAGGGGTAAGGGGTAGGGCTTAGGCTACTTGCCCACCACCACCACTGTGGGGGGATTAATTTAAAATGACTCCATTATAAACATGGGAAATGACAGCAGATTTATCATTTTCCATGTATAGAATCTAATTATGCAGAGGGGTCATCCTTAAATTCCAAATGTTCTGGATACATTTATGATGATGTGGGTTTTTTGTTTAAAACTAACTGATTCATTAAAATAAAAACAGGAAATAATAACTGTAGTTGGTAAAATGATATGTTGGTTTTGGGTGCCATAAGCCAGATTTTTAGTTATGTAAGCAGGTAAAGATGAAGATATCTAGGATTTTTCCAAAGCATTACCCAAAACAACTTGATTTCAATCTTCGTAAAATCCTTGAGAGTTGGATGCCAAACACACCATGTTTACTTCTATACTACTTGCACCTTTCCCCCAAAAATCAGCTCTCCAAAATTAACATGCACACCTTAAGCAGGGAATTTGATTTTCTTCACTGAAATAGAAGTATGGAGGTGCTGTGCTAAAATGGTTGCTACTTCTCTCTGGGTCAGCAAGCAGTGTGAACTAAGTCCAGTTTTAACCTGTTCAACAGCTGTTGCTGAAGTAGCAGTAGCGTAGCAGCCAAAGGTTGTTACCAGTGCAGTGGTTAAAAATAGTGTTGAGAGAAGTAGTTAGCTGTGTTAGTCTGAAGGCAGGCAGAAGACAGGGTATCAGAAAAGATAATTCAGATGATGATGTGTTATTTTATGAGCACACGTATGGTGTGTACATTCTTGTGTGTTAAGTATAGTCTAAACAGTGACTACAGATTCTTACCCATTAGGTGGTTTAGATTTTGTTACCCCTTTGTCCTTATGGGCATGTCCCCATGAGGGGGAACATGCATTCCCAAAGGAGAAATAGCAACAGCACAAATTTTGTTTGTGCACTAAATTGTCCTGGGTGGAGTAGGGTGTCGGGGCCGAGGGGCTGTGGCCAGCAGCCTGGGCACGTGGGCCGGGAAAAAGGTCGGCACGGCGAACTAGAATTAGGCACTGACGCGTAGAGGTTGATTAAAGATTGTTTTACTTACACCGTAGGTGGTCGCGGTGCAGGCAGGAAAAACTTTCTTGAGTTGCAGTTACAAAAAGACATACGTGGGGTTTGCTAGGCTCCACAAAACAAACACGAGCAGAGCTCTGGATACACACTCATGGAGTTTGCTAGGCTCCGTGGAATGACCGAAATGAGAGTCCGAAAGGTGACTCTTGATGAGCACGCAGGGTAGGGTACGTCGAGGGATCGTGCGGCGACGGGGAGAGAGTCTTGGTAGCTGATCAAACCACCGGTCGGCTCCGAGACACGCGCAGAGTTTGTTAGGCTCTGCCACGTGGCTCAGAGTTCTCCATGAGATGGATGCGGAGTCCCCCTAAATGAGGTCCTCCCTGGAGATCTCCGACTTGGGCGGAAACTGCTTAAGCTTCTTATACGGCTAGCAAGCCAATTGCTAGCCGCCACATGGGAATAATTTAGAAACAGCCAATAGTGGGGTACGAATTTGCATGCGAGCGGTGGGAACTCCTTTGCACCGGGGTTTTCTCTCTGCAGCTGAGAATTGCACCGTGCAAAGAAAGCTCCATGTGGCGGGAAATAATTCTGCAGTGCTGAAGCACACACAAAATCATTGGGTCATGACATAGGAGAGGCCGGACTCAGCACCTGGGCTGGCCCCAGAAGCCTTGCCTGGGATCTTAGAAGAAAAATGGTCCATTTAATCTTAGAAAGTTTTTGCAACCGTTAGAGATATGTAAAAACATTTTTTCTTTTGTCGTTTAGTCTCTTTTTGCCTTTTAACAACACTTAATATAGCCTGTCCTGTTATTGACAGAAGGTGCTTTCCTGTATGCCTTGCAAGAGGGTGTTTATCAGTAACGCAGGGAGCAGATTCAAAAGTGAAAGTGCACCAACCAACAAGTGGTTGTCAGGATGCCTTGCAGGCATATAGGTTAGCTTCAGTTGTTGCTTTTGCATTTACTTGAGAGACTTTTCAAGTACAAAAAGGAGAACATATTTTTCACGATGGCATTATTTAAAAAAAAAAGGGGAAAAATAATCAGGACATAATCTGTGAGTTTTTATCAGAGTTTTTTTTGAAGATGCAGCTGATGGTGTGTCCTTTACATGAAGGGGGAAAAAGCGTCTTTGTAGTAAATGTATGCATGACGAAGGTCACATGCCTAGATTTCTGCTTGCATGAGATAAGCGCTTTTGGCCAAAAAATGTGTTCCTGTAAGGCATTTAAAATGGACGCAGTTGTAACTGTTCTATAAGTGAATGGTGGGGTTGTCAAACAGCTGACTCAGAATTGTTGCTCTTTTGATAATCAACATGGATGGCGCACAAACAACAGGTATTTGGACTGACTTCTAGAAAACAGACCTAGTTTTGTGATTCTAATGAAACTAATCTAGTTTCAGTTATTTTCCGAAATGAGAAGGATGAATTATTTTGTGACGTCAGAAAAACTGTATTCTTCTTTCCTTTGGACCTTACTGTTAAATGTAAGTGAAGCAGGGAGTTTGTTTTCACATTTTCTGAAGAGAAAATCCAAATCTGTTTTTCCTCTGGTAGCAGGATAGTTGGAACATTTGTCTACTTTTTTAGCCAGATTCATCATCTCTGTTCTTCTGTTTAGACTGTAAACAAAGTGGTGCTGTACAGAAATGCTTTTATAGAAGCTTTGGCCAAGCCTACACTTTGCCTGTGCATGGGTACAAGGGAACAACCTTTTCTGTCTGACATGGTCCTTGCCATAATCAGATGTTTTTGTCACCTTCATGTTGTACTTCTGTGTGGTACTGAGAGATTGTATGTGAGAAGTAATGTGCACAGAAATTACTCCCGATTGTCTTTAAAAAAAAAAAAAAAAAAAAATCTGTATTTTTCTAAGCAGTTCCTTGTATAGTGTGCAACATATAGGGATTGCATTGCATGTAGTTTTATTCCAAACAAAACTAAAGATCTTGATTTTAAACTAGAATATTTAGTACAGTTTAGGATTCAAGCCCTTTGTTGAAACAAATTGCCATAGCTCATTAGCTGTGGATTTCTACCAGTTTGAAGGGCTGTACCCTTATACCTGTGAAGCTGCCCTCTTGCTTTTCCCTGTTTTTTATGTTGACATTTGACAGCTGTTGGGCTACTCAAGCTAGCCCTCTGGAGAAGGATGTTTTTGTTGATGGGTGCTCCACTGTGGAACTACACTTGACCTGCTTACCAGACTCAGACAGTTTTTTTTAGAGAAGGTTTAGCAGATAGCTGTTAGTTTGTTGGGTCATAGGAAGGCACAGTTTGCTTTTTTAAATCCATGCATTATATTTGAATATATTGTAAATTCATCTTATGTTGTAAATAAAAATACATATGTATTTTAGCTACTCAAATAAAAGATCTCTATAACCTTGTGTTTTTTTTAGTTCTTTGTTGGACTTCTTAATTTTAGTAAGTATTAATATATATGTAGGGAAGCAGCATAGTGACTCAAAGTGAAATAAGTAATTGAAATGGAGGATACTAAACAGCTGACACTTCATAAAAATTGCTGAAAATAGAGGCTGAGTAGCCACATTTTTGAAAGAAGTGGAAACAAATTTCCTGGAAAATAATACATGGAAGTGAAGTTTAGTTCCAGGGTGCAAGTTTAGACCAACAACTTCTATTAACAAATAAATTAAAACAATAATAGGCAAAATACTATACTACCTATATGCTAATGATATTACACTATCCTAGACATTTAAAAAAAAATAACCTTATATCTGAATTCAAAACTAACTCTAGGAAAGTCCATTAAGAATTATGGAATTGGTTAACTAAACTAATGGTAATTTCTAAAGTGGAAGTTTTTTTTTTTAAAGACATGTTTTGATTTCTCTCTTTAAAATTTTTTTTTTCCTTTAAAAAAAAAATGGAATGATTCCCACTAGGAGGGGAAGCGGTATGGTTTATATATATAGATGCCTATTAGTAATGTTTACTGTACAGTTAATTTAATATGCAAGCTCTGAAAAATCATGTTGCAACATTTTAACATGCAGCATCTTATGGATGCACTTCACTCTGCAAACCTACTAAACAGTGTATGGGAGTTAAGTTTTCTCTTCATAGTTGTGATGTCGGTGGTCTTATGTATGGTGTCTCCCGTTGGTAAGGTAGCCCTCCCCTCATCTTGCCTGCCTCGACTTCGCTGTTAAATTTTTACTAGAGCGTTCTAGTGGAGATCTTCTTAGAGGGGTTCCCTGACATGGGTATACTCACAGTTATGTGCGCTGTTCCATGGGGCTCCGCCACCCCTACACCCCATCCACTCGCCAGCCGGCCCTGTGCTGGTCAGATGTTAATCTTCATTCCTTTGCGGGCTTGTCCCGCCGTAGGACTCAAAATGGAGGGAAGCGCACTCAGCTGAACAGCTCAGCCGGCCCGTTCCCTTTCTCTCTCTCTCTTTCGGTTTTTCCTGTATTTCTTTGTGTCTTTCCTCCCTGTCCTCTTTAGAAATAGTATTCTCCTGGGGCGGAGTGGGCCACGGAGCTGCCTTCCCTTCCCCAGCTACTCCGCACCCTTCCCCTGTTTTATATCTCCTAGACGAAGTCTTGGTCGCAGCCGGGAGCTTTGGAGTTCCTCTTGCTCCCCGTTTCCTAGGGGAAGTACTGGTCTCTCCCTGTTCACCTGTTGTTGGGAGCTAGGGTACTTTCCCTGTCCTGCCTCAGCCAGGAGCTTAGAGTCTTTCCCAGCCTCTCGCGCCAGTATGGCACAGGCTACTGTGTGCCTCTCCCCAGCAGGAGCCTCAGCACGCTGGGCGTGCTGCCTGCTGTCCCTCCGTCTTTCTGGCTCCCCCTCCCTGCAGGTACTGTCGGGGTTTTTAAACTTTCCTGCAGCAGCCATGCAGGCTGCTGCGATTGGCCCGGCTGCCTCCCTCACAGGGAACAGCTGCTTAAATAACCGGCGTAATGCCGGCTCACGCGGCTGTAGCTGCAGCTGCCACCGCGGTCCCGGCTCCGGGACCGCTGAGTTTTCCGGAGATAAGTTTTCCCCCTCTGGAGTTCTGCTTCGGGGTTTTGTGTGCCCCGCAGACCTCTCTCGCCTCTTCTCGTGCCTGTGGAGGCACATCGCCGCCACAATAGTAAAAGGGACAGTAGAAGAAGATAAAGTGCTAGACACTGGACTTTTTATTTTTATAGTGCTAGTAGTGTTCAGTAGATCAAATATCTTGACACGATGATTAACATTCTTGATCCTCTACTTCAAAAAAGTGTGCCTTGTCTCTTGAGCAGTGTCAGTAACAGACCGAGACTATTCCACTATGCCTTTCAAACAGGCTTTTATTTTAGAGGAAAAACAGGAATAGTGGTGTGTATGCACATCTCAGACTTAAGGCTAGACCTAAAAGACTTGGATGCCTGGATTGTGGAGTGTTGGTTAGTAGAGCTGTGCAAAGCTTTGGTAGATTAGATTCAGAGATTTGGGGACCGAATCTCTGAATCCAGATCTAATTGGGAGACCAGTTAAAAGCTGTGAATCAATTCAAAGCATCTGAATCGATTTGGAAAAGCGTTGTAAAAGATTTGGCCATAGACTAAACAGGCAGCTCCTCCAGCTGGTAAGTCTGGGGTTGGGAGAGGGAGGGATTGGGGCTGGGACAAGCTGCCCAGCTGGGGCGGGCGGTGTGTTACTTAGGGATGGGTGTGCTGGATGCGGGCATGGCAGCGCTGGGAGCAGGGGCTCTGCCCTGCTGCTGCTTGCCCAGCTGTGGGGGGGAGATGCAGGAGTGGCTCACTCCAGGGTGCAAGTGGCAGCAGGGCAGAGCCTTCGCTCCCAGTGCTGCCATGCCCACATCAGTGCGCTGATGCAGGCATGGCAGCACTGGGAGCCGGGGCTATGCCCTGCTGCTGCCCGGAGTGAGCCGTGCCTGTATCGCCCCCACCCTCCCTTTTAGCTGGGCAAGTGGCAACAAGGTGTAGCCCCTGTGGCTCCCCCTGCCGGGGCAGAGGCAGGCGCAGCCCAAGGAGCTGTGGGAGAAGTCCCTCATGCCTGCCGTGGCCGGTCTCATCCCCTACCTGGCCCAGCCTCCTGGTACTTAAAAAAAAAACAAAAAACCACAACCCCCCCAACCCCCACCCGCACACTCACTGGCTGTACCAGTGGGGATTGGAGCCTCTGAGGGCTCGTGGCAGAGCCCCCCCACACAGCAGGGGGCAGTAGAGATTGCTTCCCCCTGCTTGGCACCTGTGCAGCAGCTGCCCCATGGCACAGGTGCAGAGCACTCTGGGAGCTGGGGCCACTGGGGCTGAGCAGTGTCAGGCTCCAGCTGATGGGTAGAGTCGCCTCAGCTCCCAGACAGCGCACGGTGCCGCACTGCACCTGTGCCGTGGGGCAGCTGCCATGCGGGTGCCAGGTAGGGGGGCCAGGATAATCCCTGCTGCCCCCACTGCCCCATGTTGCATGGCAGGGGCTCTGTCACAAGCACTCAGAGGCCCCGATCCCCATTGCTACAGCCAGTGAGTGTGGGGGCTTTTTTTTAAAATGCTGGGAGGCTGGGCCAGATGGGATGGGACTGGGTAGGGCTTCTCCTGCAGCTCCTGCCGCCTGGGGAGAGGTGGACACAGCTGGAGGAGCCACGGGAGAACCTGCAGCCACCCGGCTGTGCCTACCTCTGCTTCTCCCCGGCCAATCTGAATCTCCAAATTGGCACCAAATCTTCCAAAACCAATTCGGCTGAATTGATTCAGGGTAGTGGTCCAAATCGAATCACTGTCCTCTGAATCAGCCGAATCTGAATCAAATACTTCCCTATTCGCACAGGCCTATTAGTTAAGCACTCAGCATTGTTAGTTTGTTACACGTACCCAATCATAATGCACTGATTAGGCTGATCAGGGGCCTTAGGCACCACTTTATCTAGATCAGAGGTGGGCAAAATATGGCCCATGGGCTGAATCCAGCCTGCCAGTTTATTGTATCTGGCTTATGGCTAACCCTGGAGTGCTTCCCATGAGGCTGAGCCCCACCTAGGGCAGCCTGCACTGTACTCTAGCCTGCACCCACCACGTGCCCATCGATGGCACTGCCCTGGCTCCAGACCTGGTCCCAGACAGTGTGCAGCTTTCCAGCGGGGCTGCTCCTGTTTGCTGCTGCAGCCACTTGGGTACTCCTTGACTCCCCTAGCCTCTAGCAGCTCCTTCTTCTGCTGCTCTGCTCCAGGCAGCAGGTAGTGCAGGGAAATGGTGGCAGCCATGTAGGATATGGGCCGGGCCCCACATGATCAGCCAGGTGGGAGGGAAGTTCCAGCCAGGTAGCTTTTGTTCCAGTATGCAGGGCTTCAGTATCTGGCTGCCTTCTACCTACTTGCCCACCCACAGGTGCCTGTTCATTGTGCCAGTAGGTAGAAGGCAGCCATACTGGGAGGCTGTGCATGCTGTCTGGGGCTGGAGTGGTGCCATAGGCAGGAGCATGGTGCAGGCTACCATGGACATGAGTTGGTGGGAATCGGCCCCATGCAGAGCGCCACAGGGACAGCTGCGGCTTGGGTTGGGGGGATGGGGGTTCCGACTGCACCTGCACTGCAGTGCCTAGCAAGCTGAGCTGCAAACACCCCCTGGCCACCTCCTGGGACATAACATGCACACAGCCCCCTACACACATGTGCACATCCAGCCCACCACACTCCTCCATACAATACATCGGTAAGATATCATTTTGAGCTATTATACAATTGCCTCTATAAACACTACTAAAGAAAAAAACACAAATCAGGTCAAAATTATTTTTTTTAATATGTTATAGTAGATTTTTAATATACAATTTTTGTATATCTAAACTTTACCTAAGTCCTAGGAAAGAGGTGGGGAAAAAAAATGCATCTAATACCAACTGATAATAGTCTAATTCAATTCGGAGCCAGTAGTGGGAGTGTACTGACAACCAAGCTATATGGAGAATAAGTTAGGTAAAGACACTTTTCAGCCCTTCTGTTGAAACAGGGTCACTGGGCAGTCCAGTGCACGAAGTGTGCCTCTAGTCTTGTAGTTATGGTACTATGGCACGGGTGGGCAAAGTCCGCCTGCAGGCTGGATTGGGTCCATGGGGACTTCATTTTCCAACAGCCCCTGTGGCAGCAGCTCCTTATGGCTGCCATCACTGGACCAAGCCCCACTGCCAGGACACCCCAGCCCATCTTCCCCACAGCTACTGTAGGGGGTAGGACACATGCTGGCAGGGCGTGCAGCTGGGTGGGGCTGTGGCTGGGTGCAAGACTGGCAGGTGGGGTCAGGGAGACCCTTGAGATCTTGGGGGAAGGGGCCAGGTCTGGGGCAGAAGGGCAAGCAGGCAGCAGATTGTGGCTGTGACAAGCGCAGGTTCCATGGGCAGAGGCATACATGTAGTTGATAGTGGCTCGGCTCCTACTGTGGCCCCACACTGTCACCACCACAAGATCCCAGCCCTGGATTCAGCTCCCTGGCCAGCCGTGCACTTGGCTTGCACTGCTCCCAACCAGTCTCCCTGGAGACCCCAGGAGAGTGGGGCTCAGCCAGGACAGAGTCCTAGGTCTGTGGCCTCACAATGTCATGGTCCTATTCTGTCATGGCCCTGCTGATTCTAGGGTCTTCATGGAGACTGGCTGTAGGCCACATGGGCAGGGGCTGCTGGGAAGCGGAGTCTGGCTACCAGCCGAATCTGCCATTTTTCCCCACCCCTGCACTAAGTCCTGAATTCTAGAACCTATTCCTGGCAGTGTCCATAGATTTTTTTTTACAGTAGGTAGCCTTGTTTGAAAAACAGAAATAAGCCTGGAATTAGCAACAGAGACTGGAATGAAGAGGGGATGGAAGTTCAGACAACCCTTGCACTTCAGTGTTTTTGGGTGTCTCTGGGCTTCTCAAATGGTCCCTTGGGAGGCAGTTACTGCTGCCCATTCTTTGTAAAGAGGACTTAGGTACCTGAACTTGAATCACTGTTAGGCATCTCTGAAGTTTCTCTGTTGACAGTACAGAGTTCTTTGACACTTAATTGGGTCACTTTGAATTGCCACCTTCCTGGGGCAGGTGCTCAGACATTGTTTTGGGCCACACCTAAATTAGGGTGCATATTAAGACTGCTTTAAATCCTGGCTTTAGGTGCCTACAGTCTACCTAAGTCCTTTCTTGGGCACCAGAGTCCTCCTTTGATCTGGTCCTTCAGTTTTCCCTTATCTACACATCTGAGGAGGTAATAAGTTAAATTATTGAAGGGAGTAGAAAACTGTCAGTTCAAAATGGAATGCAAAATAAAGTTGATCTGTAATTAAGTATCTTCAATAGAATATAGACGGCATACTGATGAACTGAACTGCCTTGGCTAGTGTAGTGCCTCAGTCATTCTTGAGCTGTAAAACAGTCATCCATATTATGGGTAAGGGGATGGGATGTATGTGGTAGAAGCTATAAATGCTATTTTGTAAGCCTTTTGTAAGCAATTAATTTAAACTGTAAGGTGACCCACTAATTAGATTCTATATATGGAAATTTTATAAGTGTGTTTATAATTCTTCTGGTATTGAATCTAATTATGGGAGGTTTGCCTTAAATTTGTCCCCTTCCCACTGCTACAACAGGGAAAATAAATCTGGTGGGGTCAGGGAGCCCCTTTGTCCCCAAGTCCTCTTCTCCCCCCTGCAGTCCTTTGCCCCCCTTCTTACTGTCGGACCCTGCTTTCCCCAAGTACATAGAAATGAAGAGCAAATTTAACAACACTGACCTTGAAATATAGTAATTTGCCTATATGGTAAATTATGTTTAGGAACCCATAGACTTAATTAGTCCAGAATTGATGCATTTTACCTGTTTTGAAACTGCTGCAAATTTTAGCACAGATACTCTGTGAGCACACTTTTAAGCAGCGCATTGGTACCTACTATCTATAGTACAAACTATGCATGATATTAGTACAAAGCCAAAGCCAAAAGGTTTACCATATAATTCATTGGGCTGGGCCCCAGCGGAGTCGACAGTATTTCAAGCCGTGGTGACCCCACAGCTCAGCACTTAATATGTGGGTGTGCTCTAATATACGTGTCGCCCCCCCCCCTCCTCCCCCTCCGCCCAGCTCAGGAGCTAGGTGTTTTTGTCTCAAGTCCTGGGATCCTCAAAAAATGTAAATGTAGATGAGGTGCAGGGCGACCTGGTCCAGCTCCCCCTCATGGAGGGCAGGGCCACACTAATCATGTGTGACAGGCTTATAGAGGGGGTGACGGAAGGGTTCTGGGTGAACTGTTTGGGGCCCTATTTAGAAACGTTTTCCAGACTTTAGGCTGGTGAAGAATCAGGAATAATTGGAAAAGGTGCAGTTCAGCTGCGGGAATGAAGAGGAAGTAAAAATGTATTCAGTGTAGTGGCTCACCATGACTTCAGAAAAGAGGGGGAACTACATGCAGTGGGCATTACTATTATATATCTTATTCAGATGGGCAAAGTAGCCTATCCTTGAGGTAGGTTGCTATCAGTATGTTTCCCCCATAAGGGCCATGTGTCTTAATGTCATGCTTAGTGTTGACTGCATTTAATCGGTTTCATTGCTGGTTTCCATGACTAAGCACATCCTATTTTTAGCAGCAGTTTAATGATAGATAATATATTTAATGGGGTTTTGTTGTATGCAAATGGAAGGTGAGGGGCTTTTTTCTCCAATGCTGATTGGGGGGGAAAAAACCTCACCTTGTCTTTGCGTATAGCATTTAAGATATATATGCTTAAAATATTTTATAAGTTATGATCAAGAAGGAATATAGATAAACAAGCGAATTGTGCCATATGGCCAGCGTGGAGAGTATCTTGTTGAAAGGATTTGTTAAAGACAACCAAGGTCTTACAAATAACACCTAAAATTAGGTGACAGCATGGGAACTGGTGGTTGCTGAAAATCAGCTCATCTATTTTGGTGCCGAAATATGGACCTATAAGCCTAATGATAGGCACCCGTGTTTTCAAAACCCTAGCCTAAGCCTTTGCTCACAAAAAAGTGTTTTTTGAAAACTCTCACAGCATTTGGGTGCTATGTGTTGATAAACTCTGAGGGATTCTTTGAGGTAAATTGACTTGGGCACCTGGCATCTTCATTTAATTTTCACAGTTAGCTTTTGCATTACTTTTTTCAGTCCTATTTCAGTGCTGCAGAGGTTGTCTGCAAAATGAAGTCTATAGGTTATAGTCTGTTGTGCAGTGTATGCTGCTACTGCAGAAAACAACTCTTTAATAAATGTCATTGTTCATCCAGAACAGACCACTGAGTGGAAGAAGAAACTGATCACGATAGAAGGGGAAAGAATAGAGGAGTATTTTGCAAGGTAGGGGGAAAAGCAGAAACTCATTGGAGATGCAGGTAGCAAGTCGCTCTTTTCCTGTCCGCTGCACACTCAGATACTTCCCCCTGCAGGTTAGTCATGCTCTTAAAGAGGAAGTAAGCCATCATGGTTCAATATCTGGTATGTGCCTCTTGCAGCCCCAGTAGAGCCTGCAGAGCTGCCAGCTCCTGCAGGCAAGGGAGGTTCATCAACAGCTACCATCCCTGCTCTCCCCAAGATAAAATGCAGAGTGGTTGTTGTGGGAGACTCCCTTCAGAGGGGTACTGAGGGAGCAATCTGCTGCCCCAACCCCCTGGCCTGGGAGGTATGTTGCCTCCCAGGAGCCCGTATCTGAGACATAGCAGAGAGGATCCCAGAGCTTATCCGGTCCTCCGACCACTACCTTATGCTCCTTATCCATGGGGGCTTGAATGACATGGCTCGGAGCAATCCCAACTGGGTTGTGAATGGCTACAGGGCTCTGGGAGCGGAGCTTAGGGGGTTGGGGGCATAGGTGTTTTTTTCCTCTATCCTCCCGGTTATGGATCATTGGCTGAGGGAGAGGCAGAGCGAGGTAGTCAACCAAAGACTGGTGCTGGTGTCATTGTGAAGGCTTCGGCTTCCACAATCACAGTCCGCTCTTTGGTGAGAGAGGCAGCAGTCTGCTGGGAAGGATGACCTTCACCTCACTTCACTGAGGAGGAAGCTCTTAGCCAGAATGGCTGAACTGCTTGACCAGGCTTTAAACTAATCCCACCAGGGGATGGGTGAACAACCACCAAAGCAAGTCCGCTAGGCAATACCTACAAAACTGTCAGGTTAGGGCACCCACGGGATTCCGCTCCTACCCCAGCCCTGGAACGGTGTCCTGGGAATGTAAAGAAGCCTTGGGCTCCCAATGGGATGCTTACGTGTCTGTACACCAATGCCAGGAGTTTGGGAAACAAACAGGAGGAACTGGTCCTCCTACTAAACAAGAATGACTATGATCTCATAGGAATAACGGAGACCTGGTGGGACTCCACCTCTGACTGGGCTGCAGGTATAGACAGCTATACCTTGTACAGGAGAGATCATGCAGATAAAAGGGGTGTAGCACTCTGTCAAGGATAACTGCACATCCGTGCAAGCTGACATTGGCACCCAAGGAGGGATTCTAAGAGAGCCTCTGGGTTAAAATATGTGGGGAACTTGGCACAGGGGACACAATGGTAGGAGTCTACTACAGACCCCCTAACCAGGAACAAGAGCTCAACCAGGAATTTGCCAGGGAACTGGCTGAGGCTACACACTCTTGGTGCACGTTTGTCATGGGAGACTTCAACTATCCGGACATCTTGTGGGAAGAGCACTCGGTCAAATCCAAATGGTTGCAAAGCTTCCTCACATGTGTAGATAAGCTCTACCTGACCCAAGAAGTCTATGGACCAACAAGAGGTAAAGTGCTGCTGGACCTGGAACTGGCTAAAGGGGATGATCTAGTCAGCAACCTAAAAATCAAAGGAAAGCTGGGAGACAGTGACCACGAGCTGATCACTTTTACTATGCATCGCAAAGCTGGTAAGTCAGTCAGCAATGCAGAAATCCTCGACTTTAGGAAAGCTGACTTTGATAAGCTCAGGAGGCTAGTTGTCAAGGCCCTAAGGGACCATGACTCGACAGGGAGAGGAGTCCAAGAGGAGTGGTCACTCCTTAAAGGATCAATCCTGGAAGCACAAGGGATGTCCATCTCATTTCAGAGAAAAGGTAGCAAAAGGGCACAGCAATCCCCTTGGCTTAGCAGGGAATTCATGGACCTTTTATGCCAAAAAAGAGAGGCTTATAAATGATGGAAGATGGGAATTGCTACAAAGGATTACTTTGCACTGGTCCGTACTTGTAGGGAGCGATCCAGGAAAGTCAAGGCTGCAACCAAACTCCACCTGGCTACACGTATCACGGACAATAAAAAGTCCTTTTTTAGATATGTGGGGAGTTGGAAGAAAAGCACGGGTAACATTGGGCCCCTGCTAAACCAAATAGGGCAACTGACAACCGACGCCCAGGAAAAAGCCACCTTGCTTAATGGGTATTTTGCATCATTTTTCATCAACCCAAAGGGACTGCCCTGCCTAGCAAGATGCGGGGGATGGCCAGGTTGAGGGTGAATTTATACCCAGCATTGGTGTACACCTTGTAAAAGAACACCTTGAGAGGCTGGGCACCTTCAAGTTGGTAGGTCCTGACAGATTGCACCCCAGAGTACTTTAGGAGCTGGCAGGCATCATAGCCCAGCCACCGGCAAAGATTTTTGAAAACTCCTGGTGCTCTGGTGAAGTACCTGAAAATTGGAAGATGGCCAATGTGGTGCCCATCTTCAAGAAATGAAGGAAAGTAGATCCAGGGAACTACAGGTCAATCAGCTTGACCACAATCTCTGGAAAGATTTTGGGAAAAATCGTCAAAGAGACCATTCATGACAAGTTGGCTGATGGCAACATCCTGAGGGACAGCCAGCGTGGGTTTGTTGCGGATAGGTCTTGCCTGACCAGACTCATTTCCTATGACCAGGTGATACAAGGGAGAAGAGATTGACATCATATATCTAGACTTTTAAAAGGCCTTTGATTTGGTGTCCCACGATCTCCTCTTGGAAAAATTGGCCAACTGTAGCCTCGGCTACATCACAGTCCGGTGGCTGGGGAATTGGCTCTGAGGCCGGACCCAGAGAGTGATGATCGGCAGAAGTGAATCATCATGGTGCACCATGACCAGTGATGTCCCCCAAGGCTCCGTCCTTGAACCTGCACTTTTTAATATCTTAACTATGTGGACATTAGTGTCAGATGTGGACTGGCCAAGTTTGCCAATGACACCTAACTTTGGGGCAGAGTGTCCACACCTGAGGATAGTCTGGTGATCCAGGCTGACTTGGATAGCCTGAAAAAGTGGGCAGATACATTTGTTGGTATTGAATGTCATCAGATTTGTAAGGTACTTACATTTTGGGGGGGAGGGGAACCCGCGGCACACTTATAGGCTTGGCAGTGCTACACTTGCTAGCACCAAGGCTGAAGGAGACTTGGGGGTCATGGTTGACCACAAGATGAACATGAGCCACCAATGTGATGTTGCAGCTGGTAAAGCAAACCAAACTTCATAGATGCTTCTCAAGTAAGTCTCAGGATGTCATCCTCCCACTGTACTCCGTCTTAGTGAGGCCGCAGCTAGAGTACTGCATCTAATTCTGGGCTCCATAATTCAAGAAGGATGTGGAGAAGCTTGAGAGTCCAGAGGAGAGCCATGCACATGATCAGAGGACAGGAGAACAGACCTTATGAAGAGAGGCTGAGAGCCATGGGACTCTTCAGCCTGGAGAAGTGGAGGCTCAGGGGTGACCTGAGGGCAGCCTATAAGTACATCAGGGTTGTGCATCAGGATCTGGGGGAGCATCTGTTCACCAGAGCACCCCAAGGGATGACAAGTACCAATGGTCACAAACTCTTCCAAGACCGTTTTAGGCTGGACATAAGGAATAACCCTCTTTGCTGTCGAGCCCCCAAGGCCTGGAATAGGCTCCCTCCAGAGGTGGTGCAAGCACCTACTCTGGACTCCTTTTAAGAAGCGGTTGGATCCTTATCTTGCTGGGATCTTTTGATCCTAGCTGACTTCCTGTCCTTGGGGCAGGGGGCTGGATTCTGATCCCCTGAGGTCCCTTCCAGCCTAAATGTCTGTGAGATCTATGTTACAGATAAGTGTTTTAATGGGGAATGAAGTATGTTAATGGAGATGTAGGAAGAAAAAAGGGACACCTTCTCCCCTTGTCAGAATGAAAAATTGGGACACTTCACAGTAGGGGCAGGGTGTGAGAAGCAGTGATTACCTTTCTTTTCACTCCTTTATTTTTATCTCCTACTTCTACCTCTTCCCATCCAACCTTGCTTCCTTTTCTCATTTCTTCTCTCTCCTTATGATCACCAAGGGCATTTATATATGTGCTCCAGTGAGTGTGTGTGTGGCGGGGGGGCGGCTCTGAGAGGCACTCTAATTAAAGTGCCCGCAGCATCATGTGTGTTCAGTGTCCTGCATTTGAAAATGGTGATGGGGGTGCTTTAATTAGAGTTTTAGTTAAAACACCCCCACTGCCGTTTTAAAATGCAGGAACACTGAATACACATCATGTGGAGGCTACTGGAGCACGCTAATTAGCACTCTCCAGCAAACTCCAAGCAAAGTGGTGCTGGTTCCTACCCTGGGGGTCTTTAAGAGGAGGTTAGACGAACACCTTGCTGGGGTGGTTTGACCCCAGTACTTTTTCCTGCCGTGGGAGGAGGTCGGATTTGATGATCTGCTCAGGTCCCTTCTGACCCTACCAACTATGAAACTTGATTAATTGAGTATGCTCCAGCACATGCTAATTAACACACTTTGGAGCAAAGCTCTGTCACATGTATCGGTGCCCCAAGTGACTACACTTCCCTTGTCAACTGCACGTTTTCCACTTCTACCTCAGTACCCCTCAGTTCCCTCCAACCAAGTCCCCTGGTCAGAAAGATATTCAATGTATATGTCCATGACCTTTAATCTTAGAGTGTCTTCTTTTCTTGTATAACCAATCCACATTTTTGAAGTAGCCAGACAATTCTGAAATATTTCCCACCAGATGTTCTTTGCTTAGAACACCATCAGCATAAGGACAGTGGTGAGAGTACACAGAATAGATGAGAGAAGAGAAAGAACAGTGGAATGAATTGATAATAAATTAGATCTTGTGCCTAATTGGTCTATATTATGTGTCAGGCAAATAATATCCTGTACAGCAGTGTTTCTCAACCTGTGGGTTGCTACCCAAAATTGGGTCACAAGAATATGTTAAAGGATTGTAAACTTTAAATATGGATTCTCCTTTAAAAGAGAAAAACCTGGGAAGCCATGGCCTTTCTGTTGCAGCCCCCCCGCCACCCCACACACACACACCCCTTGCCCCACACACTGGGGGGCTGGGGGCAGCAGCAGCAAGTCAGGAGTGAGGGGCACTGGATTTGGGATTAGCCATTGATTTTTACAAAAGGGTCCTGGTACAAAAAAGGTTGAGAACCGCTGCCATATGATACATAACTGCTTAATACATATTCACATAATATAAATACATATTTACATATTTACTGCTTACTATTGCTTATATTTATATTATCACACTCTCCTGGCTTTCATTAGGTTTGCCTAATGGAAAGCAGGAAAACAAGGTAGAGAACCTGAAAAGTTACAGTAAGTAGTGAAGATTAGTAGTGCACTGATAGATTTTTTGGGGCTGATACAGATAGCTGATTTTTAAGGAGGCATATCAGCTGATGCTGATCCAGTTTCCGATACAGCTGCATGCAGCTGGTAAGTGTGGTGTGGTGGAAGGGGTGTGGGGGGGGCAGGTCAAGGCCCCTATGGTCAGGGAGGGAGTGGGGCTAGGGCTGGGGCTGGGTCAGGCACTACCCAAGTGGGGTGGGGCAAAGCGTGGGACGGAGCCATGGCTCGTCCGGGGGGGTTGTGGGGGGGAGGGGCGGCTCTCACTACTGCGTGCACCCCAGGAGGGCATGGGTGGGGGGTGGGGTGGTGCATTTATTAGCCAAATTATCGGACACTTCAGGCCAATTTCCGATTATAGACAGTTTTCTTTATATTGGTGCCGATCCGATATTGGACCAATGTATCGGTACACCTCTAGTGAAGATTTTTTCTACTTCTCAATCCTAGCAGAAACCCAGTTTGGTGAGGCATTTTGTCCAGAGTTGGAGACTATGCTAGAAAGTCATTGTGCAGAGGCTCTTAACCCCAAGTAGAGATTTTTCCTCTAAAATATCACAGTAAATTGTTAGAATTTAGTGTATTGTATGCATCATGTAATTTATTTGTACCAAATTGCCATCAGTTTAGAAAAAATATTGTTTCTTTCTACTTCAGGATCCAACTTCTTTAATTTTCCATTGCAGTGATATATTTTAAACTGTTTCTGACATCTTAGATAACAGTAGCGGTCTCAGTAATACTTTTAGTTTGTTTCCCAGTTGACCCTCCTATAGCTTCAATCTTATTGTTTGAGATTTACATTTCAGTTGTTGCTTTGAAATTAAAGTTCTGAGAGGAATGAGAAGGATAGTATTAATTTTTAGCTACTGTATGCAGATAATCAACATAAACGGATTAATCAAATGGGTTTTTAGGCTTGGCATTGTTCCATACTGAAAAAAACTAACTAGAGAATGGGAAGCATGAAGGAATCTATAACATTCCCATTTTGAGAGAGTTCCACAGAAGGCTAAATCAGTCACTACTAATGTTTCCATAAAGGCAGTAACTGAACCTGATATCCAATAACTGTTTAGAGACATCTCACCAAGTAAAATTTTGTAAAGGCTTTTGGATTTTTATACTTAAAATGTGTTTATTCTAAGGGAAATCGCACATTTAACAAGTTTTCTTTATAGTCACTTTTGTGTAGAAGGACAAGAATACAAAGTGAATTAGAAATGGAAAATGAGTTAAGCAGCTGGACTTGGAGATTAAAGTGAGTGCGACTGAGTGCCCCTTGTTTGTTCTGTTGCTCAGTTTTTCCTGTGTCCAGTTACTGCCCCAAATGGAATTGTTTTCTAAACTTGGAAACTATACAAGAGAGGACACCACTACCAGAAGAACAACAACGGTCACTTTGAAAGATTCTTGCCTTGCCTTCCCTTCCTCTTTACCTACACATATTTAAATTTTTCTACGACATAGCTGTTTAACTTGCATCTGTGAAGGTTAAGTTGTGGCCTGAGAGTTTCTTTTCAGGGGCTACTCCCCCCATCATTCTGGCTGCTGGTGCTGCAGTTGGGGTCTTGGGACTTCCACTTCCTGTCCAAGTCCCTGGGGGCAAGGCAGGGTGTGGCAGCATGCAGTACGTAAGGATGCATCACAGTGTGGGGGTGGGGGCATGGGAATCTAAGGGGACCGAGGTGTGGGGGAGCTCCCAGACCATGTGGCATGTGGGCCCCAGCTACCGAGAAGTTGGACAACCATGTTTTATAGCATAGACCTTCAATTGTTCAGCTGCAGAAGCAATGAAGGCCAGCATACTCAAGGTTTTTCACCTGTTCCTAAAGTTTTTAACTCTGCCAAAGACCATGCTAGCTCCTCAAAGCCAGCAGTTGACTTACCCCATGCAATATGTAGCTTCCTAATGTTTTGAGGTATAGGAAGAATAGAGCTATTAGAGGGTAAGGAGAAAAAAAGTTTATAAAGGAAGGAAAGAGAGAGAGAGAAATACAGAAAAGAAAGCAAGGTAAGAATGCAAGGTAAGAGAAAAGGACAGACTCAAAGGAGAGAACGTGAGACGTGTGCCCCTTCATAGTGCAAGAAAGGAAGGTTCCTTTTCACCATGCTGCCAACATATGTAGAAGGACTGTTGCACTGAACCAGTAACAACATAGCCTTCTTTGTAAACCCATGTTTACATAATATGAAGGTTGTGACACAACACAGTTTCAAAGCAGAAGTATAATACTTGAGCAAGCAGAAAACTTGCTTAAATGTGCTAGTCAAAGAAAGAAAACATAACACATCTTTCCCTCAACCTCTTATGATGAAGGATAGAAAAGGGTTCAGTTTTGGATCTTTTTCTTTCCAAATATCCCCCTTTCCCTGATCATTTACTATTTAAATATTATGAGTGCCACATTTTATTTTTCATGTTTTTGCTAGAGGCCTCAGGTTTAGAGAACGGGATAAGGAACTTCTTGTGTTCTTCATTTAAAAGTAGAAGTATGAAATCTTTAATCTTACTCTTTAATCTTATGTTCTTAACCAGGAGATGTTTTCTTCCAATGGTTTGTCCTTATTTCACTTAAATAGATTTTTTTTTTAACTTCTCTCTTTCTTTTATTTTCTAACTAAAAATCCCATCTGCTCTCATTGGTTATATTTCATTGTTGTCATTTGTGTAAACATTATTGTCCTACTACTAGTTCAGCTCTCTGCAGAGCAGTGCTTCCTAAACTTTTCATCAGCGTGACCACATTTATGGCCCCATTTCCTCAGCATGACCCCATTTCGTCAGGATGGTCCTTTACTCCCATCTCACAGCCCTGAACCCCTGTGACCCCATCCACTGTTGTTGTGATCCCATTTGGGGTTGTGACCCACAGTTTGGGAGCTGCTGCTATAGGGGGTACTTAAAAATTAGGGCAAACAAGATCCAAAGGTCTAAGGGCTTAATTTTACTTTTGCCTTCTTGACATCCAGAACTAGATCCTATTTCAGTTTATGCACTTAAATTACAGATACCCAGACA
This sequence comes from Alligator mississippiensis, assembly GCF_030867095.1. NCBI lineage: Eukaryota > Metazoa > Chordata > Crocodylia > Alligatoridae > Alligator > Alligator mississippiensis. Next base: position 27,267,687 of record NC_081833.1, read on the forward strand.
TGTTTATTTTTTGCACTAGTTCTCATTTTGTGACTTAATTTCTCCCTCTTGGCTAGGGGTTGTCAACCAGTCGGGGGTATACATGCCCCTGGGGGTACTTGGGAAGGAGCTAGGGGATACGCGCAGGCTGGTGGGGAATAGAGCTCTGCCCCTTCCAGGAGCAGGGCTGGTGGGAGTGTGGGGTGAGGGCAGCAGCACCCCTCTGCGGGCCTCACAGGAATGATTCTTTTGGAGCTGAATTTCCCCAGTCCCTCTTCTTTTCTCTAGTTGGAGGCAGGGGGGCAGGGCACAGGCAGTCAGCAGCACCTGCCATGTCCTCCAGCTAGGGGTTAACAGAGCAGCCATTGGCTTCTGCTCCTTCAGAATTATCAGGGAAATATTGTTCTCTATTCCACGTTGCAAAAAGGCACGTCTTATTGGGGATGTGCAGTATGCAAGAAAATATGATAATACACGGGAGCTTTTAACACTTATTCTAGATCAGTTGACAGCAGCATGCATTATCACAACAGGGAGGACCAGATTATCAAGTGAAGCCCAGTCCCTTAGTGTTGCTTGGGTAGGTGCAGAAAAGGTCCAGATTCTGTCTGCAGATGACTGGTAGAGAATGTCTTAGTGGTTGAAAACTGAGACAGTTAACTCTTGTGCCATCTACCACCTCCACTCCTGGAATTGGGGGTTTGCTAAAAGAGATAGGGAAAGTGTATAATGAAATCATAGAGTTATACCTACTCTTCACTGTCACAGGTCCTTCACGACGTAGCTGAAATGAACCCTAAATCTATTTGAAATATCTTAAAGGTTGGGGCTGACATTACTTGGTCCTTAGAATTAGGGAGCTGTAACCAGTTTCTTGGTAATTCTGTCTCTTGGTCCAGTCGAACTTGATTTCAAGAAAATCAGTAAATTTGATTGTGAGAGCAAGTAGTTCAGTATACAGCTAGTCATTTTCAGATACTGAAAACCGGGACTAGAATCTCTCTGATGTGTGAGATGGTGGTTTAATTCAGAATGGTGTTCCTTGGTAGTCACTTGTTTATTTGCACAAGTTGTTGACTTGGGAAGTGATAACAATTTAGGCACTTATCTATGACCAGCAGCTTTACAGAAGAATGCTAATGAGTCTCTCATGAAGTCATTTCCTAACGCTGTCAGAAATCAAAATACCATATTTACTCAAATATAAGATGACCTGAATATAAGATGACCCCCTAATAATCAGATTCTATATGCGGAATATTTATAAATTCTAATATCATAAAAGCCTTTGTCTGTCTGTCTGTCTGTCCATAATGCTCTGGGCCAACTGCACATGCACTGCCAAGAGGGTGCACGCTGATTGGTTGCGAGGGCCCAGAATGTTACTGACAGAGGGAGCTGCCATGCAGCTTTCCTCCCCCCACCGAACAGCCAGCAGGGAGGGAGAGATGGTGGGGAGGAAGGGAGGGGAGCAGGAAGGGGAAAGGGGATGGGTTTCCAGTGGCAGCGTCTCCTAGCTGTCACCGCGCTCTCCCCCTGTTGTGGCCGCCTAGCCCCAAAAACAGCTGGCAGAGAGGGGGAGGCAATGGGGAAGGAGTGGGGGAGGGGAGGCAGGAAGCGGAGCATGTTGCGTGCCATCGGGTGTTGGCAGGGCTGGATGCAGAGAATGCGGGGGGACCCACAGGGCCGGATGTGGGGGGTGGCACACGGGGCTGGAGGCAGAGCAGTGTCACTGCGGGGCAGTGGGTGGTGGCACTCTGTCCCTGCCCACTCCCCGCCCTCTGTCATTCATGATGGGCAGTTTGCTAGTTTGTTATAATTTTCCAGGTATAGAACCTAATTATTGGAGGAATGTCTTGCATTTGTCCCCTTCCCACTGCCACAACGGGGAAAATAGTAGCAGGGTTGGGGGGAGGTCACATTGCCCCCTTGCCCTCTGCCCCCCTACTTCTCACTGCAGCCTTTCTGCTCCTATCAGCATGTTTACTCCATATGGACCAAGTGTTTTACAGGCATGCTCAGCATGGGCTGCATTTAATCAGGTTCATAGTTGGTTTCCATGACTTAGCACATGCTGCTTCTAGCAGGAGTTTAATAATACAGGTTTCCCTCGCCAGCATGGTTTTGAGTATCCACGCTTAATATTCTGTATACCATTTTGGCTACCACAGTATACAGTTTTGAGTAGCCACAGTTTTCCATGGCCGCATATCAGCCTGTTACCTCCCGTTTTTCCCATAAGCCTTTTATCTTGCCAGCCATGGTTTTGCCAACCATGGGAACTTCCAGGAACCTAACTCCAGCGGTTGGTGAAGGAAACCTGTAGATAATTTTATAGATTTCATAGACATTAGGGGCTGAAAGAGACCTCGAGATCATCAGGTCCAGCCCCCCCACCATAAGCAGGAAGTCAGCTGGGATCAAGTGACCCCAGCAAGAAATATATCCACCTATTTTTTTTTTTTCAGGAGTCTAGAGTAGGTGCTTGTACCTCCTCTGGGGGTAGTTTGTTCCAGACCCTGAACACACACACTGTAAAGAACTTTTTTCTTATATCCAGTCTAAACTGGCTTTGCTGGAGTTTATGGCCGTTAGACCTTGTTATCCCCTGGGGAGCTCTGGCGAACAGCTGTTCTCCCAAGTCCTGATGTACCCCTCTTATGTAATTGTAGGCTGCCACCAAGTCCCCCCTGAGCCTTCTCTTAGACTGAAGAGTCCCAAGTCCCTCAGCCTTTCCTCATATGGCTTTCCTTCCAGGCCTTGGATCATATGAGTAGCTCTCCTCTGGACTCTCAAGCTTCTCCATGTTCTTCCTGAAGTGGGGGCCCAATACTGGATGCAGCACTCCAGTTGCGGTCTCACCAGGGCCGAGTAAAGCGGGAGGAGGACTTCCCTGGTTTTGCTTGAGATGCATCGGTGGATTCACGCCAGAGTTTGGTTAGCATTGCCAGCCACAGCATCACAAACTATTTCAGGGATGACCAATGTATCTAATGGGGTGGCGGACAGTTTTTGGTGTATGTCTGAAACATGAGATAAAGGGCTTTTTCCTATGCTGAAAAAAACCCTCATCTTCTATTTGAGTAAATATAGTAGCTAATAGCATTTATATCAGAAAACCTTCTTCTGTTTTTATTCTTTATTACAAAACACCTAAAGACCAAGGGTGTCAAACAAAACTTTTTGAATTCAGTAGAAAGGCTCCTGTTGATTTTAGTGCGCTTTAGATCATACCCTAAAAACTCAGAAAATAAATCAACTTTCCACTATCCTTAAGTTGTGTTTTGCCTTATTAAAATCATGGCCATGGTCAGAAAAATAGCTCTGTAGAAAGTTACCTTTGTGTTCTTGTTCTGCCATTATAACGCCTTTAACAAGCATGCTTAATTTTCTCTTCAAAACAAGCTTTGTATGACAGAGCAACTGTAAAATTTGCTTGTGCAGCAAGCTCAATCTGGTCCCTGGAAACCAAACTCTATCATTTTTTTTTTCTTTCATCTGTCATCGCTAAGTGTCATAAAATTTCTGGATTTGAAACTTGGCCTGTAGTTTTTGTATGAAATGCCAGAAAATACAGTTTTGCTCTTTTGTAACTAGCCAGGTACTGCTACTAGCCATCTTTAAAAAAAAAAAAAAAAAAAAGAAATTATAAGGCCATTTTAGCCTATGGATTGTAGCAGCTGTGATTATTAGCACATTTATTTTTTTTCTTGTGAAATGTATCCATGTGGCCTACATTTTTTTTATTGTACCTGGAAATGAGGGAAAGTCAGTGTTCTCCTCAAAAATGAATCTAAAATGTACTATTTTAAAACTCCTTTTGCATGAGGGTTTGTGCTTCTATGTTTATATTTCTGTATATCTTTGTTTTTCAACTCTCCCTGCACAGCAGCTTGGACCTAAAATGAGATATTCCTGTTCTGTGTATTGAATGTATTTTCTGATTCTTTCCTTTGATAGACTACAAACCAATTTAGAAGGTCCATGCATAAGGAAATAAGAAATGTTTAATTAGAATCTGAATATAAAAGATGTCATCACTGATATATATACTGGTGAGCTGTTACCGGTGGTAGAATGGCATGGCTTCCTGCAAGTCAGTGGGATACTTTCATGTGGATCCCTGAGATCACAGGAGTCTAATTCCATTATTTTGGTTACTTCTATGATTTTCATAAATGGCTGGTGTCAGGCAGGAGTTCTGGCATTCATTTTAGCATAGGACTTGGAGTTTTATGTGGCTTCAGTTGTTAAGCAGTCGTGCAAGGAAACATGGCTATACGAATCCTAAGTGTAGTCATGGCAAACGAATGAGGCAGATCAGCTATTTCATCTAAATAAATACTGGAGTTTGCATAATTGGAACAAAATATTTCAAAGAAGTCTTCTTGGCTTGAACAAATGTAGGTAATTAAAAATGTGGAGGTTTAGTAAAAACATCATATGGTCATAATTGTCTATTTGGGGTTGGGTTTTTTTGCATCTTTATAGCATTTTGTACTGTCTAGTACTGGAGACAAGACGACAAGCTATTTCAGGGATGACCAAGATCTGGTCAGCCTGTGGAGCTGTGCCATCTGCAGGGATCCAGGTTTTCCGCGGATTTTCCCCTTTTAAAGGGGAAAATCACAGATTTCTCTCTTTTAAAGAAGAAAAACATGAATTATCCACCTTTGAAGCAGGAAAACATAGGTTTCCCCTTTTGCAAACAGTTCTCTGCAGGTTGGCAGAGTTCCAGTCTGCAAGAAATATTTACAGAAGGGTGGGAAACCCAAAGCCCTGTCTGGAGGAGGCAGGGGTGGGGCCTGAGAATCTGAGTCAGCCAGGGCTGGCTCAGACTTGCTTTCCCTCCTACAAGGGAAGCAGCTTGCCCAGCCAGAGGCAGGCCCAACCCAGTCCCTGAGCCTCAGTCAAGGGCTTCCCAGGAAGTGTTGGGGACTGCTGGGGCACAGGCGCAGGGAACTTCAGAACAGCAGGGGCTGGCACTGTTCAGAGCCACAAAGAAGCAGGAGGGACAGCTGCAGCTGAACCTGTGGCCTGCTGCAGGGGTGGGGAGCTGCTGCTGGGAGGGAGCAAGTGCGGGGTAGACAGGCTGCAGGTCAGGAGCAAGAGGCACTGGCAGGGCTGGGGGTGCTGTGGATTGAAAGTGAGGGGCAACAGCACTGGCAGAGGCAGAGCACCAGCATATCAGTGCTGCTCAGTGCCCAAAACAGCCGTGGAGACAGCCACAGCTGAACCCATGTCCTGGTGGCCAAAGCGGGGAGGGGGAACTGTGATTTTTCTATGATAAAAAAACCCAAACATACAAAATCAAAAACCAAAATATACAGGTATTTAGAATTAATTTTATTATTATGATTGAGGCACTGGTAGGCTTCCAAATTGCTTTAAAATTGTAAATCTATCAATAAAACATTGTGTTCAACTGATACCTATATATAGAATGGCACTTCATTTTAATCACAGAAAAACACAGATTTGGGGCGTTTTAACCAGAGAATCTTCTACTTTTTATCAGAGAAGTTTTTATTTTTAAACAGAGAAAACCAGGATCCCACATCATCTGGCCCATGGGGCTCCCCAGGGGCCAGAAATTTGGTGGTGAGGAGGGTGGTGCCAGTGTTAATTGCCAGGACTCCCAGAGCTGCTGCAATTAACACTGCCACTGCTTGTCCTGCTGCCAAATGTCTGGACCCTTGCAGAACAGATCTGGAGGATGGAGTCACTGCCAGGCTGGATAAGTTGGTCACTAATGGGCTAAATTAATACTGATCTTTCGGTGTATTGCTTTCTCGGGTTTCTGTGGCTGTTTGGAGCCGTTAACGCCCCCCCCCCCCCCCCCCCCAAAAAAAAAAAAATAGCACTTTAAACTTGGTGCGCTTCCATGCTGAGCCTAGCACATGTTCAGAAGAGGCAGTGTGTTATTTGGGCCCAGCTCACCCAATGTCTGTCTAGATTGGGTGCTTTAGTGGGTCTTTTTTTGGTGCTTTTTTTCTAAAAGCAGATTGAATCAGCTTTAGCTAAAAGCACCAAAAGGCCCAGCTAAAGCACCCAAAATATACAGATGCTGCAGAGCCAGGTCTAAGTAATGCGCTGCTGCTTCTGGTAAAATGCGGTTTTGTTTTCTTGGGGGGTTTTTTATGTCTGCAAGGAGCCTGTATAGAGTTATTACATATTTTCAAATACTAACTTTATAGGTGGTTGGCTGTTTTTATAGCTGGATAGTCATTTTTATCATGTGATAATTACTTTGTACATGTGGCTGATCTAAATTTATTATGCATTTTAACCAGTGCATAATATATGTAACATGTATCGGGGCCTATGTTTTCTATTAATGGTTTACTGGGTTTTTTGGTTTATTTTTTAATTCTCTTTTTTTGGTAAAAATCCAAATTCATTTGAAAATGAAACTTCATTTGTAAAGAAAACATACAGGAGCTTTCCCATAGCTAGTGTTAACTAATTTCTTTTATCACTCCCTGTAACCATGGGGGTTGAACAAGAGTTGAGTTATCTTAAAGGCAGCATTTCTGAATAGCTGCTAATGGCGAAGTAGTCTGACCAGGACCTGTGTGCGTCTCACAGTCTAACTGTTGTATGACCTAGTTAGGTATATCTGCTGGAAAGTTATGATTTCTCATGCAGTAGCTAGTGACTGTTGACCTTTCCATTTTTTTTTTTAAACTGAGATTTGCTTGGCAACTCTGTTTAAAAAAAAGAATTTTTGAAAAGGAAATGCTTGTTTTGGTTGAATGTTTTTATTCTTAGAAGCTTTGCCTTCTAAAATATAATCTTCTAATTTTCAGCATTCAGTGTGAAGTACCAGAAGATCAACCTCTGAAACTTGTTGGGACAAAGAAGATTCTTCTGTTATCTATTACTACTTGGTAAGCTAATAATTTATCATTGTTTCTGAGATGAGGTATCCATTGCTACAGGTTTCCCCAACTATAAATAACTAGCCTGCTCACAGAATAAAAGAGAAAAAAATAAGGTTAGCATCCTAACATGTCGGTTACAACCTTGTGTTTTTATAGTTGTTGAGTTTATAAAAGAATTTGGGTTCAGAGTGTTTTACATGGGCTATTTCTTTACTATGCCGGCTGCTGTCTCTGTGACAAGAGTGTTATGGTAGTGGGAGATTTTCTGCCACTAGAGTTACACCTACGGCTCCAAATGACAGAAGCTCTGCCTGAAGCCTCCTTCTGCTGGCAGAGCTGTGATTTTTTTTTTTTTTAATTTTTTTATGTTCCCAGTTTGACAAAGCTCTGTTAGTAAAATTTCCTAGTGTACAAAACCACCAAAAAGATTTCTAGTTCGTTCTTTCCTTTTTTGTGAAGAAAATCTTCCAAATGCAAAGCAAGTGCTGTTTCCCTAAGTCTCTGTTAACAGTAGAGTCTGAGCAAGGCAATATAAATGTCAGTTTTGTTAACCACTCCATTACTGAACAGCTTAACAGAACCATTCAACTGTATTGAGATGCAGTGAAAGATTTTAGGGAAAAGGGTCATTGGAGCAGTTAGTTGCTGTCAGCAGTTACAGGAATAAGAAACAAGAAGTATGATCTTACCTCAAAATGACTTTGTGTCCCCTTCCCTCACAGTGGAAGAAAAGGATATTTATTCTTTCCATGATATTAAAAGTCTCAACATCTCCCTGGGTACCAAACCTAAACAGCCTTCTGAGTGCCTCGTGTCCAAATACTTCAACCGCTCTTGTTTAAACATTTGACTTCCATCCTACAGTTTCTTAGTGCAACTAACTTCTGTCTAACGTTAGAACTGTGGGGATGTCTTGAACTTTATTTTGGTAGCAAATAAATGAAACAGTGCTGGGAAAGGAATAAGGGGGAAGAAAAATTAAATGCATGTATTTTTTTCTCTGTTTCTTATCCTTTCTCTGCTAATTTTCTTTGCTACTCACACTCGAATGTATGCAAAGTTATTTACTTTTAAATACATTTGCGTATCAGCTGGGTTTTCTGCTTTGAGGCTACTGAAAAATTTATGGTTAATGCTGGTTGTAATTATGGAAATATGTCCAGATTTTTAGTCAGAGGGCATATTTTATCATGATAAGTACTTAGGATGAACCCATAGTAGCTGAGCAAAAGCTGAAGTCTTGCCTTTTTTATAATGATCTTGCTCTAGTAAGTGTGTGAATGGATAATTTACAGAGAGGCCATATATTTTACTTTGGTTGAAGTTAATGGGAATATAAGCACAATGAATTGAAAACTTGATATCCCTTTGAGAAAATATTGATCACACTTATGAAACATACAGTCCTGTTGTCTGTGCTGTATATAGCAATTTTCAATAGTCATAGGGAAGAAAAATATTATTTCTGACAAAATGGGATACTGACACTGGACTGGAAATTAGTGCTGAAGATTGGAGACCATCTGGAATGATGGTCCTCACATATCCTTCACTAAAATAAAAGAAAATTATTTTAAAATCCTATATGGATTTTAAAATCATCTAGTGTAAGAACAGGTAAATGTTGGAGGGAGTGCAGTCAGTTAGTCAGAAAGTTTTTACCACATATGGTCTGTGTGTCCTAGAATCAAACTGTTCTGGAAAAAGGTTGTAGACACGGTCTGGGGAATAACAGGGTAACCCCTTAGGGTGCGTCCACACATGCAAGCACAGTTCAAATAGAAGTGGTGCAGATCTGAGTCTGGGTTTTTTGCCTTGGCGCACGTGCCCAGACGTGTACTTTGGTGTGGTGCAGTTTGTGCCACTTGGGGCAAAATAACCCTGCCCAGCTTCTCCTGGATCTGCAGCCAGGAGGAGCTAGAGTCCGGGGCCAGCACCTGTGCTGTCCCCTGCAGTATAAAAAGCTGCCTTGTCCTGGTCCCATCAGTACAAAAAGCTGCCCTGTCACGTAGCTCAAGGCTCCTCTCTCTCAGGAGGTTTAGGGGCCCAGCCAATTGGCACCTGGGGACACTACCCCTTGTGGCTACTGCTGAAGCAGCCCTGAGAGTTCTCTGCACCCTCTACCCACTGCAGCAGTCTGGTAATGGGGGCTGCTGCCTAGCTGTGACCTGCTGTGCACCTGCGACAACACGTGGCCCCAAGGCCGCATACCTGCCAGACCCGGATGGGGACGGCACAGCAGGGTGGATTGATTTTAAATCAAGGTGATTTTAAATCATTGATATAACTCATGATTTAAACCACCAAGAGAAAACCCTGATTTAAATAATTAATTTAAATCCAGTTTCCCACTGATATTTCTTCACATATTTCTTAAACAATGGTGCAAATCTGATCGTTTAAACATATTCATTTACAACTCAATACAGAATTTTACAACATCTGTCCTTAAACTCTTTCTTAACTTTCAAATTTTATTAACTCTAACAAACAAGTCATCACAAGACCAAACGTACGCTGTCCTTAAAACTTATACAACTAGATCTTGTCTTCCCCACTCCCACTGTCATTTTTATTCATAGACTAAAACAGGAATATGAGTTTTCCTGCTTTTTCAACTCCCAGTCAATTTCTTAGCTTTGAGTGAATAAACAAACAATGAAAATATTCGCGCTCTGCCTGCAGAGGAAGCTACTGCTGTGAAAAGTTGGCTTAGCAACTGAAGGAACTCTGTTTCAAGGTGCCTGGCTAATGATTTCCACCAATTCAGAGGAGTGACTTTGTTCAAAACATCATCAGTAAACATGTACTGTTTAAATGGTTCCCCTCCAGCCCTGAAATTTATTATGACTGGCATAACTGAGGAGTGATTTTTGAGATGCCCATGCCATGGCAGCAGCAGCATCTTCAGAAGTTAGGCATCTACCTTTATATCTGGGGTTGAGACTGTTTGCCAGAAAATGAGGTGGAGTTAGCACTTGATTCATTCGCTTCCTTATTGCCTACAATTTAACTTTCTGGTTAGGTATTTCTTTCTTCAATGTCTCTTGAAGTGCCTTCCAAATTTCAACAGCATCAGCAATGCAGCAACAATTTCTCTGAGGTTTGTTTAAGGCTATGAATATAGGCTTCAGTATACTGAGCGTATCCTCTACATTCCTCTTTAATCCAATGTTAGATACTTTGGATGAAATACTTCCATCTATTTTATCACTGTTTTCTTCACAATTTTTTATGAGAGTAGGCCAATTCTTAATAAATTGTTCAAAACAGTCAACCACAGAAATCCATCGAACATCTTAAGGGAGAATTAATTTGCATCCTTCTGCTCTCTCTTCAGTGAAGCTGAAGCAAATGATTGTTATGGAAGGATTTTGCGACTTCAGCAACATTTTCTTTTAGTCCTTGGGAAGTACTTAAGTCTTTGGCTAAAAGATGCATTAAATGGGCATTGCAGCCACATGTTATTAAGGGAGGATCCATCTGTTTTTCTTTTAAGTACCTTCTCATCTTTGCCACATTTGCAGCATTCTGTGACTAAACTGCGCATGTGACGGTTGAATTTTTGTTCACCATTTATTACAGCTTCCACTGCCACTTGTTAAAAAATATTCTGTGGTGTGGGCATTTCCCAAAGTATCTATTGTTTCTGAAAGATATGCAACCCCATCTTCTGTTGTCGCACAGGCACATATTACTGGATCATTGTGTACATTGCTCCACCCATCAAGGCTTAAACTGGCAAATTTCCCCCCTGTATTTCTTGCACACTGTTCAAGTTCCTTCTCATATACTATATCTAGCAACCTTCCACCAATGTCTGCTCTACCAGGTGGAGCGCAGCCTGGTCGTAAGGCCTCAGCCATGTCAATGAAGTGTTTATTGTTAACAGCGCAGAAAGGAGGATTTGTGGCATAAATGAACCAAGCAATCTTTTCATCTATGATGCCTTGTTGGTATTTGCTGGTCCTTACTACAAACCCATCCATAGTGATGGTTTTACTGGATGATTGAAATCTTTTGCTTGCTACTGATGCTTTGTTGTCTGAAATACATTCAGTTGCAGCACTGCTGCTAAAAGTACCAAGGATGACTCAAGTTGTTGCAGATAGACAGTCAAAGTCTCTTGTACGTAAATGGGATCTTGAAACAAACATGATTTTTGAATAGTCATTCTTCAGCAGTTCTTTTCACTGTATTATTCAGTTAATCATTTACATTTTTTTTCCAGCAAGGATGCTTCCAAATTACCAAAAAAGCTTAGACTGACTGCACTTAGAGTGCACTTAATTTTGGAGTAAGCCCCTTTAAACTCACTGGCACTTCTGTTTTTTGAGAAAACAAGTATAGAATGGGGTTCCCTTGGGAAAGCCGAGTTATGCTGAAGTAAAATAGGGAATAGATTTATGGCATCACCATTATAGTCTGCGGCCATGATGTTCCAAAATAAAGGGCGTGTATTATAAAATAAGAAAATGACACCCAGTAGCAACTGGCAACTCTAGATGTCTCTTACTGCGGCTTTCTGTTCCGCAAATTTGGGTGATAGGTTCTCAACCTAGTTAACTAATTAAACAAGCCATAAGGATTAGCTAAGCTAACTAAACCTTTTTTTCTAGCAACATTCAACATAGCAAACAGCTTGGGAATTTACTTGTTAAATCACACTTATACTAAAAGGCATAGAGTCTTGAAGAATGATGTATTGCAAAGTGAATTACTTAATTTACTAACCAGTTGATCCACATTGTTCTTCAGACATATCCACACCTTCATCCACATCATTTTCTCCCAATAAACAGCTTTCATTATGATGTTTCATTCTTGCAGCTAGGCCCTGCATCTCCTTGTACTGCTTACATTTGACACTTTTTCCTTTTTTACCAAGGGAAGGAATTTCTTCAAAATATTTCCAGATAGGGTCTCTCTTACACCCAGAAGCCATGACAGTTTTTCTGTGGCAAAACTGGGGGAATATAGGAAGGTGTGTGTACTACTGAATGATGTCTTCCCTTTTTCTTTCCAGTCCACTCCACTCATCCTTTCTACTCTGCCTCTGTCCTTTCCTATATTGTCTCTCTGTCTTTAAGACAATGTCTTAATTAACTCCTCTGCCTTGCTTGGTCCAGTTCCACCACCACATAAGCACAGAACAACAACAATCCTATCCAGCCTGTGTCTTTACACCTGTGACTTCAGTCTGCTGAGAAACAGAAACTGAAAACCCAGAACTTTTAAGAAGTAAGAGCTGGTAGTTAGGCTGGACAGACAGACTAGAGCCATTTTCATGAGATGAAAAACTGAAATGAATGCCCATGTTTGACTGGTAGGTAAGTCAGTGTGTGTGTGTGTGTGTGTGTGTGTGTGTGTGTGTGTGTGTGTGTGTGTGTGTGTGTGTGACAGCCAATAATTCGTATTTATGAGACTGTAAGTTTAAGTTTAGTATCTTTCTGATGAGATTTAATTGTAACTTATTTTTTAAACAAGAGATAAATTTAATATTTTGATGATTTAAAAAAATTAAAATCAGATTTAAATTTTTAAAAAATCTGAGTATTTTATTTTTTTTAAACCACCCTGGTTTTGCCATATGATAATACCAAGGATTTTAGAGCTAATGCATCAGAATACTTTGATATTCAGCATACCTTATATTTTATTTGCAGTGAAGCTCTTGTCTTTTCCATTAGTTGTTTATTTTTTTTGAAGTTGCATGTGAAATTTAATACATTTTCTGAATCTGCATCAGCAGTTTTTTAACCTAGGTAGGGTTCATTTTAAAATTTAAGTTTGGTATTTAATAGTATATAAATGCCCATGACAGATTAGTTTAAAAATGCAGGGTCTTAAGCACATTAACTCTAGATGTAGGTTCTGGGGCTGGTCATCATCGTAATGGAAAGGTAACCTTCATGCAGAGAGTAATAATGCCAGCATCCAGCTCTCCAGCAACCTGCAAAGTTGCTGCTGATGACCACTTGGTAATAGTTTAATTTAGTGCATTCCTAATCCCACATTCTTGGGGTAATGCGTTTATTCTTTTGAGCTTGCCAAACCTTCTGGGTTGATACTGGTCTTGTTAAAGGCAGGTATAATTCTTCTAGGTCATCGTGGATCTGACCATTACATGTCTTGCCTTAACAGTTATTTTATAGGTGCTGGACATTTCATTGGCTGCTCTTCTCTTGACTTTAAGCGAATGGGACAAAGTTAATCACTAGTTATTGCCTTCTGTTTGACAGATGGATTTATACATGAAAGATGGCCAGGCAATCTAGGTTATTACTTAAATGAACGGTATTTTAGATTTGATTAAGGCACATATTTTTTGCATCTTTTGGATCAAGAACAAATGCAGCTGAAATCAAACCAAAAAAGACATAACAAGAATCAAAGGCTAGAAACTCGAGTTAGGCATATTCAGATTAGAAGTAAACCATACGTTCTTTATGGAGGCGTTCATTAGTAACCAGTAGAACCACCTGCTGCCAATAGAATTTTTGGTTGTTTTAGCTACTTCAACTTTATCTTGAGTCCCAGAGTAAAGTCTACCAATAGAAGTGGTAGATTTTTCCAACTCTTGATGTATTCAAATCAATACTGGATGCCTGTTTGGAATATATGCTATAGGCAAGCAGCAATTATGCTTTGGTCGAACAGAAGTTACTCAGCTCACTTACAGGGAAATCTGGGGAAAATTTAATGGTCCATGATGTGCCAGAAATCAGACTACAAAATATAATGGTATCTTCATGCTTTAAACTCTATGAATCTATGAACAACTTTCTTTAGTTACTAATGAATTAGAAGCATAGCGGTTATAGTGTTGCTGTGATAGTTCAGGAGATATGCAAGAGACGAGGATTGTTGAGGGTGATACTTTTTATTGGACCAGCTGTATGGTTGGTACAGACAAAGACAAGCTTTCAGGTATCGCAGTACCCTTCCTCAGGTTCTTATTATGAAAAGTACTTCATCACAATTATTAATGTGATATGAAAGTATCACCTGCTTCTTTTAAGGTACAGACCAAAACTATTTATTAACATCCTCTTCCTTTTTTCTATCATTATTAATATTACTATATTAATAATGATAGAAATATTAATATTATTAATATTACTATATTAATAATGGGGGGGTTTCATCATTGCCAACATTATTTATTCTTTTATTCCTAACATATGCAAATTTATTTAATCTGTCTGCTTTGGATTTTCCCTAAATGTCTTTAGCTTCATTATCAATTATCCATACTTTATAATTGATATCAGTTGCTATTTGGTTTTTCTTCTCTTTACCATTTGTTGTATATTGTTTATTTCTAATTGTTGCCTTCGCTTTGGTGCTGGATCTCTCTCATTTGTAGAATCATGACTGTTTGGCTTTATAATAATGGGTTTTTAAAGACTTCCATGTTTTCATTCACACATTTTTTTTTTTCTTCCCACTCAATTTTATTTGTCATTATCCTAAGCATTGAGGAAATCAGTTTTTGTTTTTGTTTTGTTTTGTTTTGTTTTTTTTTGAAGCAGTGTGTGTATGTTTGGCTGGGATTTATCAAGAGCCCTTGAAAACCATTAAGCAGATGATGCATGTAGTCCTGATGGAATACCAATTAAAATGCATCAGCAAAGTGAAAAAAAGATCTCTCACTGACTATATATTGTTATTATACAAATCTGGAAATATGCAGATTTCCAGTAACTTGAGAGATGCCAGAATCATTCCCGTATTTAGAAAATGAGATGATTACTGCAATCCAATCTATCAAGATATTGCTGTCCTGTCCATAGCTGGGAAGGTTCTTCCTTGCATTTTCCTAGATTCACTTCGCTAACTAAGGAGATTCTTTCTCAGTCCCAGTATGGTTCCAGACCACTCAGAGGTATAGTAGATATGATCTTTGTTGCTAGACAGCTGCAGGAGACGTGCCATGAGCAACACGGAAATATTTACATGGCTTTCATTGACCTAAGGCCTATATGACATAGTGAAACACCTGAAAGCTTTGGAACTTTATCATCAGCGGTGTCTTTGGAAAATCCTGGAAGTGAAGAAGATTGAATGGCAGTGTTCTGGCTCAAGCAAACACACCCAACATTGAAGCTATGTTTATACGGCATCAACTCTGTTGGACAGGGCATGTATTAAGGATGCCTGACAACTGGCTCCCAAAACAATTCATATACCCAACTCATTGATGGTTACTGTTCTAGAGTTGGTCAACATAAGAGATTCAAGGACATTTTGGAGGCCAATCTGAAGAACTGCAATATTAACATAAAATAAATACCTGGGAGACTCAAGGACTGAATCATCATACAGGGCATCAGTCCTTTCAAGCAATTTTCTTGCACCATGAAAACAGATAGATGAGAAAAACAAAGGGAGAGAGCTGTTGCCCAACATCATCATTATGTACTCCTTCCTCCCAGAACTATTTGCCACTTCTGCAGTCAACCATGTGAATCTCAGATTGGCCTCCTCAGTCACCTATAGGTTCAGTAATGACTTTCCTATGTACTGGAAGACTGTAATCCTCATATTGAGGGACTGCTGATCATATATATTATTGGCTGGGATCAGCCTCGGTCTGCCCTTATTGAATGTAATCGGATCATGATCACTGGAGTCTAGGCAAACACCAGCTTCTAGTCCATTGAGTCAGGAATTATAACTTTGTCATAATGAGGTCCAGAATAGAATTGCCTGGTAGTGTATGCAGTACCTTTTAGGTTAGAAACGTCATCGTCTAGAATTTTTAGAAAAGAACAGTGTTTTATAACCAGACACGTAACATATGTTGTTACATGATGATAATCGGACACTAACCGTATGATAACCATATGATACTAACCTTATGATAATCATAATCATAACTGATGATAACTGGACACTAACATATGTTTCCTCAGTTGAATCCCCCTGTAATAACTTTTTCCTCTTGTATCCCACCTCACCTCCCTTCTCTACCCATTGTTTTCCTAATTTCTACCTATTTACATTCTCACTGACCTCCTGCCACACTTAGCTTTTTCCATTCCTCGGAGATCTCAGAACAACAGCAGTCTCCCTATCCCTGAAGAAGGGTACTTGTGCCTAAAAGCTTGCAAAGAACTTTGTTCCAACTACTCAGTTGGTCTAATAAAAGATACCACATCTACCCAAAGAACCTTGCCCACCTATGTCCTTAGACCACCACAGCTACAACCAAAAACCCTGTGTAACCCAGGTACACCCAAGGAACCCCAGAATTTTGAATGGATCCCTCTTTCCTCTGTAGAGTTAACCCAAGCCCAAAATTCTTAACTATATACAATTTATTGAGTTACCAACATACATATGCATATAAAGCTCTGTAAGATGGATATAATTACAGATATAGATACAAATATACATATAAAGGTCTGTTAGCTGGAGGAAGTCGGCCCTAGGGACGGCATTCGGGTAAGTACCCATGCCTCAGGCCCAGAAGAGGGGTGGATCCCAGGACAGTCAATCCAGCAAGTTTATACCACAAGTGGGCTAGCTAATAAAGGCATCCTTACAGAGCCCATTATACAGAATTAATACACCCAACTATTTATAACACCAACAATAACAATAGATACCAAATAGGAAACATAACTATGCGAAATGTTGGACGCACCCTATCTGGGTTCCAACCACTTGGTCCCTCAAATGGGATAGGGTCTTCTCCCCCTATGCCCACTCCCTCCTCCCCCCCCAGGATCCCTTGCCCAGGGGTGCCTCCCCTGTGGGACCCAGGTTCCCGATAACTCACGGTCCTTCCTCTGGGGGCTGTTGATCTGGCCTCTGGGTCCCCACACCATTTCAAGCCTCCTGAAGCCATTGGCCTCGAGTTGAGGGTTCTTTCCTCTGGGCCCTGTGCCCCACATTGGGTACCCAGTGAGCTCCTATGGGAGCTGAGCCCTCACTGGCTTCGGTTCCCCAGCCTCATGCCAGGGGTCTTTCCCCTTCCTGGGCCCTGCTCTGGGCACTGGGGCTCTTTTAGTTTAATGCTGAGCCACACTGCGGGGCTCTGGTTATGTGGCCTAGAGCTGGGGCTAACTTCAGCAGCCTTGAGGTGCTCCTAGGGTCAGCTTTCCATATACTGACCAGCAAACCATGTGGGACCTGAGCAGCCTCGAGCTGCTCCCAGGGCTGGCTCTCCATGCGCTGATACACACTTTGTCGAGGCTCAGGCAGGGTTCAGATGATGGTCTTCTCTAGAGTGCCTCTCTCCTCGCCGTCCCTCGCTGCATCTGCATTTTATTTACACTGGAGGCTCCGCCCCTGAAGTCAGCCGGACCTCAAAGCTCAGTCTTCAACCAGGTCCAGGGGCTCCTTGCATCCCCCTGCCTCTGAGCAGGGGTGGGGCAAGCCCCTTCCAGCTGTTACCTGATTGGTGGAAATGTTCCACCAATCTGAAGTGTCCTTCTCCAAGCCAGGCTTGCCAGACAAAAGCAGTGAGCCCACCACACCTGTAATAACAGTTTTTTCCTTCCACATGTTGTACAGCACTGCTTAAAGAGTAACTCTTCATTTTCACTACTTTAATTAATTGGTCAGCAGTGGACCTCCAATGTTTGGGTTTTTTTGTAATTTTTGAGCCAGCACATAGATGATCCATAGTATTTTAATTACAGTGTTTCATTTATATAATAATTAATGATTCTGTACTGGATCAAGTTTTGGTCTCTAGTTTGAGGATATTTGGATTATATTGATCATATAATTTAGATTAAGCAAACTACATACTTTTATATGTATAATAGTGGCATAAATGCCTCAAGTGAGTGGTGGAGTGGTAACTACAACCAGTTTAGATCCCTTTCATAACTGGCATCTCCAGCTCAAACCTCCTTTTCCCCCAGCTGCTATCTTCAGCCTCTCTAGCCTCTCTCAGTATTCATATTCCTTCTTCTTCCTTTTCAAACTCTGTCCCCATCTCATTTTCCTCATGATGGGTAGCTCCCAGCTCAGAAACCCCCTGTTGTTGACCATAGAGAAGCAGGATTTGAAGCAATAGAGAATGATCATGATTACAGGCAATGAGGGATCTAATATCCTTTTTATTTTACAAGATAATCTGTTAGTATACTGTGTCTATTTCTGATGCCCATAATTCAATATGGAAACTGGTAAATTGAAAGAGGGTTCAGAGAAGAACCACAAGAATGATTTGAGAATTGAGTCTGGCTTATCAAAAAAATTTTAATACATGACTGGATCACAGTACATAAGTATCTTTAAGGGATCAGAAATTTGGTAATTGAGGATTCTTCAGTCTAACAGACATAGGTATAACAAAATTCAGTGGCTGGAAGCTTCAGACCAAAACCAGGAAGTAGGAACTCATTTTAACAGCAAGGGTAACTAACCATTAGAATATAAAATTAAGATTTAGATGTTTTTCTAAAAAGTATGTTGTAGTATAAACAAAAACTCTTTCAGGGGAAATCTTATGGTCTGTGTTTTACACAAAATCAAACTAAATATAGTGTTTTTTTTCTGGCATTATAATCTATGAATCTGCCTTTTAGATGACTCAGGGGAGCTTTCAGGGTGGCCTGGAAAGCTGATATGTTTTAATTTAAGTGATACAAACAGACTGGTTTAATTGCTACAATCAAACTAGCACTCTCTCAGCAGTCCACTCCAACCTGATTATTCAGAATGAATTGCAGGCACCAGACACATTTCATAATGGAGCTTCTGTGCCTGGAGGCAAGTTAGTGTGCACTAACTTCATCTGTTCACAATTGTGCTATTTACTTGGGGTTTTCTTGTACCTAGATCCTTGATCATTGGAAATTAGCATGGATTTAAAACAATGTGTTTGCCTAAAGAAAAGAAAATGAAGTTGTCTTACATATGCTTTGTCATTTTGTTTTTAAGCTTTTAATATTACATAAAGAAGATCCTTGGTGTGTTGTGAGCAGGCGAGGATTTCTCCTCCTACTGTGGGCCTGTCATGGTAAGCAAATGTTTCTTTTATTTCAGGACTGACCAGGTCAAAGCAGGCTAAAGCATGAGAAAGTTGATCCTTAGCTGTAATATATCAGGGTTCAAGTTCAGCACTAAGGTCAGAGCTGTTTTCTCTTTCATGCCCTTATTAATCAGCTCTGTAGGAAGACACCTGCTAATAACATATTTGGTTTTTCTTCAAGTATTTGTATAAATGTGCATTCTAGTCTGAGTGTGCCTGCACTTTGTACTCTAAGAGCGTGGGTTTTACCAGCTGTACCCATTCAGTTTGCACATGCTCCCTGACTTTCTCTACCAAACCCAGAATGTATTAGGTGGTAGAGGACTAACTGCAGCTTGAGTTCTTCAGTGCTTCTGGTCTCAGATGTAGTGCCTGAGTCTGTAGCTAGTGTAGCCTCCTTTTAAATCTGTAATCCATTTATAGCATCTGATGAAGTAGGCTGTTGTCCAAAAGCTGATGCCTGTCCAAACCAGTTGGTCTCTCAGGTGTCACCATGCTGTACCATCTACCTGAACTTTAGTATAAGCAGTTGAAGTTAGACTTATGGGCCCAAATCCAACTCCACTTTTTGGTAGCTAAGATCTTGCTCCTACCTGAGCAATTAGACTTGTTCTTCTGAGCTCATTCAGAAGGGATCTGCTGTGACCACTTAAATTGGATACAGTCTTATTCTACCTGAGAACATGACAGGTCCATGGAGGAGGATGGTTTGACACTTGAGGAAGTGTACCCATCCACCTGCCTTTTAGCTGAATAGGCACTTGTCCAGAGAGTTGGGAACCCAGATTCTAGACCCCTTTCAGCCACAGGAGGCTTGAGCCCACATTTACTACCCAGCAGGGTGCCCTTACCACCAGCCTAAGCTGGACTAACAGAACCCTCCATCCGTTCTATTGAAGCTAATTCACTTGGCAGCCAAGATGGGAAGATATGTTGGGCCGCAAGTAGAACAATTTATAGGGAGCTTTCCCTTGTGGCTCAGTAAGTGGGGAACTGCTCTGGAAGTGAGGCTTCCTTGTGTTCTTGTACTGCCCAGTAGGCAGATATTATCACACTTTTTTCCCTCCCAATGAATATTAAATATGAGATGCAGGAAAACCTCTAGGACCAGGAGCCAGAAACCCCTTTTCCCCAGGGAAGCGTCTCCTCTCACTAAATCTCTCTCTCCAGCTTGCTGTCCCCTTCATGGCGACATACATGTTCCCCTCCTGGCTGCCTAGTTGTCCCTTTTCAAGATGAGAGCAAGAGGATGATGTAGGCAATGACTAGCTCATGGCCTTCTAGTACAAACACTTTGCCAAGAAGTGGCAAATGAAGTTTCAATCTTCCTATGGGTAAAGGCAGGCCTAGAGCCTGAAATTTTTGCTTCTTGGGCAAGTTCTTTAACTAAAAGTTTTTAGGGCTGAAAAGTGGGCAAAATCTCTTCTCTCTTGCGTTTTGTTCATTACAAAAGTTTCAGGACTTGCCTGTTGTTATGCATGGGTCTGGGCATTTCTGCTGTGTCCTGAAACCTACATAGCCAGTGCCACTGCACAGCCTTCTGTGTGTGTTCAGAAGGCAATCACAGGGTGAATGTAGTTATGCAGGTGTACATACAATCCAAACTATGGCCAGCATTACAGTTTTGTGGCTATGAGTGCAATCTAGACATATAAAAATATAGTAGAATTTATCTTTGGGATTAACAGAGTTGGTTAGCTGTTAGTCTGAAGTCAGGCAGAAGATGGAATGGAGTGGCATTTTAGAAGCTAACTTGTTGAGAGTGGCATAAGCTTTCATAGCCAACGAAGTAGGCTGTTGCACAGAAAAAACGTATGCTTCTCTAAACCAGTTAAGTCTCTAAGATGCCACACACCCTGCATTTTTTGGGGGGTGGGACCTGGAGTTAGTGATAACTGCTTTCCTTTGCAAGATCCTTTTGGGATTTACTAATGAGAATGTTGTAAAAGAGTGCCATTTGTTTGGCAAGGTCACAGTGGAGAGGGATGAACTTCGCTGAAATATGTTCTTTGAATGTTCTTTGATATTGTTTTGATGCAACCCAAATGAGAGGAGAAGATGGGAGGTTCCCTGCTTCACATATGTAAACTTTTAGTTGGATGTTTATGTTTGTAATTAGGGTATCCACAACACATTTTTCTTGGGGGACGATGGGAAATATTTCTAGAGCTCTGCACAGTATTCAAATTAAATAAATTTTATCTGCATCAATTGTGTGACATGGGGAAGAACCAGGAAAATTCTCCTTTCTCCTCCACTTGCTATACCTATGGCTACTAATATTGTACTGTAACTTATTTTTTGAGTGGTTGGGCACTGCAGAAACATTGCCTTGAGAATGCCAGCAATAGCAACCAGGAACAAACAGGGCTTAAATGTGTCCCTCCAGAAGACTTAGTTAAAATATGATTCAAGACTTGTCTACACCGTAAGATTGAGCCCTGTTTTTGGCAGTAGTCCTTTTGCTACTACAGGTTTCCCTTGATTTGTGCAGTAAATGCATTTCTGGAGAATGGCACATAAAGCGAACCCACTTTACAATGTAACAAATAGGGATAGGTTCACGCAGTGAGAGAGGGAGTGAGGCTGGGACTAGGGAAGGGGTGGAGGGGGGGGGGTGCCACTCCTGGGCCTGCACAAGGGTGCAAAGCAGAGGGAACAGAGCAGCATGCCGCTGCAGCAGGGGCTGTGGTGCCCTGGGAGTGGCTGGTGCCAGCTGCCTCCAGCCATTGGGCTGCACCGTTTTCCGCCTGGGCTCCACTTGTCCCTACTCAGCCCAGCTTCTAGGCTGCGCTGTGCACTGGTGCAGGCGGCTGGTGTCAGCTGCTCCTGGGGTTGCTGCAGCACGGGTTGGGGTGAGTGGGAACAAGTGGAGCCCTGGGCAGCACGGGGTGTGGTGCAGCTTGTCCGCAGTCACCCTAGCCTATAGCAGCCCTGGGAGAAACTGGCACCAGCTGTGGAGGGAACCGTCAGTGGGTGCGGGGCGGGTTGCACCAAGCTCCAGGAACAGTCCGGTGCCACCACTGGCCCCAGCCTCCAGCAGCAGCCTGCTGTCATCCCACACAGATCTGAGGATTCGTGCCCCCTGGGAAGAGCCCGGCACAGTCCCCCAGCCCTCCCAGGGGGCACAGAGCAGCAAGAAGTGCCCCCCCTCCCTCCACCGCATCCACTTACGGCTCCCTCCACAGCTGGCACCCTGGGCTGCTACAGCAGGGGCTGGGGTGAGTGGGGTCCTGGGCCCAAGGCCCTTTCCCCTCCCTCCACAGACTTACCTGTTTGGGTACGGGGCGGAGCTATGCCGATCGCATAGGAGTGAATTTACCTTCCATATAACGAATTATGGGTCTAAAAATGCTCATCGCATAAGAGTGAATTCGCATATACAGAATCTGCAATAAGTTGAGGGAAACTTGTACATCTTTCAACTTGTTTTTTTTAAGAATAAATTTAAAACTTTGTTAAAAATGTTAACATTTGTGGCTATTTACATGGCTTTGTAGAGTGACAAGGGAATACAGGACCCTATGCATGCTAGCTACCAAAGATGTGGGGCTGAAAACTTTCCTGAAAATTTTCCATTGCTTTATTTTGCATGGGAAATTTTCCGTTTCTAAAAATTCATTGTTTCATAAAATTCATTAGTAACAATGAATGGATGCCAATACAATATTAGGGAATCTTGGCAGTTTCGAAGTAGTAGTTAATGTTTTTCAGGTGATTATCCCTAGGAAGTGTGAGAGAGAGTACATATATGTTTTATTGATTTGTAAACAGGAGGGTAAATACACTCAAATAATAATCCAAATAAAAAATCAAGTTATGAATTCACCTAATTGGCTGTGCAGGTTAAATCAAAACCAAAGCTAAAATTCTTATTTCATGTCAGACTGCAAGTGAAAGCAAAACCAAAACTATGATTAATTTTTGTTTCACTTTCAGTCCAGCAAACAGACAGAGCAGTGTCTCATTTCTTTTCTTGAGTTGGCAGAGTTGGAAGTGTTTGCATGCAATCTGTTAGTGTTCTAGTGCTTTTGCTTTGAAGTAGTTATAATAATGCCTAATCTGGAAAAAAAACAACCCCCCCAAACTAGTGTGGCATCATTCTAGTGAAGTTCACGCCACTGAAGGAAGGAAGAAAGTTGGTAGATGTAAACATTTCAGGCAGGAGTTTGCTAACAACGCAACAAGAATGAAGAAGCATTTAATAACATGTAGAAAGTGTCCTGAAAGAGCACAAGCCATATACAGAAAGCTAATACAACCAAGTGATGGAACAACATCATCTGAGAAAAGCCTACTTCAGAAATCCTATGTAAGTAAACAAATTAATATGTTAAACAACACACATTATGGATTAGCATCTATATTGCTTTAAAACATTATAATTTTAAAAGCTGTAAATGCAACTGGACTATTGTTTGTTTGTTGGTTTATCTATTTATTTAAAA
Source organism: Alligator mississippiensis (assembly GCF_030867095.1). NCBI lineage: Eukaryota > Metazoa > Chordata > Crocodylia > Alligatoridae > Alligator > Alligator mississippiensis. Next base: position 27,290,993 of record NC_081833.1, read on the forward strand.
TATTTGTATCCTGCTTTTCTGCTTACACTAAGCACCCAAAATGGCTTAGGCTTAACAATCTTTTTTTTTTTTTTTTTAAATTGCATAATAGGTAAATAGCTAACTATTTCAACCCAGCAGAGTGAGCTTAGTCCTCTAGTTGATGGGAGAGGCCAAACTATACTTCCCTTTGGCTCTACAGTCCCAGGGCAACTGAGCAGCAAGTTGAGCAGCAGTGTTCTTTCTGGCAGGGATGGGGGGAAGCATCCTTCCATCCATCCTTCCGATGGATAAGGCTCAACTAGAATAGGCTAAATAAAAATCTTTTCCCCCTTTTGTTGCAGGAACTTGGTAGCTCAAATGAACTAGCAGATTTGCAAAACATGGAAAATGAAAATGTAGAGCTGCCAGGTCTGGGGGAAGAAGAAGCAGGACCCTCGCTTTCAAGATCATTGTCACCAGATATGCAATCCACCATGAGTAACTGCTCAAGATAGTCAAGCATTTTATCAAGCTTTGTGGACAAAATGTCAAAAGAAGATCAAGAAGCAGTAGATGAGACATTAGCTTGAGCTACATTTGCAAGTAGTACACCTCTTTCCATAACTGAAAATCAGTACTGGAAGGAACATTACAAACTAATTCACCCATCATGTAAGTTAGCCTCATGTTATCGCCTGTCACAGTCTCTCTTAGACAGTATGACAGAGCTCAGACAATGGTTATTCAAAGGATTGGTCAAACACAGTCACTGACTCTGATGTCAGATGGACAGACTAATTTACAAGGAAAGCAACACCTGAACCAATATTCCTGAAAGCAATCGCTACCAAATTCTTCTCATCATAGAGGTGAATACATAGCCAAATTACTGAATGAAGAGATTGAAAGTGCAGGTCCCTCCAGGGTACAAGCCCTTGTAATAATAAAGCAAGTGACATGAAACCTGCATGGCAAATAGTAAAGGCAAAGTGTCCTCATTTAGTAATATTTGGCTGTCTTGCTCATTGGTTGAATCTTCTGGCAGTGGACATAGTAAGTGTGAATACAATGAAGACGATATTGGCAAACTGCAAAGCGATTGTGACGGTATTCAGCAATCATCATGTTGCTAATCAGACTTTAAAGAAATAACAGAAAGAGAAGCAAGGGAGGGAAAGTGCACTTTTATTGCCAGGAGAAACTAGATGGGACTCAGCTACAAACTGTTTACATAGTTTGCTGCGCACAGAAAACTTTTTGCAGTGTGCTTCAATAGATGGCACAGTATCCCAGATTATTCCTGTGAACATTCAGAAGCAGATTCTCAACAATGATGTGTTCTGGGTTCAAGTTCAAGTAGCGTTCAATTTGCTGCTACTGGTTTCAATGGCTATCAAGAAACTTGAAGGCGACGCACCAAGCCTTTCAAATGTTCCAGAGATATTCAGACAACTGAATGAAAATCTAATTGAGCTTCTGCCTTCTTCACCTCTATCCAAAAAAGTAGTAGTAGTAAAATAAGATATCTGAGTTTTGCTCTCATCCAATTCATCTGGCAGCAAACCGTTTGGATTCTCAACAAAGAGGACAACATTTATCAGAAGATGAATTATCTACTGCTCTCGATACAATTATGGAAGTAGTTAAGAGTGCCCCCAACATTGACGAAATAGCCGTGATGACAGACATTGCCAAGTACTGCGCAAAAGAAAAACTTTGGAGCAAAGACATCATTTGGCGTGCAGCAGAGAATGTCTCCTCTCACGTGGTGGAAGGGATACTGTAACATCCAACTGTTGTCCAGGATTGCTTTAAGGATCCCAACCATTCCACCAAGAGCAGCAGCTTGTGAATGGAACTGGAAGGCTTTCAGCCCAATCAAGACAAAAAAGAGGAATAGACTAACAAATGAACGCACCGCTAAGCTTGTTTCTATTTCTCAAAATCTCTTGCTTCTGGATCAGTCAGAAGCACCATTAGTGAAGAAAATGCAGTGTGATGATAAATTGCCCTTGCCCATAGACTCATTGGTAAAACCATCCTTTAGCGAAAGAGAATGTGGTTCAAGTAGTTCTGAATCAGATTTGCCTCAATCTGATTCTGAAATGGGACTAACAAGTAGTGCAGGTGATTCTACAGATAGTGACAGTGAAACTGGAGGTGCCGCAGTGACCTTAGTGGAAGAGAGTTAAACTCTGTTGAAGATGATGAGTAGACAACCACGGCACATTATGCACAGTTCTTTGGGTGTGTTAACACTAGTGTGTCAACAGTTTTCAGTGCCTTCAGTTTTTTTCCTTAAATTTAAACAAACAACGTAAGGGAAGTACGTGCTATTGTGTATTGTCTTTACATTTTTACAAATATTCCAATAAAAATAATTTCTTTCCACATAAAGCTTTGAATTTGTTTGAATATAACATTTAAGCCACATTAAGTGTGCTGTATTTAATTTTTTTCATAAACAAATATTTCAGTTCAAATACTTGTGGCTTTTGGGTCATAAAATTAACATGGGGGTAAATTTTTAGTTATGTTTACTAAATGTAAGTCAAATAAACATGCTAAATCAGATCATGCTCTATTTAGGGCATTGGAAATGTTTCCAATTCAATTTTTTCCTGAAAACCCACATCTCTGGTACCTACATGAGTACATAGTTGAAGTGTATCAACTAAGCATAGTTGACATAATCTAAAACATGCGGTTAGCCTATGTTCCCCCCAGGGTAAAGGGGTTAAGTAGCACCAGTGCCATGCTATGATAGGAAGAGAGGTAAGATGCTGTGCATGGCAACCAGATTGATACAAAGTTGTAGGGTGATAAGATATTCTTAGACAATGGTTTTAGCATGCAGTGTACAATTGTTGGGGTCAGTAATATTCAAAGGCATTAATGGTCTTTGTAGGTCTATGGGGCATGTGGGGTGTTCAGTCCATCCCCTTGCTATTGCTTCTGGTGGGTGGTCCTGGGTGGGTATCTTCATACTGGCCCATGTTGTGTCATGTCAATTATTAGGATCCTTTTGTTGTCCTCATCTATTACAACAACGTTTGGGTACTGCTAATTGTCTTAGCCTGGGACAGCATGGTTCATGGCTAACCTCCTGATCGATGCTGTGATGGCCTTCACCAATTGGTCCTGTATGGTGTTGTGATGCATTTGCCACTCTCGCATAGAGCTTGCAGCCGCATAGGACATACGGCAGGGATCTCACTCTCATAGCTGGGCCTCTGGCAGGTCTTCTCTGGGTGGCCATAGCGAATGGTGCCATTTGAGTGGGAGGCAGTTGAGTTGGGCCTGATGAATAAAACACCAGTCTGTGAAGTGCATAAAGTTCCTGAGAAGCATGGAGTGGTTGATGGGGTCCCACTTCAAAGTGACCTCAAAGACTTGGCCCTGGTCAGTTTTTACCTTTAGGTTACTGATGTACTTGGCCTGCATGGCATCCTTCAGGAACCTTTCCAGGCAGGTTGTGATGCAACAGATGACTGATCTGTCTGACAGTTGGGGCTAGGAGCAGCAAGACCCCCAGCTCCTGCTGCGCCTCAAAGCTCCTCCTGTCCCCAGCTCCTGCTGACCCCCTGTCTAGCAGCAGCTGATGTTCTTCTGGAGGCACCATGGGGTGTTGCAGGCTTGGCTGCACAGCAAGACAAAGTGCCCACTGTCTCACCCAAACTTGCCTTCCAGGTCCCTGTTGGATGGTGGCCTGACTATCCTCTTCTTGGTGGTCTGCTTCAGGCACTGGCAGCAGTGCTAATAAAACCGATAAACACAGTGTAATCAGGTTATTTGTGTAAACAAGTGTTTTTCCTCTAGAAACAATTATCTGAAATGTTCAAAGAATGTAATATTAAGATTCTCTTCTCATTACCTGATAGATATCTCTCTTCAGACTGCCAGCTGACCTGAAAGGATGGTTGTACCTAACTTTATATGCATCTTTGACCAATTTGTATTTTAATTTTCTGATAATATTCTGCATAATTCCATTCTTGTCCTCTGACATTAGAGTGGCATAGAATTTAAGGCATTATTCTTCCATCTAAATTGAGATTAATTATAAGAGATCTATTGCAGAAGTAATTGAAGTTAATCTTTAATACTATTTGATAACACACTACAGGATTATGGAAGAGTAATACAGATTTGTTCAGCACAAAAACTTATTTTTCTTTTTTGTGTCCTTGTAACAAGTTATTTAGCAGAATTCACAGATTCAGTGAATCTGACGGGCTCCACCATGAGCACTTCTGCTGTGGCCTCAAACTTGCAAGCTCTAGGCTGTCAACTATATGCTTTAGCACCTGCACCACCCCAGCCCCCAGCATCAAGATTGAGTTCAATTCCTATGTTTTCATTTAAGATTAAAAGGATATACTTTGCTTCATCTTTTAGCAATTAACAAAAAAGGAGATCCACAGTCTCTGTTTAAGAGTTTTGTTCTGCTAAGTATGTAAAAAAGCAGTTATTACATCATTTCAGTTATCCATTGGTAACTACATTCTTCTAATAATTCATCATGCTCGAGCCTTCATTGGTCACTGGAAACATATCTTCAAGAAGTCAACAAAGATTTCTTCTGTGGATGAATAACAATGTTGAAATTAATTGTAGGGTTTTGTTTCTTAGGATGAAGAAACTCAGCACAGCCTTGAATGCATCCAGGCTAATCAAATCTTTCCCAGAAAACAGCTGATCCGTGAGGATGAGAACCTGCAGGTAATGACTGGACCATTCTTTGCCTGATTAAGGTTACAGCATAGAGGGTGCATCTACAATGTGCAGTTAATGGACCTGAATTTTCTGCACTGAAAATTCAGGCGCATTAAATTGCACCCCCGCATGCATATGAACATGTCTGTTAGGAGCAAATATGCTCCTGATGGGAGCAGTTCAGTCTAGAGCTGCTCCTGCCCTGCTCTGCCCCCATGCAGCAGCTAGGGGGAGCTCCAGGCTCCCCTGCGTGTTAACATCTGGCTTGCAGGGGCATAGGGGCTGGTCCTGGTTTTCACATGGCTGGCAGACGGCGTCCCACAGAGCCAGGATAGCTGTCCCTGCCCCCTGTTGCCAAGGCTGACCAAGATTAGTTTGCTCACAGTCAGCGTCTTCACGTGCACTTTGGTCATTAGTTTAACATGCTGATTTCTAGTACTTGTATCTACAGATACTAGAATATGGTGCATTAGACTAATCTACTGCACAATAATTGTTGTGCGTGTGTAGACAGTGACACTTTACTGTGCATTAGATTAATATGGCATGCAGTAAAGCATCTTGTGTAGATGTACCCACAGTAGATCAGTTGTATGATTCCAACTCTGACACGGAAGTTTAATTGGAAATTCTGTGTACTGATAGTGGAAATAATGGTTTAAGAAAATAAAAACTTCCTTTTGAAGCAATCATATAGGATACCTTTGACTATCTGGAAATCACAGGGGATACTCACTTAGCACACTCATGAGACTTTTCAGTCCTGTAGATATTTTTTATTTCCCCTCCTCCACCCAAATGTAGCAAATATTTTATTCCTTAATTAGTACCTATGTGAAAAATCTAAAATAATTTTTTGGCACTTGTCTTACAATGTATAAAATTTATCTATTTTTGTTTCAAAATTATTTCAAAGTGTCAGCGCGATTTTCTGCAACTGACTTTTTAACGTGATCAATTAAACTGGTATCAAACTCTAGGTCGGGGCGGGCAATTATTTTGGGTAGAGGGCCGCGTACTGAGTTTTGGCAAGCCATTGCGGGCTGCATGACAGGCAGCCCAGGGCAGATTAATATTAATTTTCTAAGTTTTTTAGGGGCCCCGCGGGCCAAATAGAATGGCCTGGTGGGCTGCATCTGGCCCCCAGGCTGCATTTTGCCCACCCCTGCTCTTAAGTAGACACATCTGCTCCAGTTGAAAAGTTGTTTATTTGAGTTTAACTTGGTCTATTTCTAATTCATATAAACCGGGCTTTCTAATTTAACCTCAGTCAGTTTTATTTGACATCTTTAGTTAAACCAGTGTAACTTTTTGTTGGTGATAAATTCATAGGTGTAATTTTCCCCAGTACGAGGTAAAAGAGGAGCAGCACACGTTTTCATGTTTATACCAAATTGATATAAACAAGGAGGCAGTTCAAAGTCCAGATTAGGTAAACATAGAAACTCAACATTGCAAATGAAAATTTAGCAGTTGAAGAACTGAAAGAAGCTCTCAACTCACATAATTTGTAGATGTTTTTACACATGTGATATTTCCATTTCTTAGTAATAATACAGTACGGTTTTTTGGTGGTTTTGAGGAGTTTGCTGTCTTGCAGTTAGATATTTGTAAATTCCCTTATGCTTACTGCCCATAATTCACTGCTTCTGTCAAATCTTGATATTTTGGGTTTAGCTGTTTTTAATTATTGGTTCCTATTTACATGCATTTCATTTTGGATGCACAAGCACCCCCTACACACATGATCAAACCTTTTTGGACAGCAGTGTCTGTTGGGGGTGGGCTTGTGCCCTGTGTGATCTCCAGAACTGAAGATATAAAGGCTAGGCTGGTTGCAAACGCACTTCATTTCCTTCTTACCATCCATCAGCAGTGTCAGCATCTTTTTGTACTATGTGATTTGTTTTCTCTTGAGTTAGAGTCCTAATTCTAGTTAGTGTGGTTTGATATATATAGCTAATTGGCCCATTAACAAAGAAAACGGTGGGGAAGAAGGGAGAGAAAAAGGTAGAAAGGAAAACATTTGGAATCCAGAAGGCACTAGAACTCCTTGGACATGGTGAGTTTGAAGTCTTGGATTTAAATTTTGACCCTTTTGTGAGGTCGTTCTTTCCTTTAGTGGCAGACAGTCTAAGTACTTCTTCTGCTGTAGTGAAGATCATGTGCTATTCAAGTATTCTTTATACTGTTGCTCTTCCAAAAGGGCACAAAAAGATGTGAGAATTTGCCTCAAATTTTTCCTCTTGGGTTACAGAAAAATGGTTAATTTGAAAGGCTTAACAGTAGGTGGAGATTACAACAGAAGAGCTGACATGTAATAATTGTTCATGTGCCTGCAATTTCCCTGTGGTAAATTAAAACAAAAGTGGGGCAACTTCATTATGTTTCTTTCAGGCATAAACTGCCACACTTTAGCTTTCACTTATTGCAGGATAATTGTGGGTTCAAGAACAGTTAGGGCTAAATCCTGTTTCTCTTTTTTGGTTGTTTATACACATGCTTCATGAGCAGGGGAGAGGGGGCACTTTAATTCGAGCAGCTCTGAGAGCCGCTTGAATTAAAGCGCCTGGAGTGTCTCGTGTATCTGCATCCCCATGCTTAAAAATGGTGGCAGGGATGCTCTAAAGCTGCATATGAGTTTTAGATAAAGCATTTCTGCCACCATTTTTAAGCACGGGGTTGCTGATACACAAGTTTCAGGAGGCTGCTGGAGCGTGGTAATTACCACACTCCAGCAGACTTGATTAACTGAGTCTGTTCTGACTCGCTGCTCGTGTATAGACGCCCTTCCCTGTGTACCTAAATAACATGGAAGCAGTGGGATAATTGCAGTTTTTGGCACTTGGGTACAGTTTGTGATTCATTTATGGGTGTACAGATGCTTATGTGCCTACTGAACATACCTCGGTAGTGATTGGTGACACTAGTTTGCAACCTGGTGGTTACAGCACTTTGCTAAAAAGTAGGAAATGCGGATTCAACCTTATGTGCTCAATTGGCATATTTGGGTGACCAGAGCTGAATCACAAATTGTGCAGCTGTGTGCACGCCATTTAAGTGTTCAAAGAGGGGAAGGAAGAAACATCTCTCTCAGTGGAATGGTGATTCAGACTTTGGCTCAGCACCAAATAAATTTAAATTAGGAGGCAGTTCCAAATCCATATTGGGTCCCCTTGATGACTCGGTACTGAAGGGTCACAGAGCCATTTTGGTGCCACTTAAGTTATTTACCTTCTAACTGGTGCTGATGCATCAGATTCCAGTCTCCCAGTACTGAAGTACCTTGTCCTTAAGCATGTAGTACTCTCCTAGTAGCTTCTAGCTCTGACACTTTTTTGGCACTGTAATAGGGAGCCAGGGCTCTCATTACTTTAAGGGGGAAGCCAGAGCAGGGAAATCCACATGGGAGGTCAGGAAAGGGAAGAAAATTGCTCATTATATTCTGGCTCCAAGGCAGTGGTTCCCAACCTTTTTTAGACCGTGGATGGAAGTGACTGTGGACTGGCAAACTGCAGACCAGCATACTGCAAACCAGAAGTGATTGGCATGCTGCGGGTTGGTGGCTGGTCCGCAGTACGCCGGTCACTTCCCAACTTCCTGTCCAGCAGCCAGCCCTTCTGCAGACCAGCAGTCCGATACTGGGCCGTGGCCTGGGGGTTGGGAACCTCTGCTACAGGGGAGTGAGCAGTCAGAGATCCAAAGGCTGAGAATCCATAGGGTTAGTCACCCAGCAATAGGACAGTAAAGCAGCCAGAGTAGCAAATGGGACAGCTATGTGGGCAATAGAGAGCCACCTGACCCAAGAGGCACTGTTCTCTGGGGTGCTTAAAGCCATTCCTTTAGCAGCCTGTTCCTTCTACTATCTGCCTGAAGGCTGCCTCTTTATGGCTATATCTTTACCTAGAAAAATAGGAGACGGAAATCCTGCACAGGACCACCAAATACAATATTCAGTAAAGGCAGGACAACATTAATACCTCACCCAGAGTTCTTGCCTAATGTCTAAAGTATTAATCTAAAAGGATTCACTACTTGCCAGTTTTCTTTCCCTACCTTCATATTAGGCAAGAAGGTAACACTTCATACATTAGGTTTTGCCAAGCCTCGTTCTTCTTTAAACAGAAGGAGATAATGCAGGAATGTTCCTGTGTTCTGCCTTTTCTGACAAGTTGAAAGATCAGACTTTGTATGGATAAAGGCTATCTCAGTTGTTTTCAACCTGTATTACAACTAGCTATACAACAGTTCATTTGTGTCCATCTACATAGATCAGGACTCAGTCTATCAGCTCAAGCAGCCTCTGCATTTTCCAAAATTTATGGAAGAGCTATTTGAGTTTACTTAACACCTTCATCAAGTACTACTATTCTTCGGCAGTCTGCTTCAGATCCAGCACTTGCTTTTGCAGAGCTGTTTTTTAATAATTGTTTCACTAGACTCCCGGCACCCACCAGCAGGTCATGAGATCTTTGTTTGTGAGTCATGAGTAGTATACACGTGGATAATCTCTTGATAAATAAAGATTAAGTATGGGACAGTGCCTTTGTGTTTTCCACATGTATTCCATGGCCTGCTATACTTCTTTGCTTCTGGGGGTTCTATATGACCTAGATGCTATTTTAATGAAGGAACTGAAGGACCTTTGTGGCTGCCCTATATTTTATGGAAAGGTTTGTCCTCCACCCCCTCCTGGAAAACAATGACTCTTTGATAGACATGGGGAACAAACCTGTCTTGGTTAACAGACAGGTCCTCAACCTAAAATAGCATCTCTCAAGCAACAGGCTGCCTAAATCCTATTCTTACTGAGGCAGCAGCCTTTGCAATGGACTCAGGATGCAAGCTGTGCCTCCTCATCAGTTCAGACCATGTTGCCACTAGATCAAATAATACCGATCCAAGTTTTGTTCACTTCCGCCTCTACAGATGTCATATATGCCATCACCAGCTTACAATGCCCCTTTGTATATTAATGTTAAAGAATGAGTGGACACTGATCTTGCATCAAGTCCAAAAACACACAAGAGCCTGGGGCAGGACACTTAAACCTTCCTGGACATTCCATAGCTGTCCTCTTAAAACTATGGAACTTTAAAAACTGACGTGAATGTGAAATTGCAGAGCAACAAATCACCCATAAACTGGATGTCTTAATATAGACTATCGAGTCTTAGCCCATTACCTGAGTAACAGGACACGATAATATCTTGTATTAGCATTTGTGTGACTGCTTTATCTCTATAGGATTATTACTTTGTTTGCATCTCCCAGCACTTTTTTCCCTTCCCCCCCCCCTTCCCTGTTTTTTGTATTCAAATCACTCTTTCCATTTGGTAGACTGTTCTGTGCATGTCCTTTCACAACATCTGGTGAAGTGAGCTTTGGCTTATGAAAGTGTATACATCTCTGATTTAGTTAGTCTGTAAGGTGCATTTCTACCCTGCTTTCTGCCTCAATTCACAAGTTAGGTAGGGGTGCCTTGAGTCTAAGAAGGTTGAGAACCACTGACCTAGAACTTTTGTCTCCTACTTACTTGTACTGTAATTGCAAAACTAGTGGGAAAAGGTACCACCACAGTGACAGCTCCCAGGAACAGTAGGAGGTATAAGAGATTTCAAATAAATACAAGTGCTTAATGCTCAGCCTGAGTCAGGTGTCCAAACTCATTACAGGGGACAGACATGCAAACACACCCCAGAATTTAGTGCTTCCTATTGACTATGTTTTTTTAAATCATCCTCAGAAGCACATACCTCTCCCAGCTCTCTGTATAAAGGACCTTGGATGCTAAATTGGATTGCTGTTAGATCAAGATGCTTACACATTAAGTTTTGGAATATCTTAATATAGGTATTTCTGAAACAAAACCAATTTATTTGTTGGTGCTCAGAAATAAATGAAATATATCTCTTAGCTCTGTAGGGTTAACTAAGGAGAGAAGTTTTCAGTTGCAAAGGAAAACATTGTGAGAAGTTAGGAAGGGTGCAGAGGATATCTGGACAAAAACTAACCCATGATTCTCGCTATCAGCTGCCACTTTTTGGGCATCTGCCTGAGCTGCTTGAGTGGGCATATACAAGGACATGCATGTCTTCAGCACATGATTTCTAAAAGGTTTTTCCTTCCATTTTGAAGGTCCCCTTCATTGAGCTTCATGGTGAGAGCACAGAGTACGTGGGACGAGCAGAAGATGCCATCATAGCACTTTCTAATTACAGACTTCACATCAAGTTCAAGGAGTCTGTTGTGAATGTAAGTGTCATTCGTGCTATTGTTAAGGTACAGACATTCAAAACTGGATTCAGATGCAAGAATTCAGGATGAAGTATATTGTGAATCTGCTGTTCAGGGTACTTGATAATGGAAGGGGTAAAAAGAGCATAGGTGTTGGGAGGTCTCTCTCTATACTTAGGCACCTGAATAAGAAGCTTGATCTTCTATTGTGCTGAGCAGCAGTTTTTGTTGCCACCAATAAAACTGTGTTTTGGAAATCATAAGTACTTACAGATATGTTAGAGCAGGGGTGGGCAAAATGCGGCCCACGGGCTGGATGTAGCCCACCAGGCCATTCTATCCGGCCCACGGGGCCACTAAAAAGTTTAGAAAATCAATATCTATCTGCCCCGGCTGAATGTCATGTGGCCCTTGATGGCTTGCTAAAACTCGGTAAGCGGCACTCCGCCCAAAATAATTGCCCACCCCTGTGTTGGAGCCTAACTTAAGGCACCCATCTTTGAAAATGTTGTATTGTGAGCCTCGCTACAAACAAAATCAAGTACAAAGTCTTGACATTGTCATACATGTTAAGCAGTCTTCTGGGATAATAACTGTAATGCTGGCAGTAATCCATGCAGTCTGATAAAATCAGCAAAATAATTCCAGAATATCAGTATTTTTTTCTGATGACTAATTTATCAGGCACCTCTTTATTGCAGGGCATTTATTGAAGTTAACTGGCTGAAATTCATGGTATTGACTGCTGTCAGCTAATCATTAATCCTTGGGGAATGTCCAATGCTGACTTAGTTGTTGAGCAGCACAAACAGTACATTTTACATTCTTATCCCAGAATTGACAGAAACAGAGGTATTCAAATATAATTTTGACAGGTGTCCTCCACTTATAGATTCATAGACATTAGGGCTGGAAAGGACCTCTGAAGATTGAGTCCAGCCCCCTGCCCCAGGGGCAGGAAGCCAGCAGGGATCATAGGATCCGAGCAAGATAATCATAGGATTCTAGCAAGATAAAATTATATTTAATTGTAGGACATATAATGTGGTGATATGGGATATCAGTCTTATTTTTTATTTTTTCTCCCATCATGAGACCTGTAAATTGCCTCTGGAATTGTAATTTAAGGGCCAGATCTTCAGCTATGGGACATACAAGGCAGATGGTACATGAGTATTTGTGTGCATGTGTGCAAATAAGTGGTATGATATTGATCTTTTACTTTTTCGATCCTGGAGCTAATCTTCTGGATATAAATTCAGAGCAGCTTTCAGACTGGTTTAAATTACTGCAGCTGTTACTGCAATCCCAGTATGGCTGCCTGAGATCAGCAATTCATAGAAGAGCCTCACCTGCATCCTGTTTATTGCAGCCGTACTGCCTTTTGTCCACCCTGCTGACAGCTGAAAATGGTGTGGTCTGGGACCTACATCCCAGAAGATTACCTTGCAATAGATCATAGGTTAGCATCTTAAGGCCCACAGGTCAGATAAGGCCAGTGAAGTGATTAGATCTGGACTGCAAACTTCCAGCGTAGCCTATGGAGCCAAGGGGTATCAGTGGCATTCAGCTCATGCTGGCACATCCCTCTGCATCGTATCACCAATCCCTTCCTCAGCCCTCCTTATTACTCTCTCTTATCCCCTATGGCAGGTGCTGCTTAGCTGTGCTGCCTTGTTTGCCCTGCCCACTGCTATTGGGGACAAGAACTGGCAGTGGAGGCAATGGCATGCAAAAGGATGCAGCTTGGATGCTGCTAAAGGAAGGCATAGCCAATGGTGGCAGAGGGGGATTGGTGACCTGCAGTGGCAACTGGGTCACAAGTGGCATCCCACCATTTATAAGAGGTTGCTGCTCCCTGAACTAGATGATCATCTTGGGGTCTTCTGTTCTTGTTGTATGGCTTGGGATGTGTAGCACATGTTCACTGAGCTCTCTAAGCTCACCAGCTTATCAGTACAGCTGAGGCTGAAGCCTGGTTGTATGGCTTCAGAACCCAGGGGGTAAATGCCATTCACCTCCCCATCCTCTTGCCTGCCACTCAATTTGGTAGGAGAAAAGTGGGGGTAAGCAATAGTGGCATTCATCTCCTGAATTCCAGTCTTGCCAGTGCAGGTTTGGGCCTCAGCTGTGCTGATGAGCTCAATTCACTACATGTGCATCGCACAGCGAAAGGGGTGTACCTGCATCTATCCCTGTATGGCTTGATTTTACCACATGTGGTGATACAGAATAGCTTCTCTGCATGGAAGAGTCTAGCTCAAAATTTTACCAAAAATTGCAAATATCTAACACCAGTTTATATTCTTTCCATTAAAAAAAATTCAAGTGCCCTTTGATTTAAAAAAAAAAAAAAATCACTTTTAGTGAAAAATACATTTTTATAGACAATGACAATCATTTCTTTAAAATAAATGGTGGGTCTGGTTGGTTCATGGCACTGATAATAAGAAATAACCCTTTCACTTCTAGTTCACCATGTGAGTTCCAATGTAACATCTGAAAATAATTAGAAACTGAAAGGTATTTTGTGTCATGCAAAATTGATGGGTGGTCTGGGCATTTCCTAGTAGATTGTTCTTCATATTATTAAAAACATTACCATGGTCTGACACCAACTTACAATCTCAGCAAAAGAGCCTGTAGTTGAAACCCTAGAGCTTAGAGAAAAACATAGAAACAAAGCACCAGTTCATAGAAATGGCCAGTGTATCAGGATTGGGGTACCTCATGAAATGCTTTTGCCACCCCTGCCTTCCTGTGAATAAAAAGATTTCATGTTTCAAGGGAAGTCAATTTAGCATTTTTGTTCAGTAATATTTAAAATTTTCTTTTTAATTAAACATTTATTGGTTATAGTCAGCAATAGGTATGTAAACTTAACGATGGTGTCTCCACATATATTTTGCCTCCATGACAATTATATCTGATCTGTTCAGTGCACAAATTACAAGTTTTATGCCCTCAGAACTGGAAATTCTATCTGATACTTCAGGTGATGATAGTTCTGTTTCCTATATCCTCAGTAAGCATAAGGATTCAGATGAAATTTATCATGATAATATAAGAGATAGAATAGAATACAGCTTGTTCTCCTGCAACTTGAATGTATGCTTGTTTGTATCTTTACTCTGGTTTGGCAGGACATGGAGGACCTATGAGGGATAAAAAATATACGAAGTAATTAAGTGCCATTTTTACAGTGTTGTAATTTGGAATAATTCTTAAACATATACTGAGTACTGTTGCTCCAACTTACCTCAATTCTTTCCTATTGTTTTCATGGCCAGGAAGAATTTAAAGAACTGATTACCCATAACAAAAAAGAAAACCCTTTTCATAACTTGTAGAGGTTTATTAAGTTGTTAACTATATTTTAATTGTATTGAGTGTGCTGTATGTTTCAACTTGTGTAAGAATTAGTGTCCTAAATGAGATGTTAGTGTGCTGAACAAGCTAACAACCTGCCCACCCCATTGAAGAGGAATACTGTGTATAAGGAAAGAAGATCTCTTCCATAAGTACCTTCTTATAGTGTGTTACGCTGGATGCAGTATTTTTTAATGGAATGAATTCCAGAGCCTAATTCTGCAGCTGCTTCAGGCAAGCAACTTTTATTGAAGTAAGTGGGAGCTGCTCCCAGCAGCAGCCATAGAACTGGGCTTCCTGAGAATGCAATACGCATGTCAATTACTTGCACTTTAGCAAGGGCAACTGTGTGGAGGAGATGGAATCCAGTTAAAAAAAATGCCCAATTCCAGTCTTTGGTTTTTATCTTAACCTTGTTTTTTGTTTACAATTTAATAGACTCTCTGTCAATCCGATGCTTGTGAAATCTCAGTAAGTAGCACAATGCTGCTAGATCACTTGCTGCACCTGTGCTTGGAACAAAACAGAGTGTTGATGATGCTCACCTTGCAACACAGCATAAAATGGCTGTACGCATGAGTCCTTTCGCTGGATAAATTCGTAGTTTAGCATAGCAGTAGGAACATGGTGGTTTAAGTGGAAAAAGAAAAGACCCAACAGACCATGCATAAGCTGATGGAATTGTGACTTTCAAAAGTGTTGACTTAAATTCATCCAAGGGATCATTTGTAAATCCAACAATGGCACTTTGAGTGCACATCCAAACTTGAATTCCCAGGCTGATCTCTCTTGATTGGCTCTTAAGGAAAGAATTGAACTACGGCAGCTGGGAACTGTTTCTTTCTCACTGCTTTTTCCTCCTGTAAGCTAGTTTGGCTAGTTTGTTGTAGAGGAGTATAATTTCAGTGTATTTAGGGAACCAAAACTTGCATTTAACCTCTTCCAATGGCTTTTCCATCTATAGTAGATTTGGGGTATTGTACAAGAGAAGAGCAAGAATGGAAAGATGGAAAAAGTTTTGTAGCTTTAATTATTGTCTAAGTCTGTGTGAGCTTTCCCTCACTTGACCTTTACTTGAAAGTTGGTTCAGTTGGTGTCTTCAAATTTTCTTATCCTACTTATATATCACCATTTGGTTTCCCAAGAGAGAGCTCCTACAATGCCATTAAACCAAAGCCAGCTTCAGAAACTCAAGAGAAATAACTTTATTCAATTTGAAAATGCTCACTAGAGTTCTAAAATATTGCCAGTGTTTAAAAGAGGATAAAGCAGAAACAACAAGAGCATGATGCTGCAGTACCTTTTGCAATATGATATTGTTGGCCTTTGATATCAATGCATGTTTACTTTAAAGAAAAATAAAAATGATTGCATCTCCACTGCTTTATTTAGTTAGATATCATTGTGTAGTGAACTGCCTGCTTATGTAACTGATGGCTCTTTGAAGAGCAGACTAACCTCAATGAGTGTGTCTGATTTGCTGTGTGCTTCAGCATGAAAAAAAAGCTTGATGGAAATGGAAGGTCATCTTCAGGAAAGAATGGGAGAATGAGGAAGGATAATTTGGCATGGAATAGTTTTCTAGGAAAAAGAATATAGGAGATGGGGAAAGGGGATTGAAAAATAGATGTAGGTGGAAGAGAACTAGAGGATAAATTATAGAGAAAGAGAAAAAAATGAGTAATATGAATGGTTGCTTGAAAGAACAGATACCAGATTGCATAGAAAAATATTGGGAGATCAATGTTAAAACTAAAGATTGTTAAGAGGGAAGAGTGTGGCTGTTGAAGAAAGGGTCAGTTGGAGAGGGGTAGAACAGAAGGATGGCCTTGAAATACAAGGTGACAAATACTGTAGAGCTACTCTCAGAAGCAGAGGAAGGAGAAATTGTGGGTAAGGAGAGTATTGAGAGTAGGAGAGGGAATGGGATGTAGTACAGGGATGCAGAAACTTGTCTATTCTAGATGGGGTTTGGAAGAAAGGCCTTGAAAGAAGGGAGGAACAGAAGCTGAGATGAACTGAGAAGAAATCACCTAGACTAAACTCTTTCATTCAAGGAAATTATATCTTCTTTGTCATAGTGCTGTATAGGTTTATGGTGCCTTATGAGTAGTTCATTGTAAATGAGGCTAATTTGGAAGGAAGGACTTTAAAAAACAACTCCATTACAAAATGGAGGAGGGGGTTCTTCCATTGCACATCCATATTATTCTCATCATTTATTAAATGTAATTTTCAGGAGAACCTTTCTGGCCTGCATGTTTAAATCAGTGGGAATGTAAGTGGAAAAGATCATAATTTTAAGCAAGAGAAACAGCTGTGGCAACAATACGAAGTATCTATCTATCATTCTTATCTGACCTCCATGTTTTTCCCATTTTAGATAGGGAACTGAGACAGAGAGATGGACTAGATGAACTTTAGCATCCATAAAGTAAACTCTGCGACACATAGGTGCTACAGTGCCAAACTTTTAGGTAGTGCCCCAGAGTGGAATCTAGAACCCAGCATTTAACACTTAGGTGCCCTATAAAATAAATAAGAAGGGCAATTCAAAAAATCGACATGCTGCCTGAGGAGCTGGCCAGAGCTAGCCAGAATGAAATGATAATTTCAGCAGTACCTCTGAACTCCTTCCTTCTCAGAAACAGAGGCACCTGAGTCAGCCCTATGACAAACAGAGGCACCTGAGTCAGCCCTATGACTATTGAATGTAAAATACATAGAGTTCTGGAACATAGGACAGGAACCAAAAACACTTCCTTCCCAGCTCAGTGCCCTAACAGTTAGGATTCAGCATAAGATTCCTGCCTGAGGTCCCTTTTTCTCTCCCAACTAATCTGTTATTCTTTGTTGCATAATAGTATAGCTTCAGCAGGAGGGATGGAGAAGATTCCCACCCAGGCTAGCTTATATTGTGTTTGGGGAGGTTGGTGTTGTAAGCGCAAACTCTCTCTGGCTAAGGAAGACCTTGAATCCCAGCCTCCTACTTGCTGGGTGAGTGTAACCAATAAGGTGTTATGTAATGGTTAAGCACCATTACAAGTATTTTAAAAAGAAAGGAGCCAAAGCTGCTTTTTTGGTGGGTCTCAGTCCCTATAGTGTGTATTACATGTGCTTGGAGGGTGGCTGCTGGATTAGGCTGCTCAAGAGACTTGAATAGAGAACTGCTGAATGCCTGTATCTCAGTTGGTGTTAAGTCTTAGTCAAGTGCTAAACTGCTTAGACTGGGGCAGTTGTGGATACGTATGGAAGCTTCTCGGCCTCTTGTGGGTTCAGATAAAGCATAGTCCTATGCTTGCCTGGCAAGGGAAACACCATGACCACTGAGGCGGTCTTCCTAGTCTTACCTGGGGAAGACTGCTGTCCTGACACGGGGATAGTACCTGCCAAGGTAATGTATAGTAAACCTCTCACTTAACTGCTGGAGTGGGAAGGTCTTGGCTTTATGCCCACTTTATGGAAAGGCGAGACTCCTCCCTAGCTTGCTCCTGCGGCCTTATGGCTAAGGGCAAGCAAAACTTGGGGCATCTGAACCCCAAGCCTCCGGGCTTGGGCCTGCAAGTAGGATGCCCACCAAAGGTTTTGGAAATATTTGAAGCCCCAGATGGGGGTGAAGGATGTTTGTTGGTAGTAGGGCCACATTTATGGTTCTGGACTGACTCATGGATTTGGAATTTGTTTTGGCTAATTTGGCTTGGAATATGGAAAATTTAATTTAAAAAAATGTGCAGAAGCAGAACTCTACACCTACAGAACTTCCAAATCAAGAGGGAGGTACCTTAAGAGTTTAGCTGCCTCAAAGGTTAAGCAGTAGCTGAGCTGGGTTTTTAGGATCAGAATTTTGCATTTAAGTTTTTGAGTTCCATGTAAGTCCTGCTTTAGTTGCTGTAAGTCCCTTATTGGATCTGTCTCTAAATAAGTTGTATTAGGTCATCTAGGAAACCTGTGGCAGGGCAAGGAATTAAATCCAGCTCTCTCCCAAGCCCTAGGTTAACACCCTAATCACTGGACCATCCATCTCTTATGAGGTGAAAATAATAGGGCATTTTAAAGTTTCACTCGCAAGCTTTCCATTCAGAGGTCTCAGTGGGTGAGATCTGATTGCTTTCCTGTACTATTTCATATACTTTTACATATTTTAATATAATTTTATTACACTTCAAGTTTTTGTTAAATTCCTTAATTGCATTTTGTATCTAGGCAAGTGCACAGTTGAATGCTAGCATTTATCCATTTACCCACAATTTGTATTTGAGAAGGAAAGCATGTGGCTATCCTAAGAAAGATCCCAAATTATTAGGCTGGTCTAAATGGAGCCCTAATATTTTCATCCTATGCCCTTATTTTTCGTCTTTACATCTTGCACACTTTATCCTATCAAGCTGCTGCTTGTTACATACAAAATAATGCTACAAGCTAATGTTACTTTAAAATTTAGCATACTTAAGCAAGGGTCTTGAGGTTAATCTTATAAAGACCTAGTGATTGTTCTTTAAAAATAATATGGAGTACTTTACATACAACAAGCATCTGGAACATAGCTGCCTATTAAAGGGATTTGCCACTCTAACACCAATTTGCATTTCATTTTTCAGCACCAGGGTTTATATTTATAGTCCCTAAAGCCCCAAGCAAAGGACCAATACGAAGGAAACAAGTTATTTCCTTAAGAATGGAGCTTGTGGCTTTCTTTTCTTATCTTTGCCTACGCATATGTTCCCTCTCCTTCAGTGTTCTCTATGATATAATGTGGTTTCAGCTGTTTTCATGTGAACTTACACAGTTCTTTTGGCTGAAGAAAAAATGGAGTGAAGAATTTAGCTCTATTTATAGAGTAGTTCACTACCTCATTGCTGTAGAAGTTATGTTTATAGCTCTCTCTTTCCATATAGGCCTCTAATAACTATTTGTGGGACATACTAAAAAACGACATGGTCAGTACTTCCTGGAATAAATTCATTTAATCTTTTTAATTACAGGTTCCATTACAGCTTATAGAAAGCGTTGAATGCCGGGATATCTTTCAGCTTCATTTGACTTGCAAAGACTGCAAGGTTATCAGGTATGTGCAGACTGTTCTGTAAGATGGAAAGGTAACTTCATCCCAGAGAAAATGAAATCTAAGTATGAGGTAACCCTGCATTTCCACAAGCTGTGGATGGCTGTGACATTTTATGGAAAATATTTTCTTCTATTTTGCATACATTTTTTCACAGAAAGATTCTCTTCTGTGTATTGTAGCTGGACATTTTTGAAAGAAGGATAGGTATTGGGTCTGTACTCTTTGTTACAGTTCAGAATAGTGGAAGTTATTTCTTTATAGAAGTCTTTCTAGTGCTGGAAACTGAACAGACCTTAGGTAGCAGAGATTTTGTAACCCTGTTTGGCAATACATGTTTTCAGTTATTTTGAAATCAATTTCACTCTTATTTCATTCATTAGTAAGAAGGGACCATATCTCTTTATTCAAACATTTGCTGGCAATACATTTTTACAATAGAATCAAGTCCAACCCTACTGGAGAAGATTCAATATGTAAACTGTTTCCTAATATATAGCATTGTGGTGGGGACTAATTTGATTTTATAGGTCGTGCTTTGTTGTTCAATTTGATTTTATAGGTCTTAGTTTGTTGTTCAGTCTGTGTTAAATATCTAAAAAACGGAGTGGATGCATGGCACAGCCCTGCTACACAGTAAATTACTTAAATCCAGGGTAAAGTTCCCCCGTGAAAAAGGTTTAGTAACTTTACTATGTGGGAAAATTACTATGTAGGAGGTGTCCTGTGTCTGCTCCTCTCTCCATTTTCATCCCAGGGTAGACCTTTGCTGGCTTCCCTGCCACCTAATGGTCAGGTATTGTAATACCACCTACAGCAGGCGAATAGCTTTACGCTATGGAAAGATGTTGCATTGAAGCACTTCAAATATAGTTGTACTTTGAAGGGCTTCAGAAATGGAGGACTTCATATGTACACAGACTTACAGCATGGAACTGAATCCTTCTGGCTAGACCACTTCAAAATTGCCATTGCTGCATGCAGTAGCACATTCTGTGGTTTCACTCCCCCAGCAGAGCTGAGCCAACTGTCAGTGAGTACTTTCCCATGTACTCACCTCCATTCCTCTGGAATGGCCTTCTCCTCTCCAAAATCAGGAGTGGCCATTTCAGGAGACTGGAGGCAGAGCAGACAGAAGAACATTTAGGGCGCTGACCGATAAAAGCACCAAAAAGCCCTGCTGAAGCACGCAATCTACACAGACGTTGACCTGGATTTCTTCAGCCTCCACAAGAGAAGACTGAGAAGTGATCTTGTGTTTGCCTACAAATTCATCAGGGCCCCAGGCACAGCAAAGAATAGGAGATGCTCTGTTTACAAGGGCATCCCTTGGAATAACTAGGAACAACAGCCACAAACTGATGGAGAGCAGATTTAGGTTAGACATCAGGAAGAACTTCTTTACAGTAAGGGTTGCCAGAATATAAAATGGGCTTCCAAGGGAGGTGGTGATCCCCACTACCTTGGAGGTCTTTAAGAGGAGGCTAGACATGCACCTGGCTGGGGTCATCTCACCGTTCTTTCCTGCCCAGGGCAGGGGGTCGGACTCAGTGATCTACCGAGGTCCGATCTAGCCCAAACTTCTATGAATCTGTGAATGAAAGTTTGACAAGTCGGGTCAAACTAATGCAATGCCTCTTCTTGGGGGGGAGACCAACCTTAAAGTAAAGCATTGTTTTGTTTGTGGTTTTTTTGACATCTGTAAGCAGCCTTATTGATGGTCTGCTCCATTCTCCCTCCCTCCCTCCCCTTTTGCAAAGGGTCAGAACAGAGCACTGTGGCATACTGGAGGACTGAGACCTCCCTGTCGCACTCCATAGAGCTTGCACATGTAACAGGAAGTGCTTAATTTTGAAGTGCTTCCAAGCAGTAGTGGTCTCCTCCAAGATTATTTTGGATCGCTTCTGTCATTTTCAGAGTGCTTCAAAGGATGTATGCATTTGTCCCCTCACTCTTTGAAGCACTTCAAAGGTAACTGAAGCATTTCAAATGTTACGTGTCTCCGTTCTCTTAGACAGCTAGTTGTTTATCTGTTTCTTAACATGGAGTAAATTTATTGTGGTGAAAATACAGGGTAAATTAACTGTATTGTATATTTGTCATGGGAAAGATCATCCTTATTTGGAATTTTAATGTTGAAATTGAAGTAATTTAATACCAGCTTTACAAGAATGTTATTCCAGAGTGTAAACATTTCAGAAATCAGAAAGCAAATTTAAAGGTATTAATTAATTTAGTAGAGACACATACTGTTGGTATCAATGAATGCAGTTAAATTTTAATCTGCATAGAAGAGAAACCCCAAGAAAATGCTAACTCCTGTACTTTGGGACCGTCATAGACACTGTGTTTTAAGGCATAGATACCATATTTACAAAGTGCTTACACACAAAAATAAGTGTAAGCATCTTAAAAATTTGTCCAAGTGATATAATCAAGAATGTGAGCAAACCTATATTTCACTGTGCTTGTTTCGGGCATTATTCCATAACGTGAAGGTAACTGCTTGGAAAAGGCTTGCTGCTGTTGTGAATTTGAGATATTGTTTGGCAGGCTAGTGTCTCCTGTGGACAGGACCTGCTTGTTAATTTTCACGTGCTGTTTCTGTTCTGTCATAATGACAAAAAGCTCAAATGACAAAAATATTTTTTTATGCTTCCACTGAAGTAAAATACAAATAAGGGAAGAAACAGCTTAAGATGTGAGGGAGGGAGAGAAAATTAGGGCTGCAGACACCAGGGTTTGTCCATGTTGGCTTCAAGTAAGTACATTTGTCAGTGGGAGTATTTCCCTATGTTCAATCAGAAAATGTATTACTGTTTGTGGGGCTGAAGAAGGCCAGCTGAAAGAAGGAGGTGGCTACACCTTTTTTTGGAAAGGAAAGGCATTTGAAGAGAAGTGTATTCACTGGGTTGGCTTTGCCATAAAGAACAAGATTGTCAGCCAGCTTTCAGAACTCCCTGTGGACATTAATGAATGCCTTATGACTCTTACCTCAAGCTCAGTAACAACCTGTATGCTACAGTCATAATCAGCAGGGATCCAGGTTTTCCCTGATTAATAAATAAATAAATAAATAAATAAAATTGCAAATTCTGTGATAAAGCCCCCCAAATCCATTATTAAAATGAAAGGTGCCCCCCCCCCCCCAAACCACCCCCTGGCCCTCTTTGTACCCTTCACTCCTCCCTTCCACGCAAACCCCCCAGCCCTGCTCCTGCCCCTTACTCCCCTCCACAATCCCCCAGCCCTGCTGGTGCCTCTCGCCCCCCACCTACAGTTCCTGCTTCCCTAGCCCTGTCAGAGTGGGATCCCAGCTGCCAGGGCTGTGGGGCCAGGGACCCAAGTTCACAGCCCCCTGCCCTTGGCAGGAGGCAGTAGCTGCTGCAGCAGAGCAGAGCCCAGCTCCTTCCCCTGCTGCCTGTCTTCTGTGGGCGGGAGGGGGGGTGCTGCTTCCCACCACGATGCGCGCACATCTGTGTGGGGCAGGGGCTGCACACTGCCCACTTCAGGCTTCTGCTCCCCACCATGCTGCCCTCCCCTGGGGCCTCTGCAGCCCAGCGTGTATGACTCAGCACTGCAGAGAACAGCAGAGCCACATGGGAAGCTGCCTGCGACTGTGGAGGTCCCAAGCACCAGGCACTGCCTGGCTGGGCAGCCCCAGCCCAGCTCAACTCCCTCCCTCCCTGTGGGCGGCAGCAGCAGCAGTTTCCCAGGCCCGGCTGCTGCCAGGAGGCCCCATGGGTGGTCCTGCTCCCACTTCCCTGCCATCTGCAGGTGACCACTGGCACCAGCACCACTGGGACAGGATGGGATGAGAGCCCCACCCTGATGGGGCTGGCAGTGGTGTGGGTGGGCAGCCAGGGGTGGCATAGAACCCATGCCTTCCCCCAGCCCCAGCCCATGGCACTGGGGGACTGCAGCCCCATCTGCACAACACCTGGCACACGGAGGTGCAGGGCCAGTGCCACGGCCACCTTCACTTCAGCGGTGCTCTTATCAGAACCCGTGATCGTACCGATGTGTGTATCACCCGAGTCCTGAGAGGTGCAGATGACTGCTAGACAGATCACCATTTAGTCATGTCCATGATTGATCTCCAGTTTGCACCACAATGCTGTGTGCAACCAAAAGAAATGTAGAAGAGATTTAACATCAAGGCACTCCAAGACCAAGCTAGATGCGAGGCTCTTCAGCAATGCCTTAGTGAGAAGCTCTCTGACCTACCTGATGACATCAAGGATGTCCAGGCACACTGGGAGGAGCTTAAGAATGTTATTCACAGGGCATGTGTTGAATCAATTGGATACTCTGCTTACTGTCTCTAAGATTGATTTGATGAGAATAATGAGAAAATCCTAACACTTAACCATCAGAAGAGTGCTCGGTGTAGCTGGCAAAATGAACCCTCTAGCCAGCAAAAATGAGAGGCTTACCACTGGCTTAAAGCTATAGTTCAGAGGAGGCTATAGGACATCAAGAACTAGTGGTGGCAAGTGAAGGCCATGGAGATCCAGAGTTTTGCTGACCAGTGTGACATGAGAAGCTTCTTTCAAGCAATAAAAGCCATCCATGGGCCACATTCCAATGACCCAACCCTTTTGCAATCCCAGGATGGTTCTAACCGTCTCACAGACAATATATTGATCAAGTAACTCTGGCAGTAGCACTTCAAGACTATACGCAGCCATGACTCTGAGGTCTCAGCTGCCACCATCCTTCAACACCCAGTAATAGAGAACATCTTGCTAGTCCCCTATCCTTCAAGCAAGTCTTGTGTGCCATCACTCAGACCAAGAACAACAAGGTGCCAGACCCAGATGACATCCCTGCAGAGGTTTTCAAAGCTGACGGAACAGCACTAGCGCAAAAAATTCACCAACTTCTCATCAAAATATGAGTTAACAAGGAAGTTTTCACCAACTTAAAGAACACTAACTTTGTGACCATCTTCAAGAAAGGGGACAAATCTTTGTGTGGGAACTACCGAGGTATTGACCTGCTCTCCATTGCTGGGAAGATTCTTACTCACATCCTGCTGAATCACCTCCTCCACCTTGCTGAAGATTTCCTTCAAGAATCCTAGTGTGGCTTTTAGATCATCTTGAGGTACCACTGACATGATTTTTGTTGCATGACAGATCCAGGAGACGTGTAGAGAGCAGCACCAGGAACTGTTTATGGCATTCATTGACCTAACCAAGGCCTTCAACTTGATTAATCACGAAGCCTTATGAAAGGTGCTGGCTAGGTTTGGTTGTCCACTGAAGTTCATCAGTGTCCTCGGGTTACTCCATGATGGGATGATCGCCACAGTCCTTTGCAATGGATCAGAGACAGACCCATTTACCATCCATACTGGTGTCAAGCAGAGCTGCATCATCGCCCCAGTCCTTTTTTCCATCTATCTTGCTCATCTGTGACTACCTTCATCCCAGAATTGGGATTAAGTATTGATTGCACGGACAGCTTTTCAAACTGTGGTGCCTCCAGCTAAATGAAAGTTACCAAGATTGGCATCACCGACCTTCAGTACGCTGATGACTGTGTTATCATCGCGCACACTAAGACTGATTTGCAGTCTACACTTGACATTCTCTCCGGTGCCTATCACAGCCTGGGACTCTCACTTAACATTGGGAAGACCAAGGTGCTACATCAGCCTGTCCTAATACAAGCTGCCCTGCTCTCCTCAAAAATTATCACTGGTGGAGAACCCCTGGAAAACGTCAAGCATTTCCCATACCTGGGCAACCACCTCTCCAGTCAGTCAGTCTTGATGTGGAAATCGAACATAAGATTTGCTCTGCCAGTGTTTCCTTCTGTAAGCTGTTTCGCTTTGTCTTTGCTGACCAAGATCTGCAGATGGAAACTAAGATCCTTGGAGTTATCCCCACACTCCTTTATGGGTGTCAGATGCAGGTGACATACCGAAGCCATTTCAAGTGCCTGGAATGGTTCCATCAGCTTTGCCTCAGGAAGACCACTGCACCAATGCCAGCATCCTCTCTGCAGCTAACATAACCAGCATTGAGGCAAAGATCATGAAACATCAACTCTGCTGGGCTGGCCACTGTGTGTAGATGGCTGACACTTGTCTCCCAAAGCAAGTCTTCTTCTCTCAACTTAGTCATGGTAAGAGGACCCAAGGAGGACAGAGGAAATGCTAAAAGGACACCCTGAAAGCATACCTTAAGAAGGGTGGCATGAACCCTACAAACTGGGAAATGCTGGCTGGTAACAGGTCTCAATGGTGCTGCATCATACATCAAGCTACAGCCCACTTTTGAAGAGAATCATCTTGCTCAGGAAGCTGAGAAACGACAGAAGAAGGAAAGCACACAACATCATGGCCAACAGTTGTGCTTCCCCCAAGGCACCATTTATCATATCTGTGGAAAAAACTGGCAGAGCATGGATTGGATTCCTCAGCGCCTTAAAACTCACCAGTAATTCCCCCCTCCCCCTCTCCCCCTCCCGCTTTACAGGCATCACTTGTATTGAGAGAGAGCTTCAATATTATTAAGGTATTATTGTTTGTAGGAATATCATTAATACATTATAATATGTGTAATATGACTCCCCTTTGCCTTGATTCAACAAGACACTTAAACACATTCCTATTTTTGTGGACATGAACGATGTCATTGAAGTCAGTAGGACTGCTCATATATTTTAAATTGAACACATGCATAAGCACCTTGCTGATTTAGGACTTGAGTGACAAGGATAAGAGTCTCTTGGTTTATTTGTTAATTCCAAGATTAGGCTCGCCATACATGTAATTTCATGTGTGATAAATTTTTGGTTGAGACACTGTCAAGGATCCAGGGCCATTTGTTTTAAAGCCCTGTCATTGGAATGATGGAGATTTTTTTCCTTGATGTTTGCCCCTGAAGAATGTCAGAGACACATACAAAAGAAATGGGAAATATTGTTATATTAATAATTATAACATCAATACATTAATTTTTTTTTTACTTTCCAGTAAAATGTACGTAGCAGCAGCTGAAATAATTACAGATGAGATACTTATTCTTATCTTTGTTTTACATTGAAGCTAGCTGTTCATCACAGTTTTAGACCCAATTAACTTTGACTGAAAATTAATAAAGGTATATTTGATTCTGGAACAGGTGTCAGTTCTCTACGTTTGAGCAGTGTCAGGAGTGGCTTAAGCGACTGAACAATGCCATTCGCCCTCCTTCGAAGATAGAAGATCTTTTTTCGTTTGCATACCATGCTTGGTGTATGGAAGTGTATGCCAGTGAAAAAGAACAGCATGGGGATTTGTGCCGGCCAGGTATGCAGAAGCATTTTGGGTATCACATGAGATGGTTTGATCTTTAGCTACCTGCTACTTCCTTTTATTGTGTGATTTGTGGAATGTAGAAATTCTTACCTTGTAGACAAAGTGGGTTTTGCAATATGAATTGTGTACTAATGTTACTCTTTATATAAATAGTTCTAAACAAATTCATGTGAACTGTCTAAGCAAAGTACTGTATTAACTTTATGGTCTTATAAACTGAAGCTGCCCCAGTCCAGCATTGTTATTCTTATGCATTGTATTGTCAGTAGTGCCTTGAAGTTAAGCAGTATGTAAGCTCAGATAAATTTATTAAAGGAGAAAGGACATAAAGAAGCAACTGAACTCTGGAAAAGGGCCAGATTGCTAAAGGACTTCAACAAGTGGCACAAAAAGGAAGCAAGTAGGTCAAACTGCAAAACACAGCTGATGCATGTATGCAAATGTGAGAGAGATGAGAAATAAACAAGATGAGCTGGAAGCTGTAGCCTGTGAAAAATACTATGATCTGAATGGTGTCACAGAGACCTGGCGGGACAGCTCTTATGACTGGAATATCAACACTGAGGGTTACACTGTTTTGAAAAGACAGGGTTGGGAGAAAGGGCGGTGGAAAAAAGGTTGGGAGAAAAACTTGTTCTCTGATTCAGGAGGAAGAAGACAGCAAAGCAGAATGCATTTGGGTGAAAACGAAAAGTTGTTACCTAGATTACAGGTAACCTTGTTTTTAAGCTACTTATAAAAGAGGCCCAACCTTTTATTTGCTTGCATCTTAAAACTTGAGAACAAACATTAATCCCAGAATTTATTTGGGTACCCACAACAGCACAACATAGATTCTAACCTATACTGACTGGGGAGACTCGAGAGATGGGAGGAGGGTGGCACGCAGATTGGCATCAGATCTTAAATTTGCTGAGTTCTCCAAATTTCCCTCCAGCCTGTACCCAATATTTATAGGTGGCTGGTTTTAATATTCTAATAAATGACCCCTGATTGGTTTTATTTAAATTTCTTTGTTTCACTGAAACTTTTGGAACTGGACTGAACCAGATCTCTTGTGGACTTGGAAGATGTCAGTTGGTTGGAATTTATATCCTTGGGAAAGAAGGAGGGTTTCTTATCTCCTTTCCTTCCCTATTGTGGAATGCTGTTCCTGTTTCTTCTTTACTTTACTATATGGTCTTATCAGACAGGCTTTTTTTGTTTTATAAATTATGTAAGCATGTTAACAAAAATATATCTATTATAGAAAAATAACATATAATACATTTGGTTACATCAATCACTACTACTACTACTATTTTAAAGTAAAGCTATGGTATAGCATATATGGATTATTTAATGTATGGTCTTCTCTTATCTTCATTTAGGCCTTGTGCTTTGTTTAATTGTGTGTGATGATTTCTTCTACTTGCTGACCAGGTTAGTTGTCACATCTGCAGAGGTTCAAACTGCTGTTACTTGGAAACAGGTTTTGGGCTTTGTGCTTAGCAGCACTTTTGCAGCTTAGCTGCTAGGCCCCTTGAAAATGGCCACAGCTGGCAACAAGGTGAAAGATGCAGCACTGATATATTGGTGGGGATTTATTATAGGCCACCAAATCAGAAAGAGGAGTTGAATGAGGCACTCTTCAGGCAGGTGACAAATCTATCCAAAAGCTATGGGATGGTACCAATGGGAGACTTCAATTTCTGGACATCCGCTAAAAAAAACAATGCAGCCAAACCTAAAAAGTCAAGTTGGTTCCTAATTTGTGTGAAGGACAACTTTCTCTTCCAGAAAATGGAGGATACAACTTAGGGGATCATCTATCTTCGATCTTGTCTTCCTTCTTTCGTACATTTCATTTCGCCCTCTACATATATTAATGTGGCAGAGCCACTCAACTGCTTTATCATTGACCCTTGTCCTATCCTGCATCCTGAGTGCATGGGTATGCTGCACACATGAGCAGGTGGTCAGCCCTCTATGATGCATCGCCACACTCACATATTGGACTATCCTTTAAGCCAGTCTTATAGTATGGCATTAAAGCATCCAGCTCCAGACCAAACCTGTTTAGTTTAATCCATAAATTGCAGGGAGCTCATACCTGGATAGATAAGGTTTTGAGTTGCTTATGAAGCGCTTGACCCCTGGGGTCCCAGAACCAGACAAGGCTGCTTTTCTTAAACCTCAGCCCCCAGAGTCCCTGACTTGAGCAAGGCTGCTTATGTACCCCTCAGCTGCCTGGGTCTCCAACCCAGACCAGGCAGTTCTGCTGCTGTTCAGCCCCCTTATGGTCCCTGCCCTCTATAGTGCTCTATGCAGGGTTCCTCTTCAGCACCCCTGTGACCTCCATGTTGCTCCTGTAGCCACAATCCAGTCCTCTGGTTCCAACTTAAATGCAGCACAAATACCAGCGACCACTTTCAACAAAATCTTCCCCACCTCTGGGTTTGTGCCTTCCAGCAAGCTCTACCACCCTGTGGGCTCTTACCTCCCAGCTCCTATGGGTGGCTTAGGTGCTTGACAAGCTGCCTCTTTCAGCCCCTCACTCCCTGGGAGCTCTGCTCCCTACACCATGCTGGGGTCAGACTACCCACCTTGCTTCTGTTGCTGGGCTTATATGCTCTGGAGCACTGCCCCTTCTGGTCAGGTGACTCCCCAGTCAGGCACAGGTGTTTCCTCTTGGGCTTAATGGTCAGCCTGTCCCTCCCTGTTGCAGTTTAACCCAGCTGCTTGCAGATTGGAAAGCTGGGCTACAGTTAACAGAATGAAGGTCAGTGCAGACAGATACAAGGTGCTACACCTTTGGAGGAATAATCAAAAAACACATATGTAAAATGGGTGACATCTGGCTGGATGGCAGCCCTTTAAAAAAGGACTTGGGAGTCTTGGTAGACCACAAACTCAATGAGTCTGCAGTGTGATGCAGCTGCAGAAAAGGTGAATGCAGTTTGGTATCAAGAGAAGCATTAGATGCAAGACATGGGAGGTGATAAGCCCTCTCTACTTGATGCTAGTTAGGCCTTATCTGGAGTACTGTGCACAGTTCTGGGCTCCATATTTTAAAAAGAATGCTGGGAAGTTAGAGAGGGTCTAGAGGCAGGCAACAAAGATGATACATGAGGAGAGGTTTTTTCTTGTCTTAGAAACCAAGGCATATGAGGAGATGTTGAAGAAGATGGGCATGTTCATTTTGAGGAAAAGGCACTTAAGAGGGGACATGATAGCAGTCTTCAGATACTTGAAGGGCTGCCATAAAGAAAAGGAAAGACACCTTTTTTGTCATGAAGTTGCAAAGTAAGTTTAGATTGGATATCTGGAAACAGTTCTTCACTGTTAGAACAGTGAGGAAGTGGAATAGATGTCTAGGGAAGTTGTGGACTCTGCATCACTGTAAGAAGAGGTTAAAGAGCCACTGATTGTGGATGATCTACAGGTTTAAGAAAAGGTGGATGAGGTTTAAGAAAAGCTATGTCTGTGTTCTACTGTGGATATTTCCCATGCTTCTGGGTTTTACTGGTTGTTGTCTCCCTTCCCCTCTCCCTCTTTCTGCTACATTTGTCAAGAGTGGTTTTAAGCCTTCCTTAGGTGCTGGCTACAGCCAAGGCTGGGGACTTTGACTGGTATGTGCCAATGCTCCTGCTGGGACCAAAGTCAGAGGTTCCTGGCTAGAGGGTCATGCTCCTCCACTCGGGGCCAGACGGATCACCATTTTAGTGTTAGGAAGGGATTTTACCCTATGGTCAGATTGGTATGGACTGAGGGTTTTTGCCTTCTGTAGTAGGGGGCATGGCCCTCTTCCTGGGATGTTTTGAGAATGTGTTGACAACATTTCATATAAGCAGGATGTTGGCTGCTGTGGTTCCCCTGCTTTACCTGTTGCAGGTTAGGGTGTTTATGTCTGTGTTGTGTCAGGGTTGAGGATAGGCTTCGGTAGAGTTTAGATTATGGATATAGGATGGTTTGGATAGGGATGATCTTGCTTTAGGAAAAGGTTGGACTCTATGACCACTGGAGGTGCCTTCCAACCCTACTTCTCTAGTTACTGTACTTTTAATTTAATGTTTGCATAATGAAGTACTAACTTATGCTACTGTGCTTCTTGCAGTAGGTTGTGCTACTGTGGAGTAGTCCCAAAACATGGGTGGGTTTGTGATGTTTATTGTGCAGTAGCGTATTAGCATGGTTTTTGTCTGGCACGTTACTGTGCAGTTATTAGGATACTGCTCATTAATGTGCATCTCGTATAGACGCATCCAGTATAATGTGCAGTACGGCTGTCATACTCACAGAAGTTTGTTGTATGAGTGTGGTATGGCACTCACATACTCACCTCCAGTCACTACTGGAAAGAAAAGCTATGACATTACACACATTTGAGGCAATAAAAGGAAGTTGTTTTTTGTCACAAGTATCTTACATTTTCAGACTCGATGGCCTCTCAGTCATATTATCTGTTGACAGTAAAATGGTTTTTCTAGGTAAGGGTTTGGTTGTTTATTTTTGTGGAAGTGGTGATTGAAATATTGTGAAGCATCACCAGGTCAAAACCACAGAATTTGTCATTTTGAGGAAGCTGGTTAATGTATGTGAAATGTGTAAGCATATTGGGATTTTGGAACCAGGAAGACAATTACCTGAAAATCTTCTGGATTGCTAGCCTGTTATCAAATATATCATTAGTAAGCCACAGACAGACATTTGGGCTAAATCATATTTCACCTTCACATGCCACTAGCAAATGCATAGCAACAAATTGGTAATTTTTGGCAGTGTAACAAGGCCTGTGCCCAGTGGTGTGGTAGCACTCTCTGGTGGACACAGGGTTCCTGCTCACTCTTATCTCTTGGGGTGCCCTACCCTGTTGCTCACCTGCCACACCTTGATGTTCAAAAAAGGATTGGGAGTCTGCTTTAGGGGCTCAGAGTGAATCCAGTCATCCTCCAGATGATGGGTTTATATGACCTGGCGTGCTGCCACTTTTGGGTCAGGTGACTCCCTAATCTGGTCATGATCCATCAGGCCTGCCCTGTGCTGCCAGGCTGCACTGTTCTGCAGCATCTGTATGGGGGCTGCCTGCACATACCTGTGCTGGGATGGGGGCAGCAAGGGCTAGGTCATGGGTGTGTGCTGTGCCTCCCTCCTGGGTCGGGCTGGTCGCAAAACACTGTGCAGGGAGTGCTTCGTGGCTCTGACCTGGCCTTGGCCCTGGCCCACCCATCCTTTTCCAAGGTCCCTGCCCGCCCTCTCCATCTGTGGTCCCAGTGGTGGGTACAGGGTGGACTGGCCGGGGTGCCCAGGCAGCAGGGCCAGGGCCAGCAGCAGCGGTGACACTAGGAGTGGCAGCTGGAAGGAGCTGCTGCTGCTGGGCTGCTAAGAAGCAGAGTCTGGCCATTGTACCACCACAGCCCCAGTGTGTACCCAGGGGCAGCAGGACCACCTGCATGTGTCACAGCCCAGGCTGCGCCCTGCACCTGTGCTGGGCAGGGCCAAGGGACCTGTTGCAGGCCAGAGAAAAATCCCTTGGTGAGCCGGTTCCAGCCCATGGGCCATATTTTGCCCACCCCAATGTAGTCGCTCTCTAACTTGTAGACTAGTGGTTAGGGCACTTGGAGTAGGCATTTCTCAGAGTAGTCTCCAACTCTCCACTTGAAACTGGTCCACTGAATCTTAAAATTTACTGGGATAGTTTCTGCCCCACTGGGGAAAGGTCCAGGGACTACATTTTGGGACTTACCCTTACCTGCATGTCTGAGCAGTTCTGTTTCACCCAGGAGAGCATGCTCAGTAAGGATGCGCAGCTTGAATTAACTACACGGAATCCAAAATGTACACGACGACCATTGTACAGCTATGTAGGTACAGCTTTAAGCATGTGAAGGTAAAATTGACTTATAGAAAACGCTATTGGTAACTGGAATTTTATAACAGGTTTCATTGGAGATCTCCAAGTATTTAAGAAGTGTATGGGATTACTACAAACTATATTTGTTAAGGTTTCTTCCACCATTCCTGAAACGTATCCGCTACAAGGGCTTCATTTAAACAACAAAGCCATGAGTTAGTCACTGCCAGGAGAACAATCACTCCATCAGAAAAATGGAATATTGAACAGTACTGTATTTATAAACAGTTTCCAGTTAACTATAAGTAACATTTCACAGAATCATAGAGAAGTAAAGTTGGAAGGGATTTTAGGAAGTTATGTAATCCAACCTTCTGCTCAAGGCAGAATCATTCCTACCCAAACTATGTCATACAAATGCTTGTCTGATCTACTTCTAAAACTACACAACCAACCCTGTCACACAGGTACAAGGAATGTTGCTCCAAAACAGCAAGAACACCCTAACCTACAGGTAAAGCAGGGGGACAAGGGCACTGTCAAATGTCCCACTACTGCAAGTGTTGTTTTCCTTCTGTGGGAAATGTAAGGCCCCTGCTTAACACCTCGGGACAGCTGGTAACGAACACTCAGGAAAAAACTGAACTCATGAATGCTCACTTTGCTTTGGTATTTCAGGGGACCAAGGGGAAAGACAAGTAAGATAAGGATCACAGGTGGCATGGTGGGAATGATAGCCTTCCCACTGTGGATGCTGAGCTGGTACAAAACCAACTAGAAAAGCTAGACATAAGTCAGCAAGATCAGATGGACTTCACCTGAGAGTGCTGAAGGATCTGGCTGAGGTCACTACAGAACCCCTTGCAAAACTGTTTCAGAAATCGTGGCACACAGGGGCGATCCCTGAGGATTGGAAGAGGGCCACCCTTGTGCCCAGCTTCAAGAAGGGGAAGAGGAAGGACCCAGGCAACTATAGGCCAGTCAGCCTAACCTACATCCCAGGGAAAGTCCTGGAAGAACCCATTAAAGAAGCTATGCAATACGCTCATTGAGGGTAAGATTCTGAATGACAGCCAGCATGGCTTTCTTGCAGGCAGGTCTTGTCTTACCAATCTCATCTCCTTCTACGAACAGGTCTCTCAGCACCTGGAGATGGGAGACGTGGTAGATGTATACCTAGACTTCTAAAAGGTTTTTGATCTAGTATCCCATGATATCCTTGTGGAAAAAAATTGGAAGATTGTGGGCTTAACTGCTCAACAGTTCAGTGGGTAGAAAACTGGCTGAACTGTAGGATCCAGATAGTTCTCATGAATGGATCTGTCACCCTGGGGAGAAGAGGCTAGTGGTGTCCCTTGGGGTCCATGCTTGAATCGGTGCTTTTCAACATCTTTATCAGTGATTTAGATGTGGGGGTGAAAAGCTCACTGGCCAAGTTTGCGTATTTTGGGGGCCGAGGGGGGATCAAGGACCGGGAATCTTCGGGAACGCTAGCTGGGGTTGCAGCTGCGATCCCGTGGCGGGCAGATGGGTACTCTCTATCACCGGAGTGGAATTAGACACAGATGAGACACGTATCAATTGGAAAAAACAGAGATGGCTTTACTTACACTGTAGAGTCATATACAGCACAGGCAATTGTGGTTGCAACAATTCTAATCTCTAGTCGCTAATCGAGGAGCTCTTGTAGACCGGGTAGCTCGGGTCTAACTCGGGCATGCAACACGGAGGATATGTCGCAAGGCTTCGCCGACGGGGAGGCATTGGCAGGTGATCAAACTGCCGGAGTTCCACTCCAGGGGGAATCGCGGAGTTCTCCAACTAGGGCGGAAACGCCCCTAACCTTTTATACGGCTAGCAAGCCAATTGCCAGCCGCCATGTGGGAATAATTTAACATCGGCCAATCATATTATGCAAATCTGCATTTCCTCGGCGGGAACTCTATCCATGCCGGAACTCTTCACCATGCCGAGACTTCCCCTGCCTTACCGTGCCTTGTGCTAGAAAGTTCCGCTGCGTCGAGGCACTGATCCAAATCAGCTCTGACACGTATGACACCAAGTTATGGGGGAGCATAGTCATGCCAGAAGATAGGTTGCAGATACAGGCAGACCTGGACAGGCTGGAGAGTTGGGCGAACCAGAACCAGATGAAGCTCAACACTCAGAAGTGCAAGGTGCTCCATCTGGGGGCAAACAATCCCCAACATACCTACAGGCCCGATGGCAATAATTTGACTTTTACCACAGCTGAAGGGGACCTAGGGGTAGTGATCAACCATTGCATGAACATGACCTGACAGTGCGATGCTGTGGCTAGCAGGGCAAACAACACACTGGCATGCATTAACCGTTGCATCTCATGCAAAACTACCAATCTATGAATCTATGTGCCAGGATTGTGGCTCCAGGTCCCTGTATCACCCCCACCTGGCCCCATGCACCAGCACTGGGGCTTTGGAACCCTGTGCCACCTCTGCCTGGTTCCACACATTGGGATCAGGGCCCCAGGACCTTGTGTCGCTCCACATGACCCACACACCGGTATTGGGCCCCACACTGTCATGTGGGCCCTATCTAAGCATGCAGGGCCACAGATCTGGCCCGTGGGCTGAGTGCTCCTGATCTAGCTTAACTCAGAGTTAAAGAAATGGACAAGAATATTAAGGCTGAAGTTTCATTTCGTAAGGAGACTAGAGAATCGGAAGTTTCATATTACAGTGAATAGTTGAGAATTACAAGAACCAATCTACAAAACATATTTCTATTCTTTTCCAAAGAGCTAAAGGATAAATTGAGTAGAGGCTTTGGATGGTAGGAATTTAGGTATTTCACAATCTCAATAACTAATTCCTTACCTGCTGGGTTAGAAGAAATCAAAAACCACATTCTCTGTTGAAATGTATGAAATCTAAAAAAAACCTGAGTATGATTGAACATCTGTTTCTTTGGTTTTTTGTTTGAATTGTTTTCGTTTTACTATCGGAGATGGCAATAGAGAGTTTATAACTTATTTTATTCTGTGTGTGTAATAAGTTGGGGTCCCAGGGTGGCTGTGATGCCCTGTGGTGGCTATGCAACTGTGCCCTTCTCTGCCCCTATGGCAGGGGTTGTCAACCGGGGGTACACATACCCCTGGGGGTACTTTGAAAGGTTCCAGGAGGTACATGGGGGTGGGAGGGGACCTAGTGCTGCCACCCTGTGCCTCTGCCTCACAGGAGCAGGGCTGGGGCGGGGCAAGAGCAGGGCTGCACAGACGCTGTGCTTCCGCTGCTTGGCAGCCCCTCCTTCCCCCGCTCGGTGTCCAGCCGCTTGCCACCCTCCCAGCCCTGCCCCCCCCAGGGGGGGTACATTTACTAAAAAAGGGAGGTGCTGGGGGTACACTTATTAAAAAAGCTTATCCTCCTGTCTCATCTGCCATGCCTTGATGTAATTATAATATATAGGGAGGCTGCCCACAGGCCTTTGCTAGGCCTCAGTCCCACTAGGGTTCCCAGCACCCTACTAGTGTAGTCAACTGTGCTCAACAGGGTGTTGCACTTAGACACCAAATTTTTAACCTACTGCTTTATGAATTGACACAACACTCAGTCGATGAATAGCAGAAAGGCTTGCTTTAATAACTACCAACAAGTTACAAAACTAAATGGCAGAAAAAGACTCTTTCCCAATATAAAATGAGCTATCAGTTCTTAGTATTATCTTAGCTGCACAGAGATCTTTACCCAATGCAGGCAGGAAGCAGTTCTTGTACAGCCTCACAGTGTGGATCCTTCACTTTTGACTGGGTGGTACAGGATGGCTTCTTGGGTCTTTCCTGGACTGCACACATCTTGTTGACAGTTCTGTCTTGTTTTTTGTACTGTTTTAGTTGTATAGCTTCAAAGCATTCCTTCTTGAGAGTTGGTTAATCGAAGTCCAAAAAAAGCAGGCAAGGCTAGAATTAACATATTACAATTGTATCCTGTTTGTTAAGTTTGCAAGCTTTTGATCAGTTTGGAATCAAATAGGATGGGTTTTGATTGAATGAGATACCTTTAGGAAGTTGATCACAGAATACTATTTTTCAGTAGTTTATTTTAATGTTGGAGCCTAATATATAAGTGCATCAAATGGCTCATGCAGATAGTGAAGATCAGAGACCGTTGGATACAATAGGTGCGAGTTTCAGGAGAATACACACTGGTTTAGCACAATAAGCATTTAGAGACTGACCACCTATTCTGCAAATGCAAGGTGAGGATAAAAGGCCACTGGGGACAATAAGGGTGAGTTAGTTTTGGGTTAAATAAAGTTAGTAGACTGACTTATGCATAAAACTTTAGACAGAATTTAGATGTTTGCTTTGGGAAATAGATCTTAATCAAAGGGGAACATGTTAACCAGGATATATTTAGTCATGTTTTCAATGCACCTTGGCTTATTCTTGTTTCTTACAGGCTTTCCTTTTAAGTGGATATTTTAGTTCGTTTGTTTTCTTTAGTGAAACTTAGTTTAATTGATATGTAATTGTAGTTTGTAGGTTTCTCTTTCTGACTTGCTCTGAGTCTTGTTACATATATGTAGTGAGTGTGTTAGGTCTGTGCCAATACTTTTAACCATCACTTCTCAGGTGTGGTAGCAGGTTGAGGATTGTTATGACTATTATTATCTTACGGCATGGATCTGGTATTGGGTACCACAAGCACTCTACTCTTGCACCTAATGGGTTGCAATCCATTAGTGGAGTTTGATTTTCTTGTGGCAGTCTTGTTACCTCAACCCAGTCTTGCTGCAGCCACTGTCTTGTATTTTTGTGCAACAGACGCTGTCTAAGCTTTCATAGTTTTCATATGCAACACAAGGCACCCAAAGCCTTAAGGGCTAATTGCGTGCTTCCAAGTCCTCCCCTTTACCATTCCCCATACCTCACAGGTCTTGTAGAAACATTGTTCCTTCTGTGGAGCTTTGGTCTCCTCAACCTTTGCCCCTTTAATCTAGCTAGGCCTTCTAGCCTGGGCCTACTGGATTGGACTTAGCTTTGAGGCTCTGGCTCTCTTTGTCCCTTCTGTCACCGGACCCCTGGTCCCTGTCTGCAAGGCCCCAGACCCCTGTGCAGTTGCACGCTCTCTGGCACTTGGCCCCTGTGCAACTGTGTTTGAGCCTGCCCCCAGCAGGGCTCAAGGCAGTCAAATGCCCTCTGGGCATTAATGAGGCCTCTGTGCCTCCCCTTCCAGCCTCATCCCAAACCACCAGTAGAAAGTGTAATGTAAATCATAAGCCCCAGGGTTGTAACATAAACAAGGAAAACAGCCCTCTGCCCCTTTAAGAGGGGAAACATTTATCCCAAGAAAAGCATGCCTCCTAGCCAGGATACCTGGCAGGTTCTCTGAGCCTCCCTGTTCCTGTAGGCAGCGAAACAGCCCTGCATCAGTGGCGGATTTACAGACAGTGGGGCCCTTTTGATCTAAACAGGATGCAGGGCCCCGCCTCCCGCCCCACAGCACGTCCACGGGGGAATGGGCGGTGGCTGTAATTTCTGCTGAAGAAGCCCACAACCCGCTGGGCAGGAGGGAAGGCCACAAACCAAATGTGGGAGGCTCCCTGGCTGGGGACTGGGGGCCATCCCCCCCGTAATTGCAGGTCCCGTGCTACCGCACACTTTGTTTCACAGTAAATCCGCCACTAGCCAGCATCCTTGGGTGGATCTCCTGGGCAGAGACTCCCCTGCCAGCCCCAGCCTTGGGTTTATATGCTCCCAGGTCCCTTCCTACATCCAGTCAGGGGCTGGGTGCTAAGTGCCTCATTAGCCCTGTTGCCCTGGGAAACAGCAGCTGCTGACCCTTCCTAGCCTGCAGAGCTCCCTGGCTGGGCTGCTTTTCCTCTTGAAGTAACAGAGAGCCCAGGGCTCTCTGTTACAACGTGAAATACAATAAACTCAGAAATTGAATGCATAAAGAAAGCTACTGAAAGCTTTGCTTGAGTCTGCTAGGCGTCCACTGTTGCACAACATTAAGTAAAAGTTGTTCAAAAAATCAAAGGATTTTCCTTATACAGCTCAGTTTACAATGATGCCTGATCTGTGTAAAACAAGGAGTACAGTTGGCAATTCTGAATGGAGTTCACTTGATGAAGGAATTGTGAGGCCAAGAATAAATAGGGCCAAAAGGGCTGAGAGAGCTGCCATACAGATTTATTTTGAACATACTTCCTCTTTTCCAGCTGTGCTGTGGAAGGATACTTCAAGGCTATAGAGGGCAGAACAAATTTGGTCTTGGAGGCATTTATGCATCCCACTGCCCAAAATCTGGGGGTCTTGTCCTGAGAGAGAAATCCAGTTTGATTATATTTTCATATTCAATATCCCTTTACCATTAATGAGGAGATATAGGCTCCACTGAAGAGTTGGACTGAATTTAAGCATCTAGATGCTCTGTACAGAGAATGGGGAGAGGGATGTGCCTTCAAAGAGTGATCCAGAAAGTCTGGAGATGCCTATAGTCAGTTGGTAAAAAAAATAAGGCACAAGAGTGTGCCTGAACTCCTGCCCCTCTCCAGAACAGAAGTTCTTGACTCATTCTGAACTTTAAACACCTCCATTCACTTGCTTGGTCCTGCTTTTGTGGCTGTCTTGTGGAGCAGAGCCAAAATGGATTGCTCTTTGGAACTTAGGCACTCAAATTCTGTGCGAGTCCCATTTAGGCGCCATTCAGACTAAATTAGATCTGGCCCTTGTGTCTTAAAAAGGAGGGTAGGGAAAAGTCCCTTTTCTTTCACTTAGAAATGAGAAAGCTAATCTCTTTGGCCTTCCTTTATACTGATTTTTGTTCATTATTCACATTTGGCAAAATTTGGATGGGTTTGCAGAGTAGAATTCTATTACCTTTTATGCACTTAAATGGCAGTTTTTCAGTCGCATACATGGCATTTTCGGCACTTAGATGCTGTTACCCTTGCATTGTGGACATGAAAGCATACATATGTATGCTGCGCATGAGGCAGTAGGCTACTGAGGCAGGTGTATGTATGCATGCCTAATATATGTGCACAAGTCACAAAATTGTAGCCAGTAAAAAAACCCCACGACTAGCTGCTAGAGATGATGGAGGAAGGCATTTCTATGCTTCAGCCCAAGTAGCTGAGTGGTTAGACCACTTGCCCAGGAAGTAAAAAACCTGGGTTAAAGTTCCCCCTTTACCCAGAGGGGGTTTAATCTTTTCAATGTAGCATATTTCCTAGTATAGCACATCAACCACAGGTTAGGCCAACGATTCTCAACCAGGATTCCCTGAAATCCCAGAAGAGATGCTGCACTACCTCGCCTGTGTAAGATAAATGCTCTACTTCCCCGTCGGGCAGCCTACACCAACACCTCTGGCTGGCTACACCAACACTGACACTATTTCTTCTGCCTTCCCTCACCCTTCCCTGTCCCCAGGCACCCTCTTGTCCCAGCAGTGCACTGTGCTGCAAACTGGCAGGCAGATGCACAGACAAAGCTGCACTTTGCAGCCTGGCTTGTCCCTTCCACTTCTCCTACACTCCTGAGACTGGTGGGAGAGGCCATGAGTGGTTACCACCATGCCAAACTCCCGTAGGAGCAGCTCTGTGGGAGACGAACCAGAGGTGGGGAGTAGGCAGGCAGTAGATAGAGCAGGGCACAGCCATGTGAGGTCCTGTCTCTGCCACCTTTAAGTGGGTTCAGCTAGATCAGTGCTTCTTAACTTCTTAAGCCTCAAGGTCCCCCTCCATATTTTTTCTGAATTCAGATCCACCTCAGTGATTTTCAGTTGGGGTGCTGCAAAATTGAGAGAAATTATTGAGGTGGTCCTTGAAGCAGAAATGGTTGATAATCACTAAGTTAGGTGTTCTTTAAGTCCCTCCTCAGCACTCATTTTAAAGTTGGTCTCGAACAGCCAAGAGAAGAAGATATGTGAGGCCAGGAGGAAAAGAACAAGCTGGACTGTATGTGGCTCAGTGAGTGAGCTGCTGCCATTCTGAATAGGCAAAATCCCTGAATCTTCTAGCCTGAACCCTTCTTACCAATAAGGTGGAAACTTTCCCACTGCTCTTTGGCTGCATCTACATGAGATGCTGACTGTGCAGTCATAACCCAAGTTACTACACAGTAGCACCAACGAACAGCTTTTTTGTGACGCTGACTGCAGTAGCCCTAGACTACTATGCAGTATCATCGCATCACAGTTTCTGCCACGTGACACTACTGCACAGTAGTCTTGGGCTACTGAGCAGTCAGTGTCTCTTGTAGATGCAGCCCCTGTCTGTTTTATCCAATGCAGGGTGTAGTGGTTCAGCTTCAAAAGGCATGTTGGAGGAGGGACTGGGTAATACATAACTTGTGGTATGGTGGTTAGTGCACTGTACTGGGTAGTTGGAGGGGACATAGATTCAAACTCCTCTGGGTGATACAGCCCTAGAACCCTGGTTTCATGGGTAAGTGTCCCAACAACTCAACTATTGGGGCTGAGACATACAAGTGCCTTCCCTGCTTTTTCTGTGACGTACAGAGACCATAAGTGGAATATGAGCCAAGAGTGTGCTCTTGTTGGGGGTTTGGTTTTTTTGGTTTGGTTTGGTTTTTTGTTGTTTTTTTTTTCCAGCATATTGAGTTGTGTTAACAGGAGTGTCACTTGCAACTCAAGGAAAGTAATTCTTCCTAGAGGTGCACCAATACATCGGTCCCATATCATATCGGCACTGGTTTGAGGAAAATTGAGAGTACTGGCAATTGGCTTTTTGTGTCTGATGTGGCTGATAAATGCTGCATGCATGTGCGCAGCCACAGTGCAGCATGCAGGCGGCCAGGAGCATAGCCTGGCAGCATAGAGAGCAGCAGAGTCCAACTGATAAGCCTGTTGTGGGGGAAGGGGCGAAGGGAAGGGGCGTGGGGCAGATTAGGGCCCCTCTGGTGAGGGAGGGATTGGGGCCGGGGCGGGGGCTGGGGCTGGAGCAGGCGCTGTCCAGCCAGGGTGGGGCACAGGACAGAGCTGTGGCTGATCCAGGGTGCATGGGGAGGAGGCATCTCCCACTGCTGTGTGCACCATGGGAGTGCTGTGCTCAGGGCAGGCAGTAGCAGTGCTGGGTGAGGGTTTTGGCGGGGGGGGGGGGGGGGGGGGC
This sequence comes from Alligator mississippiensis, assembly GCF_030867095.1. Taxonomy (NCBI): domain Eukaryota; kingdom Metazoa; phylum Chordata; order Crocodylia; family Alligatoridae; genus Alligator; species Alligator mississippiensis. Next base: position 27,332,600 of record NC_081833.1, read on the forward strand.
TGCAGCCACCCCAAAATTCACCGTAGCCCCTGCTCCTAGTGCAGCCCATCATTCCCCCTGCCCCTGGAAGAAGCCGACGCATCCCCTAGCCCACAGTGGCAGCCCATCCTACCCCATGTGCAGATCCAGGGACATGCACCCCGTCCCCATGCTCTCCTGGGCTGCGTGCAGTGGCGGGAGCTTCCCCCCTCCCCCCCCGGTACCCTCCCAAGGAGCTGCGGCTCCATCCTGTGCCCTGCCCCAGCTGGGAAGCACCTGCCCCAGCACCAGCCCCACTCCTTCCTTCACTGCGGGAGCCTTGATATCATCCCAGTCAAATATCTATCCAGCCTCTTCTTGAAGACCCCCAAGGTAGGAGAGAGTACCACCTCACTTGGGAGCCTATTCCAGAGCCTGGCAGCCCTAACTGTAAAGTAATGTCTCCTGATGTCCAACCTGAACCTTCTCCCTGACAATTTGTGGCCATTATTCCTAGTAACCTCAGGTGGTGCCCAGGGGAACAGAGCCTCCCCCAATTCTTGCTGGTCCCCCTGTGGTGAGTTTGTAAATGGCCACCAGATCTCCTCTCAGCCTTCTCTTGTGGAGGCTGAATAGGTTTAGGCCCTTTAGCCTCTCCTCGTAGGGCCTGCCCCGCTGCCCCTTGACCATGCAAATAGCCGTCCTCTGGACCCTCTCAATGCTAGCCTTCTGGTTGGGTTTTTGCTTGCTGACATGTTGGCTTAGTTTAGTCTCAAGGAATGGGGAAATTACTTCACAAGAGGGAGGGGTGCTGAGTAGTGGCCGAAGATGGAGCTCTAGAAGCTTATTTGGGAGTTCTTTTGAGTGTTGAGGTTCTGAGTTAGGGAGAAATAATCCTACTCCTGCCTTGTTGAAATGTGAGGCAGAACGATTTCAGCAGGCTAAGTGTGGGAAGACTACCTATTGGATGCTGGTGGTAAAAGTGACTGGGACTGGGCAATGTCAGTCTCATCAGAGCTCTCTTGTTCCTTGGTGCCAAAGAGAACTATGTGACTATTCTGAGTGGGATATTCTGGGGTTGTGGTTGAATAGGCTGATATGTGAAAGTGAGTTGTCCAGCACAAAAAAGTAGTGTTGTGTCTTTGCATCTAATTTGCATCTACACCCCATGCCCTCAGAAGTCAAAGTCAGAAAGGAGTCCAGAGCAGCCACCGCCTGTAGAGAGGACACAGACAGATGAACCCTGTATCAGTATATTTTAAGATGAAACAGTTTTAGCCCTGATCCATCCCAGGCTAAATTTTTAACAGACTAGTTGGGAGTTATACCATTTTAAGGTGTGTATCATTTGTCTGTGTTTCTTTTTTTAAACCCACTTAAAAACACTTACTTGGTATACATGTTTCATCTGTCCACACCCTTAATAACACTTAGTTTATCTAATATGTTTGGATATGGGCTGCTCTTTACTCAACAATATTGTGTTTCCTGTATGTCTGTGTAAGTATGATAATTTTTTTAGATCTTTTTATTGATTCTTTGTTTTGTGGAGAGGCAATTGCCAAGGGCCATTTTAGACATAGTGTGCTGGCTTGATAAAGGTTTTTTAAAATGGGGCTACAAAAGGTATGTGGCTTTTCTGTTGCGTATTGCCTTTTTTCTGTTTTTAACTAGGATAAGTAGTATCTTTCTTTTCCTGTTTTGCAAAATGGAAACCTTGCCTTGTGTTTCTCATTTATTTCTTCTCTTTGTCTTTGATGCCCAGGGGAGCATGTAACATCAAGGTTTAAAAATGAAGTTGAACGCATGGGTTTTGATATGAACAATGCCTGGAGGATCTCCAACATCAATGAAAAGTATAAGTAAGTTCTGTAGGTCCTTGTAGACTGCTGATTCATAACTAAATGTCCTGTCTAAACACCAGTCTTTATGTTGTAGATCACTAGAATTTATTCAAATGGAGTTCTATAATTAAAACTAATATGTAAGGAGGGAATCATGGGATATTGACCTTTTTCTGCTTTAGGCCTGAAACTGATTTCAAAGTATTTAAAAAAAAAAAAAATTATTATGTGCTTGATTTTTTTTTATTTTTTTTTTAACATTAGAAATATCAGATTTTCATTTTGTGTTTTTACTGAAAGAGTTCTTGGAGGACAGGTGAATTAAGACTTAAAACAGTACAAGTGGAGCCTGACCAAGTAAAAAAGGGATCGGTTCTTGTTCATACTGTTTAAAACTTTTTTGCTCTCTATTAGTACCTGTTTTCCTCAAACTCTTGGGCTAGGGGCAGAAGTTACATACAAACTGGTTTAAGTGATCAGAAACTGGTTTAAACTGTAACAGAACAGAAGTTCAGTGCACATAAACCACTTTCAAAATTGCCAAAACTGGTTTAAGATAAACCTGGTTGGATGTAGTATCAGACTTAACTGATTTAGGTCAAACCAGTTTATGGACCTTCTGTTCCAGTTCCCTTCCTAGTTCAAGTTAACTCAGTCCCCCAGCATCCCAGGATGCTTTGCAGCCCTGGGCTATGCTGCTTGCTCCAGTGGAGCAGGGACTGCCTCGCCCCTCTGCTCCTTAATTTGCTTCTTGCTTGTGTCCATCAGCCCGTAGGGACTGGGGAGCAGGAGAACAGACCCCCAGGCCCTCCTAACCAGGGTCTACACAGCATGTGGGGGGAAGGAAAGCCCCTGTGGTGGGGGCTTTTCAGACCCTGGCAGCCCTCTCCTTTCCCCCTCCCCCTTCCCAGCTGCTGATTTTTTGCTTCAGCGGCTGCCACAGGAGAGAGGAAGAAGGAGTCCTCCAGGCCAGGTGCCTACCCATGCAGCCCTGCATGGGGGAACCAGGTCACCCATGCTTTGGGGGGCTTCCCCCCACCACAGCCCAGTGCAGCCCCAGGGAGCTGAGGGGAATTATTTTTCCAAATGGCATTGCTGCTTGCCTTAGCCCCTGTGGGTCTCAGGCAGCTTCAGGGAGTGGCGGGAAATTCTCCTGTTCCTCCACAGCTGGTTTAGCATTAGCTGCTGTGAGTCTGAGGCAAAACGAATGCATGGAACCAGAGGAATTTCCTTCCGCTCCCTGGACTATCCCTGAGACTTTCAGGGGCTAAGGCAAGGGGTTGATGTTGGGGAGGAGAAGAATTCCCCTTAGCTCCCTGGGGCTGCCATGGCCTGGAGGACCCTGGGCTGTGGTGGGAGGAAGCCCCCCAAGGTGGAGGCTCCCTGGTCCCATGCTGGGCTACATGGATAGGCACCTGGCCTGGGGGACTCCTTCCTCCTGTGGCAGCTGGTGAAGCAATCAGCAGCTGGAAAGGGGGAATTTCCCTCAGCTCCCCAGGGCTGCCTGGGTTGGGAGGCTCCACCCCCTAGGTGGGCTAGCACCTGGACAGGGAGCTTCTTAAGCTCCTGTGTGGGGACAGCAGTGGTTTGGGGACACTTGGCTGGGCTGGCAATGGCCAGCAGGCTGGGAGATGCATTCTAGTGGCCCCTGTCTTCTGGCCTGGGTCAATGCAGGCTTCCCCCTGCCTTTTCCAATTGAAAACTGAACATTAGCTCAGGTGGTTATCAGTTCAATCTATGCTGCTTAGAAAAAGCTGCCTAGATTGAATCGATTCAGCCTCAGGCTTTTTGACTGTGTACTTAGCCCCAGGGGTCAGGCCAGGGGTCCTGGAGCCAGCATCAGGAAGCTGAAGAGCTGCCCGGGCCACGTGGCTGGAGAAGCTGCCAGCCATGTGGCTCAGCACCCTGCTGATGTGGCTGACTGGGCACAGACTGCACCTGATTTCATAGACATTAGGGCTGGAAGGGACCTCGGAAGATCGAGTCCAGCCCCCTGCCCAAAGGGCAGGAAGTCAGCTGGGGTCATAGGATCCCAGCAAGATAAGCATCCAGTTTGCTCTTGAAGGTGTTCAATGTAGGCGCTTGAACCACAAGTCTTCTGATGTTAAGCTGATGTTACCTTCTACACGTGCGTTGAGGCACATTAGTTTAAAGCACCATTTGCTAGGACCTGTATCTGTCAGTACTATCAAATGGTACTTTAAATTAATCTAATGTGCAGTAATTGCTGCTTATTTGTAGACAGTGACACTTTACTGCACGGTAGGTTAGTCTAATGCTCAGTAAAGCGCATGTGTAGATGAGCCCAGTAATACCTGAGTTCTGCCTAAGTCCCTTGAAGGAACCAGATCTGTTGTGTGTGCACTCAGAATATGCCAGACAACCACATCAGCGAGTTCAGTACAAGGCAAAGTAGCCATCATTACTTCTACTGGAAACCATTGGAGGAAATGTTGCCTCCCACCTTTTTATTTAATAGATTTATAGTAGCTAGGGTCAGAAGGGACCTGAACAGATCATCTAGCCTGACCCCCTGCCACAAGCAGGAATGAATGCTGGGTTCACAAGACCCCAGACAGGTGATCGTCCAACCTCCTCTTGAATATGCCCAAGGTAGGGGCAAGGACCACTTCCCTGGGAAGTTGGTTCCAGATTTTGGCCACACTAACTGTAAAATACTGCCTTCTGATCTCTAACCTAAACCTGTTCTCCATCAGCTTATTACCATTGTTCCTTGTCACCCCAGGTGGTGCTGGGGAGAAAAGGGCTCTGCCTATTTGCTGTTGATCTCCCCTGATGAGCTTGTAGGCAGCCACCAGGTCCCCCCTCAGCCTCCTCTTGCTGAGGCTGCACAGGTTCAGGTCCTTCAGTCTCTCCTCATAGGGCCTGTCCTTTTGCCCTCTCTCTAAGCATGTGGCCCTCCTCTGAACCCTCTCCAGGCTGGCCACATCCCTTTTGAAGTGCGGCGCCCAGTACTGGACGCAGTACTCCAACTGCGGCCTGACCAAAGTCGCATAGAGGGGGAATATCACTTCTCTGGACCAGCTTGAGATGCACCTTTGGATGCATGACAAGGTATGGCATTCATGGCTCATGTTCATCTTGGAGTCAATAATGACTCCAAGATCCCTTTCTGTCTGTGCTTTCAAGAAGGGAACTCCCCAGCCTGTATGTATGCTGTGGATTCCCTCTCCCAAGGTGCAGCATCCTGCATTTATCTATGTTGAACCCCATCCTATTCTCATCTGCCCACTTTTGTAGTCTGTCTAAATCTAGTTGCAGCCTTTCTCCCCCTTCAAGTGTGTCCACCTCGCCCCACATCTTAGTGGTATCAGCAAATTTGGACAGTGTGTTTTCCACCCCCTCGTCCAAGTTGCTGATGAAGATGTTAAACAGTGCGGGCCTAAGGACCAAGCCCTGGGGTACCCCACTGCTCACATCTCACCAGGTTGAGTACAACCCATCCACCACTACTCTCTGGGTGCACCCCATCAGCCAATTTTTTACCCATCCAACTGTGCAGGCATCAGTGCCACAGTTGCTTAACTTATTGATGAAGATGGGGTGAGAGACAGTGTCAAAGGCCTTCTTAAAGTCTAGAAAGACTACATCCACAGCGACACCATCATCCAAGGATTTAGTTACTTGGTCATAAAAGGCAATCAGGTTGGTCTGGCAGGACTTGCCTTTGATGAACCCATGCTGATTGCCCCTGAGCATGATCTCCCCTGCAGGCCCCCCACAGATGTGTTCCTTGATGATTCTCTCCAAGATCTTCCGAAGCACCAAGGTGAGGTTTACAGGCCTATAGTTACTTGGGTCCTCCTTCCTCCCCTTCTTGAAAATTGGGACTACATTAGCCAGTTTCCAATCCCTTGGCACCTGGCCAGATGACCACGAATGCTCATACAGCCGGGCCAAGGGCTCTGCAATGACCCTTGCCAGCTCCCTCAACACCCTTGAGTGGAGGGCATCTAGAACTGCAGATTTAAAAATGTCTAGCCCTTCCAGAAGATCCCTAACTACATCTGTGCTGACTGAAGGCCTGATAGAGCTATCCCCAAGATTGTCCCTACCTCAAGAAAACAGAGGCAAAGAAACTGTTAAAAATATCATCTTTCGTGTCTGACGTAGCCCCAAGATTACCATTTGTGTCTTGCAGGGGCCCTACATTGCCTTGTGCCCTCTTCTTGCTCTCAATGTACTTGAAAAAGGACTTTTTGTTGTCCTTAATCCTGGATGCTAGCCTGAGTTCCATCTCTACCTTGGCCTTCCTAATAGCCTTCCTACACTCCCGGGCCAAGGAGGAGTACTCCTCCTTGGTGATAGCTCCTCCCTTCTACTGGTGGTACGCCCCCCTCCACTGGTTGTATGTCCCCCTGGGGCCTGGAGGTTGGAGCAGTTGCCAGGAGCAGGAGACATAGGTCCTAGGCATTCCTCAGGAGTTTCAAAACTTCATCTCCCATAAGAGAAACCTAAACATCAGGCTATAAAATAGTCTGGATTGGGGGTTAACTTAATGAGCCCTGCTGAAGTGGGGCCACTGTGAAGCCAAGCATACAAGAGCTAGGGGCCAGAAGCAGAGCAAGCAAGAGAGTGTCTGACTCCATAGTTTGAATAGGACACTAAGCTCAGAGGAAGATCTGAGTTTCAGCCTTTGCTGCCAGGATTGTTGATGCATCTTACATTAGACAGTCATTGGATGAAAACTACAAATACTGGCGTGTCGCATCTTACGCGCATTTAACTTGCGCAAATTCAACTATACACGGGGTGGGACGGGGGGCAGACCTTGGGTTTGCACGTGGCACTGCCGCTTACCTGGAGGCCCATTATGGCGGTGACGGCCACTGCCTCCAAAACCTCCCGCTGTTGCCATGGAGCCGTGCCTGGAGCTGTGTGGCCAGGCGGCAGCGGCAGCATGGTGGTGGCTGGGCAGCACGCAGCCATCCCCACCACCACCCTGCGCTGCGCCGGTGCTGCTGGCCACATGGCTCTAAGCACAGCGCTGCATGCAAACTCAAGCTCCGCCCCCCTTCCCACCCCATGTATAGTTGCATATTCTCACCTTATGTGATTTTCACCTTATTCGCTGACTTCAAAACCTAACCCCTGCGTAAGATGTGATTCTATTGCAATTCTGAGAGTTCAGGCTAGCACCCAGGTCTCCTTCCTGCCCCCCCGTCCTCACCTGAGTGTTATAGACACTGTATTGAGGGGTTGGACTATCTCTTGTTTCTCTCCTTCTTGTTCCATGACTTATGTATTCTTAACTGAACAGTGGCCCAATATCAAGAGAGGCCACCTGTGACTGCTATATCCTGATGGTTAGTACATTCTCCTAGGAAGTGGATGATGTGGATTTGAAGCCTATAGGCTAAGGATATCCTAGCATCCAGTTCTGGTTTGTTGCTGTTGCCATATAGTATAATGCAGAAGATAGACATTTACAGCAGCACCCCAACTAATTAAGCCTGACATAGTTAGGCACCTTCTCTTAAAAGATGACTCAAGGCTGTGGATCTCAGGTAGATGGCAGCTCTGAACATGCAGCCCTAAGTCAAGCACTCTTGGCACGAATACATGAACGTGTAATTAATTGAGTATGCTGGAGTATGGTAGTTTTTGTGGCTTGGGCCTCCAGAGATGCTTAACCTTTTCCATTAACTGCATAGGGAGTCCAAGAGCCTAATTACATTTCCCGAGTAACTCTCCTGGAGCCAGGTGCTTAATTGTGAGCATGCTGAAGCATGTGCTGGAGGCACTTACAAGACCAGTCTGAATTTTGCAGATGTGTCGCATCCCAAGAGATAAAAAGGCAAAATGGGGCAAATTACCAGGGTGCCACAGCTGCAGGTTGCCAGGATGATTGGCTAATGAGGTAATTGGCCAGCTGGTGACTGGATGCAGTCAGTACCAGGAGAGCATTTAAACCCAGGGCTGGGGCTAGTAGGGGCAGTCTTTCCCTGGCTGCCACCAGGGAAGGATCTCCTGCCCAGGGGAGCCCAGGACACCGGGTTGGTAGAGGCCTATATTCCTAAATGGGCAGAAGGCTGCTGCATGTTATTATTTATGTTATGTGCACCAGTGGTTTGTGGAACAGGCTGTAGGGGAGACCTCATTGGTACCCAGGAGGGCACTTGATTGCCTTGAGCCCTAAGTGAGCCACAAAGGGGCCAAGGGCCCAATGCCAGTGAGGGCGCACACACACAGAGGAGCCAGGGGAGGCTAGTGCCTTGAAGCCAAGTCCTATCCAGTGGGCCTAGAAGGGGCAGAGGCTGAGGAGGCTGAAGCCCCAACAAAGGGACATCATACTGGTAACACTCGTGAGGCATGTGGCATGGGTGATTGCAGCCTCTCGACTCGGGGCACTTGCCTGTCCCTCCAGTGGCCAGTCAACAACCGGGGTGGGGGTTCCCCCATGGCCAATCACGCCGACCTGGAAGTGCCAGCAGCGCTTCTCCTGGCGCTCCCACTCCCTGGCTGGCACTCTCGAGGTGGGCACCAGCGCTCCTGCTTGCCCCCACTGCCCATCGCCTAAGCAGGGAACACTGGCTGTCAGGGGGTTCACGTGCACCCCCTATGCATCACCACTGGCATGGGGCATGGTAAAGAGGAGGTTACTGAGCCATGCAATTAACCCATAAGGCTTTGGGTGCCCTGCTGGGCATCGTTAATTATAAAGGCCCAGCCAGGGGCCTGAGACCAGTAGAATCAAGTCCTAGCAAAGTTCTGGCGGCAGCCTTCCTATTAATCTATAATCCATCAAAGTGTGGCAGGAGAGAGCACCCTAGGTGCAGTGCAAGGCATAGTCATGGGGCTACTAGGGGGCATCATGGCCAGCATGTACACATGCGTGTGTGTATGTGTGCACACGCATGATATTTTATTGATATATTTACAACTTTAAAACAAGAAGCCTACCAGTGCTTTCAATCATTATAATACAATACATTCTAAATACCTGTATGTTTTGACATTTTGATTTTGGGTTTTTTATCATAGAAAACCAGAGCTCCCCCGCCCCCTTTGCTCAGCAGGACACGGGTCCACCTGCAGCTGTCCCCCTGGCTGCTTTGGTGCTGAGCAGCCCTGATATGCCAATGCTTTGCCTCTGTCCATGCCATTGACCCTCACTCCTAAGCCACAGCCTCTTATTCCTGACCCACAGTCCCCTACTGCCCTTCTGGCCATGCCGGTGCCCCTTGCTCCTGACCTGTAGCCCCCTGGCCCTGCTGGTGGCCCTCACTCCCAATCTGCAGCCTCCCACACCTCAGCCATGCCAAGCCCCACCCCCCAGCCCTGCCAGAGGGGGGCGCCCAGTTGCCAGGTTTACAGGCCTTGGTTTCTGCATCCTGCCCACTCCTTGCTCCCTGCCCTGTGGGTACCAGCCACAGCTGGCCAGCAGTGCCTGAGCCCCTGCTGCTGTGTGTGGGAGGCAGTGGCTGCTGTGGCTGGAGTGGAACAAGGAATGTGGAGCCCAGACCCCCTCCCCAGCCTGCAGGCAGCATGACTGGAGCAGAGCTGAGTGGAGCCTGTTGGGAGTGTTGGAATGATTCAGGCTGCCTACTGGGGTTTGGAGCTCCCTGCCCTGCTGTCCTCTCCCTGGGGGCCTCCAGTGGGTGGGACCTGGTGTGGGAGGATGGAGCAAGGTGGGGAAGCTCAGTGCTGGAGCCGCACACCAGCCACACCATCATGGCAAGGCACTGCTCTCCACGTGGGGGCAGCAAGGGCAGCGTAGAGTTGTCGTCCCGTCCCCCCCCCCACTGCTGCTGGGTAGACAGGTGGTGCTTCACCTTGGCGGTGTGGCTGGCACAGGACTCTCCAGTGGCGGTTGTAGCAGCATCAGGCCTCCCTGCCTTCCTCCACCCTTTCACGCCAGGTCCTGTGCGCTGGGCTACAGAGGTGGCTCATGCTGTGTGGTCTGTGCAAAAATTTGGGAGGGGCATATACTCCCCCAACATGTCACCAATGGGCCTGCCCAGATGGTCACCAAGCCTTGGCCCTCCAACTCCCCTCCCCCATCCCATAGACTTACCTTTATCCAGCTGCCAGGGCTACCCCCACTACACTGCCTGGCTGTATTGCTGGCCTTGTGTGTGTACCCGTATGCTCCCTCATGCCTCAAGTCGCCATCCCCCCACTCTTCCAGCCCCAATCAACCCCTTGCAGGCTGGAGCTCTGCCAGCCTGCGAGGGGAAATCCATGGTTTCCGGCTTCAAAGGGGAAAATCCATGTTTTTCCATTGAAAACAGAAAACTCAAGTCCCTGGTAATTATTAAGTCTTTGGCATTAAAAGGTGAGGAATTTCTCTTCCGTGCTTTAATATGTTGTTGGCAATTGGAATTAGATGCCATTAGGTTTTAACTTTAAATTTCCTAAGGTCCTCAACTAGTGAAATTGATGTAGCTTCAATTTCAAAGGAGCTACCCTGATTTAGAGCAACAAATTATTTGGTCCACAGTATTCTTTTGTGCCTAATAAAGAGAACTTTAATAGCAAATATAAGTACATAGACACTAGCAAAAGAGTATAGCTTTCTGAAATAAACGAGCACTCGGTCTGCTTGTGGTGCCTTTCAATTTGTATTGTCAGTGGGTTACATAACTGCTGTACATCTCTGGTGCATGTAATGCATTTAACCCTTCACTTTTACTTTCTGTGCAGGCTTTGTGGTAGCTACCCACAGGAGATTATAGTTCCTGTTTGGATCACGGATAAGGAACTGGAGAGTGTGGCAGGCTTTCGTTCCTGGAAACGTATCCCTGCTGTAGTTTACAGGTGAGACCTCCAAATAGGAACAGTCACTGTCACCAAACTGAGTTCTGGGCTTTTCAGCAAACAAAACCTTATGGTAATTGAAATAGGCAATCTTAGGTCATAATGAAATGAACTCAGATGTTAGTGTAGTAGAGCTCAAAATAATTGCTAGAAACTACAATGGAAAGTAAGGTACCTGCAACAGACTTTGTAAATAGCAAGAAATACCAGAGTGACCTGCATAGTATCTTTGCTTTCAGGGTGTGCATGATCACAGGGATTAGAATGCTGTTTGGGCATGTGAGAGTAGCCTGGTCACATTTTGTTTCCTCATTCCTCCGTTAACATTTTCAGCTCCAGGTTGTTTGTGCCTTCATCCTTTTTTGTTTGTTTGTTTTTTTACTGTTGCAGAACTCTTAGGTCAGACTGTAGCCTGTTACTCACCTAGTCACTTTTTGGATATTTTCCCTTCCTGTCAGTTTATACCTCCTTGTAATAATAGTGCACAGAGGCCCTAGTATCGGGGCAGGCAAAGTCCAGCCCACAGGCTGGATCCAGCCAGCAGTGGACTCCATTTCCCAGCAGCCCCTGCCCACCTGGTTGGAGCTAGTTTCCATGGAGACCCCAGCAGCTGCCTCCCTGTAATAGCATGGAGCCAGGGTTTCTGTGGACACTGGCCCCAGCAGTGCTGGCAGGGCATGCAGCTACTCTGCAGCTGGACTGAGATCTGGGTAGGAGCATGCAGGCAATGAATTGTGGCTGTGCCCAAGCTCCTTGCAATGGTGACAGCATGGTCCAGAGTTGGGGCAGAGCAGTAATTAGGGGCATGCAGGCAACGGATCACAGCGCTTACCCAGCTGTCACTGCAGCAAGATCCATGTCCTCCTGGCATTGCTGGGGCTGGTCTCCATGGAAACCCCAGCCCTTCCCCATCACAGTGCAGCTGCTGCTGTGGTCTCCACAGATACCAGCCCCAGCCATGTGGGAAGGTTGTGGCATGTGTAGAGGGGGAGGATTTGCCCATAGCCTTCCAGCAGCAGGAAGAGTACCCCGCAGCACTCCAAGACCAGGCTCTATGCTCCTGCTCCTGGAGCACTGGTGCTCTCTGTGCTGCCACTTCCCCTGTCTGCCACTGCTGCCCTTCTGCCGCCACTGCCCTTCTGCCGCTTCCCCGTCCTTCTTCCCCTGCTCACCACTCTGTCACCACATCTCAGCTGCAGGGCGGAGGCTGTAGGACACAACAGGAACTAGATTAGCCTGACTAGGCTGCTGGCCAGATCCACCATTTTGCCCACTCCTGGTAACAACTGGCAATTTGGGGGGTATTTGTTAATTTCAGAATACATGAGAACCATCTGGGTAGTTCACAGTGCACTTAGTTTATAGCTGGTTGCCACACACAACTGGTTGCTGCAGCTTCCACTTGAAAGAGTGTCACTTCTCTATCAGCTGGAGCTTAACAGTGATTCCATGCAGCTGTTTGCTGTGGCTGTATCTATTTCCTGATTAGTTTGCAAGCTCTCATCTTCAGAGGGAAGTGAGGAACCTAACCCTGTGAAGGATCTGTGTTTTGCTGTATGTTAACATGGTACAACTGAGACAACATTGTGAATCCTTGTAAGTTTTTTTTTTCTTGCTGATCCTCTCAGTGCTTGTCAGTTCTGTTCTTAAGCAGAATCTGAATATTATCAATTGTGAGGAAATCGAGCATGATTTACTTATACTTGTTAACAATCCCCTTAATTTCTGAAAGGACTCGTTATGACATCTTTATATTTCTATAGTAACTTCCATTTTACAGAAGGCAGGATAGATTTGTACCTTGCAGGCTAGGAACAAACATTGCATTTGTCCCTGGACAACGTGTGCATGTGTATGTTCCCAGAACAGAAATTCCTTGGAATTGGCACATACACAAATCACTTTTCTAATCAGGGTTTAGTGAGCAGCTGCATGTACTGCTGCTTTTCTGCCACTGATTCAATGATGCAATACTGGGGTTGCCACTTAGACTAGGGATGGACAAAAGATGGCCTGTGAGCCAGATTCAGCCTGCCAGGCCATTCTATCCAGCCCGCAAGGCCCCTAAAAAATTTAGAAAATAAATACTAATCTGCACCTGGCTGCATGTCAAAGATGACAGGAGCCAGGGGCAGTAGGACCCAGGGGAAGCCGCCAGCAGGATAAAGCAGCTGTAGAAGCAAGGCCCATCCAGCCCTGCCCCACCCCCTGCCCTCAGCCAGAAGCCACATGCCAAGCAGAGGCTTCTGGCCTGGGACTGTGGGGCTGTTCCTGCCTCCCTGTGCCAGAGGGAAAATCAGATAAGTGGGGGGGGAGGGCGGGGGCAGGGAGGAGGCAGGGGAGGACCACAGGTGATCACCTTAGTCTTCAGGGTCAGGCCAAGCCAGCTGCAGTCCCATCCTGCAGTCGGAAACCACATGGTGCCGGAGTGGTCAGTGTGGGGTGGAGAGGAGCTGCAGCAGCCACAAGCAGGGAAGTGTTAAAAGCGGCAGCAGGCGGGGAGGAAGGGGCAGCAAGTGGGTGCAGGCCCACTCTACCTGCTGATGCAGCTCTGCCCAGCTCCATAGAGCCCCTTTGGCCTGTGCCCCGTGCTCCTGCAGTCTGCTCTGGTCCCCACCGGTGCTGGCCCTGGCATACTGCACGGGACCCGCACTCCCAGCGGGCTGTTGCTGCGCTCCCACCCATGCACCTGCTTGCTCCCACTTGCCCTCCCCACTGCCGCAGCCGTTTGCCTGCTGCTGCCACTGCTCCCCTCCACCCCCTAGTCAGGCTAATCTAGTTCCTGTTGTGTCCTACAGTCTCCGCCCTGCAGCTGAGATGTGGTGACAGAGTGGTGAGCAGGGGAAGAAGGATGGGGAAGTGGCAGAAGGGCGGCGGCGGCAGAAGGGCAGCAGTGGCAGACAGGGGAAGTTGCAGCACAGAGCTGCACCAGTGCTCCAGGAGCAGGAGCATAGAGCCTGGTCTTGGAGGAGTGCTGCGGGGTACTCTTCCTGCTGCTGGAAGGCTGTGGGCAAATCCTCCCCCTCTACACATGCCACAACCTTCCCCAGCCACCCGTTGTCCACACACTCGCAGCCCCCAACAAACCCCATACCCACCCACACCACATATCCACACATGCTCCCTCACCCCACATACATACCCCATGCCTATCCATCCTCCACAAACTGCACACACACCCACAACCTCCCCCACACTCCACAAACCTATACCCACCCACCCACACCCCCCAACAATATATAAGACTAAGACTTCATTTTAAGCTATTTTGCAATCCCCTCTTTGTACACTACACAAACACATGTAAATTAGGACCAAAATATTTTTTTAACCAAATTAACAAATGTTGCAATAGATGTTTGATTTTTAGAATATAATTTGGTATTTTTCTGGTTCTGAGATGGCAAATCCTTGCTGAAAGGAGTACTTTTTTTTGTGGGGGGGGGGCAATGAGAGGGACTTCCAGTGGCAAAGGTGAGGGGTTAGGAGGTGGGAATTCTGATCCCAAGATGGTGACCAGAGGGTGGGGCACCTGTCAAGGGGCAGGGCTACCCTTGCGGCCCTTAACAGCTTGCCAAAACTCAGTAAGCAGCCCTCTGCCTAAAATAATTGCCTGCCTCCTTCGTAATGTCCTGGGATAAACTGTTAGTACTTCTTATCCTGTTAGTACTTATGTACCTTTTTAGGATTTATCCTGGGATAACGGACAAGGACATCTAAACCAGGGGTGCTCAACCTTTTGGTGCAATTGGCTGGATGAGTGGTGTGGGACTCATCAGCAGGCTAGATCAGACCCCATGCACTGGGGTTGGGCTACGTGCTGCTGGATGGGGCTCCGCACCTTCTCCCTCAGCCCCTCTCCACAGAATTGGACTCAATGCCACTTTCCTGGACCTCCTTCCCACCTCCCTCATCTGTGTACTACCTCCCTTGGCTCAATGCTATCCATGGCACCTACTTTAGCCCCTCCCTTGGCTCCATACTGCTAATGCTGCCACTCCGGAGCTCCATGCCATCTCACTTAGCTCTGCTTTGTGTACTTGGAGGTCTGTGCTGCCTGCATTGTCCCCCTCAGCTCCTTGTCATTCACATATCTCTGGGGCTCTGCTCCACACCTGCCTGCCTCCTTCTGTTCCATGCTGCCTCCCTCAGCTTAGTGCCACTTCCGTGGGGCTCCACAGTACCTCCCTGGGGTCCTGTGCCAACAGATCTGGGCCCTACACTTCCTCTGCTTGGTTCTGTGCTGCAAGATCAGGCCCCACACTTCCTCCAGCTGGTCCCTGCATGGCTCGATGGGATCCTGGACCACGTCTGCATGCTGATCCAGCATGCTATCCAGTGTGTGAGCCTCCCATTGGGCTGGAAATTTGTCAGCAGTGGAGCAGCAGCTGCTGTCACTGCTTCCTCACTGCTATATTTTTAGACTTTTGGTGACCCCTGCTAGCCTGATGGCGTGGCTCCACAGGCTGGATCTGGCCCACAGGCTGGAGGTTGAGCACCCTGGTCTAAATGATTATACTTTGTCCCAGGATGAAATGGTTTATGCTGGGACAAATGCAGTGGTTTTTTTGTAGGCCTAGACTAACTAAGTCATAGCTACATAAGCTTTCATAAGGAGTAGTTTACTTCACCAGATGCTGTTTTGCATTTTACATGCATTCCTTTGTACATGGATTTTCCATTTCATCTGAAAAAGGGCATCAAACAGTTTGAAATACTGGGGAATCCACCTTTTTCTTCTTACCTGCTTATCACTTTCTATTACAATAGAAGTTCTTCTTTAGAGGAGAAGGAAGTGGCTTGGAGAAACAAGCAAAGTTTTAACTGAAACCCTCTGTCCTACTTGGTGCTACATGATGATTGTACTGATAGGCTGATCTACTGCTGTGACTAACTCTGATACCAGTATTCTTTTGGTTATTAATGCCTCCTCATTCTGGGGAGTTCTGGCACTATAAAGATGATGACCAAAGAGATATTCTTATCACAGAATAAAACTTCTAAATGTTCCTGCTATTCTTTTATTTATTAGGAGTTCTCTAGGTACAATAAGATTTGGGGTGGGGGGGGAAACCCAGACCCAATCTTAATACTGTTGCTGATAAAGCCATAGTTGAAGGAGCTGTCATGGAAATTGTTGCCTTTGTATAATATTCAGCTACCAGCCCTGTGATTGCATTGCTTAAAAATGTGCAATAGTAGTTGCCTATTAACCGATATGATAAGTAACAGAAGTCAGTCTGTCTTGTAAAAATTCCCTTATGTCAAATGAAAGTCATAATTTCTAAGTAAGGCTGCACTTTTGTTGCAGTAAATGGCATTGCAGATGCAAAGGAGAAAAAACCAAACTTAGGTTTCTGTTAATTTTTCTTCTGGGTGCATTTCCCTGCTGTGGAGCACTACCATGGAGGCGTTATAGTGTGTAGTACGGGCGTGCGAAGCGGGCTCTATTTGATTTGGATTTGGCCCAAATCAGGGACAGTGATTCGATTCGTTGATTCTGATCACTGTCCCCGATTTGATTTGGCTGAATCCGAATCTGAAGATTTGATGCCAATTCTGAGAATTAGTGATTTGGACACAGACACAGCTTTAAAAGTTTTTTCTACCTACTTTGAGATAGCAGGCATGGCTCGTGATTGCTGCAATGCTGGGGCACGTGGAGCGTCCCACAGGAGTGCAGGGGGCCCTCCACGTGCTCGGCAGCAAACCCGGAACTGGACTGGACCACTTCCAGGTCCACTTCCAGGCAGTTGGCTGCAGGGGGACCCTGGGTGCCCACCCCAGACTCAGGAGGCATGAGTCACCGAGCCATGGGGCCCCCCTGCACACTTCCCGGCAGACCCAGAAGCGGACCAGAAGTTCTTCTGGTCCACTTCCAGGTCTGCTGCCAAGCATGCTGGGGAGCCTCCCGTGCTTCTGTGGGACTAACAGGTGCCCACTCTGGGCCAATCTAAACATAGCCCACACACCTGTTCCTGAGGCAACCACCCGCCTTCTCTCCTGCCATGCCTTGTTGTTAATTGATTGATTGATGTTAATTAGCAGGAGGCTGCCCTGATGCTAGGGGGCACTGTCTGCGGCTCAGTTTCCTCCCCTACACCACAGACCACACCTCACTGACGGTACCGCCACTGTTGTCTGGGCCTTGTTGTAATCTGGCCCCCTCGTCCTCACTGGGCCCTCCGTGGCCTTGCGTCACTTTGTGCCTTCACTGGCGCTTGGGTTTTCCAGAGCCCTGTCTGGCACTGCACCCTCCCTCTCTGGGGCTTCTCAATACAGCCCCTCCCTCTCTGGAAGGAATGCTGCGCCCTCACTGGCACTGGGGTCCTCACACTACCGTGGGTCTCCTTCTGAGGCTTCCTCCATCCCCATATAGCCTCTCCCAAGCCACCGGTAACAAACAGCAAAACAAAACACAAGCCCCTGGGCTATAACATAAAATCTAAGCCATCTGGCTCCAACCTTATCTCGCCACACCCGAGTTGCTTCAGCTGTCCCAACATCTCAGGCCATACGTGCAGTCTGGCCCCTTCTCTTTGGCTCATTCCAGCAGGGCTCCTTCCCCCTTGGCTGCCAGCAGGGAACTGCCTGCTGGCCTCCGGCCTGTCGTTTATATAGGAGCCAGGCCCTGCCCTTCTGGTCAGCTGACCAGGCAGGTGTGAGTCACTAGCTTCCTCCGGTTACCCTAGCAACCAGCACCTGCGCAGTTACGCTGGGTCTACAAGTAGCAGGCACCTTAGTGCCTTGGTACAGGGACACTCAGTACACCCCTGCACCGCAGCACTCAAGCCCCTGCTACCTAGAGGTATGTAGAAAAAACATTTAAAGTTGTCTCCATGTCCAAATCTCTTTGAATCAATTCAAAGGGTCCCGATTCGATTCGGAGAGATTAAAGAGTCCTCTGACTCGATTCAGATTCGGAGATTTGGCCACCGAATCGGGCCGAATCGAATTGTGGGGACCAAACCTTTGTACAGCCCTAGTGTGTAGGGCCAGCACCCTTCTTCTGTACTACAGATCAACAGTGATCTTATCCACTCATTTGTCTACTGAGAAGCATTGCCTTGTGATAGCTGTATGTCAAGCTAATACTTCCTTTCTTTCTCATAAGCAATATGTCTATCTGAATTGCATCTCCTGTTAGCCTGTTCATTTTGCCTTCTGATCTAGTAGAAGGGTACCTCATACAACAATCATGGAGTATCCTCAGATTTATGGTATTCATGACTATGACTAAATCATACAGTGGTGTAAAAAACAGTTTGTGTCTTTTAAATTCTGCAGATGTCTTGAGAGAATGTTGAGCAGTGCCCCTGCAACTGCCCCTTCTTTATGGCAGCATGCACCTCAGAACGTTTCTGAAATAAAAACTTAAATTATTTGGAAAATAACAGAGCCAAAGGAATGATGGTGCCATATATCAGTGAATATCTGATATATTCAGATATCTGAATGTATATAAGAAGAATAACTGTCTTCTTAAGAGAGATGTGGGTTTTCCAGAAAATTTTGAATTGGAATTTTTTCTGGAAAATTTTCCAGTGCCCTTAATAAAGCATGACGTGATTTAGCATGTTTATATGACTTATATTTAGTAAACAAAACTAAAAAATTACCCCATGTTAATTTTATATCCCAATAGCCACAAGTACTTGAACTGAAATATTTGATTAGGAAGAAAATTAAATACAGCTCACTTATTGTGGTTTAAATGTTTTATATTCAAACAAATTCAAAGCTTTACGTGGAAAGAAATTCTTTTTATTGGAATACTTGTAAAAATGTAAAGACAATACACAATAGCATGCACTTCCCTTAAGCTGTTTGTTTAAATTTAAGGGAAAGAAACTGAAGGCACTGAAAACTGTTGACACACTAATGTTAGCACACCCAAAGAACTGCATAATGTGCCATGGTTGTCCACTCATCTTCTTCAACAGAGTTTAACTCTCTTCCACTGAGGTCACTGCGGCACCTCCAGTTTCACTGTCATTATCTGTAGAATCACCTGCACTACTTGTTAGTCCCATTTCAGAATCAGATTGAGGCAAATCTGATTCAGAACTACTTGAACCACATTCTCTTTCGCTAAAGGGTGGTTTTACCAATGTGTCTATGGGCAAGAGCAACTTATCATCGCACTACATCTTCTTCACTAATGGTGCTTCTGACTGATCCAGAAGCAAGAGATTTTGAGGAATAGAAACAAGCTTAGCAGTGCGTTCATTTGTTAGCCTATTCCTCTTTTTTATCTTGATTGAGATGAAAGCCTTTCAGGTCCATTCACAAGAAGCTGCTCTTGGTGGAATGCTTAGGATCCTTAGAGCAATCTTGGACAACAGTTGAGTGTTACAGTATCCTTTCCACCATGCAAGAGGAGAGGTATTCTCTGTTGCCCACCAAATGTCTTTGCTCCAAAGTTTTTCTTTTGCACAGTACTTAGCAATGTCTGTCATCATGACTATTTCATCGATGTTGGGTCATTTTTATCTATTTCCATCATTGTATCGAGAACAGTAGATGATTCATCTTCTGATAAATGTTATCCTCTCTGTTGAGGATCCAAAAGGTTTGCTGCCAGATGAACTGGATGAGAGCAAAACTCAGATCTCTTAGTAAAGATTTGTTTTACTACTACTACTTTTTTGGATAGAGGTGAAGAAGGCAGAACTCAATTAGATTTTCATTCAGTTGTTTGAATATCTCTGAAATATTTGAAAGGCTTGGTGTATCTCCTTCAAGTTTCTTGATAGCCATTGAAACCAGTAGTAGCAAATTAACTGCTCCTTGAACTCAAACCCAGAATGCATTGTTGTCGAGAATCTGCATCTGAATGGTCGTGGGAATAATCTGGGATACTGTGCCATCTATTGAAGCACACTTTGTGCGCAGCAAACTATGTAAACACTTTGTAGCTGAGTCCCATCTAGTTTCTCCTGGCAATAAAAGTGCACTTTCCCTCCCCTGCTTCTCTTTCTGTAATTTCTTCAAGGTCTGATTAGCAACATGTTGACTGTTGTATAACTTCACAATTGCTTTGCAGTTTGCCAATATTGTCTTCATTGTATTCACACTTACTATGTCCCTTGCCAGAAGATTCAACACATGAGCAAGATAGCAAAATACTATTAAATGAGGATACTTTGCCTTTACAATATGCCATGCAGCTTTCATATTACTTGCATTATCAGTTACAAGAGCTTGCACCCTGGAGGGACCTGCACTTTCAATCTCTTCACTCAGTAATTTGGCTATGTGTTCACTTGTATGATGAGAAGAATGTGGTAGCATTTCCTTTTAGGAATATTGGTTCAGGTGTTGCTAACATAATGTTCAATAAAGGATTTCCTTCTATGTCAGTCCATCCATCTGACATCAGAGTCAGTAATTGTGCTTGTCCAATCCTTTGAATAACCATTGTTTGAGCTCTGTCATACTCTCTATCTAAGAGAGAATGTGATAGGCGATAACATGAGGCTAACTTATATGATAGAATTAGTTTGTAATGTTTCTTCCAGTACTGATTTTCAGTTATGGAAAGAGGTGTACCACTTGCAAGTATAGCTCAAGGTAATGTCTCATCTGCTTCTTATTGATCTTTCAACATTTTGTCCACAAAGCTTGATTAAAAGATTGACTGTCTTGAGCAGTTACTCATGGTGGATCGCATATCTGGTGACAATGATCTTGAAAGCAAGGGTCCTGCTTCTTCCCCCAGACCTGACAGCTTTACATTTTCATTTTCCATGTTTTGCAAATCTGCTATTTCACTTGAGCTACCAGGTTCCTGCAACAAAAGGGGGAAAAGATTTTTATTTTAGCCTATTCTAGTTGGGCCTTATCCATCGGAAGGATGGATGGAAGGATGCTTCCCCCCATCCCTGCCAGAAACAACACTGCTGCTGAACTTGCTGCTCAGTTGCCCTGGGACTGCGGAGCCAAAGGCAAATATAGTCTGGCCTCTGCCATTGGCCAGAGGACTAAGCTCGATCTGCTGGGTTGAAATAGTTAACTATTTATCTCTTATGTAATTTTAAAAAAATGATTGT
This sequence comes from Alligator mississippiensis, assembly GCF_030867095.1. Classification (NCBI taxonomy): domain Eukaryota; kingdom Metazoa; phylum Chordata; order Crocodylia; family Alligatoridae; genus Alligator; species Alligator mississippiensis. The sequence goes on from NC_081833.1 coordinate 27,353,235, forward strand.
TAAGCCTAAGCCATTTTGGGTGCTTAGTGTAAGCAGAAAAGCAAGATACAAATATTTTAAATAAATAAATAAACAATAGTCCAGAGTTACATTAACAACTTTTAAAATTATAATGTTTTAAAACAATACAGATGCTAGTCTGTAGTGTGTGTGTTGTTTAACATATTAACTTGTTTACTTGCATAGGATTCCTGAAGTAGGCTTTTCTCAGATGATGTTGTTCCATCACTTGGTTGTATTAGCTTTCTGTATATGGCTTGTACTCTTTCAGGACACTTTCTACATGTTATTAAATGCTTCTTCATTCTTGTTGCGTTGTTAGCATACTCCTGCCTGCAGTGTTTACATCTACCAACTTTCTTCCTTCCTTCAGTGGCTTGAACTTCACTAGAATGATGCCACACTAGTTTTGTTTGGTTTTTCAGATTAGGCATTATTATAACTACTTCAAAGCAAAAGCACTAGAACACTAACAGATTGCATGCAAACACTTCCAACTCTGCCAACTCAAAAAAAAGAAATGAGACACTGCTCTGTGTGTTTACTGAACTGAAAGTGAAACAAAAATTAATCAGGTTTAGTTTTGGTTTTGCTTTCACTAGCAGTCTGAGATTAAAATAAGAATTTTATCTTTGGTTTTGATTTAACCTGCACAGCCAATTAGGTGAATTCATAACTTGACTTTTTGTTTGGATTATTATGTGAGTGTATTTACCCTCCTGTTTACAAATCAATAAAACATATGTATACTCTCTCTCACACTTTCTAGGGATAATCACCTGAAAAATGTTAATTACAACTTTGAAACTGCCAAGATTGCCTAATATTGTATTGGCATCCATTCATTGTTACTAATGAATTTTATGAAACAATGAATTTTTAGAAATGAAAAAATAAAGCACTGGAAAATTTTCTGGAAAAATGTCCACTCCAAATGTCCACTCTGCTTAATCTAGTTTAGTCATCTGGATATAAAATTAATTTACAGAACAGCTCAAAGAAAGTGTCATTCAGACTCTGCAAAATATACAAGGCCAGGTCTTAGACTGGACATTAGGAAGAACTTCTTCACAGTTCGAGTGGCCAAGGTCTGGAACAGGCTCCCAAGGGAGGTGGTGCTCTCCCCTACCCTGAGGGTCTTCAAGAGGAGATTAGATAGGCATCTAGCTGGGGGTCATCTGAACCCAGCACTCTTCCCTGCCTATGCAGGGGGTCGGACTCGATGCTCTATTGAGGTCCCTTCCGACCCTAACATCTATGAATCTAGGTCCAGGTCCTCGCCTGGTATAATGTGGCCTAATTTAATTGATGTACATGGAACTACATCAGTTTTTACCCCAACTGTGGTCTGGCTGTTTTTGGTTTTTTTTAAAAGGCTGGTTACTTTTTTTAATCCAGTCATTCCCCATCATGAAATTACATCTTTGGACAAATGGCATCTATTGCAGCAACCCCAATTTTGTAGTATCTGTTTTTTTTCACAAGTAAGAGAGACTGCTTTTCAGTTAGTTAATATTTTCTGGTGTTATCTTCCCAACAGATGTCCAAAATCTTTTCAGAGAGTTAGGTGACAAAAAGAATAAGAGGGATAGTAGAGGTGCACCATTACATGAGTTCATATCGTATCGGCACCAATAAAGGAAAATTGACATTATTAACAATCGGCCTTTTTTTGGCTGACGTGGCCAATAATGTCACTAATAAATGCTGCGTGTGTGCACCCCCACAGCATGCACATGGCCTGTCCGGCAGCTTGGAGAGCAGTGTCCAGCTGGTAAGTCTGTTGGGGGGAAGGAAGGGGCATGCAGGGAGCAGATTGAGGGAGGGAGGAAGAGGCATGCAGGGGCCATGGTTAGGGAGAGAGTGGGGCGGGGGCAGGTGCTGCACAGGCAGGGCAGGGTGCTTGACAAAGCCATGAGCAGGTCATCCAGGGGGCATGGTGGAGGGGCTCCCGTTGCTTGGCTCACCCCTGGGGGGCGGCGTTTACCCCCTGGATCTGTGCACATTGTGAGGGAGGGCTGCTGCTGTGGGCTAGGGCCAGGGGTGGCACCGGGCTTTTCCTGGCAGAAAGGTTGAGCTGGGGCTGCGCTTGGGGTGGGTGGCTATGGCAGTCCCAAATGCCGGCACTGCTGCCGTTTCCAGATGCTGCTGCCACCCACCCCAAGGGCAGCCCTGGCCCACCTCCTGTGCCAGGAAGACCCCAGTGCCGCCCCTGTTCCCAGCCCACAGTGGAAGCGTGCCCTTGTGCCACAGACATATCTGGGGGGCACATGCTTGCCATGCCTCCACTCAGGGTGTGTTGAGTGGTGGGAGCCACCCCCCTTCCCCTGTGCCTTCCAGATGAGCCAGTCATAGCTCTGTCCCGCATCCTGCCTGGGCTGTGCAGCACTTGCCCTGGCCCCACTCCCTCCTACCACAGGGGCCTTGATCTGCCCCCTGCATGCCCCCTCCTTCCCACCACCCCTTCCCCCCAACAGACTCCTAGGTACCCCTCTTGTACTCTCCCACACAGCATGCACGCCTGGCAGGCAGTGGGTGGCAGCAGTAGCCCCACACACTTCAAAAAAACTAAGAATTTATTTTTGAATCATTATGCAATCGCCTCTATATACAGTACATGAACACAAATCATGACAAATATTTTTTGTAGTAAAATTAAAATATGTTTTAGTAGGTGTTTGACTCTTAGGATATGATTTGGTTTTTTTTCTAGTTCTAAGAAGGCAATTCCCCTCTCCCAAAAGGAGTATATTTAAGTGGGGGGATGACTAGGGGAGGGATTTCTAGTGGCAAAGGTCAGGGGTTAGGGGTGGGACTTCTGGTCCCAAGATGATGGCCAGGGGGCGGGGCACCTGTCAAAGGGTGGGGCTACCCATGAGACCCTCAACAGCTCACCAGACCTCATTAAGTGGCCCTCCACCCAAAAATAATTGCCTGCCCCAATCTAGACTTACACACTATTTTAGACCTTAATCACTTGATTATTAGGATGGAAAGTACCCTAAATGAAATTGTGATTTAGATACCTTTCTATTATTTTGAGTGCTTCGTATATTTCAGGCTAACCTATATTTTTTATAGACTTCTCTTTTAGTAGGAACCCTAACTGTCAAGCAGGCATTCTAGAAATATGCCAATGACTTAAAAGCATTTGCTGCCTAGTTTTGACACGACAGCTGGAAGATGCGTTTCACTCCATTCACATTCCATCATTCTCTTCCACAGCCTTTGGTGACTACATGGCTCTTTCTTGACTAATATGGGTCTACATCAGAACAGACCAACGGGTCTTAGACATCATTGCTGCCGGTTATACAATCCAGTTTAGCACAGTGTCTATTCCCAGTCTTCTCTCTCCTATCTGTTTTTGGAGACCCTCCTTACACGATATTGCCAGGAAGGACCAGATCCTATTTCACTTTTACACTCCCAAGTTGCACTAATGTCATTGGATAAGTGTAGGTTTTGGTACTAACAGAGAATTTAGATTTAATTTCCACCTGCATAGCTACACACACCCTGCACTTCCTGTGCTCAGAAGGCTAATTCAGGCTCTGTGGCAAAATAGAATTGCTCAGGTGCATGAATAATACTGCTTTAGTTCCCAAAACTTTAGTCAGGGAAAATCATTAACTAGTAACGGAGGAGAGGGGTGGTGAGAGAGAGGAGGAAGGCACTCCTAACTTTTGGCCCAATAGCTTAGTGGTTAGGGCATTTGCCCAGTGTATCAAGGACCCCACTTCTAAGCTTCCCCTCACCAGAGGCTGTTTAATCCTACTTCTCAGACTTCTGAGCCAAGTGCTCTAATCATGAAATCATTTTAGGCATTGCCTAGAACAGGGGTTGGCAACATATGGCCCATGCACTTCAGTAGCATTTGGCAGCAGTAGGGCTTTGCATGTGTCCTACTGTACCCAGGTAGGGGAAAGAAGTGACAGATCCTTGCTGGATCTCATTTCATGAGTAGATGCCAACCTGATAACAACAGTTGGGACCTGCCTATTGATCTTGATTCATGTGTCCTGGACCTGTGTTACATTGTGTGTCAGACTTCATCTTGGATTCTGCAGGTATGATTGTAGACCAGGGGTAGGCAACCCCCAGCATGCGAGGCAGAGTATGGCATGCAAGGCCATTTTGCTTGGCACATGCCCCTCGGGGTGGATGGTGGGGAAAGGGCCTAGGCTGCGCTGCCACAAGGATCAGGCCCCTTGAAGCTCCCCTGCTGTCCACCCTTGGTATGCCAACATCTTACAAGATAAGGTTGTGGGTGTTTTTGGTGCACTTCCCAAAAACGTTGCCATTTGTAGACCATCTGTTCTCCCAGGAGCCATTTCCTCAGGTGTTGGAAAGGTGTTCCCTTCCTGGTCTAGTTTTCCCTTACGTTTTGGAAAGAACCAGTAAGTGTCTTCAGGGAGGTCTTATTTCTTCTCTCTTACTCACCAGCAAGGATTTTGACACATCCCTATTAGGATGGAGGAGCACTCATCAAAGGCCTTCAAGTACAGTCTCCAGTCTCCCAGGAAAATGAAACTACATATCATAGTCCTGTATTTCATGCAGTAGGTCCCTTTCAGCCCTAGGGATGTATTTCAGACAATGTCAGTGTGTGTTTTGATGTTGCTAAGGTGGATCTGCTTATGGTGGTCAGAGGTCATTTCATAAGAACCCAAGATCGAAGATCGGTTTGTCTTTATGCACATAAGTGGCACATGCTTTTTTCTTTTTTTTTCTCCCACCCCCAAGTGTCAGAAGGCTGGGGCCAGGGGGGCAGCCACTGAGGAGGGGAGGCTGGGAGTGCAAGCAGGGGATGGGGCTGGGCAGGGCAGCCATTGGGGGGGTCTGGGGGAGTGGGCAGGGCAGCCATCAAGGGGGCTGGGGGTACAAGCAAGGGATGGAGGGGCTGGGGTGGGGCTGGGTGGAGCAGCCATCAGGGGGGCTGCAGGAGTCGGCAGGGGATGGGGCCAGGCGGGGCTCAATCCAGTGGGCTGTGGCTGCAGTCGCCCCCTGTCTGGCTATCTGAGCAGTTATCACCTGGAAGATGTTTTCAGTGTGGTGACCTGTTTTGAGTTGTCAAAACATGTCCTTCCAGCCCCAGTTGGCCAGGAGGTCAGCCACCTCCAGCTGGGTCCAGTATGCCAGCTCTGAGAAGGCTCCTCTGCCTGGGTCCTGCAACTTGCCTCCCTAGCAGGAATTCTGGTGTTCCCTATCTGAAAACTGAAAAATCCCAAAGTCACTCTGTAAAATACCCTGATATCTATGTTCGTCCACAATTAAAAGAAAAGACTACTATATATAGAAAGAGAGAGTGTGAGAGAGACAGTGATCAGTTGGGCAATGTTTTATTGATATAGCTTCAGTGTTAAAGCAAGCTGGAAGCCTGCCAGTGTCTCTATCATCATAATAAAATGAATTCTAAATACCTGTATAGTTTGCTGTTTGCCTTTGGTTTTCTTACCATGTAGCACTTAGAGCTCCCTGTTGACCCGTTCACTAACCAGGATGTGAGGACAGCTACCGCTGCAGCCGCAGCTCCTGCCAGCAGATCTCATCCTGTCTGGGCAGGTGCCTTTACTGGCTGTGCAGTCCCTGTCTTGGTAGGTGTGCAGCAGGTCACAGCCAGGCAGCAGCCCCCACTGCCAGACTTCTGCAGTGGGTAGAGGGTGCAGGGAACTCTCGGGGCTGCTTCAGCAGTCCAGCTGGCACAAGGGGTAGTGTCCCCAGGTACCAATTGGCTGGGCCCCAGAAGCTCCTGAAAGGAAGTGGCCTTGAACTACTTGCCAGGGCAGCTTTTTGTATTGATGGGGCCAGGACAGGGCAGCTTTTTGTACTGCTGGGGACACCACAGTTGCTGGCCCCAGGCTCTAGCTCCCCCTGGCTGCAGATCCAGGAGGAGCCAGGCAGGGTTATTTTGCCCCAAGTGGCACAATTTGCTCCACACCAAAATGCATGTCCGGGCACGTGCGCTGAGGCAAAAAGCCTGAGCTCAAATTTGCACTGCTTTTATTTGAGCTCCTGCAAGCGCACATGCTTGCATGTGTGGACGTGCCCCATGATGCCTGCCAGAAGTAAAACTGAGGACACTCCCATCTTTTAGCCCAATAGTCTTGCTGACAGGGCATTTGCCAGGCACCACGTGACTCAGGTTCTTGGCACCCCTCACCCAGAAGGGTTTTCAATCTGTGTTGCCTAATTGTGTTCTAACTACCGGGCCATGAGCAACCCATTACCCAGACTACCCTCTCCAGCCCTCCTCTTGAAGTTGACCCACTCCGCCTTCCATTTAGTATTCATAGAATAGAAAGCACTGGGCTGTTTCTGCCTTAGTGGGAGCAGGGAATGGGGCTGAAACTCAGGGCTGCCTCCCTAGGATAACAGCTATTTCACTGAGGACCACACTCATTGCCTTGCACACTAAATAAACATTGTCTGGAATACTTTAGATAGGGATGATCCTGCCTTGAGCAGGGAGTTGGACAAGATGTTCTCCTCAGGTCCCTTGTAGCCCTACTTTTGTGTAATTTGTTTCTTCCTGGCTCCACTATCTCCTTCCTCTGGGTGCCCAGTGGGCCAGCTTCAAGAGGAAATCAAGGAGGATGAAATATCTAGATAGATTCAGAACTGGAATGCAAAAGTGCTCAGTTGAGACTAGACTTCAAGAATTTAATTTTTATTTTGAGGTAACCAGACTTCTAGAAGAACAGAGGACTCAGCAGCTGCCTGTTATTTCTCAAACACAAATAGTTTTGAAAAATCTAGATATTTATTTAGGTGCATGAAAGGAACCTGGCAGGTACCAAACTCATTAAAATCTGGCCCTCACCATGCCTTCTTACAGTTTTCAAGTTTGGAAGCCAGAAGATAGACAGTAGGAACCAAACCTTGCATTCTTGGCAGCATCTTGATAGAAGCTTTAGAGGTTTCATCCCCTCACACATGAGCACTCTTTTAATACTTATTACTCACTGTCCTGGGAACATACTATATGTGGAAGGAAGAGGTACAGAAGAGTGTCCTTTTGCGCCTTTCATAATCTCAAATCATTGCCCATACAAGCAGCGTGACTTTTACCATTGCAGGAAGTGGGAGGGAGTTATAAATTGGGCAGGTAGTTTACTTACTAAGTCATATGGATAGTGAATTGCAGTAATAATTCCTTAAGATGCTATTCTGTCAGTTATTTAAGCAAAGTGTGCTGTACCATCCCCTGTAACTCTTTTTCTAAATATATTGGAAGGCATCTTAATTAATGCATTACTGTTCTCAAAGAGGTTGCCTGAATGTGAGGAGGAAGATGAAGAGTGTGGGTACTGTACATCACATAGCTGTTTTAAGATGCATTTTTCGGACGCTTGATGAGTGATTATCATGCAGTCCTTGTATGGATGGCTGTGTTGGGCTGGCTTCAGAAGATCCGGAAAGTATGATTTTTTACTTTTCACTACTTTTTCACTGTTTTAAAATTGACTGAAAATAACAACTTATTCTCCGGACCTGTTCCCTACATATATCAGATCCATGATATGACCATACAAACAATTTACCATGGAGTAAAAGGGGGCAGGGCTTTACTGTGCATGAGATGTTCCATAGTCAGTGTGCACGCATGTTCTTACCCTCTGCTAAGTGGAAGCTGAACCACACAAACTGAGCCTTCATTAAAAGAAGAGTAGGTTAATACAATTTAGTTTCCACTTACCCTGGGATAAGAGCCCAGAATAACTGCACCCAGCAGTTAACTGCAGAATACCTGCACGATACAGCCCCACTTCCTTTTATCCTGCAATAAGTTGTTTTTATGTCCATGCTCTCAAACTCAAATGGTAAGACTAGTTGTTAGGTAGACTGCTTGAACGCAGCTAGATAAATATCAGAAAGAATACAATCCAGCTCATATTAGCAATAGAATTGACTGCCGTTTTCCAGTTACAGATCTGTTTTCTTAAGCCTGTCCTAACTCATCAATGGTATTAGGGCCTTACAGTTCTTAATGAGATCAGCCATTAGCCTGCATCTTCTTTTATGACTAGTGATAATAACCAAGAAGCAAAAACTGAGACACACAAAAGCAAGGCGCGCACAGATCAAGACAAATGAGCTAATCTCTTAGCTGTTAGAACCGAATTCTTCACTTACATTAAAAGTGGTTTTATTTCATTTTTTCTAGCTTCAGATATTGTAAGAAAGTAAAAAGCTACCTGACACTTGCATTTTTGAGTGATTGTTATCCTTTTTCCTGGGTGCACTTTCAGTTACCAGGATCATCCCCAGGGATGTTCACTGTAATAAAAATAGGCTTTCTTTCCTCAGGTAGGTGGTACCACTTGTAAATCTGACATTCCAGTTGCTTTTCCTTTATTTCACAAACGAATGGCTTGCAGTTGTTGTTCCCTTTCAATATATGGATTTTATTTGAACTAATTATGTAACAAGTAATCACACAGTTTCAATCAAGGTGTGCCTTCACTGCTTACCAGGCATTTTAAGGTTTGATAAGCAACATAGTCAAAACAGTTAAGTTTGTCTGTAAACATTTAGTAGCATAGCATAACACTGTCAGTGCCATCTACTGGTTTGCTCTAGGAGTGGCACTGCAGTGCTTTTTACTATATATACTTCAAAAGTTTGGCAGCATAGGTAACGCATTTTAAACCAATTAATTTCACCTACCTGAACACCGAGGATCCTGTTTTGGGGAAAAAATCCCAAATTCTCTGATTAAAACCCCCAAAATCCACGTTTTTCCTCAATTAAAATGGAACGCCACGCACACACACATATATTAGTTGAACACAATGTTTTATTGGTATAAAGCAGTTTGGAAGCCTACCAGTGCCTCAACCATAATAATAAAATACATTCTAAATAGGTATATAAGTATATATTTTGGTGCTTGATCTTGGTTTTTTTATCATGGAAAATCAGAGCTTTCCTTGCCTCCTTTGCTCACCAGGACGCAGGTCCAGCTGCAGCTGCCCCCCCCCTGCTTCTTTGTGGTGCTGAGCAGCCCTGATGTGCTGGCAGCCTGACCCTGCCTATGTCATTGCCCCTCACTCCTGGCCCACAGTTCCCTGTCTGTCCCCCCACCCCCAGCCATGCCAGTGCCCCTCACTCCCAACTGCAGCACCCTGACTCTGCCGGTGCCCCTCGCTGCTGACCCACAACCCCCCATCCCAACTCCTACTGGTGTCCCTCCTAACCTGCAGCCCCTTGCACCTTCCTCTCTGCTGGATGGGGCCCCCAGCTGCCCCCTGCCCCACACAGACTCACAGGTTGGTGGTCTGCAGGGATGGCCTCCAGCATGAGGTGCACAGGCAGCAGCTGGGGCACCGCATGCTACCTCACATCACTGACTGTGGTTGGGGCTGTTGCACAGTGAGGAGGACCAGTGCTATGGTCCATAGCAGCAGCATGAAGCTGAGCATGACTGTAGCCTGGGCCAAGCTGCAGGCAGCAGGAGGGCAACGAGCTTCAGGCAGTCTCCATCCTGCCCAGGCCAGAGCACAGTGGCTATGGCTGCAGCATCTCCAGCTTGTGCAGACAGTGTTGGAGTGAGTCTGGCCCTGGCATGGACTGAAGGGAGAAGGAGGGGATGCCTGTGCCACCCCCCACCCCCAGCTGGGGCTCGTGAGCTGCAGTAGGTGGCTGGCCTGGCTATGGCCCCACCCCCACCCTACCGGCAGCATCTCCTGGCTGCCCCACCCCTGAGAGCATAGGCACCATGCCTCAGTGCTACTGGCCCAACCGTGCAGCTCCCCACCGCCCCTTAAGGACAACCCCCCCACTTCCCCTTCTGAAAGGGCAGGTGCCTCTGGGTGGGACCTGCTGACAGCAGCATGGATATGGTCTCAGACCCCCCTGCCCTACAACAGCCCCCATGCCTGGACAACTTCCTGCAGTGCCAGCAAGCACTCCCTGCCCTACTCCCCATCCCCCACACACACTCACACCAGACAGGTCCCAAGCCCACCTCCTCTCCTCGCCATAGATTTACCCATATCCAGCTGTCAGGGCTGCTCCTACCACCATGCCTGGCTGTATGCACCCCCTGCCTCCAGTTGTCCATTCCCCCCAGCCCCAGGCTCTTCCTTGCAGGCTGGAATGCTGCCTGCTTGCAAAGGGAAACCTGCAGTTTCCCAATTCAAAGGGGAAAATCCATGTTTTTCTCATTTAAAGGGGAAAATCCATGATCTAATCCTTTAAACAGGAAAATCTGTATTTTCCATGGCAAACACAAATCCCGGATCCCCGCTGAATACATATCAGAATGTTCAGAGCAAGGAAATGGGTACAGACTTGGGGGAAGAGGTGGCCCTGCTTACTGATTAAGTCTCCTATAGATGTGTAGATTTAGTTTACTCACATACCTTATGTACCTTTTCCCCCCCAAAAATTGCCCCTGCAGAATTGGGGTTCAAGACTTAAACGGGGAAACTCATTTTTCCTTGCTGGAACAGAAGCATGGAAGAACAGAAGAAGAGAGATATCACTGCAAGATAGCAACTGTGCTTCTCCCTCTGCCAACCTTAGGGAGGGAGGGGGTGGAATTAAGGTGGTCATTGGTCCTGTTTTGTATCAGACTGTCCTGTTTTTAAACCCTTTGCCCCCTGTCCATTTCTGAATGAGGAACAGACTGCAAAATGTCCTGTTTTGTCAGTTCATTGGTGGAAATACATGTCAATCATTTGTCCTTGTGATTGTATTGGCTGTGCCTAGATGTAGGGTAGCACACAGCCAGGAGGAGCAGGGTTCCGAGCCAGCCAGAGAGGGAGGTGGATGTTCCCGGTGAACCCACCCCTTTCTGCTGATTGGCCAAGGAGGTGGTGGCCCCACCCCTCACCAAGTGGATGTCTTGTACTGTAGGCAGGTGTCAATAGCCACCCTAGGTGGAATGCACCCTTCAACTACAGTGTTAACCTTCTTAGCCATAGCCACTGCAGTTAGGGTTACCTGCAGTCAGCATTTAGCCACAACTACTGGAAATATTGTTGTGTTTTTTTTTTTCATTTTGCCTTCCCAAAGCAAGGGGAGGGAGAGGTGGATATCTGTTATGTAAGAAAATACAGTAGATTTGGCCTTAGTGTAAATCCTGGAAAAATGGGAAGAGGGTTATTCCATGTTTTTCCCCCATAGCTGAATGGTAAGAGCATTTGCCCCAGCAGCAGAAGACTTGAGTTCTAGGTCCCTCTCACCCAGAGGGAATGTCAGCCTTCATTTCTCTAACTTCCAAACATGGTGCTCCAGCTACCACACCAAAGTTTAGACATTACCTAGTCTTCCTTTTGAAGCTGAGTGACTGAACCTTGTCCTTTCACAGGATGGAGATAATGAGAAGCTTCTGGCCCCGTCTGGTTACTGTAACAGCATGTCATAGCTACTAGTAGTTTTTCAGTTAGATACTTGTTCCATTCATAGACTGTTACCCTCTTTTGACCAGCTGTTTGATGGGGCATGCAAGGCACACCGAAACTGCTGGTTTTATATCTAAATGCTATTTTGTATGATAATGAACTAGCAAAGTGAACAGTATCCATGGTAGTGAATGAGGTTTCTCCTAATCTAAACTGCTATTTTATCCCCCAATATTTCTGACAGATTATTTTTATAATTTATGAGAAATGATTATGACATTAATGAAAACTACAGGTGACAAGGTTATGACTTTGAATCTTGTCGTACTTCTAAAATAACAGCAAAAACTGCTATCCTGCAAAGTTGTTCACATCTGTAACTGTTCACAGGAATAGTCACACTGACTTCAGTGTATGAGCAGTTTGCCCAAGTTAAGTATTTGCAAAATGTTCCTGTGCTTCTTCTTTGCTTTAAAATCATCAACAGTTAAAATCGGGAGGGGGGTTGTTATGTAAAATATTCAGGTGTAGCTTTTAACTATGATAGTATATAAAGCAAGCACTTTTTATGGAAATAGCATTGCATATTTATGCAAAGAACCAAAATCTTTTTACTGACCTATTTACTCTGAGTAATTGTTATACGTACTAAAATGAATAGGGAGCAGGAGTGGCTAAAAAGTAGATTGGTATAAAGAGAAATACCAATTCTGAGGTCCTTTTTGGGTTTGAGGCAGGAAAGTGGGAATGGGTGGGAATGGGGGCTGGCGGAAGTGGGTAGAGGTTTTCTAGATGTGAGTAGGGGTTGGCATGTGCCAGAGGCATTGCTCTCATGGATTATAGGCAGGGAAACATGAGTGGGTGGAGTGGAGTGAAGTTTTGGGGTAGTATTTGGGGAGTCTGTTGTTGTTTCTTATCTTGTGGGTTTTTTTATCTTTTATTGTGAGCCACCCTAAGTCTTCCTGAATAGGTTAGGATATAAATCTAAATAAAGATATTGGACAGTTGCATGTTCAAACCTTTGCTGCATAAGGGGGCCCTAGCACCTAGATCTTCTGCTTCCTGAGTGAGTGCCTCTTACCATTCAGCTATTGGTGCTTGATCACAGTGGGTCCCTCCTCTTCTATCTTAACACCTGCTAGCCCTGATTATTTTGCTGAGCAGAATTTTTTTACTTTTACATTCCCTGCCTACACATGTATGCAGCCGTGTACCTGCCCATCTAGTGCCAACTGAGCATGTGCAGTAGCTGTGCAGACACATATCCACTGTGCAGCGGTAAGAGAATCAGTGACTGATACAAGTGAGCTAGAGTGCCCCAACTTTATACTGAATGAAGCAGAGTTAAAGATGGAGTGGTTTTGCTTCATTTGTTACAGGCTAACTGCATAGACCAGTAGATTCATAGATTCATAGATGTTAGGGTCGGAAGGGACCTCAATAGATCATCAAGTCTGACCCCCTGCATAAGCAGGAAAGAGTGCTGGGTCTAGATGACCCCAGCTAGATACTCGTCTAACCTCCTTTTGAAGACCCCCAGGGTAGGGGAGAGCACCACCTCCCTTGGGAGGTGTGCAGTAGTGTCCAGGCTTTTTCCCCAGTAGGCCAGATGGGCAGTTCCTGGTCCAGCCATGGGCCAGATGGTGGTTTTGACCCAGTGTCTGGGACCGGCAGGGCAGGTAGCCATTTGGACTTTTGGAGGGGGGGTGGAGAATTTCACTCAGCCCTGTGAAGGGGATGGGGGAAGGGGAACAGGACGTGACCCGGCCCCAAGTGCGGGGAAGAGGGCGTGATCTGGCCTCAGCCCACCCCCAAGAGGGGGAGGGGGCATTGTCCAGTCTCGCAGGTATGGGAGGAAGGGGGTGTAGCTCAACAGGGAGGAAAAGGGGGTGCAGGCTGGCCCTGCAAGGGGAAAGGAGACACAGCTTGGGGTTTGGGATTTGGCAGGGGGCAGGGCGGCTGTATTAATGGCCACCACTCCCCCACCCCCAAATTTCCTGACTCATAGGAAGCCCTGCACGCCAGATGTGATAGTTCCACAGGACACATTTGGCACACGAACCAAAGGTTGAGCACCCCTGGTAAAGGCTGTTACAGCAGAACAGCTGCTGCAGGGTCTAGAACAGCAACCCCCACTTCCCTTTTGAAGCTGCTCCAAGTGTATGCTTGTCTGTGCTCTTTGATGTGTCCTGAGAAGGTGGCACTACTACCATAAGTGGCTGCCCACTTTTAAATATGGGAGTCCTGAGTTCTGACAGAGCTCATGGATAGGGATGGTTTTGCTTAAGGAGAATTTCATGTAAGGAATGCATATCTGCTGTTGCTCTGAAATAGAAACAGACAGTATGTAGATAAGTAGAGTGGATAAGACACTGAAGAGGGTCACAAGATCAGCCTTCTGTTCTTGACTGCTACTGACATCCATCCTCGGCAAAATCTTTGAAAAAATGATCAAGGCTCACATTTGCGAGAGCCCGGCAGGACAAATTATGCTGAAGGGAAACCAGCATGGGTTCATAGCAGGCAGATCGTGCCTGACTAATCTAGTCTCTTTCTATGACCAGGTTACGAAACGCCTGGACACAGGAGGAGGGGTGGATGTCGTATACTTAGACTTCAGGAAGGCCTTCGATATGGTATCCCACCCCATACTGGTGAACAAGCTAAGAGGCTGTGATGTGGATGACTGCACAGTCCGGTGGGTGGCGAATTGGCTAGAGGGCCGCACCCAGAGAGTCGTGGTGGATGGGTCGGTCTCGACCTGGAAGGGTGTGGGCAGTGGGATCCCGCAGGGCTCGGTCCTTGGACTGATACTCTTTAATGTCTTCATCAGTGACTTGGACGAGGGAGTCAAATGTACTCTGTCCAAGTTTGCAGATAACAGAAAGCTATGGGGAGAAGTGGACACGCCGGAGGGCAGGGAACAGCTGCGGGCAGACCTGGATAGGTTGGACAAGTGGGCAGAAAACAACAGAATGCAGTTCAACAAGGAGAAATGCAAAGTGCTGCACCTAGGGAGGAAAAATGTCCAGCATACCTACAGCCTAGGGAATGACCTGCTGGGTGGCACAGAGGTGGAAAGGGATCTTGGAGTCCTATTGGACTCCAAGATGAACATGAGCCGGCAGTGTGACGAAGCCATCAGAAAAGCCAATGGCACTTTATCGTGCATCAGCAGATGCATGACGAATAGGTCCAAGGAGGTGATACTTCCCCTCTATAGGGCGCTGGTCAGACCTCATTTGGAGTACTGCGTGCAATTCTGGGTGCCACACTTCAAGAAGGATGCGGATAACCTGGAGAGGGTCCAGAGAAGGGCAACTCATATGGTCAAGGGCCTGCAGACCAAGCCCTACGAGGAGAGACTAGAGAAACTGGACCTTTTCAGCCTCCGCAAGAGAAGGTTGAGAGGCGACCTTGTGGCTGCCTATAAGTTCATCACGGGGGCACAGAATGGAATTGGTGAGTATTTATTCACCAAGGCGCCCCCAGGGGTTACAAGAAACAATGGCCACAAGCTAGCAGAGAGCAGATTTAGATTGGACATTAGGAAGAACTTCTTCACAGTTCGAGTGGCCAAGATCTGGAACGGGCTCCCAAGGGAGGTGGTGCTCTCCCCGACCCTGGGGGTCTTCAAGAGGAGGTTAGATGAGTATCTAGCTGGGGTCATCTAGACCCAGCACTCTTTCCTGCTTATGCAGGGGGTCGGACTCGATGATCTATTGAGGTCCCTTCCGACCCTGGCATCTATGAATCTATGAAATGCAAAGTGCTGCACCTAGGGAGGAAAAATGTCCAGTACACTTACAGCCTAGGGAATGACCTGCTGGGTGGCACGGAAGCGGAAAGGGACCTTGGAGTCCAGGACTCCAAGATGAAGACGAGTCGGCAGCGTGACAAAGCCATCAGAAAAGACAATGGCACTTTATCGTGCATCAGCAGATGCATGACGAATAGATCCAAGGAGGTGATACTTCCCCTCTATCGGGCGCTGGTCAGACCACAGTTGGAGTACTGCGTGCAATTCTGGGCACCGCACTTCAAGAGGGATGCGGATAACCTGGAGAGAGTCCAGAGAAGGGCCACTCGTATGGTTAAGGGCTTGCAGGCCAAGCCCTACGAGGAGAGACTAGAGAACCTGGACCTTTTCAGCCTCCGCAAGAGAAGGTTGAGAGGCAACCTTGTGGCTGCCTATAAGTTCATCACAAGGGCACAGAAGGGAATTGGTGAGGATTTATTCACCAAGGCGCCCCCGGGGGTTACAAGAAATAATGGCCACAAGCTAGCAGAGAGCAGATTTAGATTGGACATTAGGAAGAACTTCTTCACAGTTCGAATGGCCAAGGTCTGGAATGGGCTCCCAAGGGAGGTGGTGCTCTCCCCTACCCTGGGGGTCTTCAAGAGGAGGTTAGATAAGCATCTAGCTGGGGTCATCTAGACCCAGCACTCTTTCCTGCTTATGCAGGGGGTCGGACTCGATGATCTATTGAGGTCCCTTCCGACCCTAACATCTATGAATCTATGAATCTATGACTTATCGTGTAGTCTTAAGCAAAACACTTCACTTCTCTGCTTCAGGTTTCCCCTCTGCAAAAAGGTAATAATGATGTTACACCTTCTTTTTGTTAACATGTTTTGAGACCTTTTGAATGCAAAATAGTATTAATTAAATACAAATAGAATTTTGTAGATGGCATTTGGCCAGATGGAAGCCCTTTGATGACAGAGGTGGAATTGTATTTCTCATTGTCAATAGTTGGCTGCACAGCACTGACACAGTAACCAAAACATAGGTGATATTATCTGTATTTAAACAAAAATAGTTTTACTTTATTGTTTATACAGACAAAAGAGTAAATTTCTCAGTCTTTCTTCTGCGATAACATGTTTATGACTGTCAGAGACTTCTCCAGTTTATCAATTTTTTCACTTTAATTATAACAAAATTGCAAGCTGGTTGAGATTTTAAAATAACCTGCATAGTGACTTAAAAACTGAATTTTACTGTTCAATTGTCATTTCATGCTACTCAGTCATCTGTCACATACCATCTTATATTGACAATGTCACCTCTTGCCCTGTCTTTCCAATCTCTTGGAGATATTACAAATATGTGGCGTTTTATAGTTGGTCTCACTTATATTTTAGAAGCAATTTTTATATTTATATATGCTGGTACTCCAAGATGCTCCTTACCAAAGGCTAAGCATCATTCCAGCCATAATCAGTAGTGTGTTCTGGGACAGGGGTGGGCAATTATTTCAGCTGGAAGGACACTTAACAAGGTTTGGTGAGCTTTTGAGGGCTGCATGAGTAGCCCCCCTCCTTGACAGTTGCTTTACCCCCGGTCACCATCTTGGGACTGGGAGTCCCGCCTTCAGCCCCCTAATCCTTCCCCTTGCTTTTCTTCCCCTCCCCCAAATTACTCCTTTTAGGAGGGGGCTGTTGCCATCTTAGAAGCAGAAAAAAAACCAAATCATGCACTGAAACTCAAACACCTAGTATAACATATATTTTAATTTTATTACAAAAAATATTTGTCATGATTTGTGTTTGCATACTCTATATAGAGGGAATTACATAATAACTGAAAAATAAAGTCTTAGTGTTGCATATTGTGTGGGGGGTGTGGTTGGGGGCGGTGTATGGTGGTGTGGGGGGGGTATGGTGGTGGAATGTGGCTGTGTGTGGGGGGGCGACAGGGTATATTGGGGAAGTATTTATATTTGGGGGGTTTGTGGGTGCAGGGTGTGGGTATGTGGCATTTGGGGAGTGTGAGGGAGGGTAGGGAGGTGGGGGGATCTCCCCTGCACTGCCCACATGGTGCACAGCGCCCACAGGCAGCAGCAGGCAGAGGCACTCACACCCAGCCAGGCCGGCTCTATCGCTGGGGCTCCCCACTGTGCATATGCAACTCCTGCACTCCTCTGCCACCGGAGGGAAGTTCCACACACTGGAGCCAGCTGTCTTTGCCACTCCCTGCCACGCAGATCCCGGGACTCCACCAGAAGTGGAGGGGAGCCCTGGCCCCTGCTCCCGCACAGAGTCCTGGGACCTGTGTGGCAGGGAGCGGTGAAGGCAGCTGGTTCCAGTGCATGGAGCTTTCCTCCCGTGGTGCATGAGTGTAGGAGTTGCACGTGCGTGGCAGGGAGCCCTGGCAATAGAAGCAGCCCGGCCAGGCTGTGCTCCAGTTGCCATGATGTGCAGCAGTGGCTGGAGCTGCGTACCACCAGGCAGCAGTACCAATGCTGTACACAAGCACCCCAAGCGCCCTCACCTGCTGCTGTTGCTGCTGCTGCCACCTGCGGGAGCTGTGCACCATGGGGGGAGTGTGTGGGAGTTCCCCACACTGCCTCAGGCTCCCTCACACCCACACCTTGCCCACCTGAGTTCTGCACTGCTGCCAGCCCCAGCCCCATACTCCATGATCCTGCCCAGCTGCAGCTCCCCTGCCGCTCCTGTCCTCACCCCGCCACTTCCCTACCTGCTGCCTAGAGCAAGTGGGAACGGGAAGCCAAGCAAGTCCCCCAGCAGGTGCAGCAGTGGCAGCAGCAGCCCTGCCCAGAAGCTGTGTGCTGGCTGAACCAGGACTTTCCACACAGGGGGTGGGAGTGAGACTCAGTAAGGTATGTTGGTGGAGGTGGGGAAGGGCAGTATATATGTAGGCGCCTCGCTCCTACACTTGTGGGCGGAAAGGCTGGATGGGGTACAGTTAGTTGGTGGGTGCTGCAGGCCGGATGAAAGTGCCTGGTGGGTCAGATCTGGCCCGTGGGCTGTATTTTGCCCGCCTCTGTTGTAGGAACATAGCACTGGAAGGAGCTTGCTCATAACCCTGCTAGGAGTATATCTGGGATTCCACACCTTTTTCAGATCTGCCCACTAAAAGTGATTTATATTTTACTTCATAATGTAATTTGTTCATATTACAGCAGTTGACTCAAGTTGCCTACAGATATAGCATATCCTATTAGGGAACATCATGCTATTATGCTAAATCTATAGAGTGTAGGTGCCTTAGAACACTATATGCTTTATGATACTGCAGTGAGACATAATTCTGATGCTGCAGTTATTTTTTCTCCTTACTCTTTTCTGTGTAGGCACCAGAGTAATGGGGCAGTGATTTCCCGTTGCGGACAGCCCGAGGTCAGTTGGTGGGGCTGGAGGAATGCAGACGATGAACACCTTGTCCAGTCAGTGGCCAAAGCCTGTGCCTCAGATTCTAGATCTAACAGCAACAAATTAATAAATGGAAACTGTTCCAGAGATTTCTCTAATGGAGGGGACCTCTCCGACGTTGAATTTGGTGAGCTCACCAGCCCAACCATTTCTGAAATGGATAGAGCTTTGTATATAAGTGTGATTTCTTGTGTGTACTATATAAAATGTGTGGGTACAAATATATCTGTAGACTGTGCATGATTCTTGTATCCACACTGTATGTCTTACATGAATTTGCAAGCTGCATTATAAGTGTCTCTAAGTTGCTCATTGATGGGCTTTCTTCTATAGATTCTTCAATCTCTAATGCTTCAGGAGCAGAGAGTTTGGCCATCCAGCCTCAAAAGCTCTTAATTTTGGATGCACGATCATATGCAGCTGCTGTAGCTAACAGAGCCAAAGGGGGAGGCTGTGAGTGCCCAGGTAAGCAGATTTTTCTCTCATAACACTTCAAATTATGCTGGTCAGTAGGGGATATTTATATATTAGAAAGGACAAAAGGTTTTGCTCATATGTACTTACACACTCTAAAGCCTTTAAAATCACCTGTATGCAAGTGTGGTGCATCTAAACAAATGTGTATATCAGTACAGTTATCACAGACCTTCTGAGGTAACCTAATAACCTTTTGAGGTCTTTTCCAAAATAGCTGCACTTTGAAACATAGTGACCAGTGGTGAGATAGGAAGCAAAACTGTCCAGATACCTGTCCAAAAATGTAAGGGAACTTGTTATTATTAAGGGAGTTAATTTTCAAAATGGAAAAGAGCAATGCATTGCAGCAATTTAACTTAATTTCCTCTAGTGTGAAACAGCCACTAGTCATGTTTTTTCTCCAGCCACACATTTGGAGATCTGTACACAGTTCCCTACCAATCTAGATATCTTAAACTACCATAGAGAATACACAGCTTTTGTTGAGAGCTCGAAACATTTTCAGGAGGCAAGCCCAAGGTAAGTGCGGCTGCTGAGGTAGAAATAGAATCTAAGCTCTATGTCAGTGCCAGAAAAGGCCTTTATGTGGCTACACATGGACATGTAAGTTGTACATCAGTGTGAGAAGGTGTAATAAGGTTTGGTCATAAGGATGGGAAGAAAAAGTGCCTTCTTCTCTACTCTATACAAGGGCTGAGGACTGTTCCCCCATTTATTCATATGGTTCAGTCCATTCCAAAGAGGGCTAGAAAGACATGGAGCCTTCTTCAACATTTTTGGAGCTGATCATTCCTGGTGAGGTGTTTGAAGAGCACGTTCCAAAGAATGGTTCATCCTGTGCACTTCCCCTGTCCCTCAGAGAAGTTGGTAGGGAGGGGAAGATCTTGCCTCCTGGAGTTCCCCTGGAGCATTACAGCTTTGCACCATTCCCCATGTGAAACGTCAGCTAAATGATACAATCTTGTCCCAGAGCTTTACCATGAAAGACCCAGAATGTGCAGACAACGTTGTTTATTTTTCAGGTCAATAATTTTAACCCCTTTGGCATATTTGGACTTGTATCATCAGTTTGTAACACTGTAAGAGGGCATACTGCCAAAAAGTTACATACAGTAATCACTGTTTTGCAGCTAGAACCAAGTTGCCTTGGCTTTGATCTCACGCAGCTGTGGAATTCCAAGTTACATGACCACTGAGGCAAGCACAAAGTTGGAAACTTCTGTTAAAGTGCCTCCTCTCTGGGTCCAGTGTATATGTGGTCTGAGAAGGAGGCAATACTAGTAGGCCTCATCCCTATCTCACAGATTTGGCTATCTGTTATTTATGGTCTACTTCCTTAGGATGCAAGTTGTATTTCATGTAAAGTAGTTTATTTAATCATTTGGTCAAATGCATAGTTAATATGTGATATGAACTGACAGTAGAGAGGCAAGATTAACCTGGGGAGAGTTATCTGAAAGCGGTAATCTTGGAACAGACTAAAGTAAACATTTTGCCCACTGCAGGTTTGTCTGGAACTGCACTGTATTCCCTTCAATTCTGTGCATAGTGTAGTCATGAATATTTTTCGTCTATGTAACATTCGTTGCTTCATTCAGGGAGTAGAGACAGTAAAGTAATAACTTCTTTGGCCTTTCTAAGAGGTAAAGAAAAAAAATCATCTTTAGTTGTGTCAGGACGGTCATGAATTGACAGTAAACTTGCACATTTCCCAGTCCTTTTAGAGTTTTACATAATCCCTAGTACTGTAATATCCATGTCCCCATGGGAAGCTGCCAGTGCACTGCTTCTTGTAGTGTAAAATAGGACAGCAGGAAAAAATAATAAAAACCCTTTGTCAGTACATCTCTTTCCTAATGCTGCTAGCCTGTCCCTCTCCTAAACAGAGGATGCCAGCTGTGCCAAATTTTATGCTAGTTGAATTCCACTGGGGACTGAATTAAGATCCAGACTCATTTTCACTTATGATTTATGCCAGTTGTAAAACAAATTCTGCAGAGGTGAAAAGATAATGCTTTAACCCATTATTCCATATATCCCCTTCAGCAGAGAGATTTTCTACATACCTTGAGATAGTAAGCCCAGCTCGTGATTGCTGCAATACTGGGGCTCATGGAGCGTCCCACACAAATGCAGAGGGCTCCACATGCTCCACAGCAAACCTGGAAGTGGACCGGAAGTAATTCTGGTCCACTTCCGGGTCTGCTGGGGAGCATGCTGGGGGGGCCTCCCATGCCTCCCCGGCTTGGTGATGAACTGCAGGGGGACCCCGGGTGTCCTCCCCGTCCCTCCCCGACCCAGGAGGCACCAGTCGCCAAGCCAGGAGGACACGGGGTGGGGGGACCCCAGTGCGCTCTGTGGCGGACCCGGAAGTGGACTGGAAGTGCTTCTGGTCCTCTTCCGGGTCTGCTGCCGAGCACACTGGGGAGCCTCCTGCGCTTCTGTGGGACACTCCATGCGCCCCAGCATCACAGCATTCACAAGCCCCTGCTACCTAGAGGTATGTAGAAAAAACGTTTAAAGCTGTCTCTATGTCTCAATCACCAAACCTTTCCAAATCTCTCCGAATCGATTCAGAGGGTTCTGATTCGATTTGGAGAGATTAAAGGGTCCTCTTATTCGATTCACATTGGGTCGAATCTCTGCAAAATCAAATCGGGGACCAAAGCTTCGCACAGCCCTACTATAAATCTGCCCAATGACTTGGATCTCTGTCAGTGGAGAAATCTTCGTATTGCCTACTTTTTCTTCCTCCACTTTTCCACTGTGATTTCCAAAATAATTGATAAAGCCCAGGTGCTAGATTTTCTCCACAGTAGAGTCTGTTTTATCAAAATAGAGCTGTAGTGCTTTGCTTTAAAGAAAAGTTTCCCTTTCAATTTAAGCTGCGTGTTTTTAAGTCCTCTTGTTTTTTTACAACTCCCTACAGAATATTATCCAAACTGTGAGGTGGTGTTCATGGGGATGGCAAATATCCATTCTATCCGGAAAAGCTTTCAGTCATTGCGTTTGCTCTGCACACAGATGCCAGACCCAGGAAAGTAAGTGGACATTTAGTTTTTTCTCTCTGTTAATTATATTTTTGTGCTTATTCTTGTTCTGCTATTTTCCAACCTAAATCAGGCAGGTATCTGTTCTTCCACAGCCCTCTCTGTGTAAATATGTTGCAATTACATTTTTCATTTGATGGGGTGCAAGCAAAAGGAAGTTCCTAGCTCATTAGCTCTGACGTGGGTATAAAAAATGAGAAAGGGTGTCAAAACTATACCTTAGGATTTAATACCAGCATGTATTATTGGTTTCCAAGTACCAATCTCACCGGCTCATCAAGATGCTATCTTCTGTCCAGCAATGCCTGGCAGTATCATTATTCCTTGAAAGGCACTAGTGCCTCTTCATAAACTTCCCATCTGCATAGTATCCTAATTGTGAAGAAACAGCCCACCATTTCCTTTGGGGTAAATGGTGTCCAATAACCCAGAGCCATACTTGAGGAGGTTTTTGAACTTGGGACTTCCCCAGAACAGCAGAGCATCCCACTCTTCTTTTTCCTGATATTGAATTTTTTGCTACAAGTCTCTCACATTCATTAAGTAGGCTGGATCCCTTTATTTCTTGTAAATTTGTAAGAACATTAACAGAATGATTTAAGTGAAAAGTACACTCAAGGGAACTACTCTGTTTAGTTTATTATAAAATGAACTTAATTATAATTACTCTTTGATTTAGTAAATCTGAAGATTTACATTAGGAGACATAAAAGGAGCAAAAACTCTTCTCTGTGTATTTTTTCTAGTTGGCTGTCAGCACTGGAAAGTACTAAATGGCTGCAGCATTTGTCTGTGCTTCTGAAATCTGCTCTATTGGTAGTACATGCTGTGGACAGAGATCAGAGGCCTGTCTTGGTGCACTGTTCAGATGGCTGGGATCGAACACCTCAGATAGTGGCACTGGCCAAATTGCTGCTGGATCCATATTACCGGACCATTGAGGTTTGTAAACCACCAGTTGGTGCATGGGGGGAAAATTGAGTTTGGGATTAATGTAAAAGTCTGAACATTAGTGGCTTTATGTATTTCTGTATTAGAAAAAGTGCTAAAGTGTTTAGCTGCAATAGATGGACGCTGCTGGGTGATATGGTAGGGTAGCTGTATAGGGAATTTAAAAGAAAAGTGTTTGAAAGAAAACACAGTTAACTCTGAAATGAAATCTCTCATACTATTGACACAAAGGTAGCATTGTTTCCCATAAGGAGTCCGAGGTTTTGTCCTGAAAAGGTGTTACATTTGGACTAAGAGAAAAAAATTAAAAGGCCTTCATCTACACTTTGTTTTCTGCAGGGCTTCCAGGTGCTAGTGGAGATGGAGTGGCTTGATTTCGGCCACAAGTTTGCAGATCGCTGTGGCCATGGTGAGAATTCGGATGACCTAAATGAACGCTGCCCGGTGTTTTTACAGTGGTTGGACTGCGTCCATCAGCTCCAGAGGCAGTTTCCTTGCTCTTTCGAGTTTAACGAAGCATTCCTTGTGAGTTGTGGCTTGTGAGATTGATGTTTTATAGAATACTTATGGACAAACCAATAGACAGAGCTAACACACTGAATAGCCCCAAGGGGTTTCTGATTTTCCCATCCATCTTATTTCATGTTACTGTTTGATAAGCAGATGTGAAAATTGTCAAATCCTATATGGCAAACAAAAACACTTGTATACCTCATGATATTTGAGAGCCGTTCACTCCTATAGGAGGGTTGGGTTTTAAGGGCTTTCTTTAAACTTCAAATAAATAAAGAAATCACATGATGTAATTCAGGTAAGAAGTGTTGAAATAAGTATCCTGGTTTCCCATATCCACAGAACAGGGACAGAATAAGTAGTGGCAGTGTAAACTTGCCAGGTACTTGTTTGCTCATGGTTTTCCATCCTGACATGGAGGGGACCCCTCTAAGAGCAAGGAGGGAATGAACTTTTATTCTCAATCAGTTTTTGGCTTCTCTGCTGAAACTGTATTTATTTATTTATTCCATTTATATGCTGCCCTTCCCAGCAAGGCTAGGGGTGGAAACTAGCAACAAGAGAGGGATTCACACATTTAGAATAGCATCCCTCAGTTTGGGTCCAAGAGCAACAATACTGCACTAGTAGCATACTATTGGAAACTTCGTGCTCTCCCTGTCAACCCCAGTTTTATCTTCTAAATTTCCTGTGGCTTCAGTCAGCTTCAGAGGGAAACCTTTTGATTTCCCTCAAACAGTGTGGACAGTGGTTTTCCCACTAGCCATAGATTCTGGACCATAGGTATCTGGAAGTAGTTGGATTATTAATGTCCTTCTGAAGGCCATGAGGCAGGTTATGTGGTAATTGTCAGTCACTAGCTGTATGCTTGGATAGGAATTGGCAATCAAAAAGGGTCCTGTAGTATTTTGCTGATCCCTGGAGTGATCGATTCTGCATCCTGCTCCTCTTAGGGCTAAATTCCCTAACTCTGTAAAACATCTAAACATGTTTAACTTTAATACATGAACAGTCGTGTTGAAAATAATTGGAACTATTCATATACTTAATTCTAAACCCATGCTTAAGTGGTTTTCTAGGTTGGGGCTACTGTATGAACAAACTACAATCTGCCGAATTGCATAGATCTCTCAAACTATGCAATTTGTATATGAAGGCCCAAATGGAGGAAGAATGCATTATGCTTTTACTGTCTTGTACTTAGCTTTCTGAGAAGGCATGCAGAAATGCTAAATATATTTATCTAATATCTTTCACATAAGGCTTTGTGTGCATAGTCTCATATGAATGAAAAATTAAATGCTTCTTAAGCATGAAAATGAATCTTTCATATACACCATGCCTGCTGCCATGTGACTCTATCTGTATTGGTCTATACAGGTCAAATTGGTGCAGCACACCTATTCTTGCCTCTTTGGTACATTCCTGTGCAACAATGCAAAGGAGAGAGGAGAAAAACACACTCAGGAACGGACTTGTTCTGTTTGGTCTCTGCTGCGGGCAGCAAACAAAGCCTTCAAAAACCTGCTTTACTCCTCCCAGTCAGAATCTGTATGTATCATTCATTTCACATCATATGTGGGGAAGTCTCTGTCTAATGTACTGTCTAAGACACCATTGTTTATCTGCTGGAACGGCCTCAGCTTATCTGATGGGAAGTGCTATATAACAAACTTATGTATGAATAACCTTAGTTTAACCCCTACCACACCATGCATTCCCACACACCCAAAAAAGCCATGTTACGTTGTCTTCAGCTGACTGTTGGGATATATCAAATATAGCCACAATAATACCCCTATGTTGGGTATGTACTATCTGTAACTGAATACTTTTCACTATTCCTTGTAATGGAAAATAGTTTTATATTTGATTGGATATGGCTTCCAGGAGATCTCAATCATAGTTTTACAGTGGCAGAGTTTCACAGAATAATTCAATCTCCTAAAAATTTTTGTCAAAAGTGTGTCTTAAATCTAACCAAAAAAATGTAATGGAAGCCTTTTAAAATGTCTGTATCACTCACTGTATTCAGATCTTCAAATTAACTTTCCTTTTTTAGGCCCTGAGGTAGAGAGAAACAGTTGCTGTGTGTGTGTGGGGGGGGGGGGGGGGGGGGGGGCACCACAGAGACTAGAGAGCAGAGAAAGGTAGTTAGCTATGTTAGTCTGAAATCAGGCAGAAGGCAGTCCAAAGTGACCTTTTATAGACTGACTAATTCAGAGAAACATAAGCTTTTCTAAGCAACATTTTACATATGATGCTCTGACAAAAGATACAGAACGAATAGGACCACACTAGAGGCAATAAATATTTTTCTAAATTGTAAGTGAAAGGATTTAAATTAAAGGCTCACCAGAAAGGCAGTGGGGGCAGGAGGTTTCATATGATAAATGGTAAGTATTCCTTAATATTAAGCAAAAAACCTACCAGGCTAAAAGCTTGTTGAAAGCTTAGGACAGAATTCTCTTTCTTTTTGTACACTTAAATGGCAGTTCTCCATATGATTAGCATTTTTGGCATTTAGACATGGGTTGCAATTATTCCCCCTGCATTACAGGCACAGAAGAATGCATACACTAGGCATGAGCATTTAGCTATGTAGTAGCCAGGCAAGTACACAGCTATGCATGTACCTGCAGCCCAGCAGGGGAGGAGGGCCTTCCCACATCATAGTGATAGTAGCTGGTTAAGGCACTTGCACACAAAGTGGAAGGCTAGGGTTCTAAGCTCCCTTCATCAAGAGAGGTTTTAGAACCTGTACCTTTCTGAATTCCTACCATAGTGCTGCAGCCACAGCCCAGGTATTTTTCACTCCGCACCTTTAGTGCTCCTTTTCAATCTGTGCTACTGCCCATTGTCTTTAATAAAAATGTTGACTAGAAATAATGGAGAGCAGTGCAAAAGCAAAGAGTCCAGGGTAGAGCCTAGATGGTGCCCTTCCTTTCCAGAGCAGCATCCATCTTGCTAAGCCACACACCCTATACCTTTCCCATTCCTGGCTCCTCATATCTTCCTCTCCTGGCTGCCTAATGGGCCAGCTTCAGCAGAGAGCTAGAGAGAGTACTGGATAACATTAAGCCTGTGTTGGAGTGGTTTGTGTCCTATGCTGGGAGATCAGATGGATGCAGCTTCACACCTCCTTTAGGCAAGGGCAGGTCCTGGAAACATTCAGTTACTGAACTAAAACATGAGCAAGTTTGCGGTATCTACCACCCAGTAATAGATATCTTGCATTATCTGCCACCCAGTAGTTATGAGTTTCTAGCTGGCTACAGTTTCACACCATAGACATGCTTATGTGTCCAAACTGGGTACATGTACATAGCCACATATGCATAACCCATTGTGCTTGCCCAGTCTACATAGTTTGCTTATGCACCTGCAATGTAAAGATAATAAAATTGCAATCTGTGTTTAAGTGCCAAGAACATAATTTACAGTACTAGAAGACTGTTGTTCAGATGTGTAAAGGGAACAGAACTCTGCCTTTACTGTCTCTATCACTTTCCTGATTAATTGACCTGTTTAGAAAAGTGCTTGAGCACATGCTTCATTTTTCACAAGTGAGTAGTCTTACTGAAGTCAAGTTCATCTTTGCTGAATTAGAGCATGTACCAAGAGATTATTAGTTGAAGAGGTTTAGATGAACTCAAGTGACATGGTGTCAAACACAATGGGCTTGTGTACGCATGCATTAATGTGCTATAGCTATGGTGCATTAAGTTTTGTACCTGTAATAACAGGTACAAATTTAATGGACACATCTACACGTGCCCTTATGGTGCCATTGTTGCTGCGCCATCATTTAGTACTTCTTTTTGGAGGTGCTAAGTGATGGCTCACTAACACCCCATACTGCACCGTGCCAGCGGCATACAGTTATTTTTAGTTGTTACATTGCCTTAGCAACGTGCTGTAGCGAGGGAGCGTGTTGCTACGGCTGTATAGTGGTGGCATCATGGTTTTTGCCTGTGGACACTATGTGGTTGCTATAGTTGCTACAAGGTTGCCATGGTAGCCCGTGGTTGCTATGGCGATATTGCATCAAGTGTATACGCGCCCAATGTACAGTAACCAGAGATACTGTGCAGTAACATCAACACATGCCTTTTTAGTGACACTAATGTGCAGTAGACTAATTCTACTGTGCATTAGAATGACTTTTGCTATGATGTGCTAATAATACTCAGTAGAGTTAGTCTACTGCACATTTAGCATCTCATGTAGACACACCCAATGAAGAAGTCTCCGAGGTAACTAACAACTCAACTGCACCCAAAGTAAAAATAAAACCAGTGCAGATCATGGAGCACAGATGGGAGGTACCCTCTTTCCTAACATTGAGACTCATAATAACTAAAGAGTGCCTCAGAGAGTTTTAAATAAATTTGAATGATTTTTTTTGTCAGGCCCTGGCAGAGTTTCATAGATTGTAAGGCCAGAAGGAACCTTGGAAGATCATCAGGTCCAGCCCTACTACACCAAGCAGGAAAGATAATTGGGGGTCAGGTGACTCCAGCAAGGTGACTCTAGTCTCCTCTTAAAGATTTCCAGGGTAGGTGATTGCACCACCTCTGGAGGGAGCTTATTCCACAGTCTGGACACCCTGACTGTGAAGAAGTTTTTCCTAATGTTGAGCCTGAATTGGTCTTCCAGGAATTTGTGGCCATTACTCCTAGTTTTCCCCTCGGGTACCCTGGTGAACAGTTGCTCACTGAGTCTTTGATGTACTCCCTTAGTGTAGTGGTAAGCTGCTATCAGGTGCCCTCTCAGCCTTCTTTTGTTCAGGCTGAAGAGTTCATCCCTGAGTCTTAAAGAAAGTGGCTGTAGAAATCTCAGAGGCATTGGCAATAATATTTGCAAAGCCCTGGGAGAAAGGCAAAGTCCCAGAGATTGGGAGAAAACCAACATAAAAGCAGTCTTTAAAAATGGGGAAAAGACCAATCTGATGAATTTCGCCTTGACTTCAATACCTGAGAAGTTACTAAAGCAAATTATAAAATAGTCAGTGGCTGCATCCACACAAGCCATTAACACACAGCCATAAACTGAGGAGCTTTAACTCCATGCCTGACTAATCAGTCTCTTTTTATGACCAGGTTACAAAACGCCTGGACGCAGGAGTAGGGGTGGATGTCATATACTTAGACTTCAGGAAGGCCTTCGATACGGTATCCCACCTCATACTGGTGAACAAGTTAAGAGGCTGTGACTTAGATGACTACACGGTCCGGTGGGTGGCGAATTGGCTGGAGGGTCACACCCAGAGAGTCGTAGTGGATGGGTCGGTTTCGACCTGGAAGGGTGTGGGCAGTGGGATCCCGCAGGGCTCGGTCCTTGGACCGATACTCTTCAATGTCTTCATCAGCGACTTGGACGAGGGAGTGAAGTATACTCTGTCCAAGTTTGCAGATGACACAAAGCTGTGGGGAGAAGTGGACACGCCAGAGGGCAGGGAACAGCTGCAAGCAGACCTGGATAGGTTGGACAAATGGGCAGAAAACAACAGAATGCAATTCAACAAGGAGAAGTGCAAAGTGCTGCACCTAGGGAGGAAAAATGTCCAGCATACCTACTGCCTAGGAAATGACCTGCTTGGTGGTACGGAAGCGAAAGGGGATCTTGGAGTCCTAGTGGACTCCAAGATGAACATGAGTCGGCAGTCAGACGAACATGAGTCTGACGAACATGAACATGAGTCTGACGAAGCCATCAGAAAAGCTAATGGCACTTTATCATGCATCAGCAGATGCATGACGAATAGGTCCAAGGAGGTGATACTTCCCCTGTATTGGGCACTGGTCAGACCGCAGTTGGAGTACTGCGTGCAATTCTGGGCACCGCACTTCAAGAGAGATGTGGATAACGTTGAGAGGGTCCAGAGAAGGGCCACTCGTATGGTTAAGGGCTTGCAGGCCAAGCCCTACGAGGAGAGACTAGAGAACCTGGACCTTTTTAGCCTCCGCAAGAGAAGGTTGAGAGGCGACCTTGTGGCTGCCTATAAGTTCATCACGGGGGCACAGAAGGGAATTGGTGAGGTTTTATTCACCAAGGCGCCCCCGGGGGTTACAAGAAATAATAGCCACAAGCTAGCAGAGAGCAGATTTAGACTGGACATTAGGAAGAACTTCACAGTTAGAGTGGCCAAGGTCTGGAATGGGCTCCCAAGGGAGGTGGTGCTCTCCCCTACCCTGGGGGTCTTCAAGAGGAGGTTAGATAAACATCTAGCTGGGGTCATCTAGACCCAGCACTCTTTCCTGCCTATGCAGGGGGTCGGACTCGATGATCTATTGAGGTCCCTTCCAACCCTAACATCTATGAATCTATGAATCTATGAATCCATTAAATGAGTTAAGAATGCAAGCTGCACAAAGAAGGGATGAAAGAATTAGGGGTGTTTAATTTGGTGAAAAGGAGATTAAGGTGTTATTGTGGGGGGCATGTTATCAGTCTTCAGCTACTTGAAAGGCTGTCATAAAGAAGGGAGAGGTACAACTGGTCTCCTTTGCCACAGAAGACAGGGCATGTAGCAGCGGGCTTAAACTGTAGCAAAACAGACAGAAATTAAATCTCAGAAAAGAAATTCCTTGCTGTCAGAACTGTAGGATGGTGAAATAACCTCTCCAGGGAAATTGTGGAATCTCCTTCATTAGAGCTTTGTACAGCAAAGCTAGAAAAGTATTTGATAGGGATGGTTTAGGAACAGTGCATCCTACGTTTGTGCAGGTTTGGACTAGATGACCCTTGAGGTCCCTTCCAACCCTGTAAGGCTATGATTTTCTGCAAGAAATATCCCCTAGAAAATGAGCTGCTGTATTCTTTATTTGTTTATCATGGTGATAATGTAGTAGCTTATTATCTTTCCATTTCTTGCTGTGCTTTTCTCAGTAGTACATTTTTTCCATAGTTTTTCTCTGATTTTATATTTACTTCTGGCATGAAGGATTTATGAATCACTCTCAGCCTTCTCCCCCGGTTTCTTACCAATACTTTTAAACCTCAGGAACTTACCAGGAGAGTCTTGCTCAGGCAGTCAGGGCCACATTGGTCACTAGAGATAGGGTAGGAAGGAATTTTTACCCAAGTCAGACTTGTGTAGATTTGCCTTTCTCTGGAGTAGAGGGCACAGTCCTCTTTCTACAGTCATTTGACAATATAATAATGGTGGCAGGCACTAGCAGTGTCCTTGTCTCCTCTGCTCCTTTCCCATGGCACACTGTAGGATTCATTTTTTCAACTGAGTGCTGTGGGGTCTGGGAGGCCCCTTCCAGTCTGTGTTTATATGTGTATCTAAGTTGCTCAGGAATAAAGTTTTAGCTTCCAACACATTCCAGAAAGTAATTCATGAGAAGATATAGGCTAGAAGTGGTATGCCAAAATCCCTACATCTGAAGAAAAGGAAATGGCTGTACAGCCAGGTGTAAATTATTTAAAATTCTCACATGACCTGGATTCCAGAAGTACCTAGGGATCTAACAGGGGCTTTGGGCTGTAAACATAAATATTGAAGTTAGAGCAGCAAAATCAGATTAAAGTAACTCCTTATGATCTCAGAACAAGACAAGTTACCATGCTTAAATATGCACATTTTCTCATTTTAGGTGCTGTATCCTGTGTGCCATGTGCGTAATTTAATGCTCTGGAATGCTGTTTACCTGCCATGTTCTTCCCCTTCAACCCCTGCTGATGATACTTGTGCCCCTTACCCTGTTCCAGGCTCCAGCCCTGAAGATCAGCCTCTGGGCAGGTGAGCCTAGAGCCCAGAAATCCAGTCTTGTGAAGTAAGATCAACAGAGAAGTTGTGGATTTAGGGAGAGGAGCACTTGTGGGAGGGAAGTGTTTTTCCAGTGGTCTAACAGTGGGGCCGTTAAGTTGGCTAGCAAATAATCTCTGTGTAGCTGTTCTCAATTTAAAAAGTTGTTAGTTTCATGAGTTGTTGTGCAGCAAACACATCAGAGCCCAGAAGAGATTTTGCAGTAAATTAGCAAATAGAACAAAGTTCGACATACTGCATAGTGCTGGAGCATCCCAGGTAGTATCCTTGGCCGCTGTGCTAGTTCTCCTGTTTCAGTGGACTGCATATGTACTATGGAGATCAGAATGCCATGGGATATTTCACTTGTGGCTGCCTTGCAATTTTTTCTGCAGTCTGCTTTTACCTGTATTACTGTCTTTTAACTAGTGCATCCCTTCTCTTTGAGGAAGCCATTTCATAAAGTGATTCAGGTGCATTATACTTAGGAAATGGGGTATCCTGGGAATTGTCTGAACCTTAGCTGAAGAAATTTTCCTGATGGAGAGCTTGATCCAGAGGAAAGGTACTGGAGGAACTTTGTACCACAGATGATCTGTAGAACTCAGTAATACTGTAGTGCAGTGGTTTTCAACCTTTTTTCATTTATGGATCCTTAAAAGATTTTGAATGGAGGTGCGGACCCTTCAAATTATAAGTGTGGGTATTCACATACTTTTGATTGATCAAAGTCACCTTTCACAGACCCCTTAGACATAGCCCACAGACACCTAGGAGCTCATGGACCACAGGTTGAAAACTGCTTTAGTGCATTACCGAATTCAGCAGTGACCAGCAGCTGCTTTTGATTTCAGAATGGGGAGGCTTGCAAACTGTTGTATTTAAACATTTTTTTAAAAACAAGCTTTCGATTCTGACTATTTCTGATCCTTACAGGCTACCAAAGACGAGATCATTTGACAATCTGACAACAGCCTGTGACAGCAATGTGCCTACTAACAACCGACGTAGTAGTGATCCCAGCCTAAACGAAAAATGGCAAGAGCACCGCAGGTCCCTGGAGCTGAACAGTCTTGGCAATCCAGGGGATGATCCATTTGATGGAGACAGCTTGAGCAAACAGTGCAGAGCTCCAGTTGGAGCAGAACTTTCAGTTGCAGCTGGTGTGGCAGAGGGACAGATGGAAAACATTTTGCAGGAGGCCACCAAAGAAGATGTTGGTTTGGAGGAGCTCTTGAGAGGCACCCTGGGATCAACAGGTAAAGAGGAGGAGGAGGAGGAAGAGATTGTCCTGGATAAGGAGAACAGAACTGAAAACCTGTGTGTTCATGTTGATGGCTTCTATAAAAAGTCGGAGAGAGATCCAGCTACAATAATGAACAATCCATTGCCCAATCCACATCCAGATTCACAAGGTGCTTCTGAGTTTAAAGGGCAACAGAATGAATATATTGATCTCAGTAACAATATCCAGAAGTTGCCTCAAGTGAAAGGACTACAAACTGTTACAGAGAGTACTGTAAGTAGTGATATTCAGAACAACATAGAAGAAGGTGTTAGTAGGCTGCAGATGGAAACAGAGAGTCACTATAGTACACCACAGCCCAGCCCTCCATTACCCATCACAATCCATGATGCAAGAACATCCAATATTGAAAGTTCTACTGAAACCTTAACAGAAAATGAAGGAAAGCAAGACCTAATGCAGAAAGGTCCTTGCCACAGACCTCATCTGATAGACAACAGTGCTGTGGAGCATTCTGAAACTGCCGAATATAGGCCAGAAGGGGAAAGCATGCTAGAACTGCACAAAACGGGAACAAAAGTAAACAGGACTTCTAACAGAAATAATACTTACAGCCTAATGCCTTCCCCTTGTGCCTTGCCTTTAGCTGAAAGTAAAGAGGAGATTGTATGTAATGGAGAGCCAGAAACTGAGAACAAGGTGACAGAGAAACCTGCAGGGTTTAATATTATCCAGAAATACCCTGCAGCAAACGGACATTGTGTTAATGGAGAGGATGGTAAGAGCAAAGCCTCCTTGAGCCGGCAGGTCTCCACAGCAAGTTGTAGTTCAGCCCAGTTTCATTTGAGGAATTTGCACCACAAGTGGGTACCGAGCCCTGCTGGTCGGCAACTGACAGCCAGCAGTCCAGACCAACCTGCCAGGAGCCACCTGGATGATGATGGAATGCCAGTCTACACGGACGTTATCCAGCAGCGCCTGCGCCAGATTGAAACTGGTCATCAGCAAGAAGTGGAGACTTTGAAAAAGCAGGTGCAAGAGCTGAAGAGTCGTTTGGAGAGCCAGTACCTCAACAGTTCGCTACGCTTCAATGGGGATTATGGGGATGAAGTGGTAAGTCTAATGGAATTCAGCCCTTGTTGACAACAGGGGATTGGCTCGTCAAGCTTTTGGAGCCCCAACTACTATGCTGTATGGTAAGGAATTTTTCCTCTGGTTAGCTGATGTTTTCTGGCCAAGGCAGTTCTTTACAAAAGCCTCAAAGATGCCAAAATGGGCAAAAGTCCAATTTACCACATGACAAATAGCAATTCACGCTAACTGATCTTTTAGCCAAATGTCAGTAGTTTATATTTAAGCTACCAGTGACACTCTAGGATGTGGGTTTGGTATTGAGTTTAAACACACCTTGACTATACTGTGGAATGAGGTGAATCAAAGGTGTCTAAGCATGCTCCATGTTTCATGCTGTGTTCATATAAAGATTGAGATAATTTTTTTTTAAAGATTTACAACTAAGTTAATAGGCCAGATCCAGGGGATTGGTGTGCTGGTGCGTGGCATAGTTTATCATGAGGGGAAGTAAACATGTTTTCTGGCAGCTAGGAACCACCAAGTCCAAGCTATGCCTCCTTTCCTTAGATAAGAGTCCTTACATGAGGCTCGTTAAGAGGAAAGGCTTAGGATGCCTGTGCTGCTGCTTGTGCAACTTTGGATTTCCATTACAAAATGGGAATATTCAGGGGGACAATTAAGCCAGGTTTTTGGCTTTGCCACATAGGAGCTATTTAAGGCAGCTGGAAGAAGATGCAATCAAATCATAATTTCATTATAGCGTGCATGCTATGGCTTAACTGCATCCTTTTTACAGAGTGTAGTTACAAAATTCTAGATGTTATACAGTTTTTAGAAGCTGTGTGGTATCTGTAAGGTCATAATGCTAAGTTCAAAGTCTCTAGTGGTGTTAAGGTTATATGCATAGGTCAGTTTTTAAATTCCTTTAAATTCTCCTCAGAAACCTAATTTTGCCCATTATTCCTCCTCTTTGAACTAAGCTGCTGTAGTAATACTTCAAAGGGGAAATTAGTGTCAGCAGCCTTACTCTGGTCAGGTACATGTGCTCAGTTGTTCAGGAGAACTGCTGTTCTCCCAGTAGAAACCAAAAGTGTACATTGCTTAGGTTTTTCTTCTGGAGCAAAAATGGCCACTTTGGGAGAAAAAAAGCACAGCAACAGCCAGGGTTAAATTGCATTTGGGAAACTGAATGCCTATATGCTTTCCCTTGGGTTAACTCCTCCTGGGGATCAGGAGGAGTAGGGGCAAAGGAAAGTCTTTCTGTCTTTCTGTGCCTGGGGTCACCCCAGTTTTCAGAAGACATGGGGGATAGCTGCCCCCTCCTTCTACTAGAGCAGGTGGAGAAGAGAATAGTAGCCACTTCCCAAAACTGGTAATCTCTGGTTTTGAGGAGAGTCAGGGGATTTTGCTGGCTCCCACTGGTTTCCCCTAGCCACTCAGTTGAATGGTGGGGCGGTGACTGAAAAGCCAGTGGTTGGGAGCAGGGGTTGGGAGACAGGTCAAGGAGACTTTCCCTGAACCTGCTCCCACCTGCTACTCTGCAGGACAGCAAGGGGGAGCAGGGAGCCAGGCTAGGAAAGGTCTCTGCCTTCCTTTCTCTCAGACCAGACCCTCCAGCTTTTAAATTGCTGCCCGTACCACTCAGCTGAGTGTCAGGGGTCAGTGGGGAGCCAGAGGGGCTGGGAGCCACATGTGCAGAGGCTTTCCCTACTTGTTCTTTCAAGACCTACTACTGTCAAGCAATTATACAGTCTAGTGCAATGTTCATAGCTTGTTTTTT
The DNA here is from genome assembly GCF_030867095.1 of Alligator mississippiensis. Lineage (NCBI taxonomy): Eukaryota > Metazoa > Chordata > Crocodylia > Alligatoridae > Alligator > Alligator mississippiensis. Next base: position 27,388,612 of record NC_081833.1, read on the forward strand.
CAAAGGCCTGGTACTGCCAAATGTATAAGAGAGTGGAAGGAGGAGGAAGAGCTAGAGAAGACGAGAGAAGATGAAGGCAGAGAGAAGAAATGGGGAGGTTTAAGAAAATTCTTATGTTGTAATCTTCTGACAGCAGGCTTTGTCTTCTGAAGGAAGGTTTGAACAGCACCGAGCATAGTGACAGGCAGATCCTAGGAGTCTCTGGGCATTACCACAGCACAGAAAATACTAATTAAAATGTAACACATGCATATTGTAATGTGATTAGTTTTCAACAACAACACAACTGTACATTGTTTACAAGTTTCAATTTTTATTCATGTAGGCATAAGCATTTTTTGGAACTGACAAAGAGGTCTGGCTGGCAGAGCTGGTGGATAGTCCCAGGTGTATTCATTGGGAGAGAATTGTATGGGCTTCTGGAGCCAGTCAGATTGGTGCCAGTGACAGTACAATGAATAGCTAAATGCTGAGTGTGTGAATGAAAGTTCTGCTGAGCATCATTCAAAGCAAACTTGTCTTTTCTCATTAGCAGGAGCTTGGATTCCTAGCAGAAATGTGGCCCACAGGCTTAATTCAAAGCACTCATTTTATTAAAGGCTTTCATAGCTTGTAATCTAGACTGGGAATTAGGTATCTGCATGCTGATGGATACCATTTAGTGCCTGTGTCCATCTTTAGGCCACCGAAACATATTTTAAAAATCTGTTTCTTGGCTCTACTTTTTTTCTTCTGCCTGGCCTGGCTTTGGTACAAGCTTCTGTATACAAGCATATGGAGAACAAACATGTCAGTGTAAAAGGTTTGCCTGGCAAGTGTATATTAAGGAAGCATCAGTCCAAAGACCTACATGTGAAAGTATGCCCTAGTCCTTATGTCTTCTCCTGTATGGATTTACCTTGCATCTTCCCATGAGACATCTGAGACAGCAAGGCACACATGCTACAAATATGTTTTAAAAGTGAAAGAACGCTGGAAAGGGAATTAGTGTGTGAAGCTAGAGTAACAGGCTATAACTGTAATATTCTTAGGGGGCCACGGTTAACTATGTGCTTTATTGCCAGACCTTTTCACATACACAGTAGTACATAGATCTTAAACCCATGTCACCTTGCTTAATCCTGGTATTAAAGGGCTAACAGTTCTTATCTGACATGTTGAAGTATAGCTTTATCCAAGCAAAATCCCTCATTTTGTGGATCCATAGCCCATCCCAGATAGCATTCTTGTCTGTGCTACTGCAATCTAAATTATAGGTAGGTAAGTGTATATGACCCAAACCCTGGTCTTTCCCAGCAGGAGGTGCACAGATTCCCCCTTCTCAGCTGTCCAAATCTTGTTCATGTAGAAGTGGGAGTATGTGCAGGTTCTGTTCAGCTATGTTTGTTTACCAACAGACTTCAATACCCGACTCGGAAAGCAATCTGGATCAGAACTGCTTGTCTCGCTGCAGCACAGAGATTTTCTCTGAAGCCAGCTGGGAGCAGGTGGATAAACAGGACACAGAGGTACAGACTAACTCCCTGTCTGTGATATTCCTTCCTCTTTCCTTCTGTTAGGACATAATATTCTTAACACAAGCCATAATATTACGGGTTCTGGTAAACTACCCCGTTGCCTTAACTTGTCTTGTAATACTTTGAATGTCTGTACCTGTGCCTTTAAGCCCTCTGCTTTCAGCTGTCTGCATATGAACTCTGTTTGAGAAACTGTGGAAGGACTTAATAATTCCCTGCACTACCTATTCACTATGTATGTGTTTGGGATGCCTTTACAGTGCAGAAAAAAATCAGGAACCGAGGTATTATGGGCAAAATCCTGTTCACTTTGTGGGCCTAAATGGCCTGCACATAGCCATGTAATTGTAGCTTTTGGTAGTTAGGTACAATTTGGGATTCTGTTTTGCCGCAGGAAAAATGGAATTGCGTTGCAAGTGGGCAGCCCTCCTGTATTTTAGCCCAATAGCCTGGTGATCAGGGCATCCCCCTAGGGGGTAAAAGACCTGAGTTCTGGGACACCCTTCCCCAGAACAAGTTTGTAACTGTATTGTCTGGTTCTCAGCAAGTGCTATAACAAGCAGGCATTGCTTATCTGCACACCTTTCTCCTGGAGCTAGTCCATGTCATGTTGTATTTAATAGTCAGTGAATATGTAATAGTAGAAAGTTTCTTCCCCACAAAAGTAGGGTCCCAGGCTAGATCCAAGGCCCCCTGCTTTTCAGGACTGCATTCAGCTCAATGAGCCACACACCTTCCAGTTTGTTCATTTCTCCTGACCCCACATATTTATACATCTTGGCTGACCAGTGGGCCAGCTTCAAATGGAGGGCTGGAGAGGCCTCTACGTCGAGTCCTGATAGACATAGTACTTGAACCATTCCAAGAATGTCACTGGTTGGAAACTGGTTAACAACTGTCCCAGTTTAGAGGCATGCATATGCACACTGCCAAGAGTTCTAAGTAGAAGTCACCTTTTAGGCATTGCGGTGCTGTCCAACTGCTGCTGGGGAGTGGTGGCGAATACCTAGGCCTGCCTGAATGCCAGTGCCTTGCTCCACTGTTCTCCAAAAAGAGGAAGACCCTGACTAGCTGGATGCCAAGGAACAGGAAGAAATCAATCGACCACGGTTGCATTTTTCTGCTCCCTTTTTTCACTAACATTGAGTTCTATAAAGACCATTCCTGCACTGTATATATAAAATTTGGTGGTGCCATGACTGAGGGAGCCCAGATGTGCATGCTTGTGTGGGTGTGTGTTGGGGGCTGCCTAGACTTCTGCTTCTGGGTTCCCACAAGCTGGGTGCTCTGGTGCTGCCAGAGCTTTTGTAGCTTTTGAAGAGCACTTCCCCCAAGCCACTCCTCATTTTACTTCAGTTTCTGGCAGTGTACCAGGGTTCAGTGCATCACAGGTTGATTTAGGAATGAAAGGGTGGCCTGGGTGCTCTAGAGGGCTGCCCAAGGTCTCTGGCTCAGGCTTAAGAAGGCTTTCCTATAGTGGGGTTGGGAAGTGCCTAGACCCCTGCTTGTAGGTTCCCAGTGCTCTGGTGTAGGGGGCTGCCAAAGGTCAGGAATTTAATTAAATTAAGAAGTGGCTTGGGGAAAAGTGTTGTTTAAAAGCTGCAAAGACTTGGTAGCCCCTTGGGAATTCAGAAGCAGGCGTACTCCACTACCCACCTAGCTACCTCCCTGGCTCAGATCAGCCTAGGATGCCCCAAAGTGTGGTTAGTTGCCACCAGTAGAATGAAACTGACCTGGGTCTTGGGGGAAAGTTCTGTTTAAAAGCTGCAAAGATACTCAGCTTCCCTGGGACTCCAGAAGCAAGGGTACCCACTGTACCCACCTAGCCACTGTCCTCCTCTTCTTGCCCCCCAGCCCAAATCAGTCTGGGATGGCATGGACAGGGTCAGGGTTAATGACATACAGTTTTGGCTGTGTACCAGAGTAGCTTTGCAATGTGGGAAATCTGGAAGACTGCCCAGACACTAGTCACAGAAATATTAGTGTCCGCACATAATACTGAACCTGTTAAAAAACAACAAACAGGTATGCTTTGGAGACAGTCCAGGAGGTTCAAACCATTCTAAATTGGCTTGTCCCTCTAGACACTTGGGCCATGTCCACACGAGCAGGGGCATGTCTTTGCAGCAGCACAAATAGTAGTGGCACAAATTTGTGCCACTACATTGTGCTGCAGTGCCCGCCCCTGCTCATGCAGTTTGCAGCGGGTCACATTGTTCCACTGGTCCATGTGCTGCAGGGGGTGCTGGCTGGGGCATAGGGTTCCTCCCTGTGGGGCTAGCTGGGAGGCAGCCTCCATGCTGAGGCACCCTGTGACCTAGGCAGCCATGGAGTGGCACATGGAGACAGGGGAGCAGGCAGCCTATGGCTACCTGCTGCCCCATCTCCATGCACTGAAGAGCCTCCACACAGAGGCACTCTGTGCCCCAGCCAGCCGCTCCCCGGCTGGCGGGGATGCAATGTGCCTCAAGACAGGGGAACAAGCAGCCCTGGGCCGGCTGCTCCCCTCTCTCCACCTGCCTCCGTGCAGGAGCCCCACTGTGTAGCATGTGGAGCTCCCACGCTGAGGCACCCTGGCCCCAGCCAGCCTCAGAGCAGCTGTTTGGGGCACAGTGTGCCTCGAGACAGGAGCAGCCAACCCAGGGCTGCCTGCTCTCCTGCTCAAGTCACGCTGCACCCCAGCCAGCCAGGAGTGCACAGAGTGCCTCAGTGTGGGGTCTCTGCAGCACACAGAGACAGGGCAGCAGTCAGCCCTTTGTCCTGGCATACACCACTTCGGTGTGCTTTGTGCTGCATTTTTCTTCCTTTTTTTTTTTTTTTTTTTAATATGCTACCAGGAAATTCCAGTAGCAAATTTTGCCCCAGAACTGCACATTAGCAGCACTATGCATGGTTTAACATGCAATGTATGCGATTTGTGGCACCGCAAAGAAGTGTGCAGAACCATAAACCATATGTGCCTGTATGTCTGGATCCAGCCCTGTAGTTTAAACTGTGTTTAAAGCAGTCCAAGTGTTACGTTTGTCCATACTCTCAGCCCTTGGTTGAAAGATTAGAGCACTTGGCTGGGAAACAGGAGACACTTCTAAAACCCTTGCTGGGCAGGTAGGTTGTAGAACTGAGGTATCCTGCTCCCCAGCTAAGTGTTGTATCCACTGTATCATTGGGCTAAGTAGTAGAAAGGGACTTTCTCACACCTGATAGCCATGTTTTTTGCCTGCCTAAAATTTCAGGACTTGCCCAGCTTTACACATACATGAGCTGTTTTGTTTCACTGTCTACTTACCTAGCTGAAACACAGCACTACCGAGCAGGGTAGTAGCACTGAAGGGCAATACTGGCCACACCTGCATGAGAAGCTGGTTGCACAATTGTTACTGTGCATTTAGTACTTGCATACACAAGTACTAAATGGCTGCTCAGTAACTGGAGTTACTACACAGTAGCGTCGCCAAACAGCCTTTAGATCACGCTTACTGCACAGAATCTCATTACTACTGTGTAGTAGTGTTGCATCGCGCTTTGTGCCGTGAAATGCTACTGTGCAATAGTAACGAGCTACTGCGCAGTCAGCATCTCATGTAGATGTGGCCACTGAGTTGCAGATTGTAAGTGCCCAGACTTGCAGTTCTGCCTCTACATGTGAAACGTTTAGGCATGTAAAGTGAAATAGGGTTAAGCCCTATTCATTTCTGTGTGCCTGGGGAGAATGCACTGAATCACATTTTTGAGAGTTGTCTTCTCTTTATTTCATTATTGCCAACTCTGATTCTGTCCCCTTAAAGCAAAAGGCACCTTGCCTTGATTTTCTGAGTTTGGGTCATAGATTTCATAGATTTCTAGGGTTGGAAGGGACCTAGTAGATCACCGAGTCTGACCCCCTACCCCAGGCAGGTGCTTGTCCAATCTCTTTTTGAACACCTCCAAGGTAGGGGAGAGCACCACCTCCCTTGGAAGACCATTCTATATTTTGGCAACCCTCACTGTAATGAATTTCTTCCTAATGTCTAACCTAAATCTACTCTCCTTCAGTTTGTGGCCGTTATTTCTAGTAACCCCAAGGGGCACCCTGGTAAACAGAGTGTCCCCTGTTCCCTGCTGACCACCCCCGATGAGCTTGTAGACAGCCACAAGATCACTTCTCAGCCTTCTCTTGCAGAGGCTGAAGAGATTCAGGTCCCTCAGTCTGTCTTCATAGGATCTTACCTGCAGACCCTCAACCATATGAGTAGCCCTCTGAACCCTCTCAAGGTTATCCACATCCCTTTTGAAGTGCGGTGTCCAAAGCTGGATGCAGTACTCCAGCTGCGGTCGCACCAATGCCGCATAGAGGGTATCCAAATCGTTGATGAAGATATTGAACAGTACTGGTCCAAGGACAGAGCCTTGGGGGACACCACTGCCCACATCTCTCCAGGAGGAAACCGACCTATACACCACCACTCTCTGGGTGCGTCCCATAAGCCAGTTTTTCACCCACCTTGCTGTGAAAAAATCCACATCACAGCTACTCAGTTTGCTTGTGAGAATTGGGTGCGACACTGTGTCAAAAGCCTTTTTAAAATCCAAGTAAATAACATTTATCTCCTCCCCTGCATCTAAGCACTTTGTGATGTGGTCATAAAGAGACCAGGTTAGTCAGGCAGGATCTGCCTGCTATAAACCTATGCTGGTTGCCCCTTAACATTGTGTTACCTGCTGCCCCCCCCCCCCCCCCCCCCCCCCAAATGTGGTTCTTTATGATTTTTTCTAAAATCTTGCCAAGAATAGAGGTGAGGCTAATTGGCCTATAATTACCCGAGTCCTCCTTCCTCCCCTTTTTGAAAATAGGGACCATATCAGCCCTTTTCCAGTCTTCTGGTACCTGTTCTGAGTGCCACAAGTGCTCATACAGTTGCACCAGTGGTTTCACTATGACACCACCTTTAGTACCCTTGGGTGAAGATCATCCGGGCCCGCTGACTTAAATACATCCAACCCCTCCAAGTACCCCTTCACTAGGTCAGCGCTCACCACTGGTGGATTGGTATTTCTCTCACGCCAGACTGAAGTCTCGTTAGGAGGTGTGTTTGTATCTGTGTCTAGGAACACAGATGCAAAGAAATCATTTAAGAGCTCCGCTTTATCCATCCTATCTGTTATGAGTTGCCCTAGTCCATTCTTTAGCAGCCCTGTGTTACCCTGCGCCTTCTTCTTGCTCCCTATATATTTAAAGACAGCTTTTATGTTGCTCTTAATCTCTGTTGCTAACTTGAGTTCTGCATCTGCTTTGGCCTTCCTCACTGCTTCCCTGCAAGTGCGAGCCAAGCAGGTATATTCTTCCTTGGTGGCTGCCCCCTGCTTCCACAGTTTCCTCTGAAGGCTGTCCTGAATTTCCTTGCTCAGCCAAGAAAGTATTTTGGCTCTTTTGCCTCCCTTTGTGTGTACTGGGATGATGTCCTTCTGTGCCTGCAGGATCAGTCCCTTGAGGAACTCCCACCCTTCTTGGACTCCCAGCTCACAGATGTGATTATCCCTCAGTCCCACTCTAACTAATCTCCTGACCTCATTGAAGTTGGCCTTTCAGAAGTCTAGGACTTCTGCCCTACTAGTTGTCTTACCCATCTTTCACCAGATAGTAAATCCTATCTACTGGTGGTCACTATCCCCTAGGTTACTTTGTACCTGTAGATCCCCCACCAAGTCCTCCTCTGTGGCCGGCACAAAATCAAATAAGGCATTTCCCCTAGTGGGACTGCATACCTCCTGTATTAGATTCAGGTCCTGTATGCAGGTTAGGAACCTAGGTGAACGGGCAGACCTAATCAACTGCTCCTCCCAGCAGATGTCTGGGTAATTTAGGTCACCCATGACAACTAGGTCCTTTGAGTGTACTGTCTTTAAGAGCTGTTTCAAGAATTCTAGGTCTAATTCCTTCTCCTGGTGTGGGGGTCTGTAGTAGACCCCCACTACCAAGTCCCTTTCACCCCTACCCCCTCAAAACCTGACCCATAGGACTTTGATCTGTCCTTCTTCTGTCCCCATCTTTATTGCAGAAGATGTATAATGTTCCCTAATGTATAGAGTAAAGCCCCCCACCTTTTTTCCCCAATCTATCCTGCCTGTATAGCCTGTAGCCCTCAGATTTGTCTCTAGATAAGTGCTCCTTGATACCTTTGTCTTTGTTTTCTGTGTTTCATAGGTAACACGATGGCTTCCAGACCACCTAGCTGCCCATTGCTATGGTTGTGACAGTACATTTTGGCTTGCCAGCAGGAAGCACCACTGCAGGTAAGATACAAAAACAAAAGAAATGTTAAAGTATAAGGCCCATATTCACTGCTGAAGTCAAGGAACTCAGCTTTGAAAGACAAGGCTGCTTCCTTAATTGAATTCCCATTTGTTTGTAGCATCTAGTTCAAAAATAGCAACTCATATCAGCTCTGCACCTGTTGAAACATACTCAGACCTCTTTTTCCCTTCAGTTTTGATTCAGAGGCAGCCTGCTGTTTGCAAACATAGTTTCATAAGTAAATGTTATAAACTACCTTATTTCCTCACGTACACCATGCCTCCGTAGTAAGACATGCACCTCGTTTTTGAAAGGCAGGATGAAGAAGTAAAGATTTTTCCTTGAAAATACTGGTAAGCACAGTATTTTCCCAGGGAAGACACAGGCAACTGCAGTTGTGGGAGGACCAAAGACTGTGGCTGCTCTGTTAGCTGCCTAGTAGGGCTGTGCGAAGCTTTTGGTGCAGATTTGTTTTGGAGGAGATTCAGCCTGATTCGGCGGCCAAATCTCCGAATCTGAATTGAATCAAGAGACTAATAAAAAGGTCTGAATCAATTTGAAGCTCTCTGAATCAATTCGGAAAAGATTCAGACAGCTTCGGAGAGATTTGGAGATTTGAGCAGTCCCCACTCGCCACTGCAGGGAGCTGGACCCAGACTCTATGCCAGTAGCTGGAAGTGGGGCTGGAGAAGCGGGGAAGGGACCGTGGGGGGACTCCTGCCAGACCCCATCCCCTGCCTGTTCCCCCAGCCCTCCCAAGTGCCCCCCAACTTGTGCCCGCACTCCCAGCCCCCATCGTGGCTGCCCTGCATGGCCCAGCTCCCGGTTCTTAAAAAAAAATAGCCCTCACACACCAGATGCTGTAGCGGCCAGCAGGACTTCTGGGGGCTCATGGCCGAGCCCCCCATGCAGTGCAGGGCAGTGGGGGGCAGCAGGGATTCCCCCACCCCCCACAGCCTGGCAAGAGCTGGTGAGTGGGGGGGCTTTTTTTTTTTTTTTAAGAGCCAATGCTGGGGCAGGCACAGCAGCCATGTGGGGGGCTGGGAGAGCATGCAGGGGATGAGGGCTTGTGGCAGAGCCCCCCACGCAGTGTGGGGCAGCAGGGTGCAGTGGGGATTGTCCCTCCACCTGGCAGCAGCCAGTGAGTGGGGGCTTTTTTTTTTTTTGCTTTTTTTTAAAGAGCCGGGACACTGGGGCTGGGAGAGTGGGCAGATGGGGGCTCATGGAGGAGCCCCCCACACAGCATGGGGTAGTGGGGGCAGCATTGATCACCCCTCTGTTTGGCAGCAGCCAGTGAGTGCCAGGCTTTTTTTTTTTTTAAAGAGCCAGGAGGCTGGGGCCGGGCAGGGCAGCTATTGATAGGGCTGGGAGAGCAGGCAGGGGATGGGGCCTGTTTGATTTGGAGATTCGGCCCATTCTGTGCCGGCCGAAAATCCGAATCAGATTCGGCTGAATCAGTTCAGAATAGTGATTCAAATCACTGAATCAAATTACTGTCCCCCGAATCAGCTGAATCTGAAGCAAATATTAGCCACTTCGCGCAGGCCTACTGCCTAGTTGCAGGATGTGACAGGTGCCGCTGGCTAAACCCATTTGCCCAGAGCCCCTTCTCTTGAGCTGAGCTGGGTGGGCAACCCGAAATGCCTGCCAGGTTAGCAGAGAGCCTGATCCAGCAGCAGCACCTGCAGAGTCAGCTGAGGGCCTCTGTTCAAGTCTGGGCTTGGCTCTGTTTTGGAAGTGTAGGAGTTCATGCTGAATTAGTAGCAGCTTCTGCAGCATGAGCTTCTGCTGCAGAAAGTGTTTACAGCGAACAGCCAAGGAGCCGTGTGCTTCCTTTACTGTCCCCTGTGCCATATGTGCAGCATTACTTTCTCAACCCCTCTCACTGTTGCTACAGAAACTGTTATTACTGTGTTTCCCTACTTAAAACTACACCAGTTTCCAGCAGCTGGTTTTTGGGGAAATGTGTTCATATTGTATCGGAGAAAATACAGCATTGTACAGTCCATTTACCATTTAATACTGTCAACCCCTCAGTAACATTTTTTCCATCACTGGATGGAAAACTGTTTCCTTCTCCATCCCTCCTTTCCTCCTCATTACATGACTTGTATAAGAAATTTTGAGACAGACATCTGTAATACAGGTTGATTGGATTAGTCTTCGCAAAATCTGTTGCCCAGAAAAGCCATACTGGATAGAGCCAGCACAATGGGTCTGATGAAGGGCAGGTAGCACTAGCCTGTTGATTAGTTTGATTCTGGCTTGAGACAGAGAATCACAGGTTTTTTGGCTGTATTTTAAAGCTTTTAGGAGTCAAAAAAAATCACTATATTATACAGTCTTCTTGCTGAATCTCGCAGTTGACAAGATGATCACAGGAGCTATAACTTAAAAGTTTATTTTTGATGCTGTATTGCCATGAGAAGCAGCAGTGAGTTAAAACATTGTCTTTGGTTTGTGTCCATTTTTCTATTTATTTTCCATTTTGTCCTCCTGAAAAGATCAGCCCATAGAAGAATGAACAGAAGTTGAACAGTTTTCATTTTCCTCGGTTTTCTTGTCTGTTTATGTGTGTGTAGATAAATAAATATATTTTATAACTTCAGATGAAAAGTATATGTACTAAGTATTTAAATAATACATGTCTGAAGAACATGATAAGAGATGAAGTCTGGTGTTTTCCTTTGTCTTTTCTCTACTGGGTTGTTTATTTTAGTCATCCATTGCAAAATGTTCCCATTCAGCATCATCACTTTGCCTCCCGTATCTCCCTGGACTCACTCTCTCACTTAGGATCTAGTCTACAACTTCCAGACAGGCCTGTGCTCTGGGGAATTCCTATTGTGCTTTTATATACTAAAGAATTGAAACTGTTTCAGGATTTCAGTCTTATTGCAAATTGCCCTTTAGTTCTTGCATTTCTTGGTCTTAATGTTTCCAACCTTGTGGTTTATAAGGTACCTACCTATAAGTAATAAGCACCCTGAACAACTAGAAGACCAAATCAAGTTTCAGTAATTTACATTGATATTAATCCTGCTGCACGGGGTGGATCTTCTTCCTTTCTCCCTTTGAAGGTGAAATGAGTTTTAAAACCACATATTCTAAACTTTTTGCCAGGTTAAAAAAACTCCAGTGTCCCTCATTGCCACTATTTGCTTCTTTTGCTAGTTTCTCCTCTTAGCTCTTTCTCCCCTCCTTGCAGGGACATTGAACGTGTTGATCAAACCTGGTGAGCATTTGCAACAGCCTCTGTCTGTTGTCTGTCTGTATTTCTTTGATAACTTCTCCAAACTAACTGTATTCCCTTTGTTTTCCACTTGCCCAGAAACCACCAAAAATTAATTGTGGATGCATAGTACAGCCTGCCAGGGATTAGAGTTCTAACCAAGCCGCTCTTTCCACAGGAAGGCATTTAGGATTAAGCTTTTTGTAGCATAAACACATCTCAGTTTAAACTAAGTCCCATTTGAGTAGCAAACCGTGCTTCTATGCTAATTGAGGAGGGAGTAGCCTCCATGTTTAGTCACCAATTTATTTTCAGTTCCTTTCCTTTTTGCCTTAGTATTTCTGGAATGCTACAAGACAGTCCTGGTGTAGCTTTGAAGTATGTTGGAAGGAGATGACCAACAATTATAGAGATATTAAAATACTCCAGGAATAGCAAGCAGTGTGGGGAACAGTAATACAAGGGGTGGATGTTTGTGACTGGCCAGACAAGGGAGGTGTGGTAGTAAGATTATGATGAGGCAAAGAAGATGCCATCTCTCACAGGATGAATATGATTTTCCAGGCACTGTAGAGGAAAGCCAAATTTGCTGGGTTTTTGTTTGTTTGTTTTGGGGGTGGTTTTGTTTTATGTCTCAGGTGAAGCAGATGTCTGTCAGGGTGTACGGGACTGAGTTTCAGTGTGACGGGTTGTCATTTCGGAACGGTGTGCCCTGTCACATAGGGTTAGGCAGGGGGAAAAAAATCAAACATGTAAGATGAGCTACTTCAAGTCAGTACATATCTTAAAGAATACTGTTGGCTGCTCTTCATTATAGTTTGCCAACAGTAGGTTTGTGCTGAATAATCATTGCTTCAGCAGGACTGTAGGATACCTGAACTGCTTTCCTGCAGGGCTTTTCTGCATTATGTTGCATTAAGTCATTTTCACTCCAGCTGTTTTTGATGGCGTCCATGAGGCAGTGTCAAAACCACCATACAAATCTATAACCATCATTGAGTTTGCTAGTGCTGAGATTAAGACCAGAGGCTGGCGTAAGGAGGTAAAAAATGAGATTTCCATTTGCTGACTGTCACTCCATTAGTTCTTGGCATGTGGTAATCTTGAAAGATGAATCAAGATTGCTACATGTAGACTTTTCTTCCTAGCAGAAATCTCTTGGCAGCAGCAACAATTTCCCACCAGAGATCCCTAGTAGCACAAAGTCCTGACACCAAAGAGTTAATGAGAAAGGCTTCAGCCAAGCAGATAAACCCTGAAAGTTTCTGAGTACAATGTGAAGAATTCAGATCCCTGAAGTGCATTGCTAAAGCCTTAATAATGCCTTCCTAGTCTTCGAGGGCAGAACTGTGAACTGGAGTTCTTGTCAGCTTCACTTGATCAGAGCCAGGCTTTGAGGGGGCGTGGGGGAGAAGAATTTCAATCATTTTCCAGATTTAAATCTTATCCACAGCTCCCTTGAGGTGCATGAGCCAGTGTGCCTCTGCCAACTGACACCTGACAAGACTGCGTATAAGACTGTTCATTGTGCTGCATCATCGCTGTGCACTTTCTAAGCATGGGCTAGATACGTGGCTGCTCATCTCATGGCTTTGCATGATTCGTGTTGACTTTCGTATATTTTCTATATGTAGAAGTGTGGGGCTGCTGTGCTTCCACTGAGCTGCTGTACGCACATTTATTGTATCATGCAGGAACTGGGAGGACCACAGTTTTTTAATTTTATTATGATGACTTTTTATCTGTCTTGTACTTTAATTTTCTAAAGAATTTACTTGTAAGAAGCTGGAGGAAAAGGCCCAGTTACCCCCAGGTACTTATCCTTACCAAGCAGGCAGTTTTAGACAAGTAAAGCAACACAACGCCTTTTTCTGTTAGGCCACTGTGCAGACATGGATCACATTATTAGTTAGCAAAGTAAGAGCCTTTCAGCAGCCTTTTTGCCAGCTTGCACAAGGTGAGAGTTTAAGGTTGTGGGACCACAAACAAGTTACTGCAAGGTAAACATGGGCAGGAGTTTACAACATGGCAGTTATTCCACATAAATGTTTGTCCTCTCTCCTATCCAGTGGTACACAAAAGTTAACTTGCAATAACTTACTCCTCTTTCATCAAGGAGCAGCCAGACAGAGATTAGCTTTCTCTTACCTGAGAGCATGCCTGTGAGCAGTTACCACAAAGCAGCTGCTGTGCTGTAAATCCTGTGCTTTTTTATTTCGTGGTAACTTATTCTTGTGCCCGGGCCCTCAGCCAGGGTCCCAGGACACGCACTGAGAACTAAGTAACATTTTCAAAAGAGCATCAGTGATTTAGGCATCTAAGGCCCTTTGAAAGTTAGATTCAGGCACCTAAAGCACTCAGCAAGAGAGGCCAGGGATTGAATTACAGGTGGAAAGTGAGGCCCAAATGGCATGTCCACTGCCACATAACTGCAGTCCCATTTGGGATTGTCATTCACCACAGAGAAAATGGGTGACAGGATCAACCTGGATGAGCACCACGCGAGGTAAAATGGAGGGGGATGAGGGACCTTCAGCCTTTTAGCCCAGTAGCTTAATAGTTAGGGCATCTGCCTTGGGAGCAGAAGACCTAGGTTTTATGTCCCCTGTAGCCAGAAGGAGTTTGAACCTACATCTCCTAATCCCCAGAAAATTGTTTGGGCCTTCTGTAGGCATGACTTAGCCTCTTCTCCAGCCCTCCTGAAGCTGGCCAGACTGCACTTTTCATTTCATTTTCATTGACTAGACTCTATAAACAGTATTAGAAAGGTTTTGCCCCTTTAGGAGCAGAGACAGCACCCAGCTCAGCATTCAGCTGCCCTGAATGCCCTTCATTCCCAAGCAGCAGTCATCTCAGTGAACCACATGCTCTGTCTTATACATTTGTTTCTGGTTCAATATAACTCCCTCTCTGGGTTAGCTGTGGGGCCCAGCCCCAAGAGAAGTGCTGGAGAAGGCTCTGCATATAGACTTGCCTGTGCCACACTGGTGCCAGGAAGCAGAACCACAGATTCAAACCCCATGTGAGAGGGAGACCTAGAAACTGGGGCTTCCTGGATAAGTGTTCTTATTGTTGGGTCCAGCCTCAAATACCAGATCCTCATTTTTTTTCCGCAGGTAAAATCCTGTGATTTACCTGGCCTTAGGGGTATACATGGGCAAATCTGTTTCACTGCACAGCTGCCCAGGCAGACCAGAGCCATACTGATTATATTTAGTGACAGTATGCAGAGCTGAATTGAAAACTGTGCATAAGTGCCAAAAACTGCAGTTATGCAGCTGATTATGTGCCATTTAGGTACATAATAGGTAAAAGGATTTAGCCTTCAAGCTCTACCTTAGCTGTAGAGCTGGTCCCATCAGTGCTGCAACATGGGTGTGGGCTGGGGAGGGAAGCTTGCCCTGTTTCTGCCTGTGCTCTGTTACTTAAAAAATAACAACTGCAGTCTCCCGGGCTAGCCACTTTCACATGCACTTATAAAGAGGTAGTGTCAGGTTAAAACTTGAGTATCTGTGTTAATATGCTTTTAATTTTTTTTCCATTTCTCTCTCCTCTTCTTGTTCCTGCTTCAAGGAATTGTGGGAATGTCTTTTGTTCCAGTTGCTGTAACCAGAAGGTGCCAGTTCCTAGTCAACAGCTCTTTGAACCCAGCAGAGTCTGCAAATCTTGCTACAGCAGCTTGCACCCCAGTTGTTCCAGCCTTGAACTTGAACTGGATAAACCCATCACTGCCACTTCAAATTAAAGCTCCAGCCTGGAAGGAATGGGAGAGAGAGACAGTGCTAATCTTCCCCTACGTGGACCCACACATGCTTGGTGAACTGATGCTGGTAGGACTGGAGAAGCCATGCACTTTGGAGTTTTGAGGCATGGAACACTGCTCGGAGGGCCAGAGCTCTAGGACGTACCACTGGATTGTGGGACTCTTCTTTTCCATCTATTCCCCCCCTTTCCTTTTTATCTTGTTTGTGTGTACATATATATATAATATATATATATATATATATTTTTTTTTTTTGGTTTGCTGGAAGACTAGAGTGGGAAAGGAGGCTGGGTCCAGAGCCAGGTCTCCCTGATGCTTTTGGCACTCCCATTGCTGTGTTGAAGACAGACTTCTCCTTTTTATGGAGGAAAGGAGAGGAGGGGAATCAGTCCAGAGATGGCGTGCAGAGCGTGAATACCTGTAGCGTCAGTGCTAGTGCTTTCAGTCACTCCTGTTACTTCCAAACAAGAAACTGCTGTTTGGGAAACTGTTGCTGCTAGAAGAAATGGGAATCTCTTTCCCAAGAGAGCACTCTCCCTCTCTGTTCTTAGAGTGGGTTTAGTTATCCTCCCTGCGTGAAAGGGGAATCAATCACAGATTTCCATACTCAGTGGCTCTGTACATACTTATTATATAATCCATGTGTTATTGCCATTAGCCAAGTTGGCCGTTATTTTGAGTGGAAACATCTGGACACCTTCGGCTAAGGAAAGTGTGCGCTTGTTTGAGGGAAGTGAGAAGGAAAGGGATTGAACAGACTGCTTGTTTGGGGCTGGTTTTACACTGGCACCTCTATGTAAGATTCTGTAAATGCAATTTATTTGAAAAACAAAAAAAAGGGGGTGATGTCCGGGAAATTAGAAGGCTTTTAAACTTCTACCCTTGCTCCATTTTTAGGATGGTTTACGCAGAAGGCAGAGCTGTTTCACTAATAGTACATTCATATGGTTCCTATAAACATAGGATGAATATCATACTGTAGATCAGACTCACACTTTAATGAGATAACCCAAAGCAACTAAAGGACAGCTGTGATATGCTAACTAAATGTCATTACCCTCAGGCTGTCAGCCAGTAAAAGGTAGCATACTGCCTCTGGTATCATCTGTGAAACATTTCCTTCTCTTCATTCTGCAGTCTGCATACCTCAGACATGAAAATCCTGACCAAGGGCCCTATCCAGAATAAAACAAATCATGGATTTTTCCATGCTTTTATAAGTCACCTCAGTAAAGTGTGAGTCTCTCTAACAGAGAACAGTGCCTATGTCTCTTTTCCTTTTGATAAACACTGCTTAGTACAGTTTGGAGAAGAAAGGTGCATTATAACGTTCTGTTCCATGATTTATTGTCCAAATTTAAGTTGTGACAGCTTCTGCTTCTGATGTTCTCAAAAAGAACAAATCCCATTGAAGTATTTGAAAGTTGTTAGTATGAAAGTGCAAGGAATTATAATGGATCTTGGGCAAGATGGATACTCGCTGGTAGTGAAGCATCAAAACATCACCTAGAGTGAAGTTCATACAGAGAGAATGTCTGGTAGCACCTAATGGGAAACAAGTGTCAAGGCCTTTTACTTTTGACATCTGAACTTTCCACACTCTTTGAGAAAGAAGCATAAACTGCTGTAGAGTTAAGCTAAAGATTCACAAGACAAACATGAATGTTCCAAGCTGTTTCACATAGCAGCCTATGTACTTAAATTACAAAGGGGCTGCTAACAAGGCTCCTTGAGTTCTTCCCTGGTACATGCTTTGAAACACTTTCAAATCATCGGTAGGGAAGAGCAGACAGAAAGATAGGGTCTCCAGTTTGAGTTGCATCTAGAATCAATTGTTCCTGGAACTGCTCTAGATGTTACAGTTTCAGGTAAAACAGAGAAAGTTGGAACAGGAGCCAGAGGAATACACAGCTCCTATCACTCTGGCTTTTCCATTGAGGTTGTGATTAGAAGTCTGATTTTAGGGGACATGGTATAGTTCTGCACACTAATATTGTGTGGTTTTGTGGTGCAAATAGACAGTCAAAACTAAGTCTAAGATTCTGCAGTTCCTAATGACAGGTGCCAAGAGGTTATGATACGGGTTTTTTGGGTCTGTGATGTATAGTGTGAATAAATGCTTGCAGCTCTTAGTCTTTTTTGATCAATGAAGCACTTTTTTATTAATATTATTTTTCTTTTTATGTAAAGGAGGAACTGATATCTCTCCATAGCTGTATATATAACCCTTCTCTCCTAAAGAGAGTAAAGTGCTCCTATATTTTTCATTTTTGTCAAAGCAAGAAGTAAATACTTTAGAATTGTTGAATATATAAATAAAAGTGAATAAAATTTAGAGTTTTGCATGGGAGCATTTGCTAACACACTTTCTATTTTTTTATTTTACCTTCCTGTCCTTCTTAGGCGAAATATTTGAGGTTCAACAGAGACATTGATGCCTTTGATAAAAAAGACTGAAAGCCTCCTCTTGCTTTCTTTTCCACTGTGTGTCTTTGCAAGGAACATGCGCATATTTTTTTAGAAGAAAAAAAAATATATTATGGTTGGTTTTACTGGTATTAGAATCCCAGCCAGGTTGTGGGGGGAAGGGGACATAAAATTAGCAGCATCAGGTACTTTTCTGTAACAATCAATGCAGTTTTCCTTTAAACAGAAAAACTAGGTGTTAAGAGAGTTTGATCTTCCTTTGTACCTCAGATTTTTCTTCCCTTGCGCTGACCATCAGATTTCAAAGCTTGATCTAATGATTACCCCAAACATGCTGAAACGGCACAGGTCACCAGACCTCATCCCAGGCGTCAGTACAGTTTGGAAAAGGGAGTTTTGCATATGTCCACCACCTGCAGCAAACAAAGTGTCAGTATTCACTGTAAGATAATGCTGGTGAAGAACTTGAAGCCCAGTTCTGATTTGCATGATTTCTGCCTTATTTTCAGTGCTTTATGGAGAAGCCAGGGGTCTTTGGGAACAAACCAAATTCACTCAGGTTTAATGATGAAAACTCTTATAATCTCAAGCTGGACAACTCTACTAGTTCTTCTGAAAAACCTCACCTGCATAAGGGTCTACTTCTCTTAGAGCTGCTAGTTTGTTTCAGTAACGTTACTTCATGTCCACACCTGTCCACTTCCCATCACACAACCTTGTGGCTTCTTTTATTAATTTTTTTACTTCAGTATTTTATGTCAGGAATTTTGTACTGAGCTCTCTGGGTGATTGAACAATTCTCTAAGAATCTCTTGCTTATTTTGGCACAGCCCTATTCTAGCCCCAAAGTGTGGTGCACAGCTATTTTACAATCTTACTGCATTTTTCTTTAAAAATTAAATAATACTGCCGATTCTTGAGAGAGCTGTGATCACGGCCAGTGGTTCTCTCTCTCAGCTTCAAGAACAAAATAAAAAAAAATCCCATCTAATGTTGGCACTGTTAAGAATGAGTAGGGGGACATTCAGGGTAATCGTCAGTTATACACTAGCGTAATGTGACTTTAGATAGCTCCTTTCATACCTGAGTTATTTCAAAGTGCTTTTCCACTAACTCATTATTCTGTAATACAATGATTGTAGGCTTCATCTGTGCATCAGCATCTCTGGCCTCAGATATGATGCATGCGATCATTGAAAGCTGCTCTATTATGAATGGGCTATTGAGCAGGAAACTGGGATTATCCCCATCTATTGCCAGAAAGATCTGATGTTTAATTTCCTCCTGGAGTTACTCCAGTATTGAACAGCAAAGGTTTTCAATTTGAAGAACCCAAAGACCGGCCTTCTAACAGGTCAGCAGTCCCTTTGAGTGCATTGCTGATGTTTAGGAGTCTATGTCCAAGGGATCAGTTGTACCTAAAAAATATTTGTTCCTCTTCTTTGATGGAGCTGGTAAATACCTTAAAATTGCAAAAGTACAGTTGCTATTGTAAAATACAACTTCAGTGCTGCCTTACCTGCTGTGCACTCCTCTTCAAATGATGTTCAAATAGCCTTTGAAGCACCACTTGTGAAGAGACTAGCTGTTCACTGGTGGTTTAAGGAAAAGGCTGTCTTATGGAGTCAAAAAACTGCACATGAAATAACCTAAGTATGCTTACAGCTGGGCAGTGGTTGTCCCAACAACCATTAGAACAGAGTTAATGAACAGGTGCCATATGATGGGGATGGGAACTGATCAGTTATTCACACCTTGAGTTGACAGTCAACAGATGAAGTATTCTGGTGGTAGTGTGAGTGGCAATAAGTCATGAGTGCTTCACCTGAGGGGTCAAGAACAGGTTAGCAGTTGCTAAAAAAAAGAAGGAAGAACTCAGGCTTCAGTATGTAGGAACGTAGCATGGTTCAAAACTGCCACCTTAAGCTGTTTTGTGGGGCTGTTAAAAAGCAGTAACCATGTGCAAGTGTGCTGAGCTGATTCAGTCATGTAGAGGAGCTTGGGGGTGCAGATGCCTGCTTACCTTTTTGACAGATCCTGCATTCCTGTAGGCTCCTCATTGGGACGATAAGCTAAGAGAACTATCAGTGTCCCTCCACTGTTCATTAAAGGATCAGGCTATAACTGGCTCTTTTGAAGGAGGTGTACAAACCACTGCTGCAAATATTGCTGCATGGAAGTCAGTTCACTCATGGTTTTGGTTCATATTCAGGTTCTGAATCAGGATCTACATTGTCTCTAAAGCCATCATCAGCTGTATCACCCAGAAGAGGTTGCTTATCGCTGCTATTTAGCAAGGCACATAGAATCATTATTTTTGGCTAAAAAGGGTAAGCAGCATTTTAGACTCTTTTCTCTAGGTTGAACAATGGGGATGAGTGTAGCTCTGGTTCATAGAAATACCGAATGGAAGCATGTGTTTGGAGTTACATAGATGCTTTTGTTTAGGTTGTTTTAAGGGACAGCTTGGTAATTCTGCTGTGGGCAGTTTCAGTCCTTTACAACCACAAAAACTGTTGGAGCAGCACAGAGGATCTAAATATACAGCCAAAATCTAGCCCAAGGTGCATGAAATTGTAGTTTATCCACAGCTTTCCCTACACTATATAGCCTACCCTGGCTCTCTGGCTAAGTGGGAATCCACCAGCACAACCAAGAGGTAACAGATGCTGAACTATAAATTTTAATACAGCCATGACGCTACCCACATTTGTCTTTGTTTTTTGCACACTGTGGACATCCCATTTCCTGGACAGATAAATAATGATTCTCCATCCCTTCATTTTATGCTCACAGTATAGGCTCTAGTCCTCAGATTGTTGCATTTGAGGGTTTCATGATTAACAGAGCCTTTGGACTTTCAAATTTTTGAAATGCTGCTAAACTTACCTTACTATTTAACAAGTATATGTTTTGAGGGTTTTTTGGTTTTTTTTTTGTTTGTTTTTTTGTTTTTTTGTTTTGTTTTGTTTTACCTATTTCCCAGAGTTATCTTATTAAATGAATTATCTTGCAGTGGTCACAGGTGATGCATTTGATTGTACCTTTTTGGTGGAATTTGTATTAAAATGGCATCTGACTAATTACTTCAAGAACATTAAGTGTTTCAAAACATGCAGACCTATGAGACCAGAGAGCTGTTTATCAGCAGTATAAATTGTTAGACCCTAGTGCTTACTTGTTTGTAACAGCATTTATTCTGCTGTAGCCTCAGAGTGAATATTTAGATCTTAATAAATTTGTCTTTTTCATACACAGTGACAGTTTTACAGTCCATTGTGTTTTGTACCACAGTGTCTACTTAGGGCTCCCAGTTTATGATGTTTCTTCCTAGGCAAATTATAGCTCATACACATAAGTGGCAGAAGACCGGGCCTAACAGGGCTTAGCCTCCTCATTGCAGCTCCACTGCTCCACCGTGATGCCGTAGCGCTGCACCCAGCACCCCCAGCATGCACTGGCACCATAACAGCCCTAAAGAAGGGAGGGATGGCCCCGCACTGCCCTGCGCCACTCTGCACTATCCCCTGCACCCTTGGCCCCCCCAAATAATATTCTCTCTCACCACCACTGCTCATACATTAGGCAAAGAAATATTTGCAGTGTTCAGAAATGGATATTTAATGCATAAAAATTGGACATGACATCCTGAGCATGGAGGGATCTTCAGAGCTTGACAAAGCCCTGCCAAACACTGCATTCCTGGAGCAAAGCTCCCAGCAGAAATAGGGATCTGGACAATCCTAGTGGCCAGATTTTGTATTGAAAACACCAAGGCTTACAACCTCCTGGCTATGTTCTTTACTGACCTGTATCGAGGCTTGGTAACAATGATTAACTGTGTTGAGTTCAGAGACCCGATCGGGTGAGACAGTGAACACACTAGATAGAACGTTGCTGTGATTTCTGGACTGGGGTGAAGGCGGTGGTAGGTTAAAGTGACATCAAAACCTCTCCTCAAGATTACTGCCTACCCACTCTGTGAGCTAAGATACAGTTCAAGAGCATGTACTGGGGACTGTGCCTGCTTTGTCTCCCTATATGTGCTATGAGTGCTCTCCGTACTTCAAAAACACCAGTGCCGCACAACGGAAACACATTGGCCTCTTTCCTCATTCCTTTTCCCAGAGCTATAAAATCATACTTCACTGTCAGGTTCAAAGAAATGATTCCCTATTTCAAACCATTATGCCTTGTGTATTTGATCTCACTGAAATCGGCTTTTCTTAAACAGCAGGTATAATACAGCACAGAGTCAATGCTGATCCCTAAGTTTGACTTCTGATACGCAGAGGGCCAGCTTCACATAAGAGCCAGGCACCAATGTCTAGTGTGTAGGCAACACTGAAATCCTCATGATTCTACTTGGTTTCTGCCTAAGCCTATAATGTATGTTTCTCCATTATTTTATGGAACTGTTCAGGACCCCTTCCCTGTGTAACCATCTTCAGGATTCTAATTGCAGTACAGTAATGCCCCACAATGCAGTGCAGATGGGATTTACCATGTCCAAGTTATGCTACAGCCTTGAAATCACGTTCTTATGGCCAAAGCAGCTGTGGACAATGAGTGACAAATCACAGCCTGTGCAAGAAGTATGTCACAGGGACATAAGATGGGAAAGGAATATGATAAAGCTGAACATCCATTTTATTTAAAACTGGGACCATTTCTGTGTTTGGATCAGGCTGCCACTTCGAGGTCTTTTTAAAGGCATTGCATACATCTGAGCAGGTCTTTGCAGGTGATCATTTAAGAACATTTTCTCCTGCAAGAGATGCTCAAGAACAGACATAATTGAGGTGCCGTTCATGCCCTTGGAATGCTGCAAGCACTAGGAATTGCTCTATAGCACTTTGTAGCGGAACATGTAACATTTGTAGTTACATGTAGCACTACAGGAGGTTTCTCTTGCTCTTCTGGCATCCCCAGTCCTCTACTCTCTGCCACTCCTCCAAGGAGGGCAGGAGAGGGAGAGCAGCAGGGCAGCAGTGAGCACTTCTCACCATCCTACTATGCAGGACAGTGAAGGCTCAAAGCCACCTTTGCTCCAGACTCTGGGGCAGCAGCAACCAAGAGCTCCTGATGCCTGCAGAGGTGGCAGGCAGCAAGAAGAGCTACAGCTCCCAGTCCAGAGCAGCATCTCAGTGACAACCCTCCTTTACCACACCTCTGTCAGCTCTGCTCCTCAGTCCCTACCACCACACTGCTGTTACCCCAGCAGCAGAGGGAGCAGCAACCACCGCTGCCCACAATGTCAGAGACTGGCTGTTGGGTGATCATTGGTAGCCTGCCCAGTCCCACTTCTCTGATGGGAGAGGGAGCAGCAGACTGTCAGTGACAGGGCTCACTGGCAGGCTTCCCTGTAGAAGCAAGCAGGGGAAGCAGAGCAACCCCTTTCATGCCTTGGCTAGAGAGCATCCCTTTGTGGCAACTTTGTAGTATTTCTGTAGAGCTACAAAGTGCTGTAGCATCAAAGAATCCATTTCTAAGCACTCGGAAGAGAAGATGGTGATGAGGAACCATCAGGACAGATTTGCCAAAGACAAGTCATGCCCGGCCAACCTGATTGCCTTCTATGATGAGATGACTGACTCTGTGGATGTGGAAAGACCAATGGACATAACATACCTTGACTTTAGGAAGGCTTTTGATATGATCTCCTACAGCATTGTTATAAGCCAGGTGAAGAAGTACAGGTTGGATGAATGGACTGCAAGGTGGATAGAAATCTGGCTGGATTGTTGGTCTCAATGGGTAGTTATCAATGGCTCAAAGTCTAGTTGGCAGCCAGTATCAAGTGGAGTGCCCCAGGGGTGGGTCCTAGGGCTGGTTTTATTCAATATCTTCATTAATGGTCTGGAAGATGGGATGGATTGCACCCTCAGCAAGTTCGCGGATGACACAAAGCTGGGGGGAGTAGTAGATATGCTGGAGGGTAGGGCTAGGATGCAGAGTGACCTGGACAAATTGGAGGATTGGGCCAAAAGGAATCTCATGAGGTTCAACAAGGACAAGTGCAAAGTCCTGCACTTAGGATGGAGCAATCCCATGCACTGCTACAGGCTGGGGACCTACTGGCTAAACAGCAGCTCTGCAGAAGAAGACCTTTACAGTGGACAATAAGATGGATAAGTCAGCAGTGTGCCTTTGTTATCAAGAAAGCTAACAGCATACTGGGCTGTATTAGTAGAAGCATTACCACCAGATCAAGGGAAGTGATTATTTCACTCTATTCAGCGCTGGTGAGGCCACATCTGGAGTACTGTGTTCAGTTTTGGGCCCCCCACTCCAGAAAGGATGTGGACAAATTGGAGAGAATCCAACAGAGGACAACAAAAATGGGTTGGGGCTGAGGGACATGACTTATGAGGAAAGACTGAGGGAACTGCACTCATTTAGTCTGCAGAAAATAAGACTGAGGAGATTTAACAACAGACAGCCTTCAACTCCCTGAAGGGGGATTCCAAAGAGGATGGAGCTGGACTGTTCTCAGTGGTAGCAGATGACAGAACAAGGAGCAGTGGTCTCAAGTTGCAGCAAAGGAAGTTGCAGTTAGATATTAGGAAGAATTTCCTCACTAGAAGGGTAGTAAAATACTAGAACAGGTTACCCAGAAAGGTGGTGAAACCTCCGTTCTTGGAGGTTTTTAAGGGCCAACTTGACAGCTTTGACTGGGATGATCTTGTCAGGGATGAACCTGCTTTGAGATGACCTCCTAAGATTCCTTCCAACCCTAATTTTCTGATTCTGTGATCACAAATGCACGTCTGTCTATAGCCTGAGTGTAGCTAAAAATGATAACAGCTTCGTATATTCAGCATAATCCTAAGCAACACAGTGATGAGCAATACAGCCTGCATGGGACACATTAGACCAGTGGTGGACAAAATATGGCCTATGGGCCAGATCTGGCCTGCCAATTGATTGTATCCAGCTGTCTCTGCAGCACTTCACATGGGGTTGAGCCAGCCCACAGCAGCCTGCACCATGCTCCTGCCCACACCTGCTCCATGCCCACCTACAGCACTGCCCTGGCCCCAGCTCCAGCCAGCATGCACAGCTTCCTGGTGGGGCTGCCTTTTACCCACTTGACTGTCTGCAAGTGGCTGCTCATTGTGCTGGGCAGGTGGAGCAGATGGAAGGCGGCCAGGAGCTGGAGCCCCATGTGCTGGGGCAGGAGCCACCCGGCTGCAGCTTCCTCCTCACCTTGAGTGGTGCAGCAGGGACAGGAGGAGCCACTGGAGGTGGAGGGAGCTGTAAAAGCAACCCTGCTGAGAAGCTGTGTACACTGGGCAGGACAGAGCTGGGACTGAAGCCGGGCTGGCAGCTGTGGGCACAGACTGGGTTGTGGGGGGGTCCAACATGGGCTACTGCAGGCAGAAGTGGGGCTCAGCCCTATGTGGAGTGTTGCTGGGGCAGCCACAGACCAGATTAGGGGAGTGAGAGGAGGCCGGACCTCATGTGCACCTGTACTGCACTACCCAGGTGAGCTCTGCTGCATGTGCCCCCTGCCCCGCATTCCCCTTCCTCCACCCCTAGCCGGCTCCTGGGATCTAGCATGTAAGCAGCCTCCCCCAAACCTGAGCACATCCCCCCACACCCAGTCATCCACACAGACACCCCCCCCCCCACACACACCCCTATATAAAAGAGCAACACTTTATTTTGAGCTACTATGCAATCATCTGTATATATACTACTAAAAAAGAAAACATAAATCAGGACAAAAAATATGTTACAGTAGATATTTGCTTTTTAGTATGATTTGTTTTTAGCTATAATTTATCAAGATGATATCTTCTGAAAGATTTTGTGTGTGCAGCCCTCGGCAGATCACCAAAACTCATTAAGTGGCCCTCCAACTGAAATAACTGCCCTAGATGCTGTAAGTCAGTCTTTCCTTTTCCAAAGTGGGGCTGGATTTTCTCAGTTAGTTCTGGTTACATCCTTCCAAAAGGGCTTCCCTCATAAACCAAGGAGGTATCCAGGGAAGCCACCTCAGGATCATAAGAGCCAGTTGCTTCTTCTGTGGCTACAGGGCAGAGATCCTGTGTGCACCACCTGAGTAGGGAAGGCAAACAACTTTTAACCAGTTCCATTACATACAACTTAGCTAAATATATGGAGGTTTTCTCATCTCCAAAAAGGCATCCTATGGGCTTCTGTAAGATACCAGAGGACAGTAGGAGCACGCTGATCTGAAAAGGCAAAGATTTTGCTGCTAGCCAAACAAGAATGGCCCTATCACACTTATAGCTAATACTGAGGTCTGTACCTGTCAGAGTGAAAGTGAAGATTAACTAATAGAAAGGGCTTTCAGGGATGGGCCATTATTTTGGGCAGAGGGCCGCTTACTGAGTTTTGGCAAGCCATCAAGGGCCACATGACAGGCAGCCCAGGGCAGTTAAATATTAATTTTCTAAATTTTTTAAGGGCCCCGCACACTGGAAAGGATGGCCTGGCAGGCCACATCCAGCCCACGGGCCACATTTTGCCCACCCCTGGCTTAGATCCTAATAGTGCAGCAGGGAGCAGAGCCTGCTGATTTGCATCATAAGCAAAATCCTGCAGCAGATGGTGAGAGTGAATGCTACAAAGTGGGGGAGGAGGTCAGTCTTACTTTGTTCAAAGTCCCTGGCTGTATTGGTGCAAAGTAGTCTGCCTAGCCCATGTGTTGCCACATCACAGACTCCCCATTCTGGTGCCCCTCTAGTGGGTGCTGAGGGCAGGGCTAGGGCCCCATGCACTCACCCCAAGTTATGTTACTGACTGACTCAAAAAAAATGGCTAAAGCTAACATTTGTTTTTACCTCTGGGCAGTGAAGATGTCTGTGAAAGAGGCGCCAGGTCGGGCTGCATGTTCAAGCAAGAGAGCTCCTGCAAAAAGTATAGGTAAGACAAAAATCCTCCCAGTCTCCTGCTAAAAGGACAAAGTGTAATGAAATGTTCCTGGGGTAACTTGCCTTCCCCCACCCCGCAACATCCATCTCAGCAGGCTCAGACCAGAACCTCCCACACACTGAAAAGTGGCAGGAAACAAGCCCTTCCTCCACCACCACTGCTAGCAACACCAAGTCCTCCAGTTGAAGCCAGGACTTCCTAAAACTAACTCCCAGTCATTGTGTGGTCTGCCATGGACTGCTTCTGTTATCTTCCTGTTACCTGTGTAGATCCTTGCTAGTGTATAGGCAAAATCTCTTGCTGCTAGCTCCGTGCCAGATGGCCCCTTTGAGCCAACTCTCTGAGAGAACTCTTCAAGCTTGCTGATAGCAGATTGCATTCGCTGCACAGCAGACTCCAGGTCTTTAATGTTGGAAGCCAGCTCCACCTTTCCCTGCAAAGAACACTGTTTTAGGAAAAATGACAATAAACTTGTCTCTTGCAAAGACTGCAGCTGCAGATCTTGGGTTGCTTTTAAATACCAAAGCTGATCTACTTAAAAAGGTTGGAGACCACTGCTCTATCTGATCTAAGCTCCATTTTCATAGTGCCCCAGCTGTATTGTGAAACATATGACTGGCAGGCAACAGGGAGATGCTAATATTGCTCTGAAGTGGCTGCCTATTAATAATAGTGTGCACATGGCTGCCTAGACGTGTTAGACTCTAATCCAAGTTTCTCGTTCAGCAACACATTGTGCTTTCAGAAGGGGTCTTTATTTCAGCATTAACATGTAGACTGCCATAAATTACATAGATGTCACTATATGGAAGCCTACAGCATAACATCAATGATACCAAGTCTTCTCCTTGAATCACAGAGCTGACAAACTTGCAGTCTTGGAGTGACAGCCTGGCCTCTGGGAAGTGAATGGGCATTCTGATGCAGACCTTGCTGGAGGCAAGATTTCACCTTGGTTTCAGCTCATGGAGTCAGACGTGTTCAATTCTGCATCCCCACCCTACCAGGTCTACCACTAAATCTGCTGTGGCACAATAAGGCAAAAAGGTCTTTAAGGCAGCACTTGTAGGAGGTTCATTGCATAAATTAATCTCTTAGGGCCTTGCCACACATTCAAAATAAAACTGGATAGAAACCAGCTATAGAGTTGTTATACATTTTCAAGCACTAACTTGGTAGCTGGTTGGCTCTTCTTATAACTAGACAGTCATTTGTAATGTGTGATATTTACTCTGCACATGTAGCCAGTCTAAATATATTGTATGATTAACCAGTTAATTGCATAATATATGTAATGTGTAGCAGGGGCAATATTGGTAGGTTACTTGGGAAGCTGAAGATGAGAAGCAGCTGCTGCAGTTTCCAGGGGACATTTCTGAGGAGTCTGGCGCTGCTAATGATCATGCAATGTGCACTTCCCATTACTACTGGAAAATACAGCCTACTAGCTCAGCAATGCTCAGTCTGTGAGAATTCAACCTCGCTCTGTTTTCCATAATGCTTTCATGCATGACACCCTCCAAACAATTGCCCTGTATTCTGTGACTGTGTTAATACATGAAGAACACAGTGCTTAATGAACACTGTTTCGTGCTCCAGGCAAAGCAGTTAACTAACATTCACAGCATTTGTAGCATGAATGCAAAATCATCATCATTACACTGGTTGCATCTGTTGCCAAGATAAATTCCAAAGGAGCCTACAAACCCACAGCGTGCTAATAAGATGTTTTGAAAAAACAATGTTAAAAGTAACTTGGAGGTTGATGCCAGGTAAAAATACAGGCACAGAGCTGAGCTTAGCTAAAGTTACTTGGGTTTCTCCAAACCCAGTGAATGTATGTGTTTGTTGTCTGATGATATCAGAAGGGAAACAGGACTGTATGTTTATTCTCCAACAATTTGTCAATGTTTTACAAATGAAAATATTAGGGCTGACAAATGATTAAAAAAATAATTGCAATTAATTGCGAGATTAAAAATAGTTGCAATTAATTGCTATTTTAATTGCACAGTTAAACAGTAGTCAGGACTTCCCCCCCAACCCAACAGCCTGGAGCCTGTGCACCCTGCAGCTCCCTTCCCACCACCACCAACAGCGCACAGTCCCAGCCCCAACCCTGGCCCACCCTGTGCCCGCTCTGGACCAGCCACAACCTGTGTGAACAGCCCCAACCCTGGCCCACCCTGCACCTGCTGCAGACTCACCTGCCCATGCTGAGCAGTGGCAGCAGCCAGGCAGAAGCTGTTGCTCAGTGTGGAGAAAAAGCGACCTCTCCCCCTTACCGCTGCCAGGTCCTTCTTGCTGCAGCTGCCTAGAGTCCATGCCTGGGCTGCCCTGTGGCTCTTCTGCACTGCCACTGCTGCCCCACTGGTTGGCCCAGAGGTGGCAGTGATGGCAGGAGAGAGACAGCTGGGCACAGGCTCTGAGTGGCTGCAGTAAGAAGGCCCCAGCAGCAGTGAGAGGGAGGGGCCGCTTTTCCCTGTGGCGAGTAAGAGCTTCTGCCTGGCTGCTGCTGCTGTTGCCGCTGCCTACTGTGGGCAGGCGTGTTTGGAGCAGGCACGGGGCAGGCCAGGGATGGGGCTATGAGCACAGTTTATGGCTGGTTTGGAGCTGGTCTATTCCGCTGGTCAATATGATGTGCGCAATTAACATGATTAAAAAAGTTAACGCATTAATTTGTTTTTTAATTAATTGCATAAGTTAACTGCCATTAATTGCCAGCCCTAGAAAATATTCTAATTTCCTGCAAATCGACTGCAACTGACCAGGAAAATCAGGATAAAGGTTTTCCACTTCCTCCATGGCAAAGAAGGAAAGAAGAACAAAAACTCAGGCAGCAACTTTGGTGATTATCCAAAGCAGAAACAACCAAGCTTTGCTCTCCTGTGTATTTCTCTACTTTAAGCCCAACAACCTGTAACTCACCAGAGCTGGGCAGGGACTTTCAAAGGGTCATTTTTACAGTAATTTTTTCTGACTGTTTTAGTCAAATAGGGAAAGACCTTTAAGAGCCTTCAGTTGGCCTCCTGCTCCAAGCAGTCACCCAAAAGCCACTGCTGCTAGAACTGGATTCATTTCTACCAGCAAAGAATAACTTCCAAGGTTTGGGGCATTTAAAGATAAAAAGAGAACAGCAGAAATGAACTCAAAGCACAAAGTTCATAGTAATGTATCAGCCAGATTTGTAGCTTTGCCTTAACAACCTAGACTGGTCCTTTTACAGCATTAAAGCATGGGCATAGTTGAGAGAAGTGTCCCTGTATTTGGTATCAACAGGCTTTGATTACAAATAAAATTTACAAGGTCAGTTAGTCAGTGCTGGTACCCAAGAGGAAAGAAAATTCCTCCAGAGCCTCACTGCACTTTGCAGAGCTGGCATATAGGAAGACAATGATAGACAATGATATTAGATGATATCTATGACCTGATCAACTTTGATCCCAACTTGCTAAAAAAATACACTGATCATGAAACTCCCCAGAGTCACTTTAGAGTTACATTTCAAGGTAGCCTGGAATTTAAAATACCCTCATAGCTCTGTGACAAGGGCACTTCAGGAACATGAATCTACTGCATCTACATATTATTCATCTCCCAAAATGGATCCTAAATGGTGGCCTCAGGTATCCACAGCCATGGAATCCACATTCATTCACAATCCACAGGAATCCACATTCATTCCTCCTGCTGTGTGTTCTATGAGAAGACCAGCCAGCTAATCACTCACTGGTTAAGTTTTATTTTCCATCCACCTGACTCTCCTCTGTGTGACACACCCTTGAATCTCTCAGCTTCTCATAATTATGATTTACACAGCAATTGCCAAAGTGCATGCTGTTGCCTCATGGTAACAGCAACTTAAGCAACCATATGAGGAGCAGTCAGACACTGCTGGCTCAGAACTTTTAAACTAGTCATGTTCCTATCTAGTCTTATGTTAGGAGCCATGACCCAAACATGAGAATATGGCTGGGTATTTATGGGTAAACAACTGTTACTGGAGTGATCTCACCTGCACTGCAGAGAAGAAGGCAACTAATGCCCGTCCTTGGCTCTTGGTAAGGGAGCGCAGGACATCAAGTGAGAGGATATTTGTGGTTCCCTCCCATATGGTCAGCACCTGTGGGGGCAAAAGGGGGTACAAGCAGGAAAGTTGTGTCTAAAGAAAAAATGGGATTTGTTATCAGTGACAAACACTCACCAAATCGTGGCTCCCCCACAAAATCCCAGCATCTGGAAGTGGGAGAGGGAGAGAGGAAGAAACAGAACCAGTAGTAGAGAAGAGCTGGTAGGGCTGAAGTTGTGAAAGAGGATTCTCAAGTAGAAATGGAATTGCTAAGCCAGAAAGGGCAGATGTTCCATAGGAGAAGCCAGGACTTGCCCCATACGACCTTCCAGGGCAGGACTAACCTCTGGTGCTAGGCTGACAGAATGCTAAGGGTCAAGTTCAGATGAGAGGAGGGCCAAGACCAGCGAGGAGCAGAGAGGCTGGCAGATTGAATGAAAGGAGGGACGACGGAAACAGCCACTGCTCAGAGTAGTGAGGCAGAATCTGAACAGGGTGAACTGGAAATTGGGGAGGTGGGGGATGGAGAACAATGAGGGTAAATAGACAGTGGGCATCACTAGCCCCACCAACAGCACCGCTGAGCAGGAGTCAGTCAATTTCTGGTGATGTAAACAAGGATGGTCCCTCCAGGTCAGAACCAGGCAAGACTGATTAGTTCTGTCTACACTTGTTATAACAAGGCCCAGGATAAACCAAGACAGAGAGCACAGCTATGATATCCTCCAGGCTGGGAAGGCTGTCTGAGCACACAGAAAGCATGTGGGATATCACAAGGGGAGATCTGGAGAGCCATGTCTTACCTGGGCATCTCGAAGTGTGACTGGCAAGCCTGTGTCCTCCATGTAGCCCTGCCCTCCAAAGCACTCCAGCCCTTCAGAAATAACAGCAATAGCCTGCAAATCACAGGGCCCTGTCAGGAATCAGAGCAGCAGACAGCCTACTTTGCCCCCAGCTGGCACTGGTTCCCAGAGTGGGCCTGGCTACTTCCAGCTGTCTCCAGTTACCTGTAAAAGTATGGCTCTCTCCTTATAAGCATCAGTTCTCTCAGTGACCAGTCAGCTACCAAATAGGACAGGTCTAGCTCTGGGCTCCTGGCACCTGTCCATTGGTTCCTAGTTCTTGATTCCTGCCTGCCAACATCTTTGCTCCCGACTTGCTCCAGTCTGCTTTTGACTCCTGACCTTGTCTGCTCCTGATCCTTTGGCTTGTAACCCTCTACGATCAAGCCCTGACTGC
This sequence comes from Alligator mississippiensis, assembly GCF_030867095.1. NCBI lineage: Eukaryota > Metazoa > Chordata > Crocodylia > Alligatoridae > Alligator > Alligator mississippiensis. Next base: position 27,420,034 of record NC_081833.1, read on the forward strand.
CCGCATCCCAGTCATTCCAAGACAAGCACAAGTCTCTATGGTTTGGTGTACAAGATCCATATTACACGCTAGGAAAAACTGGTCCTGTAGCTCTCCATGCTAATTGACATATTACAGCTAAGCCTGCGTGGATGGTGATCCTGCTGGGAAAGGGTTAAGTGGATCTTGTTAACTCACAAAAGCATTTGGGAATCACAGTACCCTTCCTCAGGTCTCTAGCAGAAACCCCAAGATTTAGATCTACAGGGTCACATCCCTGATGTCTCTAGCAGAGACCTGAGGAAGCACCCTGAAATACCCAAAAGCTTGTCTAAGTTTATCCCAACCATGCAGTTGGTCCAATAAAATATATCACCTGCAAAAATCCTTGCCCCTCGCATATTTTCTGGACCATCATGGATACAGCAACACCTCAGTACTACCAAAGTGGACACAGGCACCTAAGCGCGATTCTAGTCCAGCCTGCTCAAGATCTGAAATTCCATTAATATGACTGTTTTTGTAATGAACCATTATCTGACCCACAGGACTGATTCACAGAAAAGCAGCAAGGAGTAGGACCCTCTCACCTTCTGTATTAACAGCTTTTCAGGGACTCCAGCAGGGTGGGAAAAAAAAAAAAAAATCACACTCTGGTGCCTAATTTCACTTACCTGCCTAATGGGTGGAATAAAATCTGGTCCATAAAGTTAATTATTTATTCATATGCAATACTGCAACCAAATAACAAAAAAGCCATAAGCAACCTATAAACAATGGCATTAAGAGATAAGGCATGAGTGACAGTTTTAGATTTGATAACCATTGCAAGGCATCTTCAGTTGCCTGGTGCAGGTCTTTAATGCAACCATTAAAATGATAAATAGGACATTTCTTCATGATGTGCACTATAGTTTGGATTTCGCCACACACACTCTTTAATAAAATTCTACTCATGTGGTAGGTAGTTACATCTACCTTGTCCAGGGTGAACCCCATTCAGTGTTATCCAGCTCCGCCTTGGTAAAGCAAAGCCAGGAGAGGTGGGGTCTGTGATAAGAAATTTATTAATGATGTCAATTGTGTTCCACTGCTGGACCCATTTTTCCTGGATGTCAAAGTTTTCTCCAGTCAGATCTTTTCCCACACTCCAAAATGGCATGAGTTAAGGCTCAGTGTTAATGTAGAGTTAATGCCAAAGCCAAACTATAAACCCCCAACCACCTTCTCACTTGCTTACAAGTATGAGATACAATTCCTTTGGAGCTCATGCTGCCCTGCTTCGTCTCAGTACAAAGGGAACTGTCTCTTGTTTCAGCAGAGTCCCTCTGGCTGTGCTGGAGAAGTGCTCTTTATAAACGGAGTGCTTGTTCTTGCTGTTTTGATCAGACAGGAGGCACACCCAGCTCACCAAGCACTGACTACAAGATTGGGATCTTCTTGAGTTCTAAGGAACTAACTGTTCCCCTGTCAGAATGGCTTCATCGCTCACAGCACAGAGCAAAGAACTCGGTATGCCCTTGCTGGCAACAGTTCTATTACTCTGCCAGCCCAGCAGCACTAAGCTGCTGTTAAGTCTGTTCTCTGGACATTGCACTTTGCATCCCCCAGTTAATCATTCTCCTACAGCCCTGAGCCAGTGACCACTTGTGCATAGACCTAGCCCAGGTTGCTCCAGTGGGACTACACAGTACCTGTTTCCCGGTGTAGAGCTTGGCAACTGGTGTCAGCAACCGGAGAAGAAGCTGATCCCGCTCACTTGCCATGCTGGTTTCCTCTAATCCAAGGAGCCTGGCTACCTCCATGAGCAGTAGAAAAGCCCCTCTTCTTTGCACCTGCAAAGGAAAAAGCAGAAAATGCTCACAGGCCACAGGGCTGGCTCATGCATCAACCAGGTCAGACATCAGGACAGAAAAAACTTGAGGGGCTACTCGCTGCCTAGACTTGGGCACTGAACAGGTTCCTGCTATAGCTTTAAAGCCAAATGCTGCTGTGTCCAGTCTAACCAACCACACCATGTTACAGGCCATGACTGGAACAGTACCCAACTGTGGTCTGTTATCACTCAGGGGTGTGATGCTGCAAATTCTTTCAGCTCCACCAGATACGAGCCCAGTGATCCCTCCTGGTTTCGGATCCAGTTTTCTGGTATTCCATGGTGCAACAGTGCTACACAGGACTTGAGACCATGCACCAGTGTGACTCAGCAGAGATGCCAAAGCACAGCAGGCTCAAACTTGGAACTGCCAAGATCTGTGGGGCTCTGGCTGTTACCATATCAAGCAGTTTGCTTCCATCATTGTTCCAGAGGGGCACAGACATAATGAGGAAGGAGTTTTTTTACACTGAAAAACACCACCAGCACAAGGCCAAAGAGCTACAAACTGGCAAAGGACCAATTCAGTTTGTAAACTGGAAGATTTTTAACCAGGAAAGAAGTTTTGGAACATTTTTTTGAACCAAGTAGTCAGGGCATAGAACCTGGCTCACTTTAAGATTGAACTGGTTAAGTCTATGGAAGGGACTGTATGTAATCTCTATCAGATATGGAGTTTGGGAGTCAACAGTGTATGTGTAAGGTAGAATCATATGTTTTCAATCCCTATGCCGGCATAGAGGTACAGGTCAGTCGCACCTTACGCAGGGGTTAGGTTCTGAAGTCAGCATGTAAGGCGAAAATCGCGTATAGTCAAATTGCATACTACCGTGCCAGCAATTTGACTAGCGGTGACTGCCTCTGCCTCCAAAACCTCCCGCCACTGCAAAGCTGTGCTTAGAGCTGCGCGGCCGGCGGCAGCGGCGCAGCGCAGGGTGGTGGTGGGGATGGCTGCATGCCGCCTGGCCACCACCACGCTGCCAGCAGTGACTGCCTCTGCCTCCAAAACCTCCCACCACCGCCGCAGAGCCATGCTTAGAGTTGTGCGGCCGGCGGCAGCGGTGCAGCGCGGGATGGTGGTGGGGATGTCTGCGTGCCGCTCAAGCCCCCCCACCCCGCGTATAGTTGAAGTTGTGCAAGTTAAATGTGCATATGATGCAACTGACTTGTAGCTCTTTTGGTGTGGTAGGTACTTCGTAATGCCACACTTCAGGGCTTTTGCGGGTCACCTGTAGAGGACTGGAAGGAACTCTTTCCCCAAATGAGCATTTCTGACTTCTGAGGCATCTTTCTCTGAGGCTCTGGGACACTTGCCACAGCTAAGGCTCAGAGTTTCTAACTGGGGTGCACTGACCCTCCTGCCAGTACTAGAAACTCAGAGGTTCCTAGCTAGAGTCTTGCTCACACCAATAACCAAGTTTAGAGTCAGAAAGGAATTTCCCCCCTCAGCCAGGCTGGCAAGGATTCTGCTGGGTATTGTTTTCCTCTGAAGCATGGAGCATGGCCTTTACTTAGAATCTTGTGAGCATATTAACCAACTATTTCCCTGTCGCTTCAGTGTCCTCATTTCCCCTGCTGTTAACTGTGGCAAGGGATAGCTTATTCTTGCTATTCCAAATATTACGCTTATAACTGTGATGGATGATTTGAAGTGGCGATTTTGGGGATTCCTTCAGTTAACAATCACCTGCACATGCAGGAAACTGGACTTGCTAGCCCAGGCAGCCCCTTCGTGTCCTGTGTTCCTACGTGATTCTCCAAACATGTCAGGAACCATCTGATTGTGTGTGAACCACTCAGGGTGGTGTTCTGTTCCCCTCTAATGGCACCTGGACCACATGGGAAGTGAGCTAGAGACTTGCCTAACACCCTTGGGTCTTTTAGCTCAGACAGGAGAAGCCTGTGTTCTTAAGTGCAATCCCTCCTGTATTGCCAAAATAAGGCATCACATCCAGACAGGCATCAGAGATACTCTACCACAGGGCCAGCAAATATTTTGGGCGGAGGGCCACTTACCAAGTTTTGGCGAGTAGGGATGTGCAAAGCAGGCCCTATTCGATTCGGATTCGGCCCAAATCAGGGACAGTGATTCGATTAGTTGATTCAGATCAGTCCCTGATTTGATTCAGCTGAATCCAAATCTGAAGATTCAATGCAGATTCGGAAAATCAGTGATTTGGACATAGACACAGCTTTATGTTTTTTCTACATACCTTGAGGTAGCAGGTGTGGCTTGTGATTACTGCAATGCTGGGATGCATGGAGTGTCCCACAGGACTGTGGGGGCACCCTCCATGTGCCTGGTGGTGAACCTGGAAGTGAACTGAAAATACTTCCAGTTCACTTCCAGGTCTGCTGGGGAGCATGCTGGGGGGGTTCCCCATGCCTCCCCAGCTTGGCAATTGGCCACAGGGGGACCCAGGGTGCCCCCCCCCAGACCCAGGAGGCACCAGTCCCCAAGCTAGGAGTTTGAGCCGGGGGGGGGGAGGCGGCGGCGGCCAGCACACTCCCCAGTGGACCCAGAAGTGGACTGGAAGTGCTTCTGGTCCTCTTCCATGTCTGCTGCCGAGCATGCTGAGGAGCCCCCCCTGCTTCTGTGGGACACTCCATGAGCCCCTGCATCGCACCATTCACGAGCTGCCTGCTACCTAGAGGTATATAGAAAAAACATTAAAAGCTGTCTCTATGTCCGAATTGCCGAATCTTTCCAAATCTCTCTGAATTCATTCGGAGGGTTCCAATTTGATTCAGAGAGATTAAAGGGTCCTCTGAGTCAATTCAGATTTGGAGATTCAGCCATCGAAATGGGCCAAATTGCCACCAAATCAAATCAGAGACCAAAGCATTGCACAGTTCTATTGGCAAGCTGTCGAGGGCCACATGGTTAGCCCTGCCTCTTGACAGGTGCCCAGCCGCCTGGTTGCTATCTTGTGACTGGAAGTCCCACCCCCTAACCTCTGAGCTCCGCCATCAGAAGTCCCTCCCTTTGCCCCTGGAAGTACTCCTTTCAGTAAGGGGTTTTGCCATCTCGGAACCAGAAAAATACCAAATTATATTCTAAAAATTTGTTGTGGGAGACTCCCTCCTGAGGGGGACTGAGGGGGCAATCTGCCGCCCCGACCCCTTAGCCCGGGAAGTCTGCTGCTTCCCGAGGGCCCACATCCGGGACATTGCGGAGAGGATCCCAAAGCTCCTCCAACCCACAGACCATTATCCCATGCTCCTTATTCATGTGGGCACCCAGCCGGGTCGTGAGGCGCTACAGGGATTTGGGAGCGGGGCTTAAGGGTCTGGGGGCACAGGTGGTGTTCTCATCGATCCTCCCAGTCTCAGGCTATGGGCTGAGGAGGGAGAGGAGGATCCACGTAGTCAACCAAAGACTGCAGCGCTGGTGTCATCGGGAAGGCTTTGGCTTCCATAACCACAGCCCGCTCTTTGGTGAGAGAGGCAGCGAGCTGCCGGGAAGAGATGGCCTCCACCTCTCTCCCCTAGGGAGGAGGCTCTTCTCAGCCAGACTGGCTGACCTGCTCCACCGGACTTTAAACTAAGCCCGCTGGGGGACAGGGGGACTACCGCCACTGCTGGCCCGCTGAGCAATCCTTGCAAAGCCAGCGGGTCAAGGCACTTAAGGGAGCCCACCCCTGCCCAGCCCTGGTAAAATCTGTGGGCAAGGAAGGAGCCCCCCAGGGGACACTTGCCTGCCTGTACACAAATGCCAGGAGCTTGGGGAATAAGCAGGAGGAGCTCATCCTCCTGCTCAGTGCAAATTATTATGATGTCACAGGGATAACGGAGACCTGGTGGTATTCCACCCATGACTGGACCACGGGTATAGATGGCTATACCCTGTACAGGAGGGATCATGTAAATAAAAGGGGCGGGGTGTAGCTCTCTATGTTAAGGAAAACTACACGTCCCTGCAAGCCGATATTGGCGACCAGGGTGGATGACTGGAGACCCTCTGGGTTAAAATCCGTGGGGACCACAGCACAGGGGACACAATGGTGGAAGCCTACTACAGACCTCCCACCCAAAGTCCTGAGCTTGACCAGGAGTTTGCCCGGGAACTGGCTGAGGCCGCATGCTCCAGGACCATGGTTGTCATGGGTGACTTCAATTACCCGGACATCTTGTGGGAGGATTGCTCAGCAAAATCCGAGCAGTCACAAAGCTTCCTCTCGTGCGTGGATGACCTCTACCTGACTCAAGAAGTCTATGGGCCAATGAGAGGCAAAGCGCTGCTCAACCTGGTACTGGCTACTGGGGATGACCAAGTCGGCGACCTAGTGATCGATGGGAAGCTGGGTGACAGCGACCACGAGCTGATCACCATCACCATCCGCTGAAAAGCTGGCAAGTCAGTCAGCAACACGGAAGCCCTTGACTTCAGGAAAGCCGACTTTGACAAGCTCAGGAGGCTTGTCAGTGAGGCCCTAAGGGACCACGACCCCAGGGAGAGGGGAGTTCAAGAAGAGTGGTTGCTCCTCAAGGGAGCGATCCTCAATGCACAAGCTAAGTCTATTCCATCTCGGAGGAAAGGCAGCAAGAGAGCACAGCAGCCCCCCTGGCTCTCCAGGGACCTAGCAGACCTCCTGAGGCTAAAAAGAAAGGCCTACAAAGGATGGAGGATGGGAGTCACCTCCAAGGAGGATTATTCTGCACTGGTCCGGTCCTGTAGGGAGCAGACCAGGAAAGCCAAGGCTGCAACAGAACTCCAGCTAGCTTCGAGCATCAAGGACAATAAAAAGTCCTTTTTCAGATATGTGGGGAGCCGGAGGAAAAGCAGGGGCAACGTTGGACCCCTGCTGAACCAGATGGGGCAACTGACAACTGACGCCCAGGAAAAAGCCAACCTATTAAATGGGTACTTTGCGTCAGTCTTTCATCAGTCCCATGGGACGCCCATGCCCGCTACAGGACAGGGAAGTCTGGGTGAGGGTGATCCCCTGCCCTCCATTAATGCTGACCTTGTGAAGGAACATCTTGAGAAGCTGGATACCTTCAAGTCAGCTGGCCCTGACAATCTACACCCCAGGGTACTCAAGGAGCTGGCAAGCATCATAGCCCAGCCTCTGGCACGGATCTTTGAAAACTCTTGGCGCTCTGGTGTAGTGCCCGAAGACTGGAAGAAGGCCAGTGTGGTGCCTATCTTCAAGAAAGGGAGGAAAGTGGATCCGGCTAACTATAGGCCCATCAGCCTGACTTCTATCCCGGGGAAGATCTTAGAAAAGTTTATTAAAGAGGCCATCCTTAATGGACTGGCCGACACCAACATCTTAAGGGATAGCCAGCACGGGTTTGTTGTGGGTAGGTCTTCCTTGACCAATCTCATTTCCTTCTACGACCAGGTGACCTATCACCTGGACAAGGGAGAAGATATTGATGTCATATATCTTGACTTCAAAAAAGCCTTCGATCTGGTATCCCATGATCACCTCTTGGTGAAACTGGCCAATTGTCACCTTGGGTCCACCACGATCCACTGGCTGGAAAATTGGCTCCGTGGTCGGACCCAGAGGGTAGTAATTGAGGGAAGTCACTCATCATGGTGTCCTGTGACCAGTGAGATCCCACAAGGCTCTGTCCTTGGACCCATATTGTTCAACATCTTCATTAATGATGTGGACACTGGAGTCAGAAGCGGACTGGCCAAGTTCACCGATGACACCAAACTTTGGGGCAAAGCATCCACACCAGAAGACAGGCGGGTGATCCATGCTGATCTGGACAGGCTCAGCAAGTGGGCGGACGAGAATATGATGGTGTTCAACGCCAATAAATGCAAGGTTCTCCACCTTGGGAAGAAAAACCCGCAGCATCCTTATAGGCTCAGCAGTGCTACGCTGGCTAGCACTACGGAAGGTAGGATGGGGGTCATCATTGACCGCAAGATGAACATGAGCCTGCAATGCAATGCTGCGGCTAGTAAAGCGACCAAAACGCTGGCTTGCATCCATAGATGCTTCTCAAGCAAATCCCGGGACGTCATTCTCCCCTTGTACTCGGTCTTGGTGAGGCCGCAGCTGGAGTACTGCATCCAGTTTTGGGCTCCACAATTCAAAAAGGATGTGGAGAAGCTTGAGAGAGTCCAGAGAAGAGCCACGTGCATGATCAGAGGTCAGGGAAGCAGACCCTACGATGACAGGCTGAGAGCCCTGGGGCTCTTTAGCCTGGAAAAGCGCAGGCTCAGGGGTGATCTGATAGCCACCTATAAGTTTATCAGGGGTGACCACCAGTATCTGGGGGAAATTTGTTCACCAGAGCGCGCCAAGAGATGACAACTAGGTCGAACGGTCATAAACTACTACAAGACCGTTTCAGGCTGGACATAAGGAAGAATTTCTTTACTGTCCGAGCCCCCAAGGTCTGGAACAGCCTGCCACCGGAGGTGGTTCAAGCGCCTACATTGAACACCTTCAAGAGCAAACTGGATGCTTATCTTACTGGGATCCTATGACCCCAGCTGACTTCCTGCTCTTTGGGCGGGGGGCTGGACTCGATGATCTTCCGAGGTCCCTTCCAGCCCTAATGTCTATGAAATCTATGAAAAATTGAACATCTACTATAACATTTATTAAATTGGTTTCAAAAAATATTTTTGTCCTGATTTCCATGTGTTTGTGTAGTGCACATAGAGATGACTATATAATAGCTCAAAATGAAGTCTTACTCTTGTACATTGGGGGGGGTGGAGGGCATGGGGGGTGGGTATAGGTTTGTGGGGGACTATGGGTGTGTGGGTATGTGGGGTGTGGGGGAGGGTGTGGTTGTATGTGGGGGGAGTTTGTGGGCAGGTGGACAGGTGTGTGGGTTTGGGTGTGATGTGAAGGAGCATGTGGGTGTGAGTATGGATATGTGGTGTGGGTAGGTATGGGGTTTGTGGGGAGATGTGTGTGGGGGGAAGGTGGCTGGAGTGTGTGAGGGGGTGTGGGTGCATGTTTATGGTGGGGTGTGTGTGTGGGACACCCTACGAACACACACACACACACACCCCCCCCGTCCCTCCCTCACTGCTCTGTCTCTCTCTCCCCCTCCCTCCCTCCCTCATTGCACAGACACACAGACACACCCGCCCCATCTCTTGCTCCTGGCTCGAGGATACCGGCATGGGCAGTGGCTGGCACACGGATGACAGCTGAGCGGAAGCATGGGGCCCGCACTGGTGTCCCAGGGTCAAGGCTGACAGCCCCAGGGTCCCAGGCCACAAGCCTCTGGCAGAGGCTTCCAGTTGGGACGGCAGGGGCAGAGAGTGGGGAGTGGAGGGGAGAGAAAGGAGCTGGGGGGAGGGGCAGGGCCGGGAGGGCCTTATTGCTGTGGCTGCTTAGTCCTGCTGCCAGCTCCCCCTGGGTCCTACTGCTGCTGGCTCCGGTCATCCTTGACAGGCAGCCAGGGGCAGATAAATATTAATTTTCTAAATTTTTTAGATGCCCCGCAAGCCAGATAGAATGGCTTGGTGGGCCGGATGTGACCCACAGACTGTATTTTGCCTGTCCCTGCTCTGTCAGGAATAGTTCTCCATGTGCCCACAATTCAAGTCAATCCAGCAGACAAGCTGGGTCCAGGTTCAGTACAGATCCCACTGGAATGCATGTCACATCTTTGACTTAGGTGCCACTGATGTGTGATAGACAGTGCTGGCAGCCCTGTGCCATCAGGATATCAGGATAAAGCTAATTAAATTGCAGCAGGAGCAAAGCTACACGTAGCCATGCCCATTCTAAGCGCGGTGGCAGGCTGCCCTTGTTGATTAACAGTTTACTGTAGCAAGTGTTTTTTACCATCTGGAATCACTGACAGATCCTGCTCAGAGCACTGACTCCTCACCTCCATCCGGGCCATGGTCTGTATGTGTAGGGGGTGGTCCTTTAAGAACTTCCCAAAAGCAACCCTCTTGCTGGCATAGTCTCTGCCCAGATTGATGATCCTGGACAAAAAAGCACAGTCAAGCACTGAGAGTTAAAGGCTGTGGCCTTCACATTCCCACTCACATCAAAGCCTCCCTCCTAACTAGCCCAGAATGCCCCACCCCACAGCAGAAAGCAGGGAGAGATGCCAGCCTGCAGTGCTGTTCATGTTGCCCCACAACTCCCTACTTAGACACAATGGCTCCTCATGCACCTGAACTGTCATGTCTTAAACCAAAGTAGTCCAAAAGACAGCCTATGTGCTGCTGGCATCCTCAGAGAATCATTGAGTTGTTTGAGGGAAACCAGGGGCTTGAGTTTATCTGCTACAAACTTTTGAGCCTCTGATCCCTGGGGAAGTCAGGAATGGTCTTTTTATCCCAAAGTAATTCCCAACTCTAATCACCCTCCTCAGCTGCTACCCTGAGCATCATGTCCATCCCTCTTCCATCCAGGGAGGCCAGCAGATCTCCTTGCTCTCACACATGTTGGCTGTTTCAGCAGGACCACAAGAAATTGCTATATGGACTCCTCAGAGCAGAGTTCATGTGTCTGAACAGCACCTGACACAGCAGGGCCCCAATCCAAGTGTGATCCCTGGTGTTACACTACAAAAACCAGACAGGATTTCTCTGGTTCCAGACCAGGTTACCAGGTGTCCCAGATGAATTCAGGACAGAGGAGTCAGTAGCTGTCAGTGGCAGTACCTCAGCGCCCTCAGCAGATGTAAAGACAAGGAGTTACATCAATCTATACTAGCTTAAGATATGGGTCTGTTTGTGCCTGGGGACCTAGCAATGGGAAAATATACATTTGGGGACATTCTCTGGATAAGTCTCCTCAGATGGGGTGGGAGGAAGGGTGCTGCCAGGTAAGCAACCCCCTTACAATGGCTTCCCCATTTATTCATTAATTTGAAGTCTGTCATGGAGCAAGGTCCGATGTACAGACATGGAGGAAGAAGATGGTGATTTCTACAAGAAGCTTACATTTTATACAGACATGAACATTTACATATCAAACAAAACACCTAGGAAGTTTAAAGCCAGACTGTTCTGAGACAAGGTTCCAGAAACAACCTCCTGCCAATTCCCCAGCATTGCTTGGCTCCCATACTCATCCCCACAACAGCACAGTACAGCTCACAACTACAAAAAGGCCCTTTGTCCTGATTGTTTGCTCCCTCAGTTGAGTGGGGATCCATGCTGCCTTCACCTCTTCATGCCAGACACTGAGCCGTTGACATTGTGGATCCTAGTTATGGTCAACATGTTGGCAATGGAGGCCACTCCCCGACCTTCAGCAGAGATCTGAAAGCATTAAGGAATAAAGGCAAAAATAAAACTTCCCTTGAATCACCTAAGGAGACTCTTGCTTTGTTGGTTGGGTCAATGGGCTGATAAAATAAACTCTTCACTCCATCTCTACCTGCCCTCAGACAACTGAGAGATCTCTTACCTTGAAATCTTTACCTTTTATTTTACCTAAGTGTGTTTGCCTGGTATACAAGTCCATTCCCTTTAAGTAGAAGAGAGAAGCAAAATCTATTAGTGTGAGATCTCTCCACTCCTGCCCTTTGCATACCCGGTGTGCCTTGGCTCCATCCAGCAGCAGTTCAGCTGTTGGCACCTGCCTTGTGCCTAGCTTCTCTTTGAGCCTTTGCACCTCAACGCCATTCAGCTTTCCCTCCTTATCTCGGACTTCCATGAAGAACAGGGACAGGCCTCTGGAGCCCTAGGGTCATCAAGAAGAAACACAAGAGAGATACTCCTTTGCAGGGAGCTCTTAGCTGGCAGAGTAAGGAGGAGGATTTGGTCATGGTAAAGAGGGAGAGGGATGCAAACAATTTCCTTGCTCCCTAGGCTCCTCTGTGAAACAGACCTGTTCTACTTCTCCATGAACATCCATGATCCTTGCCAAGGTCAGCGTCATGTCTGCATCGGTGGCAGATGTGAACCATTTAAAGCCGTAGAGGCAATATGTGCCATCTGCCTGCTCTTTGGCCACTGTCTCAGTGCTACAACCTGCAAGAGAAGAGCATAAGCTCTTGACTGCATAGGGAACATCTGCATCATCCTGTGCTGATTCATGGATGAAGCAGAAGCTCTTTAAATTACTCCATGCTGTCAAGATGAAATATAGGTGGGCAAGTAATCCCCAAGTAAGACATGCAACCAAGAGGATACATTAGAATGTACAAGAACCCTGCTAGAGTGCCGTGGGTCAGAAATGCAAAGTGGTTTACAGGAATAGTCACACAACACTACAAGGGGAATAATGTGGCCAGGCATGGCAGAACAGCATTTGGCTAAGGAAGAAGCAATAAGGACTAGGATCAGAAGCAGGGTCTTTTGTATTTCAGTGATGTGCAGTGCCTTCATTCCTGTTGATCAAGGTTGAATTCTAAAGGTGGGCACCGGAGCAGCATTGGTGGAAGCAGAGGCTGTGTGTCAGTGGGCAGGAAGGCTTGGTTTTTGTTGTAGGTAGATTGTTAGAGCTGTCTAGGGGATTTAGATGCTTGAATCGTATTGAGGTTTTCTAAATCTGCTACAAAGCCTTGAAAGCCACCCACAGTATTTTTAATTTTTGCTAACACACCCCATGCCGGTCAGTGGAGAAGCTTTTAATACTGTGACACATACCAACATCAGAGCCTCCTCTGCGTTCAGTCATCCACTGGCCAGAGGTCCAGAACTTCCTTGGGTCACGAGATGTCAGGTGACCAAAGGCTTTTTCCAGAGGTCCAGATATACCCAGAGTCTGTGGGGGCAAAGGAAACCCAGAATTTCTGAAAAGAGGAAAAGCACCAGCTACACCTTTCACTGGCAGCATTAGACAGATGCCTTCAAAAGCTGTGGATTGTTAACTAGGCACCTGACCTTGGGTCAGAAAAGGCAATCTCCAGCCAGGTCAGGAGATCACTGAACAACACATATCTGTGTGCCTGGTAAGTACTGCAGAATCTGTGACATGACCCAGCAGGTACTTGGGCTGGGCTGGCAAGGGCACTGTACAAAGATACAGATGCTCATTACAAAGGGACATAGCTTGCGAGATAATGAGCACTTTCTGTTCTCTTTGACTTCAGCATCTCTTGAGATTTGTCCTAAGGCAACATCATGTGCATCTAATCAAAATTAATTTCATTAACACTCAGCAAACTGTGGGAATAACCCCAGAGTATTTGCTCACTAAGCAGCATGCTCAGGCCCAGGTACTCTGCAGAGACTCTGAACCTGATTCCCTCTGCCTTGAACCATGCATAGACACATCCATAGGATCATAGGACAGTAGGGTTAGAAATGACCTTGTGAGGTCATGTAATCCAGCCCCCTACTCAAGGCAGGATCATCCCTGACTAAACCATCCACCCAAGTGTCTGTCCAAACTGTTCTTGAAAATTTCCAAGGATGGAAAGTCCACAACTGCTTGAGGTAGCCTGTTCTGCCTAATCTCCAGCCTAGATTTCATCTGCTGCAATTTGAGGCCATTGCTCCTACTCCTGTCCCCTACAGCCACAGAAAAAAACCCATCTCCATCCTTTATAATTGCCTGTCAGGTATTTGAAGATTCAAATTGCCCTTCAAGTATTTGAAGACTCAAATTCAGATCCTTCATCAGTCTTCTCTTCACCACATTACATAATCCTACTTCTTTCAGCCTTTCCCTTTAAGTCATGCTTCCCAGGCCTCTATAAGCATATTTGTTACTCTGAGCTGGGCTCTTTCAAATTTGTCCACATTCTTCTAGAAGTGTAGGGCCCAAACCTAGACAGAACCTCCAAGCAAGGCCTCACCAGTGCTGAATAGCTCAAAAGAATCACTTCCCTTGATTTGCAAGTCACACTCCTGTTATAAATCAGTATACTGTTGGCCTTTTTTTGCAACAAGAGCACATTTTTAGCTCATGTTCAGCTTATGGTCTCCTGTAATCCCCCAGGTTCTTCTCTGCGGTACTGCAGTCTGGCCAGTCATTAACCAGTCTGTAGTTGTACATGCAATTATTCTGTCCCAAGTACAGGACTTTGCACTTGCCCTTGTAAAATTTCTTCTGATCGATTGCAGACCATTTCTCCAGTCTATCCAGGTCATTCTGCATCCTAGTCCTTACCTTCTAGAGTGTCTGCAATATGACCTGACTTGGCATCATTTGCAAATTTGCTAAGTGTGCACTCAGTCCCTATCATCCTACTTTTTTTTTTTTTGTTAGACTTGCCTCCCAGGGCATCTTGTCCACCACTTCCCTGAGTTTGCTAAAATCTGCTTCCTGAAGTCCAGTGTCTGTATCATGATGCACTCTTTCCTACTTCCCCTTAGGCTCTAGTCACTATTACCCACAGTATTTCCACTTTCACATTCTCAGCTAATTCCTCCATTTGTAGCTAGCAAGTTGAGATCTTACTCCCTAGTTATCTTCTTTACCATCTTGAATAAAAAAAATCTGCAACATACCAAGATTTTGCTGGACTGTTTGTGCACTGATGTTTGCCTCCCTGCTGATGTCCTGGTAATTAAAGTCCCCCATGAGAACCAGGTCCTGTAATCAGGAAGCTTTTCCAGTTGTTTAAAGAAGGCTTTGTCCACTAACCTCTTCCTTCCTCCTGGTTTAGTGGCCCTTAGCAGATGCCCACCATGACATCCCCCTTGCTGCTCTCCCCTCTAACCTTTACCCAGAGGCTTTCAACATCAAGCAAAGGAGATATAAAGTACTTGGAGCCAAACCCCCAGCTCAAGGAAATCAATGGAGCTTGGCTAATTTACACCAACTGAAGATCTAGCCCGCTACATTTAGCAATCACTCTGCACAAAAGCCTATGCAGAGTGCAAGGAAATGAAAAATTAGGACCTCAGTGCCATGAAGTGCAAACAAGTGGAAGACTATATTCCACATATGTGTATTGCAGCATAAGATCAAAGTCCTGCTGAGCTTGGTGCAGTATATAAATGCAGTAGCAGATTGTCCTTGACACAGAGCTTGAAATCAGTGAGACAGCTGGGGCAGAAGGAAGGGAAATGAACCCCCCAGGTCTTAGAGCAGGTCTGTTGCAAGAACACACTCCAGCTCTTATGCAGCCCAGTACAGCTTCCTAGCCATGAGCCCATGATGTCTCTGCAATGAATGCAGATATCTGATATGCCATTGCCTCTCCCAGTGTATGACTAGCTGTACTCTTACCTCAATAACTTTGGCTGCTCCATCGGTCATGGCCAGTGGGCAGGAGAAAAGGCCAGAAGAGGCTGCGTATAAGTATAACTTGGTGATCTGATGCACACGGCTACCAGAGAAAAAAAAAATCAGGTATAAACATGCCTCGCAGAAATTCAGAAGCAGCAAAAAGAAAGCATCTTAACCAGAGAGAGATGAAGAGGTCACCTCCAGAAAATCTAGGTCTCTAGTCCACAAGGGATATAGCTGAGGCAGGATAAGAACCTGTATCCTGGTCTCAGCTTGTTACACCAGGGGCAGAACGGAGCTCAAGAAGCAGCAAAGCTGCTACTGAACAGTAATAATCATGTTCAGTAGTGTAACTTGGGTGGGTGAGCATCCCAGATGTGGACTTAGAGGAGGTATCAGAATGCTGCCAGGCAGGAAGCATTGGCATTCCTGGCAGGAGCAACCACTGGGTGTTGCTTGCCCCTACTGCAGCTGCCAATTTTTTGCTGCCAAATCTGCCTTTGCTGGTCACTGCTGGCAATGAAATTTGGCAGCAACTACAGTAGGGACACATGCAACGGTTGCTCAGCAGCTGCTCTGTTCACTTCCCAGCTGCTAGTCAATACCAGCCCCTTCCCCCCCTCCCTAAACCTTAGCAGCATGAGGCTTCTTTGCACCCTACTGCCCCTGGCCCTTGCAGCAACACTTCACAGACCCTCCTCCCACAAGAGACTTAGCCCAAGCGTGTGAACTTTACCAGTTACACTTCTGATCATGATCCCTCCTTCCTGGCTTGTGACTGCAGGTGAAGGGCCATGGTGTTACTCCACCTCCGTGTCGGAGTACTTCACTCTGATTCCTGTGCCTCAAGCCACAGCTGCACCAGGCTCTCTCAGGCCCAAAGGGTTAGGTAGGAGCACTGTAATTATGGCAAACTGGGCAGCTAGCTCTGCCTGATCACTGACGATGAGAGGGATTACAATAAATGGAGATACTGCTAGTCCATCTGGGGCAGATATGTGGGGTTGCTTATGCATCATTTTATAACAAGAAGAACAAGAACAAGCACATCCTGCAAGGAAGGCATAATGTGCAAAAGGCACTCAGCACCACACACAGGGTTGGGACCTAGAAGGCATGTATGTACAGGACTGCACAATAAAGCTGATGCCCATGTGGTTACCTCCAGTTGGAGTATCTCCGCTCGTAGGCCTCAGCAACTAACCCCTCCTCTGCTGCAATCTCTTTCAACCTCTTCCAGGCTGGGCAGGTGATGATGTGGTCCACACGCTGCCCCCAGGCATTGTACTGCTGCAGTGCAGGGGGGTTCAACTCACACTCACGCCCCAGAGAGTCAATCTCAGCTACCACACGGGCCCCAAACCTCTCTAGGTCCAGGCTCACCTCCTCTAGCACCTAAGAAACAGCACCAGAGAGACCTCAGAACATGTCGTGCAGAGCAATGATCACTTTCCCCACTGGTTCCCCTCTATCCTAGTTTTTCTGTAGTGTCTTTAATGAGTCAGGACAGCAGCCTGTCTTTTACTGTGCGATCATATTGTCACTCAGCTGTCACCCTGCCTCCTCTTTCCCTTATCAAATTACCCATGGCAGCCTCTCCAGGTGTTCAAACAGAAGGATTTCAATTGCAAGGAACACCCCTGCCAGTGATGGGAAGTCTCCAGCTGCATTGCAAGTCTTATCCTTGGGATCAGAAGTTCATAATCCATTCACTTCCCAAAAGAAACCTTGTTTGGGCACTAGCCAGGGACCTGGGATGCCCATTTAGACCCTCTGTAAGTTTTCAGAATGTATTGGGACCCCATTTCAAAAATGAATAAAAAAATAGTGTGGATCCAGGAGCTAGATCTGCCAGCTGTTCCATGCTCCCATGGAGACAGAGCCAGAGCAGCTGCAAAGGTTAAGAGTAGGGGCAGGCACCAGGTGTGGACAGCACTAGTGGGGGGACAGGCATGGGATGGGAGATGGCAAGTGGCAAGGTGGAATAAGGGGCATGGAGCAAGCTGCCTAGCCTCCAGCTTTTTTTTTCCCTGCCAATCTGCCAATACTTTTCCTGTGGCAGTGTTGAGGGGATGAATTTAAGAGGACTGTCCAATAACTAGGTTCTACACATGAAAAATTAAAACAAACTTATAATTTTCCATGTCTAGAATCTAATAACTGGGGGCATTGTTTTAAATTCAGTGTCATCTTGGATTCGGGTAAACATGGTACACCTGATGACTGGACTGTTTAGATTTACACATTAACACATGCACACACAAAACTAAAACCACAGGCCCTATTCCTAAGAAACCCTATACCTAACACTTCATTAACCCTTTTTCATTTGTACTGGAACATACCTATGTTTCATCAATATTTTTCATCAGAGTATCTATTCAAATAAATATATTCTTAGGGAACACCAACTACAGCCAACTGTACTTGACCAAGGTTCAACACTGAAGAAGAAAAAGGATTTTTTGGTAAGAAGGGGTTTTCACCACAGTAATCATTGTGTCCCAAACATGTCCCAACTACACAGTCTCAGTACCAGAGGTGAGAAGGGTTGCGGTACATGCGTGCATGCACACTTTCATACACACATACGTAAATCAAACCTTGGAAGGGAGGTGTGCTTTCAAGTAACCCTGAAGAAAAGCGTCTTCCAGATATGGATTTCCAATCTTGGGTTGCTCTTGAAAAAAGGTCCCAGTTGCAGTCCTGGCAAAGGGCACCTTCAGCTCCTCTGAGGTATGCTTGTCCCAGGCCTCAGTTTGCTCTCTCTGGCCTGCAATTCTCTTGATTCCTCTACAACTCAAAGCCCAGCACCTCTCCTGGAACCGAGGCAGTAAGCAGCCCAGGATCATTGGATGGCCACTGGTGACAGGGCTCCACATAGGTAAGTGACTGATAAATCCAATCCTGCAAAACATATGAGTTAGTCCAACTGTCTGAGTTCAGAACCATCTGTGTTTGATACCTAATTGAGGACTGTCTGTATTTAACTATTTAAATAGTACAGCAGTTCAGAGAGCAAGGGTTTTTGGTGGGACTCTCTTTTTCAGGGCTGGCTTTCCAGCAGCTACTGCCCTTTGCACCTGCTCTTGTCAAATTTCTGAATATCTGGAAGAAAGGTCAACAGGAAGGGAACAGCAAACGGCACAGCACTGCAAAGAGTACACGTTGGAAGATTTAAGGCAGTGGTACTCAACCTTTTTAAACTCAAGGCATGCATCCAAAACTATAATATAAACATTATGATTCTATTATTCATTAATTTGTTAGTAACTGATTTGATCATTATATATTATATTCAACCCACTGCTATTGCCACTGCAGCTAGCTGGAATTGTACTGTGTGCCTCCTTGCAGAGCCAGATTGGAAAGCGGCTGTGGCAGAAGCACCCACTCTTGCTGCAGATCTTTCAGGTTTGGCTCTGATGTGCTTCCTGAAGCCAGAGGTGGGTGAGGCAGTTCTACCTGCTGGCAGCAGCAGCCTGGAGATAATTACAGTAATGGAATAAAAAATAAATAAATATTATGTGGGCAACACGCCTTTCTGCTGCAGCTGCCTCTCAGTTTGGCTCCATTATGCCTCCTGAAAACAGAGGTGTGGGGGGAAATTTCACTGCACAACAGTAGCAGTTGGCAGCTGCAGCAATGTCCATGTTGTGGCATTCCTGGCAGGGTCTTGCAGCATCCTAGTTGAAAATCACTTATTTAAGCTTTCAGTTTAAGATGTAAGAATCTTAGCCATCAGATCACCAAATCACAAGTACTAGGCAGCTTATTTATGAATCTGCTGGATCTGGAGAAGAGCTCAGGATCATGGTGAACAGCGTGTGATACAACATTTCAAAGTAAAGACAAATACAGAGCAAAAGGAGGGGAAAATGAATCATAGAATGATAGAATCATAGAAAATTAGGGTTGGAAGGGACTTCAGGAGGTCACTTAGTCCAACCTCCTGCTCAAAGCAGGACCATCCCCAACTAGATCATCCCAGCCAAAGCTTTGTCTAGCCAGGTCTTGAAAACCTGCAAGGATGGAAATTCTACCACCTCTCTGGGTAACCCGTTCCAGTGTTTACTACTCTCCTAGCAAGAAAATTCTTCCCAATATCTAACCTAAACTTCTCTTCCTGCAACTTGAAACTGTTGCTCCTTGTTCTGTCACCTGCCACCATCTAGCTCCATCCTCTTTCAAGCCCTCTGTTCAGGTAATTGAAAGCTGATATTAAATCCCCTCTCAGTCTTCTCTACTCCAAACTAAATAAGCCCAGTTCCCTCAGCCTCTCCTTGTAAGTCATGTCCCTCAGCCCCTGAACCATTTTTGTTGCCCTCCGCTGGACTCTCCAATTTGTCCACAACCTTTCTGTAGTGGGGGGGCCCAAAACTGAACACAGGACTCCAGATGTGGCCTCACCAGTGCCGAATAGAGGGGTACAATCGTTTCCCTTGACCTAATGGTAACACTCCTACGGATGCAGTCCAGTATGCCGTTATCCTTCTTTGCAACAATGGCACAATGCTGGCTCATATTCAGCTTATTGTCCACTGTAACCCCCAGTTCCTTTTCTGCAGAGCTGTTGCCCAGCCAGTCAGCCCCCAGCCTGTACTGGTGCATGGGCTTGTTCCATCCTAAGTGCAGGACCTTGCACTTGTCTTTGTTGAACCTCATGAGATTTCTTTTGGCCAAATCCTCCAATTTATCCAGGTTACTCTGAATCCTAGCCCTACCCTCCAATGTATCCATTACTCCCCCCAGCTTAGTGTCATCTGCAAATTTGCTGAGGGCGCACTCTATGCCATCTTCCAGGTCACTGATGAAGACATTGAAGAAAACTGGCCCCAGGACTGATCCCCAAGGCACTCCACTTGATACTAGCTGCCAACTAGACACTGAGCCATTGATTACTACATTCTGAACCCAATGCTCCAGCCAGTTTTCTATCCACCCTACAGTCCATTCATCTAGCCCATACTTCCTTAGCTTGCCTGTGAGACTGTTGTGGCATACCATATCAAAAGCCTTGCTAAAATCAAGGTATACCACAACCACTGGTCTCCCCACATCCACTGAGCCAGTCACTTCGTCATAGAAGGCAATCAGGTTGGTCAGGCATGACCTGCCCTTGGTGAATCCATGCTGACTGTTCCTAAACACCTTCTTCTCCTCCAAGTGATTAGAAATGGATTCCTTGAGGATCTGCTCCATGATTTTCCAGGGACTGAAGTGAGGCTGATTGGTCTGTAGTTCCCTGGATCCTCCTTTTTCCCTTTCTTAAATATGGGCACTATGTTTGACTGTCTCCAAATCACCCAGGACCTCTCCTGATAGTCATGAGTTTTCAAAGATGATGGCCAATGGCTCTACAAATCTCATTAGACAACTACCTCGGCACCCTCGGGTGCATCTCATCCAGCCCTATGAAGTTGTACACGTCCAACTTTTCTAAATGGTCCCTAACCTTTTCTTCCGCCACTGCTGGCTACTCACCTCCTCCCCAAACTGCGCTGCCAGGTGCAGTAGATGGGAGCTGATCTTGCCTGTGAAAACTGAGGGGGAAAAGGCATTGAGAACTTCATCCTTTTCTGCATCCTGTCTCCTCATCACAGTCATTCATGTACTTTTGGAAGAAAGGAAGAAACTGCTCCAACTAGGATCTTCAATAAATAAATCACAAGCTATAAGAGGATGCATCACCTTCCCAATCCAGAGCCCTGGGACATGATGCTAGGTCATTACGGCAGCTCACTGTTACAAAGTGCCTAGACCAGGGTTGCTCAACCTCTGGCCCACAGACCTGATCTGCCTAGGGGGCTCCTCCCAGGTCTAGAAATTTGGTGGTGGGAGAGTGGGGGCACCTCTCTGCTGTCAAATCTCTGGAACCATGAGGAGCTCCAGGCCCTGCATGCTGGATCTGCTAGATTCAGCACCTAATCCCATCGCGAAGGCCAGGCAGGGGCAGGGGCAGCGCCAGGCCCCAGGGCCTAATCTTGCTATAGGGGGCAGGGAAGAGGTGGTGCTGGAACCCAGGACCCAATCCTGGTGCATGGGTGGGAAGGAGAGGGTGGTGGCCGCCCAGGACCCAGCCCCAGGGCAGGGAGGGGGTGATGCCGGGTCCCAGGGCCTGATCTGGCCCTCAGATGGGTGGATCCTACCCACAGATGAGCACTGCACCACTCACGTGGCCCATGGGGCCAAAACTCATACAGAATCAGCTCCTTCTGTCCAAGAGGATAAAATGCCTTCCTACCAGAGTGGCTGGAGTGTAGTTGTGATGCTCCAGGACAGATGCGAAAAGCAAGACTTGCCTAATATCTCTGCACTGCTTGTCCAATATCTTTTTAGCTTGTTTAATATCTCTGCACTGCACAGAGGTCCAATAAAAGATATTACCAAAAACCCCTTGGCTCCTTAATACTACAAGGCAGTCTCTTGGGGGCAGGGTGGGGGCTGAACATTTTCTATTTAGTCTCAGCCCAGACAAGTATTTCTAAAGAGTTTCAACAACATTGTTTAAAACCAGTTGGTTGCACATGAAAGTAAAATACAGGTGCATTTAAAATTTATAGAAAAAAGGTGTGTGGCGAAGGAAGCGGGGGGCTCCTGCCACAAGACAGAAAATTAAATTTGAAAAAAAAAAGCCCACGAGCCATAAAAGCCTCTTTCCCCTCCGAAAAGCCAATTCTCCTCAAAAACTAATTCACTTCCCTTTTGCAACATGCCCTGAAGGGGAACAGACCTGGGCTAGCAGCAGAGGAGCGTGCACACACACGCCGCCCCGCACAATTGCATTTCAAACCCTCAGCGCAAAGCCAGCTTTGACTTCCAACCTGCGCTGTCTGCACAGGTGTCCACACGCGCCCTGGAGAGGGGTCAGGGTCACCTCTCCAGAGCGTAAGTGTGAGACCTAGCCAGAGACAGAGTGAGAGCGTGTGTGTGTGTGTTGCGCGCACACACACCCAGGCCCGCGGCCGTGACGAGGCGGCAGAGGCAGAGGCAGAGCCGTCCCCCCGGTTGCGCGCGGCCCGGGGCAGGCGGGGGCCGAGGCTACCTCAGGCGCAGGGCGGCTCCGAGCGGCCCCATGGCGGTACCGCGCTCGGCGGCGGCTGCGGCCTACACGGCCGGGGCGAAGCGGCGGCGGTGTCGGGTGTGGCGGGGCGCTCCGCAGCGCTCGAGCCTCCCAGCCCCGGCCCGGCCTCAGGCCCTGCAGGGAGCGCGGGCGGGGCGGGGCGGGGCGGGGCGGGGCCGGCAGGGGGCCCTCCCCGGCTCCCGCTCGCCTCTGCTCAGTACAGGGCCTTGCCGCGAGCCCCCAGCCAGGGGCAACGAGGTCGCCCGCCTCAGCCCCGCACGGCCGCAGTGTGCCCGCGCCCCAAGGCCACCCGCTATTCAAGCGGCCGCGGCACAAAACATGCCCGTGGGTGCCAGGCCCGCTCCTGCTTTTGCTCGCGCTGCTTGAACTGGAGGAAGCCCCGTTGCCCGCAGATACCAGGGGCCGGCTGCTCCCTCCCTCGGGCGGCGGCGGGGCCGGCTGACACCCCGGACTTCAGGCTTCCCTCAGGGCTGTGCAGGTTGCCGCCTCTCTAGCCTGGATGCCGGCCTGCACAACTAGCCCGGAGTGCGGGTGTTGCGGGTTGGGTGCTCTACAGCCCCGGCGCTGGCCTGCGGGGCCAATTAAACATCTGGGTAGATGATGATGGTACCTGAGCACATCGGGGGGGGGAGGGGAGTGGTGTGGCTGCACCCCGCTGTGGTGCTCCGTCCCCCCGAGTTCACATCCAAGTGCCTGGCAGTGGCAACAGCGTTTGTGTTCAGGCAGGAGTAGGGGAGCACGTCACTTCTTGGCTCATAATCTACCTGGTCGCTTCTCCACTCCTGTTACCTGGCTGGTAACGATCCTGCTCCTCTGGAAGGGTCTCCGTGTTCCCATAACCAAACCACGCTTTCTTCCGCAG
The DNA here is from genome assembly GCF_030867095.1 of Alligator mississippiensis. Taxonomy (NCBI): domain Eukaryota; kingdom Metazoa; phylum Chordata; order Crocodylia; family Alligatoridae; genus Alligator; species Alligator mississippiensis. The sequence continues at coordinate 27,442,914 of NC_081833.1, forward strand.
TTCTGCTGGTTGGTGATGTCCTTCCTATTTCACAGCCCAGAGAACTGTTTAACTCATTCCGATAGTTATATTTGTTTTTAATTCAGTCTTAAATTGAATTAATAATACAGCTCTAGGCCCCTTCCAGATAAGTAAAGCTTCTAGTTCATTTTTAATGGGAGAAAAAATGTGTTGTTTTACATATAATGATGCATCTCACTCTCTGCCCCCCCTTCTAAAATTCTAGATCTGCCCATGACTATACTTACATTAGCATAAAGTCTGAATACTCTAGTGATTACAGAGGAGTTACTGTGGCATAATGAGACTAGAGCAGTGATTCTCAACCCAGACACCAAAGCACCCTCAGGTGCTATGAGATTCTTCTAAAGGAGCCATGCGGTGCTGTGCAATTTTAGCACAGTTAGGTGGTGCAAGCACCTACACATGGTTCACAAAATAATCCCAAAGATTTCAAATAGGACTCCATAGTGTCAAAAACATTCTGACCTGTTGTGAATTTTCTGAGTTTTTCTCAAGAGAAGAATTTCTTTATTATTTTTCCACAGGCATGAAGAAATGGAAGCTAACAAGTCTAACAAAATTGAGAACCATTGGACTAGGTGTCTGTTTATGGTTTAGGTATTCTTGCATTTAATGAAAGTGGGTTTAACATCTCCATGCCTCAGTTTCTCTACCTAGGAATGATGATTTACAATCCCACAGAATTGTCATGCAGGTTAGTTTGTTAATATTTGTAAAGAGCTTTGAGAATATAAAGTGCTATATTATGAAGACTTCTTGCAGCCCAGTTGGTGAAATCAGTTGAGATTTGCTCTTAAATCTGGAATTAAATCTCTTAATTTCTATAGGATGTAATTGGTAATGATGATTATTATTTGAAAGGAAATGACCAGTGAGATGTTTAAGATAAGGGAACCTTGTCAAGGATAATATTTTATTTTCAACATTACTTGACAATGCTCTTTTTAATGTCAGTGTTTTTTGGACTGTTACATCAGCCTGGAGGGAATTGACTCTGCATTGTTCTGGCTTCTAGCAAGTAGATCAGAAATGCCTGCCTGTATCAACATCACGGAGCTGGTATAAATTGCCCTATCTTGCAGGCTCATAAAGACCAGAAGAGACTACTGTGATCAGCTAATCCAACCTCCTGTACATATAGACCCCAGACATTTTTCCAGGAACTGTCTTTTAGAAAGACATCTAATCTTGTTTTAAAGACTGAAACAGATGTTGAGTGCACCCCTTTTCCTGGTAAACTCTTTTGATGTTTACTACCTTCACTGCTAGGAAATTGCATCTTCTTTTAAGGCTGAATTTATCTAACTTCTGCTTCCAGCCACAGGATCTTGTTATGCTGCTGTATGAGCAGAAGCACTACCACTATCAGATCTGTTTTCTACGTGCAATACATTTGCACAATGATCAAATTACCTCTTAATGTATAGATTGAGCTCCATAAGCCTCACAGCCTAAGGCTTATTTTCCAGCCCCAGGTTCATTTTGGGGGCCCTTTTGTGAGGTTAGTATTTGAGGTTATAATATTGTGAGGTTTGGGGCCCAGGTTAGTATTTCCATGTCCTTCTTGGACAGTGAATGGCCAAAATAGACACGAAGGGTGCCTATACACATGCTTGTTCGTGTTCTGATTAGAACTCGTTCACTTGCTCATTTGTGTTCTGACTCAATTAACTGAGTATGCTCCACGTTCTAACTAGAACGCTCCAGAATTGTTTCACTGTCATTTGTATTAAGTCCTCACGCATTTCAAAATGGCCAGGGGGGTGCTTTATCTAAACCTTGTCGAATGAGCTTTAGATAAAGCATTCCACGGCCATTTTGAAATGTGCAGGGGCTTAAAACATGTGGCGGTGACCCATTTAAGTAGAGCGGCTGTCTAGGAACCACATTAATTAAAATGGGCCTTCCCACTCCCAAGCATATGTGTAGGCAGTAGGGCTGTGCGAAAAGGAAGCACTTCATTTTGATCAGTGTTTCAGCATTTCGACAGAACAGTGTTTCATTTTGACTTTTGTTTCAAGCTGAAACGGCTGTTCCGTTTCGTTCTGCCAAAACGTTTTGTTGTTTCGACCCCGTTTCGACGTTTCGCCCATAGGATATAATGTGGAAGGTTGAAACAGGCTATAACTTTGTCATTTCTGGGCAGATTTGGATGAAACTTGTTGGAATGGTAGTCTCTTCTGAGGGAATAATTCATGCCAAGTTTCAAGAAGATATGTGAAGGGGGGTTCAGAGAAACTGCACCCCAATATCTTGAGAGCAAAACTCATGTCATGTGTGTGTATTAAGCCACAGTGGGGTCAAAACGGCAGGGATGCTAGCCCCAGCTGAGGCCACAAATCCTGCCATGTTTCAAGGAGATAGGTGCAGGAGGTTTGGAGAAACTGCACCCCAAAATCCTGAAAGCAAAACTTGTGTCACGTGTATGTGTTAAGCTACAGCAGAGTCAAAACTGCAAGCTCGTTGGCCCCTGGTGAGGCCACAAAGCCTGCTAAGTTTCAAGAAGATCGGTGCAGGGGGTTTGGGTGGAACTGCACCCCAAATTCTTGAAAGCAAAGCTCATGTCATGTGTATGTGTTAAGCCACAGTGGGGTCAAAACTGCCAGGTTGGTAGCCCCTGGTGAGGCCACAAAGCCTGCCAGATTTCAAGGTGATAGGTGCAGGGGTTTGGGGGGAACTGCACCTCAAGCTGCGGACAAGCAAAACTTGGGACATGGGTGCTTGTGCAACTGTGTCTGTCTTGAAGCACCGGGGGGGGGGGGGGGGCAGACTACTGCAGGCCTGGCTGCTAAGCTACTGTGTTATCAGTTACCAGTTAATCATGATTCACTCAGGGACCAGCTCAATACACAGTACCTACCTACTACATAAGGACTTGACTTAACGAGCATGGATTAACACCTACAAAACCACAACTAAGGAGAGGAAAAGTCAATACAGACAATCAACTGCCCCAAGATGAACACAGTCAGTTGCATAAGCACCCATGTCACAAGTTTTGTCTGCCAGCAGCTAGGGGTGCATGGCCCCAGAACGCAGAAGCCCTGCACCTATCTCCTCGACAGCTGGCAGGCTTTGTGGCTGCAGCAGGGGCTACCATCCCTGCAGCTGTCACCCTGCTGCACCTTAACACACACACACACTGTCACCCATGTCATGAGTTTTGCTTGTCTGCAGTTTGAGGTGCAGTTTCCCACAAACCCCTGTACTTATCTCCTTGAAACTTGGCAGGCTTCGTGGCCTCGGCAGGGGCTAGGATGCCTGCAGTTTTGACCCTGCTGTGGCTTAACACATACATGTGACATGAGTTTTGCTTTCAGGATTTTGGGGTGCAGTTTCTCCAAACCCCCTTCTCTGATTTCCTTGAAACATGGCAGGCTTTGTGGTCTCAGCAGGGACTAGCATCCCTGCAATTTTGACCCCACTGTGGCTTAATACACACAAGTGACACAAGTTTGGCTCTCAAGATTTTGGGGTGCAGTTTCTCTGAACCGCGTGCACCTATCTTCTTGAAACTTGGCACGTTATATGCCCTTGGAAGGGGGCTACCATTTCTGCATGTTTTATGCAAATCTGGCCAGAAATGACAAAGTTATAGGTATAGGCTGTTTTGACCTTCCCCATTATAGCCTATGGGCTAAATGGCGAAAAAGCATCGAAACGGCAAAACATTTCAACTTGCCTCGTTTCGTTCTGAGTCTGTTTCATCCATATCTGTTTTGTTTTGATTTTGCTGTTTTAACCTCGAAACAGGTCGAAACAGCGTCAAAACAAAACTGGTGGCGAAAGTTCGCACAGCCCTAGTAGGCAGCCATGTCTCATAGCAATCTTAACCAATGCAGTATACAGGGGCAAGCTTTGGGCAAAACCCATGCTCCTTGGAATTTAGACTTTGGCATGATTAAAAATTAGGGGCACTTTTACATGCTCAGCTGCTCTAATTAAAGCACCACAGTGTCTCATGTATCAGTGTCCCCATGCTTCAAAATGGCAGCGGAAGTGCTTGAACTAAAGCTCATTCAACAAGCTTTAGTTCAAGCACCCCCACAGCCATTTTGAAGCATGAGGACGCTGATACATGAGATGCAGGAGGATTCTGGAGCTCAGTAATTATCTCGCTCCAGCAGACTCAGTTAATCGAGTTTACGCCAATGTACTGTAACTACAGCTTGTCAGAGCAGCTTCCACACTCGTGTACAAGCACCTGTATAGGTACCTGGCCTCAGGCCAGTGATCCAAAGAAGCAGGGTTAAAGGTGCCTTTTATCCTTATATTGTCAGTGGGGGAGTTAGATTCCTCCATAGGGCAATTCAGAAAAAATTCCACACTGAGGAGGGAGCTACCTAGAGGCAGCTAATGGGAAACACTAAGCACAAGATTATATCTAAATTTACAACCCTTTCTGAAGCTGAGGCTTCTGCCTTTGAGCTTATATTAGGCACCTCCATCTTGGAATCCAGAGCCTAAAGTTTTCCTCTGAAGACCCATGAAGTAGGAGACCTGGGCTTTAGCTTCTCTGCAGCATGAGGGGATTCAAACCCACATCTCCCTTGAGATGCTTTGACCATGGGACAGTGGCTAAGTATAGACATTCAAAAAGCCCAAGGTGGAATAAATCTAAGTTACGTGGTTTTCTGTTAGTGGCGTAGTTTAGAGCAGTAGTGAACAGAACACACATTTGCCCTTTAGTGACCAGGGGGCAAATCTTAGACTGGGTTCTGCCATTTTTAAATCAGTCTATGTGTACCAAACTTCTGTTCTGTTATGGATATATACCAGTTTTATGTGCTGTACTTCTGTTCTGTTGTGTGTATAGACTGATTTTTGATCAGTTATACTGGTAAAAGTGTAATGTCCATATACTTAGCCATAATCTGTTGAAGCTGTGCAGCCGAGAATGCAAGAGTCACTGGACAAGAAGGAGAACAAGTAAGAGAGACTCTGACTCTGCAGCCGAGTGGTCAGGTCATTTAGTTGGGAATCCTGGATTATGGTCTTTGCTCTTAATTCACTTTATGCAGTTTACATGACAGACTTTGAATAAAAAGCATAGAGCAGAAGCCAGTTCTTGCTCCCTCTCAGATGAGTTGTTTCAGATGAGTCTGAGGTGCTAGACTTCCATGCATAGACCCTGAGATGGTGCAGAGTCACTTGGAAGAACTGGATGCCTTTAAGTCAGCAGGCCTGGATGAGCTTCATCTGAGGGTGCTGAAGGCACTGGCCGACATCATTGCAGAGCCACTGGCAGGAATATTCGAATGCTCGTGGTGCACGGGCCAAGTCCCAGAGGACTGGAAAAGGGCCAATGTGGTCCCCATTTTCAAGAAGGGGAGGAAGGAGGACCCGGGCAACTATAGGCCAGTCAGTCTCACCTCCATCCTTGGCAAAGTCTTTGAAAAAATTATCAAGGCTCACATATGCGAGAGCCCAGCAGGACGAATTATGTTGAAGGGAAACCAGCATGGGTTCGTGGCAGGCAGATCATGCCTGACCAATCTAGTCTCTTTTTATGACCAGGTTACGAGACGCCTGGACACAGGAGGAGGAGTGGATGTCGTATACTTAGACTTCAGGAAGGCCTTTGATACGGTATCCCACCCCGTACTGGTGAACAAGTTAAGAGGCTGTGACTTGGATGACTACACAGTCCGGTGGGTGGCGAATTGGCTGGAGGGTTGCACCCAGAGAGTCGCGGTGGATGGATCGGCTTCGACCTGGAAGGGTGTGGGCAGTGGGGTCCCGCAGGGCTCGGTCCTTGGACCGATACTCTTTAATGTCTTCATCAGCGACTTGGACGAGGGAGTGAAATGTACTCTGTCCAAGTTTGCAGATGACACAAAGTTATGGGGAGAAGTGGACATGCCGGAGGGCAGGGAACAGCTGCAAGCAGACCTGGACAGGTTAGACAAGTGGGCAGAAAACAACAGAATGCAGTTCAACAAGGAGAAATGCAAAGTGTTGCACCTAGGGAGGAAAAATCCAGCACACCTACAGGCTAGGGAATGACCTGCTGGGTGGCACGGAAGTGGAACGGGATCTTGGAGTCCTAGTGGACTCTAAGATGAACATGAGTTGGCAGTGTGACGAAGCCATCAGAAAAGCCAATGGCACTTTATTGTGCATCAGCAGATGCATGATGAATAGGTCCAAGGAGGTGATACTTCCCCTCTATCGGGCACTGGTCAGACCGCAGTTGGAGTACTGCGTGCAATTCTGGGCGCCACAATTCAAGAGGGATGCGGATAACCTGGAGAGGGTCCAGAGAAGGGCCACTCGTATGGTTAAGGGCCTGCAGACCAAGCCCTACGAGGAGAGACTAGAGAAACTGGACCTTTTCAGCCTCCGCAAGAGAAGGTTGAGAGGCGACCTTGTGGCTGCCTATAAGTTCATCACAGGGGCACAGAAGGGAATTGGTGAGTATTTATTCACCAAGGCGCCCCCAGGGGTTACAAGAAATAATGGCCACAAGCTAGCAGAAAGCAGATTTAGATTGGACATTAGGAGGAACTTCTTCACAGTTCGAGTGGCCAGGGTCTGGAATGGGCTCCCAAGGGAGGTGGTGTTCTCCCCTACCCTGGGGGTCTTCAAGAGGAGGTTAGATAAGCATCTAGCTGGGGTCATCTAGACCCAGCACTCTTTCCTGCCTATGCAGGGGGTCAGACTCGATGATCTATTGAGGTCCCTTCCGACCCTAACATCTATGAATCTGTTTTTTAATCTAATGACTGTCTAATGTAAAATGCATAAAATACCCTGGCAGTAGGGGCCAGAATGCAGCACTTCCCCCTTCTTTCTTGGCCGCAGAATGGTACTCCCTCTTTCTTGCTCTCCTTTTCACCTTGTGAATCTCTTACTCAGCTGCCCAGTGGGCAAGTTTCAACAGAAGGAGGGAAGGGGGCTCCATCCAGCTTAGCCCAACACATAACCTGGTGTTTAGGACACTCTTCTAAGCAATGGGAGATGTGGGTTTGATTCCCTCCAAAGTGGGGAGCTTGGAAGCCAAATGTCCCACTTCTAGAGCAAGTGCACCTATTGGCAAAGGGTGGGTTCCCCTATATGACCTGGATGCTGACATGATGGAAGCACCTCCCTTGAAGCCCTTGGTCAGCTATCTAAGGGGATGGAGTAGGAGTTTAGACCCACTCCTCTCCTTAGCATTCCTATTGGCTAGTGGTAGGCCTTCTGGTAGTGACTGGGCAGTATGGATGACACTTGGGTCTCCCCATGCATTACAATGGAAGCCAGAGCACCTAATCTTGTCAATTAGGTCATCCACCCAGGCAAGACACCCAGATTTTAGTCATTGCAAAGAGGTACCTTATAGGTCAATTAGGATGTAGCCTCTGCCTGCTCAGATGCTAGGACTATGCATATGTGCAGAAACTTAGCTTTAGTCATCTAGGACAGTGTTTTTCAACCGGTGGGACGTGAAGGTCATGTAGGTAGGACTTCAACTCATTGCCCGATTGAAAAAATCAAAGTTGTTTGCACTTCAAATAGATGAATCAACAGATATCTTGAGCAGTGCAATTTTGACAGTAGTTGTTCAATATGTCAATGAAGAGAAAGTGCTTGAGGTTGTTTTTATGGTTCGGGACATGCCCACACAAAGAACAGGTTCAGAGATATTCCGCATTATTGATGAGTATTTTTCAAAGAACAGCCTAGATTGGAAATGCATTGTTAGACTTTGTACTGATGGCGCTGCTGCAATGACAGGTGTGCACGCCAGGGTCACTGCAAGAATTCACAAAGTTACAAATGCTGATTTGCAAGTTACACACTGTATGATCCATCGTGAAATGCTCGCAAGCAAAGAAATGGTCACTAAACTGTCTGATGTGTTGTCTGATGTGTTGTCTGATTGCATAAAAGTAGTAAATCTTATTAAAGCCAATGCACTGAAGAGCCAAATCTTCAAAGTACTTTGCTGCAAACCTTTTGCTGCATACCGAAATGAGATGGTTGTTGCGTGGCAAAGTGGTGTTCTGAGTTTTCGAACTGAGAGAAGAAATTAAGTATTTCTTGGTTCAAAAGAAATCTAAACTAGCAGTTGTTCGACAATACTGATTGGATTTCAAAATTGGCATACATGGCAGACATATTTGGGCTCCTAAATTAACTGAATTTGCATGAATCAACATGCTTGCCAATGAAACACAACCACAGGTTTCTCACTAATGACTAAATTATCATCTCATTTCTGCTAATAGATTTTTTTATTATTTTTTACAATTATAACAATAAAACATTCTCAACAAAATTATTGCAATTTTTAATTTTTAATGTCCTTAAAAATTCTATCAACGATTAATATAATATTAAAATGCATGTAAACGTAAAAATACAGTTCTTGGGAAAAATGGGGTTTTGTTTTTATCATGGTGGGACCAAGGTTTTTTGATGAAATGGTTGGTGGGACATAAGGTGCAAAAGGTAGAGGACCACTGATCTAGGAAGTTTTGCAGTCTAAAACAGGGTTGTCCAGCTGGTAGCCTGTGGGCCACATGGATGTTGAAGGAGCAGGCCCTCTCATGATTTAACTCCAGTGTCTGAGTGATTAGGACACACCGTAGAAATATGGAAACCCAGGTTCTAGACTCTTGTTGCCTAGAGGTTTAAACCTGTACCTTCTTGACTTTGCCACTTACATGGTTAGAAAGCTGCCATCTAGTGCACAAAGGAAACAGAATTCCACCCATTGGTACCTAGCTTTCCAGTCTGGTCTGACCCAAGATCATTTCCCTACTTCCCTTCAACATTTCCCTTTCTGTGCCTCCACAGATCCTACTAGTCTTGTTAGCCACAACACTGGACTCTTGAGTTCATGCTGAGACACTTACCTATTGTGACCCCAAGTCTTTTTCTGGGCTTTCGCTTTCCAAGCCCATCTCATCCTGGAGCCATAGTCCATGCTGTTTATTCCCAGCTATATTGCCTTGCATTTGGCTCTATTAAACTACATGTTGTTGGACTGGGACCATTTAGCTGAATGATTTAAACGTTAAAACACTTTGTAACAGTGACCTGTCCACCACAGTATTTACTGTCTCACTATTTTTTTCCGCCTGCTGCAGACTGTATTAGCAAAGATTTTATAGTCAAGGTGGATAAAAATAAATAATTTAACAAACAAATAGATTTTATTTACAATATGTTTTATTGAAAGTACAATATGTTTCTTTGTAAAAAGGCACTTATTTAAAATAAGATTTGAAATTATGGCAACCTAAATAAGTTCTAAATACTGTCATCTATTAAAATAATTTAAATGACATTAAAAAAAGAGCAGTGCATGTTTGCTTCTGAAGTTTTAAAGGATAGTCAGACCACTGAACTGGTAGAAATCATTGGCTAAAGTAGAGGACGCCAGTTTGTTGAAGGGTTTTCTAGAGGAGTAGCACTTTTTGCAAGTTCAGAGAAGGATTGTTTTCCTTTTTATATTTTTTTCAAATGTTTTGAGTTTAGTGTTTGCTTGTTTTCCTGTCCCAGCCTCTGAATAAAACCAAGGTATGGGAGGGGATCACAGCAAGACACTGAAACCAGAAAATGGCATCTCGGTTCACTAACACCAACTAATGCTTTCTTTAATGTATTATTTTTAAATGCAATTTCTCATGTATCTAGCTGAATTAGGGTAGTTTTCATTGAACTATAAAAAAACAATTTAAAAATGCTGGTTTTGTACATTTTTAATGGAATTCCCATGTAAGTAGAGCATGACACATCACAAATAAAATTAGTTTAATTAAAAATGCATTAGCTTCCATTTTTTTGCATAATGTAACACTTAAGCATCTGAATCTGAATAAATGTATGGTAAGCTATAAAAATAAATTAAGTAAATGTGAATAGATATAATGGATGGTTCTAATTAGCAACAGGTACTAAATTAGGTAAAGGCTATATTTAGTTGCAAATCAACATGTTTTAATGGTGACCAACCAATGAGAATGAACCTTTCTTTAGGAAACTAAAATAATGCCCAACGCAAAACAAAATTAAGATCAACAACATACATCAATGTTTTCTACTTTCTGATTTGAATCATGATTGATATCACTGATATAAGTCACTTTGATTTAAAGGAATCCACAATGTTTATATTATCATCTACATTTTTATAAAGATACTGAACAGCATTGGACAAAGAAACAACCTTGGAGATCTTGCTAGTAATGTCCTGTTTCTCCCTTAACAACTGCATTTGAAATTTGTCACCGAGCTGGTTTTGAATCTATTTAGTATGCCTTGCTAATTCCATGTAATGAAAGTTTTTAATCTAGATGTCAATAAGTGCTTTGACACATCCCTTGGAGAAATCCAGGTCTGCTGCATCAATACAGTTATGCTTTACCAACTGGTCCTGTAATCTTTTAAAAAAAGGCAATGGGTTGGTTAGACAAGACCAGCTTTCCATTAAACAGAGTTGATTGGAATTAATTATAGTTCTCTGTTAATAGAGTCCAAAATAAACCATTCCATTATTTTTGCTGGAATTGATGTGAAGTTAACACCTGCACTTCCCTTCTGCAGTTCTTAAATATCGGGGTTATATTGGCAATCCTCAAATACTTTGGAATTTTTCTAGTTTTTCAAAATTTTTTAAAATCCTGACATGTGACTGAGAGAGCTCCTTTAAATTATTTTGGCCTGTTGATTTGAAAATGTTGAATTTTAGCAGGTACTACCAGACAATACATTTTGTGTTTCCTAACATATGTGCTGGATACATCTCTCTGCAGAACAGAAATACCTTTTCAGTGTTTCTGTCCTCTCGGCATCACCGCCTGTAATATTATTGTCTGCATTGAGGAGTGGACCAATGCCTGACCTAAAGTTCTTTTTGTTCCAACTGTTTTTAAAAAATATCTTCTCAAGCCACCTGCGTGCGTACCAGTTCTGGGACTTTGCATTTTCAGTACCATTGACAATGTGTGAATAGCAAGAGAGTCTTCCACCATATGAATTTTTGGAGTGTAGCAGCTTTGATCTGGCTCCATTTAGGTGTTCTGGCAGGAGTGTTCAGACCTGCAATGAGGCTTAGCAGACAAATTCTTATGCTTAAGGTTATGAGTAATTTCAATGATCACATATTTTCTATGTGGCTAACTCCTGTCTCTCTGCAGGTCCTAATTGTATGTGGACAGCAACTCTTTGAAACTCAATGGCTACTGCCCAGCTCTCACACACATCACAGAAACATAAAACCTCCAAGTACAGGATTTGGAACATAATGTTATTAATAGTTGTGTTTTTGGCCTTAGTGCTAAGTCTTGCAGAGCTAGCAACCTGGGTTTGATTACATATCCTAGGCCTCCCTCCCAGGGCAAGCGGTCTGCTCCATGCAGAATGAGAAGAAAGCCTTCTGTCCCTTTCTGCTGATCACACTGCAGCTGTGTTGGGTCTGAAAGCATTTGTCTCCACCTCACTGTAGCCAGGAAAATACAGCATGCATTACACAACATTGAGCTTTGTGGGTCAATTAGCACCTACATACTAGGTAAAAGGTGCTTGGCAAAGAAGATGGAGACTTCTTGGCCATGCACAGAGCCCCATTTGAGGAAGGAAAAAGAGTGAACTGGTGGAGACTCAATTTTAATAAATCTTTTTCCAAGATTTTAAAACTATGTGATATTTAGTTTCATAAGAAACTTAGTTGTTAATGGGGAAAAGTATGTCAGTGCTTACTTCCCACTCCTTACTTACTTCTCACACCTCTTTGTCATGTGTTTTTTTTGCATTTATGTGATTTGCACTTAGATGTCCATAAGGGGCATGCTTCCACAGCTGCATACCTGGCTAGCTGGTACATAGCCTATTGCAAATTCTTGGTCTTCACATGTATGTCTATAATGTAGGTGTAATAGTCACAAAAGTGCCAAAAATGCCATGTAAACAGCTGAAAAGTGGCCATTTAGGCACAAACGGGTAACAGGATTCCACCCTTAGTCTTAAGGTAAAGACCCAATGCAATGTGCTAATGGTTTTTAGGGATTAAAACAGTGTGGAAAAAGATCATGTTTAGATTCCTAAATACCATTTAGATGTCTAATAGGTGGAATAGGATCTGCTCCCTTGCATTAGGTTCTCTTTTGGCCCGCACATTCTACTGGTGTATCAGTCACAGATACTCTTTGAAGACCAGAAGAAATAGGAAAGTAACCTCGATCTGACCTCCTTCGAACCCTGCTGAGACTTCTCTCTATTTTTGGCCCTGGCACTGAGCTAAAACTAATAATATCTTTGTCTTTGCCCTATTTTCAGGAAGCAGTGTTGTTTCCACACACAGTTACCGCTGAACAGCAGTCCATGGTTTTGGTGAAAAGGCTTCTGGCCATCTCTGTTTCCTGTATAACATACCTGAGAGGGCTGTTCCCAGAGAGCTCATATGGAACTCGCTATTTAGATGGTAATCTTGGAGTATGTGCTGAATTCACGTGTCTAATCATTATCGTTGTTACTTACAGATTAGCCCCATGCTCTTCACATGTATAACAAATTCAGTCTTTTGTAGGAAGATTGTTGACTATAGGCCTTATCCAGCAGTCCTAATTCAGACAATCCCCTGTGGCAGTGAGATAGTACAAAAGACAGTCTAGAGCTGTTGGCAACTAACAACCATTTCTATCAGTATTTCCTTTGCTTTAGAATTACATTTATTACTTGGCACTTTCCTGAGTTGCCAATGCCAAGTGTTCCAAAACTGAGTGAGTCCCAAAAGTCCATGAAATTGGCTTAAAAAAATCAGTAGATTTAAATAACAGTAATCATTTTTTATATTTGACTTTTATGAGCCACTTTGGTTCACATTTTTCAAGCTTTTCTTTGTAATCAAGAGGCTAAAAAGTATTTTTAAAATGAAAACAGATTTACATGCAAACTCATGACTGGGAGCTATGGCTTTAAAGAAGACACAAGCTTTCCAGAGTCTTGTGATAGGATAACAAGAGCTGGAAACATTCAGCTACAACTCTATATTTATATAAGATATGTAAGTGGGAGAAAGGAAGTGAGTCCATACATAAACCCACTTAACATACCATATTATCTTGCAAACCACACTCCCCTAAATAAAACATTCATCTTGTTTTTGAAAGGTAGCATGAATAAAAAAGATCTTTCCTTGAGAGCCTCTGCTGGGGTTGGGGATGGGGAAATAAAGTGTCCATAAACCAGTATCTATGGAGCTTTGCATGCAAGACTTATAGCTTTACTTTTGCTCTCTCCTGCCGAGGCTTAAGTGGCAGAAACTGCTGTTACTATATTTCCTCAATTATGAGCACCCCAATTTCAAGCAACTGAATTTTGGAAAAATATGTGTATTATATATGAAAAATATAATATTTATCATCCTTACCTTATACTTGAAATAAGGTACTATATCTTCATATTCCCAAAGAGCTCACATTTAGTAAGCTAGTCACTCATTCAATATGAGTTGCTGAGGAAGAGACAGGAAATCTCAGGTAGCCCCGTTGATCTTTCCATTAGATATGAAAGGCCATCAGTTTTGTCATCAGATTCAGATCTTTCAAATGCCTTTTTGAACAAAAGTCTTGACATTTGGCCTATTCATTCCTTTAAGGTATTGTGGGTACTTATACACATGACGAAAATTGCCCATTTTTGTGGTTTAATTGCATCATACTTTACTTGTATAGGGTTTTTTTGGAATTTAAATGAGCTTGTTACATTACAAACTAAACTACATCCCCATGTAGTTTGGTTTGTGATGTAGATGCTTGTAATGTTGCAGGCTTTAATCTGACCGCTCTCCCCCTGGCTGCAGGAGAGGCAAGCTGAAGGCAGAAGCGGCAAGGGTCCTGATCCTTTTCCTTTTCTTTTTTTTCTGGAGCCTGCCCTCCCTCCCATGGCTGGGGGTGAGCTGCCGGCAGGCTGAGCAGCCCCTGAGCTACGGAGGGCCCCAGTCCTTCCCTCTGTGGTGGCGGCACCACCTGGGGCTGCCCAGGTAGGCAGCTAGTGGGCTGGGGGTTTCCCTAGCTCATAGGCAGCACCCATTGGATCCAACTCTTCCCCAAGACTACCAGGGCTTCCAGGTGGCATTGTCCCCACTGCCTTCCCACCACCTAGGACTGCCTGGGAACAGGCTGGCTTGCCCCTGGGGCAGTGCAGGGAAGCAGCAGGAGGGCAGCTGGGTGTGCTGGTCACTGGAGAAGGCAACAGGAACAGTGTATGGCACGCTGGAAGGCTGCTGAGCCCAAGCTCCTCCAAGCCTGCCCAGTCTTCCAGCACACTGTGCACCATCCCCGCTGTCTTCTCTGACTGCCAGCACACCCAGCCTTCCTCCTACCACTTCTCCGCACTGCCCCAGGGGCAAGCCAGCCCATTCCTGGGCAGTCCCAGAAGGCGGGAAAGCAGCAGGGACAGTACACGGGCTTGGGGAAGAATTAGGTTCAGCCAGGTGCTGACTTCAAGCTGGGGCAGCATCTAGCCTGCTAGCAGCCCATCTAGGAAGCCCTGGGGGGTAGAGGGAAGGACTGGGGCTCCCCACAGCTCAGGGGCCACTCAACCCATCAGCAGCTCCTCTTATGGCTGCGGGAGAGGCAGACAGGCTTTGTGAAAAAAAAAGATCAGGTCCCTTGCCATAACAGTGATGGAAGCCCCTAAATTGAAATGCTGAGTTTTTAATCGTCACAATTAAAATGCACCATTTCAATTTAGGGGACTAAAGCCCCATCATGTGTACAAGCACCCATAGTTCTAAACCTTTTTGCACTCAAGGCACCCCTCATTAGACTCAAGGCACTGCTCAGAAAATGCCAGCTCCTAGTTTTCCCTTGTTTTTTTGACTACAGAAAAATAATAAAGTAATTCTTCTATTGCAAAATGCTCAGGAAGCCCACAGCAGGTCAGAATATTTTAACACTATGAATGTTTATTTGCAATCTCTAGGTTTGTCTTGTGAAACACGTTTGCATACCTAACAGTTCTAACATTGTCTAGAATCTCATGGCACCCTTGAAAGGATCTCAAAGCACCCCAGGGTGCTATACCACTCTACTTGAGAATTACTGATTTAAGGGCTGCAGGGTTGGGCCCCAAGGTATTAATTAATTCTTCTTCCTACTTGGCCTGTCAGTGTGGAGTTTTCAATTCAGAAAAACACATTCTACTTGTTGCTCCCAGATTCTGCAAATGGAGGACCGGAGATCTATGGAGCACAGTGGGAAAGTTTAACAGCTTTATCTAATTCAGTACACGATTGTTTAGCTTACATGTGTGTTGGTGAACAACAAAATCCAGAAGTGACAGTGCTGTTGGGAAGTGCCAGAGTAAGAAAGTATTCGGCAAGGGACTAGTAGGAAAAGAAAATAAATTGCTAACATTTCTAAATGAAGCCATTGCTCCGGTATATTTTTCTGTGAAAGTCCAGAGTATCTTGAGAAAATGCCTTTGGTATTTTAAAAGTCAAGTGTAAGTGTGTGTGAGCCCACCTGGGACTCAATGAAAAACAGCAGTTCAGCTCAGGAAGTGCCCAGATAAAACACTTCGTATAAAAAGGGAGGATGATTGGTTTAGTTACTCTGTTTACCCAACACTGATAAGCTTTTTAACTGTGCTAACTCTGGTTTTGCAGACCTCTGTCTGAAAATCCTTCGAGAAGATAAAAGCTGTATGGGATCACTGCAGATAGTCAAGTGGTGAGTGAGTAACAATGAAACTAAGACAAGATTATGCAGAATTGCAAGATTTCATCCTCTCATGCGCCCCTGCTTCCTACATCTGAAACCTTCTGCCCCAGTGGTAGAACTGGCTATGCCAGTGCCATTCCCATTGACTTATTATAAATGTTTTATGTATGCTTGATGTAAGCAATATGTTCTCCTAAGAACTTACAGTCTGAAGGCCTGGTCCTCTCTCACTGAAGGCATTGACGTTAATGAGAGCAGGATCAAGTCCTGAAGTACGGGTGCCTATGGGCAAGCAGTTAAGACCAGGATGAAGCTCAGCATAAATAAGATTGTGATATTTTTTTCCTCAGAGTGTATATTTGCCAGATCCCATTTGTATAGTTCCTTTGATGCCTGTACAGTATTTCTCTCCTATGGAAGTTGTACCTAGGTACCTGGGGACAGAACGGTTTAGTTCTTAAATCTATCCAGGGATAAGAAATGCACTTCAGAACCATGGCACGACTCCTAAGCAGCAGGGAGCTGTTACATAGAACTTAGCCCTTCAAAAGTTCAGTTCTTTGTCCATTTAGCATCAAGGTCTATATTAGAGCCATTTGCAGTTCCTGGGGCCAGTTCTGCACTGGTTCCAGTGTAGTTTAGAGCAGCCATAAGGAGTCAGCCTACCATCTTAAAATAAGGAGTATAGCACCACTTCAACCACATCCTATGCTTTATTGGCTATATCAAGGGAATATCCAGCAGGCTGAATCCATTGGTGCAAAGGGCCAAAACAGGGCCAAAGATTTGGCCATTACTACGTGATGTAAATGCTGGCCTGATAATGGGAACCAGAACCTTGGCATATAAACTATGATCACACACCTAGAGGGACAGAGAGATGCTTGATTACCATGAAAAGAGTACCATTACAAGACAAAAACGTTAGCAGCTCTGTACTGCTGCATTCTTGACATACACTCCATCTACTCCATCTCCTGCTCCTAGACTGATGTGACTTGGTACCAACTAACATTTTTTCCTGGCAGGATTCAAGGTTGTTTTGATGCCCTAGAAAAGAACTATGTAAGTTTTTATTTAATATTTTTAATACAGTGCTGTTTTTTTTCATAAACTGCGGGCAAAACTGTTTTCTGATCTGCTGTGTTCATACCTGGGTATTTATTTCAGATGTGTATTCTGCTGTGATCTCAATGAAGAAGCTCATACAGTACACGTATACAGTAGAGCTCTGATCTGTGAGAAAGCGATGTGACTGTTTCTGGCTCCCTCTGCTCCAGAATTAATTATTATTAATGTCCAGACCTGTTTGTTAAAAATGGTTAGTTTGCACTTCGGGAGGTTCCCTTCAGAGTTCTGAAGTTTTCATTCTTTAATGTGTGGATACAAGTTCTGTCAGAGCAAATATTTCTTGCCCTTTTTTCCATGTGCCAAGTTCTTAAATGCTTCCGCTTTCCTTCTTCCTCTTCTTCTCTTGCTTGCCTTCCTTTCTCTTGTTCTTTTCCACCATCTCTAGCTTTCTCAGTTCTCCCTCTTGAGTTTGGATTTTCTTCTTTTTCTGTATTTTAAGGCTTATTTAACCAGTTTCAGAACCACTGCAAACTGTCAAGTGATCCAAGCTCTTACGTATTGTAACACAAAAGCTGACCTCCATATACAATGTGCTGATTGCTCTTATTTATATCTGACTTTCATCTACTTCAGAATGATTCTCATCGGTATCAGATGAACTGTTCATCAGCAGGGCTGCTGAGATTATTGTTTGTTAATGGCAATGCTATTGACATTGGCATCATTTGAAATACTGTGAACTCTAGCTCTAGCTAACTGACAATTCTAGTAGTCGTCTTTAAAGAGATTATGGTCAAGGTCAAAGGTCTTTCTGACCTTAGCAGTCCGTAGAGCTAGTGTGGTAAAGGATCAGCACTCTCTGCAATCAACAGTACACCAGGGCATAGTGTGGCCAGTGTCACATCATTGACTAAACTTAAATCAGCATCTGGATCAATTGGGAGCATCTTTGTCACAAGTCTCGAGCCAAGGCTCAAACATTATGTCTGGAGCTATAGGAAGATGCCTTAACAGCTTAGCCATTGAACCCTACATGTAGGTGAAGGAGTGTCCATTATTGATAAGAGCTACTCCTCATACTCCAGATCATATAGGAATCAATATTGATGAGAGTTAGGGAAAAAATCTTCCCTTTGAGCAAATATTCCATAATTGTCCACTGTGGAATTTCTTCTGAAGCACCTGGGGCTCATCAGCATCAGAAAGAAGATCCTGAGCTGGATAGATCCAGGAAAGTGTTTTCTTTGCTTTACTAAAAAAGTGGGCTAGCGCATTGTCTAGCCAAAACTTCCAAGTGGCTTTCAAGTGCAGCCCCAAGTGGAGTCCCTTGCTGGAGTGCAGTCTGCAGGTATAGATGGCTACAAGGAGGTTCATGTCTGAGGGCAAAGGCTGAAACCTCCTAGCTAAATGGAAGGGGAGGGAAAGCCTCAGAATGAGGTTCACAATGTAAAAAGGAATCTGATATTGGACTTGAATGAAACTGGTGTAAACTTAGCCTGGTGGCTTTGTTCAGAGGGAACACTGGGAACCAAGTCTGAATATGCAGACATTTTATAGGCAGACTAGGTTAGTTGCTTTGGAAAATGTGCACTAAATGAACTGGCCACTGGGTGTCACTGATGTTACATCAAGATATATCTGAACTGGCAAGGATCTGTATGAAATATTGACTGGCAAACTGTGGAACGCATGTATTTTTTTCATTTCAGTAGATTTTGACAAGACTCTTATTTTCTCTTCCAGTTGCATATGGCTGTCCTGGCAGTAAGTCATCTATTAAATCAATATAAAATGTTTTCCTACCTCCTTTTTCCCCCTGCCGCAGTTTGGTTGAGGTGTCAAACCAAGACTCCATATGACATCTATCTGTTAGTAGGGGGGATTAAAGTATTTAAGGAAGTAGTGTGAAGCAAAAGCTTCATTTAATAGGATGAACACTATCTTAGGCTGCATGACAAGGCTGGCTGAGTACATAAGGGTTTACAGCTTTTGTTTCCATTTCTGATGCACAAAATGCAGCTTTATGTTACTAGACACTAAATGAAAGTGCTGCCATATGCTTTATATCATGACAGCCTCCTGGGCTTCAGCCATCACTCAAACCAGAAACACACTACTGCCCCTCTCCCTTTCCTTGTTCCATAGGTCTCTCTTCAGTTCCCTATTTGTTACCACTGGCAAGACAAACTTTTCTCACAAACTCTGTAGCCCTTAGGTTTCTAGCAAATTGTTATTGAGGCCTTCCATATTTCTGAGATCGTACACCAGCAGCTGTACTGCCAGTTTTGGACACATTCCTTTGAAAAGACACTGCAGGTGTTCTGGACTATAGGGTCCTTCCCCATTGTACATGGTGCCCATTTTCTTCCTTGCCCTGCAGCAGCTTGCATTTCCTCAAGAAGGCTGCAGCATGGATACAGCTTTGCTTAGATCCAATATGCAGGCTTGACTGTCTATGTAGCTAAAGCACAATAAGGGTTAATTTATTTTATTACTTTTCACTGCTATATTTTAATAAAGAGAAAGATGCTTTCTGTCTGCTTTCTCAACAGATTTACACTAATCCCAAGGAAACAGAGGTAAGGAAATGTCTTACAATCTGTTCTGATCAGGACATGATTGCATGGGTGAGTTGTACTGAGTTCAAAATGGACTTCTAAGGTTAAATCCAGCCTTGACTTGACAGGACTACTTGGTAGGGGGAAGAGACACAAGATGCCAGGTTCCCTGCTCCTTTCAACCATGCAGGCTGGTTCAGAATCTAGGCAGAATAGTGATAAAGTGCTCTCGTTGGGCATCTGTCATGGCCCTGTCAATTGTACCAGGTGGTGCTTCTTGGGCCTTAAGAGGGGATATTAAGAGGAAAAAGGGGTATGATCAGGATCTTGCTCCCCTCTGCAGATGACTAGAAGCAGCAGCTAACAATGATGCACATAACTTCTTAATGCACCACCTTTTCAATGTTATTGTGAAAGGTGAAATTTGTTTATGTGGATGGAGGTTGGGGGAGACTTTTGAGCTACTTCAGGCCTGGGACATAAGTGGTGCGCAAAATGGTGGATGACATACTGCAGCAGGTACCCCTTGAGCCATTTTTCTGCATCTGCCCTGTGCAGACAGATGCCTGTGGAATCTCTCCTTCCCCAGTACAGTTCTGCTGTCCCCATAGAAGAGCAACAATGCAGCTCATACAAGAGCAAGAATTTAGCCCATGGCTAAGACTGCCAAGGCTGGTTAAATGTCCAAGCTGCAAGATAAATGTTCAAGTCCCTTTGAATGTTACTTGGAGGTGACACCCAAATTCCTTTTGGTCTCTTTAGTCCAGCTTAGATTTATAAAAATCATAAACATTGAATTGGACCAGGAGGCCTGGATAGATCCTTATTCCTATGTTGAGTTTTTAGTTGTAATTCACGGTAGTTTTCTTCCTCCAAAACCATATTCAAATCTATTTTCTTTAAATGCATCATAACTAGAGCTAGTTGAAGAATGATTTCTTATATCGCTCAGAAAAGACTGGTGAAATATCAGAAACAGATGTTTTCATTCTGAAATGTCACCACTAAGTTTTATTGGAGCTCAGGTCTCTGATGCTCCCATTCACCACCATAGAAAGGTAGTTAGCCATGTTAGTCCAAAGTTGGGAAAAAGGCAGGGTAGGGCAGTGCCTCTCTGAACCTGTTAGTCTCTAAGGTGCCACCTGCATTCACCACTCTGCCTGGTAGGACTGTACCTCCCTCACTGTACCATAATCCCTTCCTTTGTAAAATAGGGCATGTGTTATGACACTTATGTGACAGTAGTGCATCATATTTAGGCTGACTGTAGCCAACACATAGGAAAATACAGGCTGACTGAAATACAGCTCCCATGAGACGTGGCAGCAGTGCTTCAGACCAGATTTTTTTCTGTTTTAAGTCATTCAGGTTTCAACCAAAAAATTGGAATATTTGTAAAAACAATTTCATAAAAGTTTGATTGAACTAAACATTTCCAGTTTTCCACTGACAAACCATAGTGACAGAAAATAGGAGTGTCACTAGTGAGAGTTTTAGTTAAAAAGTCACATGCCTGTGTATAGTAAGGGTTTCTGCTTTTTCTCCCAAAACTACCTTTTGACTCTGGAATTCATTGTTTTTCTTCTTAGCCCCAAACTCAGTTTGTATTTGCTTTTTTAAGAACACTTGATAAAAATCAGTGCACAGTGTTTTTAAGTTCAGACCGGAACCTGGTTAGTAACTTTACCTGCTGGATAGGAATAGGAATGAGAAAGTATAGATATTCCTGTGTTAACTGAATATTTGTTGGGCTTGCTGTGGTGGCATATTCCTGCAAGATCTGTTTTTTCTGCTCCCTTTGTGATCTCTGTAGAGAGTGACTGAGCTGTATCAGTTCAAATTCAAGTACACAAAGGGCAGACCACAGATGGACATCATAAGGTAATTGCCTTGTTTTATATCTGAAACCCTGCCCCCAGCAAGAAACATGTTTCATTGAAGCATTTATTAAAGAGGAAACTGACTTTGAAGGTACCACTGTAGGGGTGACATATGTAGATATTGTCTAAGTCATATGGAAAATCAATGGGATTTAGGCTTCTGTGCCACTTAGGCACTTTTGAAAATTGTGGGTGTTTATACACATGCTCCAGGAGTGGAGGGGATGAGCGGGGTGGGAGAGGCACTTTAATTAGAGTAGCTCCGAGAGCCACTTTAATTAAAGCACCTGGAGCATCATATCTATCAGCGTCCCTGCACTGAAAAATGGCAGTGGGGGTGCTTTAACTAAAGGTTGTCAAATAAACTTTAGGTAAAATGCCCCACTTCCATTTTTCAGCATAGGGACGCTGATACACACAATGCTGGAGTCGGCTGGAGCGCTGTAATTACCCTACTCCAGCAGACTCAATTAACTGAGTCTGCTCTGACGCACTGTAATTACAGTGCATTGGAGCAGCCTTGCTACACATGTATAAGCACCCTGTGTTCCTGGACTAGCTTTGCTTCTTAGGAATCAAAAAGAGACCATTCACTTAAAACTGCAAGATGGACTGGCAGTAATCTCTGTGATGAATCTGCTGTGTGTGTGATTCTCACCCAATCTCCCCATTCATTTAAGGAAAATCATTCAGAAGTTCATCTATCAGGTGAAAGACACTTTTGTTGTAGCCGTTTTTGTTCAGTCAGTCATTTCAGACAAGTGAGTCATGACACTTGTATAATATAGTTTATGGCCCCAGTCACAAGGTTTGTACAACTTAGCTCGACTGGTTGTTTTTTTCATGCTATCTGTCACTGTGACTGTCACTTCCCTGTTATGTAAAAGCTGCATAAAAGCACTGTTCCTATAGTATGACCAGGCAAGATACATCACTGGGTACATCATGTTTTTTGTTAGGTCTTAGATTTAATGACTATAGGAAATAATTCTGTTGTTCTTTTTGTGTTGGCTACAGCAACAAAATGGCCTCTATGAATGGGGTATGCAGTGGGGAGATTAAGAAAGCCAGTGTTCTCTTGACCCGTAAACTGTACCTCTTAATGCAGAACCTCAAACCCTTCCCAATGATATTACCCTGACCATGAAACTCTTCTACTATAATGATGGTAAGTAGAAAATAGAATGTGATATAAATTTTTCCTTCCTGTTAATTCCCATGAGCATCATAAAAGAGAACAAAGATAAAAAATGTTAGAATTTAGTGATGAGATGCCATGCAAATATAGTGCCATTCCATATGAAAGTCATGGCATGTATCTTTTAATAAAGGGCCCAGCATCCCTATAAGAAGCAGTGTAATGCAGAAGGGACAAATCCTTTCTCTTTATTGTAGTGTGAGGAGCAAAGGTGCTAGGTTAGTTTAATTTAACTCTAGAAAATGAATGTATAAGTGGCATAATTCAAAATTTATTTCTCAGTGCTTCCAGATCAAAGGCACTCAGGACATAGATTTTATGGCCAGAAGGGATCATTATCATCATCTAGTCTGAGTCCATCTATTCTTTTATAACAAACCTAGAGACAGAATTTCTAATATTTCTGTAAGGGATTAACTGGAATACGAGCCTATGACAAATTGCACAACAGGCAGGAAGTTCCCCATGGATCATTAAATCACTGCAAGTTTGCAAGTGAAGGAATTAATTTCCTTTGACCCAACTCACAAACTTACTCTATGATCTGAGGTTATACTGGGCTTCTTCTTTCTCATCCAGAATCTTAATTCTGCTGACCTGTTGCTGCCCAGGTATAACTCTGTGATCTCCTTGCCTTTTGTAGTGTTGTTCCAGCCATGGTGGCTAAGGGAACACACAAAAAGCAAAATTTATGTGGTGAAATACTTTTTATTGAACTAACTTTGTGGTTGGGAGAGACATTAGGCAAGCTTATGGGCACAAAATGCCCTTCCTTGCATTCCTAGCTGCTTGTCCACATCTGTTTTCAGATTTGGGGAAAGGCATGTAGTGCCTGAAAGGCTGTCTAACATCTCTCCCAACTACAAAGTTGGTGCAATAAAAGTGATTGCCTCACCTCACAAATCTGGCTTTTCAAGTGGGTTAGATAGATATAATCAAGAGCAGAATATGACGACTGAGTTTATACAAGTATAGCTGGGAGGGATGGGACTACAGAAAGACTAGTGTAGGATTTTCCAGCTGTTTGACCTCCAAAATCTTTATTCATCAGGGGGAGGGGTAACCTTTGCACTTTACCCCCATTATGAATGTAAACATTTAGACAAGCTTAATTGACCTTTACACTTGCAGACAGATGAGATAAACCCTTTCACTGGGATAACTTGCCCAATCCAGTATAGAACTGTCCCTGAAAAAATCAGAGGTAAAACAACATTGGTGTAACTTGCATTGTTGTACGGTTGTGTGGCTGCAATTATGCCAGGGTATTCATTAGCTCAAAGCAAACAGACTATTACTGGCTCCCCTACTAACTACAGGCTTCTGTCCTTGAGTAGATTGCCCCTCTGTCCATACCACATCCCCATGTAATTTACATCAGTGTGCAAAACAGTGTAAATTACACTGATGTAAATTTGTTGTGGGCCCATGCCTCTGAAACATAGTCCCTCTGACAGTTGAGGACTCTCATCTTTTCTGTGCAGTAACTCCTGATGATTACCAGCCCCCTGGCTTTAAGGAAGGCAGTAGCCCAGATAACCTGCTGTTTGATGGTGATCCTGTCAACCTGAAAGTAGGATCTGTCTCCACTGGGTTTCATATCCTAAAAGTGAGGGTAACAACTGAGAATAAGAGGATGAGGGCATTGGGAAGCAACCTGGTCCAGGAGAATGGCCCAACTGAGATTTCCCATCAAGGGCTAGATTGTGATGAAGAAGAAGAAGGTAATAGAAAGGTAAGGAAATGACGTGAATCACTTTGCTGCACTCTCGCTGTGGGGAATAGGGTATTTCTTCATCTTCTTACTCTTCAAGGAGACATTTTGCTAGAATGCCAGTCTTAACATGGTCTAAATGAGTGTTTCATTTAGTGATATGGCAGAGGTGCTGTTGGTTCCTAAGCAAGGGATTAGAAGTCAGTGGACCTAAAGTCATATTCCTAGATCTACGACTGATTTAATGAATCATCTTGGGCAGTATATCCCTTCTGTATCTCAGTTTACCCAGCTGTGCAGCGGGACTAGTGACGCTGATGCTTTTTTGTAAAAAAGAGTCAAGGTGTCTTGGGAGAAAGCTCTCTGCAGGTGGAGATGGTGGCATTGTTGTTATGTCTTGTGCTTAGCAGTGATGCTTTGGACGTGGAGTAATTAGTCATTTTTATAGCAGAACTGAGTGTTTTGACAAGGGGAGATTTATTGGAATAGTTGCAGCAGAATGGTTTTTCCCTTTAGTAGCTATGCCAGGAAGTGTTCCAGCAACTAAGACAAGAGAGCACAAGTGGGAAAAATAAAAATCTTTTCAAAACAATGCTATCCTATCCATACCAACTCTGGCATCTGGGGCAGCAACCAAAATGGTAGCCTGGTTCAGTATCTGCAACCAGTGGAAGAAGAGAAGTGGTTATCCAGCTTGTTTTAAACTAGTTAGCTGTGGTACCAGCCATGGTCTAGCTACAGCAACTTGGAACATGATACAGGTTGCAAGGCCTGTCTGAGCAACTGAATAAGAACTCAGGCAGTTAGGCCATGGGGAGCTCCAGGCTTCTGTTTCTAGATTGCAACTGATTCCTGAGCTCTCTGTTTTAAGCTAGTTCAGATATGTATCCATTCTGCATTGCGTCACACACACACACACACACACACACACACACACACACACACACACACACACACACACACACACACACACACACACACACCCCCAGAGGAATGTCCAGATTGTGATGCATTTCCATTGCATGGCATTGTTTAGCAGGATGACCAAAGATACGGAGCCATGTTGATAAGCATTTTCTAAAGTGTCTCAGCACATTCTATGCCAATCTCTAGAAGTCTGATTGTAAGTATGGTGGCAGGAACTGCTGGGAGCTGAGGAGTTAGTAAACCCAGTTGCTGGTGATATAGCAGTTGAATGTCTGGTCAAGTGCCTGTAGCAGGATGGGCCCTGGGGCAGCCGTGGAGCCCCCTAGGGCCACCTTAATCCTGCCCTCACTCCCAGTCCTCTATATAAACCCCCCTGTTTATCTTTCCTGCCATGCCTTGATGTTTCTTTGTTATTAATTGAGAGGCTGCCCCTGAGTCCTGGAGTGGTCTCACTGTCCTCTGTTGATCTAACTGGCCCCTTAGGGTCTCCGGGTCCTTGACTCACTAACTCCATACTACTCTGTTCTCCATGGGTTTCTCTCTTCACCCTGGCAGACATACTAGTGCCTAGTTGGCACTGTGAGCCAGTGGTCACCACCGATGGCCCAAATGGCCCCTATTTAAGACTTAGGGCTCTTCATTGTGGCCTCTTGATGCCCCCATAGCCATACCCATGCTTCACGGATGTCACTCAGTCACTATTTGCCTTCCTATATAGGCTTCAGCCTTTATAGCCCTAGCCTAGAGGTTACTCTGCCTGTTGACTGGTGGCCTATGACCCCTGGCTGTGGCCTGGCCTTCCCAGTCTCAGTGTCTTGTCAGCCCCTGACTGCCCCTGTTGCCCCCTCTGGGCTCAGGCTCCAGCCCTCTCAGCCTCAGGCTGCCTGCACCTTGTGCCCCTGCCAGGGCTCAAATCTAGCATGCTCATCAGGCACCCCAGTGGCCTCCTTTCCATCCCTTACAGCCACAGCCAGTCCTCCAGTTTAACCCTAAAAAAAAATTCAATCAACTTTAAACTAAACGTGCCCCCTCTGGGTCATTGTACCACTGCCAAACTATCTTCCCAGTCTGTGGCTCCCTTTGCCCTGGGAGTACCTGCCATGGCCTGCAGCTCCTATTCCTCACCAGCCTTAACTGACAAGAGCTCCTCTCTGCAGAGTATAGGGCCATATTGCCCCCCTCTGCCTTGGGGCCCTAGGCTTATACCCCCTGGCTCCTCCCCTTTTGGTCAGGTGCACTTCTGACCAGCCACAGGTGTGTCCCCTCATCTTAATGAGCAGCTTATTGTGCCCAGGCTGCGTGGAGAAATCACCCCCCAGTCTGCCTCTGCTGTAATGCAGCAGCCTAAACCCTCCCTCCCTGGTTACAAACTCTGGCTGCTGGATTCACCTGGTCTCCTAGGTAACAGGGTGGTACATTCCATGGGGAGGGGGGAGCGCTCTCTTTCCTTGTTCAAGAGTTACCGCCACTGTAGGTCATGTGACTGGTCCTCTCACCTGGAAAGGTGATGTCAATTGGAAGCACCAGTCAACAGCCAATGGGTCTGCTTCTGATGGGAGCTGGGTGATGAGGTCACAACAGTGGTGTAAAACAGCCCCTCCATGAGGAAGTAGGGGGAGAAATGTTGGGACATGTGCACAGAAATTTGGACCTTTGCAGCTCTCTTTCTCTCTCAGGATGCAGAAGTGAGTAAATTACCAGAAATATAACTAGAAATGTAGTTCACAGTAATCTGGAAGGGGATCCAATGGCTATCAGGCCGGTTCTGTTTGCTCAGGGTTATTCTGTTGCCATATCTCTGACTTGTACCCCTCTCCATGCCTACCCTCTCTACCCAATAAAGCTATCCACTATAACAAGCTTTGTGGTACATGCTTGAGAGGGATCGGGCATGCCTTTGTGCTCCCATTGCTTGGCTGACTAAGGGAGGCTTCTTTCTTGGCTTCAGATTAAAGGAAGCACCCCAAGATTTCAGTGGGTCAAGCACCCTACAAGGCCTGTGTACCCCAGGTGGCACAGAGCTGAGACAAAGACCAGACCCCAGGTGGTGACAGCAGTTACTCCAGGCTTATGGGTGTGCTCCAGGAAGGGGGTTGGCCAGAAGTTGGTGCCCCTGGGGAGGCATCCGAAGCCTGGTGTTTGGCTCCTTTGCTGCCTTCCCTCCTACAGCTAACCCTTCTTCAACTGCCTGGGGCTCTTTCTGCTGCAGTCTCTCTCTCAAAGTAACAAGAGCCCCTGACTCCCTGTTACAGGACCCAACAGTCGAAGATGGGAAAGTGGGGTTGGGAAACGACTGAAAGTATCTGAGTTCAGGCTGAATATACTTCAATGCAAGAAGATCTTCTGCACAGGATTTTACTGTGGGATTTGTCAGCCTATTAAGAGACTGCATCATTTGCTTTTCAGAACAACCCTTTGCCTGTCAGGGTACAGTCAAGTAAACATGGGAAGAGCATAAGTGACACAAATTCAGGCTGGCAGACTGAAGTGTTTAGTCTTCACTCTCAAAACACAGGTAAAGATCTTGCTTTAAAAAGAAATGGCTTCTATGTTCATGTTGAGTGACTGCCTTAATTATACAATGCATGTGTTTTTAAGCTTAACCATGGATCAGCTGAATTTTTCTAGGTTCTTCTGACTTCAGATAAAGTTATATTGGATTCATTAAGGGGATGATAACAATGGGCCTTAAGGTGTGTGTGGGGGGTGGGGTGCGGGGGAGGGTTGTTAAATCAATATTATTCCACTTCATCTCAGGAAATTTGTCTAATATACAGAAAATAGGTATTTCTTCAATACTGAACCATGTTATTTCTGTTTCTAATGATCCTGTTGTCCTTTGGATGTTGGAAAAGCAGCCTTTACAAATGCATGTTATATGTTCAAGCTATATAAATGTAAAATAGTCACCTGTTTATCCCTTTCAAAAAGCTAGTTTCTGATACTGCAAGGTTACCCATAACTTTTCAGGCCTGTGAAATGGCACCGGTTAGTGACAGTTCAGTTAATAACATCCTAATTGCTTATAAAAAATGGAGTTTGACTCTAAACTTTACAGATATATGTATATGTAAGCAATGAGTTGCACATTTAGATGAGTCTCTACCTTGATGTCTTTGTTTCCAGAAATAGCACTAAAACTGGAGTTGTATCTGAAACTGACACAGGCTCAATGCCAGCATGAAATTTAGCTCTGTCCAGTGCTACCATGCTTCTAGATATTGTCTTAGTGAAATGGTACCCTACACTTGAAGGTATATATTACTGACATTACAATGTTTACATTTCATTTAAAAAAGACAACATAAAAGTGACGGAGGCAGGCAGAGTGTCCATTAGTAAGGCATCTCATCAGGTGAGCATCATTTTGATTAGCTTCTGTTCAGCTTTAGCAGACTTCCAAAGAGCTGGAATCCATTGCCATCTGATTGTATTTTTGCCAAGAGCTTAGAAGGATTAAAAAAGGCTTAAATATAAATAATAGAATGCACACAGTTATGTTAGGATGGTAACATGTAGAAGATTAAAACTCTTGTGGCAAGGGTCCCTGATAGATTGGGTTTAGGAAGAAACTTCTGCTTTACCAGGCTACTCCATAACTCCGGTACAAGAGTTTCGCACATTTCTCCAGAGCTTCCAATACCAGCAGTTTTAAAAAAAGGATGCTATTGTATCATTGGCCTCATTTGCCTTCAGTCTGTCTGTGCATTGAGAGCAGTGATGACTATGGGCACCACCGCATCTCGTGTTTGGTGATTACTTGAATCTGCTGTTCAAAACTGCCCTCCTACCTCTTGCTGGGTTTTTGGTTGTAGCCATGTTGGTCTAAGGACATAGACAGGCAAGGTTCTTTGAGCAGATGTGATATCTTTTATTAGACCAGCTGAGTAGTTGGAAAAAAATTCTTGTCAAGCGTGAAAGCTTGCCAAGAAATTTTTCCAACTACTCAGTTGGTCTAATAAAAGATATCTCTCCTACCTCTTATGTACTTGCCAGTTGCCCTGTCTGAAGTTAATGGACTGTAGGTACAACCACCCCTTGTAGTAAGAAATCTACCCAATCACTATTGAAAACTTCTACTCAAAACCCATGTATTTAAGTCTTGATTAGGAGTCAGGCTCTGGTCCGTGTAGCCTAGAATTTGAGTGAGCAGATCACATTTCATACTTGGGGACCAGTCTAAGTTGTAAAGTTTGAACTTAGAGTGAAGTAAGGAAATTTCTTCTGCCAGGATATTTCCAATTTTTGTTATAAAGATCCACGGGAAGTCTAATTTTCATCCACCCAGCAAGTGGAGACCTCAGCTTAATGTCCCATTCAAAGAGTATCACCTCTGTCCAGTTCTATAGTATTGACTGCTGTGTCAGCCAGTTGAGTTGGAGCTCAAGTCCACCTCTCTGTAGCTCAGAGGCAGCAACAACTACCAAGGGAACGTTTCCCTTTTGCAGTTAAACTGCCTTTCAAGTGTTTGCCATCAGTTTAGTTCTGAGAAATGAACCTCTGCGCCTAGGCTGATAGTTTTCAAACTTTAACCACATTTCTCTCAAACATATCCTCATTTCCTTTGATTGCTGTTGAGGCTGCCATCTGTGTGAAAACAGGAGACTTCTTGTCACTCATTTTTCCTACTGAATCATGTTCTGACATTCTTTGTGAGATATGACAATTGTAATCATAAGCTCAGACACCCATCTCGGGGAACTTGTGAACTGTAGTTTGCCTATGATAAGGGCAGTGACAATTTCTGAAAGTTGTGCTAGAAAATATGGCATTATTTATTGACAAATGGAGGAGTCATTCTGTCCATTGAACACTTCACCTTTACATGTAAGAGGTTTGGCAACGTGTTGTTTTTTTTTTTACTTGATTGCCTCTTCAATACAGTATTCTTTGAAAAACCCATCATAGAAAATTAGAAAATGACTAATTACTGTATTTAGGTACTTTTAGAGAAACATTAAATCAGGTCAGTAGTCAAAAGAAGCAGATCTGTGCGATAAATTTGATAATTTGATTTCCGCGTGATTTTTCCATACAAGAGGGACTTTTCCTTCCTGATAAATGAGGGGGGAAGTAGGCAAACTAAGTGACTAGTATACATTCCACTTAAATCAGGAAGCCAGAGCATTCAGTGAAGTTTGTCTTTAAATATTAAGGCAAACTGTTCTACACAGGCAGAGCTTCAACAGAGCTATATAACTTACCTGAGCTGAGGACCTGGTTCACAGTACTAGATTTTGATTTACTACTCTCATCTCTGATCCTTTTCTAACAGGTATCAGCCTTTCAGTGAGATAAAATATGAGAATTCTAGCTAGTGTTTTCATGTATAGAAACTTGCTAATGCAGTGAAAGCCTGCAGCTGGATTCAGGTCGTTTTTTGAGGATTTTGGTAGACCTCTCTCTCCCCTTGTATTTCTCTGACATTTTTTGCACAAAACGTAACCAATATCTTCAAGTAGGGAGATCAGGCTATTACAATGGAAATATCTGTATATGAGATATTATAGGGGTCAGCAACCCCTGGCATGTGTGCCGAGAATGACATGCAAGGCCATTTTGCTCAGCACACCACTGCCAGCTCGGGCTCTAAGCAGCTGCTGCCAGCCACGGAGCCCAGGCTGCTCCCAGCAGGCAACTGGGAGGCTGCAAGCCCTGCTGCAAGCAGACCGGGCTCCATGGGCCGGCTGCAAATAGCTGCTCCAGGCTCCAACATGTTGGCACTCCCGCCAAAAAATGTTGCCTACCCCTGAGATATTAGAAGTTTAACATCTAATCTTTTTTGAACAATAGGTCAGAAAGCTTCAGGCTCTGTTTGATTTTGTTTGTCTTTTGTGGAGATTAAAGATTCCATTTTGAAGAGCAGGGTGGCACCTTAGAGACTAATTTGTTCAGAGCGGTATAAGCTTTCCTAGGTGACAGCCTACTTCATCAGATTTTGTGAATGATCTTGCAAATAGCAACGGTAATACACAGAAAGGAATAAAGTAATTTAAATATGAAGTATAGGGAAAGGAGGAGGAAAGGCTAGGGGAAGGGGCAATGCTAAGAGAAGTGAGATGGGTTGAAGAGATCAAAAGGTATGAACAAAGAAATTAACCCACTGAGGGACACAGAGGTATAAACACTAGTCTAGGTAATGGGTTAAGAATCCAGAGTCTCTGCTGGGAACATACTCTAGTTCTGCAGAATGCTTTGCACTCTCAACTCGAACTGACATCAATAATTGTTGAGAGTCTCAGGAGCTTTGAAGAGGCACGCAGCACCTGGAAAGGTCTGGCTCAGTAGCTGGAGTACTGGACTGGGACTTGCAAAAATTCTGTTCCTAGGCAAGTAGCTTTCATTCCCTGTACCACTGTTTCTTGTTCCATCTTATCTTGCCATGCCTTGTAAATTTTTTTAAGGCAAAGACTGTCTCTTAATATGTGTTTAAAAAGTGTGTTACCAAGAAGCCCTGATCTTGCTTGGCTCATTTTAAGACCATAGTAATGGTACAATAGGCTGTAGGGAGTATTACTTAGGATAGGTCAGAGGTCACCCCACCAAATGGACACCTGTGTCTTGGGCTGATTGGTCATTGGAAAATGAGTAGAACATGGCTATATGAATCTGCTCATGCTTTTATCTCATACTGCAGTCTGGGATTTGAGATCTTGGAGCAGTTCTTAGTGACCTTCAGAATTCAAACAAACACAAATAAGACCCTTTTAAAGGTTATAGACATAATAATTGTAATGATGTCAAACAATAGCAATATAAACTACTTCAACAAACTGATACATCTATAGTCTTCTATAGCAATGCAAAGGCAGCACAACAGTTGCCACTTTAACCTTATTTCATTTAGGACTAAAATTTTCCCAAATGAGCTAACTTATATTGCTATGGATCATGCAGATGTGGCAGTTAGATCAAAACAGCCAGTATGCTTTCCCAGCTAGCTTCTCCCTCTCTCCTTTGATTGCAATTAAAAGGTATGATTGTCCATACCCCAAAATAATTCTCTCATCCTGTCTTGAAGAGACCTTATTGTTTTCTGTGGAAAAGAGGTATTTTTAGTTTTTTTGCATGCAGGCCTCTGATTACAGCTAAAAGGAGAGTAGTGAACCAAATACAATTGGAGGAAACCAAAATAGTCTAATTTAAACTTTGTGCTGTGGAGGTTTTGTTTTGTTTTAAAGTAAAAAATATTTTAATTTGGCTTCTTTCTGACTAGCTAAGAGAATGGATGCCAGTGACAGTGCAGACTTTCACAGCCGGTGCCCCATGAGATCATCAGTGTCCATATAACAGAGTGACAGCACCCATATTAACAACTAGGGCCCTGAGAACAAAACTATCCTGGGGCCATGCCAAGCTTCTTTGGTGTATGAGTGGCCATAGCTAAATATAAGGATAAACCCAAGCAGCCCAAATGGAAAGATTAGGGCCTAAGTATCATCACCCCCAGTGCTTGTGATCCATGCTTCCATGAAAAAGTAATGTTTAAAGTCAGCACGACAGAAAGCATCTGAAGGGAGAAAATCTCCCACTACAGCATCTCAGCTGAGCAACAGAAAAATATTTTGCCATGGTTTGGTCATTATCTTCAACATTTGCAACCCCCCCTTATCTTTAGTCATCTATCAACAAACACAGCACTGTATCTGATGAGAACTTCCTAGAACATCTCTCCTCCAGTACCGCTGGAGCAACAGAAACCTAAACAATGCGCATAAATTCAAAGCTAAGCTTGCTTCTTTCTTCCTGTTAGCTCTTGCCATTCTGAGTAGGCATGAGACAGTGCTGTGAGGTCAGTAAATTCCCGGCTGCCTTTGATTCACGTCAGACTCTAGCTGTATCTCGGGATGGGGCCATTCATTCTTGGCATGAGTTATTCCTGTCTGGGGCACAGGAAACAGAATTTTCCACATTGGGAGGTCTGGTTTGTCACCCAGTGGATCTTCTGTGGTTTAGCCTAATGCCTGCAGAGCTCCTGACATCTGCCAGAGGGTCCTGGACATAGAAGCCCAGAATTTCTGCACTGGTCACCAGCTCCCACAAAAGCAGTGTCCCTCATAGGATGTTTATTGTTCATGTGGTAGCCGCTTACTCCCAGACCCCCTCTGGAATAATTACCAAAAGCTAAGAATAACTGATTCAGTTGTAATTTTGCTATTCCCTATAGGGCTGGCTATAGTTGCAATGAGAAATGTCTGCCAATCCATGACACCCCTAACAGCATGTGGAGCCTTATGTACCACAATGAGATTCCTCCAGATGAAAAGGGAAGGTGGGCCCTGATCCTGCAGCCAGATGTGCTAATGCAGTGTCTTTTGCCCTTGATGTGCCCCCCAGGGGTTTTGGGTGGGGGAGTAAAAAGAGAAATTGACATTTTTTCTTCAGCCTTTTTTTAAAACTTGATCATTCTGTTCTTTGCTCCCTTAAAGGGTTCAAGGGAAACCTCAAGGTAGAGATAAGGGCTTTGAGCTTCCCAGCCTACTGAAACGGAACTAATGTTTCATGAGAGCTCTCACCACAGTGAGCTAGGGGAAAAGAAAGAGGCCTACTAATAGGTAGTGACGTCTTGGCATAACTTACTTGGGACATGAGGATGGCAAATTTCCATAGGAGCACTGCAGTGACTGGTATTTGGTCTTCCTCTTCTGCCCTGCATAAATTGGCTTTACATTTAATGATTCACTTGAGTGCAAATCAAAAGTGACTCCAGGGAAGTCAACGTAGCCACACCCCTGCAAGTTGCTATTTGCTCAGAATCAGGCCCTGCAATAGCCCTTTTTACTTCTGCACTGCTTTCCATGCAATAGTGTCACTGTGTTTTAAAGATGTGGGGCCCTGACTTCCCAAAGTGCCAGCCACTCACTATTCAGTGGGTCAGCACAAATTATGTCTTTGTGCAGAAAGGCCATTTCACTCTTGAGGCTGTTTTTCCATACAAAAGATTATCCACTGACAACAGAAGCATGAGGATTTATTGCACCTCTTTATAGTATTCAGAACCTTGCCTTAAGCTCTGTCCTCCCTTTAGCACCTGTATACATGCCCCTTAACTTACCACAAGGGGTGCCTATAGACATGAGGGATGTGCACCATAATTACAGCGTGTTGGAGCAGACTCAATTGAGTCTGCCGGAGTATGTTAATCGTTCAATGATCTTCAGTTAAAGTGCCCCAATCACCATTTTGAAGTGCAGGGACACTGAATACACAAGATGCTGTGGGCGCCTTAACTAGAGCGGCTCTGAAGAGCTGCTGTAATTAAAGCGCCCCCACCCCTTCCCTGCTGCCCCTTACCTCCACCCCAAGAGCACATGTAAAGACACTCAAGAATTGATGAATGATATCTCATTACGTTCAGGGCCCTCAGGGTCCTCCTCCTCATGGCTCAGGGACTTTCCTGCTGGCGTAAAGTTTGCTGAGTAGCTCTGTGTCAGCACCTGTCTTCAGCCCCACCCTGCCCCAGCATATTATCAGGCCAGGGAAGAGGAGGCTACATGGTTCGATGCTCCTTTGCTCTTAACTATTTTCTCCTTCTCATAATCCATAGGAAGCTTTGAGGAAGAAAATAAGTTAGAGGAAACTTAGCATTGCTCTAATATAAACTAAGTAGTTAAAGACCTGCCAAGCTCTAAGGAACATATGGAGAAAAAAGATGGCTTAATACTCCCTGTTCCTGCACTGACCAGAGGTCACTATTAATAGATTCACAGATGTTAGGGTCGGAAGGGACCTCAATAGATCATCGAGTTCGACCCCCTGCGTAGGCAGGAAAGAGTGCTGGGTCTAGATGACCCCAGCTAAATGCATATCCAACATCCTCTTGAAGACCCCCAGGGTAGGGGAGAGCACCACCTCCCTTGGGAGCCCGTTCCAGACCTTGGCCACTCTAACTGTGAAGAAGTTCTTTCTAATGTCCAGTCTAAATCTGCTCTCTGCTAGCTTGTGGCCATTATTTTTTGTAAAAAAATAATTCCTTGTTCTATGTAACAAGGAACTGGGATCCTGATGTCTGCAGCCCAAGTCTGGGTATAGCCTCCAGCTGTGGTCTCTACATAATAACTCAGTTTTCCTACTCAGCCACCAGACCCTGTCTGCCTATGAAGAGCTTTAATCCAGGCCTAAATCTATTTTAAGTATAATATCTTTTCCAGACAACATGCAGCTGCCCTGTTAGTTTTATGCCAAAAATTAGTAACACTTGGCATGATTCTTTTTTTAGCTGTAGTTCCACAGACAAGAATTCCATTAAGATGCAAAGTAGAAACATTGCATCTTTGCACACAATACAGTGCTATAAAATGCTGCATTGTGAAGATCAGGATGTATTTATGAATTAGCTTATGCCAGTGAGTGGATCAGGCACTGAGCTAAGTTTTGCTACTTCCCCTTTTTTGTCTCTATACTGCAAGCTTTTGGATACAAGGACTGGCTATCTACATGGTAAACTCATCACCCCTGACAGCAGCACCCTTATGCATGCTATGTTGCTCTGGGCAAGTTGCTTCCTAAACTGGAAGCAACGTAGCTATATCTGCACATTGCTTAGGACAGGTTAGGTGGCAGTGCTAAGTGACAGTGACAGTTAGCTCATCTGCACAGACACACTTATACAGCTTAATGTGTAGAAGGAAACCTGTGCAGGCCGGGTCAAGCCCCGGGCCCTTTTCGTCGCTCTGCACGCGGGCTGTGGCCAGCAGCCCGGGCAGGCCGGGTCGGAGAGGGAGGTCGCCGAGCTAGAATTAGGCACAGACGCGTAACGGTTGATTTTAAGATTGTTTACTTACACCGAGATGGTCGCGGTGCAGGCTGAAAAACTTGCTTGAGTTACAGTTGTGGATAGAAAAGAAGAGAGGCGGACTAGAATTCCTCCGGGAACACTCTTCTAGCCCATCCGGTTGGAGGCTCTAAACCGCGAGCCTGTTGGACCAACCGGAGAAAGTCCGTCTGGTAAAGAGCTCTGAATAGACTCACTCACAAGAAGTTTGCTAGGCTCCGTGGATCCGTCTCTTTGGCGCGCAGGGAAGGATACATCTAGGATCGTACGGCGACGGGGAGAGGCTAGAGGCTGATCAGACCTCTGTTGCCTGCTTAAAATGCATTGGGTCCGTGAGGATCCGCAGCGCTTAGAGATCTTCACACAGTGCAAAGTCTCCTTCTCCTGGTGTTCGTGGAGTTCTCCAACTAGGGCTGAAATCACACAAGCCTTTTATACAGCTAGCAGGCCAATCGCTAGCTGCCACGTGTGAATAATTTAACGTAAACCAATAATGGGGCTCGAATTAGAATACAAATGGCGGGAACTCTTTGCAACGTGCATCACCGTGCTGCAACTTAGAAATGCACACTGCAAAGAAAGCTACGAATTGGCGGGAACTTCTTTTGCACCCGGGGTTCTCTGTTGCAGCAGAAAACTCCACCGTGCAAAGAAGCTGCAATTTGGCGGGAACAATTTAGCGGGGAGCAATTTAGCTGTGCCGAAGCACACAAAACAAAAACTCACAACTTGAGTTGTGACAAAACCCACCCAGAACAGTGCAGCATACTTGATGCCCCTGTCTCCCACCACTAAAGACAAGCTAAGTAGACATAACAGCTGTCTTTCACTGTGTATCCGTACAGCGCCTACTGCCTAGCACAGTGAAGCCCCAAACAGCCTGTGGTAGACTAGAGTAAGACAGATTAATAGCATTCACCTAGCCCTGACTATCCCATCCATTACTTCAGGGCAGCATTCCTCTCCGCAACTGTGCTGCTAAGTTGCTCTGTGAACTTGAAAAAATAGCCTAGGGTTAATGGGGTCAGAATCAGTCCCACTGGCTTCAGTGGAAGATGCAGATGCACAACATGTCCTAAGATCTGACCCAGAGCTGGCCTTAGGGAAAACACTACTAGTGCTGGTGACTTGGGGAGAGGCCACTGGGGGGTGGGGCGTCCTGAGCAAACTTGGGGATGGGGTGCCCCGCCCCCTGGCATCCCATCCCCAAGTCATCAGCACTGCTGCTATGCTGCAGAGGGTCTCTGTCTGACAGGCGAGGAGTTGTGCAGGACAGCCACCTGTGGCTGGGACCGCTGGCTGCAGCCCTGTTGAGCCAAAGCAGAGGGAGTGCTAGCGTGAGCAGCCAGTGAGTGCTAGCATGGGGGCTCTGGTGCTCTGCAGCCACCATGGAGCTCCTCCAGGGCCTGACACATAACTGGCCACATGCAGGCAAGACTTGGCTGGGGCTCTCCCCTGCTCCCCTCCACAGGCTACTTGCTCCATCCCAGCGTTCCCTGCATGTGCTGCCCTGACCTGCCCTGCCTCACCTGGGCAGGAGTAAGTGCCACTGCCACTGTCACCCCTGCATGTGGAATCCCAGGCAGCCCACCCCAATGTGCCGGGGCCCCTTCCCTCCCACCACCCATGCCCCAGCATTGTTCAGGGCCCTGAACAACATTCCAGACTGGTACCGCTACCTACCAGTCACAATGCCCATGTGTGTGTATGTGGTGCCCCCTGGCCGTGGTGCCCTAGGCAATCACCCATGTCGCCCACCCCTAAGGCCAGCTCTGATCAGACCCTTAATATGTTAGAGGCAATAGCTAGAGACCTCCCTAAATAGCGGTGAGACAAAGGGTTTTTTGCAGCCTGCTTGTAGTGTGCAGAGCCAATTTTGCAGGCATTTCACAGTGGGCCCATCTCTTGACTCTGACTGGTGCAATGGCACCGGCAAAGGAAGGAAGGACGAAGGAGCAGCCACCATTTTGTCTGCTGCCCTTCAAGCTGCCCCACCAACCCATTCCTTTCCTTCCCAGCAGTGAGGACTGCTGGCTCCCACTGGGGAGCCAGCATTTTATTTTTATTAACATTTTTCTTTTTGCTGATTTTGCAGACAATCCCAGATTTCACGGTTTCCACGAAATCTGCAAAACTGCAAATTAAGTAGGTCCCTAATGATAGTCCTCTATCTCCTTTGAGCAGCTGCAGAGATGCTATATAGTTTCTGACAGATCTGTGCTCCCTGTTGTAAAGGTGAACAAAACTGTCAAAATAGCTGCCGTGGGCTATGTCAAAGCAGCCATCTAGATCCAGTGGAATCCCCACCTTGGATATTACTCTCTGTAACCATTTCCTCCCACCTAAAAATAATCCAGGTCATGTGGGGAATCCAGGTGGGATCAAAGCATTGAAAGACCTATTTGGGAAAATCTAGCCACCTCTGCAAAGTTAATGTTGGTAAAAGTAGCACCAATTCCATCTGCAGGAACTATAGCATTGTTTAAGGAAATAGAGCATGCAGATGTTCTGGTAGCCCATAGCAGGGTGAGTCTAGGTCCTGCAATGTGGCCATTGGTTGGGCAGAACAGAAAAAGGGTCTCCCTGCACAGCTGACTGTTTCCACAAAGCTGGGGGGCTCTGACTTTATTACCTGACCAGTGGAAAAATGCACAGATCTCTTGGCTTTGTTAGCACAGCAGCATTCTTTAATGCAGTAGTTCCCCTTTGTGTGTTCTAGGTACAGAGAAAAAGAAACTGATAAATCAAAGTATTCTATGGAGAGGGAGTGCCCTTTTGAAAAGCCAGATGCAAAGTTGGGGGGTCTCAAGCAGAGGCCTCACTCTTTTGTCAATTAATGTTCCCTTTAAGATCAGCAATAGTTTTGCCTACCTTAATTTGGAGCTTTACTTGGAAAGCGTTGCTCCACTTTTCTGTTTTTCAATTAAGAAAGTAACACTTTCCAGGCTGACTGATCTAACTGTGCATGGCCCAGGAGTAAAGAGAAGGAAATAGAAAATACAGAATGAATCATGTATAGAGCAGAATTGAGGTTGCCTTGGCCTATTTTATAGCTAACCATAATCTGTTAGTTTAATACACTAGAAAAACCATAGATATGTAAAAGTTACCAAAGCCCCATCCAAAGCCCGTGGGGGCTTGATAGAAAGGAAGTGTTCATGACATTACTGAGGAATTTGTAATGACCACATTATGCTATCTAGTAGCCTTGAACATAGTGACTTGTCAGCACTGGGAGTTCCAGAATCACTTCCTAATTAACACCCTGTATGGAAGCTCTTCTTTTAGACTCAAAATGCCTTATTCTGAATTAATTTAAACTTAATCCAATGGACAAAACTAATTCAAAATACAGCATACTGATTTTGAAATGAGAATATCCACATACATAGTTAATTTAGACTAGCTAGTCTGATTTAAATTCACACCTGACCTTAATTTAAATTACCTTCCTTTTGTAGACAAATCCTTAGTTGGCATACTGTGAGCTCCCTTTAATTGCCAAAGAGTACAGTTTGAGCTGGTAATAAGGGACAATGACACAAGCAGTTGTTTGTGCAAAGATCATTATTTTTAAAAATGCACCTGATGTGTCTAATGTTCCTGAGAATAAATGAAGAAGTTTTTTTTGCTAACAATGGCATGATCATCAATGCTACTTTACTCCCTATCTCTT
Source organism: Alligator mississippiensis (assembly GCF_030867095.1). NCBI lineage: Eukaryota > Metazoa > Chordata > Crocodylia > Alligatoridae > Alligator > Alligator mississippiensis. The sequence goes on from NC_081833.1 coordinate 27,482,392, forward strand.
GATATATTACATTAATCACTATAGTTTTTCTAGCATGCATGGGATCTAGGGACTATGTGCATCTCTTCACAAGAACCTTTTTTGCAGGTATCTAGTGTAGTACCATAAGTATAAAGACTACTACTGTCACCTCTGTGGTGTTTGTATTATGGAGGGATCATTAAAAAGTGTTGTCTGTCCCAAAAGGCTAATCAGTTCCTCAGAGATCTCTGCTCCTTATAACCTCGGCTGGCAGTGGAAGGACACTGTTGCCAGAAGGACTCACATTCCCTGAGGTGGAGCCTGCGACTTTCAGAAATCTTCCAGTTCAGGTTATGCAGGACCTGATTGCTTTTCTAGGGAGTATAACCAAGCTAGTCAAAACTGAGAGGATATCCCAAAACCAGATTGTGGTGACTGAAGTCTGGTTTTCTTGTCTGACAGTTTGCTTAGAAACCACCCAGCAGTTTCTGCAGTATTGTGATGTCCTTTCTGATGCCTCTTGCAGACACATGGCCTGGACTTTGCATTTAGCTAGGAAGAGGTGGTGGGGCCAAGGAGGAAGAGGAAGGTCAGTGAGCCACTGCAGCTGCTTCCAGAAAACAGGAAATGATGCTTGCCATGGCCTGTTGACCATTTCAGAAGAACCACATTGTACTCTGGCACACCTTATGCCCTCTCCCTGTTCACAGAAATGTCTCAACTTCTATCCTCAGATTGCACTCTCCATACCCAGTGCATATTTGTATTTTTACATATTTTTTTTATTTTTCTGTTTTAATGCTTTGATTGTGTAGAGATATTCAGCAAAGTTATTTTCACAACAGTAGAGACTAGAGATACTTGTTTGATGCTCTGAATCTGGGGACTAGTGATCCCTACTGAGTCGCTTTGAATGCTTCATTCATAGATTGGCTTCATTTCCTCCTCTTGATGTGGGCAGTTTTTCCCCTGGTATTAATGGCTGTATTTCAGGGTGATTTCTTTAGGTTACCAATGTTTGCAAGCAGCATCGGTCATGTGTTCTGATACTTGTGCTTAACTATATTACATCTACTATTTCCGGAGCATAGATTTATTTTTTTGAAGGGGGTTTTCATCTGCATTGTACATGGGAGATAAATTATCTAGACATTTTCTGCTGCTGAGTGGTTTCTTTTGACTCTGCAAATGGTGTTGCTATGGCTGTATTATCAGTTTATTTCTAAAGCACCACCCCACCACATACCAAAGGCTTAGACTATTGCATGATATAAACCATTTTGAAATACAGCACACTTAAAACATGGTTTTAATAAAGACACCCTGGTTACAGATCAAAACATACAAGAGATAATCCAGCGCAATAGAAAAGGGGTTCAGTACTCTTCAGAACAGTCATTCTCAACTTTTTAAATTCATCACCCTTCCAAAACCTCAAAATTTAGTGGCACCCTATTTAAAAACAAATATAAATATATTAGGAATATTATAATATAAGCAGAAGTATATTGTTAATGTTATTAATTGATTAGATCATTATATTATATTCACCCCACTACCACTGCTGCCATGGCCGGATAGAGCTATACTGCATGTCTCCTGCAGAGTCATATCTTTCTGTAGCGCTTCCCAGGTCACGCCTGCACAGTGTCTCCTGGAAACAGAGGTGTGTTGGGCTGGTGGAACTGTCCCACATACCTCTGTTTTCAGGAGGCATGTTGGAGCTGAACTGATAAGCAGCTGCAGCAGAAATAGCACTCCTGTCTGCATTACATTATGAAGGAAGGCACACTGTTTCTGTGCCAGCTCTATCCAGTTCAGATCTGAAGTGCCTCTGGAAAATGAAGGTGTGCGGGGCAGTTTTACCCCACAGTAGCAGCGACCTAGAGATAGACGCTGCTGCCACCAAGTAGAACTGCCCTGTGCCTCTCTGTTTTCAAGAGCCACATTAGAGCCAAAAGGGGGAGACCTGCAGCAGCAACGGTGCATCTGCCTGCTCAGTATAATGCAGGCAGCCACACTGTTTCTGCTGCAGCTGCTTATTAGTTTGGTGTCATTGTGCCTCCTGAAAACAGAGGCACTCATGGCAATTTACCCTGTGGCAGTGGCATTAACGGTGGTGCTGCACCCCAGTTGAGAACCTCTTCTTTAAGATAAAAGCTCTATATTTTTTATCTCACTTAGTCTCTAGCATATTGTTAGGATTTATAAGAAGAGAAACATCATTAATATAGCAAGACTGCAATGAATGGCAGGAGAGAAGGAAACTGAAGGCCCCCTTCCACAAAGGTTCAGTTGCTTTAGATCTTCAGATACTGTGATGATGGGCACAGTATAGAAGCCTGAATAGAAAAAAATAACCAGTCAGCTGGGGCAGGTTATCAGAAAGATAAGTGAGTGCAATAGCAGAGAGTTGCTAGGATATGGCTTGAGGAGAGGAAGAGATTTTGAATATAAGGCTAGTTCCTCAGTTGGTGTAAATCAGCTTTGCTTCATAGAAGTTAGCGAAGTCACAGCTTGCAGCAGCTGAATAGCTGGCTCATTGTGTTTGAAAAAGATCTCTGCAAATAGCATCTCCTGTATGTTGAACAATGTGAGAGATAGAACAGATGCTTGTGAGATCTCTACTAATTCTCCCACTGAGGACATGGCAGTTGTTCATCACCAAATGAGTCCATTATATGAACCACTGCAATTTGATTCCTGATCTCCAGTAACATCTCTTAGTTGTCAAACTCTTTTAGTTGAGCATCTTAGAGGTTCCTGGGATATTTGTTATAATCAAATTGGCCAGCTGACCCTGATTTAGATCCAACAAGAAGACTTTCATCAGAGCTTCTAAGAAGAGCCAGAACCCATGCTGTAATTTTTCTGACTAAGGTAAAAGTTTACCTAGGATTGAAGCACATTGATTAATCAGTTCAACTCATCTCTACTTCACTGCTAACAGGATAACAGTGTCAGTGCTTCCTTACCTTTCCTGTACCAGATAGGTGGACCACTAAGTATCCTGTTGATACCAGTTACAGCTGAGCTGGTCAGATTTCACTGATTGATGCCTCCTTAGCATGCCAAAATAGAACATGAATTTTAACCTGGCTTTTAATCTTGTGGCTGCAATTTTGCCCCATGTGTATGCATATTAGTTGATTTACTTTACAGTCCAAAACAAGCAAAAATGTTTTCTCAAAAATCTTGTTTCTGTCCATTTTCTTTATAATGGCTTTTACATGCACATGCATGTACATGTATATGCATGCACACAGACATTATGCAGCTCTTTCATTTCTCTACATGACAGTAGTAGAATGGATTCTATCCATGTGATTCACAGAAGTTTAGGGCTGGAAGGGACTTCAATCACCAGGTCCAGCCCCCCTGCTCTGGGCAGAAAAGACTGCTGAGGTCAAATAACCCCAGCAAGGTGTACATCCAGTCTCCTTTTAAAGATCTCCATGGTAAGTGCTTGCACCACCCCCACTGGAAATCTATTCCAGAGTCTGGTCACACAAACCATGAAGGAGTTTTTCCTTATATCCAGTGTGAAACCTTCTTTTAGGAGTTTATGACTGTTGCTCCTGTTTTTCCCCTGGGGCGCTTTGGTCAATTCTAGTTGTTCGCCTAGCCCCTGATGCTCACCCTTGATATATTTGTAAGCTGCCACCAAATCCCCCTGAAGTCTTCTCAGGTTGGAAGATCTGTCAGCTGTTGACAGAACTAAACACCCTACATTTCTATTCTGTCCCTTGTTTCTGTGCCACACCAGGGACCAGCTGCAGGTTTATGTTTTTGTGATGTAGGCATTTGCCAACAACAAACTGATCTGAGACCTGAGACTTACCAACCCATTTCACTGGCTTCTACCTACCTATTAGAATAGCTTTTAGTCACTACCAGTGCAGGCTGGATTACCAATAAAATTGGTCATTATAAACTAATCCAGTATCTTATGTTTTTGCCTTTCCCACAAGCCCACGGTAATCATCAGTTTCTAGGACAAAGTCTTTGTACTGCAAATTGGAATTGTCCAAGCCACTTACACATATCCTTTTATTTATTAGATACATTGTCACACCAGGTACAACTTTCTTTTGCTTGTATTTTGACCACATTTCCAGTTAAACAGTCATTAACTAACTGACTTCATGTATATTTTGTGTCATCAACCCTGTTTCACCACATGGGCCCTCAAATCTTAGTAAACCAAATTACTAACAGTTTTCTTTAAAAAATCCCTTTCCCCCCTTGTAGCATTTGGTAAGCCACATTAATAATAACAGTAATTATATGCAAGTAGCGGGGAGAATATATTATTTAAACCAGAATACAAGAATATGTACCTCCATTCCAATAATGCTAGAGCTAATACAGAGAATTATATGTAACATCCTCCCTTTGATCTCCCAAATATTTTTTTACACATAACACTGTACCCAGCTAACTTAAAAACGTAACATCTTTGTGGTAAAAGCCAATGTTTCTTTTCAGAGAGTCAGCAAGGGGAATCTTTTGGTCTTTCACAGCACCTGGAAATCCTGTACGGGTAGTACTCACATCTGGGTTGTCTAATGTTTCTAAAAATCACTGTCTGATTCAGAGATAACATTTAACAAGATGAATGTAATTTGCCTGGAAATCAAACAGAAAATATTTAACATTGTATCAGCCACATCCCTAAATATAATGTATCGTTAGTCTTCAATAACAAAATATAATCACTGTAGAGTCTCAGACCACACTTTTACCTGTGCAAATGTGCATGGGTTGTATTTAACTAAAAGTCAAGGGAAGTGTCTACACATGTAGTTACACATGCCTAAACTTAATGTACCTTTGTTTAAGGTGCATTAAGGTGATTTAGGCATATGTATACACGTAGACACGCTAATGCACATTAAGGCACATTAAATTTAGACTGGCATAGCTAAGTCACATTAGTGCATGTGTAGCTGTGCTAATACACATTAAGCATCTACATGTGAACTAATGTTGCTTCGCTATGCCAGCTTAAATTTGGTACTTGCTTTAAGCAGGTATCAAATTTAGGTGGGATTAGCCTAAAATTGCCATTTTAAGGCACATTAAGGGTACACGTGTGGCAATTTTTAGTCTAATCCCACTTAAAAGGGCCACATGTAGATAAGCCCAAGGATGCCCCTTTCTATTCTGTGTAATACTAGTCTGTCAGTTTCTCTCTCAATTCCTCCTCTATGTGACTACTGTCACTTTCAGTTTTGAAATTCAAAGAAGAAGAAGAAATGTAACTTAATATGCCGCATGTAAGAGAACAATGAGATTCTAGACATTCTGGAACCGAACAGGAAGATAAGAGCTTTGGAACCGGTTTCAGTGGGAATTGGAAAGAGACACCTTTGGCCATTTCTAGCTCAGAGGTTCACCATGCCTTGTGGCAGTGCTTTCAGACATACCAGCTAATCTCTATGCACTACCCCCTCTTCTGCTGTAAGTAGTGTGGTTGTGTCCCCCAACTGGACTACTTACCACTGCTGAGCGACAGTTGGCCCACCCCCCACACTATGGACATGGCCACACTGCTTCCAGCTGGGGATGTAGCACCTTAAAAACTGCACAGCATGCCTGAGGATTGCACACAGTAATTTTGTGCCTTTTCATTTCCAACTACATTGTGGCTTTAGTTGACAATATAAAATAATACTAAAAAATCGCCAAGTAACTTAAACAGTCAGAGACTTTTCCACAGGTCAGTGGCTAGACCCATGATCACCAAACTTTTTGACAGGTGTACCACAAGTTAAACCCTTTCCCCTTTCCTAAGTGCCATTCTTAATCCTGCCTCGTAGAGCGGGATTCGAGCCTCGGGCCATGGTGTCATGGAGAGAGCAGAGACAGAATGCTGCAGGTGGAGGTGTCACTGGCAAGAGCCAGGTTAACCCTCCCCAGCCTTCCTTTTTTATATTTTAGTCGGTAGGCAACAGTAGCCTGATATGCTATGGTGTGGGGTTGACATTCCTGAAGTGCTGGCAGCCAAATCTTCCACCCCAGAGTAAAGAGTTACCCTGGAATCCTATCTATAGACTTGCAACTGAGGGAAATAATTTGTTTTAACAGCTGAGTAAAATATGAGGCTTTTCACTATCATCATGATACAGAGAAGGAAGCGGGTCTCATGTCCAGGCTGGTCTTCCTCAACCAGTTTCTGGGCTGACTTAAGTAAAATGGGTACAAACACTTTCCCCTTAAACAGAGACTGAGATTTTCAAAGCCAGCTGGGGCAGATGGATGCACATTTCCATTGAAAATCCTACCTTGAATATCTATAGAGTAATGCATGATTAATTTGGGTATGTGACATGTCCTTGGGTGTCACTAATCTAATAAGGCAATTTAGACTCCAGGAACAATAATGTAACATTTTCTACATATCCATCCATGAAATGCATCATTTTAATGGCAGAAAAATAAGGCACTTAGAGCAATGCCACCACAGGCAAAGTTTCCATGGGCCTAATACAATTTCAGTTAGGTGCTATAGGCATGACTCTACTACAAATAACAACATGTCATTAGAAGGCATCCATATTGTATTTGTCATAACCCAGTGATTTTTAGTGCCTCGGCACATTGGAATTTTCTCGCCACATGGAGCTTTCTTTGCACGGTGGATTTCTCAGCTGCAGAGAGAAAACCCCGGTGCAAAAGAGTTCCCGCCACACGTATGCAAATTTGTGTCCCACTATTGGTCAATTCTAAATTATTCCTAACTGGCGGCTAGCGATTGGTTTGCTAGCCGTATAAAAGGTTAGAGCAGTTTCCGCCCAAGTTGGAGGACCCCTCAACCATCTCGTGGGGAACTCTAAGCGCGCTGTGGAGCCTAGCAAACTCCGCGTGTGTCTTGGAGGAGGACTTAGGGACCTGATCAGACTCTAACCACTCCCCGTCATCGTGGAATTATTGATGTACCCCCGTGTGAAGCGCTCGTGGAGTCGTACACTGACGACTCATCTCGGTTCGGTTCGAAGAGAGATCTCACCCCTGTGTGTTTGTGTGCAACTGTAATCCAAGCCAGTCTTCTTCCTGCACTGCGACCATCAGCAGTGTAAGTAAAGCTTTCATTATACAACCAATACACTACCATACCTAACTCTATTCCATCGTGGAAAAACCCCACCTGACGGTCCGGGCTACTGGCCATAGACTGCCCTCGGCTCCCGACAGTATTGTTTTCCTGACTTTTCTTGGAAAAGGAGAATGAGCTCCCTATGTGGCAAGGCCCATATTCTGAATATTCCCCTGCCTTTCTAGCTAGTGGGATGAGAACAGTTGTATAGTATGTGGATTCTTTCCTGGATGAGATGCAGTTAAGTTAAAGTCAGTTAACCTTATTTACAAGAAAGTACTCAGGATCTGCCTCCCCATGTGCACATAGTTCTGTGGTATGTCAGTACAACACAGCAGTTTCCTTTACAAACCTTCCATGGTGCTTTCTGTTTTTCTAACTAGGTGTCTTTACCTGAAATGTATAGAGGGGATATTTGAATTGATGAAAGCGTAGACTTATCAGCAGGAAATCAGTCACTGAAGTGGCTTCAGCTTGCACAGACATGCTTTCTCTTTCATTAGCTGTCAAAAATACTTGGAAGAAAATGATCTCCTTAAAAAGCAAACCTGCCGGCATCCATTCACTTCAGGGGCAGGCAATCTTTTCTGTCTGCGGCCTGGAACAACCCAACCTGGGTCATTGATGGGAAAGTGGGCATTAGGACCTGGCTGCCATCGCTGTTTGTCTCTGTGGGTGACATAGGGAAAGTACCTGCAGTTGAAGTCCCCTGCTGCTGAATGTCGCCAAAGTCCCAATATCTGTGAACTAGATCCAGTTCCATGGGCCAAATCCAGCCTGCAGGCTGTAGGTTGCTGACCCCTGACTTAAACCACTTAGGCCATGGTCTCAGGACCACAAATGACCAATTAGTAGGGGTGTGCAAAACAGGCCGTATTCGATTCAGATTCGGCCCAAATCTGGGACAGTGATTTGATTCGTTGATTTGGATCACTGTCCCTGATTCGATTTGGAGAATCAGTGATTTGGCCATAAATACAGCTTTAAATGTTTTTTCTACATACCTCAAGGTGCCAGCATGGCTTGTGACTGCTGTGATTTTCGGGCGGATGGAGTGTCCCACAGGAGTGCGGGGGACAGGACCCTGCGTGCTCAGTGGTGAACCTGGAAGTGGATTAGAATTACTTCCAGTCCACTTCCGGGTCTGCCAGGGAGCACGCTGGGGGGAATGTCTGCCCCCCCCCCCCGGCTCGGCTATTGGCTATGGGGGGACCCCAGGTGCCCCCCCCAACCCAGGAGGCACCAGTCCCCAAGCTGGGGAGGTGCCGGGAAGGGGGGGGGGGCTCTCCAGCATGCTCCCTGGCAGACCCAGAAGTGGACCGGAAGTGTTTCTGGTCCATCTCCAGGTCTGCTGCTGAGCATACTGGGGGACACCCCACCCCTCCCCCTGGTGCTCCTATGGGACACTCCATCCGCCCCTGTATCACAGCATTCGCAAGCTGCCTGGTACCTTGCGGTATATAAAAAAAACATTTAAAGCTGTGTCTATGTCCAAATCGCTGAATCTTTCCGAATCTCTCCGAATTGACATGAAGCGTTCTGATTCAATTCGCAGAGATTAAAGGTTCTCCTGATTCGATTTGGATTCAGAGATTCAGCCATCGAATCGAGCCAAATCTCCACCAAATCAAATCAGGGACCGAAGCTGCACACAGCCCTACCAATTAGCATCCAGAGCCAAGGGTACAAATTTAAAGAAATGAGGTCTTAACTATGGGAATTTTCAGGACACAAAGAGGGTTGCTACTGTTATATAACAGTCATTTTGCCCCTGTGTATTTTGATTTAAAGGATGTGAACAGTGAGTCTGTAAATGAAAGCAGCTTAGTCCTGAGGACACAGTACCTCACTCATCCTTTGACTCTTGCAACTATTTGGAGGAGAACCCATCTCTTACTCTGCATTTATGCAGTGCTCAGCTCAGCGGGGCCTTGCTCTTGGTTATATTGGCACAGGTGCGAAAAACTGGAAGGTTGCTCTGACCTGGATCAGCTGCCAATAGCCAACCCCACAGGGGCTATTCTGCTATCAGGGATCAAAGAAACATCAGAGTATCCCAGCCATGTCTCCTACACTGACAGGTGGGAGTGAGTGGCATAGAGCACTTGCAGCATCTACTTATGGATTCCCTACTGCAAGGGTATTTTCTTGAATTTAGATCAGTTGAGTTAGGGGCATTTTGACCTAGTAGAGCAGCATGTAGGGACTGGAGTGTGGCCCAGGAACAGAATTCCAGGAACAGTAATTTTTCTCTTACTTAAGTGGTTTTCAACATTTTTTTAATTTATGAACCTCTAAAAAGTTTTGAATAAAGGTGAGGACCCCTTTGGAAATTTTGAATGAAGGTGCAGACCCCTTTGAATTGTAAGTGTGGGTATTCACATACTTGTGATTGATCATAGTCATCTTTTGTGGACCACTTAGGCATAGTCTGCAGACCCCCAGGGGTCTGTGGACCACTGGTTTAAAACCACAGTGTTACTTACACTGATGCCAATCTGGAATATCTCCACAGAGCTTATTACTGCTATTCCACTGAAAAACTAGAAGGAAGAATCAGGTCCATGACCTGCCCCACAGAAAATACTGGGAGAGTTATGTAAGTGAAAGTGTTATGGTCTGTTTGTATGACATGGCTGTTCCCTTTGTAGACATCCATGTTGCATTCTTTTCCTGTTACCCCAGTTTCTGAACCGCGGGTCCATTGGGATTGCACAGGAATTATTTAGAGCAGAAGCAGCCTCCTCATTTTACAACACTTCTCTCTTCAAGTTCTGCTTGGAGGGCTTAGCCAGTGACTTTGATGCAGATGTTTCCAAAATATGTTCTGAGGAGCAAATGGTTCCCTCAGGTACTCTGCAGTTGCTGGGTAAGTCCATGGTAGCTCAGTCAGGGTTGGTTGTGGCAAGTGACCTTTGGGTGGAATGGAATTTAGGGACCTAACTTTTGAAAAGCCAGCCCTCAATAAGTTGTGATGGAAGGTATATGGACAAGTCAATGTATACTGGGGCTTCATTTTCAGTTTTTAAATGTGTTGTATTTAGGTTATCTTTAATATTTTCATTTACAATGTTAATTTTAGGCATGCTGACAAATTGCCAGTGCAGTTCTCAGTGTCATGTTTAGGTATCTGCTTGCTGGCCCACATTCTCTTTCTGAGGCTGGTCTGTAAATATAAGAGCCAGCACACTTGACTCCAGGAGGTGGTGGGAAGACATTTGCAGCGCAGGAGGGAATCACCATCTTCTAGCCATGAATTGCAAGGCAAATGGGAATCCATTTATTTTCTATTTCTCATTTTACTTATCTTGCTGTTAAACAAGGGGACACTGAGCATGTCTACACGTGCAATTACAGTACCTGAATAAACTGTGGAACTTATTTCTCTGCAGCTAATTGCTCCTGGGTGCGCCATTTGAATTTGTGCCCAGGAGCAATTAACTTGACAGCAATAAGCTTCACAGTTTAGTCAGGCACAGCACATGGAGCCCAGGTGAAGAAGCCCCAGCTGGCAGAGGACCCTGGGGGTCAAGTACCATCCTGCTGCAGAGTAAATAAGTTTATTCCAGCCTAATAGTGGAGTACATGTAGACACGTTTACTGTGCAACTAATTAGTCAACTGCCCAGTAAACATCTCATGTAGATGTGCCTATTATAATGCAATCACTCAGGCATTGCTAAGGGATTTTTCCTCCCTTACGTAGTAATATAAAACCACTCAGATCTTAACAGTGTCTGAGACCAGGGGTTTGCTTTCTTCTCGTTTCATGAAGCGAGTTAGTGTCATGTTACTGACTCTCTCAGCCCCTACACAGCAGTCTCTGCAACGTCACAGCTTCATGAGTCAGGATTTTCTGTAAAAAAAAATCACGTCAAGATGCTAGGGCAGAAATTTCCCCAGCTCCTTAGAACATGGCTTTCCTTGTAGGATCTCTGTTGAGAGAAACAAGTGCAAATGTCAGAGGGTACCAGTGGGTGCCAGAGCTAGATTTTGCAAAGCTTGGCGTCTTTCCATGCTGGACAAAGGAAGCACTCAGTAAGAGTCATGAGCATTCTTATGACTCAAGTGCTTTGATAATTACTGTTGGAGTGCAGTGTGTGAAACTCCACAAACCTGCAATTCAGCCAGCCATCTAGACGGAAGTGTCAGAGTGGGTTTGCTAACGCACGGGTGTCTTTGAAGTTGTTCTCTAGGCACTCTGCTACTGGTTTCCTTCAACACTAAGGAAACTCCATTGAACTGATGTGTTGGTTGTGGCTGTTGCTATTGGCAAGAAAAATGAAAGGCCCCACTGGACATGATATGATCTCATAGCAACGTGCAGACAGCCCATTGCTCATTGATTCATTACATCAGGAGGGCTTTATACTCATTTGAGGCTTCGTGCTTTGTGATAATAGGAAATTTTAGTTCTGCGTAAATGTGGAATGTTCACAGACTTTTAAGTCTTCAGTATTTCCTTTTCTAAAATGGTACAAATACTATGACTACTTTTACTAACACCCCCAGCAACTTATTTGTTCATCATAAAATACTTGGCAAAAGAGGACAAACATCATTACTGCTATTCTACAGATGGAGACTCTGAAGCATGTAGGGCATGGACAGATACACATATACTTGATGTCATTCATTTACATTAATTTTGCATGCCAATGTAAATTACCCTGGGATCAGGACTGAGGGACCTAGAGCTACCCTAGGGTTGTTCCCACAGTAAGTGACTGTTATTGTGCCTCCTTACTAGGTAGCAGGGGAGCGAGTATGAATCACCTTGTCTGGAATTTGCAATAAAAATATCTAAACCCTGCTTAGAATTTAATCTCCCCTTAAAATACCTGGACAGCCTTGTGAAATAGACTCTGGAAAGGTGAGATTCCTTTCTTTAAAGGGAGTGTTTCTGTTCATAGAGAAGAACTCAGATCTTTCATCTGCATTGTGTTATATGATGCTTTATTCTGAATGTCTGGTGCATATTCTGGATCAGTGTCAAATTTGTAACATTTACAAGGGGAAGAAGAACAACTGCAGTACACACAAAAGGTCTTCTCACTCCAGAGCGGTAGCAACATCACCCCCTGGCTATGTAAGATGACATTTTATCTGTAGATCTCAAAGTGCCTAAGGTGTATATCATTATCTCCATGTTTAAAGATGGGGAAACAGATGCACAGAGAGGGCTAGTCCAACCTCACTATGAAGCAAACCCAGGACTCAAACACAGATGCCTGAATCCAAGCCAATGCCCTAGCTACTAGGCTCCACTATTTTAATACCTCCTCTGTCAGTAGACTCTACCCATGCCTTTGTGCCAGATGATGTGACGGACAGACAGACGGAGGGTTTTGCATCTTGCTCCCACTCTCAGAAACTGGACTCTGGTCTTGATAGATCTCAAGTCTGAGCCAGTCTGACCACTCCTGCATTCCTTTGGTCTGAGATGTCTGTCCAGCACTTGGTCCTGTTACTGATTATGAGAGTTTTAATGATACTTCATGTTTCTGGAGCCCTTTCAGAAGCAGAAGGCAATTTTCCTTGAGTTTCATGAAACTGGGAATTAGGGAGTTGATCCTCCAGGATATACAGCATGCCACATGAGGGAACTATCGCCCAGCCCCTCTCTAACCATCCCTATCAGTAAAGCAGCCTCTTTGGGATAGCATCCCTGAGAGACTGAGGCATGGGAAAGAAATGCTGGGGAGAACAGGAAAAGGAACCTGCTGAGTATGCAAAAGCATAATAAGGAGAAAATAAACATGTTGAAAAAAATATGTATACTGTGAAACAAGCTTTGCAATAAAAATATGATTGAAAGGGCCCATGCAGGCACTTGGACAGTTCGGGGAGGTAGGTGTGGTGTACTGGCCAGGGCTTTGTTCTGGAAGAAGGGGGAGTGGGGGATAACTGTATCCTTCTTGGCTGTCAGAGCCTGCAGGCTCCGCTCTGAAAATGTCACTGGCTGCTTTTGTGTGGTTAGGGTCACACCCTCAGGATGGCCTGTATTTTCTTTTTCCCCACCCAAACTCTCCATGTTCAACTGAACCGTCCATCCGGACAGAATCTCCGGACGATGGTGTGTCCTGGCCTGGCTATTCTTGAGCACCTGTTGCCAGAGACCCACTCCAAACCCAGAAGTACATGTGTGAAAATGCTCCTGGGCATCCCTGTAGCTGCTTCCATGATCTCAGTTTCTCACATGCTTGAGAGCAACCACTGGAGTTGACCCCAGAGCAGCCTCACCCTGTCAATCTGGAGAGTGCCTGTGGGTGTGGGTGGGCAGGCTGTGCCACAGACAGCCAGGTTGGGACATGTTGCTGCCTCTGCAGACAGGCCCACTGTGTCTATGCTAACTGCAATGACCTGCACTTCACCCTGCCACAAAGCACTTCTTGAGAGTACCCAGATGTCCCATCTCACTCCCTGCTCTTGAAGAAAGCTTCATGGCTCCCCCCTTTTGAAGTATCTTCTTGAAGATACTGCTTAACTAATGGGGAGCAGTGTGCCAATGAAAGTTGGGACAGTCAGTTTCCTTATAAACTAAACAGTCCACCATGGCAGCACTGCACGACCCTCCTAGCCCATATACAAACCAAATCACTCTCAGTTTTCTGCCCCAGACTTGTGTGTTCAGCAGCCAGGAGGCAGCTTGGAGCAGAAGAGACAGAGAATGCTCTTCAGGCTAATCATAAATTATCCATCAAAACTATTTTGTCTGTAAGCCTGTGGCCCATGGCCCATGGCCCTAGAAGAGCAGAAGTCCACTGTGATGAACAGGGAGAAAAGTGGCCTAGAGCTCCCTGGAAATGGCAGGTAAACCAAGGCCACAGAAAAGAGGATCCTTCTGCCAGTTGCTGCTGGCTGGGATGAAGGGCATTGGCTGATGAGACCAGTCAGTCCTCAGATTGAACCCTCATGTCCAAGCTGGACCAGGAGTGGCAGGTGATGAGCTGGAAATAGGGTCACTTTGGACTCATGCCCCTGAGAATAGCAGCCTGGATGAGGGAGTGTCACAAGGGCCTTTTTATGCAGCATTAACCTGTGTTCATTTCAGATGAGAGAAATAACAGAACCCGTGCAATCTGCATGATCTCTGAGGTGGAAATCATCTTGCCTTAATTGGGGCTCCCATGAGCCAGGACATCACACTTGAAGTGGGGCATCCCAAGGGGTAGTGACAGCTATCCCATCAGTCGCTCTCAGCTGTGGAAGGAGGGTGAGGTGGAGCACTATTCCCAGGGTATTCTGGAGTGGCAGCCTCACTTAATTTTCAGGTTTTCCAATTTACTGATTTACTGTGTTTCCATTTTCCCCTTCATAAAGTCCTTTTCGTTTAAGCCCTGGCACCCGTTGTTTGTATGTGGAGACAGAAGCACTACAAGCAGTTTTATACCCCAGGGGCATGACGGTGACCTGTCTGGCAGGAACCATTACTGCATTCCCTCAAAAGCAGCGCCCAGGGCAGGTCACCCACCCTTGGCTATGCTGTCCTAAGGAGCAACATTGCTCATCATACTGCTGACCTGGACAAACCCTAGTTTTGTTTCTGGCTCTGGGATCTAGTCAGTGCTGTTTAAATTTCTGAGAGTACCTGTGGTAATTGGACCCTGCCTTTTTCACTGCCAAATGAACCTAGCAGAGACTTATATGCACAACATGTTTTGGGGTTTTTTTTACTAAATACATTTTTTCATGAGAAGTGTCTGCTGGCTGGCTGGAGCCTGTGACAAAGGAAGCTCAGTGAGCTGGGTTGTAACCTGCACTTCTGGCGGGGAGCACTTTCTTTGGGGGCTTAGCATGAGCAGGCTTTACTGTAAATGATTCTTGTAAATACTTCCCTAAGCAGGACATCTAGATGCCCTTTTTACCCCAGAGGGAGATGGCAGTTGGGGCCTGGCAGCAGGGCCCAAAACCCGCTCCCTGGTTTCGCATGACATACTGATTCATTGTATTGGATGAGTGTTGTCCCCAGGTGAATACTGTAGTTTTGTAACTGTTTTGTTGCAAGTGTGGCTGTCTGGGCCTGAGGAGGAAGGAGAATGAGGGAGCTGAAGGGCCAAGGTCCCAGGGAGGACAGAGTAAGAGTCCCATGAAGGATGGGGAGAAAAGGAGTAGTCCTGGGGAGGACAGAGCAAAGTCCAAGTGAAGACAGAAGGAAGTTGAATGGCACAATAAAGACTTTGTTTTGGAGCAGAATCTGCTATGCTGTTTGGGACACCGGCACTCAGATACCCCTTCTCTTTAATAGAAAAAAAACACACACCCTTCCTGTGAGCTGACCAAAAAAAGGAGTTCTTGGAGGTGGGGATGCTAAATTTTACTGGGGAAGCCAGGGACTGAGAAGAGCCAGGGTCTCAAGGCCAGAGATGCCCCTTGTGAAGCCATGCTGGGGCTGAGGTCTTCTCAGGTGAGGGAGGCTAACAAGCCTGCATCCTGGGGAGTACCAAGGAAGAGCTTTTCCCCTTCCCCTCGGAAGGGGCATTTGATCCTTCTGTTACACAGCCATTTTTGAGAGGAACTGAAACCTGATCCCAGAAGCATTTCAGTTCCGAAATCCTGCCACCATAACTCAGTGGGAGTTATGGTTCCTTTGTCTAATACCCGCCTTCTTTTTAATGAGCAGGCCTCTCCAGCCAGACTGTATGCCTCCCACCACTGGCTTGTGACTGCTATGATGCACCATCTCTTTCTAGGAAAGGAGAGAGAGGTGCACAAGGGGACATCAATGAGCTTATTCCACAAAGGAGAATGGGGTGTGGAGCAACTAAGCTTATGCCTCCAATGATGCACTTCAGGAACATTTCAGTCAAGCTGTTTTGGTTTGGGATTCATCAAAAATTTTTAATATTCTACTTGAAGAAAAACAGCTGGTCAGTTTAAGTTGTTACCTTTCTTCTCCAGAAGCCAGAAGAGACAGAAGGGTGGGTATTGTGCTTCTCAGACAGCTACTACCCAGAAAATGAGACAAAAGAAGGAGCCAATGGCAGAAGAAGCTAACACAAGTGATCTGTTGGAGGCCCAGCAGCTTCTTCTTTCTCAGCGACCAGTGGTGCGGAACTGGGCTTCTCATTAGGCCATTGCTTCTGGACAATTTAGGGCCCCATACTAATTTTTAATTTCAGCCCCCTACTCACAGCATTATGAGATTTGAAAAGAAAATCTAGGCTAACTGAAGCTTACTAGGAGTTCTGCCATTGATTTCAACGGAACCAGAATTTAGAAGGGTAGATATAAAATATGAAGGAGGCTGGACCTACTTAAAAAGGAAGAAGAAAAAGAAATGCTCCTCCACTTGAAGAGCCCACCAGCTATTTCCTCTGTTCTGAGAAAAATACCTTAGCTGACGTCTGCAGAAGCACATGAACAGACAGCTCTTTGCAGGGAACATATTTCATCTGTATGGCAGGGAAGAGAATGGGGCCCAGGCAGTTCTGCTGCTCTTCTGGAAGTTGACACACTATTTAAAATACAAGGAAGTTTGGATATCTGCTGAATAAGTACAAATTCTAAAACAATGGGTAACTCCATTCTTCTTGCTAAGAGCAAGGCAAGCCAGTGCCTGGAGAAAAGTTTCCTCCGTGAAGTCCAGTTGGGTAATAAGGGAACATAGGAATCGCTGGACTGGATCAGCCTCAACATCCATTCTGCCTAGTCTCTTCCATGTGACTGTAGCCATACCAGATTCTTCAGGGAAGTTTAAGAATCCTGCAATAAGCAGATGAGGGGTGATCTGTCTACATATTGAGTATGTCTACACAAGTCATTAATGCCCAACATTAAACTGAAGAAATTATTGCCCTACAGTATATTGCTTCCAGGAAGCTCCTGGGTGCACAGTTTACATGTTTGCCTGGACCGCAGCACACTGAGCGGGATTGCAGCAGCCCGGGCTGGCAGGGGACCCAGGGGGTCAGCCCGCCAGCCCGTGGCTGCTCCAACCCAGCTCAACATACTGTGGAGGGGCTGGCTGGGGCATGAGGGTACTTCAGTGCAGGGCTAGCCAGCAGGCATCCCCTGCACTGAAGTACCTTTGTGCCTTAGCCAGTCAGGTGGGTGTCTACACATGTGCTGCTGCACACAAAAAAACTACAGCAAGGTAGGATGTGTATGTGCACCCATTAGGGGTGCACATGTAGATGCTGAAATGTTTACTGTGCAGTTACGTAGTCAACTGCATAGTAAACATCTCGTGTAGATGCACCCATCTGGTCTCATTCTGATCCCTAGTAGTTTAATATTGATTTAGGCTCTGAAGCTCTGAAGCATGAGAGTTAATATTTATTCCAAAATTCTTTATCATCTCACAGGAATATTTAGCACCAGATTAAATAAATTGCTCAGGGAGAGATAACAGTATTCAGCCACTTTAGATGATCTGTCCTTTGTGTGCACACCCATCTGTCTCCTAGAAGTGAAGAAAAGACTTCTACCTGTCTGCACTGATACAGACGTCCCATTTACTTGAGCCTTGTTGTAGTAGTTTTAGTTGG
The DNA here is from genome assembly GCF_030867095.1 of Alligator mississippiensis. Classification (NCBI taxonomy): domain Eukaryota; kingdom Metazoa; phylum Chordata; order Crocodylia; family Alligatoridae; genus Alligator; species Alligator mississippiensis. Next base: position 27,499,941 of record NC_081833.1, read on the forward strand.
ATTCTCAGGGATAGGGATAGAGCCAATGAAGGAATTAGGTGCTTCACCATGGAGGTAGGAGGAATTGTGGCACCTAAGTCCAAATATGCCATCCCCAAAACCCTAGTTCACCTGCTGCTTATTCCCCTTAAAACACTGGATCCCATGAGTTTTCTTCTTATCTGACTTGAATATTCCCTGGAGTCCTACTTGTGCACAAACTCAGAGCACCTTCCCCCATCTAAGCCCAACTGGGCTCCAGTTTGAACTCCAGATATCAGGTGGCTCCCTTAAACCTAGCCCAAAAGGGGTCAGGTCCCACACAAAATGCATGGATGAAGCCCACCTTTGAACATAATAGCTGACTGGCTCCTGGGCAGTGACCCAGGATTAACAGGAGGGATGGAGGCTGCCCTCATCTAGATAGTTCTGTAGCCTGCTGGTCCAGATACACTTCTGGAAAGTGAGAGGTGTGGGTTTGAACCCCCTCTGAACAGGGCATTGAACCCAGGTGTCCTCTTCCTGGGTGAGAGACTCCAAGGTTATTATATAGAAGATGGGTAGCAAGGAATGTCCCTCTCTCTTTTTCAAGAGAAAAGTGTGAGCCTTGCTCAGATCTTGCCAAGAACAGTTATAGGGGCTGCCCTCAGGAATGTGTTATAGGCTGTGGATGAGTAGATGGAGGTATCTGCTATAGCCTAAGCTTTGGAGTGGGACCAGGTGTTCAGGCTTAGCCCTGTCCTCAGTGTTCCCTATTAGCTAACCCAGAACTGCTCCCTTTTTCTTGATGCTAACTGTCTGGGATCCCACGCCAAGGCCACTAACTCACCTCATGGACTGTTTAAGGAGCCTCAGGGCCAGAACAGGATTCTGAATTCCATCTAACTTTTAGGCACCTGTGTCATTTGTTGGACCTCAGCCATCATGTTTCAGTATGTGTCTGATGCTAGTGCTCACAACAACCTAAAATATGCATGCCGTGTAGTGCCTTCATAAAGGGCCCACAGACTGCTTTTCAAGGACTCCACACACGGGACATCCAACCATTGGTGTTACTAAAGCAACCTTCCAGGTTAACAATGTGGGCCACATCTTCCTCTCATCAGTCACACTCCATTACAAAAAACCTGCTTAGCAATTAACAGTGTAGGAATGGCAGAGAACATACAGAGCCACTCCTGTCAGCCATGCACCCTTTAGAGGATACAGAGCAACCACATTTCCTTCCCCTTCAACTCCTGTGAAAGGAAATAGCAGCTCAGCATTCACACCCAGCAGCAGCCCTTCTCACAGACAGGGAAGAAGATGATCTTGGGGAACTGATAGAAGGATGGAGTTGGGTGAAGATAAAAATCTGCCCAGAGCTCTTTCTACCTTGCCTTCATGTAATGCATTGTGCCAAGCAACCTGCCAGTCAGCACAAAGGCTGACTTTAATGGCGTCAGTTCCCTCTGCATTGCTATTAGGAAGTCCCTTGCCAGAGATGACTTATGCGTGGAACTCTGTTAATACCTCTCAAAGGCCTTGAGAATAGATCGTTGAACTAAAACTATAACCAAAGGACAGACATAAGAACAGGAGAGAAAGAGACAGTTGCTGTCTTCTTGAGTAGGCACCATGGGACAAATTCTGTTATCCTCTATACGCCCAAATGGCAGTTTTCCAATCACATATGTGGCATTTACACAGAGTCTACAATTCTATCACTCATATAGTGTGGATGCATAAGCATCTGCACAGCTACTGCACATGCTCAGTAGGTTACACATTGACTTGGAAGGTAGACATCTACATATGCACATATACTATGTGTAGGTAAGTTGCCAAATGCTGCCTGGCAAAAATCCATGACAAAGGGGAGAGAAAGGGGCCTTCTAATATACCCAAATAGCCCAGTGGTTAGGGTACTTATCCAAGAGCAGGTGGCTAGGTTCTAGGCCACCATCCCCTGGAAGGTGTTTGAACATGCATCTTCATTTCTTCCCAACACAATGCAGTAACCATCCTCTAGCCTTCTTGAAGCTGGCTCCCTGGGCAGCCAAGGGAGGAAGATATGTGGGACCAGGAGAAGAGTACGAACAGTATGGTGTGTGATTCAGTGTAGTGAATGCTGCTGTGGAAGGACGGAGGCCATACGTTTAGCCTTGACCCTTGCTTTCAGCGGGACAGAAACTCCTTCACTGTTCACCACCTATTTTATCCACGAGGCAGTGGCTCAGCTTCAAGAGGAGGTCTGGAGAAATACTGGAAATCTCAAAGATTTAGGTTCCAGCTCTGCAAGGGGGACTCTAGAACCTCGATCCCCCAGCTCCTCCTGGATGAGTATTTTGATCACACAGCTTTTGCCCTTCACCTGGCCTTCTTGAGGCTTAAGGGAAGATATGTAGCTGCATACCTACCTGGCCAGTACATCACCTTCTGCACACATTCAATCCATGCATCCATGCTTATGTGCTCATACTGTAGAGAAGACAGAACTGCAAACCATGCTCGAGTGCCAACAAAGTTACTTACATGGACAGAAAACTGCCGTTTTGGTGCATATTGAGCAGTAGAATTTGGCCCCGTGTTACAGCAATGAAAAGATACAGGAATCCAGGGAGGAGGCTCCTCATTGGCTGAACAGAGACAGGCAACACCAGTACATTTGGGTTGTTTTTCAAAGTAAAGTATTGCTGTTTCCAGGGAACTGGCCTGAAGGTTTTTCTCTGCCCAACTGTCTTCCTCCTTGGGTTGGTTATAAGAAGACAGTTTTGAGTCAAAAGCCAGAAGAGTGACTGTTCTCCAGCCCTTCTCTGTGCCCTAGATTCAAGAAGAGCAGCTTTACCACAGACCAAGCTCTAGCTTACACTAGAAAAGCTTTGCTTTTGTAGCTTATATCTTGTCATAATTATCAGCAAACCACTCCTTGTGCAGAAGCCATTTCATTAAGCAAAATGTTGCTTCTTCTGGCATAGGTTATATCATTTCCCTGAGCCAAAATAGTGATACCAGTAAAAAGTATCATGCTGGTATAACTGTATCTATGCTAGAGTTTTTGCTATCATGGAAGTATTATGGAACTGTTAGTCACACCCTTAACTGACATTGCCAGAAAAAATTTGTAGGGCAGATCCAACCTGCAGGATGCTCTTCCTGTGAGAGCCCAGTGCTGGCATGTTGGTAGTATCAGATCATACATGTCCAGTCCTTTAGTATCAGATCCCATGTGTCCACTGCTGTAATAAGACTGTGACTACTCAGAAAGTGAACAGGCCCCAGTCACCTAACAAACGTCAAGGTTGCATGAAAAAAGTCTGTATGACTCAGGACTTAACAGCAAAGGGCTCTCACTGAATCTGGGCTTCAGACAGAAAACCTAAAAACATTAAAAATGGTCAAGAGTTTCCTGATAAAAAGCTGAAGCCCTATATAGGCATTTGTACATGATGGGGGGTTTAATTCTCCCTCAATTAAAGTGGTGTTTTTTTTAAAACACCACTTCAATTGAGGGTGAATTAAACCCCTGTGTTGTGTACACCCATGTCCACCTGATCCTTACCTGCCTCTCCAGTAGCAGGGAGGGGAGCTGCTGGTGAACATGGCAGTCCCTGAGCTGCGTGGGGGGTGGGGTAGCCTGGTGCTGCCCTCCACAGCAGTGGCACCCGCCTCCAGGTGGCACCTGGCTTAGGAAATCCTGGGGGCCACCACAGTCATGGAGGGAAGCACCAGGCTCCTGCGCAGCTCAGGTGGGCAGGGAGGCTGGGGGGGGGAAAGGGGGTTGAAAAAAAAAGATCAGGCTTCCTGCTTTTTTTTTTTTTCCTTCTGTGGAGCCTGCCTTCCCAGGCTGGTGCTGGGCTGCCTGCGCAGGCTGCCTGCACAGCCCCTGAGCCACACAGAGCCCGGTGCTTCCCAGGCTGTCAGTTAGGAAACTAAAACTCGGGAGTGTTTTACTTTGCAGCGCCCCAAAGTCATTTGCTGTGTCCCAAAGTCATTTAAAGTGCAGTACGCCACCGAATGTGCTACAGTGGCTGGAATTAACATGCAATATGCCACCAAATGTGCAAACAGCAGTGCCATTAAAGTGGTGCAAAAGGCATTTAACCTGCTTTAAACCCGTTTTAAAGCATCATCTACAAACGCCCTATGAAGCTAAAGAAAACCATCCGTTCAGAACTTAGCTCCTGCTGGCCTAAACTTCTGCCAGTGCTTGCACAAACCTTATAATGGTATTTTCCCACTATTATTATTAGCCACTTATGTGGCTTCATTACCTTTGCTTTTGTCAGCTGTCCAGCTGGTCCACACATTGCTTATAAATGCACTTTCCTGAGAATGCAGGTGAGGACAATTTTTCCAGACACATGTGGAGCTGACTGACTTTTGCTGCTCTTCTGACATATTTATTACTGTCAATACATTTTTTTAATTTCCTTTGTTTCAGCGAATCTTACAGTGCAATTAAAAAGTCCTGAAAGGAAGTGTGTGTGCTCGATCATCAGCCCTGTGGTTACTGTCTGTCTGGAAGCTGGGCTGACGCAGGGGTCAAGAAACAGCTGCCAAATTTCCTATCTTGTTTCTGTTTCCTAAGAAGCATAGTTTAAACAGTCATGTGCAGAGCCACAGACACACAAGAGAACACAGATATATACAGACAGACATGCAGAAGCACATGCATAGTCACACACGTACACAAAGATGCAGAGATACAAACACAACTACACATACACACATACAGCTACACAGACATGCAGATATACCTGTGTATAGTTACATACCAGACATTCACAGAAACGCTCACCCACCACTACATGAAAATGATCCTATCATAGGCTCAGAAGTGGTATCATCACATAAAGTGCAAGCTTTTATATTCCTCATGACTGAAAATAAAGTAGTGCCTACTGATCAAAGGTCTTTTTTACTGTGATGTGCTTAACTACAGGTGAGTGGGTGGTGGAGGATGGATGGATGGATGGATGGATTGATCGTGGAGTCGCTTTTTGGGAGAAGTCTGTCCTTTTTAATTACTCCTATTGGAAAAACGTTATTCTGACATGGAGGGTCACTCTCATCCCTCTGTGGAGCCCAATATTCCAGTAGATTTGCTTGCTAGGAATCTACCTAATTGAACGTTTGCATTCAAAACTCTTTTCAAGCAGCAATAGCCTTTGTAGGAACATGGAAACTGTCACAGAAAGGTTTGACATTTTCTGATAATTTGAACTGAAAACACTTAATTTTTTGATTTTCGGTATTCTAGTTTTGTTTGCAACTTTTTCATGAAAATTACTAACAACATTTTAAATATTATAAAACCTCCTGACCATCTTGCAACCAGCTGTAGCTAGGAGTGAGCAACATTGCACCATAAGATTCCAAGCTGGAAAGCAAGGGCCTGGGTGGATCCTTGTTTGCTATCAATTTTAAGATCTCCAGATGGAAGGTCACAGTCACAGTAGTTCTCATGTTTCATTGTGGGGTGAAATCTTGGCCACTATGAAGTCAACTTCACAACTCATACTGATTTAGATGAGGTCAGGATTTCACTCAAGGACTTTCAGTGTAGGCAGCAAAGAGGCCACCCTTGTAAAGATTGTACTGCTATCTGTTGTGGACTGTGAATCATACACCCTGCCCTGCTCTTCCCTAATATTTATTATAAAGTCAGATTATCTTTCAATGTCCAACAAATCCAGTAAACCAGTTACATCCTCCAGGGAACATGGAAGTCATAAGATATAGCTGACTTACAGGCCCAGATCCTAGCCCTACCCCTGGCTCTTGTGGTGGAAAACTGATTTACACTGAGGATCTGCCTTGTGCAGGAGTATGTAAAGGTGATGTACAGTCACTCTGCTGACATGTATATCCCTTTGGTCTTCAGTGCAGGGGAGACAGGAAGTGCCCACATCCTTGTTATTCCCAGCTGCCAGAAAGACCCCTTAGAGCAGGCGTGTCAAACATATGGCCCATAGGGCAGCACCAGCCTGGGGAGGTGGGTCATGGGCTGGACCACCTGTCCCTGTGGGCTGGGTTCCATCCATGGGGCTCCTTGCCATGACTGCTTGAGCTCCTGTGGTGGCAACATGAATCCCTGCTATTTTGATGCAGCTCCAGAAGCCAGGGAATCATCACTGCTCACTTCCCCCGCACCTCCTACCCACCACTGAAATTGGGGTTTTTAGTTGCCCCAATGACCAAGAGCAGCAGCGAGGGAAAATAGGGGGAAGGAAAGGGAGCAAGTGGCTGTGGCATTAACCCCCTGGGTTCTGGAGCTGTGCTGAAACACTAGGGAATTCTCCTGCAGCCAGGGAAATAAAGCTGCCACTCACAGGTCATCCGGCCCATGTTAAACCTTGAAGTCTCGAATCAGCCCGTGAGGGAAAATTAGTCTGAGGTGCCTGCCTTAGGGCAACTAAGTGTGCCTGCCCTTAGGGCAACTAAGGGCAACTTCGTGTGACGAAGCCATCAGAAAAGCCAATGGCACTTTATCATGCATCAGCAGATGCATGACGAATAGGTCCAAGGAGGTGATACTTCCCCTCTATCGGGCGCTGGTCAGACCGCAGTTGGAGTACTGCGTGCAATTCTGGGCGCCACACTTCAAGAGGGATGCGGATAACCTGGAGAGGGTCCAAAGAAGGGCCACTCGTATGGTTAAGGGCTTGCAGGCCAAGCCCTATGAGGAGAGACTAGAGAACCTGGACCTTTTCAGCCTCCGCAAGAGAAGGTTGAGAGGCGACCTTGTGGCTGCCTATAAGTTCATTACAGGGGCACAGAAGGGAATTGGTGAGGTTTTATTCACCAAGGCGCCCCCGGGGGTTACAAGAAATAATGGCCACAAGCTAGCAGAGAGCAGATTTAGACTGGACATTAGGAAGAACTTCTTCACAGTTCGAGTGGCCAAGGTCTGGAACGGGCTCTCAAGGGAGGTGGTGCTCTTCCCTACCCTGGGGGTCTTCAAGAGGAGGTTAGATAAGCATCTAGCTGGGGTCATCTAGACCCAGCACTCTTTCCTGCCTATGCAGGGGGTCGGACTCTATCTATTGAGGTCCCTTCCGACCCTAACATCTATGAATCTATGAACTATGAGGCTTTCCCATTTACCACAGGGACCCAGTTCTCACAGCCATCCAGGATGTGGGCTGCCATGTTCTGAGTGTGTAACACTCAGAGGTCATGATACTAAGGTAAAGAGAAGAACAGCCCAAATCTGCTCATACTGTGAATTGCCCAGTTACGCATCAGGGGTAACCTAGTGCAACTTGCACATTGCAGCCCCAGAAGTTCACCACTTTCAAGGCAGGGTGGTCCATGGCAGCAAAATCATATGCCTCTTGCTGATGGAAACATTGAGCCAAATTGCCACTGGGAGGGAAGGAAGGATTTTACCCTGTAACAATTATATTTCTGCTCCCAGCACAGTCTTGCATTCCTCCCAAATAGGCATCTACCCCATGTTGGTAATACGCTATACAATGGAAGTACAGCCTTACAAATGAGCAACTCTAGGCATGTCTACACAAGATGTTTACTGCAGTTTCCTAATTAGATCCACGGCAAACATCTCAGCATCTATATATGCAACTTTATTAGGCCACAGGAAACTAATAAACTGCACTGCCAGCTAACCCTACACTGAAGCACCCTTGTGCCCCAGCCAGCCCTTCCGCAGCCTGTGGAGCCTGTGGAGCCAGGTCAGAGTAGCCCCAGGCTGGCAGCCTGACCTTCTGGGTCCCCTGCCAGCTGGGGCTGCTCTGACCCAGCTCAGTATTTACACATGCTCCTAGAATGCTTTGCATCCACACAAATAAACCTCAGCTGCCCAGGGAAGCTGTGCAATCTCCTTCACTGGAGGTTTTCAAAAAGAGACTGTCTAGGCAGCTCTCTAGGATGATTTAGGAACAGTGAACCCTGACTGACTGGCCCTTGCTCCAAACCTACAATTCTTTTGAAAGGTCTAGTAGTCAGCTAACCCCCTACCACCTTCAGTGTCCTGAATCACCTGTTAAAGAGGAACTGCTTTAGTTGGAACTATATTAGGACACCTATACACGTGCTGGATGTGGTAAGTAGCACATGTTGGAGCAGACTCGGTCAAGTCTGCTGGAGTGTGCTAATTAGCAGCAGCTTCTATGTCACAAGAATTTACTGCCCCCATGCTTCAAAAAGGTGGCAGGGGTGCTTTAACTAAACGCCACCATTTTGAAGCACAGGACTCTGAATACATGTGATGCTGCAGGAGCTTTAACTAGAGGAGCTTTCTAATTAAAATGCCGCCCCCCCCCGCACACACTTCCCACCCCAGAGCACGTGTAAAGACACCATTAGAGCTTAGGTAGCCAAGCTGATAGTCTTCCCCAGCAGGCCAGTGTGTGTGAAATCCTCCAGAATGCACTGCACTGCCTCTGTGAGAATGGCTTGACACTGTGGGACAGGTACTGAGATTTCAAGTGCGCCGTTACAGATGGCACTAGCATGGTTGTGGGATAAAGGCATGAACTGATTCAGCTTGCATAGTATGGATGCACTTACGTTAGTCTAATGAAACTGTTTAAATTAAAAACAATTTTATTCACTAACATGGGGGAGGTTTTCAGGTTGATTTGATTCTATGATTTCTTTTCATTTCACACCTGTGGCTCAGTACAGGGAGCCCCTGAAGCAAGGCACTGGCAGGTCTTGTGGAGAAAACCCCCACCTGACTCCACGGATGGGCTTTAACCTGCCTAAGATACTAAAGGTCCAAGGTCCTAGGGTGTTAAAGGTGGAGAAAAAAGACAGAACTCTAGAAGTTGGGTCTTCCATCTCATGCCTGCGATGCGCCACTTGGCCAGAGAAGCTGCAGTTCGCTGGTGTTAGTGCGTGCAGAAAAGAAGAGATGGAAACTTTGCAGAGATTAAATGATTAAAAAAGTCTTACATAGATTAGCTATCAGCCATAGCTTTTTCATGTAACCTTATCTCTTTGATGTGGAAATTCTGACCTCCATTTTTTTAAAAATTTCCTTCTCTGTGCAGCTAATTTTTGGCTGTTTTATTTGCTTGGGAAAGAAAAGGAACCTTACATGGATAGCTGTGCTGGTTTCACCAAAGGTTTTCAGTCATTCCACTTACTTATTGCAGCGGTACATCCAGTATTAGCGGTAAGCCAGGGACATTGACTCACACAAGGATTGGAACAGCTTTCACTGTCAGGACAGGTAAGTGCAAGCTCTGGTGTATCCCACTGGATAACCTAGACTGGTCTACATCAAAGTAAAAGGTGGAACTGCAACCTAGGTAGAGATTTCTGAGACAACTTTAACTGTTCAAGTTCAGGTACCTGTAACAGTGCAGCTGTTATAAGAACGGATCTCAGCACAAGCTAGCTGCCTATTTGCCCAGCATCCCCAGTGGGTTTTGCAGCCCATACTGAGCTTCATGCTGCTGTGGTTCCACTGCAGTCAGTACCCAATCTGGCTAGTGAAAAGACAGCTTGGATATTCCTATACAAACTATAGCCGCACCTCTGACTGCAGTGGAGACAGATCCTAACACACATGGCTAAATTACAGAGGTATTTTACCTGCACTGGCAGCAAAGAGAATGGTTGCAGATAGGATTCAAGCCACTTAAGAATTTCAACCAACCAATTGGTTTGGATACAAATTATTTCATCTATGCAAATGACCTGTGCATAACAGCCCCAAACACTGGCTTTGACCATGTTGAAAAATCACCAAGGCACTAATTGGCCTAACCTCATACTACACTGAAAACCAATTATATACCAACCGAGCAAAAACACAAGTATGTGCCTTCCAGCTGACAAACCATAAGGCTAACTGCCAGCTCAACATTATATGGTCTGGGACTCCACTCTCCTACTATCTAAATCCAGTTTACCTTGGAGTCAGCCTCAATCAAACCCCCTCATACAAAGAACACACCATGAAGACAAAAGGAAAGGTGAGCTCTCAGAACAACATTCTATATAAGTTCATCATCTCAAAATGGAGCGAGCTCCTCAACCATCCAAGCCACTGCTCTGGTTCTCAGCATATCCTCTGCTGAGTATGCGTGTCCTGTATGGGAGAGATCCATACACGCTAAGCACCTTGACCCCATTCTGAATGATAGCTGATGATGCATCACAGGATGTCTGAAGCCTGCTAGTCTAAATAGGGTGTACCTGTTGGCTGGCATTGCTCTGTCTGACAACAGAAGAGTAGTGGCCAGCAGAATAGAATGATCAAGACAAACTAAAGATGTGAGACACCCGCTGTACGACCATCCTGCAGCACACAAACATCTGAAGTGATGCAGGAGCTTTCTCACCAACATCCAATCTCTCAATGCCACGCCTAAGGAGACACGACTACAGATGCGGAACAAGAAGCTGAAGAAAATACCTGACAGCAGAAAACTTGACATTCCAGCAGCCAAGTCCTTACTACTAGAGGCTGATGAACCATGACAAAGGTGGTGACATCTCAACCACCTACATACCAGTTGGACACTCCAAGGAACTAATGAAGAAGTGGGACTGTACTATTGGTTGAACCACCTTTGACTGAGGCACAGAACCTGTGCAACAGGTGCTGCAATGCCTGCTGCTTGAAGGCACGTGTACAATGAAAGACCTTGCAAAGTACAATAAATGAGCACACCCATGTGTAACAAAATGGTCAAATGTGGTATAGAGACATGAGAAGAAGAAGGAGACTTAAGAAATCCATAAGTAAGGCAGACAGCCATTTAAATCATGGAAATGGCTACATCCCAATTGAATCCCAATGCATTCAATAATGAAAGTTAAACTGGCTTGTTGATTTGTGTAGAACCACCCTGTTCTCAGGTCTTCATGTCTCATTAAGACTCTGTATCTTGCTACTCAGAGGATGTGCTCAGCCTCTGCTTAGCTGTCCACATCTTATTAAGGCTTGCTAGTCAGAGCACCTCCCCTCTAATAGCAGATAGGACAGGGTGGGCAAAGTCCAGCCCCCAGGCCAGATCCATCGGGCAGTGGATTCCGTTTCCCAGCAGCTCTGCCCGTATGGCTGGAGGCAGTTTTCATGGAGACCCTGGCAGCAGCCACGCTGTGATACCGCAGGCCAGGGTTTCAATGGAGACTGGCCCCAGCAGTGCTGGCAGGCAGCAACAGCACCAGCCTCTCCCTGGTAGAGGTGTTTGGGGGGGAGAAGGCTGTGTTGCAGGCAGGAGAGAAGTGGGCTCACCTGCCACCACCTGCACAGAGCAGGCAGCAACAGTGGCGGTGGTGCTGGGAGGGCTACAGGGAATTTTGGAGTGGCTATACCCCCCACCCCAAAGTTGGCCCTAGTGCTTTCCCTGCTGGGAGAGGACGTAGCAGGTAGGGCAGACCTGCTCCACAGCCAGGCTGGGATTTTGCGGTGGTGACAATGTGATCCAGAGCCACGGCAGAGCTGTGATCTCTAGCCTTCATGCCCTGGGCAGGGGCGTGCAGGCAGGAGATCATGGCTGTGCCCTGGTTCCAGTCCACACTGTCACAGCCACAAGATCCCAGCTCAGCTGCAGAGCAGCTCCAAGCCCTGCCACGCACCCTGCCAGCACTGTTGAGACTGGTCTCCATGGGAACCCTGGCCTTGCACTCCCACAGCACAGCTGCTGCTAGGGTCTCCATGGAAACTGACCCCAACCAGGAAATGGAGTCTGGCCGCCAGCCCCTCAGATAGGACATAGTTAGTTTTGGGGTTGCTAATAGCACAGCACTGGCACTGTTGAGATGAAGTAAAAGGATTAACCACCTATCTTGCATTGAAGCCAGCTTTCTGATTGCTGAATGAGCCTGCTGTATGTGGCTTTGGCTGTATCATAGTTGCTGAAACAGTTACAAAAACAAAAGTAGTTCTTCATTGAGTCTTGGAGGCAATCATAAACAGGCACGGCTGTGCAGACCTAGTTCCATCCTGGTCTTTAGGTAGGAAAATAGGAGTTTTCACAACTTCAGACAAGGAGCACTGAGTAGGATGTTTGCTTGGGGCCCCTCTGCACTGTCCAGTTTCTTCTGCTTCCCCAAAAGCCTGGTACAGACCTGCTTTTGGCTGCAGTGCCTGACAGTCCTATTCTCTATTCTATATGTTTGTTCTGCAGCCTGCCTTGTGTATAATTCCTTGGGGGTTTCTCCCCAAACCCAGCTTCCCTGGTACTCCTGGCTTGCCCTGCTTCCCAGAGTGGTAAGTCCCTGCCAGGGGCAGTGAGTCTTCAATGAGTTTCTGTTCCTCCTGACAGAGGAGAGGATATGTGGGGGGTAACAGGGAGTGGGTTGACAGGAATGGTAGTTTCTTATGCAGCAGGTTCATCGTGGTGGTTGTCTGACAGCTCCAGGTGCCTCTGAATGCCATTGGTTTCCTGGACCTTTGTCAGTCTGTCTTTCATCTTGGCTATAGCACAGAAACTGCTCACGGCCTTGGTTGATGATCTTCAACTGTATTTGACAGAATAAGTTGTGCCCAACTGATCTTATTATAGCTTTCTGTGGCCTTTAATACAGTGCCGATAGGGTGCTTATAAAGCACATAATCTGGTGGGTGTTCACAGGGTGGGATGGGAAAAAGTTCTTTCTCTGAAGCAAGCGTGTATTGAACACAGCAATTTGCAAAGCATACAACAGGGAGCTACCAAAAATCTTCACCTAAGCTAAGATACAGCCCAGTAAAACACAGCATACACAACTTAGTCTAACTTAAAATGTAAAGCAGGAAGACAAGAGAAAGTCTTGCATAAGTCTTACAAATCCTTTGAGCAGATGTCTCCTTACAGCCAGGCATTCAGAAAGGCTTTATTTAGGTTTTACAGGTTCTGCCTATAATGTAAATGTAGCTCTCTGCATTCTTTGGTCTGCAACTTCCCTTAACTCCATCTCCAGCACATATGTGTGATGATTGTTCTGTCTTTGCCATCACTTTCCACCTCTCAGTCTGGTTCTGCAAGTCTTAGCTCTGGGCTCACAGGTGTAGATCTTGGATCTGCACACAGGAGACTAGTTTGCCTCTCTCCCCCACTCCAGGACTGCTCTGGAATTAATCCCCTCCCTGGCTGCAGGCAAACTGGACAGAGTGAGGAATTAACTCTGTCTCTGCCTGGCTTCAGGAAAGCCATGGAGGTGCAGCTGGGGCTGGCAAACCCCAGCTGCAGTCCACAGGGTTTGCCCCTGGGGGAGAGAGGAGACGGAGAAAGGAATTTGTCTCAGGGGCTATGGCAGGCCAGTGTCTGGCTATGCCCCACCCCTGCTCTGGCTAGAGAGCAGAAGGGGGGGGGGGGCAGCCCAGCTCTCTGTAGCAAAGCTCAGCCCAAAGAGCATGCCGGGAAGCTGGGGGTCTCTGATTTATCTTAAACTAGCAAGGGGTCTGGGACAGACATTGCATAAACTGGTTTGAGCCAAGTCAGCTAAATCTGATACTACATCCAACCAGGTTTATCTCAAACCGGTTTTGGCCATTTTCAAACTGTTTTATGGTCACTGAATGTCTGTTCTGTTACAGGTTTAAACCAGTTTCTGATCACTTAAACCGGTTTATGTGTAATGTCTGTCCCTAGCCCAGAGGTCCATCTTGTCACCCCACCTGTTCAAGTCTAATATTATAAAAGCCTTAGTCTGTCTGTCCATAACACTTTATTCGCACTCTGATTGGTTGTCTGAAACAACCAATCAGAGTGCTCCAAGAGTGTTCTGGACAGGGGGCAGCAAAGGAGCACTGCCATGATGGTGGGGACAGAGCAGGCAGGGGCAGAGGTGAGGCCAGCACTGCTGCACTTGCCCCCCCAGCCCTGCTCCCTGGAGGCAGCGGTGATGGTGTGGGGGGGAGTGAGGCCATCACCATTGGCCTCGCCCCCCTCCCCACCTCCTGCTCTTTGAAGGCAGCAGCAGCAGGTGGAATGGGCCCAGACCCAAAGTAGTGGCAGGGGGAAGGAGGGAGTGGCCCTGGGCCTGATGCAGTGGCAGCATGGTGGGAAGAGAGGAGCGGGCCTGGGCCTGGGCCCGATGCAGCAGGAGGGTGTGGGAGGAGCAGGGGGTCAGACTCAATGATCTATTGAGGTCCCTTCTGATCCTAACAACTATGAAACTATGAAAAAGAGTCTGCTGCAAGGATCTCAGTACTTTGAAACCTTACAATGACAGCAGGAGACAGAAAAATGGGGGTGGCAGAAACAGCATGTTGCAGACCAAACCGAGAACCCAGAGCCACCCGCCCACATGGACACACATGCTCAAGCTGCAACAGCATCTGTTGATCCTGGATAGGCCTCGTCAACCATCTTTGGACTCACAGATAAGACAATCATTGAAGACAATCATCCTCCACTGCGAGGTATAGCTGATGAAGATAGTAGGTAGGCCACTGGACTTGGAGTGCAGGGGGATTGGGACTCTTCTCATTAATGGAGTTCAGCCTTCCCTTGTCACTCAGATGCATAGCCTTGGCTCCTTTGCTGCAACTGGATCTTCAGGTGGTGGTCGTGGCTAGAAACACCTTTCACCAGCTCCATCTGGTGAGAAGGCTGTGACCCTTTTTTTCAGATTTGGGTCTGGCCACCATCCATGCCTTCATCACCTCAAAGTTAGATCACTCCAATGTGATCTATGTGGGGCTGTCCTTGACAACTGTCTAGAAGTGGCAGCTTGTGCAGAATGCAGAGGCCTGTCTTCTGCTGCGGGTGGGTTGCCAGGGGCTCGTAGCTCCAGTGCTCCAGAATCTGCTCTGGCTTCTAGTAGTTCCTGGGTGGAATTCAAGGTTATGTTTTGCCCCAAACAGTCTGAGCCTTACATAGCTAAGGCACAGCCTTCTTCCTTATGCTCCATTGTGATCCCTAAGGTCAGCCAAGAGCAACCTCTCACAAGGATCATCAGTATGTCAAGTCTGCTTGGAAAAGACACGTGGGTGGTTGTCCTTAGCTCTGGAATTCCCTCCTGCCCAAGGTCTACCGGAGCCCAAGCCTGTACACTACACAGAAGCACTGTAAGACCTTCCTATTTGAATAGGTGTTTAGCAAAAAAAGCTAGGTGGAGATATTGGTTGGGGGGCTGTTTTATGTTGACATTCTAGTTCCCTTTTAAGTTGTTTTGTTCTCTTGTTTCTCTCTTGTGTTATAAGTTATTCTGTTCTCTTTATGTAAACTGCCCTGAGCCTTTGTTGGGAAGGGAGGATGTAAATAAAATAAATGACCAAATAAAAACATACATACATGCATAAATACATAATTTTTTTAAATCTGGCTGAAACCAGACTTATTTAAGTCTATGAGGAAAATGTTAAAGCTAAGCTAAAATAAAGCATCCTTAATTGGAAATAGGAGGGTCCAAATGGAGATCTGGCTCAGTTCAAGGCTATGTAATAGAGGATGACAGCACTGCTGATGCAACTAAACTGGTGTAAGTAACCAGTGTAAACCTGAGCACAGTGACGTTATCCCATCTTTACATCTGAACAGGTGAGTGTTGACTCATGCTCACAGTTTCACGTTACTTCTTGGCTAGAATTAGCCTTCTCTTTGTCTGTCCACAAGCCATTATTAAATGTAAAAGAGTTTGCTTACTCTCAGCTGCTGCTGCCAACTGTATTGGCTGTTATCAAATTTCCTTGAAAATCCTGACCTATCATTCTTCCCTCTCCCCTTTTTTATTTCTTTATGATTGATATGGAACTCCTGGGCAGTTGGCTTTGTTTGAGCTTCTTTTGTCACATTGTCAGTTCAGATCCTGTCACTTCTTTCTTCTCCTGGAAGGCTGCTGACAACTGGAGAAGTAGGTGGACTATGATGGTTACATGAACAAGGAAGTGAAACCTAATTCACTCGGATGGAGTTTGGGGTCAAATTGCTCACGGTTGTTTTCTCTCATTCAAATACCTAGAAAATGTTTGGATGAAAAAAACTGTTAGTCAAGAGTTCCATTTCCCCAGAAAGGTCCTACTCGAGATGGCTAGTCATTCAGGGAGACCTCTTGAGTATACAAACAGAGTAGAAATTCTGGATATTTTTTAAACAAAAAAATGAGCAGAAAAATAAAAAAGGTTTAATCGGGCCTTCTTTCAACAAGGCAGAAAAGCAAAATACAGCAGATCCACTTTCAATGCTCCAATCTTGCAAATATTTAAGCGTATGATTAATTTGACCTACTCTGAACAGTTCTAAATATGTTGCTCTTTCATTAACTGTGTCATTCTGGGGTTTTTGAGGAGGATATTTTGCTGAAGAAATTTGCTGAAATTTCAGAGTGTATCAATGAAAAAAATCAAGAGTAATTAGGGTTGAATTAAGAGTAATCAGGGTTGAATTAATCAGTGATCTACTGGGTGGCTTTGTGTGCACTCTGTACCTTGGTTTCCCAGTCTATAGGATGGGGATGATTGTTACTTCCCTTGTAAAGTTATTTCAGTTCTGGTGATGAAAGTGCTAAATAAGACCTGGATATTAATTATGAAGGAAATGCAAGTTATTGATCATTCTGGACCTCTTCTGTTGTCCTAAGGCCTCCTTTTCAAATGTCTCGTGTCTGAAAGCCCCTTTACCTACTGTGCTTCTATCAAAGTGGCCACATCACTGGCAAAAACCCACAGACATCATACTGGAAGTTTCCACATTTTCTGTTTTTAGTCTGAGCCAAGATAACAGCACCAAGATAGTAGTTTTGATCAGATGCTTTAGCTGACTGAGCTGCTGTTGGTGATGATAAAACACAATGTTATTGCTATCTCAGGAAAAAGATATTTTATTCTATATAAATAGAATGTTCTTTTTATATAGTTGGCCTTGTTTTTGCCTAGCCCCAAATACATTTCATTTAGTTTTTTGGGTTTTTTATAAAGATGGAGGGAATTTTAGCAATGGTAAAAGATCCTGGGCAGCCCTGCTATGGGAGCAACATCCTCTTCTTCACTGAGCACTTGCAGCAGTAACACAAAATATGTCTTAACCCTAACCTGGAACAACCACTTATATGGGCAGAGAGAATACAGTCTTTCTTTCTCTCTCAATTCTTATGGCACACCTCTTGCCACAGTATGCAGTAGCTGAGTCTCTGTGAGTCTTATCACATGCGACACTTAGCACAAGTTTTATTTACATGATAGTAAGCATTACGACAAGTTCTGAGCATTCACACAGTAATACATACTGTGATCTGGAGGGGGCTGGAGTCAGCTGTGCAGCTGGTCCCAGCCCCCACACCATACAGAGCCTTGAACCAGCTCCTGTGGGGTCCCAGGGCTGAGACTGACAAACAGCTGTTTTGTCAGCCCCAGTCCCTACGCTGTACTGGAGCTGGTGAGGACTACTCATATGATCTCTGTGGAGCAGTATTATGATAGCTGAACACGTGTTGCTACGATCTGGAGATACTCCCCTGCGAAAAATACTAACTCTGCCACTATGTGATGACACTTAGCGCATGTTTTACTGCTTGAAAGCATGGACACTGGCGTTTTAAGTGCAGTTAGTATGTCCTAAGTGTAATGTGTGACATAGCCCTATGGCTCATGTAATTTTAGCCTCCTCCATTAAAGCTACAACAAGGATGCAAACTTAATACTAGCCAAATGCAGACATTTATCTGCTAGGAATTGGATCTAGTCCTTCTAGCTTCTTACGGAGGCCACATAGCCCTGTGAGATTCTGCCTTTCCGGCAGTTTGGTCCTGCTCAAGGTAGTGACGAAGCAGTGAAAGGCTGCAGACTCATTTCCAGCCCTGTAAATCTTCCACCTCCTCCAAGCTCACTGCTTTTTGGCAAGGAAGTGATTTGCCACTTTATTACCCTTTCTCAACACTTTTCTGTTCCTGGCTCTCATTGTTTTGTCTGCTCCTTTGAAAGCCGAACCCTAGCTTGGTTACGCAGAGACTAAACACTTGCTGATGAAAGCTTTCTCAAACAACCACAGATGAGGCCACTCAGGGGCCTGTTTCCAGTCTCGCTGAGTGCTCTGCAGTTCTGTAATCCTGTCAGAGGCAATGGAGTTACTCCTGATTTACACCACAAAAAGATCAGAACTGGCCTGTATTGCTGCATTTCTCTTCAAAGAAAATAACAGAATAAAGAGAAAACAAATAAATGATATAATAAATGCAATACAATAGGAAAATAAATGCTTTAGATAGAGCTAATATATATGCAGCAGGTTTGTATTTCCTACCCTTAGCTAATTAAAGATAAAAAGAAAACACTGATGGCCCAAGCCTGTGCATTTCAGGTCAACAATCTCAACAGTCTGGACTTTCCCAAACTTGGGGAGTGGTTAAATCACAGTAAATTAATGCTGGAAGGGACCTTATGAGGTCATCTAGTTCAACTACCCTGCCCAAGGTAGGATCATCTCTGATGAAACCATTCCAGTCAACTGTTTGTATAATCTGTTCTTAAAAACTTCAGGAACAAATCCTCAAACTATCAGACACAGTGCCTGAAACATCAAAGGTTCTGATTTAAAAACCTCTTAAAGATGGTGTGGGCAAAATATGGCCTGTGAGACAGATCTGAAGGATTTTGAAGGGCCCACTGAAGGATTCTGTCCAGCCCATAGCAGGTCCCTTAGTCCCACCTGGCTCAGAAACTTTCCAGCCTGTGGCGCGTCCCCTGTACCCTGGCACATAGTGGGGCTGGGGCATCTTGGTGGTCAAAATCCATTTCCTAGAAGCCACAGCAGCTCCTTCCAGCTGCTGCTACTGCCAACCCAGCTCTGCTGCCCAGGTACCCCGAGTCAATCTGCCCCACAAGGGAGAATTGGGATCCCTGCAGTTCCTGCTCTGGACCTGCCCACTCTGGCCATGATGAGTGCTGGCAGCAGCGGGCAGCCATGAAGATAGAGGCGCCATTCTACCCCAAGGACAGGCTGGAGCTGCTGCCCAAATTTGTGCTGCTGCTTGGCTTCGGTGTTGGCAGCCCAAGCATGGAGGCGGTGATGGCATCAGTGGCAGCTGGGCAGAAGCTGCTGCTGGGTGCTGGGAAAAAGTGGGATCTGGTGGCTGGTGTGGCCACTTCCCCCTTTCCACTGTCAGTGCCCTTCTCACTGCGGTTGCCCAGAGCCTGTGCCAGGGCTGTCCTGTAGCTCCTCCCTGCTGCTGCCACCACTGCCAGTGCCACCTCCAAGCTGCCCCAGGTCCCTACACCTAGCAGGGCAGCAGTGGAAGGGAGGAGCTGCAGGGCAGCCCTGGCGCAGGCTCTGGGAGGCTGCAGTGAGAAGCACCATGGCAGCGGTGTGGGTGGTGAAGCAGCCACACCCACCATGAGGTCCCACTTTTTCCTGGCACCCAGCAGCAGCTTCTGCCCAGCTGCTGTTGCTGCCCCGACCCCTGCCCTTGGAACTCCTGCACCCCTGCGGCAGCGCCCGAGCCTTGGCTGCCACATGGGGGAGGTGCTGGCTGCTGTGGCGCAGCGGAGCTCAGTTTACCCTCCCCCACAGACAGCATGGCCCGAGTGGAGCTCATGGGGGGCGAGGAGGCTACCCACTGTGGGCTTGGGACTCCCTGCCCTGCTGCCCTCCCCTCAGAGGCTCTGTGGCCTGGTGGATGGGACCCGGCATGGCAGGGCAGAGTGAGACCAGACAGGGAAGCTCAGTGCTGCTGCCAGGAGCTCCACGCTGCCCTGGTGAGGCATCCACTGCCTGCCCAGCAGCAGTGAGGGGCACAACTCCATGCTGCCCCCTGTCCTGCTGCCAGATGGGCAGGGGACGTCTCACCATGGCGGTGCAGGACTCGCGGCAGTGGCACTGAGCTTTCCTGTCCCACTCTGCCCTACTGTGCCAGGTCCCCCCCCCACCAGACAAGCCACCCGCAGCCCCGTCCTGCTGCCTGCCTGGGCCCCGCAGATGTATATTCAAGCCGCACATGCTGCCAAGGCTGGGCAGCATCCCCAGCTCCAGCCCCAGCCCCAGCCCCACCCAACTCCCTCCCTTCCTTACTATGGGGGCCTCAATCCCCAACCCCCACCCACCACTGCCAGACTTAGCTGTGGGGAGCTGTTCTCCAGGTTGCCTGGCGGCTTGTGGTTGGTGGCTCCTCCACGGAGCCATCGCCATGGGCATGTATCTGGGGCAGTTCACGGATGCCCCCAACACCTGCCACTTTTGTGAGCAGAGGGAGACCCTGGTGCATTCCTACCTGGAGTGCACCAGGCTGCAGCCCCTGCACCACCTCCTGCTGAGGCTGTAGCTGCACTATTTCTCTCACCTTTTTATTTACACATTCAGCGTCCGTGGTCCCACCAAGGCCTTGGACCTCCCAGTTAACCTTCTCCTGACCCTGGCCAAGCCGTCCATGTACCTGACCAGGAAGAAGGCTCTGGCTGGGAGGGTCCTCAGGGACTGTGGGGCCACTTTCGTCCTGTTTCGCTCCCATCTCCAAGTCAAGAATCACTGGGCAGTGTCCGCTGACTCCTTGGACTTGCTTGAGGGCCAGTGGGAGCCGTCTGGTGTGCTGTGCTCAGTGTCCCCCTTTGGCACTCTTGTTTTGAACCTATGATCAGCACTCCCATCCCTGCTTTTTTATCATTTGGCTCATGGAATCTATTGGTACCTTTTCCTGTAGTCTCCCTGCCCGAGGGAGGCCAATAAGAAACTCAGTGGGCGATGCCCATGTTCTTCAAAGTGACAAAAAGTCCTGGCGACCATGTGCATACGTATACATGCACATGCACAAGGTGCTCCCTGCTGGTTGCCCTCCTCCTGCTCCCCTCAGCCCCTTGCAGGCTGAAACTTTGCCAGCCTGCAAGAAGAAACCCACTGTTTCCCATATTTTTTCCTTTAAAGGAGAAAATCTGGGTTTTTCTCCTTAAAATGAGAGAATCTGGGTTTTACCACATTTTTCTGTCGCAAACAGAAAACCCAGATCCCTGATTATGACTGAACTAGACCAGTAGTTCTTAACCTCCCTTAGATTCAGTGCACCCCTTTTTAGACTCCTGGTACCCCTTGGAAAATGCCAGCTCTTAATTTACCCTCTTTTTTGACTACAGAAAAGTAAAATAGCAATTCCTCTGTTGCAAAGAACTCAGAAAGACCACAACAGGTCTGAATGATTTTAACACTACAGATTCCTATTTGAAATCTGTGGATATATCTTGAGAATTGTGTTTGCACATCTAACAGTGGTAACATTGTGTGGCCCCTCATGGCACCCCTGAAAGGCTCTCAAGCCACCCCGGGTTGCCACAACACCCTAGCTGAGAATCATGGAGCTAAACTGAACGCACCTTTTTGACAGGCATCCGATTACAATTTAAATACTCAAACGTTGTGGGCAAACCACCGCAACTCCTGTTAATTTTTTTCCAAGGATAATTTACTGCCAGTGTAAACAGAGATTAAAATACAGGTCATCCAATCTCCTCTAAACTGTTCCTATTCCTCTCCTCTGGTAACTTCCACCTTCCAACATTGGCAAGTGATGGCTGAATGGGTTTCTGTAACCACAAAAAGAGAGAAGCTGATTGTTTAAGCTGGAAATGTTTGTTTGGTGGGGGTGGGGGAATAGCTCACTCTCCACATGTCTGATGCTCTTTCCTACTTGCCCACCCAATAGACTAGTCCATGGGGAGAGAGCTGTGAGTAATTCCACATGGTTCTTCTTTGCTGACTTCAATCCTGATCAGCCTCTGTGAAATTAGTAGGATTATAGCAGAGTCAGCTAATGCGTGATCTGACTCCTCAAGGCAAAGTCTGGCCCTCATCTGGCTACACCCATAAAAACACATTGATTTCTCTTTGAACAGAATCAGTTTCTCACATATGGAGTCTTTCCAACTCCCAGAACTAAATGAAAATAAAAACATTCACAGCGTAAGGAACAAGGGCTTGAACACACATTTCCAGTGTGTCATCAGCCTTCCAATCAGTGTAAAAGAGGGGTGGACACACGACACACAGCCCTGCACCTCTGTAACTTACTTGAATTCAGTATAGAATTAGTCTGGCAAAAAACAGGGGTTAAACTCCACTGGTGTAAGTTGTGTTCGTGTCTGTTATGTGCCCGCAGTTTATCCTAGCACAACTGTGCACTCAAGAAAAACAGCCTGCTACCTGCTCCTCCTTGTTGCTAGTGTAGAGGTGCATAATAGAAGCCTACCACATGCAGTTATCTTGCAGTAGCTGTTCCTCGTGTAGTTAGCATTAGTGTATACAATTGACTTGTATATACTGGTTTAAATGTGTTGTGTGTCCAGGCTGCAATGTTGTGTTTTTTCCTTCCCTCAGCTCTCGAAATGAAGGCATTACTCTAATTAGAACGAATGACTCCATGGGGCCCGTGGAGGGGCTCTTCTGCCTGCCAGAATGATCTTCTGTCCAAAATTTAGCAGTTAATCATGCAGTAACCATCTCAGGGGAAAATCATGGGGCACAGACAGAAGTGCAGCTCCCCACTGTAACTGAGAAAGCTCTGCAGGAAGTGTTCTGAGTTACAAGGATCCCCGAGACTAGGAGGGGGCAAAATACAGCCCGCGGGCCAGATTAGGCCCACCAAGCACTTTCATCCGGCCCACGGGTCCCACCAACAAATTGTGCCGCTCCCAGCCCTTCCACCCACAAGGGTGGGAGCAAGGTGCCCATGTGTACACCCCCCCAAACATAACCTATTGCACTTCACTCCCACCCGCGGCCTGGCCAGCAGCAGCTTCTGGGCAGGGCTGCTCCACTTCCCCTGCCTCCTGGTGACTCTGGGCAGCAGGTAGGGAAGTGGCAGGGATGGAGCTGCAGCTGGGCAGAAGCGCACAGCGTGGCTGGGGCTGGCAGCAGCACGGAGCCTACGCTTAGGTGGGCGATGGCAGCACAGAGCTTGGTTGGGCAGTGTGTGGGTGTAAGGCAGGGTGTGGAAGTGTGGGTGTGAGGGGGGGGGTGTGGGGAGACACCTACAGACCCCACACCCGTCTTATGGCGCACAACCCCAACAGGCAGTGGCAGCGGCAGCAGCAGCAGGCAAAGCACTCAGGAGGCTTGTGCCCGGCAGGGAGCGGCTCCAGCCAGCGCTGCACATTGCAGCAAGGGACACAACTTCCACCGGGCAGTCTGTATCACCGGTGCTCCCCACAGTCGCTACACATGGGAGGGAAGCCCCAAGCACTCCATCACTGTAACATGTGCTCCTCCATTAGTGCAACATGCTCCTCTGACAGCTGTGCTCTGAGTGTCTGATCCCACTAACTGCCAGTGGGAGTTGGGGTTGGGCAAGCGGTCAAGAAAAAGGTTGCAGTTGTTTCCCAGACCACAATACTGGCCTCAGGGGAGGATCCAACATAATTCCTAGAAGGATTCAGAAGAATTCAGGGTCAGAGTGTGCTTTTTTTTCTTTTCCGAATTGTATTTACATAATCTTCAGCAAGGAAGAGTTAACAGGTAGTCCTTTTGCTAATGAGTCCTAACTAGGAATGGCCCAGCCCTTAAAAGAAATTAAGCCAACATCCTTTCCTTGTGGTTGACCTAATCTTCTAAAGAGTAGCACTAAGTAGAGGGTGAGTATATGGCAGAGGTTCCCAGCCCCCTGGGCCATGGCCCAATACTAGGCTGCAAAGGGTTGGCTTCCAGACCGGAAGTCTGGAAGTGACCGGCATACCGTGGACCGGCAGCCAACCCTTTTTTATACTGAGTATAAAAAGGGTTGGCTGGCTCTCCGCAGTATGCTGGTCACTTCCAGTCTGAGAGTTGCTGGTCCACGATCTAAAATATTTAGGAATCCCTGCTATACGGGACATGGGAAATCCCAGATACTGCTATGCCACCCCCTCATGCTGCTGAAGGGAGTTGATGGCCCATTAATGACCCATTGTTCTTTACTTCACCAAATGTTAACATCCTGTGAAGTAGCAATGAGTGTTAATAGGAAATTCTGCTGTCTGCTAGGGCTCCCTTCCCATTTCACAGCTTCTGCTGCTCTGTCTCCAACCCATGCCTGGGACACTGGTTTTAATTTTCATCCTCTGGTCAGGACTAGCCTCTAAAATC
Organism: Alligator mississippiensis; assembly: GCF_030867095.1. NCBI lineage: Eukaryota > Metazoa > Chordata > Crocodylia > Alligatoridae > Alligator > Alligator mississippiensis. The sequence continues at coordinate 27,523,847 of NC_081833.1, forward strand.
TGGAACTGTCCCAACCAATCCAGGACATATGGTCACCCTAACGAAACACAAAGAGATAGGGCAAGAGCTGCTTAGCTGGGCAGCATTCCTATTGCAGCAGATCTGTAGTCAGATGGCACTTCATAGTCGTTCCACTCCTTGGGTATATATAACTTCAGAGTGACCATGAGGACAGATGGCAGGTTTCCATCTGCTACCTCTTGAACTTATGGAGACTCTGTTTTAGCAGCGGTGTAATGACTCTGACATATAGCCAAGCAGCTCTGAATGATATCTGAATGCACACCTGCATGCATGTACATGCACACACTGAGCAGTGTACCAGTATTTTAGTTTATGATTTATCATCACAAGTTCAGGGCCAGCTCCTCAAGCTGATAGCTGTGACTGACTGAGAGTTGTGTAACCAGCCTTCAGGGAAACAGCAACTGCAGAGGTAGGATCCTCATTCCCCAATCCCTGATAGGTGGCCATTCACCACCCTTAGTTATAATGGTAGCTTTAGTTGCCCCATCACAGACTAGCTCAGAAACTGATTGTTAGACAAACTGTGCATGTCTAAATGTACACATTTACTATGCAATAACCAAAATTACAGCGCAATATGGGCATGTGTCTACACATACACACCTGTATGGCACAGTAAATATGGCAACTTACGCCAGCTTGAGTGAATTTGATACCTGCAAATTTGATACCTGCTGGCCTATTCCCGCTTACTGTGCAGTAATTTACCATGCAGTAAACTTTAGCTTGTGTAAATGCACCTGTGTCCTGTACTCCATACCATGTGTCTTATTTTGCATAGTGACCATTGCTCTGTATCCATTTCCCAAGTGACACTGTATGAAACTCCAACCATTATAAGCCTATGAAACGAGCTGCATACTTCAATGGTAAATGCATATGTGAAAATCTGTGCTTCAGGGCCAGATCCAAAGCTCATTGAGACCAATGGAAAGATACAGGTTGGCTATTGTGGCCATGGGATTCACCCATAAACTGTTGGTTTCAGAGGAAGAACTGTTCCAGCACTGTAGGAGATGCATGTGGATATTTTTGTTGCCCCTTTGCCATTTATGTTTGTTCTTACGCTCTCAGCAATGTAAATGAGGAGAGCGACTGGCACTCTGTATGACCCTAGTCACACAGAAACTCTTGCTTCTGTTTTGTCCTGGGGAGTGTCACCACACTGATTAGTGCAGCTTAGTTTTTTGGTAAAACCATAAAATGCAATAACTACTTTTGGCTTCCTGAGAAGACCTAAAATAATGAACTGAAACCAGGGGGAGGAGCTGGGTCTGGATTATTTTGGGCTTGAATCCAGAGTTACTCTGAGTTCATGGCAAAGTCCTAAAGGTTTGGACTGTTTAGGGCAAAATGAGTTTCTCTACTGCACCACTGCTGCATGCTGAGATTCAAGACAGAGGGTTGTGACGGACAATGGGGGACGCTGAATTGTATTTGCTTGGTGAATGTGGTGGGGAACTTGGCTCTTCAGTTAGAATTGATGCCTGTAATTTGGGATTGGGGTGTCTCTTTATGAATTGTAATTGTCTATTTAAAAGTCCCTTCCCTTGCTTTTCACTGCTCTGCCCCCCCTTCCCCTGGTATCTGAGCGCCCCACTATCTTGAGAGCATTTCTCTTCACACCTTGTGACAAAGGACAGCTGTTCATTTTGCTGATGGGAAGCTGAGGCACAGGGGGCTGAGGAATGGAGTCACAAGGGTGGGGAGGGGGAGAAGGTTGGATCCATTTTGCAATACTGAGGTTCAGGTTGCTTTGCTAGGTTGTGAGTTTCACATCCCCTAGCGAGGTGCACAAATATTCTCTGTAGTACATGGGGTGAGTTAGACTCTTTGGGCTGGGATTTAAAAAAGCCAGAAGCCAGCATGCTGAACTTGGGAGCTGCTTCATCTAGCCTGTAGGAAATCCTAGAAGAGGTAAGACTTAAATTAAATTCTCAACAAATATTTGATGCCTAAATCCAGGCTCCAGGGAAGCACTGGTTCCCGCATGGGCTTCACAGTCAGTCTTTTCTTTCAAAACCTGAGACTGAGATACCAGCTGTCTCTCAACCCAGTGGTTAGAGCACACCTCCCGGTTGTGGGCTTCCTAGGTCAGATCCCGTCCCTGTCTGATTCGGATCTGAGTCCCGAACCTGCGTTACCCACCTCTCAGGGGAGGTCTAGTCACTAGGTCCTAGGTTATTCTGGGTCAAAACTCTCCTGATCTCTTGTTGAAGCTGTTCCTGTTAAATATTCTTTGGGCCAGTGAGAGAGATGCTCATAATGGGTAATGGAAAGGGTGCTTATCTGAAATTTGGGAGAGTCAGGTCCTAGTCTCTGCTGTAATCCACTGCAGGTAAGGGAACACCTCCTTTGTGCATCCATGTGGGGTTAGGCATGAGATAAACACTGAATAGCTTGGGGCTCTCAAGACCTATACCTTTATCCAGCAGCAGAAACAAGGGTGTAGAGGACTTTACTGAAGGAAACTCAAGCACTTCCAGGCTTAGATGGAGGGTCTTAATGATGTAGAACTTGGATTAAATCCTCCTTTCAGAATATAGCCTAATGATTTGTACATGTCCTTATGGGTAGAGGAGAGTCTGGAGAATAACAGGGATTTGAACTTCAGTGTCCCAGCTCCTGAGGTAGTGCCCTAAACACAGACAATCCCACCTCATAATGTAGCAAACCCGTGGCTATCTAAGGCCTCAGCCATGACTGCTTCCTGCATGCTGCAGGGGTAGGCTGAGACCTCCCTGCTCCAAAAACACAGGCCCCAGTCCCGGAAATAAAAGAGAATGCCCACAAGATGTTCGCTGTGTCGGATGTGAGATGCACAAAAGAGCTGCCCTAATGTCATCCATTGATGGCAGTTAGGACACATACAAAGTAGCCAACTCTACTGCTGTATAAAGCTATCCACAGGGCATAGATGAATTTAATTTGTACAGAGGCTGCCAAAGAATAAACAATATTAACAACTTTGCATTGCTCTGGGTCAGTTGAGAGCTGTAGACTCTCTCTCTGATCTTTCTCTAGCTCTCTTTTACAAATGTATCCCTAAGAAAATGTGATTTCCCAGCTTTGTAAAACCAGGGGAAAACAACCTGACTGGGCACGTTATTAGGAGAAAGGGATTTTGTGCTCCTCTGAGGCACGAGGGATGATCAAACAGGATCTTAGCTCATCCGCTTTCCATCTCATGCCTGGGAGGTTTGGCAAGAGGCTTAACAGGCTCTGGAGGAGGATTTCATCATACTCCTTGAATGTCTCATAATCGCCCTCTTGTTCACTGATACAATCCCATTCTAGAGGCCTGCATCGGGTGCTGTGTTGCTGTCAGATAGGTGGTTTGGGCTCAGCCAGCCCTTTCTGAACCTCTCCAAGGGTTGGACTGGAGTCTTTTAGAAAGCTATTATTTTATCTTGTTCAGTTTGTTTCCTCCTATAGGCTCCTGAGATTTCTTAGTACCATGGTGAAGAGATCTTTTATCTTCATTGTTCCCTAAGTAGGGATAATTTAAGCTATACCATCTCACTGATGTCCAACAGGTGCTGATGGCATGAAGTATCCGAAAACTGTCATTGTGTCCCTTTGGGGAATTTCCGGGCCTAGGGGCAGTCCCTGGCAGGCACAGAAGTGAAACAGTCAGGGCTATGTAGTAGTCATAGTAGGAGCACTGCTTGGGGAAAGCAGTGTTGCTGAAGCATCCTGCTCCTTGGCTATTTATAAGTTTTGGAGCAGTCTATATAGGGCCCTCAAGAAGCTGAGTAGAGGTTGTTCTCACAGTGCTGCAGCATCATGTGCTCCCAACACAGAGGCAGCGGATGGGCAATGTACAGCCAGCTCCTGTGCCAAAGTCAGGTCTGCTACTCAGGCAGCTTCAGTCCTGGGATCCCAGTCCTGACAAAGCAATAAAGGCTCAATGCTGCCAGTCTTTGGATTCAGAGACCTAAACAATGGAGGATAAAGGCAGATTCATGCCATCTGGGCCCTGGAATTCCAGGCTGCTCCAGGGACTTAAATGGCCCTTGCCACAATTTAGGAAGCCAGGGCTACTCTAAATTGTGGCATGCTCCCCAGGGCATGCCGAAAAGAATGACCAGAATGCCTGCTTCCTTCAACCTTTGTCCTTCCCCTGCCACTATGCCTGTCCTAAACAGTACCAGTAAAGGAGAAGATGCCCATCAGGGCCACAGTGACATTTGGGGGCTGAACCAGGGGACAGAAAACCTGCTTATATGAAGCATTGGCAATATTGGCCCCAATAAGCATTTGGAAAGCTATCATCAGATGTGAGCCAAAGATTCCTGTTGCCTAGAATGACCTTTGGCCTAAGTTTTTAATCCATTATCTTTGGGGGAGAAACTTATCCAGTGTTGCTGACCTGCAACATAGCAGGAGATGTATTTGCAGGCTCTACAATTACAGTTATGTGGGGAAGTAGAGTTGTAAAAGATGCATTAGGATGATACAGGTGGACTAATAAAGCTAATGCAGGGACCAAAAACTATTTCAACATATTTATTTTTTAAAAAGGCAAAGTATAAAAAAATAAATATTTTAAATATTATACAATATATTATCATTATTAATAATATTATTAAAAGACATTTCAAACATGTACCTAGTAGCATAAGATTACCTGATGCTTTACAGACACCAAGACACACAAACTACCCTGTTGCCGTGAAGCAAATAAATAGTTAGTCCAGCTCATAAAAATTAGCACTCACATCGCCACACAGTACAGGGCCTCCCTATATTCCCTGGAGGTAAGTGAACAGAACTATGGCTATTGCACAGATGGGGAAAGCTGCATGGATTTGCTTCTCATGTGCAGGAGTACAACCAAAAATTTGCACCAATAAACAACAAGGGAAACTGAATTCACAGAATTCAAGCAATTTGCCAAGCTCAGGTGCTCCTTGTTCCTTGGCTTGGGCTACCTCTGGGTACAAGTTTCACATGTCAGTATAAGAATACTTATAATGCATCCTCCAAAGTTCATTGGAATTAAGGTGGTAAAATTTAAGCTATTTGTGACCAACCTGAAGCACCCAGACATGATTCTCAGAGGTAAGGCAGTTTGTTGACTTTCTCTGCAGTTGCTGCTGTGTTGATTTATATAAAAATCAGGTTCTGGGTGCCTCAAGTTGAGCACAGGAAAGCAGAAGTCAGAATCTCACTGCCTTGGTTTCCCCATCTGTAAATGTGGTAAATGACAATATTAATATTGCCTACTTTAGGGAGAAAACGAGGATCAGTTCGATCACAGGCCCAGTCCCTTTGTAGCTACACAGGAATTTAACTGTGGTATGGTGGCAAAGTGGTTCAGACATTCACCTTTTTGACTCTTGATTTTAAACTAGTGCACAAGGGGAATCAAGGCCAACATTCATACAGCACTAGGCACCAGATTCTGATCCCGTCTCCCCTGCTAGACAGTGCAGCCCTTTTGTGGAGTAAGGAGCTGAGCAGGAAGGGCATCAGAGCCAGGCCCCATTAAATCCACATAGTGCAGTTATTACATTTCTTCCAGAATAGTCTAATAATTAATCAGTACAAAAAAGGAGCCCTTTAAAAGGGCATATTCATTACATTCACAGGGCTTGAGCCCTTTTTATCCCTGTGATGAGAAAAACGTTTTCCTAATACAGGGATGAGGTTGCAGTAGGTACTGCTACTGGAAAAGTCAAATTTCCTGAAAATATAAGCGGCCATTGCTTTTGTAGCCGAGTTCAAGACGAAGTTCAACCACTGGAGCGATGACATTGGTTGTGCTTTCACACTTAGCAGGGAAGACCACGAGCAGGTTGTCATCTTCTTCCCCAAAATATAAGTGAAGAATTGGCATAATCCATGATTCACTACCAAGGGGAATGATCCTCTACACCAACTGGATGCTTGGCACCTAAATTCTTACCCATTGCCCTTCAATTTTAGCATATTTCTCATCACTCCTATTTAACATTCTGAGCAAAATGTACAATAAACAGTCAAATTTCCAATGTCAGCAACTCAAAGATGTCAGTATAGAAAAGAAAGTGCTGTCCACTTGAGCCATTCAGTCTCCTGATGCACATGAGGAGATGGCAGGGAAAGGTAAATACATGGGAGTTTACAATATTGCTCGGAGAGCATGATGGCTCTTGTGCTTGTCCCTTTCCTCACTTCTCTTTGCAACAGTCCATAAATAACAAATTCACCAACTAGACCACTAATGTTACCTCCTGCATACACAGGACGTGATCATCTAATATTACCTCCTGCATACACAGGACAGGTGTGTTAGAAAGATACCCTCTCTACCTATCCGCCAGGTAGAGAAAGCATCTGTTACCACCACATCCAACTCAGTAACTTGACCAACTGGGCACCTCTGTCTAAAAGAGGTCAATCTCACACTGTTGTTTTTAAGGCCCTATCTCTGGCTGTCTTATACCCGTAAGTGACATGTGGAGCTAGAGTCCTCTGTGTTCCACAGAGGTTTCTCTAAGCAGGCCTGGTGCATTTACAATGCTTTGTTCCCTAACTAAGAATGAAGGCACCAAGTGTAGGTGGAGGCTGAAGAGGGACCAAGAATGAGCAGTGACATCCAACCCCCACCTTCCACAAAGGACCTCAACAAATCTCATTTCCACATGTGAGTCAGAGGAAAGAAGGTCCTGGAAAAGCTAGAGGTGGATAAGACCTGTCTGTCCTCTTTCTTAGTGTAGCCCCATTTTACCTAGTTAACCACTCCAACAAAAATTAATTACTATGGCATCTTCACTCTAAGGCTCTTGGGCACTAAGACATTTCATAAAAAAACAGTTAGAAATGCAATACAATCATCATGGAAATAAATCATCCTCGGTAACATTCAAATATTAAAAAGGCACTGGGAGGAAGGTAATAAATATAAGGCCAATAGGGATCATTGAAAATAAATTGTCTTTCGATAAAGTCTCTGGGGGTGCTTTGGGCAAGCGCAGACAGTTGGATGGAAGTGGCAGACACAGGGGAAGAAGTTTCTGATTGTGAAGCCATTGTGTACTGACAGACCCCATCTCACGACAGATCTCTTAGCGGGTATTTTAAGGCATCTTTTCTTAAGAATGTAGTTTTGAACAATCTGGCCAGGCTCCGCAAACCAACAGTGAGTGACATAAAAGAGATCATCACAAGCTCTGACATCTGTAGTTGGTTGCTGTGTTCCCCCTATTAACTGTCTGCCATCCATACCAATGCCATTTATGAGTCACTACCTGCAGATCTCCCATCACGCTGGTTGCTTTTCCCCACTCCACTGAGTTGGCATGGAGGGCATGAGGAGTGCAACAGAAGATGCTAGCAGCCAGTCTGGCTGGCAGCTCATACATCATTAATGTGAGGTAGCAAAACCTGGGCTGCCTTGGAGATGACCTGCACATACTTTGCCAGCACCTGGCACCCCTGCTGCTTCTTTTTGAAGAGGTTCTTACCCTTGGTGCTCTCACCATAGATCACATCTACCTGAGATACATTGTACCTAGTGCACAGCAGGCAACTCAGGTTGACCATCAGGCCCCGAGTGGTCTTGGTGGTGTTATTGAGCCGCTCCAGCAACTCAGTGACCTTGGGGTTGAGCTCCTCCTGGTCCCTAGTGATGTTGCCCAGGGAGGCATTCAGGAAAGCAAAGATCTTGTACAGGGCTACCACTATCTCCTTCTTCTCACTTGTCTGGTTCACGTGGAAGGCGGGGAAGAAGATAGTATCAGGGTTGCAGAGTTTATCAGTGTGGTTCCTGAATGTATCACCTTGCCATTTCACCTGGGAAAAGGGGGAAAGGAAACGATTACTGGGGATCTAAGACACATCACCTTCCTTCACTCACACCCCTTGTCACTCTCTCTCTTTCTCCCCCTTACACACACACACACACACACACACACCTTTCTCACTTAATAATACACATTTTTGCCAAACATTTTTATCACCTCCTCATATTTGTTGATTTTTGTTAAAAATACAGCTCCTGGAATCATATGAAAATCTTAGCTTTTGTTAAGAAAGGACGTTTCTAGCCTTCTTCCTTGTGGAAAAAGACTTGACGTTGAAGGTGCCCTAAAGGCTAAAAAACCTTAATAGAAAGAACCTAAACTAATTCAGTATTATGATTATTAAACCAATCTCATTTTTTTCCTCCTTGCAGTTGTTCGCACCCTACCTATCCTGGCTGTGGCCTTAGTAGTGCTAGTCTGGGACTCTCAGGGTGCATCTCCATGTGAAATTTATGCAAAGCAATAAACTCCGGAGCAGCTTGAGTTGGAGTAAAGTGCTCCTGGGCACAGTATATGTGCACCTGCAACAGTAACAATTTGAGCCAGGGCAGAGCAGGCCCCTGGCTGGCTGGGCTGACTGGGCACAATTTATGTTCCCAGTCATTCTCCACATGCATTTCAGTGCAGTATATTACTCTGCCGTAAGATAGTACTATCTCTGACACTACAATCTTATGGCTGAGTTAGTTTACTGTGCCCTAATACTGGTGCACATGTAGATGGTGACACTTTACTGCAGAACTAATTAGTCTACTCTGCAGTAAAAGGCACATATGGATGCATACTCACTGTCATACCTGAAGACCTGGTGCTCTACTGCATTTATCCTTATCAACCACTGTAATAGCAATGCTATTACCCATACTAGAAGAGGTGAGGTACTGATAGTCTAAGGCCTAGATACCTGGGGTTTTAGGTGCTTAAATCAATCTGATCTCAGCAGCTTTTAGGAGATTGCTTTCAGGGGAGATAGACACCTACCTACCTTTGAAGGTCTGAGCCTAGATGACTTTCCTAATGTCACAAAGGGCACGTCTACACATGCATTAAGTTTAGTACTTATAATGACAGGTACTAACTTAATGCACCATAATTGGTGCTACTGGGCAGTAGCACTGGCACATGTTTTTTTTACATGATGCTAATGCACAGTAGACTAATTTTACTGCACATTAGCTTGACTTTTGTCTTGTGTAGACACGCCCAAAGGAAATCTCTAGTGAAGCAGGGAGTAGATCCAGGTCTTCTAAGCCCAATGATAGCACCCTAAGTCACTGGATCATTCTCCCTGCCCCATTCCTTGCCCACACCAGGGGAAGACCTACCAATGTACTTAGTCCTGCTTTGCGGATCTTTTTGCTCAGGGAGAGCAGTTCTGCTGAGAATTGGTGGGGGAAAGAAATGTAGGCAGCAAAGCCAGATGAAGACCTACCAAAGCCTTTTTCCAATGAAAAGCTGGTAGATAAACACAGCACTACCCTCCTACAAGGCCCAGGTGCTTTCCTTCCCAGCAGGCCAATACAACGGCTGCCAATCCTGATCCAGGGTGCTAGGTTTGGGATGGAGGAACCCAGGGCATGGTTCTACTCCCGTCGGGGCATTGGCCACATCCAAGGCTGCTTTATCTCTGAGATGCAGAATTGACTGTACTCTGCAGTTACGCACAGGGCAAGCAAGCATCTGCCAGTGTCAGTTAAACATTCCCATTGTGGTTCTAGCAAACAGTCTATGTAATGTGAAGTGAGGTGTAATGTGCTATGGAACATGCAGCTGATAGGGGCAAGTAGGATGGATGAGCGGGTAAGAAGCTCATACAGGTTTTAATCAAGGAACCAAAGTTGCAAAGAACCTTTGGGAACTTACATAGATGTTAAAGAGTTCCTGGGCTGTCCCGTTGAGCAGTATCACTTGCTTCCGGATCTGCTCAAAGACCTTGTTGCTGCATGTGTATTTCTTCTCACACAGGGGGCTGGGGGAGTCCACTGGCAGTGCTTTGCCAGCCACCAGTCTGCAGTGCATCACCAACAGCAAGGAGGCAACACCTGCATGCAAAAGATAGAGGGAGGAGTGAGAGATTATGCCAAAAGGAATGGGTTCTCAGAGTCACTGGCTTTGGAGCTCACATCCCCGAGTCAGAAGAGAGCTTGGAGATCTCTGACTGGAAAGCTCTCAGCACCATACAGCCTGACATTGCTAGCTCCTATGTGGCATGGCAGTGCTGGGGTAGAGCAAAAAGGGAAAGAACCCACTGGTTCATACACAGATCCACCAGGAGACACGGGCTGGTTAGGAACATATGCTATTCCTTGTTAGAGCAGGAGCATATCTTGCCTGCCCTGTGCTGTCTTGCACATGCCAAGCATTCATTTGCAATCCTGAGCCCACAGTTTCAGTGTTCCCAGAAATAGGAGCTGGACTTTGCCTGTAGCCTGTATTTACAGAACCAAATTCTCTTCTTACTTCTCCCAGGATCACAAGGAAGAAATTGCCCCTGCTTCCCAATTTCTGTCATCCACCTCTTCCATTCAGACCTCCTCACCTGCCCTGGCTCAGCCCTGACCTGCGCTGTCACAGGAATTCCCCTGTTCATTATTCCTTCCTGTGCAGCACTGAGCCAACCAGTTTTGTTCCCAGATTTCACAACCCCTTCCTAACGCCCTGTCAGGTATGATCAAACATGCAGAGTAATTTCCTGACCGTTATCCTATGGTGCCCAGGCTCATGTTGCTGTAATTAATCAAGGACTAGGGTTTTGATAGTGGGTGACTTAGGTGTCAAGAGCACTCAGCACTTAGCAGGCAGGGTCCCCATTCCTGGTTTTGCCACTGGCATGCTGGCTGACCACAGGCAAGTCAGATCACTTCCCTTTGTCTCAGTTTCCCCATCTATCAAATAGGTACAATATACTGACTTTGTCTGCACAATGTTTTTAGAGTGCCTGATGAAAAGCACCAGGGGAGAATATTAGTATCAAAGCCACAGTCCCTGTAAATCAGTGACTGCTTCTGCTGTTTGAAATGTTGTAAGACGAAACACAAAACTGCAGCAGAATACATGGTACTGCTGCAACCGGGGGGGGGGGGGGAGAATTAAGTCTGAATGACATCTCCAGCCTCCACAATTCTGGACAATCATCAAGGAATCACAGGAAAAGCTGCTCTCTTTTACCACTGAACACAGGGCTTGATTAGAATAAGGAGGTTGATATTATCCCCAGAGTTCCTCCTGTGAAGCCTAAACAGGTAGGCTGCAATCAGCTATATGCTGCTGTCTTGTCCCTACCTGGCCACTGTTTCACATTCTCCTCCTATGATACAGTCCCACAAGCCCCACAAGATCCAAGGATCCTGCCTCCCTGTCCCAGGTTATGCCTCTCGCATAAGAGGTAGTAGCCTGGATAAAGGGGGCAGGTGAATCTAATGCAGCCAACAAAGCATCACTCCCAACTGCTTTCTGAGGAGCATTAGTGATGCAGTGCTTTGGGCACTGGACTGTAAGCCAGAACACAGGGGAGGGTGACTTCAGTGGGGTTACACCCGAGGTTATACTCCTGGTTTCTGCTTTGACTCTGCTACTGACTGTCTACTGAGACTAAAAGCTGCTTGGGACAGGGACCAAATAGCACATGGAGCCTGATCTCAGCTGAGGCCTCTTGATACTACTCTAATACAACAAGTTAATAAGAAGAACTGAACCTAGCATTAGAGGACACTAACTAAGGTTCTGAATTAACCACTGTATCTGTGCTGAAACTAAAACTGTCTCCCCATTCTGCTCATCTGCTATACAGCACCAGCTGCCTAGAGGGGCAAAACTAAATTCAGCAATCAGTCACAAGAATGCACCCACATCTCTGAGGCTCAGTTCCCAGATGATCAAGATGCCACTGAGAGATCAGAGAGTAATATGCAGGATAACAGTGTTGCCAACCTAGTGATTTCTTTGCTATTACTTAGGGACTTCTGGAGGATCTTTGTGATGAAATGTCCATATGAAGGCTCTTCTATCAGTTTATTGTGGGGAATACTTGGTAAATTGTGTAGTGACATTTTTGCTGACTTGCAAAGTGCTCCTTAGTGACATCTAGTGATTTTGTGGTGAATTTGTACCTTCAGGAGCTGCTAGCACTACAGGAGTTAGATCAAACAGATTTAGGAGCAATCAGCTGTATTTCTCTCCCTTCTCTCTTTCTGCTCTTGGATGCTGTTCCTTATTAACTGCTGACCCAGAGGTTAATACAGGAATATTAACTTCTATTGGCAAAAGCACTGAAATAGCAATAGCAATAGCTGGCACTAATATAGTGCTTTTCACCTAAGGAACGCAAAACATTTTACAAAGGTGGATAAAGCCTTACTGTCCCCATTTTACAGATGGGAAAACTGAATCACACAGTGAGCCAACTGAGGTCACACAGCAAAGTCAGTGGCAGAGGTGAGAAAAGTTCAGGTAGGAGATCTCAAATGTACATAAAAGCACCTAGGTAGGCAGAACCCAGGTTCTGACTCCCCCTGCCCTTCTTCCACCCTGGTCAACTGTTCCAAATTACACGGCATGGGAGAAAATTTGGTTCTATATAGCAGGTCATTCAGTTCTATAAGCCACAGAGGATTTTAACGGTCTGATCCTGAAGACATAGAGCCCCTTCCTGTAGAAGAATCTCATATTTTTGCTGGATCAGGACCACAGGCAAACAGCCCCACCAGCCAGGTGCCAATGCAGTTGCTGAAAAACTACATTGGAATCTGACAGACTCTGAAGTTGTCCACACTTGTAAGAAACTATGAATTGCTGCAGGTCACAGGTAATACAATAATTACTTTATTTACCCTGACTGCAGCAGCATCCGTGCCCAAATTTGTATACCGCAATTGAAAGGACTTACTTTGTATGTTGCAATCATCAAAATAGCAATGCTCATATTTCTTTTCAGTGAAAAGGTGTTTTCAGTGGAAGCAAGGAGGAACTTGGATAGCAAAAGACAGAACCTGAATGGCCCAAACTTTTTCCTAACACTACTAACCTAATGTCAATGAAGTAACAGTAGGATGGAGCTTGAATTAATGTGGGCAAGTATTATGCAAATTTTCTGTATGCATTTTTCATCTCTGGGCCTCTTAGAGAGGCCAGAAACAATGTAAATACCCAGGCTACTGGAGGTTTGCAATGTTCAACAGGGGACTACTACTACTGTGTGATCCAATTTCGGTTTTCTTGGCTAAAATATTCCTAATCCCTTGTTCATATATAGCATTTAGGTTGAGGGGTGATTTGAAAAGCAAGTCAGTTTTGTTATACCCATTTTACAGATTGATAGACTGGGATACAGAAAGGGAAAGTAACTTAATCCAAGTCACCTGCTAGGCCAGTGGCAGGGCCAGGAATAAAACCATGTTCTCCTCAATTCTGGTCCAACATGCTTGGTATTCACTGGGCCATACTATCTCTGATAAACCACTGCTTTGCTCAAAACCAGCTGCTTTTCACCCAATGCCATAGATTTGTACTGTGCAATATATATTCTGCAATTCACAGAAATATTAATTTGTATCTGAGTCAAACAACAACATTCTGGCATCAGTTATTCAAGTTTTGATATGATCAAACCTAAACATATTTTGCAACTGGCAAAGTCCTCATCTTAGATTTTTTCCTACATCTAATTAAATAAGAGTTATCAAGGGGTTTAGCAGCAGTGAGAGACAGAGGCACAAAGGAATTCAAAAACTCTCTGGAAATACTTAGAGATATATAAATTACCAGATGTTGGCTGAAATATGCCAAACAGGCATTCCTGCATTTTATTGCCAAATCTCAGAGATGCTAATACTAGGAAGAAAGTTTTATTGAGGGTTTCTCTTTACACCAAACTGCAGAGCCTCAGACAACATTTGTGATTGTTTCAACATTATACAAAGTTACAAAGAAAAAAAAAAGAAGAGATCAAATAAATTCGACAAAGAAGTGTTTACCTGTTGGAATGAACTTCATTGTGAGCTGGATCCCAGGAGCAACTTAATAAGAGTTTTGTGTTGACAGGAGTTTTCAGAAATTCATGTTCATATGGGGAATTTCACTGGTTTATATACCGGTTCACTATGTTGTAAGAAAGGAAAGAGGGGTGGGGGAAAGAACTGTCATTAAAGATTCAGGAAGTGGAGACACTGGAAACATTGAATGGGCTTTATTTCTAAGAAGCTGCTGATTTATTTTTTTTCTTTTTGATAAAGTTGAGGTCATGGTGTATGGGGCTGTGGGTTGATAAAAAAAACCCACAGATTTGAAGATTGATTCCTTGTTCCTTAGCTTCTTTGGGCAGTGGAGGAAGAGTCTGCCTACATCCATAAATAATACCTCGACTCACCAAATTCCAAACCAAGCCACTGCTGCTGACTCATCTGCCCTTAGAAACTTTCATCTCCTGCCCTCCCGCCCACCCCCTTGCCACCCCCAGGCAGAGATTCCCTCAAGTATAGACACTTTTCATTATTTCTGGTTATGGGTAACACAGAGGTGAGGCATCAGCATTGGATCTGGACAATATGCAAATGTTAGAAATGACACAGAAGGAAAACAAATTTCAGTCTGGCCAGGAAAGTGTGTAAGTGGGAGGGGAGGTTCCAAGAAGAAAGTCACTTGCATTTGAGACTGCTTGCAACAGCTTAAATACGATAGCAGTCTCCTTCTCTTAAAGGAGATGAAGTGCTTATGTGTGCATCTGGACTCAGAAGGCATGAGTTTGGCTCATGTCATTAGGCTCACATGTCATTAAGAAGCTTCATGTGTTACAATACGGCTTAGAATGGTGTCTTCTAGCAGCAGGGATTTGAACTTTTCGTGGTATCTCCATGTACTCTGTTTTCCCGGGTTCTATGCCAGCTCCCTGCAGCAGCTACCTCATTAAAAAGAAAAGCATCTCGTTTTTGGGGTATTTTTAACAAAAAGAAGATGCCCTTTCAACCAAAAAATAAAAATCATTTAGTCAAAAATCCAATTTTCTGTTGAAAATGTTTCTACGAAGAAAGTTCAGACCATTTTTTGATGCTGCTGACATCCATCTAAAGCAGTTTTCTCTTTAGTTCAAATGATAGTTGCTTATCCTTCTAACTTCGTATGTCATGAGGTCAAATCTTGCTGTTGGCCCAGGTGGAACTGGCTTTATTAGCATTGCAAGAATCACCTGAGCCGTCCTTCCCAGGACCCTGCTATTCCAGCACAGTCCGTCTTAGCATTAAGCTGTTTGCTCAACCCATTTGAGAAGATGCGTGATTTATTTTTCAGCAGCAAATCAAATGTTACTGAAAATGTCTCTTCTCCATGCTTCCTCCCCAAATGCCCCTTACCCTCTTCTCTGCTACAGCTCCCTGCATGGACACCATCTGAACACTCAGGTCAGATTCTCCACTGGTGGAAATCAGCATTGCTCCAGTGACTTCAGCAGTACCGCTGCCCTTGAGCACAGTTGTGCTGCCAGATGTGGATATAAACAGGTTAAAGTAATTTTTAAAGCCATACTCCAACCCTTAAGCTGGTTTAACTAGTGTATGCCCTGTTTACACTGGCAAACTGAATTTGTTCAGGATCTGGATGGGAGACTTCTGCAGAACTTGCATTTCAGTAAAGGGTACCCAGCCTTCTTAGTCAGTACTGAACAAATGCCATCACCAGGATGCTAGGGAGCACTGTACTTCAGGAAGCAACAAAGGTGTCTGAATCAAAAAAGGGGGTGAGGACTTCTTCTGAGTCCCATTGTCCATCAGCGGGTGCTGATAAGGCTATGGTGGCTCATAATGAAGGTGGTAAAGTACATGACTGAGTAGTAGGTGCTGTTCTCTGTCAGTAATGAGTGAAGGGTGCATGTTCCCTACTGAGTCACACAACTGAACTAATGCACCTGTATGGAAGTGCAGTGACAGAAGCACTGCTTCTTCAGTGGGTTGTAAAACTCAAGTCCTGACTGCCCACAATCAGTAAAGATCCCACAGAGCTGCCAGATAAGGCAGGGGGCTGTTCTAGTTTATATGCTTTGCCCCGGGACACTCTATCAGTGTTAATTCCACAGTTCTTCATTACGTCCTGTCCTAAACTGTTACATACTTGAATTGTGCACAGGGCCCAGTCTGTATTTACACTGCCTTTTGAAATGCTCCAGGGAACTACATTTTCAGGTCTGAAATAACCCAAGGACTGACCAGTTTTCTGGGAGAAATCATATAGGAAGATGAGGCCTTGAGTTATCCGGGCCCATAAGGCATTCCCAGAAGCAATGGGAAATGCTAAGACATTTGGCTTTACCCCCAGCAGAACTGGTTTTGGTTTTACTTCCCAGGACCTGGTGAATTGTTCTACTGTGCAGCATTGCTGCATGCTGCCAATCAGCAGCCACATCCCATCCCAGAATTGGCTGTGTTTCAGGGCTGAATGAATTGCATCCTGATTACCTGCGGTATATAACTCTGAAACACATTGCTGCGTAGGCAACTTGCTAGTGCCCTGAGGGCTCACTTCATTTTCGTAAAATATTACAGTTTTAACA
Organism: Alligator mississippiensis; assembly: GCF_030867095.1. Classification (NCBI taxonomy): domain Eukaryota; kingdom Metazoa; phylum Chordata; order Crocodylia; family Alligatoridae; genus Alligator; species Alligator mississippiensis. The sequence goes on from NC_081833.1 coordinate 27,540,200, forward strand.
TAAAGGCCTGAGGGCTCACAGAATTTATATGCAATGTTATAATGTTATAATCTCACTGGGGGTATCTACACATGTGCTTTACTGTTGAGTTGACTAATTGGCTCCGCAGTAAAGCATCACTGTCTGTGTAGCGCTATGATTAGATTGGAGTAAGCTAATTCACTCTGATGTAGGTTAGTACTTCATGACATAAGTAATATTCTACAGAGGAATTATTTACTCTGCTCCAACACACATGTAGACAGTAACTGGGGCTGGCTGGGGCACAAGGCTGCTACAGTGTGAGGGCTGCCTGCCAGCTAGCTCCACATTGTAGCATCCTCGTGCCCCAGCCAGCCCCTCTGCAGCACGTTGAGCCAGAGTGGAACAGTCCGGGCTGGTAGGCTGACCCCCAGGTCCTCTGCCAGCGAAAGCTGTGCCGCCTTGGCTCAACATGCTGCAATCCTGGGCACACGGCTGGATTAACCCTCTAGTGGGCCCTAGGCAAACAAACTTATGGGCCCCAGGCTGGTTGAGATCTCCCCCCCCCCCCCCCCCCCCCCCGGTGCTGCTGCCTGTGGGGAGTGGGGTTTGGAGCTGCCGCTAGGCTGTGACCACCATGGTGGCGAGGCCAGCAGAGAGAAGAGGAAGGGAAGTGAGGCAGACAGGGCCATTTGTGCCACGGAGGGAAGGACTGGGACCCCCCACAGCTCAGGGCCCTAGTCATGTGCCTAGTTTGCTTATGTGTTAATCTGGCCCTGCCTGGGCACACATGTAAATGCTGCATCTGGGAGTAATCAACTCTAGTGTGAACTGTGCCAGAATTTATTCAGGCTCACTAATTGTACATGTAGATGCACCCTCCATGTCTCAGTTCTTCCATGGTAAAACAGGGATAACAATTTTAGCCTGTCTAACTAGATTGGCAAGGGACTGTCTCTTGCTATGCCTTTACACAGGGTTAGGTCCAATGAATCCCCATTCTCAGTCAGAGTCTCAAACCGTAAAACCAACATAAATTATAGCAGAGCAAAATGAACCATTGCTATTGATGGGGCAGGATAAAGGCACAAACAGTGCTTTATACAACACATTAAAAGGTAAACTTTGCTCTGACAGATGCAGTTGAAGGTAAATCACTGGGAAGGCCAGCATTCTGACTGATACCAAATACTCAGCTTTATGAGTCCAGCTTTATTTCAAAAGTAACTACAACCCTTATAGGTTATTAGCTGGAGTCTGCAGAGGGGCTGTGACATTTACAAAGCTAAGGATTTTTAAAAAAGAATTCAGGAAGAGCAGCTCACTTCCATAATTCAGAGTATCAGTCAAGCACAGAACTCAAATCAGAGCAAGGACAATTACATTTCTAAATTGATAAATAGAAACACCTTATGGCATATTTAGAAGCAGCAAAGCAAGACGTGCTTAGATATATGCACAAATAAAAAGGCATCTGTGTAATTACAACAGATAGGCTATGCATGGCTAGATTGTGGCAAGGTGAAATCATCCCCGCTGCAAGCTGGAGGAAGGCCCACAGAAATTAAAGGCTAAACCCTATTTCACTTTTCTGTATCTCAATTGAAGTTATATACCCATGTAACTGCAACTTTTAGGGTTTCAATTTTCAGTGTAGCTTGGCTTAATCACACCCCTCCATGCCTGGAAGGCTGCACACTAGCCATGTAGGTACCCAGACAGGCTAGAATTTCCTAGTCATGTCAATAATGTTGGGTAAATCCAAGGTTTTAGTTGGATAGTGGAGGATGAGAGAACTCCCACATTTTAATCTTGTAGTCTAGAGCACAGAACATTTGTCCAAAGAATGTGGAACCCAGATTTAGGTCCCTCCCACCCAGGAGGGGTTTGAAGCTGTTTCCCAGTGAACTAAAGTAGATGTGACCCCAGGAAAGATAGCCCTGGGTTCTGGTCCCAGCTTCTGTCCCCAAAGGAAAGGAATTATCCTACTGCTATTTGTCCATTCTGTCTAGAGTGACCATATACCCTTGAATGGCTGGGACAGTCCCAGATTTCAGAGAAAAGGGACTGGAGAAAATTGAAGCAAGTCACAGATTGGTGGGAACCTGCCCACATGTGTGGCTCCTGACTTGGCGGGGAGGGGGCATTGCACCAATCTGGGACTTTTGCTTCAATTTTCTCCAGGGACCCCAGCCAATGGGCTGCTCGCTGGTCCGGACCCCACTGGGCTGCAAGCAGAGTTGCTTGTGCAATAGATAAAGCGCCCTGACACCATTTTAAATTGTGGGGATGCTGATACATGAGATGCTGGAGGCTGCTGGAGCGCAGTAATTATCACACTCCAGCAGATTTGATTAATCAAGTCTGCTCTGACATGCTGTAATTCAAACATGTCAGAGCAGCCTCACTGCTCGTGCATAGGTGCCCATACATATCCACTCCCTCTCTGCTAAACTATTAGGCTAAATAAAGTCTTGTGGCCATGAGTTCAACACCCAAATTATGCACTGTGTGCAAAAGTCTTTCCAAACCTGGTGAATCCTTTGTCTGTTCTAGTGTGGGAAGGGCTATGTTCTACTGAACAGATGAACCAATAGTTCTGTTCCAGCATGGCCAGTTCTGGGTAGGGTGACCAAAGGTTCAGGATTGGTCCTGGCTTTCAGAGGCTGTCTCAGCACCCCAGCTGTTCTGCCCACACACGTAGAGGGATTTGCACAAAGCCAGAACTTTTGCTTTGATTTTCTTCAGTGAGCCCAGTCAATGGGCTGTTCCCTGGTCTGGACCCTGCTGGGCTGCAAGAAGAGTCACTTGCACAGGAGAGTGTGTGTGCACGTGTGCTGCACTGTTGCGTGTGCGCACGTGTGCACACCATGCTGTCCTACCCAGCCCTGCTCTGAGCTGCGCTGTCCCACTTGGCCCCACTCCTGGGAGCCACAGAGTTGGGGCTGTGTGTGTGTGTGTGTGTGTGTGCGCGTGCGCGCGTGCGTGCGTGTGCGCGCTGGCGCCCCCAATTCCCCCCATCCTGGATTTCCCTTAAATTATTATTGTCACCCTAGTTCTGGGAGAAAGCAGATGCTATGCACAGTAGCATACCCACAAGAATATTACCTTGTCTCCCGGCATGTCTGATGCATGACAGCATAGGAATATTAGAATATGGAAAGAAATAGAGAGCAAGAGAGAGGTCATGCAGGCATGTATGAGAATATACAAATGCTTAAAACAGCATGTCTAGAGGATGACGTACCACAATCGCATAGCAAAGATTTTAGCAAACATTCTGCGGCCTGTGAACCTCCTCTAATGTGTTATGGAGTCATTCACCTCCCCAGAGATGGCTATTACAGGGAGCACAAGAATGTCATTGATATTCAGGTAACTTACTTCATGTCCTTCTAACTGCAAATTAAGCACAGCCATTTGTTCTGAAACTGATTCAGAGCTGAATGCCTTTGAAGCCAAATGTTAAAGCATGATAGGCTGGCCTAGGAGACCAAAGCAAGGGGTCTGTGAGATACTCACAGTGGTCGTGGTTAGTGCTGACCAATTAGGGCAGAACCTTTAAAGGAATGCAATTGTTTTACTTTATATCCTGTCCCCTGACACATTGTTTCATTACTCACTGACGTTAAGGGAGAATGCAAAGGGGAATTTTGAATTGGTCAATTTGGGCATCTTTATGACAGAAAAAGAAAACCTGTATGTAGGACTGGATTAACTCTTTAGTGAGCTCTAGGCAAACAAACTTTTTTTTGTCCCCTACTTTTTTTCACTCAATAATTATAATATGTAAAATTATAATAATAACTATAAATATGTATAATAATTATAATATGTAAAATAAATGTAACTGGGCCCCTTCTTCACTTAGGACCCCAGGCATGTGCTGAGTTTGCCTGTGCTGCCTGTATGATTTAAATATTACTATTATTTACATTGTGAGAGCACCTGTAGTGCCCAGACAGGGCCCAGAACCTCTCTGTGCTAGGGGCTGCTTGCACTCAGGGTAGAGGGCAGGAATTTAAAAAGTATATTTTATCCTTTGCTCACCACTCCCACTTTTTTTCCCTTAAGTCTTTTCTGCCCTAGACAACCTGTGGAAGACTGGAGAGCCAGTGGGATTCTTTCCTTTGCAAATAGCAAAGGGATAACGCTTATTCACTGATAAAGGAGAGAAATTTTATTTGGGCTGTTTGCTGTCAATTAAACCTGAATGCTCAAAAAGGAAAACGATTGTTAAGAACTCAGCTTGACCTTCCTTCCGTTAAAACTGAGACAGCTGCCAAAAACCAACAGTGAGTCATACAAGAAGCTCTCCAACAAATAACAAGAGAAAGCAAAATCTAACATTCTTGCGAGTTCTAAAGAAAATCAATCAGGGAAAATATGTCCACCTCTTGCATAAGCAATTCTTTCTCCATTACAGGAAAGTGATTCTAAAAGTGCCCGCTTCAGACCCCAGTGCCAGATCCTGGTACCTCTGCAGGGCATTGGCAGAGCTGGGATTGACACACAGGGCTTGAGACTCTCAGTTGAGTGGTCTCATCACTAACCTCTGCTACCTCCTAAGGATTTGAATTTGTAGTTACATTTTCCACTGGCACTTTCAATGCTCAAATATCCAAAATAAAGCAAGATCTAGACTTACTGTGAAATTTCAGATCTTGATGGGGAAAATCTCATGAGAAGACTGGAGCTTACTTTTCTTTAGCCCTGAAAATAAATAATTGAGAGTGCAGGTACAAATAGGAAAGCATTCACATTGTTCATATTCCTTCTGACCACTTATGCATGACTCTTTCCTTTGCATGAAGCAAATCCATCATATTCAGGGCTGTCTTCTAGAATCTAAAATTGATTTAATTTATTTAAATTAGCTGTAAATGAGACAGTGCAAGGTGACTATACCAATTAGTGCCAACAACAGCTTCCACAGTGGAGCAGATTTCCAAAGATAAATATGCCCAATAATTGAGTGCATCTTGGCATTGCAAAGCCCCTTCCTTTGCAACTGGAAAATGGTTTTTGCAGCTCATATAGCTGCTTTTTCTGAGGCTCCATTAGACATGGTTACATGACTGGTTTGGGTTGGTTGTAGGAGCACACCCAAGAGGCTCCTACTATTCACTGAGGGACATATGCAAGATACAGAATACAGAGAGGTCATTCTCCATTTGAGTTACAATCTTCAGTTCCAAGAGCTGGGATTCAGCATGGCCTTGTGGATAATACATTAGACTTAGTATTATATTAAAAGATCAGATTCTGTTGATGTGCAACCTTGGGAAAGTTGTTCTCTGGCCAGAAGCCCCTATGCCCATGATATATTTGCATTCCACTGGTATTTGGTGACCCACGTGAAAACATGACATTAAGGTAGTTGCTGTAAACATACAAAGTATGAAACAATGGGCTGGATCCTATTTCACATTTATGGGTGCTTATACACATGCTGGGGGGAGGGGGGGCATGTTTTAATTAGAGCAGTTTCCAGAAAGCTGCTCTAATTAAAATGCCGTAGTATCATGTGTGTTAAGCTCCCACAAATTTAAAAATGGCCGTGCGATGCTTTAACTAAAGCTCATCCAACGAACTTTAGTTAAAGCACCCCAGTGGTTATTTTTAAACCTACTAGGGTTCATGCGCATGATGCTGCAGCAATGCTACAGTGTTCTAATTAGAACGCATCAGAGCATGTGTAAAGGCACCCCAAGTGCCTACAGTGGTGCTTACATAGTTATGTCAGTACCATTCAGGGAACATGGACTCTATTTGCACTTGCGTGGCTACACTCACCCCATGGTTACCTCTGAGCATGCTGTGTTGTAAATTCCCAAAATCTTAGTCACAGAAAAACCAGAACTAGTGATTGTGTGATGTTGGAGAAGGTTCCTCCTGCCTCTTGGACCAAGAGCCTAATGGTTAGGGCACTGGATATCCCAAGTTTTCAGCCCTCCTCACCAGTGGTGTAATTAGGGTGCGGCGACCAAAGCAGTCTCTCCTGGTGCTGACTTGATTCGGGGGGGAGGGGGGTGGCAAGGAGGGGAAGGAGTAGCTGCTGCTCCAGCTGCATAATCAAGTCAGTGGTGTGACAAAATCAGAAGCTGCTTCTGTGTGTGGGAGCCCAGTTGTATTGTTTTACCTCTGCTCCTCACTCGAAGTCTGAACCTGTATCCCCCACTGCCCATCAAAGTGCTCTGGCAATGGCTAGGCATTGCCCAGGGCAGTCTACAGGTTTCCTCTTGAGGCTGACCTACTTGACAGCCAGAAGAGGAAGATATTTTAGATCAAGAAAAGGGGCTGCACACCTCAGTGAGATAGACACTGCCTGTGAAGGGGAGTGGGGCCTGGGTTCCTGCCTCTGCCCTAATAACTCTTCCACATGAATTATTTAATATTCACTGCATAAAACAGATGAAGAGCAGGGGGATATTTGCTGCCACAATGTGGGGTACAGGCCAGGACCTCATCACTTCCAGGGCATTACTATATCTACTTCACTGAGCCACATAGTCCCTCTGGCTTGTTCCCCTCCTCCTGGCCACACATACTTTTTCCTTCTTGGCTGCCCAGTAGCTCAACCTCCTGAATGGATCTGAGAGTACTCCGGGCAATGCCCATGGCTTAGGAACTAGAACACTTGGCTGAAAAGCAGGAGATGTACTTTCAAGGACCCCCTTGGTAAAAGGGGCCTAGAACCTGCATCTCCCACTCCCTGGGAAAGTGGCTGACCTTTAGGTTATCAAGCTAAAACGTCAAAGGGCTTTTAATTTCCTCCCCCCCACATTTTACTTTGGACAGGTATGTGCGTGCCTGGGTGATCCTATTCTACCACAAATGAAACTGGATCTAAAAAACCACGTAAGTCCCCTAAATTGCATGTGCACAGTTATATGTGTCACTTTAGACGCATACAGGTGAATGAAATAGGATTCTGCCCAGCTTCTTCCCAAAAGAGCTTAAAATCCAAATAGACAGGGAAAGAAGCAAAAATAGAATGATTTGACCAAGGTCATATAGCAAATCAGTGGATGAGGTGGGAATATAACCCAGATTTCCTGATCGCCAACCCTATACCCTACCTTTTAGAATGCACTTCCCCTTGTTATATACAACCTGTCCTGCCTGAATGTAGGCTGTCAGAGGATGGCTAAGTGCTACATCATTTGGAAAGCTCCAAGAGGTGAAAGAAAAAGCATTTGAAGGTAATAGTAATAATTTCTCTGTCCAAGATTATGGATTTGGAAAAGGCATCAGAAGATGGCCTCTAGGAAAGGATCATTTTGAGATCTTTTAGATATTTTGGTTCCAGGGGCCTCATCAGCTGTTGAAGACCCTAAAATAGAGACCATCTTGAAATCAGTACAGATTTAATATAAAATCATTCGTGTTCAGACAGTAAATTAAAGAAATCTACATCTCCACCATTTCATTTCTGCTCTTTACATCAGCTGTTGAGCCTTCTGGTATAAATTATTAGAGAATATTTGAACAATGGGGTTGAGCATTAAGGCTGATGATCATAACATTGCTCCAAATACAGATGATACTCTGCTTGTGTCCATCTAATTCAACTAAGTCCACTCCACCTCGGAGCAAACCCAGAATGGGTTCTATATGCTTTTAGGTTATACTGTTAACCTGTACCCCTCTACAACACAGGTCAAAAACAGTGAAGCCTACATTTAACGTATTTCTTCTGGTCAAGATAGGACAAGCTAGACAAGTCCTCATGCAGAACACTGTCACAGTTCTTCTGAAGAAGCACAAATCCTCATGTCTTACTGAACAACAAATGGATGAGACTGTCACAGGGTGCTAAGATGAGCCTGCTCCTCTAAGAGCAAAAGCAGCCTAGCTAGAAAGCCCTGTGAGCAAGGCAGAGCTCCACAGCTGCAGGTTGCCTGGGGTAGCAAGCTAATGAGGAAATTAGCTGGCACCTGTACGTGGTCAGCTGACCGGAAGAAGGCAGGGTCTTGGCCACATATAAGCCCCAGGGCTAGGACTGGTGGGGGTTAGTTCTCTGGCATTCAGCAGGGGGAACAACTTCTGTGTGAAAGAGTTACTTGGGGATGTTTGGAAGCCTGATTTGCTGCCTGCAAGATTAATAGGGCTCCAGGAGGTACACAACACTAAGAGAGAAGCTTGCCTCCTTAAAGGGGCAGAGTGTGGCGTCCATTGTTATTGTTATGTTGTAGCCTGAGGGCTTGTGCTTATGTTGTCCTTTGTACCGGTGGACCAGGAAGAGGCTAATAGGGGAGGAGGAGGCCTCAGTGGGTGGGGCACACTATTGTGTAGAGCCCCAGCGCCAGAGAGGGCCCAGCAACAGGGGTGCAGAGAGCCCAGTGCCAGAGAGGGCCCAGCGACAGGGGCACAGAGAGCCTAGTGACCACAACAGGCCAAGTTAGATCAAGACTTCATCAAAGGGCCAATATTTAAATACCACCTGCGAGGCATGGGGCATAGTAAAGGGAAGGTTTTGGAACAACTCATCTAGCCTATAAGGTTTAGGGTGTCCCGTGAGACACCGACTTGGAGCGGGACCTGGCAAGAACACGCAGGGTCCAGTGGGGTTAAAAAGGACCATGGCGACATAGAAATTCATGGGCAGCCTCCCAACTTATTATCTTAACCAACAAGACGTGGCAGGAAAGACTTGAAGGCACTCACAGGACAACGCTGGCATGGTCACAGAGCCCTAGGGGTATCATGACCATCCCTGGGGACCCCAGACAGTGACAGAGACAAAAAAAAAAGAAAAGGATGAGCAGCCAAATCAAGTTTTTTTCCCTTTTTAGGCTACGTTGCCTAGTCTTAAGTGTTAGAGAAAGAAAAGCTTTAATTTCATTTTAAATAACATATAGATCTGTCCATACAACCTTATAGTTCACCTCATGATTTGCTCGCTCTTCAGTTTCAAAACACACTTGCTGAACAGCTGCAGTCTCACACACCCTATTCTTCTGCTATGGAGTCAGAAAAGACTGCGGATGGGTTCGCTTCCCAATGAACTCTATGGCAAGTCAGTCATCTTACATCCCATTTGGCAATGGTCTTCCACTTCAAGCAAGAGCCATGCTCAATTGATTAGTGTTACTCTTCTGTTTCACTGCTTCACTCATTTAATCTGTTCACCAAAATGTAAACACTTTGGGACAAAGATGGTCATTTATTCTGGGCAGGGTTTTCCAAAGCACTCAATTCTGGCCTATGCAAAATTAATGAGAGATGTATCATCCATCAGTTAACTATGAGACGCTGGCTGAGCAGGGGGTCTAACGTTCAGAACAAATGAAAAATCTCACCTCTGGATGCTTGTAGAATATTGATCACAAAGAGAAACCATGTTAAACAACCTAAAGATTTTTTATCAAAGTGAGTGTCAAATGTTCATCAGCCTCACCACTTTTGTTTTATATAGCCCAACATTTTAAGGATGGACAATTATGTGCTGGTTTTAACCTATAAGGCCCTAAATGGTCTGAGCCCTAAGTACCCAAGGGACAGTCTTCTCCCTTATGCCCCATCATGGTCCCTAAGGTCAGCTGGGAGAAACCTCCTACTAGTACTATCAATGCGCCATGCTCACTTGGTGAAAAGATGTGGGAGGTCACTCTCCATAGTCACTCCTCAGCTTTGGAATTCCCTCCTCCTTCAGGCCTACCAGAGCCCAAGCCTGGACATCTTCTAGAAAATCTGTATGATCTTCCTATTTATGCAGGTGTTTAGCAAGCTAGACTAGCCTGAGATATTGTTTAAGGAGATTTTGTTTCATAAATTAGTTTGTCAGTTCAGGTACCTGCAACATCTCTGGCTCAGTACATCAAGTACTCAGTACACCTGCTTGGTGATCCTTTTACTTGTGGTCCCAGGGATTACAGGGTCAACTGCTAGATCCAAACCAAGGCTCTCCTAACAAACTAAACTTATTTTGATTTAATACTGGAATCTGAACAAGGACAGAACAAGGAATGTTCTAAAAAGAAGGTGGACTTGAGTTTGGTGGGGGGGAAGGGGGCTAATCAAAAGAGGGACTTGAGAGAGAACATACCTCAGTGTCAGAAGACCTAAATTGCTCTGAAAAGGGCATCACTGCCTGGATTATTACATCATGCCTTTGGATTCCCAGTGTTCTACAGGATTGTCCTCTATTCTCAGCAGCTGACTAACAAGGATGAGATGGACCACACCTATCATTATATTCTAACCCTATCCTACTACTGATGTTGTTCATTGTGGGTGCGTCTACATGAGATGCTTTTCTGTGCATTAGACTAATCTAATGCTCAGTAAGGCATCATTGTCTACACATGCACAGTAATAATTATGCAATAGATTAGTCTAATCCACTGTTTTCTAGTACCTATAGATATAGGCACTAGAAATCAGCGCATTAAACTAATGTACTGGAGTGCATGTTTTAGATGCTGACCCGGAGCAAATTATTCCCAGTCAGCCCAGGCAGCCGGGGGTCACAGGGGACAGGGAGGGCTGTCCTGGCTCAGCAGAAATCTGCCTCCCGGCCACATGGAGATCAGAGCCAGCCCCTGTGCCTCCTGCCAGACCAGGGATGGCACCCAGGGGAGCCTGGAACTCCCCTGGCTATTACAGGGTGGCAGAGCAGGGCAGGAGCAGCCCTAGACTGAACTGTTCCTGTCAGGAGCAAATTTGCTCCCAAAGGACATATGTTCAGATGCATGCTGGGCCACAGTTTAATGTACCTGAATTTTCTGTGCAGAAAATGCAGACTCATTAATTGCACATGTAGACACGCTCTGTAAGTAGTACCTAGGTTTCAGGTAAGGATCTGGGCCCCATTTTGCTGGATGCTGCATAGACATAAGGTTAAATCCTAGCCCCATTTAAGTCCATGGCAAAAGTTCCATTGATTTCCATCTAACCAAGATTTCATATTCCTACAGTATAAATCATGTCTGGGACTCAGCATTTTGTATTTTCTTTTTCTGAAATCTAAAAAAAATATTAGACTTGTATTTGGAGAGCAGCAACCTACTGGTACTTTAGACAGGACAATAAAAACTTGAAAACTTAAATCTTCATGCTGCAGGACATGAGCCAACTACTAAATGAGTCAGGTTAGAAGGAAACTTCCACAACGGGCAGGTTATTCCTTAACTGTCCACTAGGGAAGGTCTTGCTCCTTTTTTGAAGCATCTTGAAGAATCTCTTACTGACCACTTTTGGAGAGAGGACACTAAACTAGATAGACTAGTGCCTGATCTAGGATAGCTATGATCTACCTAGATCTAGCCATGCTTCTGCCTCCATCCTCTCACTCTAATGCACTGGGTGCTTTGGTGTAAAGGTGCCATTTCAGATGTGGTATGAATGGCCAATTGTCTGCTATGTTTAGACAATAGTTATTGCAACTATGAGGGGTAGTGTCAGAGTGATGTTGTAGCCTTGTTTGTCCAGAAATTATATGAGAGGCAAGGATTTCTTACCTTGATATCTTTTATTGGAACAATGATGAAGTTAAGATAAAGCTAGACAGGCTTTCAAATGCAAAATCTGATGAAGAATGTCTTGTATTCTAAAGCTTGTCCAACTTTATCCCAACTACACCATTGGTCCAGTAAAAGCTATCATACTAAGAAATCCTTGCTTCTCTCAACTATGCAAATTCAATGCTGTACCATACTCCCCACTTAAATTGCTGGGAGGGGAAGCACTGAGAAGCTACTGTTCCTGCAGGCTTCACTTTTGGAAAATTAGGCACAGGGATCCAATGCCCTGCCCATATCTAAGAACTCTGGCCTTTGTGTCTGGACTAAGAGAGTGATGGAGGCTCTCTCCTGGCATGCTGGAACTTCAGGTACGCTGGCCTGGATTAAAACAAAACACCTCTGTATTACTTACCCTGATCTCTAGCAGGCACAGAAGTTGAGTTCTGGAGTTCAAAGCTCACTCCAAAGGTGTTTGTTGCACATGTACTGAGGAAAGACTGAGTAAGGAGCTCAGGAGGTTGCTCAGTGTCTGGGGAAGCCCAGGATTCAATAATTATGGGCAATGAATTCCTATTTGACTCAGAGGAGAAAGATTTTTCCATGGTCAGAGCTAAGAAACTGTGGCTGAATTGCCCCTGTCTTTACAATGCCTGAGTTCATACTTAACTTTAAGATAATGGGGCCTACACATGCATTTTAAGTAAATGGCTCATAACTGAAATTCACGTAAAGGGAATCCACTTTACAATGTAACAAATAGGGATATGTTCCAAGACATCGACTGTCCTGACCCCCAGACCCATTTCTATCACTTTTACAAGACAATTTTAGTACTCACCAACAGCAGACAGTACACGCAAGCACAGGGTGGTGGTGAATGTTTAGTTGGGGTGAAGAGAGGGCGATGAAGAGCGTTAGTGTTAGTGAAATTGTTTTGCACTTCATTGATGGACCAGGGAGAGGGGTAGGAGATAAGCTAGCAGGGCACTTAAAAGCCATAATGGGGATGACAACTATAGAAACGTGCCACAGAAAACGAGTGAGGAGCACAGATCCACACAGAAGACTATATTTTGGTGCATGTCACTCCCATGGTGCACTGCACAAAGCAGCTGACAGTGAGCTTCTACCACACCAATTGCATAAGAGTGAATTTACCTTGCATAAAATGAATTTTTGGTATAAAAAGGGTCATCGCATAACAGTGAATTCATACATACAGAACCCACATAAAGCGAGGGAAACCTGTAGGTCCATAAGTGCTTTCTAAGCCTGAAAGGTGTTGGTTGGCTGGTTCAAAGTTTCCATGCTGTTTTGTACATTAGGGTTTCCACATGGTAGACTCTCTGGCCAATAAGTGAACTCACAGGGTTATGACATTACTGGTACTTATGAAGAGAAATCAAATTAGCTAAGGATCACCTCCTTTGGAGCTATTGCTTTTCTCTTGCTGGAGGAGCACATCATTGGGTTGATGGATACTACACAGCTGGAACGGAAGAAGCTGCAGCCTTCACCTGGTTTTAATGGAACTGAAGTGTGTGCTTCAAGTACAGCATGTGCTTTGCTGAATCTGGGCCTCAGCAAGGAACTAGATGCTAGTGACCTGACCCTTTTCTGAAGTGGAGTGAGGGAAGGAGCAAGCATCCCCAGGGTTTGAAGCTGAGGCCAGCAGTGTTTCTAACAGTTAGGTCACTCTGATTTCCTTTATCATGATGCTGGATAGTCTGAGTTTGGTGCACTGGAAAGGTGGGGGTTCAACCATGGTTCAGGAAGAGCTACAGGGAGCCAGTTTGAAATGCAGTTGGATTATTAGGGCTCTTAGAGGGTCAAGATGCCAACAGCAATTTGCAAAGTGCACTATACCGCAGTGTAGCCCCACCCAGTTTTACATGCAGGGAAATTTCAGCAGCTTCTTAGAGCAGCTTGAAGTCCTGCTGTGCCACTGCATCTGCACAAAGGTGGGGTTAGCAATTACCAGTATCTCTGGTTCTATCAGAAAAGCTAAATTATTTTTGGACATCAACTGCTTCCTGTGTTCAAGGGTTGCAGTGAGTGTCTTGCAGGGAACATTGCATTCTGACCACTCCAAGCGCTTTTCAAGGAATGGATATATAATAAGTCCAGGCTGTTTTTAACCTACAATAAAAGCTCTCTCTCAGTAGCAAAGGGTTCAGTGCCCTCAGCTCTTCAGGTTACAGCTATGGAATTTCCCAGGAACTTCTGAGACTTTCAGGGCTTGCTCATTCAGTGCCAGCAGTTGGTCTCAGGGAGCAGAGGGCTGAGCATGCCCTGCCCAACCATGCCTACTGATGTTCTTTGGAGCTGGAAGTTCACCCATGAGGCTGCTCCAGACTTACCCCAGGTCCCCTCTCAGGGCCACTGAAGACCAAAAAGCTCAAAAGCAAGCACTGGGGCTAAAGCTGGAGCATAGTCACTGGCAAACTCTCTGGAGCAGAAGGGGAGTAACTAGGAATTTTGGCACCTTGGCACTGAAGCTAGAGAAGGAAGGGGGTGCCAAGCCCTAGAGAACTGGGGGCAAGGGCCAGGGATGCTGACCATTGAAGAATCATATGGCACATGGGCTGCTGCTGCAGTGCAGGCCACCCTGAAGCCACCATTCTGGTGCCCTCTGGACATCAGGTCTTGTGGCTGGTGGCCCTCTCACCAACCCCTAGTTATGTTACTTCCCTGGAGCACATCAGTGGATGGATTTGGGTAGGAGATGCTAAGCCCTGTGCTCCACAGGATATGCAAGCCTTCCAGGAGCAAGAAGTGAGGACCTGTCTTTGACATTCCTACATGTGAAAACAAGGAGGCTTCCATGCCCAGTCTCTGAGGGTCTCTTTCTTAAGCCATACACAAAACTGGCTGTTTGTCATGGCAAGTCGCGGGAAGCATCAAGACCTCATAGTGGCAAAAAGATGCAAATCTCAAACAAGGGACAGGAAGAACCAAGACAAGGTCCCGACTTGTCATTCAAGCTCAAACTCTTTTGTTTTGCAATGGCAATGATTTAGCAACCATTTCTATTCATTCATAGATTTAAATCCCTTCATATTTCTCCACAGTGATCAAGGAAAGCTGGTGCTCAGTCAGGGCCAGGTTATGTGGATTCTGGCTCCATAAACCAATAGTCAAGATCTCTGCAGAGCCCAGCACACTGAGTGTGGGTTGGATGCTGGGTTATTTTAAAAATCTGCCACAGGAGAGACAAAGTTATACAAATCCCTGGGAGAGCTGCTCAGCTACTGGCTGGTGTGGGCAGAAGAGCTTGGCTCCGATTCCCTGCACTGTCTTGTCACTCACCCTGCCAGAGCAGTCACGATGCCTCAACACTGTGTCAGTGGAGAACTCTGATTGCAAACCATTTTACATCTTCTTGGCACAGGCATAAGTGATTCAAGGGGAATTTGTTAGGAAACCTCCTCCAAGTCACTGTTGTCTCCACAGATGTCAAGGCCATGACAAAGAAAGGAGCCTTAGTCCGAAAGAAGACCACAGGCATAAATTTGTCAGCAATGCACGGGTAACCAATGATCCAGATTCCCACTGCAATCACTCCTACTACATGGGAGCCCACAGCCAGGTTTGGACTCCACTGCATCTTCAGTGAAATTTTAGACCAGCCTATGGCTTGAGGCCTGCTCTAAACTCTGCCAGTCATTACAGCTACTAAGAAGACATCAAACAATCAGGGATAGCAAGAGGATGCTCCACCCCTCCCTGCTGTCAGACCCTTCCAGAGCTGGTGACTGCAGGAGGTGGGAATATAGGAGCTGGCTTTGCCAGCTGCACGTTCCCTGAGAATTTGTGCTTGCAAGGGTCAGGCTAGTTTCATTCCTCTTTGCACAGCCAAAGAAGAAGAGAGAAACCAGACAAAGCAGGAGCAGTGCAATCCTTGCGGCAAATCTGTAGCGTTTTAGCTCGTCCAAAACAGTTCTAAACAAATGTCCGGCCATGCCCCACTCCAGCACAGAATACCAATACCAGCGCCTGTTCTAACCAAATAGACAGGCCCTCTGCAACTGGGCATTAATAGGAAGAAGCAGGCAAAAACAGGTTCCATGTTCTTAATCTTAGCATAATGTTCCACTGGCTGTTTAGGAACAATTCCAGGGGGATTCATGTGCTGGCCACCAGGCAGTAATTTCCAGTCTTCTCAGCTCTGCCCCACCTCTAGCCTACCTCCGCTCACTTTCTCAGAAGCTAAATCCACTGGCTTCCTAACACTGATCCTCAGTCGCTGGCATTAAGTGTCCTGTATTTGGTGATAACAGGAGAGGGAGAGAGAAGGAGCTGAGTGGGCAGCCATTTAAGATGAGCCATCACCACCCTCAGGGCATGGTGTTCCCACTTGAGTAGTTTCCAGCTGCCATCTTTCAAGGCAGATATAAAGGATTACCTTTATGGAGCCCTTGTATTAAATTCTTCCCTGGGGCTAGCTTCAGGCACTTGGATGAGAGATACCCAGGTCAGGTGGATTTGTCTTCAGAAGGCAGGCAGCAGTCTCCACTGTACCCTCCCTGGGCATTCAGCTGGGGTGGGAGGAGGGGTTGGGTGTCAGGGCAGTTCAGTCTCCATGTCAGAGGCTCAACAGGAGTTTAGCAAGGAGAGGGTGCCAGCAGGATACATTCCCCCCACCCTCCATCAACTAACTTGTTTCCTTCCTTGCCAAGCTAGCACTAGCCACTTTCTGGCTGCCTGTGAAGCTGTGGGCACCTAGCAGCTACAGTCCACCCTGACCTCCCTCTAGCAGGGCTCTTCACTCAGGCTCGGTGATGATTTCTGCACTTAGTGTTAGAATCAGAGTCACTGAGTTGAAGGGGACCTAAAGGTCCAGCTAATCCAACACCCTGCATGAATGCAGGATGTGTTGTTCCTAAACTACTCCAGGCAAATGCTTATCCAGCTTTTCCTTGAAAACCTCCAAGACAGGAGGTGTCACAACATCCCTGGGCAGTTGTGCCATTATCCTACTATGCTTCAATAACAGAGTTTTTTCCTGAGATTCACTCTAAATCTGCTTTGCTGCAGTTTAAACCTGCCCAAGTATTCTCCCTCTTCTTTATGACAGCATTTCAAGCATTCAGAAACTGCTATCGTACCCCCTTTATCTCCTTTTCTCCAAACAAAGCCTACCTAGTTTTCTCAAGTGTTACTTGCATGGCCTTCCGCTTTTTCTGGGGAGAACTTTGCTCAGTACTCCTTTGCACCCAAGCTCTCAGCCTTTGCCTCTCAATGGTCCCTGTTACTGACCTACTTGCAGCCCATCTGCTTTTCTGAGGAAGACACCCTTGGCAAGCCCTCTCTCCTGAATCCACCTTTCTGAAAAATCACGTTGCAATCTGACCCTGCCAGGCCATACCACATTTTGACTGTGAGCTGCAAAGATGCAGGTCAGCACTTTAGAAGAGCACCTTGGCTTGCTCTACTGTGAGTTTCCAGTCGTGCCCTATTCGTGAAGATGCCTCAACCGGCTAATGAAGAAAACAGATTACCTCAATCATTGCATTCAAAGCTCATGAAGACACCATCCACTGAGGAGAGCTGGGAGAGAGCACCAGACAGAGCATGGATCCAGTCACTGCAGCCCAAGAGACACAGCACGATCACTAGTTGCAACGCAGGCTGAAACTGGATGTTTCATTACAACATCTTGCCTGGCTCTCCAGTTGCTGCCTCGTTCTAGAGGATGGGTGGACTCCTCCCTGGAACTGCTGTTGCCCTCTCTTGTCCTTCCTCAGTTACTCTTTTGGGAACTGGCTGAGCTGGCCAGCTGTGAGTGAAAGAGCTGAGCTGCTGGGACAGCAGAGGAAAGACGTTGTGCCATCAGGCTTGGCAGTTCCCCAGAAGAATCAAAGAGGGAGTTGTCAGTGATGGCTCTGGGCGAGACAGAAGAGTTTTCTTCCTTCTGATGCCTGCCACTGCCACCTAACTGTGATGTTCCCAGGGGCTGACTCACATAGATGCCGGCTGATCCTCCAGCTCTCTGATCTGGGCAGTGCTCAGTGACCATGATCAGACATAAGGGAACAACTGACTTTGCTTGTCCTCATGACTGGATGGTGCATGCTCCAGGACTTCTGACTCAGCTGACTGGATTCTCCTCTCATTTACACCAGTTTGACTACCCTGATTTCAGAGTTGCTTTACACCAGCATAACCAACAAGCAGATCAGGCCCACAGCAACCATGCACATTACACCAAGGCAACAGGGCAAGGCTCTGAAGCTTGTTCAAAGCCAAGAATAGGAGGACAAATGCCCCAAGGAAAGAGGGACCTTGATTCCCAGTGCCCTGAACCAATGGCACTTGTCCAAAGTGGGTTTAAAATGCTACCATCCCAGTTATTTATTTATTCATATAGAATACAGCAACCAAATGACAGAACAAGCTATAAACAACCTATAAACAATGGCATTGAGGGATAAGACTAGAATGACAGTTTAAAATGTGATATCCATTGCAAAGCCACCAAGGTAAATGATGAGGGACAAGGCACTATGGGAATGGGTTAGCTCTGAGGCTCCTGTGCCTGAATGTAGTTCTCATCAGCACTTTATAGTTGCCACCATTGGTCAGAGGAGTTTTTGGTCTAAGACATCCCCTCACCTGGAGTAAACCAGCACAGTTTCATTGAAGTCAGTGCCCACCAGCTGAGCACCAGGCCCCCTATTTGTGAGGTCATCTTCTTGGCTCATTGCTTGGGGTTCCAGCTTTGCTCTGATGTCTATGGAGTTAGTGCTGATTAACACCAGGAGATAAAGAAAGCAGGACAGGAATGTGGGGTCTTCATTTCTGTAGGTGTTAGCAATCACTGCTTGATGTGAATGCACAGCTAGCAGAAAGATGGTAAAATCTACCCTGCCCACATACAGATACAGTACAAGGAGCTTCCATATCACTGCACTATCTCAGTGCACCTCAGCTCTGACATGGAGGGGCTGCCTCAAGGCAGAAGGTATCTAAACAGCCTTCCTCCTCACCCTGAGTCCACTGCTGATGTGTGTAGCCCAGAGTTATGGTTATGCTCTTTTCTCTGCAGAGTCTGACAGTGGCACAAGGGAAGCAGGGGGAAGGAAGCTCAGGTCTGCCTAGGGCCACTGACAAGCTGTCTGCTCTGCCTTATTCTGTCAGGTTAGGGATTAGGGGAAGCCAGACAGACAGACATGGCCAGTATCTCTGTCCTGTTCCTGGGGCTCAAAGCTAATTTTAGTCCATGTTTCCCAGATCACCCACATATCTTACTGTGACCTCAAAACTATCAACATTTTTCTCCCATGAAACTATATCCCAGGATACTTAGTTCCCCAAGTACCCCCGAGCCCAGTGCACCAGATCCCATTTCACTGTGTTATTTCAAACTAATGGATATTAATGCGTTCTTTCTTTTGATATTCTTTCTGCTAGGGGTGGCCAAACCTAGCCTGTACATTAATAGATTGATCCTCAAAAGTACTGAGCCATGGCAAGACCAAGTTCCACAGTGCCCTGTGGTCTAGGAGAAGGCTCAGTCCTGAGTTAAGTGCCCAAGCACCCTACATGGTGCATAGGAAGAGTTAGGTATCCAAGGATGAGATCCTGAGGATGCACCTAAACGAGCCAGGAGCACAACAGAAATACCTTAGTCACTACCCTTGCTCTGTATATGTTGTGTGCCCACTTCATTTTTACTACATGGCAGTATCTATTGATGGGTGTCTGCACACTGGATAATTGGCAGCAGTTAAATCAACAATCTCAGCAACTGGTCATGTCTTCTCCTACAGTAGCTGATTCTTACCTTTGCCTTGGATCATTGATAATTATGGAAATGTCAACCCCAAGAACCCATCATAGTCATTATGTGTCCCACTGAGAAGTAGTTGATCTTGCACCCCAAAATATTTCTGTTTCTTCAGAAGGATTTTGGCCCTGGCTGTGGAGAATGTAGGAGTGAAAAACGTCAGTGGGAGGAAGGGTATCCAGAGTCTAATAGTGAAAATAAGACTAGAGAAGAAGCTAATTAGTAATAACTTGAAACTGGACAACGGTGAAACATCTCACGAGGGCTTTGCTAAGGGAAGAAAGTCTGTTCTTAACATGATAGAGCCCGGCAATTGCCTTCAGCAGAAACTGTAGTAAACTCCATTAAGTTGAGTAAATTAACTCTAATAAGTTAATGACTGCTATTACAGAAACAAATCTGTAGGTACATACAGTACTCAAGGAATTGGCTAAGGTACTTGCAGAAGTCATTAGCTGTTTTCTTCAAGAACCCATGGAGGTCAGGTGAGGTTCCAGGAGACTGGAGAACAACAAATATAGCAAAAACAGCAAATATTTATAAAATATTTAAAATATAATAAAAGCAAATATTTATAAAAATAAATCTTAAAAAAACCCAAAATGTAATGAGGAGGATAGAGGAAATAGAGACTGCTCAGTCCAACTACTGTACACCTAAAAGTACTGAAGCATATCAGGTGGTGCTATCACCTAGCTTGGAGGTCTTCAAGAGGAGGCTAAATAGTTACCTGGCTGGGGTCATCTGACCTTGGTCCTCTTTCCTGCTGGGGGCAGGGGTTCGGACATGATGATCCATTGTGGTCCCTTCCGACTACAATCTATGAATCTATGAATATCGTCAAAGAATCTGTTCCTAACTATCTATTTCCTATGGAATGCCAACCTGATGAAGAACAACTACCACGAATTTGTCAAGAGTAAGTCATGGTTAACCTGTTTGATCTCTGTCTTCAATAATGTCACCAGCTCTGTGGTTGCAGGGAAAGCAGATACAACTTGACTTTTGCAAGGTTCTTGGAATTATCCCTCATGACATGCTCATAAATAAGCTAGGAAATAAGGTGAAACCACTTGTGCATAACTGATTTAATAATTATGCTCACAAAGTAATCATCAATGACTCAACGTCTAACCAGAAAAAAGGTATCAAGTTGGGTTCTCAGGGCTGTATCCTGGTTTCAGTACAATTCAGTATCTTCATTAATGACTCAGAGGATGAATTGAAAACTTAGTAAATTCGCAAATGACATAAAGCTGGGTGGGTCAGCAGATATTTTGGACAATAGGATTAGGATTCAAAGTCACCTGGATAAATTAGAAAAATGGTCTGAAATAAATCAGTTGAAATTCAATAAACAAATGCATAACTACAAAAAGAGAATAACTGGCCAGGCTGCAGTACTGCAGAAAAGGATGTGGGGTTTTAGCGAATATGGCTAGGGACAGACATTCAAAAAGCCTGAGCTAGAGTTGATTCAGTCTTTGCAGGTTAGTCTAAAAGTGTGATCTCCACCCATTCTCTAGTATACTCTGCTGGGCTTTCTCTTGAGCTAGGCTGGAGAAGTTTCTGGCAAAGCTGTGAAAGGAAGGAAGGTCTTTATGACATCTTTATGTCTTCCTGATCTTAGGATCAGACTCAAGGCTGCTGGGAGCATTCCTGGCTGGTTATGACCCCCAACAGGCCAATTCAATAGCTGGCAATTGCTGGAATACATTGATGCCTTACCCATAATTGTGCCCATGTCTATACGTGCACTTTACTGGGGGTGTCTACACATGCATTTATGCCGGCTTAAATTTACTGCACAGTAAATTACTGCGCAGTAATTTGGAATAGGCTGGCATCTACACATGCAGGCATTCAAGCACATTAATGCTGTGTTTGGACTGACTTGGACTAAAGTTAATCCCAAGTTAGTCCACATACACAGTGTTACTGTGCAGTAAGGCATCTACGCATGCATTACTGTGTAGTAACTAATCAGGCATATATTTGATACCCGCATGATGCAAGTATCAAATTTACACTCAAATTAGCATAAGTTGCCATTTACTACAAAGTACAGGTATGTACGTGTAAATACGTGCCTGTACTGTGCAGTAATTTCGGTTACAGTGCAGTAAATGCACACACGTAGATGCGCCCACTGTGGAGTAAATTAATTAGCTGCAGTAGCATCACTGTCTATACATGTGATGGTGTTAGGCTACAGTAAACTAATTAACACTGCTGTAAGACAGTACTATCAGGGACAGTCCTATCTTACGGCAGAGTAATTAACTGTAATTAAACACACATGTAGACACTAACTGGGGGCATAAATTGCACCTGGTCAGCCCAGGCAGCAAGGGGCTAGACTCCTGTCCGCTGCTTAGTTACACAGCTCTACACTTTCAGCACTCTTGTGCCCTAGCCAGCCCCTCCACTGCCCAGTGCCACCACCTGGAGCCAGGGGCAGAGCAGGACAGGAGCAGCCTTGGCATAAACTGCTCTGCCCTAGCTCAAATTGCTGTTTTCCCGGCCACATGTGTAGACACTGCACCCAGGAGTAGTTTATTCCAGCTCAAACTGCTCCAGAGTTTATTGTTTTGAATTAATTGCATGTGTAGACACACCGTTCTCTTCAAATTAGGTACTTCCCTGCCTTTTTTGCCAGTTTGGCCTGATTCTGTGGGTGTGCTCAGAGCATGCCTAAACTGGATGGAATAAACACAAAAATCTGGAGAAAAAAAATCAATTTGTATCTCTCACCAGAAAAGTCTAGTGGCTACAGTACTCACCTAGCCTATGGGAGGCCTGCCTTAAATTCTTCCCTGCCTGATTTGGAGTAGGACCTTAAACCCAGGTCTCCCATAGGTCAGGTGGATGCCCTGAAAACCAACTTTTTGTAGCTCCTCCCTGCCTCCCATTTCTCTCTCTGTTCCAATATATAACTAATTATTTAAATAAGCAGAACATCTGTAATAGAAGAGGCTGGCAGTAACCTAACCCAGAACACCCTGCAACCTGGATTTAGGGAACCTCCTTGGGCTGTGGGTTCAAGTCCTTACTCCAACTCTAGTGGACATTGGAACCCAAGCCTCCTTATCTTAGGTGTGTTGTTTGGTACCTTGATCAGCAAGTCAGATAGCCAGAGTCCACAAACTATAATGCAACTTATTGAAAGTAACAGTAAAAGACAAGCTTCTACTAAGAGAGCTATCACCAACTGCCCCAGGTAGCACATGTGGCCTCTTCTCCATTACCTTCTAAAACAGCCAAATGTAACAATTTGCAGAGCTATAACAGCTATCTGCACAATGGGGACTGCTTCAACCCTTAGGTTTTTGGCTACGCTGATCTTATATACTTTTCTTTATCAAGTCTGGGAAAACCAGGATTGGAACCTCAGGCCATAGGAGACCTCATAGCTAGGGATGCTGAGCAGGGAGATACAAGATTCAGGGAGATGCAAGTACAGAGTAGATCACTTAAATCCAGGGTAAAGTTATTCCTTGAAAAAATGTGCAATAACTTTACCTCGTGGGAAGGTGTCTATGTGAGATGTGTTTGTATCTGCTTCTGTAGGCTGGTGTCTGGTTCTCCAGCCTGGACAACACCAATCAGCAAGCCTTTTGCCCTTTCAACGAGGTTCATCACAGGTCTCTTAGGCAGATTCATCCTGTGAGTAGTTCTTTGCTCAGTGCAAACTAACTCCCTCCCATCTACTAGCCGGGCTCTGTAATATCATCTGCTTCAGGCAGCTAGCTTGAGAGTTGGTAATATGTCCACTCCTTACTACAGCAAATTTACTACACAGTAAAATATGGGGTAAAATACTCCATACTAATCATGCCATGTATTTGTACCTTAATTCTCCTCTCTACTAGTAGTAGAGTTGTCTCATTACTACAGGTATGTGAGAAAGCCAGTTAGCTGGAAAGATCCTCAGCTTGGTAGAAATATCCGCCAAAGTTGTACTCTTCCAGAAGGAAGTACCAGAGATGCAGGCCAACCCCCCTTATCTAGAGTAACTAACAGCTTTTGCGGCTTACCATATATCTCTAGCTGCCAAAACAAACCAGTGTTCTGATTTAGTCGAGTAAATGCTGTATTTCTGCTATTTTTCCCTCTTCCAGACCAAAGCACTTGGAAACACTTATGTTGCAGAGGATAACCCACTCTCCAAACACTAGGACTAGGAGGAAGCTTTCCCTTTGAACATTGTAGGGAATATATGACTTTTTTCTGAAGCATCTACTAATAGCCACTGCCACAGACAGGATGACTGACTTGTTCAAGCCACTCTAGCAATTCCTACATTCCCAAGTAGCTCCAGCTGTTATCTTCACTATGCTGTATTTCTCAACAATGGCCACTTCCTTCCCTAACAGGTAAGATGAATGATTACACAAGTTGGGAAAACAGGGGAATTAAAAGCAAATTTCTAATTCCCCCAAATGCACTCAGGCCAACCTGAAATCCATGGAACTGTTTTTTCATTAGGGGATGGCAAACTATGATTATGGGGAACATCTAAGAAAAACAGTTAGCATGGATGGACCATCTGTTCAGGCAAATCTCCCATTGACTTTAACAGAAGACTACTCTAGCAGGAAAGAAATAAGTTCTTCATGACAGCCAGATTTTGTAGTGCTCCATTGTTCAGGGGTTGGTTGGATATAGAACAGGTTGTCCAGAGATAGGCTTGAAGGTGTGTACCTCAGAAACTGGAAGTATTGATCTTCTCTGAAAAATATGTATGTAAAAAAATCCCCCTGGTCACTCAAGAGATCTGCCTGGTGCACATTAAATTGTGTCTGCTGACTTCAGTGACTAAGGGAAGGTTTTATCTAGGTTTCCTCCACTGCAGAAGAAAAGGAACTGGGTTCTCTTCCTGCTCATGAATTACCAACAAAACTGCTTGCTAATTTCCCATTGCTTACAGGTTGGCAAGAAACCCGTTAACGGTGTGGGCAGAAATGGTCCTGTGAAACTATTATGACATGACGATGTTACACTAGAAGGAAGACACCCAGCTTGACTTTCAGAGATTAGGTGCTTTTACAAGTCTCTTTCTGGCAAAATGCATTGCTTTGGGCAAACTGCCTGTTTTCTGCTTCTCCTGGCTCCTAGCAGGCTGGAGGAGCCTGGGTGGTCCTAAAGGAGGAGAGATGGTCTGGCCACCATACAGAGCATCTGCCTGGAGGATCCAGCTTCCAGTTGCTCCTGGACCATGTGTCATGATGCTTTTTCTTGCTACTTTTTTTTTTAATACCAGGAGTTCCTGGTATCAAATTTGCAGTGCAGCACACAGTTACACCGCGACACACAGTGCGGCGCCACATGTGGCTTGCAGCACCTCAAACAGGTTTGAGGTATTGCAACGCGCATGTGTATGTTCATCTGGATGTGTCCAGTCTTTCCAGGTGAATCACTGCTAGCCAAAAGGCAGAAGTGAATTAGATGGGGTGCTTACCCTTCCCATATTTTTAGCTACTTCTTCACCAACTAAGCTGAGCAGACGACTATTTGGGACAGCCATTACTTTACTTAATCAAAAATCTTGTTATACAAAAATAAATTGGTATGATTTACACCTCCTGGAAATGAATGCATAGTAGGTCTTGCCCACAATATAAAAATATTTCAATCCATAAATAAAATATGCTTACACACATTTTAACATATTAAAAACATAGACAAATATACATATATATTAAAATATCAGTTTTAAATAGATATTCCAGTGCAGAGATATTTTAAATTAAATCACTTCATCTAATAAATACAGAAACTGTACAAATATTGCTCTATAAATTAGTTTAAAACATGGTGTGATGGTTGTCACAGGTCAGAGATCATTAAGTTGGAGTCAGTATCATCCTACCCTGTACGGGTATAATGTGATAATACCATAAGACAACAACACAGCACCAGCAGCAGATACCACTCCCAGATACTAGTGATGAGTTTAAACTCTGCTCGAGTTATCTTGACGGCAGTGTAAAAGACCAGGCCACATGCTTGGCTGGTATTAATCACTGTGGTCATGTCTACACAGGCACTTAACTACGGAGTAGACTAATTAGCTGTGGAGTAAAGTGCCACTGTCTATATGTGCAGCAGTATTAGGCCACAGCAAACTAATTCATGCCTCCATAAGATAGTAATGTTGGGGACACTACTATCTTACTGCAGGGTAATTAACTGTGATTAAACTGAGTGTAGATGCTGACCATGGGCATAAATCAGCCCAGGCAGCAAGGGACCAGACTCCTGCCTGCCACCTAGCCATACAACTCTGCACTTTCAGCATCCTCATGCCCCAGCCAGCTCCTCTGCTGCCCACTGCCTGCTGCTGCCATCTGGGGCTGCCCCTGTGCTCCCTGCTCTATCCTGTTTCAAATTGATGCTGTCCCAGGTGCACATGTAGATGCTATGCCTGGGAGTAGTTTACTCTGACTCAAACTGCTCCAGAATTTATTGCTTCAAATTAATTGCACATGTAGATGCACTCTGTAACTATCAAAATCTATAGAATTAGAGCAAACAGAAGTAGAAGATCTGGTCCTTTGCTTGTGAACTATAAAAACCTTGCAGGAAAGAACAACAAAGGGAAGGCAGAGAGTAACCATCTGCTAAGATCATGTGCTGGTTGTTGCTGGATTCTAGCTAAAGAGACACTCACCCCCTGGGACACAGTGACTTAGTCAGGCTGGGTCACTGGACCTTTGAATCACTGGAAAATCAGGCCGGTTATAAAAACAAGTTCAATTTGGACAGTCACTGCTGCCAGCCCTAAATAACCTCATGCTCTGATCTGTGCTGTGCAAGTGAGCAATATGAATGCACCTCCTTGAATCCAGTTGCCCTATATTGGAGCAAAACAGGAGTTACTCCAAGGAAGCCAAAGTTTTGACACAGGGTCAAGACTGAATTAGCAAGACTACTTGGCCCAACCCTCGGCCTTGTGCTGTGGGTGATTTTACATAACCTCTTCACCTCATGTACAATTTAGGTTTCTGTACCTCAGACCAGATTCTCTATTGGCCAGTAACTTGTGACTGTGCTGACGCCAACCCAAAGTAAGTGGAAGCTGTTGTTATTTTGTTACACCACATTGTACTAAGTATTGAACAACTGTACTAAGTACAGAGTCATCTCTCTGGGCCCACTGAATTGAACTTGGGTTGAAACACCCAAACAGGTCTTCCACATTAACTCCACAGGCTCTTTCTGAATCTAGTCTGTTCTACAGCAAACATCCCAAGCATTGTAGTAATGAATTATCTCTGCAAAACTGCATAGAATTTTTGGAAAGGAGAAAGGCATTTTGGCTTATGTCAACAGCACTTCCACCAGAGCCTCTTTCCCTGGACCTGACCTGTTTTTAATGATATAGTGATTCAGTGCAAAAAAAGTTTCAGTCAATGTGTGAGTTCCATTTCAAGTGGAATTAATTCAGGAGTGCAGAAGAGACCTCACACCACAAAACTGCTCTCTTCCTAACCTGTATGACATATCTACACAATGCAAAAGACACTGAACATCGTTTGAGGTCAATATAAAAAATATAGGCAACAACAAATCTTGAAATTCAGAAGTCATAAAGTTTGGGTGTGTTTAGTTCCCCACATTATGACTGTTTTCCTCCAGACTGCTTGATATTCTTTCCCTTGTGATAGGTGTGTGTGTGCATGTGTTAAATGAACTTTCTAGTCGAGATAGTCAAGAACCAGAAAAAAGGTCATGTCTTATAAACCAATGAGGAAATGACAATTTGCATTTGATACCTGATTCAGTCATTAGAAATTAATAGTATTTTTTTCCAATAAATTGAGCTGCTGCTGATCCCAACAGAATTATCTCCACAGAAGCATGTGACTGGAGGTCTGGTTCCCCCTGCCCTGCATCTTGCATCATTATTTATACTTACACAAACTTAGGGGCAAAGTATTATCATTCTCAATAGCAACCTGTACTTGCTTTGTACAGCTGTAACTGCTAATACAAGGTCCAGCTATCACTGTGGCTTATGTTTGGATAAACAATGGAAAGAGTCCCTGATTTGTCAGATGATTATTGCTGCCAGACATGATTCAGGATGTTCCTGTTGTTTGTAATAATGAAATGCAGTAGCTGTTCAACAGTAGCAGAAATAAATGACTTGCCTCGACCATGTGAGCATCTTTGAATAACAGGTTGCTCTGACTGGCCACAGAAATAATGGCTTTTCAGGCTGGGAGGCTGGACAGGCACTGACCTGCTGGGAATAACTAAGCAGATACTAAACCCACTCCTCTTCTCATTGGCACCAGCATGAAAAATATAACTCCAAGACATTCACTATGCCCATCACAGAAAAAATTGAACTGGGCCTAAAGTCTAACTGGGCCAAAGTCCTGCAGAAAGGTATTGGTAGGCCAGAAGGTTAGCAGATCCCAAAGAACAATAAAGCGTCTTCTTTATACCCAGGGAGGACTTCTGGAGACTCTCACAGCAGTCATGGTGAACAAGACTGAATTTCACCCCCGCACTGAGGAGCATGGTTCTTTCTGGGTGCTGAGTATTTTCGAAAATCCAGCTCCTTGGGGCTGTTTGCCTTAGCTCACATGTCTGGGGAAGTAGGATGTGACATGGCTCCCCAGAGAAGGAGATGACAGACAGACCTGTTGTACCTGGGCTTAGCTTGGTCCTGGTGCTTCTCAGGATTAAAGAAGTTGGACATTCCTGTCACTGGGCCTAGGCAACAGCAGTCGTGTCACCAGCTTGGCTCAGTCAGCAACCTGGGGATGCTTTTTTCTTTTTGCCTTGCCGCCTTCCCATTTTGGTTCTCCGTACCTGCTTTCTGTTTTCCCTAAGACTCTTAGCCAGCCTCTCCATAAACCTAGCATAGTTCCAGAGCACTTTGCATCCTTCTATCTTCTGCTGGAAAGCTTTAGTCACTGTAGGCCTCTCTGGGATGGTGACAGGATTGGGGGAGGCCCCCTGGACACAGAAAGCACAGACAATATTGGACAGGAGCCCTCTCACGGCCAGGTGGGCATGTCGGAGTTCTTGAAGCAGTACGGCATCTGGTTCATTCAGATCCTGTTGATGCTCCCTGATAACCTGAAGTGACTGGTTCATGTACACCATAGTCCTGTATAGCTGTTGGAGCATGTCCATTTCTGGTTGAGTTACTATCTTCCCCTTTGGAAACCCAGGCACTGGCTCATGGCAGAGAGTGTCAATATGAGTTCTGTGCAATCCTTGGTGAGTCACCTGGATAGGAAAACAAAAAATGCATGCAGAGAAAACCAGTGTAAAGGAGACAGAGCAGGTCACATGGCCAATAAATCATTATAAATTAATAGCAACATACTATCTTTGGAAAAGATAGCATCTTCTCACTTACAATTTCAACGCTCTTGGCTAACATTAATGAATTAATTTTCATAACCACCCACCAAGGTAAGCCAGCATTATTGGTTCCATTTTATGGATGTTGAAATTAAGATGCACAAACAGATAAAGCAATCCTTACTCTGCAGGCTGGTAACCTAGGCAAGGATTCAATCCCTGGTGGTTCTGAGGTTAGTGCTTTGGTCACAGGACCGTGCTTCTCTATTGAGGCTTTTGTGCTGGAGGGATGCAAGTGTTTTACAGACTACATGTGGTTTCAATATAGTGGAGATGCAGCTGCTTCTTGGGTGGAGAGTAGCAGCCGGCATGCTGCACAGCAGCAGGAGAAGGGTATCATTTTGGCTGAGGACACAACTAGAATCCCAGCTCTGTGTTCATACAGACCATGCAGACTTGTGGTTTCAATAACTTTGTATGAAGACTCCCACACGAAATTCCTTGCATCCCAGCTCTCCTACTATGACAGAGAAGGCTAGAAGGCTATGCTGCTCCTGCTGGGACACAAGTCAGTGGTGCTCTGAAGAATGCGAGTGTGTCAGAGGCAATGCTTAAATCACTAAGCCATCCTGTGTGGGGTTGTCTGTAGAAATGGAATCAACAGTGCCAT
The DNA here is from genome assembly GCF_030867095.1 of Alligator mississippiensis. Lineage (NCBI taxonomy): Eukaryota > Metazoa > Chordata > Crocodylia > Alligatoridae > Alligator > Alligator mississippiensis. Next base: position 27,569,415 of record NC_081833.1, read on the forward strand.
TGAAAGGAACAGATATGGGCCAATAAGTGTTTGATAACTGTACATCCAGGTGGAAGACAGGAGCTTGGCTGCTGGAGGCACCTGACATGTCTGAACATTCCAGTGATCTATGAGTCATTGATCTGCGAATTCCTTTCCACACACACATTCTGCCCAGAGCTCTGGGAAGCATTGATGGGGTTTGAAGGAATCTTTTGGCTTGAGGGAAAGTGACTAGGTCATAAAGTTTAACCCACCCGACCACACACGCACATCCTGAAGACTTCCGGCACACCAAGCTGCAGTTTCAGACAGTCATACTGACTCTATTCCATTGCATGGTATAAGGCTTTGTGTAATTTCTTGTCCCCCTGCTAAGGGAAGGATAAAAGCCTCTGCTGGATAGGACGATCTCAAAATCACTATATGTCTCTGCAACAGTTACCATGTTGCTTGACACAGCAAATGAAGCATGGACCTCCAAAGCCAAGAGGCATCTTTCCACTTTTGAGGAAGGAGAAAGTTTGGAAGAGGCCCCTATATGCTTTACACAGGGTTCAGCAAATATGTAAGGGGGTTTAATTGTTCCACCAAACTATGACAAAGAGTAATCCCACAGGACACCTCCCAGTCCCAAAGCCTCCTATAGGTAGGGAGATCTTTTTAGGTCCATTGGTCCCGACCTGTCTGTATATATCAGTCTGTACCAGTCAGAAACAAGAAGCCAACATAGCTTCCCTCTCCTGATTTTTAAAGTTGTCCTTGAAGATAACTCCTAGGGCTGGCAGAGAGCCCTGTCCTCTGTACAGACTGGAAGTGTCACCTGTGAGAGTTCCCCCAACCAGCCATGTCCCCTGGAAGGCAAATGATAGCACTACATTCTGCACCACTTACGTAGGAGTTGGAAAGATCGCGGGCCTTCCTCTCCATCAGTCTTGTCTGATCTCTGATTTTGCTTAGTGGGTCTTTGGGGCACCTTTGGCAAGAGGCACAGCTGGAGTTCACTGGCTCCATGCATAAGATGAAGAGATTCTGAGCTACAGCTGGAGAAGAGTGGAAAAGAATCACATCAATTGTTGCACATAGTAGGAAGACATTGAGGTTCTCTAGCCCACCTTGAACACCCTGGATCCAACAGTGACAGTTTCTAACTGGAAACTGGATCCTTTCAATGGAAGGAAGAAAAAGTACCACATACCTGTTTTTCCTTTAAAGATCTCTCATCGGCTACTGGGTAAACACCACCCTCTGAGATCAAAACACAAAGTGTCTATTCTAAAGTTGGAAATGGCTGAGCAAGCCCACTAGCTGCACAGAAACATGACATGCATAATGCAATGACATGTTTCTGGATTATCTAGAAGATTTTAGCTACAGCTCTGAGACCTTGGCAGAGGTAGATGTCAGTTCAAATGCAGTGGTGAATCTAGGATACAGAGGGATTAAAGCACTAATGAAAAATCAGCTTCACTTCGGATTCAGATGTTCTCCTGCATGTTTGCAAGCACATTTCACAACAATACTTGCCCACAAGCAACTGGGGGCCCACAACAACTGGAGAGGATGCCCGGAGGGAAGCTGACTAGTCCCAAGCAAGCAGGTTCTCATGTGTCCAGGGAGCTGGAAACTACCTTTCCAACTGCTATTTAGGGCTAGCTGGCGGGGGTGTGCTCTAGTCTATTGAATAGTTACATGCCGGCTTCTTAAGAAGCCAGTTAAAGTCCCTATGGGTTTTTTCTATCTCTTAGATCACAAGAAGGACTCATTTTCCTTTCCCCTGAATCATTTAATCTGCTGCTCTTCCCTGGGGCTTCATGCTCAGGTGACCTGCTGAGACAAGGGTTGGTTTCCTGGAAGGTGGAAGTTCGGGTTCCTACGTGGAATGTGCCAGAGGCTGGAGTAAAGCAGCTCCCAGTGTCCATCCAACCCCTCAGGAAGGCCTACTGAAGCTGTAAATGATGGAGATGAAGCTAAGCAATGTAGACTGGTTTCTGCCCTGGGACAATTACCACCATCCCAACATAAAGACTTTGACGTTAAAAGTGGAGAGGCAGATGAAAGGCTCTGATCCCACCTGCATGTACCTTCCCAGGATACCTAATAAGTTCTTGCACAGTTCCTGGATTTGAAGGTCTGTAGAGACCGTTCTGGTCCTCTTCTCTGGCTCCGGTGGCCCAGGTCCCAGAACTCTGCCCAGTAATTTTTGCAGTGAGCACAAACTTCTGGTGGATACAAGTCTTGGCACCAATAATCCAGGTGTCTCTTGTCAAAAATCTGCTGGGTTTCCCAGTCAGTTCTCTAGTTCACATACTAAAACTATAGACATTGCATTAGCTCAGTAGGTGGACTATAAGACACCCACCAGAAATCACTTCCTCAGATGCTGGTTTCTCTCATGCCTACCAAGATTCCCTCTGTTGGCTTTAATGACAAGCTGCAGCCAACTGGTTCTTGAACTAAACACAATCTCTGGGAAATTATTGCATCTGGTAGCACCCATAAAGCAGGGCAAAGTTTCTCCAATAAAACAGCTGCCATTTGGAAAATGCTGGTTCATTATTGTCAAAATGTTTTGCATGAACATTTTGCTTGTGTTGAAACATATAGCAGAAATCAGGTCAGCAAGCAGTGCTTCTGGCCTGTCTGGCTCCTGTGCTCCCTGCCTAATGAACTATCTGGCTTTTAAAGGAGCTGGTCTCCAGCACTTGGCTGCTCCATAGGTAACTGGCTTCCAAGGCAGCCAGGCAGCTAACACACTGGATAGCTGGGGATTTGGGAAGAATACCCACCCAGCAGGCAGGCCACTGGGCTGTAGAAACATTTGCTTCTATGCAGAATCAAATATTTCTCAATATCAGTCCCACCAAAAAAGAAAAGAGTCTGCTATTTTGCCTAATCCTGGAAACTCTCTGTCCCTAGCTCCAACATTTTGATGGGATAGAAATCCCATTTCCAAGCAGTTCAAAAAGCCGGGACACACCTGGCCATTGCCAGAACTCAGCACCTTGTGAGCACGTTTATTCTTCACGATGCAACTCACGTGGCATCCAGGTGGGAAGAAACAAAACTTAATACAAGGATGTACAACTCGCTGATATGAGTGGAAATGTCCCCACCTACACTAGGTCTGAATGCAGCCCTCACTTCTGGGCATATGATTAAATGAACTATATAGTAAGTTAGCACAAGTCATTGAGATGGTGGTGACCTTTTCTCAAAATGAATCTTTATTCATCTGGTACTGCATTAGATTTTTGTATCTGTCTCTAGATTAATAATCTGCCAAAGCATCCTGCACCAAACTCGCCTCCCATCTACCTATTTGACCTAGTCTAAATGAGCGGGGGTTGGATTGCACAAAAATTAGCAAGGACAGAATTGACTTGCTCTTTCCTGTTGCCAAAGAGCTGCTTATCTCCAAATGCCATGGGTATGTCTCAGTAGCCACAATAACATGATGGGCTTGTATATTCCCAGTGCAGGTCTGCAATCATTACTGTCATTAATGCAACTAATGTACCACAGTCACTGTGAATGAGGTTAAGCTAATTTGTAAGAACAATTCTCAGGCCTGGTATTGTGGGACAACATCTGTTCACAGGATTTTGACTCTCCAGTATCCTTCTGTGATGCAGGGTAAAACCTCTCAATAGGACTGAGGTTCCTAAAACACTTAAACACCTTAGAAGATTTTACACTGTGGAGAAAACTGGTGTGGTCCACATTTGTTTCATTAGCTTCCAAGTCGTCTGCCACCTAAAGGGTGGCTTCAGTGAAAGCATCTGAAAGATGTAACCAGAGTGTTAGCACTGATATGGCTTTTAGATGTGTGATCACCAAGGATCCTGGTTTTCTCTGATTTAAAAAAAAATCCCTAATTTTCAAATTAAAAAATCCAAAATCCATAGTTTTCCATGATTAAAATGAAACGCCACTAATATATATATAGTAGTGTTTATATTCCCAGGTGATCACCTGTTTTGACTTCACACACTTGTGAAACAGGTGCCTCAACAGCAGGAAGTAGCAATGCACAAGTATCTCATGCTAATTTTATCTCAGCATTAGCTTCTTCCAATATTTAAGGAGAAGCAGCTTCTGGGTGATGTTCCTTTGGTACGCAAAGGAGCCCATGTGCCCCTTAAATCAATCAAGACCTTTTCTGCAAGTAGCCTGGCCCCATTTAAAAATATGGAGTGCATGTCTCTAAACCAAAACACTCCTTTGGCTTCAATGCTGGTGAAAGGCTCCAGCTTGACCGCCCTGGACTTGGATCCTTCAGCTCTTCCTAGAACAGGTGCATCCTCGGGCTTAGCATCACCTACTCTATCCCAACCAGCCCCAAGATGGAAGAATCAGCTCTAGGGCTTCCATTACTTCCTGTCTGAGGTTACTTTGCTGTGACCATCAACAGCTAGTGCCTACTGGCTAGTAATTGCTGTTCTCTCTCGCTAGAAGCTTTAGTGAGCTCATCTCACAAACACAAAGGAGCATCCCTCAGCAGCTAGCAGTGGCACAGACTCTTAAACTGCCAGCTAAAAGGCAAAGACTACCATTTCTCAATCCCCAAGCCCACTTAACCCTAAATGCAGTCCCCCATCAAAGCCTCAAAATTGCTTTTTGCTTTATACCACTTCCCCAAGTGGGGATCTAGCAACCACAGAGTTTAAACCCAAAGGAAAGTGCTCATTTAACCTGTCACAAACTGTTGCTGTCTGTGAAGGAACAAGTACCTATTTTCATAACGGTTTCTCACTCTGCTTTTTACTTGTTTCCAGTAGAAGGAACATTTTCCCAGAAAGACATTGTCAGTTTCCACTGACCCAGGTTAGCAGAAGTTCTAGAGCGTTCAACTCACCTTACAATTTCAGTTTGATGAAACAGTTCTGTTTTTCTATCGGGTGAGTCAGTCTCCTAACGGCCTGTATCTTTCTACATGCACGCTCCAACTGAACCCCACACAGCCCATGGAGCTGACAGCCCCCCCTTTCCTTCTGATCATAAACAAGCCACTGTCAAAAGAGAAGAGCAACGACTCACAAGAGGGACTTTTTAAAAGAGGCCACAACAGCAACGCAACAGCCAGAAGCAAGCATGGAAAGAAAACATCTGAACCTACCTAGTAGAGTGCCAAAGGTCTCTAAGCGCCACAGCATGCTCAGAGTAGTGTGTGTGCTGTAGAGCACGCTGTGGAAAGCACCGCTGCTTCCTCTGCTAATGACCAAAAATGGGGAAACTTGCTTTTTTTCAGTACACTGATTAGCCAACAACTACCCCATGCAACGGAAAAATAAAGAGACGCTTACTGAGTGACTAGCACCAATGAATACTGTGTTTTGCAGCTACCCAGAGGAAATGATGCTGCTTATACCAAATTCTTCGAATAAGTTCCTCGAAATCAGTTTTGATCCCCATTAGATCTCTGAGGTAAGCAGCCTCCCCCTAATGTCCTGGCTGAGCTGTAAATAAAAAAAGGAGGAAGGAGCCAGTCTGCCGTTGTCATCAGCACTGTTTCATTGGTTTCTTTACTTTAAAACAGGGGTGGTCAAAATATGGCCCACAGGCCGCATCCGACCCGCCTGGCCATTCTATCCAGCCTGTGGGGCACCTAAAAAATTTTAAAAATTAACATTTATCTGCCTGTGACTGCCTGTCAAAGATGACAGGAGCCAGCAGCAGCAGGATCCAGGAAGAGACGGTGGCAGGACCCAGCAGCAGCAAGGCCCACTGGCCCAGCCTCCCTCCCCAGCCCCCCTGCTGGAAGCTTCTGCCCTAGCAGAGGGTCTGGGCCTGGGCCCTGGGGCTGTTCCTGCCTCGCTCCATACAAGAGGGGAACTCAGGTCAGAATGGGCAGGGGGTGGGTGGGGGAGTATCGCGGCACAGCAGGACCCAGCCTGACCCAGCAGGCAGCTGCATGGTGCTCCCACTACAGCATGCGGTCCGGCCCTGCAGCTGAAACTGTGTCATGTTGGAGCTGCAGGTGGGGAGCAGCGGGTGGAGCAGGGCATGGGATAGTGGTGGCGGTGGGTAGGGAAGGAAGGGAAGCATCAGAGGAAGGGCAGCGGTGGCAGCCACAGTGAGGGGGGAGAGGAAGTGGTAGCAGGTGGGACTGGGACCTGGCGACAGCAGAAGCCAACCAGGAACTGTAGGGTGAGGCTGGCTCCTGCTGCGTTCTGTGTCCTGGTGCTGCAGCTGGGAACCACAGCTCCCGTGGGGTGCCCGGCTGGGCCAGCTGTCTCTGTGCCATGCCATGCCGCATGGTTCCCAGGACACAAAACGCAGCAGGAGCTGGCCCAGCCCCGCGGTTCCCGGTTACCTGCTGCTGCCGCCTCTATGGTGGGGGCTATGCACTGGGGAAAGCCCTGCACTGGAGTTGCTTCCTTCCCAGCCCTGCCGCACAGCTCCACAGACCAGGAGTGGAGGGAGTCCCCCCTGCTTCCCCATGGGGTCCAGCGGGGCTGCCCTGTGCAAGGATGGCAGCTGCAGGTGCACATGGAGCCCTCAGGATAGAGGGGCCAGGCAGGCTGCACCTCTCGTCCCTCCGCACCCAGTGCTGGCCGGAGCCGCACCCCACCAGCACCAGTGCTTGCACTGGGCAGGAGCTCCCTGAGCCCTCTCCTCCCCCAGGGGCTGCCATGGGGGAAGTGTGTGTGTGTGGGGGGTCCTCACACCCCCCAAACCTTACGCATCCACACCCTGCCCCCACAACCATGATGTTCTGTGGGGGACCTTGAGTCTAATGAGGGATGCTTGGCGTCTAACAAGGTTAAGAACTGCTGATCTAAACTGGAAGTTGCCCCTCCAGGAGCCACCGGAAAGTGACACATAAAAGACTCTGCTGAGAGCTGGCTTGTGGCATTGAGTAATCGATTACAGTCTGATGCCTTGAAACCATACATGGTGGGAGGCCTGGTCGGCCTCTGCATTACTCCATTGATTTCAGTGGAACTGCAGCAGCATAGAGCTCTGTTGGATGCCAGCTGTCCTGCAAGACAGGGGTTTGTTGTCAGTATCCTTTACTGAGAAGTTGCCTTGCAAGAATGATAGGCCTTTGAGGCTCCAAGAGTGCTGAGAAGCATCTATATGAGACAGTAACTAAAATGCAGAGCTATAAGCCTGGAAAGCCCTGGCTTAGTCTGCAATTCAGGCAACACCTGGCTGGATATCTTACTCTTGGAAAAAACCATTCAAATCAGTCTGGGTGGATTACTCCATCCGTACGCTGGGACCAATAGTTGCCACCTCCTTAGAGTGCTTTAAGATCCCAAGGGGGAGCTTCCTGCATACACGTACCGTGATGACTATCATCCAACTCCACTGAGGCAACACCTTTCCTCCTGGAGCCTAGTCAAGTGTCTTGGGCAGAAGAACATTCATTCACTAACTGATTTGCTGGCATCTGGATAAAAGCCTCTGTCCCTCCCACCATATAATTTTACCTTCACTTCATCACAATCGTGTTTCCTGCTGTGCCTCCCTTTTTTCCTCTCAATGTATCCACTACACCCTTTTACACAGACTGATAGTAATGTACAACGTTTACATCTCTGAACCCAAGCTTCATTTGTTCTACAGTGGGTTGCTACACACTTCCCTGAGCACTTGCTGCATGTGTTTGTAGCACATGTACAACATTCTTTGTTTAAATTTTGTGGAATCTGGGAAGACACGCAGCTTACCATCACAGACATATCAGCTGAACAATGCAGCTTCACACCTGGTTAAAGTGTGAAAATGCTATGGTGTGATTTCATGTGGTTCCGCTGTTAATATTTAACCCTAAAAATAGCATCTTAAGAGTTCATGTTCATTGAGTCACAGTGTTTTGAAACCCACTAAGGCCCAGACCTGCTATCCCTGTAGTCTCTGCAAGAGATGTGGGAATCAAGCAGGGTTCATTCCAGCTTGCTCTCTCTGACCATAATGCTTCTGCAGGAAGAACATAGCTAACAACTGTGAACAAGCCAGAATAGGCTCCCATTCCCATGTTCAGAAAAAGCAGAGCAAAACCCATCAAGTCCAAATTCCCACCCACACCTCTTCCAGGTTTCATCTTCCCAGCAGGGCCCCAAGTCTCTCCTCACAAGCCAACTATAGGTGCCCTAAAGATTAGATCAGCCATGATCCTATGGGCATAGCAACTTGACCATGTTGGCTAGGGACAGACATTCAAAAAGCCTGAGCCTGAATTGATTCAATCTTTACAAGTTAGTCTAACCTGCCTAGGCTGAATCAGTTTGTAACCATACAGACATCCCCTCTGGACTGAAAAAATGCAGGCACATGCCTACAGTGGCTCAGGCTAGAAGCTGGGAGTGGGGAGGACAGAACTAGAGGAGCCCTCCTTTCCCTTCCACAATGCTGAGTGGAGGGGGGTGTGGCCAGGCCCCAGCAGGATGCTTTGCTTAGTGAGCGCCCTCCCCACCCCTGGTCAGTGAGGGAGCCAGCAGGGATTTACACAGTATTTACTTACACAGCAGGAAGTTACACAGGGAACATGTATCACCCCATTGGCAAAACAAAAGGATCTCTCATTAGTTTAAGCTCTTCTTAAACAACTTTTTCTAAGGCGGGACATTACCAGCTACCTGTTGATTAGCATCAAAGAGCCCTAACCTGACACTGCCCTGTCTGCCTTTGTCCCATCTCCCACAGCATGGACCCTAGCCAGCATGTGGTATGTGTAAAGCAGAGGGGAGGGGGAATCCCTGCTCAGGAAGCCAGGCAGACCCTGCTGTATCTGCAGTCTCTGCAGGGGAAAGGGCCAGCCTTGCTGGGCTGGAGCAGAGAGCAGAGTCATGCCCAGAACTGCAAATCAGCTGGGACACTGGAGGATTCTGATTTAACTTAAACCATGAAGGCGTCTAGGACAGACATTGCATAAACCGGTTTCAGCCAGATCAGTTAAGTCTATACTACATTCAACCACGTTTATCTCAAACCGGTTTCAGCCATTTTCAAACTACTTTACATGCACTGAACATCTGTTCTGTTACAGGCTTAAACCAGTTTCTCATCACGTAACCAGTTTATATGTAATGTCTGACCCTAGCTGTTATGTTTGAATCCTGGCTATCTGCCTGTTTTCATGGCTTTTGTAAGCTGCATGTTTCTAAACACTTTTTCACTACTGCAACAGGGAATTCTGGTGCAGGGCACAGGACCCTAATCAGAGTTTCTGGAACCTGAGCTGCTTTTTGCATTAAAGCTCTGAGAGCTTACAAGCAATGGCCACATTATTACTTATTTAAACGTTCTTATGCAGCAAGAAAACAGAGCTTCAGAATAGCCTTTAGCTCCCTGCTTTCGTTTCAGTTGTCCTTCCTGTGGCAATTCGCTCTGCAGCTGGAGCAGTACGGGTTCTGTTCCTTGCTCTGCCCTGATCAAGTGACTTCTTGCATGTCCCTGTTTGTTAGGCTGTAAGTTCTTCAGGGCAGGGCCCATTTCTATGTGAATGGTGCCATGCACTGGACAGTCCCAATCTCTCTTGGAAGCAGTAAGAGGAAGAATGCCTACTACATTTTAAGCACTTCTAGAAGAAATACTAATGAAAACATATATAGGCAGAAGACCTGACGAGCAAAAAAGGGCTAGTTTTACAGTCACTTTACAAAGTAAAACCAATTCACTTTACTCTTCCTGTCAACCCATTCAGACCAATAGCAAGAGTACTACCAAGAACCTCACAGCAGTTAGCTTAGACAGGCCAAAGTCATGCAAACATCCAAGGGCCTGTTGGAGTTGTTGAACTTTAGCTGAAAATAAGGTACAGAAAGGAGCAAACAGACAGAAATCTCTGCAGGCAGGAGAGGGGAGCAGATATGTAGTTATAGCACAGCAGTGGGGTTTAATCCTGACTCTGGATTAGATTCATCTCAGGAAAGGGAATTCCTCTTTCTGAGCCCTGTTTCCTATTTCCCGAGGCCCACTTTTCCCTCACCATAGTGGCCTGAGGCAATAGTAGAGGTGGTACAAGCCCCTCCTCGTGCTCTGTGTTTCTCCTGCATTCAAGGGACAGAAGGAACTGTGGGAACTTGGTGCGTTGAAAAATCAAGTGTCAAGTGCCAAAAATCCCAAAATCACCTTCAAATTCAGAAGCCTTCTTTACATACTGCCTTTTGCATTTCTTTTGTTTCATTTAATTTGCTTGCTGGTTACTGAGTCTTTCATTTACAGTCCCTTTAAGCTCTTCTCCCCAACCACACAGGCTAAAAACTTCCCTTTTTTTCCTAAAATGAAAACACATATTTTCAGGTAATACCATGACTCCAGAAACTGAAGCTTTGAAAATGAAACTACATATAGTACAAAAAAAAGAAGCAGCAGCACTACTGCAAAGGCCAGCAGTTGGCTGGCATCTAGAAGAGGTCAGAGGGGGTGTGACACGGGAGTCCTTACCTCCCCCACAACACACTCGCTATTCTGTTTCCTCATAGCAGCCACAGTGGTGCAATATTGAACATCTCGCAGGGCTCCTTCAGCCTGTGCTGGTGCCCAAGCCTGCCCCTGAGGCTGCTAGATACAGGAAGTTCCTGGTGCTGTATAGGGGCAAATGTGGCCCTCTGCTTTCTCGCCATGTTGGGCAGCACTGCTTCCCGCCAGCTTGTGCAGTGAAGGGAGGGTGTTTTCAGAGATGGACTTTTCACATGTACAACTCTGCTCGCAATGTAGGAAATGGAGCGTGCTGGCCCAGCAAAGGTGCTGTTAGTTTGAATCCTAGTCATTTTCTCACTGAAATGCTGAAAAAATTTCCCCAGTGCAGGTGTTTCCTTCCTAGCTCCCATGGCTGCTGATTTACCCTCCAGCTAGCAGGCTGGGGATGTCCAGGAGGTCTCATATCTCAGGGGTATCCCCTCGCCATCCTTGTGACTTCACTTGCATGGTGAAATCCCTGACATGAGTGAATCAATGGGAAATCTCTCTGACCTTGTTCTTGTATATCCTTTGGGTAGATGAGAATATCTGAGCCACTGCTGCGGGGGTGGAGGGGTATAAAAAGAAGGTGGGGAAAAACAGAAGAGAGAAAGGGGAAGAAGGGGAAGACAAAAACTGTGTAAGCAGTTGGGGACAAATATATCTATCTATCTATCTATCTATAGATCACTTTGCCTTTTTATAGCTATCTATCTATCTAGATATATATATGCATCTAGATAGATAGATAGATAGATAGATAGATAGATAGATAGATAGATAGATAGATAGATAGATAGATAGATAGATAGATAGATAGATAGATAGATAGATAGGCAAAGTCAAAGTGATACTCTACAATTTCTGCCTCTTAGTTACTGCTTCCAAGAGAGCTTGGGACTGTCCAGTTCACAGCACCATTCACATAGAAATGGGCCCTGCCCTGAAGAACTTACAGCCTAACAAACAGGGACATGCAAGAAGTCACTTGATCAGGGCAGAGCAAGGAACAGAACCCGTACTGCTCCAGCTGCAGAACGAATTGCTACAGGAAGGACAACTGAAACGAAAGCAGGGAGCTAAAGGCTGTTCTGAAGCTCTGTTTTCTCGCTGCATAAGACTGTTTAAATAAGTAATAATGTGCCCATTGCTTGTAAGCTCTCAGGGCTTTAATGCAAAGAGCAGCTCAGGTTCCAGAAACTCTGATTAGGGTCCTGTGCACTACACCAGAATTCCCTGTTGCAGTAGTGAAAAAGTGTTCAAAAAGGCCTTCAAGGGAAATACCCAGCGCAGTGTACCCCGTCCACAGTCACACTTATATCCTGGCATTGCATGTGAAAGCTGATTTGCCTGACATGGAATAGCCACTGATTGTGACTGTGTGGCATGGATAAAGGGGCTGCCAAATTAGGGAAGAACCCAGGCCCTCCTAGTCTAGTACCCTGCCTCTGACAGTGGCAGCCTCAGCTGCTTCCCAAGAAGAGCTACAAGCTGATGTGTGATAATCAGTCCTTATTCCAGGTCTCATCTTGATCCCTGCTTGTACCTGAAGCACAAGGTTTAAATTCCTTTCCAAGACTGTGAGTATTTGTGATAGCTTCAGATTTCCTACTTATCCATATAAATGCCCACATTGGGTGTCCATACTCTGTTTGCCTGCCACTCTCTCTCTCTCTCAAATACATTATGCTTAAAGTACCTGGGGTCTTTTCCAAATCATTCTAGCTCATCTGGGCAAAAGCCAATAAGAACTGTTTTTAATTGATGCAAAGGACATTTTTACAGCTGTATTTGACCAAAAATCCACTGCACAGGCCTCCCAGTACCACTTCCGTGCAGGTACTGGATGATAAAGTTTTGGGATTACGCTGTGTCATGGGGCATGGAGCTCCAAGATGTGATTATAAAAGAGTTAGAACCAGAGCTGCTTATGCTGACCTTCTAAAAAATGGGGGAGCTAGAGAAAGCAGGACACAGCTCCAACCGACTTTCCATTCCGAATATGTAAAACCCAAACCTTTCCTTTGATTCAAGTGTTGCCAAGCCTAAATGGTCAATAATCATGAGACTGGTTCCCAAAATAATTAAATCAGTTTGCAGTACCTTTGCTGAAGGCTTAGCTCCTGGGTAAGGGCAGGTTAGTTAAGGCAAATCATCTACAGGTCTACAATCATTACACATAAATTAAAGCATATTAAGTTCCTGACATGGAAGCACTCATTTAGACTGAAACCATCTTAGATTGCCATAATTTAGTTCTTCTCAGGGGAGAAATTATCTATGGACACCATAATCCCAAATAAGAGTTTGTACATGGGGGCTTAGTGTGCCTTCAGTTATGTGTTGACTTCATCACTTCAGTTGATTTTCCTTTACTTGCTGCCTGTCCCTGTTTAGACATAACATGAACCAAGGTATTGGGGTTTGAGTAAGGAAAGGGGAGCCATGGAAGGAGCATTTTGAAGACCTTCTCAACTGAGACTCTGTTGTTGATGAGAATGTTCTCAATTCCATCCTGCAACACCCTGTCAGAGATGATCTTGGAATCCCTTCAAGGTGAAGAAAGCCATCAAGCATATGGAGAATGAAAAGGCACCTGGAGCAGATGGATTCCTTGCTGAAATCTTCAAGGAGGGGGGAGAGGAGCTCACAGCACAGCTCCATGTTCTCATCTTAAGGATCTGGAATGATGAGGAAATCCCAGATGGCCTCAGGGATGCCACAATCATACTAATCTTCAAGAAGAGAGAGAGGTCCAACTATGGAAATTACAGAGAGATCGCCTTGCTGTCCACAACAGGAAAGATCATTGCAAGAACCCTCCTGAACCATCTCCTTCCACTTACTGAAGAGCTCTTCCTGGAATCTCAGTGTGGGTTTAGGGCATCAAAAGGCACAATCAACATGATCTTCACTGCTCACCAACTGCAGGAAAGATGCCAGGAACGACATACATCTTCCTACATGGCCTTTTTTGATCTCATGAAAGCCTTTGACTCTTGTCAACTGAGAAGCACTGTGGAGGATCCTTCTGAGGTACAGATGCCCACCAAAATTTGTCACCATTCTCTGCCTGCTCCATGACAGTATGAGAGCAGTGGTCCTCAGTAATGAATCTATCACTGATCCTTGGAGGTTAAGACTGGAGTTAAGCAATGCTGCATCATCACTCCAACTCTCTTTTCGATATTCCTTACTATGATGCTACATCTGACCACCAACAAGTTTCCAGTCAGAGTGGAGCTAAACTACTGAATGGATGGTAAACTGTTTCATCTAGGCCGACTCCTTGCCTAAACTATGACTACCCCAAAATCAGTTTCAAGCTTCAGTACACATTGATGATGCTGTAGTGTGTGCTCACTAGAAAGTAGATCTTAAGGCAATCATCAACATCTTCACTGAGGCATACAAGAAAATGGGACTGATGCTTAACATTCAGAAGACTAAGGTCCTTCATTAACAAGCTGTTAATGAGCAGTCCCCAGCTCCAGTAATTCAGATTTATGGAGGGACTCACAGAAGGCTGGTGTCGACAAAAAATATCCAACATAACCTCAAATGTGCAAATGTGGTCTTTGGATGCCTGAGGAAACAGATGTTCGAAGATCACAACATCAGATTCGAAGCAAAGCTCATGGTTTACCAAGCAGTCATCATTCATACTTTACTATATGGACATGAGATGCAGCAACATATAACAGACACCTCAAGTCACTGGAGACATACCATCAACACTGCCTGAGAAAGATCCTTTGAATCCAGTGGGAAGACATATGGAGCAACTTTAGCCTCCTCTTGCAAGCAAACACCATGAGCATCTATCAAGACGATAATCATTTGACATTGCCTTTGCTGGGCTGGCCACATCATGCAGATGTCTGACTCCAGACTCCCAAAGCAAGTTTTATTTTTCCAGCTCTGTCAAGGTGTATGCTCAAAAGAAGGGCAGAGAAAACACTTCAAGGACATCCTCAAGGGCAACTTGAAAAAGTGCAACATTGACATCAACTCGTGGGAGACTATCACCCAGGATTGCCCCAAATGGAGGAAAAGTCTGCGGCAAGGATCTAAGTAATTTGAAACCTTATGACAACAACGGGAGATAGAAGAGCAGGAGAGGCAGAAGAAGTGCGCCATGGATCAAAGAATCCAGAGCCACCCACCCTGCGCAGAAGCATGTACCCACGTTGCAGTAGAACCTATCAATCCCGAATTGGCCTTGTCAGCCAGCTTCAGAGCCACAGATAAGACATTCATGGAAGACACATGATGACGACTTCATCACTTCTGTTAATTTGCCTTACTGGCTGCCTGTCCCTGTTTAGATACGGTATGAACCAAGGCAATGGGATTTGAGTAATGTGTTTTCTATCCCAGTTCAGTCACTATCTCCTATGGTGGCAAATCACATAACCATCCTATGCCTCAGGTTTCTCATTTAGAAAATAAGGGTCATACAATAGTCATAAAACACCTGAGGTACTGAGACAACAGAGATCTGCAGAGGTGGGTAAAGAAGTGTTGTTAGCTTTTCCCCGTCTGCACTTTTGGTGTAGGTGGCTTCTATTTTAGATTAAGAGACAAAACAAACATAAAAGCTCCATGACAATGGGGGAGAGAAAAAGTGACTCATTCACTTGTTCAAGAAGAAATACTTCTTTTCCTGAAATGTGTGGTTAACCAGTGGGACTCACTGCTGCAGGATATTAGAACAAACAGCTCAACAAAGTTAGGATGTTGTAGAGAGGTAAGAACCTGCATATTTTGGGGCATACAATTTGTGGGAGTCAGGATGGACTATTTCTCCTTTGCTATAGATGGGAAGTATCCTAGACTAGCTGGAGCAGTGATGTAACCTTGTATGGATGACAACTCTATCACTGTTACAACATGTTTCCAACCTATCCACCCTATGAGTCACTCAGGAGAAAGATCTTAAGAACCAGCTCCTCTACCAACTTCTGAAACCACCATTGTGTAGTTCTCAAAAACTGCAATTCCTTCACCACCAGACGGCACTCTGCTTGTCACTGATGATCCATGGACCACCAGCTAAAAATACTCACACCTCAAGTGCAGCCCATAGCCCATTTTCTGTGCATAATGGATTAAAAAAGTGGTACATTTATTTTTCATTTCAGACATGAGCGGATCTGTAAAACAATAATATTCCCAAACAGGAGTCCCATTTTCATGGTTCACAGGTATAAGGAGAGTTCTCAGTAGATACATTCCCAGAGATTTAGGGGCTGGACCCGATGATCTTCTGAGGTCCCTTCCAGCCTTACAATCTATTAATCTATGTTTATTGATTATACTTCCAAATACTTCACAAGTTCTATGGAGAATTCTTTACTGTGCCCATGCTTCCTAGCTTTTCAGCGTTGAATCACTTTAATTGATTCCCACTATTTGCCTGTATTTCTGCTAAACATTCTCCAAGGGTCTTTAGGACCCATTGTTGCTGGCTATCACTCTAAGTAGTCTTTCTTCAGTCTTTACACATCTCTACTACCCCATTCACCTTGGTGGGTTTTCAGTGGTCTCCATCAGACTTTAACTTTGGTCAGCATACAGTCTAGGAGTGGAGCTCTGACAGATGGACAAATGAATGATCTCCTTTGTTCCAGTCACTTGTGCAACTAAACTGGTTCCAAACATACTGGCACCTCCCTTTCTTTTGGATTAAACCAGCAAGGCTGAGTGTGAAACACTGGTGTGTGGGCAGCTCAGCATCTCCATGCACACTGCCCAGGCTTCTGCACCCCGGAGAGGCCACTTGAGCTTTGCTTTATCTTTCAAGTGAGGATTACGTGCAGCGAGCTGATGTCTCACTCAGCATAATTCTGTTGTCTCAGGAGACAGATAGATGCCTACTATCAGGCTGGGATATTCTTTAGCTCTCTTCCATGTGGTATTATGCCCCCTTGTAATTGTGGAAGGCCTTTAAGAAAAAGACATGTCCTACTACCAGCATGTGGGTGTTGGAGCTTCTCTTTCAACTCAGACAGTTAAGGGCATGGATTAGGAGAGAAGGTCCAGAGTTGGATCCTGACATGTTCCAGCTACAATACTAGAGCATCCCCTATGAATGAATTAAATGTTGTTAGGGAAGGGATTGTGCTCTTCTTAATTCTAGTATTTGCACTCAACGTTGGCCATGCTATACTTTTTTAAAAGAATGCAAGAAAAACATTGGTGACGTGGATGGGGTTGGTTCCAAGAGAAATCTCTCCTACCCTAAAAGGTAGGGCAAGGTGGCACCTTGGACACTAACCAGTTCAGAGAGGCTTGAGATGTCAAAGGCAACAACCTACTTAGTCAGATGGATCATGGGTGCAACAATCTCCAGATGGCAAAAGAAGAGACCCAAAGGAAGGATGAAAGCCCCACAGGATATTGTGTTGCGTGGAGGATGCCCCAGGTACATGTACTGTAGGACATGTACTGTAGGTACATATACTGTACTGTAGGTACATGTACTGTACTGGAGGTACTTCACAGAGATGGCTCTCCTCTCTTAGTCACCACTTAAAAGAAATGCAAGCAATCACTGGTGGGAACCAGGTGCAAAGAGAAAGATTTTGATCATGGAAACCCAAGAGGGGGAAATGTGGGCTGCTCATCAGGGTCAGAACCTCTCAGCTACATCAGCTGAAACAAGATAAAACTGAAAGATGGATGGGGAGAGGAATTTTCAAAGCCAAGTTGAGTTAAAAATAGCCCGTGTAACTGCACTGACTGTGTGTAGTTTCTTAATCTCTCACGTCACAACTGTCTCATGACTCTGGAAAAGGGAGCAAGACAGGAAGGAAGGAAGGAGGCTGTAGACTTCATAGGAACTCAAGATCCTTAAAGTGCAATAAACTAAGCAGAAGGAACTTGAGTTGGCTGGGTGCTTGCAAGAATCCCAATTAAGTCATTTTGGTTAAATATTATCCTGCCAGCAGTCTCCTTTCAGAGATGTGGTGGGAATTCTCTTAAATCCAACCTCTTCCTGCCATTCTCTCCACCAGCGATAGCTTATGAATATATTCTTTTGCAGACTGCTCTGACCCAAGGCATCTTCATCAGTGACGTGGATGAGGGCAGGGAGCGGATTCAGGAGGATTTGGACAGATTGGGAAAGTGGCATGGGTGGCTGGTGCCTCCTGAGTTGAGGAGTGGGGGAGCACTTGCCACCCCAGTGAACAGTCAGTGACCGGGGGAGGTCCCCCCACAGCTGATCCTGCCGACCAGCCAGGAGGAGGGAGGCCATGGCTGATCCCGCTGACCCACAACTGGCAGCAGCACGTCTCTGGCACTTCTGGGTTAGCGGGATTGGCCGCAGTGGGACTGTTTCTCCTGGTTTCTCCTGCTGCAGTCAGGGGGTCCGCTCTCAAGGGGTGCACGTGCATGCTCGTACACCCCCTACCTGTCACCACTGGACAGTGGGCAGAACAGCATAGGATGCAGTTTAACACAGATAAGTGCAAAGTGATGCATCTAGGGAGAAAGAATCACCAACACACCTACAGACTGGGAGGTGACTTTCTAAACATCACAGCAGCAGAAAGCGATCTCAGAATCATAGTTGACTCCAAAATGAACATGAGTTGTCAATGTAACAAAATGGTAAGTAAAGCCATCCGCACTCTTTCATGCTTTAGAAGGTGCATCACAAACCGGTCTAAGGAGGTGATACTTCCCCTCTATGCGGCATCAGTAAAACCGCAGCTGGAGTACTGTGTCCAGTTCTGGGTGCCGCACTTCAAGAGGGATGTGGCTAACTTCGAGAAGGTCCAGAGGAGGGCTATTTGTACGGTTAGGGGCCTGCAGGTAAGGTCCTAGAAGGAGAGATTGAGGGACCTGAAGCTCTTCAACCTCTGAAAAAGAAGGCCGAGAGGGATCTTGTGGCCATCTACAAATTCATCGGGTGGGGGCAGCAAGGAATAGGGGATACTCTGTTTATCAGGGCACCCCTTGGGGTTACTAGGAACAATGGCCATAAACTGGTGCAGAGCAGATTTAAATTAGACATTAGGAAAAATTTCCTTACGTGAGAGTTGCCAAAATCTGGAATAGGTTTCCAAGGGAGGTGGTGCTCTCTCCTACCTTGGGGGTCTTTAAGGGGAGACTGGACAAGCACCTAGCTGGGGTCATCTGACCCCAGTGCTCTTTCCTGCCCAGGGTAGGGGGTTGGATTCGATGATCTACTGAGGTCCCTTCTGACCCTAAAAATCTATGAAATCCCAAATTCTATTCTTAGTATCAGAGTTTCAAAGGCAGGAGGGAAAAATGTGATCGTCTAGTCTGACTTCCTGTATAATACAGGACAAAGACTTCCCTGAATTCATTCCATTTCTCAATTCACTGACACAAATCCTTCTCTAGGTCAATGTCTTACTTGAGGACTGCATCAGAAGGGGTCCAGTATATTCAATAAGGAAGGGGGGGAGGGGTTAATGATGTCAGTATCAGAAGGGGTATCCTAAGCAGGCTCTATCAAAGTCCTTATTGAAACAAATTTCCCATAACCTTCCATGCCTGTGTAAGAAATGAATGGGAATTAAAGGAGAATTTCTCTTCCATGGAGAGGGCCGGCTTGAGGTCTGTGTATCTCCTCAGTCTCTATCCAAGGAGAATCAGTTGCATTTTATCCATGTTCTTTAACTTTAAAATGAGTGTCATAGAACAGAAGTCTGGCCAAGCTACCAACTCCATGGCCTGCTGGACAAACCCAGGAGCTGAACATGTAGCCAACAGGAAAAACTCATTCCCACAGGTATTAGACCTGGGAACTGACATCAACACTGGCCCGGGGATAGCCCCAGCTGAGGAACAAGGAGACGAGTTCTTGCAGGGCATAGTAGCAACATTCCCCGCTCCACCATTCTCAGTCTGGATTCTCAGCTTAGATGAAAGCTCGTGATGAGGTAGGGAGATCCCACCAGAAGCTGAGAGCAGGTGTCAGGAAAACACTGGGCCTGGAGCTGAGTGAGTACATATGGGGAAAGGGACCATTGGGCTTGACTGGCACAGAGGATGTGATGGGGGCAGGGCTGGCAGGGGTATGCAATACAGACTCTGCTCTCACTCCAGGGGCAGGGTTGAGGTTAGATTTACATCTGTGTTGCTAAGAACTGGACCTGCCCCAGATCACAAGGCAGCTGCCCCCTGCAAAGTGCCTGCAGCCATTGGTTCCTGAGAAACTTCCTTCTCCAGCTTACAGGCACTTTATTTTTAGCTGATGACTTAAGCAGAAGTTATTCATTAATGCATGAGGGTAGAGGAAGTATTGAAAGCAGGCAGCTTGTTCCAGGTCCCTCAAGTCTTAAAGCAGCAAATAGAACCTGACCCACGTAGCTCCTGCTCCACTCCCTTAGCCTAGTTATTCTCTCCCCCTATCCCACAAGCCCTTCCCCAGCCTGACAGTGAAAGGAGCAAACACAAGGCTACCTACCGTGCTCAGAGCTGCTGTGTGAGCTCCCAACACCCTCCAGTCAGAGGAGCATTTAGTGAACACAGATCAGTGGGGGACAGTTGGTGTATGCTTTACAGAGCAGAGAAGCCTGTGGGCTTGGTTTTCCCTGTACCCCAATCCTAGACCTCTGTGTGACTGCATAGGGTACGGGAGAGAAAGGCAAAGGAGCAAATGCTCTTTCAGAAGTGAACTAGTGATGTTAGGACCCCAGTGCAAGATACCTTCAAAGAGCTTGATTTTCAGAAGGAAGGTGCTCCATGCTTCTACCGCTTCAAGCCAGGTAGATCAGCTCAATGCATTGCAGAGGAAAGTAACCAGGCATAGATCTTCCTATGAGAACAAGGAAGATTTTACTTCATAAGAACAGCCCATGTGGAGAAGTGAAAAAAAAGAGGATGTGGACACAAGTTAGCAATATCAATGCATTTTTTTACTCTGTGTATTAGGGGGAGTTTGTGGCTGAGGCCAGGACCAAGTGCCTGGTCTGCTAGATGCTGTCCGTACATGTGGCAAAAAGCAGTCCCTGTCCCAACGAGTTTACAGTCTCAATGGACAAGGCAAAGAGTGGGTACCATTAGCAAAGCCATAGCCATCCTATGTTGATTGTTTTGATCAATCACAGCATCAGGTGTAACAATGGACGACACAATTATTCAACAGCCTAAGGCCAAGAGCTGGACAATACACAGATGCCTCCCCCCCTCCCCCCCACTGCAACACTTCCACACTGAATTCAACAAGCATTCACAGGGAGGACAGAACAACTGGGTATGTGTGGGGGGCTGGGGGAGGAGACAGCATGGAAGAAAGGTGAGATCTCATAGCAATGCACTTACTTGTCCACACCCAGGCAGTTCTATTTGCTTCCTCTTGGATATCATGCTCATGGGTGTCTTGGAGGAGAGGTTTTGTCAGAAGAGAGGGAGGATCATCTGTGGGTTTGGGCACTGGCCTGGAACATGAGAAATATGTAAATTTCCTGTTCTGCTACAGATGGCCTGTGCAAACTTAGGGAAGTTGCTTAGTTTCTCTGTGCCTTCCTTGCACAAATTGAGGGAAATAGCCCTGCCCACCCAGGAGGACTGTGAGGAAAAGTGCTCAGGAAATGGGATAATGGAGGCCAGACAAGTACCTTCAATAGAGGGACAAGGGAAGGGGTAGCAGGGGAAACAGGTGGGGCAGATTGGTTATACAACAGACCAGAGTACAAGTGATCACAACTCCCTCTTGTGGCCAGTCAAAGGACTGCACATCCTACCCCAAACGATCAAGGAGGCCAGGCTTTGCTACCTAGGTGCATGTGGCCTGGCAGGCCTGCAGATACTCACCTTGAACTCATATGAAAAGAAGAGCCAGTAACACTTTCATCTAGTAGGGTGCAATCATTAATCCCTGTAAATAATGGGACTAAACCTAGGAGTCCCAGGCATGAATCAGGACCCACTGTGCCTGGTGCTCTACCACTATGACTTTTCCTACCATGTCACAGCTAAAGGGGTCCCAGCTCTCAAGAAACAGTGACTAGTGCTTCAGGTCTGCTTTCAACCCCCCTTCCCCAAAGGAAGAATCCGCACGCCTGTGCCCACATTCCAGTACCAAAGGGCAGGGCAAATAACATATACCACGTGTGGACAATATCACGAGGGCTGTGAGGCCACCAGCTCTAACAATGCCACTGAACCACCACAGCTACCCGACAGCCCTGCCTATCAGATCAAAAGCACCAGACTGTCTTCTGGTCTGGCCTTTCTTAAGGAGCAGCAAGGCACTATGGAGTAAGGGAGGGCAAGCAGTGACAAGTTGGAGACCTAACAGGTGGTCGCTTCCTCCTCAGCAGAAAATTTCCTGACACAGCAGTGCACAATTATTCCCCCCAGGGGAATGTTATTCCAGTGCCAAGTGGGATAGCAGCAGTGTCCAGCCCTTGCCCTGGGTGTCTGCACAGGAATAAGGGTGACTGAGGCTCCACCAGCCAGCTTCCTCCCCCAACAAACCCTTGGCTATGTGGAAAAACAATTAGAACAAATGCAATGGTATTCTGGACTGATTTGTCCTGATTTTCCATTGGCAGATAACTGGTTTGGTTTGGCAGTTCACTCATTCCTCCAGGATAAACGGATGTACAGTCCGGTAGAGCACAGCTACGGGAGGAGTGGCTCCGGTCA
Organism: Alligator mississippiensis; assembly: GCF_030867095.1. Classification (NCBI taxonomy): domain Eukaryota; kingdom Metazoa; phylum Chordata; order Crocodylia; family Alligatoridae; genus Alligator; species Alligator mississippiensis. Next base: position 27,591,438 of record NC_081833.1, read on the forward strand.
GTGTTGCCATGTAGTCAAGCCCTTGGACATGGCTGAATCTGGGACCTTTCTCTCAGCAGGCAGAAGCTCACCCCTCTCCCTGCTACACAGCCCCTTTCATCTTCACTGCTGCAGATAGGTCAGTCCAGGCAGGAGTCAGGCTGTCTTAGAGTCTCCATTCTTCCCAAGGAAGATGTGCTCTCACTTTCCAAAGGACCTTGGGCCTGGAGCTGGAGCTGGGGATGCAGCTGGGTGGGGCAGGTAGAGGTGGCCTGGCTTGATCATATGACAGATTGCAATTGCCATAAAAGCTTTCCTCTGATGATAGGAGTTAGGAAGACTTTCCTCGGGGCACGTGAGCCCAGAGCCTAATGCAGGGGTTGTTCACATTTGTCCTCTCAAGGTGTCTGGGAGGGCCATTTTCAGAGAGAGGGTACTCAACTAGACAGAACACATGGTTGAGCTAGAAGCATAGCTTAGTGGATAGAGCTCAAGGCATTTGAATTCAAATTCCTATGCAGATGTGCATTTCCAGTGTGACTTCTCACTATGCTGCACCTCCGTTTCCCCACTTGTAGAAAGGAAAGACTTGTGAGGATAGGGTCCAAGAAAGTTGAGAGATGCTTAAGTACCGTGGGAAGACCTGACAAATATCTCCAGTAGAGGGACACGGGAGATGCAGGTCAGTAGCAATTCCTTTGCTTTCTTAACAAAGAGGGAATTCTGCCCTTTTGAACAGGGACACTGCCCTTTCAAACCAGTGATGTTACCAAGAGGCCAGCACAGGCATTCATAGTAGAGGGAGCTGTTAGGTGTCACCTGCACAAGATCAGCAGCAATGTGATGAAGCCTGGCAAGAGACCCATACCTGGAAACCCCCTTAAGAGGCAGCAGGACCAGGGGATGCTTTCACAGGACCTTCTGGTTCACTGAGGGTACTTCTAGGCTGTGAACTAACACACCCCATGGGAAGGATGGATATGGTATCAGGGACTCACATGCTTGCCATGTGGAAGCCTGGTGGGGTAGACTGTATCAAGACCACCAGTATCTGGGGGAACGTTTGTTCACCAGAGCGCCCCAAGGGATGACGACTAGGTCGAATGGTCATAAACTACTACAAGACCGTTTCAGGCTGGATATAAGGAAGAATTTCTTTACTGTCCGAGCCCCCAAGGTCTGGAACAGCCTGCCACCGGAGGTGGTTCAAGCGCCTACATTGAACACCTTCAAGAGCAAACTGGATGCTCATCTTGCTGGGATCCTATGAACCCGGCTAACTTCCTGCCCTTTGGGCAGGGGGCTGGACTAGATGATCTTCCGAGGTCCCTTCCAGCCCTAATGTCTATGAAATCTATGAAAGTGAAAGAAACGGAGGCAGTACTCCAAGGCTGTGGCACTGCAACCCTGCCCCAGCAAGCTGCTGCTTTGCCACCAACACCCTCTGCATGACCATTTCAAAAAGGCCCTTCAGAAAACCCTGAAGCAGCAGCACTATTTCCCCTCGGCACACCAAAGGGCCTCTGCTATTTGCACATGTGGGTGACTTTCTGGGCAAATAAACTCAGCATGGGCCAGGCTGCAGGCACCTCAGATGTGATGAAGCAGTTGCAGCAGAGGCAGGAACCTGAGGGCAGTGGCAGTCACACCAGCCCCATGCTGAGCCCCCTTGAGAACAAGGAGATTCTCCCATGGCGCTTTCACTTCCTGTCCCCCTTTATTTTCTGATTTCATATTCCTGAATATTCATATTCTGACATATTCCAAATGTCTGAGCAATAAGGCCCTCCCCAGGGTGGAATGCCCAGCAGGAATGGAGGGCTCTGGGAGGGCAGCCACGTGGGTGTTATTAGTGATCCCAGCAGCCTTTCCTGGCCTTGGGAACTCTATGCATAAAGAGCCCCCCAGCTCTCCTATTCTTATTGCTCCCTGATGTAATGCTTGTGGATTGCTGGGGGGGGGGAAGGCAGGGGGAGGGAGGGACAGGACTGTAGGACATCAGTCCTACCCCCCTGCACACTGCTCTGTGTTGGCTCCCTGGCTGCCCTGGACTCCTGATGACTCAGGAAGATCCTGCCATAGCTGTGGGCAAGTGGAATCCCATGCATGCGAATGGCAGCAGCCCATGACCACACATTCACAGGACTATGATCACTCCCAGGGCCAGGCAGCAGGGGAGTGGGCTAAGGAGAGAGGTTAGCGCAGCACAGCAAGTCTTTGAAAAAAGAGCGTTAGGGATGAATGGACTTGGCAGGTTTATTTATTTGATTTATATCTTGCCTTACAATAAACAACCAACCCACAGACAAGATTCCCCAAAGGGCAATGACAAATGGTACCTGCCTAAAGAGGCCTGCTGGATTTGAGGGTCTGTAGGTTGGCCAGATTCTTTCCTCACTTTTTGGGTGATCAAGATAGCGCATGGGCTGGGCCCCATTCATCCCCTGGAGGCAGAGGAGAGGGATTGCAGCAGATTTTCACCCAAGGGAGGTCGATGGCTTTGTAGAGGCTGCAGACTGGCCAGGTCTTTTGCCTTCATTTCCAATGTTTGGGATCCAGGAGCATACCAGCTCCTTTACCCAGCTCTGCCACAGACTTACTGAACAACCTTGGGGAGGTCAATGGTTTGCTCAGTGCCTCTGTTTCCCCCTCTGTGTAACAACCTTTGCTGCTCTGGGACACAATACACAGAGAGAATGAAACACTCTGTACGGGAAGAGCTTCCAATCCAGAGTAACAACGGGGGGAAAGAATTTCCATTAAAATTCTCACATTGCAAGCTGGCCCCATGTGGAAGTGCCCCTGCCAAGGGAGTTTAGAACGTATTGCTGAAGATGGGATGACAACAGCTTCAACCCTGGATTGCAACCAGGTCCATGGCGAGAGGAAGCATAGGCTGTGGGAGGATTCCAGATGGGGAGAGGTTTTGATAGATGCTATGGCAAGAGAACCAGGGCACCACCCTTTTCTGGCTCTATAGGCCAAGCACAGCCTGGGGCGTGGCCAGGGCACAACAGGGCAAGAGGAGGATTCAGAGCCATCACTGACACATATTAAAATCCTTTGTGAAAGACAGGATTGCCCAGTGGTTAGGCCACAAACCTGATTGTTGGGAGAGATCAATTCAGTTCCCTGCTCTGTCCTTGAAACCATGCATGACCTTGGACATAACACTTGGTCTGTTCTCCACTGGTACCATAGAAATAATAGCATTCCCTACCTTAGCAGGTAGTCCATTCACAGTGTTTGATGAAGTAGGCTGCAACCTACAGAAGGTCAAGCCTTTCTAAACAAGTTAGTCTATGCTGCCATCCTGCTCTGCCTCCCACCTTTCAGGGTTGTTGATAAATACACTAGACCGCAAAACGCAAGTGCTGGGGGAAACAGATAGAGGCCACAGAGAGATTTCCAATGAAGGAAAGTTCTGCTTGCACTCAGCTTTAATGAAACCATGTAGCAAAAAAGGAATGAAGTATATGGGAAGGAGTCTGGTAATCCAGTGCCTCAGGGCTGCTACCTGTCTTTTTCCCCTTTCTAAAAGTATTATTTGGCTTCTGATGACATCCCTTCCCCTTGAAGCACTGGACATTGATCGAGGACAGAAGTGGGAGATTATGGGGAGCATGTACTGGTACTCCTAACCAGATCACCTGATGGAGTGAACTTCTGCTCAAAAGAACCATCAGGTTTGGGGTCTGAAAGGAATTATCCTTCAGGTCATACCAGCAAGGTCTACTGCAGGCCACGGGCCAGATGCGGCCTGCCAGGCCATTCTATCTGGCCCACGGGCCCCCTAAACAATGTAGAAAATTAATATTTATCTGCCCTGGTCTGCCTTTCACGCAGCCCTCGTTGGTTTGCCAAAACTCAGTAAGCGGCCCTCCGCTCAAAATAATTGCCTGCCCCTGGTCTCCTGGGAGTGTTGCCTTCCTCAACAGCATAATTTGGCTCACCTCCTATGATCATCTGAGGATATTTTACCTAACAAATCCCCTGCAATCACAGGGCCCAAGACACAGGTGATAGCTTTGCCTCTCCGTCTCTTCCTCTAGCACAGGTAGCTTTGTGTTGAGGCTGTGGTGTGCAAGTGGGGCTTGAGAAGACAGATGTACGGGCCCTTTCAGATAAATGTTATAAGTATGTAGTTGTGAGTGAACACAGGAGACTGGTCTCAACGGTCCATACAATCCTCCCCTCACCTTGAGACATAAGATCCACCAGATCCTAATTCACCTACCACTTAGTGTAGATCCTCCAGGAACCAGCTCATACAGATGTTCCTGCTTCTTTGACTGCTGCCACAAACAATATTGTTCCTTCAGATGAAGCCCCATTAATGCAAAGCACTGCAGTCAGGACCCCTTCCAAGGATCCCATCATGGCTGACTTTTTACAAAAACCCCAGAGGCTGATAAGGCACCGTGCATCCAAGAAGAGAGAGAATTCAGGTCTGTGGCATCCAGGCACATCCAAACTTCACTTCCTTTTGTAGCTCCAGCTGGTTTTTATTCAGTCACCTTCTGTGTCTGCATGGAGGCTGCCTATCTTGCTGTGAAAAAGAACACAGTTCGTGCACAAACACAACCTGGCCCGTTTCCACATGCCTGTTAGGAAATCTGTATAAGAAGGAAGAGCATTTTGGGTATTATTCAAATTAGTGCATCTTGCTTGGTTCCATTACCTGAGCCCACTGGCTTGCAGAGTCCGTTAACCTGAAAGCTAAGACTAGTTTATCATGTTTCATGGAAAGCCTGGTCAAGGTTTCAAAGAGGCTGGCGAGTGGGTGGTGAGGGAAGGGCGGGGGTAATGTCAGGCCATGAAACGCAACTAAACAACAATACCACCCATACAATATCCCCTCAACCACCCTCCCAGCTACCTGCAAAGTGGGGACAGCCTCCATTCTACAGAAAGGGAAATAGAGGCACACAACTGCCGTGTAGCTTATCCAGGCTCTCAAAATGAGAGAGAAGCCTATACAGGAATGGACAGCACATCTGCCAGGTCCCAGAGCATATGCTGTCACACTAGTCTGCTTATTTCTGAGCATTCATTTAATTATTCCATCTATTACACTAGCACCTACTGATCTCAGCTGAGCCCAAGGTCCATTAGACAAAGTAGCATACAAACAGTACAACTGCACTGTAGCTGGTGTAGGCACACCAGAGCTAGCTTTACAGGAGTCATCTTAAGTACTGTTAGCAGGGCAGTCACATTACTACTGAGCGCAGGGAAGGTTGCTGACCTACCCGAGCAGGTGGTGACATACTCCAGCAATTACACATGCTGAGCTCCATGCTGTAGCTGTTATCATAGCAGTGAGCACGGGTACATTTATTCAAGCTGAAGAACAGGCATAAGCTAATGTCTCAGGGTAAATCAGTGTTACAATCAAAAGAGAAACATCCAAGGGGAAACTGAAGCACAAAAGGAACAGAGCTGCCCCATGTGTTACATTGGGTCACCAGCAGAAATTTGAGTTCAGGTCCTCCAAGTCCCAGTCCCCTGTCTTATGCTCTAGACCAGGGATTGTCAGCTGGGGATACACATACCCCCCCTAGGGGTACTTGGGAAGCCCCCAGGGGGTACACAGCAGCAGAGTGGAGAAGCGGGGGGCACTTCTGGTTTTGCCACCAGCCCCACCCCCCTCCTCAATCTGCCTCTGGGGGACCCCCCACCCCAGCTAGTCAAGCAGCTGGGGGAGTCCCTGCTTCTGGACTGGCCACTGGGGGTACATCAACCAAAAAGGGTTGAAAACCCCTGCCCTAGACTGTGCTGCCCCTGCTGCTAGTAGAGTGATCAGGGGCTTCTCTCTCCAAGCTCTGCCAGGGCTCTCAGACAGGAAAGGTGTGCATCACACGCAGGAGTAAAACTGAGGAGGCCATATCCTCACTGCACAATCTGCAAACACGAAGGGAAGAGGGGACTGGAATGAGCATGGGACTGAAAGAGGGCTCAGTGCAGCTTGCTAAATTTTCTTGGCTCAACAACCCAGTAGTAGCATCCGCTAGCATGGCATTGCTGTGAAGGCAGATGCTGCCATAATCGTACCCAAGAGGCAGTCGTTGGCATGAAGAAAAGGCTGGCTAATGCAAAATATACTTTCCACCTTATAAGTGTGTAAACATGATTCTTGGCTGAGAAAGATGCATCAGTTCTCTTCCACTTTCCCCAGCTCAAGCTGCCAAACTTGTGGTTAATAGGTTTTACCTCTTGCACAGTGTTGGTATTGAGCTGCCAAGGGAGAAGCATTCATCTGTAATTGTGGTGGAAAGGGCCAGACTCCAGAGCAGCTGCACAGCCTGGAGGGGCCAGACAATCCTCACGGGATACAGCACAGCATCTCCCATCACACACCACCTCCCTGTTGCTGCTCAGCCTGCCTTGGGCACCTGGGTGATCACGCCATGCACTAAACAATGAGAGGTTGTGATGGGGAGCCCATTAAATAAGCATTAAAACTTAAGCCATGCAATCTGTTACCCTGAGACACCTTCCCAGTGAGGGAGGAGGGGAAGGGAGTGGGGGCAGGGGGAAGTCCCTTTGGCAGAAAACTTTACCTTCGGCTTGGACTCTTGGCTCAGTTTTACAAGTGCAACAACACTGAGCTTTTACCTACTACCAAGGGAGGCGATTTGGGTGCGACTGACTTGTTGCCACATGCTGGAGGGTGAAAACCTCTGGTTGGCAGAGTCCAGCATGCCAGCAGAGTAAAGAACAATCTGTGCCTCAAAGCAGGAAGAAGGTTCACCTCATAAAAAAAAAAAACCCTTGCAGATTTATCGTGATTCTGCGTTATTTGCAGAGAAAAAAAAGCTAACTGCTGCCCCAGCAACTCCCACGGGCCAAAGCTCCCACCATCTTCTTCAAGCAGCCCTCTGGGATAAGCAAGCAGTGGCTTTGCCACCCCCTGCACTGCCCACGTCCATTCACTCTGAAAGTAGCAGCTTCCCTGTCCCTGCCCCACAGGCACTTCCCAAGAGTCCTGCTCAAGAAGACAACCCCTGTAAGCAAAGTTAGGAGGGAAGGACCCTTCCCAGAGGATGTTGGGATGGGATACGTGCCCACCTGGAAGACTGCAGCAGCCTCATCTCCCCAGGGGCTGCAGAAGAGAGCTGCTACAATGTCCCCCTACTGCCAAGAGAAGCAACTCCATGGGCCAGCAGCAGCAATACAGAAAAGGACAACTGCTTCAAGAACAGCACTAATAGGAAAATGCAGCTCTAGAAGAACACAGGCCTGCAAGTGAAGATAAATGAGCAGCCCTTTCATTTTATAACTAGCCTGGGCCATGTATTGATTACTGGGCTCAATAAATAGAGGCATACAGTGAATGAGAATTAACCAACAATCTTTATTTGCGGAGCAATAGTACAGCAGGGAGGTAGAGCTGCCTGATGCACCATGTCTTTCCACCTCCCCACACCTCTTGATTCTGGAGCTCATTTTAATTTTTACCAACTGGCCAGGACCAGCCTTCAAAATCCAGGATGAATCCAGTCACTATCTAAAAAGGATAGTTATTATAGGTACTAAATGTGACAGAGGTGAAACTGAAATGAAAGGTTTTGCCCCAGTACAGATCAAAAGGGTGGTTTTATTTATTTATTTTTTTTAAATGCATCCTTTACAGAATGTGCATTTTCTGTTCAGAAATTGGCTCTTTCTGAGCTCCTGGCTGAAGTATACCTCATCTCACCTTGGTTCTCAGGGTCAAGTCTCAACTGCTCTTGCAAACCCCATTTTTCTACTTCACTCCCGTTGCTGATAGACCATCTCCTATGCTGGACACCTCCCACCTGAAATACTGATACCACCTCCTCCTCCTCACATCCCATCCTGCCTGCTCCTTCCTCAGTCCCCCCTGCTCTCACCCCACATCTAGCTGTTCCTTCAGATTTCTACAGGATGCCAAACTTACACTGCTAAAAATATACTCTTGTAGATGGAGATCTCTTCCATTCTCTCCCTCAGGGCTAGTCTTAGAATAAGAAAAGTGATCTAGAAAATACAGGACTAATGCAAGAAACTAGGTTCAAGCTTTCTCCATCACCTTAAAAACTGATTAACTTGTGCCACAGATCCTTCTCTGTGAATTGGGGACCACTCTGCTTTACAGCAGAATGGCAAAGCTAAGTTTCTCCATGATTAAATTGCACAGGTATTCAGTGTGCGAGGGCCATGTGGATACTTTATAGAATGGACTATAGAGAGCTGCAACAGTGGAAGCCACACTGTAGCTGAACCTCAACTGTTTTCACCTTAATGGCATTATAACCTCCCAACACCATCTCATTTACTGGTAAACTCCCACTCTTTGGAGCCATCCAAGTCTTGCTATATCTCATTCTTACTCTTCTGTGTTGTACATGGCTTCACACCTCTTTGCAACAAGGACCATTCCTCCACAGCAGACAACCAAGGATCTGCCCTGGTTTTTTGGAAGGCTTTAAAAACAGCATTGTCCAAATCCCCCAAGCACTGGGACTAGATGAACAAGACATGCACAACTGTTCAACCAAGCATTGGTCACAGCCTCTGCAGTAATCACAGCGTGTCCACGCCAGTGGCCCATTTGTATCATTATCATCATGTTCACCATCACATTTGGGGCCACAATAGTCCAGATTTGGTTTCTCCTGGAGGAAATTCAAGCTGCGGCAACTTGCTCTATCTAGTTTGGAGTTCAAAGGGAAAAAGGATTTCTCAAGCAATAAGAAGAGATGCATGCTCTGTTAGCCTTTCTAGGTCACACACTGGCTAATGCCATAATGCATGAGCTAGGAGTTGCAGGTGGGTACAACATTGACACAGCAACCTGAAAAGATCCTCTTTGCCTGGAATCATACCTGGGCAGCCTTAGCACAAAGCAGGGTGGCATTATCCCAACCACTGACTGCTGCATTCAGGAATAGGTCAGGAGTGTTTTTTGTGGCTACGGCCAATGCAAAGCCTGTTTGCAAAGGTACTGGGTAATACAAAGAATTAAACCTGTGGTTTGTGGCTGTAGATTTGTTTTCTGCCACAGGGAGAGTTTTACCCCTTGGAGAGCTGCCTTCTCTGTTCCTAGGAGAGTTTTTGTTTTCCTGGTTTTTGTTCAATTTCCAAACAGGTCTTAGCTGCAGTCCACATGCAGGGAGACTAGCTCCCTCTAGAAAAGCAGCTTGCCCAGACTGCTCTAATAGCTGGGCTCTCAAGATGCTCTTTTAACCCAGGACAGTTTTGGCTCAGTGACCTTTCCCTCCTACTCCCACTACTCATCTTTTCACTCCAGTACACCCAGAGTGCCCAGCAAAGCAATATCTTCTTTCACAGTCATTCAAAAGGCAGGCTCAATTTAGCAGTGGAAAAGGCTTCAGATCTGTAGTTTGTATAAAAGTTATTATTTCAACAAACAGTTCACAAGACCGCAAAAGGAAAAGGAGCAAAAAGGTCATTCTGGGCTCTCATCCTGAACAGATTCCCTAGTAAATGAACACTACAGCATCAGGACTAGAAGGGACAATGTCTTTAAAAAATAAATAAATACATAAAAATAATCAGGCTTAAGAAATGCTGAGTCTCAGATTGTTGCTTCTCCTATCTTAGGATGGTCCTTTCAGACTTGGAAGTATGAATAACTCTGCTTCAGTCATGTTCTCTGGTCTCCAGTGAACCTGGGCCTATGCTAGTACCCTGCCAGTCCCACTGAAGTGGAAGAATCCACCCACACCCTTCATCAGTGGGGAGCAATGGACACCAAGAACGTTGGCAATTCTGAATGCTTCCTATTAGCTCCCATTTAGGAAACATCTTTAAAAGACCCATTTTCTTTGATACATGTTCAAAATTTTTCCCAGACATTTGTGGAGTAGAAACACCCACTAGATTAAGCATCCCATGCCCAGCCTAATAGTCTTCAAAAGTTGAGAAGCCAGTGTACTAAACCAAAAAAACCTCAAAAAACCAACATGCAAAGTGCTCCCTCAGGCATCTGGGGCCAGAGCTTGAGGCTCAGAAGCAGAAATGGCAAGCAAGCATTCTGGAAACCTATCTGCCTTCCCCTCCTTCCCCAACAACAGGCCCAGCCTGCTGGGTTCTCAACCAGGCAGAGCTAGGCCACTAATAAATTGCAGAGATGGATACTGGGCTGGAATGGCCTATCCTGATGCCATGTTCTCATGGTATCTCCATCATTACAACTAAAAGTTGACATGGATACACAATGTGCTCATCCCACACCCTTCTAGCCAGGGCAGCTGTGCAGAGCTTCAATAGGAGTCACTTTAGAACGTCTTCTCCCATGTTGTGAGGTTACAGAGGCACCAAATCCATCAATAAACCTATTGCTCTATTATGGCTAAATCTAGGACAAATCTTTCCATTGCAGTTATTCTCCCACTTGCATTATGGCAACCATTTTTTGACAAGTATTTTCCATACTGAAGTACCAAGTCTTTGGGCAGCTCAGCAGCCTCAAGCAAGCAGCTACAATGGTCACCACTACACACATGGTTGTTCTATTCACGTATTTTATAGGCAAAATCTAGAAGCTCTCAAGGGGCACATCCAGATGCGTGTGGGCATTTGGTTTCCTAGGGACAAGTAGCGGTGGCACACCTTGGATATCCGGGGGGGGGGGGGAAAAACACACCTGCAGAAAACAGACCCAGCACAGTGCACGCTCCAGCAGTGTTCCCTTACACCGCGGAAAATACTAGACTGTGCAGTATATTTAGGGCTGGACCCAATGATCTGTAAGATCCTTTCCAGCCCCTAAAAACTATGAAACTATGTCAGAGGCTGCTGACGTCCAAGCACGGGAGCACCCCAAATTGCCGGATGTGCTCCTTAGTGGAGTCCCTGGAGGGCTGAGTACGGGAGCTCGAGGAAGAGGTAAGCCAGCTATGCAGCATTGGCCCATGAAGACGATATCAACAATTACTGCCAGGCCGTACTCCAGGGAAATGGAGGAGAGAGGAAGAGTGTGGAGAAGGGGGAAGAGGTGGCCACAGAGAAGACTGGTTACAAAGACCTGTCCAGAGCTACCTGGAAAACAGTTGTCTCCAGGTCCAGAGCATGCGGAGCTAGGGCCACTCCTTCCCGGCACTGCACAACAGGTACGCTCCCCTCACTACGCACGAGATGCCGACAGAGACATCAGAGGAGGTAAGTATTCCCACCCCTAGGAGATGCTGGACACACACACACACACACACACACACACACACACACGACACTCTCCTGAGGGACACAGAGGGACCTATCTGCTGTCCGGACCCCTTAGCCTGAGAGGTCTGCCGTCTCTGTGGGGCCCGCAACTGGGACATTGCAGAGAGGATCCCCAGGCTCATCCGTCTCTCTATTACCCAATGCTCATCCACGTGGGCATGAATGACACGGCCAGGGGTAACCCTGACTGTGTCATGAGTGACTACAGGGCTCTGGGCTCAAGGAATTAGAGGCTCAAGTAGTTTTCTCTTCCGTGCTCCCTGTTGCAGGCCACAGACCCAGGAGGGATGGCTGCATGGAAGAGGTTAACAGATGCCTCAGACAGTGGTGGTATTGCAAGGGGTTGTTTCTTCGACCACAGCATGCACTTGAGAGAAAGGAGTCCTAGGACGAGATGGCATTCACCTCACATGGCGAGGTAAGACCCTGGTCTCAGCCAGGCTGGCTGATCTATTGGACAGGGCTTTAAACTGACTTGGCAAGGGGATGGGGAAACTCCGAAGTGCAGCATACCCAGGGACTGGCACACAGGAAAGCTCCCTTGTGGAGGACACTAACACAAATTTTTGAAAATGCTAACCAAACAGTTCTCCCAGAGGGTCTCAGGAAATCGAGGGCGTCAGCTGGGGGCCTTAGCTGCTTGTACACCAATGCCAGGAACATGGGGAACAAGCAGGAGGAGCTAGCCCTCCTGCTCTCTAGTAGGCAATATGACTTGGTAGGGATCACGGAGACCTGGTGGGACTCCTCGCATAACTAGAGTGCAGCTGTAGAGGGCTACACCCTGCACAGAAGGGACAGAGCAGGGAGAAAAGGCGGAGGGGTAGCTTTCTATGCAAGAGAACAGTACACCTCTCTGGAGGCTGACATTGGCTGCAAAGATAAGCAGCTTGAAACCCTCTGGGTCAAGCTACGGGAGGAGATGAGGTGAGAGAAACCTAATTGTAGGTGTTTACTACAGGTCACCAAACCAAGGGGAGAAGCTGGATCTGGAGTTCTCTCGAGAACTGAGAGAGGCCGCGTGTGCAAAGGACTTGGTTGGCATGGGTGACTTCAATTACCTGGACATAGCTTGGGAGGAACACTCAGCTAGGTCAAATTGTTCACAGTTTCCCCGACTGTAAAAATCAAGGCTCTCTTCCTGACCCAGGAAGTGCAAGGGCCAACCAGAGGTAATGCTCTTCTAGACTTGGTCTTGGCCAAGGGAGATGATCTGGTGTACGGCATGAACACTGAGGGTAGCCTGGACAACAGCGACCATGAAATTATCAGGTTCACTGTCCACTGCAAGGTTGACAAATCAACTAGCAGGATTGAAGTCCTGGACCTCAAAAATGCTGACTTTGACAGGCTCAGAGCATTAGCAGGGGAGGCAATGTGAGACCAGGAAGGGAAGGTGAATGGGGTGCACAGAGTGGCCATTGCTCAAGGATATGATCCTCAAAGCACAAAAAAAAAAAAAAAAAAAAATCTGTTCCAGGAAAGAGGAAAGCAGAAGGGCTGGCAAGCCCTCCTAGCTTAATAGGGACATTGCAGTCCTCTCAAAAGAGAAAAAAGGAAGTGTATGCACAGTGGAAACTAGGGATGGTCCTCAAGGATGACTAAGACAGTGGCCAATATATGTAGGGAAATGATCAGGAAAGCCAAGGCAGCAACTGAGTTTAGGTTAGCTATGGGAGTCAAGGACAATAAGAAGTCCTTCTTTAGGTATGTAGGCAATCAAAGGAAAACAAATAAGTGTGGGACCCTGCTTAACACCTCAAGACAGCTGGTAACCAACATTCAGGAAAAAAACTGAACTCCTGAATACACACTTTGCTTTAGTATTTCACCAGACCATGGGGAAAACGCTCATAGGGGATATGCCAGGACTGACAGCCTCCCCACTGTGGATGCTGAGTGGGTGTAATACCAGTTAGAAAATCTAGACATGTATAAGTCAGCAGGACCAAACGGACTCGATCCGAGAGTGCTGAAGGAGCCGGCTGAGGTCATCACAGAACCCCTGGCAAAGCTCTTTCAGAATTCGTGGTGCACGGGGGAAAATCCCCGAGGATTGGAAGAGGGCCGACATTGTGCCTATCTTCAAGAAGGGGAAGAGGGAAGACCCAGGCAACTATAGGCCAATTAGCCTAACCTTCATCCCAGGGAAAATCCTGGAAAAGCTCATTAAAGAATCTGTGCGATACGCTCGCGGAAGGTAAGATTCTGAACGACAGCCAGCATGGCTTTGGTAAGGCAAGACCTACCCTACCTCTGGAACGGGCTCCCAAGGGAGGTGGTGCTCTCCCCTACCCTGGGGGTCTTCAAGAGGAGGTTAGACGAGTATCTAGCTGGGGTCATCTAGACCCAGCACTCTTTCCTGCTTATGCAGGGGGTCAGACTTGATGATCTATTGAGGTCCCTTCCGACCCTAACATCTATGAATCTATGACAATCTCATCTCCTTCTATGACCAGGTCTCTTGCCACCTGGACATGGGAGATGTAGTAGACGTTATATACCTAAACTTCCAAATAAGCTTTTGATCTAGTATTCCACAATATCCTTGTGGGGAAAACTGGAAGATTGTGGGATCACCTGCTTGATGGTTCAGTGGGTGGAAAGCTGGCTACAGGGTAGGACCCAGAGAGTTCTCATGAACGGATAGGTGTTGTCTGGGCATGAAGAGGCCAGTGGTGTCCCTCAGTGGTCCGTGCTTGAACCAGTGCTTTTCAACATCTTTAATCAATGATTTGGATGAGGGAGTGAAAAGCTCACTGGCCAAGTTTGCAGACCACACCAAGTTATGGAGCAGTGTGGTCATGCCAGAAGATAGGTTGCAGATACAGGTGGTCCTAGACAGGCTCGAGAGTTGGGCAGACTGGACCCAGATGAAGTTTAACACTTCCAAGGGTAAGGCACGCCATCTGGTGGCAAACAACCCTCAGCATACATACAGGCTCAGCGGCGATAGCTTGACGTGCACCACGGCCGAAAGGGGCCTAGGGGTAATGATTGACCATTGCATGAATCAGACATCAGTGCGAGTGCGAGTGCAGGGCAAACAACACACTGGCATGCAGAAACTGATACATCTCATGTAAAACTAAGGAAGCGATACTCCCACTGTACTCAGCACTGGTGAGACTGCAGTTGGAGTACTGCATCCAGTTCTGGGCACTGCACTTCAATAAGGATGTGGAAAAAACTTGAGGGTCCAAAAAAGAGCCACCTGTATGATCAGGGACATGCAAGGCAAGCCATATGAGGAAAGGCTGAGGGAGGGACCTGGGCCTCTTTAGCCTAAAGATGATAAGGTTGAGAGGAGACTTTATAGCAGTAAGCCACTCTCTCAGAGGAGTGCATCAGGAGCTCGATGAACAACTGTTAACTAGGGTACCCCTGGGGAACACCAGGAGCAATGGATACTAATTCCTGGAAAACCACTTCAGGCTTAATACCAGGAAAAACTCCTTCACAGTCAGGGTGTCCAGGCTGTGGAATAAACTCCCTCCAGAGATGGTGCAGTCACCTACCCTGGAGGTTTTCAAGAGGAGACTAGACAGCCCCTCACTGGGGTCACCTAACCCCAGTTGTCTTCCTGCCTAGAGCGGTGGGGGCTGGACCCAATAATCTGCAAGGTCCCTTCTAGCTCCTTACAATCTATGAATCTATGGTGATGCAAACATGTTTGCAGCATCATATACCACACAACTGCGCTTGTCTGGACATCCAAAAGGTCAGGAACCAGCAAGATTGATTCCAGTTTCCCCAGACATCTTAAGCCCCAAGCACAGCAGTGGGTTTGGATCGTCTGAACGTGGCTTGGCTGGCCAGGAGGGACAGTCGCATCATAGTTTAAGCCTATCCTACTAGCTGAAAAGAACTTTCAAAACTTGGACCTTTGGGACTAGATTTTCCATGTTCAAGAATTTCAATGGTTGGGAAATCACAGCACTAGGATAGGAATGTAGGACTGAAAGGGGGTGGGAAGGGGCTTCTCATCCATCAAGCCTAGTCACATGCATTCACAGGCAATTTGTTAATCTGAGGAATTATTGCTTCAAATCTTCATGCAACCACAGTTACAAGGCACAATACCTGAAACACCAAGAACATCCCCATAACTTGCCATAGGTAAAAGCAGTGGAGAAAAGAGTACAGACAATGCCCTGCTACTGCAACAACAGGAAAGTAACTGGGTAGAAGATGCTCAAATCTTAAGAGGACTATGCCTCAACTACAGAGAAAGGTAAAGAAGCCCCACAGGCCATGCCAATCTGATCTAAGAGGAAAAAATAATAATTCCTGCATATTTGGCAATCAGATGTGACCCTGAGTAAAACAGCAGCCTGCTCAACCAGAAACCTCTGAATTTTCTTAATACTGGTAAGAGCCATCAGTGTATTTCAGACCAATGCTTCAGAGTAAAGGAAAGCACCCAAACACAGAAGGCAATAGCATTCAGGAGGAGAGAAAAAAAAATTTCCTGGCACCAACTGGCAGCCAGCAAGAGCCCCAAGGCATGGAATTACCAAACACCTTCCACATTATGAAAGTTATCTTAATACCCCAACCTGGGGACTGCAAGCACCCAATTCCACATCTCACATACTGCCTGGTGAATGATAAACTGTGTCCTATCAGACCATCCTTTCATAAGCTTATACAGATCATTCTTAAGGCAATTCTGGTTCTTTGTGTGCACCACATGGCTTGGAAGACCATCCCCAAGCTCCACTACTTAGATATCCTGGAAATTTAGAGTATGATTTCTATATAAAGTTATACCTAGCAAGTCCATACCTACTTGACCTTGACTGCTTGGGGTTTTTTGGCCTTAAAGCCTTCCCACCCCCAACATTAACTCCATGACTGCTCTTGTAAGAGTGACCACATCTTTCCACCATTCTCCCTCCATCTCCTTTTGTTCAATTCAAGGTGAGGATGTGCTTCTCCATCCTTATTTAGTGCTGTACCCCCTGAGAATGCCATGAGGTTCCTTAATGTTTGACCTTTAATAATGTGAAACTGAACACCAGGTCCCTTGGAGGGGCTATTTCCTGCATTTCACCATCAGACAGACACACAAGAGCTTCAGGTTTTTGAAAATGGAGTTTTATTGACTCATTTAAAAACTATGCAAAAATAGAAGTTTTAAAGGAAGCTTGGTTTTGCTGGCAGACCCTTTCTTGCATCAGCAAGAAACTCCACAGGAAGTCAAAGGTCTTCTCTAGGCACTGTATCCAAGAGAGCAGAGGCCACTGCCCAGGGACTTGAAGCCTTTTCCAGAAGGCAAAGTCCCATGGCTAAATATGTTCTGAGAAACTAAGCTTAGCCCCAGTAAAAAGCAAAGCTCCACACCTAAATCTTCATGGCGGCAAAACAGCACACCAGTTAAAAGAATGCTTCCAACAGCCCTGGTTCCAGGCTAGATGGTAGCTTGGGGGAAGAGGGTTGATATGACAGAACACAGCAGGAGTAAGACATCAGGATAGTATTACCCCAGCTGGCAGTGTTGGTACTGTCCACTCAGCCAGGCTTTTGTAGCAGTTAGGGCCTTTGAAACAGAAATAAAAGTAGCAGTTTGAAATCCAAGAAAACCAGATTCTTCCAGCTTTTTAAGTCACTGATGAATGATGAATCTACTTCCTGTAAAAAACAGCTACACTGAAAAGGAAAATTAATCACAGGAGTGTTTCATGGAAGTCTTTTCCTATGAACTTGAGGGGCAGTGTCACTCCTTTACATTGTTTATACAGGCTCTAGAGAGACGAGCATCACCCATTCACCTAGAAGCAGCTTCCGTAGCCTGATGCCGAACAGGGTGGCCACCACCCAGGAGACAGACCCTCAGTGACACACCAGAAACCTACCACCCTTTCTGGTATTCAACAAGATACCAGCCTAGCTGTGGGCATTCCACTAAAGGCAAGAGACCCAAGAAGGTCCAGTCCTAAGAAGGCCGTAGAAAAAAAGGCACGAAAAACAAGGAGGGGTAACAGACCTTGGCTTCCAGAAGATGGAATTCCAGGCTCCCAGCGCACCCCCGTTTAGAAGGGAAATACTGACTTTTTGCTCCAGGCAAAGGTGACCGGATTACTCCATCCCTTGAAATCAGCATGATAAAAACAATTAAGCTCCTGGATACCTCTATGTAGATCATGAGTGTTGCTACAGCTACTACCCTGACTACTAAAGACAACATGGGCCATTTCAACACAAACCTCTTGAACACGTGCTTCTTTCCCAGCACCACTGCTCCAATCGAGGGAATTCTTGCCATCATTCACTACCAGCAGCTTTGCACATTTCCACCATCCTCCCTTCACGCAATGCCCATTCCCTGAAGTAGGCAGCAAATCAACCCAAGATCCTTTGGAAATGGGATTGTTTAGCACTTTCCTCATGGCACACGCCCCACCTGAGGGCAAATTGGGAAGTCCAGAGCACACCTGTCAATCAGCCACTTCACCACCAGTGCTGAAGACAGGGGATTTACTGTTTGGAATACAGAAAAATTTTTTTAAAAGTGCAACATTAACTGCAGCTAGCCAGCCCCAGAATGGCTTTAAAGCCATGGGGGAGCTTAGCCCACAAAGGGAAGAAGTTGTCCTAACAAGCTTTCTGGCCCTCCTTGCCTGGGAAGGCATTTCTACAGTAAAAGGTCAATTTAGGAATCTTCAGCCTCTTAGGTTAATTTGCACATGGGATTCTGTATTGGAGGCAGCATGTCTATCCCAGGCTCTCAACATCAGGGTCATTAACACTATAAGACCCAGAACAACTCATTTCTCTCCACACCCTTGACCACAGAGAGGCTACCACAAGCATCCCTTTCCACACCAACCCAATGGCCAACGTGTCTCCTCATGCCATCAGCCACTGCCTCCTGCTCAAAGAGAACATTTGTCCTTGGCCATATCCACCTTGAGATGCCCACTAGATATAGTCTAGGAAAAGCAGACCCAGCCTAGGAAAAGCAGATGCCTGAACCTGGCATCAGCAAAGTCAGGAGAAATTAAATATAGGAAGCTCAAAGCAACTGTGAAGTTAGCTACAAAAGTAGTTAAAGAAAAAAAAAAAAAAAAAAAAAAGAGTGCCCAATTGAACTGTGAGCTGGGAGAACTCATCAAGGGGTGTGCAAAAGATCTCTCCCTAGTACCAGTTCATAGTGCATCATGTACTCTGCTCCCTGTTTCAAGACAGGATGTGGGGAGAGTGGAGATAGAAAGGGCGTTGAATTAGGCAATACTGAACCTGCAAGAGGAAACAACTGGAGTTAGCTCATGGGATGCTCTGGGAAGAATTGAGCTCATACTCTTGCAGAGTGACAAGAAAACTCTCCTCTTGGCATCCACCTGAAGACACATGTCCTTCTGACCCCATGTGCAGCAGTTCAACCCACTCTCCAGAAGCCTGGAAGATGAACAAGAGGCCCAGGCCAGCTGTCTGTGAAACAGGAGTGGAGTGTTCTCTCTCCGTTCCCATGAATGCTTGACAATCCCAGTGTTGTGTCAGGCAGTGAGCTACACCCTCTCATCTTTCCAGATGGGTGTTAGAGGACAGAGGAGACACCATGCCAGTTATCTCCCACTCTCCTGGCGTTTCTGGAGCACTTCAATGACACTGCAAATGCCTTCCTCTGGGACCTGGCAGAGAGAAAGCAAGGTCTATTATTACCAGTGCCAATCCTTGATATAGGCTGCATGTCTGCTCTGCAACTATAGGTCACTACCTTGCCTGCCACCAATTGGGATTGGAAGATGAAGCTGGAAAGATAACTGGACAAATGTCTGAGTTGCTGCCTCGGCAGTTCCATAGGGAATGCTCTAGTTTCCCTATTTTAAAGGGCATCCAGGTCTGATTTCCCAAGCTCTCATCTCTAAACTTGGCAAGGACAGCAGTTCTTATGCTTCTCCTACCCCCATGCAACTTGGAGAAGGTACTTCATCACTTTAGGAAGGAAGTGGTAGCCAGACAGGGTTCACCCAGACCAGACTTCACCTCTTCTTTCAGGCCTGCGTGCAGAGTTGGCACAGGCAGCTCATAACACCACAACAGCCAAGTGCTGACAAACCTCTTCCTCCCCCTTTGAGGTCCCTCCCACCACCCTCAGGGCCTCTGCATCACCACAGGAGTAGTTTCTCACACTGCAGACCAGGCTCAGAGCTTATGCACAAGGGAGCGGGGGCCAATGGGACTCATTCTTTGAATGAGATGCATTCCAGTGCCTCCCACTGTGGGCAGTCACCACACAAAGGGGAATTGAACCCTGCACTGGTGGGAGAAGGACCAGACTGAAGTGCCACCCGGCATGGAGTCACTCTAGGCTAGGAGAGACAGTGAGTAAGGCTGGCACTGTGCAGACATGAAAAGCCTAGGTTTAAGGCCAATGGGGAAAGCCTTGTTCAGACAGTGCAGGTCAGGACAGCCTCATTTCTGTGGAATGTCTGGTCCTACAGCCTCCCAATTGGGCTCTCCCTTACACCCACCAGCTGGAAGTGACTCCAATGAGTACAAAACAGCTCACCATCAGACTAAGGGACAGGAAGTTAGCCTGCTAGCATCATTCTCATTCCCTTGGTCCTTTTCAGTCTGCTGGGAAATAAGCTGACTTACCAAAGCATGGTCAAAGTTAAAGGTGCTGATGTAATAGGCCGATATGTCTGCATCAGCCAGGGGCTCAGCAATCTGAGCTACGATCCCACACTCATCTGCAAAAGGGGAAGAGGGCACAGTGAGATGTCAGTGTGCTTGAGAAGCCTAAACAGTGCTTGCCCCCCCCACACAGCTCAATCATGTCAGCTTCGCCCCCATGGCCTCTAGATATGTAGCTGCTAGACTTGTGCTGAAGAACTCCCAAGGTGACTACTGAGATCAGTTTATCTTGCCTTACTGGACAGCTGGCACTCAGGTAACTTAAACTTGCCCCTCTGCCACTGAGCATCAATAGGAGTAAAAGTCTAGAAAGAAGGAAGCAGCAAGACAGATGGTCTCACACCAGTATCCAGATGACAATGATACATGAAGAGATGAAGGATGGATGAAACACTAGCCAAGGACCTCAGTTCTTTGCTCTGACATGGAATTCTCCTGCAGCCTTAGGCATGGCACTTCATGCTTATTTATACTGTGGCTGTGCCATATCCCAGCTCAACTGGTCATGCCCACACTTGCTACCACATTCCAAAGGCAGAGATATGCCTGCAGAACCCCTCCATGTGTCTGTAGTATTTGAGCAGCTGCCAAGCAGCTTCACCAGCACACTTCTGGGTTTAGAAAGTGGCCACAGGCATGCATCAACAGGTCATACTGAGGGACAGCCCTGCCAAGATATGCTGCAGACATACATTCATCTGGGCTCAGCTCTTCACTAAGGCAAGCAGGGCTCTTATTCCCGTTCTCACAAGTATGCACCAAAGACCACTGTATTACAGATGGAGGCTCTCAAGTATCACATGGCAGGGGCCATAGGTGCATTTAAGGGAGATAACAGATGAATGGAGGGTGCTGTGAAGATTCCCCTTACCAAAGCCCAGAGGCTGCCCACCAATTCTCACCATCCTCCAGAGCTCGCCTGTGGAGCTGGTCAGCAGCAGGTTTCTGGGGAACCTACAAAAATAAATAAATAAATAAAATAAACCTGGTCACCAAGTACATTATCCCTACCTTGGACCTCAGCTCCCAACAGCCAGAACAGCCAGTGCACATACCCAAGAAATGCTACCTCCTACAGGGTCCTCCACCCTCCTGCCTGTTCCAGTCACAGGTCTGTAATTCCTGATGTCAGTGGCCTCCCTTGCTAAATGCTTTACCCATCTGAAGGGCCCACCAACTGACCGACACTGGAAGAAGAAAGGGAGTGGATAGGTACCGAGGAGAAGCACACACCTCAGAAACTCCATGCCCACACTCAAGTATTAAAGTATATGGGCAGAACTTTGTAGCTTGGAGTGCATCAGAGACCTGGTACATGGTTGACCTGCATCCCAGAGGATACCTACTTCTTCTGCGTTTCTGCATCCATAACAATAGAGATGTAGCCCTCAATCAACGAGAAGGCAAAGAATGCGATGGAGTCGAAATCTTGGCTGCCTGGGGCAGCTTCCTTTGGAGGGCTGCAAAACAAAGTGGTGGGAGGGAGGGGTGGAAGGGGCAGAAGAGAAGTTAGCCCCAGATGCAGGGATACACGATTGCCCTGCCCCCCATCTCATCATGAAGTAGAACACAGCTGCCAACCCATGGCTTTTCTGGACAGCTAGTATGGAGCCATTTGTAGAATCTCTTCTGCTGGAGTTAACAGATCACATTGTCAGCATCTCAGATATAGGAATGGCCCATTATGCCACATTGAGGCCTCCTAGTGCAATGCTCACCCCAATGAAAATAACCTCACTGAAAGGTGAAGCTAAGGCCTTTCTTTTCCTTCCCAAGAACAGCCCTGCAGCCTCCTACCTGTGTGAATAGAACAGGACATCCATAAGTGTGGTCGCAATAGCTGGCAGGGTATCAGGAGCCACGGTCAGGATGCAGAACTTGTTTTGAGGACTCTGCACAGGGTGCACGGTGGGGTTCGCAGCTGGGAGGAGACATAAGCATTAACACAGTCCATGCACCAGCCAAGCAGCCCTCCATAAGCACTACAAAAGCTCCGCACCATATATCTGAAGGAAACAGCCACACACAGCACCATGAAGGGAGATGTACTTTGCATTGTGCAGTGGGCGACTGGAAATACCAAGCCTACTGGATGCCTTAAATCCCTCAGCTAATCTGAAACTGCGATCAGGTAAACTCATCCAGGAGCACTTTGCCTTGGTGCTTGCAGTTGCCGCATCACAGCAGTGCCACCTTGAGGCCACACTGGGTATGAACCAGCTTTCCTGCTCATGGAAGGGGGAAACCATGAACAGTCTGGATTTCAGTAGCTCAGGGGTGGGCAATTATTTGGGCCACACGGGGTTTTGGTGAGCTGTCACTGGCCAGGTCAGTACCGCACCACCCCTCACCCTCCCTGCCACACAACAGGTCACCAAAACTCCCTAAGCAGCCCCACCTTATCTGCTTGGCCCCTGGGATCATGTGGCAGTGACAGCACAGGGCCAGGGCCTAGGGCACAGCCATGATCCTCTCCCCACAGGACCAGTACTCATCACAAGGGCTCCTCCAGATCCCAGCCCCAACCCTCATCCCAGCAGAGCTGTGATCCGCTGCCTGCACACCCCTGTGACTGGCACCAGAGTGGTTCGTGGCTCTGTCCCAGCCCTGATTCATAGAGGTTAGATGTTAGGGTCGGAAGGGACCTCAATAGATCATCGAGTCCGACCCCCTGCATAGGCAGGAAAGAGTGCTGGGTCTAGATGACCCCAGCTAGATGCCTATCTAACCTCCGCTTGAAGACCCCCAGGGTAGGGGAGAGCACCACCTCCCTTGGGAGCCCGTTCCAGACCCTGGCCACTTGAACTAGGAAGAACTTCTTCACAATGTCCAATCTAAATCTGCTCTCTGCTAGCTTGTGGCCATTATTTCTTGTAACCCCTGGGGGTGCCTTGGTGAATAAAACCTCACCAATTCCCTTCTGTGCCCCCATGATGAACTTATAGGCAGCTACAAGGTCGCCTCTCAACCTTCTCTTGCGGAGGCTGAAAAGGTCCAGTTTCTGTAGTCTCTCCTCATAGGGCTTGGTCTGCAGGCCCTTGACCATACGAGTTGCCCTTCTCTGGACCCTCTCCAGGTTATCCGCATCCTTCTTGAAGTGCAGCACTCAGAATTGCACGCAGTACTCCAACTGCGGTCTGACCAGCGCCCGATAGAGGGGAAGTATCACCTCCTTGGACCTATTTGTCATGCATCTGCTGATGCACGATAAAGTGCCATTGGCTTTTCTGATGGCTTCGTCACACTGCCGACTCATGTTCATCTTGGAGTCCACTAGGACTCCAAGATCCCTTTCCGCTTCCATGCCACCCAACAGGTTATTTCTTAGGCTGCAGGTGTGCTGGACATTTTTCCTCCCTAGGTGCAGCACTTTGCATTTCTCCTTGTTGAACTGCATTCTGTTGTTTTCTGCCCACTTGTCTAACCTGTCCAGGTCAGCTTGCAGCTGTTCCCTGCCCTCCAGCGTGTCCACTTCTCCCCATAGCTTTGTGTCATCTGCAAACTTGGACAGAGTACATTTCACTCCCTCGTCCAAGTCACTGATGAAGACATTAAAGAGTATCGGTCCAAGGACCGAGCCCTGCGGGACCCCACTGCCCACACCCTTCCAGGTCAAAACCGACCCATCCACCACGACTCTCTGGGTGCAACCCTCCAGCCAATTCACCACCCACCGGACTGTGTAGTCATCCACATCACAGCCTCTTAACTTGTTCACCAGTATAGGGTGGGATACCGTATCGAAGGCCTTCCTGAAGTCTAAGTATACGACATCCACCCCTCCTCCTGTGTCCAGGCGTTTCGTAACCTGGTCATAAAAAGAGACTAGACTGGTCAGGCACGATCTGCCTGCCACGAACCCGTGCTGGTTTCCCCTCAGCATAATTTGTCCTGCCGGGCTCTCGCAAACGTGAGCCTTGATAATTTTTTCAAAGACTTTGCCAAGGATGGAGGTGAGACTGACTGGCCTATAGTTGCCCGGGTCCTCCTTCCTCCCCTTCTTGAAAATGGGGACCACATTGGCCCTTTTCCAGTCCTCTGGGACTTGGCCCGTGCGCCATGAGCGTTCAAATATTCCCACCAGTGGCTCTGCAATGATGTCGGCCAGTGCCTTCAGCACCCTCGGATGGAGCTCATCCGGGCCTGCCAACTTAAAGGCATCCAATTCTTCCAAGTGACTCTGCACCATCTCAGTGTCTATGCATGGAAGTCTGGTGCCCTGCTGCTGCTTCTCTACAACCACAGCGAGAGACTTGTCGTGCCCTTCGCTTAGGAACAGTGAGGCAAAGAACTCATTGAGGAGTTCAGCCTTGTCCCCCCTGTCTGTCACCAATTGTTTCTGCCCATTTAGCAGGGGTCCTATTCCTCCCTGGGCCTTCCTTTTACTCCC
Source organism: Alligator mississippiensis (assembly GCF_030867095.1). NCBI lineage: Eukaryota > Metazoa > Chordata > Crocodylia > Alligatoridae > Alligator > Alligator mississippiensis. Next base: position 27,615,664 of record NC_081833.1, read on the forward strand.
AATATATCTAAAAAACAATTTCTTGTTGTCTTTTACTTGGGGTCCCATGCTCAGCTCCATGGTAGCTTTGACCTGTCTAACTGCCTCCCTACAAGCATGAGCAGAGGAGGTATATTCATCTTCGGTTATCTCACCCTGTTTCCACTTTTTATGTGCTCCCCTTTTGGCCCTTAGGCTGCCCTGGATTTCTCTGGTCAGCCAGGGAAGCCTCCTGGCCCCTTTCCCTCTTTTACCTCGCATGAGGATCGTCTTGCTTTGTGCCCAAAGGATCGTTTCCTTAAGGCACAGCCACCCTTCTTGGGATCCCATCACTTCAAAACTCCTACTCTGCAGTGCGTCCTTAACTAATCGCCCGAGTTGATTGAAGTCAGCTTTCCTAAAGTCTAGCACTTTCACCCTACTAGTTACCTTACCCACTCGACATCTTATGGTGAATTCTATTATTAGGTGATCACTGTCCCCCAGATGCCTACCGATCTGTAGGTCCCCTACCATATCATCCCCCGTTGCCAATACCAGATCCTGTTGTCAATACCCGAGCGGTCACTGACCCAAGATCCCAGCCTCACCTACTCATCCCACTCCTGAACACAACTCCCCAATCCCATCTGCCTACTTACGCACCCTACCCACACAGGTCCCACCCTCAGCAGTAGATGTGGGGCAGACTTGCTGGGGTGCTTGGGCAGCGGGCCCAAGGCTGGCAAGGGCTGCAGCCAGAAGCTACTGGGAAGCAAGTCCAGCTGCCATGTCACCCCAGTCCCACTACATGCCCAGGGGTGGTGGGACTCACCATATGCACCATGGCCCAGGCTGCCCCTTGGAGCTCGCCTGGGCTTGACTGAAGGACCTGCCACAGTCCGGGGGGGGGGGGGGGGGGGGGGGGGGGTGTACATGCAGCAGAGAGATACACCACCTGATTAGCTGTTGGCACTGAAGTTCAGGCAGCCCAATCAACTATTACTGTGGTGCCAGCAGTAGATCAGGAGATCCCATGACAGGCTCCTCTGGAGGTGGGGGCAAGCCCCCTGGCTGGAGAGCTGGCCTCTGAAGGCACTCTGTAGTGTGCCAGATGTGCACATCCCCAGGACACTCCATGAACACGTGCACACAGCTTTAGCTGGCACCTGCTATGAGCAGGGGCTCAATAGGAATCAAACCTGAGGTGCTGGCACCATCTAGTGGTGGATTTGTGCTACTAAAAATACCTTTTTATCCCATTTGCAGAATATTAATATAAAAGGGATTATAAATGGTTAAAAGGCTCACCATTTGACCATGTTGCCACTGCAGCTTCTGTCTGGCTGGGCCAGGACCAGGGCTGCTGCCAACTACCCCAGAAAGCAAGTTGGGAAGAGAGAGAGGAGACAGGAACAACAGGATATGGGGGGATGGGGCCCTTAAACCCCCCCCTCCCCCAACACACAAACACACATACACACACACTGCTTTCCACACCACAGCTGTGGGGGATGATGAGAAAACAAAATTTAAAGACAACCCTCAAATAACTAGATTCTGTATGTGGAACAAGTATAACGAAATTTAAAGTTGATTGTATACATGGAAATTAACGGGGGGGGGGGGGGGGGTTCTTAACTTCAAGTAGTCTTAGATTCAGGTAAATGGAGACAGTCAATTAGATCATTTAAATAAATAAATAAATAAAATAAAATCACCCAAGCTTTCTCTGTAAGCCACCCACAAATGGAATCTTAAAGTGACCACAGCTGGCACCCCTTGACCAGCCTGCAGCTCTTTCCTGACCTCCAAACATTTCTGCTGTCTGTCATCAAATTTGATCTATGAGATGCTGGCCCCATCAGCATGGACTGTGCTGGGCTGCTGTCTGTACTGACTTCAGAAGTAAACCCATGCTTGATTAGAAATGACGTGCTCCTTGTTTCTTGCCTGTCTGCACACCAAAGGAGCATAGGGAATGTCACTGTGAAGCACGACACCCAGCAGACACAAAGGAAATATACTTGGCCCAGTACAGTGCCAGCCTTGCAGTAAGCTTGTTCCCTTGGAGTGTTTAATGTGATGCTGGGCATTCACCATTAAGGCAGATGCATTGCTTCTGTCTGCTAGCTCAGGACACGTAACCTGTGCTTCATTATGGTGCTCCTGAGTAGCCATTTGACAAGTGTTAGATGGGGTCCAGAGGGAGGCAACTTACCAGGCTTGGGCTTCAAGAAGCCATTGCTCACATCATCACAGTTAACAGGAATAGACTCCCCATTCACTTCCTTGTAAATATCAAACTCTCCTGCCAGCGTATGGATCACTACTGGCAGGTCGTTTTCTCGTACCTGTGAAGGGGAGGAGAAATGTTTACTTGCTCATGCTTTAGCTTAGCCTCCACTATCCCCCAGAGTCTACTGCTCCCCTCTGCCTTCCTCCTGCTCACGCAAAGAAGGAAGAACCAAGATTCTAACAAGTTCTTTAACCAAACTGACCCATCTAGCATTTCAACCAAGCACTTGCCTTCACCACTGTAGACAGAAGGAGGATTCCCCCTAGGACCTCCCTTTTTGTTACAAGAGAAACTCACCCTTGTCACCCTCAGAAGAGCACTCCACTACCTAATACCTTGAATCACAACCTGATGTCCAGGAAGTGAATACATTCATCTGACTATGCAGATCAGGAGCATCAAAATCACCAGGGCCCACAAGCTAGACAAGTGGCATGGGCTGGTCCGCAGGCCAGACTGGCCACACAGACCCCCGCCCCCCCCCCGGCATACCTGATCTGGCAGCCACTGCAGCTGGTCTGGGATCTGCACAGCATGTGCTGCAGATTCTGGAGTGGTCTGAATGGGTGCTGCAAGATGGCACCATCTGGTCAGAACAGCAAGTGAACTGCTTGAGGTGGCCACCCCAGCCAGACCGCACCACATGCAGCACCCACCCCAGCAGCTTCAGGACCTATGCTGCATGCAGAACCTGCAGATGCCACGTGCCATGCAGGTCCTGGGCCAGTTGGAATAGGCATCACGTGTGGTGGACATCCTAGAGTGGGAGCCATATACAGTGCAGTCTGGTCAGGGCAGGCAGTGTGCAGTATAGCTGCCACTCCAGCCAGACTAAGCTGCATGTAGTGCTGATTCCAGACCAACTGGAGCAGCTGTCAGATGAGGTATAATGGGGAAGAGGAAAAAAGGGGTCCATGGGCCTAATCTGGCCCTCAGACTGGCCCCATGCCACAGATGTGCATTGTGCCCCAGGCCTGATACAGCCTTTTAGACTGGCCCCATGCCATGGGTACGAACTGTGCCTTGTGTGGGTTTGACCAGACTCAGAGGCAGCACTGGGGGCCAAATGGGAGGGCTCTGCAGACCAGATCCAGCCTGTGCGCCATACTTTTGACACCTCTGCAATAGATGAATGGTGCAAAAGCTCTGGTTATTGTTACTCAAATGCACTTTTGTGAAGTTGCTCCCCCAGCTCCTTCCTTAAGGCTAGATAGGGGCCTCCACTCATACCCTATACCCAAGAGGGCTTGCTCTAAGATCATGGACATGGGACTCACCAAGATGAAGTCTGTCTGGTAGGTAGACAGCATCAGCACTGAGACATTGTGCTCTGCCAGCGGTGCAATGACTGACTTGGCAATCTTTGTCACTCCTGCAGCCTGGAAGCTGGTAGACGATCTGCCATTGGATAAGACATTGAGCACCAGCCAGGTGGAATCTACCACCTGCATGAACTCGGATGGAGGCAGCTCTGAAATATAAAGAGGCTGTAAGAATTTTTGCAGGGGTTCTGCCTGCACTTCAAGACAGTATAATGAGATAATGTCATGTCACTATGTTACCTGGCATATAGCCCTCTCTCCCCAGAGCTTCAAGTACTTTACAAAAGGTGGTTTGAGGTTATTGGGTTTGTTTACAATTCAGAAAAATCGATGCACGTTATATAAAGGAGGTCCTCAGTTATTCTGCACTAGCCTCTGGTTTTATCTTAACTTACTTTTGAAGTGGACTGCAAGGTACTCCTGGGGCAGAACGTGAGTGGCTACATGGGCAGCTAGAGCAGAAATCACCATCTTGGAACACTTCCCTCATGCATGTGGGTAAGCTTCAACTAACCTTACACTCACACTCCACATCTACTTGCTGTGTCCCTAACCATCTCACTCAGTTCTCCAGCTACTGCTGTTCCACATCCTGGCAAAGCTTTCTGAAATGGGATTCTGGGAGGTTCTGAAAGGTCCTCAATGCCCTGTGGGACAGCACTGAACTGGTGCAGGTTACATGCATCCACGCTGACTTAATTCTTTCTGATGCCAAGACTACTTAAGACTCAACTAGTTCTTTACACTGCTCCATGCATCTCAATTTGACAGCTGCTGAAACACATGCAAGCCAGCAACTGCTATCTTTAGATCACTGAATTTCTCTACTATATGACAGGTCAACAATTCAGCACAGAGTTGAGAACATCCCCCCGAGTTTCTGACCCCAAGCTGTCTTCTCCAGAGTGCAACGCTGTTCTGTACTGCCTGGTTCTAAGTGAATGCAATCCCTGCTTGGCCCAGAATTAAGCTTTGGAGAGAAGATGACTCAAGAGACTAGTGCTGTTTAAACCTACCAGGCTTTAAAGGGCATTTATAGATGTACCCCAGGAGGTGGGGGTGAGGTGTTTAAATTAGAGCAGCTCCAAGAGCCAATCTAATTAAAGTGCCTGGAGCATCATGTGCATCAGCATCCCTGCACTGAAAAATTGCAACAGGGGTGTTTTAACTAAAGCTCAGACAAGCTTTAGTTAAAGCACCCTGTGCAGGGACACTGACAGACGTGATGCAGGAGGCTGCTGGAGCATGGTAATTGCCAAACTCCAGCAGACTTGATTAGTTGAACTTGCTCCAATGCACTGTAAAGACAGTGCACTGGAGCAGCTTCTGCATATAGGTATCCTAAAGCAATACACAGTGGCAAGTTCCCTGGCAAACAGGAGAACCTGGACTAGAGCAGGAGCATGACAGCTCAAATAGGAGGTTAAAGGAGCCGAATGTGCAGACCCCAGCTGGGTCCATCCTGCACTGGGATGTGGTCAGTAAATACCAGAGATGTGCCCAGAACAGTGCTCTCTAGCCTGGTCACTCAGGAGGCTGGCATGAAAGTCATTCATTCCCACAAGTAACCTGCAGGGAAAAAAATAAATACTCTCCTTTTCCAAGCAGGGCAAGAATGGAAAAAAATGACAGCTTGTCAAAGGAGAACACAGGAAGTCTGGAGAGCACAGGCAGGTAAGCAATCCCCACATAGCTACAGCTGCCTCATGGACAAACCTGGCCATTGCTTAAGATCAATGTGTGTGCAGCAGCCTGGCAAACTGCTGCCTAGGAGCCAAGAGATCCATGCAAGGCAACAGCAGAACTCTGTGCAGACATCAGTCAGAAGTAGGCCCCTGCCCTATTCATGGGATGGGGTTGAGAGTTAGGATGCCTATGCATGGCTTCCACACAGCTTCAAACATAACTGTAGAGTCAGTTAAGCTATGCCAGGGGGGTCATACAATTGCTCCCAATCCCCTAAGCAGGCTGTTCAGCATGGCAATGGTATTATTGTGTGGGATGGCCTGTCCTCAGTCACTAGTAGAGTGGATCCTCCCCACAAGGCAGCTGTCAGCGCTGCCAAAAGCAAGAACTCCCAGTGCTGCCAAGAGCACAGAACATATCTGGCTCCCAGTCCAGGAGCCAACAAAAGCAAGTGCTGCACAGCACAAGCTGCAGTCAGTTGTCCCCCAGCCAGCTTCCAGGGCAGTGAGGCTCTGCAACACTTGCTCCTTGGCATCTCCAGCAGGAAGGTCACTGCCATGCAAGTACAGGCACCCACAGCAGGTGCCAAGGCTGCTCCCCACACCCAGCTACCTTTCCTGCCTGGGACACTTCCCAGAACTGAAGTGCCTGCCAGCAAGCTTCCTGTACCGTTACAGCATTTCCAGCAGGAAGCCAGTCCCTGTATTCTAGGTTGTAACAAGGCAGCTCTGCTGAATTGAGGGAAAACAAGCAGGCAGGCTTGAGAGCCATTGAAAAGCAGGGAGCATCACAGAAGTCCATAAACATTCTACAACAAGCATAAAAGACCCACCCTTTGCCATGCAGCAATTGCCAGCCTGCTCACAGGAGATCCTGCTGAAGTTGCTGCTCTGGTACAGCAAGTGATATCAGTTTCTCTAGTCCCAATTTGTTAAGGCTCACTAGCTCCAAGCACTGTACTAGCAGGACTAGGACACCTCAAGGATTCTCTACAGGCAACTCTGCTGCCAAGAGTGATGGCTTGGTTCCAACAGCACAGCATAACACACATTACCAGTGGCAGGGCTTGCTAGACTGAATCAATTGTGCCTGGTGCATCTTGGAGGTTGTATGTACAGCTCTGCACAAGTCTTAGGACACTGAATCATGCCCGAAGTAACCAAAAGGAATTCCAGCCTTACATTAATTAATTAGTGTTTTACAAGTCATCAAATGTTTTACAGGTCATATAAGCCCAGTATTCATTTCTGCCCAGGGCAGGGGGTCAGACTTAATGATCTGCTCAGGTCCCCACCGACCCTACATCTATGAATCTAAGTCTCCGGTGTCTGAAGGATGCTGGGAGGCAAGACATTGAGCAGCAACAGCAGGAAGATACTCTTCTAACCCAGATGGTGTTCAGGGACCCAGCTCAACGCAGATCAAGGAAGGAGGCTCCTCCAAGCTCCACCGGGATCGGGGCCAGTTCAAGGCTGGAAGTGGGATTGGGTTTGGATTCAATACAAGAAAAACTGTGAAGAATAGATGGAGAGTTTATCTTGTAGTCCATTAATGAAAAGACAAGTTCCTTGTGGGTTTTGGTCTGAGCCAGACCAAAGCGTAGATTTGGATAAAGGTTTTCAGATCTCATCCACAACAATATCAAGCAAGCCCAGCTTCCATGCAGATGCTGAAAACCAACCGCTCCAGGACATGTCAAACACCAGACAGTGGTATATTCATAAAGAGGGTGGCAGGTTGGACTTTCTCTATTGATATATATTGTTGTTCACTACTGTTTCAGTGAAGGAGTAACATGGTTATCAGCAGACAAATCAGTTAAAACAGGGGTTTTCAACCTTTAACAAGTGTACCCCTTCTGTCTCAGTTTCAGTTCATGTACCCCTTTATATTTTTCTCTCTTTTTTTTTTTGGGGGGGGGGGAGGGAGGGAGGCAGATCAAGGCCCCTGCAGCGAGGGAGGGAGTGGGGCAGGCACTGCACAGCCGGATCAGGGCATGGAACGGAGCCGCAAGTAGCTCATCCAGGGGACACAGGGAAGGGGTGCAGCTCCTGTCACTGCATGTACCACGGAAGGGCATGGGGGGGCATGTGCCCCCAGATCTGTGCACAGGGCAAGGGAGGGCTGCTGCTATGGGCTGGGGCCAGGGCAGTGCCAAGCTCTGCCTAGCGAGAGGCTGGGCCAGGCTGTGCTCAGGGCAGGCGGCAGCATCACTGGGAGGGGCTGCAGCCACTCCAGAATTCACAGTAGCTCCCCCTCCCAGTGCCACCACCACCTGCCCCAAGCGCAGCCCAGCCCAACACCCCACTGGGAACAGCCCAGCACCACCCTGGCCCCAGTCCAGTGGCAGCCTGTCCGCACCCTGCATGCAGATCTGCCTCCACCCACCCTCCATGCCCTCCCAGGGGTGCAGTGGGAGCCCCCCTACCCATGCACAGCTCAGTCCTGTACCCCATTGCAGCTGGGCAGCCCCACTCCCTCCCCCTTACCCAGGGCCTCAATCTGCTCCTCTCCCATCCCCAAACCAACTTACCAGCCAGACCCAACTATTCTCCATGCTTCCAGGCTGTGCTGTGGCTGTGCGCACGCATATGGTATTTAAAGTCGGCCACATCAGTTCTGCGCACCCCCTACAATCCTAGGGGTACATGTACCCCTGGGTGACAGCTAACAAGTTAGAACAATTAATGTACTTGGTCTTTTCACAAGCCAAGTGCTCCTCCTCAACAACAAAAGAAATCTTCTGGATTCTTTTGCTCTCCTGGGCAAGAATTTATGTAGCTGAGGCCCTGAAGGCTAATAATCAGGGACAGCCCCAAACCAGCCTTAAGCACAGCTGCAGCCCACAGCTTGCACCAAGTATAACTGGGACAGCTATCCCACCTGCTTCATCAAGACCATTCCACAGTATAGTGTTATTCCACAATAAGAAACTGCTTATAAAAATCAGAAGGAACAAGAACCAGAAATAAAAGCAATCCAATACATTTGGTACCTAATGGAAAACTGTGCAGAAATAGCAAGCTGAATAAATCAGACCCTGACCAAACCCAGAGGCTGTTTGCATGAGCTGACTGACTTGACCCCTGAGAGGGATTCCTCCCCCAGGATTCAAAGCCCCCATTCCAATAGGGGCATAGTTTTGTTTTTCAGATGGGAAAATAGAGGCCTATGGTCTCATGCATTGGGAAAGCTGGCTGCATCTCCAAGAGGATACATTTGGAGATTCTTCAGGACCAATCGCCTAAACCAGTGGCTTTCAACCTTTAGACTAGGTTGCATGAGATTCCAGGCATTCCTAGGAACATACCAGCTCTTAGTTTTCAGGGGGTTTTCTTCTACTACAGAAAAATAGAACAATTCTTCTGTTGCAAAGAATTCAGAAAGATCACAATAGGTCAGAATGCTTTTAATGCTATGGATTCCTAGCTGAAGCCTCTGAATGTCTTGTGAATCATGTTTGTACACCAGTGCTAACACTGCATGGCACCCCAAAGGACACTTAAAGGATCAAGGTACCCCATAGCGCCTCATCATCCTGGTTGAGAATCATTGTCCTAAACAAAGTTAAACTCACAACAGAGTGGTCAGATGATTTATTGACCTTTGCAGCAACAGATCACAGCATGAGCTGTTAAATACTTCCTACACCTTTTCATCCAACTATAGAGTTGGTCCAAGTCTAACATCTCTCTCAACAATGGAGCTGATCCAGTAGAAGACATTACCCCAACAAACCTCGCTTCTCTTATCTTGAAACATCAATTCCCCATCACACACAAAACTCTCTCTCTTTCTTCCTGTTGAGAAAAGATCACACAGGAAGTTTACAAATCAGCCAGGACAGAGTGCCATACTGGGTGAGATACCTTACCGGCCTTGCTTCCACTCCCCAGAACTAAGACACAGGGTGCTGTTGGTGTTTTCAGAGCATAAAACCTTGAGGAACAGGCTCAGAGACCAAGTGCCACTGGTTAGCAGTTAGTTATCCAGGGAAATCCTTTTTTTGTCCTCTATTTGTTCAGCCTCCCATGGTTTTGGGATGTCACAAAATTAAGTTCAATTGCGACATTCTTTTAATAAGGACTTGGATGCATTAGACCCAAGATTTTTCTGTATTATTCTAACAGTTCTAACAAGTGTTTCACCCTGATTTTAGGACACTTTAAATTTGGTCAGAACTGTCATAAAGACGTGGCAGTACAATCTCACTGTTTATATTTCTGTCCTTGACTTGACATCAGATTGGTCAAACAGCCATGGTAGCTCATCTGCGACATCTATAATGTTCGATGACTAGTCTGACTGTTAAATATTCCCTGAAACTTAACGTTCTGGGCAGCAAGCACAACAGCATTTCTGGTAAAGTGTCAATACCAAGGTGAAGGGCATCTTAGGAATACCTATGGGTGTTTTCCACATAGAAGTTTTGCCACTCATGTAGGTGGTTCCCTTACATGGCTGTGTAGGTAAGCAATTTTTTTTTTTTATTATTTTTTTTGTTTAGCTAAGACCTCTTCTGAAGTGGCAGACTAATGCCACATGAAGGCATTCAGTTTCTACCAAGGGAATCTCCACGCTCCTGGGGAAAGCCAAAAGGGTGCAAGCTTTGAAGGTCTCTCCCCCAAACCAAAAATGGTGGTTCCAGGAGGAAAATAAAAGCCAATTTCAGCCAGAGAGCAGTCAGTCAAGCAATAAGTTTCTCCCAAGAGAATGAACGTGCACACTTTCTCCCACCCAGGGACCAGGAGGAGAGGAGCCAGGAGAAATGCTCCCATGTCTTCCCGAGACCAGGGTCACCCATATTCTGGAGAAGGCATGGGCGACAGCTGCTCTACCCCTGCTGTATACACAGAGGGGGAGAAGCAGTTGCCAGTTGGTCCTGGCTGGCTCCTCACACTCCAGCAACTCCTGAGTGAGAAGCAGACAGAGGTCTTCACCTCACTCCTCCTTGCATGCACCTTTGTAACCATGGCTGGGCCTTAGTGACAAAAAAGGCTTAGCATGAAGGTTGGTCTTTTGAGCTCCTCTCATAAGTAGTGTGCATCCTATTTCATGACAAGCTAAAAATGCAGCACTTACGTGAACTCTGCTATGCAGTGCAGCTGGCTTGTTTCACACCATTCATTTGACAGTAGGTGCAGAATTAAGAGAACCAGAATCACCCCAGAGCCAACAGTAACATTTACTTTTCAGATACTGAACATGTTCTGCACCCACTGTATGGTCTTGGGAAATATTTTCCTGCATGCTTCAGTATCCCTAGCAGTGGCAATGGGATAATAACACTGGTCCTGCTTTGGAAAAGCAATTAATCCACAGGTGAAAAACATTGTGCAAGGACTACTGTTAATTATTCTGTATCTCCACCCATATCATGTGATCAGAGAACAAAGCTTAGAAAGGAATTCAAAACCTGGAATTTAACAAGAAGATGAACACACTTGTTTCTGCTCTTTCAGACTGAAGGAACACCCATTTGCCTCTTGCCCTCCCCAGGCATTTCTTTGAAGTGGCAGGGCAAGTTCAAGCAAATATTCAGTTCAATCCCCACACTTACAGAGGCCTTCAAATGCTTCCCTCCACCACACCTCCATTTAAAATACAAAATCTGGGGTGAACCTTCACTCAACACCTGTGCCACACTGCATCAAGTGCACATAGAAGGAAGAAAGCAGGAATAGGTGCATGTATGGTTAGTGAATGGAAATTTCCTGCTAAATAGCATGAGGACTCTTCCCACCCTTTCATTAGAGGAGCACAGCAAAGTTAACTACAGAGCTTCACTTGAAGCAATGTTACTTCACCCTGAAAAGCTACTTCAAAGCACAAGCACTAACCGCATAGCAGCTTATTTGGCTTGTCTACCTTAGGCTGCTACCACTTTTTGAAGCAACACTGTCAGATCTGCAGCAGGGGCAGCCTTGGGATGACATCAGCCCTTTGTGTTGCTAAACTGCAGTCCAAGAGTCTTTCTGGCTATGAAACAAGTGCTGCATAAAGATAGATCCTTCTACCCAACGTGGTATTTGGAGTAAAGGGCAGCTGAGCTACAATGAAGAGACTGGCAAAACTCCAAGTCCTTCACCTGGGTTATAACAAATACTTGCACTTAAGGTAAGGGAGCGATCAGTTAAGCAGTGTCATGGCCGGAAATAGTCAACATTACAGCGGTACAGAATGCACAGCTCAAATATTCACCTCCTCTTCCCTCCATTCACTGTACATTGTTCTGCCTCCTTTTTGCTGGCAGAAGGCATCTCTTTTTCCACATACAAGCCACAGCTGCCTCCTGTCACTGGTCCCTACCCCAAATTGCTTCCATCACCACTTCCCCTTTTCTTTCCTGACTTCTCCAGCTGCCTAGTAGCTGAAGATCAACATCATATTAAGCAAGGCACTGAACTTCTCCCTATGCAGAAGAGAGATTAAGTAAGAGTGAGCCGAGTCTCTTGAAGGGGAAGAAAAGTGTCTTACCAACAAGTCACGAGCCAGAGTCACTGAGGTAACAAGTGTCACTAAATTTGTGCTCCCTTGCATATGCCAAGTATGAAACATTGAATCCAAGAGATCAGCTGTTCTGCTGTCACTATGTACACATTCAATTCCCCATTTGCTCCCTAGTTTCTAGGCCATAGATAAAACAGGAAACAAGTCTGTCCAACATGCACATAACACCTGTAGCTCTGCGTAAATTTACTACAGATGTCATCCCTTCAGCCAGTGTCACCTGCAGGATTCAGGAATTTACTCCAGTAGACAACAGGATGAATCTTCTGAAGCTTCAGAGACTGACTGCAGCTAAGCAGATAGAGAGGAGGGACCACAGGGTGCAAAGGTGCTTTACATAGTTTCATAGTTGGTAGGGTCGGAAGGCACCCAAGCAGATCATCAAGTCCGACCCCCTGCCATGGGCAGGCAAGGATGCTGGGGTCAAATGACCCTGGCTAGGTGATTGGCTAGCCTCCTTTTGAAGACCCCCAGGGGAGGGGCAAGCACCACCTCCCTTGGAAGTTTGTTCCAACTCCTAGCCGCCCTGACAGTGAAGTAGTGGCTCCTGATGTCTAGTCTGAATCTACTCTCAGTCAACTTATGGCCATTGTTCCTTGTTACTCCCGGTAGTGCTTGGAGGAACAGGGACTCTCCAGTTCCCTACTAGTCCCCACTGGTAAGTTTACAGACGGCCACCAGATCCCCCCTCAGCCTTCTTCAGTGCAGGCTGAATAGGTTCAGGTGGCCGTCCTGAATAGCCTCTCCTCATAGGGCCTTCTCGGTTGCCAAGAAGCTTCTCTCGGTTGCCTGGCTGGTTAATCTCATTCATATGCTCAGGGTCAAATTAACCCCTGTATTTGGAACCAGGAAGGCATTTCCTCCAACTGAGACCACTAAGGACCACAATGTCTTTCACAGTCCTCTGCTGCATGGGACACTTACAGGCACTAACCGATTCCCTGTCTTTACCTAGTGTCCGAGGAGCCCAGTAACACCCTGGGTCTCTGTGAAAGTTTAGTCTCTAGAGCAGAGGTGGGCAAAATGCAGCCCGTGAGCCAGATCTGACCTGCAAGGCCATTCTATCCGGCCTGCGGAGACGCTAAATTTTAAAATCTTTTTTCTGTCCTTGGTTCCTGTCAACAGTAACAGGACCCAGGGGCAGTAGGACCCAGGGAAAGCCAACAGGGCCCCCCTGGTCCCTGCCCCCAGCTGAAAGCCCCAGCAGCAGTTTCTGGCCTGGGACCAGGTGGGTGCCCCAGTGCAGGAAGCTCAGGTGGGGGCAGGGCAGGGAAAGAGCTGGTGCGGAGTCCAGGGAAAAGCAGCCCCTCCCCCGCCTCATGGCCGGCACCCTGCGCTGCAGCTTCTCACAGCCCGTGTGGGGCTGTCCTGAGCAGGCACAGGGAGCCCCATGCGGGCTGCGAGCACCTGCAGCGGGGAGCACCGGCCATGGTGCAGGCAAAGGGCCACTTTTCCCCGTGCTCCGCACCAGCTCATTCCCTGCTGGTGAGCAGGGGTCAGGGCTGTGCGCTGCCCCCCGCCAGTACTGTGGGGCTGGGGGGGCACTGGGAGCAAGTGGGCATGGGAGCACAGGGCCCGCACCAGTGTCCCAGGGCCAACTCCACCAGGGCGGCAGGGGTACAGGGCCCCAGCCAGCAGGAGCTCTATGGAGCCAGGCCAGCTCCCCCCTCTCCCTGCTGGGGCAGTCCAGCCCGGCTCCACAGACCCCTAACAGCCGGGGCCCTGCTCTGGGCCCCACTGGTGCTGGCCCTGGGACATCAGTTTTAAGATGGTGACCAAGGGGCAGGGCACCGGTCAAGGGGCGGGGCCTCCCATGTGGCCCTCGACAGCTTGCCAAAACTGGGTAAGCGGCCCTCCACCTGAAATAATTGCCTGCCCCTGCTCTAGAGCACAGATGTTTCTCTCAGTTAGTGGGCTCTAAGGGCAAGTGAGCAAAGCTTAGCGACCAGCAATTTACACAATATCAGACTAGGTCAGCAATTCTTAAATCAGGGTGCCACAAGGCATTCAAGGGTGCTTCAAGGTATCACACCATTAGGTGCATAAACATGATTCACAGAATAAACCTAGAAATTTCAGGTAGAAATTCACAGCGCTAGAAACATACTGACCTTCTGTGGTCTTTACAAGTTTTTTGCAACAAAAGAGTTGCTCTATTTTTACATGCACAAAAAATGAAATGAAAGCTAGAACTAGCATTTTCCACAAGGTGCCTCAAGCCTAACAGTTGAGAACTGCTGGACTAGGAGATCCTGCCGCCCTTCCAATCCTGAATGCTGTGAAATGGATTCAGTTCTGCTCAGTGGCAGTTGCCAGCCTGAGGCAATGTCTGGCACCACAGGCAGGCTTGGGATAGAGCAGCAAGGTCCAGCAACCTTCCTGGGGAATTTGAATACAAAGGTAAAGTGCCCACTCCCACTTGGTCCCCTCTCCAAACGAAAGGATATACCCAAATGAATTAAGTAAGGCAGGCAGCTCAGCCCTGAGCAAGGTGGATATGAATGGGTAGCTCTAATCAGTTTGGAGCATTCAGCCAAACCCACCCTGGACAGGATCCAGGAACTCATTACACAAAAGCTGTATTTGTTGGCATCAGCCAGGCATCCCTGCTTCCTTCCTGCTCACTGTGCTGTAGCTCCCCCCCTTTTCCCAAAGGACAAACAGATCCTGGTCACTTCTGGTCTAAACTAGATTTTGCCAGTAGATTTTGTGACCTCCACCTCACCACCACCTTCTTCCCCCAGCTTTCTTGATCAAGTAGGGGCAACCCAAAATGATCTCTGCACAGAAAGTCAGGAGGAAACAGCTAAGTTGTCAAAGACATTTGTAAAAGCCCTCAACTGGGAGTTTGAGGGCTGCCAAAGACAAGAGGACACGGTCTTTTGGTTCAGCTCCCTAGTGACTCTCCTTCCCACCAAAGCAGCTTACCAGTGGCATGCCCACTGTTCTCCCTACCATGAACTAGTCCTGTTCAAGCTTAAAGTCGTACAGGTTCCTTGCCTTGCTACTACGTATGCCAAGCAGGAGCAGAGATTAAACAGCTTCCACCTTCACTGTCTCAGAAGAAAATTATTGGCTTGGGATCAACAAGATCCTTGAGAAAACTGGCCTACAGTGGATCCAGACTATTCTGGATGCTCATAGGCTTCACTGGCTGGGGGACACAGAGTACATGCTTCAAGATCATCTGCTGAAGGCTGTGCTCTGTGGACAACTTGAGAACCGCCTGCAATGCAGAGGAAGGCCAAAGCTCTGATATAGTGACAAGGTCACGCATGATCAAGAAATTTAGCATTCCCACTTACAACTGAGAGAACCCTGCCCACAACCACTCATTCTGGAGAAGCCAGGCCAAAGCTGGTGCAGTCACTGGAGAGAGCCGGAGAGCCCAGGCCAAGGCCTACAGGCGAGCCAGGGAACAGTGCGCTTCAACCTCGATCTGATGAGTGGACCTGCAGCCACTGTGGCAGGACTTGCTGCTCGCACATCAGGCTCTTCTCTCACACCAAAGCCAAATACCATTGACTTTGTCACATCTCCCTTCATCTGTCAAGACGTTGGATAGCCACAGAACACTTGGAAGACAGCTTCAGAACTCCTCTCCTCACTGCAAATCTGTTTCCAACCTAAAATGTATCCATAGCCAATCTGCAGCTGTTAGATCTTGTGTCAGTATACATCCCCATCTCTACTGCATATATCAGTGGTCACCACCAATCTTGATCGACTGGTGGATCCCAGAGCCTCTTGAAGTTGATCTTGGGCTAGTGGGAGGGGGGGGGGGCGCTGAGCACCTGCATGTATGCAGGCACCCCCACACCCAGCAGGTCAGTTAGTAGGGGAGCCTGGGGGCACGTGCAATGGGGCTTGGGGCACAAGAGCCCAGCCCACAACAGCAGCAGCTGCCTCTGCTGTGCAGACTGGGGGGGGGGGACACATACCTCCCCCCCCCCCAAACGTGGTACAGCGCTGGCAGCTACGACAGCTCTGAGGTAGCAAATGAGGCAGGGGTAGGCCCTGCACAGTTGGTGCAGGGGTTGGGGATGGAGCTGCAAGCGGCTTAATCGGGGGGGGGGGGGGGGGGGGGGGGGCAGGGATGGGGGGCATGCAGCCCAGAAGGGGCATTGACAGATCAGGGGGGGAGGGGGGGCATGTGCCCCCAGATCTGTCAATGGGGCAGGGCAGGCTGCAAGCTGGGGCCAGGGGAGTGCCAGCTCTTCCCAGCTGGGCTGCTGTGGCAGCAGCAGCAGCACTGGGAGCGAGGCCTGGAGGGAGGGAGGGGAGGGAGCAGTCAGGAGCAGCATTCCAGCCCGCAGCTGCAGCCCACCCTCCCCCGCCCCCAACACCGGCACCACCCACCCCAAGCACAAGTGTGGGACAGGCCCGGGAAGAACAGCCCAGCGCAGCCTGCCACTTCCTGAGTGCTTGGGGGCAGGGGCTGGTGGGTGCACAGGAGCGTGGGCTGCAGCTGCAGGCTGGAATGCTGCGCCAGACTGTTCTTGCCGGGCCTGGCACATGCCCGCACTTGGAGCGGACAGCACTGGGGCTAGGAACAGCAGTTCAGGGGGCTATGCCTCCCCCCTCCTGTGGCATTGCTCCCAGCACTGGTGCCCCCTTGGCCCCAGCCCACCCTGCCCCGCAGAAAGATCCAGGGTCATGCCCCCCACACAATGCCTTCCAAGGCTGTATGCTCCCCAGGTGAGCTGCTTGTGGCTCCATCCGCCGTCCCGTACCAGCTGTGCCACACCTGCACAGCTCAGACCCTCAGCAAGGGAGCAAGCACTGCAATATAAGTTAGTTTTTTTTAAACTCTGTGCCACTCAAGTCTCAAAAGTTATGAAGGGGTGCTTCAAGTTCAAGAAGATAGGGTGTATTACAGTGATACTCAAACACTGCTCTAGCCTTTTCCATAGCTGTTCCAGTGGGAAGTTCACCATCACCCTGGCTACTTGCAGATGTTAAAAAATAAACAAAAACAAACCATGTTTTACCATAAGCAGCAGCACATTACTTCAGCCTAACTCTGCAGCGTCTGTATAGACAGTGTGCTTCAGCAGGGCTTTTTGGCACTTATCTAAAGTTGATTAAAATCAGCTATTACAGTGGTTATCAACCGGGGGTACGCATACCCCTAGACATACTTAAAAAGGTTGTGGGGGGTACGCAGAACTGATTTGGCCGATAATGCGGCCGATAAATGCCATGTGCGTGCATGCACCTGCAGCGCAACATACAGGCAGCCAGGAACACCATCTGGCAGCGTGGAGACCAGCCAGGTCTGGCTGGTAAGTCTGTTATGAGGAAAGGGGCATGGGGGGGCAGATCAAGGCCCCAGAGGTGGGGAAGGAAGTGGGACTGGGGCTGAGGCTGCCCAGTTGGGGCAGGGCACGGGACTGAGCCATGCTAGTGAGGGGCAGGGGGGCAGCTCCCGCTGTTACGTGCATCCCTAGAAGGGCATGGGGGAGGTGTGTGACAC
This sequence comes from Alligator mississippiensis, assembly GCF_030867095.1. Lineage (NCBI taxonomy): Eukaryota > Metazoa > Chordata > Crocodylia > Alligatoridae > Alligator > Alligator mississippiensis. Next base: position 27,632,915 of record NC_081833.1, read on the forward strand.
TGCAAGCTGCAGCCAGGGTGGGGCTGGGCTGTTCCCAGCAGGGGTGTTGGGCCAGGCTTTGCTTGGGGCAGCCAGTGGCGGTGCTGGGAGGGGGAACACTACAGTGAATTCTGGAATGGTTGCAGCCCCTCCCATAGCTCTCTCCCAGTGCCATGCCACCCCCCCCCCCCCCCAAGTGTAGCCCCCACTAGGAAAAGCTCAGCACCGCCCCAGCCAACCTTTTCCCTGCACACGGATTCAGAGATGCACGCGCCCCACCATGCCTGCCAGGGTGCATGCAGCAGCAGGAGCCGACCCCCCCTCCCTGCATCCCCCAGCCGAGCCACTCATGGTTCCATCCCTCACCCTGCCCCACCGGTGCAGCTCCTGCCCCTGCCCCTCTCCCTCCCTCTCTGCAGGGGTCTTGATCTGCCCCACCCCTTAAAGACCAGAAAAAATATAAAGGGGTACATGAGCTAAAACTGAGACAGATGGGGTACACTTGTTACAAAAAGGTTGAAACCCCCTGAGCTATTAGATAAAAGCACCAAAAAAGTCCCATTAAAGCAACTGATCTATACAGATGTTGGGCAAGCTAGGTCCAACTAATGTACTGCCTCTTCTGGGCATGTGATGGACTCAGCACAGGAACATGCAGAGTTTAAATAAAGCATTTTGGGGACAGCCCCTATGATCAATACACAGATCCATCATTTCCTCAGATGTCTCCAGTCCATGTATGTACCCTCTGCTTATAGCAAAGTCCTTGGTACCAAGGTTTTTGATAAAAATGTTGGAACAGGTTAAATCAAGGTGGAACTCTGAGGAACACTATCTGTAACCACTCTCCAAACAACCCCTTTGATCTTTATCCAATTTAATCCCAGTCCTCTGCAGTTTGGCTAATTCTCCCCACTATGAAGCATGGTGTCAGAAATTTGGTTCATTTGTCTAGATTCAAGTTCACTGCATTGATTTTGTCTTGTCATAGAAGACTATTAACTTCATCTGACACAATTTTCTTCCATACCTTTAATCGGAAGATGATTGTAAGTGGGATACAATGCAGCTTGAGTTTAACTGCCCTTTCCTTCAGTATCTGCCCCCAGATCTTACTCTATTGTTGAAGCTAATAGCCCTGTAACTGTCTGGCTAAGAATCAGAAAAAAAAAGGATCCTCAGTAGGTTTCCTCAGCTACAATTCTCATCTACACACACACACACGCATGCCTTCTCTATCAGAACAAATGCCAAGATGGGTCTTCACTAGGGATTGCAGGGGGAAATCCACAGGGAAGATGCCATGAGACGACCATGATTAGCAGGCTGAGTCAGAGGGCTGGGATGTCATATATCAGTGAGTGAGAGGAAGCACACTTGGCTAGAGATCAGGGAAGGGGCAACGTGTAGGGAGTACACATAGGTGCACATCCACCCCCTGAGCATGGCGGTGCAACCTTTGCAAAAAGGTGCTGCTAACACAGTTGGCAGCACCTGCGGGTGGTTGCTGCTCTCCACCCTGCTGCCAACACTGCCGGCGGCGTCTGCAGGTGGTCCACAATCACCGCTGGCCGCTGTCACCTGCAGGAGGTTGCCATCCCCCCCAGCCAGCGCTGGAGGCATCTGCAGGAGCTCCACATTTACCAACACTGCCAGCACAGCCATGCCCCCCCACCCCAGCCACCAGGGGCATGTGCTGTTCAGGGATCAGGGGTCTTTCTATCCTGCCTTCTAAGTGACACAACCCTAATTACTATGTTATTACCTTCTCCCTTTGCTGGAGGGTCTACAACATATCAAATATAATTTTGGCTACTGAAAACCTGGTTCTTGAATGTAATCATGTTCCCACAGTTACTTTGAGATTCAGCAGTGACACAGGTTGCTAAAGCGATGTCAGAACTTGAGTGCTGAACACTGTTGTACATTGGAATTGGGCGACTTATTTCTTCCTTTGTTACGGGTGAAAGATTCTTGCCAATACAGGAATGATAATGGTCTTCATTCTCCAAGGCCAACAGATAAGTGGTGTCCCATAATCAAAGTCATAGGTTTATCAGTGCTTTCCCAAACTGCCACACTTGTAATTTAAGTCACTTGTGTACAAGAAAGCCTCAGAGGCAATCATCTAGCTCTGAAGGAGACCTAATTAATCCACATCTACATAGGGGTCTCAAACCCTGTTTGGCCCTTTTCTCACAGGACTCTTTTCTGCAGGAGCTGTTCTAGCAAATCTCAATGGAGAGGGTTGGTTTCTGAGTTAGAAGTTTAGGGCAAGAGGAGAAAAGAAGGAGAGTAAATGAACCAGGATAAAATGGCACGAGCCAGGCATTATTAACCTTACATAACAGAGAGATTCTTGACTCTTTGGTTATAGCCTCCTTGCTAATCTCTTTAATCACATATAGATATTATTTTTATTTGGCCAGTAGTAAGAGCTGGTATTTAAAAAACTTACCATAATTTCTCATTTGTAATGTTACTTTGAATTTAACACTAGCTGTGTAGGAAGATGTGAACGTATAGTGATCTTTGATGTTATCTCTTTCCCGAACCAGGTAACAACCAGGGTAGCTGACATCCTACCTACTGCTTATAGGTAAGGAGACTGGCTGTGGACTCCTATTAGCTTTCTCAGCTAATAGTGACACTGCCAGTGTGAGTTATACATCCAAACCATCTGTGCGAATCACATCCAGACCACACTTATCACTACCACCAACTAAGGGAGTCACTCCTTTATCACAAATGTAGAAAGTCTTCACTCTAGCACTCTGAGTCAAACATCTGCAACTTAAACTAAAAGTTGGTTGCAAAGTTTTGGCCATTCTGTTCTTCCAACCTGCCTTGGATACACTGTTTAGCCTTACTCTCTAGCACAGAAACCAGCTACCTTTCCAAGCTACAGGCCAAAACATCCCATAGTCCAGCACAGGCCAGTGGCTTTGGCAGTGTCAGCAGTGAGGGGGTGGAGGTTTGCCTGCACCCATGCTGGGGCCAGACTAGAGGTGCACTGATCGATTGGTTGCATATCAGATCAGAACCAGTAAAGGGAAAACTATGCACCATCAGCTTTTTTTGGCCTGTGTAGCTGATCATGTCACCGATAAATGCCATTGCATGTGGCTGTGCACATGCACTACACACGGCCAGGAATGCAGCTGGGCAGCTTAGAGAGCAGCATCCTGCCAGTAAGTCTATGGGGTGGAGGGGGGCCAGGAAGAGGCATGGGGCAGCAGATCAAGGCCCCCCACAGTGAAGGAGTGGGGCAGGTGCAAGGGCTGCCCAGCCAGGGCGGTGAATGGGACCCCAGGGACAGGAGTGGGATGGAGCTGTGGGTGGCTCATCCAGAGGGTGCAGGCGGGTGGGAGGGGGGTGGCTCCCCACTGCTGTGTGCATCCCCGGGGGAAGCATGGGGGGCACGTACCTCCACGGCAGGCTGCCCACTGCAGGCTTGGGGTCAGTGGCTGCGCCAGCCTCTTCCTGGCAGGGGAGCTGGATCAGGGCTGGGCTCAGGGCAGGTGGCAGTAGCATAGGAGGGGTGGCTATAGCTCAAGCCCCCCAGCACCACCCTTGCTTGGGGCACTCCATTCTGCTTCCTTTCCCTCAGAAGCACCATACAGGACCAGCACAGAGCTCAAGGAAAAGGCAACAGAGTGGCATTCCCTGGGCAGGGGTGGCACTAGGGAGGGCTATAGCTGCCCTAAAATTCCCCACAGGCCCCCCACAGCTCCCCTCCCAGCACTGCCATCACCCACCCCACACGGTCAAGTCCACCCCAAGCCCAGCCTAGCATCCCTGCTGGGAAAAGGCTGGTGCAGCTCCTAGCCCCAAGCATACAGCCCCCCTCTCCCCCCATCTGGGGAGCACATGCCTCCCATGCTTCTGCTGGGGATGTGCATGGCAGCAGGGAGCCACCCCTCCTCCCCATGCCTCCTGGACAAGCTGCGCACAGCTCCATCCCACTCCTGGCCCTGGGGTCCCATTCACCACCCTGGCTAAGCAGCACTTTCCCCAGCCCCACTCCCTCCCTCACCCTAGGGGCTTCAATCTGCTCCCCTCCCCAAGCCTTTTCTCTCCCCCATGCTCCTTCCCCCCTGCACAGACTTACCAACAGAGCGGTGCTCTCCAAGCTGCCCAGCTACATTCCTGGAAATCGAATATTGGATTGGCATTGGCCAATATGGCTAGTTAATAATCAATCTGCTATCAGTATTGGCCAAGAAAATCTTTATCGATGCACTGCTAGGCCAGACAGCTGTGAGCCAAGTCTGCATCACCACTGCTTATCCCAGCCCCTGCCACAGAGGGGAGCTGTGCTGGGACAGGGAAGCTGGGATTTGCACCCAGACTTCTGCTTCTCCCTGCTCCATGCTCCTCAGCTGCAGCATGGGCACAGCCTCTAGCCAGCAAGGAGCTGTGCAACTTCCAGCTTCCAGCTGCTTCAGCACATCTGCTCCTTCTCCCTGCCACCCTGCCTGCACTCTACCCACTTGGCTGCAGTATGGGTGCAACTGGAAGCTACCCATCCCCAGCTCAGCTGCCCACTAGCTGGAAGCTGCACCTACACCGCAGCCAAGGGGAAGCAGCCATGATGCAGATATAGCAGGGACAGGCAATTATTTTGGGCAGGGGGCAACTTACCGAGTTTCAGCAAGCCATCGAGGGCCACACGACAGGCAGCCCAGGGCAGATTAATATTTATTTTCTAAATTTTTTTTTAGGGGCCCCGCAGGCTGGATAGAATGGCCTAGCAGGCTGCATCCGGCCCCCAGGCCACATTTTGCCCACCCCTAAGGTACAGCTTCTAACTGCTTAGCCCCAGGACAGCTCCCTGCTGCCTAGCCCCAGCACAGACATAAGCAATGCCCTCAGGTTGCACAGGCCAGATCGAGCCCATGGGTCAGACGTGGCTAACCCCTGTTCAAGGATCCTGTCTACACTAAGGAAATGCATCCTGCCATACAGCAATGCTGGTGTAGGGCTTTGCATTGGCACTACTAAGGTACTCGTACTGCACAGGCACATGAGTACTTGACACCAGCTTGTTACTACCTTAACCAGCACCATGTAAGCTCCTGAGCAATCCTTCTGCATCAGGAGGCTGCAATAATTACAACAGAGTGGCTATGATTTAATATGCTCCTTGTCTGACATACTATAAACTTCACAGCATTTAGTTTAGTTCATTTGCTCATTTCATGGCTATTCTCAAACTGTACAGCTATATCACTGCATGTGGCTGCTTCCGTGTACTTCTATGGGCTGGCTTCATAACAACCCACTAAAGAGTTTTTACTTTGCTGGAAATTACAGCTTGGAATAGAAAGAGTAATCCAACAGAGTCTGTAACACTCCTCTCAAATTCACTGCTCTGCATTCTTCCTCCCCACCATGGGTTTTTCTCCTATATACAAATGCATTAAAACAAACAGCTTTTGAGAAGCTGTTACACTAAGACTGACAACAGAGGCCTAGTCTTAAAGCTTTTTGTATCATAGCAACTTTAACTTTCAAGGTAAAATTCTGTTGAACCACACACTACCCCATGCACTGAAGTGACAGATCCCAGACCAGCCTCAGCAGGTCAGGGGAGTTTGTAACAGGTTAGGAGCTCAAGTATGAACACCAAGTAGCAGATTTATGCTATGTGAACCACTGTCAACTGCTGCCAACTGGCAAAGCCATCAGACCCAGTCTAACCTGCAGTACCAAGTGCGACACACCCATGTGCTGCAGCTGGGAAGAAGCAGCAAACCTGAGCGGAGCATCCAGGTCAGTGACATTTTCTGGGCCAGATCCAAAAAAGATTCATTTCATTCTGTGCCAGCCTGTGCTGTCCTTCAACAGGAAGGCACAGGTGTAGGAAATCAAATGCATCCAGTTTGCAAAGAGATCTGCTTCAGCCTCTGACAGGTCAGAGGCCTCACTCACTGGACATGTGTATGTTGCATGCCAGAGAAAGCTACAACACCACCAAGGTTTATTTCAGCTTCACCTTCCCCAGCATCACCCATGTGGCTGGATGCAGTTACATAAATACACATAGTTGCAATTACAGGGTCCCTTCCCCTCACCTCTGACAAGCCTCCAGCAAGTAGTACAAATCTATGCATAGGAACAAATCACCCAACCCAGTTTTTGTTTGGAAGAAGAGGGAAACCATTTTGGTAGTTTTCACTGAGTCTTTTTGGCTAGTATAACAGGTTAGCTACCCACATGACATAAGTATAAGAAACAATAGGTTCCTGGACCCCCAATTTCTCCCCAGATATACTATCAGTGTGTCCTGGGACAATGTCATACCTGTGCCAAGTACTAAAAAACACCATATCTCATGGGCATGGAGTACCAGCCAGGTTCCTTTTCTTGCATGGCAGCAGGCCCTCCCTGGTTTGCTGTGACAGCGACAGCCCAGTACTTAATGGTATCCATAGCTAGAGATTCATACATTATCATTTATATTATTTTAAACAAGAGTAAGAGGTAGAGAATTTACTAGTTACTCTGCCTATGTCTATGCTGGGTCTCCTGCGACTTGGGGGGAAACTCCCATGCACGCTCACTCCTACCCACACATGCCAAACCTGGAAATAGGGTAGTGAAGCAGTCCCCGCATCATCCCAGATGCTGGTCTCAAGAAACAGCATGGAGGAAGTGCCCCTCAAGCAGCATTCCTACCACATATCCAGGCTACATGTGTGTAAGCAGAAGCAGTTGGGGGAAGAGGGACAGGCTCAGGAATATTATCCCAAGACATGCCAAGGACAGCACATCTTTTTGGACAGAATTAGGCATCATATTAGCATAAAAGAGACCCTACTATGGTAGCTAGGCTACCATCTCTCTACTCCACCATAGAGCTTCTGCACAGAACCTTCCCTACAGGCTGCTTATCCTTCTCCTTCCGCTGCTACTCCCTTCCTCCCAGCCCCACCACGGTTTTAGAGAAGCTTCAGCATTTATCCTTTCCCAACACTACTTCAGCTGTATTAGGAACGCTGCAAGACTGACATTTTTAACAGGTCTCAGCAAAAAAACTACCAGCAGCTGCTAGAGCAGGGGTTTGTAACCCCCGCACACATGCCAGAGTGTGGCATGCAAAGGCATTTTGCTTGACACACATTCCTCAGGGCAGATAGCAGAGAAGGGGCCAAGCTGCACTTCCAAAACAAGGATCAGGCCCCTCACAGCTGCCCCACCATCTGGCCCCTGGCATGCCAACATCTTACAAGTCAAGGATGGGCTGCTACTGGCACTCTGCCTAAACAAGTTGCTGACCCCTGTGCTACAGCAAAATCTCCTGCGGCTTTTCCATGCATGTTTTACCACTTACTGGATTACCTATGAAGAGTCTACTTATAACAAAGTAAACTTGGCAGGACTACACCAATAGTACCCATTTGGCTTCCAGAAGAAAGCCAGTAATGTTCTGTTGTGATGTTAACTTTACCAGCAGTGTAAGCTAGTAGCTCCTCTTCAGGGACATATAACTCTAAGTCTGGATGTTGCCACATGCTCTGAAGAGTTTACTAATGTACAGAAACCTCCCCTGACAAGTATTAGGTTGAGAACCACTAAGCACCTTCTACAGCTGGTTGATACTTGCACATAGTTTCCTTTTTAAATATTTGCATCTCATATACAATAAGCTAATACCAGAGGAGCCCTCATTAACATGTTCAGTCAGCTACAAAACATGCAATACAGCTCTACATAAGCATCCACAACAAAAAAAATAGGTCAGAAGACTTACAGGTTATTCATACAGCCCTGCATGCTCTGTGACAAAAGGATGTAAAAGAAAAAGCCATACAACTAATGATAGTATCGAGGGGGGGGGGGGGGGGGGGGGGGGGCAACCCTATTACCTTATACAAACACATGCAGGGTTTTCACTGCAGTGGAGAAAAATAATGGGTTAGAACAGTAGTTATATGGCAGTGAAATAAAATACACTGTTGCCATGAACTATAACCTGGACGTACAGAAGTCCTTATGCTGTACCTTTAAAGCCTTCTTCATCTAGCATGATCGTGTAGTCCTCAGGAGTCTCGGTCAAGCTAAAGAACTTGCACCTACCAAAGCAAATACAGGTGATGCACATGAGCCAGTACTATAGAATCGGTCATTAGCCACAGGCAAAATCAATTCCTATTATGTGTGGAGAGGTAAGGAGTTTTCCTGCCTCCTAAAGCAGTTCCCCTCCCCATTTGCTTAATTTCCTTCTGAAAACTGAACTAAAGCCATGTATACAGCAGATGACACTTATGAAACACTGTGGTGGTCCATGAGTATGAGGAACACTGCTTTTCTTGAGCATTTAAAAAGGTGGGGTGGGGTGAGCACGACTTCTTTTTTTAAGCAGGCAGGACCTCACTCCCCTTCTTCGCAGCTGAAAGTATCCCTACAGGGCTGTTGGTTTGGCGTGTAAAGATACAATCCAACTTTAGCTGCAGTTTGGCTTTATAGGCTCTCTTTCTCTTTTGTCTACACAAAGACTCTGAAGTGTGACAAGAACCAATTTTAAATAAGATGCCCTGCAGACACCCTCTGGGAAGCTGGAAGGAGTTGGATAAGGGCTGTTACAGTCAGAGGAGCAGTTTTAAAAAGGACCCATGAATTTAGAAGCGAGCTTCTCTAGCCCCAGTGGAGAGAACAAGCAGCAGCACAGGGAAACAGGCTCCCACGAGCAGAGCCAGGAGTCTGGGCCTGGGGGCAATTTCACTCCCAAACACCAATCAGACAGACTTACATTTTGCGAGCAAATCGCAACAAGGAAAAGTCTCCAGCTGCTGAATCACCAAGGAGCCTGATGCAAGGCAGGGAGCAGCAGGCGGGGCACACAGCAGCTGCCTCGCACCAGCGCTTGGACAGGCCGGAGGGGGCAGCATGAGAGGGCCCCCAAGGCACAAGGCGCTTGGAGGAGGTCGTGGCCCTGCCGGCTCTGCCCAGCACAGCGCTAGGCCAGGCAGCTGCCAACCCCAAGCAGCCACTGTGGCACTTCCTACAACTCTTACTTCATTCACATCAGTCTTCTCCAAGGTCGGGAAAAAAGGAAGGAAGGAAGGAAGGAAGGAAAAAACCCAAACAGCCGTCTCCGGAGCAAACACCAACCCCGGGACGGCAGGCAAGGGGCTGCGTCTTCGCCAGCAGTCCCACCCCCAGGAAGGCAGAAGCCTCCACCCCGGGCCCTCAGCGGAATCACCCGGAGCCCACGGCGGGGCAGCCCGCGCCGCGCCGCGCCGCGCCGCCCACGGACCCGCTCCCCCCGCGCGGCCCGGGCGCCGCCGGTACCTGCTGCGCTGCGGCAAGAAGAGCAGCTTGAGCAGCGGGTGCGTGTAGAGCCAGAGCCCGCGGCGGGCCACGCTCAGCACCCGCACGCGGTGCTCCAGGATCTGCAGGTCCATGGTGGTCGCCGCCCGCGCCCCGCGCCGGGACGAGGGGGCCGCGCCCAGCGCCGCCACTATAAAGGGGCCGCCCCGCCCACGGGGAGGGGCCGGGGGGCCCGCACGTGGGTGGCAGCCCCGCCTGCGGTCGGACGCGCCTCCTCGCGCAGCCCGCTGGCTCCTGTACAGCGCCATGCACAAAGTGTTGTCTGGATGAGGTAGCGAATCTTCATTCTGTCTTATGAAAGCAGACTCTTGCACATTTCACAGCAAGCTGGCCCACGTGAACATCACAAGGATAGCCCTATACATACTAGCTGAAGTTGCCCATTTTCCTGGGTCAGTCCCAGACTCCAAGAACCTGGTATTCCAACCTGTAGCCAAGGGCATTGGTGACATTGGAGCCTCTGCTTCTCCAGACAAAAAAAATAATGGTTCAAGTCATTGGCGATGCATAAGGGTTGCACACAGGTGCACATGCACCCCCTGAGATTGGTGGTGCACCCCTGTGATTGGCCATTGCCAATGATGCTGGTGGTGCCTGTGGGTGGTTGCCACTTGCCACCCCCTCACCCTCTGCAGCTGACAATGTCAGTGGCATTTGCAGGCGGTCACCGATCACTGCTGGCCGACACTTCCGCCACCAGCAGTGTCTATGGATGGTCGCCAACCACTGGTTGGTGCTCACACCCCATCGCTGCTGACTCTGCCACCTCCACCTGCGGGAGCTCCCTGCTTGCTGCCACCATGCCCCCCCCCCTCTGTACCACAGCTACCCACTAGCCTTCAGTTGAACAGCTTCTGACTGCCTGCTAGTACTGAGAATCTAGGTGTTTTCCTTCTCAAGGCCAGTAGACACCTGTGAAGCCATGAGCTACCTTTCCCCACAATGATCCAGCAACATCCCCTTACACTCAGCTTCATGGATGCCTCTTTGCTCTACATGCCCCTTCACACAGCAGCCCCAGCCATGATGAAGGCAATGTGCTTAGATCACTGGTCAGAAGGTAAGAGATTAATAGGAAGGGATAAGGACACAAAGATAAATAAATCCAATGAATAACCCACTAACAATCCATCCTAGTGTGATCCTTTACTGGGCAGTTAATGATTGGCTAGGACTAGGACATGAGGCAAACCCTGAGAGGACTTTTAAGATCATAGGCGGTTACTACAGCCAAACTCACTAGGTCAAGGGTGTAGCTGGCCAAGAAGTACAACTACATCAGGAGAGGTTGGGAGGAAATGGTGCAGTTTTGGTTTGGGCCAATCTCTGCATGAAATAAGAAACTCTTCTCCACCTGCTCCTAGAGTGCTTTTAAATCATTCTGGGTTGCTTCCCAAAGAAAAGAGTGAGTCTGCACTTGGGTTATCCAGTCCTCGCAGCTTGTGGATCATCAAAATATATTTTTAGCTTGTGGCCTAAACTAAGTAACCTAACTATCTTCTTTCTGTAACCTTGCTTCCCTCCTCCTCCTCCTCCTCTCAGGGTAGCTCATATCTTCTTCTGTCTGCCATTATTTAGGCTGTAAATTATCAAAGACAAATACCTGCCTCTTACAGGAATAGATTCTGCAAAGCACTTATACCCTACCTTGCCCAAATACCTCAAGTCAGTGCCTGGTTCATTCACTACTTGTGCTTACAATTAAAGCACATTTGCATGTTTTTTGCTAAGCTGAGGTTTTAGTGTATTTGCAGATGCTGTAAAGTAATAATAATCCCTATGACTGGTATAACTTTTCCATTCTTGAATCCAAATATTTTTGTGGTTCTTCTAATTTACAAACCCTCAACATTCAAATATGACTGCAGTGTTTTCACCCTTTCCTAGGCCAGAAAGTAAGTAGAGCATAGTTTCAAGCTCAGGCTCAGGATGAAACTATTTAACAGTGGTGCTCGCAAGGAATGTGCTGCATGCATTGAATTATGAAGTTGGGTCTGGAATCAGCACAAACTCACCACAAAGGCCAAACTCCACTGTCACTGTATAATGGTGATTTCCAGGAAACGTTAACTCTGAAACACAGACAAGCTTTCACTGGCATGTAAAGGAGCTAGGAACTTTCCATCAATGGCAATCTTCAAATGGGAAGATAATATCAGAGAGAGAGGTTGTGCAACCAGCATGGAAACAATGCTCATTAAAGCACCACACAACACTACTGTAGCCACGTACTGCAAACCAAATACACAATTACTAGATAATAAATCACAGGCGAGCTGGGAACAAACCCCTGGTGCACAGCACCTGAACTGTAGGCCTCGGTTGTATGAGTTAACGTACAACTAGGATAGTTGGCAGCATGAGTAACCGCATTAGTCCCTTTGACTCAGACATTAGAAGGCAACCCTACATATTTTCTTCTTAAGTAAAGATAGGTTAAGAGCCACTCTTCAAACTGTATGGTTTGTTGCAAAATAAAGCCTTAAACTGACTGCATTTGAAATCCATGGCAAATACACTGAGTTGAATAAGAGCAGGAAGAGGGTAACAGTCAGAGCTGTCCCTAGGGGTGTGAGGGGTCCAGGGGGAGGGGGAGGTGTGGCAAGCAACAGGAGCTGGCGGAGCTGTGGGGGCGGGTGGCGAGCAGCCAGAGCCGGTGGTGCTCAGCAGCAGCCATGCGTGGCAGCCGCAGCGGGGCCTATACTGCACTGACCATGGAGCCCCCCCAGAGCGTGAGGCCTGGGGCGATCGCCCCGATTCGCCCCCCCAGGGAAGGGACAGCCCTGGTAACAGCAGATGGGATCCTGCAAGCTGGTGAGTATTTGTTAGTCGCACAGGGTGTACTTACATGTTCTCTGGGGTGGGGGGGGGTGCTTTAATTAGAGCTGCTGTAATTAAAGTGCCTGCGGCATCTCTTGTATTCAGCATCCTGAGCTTCAGAGGGCTCCCATTCAATGTCTATGAGATGCTCAGAGTGACCCACTTCAAGGCTTGTTGATCTGACTGGTGAGCCGTTTAACAATGATATGTAGTGCACTGGAAAATGTAACCACTAGCAACAGACTCTTTTCTCCCCATGATTTCTCTGCTTTTCATGCCGCACCGATATTCCTAACAGCTGTGTGGTCCTTGAATGCAGCCCCCGGAGATCTGTCTCATGGCCCTGGAGAGTATAGATACAAGGATGCCACATTTACTCACAGGCCAAGCAGCCAGATACGATATTGTATGCTGGGAACTGTAACCTAATCAGGCAGCCACTTCTGATTAAAGATGTAGGGTGTCTATACACGTGCTCTAGGGTGGACACTTTAATTAGAGACTCTGAGAGCCGCTCTAATTAAAGCGCTTACAGCGTCACATGTACTCAGCGTCCTGTGCTTCAAAATGGCAGTGGGGACTCTTTAACTAAAGCTGTTCAACAAGCTTTAGTTAAATGCCGCCACCGCCATTTTGAAATGCGGGGACGCTGAATACACCTGATGCAAAGGCTAATTAGCATGCTCCAGCAGACTAGTTCATTGAGTCTGCTCCCACATGTGCTAATTAGCATGTGCTGAAGCAGAGGTCTGTCACTTGCATGGGTGGCTGCAGACAATTACAAACTACCCCAGTCTAGGTCAATTAGGTGCTACCATTGGGTTCATACCACTTTGCTAACATGCCTTCTTAGTTTAACAACATCTGAGCTAAATCCTGCTCTGAGTTACAACTATGTAAGTCTGGAGAAACTCCTATGAATCAATTAAGTTACTCCAGGTTTGCAGCTGCCATGATTAAGAGCATGTACAGCACATGAACAACAGTTTGTTCTATCTGAGATCCCCTAAACTAAGCATTTATCTGTAGATCTGGCCAATACTAAACAACCAGGGGTGGATTCAGGGGGGTGCAGTGGTGCAGTTGTAGCCTCCTTTGATTTTTGGTCCACCCAAAGTTTAAAACCAACTGCCTAGCAGTGACAGCAGTATTTCTATTCAGGTATCAGAGAATGAGTCACTTGATCTCATGGTTCTTTATTATTGAATTCCTTCTAAAATCTTCATTCCACAGGAGTTAATGAACCTCTCCTTTTTAATGATCTTGATGTTCCACTAATTAAGCTATCCTTTCTTCTGCAAGTCTGCTGTGTTAGATGCCCTTAACTCTTGTTTCACAGCCCCACAGACTGTTTTTAATGCTAGGTAAAAGCATTAATGCAGTGTGGAAACATTAACTTACAGAAATAACTTTCAAGAGAAGCATTGGATTCACTGTCAAAATGCTTAAGAAGGCTAGACTTTGTTTTATGAATTTGAAAAAGGAGACGTCGACAGCAATCCTCTCTGTGGACCAAGACATTGTAGTAGTGGAGAGGCTTATATTTCACAGTGATCCTCAGAGCTATGTTGTCCACAGTCTTACACTCCTGGCAGGGTCACCCATGGTGAAGAAGCTTGACGGGAGGTTCCACCATGGTCTACTCCCAAGCGGATCAGGTGGAAAAAGATGCCAGGATCTCAACCACTGTAAAGACAGAAAAAAGTTACAGGAAGGGGGGAGGTATTCATGTTATCTGGGATTCTCCCTTGCCACTGGCTCCAGATCTCCACCTTGTTAAGATCTTGTGGTTGTTGTTTCCATGCACTAGCTTCTTCCTATTAAACAAAGTCATGCACAGGTTTTTATCACAGGAAACAACACTCTCTCATACCAACCTTTAAAAGCCCTGCGGTGATGGATCAGTGGTGACAGAGATAGGACTATTGAATCTGGCAGTCTCCAGCCCTGAATCTGCATGCAGGTGGCAGTAGCTGGATGGTTGTCCTGCAGCTGGGTTGAGACAGGAGTGCAATTCAGCAGCTGCTGCCATGACTGAGCAGTCTTATTCAGGATCCTCTATACACACCCTACATGGGGAGGGGGCTAGAAGAGGTGCCCTAAACCTAGGCTGCATTATATGCTCCTGGCTGTATAACTGCAACCAGTGGGATTACTCTGCTTGATAGCTTCATGAGACAATGATTTTTGCAGCATGGAATGTTTGCAACTTGATGAACAGCCGAGACAACCAATGACCAGCATGAAGAACTGCCATCGTCTCCAGAGAACTAAAGGGATGCAGCTACAGAACTAATGAAACAACATCTTTTGACTTTGTTTTGCCTAGTTTGTTGTGGTTTTTTTAAATGTATATAATATAGCAAAGTAATGCACATTCCAATGAAGTTGTATTTGTTTTTGCTTCAATCTTAAACTGATTGGCACCTAGTTTATTATAGCTTCTAGTTTCTTTTCAACTGGAGAACAATGTGTATTGAGGTACTCTATACTAGGGGCAGGCAATTATTTTGGGCGGAGAGCCGCTTACTGAGTTTTGGCAAGCCATCAAGGGCTTCATGACAGGCAGCCCAGGGCAGATAAATATTAATTTTCTAAAATTTTTAGGGGCCCCCATGGGCCAGATAGAATGGCCTGGTGGGCTGCATCCAGCCAGCGAGCTGCATTTTGCCCACCCCTGCTCTATACTATCAGCAACCCCTCTTTTCAAAATCCTATATCTGCCCATGTAACAACCCTTCCTGCCTTTCCACCTTCAACCAGAAGGACCTTTCAATTGAATTCCCTGGGATTTAGGCAGCCAGTACAATGGGTCTCCTTTGCATTGGGACTCAGGTGCCTATACTATCTCTATCAGGCATGTCATACCAGAGATCCTGGATCAGCTTCTACTAGAAAGACTCCTTCATAGCAAAACAGTAAATATTCAGAAGTATGTTAATCCAAAGGCCCCAGGCTTTAGGTTCCAAGGTATGTTCACTGGCATTTATCCCCAGGCCCCCACTGCACTGATCTTTCTCTTTCCACACCCCGCCCCCCCCCCCCCCCCCCACACACACATTTGTCCCTCTTTCAAAAGCAAATCAGAAATGGTGTGCATGAGACTTAGACCGGAAAATTCAAAATGAAACTGAGCAGGACATCACGAGATGTTCTATATCTCAATGAAACACACACAAGATTCCTTCTAAGGAATTGCTTGCATTGCTTTCAGAGATCAGATTCCAAAATCTACAAGCTCAGGAACATCTTTGCATTTCACCAGGTGACTTTAAATTGGAAGGAAGTACTGGGATTGGTGTAGCTGTGAAAGGATGGCAAAGATACAATCTGATACACTGCAGCTTCCCCTAACTCACCAAACAAACCAGGTCCCGACAATTTTCTACTTTAAAAGCATCTTGGACAGAAGAGAGCAAGATCACATTTTCCATTTGTCCAGAAGCCTAAGCAGACAGCATTACCCGCACAGACCTGGCTTCTGCCCAGGTCCTGCCTTTGAATGTAACTGCCTCATTTAAGTGAAGTTCACACAGCACAGCATGTTGCAGGCTAGAGTTTCCTTTCACATCCCCTGTGGGGAGATTTCACTCTTTTCTTTTTTTTCTTGTAGGTTTCCTGTGACTCAGATTTTAAAGGGAAAGAAACCAGTTTGCAGAACACACTGGAAACTGAATATGAGAATTCAATTGCGAGATATAGTTCTACAATTGAAGTCTCATATTCGGTTTCCAGTGGGTTCTGTCACAGGACAGAAGCAGGTAAATTATGGCCCAGGATATAAGGTGTTTCCCCCAGCTTGATTCCCCAGAGGTCACTTCACTTACTACTGTGAAACTGCGCATGCTCACACTGTGCCTCAGTTAAGGCCAATAAATAAATCAGTCTCCAATATTGGATATTGGATTTTGCCTGGATACTAGTCTATGGTCAGTATCCCTACCATGCCTCAGCTTTCCCATCTCTAAACTGGAAGTAATATTCCCCTTGTGCATAGCACTGAGGTTCTCAGATACATATGTACTTGTGTTAGATTTGGGGCTTTTCCCCTAACCTATAGGATCCAAATTATAGACCATTTCTCAGATGCCAAGACGCATGATCCACTTGAACAGTGGAAATTTAGTGCACGTCAGGTTGAACCTTCACCAGCTTTGGGAGTTTTACCCAGCTCTGATTCCACCCAGGGACTTTGAGAGTGTGAAGATAATGTGACCAGCATTCAGATCACCAGTACTGAAATCCCCACCCCTTTTCCAACTGTGTTAAATACAACCTTTCCAGCACATGTCAGAGAAACTGTGGAATCAGGCCCTGCAGTGCAGTCTGCTCCATCCCATTTTTTTAAACAGCCTTGTTGTTTCTTTGGTTGAACTGAGCCGTGCCCAATCAGTTGATGCACGTATACTGGAAACATGAGTGGCAACAGTTTTCACATCACGATCTGGATCCAGCTCTGATGTCCCCCCCATTACTCCGACATGTTTGCCTCTGGAATTGTCCAGACCCAGCTCTAATTCAACAGTTTCTGATCCCACAGGCTAATTTGTTCTTTTCCAGAAGAGTCCAGGATCTCTCTCGGTCTTGGGAGACAGGGCTGATGCAGCTCTTATCTGTGCCTTGGCTCTTTGAAGGACTCATGATTGCCTGCCTTTATTTTTTTTTAGCGACCTTCCTGATAAGGTTCCTTCACCACTGCAGCACGTTCCAAACGCAGCAGTTCTTGCTGGGGTTGCCCAGGGAGAACGCGTGTAGAGAACTCTGTCTTGCCATGTTTTCCTGGGCTGATACTAAATTAGAACCCTGGGCAGGATTTTAGTGGCAGTGCTTAAGGAGCAACCTGACCTGGCCCTTCCTTTTCTCCCTCTGCAGGTTCAAAGTGAAGAGTGTTTGGTGGATAAGTTGCCATCCTTGCTCACTGGGTACCAAACTGAATGTACAGGGAAACCCCAGTCAACTGCAGCAAGGCACAGTGACTGTGTTGCTTTGGATCTTGATACCAACCATTCATGCTAACTGCATGTTGTCACCTGGCTTTGAACCCTGCTGTTCCTTAATTCAAAGCAGCTGTTTCTGTGCCTTTTACTTCTATGCCAGGCCTTCCAGCCCCTGGGAGTAGGAGACACTCTCACATCTCTCAGCAGTCATTCCCACTGCTGGAACTCTTTTTATGTTTATTTCCAGGACAGAAGTGATGCTGGCTTTGCTGATGCAGCCCTACCCCCTGCATTGCCCTGTTCTCCTATCCAAAGTGCCTCGATTTATACTGAATCACTGAGAACCACTATTCTCAGTGGTGGCAGATGACAGAACAAGGAGCAGTGGTCACAAGTTGCAGCAAAGGAAGTTAAGGTTGAATGTTAGGAAAAACTCTCTCACTGGGAGGGTTGTGAAGCCGAGAGTTGGTAGAATCTCCATCCTTGGAGGTTTTTAAGGCCCAGCTTGACAAAGCTGTGGCTGGAATGATCTAGTTGGGGATGGTCCTGCTTTGAGCAGGGGATTGCACTAGATGAACTCCTGAGGTCCCCTCCAACCCTAATTTTCTATGATTCTATATCCACAGAAATCTCCTCTAGAGGCAAGAGGGAAATTTAATTACTACAGTCCTTTTATCCCACTTGTGCCTTGAGGGTACCCAGAAAGGTGTTAATTGGAGGCAATTGTGGTGGAGTCTCTTTGGTATTGACATCCAGTCAGAAGGAACCAGACTGGGGTCCCCTGTCATGTATCACTGAATTGCCACGGAACAGTAATGACTTCAAGTCACCCGCTTCACCTGGCCCCTGTAGGATGAAGGAAGTGGCATGTTCGTACAGAGCCTGAGTGATGTCGTCATTATGATCCAGGAATTATGAGACGGGTAAGGATTTTTTGAGGTGATATCATTTATTGGACCAAGTAATTTTATTCCAGCCATGCAGTTGGTCCAATAAGAGTTATCACCCCCCCAAAATCCTCACCTCTTACAGGGCCTGACTCATTCCAGCCATCTTCTAAACTTCTTGGTAACTTGGAACTGAGAGGTGAAGTGCTGCCCAGACCAATGCCAATCCCGGGACCTATTTCACTGCCCTGTTAAGATCTGGCAGATGTGGTTGGAGAGAAGAGTAATGGGCACCACTGAACACGACCCATTCACTGCAGAGCAGAGCAGACTCTTCACAGAGGGACACTTTCTAAACACAGGTGACACTGAGACCCAGGCCATGTGGGCAGTTGCTCCCACAGTCGCAACAACTCGGTGAATTCCCTGGGGGAGCTGAGCAGGGAGTGGGTAAAACCACAGAACTGATCATTTTCTGCTGCTCAGGTATCTTTGCATTTGTTTTTAAAAATGCCCAAACACTGGAGCTAATCACTCCAACTATCGGTAGCCTTAAACTTATTTACCAACGTGGTGTCAGTGCACGCTCAAACCACTGTAGCAATAACAATAAGCAGCAAGGAGGGTGGGGGGGAAGGGTTAAGGAAAACAGTATAAAGGAAAAATTTTTCTGGATGGTCCAAGGGGCAGTTGCTGCAGCCACCTGCTTTGTGTTTTGTTCCCAGGACTGAGTGGTCATTTAATTCTCCTGCTGCAAACCCAACACACCAGACCATATGGACACGTTTCTCTGTGTAGCACTGTTGCCGTCCCACCCCTCCCTTGGTTCCTGTAGCCCATTGTGTAAGGGTCACATCCTGTTCCTCCTGGGGCCTTTTCACCTGGCAGGCTGATTTGTCAAGGATGGAACAAGGACGTGTGATGCTGCCAGGACCGGGGCTGCGAGGTCTCCATCGGATCTATATCTGTATGTGTGATAAATATTTACACAGCAGAGAGCAAGAGCTGCCAGCCTAGCTGCCAATAGGAAACAGCATTGTACAAATAGGGCCAGCAGATTTGGGTTTTTTGGATTGTTATTTTGGGGAGAGTTAATTTGGCACCTTTGTAAAAGGTAAGAACATATCAGTGTCAACTGGTCATGGGAAACAGCCCGGCAACCTTACCCCTCCGGCTTCAACAGTGCAGCTCAACCCTGACCTGCCAGGGATCGTAGGGACACCAGAGCTGTCTGGCAATGCACCTCGGAGCGCAGACACAATAGACTTCACTCCACAGTAAAAGTGGAACGGACACGTGACCCACAGCCTTCTACCAGCATGCCCACTCCACGGACCACAGTCATACCTATATGCTAGGCAAGCTGGATCTCCTGACACCTAAAAAGCCAGGGCTATGATAACATCTACTATAGGCATAGAGCTTGGGAAAACTAATTGTGGGTCCACTCCTTATGATGGAGAGTAAACTATTCTATAGTAAGGAATTGTGTTGCGTGTATCCACACCCTTAAGACAGACCTGCATCTCCCTGGGCTGTTCCAGTCTGTAGTGGAAATTGTCAGTCGTGTAAGGTCATTCAGAGAAACAAGGGACAATTGAAACAAGATGGGTTTGTTCTGAGTACTTGCCAGTACACCTGTATCTTTTTATTGAGTCCTGCCTTTTCTGTAGAGGATGTGTAAGTCAACAGCAATATACAGATATGATAAAAGTACAGCTCAGCAATCCCATTAGAGACAACTTTGCCATACAGATTGGGTTCTGTGCCAATTCTACCTGGAATTATTCCATGTAACCTCTCTGTTAACCCATTTGTAAAACATAGGGAACTTATATTTGACCACCTTATGGATAGGGTGATGAGGCCTTGATAATAAAGGCTGTAAAGAGCATGAAAATACAACAAGCAGTCAACATAGGTGACATCATTTGTACTCACAGGTGTTAGGTTCCCAGCTCAGCGTACAGGCTGGAGACAGAGGTGACAGTTTAGCACATTTCAGTTTACAGGCTATTGCAGCACAGAACAGTTAGTCTTCCTCAGCCAGAACAGAGCACCCTGCAAAATCCAGCATAGTTGCGAGGTATGCTTTTCTCACCCTCTCCCATGTTCTGTAGACCCATGATAAGCATGTTTAAATGGTGGTTTAAATGCTAGTGGGTTTTCTGAAGCCTTGTCTACAGTACTACAGCTTGCATTGCTCCTGTGGATGGAGCTGAAACAAAGCCAGGAGCAAACAAATGTTCTAGCTCAGATTGCCTTTGTCAGGCTCTCTCAGCAAAACTTTCCTTCATCCACTTCTTTCATCCCCTCCTCTGTTGAAGGCTCATTCCTCCCCATTTCTAGCTCTCTCTCGAGCTCCTTGGGTGCATCTATATGAGACATTTACTGAGGAGTTACCTAATTAGCTCTGCAGTAAAGTTTCTGTGTCTATGCATGCGGCTCTATTAGGTTGCAGTAAACAAAATGCCTCTCTAGGCTAGTACTTGCAACTACAAGTACTATTGTGCAGCAGCCTTATTTACTGTGTAGCAACGTGTGTGTAGACATGAAGGGGGCTGGCTGGGGCACAAGAGCCACAATCCCTAGTCAATACCTGCCAGCTAGCCCCTGCACTGAAGCACCCTTGGGCACCAGCCAGACCCTTCACAGCATGCTGAGTTGGGACAGAGGAGCCCCGGGCTTGCAGGCTGACCCCCGCAGGCTCCCTGCCAGCTGGGGCTGTTCTGACCCCGTTCAACATGCTGTGGTCCTAAGTGCACATGTAAATATGGTGCCTGGGAGTAATAAACTCTAGTGTGATATGCACCAGAGTTTATTACTTCACATCAGTTGCACATGTAGATGCACACCTTGTTACCAGAATTGTGTGTTCTCATGGGTGATGTTTCAGAGGGCCAGGGAGGGACAGAAAATCTGAAGCTGTTATCAGGGGAGCTGATAACTTTAATAATGATTCTGGAAGCAAAAATCCAGCTGGTAGGTCAGCTAAGGTAGCTCCAACCAGAGCACCACACAGGTTTCCTGTCATGTTAGAACAACAATGCTGAGAGCAGCAAAAATGGACTTTGGTCAGGCTGCAACCATGCAAGGAGCAAACCATCCTCGGAAAGAGCCACTGATAGTCACCTTCCTGGTTATATTCATATGGACACAGGACAGGAAGGGACCTCCTGGGGCATCAAATACATGCACTTAACAATAGCCTGTAAACACAGAAGAAGGAATCCCTCCCCCCACAAGCTCTTCCAGCAAGTACAAGAAACAATTTCCAAAACACCAAGAACACCCTATAACATGCCATCAGCACACCTCAGTCAACCCCCAGTTTCTCTCCAAGCATGTTAGAAGCCTTCAAGTAAAAACTGGAAAACTATTCTTGGAGGCTCCATCATGTGTCTTCTGGGGTGGGGTACAGTTTTGACAACCCTATACACTGAAATATCTTAAGATCGGTCCACAAAAAACCCACAAAATTGTCTTAAAATCATGAAGGCGCTTTTTAAAATAATAGTTTTGGTTGCTTTTGATTTTGGAGCCTCCTGGATGCCTGTGTCTCACACGTTCAAGCGTTTTTCCACAATCATGTGACCCAGACACCTTCTTATCTTGTTTCTAAAAAAAAGTATCTCACCTAATCATTTTACACCAATGGCTAGAGATGTAAGATCAAATGTTGCAAAACACATGATAAAAATCACTGGAGATGGGGGCACCACACAAGACTGCAGCAGTATCTATAATGTATGCAGCATTACTAGGCTAGGAACTGACACCAAACAAGCAGTTACTCATTTACTCGGACGCCACTGCAGGGAAAAAAACAGTATTGTGAGCACATCTTTCCTTTGTCAAGACAATGGAAATGTCACCATCCACTTGACTTATCTTGGTTTGATACTGAAAACCCTATTAAAAAGGTACCTGAAGTTCTGTCTGTATCTGGTTGCCATGGCCCTATGCAGGGTGTTTTGCAAAGTAGTTAAAAGGAATTTTAACCTCTTTTATTTTACTTTAAGATAGATTAAAAAAGTCCTGGAATTTTGCTTTATTACTTTAAAATTAAGGGTTTTTTTCACTTTATTTCTTTTACATTGGCAGTGAAGACTCTAAAACCTTTGGAGAACAGTGGATTTGTGATATCATAGATATCACAGGAAGGGAGTTTAATTCCCATTGTCTAAAATCTTTTGTGCTTTGTTTGCTAATTATGTTCACTCCCCAAGTCAATTGCTCTATATAGGACTAGGATAAAAGAATCCTTTGTTAAATATTCATGACAAAGCCTGTCCCTGCTAAGTGTTATCCCTTCCAGTCCACATGTAAGACCTCCAAAGAGCTTTTCAGTAACTATGGGGGAGGAAGTCAAAGCTTGCCCCAGCCAGCATGTGTAAAACAAAATATAAGAAAAAAGGACAGAAACTCTCCTAGGCCTTCTTAATCCCTCTTAATGAGAAGTGAGGCATAAACTCTATTTCTCTGGTCCTCCTTGATTTACCATTTCCAAAAGGAGATTTGCATGTAAAACCAGGTAGAAGGGGAACCGAGTCCCTGATCCACCAATAACCAAGAGGGCCTCAGGTTAAGCCCCCCCAAAAACAGATTTTCTATCCACTTTGCAACTTGAAGATGTTACCAGAAGAGATTGTAGGACTAACCCCTGTCCAATTGTTGTAGTGGTCAATACTTAATTGCTTGCTTCTGCCCCAGTCCAGCAAAGCAGTAAAGCACATACTTAATTGTAAGCATATACATGAGTATAGCAAGATTAGTCAAGTGCTGAGAGTGTGCTGGATTGCAACCATGTGATGGGAAGGATTGGGAGGGTCTCCACAGAAGTAGGTCTGAAAAGTACCCGTGGCTCCTTGACTGCCCCAAAGGAAGCTGACAGAGAATCTCTGTAGACCTTTTCCTTTAAGGATACTGTCAATGGAGGATTCTTACTCATGGCCCTGAAGTACAAGACTGACTCTGTGGGATGCCCAAAGCAAGAGGGACCCAGGTAAGTGTGCCGCCTCCTCCCACGCCAAGCTTCAGGATATGGACTATTCCACTTTTGCAAGCATAGATGGTATCACCACACTGCCAAACTGCCACTGTTTGTCCTGCCAGCAGCTGCTCTGGTGGTGACCATCGTTCTCTCTGGCCACCCTTATGGGAGAGCCAGGGCTACCCAAAGGACACACATGCTGTGAACCGCTCAGGCTAAAGGCAGACTCAGACTGACAGCAGGCAGATCCCCTCCTATCTAGAGTGGCATTTGTTGGTTTCACACTCTCCGCAGCCCTTCACACTCACAAGGTTCAAGCTTCACTGCCACCTTGATGCCTTCTGTAGAGCCTAGTAAAGATACCCAAGCTAGCGCCAAACAAGGTCAGGTCTGGGGTATGGCTGGACTTTCATGTACCTTGACTACTCCTTGTTCCCCAGCCAAGGGAAGCAGCAGGAAGTAGGGCACAAGATTTATAAATCCCCAAATTGCTCTGACATACACTGGGGGCCAAGCAGAGCCATGCCTGGCTCCAGGATACAGGGAGCACAAAGATGGTTTAAAACCCCTGTGGGTACTTTCCATGCACGGTGCTGTCCCTAGCCAAAAACATACTATCAGCCTGCATACGGAGGAGCATACTCATCTATATAGATACCATGAATATGCAGAGCATAATTAATTGTATATTAATTATAGCATATTAACCTAGGTGTTTCAGGACCAGTTCCTAAGGGAGTAGCACAAGTACTAGCTGAGCACAGCCACATTAGCCCACTGTTCTACCCAAGCTAATCTATCCTGCTGAGAAGTTAACACGGGGATCTCTCCACAGCGCTGCATCATGCCACATATAAGGTAGTTTCTGGCTGATTCATATGAAATATTTGGGGTATGGCTTCATTTGCTCACCAAGGTAAATATCAATTCCATGTACCTCTGTGCGTGGTAGCTTGGGGGCATGGGATGCTGTTTCACTGGTTCACGCAGATTGCTTGCCTGATTCTTTACTTCAGGAAAGTCTTCAGTAAGACCAGGAAAGTCTTGCCAGGTTCAAGGCTTCAGGAAAGTTTTCAGGCATAGCTATTGCTTCCAGCTTTCTTATATCTGAGTGGGCAACAGCAAGTGCTTAAACACCCAACATTATTCAATTCCCAGAGCCGAGTGAAAAATCTCAGCACGGAGACGTCAAATCTGCTAACTGCAATGTCAGAGTGTTGGGACTTTTTAACTTTTGAAGAAGAAGGGTCAAAGCAATGTAACAACCGAAACTACAACCAATATGCAATCCAAATGTGTGAACCTCTTCAAAGATCTGGACCCTTCTGCCTGCAAGGCTCCTCTGGATTTCCCCTCTTTTCCCAGCTCTTCTTGAACATGAGGTATGGTGCTACATGGGGTTGAACAAGAAGGGAGCATTGGCACCCAGCAGTTGCTCAAGCAATCCCAAGCCCAAGGACCACTGACAATTCCATCTCCTGCATTATCTGCAAGTGCTGGCAACTTGCTGGAGAACCTGAAGGAATAGGGCATTCAGGAATCCCTCAGGCCACATTAAGCACTTAGAGAGGGACCAGGGTTGCAAGAAGCCCATGCATATTGTGCCTGTCCTGGAAACTACCCAGTGACCTGGCCCTGCATTGGTGTCTTCTTCAGGCCTGGCTCAAAAGCCTGCAGTAGGCATGTGTAGTCATGTGACGGTTGCTGAGGCCTGTTCAGTGCCATTCTGAATGGACACTCATGGTCTTTATTTGGATAAGGAAGCAATACCCTCCCCACAGTGGCATTAAAGTCACTGCATTGCTCTGTGGATCTGTTCAGAACTAGAATGGTCCTTATTTTGCCTTGCTGAGTTTAGGAAAAGGCTTTCCCACTGGCAGTTACAATTGAAAATCCGCCAGGAAGTAGCACAAGTAGAGTTTCCTACCTTATCTTTTGCTAATGCCTGTTTCCAAACCATACACTGATATGGTCCTTCCCCAGCCAAATGTTTAAAATGTTAAGTGCCAAACATACCAAAGATTGGTTGGAGTAGTTGGGAGTTGGAAGCTACTACTACAAGCAGTATCCCTGATCAAATGCCCTGGCCAAAAGTTTCATATCTTAGTAAAACCACAGACCAGATTCCTCTTCCTCCCAGCAGCAGTATAGATAAATCTAGTCTCACTCAGAAAGTGAACACAAAACCAACTGTGTGTGTTCTTTCCAAGATAAACCACATTTACACGCCCACCTTCTACCGCGCTCACACACAGACACCCACACCCCTCAGCACCTACAAAACCACAGCTAACCCTCTGTGACTCGCACACATTCAGTCAAGCAATGAGCCATCCACAATCACTGAATAAAAACACTGTAGTATACCTTAGACATGTGTTAAAGCTGAATGTTAACATTACTGTTACCCTTGCCTTCCAATCTACTTTCTTGTAAGGGTTTCTTCTAGTTGCAGAATTCGTCATCATTACTTATTATACCAAGAGAGAGAGTTGGCAATGTTAGTCTGAAGTCAGGCAGAAGTCAGGGTGGCACCTTAGAAAATATCTTGTTCAGAGACCTTTCGTAGGTGACAGCCTACTTCATTAGATACCATGAATCTATTGGACAAATAGCATTCAAGTATCCTTCCTCTATAATAATGGACACAAGATCCTATTGTTGGCATCTGGACGTGAACAATGACCACCAATATTTTTCCCATATAGGAATTAATTCTCTGTGGATAATCAGGTATTGACTAGGGATTGTGGGGCTGAGTGGAACTCACTGCAGAGATTTGTGGAAGCTTAAGAGATGATTATGCCTTATAAATATATTGCTGCAGTGAAAATATTTCCATCCCTATTAAGGGATGGGGAAAAGAATGTTTTAGGCTAAAAAACAACATCAGCACAATGGCTACAAACTGATCCAAAACAAATTAAGGCAGGAAACTAGGAAACAATTTCTAAGTATCAGAGTAGAAGTGTTTTATAATAGTCTTAAATGCCAAATTATTGGGACAAAAATTGGGAATAATACCAAGATTGAACTGGCTAAGTCTATGGAAGAGGAAGTATGATAGGACAGAGAGTTACTGATTCTACTGTGCATGTGATACATGGAACAAGTATTCCCAGTCCCTTCTTTGGGTTATCACAGTATCAAATGTAGAGACTGTGCTGTAAATATGCAGCGTGGGAAACATTTTTTAGTTTGTGGTATGCCTTCTGCAATATCTCAAACTGCTTTGAGATGCCACAACAGACACATGCTAGCTTGTGTGGATGTGGCCAAAGGCTCTTGGCTGGAAGGCTTTGTTCTTCCAGCCAGGATCATAATGATCACCACATTTGGATTCAGGAAGGAATTTTTTCCCTAGGTCAGATTGGCAAGGGTGGGAGGAGCAGTGGGGAAGTGGGGAATGGATTACCTTTCTTTGTAGTGTGGGGCCTGGTTCTTTTCCTAGGATCCTCCAAGCATATATTAATCAGCTACTTCCCTGTCATCTCCCTTGCTTTTACTTCTGAAGATGGAGGAAATCTTGGCATTTCCAGCTCTTTTTGGTTGTGGTGCATGAAGGGTGAAGTGACTATTTTGGGGAGTTCTTGGGTGAACCCAGGGGCCTGGCCTCTGCTCTACCTGCTGAACCTGTTTATCCCACTCCTGTTTATCTGCTTTAGCCAATGAATGCCAAGTGCCTTGCCTTCCAAGAGAGCATCCATTGCACTGAGCCACCCTCTCACAAGCTTGCTCTTGCTTCCCTGGTCCCACATGTCTTCCTCTCCTGGCTGCCCATGGACCAGTTTTAACACTGTGCTCTTCACAGTGCCTAGCTTATGGCCTAGTAGTCAGAGCACATCACTAGGAAGTGGGAGATGGAGGTTCAAAACACGTCTGGGTGAAGGGGGGCCTAGAACAAGGTTTTCCCAGTGCCTGGGAAGGTGCCCTGGGTAGTGGGCTAACAAGCAAAAAGGGTTGCTGCTGCTCTCACTTTCTTCCTACAGATACTCATGCCATGTACCCAGGCAATCTTATTGGACCACA
The DNA here is from genome assembly GCF_030867095.1 of Alligator mississippiensis. Classification (NCBI taxonomy): domain Eukaryota; kingdom Metazoa; phylum Chordata; order Crocodylia; family Alligatoridae; genus Alligator; species Alligator mississippiensis. Next base: position 27,659,896 of record NC_081833.1, read on the forward strand.
GCTGGAAAAAAGAATTAAAATTCTATACCAGTCGCAACAACTGCAGTTACATGGCTAGGTAAGTGCCACATAGGCAAGTAAAGGTGAAATAGGGCTTAGACGTTAGTCTCCTTCCAGAATTAATGGCTAGTTTTTAGTTCCTAGAAGACGTTTTCCACTTGGTGTTGTAGGTCAACAGCAACACATTTAGCTTTTTTCCACCTCTGGTGTTCAGATTGACAAACAGCAGCTCAGAGACTTCTCTGGTCCTGTGTAATCCAGGGGAAACTGGACTGTAATTTTCTCTAAGAGATGAAGGTTATGACTTCTTGTAGCTGCAGCCTCCAGCACTCTGCTATGTCCTTTCTTTACTAGCCCTTTGCCTTTCACAATCAAACAGCATCCGAAGGCAGTCTGCAAATGCTCCCAGGTCAAGCCAGACAACGCCCAGGACATGGCTTGGCCCAGCGTGTCTGTGCACCTTCAGCAGCAGGTCAATGGCTCCACCCACCCTAGACAAGGTTCCTGTATTTAAATAGCTGATTTGCAGGTACAGCCAAGCACTGGGGTGTCCCAGTAATACTGGGTGTACGGACCAGACACAACAATCGAATGTTCCGAAATGGCACCAATTCAGAATTGGTTCACAACTGTATGTGAAATGCTGTGGCTCCAATATCAGAAGGTGGGAGTGACCACCCAGCCCAGCCTGCTTCAGTGTGTATGTGTGTAAGTACAGCTTGCACCCACACTTTGGGAGTCCTAGGGGTTGGGTAACCTGTGACTGAGGGGCTTATCACTTTTCTGATTTCCCTTGTTTCCTAAACACAAGTTCAGTAAAACTTCAGTTGCCTGAAAATGACTCAAGACTGCCATGTGCTTGACAGATTTGATGGGGAGGGATGGTGGGGAGTGCTTGGATCCACACTTCCTGGCATTGGCGATGCATAGGGGGTACACGTGGATGCATGTCCACCCCGTGAGCTTGGCAGTGCACCCCTCAAAAAGCACTGCTAACACTGCCAGCAGTGCCTGCAAGCAGTTGCTGCTCACCACCCACTTCACCGCCGACACCACCGGTGGCATTTGCAGGCAGTCCCTGATTGCCACTGGCTGCTGCTGACACTGCCGCCGGTCTGTAGGTGGTTGCTGACTGCCGGTTGGTGCTCGCCAGCCCTCCCCCCACCACTGCTGCTGCCATCAGTGGGCAGTTGCCATGCCCTCTGGAGGCATGTGGCATTCATGCTTCCTGACTTGCTTCCCCCACCAGAAAAAACAACAACAACAACAACAACAACAACCTTTTTGCTTTATTATTGTCAAGATAGACCCAGAGATTTTTAATAAGAACCCACAGTTCAAAAGCATTTTGCTTTTTTATAGTCTTTTTGAGTTCTCTGCAACAGAAGACTTGCTCCTTTTTTTTCTGTCCTGAAAAACTCACACAGATGAGAGCTAAGAGTGGGCACTTTCTGAGGGATGCCTTGAGATTAACAAGATACAGCCCTCTGCAAAAGGAACCAGGCTTTCCTACTGCACCATGTCCCAAGCTTTGTAGGTTTACATCTTACCATGGCAGGGCTGGTCACTCTCATGCCTCTCTTCACTACAGCTGCTGCTGCCACTTCCCCTGCCACCAGTTGCCGCTGGCGAAGGGAATCCGTGACAGTCAGCGGCAGGGGAAGTCAGCAGCAATTAGCAGTCATAACTCACATACACCCCCCAAGGAACCCTGTCCAGCAAAACAGTGGAAATGCATGTAAGCTTGTAAGCATGACGGTGGAATCATCAGCTGATGGAAGAATAGTCATACTTGGGGGATGCTCTGATGCAGGAAAGTTTCAGTGACTAGCATCTAAATTTGCAAGTACTTATTTACTAAGGAGCTGTCGGTAATATTCTAGCAAACGGATAATCCTGGAAGACTTTAAAGGTGATGAAAAAACAACTGCAGCCGAGAGAAAACAGAAAGTGTGGTGGGGTGGCACTAAGAAAGCTCTGCCTGTTGTATGGGAAATTCCAGATAGGCATGATGACCAAAACACAGAAATCTACAGCGGACAGAGCTCCCTGAACTGGGAGGGAAACACTTTTTGCTTCACTGAGACATGGCTCTACATGAGCATAGGTGTTCGCCAGAGCTGGGATAGAAATTCATAAACATTATCAGAAGATTTTAAGGACAGTTGTGAGGAGTCAGGGGAATTTCATTTGGAAATTCACGTAGACTGGGCTGAAATAGGAACTCAGTCACAAAAGGAAACTGCAGAAGACAAAGTGACCTAGGGAAGAAGTGTACAATAACTTGGGCATCATCCTTCATGTGAATGCCAAAAAGTTACAGGGCCTGTAGTTGTACTTATGTGCACAAGGCTAATGCAACAACCTTGGAGGAGTTACACTCAGATCCCATCATCAACGACCATAAGCAAGTCCCTTACCTTGAGGCCTTAGACAGGCAAGTCAGCTCCACTTTCATTTTCTCAGACCAATTTTAATTCTTCACGAAACAACCTTGAACCTACAACAAACCAAAACCCTCTGCCCTTTCTGGACATTAATAGAAAAGCAATTTTAGCTCTGGGCTACCCCCCCAGCACTTACCTCTTAAACTCTCTCTCTCAGGCTCCAACCTCATTAGATGACAGACCAGATGACAAGGGGGGTGGGGAGCGCTACTCTAGACCAGTAACAGCAATCTGTTATACAGAAGCTGTAGAAGACATGGACATTCAGTTATCCCTCTACACCTATCAGCAGGAGATGGAGAGAATAATGTAGAGAAACCAAAAGGATGTATAACAAGTCATACCTGATAAACCTGCTGAAGCACCTTTGCCTGCGTATGTTAGCAGAAGGACATGTAGATCAGTAAGGGACCACCTGGATCAGCAAATCCAGTCCCCTGCAATCTAGACCCCTGGAATGTAATAAATATTTGTCTGAAATGGTCTAAAACAAGACCCACGCTGACCCCTCCAGCCACTGCAGCCACAAATCACGGGTAACCTGAGTTCTTCAGATTCCCCACATCCCTCATTTAGGCCTTGTTCTTAACAAACAAGTTTATGCGTCTGAATCAGCTAGACTTTGAAGTGCTTCCCTGCTATGCCTTTTGTCTGCCTTCACAGCTACCTATCTCTCTAAGCACAAGTTAAGCTGGCCTTGTTCCTTAACTCCCAGATAATTTCCCCAGGAACTTGATCTCTTATTTTTGCACACACCCTTCTGCAGCCTATTTGAAAGCAGTGCTTTGATGCAACCATATGTACAGGCACAGATAAAAGACTTTTCTACCTTACCCAGTGGAGCACCAGCACAGAGGCATGGCAAGCACTGCTTTGGCTGCACAGGAGTAATGCCTAGTGCACCTCACCCAGCAAGTGCTAACACATGGTTGACATGAGGTTTGAGAGGTAGTTAGCCATGTTAATCTGAAGTCAGTCAGAAGGCAAGGTGTATGTACAATACACCTTTACAAACTAACTAAATAAGATGCATATAGAGAGTACGAACTTTCATGAGCCCAAGTTCACTTCATGCTGACATGAGCTTTAACAGGGTGGGCTGAAAGGTTAGTTTCTACAGGGGGGGCTTGGGAAGCAGCTGGGTGCAGGGTGTGGGGCACTATTGCCCAGTCTCTATTGCTGCCCCCCATCTAAGCCCAAGCTCATCCTTGTGAGCTGGGCAGGGTGAATGGGATGGCTGAGGTGCAGTTAAGGGGTGGGATGTGAAATGTAATACATGCTACCCTCAAGTGTCTGCCTGTGCTGGTTGGGTAAGATTTTCTCTGTTAGTGTTTGTCTGGTTTCAGACTAGACTGTAAGCTCTTTGTGAGGCATTTTTTCCACTGTGTTTACACAGTCCCCAGCCCTACAGGGCCTGATCAGTGCCTCAAGCACAGCAGTTTCCAAACAGGGAGTCAAGTCTTAACTATGGTCACAAGCCCCAGAGCCCCTACTTCTCCATGTGTCCGTAATTCACAGGAGGCAAGGACTCACTGCTCCTCAGCTGCTTCATGGTAATTGGCCCCACGCTCGTTCTTATGCCACAATGAGCTGGTCTACGCATGCAAATAATGCAGGATCAGCATTTTCTAGAGTAAATTACTCTAGAGTAAACTGACTTGGGCACGTGTCTACACATGCAGGGGTTTGGGAGAAGATTTGCTGTTCATGGAAGCAATCTGTTCCCGCCCCTGCCGGCCCTGCACTGGCCCCCTGAAGCAGTGCTAGCCCAGGGACTAGCAGGGAGCATAGGGCTAGGAGACAGCTGTCTCCTGGTGGGGGCTGGGATATTGCTTCCTGCCTTCAGAAGCCACCTGCTGCTGGGCCAGGCTTTGTCACCAGAGCATGGTCAGGGACAATGTCCCCCTGCCCTGGCAGCAGGGAGCTCCCAACCCCGACTCCACCACTGTGACCATGGGGCCAGGGATAGATGTGGAACTGGGGATGAGAGATCCTTATTTCCCAGCACAAGCTTCATGGTCACGGGGCTAGTGCTGGGAGATTCTTATCTCCTAGCCCAGGCCCCGTGACCGCCGCGCTGGCGCTGAGAGATAAGGGTCTCCCATCCTGGGCTCCATGACTGCAGAGCTCGGGCTGTGAGGAACCAATCTCCCAGTGCCAGCCCTCTGACTGTGGAGCTGGTTCTGGAAGATAAGAATCACCCAGCCCGGGCCCCACCGTGATGGTGGAGCTCAAGCTGGGAGATAAACATCTCCCAACCCCGGCCCTGAAATTGTGATTGTGGACCTCCCTGCTGCCAGGGCAGGGGGACATTGTCCCCTCCCAGGCTGTGGTGACAGAGGCTGCCCCAGCAGCAGGCAGCTTCTGGGGGCAGACAGCAATCTCCTGCCCCCTGCTTCCTGGCTGACTGGGAGTGAATGTGTTCCCGGTCAGGTATGTACACGTGCGCTATTGAGCAGTAAGTAATTGAGAGTAAATTTGCTACTTATATTTACAGGTAGCAAATGTACTTGTGATTAGAGCAAATTACTGTTCAGTAAGTGTCTGCATGTGTAGATAGTGACACTTACTGCCCAGTAATTAGCTCTAATCTCACGTAAAGAGTCTTGTATAGATGTGCCCAGTGAGAACTAAACTGGGTCAGCTTAATTCTGTATGAAACAAGGCTAAATGGCCCGACTTCTACCTTCACTTACCATAGGGCAGGAGCAGTCAGAGAGACCAGCTACTGTAGAGCAGCCAAGGTGTACTAAGTTGCAACCCCCTGTTAACTGCAGACACATGAACAACCACTATTTTTGGGCTCTTGTGGAAGCATGGCCTCTGCTGGGGGTCTGACTGAGGGTGTGTCTGCTGCTCTGGCCAAACTGTAACACAAAAGTAATGATATTCCTTGGTTGAAAGGCTTAGCCATTCGCAGCAAAAGATACAGAGCAGCTCCTAACTGAGCCCTGAGGGGCTGGCCAGTTGCAGTGTTTAAAGCTAACCCAACTAGATGGGAATACAGGACTCGGGGACCTCCCCTGCTCTTTTTTTTTAAAAGAAATTTTCCGTGTTGCAAGCCAAGTCAAGTTCAAATCCGTGAGTCAGTCCAGAACCATAAGTGGCCCTACAACTGGCAGACATCCTCCACCCCCACCAGGGGTTCAGATATTTCCAAAGTCTTTTGGCAGGCATCCTACATGCAGGCCCAAGCCTGGAGGCTTGGGGTATGAATGCCCCCATGTTTCACTTGCCTTCAGCCATACGGCTGCAGGAGCAAGCTAGGGAGGAGCCTCCCATTTTCATAAAGTGAGCTTTAAGCCCCAACACCTCAGCGGGTACTAAACCCCACCAGAAGAACAGTTATCCCCGGGAACACTTAAGGAAAACTGCCTTCATGGACCCAGATACATGGTGTTTCCCCTCCCAGGTAAGTACCCTTTTCATAGGGCAGTTTGGCACTGGCACTAAGCTCATGGGACAGGCTCAGTCGTGTCCCAGTGAGGTTCCCCCAGGTGTGACCACCTCACAGCTCCAGTGTCAGTCACTTTGCTACGGAAGATTCTTCCTGTGCCTGCCTGCTCTTCTGCCGAGACAGCCCCTCTTCGGGCTTCCAGTCCGTTTCTGCTGTCAGATTCTCTTTTTCTCTTCAAAGGGTTTCCAGCTCCTTTCCAGCTGGAGGGGACTGAGCCTGCCACAAATTATGCAGGCTAGAGGTAGGAGTTGGTGAATCTGCTGCACGCTGTACAGGTAGGGCAGACACCTTGGCATGGAGCTCTACACTGTCCCCTTGGCTCAGGGGTCTCTGGGCCTTTCCCCTCCATGTCCTTCTGTCCACATGTTACCACTCTCACTCCTGTGGCAGTCACTCTTGCACCTGGAGACTTGTGCTCACTGCTGGGGTGAGGCTGCTTTTACTGGCAGGAGGCAGCAGCAGCTCTCTTGAGATTCCCTCAGGCTCAGTGTTTTGTACCTGAATTTTGTCCCATTAGTGGATTTGAGGGCTTCACTGGAGGCAGCAAGATTTTCCCTGCTCAAGAGTGTAAGGCCCCTGATAGCCAAATCAGTACGACAACCAATGGAGGTTAGGAAGAACCGACTGCACTGCAAGGACCAACATGATGCAACTAGAATCCCTGCCCTTCTGGACTTGCGGCATGTGCTCCACAGGACCAAGCTCTCGTTGTTAGCTTAGGTTATTTGGAATGGCTGCAGGGCCTGATGAACTTCATTCCTGGGCAATGAAGGAACTAGCAGAAACGATCTCAGAGCCTTTGAAAATCATATTTACCAAGTTGTGGGAGACAGGCAAGGTACCAAAGGACTGGAAATGTCGAACACAGTGCCCCTCTTAAAAGGGAAAAAAGGAAGATTTTGAGAATTATAGACAAATTAGCCTCACTTCAACATTCAGAAAGTTACTAGAGCATATCATAAGTCCATTTGCAAGCATCTGGAGGAGGCAAGGCTGATTGCAAGCAACAGTATTGATTTGTTAAGAACAAATCATGTCATATAGGATCTCGTTCAATAAAATAACCAGCTAGGTGGATGAAGGTAATGCAGGGGATATGGTGCATCTCAACTTCAGTAAGGCTTTTGACAGTCCCACACAACCTTCTCATAAACAAGTTGAGAAGTATGGGCTGGACGAAACTACTAGAAGGTGGATAGACAACTGGCTCGATAGCTGTAAGCAAAGGGTAATAATAAATGGATTCAGGTCAGAATGGCAGGACATTCTTAGTGGAGTCCCATAGGGGCATGTCTTGAGCCCAGTGCTATTCAACATGCTTTTAATTATTTGGATCTGGAATAGAGAACTTTTTAGCAAATTTAGCAAATTTGCAGACACCAAACTGGGAAGGATTGCAACTATATTGGAGGACAAGAGCACAATTTAGAAGGATATTGATAAACTGGAAAGATGGACTAGAGCCAACAGGATGTTCAATGCTGAGAAATGCAAGGTGCTACACCTTGGGAAGAATAATCAAAATGACATATAGAATGGGTGGCAACTGCCTGGATGCCAGCACTAAGAGGATCTAGGTATCTTGATGGATCACATGATGCAGCTGCCAAAAAAGCTAATGCAGTTTTTGGCAATAGGAGCATTATGTACAAGACATGGGAAGTGATATTACCTTTTTGCTTGGCACTGGTTAAGCCTCATCTACAGGCCAGCAATCTTTTATAAGCCACAGGCCAGAGCAACCTGGTTTCAGTCCAACATGGGCCAGGGCATACCAGAGCCAGGCAGCTGGGAGCTGAGCCCACAATGCTACCACTCCTCACAGCCCACCCACTTCCTGCTGTAGGACAGGAGCAGCTGGTGGGGAACTGCCTCAGGACCAGGTATCTGCAAACTGCATCAGCAGTGCTGCTGCTTCTCCCTGCTCTGTGCCCCCTCCCCAGCTGCACTATAGGGACAGCTGAAAGCTGCCCAGTCCCAGCACAGCTGCCCTCTGGCTGGAAGCTGTGCCCACACCACAGCCAAGGGAAGGGGGAAAAGAAGCAGTGGCAGCAGACATGGTTTACAAATAACTGGCCCTGGGGCAGCTCCCCACTGGCTGGAAGGTATACTCACATTGCAGCTAGGGAGCTTAGAGAAGAGGTGCAGCAAATGCAGCTTCCAGCTGCCTGGTTCACCATACTCAACAGCAGAATACAGTGGAGCTCCACAACCAACTGACTTATGAAAAAAGAGCTAGGATAATTTTATGGAGGAGATATAAAAAGGGAAGATCTAGCTCTCCAGTTAAGAGGGTGTGATGTAGAGCTCTGCTTGCTGACCCCAGGTTGCAGAGCCAAAAGGAGGAGGTTTAGCTTTTCCCATGCTTCAGGGCTTTGCTGGTTGTCACAGAGGGACAGGAAGGAATTTTTTCCCCTCCTGATGTTACAGGTACAAGAGTTTTTTTCCACTTTCCCCAGAGGCACTGGGTGTTGGCAAAGCTAGAGATTTTGACAGGTGTGCCAATACCCCTGCTGGGATGAGAACTCCAAGGTTCCTGGTTATAGAGTCCTGCCCTCTGTTCAGAGTTAGACCGATCACCACATCTGGCATCAAGGAGGAATGTTAATGCACAACCAGACTCACATGGACAGTAGGGGAGCTGCCTTCCTCTGTAGTTGGGGGCGGGGATGACAGTTTTCTTCCTTTTATTTCTCAAATGTATTTGAGCACCCCTTACAGTGGCAGGATACTGCCAGTGCCCTTGGTCCACTGCTTTACCTGTGGCAAGTTAGAGTACTCTTGGTGTTATGGGGCAATGTGCCTTGTTGTGCAAGAGGGCTGCTTGTAGTTTTAGGAATGTGTTAGAAAAACACTTATGGGATGGTTTAGACAGGGACAATCCTGTTTTGGGCAAAGAGTTGAACTAGATGACCTCATGAAGTCCCTTTTAGCCCTGTTTTCCTATGATTTTATCAAAGGCCCCCAATTGAGGAAGGCTAGTCAAGCAGTTTCAAGTCTGAGATCTGCCACAGACTGTGAGATCTTGGGCAAATCACTTGATTTCTCTGTAACTCAGGTCTCCATCTGTGCAATGGGGATAGAAACACTGCCCTCCCCCCTGGAAGTGGACAAGGTAGATTAAGTTAACAACCTGCTCAGATACTACTGTGAAGGGGACATGACCAGTTTCAGGTATGCCAATCTGACTGAAAGCAACATGCTTTGGGCAGAGAGAGACCACATAGAACAGGACATCAAATTCTGAATTCAGAGCACTTGGAAATCAAGTATTAGTCATTCTAAATGCATTTAACTGGACTCTACACTTTGGGCACTTCATAAGTCTGATTATCTGTACAACAAGCCATAGTTGGCACCGAGGTACTCACAAAAATTTGAGCTGCTCTGAAGCACTAACAAGAGCCATCCTTGTGTCTGCTGAGACAGGGAAAGGGCAAGGGCAGCACTGAACTGCAAGCCCAGCACCACAGTAAAAGAATGAGGCAGCACTCCTGCCTCTTTACTTGGGAAATGGAGATGCAGCTCCCAGCAGCCCCAGGGAGTGAAACACACAGCTTCTTTACAGAATCCCAGCTTGTTTATTCTCTGTACAAAACCATTTCAACTTTATTATTTACTGATTTATTTTACACAAGAAAATTCCATCCAGGGGGTTGCACTGTGTAACATGGCTGGGGCAGGGAAGGAGACAAAAAGAGACACTCACTTAGCTCCCCAGCTCTGGGGAAGACCTTGTGCTGCTCCCTCCCCCTGGCCAGTCAGTGTCCAGGCTCCCCACCTGCACTTTGGAATGCATAAGAAGCAGCCACCTTCAGGGAGGGTGAAGATGAGTGGAGATGCAACCCGAGGAGGAAAGGGCATTGAAAGGAGGTTCCTAGACACCACTCCTCTCAGCTGGCAACTAATTAACAAAACAAACTGTAAACTTATGTGTTCCTGCCTCTTCTCCTTTGCCAAGAAAATAAGGGGCTCCCAAGCTTGACTTTACTAGGGGCTGCACTGAAGCAAGCTGAATCATGGATGCAGACTAGGAAAAGCAAATCCCAAACACCAGGCAGGAGCCTGCTAGGGTCAAGCTAGGGCTGCAGGAGGGCAAGAGGACAGAAGCTTGGGGTATACCATGGGCAGCATTCATGCTCCCTCCCACCCCCAAAAACAGATACATCAGCAAACATGCATGCGTTTCCCAAGTTCAGGGGGTTCAACAGACAGGTGGTGCTGCAGCTCATGCAGCGCCTGTGCTGCAGTCTTGGGCTGACAGCCCTATGGGGCAGGGGTGCAAAGAGAAGTCATGTGCAGAGTGGGTGTGGAAAAAGCCTCTAGTATAGAGGTCACAACCACAGAAAGAGCTTCTTTGCTGGGAAGAGGTGGAAGTCTGCTACAGCAGGACAAAACCTAGCTTTGGCAGTTAAGCTGCACACACAGGAACAGCACTGCCAGCACAGCATATGGCATGCCACACAGGGAACAGCACTCCTGGTGTGAACAGGACCCCAGCCAGCACTGCTCTGCTCAGACTAATCTACCCTGGTGGCTGAGCTGAAAGTAATATTAGTGTTCCTGGGAAGGGCTAGCCCCAACAAAAACAAAGCACCATACTTGTGACCAATTCAAACACTGCTTTTACACAGGGACTGAAGAGCCCTTGCTCTCATGACTATATATGGTCCTTGCACTGCGTCTATAGAGGACACAAACTCAGACAATACAAAGGACAGGGGATTTTTTAGTTATCATCATAAGAAAAAAAATAAATAGCTCCTTGACATATATAAATTCAGTGTTAAATGTTCAGATATAGCTTAATATACCCTCACTATGTCAATGGAGAAGTAGGGCAAGGAAATGGGGCATTGCTTTGTTTCTTCCCTCCTCTCCATCTTTACAGAACTCCTGACAAACTTGTCTCTCTCCCAGGGCTGGGAGAGTCTTTCCAGCTCATACATTTGGCTAATACAAAGCAGATCCTGCAATACAGAGCTGGAAAAGGTGAAAGGAACACAGATGCTTCGGTGCTCCCAAAGTTAGCCCAAAATGTTGCATGCAGCTCCAGGGCCCTAAGTAGCTCCTTCTAGACCCTCAAGTACACACTGCTCCAATCCAGCCTCTGCTCCAGGACTGGGCTAACCAAGACAAAATTTCCCCAGAGTCCCAGGTAGCTGTGACCATTAGAGGCATCTTCACCAGAGAGAGAAGCCAGCTCAGAGGAGAGGTTTGTCTGTTTATAGGGGAAGGAGCCAAATGCTCAGCCTAAGGGGGAAGGAAGCAGCATCCAGGCACAGCCAGGAGCCCAACCCTGCTGTGCACTCCTTCTCAAGCCCCTCATCCCTGAGGTGCCATGTGCTGCAGGCCCCAAGACCCAGAGTGATTCTGCCCCATCCTTGGCTCTGGTTGAGTCATGAGCTTCATTTCAAACATGTCAGCCAGCTCCTTGGCAAAGCAGCCAATGAAAAGCCCCTGGGACCAAACCAGGGGCTGCACAGAATCCAGCAGAGAGATCGGCACTTCCCTGCAGGAGGTGGTTGTTTGCAGGGCTCTCCGGGGCAGATGCTTACAACTTTATAGCCCTTTGTTTAGAGACCTGAGCAGCCCCTACCAAGCAAGCTGCACCAACACTGCCCCACCTCCCACCCTGCCAGACAATAAATAGAAAAGCTCAAGACTCAAAAGAAAGGAGAAAAAAAAAAAGTCTCCTCGTGCCTAGAGACCCGGTGTCCCACCAGTGGCAGAAGAGGCCCCCAGGGTCCCTGCACAACCCCCCATCCCTCCCTTGGCTGCTGCAGGGAATGTATATTTTCTCTTGGTCTGTGGCACAGTGTACCCAGACCCTCAGGCAGGTGTTCACAAAATGTGCTTAGATCCCCGTTACAAATAGGTGTCCTCGCTCTCCCGGGAGGTCAGGCTCTCCTTTGACTGGTGATGCGGGGAGGCCTCAGGATGCTTCAGCAGAGTCTGGGGCTCGGGGGAGGCAGGGGTGCCATTCTCCTTAGGGATAAGCCCATTGCCGGGGCTGTCTTTCCCTTTGTCCTGTTTCTTTTCTTTCTGCAGCTTATTCTTGTTGCCCTTGGATGGGACCAGGGCATCGGTTGGCAGGATGATGGAAGGCCTAGACCCCAGGGCCTGGTGGGAGTGTGGCTCCGCCTCGCTGATGGCCTTAGCCCCATGCAAACGTGGGGGAGACTTATACTGTAGCTCCCCATGAGTCTCCTTCCACTTCTTCAGCTGGATCAGGTGCTCACGTTCAATGTGCCGCTCTGTCACTGGCAGCTCTATGATCTGGAAAGGAGACAGCATGTGCTTGTCAGATCACAACCTCTAGGCAGCCCCTTCCCAGCCAGCAAAAACAGGCCAGAACATAACTGTCTATGCAGCCTGGTCCTTGGGAAGCAGATCTTCTCAACCTGGAAAAATCTATACCCCTGTACTGCAGGTTCACTGCAGCCCAGCACATGGAGTTGGAGACTTGGATCAATGAGGGAAAAATTCAGAGCTATACAGAAGGATGGTCAGCATAAAATCCGATAGTATCTGGAGAAGAGTAATTCCTGCAGGGTGCATTGCCTTAGGCTGTTCCCTACTGGGCTGGTGTCCCCATGCTCTGCCCTCCTAGCATCTCTGAACTTTAGTCAGGTATGTACCAAAGGGGAAAAGATGCACTTGTTAACCAAAAACCTTTACCACCAGAGGGCAGTACTGCACTAAAAAGCAGCACCGCCCATGATCTGTGGGGAGGCCTTTACAACTTGCTTCCAGACCTGAAATTCCCCAAGCCAGAGACAGGAACTCACAAGCACCTCTTACCCCACCCCGGGTCTCCCAACAGCTCACGGCTCTCAACTGACCAGACACCTATTCCAGCCCCAGCCCCTCCCCAAGTGACTCGCTGTAGTTCTCACTTCCAGTGCCCTGATCTGCAAGCCTGCCACCGCGAGTACCACAGCGGACTGGAGGCACCAGCTCTGTTCCAGGCTTCCCAAGAAGGCAGGCTTTCCACTTGCCTTTATCCAGATGTCTGTTAGGGCAGGATGTAGGGCAATTAAGGCTGTGCCCCGTATGGTGTGTGGGTTGGAGATTTTCCACCATGTGCCCAGAAACCCTGCTGGTACCTGCCATTACCAAGAGAAGGGGGCAGGCAAGCCTGGCACTCCCTCACCTGCTGGAGAAAGGAGCCAAAGCAGAGAGCAGCAGCAGGATGAACTAAAAGGTAGAGGCCCTTCCAACTGTCCCAACCCCTCAGGGTTTCCAGTGGGCAATGCCAACCAAGCTGTGCTTGGGGAGAGGTGCTAAGGCCTGGATTCTTCCAAGAGAAGCAGGTTCCCACCTAGCTACTGCTAGGGCCACCACCTCGGACCACAGCACTGTGGGATACAGTTCGGACACCAGAGCTACTCCCACTTCCCAACCCAACTGCACATCTCCAGGAAACGGCGCCTCACCTCTTGCACCAGCAAAGTCTCCTGCATGATCTTGGGGTTCAGAGTCCGCAGCCTCTCCATGGTTTCATACTGTCCCTGGCAGGACTTGAGCTTCTCAGAGGAGCCAAGCGTGTGTTTAAGCAGGACCAGGCCAACCCGGAATATGATCTTCACCCCTAGAACAGTCAAGCCACCAACTTATTAGCACCTGTCCTACAGAAGCACAGTGATGTACCAGCCCGTCGTGCCCAAAGATACATGTGTCCAGGTCCCAGCAACTAGACCCCTCCTCTGCCCCGAGGTGTGCAAGATCCAGAAGCAGGATGCCACTGACAGGTCAGGTTAGCCATGACCCAGAGCTGGAAGGTACAGCCCACAGCAGCTCCTCTTCCCTGCACAGGGGTAGCTTTTGGAGTCTGCAAGATACAGTACTACATGCAGAAACCTACAGCTTCACCAGATCATGCCCGAGAGGGGAAGTGTGGCCAACTTTGGCGGATTCCTGCCTTTGGCCTTAGCAAGCTGCCTGCTTGATCTCAAGTGGGATTCTCAACACAGAAACAGAGATGGCCATCAGGCAGTGAGACAGAGGGTGGGGGGAATCCAGTGAACAGCCTCCTGCCCTAATTGCAGCTACAACTCCCAAATCCAAACTGTGTGCCTTTCTGCCCCACTTGCAACCAGGAAGGCATGAAAACCCTTTTACTGCAGACCAGTGTCATACCTGTTACCTGATACAAGGCTGAGCCCAACCAGAGACAAAGCATAACAGGCATTTCAATGGAGCATCTGTTCCATGAACATAATCTCAAGAGCGATCTGCAAGCCATTACACTGCAATTGGATCAGCACTGATGTGCTAAGGGCTCCCAATGCCTTCATGCACTAGTTAGCAACTGAGCCACTTTGCAGTCAGGTCTCCAGGGCCTGAGGTTGCATTTCAGGGTAGGACTGCTCTCTTCAGTACCTATCCCAAGCCCTCTCCAAGGTCAGACCAGAACCACCCTCCAAAAGCTGGTATCCAGTCCAACGTGAGTTTGAAATGGCAGCAAAGAGCACAGTAAAAAAATCAGGGATGAAAACAGTAATGCGAGAGTATCATATGTTCACTTCTATCCCAAGGCAATGATTTGATATAGGCATACAGGCTATTACCTACCTTCCCACCAAGTAGTGGTAAGGCAGTGTAAAAGAACCTACTCAGAGCAGCTTCTCATTTCTGCTGGACAATTACTGTCCTGTGTCTACAGACTGGTAATTACATGGTGCTCTTCCCAGCACAGGACATGGATTCACCTTTTCAATCCATCTAGCTATCCAGGAGGGAGGCTCTGGCTGGGAAGGCTCCTGGTGACCTCGGGGCGTTTTTCCTTAATGTCCTTCGTGTGCATCTCTGGGCGGAGCATCGCTGGGCAGTAGCCACCAGCACTCTCTCTGTTAGAGAGCTGGTGGGTGCTGCCTGGTGTGCTCTCCTTGGTGTCCCCCCTGGGGGCACTTGTTTTGGCCCTTTGACCTTGCACATGCATGCCCTGTTTTCTCTTTTGTTGTCCCAAGATATTCTGTTGATGTTTTAAGGCACCGGCTGCCCAAACCCAGTGGTGGCCCCTACTTTTTTAGCGGAAATCTGCAAAGACTTCAGGACATCAAATAGTCTCAACGGCAAGCAAGATGATGGGACAGAGGCAGCCACAGGGTCGGGTCCCCCGATTTGGAACACCACCCTCTAGTGACTCACTCAGAGCAGAGCTGTATTCAAGTCCAGGCTGGCTAATCCAGCAATGCCATCCCATCAGCTAACAGGGATGAAAAACCTGTTTCCCCAATGCCACCCAAGGTTTCCTCATCCCTTTACCTTCGCAGAAGAACATGTCCCAGACACGCAGGACAGAGCTCCAGGGCAGAGTCCTGGAGAATGCACACATGAACCACTCCGTCATGTAGAGGATTGGGTCAATCTTCTGCTTGCTCAGATGTTTGTGGGCCACAGGAGAGACTCTATGCAGCAACGAGAAGAGGATCTCCCCATCTAGCTGGATTGCCTCCTGCAGGGGAGTAAGCAGGGTTACGGACCAAGAGGGACCATAACCCTACAGGCCAACTGTGTCCTTTTCTCAATGCAGTGCTACCTACCACCACCACATCCAGCCAAGCCAGGCAGGGGAGGAACCCAAACTAGGCAGCCAGATGCAATTGCTCTAGTTGAGGCAGCCAAGTGGTTGCTAATTAAATTTAGTTTCTGGGCTCTAAATTCTCACAAGCCCCCACCTCCCTGACAAGTCAGGTGTTTCAAATCCACACCATGGGAGGTGCTGGGAAGGTGTGAGCACACTATGGCTGGGAAGTAGGGGAGGAAGAGCACAGCACAAGCATAAAAGAGTTTGTAGTGTAGGGCTAGGGATTTTAGTTTGCTATGCATCTTCTTGGGGATTGCACTGATGGTGCTGGGAAATGAACCAACTGCATTTCAGGAAAAGGCATGGATGTGTGGCAGGAGCAACCCATTTTGAAACTATAGGCACTTGCACCATAGGGAAAGCAGGAATGGCAGGAAGTTATTTAACTCCCCAACACCAGCCTGGGGTGCAAGCCTGGCTCAGACTAGCAGCAACCAAGGCATGGTCCCATTTTAAATGATTTACCATCTCTAATAGTAGAGTTCCCATTTAAAGGCATGGGCACAGTCAGCCCATTGGTGTGCGCATATCCCAGACTAGGCACCATGGGTGAGACAAGATCTGACCTTACTGTGATCCCTCATGGGGATCACAGGTTACCCTGGAAACAAGGGTTAATAGTAGTAGAATAGTTTGTGCCATCTAAGTATCCCATACAATCCCCCCTCCCAGCATAGATATCCAAGGGCCCAGCAGCCGCAGCACATGGGTTATTAGCCTCTCATTAAATACACGGGAAAAGGAGGCACACTGGTATTGAGCATTTTGCCCAAGATCACAAAAAGAACTTGTGGCAGGAACTGAACCCGTATCTCCAGAATCTAAACTAGAGGTCACAATGAAATGAGAAGGTAGAAAATTTAAAAATTAACAAAAGGAAGTTCTCTCGCACAGGGCGCAATTGAAGTGTGGAACTCTGCCACCAGATGCTGTGGAAGCTGACAGTTTAGCCACATTCAAAAAGGGACTGGGCAAATTCTTGGAGCAAAAGGTGCATCGATAGTTAATGAGCATGGGAGTTTGGGATACAGCTTCTGAATCAACTTCCTAGACCTTAAGTACTAGAGGCTGCAAGTGAGAGTGGAACAAACACTAGTCATACCCAGTTCACTCTTCCTTTCAGCATCCACTATCTGCCACTGTGCAACACAGGATGCTGGGCAAGAGGGACCTACGGTCTGATTCAGTAAATGGCAGTTCTTGCATTCTTAGGAATCCCATCCCAGGGCCTGAGCCACTGCCCTGCTCTGCGCATCAAGAGTTTAGTCCTTGGATTGGTATCCAGAGACATCTACCAGTACCAGCTTCCCCAGTCAGCTTCACTCCACTGCAGAATATCCCACGCCCAGAGCAGCATCATGCAGAAAAGCTGCCCTCATTGACAAGGAACTATGGCTGTTTGAGCAACCCGAGAAAGAGAGAAAAAAAAGAGAAAAAAGTCAGGATGGCTAGTCAGTCCTTGTCTCAGTTATGAGTCCAGTGCACCCCTGCTCCCATGGGGCCTGCCCTGAAGCCAGCGTCAGTGCAGGCTGGGTGAGATCACCAGGCTGGACAGGGCCAGAGGTGACTGGCAGGCCTCCCCGCTGAGCGGAAGCAAAATCCATTCCTGAGAGCACAGTCTTTTACTGCTGCAAATAAAAAGAGCTCAGGTGTGCAAGGAATAGGGTTCATGTTCCACTGAGGTTGCACACACAACTCTGCTACTGTAAGCCTCTGAGCCAACTCCCTGATGTGCACTCACTGCTCCAGATTGGCTAGTTAAGCCATAGACTTCTCAGGGCCCACCTCAGGGAAGTCCAACGCTCTGTCTCAATGCAGACATGCATAAACATTCTGCTTATTTCTTTGGTACAGATATTACTGCTCTAGAGGATCCAGTGCAGAGCATGAGGGGGCTGTTCCCTGCTTAACCAGTAATCAGAGGCTTCAGTATCCAAATGCTGGTAAAGGACTCTGCCATGTAGAGAAGAGGACACTACAGCATGGACAGTGCAGACTAGTAAGGCAGTCACTTATCAGGGCTGCCATCAGGCCTTCGGCTGCTCTTTGATTCCCCAGCAGAGTACCAGACCTCCCTCATCACCCCATATAACCCAACCATCAGGATCCGATCTATTCAGGGTGGGATGGGACAGATGTTCCTTGGATGCACAAGCTCCTTGGAGTACAGGAGTGCTCAAGGGCCCTCAGCTGAGACCAGGACCCCACTGTAGTACCTGGGGAAACAGACTCACTGCTTCCAAGGCAGGCAAGCCAAAGGAAGTGATTTCCCTGTGTTCTAGATGGGAAATGGATAACCAAAAATAAATAAACTTGCCAAAGAGGAGTCTGGCTGAGTTTGGAGTCTTGGAGTTTGGTCTCCCAGCCCAGTGGCTCAAGCCATCAGGTCAAAACTCTGATATATAGTGAAATGCACTGGAAAGTTCCTCTCCCACAGTCCTGCTGCAGTGGGGGTGCTGATAGGGGGCTAGTGTTTGTAGCCATCTTGAGCAGCACCCATGCAGTTCTAGGGTGAGAAGTTGCACTCCTACTGTAGGCTAAGCCTTGGTGCTGGCATGCTTTGAGATAGGCATGGAATCCTGCTGACAGTGACCACAGCTAGTGCCAACCCCTGATTCTTCCCCCACAATACACACAGGCCAATGCCAGAAAAAGTCTGGCCCAAACTGCACTACCCAACTGAAGGAAGACAGAGGCTAGGAAAACAGGCAACAAAAAAGTCACTGCTCCAGGATGCTGCTTTAACTCAAGCATCCCTCAAATTCTGTTTCTGAATGACAGCAGGACGCATAAGTTGTGGGGGCCAGAGGCTGGCCAGATGGGATCTTGATAGTTAGCAAGGAATGCCCCAGGAAGAGGAAGTCAACTAGCCTCCAACCCAAGAGATGATGCCTTCCACCACCTAGAGTGAAGGATTTAGCTCATCCCAGACAGGCCTCAAGAGCTAAAGGGTGTTTGGGACTCCTTGTTCACTCACCAGTTTCTCACTGTAGTAGCCAGGAAGGTACTTCTCACAGATCTGCACGAGGCACCAGAATGCTTGCTGCAAGAGAACAGAGTCAGCCCAGAGACAGGGTTGAGCACGCAGCCACTTCGCTGCAAGACTTACTCACACACTTGTCATCACGGCTGTACGAGCCCTGCTGTTCCAGAGATTGCCTCAATCCCACTTGCCAGGGCTGCTCCCCTCAAGGCCATTAATCATACCCCAGCATGGGCAAGAGCATCTATGCAGACTCCCTCCCCCAGCACTTGGACCTGGGGACCCACACAACCAAGAAAAGTAGCAGGGCCAAGTCTGATCAGAACACCTTCCCCTACTCTTGTGTGGGTGCAGGAAGCTCCACTTTAATGGAGCAACAGAGCTGGGACTTTACTATCCCCCTCCCCAGCTTGCCCAAGCCCAATATCATGGTGCTGTGCATTCAGCCCCCACCCATGTTAGCAGCAACTACAGGCTCAGCACCTCTGAGATCCTCATGTTACATTCTACTGATAGTTACAAGTTTGAAACAGTTCAGAGATGAAAGCCCCCAGGGAATGCAATACTATGCACCTTTTGGTTCAGTCTACAGGCACATATGATGGCTCCTCAGGAGAGGTAAAACACACTGAGATGGATGTGGGGGTTAAGACAAAGGAGCTTAGTATCGTCACCACTTATTGACAGGGGAACTGGGGCACTGATCAGCCAAGAGTTTTGCCCAATATCACTAGCAGGGCCAGGAAAGCGATCCAGATTTCCCAAGTCTCCATCTAGTAGACTGCACTGCCATAACTTGGAGGCAGAAGAATCCTCTTCCACAGTCCATGCTGGCAGCACAAGAAAGCAGCAGCCCCACAGCTGTCTACACTGCTGAGTTCTGCAGAAAGAAGACCTCAAATCTGGAATGTGCAGGGGTTGCCCTGCCCGTTGCCTGCCTAGTTAAGGAGAAAGCCTCTCCAGTAGTTTGAAATCTAGTAACCCAGTGGTGCAGGTCACCAGCCAAGGCCAAGCATTTGTTTGGGTTTCCTCCAACTGAGGATAAACACAAAGACAGCCACAGAAACGCTCATACTAGAAAAATCAGACCTACCACACCACTGCTTTGGAGAGGGGCACCTATACGTTCTTCATAATTTGCTTCTTAGGCTGAACATAAAAGGATAAACTTCCCAAGAACAAGATTTTACCCTCTACTCTCAACCTGCATGTCTAGGGACCTGTTATGGGTAGAAGATAACTCCCCACCTCACTGTAGGATTGAGCCTTCTGCTGCTTTCCAGAAGTGTCCCTCTTCTCAATAGAGATTTAAACTACAGCAAGTCACCACTCCTCTATCCTATCAATTTGGAGCATCTTCCAGGGAGGCAGGACACCAACCCAAAGCTGCAGTAAAGCCAAACACCATAGAAATCATATGGGAAACAAGAGGTTCCACTGTGTCCAGAGATCCCTCCTTTGGGTTGCAAGAAGATCGCTTCCCACACAGGAGCAGGTTCTCATGAGGAAAATTAAATAAAGCACTCTGCCCTCCCACCTTCTTCCAAAACTGCTCCACCTTCCGTCTCCTTAGCCACCATTTTACACCTGCGTTCTATTGGGCTCCCTTCCAGAATGAGTCAACTGAAGGGAACCAGTACAGACAGTGCAGTGGGACATGCCTGATCCAGTCCAGATCCCAGCTTCCCCACCGCTCCATCCCAAGGGATGGTCTCCATCTCCATTGCCCTCCCACAGCTCTGATGGTTATCACATAAGTCATGCATGTTCACTACCTCAGCAGGCATGTGCATGAGCAGGACAGCTGCGATGGGTGCTTGGGCTTGGCAGTAGCCCTCCTCCGGCCGGTACAGCGTATAAGCTTTCAGCACCCGGAACAAGTCTTGCTGCCTGTAGAGAAATAGCATGTGCCAATTCAGAGGCAGAGAGAAAGGGACTGGCAGCAGCACGGGACTTGTACACAAGCTTCTGCCTTAAGACGGAGACCCAAGGAAGAGAGCCTGCATCATGGTCCCTAAGTGGGAAGACCAGTGGCAAATACACTGTATAAGCAAAGCACTCCAGTGGCACCTAGAACAGGGAAGTCTACTTCAGCAGGTCACTGTTCAGAGCTGGGGGCCAGAGCTCTGCCATCAGCGTTTGGGTAGATCCCAGCACTGTGCTAGATAGACAGACTTACTGCTGAGGTTCCTGTCTTTGAGATGGGCTGAAGGAGCTAGGCCAACAATTCCACCCAGCTGACAGGGCTTGAGCTCTCTAGCCCAGATGACATTAGTCCCTGTCTCAGCACAACTGCAGTAGCACTTGGGCCTCAAACAGGCCAAATGCACTCAGGTTGCTTTGGCATGGACCGACCTCTGAGCACAGCAGGATGCATCTCAGACAGGCTTCTCCAGACAATTCTGGAACATCACACTCAAAATTCACCCATGCCAAGACGCAAACAGAACTTCTCACCAGTCTAGCGCCTGGGGTATCATGTACCACAGGTCACAGGCATCCCGTTATTCCCTTGCACTTCCCACCCTCCTCACAAAGATGATTTAGTCTCTGCACTGAGAACCCTGTGGGGGCAGAGTTTTCCACTTGAACAGCACCTACTAAGAGGGGCCCTACAGATACAATTGCAGCCACACAATAAGGCTTTGATCTGTGCAGTGACTGCCCAGGGAGCTCCTAGTCTCATTTGTATAAAAGGCCTTCTTAGCTGCCATAATCTTCTGATGCAGAGTCCTTCAACAAGGTTAGTCACGATTAATCCAGGGACTTGAACACAGACTCCTGACCTTGCTGTTCTTGAAGAGAATGCTGACTCAGCAGCTGACACGCTCCCTTCTCCTGGAGTGGGAAGAAGCACCTGGGTTTACTGGGAACTGGTCACTGCAGTGCCAGAGACCAAGGGTGGGCAGGGAGTGTGCTGAACTCAGTACTGGAGGTGGCCCAGTCTAGCACTCTCATCCAACATGCCTGGGCCTGCTGCTGTTTGCACAGCAACACAGCTCAGGACATGCCTGGTTACCTGGCAAATCAGGCACGCCCAGCGGTGTCTCCCACCACCACACACAATCCCCTTCTGTTCCACACTGGGCGGGAGCAGGCACTTCCTGTTGCTTGGTCCTAGCATATTGCCAGGTAACCTCCCTTCTCCCTACCTCCCATCTCAGCAAAGCCAGGCCTTTCAGAGCCAGATAGTCTGCATAAACACTTGGGTGGGAGAGATGGCAGGAGGCAGCCAGCATGAAGCTGGAGGAGACAGGAGCTCTCCCTACCCAATCTCTTTTCTGGGTCTACTCTTGAGGTATCCACGCCTCAAGGGTATCATCTGCTGGGCAGGTGCAACATGACTTAGTTTCAGGGATCAGCCACCTGGCACTATGGATGCTGCAAAGACCTAACTGGGTGCCAGAGATCTTTCCCCACTTACCCATAGCCTCCCCGTGAAACGAACATTTCATGGAATGGAAACTGCCTATGGAGATCCCGCTCGATCACATCCAGCCACTTGGGTTCCCCTGGCAAGAGATCCAGCTCCTAGGAAGGAGAATGCAAGTGAGTGCAAGTGTTACAGCAGAGAGACAGGGGAGCTCCCACCACATACTGACATCAGCAACAGCACTAGGTTCACCCCTTCAGTTATTGCCCAGCCAGGATGTCTCCATGCCAGCATGAGCCAGGACAGCCCACATGCACACTGAGGACCCACAGCCCATAGCTTGGCTTCATTGCTTCTGGTAATGCCAAGAACTGCTGGCTCCCTGTTCTCAAAACTACTAAGCCCAGAGAGCCTGTGAACATGCTGTAGTCTTAGCTGAAACATCTTGGATTCCACTGACCTTAGTATTAGCCAGCCCAGGGAGATGCTGGCGGGATCCAACCCAGGCTCCCCAGCACTGTCATTTCTCCCCCTATAGCCAGATTAGCCTCGCTGCCTAGTTTCTTCGACTAGCATCACTCTAGTGGAAGGTACAAGACACTAGCGGAATGAATTAGATAGAATAATTCACAAGTTGGGAGAAAGTGCTCTACAAGACTGGCTAGGGCTCTAGCAGCCTCCTCCCCCATCTATTTAAAGTATGTGGCCACAGGAACCAGGGCAACAAACCTGACTATCTACATTCAAAGTTCTGTGCTGGAAGATGGTGTCTGAGCACAAATCCAGCCTGCCACAAGCTGTCTCTTGCCTCCAAAAATAGCCATCAGGCCTGGCAGGGACAGATTAGCTCACTTCTGGTCTTTCCTAGTGGCTCCCACTTATCCACACTAAAAGTGTCACACTTTGCAGACCAACTGTTAAACTACACTCACCTGTCCTTGCTGCCAGCAATGGGTAGCTTCTGTAGTATACACAGCTAGAACAAAGCTACTCAGCATGGAGCAGAGATCCAGGCTAACTTGGAAGCAACTGACCCCTTGGCAAAGCTTTGCTCCTTTTCTTTGCCAAACTCTTCTGCCTGTCCCTCAGCAGGGATCCATTTCAGGGATCAGCACTAGACCTGTGCAAGTTGGCAGCGATCCGGTCCAGCTTTGGATCCATCCACTTTGGATGGCCGTGATCCGATCCAGAGCTCCAGACCAGGTTTCTGCCTCGATCTGGCTGAAGTGGCTCCGAAGCTTCAGAGCCGCCTCGGAGATGCGGCCGTAGGGTATAAGGGGAAATCAATTAAATATCTATAACTTTTTTGTCTGATTTGGATGAAACTTGCAGGGTTGGTAGCCTCTGCTGACAGCGTGAAACCTGCCAAGTTTCAAGAAGTTCGGTGCAGGGGTTTGGAGGGAATTTTTTCTTGAAAGCCAAACTCATGTCACAGCTGTGTGTTACAACACAGGGGGGTAAAAACTACAGGGGTGGTAGCTCTTACTGAGACCACAAAGCCTGCCAAGTTTCAAGGAGATTGGTGCAGGGGTTTGGGGGGAACTGCATCTCAAGCTGCAGACAAGCAAAGCTCGTGCCATGGGTGACACTGCGTGCGTTAAGACACAGTGGAGTGACAGCTGCAGGGATGGTGGCCCCTGCTGAGGCCATGACGCCTGCCAGCTGTTGAGGAGATCAGTGCAGGGGCCCTGCACCCCTAGCTGCTGACAGACAAAACTCCTGCCAAGACTGTCTGTCTTGGGGCAGTTGATTGTCTGTATTGATTCTTTCCTCTCCTTAGCCTGGTTTTGTAGGTGCTAATTGATGCTGGTTAGGTCATTATGTAGTAGCTAGGTCCTGTGTATTGAGCTGGTCCCTGAGTGAATCATGACTGATTGATTGATTGATTGGTAAGTGGGAACACAGTAGCTTAGCAGCCAGGCCTGCAGCAGCGTCTCCCACACCCCAAGACAGAAAGTCAGTCCCACAAGCACCCATGGCATGAGTTTTGCTTGTCCACAGCTTGAGGGGCAGTACCCCCCAAACCCCTGTACTGATCTTCTTGAAACTTGGCAGGCTTTGTGGCCTTGGTAACTGCAGGGCTGGTAGCTCTTTTCACCCCGCTATGTTGTAACGTCTAGACGTGACATGAGAGTTTTGCTTTCAAGAATTTGGGGTGCTGTTCCCCCCCAAACACCTGCACCAATCTTCTTGAAACTTGGCAGGCTTCATCCTTTCTGAAGATGATACCATACCTGAAAATTTCATCCAAATCAGACAAAAAACATGAAGTTATAGATATTTTATTGTTTCCCCATTATACCCTATGGCCAGATCTCCGAGGCAGCTCCGAACCACTTTGGGAAGCCTAACAAGGCCAGCGCTTCAACCCGGGTGTGGTGCTTCAGACCCCGAAGTGTCCAAAGCTTCTCCAGATCTGAAGCTCTGTCCGAAGCCTCGCACAGCCCTAATCAGCACCTCCCTGGCTCCTCGGGCAACAAGGAGTCATGGCACAGAGCAGGGGGTGAGGAGAGAATGAAACAGTTTACTGCAAGAGGGAGCTAAAAGATCTTGCAGCAATGAGATCCAGCCTCTGGAGATCCCCAAAACACTTGCAAACCCCTGCTCATGAGCCAGCGAGACAGTTGCAGCTATTAGTTGGTACTTGTGAAGCACTAGGGCTCTTTAGGGAGCTACCTAGTCGCACTAAGCACTTCAGGGTAGTGACTATCCATCTATCTGCTGGTATAGCACGTAGCAAAACAACATCCCAACATTGGACTAGGGTCAACATCATAATAAATAGTTAAACAAAGAGCACCAGCTTCCCTACCTTCCAGCTGCCTGGAACTGAGCACACCCTTGTTGTTGCTGTTTTAGGGCAGCAGCGGCTGAGTCCCTACTTGGAGGCTATGATGGTACACAGGAATGGGTGGGGTCCATACTACTGCAGTTCAGAGGCAAGATTTCTCCCAAATGGCTGCACTACAAACCTCAGTTTAGGAGTTAACTTTTTGTGATAGGGGTCAGGGGGAATCTGGCAAGTCTGCCAAAAGCTACAGGAAGAGGCAGCTGGCTCTCTGGTCAGGAGCAGATGCTATTGTTTAGTATCTATCCCATTGCTCCTGTCACTAGCCTAGCTGTAGTAGTTGTCTGACCCTAGTCACATCCCTGACATCAAATACTAGACATTAGAGTTAACCCAGGGGAAGCCTGTAATATGCAGGGGCTCCCTGACCAGTTTCAGGAGCAAGCTTTGCAAGTTCTGATGCTGTGCCAAGACAGTGCATGCATTTAGTTCCACAGGGTAGGATAGTCATGCTGCAGGTGGGAAAGCTGTAGCCAAGCTGACTGGAATCCCAGAAAAGCCAGGCATGTGGAAAGGGTATGGAAAGTGCATTTAGCCAAAGAAGCTAGCTTGATGCAGCTATCAGCCTTGCATGCTGAGAACTCGGGCAGCAGAAAGGAGGACTCTAGCCGGCACCCAGATGTCACAGGAGGGTAGGAAAAACTCACCAGCGCCCATATATGAGAAGGGCAGCATCAGACGCAGGGAAATCACTGCAATGGAGCTCTCAAGTGAGACTGGACCCCAAGGCCCTTGTTTCAGCCACATAGCAACCAGGGACAGCAGACAAGCTGAGCCATTCCAGTCTCCCACTGAAGGTTCAGGAGGGAAAAGGAATCCTGCCACTACATGCATGGATCCTTCAGAGGGTTGTATAGGAAGACATGGTCCCATGGGACAGAAGATAATGCAGAGACAAGAGGACCTTGGTGAGCCCACTACAGGTCATGCCAGTGTGGGCTGCTGGCTGCCCAGTGCTGTTCCACCTGGACAAACCTTTGCGGCATCTTGCACCTGGCACTGGCAGCAGCAGCCACAGCCAAGCAGTTTACCCAGGCTCTTCTGCCTCTGATGGAAACAAGACAAGGGGAGGGAGAAAGAAGAGGGCCTTACGTCAAACTTGCTAATATTCTGCTCCAGCTTGACCTTGCTTCCTGAGAGGTACTGCCATGCCCGGCCCCGCAGAGAAGGCGGGATCCCCTTCTGACAGCGCAGCCGGATCTGAAAGGCAGAAGGGAGACAAGCAATGAGACCTAAGGGGGGGCAACAGGGACAACCAGAGGTAGGAGTGGCAGCATGACAGCAGGGGAGGAAGTGAGGTCCTCAACCCTCAGGCACACCTGGGACTTACTACCCCCAAATAGCAGTGCCTCTGGGTGGAGTGTGGCAGCTCCACTCCAGATGTGTCACAACGGAAGTAGAGTGAACTGTTGATGCAAGACGATTTTACAGTGCCAGCATGTGATTTGGGTCAAAGGCCCCCCAAATTCCGAAGTCCGCAAGTTTGCACAAGCTACTGGACTGCAGGGCTGGCTTCATAGCCTGCTCTAAGCACATGACAACAAATCTCATTAGCCCATCCTCCCAGAGTTGGGCAGTTCCCTGCCCTAATACAAGGTTGTTCTGCCTGCCCTATGCAGCCACTACTGCTTCCCTGAGGCTAAGTACTCGCAGTCTCCTGCTCTCTATACCCCAGGTCCCTCTATGCTGCTCCCACTTTCTTCCTGGAAGGTGGGAGGCAGGGACACTTCATTTGGCAGCTAGAGTAAATCTCGCTTCCTGCATCCGGCACCGAGTCACAAAATGAGTGAGCAGACTACCTGGCTGATCTGCACTAAAGACTTGAAGTACAAACACCTAGCAGACTCCAGAGCTCAGATACATATGCACACCCACAACACAAGGAGACTCTTGGGAAAGGGCAGCCTTAATCCCAGCTTCAAAATTGCTCAGGAACGCCACAGGATCAGAACCCCCAGAGCACCATGAACCTGCTCACACCAGGAAACAGATAAACATGCAAAACATCTGATCTGCTTCCCCATTTCCTGCAAACAAACCACCCAGCCTCAAGCCCCAAGAACTTGGCCCTCAAACACCAGAGGCACTGGGCTGCCAGAAGGGCAGGGAGCATCGAGCATTTAGAATAACTTTCATTCCCAAGTTGGCAAGTTCCTGTGCATCACTAATGCTTGACTAGACTGCAAGAAGCCAGACCCACAGACAGCCCTCTGCTTTGGGGAGAGAGACTCATTCACTTGCTACCAGCTGCCTGCCCAGCTGGGGGTGGAGCTGGGACTGCACACCAAGACCCAGACTTTCAAGATTTTAGTGAACACACTCAATGCACAGCCTCAGGCAGCTGAGCACTCCCCAAGCCAGTACAGTTTCAGCCCTGTTTGGCCCAGGAAGAGGCCACGTGAGGTAGCAGGACTGCAGATCAACAACTTGGTGGAGAACTAGGAATTCAGAGCGCTCTCCTGACACAGCAGAGCCGTTAAAACTTGGCAAGCGATTCCAATGGCCATGTGCTGCTTGCTACTCAAGCTCCTAAGTCTTAGCTCAGGTTGCAGCCATGCCGGCCAGGCAGGATATTGCGGAGGTGCACAAAGGAAAGTTTAAAGCCTAAGCAAGACTGAACAGGAGCTGCTGGCGGGGAGGAGGGAGGGGCAGCTGCTGCAGTTCCACATCCACGTCAGCAGCACAACAAGCAGCACCGATGTCAGGAACAGCCATGCTTGTCCAGCTTGCACAATGTTGGGAGCTATGCTATGCCCTCACTGGCACCTTCTATTCCCAGCAGGGTCGCAGCATGAGCAGGAACAGAGCTGCAACCAGGCCCCCATCCCTGTTGCTCCTTAAACCCTGCTGCTTGATGGCTGAGCATTGCCTGCCAGAGGAGCAGCTGAGCACAGTGAGAGCAGAGGGCAGCTAGCTAGGTGGATGGCAGGGCCTCCCCCACAGGGAAAGGAGCAGAGATGCTCACTGCTGCTTCTCATCACTCCCTCCTTGTGGCCCAGATGCCAAGCAAGGCCTCCAGAAAGGACTGCCAAGTGGGGTGGAGGGCATGCCTGATCAGGGAGGGAAGGGATAGCCTGACTCAGCTACAGTTCTAGGTCACCCATGCCACCATCAGCATATGGCTCAAATCACCACCCCACCCGATTCAAGCATAGAGTGGAGAAAGCCAGAGTTTGTCTAGGCCAGCACCCCACCTAGCAGCAGCCAGAGAAAAGCATAGGGAAACCCATCAGCAGACAGTTACAGGAGGTCCTATCCCCAGAGGAAGTTCCCCACCCTTCTCCAGGAAGGGCTGGGTAGAAGGCTTCTGCAGGCTAAGGGCTATAAACTCACTGCAACAAGAGGTTCATAGTACCAAGAGCTCATGAAGATTCAGACAAGGATTGGACGTTTGCATTCATGAAAGTTACAAAGTAGCCATGCATTGCTTCTTGCAATGAATAAAGCAATCTTAAATGTGGCCAGGGAATACAGAGAGGTCTGAGCTAAGCTCACATGCTGCTCAGACATTTGGGTGGGAGAAGCAGCCATCCATGGGCCAAGAGAAAGACAGGCTGCCCCAGCTGTACTTCCAAGACCCCAACCATGCTCAGAGGGCTTTAGTGATGCAGGAAGGTGCTGTGAGGTTTTTGTAAAGATGGACTGGTTGAGACCTTGCTGTGAGCTTCCTACTGACACCAAGGAGACAAAAGGCCAGGCTGATTAATTAAGCCTTGACTCCCAGATGGCTTCTAAGCATGAGCAAGGTTCCCAGCCAGGTCTCCAAAACCCCAACCAGGTCCCTTCATTTAGTAATGCCAGAACTGACTCCTCCGGAACTCCTGGCCTTGCAGTAAAGGAGACTGTAGAATGACATTGATGGCCAAGCTAGGAGAGGGAAGGGTACACCCCCGAGCCTATCCCAGGCAGCTGATGCCAGCAGAACTAGCTTGTCTCACACACAGCCCAGCTGTGCCAATCAGTGCTGCAGTGAGATCTTGACACCTCTTTGTCCACCTCCTTGTGTTTAAGGAAAGCCCTGGGACCTGCTACAATTCCATTAACCCTGGGAAGGCAATAAGGGGTAAATATGTGCAGGATGGGATCCAAAACCATTCTCCATACAAATCACAGTTCTTACTGTGATTCTTACTCTCGTATACAAGGCTACATCAGGGACTTGGGAGAACCTGAGTCCTAATCTCTCCTCAGCTACTTGTCATATGGCACCGGGCAGTGGGAAAACTGAAGCACAGAAGTTGCAACAGGCTAGTGACAAAAAGGGTCCCTCGCAAGTACCTGGAGATGCTCTGTGGGTTGTTTTTCCAAGCAAGGAGCTTGGACCACAGGTGGGAGGGACCACTTTGGAATCCTTGGCCAGCTGTGCTCCAGGTGTTTCCCTGCTGGCTTTGACTCTGCTGGCCAAGGGGCTGAGCTCTGAGCAGCCAGAAGGAAGGCTTTGGAGGTTGGCTTTAGTCAGAATGAGCTGGAGCTGGTGTTTGTTCCAGCCATCCAAGAATTGCAGGGGCTTTTCCACATAGCAGTCAGACAGGGTGGAGAAAGGAGTCCAGCCCTACCGAGCCCCAGCCAGCCCCAAGCACTGCAGAGTTTTATTGCTTTTCAGAGCCACGTAGCAAAGATGCCTGATGTCATAAGCCTGCAGAGAATGGCTTCTGGAGTTGTCCTCTCCGGTTATGGTTTAATATTGGGGCTCACTGCACACTTTGGCTGAGGCACAACACATCCCTCCTGTGAGTCCCATGGCACTGAACTGCGCTGCCAACCCATGTGCCTGAAGCTCTTAAGCATTCAACCCTCCTTCCCCCTCCCCTACAGTAACCATCCTTTAGTTTCTCCATTGAAGGAGTGGCTGCTTTTGTTTAAGGCCACCAGGCCAAGAACCCTGGCCTGAGTTTGCAGTAACACTGCGTGCCAGTCCCCACCCCCGCCCAGCCCTTCATTCCTGGGCACAGGCAGCACTTTCTAGTCTAGGTGCCACGGCAGTCTCAGACCTGCTCTGCCTAAACAAAACCCCTGCATGGACCCTAGGCAGCATGGGCCCTTTCTTCCAAACAGGAAGTGCTTGTGCAGTGCTCAGGGCAACAGGCATCTCCAAAATGCTGACAGCTCCTTTGAAACCCTGCCCTCTTCAACTGGCTCCATGGGTAGGAAGAAAAAGGAGCTGCTGGAAGTAAGAACAGGTTTGGCCCAGCAGCTCCTCTGGCTGGCTAAGTAATACGTCTGCAGACTGACACTGAAGAGTGCAGGGTCATCTATACAATAGCTTTAACATTAGCAGCATCTAACCAGTTTTGCAGTCACATCTAAGCCTGTCCTTCACCCCCCACTTTCCAAGAGGCTGCACACAGACAGGATGGAGCAGTGCCCAGGGGCAAACTTTGAAGGCATGCAGCTGTGCACTGCAGGTGTCAGGTGCATAACTGGGTCTTCAGCAGCCTTATCAGACATCCCCAGGAAGAGCCCTAGAGAACAAACTCTGGATGCCAGCACCAGTACAGCTGATGCCCATTCTCTCCTGCCAGAGAAAATGTCTTAACCTTTCTACTCACAGCCCAACCTCTTCCCAGGTTTTGGTCAGCCAACTTTATACCATGAGGCTCCCCTTGCCTCCTACTCAACCCATGAAGTACCACCACCCTACCCACTGTTGCTCTGTAGCACCCAATATCAGCTTCCTGTCTCATTCATTTACAGCTAGAAGGCACATTACTTTTGCTTACTACCCAACCTGTGGTTATTAACATCCAGCATTCAGGGTTACAATGAAACTCTGCCCTGGTGAACCTCTGCAGACATGGAGAGAAGGGGATGCCCAAGTCCTCAGTAGAACCATCTTGCCAGGGGCACAATAGGAAGTGAGTGTCCCAGAAAAGACAAAGGGAAGCTGAAGCAAAGGGTGCTGGTGCCACAGGCATTGCTAAGCAGAGGGTCCCAAGAGCCTGAGAAGGACACACCACTCCCTGCTTGACCTAAGAGGCCACAGCCTAGCGAGTCTTGGAAGCCCTCAGAGACAAAGGAACCCACAAGGTAATGCTGATAGGCACCATAGAAGAGTCTTGACTACAGTGACTGCTTCATCCCCTCCCCCAGTGTCCACCCAACTCACTGGCAGAAGGCAGCAAGCTCAGGAGCAGAGTAGCAGGGGGCCCTGCAATAGGAATCCAGTTCTCTGTGAAATCCTAACAGACTTGCTGCTCCCCCATGTCAACCCAACCACTGAGGTTAAGCAGCCATGTCAACCATGCTCTGCCATTTGGAGACTGATCACCAGCACTTTGGTGCGGCTCCTGTCAAGCCCAAGGTTATGCTTGTTGGAAAACTATTTTCCAGTTGGATTGCGCAGCCAAGACCTGGCTCCTGCCCAAGCCCAGGGAACTACCCTGACGCATTCTGAGCACTGCACACTGAATAAGCTCCCCTGCCGAGACCCTTGCCTTATAAATCATTACCAGCTTTCTGCAATGGGACCTGGACAAATATTTGCTTTGCTACATACTCTAGTGAGGTTGTTTAGCTGCACAAAGTCAGAAGTGCTGGGCTCAGCAGCTGGCGTCACACTGTTAACTTCAACTGGTCATTTCATAGCACCCACATGGGAGTTTTAGCTGCCCTGGGTTTTTCTGTACAGATGAACAACACACATCAAGTAGATACCAGGATGGGGGGGGGGCGGCTTGGCTTAGGCCCTTCACCAGCTCTAAAAGAAGTGGATTTAAAAGGCCGACAGAGCTTACAATTTAGAGAAGGCAGCCACTTCTAAAGTGAGCCTTGGATTAAAGCAATTCCTGTAGAACTTGTCAATATTACAGCTTCCCCCCGCCAGACACGCAGGACATGAAAAGTCCACAGGAAGCCATGCAAGAGGTAAGGCTGGGCTAGCAGACAATACAAGAGCTGAATGCTTCACTTGGAAGTAGATTATGCAGAGATCTCCCTGAGAGCACAAAAAAGTACCTAAGTAAGACCACAATGACACTCAAGAAAAAGGTAGTTTTTTGTGCCCTTGTCAAACTAGATGTTTTTTCCAGAATCCTGAATAAATGATGGCTCTTTCCATCGCTGCAGGGAGGTCCTCCTTTGTACAGGTCTCCCCAAGGAGTTGGCAAATGAGAATGTGCTTTACAGTTTGCACTTAAGTGCACTTGTATACATTTGTGTCATTTGAGTAGCCCCATTTGATCATGTTTGTTTTTGATTTTCCAATTTGTGTGCACAGGCAATTCAGGCAGATCTAGATTGGCCATGTTGGTCAATCTAGATCCACCCCTCTTAGAAGGTCCTCCTGGGGTTCTTTTTGGCTCACTACCTTTCTTTTGATATCAGGTGGTACAATGTCAGCCAGTAAGTACAGGCTATCCTTTGGTGTTGGCTTTAGACATCCTGTTATTTCACAACAGCTGTCACTTATAACTGGGTCTATTTTCTTGGCATGAACTGATAGTTTCCATACTGCATACTCTGCAGTAGAATAACACAAGGTAACAGCAGTGGTTTGTAGTGTAGCTGGGTCTGCCCCCCACTTTAGGTTGACCAATTTTCAAAGCATGTTGTTGTAGGCACTTTCCTTTTCATCTTCTCTACATGTGCTTTGAAGGCAAGTGTTTTGTCCAATGTATCCCTCAAGTACACGGGGTTCAGCTGATTTGTCAATGGGATTCCATCCCAGATGTTTAATTTTCCCCTGCACTTCTCCATAGCATAGGTGAAAAACTGTGACCTGTGTCTTGGTTAGGTTGGCACAAAGCTGGTTCTTATTGTAGTGATCTGAGAGGTTGCTCAGCGTGCACGTCAGTCTGTTCGACAGTGGCGAAGTCCTTCTCTTGCGATGCGATGCATAGATCAATGTATATTAAGCTCCTTGTATTACTTTGTATGGGTTGATTATTGGTATATATGTTAAAGAGGATCGGTGCTAGCATGCTGCCCTGTGGGAGGCCATTTTGTTGCCATCTCCAGAGGCTCCGTTTTTTGCACAGTTCTATCTAAAATGTCTATTCTCCAAAAGAGATCAGATGAACTGCACTAGGTGGTAGTTGTGGGTCATATTGTAGACTCTGGCAATCAGGTTTTGGTTGCTGACTGTGTCGGATAGGTCTATAAACTTGTAGATAGGTCTGCAAACAAAGCGCTTATCAGCATCCCTTTCTTGAATCCATCTTCTTTATGCTGGATGATGTTTAGTATTTGGCCAGTGCCAGACTTGCCTGATCTAAATATGGCTTGTTCTGGTATTAGATGTTGTTTGATATGAGGCAAAAGGTGACTGAGAATAAGGCATTCATAAAGCCTACAAAGATGGCACTGACACTGGCCTAAAGTTCTCTGGCCAGAGGCATCCTTTGCTGACTTTAACAAAGCTATTACACAGGCCTGTTCCTATAACTTAGGTATTCCAAGGCTTTTAAAGGAAAGGTGAAGCCAGGAGTATGTATGGCTTAACCACAGAGTTGAGTTTCAATAGGCCTAGAAAAAGACCATTAACACACAGCTAGATAATGTAGGCGTCAGCCCTATTACAAAGGCATGAAGGGCTGGGTGCAGGAAAGCAGCACGCATTGGCTGGTTACTTCCAGGAGGGAGTAGTTCTTCAGAGGCAAGGCATCCACAAGGACCAGGCTGCAGCCACATGTTCAAGACACTTGTGGGGTCTCTTTCCAAGTCATAACTGCACAGTAATCAGTCCAGGCCATGGGGATGGAAGTTGCTCAGGTTTGCAAGTGAGGCACTAACACAAGACTGGAGACCACACCTTTGAGAGTTAACAGAAAGCGATAGCAATGGGAGCAGCTAAGACTGTCTGCAAGCCACCCTTGCCATCTGGGTTTCCAAGCTGTTCCCAGGACACATTAAAAACATAAGGCAAAAGAAGTAGCAGAAAGATTTCTGTCTTATGAAAAAGAGCATGCCCAAGACACTGCCAGGGCTATACAGACACCAAAACCACTGCAGCTCGGAGCATCTTAGGAGTTCAAATAACTATGAACAAGATGGGCCCCATCTTTCAAAAAGGAAGAGAATGGTGCAAGCAAAGTAAGGAGGCAGCTCTGACTAACATTTACCCCTCCATAACCCCCAGGAACAGGCTGGTCTACGCATGGTGATTATAGAACCACCGATGTAGACTCAAGACACCCCATTACACTCAAGTTATGTGGAATTTTGGAACTCCCACAAATTGGAACTTTTGCTCAACTCTGAATTGAGCGAATGCTTATCTCCTCACACCTCCTGGCACTCTTCAAAAATCTCATGGCACCCCAGGGTGCCCAGCACCTAAGAATCACCAATACAGAGCCTGCATGTAACTTAAGCTCCTTGCATCTTGTCATAATTTGTTCACAAACTTCAGAACAGACAGTGCCATTCAGCACCCAGAACAACAAGGCTCCACCATTCAGGAGTACTGGGAACCAGAGCAATAAAGGCATGCATGGTGCTGATCTTTTAATCTCCACACCACTCCCTGCTCCCTCCCTCCCCCAGGGGGCCCAGCATCACATCCAAAATGTGGATTTAAAAATATGTAAAAAAACAGAAGCATTTTACATAACATGATCAAAACATTGGGGAGCATCTGTGTCATCGCAGGAGCAGGGTGCCCCACACCAGAAGGCTGAGCAAATCAACTTGAGTCCACTGACATACTCCAGAGCCAGAAGTTAAACACGAGGCTACCCCAGGTTCCTTTCCAGCATCCACTCTCAAACACTTAGCAGCAGGCACTGATGCCAAGGCTGGGTGGCCCCCTGAGCAGCCTTCTGGAGCATGTCAATAGATACAGGTAGGCAGGGTGTGGCTCAGCCCTATCTTCCAAGCCCTACTGCCAATGCAATCTAGACCAGTCCTTAAAAGTTTCCAGGATTCATCTTTAAGAACCAATGACACATTGCGCTCAAGCATCTTTCTCTGTTGGCAACCCAGATGCTGCAGCACAGGTTCAGGAACTAAAAACAGATGTGTGAACTGGACTAATGCTATTGAGACAAGTCAAGCAAGCGGCATCACCTGGGAAATGAGGACTTTGATGCTCAGTTTAGTCATCAGGAGACAAGACTGGGGAGGGATTATTTTTAATCCCAGTTTCACGCTATGACTGTGGCATGAAACAGTTGCCCAGAGCTCTCGACTACCTAAATATAGGATATCTGCCTTTGGAGAAAATGAGAGGTGATGGAGGCAAAGAGATTCCATCCACTTCAGATCAGAAACACAGATCAGGAAGAGAGAAGAGTATATAGCACCCAAGCTGACTCACTACAGCCACCAAGGCAGTCAACAGCCCTATGTGGAACTACCCAACAACAGTGCCCTTGCCCTGGATGCAACAGGCCCTGTGAAAAAGTCTCCTCCTGTGCTCCCCAGTGAGTCACCTCTGAGCAGTGCTCTGCTCACTCCTCTGAGCAAGGCTGAAGTGTCCTGGAGAGGATGCCCCATCCCAGGGTATTCATACCAGCGCTCTGGAGGCCAGCCAGACACAAGGTGCCAAAAGTAACATGCCTCAGCATTAGGCAAGCAGCACAGAGACAGCTGGAGGCAGGAGGCTTGCAGGCACTCACCTTCTTGTGCTTCTTGGCCATCCACTTGTCCCAGTTATTGAGCATGTCCAGCCACTTGGACTCCCTCTGCCTCAATACCTCCAGCGGCACCTCCTCCAGTCTAGGGGAAAAGGAGGCAAGAGAAGAGTCAGTAGAAAAGGACCCCAACCTGCGAGGAAGTATCTAAAGTTTAACATCGACCCAGTCAGGCCAAGAACAGGCAGGTTTACCCCCACTGCAAGGGTGTTTGGGCATCTCTGTAGAACAGCCCTCAAAACCCCTTCAAGACCCTTTGTGACTCCATTCCTCCCTACCCATTCACCTCTTACCAGCCCTCCTTCCTAGCAGTGACACCAGCTTTGCCTGTGCAGGCCTCAGCTTCCCAGACATCCCACTACCCATCATGCACAGAATCCTCTTCCCAACCAAAGCCAGGCAGCTCCCTGCCACTCTGTGCAGGTCTCCGCCATGATGCCTGTAAGGGGCTACTTAAGAACAGCTCAAAGCACAGGTGGGGGCAGCAAGTAATAGACACCAACTCTCTCAAGGCAGAAACTACAGCCACTACCACAACAGAGCTCCCACCCCTAGGTGCCACAGCTTTAACAGGCAGCTCCCATGCAAGTCACTTTTTGGTCCCAACCCAAGAGTATGAGAAAGAACAAGTCAGCCCAAAGTGAGCAAAGCTGCTCACAACCCAGGAACATGTGGTCACCTCTAAGCCAGAGGCAGCCAAGAGCCCTCCCTCAGCTCTGCATGGAGCAGCACTGACTCCTCAGAGCTCTGAAATCAGAAACACCAGGATGTTGCACTTGTCAGGCCCTGCATTGGGAGCACCAGCATTGTACTGGCCATGGGGACCTGCTGTTTACACCAAGACCTCTGCAGCCCATGATGCCACCCGGCTTTGCTCCCTAACCATCACTATACTACCCTGAGCCTCGTAATTACAGCACAGATCTAAGAGCATCAGGATGGCCTCCAAGTCAGTGAGCAGGCACTGGTCTGGTCCCCCTCAACTCCCTTCCCAAGTTTCTGCAGTTTAGTCAGACCAAAGTTTAAGGCTTCAAAGCCAGGGGTCCTGGTCTGGCACTGTAAGCCAATACCTATGATTGCAGCTGAGAGTCCTATAGAGCAGGGTTATCAAATATTTTGCCCATGGAGTCCTGCCATCCAGCCCTCAGAGCTTCCTGCGAGTCTGACCAGATCTACATGGGGCATGGCATGTACCCATGGTGCAGGGCCAGTCTGTGGGCCAGACAGGGCCCATGGACCCCTCTCCTTTTTCCCCTAGCTTACCTGATTTGGAGTTTGCTCCAGTTGGTCTGGGCGCAGGGCCCAAAGTGGAAGAAACAGGTGCCACAGCCTGGCCAGAGTGGCAGCCATGCTGTACTTACAGTACCCAAACCAGCAGCTATAGGGCCCAGGCTGCAAGTAGCGCTTGTGAGCCTTGTGTGCAGCGTGGTCCTGGGATCATGTATAGAGGGGGAGGGATTCATGGGCCTTATCCACCCTGTACCACTTACCTTGACACATCTGCTATAGATTAACAGCAAGGCTCAGGTACCTGGCTGAGGACAAGGAAGAAAGCAGCCCTAACCAAGAAGATCTCTCAAGCACATCCTGTCCCTGAACCTGGTAGCTGTTTTACTCTCTCTACTGGAACTGTGCTTTACAGCTTTTATTTGGTCTGAAGCAAAGACACATTCCTCTTCCTCCCAACCCAGATGGGAAGTAACAAGACAGCTATTCCCCCAGAACAGGGAGCAGGCACCAAGTCTGGACAGTTGGAGAACTGCCACCTATCCACTGTACAGAGTGGCAAGAAACAGGGTTAGATCCAGGGCCTGGAAGTGGCCCGTCAATGGAAGGAGGGTGGGGCTTCCAGATAGGTTCCTAATGCCGCCTGTGCACAGAGTCCCCAATGAGAGAGAGGCCTCAGCAGGGGCCCTGTTGGCTTGGAAACTGGGTTCAAATAGCCCACGAGAAGGTATTCTGACAAAATTAAAAAACCACAGAGGAGACTTAGTGCATCAGAAAGCCACAGCCCACCCTAGCCCAGCTTCCCCCTGCCCTCCCCCCACAGCTGGAGAATGACCATACATGGGCTTTCTACAAGCACTGCAGTGCTGAACCATTTTTTACAGGCTAGCGCTTTGTTACTGAACAGCACCGTCAGCTACAAACCTAATGCTGGAAACCTTAAACCAGCAAGGCCCCAGTGCTTGGCTCTCTTTTCCAGCCCTTCCCCCACCAAGCCATCAAGTGGCCCCTAAGGAGGAAAGAAAATTTTCCAGCAATACTTTAGTTTAGATCTAGTCAGATTTAACCCTTGATTACATGGGGCTCCAGAGGGAAAGTGGTTTGACACCTGGGCAGAATCAGAAAGTTCAGTCCTCAAGGCACAAAAAACAAGACAGGCTTCTCTTTAACCCCTCAGAGAATCACTCACCACAACAGCAAACTGACTGGCTTTGATCTTGAACTGGAAGTGAAAGTGTCAGAATTGCTCTCAGCCTACCCTGCCCTCTCTCACTTTGACTACACTGGATCAGGAAGTGATAATAAATATCAGTCCCTTGGAGTGGGTGTTACACTTGAGGCCATGCATCCCAAAGGGCCTCAAAAACTAATGCATTTCCCCCCAGAAGGCAAAAAAAAAAAAGTTATCCCAATTTTACAGACTAAGGAATTAAAGCTGCACATTATCGGAGGCAGAACAGCCTTTGAACCCACATCTTTAGGTCAGGACATTCGCTACAGGACCATTTCCTGGCTTTACAACCCGTGTTCCAGACCTGCTACAAGACCTGGTTTTCTTGTTGCTACAGCCGGCAATCATGGGTCACAGGAGGCACCAGAGAGAAATGCCCAGAGATGTTCTATGTGGAATGAAGGAGGGACAGGAAACATTCATGGACCCCCAGATCCTTCCTTGGAATTCCCAGCCCTAACATTTCCCCTCTGAAGTCTCACGAAAGATTTGTGCACAACAGCAGGGGAAGTCGCTTTATGCCAAAAGCATTATTTTTAGGACAGTTTATGCAGCAAATGTATTCCAAAAGAAAATCCACTTAAGCAAGCCACCCCCACTGCAGAGGATACTGCCAAGTCCTCCATTCCCCAAGGACCACCTCTCCACCAGATAGAGGAAGCTGGTTATCCTGTCTTCTGTTAGATATGTTGATGGCTACTTTACTGCAAGTTCAGCCACGTATGCAGCTTTACCCTGTAATAGGCCTGCAAAGTGCTTGCTGGCTTGGTGGCAAGTGCCTAGCCTTGTGGAGGAGAGAGAACTCAGCTGAGCTGGTCACTAGACAGTCTGGATTTGAGCCTGCTGGGGCCAAGCCAGGATGGACTGGATGCCATTGGCAACTGATGGCTAAAGCATGCATCAAATGAGTTTTGTGGGATCTCAGTCCAGTTGAGTGGATGGAGTCACCAGATACCCCACTGCTGGTTTTTTGGCTCTTGAGGAGACTGGGAATGATGTGGTCTACTGCACTGGGCTAGGTCCTAGGCTTAATTTGGCATGTTGTCTCAGATAAGTTGCGTTTCTCCATCCTGCTTCCCCAAATGCATAATGGGACCGTGGTGCCTCTTCTCCCTACCTCTGATGGCCTCATTTTCCAGACACGTGGGGTCTAGCACAGAAGGGCCTGAGCTTGGTCAGCATTTCTCTACTTGTATAAATCAGTAGCATTTAGAGACAACTCCATCTGCCTCTGTTCCTTGCCCCAAAAGTCACAGCACATTAGTGACAGGGGTGTGCAAGGGAAAAGCTGCTCTGTGCAGTACCCATTCTTTAGAAGACCATATTCAGCC
Organism: Alligator mississippiensis; assembly: GCF_030867095.1. NCBI lineage: Eukaryota > Metazoa > Chordata > Crocodylia > Alligatoridae > Alligator > Alligator mississippiensis. The sequence continues at coordinate 27,698,956 of NC_081833.1, forward strand.
AAGACCTTTCATAGACATCAAACTACTCAAGAAAATGTTACAAGAGAAGTAGAACAGCAGGCAGTTGCATAACTGGGGTGAGGCAACAGAGACGACTGCCCAAGGCATGGAGATGGATGGGTGAGGGGGCATTAAAAGAATAAAAAAAAAAGGGGGGGGCTTTTACCAAAGGGGCTTTTATCACATGTTTATGATAGCAATGGCCACTAGAAGGTGACAGCTGCTCCGGGTGTCTAGCTAGATTCTTACACAGCTGCAGGGGGACCAGATAAGAACAGCCCATCTAATGCTCAAGGTCATGTGCTTGTCAGGCCTCCAAAACCTGGATACACAGGGGACCAGGCATAACAAGAAGCTCAGTCAGGCCTGCTGATGCACCCTTCACTCTGAATTCATCTGCTCTGGCAGCTTCCGTTCAGCCTCACACTTCCAGCTTTTACAGTCTGAAGCCTGGGGAGCCCCACCCCAAACGCAACACAAAACTTATGGAAAGAAACCTTCATGCCAGCAGCTAAAGCCAGCTCTCAGAATACACCTACTTAAACCCCGTTCAGCTAACCTCGGCTTTTAACTGCTGCTGGCTGAAGCTGTGCTAACTCAATAGCCACAAGACTGACCTGAAGCCAGCAGACTACTTAAAGCCCTCTCAAACCCACCCAGTGCCTTGAGATGTAACAAAGCAGCCTTGTTCAACAGCTCCCGATCACCATGCTTCCTCCGCATCAGAAGATGGTCGAACCTGTTCCAAAGCAGTGCAACAAAAGGCCATTCAGGCTGTGTTGGGGCACAAGGAGGGGAGCTCAGCCACTCCAATTTACTCCGTATGGGGCTGGGAGTCCTGGTCAGCTGATGACCCAATGCTTCTCAAAAGTCTTTTGGATTGGGAGCTGAGATAGAGCCTCCCTCTGGATTGCTGTCTAACAGTGTCCTAGTCCAGTGGTTTACAACCTTTGGTCTGTGGACCCCTGGGGGTCCACAGACTATATCTAAGGGGTCCATGAAAGATTATTATAAATCAAGCAAAAGTATAATCAAGCAAAAGAATACTCGCACTTACAATTTAAAGGAGTCTGCACCTCCATTCAAAATTTCCAAAGGGGCCTGGCAAATGAAAAAATGTTAAAAGCCACTGTCCTAGTCCATCACTCTCCAGCAGAAGAAGTCTCTGGGTAACTGTCATCCTAGATAACTGCACGCACACACGAGAAAGAATCAACCTACACATGCTAGAGGTAACTCTTTCTGTAACTGCAACCACCACTTGAGTCCATCTGGTCCATTCAGGTATTACCCAGGGCTTGCTCACCCAGAAGCCTATCCACATCAGGGGACCCTTCAATGCTACAGCAGACTCCCTAGCAGTGGACTGTGCTGTGTACTTCAGAAGACTGGGCCTTCAGCCTGAGCTGGAAACGTCAAACAAGTGCCTGCAGGCTCCAGTACAGGAACTACTTACTGTCCACTCTCCTTCTGGGCCCAATACCTACTGAAGTTGGGACTAGCTAGTGCCTCACCACCCATAGCCCCAGGAAGCTGTCTCCCCTTTGTTGTAAAAGCTACCTTTTGCAAGGATGCAACAGAGGGCTGTGAAGATGGATGTTATACTATAGGGCAGCAACCTGGACTCCTACAAATGCAATGTGCCCTATCAAAGGCACCTGGATACTCTTCCTTCAGAGAACGAGCATATCCCTCCCTGCACAGGCCCTGACTGCACGCACACACGAGAAAGAATCAACCTACACATGCTAGAGGTAACTCTTTCTGTAACTGCAACCACCACTTGAGTCCATCTGGTCCATTCAGGACTGCATGGAGATAGACACCTCAGAGGCAAGGACAACAATAGATGAGATCCAATCTGCCTTACCTGGCATCCAGTCAGTCACAATTAATCTGTCCACAACGCTGGTTGCCTTAGAACTGGTCATCACTGACTCAAGTCTCCGCACCTATTGTTGTTACAATGAAGGCCAGAGAACTCCATGTCTGGCTGTCTCCACCAACTCCCTACACACCAAGGACAGGGTTATAGCTCATCAGAGATGGGATTCTCCTAACTGCTTCCCCTCCAAAACGGCACTGGAACAGGAGATGATTCCTGCATAAAAGGTGCTGCCATGCACTGCCCTAGCACAACCCAATTTTTGGCTGCTCCCACAGAAGGTAGTTGGGGACTAGGAACCCTACAGCAGGAGCACAAACTCCCTATAAGAAAGAGGGAGCACCTCATGCCTTCGATTCTGTCCAATGAAGCACCAGTGCCAGAGGAAGTGTCCCCAGACAGCCTAAAGGTTGCAGAGGTAGACATGATGTGTAGGAAAACAAGAAATCCCAGGTAAAACCCTGCTGCCACCACCTCAGAAACAGAAATCCTGTGAGTGTCCCCAACTCTTCTGATCAGATCCTGGAAGTGATTACATGGTTCTGGCCTGATCAGTTCTTCAGCATCTGTGATCCACACAAGACAGGGTGGTAGGTTACCCCTCTGAATGAGCAAGGTCTTCATCAGAGATGCTAGGGCTCTGACAGAGGGGGACGGCAAAGACTAAGGAAATGGCACTTGCTGGAAGAAGTGGCACACAACAACAGAGAAAAGCCTCCTGGTGTGGAAAAAGGAAACGTGGGCAGGAATGCCATCAGCTGCGAATGACTGGCCCTGGAGTTTCTAGAGCTCTATGGCTGTTCTCAGCAGGAAAACTGCTGAACGAGTCACTTGGAGCATGAACTCTACAGCCCAGAAGTGGCAGCAACAAATCACCTCCTCCCCAAGTAACGCATGCCTATTGCAGGGTTACAGGAGGGAACAGGGATTAAAGTACAGACTATAGATCAGAACTGAACTTCTCAGGGAAGCAACAAAGCTTCATGGTGCTTGATCTGGCACAGCATTCCCAGTTCACCTCAGCTCCAGCAAGCGCAACAAACAAATGAATCATTCTACAGAGATGCCCCCATGTCAGCCAGGGAGGTCACTGCAGAAACACCCAAGGGAACTGCTGTTTCATTCAGATGGATGCCCACACTGGAAGATGTTCATCCCAGCAGCTTCTAGTACTCTAGAAGCTCCATCTGTGTCTACTACAGCACCAAGCACGTGGACTAAGACTGTTAAACAGAGTACCCCCTAGGCAGGCCGGGGTAGGATTTAAGGGGAAAAAAATTAAACTCTAAACCTACTATAGCCATACCCTGTCACAAAAGTATTGCGAGTCAAGACTGTCATCACTGCTTACAAAAAGGCTGAGCTCCTGTATGCCCTAGAGGCATAAGATCAAAGGCATGAAAACAGCTATTTTAGCCATGGGGAAACTGAGGCACAGAGGAATCAATAGAACAGGCCATAACAAGTCCCAGGGAGTCTGCGATTCCCATCCAAACTCAACTCTTAGTTCCTGCCCAACTACTGACCCATGCCACCTGACCTTTTAGAGAACTTTGCGCTCGCATTCAAGGTTCTAAAAATACGCTTGCACCAAGGTGTAAACAACCTTAAGAGACATCCTGGCTCACTCAGCTGAATCTGGGCTAGGCCCAGCTGTCGTGCTGGCCTGGTATCAGCCCCATATCAGCAGAAACCATGCTGTGGAACAAACAAATGGATGGGTAAGGCTCATTTCAAGGCCACAAGTTAGAGTGCCAATCACAGGTAACTGCATAGACAGATGTGCCTCGACTGGAGGAGACTGCTATAACTTCCACTCCCTGCCCGGTGAGGTCACAGCTCAGATCCTGCATGGCTCACTCACTCTCTCTGGGTGTTGCTGCAAAAACAACGCTGGCAGCAAACAAGTAGCTAAAGATCTGGTTTGGCAACGTAACTGGGGCAGCCGGTGCACATTCCGGAGTTCCACTGCACACCGGGCACTGCAGATCCCGCCGTCTCTGGGATAGGCAAGGCCTTGCAGGGATCACAGCTCTCAGCTCACACTGGAGCATGGAATCTGTGGCTCTGCTACAAGAGGCTCCCACCTGCTCTGTGCAAAAAAAAAAAAAGTGTCTAGCCCTGGGCCTCTAGGCAAGTTGCCAAGACAGCCCCTAGGCTGGACAAAGCTTGGGCTGCCCTTCAATTGTGGAGCATGAAGTAGCCCCACTTCTACCTACTACACCAGATCAGTTGCAGGATGCGAGACGGGTGGGGATGAGGCAGGGAGCTGCTCTGTAGAGTCTTTCCAACCACATCTGCTGCGACTGGAAACAGGCTGTCCACTCCCCTATTACTACAGCCCTGCTGGATCACCAAAATAACCACTAGCTTTTATAGGAGCTACAGATGTTCTTGACAGTCTGTGGTTCCCCTTGCAGGAAGGAGGTACCCAGGGGAACCACACAGGACAGTTTCCCCAATCATATTGTAGCCAAACATGCAGTGCTTAGACTAAAATAGGCCTCAAGGTAACCAGGAGCTGACATCATTTGATAGAAGGGAAACAAGCAGGCCTTGAAATTATTTACAGCTTTCACGGAAGCTCCCTCTATTCCCTGCTTTTTCCCCCATGGTTATTTCTCTACTCTTAAGACCTCTGTGAGGTTGTTCCAGCATCTCTCGTTGGCACACACCTCCTGCTTCTTTCAGTCTCACTCTCTGCTGGCAAGAGCACCTTCTCCTATATGGCTCCTGCCATCTGGAGACACATGCAGGAGTCTCAGCTCCAGGAAAAAGGAGGTAGTAGGCAGAAATCCAGAGCAAAAACTTCTCTAACTGAAGCAGCAGCACCAATAAGCCAAGTGAGAGCTAACTCCAGACCCCCTAATAGCTTTCCTCAGCATTTCCAGCACATTCAATTTTCATGGACACTGCACAGGGATTCTATTCACTGCCAATGGGCACTTGATCAGGGCACTTCAGTATTAGGCAAGAACTCCCTACAGAAAGGCCTCCATTAGAGAGCTGCACCCCAGCTTTGCTCAACAGAATCAATCATGGATTAAAACACAGGTCTAGGGGGTCACATGACCTGGGGTCTATTTCTGGTCCTGTGAATTACTCAGAATCAAAAACAGGGTCAGTTTACATAGCTAGAAACAAGAACACTACCTGGCCAGGGTATTGTGCAGTTTAATCCACTAATGCTTTGGGGGGAGGAGGGGAGAGAGGAGGAGGAGAGGCTCAGAAATCACAATGCTGTGAGCTCCTGAGATGTTTAAACCTAAGCACAAAGAGGAAGGATTTAGGTCCCTGGGCAATGTCAGCATCGCTCCAGTTAGAAATCCAATTAAGATGCGGTTGCCATGGCCTACTATTTCTACTCCCAACTCCACGCAGCCACTGTATTTTACCGCGATGCCACCTATCCTCAGCCAGCCACTCGGAGTGTTTCCTGGATGCTTTTTATGAAAGTCCATTACAGACGGCAATCTATCTGATGGCGGGATACAAGCAACTGAGCTATGGATTCCTGGAGGTTCACATGCATCACAGAACTACACTACAAGCCTCCACACTGACAGATCTCACTCCTAGTGCTGCAGCCTTGTCAGGAGTGGCTATGACATTACACTGATGCATGAGACAAAGTGCTTGGAGACCTGGGTTCTACTTCCAGATTCACTCAATTTAGTCTGTGACCTCAGGCAACTCACTTCCACACACTACTTCTCCAGTCCCTGTTGTACTTGTCACCGATCTCAAACATCAGTTTAAGAAATCCAGAGATTTTAAAAACAGTATGTCTGAAGGCCTTTTTCAAGAGTCAGGCTTCATTTTTTCAGGCTTTTCTGCTGCAATAGTAGAGGTCAGATACTTCATTTTACAAAGAAAAGCCGAGATGCTCATACTGGTGTTTGGGCCTAGCTTCTGAGGTTAAACCATGAAATATCACAGGTTTCCAAATGCTGTCTAAACAATGCATATGATTCCACCTGCACCATGTGGGTGGGGAAGCTTAAGTTATGTTTGTGAAATGGTTATCAAACAGGCGAAACATGTTATGGAAGGGCAAAGGGTTTGGTCCCCCCACCCCCTTTTTGTAAAGCTATTTCAGGTATGACAGAAATTAGATGCTAACTCCCTCCAGAGACAGCTGGATATCAAAAGTGCACCATCAATGAGATGGAGGGATCCATGCTGTCCTTTTAAGGCATGCAAAGCAGCAAGTTCTGCAGACCCAAGAGCAGCAACCCATACCAAGAACATGCTACCTTCCACGGGGTTAAAAAGGGAAAGGGATAGAGTAGCTGCTAGGAAATTACTGCCAATAAGGGGAAGGGGGAGGGACTGACAGTGAAGAGCATCCAACCATTCAAGCAGGAATCTCAGCCCTAGGAAGGATAGAGCAGCTGGCATCTACCCTGACCACTGTTTTCCTAACACACAAGTAGTGGCATTGGTAGGGCAAGCAGGAACTCAGTCCAGGCAACATCTCCGTTCTCTTTCCTACCCCACTCCCCCGGGAACGCTGGCGCTAGGATGCGGCACAGGGGTTCTACTGTCAGCACCTGCCCAGGAAGACTCCTGTAACGGACCTGGGACCTGACCCTTGCTTTGCTTGGAGCGGCTGCAGCGTCGCACAGCTGCCACTCAGAAACTACTGGCACTAGGGACAGGCTTGGTCCAAGAGGCCTGCAGTGCTGTAGCATCCCAGAGAGGACATGTTGACTAGGCAGCGTCTCCAACACAAACCACAATCACAAGCCCGTGATCATGGAAACTGGCAACAGAAACCCCCTTTTGCATTATTTCAAGCATCCTAGTCCCCCCACAGGAACCCCACCCCTCATCTCTACAGCACATTTCCCATCAATTAGTGCTGGCTTTATAGCCAACCAGCTGGCTCTAGGCTTCCACATGGGCCACAGCCAAGAGAAATGCTTCCAGCACTTCCAGCCCCTCCCCCGGCCTCCGGCTCCTGGCTCTTCCCCGCCAGCTCCCCGGTTTCTTTCCAGGTGCTCGGAACAAAGCAGTAACTACACCGCCGGGCCACGAGCACCAGGGCTGTCCCGGCCCGGCACTGACAGACGCTGTCCAGACTGGGGGCAGCTGGCAGCGTCCCCCGAGAAGCCCCGCGCCGCAGCTCGGAGGATCTCTGCTTTCGCCAGCGCACTTTCACTCGCTGACCGACTTCCCCTCGCCGGGCCGCGGCTGCCGGCTCCAGCCACTTGGCAGCGGGGCGCGGCCAGTCCCGGGCCGAGGGGCCGCTCGCCCCGCCCCGCCCCGCCCCGCCCCGCTCCCCGGCCCGGCACCGACGGCGCGGGGCGCACTCCGCTCCCGAGGCCCGCCACCCGCCCGGCCCCGCCCCGCCCCGCCCGGCACGCACCGGCCCTCGGCGCCGCGGCTGCCCACGATGAAGCCGAACTTGTCGATGCGCCGCTCCCCGCCGCCGCCGCCGTTGACCTCGGAGTCGGAGCCCAGCGAGCTCAGCTCGTCCGCGGCCTCGGCCGCCAGGCTCTCGCGGGCCCCGGGCGAGCCCGGCCCGTCGGCACCGCCGCTCTGGGCCATCCCGGGCGGCTCCGCTCAGCACCCGCAGCCGCGCAGCTCCCCCATGCCGCCGCGCCGCACCCCGCCCCCCCGTGCCCATTGGCTGAAAGGGCCGCGGGGTCCAGCCCCCCTGCCATGCCTGTTGGGCGGCGGCGACCTAGGAGGCGTGGCCACGGGCACTCGATCCCCACCTCCCCATTCGCCGCCAGCCAATCGGGCTCGACAGCAGACTGCTGACTGGTCCGTCTCGGAGGGCTTCTGCTGTCAATCAAGTCCTCCAGCCCCGCTGCAGCTGGAGCTCGGCGCGGGGGGGTCCCGCCCGCGGGACGTGGCCGGTCGGCGGCGCCGGGGAAAGAGGGGCGGGGCCACTCGGGAGCTAGAGCCGGGCGTGGGCGCTCTGGGCCGGGGCGGGCTGGGCTCCTGCTCCGCTTCTCCCCCAGGCAGCAGCGTGCGGCGGTGCCCGCCCGCCCGGCTCCCGGGCCCGAGTCGGGCGCGCCCTCGCCCTCGGGGCTGCTTGTGGCCCGTGCGCCCAGGGGCGGCGGCCGAGGAGCGCGGGGCCGCGGGCACTGGGGGCTCCCGCCCCTGCTGGCGGGGCACGGCCGGGGCGGCGAGCGAGCCTGGCCCAGGAGCAGCGTGTCGTGGGCGCGGTGCAGCCCCGGGCGGAGGAGCTGCTCGCGCTGCCGTCGAGGCTTAGAGTCCGAGGAAGTTAAAAAGCATCCTAGACCCCCGCTTCTCCCGCGCCGTGCAGGTCTGTGTCTGTGGCGATGGGCCGTGCTTCATCCGTACAACAGCTCTGTACAGGGCAGCCAGGCCAGCGGACAGGTGTTCTATTTCTCTGGCTCAGGGGTCCCGGCTCCTGCCCTCTGGGTCTTTCCCCTCCCCTAGGACGTCAGACTCGCTCTGCTCCAGCGCAGCGCGGGGCCCAGCCGGCTGGATCTGCCGGGCGGGCGGGCGGCCGGGGGCAATGGGCCGAGCGGCTGCAGGGGGCTGGGGCTGCATCGGCCAAGGTGGTGAGCTGGGCGCAGAACGCCCCAGTGCGACAAATGCAAACTCACAACCTAAAATCTTTGGAGATTTGATGTTAGCAAGCGTACTCCTTAAAGCTGTGGTGGTTTTAAAGCTCAGTCAGCTTGAATTTAACCCGAGTTTTTAAATATGCTTTTAGAAACTTAAGCTGACTGAAATATCTCCAACCTTTCTTACTGTAAAGTCCAAGGGACATTATTTTTGTTGTTATTTCATTTATTATCCAGTTATCCAGCAAAGATTCCCCAGCTGGATTTGTCCACGGCCACTGCCTCCCATCCAACTGTTTGTGATGCAACTCTCTTAGGTTTTACATTGCTCCTGTGAATGCAGTACCAGGGGCCAGTCATGGTACGTTATGGATTTGGAGCCTGTACCTTTGAATGGAAAGACCAGCAACACTGCAGCACACCAGTGCCTGCCACACACAATCATGACTGTGGAACATGTTTCAGTTGCATGCAGGATCCACCAGGCAGGAGGCAGATGTGCTAGTACTAAAGTATATCCTGGACAACAAAGGGGCGAAATGATTTCTGGAGAGCTCTTCTAACCCAATGCTACGGAATTAGTGAAGTTACAGCTAGAAAAGACTTGCCTAGGGTGTCTATACTACAACAGTAGACATTTAAGTAGAGGAAGTGTGTTGTAGAAATTACCTCCCTCTTCATGATCATATGTCTAGCGTCTCCCCACTGGTGCCCAACCCACTTCCCTCCCATTTACAGTCAGTCAGGCCTAGGTTCTCCCTGCCATTTGTATCACAGACTTCCTCTTCCTCATTTGTCTGAACCATTTCGCTTTTTTTCCTAATCATTGTTCCTTGGACAAGTCTTCCTTCCCATTAATAGCTGCACAGATTGTTCTACTCCCTTTCATAACCACCAAGACCTTTCTCTCCCCTCATTCATTGTTACACATCTCATTGGCAATGGTAAGTTATTTGCATGGAAAAGGAATGCAAGATAAGTATGGTGTTGTTTTAACTGTTGTGCTGGCAGCTCCAGGGCCTGATAGTAATTCCTGTTTTTGTCTCTATTCAGGAACTACTTGTAGAAGCAGATGGCCTAGACCAACAGTTTCCAAACTCTGACAGATAGCGATGCACCGATAGAGATTTTTTGGGGCCGATACCAATAGCCAGTTTTTAAGGAGGAATATTGGCTGATACTGATCCAATTTCTGATACAGCTGCCTGCAGCTAGTAAGGTTGTTGTGCTGGACTGGGAGGGGGGAGGGAAGGGACATGAGGTGGGGGGCAGGTCAACAACCCCTGTGGTGGGGGAGGAGGCAGGGGCAGGGGCAGGCGCTGCCCAGCCAGGGTGGAGTCGGGTGGGGCGTAAGATGGAGCTGCAGCTCATGGGGGGCAGGGGTGGCCCTCACTGCTGTGCACACCCCAGGAGGGCATGGGGGGCAGGTGCCCCCAAATCGAGGCTGGGTGGGTGGGCTGGTATGCCGGATTCTTCTCGGCAGGGGCTACAGAGAGGGCTGGAGACACCCCAAATTTCGCCACAACCCCGCTCCCAGCACCACCACTGCCACGCACCCTGCCCATAGGTAGTGGCGGAACGCTGAGCTAGGACTGCCCAATGCCGTGACAATGGCAGTGCTGGGAGCAGGGCTACAGCAACATTTGGGGTGGCTGCCATAGGTGGCAGAAGCAGGGGGGGCTAACCAGATTGAGCCCTCCCAGACACAGGCAGCAAGTAGGGCCCCAGGGCAGCCTGGTTACAGGCTGCTGCAGTTAGGGGGAGGGGTATGCACACACATATACCCTGTGCAGCCAGAATCACAGCCAGCTGAGCAGGCAGGTTAGTTTATTTCTGTTTTCTTTACCTGGGCTTTGGGGGAGGTGGAGATTGAGACCCCCCCATAGTGCAGGAGGTAGTGGGGTAGGGGCAGATCATTCGCCCCTCCCCCTCTCCCTGCAGCACTGTGGAGATTGTCCCACAACCCAGCCTGGCTGGAGCCCCATTCACAGGGCTGGGCCAGGTCATGGGGCAATCAGAACCCAGAGGTTGGTCCAGGGACACTGGCGGGTGGTTCCCACGGCTGCATGCACCACAGGGGAGCCGGGGGGGGGGGGGGGGGGATGTTTTAGAATGTAGTTGTTCCATTCCTCCATTAGCTGCCATAAAAAGGGGCTACTAATTTACCATGGGCAAGGCCCACCTGGCTATCAATCAGATGGACAAAAAGACCAGAGCTTCTGGGGCACGGCCAATTGGACACTACCCCTTGTCCCAGCTGGACTGCTGCAGCAGCCCTAACAGAGTTCTCTGCACCCTCTACCCACTGCAGGAGTTCAGCAGTGGGGGCTGCTGCCTTGCTGTTACCTGCCATCACCTGTGACAGCATGTGGCCCCAAGGCTGTGCACCTGCCAGACCCAAATGGGATTGCATGGCCTCAGCAGAGGCATCTGCACCTCTGGGCCAGTTGCTAGTGGGCTGTAGCTTTGTTGGTCTTTGTGCAGCAGGACTGCCACGTGCATCACCGCTCTGCCATCTGGGCAGCTATCACCTGGAAGATGTTCTCAGTGTGGTGGCCTGCTTTGAACTGTCAAAGCATGTCCTCCTGGCCCCAAGTGGCTAGGAGGTCAGCACCTCCAGCTAAGTCACGGGTGCCAGCCCTGAGCAGGAGCCTCTGCCTGCATCCTGCCACCTGCCTCACTAGCAGGAATTCTGGTGTTCCCCATTTAAAAAGTGCAAAATCTCCGATGATAAATTCCCAAATTCATTCCTTAAAATACCCGCAAAATCCACGTTCTCCCACAATTAAAATAAAAGACCACTATATATATGAGACAGAGAGACTGATCAGTTGGGCAATGTTTTATTGATATATTTACAAATATAAAGAAATTTGGAAGCCTACCAGTGTCTCTAGTCAAAATAAATTCTAAATATCTAAATGTTCTGCTTGCTTTTGGTTTTCTTATCATAGAACAATTTGAGCTCCCCCTGACCCTTTCACTAACTAGGATGTGGGGACAGCTGCTGCTGCCAGGTCTCATCCTGTCTAGCAGCTGGGCATGATGGGTATGTGATGGGGAGATGTGGGGTTTGCAGGAAGGGGGTGGGAAGGAATGTGGGGGGATATGAGTGGGCTTGTAGGCGGGTGTGATTTGCGGGGCTGTGGGGGGACTGCTCAGATGGGTTGGGTCCCCTGCCACCCCACAGGGTGCAGCCCCCCACCCAGAGCACATGTACTGCCCACCCCCTGCCCTGGGCCCACAGCTTACCCCCACAGCAGCAGCAGTCATTGGGCACTCAGGGCCTGCAGTAACCAGAGCCCCCAGCAGCACAGCACAGCTCTGGCTGCCTCAGACCTGGTGCTGCCTATGCCACTCATTGCGGGTCCAGCTCAGCACAGTGCAGCGTGGTGTAGGGCCGTGCACCTTCAGGCAGTCCAAGTGGCCTGGGGCTGTCACCTGGGGCCCCGTACCGCTTGCAGGGACCAAGTGTCGCACCGGGCTGGGTCCTGCTTCTGGTGGCAGTGCTGCGAGACCCACAGTGTGTGCAGGGAGAAAGCGTGTGGCAGGACCCAGCCCGGTGCAGCCCACTAGCACACCTTTGCATAGGACCAGGAGGCATGGCTCCAGGACACGGCTCCCGTGCAAAAGCGTGTTAGCTGCATGGCTCGGGTCAGGTCAGGCTGGCCAGGCTCGTTTTCCATGAGGCTCAGGCAGCGATGCTCTACAGTCCATCGTAGGTACAGCACTGCGACTGCATTGCTGCCTGAGCTTCATGGAAGACACGCCCAGGCAGCCTGACCCAACCTGACCCAGCCCAGGCTGCGCAGCTAGTGTGCCTGTGCACAGGAGCCACACGTCCTGGTCCTGCGCAAAGGTGCGCTAGTGGGCCATGCCAGGCTGGGCCAGGTTGAGTCCTGCCACGCACTTTGTTGAGGGGCTTGAACGGGGGCCACCGCATGCCTGCTGCCCCCGCCCCATGCATGTGAAAGCAGCCAGCACGGCTGTGGCCTGGCTGTGGGCACAGCCAGCAGTGACACAGAGCTGTGAGACTCAGGCTCTGAACGGACCTGGCCCAACCCACTAGCACATGGCTCTCCCAGTCCTGTTCAAAACCGTGCAGTAGCGGGCCAGGCCCGTTCAACATGCACAGAGCCCAGGTCACACAGCACCATGTTGCTGCCCACTGTGCCCGCAGCTGGGCTACAGCCGCACTGGCTGCTTTGATCCATGCTGCAGGGGGGTGGGCAGGCATGTGGCAGCCCCCACTCAAGCCCCTCCAAACTCACCCACAGACTGCACATCCCCCTGCCACTCCTCACCCCCACATCCCTGCTTACCTGTGACAGTGTCCGGTCCCGATTCTTGCTGTGCTTTTGCTTGTCCCAGCAGGCTAAGGGTTCATGCCCTGCATGCTGGGGCAGCAGGAGCACCATAGAGATGCTCTAGCCAGAAACCAAAGCACCACTCTGGAGGACCAGCTCACTGGTTCCGTGTTTTATTTTGATACCTGATTATCCAGATACCAATTTTTGAGCCTGCGCTGCAAATATGCAGCATGGGGAACATTTTTTTGTTCCCAGTGTGCCTCTTGCTGCATCTCAGATTGCTTTGAGCCGCTAGGATTAAATTACTGGGGCACATGTCCCTGGGATACAGACTAACTGGTTCAACCCTTGGCATCTTTGCTGAGACTTTCAGCTAGATCAGGGGTGGGCAAAATACCGCCTACAGGCTGCATCTGGCCTGCCAGGCACTTTTCACCTCATCCACGGTGCCACCCAATGAATTATGCCCTGCTCAGACCTTCCCCCCCGCGAGGCTGAGAGTGATGCGCCCATGCGTATAATCCCTCAACTTACCCTATTGCGCCTTGCTCCCAACCTCTTGGGTGGAAGGGCTCTGTCCAGCCAACAGCAGCCTCTGGGCAGGGCTCCTACTGCAGCCGCCCCATGGGAACCTGCTTGACTTCCTAAAGTCAACTCACTTGGGACAGCAGGTAGGGAAGCAGTGGGGCTGGTGAGTGGCAGGGTGAAGTTGCAGCTGGGTAAAAGCGTGGAGCCTATGCCCAGAGGGGCAGCAGGAGTGCAGAGCTTGGCTGGGCAGGGTGTGGGTGTGAGGGTGGCAGGTGTAGGGACTCCCCACACACTCCCCTCATGGCATGCAGCTCCTGCTGCCTGGCAGCAACAACAGGTAGGGAGGTCAGGGTGCTCGTGCCTGGCAGAGGAGCCCAGTAGGGCACGGCTCTGGCCAGCGCTGTATGCACAACCCCCATCTACATATACGCACACCCCTACATAACCTTATGCCCCCCTACACAGCCATACCCTCTCAACCACCCCTCATAGCCTGACATCCCACCATACACACAATAGAAAAGAGTGACACTATTTTTGAGTTATGATGCAATCCTTTCTATATACAGTACACAATCATAAGTCATGACACATTTTTTGTAATAAAATTAAAATATAGTAGGTGTTTGAGTTTTAATGTATGATTTGGTTATTTTCTGGTTCTAAGATGGCAACCCGCCCCTCCCAAAAGGATTGGGGGGAGGGAGGGGGCAGCAAGGGGAGGGACTTCTGGTGACAAAGGTCAGGGATTAGGGAGCAGGACTTCCAGTCCCAGTGTGGTGACCAGGGGGCAGGGCAACTGTCAAGGGGCTATGCGACCCCTGACAGCTTGCCAAAACTTGTTAAGCGTCCTTCCAACCGAAATAATTGCCCACCCGACCTAGACCTCAGTTGCAAGTTGAGATTTTGCCCACTGTACTCCGACTTCAATGCCAAAATTTACAAGAGCCAGACAGCAGGTAGTCAGTACCTTTATATACCTAAACTAAAAGGCTCTGAGCCTTTCAATAGAAACACTAGATATAGATTATATATCATTCTGCTCAGTGTTCTCTCAAACCGTGGAAAACAAAGTCCTTCTTTACTAATGACTTCAAAAGATACAATTTCCTATAAGAGGTAGGCGAAATCATCCCTTTCCTTTACCCCAGCTGTAAGTTAGGGCTAGAGACACAACCACATGTGTGAAAACAGGTACAATTGTGAAGCCAATTTGAGTAGCTTGCCACAACACCCGAGCTGAAAATGCACTGGCTTAAAGAGCCTTTGTCAGTTTTACTGTCCTGCACTGTGTTACTGTTGAAGAGCAAGATAAAAGATTAACAAGAAGTGCCTCTCTAAATCATGTTTCTTATTTTATTCACCACTTTATAGTATCTTTGCCTCTCAGTGCATGTACCAAAAAGTGACAACTTGTAACTGAACCAGTTTCAATGGAGAATAACTCCTAATTTCTCCAGAGATCTCTCAGGCCACGATCACATCTAACCTCCATTTCACCCAGTTAACTCCGAATAGGCCTTGCAGCACATCCTGAAGGTCACCACATGGAAGCAGTGTCTATACAAGCTCCGGAATCATTGATCCCCCACTAAGAACTACATTCCAGGCACAAATTGTGAAGAGTTTAGCTGCAGTGCTACAGTACGCTCAATGCCTGAGATGCAGGGAATTGGAGCAGGGAAGAATGGGAGGGAAAGGAGATTACCAAAATAGAACTCAAAGCTGAAATTTTCAGATAAAACCAATGCTTTGAACTGCACCCTGAAATTATGATTATTCCACTGGCTTCTAATCAACTCAATCTTTTGCTCCTGTTCTAAGAGTAAGTTATAGCAGTTACTTTCTATACTACTTGTTAATTGCTTAGTGGTATCTTAAGGATAACCCCATAAAGAATATGTTGAAATAATTCAATGTGTGGCAATAACCAGAGATCTCTGCAGCAACAACTCCATCTAATAGGAACGGGTGCAATCTCCTTGCCCTATGCAGATAAAAGCAGGTCTTGGCTATTTTAGAAGTAAAAGAGCACATCAAGAATCCTGGCAAGACATATTAACCCACAGAACTATGATTTCAGTGGAACTCACTTAGGCTCAATTACTTTGATTCAGACTCTTAAATAGCAACTTGCCACTGGCTTGCAGCCCAGCCTGCACTGCAGGCCACAAATCTCCACTTCCCTGGAGAACCAAAGATGCCTACTTACCCCTGTCCCCAGCCTCAGTCAACAATAGCAGTAGGGAGGTGTGCTCCAGAGGGAATAGGCAGCGATTCCTCCATGATGGATTAGACCAGGGGAGACAGAACGTGGCACACAAAGGCATTTTTCTTGGCATGTGCACCTTGGATCAGACAGCGGGGAAAGGGCTGGGGCTGCGCTGCCACAACAAGGATCAGGCCCCTCACAGCCCCCCAGCATCCCTTGACAGTTGCCCCACTCCTGGTTGCTATACTGGAACCAGAAGTGCTGCCCCCAGCCCCTGACCTTTGCCACTGGAAGTCCCTTTCCTTGCCCTAGAAGTACTCCTTTTGGGAGGAAGGGTGCTACAATCTTGAAACCAGAAAAAACCCCAAATTATCTACAAAAAAACAAAAACAGCTACTATAAAACGTTTATTTAAAAATATTTTTGTACTGGTTTATGTGTTTACAAAGTGTATCTAGAAGTGACTGCATAAAAGCTCAAAATACAGTCCTACTGTATGTTGTGTGGGCAGTAAAGGGGTGTATGTGGCAGGGTGTGGTTGGGGAGTAAGTGTGTGTGTGTGGGGGGGGGGGGGGGGCTGTGGGGTTATAGCAGGTGGGAGAGACAAGCTGGGCTGCCGGCTTCATTGTGTACGGCTGTACCAGACTGCATGCAAGCCTCACAGGATGCAAACAGGCAGACCCCATACCCAGGCTCTGCGCTCCTGCTGCCCCACCCTGGGTCCCTGCTGGTCCCAGGGCACCTGCATGGGCTCCATGCCCACCTGCACCTGCCATTTCCCTGCATTCCCTCCCACACTTCCCATGTTGCTCCCTGTGAACCCTGCCGCTTCTCGCGCCGCTCCCTGTAGTTCCTGCTGCTTCCCGTGGCTCCTGCCTGCACTGCTCCCAGGAGCCCCTGCTGCTCACTGCAGCCCCTACCAGTTCCTGCACAACTATCTGCATCCTCCCTGCCCTCTGCCCCCACGCCCACTGCTTCCCACTCTGGCTCCAGCCTGGCTTGGGAAGCACCATGGGGTGGTTGGACTGTTCGCAGCCATTTCCCCCTTCCCTCCATCCAATCTTATCTTCCTTTCCACTTGGATTGGGTGAAAAGTACCTCTAGGGTCACACAGAGGCTTCCAGTTGGGGGCTGAGGGCAGGGAGCTGGGGAAGGAGTGGAGCTGGGCCAGCCTTGCTGCTCAGCCACAGGCTCCCTCTGGGTCCTGCTGCCACGGCTGCCTGTCATCTTTGACAGACAAACAGGGGCAGATAAAAATTAATTTTCTAAAATTTTCAGAGGCCCTGCAGACTGGATAGAATGGGCTGGCAGAAGATCACATCAGCCTAGTATATCTACCCTACAAGTGTTTCTCTACTTACTCCACAAAACATGACCATCTTAAAAAAAAAAAAGAAAAAGAGAGAACACACCAGTAAGCTGTCAATGAACAGCTGGCTTCCACATGCTGGGAGCACTGCCAACCACTTCTGCTAGGCCCTGGCTGTTCATCTTCCTGAGAGCCATCATTTCTTCTCCTCCACCCACCATTTGTCGACTGGATTTGGAGCGTGGAGGATGTCAAAATTTTTAACTTTATCCACGATGGGAATTTTCATGAAAAGGCAAATTTCTCTACTCATGCTCTCTTTGGTTTTAAACAGGAAAGGTAGATGTGCGAGAAGGTTCTGTAGAGGTGGTTTTTTGTTTGTTTGTTTGTTTTATACAGTGTCTGAGCAATGCAACAGATTTTGATTAGGGTCATCAAACTATTTAAAAATGTGATTGCAGTTAGTTGCACGATTAAGAAATTAGTTGCAATTAATTGTGATTTTAACCACACAGCTAAAAACCTCAAAATTATGCACAGAAATTCTGTTATGCAAAATTATGCAGGTACTTTGTATGGTTGGGGGGTAGGTGTATGGGGTTTGGAGTCCAGGGAGTGGGGTTCCTGCATACCCTGGCAGGATGTGAGGTACTGTGGGTCAGGAGTGAGGGCTTAGGGGTGCTGTGGCTTGGGAGTGAAGGACAGATAGACGCATGCATACAGACATCGCCCAGCAGATAAATGGGGGGGGGGGGGGGGGAAGCCACAACAGAGGCAGGGGAAAGGGCTGGGGTGAATGCAGCCCCAGGGCCTAGGTGGCTCAGTTTGCAAGGGGGGGGGGGGGGGGGGCGGCGGGTGGGCGCGCGTGCGTGCAGCAGCACATGCCCCCCAGATCTGTGTGTGGGGTGGAGGCAGGCTGCTGCTGGAGGCTGGGGCTCTGCACCCTTTTGCCTTTGCCTCGGGGGTTGCGTGCTGGCTGTGCCGTATCCCTTTCTCTGTGGCAGGAGGCATAGCATAGCATTGCGTGGCTCCTGGGGCAAAGGCAACAGGGCACAGAGCCCCAGTCTATAGCTGCAGCCCGCCTCCAACCCGTGCACACATCTGGGGAGGCATGTGCCTCCCATACCTCACCTGGGGTACATGCAGTGGGAGTCCCCCCGCACTGCTGGACAAGCCGCCCATGGTTCTGCCCCACGACCTGCCCCGATGCCCCATTCACCCCAGTCCCAGCCCCTGCCCCACTCCCCCCCTCTCACTGTGGGGGCCTCGATCTGCACCCCCCCCCATGCCCCTTCCCCTTCACAGACTTGCCTGCTGGGTGCTGCTCCACACGCCTCTGAGCTGTGTTCCTGGCTGCCCACAGGCTGCAGCTGCATGTGTGCCTCTCCCCATTGCTGCAGCTGCCTGGCACCCACACCCAGGCTACCCTGTGGTACTCTGCACTGCCACTGCTGCCCCACAGGGTGGCCTCGAGGTGGCAGTAACAGCAATGAAGCAGAGCCCAGGCACTGGCTCCAAAACCACATGAGCAATTAACATGTTAAAAAAATTAACACGAACAATGATTAATGCATTAATCACGCATGCCAATTGTGATTAATTGACAGCTCTAATTTGGATGATCCTAAAAGTTCAGAGAATGTATTATAGAACAATGAAGACCTTCTCACATACTCAAGGATACCAAAGATTAGCTGACTGCTTGGAGCACACTGAATTGATTCACCTTTCAGAAAGTATAAAGACGGCAGTAACAGATTTTTAACCCCAAGAACTTTCAGCATAAGCACCCTAAATGGAACTGCAGCTAGACTGCTGCATAACTGGGTTGGTCTTAATATATTACAAATAACATCTAAATGTGAGAACTGAACAGTTCCAATTGAAATATTTCTCACCAAGATTGTGATTTGTTTTAAAAAACAGTCCAAACTGTTCAGGATGAATATAAAAGTTACAGCAGGATAAAAAAATGCCATATCACATTTATCAAAACTTAAGTATAGTCATTCATACTAAAGAAGAAGATTCAAAGCAGAAATCAGTGCAAGACACTTTTGCACACAGATTTCAGAGAGGGAGCAAAAGGTTTATTTGCCAATGTCTTAATTTGAGTCTGTTACAAAAGTTAAATTAAAAGATTAGCATTTTAAATCAGGCAGGCAATACTCCCTGTATCATCATAAATTCTTTGAAAAATGAAGATTTTTAAAAAAATGCAACTTGGACAAGACCTCAGAATAATATGCTACATCTGTAAGGAATGAAACAGAGATATGTGAACACCAACAACAGCATTGCAGCAGTCACATACACTAAGTGCTTGCATGACAAACACTAAAAACTGCTGAGATTACATACTAAATCACAATGTCTATACAGCTTTGTCAGGGGAATATCAGCTCTCACTAGGCTTATAACCCCTCTGATTACCGAATATAGAATTAAGGACCAAAATATAGCCTACAGTTCCAAACTGGGGGTTAGTAAGCATGCTGGGCTGATGATGTTTCACCTGGTCACATTCTTCCTCCAAAGACAGAGGATCCTAGTTTTTGGTTTACACAGAACAGCAGGGCATCCATATGGCAGCTGTGAGTTCTGTGGCTTTTACTTCTTTCTGCCCCCTCTTTCTTTGAGTGCCAAGTGAATCACAGAGCCACTTGTCATGTTGTAGTAAGCCAAAGAGTTGGAGTCCTTGATGAAGATGCCCTGCAAGAGACAACAGAAAGCCTTAATACTCCCCAAAGGCCAGATCTAGCATTCTGGATCCTGTTCTCACTCAACCTGGGCAATTATGCAGTTCACTGCAAAATGCATGAAGAATTCAAGAAGATTCATAATGTAGAGCACAAATCTCAGCATCTCAAAGCCAGCAGTGGAGAAGCATGACAAGCCAGGTTTTAATACCGTTAAAATCACTGGCACAATGTACAGCACTTCCACATTACTATACCCAGAGTGCAAATGACAATTGTAATGGAAGATATCCAAGTATGTTTACTCAAAGAAAAATTATAAGCATTTGAAAAAAAACTTTTGTCAAACTGTTTCAGGTTGAAGTTTAACAGACCTCATATTTTTGTCCAGGGATGAGTTTCTGGACACTTTAGGGCAACGTTCACTGTTTTATATATCTAGATTGTGTGCGTGTGGGAACATACTTTTGCCATTATAAGCAAACAAATGACCAAACAACAAACAAAAACTCTTTAAATAACTCTATAGCCTCAAGAAAATGCTAAAATTTGACAGCAAGACATGCTCCTTTTGCTGTTCTGGTGAAGGTTTATTTAGACTTGGGAAGGTTATAACAGCTTTAAGAACTCTACGGCATGAATGGACATTATGGGCGCATCTAGACGAGCACAGATGTTTATTTCCCCAGGGACAATTAGCAGTGGCACATCTTGTGCCGCTGGTACTTGCCTCCAGGGAACACCTGTGCCATGCATGCTCTGGTGCACAGGTTATCCTGGGTGGGGTAGGGAAGGCTGGGGCTAGCAAGCGTGCTGGCCTCAGCAGCCTCACATGGGGTCCTGGGGAGTTCCCGGGGTTGCAGCCACAGCAGGAAGCCTGGCCAGGAGCCAGAGCATAGCTCCAGGCAGTCAGGCTCCAGTTTTGGGTGCCATGCACTACCGGCACATGCGCCAACCCACTTTGTTTCAGCATGGGGGTTTTTTTTACCCCAAGATATCCCCCCTCCCTCCCATTCTGCAATGCAGCAGGGTGGGGAATGCCTGCACGTGGGGTATGTGGTGCTGCAGACGGGTCTGCAGTGCCACATACCACACGTCAATGCTTGTCTGGATGTGGCCTATGGTTTTAAGTATTGAGGTTTTTTGTGGGGGGAAAAAAAGTAAGTAATTTCAACATTTTGGTGTTCTACAGACAAATAAATGATTTATGTGACTTTTTAAAATAAGAAATAAGAAAACTCAATAATTCACCCTGCATGAAGTCATTGGAGTACAAATCATGAATGCTCTGTGCATTCCTTTGCATTGTACACTCAATGTGGCAAGGCTCTGAAGGAGTGTTTGCCTGGATGAACAAAGGAAACTAGTATACTTGGACAACAAAGGTCCCAAACTAGCCTTTTGTTAGGCTATACCAGCATAATTTCAGAGAAAGCCTGCTGGCTTCAGTAGATTTACACTTGAACTGTCTAGGTGACACTTGGCTCTGCTCTAGCCAGCAAGTGCACTTAATGAGGTACGGTCCTCCATGGAAATAACATGCAATGATATAATTAAAGACTATATTAAAATGCATACAAACAAGAGACTGAGTAAGACTACTCTCTCTCACCAAGTGTACTGTAATATTAAAAAAACAGGTGTGCAAGCAGCAGGGCATCAACTGAAGAGTTAACATAGCCACAAACTCACCTCATACTGTAGCTTCTGTTTCCCTGCAGGCATTCCTGTTGCTTCATGGATCTTAACCTTTATAACAGAGACCTGGAAATAAGCAAAAAGAGCTCAAACTCTCCAGCACATGGCATGTCAGCAGGTGGTAAACTTCTGTCCACTTCCAGCAACACGATGGAGTTAAGACTAGAATGGCACGTCACATACCTGATCTGAGAGTGGGAGGGTGAACACCAGCACTTGGCCATTCAGCTTCCATTCTGTTTTGTCCTGCATGTTGGGAACCTGAACTTTGACTGTGACTGGTCCCTAAAAAAACAGGCATACACAATGAGAAACAAACAGCAGGAAGGAATTCAATTCAACTTTAACCTCCAATTCACCCTCAACATGGACACAGTCCACGAAAGGAGACTGATATGGTTTAATACATCCTTGCCATCTCTGTGTTTGCGTATCTCCAAGTAAAAGCTGCTCAACATCCTTTACCTTTCCTTAATTATCATTAATATCTGACTACTGCTTCTCTTCACTTTAGGGAAGCAATCTCCTTTTGGTCTTTAAGTTGTTGCATACACCCGCTTCTTTCCTGCCAGATTTAAAATAACTCCTATTGATGTAGGCATGGTGACAAGAAAAAACTAAATTTATTCACATGCATTACCTCTTCATGAGTCAGTTACACATGCCAGCTACCTTCCACATGTGAGCCTGTAGATTTATAACAAAGAGCAACTGGACAACTTAGGTGCTATTCAAACTATGCAGAATCATAGAAAAATAGGGCTTTGTATCACGCAACCTAAATTTAACTCTTGTTGCCAGTTAAGATTAATACTTTTTGTCTTGCTCCCTTTGGACAGAGAGAAGAGTATCATCCTCTTCTTTATAACAACCCTCCATGTACCTGAAGACTTATAAAATACCCCCAATAGTCTTCTCTTCATCAGACTAAATAGCTCTAGCTCTTCCAACCTTCTCTTGTAAGTCACATTTCATAGACCTCTAATAATTTTTGTTACTCTTCAATAGACTCTTTCCGCTTCATCCATAATGTTTTGAAGTGCGGTGCCCCAAACCTGGCAAACTCCAGGTGAGGCCTAACCAGTGATGAAATCGAAGGATCACTTCCCCTTGGGGGCTGGGATGGCACGGGTGCCAAAGCACAGGTCGCAAGTTTGAGGTCATAGCAGAAACGCTCATGGGGCAGCTTTGTCAGATTCCAGTGAATCTGTGAATTCTGCTAAATACCTTGTTGGAAGGGAGGGCAGGAAGGATTACTTCCCTTGACTGTCAAGTGATGCTCCTATTTAAAACAACCAGGTAGGCCACTTGCTTTCTTTCCTTTCTTTTTTTTTTTGCATAACTAACACAGTCATATTTAGCTTGAGGTTCACTATAACACATGGACAACTTTCCACAGTACTGCAGTCTAGCCAGACATTTCCCTATTCATATCTATGCATTTAATTGTTCCATCCTAAATGCAGCAATTTATACTTG
Source organism: Alligator mississippiensis (assembly GCF_030867095.1). NCBI lineage: Eukaryota > Metazoa > Chordata > Crocodylia > Alligatoridae > Alligator > Alligator mississippiensis. Next base: position 27,721,624 of record NC_081833.1, read on the forward strand.
TCCTTATTGAATTTCACCTGATTTACTTCAAACCATTTCTATAAGGTTATTTTGAATCCTACTCTTAATCGCCAATGAGTCTGTTACCTATTCAGCATGGTGCCATTCGCAAACATACTAAAATATGAACTCGATTTCACCTTCCAGTCATTAAACTGTTAAATAGTATCAGATCCAGAACAGACCTGGGGGAACCCCACTTGATACTTCCTCCCAGTTTGAAGTTAACCCTTTGATTCCTACTCATAGAACACCCACCTTAAACAGTTTCATTTAGAATTATTTTCTTTGCTTACTTATGAAAACATCATGAGAGATGGTATCAAAAGCCTTGCCAAAGTCAAGGCAGACTGCATCCACTGCTGCCCCTCATCCACTAAGCCTGTGACCTTGTCATACCTTGTTCCTACGCAGAAACTCCTCCTCTGGCATCAGGCTGTCTTCAGTTTTCAGTTTCTTTGACACAGGTTCATCATCCATAGGTGGTGGTGGGTGAGGAGGCATTGGTGCTGGCGAAGGTACTGGAGCCACGGGAGGGGCTGGGACAAATGCTGAAAAAGGATGGAATTATCTTCAAAGCAGTTTTAATACACATATACACCCACCCACTCAATATGCAGTGACTGTTCCCTGAGCATACATTATTTCAATTTCTGTGCCAGTGACCAGCAGTGGTCATTAAAAGACAAAAAGGGACTTCTAGTCATAACAGATGTACAGTGCTACTAAAGATCTTCACATGAATACATGTATGGAAGAGGTCCAGGGGGAACTAATAAACAGCACGAGATATTTCTGTGGCTCACAGGGGAATTTAAGTGCTCTCAGTCTGGTGTACACTGTCAAAAATAGGACAAATCTCAGTGTACAAGCAGCACAAAGTTGATTTTACTAATGTGCCTTCCAAACCGAAGTATTAAATTTCTGGTAAGCCAAAACAGAAAAACCATCATTATTCACTTGCCAATAACTCATCTTATAGTACTGAACATCAAACTGACAATAAAATAGGAAGTGCCATCCAGGACATTTGGGTTTATCCTACTTTTTTTGCAAGAAAAATAGGATTTTTAAGTTTCACCTAGACCGGTCACCAGCAGACAGCAGCTGGGACATTCAAATAAGCATCTTCCCAGAAAGGTGGCAAGGCTAACAATCTCACACACATTTAACATGACAGCAAAGTTGAATGTTGAACCCCAAAGCCATGTTAAACAAAAAAGTCAGTCTATGTAATTAATGTACATTATTAGAAGTCACTAACCTGTTGGTACTATCATAGGAGGTGGGCGAGGGGACATGAGGGGAGGAGCAGATGGTGGCATTGGGACAACATTGATGCGTGGAGTATGTATTATCGGTGGCATGGGGGTAGCTATGACAGAGCCTGGAGGTAAACGGACCACAGAAGTCATGGGGGGACGAGGCATGACAGGAACTGCAGAAACAACTGTGGCACGGACAGGTGGCATCTAGAAAGAAGAGAGATTTTTATTACAACAGGCAATTCTGCGTACTCAGAAATTCAATCTTTCATGCTCCTGACAACTGTAAATTCCCATACATTTAGAATCTCTTTGGAGGAACAAAAGCCTGGAGACTGAGGTATGTGCACTTCCAGTTGCCATTCCTGTTCCATCACCCAAAGCTCATTAGGAAGTTGGTTTTAAGTATCAGTAAACACATCCGTAGTAACTTGTGCACTTCCCACTCCAGGGGCAACTCAAGGGTCACAGTGCAACACAGACAGACACAGAAAATCTCTCAACAGAACCATGCAGCAGAATGCTGCCAACCTGGTAACATTAAGACAAATTCAGTGGGGAAAACAGAATGAGATGTCCAAGAAATGTTCACACCCAATGCAGATGACTAATTTTACTTCAAAGTATGGGTTTTGCCCTTTAATCTAGATTGCCTTCCTTTCCACCAGAAAGCTTTTTCTTGGCTTGATACGTCAGTGTCACATTTTCTTCCTTTCTGATTTGTCACTGTTAATTTCTTCTCTACTCAGCTTGAGGTCATCCCTTTCCAAAACCTCTATAGCTGGATAATACTAAATTTATGTTAAATTTCTAATATCCTCTAATTTGTTTCTATGGTTAATTTTATGGTTTAAAACCAATTTGGCAGATCAAACACACAACTTGTTCAACATCTGTTTCCACCCAGCACCCTACAATGACTGTCAGCTGTAACAAAGCCTAGTTCCATGCCTATGTCCTTAGACCAACACAGCTACAACCTAAAACCCTAGTTCCATTTAAGTTCCAGCAACCAAAACGCTGGCTTGCATCCATAGATGCTTCTCAAGCAAATCCCGGGACGTCATTCTCCCCCTGTACTCCGCCTTAGTGAGGCCGCAGCTGGAGTACTGCATCCAGTTTTGGGCTCCACAATTCAAAAAGGATGTGGAGAAGCTTGAGAGAGTCCAGAGAAGAGCCACGCGCATGATCAGGGGTCAGGGAAGCAGACCCTACGATGACAGGCTGAGAGCCCTGGAGCTCTTTAGCCTGGAAAAGCGCAGGCTCAGGGGTGATCTGATGGCCACCTACAAGTTTATCAGGGGTGACCACCAGTATCTAGGGGAACGTTTGTTCACCAGAGCGCCCCAAGGGATGACAAGGACGAATGGTCACAAACTACTACAAGATCGTTTCAGGCTGGACATAAGGAAGAATTTCTTTACTGTCCGAGCCCCCAAGGTCTGGAACAGCCTGCCACCGGAGGTTGTTCAAGCGCCTTCATTGAACACCTTCAAGATGAAACTGGATGCTTATCTTGCTGGGATCCTATGACCCCAGCTGACGTCCTGCCCTTTGGGCGGGGGGCTGGACTCGATGATCTTCCAAGGTCCCTTCCAGCCCTAATGTCTATGAAATCTATGAAGTATCACAACCGTGTGCATCTCTAGAAATAAGACTGCTTACTGAGGGAGGGCGAGGCACAGAAGTGATTGGTTGAGCATTAACTGGGGGATTTGAAGCAGATGAGAGAGGTGGAGGCTGGGGCATTTCATTGGGTTTGCTGGGTCCGATCTTCTCCTTGCTGTCGTCTTCTGGCACCAACCCCTTGGCCTTATGGATAGCTTCAATCTGCTCTTGCAGGGTGATATTGGCCTGAGCAGCCTGCTGTGTACGGGCCATGCTGCCAGAGTGGCCATCCCAAGTCACCTGGGTTGGGTTAGAAAGAAAACAGAATATATATCAAACTGCTAGATAAATCAGGATTTCAGTTTTACAGCAGGAACAAACAAGACTATGGAGACTCCCCACTGCTGAAAATTCAGAACAGCAGGAAAATTTAAAGCAGGCTTTTCACTTTACCTTTTCCTCTGGCTTCTGGATCTCCTCTTCTCCAATCTTTTTACCAATAGCAGTTTCTTCCACACCAAAGATATCGGTACGGCGCTCTGCCAGCTGTTTCAAGCTACTTTCAATATCCAAGCCTTCAGAAAGGCAGAAACAGAGAAAGGAAGGAGTTAAAAGGCATATTTTCTCGTATGATGAACCAAGACAACAACCAAGCCTTGTTAATTCCTTTCAATCCATTTTGTGCTGAAGAGTCCAACTAAACTGCTACCAAAAGCCTGAATTTAAAGTTGGTGGTGGCTGGGCAACAGCTCGTTATAATATTAAACTTTACAAAAATGTTAACTTCATTGGATGACTGTCTATTCCAGAATAATCACAATACATACGCTAACTAGCACAGTATAAAGAATGGCATTTAAAAATATTTTAAAATTATGTCCCTACTTACAAGGGCTAGTTAATTAATGACAAGTCAGGAACTGGGTTTTAAATGAAAAAAATGGAGATCTGCAAGAGGCCCCAAGCCTACCTGGGGCATAAACTTCATCGTCACTCTGCTTTTCACGAATAGACCGATCCCTCTGCTCCAACCAGCGAGGATCCAGAAGCCCAATTCGCATGTGTTCCTGCATTTTACTAGCAGGAATTTTCTCTCCGGTGATGGGGGAGACAAGATACTCATCTGGGGCTGGTGCAGGTGGTAAAGGCTTGGAAGCTGGAAGAAGAAAGCCACAGTGTTAAGTATATCACTCCTTTACACATTTTAGTAACAATTGTTTGTTTGACTGTTCTGCGACTAAGGAAGCCATTCACTGTCACTGCTCTGGTTTACCTTTTGGATCGTAGTCCTTCCGCACAATGACTTGATCAGGAGTGGGGGGAAGAGGTGGTGGCATTGGAGTTTCTGGGGGAGGTGGAACTTTTTGACTCTCATCTTCATCATCTGAGCCCTTTAGTTAGAAGAGACGCATAAAATTATCAGCTTCAGTGATCAAATATCCTTGAACACAGAATACAGAGCAATAGCACTGGTTTGTTTTTTAGAATTTCCTGTGCACCAAACGAATTGAGATCATGCTACCAGTAATGCTTCTGACCCTAGACAACTTGTTTGGGACAGCTTTGTGGAATATGGACATTACAGAAATTGAGAGGTTTTTCTCTTTACATACCTCCTTTCCTTATTTTTCATTTGTTGATATAGTTACGTCACCTAAGGCCACTGGAAGTATCTTACAAAGCTGGGTGTGTAATGGGACCCAATGTCATACAAACAAATGGAAACCTCATCGCTAATAAATTACAACCTGCAACTAAACAGTGATCCCTATGTATCTTCAGGAATTTTAGTGATAATTCAAAGGTGAAGGGAGCCTTGGCGTTGCTGTAAGTTAGGAAGGGGAGCAGGGAGTTTGATTATTGCCCAAAGGAATCTAGCACTCCACACCTAGCTAAATTATGGTAGCTCTGATCTCCAACTCTGGCATCAGAGGACTACATTTAACCACTGTCCTTGCTCCTTGTTAGCAGACTGGTAACATTTAATATTTGAAGGGTTTCTGACAGTGTTCCCTATAAGCTGTGTGGTGTGTGCGGCTGCGCAGGCATGGTCATGCGGCATTGCCAGGCGTGCCTGCGCAGCTACGCACGCCACACAGCTCAGAGGGAACACTGGTTTCTGGAACTGTCAAAATTACCTGCTTTGTTGGCCAGAGTCCAAGAGAAACCTGCCTGCTTTGTCAGGTGAAGCCCAAGAGAAACCTGGAATCCATTTACCCTATACCAGGGATAGGATAAGTGGTCCAGGCCATTCTATCCCACCTGTGGGGGCTCTAAAAGTTTAGAAAATACTTATCTGCTCCTGGCTGCCTGTTAAACACAACAGGAGACAGGGGCAAACACAACAGGAGACAGGGACAGCAGAACCTAGGGAAGCTGGCAGCAGGATGCAGCAGCCCAGCCCTGCCCCACCCCCAGCCATTTCCCTGCCTTCCTGCCCCAGCACCACCTGGCTCCTGGTTGCATTGCTGGACCAGGAACTAGGGGCCCGTGCCCATACCCCGGTGCGTGTCTGCATGCGGGGAGGGACTGCGCGTGTCTGCATGCAAGGAGGGAGGGGTCTGTGTGCACACATGTGCATACACATGTAGGGAAGGACTGTGTGTGCATGCATGCATAGGGAGCGACTGTGGGTGTGTAGAGGGATAGTGTGTGTGTGTGTGCGCGTGCGCAGGGAGGGACGGGGGGGTGTAGGGCAAGTCTGACACGCACCTCATCATACACATGCACCCCACCTACCCTTGCACTGCCATACAGACACCCACACATCACACACCCCAGCCACCCTACGCCCCCCACAAACCCCATACCCACCTGCACACCACATGCTCCCTCCCCCTATACCCACACACATCCACCTCCAGACACACCCACACCCTCCCCCCTCCAAACCTATACCCCCCCCAGAGTAAGACTTCATTTTAAGCCATTATATACAATCAAACCTCTGTGTATGTACACTACACAAACACATGTAAACCAGAACAAAAATATTTTGATATCAAATTAATGAATAGTTTAGACATTCACATTTTAGAATATAATCTGGTATTTTTCTGGGTCCAAGATGGCAAACACCTTGGTAAAAGGAACATTTCTGGGGGCAAGGGGAGGGACTTTCGGTGGCAGAGGTCAGGGGTCGGTGGGGCGGGACTTCCAATCACAATATGAGGACCAGGGGGCAGGACACTTGTTAAGGGGCTACCCCGTGTAGCCCTCAACAGCTCGCCAAAACTTGGTAAGTGGCCCTCCGCCCAAAATAATTGCCTGCCTCTGCCCTACACTTTTTATTGTATGCACACCCATATGTAGTCCCACCAAGTCCTGGGACCTTTCACTGAATCTCATCCTTGCCAAGTTCTCCATCTACGAAACCAAGAAGAAGGTGCTGGTGGAGGGGAACTCAGGTGACTGTGGGGCTGTTTTTCTTTCATTTAACTGTGCACTTATCTGGGCAGTTTCACTGGGCAGCAATCACAGCATTCTTAGATGCTAAGTTTGAGGGGCAGGGAACACTATCCTGTGTTCCCTGCTCAATGTCCCCCCTGGGAATCCTAGTTTTTAACCTGCACTCCCATTCTTGTTTTTTCATATTTTGTGCCAAGGATTAAACAGTTAGGGAATTAGTGTCTTACCAACCAACACTGAAGGGGCTTGTAGTGTTTCTGGTAGGCCTATAACAGTGATTGACAACCAGGATGTTGCAGCACCCTAGGATAACTGAAGATTCTTTTAGAGGTGGTGAGGGATGCCACAGAATTTTAGCACTGTTTGGTGTGCAAATGTGATCCACAGGATAAACTCAACAAGTTCACATAAGAATCCTTAGTTTAAAAAACAAACAAACAAACAAACAAACAAAAAAAAACACCTGACCTGTTGTGATGTGAGTTCTATGCAACAGAAAAATTGCTGCATTGTTTTTTCATAGTAAAAAAAAAGAAAAGAGTGAAAACTTAGAGCTGGCATTTTCTGAGACATGCCTTGAGCCAAAAAAAAAAAAAAAAAAAAAAAGATTGAGAAACACACTCACCATACCTGCATAACAAACAGACCTGAAACCTGTTATCATTCAAATGATAGCATTCATTCCTGAAATTCTCACAGAAATTGTATTTCTATGGAAAAGTCCTCACTTTTTTAGTATAAGAGGGTAGTGAAGAAAACAGATAAGATCAAGATTTAATTCTGACCTGTGGAAAACAGCTCATTTAATATCTAGGCCAGCAGCTCTCAACCCAAATGAGGGTTGTGGGGGCAATACTGGTGATGCTGCACAGAAAAGATGAGCTGCGCTGCATGCCAGGAGCTCCCCTGCCTCTGCGCCACCACACTCCGCTCCCAGCAGCGGGACGCAGAAAGAAAAAAAAAAAAAGGTGGACCACTGATTTAGGCACTGAGGGTATGAATGATGCATGCCCCTGGAGGCTGGAGGGCACAGCAACTGCCCACAGGCAGCGGCAGTGGTGTTGACAGTGGGGGCATGGTGATAGTGAGCGGGGACTGCCTACAAGCAGCCGTGGTGGCAGGGGTGGCAAGCAGGAACCACTCACAGCCATGTCAGCAGCAAAGGGGGAGCAGCAACCACTCACAGAAGCAGACGGCAGCCAATCTTGGGGGGGCACATGCCCCCTTACGTGTTGCCTATGACTGAGGGATTCTATTTGTTGAGAGCTTAAAGTGCCCATGAACCACAATCAAATGCTATAAAATTAAAGTAACTGTGATCATTCACACTAGATAGGTACCTCATCCATATCCTGCACTTGTGTATCTTGGTCTAGTTGGGCTGGAGTCTCATCTGTCTTTTCCTGCTTTTCATCTTCTTCATCTGACTCCACCTCCATCTCTACTTCTTCACTTTCACCAAATTTTTCATAGCGTTCCTGGATCAGGATGCGGGCACCAAGTTCTTCTGGAGTAGTGGGAGGGGGGAAGTTCCCTGCAAGATGGTTAAAAACACATACACAACATATCACCACTGAGGGGGACTCTTTATCACTTATTAATTGCTCAATATGCAGATACAGATGCTAACCTGTTCCCTAAAGAAACTATTTATATTTAAAAAGGAAAAAACAGAACAGGACTGATAAAAATGATGAACAAAAAGATATGATAGCAGGTTTAAAGTGAACATATCAGCAACAATCACTACATGACATTAATGAAGCCCCTGAGTTCAGGGATATTTGTTTTCACTGGAACAACTGACAACAATATAAGCCTCTAAATAAAAACAAAATGACTTTTCTTGTGAGAGCATTGGTGAGATCATTAACTATGAAAGAAAAAGGACCCCAACTTTTACCTCTAAAAAGCCTTTTGACTCATCTTAAGATATATACTTGCTTCTACTCTGCACAGATAAGGAAAAAATTCACTTAAGCTTTTTACTGTAATACTCAAAAGGTAAGTGTAATCCCCACTGAACAGATAGAGAGCCAGATTCCTGAAGGAATTGTTACTTATCTTTCATACCTTGTTCATTGGGCTGGAAGTCTACTGTTTCCACCACTACGAAGTCATGCCAATCAATCTGGGCATAGGCTACACGCTCCTTTTCCTTCTCCTCCTCCTCCTTCTTCCTCTCTCGCTCCTGGAACTTGGCCCACTCTACTCTGTAATACACCTGCACAAGTGGGCATAGGGAACCAAGTCATGGAAGTGGGAAGTATGTCACAACATAAAGACAGAACACACTAGGAACCACCAAACCAAGGACACTTCCATATGCTCCTCTCCATCCCCACCAGTATCTAAGAAAGTAGTGTCCACTGCTTGTTATAATCTTGGTTAATAATATCAGCTGTATGAGAACGCCAAAACTTGTGCTATTTGTATTCTCCCCTACTTATTACTAGGGGTCCGGGTTTTCTGTTTGCCTTTCTGTTTAAAGGAGAAAAACCTGGGAAACCACAGGTTTCTTGTTGCAGGCTGGCAAAGTTCCAGCTTGCAAGGAGCTGCTTGGGCCCAGGGGGGAAGCAGGATGCAGGGGGAGCCACATGCATGTGTGTGGCATGCACGTGGCAGCCAGGCAGCAGCAGACAGCAGGTCCCACAGCTCCTTTTGGGTAAGTCAATTGGGGGGGGGGGGGAAGAGAAGTGGACCACAGACGCATCAGGGGGTAAAGGGGAGCAGGAGATACATGGGGGAGCAGAGATGGGGGGCAGGGCACATTCCCCCAAGATTTCTGTGCCCATCACGGGGCTGCAGCTGAACTGGACCAGCTCCAGGCAGGAGCCACCTCGGCAACCCACCGGGCAGGACCCAGCGTGGAAGGGAGCACCACACTGCCATGGCTGCCAAGATGAGGTGCCCCCTGCCTGCCGTGCAGTAGCAGGAGGCACAACTCTGTACTGCTGTGCCTCACCTTGGCAGCACAGTGTCTTACAGCCAGATCTTGTACACTGCTGTGGGCATAGAAATCTGGGGGAGGCATGTACCCCCCCACCCTCCCCACACATCACCTATGACCCCCCCCTTGCCACGTCACCTGTGCTGACCCCCCCCCGGTGCCCACATCCCCCTTCTCCACACACCCACCCTCGTTCTCGTACACTAAGGGGCAACAGTAGGGTTGAGGGGGGCGTGGGTTGGGAATGAGGTGCAACAGCATAGGAAGAGGCAGGGTACCAGCATATCAGGGCTGCTTAGTGCCACAAAGCATTGGGGGGAGGGGGCCACAGCCAGACCTGCATCCTGGTGAGTAAAGGGGACAGGGGTAGTTCTAATTTTCCATGTTTAAAAAAACCCCAAAATCAAATGCCAAAATATATAGGTACTTAGAATTAATGACTGAGGCAGTGTTAGGCTTCCAAATTGCTTGAAAATTGTAAATATATCAATATTGTGTTCAACTATATATAGTAGCATTTCATTTTAATTTGTGGAAAAACACGGATTTGGAGAATTTTCAGGGTTTTCTCTATCCCCCCCCAATTGAGAATTTGTGTTTTTTAAAAAAGAGAAAACCAGGATCCCTGCTTATTACTATGTAGTTTTATAGAATCAGCCACTCTAAGATTTTAATTCTAAACCACAATTATGCATACAAGCTTTCCTCCCCCACTGGCTATCAGAATCAGGTCTACTTCAGTTCACATCACCTGTATGCATGCATGTCTGCTATGCAGCTAGGTTGCTACTTTATTGTAGTAAAGTGAGTAAAACACAAAGTACCAATACCACACAGTTACTTGACATGACTCCATATGACCTTCTAATTTTCCTCACTTTATTTTGCTGCAACTTACTAGAATCATCAGTTATTACAATTATGAGAGCTCTGCTGAGTACAATTCTAGTAAGTGATGCTGACACACTCAAGCAGCCACATAGGCATAAAAAAAGTTAACTGAAGCATCAAAATAGTGGGTCTGATCCTGCAGCAATTAGACAAAACTTGCAGTGATGTCAAAGACTGTTTGCTATTGCATAGGTTCAGCTATATATGTAAAGGCAATATGAATATTATTGAGAATTCTAAGGGTCATGCCTCAAATACTGGCAAAAATTCACAAGTTCCAGAGAACTTTTATCATTAAACAAAGTCACCTGCCAACTACTAAAGTAGTTGCTCTAGGGAAAAAAAGCAGCATTTAAGAAGAGGAGGTACTATCTATTAAGACTAGTGGTGCACCGATACAGATTTTTCCACCCGATACCAATAGCCAATTTTTAAGGAGGCATATTGGCCAACACCGATCCGATTTCTGATACCCAGCCCAGCAGTGTGGAGAGCTACCTCCAGCTGGTAAATCTGGTATGGTGGAAGGGAAAGGGGAGGGAAAGTGCTGAGGGGGGCAGATCAAGGCTGCCACAGTGAGAGAGGGTGTGGGGCAAGCACTGCCCAGCCAGGGCGGGCCAGATATGGTACGGAGCCACCATCCATGGGGGGGGGGGGGGGGGGGAGGGGCGCACACTTGACTGGGAGCCACTGATCCAGTAGCTCCTGCTACTCGTCCAGGAGCAGGGGCACGTGCCCCCAGATCTGTGTGGGGCATGGCAGGCTGGGGCCAGGCCTGTGCCAAGCTCTTCCCGATGGGGTGGGGCTGCGCTTGGGGGGGGGGGGGGGGGGGCGTGCGTGCCTGCAGCCACAAATTCACCATAGACCTTTTCCAGTGCAGCCCTGCCCCGCCAGGAAGAGCTTGGTGCAGCTCCAGCCCGCCCCGCGCAGATCTGGGGGTACATGCCCTCAGCCCCAGCGGAAGCCGCCGGGTAAGCCACTGGACCAGCGGCTGGCAGAGCAGCACACAGCTGCTTCCCTCACCTCTGGACGTGCTGCAGCTCCGTGCCGTGCCCACCCCACCCCGGCTGGGCTTGCTCCAGCCCCACACCCTCTCTCATCACAGGGGCCTTGATTCCCCCCACCAGCTCCTTCCCTCCCCCCTCCCCTTTCACTACACCAGACTTACCAGCTGGAGGCAGCTCTCCATGCTGCTGGGCTGTGCTCCTCACCACCTGTACTGCACTGCAACTGTGCGCATGCATGGGCCATTTATCGGCCTGATACGGCCAATTTCTGATATATTATGTTTCTTTATATCAGTGCCCAATGCATCAGTGCACCTCTAATTAAGACTCTAGAAGTAAATATGCCAAGGAAGTAATATTGAGATGTCAAGACTGTAAGCTCTTTGGGAAGGAAAAATGTACAACTCTGAAATTATGCAGTGTACTGTATAAGTGAATGCACAGGCCAGTTTATTTTCCCCATGTTTGAAAGCCTATTTAAAATTTCCAGTGGCTCTGTGCCACTGATATGTCAACACTGCCTGTGCTGAACTCTGCTGCCAGTTAGACTTGTTGTAATAAACCAAGCAAGTTTCAACACCATGCATTTCTGTAAGTGCACTACAGGCATATCTTTAGTTCTTCTACTCGAAGTCGCTGTTAATTATTTCTGGTTTTGAGCTCATCACCTCTAAATAACTCGGGCTAGAACTTAAACATTGAAGTAGTTGTAGAAATTATCAACAAGTTACCTGATCCAGGACTTCTTTGGGATTTTCAGCTTCCTTCTTAAGTTTGATAAGTAAGCCTTTAGGTGGAATCAAGATCTGAAACACATTTTTCAGGAGATCACCAGTGACTGTCATACATAATAGTTTATAATTAAGTGCATTGTCCTCAGCACAAGTTATCCTGTTACTACAGTAACAAAAATAATTCTTATTGCTGGATTCTCTTAAGCTAAATTCCATTTCTCTTCTTACTTCCCTGATTTTAACTATTACCAATTCTTGGGCATAAGATGTTGGCTCACTCCCATTTCATCCTCTTCCTTACTTTTATCTTTATCACAGTAGTGCTTGATGTTCCCAACTCAGGGTTATACTAGACACAGTACAAATTTTTCCAAAAGAGCCCAAAAACATATATTCATGCCCTCTACCCAAAGAAAGGTATTTAAATAAGTGGTCATCCGTTTTGTGTCTTTTTAGTCTGGCTATTATTTCCTACAGCTCAGTCCTTGAAATCACTTTTGCAGCCAAATCATTCAGTGTGGCACATGATATGCTATCCCAACAAGGGAGAAGTCCGCAACATACCTTGGTGTACTGTTCAACCAGTTTAGTGAAATAGTTAAAAAGACTATGCTGTGGTCGCAGGAAGTCAAACTGATAGTTCCTCTGTTCTTTCTGCATCAGCTGAGTTAAGAACTGTCGGCCATTTCGAGCTACAAACTGTGCAGTCAACTTCACCACATCCAAGTCAAAGGCAGAGATGGAGGGAGGATCAGCAATGAACTCAAATTCTGGAGGTGGCTCCTTTGGAACAACTGTCTCCTGGATCACCTGAGCTTGCACCTATGGAAGGGAAAAATGACAGCTCAATAACCAATCTGAAAAAAAACACCTATTACTTTGTCCTTCTTAGTAATGCTTGGGAAAGCTGATTCTGCCATGGTTTTTATTAATGGAAAGGGAAAAGGTTTTAAAAAATACCCATAACTGCAAAGGAAGGCAAAGGTAACACTGCAAAATATAGCTTACTGTAGGACAGGGCTACTGAAGCAGATAAAAAGTTACTCAGGCAATTAAGAAAGTTGGGAACAGAGGTGAGAATTAGCTATGCTCTCCTAATATGGACATTACTACAGAAAATTTAATCACTTGCCTTCTTTTGTTGGTAAGTTCAGCTCATGGCCACTTTCCATCTAATTCATGCTTGACCTAGATCAAGATTATTTATTTAAATTTAATCAGCAGCCTTCTGTACTCCATACTGTGAGACTAGTCAATATAACCGGAGAAGAGAGTCTTGGAATAACTCCCTTGGAACATACATGCATGCAACAAGTCCCACTACACTCCTTGCAGTGTTCTTTCAGCGTTCTTGACTGAAGACTACATCAGAACAGAGGAACTGATTCCCTATAAACCAACCTTTGAAAAACAGCAAAAATGAACAGTTTACCTTCTGAGGAAGCTGTTGCTGGGTACTTTGCTGCTGTTGCATGACCTTGGGAACAGCAGCCGAGGGCTCCTGTGCCTTCCCCTCCTTGAACTCACTAACTTTGTGCCGGTAGTATGCATGGTAGGGATCATTAGGATTCAAGAAATTAAACTTTGGGTTGTTTATTTCATTCTGGCGAATTCGAGCTTCAAACTCTGGACCATTTCTAGAAGTGGGGCAAAAAGATTAATTTAGCACAGAGGGGATTCAACTGTTAACTCATCAGTTATTAAAAGCTATGTCTATGCACCAAGTTCCCCTCAGAATAGAACATTTATTTGCATAGGAACATAGTGTGATTTCTGAAAAAATGCAAATAAATCATAATCAATACAGCGGTCAACTGCTGACCAACACATTTTTTACATGCAGGCATTTGGCCCACCTGTTTTAATTTCAGCACAATATTGACAATATATTTTATGATAGTTAAAATCTTGCATCTCTAATTGTTTGCATTACTCAAATTTGGCTCTATGTCAGAGTTATATAGTGCTTATTGGCTGAGAGGAAAGTTTATGGATTAATGATTGACCATGCAGGTATTGCTACATCATAAAGTGCACAAGCACTAAAGAGAAAAGTGTTCAGAGCACAGCATTTTGCTGAGGTTCCTTTAAAAAGAAAGCAAAAACCTCAATATCGTGACACTGCTTTTAAGAATGCTAGAACCATACTTAGTAGCTAGCTGAATTTTTACCCCCTCCCTTAAACCAGCCACCACATTTTTGTCAAACAAGTCTGAGAGAGTTCACAGATGCCTTAGTTTCCATCTGTAAAACTTATATAGGCATAAAGCTTTTTCCCCACAGAAATGACATTATGCCATACCAGCAAATGACCCATAACTTCTTCCCTTTCCCTGCCCTCCCAACCTCCAAATAGCCATAAATAGCCAGTCAGCCCACTCAATAGCACTTGTATACCATATTTAACCAAATGCAAGATAACTCTGATTTTAAGATGCCCCCCCCACCAAGTAATCAGATTCCATACAAGGAAAATTTATTGCATCATTGGAAATGATAACATCTAACATAGTAAAGGGTAATCTTAAATTTGTCTCCCCTCCACTGCTACAGTACGTAAAGTACCGGCAGGGGGCCAGGCATCCTCCTTGTCTTCTCCCCATCATCCCTCCCAACTTTCTTCCCCTGCAGCCTGCTCACATCCCCCTCACCCTATGGTATCTGAAAGCCCTGAGACCTGCCTCTCAACAGCCTCTGCCCCTCCCACCCTTACTGTTAAACACTCCTAGGGAGGGAGGGGGCAAAGGCTGCAGAGGCAGGTGAAGACAGGGGAGAGGGGAAGTGGGGGAGGGGAGCATGTGGCAGCTGTGGCTCTGACCCTGGCTCCCACCTGGGCTTGGGGCCGGAGTCAAAGCTGCATCTGCTGCCTGCCCCTCCATACTCAAATCTAAGATAAAGCCCACCCCCCCACAATGCTGAAGGGGGGGGGGACGACACAAAGCCTCCTCTTGGATTTGCAAAAAATTTTCTTCCCTGTTTATATGAAAATATTACAACCTAAACAATTATCAAGGGTGACATTTATACACCCCCCAGTGTACACAATCATGCTTAGAGGTACATAACAACTGAAGACTGCAGCCATAATTTCAAGCATCTTTAGATCACATTTTAACTTTTTAAACTTGATATTCAACAACATCCCCAAAATGTTGAATGTCTCCTACTAGATTTACTGCATACAGACTGAATCAGTGCAAGGCCACATACTCACACTCCAGCAAGAAAAAGGTGAGAACAGTAAAAATCTTTGTTATCCAGCATTTAACTAATCAGAAATTCTATTAACTGTAATTTCTGGCAGGCCAGCTGGATGCTTGGGGGGGGGGGGGGGCAGAGCTCATACACAGCGGCTGCCACCACCCCCTGTGCGGTTTCTGCGTCCCCCCACATTATCTGAAAAATCCTGCTGGGTTTATTTCAGATAACTGGAATTTTTACATAACCAGCAATCCCCTTACCCCAGGGATGCTGGATAACAGAGATTTACTATACTTTGATTCTTGACATTTTATAACTTACTATTTGGTTTTAGTTATCACTGCACTTTCATTTAATTTAAATCTCATGGGGTAAAAATACATGTCACATTTGGATTGGTTCCAGATCAAAACCTGGGAGTGGCATAGCCCTGGACGCATGTAACTTGTCCTTGGACTAATTCAACTAGCCCCTATTGTCCAAGAAAAAAATGTTATATTGGATACTTCGCAGAAACCTGAAGTGGGACAATGGGCTTGTATGTCAGTAGGACCCTAGGATAAAAGGGTTATCCCAACACTTGCTTTTACCCACCGAATCACTAGTTTCTCTTTTTTGTTAGATTCTTGGCAGGTACTCCATTTTTCTTAACTGTCAAAAGATATAATCCTAAAGTAAGCAGAACCTTGCTTTTTTTCCCCTACCATCATCCTTCTAGCAAAGATCAGCAAGTAGATTTTGCACCTGAACTGGTAATTTATTATTTTGCAAGACTGCTCCAACTATCCCCATCCACCTGATGATGACGACGAACATGAAGACTGTCTCTAGTTTGTAGGTCTATGCAGGTATCATCACTTCTAAGGGTGTAAAAATCCCAACAGTCTAATGTAGTACCATTTACCTGGCTACGAAGCTAGCAGTCTTGTCAACAATATTCCTGACCTCCGGAGGAGGGTAAATAATTCCCACAACGGGTTTGGCTGGTGCTGCTTCTTCTTTTGGCTCCTCTTCTGGCTGTAAGAAGAAAACAGGAAGGTGGTTGGGGTGGGTTTTTTTTTTTTTTTTAGTGTTACTATGCTGCCTGCTCATTTAACCAAAGAAGTTTTGTCACACTGTGCATCATGTCGATGTGAAGATGGGATGATGGGAGAAGGAAGCTTATACTTTGCTATAGAACCTGCAATTAGCATATATCAGTCACATCGCGGATCGACACCGATAAAAGGAAAATTAACATTAATCAGTAATCAGCTTTTTCTGGCCAGTGTAGCTGATGTTGCTAATAAATGCTGCGTCTATGTGTGCAGCCACAGCATGCACATGGCCAGGAATGCAGCCTGGCAAGCAGCGTCCAGCTGGTAAGTCGGTGGAGGGGCAGGGGGAGATAAAAGTGGTGGAGGGCAGGGCAGACCAAGGTCCTGACAGTGAGGGAGGGATTGGGGCAGGGGAAGGTACAAGGCAAACCCTGGGGCCGGAAATGGGAAGAAGCTAAGGGCAGCTCGTCTGGCAGGTGCAGGGAGGGGGCGTGAGGGGATGTGCAGCTCCCTGCCGCTGCATACACCCCAGGGGAGGCATGGGGAGTATGTGCCCCCCAGATGCTGGGCCAGGGCTGTGTTCAGGGTGGGCGGTGCTGGGAGGGGTGGCTATAGCCCACCCCATAGCCACAATGATTCAACAATCATCACCCCTCCCCGTAGACTATTGCTTGAATACTCCAAAACCAGCATTTCCTTTTTGGACACCACAATTGATATCCAAGATGGTAAAATTCAAATCACCATGTATAAGAAACCCACAGACCAACATACATATCTACACAGAACCAGCAATAACCCTAAACACACCAAGAAAGCTGTAATACATAGCCAAGCTCTCCGATGCCACTGAATTTGCAGTGAGGAAAATACCTGTGACCACCACCTCACAAATCTCAAAAGGTCCTTCAACCAACAAGGACACTCCTCCAGAGAGATAGATTGCATTTTTGCCAGGGGATTGGAAACTGGCTAATGTGGTCCCAATTTTCAAGAAGGGAAGGAAGGAGGACCCAAGTAACTATAGGCCTGTAAGCCTCACTTCGGTGCTCGGGCAGATCTTGGAGAGAATCATCAAGGAGCACATCTGTGGGGGGCCTGCAGGGGAGATCATGCTCAGGGGCAATCAGCACAGGTTCATCAAAGGCAGGTCCTGTTCATTTTGGCATCAATAATGATTCCAAGATCCTTTTCTGCCTCTGCTCCGACAGGAAGGGAGTTCCCCAGCCTGTAGGTGTGCTGCTGGTTCTTCCCCCCAGGTGCAGTACCTTGCACCTGTCAGTGTTGAAACCCATCCTGTTCTCATCTGCCCACCCCTGTAACCTGTCTAGGTAGGTCCGACTGTAGGCTATTCCTCCTTTCTAGCATGCCCACTTCCCCCCACATCTTAGTGTTGTCTGCGAATTTGAACAGGGTGTTTTTACCCCCTCGTTCAAGTCGCTGATGAAGAACAAAAAATGCAAAACCTGCCAACACATCTCCTACACTCCCACAATAACTACACCCCACAACAGAACCATCACCATTCCTAGATCTTATATCTGTACCTCCAGAAATGTTATACATCTCATCCAATGCACCAGATGCCCTGATGGAAAATATGTAAGAGAAACCAAACTGTGCACCAGAATGAACTGAAAATCTATCAAAGACAAGAATGCCCAACTACCTGCGGGGGCACACTTCTCACAGGAAGAATCACTCCCTCTCCCATCTCTCAGTTCTAATCCTCAAAGGGAACTTACAAAACACCTTCTGTAGATGAGCCTGTGAACTTTGCTTCATAAATCTACTGGATACAAAAAATCACGGACTCAATATAAACGCTGAATTTATGACACATTACAACCTGCCTGACATCTGATTCACCAGGTACTTGCCTGACCTTACCTCTTATATTCTTCTCTTCCCCCACTTTTTCTCCCCTCCCCTTCTTTTCTGCCTGTTGTCTCCCTGATTTCCTACTATTTCCTTCTTCATCGAGAGACTCTTTCTTGCCCTGTATTATTATCTCTGTAATGTTTCCCTTTGGCCTTTTCTTCTCTGCTTTCTTCCCCATCCCTCCCCTGCTTTATCTCCTGTTTCTGCTTTCTACCTATTTACATTTTTGCTACATCCTCGCACACTTTGAGCTTCTCTCATTCCTGTTTTCCTGATCTCCAACTATTGTCTTTTTCACTGACAGCCTCTTTCTCATCTTGTAGCCTGTATCACTGTAATGTCTCCCTTTAGCCTTTCCCCCCTGCTCTCTTCCCCCTCCCCTCTCTGCTTTACCTTCTGTCTTTCTAATTTCTACCTATTTACATTCTCACTGACATCCCGCCACACTTTTAGCTTCTCTCATTTCTTGGGGTCTCTACGCCTGAAGAAGAGTGACTGTGCCCGAAAGCTTGATAAGAACTTTGCTCCAACTACTCAGTTGGTCTAATAAAAGAGATTGCATCTCCTCAAAGAGCCTTGTCTGCCTATGTCCTTAGACCGACACAGCTACAACCAGCATCCCTAGTTAATATGTAATTATTCTTCATGACCCATCTCACACAGGCATCACGCCCTGTTTCTGTGAGCCGCTGCACTTCAGTGGCTCGGGATCTCCACGGGTAACATGCAGCTTTGAGGCAACAACCCTGTGCTCTGCACTGGAACAGACATCTAGTGACCTGATCATAGTCAGAGTTTGACAGAACCAAAACCAGAACACGAATCTTATTAAATCCCACGACTGTTTGTAAAAGCCTGGCACCAGCAAAAATGAGTTAAAAACCGTATAAATAGAGGCGGGAGAGGGCTGGAGGCAAGGACGAGGGGGTCAGGCACCAGGCTCAGCCCGGGATGTGCGAGGAGCTCTCAGCAGGGCTCAGGCCTCTCGTGAGCCAGCGGTGCACCCTCCCCTCCCCCTCTGCCCCCGCTGCATGCTGGGAGCGCCCCTCGAGCGCTGCGGACTCCCTGGGGAGGCCCAGCCCCCGCCTCGCGCCGGTACCTGTTTGCCCTCTGGGGGCGAGGGCTGCGCCGGCGGAAGAGCCTGCACGGGTCCGGCCGGCATGGTGCCTCCTCAGGGCCCCACCGGGCCTCGACTCGACCCGAAAAGCGCGGACACAACTACGCGCACCCAGGCCCGCACCACCGCGCACAAGATGGCGGCAGCCCCGAAGGATGCGCACGCAGCCCAACCAGCGCAGGAGATGCGCGCGCAGCCCCGTGGAAGAGGGTGAGGTGGGGGTGACGTTCCGGGGAGAGCAGGGGGCGGGATTTGGAGCGTTCTATTGCGGGAGCTGCTTCAGGGCCCTCCGAGCCTCCCCTCGGGAGGATGGTTCTGCCCGGGGCGGGGCCGCGCGGTTGCCGGGGTAGCGGGTGACGCGGGCGACCCCAGGCCCGATGGCGGGGCCGGCGGGCGGGCACATGTGCGTGGAGAGCCTGCGGCGGGACGTGACGGACCTGCAGGGCGCCATCGCCGACGTGTGCGGCCGGGCTGGGCCCGCACGCTGCCGCTCCTGGAAGTTCCCCGACCGGCTGTCGTGCGAGCTGGACGTGGTGGCGCTGCTGCAGCGCTACGACTACGTGGAGGGCGACGCCGAGCTCACGCGCCGCTCCCACGTGGCGCTTCTGGAGCTGGTGATCGACAGGTGGGGGAGAGAGGACGGGGGCTCCCGCCCGGCTCCGCACAGCGGCCCGAGCCCCGGCGTCCCCGCCCGGCAGCCGCGGCTTTGTGGGGGGCACTGCGTGGGGGCCTAGTTAAGCTGCAGGCTCTCAGCTCCGGGCGCCCCGAAGCAGCGGGTGCAGGCACAAACCGGGCCTGGGCAGCGTTGCTGGGGAGAGGCTGCCGCTCCTCCGAGATGTTGCCTGTGTCCCGGTAACGCGGTTGCCAAGCGCCGTCAGTCCCGGCCGGTTCCCGCGCCAGGCCCAGCCTCGGCTACAACTTGTACCCAGAGTTTCTGCTCCAAGAGCAAAGCTGTGAAAAAAAGCATCGAGGCCATCCCCCAGCTTCTTCTTTAAGAAGTGCTAAAACCTCGGGGCTTTGAAGTGGGACTCTGCAAGGAGGCGCCTTTGCTTTTCCTGAGAGACCCTGCCCAGATGTGGCCAAGTGACCAAGTTTGGAAAGATTCTGGGCCTCGGACAGGCATGACACTTGTGGTGCTTGCTGTAAACGGCCTCTTTGGGCTGTAAGGCTATAAAGCCCTAAGAAGTGTCCTCTCTGTTCTGCGCTGGTGAGGCCACGTCTGGAATACTGTGTCCAGTTTTGGCCCCCCAGTACAGCAAGGATGCGGACAAGTTGGAGAGTCCAGCAGAGAGCAATGGAAATGGTTTTGGGGGTTGGGGCACATAATTTATGAGGAGAGGCTGAGGGAACTGGGCTTATTTAGTTGCTCCGTGTTCTGTCGTCTGCCACCACTGAGAACAGTCCAGCTCCATCCTCTTTCAAACCTCCCTTCAGGTAGTTGAAGGCTACTATTAAATCCCCTCTCAGTCTTCTCTGCTGCAGAGTAAATAAACCCAGTTCCCTTAGCCTGTTTTGCAGTTTTCCAGCTGTGTAAATGGCCTCTTAGGCACTTATGCAGTTTGCAATTCTCTTTTCTGCAGTGTGGGCATGCAAGTGTGTGCGACTAAGCTGAGCATGCTCAGTAGTCTAAAAATAAGCTGGCAGATTTATGACTGTATGCCTGTACCTGAGCACTAGCTTTAGAAAAAAATCAGGAGGAAGCAGGACCTTCCCATGGTTTAGTCCTAATAGTTGACTGGATAAGGGAAATTGTCTAGCAAGTGGTAACTGTATATAAGTGCTTAAAAGGTCACTGACATGCTGGAGAGCTGCCATTCAGGTACACAAAGTAAAGCAGAATCTCATCTTTATCCTCAGGTGACAGTAAAAACCCTGAAAAGTTCAGTCTTACTGAGCCGGCTCCAGTTTAACTCAGCTTCTTGTGCTGACCAGATTGTGGATTTGCCATTTCCACAGAGCAACCGAGCATGCACCTTCCTCTCGGAGTTACCAGATTACATGCCTCATTCAGTACCCAGGATAGACCTATCCTGTAGGAGAATCAGGGTTGTGTAGCAAAGAAGATTGCTGTCTGTAGGACTCCTGCCTCATGTGCTGTGTAGTGATTAGTGATGGAGGTAGGGAAAATCGTTTATGGAAAGGATCAGGTACTTCAGTAAGCAGTGCCTAGAAGAAAAGTAACCATTTGGTCTTTAGAACAGTGTTTGGATACTGTTCAGTAGATAAGGCTTGAGACCACACACTGAATTATGAGGAAAAAACAGAAAGCTTACTCCTTAGTGAAGCACCAGTCAGCCTGTGTGCTGAATGAGGCAAGCATCCTTTAATAAAAAATAATATGTAGTTGTGTAATTGAGGATGATATCATAATGCATAGATGCAAGTGAGTTCATTTAAGGCTACATGGGCATCCTTAATTCTGGCATTGCCTGACTTTGTTACCTTAGCATTCTTTTAACATTCACATGTATTTATTGCAAATTGAGAGCACAAATTTAACATGGTTATATGAATGGTTTGCATTTCTGTGACTTACATTTGTTCAAAGTAAGTTATAAACTTTAACTAATCATCCCTACCTTTTGTGGAATAGACATTGTTATCTTTGCTCTGCAAATTGGGAAGCCAACGCACACGTTAACTGACTTACCTAAAGTCTCATAGAGTTTGATAGAACCAAAATTAGAACACAAATCTTATTAATCCCACTGCTGTTTCTAAAAGCCTGGCCCTAACAGTTTGGCCTTCCCAGAGCCTGTAATAGTTTTAATGAGAGCTCATTTATGAGTCACCCCCACACAGCTGGGAGGCCTAGGTACAGGGCCAAACCAGGGACTACCTCCATGTATCCCATCTCAAAGAAAACATTGCTTTGATCCGGTGCCTTTGGAGAGGACCTCAACCCTGATGCATGTTGCTGCCTAGAGTGATTCAGAATTGAGAAGGAGCGTTGCACAACTGTTCCCCTCTACATGGTTTCCAGTCTCAAAAGGCCCAGGAAGAATGGGCATATGTTGCCCATTGATGCTATCTCTATCACTTGCTTTGATGCTTTGCATATGCAAATCTGAACATACCTCTCTAGATTTGCAAGGTTGTAGCAACCTGCATGGAAAGGCCCTTTCTCCGTGTTCATGTTTATACAGCTCTAAGCTGGATTTCTTTTCTGTCAAAGGCTGCTGTTGCTGCTTCAGAGCTTCACTGGCTATGCAGAAAATCTTATTGATGAACAAGCCGTGCCTCCTCTTCAGGCAGTGGGACCCTGCATGTCCGTTGGGCTGACTGTGAGGAAGTACTGGAACAGCATGCTGAAACTGGGAGCCTTCTATCAAGAGTCTGTGGGTGAGGTAGGGTCAACCCTTACATAGGATATTGCTATATTTAGCCAAACCACTGCTCTCTCAAATCTGATATGCTGTCTCTGACAATAGTCAAGCCCTGCTGTTACACAGATGGCTGAAAAAATGTCTGACCAGTAGACCAGCTTGAATAGGGTGGCATTCATGACTGAACCTTCATTGATCAATTAACACTGAAGCACAAGATGAGCTTTACCCTCATCCAATCTTCAGAATTAGCTAAAATGGTATTAATGTATGAAAATTAGCCTGTCCTTTTTTTTTTAAACCAAATACTATATTTAACTTTTGGCTCCCTGCATCAGGGAATTCTACAGGCTATCTACACAATGCATAATAAGTACGACATTTTGTTTGTTTAAAATTTACCTTCCATTACTTTCTTCAGGTGACCCTTTTCCCATGTTATGAGGCAATGTTAACAGGAGGCCCTAATTGCTGTCCCTTTTGTAACCTAACATTCTACCTCAGTCACGCGCCCTGGAAGGCTTCTTTTTTTTCAGGAGAAATAGTCCTAGTATTTCCCAGCTCACTTCAGATGGGACTCCTCACCAGGTCTCTTAGTAACTCTGTAGTTCCTCTTTGGGTTCTTTCAATCCCTGTGATGCTTTACTGAGGTGGGGCCACTAAGACTGATTGATACTTTCCCAATGATGATGCATCAGTGCTCAGTATGAGCATTAGGGTTGTATTTCCTGCCCTTTCGTTAATAGTAGGGGAAAGGAAACTGGTATCTTGGGGGAATCATAAGTTTGCACTTTGCTTGGTTCCATTTTTTAAAGCTGGGTATCATGTTCTTGGCTTCCCAGTCCAGTGTTGGACCTAGCATTATTTACATATGACAGCATATGTCTTCATCTTTTCTCTCTGCTAGAATAAATCTAACAGAAAAGATGTCTCTGCACTGAAATCTACACTGCAGGATTTGAAAGCTGAGAACGAACGTTTGAGAAGCTGTTCACCTGTAATTTCTGAACTGGGCACATCTTTCGATTGTACACAGGCAACTACTTCATGCCTCTCACAAAACTTCAGTGTACCAGACTATGGTATCAAAGACTTGTCACGGCCAAGATCTGCATATAGCATCACCAGGAATAACCATAGTGTCCATTCTCAGACAATTGAATCATCCTTGGTACCCTGTGATTCTTGTGCCAGTGCCCAGGCCAGCCTCCAGGAGGTCAGCAAAGCCATCGTGAGCATCTGTTGTAACCAGAATATCCCTTCATCCCTGTGCAAATTCCAAAAGATGATTGAGGAGACCATGTTTAACAAGACACTTGCTGCTACAGACATGAGGTACTGGGCATCAGAACAAATGAAGGACCTCTCCCGGATCAATAAACATCTTGGGATGCTGATGCAACTGATAAATCCTTTGAAGACACAACTGGAAGAATCTGAGAAACAGAAGGATGAGCTGAGAAAGCAGGTTGAAGACCTTGCCAAAGTTCTTCAGCAGGAGAAGGAGATCCAGGAACAGCAGAGGCAAGCAGCCAAGCAGTGCTTGGAAAAGAAGAACAAAGAGAACCATGAGATTATGGCCAAACTTGAGAAGGACAAGGAGAATGCAAAGATAGGTGTGGCACCATTCCCAGATTATCCTTCTTTACATCAGGAGGCAATTGCAGTAGAACAATCGAGGTTCCTGCTGAAATCCTACTTTTAGTGATGTTAGTGGGAGTTTTTTCTCTGATGTTGGAGGGACCAGATTTTATCCTTTATGAACAGACAATTGTCTCTCCTTTTTCTGTATATTTCATGATTGAGAGCCCAGGCATTGCAGATTGGGTCTCATCTAATGCACTTCTCTGCTTTTGAAAGGATGACTACTTCAGACTCTGCCTAGTGAGCACTGCAGAGTTTTGCTTTGCTTTGACAGGACAATGAAAGGATGGTGATCTGCTGTGGTAGTGTAAGAGTGATGTAGCTGTGATGGCTCAGAAATTATGCAAGAGGCGAGGATTTTTTACCGTGCTATCTTTTATTGGGCCAACTATATAGTTGGTTCAGTAAAAGACAGCGCCATAAGAAATCCTTGCCTCTCTCAGATCTACTGTGATATTTTCCCTGTCCGCTCCCTTTGAATTTTAGATTTACTTGATAAATGCCTTGGTATTGTTTGATTGGTTGTTTATGGCCTTCTTGTCTTGTGCAGCTAACTACTCTAGGGGATTTGGAAGACACTTAAGCAGTTGGTTCTTGTTGATTTAGGTGCTGCCTTGCTGGAGGAACAGATTTCTGCCTTGAAAGAGGAGTTGGCATCACAGCAAGCTACTGTGAAAGAGCTGGGTAAGTTTCCCAGTCCTATCAGAAAAGCTTCCTCTCCCTCCCATCCCTTGTCCCTCAGTACATAGAACATGGAGGTGGAAGAAGCCCCTTTCTAACAGCCATCTTGCACATCATCCCTTCTTTTCTTCCTCAATATTGGGCAAAAGATGTTCTGTGTTCCCAGAGCTGATCAAAACGTCCCTGCTAGAGGAGATGAGGACTAAAATGGTAGACAAGAGCCAGATGCTGAAGCTGCAAGAACAAGTGCAGCTGCTTACCAGCCAGCTGGAAAGCACAAGCCAGGAGCTCAGCGAGGTCACCATCCAGCTGGACAAGGAGAAGGCCAAAGTGAAAAGCATGCTCAGGCATGAGGAGGTACAGCCATGGCAAGACCAGGACCTGTTGCTCTCTACTGTACCTTAAGTAACCCCCATCTATTTTCCACCAGTCTATCCCATGCTGACATAATTCATGCTCCTCTGTCCATGCCTTTTACATTACATCTCCCCTTCCTTCCTTCCCTCTGCTGCTGCACCTTGGGCAGGACAGTGCTAAGTAGCATGAGAGCCCCCAATCTCTGTTTCAGTCTAGATCAGTGGAGCTCAATCTATGACCTGCAGGATGGATCCAGCCTCCAAAGTGACCATATCTGGCCTGCAGCATAGGGGATCAGCAGTAAGTGGCTCAGCTTGGCCTGGCCCAGCCTCTTCCCCTGCCTTGTGCTGTTCCATGGATCCCCTTTGCAGCCCTCCCTATTCTCTCCCTTTCTCCTCTCTTATGGCACACACTACTTACGCTCTCTTTCTCCCTCCCCACTCTTCTAGGCAGGCACATTTTACTGGAGGTAAGCTCTTTTTCCTTTTTCTCTCTGACATTGGCAACCACCTTCCACAACTCCCTGCTCCCCCTCTACTTTGCCCCCTCCCCTATTGGAGGAGAATGATGACCCGCAGTGCAGCTGGGTTACAAGCACATAGCCCACCAGTCTAAAAAGTTGAGCATCACTGGTTAGCTGCATACATGACTGGGTAGTCTCTGGGCTGAAGCCAAGATCTCCAGCCCACTGTTCCTGCCCCCTCATGGATTTTGCTTGTACCCAGTTGATTTTTTTTTTTTTAAAGAGGCAAGGACCATTGTGAATAGATAGGACCTGTACTAGGTCTGTGAAAATAGGGAAGTATTTGATTTGGATTCAGCCAATTCGGAGGACAGTGATTTGATTCAGCAATTTGGATCACTGTCCTGAATTGATTTGGCCGTATCAGCTTTGGAAGATCTGGCACCGATTCAGAGAAATTCGGTGATTCGGATCGGCCGGGGAGAGGCAGGCAAAGCTGGGTGGCTACAGGTTCTTGTGGTTCCTCCGGCTGTGCCTGCCTCTGCCCAGGTGGGGGGGAGCTGTGGGAGAAGCCCCCATGGCTGCTGTACCTGGCCCCAGCCTAGTTTTGGCACTTAAAAAAAAACAACAAAAAAACCCCCCACACTTATTGGCTGTACCAGGGGCTCTGGGGCCTCCTGGCAGAGCCTCCCCACGCTGCCCCTGCTCCCCAATCTCCCCCCTGGCCCCGCCCAGCTCCAGCAGTCCAGGAATAAAAAAACAAACAAACAAACCTGCACTCACCGGCAGCAGCAGCAACTGTGGGGGCTCTGGGGCCATGTGGCAGAGCCCCACCACACAGTGATCTTCCCCTGACCCCAGCTCTGCCCAATACCAACATCCTGGCATTTAAAAAAAAAAGCAAAAAAAGCCCCACAGTGACTGGCTCTGGCAGTAGGGATTGGGGGCTCAGGGCAGTGGGGGGCAGCAGGAATCACCCTCCCCACCTGGCAGCTGTGCGGCAGCTGCCCCATGGCACGGTGCAGTGTGGCTTGGCAGGGCACTGTGCACTGTCTGGGAGCTGAGGCCACGGGCTGAGCGGTGCCAGGCTCCAGCTGACACGTGGACCACCCCAGCTCCCAGACAGCGCGCAGTGCCCTGCCGAGCTATGGGGCAGCTGCTGCGTGGGTGCCAAGGGGGGTGGGGTGATCTCCACTGCCCTGCGCTGCATGGGAGGGGGCTCTGCCATGAGCCCTCAGAGGCCCCAGTTGCAGATGCCAGAGCCAGTTAAGTGCCTGGAGGTGGGGCTAAGCAGAGCAGCCATGGGGGCTTCTCCTGCAGCTCCTCCAACTGTGCCTGCCTCTGCCCCAGTGGGGGGAACCGCGGGGGTTCTGCCCTGCTGCTGCTTGCTCAACCGGTGTGGCGGTGGCACGATGCAGGCGTGGCTTGCTTTGGCTGGCAGCAGGGCATAGCCCCTGCTCCCAGCGCTGCAGTGTCTGCATCAGCACTGGGAGTGGGGGCTCTGCCCTGCTGCCACTTGCCAGCTGGGGCAGGGAGGCATAGGATGCAGGCGCAGCAGCACTGGGAGAGGGGGCTCTGCTCTGCTGCTACTTGCCCCCTCCTACCTGGAGTGAGCCGCACCTGCATCCCACCCCCCCGCCCCGCCCTGGCTGGGCAAGCAGTAGGGCTGTGCAAAGCTTTGGGTGCTGTTTCAATTCGGAGGAGATTCGGCCTGCTTTGGTAGCCGAATCTCCAAATCCAAATCAAATCAGGGGACCAATAAAAAAAGGTCTGAATTGATTCAAAGCTCTCTGAATCTTCGGAAAAGATTTGGAGAGCTTCGATGATTCAGGCAGTCCCCGCCAGCTGCAGCATGGAGCTAGACTTCAAGCTGGTAAGTAGAGGGTGGAGGAGGGGGGCGGGGACCATGGGGGGGACCCATGTCAGGCCCTATCCCCTGCCCGCCTGCAGCGCCCTCCCCCCCCCCCCCCCAACCATGGCTGCCTTACCCACCCCAGCTCCTGGTGTTTTAAAAAAAAGCCCCCACTCACTTGGTGCTGCTGTGGGGGGGAGATCCCCACACACCATGGGGGGCTTTATCATGAGCCCCCTGACCCTCTCCCAACCCCACCTACCACTGCCCCGCTCACCCCAGCTCCAACCCTTTAAGAAAGGAAAAAAAAACAACAAAAAATCCCAGACCCACCAACTTCTGCAGCAGCCTTGGGGTCTGGGGGGACTTGTGGAAGAGCCCCCCATGTGATGCAGGGGGCAGCAGGGATTGCCCCCTGCTGGGCAGAAACCATTGAGTCCAGAGGTTTTGGGGGGTTTTTTTCCCTTAAAGGGCTGGAGCTGGGGTGGGCGGGGACAGCGGAGTGGGGAGATCAGGGATCTCATGCAGAGCCCCCCACACAGTGGGGGAGCAGCGGAGATCGCCCCCTGCCAGGCAGCACCTGGTGAGTTGGAGCTTTTTTTCTTTAAAGTGCGGGAAGCTGGGGCAGGCGGGGCAGCCATTGCCGGGGCTGGGAGAGCGGGCGGAGGATGGGCCTGAGCGATTCGGAGATTCGGCAGCAGCTGAACCGCCAAATCAGATTCGGTACAGTGATTCAAATCACCGAATTGAATCACTGTCCCCCAAATTGCTCGAATCCAAAATGAACACTAGCCACTTTGCACAGGCCCAGCAAACAGCAGCAGGACAGAGCCCTGCTCCCAGCACTGCCGCACTCCATCCCACCCTCCTCCCTGAGTAACATGCCTCCCGCCATGGGTGGGCTGCTTGTCCTAGCCCCAATCCCTCCGTCCCCCACACTCCTTCCCTTCTCCCTCCCCCAACCCCAACAGACTTACCAGCTGGAGGCAGCTGTCTGTAGTCTATTGACAAATCTCCAAATCAGCCGAAGCTTTTCTGAATCTATTTGGATGCTTCAAATCGATTTGGAACTTTTACTTGGTCTCCCAATTTGATTTGGAGATTCAGTCCCCGAATCAGGCTGAATCTCCTCTGAATCAAATCAGCTACCGAAGCTTCATACAGCCCTAAACTGTACACCCGAGCAGTAACCCTCATGTTACCTGTCTGTTCTCTCTACTGCCTGCATGGGGCCTGCCTTCTTAAAGCAGCCTGTCTAATGTTTTGTTGCAAATTATATTTCATGGGGTTTCTTCTGTGCTCCTTCACATGCATGCCACTGCAGAGGTCTTCTCTGCTTTCTGATACTGGATGTCCTTATCCTGTCTTCTGTTACAACTTGTGGTTTAAAGATGGCTAAGAGCTAAATGCAGTGCCACCACCCTAATCTGCCTGCTTTTCTTTTTATGAAGTCACTGCAGGCCAAGCAAGGAGTCTTGCTGCAGCAGCTGGACAGCGTGGATCAGGAGTGTGAGGAGCTACGGACCACCCTAAGTGACATTGAGGAGGACAAAGCCAAGCTGGTAGAGCAGCTGAAGGAGATGCAGGACAAGAAGAAGCAGGTTCAACACAAGCTGGAAGCCCAGCAGGTAAGTGTTAGCAT
The DNA here is from genome assembly GCF_030867095.1 of Alligator mississippiensis. NCBI lineage: Eukaryota > Metazoa > Chordata > Crocodylia > Alligatoridae > Alligator > Alligator mississippiensis. Next base: position 27,750,688 of record NC_081833.1, read on the forward strand.
CTGATGAGCAACTACGCATTCCTTCAGAAGTAGGGACTTACTCTGAGAGCAGCAGGACAAAAACTAGAATTGGATTGCAGGGCTTTGGCAGGCAGGCTTCAGGAATTCAGTGCCCTTCCATATTACCATGACTGGGATGCCCAGGGGGATCTCTCCTCTAATTGAAGGGGTGAACAGGTGAGAGTGGAGAGAGTATTGCTTGAGGGACTGCAGCATGGGCAAATCCAGTGGGGGCATGCATACGGCAGTCATCTCAGGGCAGCTGTTGGCTGCAGTCTGTCCAGTCAGGTCCCAAATAGGACAGTACACAATGTCCTGAGTTAGAAATAGAATGCAAGAGTCTCAGGCACCAAATCAAACACAAGTTCCAAGCTAGGCTGGCTTGTCCGCTTGGGGACTCGGCACCCAGAAATCTCTGGCTCCAGCCAGCCCTTTCTTTTAGGACTCAGAATAAGCGATCTGCTGGTGCTTTCCTTTTATCTTCACTGTCCAAGCCTCACAGCTCTCGCAGGTGAAGTTGAATGGGACTGACTGAACCTGAAGTAGTACACCTTACATATTTCCTGGACTGCATGGGATATGTAAACTTCATCAGTAGATCTATCTATACTCATCAAGGATGGGGCCAAGCACACCCATTGCATGCTCTAAACCCAGAAATAAACCAGTGAAGCTGCTTCAGTCTTATCCATATGTGCCCACTCTCAAGTCCTTGATCTGCAGGGCTCCTGAGAGCAGCTGTTGGCCAAGAGCTTATTGCAGCCTCATTGGCTGACGTTTGGAACATGGGCATGGGTGGATAAGGCATGCTCCATCCTGTCTCTGCCAGGACCTACCACTACAGTGGAGTAGATGGGCCCGACAAGCCTACACATTGGATCATGTTGGCTCAAACCAAGTGGGATTTCTCTGTGATGAACAACTCTGGGCCAGCTCCTGGGGATCCTGGTTCATTTTACTCAGTTTTTGCTCAGGCAATCTCCCACTGACTTCAGTGAGACTTTGTCCAGGTAAGTTAAGTGTAGGGCCTTAGAGTAGCCTGGAATACACAAGACCTTCAATCTCATGGGCTGGAACTGAGTTGTCAAACTGTTTTGACTGAAATGCACCTAAAACTCAGGAGTTCATCACATTGGTGCATGATCTTCACACTGAATAAGATTGGATCCACCCCAAGTGCTGTATCAGAATCAGGCTTTGAACTCTTCCTCTCCTCAGTACTCCGCAGCTTTGTCTCCAAGGTGGTGAGGCTCCTCTTTGCCTTTCTCCTGTCCTGTGCAGGAGCTAACGGAGATCCTGGAGCAGGAAAAGCAGACTCTAGAGCAGTCCACATCTGAGCTGCACAAGAACGTCTCTGAACTGGAGGAACTGATCCAGGAGCTGAAGGAGAGGCAGAGGCTGCTGGTGTCTTTCCCAGACCTCCACATCCCGGTTGAGACACAGTTTGAGAGTAAGAGGGGGGGCAGGAGAGGACAGAGGGCAGCAGACAGTAAGACCCCTGTGTGAGGAATAGCATGCTTCAAAACAGGGAGTGCCAGATTCCAGCTGTACCTTTGGTGCCAGGAAGTGTAGGCCTCCTCCAGCTCACCCATCTGGGAGTATGCGATTCTAGCTAGCTTATAATGTTAACTTTAAAGAACTTAGACATGCATTTGAAAATGGAAAACTTTGTCACTGAAAATCAGTAAGTGGCAGCCTGGATGGGTCAGCTGCAAGACATGGGGACACAGTGCTACTTGAGGTGCCTTTACAGAATGTAGCTCTATGTATTTGACACATCCCCTTTGGCCAGCATTTGGAAAATGCCAGTGTCCATCTGTTCCTGGCAGTGTTGAGCTGCATACATCCATAAAACAGATGCATAGAGAGCTCTGGTTACACAAGGTCTCTACAAACCAGGACAGCAAGCTCCTAATACTTCAGGACATACATGGCAAGTCCATCTCAAAGGCCACTAGCCATTCCTGAGTATTATGGACTTGAGGTTCACAGGGCACTGCCCATCATGGTGCCTGTGTCCTTTAGTAAGAAAGAGCCTGGCTTGGCCTCAAAAAACAGTAGAGCTCTCCAATCTCCACCCCCTACTGACAGGTTAAAGTAGCTGAGGAGTAAGGTCAGAAATGACTTTATGCTTGTGGAGAACAGACGTAGTTGAGGCATGGCTCTGCTCTGCCATGCCTCCTTAGAATTCTAGAAAAATAGGGTTGTAGCGGTCAAGGATCCTTCAAGGAAGGATCATCTCTGTCTAAACTATCTTGGAAAATATTTGTCTAATTCATGCTTATACTTGCAGTGATAAATTCCACAGCCACTCTAGGTAAGGACCCCTTCCAGCATCTCTAGGTAGGTCTGAGAACTATTTTACCCATGAGAAGCCTGCAGGTACTCCTTGCTCTGCTAGCCTCTGGGAGCACCTATATACGAGCAGCGAGGCTGCTCTGACACACTGTAATTACAGTGCATCAGAGAAGACTCTATTTAATCAAGTCTGCTGGAGTGCAGTAATTAACACGCTCCAGCAGACTCCAGCATCTCGTGTATCAGCATCCCCATGCTTAAAAATAGTGCTGGGGGTGTTTTAACTAAATTTGTTTGACGAGGTTTAGTTAAAGTGCCCCCGCTGCCATTTTTAAGCATGGGGACACTGGCTCATGGGATGCTTTGGGCACTTTAATTGGAGCAGTTCTCAGAGCTGCTTCAATTAAAGTGTTGTGTCGTCCCCTCCCCCCCCACACACACTCTCCTAGAGCACATGTATAAACGCTCTGAGAGATGTGAAATCTTCACCCTCCTTGTGCCAGCCTAGCTCCGTCCTCCAACACCTCATTGTATTCACCTTCCCTATAGTGTACCTTTCATCTTTAACTGTGGCAGTTATCCCCTTGGGATGTTTAACGGAAAACTCAGGGAGGATAAGACAGGTCCTTCTCATTATCAGAAGTTACTTGCATTTGCTGCAGGGTTGTTAGTGGTAAAAATCAAACATCTTAGATGAAGGGGAATTTCCATGTGGAGTTGTATAGACACACTCCCAAGCCAGTCCTCACTTCATTGTGGAAGGGTAATCCTTGAACCTACCATGGTGTTTCTAAGTACAGCTGTTCATCTGCCACCCCCCATACAGACAGAGCCTGCTCTTTGTCAACCTAAAATAGTGATGGTAAAGCCACAGCCTTTGTATAGGAGAAACTGAAGCTCATCCTTCCAAAGGCAAGGGCATGGGGCCTGACCCCAGGCTATATCTTTCTCTGCAGGCACTGGGAATGTTGCAGAAGACATGGAAAAGCAACTGCAGGCAAATAACATCCGGATCAACATCCTGGAGCAAGAGAACTCTCGGCTCAGGACCGCACTTGTCAAGATGAGAGAAGCAGCCAAGCAAGGAGCCTTAAGGGTAAGTGTCTCCACAACCACAGGTAGAGAGAACACTCACTCCCCACAGTTAAAAGGTCACCTGAATAAATAGGAAGTAATACAAATAGAGTTCAGGTCAGGTCAGGGCAATGGTGGGATGGACTTGGAGGATTCACCACTCATCCTATTGCTTCCATGGCCTTTAGGATTTAGAGACCTATCCCATGATCTGTGTGGGCTTAAGGGATGGAGGTACAAGAACTGTCTTATGATCCCCATTGTTGAACTTTAGGTTTAAATCATCCTATGACAATACGAGTTGCTAGGGCTAATGAATTGGAGACCCATTCCATAGTTCTTATTGCTGTTGGCAGACTGGAGACCCATCCTTTAATCCCTGCTGAATCTGAGGTACTGAAACCCCATTGCCTTTTGACACTAAGTTCAAGTCTCCTCAAAATTCATACTTCAGGACCAACTCCATTGTTCCTGTATTCTCTGGAGCTGAAGGGTCACCTCCATACTCACTGAGGCTTACCTGAATTCTCCCTTTAGGCAGGGCTGTCCAGTAGTTCTAGGTCATAGCCCATCCACAAGAGTCTGGATTCTAAATGAAAATATAGCTGACAAATTAATCATTAAAAACATGCCAAAAAATTATGCCTTGGACAAGTCAAATGACTTCCTTACTCTGAAGCTGGCATGCTTTGAGAACTAGACTGAGACTTCCTGAATGAACAGAGCACAGAAAACTCTAAAGTCACCTCACCAGGATAGACTAAGCAAGAAGCATAAGCAGAGCTTCTCTGTGAACATAGTCCTGCTCCAGAGAGGGGTTATGCAGGATGGGCTTTGGGATCCTTCCCCAGGACCAAAGCAATTAAATTAACTCGTGTGATGGTCAATGATTGGTCTTTCAGGACTCCTGCAGAAGTCAAACAGTTAAGTGGAGGCTGCCAGCACTACAGCTCTGCTTGCCAACTCAGGCTGTCAGGTTTGGTTCTAGGCATGCCCACTTCACTGAGCCACCTTTCCTTCAGGTCAGAGTGGCTGCAGACACAATGGAATTAGGAATCACAATAGACTTATTCACTGTTCAGAAGGCAAAAACCTAAGGGCAGCCCTTGGGTTTCAATAAACAGAGAATTGTAAGCTGCCAGTAAGATATCCTTCCTCTCCCCAAAGGAGGATCATAATTAGAGTGCATGTGAACAGCAGAGGGGAAGTGGTGAAACACATATTTTGCTCCAGCTGGGAACTGGATGTGTCAGTGCAGTACAGAGCCATAGCCCAGGCCTTATTCACTCAAAACAGTGTCATAGATTTCATAGACATTAGGGCTGGAAGAGGCCTCGGAAGATCGAGTCCAGCTCCCTGCCCCAGGGGCAGGAAGTCATCTAGGGTCAAAGGATCCCAGCAAGATAGATGTCCAAATGTTCCTTAAAAGAGTCCAAAGTAGGTGCTTGCACCACCTCTGGAGGCAGTCTATTTCAGGGCTTCGGGGCTCGGACAGTAAATAAGTTTTTCCTCATGTCCAGCCTCAAATGGTTTTGGAGGAGTTTGTGACCATTTGACCATGTCACTTCTAGGCTTTTTTCCAATTATTTGGGGTTTTATTCCCTATTATTCTGGAGAGGGAGGGATCTCCAAGCTCACCTTCTAGCCAGATACGCAGGGCAGTTGTCATCAAGTATGTGTGTGTACTACATCCTGTTCCAGTTCAGTCAGAAAGGAAAAGACTTCCCTAACACTATGAAATCTTATAGCACCTTATCCAAAACCCACTAGAAGCAGTTGGAATCATCCAGGTCTTCAAGGGATAGTTCCTAAGGGGGCTCTGTCTGAGCTTTCATTGTGATTCATTGTTCATGATCACAGGGAACCAAAATCAACCCTAAAACCAGACAGCACCATGGTCCTGCTCTTTAGCCCTCCTGCCATGCCCATCCTGGACTCTTGTGAGTAGGGACTGATGTCTCCTCAAGCCAAGGCAGTATTCCTGGGGAACCGCTCTGCAACATCCCCACCTGCCTCTCTTTGTTGTTCCCTCAGTTGTTGGTTCACTAAGGGAGAACCTTGCTATTTGGGATAAGGAATATAGTGGCCAGGGCTCTATAGGGGCTTCTTCCTCTACTTTTAGCTGCCCTTCCCCTCACAATGTCTCTGGTCCATTGCTGGGCCTTTGAGACCCCAGCCTTCCCTTAGGTCAGTTGTTGATCACAGAGCCTCCGACAGTGGATCTCAGTCTGTCAGAGGCAGATCAGGAGCACCACGATCAGGAGCAGCAGGGCACACATGGCTGGGATAAGCCACATCCCCTGCCACCAAGGCCGGGCTAGGTGAGTGGGGTCGGAGCCCAGTAGGCAGGGCTCTTTACTAACAAAAAGTGATCTTCTCCGTAAAAAGGTTGGAGACCGCTGCCTTAGGCTCACTTGTCCCTAGCCAGGTTCCTCCTAGCCCAGGCCTTTCCTTTGGCATCCTTCTGCTGGGTTTCCTCTAACTCCAAGGTTTTTTCCAGGCCAACTCAATCCTAGCTGGTCTTCTCCCACCATTAGCGCTTCCTCAGGCCTGCTCAGTCTCCTGTCCCTTTGCATTCCTAGTCAAGCCACATTTAGCAGAAGCTGCGCTCCATTTCACTGCTGGAGCCCATCTGCCCTTTCTCTGCCATCTCCTTTTATCTCTCTGCCAAGGCAGGTCCTTCCAGCCAGAATTGTTCCTCATAAAAGGCTTTCGCCTTTTTTTGCGATGAGGGATAAAGTGAGTTCCATTACAATTCTCCAGCCCAGTTTGCCAGTGCCCCTCAGTGACATCCTAGTGCTGTACACTTGGCCATCTCCTTGCAAGGGACTCATTCATTTCACTTAAATTGTAAGCTCTTTGGAGTAGGAAGCTCTTTGGAATAGGGACTGTCTTCTGCAATTATACCATACCTAGTGTTAGGGGATCTAGGTCAAGGACTGGGCCTCTGGATCCCATAATCCATCTGCCATGTAACCCATCCTACATTTTAGCTAAAATCTGAGCTGGCTCCTGAGGAAGGCCAGCTTGTTGCAGTACTGCTTAAACAGCTCTGTAGATAGGGGAAATAGCACTCTATACCCACTAACACTGAAGGACTTTGGGGCCTGATGCTTTATTTTAGGTCAGTCTTTTTGCAAGACCCGCCCAAGATATGGTAACTCTGTGGGTCAATCCTAGCTCCTGGATGTGGAAGAAATTCCCAGCATTGGGCAGTGACCACAGCTATGAGCTCAGGCAGGTTCTAATCCCATGGTTCTCTCTAGCTTATTCCACAGACCCAGCTGTGGATTCATTCATCTGCCCAGACCAGCAGCAAAGATGGTGTGACAGACCACCACAAAGATTACACAGGGTGAGTAAAGCAAAGCAAGGAGCTGGGAACTTGGTTTCAAAAGAGACCTTCCATACTACAGATCTGCTGTCATATCGCTGCTTCTGCTGCTTCTACAGAAATCCTACTGGTGCACACAGACCTCCAAGCAGCCAAGCTGGCAATGACAGCCTGGTGTCCCGCCGACCTCCAAGCAGTCAAACAAGCAAGGCACGCCAGAGACCAAGCAGCCAGCAGACAAAACCATCCTCCCTAGAGACCACATGCAAGGAACTATCCTGCCTCTCTCTGCTACCTGAGAACTTTCTCCTCAGTACCAATGTCAAGCCCAAAGGGCAAGACAGTGTAGCTGGAGTCCAGGTCCTTCCATCATGCAGTACTAGAAACCACCAGAAATAGGCCAGCAGAATAACTCTGTCAGGAGGTGGTATTCAACCAGTGCCACTAATGCTGTCATGTTTACCACCCAGGATCCCCATAAGTAGCAAGCTAGTGTTGAAGGCAGTCAGCCAGCCAGATCTTTTAGGACAGGTGATTCGTGGGGGAGGGACAAATGGAAGTGGGATATACATTGAGGATACTGTTCTGATTCAGCATTAGAACGAGCAAGGTTGATGCTCCTATCACCAGGGCTTCCTTTATCTGTTAGAAGGAGAGACCAGAGTTCAACGTACTGTAGACAAGGTCCTGAACAAATAGAATTCTTTTAGAAAGCTCTGTGCCTTTTCCGTACACAGACGTTAAAATGCTTACAGCAGTGAAAAAGGCTCTATTCCCATAGCCCCAGTTGTATGGAGGGTACAAGAAGGGCCTTTCCTTCTTTGGAGCTAGAGAAAGCATCAGCACATTGCACAGCAGGAGGTGGAGAGCCGTTTTAGGGTGGGGAAAAGCATGGTCAGGCTTAGTGAGGTACAGCAGGACATCCAGGTGGTCTGGGCTGTTATTCACAGAAGAAATGAAGGGTTTCATGCCAGGGTTTGATCAGTAGGAGGGATATGGAAAAAAGTAATCCAAGTACATGCCTGGAAAGTAGGAACTCTCACAGCAGCTTGGCCACAAACATCCTTTGGCAAATCACAGGGGTGTTGTGTCTGCGTGACCTGGAGAGCAAAGCAACCCTTCCCCAGTGAGTAAAGATCAGCCTCTGGGATACCCTGTGCACCAAGAAGTCTGTTCTTAGACCCTGAACTTTCCACCAGGGAAGTTACCCAGGGGCACGTTAAGCTAATAGCAAGAGTCAGAGCAAGGTTTAGTACATCCTAAACTTCTATTTGGTTTCTCTCTTTTGGGCAAAAGCATCTCCAGGTGGCTTCTGGAGATAGCTTGGGCTGCTAGCAGAGAAAAGGGCTCACCAGCCAGATGAAAGGTGCACTGAACTCAAGCAGGAATGGTGGCAGGAGCTGTGTCAGCACATCAGACACTAGCTTGTTCCATAAAATGAACCAGAGTAACGCAGCAGATTTCTCCTTGCTCTGTATTTAATATTACAGGTGGCTTTACAGACACATGGGGGAATCAAGCCAGCAGCCCCTGGCTGCTGAACCAGGCCAGGAGCCATCCAGGGCTCAGCAAATACCTGGATGCTTGTTTATTGTTCATTCTTTGCAGTTAACTCACGCCACTCTCTATAATAAGTTAGTATAAATAAAAGCAAGCATTCATGAATCTGTAAATCCCCACAGCTGACAGACTGCTCCCCCAGCTGGCCACTTTGAACAAGGGCAGCAAGAAGGAAAGCATATTGAAACCAAGGGCAGTATGACAGTAGCACCAGCTTCCCCCTCGCCTCTCCCTGTCAGCAGAGATTTCTCATTCACTGTACTGCCAGGGACAAAAGGAACAGGGGCCAGTGCTGGCTCTGGTTATGCCCAGGCCATCCTGCCAAGTTGGATCGGGGTAGTACAGGAGCACTCAAGCTGAGCCAGGCCCTTGGGTTGGGGCAGTTTGACAACAGGGTTCTGTAGCAGCAGCCATGGGAATATAGAAAATAGAGATTCATAAAAAGAATGGCAGGCCCTCCCAAGCAATAAGGGTGGAAGTGGCCTGTGACCAAGGGCTCAGCCAGCTAAAGGGCCAGGCCTCTCCCACCACACCTGGGTTTCCCATTAACCCCTTAAGACTTTGCCTAAGCAGCTCCCAAACATCATTCTTAGTCCACCAAGGGTTCTCAGATACCCATTTAGCTTATTTTTCTTGTGCCCACTACGCCTGGGGTCTCTTTAAACTTCTACTAACACAGACATTTCAGGGTGCACCCTGGTAAGCTCCTCCATCCCACCCTCTACTGAGCTCATCCCTGTGCAGGGATAGGGCTGCCCACATTCACTCTAGGGGGCTCTGAATCCATTTGCATCCCCTTCAATGCCTCTTCCCCTAAGGTTCCAGATATCTACTGTGTGCAGCCTGGCCATAGACACAGTGGACTGGACTGTGCCAAGCACAGCATAGAGCAATGGACACTGCTGACACTTCCCCAAACCCACATCATCTCCATACCTCTTTTCCCCCCCACCCTCCTATCCCCTCAACACGCTATGTTGGTCCAGCTACTTTCCCCAGTTCTAGTCCCCTCAGCCAGCCCATGAAAAGCAGGTTACAAGATCAACTAACTGCCCCCCCATTCCTGGAGTGTAAGTGGATCAGTCCCAGAGTGTCTCACTGGCCAGCTAGCTCTCTCCGCAGCAACTTCCTGGAAGGGAAATTGAGAAAGGAGTGGTCACTTGAGGAACTTTAACCTCTTAATTGCAAGGTAGCTCAGAGAAAGGGTTGGAAAGCCATTACAGGATCCTGGACCCAACCATGTCTGGGAAACAAATGTCAAAGAGGCAATGTCTGCCTGGTGGTGGTTAATACCTCTCTGATAGAGGCTTCTAGATACCTGCCCCTTCTTCCTGAGCCTTTTATCTGCCCCCCCCCCCCCGCAATCATCTTCTGGACACCCTACTTCAAGTGTACTCAGACCTCTGGGAGTGGCAGAAGCTGGGAGACCTGACCTCATATTTAGGCATGAAAGGCTTCATTATCCCATTGAGGAGACTCATTCATTGGATCTGCCACACCTCTGCATGTCACTAGGGCAGGAAGAAGCACAGGAATCCAGAGCAAGGGAAGGGTGATTCCAGCTGTGGCTGTACTGGGAACATACTGGACAGCCACTGCATGGGCCTCAGCCACTGCTTTCCAGCTGCCCCTCACAGTACCATGCTGTACTAGGTCATGTCCCAAGCCCTGCTGTCTTCTTACCCAAGATGTTATGCTTGCACAAAGGGCATGTCTGCTGCAGGAGAAGCCATGGATCCACACAGTCCCGGTGAAACTCATGCGAACACGGCAGCACCCGTAGACACTATGGGCAGCAGGGAGACAGAAACAACAGACCAGTATGAGGCTCAGCAGGCTGAACCAGAGCAAGCAATCTAGCATCCCATTTCAGATGCACACTGGCAGCAAGCCCAGTGTACTGCCTCCCCACTGCACCAGAAAAGACTGATAGTCCAGCCAGTCTATTATCCCACCCCAGGCCCTGACCATTGCTACCTGCTCAGAAGGCAGGCAAAATATCCCAAATGTCCTTGCCTTACAGTGACAAGACCATCAAACAAGTACTTGAATGTTGGCAATCTAAGGGCAGAGACCATGGACTACTTCAAGCAGGCAGACCTAAGAGGCTATCGAGCAGAGGAAGAATGTAGTTGTGACTTGTGCCCGGTTTTCACTATGGGCTGGGGGCAATCACACTGACAGGAGTGTGGTTTTGTTGTCACCAGCTAACAGGCTTCTAGCAACCTGGCCCTACCAGAAATTTGGGAAGGCACTAACCGTCAGGAACTCCTTGTCTCTGCCCAGCTCTACCTGATTCTTGTGGAACTGGTCCAAGCAGACGGCACAACTGTCAATCTCACAGCCCCGACTCCGGAGGTGTTTGCCAGGGTGGTAGCGCCGGGTTTTCAGTGCTGACAGCCTCTGCAGAATGAGCTGCTTGAGGTCCAGCTGCAAAGGAACAGCACAGTCAATTTACAGCTGCCCTTCCCTGCCAGCTTCCTAAGGAGTGGGGAAAAGCAGAGGGAGGTGCCCACCTCAGTGTCCTGGTCTGACTGGTCTTGCCGGGACTGGCGCTGAGCCTGCACAATCACCCCAGTACACAGGATGAGGGCAATGAGCAGGATGGTGTTCCACAGTTGTTGAAGGTATTTCTACAGACACAGCACATGGGTGGCAGTAAGGCCGCAGCACTTGGGCAAAGCATCTCACAGCCTACTCTGTCAGACAGATGTGACAGGATCCCTTGTGGTGCTTAGCTATGCTACTCCTTAAATCATCCCTAGAAGGTACCATTGAGCAACAACAGGCATTCTCCCCATTGTACTTTCTGTGACTGTGGGGTGGAGTCCTGTCTGGGTCCTTTTGTTTGGTCCTGTCTGCATGACTGAACAAAAAACTAAGCATTGGGCTGGTCCAGGAAGCAGGTTATGTAGAGTCCTTAATACTGTTGAAGATAGGAGATACCATGGTGATGGTTTTGGCCCAGGTGGTTTTACTGACCTGACAGGGAAGGTCCACTGTTTGGCCTTGAATGACTCAATGTATTTGAGGGTAGAGACCTGTCCACTGCATTGCAGGCAGGCCCCGTGACAGTCTATGAAACTCCCACTGGGAGGCTGTCTCGCTACACAATTTATGGTGATGGGGGATTGTTCTTAGGCTTTCCCTTTAGTTTGCTCTTTTGGCCTTTGACTAGGGTAAAGCAAGACTAGGGGGCATCTGAACTCCAAGGCCTCTGAGTTTGCAGGTTGGATACTTGTCATGGATTAGGGAGCATTTGAAGCCCCAGGCTGAAGAGTTTGGGAGGTAGAATACTTGCCAGTGGTAGCACCACACAGACTTGAACAATTGAGTTCTGCTCAGTCAACAGAATTCACAGCCGATTTAGCCTGAGACACAAAGTGTCAAAAAAAAAAAAAAGAGCACCCTAGCTCACATGTCCAGCTCCTCACAAGATCTGCATATCAGTACCCTGCCACCCAGCTATGACAGACCTGAACCCGTGAGCTGTTCTCTCCCATGCAGATGACTCCTTGCCACTCCCCATACAGCCCGCCTCGGGACAGGCCACAGGTTGACCACAATGTGAGAGTCACTCCCTGCAGAGGAGACAAGTGCGATGCCATCCATGAGCCAGCAACAGGGCTGGGTAAGACACACCTGCACAAGTGACAGTGATGCACAGCATTGGGGCAAGAGGAGGTTTCAGGGCATGACAATACCTAGAAAGGGGCAATGCAATTTGGCCTGCATGCACAAGGACACTGCACCACAGACCAAAGAGAGGGTACATCTTCTCTAAATGGCTCTGGCATTATCTCCCCTGGCACCTATCACATCTGCAGGCCCACAGTAGAGCAGCAAAAGAAGCTGAGTTAAGATAGAGGCTGCCAAATCCATCTATAGAGTGGCTAACTGATAGTTTGTAGTTAGTCATGGCAAAGAAAGCAGGGTAACGGAACTAAACTGAGAAAGGTGGAAAAAGGCCTAGCGTGTAAGGGCACTGAACTGAGACTCGGATACAGTTCCCAGTTTCCTGTGGGACTTAGGCAAATCACTTAAACTGCGCTGTGCCTCAGCTTCCCCATCTGTGTTAGGTGTCTAAAGAAACAGCAGCTCCTTAGCAATGAGACTGATTCAGCTGTGGAGTCATCTCCCAAGGGCTGTGATTAAAACCCTACAGGTTGGGATGTTAGACAAGGACTCTACAAGTTACACATTCCACGCATAAGTTCTGCACTCAGAGCACCAACAGATCTACCTGCTGCTGCTATGAGGTTCATGAAGCTGGTAAGGGACAAGATGCCGTAACAACAAGTGAGTCTGACCTTGCACCCAATGCCCAGGCTGGGGTGTAGTCTGTTCCTTGCTGAGATTACGTACCAGGTTCTCCAGCAGCGCTGTCTGGTATGTGATCTTTGCTGTTGCCCGGAGCCCCCTGCTAGCAAAAGTCAAGAATAGCATTAGTTTCCCCATCTGTAACATTAAGACAATGCTTGATACCCCCTTAATGGAGGTGCCCAGAGGCTTCCCTCGTGTTTGGAAAACACCAAGTATCGCACCCTTGGGTGACAGCCCCAAAGAAGCAGACAAAAGGGCCAATTATTGGGGTGAGTGGGTGCCCATGTTGCTCCACTCAGATCCAGCACCACTCAAGCAGAGGGCTTCACAGTGGGACATGTTTACAAAACTAGCCATTCACAGTCAGTCTTCTGGAAGAAAATAGAGACGTTTTTAACAGCTCTACTCAAGTAGCTCAGTATCATGACTGATCTGGCACTGGATCCTCCCAACCCCAGTGTTCTGGGGCCTTATTATTAATCATGATGCAGGAAAGACTGAGGAATTTAATGAATACTCCTTTTGTGTGTTAGAAAAAGGAGAGGACAATGTGCCTGTTTTACATGAAGGTGACAAAGTACTTTCCAGTCTATTAGTAATGGAGAAGGATGTAAACAGGGAAACAAAAGGAAACTCCAGGAGACTGCAATGACTTCAAGAAGGGTGGATTCTCCAGCTCTTGGAGTAATCAAGGCTGGATGCCTTTTTGGAGTTGCTTTAGACAGACAATCTTGGGCTCAAGAGAGGAAGAAGTAACATTATACAGGGAGTCATCCAAGATTACCAAAGGAATACCCAGGCTTTCAGCTACGAATAAAACCAGACCTTTGCCACTTCCAGACAGCATCTCCACAGATAGGCAAAGGATTGTAGGGCCAAGAGCAGGGTGCGTGCACACACTTCCAGGCCTGCAAGATGTTTGCACTCTCTGGCTGTCACTCCCCTTTCAGTAAGTACCTGCTTACCGTAACAAAGCCCCAAGGAGCTTGGTGACATTGTCTGAGGACTGGATCACGATCACAGGCTTAGCGAGGACCAGGGACACATCCAGCTGCACGAGAAGCAGAGCAGACACATTAGCACGGCAGTGGAACCAGCTTCTTTCGAGCCTCCACAGCAAGATGAAGAGAAGCTGGTGAAAAGCGTCTACCTCTCGGATGGCATTCTGATTCAGCGCCAGAATGAGCAGGGCCGATGCTCCTAGCACCAGGGCTCGCTTCATCTGTTGGGGGAAGAGACCAGAGAGTTCAGCCTGCTACACACAACACACATACGGGGACCAAAGACGATGACAGGACAGGCCAGCAGCCCGGCAAGCTTCTGAACAGTTCCTCTTCCCGCACAGGAAGATTTGTCTCCAGTCCCCCTCGCTCTCGGGATCATGGAGCCAACATGTGCCTGGCTGAAGAGGTCCTGGACCCCGGGGCCCTTCTGGCCTTCCCTAAACCGGCCCCAGGCAGAACAGCAGCTTCTCTTCCGCCTCCCCCGGAGCCGCCTCAGGAGGGGGATGCGCCCCAACGCCCTTGGGAGCGCGGGGCTGCCGGCGCCAGACGAAGGGCCGTCCCGACCCGGGACAGCCCGGCCCCGCTCCCCGCCCGGGCGCGCCCACCTTGCTGACCACGGCGGCGGTGAAGGACTCCTCCGAGCTGCTCCGCGGTGCCTCCGCCTGCTCCTCTCCCAGCGGCACCACCCCGATCCAGCTGGCCTCCTCCGCCTCCTCCTCCTGCTTCTCCGGCTCGGCCTCCGCCGCCCCCACCTGGGCACGGGCACCGGCACAGCGGGCGTCACCGGCAGTCCGGGCCCTGCCGCACTGCGGCTCCGCGCCGCCCGAGACCCCCCGGCCCCGGCCCCGGCCCCCGCCCCGCTCACCAGGCGCAGGCGGCCGCGCACCACCTCCCGGCGGGGAGGCTGCCCGAGGCCGAAGCCGGGGCCGAGCACGGCGCCCTGCAGCGTGTAGTGGGGTCGCGGCGCGCCGCCCCCCGGCCCCGGCGGCAGCAGCACCTCCACGCGCGCGGCGGCCCGTCCCGGCAGCGCCCGGCCCGGCGGCACCAACGGCGCCAGCAGCAGCGGCAGCAGCACCGCGGCCATGGCCCGCCCCGCCCCGCCCCGCCAGCTGGGGCCGGCAGCGGAGCGCGCCGCGGACAGCCCGGCTCGGCTGGGCTCGGCCGCCCCCTGCGGGCCCGGAGGACGCGAGCCGGACTGACTGCCCGGCCCGGCCCCCCGGCGCGGGGCGGCATCAGCCTGGGGGAGGCGGGTCTGCGCTCCCGAGAGCCTAAGTCCCCTCGCGGCCGGCCTTGCAGCCCCAGCCCAGCGAGAGCCGGCCTGTCCCCGCCCGCCCCGCCCCGCCCCGCCGGTGACAGGAGCCGGATGCATCCTGCCGTCGGTCTGGGACGCAGAGTGCACCCCCCCCGCGTGTGCAGGGACCCCGGGGAGTCCGCCCAGGGGGAGACACCCCCGCCCTGGACAGGGGGGGGCAGCAGAAACCTGGGGGCATCCGAGCGCGGAGCCTGCGCGTGGGCTGCCCGCCAGAAGATGTTGGAACCTGGCAGGGTCCCACTCCGCCGCGCCGCGCTGCGCCACTCTGAGGGGACACCGCACGAGGGTGCATCACAAACCATTCAGAAGAAGCAAATATGTCTCTTTTCCCAGTCCCCAGCCAGAAGTGCCACATAGGCCACAAAACTTTTGAAAGTGTGGTTGCCCAGCAGTCACAACACCTCATGCTCACCTCTAGCAGCACCCTTGCGGTGTGACTGCCTCCCAGCAAGTCTGGGTGCGTGAGGGGCAGCACTAATTCGAATAAAACTCATCAGCAGAAGGGCAATCAACCAGACACTTTCTCAAACACAAGTGCTTTTTGGATCTCTCCTACATGTTGGCCCCTTCTGTAATTACCCATCCTACATCACTGCAGACTCAGATCTGCCACCCAGGCATGATAGTCATGGTGTGTCTGGCAACCATGCATTTTGGCCTATACAGAGATCCAGGTCTGATTGGTATCAGAACTGTGTCAAGAGGATATCAGCTGTATCAAGGCATTATCTTTGGGCCCCTAGGCTTTGGGGGAAGTGGGCCAAGAGAAATGTGCTACTGAGAACAGCCTGCTAAGCCAGGGTCCCAGGGAGGAGGGCTGCAGTGGGACCCCCAGACACAGAGCCACGGGGATCTGTCTGTCTCGGTCCATGGGGCAGAGGTAGGATGACAGAGTCAGGCTCCCCAGGCCAATCTGCCCCGAGAAGACATCCCTTCTTCTCCAAACCCTATTCCATGCCTAGTGTGCCTGCTGCATGTGATGCTGAAGAGCAAGCTATCCCATTCACGTGTCAGGCAGCTCTGAGACGTCAGGCTGGCTGATCAAGGGATTTGTGGAGGATTGAGATGAATTAGCCCCAAGGCTGACCTGCCTCCTCCTGGGGCAAGGGAGGAGGAGCCAGGAACAGCATGAACTGTAATTGTGGCAGGGGGCAAGGTGGAGTGACTTGCTCTTGGTAGAGGCAGATTAATGAATGGCGCGGGGCCTCCTGAAACAGGGCCAGCCAATTTGGAAGCTGCCACCACTGCTGTTTTTCTGCAGGAGCAGTTTAGTCAGGTCAGGCAGTGCCTGTTAGGCCTGTGCGAAGCGGCTAGTATTCACTTTGGAGTCAGTCAATTCGGGGGACAGTGATTTGATTCAGTGATTCAAATCACCGTCCCGATTCGATTCGGCTGAATCTGATTCAGAGATTTGGCAGCAGCCAAATCTCCGAATCAGCCAGGCCAGGCCCATTACCCGCCTTTCTCCCAGCCCAGCAATGACTGCCCTGCCTGCCCCAGCTTCCCGCACTTGGGGAAAAAAAAGCCCCCACTCAGCGGGTGCTGCCAGGCAGGGGGTGATCCCCGCTGCCCCACACTGCATGGAGAGCTCTGCATGAGCCCCCAAGCTCCTCCCCCACTCCCCCAAGCCCCCCCATGGGTGCCTCGCGCGGACCAGCTCCAGCCCTTTAAGAAAAAAAAACAAACCTAAAGAAACACCAAACTCACCGCTCCTGCCGGCGGGGGGCAATCCTTGCTGTCCCCCATTGCCCTGCGCCACGTGAGGGCTCTGCACGAGCCCCCTTAAGTCCCAAGGCTGCACCAGGAGCGGAGAGTCCTGGGGCTTTTTTTGGCTTTTTTTTTCTTAAAGGGCCGGTGGAGCAGGGGGTGTCGGGGGGGGCTCAGGGCAAATCCCCCCCATGCAGCATGGGGCAGAAGGGATCGCCCCCCCCCCCCCCACCCAGCAGCACCTGGTGAGCACCAGGGCTTTTTTTTTAAGTACCAGGAGCTGGGGTAGGCAGGGGCAGCCATGGAGCACTGGGGGAGCAGGCAGGGGTCCCCCCATATTACCCTCCCTCAGGCCCCCCGCCCCTAGTATTTACCAGCTTGGAGTGGCTGCAGCTCCGTGCTGCAGCCACCAGGGACTGCCCAAATCATCAAAGTTCTCTGAATCTTTGCCAAAGATTCGGAGAGCTTTGAATCAATTCACACCTTTTAATTGGTCCCAATTCGATTTGGATTCAACGAGTCGGCCACCGAATCGGGCCGAATCTCCTCCAAATTGAATCACCACCTGAAGCTTCGCACAGCCCTAGTGCCTGTAGCACCCTGTTGGCTACTAGAGGATCTGTGCACTCATAGTTGGAGGCGCAATGCCAGCCCAATCCTACAGGGTTGTTTCTTGTATTTGTGCCTTTTTCCTATTTGGCTATGTAGTCAATATTGGCAATTTTCTATCATGGGTGGTAGTCAGGGCAGTCATCTTTGGGTCCCACACCCAGGGCCCCAAAAATGCTTGATCTGCCCCTGGCTCTTAGCCTCAGCAGCCAAAAGGGGGCAGAGTCTTGATGTAGATATTATTGACAATGGTTAAGCCTTGTTATAGCCAAGCTAGGGAGTAAGGAGCAGAACAGAGGGGCTCTTCAGTACAAAGGCAACCAAAAAAAAGGGGGTTGATAGGACACAGCCAGCTATTTAAAGCTAATGGCTATTTAGCGCTAATTATGATCTTTCCACTCACCACCTGGATGCCCTGCTCTCTGTGGGTAATTTTCTCCCTGACAGGCCTCATAACACTGCTGGATAAACTCTTTTGCCCGGTCCTCTTTGGTCTGAAGAACCTTCAGCCTCCAGATATCAAAGTCCATCCCAGTCGGTGGCCAGCACCTTGTGACAATGTATTGCTCCTTCACAGAAGATAGGTCATATTTTAAATTAAAAGAATTCTTTTTTATATTATTTATTTCACATTCAGTCCCATCTACAATTATATCCAAGTCCTGATCACAACCTTGATCACAACACTGCTCCAGTTTTTGTGTACACTATACCTCAGTTGAATTCCAAACTAAAAGCTTGCCTAAGTACTGGGAACCCAGGTTACAAAACAGTGCTGAGGAACGCCTACACTTCAGTTTGGTGTCCAATTGTAACCAGGTTATGCCATAATTATATTGTAATTGGCTGGGTTTGATTACAGTGTAGAAGGACTTTTCTTCACATAATTAAGTCCTGTTTTGCTTTGTTTTACTTCATTTACCATGGATGAGAGTGCTACACCTTAATGAAGTTTCGGGGAAGCTGTTGCTTGCAGACCTTTGCCATACACATAAGGGGAGGTACAATAAATACAACTTAGGCCAGGAATTCATTTTTTCCAACTGGACAAGGGCACTGGGAAGGTATATGTAAAATATACAAGACTACATAAACAATAGCAAATATAGAACATTAATTCACCATTGTTGCCACTCTAGTAATGCTAATGTAGACCAGGCACAGGGCTTTTGAAAGTTACGTTATCCTCTCAACCTGACAGTTACAAACAGGTATCTATGGATCATGACTGCCTTGGCCATCTCATATTGTTATGTGGGAGGAGGAAAAAGGCCAATTCTTTTTGATAAGATAAAGACCCTCTAACCTTGAGCTATCAAAGTTTTCCCTGTCCAGTAACCAGCACACCTGTGACGATTCATTGCTCCTTGAAGCAGAACTCATGAAGCAGGGGAGGAGGATTATGAAATAATGTACAAATGCATCCTAGTTAAATGATAGGGGAAAGGAGGACTTTGATTGTGGAAGGATGGGAAAGGGAGCCTCAAGGAAGGGTATATCACTGTGGAAAAGGGGATTGTTTTATGGGAAAAGAGAGAACCACTGGTGCAAGCAGGTTAGAAAACATAGTGATAAAGACAACACTGCTCTGTTTTTCAGTAGATCCCCCTGCTGGAGCTGCCCTCTTAGTAATGCATGAAAAGGCACTTCCTGAGAAAGATTAGGGTTGACAGAGACTACATACACATGTTCAAAAGATCCAGAAGAATTCTCCTGGGTTTGTTTCCCTGGTAGGGAAAGACTTACCTGGAGACCCCTGAACAGATATTTGAATTGCCTTTGAAGAGCAGAGAGTTTGCAGTGCTGATGTTACACTGCCAGGGGGCCTGTACACATATCTCAGTATGCTCTGCAGGCACCATCAGTCTGCCTGGAGACAGATGGTAGCAGTACATGGGGCAGCCATGATTGACTGACCCAGACTGCTCAGCCAGCCTATGTGTCCCTGCAGCACAATGTGGGGATCGTGAAGGGGGTATGTTCTACTCCCTGCTCAGCTGGAGTGACAGAGTCCAACCTGAACAACACACTGTCTTCCTGAGGGGGAGGTTGAAGCAAAGCACCCTGGTATTCTGGAGGACTGTGCTGTGGCTTCTCTCCAAAGGGAACATGTATAGACATTCACTCTCCCAGGAAAAACTCTCCTGGGAACAATTTAACTCTGGTTATTCCTGGGTTATTTTTCTCATTTTTGCTCCGGAAGAAAAACTCTGGAGATCTATACACTTGTGGTTTCTCTTGGGCAAGCAGCAAATCTCCCACGAGAAACTGAATTCTGTGTATGGCCAAAGTCACTCATGCCCGTACACATTAGGAAGGGAATTAGAGCTAATTGACCGTGTCATCAGTGCCAAAACCAGGACCTCTCCATAAACTGGTTTCAGTAACTTTCTTGGTATGGATATATAATTAGGATGGAAGATGAAGAAATTGTGACATGTTGACCAAGGAATATTGCTATACTGTTGGCAGTGCTACGGTCACTAAATACTATTGCTATACTGTGGTCACTAAAAGAAGTAAGACTGCCAGTGATGGACACAAACTGAGGATAAAATTGGACAGTTTTATAGACCAACATAGATCAATCCAGATAGCATTTACCCTGCAAGGGAGTTCCATCCCTTTGGGCTTTGCCCTGATGATGATGAGAAAGACTGAGATTTGGTAACAGGGTAAAATGAATATGTATGCACGTGCTGTTGACAGGAAGGATGCCATAAGATATTATAAGCTTTGTGGAGCTGACACCATGGATCATTTATGATATCAGAGAGGGACAAAACATTTTTTTCATGTTTTTAATATTAATGATTATAGTGTTTTCTGGAACAAAAAATTTATGGACAGCTGGATATCTGGATTATGACATCAGAGATAGCATACAAATGCAACTTGATTAATAGATTAATAGAAACTTGATTAATAGAAACTGGAAATAATTTTTATTCAGATTATTTAAATGCTTTGGCCATAAGGGTGTAACATGGAAAGCAGGTGCCTGGCATGAGATACCAGAGACCAAATTATTTGGTCTGGCCAAGCCAGACTCAGCAATGGGCCAGAGGTGGTTTAAACACTTTTACCTTCCCATCTCCTGAGGCTGGAGAAGGATGGAGGCTGCACACAGCAAACATTAAAGCAGCTTTAGGACCATTCTAATTTACATCCAGCTCCCCCACCCAATAAGTGACTGGCTGTTGGAAATCTTAGGTTGTCAGGACCTTCTGGCCGTACCTCCTGTCCCTCTCTTTCGTATGGTGTCAGATACCAACTTCCAAATCTATGAGCCACTGTCTGGTATGATAATCCCAGACCGGGGCTCATACATAATCTTGAATCTGCTCAATGTGCAGATTCCATGTACCCTGTCTGGGCACTTGTAAAGACTGCAGCTTTCGATTTAAGTGTGCTGTTTGTTTGACACTGCATTCACACAGGGGGCTGCCCAAGATGTCTGTCTTGTGAAGTGTTGTTTTGAAGCATCTGTATCCAGATCTCAGTCTGTTCAGCTTGACTCATGATTCTCTGTCAGGGTTGTACTTGATAGCGTAGGAATACTTACTTGTTTAGTGTAGGAATAGATCTGAATTTTCCCAGCAGCTGGACCACTCCATTGCTGCCTATAGGTTTAGTTCAGTATCTCCAATCTCTTCCAGGAACTTGTGGGCTTCATGTACAAACGGTTTATGACTTTTGAGCCTCTTAAACCTCCAACTGTTTGGGTCTTTGATTAACAGTTGGCAGAGCAGGTGATTTTAGTCATCTCTTGCCTCTGTTGCCAGTAATGATGTTAAGGGTCTGTTGTCTTATATTACTTGGTCTAATGCCCGAGAGTACGAGGAGTACATTGGTGTCCATGTAGGTCTTGCAGCCTTTTATGAGTCTCAGTGCACTGTTAAGTGCAGTGTTGAGCTTTTTAGTGTGACAACTTCTGGACTATACAGTAGCACAATATTCTGCTGGGGCATATACCATTGCAGTAGTTCTGAGCACTTTGAAGCAGGCACCCCATGTCATGCTGGCTAAACATCTTAAGGCAGCTACCCATGCAGAGACTTTACTGCTGATCTGAATGTGATGTTTACAGGTGAGGGAACAGTCTACTGTGACTCCTAGGTAGGTTGGGGTATGCTCATGGAGAAGGATGTGGTTGCCTCCTCTGATATTCAGTGGGCTTTTGGCTTGACAAGTGTCTAGGTGGAAGAGTGAAGATACTAATTTATTGATGCTCAACTTTAAGTGCCATTTGTGGAGATAGTGATGAGTTCCATGTCAGTACTAAGTGTTTTTTCCAGTTCTGTCATGTCTATTCCTTGGGTTACTGCGGCAACATCATCAGCTTACATGCATCACTTAAGATATTGCATGCAGGAATTCTGAGTTACATACATTGTAAAGTATTGGTGCTAGCACTGAGCTTTGGCTGGGGTGAATTTGAATAATCTCCTGGAGATCATGTTCACAATGAAAACATGTAACTTGTGGCTGGGTATCATAGAGTGCTGTTTATATTTGAGGCCACAATGCCATACAGTGTCATAGGCATCAGTAAGGTCAATGAAGACTGTGCCTGTTTTCTGCCTTATTTCAAATCCATTTTCTATATCAGAGAAAGTAATGCAACTAGATCAGTGACACACTGCTTTTTCTGAAAGCCAGCTTATTCTTTTGGGAGTTGGGGATCGAGGATGTTCTCTGTTCTATTCAGGATTATGTGCTCCATGATTTTATATGTAATGCAGAGTAATGAGATGATCAGTAGCTCTTTGGATCCTCTGATGGTTTATTGGGTTTCAGGATAGCAATGACATGAGCTTTTCTCCATGTTTTTGGAAGTCTATTATTTTCTAGACATTTATAAATGAATTTCTGAAGCCATGTTTTCATTGTGGTTCCAAGCTTGGTAACGAACTCTGGAAATAGTTTATCTGGTCCAGCAGTCTTGCTAGTTTTGATCATAGATTTCACTTTAATAGCTGTGTCGAACTCATTGTCAGAGATGGGGATGGTTATATTAAGGTTGGCATAAGATGATTTAGTTGCTGTACTTGCCGTTGTTGCACAGTATTTTGTGATGGAGTTTGCTGACATGGGGCAATGTCATTTTTGGTGCCTGTAAGTCAGCTAATGGTGTGCTATGTTTGGCTGTTTGAGTGGGTCATATCCAGTCCTTCTATGGTAGTAAGCCATCTATGGCTATACCTCACTCAAGCAATCAGTGCTGGAATGCATCACCAGGAAAATGAAATCACATGCAGTCCTTCTACAAGAGACACATATAGAGCAGCTGCAGAAGATAAAGCTCTCAGACTACAATGTTGCAGGCTGTGTAGCCAGCAGGATCCATGGCCTTGCTACCTTCATCAGAAATTACCTGCTATACACTACCAAAGGATATAACACCTCCCAGAGTGCAGTAGAATGCAGTAGGCCTGTGCGGTGTGGCTAGTATTCACTTCAGATTCGGATTCGGCTGATTCAGGGGACAATGATTTGATTTGGTGATTTGAATCACTGTCCCAAATGGATTCAGCCGAATCACCCAGGTCCCATCCCGCCTGCTCTCCCAGCCTGGCAATGGCTGCCCTGCTCGCCCCAGCTCCTGGCACTTTGAAAAAAAAAGCCCCAACTCAGTGGGTGCTGCTGGGTGGGGGCAATTCCTGCTGCCCCCACTACCCCACACTGCATGGGGGGCTCTGTACAAGCCCTCTGGACCCCCCGCCCTCCCAGGCTGCTCTGCCCACCCCAGCTCCAGCCCTTTAAGAAAAAAAAAAATGAGAAAAACCTTGGACTCATCGTTCCTGCCTGGCAGGAGGTGATCCCTGCTGCTCCCATGGCCCTTACTACATGGGGGGCTCTTCCACAAGCCCCCTGTGGCCACTGCAGGAGCCAGTGAGGTCCTGGGTTTTTCTCATTTTTTTTTCTTAAAGGGCCAGAGCTGGGCCAGGTGGGGCACCCGTGGGGGGTGCTGGGTGAGCAAAGTGGGGTTTGGGGGCTGTGGAAGAGCCCCCCATGCAGCGTGGGGCAGTGGGGGGCAGCAGGGATCGCCCCCCCCCGCCCCCCGGGCAGCACCCATTGAGTCAGTGCTTTCTTTTAAAGCACCAGGAGCTGGGGTGGGTGGGGCAGCCATGCGGGGGCTGGGGGAGTAGGTGGGGGGCAGGGCTGGGGGAGCAGGTGGAGGATGGGGCCTAGCAAGGGTCCCCCCATGGTCCCCTCCCCCCTCCTCCAGCCCCCTCCTCCTCTGCCCCTACTTACCAGCTCCTAGTCTGGCTGCAGCTCCCTGCTGCAGCCACCGGGGACTGTCCGAATCATTGAAGCACTTGAATCTTTTGAATTGATTCAGACCTTTTAAATTGGTCCCCTGATTAGATTCAGATTCAGAGATTTGGCCACCAAAAAGGGCCGAATCTCCTCCAAACCGAATCCCCACCCCGAAGCTTTGCACAGCCCTAGAATGCAGCATTTCCTGTCCAGGCCAATGACATAATAATTATCAACATGTACAAGCCACCCTCTGCCATGTTGTCAATCATATTCCTGCCTATTTACAACCTTATATGCAGGTGATTTCAACTATCAACATCAAGATGGGGGGTACTCCATTAACTGTAGAAATGAAGACAATCTTTGTCTCTGAGCTACTTTGGATTTGGAAGTTGATATACAACCTGAGGGAGCCACATGCTTTCCTCTTTGGATGTTGGAGCATTCAGACAAACCAAGATCTTGGCTGGTAGAAGGGTGATTTGAGTAAAACACTGATAAGAAAATACTTGACAAGTTTTCATCATCTCAGCACACCCCCCTCACTCACTAGCACTGACAATATGACTTCTTACCCACACCATCCAGACCAGCTCCAACATGGAACTTTAGGAAGGTGGATTGGCAGAAATATCAGATGCTGACCAACAAGACAGCAAATCAATTAGAGGATCCATCAGAAGTCAACACAGATCAGGGCTACAATATATTTACAAACTGCCTAATAGAAATACCCAAACCTCCTGTCCCTAAAATGTGTCCATAATACCTGATGCCATGGCTTGGGGGAGGCGTTCTGGGTGCCTGTAGATATTCAGGGACGCTGCTTTGATGCATTGTAATTACAGTGCATTGGATCAGACTCAATTAACCAAGTCTGCTGGAACATATTAATTAGCACACTCCAGCAGCCTTGGCATCTCATGTATTCTGTGTCCCCACACTTCAAAATGGCAGTGGGGGTACTTTAACTAAAGCTTGTCAAATGAGCTTTAGTGAAAGCACCCCCACAGCCATTTGAAACGCAGGACGCTGAACACACAAGACACTGCGGGAGCCTTAATTAGAGCAGCTTTAATTAAAGTGCCCCCATCCCTGGAACATGTGTAAAGATGTCCTCTGTGCCATACTGGGGCTTTTTTATACAAGGTATCCCTAAAGAGATGGCACCACCAATTTTACTTAACTGATATGGACATCTGGCACCTGTGTCTCAAACTGGACACCTGAACTCAGCAGCCACTTTGCAGACTCCAGTCCTTTGTTTGCATTAATCCCCTGATGATAGAAACATCTGAATAAACAGTAGGGGGTAATGCTGCCTTTATGAAACATCCCAACACAACCCTCCCTTGAATCAAGAACAAAAAGTGCTCTCTGCCTGCATCTGAGACCTCCGGCCAAACCAAATATGGCCAGGCAAGACTAGACTTTCTGATGTTTCAAATGTTCAAAAGAAAACAGAAAACATACTGTTCTAAGAACCCTTTCATACAACACAGAATATCAAACAAAGAGCGCAAGCGTGCTTTTTGTCAAAGACAAAAATACCCAGTTACCTGTACATGTAGACTTCTCACAAGACAACCACTTTCTCTCCCATCTCTCAGTTCTAATCCTCAAAGAGAAACACCTTTCGTAGACGAGCCTACAAACTTCACTTCATAAATCTACTGGAGCGGATAAAAAAAAAATCATGGATTAAATGTAGACATTGGATTTATGGCACATTATAATCTGCCTGCCATCTGATAGCCCCAGGTAACCCATCTGCATTTTACCAGCTGCTTTCTATCACCAGTTCTACATTCCTCCTCCCCTCCCTCCCTACCTGTCTCACACCTATTGCTTCCCATTCCCTCAGATCCTCACTGCCATGTATTTGCATTTTCACAGACCTGCATTTTGCATATGGGCTTCTATTCTATCCAGGAGGGCGCACACACATCAACAAATTCTCCCTATGCCTGAAGAAAGGTGTTTGTGCCTAAAAGCTCACAAAGAACATTTTTTCCAACTATTTAGTTGACCTAATAAAAGATATCACATCTACCCAAACAACCTTGTCTAAACCATCGTTATGATTTATTCTTTCTCGTCCCATAAGTAGTAAACAGATGCTATTCTTGTTTAATCTAAATGGAATAAGATTCACTCCAGAAAAGGTCACTGCTTACAGCTAAGTGGATGAAAAGAGGAAAAGGAAGGTGACTGCATAAAGACAGCTGCCCTCTGCCTGCAGAACTGAGCCACAAAATTCCCTAGTTAGGGTTTCAGGACCAACAGATCTGAAGGTACAAGGCAACCCAGTCATCTCCAATATTGTCTTTCCCAACTGCCAAAACCTTTTGTTACAAAAGTACCATCAACCAGCTACCAACATTTTCCAAGCTCACCGTTCAACTCCTCCTACGTAACAAAACCAGTCTCCACCTACCACCTAGTCTACTGGCATAAGAGTGGGGACAGAAAGCCCTCATACCCACAACTGCTCCTGAGGGGCTGGGGACAGTTATGCCTTTTATATTAAGGGGCTCATCATTTATGAAGCAATTAGAAGATTTTTTTTACACTGATGTGCAGACATATCTAGGTATTGGGTACAATGAATTTGACAGGCCTCAGTCAAATGCTTACAGATCACAAAGGCCACCATAGCAATTGGCCCTAAGGCAGGGGCAAGCAATTATTTTGGGTGGAGGGCCGCTTACCCAGTTTTGGCAAGAGGGCCGCATGGGTACCCCACCCCTGGTCACCATCTTGGGACCAATGTCCCAATGTCTTGGGACCAATGTCCCAGGGCCAGCACTGGTGGGGCTCAGAGTGGGGTGCAGGCTGTCAGGGGTCTGTGGAGCTGGGCTGGGCTGCACCAGCAGGGAGAGGGGTGAGCTGGCCTGGCTCCATAGAGCCCCTGCCGGCCAGGACCCTGTACCCGTGCCGCCCTGCTCTGGGCCCTGCTGGTGCTGGCCCCAGGACACCGGTGCGGGCTGTGTGCTCCCATGCCCACTCACTCCCAGTGCCCCCCCAGCCCCATGGTACAGGCGGGGGGCAGTGCACAGCCCCGACCCCCTGCTCACCAGCAGGGAAGGAGCTGCTGCGGAGCGCAGGAAAAAGTGGCCCCTCGCTCGCCCCGTGGCTGGTGCTTCCTGCTGCAGCCACTTGCAGCCTGTGCGGGGCTGTCCTGAGCAGGGACAGGCAGCCCCACGTAGGCTGCGAGCAGTTGCAGTGCAAAGCGCTGGCCACGGGGAGGGCGAGGGGCCATTTTCCCCGTGCTCAGCACCAGCTTGTAACCCATCCCTGCTGCCAGCCTGGGCCCTCCACCAACTCCAGGCTCGCCCGCCAGGGCTGTGCCGTGGCAGCAGCAGCTGAGACCCCCTGCTTGCCGCGTCAGGCAGTGTTTGCTGCTGTCACCCACCCAGAGCTCACATGCTGGGCAGCCCAGAGGCAGTGGTGGCAGCCTCACCACAGCCTACCACAGTGCAAGCTCCGGGTGGGCAGCAGCAGCAGCAAACACTGCCCAGTGTGACAAGTGGGGAGGGCTGCAGCTGCTGCCACCGCAGTGCAGCCCCGATGGGCGAGCCCGGAGCCAGTGCGGGGCCAGGTTACAAGCTGGTGCTGAGCTGGGAGAAAGGGGCCCCTTCCCTGCCCTGTGG
Organism: Alligator mississippiensis; assembly: GCF_030867095.1. Taxonomy (NCBI): domain Eukaryota; kingdom Metazoa; phylum Chordata; order Crocodylia; family Alligatoridae; genus Alligator; species Alligator mississippiensis. Next base: position 27,777,829 of record NC_081833.1, read on the forward strand.
CCAGCACCCCACGCCGCAGCCAGTCACAGCCCACATGGGGCTGCCTGTGCCTGCTCAGGACAGCCCCGCAGGGGCTGCGAGTGGCTGCAGCAGGGCGCGCAGGCCATGGGGCGGGGGAGGGGCCACTTTTCCCCATGCTCCACACCAGCTCCTCCCCTGGCCCCCCCCCCCCTTACCAGAACTTCCTGCACTGGGGCAGCCACATGGTCCCAGGCCAGAAGCCCCTGCTGGGGCTTCCAGTTGTGGGGGCGGGGCTGGGGGGACCCTGCTGTTGCAGGAGCCTGCCGAGGATTCCCCTGGGTCCTACTGCCCCTTTTTCCTGTCATTTTTGACAGGAACCAAGGACAGATAAATTTTAATTTTCAAATTTTTTTTAGGGGCCCCGCGGGCTGGATAGAATGGCCTCGCGGGCCGCATGCAGCCCGCAGGCCGCATTTTGCCCCCCCCCAGGCAATCTCAGCAGAGAGGTCAAAGACTGCCCTGCCACTCCTACAGACTCCATATTTTTATTCCTGATGCTGTGGGTATGAATCAGTTTAGCTGGAACTTGTACGATCTGTTATTAGTGATTATGATTTCACTATAGATGAGCACCTTGCACTTTATTCATTATTATTTATGGCTAATTAAACAGGCAGCATAAGCTTTACACCTATTACACCACCACTAGTAGTGCACCGTAACCTTTACACCTGTTCTCCATTCTGAAAATGATGTGTCTACTGTGCTTTCAAGTACCCCCTACAGATGCTGCAAATGTACATAGAATAGGAAAACAATAACTTTTTTATGCATTTGAGGGCACCTTGTACAGGTTCAGGATTAAAGCTGTTTACAAATGTTACTCCTGGGAAAAATCAGATGAAAACAAATAAACAAGCAAAAAGGTATGTTGCCTATATTTTCCGTGAAAAATTCAGTTTGAGGTTTTAGGAACTCATTTTTCCTCTCCTGCTCCCTGCCCCCACTTAGCTTCCCCACACACCAAAAATCAACATTTTCCACTGAAAGCAGGAATTTTTCATTAAAAGTCATCTACAAAAGTTTGACAAAAAATATTTGACAAGCCCTAACCGCAGCATAACAGTTGTGATTATATGGCGAACCAGCCTCCCCTGAGGGTTATACACTTTTCTCACACAAAAGCAGGGGAGAGGAATAGATTTTGAAAAATAAGGAATTGTGCTTGTGAAGCTACACAGAGTGGCAGGGGACTTCATGAATTGTACATTACATGGCCCTTTTGGAGTAAATTTCAAGATCCCCTTAAAATACCAAAATAAATAAATAAATAAATAAATAAGTGAACAATCTGTGGCTCCTAGAAACTTGAGAAAAGCTTATTTTAAGTGGGTAGGTGTGTATTATACTGGCCTTTGAGGACCTGTGTATCAATGACCAGTGCTGCACAGTGTCAGATCTGTTTGTGTGTGTGTGTGTGTGTGTGTGTGTGTGTGTGTGTGTGTGTGCGTGCATGTGTGCATGTGTGCATGCATGTGTGTGTTTATGCATATGCACATGTGCAGGAATGCATGTGTGTATCATCTGCTAGTGCTTAGAGCTGAGATAAGCTCTACTTAATTATGCCCCAGCTGACAGTAATCCCTTAGCCCAGTTGGCAAATGTCCATCTATACTAGCTCTTTGTAAAAAATCTGTCCTCAATGCACTATCAATACTGAAGCTCTGGTTGTAGTAGTTTCATAGATTAGGTAGAGCAGTGGCTCCCAACCTCTGGGCACAACCCAAATCAGGGTCGTGGGGGGTCCGCCCCTCGCTCCTTCCCTCCCGCCTGCGGGGCTCTTGCTGCCACTTTGCCACAATCCCAGCCTGACCCGGGCTCTGCTGGCGTCATCGGGCATGAGTGAGTCAGTGGCGGGGCAGAGGTAGGGGTCACGACCCAGATTTAGGGTCACAGTAAAAAAAGGCTGTGAGCCACTGAGGTAGAGGGACCACTACAAATGTAGGCTGAAGTTCATAAAACACAGGCCAGAGTATTTCCAGTGGCTCCTGCCGTGAGCCCAACCACTTCTGAGTGAACTGAAATGGATGTTTCAGAAAGGAAGACCCACATTGTAATTTAGAGGCATTATGTGATGGCAAATCTATACTGTCCTTTGGTAGTCTATTCCAATGGTTAACTGCCCTCCCAGTAGCATAACTAGAGCAGGGTGAATGGGACACTAGTCCTGGGCACGCATTTAGAGAGCACCAGCTGCATCCTACAGCACCTCACTCCCCCTCCTGATCCTCCGTGTTAAAAAATTGAGTCTTATTTCTAGTTTGAATGTGTCTAGCTTCAAATGTCTATCATTGGATCTTGCCCAAACTTTGTGAAATTAAAAAGCTATTTGGTATCAGATATCTTTTTTGTAGATCCTGGGAAATGATTAAGTTGCCCCTTCAGTAAGTCTCTCATTGTTCTCTGAAACCTCTCCAATTTGTCAACATCTTTTTTAAAACATAGACACCTGAACCAGACTGATTATCCCAGTACTGAAAACAGATGTAACCCCACATCTCGGTCCCTACCTGATATTCTTCTGTTTATGCAGCCACAGATCACATTAGTCTTTTGATGATAGCAACACACTGGAGGCTCATGTTCAGATCAACCAGATATGCTGAACACCTGTGTCATCTAGAAATGCCAGATTAGAGTTAAATAAGTAACTCTATCTCAGCTCAAAGCCTTAAACCTCAGGCTGCAGCCTGAGAAGTGAGTATGGCCCTTCTCTGGGGTCCCCAACTCTTAGCCATGTGCATGCCCTGAAGCCCCATATTAACAATCTCTTTGATTCTCAAATGCACCCTTGAATTGAGAAATGTTGCTTAGAGAGACTCCCTTAAAGGGTAGGAAAGTGATTAAGGGATCAGAGGCTTAAACCCTGTGAAGCCATGTTTATATTGCCTTCTTGTGCAACCTGGGACCACTGTTGACAAAACAGCTTTACCTACGCACTCCCACTCCACCCTTGCCAAGCCTGGCAATTAGGTGGAGTAGACGGCTCAGAGAAATCCTGAGCATGCACTTCACTGCTGTCCTCAAATTCTCTCAAGACAAGAAGCCAGAGAAGTGCCAAGGTATGTACTCAGGACCCCTCTAACCTGTCTACTCCACTGAATTGCCTGGTGGAGCAGAGGTGAGTGGGCAGGGCTGGTTTCCCTGGCTTGGCACGGGGGTGGTATAGACATAGTTTGAGAGTAAGTGATAGAAACTTACAGAGCGAGAGACAAAATGGGGAGTGGTGGTGGTGGAATTTATTGCAGCCTCAGGATTAGAAATATGAGGAGAAGAAGAGCTGCTGAAAATTGAACCAGGAAGCATATGGATTAGGCATGAGAAAGTGTTACCTAATAGGGAGTTACCAGGTGCTGAGGCCCAGGGAGGCAGCTGAGCTATACTATCAGTCTGGTATTTACCACTGCTGGTTGGGAACCAGAACTTCCACCTTACAGGAAAGTCTATCATTTTCTTTTCCTTTTTTTTCTGCTGTTGAAAGGAAAATCTAAATTGTCAAAGCATCCCTGAAAGCCAACAATCTGGAACATTTTAATGCTGTTTCAGTTCATTTTGCCTTAACTTTTACCTTGAAATAATAAATTGTATATGTAATGTTACATATAAAATGGAAATCTATTTTTAAAACAAAAGTGAAATATCTGATATTATCAAAAGAAAATAGTTTTTTTTTCTCAGCCAAATCACATTCCTGCAAAACCTTTCTATTTGGATGAGAATGCATTTCTCTAAGCAAAACAATTCTAGCAATATTTTTTAAACCACTTTTATTTTTAGCTTAACCCTACAGGTGTTTTGGTATAAGGAAGTCAGTGTGGGACTGTGTCCTTATGTCCTTTGCTCCCTCTGGCTGTGGAAGAAGCAGGTAGGTCACGTAACTCCTATAGAAAAGTCAGACTCAGAGCACCCTGATCTTTGGGTGATGCCATTGGGTGCTATTGCAATGCAAACTGCAGGTAAAACACTTCCTTCTGTCCCTGATAAACTTTCACTCTTTTTAAGCAAAATCAGAAATGGAACCTCCACAGATGGTGGGGGACATTTTTATATTCTTTGAAAGCCTAACTGCAGAAACATGTTTATAATCAGCATTCCAAAGGCTTCCAGTATCTCAGGTATCTTGGTTACATTTGTTTTTACTTAACATGTATAATAATATTGACTTATAATATTTTTATTATTTGAATTGCAGTGTCTTAATAATACCAGGTAGCTTATTATAGGGAGATAGAGTGCTGTTCAGAGCAATAACGCCAAGCTGAAAACCAGCTACTGAAAGCAAAGAGAAACATTCCATGAAAACTGGTTGTGAAACATCACTACAAAAGGTACCTTCCTTGTGTGTCTAATTCCTGGAGAATAGGCATATTCAAATGATCATGATAAACTGGAGAAATGGGCCAAAATTAATTGAATGAAATTCAATGAGGACCAATGCAAATTCCTGCACTTGGGATGGAGCAACCTCCTCCTCCTCAGTTATAGACTGGGGAATGACTGGCTAGGTCGCAGTAGTGTGACATCACTTGAAAGTCAAGGGAAGTGATTCTTTACTCTCAGGCACTAGTGAGGCTTCACTATTAAGTTTTGGGTGCCACACTTCAAAGTGTGAATACATTGGAAAGAGTCCAACAAAGAGCAACAGAAATTATTAGAGTTCTGGGAAGCAGTTAGGTCATTTGCCAGCCTGGTACAGGTATGAACATAACCCTAAGCCCAGTACAAGGTATTAAGTATTCCCAGGCCCCTTTTTATACACTGATCAAGATAACTTCATGCTTAAGCATATGTATTCTAGTTCTCACCAATTAGTGCAACCTTTCTACTAGACAGGGACACCTGTTTGCCAAGGCACTCTGATTTTTGTTTTGATGTCTGGTACTGGTCTGATTAATTCACTTGCGAGGTACCTATTAAGTTACTGTCTCAACAATTCCATGCAAGCCACATATGGTATACCTAGTTTCATATTCACTGGAGCCTACTTTGGTTCCTGCTATTAGCTGATCCTCTGTGTGATTTGTGTTTACACTGATTGGTGGTTGTATTGATCCATATTCCAGCAATGGCTACAGTGGCTGTCCTAACAAAACCAAAGGCTCCAAAAGAAAGGTTATAAGAACACTTTAATAAAAGTCTTGACCCTAGAATACAGCAAGTGAATACAGAACCATGCAATACAAGTGATGCATAATGGGATTCTGGTCATTATAATTCCAACCAATAACAAGTTGCTGAACCAAAAAGAAAGATGGTTACAAGTGATAAACTATTAATGAACCTAAAGGAGAGAAAAGATTGCAATACCTGAGACAGAAAGAATGTTATTTAATATTTACCCTTAGTATGTTCTGCAGTCTTGAAATAAATAGGTGCGAGCCTGCTAGGAGCAATTGTACCCAAGTTTCAGAAACTGAGGACCAGATTCCATTTCACTTATTAGGAGTGTAAGTGGACTTATGCACCTAAGTCTGGCTTTATTCCCACCTTGTTCAAGTGCACATGGACATGGACACATACATACGTGTGACTGCCAGCAGCCAGGAGTAGCAGATTGGCCCTGGAAGGCCGGCTGAGTCAATGCCAGCCTTGGCATCAGGTCTCAGGAAGCCTGGTCCCTCACTTCCTGCACTCCCCCTATGACACCACCACTGGTAGTGCACCGTAACCTTTTCACCTGTTCTCCATTCTGAAAATGATGCATCTGCTCTGGTTTCAAGTACCCCCTACAGATGCTGGAAATGTAAATAGAATAGGAAAATAATAACTTTTTTATGTGTAGCAGGCTTGCCTTTTGGAGCTTGGGTCAAGTCCCAAGCTTGAAATCTTGCTGTTTTGATTGGTGGAGCCCATTCACCAATCAGGAGGCAGCAAGAGAAGCTATGTCACGCTCCTTTCCTGAAAGAAGGGGGAGAGGAGTTTCCCCCACTGGACCTGATTGAAGACTTTAACACTCAGGTCCAGAAGACTTCAGGGGTAGAGCCCAGGAGAAAATAAAAGGAGCTGCATGCCCTGGAGCGGATAAAAGGAGCTGCATGCTCAGCATGAGGGGAACACATCTGAGACAGAGAAGAGAGAAGAGCGGGGCTTAGAAGAGCTGAGGAGAGCTGCTCAGCAGGGCGAAGTAGTAGCCCAGAAGTGCCCCTGAAGACTTCAACAGTGGGGAACGGTGGACGGCTCCAGCAGCTAGGGTGCATGGAGGGTCTGGGAGCCGACCAAGCCTGGTGCTGCAAGAGGCAGCCCAGGCCTCTGGCCCATAGCAAAAGGCTGAGTCCAGGGACCCAGATGGTGCTCAGGCTACTGAGCCCTCAGACAGGGCTGAGCCAGAGGCCCCAGAAGCCCTGCATAGTGGAGCCCTGTTCCAGGGGACAGTGACCCCTCCCCTCCCCCCCAAGCCCACCACAGGTGAGAGAGCAGCTTGGCGCAGAGGATGAGGGCCACCCTCCAGGCCTGGGAGTTGCAGGGAAAAGAGGATTCCCAGAGGGGAGGGGAAGTCCCCCCTGGTTAGTTAAGGGCTCCTGAAAGTGGAGGCCCCACTGGGAGGGCCCCCCTGAAGTTACCAGCTTCCTCGTAGGGCTTGCGAAAAGCCCAAGGGCATTAGGATTTCCCCTTGGGATTAAGTTTATCTTTGGGGTCTTGTGCCATAAGTGGTATGATGCCATGCCTTATATTTTGTGAACTCTCATGTTTGTCAATTAGTAGATGAGTAAAGTCCTAGGGCTCTGCTGGAACCCCTGTTGCTCTTATTTTACCTGTTGTTTATTTGTATTTACTTGTGGCTTATTTATTGTTCACCCATACTTGTCTGTAGTTTATCTGTTGGCTATCTATGTTTATTTTGGGGTTTATCTGTTTCAGGTCAGATACTTACCTGTGACTTACCTATATCTGGAGCACTGGTATAAGGTTTTATGGCATTTACCCAGAGAGTATTGTTTATGTTATTTGTTTAGATATCTTATAAATATATATATTTAGATATCATATATATATATATGTTTATATCCATGTTTCTTTTCCTTGTGATAAGTTAATGTAAATAAGTGTGTATATAGTTAAGTCCCCTGACTGTCCTGGACTGGTTCTATAGGGACGGAGGGAAACTGAGTGGTCTGCAGTTCTCCCACACCACACCTGCCAGCTAACAATCCCCTGCAACTGGAGAAGGTGAGTATATACCCAAGTTACCTGGGCTACATATGCATTTGAGGGCATCTTGTACAGATTCCGGATTAAAGCTGTTTACAAATGTTACTCCTGGGAAAAATCAGATGAAAACGAACAAGCAAAAAGGTATGTTGTGGGCCACACAGTCCAAAGTGGGTCCCACCAGATGCTTTCCTGGCTCCACGGACCACATGTCAGTGGCTCACATGCACCATATGCCCTGTTCCAGGCCGCCCCCCACAGCATCTCCCAATCAATGCCCAGTATTGAGCATTTCCCCATGGGCCCCTCCCCCCACCTTGGGACTCTTGGGCATGTCGCCCCAGGGAAGAGGCTGGGGTTCTGCATGCCAGGAGGGAGGGAAGTGGGAGGGGAAGCCTGCCCCACAACTCTGGCCCAGGAGGGCCATGGTCGCCCTGTGGGAGGTAGTGCTGACACCATTCAGGGGAGTTGTAGCTGGATCCCAAGTGATTTTTTACCCTGGACATATACTCCTTATCCTGGCACTGCAACTCTCTCAGCTCCATAGCAGCATATGCAGCCTCCCTCCGAGACCAGCTGGCCATCCATAGACCTCGTTCTTGCACCTTTGCAGTGTGTTCCTGGGTCTGGATGGCTCATTCAAGTGCCGTGGCACTGCAGGTGCAAGCAGTTGCCAACCTATCTATTCCAACTCCATATATCAGCGGTCCCCTTTGGTTCCCATGCTGCCAGTACCATCTACGTGTTTGACCAATATGGCTACAACCAACACCTTTGAAACATGGAAGATATTGAATTTTGTGGTTTGAAATAGAAACTTAACAACATGAAGAAGAAAAAAGCTGAACTCAACAGCAACATATATTTTCCAAGCCTATGCACAAAACACATCATTACCAGAGGACTGAACATCTACAATCTTCTATTACACACAACTCCAAATATGCTTCAAAACTATGCAGGAGAACTTTAGAAAAACTTAGAAATCATCTCCTTTACACAACCTACTCCAAAAGTGATCAGCTCAAGAAGGAAATCAACAACATGCTACAACAACTTAAAAGAGATAAATCTGGATATCTTTCCAAATGTTATACAACGTATACAAAAAGATTACGACAGATTTACAACTTCCATCCAACATAAAAAGAAGAAATGGAAGCAATTACTATAGGAACAACTATCCCAGCTACAAAATACCTGTCAGAAAAACAACACCAATCCATTATAACAGGGGTTTTCAACCTTTTTGGATCAGTGTACCCTGGCGGCCAGACGCAGAGTGTGGGGGTGCTGCACAGCCGAATGCGGAGTGGTGGTAGCCGCTGCACGCGAGCTTCCCCACTCCTCCTGCTCCCCACCCCCCATGATCAGCTGGGCAGGCAACACTGGATTGTGCATGGAGGAGCTCTGTTCCTACCCATGCATACCCCTAAGGCCTTCTCAAGACCTCAAGGCCTGCCATATAACATTCCAACCTCATACTCAATAAAACTGAAATAACCAGCCAACCCTCAAATATTATCAATCTCTCCATGCACATACTTACCAAGGCTAAAAAATCTGTCCTCTCTAAAGGCCTTAATTTCTATCTGGAAAAATACCCTAAAAATATACTACAATGTGGAGACCTGGAAGAATTTTCCTGATGCCTCTGTCTCAAGGAATATTTCCACAACCAAAATTAATCCACTTTCAACAATACTTCATCCTTTCACAACATTGAGGAAAAGATTAATGCCAAAAACCCACCCAAAAAACATCAGATTGCACACCTCACTGTGGATGAAATTCAAACCTAGACTGCTGTATTGACTGCTTCAGGGAAAGAATGAAGAATGAAATAATCATCAGCAAACAACACCATAACAACCTCTCCCTCAGAGAGAAGGGTCATAGAATCGCTAAGATCCAACCACCAAATAGTGATAAAACCTGCAGATAAGGAAGGAGCTATAGTTATTTTTAAGCATGAAGACCACATAAAAGAAGCCAACAGACAACTCTGACACCACCTACTATGAAAAAGTAGAAGAAAATCCAACTTCAGTTTTCACTTTAAAACTCAAAACTACTATCAAATCATTTCCATCTAAACTAAAAGAAAAAATACAGAATTTGATCCCCTCACTACCCAACCCAGGGACTTTTTACATTCTCCCTAAAATTCACAAACAAGGGAACCCTGGCAGACCTATAATATCCAACCATGGAAGCCTAACTGAGGAAATATCAGGTTTAATCGAATCCATCCTAAAGCTCCTTGTCACCCAAAGAGCAAGAGTTTTGTCCAAGACACAACAGACTTTCTATGCAAACTTAAAAACATAGACTACCTTCCCAGTAATACCCTCCTAGCCACCATGGATGTTACCAGCTTATATACCAACATGCCACACCAGGATGGCATCCAAGCTTGCCTTACATATCTACAAAAGCAAGCTTACAACTCAGAGTACAGACCCAAAGATATTACAGAACTTTTACACTTCATCCTCAAGCATAACTTTACTTTCAATAACCAACGTTTTCTCCAGACCATGGGCACAGCTATGAGCACCAAAGCAGCCCCACAATATGCCACCCTTTTTATGGGCCGCCTGGAAGAAGAATTCCTCAAGAGCTGCATCAAACCCATGCTATACCTAACTTATATAGATGACATCTTCATCATTTGGACTGAAAACCTGCAATCCCTGATTGATTTCCATCACAAATTCAATAATCATCACCCCTGCATCAGACTATCACTTGAATACTCCAGCACCAACATTTCCTTTTTAGACACTATGATCAATACCCAGAATGGTAAAAGGCAAACCAGGGGGGTCCTGGGGTGTCTGGGAGAGGTAGCACCTCCAGCAAAAGAGTACATCATGCTCGCCTGAGTGAGTCTTCCTCTGTTGGTCCTCACCAGCACTCAGCTCTCACCTGTGGCTCCAAGTAGCTCTATGCACACGACAGAGGCCACACCCTGGCAAACCACCTCCATGGGCGGGCCAAGCCAGGTGAGGGTACCCAGTCAGTCTTAGACCTCTGGGGAGATAGGGACATGCCTATCTCAGCATGCAAAGGCTGACTGGGTAGCTGAGACCCTTGTATGGTCCAATGGCCATGATGATGGTACAGCACCGTGCCATGGGACAAGAGAGTAAGGCTGATGCTGTGCAACTCTTCCTCACTTAAATATAAATCCTGCACAACTCACATCCAGCACAAGCCCTGTGGTGATGGGCCAGTGATGAAGCAGCAGGTGTGGACACACTGGAAGTTGTAGCCACAAACATGCACACAGGTGGCTCAGGGCTTTGGGTCACTTTCTATTAGACAGAAGCAGAAGAACTCCGCAGCCCCCTGAGTGACTGAGCAGCCCTATTCAGGACTGCACTGCTCACCTTCTAGAATGAGAAAGGGGCTAGGAAAGGTATCCCAAACATTGTCTGCTTCATCTCACCCTGGCCAGCATATCACGGCTGGCAGGGGACCCCACTACAGTGGTTGAAAAGGAAAGAAGTCGATTCCTCTCAAGCTGGGTGTGTGGAATGTACATACGTTGACCGACGGAAACACCAACAGACCTGAAAGGAGAACTGCCCTCAGTGGGAGAAAACTGAGCAGATACAACATCCAGATTGCTGCCTTCAGTGAGACTCGTCTACCCAATGAAGGGTAGCTCACAGAAGAAAAAGCTGGTTACACATTCTTCTGGAGTGGTCATGGCAGTGAAGCCAAACAGGAAGCAGGTGTCAGCTCTGCTCTATAAAACAGTCTCATCAAGGTGCTGACCTATCTGTCCAAGGGACTGAATGACCGACTGATGGTACTCAAGCTCTCCCTGCTTGGCAAAAAGTGCGCCACTATCCTCAGTGCATTCACCCCCTACCATGACCAACTCCAATGAAGTCAAGAACCAGTCCTTTGATGACCTCCACTCTGTGATCACTGCTGTACCAAAGGCTGACTGTCTCATCCTCCTTGGCGACTTCAATGCTAGGATTGGCTCTGACTGCCAAGCATAGGTGATGCATAGGGGGCATGGGGGGGCACTTGCCCCCCCCCCCCCGAGATTGGCTGCTGTTGAAGATGCTGCTAGCTTCTGTGGGTGGTCGCTGCTTGCCACCCCCCCCCCTCACTGCTGACATCACTGCTGGCGTCTGCAGGCGGTCCCCGCTTGCCACTCATCGCCCCCACCACCTACACCACTGCTGGCGTCTGCAGGTGGTCCCTACTTGTCACCGCTGACACCACTGCTGGCATCTGCGGGCCGTCCCTGCTCACTGCCAACTACAAATAGTGCCCCCTCAGTCTCAGAAGGCAGCAGTCATTCATGCTCCCAAGCATGGGATGGTGTCACTGGGAAGCATGGGATTGGAAGCTGCAATAGCAATGGTCTTCTCCTGCTCAGACTATGTGCTGAACTTGAGCTCCTGGTTACTGTTCCATCTCCCCAACCGGAAGAAAACATCATGGATGCACCATCGCTCCAAGCACTGGCATCTTATCGACTATATCATCGTCCAAAGGAGGGTCAGACACAATGTTCATGTAACCAAAGCAATATTTAGCGCTGAAAGCTGGACTGATCATCAGCTCATCATCTTCTCACTAAAGATCATGAGTCAAACCAGCCGGCGTCCACAAGGACGAAGTGGACAGAAGCGCCTCAACACTGCTGGGCTGATAAATGACAGCAGCAGGCTGTCCTTTGTCAACCATCTGAAAGATCAGCTTCACATTACACCACTCTATTCTGACTCCATCGAAGCCAACTGGAAGTGGCTTTGTGAAGCTATACACTCTCCATCTCTTGAGACCCTGGGACCAAGTGTTTGCAGACACCAACATTGGTTTGATGAAAGTGATGAATAGATACAATGACTGCTGGAAGAGAAACGACGTCTCCGCAGAACCTACCTCTATGATAAGTCCGCATCGCATCAGCACAATATGCCTACAGCTCGATACGGAAGACCATTCAACATAAGTTGCGAGGGATGCAGGACACATGATTAAAGAACAAAGCAGATGAGATCCAGCATTATGCTGACCGAAACAATGCAAAGAAGTTCTTTGATGCCATAAAGGCTGTCTATGGCCTGCAGGTCCTCGGATCCTCCCCTCTGCTGTCTGCTGACAGGACCACACTGCTAACTGACAAGGCCCAGATCCTCCAGAGATGGGCTGAACACTTCAGCGTCATCCTCAATCGGAGCTCCTTCATCAATATGGATACCATACGCAAGCTGCCTCAAATCTCCATCAACACCTCGCTTGAAGCTCTGCCTACGATCGCGGAAGTCCAAAAGGCCATACAACAAATGTCTAGTGGCAAAGTTCCTGGAGCCAACGTGATTCCAGTGGAGGTCTACAGACCAGGTGGTCACAACCTTATGGAGTAACTAACCGAGATCTTCTGCAATATGTAGGCACAGGAGGTAGTCCCTCAAGAATTCAAGGTTGCCTCCATTGTCCACCTGTACAAGAGGAAGGGAAATCACCAACTCTGTGACAACCACAAGGGCATCTCCCTCCTCTCAAGTGCCAGCAAGATACTCGCGAGAGTCCTCTTCAACCAGCTGACCGACCATCTAAACAACCTACTGCATGAGAGCCAATGCGGCTTTAGAAAAGGACATGGAACCACCGACATGGTGTTTGCAGCCCAGCAGCTTCAAGAAAAGTGCCAGGAACAGAATGCTGACCTTCTCCTCACGTTCATCGACTTAACTAAAGCCTTCGATGTGGTGAACCATGAAGGCCTCTGGGAAATCATGAAGAAGTACGGATGCCCTGGAAAATTAATCAATATGGTTTGACAGTTCCACAACAGCATGATGGCATGCAACCTTGTGAATGGAGAATGCTCTGACCCCTTTCCAGTCACAAATGGCATCAAACAGGGCTGTGTGCTCACACCTACCCTCTTCAGCATGGTATTCTCTGCCATGCTGTTGGATGCCTTTCAAGATGATGACCTTGATATGGGGATCAGGTACTGTTTTGATGGAGACATCTTCAACCTGCGCAGGCTCCAAGCGAGCTCTGAAGTCCAGACAGCCACGCTTTGCGACTTCCTGTTTGCTGATGACTGTGCGTTATGCACAGGCTCACGGGCTGACATGCAATGGTCCACGAACTTATTCTTGTCAGCCTGCAACAACTTCAGGCTCACTATTAACACGAAGACCACCAAAGTGATGTTTCAACCTGTGACTGGCGCAACACTCCAGGAACCACACGTCTCAGTTAAAGGCCAACAACTGTCAATGGTTGACACGTTTGTCTATTAGTCCTGTGTGAAGCGGCTAGTATTCCCTTTGGATTCAGATTCGGCCAATTCAGGGAATAGTGATTCGATTTGATGATTCAAATCACTGTCCCAATTCGATTAGGCCGAATCTGACTCAGAGATTTGGCTGCTGCTGAATCTCCGAATCTCCAAATCAGTCAGGCCAGACCCATCCCCCGCCCCTCTCCCAGCCTGGCAATGGCTGCCCCAGCTCCAGCACTTGTTAAAAAAAAAGCCCCGGGTCACCAGGTGCTGCTGGGTGGGGGGGGGGAGTGATCCTTGCTTCCCCTTACTGCCCCATGCTGCATGGGGAGGGCTCTGCACGAGCCCCCCGACCCCCTCCCTCACTCCCCCAGCCCCCCCCCCCCACGGGTACCCCACCCCAGCCAGAAAAAAAACAAACAAGAAAACCCCAGGACTCACTGCTTCTGCCAGCAGGGGGCAATCCCCGGTGCCCCGCACTGCCCCATGCCTTGAGGGGGCTCTGCACGAACACCCCAAAGCCCCGAGGCCACACCAGGAGAGGTGAGTCCCAGGGCTTTTCTTGTCTGTTTTTTTTTCTTAAAGGGCCAGAGCCAGCCCAGGTGGGGCACCCATGGGTGGGCTGGGGGAGAAGGGGGTCGGGGGGCTTGTGAAGAGCCCCCCCACACAGTGGGGATCGCCTCCCCCCTGCCCGGCAGCACCTGGTGAGCACCGGGGCTTTTTTTTACAGTACTGAGCTGGGGTTGGAGGGGCAGCCACTGGGGGGTTTGGGAGGGCTAGGGGGGCTGGCAGTGTCCCCTCCCCCCTCTCTCAGCTCCCCCTCCCCTGCCTCTAGTACTTACCAGCTCAGAGTCAGCTGCAGCTCCCTGCTGCAGCCACCAGGGACTGCCTGAATCATTAAAGCTCTCTGAATCTGTTCCAAAGATTCGGAGAGCTTTGAGTCGATTCAGACCTTTAAATTAGTCCCCTGATTCAGTTCGGATTCGGAGATTTGGCCACCGCATCGGGCTGAATCTCCTCCGAATCGAATCACCACCCAAGGCTTTGCACAGCCCTACTGTCTATCTAGGCAGCATGCTCTCTCATTGTCCACATCAACAACAAAGTCAATGCGAGCCTGGTGAAAGCCAGTGTGGCCTTTGGCAACCTCCGTAAGTTGGTCTGGGACCGCAGAGGCATCGGAATGTCATTGAAACTGAAGGTATACAAAGCCATCATTCTCCCGACCCTCTTTTATGGCTGCAAAACCTGGATCATCTACCAGCATCATGTCAAGAAACTAAACCACTTCCACTTGTGCTGCCTGCAAAAGATACTAAAGATCAAGTGGCAGGACAAGATTCTGGATACTGAGGTGCTTGGAAGATCATCTCTTCCCAGTATTCACACTCTACTGAAACAGGCACAGCTAAGATGGGCCAGCCACCTGTCAAGAATGCCCAACACTCGCCTGCCAAAGAAAATCTTCTACAGCAAACTGTCAAATGGAGTATGCTCTCACAGCGCACCAAAGAAGTGGTACAAGGACACCCTAAAGGTATCCCTAAAGCATTTCACCATCAACCCGGAGTCGTGGGAGCAAATTGCTTGTGATCTTCCATCCTGGAGGTCATCAATCCAGAATGGAGCACTGACTTTTGAACAGCAACGCACGGCAGAAGCAATGAAAAAACACCTGGCCAGGAAAATGAAAACCTCTCGTACCTTCTCCTCATCGCTTTCCTGCCCCTGCTGCAGCAGATTGTTCAAGGCAAAGATCAGGCTTATAAGTCACCTATGTACCCACACAACCTAGCCCCCACCCTGCTCCTTTCTCCTTCCACTCTCTCTTCTTTCCTTTTTCCTTTTTTTCTCCTTTTCTCTTTTCTCCCCCCCTGATTCTTTCCCATTTCTTTTCTCTCTTCTCCCCACCCCCACTGGCTGTGGTAATCTTCACCTGTGAAGGGCAAACAACAAAATACAAATCACCATATACAAGAACCCCATGAAACAACATACAGATCCACCCAGAATGAGCAATCATCCTAAACACACCAAGAAAGCTGTAATATACAGCCAAGCCCTCCGATACCACCACATTTGCACTGAGGAGAACACCTACAATCGTCACCTCACAAATCTCAAAAGGGTTTTCACTCAATAAGGACATTCTGGAGAGATAGACCACTCTTTTGAAAGAGCCACACAGATACCATATAAAGAACTGCTGCAGGACAAAAAGAAAATCCCCATGAATTGCATACCATTAGTTATGACAAACCATCCTTTCCTGGAACCTATACAGAAAATCCTCAACGAATTTCAACCCATACTAGAAGAAGACTCAGTTCTTAAAGAAATCTTTCCAGAACCACCCATCCTAGCCTTTAAACAAGCACCAAACCTTGCCAGCCTCATCACCAGAAGCAAACTTCCTATGGTCCAAAGCACACCAAATGGATCCAGACCATGCTGGGACAAAAAATGTAAAACTACCAACACATCTCCACCACTCCCACAATAACTACATGCCACAACAGAACCATCATTATTCCTAGATCTTATACCTGCACCTCCAGAAATGTAATATGTCTCATCCAATGCACTAAATGCCCTGATGGAAACTACGTAGGAGAAACCAAACAACAACTGCGTACAAGAATGAACGCACACCAAAAATCTATCAAAGACGAAAATACCCAGTTACCTGTGGGTGCCGACTTTTCACAAGACAACCACTCTCTCTCCAATCTTTTGGTTCTAATCCTCAAAGGAAAACACCTTTGATAGACAAGCCTATGAACTTCACTTTGTAAATCTACTGGATATGAAAAAATCATGGATTGTATATAGACATTGGATTTATGGCACTGTAACAGGGATCATGGCATCCCTATTACTTAAAGAAAGCATTATCTCAGATGGGCCCCACCTTGGGGATACTGGAGACAATGAACCCGAACAAGACACACCTGTGACAGCACATGGCTGATTACTGCTGGGTGAGCAAACCTTTAGATAAGAGGCGGCACCACAGAGTAATCGACCCCCAGTAGGGAACCAGGAGGAGAAGACATGTGTCAGCAGACAAAGCAAGTGCCTTTGACCGACTAAACCTGAAGACTGCTGAGACTTAGTTCCCAGGGTGAGTGATCACATAGACCTACAAGAGGTAAGAGTGTTCTGGGAAAGACTTACCTGTGCGGGAGGAGACATCTTCCTCAGGAAAGGCAGAGAAGATGGACTGATCTGAGGAAAAAAGTGGGATGTCTTTAATTGAGTGGAAGTAGTCATTTGGGATAGAAGAAAACTGGAGGGAAGGGAAGGGGACAGATAATAAGTTCAAGACATGTTCATACATTTGTATCCTGTTACTGGCAGGGGTAGCTGCCATGCATCTTGTTATTCAGTAAAATCTTTTTTAATTCCTTAAGAACTGTTTCACCTGTGTCTCATTTCTAAATTTCTCCCATCAAGGCATGGAAGGCGAGTTTGACCAGGCGAACAGGGGCTCTGCCAAAGGGACCTGGTAACAGGCACTTTATAACCTGCAGGTCATCTGATAACCCCAGGTAACCTGTCTGCATTTTACCAGCTACATTCTATCACCAGGTCAGCATTTCCCCCTTCCCCTCCACCTGTCTCACACCTATTGTCTTCCATTGCCTTTAATCCTTACTGCCATGCATTTGTATTTTCATAGACCTGCCTTTTGCATATTGGCTTCTATTCCATCATGGGGAGCATAAAACATCAACAGACTCTCTCTGTGCCTGAAGAAGGGTGTTTGTGCCCGAAATCTTGAAAAGAACAAATTTTCCAATTATTTAGTTGGCCTAATAAAAGATATCACATTTTACCCAAAGCAGCTTGTCTGCCAGCATCATCTGTGAACACATCTCCAGCGCTCTGTAGGTATCCAGGCAACCATCCTGGATCCAGCATCTCAGGCTTCATGACCAGGCCTCCCGTGTGCAAGTGTGGAGTCTGAAGACAAGGGTGACACTAAGGGGCCTCTAGTGAGTCCCATGTCCAGACCTTTTCCCCCACCCAGGGCTGGAAGCCATACAGCTCTTTACAACCCAGTGCTGACCACAGCACAGAGCACTTGTGTTCCACGTCACAGCTGGGAAAACCCAGACGTTTGGGTTCTCTATCTGTTCTGGGAGCCAGGAGGGCTGGGAAAGGAAAGCTTCAGGGCCTGGAGGCATGAGCCTTCTCCAGCTCTTCAGGAGGAAAGGGGCGGCAGGGGGGCTGTTAGGAAGAATTCCCATTTCCTGCTGCATCTTACTAGCAGTGCAGCTCATTCATAGCTGCTCTGCCAAATGGTGCCCAGTTTTGCCTGTTGGTTACACTTTAGCTATGGGGCTTGAAAAAAGCATGCAGTGTATACCAAGGTCTGTTCGGGTAAACATGCTGGGCTCTCTTAGGAAAGTAACCCCTGATCTTGAGGGATGGTGCAATCTGTTGCCAATTACCCACATTTATGACCTCACTCAATGTAACATAAACTGATAAGCCCCCACAAAACAGTAGAGGAGATCAAAACCTGGCGCCTCTGCTTCATTCCAGGCCAGCAGCATGGGGATTGTGGGGATTGGGAGCAGGGGGTGGGGTTGGGGGAGTGTTTGAAAGGCACGAGGTCAGTGAGGAGCATCAATAAATCAGTACCCGTTTTCCATGTGAACAATTGTTGAGCCAAGAGCACGCTAAATATCAGAGTAGAGAACTATGTTCTTCCCCATGAGCATGCCCCAATTTACCAAGGAGTCACATTAGATTACTCCTTTAAAAACATCATATTCAGAAGGTCAGCAGTAAAGTCTCTGCATGCTGGGGAGGATTTAGGCACAAGCTAAGTAAAATACAGGGCCTCACATTATGAGGGGCCTCTAAATACAAAAAAAAACAAACAGTAAAACCCACAAATCTGGCGTGCTTAGGACTGAGCATGTGCCAGAAATTTGAAAATGCCATTTTTCTTAAATCGGCACTGTAGCTGATTGTGGAGCTGGGGGGAAAGGGGAGCGGTGGCTGGTTCCAGAGCACCAGCCTCACAAAGAGCAGTGGCGCGGGGTGCTTAATGAAAGTGGCAGCAGCCACGTGCAAGCTTCCCCCACCACTTCCGAGCTGGCGGGGGGGAGTGGCAGCTGGTCCTGAAACAGCTGGGGAAAGCGCCAGATTTTTGAGAATGTCGGATATTTGATATCCGGATTCTTGAGATTATACTGTAATACGAAGTTTCAAGTTTTACATAATTGGTTGTTAAAAATGAAGGGGACTTTTGAAAATGGATGTCAGAAGAGAAAAAAGAAGCAGCTGATTGAAGGGCAGCTAAAACAATTACCAAAAGTTGACAGTTATTTCACTGTAATAAAGGAGGGACCTCGTATTCAAGAGAGTCAATCGGGACCACAGCAACCACAGGCATCCACTTCTTCTACTAGCATAGATGATATAGATGTGAACGTGACGACTACACCTGAGAATGTTACAGAGCCTGAAATCCCAGCTGAAGAAAGTAGATACACAAAGTCCAATGATCTTGGTCTTTGGGGTGTCTTGATTGAGGATGATATTTCATTCTGGATACAGAAAGGTCTCTCAGAGTGTCAACACTGGAACAGCCCATTTGAGAAATCAAAGTGGTCATTCAAAAACCAAACTAGAGATTGTTCAAATGGTCTATTTCATTCAATGAAAGTTAATGGTGAAAAATATAATCGAGAGTGGTAACCGGTTGTGTTTACTGTTTTGTCTGCCATCTCTTCTCAACATCACTGACAGCACTGGCTAGTGATAGGTTTAGTGATGGTGAAACCCTGTTGGAATTCAAAATCATGAGAACTCTGAGGATCATAGAGCAGCTTTGCTTACATATTTGATGAGGCAATGTGGGTTAACCTTGGATTCACACCTGGAGGAACAGATGAAAAAGGAGCAAGAGTACTGGAGGCATGTACTTGAACGTGTTATTGCAGTTGTGTGCATGTTAGCAGAACGTGGATTAGCTTTTAGGGGGCGGGGAGGCAATGAAAAGTTTGGCTTGTCACTTAATGGGAACTTTCTTGTCTTGATAGAACTCATTGCTAAGTTTGATCCATTTCTTGCTAACCATATAAAACATTATGGAAGTAGTGGATCTGGGAAGCATTCATACTTGCCTGAAACAATATGGGATGAACTCATCCAGGTTATGGCAAAGAAAGTAAGAGGATCTATTTTGAATGACTTGAGAAAAGCAGGAAACTTCAGTTCGTCTGTTGACTCTACACCAGAACTTAGCAGTGGCAGGAGCTGACCCCACCCCATGAGCCCTGCCTCCGTCCCACCCCCTCCCACCACCCCACCTGGGCAGCGCCTGCCCCGGCCCCTGCCGCCTCCCTCACTGCAGGAGGCATTGATCTGCGCCCCCATGCCCCTTCCCACCCGCCTCCCTTTCCACCACACCAGGCTTACCACCTGATGGCAGCTGTATCAGACATTAGATCGGTATCGGCTGATATGCCTCTTTAAATATCAGCTATCGGTATCGGCCCAAAAAATCTCTAATGGTGCACCCCTACTTAGTACATGTGCAAAGCTTTACACATCACTTCTTGAAAGAAACCCGAGAAAGTTTTGATGAAATTGAACTCAAAGCAAAAGAAAATCTGCCTGATGTAGACTACAAGTGTGTGAGTAAAAGGAAAAGAATGAGAAAAAAAAAACAATCAATGATTGTGATGCACCTAATGTTGATGAAGCGCTTTCTCCAAGAGACAAGTTTCGAGTGAAATCCTTTATTCCTATGATGGATGCACCTTCATAGATTTCATAGACATTAGGGCTGGAAAGGACCTCAGAAGATCATCAAGTCCAGCCCCTGGCCCAGGGGCAGGAAGTCAGCTGGGGTCATAGGATCCCAGCAAGATAAACATCCAAATGTCTCTTGAAGGTGTTCAAAGTAGGTGCTTGAACCACCTCCGGCAGCAGTCTATTCCAAACCTTGGGGGCTCGGACAGTAAAGTTCTTCCTTACATCCAGCCTGAAACGGTCATGGAGGAGTTTGTGACCGTTTGACCTTGTCACCCCTTGGGGCGCTCTGGTGAACAGACGTTCCCCCAGATCCTGGTAAGCACCCCTGAAAAACTTATAGGTGACCACCAGATCACTCCTGAACCTGCGCTTTTCCAGGCTGAAGAGTCCCATAGCTCTCCGCCTCTCATCATAAAGTCTGTTTCCTGACTTCTGATCATGCGCATGGCTCTTCTTTGGACTTGAAACCAACTTGAAGAAAAGAGCTGTCATGTACAAAAAATTTGCCAAAAAAATTTCAGTTTTGGTTGATTCAGTTGGCTTTCCTTAATGTAGAAGCAATATTGTGGCTCTTTTTGAGTCTAATGGTAACAAACTGCTCAAGAGAAAGATCATTTTCCCGGCTGAAAAAGATCGAGAATGAACTGCGAACAACAATGCTCCAAGAAAAGCTGTCTGCACTAAACATTATGCTCATAGAAAGTGATAAACTTCGTAGCTTATCATTTGAGGACATCAATGACCTTGCTCTCCAAAAATCACAAAAGCAAATGTTTTAAACACAGTACAGGTAGTATTGCCGCTTCCATTTAGTAAGTGCTGATCTGTGTAATTGCTCTTGTGTTGTTGTAAATTAAAAGTGTTCATACATGCTAATTAAGAAACCATAAAGGATTTTAACTTGAAAGTATTTCATAATGCAAATAGGTTTATTGCAAGATATATGTTTTAGTTAGATTATTTGTTTTTCGTTGCACCTTCACCTATGTATATATGCAAATATAAAGCTTTAATATTTCTATTTTCATTGTCCTTTCAGTTAGAATTATACACTTTTTTTTGGTAATGCTATAGGGCCTCTTAAGCTTGACATATCTTAGGGCCCCAGCATGTCATAATCTGGCCCTGTCTGCATGGGCAGTTGCCATAAGACCTTTAGCTAGCATGACATGGAGTGCCAACTTCAAAGTGTGCAGAACCACCACAGTTGCAATGGTATATGCCCCAGCAGATTACTGTGCTCCTGTATGGTCCAGAAGTTATCTCACTAAAGAGCTTGACACTGTACTTAACAGTGTGCAGAGACTCATAACAGGCTGCACAACCTGCACACACATAGGTGTATTCCCTACACTCAAGGGCATTAGACCAAGTGACATAAAACAGATCCTAACTACTCCACTGCTGCCATGTTTCTGGCCCTGTGGAGAGCCCAGGCAGGCCAGGTACTGTGGCCTTGTGTGTTGTGATAAATGTAGATAAGTGTTGGGGTGAATGGAAATGAAATGATTGTTCAGAGCAATCTGGCCTGAAATCTATTCCCACAGCATTTTATACCAATGCCAAACAAGTCCTCCATTGGGCACGACCTTGACAAAGAAGCATGGGTCAAGCTGAACAGACCGAGATCTGGATATGGACACTTCAAAGCAATACTGTAAAAGAGGAACATCTTGGACAGCCCCCTATGTGAATGTGGTGTCCAGCAAACAGCACTTAATCAAGAGGTGCAATCTTTACAAATGTCCAGATGGGGTAGAAGGAACCTGCACACTGAGCAGTAACACCAGACAGTGGCTCATAGCTGGCTGGGGGAATCAAGAGGTGGGGAGGGGTTTGGAAACAGGCTTCTCTGACTCTTGTCAGTGACAGCCTGGAGGTAGGGGTGGGAATAGGGACAGAGCTGGCCTAGCGCTCAGGCAGACCACACAAGCTCTGGCTTGGGCTAGACCACCGCCCTGCAACCAGTAGGTAATGAGTAAGGTGCCGCAGTGCTTCATGGGATGTTGGCAGACTGCAATCTACTGTGAACTGCAACGAGATATGGTAGAGATGTTCATTACGGTGCTCTAACCTATAGCGCTGGAGTCTGATACTGCATCCATCCAGGGTTATCCTAGAGCAGGATCTGCCATTTTTACAGAGCTCTATGGGCCCTACCATGCAATAAGTGTAACTTCTGTACCTGGCCAGAGTGATTGCAAAACCTAGTCCAAAATTTCACATCAGCAACATGACACACAGCAATTTCATAAAAATACTGTCACTGACCCTTGCACAAAAATTAATAAATCTACAACCTAACAGAAGCACTTCCTTGTCAGTCTCAATGTTTTGAGTGGAGCTGTGACAGTAATTAATTTTCTGATTAAGAGGTCAAACTGAATAATCAAAAAATACTTTGGTTCAGACTGACTCAAAACAGACTTTTTCCCTCGCTTAGTGAAATGAAGGGAAACCAAACCAAACTAAAACAAAGAAAAAACCCAAGCAACCAAACAAGAAACAGTTTGTTTCAGGATTACCCAAAAGATTGTTTTTTGGTAGAACAACCTCAGTTGACCTAAAGTGAAACATTCCATTTAACTTCTGGGTTATTTACTGTTGTTTTGCAAAAAAAAAGTAAAAAGAATTTATTTTGGCAACATAATTTTGACTCAAATGTATGAATAGGTTTGGTTACCTCAAAGCTGCTTTTTTTTTGGTGAATTTACTCTTTGCTGAAGCTCCTTGTCTGTCCTCCTTGTGGAGTGTGTCTGTTATGGGTCCAGTCCTACAGATACTATGTAGAAGTACTTTCCTCCTTAAAAAGTCAATCTGCCTGCTCACCGAAGTGAAGTTACTCATCTGTGCAAGTGTTTGCAGGTTCAGAACTTTTGTTTGTCAGTTCTTTGGGATAGGGACAGCACCCTTTTCTTATATTTTCCCAAGTACAGTGACAGCATGCAGTTGAAAATTATCAGCACTACTCATATAGGATGCACAAGGGAGAGATGGGATAGAGTCAGAGACACCTGTAGCAGGGTGCGGGACCCAGGGCAAATCAGCCTGTGCAGGGTCCGGACATGATGGTAGAGGTGGCTGGGGGATGGCGAGCGGCTGGACGCAAAGCCAGCCCGGCTCCGTGGGGCCCCTTCAAAGTGCGGGGCCCCAGGGCAGTCGCCCCTCCCCCCCGTTCCCCAGGAACGGCCCTGGATAGAGTTCACCATGAGTCCTGTAGCATAAAAATCCCACTGAGAGCAATACTCTTGTGTGTATATCTCTAATAGTGCAGATAGCTCACCGTTTCCTCAGTTACACCATATCAACAATCATTGCTCAGTTGGAACTGTCTTTCCATGACCAATCCAGTTAACTCGGCTCTTTACACTCAGAAACAGGAGACCTCTGCACCATAAACTATTTTTATCCTGCTGGAGACCAAAAGAAATCTATATCCTGCCACTAAGCATTTCATATTAGAGTCAACAGTGTGCAACAACCCAACAGGGTCAGATTCAATTGGGTGTTGACTTCAACGGGTGTAACTGAGATCAGAACTGAGCCCAAAGGATTTAGCTCCACAGTTTCACTTAGGAAACTGCACTGATCATTTCATCTGATGAGCTGACCTTAGGGTACCGACTTCAGTAGTGCCATGGGTGATGCTATGGGTGTAACTGGGAAAGACGTGTGAGTGGACAGGATTTAAGCCATATTTGGTTCCACCCAGCAGCGAAACTCAGAGATGCAGGGATTCCAGAAGAGCACTGAAAGGATCATTCAATTAAAGACTGTGGCTGCTGGCAGATGTGAAAAAAAGAAAAAAAACAAACCAGCATGTTACTGAAAGAGGAAGTGTGTTAGTTTGACCCAGCTCCCCAGTGTCTGTATAGATCGCACGCTTCAGTGGGGCTTTTTGGTGCTTTCAGCTAAAGCTTAAAAGTGTTGGGGGGCAAGGGGGTTGAGGGGAGTTACACATCTGTAAGCAGCATGTGATTGGAGATAAAGCAGGATGCAGTGCTTAGGAGGCTGACCTTTGACTCAGGAACCAGCGTTCAATTCTCTTCTGTGATGTAGGTCAAATCACTTATGCTCAGACTTCCAAATTACCTACAGGCCAAAATCCTATGATTTCAGCAGGGGTTGTGAGATCTTTGAGGATCTAGGCCTTTGTGTCTGTCCATAAAACAGGGATCATTACTCTCCCCGAAATATACTGAGGACTGTGAGATGCCCATACAATAGTAATGGAGTTTGTATAGGTTCAAACGATTAAATAAAAGAGGTTTCCTCATCCTGCCACAGAATTCCAGTAAAATAAAGTTATTTTTGCTTGTTGCCAGCTCACATCAGAGACCACAGAACAAAACTCAGCCTTCCCATCGCTCCCAAAAGAAATCCTTCAGCTCAGCAATTTAACACCTTTCATCACCCAATGAGAGCTACATTGATTATTGTCTATAAGGAAGATATTCAGACCTTGCTAGGGGGTTCCTTTCCTGCAAGCCTAACAGGCCTTCTGTTTTCCTTAAGTGTATAAATAGAAGAGAATGCAGTAGGAGCAGGGAGAAGGTAGGACTTTGGGACAGATTAGCAAGATCATTAAGAGACACTGAGTTAAATTTCAGCCATTCACAATTTACAAATTGGAAAAGGTTCAGTAATAAGCTACATTTAAGCCACTAACAGTGTCCTGTTTCTCCGTCCCCCAAGACTAGGAACTCTGCAATCCAAGTCCAGGGTAGCTGCAAGCCTGGATTAGACTCGGGCAATGTGTGGCCACCTGAGCCAGAGACTGGCCTCAGTCCACTGGCAGGCATCTGAAAGCCTGTGGCTCATTCTGGGGCACCACTCAAGGGCACCCTTTGGTGTCACCCTTCAGAGGTAGGGAAAAAAGGGATTATTGATTTTCTCATCTTAATTCTACTAAACTGTATAAATAATGCATGTGTTGGGGGAGGCCAAATGAGTTGGATAGAGTCTGGCCCCCCTGTAAAAGGGAGGACTGGGCCGCAGAGAGGTAGAAGGGAAGTAGAATGGGGACACCCCTGGAGATGGTGGGGGGGAGGCTGGAGGAAGATGGAACTTTTCTGTCTTTGCCTCTCTGTTGAATCAGGATCCAAAAATGGTGGGCTCAGGCTGCCCCCCCCTTGCCTCCCATTTCATCAGGGTGTCCATGGATTAGGGGGGATGGTCAGGGCTGGGTATGTGGCTGAATCTGCCAGGAGTCTGAGGAAGGTGGTGAGATCAGGGGAGAAACCAGTGGGGCAGCAACAATGCCTTTGAGGTTGTGCTAGGCAGAGACATGCGGCAGGGGAACCCCGTTATGGGTCCTAGTCAGTGCAGCAGGGTACCTCTCCAGGGGTGGCCATGGAGCCCCTGGAGTCCCTGCAGCCCTCACTTTGTGGGAAATCACCCCTTATAGTCACCCACCATGCCTTGATGATTGTTATTTTAATGAGGAAGATTGCCAAGGGCTTCCTAAGTTGGTCTTCCAAATGACCACCAAGTGCATGTGGTCCCTGCCTTACGGGTTAATTGCATGGCTCCGTCCCTCCCCATGCCTCACAGATGGTATCCTCACTGATGTTTCCTTTCACTTACTAAAGCCCCCTTCTGGGGTTCCTGGACCCTCACTGGTCCCACACTCTCAACCTCTAGACCTCTTCCTGTGTCCCTAGGAACGTCCTCCTCTCTTAGTTCCTCCACAAACG
This sequence comes from Alligator mississippiensis, assembly GCF_030867095.1. Classification (NCBI taxonomy): domain Eukaryota; kingdom Metazoa; phylum Chordata; order Crocodylia; family Alligatoridae; genus Alligator; species Alligator mississippiensis. The sequence continues at coordinate 27,803,743 of NC_081833.1, forward strand.
TCCAGACTGCTTCAGGCATTATCTCTAAGCTGGCCTTGTAGAGCTGCAGCTATCCTGATGAGGTGGTGTTCTCTCAGCAGGCCCCCAGCTGTTACTGCCAGCTTCTCTCTGGGCCTGGACTTATATCTGCTGGCTCCCTGGGACAGCTGACCCTCCCCTCCCCACTACAGTTAGCCCTGGCCTGCGCCTGCCAGCAACTTCTCAGGTTGCCTGACCTCTTAAAGTGGCAGGCATCCCAAGTGCCCTGCCACAGTCAGTGACAAACCCAATCTGTGGCTGTTACTGATTAATTCAAGGTCAGTGATTAATAAAACAGCAGTCATCTTTCATTTGCGGCTCCAGAGTTGGTGCCATCATGCAGGTTTTGGATTCTACAACCATGATCTGCACTTCCATGAGAGAGGCATCCTGGGGCAAGATGGTCTTCATCTCTCTTCTAAAGGTAAAAGTCTGTTCTCTTACAGGTTGGCTCCTCTGATGGGCTTTAAACTAGATTTGTCAGGGGATGGAGAAGAAGAGGATAAGGAGAACCTAGGATCAGCAAGCCATGAGTAATGCACTGGATCAGTCCAGGTAAGCAGTAAGGTAAGCACTAAGGATAGACATCAGGACAGGGGGATACCAAGGACACCCATTGTGGGGCTTAAATGTCTCTACCCTAATGCTAGGAGCATGGGGAACAAGCAGGAGGAACTTGTACTCCTGTTTACAAGCAACAACTTCGACTTGGTTGGACTAACTGAAACCTGGTGGGACCCTACTCGTGATTGGGCAGTGGGCATTGAGGGCTACAGATGGGATAGAGTGGGGAAAAAGGGGGAGGGGATAGTGACCATTGATTGATTGAATTCACTGTCTGGCGAAGGGTGGGCAAACTAACCAGCAGGGCTGAAGTGCTAGACTTCAGAAAGGCTAACTTCAATGTGCTCAGGAGATGAGTTAGTGAGGTGTTAAAGCTCAAGAGCATTGGCAAAATGGGGGTCCAGGAAGGGTGGTCGTTCCTCAAGGGAGCGATCCTACAGGCACAGAAGGAGACAATCCCATTGCACACAATAGGGGGCAAAGGGGCCAAGAATCCCTCTTGGCTGAACAGGGAAGTACAGGAAAGCCTAATGGCAAAAAAAGAGGGACACAGGCTGTGGAAACGGGGTAGCTACCAAGGAGGAGTATACCTCCCTGGCTTGCACTTGCAGGGAATCAGGAAAACCAAAGCAGAATTAGAACTTAGGCTGGCAACAAAAATTAAGGACAACAAAAAGTCTGTCTTCAGGTATATAGGGAGCAAAAGGAAGGCGCAGGATAGCATAAGACCCCTACAGGACAAACTAGGGCAATTGGTGACAGAGTGGGGGGACAAAGCTGAGCGTTACAGTGAGTTCTTTGCATCTGCATTCCTAGACACAGAACAAGACAAATCTCCCAATTGGACTGTAGATAGACACAGGAGCAGGGGTGACACATAGGGGGTGCATGTGGGTGCACATGCACCCCCTGCGCGTGGTGGTGCACCCCCTACAAAAAGGCACTGCCAACAGCCTGCGGGTGGTTGCCAACTCTTGGTCAGCACTCGCCCCGCCCCGCTGCCAACAGCACCAGCGGAGTCTGCAGGAGCAACCTCGCTTACCACCGCCACACTACCACCACCACTGCACTCCTGCCACCACCGCTGTGCCACCCCAGCAGTGGGGGGCACGCGTTGTTCATGCACAGGAGGGGCACCAGCCCACCAACTATTAGCACAGGCTTAGTGAAGGGGCACTTGGAGGGGCACTCGTGGCACCCCGGTCAGGTCCCAGAGGACTGGAAAAGGGCAAGTGTGGTCCTTATTTTCAAGAAGGGGAGGAGGGAGGAACTGGGAAACTATAGGCCAGTTAGTCTCACCTCTATCCTTAGGAAAACTCTGAACAAAATCATTAAGGATTACATTTGTGGGAGCCCAGCAGGGGAAATAATGCTGCAAGGAAATCAGCATGGGTTCATTGCAGGTAGATCCTGCCTGACTTACCTTGTTTCTTTTTATGATCAGGTCAAAAAATGCTTAGACGCAAGAGTTGAGGTAGATGTCATCTACTTAGACTTTAAGAAGGCCTTTGATACGGTATCTCATTCTGTTCTAATAAATAAACTGACAGGATGTGATGTAGATGATTACACAGTCAGGTGGGTGGCAAATTGGCTTAGGGGTTGCACCCAGAGAGTGGTGGTGGATGAGTCAATATCGACCTGGAAAGATGTGGGTAGCAGAGTCCCGCTGGGCTCAGTCCTTGGACCGGTGCTATTCAATGTCTTCATCAGTGACTTGGACAAGGTCGTAGAGAGCACTCTGTCCAAGTTTGCAGATGATAACAAATTATGGGGGAAAGTTAACACACCAGAGGTTAGGGAATGGATCCAGATGGATCTGGACAGGTTGGAAAAATGGGCAGAACGAAATAGGATACAGTTCAACAAAGACAAGTACAAAGTGCTCACCTGGGCAAAAAGAACCACTAACACAGTTACAGGCTGGGGGGTGACCTTCTGAACAGCATAGCAGTGGAAAGGGATCTTGGAATCATAGATGACTCCAAGATGAATATGAGTAGTCAATATGACAAAGTGATCAACAAGACTAACTGCAGTTTATTATGCATTGGCAGATGCATGACGAACAGGACCAGGGAGGTGATGCTTCCCCTCTATGTGGCACTGGTTAGGCTGCAGTTGGAGTACTGTGTCCAGTTTTGGGTGCCACACTTCAAGAGGGATACAGAGAATCCTGATAAGGTTCAGAGGAGGCCACTCGAATGGTCAGAGGCCTGCAGGAAAGGCCCTATGAGGAGAGACTGAGGAACCTAGATCTCTTCAGCCTTCGCAAGAGAAAGCTGAGAGGGGATCTTGTGGCTGCCTATAAATTCATCAGGGGAAGACAGCAGGGAATAGGAGATGCTCTATTTACTAGGGCACCCCCTGGAGTAACTAGGAACAATGGCCACAAATTGAAGGAGAGCAGATTTAGGTTGGACATTAGAAAGAACTTCTTCTCAGTAAGGGTTGCCAGAATCTGGAATGGGCTTCCAAGGGAGGTGGTGCTCTCCCCTACCCTGGGGGCCTACAAGAGAGACTGGACAAGCACCTAGCTGGGGTTGTCTGATCCCAGCGCACTTTCCTGCCCAGCACAGGGAGTCAGACTTGATAACCTACTGAGGTCCCTTCCGACCCTAACTTCTATGAATCTATTAATCTTATTCAGGATGCATCTGCCAACCTTGCTGGTATTACTGAGAACTGGCTGGACTAGGCCTCTGGGCTAGTGTTTGGCTAGATGGTCCCAGCTAGATACTTAGTGCAGCACCCGACTAGGATTGGAGGTCAGTGGGGCAGAGCGGCAGTCATCTTCAAAGAAAATCTGGCCCATAGGACACATCCACTGCCAAACTTGTCCAACATGGACTGTGTCTACTTCATGCTTGAGACCAGGTACAGAATGAGGATTCTGCTTGTATACCGACCACCACACTCCACAGCAGATTCCCTGACTGAGTTAACTGAGCCGGTCTTGGAAATGGTGTTTAGTACACCCAGACTTACTGTCTTGGGTGACTTCAACATCCATGATAAAGCTGGCACTTCAGGGCTTGGACAGGACTTCATTGCCTCCATAACAACCAAGGGGTTATGCAGATCCCTATCCTCTGATGCTCCCATCAGGATGGTGAATCATCTAAACTGGTCCAACCCCAGAGACTCATGGACCAGTAGGGGTGCCTGTGGATGTGCAGGATGTCTGCTCCAACATGCTCTAATTACATTGGGTCAGAGCAGATTTGATTAATCTACCTCCAAAATACTGTGATCCACGTGCCAGCACAGGATACTGACTATAGCATTGCGGACGTTCTTACGAGTCAGAGCAACTGTCCTTCTTGGCCTTGCTCAGCTTTCTCCTGTTTTTATACAACTGAACTTCAGAGGATGGTTATAATGTAGAACGCTGTTATGGATGCTCTATTGGAAGTCAGTGGTATTTGAGCATCTAAATTGTTTAAGCCATTTTGACAAACCCAGAAAATTCCCTTACCCCATAGCAGACACCAGCAGCCATTGACTGAGACTGAGCACAGAAGGGTTCACTGTGAGTAATTTGCCATCCCTCTCTGACACAACCATGGTCAGCCCAACTGGCCTTACATTTTTTCCCTGACTAGGGATTATTTATTGCATCTCAAACTTTTATTTTAGTGATTTATAATCTTAACACCATTTATGTGATATAAATTAGGGGAGGGCTGAGCTCAGGCAACTCAGGATCTTCCATTTGCATAAGTCTGTACATCTCACTGACTCCAAATTCACCTCAATTAACTTGCGGTCCAGGGATTAATGGACATGTTAAGGTGTTGTTTAGTAGACGTTAAATATTCTGTTGATAGAGGATCGTTTGTAATGATACCATTTGCTGTAGTAACTGGCAGGAGTAGTTGTTCATATCAGGCCTGGTTCTCTTCTGTCTTCTGTAGTGACCTCAGAAAACAGTAGAATCAGACAGTGTTTTCCATCTCCTCATTGTGTATATGTCCATGATCCCACACATGATCCCACACAATGTGGAATCCAGCCCAAGATTTGTATGCAACAATCAAGCTTACTTTTTCTCTGTTTGGGACCAGGTCCAATGCCCACCAAAGTCAGCAAAAAGATTCCTATTGATTCTAATATGCTTTGGATCAGGTCAATAACTTCAACCCCTTGGTTCACCTCTGCTTCGCTTTAGGTCATTCCACAGCAGAGAAGTAAAGGTCAAATGCAATTTGTTCCTGTTCAGAAGCTGCTATCAGGGTTTTGAACTGAGAAGGAGGGCTGATCCCCTCTGTTTCCCACTGCAATCAACATGAGTTTCAACTCAATTTAGATGCTTAAATACCACTGACTTGCAATACAGCATCCACAGGAGTGTTCTACATTATAACCATCCCCTGAAGGTCAGTCGCATAAAACAGGAGAAAGGTGAGCAAGGCCAAGGAGGACAGTTGCTCCGATTCTTAAGAACATCCACAGTGCTATAGTCAGTATCCTGTGCTGGCACATGGATCACAGTATTTTGTGATTCTGTGTGCACAGTGCAACTCAAGCAAGAAGTGTTCTTGATATACCTATCTCTATATCTGAGACATTAGCCTAATTCAAGGCTCAGTTATCTACTATATATTAGCTTGTGGAACACTAACAATAAAGCAGAGCCAAAACAAAAAGCAGTGTCAGATTTAAGACCAAATAACTCATCAGGACTATTGAATAAACAGTCTGAAATAGGGTTGCCAACCCATCACGATTGCCCTGGAGTCTCCAGGAATTAGATATAATCTCCAGAAGACTGCTGAGAGTCACCCAGGAGATCAATGTTAGGACATTCATTCAAATAAATATTAAATGTTGAATCCAATTAACCCAGTAGTCCAGTGGGTTTCTAAAATGTAATAGTAATGTACATTTGCCTTCCTGAGTACAGTATAGTAGATCACTCATTAATGTCATTGCATAATGTGATGAAACCTCCTGGAATAGATTCAAACAGAGTTGGCAATGGCAACCCTACTCTGAAATGTCAAGAAATAGACATCATGAAATTGTTTAAAGCAGATTTCTCTTTTTTTGCTGTTTTTCCAACCAGTTTATTGAATGGTTAGTTTTTTTCTTAAAAATAATTTAAATTGATGCATTTTGCAGCAACATAAAAACAATCTGCAAAAGTGTTTCTGTTCCTGTTGATGATCTCTCCTCACAACCCTCCCAAGCTTAGAAACAAATGGAAAAACTGAGGCATAGATAGTAAGTGTCTTGCCCAAAGTTAAATAGTGGCTCTATGAGTGTCCCTGGGAGCCAAACCCTGGAAAACTTCTGTGGAAATCTGGAAACTTCTGTGCTATCAAAAAATACTAGTTGATCAAGTGAAATGAGGCCTTACAGCTGCCTCAGAGACATTTCTCTATTAGTATATTGGTATGTAACACAATAACTTTTGAAAGCTGCATCCAGTAAGTTAAAAATGTTCAGGGAATATTAGAGGCATCAGTGGGTAAAGCCTAGTTGACTGATGAAAATGACAAAATCCTAATTTCCGCTAGAATCATCATCTGGTTACTCAGGATACAGGAGTGGGCAGTGACCTCACAGATGCCTGTAGCAGAAATGAGAGTTTCTTGGAATATGGGATGAAGCCATGATTTCATAGACATCTCACAGAGGCCTGTGGCAGGCAGCAGAGTCAATTTGTACAGGGGTGAGTCAGTGGCTGTAGGGTTACAGTGAGGTTAAGACAGGGGCAGGTAATTATTTGGGTTGGTGGGCCACTTAACGAGTTTTGGTGAGCTGTCAAGGGCCGCACACACAAAATCTTGCAGAAGATACCATTTTTTAAAATATAGATAAAAAACAAATTATCTACTAAAAATTAAACATCTGCTATGAAGGTCACCACACAGGGCTGAAGTTAGAGTTAGTGAGTCTCATCCCGCACTGGTCAGCTGAAGCTTTTTCACTTTGATTCCAATCACCTTCCACCTGCCACATCCTTTCCCTCTTACTCTGGTCAGCTCTGCGAGTTGTAGCCAGCCTTCTCAACCAGGCCTTTTGCCCCCCTTCTAGCTCTCACCAGGCTCCTTCTTATTCCTCCTCTCCAGCTGGGTCCCCCCTTCCTCCACATTGGTCAAAACTCTATTTTGGTGAAAATCTGAAAGTGGGTAAGTCTGATATTCACTAAAAGGAGGGGCTTTGGGATTTTCAATTCTCACCAAAAGCCACAGAGTGGCTTCAGAGTGGATCAGAGTGGGCAGCTGTAGGACTCATCATGGGGCCCAGCTCAGCCTACATAAACAGGAAAGATCACAAAATGACACGGTGCTTCAAAACCCCCAATTTTTGCTGTTTTCCATTCAAGTTACCAATGAGTCAATAAGAAAAAATATTGAGATTCACAAATTTTATCACAGAAATACTTGTGCAAAAATTCTTATACCCTTTCTGATTGGCTGTATTGACAACCTCCCCCACTAGAACTGTATGGAGAAACTTAAGCACATCTGCTAAGTGACTTTCTTAGGGTTACAAAGCAATCTGTGGATGCATCATGGGTGGAACACAGCAATCATAATTTCTACTTCTCTGCTCCCTTATGGAGAACTATAAAAATACAGAGTGCGTCAGGAACAGGTCAGGGTGTGTTCCCTGCCCCGAGGAGCTGAAAGAGGCTGTGCAAACAAGGATGAAACATGTCAAGACCTGAAATGAGACTGCTGTTCATGTCCAGGGTGTTATTAGGGAAGAGATCAATACTGCAAGAATTAAGATTTTAAGGGAAGATTTGAAAAAGTAGGGTGTAGGGATGCTTCAACATGTGATGCCATTAACATGCACACAAAATGAAAATGTCACTGTGTGTGGCTTAATGGCACCGCAGTTTGCACGTGCAAGACTTTTGGGGGTTTTAAATGACTTTACATCATTGCAAACTAAACTATATCCAGATGTAGTTTAGTTTGCAATTTTGCAAAATTGCAACAATGCAGCTGTCAGCTTGACCCAGGGCCACAGGAGAGCCTGTCCTGCAGTCGGCAGGGGGGGGAAGCTGCTGGTGGGCTGAGTTGCCCCTGAGCTGTGGGGGGCCCCAGTCCTTCCCTCCACAGCAGCAGCACCCCCCAGGGCCACCCAGGTGGGATGCTAGCAGGCCAGGGGCTGCCCCAGCTTGGAGTCAGGGAAGAGTTGGATTGGGCCTGATGCTGCCTCCAAGCTGGGGCAACCCCTGTCTTGCTAGCAGCCCACCTGGGCAGCCCTGGGGGACTCTACCACTGCAGAGGGAAGGACTGGGGCCCCCCACAGCTCAGGGGTCACCTGGCCTGCCAGCAGCTCACCCCCAGCCGTGGGCAGGCTCCGGCTCTCACAAAAAAAAAAAAAAAAAAGATTGGGCCCTTCACTGTAATGCGATGGAAAAAATTAAATGGTTTAGTCCTCAGGTTTTTATTTTATGCCCCACCATTTCAATTTAGGGGGTATAGAATAAAATCTTGGGGATTAAACCCCTGTCGTGTACAAATGCCCCTAGTAGGTGGCTAGGGACTGTGGATTCATTAGGCATGAGGGAAGTAGGTAGAATAAAGCAGAAACTAAGCAGATTATGTTGGAGAGTTTCAAAGGGAGTGGGCACTGCCCAGCACAGCATGATTTCCATCTCTGATTGGCAATCATGTCAGGCAGTAATGAATCATATAACATGGAGGTAAACAAGACCCAGGCCCAGTCTCCATTAGCACTTCCATCCGGGAAGCTGTACTGGCACTAGGCTACTTGCATCTTTGTCTCTGCCTCCCCCTCCCCCTGCTTGACAATAGCATTTCCCTTGCACCTGGTATCTTAGCTAGGAAGCTGCTGGCTAGCTTCAGAAGGCTAGGGCCCTCATATGTCACCTCTGTAGGCATAATAGAGCCGCATAGCAAATCACCTTGAGGAAGATATCTGTTAATATCCTGATATCAGGGCCAGGTGAACAGTTCTTGCACTGTCCTTGCAGCCAGCACTGGACATGACTGAAGAAGAGAGTGCTTAGTTATCATTTGTAGCACCGAGGAACCCTGGTTTGGACAGTATCTGTCCCAGAGAGCTCTTGCAATCTATATTGGTAGAAGTACTCTTGTGCTGTAGCTATTCGTAACCTTTAAATGGCCTTATGGGTACCTCTGTGGCCCTCTGGTTGCTCTAGCTCAGGCTTGGGATTAGTTCATTCCCTGAATGGCCTCAGAAATTTAGGGAGGAGGGGATAGGTGGCTGCTATCATTCTCATCTGCTCTGGCTCAGCCATCATTTAACAGTCAAGACCCTGCCTGGTGCCTGCTACTAGAGTAGCTTCCTTTATTTTGATTTGCAGGCACTGGGAGTTGAGGTATTCTGCATGGCAAGGTGGCTTCAAAGAGACTTCTAAACTGGACAACAGAGGAAGAAAGGGAACTGGACAACAATGTCTGCAAGATGTAAGTGGAAGGAAAGGGGAGAATTCTGGCCTGGGGCAGAGTGGTTGCATGGTGCTCTGTGTCTGAGGAGGGGGAGGTCCCCATCTTTCACCCTGACCCCATGTCAGCCTGCAGGCGCGCTGGGAGGTGTCTGTGCTTTGGCTCTGGATGCACTCATGATTTCGATCTACAAGAATAAAATGAAAACATGATGTCAAATATCCTCTTTCCAGTGCAAATACTGTCCCCCAGTGAAAACCTATAGCCTCACTAGTGCTTATGTCAGGTGAGTAACTGAGAGGGCAAACTCTGCAACCGAGCAAGAGTCCAAGGCCAGTGGCTTGGAAGTCTACCCAGGTCCCACCTACTATCGCAGAACACTAAAGGGGGGAAAACATGTTAGGCACTCATGGGGGCAGGTGCTGCATGTCCAGCACCTCCGCCAGTGCCCTCCAGCTACAGTGCCCTTTCCTTCCTGCAGAACTGGTTCTTGCCTGCCTGCGACAGCTCGAGAGGCGTCCCCTTTAAGAGGCGGTGCTTGCAGCCTAGCAGTGAGACATCCAGTTTGGCGTGAACTGTGCAAGACAGCTCAGCTTGCAGACAGAAGCCAGCAGCTAATCAGCAGCGGAGAGACCATGAGCGGAAGAGTTGGGGATCTGAGCCCGAAGCAGGCGGAGGCACTAGACAAGGTGAGATCTGGTATGAAGGGTTGCTGTCTTTCAGCAGTGCTGTTGTTTCTGTCACAGCATTTCTCTGAAAAGCTGTCCTCACCTGGAGAAGGGGGGAGAGGCAGCGTCTTCTTATTTTTCTCCTCAGCTGTTCTATTTTTGAGATGCTGAGATGCTGCAGTGATGGGGACTGCATCCATTTCTCAGCAGGGGCAGATATTGGGGGGGAGGGGGGACAAGAAGAAGAGGTGTCCTTGTCACCAAGCTGCCAGGAAAGCTTTTTCCCTGATGTCACCTGCAGGCTGCAGATTTCAGTTTAAAATTTTCCTGCACCCAGCTTTATGTAGCATGTCCCCGTGGGGCTTCTCCCATGCCCCAGGAACTTGACAGCAGCCGTGGGGTTATAGTACACGGAGCACCCTGGGAGGTGATTCATAAAGAAGCCTCCTGTGGGAATCAATGGCAGCTGATTAGCAGAGGTGATGCTGGAAAAGGATTAGGCAGCTCATGGGAGTATGATCACGCTGGCTGTCTCAGCACTGCCAAGTCTTTAATGAGCTCCCACTCAGCTGTGCGAGCTAGCTTCTGGGTGAATGTAGATAGCACATCTCCCACACCCCCTGCACCCTGATGTGCAGTGTGGGGGAAAGGGAACCCAGTCTAATGTATCCTCCAGAAGTGGTGGAGCTGGCATCTCAGCTGGGGAATGTGGCTGCCTGGAGACTAGCAGAAGGAACTGGACACAAAGGGGAGCATTCATGGCCTGTGTCTGGTGGATGAATCTCGGGAGGCAGGTGCCTTGCAGGCTGATTAGCTTGGTGACTGTTCCTAAAGCAGCTTCTGTATTTAAAAGGTGAACAGCAAATGGCTGCAGGTCTTTGCTGTACACAGCACCGTTACCCTCTTCCCCATGATGCCTCCTGCAGGAGAGACTGTGGCTGGAGTAGCTTGGGAGCCCCCACAGCCAGACCCACTCCCAGCGGTGCCTTTAGCCATGTCTACATAGTAAAACTAATGTGCCTGTCACTCAGCCTTAGCAGTTCTCCCACCTGAAGCCCCCCAAGACACAGCCACACTGTTCCCAACTTCAGGGGCTTTAATCATATGGAACAGGCATAGCTTCAACGCCATAAGCAGCACTGTCTGTTTGAGCGCACCATAGTAAATGTATTATGTAAACATGGCCTCTGACGCCAAGGCTGAAGTAGTCTTAGCTCAGTCAAGCTCTCAGCTAAGGTTCCTTCCCCTTGAGAGGGAGGATTGCACTAGAATGGCTTGGAGCATATGCACAACCAATACTCCTACACTATGCCCTACAGCACCTCTTGCTGGAAGAGGCCAGGATGGGGAGCCTCTCCTGACTTCCCCAGCCCCTGGTTCTGTGCTAATGCTTGCTATACCAGGCAGCAGAAAGGAGTTTGACTTCTTCCTCTTTTGGGTAGCTCTTTGTATCCATTTGTCCTTTCTTTTATCAGCATCCTGTGCTTCTCTCCCTTTAAATCTTGCTTGCTTCCTTCCTATGCACTTTTATCCCTTTTCTCCCTCTCTGGCCCAACAAACCTTTTCTTTCCTTCTCTGTGCAGAGTGAGTGTAAGTGCTGCAATAGGTGTGACTCACCTAGCAATCTGATAGAAGTTTTACTAGCACATATATCAGTAGAAATGATACCCAGAGTCAAGGTGAAGAACCAGGCCCCACTGCATTTAAAGGGTACATCTACCATGGGTGTTTAAATAGACTATAAGGAATACATAGAATATAATGAATAAAGATAACCTTATGGGCAGGACAGGAGACTGATTTCTAAGAGAACATGTGCTTTCCCCTTTGTGTCACAGATTCCTCAAAGGTACACCAGTGAATCACTTCACCTCCAGGCTTCTCTCTCCCCATTTATAACATAAGAACAATTATATTTCTCTTTCCAAGGGAACTGCAGGAAGTTCATTAGTGTTTGGAGAGTACTGATGCAACCAGCTGTTAATGGTTCTAGTTTGCATCTCATTAGTTTGTTTTGATGACACCTTACTTGAAAACCCTTTTTGTCAGTTTTAATGTACCTTCAAGTTAGAAGAAAGAGAAGGATGTTGGCTGGCAGGGAAACCTGCCTTCCTGCATTTAAAGTACTGATCGTTGGGGTACAAATCCAGGGCCTGCTATCTGCCTATAAAGTAAACAAAGCCAAGTGATAGTCACTTTTGAGCAACAGTAGATTCAACATCTCCACTAAAGACTTGTTGATTATCAATCATTTATCACCTAGAAACAGCATGCAGAGACAACCAACTGCTTTTCCCATTGAAATGAGAGGTTATCAAATCTAGGCTCACTGGATTCACAGGACTGTTGCAGCCAATATGAAAAGGATTGTTTCTGATGTTAGATGCCAAGAGCACAAATCTTACCCCATGCAGAATCATCAACTATTCTGCAAAGGAGCAAGGAGCATTTCATACCTCCTTGGACACGTATTAGTACTTATACAAGGGGCAGAGGAAATTCAAGCCTAATATTTATTTCTACATGTTGTTCAGTTGGCTTTGACATTATATTGAAGTCCAGTAGAATAGTGTTTCCCAAACTGGGACACTTCCTCCCCTCTGGAAGGGCATGAAAGGTTCCTGGAGAAGCACCTGTGAATCATGGTGGCCATTAGCAGCAGCCCCCTACTTTAGCCACTCTAATGCCCCCCTGCTTCAGCCACCACTTCCCCTTGCTGGCAATTCCAATGATAACTGGAGGCCAGGGAAACAGAGACAATGGCTGAGAGAATTGGTAGTGAGAGAAGTGGTGATGGCAGCTGAAATAGGGGGCATGAGAGTGCCTGATTTTCCTACAGTGGGGCATAAAATCACAAGGTTTGAGAAACAGTAGTAGAACATAGGACCCACCAGATGGTCTCAGACCTGAGGTCCATCTTGTCTAGTGTCTGTCTTTGACAGCAGCTAGGACTGTGTACTTCAGATGAAACTGTAAAAACCCACCAAATATAAGCAAGAAGACCATATTTGCAAAGGTCCAGGTCATGAGCTCTGAGATGCAGGGGGGTCCATTTTGTAGAGATATTGGGCACATGTATCTTCCTATGACTTCAGCTAAAGTGGTGGTCACTCAAAACCTGTCTTGAATCAAGCACTCAAAATCAGTTTTAAAAACTGGTTATTTGGGAATAACAAGTCAAAATGGAGGCTTCCTTATCTTCTCAACCACAAATGTATGTCTTTATGGTTATGCCCTGATGCATGAAGCTTTATCTCTTTTATACACTTTATTCTATATAGTACAGCTGCAGTGTTTCATATTATCCTTGGAAAGATATTTTACCTTCTTTAAAACCCTGTCTCTAGTGGGTTATGGAATAGAGAAAATCCCACACAATTTACTGATTCGTTTTGATGCACTGGCTGGGGGAGTAGTTAACTGATTGCACGATTTCACAATGATTACACACTTAATTTATACAACACAATTTTATTTTAAAACTCTTTGCTACGTATATAACACTGCTTAGCTTTAATAAACACCACAAACATTAAAAACACAATAATTACATATATCAGAAACAATGCTCCGAATGCACTTCCTTCCCAAACAATACTATAAGAATTAGTGTTACAAAAACAACTACAATTACAACTAAAAGTTAAATTTGAATCAATACTATTATTTTTCATAATATACTTACAATCCTAGAATTCCAAGAAGCCAAATACCAAAATATGGTTTCATTCCTCAGTAGTACGATTCAATGGGTTGGCCTCAGTAGTGTGGTTCAATGAAATGGGCTCAGCAATGGCTGGCCTCAGCAGTGATAGGACTAAGTCCCCTTCCTTCAGTCCTTTTCAGGTGCTCCGCGGCTTCAGCGTGAACTAAGAGATTCGTGTTCACGGAGAGGGTGGTTTCAGGTGATCAGTCTGAACCGGGCTATACTTGCGATTTTTCCTTCGTTGTTCTACAAGTATAGTCACCTCCAAATTGGGACAGCAAGTTACCGTTTTTATTGAGCAAGTTGGCGTCAGCGGGCTCCTCCTACTCAATATATGTCACTGCTCCCAAATTTGGGCTCGGATCTTACTCAACAGATTCTTTTACCTTTGTTGAGCATTTTAAATTACCTTTGGGAAACTTCCATATCACTGCAAATGCCCTTTTCTTACCAACCTGGTCAAAAGGCCTCAGGGTTTGATCTCTTGGAATTCAGGATATTTGCTCTCTTTGTAAATGATTTCTAAAAGATGAAATTTAAATTAAGACTTTAAGCGAAGTCAGGATCTTTTGCACATAGTCCCCAAAACAATGAACTAGATAAGGAGATAAATCTTATCTTCTTCCTGAAACTGGCTAATGGGCAACCTTTACAAACATTCAAACTATTTCATTCAATATGACAAACCCTACCAAACTTTGTACTTCTATCATACTGTATGACAATGAAATAGGGGATCATTTGTACATTTAAAGATTATTTCCTCTTATTAGTTTTAAATGTGTTACTTTTTACCTTCACAAGGGGTCCCCTTGTTTTTATGTTAGAGGAGAACTAAGGAGATATTTTGGAGGGACAGTCAATTTAGAGGCACTTGTATCGTAAGCACAGTATAGACAGTTTTGCACAGCAGGAAGTGCTTTCATATGCTTTGCAGAGGGTTTGACCTGATATTTAGTTTCACGTGCGACATGTTTGATACAGAATAACACAAAAGGGAAGGGTGTTTGTTGAGAACAGATTTTTGGAATCTCTCCTGCCCTGCTTCTCACACAGGTTGCTAGGCTCTTATCTTTTCTTGGGTTTGCACATTGCTTTGTGGTGTTGTTCTCAGTGTGAATAAATTAATCCTGGGTTTAACCACACATTATTTCAGATCATTATTATCTAATCAACTTCATTAAGGAGAGAAGGACCGTCACTATATGTCACTGGGAGATGTGCACCATTCATTACCTTATCACAGCTGAAGCACCTGGATTTTGGTGTAGGGGGAGAGGGGATAGTCAGGCTTCCTTTAGGCTCAGGGTTCCTGCAATTTGCACAACTGTCACCTGTGAGCAGTTCCTCCCCAGCTCTTCACAGTGGCACAGATTCTCTGTGCTGTGCAGGCCACTGATCCATAACCTGCTGTCTTTGAGACTGATGCCAGGGGGTGCTTCTGTAGCAGTTTCCAGCCATTAGCGCCTTCCATTTCATATACCAAACACATATCCACTCTCCATTGCTTATTATGAGCCTTGCTGACCCAAGGAGAGAAACACCCCCTCAAGCATGAATCTTCTAAGTGCCTATGTGCCCTTCTCAGACCCACTGAAGGCTCCCTTCAGGAACCCTAACCACTCTAATTTAGAGTTTAGACTTCTTATGATTACTCCTAAATGGGTAGGCTTTACCTCAGGACTACCTTCTAGGACTGGTCCACATCTCTCTTCTGGTGCAGCCATGCCAAATGGAAGTGAGCAGCACAAGCCTTCCCTCCCACAGGTGGGCACTGGGCAGGGCCTTCTCAGCAAAGCTTCCAGAGCATCCTTCTCCCTGGCTCCCCTCCCAGCACTGTCCAAAGGCCAGCCTGGCTAATTGGCCTGGTGTACTGGGGGTCTCTAATGAATTCCATGGCATCTTTGGCTCCTTTCCCTTCTGGGATTCTAGGAAGGTTGTATGGTGATTTATTCTGGAGTGAGACCTATGGGGGTGACTGCAAGTTTGGTGAGAAAGTTCATGCGGAGAGGATGTCTTTCCTTCAGGAACCCTGAACCTGAGAGTTCTCAGACTTTGAGTTGGGCTCATCTCCAGGAGACATCTGCTGCACAGCCAGACCCTCCCACACTCAAGATCCCTCATTTCTCTTTGTCCTGGACTTTGCTATCTGCACTGTCCCAGAGGAGTACTGCTCTCTGTGAGTACATCTGCACTGCAGTCGGGAGATGGGATTACAATGTAGGAAGGCACACCCAGTATAACTTTAATCAAGCTAATGCCAGTAGCAGTGAAGGATGGACTTCAGCTGTTGAGCATGTACTCAGGATCCTGGCTGGGTTTATGCAGTGCACTCAACTTCTTTGTTTGGGTACGCTGCCATCGTACTCAAGATAACAAGATTAGAGCTAATCCTGCTGTGTCTATACAAGCATCAGTCACGCCCCTAGTTGCAATGTACCCATGTGACCTTAGTGACCAGATGGAGCTGCAGTCCCTCATTCTCTTTCTGTATTTCTGCATGCAGTCCAAGGGAGAGATGTGTGTCTGCAAATTGACTTTGCACACTCCTTATTTCAGGGCAGTCAGGACCTACCTAGTCTCTAGTGTCAATTAAACCAGCCTTGTGGAGCAATAGTTAAAGGCCAGGAGGAAAAAGATCAACTACCTGATCTGACCTCTTGGGTAACACACGCTGCAGAAGCCAGTACTCGGTGCTCTGGCCTTGCCTTTTACACTGGCTGGGAAGCTCCCTTATGCAAGAGACATCCCCAGGGGCAGTTCAATGACCCCTTTGTTCTGCCAGCTAAAAGACCCCTAGTACAGCAGGGTGACAGTCTCTGAAGGATCTGGGACTCCGACTAGCTCCTGGCTTTGTAGATTGGGGCCAGGCCTTGAATTGTTACCAGAAAAGGGCAATCCACTAGCTCAGTGGTTCCCAATCTGTGGTATGTGTACCACCAGTGGTATGCAAACAAACTGTTAGTGGTATGTGTTAACAGATTTATTATAATTACTTTATATGACAGAAATTTGCTGGTGGTATTTAAGGTTGTATCATTTTAAATTGGTGGTGTGCAATCTGTCAGAGTTTGGGAACTGCTTCACTAGATCAATGACATGCTCAACCCCCCCTCCCCCTACCCCACCCCCTGGCGTCACAGTCCAGTCTGCAGCACACTGTAATCCCCACAGAGGTTATAGAGCTGAAACATTAACACCCAGGTATAGAGAAGGGAGTGCCCATCCCAGGAGTCAGGGGGCTGGGGAGAGTAGGCACCAAAGGCAATTGTGTTAGTTAGGTTGCAGTATAGGGGAGGAAGGGATGGAAGTAATACCAATTTAGGAGTCACAAGATGGAAATGGGCAAAGGACCTCCTCGAAAAACAATGAGATCTCATGGCTCTAGAAGCCTCTGAAGGGAGATGGTGTGAGAGCTGCCCCAGGACATGTTATTCTAGACTGGAGAGAGCATAATGCTGTATCGAGCTCAGGGATGTGGGATTCAAGGGATTGCTTCTATCTTTGCAGTGCCTTTGCTTGTGGCATGATCTCGGGAGAGAGGGAGGTTGCATATTGCCTTGGTGGAAACCTCTCCCACGTGCGCTCTGTTGTTCTGCCTCTGATCCAGGGTGTGATGTGAAAGGGATACTGGAATTGGAAAGGTCCCTTCTTGGCTCCTCTGGTTGACACTCAGGTGCTCAGAATGGGGGACTGAGAGCAGTCACTTCTCTGCTGGCCCCACGAGCACAGCCACAATGGGGAGCTGGGAGAGGAAATGAGAGGGAAGGGTGTGGGCATGGGTGAACTGTCCTGCTCAGAATAGTCACTTTCTGACTTCCAGCCTTGTCAGCTGGGGGAACATTAAACAGCTAGGAGAGTGGTCAGGTTTGTGGGAGGTCCTGCTTTGACTGACGTGTATATGTAGGACCTATCTATGCCCAGATTTCTCGGAGAAGTGCTGTGTGCACTCCCTGCCCCCTCATTTATGTCCCACATCAGGCTGAATTGTAGGTCTGGACTCATCACTGGGAATCCCACGATCCTGAATGAGGGGACATATAATGACAGGGGTTGTATGAAAAGCCCTGAGTCTGAACTGAGACAGATCTGTGTGGGACACTGAGATGCCTCGGAAATCGATTTGGAGGGTATCCCTGGCTAATGCTCGCCACTCTGACACTGTCCTTGCTCCTCTTCTCTCCTCAGTTCCGTGAGAACATCAAGGATGTACTGCCCTCCCTCCCTTAT
Organism: Alligator mississippiensis; assembly: GCF_030867095.1. Classification (NCBI taxonomy): domain Eukaryota; kingdom Metazoa; phylum Chordata; order Crocodylia; family Alligatoridae; genus Alligator; species Alligator mississippiensis. The sequence continues at coordinate 27,821,325 of NC_081833.1, forward strand.
CAAGATGACTGTTACCTCTTGCGATGGCTTCGAGGTGAGAATGGGGACTGGGGGAGGTGGGAAAGAAAACAGGGCTGGAGGGGGCATGGAGATGGCCTCCCATGCCTTGAGGAACCCAAACGGATGGAGCGGTGGAGACATGCCCCAATGAGTACTGCAAGGGGAGTGGAAGGCACTGGAAGGTTCAGAAAAAGTCCCTCAAAGCAACAGCTGGCATTGGACAGTATTTGCCTTAGAGCTCAGAGACAGTGAGGCAGCACCAGACCCAAACTAGCTTGGCCAGAGGGGGAAGGTGTGTTGGATTTATGTGAGTTGCTTTCCCAGCTTTAAATCAGAGAACAAAGAGCAACGAAAATCCCACAGGTGGGAGGACAGAATAGGTAGTGCAGCTGGATTAGAAACTGCCAACAGATAGAGGGTTTCTGGTGTCCAGTTGCAAAGGAAAGTGGTTCAGGTGTGGGAACTGGATTGGGAGGCATGAGGGAAGAAACCACCTCTTTGTTGGCGCAGGTCAGGCGGAGAACATCTGTGGTGTTGGGTTACACAGAATCCTTCAGGATGAATGCCATGGAGGTTTCTGTGGCTGTACAGATCGGCCATGGAGCTATGGGCTGAGAGTGCCCTGCTGCAGGGAGCTTGGAGCTGATCAAGTTAAATACTTGGAGAGAGCTGGATGCCTTATTTTTCCAGAGCCAGCCTGCTTTATCCTGCTTTATTTATCTACTCATGAGGCTGTCTGGCTTTCTGAGCATCTGTACATGAATCTTTATGACTTTGCTCCTGTTCTTATATGGAGCTTCAGTCCCAAGGAAGGGAACCCCCAGTTCTGATCCTGTCCATGGAGCACCAAGAGGATACCCCAGAGCTAGAGCTGACCAGGGAAAAACCTACCATAATCTGGATGGCAGTTATGGTATCTTTGCCTCCTAGGAACAAAGAGCAGCAGTGACAGGGTTGATGTGGGGCCAATACCTGTGGGAGAAGAGCAGGGGGATTGGGCCTGGGCTGTGATCCCACATGTCTCTGCAAAGAATGCTGTGTTGGCTCAAAGGGCTTTTGCATCTGAAACACCTCTCCCCTCCTCACCCCACACCAGCTTCTGATAGCACCCTCTCCTCAAAGCAGCACTGCAGGGAGGCTGCAGGGGATTGTAATGATGGGGCTATATCAGAGCAACAAAGGGCCTTATCTCTGCTCCAGGGGATACAGTGGACTGTGAGCTCCTTTATCAAAAGAACTCCCTCACTTGCACTTTCCCCCTCCTATCTGGTTTGGAAAGTCCAAAATTCACAGCAGTGTCTGGGTGTGACCCAGGAACATTTCCAACCACACTTCTGCTAAGTGGACTCACAGTGACTGGGATCAGAAATACCAGTTCAGACACCCACACCTTACACAAGTCTCAGAACTAGGACCCATGTATCTAGTCTACCTGGTGTCTGTGCTGGAGTTGCCTGATGCAAGGGTTGATTTTTCAATGGCACTGAGAGCTAGCAGGTACCTGTTTCCCACTGACTTGCCTTCCCACCCTTCCTGCCTTTGCTTTCCTTCCTGTGGTCTTTAGGTTTCCAAGCTTTCACTGCAACAGGCCACAGAGGAAGTCCAAAGCCTGCACTGAGTGCTTGAAGCTAGGAACCTACATACTACAAAAATCACTCAATGGTGTCATTGAAAAGGGGGCAGAGCACTTCCAGGTTGAGTAATTAAAGCCTTTGGCCCAATCCTAAAATCTCACTGGGGATCCATTTGGATACAAGTATTTCCTACCAGTGAGCATATATTAGAGTGGATCCACTCTGCAGAGGATGTGAGCCAAGGAGTTCATGTTGTATCAGGTCATAGTCTTACATCAAGGGTCCCATTGTCCATCCCTGGCATAGCAACTGAGGTGGCAAATGTCACATTCATAGTCCTTCCGTGTAGATCAAACCATGTCACTGTGGCTTTAAGAGCACTAGAAAATGCTGCACTGCTAGTCCTAGGCCCCTACACCTTTGTTGCTGATTCCAAGAGTTTTTTAAAAAATTACACATTTTCTTAAAAACCGGGAGATTTTTAAATATATTTCAGGTCAGTTTTATTTGTCTTTTGTGTCATGTTTTAATATTTCAAGCCAATTTCCTTTCTATTAATGAAAGCAGATTTCCATCTAATCACCTGACTCAAGTAGCTAGGACTTGAACATAAACCCCAAATTATCATATAGTTCCTGGTAAAAGTCACAGGAGTTGGCAGTTGACAGCACTGCTCTGGGGAACACTCTGTGGATTTGAGTAGGTTGTTTCCACATTTATCTTAGGTCAGATTCCTCCACTTGATCTTGCCCAGAAGACTCTCCTTGTCAGATTTAAAAAGAAGATAAGAGCTCAGATTGGAGAAGAGGCAAGTAAAAGTGCACTTGATGCTAAAGATGCCAGGGCCCTCTGATAGCACCAGAATTCTTGGACCTTAAGCTACTGAAGGAGAAAGGGATGTCTTATAGGGCCACTGAGCTAAGTTGAGATGAATGCACTCAAAGGCCACAGACCCTTCCCTCCCTCCAATATGACTGGGGTTTGACTCAGGTCTTCTTCTCAGTGAACCCATCATGGTGCTGGTTGGAGATGATTTCCTTGAAAAGAAATTCTCAAATTCATAGAGAAATCATCCTTTACTTCCAGTTACCTGTTAGCGGATAATTCTGTGAAACCCCATATCACCCTTATTCTTCAAAACTCACAACTAAATATTAACTAATTTGACCTCATACATGCTCCTAATGTGGGAATCAGGCACCTCCTTAGTTCTGTTCCTGACTCAGGACTGCCTGACCTGTCCTCTCTGTGCCTCAGTTTCACTTTCTGTAAAATGGGGGCTGCTAATACCCTGCACCTAGCAGAGGCACTCTGCACTTAACTAGCAAATATTTTTGGAATGTTTTGAGGGTGTCATGTGTTACATTTATGCATTTCACCTGAGCTGTTGTGATTAAGATACAAACTGAGACCCAGCCCATTCTCAGATTAAATCCCATGCAGATTCAGGGAGTTGGGGTAGCATTATGTAACATTTCTACTGTGGTAACATCTGGAGGATGCCAGTCATGTCAGCTTCTATTGTGCAAGGTATGACAAACAGAATAAATGACTGCCCCTCCCTCTAGATGTTTGCATCTGGAGAGAGCTCATTCCTAGGCATGGGTGGGTCTCTGGATCCCCAGCCTCAAGAGTGAAACAAGTTTTTCTAAAACTCAGCAACATATAAGCCACTGTTATTACAGATGCAAAAAATGATTGCAAATCAGCCTAGTGGGCAATCGAGACATGACTGGGAGCAGGGCAGTGGGCTGGATTGAACTGGTCACTTTAGAACGTTTTCCTCTTTTTTTTTTTTAATGTAATTTGAAAGCCAAGGCCTATGAGGTCCTAGCAAGCAGTTCCTCAATCAGTCAGTTAAGCACAAAGGGCCATAGCATGCATCCTCCATGTGATGAAATGGTACTCCAGCAGCTTAGAAATGGCCCTGCCTTTTCCTTGTACACATCAGACCTGACTTCCACAGCAGAGGAAAGCTTTGTGTATCTTTTCTCTCTGGTTGGCCCTTCCTCTAGGGGGGGAAGGAGCCCAAGTCTGGTCTGTCCTCCATATCAGCAATGCAACTCTCCACTCCATGGTATAGGGACAATCTCACTGGAGACTTTCAGGCTGCATACTTACAAATGTTGCTGATTTTACTGTACCTGTAGAATGGGAACAAAGAGGGGGTTTCAGTTTGAGGTGCATTCTTACCATCATCACTTTTGTATCACATTCATACCTAATATTCATATAGCATTTTTCATTAGATCAGTACATTATCCTTATTTTATACGTGAGGAAACTAAGGTGCAGGGAAGAGTGGTGACTGGCCCAAGCTCACCCAAAAGGCCAGTGTTTGAACCCCAGTTTGGTGTGCTATCCACCAGGCCACATTCCTGCATTGCTATCAGGTCTGACACCTGGGTATGGCCTCTGTGCAATGAGTCAGGTACTCTCAGCCCAGTTCCCAATGTGTGGGTGTCCACATAAAATAAACTGTTAGCCCCCTTGGTCCTATTTGGTCCCATTTGGTGGCCTCAGCTGAGAAGCCTTGGATCAAATAGACTCCTAGTGATTGATCCCACTGGTTTGGAGGCAAGGAACCCTGTCAAAGCAGAGCAGGATAGCTTCGCCCTGCTGATGCCATGTATACCTGCCTCCAGTGCTGTTGAGCCAGCACTAATTCTATGGAGCACAACTTTTAGAAGGGCATTGCAGGAATAAGGTTTGTGCTGAGTGTAATCTCCGTGTTCTGTTGCAGCCCGCTGTTTTGACCTGCAGAAATCTGAGGCCATGCTCCGCAAGGTAAGAGACTCCTTTACAGTCCCTGCTGCTTTCTGCCTCCCCCCTGCTTCTCGCAGTCCACAGGTTTCCCAGCATATGCCTTGCCGACCCACATTCCCAAACAGGATCAAAGCATGCTCTATTTCTGCAGTCATCCATAAATCTATCCATTACCCCTATAATACCTGGCCAGGAGCTGGAACTTGCAGTCTGACTCATGCAAGAAGACTTTAAGGTATCTGTGTCATTGAACACTACTTATTTTCTATTTTATACCAGCCTAGGTTCCTTCCCTGCCACCACTGCTTCATTTCCGGCAGCCCAACCTCCTACTCCAGCACTCATCTTCTCATTGGTCTTGTTCATCCTCTTGCTGTTTCACATCCAAATCCTCTCCCACTTCTGCTGATGCCCTCAGTCCTGCCTTGCAACCCCCTGTTGTCCCAATCTGAGACCCTCTTAAGCAGAGGCTGTGAACTCTACATTGATCCTTATATATTTCACTCCTGTGTAGCTATCTGGCCCATACCTGGCTCCCCCTACATTGTACTGTGCTCTCAGCTTTTGCTGAAAATAAAAAAAAATGGATGTCCAAGCTTCTGTATTTCCTGACCCTGTTCTACCTGTGAGTGACCCAAACTGTTTCCCAAATTGTCAGCAGCCCCCTTTGGTTTATTTTAACAGCACATTGAGGTGAGAAAGGTCATGGATGCTGACAACATTGAAAACTGGAAGGCCCCAGAGGTGAGTCTGCATTTCCTCTCTGCCTCTTGCCTCGGGGTCTCATCCCCTAGATCAGTGGATCTCAAACTTTTTTGCACCAGGACCCATTTGTGAACATCAATGGCCAGTCCTTACCCAGTGCCCCTCACTCCCAACCTGCTGCCCCCTGCTACTAGCCCCCCAGTGTGTGGGGCAGAAGGTGGGTGTGTGGAGCAAGGGGGGCCCCAAGCAGCCCATTGCAAGCTGGAACTCTGCCAGCCTGCAAGGGAAAAGGCACTGGTTCCCATGTTTTTCTCCTTTAAAGGAGAATCCATTTTTAAAGTTTGTTTGTGACCCTTTCATATATTGTCACAACCCACTGTTAGATTGCAGCCCACAGGCTGAGAAACACTGCCCTAGATCATGACCTGGGTTTCTGGGCCTGTTCTGGGTACAACCCTAAAGCTACGTCTGCATTTCTCCACTCTGGCAGCAGGAAGTCCTGGCAGTGGCCAGCAGCCACTACTGCCATGTTGCCAAAGCACCTGCACATCTGTGCGCTATGCTTGGAGATGCACCACTGCCAGAGCACTGGGGAAGGCACCAGCTGCTGAAAGGACCATGGCAAACCACTGGAGGCATGGGATTGTCTTTGTGACCCCTCACCTGGCTGCTGGGCAAAGACTGTTGTAGTCATTGTGCTGGCCAAAGGGCAGTCACTGGGGAGCTCTGAGTTGAACACGCTGAAGTTTTGCTGGCAAAGCTTTGCTGTATACACTAGGCCTGGACATACCTCTGCCTGGTCGAGGGGAGGGACTCAGGTTGTGTATCTGCTTTGAACAGGTTATCGAGAAGTACTTGTCTGGAGGCCAGTGTGGGTATGACCAGGATGGCTGCCCTGTTTGGTATGAGATCATTGGGCCCCTGGATCCCAAAGGCCTGTTCTTCTCAGCTTCCAAGCAAGATTTGATCAAATACAAGTTCCGTGACTGCCAAAGGCTGCTGCAGGAGTGTGATAGGCAAAGCCAGAAGGTAAGAACCCTGCTGGCTTGTGAGTCATTATCATCCAGCTTTGAGATCCTATTCCAGGGCAGGAGCCTGGATTTTAGCTTGAATTCCAGTTCTAGAAAACTCCTAGCTAGGGGCTTTAGAGACACCTGCCTCCCAACTTGATTAGGTTGTGAGGACTTAGTCTAGGCTGATTTACAAGGATCCTTTTGCCCACCAACCACCTCGGAGAAAGAAGACAACAGCTGTCTAACAGCACAGAGAAACCTGACATCGTGCAGTGAGCTGACAGAACTGCTCAAAGCAGGTTGTCGAGGTTGAAACTCGTGGTGGGAACTGGGGAGGCAGGATGCGCAATATTGGCTAATTTGGAACATGACCAGGACTTTGAGCTTTGCCACCCCAGTGTTGCATAAACAGCTGAGTGATCTCTAAAGGCCAACTGAAAGATGCAGGGCCTCTTGCTGTGTCCCATGTGGCCATGCTGGAGTGCGGAGGATAGTTTCCCGTACTGAGTCACACACACCACTATCTGAAAATCAGGGCCCAGTTAAGTAAGTTGGAAGTAAAAAGGAGAAAACAACACATCCCACAGCAAAAAGAGATAGTTGTGTGTGTCCCTGTGATTGAGCCTTGCAGGTGACCAGGTCTGGGAAGAGTTACAAGGTGGCAGGAATGATGCCTGTTTGAATCTGCTCCATACTCTATATTCTTCTAGCTGGGCAAGAAGATTGAGATGGTCATGATGATCTTTGACTGCGAGGGGCTGAGCCTGAAGCATCTGTGGAAGCCAGCCATTGAAGCCTATGGAGAGGTGAGGACAGGGGGACATAAGCTCTGTTTGTGTGTTGCATGTTCACATCCTGCTTTGGTGATTTGGTGTGTGGATTAATTCACAGCATATGCTTTCAGACCAGCTCCTCTTCTAGCAATTTAAATGACAGGAAAGAGTGGCAAAAAATATCTTCCCTGCTTGTTTGTTAGTGAGAATATGTAATTGGGGATTCATTTCTCAGGAAAGAATCCAAAATGACTCTTGGAGATGATTTTGCTGTTGAGCAGGCCCTTTTATTGAGGATGTTACAGAATCATTTCTTATATTGCTGCTTTCACAGATACCACACTAGGTGTTTGCAATGAAGGCATTTCTGGTTTTGAGTACTGGGTTAAAGAGACTGTTTGACTGTTTCCTGGAACTACTGGATTAAATAGTTTCAGAAGAAATTCCTGGAAAAATCAGTAATTTGTCTTGTATATTAACTGTCCCATCTGAATTTCTAAGTTTAAGTGTCTGAGAGGCCAATACATGGTTTCTTTGGTTGCTTCTCTGAAATCCATGAAGTTTTAGGCAGTTTTGCCATATTACCAGATCTTACAATGTCATGGTATGTCTGGCCATATTAGGTACTTTTTCAAGTCTCATCTCCTGGAGTCATGGATGTTTATAAGAACCAGGCCTTTTATTTACAAAAAATAAAGGAGGTTCTGTCCCTTATCATAAGGAAGACAAGTTCAAAATCACAAACTTTAAAGGCTTAAAATGACCAGAAAAGAATAAAAAACCCCCACATGTTTTATTATTGTTAAAAAAGATCATGATTTTGATGTCCCTCTCATGGTAGTGGCTGACCTAAGTCATAAACTGTTGAACCAGGTCATACCAGTAGTTCAAATACAAGAGGTTTTGAACAAGTATGTCCTTGTGTACTGACTAATCTCAAGCTTTCCAAAGACATAAGGCAGCCCCCGCCCCCCTCCCCTCCCCTCAAAATCATATAATTACTTTAGAAATCATGAGATCTAGTTTTCCTCCAAGGCTGTGTTATTAAGCATGAAAAGCTTTAATCCCATGGAGTTATTCTTTTGGAGGAAGAACTACCCTCTGTAAAAAGGAGTGTATCTTAGTGTCTAGGTGTCCCATAAAACCATCTTCAGCTCCCATGTGCATTTTGTCAGTTGTGTTTATGTTTTAATGCCCTTTTAAATATCTAGGAGCTGGGGCTCTTTGACAGTCTGTCCCCAGCATGACTCCCCATTCCTGAGAAACTGTGATTTGGATTGTTTGTTATAGACCTCTACTTGCATTTATTGCTGGGTTTGGGTCTTTGATTCTGTTGTCCTGTGTTCCTGACACAAGGTAGGACACTTGGAGTTCAGATTTGGTAGTGGAAGAGATGGAGCACTGCTGTTTAAAGCAAACAAACCAATTGTCCCTTGTTGCAGAAGCCTTGGACCAAGTCAGAGGGGGAGCAGGAGGAGGGAAAGGGCTGACTGAAATCACTGAAGTCTTCTTGCAGCTCTCTCACTTTGACTTGGGGATGGGCTGGTGGAGCACCCTGGATTCATTTTCCTCTCTGTTCTGCACAGCCCCATATGTACTGATCAGACATATGGTACCGGGGTTTATGGGGGCTGTGGAGGGATCTTTTTCCACCTTGCGCCAACTGACTAAAACTTCTATTGATTTTCAGTTCCTTGGCATGTTTGAGGAGAACTACCCTGAGACCCTGAAGCGCCTGTTTATCATTAAAGGTGGGTGTAACCCCATGCAGGATGTGCCTTGGGGAGTGTTCCTTTCTGTGTGCAGGCATACATGCATTTGCATTCTCATGCAGAACATAGACATGCATTTGAGGGCCACACAGCATCTGTGAGTCTGCCTCAGATGACAAAAATAAGGAAAAGTCATTCTGGGCATTGATTTGTGCAGACCCACTGGAAGATGCTGCATTTTTGCCACCACGGGCACGGATTTATTGATCTGGCACCCAGGTGGTGAAGCACAGTTGTTTATCTCCCAGCTGGAGATGCCATGGTTAAATCCAGGAGATGCACCACACTATTGACCATGAACGTTGTAGTTCTACCTGGTCACCTTCTCTCCATTCTGTGGTGCAGCACTGGTGGTCCAGGCTAGAGATTGGGACTAGGATACGTAAGGTGCCCAATAGCGGAGGTAGTGGGCCAAGCGTGGCATGGAGGATTTCTGGCCCATGTCACCACCTTCTTTCTGCCTCTTTTGTAGCTCCCAAGCTCTTTCCTGTGGCCTACAACCTTATCAAGCACTTCCTGAGTGAAGACACCCGCAAGAAGATTGTGGTCCTGGGAGGTGAGTTTATCTTCTCCCTCTGCTCCTGCCTTTCCCCTCCCCTCTGTCCCTGCCCCCCACAGTGATCAGCAGGTAGAACCTACCCCTTTCCCAGAGCCTTCCTGTAAGAGGAAGAAAATATCCAGTCACCTAATCTCTGTTTGGCAGTGTGATGTCATAAAATATTGATTCCTATTGGCTAGTTGCAGCTCTAGTATCACCAGCTGGAGAGTTAGAGGGCAGGAAGAAGTCTCATGGCTATTTCAGTGCTGGGCAGAATAAATGAGCCTATTCAAAGTCATTTGCTATGTTCTGTTAGCTAAGCAAAGCCAGGTCTGATGAGCAGTTGGATGGGAGACTATTACAATAAAAAAACTGGTGACAGTCTTCCTTTTGATTCACTGCTGGTACCAATGGCTTGGTGTGATGCTAGGGAGCACTGTGCTGTATCTTAGACAGCTTACAAAGGCACATTTGGGGCTGCTGTGGATCATACCAAATTCTGTGATTCTTTTTGATAAATGAAACTAAGTACCTTGGTTGAATTCATTTTCCATAGCTACATTCTGCCTCCTAAATCCCCCTGTAGAGTTCTTTGCTTGCTGTCCTAAAGTGTTGTGGCCAATGCTGTCCTCCCCAAAGCAGTTCATGTGTTTGGTCAGTAAAGTCTTAGGAACCCTCTGTGTGACCAGGACACATGTGTAAGCTTTTAGTGTGCTGCTGTAAAAAGGAAATGTGCAGGTAGATCAGGGGCACCTTGATATCTTGACCCATGTTTGCTTCTCAGCTTCCTGATTACCTTTTTGAAAAAAGCCCTGCCAGACCAGCTGTGATCTCCCTCTGCTGCTCTATGGTCACTGAGTGACCACAGCCTGTTCCCTGGCCTGATCTATTCACACCACTGAAGGTACTGACTCCTGTAGAGTGTCCATTCCTGATGACCATTAAAGTGTAATTGATGTCAGATTCGCCTCAATTTAAGTAATCAGTTAGTCCCGGATGGTTATCACCTTCTCCGTAAGGTTTTCCTTTTCTTTTTTTTTCTACTAAGGCAGTTGTTGCTCTTCAGCCAGCTGGCTGAAGAGTACCAGGACCCTTCTTGATGCAATATTCTGCACACCCACACTCTCACCTGCCACGACTTGCTGATAAGGGAGAAAAGAAGTAATGTCTGGGCATGTAGCTTCTTGCACAATTGGTCCTTCTATCTGCCTTAGTATAGTGAGGGCTCCACCAACCCCTATACCCTCTCCTGTTCCACCAGGTGTTAACTTATAGTCCATATAATCTGCCAGAGTCTATCAGAGTCTTTCGTATGCCTCTGACTCAAATAAGTCACTACCAACTTAGTCCTGGTTAGCCTCCACCAGGGCTTTAGAAAATGAACTGACTTGTGTTTAAACAGCCTCCCGGCTTATGTGCAGATAGTTACTCTTCACTATCGCTCTGTGTCTAGGAGGGTTCTTCCCCTCTTCCCAGGTGGAGAAAACAAAGTTAACTTATCTCTGTCCTTCTATTCTATTCAGGTCTTTATGGTACCTCCTTCTCAGTCCTTCTATTCAGGTCTTTACGGTGCCTCCTTCTCAGTCCTCCCTGGGCTGCTGTGATGAGGCTTCAGTTTACCTGAAAGCTGCTTTGTCTTGGCTTCTTCCCTGCCAGCTCTCTCACTAGAGCTGTCTCCCTGAAGAGCCTTCCTTGCAGCCTCCTGGATTGCTCTCAGCCATTCCTGGTCTCACTCTGTTGGATTCAGGAACTTCCAGTTCTGGTTGTTCCCCCTTATCTGCTCCAAGTCTCTCTTTATAGCGGAGCTCACATTCCTTCCTCCTCCCCTCCGGAAACACCGGGAGAAGAAGGATCCCGTTGTGGCTCTGTGTGGGATGGCTGCTTGCAAGCACCCTTCCAACCCGCGTCTTATTCTCTGCCACCGGTGTCTCTTCTCTTCCCTTACATAGAGTAATGAAAACCAAAAGCCTGCATTAATTTCACCCCCATTAAACTTGTGTCAGGTCAGGAGAGGGGTGGGAACCAACTTGAGTGTTAAAACCTCTAGAGTTTTAACAGGAAGATGCTGGTGGGGCGGCCTCACGGAGCAGAATCCTGCCCACATCAGACAGACCCCCCCTGGCTGCATACCTCAGTCTTGTCTTTTAGCATGGCTTATTTGGCAATTGGACCTGGGGGCCCCACAGTGGTCTGGACTCTGCGCACACACACAGCTGGAGATGGTCTGTACCCCAAAGAGCTCACAGTTTATATAAGAAAGACAGATGAAGGGAAGGACTATTATCTCCATTGTATGGGCAGGGGACTAAGGCCCAGAGTGATTATGCAAATTATCCAAGGTCAGAGCTAGGCTCAAGTGCAGATCCTTGAGTCCTAGTCCCATGCCTAAGCAGTAGGCTCATGATTCCTTCCTCTTCTGGTCTGGAAGCATCTTCTGTGTAGTAAGACATGATGTGATGTTGATTTTTGATGCATGTGAGAAGGGGCATATTGAGTCTTTACATTGGCAGGTTGGGGATAGGGAAGATGGGGGCAGAAATTTTACAGTGGAGTTGAGAACAAGAGACGGGGACTGTACTGATGGTGTTGTCTTCCCTATTTCACTAAAGTTCACTAGTAAAAGAGAGCAACCCTATGTCTCTCCCTGTTCTCATTCTGGAAACCTGTGCCCTGGGGAAGGGGCTGTGTCCCATCAGCTTGCTCCCTGATAGGAGCTGGATTTCAGTCCCAGCCAGCATGCGAAACTGTGATGTAAGGTGGACACTGAAGCCAAGCACTCAAACTGTTGGCTACAAATGTTCAACTCGGGATCCTTAAAATTCTAGTTTATTAGGCGGATTGAAACACTGTAATCATAAACCTTGGGGCTGGTCCCCACACACACACACACACACGCATACGCATACGCATACACACACACACACACACACACACACACACACACACACAGTAGCAGGCTACAGAGTCAGGTATACCTATCCTACAAGCGCTGGAGTCTGTTGTTGAGGCTTCTTTCAGCGTGGTGTTATCTTCCAGAAGGGGGTCGTTGGCTGGTCCTTCTGGCTGGACAGGTCTGGTCGACTTGGAGATCAAGCGGGCACCCCTGAGGGTCACTTTTCACTGCCTTTTATCTGTCCTTGGCAGACTTTGGTGACTCCCCAGTTTTCAGCTTTGCCCAATCCAGGGGTCATTGACCCTCATGGAACTTCCCCCCCTCGGTGGCTACTGGACGGCATCCGTCAGCCCCAGGGGTCGTCCGCATGTACGTGCAGGTTTGGGAGTCTGTTGATGAATTTTGAATAGGGCTCTGGGAGCAGTTGATCTGGAGATACTCAGCCCAAAAGTTGGTCCCCAGCATTGATTAACTCAGGCCAGGGCTTCTAACCCTTGATCAGTGACTTTTAGAGATTTCCCGGTTGTTACATTGTCTTCTATTGAGTTCTTCTGTTGGCTGATCTGCAGCTTCCAGGTGTTAATTGCTGCCTGCTGCTACAGTGTTACACATTCAATCACTGATTCACTCCCTCTTTCAGGGGCCAGCCTGATACAGGGAAGAACAGTTTGATTCCTGCCCTTGTTAACATTGTTACAATGTATAACTTACTTATGAAACTAAACACATTTAGTTGAAAGTTGAGGAGTATAAAATATAAGCTACAAATGCGATGGCACACGTATAGATAAAAATACCAAACTACAAGGGGAGATACAAAATGCACACATACAAATTTTAAAACACAATTCCTTATCTTAAAGTGAGAGAGAGAGGAAAGAAGAAAAGGTAGAAAAAGAGAAACATATCCAGAGGGGAGAGCAAATGCAGACAAGAGGAAAAGGGGGCTTTCTGCTACAAAACCAGTGGTTCTTAACCTTGTTAGACTCAAGGCACATCTTGGAAAATGCCTGCTCTTAGTTTTCACTCATTTTTTGACTACAGAAAAATAATAGAGTATTTTTTCTGTTTCAAAGAACTCAGAAAGACCACAGCAGAGCAGAAAGTTTTTAAACACTGTGGATTCCCTGTGAATCATGTCTGCACAGTTAACAGTTGTAACATTGTGTTGTAGCCTGAGGCACCTTGAAAGAATCTCAAGGCACCCCAGCATGCTGTGGCACCCTGGTTGGCAATCGCTGGCTCAGACCCAGAACAGCTATGGAGGCACAAAGTGCTTCTGCTGCCTGTAGCTAACATTGCCTTTAATTTTGTTTGTTCTGTGCAGCAGTCTTGCTGTCAATAGCACCCAATTGTCTCTGGAGAGTAACCACCAGGGCATTGCCCTTTGCCTGGAATGTACATTGCACTGGGAACAATGTGGGGCTTAGATAGCATCAGCCAGGGACTTGCCTCTTCAATCTCAGCCTCTTGAGCCCTGGTGCTGGACTCCTGCCAGCATTTACTCAGCTGCCAAAGGTTCAGACTTGTTCTTTTCATCCTGTTTGTTCCATTTTCCTCTGCTACTTCAATCCCATTGCAAGGTCCCACAAAAAAGGGAGTATTATTTCTCTGCAGACTTCCTCGCCTTGTCTCAGCAACTTGTATTAGTACCAAAAGCATGTCTTAGGCACAAACCTGTCTTCACTAGGTCAACTGTTTTGTCCAGGAGTATTGTCATCCCCAACAGCTAGGGCTTGAATGCAGGGTGGGAGGATATAGCGCACTGTGAGGAAGTGACCACTATTCTCACCTGTGATTCTACCCCACTTCCCGCAGCCCTTATCCTGAGGGTGCAGACAGATGTAACATCTGAAGTACTTCAAATCCCTTTGAAGTGCTTCACAGGGGGAGCTGGACAGACACTCAAGCCCTTTGAAGTGCTCCAAAAATAGGGAAGTGCTGCAAAAGTGGCCTCAAAGGAAACAAGTACTACTTAGAAATGCATCAAAATGAAACTCTTCCTGTTACTTTTGCATGCTGTTCAGAGCATAACAGGACACTCCTAGATGACTAGATGATCTCTGAAGGTCCCTTCCAGCCCTACTTTTCTGTGGTTCTATGATGCTATGATTCCTACTCCTGTAAGTTGGCTGCTTCTCTCTCTCCTGTTAGCAAACTGGAAGGAAGTCTTGCAGAAGTACATCGACCATGAGGAGATCCCTGTGGAGTTTGGAGGAACTCGTACAGACCCAGATGGAAACCCCAAGTGTGAGACCAAGGTATGGCGATGTTACCAAAAACCCAGTACCATTTGATCTTTTGAGAGACAAGACTACAGCTTGTCTATGATCAGGACTCCTTTGCAAGTTTAGACACAGAATTCAGGGACAATTTGCAATTCCCTTAATGATTACTCTTTTTGTAAACCAAATCAAGATACAATCACATTTCCCAATGATCCTCCATTCCTTCTTAGCAGGCCATGTATTACTACCACTGAAGTCAGAAAAAGAGGAAAGAGACAGGTCTGTAACCCAACCTTTTATTGATTATATCCCAAAGCATAAGAATAAGCACTTGTCTCTATGTAGCTGCTTGTAACAGCACAATACAGATTCTCACCTATACCACTTGGGGGAGATGCAGGATGGAGGAGGATGGTGCCATGCAGGCTGGCAGCAGGTTGTCTTGAATTTGCTGAGATCTTCTCCAGATTTCCCCTGTTTACACCCAACATTTGTATGTGGTTTATTTAAATAAATATTCTGATGGGTGTTGTTCAGATTTCTTTGTTTCACTGAGACTTTAGGAACTGGATTGAACTATTTTCCCATGGATTTGGAAGATGCCAATTAGCTGGGGTCTATGTCCTTGTGAATAGTATATTTCTGGGAGAGAGGACTTCTTATCTCTTTCCCTCACCATCTAGGAATGCAACTTGCCATATTCAGGGGTGTACTTGGTAGCCGTGTTGGTCTGAGACAAAAAGACATACAAAAAACTAGAACTCTTGGTTCCAAAATGATACCTTTTATTAGACCAACTGGAAAATGGCAAGAAAATTGTCTTTTTCTGCAAGCTTTTGGGATCAAAGTCCCTTCGTCAGGCTCTGGGAAAAGTGTAGATGGTACAAGATGGTAAAAAGTCCCCATAGGTAGGAAATAAATTTCATTTTTGCACAGAGGGAGCTGAAGATGGAAGGCTGTCCCTCTGGGTCCATGAGGGTGTCTTTGTGAACTGTGTTGAGCTCTTTGATGTGTTGATCAGGTAGAATTCCTTCCCTGGAGGTGTCAGATAGCAGGCAGGGAAGTAAAAAAAAAATTCCTTGTTATTCTGCAGTGCAGTTTAAAATCCAAAGTTGGCTAAAATTTGGTATCTTCCATGTGTCAGGGGTGTACTTAGTAGCCGTGTTGATCTGAGACAAAAAGACATACAAAAAAACTAGAACTCTTGTATCCAAAATAATACCTTTTATTAGACCAACTTGCCATATTCTGTTTCTTTTAGTTTGCTGACTAGGCCCATTGTAATATTTGCAAAGGTTCACTCTGGAGCAGGGTTTGTGGCCTGCTTTAGCCACACTTCTGTAACTTAGCAGAAGTGCTTTGAAAGTGGCCAAGGTTGACAACAGGTTAACAAAGACATAGTACTATTGCAATAGGATTCTAGCTATGTACAACTCAATTAGTATCAAAAGGCAAAACATCAGTTGTTACTTTTAGCTGCCCTTACACACTTTTTTGAAAAGCAGTTATTCATTCTTGACCTAGTCTAATATTAGTGGCTTGATAAACAAATTCTTACTCTACTTTCCCAGGCTACTGCTTATGAGTTAAATGCAAGCTTATAAATTGTTGATTGTATACCAGCTTAAGCATATATCATACATGACTCAGGCTTTTGCTAGGTTCATTGTCTGCACCTCTCAATGTGCTCTGTCAGTCACTGACCATGTCCACAGTCTACAGTGACCCTGTCCTGAATGCTGTGCCCCTCACTTGTGCATTGGAGTGGCAGACAGCTGGTTTCTAGCTGGAAGTGCAACTCCCTGGCCAGACAGTTACAGCAAGGCTCTGATACTGTACTGGCAAGATCAAAGATACTGTCTAGCAGTCAGCAACCAGGGAATCTAACGGGCAGAGGCAAAGGTATCTAATGGCAGCAGAGGCAAAGGAGGAGGGCAACAGGTGGGCTAAGATCTTGTGATCAGAGCCTGTGTCTTGCCTTGTTCCAGATCAACTACGGCGGTGATATCCCCAAGACGTACTATGTGCGGAACCAGGTGACACAGAAGTACGAGCACTCAGTGGTGGTGAACCGGGGCTCCTCCCATCAGGTGGAGTACGAGATCCTCTTCCCAGGCTGTGTCCTCAGGTAGGGAGAGCTGGCTTGGAGCAGCCAGACCTCATGGAACTGAGCTACCAGCAATGCTGGGGCTCAGAAAAGAAATGTGTGGGACTTTCTCCAGGGGAGCAGTTAAGAGTGACAGTGTGAGGGCAACTGAGAGTGTAGGAGAGGTAGAGGTGGGTTGAGGCCTGAGCCTGACCAAACACATGTGCATGTACAAGGTCCAGGGTTAACCAGGTGCAGATCAGACCAACTGCTTAGGAGTGATGTTGAGGTCAGGATGAGCCCCACTGATTGCGGGGGGATGTTGTGGGGGAGTGATTATGGGTGGGTTAGACCCCTGTGCAACTGGGTGGGGGATACCCAGGTCTGGATCAGCTCAACTGGTTGCAGGGTGATATTGAGATGCATGGACAGGGACCCTAGGGCCACTACAGAAGCCCTGTGCAACTGAAGCCCATGTACCTCCCTGCAGGTGGCAGTTCATGTCAGATGGGTCCGACGTGGGCTTTGGGGTCTATCTGAAGACTAAAATTGGGGAACGGCAGCGTGCTGGTGACATGACAGAAGTGCACCCCACCCAGCGCTACAATGCACACATGGTGCCTGAGGATGGCTCCCTCACCTGCTCCACACCTGGTATCTGTAAGTGGCTCTCTTACCCTGTCCCACTTCTCAGCAGCAGCAGCATCCTTCCTGAATCTGCCAGAACAAGGTGTCTGGGGCTCAGAGTGCCTTGCCTGTCCCCTCCCAGGGTACACTGGAAAGAAACAGAGAAAAGAATGTGTTACTTTTACATCAGGGCACTGAGCTTCCCTCCTACTGTGAGTGCCTTGGACAGCTGGAAGTATCACCCTGCATGCTGGGCTCTGCCCTGACATACCCAGGTCCCATTCTGAGCCTGGCTGAACAGGTGCTGTGCTCACAATATGGTGTTAGCACCACTTGACACAGGCTCAGGAAGGAATGGCTAGCTTTGCAAGGATGAAGCTGGATGTCTAAATCTGACTAACCCTAAAGACCAGATCCAATTGTATATGACAGGGGCTCTCAACTAGGGGTATGCGTACTCGTGGGGGCACTTGGGAAGGTCCTAGGGGGTACACGGCATGGCGTGGAGAAGTGGGGACACTTCTGGTTTTGCCGGTGGCACTTCTAGTTTTGCCGCTGGTGTTTCTGGTTGCACTGCTGCGCATGGAGGACGCCCCCCTCCACTTCGTTGATCAGCCTCCAGGGAACTGCCTGCCCCTGCTCATCCACCGTCCAGGGGACTCCCTGCTTCTCAACCTGCCACCAGGGGTACACCAGCCAAAATAGGTTGAAAACCCCTGGTGTACAAGATAGCAAACACTGCACTCCAGAACCTGCCAGATCTTTGTATCTGCCATGGAACAAACTTAGCCAGTCAAACCCGAAACCCCATCCTTGTATTTTGCTGCTCTGCAGGATTTCTAGCAGCAGCTTTGTGGAACCCATTCTCCAATGCAGGGCAATTTCAGACTTCTGGAACGTTTATGTAATCTCTGTAAATGGCCAGGTACAAAACACCACTGTGGAACTATTTAATTACAATTTGTAGGTTATTCAGGCCACTTCAGTAAGCTTAGTCCTCCCTGAGATACCCCCCCCCCCCCCCCCAAGCCATCAGAGGCCAGAATAATCATACACAAAATGGATTTGGTTCCATCTAGCCAGGATCAGTGGGGCGCTGACATGAGCACATGCAGCCTGGCTTCTCCCCGCGTGGGGGCAGTGCTGGGCAGACTCAAAGCAGCTCCCTTGGAACGCAGGATTTTGCCTTCACCCTGCATGGTTACTAACTCCTCTGTCTCCCTCTCTGCAGATGTGCTGCGGTTTGACAACACCTATAGCTACCTCCATGCCAAGAAGGTCAGCTACACAGTGGAGGTCTTGCTGCCAGACAAGAAATCAGAAGAACAGATCGAGCAGCTGGGAGAGAAGATAAATGAGGTGGCCCTCAACAATGCCTAGTTATGACTGCCTGTAAAGACCTGCTTCCCTCTCTCTGATTCCCAGCCCTGCTCCCAGTCCTTTCCCTATCAGAAAACCATTGCTTTCCCCCAGACCCACCCTGCCAGTTTCTATTAAGAACTGGGATGGGAGCCATTCTCTAGAGAACTTTTGCCAGGGGCCATTAGAACATGCAGCAGCTTCTCTGGAGTGCTCCTTTGCCCTGCGTGAGTGGGGTAGGTCCTGGCTTGTTTAGGTACAGGGGGTTGTTTGCAGAGAATGGGGAATGGGCTTTGCAGGGATGCAGGCTCCCCATCTGCCTTGGAGCTGCATAGAATGAACCTAGTGGAGCCTCTACCAGTGTGAGGGCAGCCTCTTCACGGCTAGTATTTCTGATCTTGCTCTCTGTCCCCAGACTAGTGCCAGGTCAGGTTGCCAATCCACTGAGTGACTGTCAGGTTACCTGGTCCCTTAGAGGAAGCCTGATCTTTAAGCACCTGGGCTAGGTAGGTGTGCTGAAGTCATGGAAGGCATTCAGGAAGGAAGCCATTTGTTTTAAGTTTAAGTTTTCCCCCCACCACCATCTGGTAGGAGGATCCTACTTTATGCACTTGACTGAGCTGAAAATAGGGGCATGAGCAGGCAGGAGCGTGTCAGAGGCATCTCTCCTCCAGTAGTATGAAGTGTAACAGGTGAGAGATGACTGCAGCAGCAAGTCTCTATGGGTACCTCTGTGCTGCAGTCTGGAGGGGTGTGTGCAGCATGTACTGACATACCCAATCTGGCTTTAGTCTAGGTAGCTCAGATACTGGTAGCAGTGAAGCTCCAGCACCCTGTAGGCTGTACAAGCCCAAGTGAGACTTACTCAGGTAGTTGGCTAACACTAAAGTCTACGGCATCGTGTCATCACTGATGTTAGTACCTGAGATAACTAGAGTAAAGCTAGCCAAGGTGAGCTGCACTCACACCTCTGTGCATGGTGAAAACACCCATGGGGTGGCAGTCTTGCTGGTCCATTGCAACACAGATGTCTGCTAGAGGGCAGAAGGCCTCTCCTCTCATCTCACTGCGGCTTGTCTGAGTAATTCACTGCCATGCTCATTAACATTTGTATTTAACATTCTCTAAGAACATGAGAGCATCCCAGAGGCCAGCACTACATACCCTCTCTCTTTATGGCTCAGTCTGTCCCAAGATAAGACTTGTGAGGGGCTGGATAAAGTCCAGTCAGCTGGAAGGGAGTTGGGCAGCCTAAAAAGAGGGGTGGTCAAGAAAAGTACAACAGAGTGGGAGTGCAGGAGCGCAGAGCCCAAACATAGAGGGAGACAGTTTGTGGAATAATGGCTTATTTGGCCTGTGTCCCCCTTTGCATCAGAACTGCTACACATGAGAATTTACTTTACACCCCCTGTTCCATGCACTTACAAGGGCTGGTCATAAGCACACAGGCCCCTGAGCTTCTAGAGGGCCTGGACACTCAGAGGATAACCTGATCTCTTGCCATGTACCTCCATCCCCAGTAAGCAGCCTACCTTCTGCTTGGGACCCTACAAATTATAAGTCAGAATCCTTTTTCCCACGTGACACCCCAACTCTACTGGCTCCCTGAGGAAAAGACAGGGGCTCCCTATGCTAGAGCAGTTATGTGCAATATGATTGTATGCTGGTTGGGAAAACAGCCCACCTGGCTGACTTGCACACCCCCCTCACCTGCCTGACTGGAGCTCCAGCTGTAGGAGAGAAGAACCTGGAGACCAGATAGAGACAAACCTATGCAGGGGCATTAAGAGTCAACTGGGAAGCAGATGATGTGCTGTCTTAGGCGAGCAAATGGAACAGGTGGAAATGTCCAAGGCAAGAGCCTGCTGCTCACCCCTACCAGCAAGCCAACTGTAGCAGGGAACCAAGATGGGTCATCTGCCAAAAGCAACTGGATGACTTGCATGCAGTTTGCACAGTATGTTCTGGGATCCCCATGAGACACAGGAAAATGGCCAGTTCAGACCAAATGCAGAACAGATCGTGGAGAGACAAAAGGAAGGGATTATTGCCTTGCCCAGTTATGGCTTTTCTAGGATGCCTCTTGATGATCCAAGCAGCGTGAACATGGGAAAGCACTGACTGTAATGGGGGAGCAGGTGGATTTCATGAAGGACAAATTCAGCCCATGCTGAGATCAAGTCCTGAAGCAGCAGCACTATTGCAGCTCTCTGGAAATGATGCGGCACTTCTTGTTTTTTGGTTTCAACGTCACAGATAATCAGAGGAAAATAGTGATCATATGCGCTGGCCCACACTGCGGGGCTACACGGCCTAGACTGTACCACCTGGTCTGTGCCTGGCCTTGACCATGCTTGGGGGCCATATGAGGGATACAACCTGGTGCATCAGTCCATCTGCGCGAGTGGGAATTGTGTCTGCTACTCGTGGGCGGGGAGTCAACGGATGAAACCCACGCCTGCCTTGTCACTGTGGGGGTGCTACCCACCCATCCCCTGCTCCACTGTGTGGGGGTAGCAGCTTCGTGGCTGGGCCAAGCCGCCCACACTGGGACCAGGGCCCACAGGGGTGGCTGCCACTGCTGAGGCTTTGGCACAGGTGCAGGGGCCTCTGCAGCAGCTGGAACATGGGTGGGTACTGCACAGCGGTCCCCCCATGTGGAGGTGCCTGGCATGACTTCCCCTCCCCCCCTACCTGCCATAACACTTAGGGCTGGGACAAGCCACAGACACCTTTACTTGGGATGGAAGCAACATGGTGCAGGGCTGGGCAGCACAGCAGGCTGAGCCCTTTGGGCTGGCGTGGGCCTGGAGGAGCGGAGAGTTGTGGTCCTGCCTCACTGCCCTAGAGTCACTACCCGGTGCCCCAGCAGGAAGCAGCATGGTGTTGTGCAGCTGTGCACGTGCCCAGCAGTGCAGTCCACCCTCCCCTGCCCTGCCAGGGCACAGGGGAGCGGAGGCCTCTGGTGGGAAACAAGGGAGTGGAGCCAGCACCAGAGGGGCCCGTGGACTGCTCAGGCCAATCTTGGACCAGAGACCTTGGCCTTCTGGGATGGTGGCAAGAGGCGGGGGATTGGCGTGGTGTAGAGCATGGTGCTCAGCTTCTGCCCTGCAGAGCTGTGAGGCCAGTAGTGCTTGGCTTCTGGCCCACGGAGCTGTGAGGCCCGGCCTGTGGCTCCCATGGCTGCCCAGTCAGTGCTGCTGCCATGCCCTGCTGCCCAGTGCCCAGCCCCAGGGGCACAGGTACAGGCGCCAGGCAGTGCAGCCCCACAAGCCAGGACTGCTGGTGCCCGGGCTGAGCTGCAGCCCTGGCAGGACCTGGGCTGTAGCTCAAGCCCACAGGTGGCCAGTGGCCTCAGCGTTGCCAGGTCTTAAATATGAAATTATTGTACTGGAAGCTCAAAATTATCATATTTGCTGGAAAAAAACCTATTGTATACTGAAAGAATATGCAAATAAGTATGCAAATTTTTATTTATATTGCTGGCTGTGATTGCCAGTGAGTGAGAAGTGGGTCATCAAAGTTTAAGCATTTCTTTATTTTGAGGCAAGTGCTTATAAGAAAGTGTCAACTGCAAACCCAAAAGTCGGCTAAGGCTCTCTGAGAGTGACGTGGGTTTTGCATAGGCTGCATCAGTTAGCTGCTTCAAAAATTATGGTAGATTTTGCAGGGGTGTAGGTTGTAGCCGTGTTGGTCTAAGGACATAGGCAGACAAGGTTCCTTGGGTGAATGATATCTTTTATTAGGCCAACCCAAATAGTTGGAGAATAGTTATTAAGCAAGCTTTTGAGTTCAAAAACCCTTCGTCAGGCTAAGGAAGTTTCAGCAGTTGATGTGTGCCCTTCCTGGATGGAACGAAAAGTAAAGAAGCCAGGGGCTGAGCTGGGGAGTCAGTTGTCGGGCAGAATATACATTTTGAACACTTGTACGATGTACAATCAATAATAGTACAACAGTTAAAACTGTCGTACAACTATGACAATTAATGTAGACCTGGCAACGCTGGGCAGGTCAGGCCTGTGCTAGTCGCCCAGCCCACAGGACAGGAGGCCAGCACCACTCTTCTGCAGGGGTCTGGTGGGTTTGCCAGGGGCTACGGTGTCTCCAGAACAAGGGTCGTGATTGTTGCAGAGGCTGGCAACTTTATAGCAAATCAGCTACACCACCCACAGCTTAGTCTGAAAGCTGGCTGTGCCCTTACCGCCCCGCGCTGCTCCAGTGCTGCCCACATCCCAGGCTACATTAGTCAGGCAGCAAGATCAGAAATCGGGAAATGCCAGAATTGTAGTTGCCTATAAATCTTCATTCAGCTCACCTGTGCCTGTATGTGACAGTCTTTAACCACATGCTCATGGGCTAGAAAATGTATTGTCTCCCAAGGTCACTCTCAAAAATAGCTGGACGGTTTGGGCTGCAACTGGAAAAAAATAAAAGGCCTTGCCAGAAACTTGGCGTGGGAAATTTCAGCCCAAACAGTTCCAAGTGCTGAAAATATGGCCTCCTAGTGGGAAGTAGCAGGTGCCATTGACTCCAGGAGGTGCTAGTGCTGTGCGTGGCGTTGGTTGCCTTTAAAAACCAGCCGGTAGATTGCGGATCTACTCTGCTCGCAACAGCACCGCCTAATGGGGGACCCGAGCTCACAGGGACAGCAACTGGGAAGAAGAAAACCTGTAAACTCTCAATAAAGCCATTTCTGGAACCATTTCTTCAGGTGTCATCGTGTAACTCCTGTAGCCGCCTGCCTTGGGACTCCCGGCCAAAAGGACGC
Organism: Alligator mississippiensis; assembly: GCF_030867095.1. Lineage (NCBI taxonomy): Eukaryota > Metazoa > Chordata > Crocodylia > Alligatoridae > Alligator > Alligator mississippiensis. Next base: position 27,844,427 of record NC_081833.1, read on the forward strand.
GTGGTGGGTGACCTGCGGGCAGGCCTGGCGCTGCGGGCATGAGCCCAGCATGATGCCGGCTGGCATCTCCCCTACAGGGCTGAGCTGAGGCACCCGCCTGGCTCCCCAGGCTGCGATGGGCCGGAGCCGCTGGAGCCGCTGGTGAAGGCAGGATTGGCGCAGACCGGCCGGCTGCCCCTGGGCACTGCCCAGATCGGACACATCAGGGGGCTGCGGCACCCCTCTCTCGTGCCCAGTGCACAGTTCCCACCTCGGCAACAGCACCCCTGCTGCTTGCAGGCCGCGCCGGAGCGGGCGCTGCAGGGCGGCGGCCTTCCCGCACGCACGCGGGCCGCGCGGACCTGGAGGCGCCGAGTCCCTGCCCGTGGCGGCGCGGCTGCGACCTGCGCGGGGCTCCGCTGCAGTCTCGGAGCCACCGGCCCGGCGCCGCCTCTCCCTGCCCCCCCGCCCGGCGGGGCGAGGCCAGGCGAGGACGGGAAGTTGCCGCTGCTCCCGCGCGGCCCGGACCTGCGGCCGCGGCGCCATGGGCTCGGCCGAGGCAGCTCCGCCCGCGGCCCGCGACCCGCTGCGGGACTCGTGGCTGCGGTACCTGGGTGAGCCCCGCGCCGGGGGTCGGGCGGTCCCTGCCAAGGTCACCTCCGCCTGCCCCGGGGGCCGGGCCGGGCCGGGGCGCAGCGCCCCTAGGGCTGGTGCCCGGCCGGGGGCCCGCGCGAGCCGTGGGCGGGCGGCAGCTCCGCGAGGCCCGGTCCCGGCGGGCCCCGCTGTAACCCCCGCGCCCCGCTGCCCGCAGGCTACGCCAACGAGGTGGGAGAGTCCTTCCGAGCCATCGTGCCCGTCTGGCTGGTCTGGAGCACCTACGGCGTGGCCACCACCTACGTGACCGTCGATGCCATTGACAAGGGAAAGAGAGCGGCAGTGGTGAGTGCCCCCAAACCTCCTGCCCCCTCTGCTGCTCCCCAGGGAGGAGGGGCGCTGCAAGGGGACGTCTGGCTGGGGACACGTGGCGCGCCCACGACCTCAGAGAGGGGCAAGAGCGCCAGCCTGTCTCGGGGCCTGGCCGGCCTGGGGTGGGGGAGAGCAGGGGTGGTGCCTGCGTGCGGGGGGCTCCGAGCTCCACGGAGAAAGGCTTCCTCCTGCTCAGCAATGTAAGTCGGGGGCAGGTGCCTCGTGCGGGGAGGGGCCCAGAAATAGCTGTTGCTGCAGCTGGGTGCTCCCCATGCACGCTGCCCGGTGCACTGCCCTGGCCCCAGCTGCCCTGCTATGCCTCCATTGTGCGGGGGCCATGCTGGTTCCTACACTGGCTCCATTCCCACTGACATCCTGCCCTAGCTTGCTCTCCTCTGCCAGAGAGTCTGTTTCTGCTCAGGTACCAGGTGCTGTCCTCTGCCTCCCAGCCCAGGAGTGATCTCCCTTCAACGCAGACATGCTCAGTCCTGTGGACTTCTGCTGCATGGTCCCCTGGGCCGCTGTGCTTTATTTCTCCCCCTGCTTCACCTGAAACAAGTTTCAGGCAGATTCTTGTTTGCAGGTCTCTGAGTTGTGGTGATGTTGGCTATGCACTTGTCCCCTGGAGGAGGTGGAAGGAGGCTTGCAGTCACTGCACTGCTAGCATGTGCAGTCTTTCAGGGTCATCCAGGCTGCATCAGTCCTTTCTTTCAGTCTTCCGCTCACCCTTGAGGTCCGTCTCATCTTGCATTTTGGAACAAATCGTCCGACCTGTGTATATCTGCAGCCAGTGCCAAATATTTCATAATGCACCTGTGCCAGAGCATTTGGGTGTGGGGTGCAGGGACTGTCAGCAAATCCAGCTGTCTAGGACTTAGCAGTCATGCTTCCAGGAGTGCAGAAGGGTGTGTGCCCCACTGACATGTTGCCTGAAGTGATGAGGCAGAGGAAAAGAGCAGGCTGGTGTTGACTTGTTTCCCACAGTAGCCAGGGGCCTGGGAAGCACAGATGAAGCAAGGCACAGATCAGTTGAGTAGGATCCCAGCCACAACCAGGTGAAAGACTGATTGCTCGAGGCTGTGGTTTCCAATTGCCAGAGCCCTGGCTTTGTGCCTTCCTCTGTGTGAGTTGTTGTACTGCCCAGCAGAGCCCCTGAGCTCTGCTCCATGGTCCTTAGCCTTGATGCCCTGCCCTAGGGACAGCTGGAGCTTTGTGTTTGTTTATATCCTGCAGACTTTATGGGAGCACCAGCTCACCCACTGAAGCCAGTGCATCCAGACCTGCATGATGAACACACACCCACACCTGTGTACACACAAATGTTCACCGGTTGCATGTATGTACATGCAACCATCTGCAGATGTATGTGCACACACATTTCATGGTACATGTGTTCTCTTTTGCCCTCATCTCTATGGTCAGTTCCTTTTTGCACTCTGAACTAAAACTCTTTGTATATCCTCGTCTCTTCCTCCTCAGTGTTTACCCCGCAACCCTGCTCACCCTGTTCTGTCTGTCCCTCCAGGTACATTTTCCTGACATCTCTTGCTGTGGTTGCTTTCACAGGCTCATGAGCACAGCTCAGGGAAGAGAGCACGGGTGGCTGTGGCTGTGGTGGACACCTTTATATGGCAGTCTCTGGCTTCCGTGGCCATCCCTGGCTTCACGATTAACCGCATCTGTGCTGCCTCCCTCTACCTCTTGGGCACCATGACCCGGTGGCCAGTCTCAGTCCGGAAGTGGACGACTACAGCTATCGGTCTCTCTGCCATCCCCTTCATTGTTAAACCCATTGACAGGTAAGGTAGAACCAAACACTGGGTGTCATAAATGATTTTTTCTTGGGAACAAAGTGCGGTTGTTCAGCTTTCCTGCATTTTCTGGGCTATGTCCATGTTCATTGTCCCAGGGTAAATCCTAACAATGTTCATAAGTAGATTTTTTCCTGAGACATCACAAAGTCTTTCTGAACGGTTAACTCATGGAATAAGTGGCAGAACAGTGGTAGTTCATTCAACCACTCACCAAACTGAGTAGAAGGGTGATGTGTGTACAGGCCAATCCCGGGACATTTCTGTTCTGGGACACTGTGACAGGGCACTGTGTGTGCCTGCCACTTTAAGGGCTCAGCAAGCAGCCCACAGGTGCTTGGTTGTGGTGGCCATTTTAGATCTCTGATCCTCTATATAAACAGAGCGGTTTGCTGCTGGCAGGCCAGGCAGTAACTTCGCCTGGCTGGAAGGCTGCTTGGAACACCTGGAGCTCAGGGAGGAGCTGTAGAGGATGGTCAGGAGGCTCCTGGTCCTGGGAACGACCTAAAACTGCACCCTGCCGGGAGTGGGTGGCCTGGTGGGGCTCTCAGTGGTGCGGGAACCCCCAGGAAATGCCAGGCCAGTTACCACCCTGGTGAAAGGTGGATTGGGGCGCCTTAATAACCTCAGCTCCCACAACTGGGTGGGTTACCTGCTAGTAGGGTTCAGAAGGTGGCTCCAGGAGTGAGAGTGGGGCGATAGACTCAGAAGCCTGAGTTGGGATCTCCCGACTGGACTGGTCCATGCTGGGGCCAGGACCGGAAGGGTCGAAGGGTCAGGGGCCCACCGCGAGGGACGCTCAGAGCCGAGGGCCTGAGGTTTCGACTGGGCTGGAGGTGGGCCAGGGCCTGTGTGGCCAAAGGTGCCGGGGGATCACACCCGTAAGGGGGAGCAGGTCATGGAGCTAGGCAGCCCAAACTGAAGGCGGAGTATGCCACCTGAGGAGAGGAGTCTAGTTGGGGTCTGATTGGGAGGATTCTGGGGCCCAGTGTGGGGCCGGTGACATTAACAGCTCTGGATGTCATCTGCGAGGCTTGGGCTGTGGTGTAGGGGAGGAACGGAGCTGCAGATAATGACCCCTGGCATCACGGCAAGAAATGGGCAGCCTCTCACCTAATCAACAACTTAATTAATTAACAACAAAGCATGGCAGGAAAGAAGGCGGGCAGTTGGCCCAGAACAGGTGGGCAGGGCATTGGTAGATCAGCCCCGAATAGGGCCCCTGTTAGACACACACAAGCACAGCTTGTCCAGGGACAAATGCAGTGTCTGTTCCAAGACAGTGAAGTCAGCTGGTTAGACACTGGCCTAGAGGCAACTGGGATCTTAGCCCAGCGAATGCAGGAAATAGGAAGGGTTTCCTTGCAGGTGGACCTGTCCCATCCCAGTGTTTCTTGATGTTAGCATAAGTCCAGTGCCCAGAGGCTTGCCTTGGTTGCTCACAAATTCTCAAATGTCCTGTTAATTTAACTTTACTTTTAAAACAAAGGCATGTGGGAGGCAGTGTAGCCTAGTGCAAAGCAGCTCAGTTTCCAAGCAGTTAGGGGCTGCACACCCCACAGGCCACACCAGTAAGAGCCACAATGCTGTGCAGACCACACCAGATCATACTTTGGCAAGCCCTGGGCCATTCAGATGCCCCTGCTGCTGTACCACACACCGGGGCAGGCACTCCCCGCACAGCTGCTGCACTGTGCATCCATACGGATGAGCTCCTCACCCCCAACTTCACTGCTGCTCCCTACCTGTGCAGGCACCTCCTGCCTGCCACTACACTGCTTGGGCATCTCCTACCAATGCTGCACCATGGACACAAGTGTCCTGGACTTATCCTCTACTCATGGGTGACTGGTGCCTCCTGAGACTGGGTGGGGCACAGTTTGTGGGCAGTGGCGGTGGTGTGGGAAGCGGCGACTGCCTGCAGAAAGCGGGGGGAAGGGATGGCAAGCGGTGACTACCTACAGAAGCCGGTGGTGGTCAATCTTGCCTCCTCCCCCCCCCATGCCGCCCCTACCAGTTGCCTATGCCTCCACTCCACTCCCCCTGCACCACACTGCCATGTCCCCTGGGACTGGGGCAGCTGGAGCAATAAGGGAAGCAATGGTGAAGCAGGAGCTTGGGGGCCACAACTTAACCCCTTGCAGGCCACATACAGCACATAAGCTGCTAGTTGGACAGCCCTGGCCTAGTGGATCAGGCAGTGGCCTGGAAGCAGGAGACTGAAGTGCTATTCTAGGCTCTGCCACTGAACTGAATGCCTTCAGGCAGGTCACTTTCTTTCAGTTTTCCCTTGGTCTCTGCAGAGTGTGAGCTGTTTGAAACAGGAGCTGACCTTCTCACATGTCTGCCTGGTGTCTAGCACAGTAGATTCTGATCTCACCACTTGCATTTTCTAAGTGCTTTTGTAACACAAATACTGAAGTAAGAGTCCTGCTCAGTCAGTAGCATCCTCTGTCCCATGTGACTTTTCTAGAAAACATTGGGTGTCCTGAGGTGTTTAAGGTTCTCTGATTGCTGCTGACTTGGGCTTTTTATCACCCTTTGTGCCATTGACCCTGTCAGCAGCTCTGGGGCTGCCAGCTCAGCATTGCCTACAGCCAGAACCCTTTGCAGGGCTTTGCAGGCAGGATGCTGAGCACTCACACCCTGCTCTGGAAGGAATGGAGGTGGGTGGAGCCCAGCACTTCGCAGAATCAAAGCAAGCTTCAGCCCCATCATTTGGTGACATGCACCTGGTGTCATAGCAGTGTAGATTCTGCTCCCTGCTACTGTCAGGCCCCACTGTGGTTTGCTAGGTGGAGGAGGAGGAGGCATTCTGCTTTTCTGCACTCCCACCAGAGGCTTCCAGATGGGTTGGTTAGAAGAAAGTGTCACCTAGGAGATGGGCCAGATCCAGGGCCAGCTGTGGAGTCAAATGGTCCCAGAGTTAAGGTCCAACCACTTCTGGGGTTTGTTTCATTCCAGCTCTGGAATCAGGGCTAGGGTTTTCTGATGCCTAAGGTAGCTGGGCACCCAACTCCCATGGAAAGGCACCTCAGTGCCACAGATGGGGACCTGCTTAAATCGCCACAAAACAGAGGGTTTTTTGCATCCTGCTCATGGTGCACAGAGCTGATTTCATAGCCTTTCACAGTGGCCCCACTCCTCAATGCTGATGGGTGGAGAGGAAGGACAAGGGGATAGCCACCATCTTGATTGCTGGCTGCCCTTTGTGCCACACTCAATGCTGACTGTCAGAGTGGCCCCACTGGGGGGAGGAAGGACAAGGGGGCAGTCACCATTTTTGCTGCCCTTTGTGCTATCACACCAGCCAGCACCTTCTGCTCCCAGCAATGTAGACTACTGGCTCCCACTGGAGACCCAGTATTTTATTTTTATTAAGAGGTTTTTTTGTTGTTTTTTGCGGTTTCTGTGAGATCCATAAAACCATGAATCAAGTAAGTCCTTGTCTATAGAACCCAGACTGCCCGTTCATTACATGGCACAGCAGAAATAGCTAGTCCTGTGGTGTGTGCACATACTGCTGGGGTGCTCCATTGCCCCACACTCACAAGCTGTCATTTATCATCTCTAATGGCACACTCGCCATTGTTTGCCCCCTCCCCTCATCTTCCCAGCTGAGACAGAGAAAGCTAATAGTTCTCAATCCAGCAAAACCCTGCCCATGGCCTTAATACAGGCGTAGGCATCTGGTAGGGAGGGCATGGGGGGGCACGTGCCCTGCCTCAATTGGCCAACACCACCACTGGCTTCTGCAGGTGGTCGCTTCTCACCACCCCCTGCTGCTGGTGCTGCTGCCGGCTTCTGTGGGTGGTCGCTGCCCTGCCTCCACTGCCAGAAGCCAGGTGGTCTCAGCTCGCCACCCTTCCCTGCCACCGCTGGCATCAGCAGGCAGTCGCTGTGCACTGCTGATGCTGCCGCCCACGAACTGTGCTCCCTCAGTCTCAGAAGGCACCAGTCACCCACGAAGACCTACTCCAGGAAACTTGGTGCCTTGCAAAGAGCCAAAACTATTGTATGAGGGTCATTTTGAACCCTACTAGAGCAGATGGCTTGGGTAAGACCTTACTGAGGGTGCAAGAACAAACTTCCTGATGTGCAGAAAGAATAGCAAATGTAACAAGCAACCAGCTTGGTTTAGCAGAGAACTCTTCAGTGATTTTAAACACAAAAAGGAATCTTACAAGAACTGGAAGCTTGGACAAACAATTAGGGAAGAGTATAAGAGCATTGCTCAGGCAGGCAGGGATGAAGTCAGGAAGGCCAAAGCACAATTGGAGTTGCAGCTAGCAAGGGACCTGAAGGGTAACAAGAAGGGTTCCTACAAGTATGTCAGCAATAAGAGGAAGGTCAGGGAAAATGTGGGTCCCTTACTGAATAGGGGAGGCAACCTAGTGACAGACGATGAAGAAAAGGCAGAAGTACTCAATGCCTTTTTTACCTCTGTCTTCATAGGCAAGGTCAGCTCCCAGACTACTGCACCAGGCAGCACAGTTTGGGACAAGGTGAGCAGCCAGCAGTGGTGAAAGAACAGGTTAGGGACTATTTAGAAAAGCTGGATGTGTACAAGTTCACAGGGCCGGATGCAGTGCATCGGAGGGTGCTGAGGGAGTTGGCTGATGTATTTGCAGAGACACTGGCCATTATCTTCAAAAAATCGTGGCAATCAGGGGAGGTCCCAGATGATTGGAAAAGGGCAAATATAGTGTCTATCTTTAAGAAAGGGAAGAAGGTGGATTTAGGGAACTACAGACCAGTCAGCCTCACTTCAGTCTCTGGAAAAATCATGGAGCAGGTTCTCAAGGAATCCATTTCTAAACACTTGGAGGAGAAGAAGGTGATTAGGAACAGTCAGCATGGGTTCACCAGGGGCAAGTCATACCTGACTAACCGGATTGCCTTCTATGATGAGATAACTGACTCTTTGGATGTGAGGAATGCAGTAGACATAATATACTTTGACTTTAGCAAGGCTTTTGATACTGTCTCCCACAGCATTTTTGTAAGCAAGCTAAGGAAGTAGGTGTTGGATGAATGGACTGCAAGGTCAATAGAAAACTAGCTGGATTGTTGGGCTCAGTGGGTAGTTATCAATGACTCAGTGTCTAGCTGGCAGCCAGTATCAAGTGGAGTTCCCCAAGGGTTGGTCCTGGGGCCAGTTTTGTTCAATATCTTCATTAACGATTTGGAAGATGAGATGGATTGCACCCTCAGCAAGTTCACAGATGATACCAAGCTGAAGGGTGTAGTACATACACTGGAGGGTAGGGCTAGGATTCAGAGTAACCTAGACAAATTGGAGGATTGGACCAAAAGAAATCTCATGAGGTTCAACAAAGATAAATGCAAAGTCTCCTATACTTAGGATGGAAGAATCCTATGCACTGCTACAGCCTGGGGACTGATGGGCTAAACAGCAACTCTACAGAAAAGGACCTGGGGGTTACAGTGGACAATTAACTGGATATGAGTCAGCAGTGTGCCCTTGTTGCCAAGAAAGCTAACAGCATACTGGGCTGCATTAGTAGGAGCACTACCAGCAGATTGAGGGAAGTAATTATGCCACTCTATTCAACACTGGTGATGCCACATGTGGAGTGCTGTGTCCAGTTTTGGGCCCCCCTGTAGAAAGGATGTGGACAAGTTGGAGAAAGTTCAGTGGAGAAAGAGCAGCGGAAGTGGTTAGAGGGCTGGGACATATGATTTCTGATGAGAGGCTGAGAGAACTGCTTATTTAGTCTGGAGAAAAGAACATTGAGGAGGATTTGACAGCAGCCTTCAAGTACCTGAAGGGTGGTTCCAAGATGGAGCTAAACTGTTCTTAGTAGTGACAGATGACAGAACAAGGAGCAATGGTCTCCAGTTGCAGCAAGGGAGGTTTAAGTTGGATAGTAAGACATTTTTTCTCACTAGGAGGGTGGTGAAGCACTGAAACAGGTTACCTAGAGAGGTGGGAGAATCCCCATCCTTGGAAGCTTTTAAGGCTCGACAAAGCCCTGGCTGGATGGTCCTGCTTTTGAGGAGGGGGTTAAACTAGATGACCTCCTGAGATCCCTTCCAACCCTAATTGTCTGTGCTTCTAAGGCAGCAGCCCTCTCTGCTGATTCTTATTCATGGAGCTCTGGTAGCCTGTCCCTTTTGCATTCCTGTTTGCCAGTCCCAGGCCTCTAAAAAATCAGGGATCAAACTCCTAAAATAATGATATGTTTTAGAAATGACCCCAGCTTTATTTTTGCCCATTCCAGGGTGCTGCTGTCACACAATCTCAGGCTTTTCTTCATAGCTACGGAGGGCTGGAGACATCCTTTTCATTAAAGAAGTGTCACGTAATCATGACTCTAAGAACTGCAGTTTTAAGTGTATCATCTCAAAACTGGTCCCACTACCAGCTGCATTTGCCTACCCATCTGTCCCACTGCAGCAGAGGGGCTAGAGGGCTGTAAACACCTGATCCCAAATAGGAGGGAGGTGACCAGGATCACAGCAAGAGGGGGTACCGCCATGGGCCATACCATTGAGGAGTATGGTGACATTATGAAGGCAGGTGCACAGAGCCTTTCACAGTGTCCTACACTGACCCATGGCTCCTGTCTACTCCCTGTAACCAGTCTGTCTCTGTCTCTTCAGGTCAGTGGATTTTCTGATGGACTCCAGCCTTCGCAAACTGTACAGCACTGAAGAAACTCCCCCTTCCTCATGATGCACTCTCCCCTATCCTACCTGCTGAAGCAGGGCCAGCCTTCCTTGACAGCACTGTGCCTCCTTACTTGTCCAACTATATTTAAGTCCAGATAAACCAACCTACTGTGACAGTGTGGCAGGGCAGGAGTGGGGTTTGAACAGCCCTTCCACTGCTCAGGCTCACCACTCTTTGAAAAGGCATTAGCACCAGGCCTGAGTTCTTAGGAGCTGGTGCATCTCACTTGATGATGGAATCCTGTGCTTGCTTGGACAGCATGGGAGTTGAGAGCTGATTCTTAGTCCTCAGTGGCCTTGTTTTAGGCATGGCACAGGGAAAAATTGCAATCTATACCAAAACAATGGTGCCATGGGGTTGCAGGTCAGCCCAGGGTGATAGAGTCTGCTGTAAGTGATAGGAAGCCTTGGATCATTGACAGACTTGCACCACTGAGAAATCTGTTTACTGTGATGCCCTTCCTGAGAGTTAGCTGAATTAAGCCCATGCTGTATTATAAGCCATTTTATTCTACTTGAGTCCAGTGTGATCGATCAGGTGATCTGCTGTAAGGTACAGCCCTTCACTGTTTCTTCCAGGTGTTCATAATAAATTGTTTTAAATCTGAGCATGCTCCATTTTTATGCAACATAAAAGAACACGTAACTTACTTTTTGCAGTGCATTCCTGCATCCTGTAGTGCACTCCAGCCAAGGGCAAAAACAAGCCAGTTAGTGTTTACTGTTTCCTCCCTCATAGTAAAGCAAGGCAGGGCCTCTCACCTTCCAGGCTAAGGAATTGGGGAGCCAAATACAAAATGCAGACCATAACAAGCCAGGACTGGAGCACTGAAGTGGCGAAGCCATAGGATACCAACTTTAACCTTAGTGGCTTGGCCCTTATCCCAAGTCCAGTTCATAAGCAGGGATCCTGGTTTTCCCTGATAAATCACAAATTCTCTGATTAAAAGCCCCAAAATCCACGATTAAAATTAAGCACCATTATATATATAGGTATCAATTGAACACAATGTTTTATTAATATACAGGCGACCCTCGCCATTCACAGGGGATATGTTCTCATATCCCCTGCAAATGGCAAAATCCGCAAATCAGACACTGCATTCATGAAAGCAGTGCTGGGGGGGGGTGTAGGACAGCTCCAGCAGTGACGGCGGGAGTGTGGCAGCAGCAGGAGCCCAGTGGCAGCAAACCTGGAGCTCCTGAAGAGCTCCTGTAAGTATATGAAGCGTATTTAAAACGCGGGTTCGGCATTCACGAATATTTGAAACCGCAAATGCCGAAACTGCAAATAGTGAGGGTTTCCTGTATTTACAATTTTAAAGCAACTTGGAAGCCTACTGGTGCCTCAATCACTGTAGTAAAATAAATTCTAAGTACCTATACATTTTGTTATTTGATTTGGGGTTTTTTGTCATGGAAAATCAGAGCTCCCCCTGCCCCCATAGCTCATTAGGATGCAGGTCCAGGCCCCTCTCTCCCACAGCCCTACTGGTACCCCTTGCCCCCTGCCCCCCAGCCCTTCTGGGGGGAGCTCCCAGCTGCCAGGGCTAGAGAGCCAGGGTCTGCAGCCCCCTGCCCTCCGCAGCAGTGCCCGAGCCTGGTTGCTGCAGCCTGAGCGGGAAGCAGAGTGTGGAGCCTGGCTCTCCCCCAGGATGGCACGGCAGGAGTGGAGCCTGTGGTAGGGGGCAGGTGCAGGCTGCCTGTTGCAGGCTTTGGAAAGGAGGGGCTGGCTCTCCACTGCTGTGTGTATTCCCAGGGGGCAGGAGGGGCATGTGCCTCACAGATCTGTGTGTAGGGTGGTTACAGGCTGCCTGCTGCGGGCTTGGGTTCTGGCTCCCTGTCCTACTGCCCTCCCCCCCGGGGCCTCTGTGGCCTGGCGGGTGGGACCCAGCACGGCAGGACCCTGAGATGGGCAGGGGGTGCCCCACAAGGGCAGCACAGTGCTCACAGAAGAGGCAACAAGCTTCCTTGCCTGACCCCGCTCTGTCCTGTCATGCCGGGTCTCACCTGCCGGGCCACAGAGGCTCAGGGGGAGGGCAGTGGGGCAGGGAGCCCAAGCCCACAGTGAGCAGCCTGCCCCTGCACACAGATCTGGGAGGCACATGACCCCTTGTTCCCCCAGGAGTGTGCACAGTGGTAGGGAGCTGCCCCCTCCCCTCCCTGCATCCCCTGGACCAGCTGCTCTGCAGCCCTGTCCCGCTCCCCTCTGGGGCTTTGTGGCTGTGCATTACGGCCCTGGGCCCCAAACCCCTGCCCTGGGCAGTGCCCCCCCTGACTTAACTGCAGGAGCTGCTCTCCAGGCTGCCTAATGGCCGCATACACATGTGAGCGTGCATGTGCACATGGTGCCCCCTGCCTGACCACCCTACTCCCACTCCCCCCAGCCCCTTGCAGGCTGGAACTCTGCCAGCTTCAAAGAGTTTTTGTAAAAGAGCAAAATCTGCATGCATCTCTGTTAACACAAAACAATCCATGTTTTTATCAGGTAAAAGGGAAAAATCTGTGGTTTTTCCCCATTTTCCCATAGGAACCAGAAAACCCGAATTCCTGCACATAAGACTAATAGGCAGGAAGGCTACTGCTGACCCACCCCTTTGGTTATCACTTCACTTGGGTGTAATCAGTCATAGGTATGTTTAGCTGGGTCAGGATTCTAGTTATAGGATGGCAGTGCAAGTATATGCACAACACAGACAAACACACCGCCCATCATAACACAGAAGTTGCAGCACTTCTCTGAGTTTTACAGTTAAGATATTTCAGGGTATGTGTTTGCTGCTCCAGGTTGCAGTGTAGAGTAAGAGATGTTTGCTTTTTTCCCACGCTTCTGGGCTTTGCTGGTTACCACGTGGGGCCAGGCAAGCATTTTTCCCCTTCCTTGTAGCTACAGGTGTCTAGAGGTCTTTTTCTGGCTTCCTCAGAAGCTTTGGGTGTTGACTGCAGCTAAAGCTGGGAATTTTACCTGGTGTGTGTTCCTGCTGCTGGGACTAAAACCTGGAGGTCTCTGGCTTAGAGGTTCTTGCTCCTCTTCTCAGAATCAGTCCTATTGCCCAGATTGGGTGGATGGAGGGTTTTGCCTTGCTCTGTGGCAGGGTACATGGTCCTCTTCCTTGGATCTCTTGAGTCTTTTAACAGCTAGTTCCTGTCCTGACATTGGAAGGACACTGTCAGTGCCCTTGTTCCCCTGCTTTGCCTGTGACAAATTGGAGTCTTTTCATGTCCTGGTCAGCTGTCTAACCCTGGAGATACAGGAACTCTACAGCTCCCCTCTCCCATGCCTTGAGTTCAGGGGGTCCTCAAACAGTTTTTGCAAGTGCCTGGAAATGCCCTAGTCCGAGTAGTTCAGTACCCTCTAGAAGTCATGTACTCCTATGATCCAGCAGCTGCTTGTGCATTTTTACATAAGAGGAACCTTCCCCACCACCCCACAGTCACCGTGTAACAAAGACCCACAAGCAGGGACTGGAGCAGAGGAGCTCACCCTTCAAAGTAGGAGTCTTCACCATCAGGTCTCACAAATTGAAACTCTCGCTAGAAATGCAAGAGCTCAACTGGAGGCACAGATAGGTCTACTCAGAAGAGTCAAGTAGAAGGCAGTCTGAGAGCTGGAGATCCAGGTTTCAATGCCCTCCAGCAGACCCTCTAGTCAGATCATTACACCATTGGGAGGCATTTACTGCTTAGAAGAAGCCCTGCTCCACTCTTGGAGAATTTGGAGGTGCCAGACCCCAGGATCCCTGTCCAAATCCTAGGTGCATAGGTTCACTTAGGGCTCAGCAAGGGCAGGATTTTAAATCCCCCCTTACAACACTGGTTCTCAACCCCTATAGAACCAAGGCAGCCCTCTTATGTGTTTTTTAAAAATGTTTTAAGTGTGTTAATTGGTATACCGACTGCTAAATGTTATACTATTAATTTATAAGTTGAATTGTGATGTTTGTTGTCAGTTGAACTACATCATTATGAGATCATATTCACCCCACTACCACAGCCAGGTGGAACAGCACCACACACCTGCAGAAGCAAATCTAGCAGGAGCATATGCTCTGGCTGCAGTTCTTCCATACCTGACCAAACATAATATCCTCAGGAAACAGAGGCAAGCAAAGTAGGTGGAGCTATAAGATGCAGCTCTTCAGGGGGTACATTAGAGCCAAACTGAGAATCAGCTGTAACAAAGACACTGCCTGCATTACATTTTGTAGGCAGACAAGCCATTTCTGCTACAGCAGGACTAAACCAGAAAAGCACAGTAGAACCAGATGCTGCTGCCACCCAGTAGAACTGTCCCACATGCCTTGTCAGGGAAGAGCTGCAGTAGTAACATAAGGATGCAGGTAGTGCACCTTTCTGCCTCATTTCAGCTTTAGTACCTCCTGAAAACAGTGGGGAGGGGGGGCGAAAATGGAGGAGTTTCACCTAGCAGCAGTATTGCCAGCATCATAAAATCCCCCGCCCCTCTCTTCCCCCAGCAGATGCAGTACCCCAGGATGCTGCATGCACCTTGACTGATATTCACTGGTTTACAGATTGGACTTGTGAAACACCTGTTCCCTGTGCTAGTTCTTTTGAAGCCTGTTCTGGGACACCCATATAGCATGTGATCATGGATATGAAATATACTAGATGCATAGACTAAGCATTTCAGATTGTTCAGTCCTGCAGTGACCCAGTCTTTTACTGGATTGGCCCTCAAGTACTTCTTTCATGGTCTGAGACACAGAGTAGAGGAGGGAGGGAGGAAGGCAGGAAAGTAATATACTTAATTAAAATGCAGCTAGAGTTCAAGCCCCATTCTGACTCACTGAACATCAATGTCCCTCTTCTCAAAGAAGTCTCTTTAGAGCCAGGGGCTGCACATCGTTTTGCCCTGATGGAGGAGGTCAAGGAAGCCCACTTCTATTGCTGGCTGAACTAAGCTGACTGAAGTGAAGACAAACAAGTAGTAAGCTGTATAGAAATAAAGTATTTATTGTGGCTTGCAGGAGTTGGTTACTCCTGCTCCAATTCTTCAGTCTTTAGGTTAGAATACTCTGCATTTAATTCTCTCTTTTCCTTCTCAATCTTCTCTGAGGGCACAAGGGCACCCACTACTGTCTGCAGCTCTTCATGATAAGGATATGGCTTCCTCTTCCTCCTCAGTCTTGGCACCTTACTGTGATGGTATGAATGGAACAAGGCCAGGCCCAAAGCAATGACCCCTCCTACAAGGAGGGCTGCAAGTAGACAGCTGCCCACAAAGGCTATCGCCGCCAGCACGAGCTTCTTCATGGTGCGGCATTGTGCTAAGGGGAGAGAAAGACTCAGGATTGGCTTCTAGGCCCAGTTGAACAGAAGATGCCCCTGGAACTATGTGAGCTACTTGTGTGTGGGAATTCCCACACAAGCAGAAGACTATAAAGAGGGAGCTTGCAGCACCAAAACCCTTATATCCTGAAAGTAGGGCAGTCTTGATCATCAGAAAGGCTCTGGAATCTAATCCAGGATCACTCGCACCTCCCAGTGCGGACTCCATTAAGTCTATTTTACACTCACCTTCATACCATGGAGCCTCTTCCTTGTGCACTGTCAAGGGACCAACCGTTTTTCTATGGAGCATCCCTTCACCTGGAAACTCTAGGCAAGAAGGATACAGACTTTTGTATCTACCTTTCAAGCCTCTCATTACTTAGAGGTAGCCCACGGAGCCAGAGGGCAACTGCAAGACCCAGCCTACAGGTTTCACCATCTTGTCACCTGCAGGTTGTCCCCAATACCCACCTCACAGGTGCACTGAAAAAAAAAAAATTAGGTTAGTCACCTCTGGCTAGGTGACTTGATGCCTTCCAGAACCTTTGTTAAGGACATGGATGTATTAAGTGTTGGACAGCCAGTCCAAAGGAGTATTATCTCCAAAGCAGGAGCATCAGCGAGTGGTTGTTCTATGGCCACTCTTCCCAACTAAGAAATTGCAAAGCCCCCTGGAAAACAGTTAAGAGCAAGTTTCCTTAACATTATACCAGTCTTGTGGGAGGGACAGCAGCAGCAGTGTAATACAGCCCACTACAACAGAGAATAAGATGCTATGTTCTCCTCCAACCATCCCTAGACAAGCGTAGGGGCACCGTGTCTATACCCTACCTGCCCCAGGTCAGGGTCTCCTAGAATTGCCACCAGTAATGAGAGTACTACTTCTACAGCCAGGAATCTAGAGCCTACAGGAACACATCACCACAGCTGCCTGTGCTCACCAAGGGAGGCAGAACTTGTGGGTGCACAAAACAGAGTGGATGTAGTGTCCCAGTACCTTGTTCTTCTGGGGAGAAGTCAAAGGGGCAGTGACTGTCACAGCAGTTACACAGGTCATTCTGAGATGAATCCTCCAGGTTTTGCCAGCTGAAGTGGAAGAGAGGGAGGATGGTCACCAGCAAGGACACCAGTGCAGAGTCCAAGGGGAACTAGAAAAAAGTCCCTCAAACTATTGCTGACCCACACCTGCAGGTCAACCCTAGAGGTATGCACCCACCCTCCCCCATTCACATTATAGCTTCTCTGCAGAGTTTTCTAGTGATTGCCAGCTGTGATGGAAGTTTCCATGTGGCAACTTGACCTCTGAACTCCATGGAAAGCTACTACTGAAGAGGGACCAGACCCCTTGTTAACACCTCAGCCATTTGGCACCATTGTGGACAAGCAAGCAAAAGGGGTTGAAGGAAAGCAAATGAGCCAAGCCATGGTGGTTCCCATTTAAAAATACTCCCCCCTCTCACACAAGTTCCAGCTTGTCATTCCTAAATATTTGTGTTCAAGCAGCTTCCTACTGGCAAGGCTATAACAAAACACCAGCCTCTGTTCCTTTCCCAAGAACACCCTCACCAGTGACAAGCACTTTTGTTTCAGCTTCAAATAGCTTCTAAGAGTTGAGCTAACCTGGAAGAGGCAGTGTTGTAGTAGCAGGATTTCTTGACATGTCTTGAGAGGGTTCTTTGGCCCCAGGCAGTCAGCAGGCAGTGGACATAGATCTGTCAAGAGGAGAAAACAGATTGCTTTTGTTGTTATTAAATACAGCCAAAATTGAATTCAAACAGTTACTACAGGAGAAGTTTAGTGGCAACAAGATAGGAATTCATATAGGACTAAGCAGCCTTAAGTTTAAGCTCATGTCTCTGGCATGGAGAATTACCCAGCCTAACTGGACAGGGCATGGGTGTCAGCTACTATATCTGCACAGCAAGGAGGCTGAAAGGGAGGTGAAGTCACTGGGGAAGCAGAACAAGGCTGATGCAGACATGAGCTCCGAGGAAGTACTTCAAGAAGCTGGTACTTTTGGATTACTGGAGAATTAGTGCTTCAGCCTTGGTGATCCCACTAAGCAACTAAAGCTCCTTCAACCAAGAGGAAGCCTAGTACGAGAATAGACTTAAAGTTTCAGACTAGCACTTCCAAGTCTGGATACCACAAGCCTTTCAAAGTTGACATCTTCCTCAGTTGCATAGCCACAGGCAGCTCCCTGCCTAGGTAACAAGGGGGGGGGGGGGGGGGGTCAGTGTCACCATACTAAAGTGTAAGCCAGGAAGGGCCATCCACCATTTTCACATGGCAAGACAGAGGACTAGATGGGCACTGGAGCACCCAGAGCCACAGGAGCTGTGGAAGCCTGGATGCTTACCAGAGAAGAGGTGCTCAAGACAACTTAGGCAGCAGCTCCTCATCTCGAAGACAATGGGAGACTGGGCCAGGCAGAGCCCCATTTATATAGCACCCTCTATTCAGGTATTGCCTCAGCTGCCACAGCCATATGCTAGCAGGTAGATGCTCCTTCTGCTATCCTGACTCCGACATCTTCCTGTCAATCCATTACCAGCTAGTGGACACTCCTACTTCAAAATTGGAGGCATTGGAGGAGGTAGAGCCTTGGAAGAACTTCTGCTCTCCTCCCTCTGTCCCTTAAATCATGCTCTGCTTGGGAGCACATTCAATTGCTTAAAAAGTTCACCTGTCCAGTTGAGGGACCTCACCTCCTCCTCTGGTTCCTCCCCCAGCAAAAAAGCTGGTATAATGAACTGCAGCGCAGAGTCCGCTTGTCTATGCCAGACAGAAACGTTCCCAGACTTGCCACCATACAGACACCTGGAAGAGACAAGAGCCACCCTGAGTTTACACTAGATGCACTTCACCCATTTACTTCCCTAGGCCTTCATCCCCATGTGATGATGGGAAAGGAAAGCTTCTGCCCTCCCCACCCATGTAAGTGTTGTGGGTGCCAACTGCATGTTGCTGACAAAAGGGCCAGCTGCAACCATTCCTGCTGCCTCCTCCCAGGTACCAGTACCATAGTGATTCACAGCTACATTAAGGTTAGAGAGACAAAACTCCTCTGCCCACATCCTAACCCAAGAGTGCATATGATAAGGAACCTGGAATCCTTACTGAAGGAAGGAGACCCTCCCCAAAATAGTTTATACATGTATATACAGACTAGCTGTCTGTACAGCAGTCTGATGAGATTAGGGGAGTACCAGCTTTCATCATCTTAAGATCCACTGAATCCTTCTGACACTGAGGACTACAGCAAGAACACTGCCAGAACCAGTGCTCAAGTTCTGCCTACAGGCAAGAGCTAATGGCCCAGCCCTAGTACTATATGAATCCAGCAGCTGGGGGCAGCCATCTACCACAAGCCTGGCCAGCTCAGACCATGCTGGGTCTTCTTGCCCTTAAGACAAAAAAAAACAAAAAACAAAAACACACATCTCATGCAGTAACCTCTTTTCTTCAACACCCTCCCCGCCTCACTTCCACTGACCCACGGTTATTCACAATCACATAAACCCTCCTGGAATGGCTCAGATGCTTTGAATGGGCTCCATAGCACTCATCCACATAGATCTTTGGGGAGACATTTGGATTGGCTGCCACTCTGGCCTCAATATGAATGGGAGATCCAGTTCTGAACACCGGGGTCTTGTCTACAATATTGAAGTCCTCTGTGGGTAGAAGAGGGGAGATTGAGTTACTGTCCTCCACTTGTCCCCAGCAAAGATGGAGCACTTGAAACAGATCCCCCATACTTAACTTATCCACTCAGCACAAGTCAGTGTCCCATAGGTCTGATTTCTCAGGAAATGAACTATTACACATACAAGCCCATCTCCATACGGTAGGGCACTGAGGTGGGGAGCTTGCATCTTGAATCGGCAGTTTGCCACAAAACACTTTGTTTAGTAACCTGTGTCAGTCACCTCTTCTGCTCTCCAGAGCAACTGGACTAGGTATTGCTGTTCTCCACATTTAGGGCAAGGGTGCCAGATTCATCTGACCCCATGGGCCAGACAAGTGGCATGAGGCTGGCACACAGGCTGGATCAGGTCCACAGCCTCCCTGCCTACAAGCTTAATCCAGCACAGTCCCAGTGAATACTGCAGGTGGCACAGTTCAGGATGTCAGTCCCGATGTGCACCACAGGTAGCACTGGCCTAGTTTGTCATGGCACAGCATGCGAGTCAGTGGGGCAACACTGGGGGCCAGATTATGGGGCTCCAGCGGCCAGATCCAGCCTACAGGCTGTATATTTGACACCCTCAATTTGCATTACAAAAATCAGTTTATACTACAACTCTTGACTGCATGGTGTGCCAAGCACATCTGAGTCATTTGGCCCCAAGTGGTCTTCAAAAGGAACTTGGACTCTGGACAAGAAGCTACATAAGTAGGCAATTAGGCATCTCCCCCTCCCCCGCCCAAGTGTGGGCACCACTAGCTGAGAAGTGGTCATGAAGAAGCTAATCTAGATGAGAACATCCAGGAGAATGTTCTGTTCATAAGCAGGAGAGTACTACACACTACAGGAGTACTAGTCAAGAGGGACCAACAATATCTCGCAGGGCCAAACAAGACAGAATCAAGTTTAAGGTACAGTTTTGTCCCCCACACCCAATCTGCCTCAGAGGCCCAAGATCAGAAAGCTCTTACTGTTCAGGATTCTCAGGGTGAAGTTCATCCTCGCAGACTTCATGGAATAGACACTTTGCAGGAAATGGGAAGCAGCTTGTACCACTGTCAGGGAAGGGCTAGTCACTCTGGTACTAGAGGATCCTGAAGGGGCAGAAGTCTCTGTTGTTTTGGAGGAGGCTGAGAGGGCAGTGGTCAAACTCACTGTAGTGCAGGATGGGACCAGGGAAAGAGGAGAGAAAAATTTTACAGATAATATCCCCACCAAAAAACCGCTAATCCCCCTAAATTCCTTCCCCCAACCAAAAAAATCCACATATACACACACTTAAGGCCTAATAACCCAACATTTCTGAAGTATTTCAAATAATGGAAATAAGCCAAATCCATGAGCTTCTATCAAGAAGTTGATTTAGTTAGACAGAGGGTACAGCTCATTAGCAATAAAAGAAGAAAACCCCTTCATTGTATTTAATAATCAATGAAGAATAAATCCCTTTTTCTAGAGAAGCACAAGTTGACTGAAACCAATTAAAAAGTTACCAGCCTTAAAGCACTCACAGAACCTACAGTCCACCCTGCTGTTGAGCTAGAGGAATCAGTCCATGGTGGGATTTTAGACCCACGACATTTTAGGAGAAGGTAACTGGAGCCTCCTTTCTACATTGAACAGCAGTGTTAGGCTTCCAGTTTGATCTCTTCTCCAGCAGTGGGCAGAGACTGGAAGGGAATGGTATGAATGACTTGCCCCTAAGGGAGGGGCTACTTCCCCATGCTCACCCCAAAACATTCAACATTTGTTTGTACTACGGAACATGAGCCTTCCATAGCTGAAGCCAGGAGATGCTCTTGCCCGCCAAAGAGCATATTAGTCCTTCCATGTTCTTCATCTCCGCTACCTTGTTGCGCTAATAGTGACAGCTGTGGAACTTTTGCTCTGTTCTGAACTGCTGCATTTGTTCCACTGCTGTCCTTTTGTTACTGGGAAACAAAGACAGAAAATAAACCTTCCATCTAATGCTTTTGCTTGCAGTCTTTGATCGCATACTGGTTTTGACCTATGCATTAGGTGGACACTTTAGTATTGACCCACACTGAAGAGCTAGCCCCAGCATGATAACAATGGCTCCAGGACTAGACACATTTATACCTCCCCTTCATGAATAAGGGAATGTAGCTGGAACTAGTTAGAAGATAGGTTAATTAGAAACACCAAGGAAGGAGCAACTTGGCCCACAGGAGCCTTCATTTGTTGTGCAAAGGACCAACTAACTTGGAGTCATTCTCCAATTTGGGCCTCAGACGCACAAGAGATGCAGTCTGCCTTGCTAAGTTAGAGCTAGGATTCCTGCCCAGTGAGATTCCTGATTTCTTTGCATCCCAGGCATGCCTTGGGATAGCTCCTCTTCCTCTGGGTGCAGTTTCTGAGGCCACATCTTACCATGGAGCAGGCTCACTAAGGTATTTCTAGGTTTGGAGCATGCAAGCAGGGCATCTCTGCTGGGACATGCTGCAGAGTAAGCACATTACTGGGAGCTTCCGATGTCTCCAGAGCCTTGGAATCCTGCTATCCCTCTTCAAGAGCCAAGTCACTTATTCAGGTGCTGGGGCAAGAGGAATGATGCTACAAGAAGTGAACTAGGTCACATGTTAGCAGCTGACTGGTAGGGGCTGGGGGGGGGAAAATCTGGCTACTTGACCAAGTAGTTTATTTAATGGAAAAGCAGGTTCACCCCCACCCCTCTTGCTTGGTTATAGAAGTGCACACCTAGCTTTCAAAGCATCCCTGCCCTATCCTCAGCTGGAAAGAGGATGGTTATGACTCCCAGCACAGTTAGCTCTTAGGATATTGTTGCAGATGGGAGAACTCCAGGTAGTAACATCTAGCATCAGAAGTGTCTTTCCTGAAAGACAGAACAGTTCTAGTTCTCACCATTCAGGGCCTTCTGGAACAAACTCATCTTTGTAGACAATTTAGTGGCATTCTGCAGACCAGGATCTGTGGCACTAGGAACTGCTGTAGTGGAGTAAGAGGAGCCATTCCATCGTGTGGATACCAGCTCCCAGGTAACTAGAGAAGAGAGCACATTTGGTTATTTCCTTGACCCAGATAGGAAATTCTCTGCATGTAGTTATCAAGCTACCTCTCCCCTTCAAAGGGCATGTTAACCATCCTCACTCTGCCCAGTAGGGAGAGACCAAGCATAGAGAAGCCTTGAAGGCACTCAATTTCTAGATTCTTGGGGTAGACAATGCACGATCATGGCAGAGCAAAGCATTGTAGCCTAAGTTCAAGTTACCACATAACAGGGAGGTAGTCACACAAGCTTCAACTGTAAGAGGGGAAATTTTCTGTACAGTAGGCAGACAGACTGTAGTCTGGGTAGATCTGTAGCTATGCTATGGGCCAAGTGTGGCCTTTGTGGGCATGCAGCCAACAAGAACAACATTTTCCCCCCACTCCCCAAGAGCCAGCTTATTGAACAGTCACAATAATAGCCTTAAGGAAGAAGCAAGCAGAGAACACTAGAGTCAGGTCAAGTCATGTTTTTGTTGAAAAGTTTCATAGTAGGTGGTTTTTCTGGAGTCACATGGCTGAAAGAAGTCTCAACTTTTGCTTAGAGATAGTTTGTAGCCCTCACAGTTGCCAAGAAAAATATTGGAGTCTTGTTCCAGGCACACTAGAAGCTAAATAAAGCAACTTCAGAATTGGTTATTTTAGGTTATTAGATCAGGCTCATGAATAGCCAAAGCAGGTAGACAATACCAGAAGCAAGCTCTACCCCTAGTCTTCCCCTCCCCCCCAATCTTTAGGGAGATCCCTTCAAGAAAACACTGGATTGTGCAGTATGCCGTCTTGCTGCTGTGCCTCATACTACTATATACAAACTGGCCTTTAGGTCATATTTCTTTGGCATTAGAATTCTAGCACATGGTCACTTGACGAAAAATGGGTGGATTTATTCAGCGTCTCATCTTAGCCACCTAATGCAATGTAGATCTCATAGTACATCATCTCAGTGTGTAAGAGCTACTTATGGAGGAAGTGGTTTCTCCCAGCACCTTTAAACAGCAGGATATAGTAGTTCCTCCTTTGCCAGCCTTGCAGCCTTATAGGAAGGTCCTTGTGGAAGCACTGCCCCAGATACCTACTCATAGACCCAACCCTTATCCCATGTAGGGCATTGACTTAGACTCCAAGCAATGGAAAGTGCCCAAAATGGGGCACATTTTTAGAGGGCACACTACACATTAGAGAGTACAGGCTTTATGACTCATTGCATTAGACAGACAGCCCTAGTAGTTCCATTCCACAGAAGTGTTGAAGGTTAAACTGAGTCTTGTCCAAGAGACTACATAGAGCAAAAGCATTCCTGACAGTTTCTAGTCAGATAAACTAAGCAAAGAGTAAGTCTCCCATCAGACAGAAGAGTCCAGACAGGGAGTGTCAGAGGCAGACAAGGAACAAAAGCAAGTATGCACAGCTAGGACAATGGTTAATCTTTACCACGAAAACCCCATAGCATCAGACAAGAACTGATTTATACAAAAGATAACAAGCAAATATCCAAACACCATTTTAAACAACTTCTAGTAACAGTCTAATACCCTAAAAACATGGGTACAAGCTACAACTTACCAGGTACCCCAAGCACTGCTACCCAGAGGCTAGCCAACAGGACAACTCCACAAAAACCCATTCTAGAAAACAGAAAAGTCAGAGTTACATTGGCCAAACCCCTTTAAATAAGCCTCACAGCAGGCCTGGCAAGAGTAAACAAGACCCACCTGAGCCTGTTTCAGCCCAAGCGCTCTGCCTCTTCATTGGGCAGCTTACCTAGATAAGCACCTGGGGGAGCTCATAAAGGTTTCCTGTGAGACTGGGCACACCTGCAAGTTTTGCTGTGACCAAGGTGGTGCATGGGCATGTTTGTAGGCTCATCTGCTAGTGATTTCATCTTTACCTAGAAATGGGCCCCACTAGCACCACTGCAGAAATAAGGGCTATAGAAGCAAAACCTTTAGTGGAGCACAGCCTTCAAGGCATGAGGATTCAGGGATATAGTAATGTGCTGAGGGGAGTTTTCCCCTTCCAGTTAGCTGACAAATGCTTAATGATTATGCTTGCGTCCAGCACTGAAATGTGAGGATTTCTGTCCAGCCCTGCTTTCAGATTGCTCTGACCTAGATTCTGTCTTGCCCATTGGGTTTCCTGAGTCTCTTGCTTCCAGCAGAACTGCTTATTCTCTAAGGGCAACCAGCTGTTCAGTGACAGAGTTCTGGATTACTGAAGTACCCAGATGCTACCACCTGCTGAGACGGGCTCCATGGTGCTAGGAGCCACATAGGAAGACACGGTCCCTACCCTGGTGGTGATGCCACTCTACAGATGGAACAATGGGGAAAGGGAAACCAATGGGTGGCCTTCAAATCTCAGGAAAGGTCTGGATCAGGCTCGGGGAGAAGGTTTGGGGTCTCTCATTAGAACTGTTCATTCCTGTTAATTTCCCTTCCGTCCATCCTCTGATGGTGGCCCAAACAAGTGTTTCATGCAAAAAAAAAAGCCAGTTCACAATGAAAATATAAGTGGTCTCATCAAAGTGCTCTTGTCTCTTGGCCCATCCAGCCTGTGAGGTCCTGGCAATCTCTGGAACTCCTGGCAATGGGTTTCTTCCACCTGGTCTGTCCACTGATCTAGGCCCTACTGGGACAAAGCCCTCTATATCCCAGAATGATGCCTCTCCAACTTGGTAGCCCACATCCCTCTGTGGTAAGTGAGTTGCTGCAGAATGTGATGTTGGTTGCTCAAGAGCAACCTCCACTTGAGTCTTTACCTCCTGTTTCTTTCTTACTGCAACAGCTGGTCACCGACTACTCGGGACCAGGTAGATCCAAACTTGGAGACAGGGATTAAAGGAGAGAGCAGCCCAAGCTAAGTACAAGATACACTGTGGTAGGAGAGATACCTGGAAGGAAAATCTATGTTCTTTCTTGCTGAATGGTCAAGATAGCCGAGGGAGCGGGGGGGGGGAACAATAAGGAGCCACGCTCAGCAAATTTAAGTAGGGGGGTATATTGTTTAATTATTCATGTAACAGCACAGTGGCCCAAGCATTCTCTATCCTCCAGAAGTAACAATGGGAGAGAGATTTCCTCAGCAGAAATTATATGTATGTGCATTTGTAGCATGGTTGCAAGCAAGTGGGACAGGAAGGAGCTGGGATTTTTTGGTACACACCCATAGAGCAAATGGGTGTATGCTCCATCTTGATGCTTCTTACTGACCTCACTGCCCCCAACTCCACTGCTGGATCATGAACCATATGGCTAGTACTCACCTCCCCCTACACTGTGGCTGCCCACTGCTGTGCCAATTGTGTGTCTCAGGGTTTTGTTTACAGCAGGTTTTTACACTGTGCCCATCACCAAAGCAGCTGAGCATCTCTGAAGAATGTTCTTTCTTGTTGGCAAGAAGTGTGTTGCCTTCCCATATGACCTCATCCCATTTCATCCACCCACAGAGGCCTCAATATGAGGGACTTGTGTCCTTTTGGAGAGAAAACCCATGCTTTTCTCCCCACAGCTACTCAGCTCCCCTTCCCTCTGGTGAAGGGAGGAACTAAGAACAGCTCAGGCAAATAAGCCTTCTTGGCTGCCCTTTAACCAACAGCCACTTGATGTCCTCTTGTTCAGTCCACTGAAATCAATGCTATTCTGTTTTACAACCCAAACTCAGTGGTCATACACTCATTCAGCTTTATAGGCAGACAAGGTTATTTGGGTAAATATGGCATCTTTTATTAGGCTAACTGAATAGTTGGAAAAATAATTCTTTGCAAGCTTTCAGGCACAAGCACCTTTCTTCAGGCATAGGGAGAATCTACTGGTCTTACCTTCTCTCTAGGGTAAAATAAGAGCTTAAGCCAATATGCAAAATACAGGCCTGTGAAAATGCAAATGTACAGCAGGGAAGATCAAAGGGGATAGGAGTTAATAGGTGTGAGACGGGTAGGTGAAGGAAAAAAACAGAGAAGGGAATGTCAACAGGTGATAAAATGTAGCTGGGAAATTGTAGAGAGGTTATGCAGGGATATTGTTCATGCACTTTATTAACACAACCTTTTCTGGTGATGTCTGTTTAGCTCCTGTTCATCTACCAGGGTATGGAGCAACCATAGCTTGGGCAGAAGTGTATTTAAAATAAAATTTATCTCCAATGAGAAAAGAGTACTGGTGAGTCCAGATGGTGTCCTCTTTCCCTTGCACCTTCTCTTTTCCAGGTACCACCCACCATCTCCATGTCAAAGCCTGGGTGGTTGTTCTCATTTCATTTGGCAGTTGCTGTTTAAGCTGTGCAATTCTCCTTCCAGGGAAGCCTGCCTTAGAACAGCTAGAGGTACAGATTTTTTTGCATAAGACCCTTGGACACCAGTTTCACAAATACCATACATGTAAATTTAACCAACATTTTGTTTTGGAATAAACCACTTCCTAAACTATGAGATGTTTACTATCGAACTTTTCAAAATAAAACATTTAGTTTTTAGGCTTGAAATAAATTTACTTTTCAAAATTCCCATTAACATTATTTTTAAATGACTCCATGTGACAGGGCTATCCAGTGCCCAGCCAGGTTTCATACCCTGGGGGTCTTTAAGGAGGCTAGATGAACACCTTGCCTGGGTCATTTAACCCCAGTACTTTTTCCTGCCGTGGCAGGGGGTCGGATTTGATGATCTGCTCAGTCCCTTCCGACCCGACCAACTATGAAGCAAACTTATGTATTCAGAATTAAAGCATTTCAGAGAAAAATATCTCAATATGACAAAGTTTAGAAGCTGTTTGCTTAGATGTTTATTTCCTGTTTTGATTAGCATGCGTAGGGCCCACGTAGTATATATAAAACAAGCAATAGGTGCTATATGAGAGAGAGAGAGAGAGAGATGGTTTTAAAACCATGGAAAAAATGTGGATTTAGGGTTAGTTTTTCTAACCAAAAATTGGCAATTTTTAAAAATCAGAGTAAACCAGGATCCCTGGTGAGAATGCAGTCATTTTGTACTAGTCTAGGTGCTTGATGTCTTGAAATAGTTAAAAGCCTATATATGTTATTTCCCCAGGGCACAAAACTTTAAAAGTTTGGATACCTGCATTTTTCTGGCACTGAGATTTGGATTAATTATGTCCTTGTGTCTTTAGTTCCTTCAGTAAATACACTGACACACACACACACACACACACACACACACACACACACACACACACACTGCCAAGAAGATAATCCCTTAGCAAGCCCATGGCAATACTCTCAATATTGTTCGGATGGTCTTTGAATATCCCAGTGAGGGTATATACTTGCATATTCATGTAATTACAGCACCTATTGCTTGGATAAATTCCAGCACTAAGTCACTTAAAGAGCCAATAAAAGCACTAGTGGTATTTGAAATTTGAAACACATTTTATTGATTTACTATTCCTTTAAAACTTGTGGGGGAAGGGTTGCATGAAAAAAACCAAACAAACTTGTTTTGTTTCGTAAAGGAGAAGTATGTCTATAACACCTTGGGGTCCTTATTGTTCTCTCACTGAACTCAAAAAATGAACAAAGGTCCAAACATTCCCACATTACATGCCCACATTGCAGATCCAGCACTGCCTCTTATGAAGGAAAGGACCCCAACAAGTATAACAATCATGTTCCTGTTTGAAAACACCTTACAGCAAAGTCTGTCAATAGCACAAATCCAGGGGCAGGCCCTTCTTTTAAGTTTACAATTTCTGGCCAACCTAGAATTTGCAGTTGGTAAGCAACAGGTACTGAAACATCTCACACCATGATCATACACAGAAAAATATGGTAGCAATAAAGCAACCCATCCATCCCTTCTGAGAAAAGTCTGAAAAATATTCTGTTTGATACAAAGCAGCTTATTTTGTTAGACTAGGGGCGGGCAAAATACAGCCCATGGGCTGGATCCGGCCCGCCAGCCCATTCTATCTGGCTTGTGGGGCCTCTAGAAAATTTAGAAAATTGAATATTTATCTGCTCCTGGTTGCCCGTCAAAGATGACAGGACATGGGGGTAGTAGGACCCAGGGGCAGCCAGGCAGGATTCAGCAGCCCAGAAGCAAGGCCTGCCTGGCCCTAGCCCATCCCCAGCCAGAAGCCTTGTGCTTGGCAGAGCTTTCTGGCCTGGGTCCCTGGGGTTGTTCCTGCCTCCCTGCGCCTGAGAGGGAAGTTGAGATAAGAGCACTGCGGGGGAGGGAGGGAGGGGAGGACCATGGGCAATCGCCTCAGTCCTTGGGGCCAGGCAGCTCCTGCTGCGTCCTGTAGTCCAGCCATGCAGGTGGGAGCCAGTAGGAAAGTGGGGAAATGGCAGCTACAGGCAGGGGGGGGAAGGGGCAGCAAGCAGGCATGTGGGGCCCACCCACAACAGCCCCCCACAAACCCCATACACACCCACGTGCTCCCTCACCCCACACCTATTCCCAGAGACCCCCCCCCCCACAAACCTATATCCCCCAATATACAAAAATAAGACTTCATTTTAAGCTATTGTGCAATCCCTTCTGCGTACACTACACAACCATGTAAATCAGGATAAAGATTAAAAAAAATATATATCAAATTAATGAATGTTGTAGATGTTTGCTTTTTATAAATTTGGTATTTTTCTGGTACTGAGATGGCAAAACACATTTCTGAAAGGAGTACTTCCTGGGGCAAGGGGGGGACTGCTTGCAGCAAAGGTCAGGGCAGGACTTCTGGTCCCAAGACAGTGACCAGGGGGCAGGGAACCTGTCAAGGGGCAGGGCTACCCACACAGCCCTTGACAGCTTGCCAAAAAACTCAGGAAGTGGCCATCCGCCTGAAATAATTGCCCATCCCTGTTAGACAGATAGTAAAATGAGATACTTTAAATAGTCATGATGCGGATTTGAGCAGGAAGGTGGAACTATGTGACTTTCTGTGGTCCCTTCCAACCCTTTTCTTCTATAATTATACAACTGGCCCCATCTGCCAGTTGTCCCCACAGGACAAAACCTGAAGGCTTGGGACATTGCATTTGGACTAGGAAATTACAGCAGATGCTGTGGGATGTAGCTGTTGATTTTGGAGTTGTGGCTGCCGATTCCTATCACCCTGGCTCTCTTTTGTCTGCTTCCTTAGTTAAAGGATAGAGAAAAAAGCCAAATCCATACTCCTGTGATTCTGTCCCTTTGTGCTCTCAAACTACATGCCAAGTCATCACAGAATTGTGCAAGTGCATCTTCTTGAGCTACAGATACTCTAGAAAGGAGAAACATCTAGAGAAAAGAGGGACCAGATGTTGTTTGAGCTGACGGACCTCACAGGGCTGTACAAAATACTCCTGAAGGAGCAGCTTGCTCTACAGTGACTTTGCCATTGCAGGCCTTATTCTCCCCTTTTGCAGACAGTACCAACTGAAGCTGGTCTTTTGCAGTTCTGGTGTAAGAGCAGTTTCTACCAAGATGGGCATGATGCTTTGAACTTAACAATGGACTGTGCTATTAAAGTATCCCCATGAGACTGGGTACATCTTGTAACATGGCAGAGCAGTGGGAAGTTACTGTGTCTGAATCTGCAGATTTTGTTAAGTAGCAAGGAAGAGAAATTCCAAAGGCACATAGGCAGAGTCAAGTTCATACATATTTGGTGAGAGACAGGCAGGGTGGCGATGACTGTAGCAGGTAAATGGTTCATTTATTCCCCCTCCCCCCCAGCCTGTCTTTCACCCACTGACTCCTCAAAATTTACAACATTCACCGACTGCCTTTCTTGCATGCATACCAGCATCTGGCCTCTTTACTATTCATTCCATCCAGGAAGAGAACATACCAACTACAGATGCTTCTTCAGCCTGATGAAGGGTTTTTAAACCCAAAAGCTTGCTAAGAATCCCCCCCCCCCCCCCCAAACTATTTGGTTGGGCTAATAAAAGATACCACATTTACCCAAAGAACCTTGTCTGCCAGGAAGTAGAAAGACACTTTTAGAAATACTTCTAAGGATCTCAGGTCCAGGGGAACACAAATGACAGCCCTTGGCCTTGTATAACAGTTAAAAGTCACCTGGTGTCCTTCTCAAGAGATCTTTGTCTATGTTAAAGGTGTTTTTCAAATATTTCCAACTCCTGTCAACACCAGTGCAGTGTCACTAGAGGCTAGAAACCCTGCCTTGCCTTGATTACCAGAACATTGCTTAAGTGCCTGCTGCTCCATGCAAGCCTGTACCAAGGGAACTTAAAACCAGCAGGGTACTTACAATCAGCTGCCAGCAGACTGCAAGCTGGAATTCCAGCACAGGGAAGACTAGTCCAGCTCTCTTGCTGGTAAATGCAGAGTGTTTCAAGCTTAGACAGGACCCAGTTGCCTGTTAACAAACAGAGGTGGGTTTGTTCCAAGTAGCCAAGATGGTAAATAGCAAGATGGTTTTAGTCAGCAGAAATAACATCTCTGCTTGACTCTGGAACAGGACCAACTTTTTTGCAGCATCATTTTAACATGAGGTTGTGAACTCAGAAGCTGGCTTCTGAACTACCATGAGAGCAGATAAGGCTCCTAACAGAGCTGGGAAACAGCTATATTTCTCCAGGTCACAAGTACTAGCAAACATTGGGAGAAGAGGGATTTGTTTTAAAGGGAGGAATCATTTTCATGCTTTTCTTACCCAGCCTCAAGGAGGGATGTGTAATCAAGAGTAGTCTGACTTCTACTTGAAGTTGCTAGTATGAAGCTATAGTACCTTAAATTCTCTCATGCTCTTTTGGGAGAACACAGGAGAAGGTTCAGCTGATCTACAGTTGCACTTCAGATTCATTTCCAGATTAGAGAATCCAACTTCTACTACTCCTTAACAGTGACTGTCAGAGCAGGCTGTAAGTGAATGCAAGACATTACTGTAGCGAGAGTGATTTTGTGCTGCAGAAGCCTGCCAGCTCAGGCTTCTGAATTAAGGGCAGGGGCAAGGCAGTGTAATTTAATTGTCTGCTACTTAAAACAGGCTGCAGAGTGACTGAGTGAATCCTAGCCCACTGGCTGCATACTAAGTGTGACAAGGCAAAGGCATGACTTCTAGACCAGAAGAATCACTGACCCAGCCCTGATTTCTTCACGTGGAAGGTAGTGTCCTACCCCAGGGGAAAGGGGAACTCCTTTTGTTGACAGGGCCTTAGACACTATTAAAAAAAGGAGTTTCAGAAGAGCTTAGTGTTAAAGTTAAGCTGCTGGATATGACAGCTTCTATGCTTTCCATGGCTCAGCATGTATTAAAAAAAAAAAAAAAAAAAAAAGATTCATAGATTGTAGAGTCAGAAGGGACTACAATGGATCATCGTGTCTGACCCCCCACCCCTGGCAGGAAGGGCAGGCAGCCTACAGCACCCAGGACTCCCAGGCGGTCTCCCATCCAGGTATTGGGCCTGGGCCTGCTTAGCTTCTGAGATCGGATGCAATCAGTACAGTCAGGCTGTAGGCAGGTGGGAGAATAGGGCTGTCAAATATACAACTCCAGGCACAGCTCTCCACAATGCTCTCCTGTGGTTGCCATCAGGGTCTCTGGCCTCCCCTTCCCTCCTCAAGCTTTTACTTCCTCCCCCTGCCTCAGGGAAGGTGGGAAGGTAGGGGGAGGAAAGCAGGAAGGGTCATGGGCACAGTCCCTGGCCATTCAGAAGTTGGACAGCTCTGTATTCAAGGCAGCTACTGCGAGACAAGGTTAACTACAGAGATGCCTCCTGATACTTGGTGCTCCCCCATCCCACCCAGCAGAAGCCAAGACAGATCACAGATTGTGTGTATGTATACGACTTATTCTCCAAACTTTTTTTTTTTTTTTTAAAGCTTCCAAACAAAAAACCCCAAGCCAAAACAAACAAACCCACAATTTTGACTCATTGCACATCTGTACTAAACGCTTGCACCATCTGCTTCTTCTGTAATTAGTCCCTCAGAGCACGAGTCCTCAGCCAGCTTGATTCTGGAGCAGCAGCCACTGTGGAGGAAGAAGCCCAGGCACAGCACCACTAGCACTGAAACCATAAGCAGGACACCAATAGCTGCAAGACAGGAGGTGGGGGAAAGTTTCAAGAAGCAGCCATACCTGTGGCAATTTAGTAATCCAAGGCCCTTCCCTTCCAATATAAGATAGAAAAAAGGTAGTTAGTCATGTTTGGCTGAAAAAAAATCAGGCAGAAGGCCATCAACTAGTACATCTCTACCCCAACCTCTGCCTCTTATATGGTGAGGGTTCCTTGCTGAACACTGCTTTTATATGCACATAGCTTGGGTACAGGTTTCATGCACAGATTAATTAAACCCATAAGGCCTAGTCAACCCAAGGCAAGGGCTTCTCCCACCATCCCTCCCCACTCTAGGAGCATGTCAAGGCAATTAATTCTTACTACTTTTACCCTAGAGCTCTCACAGGTGAAGCACCTGACGGCCTGTCTGTGAGAAACATCATATTAACTGGCTAGTACAACTTGAAAAAACAGCCTTCTGTCTTCATGGAAGGATACTACTCTAGTGTACTTTTTGGTAGGTCAAGGCTCTCAGCTGCCTGTTAAGGCTGTGTGCCAAGAGACTTGAAGGCAATATGTGGGCAAAGGCAGCACCTCTCCATAGGAGAGCCAGACACCCACAGCATTTCAAATTAAGGTATTGAGACCAAGAATACAGGTCAGTGAGAGGAGGCATATCTGGAGGGATTGTGGCTACAGTTCATATATCCCATCTTTTCAGCAATTAGATGGAGAATTCTCTTGAACAAGGAGGCAGGCAGTTCACATGAATGTTTCTCCTCTCTACTTCCCAATTTGGTAAACGCTCAGCCGACAACTCCTAGCTTTACAGGCAGCAAGTCACCAGCTAGAAGAGGACATATTAACCCTTCCTCACTATACTCCAGACACCCTAATTCCATCAAGTCGAAGCTCCAAGTCACAAAATTAAGTGAAGATAGTTACCTTTATAACGGTTGACTGCAAGAGAGCCATTTGTAGCTTCCGGTCTTTGGAGCTGGTTTCTGGATCTTCAAGGGCCCAAGTACAACAGCATGGATAAGCCCCCCTTTCTCTGTAGAGTCTTAGGATAAAAGACAAACCTGAAAGTTTCTCAACAGCTGTGAACAAAAGGCTGTATTCTTCAAGCCTGAAAAGCAGGCTTCTCCTGTAGGCAGTGAAAGTACTACAAAACACTTCTGCCTTGCCCAGGGCTGCCCTACACAGGTTTCAAGTGCTTTTTATCTGCAGAATGACCAGCTAGCCAGCTGCAGTCTGCCATTAGGTGGATAATTGGTGGGGGGGGGGGGAAAAAAACAAAACCAGCACCACCCACCCATCCCAGATCATTTGCTTTGCCCTAGTGAAGGATTGGAGCAAGAGTGATACATATGCTTTAAGTGACAGTTATCCAAGATATTGGAGTCAAGATGCTAGACTACAGGAGTCATATTTGAAGGCAAAAAGCTTCTCACTCAGAGACCACAGAAGAGCTGCATGTTTGGAGGTGAGGGGCTGAGAAGGGAGAAGTCTCCACTCTATTTCTCTGAACCTTAGTTGCCATGTTCAAGCTGCTAAATCTTGATAGGACACCATCTCCCCCATAGTGCCATAGACCTCAGGTCAAAAGGAGTCCTTACCTTCTAGGGCTCTCTTGTGGCGCAAGCCTGTTTCTTGGCAGAGAGAGTCACAGCAACCACACATGTTACTTAGAATAGGATTATCCAGGAGTTCCCACCTGTTAGATGGGAGCAGTAGGAAAGGACCGAGTGAAGATTAGATGTCTTAAAGCAAAGGAGAGGAGGCAAGTCTCAGGGTATTGCTAGGTCTGCCTGCTCAGTTCCCAGGCATCTCTCAATTTAAGAATCTTTCACAAAGTCTGAGAGAAAAATAAATAAATAAAAATCAATTCTTTGCTTTTAGCAGTAGCTGGTATGTTGGCTGTTTAGAGCAGAATGAAAGAGACTTGAAACTTGATGCAACAGGGGTGTGCTCTTGCAAGTAAAGTGGAGAAAGCATGGATTGCAAATACAAATGGGAGCATTCTTACTTGTGAAGAAAGGATTTGGAAGAGTTACAAGACTTCTCATGGTAAAATGGGAGGAATTTTGTCCCTCACCCTCAACCAAGACTTAGCTTTGCTGGTTGCTTTTATGACTGAACCTTGAACTTGGTTTTGTTAAGCTTATTCCAACAAATAACCCTTATATAATAAGGCCTGGGAATAATGCCTTCCATTGCAAAGATTTAGAGGCACTGTATCTTTACATCATGTCAATCATTTTCACACTCTCTCTCAAATGTCCAAAAGTTATACGTCCAATCTTGATTGGATATATTGATCCATTCCAGTTAGATACGGGTTACTGTCATGCTTGGAACAAGTAAGGTTGGTAGTACATCTGAAGCCATATAAAATTCACTAGCCAGCTCCAAACCAAACATTTGCAGTTAGGCAATCCTGAAAAGGGTTTTTAAACACTTCCAAAGCTAATAAACCTGGAACGCATTCACCTTTAGCCCTTATGACAGCCAATATCAGACAGAAGAGCAAGTGGACCAAAGTTATCGTGGGCTCAGGTGGGCAAAACCACTTTGTTACCAGCAGAAGAGTGCACCTGAGGCATGCCAACATGCCACGTGGGACAGACTCTGTTCAAGCTTGCCATGCAGAACAGACTATGTTCAAGCTTCTTTTAACACTTTCTTGAAACGCAGGTCATTCAGTTGATGTTCCTCCTCCCACAACAGCCCTTACCTATTTGTGTCCCTGTGGAATGAGCAGGCCTTCCTAGTGGGGTGCATGAGCACTTGGGGGTCCCAGACCAGCACCTGGCAGTGAAGATAGATCTGCAAAGCAGGGGAAAGGGAAAGAGATGGCTTAACTACCAATTAGAAAGGAACAGGCTCCATAGATGCATACTTGGGGAAAAACAAGGAGACTTCATTTAAACATGGGTCTCTTTTAAACAGCAGCTATGAGTCTCTGGGTTCTAGTAACAGAGGTGGATGTGGCAGATACCCATGTAAAGTCTTTGAATTGGTGACTGCATTAGATCCATTATGAACCTATGCTTCTTGCCAGTCAGAAGACTTGTGGGGCTCCCAGACTACTGCCTAGTGGGGGCTCACGTACCAGATGATTAATGCTATGTCTGATGCCATGTCAAAGGATAGACTGTGTGAAGCTCCTGCCGTTTCCTGAGGGAAGCATCTTGGGAGGTAAGTTACACTGCTACAAACTATGGGAGGACTATGACAGAGAGGAGCCAATGACTCAGCCCTCTTTCACTAGAGTTTTGGACAGCAGGAGATTTCTCATACAGACAGGACCACACATTTCTTAGTTTGGCGATGATAGATTACTAAACTAGATGGTACAATAAAAAGCTGCAAAAATTTTTTTCTGTGTAGACCTATAGTAGTTGCAGCCAGAGACTAGCTTTAAATAGTCCTGGCTAGAAACATCTCCGGTATAATTCAAGTTGATCCAGGTACTTATACATTTTTTCTACAAGACGTCTCGACACCAGAAGCGGCATCTCAGGATGCGAGTTACTTACATCTGAGTCCACACCAACAAATCCAAAAGCCTGCAGGGAAAGACTGATAGCTTCAGGAGCCTTTCTGGGCAGAAAATGGGAGTTTGACACTTTACCTTCCACAAAACACCTGAAACAGAAAGGCTGGATAAATCAAATCAAGGCCACAGCAATTGCATCTGAATAGACAATAATTGTTTGGCCCTGATCTACTTGGCTGTTCTCTCTCTCTCTCACACAAAGTCTTTAAGTTGTTGAAACTGTGTTCAAAGTGAGTGAACTATTTCTGAGCAGTGTCTACCCAAGGTTTCAGCAAGTTAACCTACAGTAGTGATGCCATTGGGGGGGGGGGGGGGGGGTCTAAATTTAGTGCACCTATGGCTGCCAGTGATCAAGCCAACCACCTGCCTTCTATCATCTTCATTTGCCAATAAGCTACACCTTATTAGTTAAGGCAGGAGGCAGGTCTGAAATAAATATTTGATCAGTAGAAGTTATTTAGGAGCCTTCAGATATTAAACATATTCAGTCAAGATGCTCATGTGATTGCCTGAACTCTACAGTTTCCAAGCTAAACAGATTTCATGAGTTGCCTGAGCAGCAGATAGTTACCCGTGGTTTGCAATAATGCTGTAGCTCCTGGGAGATCTGTGGAGTTCTGCGGTTGTGGTGGCCATGCACTCATCCACAAAAATCTGCAGAGGCTGGTGGAAGAAACTCTGTACAGCAAACTCTATATGAATCTGAGAGCCCAGGGGAAAGACTGGGGAGTCTGAAGGGGCACTGAAGTCCCCTGCAAGGAAACAGGATTTTGTATTTAAAGATCATTTCACAGGCTGCTTGTGATACATGTCACAGAATGAGACTTCCAAGTAGTCAAAGCCTTTTGCAAATGTATGTAGAGTCTTTTGGGGAAGGAAAATTAGTGTTCTCCAGTATTAGGCTCATGAATGCCTGCCAAGATAGCTAGCAAGCTCTTCAGCTCTTTCCCTCTAACTCCTATGATAAGTTATCACAAAAAGGTAGTCCCTCCTGGATGTTACCAGAGTGGGAGGATTTTTTTTTTTTTAGGCAAAAAAGAAAACTAACAAACCCAGTGCCCTGAGTGCAAGGCTGAAGACAAGACAAGTGACAGAGGAAGAAAGTCTCGGGTCGGTTTCATGAGTCTTCTACAAAAGAAGTGGCAGCACCCACACCACCTTAAGAGGGGGTAAATTAGGTCTAGTTTTAGGACACTGTTTAATAGTGTTGGAAACAGGCAGCTCAGTTAGGGTGGCTCTGTGCACTAGAGATCATGGGGAAATCTGATGGTAGCACCCAGCCTTTCAGTAAGAGTAGTCTTACCGTTCATTAGCATCACCTTGAACATCAGTACACTGGAGGCAGACAGCTGACCAGTAACTGAGGATATATTTGTACGAGTCAAGGATTTTGCACTAGGAAGAAATACATTATTAGAAAGTTGGTAGGAGTTAGCAAGAATTTACCCTTCAGAAATTCTAAGTCTAACAGGCACAGAAACTAGAAGAATCCTGAACTGAGTAAGGCCAGCTTGCCAGCCTATCCTTGAGCCATGCTAGAATGGTTAGATTACCTTTCTTTCCCAAAGCCATGCAGCATACAAGGAACTGCTGCCAGATTCTTTTTTACATCCTGGGATTTAAAGCAAGTTTAGTACATGACCAAAACCCAAGAGTAGTTCTGCCAACTAGTACAGCTTTGGCCTACTGGTTAGCATCTCCTTCAGCAGTCAAAGAAATAGGTCACCTACATCAGCTGGTTTAAGTCTTCCCTTATCCAGCTTGTATCACTACTCATGCTTGTGAAGGACTAATTTCTCATTAGTGGAGCTCACGGTAATTTGGGGATTTTCACTTAGGCATCATACTAGTAAGCTCAAGTGCTGGCAACTTACTCATAATCAGTGCAGTTTATTCTTTCAGTGAAGGAGGTGGCGTAGTATCTGCCTCTCCCAGAGAGGGGCCTATAGGCCAGGTCGGTGAAGTGCTCAAGCACATTCCCAGAAGTCTGTAGGGATCAGGGAAAATGGAAATTAGAGCAATCGTGTTCCCACTTTCTCCTCCAGGCCACAGACTGAGGGCTAAAATTCTTCACAGGAGTGTGTTTGCACTCCTGATGAACTACATCCAGAAACATTGCTGATCAGCCCTTGCCTTGGTAAGACAGACATTGGTCACTGACTTATCAACAAAAGACAGAAAGAAAGACAGAAAGAAAGACAGAAAGAAAGACAGAAAGAAAGACAGAAAGAAAGACAGAAAGAAAGACAGAAAGAAAGACTCAACAGGGGCTAAACTGCACAGGTCTCTCAAGCAGTTAATATTTCTCTTCCATGGATACTAGACAACTTACTCTGTCCTTATGGTTCCAGGACCATGAATTTCTCACTCCACATTTAAAGCAATAGTACAGAAAGGAGCATTCAGATAGTAAATCTAAATGATCATCTCAGTGGGAGATATTGGTGAGGCCCAGATCCTCCATGTATTTAAGCATATCACTCCTGTTAAAAATCTGTGCAAGTTTGGTGCCTAAAATCCCTTTAAGGATCAGAGCCTTTGCTCCTTTCTCACTTCTAGCCCAGCAAATAGCTGTAGGAGTTTTCCTATTACAGCTGCTCTGTCAGATAGCATTTCCACCCTCATGCACTCCCCAAACTAGAAAGAGAAGCTACTTTCTAGAGGCATTTGAAGAGCCCACAACTCCAAGCAAAGGTGAAGCTCAAGGCCTCTGCTCATCTAAGGAGCTACCAGACTCACCAGCTGTGAGAAATTGCAGTCCTTCAGGTCATACTGAAAGTGCAGAAGGCCCTGTTGGATGTTGATGATAGAGTAGGGGCAGCTGCCCAGATGCAGGAATTGTGGATCAAGCATGAGGCCAGCTCCCTGGGGGTTCAGGTGTATGGTCAGGTGGATGCTGGTTTTATTGCACTCATAGGATACAGAGTAATTGGACACACTCCTTCTGCCTACAGGAAGATGCGGTCTTGTGAGCTGGCAAAAATGCTTATGTACATTCCATCTCCCCAAAACTATCTAATCCCATTCTCTAGGCTATTTATAACAGGGTGCTTTGCTCTCCCCCCCCCCGGCCTTTTTTTTGGTTTCCTTTCCCCCCCTTTCTCCATCAATATGGTGGGGGAGTGAGTTCAGCAGGGCTGGGGGTGTGCCTGGGGCCCAGGGTGGGAATGCACAGCTGTAGGGCCCAAGTGGGGAGAGGGATAGAGCCACAGGAAGCTCATCCAGGGGTGGTGAAGGTGCGGGCTCCCTGCCACTGTGCACACTTACTGGGAGAGGGGGTACACATGCTCCCCAGATTTGTGCATAGGGTAGGGGTAGATACAGGCTGGCAGCTGCAAGCTTGGGACTCCCTGCCCTGCTGCCCTCCCTTTGGGGGCCTCTGCAGCCCAGCAGGTGGGACCCGCATGGCATGGCAGGGCAGGGAGGCTCAGTGCCACTGCCAGGAGCCTCACACCATCATGGTGAGGCATCCCCTGCCCACCCAGAAGCAGTGGGGGTGGCAGCACTGAGTTGTGTCCCCCACTGCTGCCAGGTAGGCAGGGGGCATCTCACCATGGCAGCACAGGGCTCCCAGCTGCTGTTCTGCCCTGCCACAATGGGTCCCACCTGCCAGGCTGTGGAGGCCCCCAGGGGCAGGCAGCAGGGCAGGGAGCCAAGAGCCCACAGCTCCCCCTGCTCCCCCAGGCTTTACCCAGCCATGTCACCTGTGGGGGAGGGGAAGCCAGGGTCCACATTTTGCTTCTCCCCAGTGGCTGTCACCTCCCATGAGCAGCAGCCGGGGCCTGGACCCAGGTCCCTGGCCCTGTAGGCCTGGCAGCCGGGGGCCCCCCCTCCAGCAGGGGTGGGGTGGGGAGTGAGGGGCAGTGGCATGGGCAGGGCACCAGATACATATCAGAGCTGCTCAGCGGCACAGAGCAGTTGGGGGAAAGAGGGCAGCTGCAGCTGGACTCATGTCTTGGGGGCAAGGGGAGCTCTGATTTTCCATGATAAAAAACCCAAAATCAAATGCCTAAGTTTATAGGCATTTATAATTTAATTTTATTATAGTGACTGAGGCACTGGTAGGCTTCCAAAGTTGTAGTTATAAAATTGATAAAACATTGCATTTAACTGATACCTCTCTATAGAGTGGCATTTTGTTTTAATTGCAGAAAAATACAGGGGTGGGGGCGTTAATCAGAAAATTGGCTATTTTTAAAAATGGAGAAAACTAGGATCCCTTGCAATTATTCTTTCCAGGCTACATTAGGGCAGGGTCCTGAAGTGGACACCTCACAGCAAGGAAGTGTTCCAGTCCTACTGAAATTAGTCTGTTACAGAAAGGGGTGTGGGAAGTCAGGTTTTAGAAATAGCCCAGGAGTTACTCATACATTAGGTTTCTATATCTAGATGCTTAACAGTTAAGAACAGAAGTACATGGTCAAAGCAAACAGCTTCTATAGGGAAGGAGTATGCAGTGTTGCCAGCTCCAGTTGTTTTAGGTGAAGACTTACAATATTTGATGGTTTTATAGAAAGACCAGGTCTGGAATTTGGATTTTCATGAGACAGACCTCTCATTCACAGGAAACCAAAAAAACATGACCCAAGAACATACACAAAGGGCAGAAGCCCAGATAGCAGGGTTTTTTTGTCTTTTTTTTTTTTTTGTAAATGGTTTTGAATTTTGAGCCAGTTTTGAGGTTTTTCAAGCACTTTTGCTACAAAACACTAGACCCCAGCTCAGAGCTACAGGAACTCCCCAGATAGGGAACTTACCTCTCTGAGCAGCAAACACTGAACTCCAAGCAAGTACCACCAGTAACTCTTTCCACAGCCCCATGATGCCAGACTCACTGTCCTAATACAGGAACATATATTCTCAGAAAAAATTATAGATCTATATCTTCTGATAGACAACCTCTGTGATCAGTGCCAGTTACTTATACTCCACAACCCTCCCAGTCAAGACCTGCTGAGCCCAGCAGCCAGCACAGGTGCTAGGAATTCCTCATTTGTTTCAATCAGGAAAGATCCCGGCCCAGTTGACAGAGCAGCTTCCAGTTCCCACTCATAAGCAAATCCTATTGTTTGCTGCAAACCCCGCCCCTGCTAAACCAAGCCCAGTGTGATGGGCAAGTTTGTTTTTACCCTGAAATAAAATAGTTTTCTATAGCATACTGTTAGGTTAACAATAATTTAGATTATTAAATAGTATTAGCTTTGTAGCTAAACACAAGGCATGACTTGTGGCCTAGCAATGTTGCTGACCACAAGACAGAATGATAGTTAAGCCAGCCATTTTCTTATGTCAAGTGCCTTAACCATTTTGTTAGAAAAAAGCAGAAATTAAGTCTGTGTACTGAGTACCAGCTGCAGCTAGGAGTGAGATAAGATAAGGGGGGCCCAGAGGGAAGAAGATGGTACAGCGGAGTACAGGAAAACAGATTGGAATGTGTAAGATAACACTAACTTTTTTCTTCTGGAAAAGTACTGAGATTTGTAATGCACCATGTAAGGAGATGATTACCATAAGTATTGCATATTCAATAACCTTGTAGTTTTCTTTGTTAGAAAATGTATAAAAGACAGCCCCACCCTTAAGTCGGGGCCATTTTGCCTCTTTGCTGTTTTATGGTCTTTACTCGAGTAAATAAACTGCAGTTAACCCTTCACCCGTGTTGTCTGGTCTCTAAGCCAGCTAGACAACGGACACTGAGGAGTTTTCTCCCATGACACCAGAGAACAGGCAGGTGAGTCCCCTGCAGATATGCCCCACTGGGTTAGGCTCTAGGGAGCTAGCTAGGCTTTCAGATGCCTAAAGGAAGTCAGTGGGGCTCCAGGCACTGTCTAGATTTGCTGCCACACAGCAGTTTGCAGAACTGAGGCCCTTGGTTGCAATTTCTTTGCAGCTATATATCCTTTGCAGAGCATGCTGGGAGTCTGTCCCCAGTAAGGCAGCAATATGCAGGTAGTGGGGTCTGTGCACCAAGTGGGTGAGCTGAATGTAATGCTAGCACTGCCATGGGGCCTGATCCTGAGTAGGGCTCTTGGACTCCATTGGTAAATATTAACGAGCAAGTGGAAGCAGCAGAATAAGTATCTTGATGTGAGACTTTCTCTGCCCTCCGGTGTGGAAGGCTTTATCCACATTGAAATGGGTTTGCTGCTAGAGATGAACCTGAAAAACTTCCTTGTGGAGATGAAGCTTATACCTCTTCCCTAAGCAGGAGAGGCTCTTCTGGCAAAAGGAATTTGTGCCAGTACAACTGCATCCACACTGTGGCTGGTGCTTATATAGTTATAGTGATGAGGGGTGGGGAACAGGGGTACATAAGCATTATTCTTTATCAACCCATACTTTGTTGACCTATACATCTATGCCAGCAAAACTTGTAAGTGCAGCCCCCTACTGGGCTGATACATCAGGAGGTGCTGCTTTTTCAGGGTTCCACAAAAGAGATGTCCTGGCAGTCGGGAGTAATTAAAATCCAAATTCTGAGCACAATAGCCCTGGTATCCTGAACAAACGTCACCAGGAAGGTATCCCCACATTCTGCCTTCCTGAAATCCCTCCCGGTTTCTTCCAGAGGAGGCAGGCTTCACTTCCTCTCTGACAACAAGGCTGATGTGCTGCCATGTTTCAGCGGTAGGGAGTATGCATCCCACTTAAAGAGGCTGTGAGGTGATTAGGATGTATAGCGATCTTTACATGTTGGGTATTAACAGCAGCTGCAGGACTGGAAAGTCCCTGACTATAGTAAAAGTGACTAGCAGTGCCAGCACCACATGCAACTAACCCACTTCACATACAGACCCTGCCTCCTGCACGTTGCTGCCCTGCTGCTGACAGACTCCCAGCATGCTCTGCAAAAGCAAAGTAGCTGCAAGGCAACCTGGATTGATTATTAGATCTTGGAGCTTTAGCTGCAGCAGTGACCTATTTTAGAGCTTCACTCTGCCCTTGCACATGTGCTTAACATTAAGCATATGAAAATTTGTAGAACAAAGCCCTTGATTCTCTGCACAGCTACTCTGGATAGGGCCCAATTCTGAATGGGACTCAGGTCTCTGGTCTGCCACTGACCTGTTGCATGATTCTGATCAAGTCTATTCTACTCTCAGTGCTGTAGTTTCTTCATCTGCAAAGCAGGAGCAATAATAGTGGCCCACCACTGAAACATGTTTAAGCTGCCTGGACTAAAAAGCACTGCACAAGCATTATTCTTTATCAACGCTCAGATCTTCTAAGGCAGGGGCATCAAATATCTGGCTCGTGAGCCAGATGTGACCCATGGTGGTGGGACATCCAGCCCACAAGGCTTCCCACAAGGCCTGGAAAACCCACCTCCAAATGCAGCTTGCAGGGCTGGAAATTTGGTATTGGGGTAAGAGGCAGCGGTGCTAACCCCTGGAACAGCCAGCACTGCTGTGTTGACAAGGGCAGCACTCTGGAGGTTAACACTGCAGTTACTTGCCCTGCTGCCAAATTTCCTGTTTGGGATCTCCATTGGGGATGCAATTCTGCACAGCAAGGTAAGTATCAGTGTCATTAACCTTGTGGATGCTGATCCTGCCAACCTAGCACCTCTGGCTGCTGCAGGGAGTTAATGCTGCCATTTATCTGCCCAACCACCAAATTTTCAGGCCAAGATCCCCAGTGGGGACACAATCTGGTAGCAGCAGGGCAAGCAACAGCAGCGTGAACTCCTATGGCTGCCAGAGTCACTGTGCCAGCAGGAACAGTATACAGAGAGTTAATGTCACTGCTACTCACCCTGGCACTGTAGTTCAGCCCTCAAGAACTGCCATGATTTGGAATGGGTTTATGCAGCCTCATGAGTTTGACGTTCCTGCTCTAGGGGATAACAGGTTTTAGAAAGGGAGTTTACTTCATTTGGTGATATAAGCCCTTGGGCCTTGGCAGACAATAACTTAATGACATGATGGGATCTGATCCTGGAACCCAAAAGTCATGCACCCTGCTGTGCTACATGGGCATGGCAGAATGCATGAGCTTGAGGACTGGATTTTAGGGAAAGTTGCAAGCTGCACATGATGCAGCCCTGCATGGCACTGTCAGGCCCATGGTTCTGCAAGTGCCAGACATGGGAAAGTCAGTCATTCCCCCCACTTAGTAAGATCAAAGCCATGTGCCTGGTGGCCATGCATGCTTTGAACTTGCTGAGTGTGGGGAACTGATCATCTCTCCCACCCAGCACCTGCGAAACTGAGTGGAGGAAGCTGATTAACTCTCCTTGGTTGGCACCTGCACTGCTAAGTGCCTGGCTTTGAATTTGCTTGACAAGGGGAGTGGATCAGCTCCCCCTTCCTGCACATTCAGACCCTCTCAGGCAGGGTCATGTTGCCCTGATCCCCATGTCAACCATCAGCAGTGGAGACAGAGCAGGACACTTAGCAGTGCCTGCATCCCTATTAGGGCCTGGCCTAGACAGGTCCAGATCACCCATGGCTCCTGACCTGAGTCCAAAATGTGCAGCTGTGTGGCCAGGCTTACTGCACGTGGTGGCACACAGCGGAGCCCAGCCCCCTTCCCCAGAACGTGAGTCCCCAGCACAGCCGGGTCAGACCTATACCTGCACTTTGACTCTTGCTAGGGACTGGGTTGCCTCCTCTGCAAATGGCCAGGGTTGCGGGGTAGAAGCCTCACCTGGCAGAAGCTTTCTGTCTCCAGCGCCCTCTGCCTTAGGGCTGGGGGTGGGGTGGGCCCTGCACAATGTGGGGGAAGGTAGGGGGTGTTGTTAGCCTAGTAACCAGAGCCGGAGCTGCCCCTGCAGCCCATGCCTACTGCCCGGAGGGCAGAGAGGTGCCCGCTTTGAAATCACTTGGTGGGCTGGATGTGGCTCGTGAGCCGAATTTTGCTGGCACTGCAGACCAGTTGGGAACCTCAGAGCAGGGTCAGTAAAACATCGTCAGAGCAGGAGGGTGGGCAGGAGTGCCAGAGGGAAAGCTATTTCACCTCTGCCTGCATAGGAGAATTGTTGGAAGAGCCCAACAGCGAGAGTCTAAGAGACTGTCCATTGCAAGGGGAGTTAGCAATAGATCCCAGAATTAGGAACAAGAAGGGGGAATTGCTGGGCTGGACTTCAGCAGGGGGACACATGAAGGGAAAGTTAGGGAGGGGAAAACTCAGCCAAAACAGTCTTTATGTTGCGGCTGCAGCAGAAATAGAAGAACACTGTTGTTTATGATGCAGGACTAAGGGAACCCCCTCCATCCTATCAGCTCATGTGGGATTCCCTTACAAGGATGTACATAAGCAGGAGAGGTCAGGACCAGGCAACTGCATCTGATCTTCCCTCTCCATGTATAGAGAAAGACACACCAAGTGGAGCAGGGAAACTCTGTCCCAAGAGGCTGCTGCCCTCACAGTATCTGTCCCCTCCTGCTGGGGTGAAGAGGCCCCTCCTGACATCCAGGCAGAAAGAAAGAGACTGGAGCGAGAACAGCTAAATGGTTCTTATATTAAAAACTGTCAAATATACAGTATAGTTATCTTACAAAATTATAATTATTTTATTTCTCATCTTTACAAACAGAGTAGAATGTTAAACGCATGCACCAAGGAATATTAATGGGACACGCTTGGCTGTGGCAAGGAGAAGAGGTAAGCGCTGCCCTTTAAATGAAAGGCTGCTAGATACTGCTCATCACACTCAACAGCAAGGCTAGGGCCCCCATCCTCTTTCAAAAGGACAGGCTACCCATGCAAAGCATGGATCCCAGCATGC
This sequence comes from Alligator mississippiensis, assembly GCF_030867095.1. Taxonomy (NCBI): domain Eukaryota; kingdom Metazoa; phylum Chordata; order Crocodylia; family Alligatoridae; genus Alligator; species Alligator mississippiensis. The sequence goes on from NC_081833.1 coordinate 27,889,147, forward strand.
ATGCCTCATCCAAGCAGTTTAAAGATAATGGAGTGCATCCAGGGAATTCCTATAAGCATAGGCCATCCCTGAGGAGGAGTTGCAGTTGGCTCCATTGTCCATTGATTAGGTATAATCCTCAGGCCCTTGGTTATCCAGGCTTTGCACAACCCTGGAAGTACTGCTGACAGCTAATGATGGGAGGGACAGGACAGAGATGTTGAAATCCAACCGCTGCTTCATGAAGTCAGCTCAAAGCGGGATTCAAGACTCATTGTTAGATCAAACTGCCTCCTCTCACCCTCACCTCCCCTGCTAGCCCTGTGTTTGGAAGGGTCTGTCTATATGGAAGCCTCTCACTCTGGTGCAAGTATGAACCTAGGACATGAGTTGCAGGCAGTTACCTACTTACCACCCTACCCCAGCGTCCAGTCATCTGTAGCCAGCTCCTTACACATATGCCATAAACCACCACATTAATACCTGCAATGTGAGCACTAAAGCACCCAAGAGCTGTAGCTTCTGAGGGGGACCCAGCTGCTGGCAGCTCAGCATGAAGCTGGGGAGAGACAGGCCTTTCGCTCTTGACTCGTTCTAACTCATCCTCCTGTCACTTCAGAACCTTCCACCTGGGCCCTTGGATGATCAGTGCTGAAAAAGCAAGAAAGTCAGGCTGTGTTACCACCCCAGCTCCTCTTGAAGGTGAGGAATAGGCCAACAAGCCTGGACTGCAAAGGCAATGACCTCTCTCAGGTGAAACAGGTGTGTTCTCCCTTCGCTGAAAAGCCCTAATATTATTCCTGTCTCTCCCCTACCTCACTGGCTGTGCCTGAGGGAGTCCTCAGCTGCTTCCTTCACAAACTCCAGTGTGTCTAGAGACAAGTGAACTGTGGACTAGTGCACATTCCTCTCTTCTGTATTCATAGGAAATCAACACCAGTTGGTGGCTCCAAAATCCTTCCCTTAACTGTCCCAGCCAAACCAACCAGCAGGTATAGTGTTCCCTGAGGCTGCAAGGAACATTCCCTCTTCACCCCAGAGGCAATGGCTTTCCCTTTTTTGCTTCTCTTGAGCTTGGCTGCACTTCCAGGTATGGCTGGGATGTCATTCCCCCCCCAGCTAGGCCACATGCCTTGTATAGCCCAGAGATTCACAGCTCTCTGGCTCTACCTGCACTGTCCTGGAAGCCCTCCCTGCTGTTTAGTGCCTGCTCTTTCTTTCTCCTTTTCCTGGCTCCCTCCTAAGACTTTTGTGATAGTTCCTGGTGCTGCCATACTCAACCCTGTCCCTTGTCAGGCTAATATGCACTTGCATTATCGTAATATTATTTTTTACTTGTTGGATGCCACTGCTCTTTGGCACCATCCTGTTGTGCTACAGAGGTACAGAGGATGTGGTGCTAGCAACTAGCACTTATAATGATCATTAGATTGGCAGCCACTGAAAGCTTGTTTCCTGTTCCCTTTTGCCCCTCCTGGGCTCTTTCCCCCTCAAAGAAGTATGAAAGCAAGAAAAGAAGGCAAGGGAAAAACCCTCCCTCCCCCATCCTCTTTACAAGGTCCTCCCTGTGTCCACACCAATTCTCACCAGATCCCGAAGTTTATGTCTAGCATCTCCTCTTTGGGGAGTGGCACCACGGGGCCTTCTAACTGGTGAGACCATTGGATTTGAGGGTGGCAGGTGGGGAGAGAATTAGGCAGCAAGGCCTGAACTGCCATGATCTAATGGGAAGACGGGCAGCTCAGAGCCATGAGACCACACAGGCCCAGTGAATACTATACACACATCTTGACTGGAGCTAAGGATTAGATTAGAAAAGTACTAACCTACAAATTAAGACATAGGAGCTTTCAACTAAGGTTCTGTCACAGTATGTCTACACTGCTTTGACAATATCCCCAAGAGTGCCACCAAAGCACCCCCTTCCCATTCTGTGTGTGTCTATTCCATCAATAAGGATGTGAAGCTGGCTGAGTATACCCATTACCATGCTCTCAAGAACTCCTTCTCTAGGATGCCTGAGAGCATCAGTGTGGGATGCTCTCAGCATGGCTTCACTACCTCTTTCAAGGAACAGCACATGGGAGCAGGAGGCAGTAGGCAGGGGGGTTTCCTGGGAGTGTTGCACAAGTGGTATGAATATACCCCTGATGAGCAGCTTTTTCCTCCCACATCTCTGCAGTGAAACCTTCAGAGGCAAGAGCTGCTGAAGGCTGAGACTTGGCTGACAAAGGTGGCCCACTGGACTTCTGCTATATCTGCTGTTTTGGTTTAAATCTGCCAGTCTGTTTATGAACTCTAGGATCACAAAAAAACCTACACAAGGTTTGTGCTTTTATTTTTATAAACATTCTCAAAACTCAAATGAAAGTTATTTTGCTAGCTACTAGTCAATAATATGTCATAGTGACTTATGGCCAAGTACAGACTGCATGAGCACAGTGAACTCCATAAAAACACGAGGCGTATGGACTAGTAGTAGCCTGAGCTAGTAATAAAGACCACTCAATGTGGCATATATCATAGACAGACTGCTCAAAATCAGTGCTATGGGAGAACCAGTTTGATTAAATATGACCCACTAACCATCTTAATGTATCTAAAGGCAGTCCACGTTGGCGCTATTTCATTCACAAAGAAATGGTCTGAATCAGTGCAGTTTGAAAGTCTTAGTTATCGTGGTCAGTTGATTTGTGATGCAGATAATAGTCAGCATATGGAATTATCTTGACCACCATGCATAGACTATATACAGGCCACATGGAACTGACAGTCTATAGGCTAGAGTGAATCAGTGCAAATTTCAGTCTTTAGAATGGACTGAAAATATCGAGTGTCATCTCTTACATGAACCAGCGTGTGACTTGTGCAGTTCTAAACAGACATACAGATAAACGGGCAGGTCAGATTCACATATACAGGCATGAACACACTCAATAACAGATCAGTCACATGCATAGCACCAGTCACTGTCACAGATCAGTCTTAGATCACCCACAATTACAAACCTAGAGGTATTGATACTCACTATAATGTAACATATAGAGCAATACATAATGCTAGTCATATGTCGATTCCTTTCCAATACACATAGACGTATATACATACCTGACAACAAGCACACACAGTGACACATATCAAGATGTCAATAAGCACTGTAATATACTACTTTTACCCATCAAATACACCCAAACTGGTCTTCACACACACACTTCTTAATGGACTGTAATGCAAATCTCATACTTACAGCCTCAAACACTGGTAAACATATTGGCCAAATATACTGACACCAGTGCTTCCTGTAATATATTTTCCACACACTCACCCTGACTATACCATGTACTGTATCAGTCTCTCATTCACACAACGAAATTCCTTTACACATTGCAATGTATTGCACGAACAATTCTAGTAGCCAGAGTAAAGCTTGCATGCATAAAACACATACCTGGAGAATCATACATACATCACTAGGCTGAAACACACAGCCATAGCTGTCAGGCACACATATTTGTAAGCCTTGTATGACTGACAGCTTGTCTCCTGTGTGCTCTGTGGCCAATCTATTACTATTAATACATGTTTAGGGTACAGACAGGGATCCAACTGTCACAAATACTGCCTCCAACTCTTTCAAATAGAAATAAGAAAAAGCTCCCTTGAACAGAAAACCACAAATGATGAGTAACATGTAACTTGTTACAATGTTCTGTGTCCTGTTCTTTCTTTTTTAGGGCCTGCACTTAGCTAATGCAAACTTAGACAGTTAGACTCAACACTGCAGCCCAGATCTTCTCTCTCTGCCTTCCCTGTGCCCTGAACTTGCTCTTGGAAAGAGACAGTGGAATTGGTTGACCAAGGCAGGATCAAGAGAGTTGGTGGTAGGGTACTAGGTAGAAGGGTGGCAGCTGCTTTTATTACTCCCACCCACATGGGTCTCTAACCATACTTCCCAGGGTAGCCAGAACTTCAGGATGGGGGTCAGTCTCTAGCTTGCTGATCCCTGTTGGAGTCTCAAGCCAGTCCTGCTCACGGTGATGCATTGTGTCCCATATCCAACCAATGGATGTAAAGAAGAAACAAAAACAAAAGCACCTGGTTCTTCCCTTAATGGGGATGGAGCAGTAGAGGCAGGGGAAGGGGATGGCTGCCTTTCACTTTGTTACCACTTGAGGAACTCCCGCACATGACTCCAGAGTTTGGTAAGCCAAAGGTTGACACCCAGGTCAGTCAAGTACTGGATCTCCGGGGTTAGCATCTTGCGGCACAGCTTTCGATGCTTTTTGTTGATCTTCTTCTTCAAGTTGTAGCCCAGGATTGATTTCTCCCCCAGTGGTTGCCATGGTTGCATGGATGACTCCTGGATAGCATTGGCATCCACTGGGTGGCCCCCATCAATGCAGATGCTCTTCATCTTCTCATTCTTTTGCTGCAGCTCAGCCACATCCTTTGCCATCCGTTCCCGCCCATAGGCATCTACTTTGTGCCAAAAAGTGGTGTTGAAATAGTGATAAAGCTTTGCATCAATGAGGTTCCAGGAGGTGGCCTTCTCATAGAGCTCATTTGTCAGCTTGGAGACAGTGGAGTCCTTGCGGGCATTGAGCTTGAAGTAGAGGATGTCCTCCAGCTCCCAGCACAGAAGGTCCTTCAGCAGCACCAGAGACTCATCAAAGTACTCCAGCAGCATGACCAGATGGAAGCGCTGGTCTATCTCTTGGATGTACTGGTCCACCAGAGGGCTGTTGGCATTCATGTTGTTGTCATAGCCTAGATCAAAGAAGAGCAGATTCAGGAGGTAGTGAGCATTGAACCCATTGGGGTCATAGTAATGCCAGGGGTCGCGGAGGAATTCTGCTAGCTTGTCCTCACCCAACAGCTTCCAAGTGAGGGGGATGACATGGCCAAAGTAGTGGAAGGAAGACTCAAAGAGGTAGGCAGGGTCCCGTAGCACTGTCAGGAAGATGGTGTCAGCAGGCAAGAGCTTGCGTACCTCCTGGTAGTGGAACCGCATATGGTTGCAGATGATGTTGAAGCACATGCCAGGGTGGTAGTCTTGCACCTGGCTCCGCTCAAAGTAGGATGGGTAGTAGAAGTCATTGCGGCCATTGGGGAATGCAAATTTGAGGCGGTGCTTCTCACCAAAGCGGAAGAGGATGTTGAGGATGGTGCTGCTGGCTGTCTTGTGCGTCTTCATGAACATGACATCAAACTTTGGCAGGCATGCCTGGCCTGGGGAACTGTGGGTGCCATTTGCTGTGACTGGCATCCGGGCCTGGGTAGGGTAAGAAGAGCAGGAATAGGGGATAGGAATCCTGGAGGAAAGAAAACAAAAGGCACATCTGTAAGGGTTGGACCTACAGACTGGCTTTGATCTCACACTACAGTCCCACTATGATTAACCACAAAGACCTTGCAGAGAATGGATGCACATTTCCAAGGGAATTCAGCTCTGGTGAGCAGTGCTGGCTTGACAGTCCTGAACAGGTATAGTCCAGAGAGTGTTTGTTATCACAAACTTTCTTGAATACCCTATCCCTTGCTACTGCAGTGATCAGCTTCATGATGAAGAGCTGAAAATTTCCTTCGGTGTTTGTACAGGATCTTTCTCTATAGTATGTGGCCCATTTAGCCCTTAGCCTCTTTGCTATCACTGCCAACAAGCACACCAATAGTGATGAGGCCACCTGCTGAACAGAAACTTGACAGATCAATACACTGTAATGTAGGCCACTGGATAGCCACCAGACAGTAATCACTTTAGTGATTACTGTCCTGGACTCCCAATTCCTGAGGAATACAGTTTCCACAGAACTAATAAACTTTGCACAAATGCAGTAAACTAAAGTCTGCTTTTAGTTACAACCAAACTAAAGTCACAGTCATAGATGAAACTAGTTGTTCATCTGTTCAGCTAATCCTACAGCCTTAGGCCAGCATCTGCCGTCGATGCTGCAGTAAAGCAAACTAATTGCAGTTAAGTCAGAGAGGATTTCTCTGATGTTATTCCATTTCTACTGTGTAACAGGGATCAAAATATGGCTCCTTCACTTTACCTCTCTTTGCTTTGTGAAATCACAATAGCTGACATTGTTTGATTTTATATCCTAGCTCTTCACCAATTTTAATCTGTAGATGGCAGCAAACTGTCACTTGAGTTTCATCATCTCCATACTTACTCACTGTTCATCTGTCTGTCTGTCTATCTTAAGAGTTTTATCCTGCTGCCCATCACTATAGTACTTGAATGCCTTCCACACAGAATCAACAGCAATAGCAAGATCCACAGGGGACTTCACAGAGCCTCTGAAACTTCTTCTTTTTGAGGTCACAACTCAATTTGAGATAGGGGTATTGTCATTGAAGGTTTGAGGATGGAAAAGGTACAGTGACACGGCCCCTGTAAACCCTGCGGATATAGCAATCTCATCTCTCCTCTTCCTACCAATTTATTAGGGGATGGGGGTCTGGGTCTATGTCATGAAAGGAGTATTTCTCCCTGGGTTTGCAACAGTGTTTCTGATTGGATTTAATACACTTCTTCTACAGGTTCCTCCATTTACCCTAGGAATTGAAGGGGATTGTCTTCTGTGATAATGCAGGAGCATGGAGGTTTAACCATTACAGACTTTCAGTGATATCCAAGTGCGCTTTCCCTTCCCAGATCCCTTTCCATTACAAAGATCCAGTACCTTGTACTGAGTACAAAGGGTTTTCTGCAGAAAAAGATTTCATGAAGGCAAATCGCAGTAATAAACTTAAAATGTCCAAGGCTGGGGAGCACATTGCCATCAGCATATGTGATGGAAGGTGCTACCTCTATGCTCTTGTAGGTATGGTCTGGATGCTGGTCTTCTATGAAATGAGACAGATAAGTCTCAATCCAGTTCCAGACCACAAGTGTTCACATCCAATTGCCTCTATCGTGACTGACACTAATAGCCCCTTTGTCAAGAACAACAGGACTACTTAGGGAGACTGGGCACTGAACTACTCAGTCCACAGAAACTGAACTCGTTTTTCACCCTTCCAGGAAGGGGCACTCTCAGAGTAGAATGGCCCATTACAAGCATGGCTATGGGCAGATGCAGCAAAGCAAATCTCCCTTGCCTCACTGCTTTGCAAAAAGGGGGGCTCAACTTTGCTATAGCGGATCTACATTTAAGGATAAGGGGAGCTCCATCTCCATGGCCTTTCTAGTCCCTTTCTTCAAGAACTGTCAACAAGCCATTTATGACATAGCAGCTCCATGTTTGCTACATATTTGGATACTGGATGCTGACTTTAACAGGCACTTTAGGGCTGCATTTTATTTTGTATGCACAGGCACGACCATGGAACTGCAGGCTTTGATACCTGTGCACAGTTTGGGAGTCAATTTTACTCTGCAGCCAAACAGAATCGCCTAGATACAAGATACACATCCTCTGGCTTATGCTTCTCCTTCTGGCTCCACATAACGCCTTTTCTTAGCTGCTGGGGGGACCAGCTTGAAAAGGAGGGTTTGAAAAGGGTCTGGGTAATGACTAGCGTGTGACCTGGAAGTTAAAATATTTTTGTAGGAAGCAGGAAATGTAAATTCCAGCCCATCTCTGACCTCCTCAATCTAACACCTGGTAGTCATGGTTCTTCTGTTGCAGCTATAACTTTGGGACTTACGCAGCCTTATTCACATACCTGGGCGATCCCATTTTGCAGTGAGCTGCCCAGACAGAGCATGACCCCATTGAGTATAATCAGTGGGTGTACACAGGCTTGTGTACCTGGACCTGAACTACAAATTGCATGCACATGCCAAAACTATAATTTTGTGGCTGAGTATATGCCACTTAGACTCATAAAGGAAAATAGGATTTTGCTCTTACTGTGATTTGGTATGAGATGGACTGCAAGGAAAAACAAGCAACAAGAAAAACTGGCTCAAGATAAGCTAGCCTTTGAAAAGCACTTACAAATTATTATAAGATAATGCTGGAATGAACAAGACCCCAGAAGACAAAATGATCAAAAGGACTGTACAGTTTAAAAAGGGACATTGTCAAGATAGAAACACCTATTTGCTTGGGATGTGTTCAGGGATCAGAACATTGACCAATGACTAAAGTCATTGAAGAAGCTGGGCATGGCTAGGTCCCTACTGCCACACTGGCATCTTTCTTTAGGTAAGATGGACATGAGCATGGACTGTTTGCTGCTTTAAAATATTTTTTCTCTAAATCAGTGATTCTCAATATTAGCACCATTAGGGGTGTAGACTAGGGGTGTGCGAAGCAGGCCCTATTTGATTCATGTTGGATTCAGCCCAAATCAGGGACAGTGATTTGATTAGTTGATTCAGATCACTGTCTCTGATTTGATTTGGCTGAATCCAAATCTGAAGATTCGATGCTGATTCAGAGAATCAGTGATTTGGACACAGAGACAGCTTTAAATGTTTTTTCTACATACCTTGAGGTAGCAGGCATGACTTGTGAATGCTGCGATGCTAGGGTGCATGGGACATCCCACAGCAGTGCGGGGGGGCCCTCTACTTGCTTGGTGGTGAACCCAGAAGTGGACCGGAAGTACTTCTGGGTCTGCTGGGGAGCATGCTGGAGGAGCACCCCCCGTGCTCCCCCGGCCCAGCGATCAGCTGCAGGGGGACCCCGGATGCCCCCCCCCCCCCCCGACCCAGGAAGCACCAGTTGCCGAGCTGGACAGGGTGCAGGAGGGGCCCCCCATGCACTCTCTGGCAGATCCAGAAGTGGACCGGAAGTGCTTCTGGTCCATTTCTGGGTCTGCTGCTGAGCATGTTGGGGAGCCCCTCATGCTCCTGTGGGACACTCTATGCGCCCCAGCATTGCAGCATTCACAAGCCGCCTGCTACCTAGAGGTGTGTAAAAAAAACATTTAAAACTGTATCTATGTCCAAATCTCCGAATCTTTCCGAATCTCTCCAAATTGATTCAGAGGGTTCTGATTTGATTCAGAGAGATTAAACGGTCCTCTGATTCGATTTGGATTAGGAGATTCGGCTACCAAATCGAATCAGGGACTAAAGCTTCACACAGCCCTAGTGCAGACACCTACACATTCTAAACCCAGAGATTTCAAAGGGGAATCCAGAGTATCAAAAACATTCTGATCTGTTGTGGTGTTTTTTTGCAACAGATGAAAATGTTGAGAGCCACTATTCAAAATGTTTAGCTCCCACAGCTAAAATAAATCATACTTTTGTTTGAGATACCTTAGTCACTGCATTCAGCGCTGGTCTTAGACTCTCAGGGCACGGCCAGACTCTCAGGGCATGTCCAAACACATCTGCAGCACCACATACCACACAGTCAGGTATTCTCTGCACTGCAAGGGTGTGCTGCCTGTGTGTATGCTGCTCCATTCTTTTTCCATGGGTTTTTTTGACCCCTGGATATCCCTGAGCCTCACAAATCCTTTTGGCCTCAGCAAGAACATTCTTATGGGTGAGGACCACCTTTGCTGTGTTCCATCCTGAAGAAAGCATTTCTGCATCAGTTTGGTATGTCTTGAGGACAAGCTGTTCTAGTGGAAGAACAGATATGGACTCACTCTGTTATGCTGACTTGCAGAGGTGGAATGGCATAGGAGTATAGCAGCAGCATGAAGCTGGTCAGGAGGGTTCCCAGGACAAGTCCCTTACACATGGACCTCCAGTGTTTCGTCTGGTGCAGCATCGCGGTCACCTGCAAGTCCCAAAGAGAAGTGGAGTTAGCATGGCAAGCAGAGAAGCCTTCAGTAGCAACCTTGTCATCTGAGCAGAGACAGACAGATTGACTGACTGAGAGTATGGGAGAGGGAGAAGCGAACAGGACAAAGGAAATGTGGGTGGATAAATGACAAGGCTTGAAACAGCCCTGGGAATAAAAGCTGTGGAGGTCTGATGCTGCTAGTCTGGTTCCACAGATGAAAACAGTACTGTACACAAACATAGAAAGAGGAGTTTCCAGAACTGAGGAGTCCACAAGCTGGTTCAAACAGGCAGAGGGCCCCATAGTCAGAGCGCAAGCCTGCCAGGTAAGGGTGGAAATAGTCTTTGCCTTTCTTCACCTTTGTGCCACCATAATTTTTTTTATAGAAGCACAAAGGGCAAGCAAATAGACATCTGTTGTCATGCCACAAATACCCAAAATTTGTGGCCGTGACAGAAACGGTAATAGACTGTGCTGTTTTATTGCAGCAAACATTTCTTTGCTTGGCGGTGGGAGAATAGGGGCAGCCAGAGCCCGATCCTGCACACAACCCCTCCTGGGAAATCCTGAGCAGGATTGGGCCCCTCAAGCCCCTGGAGTGCCTGTCCATCTTTTCTCTTTTACAGAGATGTGCCCTGGGAAATCCTAGTTAGTGTCTCAGTAAGCAGGGAAAGCCAGGGTTTCCCTGCTTATGGAGACATATCCCTGGGATCTCCCAGGCATCTCTCCATAAGTGAGGAAAGCCCAGGGTTCCCTGTTTAAGGAGATACATCTGGGAGACGCTGGGGGTGTCTCTCCTTAAGTGGGGAAAGCCTGGAGTTCCCCAGTTCTGGAGATAGACTCCTGGGGGTATGGGGTGACACAGGAACTGAGGAATTCCTGAAGCCCCATGCTGGGACTTGTGCTGGGTCCTGTGCTGAGCTGTGTTTTCTACAGAGGCTGGGACCTGCACTGACCCGTTCCTCTACATGAAGCATGGGGTAGTGCGGGTCCTGGTGTGGAAGTATGGGTGTTGGGGATTCTCCAGCTCCTGTGCCACTCCATGCCTCTGCACCATCCTGTGCCAACCCATGCCTCCATGTGAAACATGGGTTGGCACAGCATCTGGTGCAGGTCCTAGCATGGAGGCACAGGTGCCAGGAATTCCCTGCCTTCCACACCACCCTTTGCCTCCTTGCCAAGATCCATGCTGACCTGTGCTTCATGCAGAAGGATGGTCAGCATGGGTCCCAGCAAGGAGATGTGGGGCAGCAAGTAACGTGGAGAATCCCCTGGCAAGGGGAACATATTGCCCCTTGTCCTGCATCAGACCCCTGCCTGATGTGGGACAAGGGGCAGCATATGATTTACCCAATAAAGTAGATCCTCTTCAGTTTGATGATGTCTGTTTCTACGTCACTGTAGCAGCGCACTATACCCACATGTAAACCCACGTGATCACTACACTGCCGTAATGCGCTGTACGGCAATGTAGCACGTTGCTCCGTTGCCATAGGGCAATGTGTAGACGTGCCCTATGGTGCTCAGATAATGAGACCTAAGACAGAGCAAAGGACACAAGGGACTGTGATGGGGGAGAGGATAGAGAAAATGAAAGAGTACTTTTGGCAGATGGAGATAGCTTCACAGAGTATGTCTTAGTTCTGTTTGAACTTATTATTTTAATAATTCTTTTCTCTGTCTCTCCCATCCATGTATCTCAAAACACCATTGTTTGCATTTTACAGTAGGAAAGCTGCAGCACTGGGGAGTGGGGAAAAGGTGTCACTTCTCTAAACCCATAGATAAACTCATTACCAGAGCCTGGTAAGCTTAATCTTCTTGTATTCACTGGACCATTTTCATGCCCCCAATAAGGAGTAGACACCAGAAGTGATCCCCTGTGACCTATGTTAACCACTGTCTCCTGTTGCCTCTTATTTCACTGGTAATGCATTAACTCCTTCCCTGGAGAATGACCACAATTGAAGGAGTTGCCAGGAATGTAAATAATATGCAGATTATGACATAATATGGCATTCCTGATCTACACTTCGCAGGACCACGCTCCAAGGGTGGCCGTGACACCCCTGGTGGCTACATGATTCCTGCTCCCACCACTCTGGCTCCGTGGGGTACCCTCCCTCTTCTTGCCTGCTGTGCTTTGATGGAAGTACTCTGATGTTAAGGCTGCCTTTGTTGGCTCTGGCTGGCTGGTACCTTTTGTACCTGGCTGGGCCCAGTCTTGTCCCTCAGACACTAAGTTGTGGCCTCTGGCTATATCAGTGCCTCAGGGTACTAGTTGCATTATGGGCTGTATTTGTGGCTCCATCCTTCCCTGTAAACATACCCATGCCATGTTCATATGGAGGCAGCCCCCTTGTCCCAATGTAGCTTTTGGCCCTCCAGCCTTGAACTTCTGCCTGAACCTCAGCCTTCTCAGCCTTGGCCCTTTAATTCTGGCTGCTCCGCTCAGCCCAGGTCCACTGCCCCTTGGCCTAGGCCCCAGCACTTTGGGGTACCTTGGCTCCTGGGCCTCAGCCCCTTCTCATACTCATGTGGTCTGGGCCCCTGGCCCCCAAACCAGGCTGCTCTCTCTGTGTAAGCCTCAGCCCCCTGGGTCCCTGACCAGGCCCTGCTCTGTGGCCTCCACACCTCCCCCATAGCCACAACCCAGTCCTCTGGTATCCAAGTCAAAACATAACATAGATTCATAGATTCACAGATGCTAGGGTCGAAAGGGACCTCAATGGATCATCGAGTCGGACCCCGTGCCAGTGGCAGGAAAAAGTGCTGGGGTTGTGTGACCTCAGCCAGGTGCTTGTCCAGTCTCTTCTTGAAGACCCCCACGGTAGGGAAAGCACCACCTCCCTTGGGAGCCCATTCCAGGTTCTGGCAACCCTTACCGTAAAGAAGTTCTTCCTGATGCCCAACCTAAATCTCCTCCCTTTGTGGCCAGTGTTTCTCATTATTCCAAAGGGTGCTCTTCACAGGTGCCCTTCCCCCTCCTCCGGAGAATTTGTATGCTGCCACAAGATCCCCCCGCAGCCTTCTCTTGCAGAGGCTGAAGAGGTCCAGGTCCCTCAGCCTTTCCTCATAGGGCCTTCCCAGCAGGCCTCTAACCATATGAGTGGCCCTCCTCTGGACCCTGTCAAGGTTATCCACATTCCTCTTGAATTGCGGCGCCCAGAATTGGACACACTACTCCAGCTGTGGCCTGACCAGTGCCGCATAGAGGGGAAGCATCACCTCTATATAACATAAATGCAAGCGAGCTGCTTCACAACTAAAAGTTGTCCTAACCCAGCGTTAATGTTGCCCACAAGCCATACCTCCCTTGGAGCCCTCTCATCTCAGCTCCCTTGAGTGGCTTGGGTGCCTGCCTGGCAGTTTCCAGCATCCCCACTCTCCTAGGAGTTCCTCTCTGCAGCATGCAGGGGCAGACTGCCCACTTGGCCTCAGGCACTCATGTCTCTTACTGTCCTGTGGCTTCCCAGCCACACACAGGGGTTTCCACTTTGGGTTGATTGATGGCCAGCCTGTCCTCCTTTGCTGCAAAGCCAGCTGTTCTCCCTTCTTAAAGTGACAGGAGTCTTGGCCCCTGTTACATTGAACATGTGATATAGTCAATTTTCATATATAATATTTGGGTAGTTTGAGCTTTTGGGATAAAAAGCCTCTAAAATAAGCACCTTCTGCTTCTTCTTTTTATTTTTAAATTGAAGCTCAAAGTCTCAATGAGAATCATGATCCCATTGTGCTGGATACTGTACAACACAGAATAAGAGATAGGAGCTTTCACAAAGATCTGGGACTTTTCATTGTGGCATTTTAAGCAAACCTTGGTGCATTGTTCTGAGAAATCTTAGAACATGGACATGCTCAAATACAGCTTTAAAATTAGTCACATTATTTGGAGGATCACAGAACCCCTCCTCTCCCCATCATACCTGGCTTGAAGTTTCAACAGTGATCCTACCCAGTGGCATTATAGCAGCCTGGTCCCAAAGGATTCCCTTGAAATACCAGGTAGGATGAGATCACAGGCAGTTTTCCAAGCAGCACACCCATTCTCTTCTGTTGGAACCCTCTGTCACCAGTGCCCACTGCTGATGAGGTCATGCTGGGTCCCTTCACCAGGTCATCTTTCTGAGCTGGTCAAGCCATTCCCTGGCTGCTTGGGTGTCTAACATACCATCTAAACAAGCAGATGGCAACAAAACAATTTAAAGAAACTAGAAATAGCAACTGTATGCTTCCTAACTGGTGAGTCTCAGTTGTTGGGCTGGCTAGTGCCTGCCAGGCCTCCTGCAGAGCTTGCGAACTCTGTAGTAATTCCCACAGCTTCTCAAGTACTTTTTTTTCAGGTGATAGTAGCCCCTCCTCACACCAAAGAAACTCTAAGAACAACTTGGTTAGGCTGCTGTTAAGGATGAGAGAAAGGACTAGAAACTCAGACAGAAAAAATGCAAAAGAACACTGTAGTTATAGAAAGCATGTCAGTCCCATTAGGCATGGTTGGTGCTGGGATGGTCAGAACAAAGATGCCATGTGCCCAGTGCAGCTGCTGTAGAAACTGAAATGGTGGAAGAGAGGATGATGATTGAGTGAGCAACTCTTAGTCAAGATGTAACCGTAGAGCACAATACTCAGCATTATTGCACACTTGTATATTACTAATATAATTCTCCAGGGACACTTCCACGTAAGAGTGGATTAAGGGTTCAGTGAAGACTCCTTGGGCCCAAAGAGTCTAGATTCCAGGATCCATGCAATAAAAACCATAGAATCATAAGGTTGGAAAGCACTTCAGGGTCATCTAGTCCAGCCCCCTGCACAAATGCAGGATGAACTAATCCCAATTCATCCTTACCCAAATGGCTATCCAGCCTCCTCTTGAAAACTTCCAATGAAGAATTTCTAAAATATCCCTGGCCAGTCCATTCTATTGTTTTACTGTTCTAAAAAGAGTACAGAAGTTTTCCTGATATCTTCTCTAAATCAACTTTTCTGCTATTTAAAACAACTGCTTCATGCTCTTACCTCTGAGGCAAGGGGGAACAGTTGTTCTTCTACTTCCTAATGGCAGCCTTTCAAATATTTGAAAACTGCTAACCTGTTCCCCCTTAAATGTTTGCCAAACTAAACATACCGAGCTCTTTCAATCTTACTGTATAAGGCTTGCCTGCCAATTCTGTTATCATTTTGGTCACCTGCCTGTGAACCTTGCCCACTCCTCCACATCCTTCTTAAAATGAAAAGCCCAGAACTGCACACAATATTCTAGATGAGGCCTAACCAGGACTGAGTGGCATATTACCTCCTGTGTCTTACAGTGCCAATGCAGCCCAAAATTACATTTGCTTTTTTTGTGACTGGTCACATTGCTGTATCATGTTGAGTCTGTGCTGCACCAAAACCCCCAGAACCTTCTTCTCAATTATCAATGGATAATTATCTCCTGTTCTGTAACTGTGCATTTGATTATTCTTCCTTAAGCGTAGCACCTTGCATGTCTGCCCTAAACCTCCTTCTGTGGTCTCCAGTCCAGATCTTGAATCCATTGAGTTCCTTTTGAATTTTACCCCTGTTATCCATTGTTGACAGTCCTTACCAGTTTCATGTCAACTGCAAAACTGATAAGGCTACAAATAAATTAGCTCTCTATTCTGGCATACAAATCTTTAATAAATATATTAAAGAGCACTGGGTCCAGGACAGACCCCTATAAAACCATGCTTGAAACCTTCTGTCATTCAGACACCAATCCATTTATAATTATCCTTGCTTGAAGCTACTGAGCCAATTATGTATCTACCTTATAGTAATTTTTATCTAGCCCACATTTCTCCAGTTTACTTGTGAGAATGCCACATAGGACTTTATCAAAGCCTTACTAAAGATCAAGTATAGTACGTCCACTGCATTCCCTTCATCCACCCAATTAGTTACTTTGCCAAAGAAGCAGATCAAGTTGGTTTGGCAAGGCTTGTTCTTAACAAACCTACCCTACCTGCTAGTATGTCATGCTGGGACCCTTCTGCCTCCTCCAGGTGTTCGCAAGTGACTTCTTTACAACTGGCTCCAGTAACTTTCCATGTTTTGAAGTCAGGCTGACTGGTCTACAATTCCCCAGGTCCTCCTTTTTCCCTAAAGGACTTGGATACTCTCTTTAGTTGTCATGTCTCTTCATCTTTCTCCTTCTTTATCTATATAATTTTTGTTAGTTGCCTGGTGGCCACTTATTCTATGAGGAAACCAAGGCAAAGTATTTTTTTCTGTACAACATATCTATAGAATCCCTTTTTGTTGTCTTTAACTTCCCTTCCAAGGTGTAACTCATTTTCATAGTCATAGAATCATAGAAAATTAGGGATGAGCGGGACATCAGGAGGTTATCTAGTCCAACCACCTGCTCAAAGCAGGACCATCCCCAACTACATCATCCCAGTCAAGGTTTTGTCTAGCCAGGTCTTTAAAGCCTCTAAGGATGGAGATTCCACAACCTGTCCACTGTAACCTCCAGGTCCTCTTCTGCAGAGCTGCTGTTTAGCCAGTAGGTCCCCATTCTGTAGCAGTACATGGGATTGCTCCATCCTAAGTGCAGGACTTTGCACATTTCCTTGTTGACCATCATGAAATTTCTTTTGGTCCAATCTCTCAATTTGTCAAAGTCTCTCTGAATCCTAGCCTTACCTTCCAGCGTATCTACTACTTTGCCTCAGCTTGGTGTCGTCTGTAAACCTGCTGAGGGTACACTCCATCCAATCTTCCAGGTCGTTGATGAAAATATTGAATAAAACCAACTCCAGAATCAACCCCTGGGGCATTCCACTTGATATTGGCTGCCAACTAGATATTGAGCCATTGACTACTACCCTTTGAACTCGACAATCCAGCCAGTTTTCTAGCCACCTTACAGTTCATTCATTCAACCTGTACTTCCACAGCTTGCTTGAGAAAATGTTATGGTGACTGCATCAAAAGCCTTGCTAAAAACAGGGTATATCACATCCATTGCTCTCCCTATATCCACAGAGCCAATCATCTCATCATAGAAGGCAATCAGGTTGGTCAGACTTGACTCGCCCTCGGTGAATCCATGCTGCTTCTACTCACCTCCTTCTTCAACTGCTTAGAAATGGATTCCTAGAGAACCTGCTCCATGATTTTTCCAGGGACTGAGGTGAGGTTGAATGGCCTGTATTTCCCCAGATACTCCTTCCCTTTCTTTAAGATGGGCACTATATTTACCCTTTTCCAGTCATCCCCAGGACCTATCCTGATGGCCACAATTTTTCAAAGATAATGGCTAGCAGCTCTGCAATCACATCAACCACCTCCCTCAGCACCCTCAGGTGCATCACATCCGGCCCTTTTGACTTGTGCAAATCCAGCGTTTTAGTCCCTAACCTGTTATTTTGCCACAGTTGGCTGCTCACGTCCTTCCCAAACTGTGCTGCCAGGTGCAGTAGTCTGGGAGCCTTTGCTTCCCTTGCCTTTGAAGGCTAAGGTAAAAAGGCATTGAGCACTTCTGCCTTTTCCACATAATCTGTCATTAGGTTGCCTCCCCCATTCAGTAAGGGACCCATACTTTCCCTAATCTTTCTTGTTGTTGACATGCTTGTAGAACTCCTTCTCGTTACCCTTTACATCCCTTGCTAGCTGAAACTCCAACTGTGCTTTCTGATTTCATACCTGAGCAATACTCTTATACTCTTCCCTAGTCATTTGTCCAAGTTTTTACTTATAAGCTTCCTTTTTGTGGTTTAACTTATTCAAGAGTTCCCTGCTAAGCCAAGCTGATATTCTGCCTATTTTCTAGTCTTTCTGAGCATTGGGATGATTTGTTTCTGCATCCTCAGTAAGGTTTCTTTAAAATACAACTAGGTCTCCTGGACTCCTTTCCCCCTCAGACAGGACTCCGAGGGGATCCTGCCTAACAGTTCTCTGAGCAAGTCAAAGTCTGCTTTTCTGAAGTCCAAGGTCCTTAAACTGCTGCTCTCCTTCCTTCCTTCCTTTCCCCAGGATCCTGAACTTAATCCTCTTGTGGTCACTGTTGCCCAAGTTGCCATCCACTACTACATTCCCCACCAATTCTTCCCTGTTTATGAGCAGCAGGTCAAGAAGAGCACAGCCCCCAGTTGGCCTCTCCAACACTTGCACCAGGGTGTTGTCCCCAACACTCTCCAAAAACTTCCTGGATTGCCTGTGTACTGCTGAATTGCCCTTCCAGGAGATCATGGGCAACTGGTGCCTCCTGAGTCTGAGGGAGCACCAGACTGCCAATGGGGGGGAGGGTCCCCCAGTGGTGGATTGCCGACCAGGGGGGCAGTGACCGCTGGCCAGTGGGAAAACCAGAAGTGCACTTCCCTCGGCAGTTTGGGTTTCACAGCTGGTGCTTCCAGGGGGTGCACAGCTGATCTCAGGGGGTACACGTGCACCCGTGTGCACCTCCTACATGTCGCCAATCCAGGAGATGTCAGGCTGATTGAAGTACCCCATGAGAACCAGGGCCTGTGATCTGGAAACTTACACAACTTGTTTGAAGAAAGCCTCATCCATCTCATCTTCCTGGTCTGGCAGTCTATAGCAGACCCCCACCACAACATCACCCTTGTTGCTCTCCCCTCTGACCCTAGCCCGGAGACAGGCCTATCTCCAGTTTCATACTGGAGCTCTGAGGAATCATACAGCTCTTTTACATACAGTGCAACTCCTCCTCCTCTTCCCCCCCCAGTCTGACTTTCCTGCACAGTTTATACCCATCCATCACAGTGCTCCAGTCATGTGAGCTATCCCACCAAGTGTCTGTTATTCCAATCATGTCATAGTCTGGTGACTGTGCAAGGACTTCCAGTTCTTCCTGCTTGCTTCCCAGGCTCTATGTATTTGTGTACAGACACCTGAGGTAACTAGCCAATTGCCTTCTTTTCTTGGGCAGAATGAGAAGGCCTCTGCTGTTTGTTCTTCCTCCAGGTCACCCACTTCCCCACTTACCTCAGGGCTTTTGTACCTTTACTTTCGTGATTTTGTCTCTGCAAATTCTTGCTATTTCCTGGTATGCGCCTTAGTGACATGCTCTTCCTTTTATTGCCTGTATATTTTCCTTTTGATTCTGAGGCATCCAAGAAGCTCCTTATGTTGTTATGTTGGTCTCCTGCCTTTCTTTTTGGGTTTCCATCATGTCAGAATAGTTTCTTGTTGAACTTCCAGTACTGTGCCCTTTAGAAACTGCCAGCCCTCCTGGACCCCTTCTTCCTTCAGTCCATCTACTGGACCTTACATAGCACTTCTCTGAATTGGTTGAAATTTGCTGTTATGAAGTCAAATATCATTCCGCTTTCCCTATCTTATAATCCTGTATTCTATCATACAGGTTTACTGTCTGAGAGTTTCAGGGTTTCCACAGGGACAGAGTAATAGGAGGTAACTTACAGTGGGGCAAGGAGCTAGGAATGCTGTGAACAGTCTGAGCCATGGTGGAGGGGGTTGGACTGGGTCCAGATCACCTTTGTCTTAATTCACCCACTGGGTGTTCCCCTGATATACATAGTCACAGTGACCTGGGATCCAACTGAGCATTTGAGGAACTACATGATCCTGTTTTTCTGCTCCAGACTCCAGGCAGCATGTCACATGGGTGATCGAACTGAGAGTTGCTGTGTCTCTGGTCCACTTAGATTATAGGCTGGAAAATAGTTTGTAATGAAAACCTTCATTGCCACCTAAATCGTACCAAAGGTTACAATAATCCTCTGGGAGATGACACGTTTTAGTAGCTCTGTAGGACAGTCAGTACTACATGGCAGCAAGTGAGATATAAACCCACCTTTGTTTTCTTCTGATCAATCCTGAACTTCAAACCTTCATTTTTGTATAGTAGTCAATGCCCCACATTCCCCCCGTAACACTCACTGACCTGCTTTCCTTTAAAGAAGCTGTTATTTTAGTGATCGGGGATCCCTTTGAATCACTAAAAAGATTGTGTAAAGGCCATATATAGCCTGTTAAAAGGGGCTGTGTTTTGGAGAAGGCAGAAGTTGAAGCTGGGGAAAGCTAAGGAATGTAAGAGTTCTTTCTGGAGGGTGCATCTCTGTAAATGCGAAACCTCGGCTTTCTTTTATAGAGACACACTCTGAGATTGTCCAGGGCATATCTCTATAGGAGAGGAAAGCAGGGCAGGCACTCCCAGGGCTTGAGGGGCCCTATTTTGCATGGAAACTCCTAAAGCATGCAAGCTTGGGCCACTCAAGCCCCTGGAACACCTGCCCAGCACAGCTGAAGACCATGGGAAGCTCTGGGCTGCCAGTGCTCTTGCACCATAAAGCAAATAGACATCTGTTGCTACATAGTGGCACAAACTGTTACCATCTTTGTCTGGGCCACAAATTTTGGACATTTGTGGTGTAACAAGGAATGTGAACATCTATTTGCTTGGCTTTTGTGCTGCCATAACAAATTGTAAGGTAGCAAAAAAGGCAACGAAAAGCAATGTCTGTACTTATTTTTTCAATGAAGTAAGAGAGTCAGGAATAGCTTGCTGGATCTGAGGGTGTCTTCTCTTGCTGTACTTTAAAACTTCAGCTGAATTTCCAGAGGATTTAGTACCACAGGGCCCTGCTGCTTTTGGATGATGGCTGAAGGGTAGTTTTTCTATTTCTGCAACTAATATAATGTGCAGACTACAAGATGTATATATGGTGCAGATCAGCTGATGCCAGGGGAATGAGACAGGAGCTATTCCACAGCTGCATGAAGTCTTTTATAGCTTTGGGAAAGAGTAATTTGTAAAGACCCCTAATCATTACCGCTAAGTATAAAACTAATTTCTTCAGTTTATCTTTTTACCAAGGAGCTCTTCATGCACATACCCTGTCAATAAACATATCTAATCACAGACACTCTCTATGACTTAAGCTTCACCCAGGTTTAAAACGAACAAAGGGACAGATTTTATTGCATGACGTAATTAATTTACAGAATTCTTTGTGACAAGATGTTGTGGTGGTTAATAATTTATGTAGGCTATAATTATGTAGGGTAGGTCTGTTAGTTGGTACTAGGCACTACAGTTAGAGGTAAAATCTACAAATCAGGATTTCCTAGGCCTCTGAATGATTCCACCCAACAGGAGGCAGTATCACTCACATGCACACACATGTGCACAAAATGAACCTGAATCCATCTACCAAGGGCCATGGGGCACAGAAATGCATCTAAATAGGTCTACTGTATGCAGCAGATATAAAGAGATACAGCACTACATGCAAACACATCTGATTCAGTCTAGAAGGGGGATATGCACACATACTTGAACATGTCTAGTTCACTTCAGCAAAGGGCAGGATAGAACAGAGGGGCATTGCCCAGAGCAGCATTATGAAATAGTGTGGTACATTTGACTTTTTCATCAGCTGTAAAAAAGGGCTTCTTCATTGCTCATGCCCCCGTGAACCCTGCCTCCCTTTCTCCCTCAGGGGAAGCTCCCTGCTGCACTGTTATTCCATGGTACATGAAGACACAGGAACGTGCTTGGCCTTGTGCCCAAACAGATGTTAATCCTTCCCATCTCCCTTATATACATGGTGCATATGGTCCTTCCTGCAAAACACAGAACCCCGTACCTGTCTCTCCTACCCCCACAATTTGTCCAGGAAATTCAGAGGCAGTCAGCCGGGAACAGAGGGAAGTTAAAAAGGATACAGCACCTGCAAACCATCAGCCACAACTTGCAATAGATCAGCTGTCTGGAAGCCCAGGGGAACAGAAGGGATGGACGAATCCGGTACCTGACACTCACTGAGACTGAAGCTACTTGCTATGGTGTAGTAACTGCATTGCAGCAATGCTGTCCTCTGTGTCAGGACAAGGAGACATGCTACCCAGGGCCCTGCAGCAGTAGCAGGACAGCTGCTCACAGATATGCTGAGATCCAGAACAGACATTGGCAGGACCAACTGGGTGGAGGTGGGGAGGTGCCAGAGATCTGAAGGGCCATCTAAGAGGCAGATCAAATTATTCAAAGAGAATCTAGAGGAGCCCTGAACAGGGATCACTGTGAAATCAAAAACAGAACTGAAAAGTGTCAGCAGTGGGCAAGAGGAAAGAACTCTCCTAGGGGATAAAAGAGGGACCGGCAGGAGGGCTTGTGCACCTCGTGTTTATTTTAGGGAGAGAAAGATGGCCAGAGAGGGGTCTGTATTCTGCTTATTGCATTTGAAATCCAGGCTGCTTGTGTTAGAAGACTCTATGGATGCCTACTGTAGGGAAAGTGTCTCCCTACCACTGGTGGCTCTATGGCACCCATCATCATGATGCTTCCAGGCAACCTATATCATCACAGGAGACTGAAGCTGAGAGAAAGAGGGGGAGAGTTTCAGTCCAATGTTTGCACCTCTTATAGCCCAAGTCTGTTGTTTGTGCTCCCCATATTCTCAGGGCGTTTGGGAGCCATTTCAGGTCAATTTAGGCTCTACTTCCTAGGGGCCCCTGTGGGCACCAGCAGGGGAAGAATAGCTGGAACATGGCATACCTTGGCCACCCCCTTTTCTTCCCTTAGTCTACCACTGCTCTGCCTTCCCAGCTCTGGCTGACCCCTGCAGAAACAGCTGGGAATGGACATAGCACAAAGGTGTGGTAGCAGCTTTTTGCCAGCAAAGTGTCCTTTATGTCAGTATATCCCAGGGCTAGTTCTGACCCTTGTAAGGCCCCTTTTTACTATTCTCACAAAATGTGGCAGAAAGGGACAAAATGTGGCAGAATCAGCTTTCAGTATTTAACACTTAAAATGCCTGTATCTAATGAGAAGACACCTTTGTTACCAAACAACACTTTTCAACCCGGGGAACAAAAGCAGGCAATACAAATGTTCTGGGACCTTCAGGAGTTCTCTGCTTAAAGTTAGCAAGATTCAGCTTTACTCTCCCGGTGATTTCTAAGGTATAGAATTAAAAAAAAAAACAGTAAAAACCAAACAAGAACCCCAGGCTCCTCTTTCTCCATCACACAGAAACAAAAAAGAGCACAGCTCCAATATTTAAAATTTTTCATGAGTTATCTTTAAGGATGTTGTCAAGGACAATACCATATTTATCCACATATAAGATGATGCTGAATACAAGACAACCCCGCAATAATTAAATTCTACACACAAAAAAATATACATTTATTATAATTTTCCATGTATGAAATCTAATTATTGAAGGATCATCTTAAATGTGTCATCATCCCCCCCCCCCCCCACTACTGCAGGTTTGGGGGCAAAGGTGATGAGGGGGTCAGTAATGGTGGGGGACAGATGGTGGTGCTGGGGGACAGACAGTGGGAGAGGCAGTAGGGGAGCATGTAGTAGGGCAGGCAGGGGGCAGTAATGGGGCAGGTAGTGTGGAAGCAGTGGGGCAAATGGTGAGAGAGACAGGCAACTTGCCTCCTACTGCCTGTCCCCTGTCCCCTTTCCCCACTATTGTGTCTACCTCCTTTGCAATCTCAGGTTGCCCCAATTCCTCCTTCCCATTTCCCCCCTCCTCCCTTCTCCACACCATTTCTGCCACCTGCAGCCTCAGGTCCCTGTCCCCCTTTCTGCCATCTCCCCCTCCGAAATCTCTCCACTCTTGTCTGCCCCTCAACCCCTCTCCTCTCCCCACCCACCTTACCTTTGCTTCACAATGGCAGGCTCCATCCCTGCTGCAGTCCAGGGCACAGAGCATGGCTCCAACCCACCCTGTAGAAGTGGCACAGAGACAGCACTGCTGTTCTAGCCTGGCCCCAGCCCCAGCCCATGCTTCCTTGTACTCAATTGTAAGGTGAGGGGCTTTTTCCCCCACGTTAAATGGGGGAAAAACCCCTCATCTTCTAATCCAGTAAATATGGTAACTTTTTCCACCTATGTAAGCTTCCAACAGTAGTGCCCTGCCTGTATCAGCAGGGGCTTTGCCAGGTGACCTTCCTCTCAGCAGTGCCCTGACTATATCATTTGAGATTCCCATCATGTAAGATGTCTGTCTCTCTTTTTCATTTTCTCTGTTAAAGGAGGGGAGAGGGCTGGGTGCTGCTCCGTGCTGATGGCATTATGCAGCTGAAATTCCCATTTCAATGAATAATGAATGGAAAATGTAAATAGATCCTGATGTTGAGGACAGAGGCTGGTAACAGGACGCCCTTATCCCTGACACCCGACACTGCAGCTCAGTGTCTCCAGTACAGCCATCTGCTTCTTTTCCACTGAGACTGGCCCATAGAAATAGTTTGGAACCGGATACCAACTAAAGGCGAGGGGAGGAGATGTGAGGGGCAGCTCCTTTATTGACATTGTCTGCTGAGATAGACCTCCCACAAGGCTACTGCTCTCACCCATGCCCCTTCTGCTGCCCTTCTGCCCTTGAATAATACTGACAGCCTTTGTACCTGAGCCTGAGGTTTGGAAAGCTGAACACATTACCATCAGCCTGGCAGCAGCAGCTATAACCTTTATAATGACCTGCTTCTTCAGAGTCATTCAGGACAAAGTTGATGCTTTATCAGAACTCTTTATCTGGCAGAATGGCCCTGAGGGTGAGGAGAACGACCTCGGGTTTCTTAGGCTTGCTGCAGGAAAGATGGTCTTCTCTGGGGCATAAGAGAGAGACACATCCCATTTGCCACTGGATTCATCACCATTTAACACCTTTGGGTTTCAGCCCCATCACAGGCAGAGGGAGGCTACAGGATAAAAAAAATGACTCAGATACTAAGGGATGGCAGCATTAGGAATCCACATGGTAAATGAGGAAGTTGTCCCTGGAGTAGCTGCACTATAGATGATTGCCCCTTGTCTTACAGCTTGAAAGTATAACACCCCAACACTGAGCAAACCTCACAGATTCAGGCTCAGTGTTATTGCATCAGGCAACCAGTTGACTCTCCCTATGGCCCACTGAGATGCACCAAAGGACCCTCAAACCCTACTCTCAAGGCGACTGTCAATGGATGGATCTAGTAGAGAAGAGAACGAAGATGAATAGTCTCTCTAGGGAACATTCCCTTTAGTTATGTTCAAGTATGGCAGTAATGGCAGGATGACTGTCTAAGTTCTCATAGCACCTTTTCTCCTCAAGGAGCATAAAGAAGGGATCACTTCACTCAGCACTGACATGTAGCCACCTCTGGGTTGGAACATGGCAGCTGACTAACAGACTCCCAAAGTACTTAACAACAATTTGAGATATAAAATCCTATATTCTGTCAAGATTTCAGAGGAATCTTACAGGACAGTAGAATATAACAACGCTGGAGCTGGAAACTGGCCCGGACAAAGGCTATCGTGTGAGTTGGAACCTTTAAAGTCCACTAACAGTCTGGACTTTGGTTTCACAGCTCAGCCAAAAAATAGCAATTCCATCAACATACTGCTCCTTACCATCACCCAGTGGTGGGGGAAGGACTTCCTTATATACTGTAGTCTGTAAAGGGCTCTAGGAATGCTACCGGAATTTAAGGGACTGCTATTACAGCTTGGTTTGGGAACACTGAGACTTTCTTTGAAGAAACAAAGTGGCTTGGAAAAAGTCACCACCACTGCATGAGTGTCCATAACGGTGTCTCCATTGCTATGCAGAAACTATCTAGGTGAACAGAAAGAGCCTTGAGCAAGCAGAAGGTTTTCTGTTGCTAAACAAGGATAAATCACTCTTTTCAGCAGTAGAAAGAAAGCAACTTCAGCAACCATTAAATGCTGCCCCACACGTATGCAGCCTCCTGTGCAAAAGTCCCAGTAGTCCAGCTACCCTCATTACGGTCATTATCTACACATAAAGTTGCACTTGTTTAACTGAATCAGGTTCTAAACAACGTAAGTTAATACAAGACAAAGCCATATGCACATTCTTAAGTTTAAAAATGGCTGATGGTGACCAAGTCAGTTGAAAACCAAATTACATTAAACTGAGGTAAGACAAATTTAAATCTGTACAAGTGTATTTACAAAGGGCTTTGCTAAACTGATTCATCCTAAAACACACCTATATATTTAAACTGATGCACATTAGCGTGTCTGAACCAGGCTTAGAGCCTTGTTGTTCCTGACCAGTAGCTTTGAAGTGAGCGAAGAGAGCACAAATGGACTATGACATCAATGGACTGGATGCCATGGAAAATTTACTCCTTCCCACTTTCTTACAGAGGGACTGCAAAACACTGACAGGTTAGAAAGCAAAACATCAGAGGTGCAAGGTATTGTCAAGGTTAGTGTCTACATCAGGCACCTTCCTTCTGCCACTAACAGTCTTCTCAGAGAAGGGTCCCTATACTGGGTACTGTGAAATATCGTGTTTTTAGTACCTCTCAGTATCAGAACGTCAGTTTCTGACTCTCAGCCTTGCAAATGGGGCCTGAGATCTGGGAATGAAGTTGCGCTGTTTCCTCCCTGTTCATTACTAATTAAAATCCTTTAGACCAGATTACATCCTCAGTGACACCTTTGTTTTCAGTAACCAAATAGCTAATTCTGTGACTAAAACCCAGTTGCAGTTGATGATGCATGCACTAGAATTGTGTAGCTTTGTGGAACTAAAATGCAACACAAGGTCCAAAAATTCTTTCTTCCACTGAAGTCAGCAAATGTAAGTCTGAATCATTTAGGGAACAGACTGGTTAAGTGGGCAGGAGGTCTTTGTTATATGGCTGCATTTCACAGCAAAACTCGTCTCAGTTTCAAATTCATTTGCCCTTACTTGGTTTATTTACAATTTACCTTACACTTGCTAAAGCCAGTGAAAACATAACAGTGAGTTTCACATTTCCCCTCCTCCTAGGCTTGGCCACAAACATTGGAAGATGATGCTAAATCCAAACTATAATAGAGTTAATGGTGACATCTGAAGAGAAAATCAGATCTTCAGCTCCAAAAGTCCTAGGATTTACAGAGACTAAACTATCCTGCTGTGCCCCATCCCAGTTAGCAGTTAGACTGTTCAGGACAGCAATTCGTCTGCAGGAAAGTTCTCTAATCCCAAATCCATTTACACTGAACAGGGTACAGCCTTCCCCCTGTTCCCAGGGATGCTGGTGGGAGTTTCCTCCTTCCTCCAAGTTTGAGGTCTTTTGGGATGTTTTTAGCAAACACTCTGGTGATTGCCTTTCTTGGCCCAGCCTCAGTATTGACTTTGCTTTAGATGAGTGGATTAATAATTAATGCATCCCAGAGGCCAGGAAGTAAAGAAAAGCACCTGTTCCCTGTGGCTCCCCTGTTAGCTGGAGTGTGCTTGGCTGTCAGTTTTACTATGGATGTTTCAACCCCCTAAGTAGAGTATAACAGTGGCCCATCGTAGAGAAGGTATCCCCAACACCCTCTCTCTCCCTCAGACTGCTATTTCCCTGAAGAAAGCATAGTCCCACAGCAACCTCCAACGACAGCATTGCTCCAGCAGCTCCTGTCCACCTCTACAGATACTGCTTCTCTAACAGTCCCCCCAGAAAGTCTGCCCTTAATGACATTCACCTGCAGATGGTTACATATCTAAGAGGAATACAAGGGCTTTCAGTTACCCTGCACATGCCTCTCCCCTCAACACCCATACAGAATTTCTATTCCACAGCTGCCCTACAGATACACTAAATTTCTCTTACAGTGTCACCTATTTCTGCACTCCTAAAGACAAGCTCTATCCCTCACACATGCACGCAGAAACTCTACTACCCCATTTTAGACAAACACATTCAGACACACTGTGCTATAGCTATACGGGCTCACCCTTGCCCCACAACAAACACTCTCACTTACACACAGCCCCTCTTTCTCCTCCAAACCAACCCACTAGTAGTCACATGTACACAGTCCTTGATTTTCAAACAACCCAATGCCCTTGTTTGACTATTCATGAACAGAATTCTCTGCACGCACGCATACCACCTGCCCTGCACAGATGCACATACACACACTGAAACACATTCCCCTCTGCAGCAGATCTCCCATCAAATTTCCCCAAGCTTCACCTTTTTCTTCGCTTAAGTTCTGTGCAAACCTTCCTCTTCCGCTTCTCTCCTCTCCAGGGCACAGTCGGATCAGACTGCACAGAAATGGCTTTGGGATGCTGCTCCGACATGGAATAGTCACCCCCTGGGCAGTTCAAACAGTGCCAGCTCTTACAAGGCAGTTTGTCCCTCTCTAGAAGTCACTACTGTCTTCCCGATGACATTCTCTCCATGCCTGGGCCATGCTGCCAGCTTGAGATTCTGGAGCGTCAGGGGAGATATTTTCTTCCTATGCGTGCTAGCTATCTCTGAGATCTCTCCTCCCAGGTTGGGAGCTAGGACTGGAAACTCCCACCAGGTCCCAGAGAGAAAAAGTTCGGGGAGTGAGCTTTCACTGCCACCCTAGCTAGCTCCTTGTCTCCATCTCTCCTCCCACTTCAAGGCAGCACAGAGAGCTCATTCACAACCCTCCCTTCCAGGGCGGTGAACAAGAGAACTGTTTGTGTCCATCTGCAGCACTGACATCAACAAAGACATTGTCATCGGGACCTTGCACGCCTTCCCCGCCTCTCCTGCTAAGTGCAGAAAAATCCAGCACTCCCCAGCCAACCAACTGCAACAGGAGCCCAGGGACCAATGCACATAACTAAAACAGCCATGATTGGGAGCTCAAGGCAGGCTCATTGTGGAGTAGGGGCTTCATTGTGGAGTGACCAGCTTTGGGATCGGGTCCCATTTGACTACAGGAAGTGTTCCCACTGGTGGCTTATAAGGGAAGCCCCAACCTTAATTCACCAAAGGCGGACAGCACTGCATGGCTGGGATGTCTGCAGGCTCCCACCTCCAGGAGCAGCAATGAGCAAGGGTAAAGTTTATAGAACAGCTGAGATAAACAGTGGGAGGGGAAAGAAATCAAGGTGAGTTCTAGCCAGCAGGATTTGAGAAGAGGGAGACAGAAAACCTGTCTGTAGCTTCTCATTAAAACATAAATGTCAGATTTAGTTAGGTTATAAGGTGTGCCTCTACCCTGCAATGATCCATTGGCCAGGAAGGGATTTTTATTTGCCAAGGGATATGAAGTGAATTCAGACCATGTAGGAGGCTACTCAAAAAAAGCCCCTGGAAGTTAATAGGAGTCTTTCTTGTGATTTCAGTAAGCTTTGGATATGGCCCAGTGTGAGCACTTGAACCTCCCCCGACTGGCACCAAATGTTACCTCCAGGGCACAGATTCACAAAATGTGAGGCCAAGCTGTTGCCTAGAAAAGTGAGGTGAGCAGGGGCAATCTTGCTGCTTTCATCTTAAGAGGAGCTGAGATTTGGACCTGAACTCTGAGACTTAGCCTTATCTATACAAGATACTGTTCACAGCATAATTAGTCCCTGCTCAGCCCCATTCCCTCACTGAGTGACAGCTTGCCATTTCACAGCAATCCTGCTCAGACTGCCCCCTCCTTTTCCATCATATCACACATCCCTCTTGCTCCTCAGTCAACTTTTCCCTTTCACTAATCCCCAACTCCATGTTATCAATTTATTTAGCTAGACCTTTATGGCCTTAATCACTTCAGTATCTTAGTCCTTCTCAGGTCATTCAACTCACAGTAGCAAACACAGGGGCAAACTCTCCTGTGTTTTTTGAAAGACCATGGAATTATTTTAGGAGTGTGGTAGGGCAAGCAAAGTGGACTGTGGTTCATGTTGTCTATGGCTGTCTTCACTACAAAAAAGGCTGGTTATTTTTACTGTGGATAATGAACACACACTAGCCTTCCCACTTTAAATCTTCATGAAACAGGCCTGCACTACACCTGCATTATGACTGACCTGACTAAATTTCTGCTTTAGTTATCCTGTAGTGAAAACACATCTTTTCATGCCTCTGAAATCAAAGCTGGTGTGTGAAGAGATACTGTGGGGAGCCTAAACCAAAGAGATTATCTGAGATTAGCTGGCAACAGATGAGCTGGGAGATTCCAATTGTGCAGTTCACTGTGGCCAGGACTGGGTCTAACAGGATGGGATGTGGTAGTTTGGCCAGGCACAGAGGGAAGTGCTGGCATTTTGTGCTGCCCTTGTATTTGGGGAGCCAGTAGCACAGAGCTTCTGGAAGGATCTCAAGAGAACAACTGAATTTGCAGCCAGCAGGCCAGTGCCCTCAAAATTAGGGGTTGGAGTAGGAGAGGGGAAGTCTATACAGAGCTTCCCTCCTCCTACCAGCATTGCCTCAGACTTACTGGCTAGGGACAGACATTACACATAAACCAGTGTAAGTGATCAGAAACTGGTTTAAACCTGTAACAGAACAGATGTTCAGTGCACATAAACCAGTCTGAAAATGACTGAAACTGGTTTGAGATAAACCTGGTTGAATGTAGTATCAGATTTAACTGATTTGGTTCAAACAGGTTTAACCAGTGTCTGTCCCAGACCCCTTGCTGGTTTAAAATAAACCAGACACCCCCAGCATCCCAACATGCTCTCTGGGCTGGGTTGGGCTCTCTGCTCCACAGCAGAGCTCCCTGGCTGGAGCTCTGGCAGAGACTTGCAGACACAGCAGGGTCTGCCTGGCTTTGCCCTGCCCTACCCTGACCTTGCTGCTCATGCAGGAAATCCTTCCCCTCCCTCCCATGTCCCACAACAGGGACCCCAGCCCCCTGGACCCTAGGCATGTGGTATGCTAGCTAATGCAGGGTGTGCACCATGTGTGTGTGTGTGTGTGTGTGTGTGTGTGGCCAATTTAACTGGGACAGGCAGACAGAACAGTGGGCTGTTTGGAGTGAATCAACAGGTCAGCTGGTAAGCTGTTTAAGAAGAGTTTGAAGTAATGGAGAGAGGCTATTGTTTTTGCTGATTGGGTGATGAGCATTGTTATCAGCCCCCTGCTGGCTTGCTCCTGGGTCAGTTTGCTGCAGACAGTATAAAGAAGCAGGGAGGGAAATTGAAAAGCTCCATATCATCAACAGCTGCATAAACTGCACCCTCCCCCCTTGCCTCAGAGTGCTAGCAGGGGGATGGGGGCTTGAGCAGCGGGTAGAAAAGCCTGGGATGGTGCAGACAGATCTCCTTAATCAGAACATCCTGCCCAGCCTGGCTATACACCCCCAGCTCAGCACTGTGCAATAGAAGGGAGGGTTGCTCTAGTGCCCCCTGGCTTCTAGCCTGAGCCACTGCAGGCATGTCGCTGAATTTCCTCAGTTCAGAGAGAATGTCTATCCAGTTACAAACTGGTTCAGCCTAGCCAGGTTAGACTAACCTGCAAAAACTGAATCAATTTAGGCTCAGGCTTTTTGAATGTCTGTGCCTAGCCACCAGGTTCAGCTTTAACCAGTTCCTCTTCATCTAGGTATAAGTCTCAGTCAGGCACCAACTGTTTACATGTCATGTAGGGCAGACACTGAGTGCCACCTATGCACTGACACTATTTTTATCCTTGGGATCTAATCATTTGCTCTCTTGCTACATATAGATGCTTTAAATCAATTGTTTATCATTACATATTACCCTTTCCCTTCTAAATGGTCCTCTTGCAATTTGCCCTAGTGCATAGTCAGAAGTCCCTTCCATAATAGCTAAGTCCAGGCCAGGACTTCACG
Source organism: Alligator mississippiensis (assembly GCF_030867095.1). Lineage (NCBI taxonomy): Eukaryota > Metazoa > Chordata > Crocodylia > Alligatoridae > Alligator > Alligator mississippiensis. The sequence goes on from NC_081833.1 coordinate 27,920,350, forward strand.
TGGTGATATCAGGCACCTCAAGAGAACTATAGGATCTGTCTGTGCCCTGAAGCCTCATAAAACAGTCCCCTTTATGTTCATAACAATCATAGCATGTCTCTTTTCGTGACCCTGCATCCTTGTACCCACACATTTCATAGACCAGCACTGTTAGCGCTGCAAAGTTTTCTGGCTCAGTTGTTAGATCTGCCTTACCTGAAACAAGACATGCTTGCAGGGAGGTTAGTGTAAAATCCTTCCCTGCCTTTTCCTGCTGGGGACTGGTTGAGATCATGAGCTGAAAGTTGCCTCTTCCAGGCCTGTGTTTGACTGGCATGGCCCCAGTTCACTAACGATTCAGCCCAGACCTGGCCTGGGAGCTGCCTGTAGGCCTGCACAGGGAGGAGGGACTATGGCTGCTCCTGCAGTGCAAGCTGACTAAGAAGCATGAAGACAGGGTTTTGTTCAGAGGAAACAAACCATCCCTTTGCTGGCAGCACCTCGTGGGGAGCTGGGGACCAGAGCAGCCCACAGGCTCCTTTGTTTCCAGCAAGCAGCATAACTGGAGCTGAAAGGGGAGACTTGCGAATGCTCTTTCCGTCCACAGCGCAGTGGAACCCTGCTCCCATCCACTGGGACTGCCTAACATCACCCTACCCCCACAGGGCAGAATAGGGCCATTGTGCACCCAGCACCAGGCCTGGCTCCTTCCCATCTGCTTGAAAGACAGGCTGCTGCTTTTAAAGGGGACAACACCTTGGATCTTTGTACCCAAGGACTGCTGTGCCCTGCCCCAGAGCTCTAGGGGTCAAGCTCAGATGAAGTGAGCACTGCTAGAGCAATGGGAGCCTTGTGCATTTGCTTGCTTTGCAGCTTGCTTCTCACCCTCTTCTTATGTCCTTTGAAATCCATGATGTCTCTCTCCCACGCCATCTTGTATGCTTGGAACCCCCTGTGTACCCTCTGTGTCCCACCACCCCTTCCTGGTACTTTGCTCTACAACACCCATATCTTCAATTTTTGGACTCAAGTTGTACAAATCCCTTTTCCAAGCCTTATGCATACCAAGGCATTATGTTTTCTGACAAATATGAACCTGTACATCTCTATCAATACTGCAATGATAGGAATTACACACTGTAAAAAGTTTTGGAGCCTGCATATATTACAGCCAGTGATTTTTGGTGCCATTTCGTAACGTGTATCTAAACACATATCATATATAAGTGCCCACTGATGTCTGAATTACAGGGCTCAAGTTCTTTTGGCTCCCAGCTGCTAGTTCAGTGTCCCCTTTGTCAAACACTGGATTTGGAACAGCAGAACAGCTTTTGTGCCCTGGGAAATTTCTCAATATTTGAATGTCATATTCAACAAAGGGAGTCCTCACAGATTGCTTCAAAAGGATTGTTCAGCATCATGTACTGGGAGATTGCAGCCAAAAACCTGACTCCATCCAGAATTATCCCCTGCTAAAACTCCTGGATGAGCCACAGGGCAGATCCAACCTCTGTGGCTCAGGTCCGTCTTACAGGGACTAAGCCTACGCCAAGTTAGGTTCAACTTTAAGGCAACCCTCATGCAGGCTTGGCTTTAGATCTAGGCTTTGCTGGAATTTGGCTCTGGGACTGAATTTGCCTCTCCCCACTTTACTATGGCACTTTTCCATAATCCACTAGAATTGTGGAGCATAGCAAAGTCCTGTCTGTCTGCCTCCTGTGTAACCCTGTTTCCCTCATTTATGATCAGTGCAATGCTAACCTGTGGAACTCAATGCCACAGGATATCGCTGAAGTCATGCGTTTAGCACAGGGGTGGGCAATTATTTCGGATGGAGTTTTGGCAAGCCATCGAGGGCTACATGGCAGGCAGCCAGGAGCAGATAAATATTCATTTTCTAACTTTATTAGGGGCCCCGCAGGCTGGATAGTATGGCCTGGCAGGCCGCATCCAGCCCACGGGTTGCATTTTTCCCACCCCCGGTTTAGCAGCATTCAGAGAGAATTATATTGATTAGAATAAGAACATCCACTGTCATTTTAGTTCAGATAAAAATATGGAAGAGTGATCAACTTTTACGCTTCAGGGCATGAGCAAATGTTAATTGCTGGGGGCAGGGGTTGTTTGTTTGTTTTTTAAGGAAAATTTTTTGTGTCCCAAGTCGAATCAACCAAATCAATTCCAAATCCATGAGTCATTAAAGAACCATATGTGGCCCTGCTACCGGCAAGCATCCTCCACCCCTGCCTGGGGCTTCAGATGCTTCCAAATCCTTTGGTGGGCATCCTACATGCAGGCCCAAGCCCAGAGGTTTTGCTTGCCCTCAGCTGTATGGCTGCAGGAGCAATCTAGGGGGTAAGGAAGCTAATGCTCCCCTTGGCAAGATAGTACATAACTGTCCAGTATGGAGGATTAACACCTTCTTCTGAAGCATCTCTGTCAGTCAAGTGTGAAAGAGGAAGCCAGGTCCTATATCAGTCTGACACCTAACCACTACCTCATCAGTTCCTTTGGCTCTCAGCTGCTAGTTCAGTGTCCTTCCTACCAAACACTGGATTTAGAACAGCAGAAAACAGCCCCCAATACTTCAAATTGCTTAGAAGGGCCTGAGTCTCGCTCTTGCTGAGCGGGCCCTCCCACCATCCCGCCGCAGGCCAGCTCTGGAATGGGGAGAATTCCAGGCACATGCCAGTGACTCAGTTCTGCTGCCAGGGCCTTTATTCATAAGAAGGAAGGGGGAGAGGCACAGCAAGTTTGTGTGCTCTGCCTTTGTATTTCTGATCAGATTGGCTGGCCACCACCTCCTACTTCCCTCTGTTCAGGGGTCAGAGAGGGAGCAGCCCACAAAACTGAAAAAAGTAGCTATGAGCTGCCAAGACAGAGACTTTAAAGGATGTGTAGTGTGAAGCAGAGGAGCTTTATATTGGTCCATGCTGCCTGGTATAGGAAAAGCACTGACATTGTCCTGCACTCTGTCTAGCTTATGGCAACTAGGTCTCTACTCTATTTTGCAGGAAACTAGATACTTGCTGGACCTCTGGCTGCCTCCACTAGCCAACCAGTGCAGCTTCCCTCTGCAAGAGAGGTATGGGGAGGAGCTGGCTCTGCTGAACAGGAAACTGGCTAAAAGTGGCGAATGCAGAGTTTACCCCTGCCACGATGCTCAGTGTGACAGAATCAAGCCTAGCAGAATGTCCCAGGTCTTAGCAGTCTGCTGGTACAGCAGAGCACCAGGCTACAGTGTCATATGCAGCAGCAATGGAGGTTCAAAAGTGTTTAGTGTTTTAGCACTTAATCATGTGGTCATGCTGCTGGAGGACAACAAAGTATATCAAGCACTCTTGACTGAGAACCCTGCTCCCAAAACCCCTGATTCCTGTCACCATGAAGCAGTTTTAATTAACTAAAGTAGGGCTATGAAGCAGTTAGCAGGCTTCCATATCTCTGAAGTGCTTTGTTCTCCAGAATCTTAATTTAGAAACCTGTGTGAGACTATTTGTAACCCAGCTCCTATGTTGCCTCACAGAAATCAGAAATACTCCTTCCACTCCTGCCTCCAACAATTTAATCCCAAATAGTCCTATCAATTCCACACCCAACACTACTGATTTCCACCAATCTTACTAGCACGGGGGCGGGGAGGACTTCTGGTCTCAGAAGGATCCTGCTCCCATTGCACAGCTCCACCTTAACTTTCAATGGAAAAAAAGATGAGCCTCTTATGACTATGGTTATGGAAAAAAGCCTCACAAACATTAATTTCTTGCACAGACTCTGCCTGAGTCTGCAGAGAGCCTGGGACCAGAGCTCCAAGAAGTATAAACTACCCCAATCATGAGATGTTAACCCAATTACACAGTGGGCACATCTACATCTACGAGTACTAAATGACTGTGCAGTCACCACCATTACTGTGCAGTCCTGGTGGCACACAGGACTGACCCTATTGCATAGTAGATGGTTACTACTGTGCAGCAGGATCAGCATCCCAGTTCATGCATCTCATGTAGACGTGCTCAGTGATAATGATTTATCTGACAATAGTGTTAACAGTGCAGATAAGAAAGGACAGGGAGAATCACAGATCTCCACAGCTTATTTTAAATGACATCTCATTCAGGTGCCAAGTGTGGTGCGGATAGAAGGTGCCATTTATTTTTCCCCAGTAAAGAAGCAATCAATTCTAAGTAACTTAGGTATATATTCAGGCTTCAAGAAAAGGCTCGGAGGCCAATAGAGCCCAAAGATTGTTCAATTATATTGAGAAGAGCTGTGCAATCTACTGTAAACAGCCTCACTTTGTCACTCAGGTAGGCAGAGTTTATTGGTAGACTTGGAAAAACTGCATCACCTTTTTTCCCCTTAAACTGGCTCCTGGTTGACACATTAGTCCATTCACAACAGAGGCATCATGGGGAAACTTTTATCATTCTCTGACTTCATGTATATAAGTCTCTTAGGAATGACAATACCCTTGTGCAACACTCTAGATTTGCCACTGTGATTTCCTAAAGTTTGATGGGATAGGAAACACTGCCTTCAACTGAAGATGGGAATGAAGAATTTACCTTGAAAATGGGCATCAAGCAAGCTGCACAACCACACCTGATCCTGCCTGGGAAACTTTTCCAAGAGCTAGAAACTAAGAAAAGGATTTTAAAGTTAAACATGATAATGAAATGGGATCATCCTTTACAGGCAGGCAGTCCACACCCTCCTGTAAACCACTATCCCACAGTAAGAGACTCATCTGCCACTCATCATATACTTGTTCTACCTCAAAGCAAATGCATTGGAGGCACACTGGTAAAGATAACACTCAACTCTTAAAATAGTTTATCATTAGATCCCAAATACTTTACAAAGGAGGTCGCTATCTTTATCTCCATCATACAGGCAATGTCTACACATGTATTGATGCCAGCTTAAGTTTACTGGGCAGGAAATAACTCTGCAGTAAGTGGGAATAGGCCAGTGTCTGCACATGCAGGCATTAAAGAGCATTAACACTGTGTGTGGACTGACTTGGGACTATAAGTATATAAGGGGTGTACATCAGGATCTGGGGGAATGCCTGTTCACCAGAGCGCCCCATGGGATGACAAAGTCAAACGGTCACAAACTCCTCCAAGACCGTTTCAGGCTGGACATAAGGAGGAACTTCTTTACTGTCTGAGCCCCCAAGGCCTGGAACAGACTGCAGCCAAAGGTGGTGCAAGCACCTACTCTGGACTCCTTTAAGAGACATTTGGACATTTATCTTGCTGGGATCCTTTGACAGCAGCTGACTTCCTGCCCATGGGTCAGGGGGCTGGACTCGATGATCTTCCAAAGTCCCTTCCAGCCCTAATGTCTATGAAATTTATGAAATCTATAAAGTTAATCCCAAATCAGTCTACACACATAGTGTTACTATGCAGTAAAGTGTCTACACATGAGTTACTGCACAGTAAGTAATTGACTAATTGATTGTAAATTTGATACCTGCATGATGCAGGTATCAAATTTATGCTCAAGTTGGTATAAGTTGCCATACTTACTGCACAGTATGGGTGTGCAAGTGTAGAGGTGCGCTCATACTGTACAGTCATTTTGGTTACTGCACAGTAAATGCACACATGTAGATGTACCCACAGCTGAGTAACCTGAGCCTAGGACTGTTAGGAAACCTGCCCAAGGTCACCTAAGGCAGCATTTATCAACCTGTGGGTTGCAACCCAAAAGTGGGTCACAAGAATATATGAAAGGGTCATAAACAAATTTAAAAAATGGATCAACAAACTTAAAAAAATGGATTCTCCTTTAAAGGAGAAAAACATGGGAAACCGTGGCTTGGGGCAGTTGATTGTCTGTATTGATTATTTCCTCTCTTTAGTCTCTGCTTTTGTAGGTGTTAATTGATGGTAATTAACTGGTTACATTAGTTAGCTACTGTATATTGAGCTGGTCCCTGAGTGAATCATGATTGATTGGTAACTGGTAACACAGCAGCTTAGCAGCCAGGCCTGCAGCACTGTCTCCCCTCCCTGCCGCCCCAAGGCAGACAAAGTCAGCTGCACAAGCACCCATGTCACGAGTTTTGCCTGTCAGCAGCCAGAGGTGCAGGGCCCCAGAACCCAGAAGCCCTGCACCAATCTTCTTGACAGCTGGCATGCTTTGTGGCCGCAGCAGGGGCTACCATCCCTGCAGCTTTCTCCCTGCTGCCCCTTAACACACACAGTGTCACCCATGTCATGAGTTTTGCTTGTCTGCAGCTTGAGGTGCAGTTTCCCCCAAACTTCTGCACTGATCTTCTTGAAACTTGGCAGGATTTGTGGCATCAGCAAGGGCCACCATCCCTGCAGTTTTCACCCCCCTGTGATGTAACACATACATGTGACATGAGTTTTGCTTTCAAGAATTTGGGGAGCAGTTCCCCCTGAACCCCTACACTGATCTTATTGAAACCTGGCACACTTCATGCCCTCAGCAGAGGCTACAATCTCTGAAAATTTCATCCAAACCAGACATAAAACAACAAAAGTTATAGATATTTCATTGTTTCCCCATTATACCCTATGGCTGGATCTCCGAAGCGGCTCCAAAGCTTTTCTAAAGCGCTTCGGAAGCTCCGAACCACTTTGGAAAGCCTAAAGAAGCCTGCGCTTTGATCTGGACATGCTGCTTCAGACGCCGAAGAGTCCGAAGCTTCTCCAGATCCGAAGCTCTGTCCAAAGCCTCGCACAGCCCTACCTCAGAGGTCATCTAGTCCAACCCCTTGCCTGAAGCAGGTTCATCCCTAACCAAATCATTCTATACAAATTCATAATCTAACCTCTTAGTAAAACTACAGTCAACCCTGACACAACACAAGACATAACACCTTAACATGGCTCAGGGAAAGCAGGGGACCCACAGCAGCCGACATCCTGCCTCTATAAAAGGTTGTTAATACATATCCAAGAGATCTCAGGTGGAGGGCCATGCCCCCTGCTACAGAGGAAGGTAAAAAAAACCCCTCAGTCTATACCAATCTGGTTATGGGGTAAATTCCTTCCTGACCTCAAATATGTCAATCAGTCTCACCAGTCTCACCTGGAATGGAGGAACAAGACTTTCTAGCCAGGAACCTCCAGGAGCAGTGGTATATCACAGCCTTTGCTTCAGCCAACATCCAATGTCTCTGAGAGAGGCTTTAAAAAACCCTTGACACATATAGCAGCAAGGAGAGGGTGTGTGTGCGCAGAATTCCCTCCTGGCCCCACACAGCAACCAGTAAAGGCCATAAGCATGAGAAATATCCATAATAACACACAGATATAGCTACACCTAGATCATCCCCAACCAGTGGCTGTCCAACCTCTCCTCAAACACATCCAATGATGGTGAGTCCATGACTTCTCTAGATAGCCTGTTCCACTGCCTCACTGTTCTAACAGCGAAGACATTTTCCCTGATATCCAATCTAAACCTACTTTGCTGCAACTTCAACCAAGCCATTGGTATGAATCCTACTCTTTCCTACTAACGGCTGTCGAATGGTATTATTTTGTGACCAAACTACAAGTTCATCACCAGGGATCTTGGTTTTCTCTAATAAAAAAAATCTCCAATTTATTTATCTATATCTATATATATAGAGAGAGAGAGAGAGAGAGAGAAAGAATTCATTTTAATCATGGAAAAATGTGGATTTGGGGTTACTTTTTTAAATCTGAAAATTGAGGATTTTTTTGTTTTGAGAGAGAAAACCAGGATCCCTGATCATGACTATTTTTCTCTTCAGAAGAAAATAATGCCAAAGGTACCAGAAGCTATTAATGAGTTCTAGTTTTAATACTCCTGCTGATTGGCTGCCTGAATGTGCATGGGTTACTTTGTTGTTCAGTGCCTTAGTTGCTCCATCTGCAAATGGAAATAATTCTTATTCCACCTCTGCAAAGCTAATGAGACCAATGGATGGAAAGTGTTATTTGCTATATATTTAAAAACTTGGATTCCAAACTTTTGTGATGGGTCAGAAGTGACAACTGCCTGGAGCCAAAATGATCCTGAAAGTCACCAGACAGTTGAATTCCCCTGTTCTAGTAGCCAAGAAAATCTCCAACATGTAAGGACTACTATCCCCATCACTGTAGCACACGTTACCTAGGAGCCATTGACTCGATTATAGAAATGCACTGATATCAATAGGCTTTAGAGGCTGGTAACCAGACTTAAGCCAGTTTGAAATACCGCCATCCCTCAAGGAATGAAAATGGGCAAAGCAGCCTGAAGGGAATCACAGCCCCAAGACTGAAAGATCTGCAGGAAAAGGAACATGACCTGTGACATCCAAGGAGTTTTTACGTGGTTGTGCTGTTTAATCCGAATGTTACCCCACCCCCGTCACTGCCCAGAGCAGTCACCTTTTGTAAGTCAGACAACTACCAGTTCCTGCAGTGCTCCTTTTTATTGAACTCTCTTCCACAGTTCTGTCCACTACATCTTCTGTAAAAAATTGCAAGTTTCTTACTCTGTAGGAAGAAATTCCTTCAAATCCTTTAAGACTATTATCCAGTAAACAAGCAGTTGGCACCCTGAGGGCTGTACAGCAGAAGTAGGGATGATAGGCCAGGGGACAAAGTAAATAATTGCTTCCTCTGCCTGATGAAGGGTATCTGTTCCCAAAAGCTTGAAAAGAAGAATTTTTCCAACTATTTGAGTTGGTCTAATAAAAGAGATTGGATTTACCCAAGGAACCATGTCTGCCTAATAGCTTCTGAACCATTTAAGCTTATTCCACAAAACCAAGGACGTGAATTCGCATGGCGATTTGCTAGGTGTTGGTAGAACCGATACCATCCCTGCTCCCAGAAATGTGCGTGCTAGATGAACACAACCAAATTCCATCCATGTTCCAGGATGTCCCCAGGAATGGTTCTGTTCCTGCTCCTACCCTTCTGCTTACACTTCTGCTTCCCATCCTCCCTTTGTTTGTCATGTCAATTTAAACTGTAAACTCTGCAGGACAAGCTGTGTTTGTATAGTGTCTAGTACCTTCTCTCCAGCCCCTCAATGCCCACCCCACCCCCAACACACACAGGTCCCCCCTTCCCCTCCAGGTGAGAAACAAGCTGGAAAATGCCAGTCCAATGTATTTTTTTCCACCTAAAAAGTGACTAAGCAGCAGAAAAATCAAAGCTAAGAACCCCCTCACCTATCACATTGTTAAGGGGAGGTAGGGCTGTGAATTTATAGGATTTACTGAGTTTTCTCTAATGACTAAAGGAGAGCATTGTGGAGCATCTTAAAGGGACAGTCATTCCTCATGCCCTTTGATTATTGATGGGCTCTATGGATGGTCTGTGAATGACCCTAACAATACGCACGATGAGTTGAGTTTCACGAGTTTATAGCAGTGTGACGGTTTGATCCACCCCTACATACAGCTCCTGACACTGCTTACAGAGGTCTGTAAACTTCCCACAATCCTAATCCTACCCAGAGCCAGGATTGAGCAGCAGCAGCCCTTCCCCAGGATCTAGCTTCACTTTACCCATCAGTCCACCCTTGGCTTTATACTTGGCACAAACGCTTCTGGAAACTTGGAACATAAAGCAAAAAACCCCAAAACAAAAGTTTAATTCCTTACTGCGCATACCTCCCCTGGCCCGCGGGGCTCACACCCCACCTGTTGTTGATTGGCAAATCCAGGAAGGGCCCCCCATTGACTATTAGGGATCCTGCTTTTCTCTGATAAAAAAAATCCCCAATTTTCAGAGTTAAAAAAGTAACTCAAAATCCACATATATAGATTTATATATTAGCGGCATTTCATTTTAATCACGGAAAAATGTGGATTTTGAGTTATTTTTTTAAATCCAAAAATTAGAGTTTGTTTGTTTTTTCCCTGATAAAACCAGGATCCCTGTCGATTATAGTGGGACCACTTACAACCCCGAGCTTTGGGGCATTTGTTTTCGCTGGGAGCGCCTCCTGCAAGCTGCGGGCCACCCCTGCCTTGGCACCGGGCAGGCTCTGGAGAGCGCTGGGCTGGCTGTCCGGGCGCCGCGGGGGCTCCTGCGACTGCGACCCGGCTATTAAAACCAGCGCTTGAAAATAAAGGCCCTTCGGCACAATGACCGCCTTGCGGGGCCTGCGGGGAGCGCCCGGGGGAACAAGGCTGGGCCGTTCTTGGGGCTGGCAGGGTCCGGGCCGGCCCCGCCACGACCAGCTAGGGTGACATTGCCGGCTCTCTGCAAGTCCCCGTGGCCCGCACAGTCGCTGGCCCTGCCCTGGCCATTAGGGGCAGCACCAGCTTAGGCCCCTCGGCCCCCTGCAAGGAAGGGGCTGCAGGACCCGGCTCAGCCTCCCTGCAGGAGCCCCCGGCCCCAGCCCCGGCCCCAGCGCTGCCCCAAGGTGCCTACCGGGGTGCAGAGGCAGCTCCACCGCCCCAGCCAGGCCCGAGCCTGTCCAGGGACCAGCAACAAGGTGCTGAGACGGGGCAGGTGCCTCAGGGACGCGGCGCTGAGGAAGCTGGGAGCAGGCTCCCAGAGCCGGGATGGCTTCACCACTAGGCGTCTCCCTGCCCAGCTGCCTCAGAGCTGCCTGCCCAAGGGCGGCCCGTGCAGGGCCCTTCGGCCTCATGGCATGAACCCTGCCCTGCCTGGCCAAGAGCCACTACCCCGCCGAGCAGGTGCTGCCACCAAGTGCGCTGCGACCCTGCACCCACCATCAGAGGAAGGCCTGGGTGCCAGGGTTTGAACTCCTTGCTTTCCATGTGCTCTCTCAACCTTACCCTTCCTTCTCCCATCCCCTGGCTTCATCTGAATCTCGTCACACAAAAGCCTGTTTCAGGGCAAAAGCCTCTTCCCACAGCTCCTGACATTTGGATCAGATCTGCCACCCCCCCGCCTAAGTCCTCTACATCAAACCTCAGCTGACGTGACTTGGAGTCGGTCAGAAAAGGCTTGGGTGGGAGGATAGAGGCAGGCAGCGCAGCTGGGAAGCGCTACTTTTGTTCACTGCATTCACCATACGTCTGCTCTTGGGGCGTTTTTCATTTGCTTGCTTTCTCTTAAATGTTTTCTTGATTTCTCCACTTTTTTTTGGAAAAGAAAATAGACTTGCAAAAATAGGAAAGAGGGCAAGAAGGGAAAACAAAGGAAAATGAGGAAAGAGCTACCAAATCCAAAATGCACTACAAATTTGGATTAAAAAAAAAAAAACAAAACAGCCCAGCCCAAGCAGTTTTCTGCAGATTTGTTTCATTTTAAAAAAAGGCTCCTGGGGGGGGGGGGGGGGGGGGGGGGGAGGGAAGGGGGAGAAATGTCTTAAAAAATAATTGCCATGGTCTCTGCTAGGCACAGCTCCTGTAACACCCCACTGCCACTGCTTCATGTTGCTCGGTAGCAATGACTACAGAGACAAACTCCTTGGAACTGCCCAAGGCAGCATTTTTCAAGAGGGCAGGGAAATGTGTACATTTGAAAAATATGCAGTCCTGGGAGAACTGGGGACCTATAACCTCATTAACGTTTGGGAGCATTCATAATACAGACCTCTTTTTTCTGGTCAGCCTCCAGCTATAACTGATGCCATGCAGTACTGAAGTGCCACATGCTCAGGGCAAATGGTGTGGGTCTTTATGTTCTGAATAAGGGATCCGGCTGCAATTTTGCTCTCTCCAGCCCTTGGTCAGCAATGACCTTCAGCCAGATGGTACTGCGATGACAAACTCTTGCTGGAGTTGGGACTAGCTGGCAAGTACCAACTGTCAAGCACCCTTGGTTTGGAGGTGGTGCTGCCTGGCCTGATAAGGTGTCAAGCACTGATGGCCATATGGGCTGACAGCATGCTGAGGCTGGGGAGCTTCTGCAGATTCCCTTAAGTCCTTTGGGAAGCCCAAGCTGGGAGATGGTGCTATTTCTCCACACAGTTAAGTACTGATGGTTATTTTGGGAGACAATAATTAAGCTTCTTAGGTCTCCACTGCCTTCCCTTAAGGCCTTCAATCTGAAATGAATGGATTTGCCCAAGCTGAGAGTGGGGTCAAGCACTAGAGTCATTTGAGAGGGTTGTGGGGCCCACCCCCAGTCCCACTCCCCTTAAGGCAGTTTTGTGTAGCTTGCTAATGTACCCAAGCCTTGGGGGTGCTGTCCCAACTCATTGCATGGGATCAGCACTTAGCCACTTCAGGGGTTCAAGGTCTGCATGGGGTTTCATTCTGGTCTTAAGGCCTGTGGGTGGGATAGCCCCACCCAGAATCAAGCTAGAAGTGGTGCTGAATAGCTTGACAGAAATGTAAAGCACCCTGCCTGCCTCCCTTTGCACTGGGTTTTCACATTCACATTGCATTATCCACCACTGTCCTGTTTTTCCTCTAGTCTGCTGTTCCACTTCCAAGTTGCCCCTTCCCACTGCACTACTTTTCTTTACAGTTGGGCAATCTTGTAATGACTAAAACAACCATGCAGTTGGCACAATGACTGAAAAGAGATTCATGGCAGTTGTCACTCAACTTGTCTCAGGTTGGACAGGCCACCTGGGGTTTTGGCCCTGAATAACCTGAAACAAGTTCCCCTTGGGGGTCCTCCTAAATAGCTGGGAAAAAATGCTGTAGGAAGAGGAGCAGAGCTTAGGAACAGCCCACACAGTAAATAGAACTGAAATACGTGTCAGTTGTAACTCAGACCATGGGGCATTTTAGTCATATCAAACTCTCTCTCCAAATGCTTATGTACTGGGACAGAATATGGAGTTCAGAGCAGGCAACTGGCCATGTATCCTAACAGTTCACCTTTCTTCAGCTGAGAATAACCTTGGGAGACATCTCAGATAAGATGCATTCCTGTGGGGATTTACTCCAATGTGCCAGCAACCATTCATAGTTCTGGAGAGCATCAATCTAGTGCCAAAAAAACAAAACCACAAACACACGACCAGGAAACTATAGCTCATCACAATGCAATGGGTGCAACTTTCATATTAACAACTCTCAGCCCTACATCACTCAGCTCACAGGACTGGATCCAACTTTTTCTTCTTGAGCTCCTATTGGCTCAGCTCTCAAATGGTGAGTGTGTTGAACATGAATGATGATTGACTTACAATTTAGGAAATGCTAGTTCAAATCTATGCTTTGTTGAGCCTCGCCATGAGACCCTGGCCAAGTAACTCAGTCTCTCTGGAGCTCAAGTCCCCAGCTGCAAAATAAGTGCAACAACCCTGCCACAGCTCACAGGTCTGAGGGGGTAAGTATTGAAGACTGACACACTCCTTCAAAAAGCTCGTTAATGGGCACCCCTGAAATACTGTGGATGTCCAAGTGCAGAGCTGCTTGATCCAGCACAAAGGGTTAAGAGCTTTCCTAGCTGTAGTCAGCTCTTTACTACTTTGCTTTCAAAACCATTAAATCCACAGTTAAACAACCTAACATACCATCACCAAGGTGAACACTTGGCTATTAGACCCAACTGAACACCACTGCTTCCAAGAATCATTTACCAGACCACCATCCCTTTGCAGGGGCACGAGGAAACAGAGGATTAGATCACAGGTGAAACCACCTATAGAGCAGACTTTGCAAGGGCCTCATTAGCATCTAGTGCACATCCCCACTAAAATAATAACAAAAAAACCCACCACCTGGGTCCTGTTAAGTTTATAGAGAAAACGGTTTCCCTCACAAGAGCATAATACACAGGAGCTGATATCATACCCACACCCTTAACAGAAAACTGCAACATGGTGGGGACTGATTTGGTTTAATGCCCCTCAATCCAAGTTTGACCCCTTCCTCCTTGTGCAGAAAGTGTCCTGCAGGATGCAGCCATGTGGCTAGTTCACAGGAGACAGAGTACTCAGATGTACAGAAGGAACAGACCAGAGACAGCAAGCTAGGAAAATTCTTTTTTAATTAAGGACAATAAAATATAAGCCATGTACAGTACCCCAGTCTTTGGGGGAGACTCACTCAGAGCAAGGGAGGTGAAGGGGCAGTTTTCCCAGGCAAAGGTCCCTGGAGTTCCACACAGACACAGACACACACACACAGACACACACACACCTACTTCTGACAGCACCTGCCACAAGTTCCTATTGAAAGGGCCCCAATGCCTGGTTTGAGCCAGCTCACCCCCTTCACACGTTTTTTAGCCTTTTATGTATACAAAAAACCCCGTGGCAGGATGTGTACGCCTTCTCTCATTTAATACACTGCTCAGCTTCTCCACGGTGACCTTTTGGCCGTCTTAAATTGTACTGCTGCAGCATCTAGGGTCTGCCTGCTTCTCCTTTCTGTGCCCTGGATTTGAGAAGTCAGGGAGAAATCCCCTGCTCCCCTTATCATATGAGAGCCCTTTTCTCTTTCAAGACATATCACAGTGGACTCTCACCATGCACAATGGAAAAAGAGAAAAGAAGGTAGGAGACAACCAATGCTTTCTAGGGAGGACATTCTCCACCTAGGGTCTGCCTCACCACTTGGCTTGATGCCACCCAAGCTTGGGAAGCAGATTCAAAACAGTATCACAGCCCCCCTGTAAAGTAACCCAGAAGAATTTGGGGGGCACGGGGGAGAAGGGGAAGAAATATGCTTTAACTCAGTTTTTCCCCTCCCAAGACAAAGCTGAGGGTCAACCTCACACAGACACTGATGGCCTGCATGGGATGCAGCCTCTCCTCAAGCAAGCATGAGGTACAGTCCAGAAAGCAAGCCTCAATAGGCTAAGGGGGCATGCCAGTCTTGCGAATGTCTGGTTCTGCCCCCAAGGAAGCTCAGCAGCCCCATCACTCCCGTCGTGCCTTCTTGGTTTTCTTCTTTTCCAGTTTCAAGGTGGCATCATGAGCTTTCCTCTTTTCAGCGAGTTTGTTTGCCTGTTGGGGAAAGAAAAGGATGGGAAGCCCTTCAAAATTAATCTCCAAACACTGTTGTCTCCTCTTCTCCCAACCCCTACACTCTTGGCAGCTCCTTCTGCTATAGCAAACCTGGAGATGGACCCAAATCGTAGTTCCTCCAGCATTTGAGGTTGACTGACTTAGACCCAAAGCATCCCCCTTGCTCTGGGTGGGGAACAGCTTGCTGCTTGTCCAGAAAACTTAAGTAGCATCAAGTAAATCACTCTCTAGGTTAGTCTGACAGTGGAGGATGGTATGTGCCACGGACAGAGGCTCTCAGACCTTGAGAAGGGTACCCCATGACCACATCAGGGGAATAATCTCATCAACTCTGCTCCCCGTGGTACAAAGCATCTGTCAACTGCTGCCCTCTAAAAGGAACTGATAGAGACAGTGGGGCCGAGATATTGTGGGGAAGTACAGGCATGTCTACAGCCCTCCACAACAGGGGGTTCAGACATGCCAGCAGAACCTTGAGGCCAAACAAGGGCCAAAACAAAGCACAGTACACAGGGGCATAAAGTTTAATGCTAAGTGGGCAGAAGGGGAGGAATATAGCAGGAAAATCTCCAATCACTTCAGTACCTTATGCTATGGAGGCCCAAGTCTAACTGTGCAACCCTTGTACATGACTCCTACCTATAAATTTACCACTTCCATTCTGTATACACCAGAAACAGCACAGCCTCATGGACTGATTGAGGCTGGGAGTCAGGAACTCTGTTCCTATCATGACCAGTGGACCTGCACCAAACATCTCAATGCCTCAGCCTCCCCCTTGTTACAGAGATGATGCCCTTACCAAAAGGGTGGAGATTGCCCAGCCTTTCTGCAATGTTCAATATGCAGAAAGAAGAGTCGTTTGTGAACTAACCCCAGTCCCAGTGTTATGTCAGTCCCACCCAATCAGAGTACAGTGCTCCCATCTATGTGATGGGTAACTCATCTCTTCAGAGTGTACTCCAGGAGGTGAGAGCTGGCTGAGGGTTTTAAGATTCAATGCCCTGGCTCCAGAAACCAAGGGGCGAGTGTCTGGTACTCCTGTCCTTGGGAAGGGAACATTGGCTCTGGTACCTCTCGGACTTTGCGTTTCTTGCCAAACATTATTTTCTGGTACAGGTATTTCTCCTTCTTCTTCATCATCATGATGGCAAGACGTTTCTCCTCGTTCTGTTCCTCTTGCACCCGTCGCTGCTTGTCCTCCAGCCGCACTGTGCCTACTGTCACCTTCACAGGGAGTTTCTAGGAGAGCAGGAGAGGCCCAATAAGCCCAGGGTTACAGAGTGACCTTCTACAGACAACTAAGAAGACAACCATTTCCTTTCTGCATTGTACTGCAAAGCTCCATGCAAACCGGGCCAGTGGGGAAAAAGGGCACAGCACATATACCAGGTGTGTCCACAGGGATAGACTCATACCCTTCCCCGTGAAGATGGCCCAGCTCAAATTCCGCAAAACAAACAGCAGCATGGCCCTACCCTAAAGGGTCTGACTGCCGAGCATGGATCAGCTGAGCAGAGCGTGAACTAGGAAACAGCTGGAGTGAAAGGCAGGCATCCAGCCTCACACACACAAAAAAGCTCACCTAACATTAAGGCAGAAACTGTCTGAGCAGATTCCAACAGCAAAAGTGTTATGATTTGTGCATTCCAGACACATATTTAACTGCAGAAAGTCATGGAAAACAGAGCACATACCCAGCAGTGCCAGTACTGGCTCCAAGAATTTTAGATGCTCTGCCTTGGCATTGCATTGATCTGTGACTGTGGGTCCCTTCAAGCTTCTTCAGACAGTGTCTGTGCCCTTCCCTGGCTTGCAGTCCCCAATTGTTAAACTACAGAGCTAAAAGCATGAGTGACTATAGCCTAAGCTAAAAGACCAAAGCTTCTCAAGCCAGAGCTATAATAGACTTGTATCTTCCACAGATAAAGCAGAGTGGGGCTGATAATACACTCCCTTGATCTCACTTATGAGCATGAGATAACATGCACACACAAAAATTCAGTGGGTGATAAACTTTATGAAGCTCAAGAGGACTGATCTGGATTTAAATGGCTGGGACCTGGCCCTCAGTGAATATTCTGGCTAAGCTTCAAGCCTCAGCCTGGATTGTTTTAGCCCTTTCAGATACTAGAGGCAGGAGGCCATATTCTACTCTCACCCCATCCCCATTGAGGAAGAGACCTTGGTTAGACAAATCAACCAGGGAAGAGCTTGGGCCCAAGACAAGAGTGTTTCTCAGAGTTATGCAGAGCTGAGACTGGGGGCACAGAACAGAATACATTCAGTAAGCTGAATTCTGAAACAGGCCATCAAGTAAGAAAGAAGCATGAGGGCAGCACAGATAAGAGCTGAAGATGCATCTTCCCAGCAATGAAGACACCCCCTACAAGGTTCAACCAACTCCAAAGCCAGCCACAATACCTTTCCCTGAGTTTTCTGCTCTTCCATCCGCTTCAGTTTCTCCTCCTCTTCCTTTTCAGAGTCATCTTCCTCTTCTGAGCCGTCATCATCTTCTTCACCACCCTCCTCCTCTTCCTCTTCTTCCTCCTCCTCCTCTGTGAAAGGCAAGGAAGCAGTGTTACCACTGAAGGCAGATTCTGTGGGAAGTATATGAATTTACTTCGGGGTGGGCAAAATGTGGCCCGTGGGCCAGATGCAGCACACCAGGCAATTCTATCCAGCCCAAAGGCCCCTAAAAAAATTGGAAAATAAATATTTATCTGCCCCTGGCTGCCTGTCATGTGGCCCTCAATGACTTGCCAAAACTCAGTAAGCGACTCTCCGCTCAAAATAATTGCCCACCCCTGATCTACACATGCTGCTGTTACAAGGTAACATAGTACAAGTTGGCTAAGACCCCCCCCCCCCCCAGCACTCAGAGGTGACCCAAGATGGGGATACGAGTGGTAGTACATGAATTAACTCAGCATGGATGGCAGAGGTTGCAAGAGGTGGGAAAGCTGGTTAGATGGACTCTGGACAGATTCTGGGGCATGGGTCCTGCCATTACCTGGATTCTCTCCCCTCTGCAAGGCCAGAAGCTTCAGCTTCTCTGGTGGGATATAGTCCCCATCCTTCTCTGTGACAAAGGGGGAGAGGTGTGGGGGCAATAGTACACCAGGAAAGTAGTCAGCCACTGGGAGGCACATCTTAGCATTGACTGAATCGAACACCCACTGTGGCTGGAGATAATACCTACAGAGAGAATAGAGAGCATTGTCAAAGAGATGGCCAAGCCACTAGGAGTTCGATGGGGGATGGAAAACAGCTGCATTTCCTGTATTTGGCATCTGCAGGATATGGAGCAGAGTGAGCAACTGATGTTCCAAGAGAAGGGGATAGGGATACATGCCTTCACTTGGGGCCCAATCCAAAGTGCACTGAAGGGAGTGGAACATCAAGGCACAACTTCTCAGAGCACTAGGGTGGAGCTGGATGGGATCTTCACCAGCTTCCAAGTGGAAACAGTCAATGGAACCTCCTGATCATTCATGCAGAAGATACTACCACATCCAGGCCAGTAAGTTGACAAAAGTGCTCACCTGCTAATGACCTGCTTCTCTAGGTTGGGCCGGTCAACTATCTGGTGGGTGATGGTTGGGTCTGTCACATCATAGGTGGCTCCAATGCATACGGACTTGTCCCAAGACACTTCACCCCCAAAACACCTGCCAACAAGGAACACCTCCTGAAAAATTCATCTGGTGAGCTGTAATCAGAACCAGTCTTGGGACAAGGGACAGAATGCAGCATGGGACAGACAAGGGCCTGGCATTTGTTGTACATCATGGTCACTGAGGGTTGTAATAGTCCCGAAGGCTAAAGACAAGTGAACCTTAACATCCCAGAGAAGCAAGAACACAAACAATGTCCTGCTGCCTTGTGACCAAGGCCAAAGAGGAATACAAAAGCCCTGGTCAGCTGGGCCCAAAGTACTTTTTCCTCCAATTTCATATCCATACCTGAGCTTCAAGGCTGTTCCTAGGAATCCCAGTCACCATAGTCTTAGGAGGACTGCTTCATACATGCGCTAGACCAGATGTGGACAAAATATGGCCCATGGACTGGATTCAGCCTGGCCAACTAATTGTACCTGGCCTGCAGGATGGCGGACACAAAGTCACAGGATCTGGCCTGTGGGGAGCCAGTGGCTCTGGCTGCTGCATCAAGCCGGACAGGCAGGCATGTCTTGGCCCCAAATGCAATTTACACCAGCTCTCAACCCATGTGTCAGAAGCAGTGCCAGATGCAAGCCAGGATCAGCTGTGGACACTACTTGCAGGTTCTTGCTGGGGACTGGGGCAACTGCTTGGGACTGCAGCTGGCATGAGGCAGATGTCCCGATCCCGAGCAGGAACCTACAGGCAGCGTCCACAGCTGATGCCAGTGCCTGCCTAGCACTGCTTCTAGCATGTTGGCTGGGAGCTGATGTAAGCTGAGGGGATGTGCTGTAGGTGTGGGACATTTTGGGAGGGGGAGACAGAGGTGGTTCTGCCCACCATAAGCTGCTACAGGGTGGCCTGGAAGTGACGCAGGGTGGTGGTGGTGGAAGGGAGGAGCCACAAGACAGCCCCAGTGTAGGCTCTGGGCAGCTGCAGTCAGGAGGGACCCAGCAGTGGCAAGCATGCCTGCTACTGGGTCCTGCTTTTGCCTAGCACCAGCTGCCACCACTCATTGTGGGCAGGGCAGCTTCTCTCAGTCTTCCCCTCCCTAAACCATCCCGTACCTACAGCACATCCCCACACCTTATGGGAGCTCCCTGCATGCCAGAAGCAGGGCAGGTGCCGGTATCAGCTGAGGATACAGCCAACAGGTTACTGCTGGGGATCAGGGCATATGCCTGAGCCCCTCCTTGGGGTGGAAGGGCAGGCCAGAAGCTGAACCTGCTGCCCACATCCATGCCAGCTCCTGCTCCTGTCCACAGCCCTCTCTCACATAGGAAGGTCTGATGAGCTGTTGGGGAAGGGGGGGAAGGAGGAAGGGAGAAAGAGGAGAGGGCAGGGTGCTGGCCTGGCTTGCAACAGCTCCCTAAAGTTGCCCATGTGGCCCACAGGCCCAAATAATTGCCTACCCCTGCACTGTACAAAATAATTCTCTTTTTATGGTTAAATGGCTCCTCTAAGGACTTCTCATTGCTCAGGCTCAGTGACTTCCCCCATCATTAATACTGTTCCCCCTTGACAGCTAATTCTGGAGTCGCCAACTCCACAAACCACTGCACCTCCTGCACATACCAGCAAGCAGGAGCAGACAGTGCCCAATTTATACATACCGGATGATGAAGGCCAGGGGCTCCCGAGGCACCTCCCTGTTTAGGAAGAACCGCAGCCCCTCAAACAACTTCTTTTGCTTCTCCAAGGACTCCTGTTCTTTTCTCCTTGCCTCCTCATGCTCTGCACTCTCCTGTTCAAAGCAACGTGCCATTAGGGTTGCTTCTGCTGTCACATTTCCCTCTCCTTGCAAGAACTCCCCGTTGCCTCCACTTTCCCCAGAAACTGAGAAAGGAGCCAGTGGAGCAAGTGCCCTCCCGCTGTTAATCTCGGTCTTCAGCCTGGGTAGCAGGTGCATCATCCTGTATACTCATAGTGAGCAGTGTCTGGTACGCTTCTTACCTCCCTCGGCTGCATCCTGCCAGTCCTCAAGGACTGCAGGAAACTACTGCAAATGAAATAATGCAGTCCCCACAACATGTTCCACATGTCTGAGTTGACACCAGCTCTTACCCCATCCACAGGGAATTCATCTATTTCCACTTCATCCTCTAGGTTTGGGGCAACCACCCGGGCCAGGCTGGCGCTCAGAGCAGAGAGTTTCTGCAGGAAGGGAGAAGAGAAATTAATCTTTTGCACAGGTGCTTTGGTGTGTGGGTGTGTGTATGTATGGAGGAAGAAACAGAGGAAGTGCATGCAACGGTAGTGGTGGGGGAACAGGACTGTCTTTCTGAGAAAGGAATAAGGCAGCTCTCAGAGGAAGGGTTAAGATCCTAGAAATGGAAAGGTACTCCTGTACTGGCTGCCACCGGAGGTCCTGCTTTACAAAATGCTTTGAAACCCCACCCCCAAATATACAATGTACTTACAATCAGGTGTGCAGCACTGGGAGTGGAGGGGCTTCTTTCTAAATTATTATTTCCTTGCCCAGGATGAACTAAATTACCCCAGAATGCATCAGGGAACAGAGCTCAGAAGCCTACCTCAGCCTATCCAGAGGGACTGGAGCAGCCAGCAGTATGAGCAGCACCTGCAAGTCACCCCTGGGAGTACCCAATTAAGGAAATGGAACAAGAGACAGTGCAGCACACAAGCAGTGCTGGAAGCACTAGGGAAGGACCTGTGTTCTGGATGCTAGGGTGGCTGCTTTCAGTTCCAGGGGGCCAGCAGATTCCAAACATAGCTCTCAAAAGTAGGGGTCTTCAGAACTCAAGGAGGCAGCTGGGCAGTCTTTTTGTAGGATGAGCAAGGCAACCTCCCTCATGGCTCTAATTGACCAAGGGGCCCTGGCAGTCACACCCCTCCCTGCAGATTGGCAGAGAGCTTGAAACCACAGCTTAATTATCCTGATTAAGCTAGGGGAAGCCATTAATCCATGTGTTATTAATGGCTTCCCTGGGCTTAATCAAGGTAATTAACCATCCCCAAGCAGGGAGGCAGCAAGCAGCTGCACTGGGGCCTAGGCCAGCCGTGGCAGGCAGATGGGAGGCTGCAAGTGGCTGCACCAGGTCTACAGAGACCTGGCCTAGCTTGTTGACAGCAGCAGGTGCAGTGCAGCTCCAGCCCCTTGCCTGCCATCTGCCTGGAGGTGTACATGCACCTGCTGCCAGCAATGAGGCAGGCCAGGGCTCCCTGTACCCCAGTGCTGCTGTTTGCAGCCTCCCCACCACAGCCAGCCCAGGCTCCATGGGTGGTGGCAGGGGCCAGGCCACAGCCCAAGCCAGCTGAGGCAGGATGAACTCCAGTGCAGCTGCTTACATGGAGCCCCAAGCTTGTTAGGCATGCACACCTGCCACTGGTAATGACCCAGCTCAGGGCTCCATGGACCCCAGGGTGGGTGTTTGCAGCAGTTCCCCCACCCCTCATGCTCAAAGACTGCAGGGCTTCTCACCCCTTCCTTTGCTTGCCAGTAAGTTTTTTATTTTATTAAATTTTAAATTGAACCTGCCAGACTCATGGAGCCTGCCATTTTTTGCGTTTTCCACAAAAAATGTGAAATCATGATTTTGGTAGGTCCCTACTCATAGGATTGCAGGGCGCCTCACCTCCATGTAGCTCTCAGAGTTCAGGGCATAGGCCTCCCCTTCTTTGGGCTTCAGCTCCACCTCAGCCTGGCCTTCAATCTAAAAAGAGGGAACAGTGAAGATGGACACAGAGCCCCCTCCTTTTCCAAAATCTAGCAACAGTTCCTGAACCCATTCTGGCTCTTCCCTTCCCCAGCCAGAAAGGGCCACCCACTGGGTGAAATACAAGCAAGGGCAGGCTGCTTCCTCAATGCTACAAAGCCAAGGAGGAGGAAAGAGACCAAGATCAGGAGCAAGCGCAGGTCATCCCTTGCAGAACAGAATGACCAGGCCAGAAGTGAGGACAAGCTTTCCCCTGGCTCCAGGGAGACAGCCTGGCAAGCCCCTCAAGAGCCTTGCCTACCTCACCTTTGGGGGGTAGTGTAGGTTGAGAGACTGGTAGAGGCGAAAATTGACAAAGCCCAGCAAGGTGGTGTAGAACTCCGTGAAGGTTGCCATGACCCTGTAGTCCACATCTGTTGGGTGCTAGGGGAGACGCAAGAAATCAGTTTGGACATAGAGAGCAGGAATAACCAGCCCACAGCCCACCTGTTACTCCCCAGGGTTCAGGAGCCCAGGCACCTTTCTATACCACCAGTTGGCCTGGGGGAAAAAGAGGTCAGGTCTCTAGCAGGAAGGCAACCTGGCCTAGTGGGGAGGCCACAGGACACTTGGGACTCTACAGCTGTCAGTAACTTGCTGCTTGACCTGGGGTTGGAATCTGTGTGCAGATGAGGAAACTGAGGTACAATGAAAATAACAACAGTCCCTGCTCCAATAAAACCTCTTCCTGGCACATGCCTAGCGCTACTTCTGAAAGCAGGAGGAGAAGTCAGGCCATATCCCTCTACCCAGGCAGCAGGCCAGTTCCAGCCTTCTCTGTGGTGAAAGCAGCCCCCAGCACATTTAACCAAGAAAGCTCAGTTTCCAGGCAACGGCAGGAAACTCCAGGTTAAGTGCACCCTTTGCCTCCATCCATCCTGCAGGCCTGTCTCGCACAATTACCCACTCAATGTTTACACGAGCTGCCTCTGTGCTCAAGACCTGCAATTTCTCACCTACTTATTAAAAGGTGCAAATAGATCAGAGCATGAACCATGGAGAGGTCATTACCTTGGGAGGAGATGCCCAGGGGCTGACAGGAAGTGAGCCTGCAGCCCTGCCTACCCAATTCCCTAGTAGGGAAGAGGGAGGCACAGTGGGTTACAGCAAGGTGTCCCCAAAGAGCACTGCCTATCCCTCACATGTTGCCCTGGGAGGCACATGGAGCAGCCCAGGAACAAGGGCTGGAACTTTCTGATATCCACAAAAGATGGTTCAATGCATGCAGGAAGAAGATTTTCTAGAACATCCTAGCCCTAGTTCAAACATGTTCTGAAAGATGGGACTAACAGGCAAGACTACCCAGTTCTACTCAGTGAAGGACAGGGCGCACACACGTGAACAACAATACCATTTAGAAGTTAGAGGGAGGGAGGAGGGCAATGGGGAGAAGAGGATCTAGCACAAGTCAGTTAAATCTCCTGTCTGCTCCTCTCCTGCAGTAAGTGGGTATTAAAGCAGGGTGGGCTGACCTCCGAATGAGCTGTTACAATTTATCTTCACTTACTGTAGGGTAGAGGTGGACACACAAAAAGAGGTCAGCTGATGTGTGCTCAAAAACTAAGTACCCTGGCCTTAAAACAGTGTAACTGTTCATCTGTCCATATGATCAATTTATCAACACCTGCACTGGAATGTGTTACAGACACCTGTAAGGGGGAAGCAGTGGACCAAGAGAAACTGCTTTGGTCAAAGCCCTTAGGTAGGGATAGAGAGAGCTGGACAGGTACCCCAGTGGCTGTTTGCTTTTCAGTTTCCAGGGCTCTTGGAAGACTCAGGAGGGAGTGTCAGGGGCCCACACAATGGTCAGAAATTTCCAATTAGTTGGAAGGACAGAAAACAGGTTGTCAGGGCCCAGCAGCTCTGTCGGTAAATAACTTAGCAAGAGGGACAGCCACAGGCAGAGAGAGACTTCCCCATGAAGAGGAGCCACCCAGACCTCCAAGAGATATCGTGAAGGAACAAAAGCAATTTCTTCCAAGAAATGCTCTAGCTCAGTCAAAAATTATAATCCTGATTAAAAGGAACAAGGGTGAAGTTCCCTTGCCCGTATTAGGTAAGAGAGCAAACAAGGGAGGAATTAACAGTTCCTTTGGCTTTGATAACATTGAGCCAATAAGTTGAACAAATTGGTAGCTGAAGAAGGGGGCTATGGTAAAGAATGCAGAGCAGGCCAAGAACAGAAGGGCCATGCAACCTTTTGCATTTGCATCTCAGAGACTAGTGACACAACTACAGTTATTTACTGAAGGATCCCTGCCACATTTACTAGAGTCCACTACCCCATGTGGTACCCACTAGCTGCAGGATCTGGATTACAGAGAGCATCTGATGTTCCAAAAGAGGGGGATCGGGGCAGATGTCTTGACTTGGAGCCCAATCTGAAGCACACTGAAGGTAGTAGGAACATCTTGGCACAACTGATGCAGGAGGGAAAAGGGGCCCTACAGACTGCCCAGAAAGCATCATGTGACATTTTTCAAAGGACATAAGAGTTTGTAGAGTACTCCCTCTTGAAGTCCAGAGAACAGGTGCCCTGCAACAGCGTTTCTCAACTTATGGGTTGCAGCTCAAAAGTGGGTCACACGAATATATGAATGGGTCACAAACAAACTTTAAAAGTAGATCATATTTTGCGTACTTTTTAAAAAAAAAATAGATGTTGCTTGTGCTTTATCATGTTAATGCTGTGTATACTGACAAACAGGGATCCAGGTTTGTTAGTGGATTTTCTCCTTTAAAGAGCTGCGGTAGAGCTGTGGCAGAGCTCCGGGTCTGGCGCAGGAGTGGCTAGTGGAAGGAGGTGGTAAGGGCAGCACAGCCTGTCCCCAGCCCCCCCATGCAGGAGCGGCCGGTGGGAAGGCAGGACAGTGGGGAGTGGAAGTGAGCAGGCATGTGGGACCCACACTGGTGCCCCAGGCCTAGCACTGGTGGGGCCCAGAGTGGGGCAGCAAGAGCACAGGCTGATAGGGGTCAATGGAGCTGGGCTGGGCTGCGCCAGCAGGGACAGGGGAGCTGACCTGGCTCTAGAGCCCCTGCCAGCTGGGACCTCGTGCTCCTGCCACCCTGCTCTTGGCCCCACTGGTGCTGGCCCTGGGATACCAGCGCGGACCCCACGCTCCCAACTGGCTGTTACTGTGCTCCTGTGTGCTCACTCACTCCCAGTCCTCTCTGCCTCAGCCCTGCAGTACAGGTGGGGACAGTGCATACAGCTGTGATTCTGTGCTCACCTGTCTGGGCTGAGCAGTGACAGCATGGGACAAACTGCTGCCTGTCATATTGAATGTAATAGTTTGAATGTTTGTTCATTCAATAGTTGCCCATTAGCCAGTTTAGGAAGAAGACAAGATTTATCTTCTTATCTAGGCCATTGTTTTGGTCTACTTGCGGAAGGTCCTGACTTTGCTCAAAGTCTTAACTCTTGAATTTTATCTTTAGAGACCTTTAATAAAGTTAACCTAAAAATGATCCTTAAGCAAACATCCAACATTCCGAGAAATCAAAACCCTAGGAGACTTTTAAAAGACTGGAAAGAAAGGAAGTTCCCCAAAGTAATTAAAATGGTCAAGAAAAGAAACTAATTACCAAGCAAAATAATCTGTTAAGTAAGATCTGAGCCCAAATTTGGGAGTAGTGACAGGTTTGGGTAGGAGGGGCCCAAGACAGCAACTCACTCAATAAAAACTGTAACCTACTGTCCCAATTTGGAGGTAACCTCACTTGCAGAACAACGAAGGAAGAATCGCAAGTATAGGCCGGATCAGACTGATCACATGAACCACCCTCTCCGTGAACACGAATCTCTTAGTTCACACTGAAGCTGCGGAGCACCCGAAAGGGACTGAAGGAAGGGGACTTAGTCCCATCAGTATTGAGGCCAGTCCATTGAACCATATTGCCGAGGCCAGCCCATTGAACCATACTACTGGAGGCCAACCCATTAAATTGTACTACTGAGGAATGAAAGCATATCTAGATGTTTGGCTTCTCGGAATTCTAGGATTGTAAGTATATTATGAAAATAATAGTATTGACTCAAATTTAACTTTGAGTTGTAATTGTAATTGTTTTAAGGAAGTACATTTGGAGCATTGTTTCTGATATATGTAGTTATTGTGTTCTTAATGTCTGTGGTATTTCTTAAAGCTAAGCAGTGTTATATGTGTAGCAAAGAATTTTAAAATAAAATTGTGTTGTATGAATTAAGAGTGTAATCATTGTGAAATCGTGCAATCAACTAACTACTCCCCCAGCCAGTGCATCAAACGAATCAGTAAGTTGTGTGGGATTTTCTCTATTCCATAACTCACTAGAGACACTGCTCAGCATGGGGGGGGGAAAAGCAGCCCCTCCCCCTCCTGGAACTTCCTGGTGCAGCCACTCTCCACTTCCTGCTCTCTGCTGAGTCACCCCTGCTTCTGGGCTGCCCCATGGGGCAGTGGTGGCAGTGCAAAGCAGACACAGGGCAACCTCACGTGGGCTCTGAGCAGCTGCACCAGGAAGTGCTGGCAGCAGGAGAAAGAAGCCACTTTCCCCCCCATGCTGAGTAAAAGTTTTTCTCCTGCACTGCTGCTGCTGAGTCTGGGCCCCAGCACCAGTCCAGGTTTGCCCATTCAGGCTGAGCAGCAGCAGGGCAGAAACTGAGGCTTGGCTGGGGGGAGGGGGGGGGGGCAGCCGTGGGGAGAAGAGGGAAGGTGAAGTGGCTCCTCCCCCTCAGTGGCTTGCCAAAACTGTGTAAGTGGCCTTCCGCCGAAAATAATTGCCTGCCCCTGCTCTAAAACAACCTCCCACAGGAGCATAATACCTACCAAGATTTAAGACAAAACTTGGTATGTTTATAACAGGGATTAGTCTCAGGCAGCCAGGCTGTACAGTAAGAATTAGACTCTATGACCCAGGAGGTCCCATCCAGCCCTCTCCCACTTATACCTCAGCAAGTTTACTATCACACAGCACTCCCAGAGCTGGCACAAGCTTTCCTAGCATAGCCCTACTAACAGATCTCAGCTCTAGAGGGCCGTGCAGTCTTCCATGACCTTCTGTGCTGAGGCTGCCTATACCATCTCACAGGGACACATACTGCTAGGAAGTGAACGGAGACCCTGAGATGAGAACACTCCCAGATCCCTTTGACCTGAGCTGGCAAAGGCTGTACATTCTCCTGTCAACTTGCTCACAACCACCCACCCCTTTGCTCAGGTTAATCTTTAATTACTTCTTGGAACTTGGTAAGATTCATTATTCACAACTCATGAGGATGAGCTGGGGATACTGGCACAGCCAGGCACCAGGAGCCACCAGCCAGCACAGGACACAGGATGTGACAGAGGCAGGGCGATGGCCACTTTCAGATGACTGTTTATCTTCAGGCTGTATAGCCCGAGTTTCCAGTGCCCTGACACTGCTGAGTACACAGTGGCCCACATGGAACAGCTTAACTATGATAAGCTCCAGAACAATTTGCCCCCTTCCCCGTACCTCCCCCTACAAAATACCAGCAGAACTGAAGGATTGGGATGCTGCCTCACTCGTTTACAGGCATTGTAAGAAGTGTGGACAGAGATAGGAGACTTGAGCAGAGCTGACTCACATCATGGGCAAAGGCATATGGGGTGATCCACGTGATGAGCTGCCCCATCACCTCTGCTTGGTAATAGATCCCTTTGATGGAGAGGAACACCTGGCAGGAGACCAAACAGAGAGAGGTCAGAGAAAGGGCAGTACAGGCACTCATAAAAGTGGCAACTTGTCAGGTAGCTGGAATAGACTGCAGCTGGGTCTGACAGCAATGCATTTCCCATGTAACAACCAATCCAGCTGCAGACCCTTCAAACCCAGTGCAATCATGCACTCAGTGCCCATCAAATCTGTAAATGGCATGAGCCTGATACAGATTAACTGCTAGCTACCTGAAGTGCCCATTTCCAAAGCATAAGAATGAGCTGCAGTTTTCTCCCTGCTACACAAGATGTCTTGCACACCACCCTGCCCCCTGTATGTACTGTGCTACTTATAGCGAATCACAAGAGCTGCCCCTGGCCACAAGTTACTCATCTCCAATCTATATAACTTTGGAGCAGCTGCACAACCGGGACAGGTAGTGGAGAGACAAATTCCTAAAATGGCTTCTCTTCAAGAAGAAGAATAAATTCCCACTGTGCTTGGCTCCAACAAGGGATGAAACAACAGACCTCTCAAAATGCAAAAGCATTCTGTGATACTCATGCTATAAAATGTGGCATGAAACAGCCACAGCAAAAGCTGTGGTGCCAATCCCAGGGCAACTCCCTCCTGAGCTCCTTACCCACTTCTCCACCTCACAACCAACAGGAACAGCTCCCCTCCCATATAATGCCAAGTTGGCTACTTTCCCTGCTAGCCACTGCTGCTCAGATGTACCCCAGCAGCATGTACCTGAGGTACCCTTCTCATCTCGCATGTATACACATGGTGTCCCCATCCTGTATCTCTGCCTCCTGCTCCCAGCTGCCAGGGCACTCCAGAGTGGGAAGACAGCTAGCCCAGGTCACCAGGAGTCACTGAGAAGCAGCCATAACCAGAATTGGGCCACTATCCCTAGACCTAGCATGACCTCTGTCCCCTGACCTGGGCAAGCACCAGAACCTCCACCTCCAGCTCTCAGGGTTCTCTGGAATAGGATGGCAGAGGGAGGCCCTGAGTACTTGGCCTTGTCTGACCTGTACTGAAAACCAATCAAAATTGAGTTCACAACTGTAACAGTGGGTGCATCTACAAGAGCTGCTTTATTGTGCATTAGACTAATCTAATCTAAACACTAGCCTACATGTGTTCATCAATTACTTTGCAGTAGATTAGTCTAATGTGCCGTTTTCTAGTACCTGCACTGTACTTTACAGGTACTAGAAATCAGTGAAACGTGCATATGTAGACACTGATCGGGAGCAGATTGCTCCTGGCCATCCTAGGCAGCAGGGGGCACAAGAGGTGGGGAGAGCTGTTCCAGCTCAACAGGACACTGCCTGCCAGCCACATGGAGATCTAGGCCTGTCCCGATCTCCACAAGGTCAGGAGAGCTGTCCCAGCTGCCTCCCAGCCACGTGGAGATTGGAACCTGTCCCAATCTCCACATCACTAGGAGGCAGCTACCCGGCAGCCAGGACTCTCCCCTCATGCTGCAGAGATTGGGACCAGCCCCCATACTCCTTGCCAATGTGAGGTTGGTACACAGGAGACCCTAGAGCTCCCCCTGGTTGCTGCAGGATGCACAGTAGGGCAGGAGCAGCCCTAGGCTGACCAGCTGCTGTTGGGAGCAAATGTGCTTCTAAAGGGCACACATTCAGATGTGTGCGGGGGCGCAGTTAAATGCACTTGAATTTTCTGCACAGAAAATTCAGGTGCATTAACTGCAAGTGTAGACACACCCAGTGAGCAGTAATTTCATTGCATCATTCCACCCCAACTGTGAGCAGTTGAGACAGGAGACAGGGTTCAAAAACTGCAAGACTGCCAGCAGTGGCCGAGTGGATTCTGAGCACACTACAGGGCAGGGAAGGTTAGTGGAGATGACTGGCAGGTTGGGAAGCCAGGGCAGCCTGAAGCTGCAAGTGTAATTGTGACCTTAGTGCAAACATTGCTCAGGAAGCAAATACTCCCCACTTTTCCCCTAATTGCATACTTATCCACGCAAGAGAGCCTCCAGCAGACAGGTGAGGTCAGAGAGCTATGGGGAGATCCCTGCATCGCATCCTGGACACTCCCCCCCCCGATGGAAGAGGGCCCTGTGATGGATGGACAGGCTCTTACCTTACGCAGGCAGCGGGAGGCAATGACATAGTTGAGGAACTCCACAGTGAGGCGGCGACACAGCTGAATTGTCTGCACGTGGCATTTGCCTGTCCGTGGAAAGGTGGCAAAGAGGAAACACATGGAAAGTACATCATCCAGATCCCGCAGGGCATCAATGAATGTTGGGTACCTGCAGCCACCATGGAAGACCCCAGTGAGAACAGGAAGGAGCACCAAATAGCAACACCCATTAACCTGCCAAGAGTGGCATCACTCAAAACCCAGACTGCACTGGAACTACAAAACCAGTGCCACCTTATGGCCACTGAGTGGCCAACATGAACCAGCACTGGGACAGGATCTGGCATCTTGGAACCACTGTAGTGAGTAGCCAACCCCAAACCAGATTTCATCATTGTCAAAAGTAGCACCTAATGCCAACAATGCCACTTAGGACCTGCAGGGAAACAGCACCCTCCAGTGAGGATTGGAGAGGTTGACATCCACCCTGGGGAAGTTCAGGTAGGTTCAGTGACCAGGTACAGCTGTTCACAATACCAAACTTGTGGCAAAAATGAAAAAACAAAAACAAAGCAGGGAATGAGACCAAGGCATTTAACAGGTTTGTTAGCATGAGACTAATGCATGACCCTTTAAATTGCTCAGTCACCCGATTTTTGCTAACATGCTAGCAATGCCCTGGCTTCATGCCCTGCTTGCAACATATTTTATACCTACGCACCCAACTAGGACTGGCTGGGAACACTTCCACCCCCCGCATCTATACTTTAGCATTATTAAAGGTAATGCTACACTTGCTATAAGCTATGCAATGAACAACTGGTCTCCAAAGGTGCAGGCATTACTGCCAGTTCAGCACAGATATGAGGGTATTGGGTTAGAATAGCACTGGAATGCAGAGCCGAGAGAGAGAGACTGAAAGATGGGATTTATAGAAACAGACACTTAACTGCATCTATCAGTGCCCAACTATCTTTTCAGAAACATGGTCTACAGCACTGGGATGTTTGTCTCTGCTTAAGGCACTCTGCCAAACCCTGCAACAAAGCTTCTACAGTTTAAAAGCCAAGATAAATGGGAGGCAGCATGGACTTGGTCCCCAATACGAGTGAGGAGATCTAGGTCCTAGTTTGGTTCTGCTTCCTCCCCTCCATCCACCGGGTGTTTGTTTGTTTTTTTTAAGTGTAAGATCTTCATGGCAGGGACTATAGGCCCTGTGGGGATGATGGTACAACAGTGAACACATCCTTTGGATTCATTACTGTCAACATGGGAATGGGGTACATCAGATACATCTTCAAGATCAACACCCCTCCAAACCTGGCTCTGGGCAGGATCCCTGACATGGGCCCTTGGCCCATGTTCACTTAATAGTGTGATGGGATCTGTTCCCCAATCCTAACAATCATACCTTCTGACATGTCACACATGCATAGCAGTAAATGCAATGTTTACTACCCAATTGCACCATTACCATTTGCCAGTGCAGGGGGAGCCCAGGATCATGACCCTGTACCAGAAAATTGATTCCCCAGCATCCAGCTTTCTGTGTAGTCCCAGGGCTGTTCCAGCTCCAGGACCTCACCAGAGATGGTACAAGGCTCCAGCGCGGTCCCAGGGATGAGACTGAATCAGCTGATTGCGCATTCCAGTATCAGGACAGCACTGGGGCCAGTTCAAGAGCCCTGCCAGACAGCTGGCATCAGACTACATTTGGGGAAGGGAGGCACAGGGAGGAACAGACACTGCCACATGTTCAATTTAAGGGACAATGGGCATACATTTTGTTGAATAAATTGTGGCTTATGCCCCATTTTATTACACAACTGATTGCAAGAACATGTGGCCGGTTACTATTTAAGACACAATTATTATGCCTTATGTCAAATGTCTGCCAAGGGCTATAAGGAAAGCAGGTGAGCTGTTATATCTCACTACATAGCATACAACCACTTGGAGGGCTAGGAATGCTTCCTGAGTCCAGTGACTACTCCCCACTGTTTTGCTGCAACAAATAACTGTCTCCGAGTTCAGCTCATAGGCAACTATTTCTAAACATTTGTAAGTCAGTGACATAACTTATTGGAAACTCTGAATGTGTTGGTTATAGGAGGTACAATTGCAAGTCTGGAAGCTTGCAAGAGGCTGTCTGGCATGCCTCGGGCACTGAAGGCTTCAACAGACCCTACAACAGCAGGGTGTAAAGATGTCCAGTTCAGCCAAATGCTGTGATGTGTTCTTACAAATGAGAACAACTCTTCCATGTTTGTAACCATACAGTTTGGTTGCTTTGTTTGCCATGCAGCACTGGTCAGGATGTGATCAGTGCCCCAGCCCCCTCCTCACCTCTCCTTAACAATGTGGTCAAGTTTGTAGCTGGGCTTGTTATCCTTCAGCCGCTCCACTGTGTTCCATTCACTTTTCCCATATGCCTTCCGAAGCTTCCGGACAAACACCTGAGAGAGACAGAGATCTGGTCAGCTCCAGGGAGGGAAACCCATCCCATGAGGACAAATATTAGGAACTGGGACCATGTAACTGCTTCCTGCACCAAACACGTTTCTGGTTACTGGGGCGAGGAAGGGGTTCAAAAGAGAGTGGCATTAGTGAGATGATGTGCCCAGATCCAATATACTTCCAGCAACATCATGGGGTGGGCCAATGGTCCCCTCTCAAAGGTCATGTACGGGTTAAGATATCCCTGCAAAAAACAGGTCCCACTACTGGTTCCACTCAGACCATCCCAGTAATCTACACAGATAAGGCAGAAAGTTTGAGGAGTACTTGCTTAAGATAACACAAGAGTTGGTAGGAGAGCTGGGAAGAGAATTCAGGAGTCCTGGATCTCATTTGAATACCGTGGTCGCTGGACAATACTAACCTGTTCAACTCTCCATAGCAAGTGAGCCAAAAGCCCCAAATGAACCCTGCTAATATTTCATTATCTATAAAAGCCTACTTGGTTTTTTTACTTTTGGATTTCTTCCTGCTCATGATTTTGTAAAACAAAGTGATATGGCACATTACCAAGCACAAAGATTCAGAGCAATACACCTTCTGCACCAGGAATGCCTGATGCCCAGAGTTTTTACATCAACCACCCTCTTTATGAGGTCAAACTAAGCACCCTGCTAGAGCAGCTAGTGTCTGGCAGCTCCTATTCAATATCTAAACCACAGTCTCCCCATCACGGAAGCAGCCTCAAGATCCAGTGGGTCAGGAATATGCACAACGGAGAGAAGTGGGGGCAGCAGCTATACCCTGCTGTTAAGACAGGCAAGGTAAACCAATAATCTGCAGGGTGCAGATGCTGCAGGGTGACAGGAAAGCTGTTTCTTAGAGTGAACACAGCTTTGAAATAACAGATACATGACTCTATGCAAGATGAACATAAGCTACAGTGTCTAACTGCTCCTTGCTGCATAGAGTACCTTATAGTCCCGGAACTTGTTAATGATGGGCTCATGGAGAAGAAATTTGATGTCTTTGAGGAGGTAGAAAGTCCGTGCTGCTGTGGACCCTTTGTTTACTTTCTTCTTATGCTTTGGCTCATGAGGGTAAACCCCCTTCAGGATACACAGCCGCCTGTAACAAACAAACAGATGAGATGCAAAATACCTCAAATCCAGAGGTACTGGATGGCTCACACGCTTACTAACAGGATACAAAGCTTTCCCCCTTTAAGCTGTTGCAGGCCAGTAGCTGCCAGAGTTTACTATGCCAATTGAGCAAACAACTGTTGCAAGTTATCTAGATGCCCTAAAACTTGAACACAGAGTTAAGGTTGCATAGGGCTGCCAAAATGGAGAAGCAGCTAAACTTAGATTTGTGTGTACCTTTTCTAACTTTGAGGTAAAGTCACACATACTCCACTTTGCAACCTCAGCATGTGTGTGGGCCACAGTGTGGACAAATCAACAATTAAAAAAAATCAGATTTTTTTTTATTTAAAATCAGATTTTTTGCATTTAATAGTCTTTTATTGTTTTTGTTAAGATGTTTTTAGAAAAAAAATAAACCTACATAAAGATAACTTTAATATAAACACACGCTAAAGTACAAAGATATCATCATAGAACAGGGATTATAACTTCTAATTATATACTATTTGAAACAATATATTCATGTAACCTTTTTAGAAAAGTTTTATAAATAGGCCACACAGGCCATGGACTATATTAGGGGTCCCCAGAGGTTACTTTATAGATTAGTAAAGATTAAAGAAAACCACTCTGCTCAATGGGACTCAGTGCTCAGCCTAGAAGATCTCATTAAGCATCTCTGTGAGAACTGAAACCAAGCAAACTGTGGATTTGTGTCTTCAGAGGTAACATCCTTGTTAACAGCAGTATAGGGAGATGAGAGATAACAGCCCTGATTACCTACCCATCAGCCCAACTGCCTCTGCAAGTTTGTGTACACACAGTCAAGCCCTTACCTTTCTCTAAAAGTGTAAAGTTTCAAGAAGTAAATAAAGGATAACACAACAAGAATGCACTTTTTGTAGAAAACAATGATTAAACCAAGGCTTCCTGACTAGCAATTTAAATTGTGATTTGTTTTAAATCAAATCCACCCTGGCCACAGTTGATTTGAAAGCACTGGCTTGGGAAATTCCCTCAAGCAGGCCTAAGATGATCCACACAAAAGCCCCACACAGAGCAGCAGAATGGTTCAGAGAAACATGGGACCTGAAGGGGCACCCCAAGCCCTCAAGTCCAGTGTACAGTATGAAACGTGCATTCTAAATTAGCTGTTTTATTCCTGTTACTTTTTGAACAGTGAAAAGCCCCTATAACAAGCGGAACTGACATAGGAGCGATTTCTGGGCCTGATGTGATCTGCCTATAGCAGGATTTATAACAATAAACTGCTAATTCATACCTCTAACTTCTCAAAAATAGTCCCCGCCCCTTTCAGAATAGATGCATCGCTCATTGCTCAGAAGTAAAAACATTCTTGTCACAGGCAGAGGGTAGTTGTATAACCAGGCATCATTTTTAAAATGCTGTTAAAATCTAGTGTCTACAGCACACTGCCCTATGCTACACTGTGACTGACATCAGGCATGCTTCCAGACTCTATAGCAGGGATGGGCAAAACATGGCTGCAGGCCGGATCCAGCATGCCAGCCCATTCTATCTGGCCCGTGGAGCCCCTAAAAAGTTTAGAAAATTACTATCTATCTGCTCCTGGCTGCCTGTCAAAGAGGATAGAACATGGGGCAGTAGGACCCAGAGGGGAGGGGCGCGCCAGGCAGGACTTGGCAGCCCAAAAGCAAGGCCCACACAATACGCCCAGCCCGCACCTAGCCAGAAGCCTTGTGCTTAGCAGAGCCTTCTGGTCTGGGTCCCTGAGGCTGTTGCTGCCTCCCTGTGCCAGAGGGAAATTGCGATAAGGGGAAGAAGGGGGAGGCAGGGGAGGACCACGGGCAATCGCCTCAGTCCTTGGGGCCAGGCAGCTCCTGCCGAGTCCCGTAGTCCAGCCATGAAGCTGGGAGTCACAGGGTGCTGGAGCAGCCGGCAGCCAGCAAAAAAGCAGGGAAATGGCAGCAAGTGGAAGCTCAGTGACAGCTGGGTGGGAGGGAGGGCCTGCACTGGTGCCCCAGGGCCAGCAGGGTCCAGAGGGAGGTGGCAGGTGTGCAGGGTCCGGCACCAGCTCTGCTAGAGGAGGGGCCAGGGGTGTCATACTCCTACTGTCCCGTTCTGGGCCCCGCCAGTGCTGGCCCTGGGGCACCGGCACAGGCCTGCACTCCTGGCCAGCTGTTGCTGTGCTCTTGCATGCCCTCTTGCTGCCCCTTCCCCCCACCTGTAGCTGCTATTTCCCTGCTTTCCTGCCCACCACTCCAAGTACCGGGGCCAGGAGCAGGAGTGTGTGTGTGGGCATTCGTGTTCACAGGGTGAGTCCCACACAAACACCCCACCATACACATGTACCCACACACACCCCATACACGCAGACCCCCATACTCCTCCCACTCACCTTCCCCTCACACACATCCCCCCACAAACCCCATACCCACCCACAGCCCATGGGCTCCCTCATCCCACACCTATACCCCCACACCCCCCCAGAACACCCACCCCTTCCCCCCACCTTCACAGTCCCCCACAAACCTATACCCCTACCCCGCATGCCTCCCACTCCTGTACTCCCCCACAACATACAAGAGTGAGACTTCGTTTTAAGCTATTGTGCAATCAGCTCCATGTACACAACACAAACGCATGTAAATCAGGAGAAAAATATTTTTTGAAATCAAATTAATTAATTTTTTAAATATAATTTGGTATTTTTCTGGTACCGAGATGACAAAACCTATTTCTGAAAGGAGTACTTACTGGGGCAAGGGGAGGGACTTCTGGTGGCAAAGGTCAGGGGTTAAGGGGCAGGACTTAGTCACAAGATGGTGATCAGGGGGCAGGGCACCAGGGAATGGGCGGGACTACCCACACTACACTTGACAGCTTGCCAAGACTCAGTAAGCCGCCCTCTGTCTGAAATAATTGCCTGCCCCTGCTCTATAATCTTGCCTCCTCAGAGTAACAGAAGCTGCTCTGCACTAGCTGACATCAGCTCTATACAAGACACTGACTGGGGGAAGTTCAGAACTACAATCCATATTTTGGGTATTTGTGGAAAGGAACTGTTTTTTAAAAAAATGTCTGATTTCAGCATGTTAATTTCAACAGGTCTCTATCCTGAAAACACCTTGTTCAGAGAATTCCAAAATCGAAACACTAATCCTACCCAGTGCACTTAGCAAACAACGTTCAAGACAATTCGAGCAGGTATACAGATTTCAGAGAGCACACAATAGTTGGTTTGAAAACCGAAAGGGAAGAAGGTGCTCACACTTCACTGTAGCAGGGCTATATCAGGCCTAAAGGTAGTGATCAAGAAGAGTTGCTTTCGTTTGATTAACAGGAACTCTGTACACCGCCAACCTCAACAAATCGAATACAACGGGTGCAATGGACAATGCCCATGGATCTAATAAGTAACACAAGTACCTTATTTTTTCATCCCTGGAGGCAAGCCCCTGTGAGGGAGAACTACAGCACACGCACGAGAGGCTCGTTCAGCTGCCCCTACTGCAAATCATATTGCCTCTGAATAGAGCAATTCAGCCTCCAAGGCAGACAGACAACCTGGACAGCCAAGCTCACAGGGCAACCCCCCTCCCCTTTTCTTACCTGAAGTCTGCGAGGCTCAGCTGCAGTTTCTTCCGGGCCTTGTTCCTGGTGATGTAGTTGGTGGCTGAACCCCGCTCGTACTTGGGAGGAACAAGCACAAAGACCCGTCAGCGACTCGGGGCGGCCGTTTCCTTGCGCTGAATCACGACCCCGGGCGGGAGGCGGCGGGCGGGCGAGCGGCCCGGCACGTGCTGCGGAGCCCCTCGGAGAAGAGCTGCCTCCGCAGGCAACAGTTCGCGGGCCGCTGCCAGTCCCGGGCCGCCGGGTGCGAGGCCGCCGCGGAAGCCGGGGCGCGACCTGAGCCTCCGGCCCGCGGCCGGTGCGCCCGCCGGGGGCAGCCAAGCCCCGCACAGCCTCAGGCCGCTTCGAAAGAAACCGAGCGCGGGGGAGAGGCCTGCCCCGAGCCGCCGCCACCGCCCTCGTCCCCTCCCCTGTCCTCTCCCGGTACCTTCTTCTTCTCGAGGCCGCCCATGGCCCCGCGCCGCCGCTGCTGCTACCCACGTGGAACGCTCCGAGCGGGCCCCGCCCCCGCGCCAGGCCCCCGCGGCTGCCCGCCCTAGTGCCTGCCCGGGTGCCACGAGCCCGCCTGGGCCCTTCGCGCAGCGCAGCGCCTGCTACCTCTCCCGGCAGCCGGGGGCAGCTGCCGAGGGCGGCCGGGGGCGCCGCAGGCGCGGGCAAGACAGGCTCAGGGCCTGCCGCCTTGCAAAGGGAGCTGGCGCTAGGCACGTTGGGATACACTAGGGCAGCCGCAGTGCATGCCAGGATGCAGAGGCAGCAGGGGCGCAGTGCATGCCGGGATTTACGGATGCGGCTTCAGGGCAGGGTGACGTCAGTGGCCGGGCTGGCGCCGCTGCTTTCGCGGGTTTGCGGCTCAGGCTCAGGCTCAGCCGCGGGCGGGCGAGCGGGCGCGGGGGGTTGATCCGTGGTGTCCGCTGCCCCGAGGCATTGGGCTTTGCTCCAGGCGGGCCCAGCGCTCTGCGCGTGAGGATGGGGCCAGACGCCGCTGCCCTGCTCCGGGGCAAATCCACGGGCAGAAAACGGGGAGCAAGAAAAGCTGCGGTACCTCTGTGGCTGGTCCCTAGCGTGCCATTGATGGACCACGTGGCTGGGGCACCTTCAGCTGATGGACTCCCAGCCATGGCGGTGCACCATGAACTCCCGTGGCCGAGAGGCCCGTCAGCTGAGGGGGCTCCCAGCCGTGGGAGCTTGCTACTTGCTGGTGTAGGCGGGGCCCAGGATGGCGGTCTCAGGCTCTCGGTGAACCACCAATAAGGAGCGATGGGATCTGACACAATCATGTCTCCTGCTATACATGTGCTGCGTGGCAGGAAGTGCAGTTGTGTGGATCACCTATCAGATCCCATGGCACCTTTAACCTGCTTGTCTGGCAGGGGCCTTAGTGGTATCCCAGCCTCCTGCCCATGTCAGTTGCCCTGTTTTCCTTTTTCTTCCAAAAAGCACTTGCAAACTGACAGGCAAGGGAAGAGTGCAGAGTTCCCACCCTCACCCCAGTCCTTTTTGTCTAACCACCAGGGGTTGTGGTTTTCTCTGACAAAAAAATCCCCAATTTTCAGATTTAAAGAAGTATACAGGCAGTCCTCGACTTACATTTCGAGTTACAACGTTTTGCACTTACAGCGTTTATAAATTGACACCCTGTTTCAACTTTCTGACATCAGTTTTGACTTTACAGCACTTGATCTGATGCCAAGCCATGCCAGCGAACAATTTCGCTGTGTCGCTCATCTCCCTGGAGAACATCTGCCCAAACTTCATTGGACACGCTAAGAAAGCAGACAAGACTCCAGAAAAACCTGCGGCCAAGACTCCTGAGAAGACTCCAACCAAGAACCCTTCAAAAAGTCCAACCAAGAGTCTTTCAAAACGTCCAGCAAAGTCTCCTCAAAGAAGTCCTTCTAAATCAATATGATCACTATTTACAATATAACTACATTAATGTAGCTATTTTACTCATCTATAATTGATTGAGTACAAAATTCTGGGTTATTTTTGGTGAAAATAGGGTATCAGACCTTGGTTCAGAAACCAATCCTCCATTTATAATATTGTTTCCAATGGGAAAATCGGTTCCGAGTTACATTTTAACTTAAGATGTGGTTTTCAGGAACCAATTGTGTCGTAAGTCTGAGGACTGCTTGTGTTCTAATATTATAAAAGCCTAAGTCTGTCCATCTGTCTGTCTGTGATGCTTTATTCATGCTCTGATTGGAGCCAATCAGAGCATGAAGACATGTTCTGACAGAAGGCAGCCCGCCGCCATGATGGTGGGGACATAGGGGACAGAGCTGGGGGGATAAGGCCATGGCACCTGGCCTAGCCCCCCCGCCCATCCTGCTCCCTGGAGGTGGCAGCAACAGAGTGGACAAGAAGGGGGGGCCCTCACCCCCTCCTTCCCCTGCTCTGCAGGTAACATGGGGGGGGGAGTGGGCTGGGCCCAGCGTGGGGTGGGGGGAGCAGGCCGGAGCAGGAAAAAAGCCAGCCCACTGAGGGGGTGAGGAATAGCGGGCCTGGGCCAACTGGGCCACAGCAGTGGCTGGGGAAGGGAAGGAGCGGGCCTCTTCCCCCACCCCCGGGCCTCAAGCAGCAGGAGGGAAGGGGAAGTGGGCCCAGATGGAGCGGGACCGGGGCTCTGTCCCTGCCTGCTTCCCCCGTCATTCTTGATGGGCAGTTGGCTAGTGTATATATATTAGTGGCATTTCATTTTAATCACAGAAAAATGTGGATTTTGGGTTACTTTTTAAACCTGAATATTGGGGATTTTTTTTATCAGTGAAAACCAGGATCCCTGCTAAGTGCTCTTATGTAACTTGTATGTACTCTCTCTTATCTCTACAAGAGCAGTGAGCTCTTCCTAGAATGCTGTATAGCACTACTCCTTTCCTTCCTGTTTTGTTTGGCTGGTGTCTTGGTGTTTGCTTGAATGACTTAGGCCCCTGTCTGATGTAACAGCTGGCTCTTCCAGGGGAAACAATACCCTCAAAAGAAAGGTTTTAGGGGAGCAAGGGGAAGGAAGAACCATTCTCAGCACTATAGTCCCAGCAATGGCACTGGTCATGAACTGATCATTAGTCCTGAAATGGCTTGTGTTTTACTTGAAATCCCAACTTCTGGAGACAGGTGATTGCAACAGAATCTCAATGTTTTCCTCACTTCTCCCCTTAAGTTTCTAGTCCTAATGACTGGAGACAGGCAAAAGATGGTAGAGGAAACAGAGGCACAGACAGGTGAAATGACTTGCTCACGGTCACACAGCAGGTCAGTGGCAGAGCTGATCATCTTTACCACCCTCTCCCTCTGTCCAAGTGTGCAACTGGGCTTTTGCTGTCTGACAGATCCATAATAGCTTAAGAAATCCCCCTCTCTGAGGCAGGTGTCCTGGTGTCTGAATTGCTCCAACATTCCTCTCCTCTCCCTATGGCACTATAAATCCAGACAGAGGACTTACACAGAATAGGACAGATCTGGGGTCTTTGTGTGCCAAGGAAGAGGCAGACATCCGTTCATTAAAATAGGAGGGCTGAAAGTAATTCTAGACCAGCTGCCCCATTCATTCTGTACTATTCAATCTAGGCACTGAGCACTTCATCTTTTGTCTGAACTCCCCATCAAAATCAGTGCAAAGTGAAGATGCTCATTGCCAGTGAGGAAAGTTCAACACCTTGTACAGTTCAGCCCTTACTGAGGCCAGGGACCTGCAGGAATAACAATCCACAGCAGTGGTGCTTAAACTTTTTAGACTCAAGAGTCCCCTTGTTGGATTCAAACACCCTTCAGAAAACACCGGTTCTTAACTTTCACTTGTTTCTTGATAATGAAAGAAAAATTGAGCAATTCTTGTGTTGCAAAGAACTCAGAACGACCACAACAGGTTACAACATTTTTGACACTCTGTATTCCTATTTGAAATCCTGGGTTTTATCTTATGATCTATGCGTATTGTCTGCACACCTAACAATGCTAATATTCACCCTTAAAAGGATCTCAGGACACCTCAGGGTGCTGTAGCACCCATGCCTGGTCTATGGCCCTGCAGGATGGGTTGTATTTGGATGAGCAAGCACAAGGGGTCAGAGCTGAAGTTGCACCGAGCTGTTTTCTTTTGATTTTATTCATAATTAAGTCCTGAGCGTTGCCCAATTTCAGACTTTTATCACTGTTGAGCCCCACACTCTGTATGCATGAATTCTTGCAACCTGTGACTTTAAACTTCCTGACATAATCACCAAAAAAACCGGAGCTGACTTCAGCAGCTGGACTAGTCACATGACTGGCACTGATAAACAAGACAGAAAGAGAAAGCCATTGGCCAGCCATTGAGCAGCTTCCAGGATCTAATTTGCTGGCCGCTAATTTACAGAGTAAGTATGTGGGGCAAGTGTGCCAGCTTCCTTTTCATAAAGCTAATTCTGGCTGAAGAATTTAGAGGGAGAGAAATCCTATAAACAAAAGGGGAACTGCTGCATTGTTGCATAGAATTATTCCGGATTAAAATCTCACAGGCTTTTATCCAAGTAGCAGCAGCCAGCATTTTCAGGGAGGATCTGAATCTGATCTTGACTGTAGCTTTTGCCTCTTGTTTCCTCTTTAGTTTAGAGGACAGGTTGTTTGGTTGTTTGTTTCCTACCTATTCTGAGGTCTATAAACCACCCAGTGTGCTCTGGACTGGTACATACAGAGCACATGTAGTTGTTTACACATTTCACACATCCTGAATCTCTCAATGTTTTCAGTGGCTGGGGGCTTTGTCATTTAGTCTTACTAAAAAAACTCCCAAGAGAAGGAAAGTCTACCTAGAGTCTGGGGAATCTCGAGTCCCTGCAGCTTTATGTCATCAGGAGGAGAAAGTTTGCTGGAGGAGGGGAAGTAGCCTGGGCTTTCCCACAAGGAGAGAGTCTCCAGGTTTTGAAGGTCTGGGGGATCCCTGAGAAATCCAGACAGCATGGAAGTCCTTCCAAAATATACCCTGAGTCAGCTCTCTGGGAAGGTATGCCCTTATAGAACCTCAAACAAAGAAACAACAAACTGTCCTTGTGCCTG
This sequence comes from Alligator mississippiensis, assembly GCF_030867095.1. Lineage (NCBI taxonomy): Eukaryota > Metazoa > Chordata > Crocodylia > Alligatoridae > Alligator > Alligator mississippiensis. Next base: position 27,962,608 of record NC_081833.1, read on the forward strand.
AAGGGTGTTTGTGCCCGAAAGCTTGTAAAGAACAATTTTTCCAACTATTTAGTTGGTCTAAGAAACAATATCACATTTACCCAAAGAATCTTGACTGCCTATAGAATCTTTCTGCTTCTGTACCCTTCGTAGCAACTCCTAAGGGGCCTGGGTAGAGAGAGGACAGCAGTGCAATGGTTGTTGTATAAAAGCCCCAGTGTAATTCGTGCTGACAAATGCCCTTTATTCTCCTTGATGTTTCCCCTTTCCCTAATTAATCTGTAGAGCCCCTATTGCAGGGTGAGGTCAAGAGACAGTAGTGCCCCCTAGTGGCCTTTGGACCCCTGTCTAACTGGTTCCTGGGTTCTCCTTTCTCCTCATTCGGCCATACCTTTGATGTTTCTTGGCAGAAATTAATTGTTGAGAGGCTGTCCAGCATCCTGGGGAACCACTTACCCCCTTCTATACCTCTGTTGGCTAGCCCTCATCTTAGGTGCCTTATGGGCAGTGTCTATGAACTCTCAAGGCACATGTAGCCTTAATGACTATTCACGACCTCCAACCTCCTCTACAGCTGTTCCCATGCTTTGCAGATGTTACCAATACCAATTTATCATTGTAGTGAGCACTTAGTCCCAGTCCAGTGTCATGCTTCCTCAGGCCTCTATGTTCTTGTTGGGCCCTTAACCTCCCTGGCCTCTGCCCCTGTTTTCTAGCTGAGCCTTCTAGCCCCAGTCCACCATACAGGATTTAACTTCCAGGACTCCAGCCCTTGGCTCACCTCCGCTGGCCCTCTAGCCCTAATTCCACCCTGCTTTGGGCCTCTACTGTGCCCCTTACAGGCACAGTAGAGAGTAAGACTTCATTTTAAGCTGTTATATACAATCACCTCTGTGTACACTACACAAACACACGTAAACCAAGACAAAAATATTTTTTGAAATCAAATTAATGAATGTTTTAGATGTTTGCTTTTTTTATTATAATTTGGTATTTTTTGGTTCCGAGTTGGCAAAACCGCTTACTGAACGGAGTACTTCTGGGGATAAGGGGAGGGACTTCTGGTGGCAAAGGTCAGGGGTTAGCAGGGCTTCTAGTCATAAGATGGCGACCAGGGGCAGGGCACCTGTCAAGGGGTGGGGCTACCCATGGGGTCCTTAATAGCTTGCCAAAACTCAGTAAGCAGCCCTCTGCCCAAAATAATTGCCTGCTCCTGCCTTTGAAGAAGGTGGAGTTATGCCAGGGTGGATTTGACACAACCATGAATAGAAACAAGTGGGTAATGGATATTTTGGTTCAGTGATTGAACCCAAAAAATCAGAGAGAGAATGGAGCTGAGTTGAACCAAAGCACTTTTTTGGGAGGGTGGAGGGGGTTGTACTTTCTACCAAAAAAAAATAAAAGTTGTGTCAACCTGGAACATGTTGGTTGACTCAAATTGAAATATTTAGTTTAGTTTCCAGACACTTAAAACCAACTTAAGCAAAAGGGTTTCTTTTAAGGAAAAAAATGTAAACGATACACATTGATTTTTTTAATTGCCCCTTTTTCAGTCAAACTCTTAACCAAGTTCAATCCACATTGATGACTAGTGTTGCTCTCCCCATAACTCCATGTTTAGGTGAATTTATTATTTGTTCCAGCATAGCTTTGCTCTCATTTGTCTGGGAGAAAGAGATGCAAGTCCCTGACAGGTCACTGTGCTCAGCTCTGCCTGGAGAAGATGTCCTGGCTGCATAAGCACTTCTTGACATACATCCTCAGAAAAGTCAGACATGTGGGCATGTAGATGCTCAAGTCACCACATCCCAGCCTGCTTACTAGAGCAGGGGAGGTACATTTTTTCACCTTTGGTGAGAGAGAACCTATTTTAGACTTGTGAGCATGCGGGTTTGTGCCTCTATTTGAGCAAGGAGGCTCATGAGGTAAAATAAGTTGATACTTTTGGGTGACAACCAGGTGTCATGTGCATAGGTTGAGAGGGCCGTGTGTAGTACAGAGTGTGGAGTGCACTGTTGGATGACTGGTTGTCAAAATGATTGGCACCTGCCAATCATATTGCCAATCATATGCCAATCATACTGGGTATAAAAGGGGCAGATCTGAGAGACTGATCTGTCTCCAGTCCAGGGGTTGTGTGTGTGTGCTTTGCAGGTGTGTACAGCTGAGTGTAGCTGGAGGGCCTGGGAGGCCAAAGGCCAGTGAGCCGGTACCCGATTGCAGTGGATGGGATCAGAGGCTGTTAGAGTTGAGGAGGGTTTGGCGCGTGGGTGCAGATTGAGTGAGGGTTCAGGGGGACCGATCTCATCTGTGTGCTGCGTGGTCCAGAGCTAGTGAGCTAGTGTGCCTGACTGAGGAGGGTCAGTGTGAGTGGTTGTACCTGAGGGCTAGGGCACACAAAGGTCAACATTGAACTGTGTGGAAGTGGATGAGAGTGGAGTGGGTGAGGGCTGGAGTGGCCCAGATTCCCCTACGTATGCCTCACTGTTCCCTTGTGCGAGCAGCTGATAGTCTGTGCAAATGTTGTCAGTGTGGGAGAGAAAAGTTGCTCTTTAGCACCCTTGCAGGGGTAGAGTGGTTCCTGTACTGAGTTTTATTGGATTTGTTGGTTGTATATTGTCTCATTGATATCAGATATTATGTTAATCTTGTTGATTATTGTTTGTTGCTCCTTAATACGATTAATTATTACCCCTCCTTTTTGTGTTGGTGTACATTGTATAGCCTAATTAATTATTGTGTCACTAGCCAGAGCCAGGCTGGAGGTTTTTAGCTAGCTGGAGTAGGCTGCACGCCATCCTTTAGAAAGGCAGAGCGGATAGCTGTGCTGATTTGCATGCTCGGGTAAATTAGCTGGCCTGCCTTCAACAGGAGGGTCCAGCAAGAGGAAACAGGAAAGGAAAGCAGCTGCCCCTCCTTTTTTTGCTCCCAGCCCCTGGAAGCTTTAATAACTGAGTTTCCTTTTGCTTCATATGCGACTGAAGTCCTTTTTGTTTCTGCTGACCCAGCTCCTGAACCTGTGGAAAAGATCCTCTTGCAACATTGCCCTGTTTTAATCAGTGACCTCAAAGGAAATGGCTCAGCACTGCAGCAGCTAAGCAAGTGAGCGCCTGGTCTCTGAGCTTGAGCCCCAGTTGCAGCTTCCATTTCTACCATGAACATGGAACCCAGAAGGCTGAGGATCTTTTTCCTCTTCTGTGCCTTGGTCCTCCCTGTCCAGCTCTGTGGTGAGTACAGAAGCCTTCTACACACATTTCCCTTCTACAATTGTAAAGGTGCCTGCCTACCTCAGTTTCACTTTTATTTGCCCGCCCCCCGCAACAACTCCATACACACATCTATCAAGACCTGTATATGGGTGAGTGGCGGCATCTTACTCTTCTTCATTAATAATTATCCACAGGGTGGCCACTGAATATTGGTGGTACAATAATGGGAATTCTCTGCAAATCTGCACTGAAGCAATGCCCCAGCACAGCGCTGGCTGGAGAGCACTGCAAGGCTGAAAGGATTTGTTCACAAAGGAGACTTAAGACAGAACTGATGGTTGCTTGCAGACATTAAAGATCTCAGGCAGTGCTGGAGAATCAGGTGTTATCCTGGTATCCTGACCAAATTCCTGGATGAGTAACTATATGCCCAAAATTGCCATTGGTGGTGTTCAGCTTCTACTTTGAACTGTTGTGCAGCATAGCTACATGTTGTGAAACAGTTGCTGCCTTCCCCCCCAGAGGTGCCTTCTTTCAGCAGTGGGAGGCATGATTTAAATCTCATAAAGCACTGTGGGATTCTCTGTGGAGGGCACTGTATAAATGCCAAACAATATGCTCTTGGCTAAGGGCATGTTGGGACTTCCTTACTGGTGCCTAACCTAACCTATTAGCAGCCCTTGGTCAAGGAAGTCTGCAGTTCGAGTGTGTTGGATGTGATTGTATGAAGTGGCAGGGCAGAATTGCCCTTGTTTCTGTTTCTCTCTTCCAACATCTCCCAATTATGTGGCTGATCTAATAAAAAATAGCGCCAAACAAATACTACTTCTCACATTCCACGGCTACAATACAAAGTGCCCCCACCTTCATTTTGATACATGGGACGCTGAATACATGAGATGCTGTGGGCATTTTAGTTGCAGTGGCTCTCAGGATTACTATGATTAATTAAAATGCCCCCCTCCCCACCCCAGAGCATGTGTATAGGCACTCTATGATCCTACCCTCTTCCCTCAAGTTGCACCTATTTAGAGGTTGTATATTCCTATCTTGGTTTCTATTTCCTCTTCATTTCCTGGTCCACTGACGGTTTTCTTCTGAGCCTTCTTAGGATTTTCCTATTAGTGGTCAAGAGTGCTCCAGGTCCAGGGTAATAGGTACACTGTGCGAGCCTGAATGGGTGGTGGGTAGTGAGCATCCTGTAGTCCCAGGAGCAGGCACAGCACTGGCTGTGGCAATGCCTGCCTAACCCACTTCAGTGCTTAAATTCTGACCTGAAAGGATTGCCTGAAGTGGAATTCAGCTCTGACTTCATTGGTACCAGGATCTCAGCCTTGATCACCATGTCCTTATGTTTTTTGGTTGCTCTTGCTGAGACTACCAGCATGGGTGTTCATTAGTGACAGTTACAATGGCTCGAGGTGCACTGATACATTGGTCCCATATCAGATCGGCAGTGATATGAGGAAAATTGAGAGTATTGGCAATCAGCTTTTTTTGGCTCATGTAGCCGATAAAGTGGCTGATAAATGCCACATGCATGTGCACAGCTGCAGCACAGCATGCAGGTGGTCAGGAGCGCAGCCCGGCAGCATGAAGAGCAGCCAAGTCCAGCCAGTTAGTTTGTTGTGGGTAAGGGAAGGGGCATGGGGAGGCAGATCGAGGCCCCCACGGTGAGGGAGGGAGTGGGGCTGGGGCAGGCGCTGCCCAGCTGGGGTGGGGCAGAGTGCAGGACAGAGCCATGGCTCATCCAGGGTGCACAGGTGGGCAGCTCCTGCCGCTATGCACACCCTGAGAGGACACTGTGGGGCGTCTGCCCCTTTATGTGCATGTGGGGCAAGGGTGGGCTGCTGCTGTGGGGTGGGGCTGGGGAGACTCTGGGCTCTTCCTGGCAGGGGGCTGGGCTGGGCTGGGCTGCGCTGCACTCTGGGCAGGCGGTGGTAGTGCTGGGAGGCAGGCTTGGGGAGGCTAGAGCCAGCTCAAAATTTGCTGTAGCTCCCCTCCCTGCACCGCCACTGTGCATCCTGAGCACAGCCCAGCCCAGCCCAGCCCCGCCCCCTGCTGGGAAAAGCCTGGCGCCATCCCGGCCCACAGCAGCAGCCCACCCTCTCCCCATGTGTAGATCCAGGGGCATACGCTCCTCTGTGCCCTCCCGGGGTGCACTCAGTGGCAGGAGCCATCCCCCCACCCCAAACCCTCCACACAAGCTGTGGCTCCACCCCCCGCTCTGCCCTGCCACAGCTGGGGAGCGCCTGCCCCTGCCCTAGCCCCACTCCCTCCTTTATCGCGGGGGTCTTGATCTGCCCCCCCCAAGCCCCTTCTCTCCCTTCACTCCTTGTCCTACAACAGACTTACCAGCTGGTTGCTGCTCTCCACACTGCAGGGCTGCATATCAGCTATTGGATCAGTATCAGCTGATATAACTCATTAAAAATCGGCCATCGGTATTGACCCAAGAATATCTATTGGTGCACCCCTAATGATAGCCTCTGATTGAGGAGGACATCTAGCTAGTAGAAATTGAACTGAACCTCCCAAATTTCTGATTTTCCCTAACTGCATTTGGGTTGGAATTCACCTGTCAGCACTACGATACTATTCTTCTTCAACTCCACTGCTCCGTTGAGAGGCATCAGTGCTAGAGGGGAGCTAGACAGCTGTTCCTGGGCACTCCTTGTCCTTCGTACCTCTTTGCTGTGATCAGGCCCGTTTTTTCCATGGAGTGAAGCTAGCTATCTCTTTGGCCTCTTGCCAAGGGACACAAAGGATCCCACTTCTCTGTACCAATCCATTGCCTTCCAAAATCCAAATTGCTGTCACAACATCACAGAAACTCTTTGGACCTTTAATCACCTAGCATTAGTTTCCAAATCACATCTTATACACTACAAAAACACCCTATCTCCTGGAAAACTCCTTCTATTAATATTAATATACAAGAAGCAATGGACAGGGCACTATCCTCCTTTCCAATAGGCCTCAATTTTTTTCAGGTTCTGTTGTGATTGGCTCTTGGGCTTTGGATGAGTCTTTCCCTCCTCTCTGTGTCTCAGTTTCCCCTATATAAGATGGGGATGGTGTCTCTAACTTCCCTCTGTACAGCTCTTAAAGCTCTACGGGTGATCATTTCTAGGCACTGCATACTTGCTATCTCACTCATGCAGCATTCTCCCCTTTATTCTACATATGGTATTCGTTTTCTCTTCTATTTCTTCCTTGTTGGTTTATAATAGAAATCCCAAGGATGAATTCTGATCTCATCGGGTGCCTGAACAGGAGACTCATGAGCGTAACTGAAGACCTATCCAAAGAGCTGAACCCCAGTGTGTACATGGCCCTTCGCCTGTCCAGTGACCACAACTTGAAGAAGGAGGCCCAGTATTTCCATAGGCTGAAGAATGCCTTCCAAGCCAAGGAGAAAAGGTATGTTCAATGCAGATCAAATCCTAGCAGCAGCATTAGAACAAGAAGCAGGTCACTTCTGTTTTTCACCATTTCCAGGAACAATTCTGGGGTGATTTCCCATAGGCCCTACTCGGGTCACTCACCACTCTCCCCTTCCCACCTGGCTCAGTAGCTCCCCTGCTTTCCTGCCTGTCATGTTATCCTTTCAAAGAGGACTAAATGTCTTCCAAATGTACCTCAGCATCTGGTGCACCGGTGATGTAGATGTTCCAAAGAAAGTAACTGAGTAGTAGGAGTTAGGCGTCAGTAGTGTAACTGTGGGGGGAGCAGGCACAGAGAGAGGCACCAACCTTGGATACTAACTTAGAGGGAGTACTGCAATGGTGCTATCTGCCCCCCACCCCAGTCTTTGCTGAGGCACTGCATGGCCATATGAATTGGGCTGGAGCCGCCTTTCACTGCCCTGCCAGAGGAGCTGGGCAGAACCAGCCCTTTGCTCCCCAGCTGGAGGAGCCAAGTGCAGGGACCCCCTAGGGCATGTAAGACCACCCTCCTCCCCACCCCAGCATTCAACAGCTCTCCACCCAGCCCCAGGCATGGGGGAGTTTTGCTCAGGGCACAAAACTCATTACTTACAGCTCTGTGGGAGCATCCACACGAGTGCCCAACTGCTCAGTAACCACCGATACTGTTCAGTCTGGGCAGCACACAGGTTGTTTCAAACCCTACTGCACAGTAGCAATGACCTGCTGAGCAGTAGCTCATTGCTACTATGCAGTAGCATTGGTGTCATGGTTTGTGCCCACCAATGCTACATCACCATAGCTTGTTGCTACAGAAACGTAGCATCTCATGCAGACACATCCAGTTAAGCGTGGCTCTCTGCTAATTAGCATGTTGCCAGTGCTAAAAGTGATCTAGAAAAGGTTGGGTATGTATCATCAGTCCCATACCTTTCCATCCTCTCCCTAGAAATTAATTTTACCCCCATCTGTTTTGTCCTCTGCTGCTTCTGGTTTCTCCCCCTTTTCCAGGCCTGAGGGGGCTCTAGTGGGGTCTTGTCCCATGGCTGGTGTTGCAGGGACAAGGAAGGACTGGAGGAAGTGACACCCCTAATTTCTCAGAAGGAAAGGGAAAGCAGAGCCTTCTTGAGCTGCCTTGCTCCCCCACACTTCTGTGGATAGCATCCAGAAGAGAGGGAGGGCTCTGATTGGCTGCACTTACCCAGGAGTTGATCAGGTTGGGAAGGCAGTTAATCAGAGAGGTTTTTGATCTAGTATACAAAAATCTGCAACCCTTAGTGTCTTGACTCACTGTTTGGAACCTTAATTTCCTAGGCCTGTGACTCACTACATTTAGGCATTGCCTGTGCTGCTGACTGGATGTATTTAAGGTCTTTATAATATATACAAAAAAACAAGCCTGTGATCAATCAAACTATCCAGCTTTTGTTAAGGACATGTGGAAATCCATGTCCTAAAATCAGCCCCTTTGGATGCAGCTGTGCCAGGTGGAGAGTTGGGGTGGGAAATGTACATGTAGGAAGGGAAAGGATTCGGTGATGAATTCTTGGCTTGTGTTGTCCCATCAGCTTCTTGCCAGCTGGCCAGCAGGTGCAGCCCAAGACTGGTCACTTGGCTCTGTACCTTCTAGCACTGAGAGCTGCCTGCCAGGACATGAAGACACGTGAGATGAAGCGGCTTGTGACACGGCTGAAGCATGACCTGCATAAGGAGAAGGAGCAGATAGGTAAGAGGGTATTGCTCAGGGCTGTCACTAAGGGTTACTGCAGAGAGGGGCAGGAACCTGCTTGCAAGACCTGTAGTATCAGTGAAAGTCTTCTTAGCACTGTACCCCAGGCCATGGCTTGAAGTAGAAGTAGGCCCCAGGCCATGGCATGAAGTAGAATCAAATTCTCCACTCCACTCACTCAAATTCTCCAAGCTTGGGCTTGGGGAGAATGTCCCTGCAGGAGTCCTCACCATGAAGATGTTCCCTGGGAACATCACAAAGCTGTTATCTGCCCATCACATTCTGTAGGGCAGCAGGGGTGGTGGCTGCTTGGATTATCTGCTTGTCCCTCTGCTCCCTGAGGAAGGGTGCAGTCTGTGGTCCTGAATCTTTGTGTCTGATTCCCACAGTGCAGGGAAGGATTGCTAGTGAGATATCCGGTGGGAGGCGGCAGGAAATGTATACTGCTTTTTGATCCTGATTCTTATCTCCTGCTTCCAGGTCCAGAAGAGAAAGGTCACCCCATCACCAATTACTACCAGTACAGCTTGGGTGTTCTGGCTTTGTGTGTTCATGGCAAGAAGATTGACACACATGTGATCCAGAAGCTCATAAATGCTGAGATGCACAACAAGTTCACACATGGCACTAAACTCTCTGTGGGTGAGTGTTCCCACCCCATCCTCCATGTAAGCTCCTGCTTTTTAGTGCTATCAGAGCTAGCACAGTGTTTGCACCTCTGGGGACCAGGGCTACTTCCATTTGGAGGAAGAAATCTGCTTCACGCAATTCAGATCAACCCATGAGAAAGATGTCTTCTCCTGTTCTCGGCTTTATGCTCTAACCAACCAGGGCCAGCTTCACAGCTGATGCAAATGGATGTTGCTCCATAAAAGTCAACCTGATAGAATGCTCTCAATTGATATATAAGTGTTCTCCTTGTAACCCCTTCTGTCCTTTCTCATTCAGACACAGAGGCCATGGCTGGTTTGGCTTTTCACTGCCTGAAGCAATCCAGGCTGTACACACGCAGCATAGTGTCAGCATTGCTGCAGGCTGTCCAGAGTGTGAAGAAGAAGATCCTTCAGGCTCAGACTCCTGAAGGCACCTTTGGCAATATCTTCAGCAGCCCACTGGCCATGCAGGTGGGGAGTTTGGATCTTTAAGGCATGCGAATCTTCTTCTTGGGCTGCAGGATCTTAGATCTGGCAGCTTCTCAGGGCAGTATGGATGCAACCATAGCATACCTGCTTTATAGTGGCTTTATTATAGAAGTCATCTGTTCATTAAGTGACCTCTGCTGCATGATTGGCATATAAGAATGGTATAGATTCTTTTGGTAAGACTCTGCCCTCTTAAAAGCATAGGGCCTGGTTCTGATCTTCTCCTGATGTTTGGATTCAGTGGAATTCTCTCTGATGTGCATGTGTGCTATCTAGGCAGGTCTCTTTCACTGAAAGGTAGTCTCCTCTCAGATAGAAGGCAGCTACTCTTCAAAAATGCCAAGCCTCAGTCATTTAGGGCAGAAAGCAAACAATTTTGATTAAACTTGGGGGAGGAGGGAAAATGATCCTGTGTTGGAATTTGGCCTCCACACCTATAAACTAGGGCCAGCAAATGTCATTGCCTTGGTTTTATGCAGTCTGTTCACTCATCACATCTGCTTTGCTTTGATAGAAAAATGAGGCTGGTCAGGTTTGCTTGTTGCTTTGTTGACACACTGGCAGGAGGCCAATTTCTCTGGGCTGCCAGTGCTGCAGAAGGAGAATTAAATGCTACTTGAACATGTCTCTAAAACCTGGGCTTCCATTTTTTTTACAACATTCTTGTAATGGCAGCACCGCTCCTTGTTTAGCAACAAACTTGGCTCATTTGAGCTATGCAATGATTCTGAAACAGAACAGCCTCTGCCTCCTTGCTACCTACAGCCACACATCATATTGTAGCAAGCTGCTTAGCCCTGGGGTTCTTGCTATATCCTGCCCTCTGCATGTAACCATTGTGGGCTATGGTGGCCCCACTTTCTGGCCTTGTTTCTGCAGAAGCAAATAGAGTAGATGCTACCAGTTGGCTTTTGCAAAGGGGAGTGGTTGCTTTGCCTGTGGTTGCTGCAGCTGGGACTGTTTCTCCTGCAGTGTTTAGTCCTGTAGCATCTCCATCTTCACTCAGCCCTGGTACATATGGCCTCCATACAACTTCTTGTTCACCAAATGCACCCTGCATTTGGGTTTGAAGCAGGGAAGATAAAAATCTTAATGGACACCTATTTGAAACAAGGCCTCCTTCCTTTCAACTTAATCCTGCTCACTAGGTCTTGGTTGCTACTGGGATGAGCAATAAGAAGTCTGAGTGTTCTAGAGGCATGAATGCCCTCCTTGGGACCCTGGAACATAACCATGATAACCTTATGATGATGTCTCAACTTCTGCCTGTTCTGCATGGCAAAAGCTACCTGGACATTGCCACCATGGGGTGCCAGGCAGAGAGAGGTAAGTGGTTGCGGGGGGGAGGGGAGAGGGAGGACTGGGATGCTAGGGGGAAGGGGAGGGAGTTTATGGGATTGCATTACTGGTCCCAGTGGCAGATCCCATTTGAAGGAAGGGAAATGAGGCTTTTAGTCACTGCAGTAGAGGCGCCCTCTGAGAAAAGAAGGGGGAATCCAAGGAGAAGAGCAGCAAGCAAAGTCTGGGAAAGGAGGAAGGGTTGTGGGAGCAAGATGTACCTGAGAGCCTGTTTGGCTATTGGTTCCTCAGCCTCTCTCCCTTTTGCAGACACTTTGCAGCAGCACGTTAAATGCCCTGAATCCAGTGTGACTGCCCTGGAGCATAGCATATTCACTATCCAGCTATCTGTGCAGCACCCTTCAAGCCATGAAGAACTGTACAACCATTCCATCCAGGTGCCTTCTGGATCTTCCCTCCTGGATGTGCTGGGAAAGGCTCAGAACCAGGGCTCCAAGCTGTTCACGTGAGAGCATCTTATGCATGCAGAGAACAGACTAGCAGGGTGTGGGAGGTCCAGGACAGGCTTGGAACTACGAAGTCCTGTGCCTAAAGGTGGGGGGAGTGGTTCAGGCCAGGTCTTCCAACAGTGCTACTAGCAGGCAATCTTTAGGAGGCCTCTTCACCCCCTGAACAACACCCCAGACTAATAGCAGGGTTGTGGCACACAGGCCTGTAAGTCAGACTTCCAGAGTTCTAGTCTTGGCTTTGCTACTGATTTTGTACTTTCTTTTCGGCAAACTATTTCCCTTTTTCCATGCCTCAGTGTCCCCTGTCTGTAACCTGGAAACAATGGTACCTTCCCACCCAGGTAAAGCATTTTGTAATCAAGCAAGTGCCAAGCATACTCAGAGTTCAGTGGTTATAACAGTGTTTGGCTTCCTAACCCCTGGTGGTTTGGATTTGGAAGGCAGCCCATCAGCAGTTCTTGTGCAGCAGTTTTCAAATTTTTTGAGCTGAGCCCCACTTACAATTTTTACAATTTTGTTATGGCCTTCCCTTCCCCAACCCAGACAAAAACAGACATGCAAAATTATGCTTTCATAAGCTTAACTCTCAGTATCGACTTTAGCCATTTCAGCTTCTGCCTCTTGTTTTGAAGGAGTATCTTTTGGCAATAAGTACCAATGCATTTTAACCTTATAGTAGTATGAAAAATATCAGACTCACTAGCAGAGTAAGCTGCATTTAGGGGGACCACCTTTTCAAAAGGGGAAGGCAAGACACATGCCTGCTTCCCAGGGCTCTCCCCTGTCACTGCCATGGCTGAATGAGAGCTGAGTGGAGCAGGGGTGGATGCTGGCTGCCTGCTGTGGGCTAAGGCTCCCCACTCTGCTGCCTTTCCCTCAGGAGCCTCATGCTGGCCGCACATCCCTTGCCTGCCTGACAGCATCAGGGGCCACAGTTCCATACCACTGCTGCCACCCCCGCTGCTGCTGGGTGGGCAGGGGCGCCTTGACGTGGTGGCGTGGCCAGCATGGGGCCCCCGGGAGGAGAGCAGCAGGGCAGGGAGCTCTGTGCCTGCAGTGCGCAGCCAGCATCCACCTCTGTCCCATGCACAAATCTGGGGGGCGCAAGCCCCCTGTCCCCTCGATGAGCCACCTGTGGCTGTCTCAACACTGGCCCCTTGCATCACCCTGGCTGGGCAGCACCCCCCGTCCCTGCCCCACTCCCTCCCTCACTGTAAAGGCCTTGATCTGCCCTGCCTCCTTCTGTGCTCCCTTTCTCCCCCTCCATAGATTTACCTGCAGGGAGCTGCTGTCCAGGCTGCCCAGCTATATTTCCTGGCCACTTGGTTCCCACTTCCAGCAGCCCCTTGCAGGCTGGAACACTGCCAGCCTGCAAGGGTAATCCTACCATTTTCTGATCCCTGTAGACCATGGTGCTCTGCCACCCCATCATTCCTTCACCCCTCACCCCAGGGGAGCGTGTCTCACAGTTTGAAAGCCACTTCTCTAGTGTCACCAAGTGTCTGTTGTGTTCCTAAAACATTTCAAGGATGCCCCTTGCAGTGGAGTGACCCGTCTGTGAAATCACACTGTGTAGTTCCATAATGGGCAGCCTGGGAGGGGAGTTTTGCTTATAGGTGTTGCTAAGAGGGTTGTGACAGGGAGGCCACAGCCCAGTATAATACCCTGCCTCAGTTTCTCTCTTCTTGAGCAAGCCAACTCATCTGTTGTGTGCCAGAGAAGCATTGTTCACAGGCAAACTCTACAAATTTGTGGCCATCTACAAATTTGTCAGGGGAGAGGGGGGCAGCAAGGTATAGGAGATACTCTGTTTACCAAGGCACCTCTTGGAGTAACTAGAAATAGCAGCCACAAACTGACAGAGAGCAGATTTACACCAGACATTACAAAGAACTTCTTTACAGTAAGGGTTACCAGAGTCTGGAATGAGCTTCCAAGGGAGGTGATGTTCTCCCCTACCTTGGAGGTCTTTAAGAGGGGACTCAACAAACACCTGGCTGGGGTCATCTGACCCCAGCATGCTTTCCTGCCCAGGGCAGGGGGTTGGACTCGATGATCTATAGAGGTCCCTTCCAACCCCAAATATCTATGAAATCTATGAAACTCAGTGCACATGGATCAAGGCACTTAAAGTGGGTCCTGATGTCCAGCCCCTCACATGCTGCTGCTGCTGCTGGTACAGAAAACTCCCTTACAGACCCTTTCCCTGGCTTAGGATCCCCTCCGTGTAGTGCTGTTAGCACACATGACCATAGACACTGTCATGGCCATATGCCCATGCATTGTTGCTTCCTGAGCTAAAGTGAAATACAAGTAATTGTTCTTTCTCCTGCCCTGTTCCATGGAATTACCTAACCTTAGGAGGCTGATTGTACTCCTCACTCTGCCTCACAGAGTCATTTTCCCTCTTCTCCATTTCCTTCAATATTAGGTTTGAAACCAGGAGCACCCTGCAAGGCCCAATGTTAACCACAGTGATGGGGATAGAAGCCAAGGATGCAGAGAGGAGCTATTGGCAGCTTCTCAAGGCCCCAGACACCAGTCTGGAAAAAGGTGAGTTGTGGGAGCACAATATCTGGGGACCAGCTCAGCATCTGCCAGTACTTTGTGTACTGGTGGCTCCCCCACCCCTGTACCCCGGGACTTGCCAAAGCTGCTGCTGTGTTTCACTCAAGGCTTCTCTGTGGAACATGGGATCCAGATATGCTCCCAGGATCACATGCATTGAAAGGGGAGGAGGAGTAGAGCTCTGATGCAGCGGACTAGGGAGTGCTATAGAAAAGGAACCTGCTGGAAAGACTCAGTTGGGAATGCACAGCCCTTCCCAGGGGGCTGGTGCCGAGCTTTTTTCCTAGTGGTTCCAGCCAACTTCTGGAAAAGGCTTTTCTATGTATGGCACAACACCCATGGGCCAAATTCAGGCTGAAGGTTCAGCTTTAACTGGCCCCAGTGAAAGCTGCATCCCTTAAAGCAGTATTTAGCCTGTATTTAAGGACTGCATGAAGCCCATGAAGCCCATGTGCAGGTGCCTCAGGGCTCACCATGCTAAAATGCAGTTCTGGCCTACAGCAAGGGTATAAAAATGGCAGCTTGTTCCTCAGCCAATCTGGTCCACTGGGGCCTGCTGTTCCCACATCTGGCCCCTTGTGCTGTCATGGCTGCCTCTGCAAAATGTCTGAAATCCAGTTACTGGTGTCAGCAAGCCAGGCAATCTGTTGAGGTAGTGTTTGGCACAGAAGTAGGGAGGGCTAGGCAAGGCCATGGCTAGCAGCCATGTTGGCACATTTAGAGAGATCAGGGCAAGGGCTCGGTGGCTGTTCTACTCCTGACAGTGCTGCTAAGCCAGTCTAGTCTGGTTTACATATTATGAGCACATTCTGCTCTTGACAACACTTGGGCTGCCCTACCTGAAGACAGGCTCACAACACAGTATTATCCCCATTAGGGGATTTGTTAAGTTTACCCATGGGTGTGGATGTGAAGCAGGTCATTCAGCTCTGCATAGATAGCTGGTAGCTGGCTGCCATCATACTCTTAGAGAGCAGCTCAGAGGGAAGCTTATGGAGCATGGCTAGCCCGTTGCTGCACCTTAGGAAAGCATGCCAGACTTGTGGCAGACAGGAAGGGCTTAGATGACCAAATGAGCACCTTTGCTGGGGCTGTAGTGCCTGACCAGCCTGGTAGTACCACTTGCAGTATGGGTCTTGGACCAGCTGGATCGAGTGCTCTGTGGGATGTGAACTGTGGCACAATCTAGCCAGGACAGATATCATGCACAACACAGTGTTCATTCCAGCTGATCTGGCACCTACGCTACATGCCCTCGTCCAGACTGCACCACCTGCAGTGCCCATTCTGGCTGCTCTGGGATCCATGCTGTATGCAGCACTGGTTCACAACCAGCTAGAGCAGGCATTAGATCTGGTATTTGAGGAGAATTTTTAAAAAAATAGGCAGTGTGGAATTTCTCATTGATCCGTTGGTTACGCCTCCAGTGAGAGCTGCAGAGACCCTGGAGAGCAAGTCCTGGTTTTGCTGAATGCTCATCCCTTCTTGATTAGCAGGAAGCCCCATGCAGCCCATGCACCAGGAATAATCTCAAACCCCTGGGGACACCAGCTGTGTCTAAGAGTGCACTTTGTTCCTAACCTCCTTGCACTGCACAAGTCCTTCACATTGTAACCTGCCTCACCTGTCTTGCTCACAGGCTTTCACTTAGCTGTTTTGTTTTGCAGGTGTCTCTGATTACAGGCCTCAGGACGGAGAGTCCATCATCCTCAAGCTCAGCCATCAGTAGAAGGCCAGCCACCTGCCTTTCAGCTGGCTTCTGCCCTTGCTGAGTCACAGTGTAGTCCCTGTACATGTCTCTCTGGACCCTAGAAGCATGGGTTCTCAGCTGGTAAGGGCAGTATGTCAGCAAGTGATCCCTGGGACCGATCAAAGTGCATAACATGGGATAGAGAAAGAGGGGGGCAGGTCATAAGGGCAAGGTCCCTCACACTGAGGAGCTGTTCTCTTGTGGATCAGACGTGTTTAATTCCATGGAGACTGATCACACAAGTGCAGGGTGAACACCAGGTTTAGTGTGAATGAAAAGCCTTTATTATGACTACAAGGCCAAAGACCTCACTAATCATAGTATTCTAATGTAGCTTTAACACTGAATGCTGGAGCCATCTAGAGTGCTTCCAAGATCAGCCTGTGTGTCTGCAACCCCCCGGCTGACATCTTCTCTCTCTCCCCTGTCTTTGCTCCACACACTTTCCCAAAGCCCTGATGGGAGCAGAGTTCTGGAGTTTCTTTGGGAACTGCATAGCTCAGTGTTTCAGTTGCTGTGAGCCAAGCCTCTGCTCCCCCTACCACCCTACTTCTGGAAGTGGCAATCACTGCTGTAAATCAGTTATTTGCTTGATTTATCTGGGATCCCTGCTAGTCAGAGAGCAGTGTATGGGAAGCCAGACCCTGTATTGAGGGAGACAGCCCTTTCCTGCTTCTGACATTTGTATCTGAGATAATTAAAACTTGATTGGATATCTTGCCTTGTAGTTTGTCACTTGGACTACGTGTGGAAATTTGCAGTGCTCCCTGACTGCAATGCATAGGTGTCTTCTCCAGTGTGATTACTCCTTGTATGTGTCCTACTGTCCCCTGAGCTCCACTAAGAGTGATGACCCTGGCCTCCATGTAGAAGTACAGGGCCAGTTAAAATATCCCCTCCCTTATGTACTCAGCTGGAACAGGATCCCCTGCTGAGCAGTGTATAGAGCTGTCTGTGTCCCTCCCATGGTTGAATTATTATTTTCATAGGCAGCTTTACTTGGGAGTGAGTGCTGGCTTAAATAGAAACCTGTCCTTACTAAGCCCCACTGGGCTGCTTGTAGGCCTAGCCAGCCAGGTGCAGTGAGCACCTCCTTCATTGTGGGGACTCACAAGCCATATCTGTACTGCTTTCCTGCTCAGCCCAGGACTTCGAAGAAAATAGTGTTGCCCCATTTGCTCCTGTTCTATCTACACCTGAATCTTGAGCTCATGCTCAGCACTCCTCTGAGCTGTCTGCTTCCAATAATTGCTGGACTCAGGCATAGGCAGAGTAGAAGGGAGTGGATAGGGGTCTTTTCTCAGCATTGGTCCTGAGTTTGGCAGGGAGGCAAAATGGATGTGGCCTCCGAGCTGTTCAGCAGAGCCCGAAGGTGCCCCAACTTGCTTTGGGGCACAGAGCAGGGACCTGACAGATCCCAGCTTCATTGTAATCTAAAGACGCATCTGAATGACATACCACTTTCAAAAGGATGCAGCCATGGACTTTAGGAGACACACCTCTTGTCATCTCTGTGAATCCACTGCTGTGTTGAAAATAAGGCACCTTGAAGCCCATAAGGGATGAAATGTTAATAGGCCCCTTGTTCCTGGTTATATTTCCTGAGTGTATTCTGAGTTTTAGTCAAGTCATTGCTTGCAACAATTTCTGTTAACAATATTCTAAAAATGTTATTAGAAATTGAGAAAGAGAAGGAAAAACAGCTGTGGCATTTGAAACAGTATTGAGTAAGGCTTTTCTTTTGATATGCCTTGCTCCCTTTCACTATACAGTATTTTACACACCCCTTGCATGACAGTGTTTCAGGTGAAATTAGCTGCCATTAAAGGATTGCAAATTGGTTGAAGGGTTGTACTCAGAGGGTGGTGGTGGACAGGTCATATTCGACCTGGGGGGAAGTGGGCAGTGAAGTCCCCCAGGGCTCAGTCCTTGGGCCCGCGCTGTTCAATTTCTTTATCGGCGATTTGGACGACGGGGTGAAAAGCAACCTGTTTAAATTTCCTGATGATACCAAAATTTGGGGTGAGGTGGGCATGCTAGTAGGGAGGGAAAGTCTGCAGCAAGACCTGGATAGGTTGCAGGGGTGGGCTAACAAAAACAGGATGCGTTTCAATACGGACAAGTGCAGGGTGCTGCACTTGGGCAGTAGTAACTGGCAGCACACTTATAAGATGGGAAACTCCCTTCTTGAGAGCACGGAGGCAGAAAGGGATCTTGGAGTCATCATTGACTCCAAGATGAACATGGGCCAACAATGCGAGGTCACAGCCGGCAGGGCTAACCAGATCTTATCGTGCATCCACAGGTGCATCTCAGGTAGGTCCAAGGAGGTGATCCTTCCCCTCTACGCGAAACTGGTCAGGCCACAGCTGGAGTACTGTATCCAGTTCTGGGCACCCCACTTCAAGAGGGATGTGGACAACATTGAGAGGGTCTAGAGGAAGGCCACCCACATGATCCGGGGACAGCAGGGCAGACCTACTACACTGAGAGGCTTCGGGACCTGAACCTGTTCAGCCTTCACAAGAGAAGGCTGAGGGGGGACCTGGTGACCATCTATAAACTCACTAGGGGGGACCAGAAGGGTTTGGGGGAGACCTTGTTTCCCCTAGCGCCCCCCAGGATAACAAGGAATAATGGCCACAAGTTGTTGGAGAGTAGGTTTAGATTAGACATCCGTAAGAACTACTTCACAGTTAGGGCGGCTAGGATCTGGAACCAACTTCCAAGTGAAGTGGTGCTGGCTCCTACCCTGGGGGTTTTTAAGAAGTGGCTTGATGCCTACCTGTCTGGGGTCAATTGAGCCCAGTTTTCCTCCTGCCCAGGCAGGGGGTCGGACCTGAAGATCTACAAAGTCCCTTCTGACCCTACTTCTCTGATTCTAAGGAGAAAAGAGAGAAACTAGTTGAGCTGGGGTGGAGCTGCTGCCAGTGGATTCTCATCCTGTTTCCCTGCAGGCAGATACACAGAAGGGGACAGAAAAGAACATTGAGGGGGAAATGATGAGTTTCTGTCTGTGGTGCTGACTCTCACTTGCAGCCTTGCTGCTAAATGGAAAACATGAAACATGGGCACAACACAAGTTCTGAACAGCCCTTCTCTGCCCTGGCGCACAGCTTAGTGATGCCCTGAGCTGTACATTCAGCTGCCTCTTTGTTCATAGGTTCACAATTGTGTTGTGAAAGCTGTAGTCTAGTTCAGCCAACTAGACTCTAATTAAACTGAAGGCAAGAAAAAGAGCTGGGGAAGAGAAGAAATAAAGTAATGAAGTAAAGTGAGATGGGGGAAAGGGTCAGAGCAGGAACCTAGAGGTCTCATGTTCTAGGCAGAGCAGATGGTGATGTCAGATGTTCCCTCCTGCTTCAGAAGCAGTTCAGGGTTGGATGATGAAGTTCTGTCCATGGGTCTCTTGGTGATTCCCAAAACAAGGAAGCAATGGGGATGGATGGTGGTCATGGCAGTAAAGCTTCCTCTCCTCTGTCCACCTCTGACATAGCAACCCCCAGATAAACAGTGTCCACAAATGGGTGGTGATTGCATCTGAAAAACGTTTATCAACCAAAGCATATTTTAGTTGTTTTTAATTAAAAGCATTTCTATTTCAACTCATTGTCTTAGTGGCCTGTATCTCTACCAGGAGCCTTGCAGACCCCTTACCACAGCTCTGCAGACTGAAACAATCTAGTTCATATCAATGCAGTTGTTGCCAATGTTATCTGCATACGCAGTCAAATAGATCATGCTGACCTGAACTTTGGCTATTGCAAGCATGTCAGAGTAGAGGCCTCTTCACTGGGCACAGATGTGTGTTGATTATATCTCTTTTACACCCAGGCTGATGCCTACCAAGTGATGTGCTCCTGCTGAAAGGGAAGTGTATACAGCAAGTCTTGGACAAGCACAGTCTGAGCATATGGGACAGAGGGCCAGCACAATGAGGAGAGTCAGTCAAATCACTTCAGAAGGGACAAACGGAGAAGAAAATACCCTTTGGGGGCAGTGTGTACCACCATTCTGTAGTCAGACAGCACTAGGAAGCCTTGGGCTCCAGACTGATTGGGCTAGTTGGCCCAGTGAGGTGAGTGCAGCAGCTAGAGCAGTTGGGAGACAGAGGGGCTTGCTTCTTGAGCACGGCCCAGTGCTGCAGAGAACAGTGATCTTCAGGGGATCCCTGTACAGTAAATCCATTTTCCTGGGGCGGATAGCAAAAATAGTCCTTGTATGCCCCAGATCCAATGAATCTACACTCTCATCACAGCTCATGCTCTGAACAACTTGACTCAAGGCTTGAAACTGCCTGTAACTGCTTCAGTTTGTGTCATCTCTGGCCTCAGTGCTCCAGGTGGCTACTTGAGTCAAGCACACAAGGCTGGCTAGAGTCCCGTAGACCTGGCCACTTCTCCTCACCTGCTCCATCCAGTACTTGACTAGTCATAAGTGTGTTTATTATAGTAGTGCCTGGGAGTCCCATCTTGCTTTGCTAACTGCTGCATCAACACAGAGCAGCAAAGAGACCCATCCCCAAGAGCTGATAATCCACCTGTACACAGGGGAAAGGAAGGAACAAGAACACACCAGCAGAAAGTGCACAAAGTGAGAACCACCAGTGGGTCTATTTTGTTGTGTTTGTTGGTTTTGTGTGTCTTTTAGAGGGATTTTGTAAGGCAGGCTCAGCTAAATGGCAATAAAAGGGAAGTGTGAGGAGCTGTTGAACAGAAGGTAGGATGAGAGGAATTGGGCAAGGGTGGCTTAGCAAGAGGGGAAGGTTGGAGGGAAGCTGAGGCAAAGAAACCATGTGGGAGTGGGAGGGAAAGGGTTACAGCAAGCAGCTATTCAGCACCAAGCAGAAAAAGCTAGTCGAAATGCAGGTAGTGCTGGGCATGGCCACAGTCTGTGCTATGGTGGTTTCCACTGCTGCTCCAACTGGCTGGAAGCTTGGATTGACTTCTCTCTGTATTTTTTCCCCAAAGTCCTGTGGCAAGGGAGTAGGAGGTGGGGAGGGCCCCCTGCCTGGATCCTAGACCCTGAGTGGGGAAAGAGTTTTTCCTGCACAGCTTTGGGGGTATAGAGATGGTGTTGACTGTCTCTGTGTGCCGAGCAGCCCTTAGGGAAAATGGCATCCTGGGTGAACTTGTATTTTGGTGCTCCCTGCCTCAAGTTAGTGGCACTGCTGCAGGCAAGGAGGCAAGGCAGGTGGACTGGAACAGGCCTCCCTCCCTCCCTCCCCTTCCACATGTGCTTGGCCCAGTTCCTCCTGAGCAGGGGCTGGAAGAGGGGGACAGGCTGAGCTGGGCATGGCTCCTCTTGCCTGGGGCAAGGATTGGCTGGGGTGGGGTGGGGCAGGGGGAGAGCACTGCTGTAGCATGGGCTGCTCACGTGTGTGTGGTGCTCCCACCGATCATGTTGCCCACCCTTAAGATTGGCTCTGTGTCTGTGCCCACTCTTTTTGTATTGCAGATTTATAGCTGACTGTCATTTATGTAAATAAGAAAATGCACATCAGCAATACAAAAATCATGGCATTGCATCATTTATGGATACTCTCCAGATTTCCAGACCTTGGCCCTTAACAGGTGTAGTGGCAGCAAACATAAGCCTTGTCCACCAGCTCAGTCCATGCTGACCTTAGGAAGTCAGGTCATTGTGCACCAAATTACTGGGCATGAATTCTAGTGCACTGTTCTCACGCTTCCCCAGTACTGCCTCCTGTGTCAAAGCTAGTCAAGGCTAGTGACAGCCATGAGGGCTGAGGTCAGTCTGTCATGGGGCTCTTTTAATAAATACAAGTAGAAGTGACTCGAGCCCTCATCCAGACCTATGCTTCTATTCATAGCTGGGGACATTAAAATGTAATTTCTCTAGGATCCTCTGCAAGTGATTCTTTCTTATTCACAGGCACTTAAATATGCACCCATGGAAGTTTTTATTTAGGAAATGGCAGAAAAAACAAAAGAAGCATGAAAAACATCTCCGTATTTCCCTAGAAGAAATCGAGCCACTCAGATCAGTGACTCGAAACCAGAGTCAGCCTCCCCCAGCTCCAAATAATGATTGTTCCTTCTAGGGATGTATGAAATGGGCCCTATTCAATTCAGATTTGGCCCGAATCGGGGACAGTGAATCAATTAATTGATTTGGATCACTATCCCTGGTTCGATTCAGCCAAATCCGAATCTGAAGATTTGATGCTGATTCAGAAAATCAGCAATTCAGACATAGACACAGCTTTAAATGTTTTTTCTACATACCTCAAGGTACCACGCGTGGCTTGTGAATGCTGTGATGCTGGGGTGGATGGAGCATCCCACAGGGGCATGGGGGTGGGGAGGGCCCTGCGTGCTCAGTGGTGAACCCAGAAGTGGACTGGAAGTACTTCTGGTCCACTTCCAGGTCTGCCAGGGAGTGCACTGGGGGGCCCCCTTGTGCCCCCCTGGCTCTGTGATTGGCTGCGGGGGAACCCTGGGTGCCCCCCTAGATCCAGAAGGCACTGGTTGCTAAGCCAAGGAGTGCGGGGCCCCCCCTGCACACTCTCCAGTGGACCTGGAAGTGGGTCGGAAGTGCTTCTGATCCACTTCTGGGTCTGCTGCTGAGCATGCTGGGGAGCCCCCTGTGCTTCTGTGGGACACTCCATGCACCCTTGCATCACAGCATTCACGAGCCGCCTGCTACCTAGAGGTATGTAGAAAAAACATTTAAAGTTGTGTCTATGTCCAAATCACTGGATCTTTCTGAATCCATTCGGAGGGTTCCAGTTCAGTTCGGAGAGATTAAAGGGTCCTCTGATTCGATTCAGATTTGGAGATTTGGCCTCCGAATCGGGCTGAATCTCCGCCAAATCAAATCAGGGACTGAAGCTTCACACAGCCCTAGTTCCTATCTCTGGTGGCGGGGAGGGAGGGCATGAAACAAAAGTAAACCAGATTCTTGGAAGGCATCCCTGCTACCCAGGGAAGACCATTCAGCACCTAAGACAGAACCCCATTCTTCTGATGCTGGATAAACACAGCCCCACTGCTCTCCCCTTGAAGTTCTTGAACTGTATTAATGATGTCCACTATCTCTACATGAGATTGATCCATTCTTGCTAGCTCATATTCTTTAATAATAATTGCAGTTCTCACTTCAGTGAGGTGTTTGCAAGATATTATTAGTTGTGCAGGACATTACTTCGTAGCATATTATTGCTATTGGATTTTATACAATCAAAATATAAACACATTCCAGTCAAAGCTACAAAACTCAATAGGGAACCTGATAGGTAAGTAATATTGTACAGGAAACCCTTGCTAGTCGCGGTTTAAAATATTCGCAAATGTTGAACCCGCATTTTAAGTACACTTTATACACTTACAGGAGCTCCTCAGGAGCTCTGTGCTTGCTGCTGCTGGGCTCCCGCCGCTGGGCTCCCACCACTGTGCTCCCACCATTGCCGCTGGAACTGTGCCCCCCCCAGCTGCCAGGGGCACTGCGTTCATGAATACAGACTGCGTTCATGAACGTGGTGTCTTATTCATGGATTTTGCCATTTGTGGGCGATATAAGAGCGTATCCCCCGCGTATGGCAAGGGTCGCCTGTAATTTATGTAAATGAAGCTGGAGAGAGAAGGCTTTTTCTCTTCTCTTCTGTAGACATGTGTAACAAGGGACCCAAGCCCTGTTACTTGGACACAATGGCGGGGGCGGAAAACCCAATCTGTGCATCTGGGGCATGAGCCAAAGTGATCCATATGAAGATGGGAGACCTGGCAGATGTCGTTAAGAGAGGTGGTGAACGTTTGTTGAATAACTGGAGGACTGGGAGTGTCTGTAGGCATGGGGGAGGCCATGAGTAGGGTACGGGGTAGGTACCCTCTGCTGCAAGGCTGAGGCCTGGAGAGTCAGGGCCCAAACCAGTGCATCTGGGCTGGGGGGGGCCTCAGCTAGAGGGAAAAGAGGCTGAGGCAAGACAGGCTGAAGCTCAGACAAAGTTTGGGGTCCAAGGGGCCCAACATTAGTTTGGGGTGAGACAGACTTTCGGATGTTGGGGTCTGAACTCCAAGCCAAGTGGACCAGGGTGAGCCCCTGGAGTAGGAAAAAAGGACTAAGAAATAGCATCTAGAGCTCGCCAGCTTCTAAGGCAGCCTCCCCTTTTCATCAACGGCATCAAAGGTGTGGCAAGCAAGACGTCGGGGGAAGACCTTGAGAGGCAGGAGCAAAGGTTAGGCCTGGATGAGTGAAGCTTAGAATTTTTTCCATGGAGGGAGAAGTTTGCATGGTAGAATGTGCTGGCCTTTGCAAGAGCAGGTTTTTTATACAGGCTCTGATGCAAAAAGTCTGTGATGGTCAAACAGGGATATGAGATCTCATATTTCTGGGTTGGTGAGCAGGGGTGGGCAACACTTTTGGACCAAGTGCCAAAAAACCTTGCAACCTTGACTTGGAAGATGTTGGCATGCCAGGGGCAGATGGCGGGGAAGCTGCCAGGGGCCCAATCCTTCTGGCAGAGCAGCCCCGGCCCCTTCTCTGGCCATGCTTCCTTATGTGTGTGTGCAGCCACTGCCAGCAACAAGCCAGGCCAGGGCTCTGGATCCCAGTGCAGCTGCCTGCTGCAAGTAGCCTGGGCTCTGGGCAGGCCCTTGCTATCCACCATGGAGTCTGGGCTGCTAGCAGTAGGTCTTGTAGCCTCCCCACCATATGCTGTGACTGGTCTGGGCTCTATGGCAAGTGGCAGGGGCCTGCCCAGAGCCGGGGCCAGCTGTGGTATGCTGAGCAAAATGGCTTCACATGCCATGCTGTGGCATGTGTGCTGGGGGTTGCCAACCCCTGGCTTAGAGGAAGGTGCTTTATCTGCATGGATTTGTATTATATATGCCCTGGTATACAATATCATATAGCTCTATAGCTGGGCTAGGCCTAAACTAGGAGAGTTCCAATGTTGTATTGGGCACTGCACTGGATTGACAGTGAGGCTGCTACATACATTCACAGACATATTTTGCTCAAGGAATCATCAATGGAACAAAAATAGCACACTGGACTGGTCTCCTTAAGGTACTTTTCTCACCTAAATGCTGAAGCACTCAAGAAAGGGCTTTACAAATATGCTAGAAGCAAGAGGAAAACAAAGAAGAGGCTAGGCTCGTTTAGTGAGAAGAAGAGTAAGTAACAGATGGTACAGAGAAGGCTGAAGTATTTGATGGCTTCCTTGCTCCAGTCTTCACAATAATAAAGCTAATTTTGACCAGATACTTAACAGAGTTAGTTAAACAAAGAGATAAATGTGCAGGCCAGACTAGGGAAAGAACAGATTAAAGAACATTTAGATTAATTATGGTGGTGGCTGGACATGATTAAATTCATCCTAGAATATATAAGAAACTAGCCAAAGTAGTGAGTATCTCTGAAAACTCCTAGGGGACATGCTAGGACTGGAGACAGGTAAACACAGTACAAAGATTTAAATAGAGGGAAAAGAAGGAATTATGGGCCAGGCCACCTAACTTCAATGTCCTGAAAGGCTTGAACTTATTAAACAACCCATAAATACATAGAGGGAAAGATGATAAAAAAACAGCCCGTATGGATTTGTCAAGAACAAATCAGGTCAAACCAGTCTAATTCCTTTCTTTGATCAGATAACTGGCCTAGTAAATAAAGAAGTAGTGGGTGGGATGACTCAACTTTAGTACAATGACTGACCCTGTCCTGCATCACATTTTCATCAGCAAACTAAGGAAAGATGGTTTAGATCAGGAATTGGCAATGTTTTAGGAGCACAAAGTAGCACACCTCACTTCGAACGTGGGCTGCAGTTTCCAACCTGCCTGCTGGTCCTTGTGTTTCCATTGTGCTTCTGCTTAATGCTGCCAATTCACCCAGCCATCAAGTTGCCACTGATATTCCCATTCATGTGTAATCAGGCACCAAAATTGCTGCCAACATCCCAACCTTGCAGACTGGATGAAATCCTTTATGGGTTGGCTCTTGCCTGCAGGCTGTATGTTGCCAGTCCCAGCCTAGATGAAATTCCTCAAAGATGAGTGGACAACCAGTTGAAAAATCACTTTCAAGGAATAGTTATCACGTTTTCTGTCAAACAGGAAGAGCAATTTGGGTGGAATCCCACAACGAGCTGTCCTGAGCAAAGGCCCAATCAGTATTTTAATTAATGATTTGAACCATGAAATAGAGAGTCAGCACATGCAGATTATACCAAGATAGGAGAATTTCAAGCACTTCAGAGAGTGTGATTCAAATTCCGAATTATCTTGACAAATTAGAAAGAGATGGTCTGAAATGGACAGGAAGAAATTCAGTAAGGACAAGTGCAAAGTGTTACACATAGGAAGGAGAAGTCAAAGGCACAAATCCAAAAACAAAAGGAATAACTGGTGCTGTAGCAGTACTGCAGGAAAAGCTCCAAGGGTGATATCAAATCACTTACTAAATACAACTCAGCACAGCGATGCTGTTGAAGAAAGGCAAGTCTCATTTCGGGATGTATTAACAGGAGTGTCACGTCAGACATGGGAGTCGTGATTATTCTCTTCTACTTGGGGTTGGGGGGGAGCGGGGTGGACAGACCTTCACCTATGTCCATTTTTGGGCTCCATACTGTAAGAAAGGTACAAACAAACTGGAGGGAATCCCAGTGAGAACAACAAGAAAGTTAAGAAGTTGAGAAATCCTGACTCATGAAGAAAGGTTGAAGAAGCTAGGTTTGGGTAGAATGATAGCAGTCCTCCAGTATGTAAAAGATTGTTATAAAGAGTCAGGGATCAATTGTTCTCCAAACTGCTGAGGAAAGAACAAGAAAAAATCAGCTTAATTTTCTGAAGAGAAGATTTGGGTTCGATATTAGGAAAAACAACTCTAACTATGAAGATAGTGAAGCACTGAAACAGGTTAAATAGGGAGAATTGTGAATGAATCCCTGTCATTGGAGATTTAAAACAACCGGACATCTGTTGGCGATAGTCTAGGTAAACTTGATAAGCAGCGTAGGAGGTTGGACTCACTATATGACCCCTTGATGACCTTTCCAGGCTATCTTCTTTTTTTAATTACAGGATTTGGCATTATTTTGTTCTTGTAAGAGGACTCCAAAAAAACCTAAGCATATGCAATAACGAATAGGCTAGGGAAGGGAGAGTGTGACCTTTTGTTGTTTCTATCTCATAACATAGAACAAGGGGACATTTGATTAAACTGAAGGGTGGTGTTACAGGGTGGTCTGCCCATTTAAGGGAATTGAACTCATCCATCTGTAGCCAGATATTTGCAACCTAAGTGGTGGGTTTAGTCAGTGGTTGGATCTGGTGTTTCCTAGAAGGGAGAGCCAGATCAGTTAGAAACAGGAGACACAAAAAGGAACATTAAGTCAGATCTGTACCTAGATCTGTATCTGGGAAAGTCCCAGAGTAAGGCAAAAGCAGCTGACAGAGCCCAATACAGAGGTAACTAGAAGACCTAATGAAAGAACACCTCTAGCTGTGGCCTGAAAGCAGGATGGGTCAACCTTGAGAACAGATATGTGGGTGTAATGGTCCAGGCTAAGACTTCAAGGTGATGGCTCAAATTTCAAATTGTTAGAATTGTAGTGCTTATTTAATGCTCATTGCCCATCATTCAATATATTCAATATAAGTGCGGCTAACTAGTGTGCTATAAAGCAAAATCAGGCTCTCATGGCCTAGCAGGGGAGCAGCTTTGTAACAAGGCAGTTCTCACACAGTCCAAAGATAGAGGGTGCTTGTACACATGATGCTGAGACGATGCACATGTGAAGAAAATTCCCCTTTGTGTGGCTTAATGGTGTTGCACTTTACATGTATGTGAGTTTCAGGGGTTTTAAATTAGTTCTCATTGGGTGTTTGTACATGACATGACGTTTAGTCCTCATTAATTTACCCCGCCTTTAAAATTTTAACCCGGGTTAATTTGGTGCGATGCGCTTGTGTTTGCACAACAGTCTCTTGAACAACTTAATTTCCGTGTGTCATTCCCCACAAATTCCAGCAGGGGGAGCCAAATACCATTGCAGCTTGGATGGCCCTGCCCCTGCTCCCACTGGCCAGTAAAGCAAAATCCCTGATACTTGGCCAGGGCAGGGGCAGAGGCTGGGGCTGCTACAGGGCAGGAGGGACACTGGCAGAGCTGGGGGACAGGGGGCTGCGGGTCGGGAGTAGGGTGGCAGGGGGTGGCAGTGGCGGGCACGTGGCAGCGGGGAACTCCCGCAGAGAGCTGCGGTGGTGTCGGGGGCGGGGTGCTGTTAAGCGGTGAAAAAGAGAAGACATAAAGGCGTCTGGCAGAGGACAGAGGACCAGAAAACTGGACTGTCACCCTAGTCAGGAGTGAGGGGCACTGGCAGAGCTGGGGGCAGGGGCTGTGGGCCGGCAGGGGGCTGCGGGCCCCAGGGGCTCCGTCTGCGTGGGTTTTTTACATTTCCTCTCTCCCTTCATTTTCAACATGGCCGCTGCAAGGTAGAGCTACAGTTCCCAGAATACAGTGCCGTCCCCACCATCATCCGGCCTCTGGGTGGGATGCGGGGTGGGGGAGGGGAGTTCTCAGCCTCCTCTGAGAAGAAAGCAGATGGAGGTGGGCTCCCCGCTTCTCTGGTCAGACCTGAGATCCTGCTGCTGCCCTTTCTGTCTAAGGTAATTTGCATCATCATAGCCTTGCAGGAGATCTGAGGCTGCTCACAGAAGAGCTCATTGTAAAAGCTTTTGTTCTCCTGTGAGCAACAGAAGCTGAGGGATTTTCTCCCCCCCAACGCAGGCTGGAACCTTACAAATATCCAGAAGCTTTCCCATTTTCCAGGAGTTGCTGACGGATTTGATAAGGGTCCCCCCCCCTCCTTTTTTTTTTTTTTAAACCATGGTTTAGCTAGTTAAAAAGAAGAATTTTTTTTTTTTTGGAGACACTTGCCACTTTTGAGGGGTTGGATTTGAAGCTAAAAATTAATTAGCACTTTTTAAGCGGAGGGAATGTTGCACTAATTGCTGTGCTAATCAATTTAAAACAACAACAATTCATCAAGCCAATGGAAAATGGTGTCACATAGGTCTTAAACCAAAAAATAATGACAAGCAGCCTGTATCCTGAACACAGTCTACACTTTATTTCAGACTACAGATTTCTGAACATAATAAAATCTTTGGTTGCAGTGGTGGGGTCAGTCTCACAGTCTGTGGATCAGATTTTTTTTCCCCTTGGAAAAAAAAGACAGATTCACATGGAAAAATAAAATAAAAGGTCAAGAGAGTCAGACATTTACTTCAAAACAAGAGACAGAAGAACCAGAGCAGTGAAAATGAACAGAAGGAAAAAGAAAAACCAAACACACAAAAGAAAGGAAAAGAAAAGAGAGAGAAGCTGTTCAGCAAAAGAGCTCGCTACACATATTTCTTACCTGAAATTAAATATATACAAGGTCATATGCGGTTTGGATATATAGAGATAATTTTTGTAAGTGTTCATAATATATTTTCATTGGAGTCCTTATACTATGGATAGACAATAGATTTGATTTTAAATAGCACTTGTCCAGGTCCCCCTCCATGTGTCCCTTTGCATTGGTAAGTCCTTTGCGTCAGTGTGTACTTTATTTTCCTTCCCTGGGAATAATAATATTACTAATAGTGGTTGGCCTGGAACTCCGCCTTGAGTCTCTGCAGCTGCTCGGCAGTGAAAGCAGTCCGCAACCACTTGTCCTTTCCCCTTCTTCTTCAACTTCCTGGTGTGGGGACCTGGAGACAGAAGCCTGGGGAGGGAGGAGGGGAAGGGAGGGCAGACATGGTAAGGGGAAGGGGCACAGAGGAGGGCCAGGTTTGAGATGCAGCCTTTGCATGGATCCAGCCAAGCAGCAGTCCTGCTCCCCTGCCCCAGTGCTGACCGGGCTATCTGCTCCCTGCAAAGCCGCACTGCCTCCCTGCGATCAGCACCTTCACAATACATTTGCAGGTATTCGTGTGTAATGACTGTTTTAGGGCACCAGGAATAGATAGCTCCAGAGTCCAACATGAATCAATCTTCCTCTGACCTCTTTATTACTTTTATTAAACAAATAATTGAAACAAACCTATCAGTGCTTGTTGTTTCTCATTTCACTGGGTGTGGTATCCCAAAGGCCCTAAGCCTACACTGAGCATTTACCACCTAACAGGAGGTTAATGGGTCCCCAAAATTCCCTTCCTGTCTGGGAAGCCAAAACCACCAGTTTTAGAGGAGGGGCAGTTACAGGAAACAAGTCTTTCTGGGAGCAGGTCCTCTGTGGCCCCCCACCCTCCACCTCTAAAACATCCCTTTTCGGCTGCCCGCAGCTTGATTGTCTCCCATAATGCCATTGATTTACTCACCTGCTGCTTTTACAGGAACCCAACAAGTGGGGTTCATTGAACCCGATCATGAGCTTAAAGCGGGGCCACTTTATGAATAGCAGGTGACTTCTCCAACCATTAATTCCCTCACTGGCTATTTCTCAAATGCTCAGCAGCTCAGATCATGTCCCGCTTGGAGTGGTGTCTTGACACACTGTTCCATAGCATCCAGAACAAGCGTGCATAAGATGCACAACATAAGATATACAGAGTTGCTATGGGGGCAGCCAGAGCCCTGCCCTCCCCCCCCTCCCGCCCCGGCTTGACCCAGCCTGGCCCCAAAATATCCCAGGTGAACCCCTCTGTCTGGTGCCAAAAGTTGCAACAGTGGCAGAGCATGTTTGCTGTCCTAACTTCACCCAGACACTACTGGGTCAGGGAGGGGGTGAACTTCTCTTGGCCAGGTCACCTCAAGACTTATAAATTAAGTGCACAACTCTCCAGGGTACCCCTTATGGATTTGAGATGTCTGATGGTCAGGGCAGAACAGAGTGGACTGGGGTGCGTAAGTCTAGGTCTAAGTCCAAGTGGACATTCACCAAAATAAAGAGCCTGGTGTGGGTGCTGGGAGGCCTTGAGGTCATGCACCAGTTCATCTACAGCCTGTGTGCCAACTGGCACATCTACCTTGATGTTGCAAGGAGAATGGCAGAGCGGGGGCACAGCAGGACCACACTACAATGTCAGGTCAAAACAAGACCTCTGCAGGGTGCCTTCCGCAGTGATGTCACTAGAGCGCAGCAGCAGGGCACCCCATTGTGATGTGGCCCACTACAGGTACCTCCAGCTGCTAACAGAGGTACTGGCTTGGCATGAACACTGAGGGACTGAGGCCTCTGACATGTCTTTGCCTGTGGACACACTTCACCAACCATGGCTGCAACTCACGGGGACTCCAGAGAGAAGAAGGTGAAAAAGTTTGGGTCATGTCACCTGCCAGTTCTCCCAAGGATAGACCAAGGAGCTCGACATCCACACCTGGTATGTGAAGCCCTGGGGAGCCTTATCCTTACCTGTCATCTGAACTGACAGCTGCAGTTAGGATTAGGCTAGGCTGGGAAGTGAAGTGCGGGAGGGGAACTTATTTGCATCAGTTTGTTTGCAGCAGGATTGCACTCATTTACCACCACTCTGGGCCTTTAATCCCCTGTGGCCAGGCATCCCTTCATGGTCCTTTTTGTCCGACTGCTTCTTTTTCATTCGCAAGATTCTCCGAGTGCGTCTTTTTAGAGCAGCAAGTGTCCTTAATTCACTCTATTTTTCACATTTCTGGATTTTCAGTTCCGATTCCAATGCTGTCACCAAAGACACACAGGCAACCAAGCAAGACAGGCTGCAGCCAATGCTTGAACTGACAGGCTGGTGTTTGCCCCCAGGGAATGCAAGCAGTGGCTGTGCGAGCTGGTCAGGCAGGTTCGTCATGGGTGTCCAACTTGAAAGGAACCGGGCTGAGTGCAGGAAGCATTCTGAGACATGGCAGGACTGGCAAATACTGACAGGCATGTTGCTAACGATTCTATGCCTGGTGGTCGTCAGCCCCAGTGCTGCACCAGCCCCTGCACCTACACCA
The DNA here is from genome assembly GCF_030867095.1 of Alligator mississippiensis. Classification (NCBI taxonomy): domain Eukaryota; kingdom Metazoa; phylum Chordata; order Crocodylia; family Alligatoridae; genus Alligator; species Alligator mississippiensis. The sequence goes on from NC_081833.1 coordinate 27,994,148, forward strand.
GCCAGGAAGCAGCAACAGCAGACATGGATCCCAGCTCTGCAATCTGATAGTTCTGTCAAGCTCAGCATGAAAATTGACTCTAGGGCCAGGTTCTTTTAGGTAGAATTGATTTTTTTTTCATGAATCATGCGCTGTTATAGTAAGTGGGCCGTTATAGTAATCGTTCTAGTAATTGCACCATTATTGTAATTGTGTTTTTTCATGATTCATGCACAGTTACAGTAATTCATAGTTATTCGTAGTACTTATGAATTGCTAACTTACAAGAGTTGTTCTTTGGTTTGTTTCCTTTTTTAAATTTGTTATTTATAAATAAAGGTTTCAATTTGCTTTGTTGGATTTTTCACTTCATGTTATCTGTTTAAGGAGGGGGGTATTGCTAGCTTGTAGGCAGTTGGGGGGAACTTATTTGTTGACCCCTGGTTAGCTTGATGCGGTCAGAGGACCCGTGCAATTAGCTCTCTCCACCTGAGCCAAATTCTGAGCCATCCCACCACCAAGTGGCCTTAGTTTGTCTGTTGTTTCTTTCTATGGTCAAAATAATAAAAGCCCAGGCCTTGACCGCCCCCACCCCGCCAAGCTTCTCCCTTGGGTGGGCTGCCCGGGAAATGATGGAGAGTTGCATGTGCTCAGAGGAAATGTTGTGTGTGCAGCGCAGCAGCCCCAATTACAGTGGCTGTCACTGGCCATCCATGGATGGCCACTTGCTGCTGGAGCAGAAGGGTCCAGTCTCTGGAGTGCTGCTGGCACAGCCGATGCACCTGGGTGGCTTCAGTGGTGGGTGGCACCAGGCAACCCTGAGGCAGCACTCCCTTAGGGCCCTGCAGCCTTTCTACTGTGTCCAGATGTTGGCCCTGCACAGGCAAGAGACAGAAGCCTTTTGTGCAAATTTGCAACATTGCAGTGATAAGATGCTCTGCACAAGCAGCTCTCTACTGCCTGACATCAGATTGGAGGTTGACAGTCTGCAGGTGCCCAGGGAACATGGTTAACTGTCTGGGCAGGCAGGGCTTCACCCAGGTGGCCTCCAGCCAAGTCACACATCCCTGCTCTGGGGCCACCAGCCCACTGTGTGCTGACCACAGGCAACCTGTCTACCTTTCCCCTTTCCCAGTTGCCACAGCAACAGACCTCACTTCCCCTGCTTTCTCCCTGCAGACCAGCTGCTCTGCCACTGCCATGCTGCCTCACAGCCAATGGCGGTCAGGCTTGTGGTGCACAGGGCTCCTGGAAGACTGGGGCAAGGGGCTTGCTGCACCCCCATCTTCCCCATGGGGGGCCTCCCTGGGGAGGCATAGCAGGGCAGGGCCCCCACCATGCCACTGCTGCACCCCGAACATGCCCCTGCAGTGTGTTCTTTGTGCAGTGCATGAAGATCTGTTTGTGCAGGTGGAGGGGTGCCAAAGGCACTATGCCCTGCTCCTGCTGGTGGCCTGGGCACACCTGAGGTCATAGTTTGGGACTATGAGCTACAACAGTGCAGGGGGCAAGTGTGGACTGCCAAACAACCCCTGCTGCTGGTTGGATGGCTACCTGTCCCAGTGCTACGTGTCCCTGTCCCCTGCTGCTGAGAAGGACATGGTTGCTGGCATCAACACCTTCCTCAGTGTGTGAGAGGCCAGTGCCCACTCAACTGTAAGCACATGGGCAGCTCAAGAAAAAAATTAGATTTTCCTTCCCACCTCTCTGTGTGCAGTTGGCATGCAATCTGGGGCCAGGGGGAGTGCGGGTGGGCCATGCCTCCACAATCCTTCCCTTATCAGCAGACAGACATGGATGAAAATTCATTTTAATTTCAACAAAGAAATGTTGTTCAGTAAACCAAAGCAGAACAGAAAAAAAGCTGGAAGACAATGCCCATTCCCATGATTTGCTATAGAAGGATCAGCAAAGGACGAACAGCTAAAAACCCATCACCTGTCACTGGCTCTTCCACCCCCTCATGCACCCTCTGTCTCATCTCCCCCGCCCCCTCCCCCTTCATCCCTAAAGCGTAGTGGTATTCACTAACAGTTAAAAACCCATCACTCCTCATTGGTGCTTTCCCCCATGCCCTTTCCTCCCCTGCCCCCTGTCTCACCCTTGGTCCCCAAAGTATTTTCATAGATTTCATAGATTTCATAGACATTAGGGCTGGAAGGGACCTTGGAAGATCATCGAGTCCAGCCCCCCGCCCAAAGGGCAGGACGTCAGCTGGGGTCATAGGATCCCAGCAAGATAAGCATCCAGTTTCATCTTGAAGGTGTTCAATGAAGGTGCTTGAACAACCTCCGGCGGCAGGCTGTTCCAGACCTTGGGGGCTCGGACAGTAAAGAAATTCTTCCTTATGTCCAGCCTGAAACGATCTTGTAGTAGTTTGTGACCATTCGTCCTCGTCATCCCTTGGGGCACTCTGGTGAACAAACGTTCCCCTAGATACTGGTGATCACTCCTGATAAACTTGTAGGTGGCCATCAGATCACCCCTGAGCCTGCGCTTTTCCAGGCTAAAGAGCCCCAGGGCTCTCAGCCTGTCATCGTAGGGTCTGCTTCCCTGACCCCTGATCATGCGCGTGGCTCTTCTCTGGACTCTCTCAAGCTTCTCCACATCCTTTTTGAATTGTGGAGCCCAAAACTGGACGCAGTACTCCAGCTGCGGCCTCACTAAGGCCGAGTACAGGGGGAGAATGACGTCCCGGGATTTGCTTGAGAAGCATCTATGGATGCAAGCCAGCATTTTGGTCGCTTTACTAGCCGCAGCATCGCATTGCAGGCTCATGTTCATCTTGTGGTCAATGATGACCCCCAAGTCTCTTTCTTCCATAGTGCTAACCAACATAGCACTGCCCAGCCTATAAGGATGCTGCGGGTTTTTCCTCCCAAGGTGGAGAACCTTGCATTTATCGGCGTTGAACACCATCAGATTCTCATCCGCCCACTTGCTGAGCCTGTCCAGGTCAGCCTGGATCACCCGCCTGTCTTCTGGTGTGGATGCTTTGCCCCAAAGTTTGGTGTCATCGGCGAACGTGGCCAGTCCGCTTCTGACTCCAGTGTCCACATCGTTAATGAAGATGTTGAACAGTATGGGTCCAAGGACAGAGCCCTGGGGGACCCCACTGGTCACAGGACACCACGATGAGTGACTTCCATCAATTACTACCCTCTGGGTCCGACCCCGGAGCCAATTTTCCAGCCAGTGGATCGTGGGGGACCCAAGGCGACAATTGGCCAGTTTCTCCAAGAGACGATCATGGGACACCAGATCGAAGGCTTTTTTGAAGTCAAGATATATGACATCAATCTCATCTCCCTTGTCCAGGTGATAGGTCACCTGGTCGTAGAAGGAAATGAGATTGGTCAAGCAAGACCTACCCGCAACAAACCCGTGCTGGCTATCCCTTAAGATGTTGGCGTCGGCCAGTCCATTAAGGATGGCCTCCTTAATAAACTTTTCTAAGATCTTCCCCGGGATAGAAGTCAGGCTGATGGGCCTATAGTTAGCCGGATCCACTTTCCTCCCTTTCTTGAAGATAGGCACCACATTGGCCTTCTTCCAGTCTTCGGGCACTACACCAGAGCGCCAAGAGTTTTCAAAGATCCGCGCTAGAGGCTGGGCTATGATGCTCGCCAGCTCCTTGAGTACCCTGGGGTGAAGATTGTCAGGGCCGGCTGACTTGAAGGTATCCAGCTTCTCAAGATGTTCCTTCACAAAGTCAGCATTAATGGAGGGCAGGGGATCACCCTCACCCGGACTTCCCGGCCCTGTAGCGGGCACGGGCGTCCCATGGGGCTGATGAAAGACCGACGCAAAGTACCTATTTAATAGGTTGGCTTTTTCCTGGGTGTCAGTTGTCAGTTGCCCCATCTGGTTCAGCAGGGGTCCAACGTTGCCCCTGCTTTTCCTCCGGCTCCCCACATATCTGAAAAAGGACTTTTTATTGTCCTTGATGCTCAAAGCTAGCTGGAGTTCAGTTGCAGCCTTGGCTTTCCTGGTCTGCTCCCTACAGGACCGGACCAGTGCAGAATAATCCTCCTTGGAGGTGACTCCCATCCTCCATCCTTTGTAGGCCTTTCTTTTTAGCCTCAGGAGGTCTGCTAGGTCCCTGGAGAGCCAGGGGGGCTGCTGTGCCCTCTTGCTGCCTTTCCTCTGAGATGGAATAGACTTAGTTTGTGCATGGAGGATCGCTCCCTTGAGGAGCAACCACTCTTCTTGAACTCCCCTCTCCCTGCGGTCACAGTCCCTTAGGGCCTCACTGACAAGCCTCCTGAGCTTGTCAAAGTCGGCTTTCCTGAAGTCAAGGACTTGCGTGTTGCTGACCGACTTGCCAGCTTTTCGGCGGATGGTGAAGGTGATCAGCTCGTGGTCGCTGTCACCCAGCTTCCCATCGATCACTAGGTCACCGACTAGGTCCTCCCCAGTAGCCAGCACCAGGTCGAGCAGCGTTTTGCCTCTCGTTGGCCCATAGACTTCTTGAGTCAGGTAGAGGTCATCCACGCACGAGAGGAAGCTCTGCGACCACTCAGATTTTGCTGAGCGATCCTCCCACGAGATGTCTGGGTAATTGAAGTCACCCATGACAACCATGGTCCTGGAGCAAGCTGCCTCAGCCAGTTCCTGGGCAAACTCCTGGTCTAGCTCAGGACTTTGGGTGGGAGGTCTGTAATAGACTCCCACCATTGTGTCCCCTGTGCCGTGTTCCCCACGGATTTTAACCCAGAGGGTCTCCAGCCGTCCACCCTGGTCGCCAATATCGGCTTGCAGGGACGCGTAGCTTTCTTTAACATAGAGAGCTACACCCCCGCCCCTTTTCTCTACACGATCCCTCCTGTACAGGGTATAGCCATCTATCCCCGTGGTCCAGTCATGGGTGGAGTCCCACCAGGTCTCCGTGATCCCTATGACATCGTAATTGTTTGCACTGAGCAGGAGGATGAGCTCCTCCTGCTTATTCCCCAAGCTCCTGGCATTTGTGTACAGGCAGGCAAGCGCCCCCTGGGGGGCTCCTTCCTTGCCCACAGATTTTACCAGGGCTGGGGCTGGGGCGGGCTCCCTTGAGTGCCATGATCCGCTGGCTTTGCAAGATTTGCTCAGCGGGCCAGCAGTGGCGGTCGTGCCCCTGTCCCCCAGCGGGCTTAGTTTAAAGCCCGGTGGAGCAGGTCAGCCAGTCTAGCTGAGAAGAGCCTCCTCCCTAGGGGAGAGAGGTGGAAACCATTTCTTCCCAGCAGCTCGCTGCCTCTCTCGCCAAAGAGCGGGCTGTGGTCATGAAAGCCAAAGCCTTCCTGACGACACCAGCGCCGCAGTCTTTGGTTGACCACATAGATCCTCCTGTCCCTTCTCAGCCCATAGCCTGAGACTGGGAGGATCGACGAGAACACCACCTGTGCCCCCAGACCCTTAAGCCCCGCTCCCAAATCCCTGTAGCACCTCATGACCTGGCTGGGAGTGCTCCGAGCCGTGTCATTGGTGCCCACATGAATAAGGAGCATGGGATAGCGGTCTGTGGGTTTGAGGAGCCTGGGGATCCTCTCCGCAATGTCCCGGATGCGGGCCCCTGGGAAGCAGCAGACTTGCCGGGCTAAGGGGTCAGGGTGGCAGATTGGCCCCTCCGTCCCCCTCCGGAGGGAGTCTCCCACAACAAACACCTTACGTTTTGTCTTGGGGAGAGCAGGGGCGGGAGTTGCAGTTGGGCCCATGTTGCCTGTGGGGGCCGGCAACTCAGCAGGCTCTGCTGGGGCAGCAAGAGGTGCATACCTGTTGCTCAGTTGTGTATCTTGGTGTTCTCCTTGTCTGGCTAGAGGAGGGGTGCCCCTCACCCTGTAAGCACAGTGCCTGTCACTGAAGTTATCACTGTGTAGGGCTGATCACAGATAGGGGTCTCTATGGAGCTCCGGGGTGGGGGAGGCTTTGCTTATGAATGGGGGCCAGGGTAATTTATTTAAGGAACTCTTGTCTAAACTTTCCTTCTTGCCACCAGCTCCACTTGGCATGCTGACACAACTTGTCAGCCTGGTCAAGGAATTTTATTGTGCTGGCCATGATGTCCCAGTGAGCTGCTGCCTCTTTGTCTTCAATTTTTTGGAATATTTTGCAGATTTCACCCTGCAAATCATTTGTGGTCCATATTCATAATTCAGAGGCCACCGCCCACGCCTCCATCATCACTTCTCTTGACCATCGCTGCCTGTGGTGGTGCTCACACATTCGCTCAGTTTCGGTTCATGCTGGTGTCTGCACTTCTAGTGGATGTGGCAACAGGAATTGGAAAAAAAAAGGTGTTGATGGCCAAAGATCTTGTCCCCCCCAAAAAAGCAGCAGTAAGAGAGGGCTCAGCGCGCCCATCCCCATAGATGCAAGACAATACACGACTGCAAGCACCAGACATATTTGCAAATTCCAACACACACACGGCTCCCAGCCCTCTGGTTTCCCCCCTTCACTGAGGCTCCACATCTCTGCCCCCTTACTGGGGCTATGGGGTTTCCCTCCTCGGTGGAGGCTCAGATGGCCGTAGCCACACCTGGCCCCAACTTCTACCCACAATGATGTGGGGGCTAGGGGTTATTGAGGCACCCCAACCCACCTTCCACCAGGGTGGTAACTGGCCCGGGATTTCCTGGGGGCTCCCGTGTCACTGAGAGCCCCACCAGACCACCCAATCCCAGCAGGGTGCAGTTTTAGGTCATGCCCAGGACCAAGAGCCTCCTGCTCCTACCTACAGATATTCCATTCAGCAGATCAGCCAGGCAATGTTTCTGCCTGTCTGCCAGCACCAAACTGCTCTGTGTATATAGGCAGCCACGGTTCTAAAATGGCCACCACGATCAAGCACCTGCTGGCTGCTTGACTCAGCCCTTAAAGTGGCAGGCACCAACAGTGCCCTGCCAGCTTAGTTTCGCAGATGTTTTGGAGCCTTCCATTTTGTTTCGGATTTGGTGTTTTGGGCGCGGAAACAGGCCAAAACACCCCCAAAATGAAACAGCTGCTGAAATTTTGCACAGCCCTAGTTTCTTGGGTCATCGAACACCCCAAGGGTGTACAGGAGGGGTGGTACCAGGGATACATAGGAATTGAGATGCAAAGAGCAGGGCTGGTAGTGCCATTAAGGCTAATCTCCTGCTATTTGCCAACCCTAAATTCATGGTTTGGTCATTTCAGTGTTCTGCCCAGCACCCCCTTTCTTTTTTGCTAAACATATGTCACGGAAAAACAGGGCGTTTGGAGACTGTGGACAATTGGGACTGTAATTTTACTTGTTGCTTCTGGCACCTCAATGCCTGGCACAGCTCTCGATGTGCTAATGGGACCTATTCATAAAAAGGACATGGGGATCTCACACCCACCTTTCTTCCCCAGTTCCTACTGGGTTGGAGGTACTTGCTTGGTTGATACTTCGTGGTGGGTCTGTGGGGGCCGAGAGGGGACCGAGGATCGGGAATCCTCGGGAATGCTAGCTGGGGTTGCAACTGCGATCCCGTGACGGGCAGATGGGTACTCTCTATCACCGGAGCGGAATTAGGCAGAGACGGGACACGTATCAGTTGGAAAAAACAGAGATGGTTTTACTTACACTGTAGAGTCGTATACAGCGCAGGCAAGAAGTGACTTCACACTTCAATCGTAGTTGCAACAATTCTAATCGAGGAGCTCTTGTAGACCGGTAGCTTGGGTCTAACTCGGGCATGCAACACGGAGGATACGTCGTAAGGTTTCGACGACGGGGAGTCATTGGCAGGTGATCAAACTGCCAGAGTTCCACTCCAGGGGGAATCGTGGAGTTCTCCAACTAGGGCGGAAACGCCCCTAACCTTTTATACGGCTAGTGAGCCAATTGCCAGCCGCCACGTGGGAATAATTTAACGTCGGCCAATCGTGTTATGCAAATCTGCATATCCTCGGCGGGAACTCTATCGACGCCGGAACTCTTCACCATGCCGAGAATTCCCCTGCCTTACCGTGCCTTGTGCTGGAAAGTTCCACTGTGTCGAGGCACTGATCCAAATCAGCTCTGACATGCCCCCTTGCCAAAGACACAGCTGGGACTTGAAGCACGTGCACTCTGTCCAAATTATCGCTCCTTTCTAAAGATAACTGGCTATATACAAAAGTATACAACGACAGTAGTTCGTCCTCTACGGATCGAACCAAATAGTAACCAACACACATACATATACACATCAATATATTGGTCACAAAAAGTTCAATCATGAGGAGTTCAATAGGTGTCATAGTGGAGTCACACGTCAGACGACCTCTGCGTCTTTCTGTCTCTGGATCCGCTTCTGACACGTATCTTGAACCTCGGGTAAACCTGTAGAAAGAAGAATTCTTAGACACTGTTAATCAACCTATATAACACTATCCATATGGAGAGGTAATCAGATCTCTTCTCTTGGTTCCCCAATCTCCTTCAAGCACATGACATAGGTGCTCAAACCCGACTCAGCTCCGGACAGCTCTTGCACGCCCGCAGATACACTGTCATGAATGACGATCCACACATGGACGCTGCATGGTCTTGTCCTAACACGATGAGGACGTTCCGGAGTAGCCATCTAGATCCTTCAGACACTGGAAACCCAGCTCTTGGGCCAACTGCCATTGACCCTCGTCTCCCAGGATCCGCAGCTGTTGCTTCGTGAGTCTGGAGTGGTGTAACAGGAAACCAAACATAATCCTCTCCTCTCTCGTCCTCTGCAGCGGTTGCCACACTCGCTCTGGGTCATTCGAAGTCCCTGTGTCTGACTTCATGAGCGCTTGCAATCGTGGAAGCTGTCGCAGAAGGTTGCAGGCCGGTTGGCCAGCTAACGGGTTGAGGAGGACTTGAAGGACGGTGGTGTTTCTCCCTCCATACACCTCAACACAAGCCTCCACGCTGCCAAAAGTCACTGGAACAGTTCCAGGGTTTCATAGGTGGCGATGCAGCCACGGTCTCTGCTGCTGGGTCGGTGTCAGTCCCAGCGCGTGCTCCCTGGGGTTTCAGGAACCGTACGAGCTTCCTATCACCGCCAGTATGATCTGCTCTGCACTGATCCTCGCCAGACGACCCTCGTGCCAGACATGGGGCTTGTGATCCACTTGACCCGCAACGAGTGCTGGGAGCAGAACAGGCCAGTAAGTATTATATGTTAGCCAATCTATATCGGTGGCGTGTCCTCCACTCCACGAGGCTTGTCAAGAGAAGAAACTAGCCTCCTCCAGATCAAGCAGGTCGGATCCAAACTCCACGACCAGACATCCTAACCATACAGCCAAGGTCTCATCGGGCTTGATCCTCGACTCTTTGCACAGTTCCTGTAGCTCAGTCCAGGTTCTAGTGTAATGGGTAGCATAGATTGTCTCCCTCACTCGGCTGCTTGCTGCTGCAGAACACGTAGCCGCTGTCAAGGCTGCTGCTGCATCCGTGGAGAGGGACGGATGTCCTCCGCTCACTGCCCCCTCCCCGTGGAAAGGAGGCGGGGCTGCCAGAAGCGATGTCGCGTCGGTGGGCGGGGTCGCCGGCCGGGTTCCCGCTGATTCTCTCGAAGCTCCTCCCTTCTCTTCCAGTTCCAGGCAGCTCGCTCCTTCCTCGGCGCCATCTCGGAGTGGCGTCGACTCAGGGCTTCTCTCCTCTGCCGCTTCTCGTGCCACCGGAACGGCCGTGAGCAGTCGGGCTTCCAGGTCTGCATTCTTCCGCAGCAAAGTTGTCACAGCATGGAACAACACATCCAACATTCTCTCTTTTCTATCCCTCGGGGCTACACACGTATCCAGCGGGGGGCTGAATCGGTTAGCCGTCGTCAGCTCTTCACCCTCCTGTGTGAGCTGCACGCAGCAAGCGAACTGTTGGCTGAGAGCCGGGCTCACATCGCCCAATCCCCATTTGGCAAGGGGTGCGGTGTTCCCTCTCTCCCGGGGCCTGGCAGGACTCTCTCGCTGCCCATCACACACCCGAACGCCTCGGGGTGCAGATGTGCCTCCCATACTTCTGATGCTTCTTCTCCTTTTTCCTTCAGTGAAAGGTAGCCATCGATAAACCTCTCAACCACTCCGCCCGCCTGGTAATATGCGATGTGGGCGCCTAGTTCCTCAGAGCTGGCCACCTGGCATCTCCCGCTACGCCAGGGGCAACTTCTCACTAGCTCCTGCTCCATTAGATCTTTCCCAAATCCTGGCTCCAATCCTATCGATCCTAATCCTGATCCCACTGATCCTGTTCGTGACGCCATGCGGGGGCCGAGAGGGGACCGAGGATCGGGAACGCTAGCTGGGGTTGCAGCTGCGATCCCGTGACGGGCAGATGGGTACTCTCTATCACCAGAGTGGAATTAGGCACAGATGGGACACGTATCAGTTGGAAAAAACAGAGATGGTTTTACTTACACTGTAGAGTCGTATACAGCGCAGGCAAGAAGTGACTTCACACTTCAATCGTAGTTGCAACAATTCTAATCTCTAGTCGCTAATCGAGGAGCTCTTGTAGACCGGGTAGCTTGGGTCTAACTCGGGCATGCAACACGGAGGATACGTCGTAAGGCTTCGATGACGGGGAGTCGTTGGCAGGTGACCAAACTGCCGGAGTTCCACTCCAGGGGGAATCGCGGAGTTCTCCAACTAGGGCGGAAACGCCCCAACCTTTTATACGGCTAGCGAGCCAATTGCCAGCTGCCACGTGGGAATAATTTAACGTCGGCCAATCGTGTTATGCAAATCTGCATATCCTCGGCGGGAACTCTATCCACGCCGGAACTCTTCACCATGCCGAGAATTCCCCTGCCTTACCGTGCCTTGTGCTGGAAAGTTCCACTGTGTCAAGGCAGTGATCCAAATCGGCTCTGACAGGTCTAGTAATTGTTCCACTAAATGGGGTATTATCTGCAGCCCTGAGTGGATCATGGGTTTCCTGCGCCATCATGTTTTTACAGGAGGGATGCTAAAAGCAGCGGTTCCCAACCTCAGGTTGTGACCTAAATGAAGGTCGTGGGGGCAATGCCGCACACAAAGGATGAGCTGTGCCACGTGCCGGGAGCTCCCCTGCCCCTGCCTGCACTCCCACCTCTGGGCCACCGCCGCTGCACTCCGCTCCCAGCAGCAGGGCACAGTAAAAAAAGGTTGGGAACCACTGGTTAATAGGAACCTGAGCTGTATAGCTTAGGAATTTAAATTTAAAGAGCATGACTGTTATATGCTAATGACCCTATTCAAAAGCCAAGGTGAGAATAAAGATAAAGATAGGAATGAAAAGAATAAAAATAAAATGAGAATTAAAATATTAAAATATTGGTGAAAAAAGTAAAATAAATGTGTAAAAATATATGTAAAAATTAATTAAATTAATGAAAGTAATCAAATGGCAATTAAATGATCTAATTAATGAAACAGCACAACTTTTGGTGCTCTGTACATATCAGCATGCTGTGAGCTATAGGCGCCCCCTGCTGTAATTTAGTACAAAGAGATCAGGGGGGTGGATTGCTATGCGGTGCCCCCTGCTGTAATTTACTGTGAATAGTGCACTGAGTATTTTACGAGATTTCTGAGTGGCCACATCTACACAGTGGTGAAAAAGATGAAAACCCACTGTTTCAATTTAGGGGGCACAGAATGAAACCATGATGAGGACTAAACCCCTGTCACATGTACAAGCACCCAGAGATGTCTTTTTGGGGGAGGAAAGAGTGTCTAATGAGCCTTGTGAAGAGAAGTAGACCCATCTTCCATGCATTCAAAAGATGAGTGCAACTGCAGGAATTAACCTGTCCTGGTACCTAAAAGTCCCAACTGGGGATGGGAAGATTCCAACTGTATGGCCACATCTTACCAGACACCTGGTGCATGAAATGCACATGGACAGTACCTCCATTGGCTGGACAAGGTAGTTCAGACCAGACCACCAATGAATGAGCACTAGCTAGGTGCATAATGAATGGACTAAATGTACAACACTTGAGAGGAACAAAGGGAGGGTATGTTCATCACTCGGCAACTTCCTGCAGGTGAGACCACCACAAACTGAAGCAAGAGACTACTATCTTCAAACAAGAATAAACAAGAGAAGACTATCACGTGTTGGCCAGATGTCCATCTTCCTGTGTGCATCTCTGGGGCACAGTGTATGGTGAGAGCCTTTGCTTGCTTGCTAAATGTCATATGCCGCTACGATGAGTCAATAAAGGTCTCCAAGTTATTGACTGGACGTATTATGATTGGTCATTTTAGGGATATTGCACCATGCCCACAATTGAGCTACTGATTCTTAAAATCAGGCCAACACACTGCAGTGTGAGGGGAAATCTGTTTTGTACTGCTGAGCCCATGGTGGGGCTAGAGCCCTGTGAGGACATACACTGATGGAAGAGGGAAGACTCAGCATGGGATCAATGGCTGTTGGATGTTTTGTTTACCCTGGACTTTATGGTTTGGTTGGAGAGTAAGACACCAAGAAGCATGGCAATTTGCACCTCATCTTGGAAGGTGGAAGGGCCAGGAGCCAGAATGTCAGTAGAGCACGTGAGCATTGCCCCGAGTGGGACTGTGCGCGCGCACTACGTAACTATTTTGGATAGTTGTACCAGCGGAGTTCAAGCAGTGCATCCTCCTCCCCCTTAGTTTGGCAGTTTTACAGGCATAGAGGGGTCTTCTACAGATATGGCTAACTGCCTTTTCCCATACCAGCTAACAGCCACAAAGCATCTATATATACACCAGCACAGCGGCATCCCTGGATCAACCAGCGAAATTATGCCCTGGTGGTTAAAGCGGTACAACTTTCTAGCTTAGACAGGGCATAAGTCTGCATCTGTTTCTCTCCATTGAGCTGAAACAAAACTGAGGTTTGAACAGCAGAGCTCTTCGTCCCTGCCCCCCTGCCCCTACTTGAACAGCAGCACAACTTGGAGCTCTGCCAGAGGCTTGTCTTGTACCCAGTGGCTGCGTCTACACAAGGTGCTGACTGTGCAGTGACTCGTTACTACCGCGCAGTAGCACTGGGGTGGCACAAAGCACAAGTAGTAATGAGCCACCTCGCAGTTCGATGATGCTAAAAGCTGTTTGGCAACGCTGCCGCGCAGTAACCCTGGTTACCGTGCAATCATTTTGCACTTTTGTACCGCGTGCCTTGTGTGTGACCGACTGGGCACTAGCAACGGTCCAGGTAGATGTGGCCAGTGCCTCCAAACCCCGTCCTTCCTGCTCCTGGGTACCATCTCCCACTGCTCCCCGCCTCATCGTGGACAGGCCTGTCCCAGAGATCGCGCGTGGTGCCCATAGCGGTGCCGCGAGCTCCTTCAGCGCCCGGCCGCGGGGCAGGATGCTCCGCTGCCCGCTGGAGGCCGGGTGGGACAGGGCAGAGTCTCAGCTGCCCCCCCACGGCCCCGGCTCTGGTGGCTGCTGCCAGGCCAGCGCGGCTCCGGCTGCCGGCGCTGAGACGGGCTGGGACGGGTGCCCACTCGCCCGCCCGCATCCCCCACGGTTCCACATCAGAAACACCTTGAGTCGTGGCAGGGTGACGTCACGAAGTAACGGGGTCACGCGGCGGTGGAAGGGGGCGCCGTCACTGCCCGCTGGGATGACGACACCACGCGCCTGCCCGCCCTGCTCGGGGACACGAGGTGCACGAGGTGATGGAACGACGCCCCGCTCCGCCCCCCGTGACGCAACGCCGCGGCCGAGTTGCCATGGGGAGCGGTGACGCGCCGGGGCCCCGCCCGGCGGGAGGAGCCGCACGTGGCCCGGGCACCGCCTGCAGCCGGAGCCGGAGCCGGCGCCGCAGTCGCAGCCGCAGCGGGGGGCGGGAGACGGGGGGCAGCCGGCGCCCGACGCCGCTCCCGCCGGACGCCCGCGCCGGGGCCGGGGCCGGGGCCGGGCCATGAGGCGGCGATGAGCGCGGGCGGGGCGGGCCGCGGGGGGCCGGGCGCGCCGCCGCCGCTGCCGCTGGCCGTGCTGCTGTGGCTGGCCGCCGGCGCCGCCATGTCCGGCCTCAACAAGTGGATCTTCGCCGTGCACCGGTTCCGCTGCCCGCTGCTGCTGTCGGCGCTGCACATGCTGGCGGCCGTGGCCGTGGGGCGCCCGCTGGGCCGGCTCTGGCTGCGCCTGCGGCTGCGGGGCGGGCGGTGCGGGGCCCCGGCGCCCGCCCCGGCCCCGGCCCGGCTCTACCTGCTGAGCCTGACCTTCTGTGCCAGCCTGGCCTGCGGCAACCTGGGCCTGCACTACGTGCAGCTGGACCTGGCGCAGCTGGTCTACACCACCACGCCGCTCTTCACCCTGGCGCTGTCCCGCGGCCTGCGGGGCACCTGCCACCACCCGCTGCAGTACGCCGCCATGGGGCCCATCTGCCTGGGCGCCTCCGTCAGCCTCCTCAGCGAGGTGCACTTCAGCCGGCCCGGCTGCTGCTTCCTCCTGGCCGCCACCTGCCTCCGGGCGCTCAAGTCCATACAGCAAAGTAAGTGCCCGGCGCCCCCACCCCCAGCGTCGCCCTCCAGGGCCCGGTCCTGCTGCGGGGGCGCCGCTACTCGTGGGCCCCTGGCTCGGGTCTGCAGGCCCCCAGTGCCCACGTGCCAGCTGCCTCCCGCCAGGCTGCTCTCGCCGGCCAGAGCACCTCCTGTCACCAGATGCGGGCAGTGCCGATGGGCCGCGTCGGCGCTAGACCAGAGGGGGTTGCACCTTGACCAGAAAGTTGCTCTCTCCATAGCAGGTTGCAAGGGACTGGGGTTCAGGGTGCTATCAAAAGGCTGTGAATGATGCTAAAGGATAAGGCTGTCCTCTCCTGGTCACAGGTAAGCTTCTTTCTGGGCGCTAAGTAAGAGAAGGGGTGTAATACTACAGACTGAATCCCCGCTGAGAGGGCCACGTTGGCACCACGTCAACCATCTTCTCTGCCACCATTCTTCATCCCTTTACCCAGAGAGAGTGCCATGGATCCTCAGTTTTCTCACACGACCAAAAGCCTGACTACAGCACCACTTTCCTAGGGGATGGAGTGAGACCTACCAAACCCATTTTACCCAGCAGTAGTCAACTGTTACTAGCTACTAGCACTAGTCAGCTGTTACTACCTGCAGGGGAGGTTTTCACAATCCATCGTTTATCCCCTGAGCCGTGCAGTTTTTTTTCCCTACCCCTGTTGGAAGGAAATTCCCTGGCCCTGCATGCCAGGAGGGTGGTGTAAGAGCAGAAACAGCCTGTGACACAATCTGACAAAGGGCTTCTCAGGCCGAATTGTCCTTGGCAGCAAACATCAGAGAGATGCCAGTGTTTATTTTTTACTCAAAAGGAAATTTTTCCTTTTCTCCAGACCAAACCTTTTTTGCAGGGTGTGTCACTTCTTGGGGTCTTGCCAAGGCAGTGTTTCATGGCATAAGCTGTGTACTGGAATCTGACCTAGTAGCTAGCCTGCCTCTACTTTTAAGTCCCAGTAAGAACTCCTAACGTTGAGCCATTGAAAAACAGGCCGGGAAACAACTTGTGGCTGGGATTCTTCACTGGCCCAAGAACATGGGTGAAAGGGGCCTTTCACATCTCCAGTTTCATAGAAAAAAATCAAAGCTGCCAGAAATTCCTGTTGCCCCCCCCCCCAAGCAAGGTGCTGCCCAGACTGCCAAAGTTCCTTTGTCCTCCTTCTGTCCATCCCTCTCCCCCCCCCCTTTAATTATTGTTTTTACTGTGGAAGCATCTGAGATCCTTATTGTGAACCAGGCCCCCATAGTACCAGGCACTAGAGAAGCAAAAAGACAGTCCATGTCCCAAAGAGCTTGCAGGCTTAAGTAAGAAGGCTTGAGAGAGTCCAGAGAAGAGCCACGCGCATGATCGGGGTCAGGGAAGCAGACCCTACGATGACAGGCTGAGAGCCCTGGGGCTCTTTAGCCTGGAAAAGCGCAAACTCAGGAGTGATCTGATGGCCACCTATAAGTTTATCAGGGGTGACCATCAGTATCCAGGGGAACGTTTGTTCACCAGAGCGCCCCAAGGGATGACGAGGACGAATGGTCACAAACTACTACAAGATCGTTTCAGGCTGGACATAAGGAAGAATTTCTTTACTGTCCGAGCCCCCAAGGTCTGGAACAGCCTGCCGCCGGAGGTTGTTCAAGCGCCTTCATTGAACACCTTCAAGATGAAACTGGATGCTTATCTTGCTGGGATCCTATGACCCCAGCTGACGTCCTGCCCTTTGGGCGGGGGGCTGGACTCGATCTTCCAAGGTCCCTTCCAGCCCTAATGTCTATGAAATCTATGAAATCTATGAAGAACTTAGAGTCTGTGTCCTGGGTGTTAGTCTGAGACCCCATCAGCCTAGGGCAACTTGTTTGCATCTGGGGAATTGGCACTTTACCAGCTGCTCACCCCACAGTCTTGTTTGTGGGCCAAGGTCGTGTTACTGGGACATTATTACTTGTAGAGGGCTGTGTTTTACTGTTTGCTTTTCCTGGGACAAAGCCCCATTCACTGTAGAGAGGTGTCCCCACCTTTTCATCCCCCTTCTCTCAGCCCATTTTCTCGCTTTTGTTCAAACAGTTCCGTTAACCCAAATCAAGGAAGCTGCTTCCCCTGTGGGGAAGTATCAGTGCCCCCACACAAGTTCTGGGTCTTGGTGTGGTATCTGCTCATGTTTCACATCTGGGAAATGCCAGCGATTCTGGTGGTGTTGGTTTGTCACGGGTGGGGGCAGGGGAGGACGTACGGACTGCAGCATATTGTCCTGGGTGCAAGGCTGTGAAAGCATCTTAGTTTCAGCATGGTTCCATGTTGCATTGAGAGCCACTTTGGGGCATGCTAGAGGGGACAGGACAATATGTGCCAGCCAGAGGCACTGCGAACCCAGCAGGATGGTTCTAACATAGCTTTTGAAATGTTGACCTTGAGCTTTGCCAAACTGTGTGGGAAATCTGGAGGGTCTTAAAAGCAGTCTCCCAAAGTACTTGTGACAGCCGGTAGATTAGTGAAGAGAAGTCATCTTCTGCTCATGTTCTGAATTAAATCCTCCCCATATCCTTGAAAGGGTTCAGCCCACAGGCAAGCTTTTCTCCTCAGAGCCTTAAGATTCCCAGTGAGATCTCTCCACCTCCTGGGGCCTCCAGGTCCCTGTGGACTTTCCTTCCTACAACTTCGCTCCAAACCACCAGACTTTCTCCATTCCCACCCTGTAACACCCCCCATGCTCTTCCAGTGCTCCACCCAGTTTCTGCATTCACAGTCCTAGCTCACATAGAACAGAAGTGGCAAAGGACCTGAATTGCATCGACTGATGCTTCATGTCCTTGTAGGTATTGCACTGGGTGCTTCATCTTAACCCTTTCATTGCTGAATGAGAGTATCAGACCATAGAGCTCTGTGCAATATTCCATTTCTGTTCTGATCTCTTTGCCGTCTATTTCCCATTGGAAAAGAATTTGATCCCCAGAGCAGTGCTGGGGTCTGGAACAGTTGCTCTGACCATTAGCTGGCCATTAGCTGCCTCTTGGCATGGTTACATAAGGTATTGGCCTAATAATGGAACAGAAAAGGATTGAATGTTGTGCGTGATGGCTGTACAAGGTGGGGTGGACTGTCCAAAGTGTTCAGGCTTCTGGAAAGCTTGAGCACAAATATAGCGAAACAGAGCTGTTGAGAGGTGAGTACTCTTGAGAATCTGATTTTCATTGGGATGTTGAACCCTTGAAAACCTGCCCTGTGTTATAAAGATACTAGTGTATTGTGAGTATGCTTCATGTATATCATTGCATGAGGTGATATGAGTGATTGTGTATCTGTGTGAGCATTGCATAGTCACATTTCAAGTTGTGCATGATGCCAAGCATGACTTAGTAAGTAAATACCAGCACTAACATGTCAGTTGTATGGCTGTGCAAGTTTTTGTGTGTAATATGCTATGATATGAATATTGGTGTGATGTCCTGGTGTTGTCTTAGGCAGGGTAAGTGGTGGTGAGCAGGGGTCCTGACGACTGTTTTACTTCCCACTACTAGGTTGAGCTTGTTGGCAAGTGTCTGTCTACCTTCCCCTGTTTGCTGGTTGAAAGGCCTCTGGTTTCCCTCACCACCCTCCAGGCTTGCATCCCTTGCTGTCTGACTGTGTCTGTCTTCATCCAGGTACCCTGTTGCAGGACGAGAAGCTGGACTCCATTACCTTGCTCTGCCTGATGTCCCTGCCCAGCTTTTGCATCCTTTTCCTGGCAGCTCTGGTGCTGGAAGTGGGACCTGCCTGGGATGGCTCACTGCAATATGACAGTGCCCTCTGGGCCTGTATCCTGCTCAGCTGTCTGGGCTCTGTCCTCTACAACCTGACCAGCTTCTACGTCATCTCACTGACCTCTGCCCTCACCATTCATGTCTTGGGCAACTTCAATGTGGTGGGGAACCTGGTGCTTTCGTGGCTTCTTTTTGGCAGTCACCTGAGTGGGGTCAGCTATATTGGCATTGGACTCACCCTTGTGGGGATGTTTATGTACCACAATTGTGACCTCATAGCTGGATACTGGCATGCAAGGTTAGGCAGGGGGCAGATGAAACCAGACTGAATCCTTGGCTGGTGCATAGTGACCCTCTACAAATTGGCCAGGAAAGTTTACAGAATGCAATGCACTCTCTGGTGTGTGTGTGTGTGTGTGTGTGTGTGTAACTGGCACTGCACTCTATAGGGGGTATGCATTACAGAATGCAGTGCATTCTCTGGTGTGTGTGTGTGTGTTGACAAATGTGTGCATGCTTTCTTGATGCTGTTTAGTGGATGGAGGATTTCATATCCAAGTATATGGGTGTGTACAAGCACATGTACATGTGTATTTACAAGTATCCTCTGATGTTGAAGTGTATCAGACACTTTGCTGTGTTTATATGCTATGGTTTTCTACTGATGAAAATGTCAGAACTTTTCTGGGAAGGGAATGTGAGGGGAAAGCATTTGTGTGTGTGCACAAGTTCACTATTGTCCTATGCCGGATAGCAGTAATTTAGGTGTGTTTGCATCTGTGTGTCTGTATTTGTGCTTTCTCTTCTGAGTGCTCCTGAATAGATTACAGCAGAAGTATGCAGGCTTGTCTGTCTCTGAATGTAGGCATATATGTATGCCTATATGTACTATGGTTTTCTACTGATGGAAATGTAAGCACTCTTCCTATGTGTATGTGTACATGCATACATACATGCATGCTAATTACAGTAGAGCTGGATCATTCTTTTCTGGGTGGCTTACAGCCAACTTAGTTTACAGCAGTTTGCCAAATTAAAGACAAGCTTTTCAGCTGTTTGCTCTGACTTTCACTTCAGTCAGCAGGAGCACATCCAGGATCCCACACAGCTGATTGGAGATACTGCATTCTTTGAAATAAAAGTCACAGTGAACAACTAGAGCACCTCAGTGGTCCCACACAGCTGTTTGCTGTGGCTCTATCTGTACCTGAATGCTTCACAAATCCTCTTCTTCACAGGGAGCTAAGGAACCTAACCCTGTGGAGAATCCAGGCACTACTGTATTGTTCTCTGTTAGAGAAAGCACATCTGGCCCATTTGTGTGTACGTGCATATATGTATGTGCTGGGGTTTTCTACTGATGGGGGTGTCAGAAATTCTTCCCTATAGGAATGTGTTTATATTTGTCTTCGCTACTGAGCTCCGCTGGATGGAGTATATCAGAAGTGTGTGTGTGTGTGAGTGTGAGAGATCACTATTGCCCTCTGCTCAATGGAGCATATCAGACCTACTGAAGTGTGTGTAAGTACGCACGTGTGAGCTTTGCTTTTTTGTGTGTCGATGTGTGTATGAGTGTGTGTATAAGAGAGCACTTTTTATCAAATCGTGTATTAAGTTTTGTGTCTCTGTTCAGCAGGTCTCCTTTGAGTCTGAGTGAACTCATTGGGGACCAGCCTTGATTACGGGCTGCTGCAAGTCCTGTTCCTAAGCCCTAGAGTCTGTGGTGAGCTTTCTCCTGTACAGGCACAGCCTGAGACTATTGTGAGGAGAACTTCAGAAGCATGAATGCTGTTGCTAGCGTTCTCTAAACATGCAGCTGATTAGGGCTGTGCATCTGTTTTATTGATACAAGCCAACCAGTTAGCATCAGTCCTGAGCTCCCCAAGAACTGTTTTCTTGTGGGTTAAAAACACATTGATTCACCTTATAATGACCGACTGATTCACCTGGACTGTGCCCGCTGCATTTCCTTATTCTGAGATATGGCTGTCGCAGGCTTGGGGCAGAACCCCTGACATGCTATGGGAGAGATTGCTTCCCTGCCCCAGTGGACTCTCCCTAAAGAGCCTGTGCCTGGCAGGCTTCCAAGAGCATCTCAAAACTGAGTCTTTTAGCTTACTGGTTGGTTCAGAGCTGCCAACTGTGATGGATTTAGGGCCCAGTGTATGTACGTGCATGTACCCATGCACATGGGTATACACAGGCCGATGTTCTCTATCACAAGTGTCCATTCACATGCCAGCACTAACATGCATGCACTCCTCCAGAGGGTACATAACAGTGCTAAAATGCCAACACACCCAGATTGCACATGTGTGCACACACACCAGCAGCAAGACAAGCACAGAGGTGGCCCCCCCACCCCAGATTTGCGCACACACACACTGTCTAGACATACAGACACACACACATGGTCCCCCACAGTTCACACACATCTGTCAGCACCAGAGCGCACACTGATGTGTGCTCCCTCCCCTAAGTGTATACTTGCACACCACTGCTAGCACACACACACAGGTATGCTCCCCTGCAGTGCATCCTCATGCATCCCCCCAGCACTAACTCATAATTGCCAGAATGCACATGCACACAACACACACTCCAGAATAAACACAACAGCAAGCAGGATCACATTCATGCATATAGTGTGTGTGCAGATACACATAGCCCATGAGGAAATCCCTCTGCCCTTTTCAGCCATTCTTTCCTTGGTAGCAGTGCTCTGCAGTGGGACTCCAGCCAGAACCATGACTCTGAGTAACATGCAAAATGATTTTGGTGAAAAGGCTTGTAGTGTTGGTGTGTTGGGGGTCCTATGCCAGCAGGCTGGGCCTTGCCTGGGGCCAAAGGGCAGCTCTGACTGCACCTGTCCTCAAATAAAGCTCTATTTTTATTGTACTCTAGTCTGCTTTCCTTGGGTGACTCTAAGAAATGAAAATAGAGTTGGGTTTTCTGAGGAGGGGCAGCCTATGGAGCTCTGGGCTGACAGGGAAGCAAGAGAAGATCAGTGTCCCCTGGGTGAAGAGATACAAAGGAGAACACCAAGAAGGGAATATCCCTGGGAGAGGGAGATGCACAGGGAAGGAGAAGGGGTGCGCTCCAGAGTGGGTAGTACTGAAGGGGAGGAATTGACCTCCAGGTAGAAGACATCAGGACAGCAATTCCTAATGGCAGGGTTGAAGCAACCATTTTTTCCTGGAGGATCCATTTTGGGAACCCCTGAACCCCTGTGCTCAGTGCAGCCATGGTATAGTGCAGCTCGCAGGAAGCAGTCCTCAGGCCTCCCGCTCTGCATGACCAGTTGCGGTGGCTCTAGGTCAAGCTTAAAGCCACAGGGCACAAGAGCACTCCACTCCCCATGTGCTCCCTGCTATTGCCTATGCGCAGCTCAATCTACAGCCTGAATGTCTGGGTTTGTCCCAAACCAGCAGGGGAAGCCAAACTGCTCTTCTGTGGTAATCGAGACAAACCCAAACACTTCTTTCGTATGACATTTTAGGATTACAAAATTTATAGATTTAATATCTAAATTTGATAACCATTTGACTTCTTTAGGGGTAGCTGCATAGATCGATTTTAGATGGCCATTAAATGATTATCGAGCAGTCATTCACAATGTGTTGTGCCATCTGAAAATTGCACCACAGTCACAACCCAGACTCTCTTTGATTCTCCGTTTATGGAGTAGGTTTCCACATTTTCTATGAAGTGTCTGGATGCGATTCAGGGAGTACCAAATCTTTCTCAAACAGCAGCAGACTACACAGTACATGTTCCAGGGGTCCTACTGTCTGGGCCAAGCCAGCTGGATGGGCTGTTTTCCAGTCCTGTTGCACTTTGTGCATGAAGTTTGCACTGTTTACAAGCAGGGCAGCAGGAAATATTAACTCCTTAAAGTCCTGGTTTGCTGATGTTTACTGTGAGCAGGGATCTGAGCTTCAGTCACCAGGAGCAGGACCAGGTCTGCACTGCACAGGGGGATGAACCCACCTTAGTGTGAGTCTGTGACTGTGCTGGTCATTTGTGGCAATGGAGATTCACACATTTATGCCTTGCTTCACCCACTTAATTAGTCCCTAGCTATTAACCTGTCTGATTAGCCTTTGATCGAGTGACTCTGACCATCAGCAAATGTTCTGCTCTGCGCTATGGGTGGGGGGAGGTTCACATGCTGCCACTAGTGGGTTCCCAGTCCACTGAGGCCACTTTTCTCTCCCTGCTCCTTAAAGGGACTTGGCTAGCATTTCTCTGGTTTATAGAAGTATTTGGAACCTGGGATTTTCCCTGGGGTAAATCTGAGCCCCCAGTGGGAGCTGGCAGGAGAAGCAGACACACACACACATATTTACGTCTGACCCACGGGACAGAGGTTAACTTGCATGAATGATGCTTAGGGCTCAGACTTATGCCAGATACACATGGTGAGTGACTCCAGTTTTCTGCCCCTCCCAGGGGCTTTGTGAGCAGAGAGGAGAGCTGCTGCATTCTTTCTACTTGGTACTGGAGCCTTTAGGAATCAGATTACCACAGCTATTACCTGCAGTAGTGAGGACTTCCTTCTTTTTGAATGGAAAGCGAAGACTCTCCCATATTCTTGTGACTCCAGGAGCTGGAGCTTTACTCAGGGGATCCACTTGGGAGTATAATGAGACTCACAATACAGCTGCAGCAGCTGACAACATGGATTATGGCATGAATTCCTCATAACATGGAATCCAAGGGAATATGAAGGTAAGCCTCACCTGCTGTTCACTTAGGAGGGGCCTGTTCAGAGAGTTCTTTAAAGAGACAAGGGAAGTTGGGGCTGGTACCTCCAGGCTAGGTGGTCACCCTGAGTCATTTGCTAGAATTGGGGTCTCTGCTGACAGGTCCTTCTGAACTCTGCTCATAGGGGCTGGGACAGGGCAGGCCTAGTCTGGTTGCCTGTTCTTTGGTGGCAGTGGGGGCTGGCACACATCTGGCTCCTACAGGGCTTTGCAGCAGTGCAGAATGGACAGAGCACAGATCCCCCTTCACCATGTTCCCTCCTGCTTCCTTAATCTGCACTTCTCTGACCCATGTATTCCCCTCTCAAGTCTGAAGCTTCTGTGGAGGATGTGCAGAATTAGCCTTGTGTCTGGGGATAAGGGTGCTCTTGGGGGCTGAGTGGGCTGTGATTCTCTATTTGGGAGGACTTTGTGCTAGCCAAACTGATATGGAGGCCAACAGGACACTAAGTGCTGGACTAAGGATCTGGGCACTTTCAGGCTATGATCTCTTGTGATTTGTTTGCTGCTAGTGGTGGGAAGGAAACAGTTTCTCATAGGTTGCAGTGACTCAGACATCCCAAAGACTGGGTTACATTAGTTAGACTCAGGATGATAGAGGCAGCTGCAATTAATTCATTGAGCATGCCCTGATTCTCCCTGCCTGGCAGCCATGTGGCTTGGCTGGATATGAATAGCATTTTGGTCAGCAAAGTGGTGAGAGAAAAGCAGCCTCCTAGTGGAACCAAAGGAACCCACATAGCATGGCACCACAATTAACCAGGAAAATACTTCAGGATTGGAGAACATAACTCACAGCATGAGACTGAGAGCGCTCATCTGTTTAGCATATCAAACAAAAGATCCAGTAGTAACAGGATCACAGGGCACATCTATACGCGTGGTTTAATGGGCAGTAGCCTATTTACTGCACATTAAAGTGTCACGTAAAAAAACTATTACGCTAATGCACAGAAAATAGACTACTGCACATTAAGTGTCACTTAAAAACCATGCACATTTGCTACTGTGCATTAAGACAGCTTAATATACATTTGTTTAGTACCTCACACTAGAGGCATTTTTGAAAGGTGCCCAGCGCTGCAATGCTTGTAGTTGTATAAGTGGCAAAATTTCATAGATTTCATAGACATTAGGGCTGGAAGGGACCTCAGAAGATCATCGAGTCCAGCCCCCTGCCCCAGGGGCAGGAAGTCAGCTGGGTTCAAAGGATCCCAGCAAGATAAACATCCAATTGATTCTTAAAGGAGTTCAGAATAGGTGCTTGCACCACCTCTGGAGGCAGTCTGTTCCAGGTGTTGGGGGCTTGGATAGTAAAGAAGTTTTTCCTTATGTCCAACCTGAAATGGTCTTGGAGGAGTTTGTGACCATTTAACCTTGTCATCCTTTGGGGCGCTCTGGGGAACAGGCATTCCCCCAAATCCTGATGTACACCCCTTATGTACTTATAGGCAGCCACCAGGTCCCCCCTGAGCCTGCATTTTTCCAGGCTGAAGAGTCCCATAGCTCTCAGGCTTTCATCATAAGGCCTGTTTTCCTGCCCTCTGATCATGCAAGTGGCTCTCCTCTGGACTCTCTCAAGCTTCTCCACATCCTTTTAAAATTGTGGAGCCCAGAATTGGATGCAGTACTCCAGCTGCGGCCTCACCAAGGCCAAGTACAGCGGGAGGATCACATCCTGGGATTTGCATGAGAAGCATCTGTGGATGCAAGCCAGAGTTCTGCTCGCTTTGCCAGCTGCAACATCACATTGATGGCTCATATTCATCTTGTGGTTAATCATGACCACCAAGTCCCTCTCGGCCGTGGTGCTAGCAAGCGTAGCACTGCCGAGCCTATAAGCATAATGCGGGTTTTTCTTCCCAAGGTGAAGTACCTTGCATTTTTCAATATTGAAGGCCATCAGGTTGTCATCTGCCCATTTTCTGAGCTTGTCAAGTTTGGCCTGGATCACCATCCTGTCCTCCAGTGTGAACGCTTTACCCCAAAGTTTGGGGACACCAGCGAACTTGGCCAGTCTGCTTCTGATACCAATGTCCACATCATTAATGAAGATGTTGAAAAGATCAGGCCCAAGAACGGAGCCTTGGAGGACCCCATTGGTCATAGCGTACCACAATGATTGACTTCCATCAACTACCGCTCTCTGGGTCTGACCTCGGAGCCAATTCCCCAGCCAGCGGACTGTGATGTAGCCGAGGCCACAGTTGGCCAATTTTTCCATGAGATGATCATGGGATACCAGATGGAAAGCTTTTTTAAAATCAAGATATATGACATCAATCTTTTCTCCCTTGTCCAGGTGATATGTCATCTGGTCATAGAAGGAGATGAGATTGATCAGGCAAGCCCTACCACAACAAACTCATGCTGGCTGTCTCTCAGGAAGTTGCCTTCAGTCAGTTTGTCAAGAATGGTCTCTTTGATGATTTTTTCCAAGATCTTCCCCAGGATAGAGGTCAGGCTGATGGGCCTGTAGTTCCCTGGATCTACTTTCCTCCCTTTTTTGAAGATAGGCACCACATTGGCCTTCTTCCAATCTTCGGGCACTTCACCTGATCACCACGAGTTCTCGAAGATCTGTGCCAGTGGCAGAGCTATGATGCTTGCCAGCTCCTTAAGTACCCTGGGGTATAAGCTGTCTGGGCCAGCTGACTTGAAGGTGTCCAGCCTCTCAAGGTGTTCCTTGACATGGTCAACACTGATGAAGGGTAACAATTCTCCCTTGCCCAGGTCATCCCATACTGTATTGAGCAGGGCCGTCCCTTGGGACTGGTGAAAAAATGATGCAAAGTACGCATCAGTGAACACGCATCAATGCTGTGAAAATGGCAATGGTGCACTTTTGAATTAAATCACATTGGGGGTGCATTAGTTCCAAAGTGCACCACCACCATTTTCTGCACGCCCACCCATATTTCACTGCTTATACAACTGCAAGCAGAGCAGCACAGTTTGCCTCAGCTTGCATGAAGAGCAGACTTGCTTAATTGAGTCTGTTCCAAAGCAGTGGATCTCTGGTGTGTTGTGGGACAGAAAAGTATGCATATAAATGCCCAGAGGTACTAAATTTAATGTGCATTAGGAAAAGCGCATTAATGCATGTGTAGATGCACCCACATGGTGCGTCCACATGAGATGCTAACTGCACCAGTAGCCTAATAACACTGCGCAGTAGTGTGCTGGACAAAAAACATCCTGATACACTACTGCACAGTAAGCATCTGAAACCCAGGCGCCAGTGCTACTGTGCAGTAGTGTGAGTTACTGCTCATTGATTTAGTACTTGGTTAACTAAGTACTAAAATTAATGCCCAGTAATACAGCACATTAATGAATGTGTAGGAGCGCCCACAGAGTATAAATATTTTCATGGGGCAGAATACCAAGTGCTCAGGGGCTCTTTAGTGAAGATAACGCAGAATTACAACCAATGGCTGGAACCTGAAGCCAGACAAATTTAAGTTAAAAATTAGAAACAAACTTTTAATTGTGTGGGAGATTCACTATCACTGGGGTGGATGGCCAAGCAGCTAAGGTGTCTTGGTACAATTCCAGAGGACTTGTGCTGAAGGATACTCTCATACATCACCATTACCAATGGGTACCTGACCCTTCAAGTGAATGGATGTGACACTAGGAACATTGTTCTCTTGTGTGCCATTGAATGTAGAAACTGTCATGCCTTAATCACAGCAGCCCAATGGGCTGTTTGATTTGGGAGGACCTGGGACCTGTTCCACCATGAGAACAAACCCCCAAGGGAAGTAATGGATTGTCCATCTTTTGGTGTCTTCACTTACAGGCTGGATATCTATCTGGAAGAGATGGCTTAGCCACGTATGAGAGCACAGGTTCAATTGAAAGAATGAACTACCTGATGGTCTCCCTCACAGGAGCCATCACAATGCCCATGTGGTTGCCTCCAGGAAGAGCATTCAGATCTTCCTGCTCCTGATAGTCCTGTAAAAGGGCTGCCCAGTGAATTGTTCCTCTGATTAAGGATGTTGCCTATGCTACAAATGTTATTCTAGTGGCTGGATGCTGCACAGTGGTGAGAACAGATGACTGCAGCTTTGACAGGGCTTCTGATGACTTCTCCCTGCATCAGCAGGAGCTGCTGGAAGGGGATAAGGCAGTTCTCTTCAGTTCCTTCTGCAATACTTGTCATTTGTCCCGCTGCTGAAATCCCTGTTACTTTGTACTCCCTGTACTCTGTTACCCCCTTGCAAGCCAACCCAGGGCAGGTTGGAGATGCTGCAGCTGGAGCCTAATGCTTCCCCCTGCAAGTCCCTGGTACTCCTGTTTCCTGGAGTGGTTTGGGGCTGCAGTTCACTCCTGGGAGCTGGTTCTATGCTCTGGGGATCTGTATCTTTTCAGCTCCCAACATTTATGCTCCGCTGCCAGGTCAGTGCTGAATGTGCCCTCCTCTTCAGGCCACCAGGACAGATGGATGTGGAGATAGTTTAACTGATTCAGTGCCTGCAAGATGTCCGCAAGGAAATGAGACACCTTGGGCCTTTCATACACTACTTACAAGTCTTAACCCTCACTCTTTCCTGCCACCAATTTGAGGAGTGGACAGGGCCAGGGGTGTCTCTGCCCCTGCCACAAGTCCTGGACAGAGAACAAACCAACCCCACACTATCTCTGATCTAGTCCAGGCTGAGCAGTCTGTAAAGAGATACTGCCTTCTCCAGGGCCTGTCACTGAGCTGAGGTGGTCAGTCACTAGCTCAGTTCCATCTTGCTAACCACAGCTTATTCAAGAGCAGCAAAACTGCTTCTGCAGTGTCACAGTGCTGCCCAACAGGCCCGCTACAGAGGACGTGCCTCTCCAGTGTGATCTGCGTATGTCCCACATAGGGCACAGGCTTTTCAGAAAAACAATGCCCCCTGCTCCACTCCTGTACCTCTACTTCTGTGCAGGCCAGCATGCAGAGCAGGGCAGCTCTGTACCTGGAGCAGTTGTAGTGCATGTGACAGCACTGCCTGTCAGTATTTATTGCAGCAGCATGGTTAGCTGTGGCAGCTATTTTTGCAGCTGCCTACAAAGGTGACACCCAAGGCTGTTTCCTTGGCTGCTTCCTCTCAGTTACACTACTGGAGGTGAAGGCATCAGACTTCCTTGTACTGTTTTTCCTGCACTCACTGCTAAACTGTTTTTGAAATCCACATTGGAAGAAAAGATGAATTTCCTTGGGACTCAGGAGTGAGATGCAAAGTGTCTTCCAATGATCAGAACAGGGACTGGGAATCAGGTTGCTTGGACTCTATCCCTAGTTTTATGTCTGTTTTGTTGTGTAACTTGTGCAGGATACATCATGACGGCTCTCAAAGCTCTGGTGCTACAGCTGTGGAACGGACTATCTACAGCACTCTGGGCATACACGACGTGTGTGTGTGTGGGGGGGGGGGGGGGGGGGCATGTGCCCCCTCTGAGTTTGGCCACCACTGAAGCCGCTGCTGGGTTCTACGAGCAGTTGCCACTCACACCTGGCCCCCCTGCCCTCACCGTTAACGCAGCTGGAAGCGTCTGTGGGTGGTCCCCACTTGCCACTCGCCACCCCTCCCCCCCACCGCCAACACCGCTGCCAACACCCACACTGCTGTCAGTGGCTGAGGGCAGTCCCCACTTGCTGCTCACCGCTGCTGACATCTACACCGGCGGCTGAGGGCGGTCCCCGCTCACCACCATGGTGCCCCCCCAGTCTCAGGAGTCCCCAGGCATTCATGATTCTGAGCTATCGGGAGGTGCATTGTACTATCATGCAGTAGAATTCTGATGTCTGTACATGAAAGGCAGCAGGAGAAGTACACACACTCACTCACACTGAGGCAATGACCCGCCATTCCTGTTTGGAGGGAAATATACAGTGGTCAAGTTTTGATTTTTTATTCCAGACAAACTTGGTCAGTTCCTAGACTTCATCAAGGCTGGAGTGCAAACTGACTGCCCCATTGCTATTAGGTCAGGGAGGGCAGAAGGCCTATGTGATGCTTTTGCAGCATACATGGATAGAACAGCAAGATCCCTAAGATTTATTATTCAGTTGCCTTGGGATGGGATGGACTCTTCTCAGGTTCTCATTTACTATGCCTGGCTAATAGGAGGCCAACTCCTCTGGATGATGGTGGTTGTAGTTATTCTGTTGCTCTGTGGTGGTAAAGATAATTATTGTCCCTACGTAGAGTGCCTCTCCACCTGAAGGGCCAGACAGGGTGCATCTACACATGCAAATAATCCGGAAGCAGTTTACTCTCAAGTAAACTACTCAAGAGTAAACTCATCTACACATGTAGGTATGTGGGTGCAGATTTGCTGTTCATAGCAGGAAATTGCTTTTGCTCCCTGCAACCCTGCTCAAGGTCCCTGTTGCCACTAGGGAGAGCTGGAGGCTCCCGCTGCAGCTGTCTGTGGCCACCAGCCATCTTTAAAAGGCAGCTCCACTCTCTGCTCCCTGGCCAGCTGTGTTTCTGGCTGGGAGCAGCATGCCAGGGGCAGCATGCAGTGGATCTCTTGCTGCAGCCTCTGCCTCCCCACACTATGGCTGCCCCACCTCCCATCCCTGGCAGCAATGCCCAGTACCCCAGGCTCCTGCTTGCCTGTGCACTGGCCTGGCTGTCCCAGGGCAGTATGGGCCCTGCTGACTCTCCTGTGTGCAGCACCTACCTGGCTGGGCTCACCGCTCTTTCCTAGGCCCCCTGACACCGCCACACAGCTGCCGCCTAGACTCTGTCCTGCCAGCCGGACCCTGGCAGGGGCACTGCCAGTACATTCCTGAACGCAACTGCTGGGGCTGTCCATGCCTTTCTGGGCTTCCAGCCCCACCAACTGTGGGCCCCCTAAGCCAGCCAGGACTGGTGGCTGCATGTCTTTCAGAATGCCTGGGATGACGAGCAGTGGCTGGAGCCATTTCAGATGACCTGGGCCACCTCCAGGAGCTCCTGGAGCAGCTCCACCCACACCTGCAGGACACCACCATGTGGCAGCCCCTCCCTGAGGACACCTGGCTGGCTGTCACCCTGCTCAAAGTGGCCACACACACCAGCCTCCGCTATGTCAGCCACCTCTTTGGTGTGGGCAAGGCCACCACTGGGGAGGCCTTCCTGGAGGTGTGCAGTGTCATCCAGGACATGCTGGGACATACACTGCTCTGTATTCATGACCCCCTGGTGTTGATGGCAGGGCTCTGTGCCCTGGGATTCCCCCAGTGCATCAGGGCCCTGGACAGAACCCACATCCCTGTCACCTGCCTGCCCTACTAAGTGACCTCCCTTACTACAGCTGGCGGGGCATCCGTTCTATCATGCTCCAGGCCATTGTCGACCACCATGGCACTTTCACAAACTTGAGTGCCAGCTGGGCAGGCAGTGCCCACGATTCCCACATGTTCCTCAACTCTGCCCTGCCAGCTCTAGTGGACAGCAGGCACTTTGCACTGGGGGTGCTAGACTTCCAGCTGGGTATGGTCCTGCCCCATCTCATTGGGAACCCCACCCAGCCCGTCTTCCCCTGGCTCATGCTGCCCTACACTGGCCAGCTGAACCCCTGGCAGGCCCTCTTCAATAGGTACCTGGGCCAGACCCGCACCCTGGTGGAGTGCACCTTTGGCCAGCTAAAGGGATGCTGGCACATCCTCACCACCCACCTCCAGGTTGCTGAGGCCAACATCCCATGGGTCATCACAGCCTGTGTGCAGCATAACATCTGCGAGGTCCAGGGAGGAGGAGGCCTGGGAGGAGGAGGTGGTGCAGTGGGCAGGGGTCGCCTGGCATTGGGAGCATCAGCTGCGGCAGCAGCAACAGTGGCAATCCCCCCTGCCAAAGCCCCAAGTGAGCCACACACCTGTCACGGAGCCATAGCACCGGGTGTGAGAGGCACTGGCTGACCACCTCCTCCTGCACTTCCTGCTGTAGCTCACCTGGACAGCTACCCACAGACCCTCACCCCATCATGCACCCCCAGCATCATGCTCACTGCAGAAAGTTCTCTGAAAAGCAGTTTATTCCCCTCACAGAAACCGACCCCCCCTTCCCTCCCCAAGCACAGAACCCATTCCACCCTCCCTCCCTCCCTCCCCACAGTACCCCTCTACAACCCACCCCACCCACCACCAATAAAACATCTTTTTCCCATGTGAACTATTTTTATGGTTGTGATTGTGTGTGTCCTCCCAGGGTAGGGGCACTAGGGGGCAGAGGTCGGGGACAGGTGCCCAGCACCCTGGCCTCTGGCTGTTCCTCTGTGGGTGTGCATGCTGCAGCAGGTCTGGCAGGTGGGAGGCTTGCCCAGGGGCAACGGCAGCCACTGCTTTCCCGGCGCTCCCATCTTCCCCCTCCTGCAGCCAGTGGCCAGGGCCAGCAGAGCCTGCATATGGTGCTGGCCCTGCTGTGGGCAGCTCCTGCTCCATGGCTGCATGGATCTGAGACGAGTAGCGGGACTGGGCCCAGATTAGGGGCTGAGTGCTGGGGAACCCAGCGTGGGGGCAGAGGCATGGGCTTTATGCTGCTGGAGTTAGTGTTGTACCTCTGCCCAGGCCCATGGTGGGGCCTGCTGCTGGATGGCGAGTAGCTGCCAGGGAGCAAGTGGTGCTGCAGCTGGCAGCAGGGCAGCAGGCAGCACAAAAGTGACCACCAGAGCCAGGATGGTGTCCAGCACCTGGTGGTCCTCCTCCATGGTCTCTGCTGCCCTGGCCACCAGCACAGCCTGCCATTGCAGGGCCTCATTGTGGCACCCCTCCAAGGCCAGAAGCCTCTCCCAGAACTCCCACTCCACCCAATCCCTGGCTTCCTTAAGCGGCTCCTGCGCCTTCTTGCAGGCCACATTTTCCACCCACCACGTGTCCTGCTGGGTGACATCCTCCACCCGCCAAGCCCGTGAGTCCATCAGCTGCTCCTTGGATGCAGTAACCAGGTGGTCCAGCAGGAGGGTCTGGTTCTGGGTCCTCCTCTGCCTTAGCTGGGGCATCCGCAGGCCCTCAGTTGAGGCTGGTGGTGACCCTAAGCTGCTATCCCACCTGCCAACTGGTGCTTAGCCCCTGTGTGCAGCTGCAGGACCTTCAAAGCCAGAAAAAAGAGTCTGTTTGTGAGAATTTGCAATATTTCTGAGATAAGATGCTTTGTACCAGGCCACAGATTGGCAGTCACGCGTATGCGGGTGCCCATGGGCCATGGTAAGTTGGCCGGGCAGGACCAGGACCAGGCAGCCACCGGGTGAGCCCCACATCCCTGCTCTCTTCCTAGGGGCAGGCAGGCCACTGGGTGCTGACTACAGGCAGTCTGCCTCCCCCAACCCATTCCTAGCTGCTGTGGCTCCAAGGCCATTCCCCTGCAGGCCAGCTTGTCTCCTGTGCTGCCACCAAGCCCATGGCACCTGGGCTTGGGGAACATGGGGCTCAGGGCTGACTGGGATGTGGAGCTGCAAGTGCCCCTGCCCTCTCCACAGGGAGCCTCTCCAGGGAGGCGCCCTGGGGCCAACCCCCCTCTCCCCGACTGGTTCTGCACTCTGAGCATACCCTTGCTGCGAGTGTCCTAGGCACAGCATGGGGAGCTGTTTGTGCAGACTGAAGGGTGCCTGACCCACTATGCCCTGCTGCTGCTGATGGCCATGGTGCCCCAGGCACAACTGTGCACCTGGCAAGGGACCCTGAGCTTCAATGTGGTGGGCAAGCCCATGCTGCCCTGCAACCTCCACCACCTGGAGGCTACCTGTGGCTGTGCTACACATCCCTGCCTCCCACAGCTGAGGAGAATATTGCCAACGGTATGGATGCATTTCTTGGCATGTGAGAGGCCCGTGCTCACCTAGCTGTGGAGGCACAGGCTGCTCAGTAAAGTTTTGCACTGTCTCCCACCTCCCTGTATGCTGTGGGGGGGATCCTGGGGACCAGGGGAGTTCATCTGGAGCCGGGGGGCTGGGGCAGGGGCAGAGGCCGGGGCCGGGGCCGGGGCCGGGGTGGGAAGGGCCTTTCACCCAGGTGGGTGGGGCTGCCATGCCATGGCCCAGGTCAGTCCCCACTGGTGGCGAGGGCATGTAGTTCCCGGCAGTGTCCTGGGTCACAGAGGTGCGGCGTCAGACTGCCTGGGCAGGGGCCCCCTCTGAGGAGGAGCTGCTGCTGCAGGCAGCCAGTGGTGCCATGGCTGTCTTGGCCTTGTGAGCCGGGCTGAGGCCACTGAGCTAGTGGGGCAAGCATTGGCTTGGGCTCCCAGAGTTGCTGGACAACGCTGGGGGCAGGGAGCTCAGTGGGATGGGCTCCTGGCAGCCCAAGGGGCCCTCCCCCAGTGATGCATCACCAAGGGTGCCAGGCTGTAACAACCTGACGAAGGGTTTTTGAACCTGAAAGCTTGCTTAATAACTTTTCTCCAACTGTTTGGGTTGGTCTAATAAAAGATATCAAATTCACCCAAGGAACCTTGTCTGCCTATGTCCTTAGACCAACACGGCTACAACCTAAACCCCTGCAAGGCTGTAACAGAGGCTTGAGCAGGCCGCCCGTGCTTGAATAGATGGCATGGCTGTGGCCAGGGTCCTGGGGCACAAGAATGTTGTCCAGTGTCCACATGAAGGGCATGGACTTGTAGGCAGCCCCTGACCGGAGGTTGTGGTTGGTGACTGTGACCCATTGTGCCTGCAAGGCCTTGACCTTTATGCAGCACTGGTGCACTGACCAGTCGTGCCCGTGTTCCCACAAACGGTCTGACAGCCCCTCCTAAATATGGGTGTTGGAGCACCCATCCTGTACAAACTGAGAACCTTAGCCACACTCCACAGTACAATCTGGCCTGTAGTCTCTTCCTGGGACCAGTTGGGGTCCCGGGAAGTAATATGTGGTGCTGGGGAGGACATCAGTATGGTTCCCTTGATGGCTTACTGGGCCTCGAGCAGCAGCCCCAGGACTGCTGGGCCTGGGCAGCTGCCTGCAGCACCCAGAGCAGGGGCACAGCACAATGAGCTGGTGCCAGGCAGCAGCTGCAGGGTCAGGGCAGGCTGCTGCAGGTCACCTGCAGCCAGCTGGAGCTGGCCCAGGTGGCCAGAAGCTGGCTGCAGGTGAGTCTGGGTGCTGCCAGACCTGGCAAGTGCCTGCAGCACCCTGTGGGGCTGGACGGCGTGGCCCTGACAGTCATGTGACACTGTGGTGCCAGTGAGCAGCGCCAGGGTACAGGCAGCCTGCTGCAGCTGCCCTATGGCCTGCCCTGGGGGACATGGTGGCCAGCAGTGGCCACAGGCTGCCAACATGTGCCCCTGGGCTCCAGCATCCCTGAAAGGTTTTAAGGGCCTGAGGCTGAGGCAGGCATAGAGCTGGCCCTGCCTTGGGGCAGGAAAGGATCCCAGCCCTGGGGCCCTGGGGCTAGCCTGAGGCTGGCCCCCCTAGTAGCAGGGTTGACAGAGAGCAAATTTGCTCCTGGTCAGCATCTACATGTGCTCTACTGCACAGTTACTAATCACAAGTAAATTTGCTACTTGTAGCAAAACCCCCAGTTGTTTTTTTTTTATTTTAAAATGCACTCCCTCCCCTTCCCCAACCATTTCTGACTTTTTCTCTCCCTCTCTACTCCCTATAGATAAGTATAAGTAAGCTAAGATGCAGGATAAGCTTTAACATTTTATTTTAGGTAGTAAGTTTTATTTTTCTCTCCCCTCTTTGCAAATAAGTGCCCTGCTATTTTGATGTAGATATCCACTGTTTTATAAGTGATAATTATTATTTTTGTATTGATTTTTTACTGCTTTTATATTGTGTGATTACTGTTTTAGGCCTATGTAAGTTAGCATAAGTCATGTCAAGTTTCCATCTTGTAATGTCAAGCCTCCATCTTAACCCCAGGCCTGGTTGTGTAACCTATGACTCACACTGTCTCTCCTATATAACTTGGTTCCTGAATGAAAGGGGATGAATGAGGGTGCTTGAGAGACAATGGCAGTAGGTCTAAAAATCACTCCCTCTGAATGACCGAACCATCAACACCAATACCTGGACCAACAACCCAGCCATTGGAACCACCCTTAGCATTCAAGAAACAAAAGACGAGGCAACCCACCATTGTGCCAAGGCTGCACATGCTCACTAAGAACACCTGGAACCCTCTGGAACAGGACTGACCTTGCCTGGACAGGCCCTCCCCATAGGAGATCAGAGGTAGTCTGCCCCATAAAAAGGGGTAGTGAAGACTGACTCCTTGGGACGCCCTCTCCATCTGGACCAGCACCATGCCACACCACCTTTCCACCTAGAGGCCCTGCTGGCAGCCCCCCTCTGGACAACACCTGCTAGACAAAGACCCCTTTCCAGCCTAGATAGGTAGCTATCACCCCCACCCCCTCTTCAACCAAGGACTTGGACTGTGCTTCTCTTCCCTACCTGGACTCCAACCCTTCCACTGAGTCTTTTTCTCCTGATGCCATTGTGAGTGCGTGTGTGTGTGTGTGTGTATGTGTGTGTGTGTGTGAACCAATAACTTCATGGGGCTGCATAGCATGTTGTCTGTTTAATAAACCTGTTATTTGGACCCCTGAGTTGGGTTTTGCTTTACTATGGTTCAGCCCTGCTCCAATCTCTGCTCCTTGCCCCTCTAACTTCTGTCTCATTTCTCCCTTTCCTGCTTCTGTCTTGCTGCCACCTCCAACAAGTGTCCTGAGCTCCTCTCTGCCTCCAAACCCACTGTTTCTTTGCCACTGTCTTATCCCCACTGCCTTTTCCCCTGAGCAACCAGGTTTCTGCCTCAGCTTCTTTCCTGGCTGTGTCCTTCTTGCCACCACTTATCTGCCCCGCCCCCCAATATGTCAGCTGTCTGCCTCAGTTCTCAGCCCCAAGCTCCCAGGTTTCTCTCTCTCTCTCTTTCCTGGCTGTCTCCTCCTTGCCACCAGGCTTTCCCCCCCTTGCACCAGTGACCTCAAGTAACCCTGGGGCCACTTGATCTTAAGTAACCCCAAACCTCAGTTCCTCAGCCAGCTTCTTGCTAGTTCACCAGTTCTAATCCCAGTTCTGGCAACTTTCACTCCCTGCACTTTAACTCTTTCTCTTTCTCACCTTAACCTTCCCCCAAGTATCCTAGGTACCCCAAGCACACACATACATACCATACCATCCAAGTTAGAAACTTACCTATGTGTAGGTGGGCTGTATGTGTGTGAACTGGTGAGTGTGTGTGTGTGTATATATATGTATGTATGTCATTGTGTGCATGATATATGAATTAGTGATCTGGGTATGTGTATTGAGTGTGCAGGTATGGACAATTGATTTGTGTCTAACTTTTGGGGTGTATAGTGTATGTGCTTGGATTGGTGATAGGTATGCATGTGCTTAGGCTAGTTTGGATGTGTATGTGCCTGAGTTGTTAGTGTGTTGTGTGTATGCATCCAATTGATTTGTGTGTTTGTATATGTGCAATTGTGTCACACTCTCCTGTCTAACAGCGCAATATTGAGATCCTGACAGTTGGCCTGACCCCACAGGGCAACATTCGCAGGAAGCAAATTTACTTGTAATGAGTGGTTTACTGAATAGTAAGTGTCTGCACGTGTAGATATGGATGCTTACTATACAGTAAACTGCTCTACCGTGCAGAAAAGTGTCTTGCATAGACATGCCCACAGTACCCAAAACATATTCTTTTTGGGTGGAATATGACAGCAGCCAGTTCAATCATCTAAAACACCACCAGTCTCAGGATAGAGAGTCCACAAGGTCTTCAATGGAAACTGTAAGGAGAATTTTTAAGGGGCAGAATGCAACTGTACAATTGCAAAATGGCCAGGATTCTGGACCTAATGAATCCCTGCTGTGAAAAATTGACTTGGGATCAGGGACTCAGCACGGCACTTTGTTTCCCTCTAGTGGTGGTTCAGTGGCTTTGAAAAACTGATGAGACATGATAAAGCTCTGATTACCGGACTTGGCTCTCTCAGTGAGTAGTTGCCCTTTTTTAAAGATGAATTTTCATTTATTAGGCAGGTAGATTACAGACAAATAGATTAAGTTAGATTTCTGGCTCTCTGCCTGAGCCTTCAGTGCTTTCACAAGAATCTTCTGGTTCTCAGTAAAGAAAGTACATTTGATCCTGTCACTCCTGCATCAGAGAGACCAACTGGCGGCTTCGGCAGTGGTGTCTCGAGGCAGGCTTCAGCTTCCTGGACCATGACCCGCACATCACGACGAGGGACATGCTCAGCTGGGATGGGCTTCACCTGTCCCCCAAAGGTAAGCGTGTGTTTTCTTCTAGGTTGGCGGATCTCCTCCGGCGGGCTTTAAACTAGGCTCGTCGGGGGGAGGGGAGTACGAGGGCAGGGGAAGCTGTGGACCACCAAACCATGTGGCACCCACAAGGACAGCCCAGCCTGAAGAAGGAGAACATTGGGAACCTGAAAGCCATGGGGAGGCCAGCACAACAGAACAGGTAAGGAACAAGAAGGTAAGAAACAATGGGCCCCATGGGACTGGGAGCAGGGGGGCAGCAAAGGCGCCAGTCGCAGGGCTCAAGTGCCTATATACTAATGCTAGGAGCATGGGGAACAAGCAGGATGAACTAGCGCTCCTGCTTGCACTAAACACCTATGACTTAGTGGGGCTAACAGAGACCTGGTGGGATTCATCCCATGACTGGGCGGTACATATTGAGGGCTATAGATTGTACAGAAAGGACAGGTCAGGGAAGAAAGGGGGGGGGGTTGCACTTTATGTCAGTGAGCAATATACATCAACCCTCATCAAGACAGAATCCGAGGCTGAGGAAGTAGAAGGATTGTGGGTTAGGCTACATGGGGGGCAAGGAGAAAGGGATTTGGTGGTAGGGGTCTGTTACAGACCCCCACACCAAGGGGAAGAAATAGATGCGGGGCTCCTGAGGCAACTCTCGGAGACCATAAAAGCTAAAGAGGCGGTAGTCATGGGGGACCTAAACTACCCGGACATCTGCTGGGAGACGCAGACAGCAAGGTCCCATCGCTCACGCAGGTTTCTAACTTGTGTACAGGACCTCCACCTGACACAGGAGGTGTATGGTCCCACTAGGGGGAATGCCATACTGGATCTGGTATTGGCAACGGGAGATGACATGATAGGGGACCTCCAAATCGGTAGCTATCTGGGAGACAGTGATCACCTTATGATAGAATTCAACATAAGACGGCGAGTGGGTAAGGTAACTAGTAGGGTGAAAGTGCTAGACTTTAGGAAAGCTGATCTCATTGCACTCAGGCGATTAGTCAAGGAAGCACTGCAGAGTAGGAGTTTTGATGGGATGGGTGCCCAAGAAGGGTGGCTGTGCCTAAAGGAAACGATCCTTTGGGCACAAAGCAAGACGATCCCCGAGCGAGGCAAAAGAGGGAAAGGGGCCAGGAGGCTTCCATGGCTGACCAGAGAAATCCAGGGCAGCCTAAGGGCCAAAAGGGGAGCACATAAAAAGTGGAAACAGGGTGAGATCACTAAAGATGAATATACCTCCTCTGCTCGTGCTTGTAGGGAGGCAGTTAGGCGGGCCAAAGCTACCATGGAGCTGAGGATGGCAACCCAAGTAAAGGACAACAAGAAATTGTTTTTTAGATACATAGGGAGTAAAAGGAAGGCCCAGGGAGGAATAGGACCCCTGCTAAATGGGCAGAAGCAATTGGTGACAGATAGAGGGGACAAGGCTGAACTCCTCAACGAGTTCTTTGCCTCAGTGTTCCTAAGCGAGGGACACGACAAGTCTCTCACTGGGGTTGTAGAGAGGCAGCAGCAAGACGCCAGACTTCCATGCGTAGATCCTGAGGTGGTGCAGAGTCACTTGGAAGAACTGGATGCCTTTAAGTCGGCAGGCCCGGATGGGCTCCATCCGAGGGTGCTGAAGGCACTGGCCGACGTCATTGCAGAGCCACTGGTGGGAATATTCGAATGCTCGTGGCGCACGGGCCAAGTCCCGGAGGACTGGAAAAGGGCTAACGTGGTCCCCATTTTCAAAAAGGGGAGGAAGGAGGACCCGGGCAACTATAGGCCGGTCAGTCTCACCTCCATCCTTGGTAAAGTATTTGAAAAAATTATCAAGGCTCACATTTGTGAGAGCCCGGCAGGGCAAATTATGCTGAGGGGAAACCAGCATGGGTTTGTGGCGGGCAGATCGTGCCTGACCAACCTAGTCTCTTTCTATGACCAGGTTACGAAACGCCTGGACACAGGAGGAGGGGTGGATGTCGTATACCTGGACTTCAGGAAGGCCTTCGATACAGTATCCCACCCCATACTGGTGAACAAATTAAGAGGCTGTGATGTGGATGACTGCACAGTCCGGTGGGTGGCGAATTGGCTAGAGGGTCGCACCCAGAGAGTCGTGGTAGATGGGTCGGTCTCGACCTGGAAGGGTGTGGGCAGTGGGGTCCCGCAGGGTTCGGTCCTTGGACCGATACTCTTTAATGTCTTCATCAGCGACTTGGACGTGGGAGTGAAATGTACTCTGTCCAAGTTTGCAGATGACACAAAGCTATGGGGAGAAGTGGACATGCCGGAGGGCAGGGAACAGCTGCAGGCAGACCTGGATAGGCTGGACAAGTGGGCAGAAAACAACAGGATGCAGTTCAACAAGGAGAAATGCAAAGTGCTGCACCTAGGGAGGAAAAATGTCCAGCACACCTACAGCCTAGGGAATGACCTGCTGGGTGGCACAGAGGTGGAAAGGGATCTTGGAGTCCTAGTGGACTCCAAGTTGAACATGAGTCGGCAGTGTGACGAAGCCATCAGAAAAGCCAATGGCACTTTATCGTGCATCAGCAGATGCATGACAAATAGGTCCAGGGAGGTGATACTTCCCCTCTATAGGGCGTTGGTCAGACCGCAGTTGGAGTACTGCGTGCAATTCTGGGCGCCACACTTCAAGAAGGATGCAGATAACCTGGAGAGGGTACAGCGAAGGGCAACTCGTATGGTCAAGGGCCTGCAGACCAAGCCCTACGAGGAGAGACTAGAGAAACTGGACCTTTTCAGCCTCCGCAAGAGAAGGTTGAGAGGCGACCTTGTGGCTGCCTATAAGTTCATCACGGGGGCACAGAAGGGAATTGGTGAGGATTTATTCACCAAGGCGCCCCCGGGGGTTACAAGAAACAATGGCCACAAGCTAGCAGAGAGCAGATTTAGACTGGACATTAGGAAGAACTTCTTCACAGTTCGAGTGGCCAAGGTCTGGAACGGGCTCCCAAGGGAGGTGGTGCTCTCCCCTACCCTGGGGGTCTTCAAGAGGAGGTTAGACGAGTATCTAGCTGGGGTCATTTAGACCCAGCACTCTTTCCTGCTTATGCAGGGGGTCGGACTTGATGATCTATTGAGGTCCCTTCCGACCCTAACATCTATGAATCTATGAATCTATGAACGTGGTTATTAACACACACTGGACTATCATAGGCTCTGCTAATATACTTCTTTGTTTTGGACAATGACATGAGAACTTCAAGATGCTCTGTTCAAACATCACAATTTCTTTCTGGGCACACAACATCTGAGACTTGGGCATCTTATGTTCTGGGTAGTGTTAATCCACCTGGTATTTGGGACAGCTTTGTTGTGGACCAACCTACAGTGTTGCATCATTCACTGACCCATACTTTTACTGGTTGTTGCTAGTAGCAGAAGACTGTGGCTTATCCAGGTTCAGCCTCCGCTGCAGACAATTCACTGTAGTGGCTTTATGACCCATCCACCGGATAGTACAGGGATGCTTATAGCATTATGCTGGTACCTCCTTTTATGGGAGAACAAATAAATTCTTGATTACCTCATAGAAATCAGAGCAAAAGTAGGGCTACAAGAGACCTCAAAAGGTCATCCGCTTTAACTCCTGCTCAAAGCAGCATTATCTCTATTTAAATCATCCCATTTAAGTCCCTGTCTAACCAATTCTTAAAATTGAACACTCAACCCTGCGGCACAACTGCAAAGCAGATTGCCGAAAGACACCAAAATCATTCTAACCTGCCACAGGTAAACAGGGGGATGAGGACTAATACACTGTCAGTATTTTCTACAGTACCAGGATGATTCTTAAGAGGTTTCCCTTCCAATAACCGAATGTGCTTAGCTAATGAATATTAGCAGGAGTCCAGCATACAGTGGCATGTCTATGAGCAATTTCTGTCAATGTAGTCATTGTTGTATAATCCATACATATCAAAGGACAATGGGAATAATCACTATGTCTAGCAGTGATATGGTCAGGTTACCATATATCCTTGTTCTGCCTCATGGCAAAGACTTTTCAATATTCACCAGAAACTGGGAGCTTTGCATGACATGTGTGAGCTGGAAGCAGGATAGAGATGAACCTTAGATTAACTAAATCAGAGATGCATAAGATATTTAAAACAAGAGCTCACTTCATTAGATGCTGTGATACAAATCTGAGAGCTGGTGCTTTCTATGAAATCAGAAAATCATACAAAGTTAGGGTTGGAAGGGACCTTGGGGTCATCTAGCCCAACCCCCTGCTCAGTCCCAGAGCTTAGAAAGATCAGAACCAAGGACAGAGAACTCCCCTGCCCCTTTGGCCCCCTGCTGGCGTGGCTGACTGGGAGCAAACTCCCAGTCAGTGTCTACATGAGTGCTACTGTGCGGTAACTACTGCACAGTTAATCTAGTACCTGTATTTACAGCTACTAGCTAACTGCACAGTAGACTGATTTACTGCGCAGTAAATGCCATACATGTGTAGACAATGACACTCTACTGTGCAGTACATTAGTCTATTGTGCAATAAGTATCTCGTGTAGATGTGCCCACTGATGATCAGTTAATAGAACTCAGTATTCATGGACCTATGCTGTTATTAGTTTACCTGCTGCTGTCAACTGCTGCTGAACTGGTAGATCAAGCTGAATCCTGTGGCTTAACATAACTTTGCTATTAAAATGAGAGGTGCTCTACTCTCTATCATTGTATGCAGTGGGACTCAATTGTCCATAAGTTATTCCTGTGAATAGCTGCCTGGCAAGGTTTGGTGGCACATTGTTAGAATTCAGCTCTGTGACATGAAAGATGATGTTCAATCAAGTAATCCCTATTTCATTTGCCAGCCTTTTTCAGGAAATTCAGACCCTTCCAGCTGCCTCTCTTCCCACATCCAAGAAGCCTAGACTCCTATCTCTTGGA
Source organism: Alligator mississippiensis (assembly GCF_030867095.1). Classification (NCBI taxonomy): domain Eukaryota; kingdom Metazoa; phylum Chordata; order Crocodylia; family Alligatoridae; genus Alligator; species Alligator mississippiensis. The sequence goes on from NC_081833.1 coordinate 28,036,165, forward strand.
CATATCTTCCCTAGTTCTAAAATAACGAAGCCTTCTCCTACATGAGCACAGAAGCTAGGCAGCTGCTCTCTTTCTCAGTGTAGCTATCTGGCAAACTACTCAGGAAAACACCACACGTGAGGGCCTGATTCTATGGCTGCCTTGAGGGACAGTTAAAACATGGTGACCTCTTAGGGCACATCCCCACAAGCATGCAAGTGTGGTTTGCAGTGCCTCAAAGCCTTTTGAGATGCCACAATCTACATATGGCGCATGTTAACCTGTGTGCTGCACTGCTAATTTGCAATGCCGCCTTTTTTTGACACCAGGAGATCTCATTGTCAAAAAAAAAGTTGCTGCTAAAAAAGTAGCATGGCACATGTGGCAGCAGTGTGCACCACTACAAACCAGTGCTGGCCAGCAGGAGCCACAATCTGGCTGCCAGCTAGGCTCTGAGCAGCTGCCTCAGTGCACTGCTGCCCCAGAATGCCCACAGGACCCTAGGTAAGGATGCTGGAGTTAGCACAGGTGCTGGTCCCAGCCTCCCTATCCCATACAGGTTCCTTTGCCACGCACCAGAGCACAGAAGCAGGGGTGTGCCTGGGGGACAAATAGTAATGGCATAAATATATGCCACTGCTATTTGTCCCATGGGAAATGCATGCCCCTGTATATGCACGCTTGTAGGGACATGCCCTTAGGGTATATCTCCATCAAAGATGATATTATTGCTAACGGAACTGCTTGGTTCTTAGCATCCACACCAGATAGCTTGTGCAAGGAGCACTCTGTCCTACATGGACTTAAAGTACTCATTGGCAGTGTTGCAGGGCCTCAAGATTGCTGGATCTAGTACTGCTTCCTGCAGCAAGAGCATTATGTCTACAATAGAGTGAGTTACAACTATTCACATGATGGTTTGGCCTGTTGTGCGTTTTGAGTGGTGCTATGGTTGCATGAAAAGCTGTTTGTGTCCTAGTGGGGGCCTAAGCCTGTTACGTGCTCTGCCATCATGCCTGTAGACACTGCGGTAGGAGTCAGCAGCTGTTTGGCTGGAAGATGAATGAAGTGTAATTATCTTGCTTGTTTGGTGACTTTGCTGGTTTTGTATCATGGTTGAACAGTCTTCCTTTAGGATACAGAGATCAGAGCTGTTGGGGCTCAGGTAGACGACATCTCCTTAGACTCCTCCATACAGCCTGCTGAGTTTCCTGACTTTCTTTCACCTCATACAGTGGATGAACCAATGGCTGGTCTGCTATTCAGCAGGGATGAGTGAAGCTGGCTTACTATGAGTGTGACGGCCAGAACCAAAGACATTAATAGGCAATAAATATGTGCTTCTTAGAGGCATTTGGAATTTTTGTCTAATAAAAAGCTTGTAAGTTTGTAACCCGCAAATGTAACTTGTAACTGTTTGTGAAACTGACTAGACCTCAAAAACAAAGCTATAGCTGTAAGATTAGCTAACCTAACAGTTTTTTGCTCAGAATTCAGCCTTGATGATAAAAATTGGATTCAACCGCCTGGCATACCCAGCACATTCCAGGAAAGCATGTCTCAAAAAGCATAGTCAGAGAGATCTAAAGGGGTTGGATTTAGGTGGAGTAATGTTAATTTCAGACCTGAAAATGCTACGTTGTAATTTGCTTATTGGATAAACCCAAGTTTGGGTAGTAACCTTTTATAATAATTTTTAACACTTTTTAATCCCATATGGTAACAGCTATAGGGCAAGATTGTGAGTGGCTCCAAAGCTAACAGATTAGCATAAGACTAAGTATAAAAAGCGCGTGCGTCAGGTGACCAGCAGGAAGGAGGGAACAGGACAGTAGTTACTTTTCCAAGCCCGGACCCGGACTCCCGGTGTGAGTGAGGATTGGATCCTGATCAAGAGATCATCCCTGGTAATCCCTCTGACAGTGTCAATCTGGGACGCCTGACTTCGCTGGAATCACCTGACGCGCACCTGGCATTGAGGGACTATCGATAAGTTGCCAACCCATGTCTGTCTAGCTGTTGTTTTAAACAGCCCAGTGGCTGATACCCTCGCAGTGCCCAGCTGGCCTACGACAGATTGATCTATCTATCTGTTGTTCTTATCTGTTGTTATTATTTACTATTAGCTCTCTAATACTGTATTATCTGCTTATTGCATTTATCTTTCTGTTAACTGTTGTGTGCGTGTAAGCTATAATAAATTTACCATTGCTTCACTCTCGAACTCTGCCTCCTCAATCCCGAACCAAACAGTCCAGGGGCTGATACTCTCACAGTCCCCAGCTGACCTGTGACATACAAGGAAGGCAGTAAATTTGCCTGGGTCTATGCAGGGGAAGGCCAGCTGTGCTGTGCATTTCACTAACACATGCCCTGGTCTGTCTTCCTATATTCAGATCTCAGCAGTGTGGATGATACTGTTGAAGCCAAAAGCAGACTGCAGTGACATTCTCCTCACCCTAAAGGGGGTATCTGTAGATTAACCATCAATTTGTGTGTGCGATGTAGCGAAATCCTTACCAAACATTTAAACGTACATTCTATAATGGTCTTAAAGTTTGAATTGGATCATTGTAGCATTCCTTATTGCTGCACATGGGATTGGCTGCTGGGAAAACAAGGCAAGAGCTGAAAAGCTGAGACATGCAGTGGGCTGAGACCAGCTCTGTTCCTATTGTCTTGGCTGCTCTTAGACCTGCATGCAGATAGCTCACCAGATTGGCCTGAACTATCTTTCCTGGGTGGGCAGGGGAACTGCAGGATTACACTGGAGGACTAACCGCTGCACTGCAACAGTGTTATCATAGGAGGTGGCATAGTAATTTTGCACCACTGCAAGAATTTCATGTGTGGATCAGCTATACGTCAATCAAATAGGACTGAAATGTCAAAGGTCTCTGTGGCAGGGCAGTTTGTGCCTGCCACTTCAAGGGCCAGAAGACAGCAGCCAGCAGGTGCCTGATGAGGGCAGCCATTTTAGGTTCAGGGCTGCCCATAAAACAGGGCATTTTGCTACTGGGAGGCAAGGCAACAACATCTCCTGAGGTAAGGGAGGAGCTGTAGGGGATGGTCAGGAGGCTCCTGGTCCTGGGTACAACCTAAAACTGCACAGGAGTGGGTGGCCTGGTGGGGCTCTCAGTGGTGCGTGAGCCCCCAGGAAATGCAGGCCAGTTACCACCCTGGTGAAAAGCGGGTTAGGGTGCCTTAACCCCTAGCCCCCATAACTGGATGGGTTACCCCCTTTGTAGGGTCTAGAAGGTGGACCCCAGAGAGAGAGAGAGAGTAGGGCCATAGACTCTTAACCTGTCTTGACATCCCCCCATCCCCTGACTGGTCCATGCTGAGGCCAGGACCGGAAGGGTCGAAGGGCCGGGGGCCCACCATGAGGGATGCCCAAGAGCTGAGGGCCTGGGGTTCTGACTGACCTTTGGCAGTGAGCCAAAGGTCCCGGGGGACTACACCCATAAGGGGGAAGCAGCTCAGGGAGCTATGTAGCCTGGAATGAAGGCAGAATAGGATGCCTGAATGGAGGGATACAGGTGGGGTTCAAAGAGCAGGATACTGGGGCCCAGTGCAGGGCTGGTGATATTGATAACATCTGGAGGCCATCTGCGAGGCTTGGGCTGTGGTGTAGGGGAGGAACAGAACTGCAGATAGCACCTCCCTGGCATCAGGGCAAGAAATGGGCACCTCCTGCTTTATTAACATCAATTAAATAATTAATTACAAGGTGTGGCAGACGAGAAGGTGGGTGGTTAGCCCAGAAACAGGTGGGTGGGCTACTGGGAAATCGGACCCGAGAAGGCCCCTTGTTACAGTCTCCAAGATGCACAAGCTTCAGCACCTTGAATAAGACTAGACAGTGTCCCTGACCCATGCTTCTGCCTTGCCCTGCAGCAGAGCTGTTATACAGTTCAAGAGCATGGTTAAAGTCTGTGTTGGAAACAAGTAGACATAAGGTTACACTTCTGATACTTACAGGAAGCTGTGAAAGACCTTCACTAGCCAGGTTAGAGAGGTCTTGTAGTGGACATGGTGTCCTTCATTTTCTGTAACAACTCTCAGGTCTTGAGACTAAACAGATCTTCCCTTTAAAAACAAGGAGGTACTCCATGCCATCCCAAGTCTCAGATGCTAAACCAAATAATTACCAACAGAAACAGCACCTGTCATGGTCCAAGCCAAAACAACCAGAGCAATGGCCTGATGAATTCACTGTGCAGTGATAAACATTAAAAATATAGGGTCTGGTCCTGACAGCTGCTGAGCTAAGTGCCCAGAATCTCAGGGAATCAGGCCTCTCATTTTTAGGATGGGTGCTGATCTTCAGGTAATCATCACCATCCCTACAACACCCTGGCTTCCTTTTTCCCTTTGAAGGATGGCACTGCTGCAAAGGAAGCACCTTAAGGAGAAGTTACAGGTATGGGAGAAATCAGGGTCTTGAACAGCACCTTCCCTAAATGGTACGGCTCTCTCTGAAGGGAGATCAGCTCAGCTGTCCTCAAGCAAAAGAGTTGGAGGTAATAAGAGGAGGGGATAATATCAGAAAAGGAAAGGACTCCTTACATCTCTGTGATGTGGGATGCAGTGACTTGCTCCATTCCTAGGATCTGTGCAGTGCAGCAATGAGAAGGGGTCTGGGGGCAGTTTGTCAGACCACATCAGAATCTAATTCAGAAAAACAATACTGTTGGCAACTTTCCAGACACTGAGTTGCAGCTGGTATCCACTGCAGAACACAGAGCTGGAGCCTGCCAACATCTGGCTACATGGGGATAAAAGGACACTTTCTAAACACAGGCTGTAGCTTTAACACAGCTCCCAAAGCTCCCGCCAGAGCCCAAAACGACTGACAGGTGAACCTCTAACTGCATAGATTACATTTTGTTGGTTTTATTTATATTAAAAACCCAAAGCCTACTCCTTATCAGCTAATCTCCTCTATTTTTAGCAGCAGCAGGGAGCTCTAGGCTGCAGCCCTTGCTGGTCTAATGAGTTTATTTTCCAAGTTCCAAGCATGATCTAGATGTCAATGATTAGTTTTCCTTCGGGGCTCCTTGACCGGATGTTGTAAAGCCAGCTATGGTCAGAAGGCTACGGTTATCCTCACTTCGTCCGCATAGAGATCGGGGATCATTCCCAGCGGAGAGCTGATCATGCGGACTGTGTTTGTACCAAACAGTTTATACTCGTACTGGATGAGCTGTTCCCAGAACCCATAGTTGGGTCTGATAACGGGGCGGCAAGACTTGACCCAGGCGTGGGCGTTCACCAGAGACATGGAGCGGTACTTCATCAGATAGGCCAGGCACAGGGCGGCCGACCTGCTGATCCCCGCAGCGCAGTGCAGCAGCGTTCGGCCTTGCTGCACGTCCACAGCGTGGATCCTGTCCGCCACGGGGTCAAAGTAATCGCAGATACGGAAAGCAGGGCTGTCGGCGATCGGGGCGTGCAGGTACTGAATGTGCGGGTGGAAAGTGTTTGCCACCTCCACAGACACGTTGATGACGGTGCTGATCTGATTGGCGAAGAGCAGGAGCTTGTTATTGGCAGCGGTGCCATTGCCCAGGTACAAGCTCGCGGTGATGCGGGACAGGCCGTATCCCGACGGTTGCCTCAACAAGATGGGGATGGCTCCGAAGGCCCCACTCATGAAGGCAGACGTGAGCAGCCAGCTCCGGCCGAGGGCTGCATCTTCGCTGTTTCACTGGAGAAAGCAGAGACAACCGCCCCTCGCGAGGCCGCAGGAGCCCAGAGCAGGCGCCGCCTCCAGGGGCTTCCGAGCCGAACCGGCCCCGGCCCCGCCTCGCCGCCCTCACCCGCCGGGCGCATGCGCACCGGGGCCCCCACGCGGCGCGTCTCCTCGCGCGGCCACACGTGCGCGTCAGCCAGCACCCGGCGGCAGGGGCGGAGCCTGGCCCCACACTCACCTCGCCCCGCCCCTCGCGCCCAGCTCGGCCCCACGCCACGCGGTTTCCGGGGCAACGGCCACGGCGTCCGCGCAGGGACAATCCCCGTTGTCTGTCGCCAGCGCCGCCCCCGTGGGCATTGTGACGTCCCTGCGGGCATTGTGACGCGCAGCCCGGGGAGGGGAGCGGGAGGCCCCGCTGCAGCATGGAGGAGCGCAAGGTCGCGCGGCCTCGCGTCACCTTCTTCCAGCCCCGCGGCAGCCCCGTCATCGCCGTGTTCAGGTCCGCCCCGCCCCGCCCCGCTCCCGCACGTGCTCCCGGGCGGGCGCGCACCTCCCGGCTCCTCCGTCCCGTTTCTTGCAGCGTGTTCGCGGGCAGCGAGGCGGCGGCGCGGCGGTTCCTGCCCAAGAGCCGCATCTCCACGGTCATCATCCGCGACAACGCGAGCGCGCAGCGCCTGCAGGACCTCGAGGTAACCGGCCCCCGGGGCCTCCCCGCTGCCCCGGCCCGGCCCGGTCCGGCCCGGCCGCCTGCGCTCAGCGCCCGGCCCCATTGTCCCAAAGGCGAAGCACTTGGAGCAGCGAAGTAGGAAGACAAGCCACTTCCACGAGCACCTGAGGAAGAAGTTCGTGGATGAGCAGCAGAGGAAGACGTCCCGCTGGAGGAGGGAGGCTGACAAGTTTGGGAGGCTCCTGGAGCTGGTGGGGCAGCGGACCAGGAACCTGGCAAGCGCGGCCTCGGCCAGCCTGGCGCTGCGCAGCTCCCAAGCCAGGAGCCGCGACCTCAGCCCCAAGAAAGACGCAGCTGTGATGTCTGAAAAGTGACCCGGGCTCGGAGCCATCTTGCTCTTCCCTCTGCTCAGGGCTTTTTCTAACCTACCAGTCAGGCGCCTTGCTAGCAAGGGGGAGAGCAAGGGAGTTGAAGCAGTTGCCGGGTATTACTAGTTAGAGCAATAAACCGGCACAGGTGTGTCAGGCTGTTTCTCTGGGTCATGTTCCCAGCCAGTGAGGTTGGGGCGGGGGCACAGCACTGCCACAGGATCCTTCAAAGCTGTCCCAGGGTGTGAGGAGATAAGTGAGATGTGAGGACGGGCACAGGTAAACGCAGGCTCAGGTTTGTCACTGCCAGGCCAGTCCCTCTGCAAGGGGGTAAGCACTGTAATATATAAACTAGTTTCTGAAATTGGGTGCCACTCGATTCTCAGAAGTTTATGGAGGCTGCCCCCGGTCCAGGAAAGTTGGGAACCGATATTCTAAACCAGTAGGGCTAAACCTTTTGGCAGACATGCCGCAAATTAGCCCTGCCACCTTCCTTAGTGCCACTCCAGTCCCCTTCACCTTCCTGCTCTCCTGCTCTGCTTTCTGCTTCTCACTTTATCTGCTACCGTACCATTTGTTCCCTCCCTGATATGCTGCATGCCACAAAGGCTGCTTATGGCATCTGTGCTGCAGGTTGACCACCCTTGCCCTAAACAGAGAGGACTACAGTAGTGAGTGAAGCGTAGGGTGGGAGCGGCACAGCTTGGGACAGATGTGAGGTAGAAAGAAAACTTTTCAGGAGACAGACTTGCACTTTTCCAGTAGAAACTGACATTAGTTGGGTGGAACTTTCTATTTGGTTTGTGCCCCCATGGAAATTTACCCTGAGTCCAAAGAGAACATGTAGGAGCTCTTCCGAGGACAAACATTTCTGAGAGTGTCAGGTGCTCATGAAGGGTGAGTAAGTCCCCTGTGGGGGGAGGAAGGAGGGGAATAATTTATTGAAGGAGGTTGAGAACAAGAGAAAGGAATGAAGGGCTGTGGATGAAAAGATGTCTTTTGCACCTGGGTGCAGTTTAGCAGGGATGCAGTACTTATCTCATTGCTCTGATTTGAGATAGTGGGGTATGTGGTGATCAGGGCAGAACTACCAGCCCCTAGCCAGAGACTTGACCCCTGTTTGACAGAACTGGGTTGGTGACTAGCGAAGTGGAAAGAGAGATTTTCTTCTCACTTGCCTACCTCCTTTATCTTATCCTGACAACACAGTGAGAGCACTACCCATCTTCAGAATGCCAGTCTGCTCTGCCAGGCCAGATAGAGTGAAATGCTCACCACTGGCGACGCGTAGGGGGTGCACACGGATGCACATGCGTCCCCTGAGATTGGCTGTGACCCCCCTGAGAGAAGTGCTGGTGGCACTTGTGCTGGTGGTGGCAATTGGCTGCTTGGGGACCAAGCACTACAACCCATTAACCAGAGAGAGGTCAACAAACTAGAGGGGATTCAAAGAAACACAAAGAAGGGAGCTGGAGCAGTGGCCTGCAGATCAGGCTGTGATGACAAACCCACCTATTGGGGTGAGGAAGGCTGGGCCTCTTGGACTGGCGTCCTGGTAGTCTGGGGCAAGAATTTGAAATCAGGCACAGAATCCTGACAGGGATCCTACTGACCATCTCCTTGGGACATATCCAATTTCATACCATACCTGAGACCTGCTGCCAGGTGCCACCCACCAGCTTGTAAATGTTAACCTTGTTTACGCCCCAGACTCCAGCAGGGCCCACTGTGACATGCTGCAGGGATCCCGGCAGCTGAACCTAAGTGTTTCCATATAGTGTGTAAATATTGTCTCCGCTGTTCACTCCTAACACTTGCCCATTGCTGGCATCAATCTGCTTTAAGGACCCCGGTACCTCTGTGCAATTGAGAGCTGAAAAATATATGAAAAAGCCATGTATATGGACTTGTTAGCTTGAGGGAAAGAGCCAAAAAGATGAAAAGTCTGGGATCAGTGTGGTCTACAAGTCCTCCATTTGTCCACATCCCAAACAGGTGGCTCATAGCCCAAGAACTTTGCCATCTAAAGTAGGACGGTCTAACTTCAAAGCAGTCAGGGGCCACATGCCTGCGTAGGCCACCCTAGCAGTGACCACACACTGCAGGGGCAACACTAGAGGGGGTCATGTGTGTACAGGTGCCCCCACCTCTATTATGCACAAGGGGATGCTCCCCCACCCTGCTGCACCATGTGGGGGTGGGTGAGGAGGCACTCCCCTGTGCTGTGTTGGCCCCTGTCTCCCATTCAGCTCCCTGCAGGCTCTTATGGCACTGCACTGCACTGGCATGCTGGGCTGCCGGCTTCCCTAGAAGCACAGGCTGTGCTGCACCACGTATACCCACCTTTTGGCAAAGGGTAAAGCAGCAGAACTTGTGGGGAGAGGGGGATCCCCAAGACCCTGGGTGCTGCTGCAGCCAGAGCAATAGGGGCAACAGTGGCTAGGTGGGAGTCTGGGTGCTACATCTTAATGCTTTGCAGGCTGCATGCAGCCCAAGAGCTACCAGTTGGACACTTCTGATCTAGTGTCTCCTTGGAGGCTGAGGCAGTTTTGCTCCATACTGCCATCCACAGCAGCAGCATCATGAACTAAACACAAGATAGACTGAGGTCTTCAACAGAGCCCCCTTGCCCAGGGTAGACAAGGCATGTGGCCTCAAGATCAGATCTCTCTTCTAGATAAGAGTACTTCTGAGACTTAAGTGGTTACAGAGGCTACAGCCCACTTCCACACCTGGAAGTTTGACAGTGAGGCTGCTCCAAGTTTAAACGCAGTTCAAATCCAGCAGCTGCTCTCAGGTCTGCCTCAGGCTAAGGGCTTGAGAGTAGATGCCAGGGGGAACCCTGAGCATAGTGCCTGTGGACATGGGCTAATGGGGTGCTGGTTAGCTTCATCTGTTCCAGGACCTGTTGCTGCCATGCTAGATTATGTCCTATCTGGCCCTGTGCTTGTCCCCTTCCTGATCTTCCTCAGCTCCCAAAGGTAACAGAAAAGTCTTTGAAATTATTTGAAAAGAAAGTGTATGTTATCATGGCTATGGATTTAGACTACAGGCAACCTCCGCTTAACGCCATTTCACTTAGTGCTATTTTGCTATAACGCTCATTTTAAATTGATACCTGATTTCACTTAGCGCTCAGCGAGTTTTGTTATAGCGCTCACGGCCGCCATCTTGGGTCATTATAAACAATGACGGTTGCTATCTTGGGTTGTCAAATGCTTTCAGTTTCACTTAATGCTCGTTTCTCTTAACATTCAGTTTTTCAGGAACCAATTAAGAGCGCTAAGCGGGGTTGCCTGTACATTGGCCATGTGGTGTAGGTGTAGTTCAAGTACAAGAGGAAAAGCTTATTGCCACATCAAGAACTTTTCATGAAGTGTGGTACTGAATCCTTCCCCAGTGCCTCAGGGAGGTTAAGTGCAGAACAGACTGAAATTAAGGCTGTCTGGTTCACAAGTAGCTTGGATGGTTTGCAGCATCATTTGGAGGGAAGCCCTATATTTTGAAATTTCCCCCGACCTGGAGATCTCAAAAAGAAACATTAGCAGTGCTTGGTGTTTCCAAATGCAGTAATCTTCCCTGGACCCAACAGCCACTGAAACCTGTGGCTCCAGGACAGCAATACAATTCTGACTGGCCTGGAACTGAAAATAGTCTTCCAGGCTCCCAGATCAGCGGGCTGTCTGGGCTGCCCAGGGTAGCAGACACTCAGTTGGCCTGGAAAACTAGCAGCCCAGGGGAGAACTGAGCTCTGAACTCTCCTCTTGAGATGGATGCCCAGGGGTCATAGACCCTGGGAGCCCTAGCCCCAGTTGGGATTCTCAGGGCTTCCAGTGTCCCTCATACAGACCTATAAACCCTGAGTGCTCAGGGTTTTCAACCATCCTGCTGCATAGCAGTGAATCAAGCCCCAGTTAGACCCATGCCTCAGGATTTTCCAGCAGTCTGGAAGCACTGTCATAGGAGTGAGTGCCTTAGAGCTGTAGTTTCTGAAAGCACCTGGACCCTAACCCTGGGACAGTCTGCACAGCTGGCTGCACCTGACTCTGGAAGCCCTGGGGGCCACAGGTAGGAGAACTCTGCATGGTGGGGCAACACCAAGCTGTGGACACTTGAAGCATGCATCCTCAGAAGCTTGAACCAATCCTGTGTGTATTTCATCAAATGACCAACATTTTATGAAACATTTCATGTGTAATAAATGATCAGTTCCCAACAATCAGCTCAAGTTAAAAAACACACAAACTTATTTTAAAGTCTTTTAGCAGAAGAAACACTTGCTTTACTTGAGCTCCTTCCAAAGAGGGGCAACAGAAGCAGCAGGAAGTCTGATACCCTCATCTTCAGAAATGCAGGGACTCCTGGTAGCTGAGGCAGGGGAAACTGGAGCTTTTATAGATCGTATGTGAGCTTTACCCTGTGGGTTTTTTTGTTGAGGGGTTTGTTTGTTTTTTTGAATGTCAGATGTCAGCAGCCTTGGAGGTTGAGGGCGCTCCCCAAACCACAGGGTAAAGCTCGCATACTGGTCAGCTACACCTTCCCTCTCCCTGGAACTGGTAAATGTAAATTTAGGGGTGTTATTTTCTTTGCTTTGCCTGCATTGCTCTTATCTGCTATCACTGTGTATCAATAACATTTGCCTATTATCAAATTAAAGAAGTCGTGGTTGGTCTGAGGGTTTGGGTCCTGCTGGAGCAATGTATCTGGGTCATGAATGCAGTGCTAACAATCACTACCCAGAGGAGGGGGAGAATTTCCTTTCTATGAGACTACAACCTCCAGCAAAGGGCTGTTAAGCATTGATGTGTATTTCCTCACAGTAGTGGGAATGAACCCTTTGGTGACAGCAGATGCTTGCGTGGTGAGCAACTTGAGAAGTTTTCTTTTGAGTTAACATTTGGAGTGTTAACCGAACTGCCAGGCAGGTTCAAATAGCTGTGGTTAACATGGACTGCAGCCTTGCCCCAATGCCCTTTTGAACATTTACCTTACAGAAAACCCCTTTTACCAAACAGAAAACATTTTTTTTTTCCCCTCAGGGAGAGGTGTGTGAGTGGGCCCTGGGAGTCATTTAGCTATAGTAGCGGTAAAGGTGATCCACATTAAGAAAAAGTAGCTATACCCATGGTTTGGAGGGCCTTGGTTGATACCAGGATTGATACTATGTGATTTTGGATAGGGGAAAGTCTTCATGGGAATGTCAAGACCCAGGGTCCCAAGAAGTCTTTAAGGACTTGTCTACAACATGGAGGTTGCCATACCCAGCACCAACATACTCAAGTTTGCCCAACCTGCCTGTGCCTGCAGATGCATTCAAAATGCAGTTCACCAGTGAGACGAATCCAGCAGTGGCTGCTCTCAGACACACTGGACTCTGAGTGCTCTAGACTTGGAGCAGAAGAAGACGCTCCAAGCTGCCTCACTGATGTATTTCCAGGTGTGAAGGGTGTGTCTGAGGTTGTTGGGGTGAGTCAGTAGTTTTCTCAGCTTTATAAGACTTATAGCCATCAACTTCTTCCATCTCGAGGTTCTACCCCAATTAGCTTGATTTAATCTCCTGAGGCAAGGAATTATGAAACTAGAAAATATAAAGCTGAGTGTTTGGGTCCGCCTGGAATAAGTTATCTGGGTCATAAATAATTTGCCAACAGTGGGGATGTGATGAGGGTGATTAGCAGGAAGCTTTAGCAACAGTTGAGTCTATAGGTATTCTGTTGCCCTGTGGTGGTGAAGATTGTCCAGAGGAGTTGGCTTCCTATTAACCAGGCATAGTGAGTGAGAACCTGTGTAGAGTCCAGCCCATATCAAGGCAACTGAATAGTAAATTTTAGGGATCTTGCTGCTCTGTCCATGGATGCTGCAAAGGCATCTCATAGGCTGGCTGCCCTCCCTGACCTAGTAGCAATGGGGCAGGCAGAGTTTGCACTCCAGCTGCTGTCAGCACTGGTCTAAGCTTTGATGCAGTCTAGGAGTTGACCAAGTTTGGGATAAAAAACAAAACTTGACCACCATCTATTTCCTTCCAAACAGGAATGGTGGGTCATTGCCTCAGTGTGAGTGAGTGTGTGTACTTCTCCTGCTGTCTTTCATGTACAGACATCAGAATTCTACTGCATGATAGTACAATGCACCTCCCGATAGCCCAGAGTGCTGTGGATAGTCCATTCCACAGCTGTGGCACCAAAGCTTTGAGAGTTGTCATGATGTATCCTGCCCAAGTTACCCAGCAAAGCAGACGTAAAACTAGGGATAGAGTCTAAGCAACCTGATTCTCAGTCTCTGCTCTGATCATTAGAAAACACTTTGCATCTCATTCCTGAGTCCCATGGAAGATTAATCTTTTCCTCCAATGTGGATTTCAAAAACAGTTTAGCAGTGAGTGCAGGAAAAACAGTACAGGGAAGTCTAACGCCTTCACCTCCAGTAGTGTAACTGAGAGGAGGTAGCCGAGGAAGCAGCCCTGGGTGTTACTTTTGTAGACAGGTGCAAACATAGCTGCTACAGCTAACCATGCTGCTGCAATAAATACTGCATTGCATGCAGCATTGACTTGGCAGAGAAGCGTGAATGTTGGGAGCTGAAAAGATACAGATCCCCAGAGCATAGAACCAGCTCCCAGGAGTAAACTGCAGCCCCACATCACTCTGGGAAACAGGAGTACCGGGGACCTGTAGGGGGAAGCATTAGGTTCTAGTTGCAGCATTTCCAACCTGCCCTGGGTTGGCTTGCAAGGAAAAGTAACAGGGACTTAAGCTGCGGGACAAATGACAAGTATTGCAGAAAGAACTGAAGAGAACTGCCTTATCCCCTTCAGGTAGCTCCTGCTGATGCAGGGAGAAGTCATCAGAAGCCCTGTCAAAGCCGCCGTCTTCTGTTCTCACCACTGTGGAGCATCCAGCCACTAGAATAACATTTGTAGCATCCTTAATCAGAGGAAAAGTTCACTGGGGAGCCCTTTTACAGGACTATCAGGAGCAGGAAGATCTGAATGCTCTTCCTGGAGGCAACCACATGGGCACTGTGATGGCTCCTGTGAAGGAGACCATCAGGTAGTCCGTTCTTTGCACTGAACCTGTGCTCTCATATGTGGCTAAACTATCTCTTCCAGATAGATATCCAGCCTATAAGTGAAGACACCAAGAGATGGACAATCCATTACTTTCCTTGGGGGTTTGTTCTCATGGTGGAACAGGTCCCAGGTCCTCCCAAATCAAACAGCCCATTGGGCTGCTGTGATTAAGACATGACAGTTTCTACGTTCAATGGCACACAAGAGAACAATGTTCCTAGTGTCACATCCATTCACTTGAAAGGTCAGGTACCCATTGGTAATGGTGATGTATGAGAGTGTCCTTCAGCACAAGTCCTCTGGAATTGTACCAAGACACCTTAGCTGCTTGGCCATCCACCCCAGTGATAGTGAATCTCCCACACAATTAAAAGTTTGTGCTTAATTTTTAACTTGAATTTATGTGGCTTCAGGTTCCAGCCATTGGTTGTAATTCTGCCTTTCTTCACTAGAGCAAAGAGCCCCTGAGCACTTGGTATTCTGCCCCATGAAAATATTTATACTCTGTGGGTATGTCTACACATGCCTTAAAGTGCTTTTCCTAATGTGCATTGAATTTAGCACCTTCAGCGTGAGGTATTAAACAAATGCACATTAGGCTGCCTTAATGCACAGTAACAAACGTCCATGGCTTTTAAGTGATATTTAATGCACAGTAGCCTATTTTATTGCATACTAGCTTCTTAGCATGTTTTCTTATGTGACACTTTAATGAGCAGTAAAATAGGCTGCTGCACATTAAAGCACACATGTAGATCCACTCTGTGATCTTGTTACTGTTGGATCTTTTGTTTGATATGCTAAACAGGTACACTCCCTTAGTCTCTTGGTGTGAGTAATATTCTCCAGCCCTGAAGTATTTTCCTGGTTAATTGTGTGGCCGTGCTGTGTGCATTTCTTTGACTTTACTAAGAAACTGCTTTTCTCTCACGACTTTGCTGACCAAAATGCTATTCATATCCAGCCAAGCCACGTGGTTGCCAGGCAGGGAGATCAGGGCATGCTCAGTGAATGAACTGCAGCTGCCTCTACCATCCTGAGTCTACCTAATGTAACCCAGTCTTTGGGATGCCTGAGTCACTGCAACCTATGAGAAACTCTTTCTCTCCCACCACCACCAGCCCAGAGCTGAAGTACATTCTGGTGCAGCAGCGTATGAGCTTGTCCTCCTATGGCACTGATGGAGACAGCATCCACAAGTGCATCTGAGCTGCCTACTTCTATCAGGTGGCTGAGCCAAAGGTGAGCAGGCAGGTGGGTGTGGAGGGGAGAGAGGAGAAGGCTAGACATTTGGCTGAGGTTGGCCTAACAGGGCTCCCCCTTCACAGGACACTGTTGAGTATGTGAACATCTGCACATGGATCCCCTGCCGCCTGCGTCCCACTCGCTGTGCTGCTGCTCTCTCTTGGCCTTCAGATGTCTGTTCTCCTGGTGCAGACGGGTCAGCTCCTCCTGCAGATGGCTGTGGGAAGGGCAGGCAGAGGTGGGACTGAGCCATGGACAGAGGGAAAGGGGATGCTGCTTGGGCTGTGGGCTGCCCTCCTCCCTCAGGCAGGGGGCACAGCCCTGCCAAGTAGGTCCCATGACACTTGCAGCAGGACCCATGTCTGGCTCCATTCCCCTGCAGCTGGCAAGTGCCATGGGTGCTGCAGGAGCTGTGTGCTGGCAAACCTGGGGCCACAGCCCTGATGTAGGGGAGGGCACGTGCCAGGAGATCCAGTCTGTGGGGGTTGGGCAGGCCCTGCTCCAGGGCAGCTCCCACTGTTCCCCTGTTCTGTGCACATGAGGCTGTACAGACCATATGGCAGAGACCCCACCCTGTGGCTGTAGGGTGAAGCACTTTCATGATGCTGAGGCTTGGCGAATGGCCCCTCCCTGTAGGGGTCTGACTGCTCCACCGAGCAGGGCAATTGTTGCTTACACCTTCTCCCCGGTAAGCTGAGCAACCTGTTTGATCTGCTCCCGGATTTTCTGCCCCAGCCTCTCATTCACTTGCCTGAAACCAAAGCACAGAGAGGAAGCATAATCTGTCTCCCCTGGGCTGAGAGTAGTGGGGAGCCCAGACCAGCCCAGCTCCTGCTGTTACTGGTGCTGGGTATCATGGGTGCCAGGCTTTACCAGCCCCTCCCTCCCACTCACTCACATCTGCTCCTTTGCCCACTGACTAAAGTTGGCCAACACCAGCTCATTCTCATGGCGCAGCCGGCAGCTGTCAGAGTGTGCTGCTCTCAGCGAGGAGCGCAGGGCTTCCATCTACAAGGGAAGCAGCACAGCCCTTTGGGCACCAGGGCTGGCAGGTGGCCAAGAGCCCTTACTATCTGCAATGAGCCCTGGCACTTTGTCATGGGTCAGCCAAGTGATAGGGGTACAGTAGGAGCAGTTTCTGTACCACAGCCTGGGCCTTGGGAGGGCAATGGTGGTGGCCTCCAATGGGGTGGGCACAGGGGTGGGTAATTATTTGGGCCTGAGGGTCATGTATACTGTTTTGTTGAGCCATTGTGGGCCAGGTTGCCACCCTACCCCCTTGCACAACAACTCATTAAAACTCCCTATGCAGGATGGGGCCCCAGGCAACAGTGTTCGGGAGTGAGATGGGTGGGTGCAAGTTCCACAGGCAGGGGCATGCAGGGAGCAGATTAAAGCACCCACAGGGGGCAGAGGAGGGCTGTGAACCCTGCAGAGGAGGTTTGGGGGGCTAAGCAGGGGAGGCAAGGGCAGGGGACAGTCATGTGTAATGGCTGAGTTTGCCAAGTGAAGGGAACTGAGCCTTCCTCCCTCTCCCCTATTCTGTCCCCTCTCCTGGCCTGGGGCACGTAGCCTGCAGGCAGGAGAGAGAGGGGAGCAGACCTGGTCCTTTCATGGACTTGCAGCATCCAGAACCAGGCCAGGGCTGGGGAAGGCGGGTGGTGCTGGGACACTGCTGCCCCATACCAGCCCACAGCTCATCCCAGGATGCCTGCACAGCAGCAACAGTCTCCAGCCCTGCCAGTTAGGTATGGGGTGGAGTGGTGCCGAGCGGCACAGCATGGGGGCAGCAGTAGTGGCAGGAGCCCCAGTTAAGGGTGCTGTATCCAGGGACAGGGCTAGGGGCCAGTCTCCATTGAGAGCACATGCAGCAGGATGGAGAGCTGCATCTGGGGCCGGGGCCAAGCTCCAGGGAGAGTGGCCCGTGGCCCTGGCCCCAGATGCAGCACCCTCACTGGGACTCCTGCTGCCCCTGTGCCACTCCACTCCACTGGACACCAAGCCGGTGGGGCTGGGGGCTGCTGCTGCTGTGTGGGCATCCCAGGGTGAGCTGCAGGCTGTCACAGGATGGGGGTGCCCCAGCACCACCCAGTGAGGCCGAGGGACCCACCGTGGGCAGGGCCAAATGACTCTGCAGGCTGTATTTTCTCTGCCATTGCCTTAGCGGGAGGGGCAGAGAGACCTATGGTGGAAAACAATGGAGCAACCACCCCCAGCCATGCTTCCCCACGTCCATGGCCATTTCTCTGCAGGGAATGAGTGTGTCTGTCTGTCGGTGTGTGCACAGATCCTACCTCAGCACTGGAAGCCATGAATTTCTGCCGCAACAGGTTTACCTCACGCTGTAGGACATCTCTCTGCCAAGGAAGCCAAGGGAGGGGGTATTATAAGGGCAAGCCCCTTGTCATCAGACCCCTTGGACTTGTACAAGGTCTGGGACAGTGGCCCTGGAGGTCGTGTGTGGCCGGGCTCAGTTGGGCCGGGGGGGGCTGCTCCCTACACTGTGTGGAGGGCAGTACTTACCTGTTCCACTACTCCATGCAGCTTCTCGCGCAGTGTGGCCAGCTCCACCTTGCAGATGACTAGGTCCTCGTCCCGCTGCACCAGTGCCTGGGCCCTGTCCTGGTGCCGCTGCTGCCAGCGCTGCACCTGGCTACTCAGCTCCTCCGACTGCCCCTTCAAGTCATAGACCTGCTCAAAACATGTGGCTGGGAGTCAGGGAGCAGGAAGAGAGAGGAGATGGGGGAACAGGCAGGCAGTGGTGGGGATGTTACTCCCCACCTACTTGTGTTGCCCCTGGATGCCCTGCAATGGCAGGATCAGTGCTAGGGTGACAGCAGGGTGATTGGGGCCCAGCACTGCAGCTGGGCTGTGGTGACAGCATAGGAAGGGTGGAGGGAACAACCTCTGCCAAGCCAGGCTTGCTAAGCACATGCAGACACCCAGCTTGCTGCACTAGGGAGCCTTTCCTGGTGAGCCCCTGCTCCCTTCATACCCACTCCAGCCCCATGCAAACTTGTCTACAACCCCCGCTACCCAGTAGAAAGTTGGGGGAGGGGGAGACACTGGGAACACAAAAGAGTAGCACAGCCACCTCCTATACCTGCAGCTGCAGGCAGAGGCCAGACCTGGAGTCCTGGTCCCAGACTGGGCATCCACACCGCTGCACATGGCAGGAAGCCTGCGGGTGCCTGGCTGTGGCCCTTTAGGTGGGCACGCCATTCCCTTACAGGCACCCAAGCCCAACTCTGGTGCAGTAGATGCTGGTGCTATCATCCCCCTGGAGCTGGGGTGTGTGAGTGTGTTGGGAGGGGAGGGTGCATGGGCCACATGCACATGCCAGGCAAGGTGCACACCTTCTGCTGTAGACCTCGTGCTTGCTCCTGGCTGCTCTCCAGCTTAAGTTCAGTCACGGCTGCAGTGTGCTGGTGTTGCAGGCTCTGCTGCATCGCCACTTGGTGCTTCTCCTTCCAGTGGCTCAGCTCCACTTTCAGGTGCTTGAGCAGCTTCCTGGGGGTGACAGGGCAGTGCTGGACCTCTAGCACCCAGCACAACCTGGGAAAGGCAGGATGTAGGTAGCACCCAGACATGCATTGGTGTGCAGCCCCCACCTCCCACATGGGCTGCTGAGGCCCATGTGCAGGCTCAGTGAGGAAGCAGGTCTTTTCCTGCAATGTTCCTCAGTCACATCCCTGCATGCTGAGCCCTGGAAACAGGGCCTGGTCTGGATGCAACCCATTCAATTGCTGACTGGTGTTTGGGTGGATAGGAGGCAGCAGCAGCACTTCATTCCCCCTCCCAAGGAAGCAAGACACCACCAACTTCAGGCGTACCTTCTTCAGGGGCTACAGACTCCCCACCTTTCTCTAGTGGGGAGGGCAGAGCCCCAAAGCCCCCACCTGCTGTTCTTGGCCTCCTGTTCACTGCTGACCACCTGGTCCTGTAGTACCCGCAGGTCTGCCTCCAACTTCCTGCCAGCCTGCTTATGCTGCTCAACCTCGGCCACGCGCTCACTCAGTAGCTTCTGCACACTCTGCAGGCTGCTCTGGGTCAGCAACACCAGTTCCTCCTGCTGCACCAGCTCCTGGGCTGTGGAGCAGGATCCAGATGGGACATGCTCACAGTAGGTACCCAGCCCTTGCCCTGCCCTGCCCTGCCCCTGTCTTGGCCCAGCTACAGTGCCAGCCCCAGCTCTGAGTCTGTCAGGCCCTTGAGAACAATGGTGCACAAGGATGGGGATGTGCAGGGTTCAATGCACTGCAGCCTGGGCCTGGTTGTTGGAGGGCAGGGAATGGCACGCGTCTGTGTACATGTGTGTGCAGTGAGCAGAATGTGGGTTTGGTGACTGGAGGGACACACGCTGGCCCAGTGCATGGCCAGGGAAGACCTGCTCCCTGCCCAGGCTGGCAGGGTGCTGGGCCTGGGGCAAGGCTGAGAGGGTGTTGTATGGTAGATGTGGGAGGTGTGCACACCATCCTGGCCCAGGCTTTGCTGTGCTCACAGGCAGGAGAGGGACCTGCTCATGGTGACACATCCTAGGGTCATGAGCAGAGGGGAGGTAGGGAGTGTGGTACATGGGCCCAGGCCAGCCCTTTCCCACCCCACAGTGTGCCAGTGAGCTAATGGGTGATGCCTATGGAGGATCTGTCCTGTGGGGGTGAGGGGGTTGACAACAGGTCCTGTGGTGTCTTGATAGGGTTGGGCTTCAGGCCTCTCCCTGCACTGGGGTCAGAGGGTGCCAGGCCCCACTGTGGGGAAGCCACCAATGACGTGTGATGTGGCAATCCCCCCAGGGTTGCACTGGGTTGGGCTGGGGCATGCCCCTTGCTGTCCCAAGGCAGGCCCAGTAGCATGGCTCCTCACCAGCCTGTTGCAGGCGTTGCTGGGTGTCCTGTAGGCTCTGCTGCAGTTCCTGGAGCTCCTCACACTGGGCGGCACGAGCCACTTCATTCTGCTCCTCCTCCTGCTGCGCCTGCTTCATGCTGGCCTCCAGACTCTGGTCTGACACATGCTGCTGCTCCACCGCCCAGCCCTCCTCCTCCAGGGCACTGCAGGTCTGCACCAGCTCCTCCTGGGCCTGCCACAGCCACTCCTCATGCCACTGGACAGCCTACGCAAGGGGGACTGAGTCTTGCTGAGCTCATGCATTCCCAACCCCACAGCCTCTTCCACCTTAGCCCCGTCTCCACCCATACAGTCCTGTACTGCATCCCATGCCCCTATGCCCTCCACTGCCTGGCCTCATCTGCACATGCCTATGTTGGAGAGTCCTAGCATCCCAAGCCTCTGGGTGCTGGGCATCACTATCATCTCACAGATGAGCTGCGTTCTGGGACAGGCCCAGACTGAAAAACAAGGATTAGTATGTGAAAGAGGACAAGCCCATGACATGGTCAGTGTGCAGTAAACTGAGATGCACCAGCCAGTGGCCACAGCATGACCCCAGAGCCAGACCCTCATCGTGCTGTGACTCAGAGGAGCATGCTGGAGTGATGTGGTAGGGCTGAAGTGATGGAATCCAGGATAGGCCCAAGGTGAAAGATTTAGTGGCATTGGCAACTGGTGCCCCCCTGTGACCAGTCCCATTGACCTGGGGAGACCACCACAGCCAATCCCACAATGGTCAATCACTGTGGGCGATTGCTGCAGCTGTTTCTGGGAGCGGCTGTGGCCACTTCTGGGAGCGGCTGCAATGATCAGCCGGTGCTTGCAGTGGGGACACCAGTGCTCCTGCCTGCCGCCCTCCCCCCCCCCCTGCCCATTACCTAAGTGGCAAGCGTGGCTGGTCAGGGGGTGCACTAGCGCTCTCAGGGGGTGCATGTGAGCCCCCATGCACCCTCTATGCGTCACCACTGTTTAGTGGTATCTGTTATCGGAATAGGTGCATGGTTTGGAAACCTGTTTTTGGCATCAAGTACCATCCTCAGGAGACCTCTGGGTTTAGTGACCCAGGGAAGGCACCTGGTGCCTGAAATCTCATCCAGCAGCTCTCCCAACTGCAGCATTTCACTGTCCCCACTGCTGTGGCCAAGAGGTCATTCTCTGTCTGGCAGGAATAGGCATGAAGGAGACTGTGGACAATGCTGCAGAGGCAGGGGCAAGGGAGGAGGTGAGGGAGGGGGCCCAACACTCACCTGGATCCTGGCATCCTGGAGGTCCTGCTCCAGACTCTGCACCCAGCCCTCCAGCGTGCTGGCCTGGCTCAATGAGGCCTGGTCCTTCTGACCCAGGTCCAGGCTGCTCTCCTTGGTGCTGCTCTTGCTCTCATCAGTGGTCAGGCACTCCCACATCGCCCGGAGCTGCTCCTGCTCCTGGCCAAGTTCCTCATAGTACAGCATCTGTGGGTGCCACATGACAGCTGGGAGGTCAAGTCACAGGCTGCAGTGGCACTGGGAGGCTCTGGCCAGTGCCCACAATGAGGCCTGCAATCCCTGTACTGCCCATCCATGGGGTGCTTCCCCGGTGGAACCCCTTCCCTGCCCCCACCCTTTGCTTAGTGTCCTGGAGCCCAGGGACTCCCTACCTCCTTCTTCAGAGCCCGGCACTGCTGTAGCCAGTGCTCCAGGTCCAGCCCCTGCATCTCAACTGCAACCACTTGCTGCTGCAGCTGTACCACGGTCTCCTTGTTCTTCTTGTAGCCAACATCCAGCTCCTGCTGCAGGCCCTGTAGCTTTGCTTGCAGCTGCTCCAGCTCAGCTGGGTGGGCTTGCTGGTTTGATTGCAGCATCTCTTGCATCTAGCCCTGGAATGCAGTGTGGGTGGCCATGAGCAGGCAAAAGCAGCTACGAGCACCACTTTCCATCAGTGCTGCACAGCACTGTTCAGACCAACTCCCTGCCTGGTGCATGGCAGGGCTGGTGCTCAGACGAGGGGACTGGCAGCATCAGAGTTCATTGGATAGGTCAGGGGACATGGCTGAGAAATCATTGAGCACCAGACAGACAGATGGATGGAGAGACAGTTGGATGTGAACAGGCAGGTGCAGACAATGGGGTGAGACATGCCTCTTTGTGGATCTTGAGCTTGGAGAGGCGCTATGCAGGGGAGCCAGAGGCCCAGACCCAAGGACTCTGTCAAGGTGGGGGCAGGGAGCATGAGGTTGCGTGGCTCAGCTGCCCCAGCAGTGCTTGCAAACATCCAAGCACACAGTGCTCCTGAAGATGGACAGCACCTGGCTTCTCCCCTGCACTGTGTGGGCTGGATCAAGGCTGTGTGGGCTGCCCTGGCTGGGGCCTGGGCTGGGGCTGGGGCAAGACTCGGGCCCTCACCTGGGTGAGACAGGTCTCTTTCTCATGCTGGAGTTGCTGGATTGAGTGGTCCTGCTCCACCATGGCTTGCTCTGTCTCCCTGGAAATCTCCTGCAGGCAGATCACTGGCAGAACCTGTCGCCTGCCTCCTCAGCTGCTTTCAGATGTCCCTGCCAAGGTCTGGTCGCCAGGCGCTGGCTGCGCTTGGGTTCCGGGGACAATGCTCAGAACTCAGAACCTGGCACAGCGAGCGCTGCCTGCACTCGGCACCTGGCCGCGCTGGTGGGCGGGGGCAGCCTGGGCCATGAGGGTTGGCTAGGGCAGGGCCTCTCTCTTCCTGAGCACTGCTTGGCTCATCCAAAGCCTCAGAGCTGCAGACTTGGGCCCAGGATCCAGCCTCTCACCTCCCAAGCTCCAGCCCTTCTGAGAGGAAATGTGGCCTGGTGGGTCCCCCCATAATGTGGAGGGGCTGGGAGCCCTGGCACCTGGGTTCTGTGCCAGCTCTGGGAAGGGCATTAGGTCACAGTAGTTAGAGTAGCAAGGTACTGGATACCCAAACACCTGAGTCCTGTTCCCAACTGTGAAGAAGGTATGGGGTGTAGTGGTTAAAGCAAGGGACATGTGCATTTGCCCATATGTGCAGGACATCTTTGTTCTCTGTGTCACTGTGATGTAATGAATATATGGAAGTGATGCAAATTGGTAGAAATGTCTTTGCACCGAGTAGCTTTACACGTAGCTGGCTGAAAAGAGATTTGCCAATAATCTGCATGTGTCACTGACTGAACTTTCAGTCTTGCAGGCTGGCTCATTACTTGACATCTCTTTTTCAGTTCTATCCTTTTCTCAGGGTATTCCTTCCCATGGATGGCCCCTTGAAACTACTGGGGGATGGAGAGTGGATTCTTCAGTGTAGTGTTCTGCGATAACTTGCTTTGACAAGGGAGCATATGTTATGACTTTGGAACACTGACATTCCCACTCCCATTTCCATTGGAATCCATGAGCAAGCTGCTGCTTTCCATTTCCGTTTTAACAGTCACATCTAATCAAGAGAGAATGAACATGTTTATGAACTCCTGCAGAAAGATACCCCTCAGGTGTAGTGAACAAAGTCTGGTCAGCTCTGAGATCATGTTTTAACTTTTCATATTAATCGTGCAGCTCACTGACTCCCTATCTGTGGTACGGTTACCACCAGTAGTATGCAGACAACCTGTCAGTGCTATGTGTTAATAGATTTACTATAATTACTTTATATGACAAAAATTTGCTGGTAGTACTTAAGGTTGAACTGAAAAATTTGCTGGTGGCACTTAAGGTCATATCATTTTAAATTTGGTGGTTGTGTGCAATCTGTCAGAGTTCAGGACCTGCTGCTGCAGATTGTGAGACATGAATGCAAGCTTTCATATACACATGCTGGTGAGATAGAATAACCCAGCAAGTTGTCATTGTTCCAGGTATGCAATAGGTTTGCAATAGGCTAGTTAGGGCATAAGGCAAACAAGGGCTTAGGATCATGCATTTATACCCCAGAGCTCTTTTCTGCCAAGGGCAGCGAGTCGGACTCAATGATCTACTGAAGTCCCTTCTGACCCAAACATATATGAATATGAATGTGAATCTGCATGTATAAAAGGGATTATATAGCTTCACAGAATCAAAGAGAAAAACTAAGTGCTGGTCAAAGCTACAGTATTTGGTCCTATCACTCCTATGATGGGTTGCCATAGTTCAGCTAGAAGGAAGTCCTATGGGCAGTGTGAGAGCTGTCAGCCTGCCAAGCCCAGCATACAGCAGCATGGCACCCTCCCAACACACCCCAGGTCCTTTGCACCCTGCCAGGCTGGGCAGGAACGAGCTGCTGCCTCACCATGCACTGGGCCAGTGTGTGCCACACACACACACAGATCACAGCATACACACAGCTTGGTGTACAGGCACATAGCTCCCTACACACACACACACAGTTCAGTGCACACATATACACACACAAAGGTTGCTGCACACACACACATACAAGCACCCCCACCCCCACTTGTTGCATGCATGCAGCTCACTGCACATTCATATACATGGCTTGCTAGATACACAGAGCTTGCTGCACACACGCACACCCCACTTGCTGCCCAGAGTTCACTGCATGCAGACACTCATACATTTGCTCCACATGCACATGCATACAGCTCACTGCACACACACATACACACACAAAGTTTGCTATAAACACACTTAAAAGTTTGCTCCTGACACACCATTCTCTGCACACACATACACACACAGCTGGCTACACACACACAGACACCACACTGCACACACAGCTCACTGCATATACACACACACAGCTCTCTGTACACGCATATATGCAGATCTCACTGGACACACACATACACAGAGCTTGCTGCATATGTATACACATATACAGAGCTCACTGCATACACACAGCTTGCAACACATGCACTTATACATACATATAGCTTACTAGGCACATGCATGCACACTGCATGGGCAACTCACTGCATATGCACACAAAGAGCTTGCAGTGCGTGCACACACACACACACACACACACACACAACAACAACAACACAGACTGTGCTCACACTGCTCACTGGACACATACCACTTGCTGTGCCCTGCACATACATGCATAGCTCACTGTACAGAGCTTTCTGCCCATGCATCCCTGCCCAAAATGCATAACTCGTGCACATGCACAAAGCATGCTGCTCATGGACCCCCCTCCCTGCCCTCTTTGCACCCTGCCTTCCTGCAGCCAGACCCAGGCCAGAACATGCTGGGCCTTATGCATCCTCATCCCTGAGATCCTGGCAGGAAGGTGCTGAGCACCCTAAGGCAGTTGAACCAGGACCCACAGCAGAGTGGTACCTGGAGCTGAGGCAGGGTTAAATGGTAGGCTAAATGGTTGCTGCAAATATGTCCCATCCTGTCTCTGCTCCACAGCCCAGGAACTGGTGCAGCAGGAGAAGTGGGTGCTGCTGACCCAGAGCAGAGTGCCCAGGAATAGCTGAACAACCATGTGGCCAAGGTGAAGCAGCAAGAGTGGGCCAGTCAGTGGCTGGAGGCCAAGCTGCTATGGGACCAGGTGGCCAGCAGCAAACAGGAGGATGAGCAGAGCAGGTAGGGGCTGCTGAGGGCACCTCCCTCCCTCACCGTCTCACTGGGGACAGGGGAGGGAGTCCACAGCCCCTGGGGCACCCCTGCAACCCAGGTGCTGTTGGAGGTAACGTGCCAAGCCTGGACAACCCACACAGATGTGGGGCAGTACTGAGACTGACAAACTGACAGACATGGGAGTGGTGCTTATGCTGGTGCCTCTATGTACTACCCATATCCTGCCCCTGCCAGGAGTTTTGGTCAGTGCTGGGCACTGGCTCAGGCACTGGGGCCTGTGTCTGGGCAGTCAGCAATGCCCCATTGCCCCAGGAAACTGCTTTATCACCTGAAGCTGGAGATGAGCCACTGGAAGGAGAAGCACTAGGCAGCCTTGTAGCACAGCCTGAAGCTCTAGCAGGCTGGGGCCATGGCCAAGCTGAAGGTGGGAGTAGGCAGGAGCAGGTGTGAAGCCCGCAGCAAAAGCTACATGCATTTAGCATGTGCACAAACACAATTTGCAGCCAGGGGAGGGTGTCACTAGCCTGTAATTCATCAGGGCATGACAGCCACCACATCCATGTAGATCCTTCTCCTACTGCACAGTCCCACTAACCATCCCTTGGCGGGTACAACCTCAGACACCCTTAGGTCTCCCTCCCTTCCATGGTATGCAGTAAATGTATGTGGAGTACCTGGAAGGCATGCAGAGGTGCCTGTTGACCACTGCACCCAGCTGGGGAGGGCTGCAATTCTCTTGGGAGGTAAGCACAATGCAGAGGAGCTGGGCTCAGAGGGCAGCCAGCCTCCAAGCCCTGTGAACTCCAGAGACTGGTCCTCAGAGATGAGACCTTGCCTCCTGACAACAGAGATAGGAGGATCCTAGGGGATCAACCTGCTCTGTGACAGGCATGGAGGCATGCCCTTGTTCCTGAGGGATTATTCACAGATTTGAACATAACCCTTCTGGTCCTGGCTTTGGGGGCTGGGAAGGGCTGAGTTTCTGTCTTCTTCTCAACATGCTGTTTGTGACTCATGTTTTGAGGGGAGAAGGCCATCCCTGAGACTGAATCTGGTACCAGTGTAGGGAAATAAGGACCAGCTTTGACCTGCAGACTGTGTGCAATGTCCCAGGGGCAACAACACCTCTCAAAGCATTAGGACTTATAAGGCAGATGTTTGACCCTAGGCTCAAAGACTCAGCACTGAGGAGGAGGTCAGGGATGGGGCTCACCGGTGCAGCAGGGGCAGGTTCCCACTGACTTTGACTTTGTCCTCCCACAGCACTTAACATCGTGGATCTAATCACCAGAATCCAGGGACAGAATGATCTGCATGATGAGCAGCACGACCCTGCCTGACATTGCTGCCTCCAACTTCCTCCACAGTTTGCTCAGACTAAGGTCAGAACCACTTAGGCACCCCACAGAATCCCAGGTCATTGTGGTGCACCAGTACTGTACAGTCATAGAAAAGTAGGGCTGGAGGGAATCTCAGGGGATCATCTAGTGAGTCCAACCCCCTGCTCAAGGCAGGGTCATCCCTATTTCAACCAGCCGAGACAAGTATTCATCTAACCTGTTCTTAAAAATTTGAGGAACAACCTTCACACACAACTACCAGGCTTCAAACCTGAAACAGCAGAAATACCCTTTAACTTGCCACAATTAAATCAGGGACATGAGGGTACTGTCACTGACTTGCCATTGCAGGGAGAAGTATTTTCCAAAAGCATGCTTAGAGCAGCCAAGGAATAGGTCCATGCCTCTGGAGGAGTGATGGTGGGTGTGGGTGTCAGGGATAACTATGAGGTTGAGGTGGCGGTGACTGTCGTACCCGTAAGGGGTTGAGTGGTATAATTTATTTTAGGATAGACACGCAGATCTTTGAAGCAAGCCTTTGTTTATTAAAAAGAAGAAGAATAAACAGAGTATACTCGCAAAATCTAATACAGCATGCTCAAGCCTTGTTACTTCTTATGTGCAATTTCTAAAGACACCCTTAAAGATGATGCCTGGAGCAGATCAGCTAAGCTGTCGGTCATGCACTACCCGCAAAGCTTCTCAATTATCTGTTCCCCCAGCAGTACGCTTCTATGAGAACCCTAAGATCTACACACTTTGCTTAAATTTTGAGTCAAATTTATTCACAGCTAAGTGGAATTTAGGACCAAATTTGGATTAATCTTTACTGTGATTGGCTAAATGCTAGAACATTTTGTGGTTAGTGTGGTGAGCTGTTAGTTTCATTTTGTACTGCATTGTGGTGAGATACCTTTTTCACCTCTGACCTTAAGAAGCTGATTTTCGACCCTCTCAAGCAGTTGATATGGAGGACGGAAAGAAAGAAAGAGAGAAAAAAAAACCAAAACAAAAACTCCCAGAAGAGTATACTCTAAGAGGCCTCACCATCGCGGAGTTGTTTCTTTGTGGTTTGCCAGTACAGGTGTTTTATTGCTTTGACAATGTTGTGAAACCACGTTTCCCTGTCTCGGCGGCTCAGTAGCAACCGTGCAGTCAGAACACTTGGGTTTCTCTTTTGTCAAGTTTGTACTTTGTTTCTGTACTGTCAGCAAAACCATAGGTACGTATGTATCACAGTGACTATCAGCCCCTCATTCTGCTTTTTCCTATGTATGCCAAACCCAAATGTTGCAAGGGGCACCTTTCCCCTGGATGTTCTCAAGATCTCTGTTTCTGGCGTGCTGGAGCTCAGATACAAGTGTGCCCCAGAAAGTCTTCATTGTCTCCTGTTAGAGTTTGGTACGTGTGAGAGGAAGCAGAAGGGGGGCAAGGGGCACCTGTGAGAGCAGCCTCCATGGGAGTGATGGAGACACCATACAGACATACCTACAGTAGCCTGAACCCTTTTCCCTGGTCCTTCTCTGAAAAGCTAGGATGTAGAAGGCAGGTAAGAAGGCAAGTTAATTTTTACCTCTGAAAAACAGGAAATAAAAAGTAAAGGTCCTCAACAGCCTGTATTCAGTGTGGGGGAAACCTGGCTTGAGTGGGTGGGAGGCCTTACTAGATGGGTGCCAGGTATATGGGGTGGGAGAAAGTTATTAAGCTGGCTCCATGGCTCAGTGGTTTGAACACTGGTTTTGTAAATCAGAGGTTGTGAGTTCAACCTCTCACTAGAGTCTTAACCTTTTCCTTTAGGAGTTGGATGTGATGATCTGTTGAGGTCCCTTCTGACCCTAGTATCTATGAAGCTGGGTTGGCAGAACAGCTTTGGCTAAAAGCAGGGAAGTCCAAACCTCTGATAAGCTGCTGCTTCCTGCAGTATTGATGGAGCAGCAGAGGGCACTAGATAGCAAGGATAACAGCTGAAGTGGGATGTTGTCTTCCACAGTCCCTCATGGTCAAGGATGATCAGTCCTGTCAGTCAAGTAAAGGGTTGTAGATGAGTCCAATGATGGCTAAGACAACCAACTCTAGAGCCACAGACTCTAGAATGCCTCAGATGGTGGTTAAAGGGAAGGTCCAACCACAGATTTCTCATTCTTCTTTCTTTTCTTTCATATCTGTTGTTTTTCTGCCCCCAGGGTAAGACATTTTTCTGCAAAGTAAGATGTACCTTCTTTCGTAAAACATCGCAGTGTAGCCCTGTCCCGGACTAGTTTTTCCCAATTTATGGCATCAATGCCATACTTCTTACTTCTTACAGTGAGGACACTAGCATTTGCTTGATGATCCTCCCACCTTATGCCAAGGATGTTCCAGAGGTGCTAGCGAGGGCATTCCAGGCTTTTCAGGTGGTTCCTGTGGGTCACCCAAGCTTCACAGCTATAAAGAAGAGCTGGGGTTACCACAGCCTTATACAGTAGGAGCTTTGTTTAAGTCCTGATGTCGTGATCATCGAACACACAATGACACCGTTTTCCAAAGGCAGATCTGGCACATCGGATCCTGAACTGAATATCCTTGTTGATGTTGGTGTTCTTTGAGAGATGGCTGCTGAGGTATGCAAAGTGTTCTGCATTATCCAACTCCTGTCCATGAATGAAGACCTTTGCCATGGGAGTTAATTGACCTGGACCAGGCTGGTGAAGGCTTTGTTTTTCCAATGTGAAGGGTCAGTCCCAGGCACTAGTATGCTTGAGGGAAGCAGTTAAGGGCCATTTGTTGGTCCTCCTCAGTATGTGCAACAACAGCACAAATCATCTGCATACTGAAGTTCCACAATCAAAACTGATATAACTTTGGTTTTCGCACAGAGCCAGGAACGATTGGAAAGGTTCCCATACATCCTTTACTAGATGCCAATTCTATGTGGCAGATAGTCACAGATGAGCATCTTGATGACCACAAGAAAGATGGAAAACAGAATTGGTGTGATTGCACAGCCCTGCTTGATGCCAGTTCGAATGGCAAAGGGCTCCATAATGTAGCCACTGCATAGGATGAAGGCAGTCATCTGGTCATGAGGGAGTCTTAGGATGGTAATAAATTTCCCTGGGCAGCAAAATTTTGATAAGATCTTCAATAGAGCCTCATGGTTAAGAGTCAAAGGCTTTGGTCAAATTGAAAAAGGCCATATACAGTTCCTGGTGTTGTTCTTGGCATTGTTCCTGGATCTGCCAGACCATCATGTCCATGGAGACTCTTTGATGTTCTGAAGCTGCTGTGATTTGCCTCACTGACCATGCCAGCTTCTACATCCCCCCGACATTTCAAAGCACCGCCATAGTTGCCATTCCACTCTAACAAAGTTCCTTGAAAGGGAGAACTAGAACAGTCAAATAGCACTCTTTATCTACCCACAGCAGCATCTCAATATAAGAACATCATTAGGGCTGTGCAAAATTTTGCCACCAGTTTTGTTTCAATGCTCTTTTGACCTGTTTTGAGGTTGAAACAGAAAAATCAAAATGAAACAGATATGGGCAAAGCAGCGTCAAAAAAAAATGAGGCAAGTTGAAACGTTTCACCATTCCGATGCTGTTTTGACGTTTTGCCCATAGGCTATAATGGGGAAGGTCAAAACAGCCTATAAATTTGTCATTTCTGGCCAGATTTGGATAAAACTTGCAGAAACAGTAACCCCTTCAGAGGGCATAAAGTTTGCCAAGTTTCAAGAAGATAGGTGCAGGGGGTTTGGAGAAACTGCACCCCAAAATCCTGAAGGTAAAACTCATGTCATGTTTACGTATTAAGCTACAGCAGGGTCAAAATGGCAGGCATGCTAGCCCCTGCTGAGGCCACAAAGCCTGCCAGCTTTCAAGGAGACAGGTGCAGGGGTTCTGGGTTCTGGGGCCCTGCACCTCTGGCTGCTGACAGGCAAAACTCGTGTCATGAGTGCTTGTGCAACTGTGTCTGTCTTGGGGCATGGGGGAGGGGAAATAACTGCAGTCCTGGCTGCTAGGCCCTGCTGCAGCCACTAAGCCTGCCAGCTGTCAAGGAGATCGGTGCAGGGGGGTTCTGGGGCCCTGCACCCCTAGCTGCTCACAGGCAAAACTTGTGACATGAGTGCTTGGGCAACTGCTGCCTCTCATCAGGCAGCAGGACTGAAGATCCCCCATCACTTGTCACCAAGACCTGAGGGTAATAATTGACCACAGTATGAACATGAGCCGGCAGCGTGATGCTGTAGTCAGCAGGGCCAACAATACACTGGCATGCATCAATCGATGCATCTCCAGCAAAACCATTGCAAAGAAGTGATTCTCCTGCTCTACTTGGCTCTTCTCAGTACTGGTGAGACCGCAGCTGGAGTACTGCGTCCAGTTCTGGGCTCTGCACCTTAACAAGGATGTGGTAAAGCTTGAGAGAGTCCAGAGAAGGGCTACCCATATGATCAGAGACTTGCACGGCAACCCATATGGGGAAAGGCTGAGGGACCTGGGACTCTTCAGCCTGAAAAAGAGAAGGCTGCGAGGGGACTTGGTAGCAGCTTACCGCTACATCAGAAGTGTACAGCTAGGGCTCGGTGAACAACTGTTCACCAGGGCACCCTTGGGGAAAACTAGGAGTAATGGTCACAGTCTGGACACCCTAATTGTGAAATAGTTTTTCCTAATGTTGAGCCTGAAATGAGTCTAAAACAATCTTCTAGGAGTTTGTGACCATTACTCCTGGTTTTCCCCAAGGGTGCCCTTGTGAACAGTTGTTCACCGAGCCCTAGATGTATGCTTCTGATGTAGCAGTAAGCTGCTACCAAGTCTCCTCTCAACCTTCTCTTTTTCAGGCTGACGAGTCCCAGATCCCTCAGCCTTCCCTCGTATGGCTTGCTGTGTAAGTCTCTGGTCATACGAGTGGCCCTTCTCTGGACTCTCTCAAGTTTTACCACGTCCTTGTTAAGGTGCAGAGCCCAGAACTGGATGCAGTACTCCAGCTGTGGTCTCACCATTGCTGAGTAGAGCTGAGTGCCTTGTCTCCCCTCCACCCTGCTCCCCACTTTGGTAAAGAAAGTGAGAGAATAATGCATCTGGAGGGCAGATGAGAGTGG
The DNA here is from genome assembly GCF_030867095.1 of Alligator mississippiensis. Taxonomy (NCBI): domain Eukaryota; kingdom Metazoa; phylum Chordata; order Crocodylia; family Alligatoridae; genus Alligator; species Alligator mississippiensis. Next base: position 28,067,999 of record NC_081833.1, read on the forward strand.
GATCAGGGAGAAACTGGGTGCCTCCCAGCGGCATGTCTGAGAGAGAACTAGAGGAAAAGGGATGGCCAGATTTGGTGTGTGGAGGAGTGGGTGGAATGTGCAAGGGGGTCCCTTATCCGACTCTCCAAGCCATGGTATTGGGCAGAGGGATCCCTTCTGCTCAGGCTCAGGGTGGCAGTCAGTCACCCATCCCCTGCCAGGTCACCTTTCTCTGATAGGTGTCCACTTTCTTTGCTAGAAGTGGGGACATTCCTTCCTCATGCTTGGAGGATGGAGCAGGGAGGGGCCAGTGTCCTCTTACCAAGCCTCAGAACCATGGAAGTGCCCCTTATGGAAGTGGGTCCTAGGTGCACAGGGCAGAGGAACATGGGAGCTGCCCTGGAGCAGGGCCTGCCCAAGCACCACAGTGCCACGTGGCTGGCACTCAGATGGCATCACGCTTTCCCCTAAGGCAGCCTCAGGCACTGGCGTGAGTGCATTTGATCCCTCAGGTTTGCTTTCATGTCACTGGCTACAGCAGAGCCCTGACCCAGGGCTGGCTGTGGAGCCCCTGGCCAAAGGCTGCAGCCAGGCTTCCTGGTTGATGGCACTCAGAGGCCCCAGGCTGCCTGGTACATTCCTGTTTCTTTTTACGGTGGAGATTTGGCTCCCGGAGCAGGCTCTTGTCAGCTCACATGAGTGGCACTGTCCAGTGGGCACATGGGAGGTCAGGTCAGGCCTATCCCGTGACAAGAGGCCTGTTGGCCTGATCTCCACTTAACCTCAAGCCCTTGCATTCCTGTGCCCCTTTGGCAGGTCAGGGACCAGGATCATGCCATTGCCAGCCTGATGGTGTTGGACAATCACTTGTGAATGAGTAAGATTGTCTTCCAAGGATCTTAATAGTGAGTCTGAAGGTGGCTCCATAGCCCAGTTCTAGATCCACATGTCTTGTCTTAGTGAGGACAGGTGTTTCCAGGAGGGATGGGCTCTGTGTTGGATGTTCTGATGTTCTTTTTGCATGTTCCTCTTTTCCTCTTCTGCCTGTTGATGAGCTGTTTCAAAGTGTTGAGGTCCCTCCCAAAGAGTCTTCCTCCATTTTGGTTGGTCCTGAGCAAGGGCCTCCCAAATGTTGATGTTGATGTTACACCTCTTCATGTTTGACTTCAAGGTGTTTTTAAGAGCTTTCTTTGCCCCCCACTACTTCATTGACCTTCTTTCAGCTGTGAAAAAATAGTTCTCTTTGGAAGGCAGGAGTCAGGCATGTGAACAACATGACCTTTCCAGCAAAGTTGTTTTTGGATGATCATGACCTCTACACTGTTGGAATTTTCTTTGGCCAAGATGCTGATGTTTGTGCATCTATCCTTCCAGCTAATCTGAAGGATCTTGTGAAGGCACCATTGGTGGTACTTTTCCAAGCTCTTGAGTTGTCTTTTGTATGTGGTCCAAGTTTCCAAGCCATACAGCACAGCTGGAATGACAATGGATCAATAAACCAAGAGCTTCATTTCAGCAAGGATGTCATGATTTAAAAAGACTCTCTTACTCAGACATCCAAAGGCTGCGCTCACACATTTCAAGTGGTGTTGTATTTCTGCGTTTTTGTCTGCCTTTGATGAAAGATGGCTTCCAAGATAGGAGAAGTGATCCACGTTCTCAAGCAATTCTCTGTTGATTTGAAAGGAGTGGTGTTTGTTTCTCCATTTGGAGCAGGTTGGTAAAGGACTTGTGTTTTCCTGATGTTTAACGTTAAACCAATACTCTCATAGACTTCCAAGAATACATTAAGAATGGTTTGGAGGCCTGTTTCAGATTGAGCAACAACAGCATTGTCATCCACATAATGGAGCTCCATTATGGATGTTGTCATGGTCTTTGTTTTGGACTTGAGTCTATTGAGGTTGAAGAGTCTTCCATCCATCCTATACACAATTTCAACTCCAGGTGGGAGCTTTATGTTGACAAGGTGCATTATGGTGGAGATAAAGATGGAAAACAAAGTTGGAGCAATGATGCAACCTTGCTTTACTCCAGTTTTCACCTCAAATTGTTTTGTGCTCCTGTGCACGTCAAATAGTTCAAATTACCAGCCTATGCCCTGGGCAGCTGCCCTTGCAGCAGGAGGTGGAGAGTTGGTGTAGCCACGGGGACAGGTCTGACTCTCTTGGTCATGATATTGGGTAAGGGGATCCATTCTGCTCAGGGTGAGAGTGGGCATCACTTTCCCACCCCCAGCCAGGTCACCTTTCCCTGCAACAGGGCCTGGCCACTGAAGTGGCCATCCAACTGTAGGAGCACATGGCAATGCAGTAGGTGCTAGCAGTTTGTTGAGCCATGGGCTTTTGCAGGTGCACATCTATGACCAGACCATTTTGGTACACAGAGGGCATCTGGAAGATGCTGAGGAGGAGCTGGCCCTATAGTCACACCTTCTCCAAATTGCCTGCCAGAAGACCTTCCTCTTGGCAATAGGTCACAACAGTTACCAGATCCAGGAAGGTGCTCTTCCCACTTCATTGTCCCACCAGCTGTCCCCTGGCAGGTGTAGCCTGAGACTCCATGGTGCTGACCCTCGGCTCTCTCCCTTACAATGTATGCCGCAGATGTGTATGGAGCACCTAAAGGTCATGCTGAGGTGCTTTCTGGCCACCATACCTAACTGGAGCAGACTACAGTTCATTTGGGACATGAACTTAATGCAGAGGTATTGGCCACAGAGTTGAGGATACCCTTCTAGTCCTGGCTTTGGGGGCTGGGAGGGATGGGGATATCTACCTCCTTCCTGACATACTGCCTGTGACTCAGATGTTTTGAGAGGAGGAGGCCACTCTGAGATTGAATCAGGTCCCAGCATAGGGAGGTAAGGACCAGCTGTGTGCTGCAGGCTGGATGCAGCATTCTGGGGGCAACAAGTCCCTCTCAAAGCATGTGGACCCATAAGGCAGGTTTGACCGTCCTCAAAGATTCAGCACTGAGGAGGAGGGTGGGGGATGGGGATCATTGAAGAATTCCTGGTAGCCTATATCATTCACAAGCTACATTGTGTGGGCCTGCACGATGGCAGCTAGGGCTCGTGCCTATTAACTTTGACTTTTTTGTCCCATTAGCATTCTGGTTTCAGTCACCAGAGTCCAGGGACAGAGCAATGGGCATGAGGAGCAGCACCTCCCTGCTCCATTTTGCTCTCTCTCCTCCCACAGTTTGAGGTAAGTGACCCCTGACCCCCAGCACCTTGGTCCCCTGACTCTGTCAGTGCTTCCCTGGGAGAGCTGAATCAGAGCTGGAAACTGTTGTTCAGTCAAGGTCTTCTGCTCCTGCCACAGTATTGTCCCCTGGTTCATCAGGGTCCTGAGCTCCATAGCCTGTTCCAGGCAATGTCATACCTAGTCCTGGGCCTTTCTGGCCATCCTGGAGTAATAGGTGCAGGGAATCCTCCTGGGGCCCACCCTGAGAGCCTCAGCTTCAGGTTCCCTGGAGTCCAAGCAGAGGGAACAGGGGGATTTTGTGCTCTGGTGTTTGCTCTCCTGCCTCTGCCTCTCCTGTTGGATAACGGTGCTGGAAGGTGGAGACTGACACCTAGCTCCCAGGACCTTTGGGATGATGGAACGTAGGATGAAGATAGACTCTCCTTTCCTCTCCCCCTGGTTAGGGCTCACTCAACGTACCTGAGGTGGGTGACCTGGCAGCCCAGCTGGGTCTCTACATCAGCATCTCAGCAGAAAACATCAATTGTGGGACCAAGGAGGACATTTATCTGCTCTTTCAAATCCTCCTGCACCAGAGGGGTAAGGAAACACAGCCAGTCTGAAGGTACCCTATGGAAACAAGCCACGTTCCCAGAGACTGCTTCCAGCTGGAGGCCAGATGCTTTCTCTCATTCTGCCCATCCCCCACCTGGGAATTTGTAGGTGTTAATGACGTTGGCTTTACCTACCCCAGAGCCCAGATGTAGTCCCCCAGCCTCTGGAAATCAGCCTATTTAGGATCTGCCATCTAAAGAGGATGGATGAGGAATGATGGAAGTAGGAAGCCAAGTCCAGACCCCAAATCATAGTGGTCACAGGATTCCCAGTATGGCTGGATCAGATTGCCTCCCACAGAATGACACATCCTAAGCAGGGGCCCTGCTATTCATGGTGCCACGGGTGCAGCAGGGGCTACTCACTGAACAGACACTGTGCACTGAAGCCACAATGCGTCTCTGAGCAAGGTCTCTGTCATTCACAGGTCAAGACATGCCAGAGGCAGAGGAGCTGTGGTGTACAAACTGTAAAGAACAGAGCTGGTTCCAGAGCTACATAGACCTGGCCAGAATTGGGGAGGTAATGATGCCCCAACTACCCATTGGAAAGCTTCAGGATGTAGGGCTGTGTCTCTTTGTACTGGCTGCATAGTGGTGAAAGGTCTGCTTTTTCTCTGCAGCTCATTGTTTTCTCCCATCAGCCCTAATGAGGGAACTGGCATGGGTTGAAGCCTTGCAAATGTCCAGGGCAACACTGTCCCAGCCTCTGGACATGAAACCTGGCTCTGAGATATACCAAGCCTTGTGTCTTTTTGGTTTTAAGCATTCAGAAAAATCTAAAGAGGGGAGAAAGGAGATCATTTTGGCAGAGGATGCTTTTGGGCATTCATCATGTCATGCTCAGCATCAGCTGAACTGGGTTGGTCTTCCTATGGCATCCTGGGAGAAAGCAGCCACCTGTGGTAAGCCACTGGGGGATGTTTTGGAAGGCATGCCAAAAATTAAAGACCGCATCACTTTGGTCCATTCCCAAATTGGTCCTGCCTCCTCCTTTCAGTGTGCACCACTTTGGTCCACCCCACATTTGGTTCTCCCCAGCCCATGTTGCGGCCAGCAGGTAGGTGCGCGTGGATCCCCTTTTGTTGCACGGCATGATTTTTTATTGTGCGCAGCTATGCATGTGCGCATCTTAGAGGGAACACTGCCACAGGGTCCCAGGGTCACTATAAGTAGACTCTTCATAGAGTCATAGAAGAGTAGGACTGGAGGGGTCTCAGGGGATCATCTAGTCCAACTCCCTGCTCAAGGAAGAATCATCGCCATCTCAACCAGCCTAGACAAGTGCTTGTTTCACCTGTTCTTAAAAACTTTGGGAACAACCTGCATGCACAACTACCAGGCATAATGCCTGAACCATCAGACACACCCTTGAACTTGCCACCGCTAAGTTGGAGATGAAGGCATGGTCATTGACCTTTCACTGCAAGAATAGGAAGTATTTTCCACAAACACACTCAGGAGATGCACAGGAGCCCCTCACTACAGAGGAAGGCAAAACCTTGAAGTCCATGTTCAGCCAATAGTGAGGTAAAATTTCTTCTTGGTCCTAAATGTGGTGATTGGCTGCCCCAATTTTACTTCTCCACTGCTAAAACTGTGATCTGGTGCAAGAACAGGTGCAAAATTTGGGGCTGCAGGGCCCTGTTGGGAACAGCCTTTGGCAGCGGGGGTGGGCAAGCAGTGAATGTGCTGATAGTGACACTCGCCCTGCCACCACTACTTGCCCATTGCCGCTTACCTGCTGCTGCTTGCCCCACTGCCTCCACTGCTAACCCTGCCAGTGCTGGGTCCATATCCAGCCTGCACAGAGCCCTATGGTCTGGATCAGACCCAGGGGGCAGTGTATGCTTGACACCTCTACATTAAAACATTCTCAGGGACTTGAATAGGGTAAAATAGAACCAGAATTGGGCACCTAGGTCCAATTATACCCCCAGTAGGGAGAATAGGGTCTGATCCATTGAACTGTCTTTCTGTTCAGGAGTAAGTTTACATCTAGAGTATAGTCCCCCAGTACTGCCATATATGTTTGGCATAGTTTGCTAAAGAAGAAAGTATACAAGGCATTTTTACTTGAAGCTTCCTTCGTTACACACTTGGATCCAAGTTCTATACTCCATGGTCAATGTGAAAATCAATGTCAGTAATTTTGAGTTGGAACAATCACAGGAATAAACTGTAATATTAAAGCCCTTAAATGTGCTCTTTCTCTCTGAATGAACTGTAAGGCTTGTCTTTTACAAAATCCTCACTAGTTCTTTGAAGAATGTGACAGAACTCCTAAACTGTGTATTTTTTTATTACAGAAAGGCACCAAATTGGTAGAGCCAAGGGATGAAGTCATAGCTTTTTCTTAGAAGAATATTGCTGCCTTAAATTTTATTTATAAAATGTCATGAGCAGAAAAAATAATATTAAGTCTTTGGCTGTCCTGTGAGGGTAAAGTTAAAGAGTTTTGCTGTTGACTGGGAAGGCCAGGATTTCACTGCAAGTGTTAGATGTATAGGCTTGTATAGGGCGTGTGCATATCTCTGTCACCTCACACTACTTCAGACAAAACTGTTTGCTCAGTGAAAATTAAAACACAGTGGTTAATACAGATATATGAGTGAAATGGCCACAGATGTACACAATTAAGAGAGGAGCAGGGGGAAAAAACAGGCTGACCAGTCCACAAATGAGTGTCATGGAGAGGAGAGGAAGGGGAGGGAAGAGGACACACATACCTCTGCTCAGAAAAATTTGAATTGCCAGAGTCTACACAATCAACTTCCACTCCAACAATAGTTAACACCTGTTGTAGATCACGCTGCTTTTGATGAGCTCTGCTATGGGACTCCCCAAGAAGAAGCTTTTTCCAGTCTTCTTCCTGTGAAGGGCCCCTGAAGCCAACCCTGAGGTAGCTTCACAAGGAGCATTGGCAGTGCCCAAGCACCCCCTGAGATCGGCTGTGCACCCCCTGGAAGCTCCAGCCACGAAACTGGAAGTGCTGCTGGAAGTGCACTTCCAGTTTTGCCACTGGCTTGGCGATCAACAGCTGGGGACCCTCCCCTGGTTGGCGATTGGCAGCTGAGGGACACCCCACCCCCATGGGTGATCTGGTGCCCCCCAGACTCGGGAGGCATCAGCCGCCCGTGACAAGGAACAAGCCTATGGCTTTGAGACCCAAGCTCTTTTTTCGCCCTGACTTCCCTGGCAATCCGTAGCACCCCCACCTGGTAGAGCTCCTTTTTTTTGTCAGTTCCCATAATTTGGGGTAATTTCTTTCAAAGGGCATGGAGGGACTCTGTATATATCTGCAGAGTGCTGACAGACCAAATAGCACAGAGCACTGCTCAGCTCCAAACAAACAGTCTTTATTGTGCCAGCCCAGTTCCCATTGTCTCTCTGTCCACGGACTCTGTTTTGTCATCCTGAGACTTGGTCTGTCCTCCCTGGGATCACTTTTTCACTCTCCAGCTCTCAGAGACCCTCCTTCACTGGTGCACACAACTACACTGCAACAGAAGCGTTACAAAAGTATATGATGATTAACCTGGGGAAAACACTCACCCAATAAAGATGAACATAAAATCAAGGGAAACCAAGCAGTCTTCAGGGCCTAGATTGCCATCTGCTCCTGGGGTGGAAAGGGCGTATAAGTGTTCTGCTTAGTGTAACAGACAAAGTTTGTTTGGGTAGATGTGATATCTTTTATTAGACCAGCTAAATAATTTGAAAATATGTTCTTTGTGAGCTTTTGGGCACAAACACCCTTCTTCAGGCTTAGGGAGAGTGTGCTGGTGTTTTGTGTTCCCCATGGTGGAATAGAAGTCAATATGCAAAATCCAAGTCTGTGAAAATGCAAATACATGGCAGTGAGGATCAGAGGGAATGGGAGACAATAGGTGTGAAACAGGTTGGGAGAGAGTGGGGAATGCTGACCTGGTGATGAGCGTGGGTAAATGCAATGGGCAAAATGCAGACAGGTTACCTGGCGTTATCAGATGGCAGGCAGGATATGTGCCAATGTCTATACTTCAGAGGTGTGCTTGGTATAGTCCTCGATTTTTTGTATCCAGTAGATTTATGATGTGACGTTCATAGGCTCATCTATGAAAAGTGTTTTGTAAATTCCCTTTGAACATTAGAACTGAGAGACTGGAGAGAGAGTGGTTGTCTTGTGAGAAATCTGCAACCACAGGTAATTGGGTATTTTTGTCTTTGATAGATTTTCAGCATGCGTTCATTCTGGTGCACAGTTGTTTGGTTTCTCCTATGTATTTTCCATCCACGCACTCAGGGCACAGGGTGAGATATACATTTCTAGAGATGCATGTGTAAGATCCAGCAATGCTGATGGTTCTGTTGTGGGGTGTAGTTATTGTGGGAGTGGTGGAGATGTGTTGGTAGGTTTTATCTTTCTTGTCCTGGCATGGTCTGGATCCATTTAGTGTGCTTTGAGCCATACAAAGTTTGCTTCTGGTGATGAGATTGGCGAGGTTCAGTGCTTGTTTAAAGGCTACGATGGGTGGTTCTGGAAAGATCTCTTTAAGAACTGGGTCTTCTTCTAGTATAGGCTACAATTGTTTGAGGATTTTCCATATACATTCCAGGAAGGGATGGTTTGTCATAACTAATGGCATGCGATCCAACAACCCTGCTTAGTGTAAAGTGTATAGTGTTAAGACATGACAGGCACTTATCCAGAATTCCTCATATCAGTCTATATTCCTGTCTGAGAAGACTGTTGCTTGTTTAAGAAGAAAAACCAACAAAGAAAAAAACTATGTAATTTTTATATGACTTAAACCTGAAACAGGAAGTCAAAAAATTCAACAATATGTCCTCCCAGGTCATTCAGATAGGTGCCATGCTCACAGTGATGTTGGTCTCAGAGCCAATGAATGAAAGGCAAATTAAATTAACTGGTCAATGCCCCTGGAGAAAGGAAGAGATATAGTTATTCTTAATTTATACATACAGGGTGCATCTACATGAGCAAAATTAAAGTAAAATAAATTAAAATTAAAATAGAATAATTAATGCTTTCTATAGATCACAGAAGCCTGGGTTTTTTTTCTCCAGTGCTACCAGACCACTCAAAAAAAAAAAAAAAAAAAAAAAACAGCCTTCACATTGGATAGCACCCTTGCTTCTTTTGCTTCAGAGCAGCCCCTAGATTGCAGGGATTTGTTATGTTGTACGTCTCATTATATATGTGTACATTGAATTAAATGTTTTAATTTCTATGGATGATGACTGGAATACTGAACATATGAGATGTTACATTTTTATTAACAAATACACATTTGATGAAATATAGACCTCTTTACCTTGTCTCATTCATTGCTAATAAATTTGTAATTGCTGAAAGAGAAACTTAGAAAAAGGAACTGGGAACCAGAAACTAACCTCAGCCTCGTAGGGCCTGGCAGTGTCCCTCCCACCTCAGTTTCCTCCACAGGAACAAAGCACATGGCACAGCATATAGTGTACCCAGGGAAGGGTTGTGGAGCAGCTCAGGGGATGCATATCTCTTCATCTGTCACCCTGACTTACACCTTCTCCCATGCCACCCCCACTATCAAGATTTCCACATCATTCTCCAGTCTGGTGACCTTCCACCTACATTTACCTTTATGGTTCCCTGCTATTTTGCACCATGTTCCTGCTCCCTGACTGTCTTCCCAGTTTCTTCCTGGCCTTTCTCTGCTTATCCCTAGATGCCCCTCTAATCTCAGGATCCTTCTGGTACCCAAATGTAGCCTGTCTTAAATCTAACTGGAGCTCATCTCTGTGGTCATCCCAGTCACCTCCTTCTGGTGCCTGGCTCAGCTATTATAAAGTATCCCCTCCATACAGGTGGCCATGGCCCCTGCCCCTTCTTATTGGCCTCAGGGACAGGGAGGCTGCACCAGAGACAAAGTCCCTATAGTCATGCCCTGAGCCATGTAGGACTCAATACAACTTGAGACACTTAACAGAATGACTCTAGCTGCATAAAGCCTAGAAATAGTTGATTACAGAGGTGTACAGCTATTTCACACAGCTGCTAATTAGTCAAATGTTGGGCACCACACATATAAGTCCACTAGATGGAGGAGATATGCAGGAATGGAATCTAAAATGTCTATTTACTGTGTAAGTCATTTAGGCAGCTAAATTAGCCAATAGATTGTCACCTCAATTTTGTAGAAGAGCCTTGAACCCTTTGGAGTATATAGATGTTGCCATGTAAAAGCAATCTATAAAATACTTCCCCCTCTAGGCACCAATTGACTTGTTAGGCCTTGAAGTTTTCTTACCTTTGCTGAGATGAGTTCTTCTGACTCTTTGTTAACAATGTTGATGCTCTAGTGTAGACAGCCCACTGACAGCTGACATTGGCTTCAGTATTGTGTTGAACACACAAGCTCCCTGAAGAGGTAGGTGATATCGTAAGAATGTTATTGTTTGTTATGTATGCTAGAGGCTGCTAACATGGGTTCTGGACTGGGCCTAATTATATTAGATTCCTAAAAGGCTTAGGCACTGTCACAGCAGGGTCCTCATGGAGGGCCGTGATCTCCTTGAGGTCCCTCGCTCCGCGTCAGGCCAGCCCAAGGCACCCTCTAGTTCTCGCCCGCCACGTCTTGCTGGAATATGATTGGGAGGCTGCCTATGACTCCCTGGGCACAGCTACTCGGGACCTCTGTCCCCGTGGTTCTCCCGGACCCCCTGGGGGTCTCCCGATATGGTGGGTGTTCCCCGGACACCCTAGCCTTATGGGCTATGCGTGGCTCCTACCAGCCCCTAATACCACGCCCCAAGCGTCGCAGATGTAATAGACGTTGGTATGTCTGCACGCCCGCTTCCCGGGCCTCCTCTATAGTCTAGCCCACTCTGGGCTCTCTAGTGCCCAGCCTCTTACTGGGACTCTCGTCCAGCCCACTCTGGGCCTTCTCTATACTCGGCTAGTCCCCTCTGGGATGTCCTCTCTGGCCACCGGTCTCTCGGGCCAACCGCACGGGTGCCCTCTCTGACCCTGGCTCACCGCGCTGCTACTCCCTGTCTTCTCGGGGGCAACCGCAGCACCCTTCCCCGGTCTGAGGGGTGTTGCCGCACTAGCCTGCGGCCGGGCTCACTATGTCTGTCTCAGGCTCCTCAGCATCGCCCCGCTCTAGGGCTCCTCAGCAATTGCCCCTCCTTGGGGCTGGGGTCTATGCACCCCGCAAGTGACGCCCTTGCTGGCGTCAGCTGTGCCCGTCCTGGGCTCCCTAATATGGCACTCCCCCTCTTTGGGGCTTGCCGTGCCCACACTGGGCTTCTCAATAATACAAAGTGGCGCTCCCCCTCTTTGGGGCTCGCCGTGCCGCCATGGGGCTTCTCAATGAAATTGCCCCTCATTCTGGGGCTGGGGTCTATGTACCCCGCACGCAATCCGGGTCTATGTCCCCCATCTGCAACCTACTGGTTGCACCCGCGACCCACTGGCCGTGCTCCTCGCCGCCAGTTGCTCCTGCACTGGTGTGCAAGCAGACCGCGCCCTCACTGGCGCTGGGGCACCCCACACTCTCTGGGGTCCCTATGAGGACACTGCGCCCTCTTATGAGGGCAATGCGCCCTCCTGCACTAGGGCACCCCACACTGTCTGGGGTGCATATGAGGCACCTATGAGGTACCTATGATTGAGGCCTCCTCCAACCCCTACAGCCTCACCCAAGCCTCCGGGTGTAATAACAGAGCTAAACAAACTCAAGCCCCCTGGCTGTAACGCAAACATAAAGCCCCCTGGCTAAACCATAGTGCCCAATCCTCTCCAGGCTAACATGAGCTGTACTTGCAAGTTGGGCTTCTCCCCATACCTCGGCTGAGGGAGCTCCTGCCTCTCAAGCTGCTGGCAGAGAACTGCCAGCCTGGCCTCAGCCCTGGGCTTTATAAGGGCCAGGCCCTGCCCCCTACAGGCAGCTGGCTCCCCTTAGTTGCTCCGGCAACCCGCAGCTGGGCTCAATTGGCTCTGCCAGGGCTCTCTCCCTGGCAGTTTCTCCTCTCTAGGAGCAGAGGCACCCGGGTGCCCTGCGACAGGCACCTAGGTGTGATCCTGTTCCATCCTGCTTGAAAAATCATTAATGAGTTGGTTTTTGTAGCACAGCCAACTTAGCCTTAAAGCCAAGTCTCCAAGGCAGCAATCAGAACTCCCTCCTGCCTCCATTTAGAGGCAACCTAAAACTCATGGATCTCCATGCTTGAAAGGTAAACACCTATCTGTCTCCCTTCCTATGCCTGTCCAGAACTGCTCTGGTCTGAGCAGGTAGGTACCTAGCTCAGGAAGCTACAGCCACTAGGAACCAAAAACTAAGGTGGAGCCAACAATTCAGTCTGGGAGTTCTTAGCCCCATATCTTGTTTTGTGCCCCCTCTTCCCTGACCCTTGAATAATTCTCACTATTTCATGTATGTGTATAGCAATCTACAAGGTGGGGAATCCTTACACAACACACATGCTCACACCAGCCAGACCAGAAAACAGACCACAGAGTGAAATTCTCCCATGTAGAAGAAGCACAATGTTCTCTTGTGTAGGTCACACTTCATCATTCAAAATAGGGGTGGAAGTAGTGCACAGATACTTAGCTGGTCATTTTGTATTGTAGAATGGTCTTAATTCTTAGGTTTACAGGGACATATGAGCAAAGTTAACTGATAAGTATTTGCGATGGACATCTTTTATTTACACGTCTTAGACTTACTTCTAATGTGGAAGGAAATGACAACTCAAAAAAAGTGATGCACACATACAGTTCTCTACTTAAGCCTCCAGGCTGGTCACAGAAAATAATAACTGTGGCAGGTATGTAAAGGAAAATGGCTTAGAGCCTCATATGACAGGAATTATCATAGTTTTAATGATTTTCATTGAGCTAAGGCAATTTATACTAGCTAAGAATGTGCCTCATAACATATTAAGAATAGGCAAAGGAAATAGGCTTACTGTTGAAACTAGAGAGCTAGCTGTGTTAGTCTGAAGTTAGACAGAAGGCAAGGCAGTGTGGCACCTCAGACTAACTTGTTCAGAAAGGCGTGAAAGTTTGCAGGCTGCAGCCTACTTCATCAGATGCCATGAATGGATTTGCAGAGAGTAGGTGTACTAAATAGAAAGGAATCAGGTCTTCTAAATACAAAGGCTTGGAAAAGGAGAATGTAGGAAAATGCTCATGTGGAGAAACAGACAAGGTTCTTTGGGTAAATCTGATCTTTTATCAGACCAACTCAAATAGTTGGAAACATTCTTAGCAAGCTTTTGGGTTTAAATGCCCTTTGCCAGGCTGAGGAAGCACCTGCAGTTGGTGTGCGCTCTTCCTGGATGGAATGAATAGTAAGGAAGTCGGAGGCTGGTCTGCATGCAGGAAAGCCAGTCAGTGAAGGTGTAAATTGAGGAGTCAGTGGGTGATAGGCTGCGGGGAAGGGAGGGAAGGGGATGAATGTAGCTGGTAAATAGTGGAAAGGTACTTGAGGAGTCAAATGTTAGGCGTGTTGTAATGTGTCATAAATCCAATGTCTATGTTTAGTCCATGATTTTTTGTATCCAGGAGGTTGATGAAGTGATGTTCATAAACTCGCCTGTGAAAAGTGTTTTGTAAATTCCTTTTGAGGATTAGAACTGAGAGATTGGAGAGAGAGTGGTTTGGTTGTGAAAAATGTGCCCCCACAGGTAATTGGGTCTTCTTGTCTTTATTAGACTTCAGGTATGTGTTCATTCTGGTGCGCAGTTTTTGTTTGGTCTCTCCTACATATTTTCCATCAGGGCATTTGGTGAATTGGATGAGATATATTACATTTCTGGAGGTGTAGCTGTAAAATGCAGGAATGCTGATGGTTTGTTGTTGGGTGCTCGCTTTGGCAGCACATATACTAAAATTGGAACGATGCAGAGAAGATTAGCATGGCCCCTGCGCAAGGATGACACGCAAATTCTAGAGGGATGGCCCACAATGCCCCAGCCTCCCTGCAATCCAACTGCATGCCTGAAGTATGCTGTCGGGGGACAATTACTGTGTCTGGCCATGAGCGAGCCCAGCAGGGAACACATGGAGCCCCTAGGACACCTGACCAAGGGTCTGTAAAGAAAAGGCCTAGGGAAAAAGAGGCCGAGTAGAAAACGGGGAACAAAGGTTCGAGGGAGCACACCCTTAAGCTCCAACACTTGGGAGCGAGGGGATAACGGTTGCCTGCCCACCACTTGGTCTGAGCCACATTGAGTTATGTCTTTTTTTGTGTTATCATTTTTCCTCAACCTGTGACAGGACTGCGGGAAGTTCCCATGACACTAGTGCTTCATCCCATTGGCACATCAACTTGGGATGACATCAAGGCACAGCCTGGGATCTACAATAATACCTGAGTGGAAAGGGGAGGAGGAGCCCTACAGACGATGCTCCAAGGAGGATGTCCCTGTGCCAGTAAGAACAACTGAACAACATCACAGAGGTATGGATAACACCCAAAGTTGTGGCAGGCGAAAGGCTGTCACACATGAGTTAAAAAAATGTTTAAAAAAAGTAAAAGAGAATTTGTCGTAAGAGAAATAAGTGACTACAGAGTCCCAAATATGAGGAGAGAGATTCATTAAATTCAGCAGCTTTATTGGTCAGCAGCAATTCAAAAGTTTCTGATAGCATCAAAACCTTTCAAATAGAAATAACAGCATTTTCCTCACTATTATTATTGCAGACCAACAGGACAGGTCATCACACTACTGCAGGGAAAAATACAGTGACAGCCCAGGACACTTTAGATAAATTGCCTCAAGTTTTAGAGCTTTAATAATCAGTGTATTGAGAAAGAGAAAGTGTAAGAGGTCACTAGAGTAGGGAATGAACCCCTGAGTTGGCAGAAATTCTGCTTCCTACTTGAATTATGAAGAGAAGAGAACCCTCAGCCCCCAACTCACAATGCTAATGCCCTTTGCAGATCAGAACAATAACAGGGATCAAACCAGATGCTGCAGGATATTCACTGATGGCCTACAAGGTAAGGAAAGAATTCTTAAAGAGACAGAGTAGACAAAAGATAAGAAGTTCTGTGGTGGGTTTTTTTGAGCCCTCCTTATAGACTGTGTTTTCCTTTAGGGTTATTGTCTGGAAAAGAATAGAATGAGGGTGTGACAGGGGGCCAGCTCAGGGCCTGGTCTTAAGGCCCTCCTGTCTATGTGGGGCAGTCTGCCCAGTCTTCCTGCCATGACTTGCTGTTTAATAAACTGATGTAAAATATGGGAGGCTGCCCATTTTAATGCCCCGATGCCGAGGATGATATACGCAGCTCCATACCATACCCACACTGTGTCCCATGCCTCGCAGATGGCATCATGAGTTGATATCTGCTCCGGCCTAAAGCCAGGCCAAGTTCTGCCCCTTGCTGGGCCTATAATATTCTGCCCTTCTCAGGTCTCATACATACCGGCCCCATCACAGGGCCTCTTTCATACTGCCCATCACCGGGCCTCACATATCCCGCCCTACTCTGTGCAGCCCTTCGGGTCTCCCTTGGACCCTACTCTACATGGCTCTTCAGGCTTCTTTGCTCATACACTCTAGCTGGTACACATGCAGCCCTACTCTTTGAGGCTGCTGGCCTCCTACCCTACACTGGGCTGAACTAAGCCAAGGGCCCTTCTATGGGTCACTCTCTGCCCTCTTCCTGGGGCTTTTTTCTCTGCACCCTCACCGGGGCTAAAAGGTCTTATATCACCATGGCTCCTCATTTGGCTTGTCCTGAGCCCTCCTATCTGCAGGCTACAGGCACTCATCCCATGGGGCTCAGGCATCTGGAGACGTGCCTGCCCCCCACCCCCATTCTGCTCTCAAAATGACCCACCAGGTAGTGGGAGTTGGGGTTATAAGGTGTCCCTACCACCTTTCACTGGGGAGGCAACTGGCCTGGCATTCCTGGAGAACTACCCTGCCATAGGTAGTCCCACCAGGCCATGCTTCCCCAGCAGGGTGCAGTTTTCAGTCATACCCAGGACCAGGATCCTCCTGCCATCCCCACAGTTCCTGCCCTTACCGCTAAGGATGGTCTGAGCAGGAGCTCACCCGGGTGATGTACTCTCCACGGCTGCAGCAGCAGACTGCTGGCTCAGCCCTGAGGGCCTGGATCCAAAATGGAGGCTGCTTAGCCCCCTCCTCCAATCCCAGGGCCCTTCTGGAGTCATGTGACAGTCTCATTAGGGCTAGCCCACATCTGCAGGCTGCCCTGCTGCCTGCTGTCACGCCTTAAAGTGGTAGATACCAAAGGTGCTCTGCCACAGAGGGGAAATTTGATAACAGTCTTTCAATACTTATGGGGTCATTATAAAGAGGATGGAGATGGGCTTTTCTCTGTGGCTGTAGGAAGCAGGACTAGGAGAAATGGCCTCAAACTGCAGCAGAGAAAATTTAGATTGGTGATTAGGCGGAACTTTCTGACGATGGTCAACTTTCTGGTCAAGCATTGGAACAGGCTATGTAGAGAAGTTGTGCAATCTCCATCCCTGGAAAGTTTCACTTGTAGATTGCCTGGGATGGTTCAGCCAGGGATGATCCTGCTCTGAGCAGGAGGCTAGGCTAGATAAGGTCTCTTTCAGCTTTCCTTTTCTGTGATCCTGTTTGGATCCTTCCCAGATCCTGTATCTCCTGTGATGAGACCTCCTGTATTATGCAGTTTAGTTTAGTTGAGGATAACAGACCTGTTCTATGGATAGGTGGGCTGGTGTGACAAGGCACAGCTTGTGCCTGTCACTCAGAGGGGTGTGGGCAAGCAGCAGAGCAGCTTGCAGGTGGTTGCGCTCCCAATTAGGAGTCAGATGGCCAGCAGGAGGCCACCTGATTGGGAACAAGGCCCAGCTGTGAATGATAAGAACAGGCCCTGAGCAGTGGAGCCAGCAGATTGCTGAAAGCAGCCAGAGGGGAAACATCACCTGGCTGGGGTTGCTGCTCACATAATATTTTGGAGGCACAGGGCAGGACCTATGGGGATGGTGGAGGCTCCTGGTCCTGGGGCATGACCTAAAACTACACCCTGCTGGTGCTGGATGGTATGGTGGCCTGCCAGTGGTGGGGCAGTCTCCAGGAAATGCCACACCTGTACCTCCCTAGTGAAGGGAGAGTATGGGGCGCCAGAAAGCCTCAGCCCCTGCTGCCTTGTGAGTTACCCCGCGTAGGGGAAAGACTAGGGGAGCACACCCTGAAGGTAAAAGCACAGGGCTCAGGCTTTTGGAGTGAGGCCTGAGGCAGGGCCCAGACCATAGAAGGGGATCTGAGGCAGGGTCCAGGTCCACAGCAAGGCCTGAGGCTCAAAAAAGCAGGTTGGGATATATATGTTTGGGATTGTGGAGCCACAGTGAGGGAGAACATGGGATGAGACTGCAGTGTGGGGGTGTGGGATAGACAGCCTTAGTGTGGGGGCATGGTATTTTTTGGAATTGAGAAGCCCCAGTATGGGGGCACGTGGGATGAGGCCCCAGTGTGGGGGCATAGTATAGAGAGCCCCAGCATGGGGGCACAAGCTCAAGGATGTGATTGAGAGTCCAGTGCAAGGACACAGGGATTGAGAGTCCCGACAAGGATTGCAAGCCCCAGTGTGAGGGCATGGGAGTGAGGGTCCCAGTGTGAGGGTATGGGAGCGCAGGTCACAGTGTGGGGGCACTAGAGTGAAGTTATGGATGCCAGCTGCGAGGCATGGGACATGGTATAAGGGGAGGTTCAGAGCCGTGTATATGCCCTATGCATCAGGTCAATCAAATGGGCAGCCTCCTGCCTGGTTAACAATTTCCAATTGTTTCATCAAAGGCATGGAAGGTGAGGTAGGTGGGTGGCAATGACTAGATCCCACTGAGACAAGTGGGAGAGCCAATGACTAGATCAACCCTTGGGACGCCCACTTGCTACAGCTGTCAGCTGCTCTAGGCAGTCTTGCTTGCAATGTAAAGATGCAGTCTGGAGAAAACACAGCGAAAGCCACACATACCACAGTACTTATAATCCAGGTTTAAGAGATGGGAAAAGTTAAGTACTATGGAACTGAATGATGTGACCAATGTCACAAAGTGAGCAAATTGCAGCACTAGGAACAGAAATCACATATCCTGATTCCCAGTTCCCACCTTCTAAAATGAACAATTTAAGACAAATTTGTATTCGCTATTAGATTTTGCCATCTGGAAGACTCACTTCAGCAATACATCTCATATGTTATCCTTATTAATCAGGTGTCCCAACACTGTTGTGTTTTCACTAAGGTGGAGCGTACATTGTGGTAAAGAAATGGGAGAAAGTACCATAAGGTGTGGCTTATAAACAGCTGCATTATTCCACCACTGATTATTAGGATCAAGGCAGAGAAGCAGTGGGATTCCCTTTTGCAAACAGCGGGATCCTGTCATTTAATTGCACCTGCTCCCTTTGTACAGTTGTTGCATTGGCCTTTATTTCAGAGTGGCTCATTCTAGAGCACTATTTCTCAGCCTGTGGGTCACGACCCAAAAGTGGGTCACAAGAATATATGTAAGGATCATAAACAAACTTTAAAAATTGGATTCTCCTTTAAAGGAGAAAAATGTGGGAAATTGTGGCTTTTCCCTTGCAAGCTGGCAAAGTTCTAGCCTGTGAGGGGTGGTTTGGGGCTGCTTGGGGACCTCCATGCCCCACACCCCTCAGCCCCCCCCCCCACACATACCCCCTGCCCCATAAACTGTGGGGGGGGGGCCTGGGGGTGGAGGGCAGTGGGTTGGGAGTGAGGGCCATTGAGTCAGGACAGGTCATCAATGTTTACAAATGGGTCTTGGTACAAAAAATATTAAGAACTGCTGTGCTAGAGTATCCTCAACATATCACTAGTTGGTTGGAACTGATAAGAAAACGTGAACTTTTGTTTTCTACTGTATTTCAACATTGGAGCTACACTACTCCTTTTAATGTTTGTTGTGGAGGGACTATGTTTCTGATTGAGGGTGGAAGAGTACCAATAAATGAAGAAATCGTGAGAATGATCACGGTAAATAAGTTTAACTAAGATTTTGTTAGAATATCACACACTGGAGCAAGGAAAAGTGTTAGCTATACTCATGGAGACAAGTCATGCTGAGGTTAGGTCATGCATGAAAAAAGGAGCAGAAGGAGGATTCTTCGGTTGAAAAAGACTCCAAGCTAGCGAATTAAAGAATTAAAGACAGATTTTGTAATATCTGCAGTGTATTTTAATGGAACCTTAAATTTCAGAAAGTCCTTGTGAACGGGGGTAAATATTGAGAAAACTCTGTGATAAATGGACAATAGAAAATAATTTGCTACTCTGACACATAAGGCCCAGAGCTAGTGCTGCAGTTTTCACTATGAACTTGTTTGTTTGGGGTGTTGTGTCATAATTCCCCTCTGCATTCATAAGAAGGAGTATTTTACAACTTTTTTCCTTTGTATGGCTAATTCATGCTTCCAGTAATATCATGATGGCGTGGTCTCTGACTTGTTTTTTCACATATGGCTATCATTTATCAGTATTATGAAGCTACTTCTCCCAATTAAGATCATAACATTCCATTAAGCTAAAATTATTCCTAAAGTTGCAAATGGATAAATTCTTTTTCATCGCCTTAAACTGTTTTGTAGTATTGCTGTGGATTATTAAATAGCTGCAGTGTTTCACCTTAGAGATGACTGCATTTCATTAGTTGGTATGGTGATTCCCACAAACTTCATACAATTTGTAAAATACTTCAGATTCCTTCTGGATGTGAGTTGCTGTAGAAATATGAGATATTATCATAAAAAACATATTCAAACCCTCAATACGTTAGCTAAGTTGCATGAAATTTGCTATCCTGCTTGGAAACCACAGTGTTTGCAATGCACAAAATAAAGATTACTTTGTATGCAAACAGATGAGCTTACTCGGTGATTTTGTTTCACAGAGGTAGAAAAGATTGCACTGGAAAAGCTCCAAAGGTTTCACAGTTAATGGGTCCCTAGAGTCTTTCCTGGGCAGTACTAACAGGCCCCCATGGGGGAAACAAATTCATTTACCTGCACTGACAGTAAGTGGAGGAAAAAAACATGCTTCCTGCACTGTAACCAACATTTATAGAAGTTCAAGGAGCCTGCGCAAAAGAAACCAGGGAACCATACTAAGAAATGATGTGTGGGGTTCAGTAATCACTTCCAATAGTTTTAAGTTAAATTGAAAAAAAAAACACCATTTAAAGTAAGGGACAGGCATGCAAGTTACAATGAAGTAAATGAAAGTGAGGCTTTCTGATGCATTTTCTGCTTCAGGGTAACTGCCTGTGTGTGTGCTCTTAGCCCAGCAGTTTACTTTTGAATTAAAGAGGTTAAAGCTACTTTGCAATAGCTTTCCTCTTCTGCAGGCAGGGTTATCCTTAGGGTGTGGGTGAATCGGGGTGAGTGCCCCAGGCCCCGTGCTTTGGGGGGCCCTGCAGAGCTGGGCAGAGCAGAGGCAGCACAGAGCTGGGCGTAGCAGCGGTCCATGTCTGGCCACTCTTATCCCCCCACCGCTGCTGCCGAAGCCACTGCCACCGCCAACAGTGGGAGCTTCTTTGGGTCCGGGGCTGTGGGATTGGAGCAGGGACAGGGCCCCGCATGGGCTGATTTGCCCTGGGCCCCGCACCCTGCTCAGGTCAGCTGTCTGCAGGTAGTTACCATGGAGTCTTTGGCATATAATAAATCCATGCCCCCTTTCTACCACACTGCAATTTGTTTCATAGATTCATAGATTCATAGATGTTAGGGTCAGAAGGGACCTCAATAGATCATCGAGTCCGACCCCCTGCATAGGCAGGGAAGAGTGCTGGGTCTAGATGACCCCAGCTAGATGCATATCCAACCTCCTCTTGAAGACCCCCAGGGTAGGGGAGAGCACCACCTCCGTTGGGAGCCCGTTCCAGACCTTGGCCACTCTAACTGTGAAGAAGTTCTTCCTAATGTCCAGTCTAAATCTGCTCTCTGCTAGCTTGTGGCCATTATTTCTTGTAACCCCCGGGGGCGCCTTGGTAAATAAAACCTCACCAATTCCCTTCTGTGCCCCCATGATGAACTTATAGGCAGCCACAAGGTCGCCTCTCAACCTTCTCTTGCGGAGGCTGATTGTGTGCCCATGCCCTTAGCTTAAAACTAGTTCTAGTTGTCTTATGATAGGTAAAATTGGTTTAAACTGAAATGAGTGTCTGCCTGGTTTAACATCACACCATTAGGCCCTGGAGAGAAGGGAGACAATGTTTTATTTACTTATGTAAAAAATCTCAGGTTCAGGAGCAGACAGATCTGCAACTATCCCAGGGTAGTTGCACACAACAGGTAGTTATTAATGTGTTTCAACAATATGTGGTAGAAGAACAAATAATAGCCTGTTTGCCTTTTGCAAAAGTCTATCCTACAATGAACATGAGCAGATGGAACATAAGATAGAATAATTTATGCTGGTAGAGAGTTTGATTTGTAATTGGGGGAAGTTACCCTGGGTTTGGTATTTACCTTATCCATGTGGTACTTTTTTACACAAGTATAATGCCAATTACATCTGTGTAAATAATTCATTTTTCAGGGCCCAAGTTAAGCAGGTGCAACCTTTTATGAAGAGGCCAGAGCCTCCGAGTAATAGGGCTTTTGCAAGAACTTGCCTAATGGAGAACTGAACAAAAACTGGACCTACTGAAGTTATTCAAGTAGGTAAGGTCTAGATCGGAGTGGCTAACCTATGACACGTACCATATGTGGCTTGGGCAGCCTTTGTGTGGCAGACAGCAGACTGGGGAGGGGACAGGGAGCACAGCACAGGCAAGACAGGAAACAAAAAGCAGAGCAGCAGATCAGACAGGGAGCAGAAAGCAGAGCCTCAGATTAGGAAAGGGGAGCAGACTAGCACTCAGGGAGGTTGTGGGACTTATTTGTGGCTTCCATTGGTCTAGATAGTCTCAGAAGTCCACACAAGCACAAGGCTAGCATAATTAATGCACGTCAAGTTCTAAAACCAATGGTACACAAGGGAGTGTTGTGGCCAATGTTACATTTGGCCACTTTGACTCATTGGGCCAGATGACCAGGTACCCGTTTACAGCTCAGCCACTTGGGGCTACCCTTAAGCCTCAGTGCAGAGTAAAGCTGGAATTTCCACTTTGGTATCCATAGTGATACACTTTATCTGCTGCAGTCTTCCAAAATTGTTAAGCTGTTAGTAAAAAATCCAGGATCTTTCAGGTTGTTCCGCTTAGGAAGAAAAATTGCTTATGGACTCAGGAATTTTTATGCTATCAGTTTTATTAACAAAGCATGTACCGAGTCTTGTTACTTTGAACCAAGGAGGAATCAAACAAGAAACAGTTTGTGCAGGCTATGTCTGAAGCTTTCTTCTGTCTGATTCTGTGATCCTTTGTTATTCTTGCCACATGCCCTTATTTGAATAGTACCTAGAAAAGCTTCTCTTGTTACATAATTCAGATTTCTGAGTGACTTTATATATGGCCCTCTTTTGGGTGATGATTTATGTCTGTGTTTTGGTTGAAGACTGCTGTTGTTATTTCATACATAAGCTTTACTCTACTATTTTAAATAAAGGCCAGTGGTTACATATACCTGCTTCAATGCTGTTTCCACAACCTCTCAAAGAGATAAAATATGCTTGTCAGGAGACAGGAGATTTTTGTGAGGCTGGCAGGAAGGACCCAGCTAAATTAACTACATACTACAAACTATGTTTAGACTAGCAGTTCTTAGAAGTATTTAAACCCATTCTAGAGCAAGCAGGTAGTACTACAGGCTATAGGGATTTTTTTCCTACTTAGTACAAGACTGGATTTGGCCCATACTCTCAATGAAGCTATTTTTGCTCTTTCTTCACTCTTATAATCTGTACCTTCAAATAGTTATTTTGCTGCTTTCAGCAGACTGTCTAATAGGGACAAAAGCAAATCTCATCAGTAGTTACTTGCAATTTTATATCCTTTATCTAGGTCAGTAAAAGAATAAGCAAAGTCTGTGCTTTAACTTTCTCAGACTGGAGTGGCCCACTTCAGATGCAGGAAACTATCCAAAATTAATCAGCTTATAAAAAAAGAGAAAGGAATTATTTTTAGAACTGATTTAAACAGAAAATGTCTGCAGAATAAATAGAAATTAAAGCTTTTCATTAGGATCCAGAGCTTGCTATTGAATTCCAATGCATAAAAATAAATGTTTTTTTCTCTGAGGGGTTATTTCTTTTGTACCATGATAGTAATATGTTCTTAGAAAAATATCTGCTTAATAGGATTCATGATAATCACTACTGCCATCATTTTACAGCTTTCACATGGCCAAAACTCTACACTCCTAGAAAGCAGATAATGTTATCCCAATTTTACAGCTAGGAAACAACTTGGTCAAGGCAGCAGAACCTCCCACTCAGATCATGCTACCTTCAAATTAGGCCCACAGCTGTGTGTGCAAACTGTACCGTTATAATTAGCATCTTATAAAGGGAGTCCTTTACAAGCTACAAGTTAGGTGTGCTTTAGCATACCTGATTTTTTAAACAATGAAGCATAGTTTGTTCTATGCTGTGAGGCTCTGGACCTAATTTGTGTTACTTTGTTTCAGTGAAAGAACAAAGACAGCACCAAAGACTGCATCATTTGTTCTGTGTTTCAGTTTAGCTGTGGCCAAATTCAACGTCCAAATACTAAACTTAGGCCATAAAAGCATCTCTAACGATGGCTACAAGTGGTACTAGCAAGAGCTTTATACTGGCTTATGTGGATGGGATTGAGTGTTCCAGTCTAATTTCCTTGAAAACCATCCTTAGTAGTTGGTCCGGTTCACACAGTCATCTTAGCATTCAGCAGAGACAGAGGACTGAATGGGCACAGAGACTTAGGTCTTCTCTTCTCCTGGACAGATCCCTCTATATGACAGGTAAGTATATGGTGTGCTGTGGAAAACTTGTTCAGCACTGGATGCATCATCCATGCCTGTCCATAAAGAGTTACTTTTATTCTCTAGGGGGTCAGATTTTTAAAGGTATTTAGATGTCATATTGCTAATACCTTTATGCACTTAAAAATCTGTCCCAGAGCTCTCTACCTGGATCTTTTAATTAGAATCTAATCTACTTTCTATATAAAATAATAAACACAGAGAATGCTAAGAGTTCCAATGCTGCAAAATTCTGCATGGAAGTAGTCTTTGCTTAAGATCAGGATCTAAAATAAAGTTTAAAGGAGCACCCACATGAACAAAGTGTGTACATAGGACCAGACTGAAAACCCCCCCACAAAACTTTTATGTTTAGGTTCCATATACAAGTGATGACTGTTTGTTGTTAATTCTTCCCTCATCAGATACTAATGAGGTGAATGTAGCTCTAGGCTTGGCATTGGATATTTCGTTATTTTATCTTTAAAGCTTATAAAGTTTGTTTTTCCTATTTTCTTAACTAGATTCTCTGCTGATTTCTTAGCGGCATCACCACAGAACTCAGTCAGATTTTTGTAAGTGCCTCAGCATTCCCTGTTCACCTTGTTAATTTACAGGTAATCAACTAATTGGACACAAATAGAATTTGCATTTTAATCAGATTGAGCCATCTGGAGCTTCTTAGCATTTTAATGTCTTTAAATGGAGGTGATATAAAATCACCTTTCCATAAGGTACAGTTAGAATAATTCTGTTTCTTATATTCTGACATTATAAAATCCCTGACATACTTGATTACCTGGCTTATCTAACTTTGCCAAATGACGTATATTTCTTTAAGCCAGAGGGATAACTGATTACATGGCTCATGCAAGGGATACAGCCACGCTCACCACACAAACCCCAAAGCATTTGAGTGATCTTTGTGGTGGGCACATCTATGTGCAAGGGGGAACAGAATCTGGCTGATGGGAAGGAGTGAAGTTAAAAGTAGGATCAGGTTACTGAAGGTGCCTGCACAGACTTTAGCAGGAATGGAGAGGGCAGATAGAAAGGAATTAAGATGGGTTTGGCATGCAGAACAGAGATGGGTTTAGGAATATGAAGTCAGTTTTTGCTGGTGGGTCTCTGTGATCAATGGCATATTAATTGTGTGTGTATATGTGTGTGTCTGTGTGGTGGTGGGGGTGGGGGTGGGGGGTGGTACTTATCCTTTATCCAACATGTTTCTTAAACTTTGGAGTCATGGCTTTCCAGTTTTGACATGACCAGGAGCCAGACACTGTACGGGCCATATGCTGCTGCAGCCTTCCCAGAATCTTCCCCCACCCCCTGTGCTGGTGGCATGTAGCCCCCGACCTCCAGGCAGCTCCTGAAGCTGCTTCTACCACTGCTGCATGGATGGGGTGGGCCAGGGTAGGAAGCTGGCTGGACCTGCCCGGGGTGCACATGCCTGTCTCTCCTCCCTCCTCTCTGCATGCCCTCCCCTTGCCATGGCTGGAGTAGACCCAGGCAGGATGAGGGTGGATGTGGGCTGCCCACTGCAGGCTTGGGGCTCTCTGCTCTGCTGCCTTTGCCCTGGGGACTGTGCATCCCCTGCTTGCCCAGCAGCGGGAGGTACAACTTGCTGCCCCGCAGCTGCCAGGAGGGCAGGGGATGCGTGGCCAGCACGGGGCCCCCGCGGCAAAGTCAGCAGCGTGAAGAGCCCCAAGCCTGCAGTGAGCAATCAGCATCTGCCCTGTTGCCAAAACTGGGGGATCACATGCCTCCCCCCCACCCCATGCCTCCCCTGGGGGGCATATACAGTGGTGGGGAGCCACCCTCCCCCCCCCCCCAAGCCTCCTGGATGAGCCACCCTGGTCCTGGGTCACATGCACCACCCTGGCTGGGCAGTGCCCCAGTCCCACTCCCTCCCTTACCTTGGGGGTCTCCCCCCACCCCCAGCACATTTCCTCCATACACATACTTGTAGGGAGCTGCTTTCCATGCTGTCTGGCCGTGTTCTGGGCAGGATGTATGCATGCAGCCACGTACATGCACATGGTGCCCTCTGCGTCTCACTCCTGGCAGCCCCAAGCAGCTCCTTGCAGGCTAGAACGCTGCCTGCCTGGCAAGGGGAAATCTGCTCTTTCCCATGGGAACCCAGGCATCTGGAATCCCATGATTGGCAGGGGCCTCTGGGCCTAGGCCCTGCTGGCCTGTGCGTTGTTAATCCACCTATGTCCATTCTACCAGTCAGTCACCAGTTGGACAGCCCCAATTTGAGTTAAGCAGCTATTAAGAAAAATAAGTGTTGAATAGTCTGATTAAGAATCCCAAACCCTCTCAATCCATACAGATTTTGTTCTCCTGTCTTTTGTGATGCTATCATGTTACATAAAATAAATGTCAAATCTATCTCTCTCCATGTATACCACTCTATCTTATTTATCTGTCTGTCCATCCCAATGAATACCTCTGCATCTAATTTAGAATAGAGCAGTGGCGATGTGTAGGGGGTGCATGGGGGTGCACATGCACCCCCTGAGAGTGCTGGTGCACCCCCTCAAAGCAGTATTCCTGGGCAGGGGGGGCAGGCAAAAACGTTGGTGCCCCCTCCTGAGAGCGCCAGCCAGGGAGTGCTCCCCTCACAGCCGATCCCACTGACTTGGAAGAGCCAGCGACATGCCCAGAAGTGCCAGCGGCACACTGCTGCCAGTTGTAGGTCGCCAGGATTGGCTATGGGGAACCCCCCTCCTGGTTTGTGGGATCCGCTGTGGGGGACCCTCCCCCTGGGGACCTTCCCCTCTGGTCACTGACTGTCCGCTGGGGTGGGGGGGCAAGTGCTCCCCTGACTCAGGAAGCACCAGTTGCCCATGGAATAGAGAGAGAGAAAATAGGAAGGAAATGAGAATAAGGTTAGACAGAAGTGAAGGGCAGCTCTTTGGCTTAAATGGAAGTGCTATTTTGACTGTTTAGTTTTGTTGTTATCTCTCTACAGCCTCCACAGGCCCTAAGCCCTTGTTGTGCCAGCCATTGTGCAAGCATAAATAAGGGACAATCTCTTCTCCACAGTACCTTGTATCTTTGGTTAGTGGGAGCTCTTTCTTTGCTTAAAAAATGGAGACCTAGTATAGCAAAACAAAATTCTAAGCTGAATCAATGCCATCAGTTCTTATGATTGTAAGAGTCTCATCATATTTGCTTTTTTGATTCAGGTGAGTAGAGTCTCTCAACATTTAAAAAAATATGAGATACACTTCTCTCTCTCAATGCCAGGAAAAAATCTTGAAAACTTGATGCAAGCATACTGTAATGACTCAGAAAAACAGAAGTCAAATGAAAGCAACCAAGATTTTTCTTAAGTTTAAATATCCTTTTTTTAAAAAGCCAGATTCATGTTTTTTTAGGGCTGACTCAGGTTCTTTGACCACTTGGGGCTGGCAGTACTATTGACATGATCCTGTCTGCACTTCAGGGGGACCTATAAACACCCAAAGTCCTGCCTTTGTATATGAAATCTGACCCATGTGCACAGAAGAGGGGCCCCTCTGGAGGAAGTCACTCCTTGGTTGTCCTAACCCCCCAGTAGAAGCGTGGACCACAATGTCTGTAGCAGAGCTGTGGAACTGGTCTAGTCTTTCCCTAGAGTCACAAGGTGAGCAGGTGTTGTTCCCAAGTGGGAAATCATTGGTCCTACTGGTTTCACCCTAAAAGCTCAGAAGCCAGTAAATAAAAAGAATCATAAATCCACTTATTAAAAAAGGCTAACTATTCCTTCAGGGCTAGGGACAGACATTACACATAAACTGGCTTAAATGATCA
The DNA here is from genome assembly GCF_030867095.1 of Alligator mississippiensis. Classification (NCBI taxonomy): domain Eukaryota; kingdom Metazoa; phylum Chordata; order Crocodylia; family Alligatoridae; genus Alligator; species Alligator mississippiensis. The sequence continues at coordinate 28,095,481 of NC_081833.1, forward strand.
GAAACTGGTTTAAACCTGTAACAGAACAGACATTCAGTGCACATAAACCACTTTCAAAATGTCTGAAACTGGTTTGAGATAAACCTGGTTGAATGTAGTATCAGACTTAACTGATTTGGCTCAAACTGGCTGAGGCACTGTCTGTCCCAGACCTAAATCTCATGGCTTTAAAGTGAATGTTAAAGTCCAAACCATTTGGTGGGAATCTTGGCTTTCTTTTAGATTCATAGCTATTAGGGTCGGAAGGGACCTCAGCGGGTCATCGAGTCTGACTCCCTGTCCTGGGCAGGAAAGAGCGCTGGGGCAGATGACCCCAGCTAGGTGCTTGTCCAGTCTCCTCTTGTAGACCCCCAGGGTAGGGGAGAGCACCACCTCCCTTGGAAGCCTGTTCCAGATTCTGGCAACCCTTACTGAGAAGTTCTTCCTAATGTCCAACCTAAATCTGCTCTCCTTCAATTTGTGGCCATTGTTCCTGGTTACTCCAGGGGGTGCCCTAGTAAATAGAGCATCTCCTATTCCCTGCTGCCCTCCCCTGATGAATTTATAGGCAGCCACAAGATCACCTCTCAGCCTTCTCTTGTGGAGGCTCAAGAGATCTAGGTCCTTCAGTCTCTCCACGTAGGGCCTTGCCTGCAGGCCTCTGACCATATGAGTGGCCTCCTCTGAACCCTCTCAAGATCCTCCACATCCCTCTTGATGTGTGGCACCCAAAACTGAACACAGTATGCAAACTGCAGCCTGACCAGTGCTGCATAGAGGGGAAGCATCACCTTCCTAGACCTGTTCGTCATGCATCTGCTAATGCATGATAAAGTGTGGTTAGCCTTGTTGATCACTTCGTCACACTTGTCATGACCCAAAGGGTATGATTTTGTGTGTGCTTCGGCACTGCAGAATTATTTCCCGCTACATGGAGCTTTCTTTGCACGGTGCAATTCTCAGGTGCATAGAGAAAACCCCGGTGCAAAGGAGTTCCCGCCATCCATATGTAAATTTGTTTCCCACTATTGGCTGTTTCTAAATTACTCCCACGTGGCAGCTAGCGATTGGCTTGCTAGCTGTATAAGAGGCTTGAGCAGTTTCTGTCCAAGTTGGAGGAGGAGGATTTCACATCTATCTTGTGAAGAACTCTAAGTGCGTTGTGGAGCCTAACAAACTCTGCGTGTGCCTTAGAAGAGGATACAGGGGCCTGATCAACCTCTAGCCTCTCCCCATCGCCGCATGATCCCTCGATGTACCCTACCCTGCGCGCTCGTGGAGAGTTACCTTTCGGACTCTCATTTCGGTCGGTCCATGGAGCCTAGCAAACTCCACTCGTGTGTCTTCGGTGGAGCCTAGCAAACTCCATGTGTGTGGTTTTTTTTTTTTTGTAACTGCAACTCAAGAAAGTTTTCCTGCCTGCACTGCGACCACCTACGGTGTAAGTAAAACAATCTTTAATCAACCTCTACGCGTCAGTGCCTAATTCTAGTTCGCCGTGCCGACCTTTTCCCCGGCCCACATGCCTGGGCTTCTGGCCACAGCCCCTCGGCCCCGACAACGCTGACGACTCATATTCCTCTTGGAGTCATCTATGACTCCAAGATCCCTTTCTGCTGCTGTGATGCTGAGGTCACCCCCCAGCCTGTACGTGTGTTGGTGGTTCTTTTTGCCCAGAGCAGCACTTTGCACTTGTCTTTGTTGAAGTGCATCCTATTTCATTCTGTCCATTTTTCCAACCTGTCCAGATCCGTCTGGATCCGTTCCCTACCCTCTGCCGTGTTAACTTTGCCCCAAAATTTGATGACATCTGCAAACTTGGACAGGGTGCTCTCCACGCCCTTGTCCAAGTCACAGATGAAGACACTGAATAGCTCTGGTCCAAGGGCCAAGCCCACATCTTTCCAGGTTGATATCGACCCGTCCACCACCACTCTTTGGGTGCAACCCCTAAGCCAATTTGCCACCCACCTGACCGTGTAATCATCTACATCACAGCCTGTCGGGTTATTTACCAGAACAGAAGGAGATACCCTACCGAAGGCCTTCTTAAAGTCTCGGTCGATGACATCTATTTTGAAAATTGGGACCAATTTCCAGCACGTGCGATTGCGGAGGGGAGCTCGAAAACCTGCTGCAAGCGCACCTTGAATGCCAATGCTCAGGCGCGGGAAGGCAATAAACGAGCCCGAAATGTACTGCTTTGGTAAAGAAACTGTTGATGCTCCAAGTCTAGCCCGAGGATTTTGCAGGGAAGGCCCGCCTCGTGACTCGTGACTGAAGCCGGCAGCTGCGGAGGCTGCCCCGGCTCGGGCCAGGCGGGTCCGGGGGAGGCCGGCCCGGCCCCGCCCCCAGGGGGACCCCGCGCGCCGGGCGCTCGGCGGCCACGTGACGGGCGGCCCCGCCCCCGAGGCGCGGTCACGTGGGCGGCGCGGCGCGGCGCGGCGCGGCCCGGCCCGGCGCGAGGCGAGGCGAGGCGCAGCGCGGCGCGGGTCGGTCTATGGGGAGGGCGGCGGCGCCGCGCAGCACCCGCGGGCTCCTCGGCGTCCGGCTGCGGGCGGCGGCCATGAGCGGAGGCGGCCACGAGCCGGGCCCGGGCGGCAGAGGCGGCGGCGCGGCGGGGCCGGGCTCGGACACGTACCGGGGCTGGCTCTTCAAGTGGACCAACTACCTGAAGGGCTACCAGCGCCGCTGGTTCGTGCTCAGCAACGGGCTGCTCAGCTACTACAGGTACCGCCGGCGGCGCGGGGCGGCAGCACGTGCGGGCCGGCGGGTGTCCTCGGGGCGGGGCGGGGCGGGGCGGGGCGGGCCGAGCCGAGCCGAGCCGAGCCGCCGTCCCGCGCCGGCCCGGGGGAGTCCGCGCTTGCCTTTCCTGCATGCAGGGGCGCGCTGGCCCGTTTGATTTCCCAGGGAGGCTAAGGAGGCTGCTTTTTCCCCGGAATATTTTTCTCTTTCTCCCCCCTCCGGTCCCGCTCGCCGGGGTGTGGACAGCACCTCCAGCTTGGTCCTAACTGAAGCCAGGGGCTGCCCGAAGCCTTGTGAAACGCCGGGTGTGGCAACAGCAGGGCACTGTGGGTGTCTGGCCAGGCTCAGCTGGGTGCGCTTGCTGTTGCCATTCCTGGACCGGTCAGTTTTTGTCTGGGGCAGGAGCGCTCAGCTTCACAAGGCAATCGCAGTCTCTTGCTGTCCTTTTTGCCGCTCAGTGTCTTGCAGAAGAGCTCCGCAAGGTGCCCTCGGTTCTGCCTTCCTGCTCTAGCACAGAGTCTTGTCCTTCCTGGTTGTGCTTATTGTCCTCCTCCAGCACGCCCACGGCGTGGAGGCTCAGCGCTCCATGACCTGAGCACCCACATTGTGCTGCCTCAGGTTTTGCTCTGTGTTGTGCTCATCCAAGGGCTCTGTGCCTCAAGAGGAAGCAACAAGGGGCTCAGTGGAGAACAGGCATCTCTGGGGCTGCCTGCAGACCAGGTAGCACCATCTCTGGGTCAGACAGGAGCAGAGACCTGTGGGAGTGGGTAGCTCTGAGGAGCGGTGCAGCTCCCAGCAGTTTGCTTGCTTGAAGTTCTGTACCAAGCTAGACCCGTCACTCCATAGGCAAGCCACTCCTCTGAAGGTGCTCATGATAGTAGAAAAGCAGCTGAAAATTGCCATCTGGGGCTGGTAACTGCCAACAGCTTCCCATCTGTTGCAAATCTCAGTGTGTGGGCTGTTTGAAATCCGGATAAGCTGTCTGGGAGGTATGCTGTGCCATCTAGGAGGGACTGATGTCATGCTTTTTGCACCCCAGTGTCAAAAGCCAGATTTTCCCAGGTCTACTTCCTGAACTACTTGGGGGCCATCAGTGCTACTAGGAGTATGCGTGCTTTGGCTCAGTGCTGCTCTCTTTTGCTACAGTGTTGTGCACCACTGAGGACAGTTCCACCCACATGATCAGCAGGTGGTTGGGTAAGGTCTGCTGTGCCCGGGGCTTCAGAAGGTCTAGACTGGTGCCTGGACAGTGTGGGGAATGTTTGCCTGTGGTGCTCCCAGCACAAAGCCTGGGGCTCATGAGACCTGCCGTCAGATACTTGAGTGTCAGGGAGGAGTTCTTCAGTTACTGGCTGAGCAGGTGGCTGTGGAGCATGTGATTGGGGACCTCAAGGTATGGCGAAGGGTTCTGGATTTGCATCTGGATGCTGGTGAGCAGTGCCTGCATCCTGGATGACATTCTGGCCTGCCTTCTGGACCCCCTGCAAAATCAGGATGAGATCTACTTGGAGGTCTGGGCAGTGGAGGCCCAGAGGTTTACCATCTGGTACCAGGCCCCAGAGACCAAGCCTCTTGAGTGTTGCAGCCTTCAGGGCTTTCTTGTTACCTGGCCATTGCACCCTGGTTGAAAATCACTGTCCTAGTTTTTTGGGAATGATAGTTAGCTGGAGTTCTCTCCCCCATCCTCTTTCCCTCGCCAGACTGGAGTAGGGGCTCTGGTGGTTCCTGATGTCAGAAGCCAGGATGGGTGTTTGGTCGGGTTGGCTGAAAGAGGCCTGAGTGGGGATGGAAAGCTTGTTACTCTGTCTGAGCCCAGGACTTCTCATCAGGCTGAGGTGGCAGGAGGAAGGTCTTGGCATTGGAGGGTAGAGCTTGGGATTGGAAGACGAGGGCGGGGGAGTGGCATGGGGCCCAGTGGCTTGTCCCTGAGGAGGGGAAGGGTTAGTGGGCTGTGATGAGAAACCTGAATTGGGATGCAGGGGCCAGTTGTGACCAGAGCTGGGGTTATGGTGGGTAGTGATGCTTGCTGGAGAGTAGTTCTTTACCTCTAAGGCTTAGGCCTGAAAATGAGGAGCAAAATGGAGTATGACTTGTGTGTGCTTCATCTGTCAGTTACACAGCAGCACCTCATGAACAAGTTTATCTCTCTGTACGGCAGTTGTGCCCCAGCGTGCCCATGGTCTGCCTTGATGGTGGCGTATCTATTCCGTCATGCTTAGAAGTCAGTGGCAAGGTTGGCCTGGGAAACAGACCTGCTGAATAGGTCAGCATGCCTGTTCTGGTGATACTCCATGCGAGTGCCACTCCTGCAGCTGCTGCTGTCTGAGGCTACAAGGTCTGCAAGCATTTCATTCTTGCCTTCCCCCCAACCCCCAGGAGAGAGGTTTGTCTTTCAATGTCAAAGAGAAAGGCTGCACCTCTTTGGAAGTTCAGGTACCTCTTACTGGTGGACTGGATTCTAGTTTGGCATTTTTCTGAGTCCTTCCTGGAATGAAATGCTCATTAATGTTGTAGGGCTCCCTGTGCCCCCAGGGATGCTTTGCTGGTTTTGGGCAGCTGCCTCGTGAAGTACTGGGGCATGTACCCTTTATACAATCTCTCTCTTTACAGAAGCCTATACTTTTTGCTGTGCTAAAGAAAACTTCTGCTTTGGCCTCTATGTGGACCCTCTGGAAATGCTTGAGCCAGAATCTGTGATATCATGTCCCCCATCCATACCTTCATGAAGCTCCTGGAGACCACCTCTCCCCACGTGTCTGTGCTCCTGTTTGAGCTATACTCTACAATACTTTAACCGATGCTTCTGAAAGTAAAACATCAAGAACTTTGTGACTGAAGGAACAGACTGCTGGCTCTTGCCATGAGTTTTAAAACCTTGGTGCACATTTGGCCATTACTGTAACCTTCATTTTAAGTGGACTGCAGTTGTCAAGGGAATTGGTCAGGTGGAAGGAGCATTCTGTGCTTGTACTGCTTACATTTCTGGAAGGGATCCTGCTCCAGGGAAACTTGACTGATGGCTGGGAGGAAGAGTTGGTCAGCAAACTTATTTATGGCCTCTCGAGTGAGCACTGACATGTGAATGTCTTTCATCTCCTTCAGAATAACTGCTCTGCTTGTACTTATCTGCACTAGTGGGTATAAACATTTATTCGGCTAAAAGGCCTGTGTATTTTCTTTATTCCTTAATTCCTTTTTATGGGGATGTCTGGAGATGTTTTTTCAGGGTGGGGGAAGGCAGCTGCAGGTCAGGGATCTGAGCTGTCACTCCCATAGGCTGTGCAGGGGACGGAGTAATTAGTGACAACTGGGTTAGTGGTTTGTGTTTCTGCTGGTTCTGTTGCATGGCACTTAGGCAGAGTCTGAGCAGGTGACATTTGTTTCCACAGCTAGGAGTGGAGGGTAGAATCTGGGTTGGGGGGGACCCATAGGCAGGGATTGGAGGTTTGCCAGAGAAGAGGGTAGGATAGGGTATTTCTGTTTGCCAACAGCTGCTGGGGGTGAGGAAACAAAATGCAAGTCGGGGAAGGTGTATTGGGTGGGGGTGGTCCTGGTGATAGGGCAGGCACCTGCCTGCCAGGAATTTGAGAGTTGACGTAGGAGGTAGGGGTGGGGGTGGAGGGGTTCAGCCAATGCTGTGGACCTCACTCAGTGAGGGTAACCTCTGTGTTGTTTTGAAGGGGTTTGAGGTGATGCTTCATAATGTGGGTCACTCAGTACTCGTCAGCAGGCTTGGTTTCCTCCAATATGGGCTTTAGCATTTTCTCCCGGCAGCTGGGCCTTGGGTACTGAGAAGATGAGGTCGAGTGGTCAGAGGAGATGACAGCAGGCTGAGCACTGGGTTCATGACAGGGTGACTGGTTGTGATGATAGTAGGACAGATGGGTGGGATGCTGTCAGGATAGTTGCCTGGTCTTTTCTGAAATTGATGATGATATCTGAACTGTCCTTTCAAAGGCGAAAGCTTGGGCAAGAGTCTTCTCCCAAATTTCTTGGTCAGTGTCAGCCTGGTGGTGGATAGCTCTGGGTCCACGCTACCGTTTGCAATTACGTGAGGCTTTTTGGAGTAATTTATGGTGAGGACCTTTGAATGCTTCTCAGGAAAGGCATATTACCTTCAGGGCATGTGAAACACAGGTGACGTCATTGATTCCCTTGCACTGCACCTTTAGGACTTTTGCCTTGGACTGCTGCTGGTCCCGGGCAGCTCACAGGCATGGCATTACTGCAAAAATCCTCTTGTGTGTCCTCTGGTTCTGACGGTTGCTCCAGGGAGGGGACTGTTGGGTGCTTTCCTTGCCTGAGAGAGGGAAGGTCTGGGGATCGTCTCTTGATTCTAGCTAGTGGAGCACTTCAAAGATGCAGACGTTTCATGTGTAGACTAGTGAACTGCCCACCAAGAATGATGGGGGGAGGAGGGGTGGGGACATAGCGCCACCTCCCAGGAGTGCTTCACACTCTGGTTGTTTCACTAACCCATCAGAGTGCTCCAAGAGCATTACGTACGGACAGACAGATGGACTGAGCCCTTTATTATATAAGAATGGTATGGTGTGCTCAGTGAGTAGGGGCACAGCACTTGAGAAGCCACATTTCTGTATTGATTTAAAACAGGGATGCAAGACCATTCAGCCTGTGGAGCTGAACTACCTGGCCTGCTGGGCCACTGGAAATTGTGGGGATGTAGTCACCAGGGCCTTGGGTGAGTTTGATACCTTTGATCTAGAAGATGGTGGCCATTGTGTGCCTTTGTCCTTTTAAAGGTTGGTGCTAGGTCATGTTGGATGGACTGAGCTGTGACCCCAGGACAGCAAGGTTGGGAGTTGTAGAGAGGCCATATCAGTGCTGCAGGAGTCATGAAGCACTCCTGTTTTGTTTAGGGTTATTTTTTTTTTTTTATATAAAGCATTCTTTCTTTTTTTCTGTTTGTTTCCACTCTAAATATTCTTAATTCTACCCAAATCTTGACCTTTGAATGTAGTGGCAATGAGCGAATGCGCTTAACATTATTCTTTATAGACAGAACTGCCACTTACATTTTCTAACCAAAAGCTGGTCTGACATCTTTCCAAACTGTGCAGAGTGGTTCAATAAAAGATATCGCCAAAAAACCCACTTGCTGCTTGAATATTTCCTGGACCATCATGGCTACAATGGCACTTCACACTTGGTACTCTTTGCTTTAGGTCAGGGCTGTCAAACTCATCCAGCTCATAGGGACAGCAGGTGAGAGTCACTGAGCCAGTCTGCAGGCTGGATTGGGCCATGCTGGAGCCAGTGTGCAGGGCCAGTCTGGTGGGGCTGTGTGTGCAGTATATGCCCTGTTCTGGCCCTCTGTGCAGCATGCAGTGCACACATTTGATTCAGCCCTGTCTGCTGTGTGTAGCATGTGCTGCCCCCACTTTGGGGCTTCCTCTGTACATGGTGTACAGGCATGGGGTGTCCTGCTGGACCTGGGGCTAGTTTAGATTGGGCCCCAGGCTGCCCATGAGTGCCAGAGCCAGCACTTGGGGCCGGTCTGTCAGGGCACCCCATGTAGTATGTGCTCTGTGCCGGCCCCTTCTGCTTTGTGGAGAGCAAGCCTTGAAGTGATGCTGGGGTGTGCTAAATGTGGTGTGCACACTACATGCACTGACCTGCCAGACTTGCCTTGTGTGCTGGCTTTGGTGCAGCCTGATCCATACTGAGTACAAGGCTTGTCTAGCATGGGTGCTGCATGTAGCATGCACATCAGACTGACCCCCTGTGCCAGATGCAGTACACAGACTGTGTACCAGACTGGCTCTGAATTGCATGTGGGGTCAGTCCAAGACTCATGGGATAGATCTGGCCCACAGCTCGTATGTTTGATACCCCTGCTTTAGGCCTTTTATTGTGCCTCATGATCTCTTAAAAGTTTTGCTTATTGTACTGTAATACAAAAATTAGTAAAATGGTCATCCTGTACTTTTAGATTGTCTTTATACTTAAGTGTCAGTCATAGATTCAAAGTTTAGATGATCAGTAATAATTTAGTAGTTAGAGAGTTAGAATATTTTAAAATGTGTAGAAAAAAAGTATTATATTGGAACTTTGTTTAGGAAAGCCCATAATACTAATAAAGAAATGTCCTTCTTCTAGGAAGGAGAAAGTTGGTATAACATCTGGTGCTTCAACAGTCTTTCTTTGTAATCTTTCATAGATTTCATAGACATTAGGGCTGGAAGGGACCTCGGAAGATCATCGAGTCCAGCCCCCCGCCCAAAGGGCAGGAAGTCAGCTGGGGTCATAGGATCCCAGCAAGATAAGCATCCAGTTTCATCTTGAAGGTGTTCAATGAAGGCGCTTGAACCACCTCCGGTGGCAGGCTGTTCCAGACCTTGGGGGCTTGGACAGTAAAGAAATTCTTCCTTATGTCCAGCCTGAAACGATCTTGTAGTAGTTTGTGACCATTCAACCTCGTCATCCCTTGGGGCGCTCTGGTGAACAAACGTTCCCCCAGATACTGGTGGTCACCCCTGATAAACTTGTAGGTGGCCATCAGATCACCCCTGAGCCTGCGCTTTTCCAGGCTAAAGAGCCCCAGGGCTCTCAGCCTGTCATCGTAGGGTCTGCTTCCCTGACCTCTGATCATGCGCGTGGCTCTTCTCTGGACTCTCTCAAGCTTCTCCACATCCTTTTTGAATTGTGGAGCCCAAAACTGGACGCAGTACTCCAGCTGCGGCCTCACTAAGGCCGAGTACAGGGGGAGAATGACGTCCTGGGGTTTGCTTGAGAAGCATCTATGGATGCAAGCCAGCGTTTTGGTCGCTTTACTAGCCGCAGCATCGCATTGCAGGCTCATGTTCATCTTATGGTCAATGATGACCCCCAAGTCTCTTTCTTCCATAGTGCTAGCCAACATAGCACTGCCGAGCCTATAAGGATGCTGCGGGTTTTTTTCCCCAAGGTGGAGAACCTTGCATTTATCGGCGTTGAACACCATCAGATTCTCGTCCACCCACTTGCTGAGCCTGTCCAGGTCAGCCTGGATCATCCGCCTGTCTTCTGGTGTGGATGCTTTGCCCCAAAGTTTGGTGTCATCTGCGAACTTGGCTAGTCTGCTTCTGACTCCCGTGTCCACATCATTAATGAAGATGTTGAACAGTATGGGTCCAACGACAGAGCCCTGGGGGACCCCACTGGTCACAGGACACCACGATGAGTGACTTCCATCAATTACTACCCTCTGGGTCTGACCCCGGAGCCAATTTTCCAGCCAGTGGATCGTGGAGGACCCACGGCGACAATTGGCCAGTTTCTCCAAGAGACAATCATGGGACACCAGATCGAAGGCTTTTTTGAAGTCAAGGTATATGACATCAATCTCATCTCCCTTGTCCAGGTGATAGGTCACCTGGTCGTAGAAGGAAATGAGATTGGTCAAGCAAGACCTACCCGCAACAAACCCGTGCTGGCTATCCCTTAAGATGTTGGCGTCGGCCAGTCCATTAAGGATGGCCTCCTTAATAAACTTTTCTAAGATCTTCCCCGGGATAGAAGTCAGGCTGTTGGGCCGGGCCTATAGTTAGCCGGATCCACTTTCCTCCCTTTCTTGAAGATAGGCACCACATTGGCCTTCTTCCAGTCTTCGGGCACTACACCAGAGCGCCAAGAGTTTTCAAAGATCTGCGCTAGAGGCTGGGCTGTGATGCTCGCCAGCTCCTTGAGTACCCTGGGATGAAGATTGTCAGGGCCGGCTGACTTGAAGGTATCCAGCTTCTCAAGATGTTCCTTCACAAAGTCAGCATTAATGGAGGGCAGGGGATCACCCTCACCCGGACTTCCTGGCCCAGTAGCGGGCATGGGAGTCCCATGGGGCTGATGAAAGACCGATGCAAAGTACCTATTTAATAGGTTGGCTTTTTCCTGGGCGTCAGTTGTCAGTTGCCCCATCTGGTTCAGCAGGGGTCCAACGTTGCCCCTGCTTTTTCTCCGGCTCCCCACATATCTGAAAAAGGACTTTTTATTGTCCTTGATGCTCAAAGCTAGCTGGAGTTCAGTTGCAGCCTTGGCTTTCCTGGTCTGCTCCCTACAGGACCGGACCAGTGCAGAATAATCCTCCTTGGAGGTGACTCCCATCCTCCATCCTTTGTAGGCCTTTCTTTTTAGCCTCAGGAGGTCTGCTAGGTCCCTGGAGAGCCAGGGGGGGCTGCTGTGCCCTCTTGCTGCCTTTCCTTCTGATGTTTTTGATTATTTTGAATGCATAGTATTTCCTTGGTGCCTATTGTTATCTGCGAGTGATAGATATTAAAATAAACCAAAGGTTATTATTTTAAGAGGTTTTTAAAAAATAAGTTCTGTGCATTATGGGTCTCTTGAAATAAACATGATAGGCATACTGATGACATGAATGTTGGAGAGAAGGGGGCGGAGTATGTGCCTCAGGGGAGGCAAAGGTGCAGAGTTGGGTGCAGAGAGGCACCTGAAGGGCTGCATCTAGGTAAATGAAACAGTTGAGGAGGTCCTGTTAAGTTGGGGGACTGAAGTAGGTCCAGGTAAGCCTTTGGGCACGTGAGGCCACAGGTGGGCCTGAGGCCAATTGGAGGGTGGCTGAGGAGAAGCCACAGAGAAATAAGGGGGTGAGTCTGCAGCCCTGTATGGAAACCAAATGGGGGGGAATTACCTGGCTACAAGACAGGGCAGAATCTGCCCTGTATTTTGTGAACTGCCCAGTGCTTGTTCAGATAAGGGTAGCAGGAGATGCCCAAAAGGCCATGTACTTGCTGGCCAGGGAGTGAAGGGAATTAAGCCCGAGGACCCCTGGGTAAGGGCAGGGTGAGCGTGACCCCGGGGAAAAGGAGGAGTGATACGAGTGGGGCCCAGCAAGGGCAGTATGAGAGAGACCGTGTGAGGTGCCTCAGTGAGAGGGATGCAGTATGTGTGGCCTGTAATAGGGCAGGTTGTGAGAGGCCTAATACTGCAATAAGTTTGGCCTGGCCTCAGGCTGGAGCTTTACACAGTTGTTGGAAACATCTGCAAGGCATGGAACATGTAAGGAGAGGTTGGAGCGTGTATTAAAGACCCTAGACACCAGGGCCCAGAATGGGCAGCCTCTTGCTTAATTTAAGACCGTAATTACTTAACAGCAAGGCATGGCAGGTGACCTAGGGGGGGTGATGTGCTCAGAGGCAGTGGGAGACCAGCACTATGGCTGGTTGGGGAGCTCCCACTTCGCCACAGTATCCATTTTTTGCTGTGGAAGTTGCTTAGTTTAAATGTGCATAAATACTGAATCGGCTATTTCATAGATGACCAAGCTGACCAAATTTAATTGACTCTAGATGCATCTACACATTCATTAATGCATTCTAGATAATGCTCATTAAATCTAATACCTCTGGGTGGCTGTACAGGAGTGTGGAGGCTGCTGCGATGAGCAGATTTGATTAATCGCGTCTGCTAGAGCGTGGTAATTGCTGTGCTCCAGCAGCCTCCTGCGTCTTGTGTAGCAGCGTCCCCTTGCTCAAAATGGCAGTGGGGGCGCTTGAACTAAAGCTTGTTTGCGCTTTAGTTCAAGCGGCCCACCGCCATTTTGAAGCATGGGGATGCTACTACAAAAGATGCGGCAGTGCTTTAGAGTGGCTCTTGGAATGGCTCTGATTTAAAGTGTTTTTTCTGCTCCCCCTCCCCCCACGACCCTCCAGAGCATGTATAAAAGTGCCTTCCATTGTGAGGTACTAGAAAATGCACATTAGCCTATTTTAATGCACATTAGCTAAAGAGCATTTTTTTTGGTAACACTTTTTAATGTGCATTAAAATAGGCAAATGTGTGTTTTAATGAATGTGTAAATGCACTCACTGAACTGTGAATGCAAAAATATAATTTAGAACAGTGCTTCCCAATCTGTGGTACACATACCACCAGTGATATGCGACAACCTGTAAGTGGTATGCGTCAGCAGCAGGTGGGGATGCTCAGGGCACTTGCGTCCAAAACAGGTGCCCAATGGGACCCAGCTCCGGCTAGCACTGTTGCAGCAAGGGGTGCAACCTCTTGACGTGCACGTGCAGCTTTTGCACTTACTGGGCATGGGAGGGAAGCACTGCATGCGGGAGCCGGCTGCCTTCCCCTCAGGGGCTGCGTTGTAGGAGAGGGAAGCCGCAGGCACCTTCCCCTGCAGCGTGGGGAAGGCAGCTTGGTCCAACATGTGGAACTTCCCTCCCATTCCTGGTAAGTGTGGGGATTGCCAGCGATACAGACTGCCCAGCGGGGCATGCGTCTCTTGCTGTGATGTGCAGTGCTGGCCAGCGCCGCGTACTGCTGGGTGCCCTGAGTGCCCTGCCTGCTGCTGCACTGTGAGGGGAGCGCGGGGGGTCCCAACCCTCCCTTGCCCCACACCCTGCCCCCACAACCTGCCACATGTACATAGTGGTGTTGTGGTTTCGAAGTGGTGCTGGCTCCTACCCTGGGGGTCTTTAAGAGGAGGCTAGACGAACACCTTGCTGGAGTCGTTTGACCCCAGTACTCTTTCCTGCTATGGCAGGAGGTCGGACTTGATGATCTGCTCAGGTCCCTTCCGACCCTACAAACTATGAAACATTTATTGATGTTTACCAATAAAAATTACAAGCCTATTCATTTAGGATTGTACATTAACAATAAAGCATAGGGAAAGAAACTGTTACCTATACAAAGGTGAATGATGAGAAACAGCACCGTTCCGTTTCAACTTGCGTTTCAATTTGAAACTGTTGTTCCATTTTGTTTTGTTGAAATAGTTTTGCTGTTTCGATGCCATTTTGACGTTTTGCCCATAGGCTATAATGGGGAAGCTTGAAACAGCCTATAACTTTATCATTTCTGGCCTGATTTGGATGCAACTTGCAGGAATAGTAGCCCCTTCTAAGGGCACGAAGCTTGTGAAGTTTCAAGGAGATGGGCGCAGGGGTTTCAGGGAAACTGCACCTCAAAGTTTTGAAAGCAAAAAACTCATGTCACGTGCATGTGTTAAGCCACAGCGGGGTCAAAACTGCAGGCTTGCCAGCCCCTGCTAAGGCCACGAAAGCTGCTAAGTTTTAAGGAGATAGGTGCAGGGGTTTGGAGGAAACTGCACCTCAACTTGCAGACAAGGAAAACTCATGATATGGGTGACTGTGTGTTAAGGTGCTGCAGGCATGCTAGCCCCTGCTGAGGCCATGAAGTCTGCTAGCTTTCAAGGAGACAGGTGCAGGGGCTTCTGGGTCGTGGGGTCCTGCACCTCTGGCTGCTGACAGGCAAAACTCATGACATAGGTGCTTGTTGGAATTGTGTCTGTCTTAGGGCACAGCAGGGTGAAAACTGCAGGCTTGCTAGGCCCTATTGTGGCCATGAAGCTTGCCAGCTGTCAAGGAGATCGGTGCAGGGGGAGTCTGGGTTCTAGGGTCCTGCACCCTCTAGCTGCTGATAGGCAAAACTTGTGACGCTGTGTGTGTGTGTGTGTGTGTGTGTGTGTGTGTGTGTGTGTTCAAACAATGCTGCCTTTTCTGCAGTTTTTCCATCCCTCCCCTAGAGCACTGGGATTGGAAGGGACCTCAGGGAAGGATGACAGTCACTGGCCAGCTACACAGTCAATAATGAGAGCACTCCTTTCCTCACCCTTCCCGCTTCTTCCCTCTCCCTTTTCTTACTTTAGTTTCTGTTTCCCTGCAGGCAAGCCCAGCTCGAGCTTCAAAACTTGAAATGTTTCAAAAATTTCGAAGCGTTTTGACTTGCCTCGTTTTGTTTTGAGGCTGTTTCTAAGCTCTCCAGTTCATTTCAATTTTGCTGTTTCAGGCTCGAAACGAATTGAAACAGTGTTGAAACAAAACTGCCAGCAAAATTTTGCACAGCCCTACTGTACATCTTTCAATATTGTTACAGTTTCATGATGTAGTGTATAACCCAGTTTGCTTCTCTTAGCTGCTGACTGTGCAGGGCTAATATAAGGAGACAGCAGTAAAAGTTTATTTTAGTCTCTAAACCAATGCCCATCTTCTGTTCTAAAAATGGTTCTTCACACAAAAGTGCCTTTCGGTGTGCATGCAGCCACTTTCAGATAAGGACTTCTCTTTAACTTTGATTTTCTTGATGCACATTTTTTTTTAATTAAATATGGTATCTTGATAGTGGTTCATACAACTTTTTGTTCAAGCTCATGTACCATTTCCTTTAAGCCAGGAGTTGGCAACTGTTTGCCACTGTGGGTCACTGTTTACAACTCAGCCCCTGCGGCTGGCCACATCGCCACACCTTCGTGGCAATCAGCAGATGCTGCAAAGGGAGTAGATGGAAAAAGGTAGGTGGTAAGACTCTGGGGGTTTTGCCTATGCTACAGCAGGGAGAGTAAGCTGAATGCAGCAGACAACAGGTCCCTGGGGTAGCCTCCTGTGCTTCTGTGGCTGGAGTTTGCTGCTAATTCCCTGAGCTGCCACAGGCTGGATCCAGCTCCTGAGCTGTAGGATTGCTGACCCCTGCTTGTAGGTATTTTGGGAAATATTGTCCTTGTACTGTAAAAAGAAGTACATTGCAATGTGACAGGAATTATTTCTTGGCCTGTTCTCCTGCAGCCAGATGGAACTTTCATAAAACAAAACTTGGCAGAATAGGTGAATGGCTTCCTGAATTAGAAATTTTCATTTGAGGGACCTGCCCTGCTTTGTAGAGGAAAATGAGGCAATTAAGTGACTTAACTAAAGTTACAAAGTCAGCTGGGAAGAAATCCTAGACCAGTGGTCTCTAAACTTTTGAGGTCAGAGATCACTTTTGGAATTTAAAAGGAACCAAAGATCTACTTGCACCCCCCCCACCCCCCCATGGCAGGGAGGTAGGGAATGGGGTAGGGGCAGGCCCTGCACAGCCAGCAGGAGATGGAGCTGTGAGCAGCTTGTCTGTGGGGAGGTGGGGCATACAGTCTGGGAGGGCATGGGGGGTGGGGGTGAGTGCTTATGGTTCTGCAGGCAGGACATGGTGGGCTGGGGCCGGGGCGGCACCAGCTCTTCCTGGCTGGGCTGTGGTGGTGTTGGGAGCAAGGCCACGGGGTGGGGGGGGTAAGGGGTGTCCATAGCCCGTCCAAGCACCGGTGCTACCCACCCCAAGTGCAATCACGGGCCAGACCTGGTGAGAACAGCCCAGTGCAATGTTCCAGCCCACAGCTGCAGCCCACCAGCCCCCAGCTCAAGTCCCTGGGGGGGGGAGGGGGGGGAGAGCATGCTGCACCAAGTTGTTCTCACCAGGCCTGGCCTGTGCTTGCACTTGGGGCGGGAGGTGGTGGCACTGGGTCTGGGAGCTGTGGCGGTGGTTGTGGGGGAGCTATAGCTCGCCCCCCGCCCCACCCATGGCCTTGGTCCCAGCGCCGCCGCCGCCTGGCCGGGGAAAGCAGCCCCATTGTGCAGCTTGCCCCACCCTGCTGGCAGATCTGGGGGCATGCCCCCCCATGTCCTCCCGGTCTGTGTGTCCCCCTCCCTGTACCCCTGGACAAGCTGCTTGCGGCTCCTTTCCCTGCCCTGCAGTGGTTGTGCAGGGCCTGCCCTGCTCCATTCTATACCTCAGAGCTACTGCGGCTGCCGGTGCTGCCTTGCTTTTGTGGGGGTGGGCATGTGTCCCCCCCCCCCCCCCCCCCCGATATGTGCGTAGTGGAGGCAGCTGTTGCTGCAGGCTAGGCTTTGTGTCCTGAGCCCTGCTGCATGTGCCCCCCGGGCCTCCTCCCCCTCCCTTCCCCACCATCTGAACCGTGGGGCTGGGGTGGGGCACATGCTTAGTCCCTTTCCCCCCCCAGCCCAAGATTGACTTCAGGAGTCTTCAGGATCCACCGGTGGATGGAGATCAATGTTCTGAACGTTCAGAGTAGTTTCTTCCTTTCCACTGCTTTTACCGACCATTGAGATTTGCAGGATAGAGCTTATGTCCCTGTTCTTAATGTTGGATACTTCCCCTGGGCCTACTTTGCAGCAATCTCTGAAACAGGCAGAGTTGAGAGTTCCTGTCTTACTGTTTGAGCAGTTCTTTTTAAGATGCACTTGCTAAGGGTGAGGATCGGTAGGAATTCATGCCTCATTGTACTCTGGTATCTGAGTGCTTTAAGTGGTAACTTTAATATCTGGAAATACTGCTTTAGGGAAGTAGCTGAGCATATTCAACTTAAGTGCTTCTTAAGTCTGTAGCTAGTTATGAATCTTTAGGGGAAAAGGGGAATTGCACTCAGTAAACTTGATGCTTTCCCACTTTCTTGGGAATTTACAGTGGGTAATTTACGGTGGAGGAAGAGTCTGTTATAACGATCTCAGTACTTTGAAACCTTATGACGACGACAGAAGACGGAAAAATGGGAGCAGCAGAGACAGCATGTTGCAGACCGAACCAAGAACCCAGAGCCACCCACCCTGAATGGAAAGGTACCTGAGCTGCAATGAAGTCTGTTGATCCTGGATAGTTGTCATCGGCCATCTTTGGACCCACAGATAAGGCAATCATTGTCAACTGCAAAAGATTGCTGCTGCTTCTGAATTTATAGTAGGTTAGAAGTACAGGAAGAAAATCCTTATTTGGGACCTGTCATAAATCAGGAGTGAGGGAAGCTGGATAAAGCTATTTTATTAATATATCGATGTATATAAATAGCTGATATTCTTAGATTGTTGTTTCTTCTTCCTTCCTTCTTCCTTCCTAATGGTCTCTACCTGCTATCTGTGATTTCAGTAAGTTTTTTGGGGTGTTTGAAATCCCAGAACAAAAAGCTGTGGATTGGTAACCCTGAGTTTCTGGCATTGCCGTTCAGCACTCTCAGCTATGAGCTATTTGTTTCAGATATGCTGAACTCTAGTGATACGTTGCTAGACAATTGTAATTATAACACTTGACAAATTGTTTTTACTACTTGCAACCATACTTCAGTGAAAATCACTTAATTTTTCCATCTTGTTTAAATAGCAGAACCATGTATTATGACAGAGACCAGCCTTTTTGACAGGTGTACCATGAGGTAAGCCTTACAGCATTTCTGAGTGCCACTCTGATTCCCCTCCCCTGATCTGTCTGCTGTTTTGCTTTCTGTCCATGCTCTGTGTTCCACGTGTGATTTGTTCCTCTGCTTGCTTCTCCTTGCCCTGTGCTCCATGCTTAATCTGTTGCTCTCCTTTATGCTCCCTGGTCTGTCCATGTTCTCTGAACACTCCCTGATCTGGTGCATGCTGTGCACAAAGACTACTTGTGCTGCTTGTGGCATGTGTGCTGTAGGTTGGCCACCCCTGTGATATGAGTTAAAAAAAATTTGAAGATAATTAGCTCAGCTGCTTAACAAAAGGTGATGGTTGTCTTATATCAGAACAGTCGGATACCAAATAGGATGCTGAGCCCAGCACTTTGCTACTTTTGGGCTAGGTGAAGGCCATTCAAAATCTTCCTAGTAGGCAACAGAAAAACCCACAGCACTCTTTAATAAGTTTCCCCCAAAATTTTCAGTACAATTTAGATTGTTCTGGACCATTGTATCTTCTTGATTTAATGATTTCCAGAACAGCCTGTCTGTTCCATTGCAAATATTAGATGATGTGTCAGTGTCCTTTGCTCACATTTCAGCATTTTATAGTGCCATTGAATTCTATGTGATTCCAGGAGGATAGGCCTGTAGCAGCTTAACTTAATTAAATACACTTAATCAGCATTTTAATTAGGTTTATTCTCAGTCATCTGATTTTTCATGTGGTGTTCTCATTTACCCCATCTGGAATTTTGCTGTTGACCTTTATTCATCATTTAACCATCTTTGAAGAAGGGTGTCTTATACTGTCTGCAAGCAGAAGCAAGATATTCAGCATGATCCCAAACAATTCCTGTGGGTCTTCCCAGTGCATGGAAAGCTGCATAGCTAAGGTGCTGAGTGCAAGCCAGAACAGATGTGCCAGTCTTCCTGCCTGTGTGGAATGAGGCTATAAAGTCCATTTTGTTGGATGTTTTGTTTCAAAACCTAGTTCAGTTTTGCACTCGCAGGAAGTCTAGTTCACTGGTGTTTTACACTTTGGCCATACAGGCTAAATGAGTGGCATGGGGCCAGTCTGTGGACCAGATTAGAACAAACATGTCAGGATTGGGCCCCATGCTACATCCGTCTGGTCCCATATGCCAGGATCAGGGCCCAGGGTCCCATGCTGCCCAGTTGTGTGGGTTGGGATCAGGGCCCTGCCCTGCCTCTGCCTTGTCCAGCATGCTGGAATCAGGCCCTGGGAGCCACCTCTCTCTGGCCCTGGGGGTCTCATGCCTCTGTTCAGCCTTGCGTTTTGGGGTTGAGGCTCCAGAGTCCCATGCTGCTCCACCCAGTCCCATGTGCTGGGATTGTGATTCTGGGGTTCTGTGCTACCTCTGCCCAGCCCCGCATACCAGGATTCCCTGTTGCCTCTGCCTGTCCTCGTGTGCTGGGATCAAGCTCTGTGCTGCCCCTCATGCCCAATAATGTGCAGAGTAACAGCCTTCAGGGCTCCCTAATGACCTGTGGGGAGTCCCACAAGCTGAATGACACTGTGCCAGAGGTCGAATCTGGCACACGGCCAGGGGGTTGAGCACCCCTGTGCTAGTTCATTTGACTTGACTGCAGTGGGGAGTTCAGTATTTAGAGTTGTGCATAAAGCTAGAGCCCTTAATTCTTGTAGTGATTGTGGCTGTGACATTTGCCCTATCTTGGTTCTTAGCATTGTTTCCTGATCTTGCTTATTCACAACCACAAGTAACTAGATGCTGATGAGTTCATTCAACAATCAAATTCAGGAACTTGTTGTGTTAAGAGATTTCCTAGGTTGTTCCTTTTCTGTATCACATTTTCCATTTTTTCTATTGATTTGTCTACTCTTTCTTGCTAACTGATATGTTGAGAATTATTTATCACCCTAAAACATGATATCCTGGGCCAAATATATCAATTGATGAGGGTTATCAATGTGGATAAACTTGTTCTGTTGTTATGGATAACTAAATTAGGAGACAACTAGTCTTGGTTGTTTTCTCTGAATCTGCTGAAATTATTACAGCCTTGTTTGTTATCTTGTCGCCTGCAGTTTTACTATAAGATAGTGTCATATACTACAAAATAAACTTGGGAATGCTTCTTGACAATGATGTCTGTGTGTTTTATGTCTGGTGGGCTCTGTTACCAGAGGCCTTGGTTCTATAGTGCTATCAGTAAAAAATTAAAGTAAAATGCTCATTGTTTAACCTTTTTTTAGATGGCAGGGTAGATATGTAGCTTTGTAGACTAACTAAAATAATATACATATAGACCACAAGCATTAACTTTTTAAACATTTTTGCTAGCCATAGGCTTTTTCGGTTATATTGCCTGCATTTGTCCAGATACAAGCAGCTGCATGTTCTTACCATATCTTTTGTCCTATGTGAAGGGGAGGTCCAGCTCTCAGTATTTAAAAAAAAAAAAAAAAAAGCTAAGCTTTTTGGGGATGCGTAGGACTTTCACTTGTATCCTAGTTGCCATGGTCTTCATCCCTCTATCCTGGGTTACCTGCTACAATTGAGTGAGGTAGTGGGCTTCTCATAGTAGTGCTTCTCTTTTTTGCATTGATAAATGTTAGAGAGGCTTAAAACTTGTGTGATCTGTCAAGTTCTCTGTGTGAGGAACATTCCTTTGCTAAATTAGAGAACGTTGTGTTACCATTTTAGCAGAGTTAGGTGTGTTCCTTCAAATAGCTCTGGGTTTTCCCATTGGTTTACTTCAGAATGGAACTAAAAAGAGATCTTGTTGTTTCCGGTAGCCCCACAGTTCCTGGTTTCAAATGTGCTCCTTGTACCTGTAGAACTCTTCTGTGCGTGCTTTATATTTACAGTAACTTTACTGAGGCTAAGGTTAATAGGAAAGGTTGATTTCACTTCTAATATGAATGCAGTTCTCTGCATTTTTAATATATTCCTAAGTAATATGTAGAGGTGCACCAGTGTATCAGTTCATATTGTATTGGCGCTGATAAAAACAAAATTGATATAATCAGCTTTTTTTTGGCTGATGTGGCTGATAATGTCGCCAATAGATGCTGTGTGCGTGTGTGCAGTCCAGCAGCTTGGAGAGCAGTATCCAGCTGGTGAGTCTGTGGCGGAGAAGGGGCATGAGGGAGCAGATCGAGGCGCCTGCAGTGAGGAAGTGAGTGGGGCTGGAGTAAGCATTGTCTGGGGGGGTGGTTGTGTGGAAACTGAGCAGAGTTTCAATGGTCAGCAGGGTGTTCTGGATAGTAAAATGCCAGATAACAGGGATTTTACTGTATGTAGTTGCACTCAAATTAGGATATGTGCAGGGACTGAATTCAAGTATATTGAAGTCTTTCAGTTTTAGGAAACACCTTAAAATCTGGTCCAGTTAGCAGGGTAGTTAAGTTATTGCCCTGTAATGACTGGTACTCCCAGTCTAATATTTAGGGAGCAGGAATTCACACCACATAATGAAAACTCCATCGCAGCAGAATTATGTTACTGATTCTTGAAGTAGACCCCCATGTTTTTAAAATGGAGTCTTCTGTCTATGTCGGTGAAGAGTAAGTGTTATTAGGGACATTCCTTCCTTAACAGTGGCTGTTACTTTGTTAATTTAAAGCATGCTGCCTCCCGCCTTTTCCACTTGCAGGGGGGAAACTTTCACACCCAGAGAAAGTGAAGGAAGCCCACTGATTTAAAATGACAATTGGTGTTGTGTTTTTTTGCATAGTGACACATGCATGGAACCCCCATTTATGGGCTTTAAATAAAGGTTGGAGGCCTTCCTGTGCACTTAAAAGTACATGAGCCTCTCTACTCCGAAGCGTGTAGAAGAAAGTGGGGTTTTACTATGAGAAATGGGGGTAGAATTTGACCTATTAGATTTGTTTGGTGGTAATGCATGAGCTAAAAAGAAGTATTCTTGGAGTCCTAGGAGGAGATTAAGGTAGCTGATGAAGAACGGATTCTTTACATGCAAATTGAGCACTTTTTACTCCCTCCTCCCCCACAAATCAATATTTTATGTGGCATGCTGCAGTGTCACTTTGATTAATGACCCCAGCACATTAAGCACTTGTCTAGGGGGCAGACATGTAAATGATTTCAGCTGTGGTGGCTACAAGCAATGTCAGTCTGTGATGTCATTCCTCTTCCATTTGAGAAATCTCATTTAAGAGGAGAGTGATACTGGATGGATGTGGGATCTCTCTTGGGTAGCCAAAAGTTTCAACTAAGTAACATTATACAGTTTTAAATTTGAACTAGTTCACAAATATATTGCATTTTTCTGTAGTAATGAGAGGGTTATATTCTCTGCCCTAAACCCAGTGTGTTACTTGGGGCACTACAAAATCATGCATGCCTAAATGTTGCTTTCTTCAAAATACTTTGTTTTTAATCGGTTTTGTATAGCTTATATTATGTACTACACCAGTGGTACTCAACGTTCTGGTCCCACTGGCAACTGATGCTGCCACCACTCTCCCACTGCCAAATTTCTGGATCTGAGGGGAGCCCCATGGGCCATATTTGGTGCACAGGCTGGACGTTAAGTGCCACTATATCGGGTTGGGCAATTATTTTGGCTGGAGGGCCACTTAATGAGTTTTGTGAGCTGTCAAGGGCTGCAAGAGTAGCTCTGTCCCTTGACAGGTGTTCCGTCCCCTGGACACCATCTTGGGACTGGAAGTCCTGCCCCTAACCCCTGACCTTTGGCACTGGAAGTTCTTCCCCTTGTCCCCAGAAGGAGCACTTCTGGGAAGGTGGTTTGCCATCTTGGAACCAGAAAAAAAAGAAACAACAAATTATATACCAAAAATCAAACATCTATAATAATGTATTTTAACTTAATTTAAAAAATATTTTTGTCTTGATTTGTATGTGCTTGCATCATGTATATAGAGGTGATTGCATAATAGCTCAAAATGAAGTCTTACTGTTGTATATTGTGGGGGGTATGGGTAGGCAGGTATGGGGTTTGTGGGGAGCTGTGGGTGTATGTGGGGTGTGGGTTTGGGTGTGTTTGTGGGGGTATGGGTGGGTATGGGGTTTCTAGAGGTGGGTGGATGGGTATAAGGCTTGTGGGGGCTGTGGGTGTGTGTATGTTTGCATATGTGAAGTGTGGGTGGGGGGGTATGGGTTTTTGGGAGGGTTTGTGGGGATGTGTGGGTAGGTATGAGGTTTGTGAGTGAAATAGCCTGGTGGCCCAGATATGGCCCGTGGGCTGCATCTGGCCCACCAGGCTACTTTGTTCTCCCCTGCAGTATACTATACTGGTTTGCTTACATAATAGCTTGTATCCTGTTGAACTGTAATGGAAGTGTTTTAAAACTCTTGCCTGTGTTTGAGGACTTAACTTGAAAAGGGGCCCTCCTCAACTCTCCTGTGTTAAACTTTTTTCTAAAGAGCATCATGGTACAGAAGAGAAAAAAGAAGCTTTTCCTCCCAACTAATGTGTTTGGATTGCAAATGGGTTCCTTCTAAATGTCATCTTTAAACAGTAGTTCCCTGCTTTAGTGTAGGTGCCAGGAAGAAACCAGAGGAAATCATGGAGAATGGGAAGAGTGTGAAATCACTTGTGTGTATGTACACATTTAGGGGATTCTGGTATTTAAGTAAAGTGTTGACTATCAAGCCATTTTCATACTGAATTTATTGGTGGTGGTAGTAGTAATCATTTTAAGCTGTGGATCTCTGAAAATTATTCTCTGTTCCAAATGCACCTGTGCCCTAATTTTCCATAGCAAAGTGAGGTTGTGATGGCTATTGCCAAGTCAGGGAATAGAAACTTCAAGCAGATGAACTAATCTGGCGTCCTGGATACAACATGTACAGTGCCTAGCATTGTTTGCTGACTGGTTATGTTATGCAGCTGCAGCAAGGAGAGAAGAGAGCTGTAATTATAATTACTATTCACTGTTTTGTGGTGGAGCTCTAGCTTTCTTCTAACAGAAGAAAGTTTAATTCATAGTAGATATAAATCTCCACTAACTATAATAAAAATAGGAAACCCAGGGAGCTCTTAGCCTGACAACTGCTGCATTTGAAGCCACAGTTCCATCGAATATTTACAGAGCTGTTTTTAGTGTATGGGAATTATCCCTGGAATTTCATGTATTTTTTTTTTTTCAGCAGCAGTATATCATTGTGCCAAAAGTTCTAATATGTTTTGGTCTCATTTCTGTGGGGAACTAAGTGGAGGCTATACTTTTTGGTGCCTGCTTTCTGGGAATTGTTGAGAAGTTAGTCTACAAGGACAGTGAGCACACTGACTCATGAATGCATTCCCTGATAGTATGGGGAGACTGGGCCTGAGTTTGTGGTCATATTTCAAACTGTGTGTAGCATTAAACTTCTTGTCCATCTCGTGTGCATCAAAGGGGAGACTGTTTGGCCCTTATGTGGTTAAATAATGCATAGTGGATGATTTCCTTCTTTAGAAATGTACATAAAGTAGTTAAAATCTGTTGGGGGTGTGGGGAGTGTTGTTGGGATACATAAGATCATAAGTGCCATAATGTCAAGCCAGTGGTCCATCTAGTCCAGTACTTTCTAGCAGTGGCAAAAATGGATGCTATTGAGGGAGAGTACTGAACTGGGTATCTCTAGAGCAGGGGTGGGCAATTATTTGGCTGGAGGGCCACTTAATGAGTTTTGGTGAGCTGTCAAGGGCTGCAGTGGTAGCCCTGCCCTTTGACAGGTGCCCTGTCCCCTGTTCACCATCTGTGGACTGGAAATACTGCCCCCTTAACCCCTGACCATTGGCATTGGAAGTCCCTCCCCTTGCCCCCAGAAGTACTCCTTTTGGGAGGTGGGGTTGCCATCTTGGAATTGGAAAAAAACCCCCAAATCATATACTAAAAGTCAAACATCTACAATAAAATCTTTTAATTTTATTTCAAAAAATATTTTTGTCCTGATTTATGTGTGTTTGCATTGTGTATATAGAGGCAGTTGCATAATACATCAAAATAGTCTTGCTCTTGTATACTGTGTGCAGGATGTGGTTGGGGGTGTGTGTGTGTGCATGCGCGTGGGGAGGGGGTTAAGAGGGAGTGTGGCTGTGTGTATAGGGCATGGTGGGGGGTGTGGGTATATGTGGCAGGGTGTGTGGGATTTATTGTGGTTGGGGGGTGTGGGGACTCCGGCACCTGCCCTCTCCATGGTGCACAGTCCCCGCTGTCAGCAGCAGCAGGCGGCCTGCCCTTGGGGTGCTTGTGGCCTGTGCAGGCAAATCTGCCTGGTGGTGTGTGACTCGAGCCAGTTCCAGGAGCTGCACATGGTGGCAAGGAGTGGAGTCAGGGAGGCTCACCTCTCTTGTGCAGGGCTCATGTGCAGCACACCACTAGGGAGACGCCTTGGGCGATGGAACTGGCTGCCTTCCCTGCTCCCTGCCACCACATGCAGCTCATGGGACTCTGTTAGAAGTGGTGCTGCTTTCTGCTGGAATCCCATGAGCTGCATGTGGTGGCAGGGAGCGGAGAAGGCAGCCGGCTCCATCTTGTGTGGCTTCCCTCCAGTGGTGCAGGAGTCCCTAGAGCTGCGTGCAAGTCCTGTGCATTTGAGGCAGGCCGGCCTGGCTCCACTTCTTGCTGCCATGTGCAGTTCCCAGAACTGGCTGGAGCCATATTCCACTGGGTGGTTCTGCTTGCACGGACCATGAGTGCCCTGGGGGCAAGCTGCCTGCTGCTGCTCCTACCGGTGGCAGGAGCTGTGTACCATGGGTGGGAGGGAGTCCCTTCTGCCCCTACACCCTGCCCACCTGAGCTCCACACTCCTGCCACCCCACTGGGTGTGGGCCCCAGGCTTTGTATTCCTGCCAGCCCCATGTTCCGCGTTCCCACCCAGTTGCATCTTCTCTACCTTGTACCTGGAGTGAGCACTGCGGCAGGAACACAGGAGGAGCCACTGGAAGCCAGGGAAGCCAAGCAGGTATCCCAGTGGCTGCAACAGTGGCAGGAGCAGCCCCGCCTAGAAGCTGTGCATGTTGGCCAGGACCCTCCTATGCAGGAGGGTAGGAGTGAAGTGTGCAGGCTGGGCAGGGTACAGTTATTTGGTGGGTGCCCACGGGCTGGATGAAACCACCTAGTGGGCTGGATCCAACTTGCGGGCCATATTTTGTCCACCCATGCTCTAGAGTGATCTATCCCCTATTCAGTAACCTCCCTGGCATCCATCGTTATTGGTTTATTAGATGCAGAGGAAACATCTCCAACCATTCTGTTCAGTAGCCATTAATAGATTTTTCATTCTTGAATTTATCCCATTCCTTTTTGAACCTGTGTATGCCATCTGCCTCCCCTACAAAAATACTTTCTCTTAGTTTTAAACCTGTTACCTATTAACTTCAGCAGGTGCTACCAAGTTCTAGTATTCTGGGATTTGGTGAGGAACAGTTCCGTATTCACTTGGTCCACATCCTTTATTATTTTATAGAACTCTCTCATACCCCTCTCAATCTTCTCATTTTCAAACTGAAGAGTCCTAGCTTTTTTAGTTTCTCCTGGTATGGGAACTGCTCCATGTCCCTGATCATTTTGGTTGTCCTTCTTTGTACCTTTTCTAGTTCTACCACATCCTTTTTGAGATGTAGGGACCAGAGCTGCACACAGTGTGCAAGATGTGGGTGCACCACGGATTTGTACAATGGCATGATGATGTTCTCTGTTTTGCTTTCAATTTCTTTCTTAATAATGCCTTGCTTTTTATTAGCATTTTTGGTCATCTCTGCACATTTGAATTAATGTTTTTAGAGAACTATCTACAGTGACTCCAAGATCTCTGTCCTGAGTCATAACAGCTAGTTCAGAAACCGTTACTGTGTACGTAGGGTTGAGTTTATTTTTTCCCCAGGTGCATTACCTTTCCCTTCAACACTTCAGTTTATCAGCCATTTTTTTGCCCATTCACTTAGCTTGGTAAGATCTTTCTGTAGGTCCTCTCTATCAGCTTGGGATTTCTCTTATCTGGAATAATGTAGTATCTGCTGCAAATTTAAGGATTTCACTGTGCACTCCCATTTCCATGTCATTGATAAAAATGTTGAACAAAACATGACTCATTCAGCACAAATCTCAGAGGGACTTCTGCCATCTTGAAAAGTGACCATTTAGCCCTACCCTTTGTTTCCTGTCTTTTAACCAGCTCTCAGTCCACAAAAGAACCTTGCGTCCAATTCTGTGGCAATGTGGTCTTTTTTTAAAAGCCCTCGGTTTGTGCTGTTGAATATTTTTTGAAAGTCCACATTTATTATGTCAGCTGGATCCCTCTTGTCCATGTGCTTGTTAACACTGCAGGTTGGTGAAGCAGGATTTCCCTTTTAAAAAAATAACATGTTGGCTTCTGTGTGTCCTCCTAGGTCTTAGAAAATGAACGGTGTCTTAGCTGTGACGGTCCTGAAGAAGGGCAGCCTTGTCTGAAAGCTTGTCTCCCAATTGTACAGTTGTCCAGTAAAACATACCACCAAAAACCCCTTGCTTTTTAAAAAGAAAAGGGAAAAACATTGGGTTTCTTTAGCATGCAGCTCTTGGAGTCTTTTATGAAGTTTAGCTAGCAGGCTTGTAAATTCCTTGAACATCGTGCTTTATCCCCTTCCCCCACAAACCAAATAAAGATGCAGATCTCAGGAGGACAGGGGCCATGTTGATTCTTTCAAACCTAAGCCATTGAGCTGTAGGCCCAACAAGTGAAATACAAAGTTCTTGAAAAAGGGCAGCTTTTTTTGAGTCTCTTAGAATGCAAAAATGAGCAAGGGGGTTTTAATTTGCCTTCCAAAATTAATCTTAATAATTCTGCAACTGACAGGGTCAAATTCTTTGCTCTTTCAGATTTATAGGGGGGCTAAATTAATTTTTTCTAAACTGCTGGTGACCACGATTCAGGTCTTCATGAGTTTGTTAGAGGTGCACTGATACATGGGTCCATATTGTACTGCACTGATAAAAGGAAAATTGACATTATCAACAGTTGGCTTTAAAAACATTAATTAAAATGTGCAGTGATGAGTAACTGGAAAATTTTAGCCCTTAAAAATCCATTTGCAGAAAGCTGTGCATGTGCTGTGCGAAATTTAAGGTGTACTGAGTCTTCGCACCTTGTGTAGGTTGGTGAAACTAGTGCAGTATTGGTTCTCAAGCAAATAAGAAGTGCATGTGTACATTTACTACTCGGTGTTAACTGCTAAGGCTCAAATGGCTAAAAATGCAGTACTGTTTGGAGCTGGAAGTACTGATCTGACCTTGATTAATGTGGCACGAGCAGCGTTTATAGTTAGTGTTGAGTTAGTGAGGTGATACATTAACTTACATAGATGATATTTTGACATGTAGGAGGTTGCCCTTTCTGTAAGGATACGGGAAACCATTGTTACTCATACTACAGCGTGAAACAAAGCAACCAGTACACTGTTACGGATGCATTTATTTAATACTTTTTTTTATTTGACTTTGTGTAATAGTGTAAGTTGTCATATCCATGATCTCAAGTTTCATGGACTCTGAGTTTAAATTCTTTGTCCCTGTTTGATCCTTGCTTCTTTCATTGTGAAAAGTGTAGGATTGACAGCCCTGGAGACTAATCTGTTTCCACACAGCAGAAATAGTACAAACAGCTTTAGAAGGAATTTCAGTCTTCCCCCAGCTGGGTTGTCTTCATACCTTTAGCAGGGATCAGTTTTGTGGGAAGAGGGGAAATTGTCTCCAACTGCGCATATTGCAAGGCCTCTTTCCTGAGTCTTGCTAATCTGAGTACCATTTGGGAGCCTTTGCCTCTTTCAGAGGAAAGAATGAATAGAAATTTGCATTGGATTATGACTTCAGCGGTCTCCTTCTGCCCATGCCCATCATAGATTCATAGACTGTAATGCTGGAAGGGACCTTGGAAGGTCATTGGGTCCAGCCCCCTGTATCAAGCAGGAAAGATAACTAGGGGTCAGGTGACCCCATCAAGGTGACTGTCTAGTGTCCTCTTGAAGATTTCCAGGATAGGCGATTGCTCTACCTCTGAAGGGAGCTTATTCTACAGTCTGGACACCCTCACTGTGAAGATGTTTTTCCTACTGTTAAGCCTGAATCAGTCTTCCAGGAGTTTGTGGTCATTACTCTTAGTTTTCCCCTTTGGTGCCTTGGTGAACAGTTGCTCACCGAGCCCTTGATGTACTCCCCTTGTGTAGTGGTAAGCTGCTACCAAGTCTCCTCTCAGCCTTTTTTTCTTCAAGCTGAAGAGTCCCAGATCCTTCAGCCTTTCCTCATATGGCTTGCCATGTAAGACTCATCATATGGGTGGCTCTTCTTTGGACTCTCTCAAGCTTGTCTGTGTCCTTGTTAGTGTGGTGCCCAGAACTGGATGCAGTACTGCAGCTGCAGTCTCACCAATGCTGAGCAGAGTAGAAGAATCACCTACTTGGTTTTGCTGGAGATGCATCGTTTGATGCATGCCAGAGTATTATTTGCCCTACTGACTACAGCATTGCACTGCTGGCTCATTCATACTGTGGTCTATTAATACCCCCACGTCTCTTTCATTCGTGGTGCTAGTCATTTTGATGCTGCCGAGCCTGTAGGTATGTTGGGGGTTGCTTGTCCCAAGGTGGAGCACTTTACATTTCTTGACATTGAACTTCATCAGATTCCGATCTGCTCAGCTTGCTAGCCTGTCTAGGTCTACCTGTCTTCAAGTGTGACCACCCTTCCCCATAGCTTGATGTCATCTGCAAACTTGACCAGTGTAAACAACTGTGCACCAATAAAGATTTTTGGGGGCGATAGCAATGGCCAATTATTAACGAGCTATATTGGCTGATACCAATCTGATTGTTGATATGAAGCCCAGAAACTTGGAGAGCAGTGTCTGGCTGGTAAGTCTGTTGAGGTGGCAGGAGCCGGGGAGGGGGGACAGATCGAGGCCCCTGCAGTGAGGGGGAGGGAGTGGGGCAGGGGCAGGCACTGCCTAGCCAGAGCGGGGCAGAGGATGGAGCCACGAGTGGCTCATTCTGGGGGAGGCTCCTGCCACTCCTCTGGGAGACCCATGGTGGGGGTGTGCCTCCCAAATCTATGTGCGGGGCGATGGAGGGCTGTTGCTGTGGGCTTGGGGCTGGGGGCTACGTCAGCCTCTTCCCAGTGTGGGGGTTGGGCAGGGCAGTGCAGGGTGCACAGCAGTAGCATTGGGAGGAAGAGGACTACAGGAGGGAGGCTACAGCCACCCCAGAAATCACTGTAGCCCCCCCTCCCCCCTTTCCAGTGCTGCCACCACCCAGTCTGAGCACAGCAGCCTGTCCTTGCCTCTCACACAGATTTGGGGGGCATGTGCCCACCATGGCTCCCCCAGGGGTGTGTGCAGTGGTGGCGGGATCAGCCTCCCCCCATTGCTTAGATGAGCTGCTCTTAGTTCCATTCCATGCCCAGCCCCACTCCCTTCCTCACAAGAGGGACTTCGATCTGCGCCCCCCCCCCCCCCCCCCGGTTTATCAGCCGGATACTGGTCTCCAAGCTGCCGGGCTGGCTGTGTGCATGCTGCGGCTGCACACGTGCACGGGGCATTTATTGGTGACATTATCGGCCACATCAGCCACAAAAAGCCAATTGTGGATAATGTCAATTTTCCTTTTAACGATGCAGTACAATATGGACCCATGTATCAGTGCACCTCTAACATAAACTCATGAAGACCTGAATCGTGGTCACCAGCAGTTTGGAAAACAGTTAATTTAGCCCCCCTATAGACCTAAAAGAGCAAAGAATTTGACCCTGTCAGTTGCAGAATTATGTTCAAGTTGTTTGCTGCATAGGAATCTAAGCATATCAATCCCAGACTTATCTTTGCCTTAAAATACAGAGGGCAACTTCCCATGGGAATAGTTTGTAAAAGCTTCTCAATGGTTATACAGCAGACCTGATTAGAATCACCTTTCCATTCATCTGGAGAGCCTTGGTTAACTTTTTGTTAATGCTTTGTAACTACTCTCAGTTATTGCCTGTGATGAAACAAAATCTTTTGGAAGAAACTTCCATTCCCAGTTTACTGCTGCAGCTGGAGATTAACCATGCAGCTTGTCCAGAGTGCAGTCTTCAAAACATGTGCTGCTAAAAGCCCTTAACATGCCATTATTTTTATCTGCCAGCAGAGTAGATTAAATCTATTACCTCTGCATTATGTACTTTCCAAAATTATTCTATTGTTCAGTTTTGCTTATTTTTCCCCATCCCTGATTTTTTTTGTTCTTGCCTGTGTCCTCAGCACTTTTTGCAGTTTGCCAGAGCACATTTCCTGTGGATGCAGTGTAAATACAATTATATTGTATTATATTATACAATTATATGAAATACAATGGTGCCATTCCATTAAAGCTGAATTTAATGGTAATCTTGAAGCACAACAGGAAAGTAGAGTAAGTAAATTAGCTGAAAAACAGTAACAGTAAACTGGTTGCAAGTTTAAACTTGAAAGGATAGCATGGGAGTAATATTTAGGTTTTGATCTTGGGATGAAAGGAAAAGTTAATGGAAGTAACTATCTGGGGATCCTGTTAGAACAGGGGTGGGCAAAATATGGCCCTTGGAGTGGCCTTGTTTGGCCCGTGGTGGGTCCCTTGATCCTGCTTGGCTCAGGTGCCACCCGGCCATGGTGCATCCTGCCACCCCCTGGACACGCATTGGGGCTGAGGTGGCTCCATAGCTGGACTGACTTTCTAGGCAGCGTGGATGGCAGCAGCTGCTTCAGGCTGCCACCGCCACTGGTCCCAGTTCAATGGTACCGGAGGGGACCAGTTGCGCAGCCCCCACCCGGTGCATCCTCGTCTACTCTGGACTTGTCCGTCCGGGCTGAGCAGCAGCAGTGGCACTGGGCTGAAACTGTTGGTTGTTGGAGGGGACAAGCAGCCTCTCCCCCTCGCTGCCGCCGGGCAGTTCTTCAAGCAGCCACCTGGAACTTGTGCCATACCGGGCTGTCCTGTGTCTCCGTCACCGCTACTTCTGGGCAACCCTGTGGCTGCTCTGCACTGTCACTGCTGCCCTAGTGGACAGTCCACAGGTAGTTGTGATGGAGATACAGGGCAGCCCAGTGCGGCATGGGCTTGGGCGGCTGCAGTGAGATCTGCCTGGCAGCGGCGAGTGGGAGGGGCCACTTTTTTGCCCTGTGCCAAGCAACGGTTTCTGCCCAGTGCCGCTGCTGCTGCTGAGCCCAGATAGGCGCGTCCAGAACAGGTGCGGGGTGCGCCAGGGTGGGGTTGCGTGAGCTGGTCCCCACTGGTACTGCGGGACTGGAGCTAGTAGAGATGGCAGCTGGAAGGAGCTGCTGCTTCCCAGGCTGCCTAGAAAGGCAGTTCAGCCATGGAGCTGCCCTAGCCCTGCTGCGTGCCCAGGGGGAAGCAGGACATGCCACAGCCTCCCCCTTCTCCCTACACAATATACAAGAGTAAGACTTCATTTTGATTTATTATGGAATCACCTCTATATACATAGCACAAACACACAAATCAGGACAAATATTTTAAAAAAAATAAAATTAAAATATGTTATTCTGGATGTTTGATTTTTAGTATATAATTTTTTTTTCCCTCCCCACCTGGTTCCAAATGGGAAATCCCCTTCCCAAATGGAGTACCTTTTGGGGCAAGGGGAAGGACTTCTGGTGGCAAAGATCAGGGGTAGGGGGCGGGACTTATGATCCCAAGATGGCAATCAGGGGGCAGGGTGCTTGTCAAGGGGCGGGGTCACCCTTGTGGTGCTCGACAGCTTGCCAAAACTTGTTAAGCGGCCCTCCAGCCAAAATAATTGCCTACCTCTGTTATAGACCATTAGGTTAGCAGAGTAGCAGGCCATTAGAACTTTTGGCATAGTCATGGGCAGGAATGAATTCAGTTCACAAAGCAGCATCAAATATCTCATTCTTCTACAATATTTTCCAACTTGGTGCTTAGTAGAATGGGAGAAGGTCTCCCTGTCTGGTGCTAACTCAAGGCACTGAGAGGGAAAGGGACTTTTCCAGCACATCGGGGTCAAGATGCAAGCAAACAGAGCCAGCAGATCCCAGTTCAGATGGTTTTAGCATCTATACCAAACTCCTCCATCTCTTTCAGGGGATTAGAAAGACACCAGCTTTTATCACATTGTGACTTCATTTCAAATAGACGGATTAGTCTCCCACACCCACACTCCATCCCTGTTTCCTCATAGCCCCACCTAGATAGAGACAGCCCTGGATCTGCATGTCTGTTTGGAGGATCTGAGTTTGCAGACCTTCCTATTAGAGAACTAGCAGTTTCAGTACATATTACACTCTAATTCTTGATTCTGCCCTTCTATATTGTCCTTCATCTGAGGATCCCTAAAGCCCTGTACCAAATCCTCAGGAGAGTAGGAAGTGTTTCTGAAAGCACAGGTATAATGCCTAGCACCATGGAACCTGACCAGGATGGTGACCTCCAGACTTTCCTCTTTTATGTAATACTTCTGAGATGCAGGACCTGCTCTGTTGAGAGGTTTGTTTCATGAGCTGGTGTACCCCAGCTGGTGTATCCCTGGGAAGAGGCTTGCCGGAGGTCACACCTTGAACCTGTGGTAGAGATGGTAATAGAGCCCAGGAGCTTGTGGGGTGTGTGCATGTGTATGTGCCTGTTTCTAGGCAACACAATTACTTCCATGAACTTTGGTATAAACAGTGTGAGCAAGTCAAATGATGACAGAACTACAAGGCATTCACTTTGTAGTGTCTTCAGGGCCTCGGAGGAAGGTGCTTCTTAAAATTGAAGATGATTTTCAATTCCAGTGCCTCAGTGTAAACATGGGTCTGAGTGTTAGAGATCTATCAGTGCTTTATATGACAAAATGTATGTCTTCAGGGTGGAGTGGAGTCACTGATCTAGGCAGATCTGGGTCACTTGGTAAAGCTGGGCACAGTCAAACACAACATGCATTTCACCGTGGCACAGTACAAGGCATGTGATGTGGCAGCTTCTCACAGATAATCCACGAACATAAGATTATGCTGTGATGCTGTGCCCCATAGGGCTCCTCAGAAGCATAAGCAAGGGCATGATGAATAGGAGTAAGGGGATATGTGTAATGAAATTCACAGTCCTTCGCTTGCGATCATGGCACGTGATAGGAAATTTGAGGAGGGGTGGGGGCTGCAGATGTGGCATGGGGGGAGGGGTGGGGGTGCTTGTCAATTTTAATGGTATGGAGTAACCAGCCAGAAAAAAATTGGCTTCTAAACTTAACGATACCAGAGCCCAAGAGTTCATTAGCTTGAGCAACTCCACCTCTGCCTCTTTGACTTCCATCTCCCTCTCCTCCAACTTAATCAAGGCCATGATCAGTTCCTCTTTCTCTGCATTGGTGTCCGAGGTAGCCATGGCTTGATATGAAATTAGCTTGGTACTGGGCATAGCAGCATCCTGTCCACTAGCTCTGTTGCTGTTAGTATAAACGATTCAACTATCACCTTGTTATTTGCCAACATAGAAAGTAGCCCCTTGATGCACAGAAGAGTGGGATGGGCAGTGTGGTGTTCTAGGAGGTTTCCCTCATTCTGCAAGCAATTGCGGGGGGTTGGGGGGTGGGACGCTTAAAGGCCAAGCTTAAGCTGGAGCATGACATGTATTGAACCTGCTAGTTCTCTGCCTTGGCAAGTTCTGCAAACTCAGATCCTCCAAATGAAGATAGTTCTGTTGCTACGAACACTGAAAATTCAGGTATGTGTACAGATACAATTTAAGACTGTCGATATAATAAACGGCAGTTTTGCCCCTCCTGTTGCTGAGACCATGACAAAGTCAGATTCCGTGTTAGGTACAGTGAAGGAAGTGTTAAGGTAAGAAAAAGCGAAAACTTTTAGCTCTGTAAAGAACCAATCATAATATGAGCTCCCTTTATGTTATAACAAAAGACTTCCCTTTCCCTTTCCCTCAAAAAAAAAAAAATGATGTAGGCTGCTGGAAGCATTAGCACTCCTAATAAAGGAATGTTGTCTTAATATCTGCCTTGTATAGTGTACAGTGTGAGGAAGTAATACTTTGAAAGGAAGAAAAGTAATATAGACTGTCTATATAATTCACCTGTATTGTTTACTAGTCTGATTCAATGAAAAAAGGACAGCAGTGACATTGTACTCTAGAAGTGCAAAATACAAGGGATTTCAAAGCATCTGGTAGACAGAGCTAAGCCTTGAAATGAGATTTTGACTAACAGTGAGGAGGAGATGGCTGAGATTTTATGGTCCTGTGCATTATGTCCTGCTAAATTTACCCTTATACTAACCCACAATAATTTTACCCTTATAATAACAAAAATACAGGCTGCTATAGCCAAAATAAGAATGTCCACATGCCCTTCAAGTTTCACAAGCAAATGAATAGAAACTGGAAGGTTAGCAGGTAGGTACAATTAGTGAGCAATCAACTTGGTAATTGCTACCAATAAGACCACTGCTGTCTTTTCTCAGAGACCTGGCACCTGCGACATACTATAGGGGCCTGTTCTCTGCCTGAAATCATTGCAAGGTCTGCAAATATAGATCCAGATCCTCCAAATAAAGAAGGTCCTGTTGCTTGTTACCAACAAGCATTACATCAGGTTACTTACAAGGCTATAAGGAAAGCTTTAATAAACCCATCTGCTGATGGAGCAAAGGCACTTCATAAAATAATTTTTTTCAACCACAGTTTTGAAGAAAAATATTTGAATTAATTTACATAGATTTTATAAAAACACTGTTGGCTTTACAGAACACATGAATTATCTGATTGTATCACTGAAAAGGCCTCTTTGTACTTGACTTCAATATCACACCCAAAATTGCCAAGTCAGACCCTGGGAGAGCAGCTTTGTTTTAATGTTTCAAGTTTAACCTCAGTGAGAAGAGGAAAGCACTTTTTCAGTCTTAGTATTTTGTGCATTTCTTGGTTTTCTTATGCTTGCTTTATTTCTACTACTGAAGCTAAACATTAAGTTAATTTTCAGTAGGCTGAGATTATGCTGGGTGGGCAAAGGAAAGCATTTTGAAGAGTTTACAGCCCTATAATTAGGAATTCAGTCTGTAGTTTAGAAATACTGCTTAATTCTTAACTGTCAATAAACTCGCATAATACCATCTATAAGTTACTTTCACCTTTCTCCACTGCCTGGGGGACTGCATTTCATTCTGGTGAATGCTGACCTAGCTTCAGTTGTGCCTTTGCCCTGTCAGCCCAACTACAGTGATATAATGTACCTAAACATGAAGACATCAAGAGTTTAGGAAACTAAGGCTGCAAAACAGAGGTTGCCTTTTTGCCACCATAAAAGTGTTAATAGCAACGCAAGACCCAAGGAAACAGGCATCCATGCCCCGCTGTCATGCTGCGGATGCCAAAAATTGTGACCACAGAAATAGGGCTAGGAACAGACATTACACATAAAAGGCCTTGATACATACGCAAATGATTTATTTAAATGTGGATTCAACTGTATCCAGTTTAGATACAAGCCCCATATCATTTGCATCTCAGTTATGATAGGAGAGGAAGGTCAAACAGATTAATAGTTTTTGAGCCACTAGAGATTAATCTGTATTGTTTGCTAGGTTGACTAAGTAAAGCAGCCTTTTTGTTGTACACAACACTGGCATAAAAGAGCTTCTCATAATTTCTTCATTAAATGTCCACACTCTTTTGACATACAAAAATCTAGACCTTTTGGTTCAGAAATGATGCCATTTATTAGACCTACTAGGAAACTGCAAAAAAATATTATTTTTTTTCTGCAAGCTTTTGTGCTCAAACGCTCTTTATGAGGCTCTGGGAATATTAAAGATGGTAAAAAGGTCCCCCATAGGTAAACTTCATTTTGCACAGAGGAGCTGGAGATGGAAAATCTGTCCCACTGGGTCCATAAGAGTGTCTCTGTGAGTTGTTCAGAGTTGCTTTTTGTTGTGTAGATCAGGTAGGATTCCTTCCTTGGAGGATTTTAAATTTCATTGCAGAACAAGAAAGATTTTTTTTAAACCTCTCTGCTTGGCTTCTGACACCTCCAGGGAGGTGGCGTGCTGTGTGTGTGTGTGTGTGTGTGTGTTGGGGGGCATAGGCTATGCTGGGGGTCGTGGGGGTAGGTTGTGGGTGTGAGGGAAGTTGGGAGGGTGTAGGGACCCCCCCCCACCCACACACACACACTCCCTCCATAGTGCAGCACAGGTGGGGTGCTCTGGGACTAGGCACCCAGTGGGTCGTGTCTTCAGTTAGTACTGCACATTGCAGCAAGGGACGCAGCCTCTGCACAGCTGCCTGTATTGCCAGTGCTCCCTGCCACTCATGCACAGCCACTGCACTAGCACAGCAGGGAGGGAAGTCCCACATGCTGGAGCCAAGTGCCTTTTCTGCCAGGGGTGTGCAGCACCAGAGAGAAGCCTCAGGTGCTGGAGCTGCACTGCACTGGAGGGAAGCCCCAGGCAGGAAAGGCAGCTAGCTCTGGAAACCTGGCAGGGAAGACACCTGGCTCCAGCATGTGGGGCTACTGTGCGAGTGCAGGGGTTGCATGAGTGGCAGGGAGTGCCAGTGATACAGCAGCTGTGCAGAGGCTGTGCAGTGCTGACCATAGCCGTGGCTCACTGGGTATTTGTGCCCTGCCTTGTGCTCCTGCCGCCACTTACGTGACATGGAGGGTTGATGGGGGTCACCACACCCCTCTCTCTCCTTCACACCTACACGCTGCCCATCCCAGCTCTGTGCTGCCGCTGCCCCCTGTCCACCTGGGCGCAGGCTCCGCACTGTCACCAGCCCCCAGCTTCACACTCTGGGCTCTCTCCTACCTGCAGCCCCATACCTGCTGCTTAGCTAGCAGGAGACTTGGGCTGGTTGAAGCACACCCTGCCCAGAGCCAGCAGGAGACTGGGGAAGCAAGCAGGTCTCAGGGGCTGTGGCAGCAGCAGCCTGCATGCTGCTGGTTGGGACCCTTTGCTCACGAGGGTGGGAGCCAGGCAATAGGGTACATTTTTGGGGCTGCGTGTACACATGGGTGCCTGACTCCCACCTTCATGGGTGGAAGGACTGGGCGGAACACTGTTTATTGGGGGACCACATGGGCGGGATGAAAGTGCTTGGCGGGCTGGATCCAACCCATGGGCCGTATTTTGCTGGCCCCTGATATAAATGCTAGACATTCACTGTGACTGCCATCAGTTGAATGATTATAACATCATATATAGCATTATTACCTTGTAACGTAGGAAGATCAAGGATTTTGTAAAGTGGGGGTGCAGACAGTGTGGTGTATCATCAGTGATGATGTAAAGTGGGGGTGCAGACCACACTGCACCCCCACTTTAAAAAAAATCCTTGATCTCATGTTACAAAGTAATGATGCTGTATATGATGTTAGGGATCCTGGTTTTCTCCTATTTAAAAAAAATCCCTGAATTTCATTTAACCCCAAATACACATTTTTCCATGATTTAAGTGAAACTCGCTAGCTAGCTAGCTAGTTGCATTAAAAATGAACCTACCTGCAGGAATAGGAAGGGCTGCCCTGCAGAGGGACAGAGTGCGAAGAGACAAAGTTTGTCTCGGTAGGGACACCATTTGCCTAGAGGGAGAGTGAAGCTGTTTTGGAGGTAGCCCTCTTGGCAGGGGGAGGAATGATGTAACCCCAGCAGGGTTTGAAAGAGAGATGTTAGCAAAAGCCCAGAAAGAGTCCTGGCCTGGCATTGGCTGAGAGGCTTTTATTAAAAGGGGGAAGCAGTTTTTTTGAGGGGAGAACAAAGCAGGTGAGAGACAGGCTGGAGACCAGGGAAAGGATCTCCCCATGGCCGTCCCTCTGAGAGCCCTGCAGAAGTAGCAGCGAGATGCCACACTGAAGAGTGCTGCACTGTGTTTGTTCTCCCTCCCTTCCCCTCCGAGCCCTGCTGGGGCAAGCACGAGAGAGGAGCTGCCTGTTAGGAGACGCTGAGCCTGGGAAGACCCTCCTGCAAGCCCCCGTGTGTCTGGGTGGGGACACAGGGCCAGGGGAGACAGCTGGAGACTGCCCTGGCTTTTAGTTATGTAGTCATTATAATTAAATATCCATCTTTTATTCAGATGCATAAATAGCCTCCATGGCTAAATACAGACAGTCAAAAAGCCCAAGGCTCAATTGATTCAATCTTCATGGGTTAGTCTAAGCTGTGTAGATTGAACAGATAAGTGAACAGATGTTTGTTTTTGATTCTGTAAATGTAGTCACTTGTCTAGAGTGGCCCGGGCCAGAACCCAGGGGTGCTAGACCACATCTCTCTGCTCAGCTGGAGCAGTTTGGGTCCAGGCTAGCCTGCTCACCTGCAAGGGGGTGGGGTTATGGGGGTGGTGCAAAGCATCCTGGGATGCTGGAGGACTGCGAGTTAACTTGAAGGGGGAGTGGGATCTGGGGCAGAAATTCAGTAAACCAATTTAACCTAAATCAGCTATGTCTGATACTACTATATCCATCCAGGTTTATCTTAAACTGGCTTTGACCACTTTGAAAGCAGTTTATGTGCACTAAAAATCTATTGTGTTACAGATCTGAACTAATTTCTGATCACCTATACTGGGTTTATGTGTAATTTCTGTTCCTAGCCCATGAGTATTTTGACAGTGCAGCCAATACTTCACTGTCAGTCATTTCTACATCTGAGTTAATGTTCAGCTGAGTTAGTATTACCACACCTGAGTTAAGGACTTCAGCTAGAACTGCAAACAGTCTGCAGGGCTGTGGAATAAGAGACATTGCCTGGAACAGTGAACAGACAGCAAAATTGGAGAAGAAAGTATACCATTTTTAATGGACTATTGAGACCATTAAAAAAGGACAGAGGGTTGTTAACACCTGTGGAGTCATGGGCGACTGGTGTCTCCAGAATCGGGGTCCCCCTGCAACCAATCCTGGAGGCTTGCGGGGGGGCCCGGTGGCCAATTCTGCTGACCCGCAACTGGCAGCCGTGTGCCGCTGGCACTTCCAGGTCAGTAGGATCGGCCATGGGGGGACTGCTTCTCCTGGTGCACTCTCCAGCCGGCGCTCTCGCCTGCCCCCTGCCCGGGAACGCTGGCGGCAGGCAGTGTGCCAGGGTTCTCAGGGTGCACGTGCACCCCTGTCCACCCCTTACATTTCGCCACTGTGTGGAGTAAAGAGAGATTAGCAGAAATCAGGTAGATTATAATGAGCCATGAAGGCAGTTGATTCCCTCAGTGCTGCCTGAACAGAAATGTTACTGTCCTCGGGCAGTAACTTTGGGTGGAGCAGGAATCTAAAAGGGGGTGCAGCTGGACCAGTGCACCCCCCTTCCCCCTGGACCTGCCCCATCTTGTGATCCAAGAGTCATATTTTGCTGGACACTCAGAAAAGAGTTTAATTGCCATAGTTATTACAACCTTGTCTACTCTTGGATAAACAATTCTTTGTATGTAAGGCATTTGGAGACTGGGTGCTCTACATTTGAGACTTTTTAAAAATACCATTAAAGTTGGCAGTCTCTCCTCAAAACAACCATTTATCATCTTTTCCATCTGAAATAGAAAGCTATGAATTCAAGAACATGGGAGGACTGGAACCATAATGATTCGGCTGTGTACAAAAAACACCCACTGAAACATTATAGCATACCTCCTGCTTAATTTAAACACCTCAGTTTCTCTGACTAGCCCACCAAAGGGGCAGCATTCATGAGTTTCATCCAAAGTGATGAATGAACCAGAAATAGTCCAATTTGACTGGCTGTGTCAGTTTGAAATCCTGCCAGTTAGAAAAGCAATTTTACTTATACCGAGAAAAACCTATATGGAATCATTGAGAGATGAATGCAAGCTCATCATGCAAGGCATTTTTCAGAGAGAAACTGGAGTTGAAGTTCATTCTTCCTCAAATGAACAGCATTGTGAGGCTGTTACCAGTATAACTGAGCAATTCCCCAGACTGACTGATTATCTGTGAAAAGCCAGCAGGTCACACACTACCAATGTTGCCCTGATAATTTTTAATCCCAGGAATGGAAGCAGCTAATACGTTTCCTCATGGATTTCTATGAAGCTCACTGCTCTATCATTAAGCACTTTCACAGGCAGCTGTAAAACAAATCCCAACTCAAAAACGACTTAAATTTCTGTCAGTCTTTCCTGTAATGGTATGTTGTTTAATCATGGTAATTAAAAAGCCTGATTGAACAGGTAAGCTTGAAACTGTGTCCTAAATGCCGCCATCTTCCCTTACACAAGGAGAGAAAATTGGCTATGAATCTGGGTCAGTATATTTCTCCAAGGGCCATTGTTGTGCATGTGAAACCAACTGCTTTACCACAGCAGTCCTTTGAGAAATACAAGCTAATCAACCATTTAGGGAATTAACAGTTCTTTCCTTTTCTTTTAAAATGTGTCCTTCATCTCTGACGTTCATTAATCACAAAAATTAAAAAAGGTATCATTCCCTTGCACCAAGTACATTTTGTGGTGTGCACACTGGTTTCTGCTTTCAACCTTCAGAAGTTCCCGTCAGACATTTTAATAAGCAGTCAGAGCCTATCTTACAAGTATAAGGCTGTCACGATGAGAGCCAGTGTACCAGAGAAGCAGATGTCTGAGTCATTCTTAATTTACTGAGAGCAGCCCTGTGTTTGTAGATAAGCATTGGACATAAGGACGCTGCTATAATTTATTGTCTTAGCAGTCATAATGCCTTATTAGGTATGCCAGGTTACCTTTGAAATAACATTTCTAGTTTTATCACTGTAACTCTGCTTAAGAATATGGAAATGCTTAATAGTGAAATGTTATTTTTATGAAAACCTGTTTTTCTTGCCATATGTTCTGTTCTTTCTAGGATGTGAATTTTTCAGAAATGGTCTAAGTCCATTTAATACAGTTGGTTACATGGGAGCTGAAATCACACTAAGTAAACAAATGCTAACTAAGCATACTGTCACAGCAAGAAGGAAGTTTTAACAAGCACTAACCCAGAAGCTTTGCAGAGAAAATAGATGTTCGGGTTTGCGCTTGGAGTACTGTTCCAGAAATAGCTGCTTAAGCACAAATAATGGCATCATGTGACTTGAGTTTGTGTCTGAGTGCTGCTGCTTTTTCAGTTCAGTCTGATCACATGGTAATCTTCTGGGCTGAGATGCTGCTCCATAGAACTCCGCTGTCTTGGATCTGCTGTCATCAGCAAGATGACTAATGCTCCGGGGGGGGGCGGTTCAGCCATGTGCCGTGTTGTGATTACATGATAAGACCAGGTTTGTCCTCCATAAAAGCAGCAACACAAATACATAACTAAGGTTTAAAAAAAAGGAAAAGAATTGTTACTGTATATTCATAACACTACTTCCAAAGGCTGCAAAGCATTTTTAAAATATATCTTCACTATACCCTTAAATTAGGAAAACATTACTCCAGCTGTTTACAGGTTAAGCCATAGATGACAATTTTATTTCTCCTTGTGTGCCCAAGTGGCAGCTATTATCTTACTGCATAAGTGACCTTTATGTGCACTAGGCAAGGGCTAGGTTCAAATTTAGGAGTTTAATTCCAACATTGTAACAAAGTTTTTGTTTGTTTGTAAAAGGTTGCAGATTATCAGTTTTAAAAAAAAAAGGCGGGGGGCAGGGTTGGCAAACCTGCTTGACTGCAGGAGTGGTTTCGCACAGTGCTGCCCCCCATCCCAGGAGCTCTTTACTCACAAGGGTCCCCTGACTGCACCCTGCTTTTCCTCTCCCTCCCCCACAACCCAGTAGTGTTACAAGCAGATGGGATGCAGCAGCACATGACTGGGGGGGGGGGGGGGCATGGAGAGGGAGCCACAAAGCCCTGACAAGAGCTCCTGCTCAGCTACCAGGTGGCTCTGCTCTGCTCTGTCTCTCCTTCAACACTTTCTTCAGCTTCTTTCTGACACCAGAGCTTCAGTCAAGTTCTAGTTGTTTAGTTTTTTTTTATGCCTGGCTCCATTTTAATTTTTTTTGTTTTAATGGAGATGCATTTTTAGACTAGTTTCTTATGGTCTGCCTGGAAACTTGAGGACTGTTGGTAACCCTGATTGAAGGAGGGCCTTATTTTATTTTTTAAGTCCCATAGCTGAGTAGTTAAGACATTTGTTTAGGCCTCTGTTTCACACAGGCAGGTTCTGAATGTGGATTTTTCTGAGTATCGCTCCACAGGTTAGCTATTATTCCAAGCCTTCTCCAGTGCTCTTCTTGAAATTGGTCTCTTAGCAGCAAAGAGGGGGATATGTGGGCCCAGGAAGAAGACAAGATAGAGAGCATATGCCTCAGTGAGATGGCTACTGCCCAAGAAAAATGTAGGCCTTGTGTGCTAGTTTTTTCCAACTATTTAGTTAGTCTAATAAAATATATCATGTCTACCCAAAGAACCTTGCCTAC
The DNA here is from genome assembly GCF_030867095.1 of Alligator mississippiensis. NCBI lineage: Eukaryota > Metazoa > Chordata > Crocodylia > Alligatoridae > Alligator > Alligator mississippiensis. Next base: position 28,138,495 of record NC_081833.1, read on the forward strand.
CTATGTCCTTAGACTAACACAGCTACAACCAGCAGCCTGCAGTATAAACCACTAATTTCCATCTATTTTAATAAAATTAAAATGTAAGAAACAGTGGCTCATCCTCAAAAGGAGCACTGAAGAGGAGTCTTGCTGAATAGAAGCCTAGCTAATGCCTAACCTGTGGCAGGTTGGTTATGGTGCTGTACTAGGAAATCGAAGTAGATTCAAGTTCAAATCCTGTTTGGGTAATGGGGGCCTAGAAGCTGTATCTCCTGCTTCTTTGGTGATTATTCTAAGTGTATAAGAGAGTGCTTCTTCCTAGATTTGTGTGTCCTAGATACATGTCTAGCCAGCGCATAACTTACTGTGCATACTTATGCTTCTGTAATACAGTAGCATGGCCAAAAATGCCAGTGTATACAGCTAGAAAACTGCCATTAGGCACAGAAGGGGAAATAGAGTTGTCTCAAGTGCAGCTACCCTGTTCCACCCACTGAACAAAATTCTCTGTCGGAGCCAGGAGCCTTGAATCGAAGTTTCTTGCTCTTGTTGCTAAAGAAAATTCCATGCCTACTGTTTTAGATCAATACTGCAGTTCATATCTAGGTCACCAATCACAACTGGAATGAACAGCACAACATGCCACAAAGGTATCCTGAATAGTAAGTGCTTGCAGTGACTCCTCTTTTCTTAGTGAACTATTAACAACCAGTTTGAACAGGCAATTGCAGAACAAGAACCATCCACAGACTGGATTGTATTAAGCATGAGTTAAACAAGGACTATGGATTTGTATTGTAGAATCATAGAACATCTGGGTTGGAAAAGACCTCAGGAGGTCATCTAGTCCAACCCTCTGCTCAAAGCAGGACCGTCCCCAGTTAGATCATTCCAGCCACGACTTTGTTGAGCTAGTTATCCCAGTACCTGGATTAGTTTTTGTGACTCCCTTTGTTCGTACAGGTTTACTGTTTGCTTGTTTGCCTCTTCCCAGTACTGCCCCTCTCCCCTTTTTTCTCTCTCTTTTCTAATTTCTCTCTCCTTACACCATTTTGTGCACATCCTTTTAGGACATCTGGTGAAGTGAGCTATGCTCATTCACTAACTCTTTGGTTAGTCTATAAGGTGCACATCTACCTTGCCTTCTATTTCACTTCTAAGTACATCTTAGCCATCTAAGCACATCTTCCTCCTCTTCTCTCAACAGGGTAGCAGAGAGATTTTGTCTAACAGCTTTCACTCTGTACAAAAGAAGATACAGTATGTTTGTTACATAGATGTGAGAGGTTCTTCCAAAGTCCCTCAAGCCACGATGCACTCAAATTCTTGAAATGTTTGACAGTTGTTGAGTAAGGCTACTCCTTACAGCACAGTATTATATTTATCATGTTTGCCATATATTTGGAACTCATAGTGGATCTGTCAACAGCCTGATTTCTTGAAAGTGAACAGAGTTCACTTGCTGTAATGATATGTGAGTTGAGTTCAGTTATTGTAATGACTTAAGTAGGGATCAAATATGTTTAGTGCAGTTCTCTGCTCTTTAGCTGGAGCTGGTACGTGGTGACTCCACCACACTGTTTAAATTAGAGTTTTTCCACAGTGAAACACTAAGTATTTTTAAGGAAGGAAAGACTTGGCCTCTGCTGACACACAAACATATTAAAGAGTGCTGTTTGCAAATTCCTGGTAACATTCTTTTTCTGAAATCAGAAAATGGAAAAAGATGCTCTGGGGGGTGATGTGGGATTGGCAAGAATTTGGAAAGAGCTTTCCAACTAGACTAAAATGAGCATATTCTAGCTCTTGGATTCCTAAAGAAGTTGAAACTAATTTAATTTTCCCACTTGAACTGAGTAGCTAGGTACTTTGTATTTACTGCCATCTAAGAACATGTATAGGGAGGGTTACTGCAAAGTTAATTTACGCACTGTAAATTCATAACCTAGTTTACTTCACAGTAATTTATTTGTTCTCTCTTTTCCATTAAGGAGGGATCTTGTACAGTAGGGATGACATTGCTCAAGGAAGCCAAAGAATCTCACTAAAGTTATACAGAAGCCCTGTACTAAGAGATTAATTTCAGCAGTTTCACATCAATACATTTCTGGCATGATTAGATTACGGGGCATACAAAATAGTCTGATGCTCAAAAGTAGAGCGGGGGAGAACACAGCTCAGACTCTAAAGGACTACACGTATCATGGCTACTGAGTGCTGGGCAGCTTCCTCCTGTATGTATCATATAAAGCAGAACTGTCCAACTCCTAATTGGTCAGGGGTGCAACTTCCCAGAGGCTGCATTACCAGAGGCCACATGATACATGCCCTCTTCCTCTCACTGTGCTGTGCACCTGGGCACAGCTCCCCTTGTCTCCCTGCTGCACTGGATGTCTACCTCATCCTAAGCCATCTGGCTGCGGGCTCCCCAGACAGCTCTTTGGGCTGTCCTGCTATACCACCCTGCCCTCTAGGGTGGGGAAGGGGAAGCTGGGAGGGAGACCCTGACTACTTGTGCAAAGGGAACAATACGGGGAGTGGCAGCCTGGTGTGAGTCTGAGGGCCACTCTTTAACCCTTTCTGGGCCACATGTAGCCTGTGGGTAGCTAGTTGGGCAACCCTGATATAAAGTAAGAATTTTGCCAGGTCCTGGAGTACTGCACATTTCATAACAGCAGTCAATCATCAAGAACCATGTACTGGAATATTGAATAGCGCTGCTTATGTTAATAGGGTGAAGTTAATTGTGTGGGAGAATTATATGTAACAAAAAAGTGACAGAAGCAGCTTTGTGGAGCATTTAAGATGAGCTACAGTGAGCACCCACAGTGGCTTGTCAACCAGTAAACATGAACATATTCAGTGGCATTTTGTTCTTTGCCTGGTCCTTTAAGTGGCCATATTATGGTTATCTACATGGTGTTTTTGGTCCTTACATGCAGGTAGGAAGTCTGTTCCTAGTTGTGTAAGACTGTACACATAGATTGCTACCTATGCACATGGGTACTGGGTACATGCTTCAGTCTACATACTGGCCAAGTACATGCCCTGCATAGTATTGTCTAGACTCTAGAGACCTCAAAACATAGTGGCTGAAACCCATGGCTAGTTGGTGTTACCCTTCCAGAGGAGAAGAGTCTGTCTGTTTTTGTCTTGAATAGCTGATGCTCTAGGGCAGGGGTGGACAAAATGTGGCCCGCAGGCTTGATATGGCCTATTAGGCAGTTTCATCTGGCCCATGGGCACCCGCCAATTGATTGTACCCTGCCCAGCCTGCGCACCTTGCTGCAACCCTCATGCATGGGAGGGCCAGGCCCAGCCAGCACACAGCAGCTGCTGCTGCTGATGGGGCTGCTGCCGCTACTGATGCAGCTGCTGGGGGACCTACTTGGCTTCCCCAGTGTCCAGTGGCTCCTCCTCATCTCCATGCTGCAGTGCTTGCTCTGGGCAGCAGGTAGGGCGGCGTTGGCAGGGGATTGGCAGGGGCATGGGGCTGGGGCTGGCAGGAGCGTGGACCCTGTGCCCAGGGGGGCAGCAGGTAGGAGCACAGAACGTGTGGGTGTGAGGCAGGGGAGGGGAGTGTGGGGATCCTTCCCATACAAACGTCCCCCATGGTGCACAGCCCTTACTGCTGGCGGCAGCAGCAGCAGGAGGTGGTGGGCCCCAGTGGAGCTCGTGGCCTGCACAGGCGCTGTTGCCTGAAGGCATGTGGCTTAAGCCAGAGTTGCATATGGTGGCAAGGAGTGCAGCCAGGTCAGCCCTCCTCTGTCATGCGGGGCTCCCCGTGGCGCATGTGCAGGTCCTGGCACTTGTGTGCCACCGGCAGAAGCCACGCACGATGGAGCCAGCCGTCTTCCCCGCTCCCTGCCATGCAGATCTTAGGACTCTTTCGGAAGTGTACATAGTTGCTTATAAGCAGGGATCCTGGTTTTCCCTGATAAAAATCACACATTCTCTGATTAAATCTGTGATTAAAATTAAAGGCCCACCCACAGCCCCCCGGCCTGGTACCCCATGCCTCACACCCGCAGCCCCTGCCAGAGGGAGCCTCCAGCTGCCAGAGGTATGGGCCTGGGTTTGCAGCCCCCTGCCCCTGCTTCCCCCCTGCTGTGGACTCCGGTGGAGTGGCTCCTTGCTGCTGCATACACTCTCTGGGGGTAGGGGGGACCCACAGCCCCTAGATCTGTACCCAGGTCAGGAACATGTTGAGGCTGCTGCTCTGCTGGGTGGGGCTTGGGGCCCAGGGCTGAAATGCATGTCTGCAGGGCCCCAATCAGGAAGGCTGCGGGTGGCTTGTCTGGGGGCCGAGGAGGGCAAGTTTTCTGCTGCTGCATGTGCTCCTGGAGGGCAGGGGAGACCCGTGTTCCCCAGATCTGTACAGGGGCAGGCGCAGGCTGTGAGCTTGGGCTCCTGCCTTGCTTCCCTCCCCAGGGCCTCCAGAGCCAGCGGGAGTGACCCAGCGGGGCCATGTGGGGATTCCTCGCTGGTGCTGGAGGCACATTGCCAGGGCAGTGGGCGGAAGGGGTGGGTGGGTTTGCACCTGCGTGGTCCTGCTGTCCCCAGCCATGCCAGGTTGTGGCCGCTGGCTCTGGAGGCCCCGGGGGAGGGAAGCGGGGTGGGAGCTCGAGCCCACAGCCTGCGCTGGCCCCAGGTACAGATCTGGGGATGTGGGTCTCCCTTGCATCCTGGGAGCACGCGCAGCAGTGGGGAACTGGCTCTCTCCCTCCCCCAGACAAGGCACCCATGGCCCCATCCTGCTCCCAGCTGTGGCCCCAAGCCCCACCCAGTTGGGCAGTAGTGTCAGTCTGCGCCTGCCCTAGGTACAGATCTGGGGGGCATGGGTCCCCCCTGCCTCCTGGGAATGTGTGTGGCAGCGGGAAGGCAGCCCTCCCCCTCTTTTGGACGAGCCACCTGTGGCCCCTTCTTGCTCCCCACTGGGGGTCTGCAGTCATGTGTTGCAGCTCCAGCCCCCAAGCCCCACCTGGCTGGGCAGCAGCCCCAATCCTGCCTAGCTCCCTTCCTCTGTACAGGGGCCTTAGTCCCCCTTCCCCCCCCCCCCCACACTTACCTGCTGGAGCTGCTCTGCAGGCTGCCTGGAGCCACATTTATGTCTATGCACGTGGCTTCCCTGTCTTTCTACCTTCCTCCTGCTCCCTTCCAGCTCCCTGGAGGCTGGAACTCTGCCAGCCTCCAGGGAGCTTATTGCAAAACGGTAAAATTCATGGGTTTCTCTGGTAAAGTGAGAAATCCATGTTTGCCTCTGGTAAAAGGCAAAATCTGTTGATTACTCTGTTTTTTTGTGGGAAATGGAAAACCCGGATCCTTGCTGATAAGGTTACATGGCCAGGAAGAGAATTCCTACCAATGTGTGAATACCAGAAAACAACCAGAAAGGAATACGATATTACCAGTACTGGATAATTTATGCTTTGCTTATTCATCCAGCAGTTATGAGGAAAGTTAAAGTCCACCATTAATACTACGTTGTGACCTGGATGTTTTTGTTATGTGCTTGACGAATGCCTTATCCACTTCTTCTTGATATGTCTGTCTATGGTAGACCTCCACCATAGTATTGCTGCTGTTCTTTTTCCTCCTTTATTTTAATCAGATACCTCAGATTTGTTGTTTTCTTCTGTGCCTTGGAAAAGCATATATACATATATAATAACAACCTGAAAGGTTATAAGGAGGATGGGGCTAAACTGTTCTCAGTGGTGGTAGATGACAGAACAAGAAGCAACAGTCTCAAGTTGCAGCAAGGGAAGTTTAGGTTAGATATTAGGAAAAACTTTCTCATTGGGACGTGGGGCGTGTCCACACATGCAGGCATGTGAGCTGGCAACAGCTCAAATAGGACCGGCATAATTTGAGCTGGGGACTTTTCCCTCAGCACACGTGCCCGGACATGCATTTTGATGTGGGTCAAAGTAACCCTGCCCAGCTCCTCCCAGATCTGCAGCCAGGGGGAGCTAGAGCCTGGTACCAGCACCTGTGCTGGCCCTAGCAGTACAAAATGCTGCCCTGGTGAGCAGCTCAGGGCTACTTGCCCTCAGGAACTTCTGAGGCACAGCCACTTGGTATCTGGGGACACTACCCCTTGTGCCAGCTGGACTGCTGAAGCAGCCCTAACCTGGAGTGGTTCCTGCCCCCTCTTCCTACTGCAGCAGTCTGGCAGTGGGGGCTGTTGCCTAGCTGTGACTTGCTGCCACCTGCAACAGCATGTGGCCCCAAGGCTGAGCACCTGCCAGACCTGGATGGCAACTGCACGGCTGCAGCAGAGGTATCTGCATTTCTGGGTCAGCTGGAAGCGGGCAGTGGCTGCAAAGTTGGCCTCTGCGCAGCACTACTGCCATATGTGCTGCTGCCCTCATCTGGGCAGCTATTGCCCGGAAGATGTTCTTAGTGTGGTGGCCTGCTTTGAGCTGTCAAAGCACGTCCTCCTGGTTCCAAGTGGCCAGGAGGTCCGCCACCTTCAGCTGGGTCCCAGGTTCCAGCCCTGAGCAGGCTTCTCTGCCTGGGTCCTGCCACGTGCCTCACTAGCAGGATTTCTGGTGTTCCCTATTTAACCTGCAAAATCTCTGATTAAAAAAAATCCCAAATTTACTCCTTAAAATACCTCCAAATCAATGTTCTTTCACAATTAAAACAAAAGACCACTATATATATAGAGAGAGAGAGAGACAGACAGACAGAGACAGAGAGAGAGGCAGATCAGTTGGGCAATGTTTTATTGGTATATTTATGATGTTAAAGCATTTTGGAAGCCTACCAGTATCTCTATCATAATAAAATAAATTCTAAATATCTAGATGTTTTGATGTATACTTCTGGTTTTCTTATCATAGAACAAATAGAGGTTTCCCTGACTGCTTCACTAACTAGGATGTGGGGACAAGTGTTCTGGCAGCCACAGTTCCTGCCAGCAGGTCTCATCCTGTCTGGCAGCTGGGCATGATGGGTGGGGGATGTGGGGTTTGCAGGAGGGATGTGGGAAGGGGTGTGAGGGAGGCAGGGTAGGTGTGTGGGCGGGTTTATGGGTAGGTGGGGGGATGCGGTTGGGTGTGTAGGTAGGTATGGAGGAATTGGGAGGGGGGAACTGTGAATGTGGAGGGAGTGTGTGGGTGGGGCTGCTTAGGAGGGATGGATCTCCTGCCCCCCACAGGGTGCAGCCTCCCTACAGCACATGGGCCCTGCAGGGGGGGCAGTCCAGATACCCACACTTCCGCTGGGGCTACAGCCCCCCCCACAGGGCCCACACTCACCCCCACTGCAGCAGCGACCATTGGGGCACTCGGGCCCTCCTTGCACAACCCCCATGCAGCTCGGTCCTGGCTGTCTGGCAGCCTGCACTGGCTCTGTCACGTGGTGTGGCCCTGCATGGCTGGGCTGCAGCACCAGGGCCAGAGGCAGCAATAGAGATGCTCCGGCCAGCTAGCAGTGCATCTCTGGAAGACACGAGCCTCTAGTTGCCTCCGGGCATGGTTGGGGACTGTGATCTACCCCACTTCTTCCCCCTGTATTTTATTTTGGTACCTGGATCTCCAGGCATCAAATTTTGAGCCTGTGCTGTAAATATGCAACATGGGGAACAGTTTTTTTTTTTGTTCCCGGTATGCATCTTGCAGCGTCTCAAAGAAGTTTGAGAGGCGTGTGTGCGCTCATCTGGACACGCTCTAGGAGTGCAGTAGAGCACCAGAACAGGTTACCCAGAGCAGTTGTGGAATCCAATTTTGGAGATGTTTAAGACTAGGCTAGACAAAACCTTGTCTGGGTTGATCTAGTTGGGGATGGTCCTGCTTTGAGCATGGGGTTGGATTAGATTACCTTAATTTTCTGTGATTCTGTATTTAATGCATAATGCTGAACCAACCCCTTCTTTCCTACCCTTTCCTTCTGAAACAAGTATACTCTTAAAGTTGATACTCTAGTTATGGGATTAAGCCCACCAAGATTTTGCCAATTAATTGTTTTCTTTACGTACTGTGACTTCCAGTTCAACTTGCTTGTTCCCCATATTCTTCATCCTTTGACATTTAAAGCCAATGAATTGGAGATTTCCATGTCAGTATTGCTGGATCTACAAGTTGCACACGTGCACATATTGGGAGGCCAAGTAGTAGATGATTATTGGACAGATTTGTCTGCATAAAGAGCTTTTGTTAGCAAAGACGGTGTGTTTTCTTACAGCTAGTTGGCAGTTGTCCTCCTTTAAAGGAGTGTTGGCATTCTTCAGCAAGGAACCCAGTTCTATCCCTGTTCTGCAAGCAGGTTGATACAACACCGGGGTACAGCAGAATTCAGGTGAGCAGCATTAGCTGCGGTTCAAGCAGAGTTTGTCATAATTAAGGACCTACTCAATTCATAAATTCATGGAAAACACACAATTGTGCATTGTCAGATAAATCAGGCATTGTACATTAAGTCCACAAAAAAAAAAAACCTTACTAAAAATAAAATACAGGCTCCCCAGTGAGAGCCAGTGGTCCTTGTGACTGCTGAGGCCTGGCTGCACAGCCCACTAGGGGGAGGGAGGAAGTGGGGGGGCTTCTGGTGTGATGGGGAGCAGCCAAGATGGCAGTCGCCCACCCCACCCCTTATCACTGACTGATGACAGGGCTGCCCACCCCTCTGCCAATCAGTGCTGAAGGGCAGAGCCCTCACCAATCAGCAGTGAGGGGTGGGGCTGCATGACATAACCCTCTTGACCAATTAGTGGCAAGGGCGGGGCCACAGAGGCCCCTTGGCCAATCAGGTGAGGGGCGTGCTGTGATAAGGCCATGAAAATGGCAGCTGGCTCTGCTGTCAGCCCACAAAATCGGCCGCCCACCGCCTTAATCTCAGTAGATCCGTAGTTAGAATGGCTGTCCTTTCAGAGTCCTGCAGAGACTTGGAGCAAGAAGTACTGACTACCTGTTAAGAGACCTTAAGAGGAGAAAGCAAGTAGCTAGGAAAAGGTTTTGACTGTTCTTGCTGGAACATCATTGGGATTAAAATATGAATTTATTACTGCTTAAATAATGTTTATAGCATATTTTCTCACATAGCAAAAACATATCAAATGTAGTGTAAATGCTCCTTTTTTAGTTGTAAATCTACATGTTTTAATAGTTATATCTGCCAGTAAGAATGTAATTTAAGTGCAAAAGGAAAAGTTGATTGAAATTACTTAAATTGAAGTAAGTTACATAACTAGGTAACTTAAATAACAGTTTAAATTGTCCCGTTTTTAAATCACTCCCCTCTGCTGGTTAGGCAGGCACTGATTGTTTAGAGTAGTCATTCTGATATCCCTATCATGAACCCAAATGCGTGTTTGCTGTGGAAAGGGAGTGTTGTGCCTCCCAGAAACAATGCCTAGTTTAAATACTTCATGAAAGACATTTCAGCTTGGCTTAGATGGTTCAAACTGTAGCCACAAACTACTTATTCTTTGGTGCATCCAATTAACTCCCTGTGAAGTTGTGTGTTTTAGTCAGCAAATGTTTATCTGTGTGCAGCATATGTCAGCATTTGAAGTTGAAACTGTTTACTTCAGATGTGGTGGCGTTATCTAAGTGTGACATGCTAGAGCTAGCGGTTAAAATCTGATATTGAAGATGAGCAAGTTAAAGCTGCCTAATGAGTGAAGGCAAAAGTCTTGGACTAATTATTTTCCTTCATTATTATAATGTAATTTTTATTTAGTATCACCTTCAATTTTTGTGCTCTCACCTTCATGCAGTTCTTAGATACACACACACACACACACACACACACACACACACACACACACACACACACACACAGGCTTGCTAGTTTGCACTTAACATTTTTGTAATATATACTTTTTCTCCATTATAAATATTCATTCTTTACTGTGTCTCAGTATAACATTCAAAATGCATCCACAAGATGTTGAAAATGGTTTATACCTGATGCAGTGGGATCAATAATGAAAAACTGTGATACAGAAATGGGTCATCTGTCTAATATGACTAGCCTAATATCCCCTAGCTTCAGAAGAATGCTAAATCTCTTATAAAACATCTAGTTAATAATTTTTTCGTGAAAGAAGAAATTTAGTTATGCTCGTTTAACAGCAAATGTTAGTTATTGTTCAAATTATTTTTATAATCCAGCCACCATATTTTTTCAGTTTCCTATGGCAGGTGATTTCACAACTTGTTCCATAAATTATCTCCTCCTGGTTCTAAACATTGGTACTTTGAATTTCATTCAGTGCCTCTCTGTACAGTTTGTTTGCCCATGTACAAGCAAAAGAGGGTTTTCTGACTTCTTGCTGTAGTAGTCAAACAAAAAGAGGAGAGACAGACATTTATTTCTGCCTCTGCCATGGATGACTTATTGCTTAACTCTCTGCAAATCACTTATGTCAGTGGTTTTCAGCCTTTTTAAAAATAATATCAACAATAATACAATTTTGTGAACTCATCATTTTGTTGTCAGTTCTATTATGATGGTTGAGCTTGCTTCTTGGCAGAAAGATATGAAAGTTTGGTAGGCTAGGTGACTGTTTTAGATCTCCTTCAACATCCAGTTTGTTTTGGTATTTTGTTTTTATTAATACAAGGCTGAAAAATCACTTTCATATAAGTATATGGTGGTGAACGGCAGCAAGAGTTTAATTTTCAACCAGAATTGGGCTAAGAGGTTCCTGTATGAATTCGTTTCAGTCCTCTGTCACATGATAACTCGAGCAATTGCTCCTCCTCTTTAGCTGTTAGAAAGCACCTAAGAGTTGCAGTCTGCTACAAAAGAGTTACATTTCCACTTGTTCTCATTGCCCACTTCAGAAAAGTACTGGCAAAACTGAGATCTGAGTGCCAGCAAGTATTCCTCTGTTTGTCTTTTCATGTCACTGTCCAACGCCAACTCGTTTTCAGCCAAAAAACCCTCAAGGGTTTCAAATGTATCCGTATTTTCTCTTACTCAAGAAACCCAGAGTTGAAGCTTTTTGATGAAACCCATCAGGTACTGGAGGTGCACTAATATATCCATCCATATTGTATCGGTACCAATAAAAGGAAAATTGGCATTATCAGCAGTCAGCTTTTTGGCTGATGTGGCTAATAATGTTGCGGATAAATGCCACATGTATGGGCACAGTTGTAGCATGCATGTGTCCAGGAGTGCAGCCTGACAGCTTGGAGAGCAGTGTCTAGCCAGAAAGTCTATAGGAGAAGGTGGCAGTGGGGGGGAGCAGATTGAGGCCCCCCCCCAGTGAGGGAGTGGGGCTGTGATGGGTAGGGGCAGGTGCTGCCCATCTGAGGAGTGTGTGGGGGGTGGCTCTAGCCACTGTGTGCACCCCTGGGGGAGGGACAGGGGGCATGTGCCCCCCAGATCATTGCAAGGGTGGGCTGCTGCTGTGGGCTGGGGGTGGCTCTGGGCTCTTCCTGGTGGAGGGGTTGAGCGGCGATGACAATGCTGGGAGGGGGCTACAGGGTGGGCTGCAGCTACCCCGAAATTCTTCAGAGCCCCTTCCTCCCATAGCCCTCTCTTCCAGTGCCGCCACCGTCCACCCCGAGTGCAGCCCCTGCACAACCCCCTTGCCAAGAAGAGCCCGGCACTAGCCCCAGCCCACAGTGGTAGCCTGCCCTCGCCCCATACACAGATCCTGGGGGCATGTGTCCCCTGTGCCTCCTCTGTAGGTGTGCGCAGCGGTGGGAGCCCCCTGGACCAGCTTCTCTTGCCTCCGTCCTGTGCCCCGCCCTGCCCCTGCCCTACTCCCTCCTTCAATGTGAGGGCCTGATCTTCCCCTACCACATCCCTTCCCTCCCACTCCCCCACGCCTCTTCCCACAGACTTACCAGCTGGACACTGCTCTCCAAGCTGCTGGGCTGCAGTTCAGTAATCAGATTGGTATCAGCTGATACGGCTCGTTAATAATCGGCCTTTGGTATAGGCCCAAAGAATCTTTATTGGTGCATCCCTATCAGATACAGTCCCCTGTATACACAGGCAACTATTCACCCAGGGATTCCCCCAGATTGTCACATCAAACTCTCGCACCTTCACTGGTATTAGATGTGCTGTGAAGATGAAATGTCAAGGTACAGAATTAGTTAGCTGATATCCCTATACCTGACTCAACATTTTCTGGTGTCCTCCAATCAGTTTTGTATGACCTAAACTTTCACTAAAAATATGTGCAGTTCTTTTTGTTCCAAATAAAGCTTTCATAAGTGCCTCAAGACTGCCAATTTTCCCAATAGAAATTCCATTCAAGCTGGTATGCATGCTCTCTCGCTGCCTCACTCTCACACTTGCGCATGCTTTCTCACATTTTTTCATACTCGCGCACGCACTCTCACACTCATGTGCATGCTTTCACACTCGTGCGCGTGCTCTCACACTTTGTGTCTATGTGTGCGATTAATGCTCATGAATAAACTCTGGAGCTTATTGCTCTGGAGTTTCTTTTGCTCCTGGGTGCACTGTTTGAACATTTATTGGTGTGCAGCATGTGAAGCCCAGTTGGAGCAGCCCTGAGATGGCAGACTGATCTCCTCCCCGCCCCCCACAGTCTCCTGCCAGCCTGGGCTGGTCCAACTGGGCTCCACATGTTGTGATGTGGCTGGCTGATGAGGCATAAGGGTGCTTCAGTGTGGAGGCTGCCTGCTGGCTAGCCCAGCACTGAAGCACCCTGTGCCTCATCCAGCCAGGGCAGCATCTACACATGCGATGCTGCACACACAAAATCTCTGCAGCAGGGAGTACTTGTATTTTACAAGTGCTGCCCTGATGCAAAGTTAATTAGTTTCGTACACCCTTATACTAGTAGATGCCGAGACATTTACTGCACAGTTAATTAGTTGTCATATGCATGCACATGCATGCATGCATGCATGCCTGTTCTAATATGCATGTTGATATCATTGGGTGAGTGGAGGGGCTGTAGGGCTGCAGCATTGCTGGGTCCTACATGAAGCAGTGGCGGTGGCAGGATGATGTGGGGCTGCCTGGCTGTGCTGTGCTTGCTGGTGCTGGCCTGCATGCTGCTCGTGCTTGGATGGCCTCTGGCCATGGTGTGGAGCTGGAACAGCAGCAAAAGCAGCACTGGTGGCTCTTCTCTTTGGGGTGGGGCTGCTATCTTTACAGTCATCTTTTATAGACCCCTTAAATGTGCTCTGTGGATCCACTTTGTAATATCATTGGGCCAGGAAGGTTGAATAACAAGCTTGCCTGATCAGCAGTTGCTGCCAAAGAACTTGATTCTTAGGTGGCTCAGGAACCTTTTCAAAGTCTTGGCTCTCAGGCAGCTTAGGAGCCCTCTAATCTGCTGGGCTCCCATGCTGTCTGAGAGCAGAGAAAGCTGATTTTTTTTTTTTCTACCACAGCAGCCCTACTGGCAATGGCGATGGGTAGTTACCTGTGTTAGTATGAAGGCAGGGTAGATTTGCACCTTGTAGACTAACTAAATCAGAGATGTGTGTTATGGAACTTTCATGAGCCTGAGCTGACTTTATCAGTTAGTGAGATGGAGCTCAAAATCTAATGCTGTACATCTGATTTAGTTAGTCTACAAGGTGCAAATCTACTCTGCCTGTCTTCAGCCTTGTCTACATCATCCATTACTAGATTGCTCTCCTCAGTCGCTAAGGCACCTGTATTTCCTTTGGTCCTCCTTTTACTTTTTCGTTGCCTTTTACTGCCTTTGCTAATCGCACGTTAGTTTGTGCCTTGGCCGCCTTGATTTTTTTTCTCTGTATGGCTGTGCAATACTCTTCTATTCAGCCCTAGTAACATGACCACATTTCCACTTTTTGTGACTTTTTTTGAGTTTCAGTTCATTGAAGACCTTGCTGTTTAGCTAGATTGGTCTCTTCATGCCCTTTGTATCTTTTCTTTGGATCAGGATAGTCAGCTCTTGCACTCTTAATAAGGCTTCCCGAAGGTACAACCAGCTGTCCTGAACTAATTTCTCCCTCAGACTTGCCTCCCACATAATCCTGTTCACCAGCTCCAAGTTTGTTAGCTTTTCATAGGTCCTGTGTCTTTTTTCTACTCTTTCTTTCCCTTACTATCTTGAACTCTTCATTCCATAGTCACTTCTACCAAGTTGCTTTTCACCTTCACATCCTTAACCAGTTCCTCTGTTTTTGATCAGTGCTTTGAGAAGAGCTTCCCCTGTAGTTGGCTTCTCTACCATTTATGCCAAAAGTATATCCCTGATGTGCTCCCAAACTTGCTGGATTCTCTGTGAGCTGCTGTTACCTTCCAGGCAGATACCACAGAAAGTCAAGTCCCTTGTTAGCACCAGATCCTGCAATTTGGATACTTCAGTTAGGGGGAAAAAAGTCCTCTACCTCTTCCTCCTGGTTTGGTGGTCTACAGCACACACCCACTGTGACATCACACTATCTGTTTTATTCTTTTACCTTGACCTAGAGACTTGCAATAGGCTTACCCTCCAGGTTTGTACCACAGCTCAGAAGAAGCACATGCATTTTATATATATATATATATATATATATATATATATATATAATGTGTGTGTGTGTGTGTGTTGCCTCCTGTTTTCCTCTGTTTGGCCTGAACAAGGTATAATGATGCACATTGGTACTCTAGTCATAAAAACTACCCACTCACCAAGTCTTAGTTTATCTCAATTAGATCATATTGCTTTATCTTTATCCTAATTAGAGACTGCTGTGCTTGTAGTTGATCTTCTAGTTCTTCCAGCTTATTCCCCATCCTTTAATGACCCTGGCAAAAAAAAAACAAAACACGTTCTAATGGAAGTTGCTGAATGACAAAGTTGAAGAGCATCGCTCATAAAACGAAGGATCAGAATATCATAGAAGGAACTGGATATAGTATAAGGTCACATGCTTTCGGTTTAATAACAGTTTTCTGCTATAAAATGGGAGCTTGTTAGTTGAGAACAGCAGAAAAGGAGAATTGTGTACATAGCTGATCGGGGGATGACTGAAACTCACTGGTGTGATGCACCTGTGAAAGATAGCTGTGACCTTAGGATGTCTTCCAGTAGAAATAGGAAACTAATAATGCCATTGTGTAAAACACTAGTGAAATCCCAACTGAAATAATGTATTCGGTTCTAGTCACCTATGTTCAAGAAAGTTGAGGTTAATCTGGAACATGTACAAAGGAGGGTTATGAGGATGATCAGTGGAATGAATAGATGTTTCATCGTTTCATAGTTGGTAGGGTCAGAAGGGACCTGAGCAGGTCATCAAGTCCAACCCCTTGCCATGGGCACGAAAGAATGCTGGGGTCAAATGACCCCAGGTAGGTGATTATCTAGCCTACTTTTGAAGACCCCCAGGGTAGGAGTGAGCACTACTTCCCTTGGAAGTTGGTTCTAGATGCTAGCCACCCTAACTGTGAAGTAGCGCCTCCTGACATCTAGCCTGCATCTACTCTCAGTCAACTTATGGCCCTTATTCCTTGTTGTTTCCAGTAGTGCTTGGGAGAACAGGGACTCTCCCATTGCTTGCTGGTTCCCCGTGGCCAGTTTATAGATGGCCACCAGATCCCCTCTCAGCCTTCTCTTGTGGAGGCTGAACAGGTTCAGGTCCTGTAGCCTCCCCTCGTAAGGCCTGCCTTGCTGCCCCCTGATCATGCAAGTGGCCCTCCTCTGGACCCTCTCAATGCTGGCCACATCCCTACTGAAGTGCGGTGCCCAGAACTGGACGCAGTACTCCAACTGCGGCCTGAGCAGTGTCGCATAGAGGGGGAGGATCACCTTCTTGGACCTGCTCATGATGGATCTGTGGATGCATGACAAGGTGCGGTTAGCTTTCCTGACTACGTCCTCACATTGGTGGCCCATATTCATCTTGAAATCAATAGTGACAACAAGATCCTTTTCTGCCTTTGGGGGGCCCTGTGGAGCTGGGCAGAGTGCCTGCGGCGACTCTGCACTGCCGCCACTTCTTTCGTGTCCAGCTGCTTGCAACTCCCCCGCCACCACTGCTGGGGTCAATGGCTGCGGCAGCTTATTCAGGTGTGGGGCTCATGGGATCAGAGTGGGGGTGGGCTCCTGCGTGGGCTGATTTGCCCCAGGCCCCGCACCCTACTCAGGTCAGCTCTGACTGTGGCACATCTTTACATGGAATATGGAGTCTGAGATATATACCTCAAAATGTGGCAGCTATAGTTCAGAGGATAACAATCTAGAGAAAAACAAAAGGAACAGAACAGAATGGTATATGAGGGGTAGAGGTGCACTGGTACATTGGTCCGATATTGGATTGGTACTGATATAAAGAAAATTGGCTGTATTGGAAATCATCCCAATGGAGCCAATAATTTGGCCAATAAATGCCTGTGCTGCACGCAGCCGCAGCACAGCACGCAGGCAGCGAGGAGCAGAAGCAGCAGCTTGGAAAGCTGCCTCCAGTTGGGTAAATCCATTGTGGTGGAAGGGGTGTGAGGGGGCAGGGGCAGATGCTGCCCAGCTGGGTTGGTGTGGGGGGGTGGAGCTGCAGCTCATGGGGGTTGGCTCCCTCTACTACTTGCACCCTGGGAGGGCATGAGGGGGGGCATGTGCCCCCCTGGATTTGCCTGGAGTGGGCTGCAGTTGGGGCTGCGCAGGGCTCTTTTAGATGGGGTCTGGGCATGGAGCGGGTACCAGTGGCGCTGGGAGGATGCTACATCCACCCCAAATTTTGCTTTAGCTCCACTCCCAGTGCTGTGCATCTGCCTGGTACAGCCCCGGCTTTTTCTGGCATGTGGGTGGAGGTGGGGCATTGAGCCAAGGCTGTGCAGGGAGGCTGGCAGCAGTGGTACTGGGAGCAGAGCTGCAGCAAAATTTGGGGTGGATGCAGCATCCTCCCAGTGCTGCTGGCGCCCTCTTCGAGCCCAGCCCTCGCTGAAAAGAGCCCTGCCCCCACCGAGAAGAGCCTTGGGCAGTGCCTGCCCCTGACTCCTCCCTCATCACAGGGCGCGTTGATCTGCCCCACCATGCCCCTTTCCACCCTCCCCCCCCCCCCCCCCCCCCCCCCCTTCCACCACCACAGACTTACCAGGTGGAGGCAGCTGTATTGGAAAGCAGATCGGTATCCGCCGATATGCCTCCTTAAATATCAACTATCGGTATCAGCCCGCAAAATCTCTATCAGCGCATCCCTGAGGGGGCTTAAAGAGCAGAGTTGTTAACACTGTGATTTCCAAGCAGTGATCCAAGGACTGTGTTTGCCCTTGTACTTAGGAGAACCTGTACACATCTAGGTCTCCAATTTCCAGTACAATTTGTCTTGCAATGAAGAGCAAAGAGAACTTTAAAAAATATTATTTTTATTTAGCTGCCTACATGTATTGAAGAAAACACTTCAGATGCTGATAGGGTAGGATTTTGAAAATATCTGAGTGACTTAGGCATGACTTGAAGTAGAACTTGGGCTCTGAGACACTTAGGATACAGACAGAAGTTACATTTGTCATGCAGTTGGCCCTCTGAAAGCATTCTACAGCCTTGCCATGGTACACGTTTATGGCTGCAGAGTGCTTTTAAAGTGACCGATTGTGCAAAAAATTAATCCTTGTCAAATGATGGATCCAATGAAGGTGCTCCACTTCAGAGCACCTTAGGGGACTTCTATTCCCTAGGATTAATATGTGATGCGATCACTCCCAGGGCTGTCTGCATGGGGGGAGGCAGAAGGGGGAGCGAGTTGCTGGCTGGGGTTTGCCTGGTCGGAGCTGGAGGGGTGGGGGTAGGTGGATGGGAGCCCTTCAATTCCCGCCCCTTCTCCCCAGAGCTCAGGGGGGGAAACCCCAGCCAGCTGCGTGCTCCTCCTGCCCTCCCCTCCTACAGACAGCGGTGGAGCTGGGAGTGAGGGGACAAGGCTGGGGGAGAGGGATGGCTCCTTGGTCTGGCTCCTGCAGGAAGGATCAGTTCCTGTGTCCCCCCACTGGCCCAACAGGTAAGCGTCTGTTGGGGGGGGGGGTGGGCACTCTAACTCATGGCGCTTTATGTAAAGAGCCATGAGTTAGAGTGGGGGCCTGCACATCTGTCAGCGCCCTTAGGTGCTTTTGAAAATCCCTCCCTGAGAAGCCAGCAAAAATGTCATGCAAATAATATAATAAAATCTAATATAATATGATATTATGATGCTATACTAGCTGGGAATCCAAGGGAATCCAAATCTATTGAGTATCAATGGCAGTTTGGACACTTAATGCACCGGTGCTTCTGGGAATCCTTCAGGTAGCTGGAAAATTTGTTTGACTATTGTGTGTGCAGGGAAAAAGAGGACAACTGAGCAATAGATGTGCACAAGAAAAGGATAATGGCACTGAAGAGGGGAAAGGGAGATTAAATGTGACGTGTAAGATGACAAGATAACTTTCCATAAAAGGAAGAGCACTTCCCTTGTATTTAAAGCAATTAAATATACATGAAGGATTTCCCTTGACATTGTTCTGAGTAAGCTGTAGGTGACGCACAGGTATTGTGCGATCATGTGAGTAGGAGGGGAAGTAAATCTAGATAAAGCCTAATTGGAGGGCAGATGACTGTACTATATTCCTACTGTTATGACATGGCCAGTCCTAAGAAGGATTTTGGAACCACTGTTCTAAAGTGAAAAGAAGGTGAGTTAGAGGGCTTAATGGATTTTGTAAAAAGCAATCATCTTTTCATCTTTAGCCTGTTCTGTGACATGAGAATAGAGTCAGTTGCTAAAACTTAAACACTGACTCAGGAACAAGCAAGTAGAAATAATAGTTAATGTAATGAGTATGTAGGCTATAATTAACCCGTGGAACTCGCTGCTAGAGAAAATCACTGAGAAATATTGAAGATAGATTTAAAAAAAGGCCTGGATAATATTTGGGCCAGAAATATCACCAGAACCATGCAAGCTAAGAACTTGTACAGTGAGGTCTCTAACTTTAGGGTATAAACTATTCCAGCGTTTCCCAACCAGTGTGCCATGGCATGCTGGTGTGCTGTTGGACATGTCCAGGTGTGCCACGGAATCTTGGGGGACGTGGCTGCCGGCAGGGTGTGGCTATAGCCAGTGCTGCTGCCGCCGCCGCCGCCCCGTGCTGATACCCCTCCCCACTCTGCATCTGGCCACTGACCACCCCCTTGCTCCACGTTCGGCTGCTTGCCCCCCCCCGTTTCATGTTTGGCTAGTGTGCCGTGGGATGGAAAAGGCTGTATAAGTGTGGCGTGGGATGGAAAAGGTTGGGAAACACTGAACTATTCTACTGCAGGAATCTGAAGAACCTATCTCTTCTCCCCCTCACCCGACCTTGCCTCTTTCATAGAGAGGTGTAAGTTTTATTAGATTTTTTTTAAAGCATCTTAGATGCTATCTGTGGTCTAATTGATTAATGAGACTTTTATCTTTGTGTTATGGATGCTTCTACCCAGAACAGCATCGCATTTTTCATATGTTGATTCCTTTATGACTCCATGTATCCATGTCTATATTTGCATATGATCAGTCGACCTTTAAAATAGATAAATTGGCCTGTTTTTAGAGCAGTGACTTCTACAAGAACGATTGCAGTGTGCTTTCCTGATAACCTCTTATTTTTGTGCATTCCCAGGTTTCTAAAACATTCATCTTTTGTACTGAAATTTCCCATTCTCTCTTTGAAGCTAGCCCCCTGGGCAGCCAAGTGAGGGAGCAGTGTGGGGCCAGGAAGGAGTAACAAACCATGACGTGGGTGGATGGCTTACTGAGATGGCTATTTCCCAGAAATGGAGCAGCCCTTTTTCTCTAGGTTTGACCCTTACTTTCACTGGGTCAGAAACTTTCCCATTGCACTGGTTTCCACCCGTTTTAACCAAAAACTGTTATATGCAAGAAACTCTGGCTTAGCCTCAAAAAGGAGGGCCTCTGTAATGTCTGACCTGTACTCTGGTGGTTAGTGCACTTTGCTATGAGGTCAGTGATGGGCATTTCTGAGCTCACTAAACCAGCCCATATGTAGCATCAAAAAGAGAAGGGTGCAAGAAATCTCTCTCCCCCCTTAATTTAAGGGCCTAACTGCAAATCTGGAGTATGGAACAAACAGCCTGACTTGCTTCAGTCTGTTACCTTGACATTATAGTATAACCATAGCAAGAGTATAGCACAGGGAACAATGGGAAACTTCATAAATGCAGATTAAGTTTAACAAAAGCCCAATATCTGGCAAAATAGGGGATGATATCACTTCTAAATAACATAAAAGAAGGTGTTTATCAAGAAAAGAATGTTTATCAATGGCTCTTTCCGCACAAGGCCTCCGCTCCTCTGTAAACTGGTCTTTAGGCTTATAGTAATTATTAATGCCAGCACAGTCACTTATCCTTGATTGGATAAATTAACGTGTCTGAGATAAGAGTGGATTTTTTGGGAGTTTAACAATGAAAATTTTGGGGATGAGCCTTACAGCATTTACTTATATGAGTATTCCTATTGAATTAGATAAAAAAAAATATTGTCAGTAATACTTTTTGCAACATTGCTAAAATGCATTTGTGTAACACTCAAGACTGCAGAAGGTTCTTTACAGATGGAAGAGTTGCAGTCTTTGTGTGGCTGATCTTACACTCTAAATATTAGACAAGAGAGTAGCAAAAGGGCATGGGATTGAAAGATTAGTCATGCAAGTAAGGCAGGGGTGGGCAAAATATGACCTGCAGGCCCGATCTGGCCCACTAAGCATTTTCATCTGGCCCACGGGGCCCCCCAACAAATTGTGCCCCACCCAGCCTTTCCGCCCACGAGGCTGGGAGCGAGGCACCCACATGTACACACAGCTCCAAAAATGTACCCTATTGCCTCGCTCCCACCCTCATGGGAAGAAGAGCCCAGCCGGCCAGCAGGCAGTTTCCAGATGGGGCTGCTGCTGCAGCCCTCAGCACCTGATCTGCTTCCCCAGTCTTCTGGCTCTGAGCAGCAAGTGGGGAAGCAGTGGGGGCGGGGCTTCAGTTGAGTGGGAAATAATTTTCCGCCCCTGAAGTAAGGACTTCGCTAGGAATTAGACTGGTGAAGAAAGAAACAGCAGTATGAACAGGAGTGGAGTGGAGTGAGAGTAGCCATGGTTCAGGACAAGAAAACGAGCAGCTTCATGTGAAATCTAGCAAAATGGATATTAAAAGCAACAGGAAATGGCTGTGCTATGAAGCTGATCAAACACTTCATTCTAGAGGTGCACTGATACATTGGTCCCGTAATCGGATCGGCACTGATATAAGTAAAATTGACTGTATTGGCAATTGGTTTTGTTTACCTGATGCGACTGATTAATGACACCAATAAATACCCCATGCATGGGTGCAGCTGCAGTGCAGCATGCAGGCGGCCAGCAGCGTAGCCCAGCATCATGGAGAGCAGCTGGGTCTGGCTGGTAAGTCTGTTGTGAGGGAAGGGGCATGGGGTGGGGGCAGATTGAGGCCCCAGCGATGAGGGAGGGAGTGGGGCCCAGGCTGAGGCAGGGGCAGGTGCTGCACAGCTGGGGTGGGGTGCAGGGCACAGGATGGAGCTGTGAGTGGCTTGTCCAGGGGGGTGGCTCCTGCCACTGCACACACCCCTTGAGGGTGTGGGGGGGGTGTCTGCCCCTGGATCTATGCGTGGGGCAAGGGCAGGCTGCCGCTGGGGTGGGGGTGGGGCTGGTCTTTTCCTGATGTGGGGCTGAGATGGGCTGTGCTTGGGATCACTGGCGGCAGCACTGGGAGAGGGGCTATGGCAAATTTTGGGGTGGCTGCAACCCAGCACCACCGCGACCTGCCCCAAGTGCAGCCAAACCCAGCCCCCCATCGGGAAGAGCCCCATGGCCCCAGCCCACAGAGGCAGCCTGCCCTCATCCCGCACGCAGATCCAGGGGCACATGCCCCCCCATGCCCTCCCGAGGTGTGTGCTATGGCCACCCCCCCACACCCTCCTCCCGCAGCCCACTAATGAGGTGCTCATGGCTCCATCCCACCCTCCCCCCAGCTGTGCAGCGCCTGTCCCTGACCCAGCCCCGTCCCTACTCCCTCTTTCACTGCAGATCCTTGATCTGCCCCGTCCTCCCCAACACCCCTTCCCTCCCCCCTTGCCCCTTCCCCACAACAGACTTACCAGCCAGACACCACTCCCCCTGCTGCCTGGCTGCATATCAGTCGATACCAAACTGATTCCGATATGGCTCATTAAAAATCAGCCACCGATATTGTCCCAAAAATTCTCTATTGGTGCACCCCTACTTCATTCCAAATTGTGTGTGCTGGATTATTTTCCCTTTTGAGAAGCTCTCCTAGTTTTCAGAGTTCAGTCCTGTTTGGCAAGCTGGTTGGTTTCCTTTGCAGTTGCTACAGAATTTTTTTTAAACAGGATAATACACCATTAGCAGCAAATAGTACATGTTCAGCAGCAGTATTTTTTTGTGGGGAGGTGGGGATTTAGATATAAAGTTAGATCCAGAGGATTTATGCTCCTTGTTTTTTGTTGTTATGCAGGACACAGGCCGAAATGGCTCACACCTGTCGCGGAACCATCAACCTGTCAACAGCTCACATTGATACGGAGGACTCTTGTAACATTGTGCTTTCCAATGGGGGAAGGACATACCATCTAAAAGCAAGCTCAGAAGTGGAGAGGCAACGATGGGTCACTGCTTTAGAGCTGGCTAAAGCAAAAGCAATCCGCATGAGGAACAACCAGTCAGGTAGTGTGCATATTAGCACTCCAGTGTGGAACTGGCTGATTTATATAACTATACATTAAAATATTTCTGTTATATCTCCTGAACTATGGAGAAAAGGACCTTATTAGATAAATATATTTTACTGCAAGGGAAGTAGAGCTTGTTAATATCCATTTTAAAGAGACAGATTTCAGTAGTGCCATGCATGAGTGCCACATGTGGGGTTTTGGGGCATACAGCAGTGAGCCATTTTGACAAAGCTCTTGATAATGCCAGTGTAAATGCCCTTTCAGTACAGTGTATTTGTAATGAGTTAGTAAGCAGCACAACTTGAGAGAGTTAATGGAAAGGCAGGACTTGCATGCCTTTGTTCTGAAGAATGTGGGTTGGTCATCATGGCTTTTGAATATTTCAAAAAGTACTTTAAACACAGCTGTGAGTAGGACTCTAAGGAGCAGCAGTTCATATTAAAAAGCAAGAGCAACATATTTGTGCCCTAATAATAGCCTGTTTAGGATAGCTGCACAATGTATAATCTCTTGATGAATGAAATCTGAAATTAGTTCAGCTGTTAACACATACACTCAAAAATCCTCTGATAGTGTTGTATAAAGGCTTTGTCAGCATGCGTTTGTGACAGTTGCATTACTTAAGTGCCAATTAAACCTTTACTTGTATAAAAATGTAGTAATAGTACATATTTATAACTGGCACTGTATTTTAGAAATGTTTGGAAGTTTAAAACTTTTTAGGGATTATATTTTTGTATTTGCCACCAAGAAATCTAGGTGCAAGTCTTCTAAGATGACAGAAAAATATAAATCTTGGAAAAAGCAAATCATTCACTGATCATAGGCTAAATATTGTGTGAAAGCTTGGGTGTTTCACCTTTTGGAAGTCACAGTAGTACAAGGCAAACGAAGGATACTCCCAATTTAGAGAGGATAGAACACTTTTGTGGACCCCAGATTTAAAGTTAAAAACAGTTTTGCACAGTCCCCTAAGGTCTGTTAGGAACAGTGTAGATGAGTCAGTGAGAAGTGTCTAATACAGGCCATTTAGTCCATCACAAGCTGCAGCTTGGGGTACTCTGTTTCCCCTGTTGGAAGTGCCTCATTTAGAACTAACATACACAAGTGGGTGCATTGTGTCTCAGGGTCCTGAGACATTTTAGGGATCATGTTCATGGCAGAAGGCAGAAATAGTCCAAGGCCACTGTGCATTCACTGGCTCTGGAAATGGAAGCAATAAGTAAATTAGCATGGCAGTTTACTACGGCTAATAAGTTCTGGTGAGAAGCAAGGCTTGTTAGCTGGCATGTAGTGCTATGCTAATAGGAATGTACTGCTTCTGGTTTTGGAGTCAGTGACAGAGATAGCTTTGAGTGTGTAATAACCTTAAGCTGACAGACATGCATTTGAAGTGCTCCAAATTCTGTTCCAGTCTGAAGCATTTCAAATTCAGAGAGCTTCAGTGGTACACAGATATATGACCCTCAACCATGCTTTAAAATTGCCATGATGACAGTAGTAGCAGTACCCTTCAGCCAGGGGTTATGATAGAGGATTGTTTGGTTCTCTGACATCCCCTAGTGGTCTGCTTGCACGAGCTACCAGAGCCTAGGGAGATTGAAGGCTTGGAGAGAGATTCCTTGAATGTCTCTTGGCCTCTGGAGATCCCCAAGGACAGCTGAGCACATGAGAGTGATCATTGGCTCTTTGCCTTGCTTTTCTTCTTTCCCTCCCATGGCAGGGAGGGAGCAGAACACTGTGAGATGCTGGATGACTGAGCAACTCCCTTGTGCACTCTGTGGAGTGTACAGACATTTCAAGAAGTTCCTTCAATGGAAGTGCTTCAAAGGTGTTCTTCATTTTTGAGGTTCTCTATTTAAGTACTTTAGCCATTTCTGAAGCACTTCTTGAGCCAGGAACCTCTGCATGTTCACTGTTTGGAGCACTTCAAACAGCTTAAATGGAGGTAAGGTGTGAGCTGGTTTGTATCTGCCTGACATTAGCTTAATCTTCTGGGATCTTGTCCATGTTTAAACTGTCTTTGCATAGAATCTGGAACAGATTGCAGGATGACTCATGGGAGGGTGCAGAAATCTGTGTTTTGTTATTCCAAAATCCTGGATTGCACCCCTTAGATCTGCTAAAGCAGGGTGGTCCAACTAGCTGCATGTGGGCCGCATGTGGCCCAGAAGGGGTTAAATTGTGGGCCCAGGGCTCCCACTTGGTCACTGTTCCTCCTATTGCTCTGTAGAAGCAGGCAGGGTCCCCATGCTCCCCCTCCCTCTGGCTTCCCCTTCCCCACCCCAGTGGGTGGGGTGGTGCAGTGCAATGCAGCCTACAGTGCTGGGGGAGCCTGCTGCCTGGAGTGTCTGAAGAGCCCAATGCAGCAGGGGAAGCCATGGCTGGGGGGCTTCAGGTGAGGGCACAGGGTGCATTGGGTGGGGAGCACCTGGGCATGCGATGTGCGGGCCCCACTAATGTGATCTGTGGGGCATGTGGCCGTTGGCTGCTTAAGTTGTCCAGACTTGTGATAAAGGAAGGAGCCCTCCATATAAAGCTGCTCTGTGGGGCCTGGTTGGAGGTGAATGGTTGCTAGTTGTATAGGCTGGGCTGGGCAGTGTATGGCCATGTGTTTGGTTTGTACAGGAAGAGACGCATGGCATCCCATATGACACCACTGAACTCTTTTGGCATGTGATACAGTCTGGGTCCCCCCCAGTGGCTGCCCCTGGGAGCAGCCTAGATCAAGAAGCATGCAGTAGTGCCATGCTGTCAAGAACTGTTAGTGCCCACTAAGGCACTGAGGGCATAGATCATCCCGATCTTGGTGGTCTCTGTGGCTTTTGCCACCTTTTGGAGAGAATCTTGCAAGGACCTCCGTATGGAGAGGTCACCTCTTGAGCATTCTCCTGTTGGCTTTCAGGCAGGCGATATCGAGCCTGGTTTAGGAATGCAGCAGAAATGTTTCCCTTGGGAATTACATGCTGAGCACTCCACACTATAATACACCCAGGTGCATGGAGGAGCTTTTGTGGAGGGCTCTGGATGGAGTACATGTTTGTGCCTGGGACAAAAGGCAGGTTTATTCCTCCTCCAGAGGCCGGGAGATGCTGAAATGGTCAAATAGGTTTCTGGGCAGTTAATGCTAGATTAATCACCTGTAAGATCATTTGAGTAACTTGACATATCGGTTTGAAAAGTTTGATTACAAGCAGGTGCACCACTGTTTGTGAGAAGGTGCCCTGAGTGAGATGAAGAGATTCTGCTGCTCTTATCCTGGCATTTGCGATTACCCATAGCACTGTTGAGACTTCTTAGTGACAAAAACATTGATTTATGAATGGTGTTTCTGGGTTTATTTATAATATATAAACTCCCAAGAAGCAATCATTAGAGTAATGGATACTTGGAGAAGAGCACTAAAAATCCCCAAGTGCTTAAGCTGTTACTGATGAATGAGGTGTAAATATCTAGCTAGGGAGCTTGCAGATGCTGAAAATCCTCCATGATATTACGCAGTGATCCCTAGGGATTTATGCCTGGTCATGGAGGAGCACTGGGCCCTGAGGCTTCCCCACAGTTGGGAACGGTACTTTGAGCAAGTCAGAATGTTGTGGGGTTCACTGATTCAATAGAAATAAAATGCTGTTTTAACATGAAGCAGAAAAGGGCTCTACCTCTGTTTTGCAGTGGTAGAGATGGGTCATGTTTTGTCAAGATCTAAAACTAAAAATAAAAGAGAACAAGCAGCCCAGACTGGGGGCCATAGCCCTCAGAGACAGCAGTTTGTTCTTACTACAGACTACTGTGAAACAAGCATGTTCAGTTTAAATACTTCTGAGCAGCAAGGAAAGTCTCCCCTTAGTGGCTAGTAGGCTGTAGCAAGCAAACTGTTATCCTTTTATGGACACTGTTTGCAGATCTTTTTAATTAATCATGCTTTACAAATAGGGCTTTGTTACAGCTATCCTGCTGTTCCCAATGCCTTTAGTTTGCTCTCAGTTTGGATTTAATGCATGCATTCATTGTGCAGTAGCAGGAGCCTGCTTGTCCTTAGTGTAATCCACAGTTGCTTATTTCTCTCTCTCTCTCTTCTCTGGAAATATCTAAAACCTTCTTTTCACTTTTCCTTAATTCCTAGGAGGTGCTGGGAGCTGGGGAAGAAGCACTGCTTTCTCTAAGTGTGATGATTCAGGGCCACATCACCCCAAGGGCTATCTGACTGGTGGTAAAAGATTGTGTTTAATGGATGACAGGGTTGATGAAGTAGATTAGCCCCACACCTAACCCCTGTGATGACTGCCTGAGAAAGTAACTGAGAATTGTACCATGTTGCTCTTCTTTTGTGTAGCTTTCTTGAAACAAGCAAACAAAACTACTATATGATGTGTGTCTAAGATTATACTTATGCATCAGAGAGGAAGAGGATTCAAAATTGTGCCCTTCTGTTGCAGTGATTGTGAAGCTAACAATCCATATATGAAAAGCATAGTATGTGGTGCTGAGCCATCTGCTCTTGAGAGATTTTAGTTACCAAAGAGGATTTTTTTTGCCTTCTGTCGTATACACAGTAAAACCCTCAAGTCCATTTAAGTATATTTTAATTTTTCATTCATAGATTTGGGGGAGTTGCATGCAAGTATTCCTGCTGGCAGTGATGGGTATTCTCTGGCTACATCCCTTGCTACTTATATGAGAAACTTAAGGGGTAAGTTTACAATGTTGATGTTATGTGACACAAATGAGAATCTTTCAAGAAAGATTCTTGAAGCACTTTTTTCTGATATGAAGCCTTATAAATGTCCCATGAGGTAAGTCCATTTCACTGATGGAGAGACTGAGTCAGAGAGATTGTTTCCTAAGGTTACTCTAGTGAATCCATGAAAATGAAAATGGAAGTAATAAACTGTGGGGATCCTGTCTCCTGACAGTTTGTTTTGATTACAAGATGACACTTTGAACCTGACCAGTTTATGAAAGAGATCCCATGTGGTGGTTTCCTGTGATAGCAAGCACTAAACTAGATATAGGTCCAGTGAGTCTGTTTCAGTCCTGTGTTCTGCTAACAAAAACTAGAGTCTGTATTTTAGTTCAGTCTACAGAACGGTGCTTAAATTCCAGTGAAAATAAGACATCTGAAACAATTCACATTTTATGATGACAACATTAGAAGACACAGTTTGTTTATCATGTGACTGTAGTTTTCACTGAAACCAGCAAGAACTGTGCCCGTTTATACCAAGGCTGTTTTTTTCCATTACTGTTCGCAAATGGCAATTTATACTTGTTCTGATAATAACAGGATTTGTAATTACCCTCTGTTTGCATCACTATCCTGAATAATTGCAGCCTTTAGTATTATTTTACCATATTGTTTTCATGTCACCCCTTGTATTTTTGTCAACTCACATTTAGCCTGTCAAGGCAGCTTTCAAATTCTACACAAACCAGCAATACTGGGCATTTCTGTGAAATATGACATGGAAGCTAAGCTTGGCAGCTTGTGAAGAGGAGCTGGTGTTCCGCGAGGCTGGTCCCATGTCATGATGGTTCATTCAGTAACAGCTGTGAGAGTTTCCACTTTTGTGCCTGGGTAGGAAAGTGAATTTGTTAGTCCATGAAATCAGTGCAAAAGGAACAATGCTCTCTTCTTTAACACTGTCGTTCTCATTTTTACAGGCATTGCACTTTAATGGTTGGAGATAAGAATAGTGGAAGGAGACTATTTAAGAATATAGTGATAGGTGCATTAGAAACACCTCCAGCAGAATGCATCAAACTTCTCTGTCACTGTCTTTCTCCTATACTCAAATAGTTTCCTTTTCCTTGTGCCTGAGTGTTTGCTTTCTGCATGGAACTGTGTAATAGCAGTTCTGTCCTTCTGGCACTTTACTGTATAGGGAATTCTGTCTTAAAGAAATTTCTAATTTTTTTTCTTCCTTGTTTTCTTTTTCTCTCCATATCATAGAAAATTAGGGTTGGAAGGGACCTCAAAGTCATCTAGTCCAACCCCCTGTTCAAAGCAGGACCATCCCCAACTAGATTGTCTCAGCCAAAGCCTGGGCTAGCTGGATCTTAAAACCCTCCAAGGATGGAGATTACACAGCCTCACTCAGTAGCCTGTTCCAGTACTTTACTACCCTCCTAGTGAGAAAATTCTTTCAAACATCTAACCTAAACTTCTGTTCCTGCACCTTGAGACCATTGCTCCTTAGATTCATAGATGCTAGCGTCATAGTCTCATAGTTTCATAGTTAGTAGGGTCGGAAGGGACCTGAGCAGATCATCAAGTCCGACCCCTGCCATGGGCAGGACAGGATGCTGGGGTCAAATGACCCCAGCCAGGTGATTATCTAGCCTCCGTTTGAAGACCCCCAGGGTAGGAACGAGCACCACTTCCCTTGGAAGTTGGTTCCAGATCCTAGCTGCCCTGACTGTGAAGTAGTGCCTCCTGATGTCTAGCCTGAATCTACTGTCAGTCAACTTATGGCCGTTATTCCTTGTTACTCCCGGTAGTGCTCGGGGGAATAGGGACTCTCCCATAGCTTCCTGGTCCCCCTTGGCAAGTTTATAGTATAGATGGCCACCAGATCCCCTCTCAGCCTTCTCTTGTGGAGGCTGAACAGGTTCAGGTTGCACAGCCTCTCCTCGTAGGGCCTGCCCTGCTGCCCCCTGATCATGCGGGTGGTCCTCCTTTGGACCCTCTCAATGCTGTCCACATCCCTCCTGAAGTGCAGCGCCCAGAACTGGATGCAGCACTCCAGCTGCGGCCTGACCAATGTTGCATAGAGGGGGAGGATCACCTGCTTGGACCTGCTCATGATGCATCTGTGGATGCATGACAAGATGCGGTTAGCCTTGTTCATCTTGTAATCAATAACGACTCCGAGATCTTTTTCTGCCTCTGTGCTGACGAGAAGGGAGTTCCCCAGCCTGTAGGTATGCTGCTGGTTCTTCCTCCCCTAGTACAGTACCTTGCACTTGTCAGTATTGAAACCCATCCTATTCTCATCCGCCCACCCTTGTAACCTGTCCAGATCTAGTTGTAGCCTGTCCCTGTCTTCCAGCGTGCCCACTTCCCCACACCTTAGTGTTATCTGTGAATTTGAACAAGGTGTTTTTCACCCCCTCGTCCATGCTGCTGATGAAGATGTTGAACAGTGCAGGTCCGAGGACCAAGCCCTGGGGAACCCCGCTGCCCACATCCCTCCAGGTCGAAAATGACCCATCCACCACCACTCTCTGGGTTCAGCCCTCCAGCCAATTAGTGACCCATGTGACTGTAGGCATCGACACCACAGTCGCCTGATTTTTTTTTTAATGAGAATGGGGTGAGAGACAGTGTTGAAGGCCTTCTTAGAGTCCAGAAAGACTACATCCACTGCGACACTTGCGTCCAAGGATTTTGTGACCTGGTCATAGAAGGCAACCAGGTTGGTATGACAGGACCTGCCTCTAATGAACCCATGTTGATTGCCCCTAAGTATAATCTCCCCTACTGGTCCCTCGCAGATGTGGTCCTGGATAATTTTCTCAAAGTGCTTTCCCAGGACCGAGGTAAGACTAATGAGCCTATAGTCTCCTGGGTCCTCCCTCCCTTTTTTGAAAATGGGGACCACATTGGCCCTTTTCCAGTCCTCTGGCACCTCGACAGAGCACCACAACTGCTTGTAAAGCTGTGCCAGGGGTCCTGCAATGACCTCTGCCAATTCCCTCAGCACTCTGGGGTGGAGATCATCAGGACCTTCTGATCTGAACATGTCTAGTCCCACCAGAAGTTCCCTGACTAGGTCCTCACTGACCCTGGGCCTGGCTGTGCCTCCCCTGGGCCTATCCGGGGTCCCAGTGCGGGGGATGTTCTGGTCCCTGCTCAGAAAAATGGAGGCAAAGAATTTGTTAAAGGTTAGCTTTGTCATCTGGTGCGACTGCCAGATTCCCAAGCGTGTCCTGCAGAGGCCCCACGTTACCCAGTACCTTCTTTTTACCCTCTGTGTATTTAAAAAAGGACTTATTGTTATCTTTGATCCAGGTTGCTAGTCCCAGTTCTGTCTCCGCCTTAGCCTTCCTAACAGTCCCACTACAATCTCGAGCAATGGAGGTATAATCCTCCTTGGTGATGGCCCCTCCCTTCCATTGGGTGTATGCCTCTTTTTTAGGTTTGAGACGTCCCTGGATGCTTTTGGTAAGCCATGGGGGCATTTGGGCACTCTTGCCCCCTTTGATCCGCGTTGGGATTGTCACCCTTTGGGCTTGGAGGATCGTCTCCTTAAGGAATGACCACCCTTCCTGGACTCCCAACTCCCCTCCCCTCCGGGACCTTCGTGCTTCCCTGACAAGTCTCCTTACATCATTGAAATCCGCCCTCCTGAAGTCCAGGGCTGCTGCCTTGCTGCAGGCCTTTGACACCCTGCGCTGGATGGCGAATTCCAGCAGGCGATGATTGCTATTGCCCAGGTGGTCGAGAACCCGCGGTCCCCTCACCAGGTCATCTCCCATGGCCAGGACCAGGTCTAACAAGGCATTTCCCCTGGTGGGACTGTACACTTCCTGGGTTAGATGGAGGTCCTGTAACTCGGCTAGGAACCTCTGTGAGCGGTTGGATCTGGCTGACTGTTCTTCTCAACAGATGGTTAGTTTAGGTCACCCATGATGACGATGTCCCTTGACTTAACTGCCTCCGTGAGCTGACCTGAGAATTCCCAGTCCAGCTCTTCCCCCTGGTTGGGTGGCCTGTAGTAGACCCCCACCGTTAAGTCCCTTTCCCCCCGACCCCCGTGTATTCTGACCCAGAGCACTTCAGTCTGCCCCTCCTCTGAACCAGTGCTGTTTGCAGATGATGTGTGTTGCTCTTTGACATAGAGCGGCACACCCCCACCTTTCCTCCCTGTTCTATCCCTCCTGTACAGCCTATAGCTCTTGATGTTTACTGCCCAGTCGTGTGTTGGATCCCACCAAGTTTCAGTGAGCTCCACTATGTCTGGGTTTGTGTTAGCTAGCAGGAGGGCAAGTTCCTCCTGCTTGTTCCCCATACTACAAGCATTAGTGTAGAGGCATTTAAGGCCTCCTGAGGGTGTATGCACTGCCCCCCTAATCCCAGGACTATCTGGGCCCCTGTCTCTTACCTGGTTACTTCTTGTGCTCATCGCCTGTCTTGGCTAGGCTGTTCTTGTGGGTGTCTCTTGTTTCGGTGTTCTGTGGCGCCCTCCGTCCTCATCCTCCCCGAAGAACCTAGTTTAAAGCCCGCTGGAGGAGATCAGCCAACCTGAGAGAGAACACACGCTTACCTTTGGGGGAGAGGGGAAGTCCATCCCACCCAAGCATGTCTCTGAAGTATGGGTCGTGGTCCAAAAAGCCAAAGCCCGCCTCGAGACACCATTTCCGAAGCTGCAAGTTGACCTCCCTGATGCAGGTCTCATGGTGTCATCCACACCTGCTCACTGGAAGGACAGATGAGAAGGCCACTTGTGCCCCTATCTCCTTCCAGGTTGGAAGGAACATCAACAGATCATCAAGTCTGACCCCCTGCCTAGGCAGGAAAGAGTGCTAGGGTCAGATGACCCCAGTCAGATCCCTATCCAGCCTTCTCCTTAAAGACCCCCAAGGTAGGGGAGAATATTACTTCCCTTGGAAGCCCATTCCAAACTCTGGCCACCCTTACCGTGAAGAAGTTTTTCCTGATGTCTAGCCTAAATCTGCTCTCTGTCAGTTTGTGACCATGGTTCCTTGTTACCCCAAGAGGTGCCCTGTTAAACAGAGCATCTCCGATTCCTTGCTATGTCCCCTAATGAATTTGTAGATGGCCACAAGATCACCTCTCAGCCTTCTCTTGTGGAGGCTGAAGAGATCCAGGGCCCTCAATCTCACTTTGTAGGGTTTTGCTTGCAGGCCCCTATCCATACAAGTGGCCCTCCTCTGTTGAACCTCATGAGATTTCTTTTGGCCCAATCCCATGTCACTGAATCTTAGCCTACCCTCCAGCATATCTACTACTCCCCCCAGCTTGGTGTCATCTGCAGACTTGCTGAGGGTGCACATCTATGCCATCTTCCAGGTTGTTGATGAAATCCTCGAACAAAAACAGCCCCTGGACCGACCCCTAGGGCACTCCACTTGATACCAGCTGCCAACTAGACATCGAGCCATTGATTATTACCTCTGGTCCCAATGCTCCAGCCAGTTTTCTGTTCACCTTACAGTCCATTCATCCGGCCCATACATCCTTAGCTTGCCTGCAAGAATGTTGTAGGAGACTGTCAGAAGCCTTTGCTAAAATCAGGGTATATCACATCCACTGGTCTCCTCATGTCTACAGAGTCCGTTATCTCATCATAGAAGGCAGTCAGGTTTGTCAGGCATGGCTTGCCCTTGGTGAATCCTAATCACCACCTTCTCCTCCAACTGCTTAGAAATGGATTCCTTGAGGATCTGCTCCGTAATTTTTCCAGGGATCAAGGTGAGTCCAGGGAACTATAGAACAGTCGGATCTTCCTCCTTCCCTTTCTTAAATGTGGGCACTATGATGGGCCCTTTCCAATCATCTGGGACCTCTCCTGGTCACTATTAGTTTTCAGAGATGGTGGCCAATGGCTCTGCAATCACATCAGTCAACTCCTTCAGCACTCTTGGGTGCATCCCATCCAGCCCCATAGACTTGTATATGTCCAACTTTTCTAAATAGTTCCTAACCTGTTTTTTTGCCACTATTGGCTGCTCACCTCCTCCCCAAACTGGTGTCTGGTGATGTAGTCTGAGAGCTGAACTTGCCTGTGAAGACTGAGGCGAAGAAGGCATTGAGCACTTCAGCCTTTTCTGCATCCTCTGTCACAGGTTTGTCTCCCCCATTCAGTAAGGGACCCAGACTTCCCCTGATCCTCCTCTTGTTACCGACATACTTCTAGAAACCCTTCTTGTTCCCCTCCAGATCCCTTGCTAGCAGCAATTCCAGTTGTGCTTTGGCCTTCCTGACTTCATCCCTGCATGGCCAAGCAATGCTCTTATACTCTTCCCTAGTTATTTGTACGAGTTTCACTTCTGATAAGTTTCCTTTTTCTGATTTAGTTTCCTGAAGAGTTCCCTGCTAAGTGAAGCTGGTCTTCTGCCATACTTGCTGGTCTTCCGGCTCGTCGGGATGTTTTGTTCCTGCACTCTTCATAAGGCTTCTTTAAAGTACAGTTAGCTCTCCTGCTGGACTCCTCTCTTGCTTCCCAGGGGATCCTGCCTATGAGTTTCCTGAGCAAGTCAAAGCCTGCTTTTCCGAAGGCTTGGGTGCTTACTCTGCTGCTCTCCTTTCTTCAGGATCCTGAACTCAATCATCTCCTGGTCACTGCTGCCCAGTTTGCCATCCACTACTACATTCCCCACCACTTCTTCCCTGTTTGTGAGCAGCAGGTCAAGAAGAGCATGGTCCCTAGTTGGCTGCTGCAGCACTTGCACCAGGAAGTTGTCGTCGACACATGCCAAAATATTCCTGGATTTCCTGCGCACTGCTGTAGTGCCCTCCCAGCAGATGTCAGGATGATTGTCTTACCCCATGAGAACCAAGGCTTGTTATGGGGAAACTTGTGCTAGCTGTTTGAAGAAAGCCTCATCCACCACTTCCTCCTGGTCTGGTAGTCTGTAGCAGACACCCACCACAGCATCACCTTTGTTGCTTTCCCTTCTGTCCTTAACCCAGAGACTCTCAATAGGCCTATCTCCAGTTTCATACTGGAGCGCTGAGCAGTCATACAGCTCTTTTACATACAGTGCAAATCCTCTTCCTCTTCTCCCCTGCTTGTCCTTCCTGAACAGTTTGAACCCATCCATGACAGTGCTCCAGTCATGCGAGCTCCCACCAAGTCTCTTTTATTCCAGTCACATCATAGTTTGGTGACTGCAAGGAGTTTTGGTTCTTCCTGCTTGTTTCCCAGGCTCTGTACATTTGTGTACAAAGACCTGAGGTAACTAGTTGATTTCCCTGATTTCTCAGGATGTATGAGAGTACCTCCCCTCTTGCCACCTCCTTCTTGCTTTTCCTCCAGGTCTTCCGCTTCCCCACTTACCTCAGGGCTTTCGTCTCCATCTCCTGGCGAGCCTAGTTTAAAGCCCTTGTCACTAGGTTAGTGAAGATGCTCTTCCCTCTCTTTATCAGATGGATCCCATCTCTTTCCAGCGATCCTTCTTCTTGGAACAACATCACATGGTCGAAGAAGCCAAAGCCCTGCTGGCGACACCACCTGCACAGCCAGGTAGTGCAGGTGGTGCAACCGCTCCTGCCTGGGCCCTTTCCTTTGACCTGAAGGATTAACAAGAACGTGGCCTGAGCCCCGTACCCCTTCACCCTTGTACCCAGAGCCCTGTAGTAGTGAAATCTGTTTTATTTCAGGCTGGGGGGGAGATTGGAAATAGTTTCAATGTTCTGCTATGTTTTTGAAAGAAGAGATCTCATCCTAACTGCAGGAAACATTGGAGGTTAATGACATCAGGTTTAATGCATCCCTTGCTTCTGTTGGACATGGAAATGGAATTCATATGGGATTCCAGGCTAGCAGTTGTTGTTCAGTGTTGAGTCTGATTCCAGCCCCTGTAGAACTGGTTCAGTTTTCTTTTTCCACTTGGGCGTAAGGTGAGCCTATAACCAGTGCCAGCTTTTTTGCACATATGTGACCTTCCTTGCTTCTTAGTACAGGAGAACCCACATTTTTCATGGCTGAAGGTAGTGGTTCTTCTGTCACTGGGTACATTTTAGTTCTTGATGTCTACAAGAGAGAGAGACGGTTAGTTCAGTGGCTGAAATGCTACTGCTAGTTTACAAAAAGCAGATTTAGATGTTCTGCGTCAGGAACCTGAAAGCAGCAATTGTTTGCAGGTGCCCTCACCTCTTAGATTCAGTTTGAAAAAGAAGAGTCCTATCTCAAGATAGAATATACTTGAATAAAACCATGCTGGTTTCATACATGGGGAATAACCCTGCTGTTCATCTTGTCTGTTTTGTTTAGATCACTGGCAGTCTGATCTGCTAATCTAGAATTATATAAAACCCTCTAATTCCTTTTAAAAACGCTAACGTTCTGCCAATCCTGAAACTCCTACTGAGTTTCGCATTGTAACTGTTTCTTATACTGTACAATACAGTACTGACTCATCTGGTTTTTGGGAGTAGGATTTTAATATTTCCCGACATGACATCAAATATGAATTAGTGTTCTCTTTTCCTGGAAGTAAACATGTTTTGTTTTTGTAACAACCAAGCTAAGATGTCTTCCCCGTTTCTGCTGATAGTAGATACGCAGAGGAAAACTAGAGAGAAAATAAGGGGAAATGCACCCTGCACATACTGAGTTGCTGAACTCTTGTCTTCATTACAAGGAAATGAAGAATTGCAAGGATTTATTAAAGGATCTGTTGATAAAGAGCAGTTAAAGGGAATACATAAAAATGAACAAAACAAGTCATGTAAATGCCATCTACAGTAACATCTGAAGGGGATTAACTAACAAACCTATTGCATAGTGGGCAATCAATTGTGGAATGCAAAGTGTACTAGAAGATTGGATGCCAGAAATATGCTTTTGGAAAGTTTACCACTCTTGGTGGTTTGCCATCTGCTAAGTTTAGTTTCTTTCCTTGGAAAAATAATGGGAAAACGTTAAAATGATCAAGCTATACCTAGATGATACATAGGTCCACAGACTTTTGCTGCACAAAACTTAAGACCAACAGAATAATTTTTTTAAATAGAATTACAAAGCTAAGAGAGGAATGGAAAGCTATTCTTAATATCTCTGGAGGTTAGTTATTACTTTATTACAAGAAAGAGTCTAAAACTGGTGAGAATTAATATAAGAGCAAGGTGGGTATAGTCATGGGAATGTACAGTTGGACTAAGTGACGACTGGTAATAATTAAAGTTATGAAAGTTGAATACCAGAAAACATTTCCTGACAGTGAGAGCCTTCAATCTTTGTAAGTCTCCAGAGGAAGGAGTTAAGTCCTGTCACTTCAGGTATTTTAAAACTAAACCAGGCAGAGCACTAGGAAACATGTAACAGAGAGTAAGCCTGGGCTAGTTGATGATTGACTGGCTGATATCCTTATAACTTGAGTTTTGGATTCCCTGCTCCTGACTCTGTGACAATCCAGAATTAAAATGCATTCCCAGGGCTAGGGTTTGTGAAGGAAAATGAAGGGTAGCATTCTCGTGGTGCTAGAGTAAAAACATTACGTTGCCAGTGTGCACAGAGCATAGATATCAGGTTGACCAAGTGCATTACAGATCTGTTCCATGCAGACAGTTACCAGTTAAGCCAATATTCATGTATGAACCATACTGGTTTTCCAAGACTCCTGCTGTACTCCACCACTGACTCCCTAGGACCATCTGCAGTTTACAGGTCCAACTCCACATTTCAGCTTCTGCTAGTTTGTGACATATTCCCTATAGACCAGAGGAGTCAAACATATGGTAGTTGGCCCAGATTTGGTACATGGAGTGGGGTTGTCTGGCTCATAGTGCTTCTTACACACGCCTCTTGTAGGCCAGATACAGATACTCTTGGGGCCAGCTATGAAGACTGATGGTAAGGGGACAAGGAGAAGCAAGTAGCAGCAATGTTAACTCCTTGAATTTGGGAAGCATGGTGAATCCGTGACACTGGCAGCTACAGGGATTAATGCTACTGCTTGTGGGTTGTCTAGCCCACAGGAGGTCCCACAATTTGGGTCTGGCCTGCGAGAAGCCAGTGTTCTGGATTCAGCCTGACAGATTTGACACCTGTGTTTATAGACATATGAAGCAGCAGTTTCTGATACAGCAATTAGGGTGGCTAATGTCAGAGCATGTAATCATGAGGAATTGAATATCAGGACAACTGCTGGGAAAACAGGCTTGAGGTCATCTGGTATAATGATGGCTGGTTTGAAAGGCTGGTATGGAGTTTCCTGTTGGCTTAATTAATGTTGGTCGTGTTTATTGACTCTCTTAAATGGAAATAACTTTCACTTTAAAGAAGTGTTTTGGATAGGAATTTTCCAGGTGTTTTAAGATGTTGCTATTGATGCATCAAAATACGGAAAGGGATGGAGTGGAAGAGCAGCAATTTGGGGTGCACGTAGAGAAGGCAGAGAGCAAAGAAATATGTGGAACCACGGCATTTCTGTCTTCCTCTACTCTGGCTCATCAAATGGGGTTTCTGCTGCTATGAGGGATAGGAGGGGACCCACACAACTCCAGGGAATGAAAATGCTTACTGAGAAGCCACTCTTCTTTCCACAATTTCCCAGGCAACTCTTGGGCCCACCAGGCGGTTCCCAGTCAAAAAAACTCTTAGTTTAACTATTTTGATTGTATAAAAATAAGTAAATACTTAAATGTATATGTTCCACTGTTGCAGCATCTTAGATTGTAAAGGCAGATGTAAAGCAATCTGTAGCTGCTCCTGTATTTACCAGATTAGACTTTTCAAGAGGGTCCCTTGTTTCTAAACTTTTTCTGTAATTACTCTGATGCTGATTGCACTACAGTTGCTTTGTGTACCTTAGGCACTTTTCTAACATTGAAGCGTTTGATGTTCACTACATTTTAAAATTGGGAATCTGATGTCATCAGACAACTGAAAAGTTCTCTGCCCTTAGCTTTTATGAATCCTTGTTTGTAGCTCTTGATTGGGTGGCATTATCTAGTTCTCTCTGTACTGTAATTGTCTCCTTTTTTGACAATCCTTGCCATTGTCACCCCTCCACTCTCAGCTGTGCTGCTAACAACAGAAGAAATGAGATTGCAGTCTCCAGCTCCTGTCAGACCTATATTAAAATACATTCCCATTCTCCATCCCCTTAGAAATGATTATGTTCCTTTTTCCCCATCTCTCTCCTGGCATGGTGTTTTGTTACCAAGTCTGTGTTTTACCCTCTGTCTGTAGAGCTTATGTATAAAGATGCATTCATTACTCTCTGAAATATTTTATAGCTCAGCATTCATTACTTTCTTATTCCTTTAATCATCTTTATTGATCCCAACATTGGAAGGTTCTGGTGTAAAGTCTGTTGCTGTTGCTTGTACCAGGAGCTGCTGCCATGAAAAGTTTAGCTGAGAAAGCTACTGAGATGGGTTTTTGTTTGTTTGTTTGTTTAATTTATATTTTTTAAACTATTCCTATTTTCTTTCAGTGCCTTCTGCTGCTCACTTCTGCTCTTCTCTACAAACACACTTAATCATGATGGCCTCTCTTGCCTGTTTCCCTGTTAAGTTGCAACATGGATGGATTGTTTGTCTCTGTTTTGCTGCTGTCTTGCGCTGCAACCTGTGCGCGGTGGGAGAACACAGTAGCTTACCCCATTGGAGCGTTGCCAGCCAAAGGTATGGCATGATGCACCAGTAACGTGGAGCGTGCATACTCCCAACATGGTTTCTTTTCTACCATGGGCCTGCTACGTTGGACAGCACTGAGGAGATTTTGCATATTTCTTGCTTTACTGAAGTAGGTTTTCTTAATTCACTTGGACTAGAGTTCTGAACCCTCCCTCCAACCCCCCCCCCCCCCCAAAAAAAAAACCCCAAAAAACGAAAAACCCTAGAAGACTGAATACTTTGTGTGTGTGTGTGTGTGTGTGTGGTTGGCCATCTGGGTTTTCATATCTCCTTTTATGTCCCCGATGGCAACTATTTTCATTACCCTTTTTGGCATGCTTTCTAGGACTAGCCAGAAAAGACTCTGATCCTACAGGCTGTTTATTAGTCCTTGACAGAAAGGAAACCTACCCTAGCCACATTTAATGTCATTACTAGAGCTGAAAGCTTCACCACTGGCAATATCTCCTGCATAACTGACCCTTGTAAGGTGATTTTATTTTAGGATGTATAGCCTTATTTATGAATATGCTAATGATCAGATTCCTGTGGTTTTCGGTCCCTAAAAGACTCCCTGCTGTTTCATGTGTTCCATGTGCAGCATTTATTATACAGAAAAAGCATTTTAGGAATGTTCTCATTTTAAAATGATCTATTAGTACTGGGGTGTTAGTTATAGCCATGTTGACCAAAGGACATAGGCAGACAAGGTTCTTTGGGTCAATGTGATGTCTCTTATTAGACCGACTAAATAGCTGGAAAAAATTGCTCTTTGCAAGCTTTCGGGCACAAACACCCTGCTTCAGGCATAGGGAGAGTGACTCTCCCTATGCCTGAAGCAGGGTGTTTGTGCCTGAGAGCTTGTAAAGAACAATTTTTTCCAGCTATTTAGTCAGTCTAATAAGAGACATCACATTGACCCAAAGAACCTTGTCTGCCTATTGGTACTGCATAT
This sequence comes from Alligator mississippiensis, assembly GCF_030867095.1. NCBI lineage: Eukaryota > Metazoa > Chordata > Crocodylia > Alligatoridae > Alligator > Alligator mississippiensis. The sequence continues at coordinate 28,178,369 of NC_081833.1, forward strand.
TTCATATTCCTCGGTCTCTGTTATGAAATATCTGACTGAACAGGGCTCAGAGGAGTGAGGGAGGATTTTCCAAGTCTCTTGCTAAGCTGGTAGCCTATATTGTGACTGCACACATAATTTAATAAACTGCATGCCTGAAGTCTAGTCTTCCCTTTTTTCTTCTGTTGAAGTCCCCGGTTGTGTCAAAGCATCATTAAGATCTCTCACCTTAATCAAAGGTGTTGAGGGCAGGGGAAGGTTTGAATAATGAATCAGTGCATCTTTTAATTTCAACTACTAACTAGTGAATTTTTGGTAAATAAGCATTAATAGAAGCAAGTTTAAAAAACGCAGTATTGTAAGTAGTCTGATCTAAAACTTCTCTCAGTTTATTCATCTTTTTACTCTCTCGGCTTTTCTGCTGTCCAATTTTACCAAATTGTCACTATCTTCAGAGCAAGCAAGATCCATTTTTTAGGTGTAAAAAACAGAACAACCCCCTTTTTGGGGTGTAATAAAGTGAAAGAGAAGAGGGAATCTTTCAGATCTACTTTGTAATATCACATCCAAAGAAAAAGGTCAAGTCATTTTTCTCTCTTTTCTGTGAACCTTCAGTTTTCAGTCTATACTTCACATTTTTCATTTTCCTAGCCATTTTAATTACATTATCAATTTCCCAAATAATTATTTCATATCAAACTTGTTATATAGTCTGATATCAATTATGCAGTATCTATTGTACTACATAAGATTCTTTGCTACAGATTAAATGTTTCAGCAGAATATAATGCTGGAAACTAACATGTATAGTCCACCTTAGTTCATATCTAAGATATCTCAGTAACTGATTGCTTCAGCCTCTAAGCTGTACTGAAGGAGGGCTGTGTTGTTGACTGAAAGGTATATACATGCAATGGGACTGTTAGTTAGTTAATAAAATAGTTCAGATGGAAGGGAATTTATAATATTACAAGACCGTATAGAACTTACATGAGTATAAACATGCCAAAATATAAGATACTATATGTTTTTAAAATGATAGAAACTTGTCTGGTATTATCTGAGAAATAGTATGGAGTTAGTTTGTGGGGTATTGAGTATATATGTGTATATGCAAATTGAATTGTGTTTTAGTAAGTGGCATAGTTTTCATTCAGCCCCATCTTTAGAATGCAAACATATTACATTTTAAATTATACCTTGTGAACTAACATCACATTCAAGCATGTAGAACGTTATCTTTTTGCTAAAGGCAAAAACTCCATCTTATAAAATGTTCTGTCTTTACCAGACTTTACCTTTGGGCAATCACCCAAAATGAAATTCTGAAAGTTTTTTTGCATTTTTCTCAATTTTGCACAACCCTCTTAGTTAACCCAGGTCAGATTTTTCTCCTTCCTTCTGTGCAGTCAGTTTCCTTTAGGTAACAACTTTAATTCTACATCTGTGGGAGAAGAAGTCCGTGAATTTTGGCTTGCAGATTTTTTTAATCCTACTTAGAAATATCCAGTCAGAGGATACAGGCTTTAAAAAGAGGGCATGCTGCTTTAAATTAAAGTAATACTAGAAACAAACATTGCATTTCTTCCTAGACTAGGTGGCTGTGTTTGTTCCAGAACAGAGATATCCTGGAACTGGTGTATACACGCATTGCCCTTTTAGGTTAGAAACGGATATTACACACAAGCTGTATTAAGAGCCTCTTGGGGGTGGGGAGCAGGAGAAGGGACTGGGGTTATTCCCCCTCCCTCCAGTGTACAGCAAAGGGGACAGGAGGGGGCTTATTCTGTCACTTGCCCCAAGCAGGGAGTAAGTGGTGGCGGTGGCAGTTGGGGCGGGCAGACCTGGCTGCGATCCCTTGGGGATAGAAGGGGGAATAACCCCCCTCCCAGCCCCCTCTGCCTCAGGTGCCATGCCAGCTCCCTGCTGCAGCAGTGAGTGGGGAGTGCCTGGCAGACCCTGCTTGGGTCCCTGCTGGTGGGACAGGGAGTAGGGAACGAAACCTTTCTCTGGCCAGTTCAGCCCAAGCTGGCCATGCCCCCCCCCACTCAGTCCAGAGGGAATGTCTATACTGTTACAGACCAGTTCAGCCTAGGCAGGTTAGACTAACCTGCAAAGATTTAATCAATTCAGGCTCCAGCTTTTTGAATGTCTGTCCCTAGCCCTAATGAGGGTTTAATGAGCAGCTGAATGCATTGCCACTTTTCTATTATTGATTAAATGATGCAATCTTGGGATAACTGTTCAGGGGCACTTTGTGATGTCTTGGGATAAACCATTAATACTTCTTATCCCATGTATTTTTTTTTTTTTAGGGTTTATCCTGGGACGGTGAACATGGACATCTGAATGTTTGCATTTTGTCCCAAGATAAAATGGTTTGTCCTGGGACTAATGCAATGTGTGTTTGTAGCCTAATAGAGTTATATAACACAGCTTTACTGAAAAGACACATACATCTATAATAGAATTCTGTTTCCCTTTCTGTGTCTAAATAAGTTTCGTAGATATCTACCTGTTTGGTTTTGGCCCTTACTTTACATTTTGGATGCATAAGTCCCCCTCTCCCAACACTTCTCTGGTGCTCCTTTTTGAAGTTGAGCCACTGTCTCTTGCATTTAATGGCTTGAGGCTAAACTGGATGATGTGCAGTGCAGTAGCTTCCACCCCACTCAGAGCAAGGATCTAGCTTAGAACCAAGGGTGTACTCCTTTTTAGGACAGCAGCCAACTCTCAGTCACACAACCCTCCAGCTTCATTTCTTCCTCCTACCTCTACATTTTGTTCTCTCTTTGCTGCCCAGGGGACAAGCTTCAGAAGGAAAGCTAAAGAGAAGTTAGAATGGTGCCTAGTCTGTGGTGTGGCAGCTTGGGCACTATGCTGAGAAGACAGAAAGCTGCAAGTTCAAACTCTTTTTGGGTAAACGAAGCCTACAGTGAGTGTCCAAAACATGCAGGACTTGGGGCTGAAACATAGCATATTTCTTCTTTCTCTACCAAAATCTAACACCTGCTGGTCATGCCTTTTTGGCTGCCTTCATTTTTGTGACTTGGATGCAGATATTCACTCGCCATAGGGCATGCCCCTATATATCAACTTATGCATGCACAGCCAGTCCATAGCATATTGCATGTTCAGTCTACACATGCCAGCTTATACAATCACATTGCAGGGGTAATAGAATCACAACTGGTACATAAGTGGTATTTTTGGCACTTACACAGCTCAGAAGTTGTTGTCTGTGCACACAAAGGGAAATGGATTTCAACCGCTAGTATGGGGCTTAACTTGCTCTTTGGATAGATAAACAATTATAAACTATTGCTAACTTACTGTATTATTTTCTATGTAGCCATACTTGTATTTGCTTACTGTCTGTGCCTTTGTGCGTTTGAAAAGGGCTTGTTTTTAATGCTATTCTGTTGTTTTTCATTTTTGCCTTCTGTGTCCATTTTGTTTTGTTTCTGTGAAATGATTTTGTATGTGTGTTCTGATTTCATTTCATTGACTGGAATACCACTATGTATCCTGGGGAAACAGTGCTACCATTTCACTCCTATCATGAATGCATGTTCTGAGTAAACTCGCTTACTCTACCACTTCATGATTTTAAGCAATTTGAAAATAAATGTTGCTTCTGTCTAAAGCTTTGTGTTTTTTTGTTGCTTCCATTTATTTTCTGTCAGTTTTTTTTTTTAATACAGGAAAATAAAATGTTGATTTTATTTAGATCAGTTACATGATGATAAAAATATTTTTATTTCATTGGGATTTGTGATCATTGCATCTTATCTCTTCATGTAACTTAGAGGAAAGTCTTTTTTGTGGACATGGAGGTTGGATGGGGCTCTTGAGTCAAACAGAGGGTCTTATTCTACCTCCTTTGACTCTCCAGTAGAAGCAGGATCAGTTTCAGAGAGTGAGTGAAGCCCGAATCTAACCCATTTGGGCTAAGTACAGATTGGCAAAAAGCCCGAGGCTGAATTGATTCAATCTTCGCAGGTTAGTCTAAGCTGCATAGATTGAAGTGATAAGCAAGTAAACAGACATAGACTTTTGATTCCAGAAATGCAGCCACATGTCTATAGTGGCCCAGGCCAGAAGCTGGGGAGTACTAGAGCACACCTCCCTGCTTGGCTGGAGCAGACAGCTTGGGCCAAGGCTAGCTTGCCCACCCTGCAAGGAGGGGGGGGAGGTTGCTGTGGAGGTGCAAAGCATCCTGGGATGGTGGGGGATTGTGAGTTGACTTGAATCTGGGACAGAAGTTCAATAAGCTGATTTAACCTACATCGGTTAAGTCTGATATGACATCCATCCAGGTTTATCTTAAACTGGTTTTGGCCATTTTGAAAATGGTTTACGTGCACTGAACTTCTGTTCTGTTGCAGATTTGAACTGGTTTCTGACCACTTATACCAGTTTATATGCAACATCTATCCCTAGCCTTGGTGGTCTAGTCTGTTTCACTAACTGCTCACTCAATAAATGGATGTTAAAATGCAGACACCAGAACAAACCTATCTTGACAGGACTGCAAAGCAGTAGTGGGTTCACTCTATTTCCAAACTTTATTCAAACAAATGCTGAAGCCAGGGAAATGTAACACTCCCATCTGTCAGCCCTTGGCTCTGCCTATAATTGTGTGGCTGTGAGGGGATTAATTGCCTGATTCCTCTGGGCATGATTAATATGGTGTTGTCTGTTCTACATAGTAACTGGGAAGGAAGAGAGATTGGTTTCATCTTTCATTAAGTTTATTATTTTTTCCATTTGACTGAAGTCTTTCTTGGTGGCTGATGTGAATGGAATGAGCTTGCCTATTGTGACTGCCCCCGACACTACTTCTGTCCTTGCCAGCCTCAGCAATTTGCTCAGTGATTGAAAGTGGAGTGGAAATTGAAGAGAAAGGTAGTGTAACTTATGTTCCAAAAACACTGATGCTGGGTGGGCATATTTTCTGGAAAAGGTGCCCCATAATAATATATTTTAATGTATTATTTATTATTTAATTATTTTAATTTAATTAAAAAATATATATTTTTGTCCTGATTTGTGTGTGTTTGTGCTGTATATGTAGAAGTGATTACATAATAGCTTAAAATGCAGTCTTATTTGTATATTGGGTGGAGTGTGCGTGGGTGTGGGGTTTGTGGGGACTTGTGGGTGGGTATAGGGGTTTGTGGGGATTCATAGATGTTAGGGTCAGAAGGGACCTCAATAGATCATCAAGTCCGACCCCCTGCATAAGCAGGAAAGAGTGCTGGGTCTAGATGACCCCAGCTAGATACTCGTCTAACCTCCTCTTGAAGACCCCCAGGGTAGGGGAGAGCACCACCTCCCTTGGGAGCCCGTTCCAGACCTTGGCCACTCGAACTGTGAAGAAGTTCTTCCTTATGTCCAGTCTAAATCTGCTCTCTACTAGCTTGTGGCCATTGTTTCTTGTAACCCCCGGGGGCGCCTTGGTGAATAAATCCTCACCAATTCCCTTCTGTGCCCCCGTGATGAACTTATAGGCAGCTACAAGGTCGCCTCTCAACCTTCTCTTGTGGAGGCTGAAAAGGTCCAGTTTCTCTAGTCTCTCCTCGTAGGGCTTGGTCTGCAGGCCCTTGACCATACGAGTTGCCCTTCGCTGTACCCTCTCCAGGTTATCCGCATCCTTCTTGAAGTGTGGTGCCTAGAATTCGGGGGGTGTGTGTGTGTGTGTGTGTGTGTGTGTGTGTGTGTGTGTGTGTGTGTGTGTGTGTGTGTGTGTGTGTATGGGAGCCATGGGGTGCAGAGCAGCCAGTGGGTGGGCAGCAAAGTGGGGAAGGTGGGGGCAGGGAAAGTGCAAGTGAGCAGGCATGCGGGAGTTCAGGGCCTGCACTGATGTCCCAGGGCCAGCGCTGGTGGGCTCCAGAGCAGGGCGGTAGGAGCATGGCATGTAGGCTGGCAGGGGTATATGGTTGGGAGTCGTAACCTTTTTATACTGCGGACCTGCAAACTGTATAATTTACAGATTTAAATTTAATTCATATGTTTAAAATTAATTTTTATGGGGGAGGGAGTTGTGAAGATTGGGTTGGGGCACCAGGGGGCCCTGCAGGGGAGAGGGCCACACAGGCGGTGGCCTGGGGAGACCCAGCTGGGGCTGGCCCTGAAGAATGGGCTCTGTTTCCTTTCCTAGGAGCAAGCAGCAGAGCCAGCTCCCCGTCCTCTGCCCGGGCATTTTCCCACCCACATCCCCCTGCTCCCAGCTGTGGGTGGGGCTGGAGGGTCCTGCCCGGCCTGGTGTGGGCCCTGGTAGGTGGTGCACCGGGGCCCCGTCTGTGAAAATGGGGAACTTGTGTGGAATAAGGTGGAACTTGTGTGCCACACAGTGGATGCCAACAAAGTTGGCATCATGGACTGCCTTGACCATATTGGCCCCGTTGTCACTGACCATGAACCCGTGGGTGAGCTCACCCTGCCCAACAAGCCACCCCTGCATCATGCAGTTCATGGCCCCCATTGATCAAGTGTGAATATAACAAACGTTTTGGCATACACTGAATGCCATATGCATAGACTTGTAAGCGATTAACATCAACCAGTGTTGAGACACAGCAGCTAAATCAAGAAACACTACAAATCATCAGCATTTATAATACATTTATATAAAATCATTCATATCTGCATGTCCTTCAGGATTTTGAATACAGTTATCATCACAGCTCCAGAAAATCTTCAAGGAGGAAGGAGCACTTGTCTTACGGCTGTTGGCTAAAGGAGGGTAGGGTTATAGCAGGACCAGACGGTGGCACTGCTGTGATAATTTCTAGGTATAGCATTACAGGCAGTTCAGTGTTAAAAGTAATTTGATTAAAAGGTCTCTGCTGTAAGCTGTGAGGGTTAGAAGGACCACTCTGATGCTGTTTAGTCACGTGGTGGCTGTTGGAAACAGTATTATGCTATCAGGGACACTGATACACATGATGCTAGAGTCAGCAGGAGTGCAGTAATTACCATGCTCCAGCAGACTTGATTAATTGAGCCTGCACCGATGCACTGTAATTACAGCACATTGGAGCAGTCTTGCTGCATATGTATCAGCACCCAGGAGGATCAGTTGATAAGTTGTGGTTGTTGTTTCAATATTCTAGTGACTCTATGGGTGAGACTTTTGTATGGAGATCCCAGCCCAGACAATGAATGTAGGCCATGTCCAAATGTACTGCCTTCACTTATAGGATGAGAAAGTGGTTGCTGGGATTTACCAAGTCTCCTGGTGGCATTCTGTTACACTAACCCAAAGCTTAGCCATACTGGTTTTAGTCACCATCTGGGAACAGGTTACAGTGGCAGGTGAGAGAGAGAAACACTTTTCAGACCAGGGTTATTGGCATTGCAATTCTCTCCCCTCTGCTCTGATACCAAAGCAAAAATTACCTGAGTAATTTTTGTGATATGGACACGCGCGCTAAGAATATATTGAAACCACCATCTCACTTCACATATGACCCCCAAATAAGTGTAAGATGGCTTTTTCTGGCATTACTGATGTGAATCTAATTTAATATGTTCACTGACAGGAAAGGGACTCCTCAGTTTATCTTTTGAGCCAGTCAGTTATTCATGAGAGTTTTGAAGACTTTTAAAAACCGCTGGCATTTAAGCCTTGTCTACATGGGAAAGTTTTGCTCATTCTAAAGTTTATTGCTATAATTTACAGTCCTCCGATGTGGATGCAGTTATCTGGGTGCTTTGCAAAGCATATAACTACATGTGTACTTGGGCCTTTGTCATTTCAACTATATTGGTAAAAATTGCCTTGAAGTTTATCATAGTTAAAATGATACAATGTTTTGGGTACAGATCAGGTCTTAGAAATACACTCTGGAGAGAGAGCTTTCAGTGGCATCTTTTGCTGTCCCCTCCTAAAGAGTAATATGAAATAATGGATTTAAAGAATAGTTTAAATCAGGAGTGGGCAAAATTCAGCCTGCGGGCTGAATCCGGCCCAACAGGCCACTCTGTCTGGCTTACAGGGCCCCTCCAAAAAATAATTACCACCAGTGTGCAGCTGCCCCTCTGAAAACCAACAGGAGGCAGGCTTTCAGAGGTCATGCACCATTGGACTGAGTGGGCTCTGTGCTTCCACCTCTGTGGGGCTCCTGTCATGCCAGCTGGCCATCCCATGTGGAGGCATTGAGTGTGATTAGTGTGCAGCTGGTGAGTAGGGAGGAGAGCTCCTGCCTGTGGGGAGTGTGTGTGTGTGTGTGTGTGTGTGTGTGTGTGTGTGTGTGTGTGTGTATGTATGTGTGGGGGGGGGGTAGGTGTGGGTCCCCCTGCTATGGTGCACAGCCTCTGCCACTGGTGGCAGCAGCAATAGCCTGGTCTGGGTCAAAGGTGCATGGCAGCAAAACGGGCTGGGCCTGCTTTGTGCCACCACGTGCATCTCCCAGGGTTCAGCAGGAACCGTGAGCTGCTGTGGGGCTCTGTCTGCCATGGGCCAGAAGTGACCCCAGGGCCTGCTGCTGCTGCTGCCACCAGTAGCAAGGGCTATATGCCATGGCAGGGGCGAGGGGGCATGTGGTCGGGGGCCCACACACATGCATCAACCCACCCCCCTACAAACAACCCTATGCCCCTTCACAGCTCTTCCCATCAAAATGCTCTTGGTTGTTTCAGACAACCAATCAGAGTGCGAATAAAGAATTATGGACAGACAGACAGACAGACTACGGTTTTATAATATTAAAATACTGGAAAAACTTAAAGGATTTTTGGTTTGGGAAAAGAATAACTAAACAGGGTATTTGAAGACTGTCTGCAAGTGACTGCCGAAGAAGAAGGAAATTTGTTTAGATTTAGACAAAAGTATGCTGGTAGGAAAATGAGCTGGAATTAAGCTAAGGCAAATGTGATCAGAAAACTGGGAAAATGTCTTCTCTGTGAGATCTGTGACCTTGTGGAACCACTTCCTCAGGGAAATGACATAAGCTTCATCATTCTAGTTATTTAAAACCAGCTGGGTGAAGAGCAGACTGCCACTGTAACTTTGCAGCTTCTGCAGACTCCTGTCTCCCTGGGGATTGCTGCTTTGCTTTCCCCCCAAGGCTGGGAGGGGAGTAGAGTTGACATTAGTGAGTACTTCCCTGTCTGCTCCACCTCCACTCTCCTGGAGCACCCTCCCCTGGAATTGGGAGACTAAAAGTGATGAGAACTGCACTGATTGAACGGGCTGGAGGGCAGGAATCCTGGTTCTGGGTAGAGGGTGCTGGATCTCCCAGTTCTAGTCCCCCCCACCATAAGCTAAAAATACTGAGTAAGTTCACTGTTTTTAAGATAATTGATTCCTGCTGGCTCCAAGAGTCAGTCCTTGGCCACATAATTCCATGCAGGAATAGACTATAGGCAGCACTTTCTCAGCTGAAGGCCCCCTTTAGGGAACTTTCTGCTGACAAAACCTACTGAGTTGTATGCAGTGTCCTTAAGATATTGGTAAATTGTTTCTAGACATAATTTAGATGCAAGACCCATTTAGTTGGCAGCCTGTTTCTCTGATAGGTATACTCTGCTTTAAGTGAGTCTGCAAAGAGACCTGCATTTTTCCAGCTAAATTGATTTAAATCTCAATTTTAGTTAGACTGGCCTTAGTTCTGGCTATAGACTGTTCCTTGAGCTGAGAAATGGGCAGCTGACCTTACTGGGGAAGGGGCTCTTGACCTCTACTGTGAGAGGAGGAAAATGAGAAAGGTGGGAAGTCAAGACTTGCCCAGGGAAGTGATGAATATGAGAAGGAGATATTGCAGGGTGAATTGTGTCCATTAAGGAGCCCATCCAATGCTACAGTCATCAATTGGTATCCGAGTCCAGAGACATTTAAGATTCTGCAAGGAAGTAAACTGCTTCATTGCACTTGCTTTTTAAAACGAAAATATATAAAATGACTGACGTTAGTTTTACTGTTTTTCGTGATTAGGAGAGGACAATCCTTGTTATAGAGTACTGGACATTAAGGAAATCCAGAACTTTGGTGCCATGGACAGTGGTATTCAGGGGATCTGAAAGAGATTTTAGTGGTAATTTCCTCAGTCTATTTTATGCCTAAGCCAAGAGGTGAAAGATGGTATAAGGCTGACCTCTTCTGGTTAATTTCCTCCACTGCTGCACAGGATTATGACTCTTTATTTCACCTGTCCTTAAATGGGGATTTTGTTGTTTAACTATGAATTTCTGCATAACAGAGACCTTTTGTTATTTAGAAGGTTTGAAATTGGAAGCCTCCAAGTTGGGGGTATATATTCTTGCCTATTATTGACATGGTAAGAATACTTTTAATGATGCCTTATAAGAAATATATTTGAGTAGAGAAATTCAGTTAGAACTCTCCAATCCATCAGGATAGTCTACTTTCCAAACAGCTAAAGGAACCTTGGAGCTAACACTCAAAGCTTCTCAGTTGCTTCTCAGTATCAGTATTCACAGCACATTTATATTACTGACTTGCTAAGAAACTGCTGACAAAACCTACTGAGTTATATGCAGTGTCCTTAAGATATTGGTAAATTGTTTCTGGACATAATTTCTGAGTACCACACGAGCCCAAAGGAAAGGTGCTCACTCACAGCATGGAATGGGCCCATTTCTGTGCACTAGAAGCCAAAATTGTCAATGTTGGGAAAATAAGAGAGGGTTGCAGGCCAAATGTGGCCAGACCTTTTGCCAAGAGGTCTGTAGCATGGATCCTTCACAACCTGATTTTACAGATGGAACAGTCACGTTGGCTTTACTTTGACCTAGAGATGTAAACTTTACAGAAATTTTGAAGCCGTGGGAAAAAAAACGTTTTTTTTTCCCTTTGTTTTTTGTTTGTGGGGAAAAAAATGGGAATTTGTGGGGAAATTTAAATATATGCAATACTTATTTTCTTAGCACCCTTTATAGATCTAATTTCACTTTGCTACTTTAAGAATGTAGAATGTATTATGTATAACTTGGTTTGCTCATAAAATTATCATGTTTGGTATATTTATTAAATTTGAAAGTATAGTTTATTCAGAGAATAATTACAAATTTACTAATTGAATTTACTTTAAAATGTTTTTAATTTTTGTTACAAACAAGCTGCTGAACTCTAAGGAACCTAGCGTCTTTTAGTTTCTTCCAGTTTATGAGAAGCAGGCAAACATTAAAGTTGAAAATAGAAGAAACCATCAACATTATAGTAAAACAAAGAGAGTTATTATATATCCTGGATTTGTCTCCTCCACAGTGTCAAGCAGATACAGAAAGCACTCTTTTTTAGAAAAAGAGCTGAGGAAAAAACGGGAGAAAAGCCCAAGGCTTATTGAATACAAATTCTGCTGCATGAAACTTTGTCTAATCAGTTTCATTTTCTGAGCTATCAATATCAATTATCTATCAATTATCTTGCTGGGATTGTATGACCCCAGCTGACTTCCTGCCCTTTGGGCGGGGGGCTGGACTCAATGATCCTCCTAAGTCCCTTCCAGCCCTAATGTCTATGAAATCAGCAGTTTCTGTTTCTTTTGATCCTTTATTTTTATCATCTTCATGGACTTCTGAAAACTGAAGGTTTGCCCGGATTGCGACAAGCTTCTCAACTCTTTCACATGTTAGTTTATTGCTTGTTTTGGTGTGAGTATTTCCAAACATAGACCAGTTTCTTTCACTTGCTGCAGAAGTTGGAGGAATCTGAAGCAGGTGAGAAGCAAGCGGAGTTCAGGGCTGTGTCATGCAAAGGCCTTGCCACCATGCTGCAGGAGGGATATGCTTGGCAGAGTCCCAGACTGCATTTCTGGACCAAATACCTGAAGATGTTCTGTATTCTGCAACATTTGAAAGTACTTTTCTAACATCAAGTCCTAAGTGTGTTGCTTGTTTTGTCTGATTCAGATGCAGTGATTGCTGAAGAAATTGGCTCTGGAATTTTCAGGGAGTTCTGCAGCTGAATCTAGAAGACATCCTCATCAAGTACAGTGTTCCTTACACTTCTGGGTACTTTAAGATCCTCAGTGATTTCTGTTTCTTGAAGAGCTTCTTTGTTTTTTTTGTAAACTTTCAAGTGAGATCACCACTCCACCCCATCTAGTTTTACTACAGAGTTTGAGTGTCACTGTTTTATTCTTTGCATTCTTTTCTTCCTGCTTTTTCTTAAAGACTGCAGCTACAATATGAGTAGCTTTTAAATGTTTTATAACTTCTGTTGCTTTTCCATAGATCTTTTGCAGGCTGTCCAACTTCATGATGTCATTAAGAAGCAAGTTTAGCCCATTGGATGCACATCCTCTTGCAGTAACATGTGGATATTTATCCATTATGATCTCCCATGCTGCTTTCATGTTACTTGCATTGTCAGTCAGCAAAGCAAATACTTTACGACTCCCAATCTTCTGTAGGACTTCACGTATTTTACTAGAGATATACTCTGCAGTATGCCTGTTCTCTCCAGTTTCAATGCTACTGTAAAAAAACTGATTAGGTGTTGTTATCACAGAGTTTATGATTCCTTCTCCCTGCACATCTGTCCATCCATCTGTAAGCACTGAAGACACAGTTCTTCATTGATTTTTTCCTTGCACAGATTGCATTACACTTTCATATTCCAACTGTAAAAGAGGCTTGCTCAAAGAATGTCTGCTGGGCAAACAGTGTGATGGTCTTTGTAATTTAAACGCTTCCTGCCAGTATGCATTTTCAGTGATTGACAATGGCATCCCAGAAGAATATATTGCTCTTCCAAGAGCTTGGTCAATTTTTTTCCGATCTTCAGGTGTCATCCTGTCTGCAAATGAAGCTATTGAGAGTCTTTTATGTATGGTTGGTTGCAATATTTGGTTACTTGAGGATGTTGTTTGGGCAACCTGTTGTGATGCTGATGTTATAGAAGAAGCAGCAGCAGTAGGAGGATTTCTGGATCAAGAACGTTGGAAAGAGCATCTTGCACTTTCATCATCATGATCTACCTCCTCCTCACTTACACCCATGAATGATTTTTTAATGTTTGCCGGACACTTTGTACATACGAGGATATGTTTGGTCATCCTAGTAGCTTTTGGAAATGCATGTTTCATTTGACATTATTTGCAAATCACATTTTTTTTCTCAGAATAAATTGCAGTGTGGAAATGCTTCCATATTTGTCACAAAACATCAGATCAGTAGGAATTCAATTATGAATTATGTAGGTTATGAAAATATACTACTGCAGCTAAAATATAGTTTAATATACTGAATTCAGAGAAATTTAAATTCTTACCTTTCAATAAAGACGTATTCTTTCTTTCAGCTCCTTTGTGCTGCTTCTGTACTTCTGTGGATCTCCAGGTCACAGGGCCAGGAGGAGGCAGGTTCCTTCCAACTCCAAAACCTTTAGGCTTGCTCTGTGTCCTCTCCTGAGGCTTTTGAGCAAGCAGGACAATAAGCTCCTTGTTTCTAATCTCTACAGAAACAAATGGATGCTACTGCCAGTGTCCACTCTCAGTCCTTTGAGGCCTAGTCAGGAAGACAGGAGCAGATCCACCAATCTCTAGATCAAAAGTCAACAATAGAGGAAGTCCACAAGCAAAGAAGGCACTGAATCCTCCTTTCTTCTCTTGTGAAAATAGCAGTGCCCTGGGGGCAGAAATGCATCTTGCTCTTGCATTTGAGAGTTGTACTGTACTCCTCGTCCTCAGTGTACAGGAATTGTAATGATCTGATACTGTAGATAGTCTTATGCAACAACAGTCTTCCTATTACACAGTTATTATAAAACATTTTTGGGGAGTAGAGGGTAGCAATATATAAACACCATGTCTTAAACATTTTATTCACCATTGTAAAACAAATATATATATATATTTCATAAGCGGTTTTTAAAATTTTTCCAAATTTTTTCAGTTTTTCCAAATTTTCAGAAATAAACCAAAAAAAGTCATCCAAAATACCCTGAAAAAAACTGTTTTTTCCCCAAATGTTTCTGGTTTTTTTTCCGGGCCTTCACATCTCTACTTTAGCCTACTCTGCACAGAGTTAGTCTCAAAAGCGACCACGAGCTGATCACCTTCACCATCCGCCGAAAAGCTGGCAAGTCGGTCAGCAACACGCAAGTCCTTGACTTCAGGAAAGCCAACTTTGACAAGCTCAGGAGGCTTGTCAGTGAGGCCCTAAGAGACTGTGACCGCAGGGAGAGGGGAGTTCAAGAAGAGTGATTGTTCCTCAAGGGAGCGATCCTCAATGCACAAACTAAGTCTATTCCATCTCGGAGGAAAGGCAGCAAGAGGGCACAGCAGCCCCCCTGGCTCTCCAGGGACCTAGCAGACCTCCTGAGGCTAAAAAGAAAGGCCTACAAAGGATGGAGGATGGGAGTCACCTCCAAGGAGGATTATTCTGCACTGGTCCGGTCCTGTAGGGAGCAGACCAGGAAAGCCAAGGCTGCAACTGAACTCCAGCTAGCTTTGAGCATCAAGGACAATAAAAAGTCCTTTTTCAGATATGTGGGGAGCCGGAGGAAAAGCAGGGGCAATGTTGGACCCCTGCTGAACCAGATGGGGCAACTGACGCCCAGGAAAAAGCCAACCTATTAAATAGGTACTTTGCGTCGGTCTTTCATCAGCCCCATGGGACGCCCGTGCCTGCTACAGGGCCGGGAAGTCCGGGTGAGGGTGATCCCCTGCCCTCCATTGATGCTGACTTTGTGAAGGAACATCTTGAGAAGCTGGATACCTTCAAGTCAGCCGGCCCTGACAATCTTCACCCCAGGGTACTCAAGGAGCTGTCGAGCATCATAGCCCAGCCTCTAGCGCGGATCTTTGAAAACTCTTGGTGCTCTGGTGTAGTGCCCGAAGACTGGAAGAAGGCCAACGTGGTGCCTATCTTCAAGAAAGGGAGGAAAGTGGATCCGGCTAACTATAGGCCCATCAGCCTGACTTCTATCCCGGGGAAGATCTTAGAAAAGTTTATTAAGGAGGCCATCCTTAATGGACTGGCCAACGCCAACATCTTAAGGGATAGCCAGCACGGGTTTGTTGCGGGTAGGTCTTGCTTGACCAATCTCATTTCCTTCTACAACCAGGTGACCTATCACCTGGACAAGGGAGATGAGATTGATGTCATATATCTTGACTTCAAAAAAGCCTTCGATCTGGTGTCCCATGATCGTCTCTTGGAGAAACTGGCCAATTGTCGCCTTGGGTCCCCCACGATCCACTGGCTGGAAAATTGGCTCCGGGGTCGGACCCAGAGGGTAGTAATTGATGGAAGTCACTCATCGTGGTGTCCTGTGACCAGTGGGGTCCCCCAGGGCTCTGTCGTTGGACCCATACTGTTCAACATTTTCATTAACGATGTGGACACTGGAGTCAGAAGCGGACTGGCCAAGTTCGCCGAAGACACCAAACTTTGGGGCAAAGCATCCACGCCAGAAGACAGGCGGGTGATCCAGGCTGACCTGGACAGGCTCAGCAAGTGGGCGGATGAGAATCTGATGGTGTTCAACGCCGATAAATGCAAGGTTCTCCACCTTGGGAAGAAAAACCCGCAGCATCCTTATAGGCTCGGCAGTGCTATGTTGGTTAGCACTATGGAAGAAAGAGACTTGGGGATCATCGTTGACCACAAGATGAACATGAGCCTGCAATGCGATGCTGCGGCTAGTAAAGCGACCAAAACGCTGGCTTGCATCCATAGATGCTTCTCAAGCAAATCCCGGGACGTCATTCTCCCCCTGTACTCGGCCTTAGTGAGGCCGCAGCTGGAGTACTGCGTCCAGTTTTGGGCTCCACAATTCAAAAAGGATGTGGAGAAGCTTGAGAGAGTCCAGAGAAGAGCCACGCGCATGATCTGGGGTCAGGGAAGCAGACCCTACGATGACAGGCTGAGAGCCCTGGGGCTCTTTAGCCTGGAAAAGCGCAGGCTCAGGGGTGATCTGATGGCCACCTACAAGTTTATCAGGGGTAATCACCAGTATCTAGGCGAACGTTTGTTCACCAGAGCGCCCCAAGGGATGACGAGGACGAATGGTCACAAACTACTACAAGATTGTTTCAGGCTGGACATAAGGAAGAATTTCTTTACTGTCCGAGCCCCCAAGGTCTGGAACAGCCTGCCGCCGGAGGTTGTTCAAGTGCCTTCATTGAACACCTTCAAGATGAAACTGGATGCTTATCTTTCTGGGATCCTATGACCCCAGCTGACGTCCTGCCCTTTGGGCGGGGGGCTGGACTCGATGATCTTCCGAGGTCCCTTCCAGCCCTAATGTCTATGAAATCTATGAAAAAAATGATTCCAAGGGAAGCCTAAAGAAAAATGCACAGGCAAGGAAGTGATATGAATCGCGTTCACCTTCTTGGGGTTCAGTTCTTTCCCAAATGATTTGAGTAAGCTCCACAAAAGGCTCTTCACTGAATTTCCCTTAGTGTAATCCCCTGTCATTGGGATTTTTGTGCAGGCAGAAGCAGTCCTAAAATACAGAGACCAAAATTCTGCTCTTACTGAAAACTTTTGTTGTTGACTTCAGTTAGGGCAGGATTTGGTCTATAATTAACGTTATGTGACTGTTAGAGCAATCAGCTTCTGTAGCTAGAGGGGCCAGCTGTATTATTTTAGCAGTGTGAAGTGGGAATAAAACACATGAGGTTATTTTTCCCAAAGAAGAATCAAGGCATTTGCTCAGGGCAACAGAAAATTATTGAACTAAGTAGCCTGGCAGTAAAAGTAGCCCGCATTAAAAGTAAAGGTCTGAGGCCACAAGTTTTGCCAAGCATGTTTAGAAGGGGAACAGGATAATGTGACAAAGTCTAAAACAGGTGAGTAAAACTAACTCTCACTCTCCTCAACAACAGATCTTAGTCCTTTTGAAAGTCCTGCAGGAAGGGCTTCTGAGGATTTGGGAACATGGAAAACAGTGGAGGCATCTCTTCCTCCTGCTGCATGTTTCCAGATGTGACATTTTTATCCTTCTGTTCTACTAAGGAAGAGGGACTTATCCAGTTGATAGAGAGTTGGTGTAGAGGTCTCTGTTACCCTAATTCTCTACTGCCTTGCCCTTATCATGGTATTTATATGTGTTAAGTGGCTGTGAAATACTGTCCTTTTAATTTGGTCCTATTTCATTCTGACTTTATATGAATAAATAACAAAAGGTATGGGCCAGGAAAGGATCTGCTCCTGGATGCATAACAAGACTTCTTTTTTCACTTCCTATACTTTCAGCTCTGAAAAGCTGGAAATTTTAGGTTAGTTGGTGGTTCAAGCTACTGCTCTTTCTGCCTTTCATCATCTAGCTCTCCCAATGAATGGAACTTCTAATTATCCAATAGTCTCAGGTGTCCCCTTAGAAGTCCAGATAACTGAGATTCTTCTGTATAAAAAGTTGCCCTACTTTGGCCATGTTTCGGAGGTGTTTCATGGCTGTTTTTTTCCTCTCTTGACAAAGATCAGCAGACTCTCCCTATGTCTGAAGAAGGGTGCCTGTGCCCTAAAGCTTGCAAAGAACGATTTTGTTGTGAGCACCTCCTTTGGTTACAATGAGTAGCCTGATTCACTTAATCTTGATAGCCACTTCACTGGGATATCTCCCACTAAACTAGCTTAATACTCTGCTTATTTAGAATGAAGTTAATGTGCCTGCCGAGTTCAGTAGGTTCCTAGTTTTGAACAGTGGTGTTTAACTATGGAATCTGCTTCTCTTGTAGGTCTGACAAGTCCAGCTTAATTTACCTCCAACACATAGTGTCTCTGTTTGCCTTCATGTTGTCCTGGATGGGGTTTGACATGGGAGGCATCACATAGAATTTCAGCTCTGGGCTAATAAAAAAATTACCAAATAAGTATTCATGCAAGATGAAATAAAGATCAACTGAAGACATAATGCAGCCAATGTAATTTTAATTCAGCATAGTGCTTAATCCTTTTTGGACAGTTTAAAAACTTTCACTCCTAGCTACTTGTCTGAGAGTCCCCATTCAGATTTTATTTGTTCCAGGTTCTAAGCCTCATGACTTAGTAGACACATAGTATTCTTTTCTGTTAAAGCTAGTGCACCTACTTCTAAGACAGGCAAGCTCAAAAGCTTGCTAAAAACTTTTTTCCAGCTACTCAGTTTTTGTACTGCCAGGTTTAGGGGGTGCACGTGCACCCCCTACACATTGCCAGTGTCCCTGGTTATCTATTATTTTTCTGTTTTGTTACCAATTACATGCTCCCAGGCTAATATAGCTTAGACCATACCTGTATCTCTGTGGGATCTGACCTTCCCTGATTCTGATGCAGGCACGTGATTCACAATCTCTTTCCATCTCTACTTTGGGATTATCAATCAAAAAGGAGCTGTTAAGCTCCTTTACCATTGTGCTGCATGAGGTATAAGACCCAGAGGAAATGAGAGCAGAGAATCTGGCTCTTTGTCCCATAGCAAGAAGGTAATGCTCTCAGCACCTACACCTTGCCTCTGGTCTCTTGGTGAAGAGCTTTTGTTGAAATTGCTATTGCTATTTTTCTTTAACAAATATGTCCTATGGCAAGATAATGGGCTTCTTGGGTATAGGTAAAGTAGTGGACTTAATTTCTTTAGATCTAAGCTAAACTTCAGATGCCATGCCTCCTGGGAAATTACTGGCCATACTTAGGAAGATGGGGCTCGGTGCTACTACAGTTCTGCGGTGGATAGGGGTCAAAGGAAGACTACAGTAGGTTATGTTGAAGGGGGAGTTATTTGAATGGAGGTGATGTTTCTCAAGGATTAGTCCTAGGATTTATTGTGATTAACATTTTAATCAGCGCCCTCTGCTTCTGGTGTTTGAAGTGCAGTCATGAAAATTGTGGATGACACTAAGCTGAAAGATATTGGCAATGCAAAATAGGATTGGGTTATTATATAGGAAGATGTAGATAATCTTGTGGAATGGATCATGAGAAATGGAATAAAATTTAACAGGATGTGAAGTTAAGCACTTAATGTCTCAGAACAAGGACTTCAGTTATAGAATGGTGGCACTAGACTGAGACATCCAAGGTAGGGAGGGGCCTAGGTGTACTTTTGATCATAGGATGACCATGAGCTGCTGACATTGTGACATGGCGGTAAAAAATACACATTAACATTAAATTAGTATGTATTTGGCAGATTATGTTGAGTAGAGACAGGGAGGTACTAATACCATTGTGCAAAGCACTGGTAAGAGCCCATTTAGAATGCTATGTGGAGTTCTGGTTACCAGTGTGTTTAAAAAAACCCAAAAAACAAAATTGTATATCAGTGTAATTACCTCGATTACAAATTGCTTCTTTTTATATCTGAAGTACATAATGGCCCTTTCCCTCCATTACTGTCACATATTAATGGCAGTGTTGCCTCTTAGCTTCTTGTATTAAACCCTGACATCAAAGTCTGTGCCCTCTGTAGCCGAAATTAGCTGCTACATCAAATATGCATGCTCTCCCACTGCAAATGCATGCGCTGCCATTGCACATTGCACTCACGAGGATGAGTGTATTTATGGGACTAGCAAGAACT
Source organism: Alligator mississippiensis (assembly GCF_030867095.1). Lineage (NCBI taxonomy): Eukaryota > Metazoa > Chordata > Crocodylia > Alligatoridae > Alligator > Alligator mississippiensis. The sequence continues at coordinate 28,197,825 of NC_081833.1, forward strand.
TCTGCACTCCCTGAAGCTAGGTACTGATGTAGTCCTTTCATTCTTTGACCACAAGGAGTAGAGGGGAGGGGAACACATCTGGTGTCATCAGGGAAAGATTTTACTGTTGGGACTATAGGAGTGTTAGTGACCAGTCAGCAAAACTGGATGAGTACATGAGAACCGAGTACATATATATTATTCTTAGAAAGGGCATAACAGAGGTTGCAGTTGTGTGCTCCGCTACTTCACAGAGCTCCCTGAGACACTCTGGGGGGTAAAAATTCTCCAACTTGCAATAGTTATTTTATATTCTTTACCTGAGGAGATAATAGGCCTTCTTGAAGTTAGCTGGTGATGTACTGATAGAGTATGGATGGTCTGCCAAGGACCAGTGGACACAAGGTCAAGGATCCCATGGTGGGACCTGTTCTCTGTCAAATGTGCAGAAGAAGAGGCAGTTGTACTTCACAGCCCTGTTTGTGCCAAGGCCTACACTATATTTAACCTTTTCATGTTTTCTTTTTTTAACCAAAAGAAAATCTATCCCTATTTAAAACTCTGTGCTTGAGTAAGAGCATGTGTCCAGATCCAGTCTCATTTATCTCTCATATATTTAAAGACTGTATCCTAATATATTATCAGTAGAATATATTCTCATTAGAAGGGTAGTAAAGCACTGGAACAGGTTACCCGAGAGGTGGTGGAATCTCCATCCTTGGAGGTTTTTAAGACCCAGCTAGACCAGGCTTTGTCTGGGATGATCTAATGGGGGATGTTCCTACCTTGAGCAGGGGGTTGGACTAGATCAGCATTTCCCAACCTTTTTCACCCCATGGCACACTTACCGAAGTAAAAAAGTACTGTGGCACACCAGAAGTGGAGCAGGGTGGGGGGGGTGGCACACATTCAGCTGGACACCATCTGGGGGGGGAGGGGTGGCGCGCAGCCAACCAGACTGTATTTTGGGCTGGAGCCACACCCTCTGCCTGGCTGGAGCCATGCTGTCTGTCTGTCTGTGTCTGTAGCAGCAGCGGGCGTGGCTCTAGCCCCAAATGCCGTGGCACACTGGTTAGGAAATGCTGGATTAGATGACCTCCTGAGGTCCCTTCCATCTCTAATTTTCTGTCATTCTATGATCCTGTGTGTGTACCTAACTGCATACCTGCCTAGCTCCTGCATAGCCTACTGAACATACACATACATGCATACATGTTAATACCACATGGGTAATAGCAACCAAATTGCAAGCTGTGGGTAAGTTCATAAAAAGTCACGTACACAGCTGTGACATAGGCACACGCAAGGAAACAGAATTCCGCCCTTTGATCTATATTGGATTTAGCTCTCAAGATGAATAGGATTGAATGTTTCTCTCTGTTGTGACCGTATATTATTAGGTTGCTTTTTCACTTGTGTTCTGATTCCTGCAGCTACTTCCTTACTCCATCACTTTAAAAAAATGTTTAATTTTGCCAGTTTAACCATTTTTTTGCTCATCTTTGCCTCCATCATGCCACCTTCTCTCTGTAAGTAGTTACATTAATCTTTCCCTCATTTTAATATCAACTTCACTCTAAATTTCCAGCTTTATATGTTGCTATGTCCATTTTTATCTGCTGTATGAGTTTTTCAGACTTTAACTCAATGAAGCCCTTCTTGCTTCATTCTGCTTATGATAAAGCATCTTGACAAATGTAGGACAGTGGGCACTAATCCAAAGTAAACTGTATTTTAATTAGTACACATTCAGAAGGAAGTCGGATATCTCCCAGCTGTTCATCCTGGTGCTGACAGGATACCAGACTAAATGGGTCATTAGCGCAATCCAGTCTGGCAGGCTCTAAATTCTATAGCAACAAATGATGCGTGAACATCCAATACAGGCCAGTCTTGATCTCATTGCCATAGTCTCTCTGCTGAGTATCTCAAACATTTCCTCATATTTGACCCACTAGCTTGTGGAATGAGATCAGAAGCCTGCCACCTGAGATGAATACAGCTAGACTTGGTTAAAAACTAGGAAGTGTGCTGTGGGGAGCAATTCTGCATTGCTTGTCTGGAAAGGCTTATGATCTAACTATTAGGGTGTCATTCTGTTTCTTCCTGGTCATCTAAGAGGATGTTTTTGGTTGTCCACAGGGCACTTTCTGTTTTTACATGTCCTGGGGCAGTCTGTTGCTGTTCTCGTAGCCCTGCGCACACAAAGTGAGAAAGCACATTCCTATCTCTTCCCCCAAATAGGTGGGTGGCTAGAGCATTGGGAAGCTGGAAGTCCTGGGCTCCACCCTTATCCAGAGGGAGTATGAACCTAGATTACTCTGATTCCTCAACACACATTCTAACCACCACATTACTGAAGCACTGTACTGCTCTGGTACTCCTTTGAAGCTAGTCCTCTGGACACCTATGGGAGTGGGATCTATGGGAGATGCATGGAGCCAGCAGTAGAAGACTAGTGGGTATGTGGCTCAGTGAGGTGGGTACAGGCCTGAATGGGTGGGACCCTGAATTCTAGTCAGGACCACGGGTTCCAGTGATGCAGAAACTTCCGTCTTGCACTGTCTTCCACCCATTTTTTCCAAGGACTAGCAGGCTTGGCTTCATAGGGAGTGCTGGCGTAGGCAGTGAGTTAATGCCTTGCCTCTAATGGAGTAGTTGAGTGCTGCACTAAAAAGTGAAAGAGGCACTAGTTCAAACTTCCGTTGGGTGAAGGAGACCTAGAACAGAGGACATCTAGCATCCCAAGTGAGTGCCCTCATCACTGAGCTATGGGTACAAAGGACATGCTCATGTAGCTTTATCCCATTCTGAATCTAAATCCATTAGCAACAGGTTCTGGGAGACTCCTTTTTCAGTTGTCTAAGACTTCTACACCTCCACATGTGGATGTTTGTAATGTCTTGTGTAACTTCTGTCTGCATAGTCTGCCAGCCTGTCACTGTTTTCAGAGTGGGAGCAGGGAAAGGGAGCAAAGGGAGCTTGTTCTCGGGGGTTTCCCAGCCAGCGCTGGAGGGTGCGGTGGGTGAATTGAAGCCCCCTACCTTGGGGCAGGGGCTCCGATACATCCATCCCAGCCTCCAGCATAAGTGAAAACAACCCAGACCGAACTCCCCCTGCTCCCTTTTCCTCCTCCCATTCTGAAAACAGCTACAGGATGGCAGGCAGTGCAGACAGAAGTTACAGAAGACACTCTGTTTTGAAATGTCTTCATCTGACCCCTCATGCAATGAGGGGTCAGATTTTCACCTTATTGACCATTTTTGAAGCTGTCTGCAGCTGTGTGCTTGTTTGGTCATGGTTATAGACTGCTTTCTGTGACCAGATTGGGCAAAAATTGTCACTTCCCTCTGTGCATGAAGAGAAATGACAAACTCAGCAGAAACCAAGAGAGCAGACAGCAAACAAGCCAACACACTGTTAGAGAGGTACTTGTGGCAGTATCCTGAGGAAAGCTAAAATAGCTTTTGAGCAAAGTGCTGGCTAGAGGGCAGTTTGAATTGTCGGCAAAGGAACTGCACTGTCTGTTGTCTTCAAGGAATCGGGACATTGTAAGTAAGGTAAGTAAATAAATCTGTATCAAAAAATAAAAAAAATCTGACTCCAACATCACGTCTTCTTAGGGAAAGAAACCATAAGACCCTGAACATTTGGTAACCTCATGGGTCAAAAGATTTCATACTACTTTCCTCGGACTTCCTGGGTATAGAAACATTGTATAAGGCAGAGGCATGGCCCTACCTTCTCCCTACTCTTTAAAGGTGTGTTACATCTCTACAGGTAGTAGGGACCAATCCAGGGAGTACTAAGTCTGTTGCTGTGCCCAGTTTAGGTTTAGGGAGCGAGATGGGGGATTTCTTTGGACTGCTTTTCCCTTACAGTGTAGCTATGGGTTGAACATCTGCTCACCATCACTTGTGTGTTCTGTGTTTTAGCAGAAATTGCATAGTTCTTTTATACCTTGTAGAAAATTGGTTCCTATGCTGTTTGCATTATGATCATCCAAGATATAAAAATAGATATGAAGTAATATCTGAAGGTGACTGTTAATAAATGTATTCAAATAAACACCAGTGAGACATGTTTTGAGTCTGAGAGAAAGGAGCCTTTTATGAAAAACATGATAGTTAAGAATCTGTGCATTAGCTTCCATCCAAGATTAAATCCAGGAAAAGCAAATGACTATAGATCTTGTCATTTTCAACTTCCGTATTTACATAGTGGATGTTTTCACTGCAGATCAACGTTTAATTTTTATACTGTCATTTGCACTCTTGTGCAAACATGCTATCTGCAGCCATAAATAATGCACATACAATTGTATTTTTTGTAAATTATGTGGTAAAGATTTTAGCGAGTATGCCTACATGAATCCTTCAGAACATAACTTTCCAACTCTTTAATTTTAAAAGTTAGATGAATTCAGATACTATAGTGCTTAAAATGTATTGTACGCATTTCTGTTAATCACTGAATATGCTGCAGTTATTGTGTTTTAGGGGGAAAAGCTTAAGAGTTGGGCAGTAGGCCTGTGTGAAGCGCCTAGTATTCGCTTCGGATTTGGCTGATTCAGGGGACAGTGATTCAAGTCAGTGATTTGAATCACTGTCCTGAATCAATTAGACGAAATCTGATTTGGAGATTCGGTTGCTGCCGAATCAGCCAAATCTCCGAATCACACAGGCCTTATCCCCCACCCACTCTCAGTGGCTGCCCCGCTTGGCCTCAGCTCCTGGGTTTTTGGGGAAAAAAAAAAAGCCCCCCAACTTGCCAGAACCCAATGATTGGGGGCTTTTTTTTAAGCAACCAGGAGCTGAGGCCAGGTGGGGCAGCCATGGGGGGGAGGGCTGGGGGAGCAGGCAGGGGATGGGGTCTGGTAAGGTTCCTCCCCATGGTCCCCTCTCCCTCTCTTCTAGCCCCCCTTTCCACCGCCCCTTACTTACCAGCATGGAGTCTGGGCCCAGCTCCCTGCTGCAGACAGCGGGGACTGCCCGAATCAATGAAGCACTCTGAATCTTTTCCAAAACTATTTGGAGAGCTTCAAATTGATTTGAACCTTTTAATTGCCCCCCGATTCGATTTGGGTTCAGAGATTTGGCCGCTGAATCTCCTCTGAACTGAATCAGCATTCAGAGCTTTGCAAAGCCGTGTTGTGCAGTATGGCATAATTTGTACATTTCCCAAGCATATTTATTTGAGTAGCTTATTTTGTTTAAAAAAAATGTACTGTTATAATAAATAAACTGAATATGAGTCTTTGGTTGCAAGCTGTAAAGTCTCTTGGCAAATTAAGGCTTTTAGTCTTGGTTCAAGCAGCAGTTCAGGTGCCATGGAGATAAATGGAAAGGAATGAATCTTGGGGCATCTGCTGAATACCCCCCAGGGAAGTTATTTCAGCCCAGTTGTTAAAGCAGCCCATATGTGATCCCTTTTGCAGCTTCCTGTTGAATGAGCACGAGCAGGAAAACCTGCTAAGGCAGAATATCCTAGTCTTGCATTCCCCTTACCTCTGGTGATCCAGCCCTGTTCTGCTCAGCAAAATCATACCTATGAACTACCCATTTGGTTGATGACATACAGGGCAGTTTATTACTGTATACATTTTTGGGCACCTGACGTGAGACACTTCAAACCTGATTTTCAAATATGCTGAGCACCCAGTGTTTTTTAAATCAGTGGGAGCTTTAGGTGCTCAGCATTTCTGAAAATTCAAGTTAGGCAACCCAAAATGAAAATACATTTGAAATTAATAACTGATTTTGAAAATATGAGCCTCGGTTTGTACTGTGTCTGTGCTCCTAATAGCAGAAATACTCAGGCTGCACATGAGTAAGTGCTTGTGTTACCTATAACAAGGTCCAGTTCTAGATATCCAAAAAGAAAAGTAAAAAAAAAAACAACCTCTCTTGAATGGAGACCTCTGCTCCACAGCAGGACTGGCCCCTCCCCTCTGCTCCCTGGCTGCAGCTCCAGAGACTGGACTGCTCCCCTTCCCCCACCCTACTCCCTGCTAAGCAGGAATTCTCCCCTCCCTTCTGCCTTGCTGAGGAGGTGTCTGTGTATTAGGTAGCAGACCACATGCTGGCTATGGTCTGTGCTGAATCAAGAGGCAGAATCAACTAGTAGCTGGTAATGTTCCTCTGTTTCCTTAATTGGGTGATAAACACTGTTATCAACTCCCTGCTGGACTAATCGCAGGTCGTGCAGGAGCCTGGCCATGACCCACTCGGCTCCATGCTGTGGAAGGAAGGGAAGGCTGTTCTAGCGCCCCCTGGCTTCTAGCCTGAGCCACTGTAGGTATGTGCCTGCATTTCTAGGATGTCTGTCAGGTTATAAAACTGATTTAGCCTAGCCAGGTTAGTCTAACCTGAAAAGACTGAATCAATTCAGACAAAGTCTTTTTGAATGTCTGTCCCTTGCAGCCATAAATGTGCAGCAGTTCAGGACTCTGGCTGGGTGGCAGCATAAAGCTGGGGATGTGCTGGGCAGGGGGCATGTGGCAGAGCAGAGCATGGAGCTGCATCCAGGCAGCAATGCAGGTCTGGAGGCATATGCTGCAGTGTGCTGCATTTGGGTAGTGGTGCTCAGCTGGGGTCTGCCACTGGTGGCCACATCCACCAGGGTCCAGGGACCCTGAGTCTTGTGGTAGGCCATGCCCCCTAATTTCTAGTAGTCCACCAGACTACTGGCGGGCCAGATGAAATAGTTCTGTGGGTCAGATCCAGCCTGTGTGCCGTGGTGTTTGATATCTCTGTCTTAGACGGTATATCACCATTAATAATAATGACACAGTTCTTTGTTATACCTGACCAAACCAGTCTTAAAATGTTTTCCTATTTATTTTTATTGGGTTATGCAGCTATAACTTGGGTATAATTTGGTTCTGCAGTTGGAATGTAGTTTGTAATTGTTTGAGCCAGAGTTGTGTAGAACCTGTAGGATGCTAATAGGAATGGAGTGCACTAAAGACTTCTGTTCCCACTAGTCTGCAGACCGGATGGATGCACATAGGTGCAGATCCACATGTTAAAATGGTATCCTATTCAGATAGTCATATTTAATTTGGTTGGTGTTTAGAAGGGTTGGATTGGAGACATGATGAAGAAGAAAAAGTCCTATTTAATGGTAGTGTCATAGCTGAACGTCCAGAGAGGATCTTGTGGGAGTTTTTGGGTTTTTTTAAGTTTACCAAAAAAACCTTCAATATAACAACATACTAAAAGTAATTGAAAATAAAATATGCTAATTGTGCTGCAAGGGGATAATTTGAGCCTATACCCTTTTATATAATGGATAAAGAGGTACTGTTGAGTTTTTTTTTTTTTTTTTTTAAATACACTTTTTCCTTCTGTTACTTTTCTCTATTAGAAGTTTGGCTTTTGTATAGCTGGAAAGCCTTTGATTGGAAAGCTAGTGGAATGATACAGTTACAAAATGATCAATCACAAATGCAGACTAAAGGAGAGAAATCTGAGCAAATGAAAGGGAAAGGGATTTTTAATCAGGCTCAGTCTACAATACATTTTTTTTTAAATCTTTGTATAAGCTATGTTGGCTAGGGAAGTAATTTTGTTATTGTTAATAGTAGAATCTCTAGCATGGGCACAATTACAGCTGTATAAAAATGCCTAATGCCAAGAGAATTTATTCCCACGCTCACACAGGAATAAACTACATTTGGTATAAACACCTTTATGCTGATGCGAATGCATCCTCACTAGGGGAGTTGGACTGCTTTAACTGTACAATCTGATTACATTGGCACAATATTTGTGTTTAGAGAAGTCCTAAAACTGTTAAAGTTGCTTTATTTTTGTTCACATTGTTATTGTTTTTTTATTTGGCAGTTTGGAGAAAAGAAGCCTTTGTTAGAGATTCAGTACCCTCACCTTCCCACTAAGGTGTTAATGTTCACAACAAATATCCCCCAGACATTTGTAAGCAAAATCAGAGCAAGACCATGTTCCTCATACTTTCAGGGTCTTTTCTACACTAGTTAGTGGTACAAGCCTGTTGGTCTGGCTTATTGATATGAAGGTGTTTTATAGTAGTATAGCTGTTCTTATGGGAGGCAGGAAATAACCTGCAGCAGAGTAAGCATGTTCATATGCAAATATAATTGTGCGTCTCCTAGGGCTTATACCCACACCATTTTTGGTAGAAAAACCTCCCCTTAATCCTCATAGTACAAAACATGTACATAGACCAGACTACCTACCTCATTTCCAAAGTATCAGATGCCATTTGGGGACTAAGGCGGTGCCATCTCTGTCCAACTTGGGCTGCTTGTAGCATGTATGCTGTGGTGTTAAGTCCCAGAAGTTTTCTCTTCTTAAAAATTGCTTGGACGAGGGATTTTTTTATCAGCCCCTTCTCCGTTTTTCCTCAACTGTGGAGGGCATGCCTGCATTAGATTTTCCAGTTTTATTCTTAAGATGTGTTGTCAGTATTTGCATTTTATTTTCTGTATAGTTATAGAAATAAGGAGCTATTGATTGAAGTCATAACTACAAAGTAGCCCTCCCACCTGCCAGGCTTGCCCTCTACATAAGCAGATCAGAAAGCAAGGTCCAAATCATCTTTTAAAATGTGCTTTAAGACAATAAAAATACAAGGTTTTTATGTCTATTATAGTATCATTTACTTTTTAAGAGCCTGTATGAAGTCATGTTTGGATTATAAGGCTCTTTTGTCAGGAAGCTGTGTATTTAAAACAGAATTGCCACATTTGATCAGATTGAAGACTTATGGCCTTTGTTTTATTGATTTCTACTGTGCCTGGAACATAGCTCCCACATTTATTAGCAGGCTATTGTCAATCCTGGTGAATCAAGGTGTATACATGAGAGGTCACCAGCATCTTCAATACATACACCTAGGTAGGAGTATGGAGGAGTGGAGGCAGCCCAAACCTTCCATCCCCCTTCAGACCATTGAGACAGAATCCAAAGGCCAAACCAAATCCAGAATTTCAGTGCCTTGGTGCCTGTAGTGTTATGCATGTCTGAGAATCAAACCCTGGCCTCCTGTGGGGCAGACAAGGAATCTATCAGCATGTGCCCCACATTTACCAAGTTAAATATATCAATTATATAAAATGATGGAAGGAAAAAGATATAAAAATGGCAAAGCACATACCTATACCTTATATTGTGCCTGGAAAACTAGGACCCCTGAGTTTATTAAAATATGCTGACTACATTGATTTTCTCAGGAGGACTTAGTAATGTTACATCAGCTCTTGATCATTGATTCTGGAGTGAAACTGCTGTCAATTTGCAACAGGAATCTTGTTAATTAGGATGGCTGGCTAATAAATACCTGAGCAATCGCTGGATGATTTCCAGTCATTGCTGTAGTGAATGTACTCCAGAACTGTTATCTTCCAACACTACTACAGGGTAGAGGGAGACTTAAAGGACTGAAGAGGGATTTTGACTCCCTTTTTACCTTTTCTATGAAACTTTGTTTTCCTGTATTGTTAACATTTCTCACTGCTGTCTATGAAAGCATTTTCTGCGCTTGTAAAACAGAGTTCCTCTGCTTGTCTTCAGAAGTGATACTGTTGTAAGACTTAAATAGGTCTTGGAAGGTACATATATATGCCTTCTGCTGTTCTTCTGCACATGGGTGGATTTTATCAAGTCCATTCTGTTAACTAAAATTCTGTACAGAGCTTTCATTTGATGAAGGTACATTAACACAGGAAGGAAAAAGTGTTTTGTAGTGTTGCTGTCTCCTTTAATGTAGCAGCCATGTTTTGCTTCTGAGCAGGCTGCATTTCAAGTGTTGAGTGAAGATACCACATACAATGTATAGAAATACAAATGGGTCTCCACTAAGCGCACCAAAAAGCAGCACCTGCTTCCATTCTGACAAAAACACTCTCTCACTCTCACTCTCTGGTAGTACAGTTCTAACCCCATGCACTTTATTCCTTCATGGAGCGTAACATGACCATGGGCGGCAGGTAAGTGGTACTGTTTTATCTAGGCTGGGTGGGTGGTGCTGAGTCAAGGGACCATATAAAACCTTATGGCTCCTAAATCCTAAAAATGGGCTCACTGGCATGATAATCATGCAGAGAGTCCTCTCTTGGATTTTCAGGAATCCATAAACTGGACAAGGTCAGCTTTGTACATCCTCTGATGTGTAGGGAGACCTAGTGGGGCAGGAGTGGGCAAAATTCACCCATGGGCCTGATCCAGCCTACCAATTGATTGTATCTAGCCCAGGGGTGGGCAAAATGTGGCCTGGAGGCTGGATGCAGTCCGCCAGGCCATTCTATCTGGCCCACGGGGCCCCTAAAAAATTTAGAAAATTAATATTTATCTGCCCCTGGCTGCGTGCCACGAGGCCCTCAGTGGCTTGCCAAAACTCAGTAAGTGGCTCTCTGCCCGAAATAACTGCCCACCTGATCTAGCCTGTAGCTGCCCCTGCAGTGCTCCACATGGGGCTGAGCCTTGCCTGGGGCAGCTTGTGCTGCACTCTGGCCCACACCTGCTCTGCACCCACCATCAGCACCACCCTGGCCCCAGCCCCAGCCAGTGCGCACAGCTTCCCAGGGCAGCAGGCTGTGAAGAAATCCCCTTCTGTCTGTCTCTGCTTGGGTCAATTCAGTTACACCACTCTCTTTCACCTGCTTGCTCTTTGGTTTTAACCTGGTCACCTGGGTGAGTGGGCTGGATAAATTCCTGAGGGGTGGGGGAGCTCGCTTTCTTCCTCTGGCACCATTTTGGAACACACAAGCAACAGCCTCCAGAGACTCTCTCTGGATGAATTAGTGAGTAAAGACCTGAAAATTAGCTGGTAGATTAGAACTAAGTAATTCAGATGCATGGCTTCTGCCCCAGTGTGCGGGGCTCCAGCTCTGCTGTCTTCCATCCACTCTGCCTACTCAGTGAGATGAGCAGCCATCTGCAGGCAGCTAAGTGGGTGAAAGGCAACCCCTGCAGGAATCTGTGCGTGCTGGTGGGGGCTGGGGTGGTATCATCAATGAGTGTGGACAGAGGCACAGTGCAGGTTGCTCTGGGCGAGAGCAGGTGGGGTCAGCCCCATGTGGAGTGTTGTGGGGGCAGCCATAGGCTAGAAAGGGGAGGAGACTGCACCTGTACTGCACTGCCCAGGTGAGCTCTGCAGCACATGCCCCTCCCCATTTCCCCCTCTGGCTCCTGGGACCTAGCGTGTGGGCAGCCCACCCCCTACACACATCCACCTGCCTTATATACAACCCAGACTTCACAGTCCCCTCACACATACCCCATCCCTCCACATCCCCCCACCCACCCAATCCCCCCACCTCTCCCATCCAGTATACAAGTGTAAGATCTTATTTTGAGCTATTATGTAATTGCCTCCTTATACACTACTGAAAAAGCATAAATCAGGTCAAAAATATTTTTTAAATAAAATTAAAATATGTTATAGTAGATGTTTGATTGTTTGTGTATTATGATTTTATTTGTAATTTGTTAAAATTATATTTTCTGAAATATTTTACTCGTGCAGCCCTTGACAGCTCACTAAAACTTGCTAAGTGGCCCTCCAGTGGAAATAATTGTCCACCCCTGTGGTAGGGCCTTGTCTTAGCACCCTGCCAGAGTTTGATCCAACAAGGCTGTGCTATGTGTACTGGCTTGCAGTTTCTCTAGGGTAGGTAGCCTACAGGCCACATGGGGCCTGCAAGGGGTTAAATTTTAGCCTAAGAGGCTTGTTGGCATATATGCTGGAGCTGTTTACCTCCTCCATTCCTTGGCTTGTCACTGAATTTGGGGTCATCAAGTCATCTCTGGCAACTCAAATCAGCAGCAGGGGAAAAAGAAAGATGCTAATGAGCTGCTGCCCTGCTACTAGAAGTGGGTCATCCCACTTGCAAGAAGCCCTGTGATCTGGATGCAGCCCACAGGGCCAAATAAGTTGGACAACCCTGCTTTACAGTGACGTAATGGATAAGGAGCATGATTTGCTAACTTTTAAATAAATGGGTGCCTCCAAAAAGCCTAAATGATTAGACCTGGGGTAGGCAGCCAAGCACATGTGTAGCATGCAAAGTCATTTTGCTTGGCATGCGTGCCTCAGGGTGGTCAGTGGGGAAGCTGTGAAGGGCCCAATCCTTGATGTGTGCAGCCCCAGCCCCTTCCCCACCATCTGCTTCAAGGTGCGTGTACATCTGGTGCTGGCAACAGCCTGGGTCGGGGCTCCACAGACCCCAGTGCTTGCAGCACTGTAATTGCTATATCTGCTCTGTGCCCTGGCATGCTAACCTTTTAGAAGTCGAGGTTGCAGGTGTTTTTGGCACTGCCAAAAAATGTTGCTGACCCCTGGAATAGGCCTATAGGGCTAAAGCCCTATGCACCTAGGGCAGGTGTGGGCAATTATTTTGGCTGGAGGGCTGCTTAGTGAGTTTTGGTGAGCTGTTGAAGGCTGCAAAGGTAGCCCTGCCCCTTGACAGCTGCCACATCTCTGGTCGCCATCTTGGGACCAGATGTCCTGCCCCTAACCTCTGACCTTTGTCACCAGAAGTCCCTCTCCTGGCCCTGGAAGTACTCCTTTTGTGGGGTGGGGGTTGCCATCTTGGAACCAGAAAAAACCCAGGTTATACACTAAAAGTAAAAAACCTACTATAACATATTTTAATCTTATTACAAAAATTTTGTTGTCATGATTTGTGTTTGCATACTGTATATAGAGATGATTGCATAACTAAAAAATAAAGCCTTAAAGTCTTATATATTGTGTGTGAGGAAGTGTGAGGGGTGTGTGTATGGTTGGGTGTGGTGGTGTGTGTGCAGGGGGTTTGTGAGGGTGTGGTTGTGTGTGGGGGGACATAGGGTATGTTGCGGGGTGTGTGTATATGTAGGGGGGTTGTGAGGGCAAGGTGCGTGTGTGTGGGGCTTGTGGGGGTGGGGGGGGCAGAGCCCATGCAGTACAGCCCCTGCCACCTGTGGTAGTAGCAGCAGGCAGCAGATGCTTGGGGTGCACGTGGCCCATGCAGGTGCTGCTGCCCAGCAGCGTGCAGCTCCAGCACATGGCAGCAAGGGGCATAGCCAGACTAGTGTGCCTCTGTTGCGCAGGGCTGCCTGCAGTGCACGTGTAGCTCCCAGCACTAATGTGCCACAAGGGCAAGCTCTGGGATGGAGCCAACTGCCTTCCCCACCCCCTGCTGTGCAGGTCCCTGGACTCCACTAGGAGTGGAGGGGAGCCCTGCCTCTTGATTACTGGCGGAGTCTTAGGACTTGCATGGCAGAGGGTGTGGAAGGCAGCTGGCTCTATTACATGGGGCTTCCCCCAATGGTACACAAATGCCAGGAACTGCACATGCGCTGCAGGGAGCCCCACACAATAGAGGTGGGCCAGACAGGCTGTGTTCCTTGCCACTATGTGCAGCTCTGGCTAGAGCCACACTACCAGGCAGCATTGCCTGTTCAGTCCAGGAGCTCCCACCGCTAGCCGGCTGCTGCTGCTGTCAGTGGTGGGGGGAGCGTGTGGAGGATCCCTACCCTGGGGTTGGCCTGGCTGCACTCCTTGCCCCCCACATCCTGTCCCCCTGAGCTCCACATTCCTGCCAGCCCCCCTGGGTGCAGGCTCTGTGCTCCTGCCAGCCCCATGCTTTGCACTCCTGCCCAGCTGCAGCTCCTCCTCCCCCTGCCCCTGCTGCTTCCCTACCTGCTGCCTGGAGTGAGTGCTGCAGCAGGGAGAGAAGGAGGAGTAGCAGGATGCTGGGGAAGCTGAGCAGGGTCCTTGGCAGCAGCGGCCCCACCTGGAAACTGTGCTGGGTGGCCTGGGCCCTTCTGTGCACCAGGGTGGGAGTGAGGTGCCTAGGCTGGGTTGGGTACAGTTAGTTGGTGGGTGCCTATGGGATGGGTGTGGCCCACAGGTTGTATTTTGCCTGCCTCAACCTAGGGGATACTAATGTGGCCACATATCTGCAATTTTTCAATTCTCTTTTCATGTGTGGCAGTATAGGATCATCCAATTCATGTACATACTGGCTGAATAGAAAATGGAGGAGAAGAAAGGCCCTCCCACCTTTTAGCCTAATGTTTGGGGTACTTGTGCAAGAAGCAGGCAATGCAGATTCTAAGCCCAACTCACCTAGATGGGATTTTGACTTTCATCTCAGCAAAGTGCTCTAATCAGCGGGCCATGGTCTAGGCGTTGCTCAGAACTTCCAGACTTCCTCCTGAGATTTACCCACAGTCCTGCATTTAATATTCACCAGATAAGCACCACTGGGATATTTTCTATCCTGTTTGGATCAGGGGCCCAATCTAGAACATAGAACCCTCTCCCTTTTGGGTAATATCCATCTCACTCATTTTCACCCAGGATAATTCTAAGGGGCTTAGACTATTTTTTTTCTGGATAAATACAGGACAAGTCAAAGTAAATTCCTTCCAACTATTCATTGATTTATTGGGATATTAACAATTGGGAAAAATTACCAATAGTAGCTACATACAGTACAGAATATATGGTTATATTCACCACCAGGTGATGTGGCCTCAGATACGCAAGCATCCATCCTGTAGTCAAGACAAATTTCAGACTCTGCACCCGTGCCTCTATCTTATCTTGTAGTTTTATACATTTCAAATTTGAAACTTTTCTGTGTTCCTGTCCATTCCTCTGAGACAACTATCCCACAGCCAATTCAGCAAAGTCTGAGTTGTGATGCACATTCATTGCCTATATTTGGGGACTGTCTAATGAGTATTGGTGTGGTCACCAGCCTGTTCATCTCAACTCATTTGAAACTGTCCCAGATGGGTCTGTTTTCACTTGCATGCTAGTCATTGTAATTCAGATTGAACCCATCTCTGGACCTAGTTTATCCTGTAAAGAGAAATATAGAGACACACCCAATCATGAGCTTGGTTTAGGAGCTCAGCAACAACTCTGTCAGGTGTCCTCTTAACTTATTTTTTTCTTGGCTCTGTTGACACTGGATTTAACCCAGTTATCTTGTTCCAGCCGGACTGAAACCCTCAGATCGACCATGACTTCTTCCATTTGATAATAGACAAATTTTATTGATACACAGTGATAGCAGAGAAGAGTAATGCAGGCAAGGCAAATGAAATACCCCCCTCCCCCACCTTCTACATCTACCAGTCCTAGGGTTCACAGAGGGAATGTACATCTGGCCAGTATTGAAGCTTCACCCTGTGGTTCTTTCTTGAATGTCAGATGTCAGCAGCTTGGTGGTTGAGGACTGAGGTCCACCCTGCTCAGTGGGGTGGGTGAGACAGGTTGGTGGTATGCCCTCTGTCCATGGTGGCCTCGGGTTCCCCCCTCAGGGGACCCTTTGCTGCTCTGAAATCCCTCCTTTTGTATTCTTTCCTTTTTCTGATGACTCTTTATTCTGGGTACCATTGATTAGTTTCTCTGTGGTCATCATACTATCCATGTTCTGTTCTGTCAGCATATTCCTTTATTTTCCGAACCCATCACATGCACACATCTTAATTTGGTCATTAACTGGTGCCTTAATTTGGGCATGCCCTGGCCTCATAATTTGGTCCTTCCACCAAAACCAGAAATCCCAGGGGCTCTGCAGCTGGTGGTCACTGTGACCTAGCTACTTTATCTCATGTTATGGGTTATCAGGAAAATGTGGTACATGTCTTCAGTGTCCCAGCCTGTTTGTCTGCTGGTTCCAGACACAGGGAGCCTTGAAGGAAACTTTGTCGCAAACAGGATTTTAGAAACCAATTAACCCTTGCTGTTTCCCTGGACCATTGTTCTAATACAATATCTATTTTACCTACCAGCCAGTTCCTAAAAGCAAACCTCTAAATAAAATTTTCTAGCCCTCAGGCTCCACATATTTTCCTCTCCTAGCTGCCCCCTCAGCTTTACCTTTTTTCCCCCTGACCTGATAGTTGTTGTTTTTCTGCAACTAAAGTGTCAGAACTTACTTCTTATTGCACAGGAGCCTGAGTAATCCTCCTCTACCTGGAGCTATGCAGCCAGTCAAGCCTTCTGAGCCTGCTCAGAAGGGGAACATAGGGCAAACTTAGGTACGTAGAATAGAAATTGAAGGTAAGTGTCAGAAATTGCAGGTATGTGGTTTTGTGTAACTGCAATTAGATGTGTAAAAGTGTGTGAGAGGATGTAATTTGATTGTCTACTTCCCCAGTACAAGGGTTTCCAGTCTCGCCCACCATGACTTCTTGTAATATAGAAAAAAAGAGGATGAATAATATATGGAGGACAGTGGGATACCTTCACACCAAAGGGTTATTTCACAGGGCTCCTCCTCCCCTACACGCTTCACCTTTCCTGTCAAGATGCCAATGGCCGATCTCATTATGTAATCCAGTTACCAATTTGTTTCACTTTGTTTTAGATCCTTTAGTCCAATTTCTGATGTCTCTTCGGTCCTTAATGAAGTCAACTTAAATCCATACTTTAATTTTGCTAAAGGACCACAGCATTCATCAATTGATCAGTTATCAGCATCCATATCTTGTCTCCTCTAAAGGTCGCTAGTTCACTCTTCCATCATTTAAGTTCAACCAAAACATCAGTCTACTTATAACAGAGAGTCCATTACCTCACCTCCATCTGAGAAAGCAAGGCAACTCAATAAGTTTCATTAATTTTCTGCTGGGTAGGGTCTAGAGTTCATCACGCTGTCGATTAACACTCAGTGGCCCATTAATCCATGAATTCATAGAGATAAGTAGTATGATCCAAGGGAGATCAATTACTAATCGCAGTTTGTTAATTTAGGAATGCACCAAGGCACAGGATCCAGTATAAATCAAATAAGTGTCTGTCAGTTCATGAGTGTCAACAAAAAAGGACCTACTTGGATGCTAAAGTCTGCCCTTTGACTCTGGGTTTGGAAGTAACCAGTCCCAGCCACTCTCTGATTAAGTTACTTAATAAATAAAGCCAGGAGAAAATATCATGGCTCCTGGTTCTTAACACACATTGCTGCTCCATGTGGTCTCTCTGCCTCCAGTCCTGTCAGTATTGTTCAGCTGCCCCGAGTTTGTCTGTCTGCACCTCTTACAGCATGCCTTAGCTTTGTGCTTCCCTGAGGCTTTTCTCCATGACTCCCCATGGATCTTTGCAGCCTGCTGCAACTTGGAGCTGTGTGTTCCCTTCTCTGGGGGGCGTGAGATCCCGACCCTACATTTTTTTGTTCCTGGAAACTCTCTGGACCAATGGAGTCTTGTCATGGGAACATGTGACTCCAGGACTCGGTGTCATAGTTCTCCACCAGGTAGTCTCTCCTCCATCACCACAGCTCAGCCTTCTTGCCCAACCCACACCTGCCAAGATGCTGGGGTCTGGCCTGAAAATTAACCTGCATGATTGTTATGACTGGACAGTGCAGCATAGATGAAAATACATTATCAGTTCAGTCCTGTGCCTCACTGGGATCTTTCTGTGCACTAATATGTTAGCGGGTGCAGTTCCTAATTCTGCCATAAAAATGTTTGCACAAAATAATAACTTAGGTTTTTACACTAAATTGTACAACTTACAGAATATTTGTGAAATTATTTTTAATATTTTCCTAGTAATTTATAACATATATCAGTTTGATATGCTAATGTGGGACAGTACAGACTGTAATAGTAGTGCATTTGGAGTGGAGTTACTAGAGCTTTAACGGTTTTGACTCAGAAACTCGAAGACTTATACCTTGAGCACATTCAAGCACGTTTTCATGAATGCTCCAGTGAACTTGGTGACAAGAGGGCAAGTGACAGCTGACACAGCTGTGGTTGCCCTCTGGTTTCTTTGCCTTTTGCCACTACTGTGGCCCCAGCTCCTTGGCTGCTGGTCCTGCTGCTGCATGCCTCATGCTGAACCTGGAGCTGTTGCTGCCATGTGCTCTGCGACAGAGCTGGAGAAACTGCTGTGGCATGAAAGATGTTGGTGGCAGCAGCTCCATCTCTAGGTTATGACACATGGTATGTGGAAGGAGCTGAAGCTGACACTGTTGCTGCATGCATTGAGCAAGAGATGGAGATGCTTTTACTGCCACTGGAGCTGGGCCTGATCTGTAGGCTTTGGGCTGGATCTGACCTGCAAGGAGCCCCATAGTCTGGATCTAGCCCTGGGGCAAGAGACGAGTTTGACACCCCTGTTCTATAGCATGGGGAACTGTCTTTTTCCTAGGACCTTCTGATCAGGTATTAACCAACTACTACTACAAATTGCAGGGTGTTCTTGGTGTTTTGGATATTGTTCCTTGTAGCTGAGTGTGAGTGAGAAATAGCGATATGGAAATTCTGTGTAGATTGCCCAGGAGGTCCATTCCAATGCCTCTGATTTGAATCTTAAAATCAAACAAAAAGTCTCTCAAAGCTAATTCCCCCACCCCTCTATACACCTGCATGCACAGGTGGAGGCTGGCATTGTGCATGGAAAAATTAGATTAAATAGTTAAAGTTTGGCAAAGTTATTAAAAGTGATTTTTATGTAGCTCCTACCCCTGTCTATACTAATATAATGCTTTTTTTTCATTATACAAGTGGGGAGACTGAAAGCTCCTAATGATTAAGTGACTTGCCCAAGATCACATAGTTGGTAGATTTTGGAATAGACACCAGGTTTCCTGAGCCAATTCATTGTCTTTTCCACAGTGTTACATCCTCTCCTTCCTAACAGATTAAACTGAAGTGACTTTTTGTAGTGTCCTTGGAGAATATGACATTTATCTGGAATAGTGGCACCTGTAGGAGTGTACATGCCTGTACTCCATTAAAGCTTTGTTGTGTCTATTTGTGCACGGTAGATGGCACTCTAGGAGCTCATGAAGGTGATGATGACAGAGATTGTTTCTAAAGTAAGGGTAAAATGGTGGTGAGCTATTTTTAGATTAATATATTTTGGCTAATTTGCATCATGTCATAAACACCAAGATGACTGAATTTTATATGGAGCTATATATTTGGTTTGTTACCTAATTTTCCTGCCTCTCCCTCAGCCTACTAGTTGGTGTTATCTCCCTGTTAAGTTTTATCTTTTAGACTTTTTGAACCAGTAACTATTCTGCTACAGGTTAGGCATCATTTAGTGCGCTCTCCAATCTTTCCCTTGAAGCTGACCCCCCCAGGGTAGCCAAGAAATATCGGGCAAGGATGGAAAGAACAAACTAGATGGTATGTCGCTTAGTGAGATGGATGAGGGGGGCTGGATTCCAGCTTTGACCCTTGCTTCCAGTAAGAAATAGACTTCTTCACTGTTTCCCAGCTATTCCAGTCATTATCAAATGCAAGGTGCAGTGGCTCAGCTTCAAGAGAAAGGCTGGCTACTGCTTCACCTGTAGCATGGTGGTTACAGTGCCTTGTTAGGAAGCTGGCCATGTAGGGTCAAATTACCTCTGTGTGAGGAGGCCCAGAACCAGAGTCTCCTGCTTCTTGGCATAGTGCCCTAATCACTAGGCTTTTGGACTAAGCCAAGGGGTAACCCATTAGAGGTTAATTTTCTGCCTGCAGGCTCTATCCACTGCTCTGCTACTCCTTCTCCAGGCTCCCCGTCCTTCTTCTGGCTTCTGGTCCCTCTTGGTGGGGGAGCTGGGGAGTCCATGCCCCTTGTGTGGTGGAGGAGCCTATTCCTGAAGCAGGGCCCTAGGTGACTGTGCAGCCCATGTGGCGGGGTGGGGGGGTCAGGTGGGGGGTCAGGTGGGTCTGTGCAGCAGGGGAGGGGACAGGCGGACATATTGTATGTGGCCCCTGGCTGCTTAGAATTTGGACAGCTCTGGGATAGTCTGTTTAGAAGAGATGGAAGAGATTTCTTCTTCCTCCATTTATTTACTGGCTGGTGCTCAAGCAGGCATGTAGAATAATACTGTTTCACAAGTGCACCAAAAATTGCACGTGTGCAGCTGGGTAACTGCTATTTAGGTGCCTAAAATCCAATAAAAGTCTGCCATAAGCATTATTTATTATCTGTCTGTAGAGTGCCTGGAACCTTAATATAGTTTACAGGAGTTTGATGCTACCACTATATAAATATCAAGTAATAATTATGTGTGTGCAAAATAAATTTGTGCATGCAGTCGTATGTAGACATTAAATGTTGTGTTTCTTTAAATGGTTAATTCTTAGGCACAAACTCAGGGAAAGCTAGAGTACTTTGAAGAGATTATATTATATTGTAAAGGTTTGCTGCCAAAAGTCGCCTATCTTTCAACTGCTGATTTATTAGGCTAGCATAGAGACAAATTCTCCCTATTACAGATACATTTAAGGGCAATTTCTGTTGTTTTGGCCTCTCTGTTTCAAGACTTTGACCTGATGCTTAATATTCCATGTAATCGAGATCTCTGTAATCATGACAGTAATTCAATTTATAGACAGTCCCTTATCTACTTGAAGGAAGAGTTTCAGACCTGAATAGATTAAGCAAAGATGCCAGTAGTGTTAGAGACTTGTATCAGCATCTGCTACAGTGCAAGCAGACATACTGATTCTTAGAGTGAAACTGAGGTGGGAAGGGGTGGCAGGAGATGGGATGCTAATAGAAAAAAAATGGAGTATGTTGCAATATGGGGTCACCACATTTCTCAACTTCTACAGGGAGTCTTTCTGGGCTGGGGGAGGGAAAGGTGCTATTGCTGCTCTGTTTGCTATTCTGCAAATGACACTGTCATGGGCATCTTCTCCTTGACTTGTGCTTGTGGCTTTTGGAGGGTTGGTTGGCAGCTGTCCATGGTGCTGATCTGATCAGCTGCCCCCAGTAGCAGTGGCGGAGACAGCCGCTCTCCTGGGTGGGGATTGATTAGAGCTGCCTGCAGATTCAGTCCAGAGACTACACTCCCTTTCCTGTCTGGATCTTTCAGCAAACAGGCAGGGTCTGTAAATGAACTGTGAAGAGGCAGCCAGATGAACTGAGAGGGAAAGAAAGAGCGAACAGTGTAGCAGGAGGAGATGCTGTGCAACTCCAGCTGCTGCTGCTGCTGCAAGAATCTCGAGGGCTCTTGCAGCCATTGAGGCAGAACTGAGACTGGATCTGGGGGGTGAGTAATGGGATTACTTTGCAATTTTACTCCCAGCTTTGCAAAGAAACCCCCCGTGATTGCAGAACAATGGGGGTTGTGATGGAATCTCTCCCACTCCCACAGCCCGCTCTTCCCTTCTGCTGACTCCTGCAGCGATAGGTATGCTTTGCTAGTGCCCTGGAGCCTCTGCTGAACAGAGTGCCAGAGCTCAATCTCTTCTGGGAAATGGATAAAGACATGCAAGAGCATGCTTGTTGTATCCTCTCCTGAAAGCAGAGCAGCCGGTTTCTAACCAGGGCATGCTGGGCTGGGGCGGGGGGGACAGAATGGGGAGGAAGGGGAAGCAGGGGGATGGGATGAAATGGGAGAAGAGAAAGCAGCTTGCACAGTTTCTGGATAAAAGGAACTCTTCTTGCTCAGTTCAGGCTTGCAAAAGCCTCTCTGATATTAATTGTTATCCCAGGCACCGAATCTACTCACCTGCCTTACAAGTGAAATTAATAGTATTTTACTTGTCAGTCAAAGAAATTATTTGCCTCAGGCAAGGAGGAAAATAAATTTTGCAAGACTTGGCTAATTGATTTAGGATAAAGTGAACTGTTTGAAAGACTCTGGCTCTCATTATTTTACAGCCACATGGGCTGCATGTTACTGAAAGGGCTTTGCCTCCTAGTGCTGAGAAGAGGCACTATTTGCTTATTGTGTGCAGTGAGGAAGGAAGCAGAGGCTCTGAGGTTGAGACTTGGTAATAACTTGAAAGTAGATTTTTCTCTCTCTGTAGTGCAAATGTAATATTTAATCTGGAATCACTACAGAATTATATGTATAAAAAAGCCCAGCCTCCCCCCATGCCTGGATACTGCCTCTGAGTAAGCACTTCTCAGTCTCTCTGTGAAGCTGGACTGCACAAGAAGTTCCAGATTCCCCTCCCCCCCAAAGCCTCCCCTCACCTGCCAGCCATCCATGGGGGAGATGTGCTTAAACCTCATGGGTCACCTTTGCCTGCGTCCCCACCAGAGTGAGGTCTCCATCACCTGGCAAGGTCAGACAGACAGACTGACAAGCAACCCTCTGGGTGTTGTTATTGCATTCTGCCAAAACAAAGAGCATGGAAAGGCGTATTGTGGTTGGGAGGTGGGAGTGGAAATAGAGGAGGGGGAGAGCATGCCCGCCTTCTGCACAAGCAATGGAGATGCTTTAATGTCTGCAGCTCAGGCACAACATACAAACCAAACATTCATTTTAGCCAGCTAAATATGATGAAGTCAGCAACGTTTGATAGGATTTCTAACAATGGTTTCCAAGAAGCTGTAATTTGTTTTAGTTTGTTTGTTAAATCAAGTTGATTTTACATTTCAACAGTTCCAGCATCTGATTCTTCTGGCTTTTGCCTGGAGCATCCCTGTGAGTTTGGGATTGATAAAAGAATTGATGTGTATATGTAAAATTGTATATTGATTTTATGGTTAGTACAGCAAATGGAATGCTGCAATGCTGGCATGAATTACTTGCAAGACCTGGTTTGAATTACTGGATAAAACAAATCTCTGTAGAGCATGTGTCCTCTGGAGATGGAAGTGAACAGAGAAGGAAACTGGACATGTGCACCTTTAACAAAGAATTACCAAATATTCAGTTTTCCTGCTAACTTGGTTTTCATTAATTCATTTTTAATTACTTATATATTTCTAATCAGATGCTAATGTATATTTATAAATAACCCTGTTCTTAAATAATCTTTTGAGACAAATTATAAAAGTGTTGGGTTGAATTTAGACAACGTCATACTTAGAATTGTGCTGTATTCTTTTTCATTCTTATTAGGGTGTTAATTGATATTGAAGTCTGATAGTTCTGCAGTTTAGGTGTTGGCTTGGTTGGTAATAATTAGAAATAAGTGGAGCATCAAAGGAATGATTATATCAAGATGTGATGATAGTCACATTATTAGGCAATTGAGATATATTTGTGTGTGTGTGTGTGTGTGTGTGTGTGTGTGTATAGACACATGCACACACACATATATGTACATATATAACTTTAGCATCGGATTTACAAAAAATCATAGGGTATGAGTTTTGCTTTATTCATTCTGGGCAAACCAGAGAATTAACAAGCTTGTAATCAAGCATTGGTACATAAGAGAATCCCATCACTATTATTGTTATTTACATTAATAGAACTAAAGATTTGCCAGAAGTGTTTTTGAGCTTTGGGACACAGCTGACTTTAACAGGCATTGTGCAGGAGTTCTTTGGCCACTCTTAGATTTAGGCCCTCAGTGTTGCAGTACTGGGCTGCATTTTTTCCAAAATTAACATGATGTCAGCCTGTTCTAACAGTCACATTTCTCATTGTATCTGGAAAAAAACCCGTAGTTTTATTTTTAATTTGGAGCTAAAGTATAGGAAGAGATTCATTTTTCATCTTTTATAGCCCATAATATTTTGGTCTATAAAAAGTAACTTTTAAGTTATTGTATTTTGCTTCCTTAGAAAAATAATTGTTTCCTAAATTAGCATGAACATTTGGAAAAAGCTGTTAGACTTTAACAGCAGAGTTTTGTTCCTCTGGCAGGGACCAAAAAACACATTCCATTTTAGAGAGTAATTTTTTGTAGGAAAATGTTAGATGTGTGGAACAAAATATGTGCTAGCACTTTTGAGGCTATGATTCAAGGTCAAGACCAGTGAAGGTTTAAGGTGCTTAATACTGAACATACAAGTTTGCTCTAACTGTTATGTTGAATTTTCTTATTTGTACTTCTTTGCACAAAACAGTTAGCTTAAGATTTTTAAAACGTAATTTTAATACGAATAATGAATCTCTGGGAAATGTAACTGATTCATGCATATTTTTCAGTGAATTAACAAATGGCTTTTAGATACTATAATGAAATATAGGACTAACACTTTTATTTGTGGAGTATATTTTATTAAAAATCTAATATAATTTACTATCAAAATATAAATATTTTATCATCTTTTCAAGGAGACTTTAAAAATCTTTCTTTTTTCCTGTTTATATATATTGATCCATGTGAAGCATTGATAGCTTTGGGGAATTTGGATATGCACTGTAACCCAAAATTACAATAAAAGCAAGACAAATTTTCAAAGTCATTCGCAGCCTCAGGCAATTTCCATTACTGTCAGAAACTAGGTTTCTCATGCTTTAGCGTAATTTTAGGTTTTAAAATTATAGAGGAGGAGTAGTGACGTCATGGTTTAAGTTTGGGGTTTTGTTTTAATTATTTGTTATTAAGAAATATTAACTACAGCATTAAAAGCCACACAGTAGTTTGTGTATTTTGTTACTTATCGTATCGCATGTTTAATTCACTGTACCAAGGCTCTGCTTATAAAAGTAAAGCAATCCCTTAATGATTAAAGCTTAATAGATATTTATCAGGGCATCGACACAAGGGTCTATAAGGGTCTAGTTCTGCTCTTATTGAAATCAATGGCAAAGCTCCCATTGACCTCAAGACAAGGAAAGTGTGGAGTCCTATCAGATAAATGAACAAATAACAACAACAACAACAACAACAAAGTAGATGGAGATGTATTGTCCACACAGTCCCTCTGCTTAGTGATTCGTGGTTCATAAATATGTAGAAAGTGATCTTAAAGCAGTGTGTGTATCTTGAGCAGGAATTTAATGTATTAATACAAGATCCATACTTTATCTACCCAAGTGTCTAAATGGAAGAAAGTTATTTTAATTACTCAGTTTCTCTTCATTATTAGGTTCCATTTCATATTCTTTAAATGGAAAAAGAAATTAGTAGAGATGAAAGCCTATCCATCATGCCTGTGAACCTAGTGAGAGTAGGATAAACCTTTGGGCATATCTTCCTTCTGGTATTGTCTTTTGATTGGAAGAAAATAAGTTGAGCTGGCAAGAAGAGAAAAAATTACAACTTGAACTTAAAGAAAAGCAAAGTATTTTTTTTATCAGTGGTATAAAATGACTTATATTTTTCTACATGTCTGTGTATCAGGGACTGCGGAAGTTTAGGATCTGTTTTACTGACTTTCTGCATAACCTTGGGCAGGTTGCTTAGGCCAGCCTTTGAATGGGTGACCTTTGCTTCTGCATTTCCACAGTTTTGGGGTACATGTCTTGATACCTCGGGTCTGATTTTTAGAAATGCTGGGCATCCACAAGTCCTATTAATTTCCAGTGCAATAGTGGGTGATTGGTCCATTTATCTTCAATTGGGAACTCACATATTTAGGCCACCAAAATAGAAGGCCGTGTTTGAACCTTTACTTTCTTCAGTTCAACCTTCTTCATGTAAAATAAAGATAATACCTCTGTCATAAGCATGGGGAGGGGGAGATGATGTGTATGTGTGTGGGGGGGGGCTTAGTTCATTAATGTTTATTGAATGCTCTGTGTTCTTGAAGCACTTTGATTTCCTCAAATAGAAGGTCCTGTGAAGGACACTGTATTATTAGAATTACAAAATCCAGAGGCTGAAGTTATTTTAACATTGATCTTTTTCAACAACTGTCTGGAAAGAAAATATTTGCAATCAGATTCAAACATAAGTCTGCATTCTTCTGCAACACTGTATTTTAAGTACTTCAGCTGAAAAAGATCAAAACAAAGAGAATATCTCTTTCCCTGAATGGCTTTTCATGTTGTGCTTGTGGGTCTGAGCTGCAAGTTTCCTGACCATGGCTTATCAATCATGTTGATAGTGAAAAACACAGTGTCTGGAGACTAGAAGGTGATGAATGAGGTTTGCGGCCATATACTATTAGGTTTGTGACGTGTCCACATGTCCATTGAGCAAGCTACTCTGTGTAACTACCAAAATGTCTACTCTAATGTCAGATTTATGCTAATTTATTGGTAATGAGTGAATGAGAAGAGCAGTGAATAATTCAACGTTTTATTATGAGCAGAGAGGAATGTGGTGAGAAATGATTCAAATAGCCATTGACTATTACTGGGTGCATCTATGTGTGCAATTAAGGTAGAGCAGTAAACTCTGGCGCACTTCATGCTGGAGTCAACTGCTCCTGGGTGCAGCATTTACATGTGCATCCAGGACCACAGCACTTTGAGCCAGGGTTGATTAGCCCTGGGCTGATAGGGAGCTAGGGGGGTCAGCCCCAGGCTATGGGTGGTGGTGTTGGGCAGAGTTGGGGCTGATTGGGGCACAAGGGTGCTAAAATACAGGGCTAGGCAGCAGGCAGCCCCTGCACTTTACCACCCTCATGCCCCAGCCAGCCTCTGTTGTCTACATGTGCATTTCAGTGCATATAAGTACTATACTGTAAGACAGTACTGTCCCCAACAGTACTGTCTTACATTGAAGTGAATTTACTGTGCCCTAATACTGGTGCACGCATAGATGGTGATGCTAATTGGTCTTTGCAGTAAAGCACGTGTGTAGATGCACCCACTGTGTAACACATTAATTCTCTAAATATATCCTTGATATACCAGTGGGGACTGTATCATCCATAAAAATATCTGCATGCCCTTTCTTTTTGGCTCAGGATAGAAGTAAAATTGTCACACATCTGGCATTTACTAGAAAAAAGGTGATTATGTTTGCATATACATTATTACTTTGTAGTTTAAATGGACTGCTACAAATTACTAGCAAAAAGGACCTTTCTCAGATTGAAGTGAAACAGTGCATTGGCCCCCAAATTCTAAGTCAGGGTTAGAGAGGTTATTTATGTTGCTTGACGATATTTGCATATGATGATGACAAGGACAGTAGACTAGAATAGAACTGAGATTCTGCGTCTAAGAGGAAGGCACTGCTATGATTTGGGGGATAGGGAATTGCTAATTTAATAGTAGGTAGGAAAGGTTGGCAGATTCTAAGATCCTTCAGGAAAATTGCACATTGGTAATCAAACGAGGTGGGTCTCATTAGCTCTAACCCAAGAGTATAAAAACTTGTATCTCTCTGAGCCAGCTAGAACAAGGGCCTTTATAACGAGCTCTAGAACAGTGGTGTTCAACCCCTGGGGGCCCACAGACTAGGTCTAAGGCAGGGGTGGGCAATTACTTGGGCTGGAGGGCCACTTAACAAGTTTTGGTGAGCTGTTGAGGGTGGGTGGGGCAGGGAGATGCCAATTGATCCTATACAGCATGCCAGTTGCTGCCAAGACCCCGAGCGGGGAGGGCTGCATCCTGTGCTACTCCACTCTGCCACACCTGGGGCTGGGCTGGGCCATGCAGCATAGGCAGAGAGAGAAAAATATTATTTAGGGGGGCTGAGTGCGTGCATGCACACATGCTTAGCCCCCACCCCCAAGTGGGGCACAGGATGGAGCTGCGAGCGGCTTGTCTGGTGGGTGCCTGGTGCAGGGATGGGGTGACAGCACAGCCCTGGCCCCAGCCCACAGTGGCAGCCCGCCTCCCCCTGTGCAGATCTGAGGCAGACTCCCCCCATGTCTCTTGGGATGCATGTAGCAGCAGGAGCCGCACCCACCGGATGAGTCGCTCGCGGCTCCGTCCTGTGCCCCACCCTGTGCCCTGACCCGGCTGTGCAGTGCCTGCCCCAGCCCCACTCCCACCCCACCCCTGTTGCAGCCTCCAGAAGCCTGCAGCTGGGCTGTTTTGTGGGCCACTGTCCCACATTTGGGGGGGGCTAAGCCTCATTAGCCACCCCCTTCTGCCACCTATGCATACAGCATAGGTGTAGCTCTACACCCCGTGTCCAGCTTTCTGTTGGCACTGCACAGTCCTGGCACTGCAGCTGCTGGCATCCAGGCCCACACAGGATGGGGCATGATGCAGCATGCTGAGTAGCTGTCCTGCCTGTCTGCCCACCATGATGAGCTGCTGAGGCCATGCCATACTGGGAAAATTGGGGATGGATGGCCCAGGCTGAGCCCCTTCTGTGGCCAGCACAGATTCAT
The DNA here is from genome assembly GCF_030867095.1 of Alligator mississippiensis. Classification (NCBI taxonomy): domain Eukaryota; kingdom Metazoa; phylum Chordata; order Crocodylia; family Alligatoridae; genus Alligator; species Alligator mississippiensis. The sequence goes on from NC_081833.1 coordinate 28,225,668, forward strand.
CTCCTAATGGTGCTACAGCTACAGCAGCTTATCTCAGTGGGCAGGTGGGTGGGACAGCTACTTGGCACGCTGCATTGCATCCTGTCCTGTGCAGGCCCGGCTCCTGGCAACTGTGGTGCAAGGACTGTGCAGCTTCAGCATTAACAGGAAGGTGAGTGTGGGAGGGGGAGATAGATGTTGTGGGGGTGTAGGAGTATTCACACTGCATGGCCTGGTCTGGCCCTGGTTGTTGCAGAGTGGAGCAGCACAGGGTGTGGCCCTCCCATCTCAGGCGGCCAGGAGGCTGGATAGGATCAATTGGCAGGCTGGGTATGGCCTGTGGGCCGTATTTTGCCATCCTTTGGTCTAAGGGGCCTACAAAAGATGACTATGTTCAATCAAAAGTATGTGAATACCCATACTTACAATTCAGAGGGGTCCTCACCTCCATTCAAAATTTTTTAGAGGTCTGCAAATGAAAAACAGTTGAAAACCACTGCTCTAGAAAAAGTGACGCTCAGAATGGAATAGTAAGAGCTTTGTGCCACGCTGAAGAGTGCTGTGGATCAAGGTGTGGAGGAAGAATCCTTGACGGAGGTAACCTCACAGAACACACAGGCTGAGGTTCGGGAATACTAACAGGGTTTATACAGGAAGAAGAAAGTTAATGTATGGAGCAACTGGGCATATTGCTATCCGTATGCAGGGCTGAGGGCAAGAGCAGACCTTTCTTCATCAGTTGTCAGACATGGTAGGGCTTGCAATAGAGCTGCATTGTCACTGCTTACAGAAGAGATAGAATGAATAGGGTAAAGAGTCAGGGAAACAAATATGTTGTTAGGCAACATTTTGATCTTCCTTTGTCTATGTAGAATTTTTTGGGCTATCTACAGGGCATTTTGGTGCTTAAGCACGCAGCACAATTTTTTTTCCTGGATGCATAGTTCTGCATGCATGGATGACTACGTGTGACTATGTAGTCATGCAGACTGAGTTGTGCAGTATCTGTAGTAACCTCTATGTAGGCCACTTTTGGACATTTAGAGGACTAAAAATAGTCAGTCAATACTCATGTCTACCAGCCTTAGCCTCAAAAGTGAAAAGGGCCCTGTGTGTAACCCCTTTGAGCGCTCATAATTCAGGGGCTAGATCACTCATCTGAGAAGTCCTGCATTCTGGTCTGCCCTTATCCAGGTGCCCTTACCAGTAGGGGCTTGAAGAAGGGTCTCTCTCACTTCCCAGCACTCTGACCACCACACCACAGGTCAGCTGTAACCACACCATTCTCTTGCATTTATTTTGAGGTTGAGCCACTAGCATTGTCACTGGAAAAAATGGGTGGAGGGCAGTGCAGAAGGAAAGCTTCTGCTCCTCTGGGAACAAGGGTTCAGCCTAGAACACAGGCCCACTCCTTTCAGGCCAGCAGCCACCTCACTGAACCATGCACTCCTGGCTTGCTTGCTTTCTCCTTTCTTTTTCCCATATCTCTCATATACGCTTCTCTTGTGGCTTCCCTGGGGGCCACCTTCAAAATTATCCCCAGAGAAGGAACTGTGCAACAGCTGACTTGTGGCATGGTGGGTAGCTCAAGGGTTGGGCTGAGAAGGCAGAGGGACCTAGGTTGAAGCCCTCTCTGGGTGAGGTGGGTCTACAGTGCAGGTCTTTTGGCTTCCCAGGTGAGTGCTCTAGCCATTGAGCTATTTAGGTGAAAAGATGGGAAGTCACTTACTTGTATTTTATTGCCTGGTCTGAGGGAATAAATGGTGATCCACTTGCATAGGGCTGCACATCAGAAGTAGAATTCCTCTGGGCATTCAAGTGCCAAAAATGCCCATAGATGACCAAGCAAAAATATAATATCACAGGTAGACAATCAAATGTGGACTCCTGGATAACCAGGAAAGGAACAGAATGCTACCCTCAATGTATCAACATACTTAAATTTTTATCTGCTTTAATTTTGCTGAAGAACCAGTAATTAAATGTCTAGTATCCAGTGGGTGATAATAGTGTCCTTAAAAACAATGCCAGGTTAAAATCTCTGTTCTTAAATTAAAAGTGTTCAATTTACATCGCTAATTACAATTTAGAATAGGAAAATAGAAAGGATTTTAAAAATCGACTTGCCTTTTTTTTTTTTCATCCAATGTGGATAATGGAACCAGATTGAAAAAAAAGGTGAAATCAACCAATCTAATTTCGTTTTCTGGATTTCTTACACAGCAACACAAAGTTTGGAATGCAAATACTGCTGGAAAAAATTTACACTTAAAATCAAACAAATTGAAATTCCAAAACCAAACCCCTCAGATCCAGAGCTATTAAGATAATTATCAAAATAAAGTTAGAGTTGCTTTTTCCATCTGGCTGCACTTTTTCTTGAGGCATCTTTATTAATAAAAAATAATGTTTACGTGATATGTTTTAAAGCAACTCTCAAGTGACTCCAAAATGCTTGTAATGACTAGCAAGGGGTGGTAGCACGTTTATGGCTTTAGAGAGGGCCTGTCCCTTTTTAGTCCCCTTTTATGGGCTCCTGCAGTTATGGAATGTCCTAGTCATGTCAGAAGATTTTTACCCATTCATAGTAAATCACTTTTGTACACTGAATCCCAGTGCTACATGAGATGAAGTGCATGGCTGATGACTAGTATATCTGGCAGTTCCTGAGGAGAGGTCTTTTGCTCCTTGGGAGGTCCTTGGCCTCCTGAAGACTGCTTTTACTTGGGAGTTTAACCAATGAATTTGGATTCCTTCTGGCTCTATGAAAGGAGAAAAATATCTTAATGTTTCTAGTGGCATGGTTTTTGCAAGGTTTAGAAATGAGGTGGTAGTGTCGTTAAGACACCTTGCTGTGGCTGCTGAGGTATATATAGATTCATAGATATTAGGGTTGGAAGGGACCTTAGCAGATCATCAAATCCGACCCCCTTCCCTGGGCAGGCAAGAGCACTGGGGTCAGATGACCCTAACCAGGTACATATCTAGCCTCCTCTTAAAGACCCCCAAGGTAGGGGAGAGCACCACCTCCCTTGGAAGCCCGTTCCAGATTCAGAGCTTCACTCAGACTGTGATAAAAGCAGTCCCTAGTTAGCCCTGTGTAGAAGTGATTACCTGCTCATTTTGACTCAGAAGCAGTGGTGACTGGATGAGAATGCTATTCATACTGCTCCCTTATCTGTTATTGCCTAGTTATGCTAATTTGATGGGCCTTTTTGATTGAAGCACATGTGAAAGCTGTGCTTCTTGGAGTGAGGTGCTGAACAATAATGTATTCTTCATTTAATATATATTGATTTTTCTGTCCACAGTTGTTGGCTTAGGCAGCAATAGCTCATTTTCCCTGTCTTTGTTAGTTATGTTATTTCCTCCTTCATTTTGCAAGCAGAAAGATTTAGTTAACCAGGTTGGGTGTCAAACTCATCTGGCTCCATGGGCTGGAAGTTTGGCACAGGTCCAGGCCAGGGGTCAGATCAGGTCCATGGACCCCTGCTCTCTTCTCCCTCAGCATACCAAATCTGGCATCTGCTCCATGGGACCTATACTGTGTTCAGCATGGATCCTAGAATAGCTGGAAAGGGTGCCATGGGTGGCACAGCCTGGTCTGGGGTGTGTAGCATGGATCCCAGACTGGCCAGGCAAGTGCTGTGCTGCATGCAGTGGCTACTCTGGCCAGACTGAATCACACAGGGCATCTGCTCTGGGAACCATGCTACACATAGTGCCTGCTCCAGTTAGTCCGGGACCCGTGGTACTTGCAGATGCTGTATGCAGTGCAGTCTTTGAGTTGTCAGGGCAGGCACCCTGGCTAGACTGTGCACCATGCGGCACCTCTTCCAGCTGCTCCAGGATCTGTGCTGGAAGCTGCAGGCACCCACCCATGCAGTGTACTCCCAGAGCAGCTGGGGCAGCCACCATTTGCAGTGCATGTTCCATACCCTGCCTACAGGGCTGGTCCAGCATGTGCCCTGTATGTGTCTGCTCAAACCCGCAGGCAGTACTGGGGGTTGACAGGGCTCCATGGGTCACCCGTTATACACCCTTACTAATTTTTTTCTCTCGTGGTACTTTCCAAAGGAGCAGATGGAGAAACAGGGAGGGACACAGCTTACTATCACACGGTAATTTGGCACCATTCAGAAATAGAACTGAGAACCAAGCCAGGTCTGCTGTAGCACACTGCCCCTAAAGGCAAATCTGCACTACATCCTTCTTTTGGATTCTGCAGAAGGTACCAGAAGAGTCAACCACCTTCATTTTCCAAATGTGGGATATAAATCCTGATGCATGTGCAAGTATGTGTGGCAGGTCCTTCTCTTTGATTATTTGTGCATTTCACCTCACATACCTTGGCATGAGCAAGTATCCACTGATCTTTGGATGATGTAGGTCAGGTTTGATATGCATTGATGCTGCTCTCTGAGGAGCTGATAAGCAATATCTGCTTATGACTTACCTGGTTTTATCTAGTGGTCTCATCCCAGTATTTTCATCAGTACTGAAGTCATGGAAAAGGTTCACTTTCCTGGTTCCTATTGCTCATTGTCTTTAGTTGTCCTCTTGCTTCCATTGCAGTCTTCACACTGGTCTCTACATGAACAGATGTCTGTGTGAATTGTTTCAAATCCATCCTATTTTGAAGTACTTTTATATTGGATCTTTTCAATGCCATAGAAATGTACAGGCCTCTCTCAGTTAAAGCACTTCATAATATGCTGGATCTGATGCTGTTGTGCCACTTGACAGATAGGGGGGGGTGAGCAGGTATGCCAGTATGTCTCTCAACCTTGAACCCCCAAAGGCAGCCATGTGGGGAATGGCAGATCTTGGTGTTTACTTGACCCCCAAGCATCTGCTTGGGATAATAATCCAAATCAAAGATCAAGTTATGAATTGACCTAATTGGCTGTGCAGGTTAAATCAAAACCAAAGCTAAAATTCTTATTTCAGTTCAGACTGCAAGTGAAAGCAAAACTAAAACTGTGATTAATTTTTGTTTCACTTTCAGTTCAGCAAGCACACAGAGCCAGTGTCTCACTTTTTTCTTGAGTTGTGGAAGTTGGAAGCGTTTGTATAAGATCTGTTAGTTTTTCAGTGCTGTTGGTTGAAGTAGTCATAATAATGCCTAATCAGAAAAAAAACAACTCTTGTGTGGCATCATTATAGTGAAGTTAAGCCACTGAAGGAAGGAAGAAAGTGTGGTAGATGTAAATATTGCAGGCAAGAGTATGCTAATAATGCAACAAAAGTGAAGAAACATTTAATAACGTGTAGAAACTGTCCTTAAAGAGTACAAGCCATATACAGAAAGCTAATACAACTAAGTGATGGAACTACATCATCTGAGAAAAGCCTACTTCAGGAATCTTATGTAAGTAAACAAGTTAATATGTTAGACAACACACACTACAGACTAGCATCTGTATTGTTTTAAAACATTATACTGTAACTTTAAAAGTTGTTAATGCAACTCTGGACTACTATTTCTTTATTTATTTAAAATATTTGTATCCTGCTTTTCTGCTTGCACTAAGCACCCAAAGTGGTTTAGGCTTAACCATATATATTTTAAATTCCATATTAGATAAATAGTTAACTATTTCAACCCAGCAGTGTGAGGTTAGTCCTCTGGCTGATGGCAGAGGCCAGTCTATACTTCCCTTTGGCTCTGCAGTCTCAGGGCAACTGAGCAGCAAGTTGAGCAGCAGTGTTCTTTCTGGCAGGGAAGAGGGAAGCAAGCTCCCTGCTGCTTCTTCTCATGGTTGAGGCCAGACTAGAACAGGATAAAATAAAACCCTTTTCCCCCTTTTGTTGGAGGAACTTGGTAGCTCAAATGAAATAGCAGATTTGCAGAAAATGAAAAACGTTGAGCTGCCAGGTCTGGGGGAAAAAGAAGCAGGATCCTTGCTTTCACGATAACTGTCACAAAATATGCGATCCACCATGAGTAGTTGTTTAAGACAGTCAAGCTTTTTATTAAGCTTTGTGGACAAAATGTCAAAAGAAGATCAAGAAAAAGCAGATGAAACATTAGCTCAAGCTATATTTGCAAGTGGTACACCTCTTTCCATAACTGAAAATCAATACTGGAAGGAACATTGCAAACTAATTTGCCCGTCATATAAGTTACCATCAGTGACAGGGGAAGCTTTCATTCCCGGTGCAAGCGCTGGCCTACCCCCTTTCTATGGGTCAGCCACCTGCCTCACTCTTCTGCCACACCTTGATGTAATAATATTGATGTGATAATTAGGCGGGAGGTTGCCCATTATACACCCCGATATTGGGGGGTGCTATCTGCGGCTCCATTCCACCTCTACACCGTGGCCCAAGCCTCTCAGATGGCATCTCAAGCAGCCACCTCAACCATCCCCTTTGCCCATTAGCTGTCCCTTCCCTGGGACCTTCGGCTTCCCTTTAAGTCCTGACCCCGTCTCAGGCCAGTCGAGATCCTGAGCTTCTTTGCTCTGTATGGGCGTCCCTCGCAGTGGGCCTCTGGCCCTTTTGACCCCTATCTGGATCCTGGCCCCAGCATTGACCAGTCGGGTCCATTGGGTTACGTCTAAGCCACCTGCCTGCATTCAGGAATCAGGGTCCCCCATTCCTGGCTCCGGTGCTTGACAAAGTGTGCCTGGTCCCGCAGGGTCACTCGCCCCAGCAGGCTCAGGCACTGCAAGAAGCTTACCTGGCCTTCCCTGGATTAGATGGATTATATAACCCACCTGAAGGTGAGGGCTGGGGTTAAGGCAGCCCTACCCACCTTTCACCAGGGTCGTAACTGGCCTGGCATTTTATTGGGGTTCTTGCACCACTGGGAGCCCCACCAGACCACCCACTCCTGGCAGGGTGTAGTTTTAGGTCATGCCCAGGACCAGAGCCTCCTGCTCCAACCTGCAAGATAGTCCCATACAGCAGCTCAGCCAGGCAGTGATTCTTACCTGGCCCCCAGCAGCAAACTGCTCTTATTTATATAGGGGGCCAGAGTGCTAAAATGGTTGCCACAATCAAACACTTGCTGAGTGTTTGATCTAGCCTTTAAAGCATCAGGCACCACTGGTGCCCTGCCACACCATCATGTTATCGCTTATCACATTCTCTTTTAGATAGAGAGTGTGACAGAGCTCAAACAATGGTTATTCAAACGATTGGTCAAGCAGAATCACTGACTGATGTCAGATGGATGGACTGATATACAAGAAAATCCTTTATTGAACATTATGTTAGCAGCACTTGAACCAATATTCTGGAAAGCAATTGCTACCAAATTTTCTCGTCATACAGGTGAATACATTATTGTAGTGCCATCTTGCAGTGCCTGAGCCTGCTGGGGTGAGTGACCCCACAGGACCAGGCACACTTTGTCAAGCACCTGGGCCAGGAATGGGGGACCCTGATTCCTGAGTGCAGGCAGGTGGCTTAGACATAACCCAGTGGACCTGACTGGTCAATGCTGGGGCCAGGATCCAGATAGGGATCAAATTACTGAGTAAAGAGATTGAAAGTGCAGGTCCCTCCAGAGTACAAGCCCTTGTAACTGATAGTGTGAGTAACATGAAAGCTGCATGGCAAATATTAAAGGCAAAGTATCCTCATTTAATAGTATTTTGCTCTCTTGCTCATGTGTTGAATCTTCTGGCAAGGGACATAGTAAGCGTGAATACAATGAAGACAATATTGGCGAACAGCAAAGCAATTGTGAAGGTATTCAACAATCATCATGTTGCTAATCAGACTTTGAAGAAATTTCAGAAAGAGAAGCAGGGGAAGGAAAGTGCATTTTTATTGTCAGGAGAAACAAGATGGGGCTCGGCTACAAAGTGCTTACGTAATTTGCAGCACACAAAGAACTGTTTGCAGTGTGCTTCAATAGATGACACAGTAGCCCAGATTTTTCCCTTGAACATTCAGAAGCAGATTCTCGACAACAATGCATTCTGGGTTCAAGTTCAAAGAGCGTTCAATTTGCTACTGTGAGTTTCAGTGGCTATCAAGAAACTTGAAGGAGATACACTAAACCTTTCAAATATTCCAGAGATATTCAGACAACTGATTGAAAATCTAATTGAGTTTTTGCCTTCACCTCTAGCCAAAAAAGAAGTATTAGTAAAACAAATGTTTACTAAGAGATCTGAGTTTTGCTCTCATCTGGTTTATCTGGCAGCAAATCTTTTGGATCCTCAACACAGAGGACAACATTTATCAGAAGATTAATTATTTACTGCTCTCAATACAATTATGGAAGTAGCTAAGAATGTCCGCAACATTGATGAAATAGCCGTGATGAATTTTTCCAATTCAAAATTTTCCGGAAAAACCACATCTCTGTAGAGGAAACTGTCCAGGGCATGAAGATTTGTCCCTGAGAAGGTGTTTTTTTTGGGACTGTGGTGGGAAGTCCTAGCTTGGGGTGGGAGACGCACAGGGACTAGTTACGATGGATGGTGATTCCTCTAGGCTGATGGACCTGTGTCTCTAATTGATAGGTCTGGATATATGGGTGCATAATGGAGCACAGCTTGATGCTCTCTATCTGCCATTTAAAGGTGTCTATGGGTGACTGCCATTTAAAGTGTCTATGTGTGGCTGCTGCTCTTTCTTCATGGAGGTTCTTCATTAGTATGTCCATGGTCTGCCTCAGTGGTGCCTTTTGTGTTCCACCATGCCTGGAGGGCAGCATCATGCCTGGCCTGGGAAGTATGCTTCCTTACCAGGGCAGCAAGCTTAATCTGGCATTCCATGAGTACATGGTACTACTTTGCAGCCACAGATCTTTCTCTTTAAACATTTCCTCCTCCTCTTCATCCTTGCTACTCTTTGAACTGTAGTCTCAGCTTGTGGCTTTGGGCTGACGATGCTTGTACCATGGATGCAAATGTTGGTTGTAGATGTAGTTAGCTGTGTTAGTTTGAAGTCAGGCAGGAGGCAAGGCAGGGTGGCACTAAATAGACAGAGACTAAAGACTTGGTAGTAAGTGAAGAAGGCTCCATTTTGCTTTCCTTTTTAGGTGCCTCATCACATTGCCTGCAGACTTGGGAACCCCTTTCTATCTGTGACCACCTGCTCACAGGCCTGTGGGGGTGAGGAGTCAACCTAGGGAAGGCATCCATGAATTGGGCTGCTGAAAATGTTCTCTGTAATTTGCAGGGCTAAGAAGCACAAGGGACCATAGATTGCCCCCAGTGTTGCAGGCCATGACAATTTATGATGACATGATCGTCTTTCATGTCCCAGATGCTAGACAAGAGCAGGTATTTGAGCCAGGAATGTGGGGTGATATCAGGGCAGAGAAGAGGTGGTGGGGATATTCCAGCTTGCTAGTGTCTGGGGCAGAGGAGGGAGAAGCAGCACTGCCTGAGAGACCAGAGGTGTCCAGCTCCTCCTCTGAGTGGGTCAGTGCCCGACAGCAGGTGATGGGAGGACCCAGCTGGAATAGCTTTTGGTTGTGTGTGGGGAATGTTGAACCATGGATGTCTTGGTATGGGCAATACTTGCAGGGAGAGGCACAACTGACTAAAATTGTTGCAGTGGGAGATTTGCCAAAGGAATGACCCAGGAAAGGTTTTCATAGTGATCCACACTGTTCGCCTTACCTCCTCCCCTTGCCTCCCTGAAAGGACATGGTAGAACACCCCCCCCCCCCCCCCCAACACACACATAAACAGTGGAAAACAATAGATTTTGCTAATGGTCCCTGAGATGGTAGCACCCCACCCCCGAAGTCCTTGCATGCCTCACACGCTGCCTTTGACCACCTTTTTTCTCTTTTGGGGATAATACAGGGCCCTCCCTTTCCCTATGATTTTGCCCTACCAAATCCCATGGACCTGCCAGTGGACCCTTGTAGGTCTAGCTTTGTCTTGACAAGGTTCCTTGGGTGAATTTGATATCTTTTATTAGACCAACCCAAATGGTTGGAGAATAGTTATTAAGCAAGCTTTCGGGTTCAAAAACCCTTCGTCAGGCTAAGGAGGCTGCACAAAACAGATCTGGGTGTGCCTCTTGTGGTTTGGAGGGAGGGAGAAGCATAATGATGCTGCCATTATGTGGGTGTCTAATACTCACTAGTGGGTTCAGTGTTTAGCTGTGTAGGTGGCTGGGATGGTCATGTGGGACAGTGGCAGGGTGGTGTAGCAGGATTATGGTAAAGTGGTTGCTGAGATTGGTGTCATTTGACATACCTTGTTCTGACAGGTGGTATATCTACTGCTCAGGCATTTTGAACAGGGGGAGGGACTTCCTAAGATGTTTCTTGGGCTTGGACTTGGGCTGGGGTTGGTCTAGAGCCTATTCATAGTCCTTCAGGTCTGTGCCTTTCCTGTCATCATATAGCTTTGGGTCCAACCCAGAGTCAGCAAGGAAGAAAGACCTGGTGCAGTCACCCTCAGCAGGGATCCACAAAAACTGCTCATGGTGTGAAAATGTCACCTACCAGACATCCAGAACCTGGTTGGCAATTTACTTCTAACACATTTTTGGAAGTGGTAAATTTTTGTTTCATTATATCAGTTTAATGCAGTTTGTAAGCCCTGAGTATACTACAGTAGTTCAAGTGTGACTAACCTGTGGCATGGGCAGGTTGGGGAGGAGACAGGGAGCAAGCAGTGACAAATAGGCCAAGGAGCAGAAAGAAGCATATCAGATAAGACAGGGAGCAGAAAGCTGAGTAGCAGATCAGACAAGGGAAAGGGGTCAGAGTGGCACTTGGGGAGTGTGCAGGGCTAATATGTGGCACACTTGCCAAAAAAATTGGCCTGAATTGCAGTTGCTGAAAAGGTCGTAACTGAGTTTGCCTCAGACCTTTCTTGGAGTTATTTTGGTGGAAAAATAACCAAAATACATTTAATAGTCATTTTACATAAGGTGCTTCCTTTGAAGAGTTTACCTACATGCAACTAAAGCCCAAGTGTGTCTTGAAGTGGAGGTTTTTTTCTCAGGAATTTAGCCTGGTCATTTTGCCTGCCAGACTCATCCAGCTTCCTGTAACAAACCAAACCTTCTTCCTTGAGTTCCTCTGTTAATAGCCAGTGTATGCAGCAAAGTTCTGCAGCTCTGTTTCAGGATAGTTATAGTTGTTTACCCCCCAGAGTATGGATACAGTCATATAGGTTTTAATGTGCATTACCCCACTATAGATATTCCTGTATTGGAGTACCTTTAAATATGACAGTTGTCTCTGTATCAAGGATTCACTGATTTAAAGATTTTCATAGAAAAATCACACCCCTGACTGACATAACAAAGCTGTGTGTAGGCCTGTGTGTACATGTAGGGCAGAATCCATTTTCACCTTATGCCCCCAGGTACATTTGCCAGGTTTCCAGATGCCTAACTGCTATTTTTGGCGCTTACCTGTGATTCTGAACCACGTGCACTTTGGATGTGTAAGCATCCACATGGCTTCTGTAGCCTACATCCTGAAGCTCTGTAGGTTATTCATGGGATACAGTTGATGGAGAACAGTGGGGAAGTTTTTGCCCCAGTGTGACGAAGAGCCGTGACTGGAACCCTGGACTTGCCCCCGTCCACAGTAGACTGTGGTAGACTCACTGAGCTATGCATCCTCTAAATTGTTTTGGTTTTCCAGGTCCTAAATATCTCCCTCTCTTGGCTGCCTTGGTGACAAGCTTCAGAAGGAGGGATGGAGAAGGGTAATTCCTGACCTGGTGGTTAGAGCACTATGCTAGAAAGTTCGCAAGATGAGGGTTCCAAATCCCTTTTGGGTTAGGAGGGCCTGAAAAATGCATCCCGTGCATCCTGGGCAAGTGCCTTAATAGTTTAGCTCGTGGAGCTAAGGCATGTGAGGGCCCTCTTCTTCCCACATCTAGCACACATTAGTTATGTTTTTTCCCCAGGTAAAATTCACTAGAAGGTGCACACATACTGCACACACATTATAGGATAACAAACTGAGTATAAGTGGCAAAAACGGCATTATATAGCTGGGCAAATAAAGTAGGATTCTGCCATTAGTGATTTCCTTTTGTTGCCTCAGGACTCCCTTCAGTGCTTGCTATGACATGATTCCTTAGCTGAGTTTTGGTCCACTTTTGAATATAGTCAGGGGAGTGACAGATCCTGAAGCATCATTGGAAAATGATTCATGCATTTGTTGGGGACCCTAGATCTTTTCTCTTGGCTCTCAAGCATGTAACTATACTGTAATAGTTAATTGTAATATTGTAACAGTATGTTAATATATATAATATAATATAATACAGTACATTAATATATATAATTATCTGTAATTTTCCTGCTTAAGTATACTCATTGCATTTTGCATTGCACTACCCTACCACTGTTTCCACCTTTGCCCACCTGTTTGTCAGCTTCTTGGACAATCAACCCTGAGCTTTATTCCACCTAGTTTCATGTTCCTGATTTGATCTCCCAGAGCTCAGTTTCATGGCTTTTTTCTCTATTTTCAAATCTTCCTTAAAGATACCGCACCTTGTCATGCATCTGCAGATGCATCACAAGCAGGTCCAGGGAGGTGATCCTCTCCCTCTATGCAGCATTGGTCAGACCGCAGTTGGAGTACTGCATCCAGTTCTGGGCACCGTACTTCAAGATGGATTTGGCTAACCTTGAGAGGGTCCAGAGGAGTTCCACTCGCATGATCAGGGGACAGCAGGACAGGCCCTACGAGGAGAGGCTAAAGGGCGTGAACCTATTCAGCCTCCACAAGAGAAGGCTGAGAGGGGATCTGGTGGCTGTCTACAAATTCACCAGGGGGGATCAGCAGGGAATAGGAGAGGCTCTGTTTCCCTGGGCACCACATGGGGTAACTAGGAATAATGGTCACAAGTTGACAGAGAGCAGGTTCAGGCTAGACATCAGGAGGCATTACTTTACGGTTAGGGCAGCTAGGACCTGGAACCAACTTTCAAGGGAAGTGGTGCTTGCTCCTACCTTGGGGGTCTTTAAGAGGAGGCTGGGTAGAGACCTGACTGGGGTCATATGACCCCAGCATCCGTTTCTGCCCAAGGCAGAGGGTCGGACTTGATGATCTGTTTAGGTCCCTTCCGACCCTAGCTACTATGATACTATGATACACTTCCGCCATGCTGGTGGCTATAGTGAATAGTGTTAATACAAGCATTTCTTCTGGTTGTTTCCTTTACCTGATATCTGTCTTTTCATTATTAATAACCATATTTGTCATTGTAATGCCTGAGAATCAACCACTTATGAGGCCATTTGTACTAGATGATATATGGATACACGTAAGTAGATAATCCCTACCTTGACGAACTGACCAACTAAACACAGACAGATACAGGCTGAAGGAAAGGAATAACACATACAGCATGATTGTTGCAAATGCCACGTTAATGCTATTATCTTTTTTTTGTGGGGGATGGTTTTTTAGGAGCGGCTCATCTAAATAGAACAAAAAATGAATGGAAAGAGGACTTTGAATTAAATGGATTCAGGAGGGAGAGGCACAGGAGAAGGGGCCCTCAGAGCAGGTACCATTTCTTCTTGAGTGCTGGAGATGTGCCTAGCACCCAATGGGTATTACCACAGACAATAAACAAGTACGAGAATGAATGCAGTTAACCAACTTTCTTTTTCCTTGTGCTAGTGGTTTGGGCTGAATAATACAGCAGAGAAAAGGGAGGACACTTTACCTATTTAACTCCGTCTTGAAAAAATTAGTTTTGTTACTTGTGAAAAAGAATGTTTTTGACTCATGAAGTAGTGTCAGAGTTCTGGGCACAATATTTACTTGGACTGTGGGAGAAGAATAGTAATTTTCTACATTAAAGGTAGAAAATTACCAGCAAATTAGGCTTGTGAGGCTTTTGCTCCAGGAATTCCAGAAAGCAATGAGCACAGTATTCACTCCAGTGATTCTCAGCCAGGATGTCAGGGCAGCCTTGGGTTCTGCCACATCCTTTAAAGGGTGCCATTAGGTGTGGTGAGATAAGTGAGGTGTGCAGAGATAAGCTTAGTACATAAGCCAGGCTTGAGCTCATTTGTCTTGGACAATGCCTCATCTCTACTGCTCAGTTCCTATGTAAGGGGATAAGCACTATAATATATAAATATTTTTTTAAAATTGGGTGCTAGTTAATTCACAAAAGTTATGGAGGTAGTCCACTGTGGGGTATCTGGATGTCAGTGATTGGTGACTTGAGTCCAAAAAGGTTGAGAATCATTGATTTACATTATACCACTACTGTTAAAACGTCATCTTTTCCTCTTTAGGTGGGGCCAGAAATACCAGAAAGAAAAAATCCCCACAGTGATATAATGATGCAGATGTTGAGATTTCCTTCCCCAAAGAATAAACTGCACTTTTGCAATTGGAATGAAATTTTCCTTATCCCACAGAACCGGGACAAAGACTAGGTAGCACCAAAGCAGTGCTCACTGGAGCCTCTCGAAATCAATCCTGGACTGGGGAGGCCGAGCGTGCACGTGCATGCGCGTGCACCCCCACCCGCCCAGGAGGTCAGTTGGTGGGGGAGGGAAGTGATGGAGGCCTGGGGGGCACGTGCAGCGGGGCTCGCGGCACAAAGCCCAGCCTGCAGCAGTAGCTGCCTCTGCCACGCACAGATTGGGGGGCATGTGCTCCCCCACCCAAACATGGGGCAGTGCTGGCAGCTGCAGCAGCTAAGGTAGGGAATTTGGCAGGGAAAGGGGAAGGCCCTGCACAGCCGGTGTGGGGAGGGGGATGGAACCACGAGCGGCTTGTCAGGGTTGCGCAGGGAGTGGGGGGCACACAGCCTGGAAGGGCACGGGGCTGTGTGCCCCTGGATCTGCCAGCAGGGTGGGGTGGGCTGGGGCTGGAGTGGCACCAGCTCTTCCTGGCTGGGCTGTGTGGTGGTGGTGGCGCTGGGAATGAGGCATAATGGCCCCAACCGTCACTCCCAGTGCTGGTGCCACCTGCCCCAAACTCAAGCGTGGGCCAGGCCCGACAAGAACAGCTCAGTGCAGTGTGCCTCCGCCTCCCCCAAGGGCTTGGGGGCTGGGAGCTGGTGGGTGTGGGGGAGGGCGGTCTGCAGCTGCGGGCTGGAAGGCTGTGCCGGACTGTTCTCGCTGGGCCTGGCACATGACTGTGGTTGGGGCAGGTGATGCCAGTGCTGGGAGCGGAGTATGGCGGGGCTAGCCACCCCCTCCTCCCCCCCGCCTTGTTTCCAACACCGCCACTGCTGCAGCCCAGCTGGAAAGAGCCGGCACTGCCCCAGCCCGCCATGCCCCATGGGCAGATCCAGGGACACGTGTCCCCTGTGCCTTCTGGACTGCGTGCCCCACCCTCCCCATGCCCCCTGGGCAAGCTGCTTGCGGCTCTATCCCTTGCCCTGCACCGGCTGTTCAGGGCCTGTCCCTGCCCTATTCCCTACCTCCCCACTGTTGAGGGGGGGCAGATTGAGACCCTAGTGGTGAGGGAGGGAATGAGGCTCGGGTTGGGGCCTTGATATGCCCTGCCCCCTCCCCCCATAGCTCCCCTTCCTACAGATTTACCTGGTTTGGGGCGGGGGGGGGGAGTGTAGAGCTTTAGTTCCTTTTAAATTTCAAAAGTGATCTCTGACCTAAAAAGGTTGGAGATCACTGCACTAATGTATTGTTTTGGCTCTGAAAATAGGCCTTGTAAAGAAGTATCTGTCATGACCCAAAGGTCTGATTTTTTTTTTTTTTTTTTTGTGTGTGTGCTTCGGCACTAAGAATTATCCCCGTGGGTATACAACTTCGTTGTACGGAGGAGTTCTGCTGTGCAGAGAACCCGCGTGCAAAGAAGTTTTCCCGCCACTTTGCAGGGATCTTTGCAGGGTGCATTTCCTTTGTAGCACGGAAATGCACGGTGCAAAGGTTTCCCGCTTGTCATATGCAAATTTGTGCCCCACAATTGGCTAGTTCTAAATTATTCACACGTGGCGGCTAACGATTGGCCTGCTAGCCGTATAAGAGGCTTGAGCAGTTTCCGCCCAAGCCGAAGAGGACTCCGCATCCATCTCGTGGGGACTCTGGGTGTGCGCGGCAGGGTAATAGAAACCCTGTGTGTCGCTCAGAGGAGTTTGGCGGCCTGATCCACCGCCCACCTCTTCCTGTCCTCGAACGGAGCCTACTATAGGACGTAACGACGAGTTTAATGCGCGCTTGTCCTGGACGTCCGGAGTTTGTCGTGTTCTGTCTGCGTGGAGCCTTGCAACCTCCACGTGTGTTCGTGTTTTTTGTTGTAACCGCAACTCAAGCAAGTTCTCAGCCTACATCACGACCATCTCGGTGTAAGTAAAATAATCTTAAAATCAACCGTTATGTGTCTGGGCCTAATTCTAGCTCGGCGCCCGCCCTCTCCGACCCAGCCTGCCCGGGCTGCTGGCCACAGCCCGCGTGCAGAGTGGCGTAAGCGACCCGGGGTTAGACCCGGCGCGCACATGGCAACGAGGATGGGATTGGGATCTCCGCGACCCATGATGGGATCGGGATCTCTGCGACCCATGATGGAATCCGGCGAAATCCTCGCTGCGCACATGGCGACGAGGAAGAGCTCAGGAGAGGGCTCGCTAGAGTTAGAATTAGTTGAGAAGTGCCCTTGGAGAAGTGGGAGACGCAGCGTAGCAAGCATCGGAGAACTGGAGGCGCACCTCGCGTACCACCAGGCGGGCGGAACAGGCCGGAGATGTGTCCATGGACACTTTTCGTTAAGGAGAGAAGAGGGAACTCCAGAAGTCGGAGCCCTGGAAGGGAAAGAGATAAATCTTCACCCCGCGGCGTTCGGGTGTATCATGGGCGATGAGCGGGTCCTGTATAGGCCCCTCGAAGCTGTGACCCTTGCCGAAGTCGACCCGGCGAGCGCAGGAAGTCCGACCCCCACCCGGGACTGTGTCCGTTGCTCGTGGTGTGCCTGAGAGATGGGAGAGACGATGCCAATCGGCTGGTTTCCCCCATGTATGGTGGTGCCTAGACTGAGGGGTCGTGAGCGTCCGTCCGAGCTCTGCGAAGACCCGGAGACGGAGGACCGTGCCGTAGATGAGAGAGTGGTCCTACCGTACGACAAGGGGGGAAAAATGAACACAGCTTTTCAAACTATGGCTGATTTAATGACTGAAACTTTAAGCTTAAAGACCCAGCTGCATATGGCCGTTCGGGCGGTCGGAGAAGCGGCTGAGAAAGGGGATCTTGAAAGGTCTCAACAAGATGGCGCGGAGCAGAGGGAAGACCGCGTGGAGGAGCCGGAAGTGAGGGATGGAGCTTCGGGAGAGCCCGCGAGGGTTCGGCCAGTAACTCCGCCCAGCGACGCAGCGTCAGTTCCGCCGACCACGCCCCTTTGCCGAAGGGAGGGGGAGTCGGGCGGAGGAGTGCATCCGCCCCTCCCGCCTGAGACAGCAACGACTCCCACTGTAACAATGACTGCAGCTCCAACAGAAACAGCAACAGCAATGACAACTCATGAGGAAATTGATCAGCCTGCAGTATCAAGCAGCCCAGTCATCGGTCCGCAGAGTGCAGTTCAAGCTACCACCTGTTACGCTTGTTCCAGAGCCGAACTGCAGAATTTGTGTAGAGAATCCAGGATACGATCCGACGAAACTCTGGCTGTGTGGTTGGGACGTCTGGTCGTGGAACTTGGGTCCGACCTCCTGGACCAGGAAGAAGCAAGCTTCTTGGTGAGACAAGCTTCATGGAGTAGGGGACATGTCACCGACATCGACATGGTGGCATTTAGCGTCCATTGGCCTATTCCGATTCCAGAGCTTGTGGCAGGAGTGATTGAACAGAAGGCCCACGCATGGCACGACAGCCGACCAGAGCACACCGGTGCAGAACAGCTTGTACTGGCTATTACCAGAGTTTCATACTGCACCTGGAACCCAAGAGAATGCACGTTGGGACTAACACCGCTCCAACGAATGCGACCGTGGCCTCATCGTCACCTGCGAGACCCTGGAACCGTTCTAGTGACCCTCGACAGTATAGATAGTTGTCTTAAAGTTTACGGGCAGAGAAACATCGTGGTTCTGCGAATTGTGCTGAACCCACTGGTCGATCATCCTGTGAGTAGTCTCCTTCATCAGTTGTCAAGACTGCGCGTCCTAATGGAGCCAAGACTGTCCAGTGATCGGGAGTGTCAATGCCCGACTGAGGCTCAGAATACGAAACACCGTGAATCCGAGCGTCCAGTATTACGCCAGAGAACACAGGAGGAGAGATACATGTTTGGATACCTCCTGCAGCGTTCTGGACTTAATAAGAGACAGCTTCGGATTTTAGGAGACGCGGGACAATGGCAGCTAGCCTACGAGTTAGGTTTTCACTATCTAGAAGAAGGCGACGACGACTCATCGATGATTTCGTCAAGTTGCTGAGACGGAAAAGAAAGAGAGCTGTCCAGTATAAAATCGTGTTTTTGTATTTGTATTTAATAGTACTGATAAGTTTAATCGACTGCATTATCGTGCGGTCCTGTGTGATTTTATAGATAGTATTGAATAACCATTTTAAGAGAGTTCTTTTACAGATCTGGGATTCGGAGTGCGTGGTGGAGAGAGGCCTCGAGAGGGACAACATCACTGAAGGGAACGAAGGCCTGACACGCGATTCCACCATGACGCCCACCGAAGTCATGATCGTTCAGTTTTTTGTTATGATTGTGATTTTATGTATATGTGTGTGCCGGCTATTATTTGATTCGATCCCTTGAGGACGAACTTTTATTGCTGACTGACTTTGTTTTTGCTCGTTTAGTTTCGCGAACCATTGACAGACCTATGAATAACCCGGATGATAGGTTTGAAGTATTCTATTGTGCCTTCAGCAAGGGGGGATGTCATGACCCAAAGGTCTGATTTTTTTTTTGTGTGTGCTTCAGCACTAAGAATTATCCCCGTGGGTATACAACTTCATTGTACGGAGGAGTTCTGCTGTGCAGAGAACCTGCGTGCAAAGAAGTTTTCCCGCCACTTTGCAGGGATCTTTGCAGGGTGCATTTCCTTTGTAGCACAGAAATGCACGGTGCAAAGGTTTCCCGCTTGTCGTATGCAAATTTGTGCCCCGCAATTGGCTAGTTCTAAATTATTCACACGTGGCGGCTAGTGATTGGCCTGCTAGCCGTATAAGAGGCTTGAGCAGTTTCCGCCCAAGCCGAAGAGGACTCCGCATCCATCTCGTGGGGACTCTGGGTGTGCGCGGCAGGTTAATAGAAACCCTGTGTGTCGCTCAGAGGAGTTTGGCGGCCTGATCCACCGCCCACCTCTTCCCGTCTTCGCAAGGAGCCTACTATAGGACGTAACGACGAGTTTAATGCGCGCTTGTCCTGGACGTCCGGAGTTTGTCGTGTTCTGTCTGCGTGGAGCCTTGCAACCTCCACGTGTGTTCGTGTTTTTTGTTGTAACCGCAACTCAAGCAAGTTCTCAGCCTACATCACGACCATCTCGGTGTAAGTAAAATAATCTTAAAATCAACCGTTACGTGTCTGTACCTAATTCTAGCTCGGCACCCGCCCTCTCCGACCCGGCCTGCCCGGGCTGCTGGCCACAGCCCACGTGCAGAGCAACGTAAGCGACCCGGGGTCAGACCCGGCGCGCACAGTATCTAGCAGAGTTTCAAGGCCAGAAAGAAACATTAACCCAGAGAAAAATTAAAAAGTAATTAGGAAGGCCAACATTGTAAAGCTGCTTTCCAAAGTTGGGTACCTGAATTTGTATTTAGATAGCAAAATAAATGGTTTAATTTCCAGAGGGTCTGAGTGCTTGCAGAAAATCACAGTGCTTATAATAACAGTTATGCAAGAATGCTTACTGTATTTTGAGTTTCTGTGTTTGAAAAATAAATAGTTACAGGTGTAGACCATGCTTCTAATATGACATCTGATCACCTGGATCCTGGGTCTGTCTTATTAGGAGGGATCCTGGTTTTCCCTGATTAAAAATTGCAACCCCCAAATCCATGATTAAAATGAAAGGCCCCTCACTCTCCCCCACAGCCTCTCCCGGCCCTGCTGGTGCCCCTTACCCCACCACCCAGAGTCCCCTGTCCTTTCCCCCCAGCCCTGCCAGAGGAGGTCTCCAGCTTGCCAGGGCTATTGGGTCAGGGACCTGGGTACACAGCCCCCAGCCTCTGGCAGTGGGTGGTTCCCCACTGTTGCACACACTCCTGGGGAGCAGGGGGGAGCCATGCCCCCAGATCTGTGTGCAGGGTGAGAGTGGGTACAGGCAGCCTGCTGAGGGCTTGGGCTCCCACCCTGCTGCCCTCCTCTGGGGCCTGCACAGCTGAGCAGGTGCGACCAGGCACTGCAGGGAACAGCGGGGCTGTGCATGGAAGCTTGTTGCTGCTGTGAGCTCTGTGCTGCCCTGGCGACGCGTCTGCTCCCTGTGTGGCAATGTTGAGGAGCACAACTCCGCGCCACTACTCCTGCTGTGTGCACAGGGGATGCCTTGCCAGGGCAGTGTGGGGCTTGCAGCGGTAAGCAGCTTCCCTGCGTGGCTCCACTATGCCCTGCAGCATCACTGGGCTGCAGAGGCCCCAGGAGAGGACAGCAGGGTGAGGAGCTGAGCCTGCAGTGGGCAGCCTGTGCCCGACCCCACCCTGCGGACAGATCTGGGGGGCACATGTCCCCCCTGCACCCCAGGGAGTGCGTGTAGCTGTGGGGAGCTGGCCCCGCCTCTCATGAGCTGCCCACAGTCCTGTTCTGCTCCCCATCAGGGCCCTGTGTCTGTGCACTGAAGCCCCAGGTCCCAAACCCCACACTGCCTGGCTGAGCGGGAGCCCCAGCCCTGCCCACCTCACTCTCTCCCTCCCTAGGGAGGCCTCAATTCCCTTTCCCCGCCACCCCCTTCCCTTCCCTACAGTGCATATACATGGACATGGTGCCCTCTGCCTGATGCCCTCCATCCATTGCCTCCCCCCCCTTGCAGGCTGGAACTCTGCCCACGTGCAGAGAGCTCTTTGCAAAACTGCAAAATCTGTGGGTTTCTCCTTTAAAATGAGAAATTCGCTTTTCCCTGGGCCAAAGGGGAAAATCCGTGTTTTTCTCCATTTTTCCGGAAACAGAAAACCTGGATCCCAGCTTATTAGTGAATCTAATGGTAGAAAGTGGGCTGTGATTTTTGCATCAAATCTCATTATGAAATGTTGTTCTAAAGAGGAAAATAAATTATTTTCAATAGTTTTCTTTTTCCTATAAAAATGATTGTTCCTATATAATCCCAAGTTTCCTCTTGTAAAAATGATGTTGGCTTTTATTACACATTTGGGCTCAAAGCCAAACAAGCCTAAAATCTGTATATGTTGTTAATTTGTTATTCTCCATACCAGTTCTGCTGAAGATGAAATATTTTTCTCATTCTTCTTTTTCTGTATAAAATAGGTTAAAAACTATTTTCTCTCCCTCTTTATTTGTATGTACACACACCACTACCCCACATGCATCCCCTCCACCCCCACGCTCTTAAAATACACAGTGTTGTTTTAAAAACTTTGCTATCCCACTAAAATTGGCCAAGAGCATTAACAACACAATCTTAATATTGTAAATGCTTGACAGCAGTTCCATTTCCAGTTCCCTAAATCATTCCTTACCAGCAAGTGTTCATTTGCTAAGTCTCGTACATTAATGAGCTTGCTGTAACTACTTGCGGTATATTGAATTGTGATTTATATATCATTTTCCCCTTGGACCTGTCAGTTCTATCCCCAGATGAGTAAAACATTAAAGCTTGGGAAAATCCAAATGTCACATGAAATACAGGGGTGAGAAATGTAAACACAAGCATGTGAGTGTTAATGTAAATGCCTTAGGTTTCTTCACTACGCTTTTGGGTTGCTCTTAAATTGTACCTAAGTATGAAAACGCAGAAACAAGTTTGTTAGAAAAACGGCTCTGATGCATATTATAAGCAAAAGTCCTAAAAACATCCTCCAGCACTATTTAAAGAGACAAGCCTGTTTCCAAATACTGTTGTCCTTCCAGAAACATTATCTCGTCGCATTAGGATTTCAGCCTGTATTTTTTAAAACATGTTCTGTATAGTATTATAGATAGCTTCAGCAAAATCTTCATTAGTATGGTTTATGGGGCTGTTTTTTTCTTGTGCCCTGAAAGACGATTAGTCTTTCTGGCATTGATGGAGTTAAGCATTGCCTTATGTACTGAAGTAAGCAGTGGTGCATTCTGGTAATAAGGTGGTTTGATGGTTGCTGTGAGTTCCACGCTGTAGTGAGTGCACTGGTAACAGCATGTGGCAAGAATTTATAATGTGAAATGTGGAACTGTAAGTGCAGCGATGCAGCATTTTAGCTGATTGCTGAATAAGGACATTTTTTTCTATCTTAAGGCTAATAGTAATGTAGAGCTTAGCTTCCATGAGAGTGATCCAGCTGGAGGGATGAAGGGTAGGGGCTGCTGGGAGACGGGATCCGCTCGTTCCTTCTGCAACTCCGGCTGTCTGAATAAATTTAAGAAGGGTTAGTGGCCTTCGTAGCTTCCTTATGGAGGCCTGTGTTGATCTAATCAGCCCTTGTTCTATTTCTGGTATTTTACTGCATGTTCACTTCAGTCGAATGTGCGTTCCATCAGCAGAAGGCATGGATTTTGACTGTCTTGCAATGCATTTTAGAGTAATGGAAATTTTGTTGCAGCTAGAAAGGTGTCTTCCAGATGTCTTTATGTTTAACCTTTTATAAGCAAACCTGTAATAAATCAAGGGGGGAAATACAAAAAAGCAACCCATATTAACCCAGCTTTAGTGTTTGCATGCTGGACTGCATGTTCTTTCTGAGCAGAGAGCTGAATGGTTAATTGTCAATAAGGGGCACCTTGGGAATTGTATGCTGCATCCTTTCTCCTCTGCTTTTGGCTTAATGAAGTGCATGGCACTCTCACTTGGATGAGCTTGGATGCGTCTATCCACTGTTAGTACTGAGAGGGTTAAATGCTGCTGTATTTTTATTTCTAGTATTTTGGGGGGGTTTTAACATTAAAAAATATAGGGAATTGGGTTGTTTGGTCATTATGGGTATTATCTCCTGCAGCAGATAAGCTTCTGTTGTTTACTTGGCAATTTAATTCACTAAAAAGAGGTGGTTTGTTATTATTAAAATTATGTTACAGTTGAGATAAAATATGTTTTACAGCTGGCTTGTCAGTCCATATCTCACTTACGGTGAAACTCAGAAATGTTCCTCCAGAAACACTGTCCTCTGAATAATAGTTTAACTAATGGATAGCAAACTTAATTTTAAACTCCTAAACTGCAAGTGCCTGCTTTTTAATACTGCTTAGACTTACTCCAGTCATGGCTGTCCCCAGTTAGAATTTGACTGTAAGTTGCACAGGCTGCAAGAGAAATCTGGTTTACATGATTATTGATCTTGTGAAGCAATATACTGAACAGCATCAACTTGGGACTGAAACTCCCACTTGGAAGCAATACAGAAGCATTTTGTTGTGGTTATTTCTTGGTCACAATCTGAGGTGTGCATTAATTTTTTCTAGTTCTGGGATCCAGTGTGAATTTTCAAAGTTGGTATTTCAAAGTTTAGTTTTGTTTTGTTTTATTTTAGTTTTTTAGAAGTGTGTATTTCCTAGACCCTGAATCTGCCACATTTTCTGAGCAGGCTTGCAGCCCCTCAGGGTCCCACCAACTTGAATGGTCTCCTGACAGAAGCAAGAGTCTGACAAAGTTATAAAAGTTGCAGAGTCAAAACCTTAGAATATGACATTAAGCTCGATAACTGTGACTTAAGTTGGATATTGTGGATAGGCAAATGTTATTGAGATCCTGAGACTGAGGTGTGCTTTGGAATCCACTTCCTTGGTTGTTTTCAGTGATACATCACCTTCAGTATTTTCCATTTTAAAAGTGCAAGTAGCTGGTTTCTGTATTACAGAGTTTCACTTTAAAAGACCATCTGTGGAAATTATTTTCACAATGCGCTTTGGATTCCAACAACTTTTTTCATGCATTAGTTTGAGATCTGCTACTAAGCAAGGACAAGTTAGAAACCCGATGATAAACTTGTAAGAAAAAAATACAGTTCTAGGAATTTATATACAGTTGTAGGGAAGTCAGTAAAACTGTAACTGTCCTTGTAGGCATCTGAACAGTTCTTTGATGCTATGGTACTAACAGCTTTTTTTATTATATGTTATTTGTATTAAAAATTGTACCTGGAGAGCCCAGTTAGACTGGGGAGCCATTTTGGTAGGTGGTGTACACAGAAGAGTATTTAGGTTTAATTTTAGTTGCTCTTATTTTGATGTAGTTTTTAATTATTGAAAGGGTATAAGGAAGGTAAAATCCAAATTCTGGTGAAATTCAGTGGGGGATGGACACCTGGATCCCTTCATTGCCTTTAAAAAATTCAGCTTTGAAAAACCTTTAAATTTTAAAGCCTTTAAAGTTTATTGCCAGCTTTCTAAAAAAAAAAAAAAAAAAAAAAGTCCTTGACAGTGAGGATAGTGTTAAAATCACCACATCCCTTTTTTCGTGCAAACTGTGATGACATTATTTTTGTGGTGTTCAGATTTTTTCCATGGGACGCTAAATGAAACTCTTCCAGCCCATATCAAATGGTTACAGCACACACGTCTATGAACTCCCCACCTGCAGAATATCAAGCATAACTTCTTCTTCAACATTTAAAAATTTAATTTCCTTGAAATAGTAAAAACAAACAAATGTGGTGAAAACATGAATTTGAAAGGGGGAGACTGATGAGAGACAAAGTGGATGCTCATTACCAGGTTTAGATTTGTTCTGTTTCTTACACTTTTCCTGTCTTATTTGTGCACTATTCTTAAAGTAATAACAATATATAATGTTGAGTAATAATATATGTTCATTTAAATGTATACAAGCACACACAATCTGTTTCAGGTTATGTACCTGGAACTTAAAAGTTGTGGATAACCACACATGCAGAAATAATTATTTCTGTAAAAAAAACAATCAGGAAAAAACACTTGATTCTGATGATACTTAGATATGTGAAAAATGCTGAACCATTTAAAAAATAGAGAACTTTAAAGGAAAGTTAGTAAATTAAACATGTTTTAAATCAAATTTTAGGATTTTCCTTTTTTCTTTTTCTACTACTCCCATGTCTCTTACTCCACTGTTGAAATGTCTGTCCGTCCATGTAGGTATACCTAATGCAAATAAAAATAATGAATACAAAATTTAGTGATGGCAGGTCATGGCAAACAGTTACCCTGCAAGATATTTTCCAAGGCCATTTGGGATTAACAAGGTTTTTATTTTAGTTGCACATATATTGTCTTGTATATCCACTGACAATGTGATGAGATGCAATGCAAAAATGATTTTAACAGTATGGATTCCTATTTGAAATCTCTGGGCATGTCTAGATGAGTGGGAACGTTTGGTACCCCGGGGACAAGTAGCAGTGCCACACCTTGTGTTGCTGCTGTGTGTTCTCAGGGAACTCCAGTGCCACGTGCACTTGTATAGCAGGTTATCCTGAGTGGGGTAGGGGAGGCTGGGGCCAGTACCTGTTCTGACCTCAGCAGCCTTACCTGATGTCCTGGGGGTCTCCGGGAGCTGTAGACATGGCAGGAAGCCTGGCTGGCAGGTAGAGTGTGGTTCCAGCTGACCAGGCTCTGGATTTGGGTGGTGCGCACTGCTGCAATGTGCGCCACCCCACTTTTTTGTTTTTGGCGTGGGTTTTTTTGGACTGCAGGATCTTCCCCCAGGCTCTCCCCTCCTCCCCACACTGCTTCCTTGCATTGTGGGGAACGCCTGCATGTGCGGTGTGTGGCTTGTCTGGACATGCCCTCTGGGTTTCTTTCCAATCACGTTTGCACACCTAACAGCGCTAACCCTTATAGGCTCCTACAGTTCTCCATAATTTCCATAGCAGCACATGACTTATGGTGTGGACATGGAGACACTTGGAGCCATTTCAAAAGGGGAACTGTTCAAAAGGGTATGCTCTAATTGTCATGTTTGGACTAGCTGAGACTAATTCAGATGTAGCAAACCTGCTCCAACTTTGATCCTGGATAAAGGAATGTTAAAGTGGCAGCAAGTTTGCTGCATTTGAATCATTTTCAGTTTGTTCACATGTCCATACCATGTTTGTCAGAGCTATGATGACATTGCTTCTTCTGCTGATTGTTGCCCTTGGGTCCCCTAAAAGGGGATTATTCTGTACACAGAGTGCTCAGGGGGAAAGAAGATGTATCCCCAGGTGATGTTACTTTCTCTCAGATTCCTTGCTGATTTATAAGTGGGGTGGGTAACGCACAAAAGGTATCCGTCCTTTCAGCTTGTTTGCTCCCCAAACAAGGGGCATATCTGATGTGATGTGGGTCTTACTCCTATTTTTTGCTCCTACCTCTTACTTTTCTTACATGTAGATGGATGTCATTCTGTACATGTCTAGGGGGAAGGGTTGAGCCTGAGGTCTCATCTGTACTAGGTAAAAAAAATCAGGGGAATTTTTTGCAAAAATGTGCACCAGGGCTTGTAGTGAAGGGAGTGGAATGGAGCTGATAGAAAAAGGCCATTTCCCTCCCCCCAGAAATCATGAAAAACAAATCCCTAAATCCCCACAGACTTCTTTTAGTTTTTTATTGAAAGCCTGCAACAAAAGCCCAGTACATTCTTGGTTTTTAAAACACCTTTCATAAAAGATGCTCAGGTTTGGAGTTTTGAATTTTGCTGAAAAAAATTATGCAAAATTATGAAATAATTTGCTGAAAATAGAAGATAGAAGATATTTAATGAAGAACTTTTAATTTGACATTGGAAATCCAGGAAATTTCTCTCAAAGTGATTTATTTTCTGTAGAAATCTTCATTTTGGTCAAAGAGTCAT
Source organism: Alligator mississippiensis (assembly GCF_030867095.1). NCBI lineage: Eukaryota > Metazoa > Chordata > Crocodylia > Alligatoridae > Alligator > Alligator mississippiensis. The sequence goes on from NC_081833.1 coordinate 28,252,433, forward strand.
TTGTTTAATCAAGAAAAAGTGGTGACTAACTTTAGAGTAGAATCAGAAGTGTTGCTAGCTCCAGCCCACATATTGCCTAGGAGCAATTTCTTTTTTGAAATAATGCATCACACTCTATAGGGACTAGTGTACACTGTACTCGCTGACAGATGTTAAATTAAAGGTGCAACGTGATCTGATGTATGGCAGAAGGGGTGATTGTCGGCTTGAGCATCAGGTCCCATCGTGCCATAGCGCTGGAGCCCAGGGAGCCTGGGATCATGATCACTTGCCCCTGTGCTGGCAAGCAGCAAGCTTGACTCCCGGTGCTCCCCTGACTGGGAGCCCAGGTCAGCTGATGGGCACTCTCAGTCTCTGGAGCACACAGGACTCTTGAGGACTTCACATGTTTTGTGTGATAACTTTGTGGCTTATTTTTCATTTCATCACGCCGTTAATTGAATGTGTGTGTGGCCAGGCAACTACTTAAGACATGATTAGCCAGTTAAGCACTTCAGTGTAACGTCTGTCAAGGGACTAGTAGTACACAGTCTACTAACTTTCCTCAACAATGTTTTTTTTGACAGTTCCATGCTTTGTGTATTATAACCTTTAAACTATGTTTTTTATTAGATATACTGTAATGACTTCCCTTTGCAGACAATTTACTGTTCATGATACTTTATAACTTTAGAAATGTTTGTACATGAAGGGTGATGCATCAGCAGAATTGTACTGTTACTGCTTATACCTATTCAGTAAATAATATGGAACATTTCCATCACCAGAGCTCTTAGTGCCGTGTAAAAGCACATGATTTAAAAAGGAAAAACCTGTTTTATGCTGACCCATCACATGTACATCTAGTTTGCATGGAGCTCAGAATAGATTAAGTACAATGGATGTATTTAACTTGTTGCTTATATGTGTGCAACATAAGACCAGTTGAGAAACAGTTGTGTTGATTAGACCTTCAGAAATAGGTGAAAATGAAAGCAACAAAGTGTTTCAAGCTCTTACACATGGCATGTTTGCATTAAAGGCATAATCTGATTCCAGTAAAGATAATGGGTGATTGTTCAGTGGCTTCAGCAGGGCTGGATCAGCCTTGTAACAGAAGAAAACTCCCGTCTGCGAGAGTTAGAAGTGTTACTCCTTATAATAGAATAACCAGATTTTGTCCTGTCAAAGTTCTGCATAGGCAATATAATCAGCATCCCAATAGCAACACCGAGTTTACATAAAAAGTAGTATGCACTTTGGCAGTGGATGGTCGCAGATCCATAAAGTTTTCCATATTTGACTATTCTCTAAAGTAATCTAACTTAATCATTATAATTTTTTTAAAAATCTGCATTTTTGTATTGATTTTCATCCAAGGGTCTCATAGCTCTTTACAATGAAGACACACAAATATGTTTGTTCCTTTCCAAATTAAGATTAGAGGTGGTAAGAGGATTGTATAGATCAGGGGTTGTCAACTGGGGGTATGCATACCCCTGGGGGTACTTGGACTGGTCCTAGGGGGTATGTACAGGCGGGCAGGGGTGGAGTGCCGTTGCCTCCCAGGGGTAGGGGCAAGGTGGGGAAGCTTGAATGTGGCAGCAGGCCTGCCACCCACCATTCTGGTGAGCTTCCACTGCCCTCACCCCACCCTAGCTTCCCTGCTTGGCGTCCATCTGCACCCTACTTGTTTCTCTGTCCTCTGTCCCCCCCACCCCGCTCAGCCTCTGGCTGCTAGGGGTACTTAGACTAAAAAAGTTGAAAACCCCTGGTCTAGATTCGTACAGCTCATTCAGGTGTGGAAGGAATAATAGAAGTTGGAGGTCTGACTCCTAGTCTGCTGTTTTAACCTTTATCATTTAACATGTCAGACATTCTATGTAGAGGGTTTTTTGGTTAATATTTGATATTAACATGCATGAGAACTATATATTGAGAATGAGACCCAGGTCTCCTTCATGGCAGCACAGACGATTAATCTCTATGCTACTTGTCTACTGTTAATTTAGTTAACAAGTTGGCTTTTAGGCTCACAGATATGCCAAGTTGTAAGGCAAAAGACATTTTTATGACCGAATTATAAACTGTTAAAATGAATGCTGAAAACAGAGGTATAGAAAAACATGTTAACCATAATACTGTTTAAATTTATATGAAGTTATATTAAGTCATTGGGAAAAGGAAGTTGCAGTCTGTGGATCAAAGGAAGGATCCTACATCTGTTTCTTAAAGTTGAAATGCTTGTTGAGTCTTTATCCAAATCTGTTTATTTGAAAATCTCATGAGATGAGGCTGTTTCATAAGTTTTATGGTATCTCCTGTTTTCCCATGGATCAGGCAGCTAGCCTGGTGATATGCTGGGTTAGCGTTCTGTTCATCCCTGATTGTCTAAATAGCTGTTTTCTGCCTGTCTTCAAGGCATTTTTGGAATTTATGTGCCCAGAGGAATTATGTTCCTGGGTGCATATGGACAACTAGATAGTTATGCAGATGGGCAGGGAAGGCGTGTACTACCTTTTCTCCCAATAGCTGAGTGGCAAGAGCACTCCTCTGGGAAACTAGAGGACATGGGATCTGGGTTGCCCTTTCATCATATGATTTTTATATGAAGCCCAGGACTTCTGTTGGATTGAGAGCACAATTTTATAAATACATCCAGTTTTGATGTAAATCAAGTGATGGAAAATCATCCCAATTCTTGTTGTTTCAGTGATTAGCTCACTGTCACAAAATATACTTTTTCTACTTTTTATCTGTTAAGCTTGAGCTTCCAGTCATTGGATCCTATTACAGTTCTTCTGCTACATTAAACAGCTATCTTCGTTAAAAAATGTTCACTCTTAGGTATTTGTAGATCATGATCATATCAGCTCTTAATCTTCTTTTGATAAACTAGATACATTGGACTACATAATTCTCTTGCTATAAGGAACATTTTCCAGACTGAAATTATTGTAGTTCCATTCTGAATCCTTTCCAGTTTTTTAACATCCTCTTTGAAGTACAGACTCAAGAAAAGGACACATTAAGCCTAGTGATGATCTCATTAATGCCCTAAATGGTAATACCGCCTCCCTTTTCCGACTTGATATTCCCCTGCTCACATACTCAAGGATCAAATTCACCCTCTTTATTACAACATCACACTGAGAGCTCATGTTCAGCTAGTTATCTACTGTGACCTGTAAGTCCTTATCAGTGAGACTGGATTCCAGGATACTGTCTCCCATTTTGTAAGCATGACCCACTTTCTGTCCTCTGAGAAGTATTAAACAATCTATGTCAGCCAGAATTACAGACCTATCCTGATCAGTATTTCCCATATCAATTTTGTGTGACATCTTCAGATCTCCATTGATTTTATATTTTCTTACGGTTCATTGATAAAGATTCAGATACTGGAAAGCATTGAGACATGAACACTTCCTTCACAGAAATACTGCTGTTGGATGATGATTCCTCATTTTAAATGACTTTTTGAGATTAATCAATTAGCCATTTTTACTTCATTTAATATAAATTGCCTTTATATTGAACAGTGCCATTTTCTTATCAGCATGTCATGGCAAAATTAATCAAATGCCTTAAAGAAGTCAACACAGTGACTTTTCATTGACAAAATATATAATATTGTACAAACATCAAATTTGTTTGCTTTCAAGAAAACTTTAAAGGGATTAATTATGCTATCATCCTTTCATTCTATACTGATTATAGCCTACATTAGTCTTTCATGATTATACCTAAAATTGATGTTAGATTAACCAACCTATAGTTTCTTGGGTCATCCTGTTTATCTGTTTTAAAAATCGATATTGTACCCGCTGGGCCTCGTACATCTTACTTCGGGCTTCCTTGATCCGAGTGCTTGCTGGTACTCGCCTTGCCGTCACAGGTGGCCTTCCGGGAGGTCTTCCCACGTGCCGCAATCTGCCCCTTCTCGCCTGCCACGACTTGAATCTTTCAGTGGGTGGGGCTTCGTGCAGCGCGGTTGCCCTTGTCGGTCACCTGCTTCTTAGATGTCTTCTGCGAGGCTCCTCCTCCTCTGTACCTCGCCCTTTACCCAGCCCGGCGGATCCTGGCTGTTTCCGTGGTTGACCGAATATCCCCTAGATACTTAAACAACAAGCTCACCTCTCGCTCTAACTCCCTGCCTCCATCACCTCAGCCCCTTCTAATGCGGGGAAACACAAAACTCCCTCCAGAACTCAAATGAAAAGCTTAATGAGCCTCAAGGGAGGCATAACCCTGCCCCTATTGGGCTTCCTTATGGAGCCGACAGCCTCTCTATCCCTCCGCTTGTTGACAGGGCCGCTTGCCCGTGGCTTGGTTCTGTGGCCCCTCTCCGCCTATTCCAGCCTCACGCCACTCCTTCTCTGGTATCCTACTGGCGTGACCTCTCTCTGGGTCCCCTGGGAGCAGTGTCCCTCTCTGTGGGTCTTCCCCGAACTGCAGCCCTGTCTCCGGGTCTTCCCCGAACTGCAGCCCTCTCTCCGGGTCTTCTCCGGCCCGTTCACCTCCCGCGCCGCTGGGGCGCTTACCGTTTCCTCTCCTGACTTGCCTGCAGCTGTCATGCTGGCCTCGGGCGCTGGTTCTCCCCCGGGTTCCTTTAGTTCCCTGTGGTGAGCACGGGCAGTCACCTCTGGCGTTCTGCGCCTCCAGCTGACTCCACCAGGCAGGCTCCCTCCCGGCAGCCATGTGCGCGCCCTGCTTCTTTTTGCCGCCGGCCCTTTTATTTCCGCTGGCCAGCGATTGGGAGTGACATCATCTGCCAGCCGCAGGTAATTTAAGGCGTGATCCACGCCCCGCACGGGCTTCTCCTGCCGTCCCTGCTCCTCCTCCCATCCTGGGGTGAGCAAATTACCCTTTTTATTTTCCTTCTCTCCGTTCCCCCCCCCCAGCTCCTGGCCCTGGAGCTCCCCCCGTGGACTCGGGAGTCTTCCCGGTCCTTCTCCCCCTGTGACAGATATATTAGGGGTTTTTTCCAGTTCTCTGCAATTTCCTCCATCCTCAGGAACTTCAGATCCAAGATTGTATTAAAATCAACATTAACAGCGCAAAGAGTTTTTTTGTTTGTTTTTTTTGTTTTTGTTTTTTGTTTTATCCATTGAGAGGGTTCTGTAGGTTTTAAACAGTAGTTGCTTTTTAACATCCTCTCTGATTAATGATGGAATTAAAGGCATTACATTTCACTTAAAATTATGAATGTATCATCCTGCTCCTTGGCAAATATAGACAAAATAAGATTTGTAGATTATGGGGAATCATTAGATCATCTGACCTGACATCACAGGTCATGGAGTTTCATGAAATAACCCCTCAGTTGGGTCTAATAATTTGCATCTGGCTAAAACAGATCATTAGGCATCCAATCTTGATTTGAAAAAATCAAGAGTTGAGAACCCACCACTTCCCTTGACAGGTTGTTCCAATGATGAATCAAACTCATTTTTTTTAAGTGCCAAATTTTTAATTTGAATTTGCCTGGCTTATGCTTCCAGCCACTGGACCTTATTGGACTTTGCTTAGCTTGAGTAAAGAGCCCTTCAGTTAGTGGCATTTTCTCTGTGAAGGGACATGTACTCTGGAATCAATACACCTCTGATTAATGCACCTCATTATACTTTTTTTTTTTTTTAGTAGCTCAACAGATTGGTCAAACAACTAGGGAGTTTTGCTTGGGCATGCAGGGATGAAATCAGGAAGGCCAAAGCACAATTGGAGTTGCATTTGTCAGCATTGAACTTCATTCAGTTAGCTCCAGCCCAGCTTTCCAATTTGTCAGGATACTTTTGAATTATGCTTGTGTTCTCCAACACATTTGCAGTCCTCCCCAGTTTTGTGTTTTCTGTAAATTTGCTCAAGAAGCCCTCTCTTTCAGCATGCACATCATTCATAAACATGTTGAATAGCACTGGGCTCAGGACACACCCTTGTGGGACTCTACTCGAAACCTCCTGCTATTCTGACAAGGATCCATTTGTAATCAACCTTTGCTTGTGGCTATTGAGCCAGTTATCTATTCACCTTATAATAGTAATATAGTAAGGTATAAGCTTTTATGATGTAGCTGTTATGCCTGTGTTCTTCTGTAGCAATACAAGTGTAGCAAAGCTAGGACTGTCCAACTGATTAGCAGCCAGGGGTTGCACCCCATGTGGGCTGAACCAGAGGGGGGCATATGCACACACACTGCTCCATGGGCTCCCTGGTGCTATGGGCTGCTTAGCCCCCAACCAGGGAAAGAACAGGAAGAGAAAACCAAGGAGGAAGGGGGAGCCTAGGGACCTTGGAGGGGGTAACAGCCAGAGTGATAGGGGGAACAGTGGCTTGGTAGGAGTCTCAGGGCCACACAATGTCTTGCAGGCGACATATGGCCCTTAAGCCACCAGCTGAAAAGCCCTAAGCAAAGGTTTTATAACTGTAATTCTGTTTTTTCAGGGTTAAAGTTACAGTGATTTACTTGAAATGAAGCAGGCAGGCATAAGCATTCCATTGTAAGAGCTGATATCTGTGCCTAAGTGGCAACTCCCTTTCCCCTTTTAAAGCAGTTACGTTTGTTCATAGCTTAATGCTGCCATCTCAAACAACTCCTGATTGTCATTCACCTTTTTCTTTCTACTTTTGCATACGATTATTTTCAGCTTTGGGAAATAGTTCCTTTTAAAGTTTTCTTAAAGATATAGAATACTAGTTGAAATTATATTCTTTTTCAAGTAGTAATATTCATTTTCACTAGATAATCATCAGATTTTAGTTTGGTTTTATCAGCTCATCTGGGTCTATCAGAATGAAGTTCCACATGATATTACCGTGAGTTGATTGTAATACTTTCTATGTTTTACTAATGACGGCATGATCAGTCTAGTATATAACTCCTATCTTGAATTCTCCTGTGATTATGCAGTTTTTCTTGCTATACATTATAGGTAAAGGTTTTAGGAGCTGTTCATCCTGTTCTTTTATCTTAGGGGTGTCAAACTCATCTGACCCCAGAGGCGGTATGAGTGGTGTGAGGCCAGTGTATGGGTTAAATGAATGGTATGTACTGGTCCCGTGGGCGAGATTGGGCCAAAAAAAACACCCTTCCCCCCACCATGGCAAGCCCAGCCCACGTGGCTTTTTCTCCTGTCAGTCTGGGACTGTACCACACACTACCTGTGCAGCACCGATTGAGACACCGCTGCCACTCCAGCCAGTTTAGGCCTCACACTGCATGTGATACTCACCCTGGAGTGGCCAACGGTGACCGTCATATGCAGCATAGGTCCTGAAATGGTTGAAGATGGCGCTGTGTGTGACATGCATCCCAGAGTGGCTGGAGTGGGCACTGTGTATAGCATGCATCCTGGGCTTTGCACGTGGGACTTGTCTGGCATATGTCGTGTGCTGCTTGTAGGTTTGCTCCAGACCCAGGGACAGCACCAGAGACCAGATAACGGGCTCTGTGAACCATATATTCAGCAAACCTGCTTAATCTGGTTTGTTTGTCTGTAGTTGGCAACTACTACATCCTTTTATGATTTGTGAGTTAGAACATGATCTAATTGCATTTCTATTATTTATGCAATGAAAATTAAGCTACAGACTAATTCCTTGGTCTGTGTCAGAGGTTCTCAAACTGTGGTCCGCAGACTACCACTGGTCAGCGAGCTCCATTCAGGTGGTCTGCAGAAAGGTTGCGGAACAATCGAGAATATTTGTACTTATAAGTTAAGACTACTGATATTAAAATATGAGTTGTGTGCTTTGATTTGTAGAACAAAAAAAAGTTTATTAAGTGGTCCACCGAAAGCCTCAGCAATTTTCAAGTGGTCCGTGAAAAAAAAAGTTTGCGAACCTCTGGTCTATGTAATGTTTTCCTTGTTTCTTTTCTTGAATCTTTATGAAGTTGGGTCTGAATGAGAATATACCATATTACTACTTATTAAAGGCACAAAGTGTAGGTTACTGCAGGAAGCCTTTTTCATGCTCATGAAGGAAGAGACTTGGTATCAGTAGCAAAGCTTAGATCTCTGTTCTCTTTCACTGGTCTAAATCAGGAGTAATTTCATTGAACTCAGTGGCACTACCGGGGGCGTAAGCCTGGTATAAGCATGCAGACTCAAAACTACTGTAGTTTCTATCTGCAAGTTGTGAAATAAGGACACGCAGTGTTGTCAAAGTAAATATCTAGGTCGGTGGTTTTCTTGCTGTGAAACCCACCCCTCCTGCTCCCCAGGGTCACACAGTTGGGAGCTGTGCCTGCATCACTGCTGCTTCTTCCAGCTCTTCAGCTATGGTGCATGTGCAGCTTCCAGTTTATTCACAGTTTACAGTTCAGTGTAAAAAAAAATAAAATTAAAACCCATTTGAAACCTCCACACTTCCAACATGCATCCAGCTGCTCATAATTTCCTGCTAGCTCATTTTGTGGGCTGTTTCTCAGCTTTGTGGCTCCAGTGAGGATTTGTCATGGACTGCTTCAGAGCTGGAGACGCAATGCTTTCCCATCTCCCTGTTTCCTGCAGTGAAGCCACAGGTCTGGAAGATTCAATTGGAGTCAGGTCACTTAGGGTTTCTGACCTCCAAGCTTTTTTGAGAGAGGATTTGTCTCTCACTCCTGTGGAGTAGACCAGGGAGAAAAACAGGTAATCTCCGTCATTCAACCATTGTGGCCTTTCCATGTACAAGCTGAGCCTGCACCTTGTTGAAACCATGATGAATCAGATCCTATTCAGTGCCCTAAAGAACAGCAAAGTAAATGACCCCAACTGGCACCCCTAAAGCATAGCCTGTGTATAAGAGCACTGTACAGGATTATCTGCTCCAGTGTGGTGGCAGAGGAGCACATGACCCTTTGAACGCATCATACAGGGTCATCTGCTTCATGCAGTTGTACTATATAGTTCTGATTATAGGGTGACTCCTTATATACATTCATGGCAGTTTGTGTGGCGGGTTTTTAGGGGGAAAAAGGTTAGTTTATAATCAGAATAGTATAATAAATCTAAAATGAAATTAAACTTCTGACAAAAATATTGAGACTCACGGACATTGTCTTCACCTTTCTGCAGTAGCAAAGCTTGTTTTCCATGTTGTCTTGCAGATCTCGCATAGGTCCAGGGTAGGAATACTATGATCAACAAAGGTCCTTGGCTCAGTAAGCAGAGTCAGCACCAGAGTAGACACGGTGTGCAAATTAAGTTCTGTGGGAGCTGCATAATGAACTGATTTGGTGGTCAGTTGTAATGTAAAAAGATGCCAATTAACAAGAGCATAATAACTCTCTCCCACCTCTATTCCTTGTAGGAAGGGGTTAGGCAGAAGAACCATCTGTTTATCCATAACCTCAGGCTGCCAAAAGGCAGGCGAAGCCTTATGCTGTAGGGCGGGGTGTCAGGAGGATTCCAGCCACCCTATCCTGACCATGCCCTAAAGGCAGCATGGTCATTTCACTAGGAGCTAAAACTTCTGATTTTTTTTGTTTTGCCTTCTGTATCAAGTCAAAACCTTTTATACTGCATTAATGAGCCTGTTCCTTCCTCTTTTTGACCTTCTGTGCTTCAGTTTTCTACATCCTGGCTAATTATAAGGATGATCTTGGTGTAGGGAAGATGATTATAATGATTTTACCATGTTCTGCTAATTGGGATGTTTGGATTTGTGGGTTAATTGGAAATACTAGTTTATGGCATTTTCGCCTTGCTGTGGTTTAGATGGCACCAGCATTAACCCTCTGTCTTCAGGGCACATTGTAGTCAGAGTCTGTCTGGAGAGCCTTATTCCTTAGTTGTCCGAGCAGAGAGGGGAGAGGTACAGCTGTGGCATATGGAACAAGCATTACTCCTTCTGCTTTGAATCTTTCCAATAGCAATCTAGGGTTTCTCATTGCTACCGATCTGTCATCCTGCAGATAGAATTGCAGGCAGCTGAGCATAGGTTATGTGGGCAGCACAATGGGTAGCATAAAACTATTCATGCATACTCACAAACATTTGAAGTCCAGGACACTGTAGGCCAAATCACTTTTGGATGTATATTCAGTTTGTGAGTGAGGAGCACTCAGATGCTACGGACTGGGGTACCATAGAAGTGCTTGTGACAACATCATCATGAAAGTTGGTTGCATGTATCTGAAGTCTGAGTTTTGCCCAAACGTGATCACATATTCTCCAGTTCTATATATATTCAGACCTTCCCTACACCTATCCTTCACCCCAAAATAAAAACAGTCTTAAACAAGGCAAGGCTTTAGAGATCCACCCTAAGACTTGATAACTTTGAAACATAATTCATATGATACAACTGCATTCATTTATTCTCCATGCAGTTACGCTGACTTCTGCATTTGCAAGGCATATACGTTTCTCAGCACAGAGTTTAATTTAATGGTTGTAAGCCCTGGTAGAATCAATGTTTTACCTTTCAGCTGTGCCAAGCTATAGGAACTCTGAATTTTAAGCACTTTAGTAGAGCTGGTGCACTGGCATGTGCATGTGGTTGTTAAGCTTTTGTAATGTCTGTCTGTTTCTTATGTTCTTATATGGGCTCGTTTCACCATATCTGAGTTACTAGGACTCCCACAGGAGGATGAGAAACACATTTGTGTCTGACTAAAACTTAACATCTGGCCAGGTATGCAATTACTTGTATACATGAGACCATCAGAAGCCCAAGCCTGCAACGTTGGATGCTCCCTTTAAGCTGTCAAGCACCTGTAGGTTGAGAAAACTGCACAGTGAAAGGTAGCTTCCTGTGTGGACAAACCCAGTATATATACATTATCTCATAGAAGTACTGCATGCATGTTGCAAAGAGTAAAGGCTGTATATCTCCCATGTCTGCCAAGCAGGTCTCTTACAGAAGCATTGACTCAGTTGCATCAGAAATTGGCACTAGACATGAGCAGAAAATGTTTTCCTAAGTCAATACTGAATGATGAGCAGAAAGGGCAAGCGCCCACAGCTGTTTTACTCCTGCAGTTTGCATAAGCACAGCTGTGCTTGCTTGAGTATGTGTGGAAGAAGCAAAAACACTTACTTTATTTAGGGATGTGGCATTTTCCCATCCCATTCCTGTTTTAAGTGGATCAAGGCTCATCTAGCACTTCATTATGCTTTTGATCATGTATATTTGGAGGTTTGTATGCAAATCATTTACTATTGGTCAAACCCGGAAGAGACAGACATTTGGTAAAAAGGAATAGGCACTGCTACGACCAGTATAACAGCACCCTGGCTGCAAGAGCACTTGTCAGGCTGGAACCTGTGTAGAGGGAAAGCTAGAATAGCTCAGTGTAAGGCAGAAGAGACTCTCCTCAATACAGCTAATCAACTGAAATAGCTGACAGTGTGGGTTTATTAAATGTGTCTTAAATATAATCAACACCAATCAAGGAGGAAGTGGCCATCTTGATATTCAGATGGTGTAATTAGAAATGAGAGATGGAGTTAGCATTGAAATGAATGAGGCAAATGTCTCAACATCATCCACACTGGGGGGAGGGGGTTGCACTGGAGCTACATTGATATAGCTACACTCAAATGGTGAGATCAGCTGTATGCAGTGATGGAGATAGGCCTCTGCCTATGCAGATAGGCCTCAGCCAGTTAACTAAAATAACCAGCATCTGCTAAGACAAATTTCTTGGGCCAGCATCCTCTGAAGTAACAACAAAGGGTGTGCCTACACTGCTGTGACATATGTAAACTAACTTTAAATGAGCTAGCTCAGGTACTATTAGCAGGGTGGCTGTGGTAGCAGGGAATTCAGTGAGAGCTGCAAAACCTGCCTGAGGAGCTGGGAAATACTCAGGCCCTTCATATGTGTGAGCCCCCCTGGTAATGCGACTATACTGCTAGCATGCCCAGGCTACCTATTTTAAACGTAGCTTAGGTACGTGTACAAAAAGAGCAGTCACTGCAATAACTGCAGTGGAGATGCACCTGAAGTGTAGTTTTCATACTGTTATTGAGACCACCAAATTTCTTTCTATGACTTACAGAAATCTAGCTAAATCCCCTTGTGATGACATCAAAACCTTGATATTAGTGACGTAATCAAGAATACAAACCCCGGTCCTATCAAATGCTACCTTTCAGACGAATATTAGAAATGATGCAAATAAACTTAGGTAGACACGATTATTCATTCTGCAAATGATTGTTTGCATAAATATGATATCTTTTGTTAGACCAACTACATAGTTGGAAAAACTATTCTTTGCAAGCTTTCAGGCACAAACACCCTTCTTCAGGCATGTGAACATGATGGCAGTTAGTCCTACTTGGGGAAATATCAGTGGGTGAGAAAGCAGTGACCCCCCCAAAATGAGCCCCTACAGATTTGCTTCTGACAACCATCTCTTAGTAGTCAACCTCTGACAACCATCTCTGTTTCCCTGATTTTGGTGGACTGTATCTTGGATAACTCTGCAAAGCGAGAACTTTCTCAGGACATAGTTGAAGAGCCAGCAAGGTGCAAGGAGAGCTTTTCTCTCAACTGTAGGAGTTAAGTGGGTATTAAAAAACCAAGGGGCTTAAATCTTCCCTGCTTCTAATACCTGATGGGGCTCCACAACTCTGAGTAGGCTTCATGATTCTACAGTTGCCCAGTGTTGCATGAGCTAGAGCGGGGAGCCAATTTACAGCCTGCAGGCCAGATCTGACCCAAAGGGCAGTGTCATGTTGCCTCTGGGGCTTGTACAAGGACTGGGAATTTGAGAATGGGGCAAGTGGGGACAGGACCTGCTGCTGAAATCCAGAACACAGAGCCCCATTGGTGGTACAGGTCAGCAACGGGCTGAGCGATGGCTGTGTTAACCCCCATGGCCACTGCTGCCACTGCTCATTCCATCGCCATATCTTGGTGTGGCCCATGAAAAGCTCTGCAGTGGAGATCCAGCCTGGGGGCACAAGGGTAAGTTTGACACCCCTGAGCTAGAACAGTCTAGGTCACACACTGGGGAACATTAGCTAGTGTAGAATTTGCTTATTGGGTCAGGCCTGTTAGAGCCACCCTGATCGTTCTGCCTGTATTCTCCTAAATCTTTCATCACTCAATCTTCCAGGAAAAAAACATGGAAAACAAGACCTTAGTATATATTTAAAAAACATAAGCACCATCTTCTCCTTCACTTTTTTTCTACAGGGTGGGGGAAAATTGTAGGGTTTTAGTATTGATAACAAAGCAAAATGGCATCTGCCTGGTTTCTTTTTTTCTTTGCAGTTCCTCTTCAGTGAAGTCTGTCTGTGACATCACTGACAGGCTGTCCGAGAATGACAGATGTGACCTGGGTACTAAAACTAGTTCAGGTTGGCGTTGGGGCATATGAATGATGCTGGAAAGAATTCGGACCCAGTCATGTGTGGCATGAAATGTTACATTACTGTCAAAAAAAAGCAAAACAAATAATATTCTTTGTTCCCCATAAGGGGAAGCTGCACTGCAGCTCCTGTAGGGATAAAGCCACCTTTCATCAAGGTCACTGACATAATATAACATATACCATAGTCTGTGCACCCAGCACCACACAGCAGGCTTTGGATGGCCCTTGGCTACACACTTAGTGTCCAGCTGCTCCTGCCATGTCATTTGGAGTTATAGACTGCTGTATTGATATATCCCTGGCAGAGCTGGAACTGGTCAAGCACTTAAGGGTAAAACAGTTCCAGTGTTGTATATGAAAAATACTTAAACCAGTAGGGAAGAAGTGAATGAGGTTAGGGGGCTTTGCAAGCACTTAAGATGACTGGTTATAGGATGTCAGGGAGACTTATCAGATAATGCTAGAGCCTCTGTTATGCATTAGCTTGTGCCTGCTTAGCTCCCTCCAGTTCACATTTAACAATATTATTGTTTCCCCCAGAATTGTGCAGTTTTAGGCCTTATTCTGTTCTCAGTTGCACCTCAGTACTCAGAACAGTCATATTTGAAGTAGCATTGTTTAAACAGAATTGTGGGACACCTACAGAGCTGCAGCTGGAATCAGAATCTGTCTCTAGGGCCCTGGCAGATGTTAAAACAATGGCATGATTTGGATTGGAGAAATGTTATGCCCCACCCCAAACATCACGCTTCTTACCATGTCAGACAATCCATTGGTTTTCATCATGCCGCTGCTGAGATGCTCCCAACCCAATCATGCAGATTGGGCAAGGGGCAGCTCTGTCCCCAACCCAGGGTTGCCCCCTGGCCCCAGCATGTTCCAGATGTGGAGCTGTCTGGCCTCATCTAAGAATCAGTTGCTTGTTAGACCTGGCCGCAACAATCCTTGATTTTGTTTGAGACGCAAGGCTGTCCGGAGTGGGTCCAATAATCAGTTGATTTTCAGACCTAGCCCTGGAACAGTCCTGCTGCACTTGTGGCTTTTAGAAGTCCTGGGACTTTGGGATCAGGGATTCCCTCTCCCCTGTCTTGGGGTCCCGGTGTGCTGGGACATCTAAAAAGCTTGGGTTCAAACTGACTCACCTGCAGTCTGGCATTTTAAAGGCTGCCAGACTCAGGGGTTGCCAGGTTCCTGGTGGTCAGGGCCCCTTGGCTCCCCCTGCCAAAGAACCTTGTGTCAGGTTATAGCTTCAAACCCAGGGCCTCAGCCTGCCCCCCTATAGCTGATCAACCATACTGGTCAAGGTAGGCATGAAGCTTCCAGCAGGGCCTAACTTTCTGCCCAGTCCCTGTCACCAGAGTGGCCAGCTGAGGTAAGCTGACTTTCCAGTTTCCCCATGTAAACCCCTGAGTCAGTACAGGAAGTCTCTGGGCAACAGGGCTTTTCCTTGCTCCTGACTGCTGTGCTGCTCCTCTGGCTTGATTACTGACTACTCTTGACCGGACTACTCTGGTCACCTGGCTCCCTGACTTCGCACATTGGCAACCTCACTGTCCATCTACTTCTGTGCCCTATACTTGGCTTGATTGTAGACTCTGCTCTCTGCCTGATCTCTTAGCGGATGAGAACAGGATGGGTTTCAACACTGACAAGTGCAAGGTGCTGCACCTGGGAAGGAAGAACCAGCAGCATACCTACAGGCTGGGGAACTTCCTTCTCATCAGTGCAGAGGCAGAAAAGGATCTTGGAGTCATTATTGATGCCAAAATGAACATGGGCCGACAGTGAGGGGATGCGGTCAGGAAGGCCATCCGCACCTTGTCATGCATCCATAGCAGGTCCAAGGAGGTGATCCTCCCCCTCTATGTGACACTGGTCAGGCCGTAGTTGGAGTACTGCATCCAGTTCTGGGCGCCGCACTTCAGGAGGTCTCACAATCAGTCACTGATTGTGTGTCACTGACTGATTGTGAGACCCAAACATGCTCATTTCTGGTCCCCAGTATAAATCTGGCTTTATCACAAACAAATTGAATGTCTTCGTTGTGCTGCTGAATGGGTATGTCCATTGTAATAATCAGCCATCTAAATCTTTGGAGGCAGTTTTTTCAGAGGTTGCAGTAACTTCACTTACAATGGAGAGCAACAGTTCAGGATTAAGATATATTAGGAGCATTAAGATGGCATTACAGCTATCTCTGCTGTATCTATATGGTTGGCCTACATCTTAAAATCTACTGGACAGTTCTGATTTTCAGACAGTCTCACATTTCTTTTGGGAGCTCCAGCACAATTATTTTTGTGTTGTTGCAAGCTGATTCTTGCTGAACTGCATTGTAGAACTGAGGTAAGTGTTGTATTTTAGAGTCTGATTTTGCCAATTTTTTGATTGACACACATGCACTCAGGCTGAAAGGAACAAAGTAGATCTGCTTTGCTCCGTGAATCTAGTACCAGTTCCGTTAAGTTACTTTTCCCCTGAGGCAGGGGTGTCCAGCTTGCCTTGACTCTCTGGGCTGGATCTGGACTATGGGAGATCCAGCCCAGGACACAAGGAAGTAGGAGTGGTGGTAGTGGAGCATGTGGTAGCAGAGACGCTGTCAATGGCAGCAGGACACATGGTGGCGGCTTCAGCCCTTGCTGCTGCTTTGTGTTCTGGTCTGGATCCTGTTATTATTTATAGAAAGTTATCCTCGAGTTGCTTTTGGCCAGCCAAGGTGCCTTCCCATCTGAATAGATCAGAAAAAATTTCCAGTTCTTTGCAAAATTATTTTCCTGCATGAAGCAGAACTGCCCTGGGGCAGTACCTGGAGCTTTTAAACCAATATAAAATCTCTTTGCTTCACTGTAAAATTGTCTTTTTATCCCCATACACATTCCAGTGTCTATCTTCTTTCACATCCTTCCATCTCTTTCTCTGAATAAATAAAGATCTTGGCCGCTGACAGACATGGGAGACAAAAAAGGGTGCTTTACTTTCAGCTCGGTGCACCTCTGTGCAGATCACAGTGCATGCCCAGAAAAGGAACCACATCAGTTTGACTTGGCTCACCCAGCATCTGTACAGATTGCTGCTTCTGCGGGGCTGGCACTTTTATCTAATAGCTGGTTCAGCTATTAGATAAAAGTGCCAAAAAGCCCCACTGAAGCACATAATCTATATAGATGCTGGGGAGCTGGGTCAAATTGACGTGGTTCCTATTCCAGTAAATAGCCATTCCCCACCTCCCCTCCCCCACATCTATCGGTGCCCCTTGTTCCTATGCAGTTTTCACGCTTCATCCTAGGTTTTGGGCATCAACATAAACATTTTGCCTTGGGCTGAAACAATAAAGTGGTTTTCAAATTCAGTGCCATGAGATATGTTTCATAACACTAGATACATCTGTTACACATTTCTGAGCTTAGGTGCATATAACTCTTAGCTCTGGGGGCAGACAGTTGGCTTGTGTGAAATCCAAGGGTTGGCTTGAGTTTGAAAGCTGTGAAGATTTAATGGAAACAAAATCAAAAGAGCAAATTGTTTCTTGATCTCTGCAGCTTTGCAAAAGATATAATTGCTGCTGCTGCTGACATGATCCAACCAGGACTGGGATCTGTGAGGGGCTGAGCACAAGCTGTGAGCTCATTCTAGCCACTAAAGTATGAGAGGCAAGCTTTCATTCACATCCATTAAGCAGCAGTGTCAGCATGATTTCTAGAAATCGTTTATTGCTTTACTTTGTTTGTTTGAATGGCAAAAGAAGCCCTGGAAGTGAGAGGTCCTATTTGTCATCAAGTGGAATTGATGAGATTACATTTCCATTTGGAGGGAATGAGTTATTATGGTTGTTTGCACATTAATGATCTCTATTTTTGGCCCCTGGAGGAGAATGGTGCTTTGTCACTTGCATGCTTTCAGGTGTTTGACATAGGGAAAGGCATGGCAGTCCCACAGGTATAAAAGCAAAGAGTGCTATACCCCCTCCCCTCCCCTTTCCTCCCCTTGGTAGCACTGGGAATGTAAGTTTTCATTTATTGGTATGTCAAATATGTCTGCTAACCAATTTCTGCAGTAGCCAAGACTATATCACCATATTGTCATCACAGTAACCAACCGTAAACTTCACCAAACATACAGTAACCAATACTGCATTGCCATACCAACATCACAGTAGCTAACATCATACCACTTCATCACTGCCACAATCACTGTGTTGAAGTATGTACCACTAGTACAATAACCAACAATATACTGCTTAAGGATATTCACAGTAACCAACTTTATAGTATGTCACCACTACCATGGAAATAGCATTTTATTACATCATCATAATCTTGATAACCAAAATCCTACCATGTCATAGTGGATCCAAGAAAAATAGTACTGTATCTAGACACCACACCACACTAACCACACCAGACCAAAGAACTAGTTTTATGATAACACACCAGCCCATGAGCACTTCCACCCTTTTTGGCAGTAGAAAGTATTATCCTTTTCACTTCTGCTGCTGGTGGAACCAAATTGATAGGGATTATTTGGCATCTGAGCTACAATTTTAGTCTTTCATGAAAAGCTTTGTAGACAAGCAGTAAGTCAATGAGGAGATGCATGCTCGCTTTCCTCTTTCTGTGTTGTTGTTTTTATGCACATTACAATTAAATAGTTTTAGATAGGCAAAGCCACCATTATGTTTAGCCGCAAGTTAAATGTATCACTGTGCAGCCCACTAGTTATTACATGTGGCTTCAGTGTTTCATTACTAATTAAGCAGTGTTGAATGGTACTATCAAATTGTAGCTTTTAGTTAAGAGTAGTTTAGTCACATAAACTATATATTTTGCTTTTTGGTACTTCATATAAACTTATTTAGGGGAAAATTACATAGCAGTATTTTAAATAGTCTTTAATTTTTACATCCAGTCGTTACTGGTGATGAAAGACAAGTAGCATGTGAGATCACCTTGGGTGAAGGGGTGATCACGCCTTGCACCTTTCTTATTTTGCAGTTGAAGCTTGCTATTGCCTTATTTCACTGAATTTGGCTTTCACTTTTAGGATGAAATTCTCTTCCCATGGCAAAATTATATTTGCCCTAGTGGTTTATAGCAAAACTACCAGACTTCAGTGAATCTGAGATTTCACCCTTGTCATCTGCACTTGTGTATTTTAAAGCTTTGAAATCCATACAGATTTCATATTAGTTTGGCATTTCACAGAAATAAAATCCAGTGATCACGGACTCATGAAAATTAAATGTCAAAGTTCACTGCAGTATCGACCCAGGTGGGTGTTTTCAAACCATGGGCCATGTTCAAAGATGGTGCTTGGGATGGTGCAAGTTAGGCTTCCTTAATATACTGCTCTAAACAGTCTTCCAATTACTCTGCACATGTGCAGGACACTAAATCGTATGCTGTGCAGCTAGGTGAATCTGTAAGAAGTTTTCCATATAACTAGCTCCTGCCCTACTTGCACGAGCACTTTTGATACTTTGTAGAGCTGAAAGAAAGTGTAAGTTACACCAACCCAGATTCACTTAAACATGAGTCAGTTGAGCATAGGTAGATCAGGGGAGTCTAACTGAGCAGAAGGGACTGTAAGTAAATGTGAGAACATTTAATTTATTCTCCCTGGAAGCTCAGCCTGCTTGGCTGTAGTTCATTTCCCCAAGATTTAACTGCCTTTAAAGTCAGTTAAGATGAGCTTGTAAAATTTTGTAGTAGAACTAGCTGGCAACCCTTAATAATGTTATTTTGGAGTTTGTCGCTCCAAGCAGAAATTCTCCCATCATCTAATAACTCTCACTCAGAAGTTAAGTCTATACCCTATAGCCAGAGATCAGAGGTATGATTATAGCATGTTCCTGAGCCAGCTTTAATCAACAGCAGCAAGGCCACAGCAGCACAAGTTTAAGCATACACTATGCAAGCCCACCTGGGACGCTATCACCTACACTAGGAGTTTGTCTACACTGGTCTGTGCCAGGATGACACTTTCTTTGCTCATAGTACCTGACCCACTTACCTCAGATATATCTACAGATCCTGATATCATATCTCCAAGTATAATGAACACATAAGTCACCGGGGGGGGGGGGGGGGGGGGTCAGAACTGTATATTTGACAGAGGCTTTTCCAGCCCATTTCTCAGTCTTGGTTTGAAAAACAGTGCTCCGCCTTTATGCATTATCCCAAAGTTATGCATTATCTGCACCAAAGTTACACCAGGGCTGATTTTTCACTCAGTGTCTGCAAAGGTAGACATGCTGTTTGAAGCATAGTGAGTACCTTTGAAGTTCTCCAAATGGGGTGTATCTATATGTGCAATTAATTTAAAGCAATAAACTGCAAAGCAGGTTGAGCCAGAGTAAACTACTCCCAGGTACAGTGTCTACACATGCTCCCAGGACAATTTGAGCTGGGGCAGAGCAGTTTATGCCAGAGCTGGAGGCATGAGGGTTTAGCCCCGGGCTCGTAATGGCAGCATTGGGCAGTGGAGCGGCTGGCTAAAGTGTGGAGCTGTGTGAGTTGGCAGCAGGCAGGAGTCTGGCCGCCTGCTGGCTGGGCTGACTGTGAAATTTATGCTTGTGGTCAGCGTCTACGTGTGCATTTAATCATAATTAATTACCCCACTGTAAGATAGTACTGTCCCTGATGGTACTATCTTATGGCAGTGTTAATTAGTTTACTGTGGCCTAATAGTGTCACACATGTAGACAGTGATGCTTTACTCCGCAACTAGTCTGTTCTGCAGTTAAGTGCCTGTGAAGATGTAGCCACAGGGTGGGATACTGATGTGCACAGCTGAAATAGCTCTTAAAAAAATGACCCTCAAAAAAAAAAAAAAAAGAAGAACATCTTTAAAGCGCTTCCTTTTGAAGTGCTTTTGAAAACACCTGTATACTCCAGCAGTCCTTCAGTACTCTACTCCCCTGACCGTCAAGGGGGAGGTGGAGGGGAGAGCAGGGTGGACAGCTAATGGATACTATCTTGGGCTCCTGGCTAACGGATGCTGTCTTGGGTTCCTGTCTGGAAGTGTCCAGACACTGGAGGCCAAAAGGCATGTAGAGATTCCTGCTTTCCATCCCCGTGGCTGGAGGACTGATGCAGCATATCTTCAGAGCAATTTTGCTGTTCTCTGGGAGCTGGGAGGGAGGAGTACACGTACATTTGCACAGTGCCCAATTTGAAGCACTCTGGGATTCAGAATGCTTGAAATGCATGTCTGTCCCTGCCCAAAGAACTTTAAGAGTAGGGGGGCTTGCAGAATGAACTTTTGTTGGATCTGGTTTTAATATTCCTTCAGCTCTTGTTAGATAGTGTTCTCAACTGCTTTTTGGTCTCCAGATAAAAGTCAGTCATGCTACTTTTCTTTTGCCCATGGTTCTAAGGAAGGGACTGACCTATATGTAAGCTACTGTCCTTGCACTGGTGAAATCTTAGAAGGATCCGAGGGTGGAATATTTTTAAATATAGTTAAAAATTTATGTTGTGTGACGTGTTTAAAGATATCTGAGAACCAGATGGTCTTAAGTAGCTGCATGTCAAGAAAGTGTAACCAGTGACTACTAAGAGTGATTGTAGCTGTCACTGTTTGTGAAGAGGGACCAGTGCAAGGGTGATGTCAATAATGGTGTCAGTAGTAATGTGAGCTGGTATACTTTACATACTCTGGGCCTTTTGGTGCCTGGTAGTGACTATATTTTGTTGGAGATGGTAAGAAGGAACACTACTTCACCATGAGGTCCAGGTGGCTTCCCAGGAATAGAGCTGATTAGGGATTTTTTGATGAAGTAGCTTTTTATAAGAAAATGTAATTTGTTGAAACGGAAACTTTCCTAGGAGTGTGCTAGTTTCAGCTAAGCTTTTGTAGGGAAAAGTTTCTCAACTCCAGGATATAGTTTTAGGATCAAAAGCAGAGAGATCTACTCCAGATCATTAGGTAGAAGGCAGAGCAGGGTGGCACCTTATAGGTTGATCATCGTGGCACTGATTGGGGATGTAGGAGACCCACGCTTCAACGAATGATTACTTATACAATGTAAAACACCACCAACAGATGAACTTGAGAGACAGACTCACCCAGAATAGCTAGTATCCTTTGTGCACGACTACTTAAGATGCATTAATGCACGTTAGCCTAATTTAATGCCTATTACAAGTATGCATCTACACGTGCGCACTCTTGATGTGCATTAAAAATGGTGAAATTAGGTTAGACATGCCTAAATTTGATACCTGCAAATGCTGCAGGGACTTGGCACTAACTTCAGTGCCAAGTGCACTAACGTTAGTGCCAAGTCCTTGCACATATAGACATCTCCCCAAAAATAACTTAATGCTTATTAGTTTAATGCATATTAAATTTACTCGAGCTTAAATGCACATGTAGACACGTCCTTTGATGGGTAGAGGACTCAGGCTCAAATCTATTCTCTAACATCTCCAACAGGTGAGATTTAGGGAGACCAGCTAACTTAATTGTTGGAGAGCTCATGTAGGATGCTGAATGGCAGAGTAGGGACTTGAGCCTTTTCCTTAAGGAAGGAAAGCTGCTTTCCTAGTCAAAATTTTATAAATGGAGCTCATAATATGCTGCTGTTGCTGATTGGCTGGCCTGGGCTGGGCTGGGCTAGGCTGCTGTTTGATAGGCCTCTGGTAAATATAGAAGCCTAAAGAATGTTGGCAGCAAGATTATCTTGTTTCAAGCTACCACTTCCTGCGGTTCTTATTGCATCAGTCAGACTCAGCTGCTTGCCATACCCCTGTTAATCTGAGAAGGCTGGTGTGACCTTCAGAGTTCTGTATCAAGGACATACTCAGGAAACCTATTTCCTTGTATGTGGAGTTATCACTGACAGATGTTCCAGAATAGCAAAATGTGAAAGAAGAGTGCCCTGGTTGTGCGAAACTTTTCCTCACCTCCATGCAGTGACGGAGCAGCACAGTCAAGGTTACCTATACTGTGTTTTTAGCATAGTGTTGAAGATGGCTATATATCTGATGTGAAATTGTCCTTTACCTGCTTCCCTGACTTTAGCTGTTCTGCTGCCTGATCTAGTGAAGTGCTGGACCCCTCTTGAGGAATGATGGATACCCATCAGCTCCACTGAAGTCTATTAGTGTGGAATGTGCTGAGGACCCCTCAAAGATATGCCGTCTCTCACAACATCAGTCTCTTTGGAGGTGGGGCAAACAACTAAGAGCAGAACCATATTTCACTTTACGTACCCCAGTGACACTTACCCAGCTGCATAACTGCTTATTTGACACACAGTTTGCCCTCCTGTTTGACATGTGGTTTTGTGGGCACAGTTGGACTGAGAGTTGTGGTTGGTCGTGGCGACCCACTGTGCCCAGAAGGCCTTGACTTTTATGCGGCACTGCTGTGCCAGCCAGTTGTGCCTGTGCTCCTGCATCCAGCCTTTCAGGGTCTTATATATGTACACGTTGGAGCGGCCGCCCTGCTCAAACTGGCACTGCACTTCTGCCTTGCCCCACAGCACCATGAGGTCACCAGCCTCCTTGGAGATTCATGTAGACACGTCCTGGATAATGCTGAACCTGCTTTGTGGTTAGAGCACTGTGGTAAAAAGTCAGAGAAATGTAGGTTTCTGTCTCAGTAAGGGGAGGACCTGTAACCTGGGCTTTCTTTTTCCTAGATGAATGCCCTAACCACTAGACTTTTGGACTACAATGTGGGAGGACTCTTTTCCTCTGGTGTCTGACAAGCACATAGTTAGCCATTTTAGTCTGAAGTCAAGTAGAAGGCAGCTCCTATGCAGTACACTGAGCTGGGTCAGGGGAGCCCTGGGTTGGCAGGCTGACCCCCCTGAGCCCCTGCCATCCGGGGCTACTCTGACCCAGCTCAACATGCTGCAGTCCCGGCACATGTGTAAACGCAGCACCTGGGAGCAAAAATTCCAGCATGATAGCACTGGAGTTTATTGCTTCAAATTAATTGCATGTGTAGACATGCCCTACATATACTGTACAATAGATACTATACTGTAGATATATATTCTGTAGCTTACTTCATCAGATGCTGTGAAAGGATATGCAGAAAGCAGAGCATAAGAAGGAGAAGGAAATTAGAATATAAAAGACTGGGGCAGGGGGAGAGAGAGGGTAGGGGAGGAGTGGGCAGTGCTGGGAGAGAAAGGCAAGGAAACATTAAACCCATAGGAACAATGGGGTCACCAAAGCTAACTCAGGTAATGGGATAAGAATCCATAGTCTATATTTAGACCATACTTAACACAGTCCAGTTTGCGGATGGCATTTTATTCTGCAGTTTCCTATTCAAATCTGTTTTTAAAAGTTTGCTGTCTGAGAACAGCCACCCTCTGGTCAGCGATGGAGTATCCGGGGAAGTGTTTTGCCATGAGCTTGTGTGTCTGTCTGCAGCTGATGTCAAAGTGGGGTTCATTCATTTTGTAACAGGAATCGTCCTGTCTGTCCAATATAGACAGCAGAGGGGCATTCTAAGCAGGTGATGGCATACATGACATTGGTGGAGTTGCAAGTGAATGAACCTTGGATGTTATAATCCGTGTTATTCAGCCTGGTGATGATGTGTTCAGTATCCATGTTGGAGCACAGAAGGCATTTGGGTCCATTGCAAGGCCTGGTGCCTCGGTGAGACTAGCAGTTAGGTAGCCTGCTGCTTGAGATGCAATTTGAGGTTGGAAGGCTGTCTGCAAGCCAGGACCAGTTTGTCCCCTGTGACTGTTTTGAGACAGTCATCCTTGTCCAGGTGAGGTTGGAGGTCATTAAGGTATTCAAGATGGGATTTGTACATGACAACCAGAGGGACTCTGTTGTCTTTGTTATGGGGTTGGCATTGGAGCAGGTCAGAGTGAGGTCTGAGTTTGGCTTTGTAGATTTGAATGAACACAGTTTTGGGGTTGTATTGTAATTGTAGGAATCCCTGCTCCAGATCCTTAAGGTGTGCATCCCTGTCAGTGGGATCAGAGCAGATACAGTTGTAATGTAGAGCTTGGCTGCAAACGGTGGACTTAATGGTGTGCTTAAGAGGAAAGCTGGTGGCATGAAAGTAGCTGTAGCATTTAGTTGGTTTCTGATACAGCTGTATCATCACTATTTTTGCATTAGTGTTATTGAAGTTGATCCCAATTTATATCAGTGTCATGGAGAGCAAAATTTGGTTTAAGGACTAGGAGTCAAATATGACCATCTCAAGAGGTTATTTACCTTTCCTTTGAGGAGCTGAATGCAACAAAACAGCTGGGAATAAGAGAGCCTGATTTTTAAAACTAGCTTCTACTTTGCACCTCCAAATAATGATCTAAACATTTCACTGCCATCATTGGAGCCTACAAACAATTGTGTCTGCAAAATAAAGTGTGCATTGGTGGTACATTTTGTATAGATAAGGTACGTTTTATAATGTGAATTCGCAGTAAGGCAATGATCTGCATGTCAATCCATCAGTGGCACAGGCTTTCATGTTTTCTCTAATACTTAAGTCCTTTAGCATTAAAAAGTTCTGTTTTTAGCAGTTCATTACTGTATGCTTTTTTGCTCCCTGGAGATGAGGTGAACAGGGAAAGCATTTAATTGTCTGGGTTATGCATAGTTATCACCTCCTTAATCACACTGTCAGGAGTTGTTTTCTCATTGTGATTCAAAGCCCTCATTATGCAGGGTATATATATGAATGTGGTTTTTACTGTGTCTAACCTAGCTGACTTGGATTCTTTAATATTTTAACAATAGCCTCAGATTGGTTTATTTTTATCTCTGATGATGTTTCTTGTTAGTTCCTTTCTTCAGGAAAAGTGTAACCCCAGTCTAGCAGGTAGCACCTGAAATGGTAGTCATCTTCTTTTTGGTGCTCATTCTGTAGTGTGACCTGCACACAGATGGCTGCTGAACTTCCTGTTCAAGCAGGACTGCAGAGAAGAAAATCATAGCCTGGGTAAGAATGGGCAAAAAAAAAAAAGCAAAACTGAAGGCCTCTGAGAAGCAAGTCCTTCTTTTACCATCTTTGGGGAAGGATTTCAGAAGGCTTTTTAAAACTTCCAGTTTTAATGCATCTGGAAAAATAGCGCAAGGACTGTTCTAGCTATAGACAAATCCTTATTGATACTTGCACTTATTTTATCTTGTATGCATTTGGGGCCTGCACCTGTTCCCATCAAAGGCAATGGCAAAGTTCTCTTTATAGGATTTCAGTTTGGCCTATGATGAATTTACTTAGTTCTGTTTTGCTCTGTTTTGGCAATCCCTTTTCCAATACGGTCTCTAACCACTTCTCTTTTAGATATCCTTTTTTTCCCCCTACAGAGCTGCAGTGTGATGCTAGATCTTTCTTTTTTTAACCAAGCAGTTGATAGGACCAGTGTTTTCCAAACTTTTGATAACTAGGGTGCACTATTTTCTGGATTAAAATTGCCAGCATACTTCACTCTTACACCCAAAAAGTGTGTGTGTGTGTGTGTGTGTGTGTGTGTATACATGTGTGTGCGTGTATTCAAAACATATAACATATGCCTTTCCCTTGTCCAGGGTCAGATAAATGAATGGGCAAACTAGGCACATGCGTAGGGCCCTGAGCTGCAGGGGCACCCAGTCCTTCCCTCCATGGTGGTAGTATGAATGGCCCTGTCCACCTCCCTTCCTCTCCCCTCTGCCAGCCTCGCCGCTGCCACGGTTGCTTCCTAGCAGCAGCTCTGAGCCCTGCTCCCTGCGGGCAGCAGCACCAGGGTGGGCAGGGGTCTTAAATGGCTTGGGGCCCACAAGTTTGTTTGCCTAGGGTCCAAAAACGGGTTAATCCATCCCTGCCCTTGTCAGAGGCGATCATATAAGTGCTGATCAGTACTGTTAAAAAAATGCCACCAAATACATTATCCTTTAAGGAAAGGATTAGTCTCTACCAGCGGTTCTCAAAAATATTTAACGTCAAGACACCTGAAGGGGAGGAGGAGAATTGGAAGATTCTGCAAGAAAGTAGCTCCAGTTCAGAGAAGATGCAGCAACGGGTGCTGTCATTTTGACTGATACCACTATTATTTTCTAATTGCTGCAATAAAACATTCAGTAGCAGGACAAGGACATGTTGTAATGGACATGATAAAAATATGTTGTGACTGCCTTGTTCTTCTCTATTGGGAATTCTGAAGCACTTTCTGAGAATTAATGGATTAGCTTCCCACCACTCCAATGAGGCTTTTCTTTACAGGAAAGGAAACAGAGGTAAAGTGGGCCAGATTCATCACTGGTGTCATTTCATTTATTTCAGTGGCTTTAGAACAGGGATGATTTTAGGCAAGAGAGATAACTGACTTCTCCAGGATCACACAGGGAGTCTGTGGGAGAGCAAACAGCAGAATCCAAATTCCCTAGTTTTCAACCCTAGGCTTTAAATAGAACACTGTTGTTTCTCATGTGAATTAGGATGACATATTTTTGTAAAGTGAAGATGTAAAGCATATGAAAATAGCTGTTCTCTGTTTCACTGTTTTCTAAGAATATTGATACTCTGCAACGTATGCACCTGCTTTTCACATTTCAAGATTCCAAAGTTAACTAGAAATTGGTATTCTAGGCTTTTTTTAAAAAAAAAAGACACTCTCCAGGGTATTGGCCAAATGCATGCCTATGCTTTGGACAGCAGTAATGTACATAAATATCAGTCTTTTTGCTGCCATGTCTGGCTTCTCCAGCCACTTAAGTGGGCAGATGACTGAAATTTTCAAGAATCTGAATTGTGACAAATGCCAGTGTGCTGTTTGGGAGTGAGGCAAGAAGGAAAAATGTTGCATATACATGTAGGTGATAAGGAACTTGGAGTACTGAGGACAGTCTTCAGGTTACCCAGCAATGACTTGGCTCTCCATATAGATTGGGAGGACCCCATTAAAAAAAAAGGTAATTGGTGGAGTAAGTAAATGCTGGAGGCTGCAAGTGGGAGAGGAACAGTGGAAAACATACTCATCATACCCTGTTTACTCTCCCTTTCAGCATCCGCTCTCTGCTGCTGTCTGATACAGGATACTGGGCAAGATGGATCTATTATATGAATAGCAAATGGCAGTTCTTATCTTCTTAAATGGTGAAATATTCTGTCATTGTGATAGGTCAGAAGTTTAGCCTTTTGATCTTTTAATGTGGCTTCATAGTTTATGCTGGCATCTTCGCACCACTGGGAACAGAACTAGGAAGAATTATTGAAACATCCTTTGAATAACATCTGGTTCTTCCCCTACCCACAAATCACTCTTGTGTCTGGTTGAGGGATTATTCCATCTCTACAGCTGCTTTTCACTGGATTAGCCTTGGTGCACTAGCTAGTTTTTCTAGTTCAGTCTATGACCATTTACATTAAGATCTCAGTGTGAAATAAGCTCATAATAACAACTTGCAGTCTTTCCAGCTTTCTGTTCTTGGGTTTTATCAAATCTGGTACTATCATGGACTTTGGCCTTTCCCTTTACAATCCCAATAAAGGGACTTTAAGCTAAATATCACTGATTCAGAAGAAACTGCTGTCTGGAGTTTGACTTGTTCTAAAGAACTTTTGACCTGTAGACCTATTATTGGGCTTGGATTGGGTCAGTACTTTTTTTCATTCATCTCACTCTTTAATGGTTGGGTCAGTTCAAAGTTATTAACTTCAGGACCTGTCAGAACTGAATGTCTAGTTGGCATGGTTTATTTTTACGTTCCATTCGCCTGAATAGCCTTTTCAGTTATATTAGCAGCTCAGTAATAGCAGAGCTGTGTTATTGTTTTAAATGGTCATTTGAGTTTGGAATGATTTCAGATCATCACTTGCTGTATTATTTTGAATGTTTACGTTCCAATGTAATTCTTTTAGAATTGAAAGTGTGCTACATCTGCCAACATTCATAGACACCATAAAAACACATCTTAGAATAGCTAGATTAGGTTATTAAATATGGATACTATTGCCCATTTAATATTCATAGCTGTATTAAAAAGTGATAAAAGCAGATGAGTTCTCCACAGCCAAGATGAAGGTATCTCCATTAGAGAAATTATTAAAAATCAACATTTCCTCAAGTGATAAGAAAATACAAATCAGGGAGAGAGAAATTTCTTACTAAAATTCATGGATCAAGGGAGAGTTGGTTTAAGGGTAACTGTGGAAATGAATTGTCTCTTCTGCAATAGCTTAGATTCATGTGGTAAACCTATCACTGTGGAAACACCTGTGAACAAAAGATAATTCTGTTTTGCACACGGGATGTCAACTCCAATAGTCTTCTCCCCTTGTGCATCCTTTACATTCCCCCTTTGCACTGGGAGAAAGGGAAAGTTCATAGGAAGCTGCATTTCCATTTGTATGTACACTTAGAGAAGACATCAGGGATCAAGAAAGAAGCAAAAGAACATAAGTGGTCCCAGTGGATAATAAGTAGAGCTGGTCAAGACTTTTTGGACACAACCTTTTTCTTTGAAAAGTGGCCTTTTTGGCTATGTCCAAGTGAACATGGACATGTAGTATGTGGCACCACAGCACCACACACCGCAGATGCAGGTGTTCCCCAGGCCACTACCTTGTAGCTCAGAGAGTTTTTTTGACCCTGGGTGATCCCAAGTTAAAAAAAAAGTATGCCAAAAAAGCAGGTTGGAGGCAGCATGCCGCCTAAAACCAGAGCCTGGTTGGCCAGAGCTACACTCCTCCAGGACCCTCCAGTTCTCCCAGGACCCCAGGTAAGGCTGCTTTGGTTAGCATAGTTGCTGGCCCCAGTTTCCCCTACCCCACCTGGGGTAATCTGCCACATGCCACAGTGTGCATGGCAAGAGCGTTCCCTGGGGACACGTAGAAGCAGCACAGGGGGGACTGAGGGACCGATCTGTTGCCCTGATCCCCTGGCCCGTGAGGTCTGTTGCCTGCCTGGAGCCTGTGTCCGGGATGTGACAGAGAGGATCCCCAAACTCATCTGGCCCTCGGACCACTATCCCATGCTACTTACTCATGCGTGACTACAGGGCTCTGGGAGCGGGGCTTAAGGGTCTGGGGGCACAGATAGTTTTCTCTTCAATCCTCCCTGTTGCAGGGCATGGGCTCTGGAGGAATAGGTGCATTGGTGAGGTGAGTAGAAGACTCCAGCGAGGGTGCCAGCACGAGGGGTTTGGCTTCCTTGACCATGGTTCGCACTTCAGACAGAGTGGACTGTTGGGAAGGGATGGCCTCCACCTCACCTGGAAAGGGAAGAAGCTCTTCTTGACCAGAATGGCTGACCTCCTTGACAGGGCTTTAAACTGAGACCGTTGTAGGATGGACGGTCTACTAACAGTTCTAGCCCAGGTCATGTTAGGTTAGGGGTGGGCAGTTATTTTGGGCGGAAGGCTGTTTACTGAGTTTTGGCAAGCCATCGAGGGCCACATGACAGGCAGCCAAGGGCAGATAAATATTAATTTTCTAAATTTTTAGGGGCCCTGCAGGCTGGATAGAATGGCCTGGCGGACCACATCTGGCCCACGGTCTGCATTTTGCCCACCCCTGTGTTGGCTGCACTACCAATAACTTGGGCAGCCCAAGGAAGACAGTCCAAGGAAAGGTCCCGCTTCACCTCACAGGGAAGCATTGGGTTTCCCGTGGCAGACTTAACTGCCTGTACACAAATACCAGGAGCTTGGGAAATAAGCATGAAGAACTGGCCATTCTCCTATGTGAAAATGATTATGACCTGGTAGGAATTATGGAGACCTGGTGGGACTCCACGTATGATTGGTTGGTGGCAATAGAGGGCTGTAACCTGTATAGGAGAGACTGGGTCAGGAAGAGGGGTGGGGGTGGAGCTCTCTATGCAGAGGTTCAGCTTACCTCCCTGCACATTGAGTTTCCAAACCAGGAAGGATGTCTTGAGACCCTCTGGGTCAAGATACAAGGAGAACGTGGGGAGGGTGACTTACTTGTAGGAGTCTACTATAGACCACCCCACCAAGAGGAAGACCTAGTTTGGGAATTCAATAGGGAGCTGGTCGAGGCTGTGTGCTCCTGATCCATGATCGTCATGCAGGACTTCAGCTTCCGTGACATCTCTTGGGACGAGCGCACGGTTAAATCTGACAAGTCGTGTAGCTTCCTCACATGCATTGATGACCTCTACCTAACCCAGGAGGTCTAGGGGCTGACTAGGGGAGAGGCATTGCTTGATCTGGTCCTGGCCAATGGGGCAGACATAGTGAGCAATCTGCAGATCAAGGGGAAGCTTGGTGACAGCGGCCATGAATTGATCACCTTCTTAGTTCACCGAAGAGCAGGCAAACCCAGCAGTAAAGCAGAAGTTCTTCACTTTGGGAAGGCTGACTTCTGTAAACTGAGAGAATTTGTGGCTCTCCAACCATGGGTTCTCCTCGACCACCAGTTCCCCGTCCCCTGTCAAACCTAGTTTAAAGCTGTATGGAGGAGATCAGCTCATCAGCTACCTGACCAACCTCATCGCCTTCTATGACCTGGTAACGTGTGCCCTGGACAGGGAAGATACTGTGGATGTCATATACCTGGACTTCAAGAAGGCCTTTGACCTAGTTCCCCATGATGTCCTCATGGTTAAGCTGGGGAACTGTGGCCTTGATCAGCATACGGTCCAATGGTGAGGGAACTGGCTACAGGGACAGACCTAAAGAGTACTAGTTGAAGGGAGCAAATCAGTGTGGCACAGGGTGACCAGTGGAGTCCCTCGGGGCTTGGTACTTGGGCCGGTACTCTTTAACACCTTCATTAGTGATCTCGATACGGGAGTCAGATGTGAACTTGCCAAGTGTGCAGATGATACCAAATTATGGGGGAGGGTGGTCGTACTGCAGGACAGGCTGGGGATACAGGCCAACTTGGACACACTCTCAAGGTGGGCTGATCAAAATCTGATGACCTTCAATGCAGAGAAGTGTAAGGTGCTGCATCTCGGTAGCAAGAACCCCCAGTATACTTACAGGCTTGCCCCTTTTATGGAGCATTTGTGGTCAGGGCCAAAAATTTGGTCTTCAGGCTACAAGTACTATGTTTAGCTGGAAGGAGGTCCTAAATCTCTCAGTAGTTTAAATATTTTACTTGGGTTTCATTCTCAATCCAAAGCTTAAGAGCCCCCTGCTTTCACTGCTGGCCCAGAAGTAAGTTTTCCTGAGAGAAAGCCAAAGTCAGCCATTAAGTCATTTAACTGAAAACTGTACAATGCCTTTTCTCCCTGCATGTATGTCTGTGTGCACAAACTCATCATAGATATACTCCCAAAATGGGAGGGGAGGGTGGGATCAACTCTTCATCTTAATCCAATCCAAGAATGCTTTGTAGAAATCTTTGTTTTTTTTTTAGTCACCTTGAGTGAGAGGCTGATCAGCACTCAAGGGCCAAATAACACTTCATTAAGACCAACCCCTTTTGCTTATAATTTGCATGGCATCCCCTTAAAATTCATTACAGATATTGACTAAATCTCATTGCCTCAGTAGGACTCAGATGTTCTGGGTATTCCAACTTCAAGCGACTGTTCTAAAAAATATTGTTTCTAACTTTATGCAAGGACTTGTTTATTAGGGTTTTTTTAAATCTTTCCCATTGGGTGAGGATATTATCATTTGTACTTGATGTTGCCTAGTACAGCATGTTCAGGTGTGTCCAGGTATACATGCATGCAGAGATGTATGTAGAAACACAAAAAGATCAATTAATTCTGGCTTCATTTCACTCTTAGAGCTGTTCATTGATGCCAATAAATTGAAGAACATGAGCCACTGTTTATGGCAGTAAATTATTGTGATGGTTATTTCACAGATGTAATGGTAGTGTTCATACCTCTCCAGCAAAGTTTCTCTTCCTTTCAGTACTCAAAGAGGACTAGAAAGCTTGACTTTAGTTTGTGAGTAACTTCAAATACTTTGGAGAAAAAAATAGACTCCACTCTCAATCTGTTTTTTTTTTTTAATGCTTGAAAGCCAGAGTCTGTTTGATGAATGCCTTGGTCCTGAGAGCTATTTCATATTCCAGTGATTTCAGCAATGGGGCTTTTGTAAGCAATGACTGATAGATAGAGCTGTCTACATGGAAAAATTTTCCTTGCTACACTGGTATAGTTATACTGGTATAACTTGGTATGAACTCTTGTTGCAGAGTAAAAGTGACTTTTATATTGTTTAGTTTAAACTGATTCCAAAGCAATGTAAGCTAAACTGGAAAAAGGTCCTTCTTGTACTGGAATAAGAGCATCCACAAGGAGAGTAGCAGCAGGATAAAGTCATAGTTTGCCTTATAGTGATGCATTTTTTCTGTATACCTAGGCTGGATTAGATGATAGGTGTATGGCTAACAGAAATATGGATAAGGAGGTAACAGCACAGCTCCTTCACAGTTGCAAATAGCATTCAGAGTTTAAGTCCAACTCTTGAGGGAAAACCAGGGTCTGAATTACGGAGCAGCTTGGGGGAGCTGAGCCCCCCCCATAAGATATGAGAGCCCCCCTGTAAGACTTGAAAATCATAAGCTGGGGGGATCACTTAGATGGACGTGTTAATCAATGAACCACTTTAACTCTGTGCTAAGCGTCCCCCCAGAGTCAAAGTGTAATTTCAACCCTGGGGAAAACACCACCTGGATTAATTCACTGTCCTTTCCAGCTTTGTTATTTTTATGGATATTTTCCAGCTACTTTTAAGTCCAAGCTCTACCTGCTTACAAAGCCCTATGCTATGATCAGGGCCTAGTTTATGGGCCTAGCTCATGGTGTGGCAACTCTTTTAATCTTAGAGTTCCCCCTGTGTGCCCCCCTGCCACTGATTGACAAAGGGGCGCCGTAGCCCCATGGCTCTGCGACTCTTTCCTGATGTCCGGGAAGTGAAAATAGCAGTTTTAAATATGTTGTGGTTCTTGCCTCCCACCACTTGCTGCTCACTGAATGGGAGGCAAAAACCGCAGCATATTTAAAGCTGCGATTTTTGCCTCCCGGCCATGAGGAGCAAGCAGTGGGGCTGTGGGGCCCCTTTGCCAATCAGCGGCAGGAGTGTGTGGGGGTGGGATGGACGGACTCTGAGGTTAAAGGAGCCACCCTGCCATGAGCTGGGCCTGTAATTTAAACCAGGCCCTAGCTATGATCTCCTGTGGTGCCCACTGTAACTGTTGTATTTACCTAAAGCCAAGATGGCTTTGAATTTAAGACAACCATCTCAGTACTTAGATTCTGAACATGGAAAATTATAAATGTGTTCTAATTTTCCGTGTATATAATCTGATTAGTTGGAGGTCAATGTAGCTTGGAAGGGCTGGGTGTGTAGGGGGTTATACTGCTCCTCTTTTGTCCCAGGTTTTGACTTGGCTCAATTAGAACTCCCCCAAATAGAATCTTTGTTCACAGCCTCTTACAGCACTCTTAGTAATCTTGTAATGTGCACTGTAGCAGTGGTGAGGGCTAGGACCTTCTGGTGGCAGACATATTAGCTGATGGCCCCACTCTGTGTTCCCATCACTCCTGGATTTGCTCACCAGGCCTTGGTCTTAAGTGATAAAATGGGTGAATGGGAACATACCTGGTCTTTGCAGTAGTTTGTCACAAGGGCTAAGTAGAGTCCCTCTGGAAGTCTTTGTGGGGCTTCTTCTCCCCTACACCCTGCCCACACCTCTCCAGAAAAGGTGTTCACAGCAGATGTTAGCAGCTTTCCCCAAGTTTCATCTTTAGTTACCTCCTTTCCTCTGACGTTGCCCCTTTAAGGGAAGCTGAACTGCATTCCAGAGTTGCCCCTTTAAGGGTTGCCAGTCCATACAATAAGCAAAGCCCGTTTGGTGAGTCAATTCAATAGGTATAATAGCCCTCCTCATCCCTGGGCTCTGGCTATTCCCTTTCCAGATCCTTGTTTGTTGGCCAGCTGCCTGGCTGGAGCCAGCCTGGCTGTTCCCGTTCCTCTAGCCATAGTTCTTGCCGCCTGCTGGCTGCTGTGTCTCTTGTCCTATGAGGGAGGAGGTTTCTGTGTAGCTCCCATCCTTAGGTGTTTCTCTGGTGTTTCCCATCCCCAGCACCAGGTGAAACTGACATCAAACATTAAACAAAGTCCTTCTGGCTACAACTAAATTCCTGCCCCTGGGTCTATATGCATGGCTAGCTTCAGCTTCTTTTCTTGCTGTCACCAGGCCTAGCTTGCTCCCAACCTACCTCTCAGCCACAGGCTCCTCTGCCAAGCACTTCCTTATTCAGCTCCCATGGCCAGACTGCCCGAGCAGTGACTGGGGCTGCCTTGTATCTCTCTGGCTCTGCTCTCTTCCAGTGAGGTGAATCTGCTGGGTGGCCTGCAGGTGTTTCCTAATTAATCTCATTATCTAGTTGGCATGGCAGGCCAGCTGCAGCTGTGCCTGCCCTCCCTGCAGGGCTGTGCCTGGGCTCCATCTTACTTAAAGTGACAGGGGCTCCCTATTACAGCATAAATAAACTCCGGAGTTAATTGCTCTGGCGTTTTTGCTCCTGGGTGCATGTTCAAATGCCATGCTTGGGAGCAAAACACTCTGAAGCTTATTGCTCTGGAGTTTATTCATGTGCAGCATGTGGAGCCTAGTTGGAAGAGCCCAGGGTAACAGGGGACTTGGGGGGTCAGCCTGGCAGCCCAGGGCTGCTCCAATGGGGCTCTACATGCTGCAGAGGGGATGGCTGAGACACAGCAGTGGTTTAGTGTGGAGCTAGGCAGCTGTGCACCGAAGCACCCTTATGTCCCAGCCAGCTGTGGCAGCATCTACACATATTCTGCTGTCCACAAAAAAAACCTCTGCAATAGGTTAGGACTTGTATTTACAAGTCCTAACTCGCTGCTGACTTTATTAGTTCTGTACACCCTGATACAGGTGCACATGTAAATGTTGAGATGTTTGCTGCACAGTCAACTGCGCAGTAAATGTTTTGTGTAGACATGCCTGCTAAGAATACCAGAAACAAGAAGGTATACTGATAAAATGATGAACAAGACAGATTAAAAAATATTGGGATGGTAAATAGAACCCCTTGAGGACATAGCTATAATTTTAATGAAAATAGCTGAGGAAGCACACTGTTATAATGTATCAAGTAAAACAGAGAAATGAGATCCTTTATCTTCTGTGTGGGTTCAACACTTCAATGTACAACTTAGGTAGGGATGCATGACAGTGACAGGGATTCAATCTTGGAAATTTCAGAATGGCGAAGAGGAGGACTAATTCCAAAGGTTTTAATAGAATCGTAGAACCATAGAAAAGTAGGGCTGGAAGGGACCTCCCAAAGCCATCTAGTTCAGCCCCATGCTCAAGGCAGGATCACCCCTTACTAAACCATCCCAACCAAGTGTCTGTCTAACCGGCTCTTAAACATTTCCAAGCAGGGAGATTCTATCATTTCTCTAGGTAGCCTGTTCCAATGCTTGACCACCCACATAGTTGGAAGGTTTCTCCTACTTCAACCTAAATTTCCTCTGCTTCAGCTTCAGGACATTGCTTCTGGTCCAGTCCCCTATGGCTACAGGGGAAAGCCCATCACTATTCTCTCTATAATCACTGTTTGGGTATTTGAAGACTGTTATTAAATCTCTTCTCAGTCTTCTCTTCACCAGACCAAATAACCCTAGTTCTTTCAGCCTTTCCTTATAAGTTTTGCTTCCCAGGCCCCTAATCTTCTTTTCTTGCACTCTGCTGAACTCTTTTCAATCTGCCCACCACCCTCTTGAAGCGTGGTGCCCAAAACTGGACACGGGTCCTCACCAGTGCTGAGTAGAGTAGAAGAATCACTACCCTTGATTTGCAAGTGATATACCTGTTAGTACAACCCAGGATGCTGTTGGCTTTTTTTGCAACAAGCGCACGTTGTTGGCTCATGCTCAGTTTATGGTCCACCGTAACCCTCAGGTCTTTCTCTACAGTGTTGCAGCCTAGCAGTCATTCCCCAGTCTGTATTTGTGCATGTGGTTATTCTGTCCCAAGTGCCAGACTTTGCACTTGTCCTTGTTGAAGCTCATCTCATTGATTGCAAACCATTTTCCAGTCAATCCAGGTCATTCTGGATCCTAGCCCTGACATCCTGAATGTCTGCAGTTTCATCCAATTTGTGTCATCCTCAACTTTGCTAAGCGTGCATTTTGTCCCATCATCCAAATCATTTATGAAGATGTTAAACAATACTGGGCCCAGGACAGACCCCTGGGGAACTGCTCTTGATATTGAAGCATTGATGACTTCTAAGTACCATGCTCCAACCAGTCATATATCCACCTTAAAGTACTTTCATCTAGTTTGTATTTCCTTAGCTTGTTAAAGAGAATGTTGTGAAAGCAGTGAAAAAAGCCTTGCTAAAGTTAAGGTATATTGCATCCACTGCTCACCCCCCATCTGCAGAGCCTGTCACCTGATCACAGAAGGAAATTAGGTTGCTCAGGCATGATTTGCTCTTGGTGAATCAATGCTGTCTGTTCCTGATCACCTTGTTCACCTCTAGGTGCTTCATAGTAGATTTCTTGAGGACCTGCTCTGTGATCTTTGAAGGTATCAAGGTCAGGGTAACTGGTCTGTATTTCCCTAGATCCTCCTTCTTCCTTTTTTTTAAAGATAAGCACTCTTATTTGCCCTTTTCCAATCATCCGGGACCTCATCTGCTGATTTGAAAGCATCTAGCTTCCCTGCTGTTCTACTGCTCTAGGCTGTCTGTCTCCTTCCCTATCTTTGCTGCCAACTGCACTCATCATCTGATACCTGCCCCTGTTTGTGAAGACTGAAGTAAGAAAGGCAGCAAATACTTCAGCCTTCTCTGCATCATCTGAAACTACATTTCCTTCCGCGTTTTGTAAGATGCTTATCATTTCTTTGGTCTTCCTCTTACTTTTGACACACTTGTAGAATCCTTAAAGTCACCAGTGGTAGGTAGGGTAGGCTGTCACTGACCAGCTGTATGATTTTAGGCAAGTCAACTTGCTCAACTCTGTTCCTGTTTCCCCTCCCACTTATTAGCTGTCCTGTCTTATAATCTCTTTGCAACTCCATTTCAGGAAAGCACCTAAGTAAGAATGTGCTTAAAATCAAACTGAAATCAGTGGGACCTAAGTGTTTTCCTAAATTCAGATGTAGAACAGTAACCTTCCTGTGTGATGTATAGTGTCAGGATTTAGTACTGTGGGCCTGGATTTTTGTTGAAACCATGAGGTGTCCTTGTAATAGAACAAATACTAATCACAAAAAAACAGTGTATTATAAAGTTGTGTGTATTGATGTCCCAGATGGGTTTGTTGCATCTCAGGGCACATTCTTGGATAGTTTATGGGATGGGGAGGGAGAAGTTTGGCAAAATCTTAATAAAGAATTTTTTTTGTTTATTACTACTTGTGTAGTAGTGGTTCCTATAGACCAAAGCTTCACTGTGCTGGGCACTGTACAGACACCTAATAAATAAACATCTGTCCTGAATGGTTTACAGCTTAATTTTTGACCCATTTTTGTTTATTCAAGGGTTTTCCTGCTATGTATGACACCTGGAAAATGAAGCCAGTGAAAACAGGTTTTCCTTTTCTTTATTTGCATTGTGGCAACAGCTGGAGGCCTCAGATGAAGGCCATAATATGTTGGGTGCTGTGCAATACAGCAAAAAGATGCTGCACCTCCAAAAGTTTATAAAGTAAGGTAATGAGCTTAGTTTACTTACCTCTCTGAGCTTCACTGGGGTGAAAATGTGAACTACATATTAAACATTGTATTAGTTTAAAAATGATTTTTTTAAAAATATGCTAAAGCACGAGTTTCTTGAACATTAAGTGAAAGAGGAGATGTTGACAGAGATAATGCCTTCTGATCATGTTTGAAGAGCTTAAGTAGGTGCTAGTATAAAAGAAGGAAAAAACAAAGTTCTATTAACACCCGAACAGAAACCCCTTCTTTCTTAATTATTCAGGTTTCTGTCTCTGTGATATCATAACCCTGGCAGTGTTCCAGGTAGCCACAGAGTTTCCTACAAAAAGCAGGAGGGATAAGTCCTGAATTTCTAAAGTAAAATAAGCAAAAATGTACAACTTGTATATCAAACCATCTACACCTGGTTCCTTATATATGATAAAGAAACAAGACAGGGCACAAAGCCAATTCTGATTTTCTTTTGTATATCATCGTTAGGCACACATGAGCCAGTTCAGGAGAGAGAAGGCCAAATCCAATTGCTTCGGTTGTGTTGTGATAATGAGGAAAAGATGTGGTCCGTGACCAAGTCTTGGCAGCATAGCTATATGCTGGCTACAGGTGTAAAATGATCCCACCCCTTGCTGGTCTTTATTAGATTTGCTTACTGTATTTACTTGTATATCACACACCATTTTTTTTCTTCAAAATTACTCCTCCAAAGCTAGAGTGCATCTCTAAATAAGGAATATTCATGTTCTGTGCTGGAAGAGAAGCATGGAGAAGTATGCAACCACTTAATTTTCTTCTTTCCTGGGCAGCAAGCAGCAGGGGTAGAATCCATGATTCAGCCAGAGCTACAGTTCACCCTCTCAAGACCAATGCTAAATGAAATAGCAGCCATTAGAAGATTAACTGCACTATGGGTATGGTTTTGGCCATGACTCTGGAAAAAACTTTTTTTTCATTCTTATTTCATAGACATTAGGGCTGGAAGGGACCTCGGAAGATCATCTAGTCCAGCCCCCTGCCCAAAGGGCAGG
This sequence comes from Alligator mississippiensis, assembly GCF_030867095.1. Classification (NCBI taxonomy): domain Eukaryota; kingdom Metazoa; phylum Chordata; order Crocodylia; family Alligatoridae; genus Alligator; species Alligator mississippiensis. The sequence continues at coordinate 28,291,346 of NC_081833.1, forward strand.
AAGTCAGCTGGGGTCATAGGAAGGATTCTGCCTTCCAAAACCAAAATGTGATTGCAAATAAGAATCCATAGTGTTAAAAACATTTTGCTCTGTTCCAGTCTGAGTTCTTGCAACGGAACAATGTCTCTTCTGGGTTTTATTTTTTTTTTTGTAGTAAAAAAAAAACAATCCAAAAGTAAGACTTGGCATTTTCCAAGGGGTGCCTTGAGCTGAATTTGGGGGTTTTATGTAGGAGACAGGACTAGGAGCTATGGCCTTAAGCTGTAGCAGAGGAAATTCAAGTTAGAGTTTGGGAGGAACTTTCTGACTATGAGGCTGGTCAAGCTTGAAAATAGGCTACCTAGAGAAATTGTGGAATCTCCCTCCTTTGGCATTTTTAAGAGTAGGTTGGACAGACACTTGGCTGGGATGGTTTCATCAGGAACAATCCTGCCTTGAGCAAGGGGCTGGATGAGATAACCTTGTGAGATCCGTCCAGTCCTACTTTCCTATGATTCTAGGACTGCTACAATTCAGTGAACTCTTCTGGACTAAAAGACATTTTACTGGAAGTTGGTATTTCCAGCTTTTGTTGATTTGAAGAATCTTTGTAAATTAACTTTGATTAGTTCTATCAACAGGCAAGAAGCAACATTCACCTGCAGACATGGGCTATAGCATGAAAAACTATTTCAAAAGGTCAACGGCAAAAGTCTATTGGTTTTAGCATAGCCAGGATTTTACTCAAGGTGCATATTACCTTTACAGACAAATATAAAAAGCTAGTTCCCGCTTATGGAGCATACAGTCATGATCAAATTGAAGATAATAAGGGGCTGGTGGAACAACTCCCATGCAGAAAGTTACTTGTGTGTTTGCAAGCCTGGGCCTTGAGGGATAATAGTGATAAACAATTAATACTGAATTAACCACTAGATAATTAATACTTAGCCCCCATATGGCACCTTGCGTCCCCATCTTTTGAGGGAGGAAGAGGCAAGATGGGTTAATGAAGGTTTCAGGAGATAGTGACTTGTACATACACATCTTATTAACTTCCATTTTGAGGTGAAATTTTGGGTCCACTAAAATCAATGTAAGTTTTGCCTTTTGTTTCAGTGCTACAAGGATTTCACTCAGTTTTAAGTATTCTTGAATTAATATTAAGTTTAAATAAATGTAATAAATTCTGACTTGAGAGCACTGCTTAGAGCAAAGGGCAGCAATGAAAGACTAATGGAAAGGAGAGCTTTGGATGGACAGTGTCTGCGTGATGCATAGTGTCGGGCTTAAATGCTCCATGAGAAGCATGGGAGGAGGTAGCAAAAGGCCTGCACCACTGATGTCAATGGCAAAACTCTCATCGTGGGAGCAGATTGGCTCCAAAGGGAACATCAGAATGAGCTGAATTAGCAGAGAAGGGAAGGAGAGACTACTGGAAATGAGGAAAATGCAGATCAGAAACTATATGGGGCTTTTCAGATGAGAGGGAGGGTGTACGGAGCGTGAAAAGAGACCAGAGGTTAATGCAGACTCTAGATCAGTGTTTCTCAGCCTTTTCAGAGTCAAGGCACCCTTCCCTAATTTTTTTTAATTTGACAGCATCCCTGGTTGAAAACCACTGTTATGCTGCCTCAACTTATCTCAGTGGTTCTTATCCAGGTGATGCTGCTGCTGCCAGGTAAAAGTGCCTGGCCTTGGGCAGAGCTGGACCGGGAAGTGCTGCAGCATGCACATGCTCTCCTGTCTCCTTAGGGTTCTTTGATGAGCCTAAAGCAGGCGGGAGGGTTGGTTTGTGCCACTGGCTTTCCCAGTCTGACCCTGCACAGTCAGTGTGTCCCGGAAACAGAGGTGCATGGGGCAGGTAGAACTGTCCTGTGTACCTCTGACTCTAAGAGGAGCATTGGGAAGGCTGCAGCATGAGTCAGCGCTCGTGTCTGCTTTAGGCTAATTGTAGAACCCTAATAAGGCAGGGGACCATGGGTGTGCCACAGCCCTTCCTGGTCTGGCTGTGCACAAGGCCATGTGGGGCACTTTTGCCTTGCTGTTGTGGCAGTGGCTGCAGCACCTGTACCACAGCACTCCTGAGGGGGGTCTCACAGTACCCGAGTGTGCCACATTACTCCAGGTAAGGGCCACTCCATTAGAGGAAGCTGCTGCTTCTGTTGGAACAGCTGGTGAGAATGGTTTTATTTGCATTGTGTCGGGTAGGCTTGAAGAATATGGAGTGAGAAGGAAGAGGCTTCAGAGGGAGCGGGTCCTGGTTGTCAATGTCAAAGTTTACCAGGGTGCTGAATTATAGGGACTAGTTCAGCAGCACCTGTATGGGAAGAACCAGTAGGATTTAGTCTCCCTGAAGTAGGAAAGTGGCCACTCTCAAGGCCCCTATTGCTCGGTGCCTAATGCACACAACAGGGCCTGGACCCATGCATTCCCCAGCAGCCAAAACAGCTTCTTGGGTATAAGCTGATCAGGAAACAGCTCCCGATCCTGATCAGAAAACAGCATCGTGCAGGGAGCTGCCATGGCATCGAGGAGTGCAGTAGTAGTGTAACATAACCTTCCCCACCTGGTGAACACAGGGCTCAGCCTGCATCATGCATCCCAGCAGGCAGCAAGAGTGCCAAGTTCTGGTGATTCTTCCCTTGATGCATTTTTCCTTCCCCTCTTTTTCTTTATGGGAGAGAAGACGAAGGGATTTAATCATTCCCGATCAATCACATAGCGTATAGATCCTAGTGGCAGGTGATGCCTCTGTTGCAGGAAACCTGATCATAGCCTCATAGAACTTTAACTGAAATGACACTTCACTGCAAAGGCAAAGGCAGACTGAAAGACAACAAAGTTACCTGGGTCTTTCATTCCACTAGACCAGTGGTTCTCAACTAGTGTGCCCTGGGAGAGAGGAGATCTACGCAGTAAGCCAGGTATTCCCTTCCAGGCACTCCTCCCCAAACTAACTGCAGTGCGGGCTCTTCCCTGCTGGCTGCTCCTCCTCTTTCCCAGCCCCTCTTCAGGCAGGTAAGCACTCTAATAAGTAGATTCGTTTTTTGAATGGGGTGCTCAATTTACCAAAGTTATGGAAGGGGACCTCAAGTCTAAACAGCTTGAGGACTGCTGCACTAGAGGAGTAGTGCTTAATTTATTTATCCCTGCAGGCTGGCTGAGTGGCATGGAGTCTCTTCACTGGCCTGATCCAGCATGGGGTCAGTCTGTGGGTGAGCCCCTTCTTATGGAGGAAGGGGGTCATGAAGGAGGCTGGTCCACAGCACAACCCATGTACTGGCCAAACCCTGCATGCTGAATCCGGCCACAGTGTGCCTGTGTGTCAGTGCAATCTGGCATGTGGGACCATGTAATCCAGCTTGTGGGAATCCCTGCGGGTCCAGAGACTTGGTGGCAGGAGAACAGTGTCAGCATTAATTGCCACAGCTTTGGGAGCCGTTAACACTGCTACTGCTCCCTTACTGCCAAATTTCTAGGCCTGTGGGGAGCCCCATGGGCCAGATGACATAACTCTGTGGGCCAGATCTGGCCTGTGGGCCAGAGGTTAAGCACCACTGCATTAGAGAATGGCTCCCTATAAGCATGCTCTGCTGGGTGTGAACTCCAACTCTGCAGTCCTTGCCCTGGCAGCATTCCCATGGAAGTAGGAGTTTGAATATGATCAGAAAAGACCGCCAATTTGCCCCATCATTGATCTGAAGCTCCAATGTAATACTGCTCCATTTGTAGTGAAACCGAAGAACCCCCAGGGATTTCAGTGCTTTGCAGCATTCCCATTGCAGAACTTCAGAGTGCAATTATAAGGAAGCTTGTCTGTTGTGCACAGCTTGCTTTCCATGGGTGCCATCAGAGATTAAACTATCTGTGGTTGTCACAGATGAGAGTATCTGGATTCCTCACAGTTTGAAAACACTCCATTGCCTGCATTGTGAAGTAGTGTGTATACATGTAATATGTCTCTGTTCCTCTACAGCTATGGTGAATCCTCTTTGATCCTTTGCTGCATGATACAAGGAAGTGACCATTCCCTTTTCTGAATTGTAGAACTGCTCTGGTTTTAGGATTAGATATCACCTTTCTTTAGTTGTTGCTGTGAAGTTAGTATAAGGCTAGAGACAAATATACCTTTTAATTGATTTAAAATGGGAGAGGAGCTATTGCTCAGAGCAGGCACCAATTATTCCATGCAACTGCTAGTCTAATTGCCAAGTCTCTTGTAGCAATATGATATGAGTTAGCCCAACTGCTGTAACTTTAACCCTGAATGTGATAGGGTTCAAGTTGCAATGGTTTTGCAATACTTGTATCACTACAGAAGGATGAAGCTGTAACAATGTATATATGCATCATTGGATATCAATCTACTTATAGCTTTAGATGCTTCATAAAGATAATACATGGCACAAATGACTACATTGGATGCAAAACTCTGATGAGTCATACTCCCTGTTTACCCAACCTTTGGGAGTGCTTCCAATGCCAGTCCTGCTAGAGAGAAGTTGGGGTCTGGATGGGCATGCCAGGTACTGCTATACTGATGAGAACACCATGCCTTCTTGCTTCACTTCAGAATCCCATTGTCAAGTCGTGCCTCAGTCAACTACCTTTGAATTGGAGCAGATCTAAGTGAGGATAGGTGAAGATCCTGGGTTTTCCGTGTTAGAGCTCCCCTGCATTCATTGGCCCTTCCATGTTTTGAAAGAAGGCTGAAATTCGTAATATCCATCTAAGACCAGATAGTAGTCAGATATGCAGTGCAGACTTAGAATTTGGGCCTGGTACCAAAGTAAACCACAGGTGAAAAAACTGAGACAACCTAGGAGTTGGTCCTCCAAGAGAGACGCTCTGGTTTCTGGCCAGAGCATCTCTATGGTGCTTCTGCTGCCCTGGGCGCTGTCATGGGTAAGTTAGGGATGTGGGAGTGGGGGTGGTGGGCAGATGGGGGAGTGTGGGGAGTGGCAGGGATGTCGGGGGGTGTGAGGAGTGGCAGGGGATATGTGGTCTGTGGGTGGGTGAGGTTGTGGAGGGGCTTGAGTGCAGGCTGCCAAACGCCTGCCCCCAACCATCCCCTGCGGTGCCAGCAGCAGCTGGTAATGTACATGTGGCCCGGCTGCAGGCACAGGTGGTGACATTGTGGCACTGTGACCTGGGCTCTGTACATGCTGAACACCCCTGGCCCGGTCTGGTTCACTAGCGCACGGCTTTTCCAGTCCTGTCCAAAGCCATGCACTAGCAGACCAGGCCAGGCCAGGCCAGGTCGAGTCTTCAGCATTTACAAAGTCTGGGTCACACAGTGCCATGTCGCCACCTGCAGCCAGACCACAGCTGAGCTGCCTGCTGCTGCTGGCACTGCAGAGGGCAAGGGGGGGGGCAGGCTTGCGGCGGCCCTGCTCGATCCCCTTCACAAAGTATGTGGCAGGACCAGTCCAGTGTGGCCGGCTAAAGCATCACTGGATCGGGGAGTGTGGCTCCTTATTAAAGGTGCGCTGGCTGCGCGTCCTGGGCCAGGTTGGGCTGGTGAGGTGCGTTTTCCATGAGGCTCAGGTGGCTTTGCATGGCTGCAGCCATGGTGCATTGCTGCCTCAGCCTCATAGAAAATGCGCTCTGCTGGCCTGACCTGACCTGACCTGACCTGGGCTGCACAGCTAGCATGCCTCTGCACAGGAGGTGCATGTCCCAGAGCTGTGCCTCCTGGTCCAGTGCAAAGGTCCATTAGCAAGCTGTACTGGGCCGGGTCCAGCTGTGTGCCTCTTCCCTGCGCACACCTTGAGTCTGGCAGCACTGCTGCTGGAGGCAGGACCTGGTTCGGCATGACAGGCAGTCCCCAAAAGCGGCACCAGCCATTGGGTCTGAGTGGCTTGGAGCTGCCTGGAGGTGCACAGCACCACAGCAGTACCCACGTGATGTGGCAGTGCCAGCACCGGGTGCCAGGCGGGGCTCTGGGCCCTGTGGGGAGGGGCTGTAGCCCCTTTGGGTGGGGTCTGTAGCCCCTGCGGGGGGGGGGCAGTCCACGTGCGTCGTGGGGGAGTGTGCCCTGTGAGGGCAGGGGACCCATCCCACACTGCCCTACATCCCTGACACCCCTTCCCACCCCTCTCATGCAAACCCCACATCCCCTCATCACGCACCCATCATGTGATAAGAACAGCAAAAACAAATGTCAAAACATATAGATATATAGAATTTATTTTATTATGATGATAGTGACACTTGTAGGCTTCCACTGTAAATATAGCAATAAAACATTGCCCATCTGATATCTCTCTCACACACACACACACACACACACACACACACACACACACACACACACACACACACACACACACACACACACGTCTTTTGTTCTAATTGTGGAAGAACATGGAATTTGTGGTATTTTAAAGCATGAATTTGGGATGCTGCTTCAGCAGTCTAGCTGGCACAAGGTGTAGTGTCCCCAGATACCAAGTGACCGGGCCTCAGAGGCTCCTGTCTATTTGTATCTTCCAGTGGGCCTTAAGGCCCACCCATTTTACTAATAGCCCCTACTATGTGGGGCCAAAGGGTGAAAGATGCAACTAACTAATTTTTATTTTTTTTTGGGGGGGGGGGGCAACTAAGGAAAAAGCAGGATAGTAGTGATGTGTGGGGGTCAAAATGTGAAAATAAGGGCTCCAGAGGGGGACACCAAGCAGAGCTTCCTGGGCCACACCAACAGTCCTCAAGGGCATCCAAGGAGCCAGTGGATGCTGCCCAGTGGTGCTCTGCCCAGAAATGTGCACTGCTGAGTGACAGGAAAGCGGCCCTGCATTCCCTGGGCACCTTCCTGAGCACAGCCTCCTTCCTGGTCATGTATAGGGCCCACTTGGCTAGGCCAGGAGAAAGTTAACCAAGAGGTCCTGGGACTTGGTGGGGCCATGGATGGGGTGAAATTAATCCAGAATTCATCCAGTTGGGGGGTGAAATTCATCCAGAACCTCCTTCTGAGGTTCTGGAGGTGGAGGGGTTGCAGCCTGGCATACTTGAGCTTCATGTGCGCCAGGGTCTCCCTCTGTTTGCAGAAGGGGAAGGAGACTGGGGTGTCTATGAAGCTCATCACATACATGCCCATGGCGATGGCTTAATGGAGCAGCTGCCAGCTGAGGTCCCCACTGGCTTATGGGGTGAGAGTGGAGTACAGACTCAGCCACTGGGGTGCCCCAGGAACACCCTCACTGAGCAGGTCCCACCACTTGGTGTCTGGGTGGGACGTGCAGCAACATAGACATTTCATAGATTTCATAGACGTTAGGGCTGGAAGGGACCTCGGAAGATCATCGAGTCCAGCCCCCTGCCCAAAGGGCAGGAAGTCAGCTGGGGTCATAGGATCCCAGCAAGATAAGCATCCAGTTTCATCTTGAAGGTGTTCAATGAAGGTGCTTGAACCACCTCCGGTGGCAGGCTGTTCCAGATCTTGGGGACTCGGACAGTAAAGAAATTCTTCCTTATGTCCAGCCTGAAACGATCTTGAAGTAGTTTGTGACCATTCGACCTCGTCATCCCTTGGGGCGCTCTGGTGAACAAACATTCCCCCAGATACTGGTGGTCACCCCTGATAAACTTGTAGGTGGCCATCAGATCACCCCTGAGCCTGCGCTTTTTCAGGCTAAAGAGCCCCAGGGCTCTCAGCCTGTCATCGTAGGGTCTGCTTCCCTGACCTCTGATCATGCGTGTGGCTCTTCTCTGGACTCTCTCAAGCTTCTCCACATCCTTTTTGAATTTTGGAGCCCAAAACTGGACATAGTACTCCAGCTGCGGCCTCACTAAGGCCGAGTACAGGGGGAGAATGACGTCCCGGGATTTGCTTGAGAAGCATCTATGGATGCAAGCCAGCATTTTGGTCGCTTTACTAGCCGCTGCATCGCATTGCAGGCTCATGTTCATCTTGTGGTCAATGATGACCCCCAAGTCTCTTTCTTCCATAGTGCTAGCCAACATAGCACTGCCGAGCCTATAAGGATGCTGCGGGTTTTTTTCCCCAAGGTGGAGAACCTTGCATTTATCGGTGTTGTACACCATCAGATTCTCATCCGCCCACTTGCTGAGCCTGTCCAGGTCAGCCTGGATCACCCGCCTGTCTTCTGGTGTGGATGCTTTGCCCCAAAGTTTGGTGTCAAACATGATGGATTGTGTGGCAAATGAGCAGGTAAAGGTGGTGGTGATGGACGGTGGAAAAACGGACTGATTTGGTGTCTTCTGGCCGGCTCAGGTGGTGGAGCTGGGAGCGCTGCAAGGCTGGATGAGCTGCCGACCCCATGACAAGTTCTGTTGGGCTGGAGGACGTTGGGGGCGGGGAACACCACCGTGCAGGACATGGTCAACAAATGCAAGGGCATCAGAGGTAGGGCAGATTTCACCTCCTGGACCAGATGGCAGGTCGCATGTGTTGTGGGTAGACCCATATGCTGGACCACCACAACGTGGCCTGCCCACTCCTGCTTATTGTAGTTCAGGAGGTCTCTGATACAGGTGACACCAGCCAGGATCAACCTCAGTTGCAACTGGGGCACCTCTGCTGTGGGTACCTGCAGCTGGGGGTTCTAGAGGAGGGGCTCGATAAGCAGGTTGGCACCCTGGGTGACTGTTGCGGGGGACCTGGAGGCAGAGACCAGCCTCCAGGCTCGGAGGAGACCCTGGCAGAACTCCGGCAGCCCTTGCAGGTCCTGTAGGGAGAAGCCCCGCAGGCCGAGGAGCTGCCGGTTGTATTGGAGCCCCCGGAAGTGGTGGAGGAAGGTGCGCCCCAGATGGCCCCATGCTGCATTACTACTGACACACCATAGAGCAGTCGCTGCAGGGCCTGAAGACAGAACGTCAGGACCTGGCTGTGCAGGCAAACCAGGCCCTGGCCGCCCTCCCACAAGGGGAGACTCAGGACCTCCACAGCAACCCAGTGCCATCCTGGCCAGAAAAACTCCAGTGCCCGTCTCCGGTGCCATGCCAGGATCCCCGAGAAGCTCCTGAGGGCTAGTAGCCCTGAGCTGCTTATAAGGGCAGCTTCTTATATTGCTGGGGCCAGCACAGGTGCTGGTCCTAGGCTCTAGCTCCTTCTGACTGAAAATCCGGGAGGAGCTGGGCAGGGTTATTTTGCCCCAAGTAGCACAACTTGCCCCACACCAATGTGCTTGTCTGGGCACGTGCTCTGAAGCAAGAATCCCTGGGTCAAATTTGTGCCACTCCTATTTGAGGTGCTGCAAGCACATGTACCTGCATGTGTGGACACGCCCTTAGAGTTCTTTGCTGCTGAAGATGCTCCCTATTGCCACTAGACATCATTGCAGTTCTTGGGTGATACACAGGGATCCTGGTTTTCTCTGATAAAAAAAAAAATCCACAATTTTCAGATTTTAAAGTGTAACCCAAAATCCACATTTTTATGTGATCAAAATGAAACCACACACACACACACACACACACACACACTCTGTTTCATTTTAATTATGAAAAAATGTGGATTTTGGGTTACTTTTTAAAATCTGACAATTAGGGACTTTTTATCAGAGAAAACCAGGATTCCAGGTGATAAAGCAAATCCTATATGCAGCTCTTCTGGATTCCTTTAATTAAAGAACTCTTCAGAAGAAAACTGAGCAATTATCTTTTTCAAAATCATTTCAATTACTATAGCTGTACCAGTGTATCTGTTACTGGGGGAATGCTTAGAGCTCCTATTAGACTTTACTGTAGATTGTAGGGCAAACAAATGACTGGGAATGGGGAAAAATGACTCTTTAAACATGTGCTTCTGGGACTCTCTTGTTAATGAGCCATTGAATTAGCATGACCTCAGGGTAAAACAGAATGGAGTCAACCTGGGAAAAAGATAGATCTGGCTGCATTAATGTTTTGGCTTGGATAAGATCTCATTCTGCCTCTTGGTGAAAATGGAGGTGTGTAAAAGCATTCTTAACCCTCTCTCTGTCTTCCAAACTGGGGATGATATACAGGGAACAAGTTCTCTGATCCACTCTGCTCCAACTCCTGCACTGTCCATTTAAAAAGATGCACAGAACAAGTGTGAGAAATAGGACTGGAATGAAAGAAGGGAAAGTGATGAGAAATTCATGAAAGAAAGATCAGATGAGAGAAGATATGGAAACTGATCAGTGTAAACAATTGTTAATAACAGCTTCACATAAAAACAAACAGTTCATTAGTTACAGCCAGCCTGATGCATCTGTTAGTCTGGGATTGCATTTGGCTGAGGCAATGTTTGAGAGAAAAAACTTTAAATGAAAGTGTCCTGCACTCATAGTAAGAGTTTACTGCTGAAATCTTGCCTTATTAAAGTCAATGGGGAAATTCCCACTAGTGTTAAGGTTGTTTGGGTGCTTTAGTTGATATTCCTTATTTTGTTTGGATATTTTTAGTCTAACTGCATTTCCTGGGAATAATGCTTACTTTGGGGATAATTACATGTAATGGTTTTTATTCCTGACCTTGCTAATTTAAATCACTGCATAGAACAGGCAGGTTTTCTGCATGTTCTGAATGCCATGATTAAACTCCTATCTGTTGGGAGTAAGGATTCTTTTTGTTTTTTCACTTCCAGTGCCAGGCTCTGGGTGGTGTTACAGGTTACATTCAGTTATCATAAAGGCATTTAAAACAGGGGAATTCACCCATTAATGGGTGTTAACCTGTGCTACATACACTCTACACTCTATATGCTCTAAAGCTATGCCAATTCACGCAAGGGTTAGTTTTGTTATGTTTTACTGTGACGGGGCAAACTTGAGGCTAGGTCACAAGTTGGCCCGCCCACCTGCCTAGGGCAGTCTGCCCTAACTCGGCTTCCACGACTTTAATGTTAATATGATACAATAAGTGGGAGGCTGCCCTTACATTACCCAGATGACAGGGGGTGCTCTCCATGGCTCCATACCTTCCCTACACTGTGGCCCATGCCTTGCAGATGGCATTCAGATTATATTTGCTCCCCAGTCTGTGGCCTGAGCAAACTCAGTCCATTGTTGGCCTCTTGCTTGCACACTCCTTCACATTGCCCCCCTCTTATTGGGGCCTCTTGCATACATCCTATCCCTAGGCAACACTTCACCACCCTAGCTCCCCTTGAGCAACCCCTTTGGGCCTTCTGCCTTTGCTGCTCTCGCTCTAGCCCTGCCACACAGCTAGTCTGGTTCGCTCATGCTCCTCTACGTTACGTGGTGGTACCTTATGGCTTTGCTGGGCTGCCTTTGCCCCAGCCCCTCACGGGGCAACTGGTCACACACACACACACTTTTGGGACTGGTCTATGTATCACCCTTCAAGGTGACATGGCAGCCCTACTCGATACACCCCTGGTGCAGCCCTTCAAGCTGCCCTCTGCAGCCCTACTCTGCACCCCAGATCATGCAGTCCTTCAGGCACTCTGCTGCACCCTATTCTGTGCAGGCCCTCAGCATAACCCTGTGCCCCTTGGGGCCTCTTAATGTCACACTACGGCCCTTGGGGCCTTCTACCATAATGGCGGGGTGGGGAAGGGGGCTAGAACTTGGGTTGCTTAGTCCCTAGATGAATGCCCTAACTATTGGCCTAAAACAGGGGAGAGCCAGCTTCCTCTTGAGTGCCCTAACCACCAGGCTATTCGTCTTAAACAGGGGAGGGTTTCCTTTTCAGCCCTCTGCTACTTGCTTGCTGTTGGGTTTTGCCTGACTACAATTTTATGATGTACCTGACATTATTTATGAACCTGGGTGAGTACACAGCACCATGCCAGCACACAGTCTTTGCAAGTAGTCCATAGGGAGTAAAAGGAAGGCCCATAGGGAGTAAAAGGAAGGCCCAGGAAGGAATAGGACCCCTGCTAAATGGGCAGAAACAATTGGTGACGGACAGGGGGGACAAGGCTGAACTCCTCAACGAGTTCTTTGCCTCAGCGTTCCTAAGTGAGGGGCACGACAACTCTCTCACTGGGGTTGTAGAGAGGCAGCAGCAAGATGCCAGACTTCCATGCATAGACCCTGAGATGGTGCAGAGTCACTTGGAAGAACTGGATGCCTTTAAGTCGGCAGGCCCGGATGAGCTCCGTCCGAGGGTGCTGAAGGCACTGGCCGACATCATTGCAGAGCCGCTGGCGGGAATATTTGAACGCTCGTGGTGCACGGGCCAAGTCCCGGAGGACTGGGAAAGGGCCAATGTGGTCCCCATTTTCAAAAAGGGGAGGAAGGAGGACCCGGGCAACTATAGGCCAGTCAGTCTCACCTCCATCCTTGGCAAAGTCTTTGAAAAAATTATCAAGGCTTACATTTGTGAGAGCCCGGCAGGACAAATTATGCTGAGGGGAAATCAGCACGGGTTCGTGGCAGGCAGATCGTGCCTGACCAATCTAGTTTCTTTTTATGACCAGGTTACGAAACGCCTGGACACAGGAGGAGGGGTGGATGTCGTATACTTAGACTTCAGGAAGGCCTTTGATACGGTATCCCACCCCATACTGGTGAACAAGTTAAGAGGCTGTGACTTGGATGACTACACAGTCCGGTGGGTGGCGAATTGGCTGGAGGGTCGCACCCAGAGAGTCGTGGTGGATGGGTCGGTTTTGACCTGGAAGGGTGTGGGCAGTGGGGTCCTGCAGGGTTCGGTCCTTGGACCGATACTCTTTAATGTCTTCATCAGTGACTTGGATGAAGGAGTGAAATGTACTCTGTCCAAGTTTGCAGATGACACAAAGCTATGGGGGGATGTAGACACGCCGGAGGGCAGGGAACAGCTGCAGGCAGATCTGGACAGGTTGGACAAGTGGGCAGAAAACAACAGAATGCAGTTCAACAAGGAGAAATGCAAAGTGCTGCACCTAGGGAGGAAAAATGTCCAGCACACCTACAGCCTAGGGAATGACCTGCTGGGTGGCACAGAGGTGGAAAGGGATCTTGGAGTCCTAGTGGACTCCAAGATGAACATGAGTCGGCAGCGTGACGAAGCCATCAAAAAAGCCAATGGCACACGAATAGGTCCAAGGAGGTGATACTTCTCTCTATTGGGCGCTGGTCAGACTGCAGTTGGAGTACTGCGTGCAATTCTGGGCGCCACAATTCAAGAGGGATGTGGATAACCTGGAGAGGGTCCAGAGAAGGGCCACTCGTATGGTTAAGGGTCTGCAGACCAAGCCCTACGAGGAGAGACTAGAGAAACTGGATCTTTTCAGCCTCCGCAAGAGAAGGTTGAGAGGCGACCTTGTGGCTGCCTATAAGTTCATCACACGGGCACAGAAGGGTATTGGTGAGTATTTATTCACCAAGGTGCCCCCAGGGGTTACAAGAAATAATGGCCACAAGCTAGCAGAGAGCAGATTTAGATTGGACATTAGGAAGAACTTCTTCACAGTTCGAGTGGCCAGGGTCTGGAACGGGCTCCCAAGGGAGGTGGTGCTCTCCCCTACCCTGGGGGTCTTCAAGAGGAGGTTAGATAAGCATCTAGCTGGGGTCATCTAGACCCAGCACTCTTTCCTGCTTATGCAGGGGGTCGGACTCGACGATCTATTGAGGTCCCTTCTGACCCTAACATCTATGAATCTATGAATATCCTCTTTGTAACATCCGTCCATGTATTTGCAGCCTGTTATCACATCCAGTTTCTTCTCCAGACTAAATAATCCCAGTTCTTTCAACCTTCCCTTAAAAGTCATATTTTCTAGATCTCTGATAATTTTAGTTGTTCTCCACTAAATTCTTGAACACAGTGCTTCCAGTGAAGCCGCACCGGTGCCGAATATATTGAAAGAATTAATTCTTGTGTCACAGGCAACTAACTTATTTTAGTACATTCCCATATATCATTGGCTTTGTTTTGTGCACCAGTGGTACATTGTTGATCTGTATTGAGTTTATAACCATTGCTTGATACTGATTCCCTATTCAAGTATAACCTTATCCCCAACCTCTCTTTTGGGGGAAGTTTATTGATTGGAGGGTTGCCTGACAGGTCTGGGTGCATTTGGAAGCCATTGGATTCCTGGACCCATATCAGTCTGATTTTCATCCTGGAAAAAAATGTAGAAAATGTGTTTGTGGCTTTGTTTGAAGATCTTTGCCTGGAGATTAAGAAGGGAAAAATGCCTTGCTGATCTTACTAGTTCTTCCAGAGGCCTTAGGATACAGTTGATCATGCAGGGCTGATAAAACATTGATGTGATCTGGTGGGTACTCATGGGATCATTTTAAATTGTTTCCATTCTTTCCTAGCAGAGTGGTGACGGACAAGTGCTTGTCATTGCCTTGCAACCTTTCCTTTGTGGTCTTCCAGGGCTCCATTTTGTTGCCCCGCCTGTTCAATGTGTATATGAGTCTGCTAAGCAAGACTGTGGAGAGATATGGGCTGAGATGCCATCAGTATGCTGATGACACCCAACTCTGCCTCTCTCCCTCTCATCTGGATAGACTGCTTGCCTTGGAGAGGATTGGGACACCTGTCACTGATGGGGTTCAGCCTCCTCTGGTTACTCAGGTTTGTAACATTGGGGTGCGCCTGGATCCTATGCTGTGCTTGGATCTTCAGGTGACAGCAGTGGCTAGGAGTGACTTTCACCAATTCCATCTTATAGATTCATAGATGTTAGGGTCGGAAGGGACCTCAATAGATCATTGAGTCTGACCCCCTGCATAGGCAGGAAAGAGTGCTGGGTCTAGATGACCCCAGCTAGATGCCTATCTAACCTCCTCTTGAAGACCCCCAGAGTAGGGGAGAGCACCACCTCCCTTGGGAGCCTGTTCCAGACCTTGGCCACTCGAACTGTGAAGAAGTTCTTCCTAATGTCCAATCTAAATCTGCTCTCTGCTAGTTTGTGGCCATTATTTCTTGTAACCCCTGGGGGCACCTTGGTGAATAAATCCTCACCATCTGATGAGATGACTGTGAGCCTACCTTTCAGATTCAGATCTGTCCACAATCATCCATGCCTTTGTCACCTCGAGGCTAGACTACTGCAATGCAGTCTATATAGGGCTGCCTTTGAAGACTGTCTAGAAACTGCTGATGGTACAGAATGCAGTGGCTCATCTTCTGATGAGGGTGTGTCACCTGAGCACATAACTCCAGTGCTCTGTAACCTGCATGCACCTGCTAGCTTTCTGGGTGCAATTCAAATGCTGGTTTTGACTGTAAGGGCCTAAGTAGCCTGGGTTCTACAAACTAAAGGACTTCTATCACAATCCTTAAGGTCAGCCAAAAACAACCTTTTGCAGGTGCCATCAATGCACAAAGTCTACTTGGCAAAAAATCATGGGACATTATTCTCACCCAACTCTGATACTCCCTCTTTCCTGCGGTCTGGTAGAGAGGAAGTGTAGACATTTATTGGAAGCACTTTGAGACCTTCCTATTCAGGCAGTTGTTTAGCAAGCAAAGCTAGGCTGGGACATTGTTTAGTGGCTTTCTTTTTTTGTTTTTTCTTGTTTTATAAACATTTCCCTGTTTTATGAGTTATTCTGTTCCCCTCTGGTAAGATGCCCAGAGACAAGCATACAAATCAAATAAATAGTTAAATAAAATTGCAAATCTTGTTCTGCATTTCTGCAACCTAACCAGCTGTTCTCCAATTTGTATTTGTTCATCTGCTTGTTCCATCCCAAGTGCAGGACTTCATATTTGTAAGTACTGAATTTCATTTGATTAATTTCTGACCATTTTTTCCTGTTTACACAATTCATTCTGAATCCTAATCCTATCTCCAAAATTTTTGCTACCCCACCTACCTTGATATTATCTGCACATTTGCCAAGTGTGCACTCACTTCTGTCCCCTAAACCAGGGGTTCCCAACCTTTGGACCGCGGCCCAGTACCAGGCCGTGAAGGGTTGGCTGCCAGTCCGTAGGAAGTTCAGCTGCTAGAGCAGAAGTGACTGTGAACCAGCAAACCATGGCCCCGCAGGGCCAGACAGAGAGGCCTCGACTCCTCCCGCAGGGCCCGCGGCAGCAGTTTGGCTGCCCCCCTGCCTGGGGGTGGAACTAGCTTTACCTGTGTTCTGGCCAGAAATTCTGGCTGCGGGTCTCCGCGTGGTGGTCTGCAGTTTGCCAGGCTGCAGCTGCTTCCGGTCTGCAGTTTGCTGGGCAGCAGCATAAAAAGGTTCGGTACCGCTGCTCTAAATTATTAAGAAGCTATTTAACAGTACTGGACCCAAGACAGACTCCTGGGGAACTCCACTTGATAACCTCCTTCCAATTGGTCACTGAAACATTGACGACAACTCTTTGAAGATTCAATCAGTTGTACGCTCATCTTATTATAATTTTATCTAGACTATATTTCTTTAACTTACTAAAGATGAGATGCGTCATGCAGACCATTTTGAGAGCCTTGTGGAAGTCAAGGTAATATAACATCCACTGCTCTCCCCTCAGAAGATGCTCTCATTATCTAGCTTGAATTAAAGAGCCTGCCTTGAAATTGCAGCCCAACTGCAGTGGGTTGGAAACCCATTTTTTAATTTGAGCAAATTGGCTCTAGGAGCCACAGAGGGGGGACAGACATTTAAGCCTGTAACTTAGTTGTAAAGCATTATTGCCATGCTAATATCCAGCAACTTTAGGGCAGCCCATTAGACAGACAGATGCATTGTATAACTTACCCTTCCCTCAGACATCTCCTGCAGGCTTTCAGGCCATTTTCAGAGCTGCTTTGTTCATTCTTAAGTGTTCCTTTGCTGCTCTTTTGTACTTAATTTGCAACAGGTTATTGATGAATGACTTTTGAATCTATGAGTTTGTGTAGGGTAGCTATGAGCTCCATTATAATCCAGTCCTTATGCAAGACAGAAGAAAAAGAAATAGTCCTCATCTAAACTAACCAGCCTGAACAGAACAGTATCACAACTGTCTCCTGTTGGCCCAGGTGCTTTCTCTTGGCAAAAAAGGATCACTTTCTGCCATGCATATTACTGCTTATGCAAGTCAGTGTAGTGGTCAGAAAGCTCGCAGATGCTTGCTTTGCTAGATTCACATCACATGTACTGAGCTGAGTACATATAGGATGCATTCTTCTCTTATCTATTCACTACATTAATATACACACTTTCTTGACACTCAGTCTTTCCACATCCCATGATCATCTTCACAGTCACAGGCCTACTCTCAAGATAAAAGCACTCCAAGGGTGGTTCTCAGGCTCTACCATGAGCCTACCCACCAGCTCTCTCTCTTGGCTCTCTACTGTCAGGTTCTGGCTTTCAGGTCCCAGCTGTCTGCCTGTCTCTAGCTCCTCTCCCTAGGAGCCTAACTCCCCATTCTGATTCTTTCTGGAAGTGGATTTCTCTGGCTCCTCTTTCTAAGAGCCTTTTAGCTTCTGACTAGTTAATTAACTCTCTCAGCTAGCCCCATAACCTAGGCAGCCTGCAGTCACCCCTTACTGCCAATGGCTAGGCTGTAACCCTTGCAAGCTGGCAAGCCGTTTTCACACTGCTGCACATCACATGAGTAGGGATCTCCATAAATCACTGAGGAAGTGCCCCCTGTCATGGTTCCTTTAATTTTTTCCATTTTGCTGCTCTCCCCCACCCCGCTCCTGATTAACAGATTGTGCTGCTGATTGTTGGGGATATGAAAACTATGCTGCAGTTTTTGCCTCCCTGCCAGTCAGCAGCAAGTGGTGAGGCAACTAGGGCCCCTCCACCAATCAGCGGTGGAGAGGCAAAGACCATGGCATATTTAAAACCACAGTTTTCACTTTCACAGTGATCAGTGGCAAAAGGCCCAGCTGGTGGGGCTTCTCCACGAATGGGGGTGGCAAAATGAAAAAAGTAACGGAGCTGCTGTGGAGGCACTTTGTGATTTATGGAGATCCCTACTCGAGAGATATTCCTTCTTTTATGTGCAAAAGAAGGGATAAATTCAAAGGGAATGCATCATGGATTGCTTTGATATACAAAAAATCTGTTTTTGGTGGGGTGATTGCATCCCCAGTAGGAAGGAGCATTCTCATTAACCTTCTGGTGCAATGGCTTGTTTGTGAGGTGTGTGTTCATCTAGTGCTGCTGCAGATAGCAGCCTGCTTTCACTGGCACACAGGGAAAGGCAGGCCTTTCTCAAAAGTTGGTTCCTCTAATTGGTATTTTTCCTGAGGTGTTCCTATTCCTCCCATTCATCTGCTGCAGCGTCTAATGAAGCCTTGTGCCTCCTGTGGTTGAATCACCACTTGTTCTTTCCCAGAGAACAATTCTGATAGCTAGAAAACTTGAGCCCAGCTCAGTTTAAGCTTTGTATTTTTATGGACATAGCTAGTTAGAGACTGGAGGAAAGCCAAGAAAATGCTAACTGCTTTGAGGTTTTGAATCAATACTCTTCTCTCAGTTCCACCACGGATTTTGATTCAGGTACTGGCAGCATCTTGGATATTGAGGTGCTTTCAGTCATGGTTTTTCTGACCAGAGGAGTCCAGATACATGAGGCAACATGTTAGTCTCAATCAAAGCTGCCAACCATGTCACTGTAACTGGCTACCCCTGTGAAAGCACTCTCCTTCCTGCTTTGCTGGGCTTTTGGGATGATCTTCTAGCCCCCTGGAACTAGTTAGTTCATAATGCTGATTCTCAAGCAGGATCTAATTCAGCCAGCATATAGGAAGGCTGACAAATAGAATATTTTGCCTGTCAGCCAATAGGCAGAGAGGCTGATCGACTTGACTTATATTGGGTTTGAGTTGTTTAGGGAACATGGTAATAAGAAAATTAAGTAGTTAAGTAAAAAAGTCGCTCCTGACCCAGCATTGGATCCATCTACTGATTTTGTTTCTTCATCTCTGATAGATTTCTGCTGTTATTCCACCAGCCAAAACACAAAATCTTGTATAATGCCTATTGGTATATATCTCCATCATATCTGTTCACTGGGCAGTGCAATGTAGCCCAGACAGTTCCACCTGGTCTCATTTTCCTGGTGGTTTTATGTTTCCTGGCCTGTTTCGAAACCCATATCAGACAATTTCTTGAGCTCTAATGCTCTTGTCATGTTGCATCTTTTATGACTGACAGTTGACATCACTGTCATCAGCATCTCCTCCTTTCTCCTGCCATACTCAAATCTCCTTTGACTAGTTGTTTACTTTTCTTGTGACTGTTTCAGGGATGATATTCTGCTTTGTGGTACAAACACTAGCATTGATTTTCTTTGCCTTCAATAGCCATGGTACATTCTTCCCTTCTGGCCTTGTTAATTGGTTCTCATGTTCATGGTCTGATTCTGTGCCATGGATCGAATCAGAGGACCCTTTAATCTCTCCGAATTGAATCGGAGCACTCTGAATCAATTTGGAGAGATTTGGAAAGATTCGGCAATTCGGGCATAGGCACACCTTTAAATGCTTTTTCTACATACCTCTGGATACTAGGCAGCTTGTGAATGCTGCGATGCTGGGGCTCATGGAGTGTCCAACAGCAGTGCAGGGGGCTCCCCAGCACACTTGGCAGCAGACCTGGAAATGGACCAGAAGCTCCCCCGCAGCTCGACAACTGGTGCCTCCTGGGTCTGGGGGGGCACCCGGTGTCCCCCTGCGGCTGATCGCTGAGTTGGCAGGATGCAGGGGGCCCCCAGTGTGCTCCCAGCAGACCCGGAAGTGGACTGGAAGTACTTCTGGTCCACTTCTGGGTTCACCACTGAGTATGCAGGCCCACCCCCCCCATGCTCCTGTCATCCACTCCAGCATTGCAGCGTTCACAAGCCACGTCTGGTACCTTGAGGTGTGTAGAAAAAACATTTAAAGCTGTGTTTATGTCCGAATTGCTGATTCTCTGAATCAGCATTGAATCTTCAGATTCGGATTCGTCCAAATCGAATCGGGGACAGCGATCCAAATCAACGATCAAATCACTGTCCCCGATTCAGGCCGAATTCAATTCCAAATCGAATAGGGCCTGTTTCGCACACCCCTAATAGATTCAGTTTGTCCAGTTGCTGGTATTTTCCTCCTTCATTTCTGCTTTGCTTCACACCTACCCTGGTGCTTTTTTTTTCTTGTTCTAGTTTGCAGTGCTCCCTGCACATTTATCAAGTTGTGAAATCTGGGATGTATCAAAAGATCACCATTCCCTGTAGGAGAACAGAGGAGAGGGACAACTACTAGATTGTTCCTGTCGACCCTAACACTGAACTGACAATGTAAGCCAAGCTTGCCAATAGCTTGATCTACTCAAGCAGACTCTCAGCATACCTGTAAACATATTGAACCACTTTTGCATGTGGACAGGAAGGTTTTTGTTTTTACATATTCTTGGGGGTTAGACTCATTTGGGAATGGAAGTTGCCATGTAAATGTGATATTATTTTTTCTTACTATGTTTACAGTTCATGTATTTATCAAGTCTTTTATCACTGCACGGCTGTGTAACTGGCTCTGGATTGCAGCACAACACAGTCCTCAGTATGTTGCTGCCTCATCTTCATTAGCACTTGGAGCTGATAGTTCTTTTATGGTATCCAAATTGCTCTGATTCCTGGGTTAGAAACATGGCTTGAGTGTTATTAAACCAAGGTTGTTTCCCCTTCAGTTTCTTTACCTACCCAAGAGCTGTAGAATCAATATGCTGTTATTGAATGATAGCTAAATATCAATCTCAATAAAACCATATGATTTTGAAAAGTATCATAAATAAACTAGGAGTAAAGAAATCACTCATTTATTAGACATGCTGGCAGGAAGCAGCTAGGCCTTTCATTCTGGTACAGAAAGCCCAATGTGCTGGTGCATTCATCCTTCCCCAGCTGTCATTGAGGTACCTTCGAGGTCTCTCATCACCAGGGTGGTATCTGTCTTGTAATTTAAGAATCATGTGACATTACACACTACACCCACTGCCTTTTCCTTTCTTATTACTTCTTTGCTTTGCCACAGTGGTGACGCATAGGGGATGCATGAGGGTGGACGTGCACCCCCTGAGAGCACTGGTGCACCCCCTGACAGCCACGCTCCTCTCTTAGGCGACAGGCACGGGGTGGGCATGCAGGAGCGCCAGTGCCCCCCACTGCGAGCCCTGGCTGGGGAGTGGGAGTGCCTGGATGAAGTGCTGTTGCTGCTTTGGGGAGCGCCGCAGCTGCTTCCCGGGCCAGATCAGCTGTGTGGCCCTCCCCTTGGTCGCTGACTGTTCATGGGTGTGGGGGGCACATGCTCCCCCTGATTGAGGTGGCACCAGTCGTTCATGCTTTGCCAGGTGGAGAAGGTGCAGGAAAGCAGGCAGCAAGCTCTGCATTCATTTCCAGTACTTTTTCATTTGCCTGATAGGAGTGAAAACAATTAACTGTGGAAAGGCAAAGGGTTTCTTAGGGTGAAATCCTTTAGTGAGCCAACTGCATAGTTGGGATAGAGTTAAACAAGCTTTCAAATGCAAGACATTCTTCAGTAGGTCATTCATTTGAAAGGGGAGGGGAAGGGACTTTAAAAAAGCAGTGTTGCCAACTCTCATGATTTTTGGTGGTCTTAAAGTCTGTGCTTTGGGAATGTGAAAAAATTATCTATCTATCTATCTATCTATCTATCTATCTATCTATCTATCTATCTATCTATCTATCTATCTATCTATCTATCTATCTGTGTATGTGTGTATGTGTGTATGTGTGTATAAATAAATAAATGAAAGAGGTGTGTGTGTGTGTATATATATTAAAAAACAGCTAAGTTTTTTACATTCCTGAAGCATATACTTTAAGAATAATGCTAAAAATCATGAGAGTTGGCAATACTGAAAAAGTTTCCTGCAGTGTGATCGGCCTCCCCAGTTGAAGGGGCTGGCTGTGATCTGGGGTGCAGCCACTCCTGCAGCACTACTTGCTGCTGCACACCCTCCTTTTCAAAATCCTAGATCTGCCCATTGGTATGGGGGCAGAGTGGGGGGATGTAGATTGCTCCAAGTGGAATGGAAGCCCAAAAGACTCCTGCCACAAAGCCTTGTCTGTCTCAGAAGTTAGCATTTATTGTCATCATGCTACTTGTGAGCATTGCAACATTGGGCCCTCTGGCTGTCCAGAGGAACCTTCCCTAATGCAACAGTAGAGCCATGGGAAGGTGACTTGGTGATGTGGTAAGGCATGCACTGAAAGACAGCATGGTAGGTGTGTACACAATTGAGTCTATTTTTAATAAGACAGTAATAGCCAAAATGCATGCATTTCTTTGACAAGTAGGCACCAACATGTTTAGGAACCACTCCAGTAGCTCTCTGCAGCAGAACGAGTGCTTTTCATTTATTAGCCTGCTTTGCGAAAGATTTTTTGCCAGTTCCCTTGTGCCTTCTCAGAATGTCTTAGATTCCCAGCCTTTGGGTTCATTGCACTTCACTCCAGGGGAGGGAGCATGACCATTTTTTTAAATGACTGCATTACCCTGCGTATGCATTATTTTAATCACACAATGCTTTTAAGTTGCAAGATACCCATTATCTTTGTATTTTAGTGATGTTGGACACCTACGTTTTCCCTTCAGCGGACCCTGAAAGTTTTGCTGTTGTTATAAATATTAAAACAGATATTTCCTTCTATACTGACATTAACAGAAGTCACTCATCCCTCCCCAGTGTCAGCTGCTGCTGCTGAAGCAAGGTCTGCTATGCAAAGTGTGATAGCCCCTCAGCAGCTTAGCTTGACATGTAACCTCCTCTCTCTGTGTGCAGCAGTCACCTGCCAGCACTCTACCTGTTCTCCAGCTGAGGCAGGAGAAGGGAATGGAAAAGCTGGTAATAAACACAGAAGAACCTTCACTGGAATCGAGGATTTTGAGACATACCCTTAGGGAAGACTCCTAGAAAACTTAAAAGAGAGGAGCCTTGTACATACATCTCTCTAAAAACCTGCAGCATTCAGCAAAGGGTGATTGTTTTTTCTGTAAAATGTTTGAAGCTACCTACACAGTTAAATAGAGACAGAGCAGGAAATGAGCAGCAAGTGGGGGAAAGCCTGAGATGGTGCAGACCAGGATGGGGGTTTAAACCCCTCCCTAATCGGAGCATCCTGCTGGGGCTTATCAGCAGGAGCCTATAGGTTGGCTTAAAAGTTCTGCGGAAAGGCTGCTATTCTCTTCTGATTTCAGTAGATCTTTTCCAAAAAGGTCATTTTCCTTAGGAATACAGGGCTTTCAGAGCCCACTTACCGGCTCAGTTTATGCCAGGCTGTATTTACACTGCAAGACAAAGATGTGATCACAGCTTTTGTAGACAGGTAAGACAGCTTTAAATGGACTTACTCCGGTGTTGGTACCAGAACAGCTACACTAGTACAGGCTCCGGCCACTGAGTGCTTCCCCGGGCTCCTACGTGGGTTGTGTAGCTCAAGCTTTTTAGGAAAAACAGCATGGAGGCAGTTGCTCCCTGTGCCCCATCTGAATTGTTGGAAGAGCTGGCACGCAGCATAAACAAGGAGGTCTTGATTCACTTTTTCTGCACAGCCTGACTTCATGGTTTAGTACAGTCCAGTGGTAACCATGGAAACCATTTTTTCTCCACTCCCATCCCCCTTTACAGATGACTCTGGTGATGAGGAACCAGCCTCTCAATCTGACAAGAGTGAACTGCACAGCACTCTGAAAACCCTCTCGAGTAAACTGGAGGATCTAAGCACATGCAACGATCTTATAGCTAAACATGGAGCGGCTCTCCAGAGGTCCCTGAGTGAGCTGGAGAACCTGAAGCTGCCTGCAGAGAGCGGAGAGAAGATCAAAGCTGTGAATGAGCGAGCTACCCTATTCAGAATCACTTCCAATGCTATGATCAATGTAAGTGAGGAGCTAGCTGCTCTTTGTCGTTCTTGAACTGTCTTTGAAATACTGAGTATAGCTGGGGTTGGAGCAGGAGTGTAGCTTGCCCATGGTCTGTGCCTCACCAGTCAGTTAATAGCTGTATGTCAGGTAAAGTTTGTGTCTGTGTGTGCATGTGTATGCTCCGGTATTTGATTTTGAAGCAGATGGGCAAATATTTGCTCCTCACATTTCCATCCTCTCCTAATACATGGAGTAACCCCAAGTCCCACACCCCTTCTCTCCCCCAATCCCATTTCCACTTCCTGACACAGGTATTTACAGAAGAGGAAAGAATAAAAAAGCTATTGTGTTAGATTATTGTTGGGTGCCTCTGGGAAGCAGCCTGGAGTTTAGTTAAAGCTCCGGCACATTTCATTCTGTCAGCCCTGTGATGATTAAGCTGAGGGGGATTCTACCTTATAAAAGGCACAAAAAAGAGGAAGGGCTTCTTCATGGTCCATGGTGTAATGTGTGCATGTAACCATTCATAACTGCTGCGATAGAGACTGGATGCGCTGAGTCTGCACAAACCCCAGTTTGAAGAGGCTTCTTTACAGTGTCCCTGTAGCAAGCCACAAGCTTTCATTACAATGTGCTGTTGAGCTATCCCTTGGGGAACAGGCAGTTTGCCATTTAGCTAGCTTGGTAACATACGGGTTGAGGTACTGTGGGGTGTTCTGTGCTGCAAATTCAGATCCTTGGTTGGTGTTAATTGGCATTAATTTTCTTGGAGCTACCCAGGTTTTCCTTTGACTGGACATCCAGACATTAGTGTTTAAAAGCTATAAAATAACATGTATCAGCTGTGTAAAAATACACAACTCCATCCTCTCTGTGATAGCTCAGTGTAGATTATGACCTTGTAGTCAGCCAGTTACCATCCACCATCTCTTGTCCCTGTCCAACATTACAAGCTTTCTGATTTTATGGACATGGTTGTCTTGCATGTTGGGGAATCCTGCTCATTCTCCTTCATGGTGGTATGTTCCATTATGGCCTGTGTGGGAGGGATATTTTTATTTTTTCCGGAGGGAAGAAAGAGCACCAGAAAGTCTATAAACAAAGCAAAAAGAATGAATAATTTATAATGAATGAATGCATAGTCTTGGGAATACTGATTTAAATACTGAATTAATGAATGCATATTGAATGTATAGTATGCTTCTTTCCTAAGCAGACAGTGCAAAAACAGGTTTGTCATTTTAAACATACATATTTGAAAACAATTCCACCTGGTCTAGGATCAACAGTTAGGACATGTTCACAGGCTAGCATAATCCAAATATGTAACTCCCTGTTCCCTCACTTCCTCAGCCTTCCTCTCCAAAAAAGCCTGAGACAGAGGTCGCATATCACCCTTCAGTTCTTCCCAGCATAGCTCCTGCAATAATTCAGCCTCTTTCACTATACCTGTAGTGATTAGTGGCCCCAGTCATGAACCAGGACAGGACTCTGTTATGTAAGGCGCTATACAAACACTGCTCAAAAAGACAGACCCTGTCTCAGAGCTGACAATTTACTTTTATGATCAAGGTCAGAGGGTGCTCAACCTTTTGGCTCTGCGGGCCAAATCAGTGGGGTGGGCTGGTGTGTGGGCCAGATTGAGCACTGCACACCAGGATCTGGCCCTGAAGTCTGCATTACCTCCTTCATGCCCCTCCCCATGCACCAGGATCAGTGCCCAGGGTCCTGTACCACACCCTTATGCCAGGATTGGTTCTCAGGGGCCTCGCTCTGTCCCCTTCTTCCACATGTTGGGATTGGTCTCCAGGGGGCCTGGCATTGCCCCCTCCCATCAGGTTTGGTCCCCAGAGGCCTGACATCACCCCTTCCCACCCTTCCTGGCTAGGATTGGTCCCTGGGGGCCTGAAGCTCCCCTTACCAGAATTGGGCCCAGGGGCCTTCCACTGCCACCTCTCAGACCTGAGCACTGGGATCAGATGCCCAATCCAGTGAGCGGGGTCCAGGACTCCCCATGGGTTTGGAAACATGGCAGTGTGGGGCAGCAGTCACACCACTTCCCTGCTGCCAATTTTCTGGAGCCCAATAGGCCAGATGACAGGGCTATGGGCCAGATCTGGCCCATGGACTGGGGTTGAGCATCCCTAGTCAAGGACATTAGCAGATGAGGCAGTACGAGAAAAGGATCAGAGAGAATTAGTCAGCACAGTGCTCAGTGGTCTGTGCACCTGCAGCCTGTCGGTCGCCAGTTTTTTGTAGACATTACAGCAGAAGAGGATATTAAGGTACAGTCTGTGTGGGAACAAGTCCTGTCCTTCCACAGCATCTGGTGAAGTGCAACTGGGTTCACAAAATCTTCGGTTTATAGATACGTATGTATTGTAGTTACTCTATAAAGGTGCAAGTGTATCCTGACTTCTAACAATGAAGTAGCTTTGCACATGTTTACAGACGGCTTCTCTGAAGCATGGAGGTAACTCAGGAAAAAGCATGAGGATATTTGTTTAAAAGTTTAACAGGTACATGATGAAGCCTGGCATCCTGGACCAATTTGGAGCAGGAGTTGACCTCTCATTACTGAATAAGAGAGAAACAGTACATCCAGGATCAAGCTGTGAATGGCCTTGAAGGTGAAAATAAACAGTTTATGCTTGCTGTGATGAGGAATAGGGAACCTATGGAAGGATTCTAAGAAAGGGGTGACATGTAGAGGTGCATCAGTACATCAATGCATATTGTATTGGCACCAATAAAAGGAAAATTAACATTATCAGCAATTGGCTTTTTTTGGCTGATGTGGCCAATAATGTCGCTGATAAATGTCATGTGTATGCGCGCAGCCTCAGCATGCATGCAGCCAGCCTGGCAGCTTGCAGAGCAGTGTCTGGCTGGTAAGTCTGTTGGGGGGGGAAAGGGTAGAGGGAGGGATGGGATGTGGGAGGGCAGATTGAGGACCCTGCAGTGAGGGAGGGAGCGGGACTGGGGCAGGTGCTGGGGCCAGGGGCAGGGCTGGGCTCTTCCTGGCAGGGGGGCTGGGCCAGGGCTGCGCTTGGGGTGGGTGCTGGTGGCTCTGGCAGGGGGAGCTACAGGGTGGGCTATGGCAAATTCTGGGGTGGCCACAGCCCACCCTGTAGGTCCCCCCTTCCCAGCGCCTCCGCCACCCGCCCCGAGCGCAGCCTTGACCCAGCCCCCCTGATGGGAAGAGCCTGGGGCTGCCCCTGGCTGCAGCCTGTAGCAGCAGCCTGCAGCAGCAGCCTGCCTTCACCCCGCGCACATATCCAAGAGGTACACGCCCCCCATTGCTCCCCTGGGGTGCACATAGTGGCCAGATCCACTCCCCCCTCCCTATGTCCCCTGGACGAGGTGCCAGCTCTGTCCTGCGCCCTGCTCCAGCCCCATTCCCCCTCTCACTGCAGGGGCCTCGATCTGCCTCCCCTACCACGCCCCTTCCTGCATAACAGACTTACTAGCCGGACGTTGCTCTCCAAGCTGCCAGGTTGCATATTGGCAATCAGATTGATACTGGCCTATATGGCTTGTTAATAATCGGCTATCAGTATCAGCCCAAAAAATATTTATCAGTGCACCCCTGGTGACATGGTCAAGACCAATGTTTCCCAACCAGTGTGCCATGGCACAAAAGTATGCAATCAGAAATGAACAGGTGTGCCGTGGAATTTTGCCATGGCAATGAGCTACAATAGGTATGAGGATGGGGAATGCCTTAACAGGTGTGCCGTGGAAAATTTTTATTAATATAAGTATGCCTTGGGCTGGAAAAGGTTGGGAAACACTGGTCAAGAAAACAGATGTGAAAAGCGAGCTTGGTAGCAGTACCCTGAATGAATAGGGCAAATCTGCATTTGTCAAGGGCAGAGAAATATGTTGCAGTTTTTGAGACATGGGATAATAAGGGCTTAGATAAGTTTTAGCTGGGAAGATGATTAAGAACAGCTGCATAGTAAGGATGTACTACAGAAAGAGTCTGAAAGGTTTAGACACAGTCTAGGTTTTAGGACTGAGAAAGAGTGGTCTGAGATGAAGACAATATCCAGTGTCTAGATTTGAGTCATAGTCATGATTAAGAAAGGGAATTCGGGAAAGGCTTTGAGGTGAGGTTGAGTACAGGTTATGCTTAGCTTCTGTTGATGGCTAGACATTGATGAGGAGACAGGCAGATATTTTAGTTTGGAAGAAGGAATGAAGGTCTGGAATAGAGAGAGAAATCTGTGAGTCATACACATAGAGGTGACTTGACTTCATGTTTGTGCATGGGATAATCTAGCAACAAGGTGGAGACAAAGAGAAAGGGATCAAGGATGTAAGAACCCCACAGAAAGTCAGAGAGGGAAATGAAAAGGATCATTCAAAAGGCACCCTGAAGAAACAAATTGAGAGTTAAGAGAAAGACCAAGGGAGGACAGTCACAGGAACCAAAGGTGAACAAGATTTGAAGAAGAAAATTATGAATGCTGGTGTCAAAGGTGGCTGCCAGCTTCATAGTTTTCCATCCACATGTTAAACTCTGTTATGTGCTTTTGTACCTTAAGATGTATCTAGACCCTAGCTAATCATTTATGGTGTTATCCTGTTATGTGTTTAGCTAATCCTACTTGGGGACAGTATTGATAAAAGAGCACACTGGGATTTGGAAAATCTGGATTCTGTGTTCTGCTTCAATGGTGGCCCACTATGATCTTGTACAGTTTATAACATCATGCAGTAACTCATTTTCCAATCTGTAAAATGCAGATAAAGTCATTGGCCATCGTCTGTTGTGAATATCTAAAGCATTTCTCACACTATGCAGGAAGGCCCTGTGCAATATGAAAGTGACAAAATCTGCCTATATACAAGTGTTAATTATTATTAAAAAAATCCTGGAACCAAAATATCTCCCGATAACATAGGAAAATATCCAGGGGGGTCTTTCAGATTCTTTCAGGACTGTCACTTGCCATTGATACCATCGTGACTGAGTATTTTTGACACTGTAGTCCCAGGCAGAAGTAAACTAAGTAATTTTTGAGGGCCTCTTTTTTTTCCCTGGGAGATCTTCCAGTTGTAAGTCATGGGCAGGTTCTGGCCTGAGGACTGTATTGTAAGACGCTTTCCAGATTCTGTTCTCTCACTGTCCTGTTCAGAGTATATGTAAAGATAATGATGCAGGCTGTGGTGCTTTTAGTGTGCTGATGACATTTAGGTGTCTCTGTCTGTTTCTCCGTTGCTGGGGGCAGCTTGGTGCAGCTCATCCCAGTAATGACAATTGTAGTTTAGAACAGTGGTTCTCAAAGCTTTTTGTACCAGGACCTATTTGTAAACATCAATGGACAGTTTCAACCCGTTGCCCCCTGCCCCCAGGCCCCAGGTCCCCAGTGTGTGGGGTGGGAGGGGGCAGGGGAGGGTTTGTGAGGGATATAGGTGGCCCCAAGTAGCCCCTCGCAGGCTGGAACTCTGCCAGTCTTCAGGGGAAAACCACGGTTTCCCATGTTTTTCTCTTTTAAAGGAAATCCATTTTTAAAGTTTGTTTGCTATCCTTTCATATATTTTTGCAACCCACTTTTGGGTCATGACCCACAAGTTGGGTAATGCTGGTTTAGAAGTGTGAGTGTATTGTTCTTCTTGGGCACACAAAAGATGTTATTGCTTTGTCTTCCCTCATTTCGGTGTCAATCTTGCCTGCCACGACTTTGATGGGAGAAATAAAAGGGAGACACCACATGAGAGGGGTGCTCACTTAATTTTAATAATGAGCATCAGTAATGCCCACTCACAAGACATGTAACTTGGCTAGCTGCCCGCTGTCGATCCCTCAACCGCCTCTCCCTACAAGTTCCCGATTCACTTATCGGTCCCCCAGTGAATACTCACCAGGTGGGCGTTTGCAAGCCTGTCCTGTTTATCAACTCACAGCAACAAAGTCCTACGCAGGATCTGGAGGGAGCTGCAATTGTCTGTCTGTATCAGCAATCTGTCTTCTAACGGGCCGGATACCCCGACACTCCCTGCTCCAACAAGCAATACTTGGCGAATCTCTCTCTCATCGCCTGCACCTCTGTGCAGGCTGCTTGCTGTTTCTGGCATCTAAAGCCTTGGCTCCTCTTCCCCTTCCAGGGAAGATTGATCTCACCGACATTCCTTTATACAGTGTTTCCACGCGGCTGTTGTCAATCTCTGGTTGTCTGCTGCCAGCCGGGAAGACTTAATTGGCAATTAAGCTTTTTGTTGTCTCAATCTGGTCAAACACCTCGCCGCTGTCAGCAAGTAATGGATACTTTACCAAAATCCATAGCGGGTATTTAGCGTCCTGAGTGGGTGAACAGTTAATATGTCACTCAGTTCCATGAGTCGAGAAAGTTCTCAACAAAAATGGGTGCTTTGCCCGAACATTCCTGTAACAGGGGCAGTGTCTCCCTGTTACAAGAAGAAATACCCAGTGGTTTTGATTGAGGGGCTACACCTGCATAGGAAAATAATGTCTCCCTAGTTCAGAGTTTAGGGAAGTTGTTGTATCCAGGGGTGCTCCTACATGTAAAGTAGCTTCCTTAGTAGGAGCACTTCCTTCCCTCTGTGCCTAGTAAAAAGTTTTCTTCTGGATTGAGATGTTAGTGAAGTTATACATGACTTGGTTTGCTGATGACACTAAGTGAGGCGAGGTGGACACACTTGAAGGGAGAGAGAGGCTGCAACTATATTTAGATGGACTACAAAAGTGGGCAGATGAGAATAGGATGGGGTTCAATGTAGACACATGCAAGGTGCTGCACCTTGGGAGAAGGAATACACAGTATACATACAGGCTGGGGAGTTCCCTTCTTGAAAGCACAGAGGCAGAAAGGGATCTTGGAGTCATTATTGACTCCAAGATGAACATGAGCCGCCAATGCCAGACCGCAGCCAGCAAGGCCAGCCATACCTTGTCATGCATCCAAAGATGCATCTTAAGCCAGTCCAGAGAGGTGATACCCTGTATGCGACTTTGGTCAGGCCTCAGTTGGAGTACTGTGTCCAGTACTGGGTGTCACACTTCAAAAAGGATGTGGCCAGCCTGGAGAGGATTCAGAGGAGGGCCACCTGCTTGGTGAGAGGGCAGCAGGACAGGCCCTACAAGGAGAGACTGAAGGACCTGAACCTGTTCAGCCTCAGCAAGAGGAGGCTGAGGGGGGACCTGGTGGCTGCCTACAAACTAATCAGGGGAGATCAACAGCAAATAGGCAGAGCCCTTTTCTCCCCAGCACCTCCTGGGGTGACAAGGAACAATGGTAATAAGCTGATGGAGAATAGGTTTAGGTTAGCGATCAGAAGGCAATATTTTACAGTTAGGGTGGCCAGAATCTGGAACCAACTTCTCAGGGAAGTGGTCCTTGCCCCTACCTTGGGCAAATTCAAAAAGAGGTTAGATGATCATCTGTCTGGGGTCTTGTGAACCCAGCATTCATTCCTGCCTGTGGCAGGGGTCAGGATAGATGATCTGATTAGGTCCCTCCTGACCCTAGCTGCTATGAAACTACTATGAAACTATGGTCCATATGAGATTAGAGTACTAAACTGTCATTCTGGGTTGTGGATGACCAGGTCTAGGGCCACTTGGGGAATCAAAATGCCGACCAGGGTCAGTGAGCAGAGTACAGGGACAAGCCAGCTTAGGAAGCCAACAGATCTAGGAACAAGCCAAGTCAGGAAGCCAAGAGATCAGACAGAGAGTAGAGGCAGAGAACAAGTTGGAGAGGGCAGCAGAGCAGGTTAGAACAGTGGTTTACAACCTGTTTACATATGTGGACCCCTAAAAAAATTCAAATGGAGGTGTGGACCCCTTTGAATTGTAAGTGTGGGTATTCACATATTTTAGATTGATCATATCATCTTTTGCAGACCTCTTTGACATAGTGTGCAAACCCCCAGGGGTTCATGGACCACAGGCTGAAAACCACTGGTCTAGAATCATGTCGAATCCTGGTGCCCAGATACTTCCTTTTCCTCCTCAGGAGCTTATGTGGGGAAGTGTAGTCAGCTGACCCTGACCAGGCACTCAGGGAGTGGGCAGAGGGCTCGGTCTTGATGGAGGCTTCACGCCAGGCTTGCCCAGTTTGGGTGGTCAGCTGTAGGATAACAGGCTGGGTTGATTGGGTATGCCAGTCAGATTGAGGTCTTGGGTTTGAGGCTATGGCCTGACATGTAGCATGTTGTACTTTAGACTATGGTTTGGACCATTTGGAAGCTGAATCTAGTGCATAGGTTGGCTGCTCTCACCACGAATGCATGATGCTATACCAACTCACCATAATCTGCATTGACTTTTGTAACAGGGAGGTCTGTTCCTTCAAGAGGGAATAGTCAGTGGTGGGGCCAGGGCTGCTGCTGAGTGCTCTAGAGATGGAGCAGCGCTGCAGCAAAAGGTAAGCAGTTGGAGGATGAAGTGGGGCAGAGAGGGGAAGACAGGCACAGGGGGTAAGAGATGGGGGAGCAGGTAGCAGTGGGGAGCAGGACGTGAGGGGAAGGCACGAGGAGGGACAGGTAGTAGGGGCACAGGGACAGGGCAAAAAAAGGGGAAGGTTGGGGGCAAGCAGGCAGGACAAGGGACAGGGGAGCAAGGGGTAGGGGTCTGACCCCTCCCCCCCACTGCAGCTTTCCTCACCACAGCAGTGGGTGGGTATGAATATAAGATGACCTTCCACAAATTAGATTCTATGCATGGAAAATTATAACATGTTTATAATTTTTCTTATATAAAATAAAATTATTGTGGGGGTCATCTTGAATTTAAATTTATCTTGGATTTGGCTAAATACGGTATGTTTTATATTTGTGGTTTTCCTCTAGCTGCATATATGATCTAATTATGCAAACATCCCTAGAGCTGTGGAGAAGAGTTTAAACAAGCAAGAATAAAGTAAATAAATAAGTAAATAAAGCAGTACGGTCATTAATGTGTCATCCTTTTTCTGTAAAATGCTAAACACTTCTCTGTGGGATCTGCTGAACTGAGCAAGCTGTGCTGAGGCTAGCACAGCTCTCCATTGCACTTCAGTACAGGATAAAGGACTTTCTGCTTTCAGTGTAGTAAATTAGAACAAAATTTGACTCCTTGTCCTCATAACAGTGCTGTGCAGGATGGAAGAGGAGGACTTGGCAGTAGGAAGGATAGTTCATGCCAGCCAGTTACTTTTTATGGAAAGCTTGAAATAGCGAGCTCCAGAATCTGGGATTCCTGTGCCCCTGCCAACATTCCTGCAGTCTCCATAGAGATGTCCTTTCCCCTTCCCACACAGACTGCTGATTGCCCAAGAAGGAATGTGTCTTGCTAGTGGTAGAGATTGTCCCAAACAGTTTTGCCTGGGATATGATAGACCAATGGATGTATATCTTTATTTACCTTTAGTGCTTACCTGGCCTTCTATATCCTTGTACCTGAGTCCCCTACCAGATCTCTTCTGTTTCTTTTCATAATACCACTATGGAAGAAGGAAGGATTATTGCCCCCGCTTTGTAACAGATGGGGAATCTGGGGTGCTGAGAGCCTAAGGAACTTGTTCAAGGAGTCTGTGGCAGACCAAGGATCCGAGGCTAGATCTCCCAAGTCCTGGATTATTATTACCCTAACCACTAAGCCATCCTACTTCACTTTCCCTCTAGCATTTATTATTATTTAATCACACTCTTGGCAAGAGAGTGCAGTTGCACTTCAGCCTAGCCAAGTCTAAACAAGGAGACTGGTGATGTAAGTGTGGCTGTGAGAAGCAGTGAGCAGGAGGCATTGTAAGGAAAGTAGCAATCTGCTATGGAGGAGGAGTGGGAGGTACATAAAAATAAGAAGAAACAAATTAAAAGGATAACTACCATATTTCCTCAACTATAAGGCAACCCTGAATATAAGACAACCCCCCAATAATAAGATAATATTTATGGAAAAATTAAGACTTTATTATAATTGTCCAGGTATAGAATTTAATTATTGGAGGCTTTCCTTGAATGTATTCCCTTCCCACTGCCACAGCAGGGAAAATAAATGTGGGAGGTCAAGTAGCCCCCTTGGCCTCTGCCCCATCAGCTTCTTCCCACCATCAGCTCCTTCCCCCTCTCTTTGTCAGACCCGGCTCTTCCTGAGCACATGGAAGTGAGGGGAAAATCTGAAATCAGCAACCTTGAAGAAACATTCCTGTTAGGGTTGTGCAAAGCTTCACTGGCTGTTTCGTTTCCACGCTGTTTCGACTCATTTTGAGCTTGAACTAGTGAAATTGAAACAAAATGGAGGGCTTCGGAACAGTCTTGAAATGAAACGAGGCCAGTCAAAATGTTTTGAAAGTTTCAAAACGTTTTCAGTTTTGAAGCAGCAGCCAAGTGGTGGGATGCAGGGGAGAGCCAGGGCTGCACTCTGACTGGCTCTGCAGCCCCATGTGGCTCAGCCTGGAGGGGAGCACAGCCCTGGCTCTCCCCACCTCCTGCCGCCAGGCTGCACTCCATGGGGCTGGCAGAGCCGATGGGAGCGCAGCACTGGCTCTACTCGCCTCCCACCACTGGGCTGCACTCTGATCAGCTCCACCAGGCCCATGGAGCTCAGCTCAGTGGCAGGAGGTGGGCAGAGCCGGCACTGCGTGCTGCCTCCCACCACCGGGCTGAGTTCCATAGGGCTGCGAGCCGCTGGGAGCTAAGCGCAGCCCCAGCTCTGCGCACCACTTCCCTCAACTGCGCAACAAGCCACTGGGTGCTGAGCCTGGTGGAGGGAGGTGGAGTGCAGCCCCAGCACTGCTCTCTGCTGGGGCTGTGGTCCGCTTCCCTCCCACCTGGCTCAGCTCCCAGCGCTGGTCCCAGGCAGCAGTGGCAACCTCCTGCCTGCACCCCCGGGAGGGCTGCAGGGCTTTGCCGGACTCCTCCGGGGGTATGGGCCTCCGATCTGCCTGCGATCACAGGAGGCTGCTTCTCCTCCAGTTCCATGCTTCCCCATTATAGCCTATGGGCGAAACGTCAAAATAGCGAAACTGTTTAGACAAAACAAAATGGAACAGCGCTTTCAAAACAAAACTAAATTAAAAACAAAACATTATTCCATCGAAACGTCTAAACAGAAGTTGAAGCGAAATGGTGCTGTTTCGCACAGCCCTAATACCTGTAGCAATTTACATAGAATACTCATAGATTTAGTTAACCTGGAACCAATGCATTTTACATTTTTTGAAACTGTTACAAGTTTTAGCACAGACACTTTATAAAAACATTTTTAAGAAGCACATTTGTACCTACCTCCATATTGTACAAAGTACGCATAATATTAGTCCGAAGCCAAAAGGACCATGATTTACTAGTTAATTGAGCTGGGCCCCAGCAGAGTCAACAGCATTTTAAGCTATGGTGACCCCACAGCTCAGGGCTGCTCAGTATGTTTGTGTACTCCAGATTCCCCCCACAAAGGATCCATGTGCTAATTAGCCCCCCACTTGTGACTGTTTAAAGAAACCTTACTGAGGGCTCAGGAACAAACCATCCCAATGTGCAGGAAGACTAGCAAGTATGGCAGAAGACCAGCTTGTCATAGGAGGGAACTGTTCAGTATGCTAAAACACAAAAACAAAGCTTATAACAAGTGAAAACTTGAAAAAACAACTAGGGAGGCATAGAATAGTATTGATCAGGCATGCAGGGATGAAATCAGGAAGGCAGAGGGAATATCTGCCTGCTTTTTTTTTTTTTTTTTAAGGGTGACCCCCCCCCCCCCCCCCCCACAGCTTCCTATCAGTATGTTTGCCCTGTGTGGCCCATGTATTTGATAGTCATACTCAGTGTTGGCTGCATGTAAGCAAGTACATAGTTGGTTTCCCCTACTGAGCTCCTATAGCTTTTGGCAGCAGTTTAATGATAGGCAATGTAGTTAATGAGGTTTCTTTGTATGCAAATATAATATGAGGGACTTTTTTTTTCTATGTTGACTTGCAGGAGGGGGAAGGGGCATCTCATTTTGCATTTGAGTTAATATGGTAGAAGAGCAGAAATGAAAAGCATCAGGTTGTGTTGTACCAACTATGCTGGTGAGCAATGAAAGGGACCTTCGAATAATTTTGGAGTAGACAGAAGGTAAGAGAGACTCATGCAAATGTCAGAGGAAGGCAGTTTGGAATCAGGAAAAATGTAAAATACTGTAGGTGGTGCTGGAAATAGGTTGTTAATGGGAATGGATTTTGCTACTCTGAAGTTCAGGGCATAGATTCATAAATGGTGAGGCTGGAAGAGACCTTGGAAGATCATCGAGTTCAGCCCCCCCCGCACCAAGCAGGAAAGACAACTGTGGTCAAGTGACCCCAGCAAGGTGACCGTCCAGTCTCCTCTTGAAGATTTCCAGGGTAGGTGATTGCACCATCTCTGGAGGGA
Organism: Alligator mississippiensis; assembly: GCF_030867095.1. Taxonomy (NCBI): domain Eukaryota; kingdom Metazoa; phylum Chordata; order Crocodylia; family Alligatoridae; genus Alligator; species Alligator mississippiensis. Next base: position 28,327,383 of record NC_081833.1, read on the forward strand.
GCTTATTCCACAGTCTGGACACACCAACTGTGAAGTTTTTTCCTAATATTGAGCCTGAACAGTCTTCTAGGAGTTAGTGGCCATTACTCCTGGATTTCCCCAAGGGTGCCCTGGTGAACATTTGTTTACTGAGCCCTTGGTGTATGCCCCTGATGTATCAGTAAGCTGCTACCAAGTCCCCTCTCAGCTTTCTCTTTTTCAGGCTGAAGGGTCCCAGGTCCCTCAGCCTTTCCTTGTATGGCTTGCCATGCAAGTCTCTGATCACATGGGTGGCCCTTCTCCGGACTCTCTCAAGCTTAACCACATCCTTGTAAAAGTGTGGCGCCCATAACTGGACACAGTACTCCAGCTGCAGTCTCACCAATGCCAAGTAAAGCAGAAGAATCATTTCCTTGATTTTGCTGGAGGTGCATCGATTGATGCATGCCAGAGTATTATTTGCCCTGCTGGTTACGGCATCGCACTGCCGGCTCATATTCATGCTGTGGTCTGTTATTACCCCCGGGTCCCTTTCATTTGTATTGCTGGTCAGATTGGCGTTGCCAAGCCTGTAGGTGTGTGGGGGATTGTTTGTCTCCATTTGGAGCACTTTACATTTCTTAATGTTGAACTTCATCTTGTTCCAATGCACCCAACTTGCCAGCCTGTCTAGGTCCACCTATATCTGTAGCCTATCTTCAAGTGTGACCATGCTTCCCCATAACGTGGTGTTATCTGTGAACTTGGCCAATGAGCTCTTCACCCCCACTTCTGAATCATTGATGAAAAAGTTGAATGGCACTGGACCAAACACCAACCTCTGAGGGACACCACTGGCCACTTCTTGCCAAGACGACACAGATCCATTCATTGGGACTCTCTGGGTACTTCTCCACAGCCAGCTTTGTACCCACCTGTCTCGCAGTTAAGACCGCAGTCCTCAAATTTTGTCGCAAGAACATCATGGGATACTAGATCAAAGGCTGTTTGGAAGACAAAGTATACAATGTCAACCTCCTCTCCCTTATTCAGGTGGTGTGTTACTTGATCATAAAAGGAGATGAGGTTGGTAAGACATACCTATCCATGACAAAGCCATGCTGGCTGTTGTTCAGAATCCTCCCTTTTGCAAGCCTGTTGCACATAGACTCCTTAATGAATTTTTCCAGGATTTTCCCTGGGATAGAAGTTAGGCTAAGTGGCCTTTAGTTACCAGGTCCTCCCTTCTCCCCTTCTTGAAGATAGCCACAACATTGGCCCTTTTCTAGTCCCCAGGGACCTCTCCGGAGCACCATGAGTTTTGGAAGAGTGTCACCAGGGGTTCCAGGATGACTTTGGCCAGCTCCTTCAGCACTCTTGGATGAAGTTCATCTGGTCCTGCTGACTTGTATCTAATTTTTTTAATTGATCACACATCACTTCTACGGCAATAATAGGAAGATGGCCATTCTTATCCTGCTCAGTCTGTACCCTATCTGATGTGATTTTCCCCTTGGCCTGGTGAAAGACCAAAATAAAGTAGTCATTCAGGAGTTCAGTTTTCTCCTGAGTGCCGGTAACCAGCATCTGGGCTATCAGTCTGTCTAATGTCTATGGCCTTTTTTCAGTAACAGATTGATCTTAGCAAATTTTGAGTGGAAATGTATGGATGGAATGCAGCTTACCTTAGTCACTCAGATAGCTGTACTGAGTGCAACAGTACTGCTAAAGGGAATAAGAGAATGATTTGGCTCTATGTCTGATCCTTCAGTACAGAGTTAAGTAATTTTGCTCTTTAAGGCTTATCTCAAGCCATCTTCTAGTGGCTGGTAGTAGCGTAATGTGGAATGTGCGAGTAGAACATGTGTCCCAGGTGCTGCCAAAAAGGCACGGCACCAGAAGGATGTAGGGGTGGCATGCCTCACCTCAAAGCTACCACTTGCCTCCCTGCTGCCTGCCAGCTGTCTATCTTCTTGTCTGCCTTCATGACACATTGCTGACTGGGGCCCCGTGTGTCAGAGCACAAGGCATGCTGGGAATTGTAATTTTGTAGAGCAGCAGTCGAGTTTGCTGTTTCTGGGGAAAGAAATGACCCACATTTTTTGCCACTGCATTCAGCATTTTTTTACTCTCTGAACATGGGCTTTGACAGCAAAAAAAGGGATGAAAGTTCTCTCTCAGCAGCAGCAAACTTCACTGCCTGGCTCTGTGCTGTGCTCCTGTGCCTGCAATCAAGAAGCTAAAAGAGGAGGTGGGGGAAGCATTACCCAAATGCACATTTTTCCATGCTATGCCTCTGGTGGCAAGTATAAGATATTTTATTTTGCTTGCAGGCATAGGTGATTTTTTTGATGATTCTAGGCCAAAATTTGTAGCCAAGGAAACAGGGGTTGGGTGACTTCAAACAAGCCTGCCTTGTAATAGTCCCCTTACTGTCCATATTAAAGTATCTTGAAACTGTTATCTTCCTTAGCTCAAAAATATTTCATGCATTCTTGTAAGTCAAATGTATGCGTAACAGAGCTTAGGAGAGGGAAAGTAAACAGAGTTGAAATCGAGATGGGCAGAGCCAGAAAGCTCCAAACCAGAATGGAGCTACTACTGGACAGGGGTGTAATGATTCAGGGTTTTGTTTCAGGCCCATCCCAAATGGAGAATTACAGCCAGTGAAACAGGGCAGTCTTTCCTAAGCTGTGAAGTTTGACACAAGTTTACCCGACGCTTTCTGAGCTCCACCCTTACTAGTCTTTGATGGAGAGAAAGAGTTCACATATAAAGAGTGCCTGACTACACCATACTTTTTTCCGTTGGTCATAGAACCTCCTGGCTTTCTTCTCATCCTCCTGACATCCATTTGAGAAAGATATTAAACTGTAAGCCCTTTGATATCTGCTTCCAGTGTCATTCACAAAAAAAGGATGATGCAGTTTGCAAAGGAGGGATAGGATAAAGGATAGCAGGCTGTTTTTAAGAGAGTGGTTCCACGTATAATGTAGAGGATGCCACCTTGTGTACCTTCACGTCAGCACACATCAGCTAGACCAAATCCTACCCCCAGCCCCTCTAACCCCCCCTCCCCCCCAAGAGAATACCAGGTAAGACATAAAACCAACTTATATAATTATAAGGTAAAAGATCAGATGTTAATACATATGACCTTGGCTGTAAGTGATCCACTCAGGGAGACCAAGACCCAGTAGCTAACCAGCTGCAGGGAGATCAGCAATTTAGGAACTAAGGTGCTAAACATTTGTTTTCACCGGGCATGTCTACACGTGTAATTAATGCAAAGCAATAAACTCTAAAGTTATAGCTCTGGAGTTTATTGCTCTTGGGCATGCCATTTGAACATGCACCCGGGAGCAATAAACTCCAAAGTTTATTGCTGTTTCAGCATGCACCTGGGAGCACAGACAATTGAGCTGAGTCAGAGCAGCCCCAGCTGGCAGGGTGCCCAGGGGTCAGCCTGCCAACCTGGGGCTGCTCCCCCTTCTCCCAGCTCAACATGTTCTGGAGGAGCTGGTTGGAGCAGGAGGGTGCTTCAGTGCAGGGCTAGTTGGCAGGCAGCCCCCACACTGAAGCACCCTTATGACCCAGCCAACCAGGGCAACATCTACACATGCGCTGCTGTGCTTTTTACTCTGCAGCAGGATAGCACTTATATTTACTTCAGCCTAATAGGGGCACACATTCATATATTCATAGATGTTAGGGGCTGGAAGGGACCTTAGAAGGTTATCGGGTCCAGCACTTGGGCAGGAAAGACTTCTGGGGTCAGATGACCCCAGCAAGATGGGCGTCAAGATGCTTTTTGAAGATCGCCAGAGTGGGTGATTGTACCACTTCTGGGGTGAATCTGTTCCAGACCCTCAGCACTCAAATTGTAAAGAAGTTTTTCTATATGTCCAATCTGAAGCAATCTTCAATCAGTTTGTACCCACTGTTTCTTGTCTTCCCCTGGGGTGCCTTGGTGAACAGATGCTCCTCCAGGCCCCGTTGTATGCCCTTGATATGGGCTGCCACCAAGTCCCCTCTGAGTCTTTTCTTCTCAAGGCTGAACACTCCAATGTCTTTCAGCCTCTCCTTGTATGGCTTGCTCTCCAGACCTCTAATCATGCATGTAGCCCTCCTTTGGATTCTCTCGAACTTCTCCACATCCTTCCTGAAGTGTGGCGCCCAGAACGGGACACAGTACTCCAACTGCTGTCTCACCAAGGCTGAGTAGAGCAGAAGGATGACATCCTTCGTCTTGCTTGAGATGCATGCCAGTGTTTGATTCGCTCTGCCCGCTACAGTATCGCATTGGTGGCTCATGTTCATTCTGTGGTCTATCACGATCCCCAGGTCTCTTCCAGTTGTGGTGCTGGCATGCGTAGCACTGCTGAGCCTGTAAGTGTGTTGAGGATTATTTCTCCCTAGATGGAGCACTTGGCACTTCTCCATGTTAAACATCATTAGGTTAAGATCCGCCCATCTCACAAGCCTGTCCAGGTCAGCCTGTATTGCCAGCCTGTCCTCAAGCGTTACCACACTCCCCCATAATTTGGTGTTGTCCGTGAACTTTGCCACTTTGCTCTTAATACTTGAATCCAAATCATTGATGAACATTTTGAAAAGCATTGGTCCGAGTACTGGACCCTGAGGGACACCGCTGGACACCTTCTGCCATGTTGACTCAGCTGTGTCTGTTAATACTCTCTGGATCTTACCTCAGAGCCAGTTACCTAGCCACTGGACTGTAAAGTAGTTGAGGCAGCATTTTCCCAATTTTACCATGAGGACATCATGGAAGACTAAGACGAAGTCCACGTGTATGACATCAACTTCATTTCCCCTATCCAGGTGGCAAGTTACCTGATCGTAGAAGGAAATGAGGTTGGTCAGGCATGACTTGCCTGCAATGAAGCCATGTTGGCTGTTGTTTAGAATACTGCCTTCTGTTAGCCTATCATTAATAGATTCTTTGACTTTTTTTTTTTTCTTCCATGATTTTACCAGGGATTGAGATCAAACTGATTGGCCTGTAAATCCCTGGGTCCTCCTTTCTCCCTTTCTTGAAGATAGGCACCACACTGGTCCTCTTCCAATCTTCTGGGACCTCTCCCAAGCACCACAAGTCTTCAAATAGCTTTTCAATAGGTTGTGCAATGATGTTGGTCACTTCTTTTAGCACTCTTGAGTGTAGTTCATCCGGTCCTGCTGACTTGTAGATATTCAGCCTCTCTAGGTGTACCCCCACAAGATCTTGGCCAACTATGGGAGGATGATCACCCCTACCTTGATCATTCTGTATGCTGCCAAGGAGGCTAACACCCTTAGACTGGTGGAATACCAACATCAAGTATTCGTTTAGGAGTTTGGTTTTCTCCTAAGTGTCGGTTATCAGCTGTCCCATTTTGTTCATCAGGGGCCCTATGTTTCCCTTATTTTTTTCTCTGAATTCCTACATATCTAAAGAAGGACTTTTTGTTGTCATTGATTCCAGTTGCCAATTTGTATTTGGTTTGTGCCTTTGCTTTCCTAATCCGCTCCCTACAGATGCGGGATATTGCTGAGTACTCCTCTTTGGTGGTAATTTCTGACTTCCATTCCTTATAAGTTACTCTTTTTAATTTCACCAGTTATGACTTCCCTATTGAGCCAGGGGGTCCCCCAGCCCTTTTGCTACTTTTCTTATGAAAAGGAATGGACTTCCTTTGTGCTCCAAGGATCGTATCCTTGAGGAACAACCACTCTTCTTGTACACCCTTCCCCACTGGACCATGGTCCTGCAGGGCCTCACCAACCAATCTCCTAAATTTGTGGAAGTCAGCTTTCCTAAATTCAAGGATTTCTACCAGAGGGTCTCAAGTTACCTTCTTTGTTGCCAGTCTTCATTACTAGGGAGGTGTAATGTTCATTCACGTAGAGAGGAACTCCTCCACTCTTCTTTCCAACACAGTCTTCCTATGCAGGGTGTAGCCCTTTGTACCTGCGGTCCAATCATAAGTGGAGTCCCACCAAGTCTCCGTAATCCCTATGAGACTGTATTGCTTGTTGCTTAGCAGGAGGGCTAGTTCCTTCTTGTTTGCCATGCTCCTGGCATTTGTGTACAGGCAACTAAGTCTGTCATTGGAGGCCCTAGGCTTCCTGGTGTGCTGCAGAAAAACCTGTCCTTTGGCTGGTGTCATAGTATGCTATTGTTCCCTGCTATGCTAGATTAACAGTTGCCATTTCTTCGACTTGTATTCATAATTGTTAGCCCGTCCCCCGACAATCTCAGTTTAAAGCCCTATCCAAGAGGTCTGCCACTCTAGCTGAGAAAAGCTCCTTCCCTTTCGGCAAGAGGTGGATGCCATCGCTTCCCAACAGGCCGCAGTCTCTGAAGTGTGTGCTGTGGTTGAAGAAGCCGAAGTCCTTGCGGTAGCAGCAGAATCTTTAATTCAGTTCTTCTATGCATCTGTCCCTCCTGTACCTGTGACCCATAACCAGGAGGACAGGAGAAACCTACTTGTGCCCCCAGCCACTTGAGTCCAACCCCCAGAGCCCTGTAGTCACTCATGACCCAGCTGGGATTGTTCCTGGCCATGTCATTCATGCACACATGGATGAGGAGCATAGGGTAGGGGTGGGAGGTCCGGATGAGTTTAGGAATCCTTTCAGCCACATCCCAGATATGAGCCCCTGAAAGGCAGCAGACCTCACAGGTTAGGGGGTCTGGGCAGCAGATTGCTCCTTCAGTCCCCCTCAGGAGGGAGTCACCCACATGTAGATGCTGAGATGTTTACTGCACAGCTAATTAGTTTACTTAGCAGTAAACATTTCATGTAGATGCGCCCACTGAGGACATACACAATGGGGGTGGATGTGTATTGTGAATGAACATTATTGTACTATTAAGCGTGTTGCTCTAGGCCTACTATCATTTGTTTTCCAGAATTACTGAGCCAGGAACAGACCTAGGATCTTAAAAAGGGGATTGCTTATGTTGGAGAGTCTGACTCATTTGACCCTGTTGGCTGGATCCAGACCGTAGAGCTGGTTGTTAGCCAGCTGACCTATCTCCTGCAGCAGCCTGTTGGTGCAGCTGCTGGAATGGCTGCACGGGTGATCCTGGCATGTCTGTAGAACCCAGGTGCTGGACCACTCACCCCCCATCCCTTTAAGCTGCCATCACTTGTCTCCTCCTTTTCCCTGGCTGCTGAATTGGATCACTAACAAGAACCCAAGGCCTTGAATTTGGCAATAAGCAAGAGGTTTGGAGGTCACCCTCTGGGTTCTGAATCTGTAAGAGTATGTGGCCACCCAGTTTCACAGGGGGCTTCATCATATACTTCTTGGGAGATACTTCCCTGGCTCCCCATTTATCAGAAGCTTCTTTCCATCTTCCCAAATCTTACTCCAACCCCTCCCTTAGTAAAGGGTTGATTTTCAAGCCAATGGATGACTTTTCCAAAGAAGATCTGTTTAACAGAACTGTCTATGACACGGGAACTTGGGGAAATTCAGGGCATTGTTATGAACAACAAATTGTTCAGCTTACCTTATTGATTGAGGGAAAACAGTCATACTGGGCATGTCTACATGAGACTTTAACTGCGTAGTAGCCTAATAACACTGCTGAATAACATGCTGGGCAAAAACCATGCTAATACACTACTGTGCAGTAGTATGAGGCAACTGTACAGTAAGTATCACTAAAAACCCATGCACTGGTGCTACTGAGGAGTAGCATAAGTTATTGTGAATTGATTTAGTACTTGGTTAACCTTGGTTAACTTAATGCACAGTAACTATAGTGCATTAATAAATGTATAGACGTGTCCACTGATAACTCGTTATGGAGAAGAGTTATTGATGGTAAAGAGGGCAAGATAGATGCTCGTAGACCATGACCCTGACCGTGGCCCTGGAAAGAGGCTGTTAGCATGGTGCTTTCATGGGGGGCTGGTGCCCCTATGGTGATATGCAGTTTGCAAATAACTTCAGAATTGAGGCCAAAGCAAATAATGAGGAGAAAGGCAACTAGGTTCAGAGACTTTTAGTTTTTGCAGTGACTGAGCCTGCAAATGAAAATTGTGCTTTACTGTAATCCATGGAAAGTAGTGAGTGTATAGGGGCAGTGCTTCATAATGGGGAGCATGTGTTCAATTGGGCAGAACTAGTGTGTGTTGATGAGAAATTAATATTTGTTTTTTGAAAGGCTTAAGGCCAACAAGTCATATTTATGGCTGCAGTAAACAAGACAAATGGATTACTTAAGTGGTGTCAGCAGAGAAAGTGGTAGTAAATCAGCAGCAGAAGTAATGTAGAACCTTGCTCAGTGTTGGCATAAAAAGCACAGAACTGCCTAGGAAAGAGGCAGTGTAAAAGTCAAAAGGACTCCTGATGTCAGGAATCACTTGTGATGGAATGATCATCCCTGGATGACCATGGAATGGTCATCACTGGAGAAGAGAAGCCTTGGAGCACGGTCAGTCCCTGTTGTTTTTTCTTTGTAATGGGAGTTGTTCATACAGCCGAAGCTTAGAATAAAATATGTCCCCACGAGTAAACAGGATGGAGACAAAATGCTCTCATCTGTTCTTGGAGACAGACTGGAAGAATCCCATTAAACTTTGTAAAAATTTTCCACATTTACAGTGACCTAAGTGGCCCTTGGGGAGAAACATAAATGGTTTAAGAGACAAAGACCAATTTGTTCCACATAGATATAGAAACAAAAGAACGATCAATTGGAAATTTGTGCAGGGATGGGCAAGAGAGCTGGCTTATTCACCAGTTACGTGCCAGTAGGAGAAAGTACAGTGCCATTAATGTGTTTTCCAATGGCTTATCATAATGTTGAGAGTTGCAGTTTCCATATAAATGAAAGATTTGTGGAAAATATAACCCAGTGGGAGATCTTGAGAAAGTCATGGAAAATGATGGTAAAGGCAGGGAGCATATCATTGGGCACGTCTACATGAGATGCTTACTGCACAGTAGCCTAATAACACTGCATAGTACTGTGCCGGTCAAGAACCATACAAATAAGCTATTTCACAGTGTTATTAGGCTACTGCACAGTAACAGTCACAAAAAAACCATGCTCCAGCACTGCTGTGCAGTAAATGTATTTACTGCACATTCAGTTAGTACTTCATTAAGGAAGTACTAAACTAAGTGTGCAGTAACTATGGTGCAATAATGAACATGTAGATGCACCCACTGGGTAGCTGCTACGTGCTTGGCAGTTCAGCACAAATGCCCAATTAGCAGTCACACAGGTTGACATGAGATCCATGGGGAACCCTTCAGCAGCCTCCACGTCAGCGGAGCTCTTAGAATGTCACAAGCAACCTCTTATAGACAGCGGTGCTCAGAGGTCTTGTTTCATGGTGAGCAGTGACGTTTGTGGAATATCATTCACCCGAAGGATTTCAGATTGCCAGGAGTCTTTGCAGACTGACATGTAGGCTATAAGCAAAGGAATTGCTTCAGTCATTGAAGTAGCATGCGCAGTTTGTTCTTTGGTAGGATACACAAGCCTTCTAACAGCACAAATGGAGCTACACAACAATTGAGGACCAAACAGAAGAAGAATCCTGTAACCAGTTAAAAATGCAGGGGGAATTTAAATTTTCAAAATAGAGTTATTCAAGTGGAAACTTGGTTGCTATCAACCTGTCACCTTAAAATATCTTTAGTTTTGCCAGATTTCACTATTCAACAGCACTCAGCCTGCAAGAAATGAACTGTGTTAAGGGGGCAGGACTCTGTGTTCTTCTCCTTAGCTTCTGTGAACAGTCTTCTGTTATGCTCTGCTGTGCATATGTAATATACAGTGTCAAGAATTACCTATACTATAACCTCAGCCAATAGCAGCTGGAATGAGTGGGTACAGAGTGTTGGAATCAGCTATTAAAGGACTTTTATAATGCACTGTTTGTTTCTGTGAATGGGGGAGGCTGACCCCAACAATCAGCTAATTTATGGAAATGATGTTCTATATAATTTGTGTGTTAGAGCAGCGTACAGGCAGGATCTGGAGGCAGGTTTTCCTCCAACAGGATTCTCATGTGCACAACTACTGTCTTGCAATGGTTAGTGTTGGGGATAAATATTTCAGACAGGGCTTATGTCTGTAAATCATATGTTGTTGAGTGGGAACAACGTGATGCAGAGAGAATTTTTAATTTGATGTTCGTTGTCAGGGTCTTTATGTTGTCATTGCTCATTGAATTACCTTCAACATTTATCTCTATCAGGAGTCCTTGGGGCCATGTTTGACCTCAGTGGTTTTGCTTGAATAGAGGTTTGGCTGTGCAGGGACCTGTTCTCTGCAATTCCAAGGGCGCGCTCCCTGGCACACTGAGTTAACTTTTATTTCAGTCCACTTCAACATGGTATAAATTGTCTTGCAAAAGTGACACAAAACTCACAATGCAGGTGATGGATTTGCCCACAAGGAAAGGAACTCTGCCTCATCCAGTAGGGGCCATACTTTATTTGGCAAGTGGTTATGCCTTTTAACCTCCTCAGAGCTCCTCAGAGTGCCCCACTGTTGATGATGGGAGCAAAAGGCTTTGTTCCTGGGAACAAGGAACTCACAGCCAAGTCTTCTGTTCAGGAGACTGTAGATACCGATGCCTGTAGCGTTTTTGGCCCAAGGTTTTAAATTTGGGTACCTAGTAGTTTCCATGTTTGAGCAATTAGTAGTTTCCATTCATGTAGAGCAATAGATATATTGGGTTTACTACAGGTAGCACTCATTGGCTGTGTCCGCATGAGCATGGACATTTGTTTTCTCAGGGACAACTAGCAGTGGGACATCTTGTGCTGTTTCTACTTGTTTGTGGGGAATCCCTGTGCCATGTGCCAGAGGTCATGCAGCAAGTTACCGCAGGTGAGATAGGGGATGCTGGGCTAGACCCAGCCCTACCTGGAGGTCTTGGGGCCTCCTGGGGCTGCAGCAGCAGCAATCCTACTGCTCGGAGCCTGGCTGGCAGCAGAGTGTGGCTCCAGCCAGCCAGGCTCTGGTTTTGGGTGGTGTGCGCTGTCCCTGTGTATGCCGCCCTGGGTTTTTTTTTTGCACAGGATTTTTGACCCTGGAATCTCCCTCAGTCAAACTAGCCCCCTGCACTGCTACCTTGCAGCATGGAGAACACCTGAATGTGCGGTATGTGGCTCCACAGACATGTTTGCGGTGCCACATACCGTGTGGCTGAATTCCTCTGGGCGCAGCCATTGTCTTTTGAGAGGTGGGTATTTATTAGCAGTGCCATTGTGTTCTCTCCCCTTTAATGTAGGGAGCAAGCTTATTTGTTGGGACACATTTCTCATAGTTCCAGTATAAAACAGAATGTGGAAGCATTTAAAACAGCATCAAGGGTGGGTTGGGGGTGAGTTTGAGAGGATGTGTAAACTACTAAAGTGCCTGTAGTGCATGTGCCTGTCAGAGCAGGGCAGTGCAATGACACTTAACTTTCCACCAAATGAACACCAGTGTTGAAGTTGTTTCTCTTTTTGCATCTAAATGACAGCTTTCTATCTGCCTAAGTGTTTTCAGTGATATATTTATGGGACCAACTGTATAGTTGGGAGGGGTGTTAGATAAGCTTTTGAGCACACAAAGTGCACAAATCTGAGGAAGGGCACTTTGTGCCTGTAAGTTTGTCTATAATTGGTTCAATAAAAGATTATCAGCAAAAACTCTTTTATTTTTCACATGTGTCCTTGACTATCATGACTACAACACTCCCACCCTACTGTCAGCTATGTAAATGGCATTTTAGGCATTTTTCTCCTTCCCCAACAGTGTGGATACATAAGCTTGCACATGGAGACTAGGCATGTGTAATAGGGCTACACACTGGCCAGGCATGCCTATGCTTACTTGGCAAGTCCTGGAACAAGGGATTGGGGGAGGCAGCAGCGGACCTTCCTGTATTTCAGCCCCAGTCACCAGGTGGTTACAAGACTGGCCTAGGAAGCAGATGATTCAAGTTTTAGGCCCCTTTTACATGTCTTTTTGACCTTCTTGCATACAGCTCTAACCACTATGCCACAGACCAGACATCCAGACCCGGGGTGGATTCATGGGGGTGCACTTGTACCCCCTTTTGATTCCCAGTCCACTCAAAGTTTAAAACCAATTGTCTGGGAGTGGCAGCAGCATTTTTAATCAGGCAGCGCTGAGGGAATACATTGACTTGGTAGCTCATTATAATCTACCTGATGCCTTCTAAATTTTTCATTCCATGGGTGTTAATGACCCTCTCTTCTTTTTAATGGTCTTAATGTTCCACCAGTCAAATTATCTTTTGTTCTGCAATTCAGGTGTCCGTTAGGTGCTCCTGGTAATGAAGCTCCTATTTCACAGCCCTGCAGATTGTTTGTAACTCATTTCAATGAAGATATATTTGTTTTTGCTTCAATAAAGCCGGAGGCCCCCAAGCATGTTAGTTTATTTTTAACCGGAGAAAAATGTGTTGTTTCATATGTGATGCTGCACTTCACCATCTGCACCCCCCTTTTCAAAATCCTAGATCCACCCATATCCAGACCCTCCTTTAGCCCTTCTCTTAAAGTTAATCTACTGCCTTTGCATTTAACGATCATTAGATGAAATGGATGGGGAATTTTCTGCCTTGTTGGGAGCAAAGGCCTGTGTTCTCATCAAGGACAGCAGCTCTCACTGAGCCGCACACCTTCTACTTTTTTCTTTCCATACTGGTTCCACATATTTCCCTTTTGACTGCCAAGAAAGCCAGCTTCAGGAGGAGCACTGCAGAGAGCTCTAGATAATGCCTAACTCAGGGGTGGGCCATGTTTTGGGTAGAGTGCCAAAAACACCTGCAGCCTTTACCTAGAAGGTGTTGGCTTGCCAGGGGAGTCGTGAGGGGGCCAATCCTTGTGTCAGTGCAGCCTTGGCCCCTTCCTTGAGGCATGTGTGCTAAGCAAAATGCTACACTCTGCATCTGTGCCAGGGATTGCATACTCCTTGCCTAACTTGTATGTGGTAGTTTGAACACTGTGCTGGGAATCAGAGTGACAGATTTAAACCTGCTTTGGGTGAGGGAGACCTAAAGCCTAGTTCCTGGATTCCTAGGCAAGTGTCCTAACCACTCAGCTGGACATGGAAGGGCTGCCTCCTCTTCCTTCTGAGTCTAACACTGCTAGTCATGGGTTCCTGGTCAGCTAAATTTTTGTGACTTATCTGCACATTTGCATCCAAAATGGGTGATTATAATCTAGTTGCATAGCTGCTCAGCCAGGGTGTAGCATACTGCATACACTGAGTCTGTTTGTTGCAAGCATAAGTATCCATACTGTAGGGGAACCAGAATGTGCTTTAACGTATGTGCCAAAAATATCACTTATGTGCGTAGTAAGCAGTCATTTAAATACAAAAAAGGGAATAGAATTCCACCCCATCTATCTTCCCTAGCCCTTCCCTCGTATAACAAACTTCCTGGCATAGCTCGTTGGTGACCCACACGTGAGTTCCTGCCTGTGGTGGGTTCTGCACATACCATACTCAATGCCCCATGCATGCATTTTAAACTCCCTTGACTTCCCACCATTGTCATTCCCTGTGGTCCTCTTGAGAAGGGACTATAAGTAACCCTCCCAAATGAAAGAGTAATAGGCCTCTGTCAGATATACACTTAAGACGAGATTAACCAGCTAATCGCACCTTAAAATGTAACTCAGCCACACAGCTGTTCAAGCAATTAATGGCACAATAAAACAGGAAATAAGCCATAAAATTATTACTTAAAAATGCAACTGATTTCCACTGCACCATAAATTGACCATGTGGCAGGCTTAGGACTGCACTGGGGTCTCCACTGAGACGTGGTGTTTTCCCCACTGGCCAAAAATCAGATGATTGTCGGCTGGCTCCAGGGCCGTACCAGGGCTTAAAATGGTCCTAGTGTGGTCCCTGCCAGCTGACAATCAGCTGATTATTGGTAGGATTGGGACTGTGCTCGACATGAATCCTGGTGTGGTCCTGATCCTGCTGACAATTAGCTGATCATTACCTGATGAAGACCACGCTGGTGTTTGAGACAGGGTCTCTGGAACCAGCCAACAATGAGCTGATTGTCAGCACCCAGTTTCAATTTGCTGGCAAGTAGGTTGAGACATGGCAGGAGGTTCAATTTTTGGGTTTGGGGATCCAATCCTGTTGCACCTTTAAGTGAGTGTCAGTCGCCACAGTATGCTGGTTTGCTGCTTCATAATAACCTTGCTTTCCACCTCAAACCTAGTCAAATAATATACACCACCAGGAAATAAACACAAAGCCAAGTGAAGAGATCACCACACCATTTGGGAACAGCAGAAGTTGTCTGTCTTAGGTTAGGTTAAGCATTTAATACCCTGTCTAATCTGGGCCCTGGCTGAAGTTATTTAAAACTATATGGGCCACATCTGTGAGTCTGACTAAGCTTTTCACTGAACCCGAGGAGAGGATGAAGAGGTTGCTGTAGTGCACCTACCTGTGATTGGTCAGGGATTTTACTAAATTATGCTGGAATAGCCACCTGAAGGGTGTTCTCCCCACCTGGAATTGCCACACACCTCTGCACCTTATAGACTCCCCACTTCATTGTTTCCCAGACTTTTTATACCACAGGCACACTTTTTTCTGGATTAAAATTGCCAGAACACGTCACTCTTACACCCAAAAAGACGCACACATGTACATTTTCAAAATATAACACATACACACGGGTGGACACATAGGTTTTCCAGAATATACAATGTTTTCCATTCCTCTGCCAGAGGAAATCATACCAGTGCTGAGATGTATTGTTAAAAGGATGACACCGAATGCATCTTTCTTTAGGCAAAGGATTAGTCTCTATACTAGTAGTTCTCAACCTTTCTAGACTCCAGGCCCCCCTCCATAACTTTCTGAATTTTGTGGCACCCCAGTTGAAAATCACAGAGATAGGTCTACATTTAGGAAAGATACGGAGCATAGGTGACGCATAGGAGGGGACAAGGGGGGGCACATGCCCCCCCCCTGAGATTGGCTGCCGCTGAAGCCGCCGCTGGCTTCTGTGGGTGGTCACCACTTGCCACCTTCCCTCCCTCATTGCCAAAGCGGCCAGTGGCATCTGCAGGCAGTCCCCGCTCGCCACCCCCCTGCCTACCGCTGACACTGCCACCAGTGACTGCAGGTGGCCCCCGCTCGCCACTTGCTGCTGTGGTGCCTCCCCCAGTCTTAGGAGGCACCAGTTGTTCGTGATATGGAGGGAGGCCTTGAGGCTAACAAAGTTGAGAATCAGTGATCTTGTTTGTGCCACTTAAGCCCCCACTGCTGAGGCTGCTTCTGCAGGGTCTCACATACAGGTGACCACCCCTGCTGCTCCTCCTACTGGCCCCAGAAGCGTGGGGAAGTGGGGGGTGGGGCAGAAGGGAAGAGCTGCGCTGCAAAGCGTGGCTCCGTCTGTATGTCTGCCTGCCTACTCGCTCGCAGTAGAGCGCACTGCAGGGGCTGGCGCAGGGGCTGGCTGAGGTGGGGAATAGTGGAGAAGGAAGGAGCAGCAGTTGCAGTCCTTAGAAGATCAGCTGTGGTGCCACTGGAGTAGCTGGGGCAGCCTTACAGTGTCAGATGGGGGGAAAAGAGCATTTATCTCCTCACAGGAATCTCACAACACACTTCCAAGGCTCTTGTGGCCCACTAGTGTGCTGTGGCACATCCTTTGGGAATCACTGCCCTACCCCAAGGGCATAGAGTCAGCCATATTGGCTTCATATCACTTGAGGTTTCCCTGATGCCAGGGGCTAATGCATGGTGGAGTGGGGGAAAGGGGCAAGCACAGGGTCTGCAGACAGGGTCTGTAGATATGCATTCAGGTAGGTGCAGTCACATGTTGGTAAGAACCAACAAGCCTGCACCAGTTGTTTCTTCCCAATATCCATACAACAGAATCAACCGTGTCTTCCTTATAGCCCATTTTAGTTCAGATTGTGGTTCATCTGCTATAGTAAACCCCCTGATAGCAGCTGTTGTGATGGGAGGAGAAGGTAAAAGATGCACAGAAAGTATCTCAAATTGTAAGAGAGGTTGTTGCTGTCTCTTAGACCATTGTCTGCACTCTCTCACTGGTATCTGCTGCAAAGGGCTACATGCAAAATGGTCCACATGCAAAATGATTATTAAAATGCTAAGCCTCCTGCATTCCCTAGGTATATTTTTAATCTTAAAATCATATCAATAATGGCCCAGGTTCTGATCTTGGTAAGCCTGGAGTACCTGCACTGAACCTACTAGAGCAGGGGCGGGTAATTAATTTGGGCGGAGGGTCGCTTACCGAGTTTTGGCAAGCCACTGAGGGCTGTGTGAGTAGCCCCACCCCTTGACAGGTGCCCCATCCCCTGGTCACCCCCTAATCCCTGCCCTTTGCCACCAGAAGTCCCTCCCCTTGCCCCCCAGAATTACTTCTTTCAGCAAGGAGTTTTGCCATCTTTGAAAAATACCAAATCAAACATATGCTACAGCATTCATTAATTTCACTTAAAAATATAGGAGGTGTCGGGCTGGGCAGGACTTGTTGCAGTGGCTGTTTAATTCTGCCGCTGGCTCCCCCTGGGTCCTGCTGCCCTGGCTTCTGTCAACTTTGACAGGCAGCCAGGGGGAGATGAATATTATTTTTCTAAATTTTTAGTGGCCCCACAGGCCAGATAGAATTGGCTGGTGGGCCACATCCAGCCCGCAGGCTGTATTTTGCCTGCCCCTGTACTAGACTTACTCTAGTTATACTGTAGTATAACAGATCAGATTGTAGCCTGGGTGTCATTTTTAGTTAGCTGTTTTAGCAGTATACAAACTGCTGTATGTGTCTGTATGCTTGATTTAAATGGCATTTAAAGTTAATAAGCCAGCACAGTATGATCAAATAGACTTTGCAATACTGTACTGTTTAAATGGGGTGCATATCTAATCATTGGCACTTCCTCGCTTATCATTAGCAATCCTTAATCTCTTGTTAGTAACTTGATTCCCCCTTCTTCTTCCAGTAAAGGAAATAAATGGCTGTCAGTATATGTGCTGGATGAGTGCAGGCTGCCTCAGCACTTCCCTTACAGGCTGTTGTCCCACTTTCAGGTATTTAGAACTCCCTTGGGGTCTTTTCCATGGTTCTGTGTGTGTGTGTGTGTGTGTGTGTGTGTGTGTGTGAATCTGTATAAGCTGTTTGTTTGTTTTACAGATTTAAAGGGGTTTGCAGTGATGAACAGGAACAAGGTTTTCTTTGCAGTTTATCACTTGACCCTTTTCCTTGAGCCCACTGTCTTGATTATTTCTTATAAGGCTCTATGTGCCAGAGAATTCAGGCAAAGGGAAAGAAAATCTGTATCTGGAGATGACACTGATTTCTCTGGGAGCTATGGGCAAGGACCGAGGGCAAGATGGAGGTCATCTCAGTTTGGTTTCAGGATAGTGATGGATTGCTTGGTTTTGGATAGTGGGATTTTGATGGCTGTGGTAAACCATCCTTGTGGTTCAACAACTGACTTCCATTCATTTCTGCACAGAAATTCTAGAGAAGCAAGGGTGGCAGACTAATAGATCATGTCTGAAAGGTATGCCTTGTGGTATCTATCTGTGATTAGCGCACACATTTTTCTATAACTGTTTACAAGTCTCCACTGGCATAGTCTCCAGCAGACCTAATTTTTTTGTCAGCATCCATTCATCTCTTCATACAGCCATATACATATGTGCTTGTTTCCATTGAAATCCAGTAATCTCCAGGGAGCGGATGGCATTTTGGCATGAGATAGACCAGCCTACACTAGAACTTGGGCTAAGAATCAGGGCTCTGTACCAATTTGCTGCTTCTTCCTTCCCCATCTCCTGGGCTGCCCTGGCTGACTGTTTTAGGGACAAAATCTACCCTTTGCCCTGTGTTTCTGTATGTTCAGGCAGAGGCAGTTAAGTTCCTACTCTTCTGTGGCTCTCAGAGCCCATCAGGGAAGCAGACCAGTGTGCAGAGAGCAGCCAGACCTCCCCTTGCAACATATCAGGCAAGGGAGCTGCTAAGCTGATACAGCAGTTGCTTAGTGGGTTCTTGAGTCACGCCAGAACTGCTTCTGCAGCTGTGAGTGAAATGACAGAAAGTGGCTGGGGACACCTTTTGTCTGCATGTCTCATAGCGTAAAGTGAATTCAGGTACTGCAGATTTAAGAGTCTCAAGCTACTGCTCAGTGAGCAAAGTTCAATTCAGAATAAAGAACACAAATTCTTAATACAGCCGCCTTCAAGAGCCATAAGGGACCTCTAGACTGCCAGTTGGACACCCTCATGCAGCACAAAATTATCATAAAGTCCTGCAAAAGGCCAGGCTTTTATTGAACACCATCCCTATTTCATGCTGGTGCTTGTGCAGTATGAAACTCAGTCTTCCTTGGTCCAACAATTAAAGTGGCCTGTAAACATTAATTATGCTGTGCTGTGATATTTGCTATAGTCAGTGAATATATACCAGCGTTACAAATCCAGAAATGCTGTAGTCAAGGAATTAAACCTCTTTCTCTGGCTTCTCAAGCATTTACTGCTACCTTAACCTGGTTCTACTTCTCCCCATAGTGGCCAAAATGAAGAGCCACATGGAGGAGCTCTTCAATTCATTTTGAATCTCCTTCCTTTCCTAGTGGTATCCATGAAGTAGACCACCTTAGTGAATGGGCTTGGATACAGGAGTTACTAGGAAGCTTGGGGTAGAGCCAGCAGCAGGGTGGTGTGATGAGGGATATTTGGCAAGACAGGCTCGTGAGCATGCATAGAGAGGAGCCTGATGGGGTTTTGCCAGGTATCTGGGTCAAGAATTTTTCCTGTGGATCACTTCCACCTTGTAAGTAAATAAGTGATTGCTGCCATATGGCACCAGTATGCTTTAATACAGTTCATGTTGCCACAGGAGTTAAGAGCTCTTGCCTAAAAATTTGGGTCCTTTATTCCATATATTTGGCCAGGCTTAGGTGGCAGGACAAGGTATTCAGCCTACACTACAGCTAATAAAAGTTAACAGGGGCAATGAACCTCTTCTGGGGAGTAGCTACTTGTTATGGTCCTCATGGCCTGCAAGCATTATGGCTAAATAATACTTTCTTCCATATGTGTGTGTCTCTCAAGGAGTTGCTGGCAGGTGCCCACATTACCTGAGAACAGAGTTTAGCCTTCATCATTACCTGTATTCAAATTCCATCCTGTGTCACCAGCTACTGGGCACATCTTCACGTCGTGTTAGTGTTCATGCTCATAAGGGTTGCCCTCTTGGCCTTTCATCATGCGGGTGGCTCTCTCTCTCAAGCTTATTCATGTCTCCCCTGAAGTGGGGGACCCAGAACTGGACACAGTACTCCAGCTGCAGCCTCACTAAGGCTGAGTGGCACTGACCGCTGTGGCACTGCAGAGCCTGCCCCATGCGCTTCAGCTGGAATGCCAAAGCAGAGGCATCATCTGTCCCCTTCTAGATTGCATTTCAAAGACACCTCTTTCTAGATAAGATCGCAGTTCTTTCAAGGTGGTTTTGGTTCAATCTTTCAAGGTTGTCTTTGGCTCTAAACAGTGAAGATCTTTGTATGCTGACATTTGAGAAAGGAATGTTTTAAATACATCTGTGTGACAGCCACAAAAAATGATTATTTTTAGTGGGTTAAAGCAGCCAGTGTGTTAGGCTTTCTGGGTTCTTGCTGGAGCTGGAGGTGTTAAACTGTCAGAAATAAACGGCATTTGCCTGCACAGGTTAGGGATATCAAGATTTGATATCCCGGCACTCTCCTGTGATATTAAAATATACCAACATAGCAAGGTGAGTTCTGATCAATACCTTAAGGGTTATTTTGGGATGTGATCTGTGCTAGTCATTAATCAAACTGTGGATACACTCTTTACCCTTCAGACAGCTCTGTTCCTGTGTACAGTGTATTGATGCTTTCATGGAAGAATGGGGACAAAGAAGGGCTAATAATAAAGTGACAAATTTCATTGTATGTTAAATTCCTTCTCCGGCCCTGCCTGTTGTAGTAACATAAAGCCTTTGTTGGGCTGTAGCTCAACCTAATGTGCTATGAAACAGAGCACTGCCTTCCCACGTCTGTTCTAGAGTTGCTCTCAAAAAAGGTTAATGACAACAATGACATTCCCATTTCATTTATTTATGCAGGGTTAATCTGACTGCTCTGAATCAATGGGGCTGATATGCAGCAGAATAGGGCGTGTTTTCCAGTCCGGGCTAATAATAATGGCTGCTTGCAGATGTTAAAAAAAACCAAAACAAAAAACAGTGCTTTAATTTAAACTCAGCACACTCCCATGCCGAGCCCAACATATGCCCAGAAGAGACATTGTGTTACTTCATCCTCATTCTCCCAGCATCTGTATAGATCAGGTGCTTTAGTGGGGCTTTTTTGGCTTTTTTGTTTAATAGCTGATTAACTCAGCTTTAGCTAAAAGTGCCAAGAAGGCAGATCTATACAGGTACTGCAGAGCTGGGTCAAAATGATGTGTTGCTTCTTCTAGTAAAACTTTTTTTGGTTTTTTTTTTGGGTGGGGGGGGTGGGGTTAACATCTGCAAGCGGCCAATAATATGTTACTCTTAGACAGCCCTTACCATGAGCACATTTCAAAACACTCCATGTCCACAAATAGGAACATGGAGGCACAAAAGGAAAATGACTTGGCCAAAATAATCCAACAGGTCATTGGCATGGTCAGCTATGGCATAGGGTTGAACCCAGACTACGTGCCTCCTTCACAGCCAGCTCCCTCTGTGACTGTGTCCTGTTGTCTCAATCTTTAAGGTGCCAATTTCTCCTGGAGTTAATTCTATAAGATTTATGAGCCAAGAGGAAGCCCAAGATGGGGAAAAGCTTCTATTTAAAAAGCTCTGAGTACATAGTAATAGCTTCTTTGCATGAACAACTTTTCCAAACTGGGAATATGTATTCAGCTGCTGAATAACGAAGTGACAAGCTCAGGAGTTTGTAGCATTGTTAGATTGTCCCTGCATTTGGATTAATTATCTTATTTAATATGCTGTTTTGGGGAACTAACTTTGCACTTCATCTGTTCTACTTGTGCTTTATATGAAAGTATGTGGTCTAGGGTTATTCCCAAGGGTTTGTGCAGTAGGCAAAATCATTTCCATTCACTCCAGGTTAGGAATGAAGTAATATAAAGTTCAAGTGCTCTAGACTTGTACCTGATTTTAACAAGGCTTTTGACACTGGCTTCTCCACGCTGCCAGCTTTGCGTCCAGTTGGCTGGGGAGGACAGGGGTGTCGCTATGGCCAGCTGGACACGAATCTGGTGGTGCGGAGAAGCTGGGGTACCTGGGAAGCGGCAGTTTGGGGGGCAGGGCCGCTGCTGCCATCCATCACTCCATGCCACTGCTACCAGGTGCTGTGTGTTGCTTTCCCGCACCCAAGTATCCCCACTTCTCTGTGCCGCCAGCTTCATGTCCAGCTGGCCAATGGAACCTTCTTCCCCCTGGTGCGCGGCTGCCCCCACCGCCATCTATACACTCAGTGTCACCGCCGTGCGCCACAGAAGGAGGGAGTGCTGATGGCTGGCCTCATGTGAAGCCAGCAGCACAGAGAAGTGGGGATACTTGGGTGCAAGAAAGTGGGGTGGGGCTGCCCCCACCATCCATCACTCCGTGCCACTGCTGGGCACTGCTTTCCTGCACCCAAGTATCCCCACTTCTTTGCACCACTGGCTTCGTGTGCAGCTAGCCATCAGCACCCCCTCTTGCCCCAGCATGTGGCAGCAGCACTGAGTGTATCTATGGCAGCGGGGGCAGCCACTGCGTGTGAGCTCCCCACGCTGTTGCCACGTGCTGGGAGGTGGGGGGTGCTGACGGTCAGACGGATGTGAAGCTGGCAGTGTGGAGAAGCAGAGATGCTTGGGCACGGGAAAGCAGTGCCTGACAGTGACATGGTGTGTATAGATGGTGATGGTGGCCACATGCAAGCTCCCTGCACCACTGGCTCCACATCTGGCCATCTGTCAGCATCCCCCTGGGTCCGGAAGGGGTATGCACTAGAAGGGCTTCCCTTCTTAAAAAAGGTTGAAAACCCCTGGACTGGATGAAAGTACTGTAAGGTAGATGCATAACTGGTTGGGTCATTATGCTTAATGCGTAGTTCTCAATGGCTCCATGTCTAGTGGAGAGGAGGTATCGAGTGGGGCTCCTCATGGCTAGGGACAGACATTACACATAAACTGGTTTAAGTCATCAGAAACTGGTTTAAGCCTGTAACAGAACAGATGTTCAGTGCGCATAAACCAGTTTGAAAATGGCTGAAATCGGTGTGAGATAAACCTGGTTGAATGTAGTAGCAGACTTAACTAATTTGGGTCAAACTGGTTTATGCAATGTCTGTTCCAGAACACTTCCTGGTTTAAGTTACACCAGAGTCCCCCAGCATCCCAGATGCTTTGCAGCCCTGGGCGGGGCTCTGCTCTCTGCTCCAGCCCAGCAGGGCTGGCCCTGCCCCTCTGCTCCCTGGCTGGAGCTCCGGCAGAGACTGCAGGTTTCATAGATTTCATAGACATTCAGGCTAGAAGGGACCCCAAAGGATCATCAAGTCCAGTCCCCAGGTCTGTTTTCCTGACCTGTGATCATGGGTGTGGCTTTCCTCTGGACTCTCTCAAGCTTCTCCACATCCTTTTTGAATTGTGGAGCCCAAAACTGGACGCAGTACTCCAGCTGTGGCCTCACCAAGGCCGAGTACAAGGGGAGCATGACGTCCCGGGATTTGCTTGAGAAGCATCTATGGATGCAAGCCAGCGTTTTGCTCGCTTTACTAGCCACAGCATCACATTGAAGGCTCATGTTCATTTTGTGGTCAATCATGACCCCCAAGTCCCTTTCATCTGTAGTGCTAACCAGTGTAGCACTGCTGAGCCTATAAGGATGCTGCAGGTTTTTCCTCCCAAGGTGGAGAACCTTGCATTTTTTAGTGTTAAACACTGTGGAGCTCGCGCCCCTCTCGCTGCCCAGTCTGTCGGGGTTTGCCCCTCCCCTCAACTCACCTGCCACGACTTGGATGTTAAACGCACTTTAAGAGGGGTCTACAGTGGAGATCTTAGCATGGATGGGGCCTCCTGATAGACGGTGGTACTTACGGTCGTTCGACGCGGTGTTCCATGGGGCTCCGCCTCCCCTACACCCCGTCCACACGCCAGCCATTGGATGACACATTACAGATGTTTCCTGGCCTCGTATGATGGCCTCAGACCGGTTCCAGGGTTCCGGTCGCTCTCCCTCCCTTCTAGAGGGAGCTTTCCTATTTTTTTTTTTAAAGAAAATATTCCTCTGGGTCAGGAGGAGCTGTAGGGTTATCCCCCTTATTCCAGCTCCCTCCCGGATTCTCAGCTGTTTCCTCTCCCTTACCACAAGCAGGGAGCTCTCTTGCCCCCTGAGTGCAAGCTCCTTCAGGTGTGCCCTCCTTGTCTGCCTCCTGCTGTCTTCCGCAGGAGGCTTAAAGCCCTTCCCTGGGCTGCCTGCTGGAGCCTTGCAGGCTAGCTTGCTTTCTCCCTGTGCCGGAGCTTGCCTCACGAGCTGCTAGCACATGCTCTCTCTCTCCGGTTCTCTCGCTGTCCCTGCTCTGACGGGGTTTTTAAATCTTCCCGCAGTGATCGATACAGCTGCTGGGATTGGCTCAGCTGTTCCCCTCACCAGGAACAGCTGATGCCACAGTCGGCATAATGCCGGTTCACACGGCTGCGAATGTGGCTCCTGCTGCTCTCCAGGAGCTGTGTATGCCCCTCTGGGGGCTTGCTCCTGGGGTCTGGGGTCCGTGGGCTCTCTTCTCTCCCCCTTGAGAGCCTGTGGGGGCACCTCGCCACCACAAACACCATCAGGTTCTCATCCGCCTATTTTCTGAGCCTGTCTAGATCTGCCTGGATCACCCTCCTCTCCTCAGGTGCAGATGCTTTACCCCAGAGTTTGGTGTCATCGGCGAACTTGGCCAACCCGCTTCTCACACCAATGTTTACATCATTGATGTTAAAAAGTATAGGCCTTAGGACAGAGCCTTGAGGGATCCCACTTGTCACAGCGCACCATGACGATTGACTTCCGTCAACCACCACCCTCTGGGTCCTACCACGGAGCCAGTTCCCCAGCCAGCAGATCATGGTGTGGTCGAGGCCGCAGTTAGCCAGTTTTGCCAAGAGGTGATCATGGGATACCAGGTCAAAGGTATGTGACTCTTTCCTCTTGTCCAGGTGATAGGTCACCTTGTCGTAAAAGGAAATGAGATTGGTCAAGCAAGACCTACCTGCAACAAACCCATGCTGGGTATCACTCAGGATTTTGCCATCAGCTAGTCTGTTAAGGATGGCCTCTTTGATAATCTTTTCCAAGACCTTTCCCAGGATAGAGGTCAGGCTGATGGGCCTTTAGTTTGCCAGATCTACTTTCCTCCCTTTCTTGAAGATAGGTACAGTGGCATCTGCCTGGCTTCCTACTGCTTCTCCCCGCCCCTCCCTGCTCAAGCAGGGATTCCCCCCTGTCTTGTTGCTTACACAGACACCTCTCAGCATTAGTTAGCATACCACATGTTGGCTGTGGTTCATGCTGTGGGAGACAGGACAAAGGTGGACAGGACAGCATCAGCATAGGGCTTTTTGGAGTTAATCAACAGGTAGCTGGTAATGTCCCTCCATTCCTTTCTTGGAAAAAGTTGTTTAAGAAGAGCAAGAGCTAATGAGAGAGGCTTTTGTTTTGTTGATGGGCTGATAAATGCTAACAACTCCCTGTGTGCCCTAAAGCTTGCAATTAAATATATATATATATTTTTTTGGAAAAATCTAGTTGGTCTAATAAAAGATATCATTTCTACCACAAGTCATGATTCTGTTTTGCCTGTAGACCAATGTGGCTACAGCCTCCAACTGGTGAGACCGCAGCTGGAGTACTGTGTCCAGTTCTGGGCACCACATTCCAACAAGGACGTGGAAAAGCTTGATTGAGTCCAGTGAAGAGCCACCCGTGTGATCAGAGACTTGCAAGGCAAGCCATACAAGGAAAGGCTGAGGGACTCTTCAGTCTAAAAAAGAGGAGGCTGATAGGGGACCTGGTAGCAGCTTACTTCTATATCATGGGAATACATCAAGGGCTCGGTGAACAACTGTTCACCAGGGCACCCTTGGGGAAAACCAGGAGTAATGGCCACAAATTCCTAAAAGACTGTTTCAGGCTTAACACTAGGAAAAACTTCTTCACGGTTAAAGTGTCCAGACTGCGGAATAAACTCCCTCTAGAGGTGGTGCAATCACCTACCGTGGAAATCTTCAAAAGAGATTGGACGGTCATCTCGGTGGGGGTCACCTGACCCCAATCGTCTTTCCTGCCTAGTGCAGGGGGGCTGGACCTGATGATCTTGCGAGGTCCCTTCCAGCTCCTTACGACCTTTGAATCTATGATACCTAACAACTCCCTGTGTAACTCCCTGCTGTGTAACTAAATGCTCTGTCATCAACTCCCTGCTGGCTCCCTCCTGGTCAGCAGCGGGGGGGACAGACCACTCCCTAATCAGAGTGTCTTGAGGGGCCTGGCCACATACCCCCTCAGCTCAGCACTGAGGAATAGAAGGGAGGGCTGCTCTAGTGCCCCCCAGCTTCTAGCCTGAGCCACTGCAGGCATATGCCTGCATTTCTTCAGTCCAGAGGGGATGTCTGTATGGTTACAAAACAGTTCAGCCTAGCCAGCTTAGACTAACCTTCAAAGATTGAATCAATTCAGGCTCAGGCTTTTTGAATTTCTGTCCCTAGCCCAGGGGTCTGTCCTGGGTGTTATTATTCACCATCTTAATGAATGAATTGAATGATGGGATTGAGTGGATGCTTAGCAAATTTGTGGATGAAACCAAGCTAGGTAGAATTGTAGACACTCTAGTGGGCAGGGCTAGGATCTAGAATGACCTGGATAGACTGGAAAAAATGGTTCACCAAAAAAAAAAATGGTTCACAATCAGATAAGATGCAGCAAAAACCAATGCAAAGTCCTGCACTTGGGACAGAATGTGCATGCACAAATAAACCTTGAGGAATGACTGGTCTGGCTGCAGTACTACAGAAAAGGATCTGGGGGTTATGGTAGACCATAAGCTGAATATGAGCCAACAATGTGCTCTTGTTGCAAAAAAAGCCAACAGCATCTTGGGTTGTAGTAACAGGAGTGTCCTTTGCAAATGATTTTCTGCTGCCTTTAGCACTGTTGAGTACTGTGTCCAGTTTTGGGGCCCTCAGTTCATGACATGGGCAGTTTGGAAAAAGTCCAGCACAGGGCAACAAAAATGATCAAGAGCCTGAGAGGCAAGACTTCTGAGGAAAGACTGAAAGAGCTAGGTTTACTTAACTTGAAGAAGAGAAGGCTGAGGGGGGATTTGATTATAATCTTCAAATACCTGCAGGGTGATTATAGAGAAGATGGAGATGGGCTTTCTTTCCTCTGTCACTATAGGAGACAGAACTAGGAATGATGACCCCAAGCTGCAGCAGGGGAAATGTAGGTTGGAGGTTAGCAGGAACTTTCTCCCTATGAGGGTGGTCAAGTATTGGAACAGGCTACCTAGAGAAGTTGTGGAATCTCCATCACTGGAAGCTTTCAAAATCAGGTTACATGGACACTTGGCTGGGACAGTTTAGTCAGGGATGATCTTGCCTTGAGCAGGGGTTGGATTAGATGACTTCATGAGGATCTTTCCAGCCCTACTTTCCTATGAGCCTATGATCTCTTAAATACACATCAGCCAGAAAGTTATGGCTAAGTATGATCTTTCTCTACTTAGAATGAGGTTTGTCATTGAGAGGTTTTTTTCTTTTTTTTTTTTTTTTAGTGCCATTGGCCATTGGTGCAATACTGAATTACAAGGCAAATTCTTCACAGATCATATATACACATTCCCTTTTTCTTGTCTGCAATACATGTTTCCACTGCATTTACCCTGCTTCATAATTGAATGATCATGTTGGTGTCTTAAACTTCCAGAAGACTGATGTCCTGTTACAGACATCCTGCCGACTAGGCTTATACTATCACCTGAAAAGGAGGCCTCTAGTTTACTTTCTATATTTATATGCAGTTTCATCAACTTCCCACTGACTCACTTATTACCTTGTAGTGGAAATATGCTCATAGCTGTTACTAAATAAGATCACCAGATAGCCCCCATGCTCCTCCCCAGTAGAATATTCTGTATAATTGTGCTAAGACTCTGCACATCATGGGTGGCATTCTGCTACCTTTGGCCCTCTGCTTGGCATTTTTTTTAAATCGTCTCAGTGACATTTTTTGGCCCCTGTACACAAGTATCACTTTTATTCCTAGGCAGTGTGGGTGAGTAAGTGGGCACATACAGACTGTGTGTGCGCAGCAGGCTATGCCTGGCCAGGCATGTACCTGGTTACGTTGATGTTCCCCTTGTGGATGAGTATTGGTGTCTAAGGCCCAGAAACGTAGGTGATCCAAATCTGACTAGCAGGTATGACTATCACATATTGAACTCAACAGAAGAAGGTGGAGGACACTCTTAGTTTTATCCCCAGTAGCTTAGTGGTTAGGGCTCTTACCTGGGAAGCTGCAGAATTCAGGCTCTAGGAGCTCTTTACCTAGAGAGGGTTTGAATCTGCAGTGCTCTGACTTCCCAGCATATCACAGGTCAGATACTATCAAGACACTTCTCTGGTGCTCTTTTTGAAGCTGCCCGCCCTGGGCATCCAAAAGAGGGAGATATGTGGGGCCAGGAGGAAGAGAGTAAGGAGGAGGGCATTTGACTCAGTGAAATGGTTGTTGCCCTTGAAAGGATAAGTGACTGGGTTCCAGCCTTCCTTCCCCAGGAGGCAGAAGTTTCCTTGCTGTCCTGCCCTCTATCAATTTTTCCAACCACTGTTAAATCCAAGGAGCATTGACTCAGCTTCAAAAGTACCAGAGTGATGTCTGCCCAATATCTCCTTTGGGCCATGGTGGTTAGAAAACTATGCTTGGAAGTTAGAATGGAGGCTCAAACTCCCTCAGCAGGAGGATCTTCAGTGTCACAGATGAGTGTACTAAGCACTCAGCTTTTAAGACTAAAATGTAGGAGTGCCCTCTTCTTCTACCACCTTGTTTCGTTGTATGCATGTACATAGTCATCTATGCATGCAGAACTACACATCTGAGAAAAAATGCCACTTACACCTCTAAAAAACTATTAAGATGATGGAGAGCTAGAAGGCCACCCTACATGTATTAAGAATTGGTTCCCTTCTGCAGTTCTGTTTTCAGAGCCGTAATGAATTCTTCCTTTTATTGTGCATAGTGCGTTATGATTATGAATTTTGCAGTATATATAAACGTTGTATGGGTTAGAGTTTAAAGCAGCTTCTGTTAACACATCGCTTCCAATTGAAGGATTTGCCACAATAATCCTCTTTATTTTATGGGCGTGTATTATAAATCCTCCCAGCTGTGGTGTTACCGTTGTATTTCTCTTTTTTGAAGCATTCTGCTGCAGATGGAATCTTGCTGTGTAGCCAAATTTATCTCTGAAATAACGCCATTGATTTCAGCAGGCTTGTCCCTGGAATGAACTTGTCTCACCTAAGCCTAAGGGCAGTATTTGTTCAGTAAATTAGTTGGTACATACATTTAACTTATTTTGGCTGTTTTTACAATGGCTCGTGCAGATGCAGAAATACTGACTTGTGCTTTTTGGCTTTAATTATGATGTGTGACTTTTAAAATGCTTTTATTTTAAGCAAACCTTTGTGCAAGCTGTTATTTCTCTAATCTGGATAAGGACAAATTGGTTTTATGAGTCACAGAATTATGATGTAATTGGGATGATGGAGATGTGGTGGGATAGTACAGTCATGGATAGGTATACGTTGTTCAGGAAAGCCAGGTAGGTGATAAAAGGGGGAGATGTTATTTTCTATATAAATGCAATGTACATATATATTGAGGTGCAGTACACTAAGTGGAGGGTAGGTCTGTTGAAAGCCTGTGCATAAAGGTCAGGGGAGAGAGCAGCAGGATGAATGTCATGGTGGGAGTCTGCTACAGGCCACCAAACCAGGAAGAAGAGGTGGACAAAGCCTTTTTTAAATAATTGATAGAGTCTTCCAAATCATAGGACCTAGTTCTCACAGAAGACTTCAGTTATCAGGACATCTGCTGGGAGGGAAACATAGTGGTGAACAAGCAGTCCAGCATATTCTTGGAGTGTGATGGGTTTAACTTTTTGATATGTATGTTAGAAAGGCCAACTAAGAGGGAAGCTGTTTTTGATTTGTTGCTCACAAGCAGGGAGGAATTGGTTGAGAATGTGAAGGTGGAAGATAACTTGGGTGACAGTGACAAAGATTTTAAGGGGCAGAAGGAAAGAAAGCAGTAGAATAAAGACACTGGATTTCAGAAAAGCAGACTTCAACAAACTTAGGGAACTGGTGGCAGGATCCCCTTAGAGTCAAGTCTAAGAAGAAAAGGAGTCCAGGAGAGTTGGCTGTACTTTAAGGAGGCGATATTAAGAGTACAGGCGCAAACTATCCTACTACAGAGTGGGAAGTGCAACAGGAGGCCAGCCTGGCTGGACAGAGGCCTCTTCAATGAGTTGAAACTCAGGAATTCTATAAAAAGAGGAAACTGTCATAGTGCTAGGGAAGAGTATAAGGGTATCACCCAGGGACTTGGGGAGAAAATTAGGAAGGCCAAGTGTGACAGGGTAATAGGTTCACCCTTCCATGAGATGCCAAGAGAACAAAGAAGAAACAGAAACTTACCATGCCGCTAAGCCTGGACGGGAGAAAAGACACACTGAAAACCCCAGATGCTAATTAGGATGATCAACTGGGAGAGCCGGTCTTGCAGTGAATGGAACGCTGTGGCCAGTCTCACAGCTGATTAGCGTGGGGAATTTTAAAAGAGAGCTGACCAAACAGTTGGCTCTCTGCCGGTGAAAGGGACAGCACAGAGGGAGACCCATAGGAATGCAGAGCAATGGCAGCGGTGCGTGGGTGACCAGGGGGACTCGGGAGAGAGTTCCAAAGATGGACTTGCCTACGGAGCTGGGGAGATGGGGCAGTTGCAGCATTCAAACCGGTGAGCGCAAGTCCGGTGAGTGCAGGATCCTGTTCCGGAGACCTGAAGGAGGGGAAAGACAAAGCTGAGCGGGCACGTGAGTTTTAGGCATTGGGCCAACATAGTTTCACCGTGAAAGACAAGGGCAGAGACGAGCTGGGGAATGGTCCGCTTGGGACTCATGCGGGGAAGAAAGGGGCAAGTGACCAAGAGCAAGAAACCAGCTGCCTGGAGACTAATCAAGGCAACCCAGAGACAAAACTCCCACAGAGAAGCCCTAATGAGAGTGAACTTGTAACATATGTGGTATAGGGATGGTGAAGCCCTGTGAAGAGGAGCCATCCTTCTAAATTGCAGAACCTAACGTCAGTTGTCTCATAGGACTGTGTCCATCTTTGGTTCCTTCCTTTTTCCATCTAAGTCATGGCAGGAAAGTTTTAAAGGAGACTATTCAGTCCTATGAGAGAGAGACAATCTGCATTTTTACTGTGGGGGGACACAGCTAGTCTTCCACACCAAGGCATGATTTGAGATGCAGCTGCAAGGGACATAAAAGGCAGTAAAAAATAATTCTACCAGTATGTCAAAAGTAAGAGGAAGTCCAAAGAAATCTTGATCTCTTATGAAAGTCAGAAAGCACTCTATTTGTGGATGATGCAGACAAGGCTGAGATATTTACTGCCTTTCTTTCTTAAGTCTTAACAAATAGGGGCAGCTAATCAGATGACAAGTGGACTTGACAGCAAAGATAGGGAAGGAGACAAACAGTCTAAAGTAGTAGAATGCTTTAGGGACTACTTAAAGAAGCTAGATGCTTTCAAGTTGGCAGGACCAGATGGGATGTACCCTGGGGTATTAAAGGAATTGACTGAGGTAATGTCATATCCATTGGCTAGCCTCTTTGAAAATTCATGAAGATGGGGTGAGTTCTCAAATGATGGGGAAAGGGCAAATATATTCCCTACCATGGAGAAAAGGAAGAAAGAGAATCCAGGGAACTGCAGACCAGTCAGCCTGACCTTGATACCTTCAAAGGTCATGGAGCAGGTCCTCAAAGAATCCATTATGAAGCAGCTGGAGGAGAACAGGATGATCAGAAACAGACAGCACAGATTCATCAAGGGCAAGTCATGTCTGACCAACCTAATTGCTTTGTATTGTAAGAGGACAGGCTCCTTGGATTGGAGGAAAGCAGTAGATGAAACATACCTTGACTTTAGCAAGGCTTTTGACAGTGTGTCTCCCAAAACATCCTCATTAGCAAGCTAAGAAAATAGAGACTAGATGAAAGTACTGTAAGGCAGATACATAACTAGTTGAATCATCATGTTAAATGAGTAGTCTTTAATGGCTCAGTGTCTAGTGGGAAGGAAGTATCAAATAGGATTCCCTAGGGGTCTGTCCTGGGTCCAGTGTGGTTCAACATCTGATAATTTGGATGATGGAATTGAGTGGATGCTTAGCAAATTTGCAGGTGACACCAAGCTGGGTGGAGTTGCAGACACTCTGGAGGATAGGGCTAGGATCCAGAATGACCTGAATAGATTGGAGAAATGGTCCACAATCGGTTGGAAGAGAGTCACCAAGAACAAGTGCAAAGTCCTACATTTGGGATGGAATAATAACTGCATGCACAAATACAACCTGGGAAACAACTGGCTAAGCTACAGTAGTGGAGAGAAGGACATGCAGTTACAGTGGACCGCAAGCTGAATATGACCCCAAAGCGTGCTCTATTTGAAAAAAAGTCCCAACAGCATATTGGGTTGTATTAACAGGAGTGTCACTTTTAGATCAAGGGAAGTGAGTCTTCTGCACTGATGGAGCCTCACCTGGAGTACTGTGTGCAGTTTTGGGTCCCACACTTCAAGTAAGATGTGGTCATATTAGAAATAATCCAGTGGAGAGTAACAGAAAGGATTAGAGGCTTAGGAAACATGACTTATGAGGAAAGACTAAAAGAAATTGAGGTACTTAGCTTAGAGAAAGAAGACTAAGGGGGAATTTGATAACAGTCTTCAAATACCTGAAGGGTGCTCATAAAGAGGATGGAACTAGGCTATTCTGAGTAGCAGTAGGGGATAGGAACTAGGAGCAAAGGCCTCAAACTGCAGGAAAGTAAATGTAGGCTGGAAATTAGGAAGAACTTTTCTACTATGACAGTGGTTAAGCACTGGAACAGCCTACTTAGAGAGGTTGTGGAAGCTCCATCTTGAAAATTTTCAAGATTAGGTTTGACAGACACTTGGGTGGGATGGTTTAGTTAGGGGTGATCTTGCCTTGAGCAGGGGTCTGGACTAGATATCCTCCTGAAGTCATTTCCAGCCCTACTTTCCTCTGATCTTATGAAACAATGTCATTTTGCAGTTTTACATAAGACACCATTCAAGATAGTCTCTGGATGCAGATTTTTTTTTTTACACTTTTCTCTCTTTTTGTCCTCTTATTTTCTTTTCTCGTTTCTCATTGAAGCTCTTGGTTAGTGAGGGGGGGGGGGGGGGGGAAATAACCTTCTATTACTGCAAATGCTGTGTATTTCTTACTCCTTTTAATATAAAATGTTAATTTCCAATTCATGCTGAGCCCAAGCAATGTGGCTGGTAGTGCTAATATATTTCAAGGCATATAGGACCTAATTAAAAAGAGAATAAGAAATTTCCCTTTGTTTTAGAGGGTTTTTCTCCAGCAGAGGAAAAGGGCAGACGTATCCTCATCATGTAAATGTCAGACTTTTGATGCATTGAGAAAGTAAGGACAGAACCTTAATTCACTTTCTGTGACCAAATGGCCCAGCCACACAACTACCATTCTGGGGACTTGTGTGTGGTTTACGATCCTGCCGTACGTTCACTGCGGATGTGAAGGTATCTATCTGTATGATTAGTGAACAAGCCCAGTAAGCTGCCCTGTGTTTGTGCAAGTTTGCAACTCTACATGCATGTACCTGGGTCGGTGTAACTCCTCAAATTGTAGCTAGGAAAAATCCCATGACTAGCAGGTATTTAGATGCCAGATAGGGGTAAGGGCCTGCCTATGTTTTAGCCCAATAATTTAGTGCAAGGGTACTCAACCCCCCAGCCTGCAGGCGAGATCCAGCTCACTAGGTGATGTTTTTTGGCTTATGATGCTCTTCCTGGGCCTGAGAATTTGGTGTCAGGGATGGTGGCACCTAATTGCTGGTCTCCTGATCTCAAATTTCTGGACTTGGGGGGAGCCCTGCTTGCTAGACTGAATGTGCAGGGTGGATTGGGGCAGTGCAAGGCTAAGTGGGGCTGTGTGGGGTGACAGTGAACTGAGTGGAACAGCGTGGGGCTGCAGGGAGCAGAGCTGGGTAGCAGGAAGTCAAACAGGGTGGCACAGGGCCTGGTCTGGCTCACAGACCAACCTTGCTTCACCTTTCTAGCCCAGGTGGCCAAAAGATTGAGCGGTGTTGGTCTAGCAGATACAGCAGGGGTGGGCAATTAGTTCAGCTGGAGGAAGTTTTGGTGAGCTGCCAAGGGCCACACAAAATCTTTTAGAAGATATTATTTTAGTAAATCACAGATGAAAAACAAATCATATACTAAAAATCAAATATCTACTACAACATATTTTAATTTTATTTAAAAAATATTTTTTTCCTGACTTATGTTTGAGTAGTATAGAGGTGATTTCATAATAAATTAGAGTAAAATCTTACTTTTGTATAGTGTGTGTGTGTGTGTGTGTGTGTGTGTGTGTGTGTGTGTGTGTGTGTGTTGGGGGGTGGGGGTGGGGGGGTGGACTGCCTGCACACTAGGTCCTGGGAGCCAGCTGGGGGTGAGCAGTACAGGTGTGGTCTGCCCCTGTGGTGCTCTACATGGGGCCGTGGCCAGCTGACTCCCGCCTGGACCCACCCCCAGCACTGGCCAACATGAACACTTGACTGGCATAGTGGCTCCTGGTGTGGCTGTAGCTGCCTGGGTACTCCTTGGCTCCCCCTGCCTCAAGCAGCTTCTCCTCCTCTTCCTCCTGCCCCTGCTGCACCACTCTGGACAGCACGTAGCATGGGGATGCTTTCCAGGCACCACACACCCAGCCAGGTGGGAGGAAACTGCAGCTGGGCAGCTCCTGCCCCAGCGCACAGGGCTTCAGCTCCAGCTCCCAGCTTCATTCCACGTACATGGCTGCTCACAGGTGGCTGCTCATCGTTCTGGGTGGGCAGAGTAGTTGAGAGCTGGAGCCCCATGGGACAGGAGCCACCCGGCTACAGCTTCCCCCCCCACCTGGCTGGGGATGTGGTGCCCAGTGGGCATTCCCATGACTGCCCCTGCTTCCTTATGCTACGTGCTGCCTAGAGCAACACAACAGGAGAAGTAGCTGGAGGTGGGGGGAAGCCAAGCAGCACCCAGGTTGGCTGCAGCTGCACTGGGAGCAGCCCCACTGGGAAGCTGTATGTGCTGGCCAGGGTCAGGGCCAGGGCTGAGGCAAGCGGTCATGGGAGGGAGCTGCCCTGGGCAGGTGCAGTGGGGGGCTCGGCCCCATGCAGAGCACCATGGGGGCAGCCATGGGCTGGATACAATCAATTGGTGGGTGCCTGCCCACGTGCTGGATCCTGTCATTTGGCAGGCCAGATTTTTCCCACCCCTAGGTTAGAGCACCAAAACCAGGAGACCTGGGTCCCAGGCTCCCCTCACACAGAAGAAGCTTGAACCTTCATTTTTTGGATCCTTTTAGTACAGCACTTTAGATACCAGGCCACGGGTTAGTTATTATCCACTCTGTTCTCCAGCTCTGCTCTTGAAGCTGGCCCCGAGGCCAGGAGGAAGTGAGCAAGCTGAGGGTGTGTGGCAGTGAGTTGGCTGCTGCTGCTGCTGCTCTGGAAAGGTGGGGCCGTTGTTCTCGGTGTGACAGGAGTGCTCCCGTGGCTCCCCATGCCTTTTAGCCAATGAATATAAAATACAAGGTGGAATGGGTTGATTTTAAGCTTCCTTATCCTTGCCCTGGTATTTACTTGCCTACAATTTTTTGGGACTTACCCCAGGTGCAAATGTGCAGGGCCCGTACCTGCATGGCCACCTTGCAGCCGAAATGGACATGCTGAGCAGCCCCGTGGACACTTGTGCATCCACGCTGCACATAGAGTGGGATTGCGGTGTATAGCCTTGGCAGTAGTACTCCAGCCATGACAATGGGAACAATCCTTGTCAGATTATAGGGAAATAAGCAAAAAAGGATATGAGAACAAGGTGTGCAGAAGAGATTATAAATGTCTGATACCTTGGAAAGTTAAAGACAAATGTAAGAGGGGAAGTAATGGATGCCAGGGGAAGTAGATGGCTCTTTGTCCAGGTCAGGGGTGTCCAACTCATCTGGTCCTGTGGGCTGGATCATGCCCATGGACTCCACCCCCTCTCCAGTGCTGGATCCAGTGCACACAGTGCCCACTGCAGCCAGTCCAGGATACAAACTATACATGGCACTTGCTTTGGCCAGCCTGGGATGTGTGCCACATGAAGTGTCTACTCCACCCAGTCTGGGGCAGGCCCTGTGCAGTGTGGGTTCCAGAGAAGGTGCTGGATCCCAGGCCTTTTCCTCCTCCCGTGCTTCTGCCCCCTGCTTGCATGCTGGATCCAGCACCTGCTGTGGTCACTCTGGGACCCATGCTGCACACAACTTGTGTTCTGGACTGGCTTGAATGGGTTCTTCATGTGGTCTGCATCCTGGGCCCTGTGTTAGGGATGGCTTTCAGACTCCTCGCTTTGCTTAGGTTCTCTTGAAATTCTAATTAGACGTGAGCAGGAATGGGCCCATAGGTTAATTCAACTCCCCTTGATGGGTGATTCAGCAAAAAAAGGAAAAAAAGAAAAAAGTTGTTTTATCTTTTTTGCAAGGATCAATGTTTATTACAAGAGAAAAGTGAACCCAGGCAGGGAAGAAAACAGTTTTCTGAGCCTGAGATGTATTTTAGTGCTGTGCTAAGGAAAGGAGCTGGAATTAACTGTTTCTTCTGCAGGGACCAGATAGTGCCCATGTACCTTTCCATACCACTTTCTGCTGTGACGGGAAATGTTTCTCAAATGCTGTGCTAGGATGATGTTGCTGTAAACGCTCAGTTCCTTGGGGCTGGCACAGAATTTCACAGCTTCCGGGTATGTGGGTGAATCAGAGCGTGAGATCCACAGACCCAGGGCACGTGGCATGTGGTCATATACTCTGGGGTAGCATATTTGAGATCTGAAAGGTTTGTTATCAGCTTCAGCTAGAATGCACCAACACATCTATTTCATGCACAACAAGACGTCACTGATATCCCTGTCCTGCCTCCTCCACGTCCTTCTTTTGTTTTATGTAATGAAACCTTTTTTAATGGATAACACAGCACTTCCCGCTAGCCAATGAGATTTCGTTCTGCTTTGGCCACCCCCTTCCTGTAGATGCAGGGATGTGTGAGGCTGGATAGTGGTCGGATTTGAAAGCACAGGAGGCAGATTGTGTGCAGGAGCAGCAGCTGCTGCTGCACATGGAGTCACTGCTATAAAGTAATAAAATCATTGGACTTGGAGAGCTATCTGCCTCTACCTGAATCACCTTCTGTTCATTAGACTGAGAACTGGGGCCTCTGCCCAAGTCAGATACAAGGAATCAGATGTAACTGAAATCTGGCTTGAAGAAATTGATCACATCTTTGTTTCT
Organism: Alligator mississippiensis; assembly: GCF_030867095.1. Lineage (NCBI taxonomy): Eukaryota > Metazoa > Chordata > Crocodylia > Alligatoridae > Alligator > Alligator mississippiensis. The sequence continues at coordinate 28,364,048 of NC_081833.1, forward strand.
GCTGCTTCTCTTTGGGCCAAATTCTTCCCCAGGGCGCACCGGCATAAGGGTCCGTCGATTTTTCTGCTGGAGGTGTTGCAGTGCCACTAACTGCCTGTGAAAAAGAAGGAAGACTGGGTATGCTGGACTCATCTGAAATCAGTGGCAACGTACAGGAAAGTTCAAACTGGTCTCCTGTTCTTCAGTCCCAGCAGAATTCACTTGCTGAGGATTAATAAACATTTGGCTGTGGCCACCCGGGACTGGAATTCTTTCCACGTACAACAGTTTGTCTCCATCTGCGAGAAGAGAATCCTGTAGCCATTGAGCTTTCCCTTATCTTGTGGAAAGAAACTCTTTGAAAGCATGGGCTTGAAAGCATATTCATGCAGGGTGCCTTTTGTCCTTCTTCATCACAGTTTTCTTTTCATTGTGGCCATGTTCTTTCAGAACAGACTGTCTCTGTTCCCAGTGAAATGTCATGTTTCCTATTGAGTAGCGAAGGCTGAAACTTGAAGGAACTTCAGTAAATCACTTTTAAAAAGCTGCTCCCTTTTTTGTTCCGCCTGTTACTTCAGGCAGTATTCTCTCTCTGGATCGCCTGGTGTTAACTGGATACAAACAAATGCTGTTCTCTGCTGAGGTCAACTCCTGAATCCACCACGTCACCTGCCCATCCTGTCTGCCAGTGCCACGGGCTGTCAGATATACAGCTCTTGCCTGTTCTTTGTATCAGCAAGAGAAGCCAGTGTTTCTAATCCCCCAGTACTTTAATTTGAAGAGAGGATTTATCCATGTACGCTGATGAAAAGCTACAACAAAAGCAGGAAGTCATTTAGAGCTGTAGCTATCAGCTGGGCTGTACCTCTATGTACTGGGAAGCTCCTGGATTCCAGTGCTGACCCTCTGAAGCCTGCAGCTGCTTTTTCTGGTGTGTGCCAGGAGGAGCGTAATAGTTGTTATTCCCAACTTGCCTCTGTGTCAAAGGGAAATGTTGCATAGGGAACGCATTAACGGGCTGATTCCAGGACTGGCTCTCACTGCGTAATGATCAGGCGTCGATTCTTATCAATAAATGTCCAGCTAAATCAACGCGTTTCATAGTCAGAAGGCTGTGGTAAGATTTTTTTTCCCTTCTTTTAGTTGTGTGGAAGCAAAGAATGGCTGGGGGGGGGATTCCTTAGATAAGAGGAAGATGACCATTAAAGCTGTCTTGAAGGACACAAAACAGATAGTCCCAAGGCGGGAAAAGCTAGTTTAGGAAACCCTTTGTCTTGAATCTATAAAAGGTTAATTGCCCTTGTTGTAAGGCAGAGAGCCAAGGGAATTTTCCCTTTAACGGTCTCTCTCCGATAGCTGTCAAATAAAGTTTCTACCTGACCCTGATTCCAAATTCTACAGCGTGTTTTTTCCACGACAGTTGGAAACCAGTGATCTGATGTAATCCTGTTTAACACTTAGTGTGCAGAACTGTACATCCTCGTAGCAAGCTATGAACAGGAGTTCATGTCTTGACACTTGATAAAGGGTCAATTTTTCAAATGGCAGTGTTGTCTCACATTCAAGCGAACCCACAGAGTACCATGAAAGCCCTCATAAGATGATCTTAATGAAAAGATACAGGATTTTTATTGTGCTGTATGGACTTTCTTTATGGAGTGGGGGTTGAGTTGCCTGTAATGAGCAGGTACTGTGCCTGCTGTGCCCCAGTTTTGATCAGCCTCACAGTGCCTGCATATTTCACCCCAAAATGAGTTCTGATCCACTTAAAATAGATTCTTTTCCTGCCCTCTGCAGTGGTGAGTCTGAAGAAGTCTCTTGTGTTCTTAAAAAGCATTTCAGAGCTTCCCATTGTTAGCCAATGTTGATAGCTTTTCATTTGCACCTAGTCGGCAGCACATCCAGATGCAGCACCAGAAACTTTCTTTGAAGTGTTAGCAGACCCAAAGGAAAATGAGCCAGCCTTCTGCCTGCCTGTTCCTAAAGGCTGCTGTGATGAGGAAGGGGAGAGACAGCAGGTGAAAGCTGGGACGGGGTCAGGGAAGCAGAGTAAGAGGGACTTATCTCAAAATATAGTTGTACTGATAGAATAAAGTACCTGAGGGGTGAATCCTATCCTGTGCTAGGCAGATGATGCATGGGAGCTGCCTCCCTGTTCCATCAGGATTTCTACAGAGTTCGAATGCTCCAGCTGCCATGCACCACAACTTCAAAGAGGTTGTGATTTGCTGGCCAGGGCTGAGTCCTGCCTTCCAGCCAAGAGTTAGTACTTGCTGCAGCCTATCTGGGGTACATTCTGGTTTTGTTCAAGGTGCCTCAAGCTTGCCCTGGGGAGTCTTATCTCTAGTAGCAGTCCAGGCATAGAAGAAGCATCTGCGAGTGACCTTGTTCCCACTCTTGGTGCTGGCAAGCACAGGAGTTTGCCTCTAGGCAAACATGATACAGTCAAGAGGAAAGCTTCTTTAAGCCACAAGCCATGTGTATGGACATATGTAACGTGAAGGTAAATGGGGATTTTTGTCCATTGGAAGTTCATCTTGCTGTATGCTGCTGGGATGTGAGCCATTCTGCCTGCTTGTGCATTGATGCCAGACAGCAGGACCTAGAGGTCCTTTCTTAACAGTACTACCTGTGCCAAGAATGGTGGTGGCTGTTCTCTTCTTCCAAGAGTGGACTTCCTGCTACTATCTTGTAAGCCCCCCTTCCCAACTCTGCTTACCATCTGCCTGTCCCTTTGTATCACTCTCAGTGGAATGTCTGGGTATGGATTGCAACATGGCAAATGGCAACGGCAGTATATAGGCTCAAATGTTAAAGTGGATTTGTCTACTTTACTTGCATTAGAGTAGCAGCTAGTAATCATGGAGTGGGATCTCTTTGTACTAAGTGCTGCATTTATATTAAGGTCTCAGCCTCATAACCTAACTATTTTAAAGGCCTGTAATATCTTATAATGCCTTGTACCCAGGGTCATCCCCAGCCCTGGTCCTGTGTGCAGAAACCATTTGTTTATCCTGTTTGGGACAGTGCAGTTTTAATGATGAAATCGCAGCTTCAGCGCAGGACTCCCTGATAGGAGAATATGGATGTGGAAGTGAAGGGTTGGTTGAGGCAGTCTAGGCTCTTCTCTCTCCCCTTTGCATCCAAGCCCATTTGTCCTCTTCTGTATTCACTACCTCTCATCCACGTACTGAAGAAAACTTCTGGATAGCTCCCCATGGTCACGTTGACTCATCCCACCCTGCCCTCTGTCCCTCTGAATTTGTTCCTCTGCTGCCAGGTTCCTTGGACTTCACACTTCCTTTTCCTTCTCCTTTCTACCAAAAACACTCCTGCCCAGGATTTTACTAACTACTTCAGAAATAAAATGGATTATGTCTGGAAAGACCTTCCCCTTGCTGCTGTGTCCTCAGCTCTACCCACCCACTCATGTTCACCTTCCCTATGATTCTTGCATCCCTTCAGTCTGTCTTATTGGGTTCTCTCTCTCTGCCCACACATGCACTCCCAAATCTTTTTCCTTTCATCCTACTTGCCTCTAGCTCTCACCTGAAACAGGCTCTGCTTTCCTACGGCAGTCCTGCTCCCTCAGGTTATGATGTAACTCATTCCTTAATTACATCTAAATGGGCTTTACACCACACTTATCCTCTCTGAATTGATTGCTGATGATCTCTCTCACTCCCCTTTCTCTCATTTTGTTCTCCTTTTCTTCTTGATGCCCTCAATTGCACCCATATTTGCACTGCAACATGGATGATTCCCAGATTCATTCATCTGACCTTGACTCTAAGCCTTGCCCAGTATTGTGTCTCCAACTGCTTCCTGTATATCTCCTCTCAGGGATCTTTCTGCCATGGCAAGCTTAGTCTCTCCCAGGCTGAGCTCTTGATCCTTTCTTTCAGCCTCCCCACTGGCAGCTCCACTGTCCATCTTGACTCTCAGGCTCAGCATTGCATAACCTATGATGCTCCTCCCGTTCTCAGTATGTGACAAATCTCCCTCCTGGCCCCATGGCTGTCTCTCATCTTGGCTAATGTAACTGTCTGTGCCTATCACCCCCCACTTCTGTCTCCCCATTGAGTCTAGCCTGTCACTGTTCACATCAGATTCCTGTCCTGCTGTGCCTAAAACACCACCCTTTGCTGGCTTCCTGTCTTCCTGCTTTGTATCTGAATTCCTCATCGCCCCTTTCAAGGCCCTGAGCATTTCCTTCCACTCCCCCTCTGGTTTTCTTGTTGCTTCCTTCCGTCGCAGCTTTATGCTTGCTGTCATGCTGTTTCTTATGCCTGAAATGATTTCTCCCTTCTCTGCCATCTCCCCCAGGCCCTTTTTCTATCCCTTTCTTTGCAATTCCTTACACCCTCATTTTCCGGAAATGTTCAGATCTTATGCTGTCTTAGTCTTGTCTGTCTGTATCTTCAGGTAGCAAATTTCTTCAGTCTAACTTTGTAAAGCAGCATGGCCATTCATGGCACTGAATAATAATAAAGAGTTTAGGAATCAGAAAAACTCTAGAACAATTTATAGGCAATCTATAAAGGGAATTTGGACTTATATCAACAAGCCTAAGGAGTTGTATTTCCTCACTGCAGCACCATACCTAGACTCCTGGCAGCCCCGGGCAAACTTTTAATATTGGGCCCCCCTTCACTAGAGATAACGATAATATGTCATTTTCGGACCCCCTTCCTGTCAGGGCCCTGGGTGGTCACCTGGTTTGTCCATGCCTGTGTCTGGCCCTGCCCCACTGATTCTGGGTGTGTGAGACTTCTGGCTGGCTTGTACTTTCAGGAAGCTGGTGGAAAGGTTCCTTACAGACTGACATATTGATGAAACACTGGGCTGTTCATATATCTTGTCATTTTACATTCATGTCATGTCTCTCTTGTGTGCCTGTCTCCAAGGGTTAGTCCTGCAGCCCTAAATACAGTACATTGCATACAACCGAACAAGCAGTTCAGTATATGTCAGGAACCATTGCAGGGTGGTACAAATGGTTCTACTAGAAACGGTTTCTTGGAGAAAGAGTATGGTTTGCTGCTCTGTAGTTTTGCCATTCTAGCCAAGCACTGTGAAAACTGGAATAACCCAATTGTTACACTGTACTTTTCATTAAACATGCATGTAAATGTCTCTGTGAAGAGGTGCTTCAGGATCCTTTCAACTGAAAGGAGGGGATCAGAGAGATGCCAGAGGTAGTCTGTGCACTAAGATTTCACTGACAGAAAATTCATCTGCTGCTTTGGGTGTGAACATCAGACTAATTGAGCCAAGGCTGCTTGCTCTGCCCTGAAGAAGGGGTGCTGGATGAAGCCCCTCCATCCCTTTGCTGAGAGAGGGCAGCTTTAAGTGTGGAGAATGACATCACATGTGTTAGTGGAAAGCACTAGTGAGCAGGATTTTAATTATTGTTTCTGACAGATGGAGAGGACCAGCTAGGGAGACAATCACATAGTGCAGTGTTGTTTAATATGCATGTTTCTTTGTCTTAGAAAGGGATTAGCGTGCCATTGCTGCTCTGCAATCAAATGAGAACTACAGAGGTTGGAGCCAAATACATGTGCATTAGAAAACACCCTTTGGAGACTAGCATGTGGGATCACAGTGGTCTATTAGCGTAGGAATAGAAGAACAAGCAGGCTGGGCTACCATAGCTGGAGTGCTGGAATCAAGGCGGGATGGGTTCTAATGATGCATTCAATTACCATGTTGCTTTTGGCTAATATATGCTTATATCTAGCATCTGGAACAGATATTCAGGAGGCAGGGAAATTGTCTTTTGAATTAATTCTGAAGTCAATTTGGAAGATCAGCTTTAAGAACAGGCAGAGAAGAAAAATAACTGGGAAATGCATGTCTGCAGTATCTAATCTCTGATGATGTGGTTTCTTGCAGCCAATGGAGTGTGGACACAGAGAACATTTTTACTGGCAGCCAAACTGCTAGCATGTAGATAATAAAGGTTAATGAAAAGCCTGCTTGGAAACCCCTTGCTTACAAAGAGAACACAGGCTAAATCGTACGAAGAGTAGAGCTTGAATTGTCCTCAATGAATGCAGGAGCTGAGATAATTGTTGTAATACAGAGACCAGGGGCTTGATCCTCCTCCCACTTACAATGCTGTAAATCTGGAATAGCTCCATTGAAGTAAACCAGGAATCACTAGTGAGTTTAAATGAGGGCAGAATCAGGCCTGGTTTGTTCAGTAGGATACACTAGGGCTACTTTCAGAGCAAAAATGCTGCAGTCAGGTATTGCCTATTTCCTTAAATGTTGCTCTGAGAACTTGTCTGTCCTCACAGGCTGAGCAGAGTTGACTTAAACCTGTCTTTGGACATGAGCCCCTGAAGGGGCAGTGAGAAGTATCGATGAATCAGTCGGTGACGCGGCCATCGCACAGCTGAACCCATGCCTCAGTGCAGTGGTCAAGTGTTGAGGTCTATACCAGTTTTTGTACCAGACTTTTTTGGCAGGTGGACCACAAATTAGCCAACTGCCACTCTGGTCTTTTTGCCTGGCCTGATCTGCTGTTCTGCTTTCTGCTCCCTGCCTTGTGCTCCCTTCCTAGTCTGCTGTTTTGCTTTCTACTCCCTGCTCCATCACCTGTTCCCTCCCCAGTCTGCCACATGCTATACACAGAGCCTGTCCATACCTCTTGTGGCACACATGGATTGACTACCTCTGATCTACACAATTTCTGCACTGCTGCTGAGGGCTCATGCTCTTGTGTGGTGAACCCACAAGCCCCTGCTTAGGATTTCAGTCTCCACCATACATGAAAGCAACCACAAGGAATTTCCCTAGAGTGGCTTCACAGACACATTTCTGGGTTTGACATGTGTAAATGAGAACAAGTGAGTAGGGCATGATGAGGAGCATGTGACTCCAGTAGCAGCAGGGATACAGTGTGGTTGTGCTGTCACTTTCTGGAAGTGTCATTTCAGCTAAGGTGCTTCCATAATTTTCAAAACCTTTTTTTTGAGATGTGGGGTATTAGCTCTACTGTTTTGGTTAAACTGCCATGTGGACAATTACTTCTTATTCCTTACATTTCCACTGAAAATGAAAATCGGGATGCTTGATTCTTCTGTACTAAACTCTTGTGTAGTGGCTTTGCACAATGTTAAATTGCTGCTGCCTTTCACACCAGAGGGGGCTGCATCTAAATGACAAGTAAAAGTGCTTTCAGTAAGGCCCTTTCCTATTTCAGAGGTATTTCAAATCTTGGAGTGAGGGGCTGCTTGCTGTCTAGGCCTGCAATGAAGCACCCTCATGCCCCAGCCAGCCCTACTGCAGGACAGTTTGCTGGGTCAGAGCAACCCTGGGCTGGCAGATTGACCCCCTAGGCCCCCCGCCAGCTGGCGCTGCTCCAGTTTGGCTTAATGTGTTGTGATCCTGGGCACACATGTAAATGCGGTGCCTGGGAGCAATAAACTCAGGTATGATATGCACCAGAGTTTATTGTGGTGCATTAATTTCACGTGTAGATGCACCCACAGTGATTTTTCTCCTGTCTCTTTCTTTAGGCCCTGATTTTCCTCTTAAGTGGTATAAATTGAGAACACCTCTGTTGAAATTCAGGCTTATGCTGGTTGAAAAGTGAATGGAGAAACCGGCCACTATTTTCCTATGTGGATTTGTCATATGTGGAGTCAAATAAGTGGGCCATTTTCCCTTGTAGGAACAACAAGAAGACTTGCAGCCATGTCATGTCAGTGTCTCACATTCAGCTTCCCCTATGACCCTGCAGATGCCCCAGGATGAGTCAAGGTTTTGTAAAAGCAGCAGAGAATTGGCAGCATGAGCTCTTTTTGAGCAGAATCAAAATCACAGCTCTATATACATTAAGCTGCAAGAATTTTGCATGGGTGGAACTCCCAGCAGTCCTGGGCTGGCCAAGTAGCAGCCCCACAACATGTAGTCCAGATGTTCTCTCAACCATTTTAGACTCAGGAAACGTCCTGGAGAAATTGGATCTTAGCTTTCAATTATTTTTTGACTACAGAAAATAATGGGGCAGCTTTTCTGTTGCAGAGAATTCAGAAGGGCTGCAGGAGATGAGTTTATCTAGTACAGTGGTGGGCAGCATTTTTGGCAGGCATGCCCCAAAATAGTTCTGCACCCTTGAACATCAGAAAAGCTGACTTTGACCCACTCAGAGAACTGATGGGCAGAATCCCCTGGGAAGCTAATCTTAGGGGGAAAAGAGTCCAGGAGAGTAGGGTGTATTTTAAAGAAACCTTTCTGAGGGTGCAGGAATGAACCATCCCAATGTGTAGGAAGACTGGCAAGTATGGCAGAAGACCAGTTTGGCTTAGCAGGGAACTCTTGAGTAAGGAAAACAAAAAAGGAAGCTTAGAAGAAGTGGAAACTTAGACAAACAACTACAGAGGAGTATAAGAGTATTGCTTGGGCATGCAAGGATGAAATTAGGAAGGCCAAAGCATAATAGGAGTTGCAGCTAGCAGAGGATGTGAAAGTTAACAAGAAGGGGTTCTACAAGTATGTCAGCAACAAGAAGAAGATCAAGGAAAGTGTGGGTCCCTTACTGAATGGGGGAGGCAACCTAGTGACAGATGAGATGGAAAACACTGAGGTACACAATGCCCTTTTCACCTCAGTCTTCACAGGCAAGGTCAGCTCCCAGAGTACTGCACCTGGCAGCACAGTTTGGGGAGGAGGTGAGCAACCAAGAATGGCGAAAAAACAGTTTAGAGATTATTTAGAAAACCTGGACATGTACAAGTCCGTGGGGCTGGATGTGATGCACCTGAGGGTGCTGAGGGAGTTGGCCGATGTGACTGCAGAGCCTCTGGCTATTATCTTTGGAAAAACTGTGGTGATTGGGAGAGGTCCTAGATGATTGGAAAAGGGCAAATATATTGCCCATCTTGAAGAAAGGGAAGAAGGAGGATCCAGGGAGCTACAGACCACTCATCCTCATCTCAGTCCCTGGAAAGATCATGGAGTTGGTCCTCAAAGAATCTATTCCTAAGCACCTGGAGGAGAAGGAGGTGATCAGGAACAGTCATCACAGATTCACCAAGGGCAAGTCATGCCTGACCAACCTGATTGCCTTCTATAATGAGATGACTGGCTCTGTGGATGTGGGGAGACCAGTGGATGTGATATACCTTTACTTTAGCAAGACATTTGATATGGTCTCCCACAACATTCTTACAAGCAAGTTAAGGAAGTATGGATTGGATGAATGAATTGTAAGGTGAATAGAAAACTGCCTGTGTCATTGAGTTCAGAGAGTAGTAATCAATGACTCATTGTCTAGTTGGCAGTGGAGCCAAGTGGAGTGCCCCAGGGGCCTCTCTTGTTCAATGTCTTCATCAGCAACCTGGACGATGGGATGGAGTGCACCCTCAGCAAGTTTACAGATGACACCAAGCTTAGGAGAATAGTAGATACACTGGAGGGTAGGGCTAGGATTCAGAGAGACTTGGACAAATTGGAGGATTGAACCAAAAGAAATCTCATGCAGTTCAATAAGGAGAAATGCCAAGTCCTTCACTTACAATGGACCAGTTCCATTCACCAGTACAGACTGGGAATTGACTGGCTAAGCAGTAGCTCTGCAGAAAAGGACCAAGGGATTACAGTGGACAGTAAACCAAATGTGTGCCGACAGTGTGCCCTTGTTGCCAAGAAGGTTAACAGCATACTGGGCTACATTAGTAGGAGCGTTGCCAGCAGACTGAGGGAAGTGTGTCTTCCTCTCTATCCAGCACTGCTGAGACCACATCTGGAGTACTGTGTCCAGCTTTGGATCCCCCACTGTAGAAAGAATGTAAATGAGTTGGAGAGATCCCAGTAGAAGGCAATGAAAATCGTTAGGGGTCTGAGACACATGACTTCTCAGGAGAACCTGAGGGAATTTGGCTTATTGAGGCTAGAGAAGAGAAGACTGAGATGAGATTCAACTACCCGAAGTGGGGTTTTGAAGAGGATGGAGCTGGACTGTTCTCAGTGGTGTCAATGGTCTCAAGCTACAGCAAGGGAAGTTAAAGTTAGATATTAGGAAAAACTATCTTATGAGAACAGTAGTAAAACACTGAAACAGGTTCTCCAGAGAGGTTGTAGAATCTCCATCCTTGGAGGTTTTTAAGACCCGGCTAGACAGAGTCTTGGCTGGAATGATTTAGTTGGGAATCTAGTCCAACCCCACCTTTGAGCAGGGGGTTGGACTAGATAACCTCCAGATACTCCTTCCAAGACTAATTCCCTATTATTCCTGTGCTTCCTGCCCTGTCTGCTGCTCTGCTTTCTGCCTCCTGCTCTATCTACCACAGTGATTCTTGTCCCCTCCCTGATCTGCTGAATGCCACACACAGAGACTGCCAGTGGCACGTGTGCTGCAGCTGGGCACCCCTGCTTTAGTAAATCCTGTGTAACAGTGCTAATATTGTGCAGCACACCACAACACCCTTGAAAGAATCTTGCAGGAGCAGCACAGCTATGCTTATTCCTGTATTTTGTGTCCCACTGCACCACATTTACTTCAAAAGAACAGTATTAAAATGATTCTCTTATGTGGTAAGTGGTTTGTCAATCTGTGCAGGATTTGCTCTGTTAAATTTGTAACCAGCCACCATAGCTTCCAAAATCAATAGCCCCATCACAGGAGAATCTAATAGCTCTCCCTCTGTATGTGCCAATGCTGATTATTTTTTTCCAGATCTCTGGCTCCATAAAGGGCAAAATTATTGTAGCTTGCTCAGTGAATTATTAAGTGTAAGGCACATTCTTTCAGTCTCCAGGAAATCTGTAACCTCTTTATTTTAGCTCTCCATCTCCAGATTTGTCTGGGCAGTTTCCCACATTTCATTGAAAATGGAAAGACAGAGCTATGCCAGACAGCTATGCCAGATCTCCATACTAGAGACAAAGTACTCTGAATTCGTGAGCAGTGTTGACAGCTCATGTAAGAAAGCAATTATAATTTACTTGTAAAGTAGAACATGGATTTTTTTTTGTATGTGGATTGTTCGGAACCACCTTAGCTCGTAGCAGATTGCCAAATGGAGGACGTGCCACTCAATGGTTTGTGAGGCTTTCCCTTCAAAGTGCACCGCTGCTAGTCAGCTGGAATGCTGCCACAGTCCCATGCAGCTTACTGAAGAAGCAGTGCCCTTTGAAATAAAAGCTACAGCAAACAGCTGGAGCACATCACTGGCCCTGGATAGCTGTTTTTTGAGCAGGACTGTATGACCCCCATGCTAGTTCTCAAACCCTCATTTGTGCAGGCAGGTAATGAACCTAACTGCAAAGAATCTGAATTCTAGTGTAGTTCCTCAGCCATTGCTTTCTAGAGGGGGTGCCATAGAGTCTGGGCCTTGTTTCAGGATAGTTCTCCTAAAATAATGTTCACATAGGGTCATAGTTTCACTGATTTAGAGACATCTCACATTGCATCTATTCTATTCTTCCTCAGGTATAAAGCAGGTCTCACTTGCTGATATACCATCACTGAGAGTGTATGCTTCCCTGCCCCTCAGTGTTAATACAGTCTACAAAGAGAAGTGTGTATTTGAGCCAAATGATGAATATGAATCATGGGTGATGTATAGCTTTAAAAAAAAAAAAAAAAAAAGGCCAGTTCCTGAGGCTAGGATCCTCAGGTTGAGAAAAAGTACAAAGAATGAGAATACAAATGCATGGGGACAGCTCTATGTTCTCCTAGGTCAGGGGTGAGCAAAGTGTGGCCCACAACAGGTTCTGTTTCCCAGGAGTCCCTGTCTTTCACAGACACCCCAGGAGTGGGGTGGCCATGACAGCACAGGGCCAAGGTTTCCATGGAGACTAGCCCCAGCCGCCCTGGCAGGGTGCACAGCTGGTCAGGGAGCTGCTCTGGGGCTGGGGCCAGGATCTTGTGACATTGACATCATAGTCTGGAGCTGGGGTAGAACCATGATCTGCTGCCTGCATGTCCCTGCCAAGGGCATGCAGGCAGCAGATCAAATCTCTGCCCCAGCTCTGGTCTGCTCTGTCACCACCGCAGGATCCCAGCTCTGGCCCTGGAGCAGCTCCCCGCCCAGCCGCTCACACTTGCCAGCACTGCTGGGGCCAGTCTCCATGGAAACCCTGGCCCCATGCTGTCTTGGCCCTGCTGCTTCTGGGGTCTCCATGGAAACCAGCCGCAGTGATACAGGCAGGGGCTGCTGGGAAAGGGAATCTGGCCACTGGCCAGATCCACTATTTTGCCCACCCCTGTCCTAGGTTCATACATCAGGAAAATCCTAACACTTTACATACATATTGGGCACATCTACACGAGGTGCTATGTTGCTGTAGCAACGAGCTATGGTACCGTAGCATCGGTGGGCACTAACTGTGACACCACCACTACTGCACAGTAGCAATGAAATACTGCGCAGTAGGGTCAAAAATTGCTTGTGTACTACCAGCAGGTACTGCACAGTCATTTAGCACTTGCTAAAACAAGTGCTAAAGCAGTACTAAATGACTGAGCAGTACCAACTGCACAGTCAGGGGCACTTGTAGATGCACCCAAAGATCCTAGGACACCTCAGGTTCCCAAACTGCTATACAGAACTAAACCATTCACTAACCACTGAAGTTCAGCCATTTTGGAGAATTTGGGGAGACAGAAAATTGCTGTTTCAAACTGGGATTTAGGCAGGGTATTAGAATCCATTCTAGTATTTACTCAGCGTAGCTATATAGCTTGTGAGATCTAGTTAGAATATGGACTAAATTGGTATTGTGGCATGTTCTAGGTGGGGGGGTTCTTTGTGAACTGAGAATATATTTGGCAATGTTAGCAGTGTACTGAATCCATAAGGATATATAATCCAAAACTACTAGTCCTTGTTATTGTGATAGTGTCCAAGAGAGCTTACCTTTTCATACACATCATCAGTTTTATTACAATCATTTATATGATTGTTAATACAATCTCAAAGTAGATTGACCTAGTTATGCCTCACAAAGGCCACAGTACTCCTTCCTGAGCTATATGCATCACAAGCTTGCTTTTAACACTGAACATCCTAGTCAAAGCTATAGGGAACAGTATGTGGAAGGCGCCAAGGTCTGTGCCTGCCATGTGGATGAATGCAGTACTCTTTAATAAAAAAAAAAGGGGCGGGATTTGGTAGGTTGTTGGATTGACAGGGAAGTAGCTTGTTATCCTCTACAGGATGAGAAAGAATCAAAACCAACTTGAGGAAGAGGCAGCAGACAGGCTGGCTTTATGGTAGGCTGATTTTTTTCATTGGGATGAATAAAAACTGCAAATAAACAGGGTAGCTATCACTTGTGTAACCTGAATGGATTTCTAACTACAGCAGTGTGAAGTAGCCCAAGATGGAACTTGATGTGAAAGAACCGTGCCATTCATCTACGTTCCCGGTTGCTCGAGGGCTGTGCAACGCAGCGGAACTCTTCTGTGTGTTTATAGAAAGACTTAACATTCCTCTCTTCTTATTCAAAAAGGGAAATGAATTTAACCTACTTACAAAGTACTTCTACCCTTGGGACCAGTGCAAGCTGGAGGAATAAAAACAGAAGCTACAAGGTAGTGCAAACAAATAGCAGCAACAAAAATATCACTCCAGGATCCTTTGGGATTCCCGCTGCCTGATTTTTCTAATCTGGCTCCCTTCACAGCTGCAACTATGGACTTCTCCTCAGAGGTCAGAAGGACAATGTCAGACTCCTCTTTAGACAGGCTTATTCCATCTCTAAGTAACAATGTCACCCTGTGAAACCTTATAGGTGAGATACCTAGTTTGCCCTCCCAGTTGCTGAATGACCCTTCCTTGTGAGGATCATTTGATACTTTTCCAACAAGCATAGAGAGGCTGAGAGCCATGGGACTCTTCAGCCTGGAGAAGCGCAGGCTCAGGGGTGACTTAGTGACAGCCTATAAGTACATAAGGGTTGTGCATCAGGATCTGGGGGAGTGTCTGTTCTCCAGAGCACTCCAGGGGATGACACGGTCCAGTAGTTACAAACTCCTGCAAGACTGTTTTAGCCTGGACATAAGGAAAAAAATCTTTACTGCCCAAGCCCCCAAGGCCTGGAACAAACTCCCCTCAGAGGTGGTGCAAGCACCTACTCTGGACACTTTCAAGAAACATTTGAACATTTATCTTGCTGGGATCCTTTGACCCCAGCTGACTTCCTGCCCCTTGGGTGGGAGGAGGCTGGACCCAATGATCTTACGAGGTGGGACCCAATGATCTTCCTGCCCAAATGTCTATGAAATCTGTGAACGTATATCATGGAGATGAGGACAGATGTTCCCAATACTTGACCATAGTTGGTTAATGAGATGTGTAGGCTTCCAGTAGGCTTCCTCCTCCCATCATGAATGTCTCAGTTTCCAGGTAGCCACCTTCAGAATCAGATGCTTTCAGACTGAGGTGGCCTTTCAGTCTCCTTAATTTAGGAGTTGCTGCCAATGCCTTCAGACTCTAGGCAATATGAAATCTTTTTTTTAAAATCAGGCAATTTCCCAGAGGCACTTGAGGAGGAAAGTGAATTCAGTCACCATCCTAGCCTTCTTTAGAAAATAAGGCAGTAGTATTGTTTGGTGGACCAGAATGAATAGACAGCATGAATAAGAATCTAGATTTCCCTGTAGAACTGCTGGATGACCTTTTTATACATGCATAGTTTAAAGCAGAAAGGGTGGTCAAATGATTCCACCTCAACTCCTGTACAGCATAGGCCAGTAAATTTTACCCAGTTACCTCTGTATGAGCCCAGTTTGTATCTGACAAATGCTACCTTCCAGAAAGGCATCCAGTCTGATTTAAAGACAGCAAGAAAGAGAATCTGTCATCTCCCTTGGTAGTTTATTCTAATGTTTGATCACCCTTGCTGTTAAACAAGCGTGTCTTATTGCACATTTGAGTTTCTCTGGCTTCAGTTTCCAGCTGCTTATAGTAGTTCTGCTTTTCTTAGCTTGAATTAAATCTTTTTAGTTCCCAATATTTTCTTCCCATGACAGTATTCATACACTAATCAAGACATCTTTCATGAATTAAGCCTCAGTTTCCCCTTCTATAATATGGGAATGGCATCCTTAGAGAAACATTTCAAAATCAGCTGATAGAAATATCTAAGTTTTTTCTTTTGTCTGTCCGTGCAGGACACTGACGTCAGAAAACTGACACTGAGATTCCACTTGGAGGCTCTCTTGGCTCCTAACTCTCCTCCCCAGCACTGGGGTTCCCATTTCTGGGAATATCTCATCTGTGATTTTTCTGGAATTTATCATAACTCTAATCATATATTTCTTGTAACTGCCTTAAAACAAACCTGAGTTTAATTGCAATGTGGTAATTAGTGATGAATTCTGCATCCGTTACTTAAAAAGGCCCATCCGCCTGAGCTGGGGACAGCTGGTAACTTTCATATTATATTCTGCTGAGCTGCATTGGGGTGGGTGTTTCTGTGCATGCCACATGTGCTCTGACTACAAAAATGGGACTTTAAAAGCAGATAATGAGCTTTCCTCAAATGGGAAGGTCAGCGCTACTATCCGATTACCTGCCATAGTGATATGATCCTCTTACAGTACAGCAGGGTACAGGAGATGGCTATTATATAAACAGTGCCAGCAGTTTTCAGAAAGGTGAATGGCTAAAAAAAGACTTTGTCTTAGAAAGACACTGTGAGTCTGAGGTTGGGTACAAGACATCAAAACCAGGGGAATGTACCATCCACCGGCATGCTTGCACTGCTTGTTCTGTAGATGTTTACCCTTGTTTAGAGATGACCTATGTGGGATATGAGGAGGGATCAGAGCCATACTTTACCTGTCAAGTGGAGTATGGGAGAGGTGTGATTGAGGTCACTGCTTTCGTGAAGGGGCTGGGATATGGTACCTCATATATCTCCCTTTTGGCTGTTCAGCGGACCATCTTCAAGGAGGCTGGAGAAACGCTTGAGTAATGCCTGGCCTCTGCTCCACAAAGGGGAGTATCCTAACCACTAGGCAATTGAGCTAAAAGTTGGGAGGTCCTAGCTCCTCCCCACCTCTTCTGATAAGTATATATATGGGTGGTGCTAGTTTGCACCAGAGCAAAATAGAACCACAAACCATGTGTAAGCATTAGCAACTGCAGTTATATGGCTATGTATGCACGGTTTGGATACATAAAGTGAAATAAGACTTAGGGTAGGGGTAGATCCACCATCCACTCTCTCCCATCCACACATGAAGATACAGAAGAAGTAGTGCATCCCCAAGACCAGCTTTCCTGTGCTTCTGTGCCCTGGAAGGAATCTGTTCCCTGGTACATGAGCCAAGCAGGCAAGCTGTGTGCTTGAGACAGTATTGGTACCTTTGTGACAGTAAAGTGGTTTCTTGGTGCTGGCATAGCAAAAAGCCAAGGGGTCTGGATGTCTGCAGCAGGTAGTAGATCCACTTAAATTACAGTCAAGTGGGTAGTGCTACGTATGTACCCCAGCAGACTTCACCAAGACCTTGTGCTGCTTGCTCAGCAGCATTACCAGTGGCAGCCTTATGGCTGGCTGGGTTTGAAAGTTCCCATAGCTGCTGGAGTAGAAATCATTGTCCAGAGCATGCTTGTGGAAGAATTCCATCTCAGTTTCTTCCCAGTCTCTTCTATTAGGTTTTTTCCTTGCCATTGTCTTCTCACCTGTCTGTCCGTTTGGTTGCCCTGGGTT
Organism: Alligator mississippiensis; assembly: GCF_030867095.1. Lineage (NCBI taxonomy): Eukaryota > Metazoa > Chordata > Crocodylia > Alligatoridae > Alligator > Alligator mississippiensis. Next base: position 28,380,704 of record NC_081833.1, read on the forward strand.
ACTGTGGACATGAGGGACTTCAGGTAAGACGGTGGGAACTCCACCTCTCTATTGCCTTAGCGATGACCTCATGGCATGGGTTTGAGCCCATGTGTGACAAAAGGAGCCACCTCGTTGCCCTGGTCGCATGTCTGACCCACTTTGTCACTGGGCAGCCGCCCGCCTCTTTCGTCTGCCATGCCTTGTTACTGAAATGAGATGTTCAATAAGCGGGAGGCTGCCCTTTGTATACCCTGGTGTCTAGGGCTATAAAAAACACCTTATCTCCCCTTTACGTGTTCCCATGCCTCACAGATGGCGCACACACAAATGATGTTCCCTCACACCACGACTGGTGCTCCTGGGTCTCACAGGGACTCTCCCTCCCTCCCTGGAGCAGCAGGTCATTGTGCTCTCCCTTGAAATAATTTCTGACCCACACTCAGCCTCCGCTCAGCGGAGGACTTACTGGGGTCAGGACTCACCCGTAGCTTCTTGGCTGAGCCCCCCCTATTTGGCCACAGGTCCAACTACGACCTCAGGTCCCTATGGCCTATTCTCCACTCCTGGAATCTCATCATCCTCTCTACAACTGATTACTCACAGGGCTGACCCTTGCACTGTCCTTCAGGTGTACTCCCAATTCAGCCTTACTCAGCCCCCTCATGCTCAGTCCTTCAGGCCGACTCTTCTGTTCGATTCTACTCTGCGGGCCCAACAACTCCGCCTGCTCTGCTGGACACGGGATTGAACACCCGCTTTTAGGCTCAGGTACTACCTTGGTGTGCCTGGCCCTACTCTGCCCTCTCCAAGGGCTGGGGTCTCACACCCCCAGGGGCTCAAGTGCTGCTTCTTCAGCATGTCTGACCCCCCCCCCTCTCCTTTAGTCTCTTGCAGTAACCCACTGTTGTTGAGGTAAAATGCTGAGATGATGGATTTTGTTGTATTTGGTCACAGCCTCCACTTGCGTTGTGTCTTCAATCTCTTTGAAAGTCCTTGCCTGTGTGGTTAGTGCCAGGTCATCAGCATATGCAAATTTCCTTGAAGAGATAGCAGGCATATCACTTATATAAATGTTGTAGAGAGGGGTGGGCAAAATGCAGCCTGTGGGCCAGATGCAGCCCACCAGGCCATTCTATCTGGCCCATGGGGCCCCTAAAAAATTTAGAAAATTAATATTTTTCTGCCCCTGGCTGCCTGTCATGCGGCCCTCAATGGCTTGCCAAAACTCAATAAGCAGCCCTCCATCCAAAATAATTGCCTGCCCCTGTTGTAGAGAGGCAGGACAAGAACACTTCCCTGTGGGAGGATATTAGAGTCCGTGGTCTGCTTGCTTTGTCTTGGAAGTATACACACATCCGTTGGTTGCCCAGAAATGTTCACAAAAGGCAGAGCAGTATGGTGTATGGGAGAAGGTGGGACAGTTTTAGCAATAGAACATGATTCCAAATAAGTATCATATGCTGCAGAAAGGTCAATGAATGCAGAGCTGTTCTTAAGGTTACACTGGAAGCCAGCCTCGATGTTCATGGTGAGAGCAAGCACTTGGTCACAGCAACTTTGGTGTGACATTAAAACTGACTTGTTCTCAGGAATGGATACCTTGGCAATCTTGCTAATCCTTTGGAGGATGAGCCACACCAGTAGTTTGTAGGTTGTATAAAGCAATGATATCAGCCTTTAGCTCCCAGGATCGCTGGATGGGTTCCCCAGTTTCAGCACAGCAATAATCATTGCTTTACACCAGATTCAAGGAATTTGGCCACTTTCCATCACATTTGAATATAGGCGCAGAAGCCACTTTTGAGTTATTGGTCCACGATGGTGGTGGAAGTTTAGAGGGATTCTATTCTTCCCTGCAGCCTTCCCTGTTTTTGTTGCACTCAGACCAGCCCTAAGTTCCTCAGTAGAGAAACTGTCTGAGAGTTCAGAGGTTTCTGGGCAGTCGGCCATTGACTCCTTCAGTTGCTGCCTGATGTCCTTCTTGTAATACTTTTCAAGTGGTCCCTTCAAATTCGCGACCAGTGTTGCGGCAACAGTGTCCTGTTTGACTGGTGAATTCACAGCTTTTGCAGAGTGAGTTGTTCCAAGTGTCCTCAGAAGGTTCCAGGCTCGGCGACTTGAACGCACGAAATCCAAGGATTCCACCACTCCACCTATTTCTGGCATCTAGCAGTGTCCAGGGGCTCAAGCAAAGCTGTTGCCAGTGCAGGATTGCCTGACTGTAGGTATGTCGGAAGAGGTTCTCGTACTCAGAGTTCCAACAAGGAATGTGTGTCTCCCTGTATCCACACAGGATGTTGTTTTTTTGCGGCTGTGATGAGGAGGGCTGCAAAGCAGTCATGCTCCTTTGGCATTGTGGGTATTCGGTGAATAGTTTTTTCAACCTCAGCTATGAACCTGGACCAGTTTGCCCTACCAAGGTTCCACCTCACCATCCATTTTGACTGTATAACAGAGATTTCAGTTCCAACATGGCTCATGACTGGCCAATGTTTCTTGTATGGGAAGTCAGAAAGCACATTTCTAGACACAAGGTGAGGGGCACCATCCCTGTGAGTCGAAACGAAGGTGAGGTCTGGATTATAGTCCTGTCCCCACCTCGCAGACCTAAAGTATGGTGTAGTTTAGCTTCTTACACAACCTGTACATCTTCTGCTGATGTCCAGTCTGTCAAGGCTTCCCCATTCTTGTCATTGGCCTCATACCCTCATTCCATATGATGACTGGTGAAGTCTCCAACATACTAGACGAGTGTTCAAAAGTCTGCAGAGCTGGTTGGGGCCATTTTTCATTGGATGGCTTGTAAACATTAACAATTGTCAATTTACCAGGTGTGATAGATGTTGTGCAAATGCCTCAATTTTTAGCGGATAATAGTTTTGTATAGTGGAATATCTCATTCTTCACATAGATTGCCAGGCTGTATTTTGAGTTGTAAGTGTTGGTGGCAAGCTTATAGTCATCTGTCTTATAGAGGCAGGCTTGCTCTACACTCTTGACATGGGTTTCATGAAATGTTAGTACATCAATTGAATGTCTTTAGCATCTTCCCCAAATAGTCACATTTGGCCCTCAAGAGACTGTCAACATTCAGTTGGCAGATCCATGTCCCAGGACCTAATCTTCTGAATGAAGGATCCTTAAAAGGACCTCTAAAAAGACTCTTAAAAGGGCTTTTTTGATTTCCATGGTTGTTGCTTCATCGACCAGAAAGCCATTGGGTGTTCAGTCAGCATTTTAATGACATTAGTTCTGGATTTTCCTGTTTTGGATTTCCATGTAGCAGGGTGGGCCATGAACAGGCTGTTTATGAGATCATGTGGGGTTTTGTCAAAAGCCTTGCTGAAATCCAGATAAACTATATCCACTTTGTTTCCTTCATCCACCCAAGGAGTTATCTTGTTGAAGGGAGAGATCAAATATTTTGGCACGATCAGCCTTATCTCCTGTCTTCTCCGTCTGCCCCACTTAGCCTCTTGTTCACCAAGCTTCTGTTGAGCTTCACATGCTAATGGGCCTCTCTCTACTGCTCGTCTTCCTTCCCTTCATATACCGAACAGCGTAGTTATTTTTTTTCCTGCCATACCACTCTGTTGTAGTGACCCCAATGGGGGATGCAGTGTTTTGGTAGACTGTCAGGATTCTGACAAAACTCCTATAAGCACACAGATAGAGCTAAATCAAATTTGCTACTTGTTCCCCACTCCAATGACTCCTTCCAATGAGGGCAGTGGTTGTGACTAAGAAGTATCAAGGGCTCTGCCTTCCTACTTTCATAGTGGATAGCCTTCCTTTTTTCTGCTTGATGTCATAGCCTTAGTGTCTTTTTAATGTGACGTTAGTGGATGAATATCAAATTGTGGACTGGACTTTATAACTTTCTTCACTGTGCTTTGGGTTGCTTCCAAGAGTCACTGATGGCCATGAATTAAAACAGGCAGAGAATATAAGCCTACATTCCTATTCCTATCACAATTCCTGCCCAAAGCTGCTGTTCTTTCTTCCAGTGTTTTTTAGCTGAATTATTATTGCTGTCCAACAAACCTGCATGTGGCTGCATCTCATAAGGGAGCCTTAAACATCGCAAATAGTAATAACCACAGCAGCTAGCCTACGAGCTTGCTTACAGATACCAACCAACTTTTGTAAAAATAGAAACATTTGGCCCTAAGAGAAAATGCAGGCTTAAAACCAGCCTTAAGAGTGATGGCAGCACAAGGCTTTTTTGTATTAGGCTCCAGTCATGCAAAACCATACAAATGCTTAACTCTAAGCAGCTTGGATAGTTTTACTGAAAGCAGTACATATTAACATATACGTTTGCATGAGTTCAGATGGTGTGTTGGTATGTCAGTATGTGCAGAGTTACACACGTAAGATTTTGTAGGGTCTAGACTATAAATTACTAGGCCCATGTTACTGAAATATGATGCAGGGATCAGGAGACAGTGACTAGAAATAAAACATCTTTACAGATTTCACGAGAGAAACTTTTTCCTACAGTGTTTTTGAAGGAGCTGTTAATCTGGTTTAGGCCCCAAGTTTGCTTCTATCAATAGAAAAGGTTTTAGAAAATTTAATGGATCAACACTTTTAACTCATAACACACCTTGTACTAAATCCAGATGTACCATGGAAACTCTAGCATAGAAGCATAATGCTAGAGCACAAGAACCAAAGAACAGAGCTAACTACAAGTTGAAGTGAATCCAGCCAGCATGGGTTCATGTAAGTCGGAGGTCTCAAAGATACAGCATGTGGCATCCACTTCAGCTGCTCCAGGATATATGCTAGATCCAGTGTGCGAGGCCAGTCTGTGTTTTTCAGTCTGATCTGTGGACTGGCCCTGCACAACTCATCCAGCCTACAGAGCTGGATGAGTTTGACACCCCTGGTATAAGTGAAGTGCAGAAAGCAGATGGATGTTTATATGAAATCCAAATTGACTAAAGCAGAGATGAATTGAGTCCTACCCATAGTGACAGGTACATTAGACATCTACAGTTTTCTCCCTTTTTTAATCACTTGAGTTGTTTTGGAATTTGTCAAAATTATTTTTATTTTCATAGTGCTCTTTTTCTAACATTGTTGACAGTCCAGAGGCCTGTGCAGTGTAAGTTGACTGATCTCTATCCAGTTCCCTGATACTTTTGATTGGACACTCAAGAGTTTCAAGTGGTCTTCACTGCAAGGGTCCCCACAAATTTTGCTGGTGGTTAAAACACATTTTCTTGTTAAAACAGGCAAACAGTTTTTCATGTTGTTTGTGTGGGTCTCACACAGCAACAGGAAAGAGAAAAACTGAGGCCCAATTGAATATGCATGCACATGCTTAGTTTTGAATATGAGAAGAATCTCAAAGGTAGCAGTGAAACTGGCTGGATACAAAGTCTTGTAAAATACAGAAACTGAAAATAAAGCTATTTAGTCTCTACTCTTTCATTTGCCTTGATCTTCACTATTCATTTTGACAACAGAAGAGCAACATTTTTAAGTGTTCCTTTAAGAGTGACAGGGGTGTAGGTTGTAACCATGTTGGTCTAAGGACATAGGCAGACAAGGTTCTTTGGGTGAATCTGATATCTTTTGTTAGACCAACTTAAATAGTTGGAAAAATGTTTTAGCAAGCTTTCAGGTTTAAAAACCCTTTGCCAGGCTTAAGAAGTCTGCAGTTGGTGTGTGCTCTTAGAGTGAGTGATTTGAACCTGGAAATAAACCCTTTGCCTGCGTAGACCTGACATTCCAACACCCCTTGTGGAGGGGGAACAGCTTGCCTGTGATTGCAGCTTCTGGGGGTTGATAGGTTTCTGTTGGCCGTTCTTCTCTTCAACGGTGGTGGTGCTGTTTGCACGAATCTTATGCTAGTGAGAGGTATCAAGCTGAGAGGCCTGGGAATTTCTCCTTATCCCCAGAACAGGCAGGGCATGGGCAGCAACCATGTAGCCTACCTCGTAGCACCCTGTTCTTTCCACTTTAATTGAGAAGAGATACAGTTACCATGGTTCATTCTGACTTGAGTCTGTCAGCAAAGGAGTTAATGTGGACACCCCTCTACTGGAAACTGGCCAGAGACCAATCAACAGATATTAGATGGACCTTTCAACTAGTGGGAATGACCTCTGGTCACTACCAATTTGGATTGGATTTGAAAGTCTCAGCATACGATTACCAGTCCTATAGCCACTCAGTGTCCTCATTCATACTTTACTGTGATCAGTTGGACTGCTGGGAAGATCTAGGATAATTTACCATAACACATTATTTAAGCTGCAATGGGCTGACACAGTAAGACACTAATACCATTAAGACAACTGCTAGTAGCATCTGTCTGCAGCCCTAGTTTCTTAAGTCCTAGTATTTATACTGTCACATTCCTAGTGGGATAGGACAGAAAGAGTGCATGTACAGCAAGACCTAGATTAGTGGCTGAATCCTACTGACCTGTGTGACCCGTGCGCTTGTGTGCAAGGAAATGGCTACAGAGACAGTGTAGATGTCAGCGTGTCTGGTACATTCCAGTCTCCCAAAACTCTGGGGTTGAATTAAGGGGTAACTTGCTAATGCTTGCACACACAGTGGGCATGTCTACATGTGCCCATACGGCACCATTGTTACTGTGCTGTCATCTAGTACTTCCTTTTGGAAGTAGTAAATGATGGTGCAGTAACAGCATGTACTGCACCATCCGTGCAGCACATGGTTATTTTAAGCCGCTACATCTCTGTAGTGACACGCCATACTGAGGGAGTGCTTCGCTATGGCGATGTAGCTGCAATGTCACAGTTTTTGCCCCCTGACAGTATGTCACCATAGCGTCATGCGTAGATGTGCCCAATGAATAGTACTTGTAGGCCACAGATGCAGCCCCTTTCTGATCATCTGGGCTCCAGAAGGCTTTGGGGACAGCTGTGTACAAGAGGCAAAGGAACAGTGCTACTAGCAGCGTAACTCCTCTCTCTGCCTCAGGAGAAAAGACTTCAAAGATTTCAGTCTGCTTTCTGTTGTCTCTAATTGTCACCCAAGGGACAGGATTCCTGTCTGGACTCGGTTTCAGTAAAGGTGGACGAGGAAGCATTTCCTTTATCTTTACTCAGGGAGAAACAAAGGTTCACTCTCTTCTTTCAGCTTCTTTGCTTTTTGTCGCTCTGGATTCTTGTCCTATTTCCAAAGGGCTGTTTTGTCTCTTCCCCCCCTCCCCAAATACGGTGCTCTTTGGAACAGCTGATGGTGTTTTCTCAGAGCAGGCCTGAAATAGGATGGTGATGTGGCAGCAGAGCAGCATAGAGGTGCATTGGTAGAGCTACATCTCTGGGATAGGGGAGTTTAGGACTGAAATTGCAAGGAGGGTTGCAGATCAGGACTGAAGAACTGTGTGTATGAGGCCAGAGATGGAAACTGCCAGTTAGAACGGGTGTGTGTCAGAGCCCAGGACTGGAAGAACAAAGGGCCTGAGGATGGGGATTGAAAGTTTTACTGTTTTAGCCCTGTAGAATTTTAAAACAATGTGCAAACTCTTAGCAAATTAGAGTTACCAGGACTAGAATGGCTAAAGGTAAAAACAGTCCTCCTAGTAGTGATAAAATAGCTTCCCCGTCAAGAAACCTCAAGTGCCTTTCCAAAAAACAGAAATCACTAGAGCATTCACCATGTGGATATTTTTGAAGCTTAGGGCTGTGGCCATGACTGCAGATTTCAAGCTAGTTGTTCATACCACAGGTATAGGAAACACAGGGCCAAATTCTACTTTACCTATTAGGCATGCAAGGAAACTTAGGTCCACTAGCTACTTTTATAATATACTGTTATCTTGCCCTTAGGTTTGAGTGACAACAACGAGGAAGAGGAGGACCACCCACCTTTTGCATGAACTTTGTCAGGGATTTGGGCAGCATTGAATAGATTGCACTGAGATGTCTAAATCCACTTAGATGCATAATAGGTAGAATAGAATCCATCTCATACTGTATTCCCAATCCTGTGATTGTAAAAGGAGTGCATTTTTAAAATCATACTGAAAAAACTTTCACAAGATGGAGTGGTTGGAGAGGGATGGGCAGTTTTAAGATGTAATGTGTATCCGTCTTGGCTCCTGGGACAAATTGATTGGGTCTTGCACTGGTAATTGCCAGGTCCTGGCCCCATGGGAGCCTGATATATATTTCTTGTTTCCCCAGGCTTGTCGTGATTTTCTGGAGTTAGCAGAGACCCACAGTCGAAAATGGCAGCGGACCCTACAGTATGAACGAGAGCAGAGGATCCGCCTAGAGGAAACGATTGAGCAGTTAGCCAAACAACATAACAGCTTGGAACGAGCCTGCCGAGGAGCCCCTGGCCTATCCTCGAGCACCACAGGAATCACCAACACTACCAAGGGTGAGCAGCCTCCTTCCCAGGGATGCCAAGATGCTGTAATACTAATGAGGGGAACATGGGCACGCCAAGAACTCCTTGTGCTGTACTGTGGAATGCTACCGCTGCTGTGACATTGTAGGCTCAGCAGTCAGGCGTGAGCTGAGGAATCTATGAACCATCCCCAAGCTTCCCAATCTGTCCTGCTCAGCAACACCTACCAGCTCCAAGCATTGTACCTCAAGCCTGCCATTCTCTGAGGGGTGCCCTGCTCACTGCTGCCCATGTTGCCATTCTGTGAGATCCTTTTAAGGGTACCACAGACTATAAGAAGGTAAACATTGTAAAAAAATTAGTCTTTAAATGGCATGTCACTAAATTCTGAAAAATTATGGAAACCTGCTTTCAGTCTGCAAAGGTTGAGAGACAGTGCCTTAATATCTGTAACCCTCAAAGGGAGCTTTATCTGATTTCTTAAGAAGTTATATAATCTAAATCCAGCAGTCATCATGTCCTTGGATGTAATTGGTACAGGGGTGGGGCATTTCCCTTGTACTGCACACTGAGCGGGGATCAGGATTGCTCTGCTTGAGGGGGTGGCTAGATTGATCCTTGCAAATAAACACACTAAATCCTACCTGGGCCATTGCCAGGACTCTACATTTGAAAGCAACCTTACCCTGTGATGTTTGAGAGCCTTCTTCCTGCAAGACACAGTTATTTTCTAGATGCTATCTGGCCAACTCAAAAGCTGTTTTGGGAATGTGGTGTATGTGTGAATGCATTGACTTCACTAGTGCCTTCTAATCCCAGGATATTTTAGCCTCTGTGGGGATGGCTTATTCTCCTTTGCAGAGCTGGGATATGAACCCAGACATCCTGAGGCTGTCATCTACTCTAAATACTATACGGTAATCCCTCCTAAAGCTAGGCACCTAACCTAAAAATCCATCCTGCTAGTTCCTTGCTTTGGCACCTAGATTATACTTCCTCCCAGACCTGGAAAATAGATCAGCAGTCCTGACTTCCAAATCTCTTCCAAGTCACTTGATCTATATTTCTAAAGTTATATTTCTTCCAATTCACTTCTGCCAAGCCCTGGGAATTGAATGCAAAATTATTCACTCTGTGGCTCCCTTGCTCTATCACTAAAACACTCTTCTTCTTGGAGCGTAGGATAGTATACAAGACTGGATCTACCCTGGAACATCAAAAACTGAAGGGTCAGTGGTAGAGGGGAGCAGCGATTTCTATCCTGAGTGCTTCCCGGAGAGTCATCTCAGGAGACCAGCCAGGCTCCGGGGGCTCTGAATTTGACAGCCAAATGAAAATGGCCCTGAGGCAGTCTGGAATAGATTTAGAAGGTGTGGTTTATGTGCCCCTCCATGGGGGAATTTAGGCCCCTAGATTCCTGGCGATAGCTTTCTTTGGGAATAGCCTCCATTGCTAAATGGTGTCTGACAGCCCTTCCCACTGGCTCAACCAGTCTGACATATCAGCCTCTTCTGCTGAAGCTGCCTGATATCTGGCCACTAATTGGAAATCTTTGTCTAGCAAAGGGCTATGGTGAGCTCCTGTGGGAGTATTTAATTGCAGCAGAGGCCTCTAAAGCCGCACAAACAAGTCTATGGTGGCAGAGCTGGGGCGGAAGGGACGAAGCAATCTGTGCTATGCAGGAATCCCACATGGCATGTGGCACTGCCAGGTGCTGAAGGAAGACGCAGAGCTTTTCCCCTCTGTGGTTTCACAACGTGGATAGACAAAATGACACCAGACATGATGCTTCATGACTCTGCTTCTGATGTTGGCGGTGACGTTGTGAAAGTGGCAGAGAAGCCCGAGAAATCTGACACTGTTGTTTTGAGGCAGGTGTTTATGCTTCATGTCTAATGAAGAACAAAAAGCCGAGTGCTTTCCTCCTGGGTGGTTCAGCTGATCTGCTCTGGCAGCTGCTCTGTCCAGGGGCAGATCCAGGATTTGGCAAAGGAGGTACAGGAGTAGCCACCCACACTGCAAGAGTGACTGTTTCTCTTTTCCCAGCATCTTCCCCCACAACCCACCGGTAGGGGAAACTGCCTTTCAGGAGTCTCTGAGGATTTTTTTTAGAGTTCCCAAAGCAGGTAAGCATCCCTGCCTTTCCCTTTGTGCTCTGAGGCACATCCCCTCTCTTCCCATTCTGTGCTCTCCCCCTCCAATCACTGCTACTTTCCCCACTGTCCCAAGGGTTGTGGAAGCTTCAGAGCTGCTTCTACCTGCTCCATCTGGGCTCTGCAGAAGCTGGGCTTAGCTGGGAACAGTGGTGGCAGCAGCAATAGGGAGGGTTCTCCAACACTGCCCAGTCCCCCCAGCAGCAGGTGTGAAAAGCCACTGCTCCTGTCACTGTCATAGGTAAGCCCAGCTGGAGCAGACTTGAGCAGCTTTGAAGATTCCTGCCTGCTCCACCCTCTGAGTAGGGAAAACAGCCATAGGAGGGGGGGATGGAGGGAAGGGGGGAGGGAACGTGCCTCTGAGTATGGAGTGGAAGGGGGGAATTTCATCTGCTTTGGAGACTTTAAAGTCCCCAGAGGCTCCAGCAGCATGGACTAGTCCAAAAGGAAGATATAGCTACACCACTGCACCCCCTCTGAATGTTTCCCCCAGCTACATCCATGCCTGGCATGAACGAGGCATGCCCCCAGTGCTTGGAGGGGCACGGTAGTGATGGGAGTGCGGTGGCGGTAAGCAGGAGCTCCTGCAGATGCCACTGGCACTGTCAGTAGCAGGGGAGGGGAGGGGAGTGGCGAGCGCCGACCAGGAGTTGGTGACCACCCGCAGACACTGCCGGCAGTGGCAGCCAACGGGGATCACTGACCACCCATAGATGCTGCCAATGGCAGGAGGGAGAGCGGAGTGGTGAGCAGTGACCACCCACAGGCACCTTTTTGTAGGGGGTGCACTTCCAGGCTCAGGGGGTGCACGTGCACTGGCATGCACCCCCACCGCGTCGCCCCTGATGCCTGGCACAGATCCTCTGCGTCCTATACCAGGCTAAGATGCATGCAAGTTTATAGCCATGCTGCGGGTTATGTCAACATGTCTGCAGCAGTAAATGGGAATATGATTCAAGACCAAACACTGGGTCTTTCTGAGTTTGGAGTTTGTCTACATGATGCTTTCAGCAACACTTTGTGAATGGTAGTTTGCCCTGGACCTGATAGTTAAGGTTGCCTAATGCTTTGCTCCTGAATTCAGTGGCTTATAACTTTGTCAAATTTCAGGGCTAGGGACAGAAATTACACAAAAGCTGGTATAAGGGATTGGAAACCAGTTCAAATCTGTAACACTCAGACAACAGCCAATAAAGAGGGAGGGGCAGCATTACCAAGGACCTTGGAAGTGATTGCAAGACTCTTGGGCATAATGTTGGTGAGGCAGTGGCAGCGTTGGGGGGGGGGGGGGGGGGTCACTAAGGTGGTAAAGTAGCCAGAGGGTTTGACTAAGATGGTGAATCTAGTTGGTTCTTTGTATGGACTAGTACGAGGGTGCTGGGGAACTGACATGGGGAGGTTGCAGTGGTCAGTGCAGGACAACAGAGTTTTGCCATCTTTTTTTTTGTAGCAACAGCATAAAGGTGTTTTTTAAACTAAGAATGTAGTTTTGAAACCATAAAACAAGCAGGGGCAACAGCCAAATAAAAGTTAAGCTCTCTTTGTTAGGGTTGACTAGATTTCCCATCAGCGTGCGTCTATTTTTAACTTCAAGCTGTATGTGCGATTTGATTGGACACATAAGCCACATGGTACTACATTTCTGTATTATTCCTGTATTATTTGATCTGATGGCATTTTTGAGGCACCCATCACTGTGTAGCTAAGCATTCTATTCTGTGATCGTGCAGAAGCATACGTCTTTCAGCCAGATTTCTGGTGCACATACTTGTGTTTACAAGGTCAGAATCCGCCCACCCCCACCAGCACTCCTTTACAAAGTTGCAGGGGGAGGGGTGGGAAAGGGGAGGAAAGATAGAGATTGATGGGTCAGCTCAGGGAGCTAGAGCGCCACGTCTACTAAAGATCTCTTGAGTGAAGAAGTGTGGACTCTGGATCCATGAATCCATTGGGCACTTGTTTTGTAAGCACTTGTTTATGTTCTGCTTAATAAATTCTAATGGGGAAGCAGCACAGAACTGAATGAGCTGTTTTTTGTGCCAATAGGGAGTGTGCAACCTTCAAAAGGGGAGGCCAGTGATGAAGATGAGGAGACAGAGTATTTTGATGCCATGGAGGATGCACCAGCTTTTATCACAGTAACTGCAGACCCCAAACATCACAGGTATGAAACCACCAACCCAAAGAGGCCAGTTATCATACATAGTCTGGCAAAACTCATGACATGAATTGAAAGAATAGTGGCAAGGTTTCTTATGACTTGATGACAGCCTCCTCTTTGGACCTGTTAATTATGTTTCCTCTGTTGATAGGCAGATTGGCTTCCATTCAGCTAGGCAACATATTTGTGCAAGAGCATCCCAGAGCCAGTGAGGCCAGGAGAACAATGATAAGCATGTTCTAAACACCAGTGCTAGTAAAGACACTTTGAGCTGGGAGCCCTCTATCCTCAGCACAGGTGTGGTACAGGTGAGAGCAAGGCATGCTGCTCTCATGCAACCGCTTGTATGCCCCTACTCTAAATGGGAAGGGGAATGCTGTCCCTGGGGCCCCTTCAGAGACAGCAGAGCTTGTTCACATCAGTTGTAATGGTGGTCTTTGTCATATGAGCACCCACTTACTAGAAACTGGGCTGAGACCCACCTTCCTGTTGAGTGTGGACAAAAAGCAACTGCTGGGTTGCAACAACTTTAAATCACAATTGATGCAGGATGGATGTGAAATAGTGACTGAGATGAAAGGCTGCATGCCCGATTAGGAGTAACCCAAACTCATTCAGGCCCAAAGGGAGTCTGAATAGGAAGAACTGAATGAGAGGTTCCAGATGTGGATTCATATAACTACTTAGTGCAAGTCCATAGTACAGTAGCTCTGGGGGACAGTGGCTGAAGTAGATACCAGACCTGCTAGAGTTTTGGAGAAAGCTGGTGTTTGGCCAAGACAGCAACATCTGCTCCATTCCAAGTCTGGCCAGTGTTCCTGCTGGCATTGCCATTAGAGTTCCTGGGCTGGACTTAATTTCCTAGCATTTTGGGTGCGTCATTTGTAGTTGTGTACAGTGAGCATAGCACATGATGTCTGCAGTAGTCATTCTAGGGCTTGGCACAGGCTGGTTCTCTGACTGCCCCATCCCTTTCTGGGGTCGGTGCAACCATCTGCCGCAGAATGTCACAAGTTTCCTGTCCCACAGGGAAACATTTATTATGCTGTATTTTTCCCCACTGTAACTAGCACAGAGAACCTGGAAGTAATGTAATTAGTAATAAAAGTCAGAAGTAGATGGCCCAGAGAGGTTAATTTAAAGCAGTTATTGCAAAATGTCTGCAGAGGAAATTTTGATCAAAGTGGATCTAAGTTCCACTGGGCAAGAACTGAGGGCTGCTGAGAATGTGAAGTAGTTTCATTATAGTATCATGGCTTGCTCCCTCTGCTGGGCTGAGCCATAGGAAGGAATGGGATTTCTTTGCACTGACTGATTGTACACAGTGCAGAATGTGCCCATGGCAAACTGAATCCCTACAGGTCAAGGTAATTCAAGGGCAGGAATTAGAATGGTGTTGGGCCCAGGTCTTGGCATTCCTGTTCTGAACCCCTACAAGCAGAGAATTGCTATGTCCCCTGCATCCTCTCCTCTCCTTTGCCAGGTGTACTTTGGGATTGAGGGATGCCACCATAGTTAGGATGTCAGCATCAGAAAACTTGCCATGAGGAATCCTTCCAGCTCACATGTAATGTCAGTGAATAGAGTGGAGCCCTGTGCAGCCTCTCCCAGCAGTCACGTTTCTCCAAGGTTGGGGTAGGGACATTAGGTTTCTGATGGCTCAGGAAGGCAGGGATTGCTCAGAATCTCTGAAATTCAAGCCATTTATCCTACTGAGTTAGTCTAATAAAAGATAGCACATCTGCTCAAAAACCTTGCCTGCCTAAACCATTTATCCAGCCATTTAGCACTCAGACTTGAAAATTGTACTAGGTGACTGGCTGATAGTCTCACTGAGTCAGTAGCAGTCATGGATCACAGAGTCAACACAGAGATGGAAGGGATCTCCAGAGGTCACCTAGTTCAGCCCCCTGCTCATGGCAGGATCATCCGTATCCAAAACATCCCCGTACATATCCTTATCTAATGTATTCCTAAAACTACACACATCAACCCTACTGCACAGCTTTAAGGGATATTGCCCAAGGACATCAAAAGCACTCTAGCTTGCCACAGGTAAAATAAGGGCACAAGGATTCTCAGTGTCCCACCACAGCAAGGATTATTAAAGTACACTCAACATGGCCCAGTAGATTCTGAAGACCTGGGTTCCATTTTCTGTTCTCTTACAAACTCCCTGTATGGTCCTGGGCAAGTCACTCAGTCCCTCTGAACCTCATGTCCAATGAGAAACTGAGATAATAGCCAAGCCTTACTGCACCAGGAGTTTGGGAGGATAAATGCATTAAAGGTTTATGGAGCTCAGATGCTGTGGTTTGGGGGAGGGCATAGAAATATGTTAAAATGATCCAGGAGCAAGAACTTGGTTGTTCCTGCTTTAACCACTGGACCATCCTTCTTACCTGGCAACCACTGTGGGGAGCTTGAAGATGGCCTGGTAATGTTTCCTGGGGGTCTGTTTCTCTGTTCACATGACAGCAAGACTATCACAGAGTTGAACCTAAGTTGTTTTGCATTGGTGGCGAGATGAGGCAAAAAGCATTACTGATCTGAAAGTTAGGATCTTCAGTGGCATAAAAAATGTCTGAGATTTAAAGAAGGAATAATTTAAAAAAAATCATAAGACACTGATTTCAGTAGCCCATTTGCACTCTCTGATGTGCTCGCTCATGCCTGAGCATAGTCTTTTTATAGCAAGAATAAAAAGAAGTGAGAACTGTCTGTGTATTTGCATACCAAGCCCTGCCCACTGCAGCACCTATTATAATAACCTCAAGCTGCCCTTGTAGCAAGCAGATGATGCCTGTGGGTAAGACAGGTCTTAGCACAGACAGAGCAACAATTTCTGTTCCATTCTTTGCCTTTTGTCACCTATAGCCTTTGTGTTCCCTGCAGACGTTCTGGCAGTAACCTGAGTGGGGCCAGCGAAGGCCACCCTGAGGATTGGACCCTGGAGGACAATGTGAGTGTGTCAGTCTCGGATGGGTAGATGGCCGTGGTGGAATGAAATGGGGGGTGCAGTGAAGGGGCCAGGGATGGACAACACAATTGTGAGAAGAGAAGGCAGCTTCCCTAGCATGTTCTCTCCCAGGCCATCAGGATAGAAGGAAATTGTAGGTGTTGAATCTGACAAAGGGAGATGACCAGGAGGCATGTACATGTGAAGGGAGAATGAGGTGGATTGTCCCCTCAACAACTCCCTTCATTCACAGTCAGGTGCAGTTCTAGTGATACCCAAACCTCCAGATGTACTTCTTCCAAATGCATGGCTCTGTCCAGGGTTATAGGTGACTGGGTAAGGCTACCCTGGCATTACAGCCTACCCGTGTCTTTTACTTCCCAAGTTAGCTGAGCACTTCTCTGGCTGGAGGCCTGAGAGCCTTGGAAAAGGCAGCTGAGGGCAATGCATACCCTAAGCAACTGAATCATGGCACTGGCCAGTGTTACTGTTGGGCAGATTTCTGCCCGTTCCAATAGAGAAAGCTTTGATAAGCAAAGGCACTGTGAAATGTTCTGTTCTAACCTTCGTCTGTCCCATTAGGGAAGGGCGCAGGTCACAAGAGGGGATAACCCTGCAAGCTAGCCATTACCTGCATCCTGCTTTCCACTGTTTGTTGCTCTGGCTTTTAGATGTGAAGGTAATTATTTTGCTGCTTCTCCCAGGTGTTTGAGAGCTCAAATCAATGTGGCTACAATGAATCAACTTGCAAAGATCTCCTGCCTAAGAAGAGGAGACGGACTCGTGTCCCTGACAAACCCAACTACAGCCTTAATCTGTGGAGCATAATGAAAAACTGCATTGGCAAAGAACTTTCCAAGATCCCTATGCCTGTACGTGAGTCCTCTCTGCCTGACAGTGCTGCTCGCTGGTAGGAGGGTTCACCCGCCAATTTAAATACTTCATATAGGCTCTTTACATGCAGGTATATGGGTTTGATCCATTGAACTGCGAATTGAAGGTGTGCAGTACCTTCTAGAACCAGATCCCAAATGTGAAAATGTGAAACAGTCCTGTACTGCAGAAGTCACTGTTAGTACCTACAGCCCCACAGCACTGTCAGCTGATATTTAAGCTTTTCAAACAAAGCATTTCCAGGTCAACAAGACCTCTTCATTTTATGTGGTTCAAATATAAATCCTAATGGACTCTGGTTGGTACCAGCCAAGCAACCTGGTGCTGTGCAAATGGGTATGGAACCCGGCTGTACAGAGCTCAAACTTTAAAGAAATTGAGGAGAAAAAACTCAGTGGGTACCTGGAGAATTTTTTTAAAGAAAAATGAGTTCTGCTTTGCTCAGGTGTAGGGATGGCATGTGGCTGGTAGTGGCACAGGGGGTGTGATGGTGGAGGGTCCTGAATGAGGGAAGGTTGTGGGGTCTGACTTAAAGGACAGAAGCATAAGAATCAGTGACATGAAACTGAAGCAGGGAAAACGTGAGCGGAAAATGTCTCTTTTGTACCTTCCTCTTACTTTCTGCCGAAGATCAGGTGTTTAATTATTGTATATACTTGAATAATAGACGACCCCCCCAATAATTCATAGATTCATAGATGTAGGGTCGGAAGGAACCTTGTAGATCGTTTAGTCTGACCCCCTGCCCTGGGCAGGAGAGAAAACTGGGCTCAAATGACCCCAGCCAGGGGGTCAAGCCTTCTCTTAAAGACCCCCAGGGTAGGAACCATGACTACTTCCCTTGGAAGTTGATTCCAGATCCTAGCCGCCCTGACAATGAAGTAAGTACTGCCTTCTAATGTCTAGTCTAAACCTACTCTCTAGTAACTTATGGCCGTTATTCCTGTTACTCTGGGAGGCGTTCGGGGGAACAAGGTCTCTCCCAAACCCTGATGGCCCCCCCTAGTGAGTTTATAGATGGCCACCAGGTCCCCCCTCTGCCTTCTCTTGTGAAGGCTGAACAGGTTAAGGCCCCATAGCCTCTCCTCGTAGGGTCTGCCCTGCTGTCCCCAGATCATGCGAGTGGCCCTCCTTTGGACCCTTTCAATGCTGTTCACATCCCTCCTGAAGTGCAGCACCCAGAACTGGATGCAGTACTCCAGCTGCGACCTGACCAGTGTTGCATAGAGGGGGAGGATCACCTCCTTGGCCCTGCTTGTGTTGCATCTGTGGATGCACAACAAGGTACGGTTAGCCCTACTGACCGTGTTCTCGCATTGTCAGCCCATGTTCATCTTGGAGTCAGTAATGACTCCAAGATCTTTTTCTGCTACCATGCTTTTGAGAAGGGAGTTCCCCAGCCTATAGGTATGCTGCTGGTTCCTACTGCCTACGTGCAGCACCCTGCACTTGTCAGTATTGAATCCCATCCTATTTTCATATGCCCACCCCTGTAACCTGTCCAGGACCTGCTGTAATCTGTCCTTCCCTTCTAGCATGCCCACCTCACCCTAAATCTTGGTGTTGTCTGCGAATTTAAACAGGCTGCTCTTCACCCTCTTGTCCAAGTCACTAATAAAGAAATTGAACAGTGCCGGCCCAAAAACTGAGCCCTGGGGGATCCCACTGCCCACTTCCCTCCAGGTTGAAAATGACCCATCCACCATCACTCTCTGAGTGTGACCCCTCAGCCAATTTGCAATCCATCTGACTGTGTAGGCATCAATGCCACAGTCACCTAGCTTTTTAATGAGAACAGGGTGGGAGACAGTGTCAAAGGCCTTCCTGAAGTCCAGAAAGACTACATCCACCGTGCCACCTGCATCCAATGATTTTGTAACCTGATTGTAGAAGGCAATCAGGTTGGTCTGACAGGACCTGCCCCTAATGAAACCGTGCTGGTTGCCTTTGTGCATCATCCTCGCTGCTGGCCCATCATAGATGTGCTCCTTGATAATCTTCTCAAAGAGCTTCCCCAGAATTGAAGTAAGACTAATGGACCTATAGTTTCCTGGGTCCTCCCTCTTCCCTTTTTTAAAGATGGGGACCACATCGGCCCTCTTCCAGTTATCCGGCACCTGGCCAGAGCACCACAAGTGCTCGTAAAGCCTTGCCAGGGGCCCCACGATGACCCCTGTCAATTCCCTCAACACACTGGGGTGGAGAGCATCTGGACCTGCTGATTTGAACACGTCCAGCGCCCCCCCCAGAAGTTCTCTAACCTGGTCCTCCCCGACCTTAGGCCTGGCGAAATTTCTCCCAAGTCCTTCCTGAATCTCAGTCCCTGTACAAGAAAATAGAGGCAAAGAAATTGTTAAAGAGGTCTGCTTTCTCCTCTAGTGCGACCACCAGATTGCCAAGCATATCCTGCAGGGGCCCCACATTACCTGGGGCCTTCTTCATTCTCCCTATGTATTTAAAAAAAGACTTTTTGTTATCCTTGATCCTTGATTCTAGCCCTAGTTCCATATCTGCCTTAGCTTTCTTAACAGCCCGTCTACAGACCCGAGCGGTAGAGGTATACTCCTCTTTGGTGATAGCCCGTCTCTTCCACTGTGTGTACACCTCCTTTTTGGCAATCAGGCATTCGCGAATGCCCTTGGTGAGCCAGGGGGGCTTTTGGGCACTCTTGCCCCCTTTGCTTCTCATTGGGATTGTCACCCCTTTTGCTCTTGAGTATCATCCCCAACTTCTTTCCCCTGCAGCCCCTTCTGCCTCTCCTTTTTGTAAGACAGGCTGAGAAAGGGGGTGACAGAGGGATGCTGGGTGAACTATTTAGGGCCTTGTTTGGTGGTGGTGTTTGCGAGACATTTAATGCTGGTGAAGAAACAGGAATCATTGGAAGTGGGAAAGAAAGGCACAGCTCAGTTGTGGGAGTGAAGAGGAAGTCAAAATGTATGCAGTATATTGGGTCACAAAGACATGATAAAGAGTCAGAGCTGAGGGGGGTCTGTGCACAATGGGCAGTACTGTACATCTTATTGACATGGGCTGCACTAACCTATCCATGTGGTAGGTTCCTGTTAGTATTTGTGCCCTGTATGGACCATGCTCAGTGTTGGCTGCATTTAATCAACTTCATAGTTGGTATTCCATTATTCAGAGCATGCTACTTTTGGCAGCAGTTTAATGATAGACAGTGTATTTAGCGAGGATTCCTTGTATGTGAATGTAAGATGATGGGCTTTTTTCCCCATGCTGTTTGGGGGGAAAGCGTCATTTTGTATTCAAGTAAATACAGTAACTTATTGATCAGCTTCACTTGAGAACAGCTGCTGCCTTTAAGCAGGGCAAAGAGCATGCTGCCAGCTGGTTAGCACAGGTGAGTTGGCTGACAGCTTTCTTTCCAGGTGACATTCAAGGTAGCAGTTAACATGCATAAAGCTTTAAATGTTTTTGTCTGTTTTGTTGTGTACTGCTAGCACATCCATTTTAAAACAGTAGTCTCATTAGGCTGTCAGCCTGCTTAGCTCTGTCTCATGGCTGTCAGGCATTTTCTGCTATGCTGACATTTGCGGGTCAGCCTGTCAGTATGTGTAACACCATGTACAAAAGCCTGCTTTAGGCACCCAGACAGCTGAGCACACCAAGGTGCTGCTGCTCAAGGAAGTGCCATTGGGAATGTAGGTTGTCTCAGACATTGCTCCATGTGTTTTTATAGCTGAGAAACCCATAAAGCCAGCTATGATAGAGAGATCATCTTTCAAGAGAAAATAGTGTGCATCTGGTGGGATCGCTGTCAGTGCTAATTCAGTTGCAAACATAAAACTATTCCTTTGTTGCTCACTGAATGAAATCAGGTTATGAGACTATTGTCCATTCACATTTAAAGTGCTCTTTAACAAGCTCACCTTTATATGATTTCTCCTACACTGCACACACTTTGTGCTGCATACACCCACAGCAGTCTGGGTATGCTGTATGCATTAGTGGATTTACCAGTCTGTTGAGCTTTTTTATTTTGATGTGTCAAAAGGACTGGGTTCAGAAGGTTTCCTTGCCCTCCCTCCATCTCTTAGCTGGGATATTGGCAAGCAGAGACATTGAACTGCCAAAGGGTGGAAGCCAGGGAACACAGAAGAGGGTTTAGCTGCAAGCTCTGATTTGGTTGTTTCCACATCTGGAACGCATTTCCATTGAACCTGGTGGGACAAATAGGCAGGCCAGGAGGCAGTATGTTGTCTGGACATAGAGCCTTTCTGGATAGAGTGGGACAGTAGCTGCTGCTAATAAAGTGCAAAGACTTCTCCCTCCTTCTCTTGGGGGAGGATGTAGAAACAGCAGCTCAGTGTACCTGGGAAGGAGGTTAGGCCCCACCTTCTCCCTTGCCTGGTTTAGAGATAGGAGTAGAAGGCAAGGTAGATAAGTCTTATAGACTAATTAAATAAAACATATATAGAGCGCAAGCTTTCATGAACTCAAATTCACTTCATGAGATGCTACATCAGAGGTAGGAGGGTCAGCAGCAGCTCATGAGGGAATGGATGGGCAAACATGCTCTCCTTGCAGCATGAGACTAGAGAAGGCCCGGGAAAAACCCAGAAAAAATTAGGAAAAAATTTTTTTTTCTTTTCCTTTCAAGGCCTTTTTTTGTTGTTTTTTTTTTTTACGAAAAATTGGAAAAATGGAACATTTTTTGAAAAATTAAAAAAAATCTCTTATGAAATATTTTCTTTTAGAATGATGAATAAAATGTTTAAGACAAGGTGTTTATATATTGCTACCCTCTACTCCCTCAAAATGTTTTTGAATAAGTATGTAATAGGAAGACTTTTCTGTAAGACTATCTATACTATCAGATCATTGCAATTCCTGTACACGGAGGACGAGCAGTACAGTATAAGTCTCAAATGCAAGAGCAAGATGCATTTCTGCCCCCAGGGCACTGCCATTTTCACAAGAGAAGGAAGAAGGATTCAGTGCCTTCTTTGCTTGTGGACTTCCTCTATTGTTGACTTTTGATTTAGAGGTTGGTGGATCTGCTCCTGTCCTCTTGACTAGGCCTCAAAGGACTGTGACTGGACACTGGCAGCAGGATCCATTCGTTCCTGTACAGATTAGAAACAAGGAGCTTATTGTCCTGCTTGCTCAAAAGCCTCAGGAGAGGAAATAGAGCAAGTCGAAACGTTTTGGAGTTGGAAGGAACCTGCCTCCTCCTGGCCCCGTGACCTAGAGATCCACAGAAGTGGCACACAGGAGCTGAAAGAAAGTATACTTCTTTATTGAAAGGTAAGCATTTAAATTTCTCTGAATTCAGTATATTAAACTATATTTTAGCTGCATTAGTATATTTTCATAACCTATGTAATTCATAATTGAATTCCTACTAATTTGATGTTTTGTGACAAATCACCCAACCTTAGCAGTGAGGTGAGGCTGCAGGGCAGGGAAATTGTTCACAGTTAACTCTGAGGAGGCCTCTCATCCATCCATTACTAAATTTGTACATGATGTAGCTTAGTGTTTATATATGCAAGCTAGCCACTAAATTACATTTTTCTTTTATCTCCCTCAGCAAAATGTTACGACCAACTTCTAGCATATGGAAGCATTTCTACACTGCAAGTTATTCTGAGAACAAAATGTGATTTTCAAATACTCTCAAATAAAATATGCACTTCCAAATGCTCCTAGGATGACCAAACACATCCTTGTATGTAAGAAGTGTCCTGCAGACATAAAAAAATCCTTCATGGGTGTAAGTGAGGGAGGTAGATCATGATGATGAAAATGCAAGTATCTCTTTCCAATGTTCTTGATCTAGAAGTCCTCCTACTGTTGCTGCTGCCTCTTCTATAACATCAGCATCACAGAGGGTTGCCCAATCAACATCCTCAAGTAATCAGATATATACAAAAGACTCTCAATAGCTTCATTTGTAGACAAGATGACACCTGAAGATCGGGAAATAAATTGACCAAGCTCTTGGAAGAGCAATATATTCTTCTGGGATGCCATTGTCAGTAACTGAAAATGCATACTGGCAGGAAGCTTTTAAATTACAAAGACCATCACACTGTTTGCCCAGCAGACATTCTTTTGAGCAAGCCTCTTTTACAGTTGGAATATGAACGTGTAATGCAATCTGTGCAAGGAAAAATTAATGAAGAACTGTGTCTTCAGTGCTTACAGATGTGCGGGGAGAAGGAATCATAAACTTTGTGATAACAACACCTAATCAGTTTTTTTACAGAAGCATTGAAACTGGAGAGAACAGGCATACTGCAGAGTATATCTCTAGTAAAATACGTGAAGTCCTACAGAAGATTGGGAGTGGTAAAATATTTGCTTTGCTGACTGACAGTACAAGTAACATGAAAGCAGCATAGGAGATTGTAATAGATAACTATCCACATGTTACTGCAATAGGATGCGCATCCCATGAGCTAGACTTGCTTCTTAATGACATCATGAACTTGGATACTCTGCAAGAGATCTATAGAAGAGCAAAAGAAGTTATAAAACATATAAAAGCTACTCATTGTAGCTGCAGTCTTTAAGAAAAAGCAGGAAGAAAAGAATGCAAAGAATAAAATAGTGACACAAACTCTGTAGTAAAACTAGATGGGGTGGAGTGGTGATCTCATTTGAAAGTTTACTAAAAAACAAAGAAGCTCTTCAAGAAACAGTAGTCATTGAGGATCTTAAAGTACCCAGAAATGTAAGGAACACTGTACTTGATGAGGATGTCTTCTAGGTTCAGCTGCAGAACTCCCCTAGAGCCAATTTCTTCAGCAGTCATTGCATCTGAATAAGACAGTGCATTTTGTTAGACATTCTGTACCAAATGGCCCAAATAAAATCAACTGTTTTTGAGAATCTAAGTGTATCGCCACTTAAAAGTATAGAAGAAAAAAAAAGAAAGACTTTATTAACAGATAGGAAGAATTTTGTTGCCAATCAATTCATGTTGCTGCAGATCTCTTGAATCCAAGATTCAAAGGCACAAATGTTAGTGATGTTGTATTTGACTGAATTACAAAACAAACACCACATTTAGGACTTGATGTTGGAAAAGTACTTTGAGATGTTGCAGAATACAGAACATCTTCAGGTATTTGGTCCAGGAATACAGTCTGGGACTCTGCCAAGCATATCTCTCCTGCAGCATGGTGGCAAGGCCTTTGCATGACACAGCCCTGAACTCCGCTTGCTTCTCGCCTGCTTCAGATTCCTCAAACTTCCGTGAGTGAAAGAAACTGGTCTATGTTTGGAAATACTTGCACCAAATCAAGAAATAAACTAACATGTGAAAGAGTAGAGAAGCTTGTCTCAATTCAGGCAAACCTTCAGTTTTCAGAAGTCCATGAAGTTTATAAAAATGAAGGATTAGAAGAAGCAGAAACTGCTGATATTGATAGCTCAGAAAATGAAACTGATTAGACAAAGTTTCATGTAGCAAAATTTGTATTCAATGAGACTTGGGTTTTGTTTTTTTACTTTTTTTCTCAGCTCTTTTTCTAAAAATGAGTGCTTTCTGTATCTGCTTGACACTGTGGGGGAAACAAGTCCAGAATACATAATAACTTTCTTTGTTTTACTACAATGTTGTTGGTTTCTTCTATTTTCAACTTCAATGTTTGCCCACTTCTCATAAACTGGCAGAAACTAAGAGATGCTAGGTTCCTTAGAGTTCAGCAGCTTGTAGCTCCATTTGTAATAAAAATGTTAAACATTTTAAAGTAAATTCAATTAGTAAATTTGTAATTATTGACTGAATAAACTGTACTTTTAAATTTAATAAATATACCAAACACAATAATTTTATGAGCAAACCAAGTAATACATAATGCATTTTATGTTCTTAAAGTAGCAAAGTGAATTTAGATTACAGGGCCACGTGCCGTTCATACCCATACTCCTCCACTTCCTGGCTTCTTGGGGCAGGTGCTGATCAAACAGCTCTTCAGGGAGCTCCCAGTGAGCCAGTCTTCACCTCATCTTCCTTCCCATATCCCACATGAACAACAGCCATCTTCCTCTTAAGCTCTGCTCCCTTGTATATGTTCGAAAGCAGGGGTGGCATAGAAAGCATAGCAGGGGAAGGGGACTGAAGTGGCACTCAGGGAAGGTGCTGCTAATTTGTTGCATGTCTGCAAAAAAGGGTGCCCCTCCTACTGTTCTAAAGCGTGAGAGCTCAGTGCAGTCACTGCATTGTCCCATAGAAGGAGGGAGTTCTAATGCCATACATCAGGGGTGTCCAACCTTTTTGAATGTGGGGCCGAATCATGAACTTTTTATCACTCAGTGGGCCGGTGAGCCATATTCATATTTTATCACCCCACGGGCTGTATGTTGGACAAGCCTGATCTACATGAGCATCACTCTGGGGGAGGAGAGATGGTGAGCAGTAGAAGTGCCCACCTGGTCTCTTCCATTCCAAACCACAGCAGTGTGTTCCCCTACAGCCAGGACCCCAAGGCAGGACATGATAAGGTAAAAGTCCCAAGCTCCCTGCTCTAATTGTGTGTGTGTGTGTGTGTGTGTGTGTGTGTGCAGTATCAGATCTGTGTGCCTATTCCTGTGTCACTGTCTTCAGAAGTGTGGTGTAATTAAGTACCTGCTTAATTGTGGTTGTATGGAGTTGTGTAGAACAGCATCTGATTCAGCAAGGCTAAGTTCATGGGTACTGGAGAAGCTCTCTGTTGGTGTGTCTGTGATGGCATTGCTGTAATTGTGTGTAGTTCTAAGCTGTATACGACTTCCAGGTAGCTTTGCAGGAATCAGTGCTGCATGCGTGGTTGGGCACAACTGCATAAGCATAATTGTGAGTGCCTGTGAGTGCACCACTGCGTGCTCTGGGGCCACTCTCCGCAAGGTGTGTGATGCTGTAGGGCTGTTGTGATTGTGCATGCATGGCAGGTGACTCCAGGGCAGTGGGACTGTCTGTGCAGATATGCCCAGGTGTGAGTGACATGACAGTACCTACGTGTGCCACCGTGTGGGTAGTGCTGCTTCACCTTGAGCCTTTGTTCCTCAACGCGTGTGCATGTAGCGCCCATGACTGTGTGTGTGTGGAGACGGGTGTGCATGTGCGCATATGTGCATGCGTGTGTGTTTGAGTGTGTGGGTGTGTGCACACGTGCTCACCCCTGGACGCTGCCTGCCCGCCCATCCATCTGCGCTCATCCCTGCCCCTGCCGTGTGCAGGGTGGGGGGGCGTGTGTGCCAGCCTGCGCGAGCCTCCCCCAGCTGCCCACCCGCATGGGGATGCATCCCTGCACCCTGGCTGGCTCTGCCCACGGCCACAGCCCCCTATAGCGGGGTCAGTACCTGCCTGTCCAGGACCATGGCTGGTGAGGCGCATCCGGCAGGCACGGGGCACCAGGACCCAGCAGAGCCCCCAGCCCAGGGAGGCCCCAGCACCAGCCAGGCATCTGCTGGGTCCCTGCGCCCCTCCGGACTGTGCTGCCACTGCCCCCGCGGCCCCAGGTGAAGTCCCGGCAGCGGGCTGGGGCTGTGCTCTCGTCCCTTTGCCTTGCCCCGTGTCCTCTGAGCCAGGCCAAGCACCACCCCCACGCCTGGTGCGGCCTCCGCTGGCCCCGTGGACCTGGAGTTCCCCTCCTGCCCACCTGGGGGCATGCGCCGGGGCCAGCGGGGCGCTGGAGGTCCCGGGGCAGGACGAGAGGGGCACGTCTGGCCATCCTGCCATCCACTCAGCCTGGCCATGCCCATGCCAGCGGTACTTCTAAGGCGTTGTCCCCAGCTCGTCCCATCAGGCACGGCTGGGGCAGCCCTGCGCCACACAGCCCTTGGGGCGGCAGTGGGACCCGGCTCATGTGACGTGGGAGGTCACGCAAACCCGGCCCCGCGGGGGTGAGCAGCTCCCTTCCCCTCCCCCCAGCCGCCTGTCCCAAGCAAGGGACCTCAGGCCTCAGAAAATGGCTTGGCGGGCCGTATGGCAGCCCGCAGGCTGTATGTTGGACAAGCCTGCCATACGTTGTCCTGTGGAAGAGGTGCATTCTGGGTATAATCAGGAACACCCAGGAGCAAATAAGACTCCATAAAAGGGGGAGAGCGCTATTGTTCTCTTTAAAGAGGCAGGTAATGGAAACTTTTGTATTGTGGACTGCCCAATGCAGGCAACAGGGCAACTACCGATGAACCTTTAGCAGAGTCTGTTTTTCTGTTGTTAGATATTTCAATAAGAAAATAATTGAATGATTTATTTGGTCTTTCCAGTGCCCAGAGCACAGCTGCATTTCAGGCAAAGCAGCTGCTGCTATGCCTGGGCCCTTCAGCAGAATTAATCTGTACCACTAATTGTTTTTTTGTTTTGTTTTGTTTTGTTTTGTTTTTCTGGTAATTGGTTCTTACATTGTGACTGTTATGTAAAGGAGCATTTAAAGCCAGTTAGTTAGTTCAGCCTGATTTCCTCCCTTCCCCCTGCCTCCCCTCTTTTGCCGGCTGTGGTTAATGGTTTGTTTCTGGGTGTGTGCTCATTGTGCCAGTATCCTCTTTTTTTTGGTTCCTGTGGTCCCCCCATAGCATGGTTGATTTAATTTTGGGGGTCAGGAGTCTGAAAGTTTGCTACTCCATGAGGATGAATATTGGGATCCCCTGTTTGTCTGCACTAAGATGATGCATTTGCTGCCATCTGCTTTAGCATCGACTTCTTAAAGAGTTTTTCTTTCATTAGTAATGGGGTGCAGAGTCCTATCTTGAAAGTAAAGTCCCTGGCTGTTACTCTGGGCCAATAAACATCCTTGTGGAATCCACAGATGCCTTGCAAATGAACTGTAAAGCTATGGACAGATGAATCTGTTTTCAGGAGCTCTCTGAATCACAGAGCAGAGCTTATAAAGTGCATGACACTGAGGGATGTTCCCTAGCCTCTTAACTACAGCTACTCTCGTAGCTAATGTTGATTTAAAGTTGCCTAAGCCTCATACCTATTGACCAGCTACATTTAAACTCCTACTCTCAGTCCACTAGGCACAGTCCAACCCAGCCGTGAGATCTCTTTTGGACTTTCAGAAGTTTGGTGAACGCAGCCTCCTTTACATCATACCTAGCTCACTATTCTCTGCAGTGTGTTTGGAATGTACCTGGACTGGCCGACCTGTAGCACAAGAAGTCTGCCAAGAGCAATCCCAGTTTCCTGTTCTTGAATTCTGTGCCCAACTTCCTCTATTGCCTGTAAGTGGAGAGTAGCCTGAAGGAGAGAGAGGTAGTCTGCAGACTTATTTCTCAAAGGGCTTCACAGTGAAACATAGGATACATCTTAGTGCTGTGCTCAAGAAATCCAGTTTGGGCTCCTTTGGTGTGGGTTTGCAGCAGTGACAGAGAGGGAGGCCCAGTTCACATGGCTCAGGATTATTGAGGGCCACCTCTGTGTTGACCCTAATTATCACTATGTCCTCTTGGAATCCCCTTCAGGTAGTTGAAGGCTGCTCTTAAGTCCCCCTCAGTCTTCTCTTCTCCAAACAAAATAAGCCTAATTCCTTCAGCCTTGCTAATAAGTTATATGCCCTAGCGCCCTAACCATTTCCATTGCCCTCCATCGGACTCTCTCCAATTTGTCTACATCCTTTCTGTATTGGGGAGCCCAAAACTGGACACAGGACTCCAGATGTGGCCTCACCAATGCCAAGTAGAGGGGAAGAATCATTTCCCTTGATCTGCTGGCAGTGCTTCTACTAATACAGCCCAGTATGCTGTTAGCCTTCTTGGCAACACGGGCACACTGTTGGCTCATATTCGACTTATTGTCCACTGTAACCCCCCAGTCCTTTTCTGCAGAGCTGCTGCTTAGCCAGTTGGTTCGTAGCCTGTATCAATACATGGCATTTTTCCATCCTAAGTGCTGAACTTTGCACTTGTCCTTATCGAACCTCATGAGATTTCTTTTGGTCCAATCCTTCAATTTAGCAAGGTCTCTCAAAATCGTAACCCTACCCTCCATCATATCTACTACTCCCCCTCAGCTTGGTGTCATCTGCAAACCTGCTGAGGGTGCACTCCATCCCATCTTCCACGTTGCTGATGAAAATATTGAACAAAACCAGCCCCAGAACCAACCCCTGGGGCATTCCACTTCATACTGGCTGCCAACTAGCCATTGATTATTACCCTCTGAGTCCGATGCTCCAGCCAGTTTTCTACCCACCTTACAGTCAGTTCATCCAGCCCATACTTCCTTAGCTTGCCTGCAAGAACGTTGTGGGAGACTGTATCAAACGCTTCACTAAAGTAAAGGTATATGACATCCACTGGTCTCCCCACATCCACAGAGCCAGTTATCTCATCAAGATAGGTGGCGGAAGGTTGGACTTATGGGGCTTAGCCCCCCCCGCCCAAGCACAGGCCAGAGGTAGGGCTGTAAGGCAGCCTGGCTGAGGGCTTCTGGTAGCTGCAGCAGGGATGGGGAGGGAGTGGGGCTGGGGCTGGGGTTAGGGGAGGGGCAGGTGCTGAACAGCCAGTGGGGCATGGGGCTGAGCCGTAAGCAGCTCGTCTGGGGGGACATGGCTCCTGTTGCCCGGTGCTGGCACCCCCCTCTCCAATGAATCTCCCGCCTTGCACTGGTCCCAGCCCCGCACCACCCAGGGACAACTCAGGGTGGGTGCGGGGGTCCCGGGGCTCCATCTCCTGCAGCCCTGTGGCACAGCTGAGGCTCCTGGTTTCAGGCCCCCCCAGGCAGTGCGGGGCTGGGGGGCAGTGCCAGGCAATGACCACAGGCACAGTGGAAGGAGCGGCCGCATGGTCCCAGCAGGCTCTGGGCCCGGCTTGACTCCACTCCCTCCTGATCCCTGCCCGGTCCCAGCCTCAGCCCCACTTGGTTGCTTAGTGGTTATGCCACCTGCCTGGGGAACCCTGGGCCAGATCCTGGTCCACCAATTAGGCATTTAAGTGGACTTAAGCGTCTAAGTGAGATTCTGTTCCACCCCACTTGAGACCCAGAAAATCCCATTAATGATTTACATTTGGAACAACCACCATCTAACCCTTAAGATGGAGTTACAAAAAAGCAGCAGCTACTTTCTATATTAACAGTTAAAACTATTTATGAAGAGGTAAAATCAGTGTGTGTAAGTATCTAAAAATGAAGTTACATGGCTTTCTTTGTACTGTATAGGCACACAGACTGAAACAGGATTTAACTCTTGGATTTTCAGACTCCAGTGGATATGCTACCTGGTACTGTGCCAGGTAAAATACTGCTCATAATTA
Organism: Alligator mississippiensis; assembly: GCF_030867095.1. Classification (NCBI taxonomy): domain Eukaryota; kingdom Metazoa; phylum Chordata; order Crocodylia; family Alligatoridae; genus Alligator; species Alligator mississippiensis. The sequence continues at coordinate 28,410,405 of NC_081833.1, forward strand.
ATCCCACTAAACCTTCCCAAAAACTCCCTCAGGGAAAGCTCCTTGGAAACAAATTTTACCTTTTATAGATTGTTGGTTCCGAGATACCTATGGGCCAGTCCTGTAAATGAGCAGTGGTATAGCTCTAAGTAACTACTCTCCTGCTGAAGATGATGGGCAACTGAAGTTTATGAGAATTGGCAAGGCAGCTATAGAATTTCAGCAGTGAATGTATATTATTGTGACACTGTCAGAGAATGGAAAGAGATCCGGATTCATTCTTCCAGCCAGGCTAGGCTTGACCTATAGCTCTGTAGCCAAAGACCAGCTATTGGTGAACATACCAATTCCTGTCTCTGTTAAAGAAGGAAACAGTCTGCTAAAGCAGCTTATGCATGTTGTCAGATAACTTGTGCATGTTTTTCCTTCTTTGAGTTTATACTCTGACAGACTCTTATTAATGGGTATGTTTGTGTCCTTCCCTCACAATGATTTTCCAGCAGAAGGCAGGGTAGATGTTCACCTTGTAGACTGAAATATAGAGTGAGAGCATAAACATTTGTGAACTCAAGCTCACTTCATCAGATTCTGTGAAAGGACAGCATAGAGCAATGTACAAAGTAGAGTAAGTGATTTGAATACAAAAAATGGGAAGGGAGGAAAGTGGGGAGAATGACAAAGCTGAAAGAGGCATACAAGCAAAGAACTCATAGAAGCAGAGGGGTCACACACAAGCTCATCCAGATAATGGGATAAAAATCAGTAATTCTTCTTTAAACTGTACTTAATCAAGTTTGACAATGATTTCTTGTTCTGCAATTTCCTATTAAAACTGTTTTTTAAAATTTTGTTGCCTAAGAACAGCAGTTCTAAGGTTAGCGATGGAAGATCCAGGGAAGTGAAAGTGTTCTGCCACTGGCCATTTTGTCTTTCTGAAGTTGATGTCAGATTGGCATTTGTTCATTCTTACATGTAAAGATTGTCCTATCTGTCTGCTGTGCACAGGAGATGGGCATTGTAAGCAGGATATGGCTTATATAATGTTAGTAGACTTGTAGGTCATGGCGTATATGTTGTTGGCAGATTTGCAGGTGAATGAGCCTCACATGTTTTACTCCTTGTTTTTCAGTCCAGTGATTATGTGATCTTTACTGATGTGGGGGCACTGCAGGCATTTGTGTCCATTACAAGGCTTGGTGCCTTGGTGAGGTTAGGAGTGAACTAGTCTGTTGCTTGAGAGATGCCCTTTGAGACAGGGGATGATGTCTGTAAGCCAGGACTGGTTTCTCCCCCACGGCTACCTTGAGATGGTCATCCTTTTCCAGGAGGGGTTGGAAGTCATTAGCAATGTGTCTGAGATGTTCAAGTTGAGGCCTGTAGGTAACAAACAGACATTCTATTGTCTTTGCCCCAGGGTTGGTATTGTAGCAGGTTGGAGTGAGGTTTGAGTCTGGCTTTGTTGATTTGAGTGTCTACGTTTTTGGGATTGTACATAAGAGCTGTCATTTACTGAGTCAGACCACAGGTCCATCTTGCCCAGTATCCTGTGTCACACAGTGGCAGAGAGTGAATGCTGAAAGGGAGAGTGGACTGGCTATGACCAGGGTCTTTTCTATTGTTCCTCTCTCACTTGTAGACTCCAGCATTTAAGGTCTAAGAAGTTCTGATTCAGAGGCTGTATCCCTAACTCCTATGCTCAATAGCTACTGAAATAACTAGGAAGCCCTGTTCCAGATCCCTAAGATACATATCCCAGTTGGTGGAATCAGAGCAGATATGGTTGTAAAGTAAAGTTTGGCTGGAGATAATGTATCTAGTGGTATGCTTAGACTGCAGGTTGGTAGCTTGAAGGTAGTTGGTTTAAACAGGGACTACAGATTCTTATCCTATCACCTGGATTAGCTTCTGTGACCCCTTTGCTCCTGTGGGTTCTTTGCTAGTATGCCACTCTCAGCACTACCTTCCTCTCTCCACCTCCACCTTTTGTATTCAGATCAGTCACCCCAATTTGTACACAGCTCTATGTTGTCTTTTCACAGCATTTGATGACATGAACTTGAGTTCACAAAAGTTTATGCTCCATATACATCTCGGTTAGTTTATAAATTGCAGATCTGCCCTGCCCTCTGCCTGACTTCCGACTAACATGGCTAACTACTTTTCTCTTTTCAGCAGGTGCACCCACAGTCCTGGGCTGCCAATTAGAATCACTGTTGAAAAATCAGTTTCAGATAGGAGTTTGAAGTGCACAGAAATGTGCTCCAGACTTAATGTTCTCTTTTTAAAAATACCAGCAGCAGCTGCCTCTCTGGTGTCAAGAGAGGAGCAATTTGCACCTTTCCTATCGATCAAATTGTTCCGAGAGTCACTAATGCAGAGTCAGGAATCTGAGAGCAATATGCTGTGCCTTCCCAGCAGCTTCTTCTGTCAGCCTGTGGGAATTAATTATAGTAAAGCTTAACAGGGCAAATCAGTCCAGAAAGATTTGCAAGGTTGCTCTCCCTGTTAAACTGTTCGACAAATCACCATGTTGTAAACAAACCAACTGGATCTAAGTAATAGTGGCCACTGCTGTTAACCCCCTGCAGTCAATACACTGGGAAGTCTGTGGATAAGGAGCTACTTTTCACAAGGTGCCAAGCTCTTTCAGCTCCTATTTAGAGTTGGTGATTGAGAGTATGTGGGACCTGCAAACTTACACCTCAAATGAGAGTCTTATAGGCTAGGGCCAGGCATTCAAAAGTCTGAGCTTGAATTGATTCAGTCTTTCCAGGTTAATCTAACTTGCAATGCTTCAACTGATTTGGAGGTGGATAGACATTCCCTTTACATTCCAGAAATGCAGGCACATGCCTGCAGTGGATCAGGCTAGAAGCCGGACGATGATAAAGCAGCCCTCCCGTCTCTTCCATGGGGCTGAGCTGAGGCGGGGTGTGGCCAGGCCCTGGCAGGACTCTCTGATTATTCCCCCACTACAAGCAGCCCAGCAGGGAATGTTTATCACCCCTAACTCAGTGTTTATCAACCCATTAAGAACACAAAGCCTCTCTCCATTAACTAATGGAGCTTTTCTTAAACAGCTTTTCCAAGGAAGGACATTAAGTTACCTGTTCATTAGCTCCAAAAAGCCTGTCTGTTTTTGTCGTCTCCCACAGCACGTGCTGTAGCCAGCATGTGGTATGCTAGCTAATGCTGAGGTATCTGCGTAATGCAGGGGTCCTGGTTTTCCCTGATAATTGCAAATTCTCTGACAAAAAATAGCAGATTCTCTGATAACCCCCCCAAAATCCTTGATTAAAATTAATGGCCCTCGACAGCCCTCCCTGGCCCTGCTGGTGCCCCTCACTCCCCCCACAGCCTCCCCAGCCATGCTGGTGCCCCTCACTACCCCAACAACATTCCCCCAAGCCCCGCAGACGCACACATTCAGGCACAGACACGGACACATGCCCCAGCAGGTAAGTGTGTGTGGGGGCACAGGGTGGGGTGGGGCAGACAGGTAGGAATGGAGCACATCCAGCAGCATGGCGGCAGCATCTCCCTTGGCGCCATCCCATACTTTCCTTCTTTCCCGGGGGGGGGCACGCTGGGTGCCATCAGCCCCAGGCAGCACATCACGGCACTTCCCCACCCCTCACCTCAACTCTCCGTGACCGATCCCAGAAAAAGGGCCAGGAGAGCAAAGTGCAATGGTGCCCTTCTGCAGGCCGCACACACACCACCCGGCCAGACGGGAGGGAGGAGGGTTCACACGCAGCAGCCGCCACTGCACCACCACTGCCACTGTCGTGCCCCGCACTGCCTTCCCTCAGCCACCATCTGCTGCCAGCCAGGCACTCTGCAGGAAGGCAGCGTGGGGTGCGGCAGCGGCAATGGTGGTGCAGTGGCAGCCGCCACGTGCAAACCCCAGCTTCTTGCAGTGTGCTGTGTGGGGCTGACAGCATCTGGCGTGCCCTCCTTCTCTCCCGGAAAAGAAGGAAAGTATGGGAAGGCGCCAAGGGAGATTCTGCCACCGTACCCCCGGGTGCGCTCTATCCCCGTTCACCTGCCCACCCAGGCTAAGGGAGGGGGAGGTGTTGGGGAAAGCCCCACATGGAGTACCTGCCTGGCTGCTGGCACATGGAACCGAAGTGGCTCTATCAGCCTGGCTGGGCTCAGAGCCTCCATGTGTGGCTTCTTTTAAGGGCAGATAGTGCTGCTCTGGTTCCAGATGTGGCCACTGAGTGGGCAGTCCATGTCTTCCACCAACACCTCCCAGCTCCCTAAGCCCTGATTCAGCTCCCTGCAGGAATGCCCGCCAGTGGCATGCAGAACTCGAGTGGTGCGGTATCAGCCCTTAAGGGAAGCCGCACATGGTGCTGTTCACGGTCCATATGCAGCTGGCTGGGCACTCCATGTCTATCACCAACACTTCCCCACTCCTCAGCCCCCAGCCACTGCATTGGATTTCTTTTTGTTTTTCTTTTCTAGCAGGGCCAGACTCACCTTGACAGCATCCCTTTTACAGAGATCCCACCGTAGAACTGAATAATGGTCCCAAAAGCATTCAGTCAGCATCAGTTCTTTCCAATTAACTTTTCAGTGTAGCAGAGTAAGCAAAAAAAGGAGTTTCCAGCTGCTGTGCACGCTGCAGTTGGACTAGGCAGAGGTGCATGGATCTACTTAATTGTCAGTTATTTATAGAAACAGGGAAGCTGAAGGGGGAGGAAGTAGCTGTGTAACTGCCCCCCCAACACATCTAGTGCTGATGCAGGATATCCAACAGTGACCTTGTTTGTATCATGGTGTCTTGGTCAGACACTGTCTATCAATCACCCAGGAGGGGACAGGCATTGCAAAATTAAAGTCTACCTGCAAGGGCAGAAATTTAAGAAGGCAGAGAAGTCATTTTCCTAACCTCAGTTCTCTTGTGAGACACCTGTATTTAGCTAGTTAGCACCATTGAATCTGTGATGAATGATACACTAGTAGCATTGAAATAGACCACAGCAGCAACCTTCCCCTACTTTTGCACCTCCAACAAATAGATCTGTTATTTGTCCCTTGTGTCTCTTCCTTCTTGTTTTTGCTCTTGCATATTTCATAGACATTAGGGCTGGAAGGGAGCTTGGAAGATCATCAAGTCCAGCCCCCTGCCCCAGGGACAGGAAGTCAGCTGGGGTCACAGGATCCCAGCAAGAAAAGCATCCAGGTTTCTCTTGAAGGTGTTCAAAGTAGGTGCTTGAACCACCTCCACCGGCAGGCCATTCCAAGCCTTGGGAGCTCGGACAGTAAAGAAGTTCTTCCTTAACTCCAGCCTGAAATGGTCTTGCAGGAGTTTATAACCGTTCGACCTTGTCATCCCTTGGGGCGCTCTGGTGAACAAAATTCCCCCAGATACTGGTGAACACCCCTTATAAACTTATAGGTGGCCATCAGGTCACCCCTGAACCTGCGCTTTTCCAGGCTGAAAAGTCCCATGGCTCTCAGCCTCTTGTCATTGTCACAACCCAAGGGTGTGATTTTTGTTTGTGTGTGCTTCGGCACTGCTGAATTATTTCCCACCACTCGTAGCTTTCTTTGCAGGGTGCATTTCTTAGTTGCAAAAAGAAGTGCACGCTGCAAGGAGCTCCCGCCATTTGTATTCAGATTTGTGCCCCACTATTGGCCAGTTCTAAATTATTCCCACGTGGCGGCTAGCGATTGGCTTGCTAGCCGTATAAGAGGCTTGAGCGGTTTCTGCCCAAGTTGGAGGACTCCACAACTATCAGGAGGAAGAGAACTTCATGTCTCGTGAAGATCTCTAAGCGCTGTGGAGCCTATCGGACCCAGCGTGTATCTCAAGAAGGCTATAGGGGTCTGATCAACCTCTCGCCTCTCCCCGTCGCCGCCTGATCCCTCGACGTACCCTTCCCTGCGCGCAAGTTCCATGGAGCCTAGCAAACTTCGTGTGAGTGTATCCAGAGCTCTGTCCGGGTTCGAGTCCTGCAGGTTTATTTTCCCGTCGCTGAAAACCCATTGCGATGTACTCTCGTGTTTTGCATCTTCCTGTCGCCGAAAACCCCCTGCGACGTACTCTCGTGCCCTGCAGGTTCGAGCTTTGTTTTGTTTTGTTTCGTAACTGCAACTCAAGCAAGTTTTCCTGCCTGCACCGCGACCATCTTCGGTGTAAGTAAAATAATCTTAAATCAACCACTAAGCGTCTGTGCCTAATTCTAGCGTGCCGCCTGCCTTCCCCGACCCGGCGTGTCCGGGCTGCTGGCCACAGCCCACCGCGCGAAAAACTCCCAAGGGCCTCGGACCGCTCCCGGCCCGCACAGTCATAAGGTCTGTTTTCCTGACCTCTGATCATGCACGTGGCTCTCCTCTGGACTCTCTTAAGCTTCCCCACATCCTTTTTTAAGTTGTGGAGCCCAAAACTGGATGCAGTACTCCAGCTGCGGCCTCACCAAGGCTGAGTACAAGGGGAGAATGACGTCCTGGGATTTGCTTGAGAAGCATCTATGGATGCAAGCCAGTGTTTTGCTTGCTTTACTGGCTGCAGCATCATATTGAAGGCTCATGTTCATCTTGTGGTCAATCCTGACCCCCAAGTCGCTCTCGTCCGTAGTGCTAGCCAGTGTAGCACTGCCAAGCCTATAGACATGCTGCAGGTTTTTCCTCCCAAGGTGGAGAACCTTGCATTTTTTGGCGTTAAACACCATCAAGTTCTCATCCACCCATTTGTTGAGCCTATCCAGGTCAGCCTGGATTACCCCCCTGTCCTCAGGTGTGGATGCTTTACTCCAAAGTTTGGTATCATCGGCAAACTTGGCCAGTCCACTTCTGACTCCAATGTCCACATCATTAATGAAGAGGTTGAACAAAATAGGTCCAAGGGCAGAGCCTTGAGGGACCCCACTGGTCACAGGGCACCATGACGATTGACTTCCGTCAACCACCACCCTCTGGGTCCAACCAAGAAGCCAATTCCCCAGCCAGCGGATCGTGGTGGATCCAAGGCTGCAGTTGGCCAGTTTTGCCAAAAGGTGATCATGGGATACCAGATCAAAGGCTTTTTTAAAGTCAAGATATATGACATCAATCTCTTCCCCCTTGTCCAGGTGATAGGTCACCTGGTCATAAAAGGAAATGAGATTGGTCAAGCACAACCTACCTGCAACAAACCCGTGCTGGCTGTCCCTCAGGGTGTTGCCATCAGCCAGTCCATTAAGGATGGCCTCCTTGATGATTTTTTCTAAGACTTTCCCCAGGATAGAGATCAGGCTGATGGACCTGTAGTTTGCCAGAACCACTTTCCTCCCTTTCTTGAAGCTAGACACCACATTGGCCTTCTTCCAATCTTTGGGCACTTCACCGGAGCACCAGGAGCTCTCAAAGATCCGTGCCAGGGGCTGAGCTATGATGCTTGCCAGCTCCTTGAGTACTCTGGGGTGTAAACTATCAGGGCCGGCTGACTTGAAGGTGTCCAGCCTCTCAAGCTGTTACTTCACAAGGTCAGCATTGATGGAGTGCAAGGAACCACCCTTGCTTAGGCATCCCTGTCCCGTAATGGGCAGGGGCATCCCATGGGACTTGCGAAAGACTGACGCAAAGTACCCATTTAGTAGGTTGACTTTTTCGTGGGCGTTGGTCGTCAGTTGTCCCATCTGGTTTATCAGGGGTCCAATGTTGCCCTTGCTTTTCCTCTGGCTCCCCACATATCTAAAAAAGGACTTATTATCTTTGATACTTGTGGCCAGTTGGAGTTCCATGACAGCCTCAGCTTTCCTGGTTTGCTCCCTGCAGGTCTGGACCAGTGCAGAATATTCCTCCTTGGAGGTGGATCCCGTCCTTCATCCTTTGTAGGTCTGTTTTTTTTGACGCAGGAGGACTGCCAGTTCCCTGGAGAGCCAAGGGGGCTGCTGTGCCCTCTTGCTGCCTTTCCTCCGAGACGGAATAGCTTTAGCTTGTGCATCTAGGATCGCTCCCTTGAGGAGCAACCACTCTTCCTGGACTCCCCTCCTTTTGGGATCATGGTCCCTTAGGGCCTCACTGACAAGTCTCCTGAGCTGGTGAAAGTCAGCCCTCCTGAAGTCGAGGACCCCTGTATTGCTGACTGACTTGACAGCTTTTCGGCGGATGGTGAAGGCGATCTGCTTGTGGTCACTGTCACCCAGCTTCCCTTCAATCGTTAGGTCACTGATTAGGTCGTCCCCGGTTGCCAGCACAAGGTCAAGCAGTGCTTTGCCTGTTGTTGGCCCATAGACTTCTTGAGTCAGATAGAGCTCATCTACGCACGTGAGGAAGCTTTGCGACCTTTCGGATTTGGCCGAGCGCTCTTCCCACGAGATGTCTGGGTAGTTGTAGTTTCACCTGAGAACAAAATGAGACCCAGACATAGATCAGGGTGGGCAAAATACAGACCATGGCCTGGATCCAGCCTGCCAACAGGTTGGATCCAGCACACAGGCGGGTGCCCACCAGTTGATTGTATCCAACCTGCAGCTGCCCCTATGGCACTCCACATAGGGATGAGCCCTGCCTGCTTCCACCCAGGGCAGCACACGCCACACTCCCACCCGTGCCTGCTGACTGCCCTGACCCTGGCCCAGTGTGTACAGCTTCTTGCCAGGCCTGTCCCTGGTGTGGCTGCAGCTGCCAGGGTACTACTCAGCTTCCCCCTGCCTCCAGTGGCTGTTCCTCCTCCTGCTGCTACCCCTGCTGTGCTGCTCCAGGCAGCAAATAGCACAGAGGAGTGCAGCAGCCATGGGGACATGGGCATTACAGACCCAGCCAGGTGGGGGGGGGGGAAGCTGCAGCTGGGCAGCTCCAACCAGAATGTTTGGGGCTCCAGCTCCTGGCCACCTTCCACCCACTCAGTCTCTTGCAGATAGCTGCTCATCATACCAGGAGGGTGGAGTGCATAGATGGCAGCCAGGAGCTGGAGATGGAGTCCCGTGACTGGAGCAGGAGCTGCCCAGTTGCAGCTTCTCCCCTGCCTGGCTGGGCATGTGGTGCCTGGCACATGTCCCCATGGCTGCCATCCTTTCCCACACTACCTGCTGCCCAGAGTTGTGTAGCAGGGGAAGGAGGAGGAGCCACTGGAGGCATGGAGAGCCGAGCAGTACCCACGCTGGTGCAGCCTGACCAGGAGCAACTGTGCAGGGCCATTGGCAGGTGCAGGCAGGAGTGCAGCATGGGCTGCCCTGGACAGGAGCGGGTAGAGCTCAGCCTCATGCAGAGTGTCACGGGGGCAGCAGTGGGGTGGACTGCACCTGTACTGCACTGCCTAGGTAAGCTCTGCACATGCCTCCTATCCGTCCCGCACCCTTCACCTGGTTGGAGCCCGGGACCTCACGCACAGGTAGCTCTGCCGCCTGCCCGCCCTCCTTCCCCCCCCCCCCCCCCAATGCACCCCTCCACACCCCCGCGCACACTATATAGAAGAGGAAGATTTTATTTTGAGCTATTATGCAATCACCTGTATATACACTGCTCAAAAACGCATGAATGAGGACAAAAATGATTTTTCGAAATAATTAAAATATGTTATAGTAGATGCTTGATTTTAGTATGTGATTTGTTTTTTATCTATGATTTGTTGAAATAATATCTTCTGAAAGATTTTATGTGCACGGCCCTCAACAGCTTACCAAAATGTGTTAAGTGGCCCTCCAGGTGAAATAATTGCCTACCCCTGGCATAGATTTATCACTCACTGTAAGTAGCTGGAATTCAGGGATAGCAGCTCTGTAGGTGATTAGGAAGGAGAATGAGCCATTGTTACTTGAATCTTACTGGAAGGTTTCATTTCATTGTTGGAGCTCTGGAGTCTGTCCTAAATTCTCTATTTTCCTGTAGCTGTTTAATTAACTCTTCTTTACACTGGAGAATTGCTCCAGTTCCAGCCAGCAGCACAGCTACACCAGAACAAACCCCTAGTGCAGATAGACAAAGTATATTTAGACCAGTACCAATTAGTTCTGTTTGAAACTAAAGTAATTTATGGAGGTGCAGATCATGGTATCGGGCTATTTTGCCCCTCTACACAAGGGCTGCATCTATGCAGCTATACTGATTGCTGTCCCTTGAGGCATATCTTCAGGGAGTACAGTGCCCTAGAGCAGTGGCAGGCAACCTTTTAAAGCTCTGGGCCTGAACAGCTTGGCTCCAGTCCCACATGGGCCAGATGGCTTCTGCAGCACATACGCAGCAGGGGGCTTTCCCTGTTCCTGCCCCAGTGCCAGGGCCAGACAGCTGGGAACTGTTCCACGGCTGCTTCTCCCAGGCCCTGCTCCCTGCATGGGGTGTGAATGCAGCGTCCAGCTTATGGGGAGCTGTGCCTGGGCCGGGCAGTTGAAAGCCACTTCTGCCCCACAGCTGGAGGCACAGAGGAGGGAGGGCAATGGAAGCAGGGATGGAAAAGTGGCAGCAGCGTGGACTGGCTGGAAGCTGCACTCACACTGCAGCCAGGGGAGACTAGGGGGTGAGTGGAAGAAGCAGCAGCAACAAGGGCATTGCTGGAAGTTGCCTGCGCATAGACAAAGTCTGCAGGCTCTGTGGGCCAGATCCAGTGGCTCCATGGGCTGGATGCAAGCCTTGAGCCTTATGTTGGTAACCCCTGCCCTAGAAGGAGAATTTTGCCTGGTGTCACACATGTTAAGTTCAATTAAGGCACTACCTTTCCTCTAGATAGGTTTGGTACCAGGTTTTCAAGCTGTTTTACCTCCATAGCTCTTCTGTCCACTGATAGTATCTCACCTCTGCCCCCTGACTGAATTGTGTGCTCAGCTTATTAACCTTCTACACAGCATGGGCATATGTCTGTGATCGCAGGGGACTGGACCCAGTCACCTAGGAGTACTGTGTAGTCCTGCTTTCCTAAGTACTGTGTCAGCATTAATGGAGATCTGGTGCTTGGTACCCTCTGACTTCACATGGCCTTGGATTGAAGTAGGTATTCACAAAGCTGTGCCCTGAGCTAGACTGATGGTGGCCTGTGTATGAGTATTCAGAGTTGGGGTGCTGAGCAAGCTTGGTCCCTCACTGAGTCTGGCAATGACTGGGGGCCATCTGTGTGTTCACTGAGCGATCCCATCTTTCTAACACTGACAGGGAAGTCCAGCCCTCACCAGGAGTATAGTGTTGTAAAGAAGGAAGCAGGTGCCAAGGCTTGCTGTGACAGTATCTGTATCTCTGCATGTGGCTAAGAATACAACTAGAAACAGTGAGTGCGTGTACATGAAACACTGACAGTGCAGTAGCCAAAAAATGCTGCACAACACAGCACAGCATCACAACATGGATGGCGTAGTACACTACTGCTCAGTATTATTAGGCTTCTGCACAGTAGTGTCACCTAAAAGATGTTCACTGGCACTACGACACAGTAAATCTGGTTACTGCGCATTTATTTAGTACTTGTTAATACAAGTACTAAATAAATGCACAGTAACGACTACACAGTAGCATCTTGTGTATACGCACCCAGTAAGTCCATAGTGGCTTCCGAGATCTAGGTCTAGTTGTTCCCAATTCATCAAAGCTGGGTTGTTCAAAGTCTCCAAGCTCTAGTGATGCAATTCAGAGTGCATGATGCTGTACAAACTTTCCTGCTCTAACTTAACATTTGAACTGAATTGAGACCATAGTGAGCATAATTTACTGTTTCAGCAGATCCTGACCTCACTTTCCTCCTAATACAATAGCAGGAGCCTTCCCTAGCTACTTAGTGAACAATGGGCATTGCCACAATGCCATTTTAAACATGGCTTTTTGCAGCTTTGACCTGTAAAATGATAGAAAAATCCAAACTCAGGTGTTCACATGAATGACTAAAAGAGGAGCTGGGATTAAAGAGGCCTGTTTGTTTCCTCTGGGCAGTTAGAGTTTCCTTCATCTCTGAATCTCCAGTCACTGTAGGAATGTTTAGAACATGATCATTTTCCAGGGACTGAGGTTCCAACAGTCAAAAACAGGGGTCTAAAATGACCATGAAGTGCCTTCATTTAGGAGACCAAGAAGGTGTCAGTGTAACAGCAAAGTGGGACAGAAAGTAGGCACTAAAATAGAAGATCATTAAGCACCGACCTTGGTATCTTTGCTAGAAGCCCATTGCTCAGCCACAAGTGTTGGGTGTTTAACTCTGTCTTTCCTTTGCCCACATTAGGTAAACTTCAATGAGCCACTTTCTATGCTGCAGAGGCTGACTGAGGACTTGGAATACCACGAGCTGCTGGACAAAGCTGTCAAGTGTGAGAGTTCCACAGAACAGATGTGTTTTGTTGCTGCATTTTCAGTGTCTTCCTACTCAACGACTGTCCACCGTACAGCAAAGCCATTCAATCCTCTCCTGGGAGAAACGTATGAACTCGACCGACTAGATGAATTTGGCTTCCGTTCGCTCTGTGAGCAGGTACGGTCAGTGATGGAAGGAAAGGAATGGCTCTTCTTTTCAGCCTGATATCAGAAACACCACCACATTCTTCAAGTGTGTACAAAACAACTGTGCCATGTGGGCTGCTTCATTCCTCAGGAAGCTCTACTTAAACTAGTCCTGCTTCTATTGAAAGTAGTTAGTGTTTTGCTGTTGATATCAGTAGGAGCAGCAACAGATTCCACATAAGTGGAAGGTAAAAGCAAAATTAGTGTTCCCCAATATAACAGAGTGAAAATGATGAGTAGGAGGGGGTGGGATAGGAGCCTTTACCAAGAAGTCAAATCCAGAAGGAGACCTGTCAGTCTTAAACAGATGGACATGTGTAACAAACTGTGCCAGCACCAGGTATGGGACAAACTTACTCATGGAGCTTTGCAACTAAGTAATTCTGAATTGTACACTCTTTTAAGTCATGATTAATGTTTGATTCTGAATACAAAGAACCCTAGTGAAAGGATGGCCCTGGTGAAAGGATATGTTTCATGATTCTTCAGAAACTAACATCAGGATAAGGTCTTTTTCCCCCCCAGTCTTCTATTAAATCTAATGCAGAACTAGAGGTTTCTTTTATAGAACATAAAAATGGAGGCATTTCCACCATCGCATAAAGCCAGCTGCAACTCCAGCTTCTGCTCCTAGTATCTGATAGGAGCTCTCGTTCAGTTCCTATGGGTTGGCACAGCACAAGAGTGACTTTCAAGAACAAATGCTGGCTTGTTTGGTGACCCTTTATGGAGGCTAAAGGGATCCCAGGAGTTTTGCCCTGAACCACAAGGATGGACTTTCCCCCTGCTCTGTGTGTGTGTTCAGTAATGCACAAATAATAGGATTTCTGTTTGCATGCTTATATGACAGTTTTTGAGCTATATAAGTGCCAAAAATCCCACACGTGGAGGTAGTGATTCTGTTTCCCTTGTAGTGTGGATGTGTAAATGTGCAAGTGTAGACTGAGCATGTTCACTCAGCTACATACTAGACCAGCATGAATGCTGCTATGTACATGCAGATGCATCCATTGTGAATGCCTAGTCCCAAATGTACAAGAGGCCAGAAACCCTTGACTAGCAGGTATTAAAGGATGGGAATCCTCCCATGTTTTAGCCTCCGTGGCTGAGTAGCTGAGTCATTAAAGCATTCACTCAAGAAGCTAAGAACTAACATTGTAGGTCTCCACTATCCAGAGAAGAATAAAACCTGTCTTTTAGATTTTTAAGTCTAATTCTTTAGGCACCAGGCCACAGGTTAGATGTTATCCAAAGTTGCTCTCTAGTGCTCCTTTTGAGGCTTGCCCCAAAGCAGCCGTGAGAGGAGGTACATGGGGCCCTGAAGAAGGGAGTCTAATATAGGCTGTGTGGCTTAGTGAGCTGGCTGCTAGTGTGGAAAAAAGCCAGTCCTGGGTTCTGTCCCGGAGCCTTGCTTCAAATGGGGAAGATACTTCTATGTTGGCTTCCATCCGTTTTATCCAATGACCAGTAAACGCAAGGGACAGTGGCTCATCCTCAAGAGGGCCTTTGGAGAACTTGCAGGCAATACCAGACCTTTATTGTGGTAGTTCATACAGTAGGTTAGGAAAGCAGAGAGATGACCGTTCAATTCCTTTCTGGGTAAAGGGGGTGGGAGTTTAGCACTCAGGTCCCTGGATGGTTGCTTTAGCCACTCAGGCTAAAAGATGAGAGGTACCCTCTGTCATTTCTTTTGGGACATATGTTTGGATATTACGTACGTAGCTGCATACGTGCCTGGCCAGTGCATAGCCCTGCTGAGCATGCTCAATCTATACACACAGGCTTAGCTTTTTACACTTCACATTCTTTGGATAAAATGTCTACACAGCAGCAGGGTCATTTCTGTTCCCCTGTGGGGAGGGACCAGGGCTGGAATCCAGAGTCCACTGCCTTCCCAGGGAAGTGGCCATCTCACTGAGCCACACTCCTCTTTGTTTGCATTCATTGGAGCTATGGACACGTTAGGTTTGTAGCACTACAGACACCCTTATAGCACTACAAAAAGTAAGTGTCTGGACATTCATGCCATTTGTAGAGCCACAAAGCTGGTGGATCTGCTACAAAAATGTTCCTCTTTCAAAGAGGGAGTTTGCTGTAGTGCTTTGTGTTGTAGTGCCTCCTTCAGTGTGTTGACAGTTATAGTTCGAGACCCCAGCATCTCACAGTCCTCTCTTCTTCCTCCCTCCCCCCTCAAAGTGCCTTCCTGACAGCCCCAGCTTTTAAGGTGACTTTGTAGTGCTCCAGCTAAGGGGCTGCAAACATGTGCATAGCTGAGGCACTTTGAGGTTCTATAAATGAAGTTGGGTGTGCAGCCTGAGCCTGTGGTGCTATGCTATGGTTAGAGCATGTTTCTGGGAAGTAGCAGATATAGGTCCAAATCTTTCTGGGGGAGGGCTAGAATCTGTGCTTCCTGTTCCCTTGGCAGATGACACATCCACTGGGATTAAAGGTGGTACATCTTATTATGGTATTGGAAGTTGTTCAGCCTTCTCAGCCTTCTTTAAGTCCCTCTTAGCAGGGACTTAAACAGCGGTCAAACTACTCAGTTGCTCCCATTGTTGACATCAGGGAAAAGATATATTGGTGTAGGGCAGGCTTTAACCTGTGGTAGGAGGTAGGGGGTCATCTACACAAGACACTTACTGCACAGTAGACTACTTAGCTGTTCAGTAAACGTCTTGGCATCTACACATGCATCTTGATTAGGTTGAAGTAAACTAATTTACTCTGTAGCAGGATAGTACTTGTAAATGCAAGTACTGTTCCTGGTGCAGAGTGAAAAACTGCAGCAGAGCACGTGTAGATGCTATCCCAGCTGACTGGGGCATGAAGGTGCTTCAGTGTGGGGGCTGCCTGCTGGTTAGTCCCACATGGAAGCACCTCATGCCCCAGCCAGCCCCTCCGCAGCATATTGAGCCAGGGGAAGCAGCCCTGGGCTGGCAGACTGAACACCCTGCGAGCGGGGGCTGCTCCAATCCTGCTCAATGTGCTGCGTTCCCAGGCACACATTCAAATGGCAACAAACTCTGGAGTTAATTGCTTTGCATTAATTGCACACGTAGACACACCCACTGAGTAGATGTAGAAGCCAGTAAATAGTGAAATGCTTGCCATGCTGCCTGCTTCCACACATCTCTTCAAGCTAGAGAACAGGAAGCCTGTGCCAACATTACTCCTTTGCAGCCAATAATGCATTAAAAAAATCCCAGAAAAAAATTAGTGATACCTCTGTGTGGTGAACCCTCTGATAAAAGTTGGCACTCGTTTCACAACCCATCCCCAGTACCCTGCTCTGAGCAAGCACAACCTTCAGACCAACCACAACTCCTCTGGTTGGTAATAGGCAAATTTTATTGATACACAATGATCGGAAGTAAGAGTGATACAGGCAAAGCAAGCAAGATGAGTACAACATACATTAACCAAATTCCCCATTGCCCAGAATATATATAAGGTGAGCGGTGTGTCCAGCCACTATGTAAATGCCAGCTTGAGGTTCTTTGCTTGAATGTCCAACATCAGCAACCTTGGAGGTTGGGGGCCAATGCTGGCTAGTTGTTCTGAAAACTTCTCTTTGTGTATTCTTTCTAATTTGATGAGTTTTCATCTTTGGGCATCGTTGATTGATCTCCCTCCAGTCATCATACTGTCCATATTGTGTTTTGTCAGCCAAAATTTCATCTTCAGAAACCTATCACATGCACACACCATAATTTGGTCATTTCATTTGAAACCAGAAATCCCAAGGATTTCTGCATTTTTTGAAGTGGGTATTGTAGCTCTGGAGCCAAGCCTAACTATTATGAAAGTAGTTTGGATGTTTTTAATTTCCCAGGATGTGTATGTCCGTTGGCCTTAGACACCCTAAGTGCCTTGAAGGCTGTGGAACTGTGAGACAGACAAACAGGCTTTTAGAAATCAATTAACCCTTGCCAGTCTCCTAAACCATTGTTCTAATGCAATATCTACTTTACCTATAAGCCAATTCCTAAAAACAAACCTCTAAAATATCATTTGCTAGCCATCAGTAAAGACCAGTCATAATTACAACTTAATGATTCTCCCAACAAGTGTTAAGTAGAGGTGCACTAAAGTAGAGGTGCACTGAGGGTAGGGGTGGGGGCAGGGGCAGGTGCTGCCCAGGTGGGGCCGGGGGGGAGCCCAAGCAATGCCTTGTGGTGGGGTGAGGCAGCTCCCATTGCTGCTTGCACCCTGGGAGGCCACATTGGGGCGGGGCCTGGTGGGCTGCAGTCGGGGGGTGGGGCTCTTCTCAATGGGGGCTGGGCTTGGAGCGGGCCCTAATGGCACTGGAAGGATGCTGCATCCACCCCAAATTTCGCTGCCACTCCACTTCCAGTACCACTGCCTCTTCCAGATGCCCAGCATGTGGATGGAGGCAGGTTGTTGAGCACCAGCCAGCTGGCAGCAGCAAAATTTGGGGTGGATGCAGCATCCTCCCAGTGAAATTTGGGGTGGATGATGCCTGGTCCAAGTCCAGCCCATGTTGAGAAGAGCCCCGCACAGCCCCTGCTGCAGCCCACATCACCCTGCCCTGTGCAGATCTGGGGGGGCACCCCCCCCCGTGCCCTCCTGGGGTACAAGCAGAAGCAGGAGCCACCTTCCCCACTACAAGCCACGGCTCTGCCCCCTCCACCCTGCTTGGGCAGCTCCTGCCCCTGCCCCCTCCCTCACTGGGGGGGGGTGTTTATCTGCCCCACCCCCAACACCCCTTCCCTCCTTCCTTCCCTTCCACCACACCGGACTTACCAGTTGGAAGCAGCTGTATTGGAAATTGGATTGGTATCTGCCAATATGCCTCCTTAAATAACGGCCATTGGTATTAGCCCCAAAAATCTCTATCGGTACACCCCTAGTTTTAAGGTACATCCCAGTTACCACTTTTCAGCAGTATAGGCATCCATTGAGCCTCTGGATCTGCCTACAAAGTGGTATATGCGTAAGAGGTCTAGTCAGGTGCCTGATGATGAATCTGCTTGTGGCTGACGTCTGAATATCATCACAGCGTTTCAGCCAAAAACCTTGAGCATGCCTCTTAGGCTCCTTCTGCATTTCTCTTCAAGACTTTCTCAATTTTTCAAGGGTTTTTGTATTGGGAGATTTCTTGTAGATGGTTAGTGCTGGCTTTTTGTTCTCAACCAGTGGTAGAAGGATTTCAGAGTGCTTTTCAAGCCAATCTGCATTTTTCTTGCATTTTTTGCCAAACACTGTTACAGCAGTATTGTATATATTAGTTTTTAAACTTTCCCAAGCCTCAGTGGCTGAGTTGTTAGGTAAACTTGCTTTCACAACTTTGTTGAATAGTCAGCATCTCTATACATCTCTAGTTTGGCCGATGTCAATCTGAGGAGGAGGACAACTAGTGGTTTTGCTACAATGGATCTTTTTGGTATTGATTCTAATTTTGCAGCAGACTAAGGCATGGTCAATATCACAGCAAGCACTGTGATAAGACTTCGTATGCAGGAGTTCTTTCAGGTGGTTGTGCCCGGTCAATACTAGGTCTAATTGGTGCCAGTGCCCTGATCTTGCATGTTTCCACAAAGTCTTTCTTGTGATTTTACCAGTGAAGTACGTGTTGGTAACACATAGATTTTGATTTGCACATAGTTCTAATACTTGCTAGCTATTTTCATTCACGTTACCAATTCTACATTTGCCCAGAATACGAGGCCAGCTCTCAAAACTACATCCAGCCCTTGCACTGAAGTCACCAACTATCATAATGGTCTACTTTCTCTGAATTTTCTCAATCTCTTTTTCCAGTTGTTAGTAGAAAATGTTTTTGTCTTCATCACTGGCTTGAAGGGCAGGTGCGTAGATACTAAACGACTTGATGAAGATATTCTGAGTGTGTATTCTGAGCATCGTGAGTTGAATAGATACAGCAATAGGGCTTTCACAAGAAAGCTGTTTCTAATAACAAAGCCTACTCCGTGTTTTCTCCTTTCTCCTGCTGGCTTCCCATGCCAGAATATGGTGTAATCATTCTTTTGAATACAACCTGTATCTGAGAGCCAAGTTTCTGATAATATAGCGATGTCAATTCAGAGTCTAACCAGTTCGTAGTTTAGTAGTGCTGTTTTCCGTAAATCAAAGTCCGAATCGAATCTGGGGGTGAGAGTCTGAACAGTCCAACATGCAAATCACTTTATTGCATTTTGGCCAGGATAGATTGAGTTGGGGCATGGTTTTTTTTGGCCCACCTTTTCCAGGGCCTTCTTCAAAAGACACAAGCAGGCTACCCCTGAATAGGGCTGCTTGGATGCCTTGATAGCTGCCTCAGGTTCCTTATGCCCATGATGAAGTCCTGCAACCATCACACTAAGACCTTCAATGCATATGCCTAGGCAAGAGTGTGGAAGAGTGGTGGCTGCCCTAGACCTACCATCCCCACTTTATATAATTGAGACAGAGGCCAAAGGCTAGACCGATTAGAGCTGCTGCTGACTGCCTAATGCCTCAGCAAGGGCATGTTTCTGTCATGGTGGTGTTGCTTAGCCTTACTCCAGCCAAGGAATACCCACAAGGCAGTGGGAGGTAGGTTTGCAACATTATGGCCTTTTATAGGAGCTACCCCACCATGGGTAGCCCCACCACATTGCCACCAGTTGGATGCAGTTTATGATCATACCCAGTACATCCCAGTTGCCACTTTTCAGTAGTAGTCGAACAGCAGTTAGTAATTAGAAACTTGCAACGGCCCCTGCAGATCTTCCCCATGTACCCTTCAACTGCCTGTCCAAGAAGCGTTGGCAGGTATCAGGTACACAAAGTGCTTTCACCCCTGTGTGTTATTCCAGAGCGCCACACAGCTAGCCAGCTGCCATCTGCTTAGAGGCCACTGAGCAGATGGCTGTCAGACACGGACCTCAGTGCATGCACAAAGGGAAGGGCAGTGACATTGTACTGAGCCCGAGAAGACTGTCATTCTCAGTTTTGTGGAGTGAAGAGAAGGAGAAGCACAAGGACGATTATTAACTACAAGCTACATGAAGCAGGGCTGGTCCATAGCAATGAATCCATGTACTGTGCACAAGAGAGACCTGTTACTAGGTAAAACACCAGCCTGTGGAGAACTGGAGTTCTGTTCCAGCCATACAGGTCTGTGCCTTATGAACTATGGAAGACTTTCTCCAGACTTGGTACTGGCCCTGGATCTCTGTCTTAGAAAGCTGGTAGTTGTCTCCTATAGCTACCAAAGTTTTCTAGTGAGCCTTGGCAAAATCTCTCCACTGCTAATAGTGTTAATGTGCTTGCATGTTGAGATGCCAGGGTAGATGAACCACTTGCAACCAAAATGGCTCCTGCCCCTTGTAGGGAAACCTGCTCTTTGCTCCAGTACCTGGTGCTATCATATTTATTAATCACAAAGATCAGAGCATACAAATGTTTTGGGCACAGAAAATAAGCAGCCAGTGTTTCATTACATTTGTTTAACCCAGGGAAGGAGCTCTATATGGCTAATAGTCAGCACTCACCCTGATACTCTTTATTAGTGCATTTGCTGTCCTACTCCCTAGTAGGCTGCTAAGAAATAAGAATGACCTTCTGTGATCAGTCTGTAAATATCACTACTGTTGTGCTGCCTGCATTGAAGGAACTCTAAAACAGAAAGTGCAAGTGTTTTTTTATTATTCATGCATAGGATTTTTGCTTAGAGTGTGCTGGTGACATATGCAACCCAAGGAGGGGAAAGTCCAGATGAATGCTAGGGAAGTGGAGGGTCATATATATACAGTGACAAGAGGGGAGCCTCAAATGCTGCAGAGCTGTCCTATTTCAAATTGCTATATACGTTTGGGAAACTGAACGTCAGACTTAAAACCAGAGTAGTAAAAAGCTATGTGAGAAAAGTGTCCCTGGATATTGTAGATGCTTGTCACATGATATGGATGATAACAGGACACGTTCCATCCTACCCTTTGCCTGGGAACAGAGAACACTTTCTTTTAGGATGTCATGTCACATTCTTTAGGAAGCTGGAATACGTGTCATCTCTATTCTCCATCAGTTAATTGTCAAAATACACATTCTTACTTTTGGGAGCATCTCATGCCCTGTGCTTAGACCCGAGACTTTTTTGCCTTAGTGTAAAGTAGGTAACATTTTCCAGTGGTAGGTTGGAGTGATCCAGCTTGGGTTCAATGTGGGTTACACCTGGCTGCCACCTCCAGTTCTCTGTGCTGCCTAGTCACTTGGCCATCTGGCTGCCTAACCATGGCATAGCACAGTATGGGCAAAGCCCCCCGCTGCCAAGACCTCTGTGTGGGCCAGATGCAGCCCACAGGCTGTAGGTACTCATGCTTTAAGGGCATCCTCAAGAGTACTTTCTTACCCCACTACTCCTTATGCCCCCATTTCTTGCTCTTTACTTCCTCTCAAGCTACTAGCTAGAGACAGGGGCATCCTTCAGAGGGATCCTTCCTAGTAGCTTTTGAGCTTCAGAAACAATCAAAAGCTCTTGCTTTTAAACAGCTCCCTCTCAGAAAGCATCAGAAAAAGTGCTGAGAGTTGTTTTTCTTCCCTTTCATTTCCCTTATCCTGGGGCTTTGACTTGGCCCCAGCCATCAACAGCCCTCTCCTACAAATTAATTCATGCCACAAGACATTAATGCCATCAAGGATGCTGGGCTGCCTGTATTCTCCCTTCTTATCTTGGTTGAATCATCTCAATCCTTGGTGGTATATAGAGGGGATATGCCAATTGGAAAATAACCTTACCCCCAACTTACTTGATCTCCAGAGTTCATGCCATGTCCTTCTTGCAGTGACTTAATTCTTGTTTCAAATGGCCAAATAAGATGCTTGTTTTGCCTGGGGGAGAGGGGGATCCATATCCCTAGTAGCAGTAAGTCATTCAAGCGGAGGACAAGAAC
Source organism: Alligator mississippiensis (assembly GCF_030867095.1). NCBI lineage: Eukaryota > Metazoa > Chordata > Crocodylia > Alligatoridae > Alligator > Alligator mississippiensis. The sequence goes on from NC_081833.1 coordinate 28,431,686, forward strand.
AGACAGAGAAACAGCTTCAGTAGTCCTTCAGTTCCACCTCAGACAGGGTCAAAAACCTCAGAACAGCTCCATACATGCCCAGCATCAAGACTGTTAAATAGCCTCCTGAAGACTGTCTAAAGCAAGACCTATTTACCAGCCCCAATCCAGAGGCGAATCATCTATCAGAAGCGGGCCCAAAAAACCACCTTCCTCCTCATCATCACAGTTTTAAGTATATAAAGGCTTAGGAAGTCCTAATGTGTAGGTTGCTGCTGTATTATCATATTGAATACTCACCAATGGACCTATCTTGCATGAATTTGTCTAATCCTCTTTTGGACCTAGCTAAGATGTCAGCTACTACAGCATCCTGTGTTAGTGAGTTCCACAAGTTAACAGTGTACTGTATGAAAAAGAGTTGCCTTTTATTTGTTTCAAACCTGTTCCCCAATAATTTCATTGTGTGTCACTGTGTTCTAGTCTTGTGAGAGATGGTAAATAGTAAAGTCCCTATTTACTTTCTCCACATTGGGCACATCTACACAAGATGCTTTACTGCACAGTAGACTAATCTAGTGTACAGTAAAGCATCACTGTCTACACGTGCAGTGCATTTACTGAACAGTAAATTAGGCTACTGCCTAGTTAGCTAGTCCCTGTAAATACAGGGACTAGACTAACTGTGCAGCAATAAGCTTCTCAGTTTACTGCTATACACTAATGGGATACCCCCCATTTTCAAAAAAACTGCTCAAACCACCTAGCCATGGGCTGTTAGACATTAACCAGAGCCCTCTCCACCTATCCTCTTGAAAATGGGCCATGGATAGCCATAATGGAAAGATATATGGGGTCAGGAGCAAGCAAGCAAACCAGAGGGAGGGTGACTCAGTGAGATGAATGCTGCCATGGAAGGAAGGGACGCTGTGTTCTGACCTCTGCCCCTAATGCAGTTAATATTCTTTGGGTAAACACTAGGATAGTTTCTACTCCATCAGGAGCAGTGGCCAGTGTAAATGTACATGTAGAACAGCATCTTTAAAAAGTCAGTTACTGGTAAGTAATTTTGTTTTCCAAAACCAACCTCAGATTGTTCTTTTGTGTTCTTTGTGTAGTCTTGTCTAGAGGGCCTTATAAACACCACTGAATTAGCTTATTGTCCTGTGTACCCTTCTCCTCTCCTCACCTGGTGCTGTGTAACATTGTTTCCTTTTCCCTAGTGTGCTACCTTATGGGGTTTTTTCTCCTGTCTCTCATAGGTGAGTCATCACCCACCTGCAGCAGCTCATCATGTGTTTTCCAAGAGAGGTTGGACATTGTGGCAGGAAATCACAATTGCCAGCAAGTTCAGGGGCAAATACCTCTCTATCATGCCACTAGGTAAGTGATTTTCTCTGATGAGTATTAAGATGTGTGTGCATTCACTTTGCTTGATATCTTCTCCTGAAGATTGGCCAATGCGGTGATCCCATGGCAGTCATGTAAAAACCTATCAAGGGATTGAACCAGGGGGCTAACTGGAGCTACTTGCTTTGTAACACACTCCTGGTGAAGAATGGATTTTGAAAACCTCCAGCCAGGGGAGGCTGGGCAGGAGGAGAACCAACTGGTGTGTTGCTGATTTCCCAGCGCAGTACTCAGACCACAGGTTAGGCATGAACCAGTTTCCTCTTCAGGCCCCTTGGCAAGCCAAGAGAGAAAGATATGTGCAGCCAGGAGAAAGGGAGCAAGTTAGCAGGGGTGCAGCTCAGTGAGTTGGCTGCCACCCTGGATGGAAGGGGCACCTAAGTTTATAGCACAGACCCATGCTATCAAGGAACAGAAGCTTCCCTACTACAATCTATCAATATTAGTCAATGAATAGTAAATTAAAAGGGAGTAGCACAGTTTCAAGAGGAGTGCTCCAGAGGGACCTAGATCAGGGATTGTCACCCGGGGCTATGAGTACCCCTGGGAGTACTTGGGAAGGCCCCAGGGGAGAAGTAGGGCAGAGCTACCAGCACTTTGCGTCTCTTGTGGCGCCATGCGCCGCTGATACTATTGCCTCCGTGCGCTGCTGGCACTTCCGGTTTTGCTGCTGCGCACTGCACAGCCCCACCCCCCCACTCATTGATTCATTGCTGGGGATCCCCTCCCCACCCCCTCCACCCCCCACTCATCCACCAGCCGCTGGGGGATTCCCTGTTTCTCCACCTGCCACCGGGGGTACACCGACCAAAAAAGGTTGAAAACCCCTGACCTAGATAATGCCTACCTATAGCTTTCTGGTTAGAGCACTATGCCAGGAAGATAGACATATATAGTTTCAAACCCTCCCTGGATAAGGGGGAAATAGAACTTGGGTCTCCTACTTTGTAGGTGACTGCTTTAGCTACTAGGCTAATGGGCTAACACGTGGGAGGTTCCTCCTCCATCCAATACCTGCTATTCATGGGGTTTTGCCCATTTACAATTTTGGTACTTATGCTCAGGTAAGTGAAATCAAAGCTGTGTAACTGCCTGACCTGCCTGACCATACGACACTGCCTGACCACAGGACACTGTGCATACTCAGTAGCTATGCGTACACTTGTGCATCTACGGTCCATGTGGGATAGGAAAACAAACTGAATAAGTGCTAAAACCGGCATTTACATGGCTGTGTAAGTGCTCTGGGTGAGGAAGCCTGGGTCTCTCAGTTCTTGGGCAAATAACCTAACAAGTAGGCTATTATTGGGCTGAATCAAAGGCATAAAACTCAACTCCCCTGGCCAGGATCTGGACTGTGAGGCTTCTTGTGGGCCAGATCTGGATGTGGTGGTAATGGTGGGCCAAGCAGTGGCAGTAGCCGTGGGGGTTAGTGCAGCTGTCACTCACCCCCCTGCTGCTGACATGTCCCAAGCAGGGCTCTGTACCTCAGATTCATACGAGCTCTGGCCCTACTCACCGCACTCCCAGATTCCTGGCCCCTGTATGAGCCCCATGGTCCAGACGCAGCTCCATGTATCACATCTAACCTGTAGGCCATATGTATGATACTCCTGGATTAAAGCGTGGGAGTGCTCCCCTCCTTACTAGCTGTGAGCTTTTGCCTGGCTACAAGTTCGGGCTTGGGTTTCCCAGGTACATGTATGTGGAGCCACTTGGATGCCCGGGGAGAACATAGCTTGCTGTGTATGTGCACTTACAAGTATTATTTGGACATGTGAGGTAAAATGAAATTGAAGCCTAAATAAATTTGCTGCACTGCTGCTGCTGAGTTACATGAGTGCTCTTGAACTCCTTCCCCCACCTCATACTGTTTCTCCATTTGTAAAATGGGGATAATACCAACCTCAAGAGGGAGGGGAGGATTGCTGCATGTGTGTAAAGTGCTGGCACAGAGACTCCCAAATAGTGCTGTGTGTGCCCATAGCAGTACATGAGCTTGGTGTGCCTTCCAGTCCCTCCACAGGTATTTTACCTGCTTTCCACTAGGCTGTAGCCAGGAGGCATGATGGTGCACACACATATGCCCTCACACACACATGCGTGTGCACTTGCCCCTTGTCAGAAATCTGCAGAGCAGTTTTGAGACTCTTCTACCATTTCTTTCAGAGGCAAGAGGCCCCATAGAGTGTGGCAGGGGGCAGATTGAGGCCCCCACAGTGCGGGCGGGAGTGGGGCTGGGGCAGGGACAGGGCCAGGCACTGCCAAGCCAGGGTGGGGTGAGGCATGGGATGGGGCCATGGGCGGCTTGTCCGGGAGGTGCAGGGGGCTTGGGAGGGGGGGCAGTTCCTGCTGCTGTGCGTAGGTATGTGCCCCCTGAATTTGTGCGTGGGGCGAGGGTGAGCTGCCGCTGCATGCTTGGGGTCGGGTGCTGCACTGGCCTTTTCTTGGCAGGGGCCTGGGCTGGGGCTGCTCTTAGGGCGGGTGGCAGTGCTCCTGGGATGTGGGGCTATGGGGTGGCTATGATGAATTTTGGGGTGGCTGTAGCCCACCCTGTAGTTCTCCCTCCTAGCGCTACTGCCACCCACCCCAAGCACAGCCCCAGCCCAGCTCCCTGCTCCAAGAGGCTGGCACAGCCCCTGGCCCCAAGCATGCAGCAGGCAGCCTGGTCTCACCCTGTGCACAGATCTGGGTGGCGCATACCACCCATGCCTCCCCCAGGGTGCAGTGGGAACAACCCCTGCTGCCCCCCAGACAAGCTACTGTGGCTCCATCTTGCACCCCACCCCGCCCTGCTTCAGCTGGGCAGTGCCTAGCCCTGCACCACTCCCTCCTTCGCCACGGGGGCCTCAGTCTGCGCCCCCACCATGCCCTTTCTCTCCCCCATGTCTCTTCCCCCCCACAGACTTACTGGCTGGACACTGCTGTCCAAGCTGTCAGCCTGCATATAGGCAATCAGATCGGTTGTGGCCAATATGGCTGGTTAATAATCGGCCATTGGTATTGGCCAAAAAAATCTTTATAGGTGCACCCCTAGGTGCAATATCTGATCTGGCCTCTTGTGTAGAGGTGCCTCCAAGAGGCCCCTCCTGTCTTTTGTTCTTTGGCCAGAAGTGAAAGGCTCTCTCCCCATCTCTCCACAGGCGCCATTCACTTAGAGTTCCACTCTAGTGGGAACCACTATGTCTGGAGGAAGGTCACCTCTACTGTTCACAACATCATTGTGGGCAAGCTCTGGATCGATCAGGTCAGTGGCCCTCTACAAGAGAATCAGGAGGCAGATCCCTTATATCTGTAGCTATGATTAGCCCTGGATTATTATGCTGTAATGCTCCAAGAAAAAGGGGAAGGGTGGCAAGGCAGAGGGCAATGAAATGATCTGAAGGGCTCGGTGTCAAGACTTTCTCATCACAGTAGGCATGACTGCATGCACTGTAATTATGACGCGTTAAGATTAGTACCTGTAATAACAGGTACTAAGTGCACCATAATTGGCGCTAGTGCGCAGTAATGCTGGCACACTTCTTGTGACAGTAATGCACAGTAGATGAATTCTGTTGCACATTAGCACATTAGCAGTTTTTGCCTGGTGCGCTAATGTGCAGTAGAATTCATCTACTGCGCATTTAGTGTCTTGTGTAGATGCACCCAGTATGTCCCACTCTTCCTCCCCTCCCCAGATACCCAGTCCTCAGGAAGATGTATTCCTCTGGCAGAGACTAGCCATAGCAAGCACCTAGGTAAAGCCCTCTCAGAACAGTTCCACCTTGGAGCTTCTTATGCCTCTTACAGATACTAGTACCATGTATGGAGTCAGGGTGGTAGAACAGATGTGTACTGGTAGCTCCTTTCACTGACAGTAATGCTCTTAATCCATCACCTTTGCTGCCCCGGCTGATGAACTCTTCCATGATGGATCAGGTCTTGTATGTTAGTATGAAGCTACTCCAAGCCTTGGAACTTGATTGGAAAGGTGTCAAGGGCATTGGGACCAAGTTAAAGTGCTGGAGATGGGAAGCAAAGATGCTGATGATAACTTATACATGAACAAACTTAAACTAACATTTGCTTTGTTTCATTGCCAGTCTCACATCTTCTAACTGCATGTCTTTTTATCTAGTCAGGTGAAATAGAGATTATTAACCATAAGTCAAAAGATAAATGCCAGCTGAAATTCACACCCTACAGCTACTTCTCCAGAGACATCCCACGAAAGGTATGTATCTGAAAAAGAACCAACTCACTAAAGCAGCCTTATGCATGGGAGAGATCTTGATTTGTCACTCTGGGCTGTGCCAGGGGGCCAACAGGATGAGCTAGTGAATTGACCATGGTCAGGCAGCAAGAATCTAGCATCCTGAAGTGCAGTTGAAGATCATTCACTTGAAACTATATTGGTACCTTGTACTGATCAACTCTTTGGCTGACCTAGGCAGCATGGAAGGCAAGGTTTTATATGTTCCTCTAACCTAGTGTTCATATGGTTAGATAAAGCAAACTGCTCTGAATTTACCTTCTCTCCCAGGTGTGCAAAACAAGTTCCAGGTGTCTTCAACATCCATCCTCTGCTCTTCTAGTCTTAAGGTTAAACTGTAATAGTAACAAAATGGGTATATTTGACATCCAGGAAGGGTAAGTCGAGGCTACATACCAGAATGGAGAGAGTTTGGCTCTGGGATGAGCCCTAGCTGTCTTTTACTTCTGCCTGGTGCAATTAGGCTTCAGCCCATCATTCAGAACCAGTAGGCCCTGTTGCTTCCTATAGACAGCTTGGAGTTATTCTGTATGCCACCCATCTCTTTGCTCTCTAGGGATTTTCAGACTCTGCTATTGCTAACTCATTCCCTTTTTTTACTTCCTCTTCAGGTGACAGGTGTGGTGACAGATGCTGATGGAAAGGCACATTATGTCATGTCAGGGACATGGGATGAAAGGATGGAGTACTCCAAGATAGTGCAGAGCAGCCATGGCAACACCAGCTCAGAGGGCAAGCAAAAAACTGTCTATCAGACACTGACTCCAAAGGTCCTGTGGAAAAAATACCCTCTCCCGTAAGTCCTCTCCAGACTTAGGCTGTTGTGATATTGTTTGGTAGCTGTTGCCCTGCATCTCTGAGATGGCTATATTTCAGTAATGGGTGAAGTGATTCCTGAGGAACAGAGGCATATGGCAGACCAATTCTAAAAGGCACATTTCACTACTTCTCTGTGGGTTGCTACTAATTGCTTGGAAGAGGAAGACACATCCTTCACTCATGCACCATTTCCACTAGGGCTCATGGTGGCTTATAGCAGCTGGAATAGTATTCTTAGTCTTTTGCATTGTGCAGGGATCCTGCCTGCCATTCCCACTGGGATGATGGGAGAAAAGGCTCCGCAAAAGAAAAGTGTTGCTACCTGGGATTTACCTATATTTTATGATTCTAGGTTTGTGGTGTCAAACATGGTAGGAGATGCTTTGAGACCACAGGGAGAGGGACCATATGAGCATGTGGGTGGATGGATGGATGGATGGATGGATGGATGGATGGATGATCCTTTATGACTGGATGGGTACAAGTATTCACCCTTTTAAACTGATTTGGGCCCTTCTCCTCTAGAGAAAATGCGGAGAACATGTATTTTTTCTCTGATCTGGCCCTGACACTGAATGAGCCTGAGGAGAGGGTGGCCCCCACAGATAGTAGGCTGAGACCTGACCAGCGGCTCATGGAGAATGGCAAATGGGATGAAGCTAATGTAGAGAAGCAGAGGCTAGAAGAAAAGCAAAGGGCAGTACGTCGTAGGCGGGAAGCAGAAGCTGTGGAGGCATTGGAGGAAGGTGAGTTTGACTGTTTTAACAATGATTAGTAGATAATCTGGGGCAGGCTCTTGGGTGCCCTGCACTCTTGAAGCTATGGCCAAAGGGATGCAGCAAATAAATGTAGTGTATTACATGTTCCAGAATGACCATCCCTGAATCTGCATGAAAAGCACAAACCCAGTCTTGGATTATCCAGGAATTGGCTGGGTTACCTGCTTCTTCTTTCCCATCTCTAGGCACCTTTAAGTAGACCCAGTGGACTCAGCTGATGCCTGAGCTCAGGGAACTGAGTTGTGTTCTAGACTTGCTGTGTGCTCTTGGTCCAGTCCCTTCCTCTCCTTGTGCCAGGTTCCCCATCTGTAAAACATACGTAATGCTACTCAGCCTCCTCACCCTTTGCAAAGTGCCTTGAGAATCCAGGGTGAGAATTGCTTTATAAGGACTGATGTGGCAAAGAAGCCTTGACTTAAATTGTGCTGTATGTCCCATCTCCACTCCTGAACCTGCTCAGAGCTGACCTTTGTGCACAGCCTCTAAGCCTTACAGCTCTAATGCTTCAGCAAAAATCCTCAGGAGTTTACCAGCTCCCAGTAGGAGGCTTGGGCTCATGGATGCACATGGTAGATTAGGACTTTGTGTAAGCTCCAGTAGTTTTAATAGCAGAAGGCAATTCATATGTGGTGATTTGGGTGAATTCAGACCCCTGTGTATCTGGGCACAGCCTATTAAACACCATAGTAAGGATACCAATGTACCTGATGCTTCCCTAACAAAACCAACACTTGTGTTTTCCACTTTGTACAGGCAAAGACTATGAAGGCTACATCCCACTGTGGTTCGAAAGGAAAGTGGATCCCTTAACAGGGGAGCTGATCTGTATTTACAAGGGTGGATACTGGGAAGCCAAGGAAAAACAGGACTGGAGTATGTGCCCTGATATCTTCTGAGCCGCTTCTCCCACAGTGGGACAGCAGATCCCCAGGGGACCTCTCCCATCCACAACAAGATAGGAGGATGAGTGAATGGGATGCATCCAGCAGCATCCCATGGTTGACATAACAGTGCACGGAAACACACATGTGGAAAATGAATACAGAAATTAAAAAAAAAATCAAAACAGGGATTCCAAACTATTTTTTATGCACTAATAAAATAGCATTCAATTTTTTTTAATGGTGGCTTTTTTTTAGCTACTAATTAGGAACAAGGACAAGTTAGTTAATTTTAGCCTAGCATATTTATTGCTGTCAGGAGTTGCTGCCTATATTTTTTGAAGCCTCAGCTTTATTGATGGAGATGCTGACTTCCAAAGATGCACACATTTTGGGGAAATGATGTACATTCATTTGAACTCTTCTTTTTTAATTTTTTTTTCATTTGTTTGTGGACTTAATTGAAAAAAAAAATCTATTTCAAGTTCAGGTTCATTTTTAACTACACAAGCGACTTGCTGATCTCATTCACTTCAGAAGCTCTAGGGAAAAGATTATTTTATAGGAACTGTAGGTTAGGTGCTTACTCCTCAATTCTCTCAGTAGCTCCCGACAGTGCCCGATGTCGCCTCCATATGAATTAGGATATTTCTGTGAAGCTCTTTAGATGACTTTCTTTTTTATAGAAGCATTTGAACAGATTTCTTTCAATCTGCAATATTTAGTCACTATTTTTAGAACAATCTCTAACAAGATGCTTTTTTGAGTGTTGTTTTTTTTTTTCTTCCTGAAACTATGTCCTAATGAGAAACAGTTCCTTTTAGAGATCAGGAAGCAGGCAATCTAACTAGGGAAACTTTTACACTAGACCTCATTAAGACTAGAGTGAGAAATTGTGAACTAGAGCAAAGACCCTTATCAGCAGTTTGTAGACTAAGGGGTACCACCAGTGCTTGTAGCAATCTGTAGCCAACTCCTGACTCAGCATACTGAGTTATCTTCCCCTTCGTATCTTTGCAGTAGCAACTGATGTTCTGACTGTCCGTACCTCATACAGATACCTACTGGGCAGGGATTAGGCACTGAGCTGTCTCCTGACACAAGGCACAAGGGAAGGTGAAAATGGTTGCTGTTACATGGCTGGTTCCCAAAATGTACTGGGGTGCTGGTTCCTTTGTAAAGCATGAGTAGAAGGGGTGGAATACAGAGCTGCTGATAAAGCAGCCCGGTTGAGAAAGAGCCCACTATGGGAACTAGGTTAGCATGAAGGTGTAATAGATGTGCTTTCACAAGGAGATGGCTCCCCTATCCCTTGTTTTTCCCTGTGCCCATGATCTTAAGACTTCCTTCCCACCCTATGCTGCTACCATCTCCTTGTCATTCCTTTCTCTGCCTCAGCCCTGCTCTGGTACCATCTACTTATTATTTTACAGAGTTTATATCTTCCAGTTGATCTGTATTGTGATGGCTGCTCCTCCTGCATCCTGGTTCCCATACATATCCTTCCATGTATAAGCAAAGATGGGCCCAATCCCAGATCCGTGGACATGGCAGAGAAGGGCCAAGATTCCAGAGGTGCCTCTCACCTCTTTGCCCATGAGGGGCCAGTCCAAAGTGATTCTGAGCACCCACTCCAATACCTTGGCAAGATTTAAAATCCAAATACAAGTCCAGCCGTATTAAGCATGAAACTGCATTAACGTCACTTTCAGGCCAATCAGAGAGGTGCCTGCTTTCTTGCCTAGGAGCTGTGGAAACTGATCACACCTTTCCATCCTCCAACAAGAATGAGATGAGTAGCTAAGTACCATCATGCTTCCCAGAGGAAGACTTAGGGAGCCTCTGAGCTGAATCTGTTCCTGCTCCCTTCCCAAAAGCACAAATCCTGCCCTTTTTAGCCAAGTTGAACATGGGAGGATGGTGAGGGCTCACATCACCGTCTCTGAATACCTAAGATGGCAATGAAATAGGAGCAATGAGACAGTAAAAAGCTTGAACCTGTACTGGGCCACTGCCTACCTGTCCTCTCCTACAGTAGCTCCATCTGCAGCCTTGTTAAGACTTTTATCCTGGATCATTACTGGCTATTATGCAATTTAGATACCCACCTTCTCACCCAGGGTCCCATTCCTGCTGCAGTGGTCATTACTGTTTGCAGTTAGTCCCCAGAGTAGCATTGGTCTTGCTGACATAGCTTCCTCACTGTAGATTACCTTAAAAAGGCCCTGGTGAGGAGCAAACAGGGAAATCCAACCTCTGATTTTTCTGCCACCTTGATGTGATACGTCTGTTGTCTAAATTCCCTCCCAAGTGGACTTTCAGTCAAAGACCAAAGTATTGCTTCCTAGGTTAGCATGAGAGCCCCAAACAAAGCAGGTTTGGCTTTATGTACTGGCTCACTCCCTACCCTGCATACTGGCCTGCTCCCCATTGTGATACAAGAACAGTGAAGTAAAACCTTTTCAGGGGGAATCCATTATTATTGGGAATGTTCTTAATCATCTGCTGAGCCCTCAAGGCAGATTTAAAGCAAGAAGGCCAAACTTCCTGGGTTCAACTCACCCATCATTAGTTGGTTGAAGCCAATGGAATTACCAGCAGGGACAGACCATGGTATGTCCTGAAATAGTTCATCTCCTAGATCTTCTGCTTTTTGTCCCTTCCTTTCCCTGAGTGTGAACACAGCATGAGGGCTCCATCCACTTCTGCTGCTCATTCCTCACTAAAGTAGTCACCTTGCTGTGGCACTGAAAGCTCCAGAGATATCACAGAAGGGGCGCGTCTACATGAGATGCTACATGCGCAGTAGACTAATTCTACTGTGCATTAGCACATTACGGCAAAAGCTGTGTTAATTCGCTAACATGCATTAGTATTAGTCTGCTGTGCATTAGTGTCACTAAAAGACCGTGTGCTGGCACTACTGCGTAGTAGCTCTGGTTACTGCACACTGAGTTAGTAGCTGTTATTACCGGTACTAAACTTAATGCGCAATAAGCACAGCACATTAATGCATGTGTAGACATGCCCAAGAATGAACAAGACTTGCAGGTGAGGAATGAGCAACAGGAGCAGGTGAATCACCCAGCCATAAACCTTCCATGTAGGCTTCTCCAGTAACTGAAATGCAGAATGCCTTAGCAGAGCTGCTTCTGCGTGGGTTGTTTACCAGAAACTGGAGTGGAGAGTCAGGAACTATAAGTCGATGGGCCTTACAGAGCATCTTGGGTCTGAAAGGATCTGCCTGTAAGTCCAAGGAAGACCTGAAAACAGGGTTCTGCCTTGCTTGAGTTAATCTCTGATATCTTCTCTGGCTCTATGTCATATCACAGTGACTACTGCATTCCCATGGGTCGAGGGCCACACAGCTAGGGCTGTCACATCCGCATGGGAAGAAAATAAGCAATAATGAACTTCAAGGCATTGGTAACTGGAAAACCCAGGCTGCACAAGGGACACTTATGCAATCAGGTTCCTGAAACCATCAGTCTCCTCCTAGTTTGCCCTCCCCTCATTCAACACCCACATTATCTGTCATTGACAACATATGTATGTATACAATATATATAAAACTTGTACAATGTAACATTAGTGATTGGCTATCAGTGTGGCAACACAACTGATTTCAGTGTACCCTTTAATCTTATTTATTTGCTTCTAATTTATATATATATATAAATATATATAAATATATATAAAATTATTTTGCTTAAATTTATATGGTACATAATAGATGAAAAATAATGATGACAGATGTGTCTGTCTGAGTTTTTGTAGTAGAAGTATGGTATATTTCATTAGGTTTGTTCTAAAGGCAGGGAAATAAGAGTTAATGTAATTGCATAATTGCTTACATAGAGAAGTAACATTTTGCTCCCAAGCTGGATGCTTTCATGTTCAAAAGGTGTTTAATTAGAAAGGTCATTGTGTTCTAGAAAGCAAAACAGTTCGGGTTCCTGAAAGCAAGCTCTCAGTAAGCCAGCTGATTAAAAAGTTAGATATTCAAAATTATGTAAAGTCTGGCAATATGATGATCGCAGTCAGCTGGTCCAAGTGCACTGGCTTTGTGGCTTGTCTGTGGCCCAGTAAAGTAAGTTTTCTGAACTGCTGCGTTGATCACATTCAGCCAATTGGATCTAGCCTGCTGGGCAGTCGATTGCCTATTCCATCACTGAGGCATTTGGATGTACTCCTTTTGAGGCACACTTTTATGTAACTGTGGGACAACAGAAGATTCTCTGTTCCAGACCTTCTTTTATGCTAGTATTAGTTTGATTTATAAAAACAGTAAAAATAACAGGGTTTTTTCCACTCAAGGCCTGATTCAGTTTTATAAAATGGACTAGAAGTATAGCTCTTTAAAATGCCTTATTTTTCCTTTTTTCTTTTGTCACACCAAGAGTTATCCAAGAGCTTGCAAAGGTAAGAGATTCCTAATTCTGCTGCCACTACGACAGGATCCGAGTGCTCTTGCAATTAAGAGAAGTGCAGTGTGAAATGTTACCTATTAAGTGTTGGCATCTAAATGCTTAACCTTGTTGGACTCTGAGACAGTGAGAGGTCCTTTCTGACTTACTGACAATAAACTCATCTGTATAGAAACCTCACACAAAGACACACTATACAGATTAGCAGAACTACATGGGGAGGACTAGGAACATGCCCCCAAACAGCAATTTTTTAGGAGAGCTTATTTTAAAAACTACTATATCTTATAGAGGTCATTTAGTGTCAACACTTAATCTGAGCACTGTCTCCTAGTCTTTCTATTTCCCCACTGGAAAATTTTAATGTTATTCTACTGTAAATGCTGTTGAATGTAATTCTTTTGAACAAGATGTTGTGAGTGATCCCTTTTCTCCTCTACAGTAATAAAACTTGGATTCAGGAGTTTTAAATGCATTGTGCTGGTGTTGTTGCTTACTCCACAGGGTGGCCGCTGGGGCTTGGGGGCAATATCAGAGGGTCTCTTCAGTGGCCTTGGGGCTGGGAATGTGCGAGAGAGGCCTTTGTTGTTTTTTTCATTGTTGGGGTGGGAGCTAATAGGAATTTGGGAGAGCTTGTAGATGACGGGTCTGAGGGACTAGGGAATACTGGACCCCTAGGGTTATGCTTCACGCTAGGGCAGTGGCTCTTCACCTTTTTACACTCAAGGCACCCCTCGTCAGGTCACCCCTTCAGGACACACCTTGTTAGACTCATGGCCCCCCTTGGAAAATGCCAGATCTTCATTTTCACTTGTCTTTTGACCACAGAAAAATAATAGCAAAATTCTTCTGTTGCAAAGAACTCAGAAAGACCAGGGCAGAATAGCTTTAACACTGTGGATTCTTATTTGAAATCCTCAGGTTTTCTTGTGAATCATGTTTACACACCTAACAACGCTAACATTGTGGAGCACGGCAGGGTGCCAAAGACCCCTGGGTGAGAATCGCTGCAGGAGAGGATCCCCAGCTGTATAAAGCGTGTGCTGGAGGTGGGACAGGCAGAAGGCCATGTAGCCAGACTGGCAAGGCTCCCGTGTTAATCGACTGCAGGGGACTTTGGGGATAACCTGCTGTTTCTTCTCTAGCACTAAACACCGGCCCCATGTCAGGACTGCGGTACTAAGTCACAGCAGTTGTTCAGGCTGTCTGTGCCATACCAAATACTGCGCTTACTCACATCGCTTGCTCTACCTTTGCTGCCCCGGGGGGCAGCGCTCTTGGATTCATCTCGTCAGCTCTGCAACATCCCCCCAAAGCCTTAATCCGCCTCAGAGTCCAGACCCGAGTTGCTCGGAGCGGACAGGCTGCCCGGGCCGAGAAGAAGGGCTGCTGCAGCAGAGCGGGGCCGCCGGCGGCACGGAGCCCGCGGCAGGAGAGGAGGAGCCCCGCAGCCAAGGGTCTTCCCTGACCCACACATCCGCGTCCTCCGTGCACCCCCCCGTCTCCCTTCTGTCCTTTCCCCCAAGCTGCTGCAACTCGCTCTGCAGCCTTGGCTTCTCCCCTGCTCGTATTTACCGCCACAGCCCGAGTTGGCAGCTTGAGGCTCCGGCTCGGGGCTGCGTCCGGCTCCATGCGGGGGCCGGCGAGGCTGAGCTCCCAAATCTCGGTGCTGCGGGCCCGGACCCTGCACCGCCTCAGCCGGCCGCAGGCTGCGCGCGCCATCGCTGCCGCCGCCGGCTCGCCCCGCCCCGCCCCGCCCCGCCCCGCGCCGTTGCCTGGCAACGCACACAAGCGGCGGCGGCGGGAGCGGGAGCGGCGCGCACTCGGCCGGGCCGGGCCGGGCCGGGCCGCAGGTGTGGGGCCGCGTCCCCGCCGCCGCAGGCCCGGGCCCGGGAGCCGCCTGGTGGGGCAGGGACCCTCCGGCCTGCTGCAGCCGAGCCAGCCGTGTCTCTTCTCTCCGCAGCTCGGGCCCCGGCCCGTGTCTCGTCTCCACGGCGCGGAGCGACCCCCGCCTGCGCCTCCGCGCCTGGGCGCCCAGCGACAAGTGACGACAGGTCTCCGCTGTGAGTCCGGGGGAGCAGGCGATGCTGAAGCGTGCGGGTGCCCGACACAGGAGGGCACCCAAACTCGGGGCTGCTTCCCGGCTGACCCCTAGTTCAGCTGTGGGGTAATGGGAAGGTCAGACTCAGCGCTCGCCAACAACGGGCTTGATGGATGTTGGGTCCTGACTCTCAGGAGGGCAAACCAGGCCGGATAATAGTCAAGGTTTTAACATTTGATCCCGTTTTGTGGCTTTCAGTTCAAGTACTCTGGTGTTTCCCATTGCAGAAACCACCTTAGCAAAGGATTGCTGGCAGCCTCAGCACAGATGCCAAGATCTTGGTGAGCTGCCCTCTTCCCTTAGCCTTGCTCTTGTGGCCCAGGGTGATGGGTGACGCTCGCTGGCAGAGCAAGGCGCCAGCGGTCAGACTTGGCACTGCCAGCTGTGCAGCATGGTCGGCTCAGAGCCCTCCAGCCCGGCTCCCTCGGGCAGCGCGGGCGCAGTCCAGAAATGTGGTCGGACAAAGAGATTCTGCTGCGCTCGGCCTCTCAGGGAGAGTTTTTCTTTGCTGACTTTCTCTGCCACTTGCATATCGTGGCCTCTGCAGAGAGTAGGATTGCCAGCACTGACCTCAGTACATCATTAAGGAAATTATTTTTGCTTTGGGGGTGCTTCAGCCACTCACCCACATAGGCCAGCCAAGATTGTTCTTTGTGAAAGAAAAGCAGAGATATGTGAGAGACGCTAATCTGCAGGTACTTTCAACTCTCTTAATAGCTGAGAGTGTAAGAAACCATGTAAGGTTTCTGTGTCCAGTCACCAGATCAAATAGAGCTGGATGTGATCGTATTAATATTCAAATGCTCTGCTGCTGTCAGGACCTTACAGTTCTTTGCCAGCTGTCCAACACTCTTCAGAAGCACCAGTATTCTCCCACTGAAGTCAATGTAAGTTTTACTGGTAATGTAAATGGGAGCAGAGTTTCATAACCTATAAGAATCTGCCTCAATTATTGCAACTCTAAAACAGTGCTACCTATTTTTCCCCGTCTCTGAAATCCACAGATGGGAAAAATTTTGTGAAAGTGCAAAGCACATGTTGCTCCTGTTTTATGGGTTAAAGGAGAGCTTAGGAAGACAGACGGTCTTGCCTAGGAGCAGTGTGGCCAAGCAAATTCAGCAGGAGCTTTGTAAGTAGAAATCCTGGCACTTACTTGCTGAGTGGCCTGCTCCTGCAACTGTTTCTGTGTTTTATCCAATACATGCTAAATGTGACAAAGAAACAGTCTGAAGAGTGTGACCTGGGACCCAGGTTTTTTGACTTCCAGGGAGATGCTCTCAGCATTAAGCTATTTAGGAGCACATGCTTTCCCCTCTTTTCTTCTTGTCTCAATTTCCTAAAATGTGAATCTCCAATAGACATGGAGTTCTCCTACCTTGAACAGCCTCATCACCTGTTGGTTAAAGTTTTTCCTAAGAGCTATGGGTTTGAATTCCTTCAGACCGAAAAGGAGCTTAAACCCAGTTCTCCCACTTTCCGGGTGTGTCTACATGAGACACTTTCATAGTTTCATAGTTTTTAGGGGCTGGAAGGGACCTTACAGATCATTGGGTCCAGGCCCCACCCTGCACTTGGGCAGGAAAGACTGCTGGGATCAGATGACCCCAGCAAGATGGGCATCAAGCCGCTTTTTGAAGATAGCCAGGTTAGATGACTGTACCACCTCGGGTGGGAGCCTGTTCCAAACCCTTGGCACTCAACTTGTAAAGACATTTTTCCTTATGTCTAGCCTAAAGTGATCTAAAACAGCAGCTACTAACAGTAGAGTTCAAATCCACACAGACATACATCCATTGGATTTTAAGTCCAACACCTTAACCACTCAGCCATCCTGGTGGAGGTCAGCTTTACTGCAGAACCCTTTAATTAGTACTCCAGTAGTGTCACCATATACAAACGCAGTGAACTCCACTGTAAGATAGTACTGCCCAAAACAGTGGCATATTTACTTGTGGTGAAACACGCATGTAGACAGTGATGGAGCTGGCTGGGGCATGAGGGTGCTACTATGCAGGGGCTGCCTGCTGTCTAACCCTGCACTGTAGCACCCTCTTGCCCCAGCCAGCACCTCTGCAGCACATTGAGCCAGGTTAGAGCAGCCCCAGGTTGACAGGCTGACCCTCAGGGCTCCTGCCAATCGGGGCTGCTCTGCCCCAGCTCAACATGCTGCAGCCCCATTCACTCGTGCAAGGGCTGCACCTAGGAGCTATAAATTGCAAACCACACCAGAGTTCATTGCTTTGCATTAATAGCACATGTAGCCTTCTGGGTCTGACCATGAGACCACTGTATAAAAGCAGGGACGGCAACTCCTTTGTCTGAGTATTAAAAAACAGCTTAACTGAGAACCTAATTGAGAATAGGCATGAGCTAGGCGCCAAGCTGCTCAGTCCTATCAAAGTCAAGGCATTTGTAGGCATTCACAGAGATGCAACTGTATGTCTGGGGAACCAGTCAAAAAAGCTGAGGTTCCTCATGAGCAGGGATCTGGGTTTTCCATTTCCCATGGAAAAATGGAGTAAACCGCAGATTTTGCCTTTTACCAGAGCCAAACGCGGACTTCTCATTTTACCAGAGAAACCCATGGATTTTGCCATTTTGCAGCAGCAGGGAGCTGCCCCACCCCAGCCCGCAGCGGGGGTGGGAGAGTGGAGGCAGGGGGCTGTGGAACCAGGTGGAGCTGGGCTGGGGGAGCAGGGGCTGTGGGTGGGGGGTAAGGGGCACCAGCAAGGCTGTGGAGGCTGTGGGTGGGAAGTGAGAGGCACCAGCAAGGCTGTGGGGGCTGTGGGTGGGAAATGAGAGGCACCAGCAGGGCTTGGGGAGCTGTGGAGGGGCCTTTAATTTTAATCACAGATTTTGGGGTTTTTAGCAGAGAATTTGTGATTTTTTAGCAGATAATTTGGTATTTTTTTATCAGGGAAAATCAGAATCCCTGATTATGAGATATAGTCAGGGCAACTCCAGCTTTAGGCATACAAGGCTTTGCTTCTCTGGGTGTGTTTCATGATATCTCACTGTCTCTGCCCATAAGGGGAAGTATGATTACTGGCGACAACCATCTGTGGAAGTACAATGACTATCTGTGGACAGAGGACTTTTCTCCATGAATGGGCTCCACTTACATAACCGAGGACATTGTTTTCTGGGATCGAGTCTGGCCTGGCTGATCAGAAGTGCTTTAAACTAGGAGCTGGGGTCGGACAGCGGCGTGGGGGGGAGGAATTGGGAGAATGTACAAAATCTCCACGTGGAGAAGAAATGTTAGCGTGCCTACGTGTAAGAAAGTGCAAGTTTGCTCTCAGGCATGTATGTGTGAGTGGGCTGGATAATGGGGAGGTGGCTAAGAAGGGAAGGTTACCAAGGACTGGAAGGGCTGTGGAAAGGAATAGCATAGTCATCACTGGGAAATAAGATGGTCACATGCATTCCAAATGGAAAAATGGGTAAAGAAAACTACTGAAATGGTTGTACAATACAAGGAGCCTGGGTCATAAAATTCTTGGTGAGATGCTAACCTGGATATTGTAGGAGTAAGAGGAGACATGGTAGAATAATGGCCATGATTCAAAGGTACAAACTATTTAAACATTGTATATTAATGAACTGGTGAACTGTAGAAAAAAAAAGATGTGATGCAAACACCTGGAATCTTTCCATTACCACCAGTCCCTGAGCCGTCCAATTTTCTGCATTATATTACCCTGCCTTTTCCCTCTTCCTGGGATAGATAAAATTCTGCAGAGGATCACTTGGACTTTTAGGTCTTAATGCATCTCTCTCCCAGCCTAGCATAATCATTCTTTATCCTTGTCAGCAAGGATAAGCCATGTCTGACTCTGTCATTTGTTCCAACCCGAAGAATGATTAATGGATTTTTCCCCACTCCCGTGAGAATCCTCTTCAGCCTCAGGTCTATGGCTTATATCCAGAGATGTGGGTTTTCCGGAACATTTTCCAATGCCCTAAATAAAGCGTGATTTGATTTAGCATGTTTATTTGACTTATATTTAGTAAACAAAACTAAAAAGGTACCCCCATGTTAATTTTATGACCCAATAGCCACAAGTATTTGAACTGAAATATTTGATTAGGAAAAAAATTAAATACAACACACTTAATGTGATTTAAATGTTATATTCAAACAAATTCAAAGCTTTATGTGAAAAGAAATTATTTTTATTGGAATACTTGTAAAAATGTAAAGACAATACACAATAGCATGTACTTCCTTTATGTTGTTTGTTTAAATTTAAGAAACAAAACGAAGGCACTGAAAACTGTTGACACATTAATGTTAGCACACCCAAAGAACTGTGCATCATATGCCGTGGTTGTCCACTCATCTACTTCAACAGTTAAACTCTCTTCCACTGAGGTCACTGCAGCACCTCCAGTTTCACTGTCACTATCTGTAGAATCACTTGCACTACTTGTTAGTCCCATTTCTGAATCAGATTGAGGCAAATCTGATTCAGAACTACTTGAACCACATTCTCTTTCACTAAAAGATGGTTTTACCATCTTTGTCTATGGGCAAGAGCAACTTATCATCACACTGCATCTTCTTCACTAATGGTGCTTCTGACTGATTCTCCAGAACCAAGAGATTTTGAGGAATAGAAACAAGCTTAGTGTGTTCATTTGTTAGCCTATTCCTCTTTTTTATCTTGATTGAGTTGAAAGCCTTTCAGATCCATTCACAAGAAGCTGCTCTTGGTGGAATGCTTAGGATCCTTAGAGCAATCCTGGACAACAGTTGGGTGTTACCGTATCCTTTCCACCATGTGAGAGGAGACATAGTCTCTGCTACCCACCAAGCTTGCCTAATATTGTATTGGCATCCATTCATTGTTACTAATGAATTTTATGAAACAAGGGTGTTGGTTGTAGCCATGTTGGTCTAAAGACATAGGCAGACAAGGTTCTTTGGGTGAATCTCATGTCTTTTATTAGACCAACTTAAATAGTTGGAAAAAACATTTTTAAGCAAGCTTTCGGGTTCAGAAACCCTTTGTCAGGCTAAGGAAGTTTCAAGAGTTGGTGTGTGCTCTTCCTGGATGGAATGAAAAGTAAAGAAGCCAGAGGCTGGGCTAGTATCCATATGCTGGGCTGGGCGGTTTCACTTTTGCAGCCAGCAGGTGCCAACACAGCATCCTGCTGCCTCTCTCTGGCTTCAGGTAAGTTTTCTCCACACTGTCTTTGATGGATTTCCGGTGTGTGTTCATTGTGGTGTGCAGTTGTTGTTTGGTCTCTCCTATGTATTTTCCATCAGGGCATTTGGTGCGTTGGATGAGATATATTACATATTTGGAGGTGCAGCTGTAAGATCCTGGAATGCTGGATCCATCTCTGTTGTGGGATGTAGTAATTGTGGGGGTGGTGGAGATGTTGGCAGGTTTTGCATTTCTTGTCATGGCATGGTCTGGATCCATTCAGTGTGTTCTGGGCCTGAGGAAGTTTGCTTCTGGTGATGAGGTTAGCGAGGTTCGGTGCTTGTATGAAGGCTAGGATGGGTGGCTCTGGGAAGGTCTCTTTCTGGTATGGGTTGCAATTGTTTGAGGATTTTCCGTATGGGTTTGAGGGAGGGGTGATATGTCATAACCAGCAGTGTGTGATTTGTGAGGGGTTTTCTTCTGTACTGCATCAATTCTTAACGTGGTATCCCCATGGCTCTTTCAAATGTGCAGTCTATCTCTCTGGAGGATTGTCCTTGTTGGGTGAAAGCCCCTGAGGTTGGTGAGGTGGCAATCCCAGGTGTTCTCAGTGCAAATTCGGTGGTATCTGAGGGCTTGGCTGTATATCACAGATTTTTTGGTGTGTTTAGGGTAATTGCTGGTTCTGTGCAGATATGTATGTTTGTCTGTGGATTTCTTGTATAACGTGGTCTGTATTTTATCATTCTGGATACTGATCATTGTGTCTTAAAAGTAGATGCTGGTGCTGGAGTATTCTAGAGAAAGTCGGATGGAGGGATGGTGATTGTTGAATTTCTTCTGGAACTCAATCAGACATTGGAGTTTTTCGGTCCAAATGATGAAAATGTCATCAATATATCTTAGGTATAGCAAGGGTTTGATGGTGCAGTCCTTGAGGAATTCTTCTTCCTGATGGCTCATAAAAAGGTTGGCATACTGTGGGGCCATTTTGGTGCCCATAGCTGTTCCTATCGTCTGAAGTAAGTGTTGGTTATTAAAAGTGAAATTGTTGTCTGTGAGAATGAAGTGTATAAGGTCAGTAATATCTTTGGGTCTGTACTCTGAGTTGTAATCTTGCCTCTGTAGATATGTAAGGCAGGCTTGGATGCCATCCTGGTGTGGGATGTTTGTATACAGGCTGGTAACATCCATGGTGGCTAGGAGGGTATTGCTGGGAAGGTGGTCTTTGTTTTTAAGTTTTCTTAGAAAGTCTGTAGTGTCTTGGACAAAACTTGCTCTGTGGGTGACAAGCGGTTTTGGGATTGATTCAACAAAACCTGATATTTCCTCAGTTAGCGTCCCATGGTTGGATATGGTAGGTCTGCCAGGGTTCCCTTGTTTGTGGATTTTAGGGAGCATTTAAAAAGTCCCAGGGTTGGGTAGTGGGGGGGGATCAAGGTCTGTAGTTTTTCTTGTAGTCCTGATGGAAATGATTTGATGGTGTTGTTGAGAGTCATGGTGAAACCTTTTATGAAACAATGAATTTTTAGAAATGGAAAATTTCCCACAGAAAAATAAAGCACTGGGAAAATTTCCTCCCTACATCTCTGCTTATATCTTCATTCCTGGTAGACAGCATACGCTTCTCTTCTTTGAGTTGTCCTTGTGACTGGTATGTTTCTTCTCCTTGGGAGTGAATCCTCAGTAACATGAACCTGTCTTTTCCAGGTGTTTGCATCTTTCTCTGATCTTTTTCCTTTTTGCTGCATATTTTGTCTGTTGATTTGCATCTATTGATCTCTCTTGCTGTTTCTCTCGCCTTTGTGGGCTGAAATCACGTTTAGATATCACTCTGTCTTCTTTCTTTTCAGGGATGGGGATTGGCTGCTCTTTTCTTAATGCCATCCTTTTGTCCTATCTTACCTGTTTCTCCTCTTTGTCTGTCAACATACTACGCTAATTCATCAGTTCTACCTCCCCCATCAATACTTTGCCTTGTTCTCAGTCACATGCTTCCATGGCTTCCCTTTCTCTTCTAAAGATCTAGCCATCAATTCCTCAGATGGCATGTCTATGAGGCATCTCACTTGCATGCACACCCTTGTTTCTCCTTTATTCCATCACCTGCTCATATTCCCATCTGGGCTCCACCATTTGTTTTTATTTCCAGTCCTTTAGGCTTCTCCTTCATAAGCATCATCAGACAACCACATGCACAAATACCCACCATTATGGGCCAATGTAAGGATGACAAACATCCTGCAGCTTGCACAACCTGTCCTCTTAATTTCCCCATCTTGCTTGGACGTTCTTCTGTGGATGCCACAATTGTCATTTTCTGCCCTTTAGGCTTTTAAGGCAGAAGCCTGGGAGAAAAGGCTTTTGGGAAAGAACAAAACCAAAACACAACTCACAAACACCACACCACATTCCTGGCAATCCATCCTAGTTATTGGCTTCCAGTGTTCACTGGCAATCCAACTTTTATAGCTTAGGTTAGCCCTGCACTTCCTAGTTAAGCTTAGTTGGGGAAGGTGTTAAACACCTGCTGCTGAACACAAGCCCTAGCCCACGGGCGACTGGTGCCTTCTGAGTCAGGGGGGCACTTGCCCACCCCCCCAGTGGCCAGTCAGTGACCGGTGGAGGGGTCTGGCCCTTCTGAGCAGGTGTGATCATTCATGGGTGATCCGTACCCCCCGCCCCCGATTGGCACAATCGGCCGTGAGGGAACCACAGGGATTGCTTCTCCTGGCACCCCCACTCCCCAGCCAGCACTCTAATGGGGGGTGGGGGGCACCAGTGCTCTCGCCTGCCCCCTCCTGCCCATCGCCTAAGCAGGGAATGCCACTGTCAGGGGGTGCACCAGTGCTGTCAGGGGGTGCATGTGCACCCTCTATGCATCACCACTGCCCTAGCCCACACTCACATGCACAGGGGTTCTCACAAAATACAGAAATCAAGTGTCAGACAGTTAGACACATGCATTCAGTGCCTCTGAATGACAGAGACTGCTCCTTTCTCAAGAAATGCATCTGTCTCTAAAATTCCAGTTTATTGCTCTATTTGCTAACACTAACTGGTCACTGACAGGCAAGACAGAGAAAACTGGATGCTTATGTTTCTAATGTACAGGCCATTTTTATTTAGCCAGAGGGGAATCTCCATTAACTATTAACAGTGCAAAGGCCATGTCACACCAATTAATATTTTCTCAAATCCAAGTTAAGTTTTTAGCAAGCAGGCAGAAGAGCAAGAGGACAAGCCCTGAGGGGAAGTGGGGTGGTGGGGTGGGTAAAGTGCCAGGGTGTATAGGCATGGAGGGGTAAGTAGCAGAAGGGCAGGTGCCAGTTGGGAGGCATCAGGGGGAGTAAGTTGAGGGGCCAGGGGGCAAGGTATGGGGGTCGAGGGGCAGGGGTGAAGCTGCTTGACTCCGTACCCCCTGCCTGCCCCCTGCCAGTGCTTTCCCCACTGCAGCAGTGGGAGTATGAGTTCAAGATGGCCCTCTAGTAATTAGAATCTGTACATGGAAAATTATAACAAATTTATAAGTTTTCTATGTATAGAATCTGATTACTGGAGGGTCATCTTAAATTCAGTCATCTTCAGTAAATACAGTAGTTCTAACTTCATCCAGTAGGGGGCAGAGATCTATAGCCTTTTTAGTTTAGATTGTTTTTGCTTACATTCTCAAAACTAATCAGAAAGGAGGGCTTTTTGTGATATCTTTTATTGAACCAGCTGTATGGTTGGCAGATACATTAGATAAGTTTTTGGGCACAAACTGGAATGGTACTTTGTGCCTGAAAGCTTGTCTACTGGCTGTCCCCACTATGCAGTTGGTCCAGTAAAAGATGTCACATGAAACCCTTGGCAGACAAGGTTCTTTGGGTGGATCTGATATCTTTTATTAGACCAACTTAAATAGTTGGAAAACAATTATTAAGCAAGCTTTTGGGTTCAAAAACCCTTCGTCAGGCTAAGGAAGTTTCAGCAGTTGGTGTGTGCTCTTCCTGGATGGAATGAAAAGTAAAGAAGCCAGAGGCTGGGCTGGTATGCATACAATGTAGTTTTCACTGACTACCTGTCTTGTATGCATACCAGCCCAGCCTCTGGCTTCTTTACTTTTCATTCCATCCAGGAAGAGCACACACCAACTGCTGAAACTTCCTTAGCCTGACGAAGGGTTTTTGAACCCAAAAGCTTGCTTAATAATTGTTTTCCAACTATTTAAGTTGGTCTAATAAAAGATATCAGATTCACCCAAAGAACCTTGTCTGCCTGTGTTCTTAGACCAGCATGGCTACAACCTACACCCCTGTTACATAAAATCCTTGCCACTTCTACCTTTCCTGGACCATCATGGCTACAGCAGCACTCTAACACCATCAGAACTAACCAGTGATTTGGCGGGCCATTGTTAGACACTGCAAAGAGAGCAGATTCCAGCTTGTCTGAACTAGGCCCCCCAAATCACTAGTTACTTTTGAAAACACAAGTCTGGTTTTGAGTTACTTCCTCTGCTATTGTTGCAGTGGCCCTTTCCCAGCATCTGTGCCCAGTGTCTTTGGAGCAAGGCAGATACCTGGCTGTACATAGATTGACTAGGGCCATAGATAGACCAGCAATCATAATCATCAGCAAAGGCTGAACTAAGGGGCTTCTGTTCCAAAGGTAGGCACCTAACACGTGAGTTAAAGAGAAACTCCTGCAGGTGGGAGTGACTAGCAGGCTCTTGCATGTGCAGATGACATGATTGTGTGTACTTAGTTCCTTGCAGTGCAGCACCTTCCTCTCAGCTGTGACAGAAAAAAGGTGCAGTGGAGTGGCACAGAGAGTCTTCCAAGAGCTATGTGCCCCAAGGGACACATAGAGGAAGCTGCTAACCCTGCTTACTGCTATGTTTTTGTGTTTTAGGGCCAGGCACAATGACTGATACAGAGCTGGACAATGGCAGTGCTGCCCTTGAAGACCAGAGGGAGGAAAATGCTGAATCCAGTAAGGACACAGCCTGTGCACAGGGGTTTGCTCTGTTCTGTATGCTGATACTGACTTCCCTTGTGTCAGACAGCATGTGATTCTGGATGCCATCACCACTGCTCACTCTCACCTCCCCAACGCAAAATTAATGCTCAGAGTGATAGACTGGTGAAGACTAGGATGAGGACTTTTCTGGCTTGGTTTAATTCTGTTTCCTTAAATCAGGGGTGTCCGACTCATCTGGCTCTGTGGGATTCAAGATTTGTGATCTTGATCTGGCCTGTGGACCAGCCCTGCACCATGTGGGCGAGATGAGTGGTGCAGGGCTAGTCTATGGGCCAGATCAGGATCACGAATTCCACCCCCACCCCCCACCTCTCCACCTGCATGCCAGATCCAGCACAAGCAGCACAGCCTGGGACCAGCCCAAGCAAGAACCATGGGCTGTGCATCCCTCAGGGACTGGCTTCAGTATGTGTCATAGCCTAGGACCCAGCCTGAGCAAACACTGTGGGAAACACACATCCCAGGCACTGTGTGTGGGGTGGTCTAGTGTAGCAAAAGGGGCAGCTCCAGGGGCCAGATGGCAGGGCTCCATGGGCTGGATGCATCCCACGGGCCATATGTTTGATGCTCTTGCCTTAAATGAACTTGCCATGAGAAAAGTCCAGAGGGCAACTTCAGGGACTGAAATGCTCTTAGCTCTCCTTAGACAACAGAGCAAGCTTCCTTCCCACAGTACCTTGTAATTAGCCATTGGAGGGGCCAGCTGAGGGCAGAGCTTACTCAGCACAGCCCCTCTTCTAAAACTGAAAAGGCGCAGAACTTGTTAAAAATGAAGAGTGGGTGCTTCAGGTACTTTTGAATGGTTTTATTCTTCACTTCATCTCACATGTACAGAACTCACCTGTAAGTGCATGTACATGCATGCATGCATTCACACACCTGCCAGTAAACATGAACGTTCTTGTCAGCAGGCACACAAAGACACCCCGGGTGGCTTGCAGTGTACATGCATACTCTAACTGGTGACACACTGTGCTGCCCCCTCTTAAGTCTCCCATTAAGTTCCTAGCACTTTTCAGTGATGCCTTACAACCTCTCATCCCATGCAGTGTCTCATTGACCACTTTTGTGAGTCAACTGTCCTGCTGATCTTGTTCCTGGAACGACTGGGAATTAGGTGTCTCAATCCAGCAGCTCATTGTTGAAGTCCTGGAGTGCTGTATTACTGAATACTATTCGTGATTTGGAAGCACTAGGTCCCTGTCCCGAAGAACTGACAGTCTTAATATCAACCCATGAGTGGTGGCAGATGGAGCATGATGCCTGGACAGCATGTCTCACAGACAGGCTGCTGGATGTGCACTGTGCATCACAGCTTACTTATCCCAAAGCAACAGCAAGGAGGATCACTGAGGTTCACCATCCAGTGGGAAGGAAGGGTGTTCGCACACTCAGTGCACCTTTCTGAATAGGTTGGCAAGAGAGCCATGTAATTTCAGTCCATTGACTTAGCATCCCCTTCCACCTCATAAGTGTGTCACCTAACAATTAGCAGCCAGTTAAAGTCCTACCTGCCTCTAGGGTGAATTCCATTGAACAAGCCTATCCTTCTCCGTAGAACAGATGGGCCTCCAGGCTGAGTCTTGTCAGTGTTTATTGCACAAGGTTTCATGAGTACTAATGGAAATGTGTAACCACCCCACAGACACAGAGGAGACAAAGCAGCAGCCATCCCATTCTGTGACTGCAAGAGCTTGGGAAAAGGACTACTGCGATTACCTCTTGGACTCTATTGATGCTCAGCTCAGCCAGCTGGAGGTATGTGGGGAGGGGCCAGGCAAGGGATGGAAATCTAGTTATAGATCAGAAGGGGATGAACAATAACAAGTGGGAGGGGTTAGTCCCAGGTACTATTGGGGTACCAAGTGTGCAGGATCTGGCCACCTCTCTGGCATAGTCCACATTGGAGAACCTGGCCACAGGGCAGGGAAAGCACCTCTGTCTGGAATGGCATTAACACCATGTAGGGTCTCTACAGTGCACTGGATCTGCTATGAATGCCTTCCCTTCATGCACACACTTCATGTCCTTTCCTGGACCCTGAGTAACCAACTGAGGGGTGCATGACAGTTTTTCCATAGCCTGTTTCTTCCCCATCTGCAGTGGCAGGGCTCTGGGGCAAGAGTTACATGCACCAGCCCAGAAGTGGAGCATACCTCCCTGGAGTGTTCACCTGATGCCCCACCTGTGGCAGGTGAGTAAGTGATGTGAGAAAAGTGATAGCATAGGCTTATTCCTGTGGTGAGCAATGTGTGGTCACACAGGCCAAATTGGTCTTTCCCTATTAAGACATGGAGAGCAGCTATTGGTGGTCCCAAATGAAGTGGGGACCCTATTGCATGAGGCTTTTGATCCACACTAGAAGAAATGGGCCCTACCAAAAGAGTGTTTGATTTAATTAGACAAGACAAAGCTTGGGAGTAATGAGGAAAGGACAAACAAATTCTCATAGCAGCTTCAAAAGGGGAGGATGAGCTGTTGTTCAGGACTGCGCAGCAGCAACTATTTGGTAACAGTTTTGTGTGCATGAGCCTGTTACATACAAGTGAGGTAAATCACCCTGACTTTGACCCTGGATAAACTGTTCGAGGTGAAGCAGTTTTGCTGCATTTGTAGGGCTACAGGCTGCTGCACATCTGAGTTAAATTTAGAGCAAACAGAACATCATAAACCCAGAAAACAGAAGAAGCTGCAAGAAACACTCACTCCATAAACTAGCAAGGAAACCATAATGCGGTGATCACCAGGTTCAGTAAACACAAGCATACATGAATGAGAAGAACTAAACAATGAACTTTATTGTGGAGTAGTAGACAACCTCTGTAGAGCCTTGCCTTTCTCTGACTAACTAGCTTAACTGAGCCACCATTTTCCAGTTCCCAACCTCTGAAATCCAAGTAAGGGAGCAACTCCAAACTACAACCTGAGTCACTACACTCAGATGGCAGAAAGTAGTTCTGTTTAAAAGATATTAGAGCACAGCCACAATTCTCTTAGAAACTACCAAAAAGGGACATAATTCTACTGTTGGCTCCCTGCCAAGTGGAGACAGGGTATCAAATGAACATTAAAATGACAAATAGGAATACAAGTCTGATCAGCCTGATTCAGGTCCATGCACTGCAGTGTTTTTTCTTTGACCATGACCACGTGGCCAGCACCAGGTACTTCCAAGAAAGGTTTGAAAAATCCTGCAACAGGAAACTGCCATAGTATACAGGCCTGGCAAAAGAACAAAGGTCACTGGAGCAGCACAATCCCTGGTGCATGGCAGTGGAGGGGCCTGGGTTCTGTTCCTATGCTGGGATTGTTCTGACATCTTGGGCAAATCTCTGTGCCTCACTTTCTCCATTTGCTAGTTGGGGATAATGGTAGACACCATCTTTTTTAAAGTGGTTTGAGATCTACAAATGAACAGAACAGGACTCTGAAAACCTCTGCCATAACCTTGAATTACTCTGTGGGGAAACAGAGGCAAGTCTTTACAGCTTATTAAGTAGCGTTGAGCTGATACTGGTGCCGTGAGAGGCAAGAATGTTTGTAGGTGATATCTTTTATTGGACCAACTCTGATTGGGAGAGACACAGACAAGCTTTCACATATCAGAGTACTTGATGCCCAAAGCTTGCCTGTCTCTCCAAACATTGAGTTGGTCCAATAAAAGATATCAGCCACAAGAATTCTTGCCTCCAGCTTATTAACTTGTTTAAAAAATCAGTTTCTCTTTTGTGCCTAGCTGCTTGGACCCGAGTTCCAGGAGGGGTTTTTACCTTGTGTAGTTGAACATTGCTAGCATGCTTTAAATAGAGCAGTTGGCCCATACATTGTGCTAGTTCTAAGCCTCCCAGCCGAATGGAGATTCTTGTTCTGGTTCCCCAGCTCCATTTCCTGTTGATTTGTGCTGGGAAGGTGAGCACACTCATCTGTATTAGTTCTGATTAGAGGAAGAACTCACTGCTCCTTATTTACTTCTCTCCTCTATGCAGAGATGAAAGGATGCTATGGAGCTAAAGATATCATCTCCTTGGGTGAAGTTGGTTCCTCTCAGAAAGATGAATACAGCTGGAGGATGAGGAACCTCCTTGGCTCTGAGCAGACCCCAGAAAATCTGAGCTACCAGAGTGACTCTAATTCCATTTGTACAGAGGACTTTGCCACCACGTTTGAGGAAGGCATGGTTGACCCTCTAGTGAATTTTGATGAGGAAGGTGATGTGCTTGCTTTTGACTTCTCAACTGAGGACTCCACTGTGGAGGGAAGTGCTGTAGGAATGACAGCAGGAAGCACTGGTCCTTCTCTCTGTGTGAAGGAATGTGAAGGCACATTGGAGGTTCTCACAAGCCATAGGCAAAGAAAGCAAGAGTACCTGCAGCAACCTAAGGAGGAGTTGGAAGATGACTTATTGGTGGCTTCAACTAGTGGTGTGGAAAGGCCCCAATTTGTTAGCACTAGGAACAGGAGAGAGAGCCTGGAGTCTTTGGGAGGAAGGATATCCAGGCTGAGCCAGAGCAATACCATGCACACATCAAGCAGCATGGGCACAGAGAGGGCCAGCTCCACAGGTATTTGGGCCTGTGGTCATTTGACCCTGGAATTGGTGAGGAACCCTGAAGAAAGTGCTTCATGGCCTACAATGCAAGGGAGTGAAGGCCTGGAGGATTCATCCAGATGGGCTCAGCCTCTCCCTGGAAGGAGCAGGTTGTTGCTTGAAGAGCTGAGTCCTGGACAGCTGTTCAAGGCTCTAGATGTCTCTGCCAGCCACACCAGGTCCTGGGATGGAAGAACAGCTCAGAGTCTATGCACAAGAAGACAGGCTGAACATCGGCACTTCTCCCCAGATCACCCTTCTCACACCACCACACTCACATCCACCTCCAATGGCTCTTCCATAGCCTCTGAAGGGCAGATCAGATCTCAGCTCATAACCCTCCTGCAGACCAGTCAAGGGCTATCCCCTGAGCTAGGGAAGCCCATGGAACAGTGGTCAGCATTGCAAGGCTCAGCTGTGAACAACCATTTGTCTAGTAGACCTGTAAGTGCCCAGATGCCCACAGGTAAAGCCAAAGACAGCTGTGCTCCAACACAGGATAGGTCTTGGGAGGTGAACTCCCTCTCTACAGTCAGTCGACAAGATCCCAGAACAGATACAGAAGTGACACAGCAGGAGCTGGTGACTCCCTCACGACAGTCTGGGAAGGATATTGCTTATGCGGTGGATAGTGATGGCATAGAAGAAGTTTGGGCTAGCTCTGAGCTAGAGCATCAGCCAGCCGAGAGGAGAGCTTGCTATCCGAATCCTTGTAAGTCTGGAGCACAGTGCTGCAATTGTGGTGGGGTTGTGTAGCAGGACCAGAGCCCAAGGAGCAGCCATAACATGCTGTTAGTGGCCATGCGGCTCCTGCCCTGCTTTGCCTCCCTGGTTATACTTCCCCTTCCCTTGTCTGCCATGCCTTTGTTGGAATAATTTGAATATGACAAAGGGAGGCTGCCCCAGGGGCCCGAAGTGAGTTTTTGCCTGTGTTTGGCCAATGGGTCCTTCCCAAACCCCACTGTACCCCGTCCTGTCCGACGCCAAGCAGGTCCTCCTGGCCCATCTGTGCCCCTACAACATCTGTTGCTTTTAAGGGTTATTTGTGGTATCCTTCCACCCCTACATCCATGCCCATGCCTCACAGATGTTCACGGTAAATTGCTTCAGTGGGCACCTGGCCTCCAATATGCTGTCAGGCCTCCATGCCCTTGTCAGGGCTTTGGCATTCCCAGGCACCACCTCTTTCCTCTAGCTGCTCTCCCCTTAGCCTAGGCCCACTGTGTTAGATCTGGCTTAAGGGCTCCAGCCCCTGTTTTGCCCTGTCTCTGGCTTTGGGCCCCTGCCCCTGTTTCCTGCCCCTCAGGTTCTGGGCCCTTGGCTGTAGCTTCACCCATCTTGGGCACTGGTCCTAGTCTTCTCAGACTCAGACCATGAAAGGGAGGGAGTGTTGGTGTGGATGTAGAGCAGTGGTTGAGGGCATAGGGAGGTGTGGGAATAGACTGTGGGGAGCAGATGCTGGAATAGTACCTTTGGGGTAAGATGCTAAAGACAGTTATAGACTGGCTCCCCAGGGCTCTGACAAAAGCCTCCGGGGAATGCTGCTTTCCCAGTGATCATTGGCCATGTTGCTAATTCAGGCAGAACGTGGCCTCTCAGAATATGGCCTGTCTGTACAGGGTAAATACCGTTCCTTTGGCAAAGGCACACGCATACAAATCTGTGTTGTGTGATCCCAGTAGAGACTGAAACAAACAAGGAAGTTTGTTCGCATCATCCATTTGACACCATCATTTACTGCCGGGGCACCACTGGGTTTTTTTGAGAAGCAATGGATTGAACTGGATGGAAAAATAAATCAATAGTGATAAAGGACTGGGACTATAGTCAGCAGTAGGGTGGGAGGTATTGGATGGAAGAGAGGGTGAGGCTCCCCACAGCAGTGTCGGGGCTGAGCAGGGCCTGTGGGCTGGGGGACATAATGTGGAGAAGGCTTTGCTAAAACCTGATTTTCCATTTGGGGAGCCAAAAAAGTTCCCAGAGAGGCTTCATCCATTCTCATCGCTTTTCCCCTGCCTTCACTGCCACCTCCACTCCTACCCCCATTTTGTAATGAAACAAACAGACAAAAAATATCTGGTTGAATGCAAATTAAGTAAAGCTGAACTTCACTAGGTGCCTGAGCTGAAGGCCATGTGGACCCTAGTGGTTAGAGCACTCTCAGGGCTTAGACAGACATTTCTTTTCTTGTGCTTTATCCACTGTTGCAGCATGATCCGAAGCCTGCACCCACGTGTTCAGGCTTTTTGTCCCAATTAAAAGAATAGTTGATCTGGCCCCCAAAAGTCAGATCTGCAACAAAAAAGCTGATGCTTAAAACAGCAGCATCTTTATTGTGGGAAGGTTTTCCATGATGAAGTTAACGTGGATAGGTATTCCTGTTCACTAATATCCTGTGGACCCCTGCCTCTTTCCAAGGAGAGGGAGCATCTGGTTCCCTGATAGCCTGCTTAGCAGGGAGCTGTCTGGCCAGAACACTACCTGCTGCATGGTCCTACCGATCAGCTGCTTGGGGTGGCTTTGTCACTGATCTGAGGGCTGCCCCTGCTTGGTCCTGCTGATCTGGCAGGACTGGGCAGTAGGGGGCTGTAGGAGTGGCATGGCCAACTGGCTATGTGACTGTCTTTGTCTGATGTTCTGGAGGATCTGTCCCATACCTGGGGCTGTCCCCTCCTTGGTTCTACCTATTAACTGAAGAGTGGCCCCTCTCATCCCCCTCTCCCCTAGCTAGAGAGCGTACCTTTGTGGCATCTTTGGATGGTGTCACATGTTCAACTTAACACTAAGTGCTAAGTTAACACATGAGCTGCTGGATGTTCAAGCAGTTTAGCACATGCTAAGTGCCCTCATAGTGTTGCAAAGTTGTTCCCTTTCAGGTGAGGGTTATCTCCTAACACAAACTTACTTTCATAGAATCATAGAATCACAGAGAAGCAGGGCTGAAAGGGACCTTCAGAGGTCATCCAGTCTAACTGCCCTGCCTGAGGCAGGATCAGCCCTATCTAAACCATCCCATACAAACCATAATCTAAACCCTACATAAGATTGCAACAACCCTGACCCAAGATGGACCTAACACTCTAACCTGCCACAGGTAAAGCAGGGAAACCATAGCAGCCAATGTCCTGCTTCTATGAAATCTTGTCAGTATACACCCAAGAGGTCCTGAGTAGAGGGACCATCCCCCCTGTGGCAGAGGGAGGCAAACCCCACAGTCCATACCAAACTGACCATGGGGTAAAATTCCTTTCTTCCTTCCTGACTCCAGATATGGTATTTGGTCTGTCCCTGAGTGGAGGGGCAAAACCCATTAGCCAGGAACCTCTGGCCTTGGTCCCAGGAGGAGCTTTGGCACACCCCAGTCAAAGTCCCCAGCCTTGGCTGTAGCCAACACCTAATGCCTCTGGGAAGCCATAAAACCACCTTGACATATATAGCAGAAAAGGGTGGGGGGGTCGGCAGAGGCAACAAGCAAAGCCAAGAAACATGGGAAAGACCCATGTAGAACATAAGCATAGCTATGCCTACATCAATGATACCCAAACTTTTTTCCCAGTGGGCGTGATTGGCATTGCGCAGTCCATCTGCAGAGTGGATTCACCCAGTGCTTCTAATCCAGTGCCTGGCAGGCATGAGAGGCACCATCTAGCCATGCAGAGGGAGGGGAAGGTGAGGGGCCAGGCTGGCCCTAATGCAACCGTACAGGGAAAAAGAGCTTGACCCCACCCCATGGAGAGTAAAGGGATGTGGCCTGGCCCTGAAGACAAAGTGGGGTATGTGCCATCCCCAAGAAGTCGATGTGGCCTGGCCCTGCGGGGAAAGGTGGGCATGGTCAGGCCCCAGCACTGCCAGCAGAGAGGGGAAGGGGGTGTGGCCCATTGGGGGCGTGGAAAAGCATCAGTGACAGGGAAAGGAGTGTGGCCAAACCCTGTGAGGGAAGGGGGTATTGCCAGGCCCCAGCCCACTCCATTGGGGAGGGTAAGGGGCATGGCCCCATCCTGATCCAGAAGCAGGGGGCTTGGGAGGGGGCCTAGCTTGGTTCCAACTGGCCACTCAGGGATTGGGCTTTGGGGATTTGACAGGGGCAGAGTGGCCATATTAATAGCCACTGCTTCCCTGCTGCCAAATTTCCAGACCTGTGGGGAGCCCTGCAGGCCATATGCAATGGTTGCACAAACTGGAGGTTGAGCACCCCTGCCCTAAGCAGCTTATTCCACTGCCTCACTGTTCTAACAGTGAAGAAGTTTTTTTTGGATGTTCAATCTAAACTTACTTTGCTGCAGCTTTAAGCCATTAGTCCATAGCCTCCTCTCTGCAGCAAGAAAAAGGAGGTGCTTTCCCTCTTCTTTATGGCAGCTCTTCAAGTATTTGAAGAATATGAAGACAGGTGTCATGTCCCCCTCAGAAGCATCTTTTCCACAAACTGAACATGCCTCAGCCTCTCCTAATATCACTTGCCTTTTAAGCCCTTGATCATCTTTGTTGCCTACCTTTGAACCCCCTCTAATTTTACCAGGTTATTACATTCCAATAACCTGCAACTGTTGCAAATAAACATTTGAAAAGGCCCTTCACTGCACTCCAGCCAAGGGGTTGCGCACGTGTGCCTACTCATATTGCTCTCTTTTCTGAAATGCTGCAGCTTGGGAGGACTGCAGAAATAACACCTACCTAAGCACTGTACTCTGCCAGAAGGGACTTTTGGAAGCCATGGCTTACATATCAGTCCTAACAAGCAGGCTCAAAGACTTATTATGTCTCTTTTTGGGTTAATTAATATGTACATAGGCTATATGAATTAGAAAAACTTGAACATTAGGACTGTGCAAAGCTTCGGGTGCTAATTCGATTCGGAGGAGATTCAGCCCAATTCAGCAGCCAAATCTCCGAATCCGAATCAAATAAGGAGACCAATAAAAGGTCTGAATCAATTCAAAGCTCTCCGAATCGATTCAGAAACGATTCAGAGAGTTTTGGAGACTCAGGAAGTCTGTGCTTGCCACCACAGGGAGCTGGACTTGGACTTTGTACTGGTAAGTAGGAGGGGGGAGGGGGGGCTGAGGAGGGGAGAGGGGACCATGGTGGGCAGCCATGGGGGGGCTGGGAGAGCAGGTGGGGGATGGGGATTCATGACAGACCTCCCACAGCAGCGCGGGACAGTGGGGCAGCAGGGACCTCCTCCCTGGCAGGAGCCAGTGAGTTTGGGGCTTTTTTTTTTTTTTTTAAAGAGTGGGGATCTGGTGCCAGGTGAGGCAGCTATTGACAGCACTGGGAGAGCGGGTGGGGGATGGGACCTGTCCAATTCAGAGATTTGGCCAATTTGACAGTGGCCGAATCTCCAAATCAGATTCGGCTGAATTGATTCGGGACAGTGATTTGAATAACCGAATCGAATCACTCTCCCCCGAATTGGCTGAATCCAAAGCAAATACTAGCCACTTCGCACAGGCCTATTGAACATGAGAAAGAGTATACACTTGAACCCGTGTTCTACCTTGATGACTAGGATACTTTCTTGGGGGATGGGTGTGAATTCAGATTCTTTCAGGGAAAAGAAAGAAGTAAACTTGGATACCCCACATTCTGAATGAATACCTTGAATACCCAGCTACTGGGTGGAAGAATACTTTTTCCATCAGTTCTATGAAAATGGTTTTGAAAAGCTTTTTCAAAACATAACTATTTGGTGAATTAACCCAAATTTGGCAATAGTTTTGGAACAACTTAAACCTTTTAAAAACAAAACAAAACAAAAAGCTATTTTCCCACAAAATGTCATCCAGCTTTAGCTGTGAGTAATTTAAGTGAGGGAGGCACAGGAAGCCATGCTCTTCCACTGTGTGCTGCCAGCTATTCAACCTGGTATGAAGGGAGAGAAGGCATGTCCCAGACATGTCCCCAACTCTTAGCACCAAATAGGCTTTCAGCAGGGAATTGTTCTTGTGCTCAGGACAGTGCAAAGACAGTGCCTGTGACTGGCCGTTGCCTGATGGGTGCATGGCAAGTCTCTGTGCGCCTCTCTGGTTTGTAGTCAATAGCACATCTAATCCTGGAAGAGCAGGGTCTGTCTCGGAGTGAGGTCACACAACACAGTGTCTGTTTGGGTGGGTGCTACATAGGGCAGACCATAGAGTTGAGGAGCAGGGAAGAAGAGTTTGCCCTGGGGGACTGAGGAAGGAAGATGAAGGATTCAGGGGGAATTTGTAGCTGGAGGATGATGACAGGCCCCATTACCTAGCTGTTTCCAATTCAAGAAGTAGGGGCATCCCTTGCCAATAAGGAGGACTAACAGACACTGGGTACAGAAGAACAGGACTTTAGTCCCTATACATCCCTCCCCTGCCCCATGCTAGCCATTGAGTCCCATTGACGTTCCCTGTTCATGGCTGCAGGGGAAGCCTCCAGGTCCTACCAGTCCCCAGCACAATGTTTCTGCTTAGCTTGAAGTAAGTGAACCATGCAAATGGTGGCCAAGCACATGACCGCAGCCTGTTGATGCTAGTGGGCGAGGGACCTGTGAATGCTGCTGGCTGTTGGTGTATGCCGCGTGTTGCCAATAGTTCTATCCGCTGCCTGACATGACCAATAAAGTGCCCCCAAGGGGACCTCCATTCACCTGCTCCCACTCTCATCCTCGGTTTAGGTCCTGACTTGGACACCAGAGTCCCTAAGAGTTGTGGCCTGAACTTGGCTCCAGACAGTAGTTCTTCAGTGCCCAACAAAGACAAGCATGTGGCTGGTAAGAGAAGCTGTTTGCTGGTTGATGCCTTCCAGGGAAAGAACTGGATACTGATCTGTTTTTTGAACTTGCCCTGCCTGGGTTCTTTGCCTTCCTATTTGTCTCTGTCTTCTCCTCAGTGTCCCCCTGCCTGCATGTCCTCCTCCAGAGAGATGATGACTCCCCTTGTCTCTGCAGGAATAAATTCTGGAAACTTGGGGTGGGGGGGGAAGGAATAAATTACAGGTGCTGGAGGGAAGAGCAGAACCTCTTTTAGGATTGTGTCTTTGTTGCGTTTGGAAGCAAAGGGAGTTACTCCTCCCATCACCAGTAGTTGGGGCGTTGGAGGACAGGCATCCAGTTTGGAGGTGAGTTTAGTCCAGTGTCTTTCACCTGCCCCATTCACTCTCTTCCATGCATCACCTTCACCAGGTTTGACACTGTCATTGTTGACAGTAACCTGGACTCAGTGAAGACAGCAAAAGACCAGGCTGACATCCTCAAGGCTGTCAACCACCAAAGGGGTATAGCCCCAACACCCAGCCCAGCCACTGCCCCCAGAGAGCTCTGGGATACTGCCAGTGAAAAAAGAGAGAAGGATCCTTCTTCCCTTCTGCCTTCTCCTAACTCCTCCCTCTCACTATATCCTCATGCCTTGCTCCAGTCTCTTTTCTCTGGTTTTCTAGGCAATTTAACCATGTTGGAGGGGTAAGGAGGTGGAATTGCCCATAGTGGTCACACTGGCACCACTCTTCCATTTCCATCCACACCCAGAGGTGACCATTAGTGTTAGTCACTTCTCCCCATGGAGCACACCTTGATTCATCACCTTGTTCTGAGCCTGGAACATGTGTCTGTTGCCATTTAGGACTGCATCTCCTGTAGGTGCCCTACTACCACTGTTCTTGCTGCATTAAGTTACAAAACTTGACAGCAGTGACCACAGTGTAAAGTAGACATGGCTGAGCTAGCTTTAAACTACCTGGGTCAGGAACCAGTAGCAGTCTAGCTGTGGCAGCACAGAGCTCAGTATAGGCTGTAAAACTACTTGAGAAGCAGGATAAATTAAACCATGCTGAACTTTGTGCTACTGTAGCTAGATTGCTACCAGTACCCAAGCTAGTTAATTCCAAGCTGCTGTGATTTCAAGGAAGAGAAACCTGTTATCTCGTTGTTTGCTTGCACTCCCCTGTCTGAATCCATCTATTGTCTCTAGTCTTATACTTTGGTCTGGTCACATCAACAGGGTAAGTTAGGGTATGAAGTTGTAGTATATCATCTACTGCATAGTAAGTGCTTATGTGCATATACTTCTCAAGTGGTAAATGAGATGTAGCTTGTTTCACTTTCTTCACATGCACACTGGTCTGTTACCAGGGGGTAGCTGATGTCCTGTAAGCTCTCCCCCACCTTCACTGTGCGGTAACTTGTTCATTTGCTGGTGCGTCTAGATTGTAAGCTCTTTGGGACAGCTGTGTTGTTTTGTTCCATGTTTGGGCAGCACCTAGCTCAATAGAATTTTGCTTTCTCCAATGTTTTTTCCTTTCTCCAAATAGTTCCTGACTACAACAGCAATACACTTCATTGGCCCCTGGGGAACTCATTGGGGTAAGTGCTAACAAAAAACTGCTTATTAGCCCAGTGTCTTGGTGATGATACAGAGTGACCACATTCATGTAAAGACATGACATGTAAAGAGTATTCAGGTTGTAGCCGTGTTGGCCTAGAGGCAAGGGGAATCAGAACTTGTGGTAGAGGTGATATCTTTTATTAGACTAACCAGATTTTTGCAAAAAATGTTCTTTAATTGCACGTTTTCGGGCACAAGCACCCATCTTCAGGCATAGGAGAAAAGATTGTAAAAGTTCTCCTGGGTAGAAATAGAAGTTCATATTTCATAGGAGAGTTGAAGGTGTGGTAAAATATCCTGTTTGGAACAGTTCATTTTATGCAGATTAAGCTCAGAGAAAAGTTGAAGTAGTCTGTTTACCTCAACGGTGTTTGGTGGCAAGCAGAATGTAGAGTCATATTTCCTTCTGGTTATGATGTTTCATGTTTCACATAAGAGTAAAAGGATGGAATGGTCTTCTAGGCAGGAATTCCTTATGTGATGAAGTATCTCTGAGCTCTGCGATAATGCAACCTCGAACAAAGGCAGGAACCAGGGCTCAGGTTTCAGGTGGTAAAACTTGCTTCCTCCTTGTAAAATTATGAAGATTTAATTTTAAAAATCGGCTAAAATTTGATATCTTCCATGTGTCAGGTATCCAGGTTGTAGCTGTATTGGTCTAGCCTGAAAGCTTGCAAATAAAGAATTTTTTTTGCAAAAATCTAGTTGGTCTAATAAAAGATATCACCTCTACCATAAGTTCTGATTCCTTTTGACATGTAAAGACACATTAATGTAAAATGCATCCAGCATTTCACTTTGACTTACGCTGATCATGGTTCTGCACCCTGCCACAAGGCCTTGTCTCAAGCACCAGGACTAGAGCAAAGAAGCTAATCCCCTGCTCTGCAATCCTGAGTATCTCTAGTGGTGCAGACACCCAGCACTGCCAAAGACACTGTAACCTCCTCTAGAGGTTAGAATGGGGAGTAAAGAGCTTCTGCCATATTTTTTGAAATATGTGGCTGGGGATATGTAGCAGCTTGCATGAGCCATGAGTACTGATGTGAATTATATTTTAAATGGTCATGAGGTACTGACACAGACCAAGATAGAACCTGTCAAGGATTCCCCTGCTTTCAAATTCTTGATGTAGTTCCATCCAGGTATCCATCATCCGCTCTTGATTGTTTCAGATGATCCTTGGTTGAGGCACATGCCATGCACAAATCCACTTGGCCTTGATGCTTTTCCCTTGACCTTAGAACGTGGATCTTGTGCAGTACAGGTGTTTGGATAAGAACATAGGAACTGCCATTTATTGGGTGAGACCACAGGTCCTTTTTGTCAAGTACCTTGTAGGCCTGTGCGAGTAGACAGCTCTTTGATCCGACTTCACCCCTGCACGTTTCATCCAAATTTGACAAAACACAAGGAAGTTATAGATATTTCATTGATTCCCCATTATACCCTATGCCCAGATCTCCGAAGCAGCTCTGAAGCTTTTCTGAAGCAATTCAGAAGCTCTGATCTGCTTCAGAAAGCCTAAAGAGGCCTGCGCTTCGATCCGGACATGCTGCTTTGGACACTGAAGCATCCGAAGCTTCTCCAGATCTGAAGCACGGTCCAAAGCCTCTCACGGCCCTAGTATCCTGCATCATAGTAACTGAGGGTGAATGCTGAAAGGGAGAGTGAACAAGGTATGACCAGGGTTTTTCTCTTGTTCCTCTCTCACTTACATCCTCCAGCATTTAAGGCAGTTCTGATTCTATACCCCTAACTCCCATGCTCAATAGCTACTGATGCACATTTCCTCCAAGAATTTGTCCAGTCCCTTTTTGAAAGTGGTTAAACTGTCAGTTTCCACAACATCT
This sequence comes from Alligator mississippiensis, assembly GCF_030867095.1. Taxonomy (NCBI): domain Eukaryota; kingdom Metazoa; phylum Chordata; order Crocodylia; family Alligatoridae; genus Alligator; species Alligator mississippiensis. The sequence goes on from NC_081833.1 coordinate 28,471,304, forward strand.
GGTGACAGTGAGTTCCACACTGTAATTACATGCTGTGTGAAAAAGAACTTTATTTTGTTTTAAACTCTCTACCTGCTAGTTTCATTTTATTACCCCTAGTTCTTGTATTGTGAGAAACAATAATATTCCCTATTTATTTTTTCTTTGCTTTTTAGTGTTTTGTTAAGCTGTATCATGTCCCCCCTCAATCATCTCTTTTCTAAACTGACTAGGCCTAACCTCTTCTCATATGGATGCCGCTCCATATCACTAATCATTCTCATTGCCATTCTCTGTACCTTCTTTAATAACCTTCTTTAATTTTTCTATATCCTTTTTGAGGCACGGGGACCAGAACTAGGCACAGTATTTAAGGTATGGATGCACCATGAATTTATAAAGAAGAATAATGATACTTTCTATTTTATTTATAATTCCCTTCTTAATAATTCTGAACATTTTGCTTGTGTTTTGAATGGTTACTGAGCACTGAGCTGATGTTTTCAGCGAACTGTCCACAATGACTCCCAGACCTCTTTCCTGTGTGGTAACAACTACTGTACTGCAGAGCCCATCATAGTGTAGGTATAATTTGAATTATTTTTGCTCATGTGCATCACTCTGCACTTATCTACATTGAAATGCACCTGCCATTTAGTTGCCCATTTGCTCAATAGTGCCAGAATCTTCTGTAGTTCCTTAGGCTTTTTTATTTATTACTTCTGTAATTTCACCATTAAACCATGCTGGCTTTCCCTTGGTCCTCTTTCAGTTTTTTTAAATTTGCAGCATGCTTCTGCTCTGTGGCTCCAATGCAGTGTCCTTAAGCAGTTCCCATGCTGCCCGCAAGTTCTTCACCTGCATAGGGCCCCCTTTAGACTTCTGTCTAACTAGCTTCCTTCTTTTGGTATAGTCTCGCTTTCTAAAGTTAAAGGTTACTGTGATAGATTTTCTTCTTGTCTCTCCCCCGACATGGATTTCAAACTCAGTTGCATTGTGGTCACTATTGCAGAAAAGCTCAGTAACACTTCCCCTTTGCACCAAATCCTGTGCACTGCTCAGGACCAGATTTCCTCTTGAAGGTTTCAGGACTAACTGCTCCAGGAAGCAGTCTTCTATAATGTAAAGAAATTTGGTTTCTGCATCCCAGCCTGAGGTTAGATCAGCCCAATCCATTGAGGTTAGATTGACACAGATGCTGATTTTACAGGTGCTTAGGCTCCAGCAATGATGAAGAGGAGGAGGAAAAAGAGTGTCTGCAATCTAATGACAGTACACATTGGAGGAGCAGCAGCCTTACAAGAGTGAGCTTGAGCCCAAGCAGAGCAGCAGCATCCAGTTGGAAGCAAGCTAAGAGGGAAATCTGCCTGGACCACAAGGTGCTGCCCTGTCTAACAGCAAAGGGCAATTTTCCCACAGGAGAGAGGGGTAGCAAGTGTATTACAGATGGAAGAAGCCCTGGGTGCCCTATGTGCAGTTCATTGCAGGTGGCTTTTAATAGAGCTGCTGGGATCCCACAGAAGGTTTTGAGATGTCAAATCATTCCCTGTTATGCACTGGGATGAAACCAAAACTGTTCCACATTTTATTGCGAAGAAGCAAGAAATACCTCCCCTTCACATCCTGGAATAGGCTCTGTGGTTAGGGCACATGCCTCTGATATGGGAGATACTGGCTGTTCCAATGAATATTTAATTATCTGTGCAGAGTGCAACTGGAGAAACTGAGGGTGACTTACCCCAGAACAGCCAATAAAGCACTCACCTGCCATGTGGAAAACTGAGGTTCGAGTCCCTGCTTTGTATCCGGATCTCTCTTCCACAATCCTGGTGAGTGTGCTGACTATTGGCTATTCTCTGTGCAGGGGTCTTTTTGGTTTTGAGCTGAAAATTCCAGCCCGGATCCAAAAAATGCTTCCTGTTAAAACTGATATGAATGTCCCTGCAAGCAAGTACAGTTCTGATAAAAACTGATTCATTTGAAAATTCCTAACCAGCTCTGCCTTCTGCAGAGGAATCTGTTTTTTTCTTTTTGATCTGTGTGCAGCATCATGGTGGCCAGCGCCTGCAGAGAACATGGGTAAAGGCACTTCTAGCTGTGATGGAAAGTGGGGTGCACTGCCCTGGCCTGCACCTGTCCCCCCTGGCAGCTCCATTCCATAGGAGTGCATCCCCCCGAAGCGGCTCTATTGCATGAGGTGTATCCCCCCCAAGGCAGCTGTATTGCATGAGCATGCATCCCCAACCCCAGCCTATCAGGAGCCAGGCTCACCATCACTAGTCACACCTCTCTCAGGATCCTCTTGCTTTCCCCACCTCCCCTCCCTCTTCCTCCAGCCATGGGACAAGTAGTGCACCTCTCGCCCCCCACCCCCTCCCAGCATGGACCCCTTTCCCTCCAGGGGTGCAGAGCAGGAGGAAACAGCTGGGCAGAGGTGGAGGCAGCCCCTTGGCAGCTGTGGCTGCTCAGCTTCTGGGGATTGAGTAAGGAAACCCAGGCAAACTTCTCCCTCCCTTTGCACTGGCTCTCTGCAACCCACTCTTCTCCCCTCCCCGCCCCCCATACGCTCTTCCCCTGCTGTGATGCTTCAAGGCACCCTGCTCAGTGCAAGGGCAAGTGCACCAGAGTCATGGAGCTGGGGGCATGGCTCTCTACTGCCAGCCTGGGGCACTGGGCTGTCACTGCTCTGTCCTGCCCACCTGGTCCCAAGCATCCTGACCCCTTGGAGCTGTCCCCAGAATCTGAGACAGCTCCTTCCCCCTCATGCATCTTGGCCAGTGCCCTCCCAGCCTGGGGCTGGCACCCCAGGGAGCCTGGAGCTTTCCCTGGCTGCTGCAGGGGGGCAGAACAGGGCAGGAGCAGGCCTGCAGTAAACTGCTTCTGTCAGGCTCAGTTTGCTCCTGACCCAGGTGCATGTGTGGACGTGTGCCCAGGTGCAATTTAGTGCACTTGAATTTTCTGCACAGAAAATTCAGCAGCATTAATTGTGTGTAAACGCACCCACTGTGTGGGAACAAATCATGTAGCACATAGGCACAAAAAGGGTTGGCATCAGTGCCAGGCTAAAGATAAGGCCTTGCAGGTGCAGTACACAAAAACTCACGATGCCATGGTTTGGGTGCTTGATGGGTGACATGCTCTTACTAACAAGGAGCTGTGCACATTGACTGGTGAGGACTCCCTGGTGCTATGTTTTGTCTCTCCCTGTGGAGTGTACATGTTTGATGAGAACAATGTCATGGATGTGCGGGGCTTTGAGGAAGTTCCAGACCAAACCCCTTGCCTAGACACAATCCAGAAGGGACAGGAGCATCCTAGGGAGTTCCTCCTACTGAACCAAGAACCATGAAGCAAGAGATGTACTAGCTCTTGAGACACAACAACTTGGATGTCACTGACTTTGTGGAGGACCAGCCAACCAACCTGCCAAAATCATACTTGTCTACGCCACCATCCTCACAACTGACCATCCTGCCTTCATCGTACCACAACATCCTAATATCACCCGTCATGATCCCCCTACCTCTATCACTCTGGACCACCCTGCCCTCATCCTCATACCTACATGGAGGGAATGCCATTGAACCTATTGGTGAGTAATGGGACACTCACTCTGTGACAGCATCACTAACCCCCTTCCTTCTCTCAAAATGGCTGAAGTCACCACAAAGCTTGTTTTGAGAAAGGCCTGGGGCATGGCTGGGTCATAGTTGTCCACTGTCAGGTCTCTGGTTTCTGGTAGGGCCAAACCTTGGGAAGATTGGGTGTGGGGAGCTATACTTGCCAGAGCAGAGGGTAGAGTGGTCACAATCAGCCTTTGAGGTGTGATTGTCTCTGAGGCTATGAGGACTGTGGAGTGCTAGCAGATCCCATAGCGGTCTGCTGAAGAGTGGGGAGGGCAGCTGATTGTAGATCTCAGGCAGATTTGTGGATTCACACCTCTCCATTCCATCCCTTTCATGAACCACAGGGGTGAAAAGGGGACTGCCCTGTGTCTGCTGGAGGTGGGAAACGTAGTGGAATTACTCTGGAAATTTCTCCTATGACATTTGGAGACTGCTGTTTTAGGGCTTTCCGTCAGTTGTCAGGTAATTCTGTTGCTGCATCTGATTAAACACTCCATTCTTTTTTGCAATGTAGGGGTTAACATTGCAGTGCAACTTATTCTTCCTTCAGTCCCAGAGCCCCTTCCCTTGTGTTTCTACCACTTCTTTGAGGACAAGCTGACTCTGAGGTTTCTTCCAACCCTATGGTTTCTCTCCCACAGTAGCAGTCTGCAGACTGGACTGACCCTGCCAGCCTTTCCCTAATTCCTCTTTTGTTCCTCTCCCAGGGCAGCTGCTTGCAAACAGGAACACCGTAACCTTCCCTTCCCCAGCTTCCTGCTCCCTCTGACTGTCCTCTCTTGCCTCAGTGTCACCCAACATTTGTGGGACTGAACATAGTATGCTTCTATGAAGGTTTGACAGAACCATCACAAACCCCTTAGCCATTCTTTCCCAGCCTCCTGTGGTTCTTTCCTTCCCATGGTCACTGGCCATTGAAACAAGGATTCATGTTCCTGACATATAGCAATTTCTCCACGCCTCCTTGACTTGTAGCCTACAGACCCTGAGAACCTCACAGGGCACAGAATCAAGCATGCAAAACACACATCTTTTGACCAAACAATTGTGTGTATTTGCTGGTGCAAAAGCAAAGCAGCTGCTTTGAGTAAGGAGAAAACATTCAAAAAGGGCAGTGCTTGCTCAAGAGACTGTAGACAGCCTTGCCATTCACCTCTTCCTGCCCTGACATTTGGCTTTCCCTGCCACTTGGCTGTCTCTAAAAATGTTAACTATACATAAATCAGAAGCAGCCAACTACCTGACCAATTACCCAACTGCCCTCTTCACAGAAAGTAAGCAGCAGTGGACTAGCGCATGAGAACACTTCTATGTGGTCAGTTCACATAGTCACCAAGTCCTCATCGTTGTCCCAGGGAAAGGTTGCAAGCTACAGCTTGAGAAGGTCACCAGGGAGGCAGGGGGAGGGGCAGGGTGCAGCAGCCTCTTGAGAACTTCAGTAACCACTGCCTGTTTGGTGCAAGGTTGGTGATCCAGGTTCAAGCATTTCCATGCAGTTTCACTGGAGGAGGACTACAGGTTGCAGAGAGGGCAAGCTTTGGAGGAAAGACCTTGTAGAGAGTGAACCAAGGTATCTTGGAGGGGAGTTCGCTGCAAGTAATGAATCATCTCTGAGGGCAACAGGGGCTGGAGAGTGAACTGGTGAACTCTGCATTCCAGGAAGGAGTCAATAGAGCACTGTATTGTAACCCAGTCCTCCAGGGAAAGGCACATTTACCTTCTTGGGAGGTGATCATGCTGCTTTGGTTCTACGTTGAAAGGCAAACCCTTTTTCTCCTGAGAGCCCCTATAATTCATTGCCTTTACAAGAGACAAGCTCACAAGGCAGGACCATCTGCAGCATAGAACAGTGTAGGTAGTAGGGGCCTCCAGCAGACACAGCATATCCTGCCTGGCACTTGGGACATAGACAAGGGTCATGCTTGCAAACTGGGGAGACTGTTGGGAGCATTGGGATTTGGTGGCCAGCCATGGTCTCTATCCATCTCTCAAGCACATCACCTGCAAATTCCAGGGAAATGTCTCATAGCAACCCCAGAGAGGGATGCCTTCCTTAACTTGACTCCAGACCCCAAAGTCATCCCATCTTGGGAGTTACCCAGACAGAAGCCTAAGGGCTTATTATACTTATCATCTCAAGTCCTTGTAGAAAGTGTGAGGAAACTCCTGATATAAAGTTAAGAACCCTTGTGGAGGGTCATTATTTATTAACAAATCACATGACTTCTACAACAGCTCTTTCTCTATATATTATCATTCTAGGATCCATGCCTACAGCCATGGTAGCTCCTGGACACACTGCTATTTAGGATGCAAGGACACAGATTGAGACTGCAGTTCAAAGAGTAGCAAGGAGGATGAGTACGAAGAAGTGGAAGGAAGAAATAAGAAGAGAGCTTTGGCAGCAGAGGACTCGCTTGCAGGAGTGGAGTACCACCAATATGGTTGTGGGATCTCTCAAGCCAGGCACTTGGCTATCTTCCAAGCATGGTGGAAAACCGCAACCAGCACGAGGCTGTTGGCATGATAAGGCACACTCTGGACATGCAAATGGAGAATCTCTGCATGAAGAGGGAGACAAAGAAGTCCCTTATAACTACTTGCAACTGGGAGGCTCCACTTTTTCCCTCTATGCCCGTGTTGAACCCACTCATCACAGAACTATGCACCACCAGCTTCTGTATCCTCATCTCTAGGCTGTTTCTTACCATAGTCTCAGACCCCTTCACCCCCTACTCTGGGGAAGACTTCATGACCCAGACAGCTCCTGCTTCCCCTCTTTCCTTGCCTTCTAGTCACAGTATCCACCATCCCATGCCCAGATCTTTCTCCTGCTGTCTTGACCATATCAAACCTTGGTGCTTGAGGACAGTTCCAGCTCTCTTCTCTATCTTCTCCATCCCATCCTCTTTTATCTGGCTTTACTAAACACCCCAATGGTCTTCTGCCACTGTGAGGCCACAAAGTCTCCAACACAGGAAGGAACTCCTGGACAGTCTTATTCCTGGAGGACTCCAGGTGCGGGATCAGGAGCAGCACCTCTTGACCTTGCAGGGTCTCAGTTCTTCTCATTGGAAAGTAGCATAGTGTGGGACTCCACCCCTATGATCCCTTCACACAATAGAGTTGTGTGCTGTCCTGTCACTCACCCCCAAGGACCTCTCCCTGTTCTCAGAGGCTGAGTAAGCCCACACTGGGAGGGCAAGACTGCTTGTTGATCACTTCTAGGAAGCAATCCTCCATCCTTTTCCCTTCCTCCATTCCAAGTAACCACCTCCTCCCACCCCAACCTGTTTACAAAGCACTTTGTTTCAAGAGCACAGTACACAGTGTTTGAATGTTGAATAAAAAGTTCTTTTTGTTTCAGTAAAGAAGTCCTCCGCAGTCCTTTGTTTGGGGTTGACACACAAGTGCCCTCCTCTCATCCAGCTTGAAAACACCCTGGTGGTCATGATACTTCACAGTCTTAGTGTTTGGGGTCTGGTACCAGCTGGAGAGCCTCTGGGCCTCTAGCATGCAAGCTACCAGGAAGTTCTTGCCCCTCTTAAGGTGTTCAAAGGCACACTCCACAGTTATCCAACAACTGCTCAGCTGGTAATTGAATAGCTCCTTCCTGGCAGTGAAGTGACCAGTACAGGGTTTCATGAGCCATGGGAGGAGCTGGTAGGCCAGATTCTGGGCAGTGGATAGGGTGCAGTCACCCTGCTATGCTGGGAGTGCCAAGAGCAGATGCTATGTGTATCATCAGGGACACTAAGCTAAGGATCCTGAAGTCGTTGATGTTGTGGATCTTGCCAGCCCACCTGGTGGTTAGGTGAGTGAACTATTCATGACACCCTGAAGCAAGATGGAGAAATAATCTCTGCAACTATAATAGATTGAAGCCGCAGTGAGCTGGGCAGAGGATGGGAATGTGGGTGCCATCAGTGGCCCTGATACAGTTTGGTGACTTCATCTGAGCAAACCCAGCTACCACCTCCTGCAGCTTGGAGAGGCAGAGGAAGCATGACACTAGCATCTTCTAAACGGTGCAGCATACCTCCAGCTGTGAGCTTGCTAATGCCAAAAAAGGTTGGCGACAGACTAGAGGCTGTCAGGAGATGCCAGCTTCCCAATGATAATTGCCAACTGTTTGTCCATGATCATGGGCATCCTCTTGTTGGTGGCTTACCTCAAATGATGGGACCAACTTATGGCTTTCCCAGCACATTTTTCAAGCCCTGTGGTGACTGGCTAGTGGCAATAGGGGCAGGATGGTGAGGTTTGGAAGCTCTTTGTCATGAGCTGGCATGAAGGCAGCAGTTACAAGAAGGTCATCTAGCACTTGGATGAGGCAGGAGTGCGATTCAGCAGCTGTAATTGTCACTAAGCTGCCCTCTTCAGGATCTGCTCTGCTCACCCTACCTGGAGAGGGGGCTAGAAAAGGTGCCCTAAAAATAGCTTGTCTACCTTCCTCCAGACTGGATAACCGCATCCAGTGGGAGCACCTTTACTGTGATCAAAATCAACAAAGACACACAATCAGTTTTGGGACCTGGAACATCAGGATCCTCATGGACAATCCTAATAGTGAATGCCCAGCACACCACACCACAATCATGGCTCAAGAATTCAGGTGACACAACATCAACATTACTGCACTGAGCAAGAACCAGTGAGTGAGAGATGGGCAGCTAACAGAACATGGAGGCAGCTATACCTTCTGGAAGGGTAAATAGAAAGGAGAATGGTGACTCCACGGAGTTGGTTTTACCATCAAGAATAAACTCATAAACCAACTAAATGAGTTACCTATCAGAATTAATGGGTGCCTCATGAGTCTCCATCTTAAAGTGGCGGGGAGCTGATATGTCACTGTCATCAGTGTGTATACCCCGACTCTTGCAACTACCAATGAAACCAAGGAGGAATTATATGCCAACCTTGACCAAATTCTTTCTGATGTTCCGAAAGGAGAAAGACTTATTGCTCTCAGTGATGTCAGTGCCAGAGTCAGATGGGATTTGAACCTCTGGTACAAAACTGTTGGCAAGGAAGGAGTAGGAAAGCAAGTTCAACAGCATCCTCCTCTTGACCAAATGTACAGAACATGGACTCACTGTCACCAATACCCCATTCCACCAGAAAAACATGCACAAACCATTATGGCAATACCCATGATCTAAGCATTGGCACCTGATTGACTATGTGATTGTTCTTGCCTGGGGTCGCAAACATGTCCTTATCACTTGAGCTATGCTAGGGGCTGACAATTGCTGGACCAATCACCAACTCATTTGCTCAGTATAGTCACTCAGACTGGCTCCCAAATGACAGCTGCAGCAGAAGTAATGCCGACAGAAGATCAATGTCAAAGGACTCAAGGACCCAATCAAGCGAGACCTCTTCCATCAGCACCTCAATGAAAAACTAGTAAATTCCAATCAATGACAGTTGAAAAATGTCAGCAGCGCTTGGGATACTTTCAAGTCTGCTGTAATCAGCGTATGTAAAGAGACACTTGGATTCTTTACCCAGTAACATCAAGATTAGTTTGATGAGAATGACTAGGACATCCAAGAGTTGGTTAACTGCAAGCACAAGGCATTTTGTGTTTGGCAGAATTATGTCAACTCCAAACAAAAGAAATTGAATCTCCAGCAAGCCGAGGCAGAGGTCCAAAGGAGGACCCACGATATGAAGAACAGATGGTGGGAAGACAAGGTGAAGGAGATTCAACACCTCACTGACATCCATGATAGGCACAGCTTTTTCAATGCCACCAAAGCCATCTGTGGTTCAAGCACTCAGGGACCAACCCCCTTGAGACCTAAGGAGGGAGGAGACCTAATCAAGGAAAGGGGAGTCATCAATGCCAGTTGGAAGGAGTATTTTGAAGACCTTCTCAATCAGGACTGTTGTTGAGAGTGTTCTCAACTCCATCCTGCAACACCCAGTCAGAGACAATCTCGGAATCTCTCCATCCCTTGATAAGGTGAGGAAAGCCATTAAGTAGGTGAAGAATAACAAGGCATCTGGAGCTGATGGAATCCCCACTGAAATCTTCAGGCAAGGGGGAGAGGAGCTCACATCACAGCTCCATGCCCTCATATTAACAATGAGGAATGATGAGGAAATCCCAGATGACCTCAGGGATACCATGACTGTGACAGTCTTTAAGAAAGGAGACAAGTCCAACTGTGGAAGCTACAGAGGGATCGCCTTGCTGTTCACCACAGAAAAGATCATTGTGAGAACCCTCCTGAACCATCTCCTTTCACTTGCTGAAGAGCTCCTCCCAGAATTTCAGTGTGGGTTTAGGGCATCAAGAGGCACAACTGACATGATCTTCATAACTCACCTACTGCAGGTAAAATGCCAGGAATAACATAAACCTCTCTACGTATCTTTCTTTGACCTCATGAAAGCCTTTGACTGTGTTAGCCAAGAAGCACTGTGGAGGATACCAACCAAAAGTCATCATCGTAACCAAGACTACCCTGACCTCAATCACTGAGTTCCAGTACTCTGATGATGTTGCAGTCTGTGCTCACTCAGAAGCAGACCTTCATGCAATTGTCAACATGCTTACTGAGGCATACAAGAAAATGGGACTGATGTTTAACATTCAGAAGACTAGGGTCCTCCATCAACAAGCTTTTAATGAGCAGTCCCCAGCTCTAGTAATTCAGATTTATAGTCAGGCTCTGGAGAAAATTGAGTATTTCCCGTACCTCGGAAGCCATCACTTGCAGAAGACTGACATTGACAAAGAAATCCAACATTGTCTCAACTCTTCAAATGTAAGCTTTCGGATGCCTGAGGAAATAGGTGTTCAAAGATCACGACATCAGATCTGAAACCAAGCTCATGGTTTATTAAACAGTCGTGGTCCTTACTTTATTGTACAGAGCTAAGATGTGAACAACATACAGGAAAAACCTCAAGTTGTTAGAGAAGTACCAGCAATGGTGCTCGCAGATGTTTTGAATCCAGTGAGACGATAGACACACCAACATTAGCGTCTTCTCACAAGCAAACACCATGATTATTGAGGCAATGATCATCCAACATCAACTTTGTTAGCGCAGTCACATTATCCGGATGTCTGACTCTAGACTGCAAGCTTTATTCTCTCAGCTCAGTCAAAGTATATGTTCAAGAGGAGGGCAGAGAAAGCACTTCAAGGACAACCTCAAGACCAACTTGCAGAAATGCAATATCAACATCAATTCTTGGGAGACTATCACCTAAGATTGCCCCAAATGGAGGAAGAGTCTGTTGCAAGGGTCTCAGTCCTTTGAAACCTTATGAAAACAACAGAAGATGGAAAAGTGGCAGCAGCAGAAACAGTGGGTAATGGATCAAATGAAAAATCTGGAGCCATCCAGGCATTCGTGCCCATGTTGCAGTAGAACCTGTTGATCACGAATCAGCCTCATTAGCCATCATTCAGACCCACAGATAAGACAGTCATGGTAGACCAGGGGTGTCCAACCTTTTTGAATGCGGAGCTGGATTCTCCCCGCCATCCTCGCCCTGGGTCAGATCCCTGCGCCACCGCCAACCTGCCTCCACTACCCCCTCGCGGTTCCTTGGCCTGGCCCAGCCCGGCCCTGTGTGGGTGAGCGAGCAGCGAGCGGCTGCCGGCGGCGGCGGAGATGGGTCAGGTGCCCCCTGTCGGCAGTGGACCCGGCCTTCCCCCTCAGTAAAGCCATCAACATCAAGCTAATGCGGTGCATGTGGGAACCTTGTCCCTTCCCTAGTCCTTCAGCAGCCACTAGGAAGTTGCTGAGGGCCTGGGGGAGGGACAAGGGGCAAGAATGGAAGTAAACAGTGTTTACTTTCGTTTCCCATTGCAGCACCGTGGGCCTCAGAAAACGACTTGGCAGGCCACATGGCGGCCCGCGGGACATATGTTGGACAAGCCAGTGGTAGACAATCATCCTCAATTGTAAGGGATTGCCGAAGAAGAAGCACAGATCTCTAGAAAGGCAGCTCTGTTCTTCGTGAAATTCTGTTGCCGCTGCTTGTTATTCCACGTTCTCAGGACTTCCACCCCTCATTACTCACGTCTGTGGCTCAGAAGTGGTAATATACCATCCTCAGGTGGTCCCAGAGGAAACTGTTTTCTCAAGTGTCCCTTATTTTTTTCTCATCTAGCATGTAGGTTTCAGACAACAGAACATGTAGCACAGCTGAAGGAGGCACCTTTCAGACATGAGCTTTCTGCTGCTGTGCCACAGGACACCAGGGGGTGGACATGCTGCAAGAGGATGCAAAGCATGGCCTGGCAGGGAAAGATTTTCTGCCATAAGCTGAAGAGCATGTCACAACGCAGCTCAGTCAAAGACTGGAGGGCAAGGAGAGATGGGTCTCCATTCTCTGCTCCCACTGGGAATGCAGTGTACATGGAACTTGGGCAACCTCCTGAGATTAAACTGACCAGCCCTGCAGTGGCAGGAAGCATGGAGTCAAATATCCACAAGGCTCTGGGAAGAAATCATGGCCCAGAGGCTGAGAGAAATTCTGGGATGCCTCCTTGCAAAACCTCTGGCTGTGGAGTAGCACCAGAGCAACAGCTCTAGCATTTTATGAAGTTCTTCATCAGGGATGGGGCCTGAATGTGTGTATAGTACTGAATTAGACATTCATATTAGGGCAGGATTTGTTGTGCTTCACGTGCATGTCTTTCCATATGCTTAGGTTTCTCAAAGGGCTTCAGAGATTTCATAGACATTAAGGCTGGAAGGGACCTCAGAAGATCATCGAGTGCAGCCCCCTTCCCTGGGGCAGGAAGTCATCAGGGGTCATAGGATCCCAGCAAGATAAACATCCAAATTTCTCTTGAAGGCATTCAAAGTAGGTGCTTGAACCACCTCTGGCAGCAGTCTGTTCCAGGCCTTGGGGGCTCGGACAGTAAAGAAGTTGTTCCTTATGTCCAGCCTGAAATGTTCATGGAGGAGTTTGTGACCATTTAACCTTGTCACATCTTGGGGTGCTCTGGTGAACAGACATTCCCCCAGATCCTGGTGAGCACCCCTGATAAACTTATAGGTGGCCACCAGATCACCCCTGAGTCTGCGCTTTTCCAGGCTGAAGAGACCCATGGCTCTCAGCTTCTCATCATAAGGTCTGTTTTCCTGACATCTGATCATGCACATGGCTCTCCTCTGCACTCTCTCAGGCTTCTCCACATCCTTTTTGAATTGTGAAGCCCAAAACTGGATGCAGTACTCCAGCTGCGGCCTCACCAAGGCCAAGTACAACGGACATCCTGGGATTTGCTCGAGAAGCATCTATGGATGCAAGCTAGCGTTTTGCTTGCTTTACTATCCACAGCACCACACTGAAGGCTTATGTTCATCTTGTGGTCAATCATGACCCCCCCCCCCCCCCCAAGTCCTTTTCATCTGTAGTGCCAGCCAGCATAACACTGCTGAGCCTATAAGGATGCTGCATGTTTTTCTTCCTGAGGTGGAGAACCTTGCATTTTTCAGTGTTAAATACCATTCTCATCCGCCCATTTCCTGAGCCTGTCAAGGTTAGCCTGGATCTCCCTCCTGTCTTCAAGTGTGGATGCTTTACCCCAAAGTTTGGTGTCATCAGTGAACTTAGCCAATCCTCTTCTGACACCAATGTCCACATCATTAATGAAGATGTTGAATAGTGTTGGCCCAAGGACAGAGCCTTGAGGGACCCCACTGGTCACAGGGCACCACGACAATTGACTTCCGTCAACCACCACCCTCTGGGTCTGACCCCGGAGCCAGTTCCCCAGCCAGTGGATCGTGGTGAAGCCGAGGCCACACTTGGACAGTTTTGCCAAGAGGTGATCATGGGATACCAGATCGAAGGTTTTTTTAAAGTCAAGATATACAACATCAATCTCTTCCCACTTGTCCAGGTGATAGGTCACCTGGTCGTAGAAAGAAATAAGATTGGTCAAGCAAGACCTACCCACAACAGACCTGTGCTGGCTGTCCCTCAGGATGTTGTCATTGGCCAGTCTGTTAAGAATGGCCTCTTTGATAATCTTTTCTAAGACTTTCTCTGGGATAGAGGTCAGGCTGATGGACTTGTAGTTTGCCAGATCCACTTTCCTCCCTTTCTTAAAGATAGGCACCACATTGGGCTTCTTCCAATCTTCAGGCACTTCACCACAGCACCAGGAGCTCTTGAAGATCTGTGCCAGGAGCTGAGCTATGATGTTAGCCAGCTCCTTGAATACCCTGGGGTGTAAACTGTCAGGGCCAGCTGACTTGAAGGTGTCCAGCCTCTCAAGGTGTTCCTTCACAAGGTCAGCACTGATGGAGGGCAAGGAATCACCCTTACCCAGGCATTCCCATCCTGTAATGGGGAGGAACGTCTCTTGGGACTGGTGAAAAACTGATGCAAAGTACTCATTTAGTAAGTTGACTTTTTCCTGGGCATCGGTTGTCAGTTGTTCCATCTGGTTTAGCAGGGGTTCAGTGTTGCCCTTGCTTTTCCTCTAGCTCCCCACATATCTAAAAAAGGACTTTTTATTGTCCTTGATACCTTTAGCTAGCTGGAGTTCAGTCACAGCCTTGGCTTTCCTGGTTTGCTCCCTGCAGGTCTGGACCAGTGCAGAGTATTCCTCCTTGGAAGTGGATCCAGTCCTCCATCCTTTGTAGGTCTTTCTTTTTAGACACAGGAGGTCTGCTAGATCCCTGTAGAGCTAAGGGGGCTGCTGTGCCCTTTTGCTGCCTTTACTTCGAGATGGAATAGACTTTGCTTGTGCATCCAGGATCGCTCCCTTGAGGAGCAACCACTCTTCCTGAACTCCCCTCCCCTTTGGGTCATGGTCCCTTAGGGCCTTGCCAACTAGCTTCCTGAGCTTGTCAAAGTCAGCTTTCCTGAAGTCAAGAACTTCTGTATTGCTGACTGACTTGCCAGCTTTACGGTGGATGGTGAAGGTGATCAGCTCATGGTCGGTGTCACCCAGCTTCCCTTTGATCGTTAGGTCACTGATTAGGTCATCCCCTGTTGCCAGTACCAGGTCGAGCAATGCTTTACCTCTCATCGGCCCATAGACTTCTTGTGTCAGATGCAGCTCATCCACACATGAGAGAAAGCTTTGTGACCACTCAGATTTGGCTGAGTGCTCTTCCCACGAGATGTCAGGGTAGTTGAAGTCTCCCATGACAACCATGCACTGGGAGTGTGCGGCCTCAGCCAATTCCCTGGTGAACTCCTGGTCAAGCTCTTGATCCTGGGTAGGAGGTCTGTAATAGACTCCCACCATTGTGTCCCCTGTGCCGTGTTCCCCATGGATTTTAACCCAGAGGGTCTCCAATTGTTCCCCCTTGGGTGCCAATGTCAGCTTGCAGGAACACGTAGCTTTCCTTGACATAGAGAGCTACCCCCCCACCGCTTTTGTCCACTCGATCTCTCCTGTAGAGGGTATAGCCATCTAACACTCTGACAGTAACAGCTGACTGAGAGTAACAGGTCTCCACTCTCCTGATGCACCAGAAATCAAAGCAGAGTGGTTCTTACAGTGACACAGATCTTGCTGTTCTTGAGCTCAGTGGAAAAGCTGTGTTTGGCTTTAGTGGCAGGAGGTACATGCCATAAAGAAGGGAGAGGGGAACTTCACAAACAAGTCAGCCAGGGCTGCATACCTGTGGTTAAAGTCTGTTCTTGCTGGCAGGATGGGGGAAGGCACAGGGTGTCTGCTGCATGTGATTTTGAGCACAGAAGGGGTTATGGGACCTCTTGTACTTGTGAACGTGGCTGCAATTTGGGCGTCATTGGCCCTTCCTGGCAGGTTCTGACCAGTACTTCATTCTGAGCTGACAGTTGGATCCTGCTTGTTTATTTGCTGCAGCTCCACCCAGGCTCTGCATGGGCCAGAGCAGCCCCCACAATGGAGGTACTCACTGCCAACAAGGTGATCCTGGAGGAATCCATTACCAAACTGCGGCAGGTATGATGGCTCCTGATTCAATAAGTAGGGATGAAAACCAAATAGCACCTACAAAAGGGATGGGCCCAGAAGGAAGTTGAAGTTGGGGTTCGGCCCAGAAGGAAGGGAACACAACTTCCTGAAACTAACACTAATTATTTGTAGGCACGTCTTGCATACAGTCCAGCTGCGTCTACATGAGACGTTTACTGTGGATTTGATGAATTAGCTCCGCAGGAAACATCTCAGTGTCTACACATGCAGGGCAATTGAGCTGGAGTAAACTAATTAACTCTGCAGCAGGATAGTACTTGCAAATATAAGTACTATCCTGCTGCGGGGATTTTCATTCTGCAGCAGTGCACATGTAGATGCTGACATGGCTGGTTGGGGCACAAGGGTGCTCCAGTGTGGGGGGCTGCCTGCTGGCTAGTCCCACACTGGAGCAGCCTTGTGTCCCAGCCAGCCCCTCTACAGCACATTGTGCCAGGGGGGAGCAGCCCTAGGCTGGTAGGCTGACTCCTGGGACCCCCTACCAGATGGGGCTGCTTCAACTCGGCTCAATGTACTGTGGTCCTGGGTGCATGTTCAAACGGTGATCCCAGGAGCAATGCACTGGAGCAATAAACTCTGGAGTTTATTGCTTTGCATTAATTGCATGTATAAACATGCCCCCTGCCCCCCGCTTGGAGCACCTGCAGTGAAGCTCTACTCCAGGAATATTAGGAAAGGCAGTGCCCTTACAGGATGCATAGAGGAAGCATGGCAAAATCTAGTTCATTTAGTACATCTGTAGCAGTGCATTTGAGTGGGGAAACCATTTTGCTTGGTGCAAAGTAACTGACTTTCTAGTGCCTTTCCAACCATTTCTCCCCACATTAGGTTGGGCAAGTCATTTAACTTCTTTGTGGTATATTCAGACTTGGTGGGGACTAGCAGAGCAAGGGATTATTATGATGAAGATGTTATTCCCTACAAAGAAACTGCATGGGAAAAGCAACAGTAAGGTTGCAAAGGTTAGCACTCAAAAGACAGGAAATGCTTGAATTATGGCTGTCCTTCAGTGGAATTCCTTCCCCAAGCATGCATCCATGTGTCCAAAAGACTTCATTATAATGTAGGTAACATGTTAGATGCAGAGCTTGGTTTTGAGGTCATGAGAGAACACAGGAAAAATAATGATTGTGTTATTTGCATAAGAGAAGCTGTTAGAATAGCAGAGTTCTGCTGCACCCTCCCTTGGGGTGGTGGGAAGAGCTGAAGATGGTTTGTGGGGTAGCCAGTAGTATAGAGTGTTATGTATGTTTGACTCATTGCATAGGACCTGGATGCCGAAGAGGAGAGGCTGTTGCAACAGAAGGACCAAGTGAAGGAGGCAAATTTGTCCCTGAGTGACATCTTGCTCCAGAAACAGGTACTTTCCAAACAGCCTGCTGTGGGCAGACTCGTCTCACAGAGGATTTGGGGCAGAAACAATCACTGCTGCCTGCTCCCCCGCCAGTCAGTGCCATGAGTCGAACATGTCTCTAGCAGACCAGTATCAGGCCTTCAACATCTCATTTAAATGCAGTTACTTTGGAATTCTCCTTCTCAATGTGCACCTAAATGGCAGGTATATAGCTGGAATACCAGGAATTTTTTGCCCTACTTCTGCGCTGTGGTTGTTTAAGTGTGTACATGCAGACTGAGTATCTTCTGTAGAGCTTTTCCCAACATAGCTGTGTAAAACACCAGAAACTGTTCCCCTCAAACAGCATACCTACAACCAGCAACACTTGTCAGAGGAGAGCAGACCTGCCCAAGACTCTGCTCTGCTCGCATGCTGTGGTGTTGTGCAGCAGATAGAGCAATGCCTTTGCCTGCATGGCTGATCTGGCCTCTGGAGATTTCTCTCCAGTAGGTGCAGGTGGGCCTCTTTTCGGTATTTCTGGTGGGGCTGGGGCCATATGCTTTCTTGGTAGTGGCAGTGGGTGGCTGATGGGCCATGACCAAGCAGTGTACATGGAAGTTCACACACTAATGCTTCCCTCATCCTTTAGGGCTGCAGAAATTATCGGTTTTCAACAAAGAGCAAGTTTAGGTCCTGCCAGACCAAAGGAGGAAGTGAGCTCAGAGTGGAAGGCCCATTATAGCCAAGTTCTCACAGTTGGCCCCTCAGATTTGAACCTGGGACTGTTAGTAAGAGTATCCCATGTGATAGAATTTGTCAGCAAAGGAGGTAAGGGAAGACAGCTCTGTGGTGGGTAGGAACTTGCCTTGTCATGCTCCCTTATTTACAAGTGATAGTCTTGTGTGTGATCCCAGATGAAAGCAATCCTGGTTGGACTCAGATCCCAAGGAGAAGGTGGCAGTAGGCACAACAAGTTAAAAGGGCAAGACTGCCAGGACAAGGGAGATGGACACTTAGATGGCCAATGTCTGTTCTTCCCTCTACTTTCAGCACACAGTGCAAGAGCTAGAGTCACAGCGTGGGGCCCTGGAGAAGAGCCAGAAAGAGGCACAGAAGCTGGAGTCCCATGTGAAGGAGACTCAGAGCAAAGCAGATGAAGCCAGGTACCTGAAGGGGAGATGTGCATATGGCAGCCTTGGCAGGCCAACTGTAGATAGGGAATAGGAGATTGTGGGTATGACCTAATGCTGTTCTCACTGAAACCAGTGCCCAAATATGCAGTGAGGTTGGTGGAAGCAGGAGCAGGACAAAGAATGGAGGGTGAGCTAAGCCAGGTAATGATACAGGGCATCTTGTTTGGCAATACACTAGGTATATCTAAGGGCCCCAGGACATCTGCAGATGGCAGCCCTACAATGGGGTTCAAATATTAGATGCTGCCATAAGTAACACTCCCTCCTGATGCCAGCAGCCCTTGCACAGACCCAAGGAGCAGTGCATGCTGGGACTTGTCTTCATGGAAGTTCAGCCTAGAAATGACAATGCAGTGGGTGGTTCTAGGAGGGCTGCTGCACTGTGCCTCTTGAGATGATGGTCTCTCCCTGCCATAGGGTGGACCTGATGCTGCTCAAGCATAAGCCTGACTCATGCCTGTGGGAGCTGCCAAAGAGAGAGGAGCTGAGCATACGAAGATGGCATCACTGTGCCACACACGGCAACCAGCTGGGAGTCTTCCAAGATGAGGTGAGGATGGGGCTTGGAGCACAGCATCAGATGGGTCCCACATGGACTTGGTGCAGTTGGAAAGGGGACAGGAGGCAAAGGAGAGAAAGTAACAGGAAAGAAAGATGAGCCTGATGGAGGGAACGGCAAGTCACATTCCTCTCTGAATCATGCAGGAACTGTCCCTCAGTGTGCAGGGTAGAGGTGCACTGTTGATTTCCATGGGCTTGAAAGTAGCATTGTGGGATTCAAGAGCCAGGTTGTCTTATTCTCAGCCTGTTTTCCTAACAGGTCGCCTCAGTGGTGCCTGAGTGGGAGCAGCTGAAGATGCATGTGCATCACTTGGAGGGCAGCTTGTCCCCCCTGAACCACCAGAAGCTGAAGCAGCAAGGGGACAGAACCAGAAGAGAGGAGCTGCAGGAGGTAGGGGAGCTCCTGGGGCTCACAACAACCCAGGGGTTGCTGCCCAGTGGAAAGGTTTCTAAAGCCCTGTCTGCCCAATGTCAAAGGAGGCACTAAGCACTAGAGTGCCTAATGTGAATGAGATTTGGGACTGGGAGGTAAACCTCAAGGCATTGTCCATTTCTTCAGAAGCAGGAAGGATTTACCTGCCTAGCCATCATGTCACAATATTGTTATTATTCATCATGCATTTTCTGGCACCCACCAGGAGCACCAGTTATGGGCCAGTGCTTCTGCCCCCATGAGGTTACATTTTAAATAATTAGCTTTTGCCAGCATAATACCAGAGAGGGCTCCCTTGCGAGGCAGTGGCTGTTGCTGTGGAATACGGTTCTCCCAGGGCAGAATATATACCATAGCCACCACCCGAGATTTTTTGGCAGGAATGAACCCAACTCTCATCATTGTGAGCTGTCTAAATAGCAGCTGGGGGCAATACAATTCAGTCCAGTTCAGACCTTGGCTACCTTGTCTGTGAGAATTGTGCATGTTCCTTTGGCTGCAACACCTGAAGGCAGCTCAGAACAAGCTGGAGGAGAGAACAGCAGAGGGGCTGGAGCTGCAGGAGGAGACAAGGCAACTGAGATTACAGCTCAGGAAGCTTAAGAGGGCAAAGGAATCCCAGGTTTAGGTGGCGTGTCCTCCACATTGGGGCAGGTAAGAGGAGTTATGGCAGGTAGCCTGTGCAAGCTTAACTGTCCTCTTCTGTATGTGTCATCCCTTCTTCCCTCTTCCAGGAGACAGGCATAAGAATGTATCCATACACTTTGGCCCAAGGGTGCCCCCTGATCCCTGTGCAGGCCTACAGGGACAGTGGTTGCTTACCTCTGCTCAGGAGATTTCTGGAGTGCAAGGGAAAATGAGATGAGGCTGATTGCCAGAGAACCTCCCTAGCTGGAATATGTGTTGGCATAGGCGGAGGGAGAAAAAATTATTTGGAGGGGCTGAGCGTGCACATGTCACCCCAGCAGATAAGTCTTTGGGGGAAGGGGTGGGGGAGGGAGTGGGGCTGGGGCTGAGGCAGGGGCAGGACCTGCACAGCCAGGGTGGGCGCAGGACAGAGCCACGAGTGGCTTAGAATCATAGAAAGAAGGACCAGAAGGGACCTGTAAGATCACCAAGTCCTGTCCCTTGCCATGGGCAGGAGGTAATTGGGCGCAAAGGAGCTCAAAGAGGTGTTTGTCCAACCTTCTCTTAAAAACTGCCAGGGATGACGACTGCACCACCTCTTCTGGAAGTGTGTTCCAAATTTTAGTTACCTGTATGGAAAAGAAGTTTTTCCTTATGTCTAGCTGAAACTTTTCTCGACTAGTTTGTGTCCATTGGACCACGTCCTCCCAGGGAGTGCTTTTCGGAGAGGTTGCTTTCCTTGACTAGGAATAACAGGCGTTGACTAGGGAATAACGGGTGTAAACTAGGTGAGAGTGGATTTAGGTTAGATATTAGGAAGAAATTTTTCACAGTAAGGGTGGCCAGGATCTGGAACGGGCTTCCAAGAGAGGTGGTGCTATCACCTAGCTTGGAGGTCTTCAAGAGGAGGCTAGATAGTCACCTGGCTGGGGTCATTTGACCTTGGTCCTCTTTCCTGCTGGGGCAGGGGGTCGGACATGATGATCCATTGTGGTCCCTTCTGACTCTACAATCTATGAATCTATAGATCCTGGTGTTCTCCCTTGACATATTTGTAGGCAGCTATCAAGTCGCCCCTCAGCCTTTTCCTCAGGCTGAACAAACCCAGATCCCAAAGTTTCTCCTTGTAGGGCCTCTCCCCCAAGCCCTTGATCATGCGAGTGGCCCTTCTCTGGACCCTTTCAAGCTTGTCCTTATCCTGCTTAAAGTGCGGTGCCCAGAACTGGACACAGTACTCCAGCTGTGGTCTCACCAATGCCAAATAGAGGGGGAGGAGTACCTCCCTGGATCTGTTGGTGACACATTTGCTGATGCACGCCACAACTCTATTTGCTTTGTTGGTGACTTCATCACACTGGCAGCTCATATTCATCCTCTGGCCAATTGACACCCCCAGGTCCCTTTCAGATGCAGTGCCAGCCAGTTGACCACCACCCATTGTATAGATATAGTGAGGGTTTTTCCTACTCAGATGAAGGACCTGGTATTTGTCCCTGTTGAACCTCATGTGGTTCTGTTCAGCCCATAGACCCAGCCTGTCAAGGTGTTCCTGAATCCTTGACCTGTCCTCTGATGTACCCACTTGTCCCCACAACTTGGTGTCATCTGCAAATGTAATACCCTTTTCACTCCCACATCCAGGTCATTAATAAAGATGTTAAAGAGCACAGGCCTAAGCACTGATCCCTGGGGTATACCACTGGAGACAGCCTTCCAGGATGAGGCCACCCCATCAATTACCACTTGGTGGGATCGGCCGCTGAGCCAGTTGCCAGCCCACCTCTCTGTAGCCTGGTCTAGGCCAGTACTCTTTGGCTTAACCAAGAGGATTTCATGGGAAACAGTATCAAAGGCCTTGCTGAAGTCTAGGTAGGTGACGTCCACCTCCTGTCCCATGTCCCGATGATTAGTTACCTGATCATAAAAGGACACCAGGTTTGTTAGGCATGACCTCCCCTCTACAAAGTCATACTGGTTGCTTCTCAGTATCCCACCAGATGCGAGCTTGTGGTTGATGGCCTCCTTGACAATTTTTCCAAAGATGCTCTCCAGGACCAAAGTCAGACTGACCAGTCTGTATTTGGCAGGGTCATCTCTCTGTCTTTTCTTAAAGATGGGTACCACGTTCATCTTTTCTCACTCTTTAGAAACCACTCCTGAGTTCCATGACTCCTTGAACAGCCTCGCCAGAGGCACTGTTATGAGCTTGGCCAGCTCTTTCAGCACTCAGATGCAGGTTGCCTGGCCCAGCCAACTTGAAAACATCCAAATGATGTAAGAGTATCTTCACCTGTTCTGGACTAATTTTATGTGGACCGCTGTCATTACTGCATTATCTGCACCCCTGGTCTGGTGACCAGTTTTCACCTGGTCTCAGGAATACTGATGCAAAGTAAGGGGGGTGCCTGGCGTGGGGAGGGGGTGGTGGCTCCCACCACTGCACACACTCCAGAAGGGCATGGGGGTCGTGTACCCCTGGATCTGTGTTTGGAGCGGAGCAGGGCAGGCTGCGTCTGCGGGCTTGGGCCAGGGTTGCACTGGGCTGTTTCTGGTGGGATGGGGTTTGGCTGTGCTGTGGTCAGGGTGGATGGCAGCAGCACTGGGAGGGGGTGGGGGGATAAGGCAAATTTTGGGGTGGCTGCACCTGCCGTCACCCACCCTGAGCACAGCCCAGCCCTCCGCCAGGAAGAGCCTGGTGCTGCCCTGGCCCCAGCCCACAGCTGCAGTCCACCATGTCCTGCGCAGATCTGGGGGGCACACGCCCCCCCCCATACCTTCCCAGGGTGCATGTAGAGCTGTGTCTGGATGAGCCGCTCGTGGCTCCGTCCCTTGCTCTGCCCTGGTTGTGCAGCGCCTGCCCCTGTCCCAGCCCCACTCCCTCCCTCACCCTTCCTGCAGCAGCCAGAAGCCTGCAGCTGGGCTGCCTTGCAGCCCTACTGCTGCACTGCGTTTGGGGGGGCTAAGCCCCATTACCCCCCCACCTTCCACCACCTATGTGTGTATTGGGTTCCCAAGGCCAGGGATGGAGCCCCATTACTGAGTGAGCCTTCCAGGGCCCTTCAAACATTCAATGGTATGAAATGCTTCTTAACCGAGATGTGGTCTTGTGTACATCTGCCCTCATTGGCCATTGCCAGACCCACCCACTGGTCACTGCAGTGCAGTGTAGTGGAGCAGTAACACACATGCTAGTGTATTCTTAACTGTTTTAATGCACCAAGTGAGTAGTAGTCTTTGCAATTACTCCTTTGTTTTTCCTTTGCTCTATAGTGTGCTTCTGATCCTGGCACGCCCCCCAGTACTGTTCTTGTCTCCTTTTGCACCCCACATGCTCCTTGCTGTCCAGTTCCCTTTATCTCCAGCCCTACCACTTCAGTGCCTTGTTCTTTTCTCCCCTGGCCGATCCTTTTCTGCTAGTGGGTGATAGGTTTGTTCTACTCATGGCTCTGAAGTGACCCCTCACCTTCCAGTATGAAGAAGTGGCAACTGGCAGAAGCAACTGGACTGGCTCTTCCCCCTCATTTCCAGCTACTGCTAACTAGATGCAGCTCAATAATGATAAATGCAGAGTGCTTCATCTGGGGAGAAGTAACCAGTGACATGAATATAGGTTAAGAGGAGATGTCCTGGCTAGCATGATAGCGGAAGGGGCCTCGGGGTTATGTTTGATCACAGGATGAATATGAGCCGCCAGTGCAACACTGTAGTCAACAGAGCTAACAGCATACTGGGATGCATTAGCTGATGCATCGTGATCGGGGCTAAGGAAGTGATACTTCCTCTCTACTCGGTGCTAGTGAGACCCTAGCTGGAGTACTGTGTCCAGTTCTGGGTGCTGCACTTAAAAAAAAATGTGGAGAATCTTGAAAGGGTCCAGAGAAAGGCCACAAGAATGATTAAGGGCCTGGAGGACAGACCTTATGAGGAACGACTAAGGGATCTGGGAATGTTCAGTCTGGGGAAGAGAAGACTGAGGGGAACTTGGTGGCCATCTATAAGTATGCAAGAGCTGGGGAAAAAACTGTTCACTAGGGCACCCCAGGGGAGGACAAGGAGCAATGGCCATAAACTGTTAAGAGGATGGTTTCAGGAAGAACTTTATGGTAAGGGTGACCAGAATCTGGAATAGAATTCCCAAGGAGGTGGTGCAGTCCCCAACCTTGGAAGTCTTCAAGAGGAGACTGAAAAGACACTTTGCTGGGATCATTTGATCTCAGCAGTATTCTTGCCCAGAGCAAGGGGGTTGGATTTAATGATCTTTCAAGGTCCCTTCCAGCCCTTAATTCCTATGATTCTATGATACTTTTACAGGCTCCCTCCCTTGAAGTGAGGGGCCCAGACACCTGTAAAGGCAGCTGGACTTGAAAAGGAGGAGGCAATGCTATGTGACCAACTGGACCTCCAATGGTACATCCCCCAGTAGCATCCCCCTTCTCAGGCAAACCTATCATGCATGTCAGTTCCTCCCTGGGGATAGATCTCTATTCCAGCTGGACAGGTGAGCTCAGTCTGTGATTAAAAAGTGGCATGTGTCACAAGCTGGTGCTCAGCTTGGGAACAGGATACAGTCCTGCTCTGGTATCTGGAGGATCTGACTTCAGCCATGCTGGGTCTTTTCCACCCTTACTTGAATGGTTCTATAGCTTTCAATGAGACACCAGTCACTCCTATGCCTCATTGGAGTGAGGGGAAAGGAGAGAGTTTGTGATGGTGACAGAACTCTCTGTTCCAGAAGCAGGAGGCTGGCCTGAGTGAACAGAACCAGTCCCTGAGCAGGCAGAGCCAACCACAGGTAGTGGAGCAGGTGGTGAAGAGCTCTGCTCTAGAGAAGATCCTGTTCGAGAAGAACCTGGAACTGCAGCAGTTGCAAGAGGCTGTCTCTGCCCTGACTTTGGAGAAGGAGTCACAGAAATCTGCTCTGGAAAGCCTAAAGGAAGAACATGAAAGGCAGCTGGAAGAGGTGCACAAAGAAAAGGTACCAGCTCTAAGCAGCCCAGCCTGAGCCAACAGAAAGGCAGGGGCTTCCCCTAGTGAGCGGGGTGGTAGGGGGGTCCTTCCTTTTCTGATGTTCTTTCTCCCCCTGTTTAGTTTAACTATATTTATTAAAAGCTGCAGACCCGCTCCAGCTACATGGGAGAGGGACTGTCCTGGGTGTCCTGGTTGTGTTCACATCCTATATTCAGTCCAGCTACTCCCAGCTGCAGCATATGCAGGCAGGCTTTGATGGAAAATCTGCCACTGTGCAGTTCCTGGCTCTTCAAGCCTGCAAAACAATGACACAGGCAGCAGAAGGGACCTTAGGGAGTTCTCTTTGGGTTTGGGGCTGAGCTAGATGACAAGGATGCTATTTCCTATGCTTATAGGAGCTGGCACTGGCTCAGCAGAGAGAGGATCTACAGCACCAGAAGCAGCAGGAGCTCCAAGAGGTTTGTTCTGCATAGATGCATTTTGGCATCTTCAGTCCCTGTGGAATCTCGAGGGTTGCAGTAAATCATAGAATCACAGGATGGGCAGTGACCTCAAGGGTCACTTTGTCCATCCCCTGCAGAGATGCAGGATGTGCTGTTCCAGAAACAGAGGTGGTATGGTGAGTGGGCCCCATGATGTCCTCCAGTGATCCTGCTTTTTCTGTATAATGCAGCTGCGAAATACTGGAAGGAGGTGGCTGCATGAGAAACCAGCAACAAAAGTGCATCCACCAGTAGCATCCCCTTCTCAGGCAGGCCCATCCTACATCTCAGTGGGTGCATCTACATGAGATGCTAACTGCAGTAGCCAAATAATACTGTGCAGTAGCGCATAGCACCAACGGTGCTAATATGCCACTGCACAGTGTTATTAGGCTACTGTGCAATAGCAGCACTTAAAAGGTGTTTGCAAATGCTACTGCACAATAACTCTGGTTAGTGTGCAGTTATTTAGTATTTGATTGTACAAGTACTAAATAAATGTGCAGTAGCCACTGTGCAGTAGTGTCTCATGTAGATGTGCCCACTGTGTGGGGATGGGTATGTTCCAGCTGGGCAGATGAGCTCAGTCTGGGATTAAGAAGTGACACTCTCCATTCTCATTCTTATCTGCTCAGTTTGCAGAGACTCTGGAACAGGTGAAGGATACAGCCTTACAGGATCAATCCTCTTCCTTCCAGAAGAAAGTGGAGAACCTCACCAGGATTTTGGAGGTGAACTATGCCCCTCAGATTGGGACAGAGGGGGTGGATGGGTCATGTTACAAGACAAGGTAAGGTAGGTCTCAGTGGGATGTGTGTCATGTGTGCAGGTTTCAAGGACAAAAAGGACCATTATGGCCACCTTTTCTGGCCCCCTGTTTGACACAGGGCAGTGAGTCAACTACGAACAATCAGGGGTGTCTTATCTCAGAACAGAGCAGGAGAAGGGGCCATGTCCCCAGTACCACTGCATCTATTGGCAGGAAAGCCTTGACGCATGCACTCCAGTTGCCTCACATCCTTGACTTGGTGATGTGACTGCTATGCTCACCATATAGCATCGTTTCCCTGGGCAATAGATGGAGGTGTCGCCCATGTGTGGACCGGAGTTCTTTGTAAGGGCCAGTATAAGAATATGTCTGGCATCTTCCTTCTGGTGACCTTAATTTTCTTTACAGATAGAGGCAGATGAAGTGTTTCATTTTACCATACCATGAGGTTACAGATGGGAAACCTGAGGCATGGAAAGCAGAAAAGGACAGGCGCAAGGGTAGACAGAGAGTCTGAGGCAGAGAGAACTCATCTTCCCTGCTGCTCAGTCTCATTTCTATCTCTGAGACAGCAGTTCCTTCTCACTGCCTGCTCCTAGGGCTTGGAAGGCTGGGATGCCTGAGCTGTGAGGTGAGAGCCTTCATAGTTTCATAGTTTGTAGGGTCAGAAGGGACCTGAGTAGATCATCAAGTCCGACCCCCTGCCATGGCAGGAAAGAGTACTGGGGTCAAATGACCCCAGCAAGGTGTTCATCTAGCCTCCTCTTAAAGACCCCCAGGGTAGGAGCCAGCACCAATTCTCTTGGAAGTTGGTTCCAGATCCTAGCCGCCCTGACAGTGAAGTAGCGCCTCCTGATGTCTAGTCTGAATCTACCCTCTGCCAGCTTGTGACCGTTATTTCTAGTCACTCCTGGTAGCGCTCGGGGGAGCAGGGACTCCCCCAGTGCCTGCTGGTCCCCCCTGACTAGTTCGTAAATGGCCAGTAGATCCCCCCCAGCCTTCTCTTGTGGAGGCTGAACAGGTTCAGGTCCCTCAGCCTCTCCTCGTAGGGCCTGCCCTGCTGACCCCCGATCATGCGGGTGGCCCTCCTCTGGACCCTCTCCATGCTGTCCACATCCCTACTGAAGTGCGGCGCCCAGAACTGGACGCAGTACTCCAACTGCAGCCTGACTAATGTCGCATAGAGGGGGAGGACCACCTCCTTAGACCTGCTCGAGATGCATCTGTGGATGCATGACAAGGTACAGTTGGCTTTCCTGACCGTGTCCCCACACTGTTGGCCCATGTTCATTTTGGCATCAATAATGACCCCAAGATCCTTTTCTGCCTTTGCTCTGAAGAGAAGCGAGTTCCCCAGCCTGTAGGTATGCTGCTGGTTCTTCCCCCCCAGGTGTAGTACCTTGCACTTGTCAGTGTTGAAATCCATCCTGTTCTCATCGGCCTATCCCTGTAACCTGTCTAGGTCTGATTGTAGCCTATTCCTCCTTTCCAGCGTGGCCACTTCTCCCCCCATCTTAGTGTCGTCTGTGAATTTAAACAGGGTGCTTTTTACCCCCTCATCCAAGCCACTGATGAGATGTTGAACAGTGCAGGCCCGAGGAATGAGCCCTGGGGGACCCCACTGTCCACATCCCTCCAGATCGAATAAGACCCGTCCACCACCACTCTCTGGGTGCAACCCTCCAGCCAGTTAGCAACCCAATTGACTGTGTAAGTGTCAACCCCACAGTCCCTTAATTTTTTAATGAGAATGGGGTGAGAGACAGTGTTGAAGGCCTTCCTAAAGTTCAGAAATACTATGTCCACTGCTACACCTGTGTCTAAGGATTTTGTGAACCTAGTCATAGAAGGCCACTAGGTTGGTCTGACAGGACCTGCCTCTAATGAACCCATGTTGGTTGCCCCTAAGCATAATCTCCCCTGCTGGCCCCTCACAGACATGCACCAGGACAATTCTCTCAAAAAGCTTACCCAGGATCGAGGTAAGACTAACTGGCCTATAGTTCCCTGGGTCCTCCTTTCTCCCTTTTTTGAAAATGGGAACCACATTGGCACTTTTCCAGTCCTCTGGCACCACACCAGAGCACCATGAGTGCTCGTAAAGCTGTGCCAGAGGTCCCACAATGACCTCTGCTAATTCCGTCAGCACTCTGGGGTGGAGATCATCAGGATCAGCTGATTTAAATACATCCAATCCCTCCAGAAGTTCCCTGACTAGATCCTCACTGACCCTAGGCCTGGGTGTGCCTCCCCTGGGGCCTACGGTGGTCCCAGTGGGTCAGGGCGGGGGGGTGACCTGGTCCCTGCTCAGAAAAATGGAGGCAAAGAAATTGTTAAATAGGTTAGCTTTGTCATCTGGAGCAATGACCAGATTTCCTACCGTGCCTTGCAGAGGCCCCACATTACTCGCTACCTTCTTTTTACCCCCTATGTATTTAAAGAAGGTATTTTAACCCCTATGTACTTAATTCAGAGTGAGCTGTCTGTAATAACAGAATCTGAAACAGAAATGCAGTGGCCAGACCAGGTGGATATTCAATTAACAGTGTTTCCTTTCCTAATCAGGGATGGAAGTGGGAAACCAAGCTGTTTTGTGGTGTTCTTGAGGTTGCCATGAAGCAGCGGTGGACCTGGCAATGGTCCAGGGCTTCCTGGAGGCTAGAGGCCTGCTGGTATCACTGAGGCACAAGCCTGAGTAGGGAACTGCACTGACACAAGAATGCTATGACCCTGGTGTCACACCATCCAGAGCTCCTGTGGGGCACAGTACTAGGAGTGCACACAGCACACTGCCCTCAGACCCACCCAGCCCAGAATGATTGAAACCTGAGGACAAGGACTAGTGAGGCAGCTTGTTCAGCTCTTTACTGTTCTACCCAGGCCCAAGATGCAAAACTTCGCCAACAGCAAGAAGCCATGAGGATGCAGAAGGAACATACCCAGCAACTACTCAGAGAGTTGAGGGCAGAGGCCAAGGAGATGGTACAGTCAATCCTCTTACCTTCAGGGGGAATGGATGGCTCAGAATACTGGCTGTGTGGTACAAAGTGTTCCCCACAAGGGCAGTAATTTCTATCCCACTCTCAGACAATAAAGCTTGAAAGCCAGTATGAGGTGGCTCCAGGGCTGCAGGGACCTGCTGTTGTCAAGGGGAGGAGGTAGGGGGTATGCTGTAGAAATCACCGCTGTCCCACAATCAACCTTGGAATCATATCTTTGCTGGCTGGCCTCTTGTGGAAAGGCTTGGGAGAAAGGCTGATGGATGAAGGAGGCATATTGATCCAGGGGATGCTCTTCTTCTTTCTTGGGGTCAGACTCCAGTATCATTCCCATGATATAGCCATAGGCTATATCAGCGGAAGACTGCCCTATCCAGCTGCAGTATTTTATACATCCATGCTTCTCACCAGTATTTTGGGGAACTTCCTGTGGGTACCAAAGCTTTTCAGCTCAGCAGTTCAGTGTATTATGGATGTGTTCATTTCTCATTACCTGTTCTTCCTAGGGGTAGGGTAGTGTTTACACTCATGTGGTTCTGTATGATCCCAGGTTCAGAATGCCCTGCTTCAAGGGCAAAGTAACTGGGAAGCCAAGGAAAAGGAAGCACTCCGGTTGCAATGTGAAACACTGGAGGAGCAGAGCCACAGAGTGCAAGCTGACCTCCAGAAGGCCCTGGAGAAAGAGAGGAGGAAGGGATCAGCATTGCAGACTAGGATCCTGGAGCTCCAGAAGGTTGGTGTTTCCACAAACCATCTACGAGCACAAAATCTGGCTGGAGGGAGCATTCTCTATCATCTGTAGAAATTAAGTTAGAGCTCTTGGGTCTCATTCCAGTTTAAGCAATGACTTGCTTTGTGGCTTTGGCAAATGATTGCCTCTCTCTGTCCTCCCTATCTTAGGTTGTTAAATAGCTTCTTACTGAAATATCTGAGCACCTCACAGTCTTCAATGTACTTAGCTCACAACACTGCTGTAAGATAAGGCTGGGTTATTATCCCCATTTTACAGATGGAAAATGGAGGCATAGAGAGACTAAGGCCTAAATCCTAGTTCACTTCACATGCCTGAATGGCGTACACACAGCTGCATAACTGCAACTGCAGTTCTTAACACATGCACACAGCATGAGATTCAGCTCTGCATGTGCCCACTGACTGTGCTCAGCAGGGCTGTGTTCTGGGCAGCGGCGCAGCAAAACAGGATGGCCTAGATCTGTGCGTAAGTCCCCAGAGTTTAGCTATGTAGAACCTGTGACTAACATGTGTGAGACCCCAGGAAAGGAGAAGGGCCCTCTCACCTTTTGACCCAATAGCCTAGTGCGGGGGCAGGCAAAGTCCAGCCTGTGGGGCTGGGTCGGGCCTGTAGTGGGCTCCATTTCCCAGCAGCCCCTGGGGGTATACGTGTGAGTCCACGTGTGCTGTGGGATGTTTGTGGGTAGCAGGTTACATGGCTCCCTCCAGAGGCACGTGCATGTGACTGTGGAGAGTGTGGGTGGGTTCGGTGTTTGTGGGGTGTGTGATTGTGTGGGATAGAGGGTGTGGCTGTGGGTATGGTGGGGTGTGCATGGTAGCTCCCCTGCACGTGCCCCCCTAAGCCAGTCAGCACCTGTCCGTGCCCTGCAACAGCTTGGAGCTGGCACACCCTGTGGCACCTGCTCGCCACCGCCAACCGTGTGTAGCCCCAGCATGACCTGCACCCAGTCCTCACCAACCAGCTGTGGCATGTCCTGCCGCCCCTGGGCATGCAGCAGGGCTGGGGCAGCTCTGCAGCTGAAATGCCTTTCTAGGCAGCCTGGGCAGTGGCAGCTCCTGGCTGCCAGCATCACTAGTCCCAGCCTCTGGTACCAATGGGGACCAGTGCACACAGCCCTGACTCAGCATGCCCCATGCCTGCTCTGGATTTGCCTGTTCAGGCTGAGCAGTAGCAGCGGTGATGGTGCCGAGCAGAAAAATTGTTGCTCGGCACGGGGGAAAAGCAGCTCCCCACCTCGCCACTGCTGGACAGTTGTCGCTGCAGCCATCTGGAGCCTGTGCCACCTGCGTCTCTGTCACTGCTGCCTCTGGGCTGCCCACTGGGGCAGTGGTGACAGTGCAGAGCAGCTGCAGGGCAGCCCAGAGGTGGCAGTGACGGACACACAGGACAGCCCAGCATGGTGCAGACTCCAGGCAGCTACAGCAAGAACTTCCTGGCAGTGGCAAAGGAGAAGAGCTGCTTTTCAGTGGCAGCCAGAAAGAGCTGCCACTGCCCGGACTTCCTAGAAAGGCAGTCCAGCCATGGAGCTGCCCCAGCTCCAGAGGGCAGCAGGATGTGCCATGGCCAGGTGCCACCAGACAAAGCTCCTCTGTGGGCCAGATCCAGCCTGCTGGCTGTATTTTGCCCACCCCTGATCTAGAGTCTGTACTAAGCAATGGGCAGTAGCCATGTCAGGCACTCTTTTCAGCCTTCCCATGTGACTGAGGGCTGAGGCAGTGCATTGTAAAGGACTTTCTTCAGGATAGAGAGTTCTTATTCTGCCCTGAGCATGCAAGTTGGCTTGAAGATAGCCCATAATGTCAGGGCCATGGCTAGGCTGGGCTAGAGTGATGCTTTGTTTCTAATGGCTTGTACTGCAGCAAATCCAAGACCTGGAACTCCTTACCTGCTCACTCAAGCAAGAGAAGCAGGTGGCCCTAGAAGACTTGCAGACTTTGCTTCAGGAGGAGAAAATGGAAGCATTACAGAAACTTCGGGAGGAACTGGAGCAGGTGGGAAGACAGATATAGGAGCTATCTAAGGAGGCAGGGGAAAGCTTTGGTCTCACATGCCTATCACTGGGAGTGAGGTATGATGAATTCAGAGGCACAGTGACAGGGCAGACCCTGTCATGAGAGCCCCGATGACACTGCTGGCCAGGAGCGAAGCTGCTGGCATCTGACTGATTTGCCTGGTCACACTGGCAAACTGGGCTTTGCTGAAAAAATGAGCTTTGCTGAGCAGGGTATTTTCTTGGCCCTCCCAATGGAAGGGATACAGACATTCACCTCAAGCAGTAGCAATCAAGATGTTCTGCCCTGCGCTGCTCAGAGCCTGCTGCCCAGGAAGAGCAAGTGTTTGCTCATGGGCGACTGGTGCCTCTTGTGTCGGGGGCGGTGGGGGGGCACATACCCCCTTGACACCAGATAGCAACCTGGGGGGGGGGTCCCCCAGCAGCTAATTGCACTGACTGGGGGGTGGGGGGGTCCCCTGGCAGCCAATCTCTCTCACCAAAAAAACAGCCGTGCCACTTCCAGAAGCGGCGTGGCCACTTTTGGTGGCAGCCCCACTACCTGGCTGGTGTTTACAGGGGGTGGGGAACACAGTGCTCCTGCTGTCCCTCTGCCCATCACCTAAACAGGGAGCGCAGCCTGACAGGGGGTGCACCAGCACTCTCAGGGGGTGCACATGCACCCCCATGTACCCTCTATGCATCGCTACTGTGTTTGCCAATGTGCTCTTTCTTGTGGTTGTGACGCTAGGAGACAATACAGGAGCGTGACCAACTGAGAGCAAGGCTGCGGCAACTAGAGGAGAAGCAGTGCCTCTTGCAAGCCAAGCAGAGTGAAGCATCCTTCTGGGAGCAGGAGGCACTGTCCAGTGCTGAGTGGGCTGAGCACTCAGTGGCCAGGGAGATTGGCTTGGTGTGCCAGCACCTCCAGGACTTGCTGCCTGAGAGAGCCAGGGGACAGAGCGCTTCCTGGATGGCACATAGGTAAGGCCCTTTAACCCCCTGGTTTCTGTCTCTGGAGGCCCAAACTGTTTGTTTTCTCACCCTTCACAGCCACAGCATCTGATGGAATGAGCTTCAACCCATGAAAGCTTGTGATTAGATAGATAGATAGATAGATAGATAGATAGATAGATAGATAGATAGATAGATAGATAGATAGATAGATAGATAGATATACTTTTGTTAGTTTAAGTGCAAGCCTACCCTGCCTTCACCCTGCACTGACCAATAGCCAGGCAGATTCAGTTGCATTTGTTTTGCTATGCATAGGTAAATCTGAGGCCAGCCAAAGGCCTAGGCAGCACACAGATCCTGCTTATGGCCAGTGGGGCATAGGTGTTACCTAGGCTTTGGGCTGCCCTTGGCTCCCAGCTCAGGGCTGAATTTTACTCTCTGTATCTGGAAAGACTGCGTGAGAGCTTGATTCATGTATCCCTATTGCTGCAGGGTGGAATCCTTGGGGGAGAACTGGTGGCATTTCCTGTGATCAGGGGAAGCAAGAGGTTGCTAAAGGGCTCTTTACTCTTGTGGCTGGAACCCTAGGAAAAGGTTCACAGGAATGATGGGTTGAGAGTAATGCTGCCACAACTGGGACAGAAACAACACTGCCAGGCCCTTCAGTCTATGCTTTGGTGTTACTACTTGAGGAAGCAGCTTTTAGTTATGTAGGAAGTTCATTATAAAACATGGATCAGATCTCATAGATCTCCAGCAGTGCTGTCCCCAAGAGAACGTTCCCTGGAAAGAACAGAGGATGAGTGCTTCAAGTATAGACCCTGCTAGCAATGTGGTGCTCAGTCACCCTCTATTGTCTGCTTTGAGCCCCTTAGTTCAAAACAGTGGTAGCTCTTTCTTTCTAGTCCAGGCAACCCAAGCTCAGTCCTAGCAGACCTACTGTTACAAGGAGTGACCCGTGCGGGGTACACCCGCGTTCCTGGTTCTCTTCCCAATCTTCTGTTTATTTTATCCAGGAGCCCATCTTACCTCTCTCCCGGCCATGCCCTTCAGATCCTCGGTCGACTGAGGGAAGAAATTCAGCACTACCTCAGGGACTTGCAGCAAGAGATAGAGGCTCAGAAACACACCATCCTTCAGGTCCAGATGGAAAAGGTAATGCAAGTTAATAGGCGTACAGAGGAAATTATTGTTACTTGAAGAGCTCATTCACTACATAGACATATCCTTAAAATGGGCTATGTGGTTTTCTGTACAGTATTAACTTTGCTGTTTTTCTGACCAGGATCAGGGTCCTAACTTTCTTTGCCTTAAGGCAGATGCTGTGCATTACAGGAGGCAGTGGGGAATCATCCTCTCTTTGCAACACAATTGGCCAAAAGCATTGTAGCCTTTTCCTTTTCCTTTTTCTGAAGCATTGGGGACTGGCCACTGCCTGAGATATGGGTCTGTGTGCAGCCTACACCTGACCCATGGGTAGCAAATCCTTTGGCTGCCCTGTTTGTTTAGACTGCCTGGTCTTCAAAGAACAGACTCTTTCTCATTCCTATGTACAGCACAGAGCACAACATGGCCACCGTCTTGGTTGGGGCGCTAAGGCATAGATGGAAAAACAGTCATACAGGGAAATCTAACAATTCCTGTAGGACCAAGAACAATTCTTGGGCTTTTCTGCAAGCTTGCCATCTCTGACAAACTGTCATAAGGTTGTGCTCCTTGGTATAGCGTCATGGTGAGGGTAACTTGGGAACATGACAGTGATATCGCTTAAATCCAGGCACAGATTTCTCTATGGAATTGAGTGGGCCACTGGACAATGCCTTCAGTGCTACGTTTCCCTTCTGTGTTGCTCACACTGATTCATCTTGGTTCTACTGCCCGCTCCTGAAATGCCCGATACAAAATGGACCAAATCAGGTCACTAGCCTCCAGTGTCTTTCAAGGATCAACCTCTGAATAGAGTGAGCAAGCAAAGAGAAACTAAACATGCTCCCTGAGGTTTTCTAGTGCCAGCCAGATAGATGCCCATAGGGAAGGGAGAGGAAGGGGAAAAGCCATTAGTGGCTGCTCTTGTTGCCAAGACACTGCCCACCAGTGCTACATCAGTGCAGACAAACACCAGGGATACTGTTTAACTTTCCCTGATGGCAGTGAGAGCCCTCTGTATCTGCAGAAATGGGAGCTGAAGCAGCAGCAGGAGCAGCTTCTTTTAGAAAAGGAGGAAGCTCTGGAGGCCCTGAAGGAGCAGCTGATCCAGGTAAGTCTCTTCATGACCATGGAGTGGTCCTGCATAGGTGGGGCTTTTCTGCTCTTTGACCCTGTTCCATGCAACTGAGTCCTATCCATTACTCTTCAGTCAGGGTTTTCTCTAGAGCCGAGCAGGAACTGTTCTTGGCTCTACTGTCCGCCAAGAGATGCTAACACTGAGGTGAGCCATCCCCCTTCTGCCCCTCTACAGGACCTCTGTAGCAATGTAGACAACAAGAAATTATTTTTTAGATATATTGGGAGTAAAAGGAAGGCCCAGAGAGGAATAGGACCCCTGCTAAATGGGCAGAAACAATTGGTGACAGACAGGGGGGACAAGGCTGAACTCCTCAACGAGTTCTTTGCCTCAGTGTTCCTAAGTGAGGGACACGACAAGTCTCTCACTGAGGTTGTAGAGAGGCAGCAGCAAGGCGCCAGACTTCCATACGTAGCTCCTGAGGTGGTGCAGAGTCACTTGGAAGAACTGGATGCCTTTAAGTTGGCAGGCCTGGATGAGCTCCATCCGAGGGTGCTGAAGGCACTGGCCGACATCATTGCAGAGCCACTGGCGGGAATATTCGAACGCTCGTGGCGCACGGGCCAAGTCCCGGAGGACTGGAAAAGGGCTAACGTGGTCCCCATTTTCAAAAAGGGGAGGAAGGAGGACCCGGGCAACTATAGGCCAGTCAATCTCACCTCCATCCTTGGTAAAGTCTTTGAAAAAATTATCAAGGCTCACATTTGTGAGAGCCCAGCAGGGCAAATTATGCTGAGGGGAAACCAGCACGGGTTTGTGGCGGGCAGATCGTGCCTGACCAATCTAGTCTCTTTCTATGACCAGGTTACGAAATGCCTGGACACAGGAGGAGGGGTGGATGTCGTATACTTAGACTTCAGGAAGGCCTTCGATACGGTATCCCACCCCATGCTGGTGAACAAGTTAAGAGGCTGTGATGTGGATGACTACACAGTCCGGTGGGTAGCGAATTGGCTAGAGGGTCGCACCCAAAGAGTCGTGGTGGATGGGTCGGTCTTGACCTGGAAGGGTGTGGGCAGTGGGGTCCCGCAGGGCTCGGTCCTTGGACCGATACTGTTTAATGTCTTCATCAGTGACTTGGACGAGGGAGTGAAATGTACTCTGTCCAAGTTTGCAGATGACACAAAGCTATGGGGAGAAGTGGACACGCCGGAGGGCAGGGAACAGCTGCAGGCAGACCTGGATAGGTTGGACAAGTGGGCAGAAAACAACAGGATGCAGTTCAACAAGGAGAAATGCAAAGTGCTGCACCTAGGGAGGAAAAATGTCCAGCACACCTACAGCCTAGGGAATGACCTGCTGGGTGGCACAGAGGTGGAAAGGGATCTTGGAGTCCTAGTGGACTCCAAGATGAACATGAGCCGGCAGTGTGACGAAGCCATCAGAAAAGCCAATGGCACTTTATCGTGCATCAGCAGATGCATGACGAATAGGTCCAGGGAGGTGATACTTCCCCTCTATAGGGCGCTGGTCAGACCGCAGTTGGAGTACTGCGTGCAATTCTGGGCGCCACACTTCAAGAAGGATGCGGATAACCTGGAGAGGGTCCAGAGAAGGGAAACTCGTATGGTCAAGGGCCTGCAGACCAAGCCCTATGAGGAGAGACTAGAGAAACTGGACCTTTTCAGCCTCCGCAAGAGAAGGTTGAGAGGCGACCTTGTGGCTGCCTTTAAGTTCATCACGGGGGCACAGAAGGGAATTGGTGAGTATTTATTCACCAAGGCGCCCCCGGGGGTTACAAGAAACAATGGCCACAAGCTAGTAGAGAGCAGATTTAGATTGGACATTAGGAAGAACTTCTTCACAGTTCGAGTGGCCAAGGTCTGGAACGGGCTCCCAAGGGAGGTTGTGCTCTCCCCTACCCTGGGGCTCTTCAAGAGGAGGTTAGATGAGCATCTAGCTGGGGTTATCTAGACCCAGCACTCTTTCCTGCTTATGCAGGGGGTCGGACTCCATGATCTATTGAGGTCCCTTCCGACCCTAACATCTATGAATCTATGAATCATCTATGAATCTATGAATGTGTCTAGGTGCCTAGCAGGTTGCATTTCCCCACCCTTAAAATCACATGTTCTGGGGCTCTGTATGGCCAAGAAGGTCTCTGCAGAAGGTCTGGGGTGAGCTACTTAGGTTCCCATTCAGGGGCAGAGGGAGGAGGTAGTTTATACTTCCCTGAGATGTCAAGGATCCTGTCTTCCAACCCATGTTCCACGCTTTCCTCTCCTGAATCCAAGAGATGAGCCTGAATCTGACCTGTCCTCCCCAGGTTTTGAGGAACTTTTGATTCGGGTCCATACACTGCTGGCCACTGGGGTATATGTGTGGTATGTAAATCCTGTGGTTGGTTGAGCTGAGCAGTCTGCTTGCTCATCTTGTCCTGCAGGAGCGCATCCAGGAAATTGCCACCCTGCAGCACAGTGAGCTAAAGGAGGCTGTGGGTGAGAAGCGGTTGTGCAAGGACAGTGAGCTGTGGGCTATCCAGGGAAGCTGGAAGGACCAGGTGGCGTGCAAGCTGACCCAGAGGTTGGAGAAGGAGCTGGATGTGGAAATGGAGACGTGAGTGATGAGAGAGACCAGGGACTCCCAGAGCTTCCAATATTCCAGCAACTTGGAATAGCTGAGGAGGGAAGGAGGGAAGGGCCTGTGTTCTTGACAGAAGTGCTGCTTCTGTAGAGATGCCTGATGTTTGGTACCTCCAGTGTGACTGACTTTCTGCTTCAATTGTCCCTTCTTGCTATAAAATGGGGATAATAAATACCCACCTTGGTAAAGTGCTTTGTGGTTCTTGCATGAATAGTTAACAAATAAGTGATGATAATCAGTACTATGCAGCTTCCATTCTGCTTGGTTGGACAATCACTGAAGGGTAGTGCCAGGCCGTAGAGGGCTCAAGAGTTTCACTCTGTGGCTTTGGGAGAAGTGTGGGATTTTCCACAGTGTCCCAACCACCCTCTTTGGACCTGATGTGGATTATTTGGTTAATTCTGTCAGTAGCTGCATTTGGACTGTATTGCATGCTTTTGAAAACCCACCCTTGATCAGATAGGTCAGTGATGAGGAAAGAGCACCCCAGTGATCAGAGTAGTGTTGCTGCTGCATCTCTGAATAGAGACTGAGGGGAACTCTGAGAGCTGGACATCATCCTAGATGTGAAAGAATCAGCCACAGACACCACTGGCCTCTCTTCTGGAGCCTGTCTGGGTGGTTTACAGTTGGAGCAGCACAAGACACTAAGGATGCTTAGTGGGAGTGGGACTGAGACACTCAAACTCTTGAGTCTCTCTGAACTATCACCAGGTGGAAACAAATTTTTACTGCTATCTTGCTATACTAGATTTGCAGCAATAACCCCATGGTGAAAAGCTTGACAGTAGTATATAGGGACACCAGTTTGTTAATTTGGCAGGTGCCCCACCCCTTTCCCACGTATATGGTGTGTGATGTCACAAACCCTGCCTCCCTTTCCCTTTATATGGTGTGTGACATCAGAAACCCTGCCCTAGTCCCTGGTCATATGATGTGTGATATCAGAAACCCACCCTCTGTCCCCAGTCACATGATGCATGACATCAAAAACCTCGTGCTGGCACCATCATATGGTGCACGACACCACCATCACATGGTCCATGACATCAGAAGGGCCACCTATTCAGACCCCAAAGCCTGCCCCTCGTGCTGAAGATCCTCCTTAGACCACATGGTATAGTCTCGACCTATCGGCCCCTGGACCGCTATATTGGCTCCAGAATTCCCCGTGCTATCCCATGCTGCGTGACTTCAGAAGGGTTGATGACCAGGGCTGTCCCCACTGCCAACACCACTAGTGGTTTCTGTGGGTGCTGGCCAGCTCTGCCACCAGCTTCTGCAGCTGCTCCCCCAGGCTCAAGAGGCACCAGTTGCCCATGGTTGCCCAACAGGCCCCAAACCCTACCCCTCCCACCCCTTATGCTGCATAGCATCGTACTAAAGCACAAGGCACAGGCATGGTCTATCTGATAGCAGGGAGCTTGTGGCCCCTCTATCAACCCGCCCCACTACCCCCAACCAATTGGCAGGGGTTTCAGGGGCCTTGGACCTCCCCAAATACAGTGCCGGACCAACCAGAATGAGTACAGGGGTCAGGTATAGCCTGCAAACCCATCCTGTCTATCTGCTTTCCAAATGGGCCCTCTGTTTGTCTGAGACTGCTCTAAGGCAGACAGGGGCAGATGTGAGTGAGATTTGGGAGTGAGACAGATTCCCAGGCTCCCAAAACAGGGTCAGGTACCGTGACAGACCCCGGACAGCCCACGTCAGACCTGCCTGTGGAGAGTGTGGAGGTGTTGGACAATCCTGTCCCAAGGAGCTCTGCTGAGGTAACTAATTTTGATTATTTTTTGTGGGGATGTTTTTTTCTTCTAATTGTCTGGGATCTGTGCTAATTGCAATCTTTTTACAGGTAGATGACACATTCATAGAGATTTTTCAAAACCTGTATATCAGCACCCCTCCAAAAATTAAGGTCTTTTGCACAAACTGTTTTTGTTCGTGTGCGAAAGAGAGAGCCGTTCAAGACAAGACTGGAGACCGATGTAACAGTTTTGTCCAAAGGCAATAGCCACCAACCAAGGCTTTGATTCTGTGGAGGTCACTGAGCAGGGCTATGAGCCCCTGGAGGTCGCTGAGCAGGGCTTCAAGCCTGCGGAAGTCACCATAAAGGGCTGTACAGAGGACTATTTTCAAATAAAAAAAGTAGTGCACCCGTTCAGAAAAGGTTTTTTTGCATGATGTAGATTTGAACAACTGCTCAAGACAAGGCTGAAGACCACTGTTAATGTTGTATTTCATTACCTGATTAATAAACCTTGTTGTACCATGGTTTAAATTTGTTCTCAGGCACTTGAATGCACCATACAGGTGTTAGTGAGGGGGGCACTGCAGTTACCAGCCTTGCCTACCCAGGAGGCTGTGTTAAAGGAAATTTACTATGCTCCCGGAGAAGCCAGGAGTTTTGGTGGGGTGAACTCACTTTTGGAAGCGGCCAAAAGGCAGAATAAGATTGTGAACAGAAACCGGGTGGCCACCTGGCTTTCAGATCAGGACGCTTACACCCTACACAAACTGGTGAGAAGACATTTTAAAAGAAACAAGAGTGTTGTTTCAGATGTGGATGCCCAATGGCAGGCAGATTTGGTGGATATGCAGCAGTTTTCCAAACACAATTGTGGGGTTAAGGACATCTTAACAGTGATAGACATATTATCAAAGCATGCCTGGGCTGTGGGTCTAAAAGACAAGTCAGGTGGTGAAACATCTCAGGCCTTTAAAACCGTTTTTACAGGGGGTCTCATACCTCAAACATTACAGACCGATGGGGGGGGGAAGAATTTTTAAATAAGCCTTTAAGCAAACTGTTAAAGCAGTATAATATTCAGCGTTTTGTGACGAATAGTGAAGTGAAAGCGGTGGTGGTAGAACAGTTTAACAGACCATTAAAATAAATAATGTGACAGTATTTTACAGCTCACACTACCTGTCGCTACACTGATGTGTTACCAGAGTTTATAAAGAGCTATAACCACAGCTTTCACAGAACTATCTGTGCCGGGCCTGTTGATGTGAACTTCTTAGACTCTCCACAGGTGTGGAAAGCCATGTATGGGGGCTATTTTAAAATAAAAGAAGCATTGCCCCTGTTCAGAAAAGCAGACCATGTGAAGGTGTCTAAGACTGAAGGGAGATTTGAAAAAGGTTAAGAACAAACATTCACCAATGAGATTTTCATAACAGACGAAGTCATTAGGCACATGCAGACACCTGTATAGTGCCTAAAAGATTATGAAAACAAAACTGTCGTGGGGTCTTCTTATCCTGAAGAACTACAAAAAGTGAACCCCAAACAGGACAAAGTTTACAGGATTGAAAAAGTTCTAGCAACCAAAGGAAAGGAGAGAAAGAAGCAGTTGCTGGTGAAATGGTTGGGGTGCCCAGCTAAATTTAATAGCTGGGTGGAAACCTCCCACATTTATAACATATGGAGGTAAAAGAAAAACCATTACCTTTGCCAGAAGGGTGAGATGAGTGACAGCAGCTTTTACATCTCTTTGCCCAGCAACAACTGCACCAGGGATTTTGTGCAGAGAACCAGCTCAAACTTTACCATACAACCTCTGCTTAAACCTCTGGATCTCCTGGGGAACTGGGAGATAGGGTTAGCAGAAATACAATACCTGCACAGCTGGAACAACATTAATGAAGACGCTCCTTTCAAAATAGTTTCTCAGACTAAAAAATGGGGATATGTCCTGTGGCAGGCATATTATTTATCCATTACAGAGTTGCTGCATCTTATGTACCATATTATTTCCAGCCACCCTACTCCACCTGAATTAATTATGATCTATGATCAAGTGAGCAGAAAATTGAGACTTAAGGCTAACAATAGCTCTTATGCTTTTTCTACGGGTGGTGAACTAGCCTATATTTTGGGATTGCTGTCCATGGCCACTGTTAAAAAAAACCCTTTACGGCTAATATTACCAGAGGATTCAATTCACTGTATCTCTACATGAACATTGCAGAACTATTCAGTTCCCTTATTATGCTGAGTCCTTGTCTGTGGAAGCAACAACACGTTTGTCACCATCACGTATGACAAGCCGCATTATGTCCCTGTGAGTCAGCATCACATAGACACAATCAGCATTGAAATAAAGATGGATCAGAACAAACAAGTCTTATTTCGCTTTGGTAACGCGATTGTTAAGTTTCACCTCTGACCCCAGAAGACCTTGGGATTTTACAATAAGTAAACCATGATGGTGACGGTAAAAAATGATGGGGACCCTAACTTGTACAGAAATTATTATAAAGCCCAAGCCGGATATGGTCTTACTGCATATCATGGTGTGCTCATAATGTATGGGACTGGCGAGGGGGACATATTTTGCAGTCCTGTTTAGAAAAGTTGTTCCACTTTTGAGAAGGGGTCTGGAGATTATTAAGCCGCATGCTAAAAACATGGCTCAAAACATAGCCAAAGATGTGATTGGTCACGTCTCCCAAGCTGTTCTGGATAAGGTGGGCAAACTGGCGAAGCAGGAGGGGTCTGGATTCATGTGGATTCAAAGACGGAGCCTTAAGAGAGAGACGCACTATGCTCCCAATGTAAAGGACCTCCCCAACCCCTTAAAAAGAAGAGGGTAAGTCAATGAGGCAGTCATACATGAAAGACGGAGAAGCAGCCTGGGAGAAAGAAGGGGCACTCTCTTGGAGGAAAAAGAAATATATTTTAATCGCCATGGCCTTTATTTACTGCAGGTCTGAAGAATGCACCAAATCCAAACTGAATTTGTTTCAAATAGCCCCTACGCAGACCAGCATTGAGTAAAGCCTGTATGTTGAGATCCCGCCACTATCAGCTATTACTGAGTCCACCCCTCTTGACCTTTCATCACAGCGAATGGCAAAGATTATATGGATTTGAACAACACACTCTGTATCTTTGCTGCAAGATTGTAAAAGCTGGTGGAATTGACCTTGATGCTGGGGCCACCGTGGGTCTGGTGAATTACCCGCTGGCCTCTGTCTTCAGCCAGCTGGATGTCGCTGTGGGTGATCATCTCATAAACCAGAGCAATAACTGTTATCCTTACTGAGCCTTCATTGAATCGGTCCTCAACTACAGCAATTACACCCTCGCCACCCAATTTTCTGCTGGCGTGTTTTACAAAGGTACCCCTAGACATTACGAAGCAGTCATGCCGGATGGTGGTAATCACAGATTTATGAGATGGGCAAACCTGACAGACTGGAGGAAAAAGATAGAGTTGTTCATTTATCTCTACAGTGCTTTGTTTTTTCAAGAAAAACTTTAGCTGAATGGCATGGAGGTGAAAGGTAAACTGACATGCAGTAAAGATAGTCTCTGCTTGATGAATGCCCCGGTGGCTAGCCAGTATAAACTACAAATGACAGCTGCTTCACTTTTTGTGACAAAAGTGAGGGTAGCCCCGGGCATCCAGCTGGGCCATGTGGAGGCCTTGCTTACAGCCAACCCTAACTACTCCATAGACTTCATGGGCATGAAAGTGTTTAGCATCCCCACCGGCAGCCAGGTCAGTAATCAGGAGAATCTATTTTTGGGGCAGCTGCCCAAACTCATTGTTCATGGATAACGACGCCTTTAGCAGGAACTGTGCTAAGAATCCCTTTAACTTTAAGCATTACAATACTAATTTTGTGGCCCTCTACAGCAATGGAGAGCAAACCCTGACAAAAAAACTACAACTGGATTTTGAGAAAGGTAATTGCATGAGAGAATACGTGTACTTCGTGCAGGCGGCCGGTAAACATATGAAAGACCACTCCCTGCTAATCAACTGTGAGGAGTTTGCCCAGGGGTACACCTTGTTTGCCTTTGACCTGTCTCCTGACCAGGAATGTATTGATCATTATTCATTGATTAAAACCGGGAACCTGAGATCAGAAATACACTTTGCTGGGGCTTTACCCATCATAGTTAACATGATCGTGTACAGGGTCTTTGACAATGTCATAGAAATAAATCAGAGGAGAAACATCCTGCTTGACTACATGTGAAGAGGGACACAAAACAGCTCTCCAGGATTTTATCCTCAGACCCTTACGCCAAAGAGGCTTTCTTAGATGTGTTGCCCTGTGAGTGGCTCCCTAAGACTTGGCTGTCTCAAAGACCTCTGAGCTTGGTGGTCAACATGCGCCCACATCATCAACCCAGACAACGCTGGGAGGTGGTGAACTCGAAGGATTGGAACTGTGGGGACTTTTTCAACTCGTGCGGCTACCCCCAAGCAGCACTCTCTCTCCTCAAAATATTATGTTCTTCTTAAACAAGGCTGCTACTAACACTGCTTTTCAGGCAGAACAGTTACAAGACCCCTGATCTGTCGCCTGCAGATACCACTGTGTGTTTTTCCTACACCACTGTAGCAAGGGGCTATCATCTGAATGCATTTTTAAATGGTATTATTCTGACAATTTAGTACAAAATTATAGGATGGCGATACAGTTTGTAAAAAGTAAATCTAAAACTTTCCATGTGGCTGGGCTTGCTTAAAATATGGTTCATGCCCAGACGTGCATTTCTTGCTATGACTTTCACAAGGGTTGGTCTAAATAAAGCAGCCAGCTGTTGCTGTGTAAATAAAGCTGTTGCTGTTTAAAAAATAGTGTGTGTGTATTTTCCTTTTACCCCACTTCATTTCATTTAATCTTTTTATGTGCTTATACATGTTTCTTTCCCACCATCTTGGGTGCTAAAAAGAGTCCGCCGCTACATCATCTCTTTTTATTCCTGCTTACTGTTTTTTAATTTTTTTTAAAGTGTAAACAGCTGGCTGGTTGGGAGGAAAAAGCCTGTTTTTTAATCCTAAAGTGTTTGGGGCAGAAGCATTTAAATCCATCCATCACCTGTAAGGTGTTTTCAGGGCTGTTCCTAATGGGGGGGGGGTGAATTGGGGAAACTGCCCCAGGCTTTGTGCTTTGGGGGCCACAGAGTAGGGCGGAGTAGTGGCGGCGCAGAGCTGAGCAGAGCAGTGGCTCTGCGTTCAGCCACCTGCTACCTCCCCGCTGCTGATGCCACCACCGCCAATAGTGGTGGCAGCTTCTTTGGGTCTGGGGCCCATGGGATCGGAGCAAAGGTGGGGCCCCACATGTGCTGATTTGCCCTGGGCCCCTCACCCTGCTCAGTTCAGCTCTCAGTATTTTAGTGGCATCCACAAAAGCTTTTAGAAAGAATTTGGCCTTACCTGAGTACATCTGCCTTGCCAGGGACACTACCTGTAGCTTATTCCTGGGATTTT
Source organism: Alligator mississippiensis (assembly GCF_030867095.1). Taxonomy (NCBI): domain Eukaryota; kingdom Metazoa; phylum Chordata; order Crocodylia; family Alligatoridae; genus Alligator; species Alligator mississippiensis. The sequence continues at coordinate 28,516,045 of NC_081833.1, forward strand.
TAAACAAAACCATGTATTTTGTGTTAAGGGTAATGGTGCAGCTCCTTTTCCCTTGACAGAAAACATTTTGGACTATATACATAATGCTTAGATTTTGGTGATGTACCTTTACTGGGTAAAGGCTTTCTCGATTTTGCCTCTCTTGCAAGCAGTCCATCAAATCATCTACTATAACCATATTTTATTAGGAGGAAACGAATGGTCATTGTTGAGACTGTCCGGCAGACCCTCCACAAATCTGATAAAAGGATATTTACAAAGTAGCTCCTTATGTAACATTTGCCAACAGCTCTAGCACCACATAATACTCTCGGGCATAGCAGACAGCACTCTATCAGCCTGATCCAAGAGATTTTTTATAAAGTAACTTTTACCATAGTTGCTAGGTCCTACCAAAATCACAGAAAAGGGGTGCTTCTAATGCATATCCATGTTCAAAAACTGTGAGGCAGACTGTTAAAGTTTTCTGTGAGGACCCTTTTGTCATAAACAACTTTCTGTGGTTTTTTTTCAAGGCTTTGATTTCTATCGTCCACCTGTTTTTGTTCCTGACGATAGAGTGATGTTGTATTGCTGTTGTTTTAGGGGTGTCTCCATCGGGATTTTTCAAGGTTTCAAAGTTGACTTTTTCACAGTTTGCCACATTCAGGGTAATCTCTTTGATTTTCAAGCAAACCTTTCCTTTGGACCGTTTGTAACAGCAGATTTTCAGACCAGCCGACACAAGCTCTGTGATGTGTTCATCTGGTGGAATTTCGCTGGTGAGCTTGCCTAAATAATCGCCTAGCAGGGGCTTCCAGTCTCGCACACAGCTCACCAATATCACAGTAGCTGTGTTGTGGTACAGACTGGTGTCCTGCAATCTGTCTAGCAGACAACTCTAAGTGCGCATAAGCGGTGGTGAAACAGGTTAAAGAGGTGTTTGTGTTACCTGAGAGCATGTAACGCTCTTTGGTGTGCTTCCAGGCACGCAGCTTGTCTCATTATCAATAAAGTCACAAGATGAAATTTCATAGGCGGGAGAAAAGAGATAGCCGAAGAGTTCTTCGGGGTCTCTGACGATGGTGGTGGTGGGTACGTTGGTTCTCTGACCGAATTTACCCTACAAAGAATTTAAAAACAACTTTGCAATTTGGCGCTTTGGGGTTTGGTTTAATATGCTCTGGGCATAAAAGCACGCCTTCTGTTTGGAAGAAATTGTCCATGTATCTGTCTTGATTTTCTTGGTTGGTACACTGAGGTTTCCTGCTTCTGTCAGAGGTGCAGTTTTATATACCATGAAAAAAAGTGTGTTAGGCCACTAGGCAAAATGCCACACTTCATAGATTTTAGCTACTTTGCACCCCATTGGGTTTTGTTAAATTCTGGTGTGCACCACATGTCTCGGAGGGCCCTCTCCTTGTCAGCATGGTTGCACTTTTGCTGTCTTGGTGCTGCACAGAGGTAGGACAGTGGGAACATAAGTTTCCCATTTACTCTGATTGGAGAAAAGAGGGGAAAAGGGTTTCATGGCAGGTGCAATTTTACCTAGGACATTCCAAAATAGCTTGACAGGGGTCTGAAATTGTCATGTATGATTTCAGGGTATCTGTTAGGGTATTCCTTTGTTTTGTTTATGAAGGGGTAAAGAAACAGAGTCACCACTAAAAAAGATAATCCTTTATAATAATCTTCCCAGAGAGGGGGAACGCCATTGTACGTTATTGAGTAGCCCAGTGTGGGCGCGGCGAGCCCCAGAAAGGGGGAACGCCATTGTGCTTTGTTGAGTAGCCCAGTGTGGGCGCACGGGCATAGTGAGCCCGGCTGCAGGCTAGTGCGGCAATCCCCCTCAGACCAAGGCAGGGCGCTGCGGTTGCCCCTGAGAAGACAGGGAGTAGCAGCGCAGGGAGCCAGAGTCAGGGATGGTATCCGTGCGGTTGGCCCATAGGGCCGGAGGCCCGCTAGGGAGTCCCAGAGCGGAACCACACCGGCAGGGGAGGCCCAGAGTGGTCTAGACGAGAGTCCCAGCAAGAGGCTGGGCATGAGAGAGGGAGCCCAGAGTGGGCCACATGAGAGAGGAGGCCCGGGAAGCGGGCGTATAGACCAAACAACGTCCATTACATCTGCGAGGCTTGGGGCGTGGTATCAGGGGAGGTAGGAGCCACGCATAGCCCATAAGGGTAAGGCGCTTGGGTAGCGCCCATTGTACGGGGAGACCCACGAGGGGTCCAGGAGCTGACAGGCCCGAGGAAACACAAGGCAGCCTCCCTATTACATATTACATCAAGACGTGGCGGGCAAGAATGGAGGGTGCCCTCGGGCCAGAGTAGCGCGGTGAGAGGGCCTCAAGGAGATCACGGCCCTCCGTGAGGACCCCGCCGTGACAGCAATAATGGCAAGCAGAACACTTTCCATACCCAGCTCATTGCAAAGTTCCTGAATTGCTTGATTTCTATCTTCATCTAACCAGGTAACACAGTCATGACGACCTTGACCACACTCATCAAAAACACAACCCATGAACTTTTCAAAAAGCCTCATTCTCAGACAGTATTTCATTATGCCATAAGAAGAAATGCACGTAAGAGACTTAATTAAGATTTTATGTTCTTGACGTGAAACAGCACCTGTTGAGTCAATGCCCAATTGTCTTCTAAAACCTTCATCTTCATCTGAAATGTCTGGTTTCTGTTCTCTGCAAAAAGAGCTGGGTTTTTTTCTGGTGTCAGGTTTATAGGTGTGCTGGCAGGCAGGCTTTCTTGAGTCATTAAAAAGGCTACATCTAACTACAAGGGGATTCAAATAAAAACCTTAGTTAGCTGCTGTTTAATCAATGGTAGGTTATTCCTACCTCCCACTTCCCCTATGGGATGAACCTCCATCCCCCACCACCATCAAAACCTAAGTACCCCTCACAACAATGCTTCAAGTCTCTTATTAGCATCTCCGCTCCCCCATCAATCTCTTCTTTTCTCTCCATGCAGGCTCTGGCACAAGGCCACCCTCTTCTTCCAAATAATCAACGAGTGTTTCGGGGGTCTGGGTCTCTGTCTCAGAAGCCTGCTTCTTTATGCTTGCATGGGTCTCCAGCTCACAGGTCTTCTGTTGCATGCTCACATGGGCTTCCAGACCAGGTTCAGGCATCTCAGGGAGTCTTTGGGCTAGGGGTCTGCTCTCTGTAATCTCCCCCTCAAAACTATTACTACAGTAACACTTTCTATGCAGGTGTTCAACAAGTCTTGGTGGTGAAGTGAGGATGAGGAGTCTTACCAACATAGTGTAAGAATCCATATCTGCCCCTCTCTGCCTTAGAGCAGTCCCAGAGAAACAGAGGACCCACTTTGGAAAGCAGACGGACGGGGTGGGCTTGCAGCCCCAACTCTCTACTTCTACCAGTTGGTTCAGCATCATTCTTGGGTAGGCTCAAGGGCTTTGAAACCCCTGTTAATTGGTCGGGGTGGTGGGGCAGGTTGTTAGAGGGGTCACAACCCCCTGCTACCTGATTAACCACCCCTGTGCCTTATGGTCTAGGGCAGTGCTGTGCAACATGAGGGATGGGGGCAGGGGGGTTGAGGCCTGTTGGGCAACCCTTTTGATGTCATACACTATGTGATGGGGTAGGGAATTCTGGAGCCAACATAGCAGTCTGGGGCCTGATAGGTCAAGACCATACTATGTGGTCTAGGGCAGGTTTTGAAGCGTGAGGGGCAGGCTTTGGGGCCCAAATGGGCATCCCTTCTGATGTCACAGACCATGTGATGGTGGTGTCATGCAGCATGTGATGGGGCTAGGGTGGGGTTTTTGATGTCACTCATCATATGACTGGGGACAGGGGGTGGGTTTCTGATATCATGTCTCATGTAACTGGGGGCCAGGGTGGGGTTTCTGATGTCACGCATCACGTGACTGGGGCAGAGTTTCTGCTGTACACAGTATGTGACCAGGAGGCAGGGGGGGGGTTGTGGTGTCACATGTCATGTGACTGGGGGCAGGGCGGGGTTTGTGATGTCCTGCACCATGTCACCAAGGGGCAGGGGCAGGGTTTGTGATATCATACACCATAAAAAGGGGAAAGGGTGGGGCACCTGATTAGTTGATGAACTGGTGTCTCTATATACTACTCTTGGTAATCCCACACTCATTGACCTGAGCCAATTGGCCTCTGTCATTGCCACAGTGGTATAATTACAAGATCACAGATTACAAGTCCTGCTCCTGCAGTCCCCTTTGCTGCTGGTGTTTTTCCTGTACTAGCTGAGTCAGTGAAACAGCTGCTTGTTTCTCTAAAGATGAAAAATGAAGTTCATAGAGGAAGCATAACCATTAGCATGAGAATGCAGAGAGCCCAGAGCTGCAATGTGTACCCAGAGCACCCTGCAAGAAACCCCTGGAGCCAGTTCCTGGAGAAATGACTAATAAAGTGACTGAACTATCAATTAGCCTGTCTGGAAAATCAGATCTCTGCTGCACATTGGCTCCATGGCATGAACCCTGTGTGTATAACTTGTCACCCATTAAAGCATTAACACCAATGGATGGATTTTTTGGTACATTGACTGAATATAGAGCTCACTCCCTTAGGCCAAATTTATGTTTGGGTAACACAGTTACATTCAGAAGGGGGTCAGGCCCAATGCTTAGGATGAAGAAATGGCTAAGAAGCACGTGTAGCAGCTGGGAGCTGTGGTGAGGCAGGGTGAAATTCCCCCTGCTTAGCCTCCATGCTGTCCAGAACTGGATGGCCTTGCTCCTATGTTCCCTGCTTATCTGCTTTCCTTCTGCCAGTTGAGAACCAGTAGCTGGCAGGTAGAACTGGATTTTGTGGCCTTAGGATTTCATCCACTACTACTTGTCTTTATTCATCAGGGAGTTTGAAATATAATGACTTGCTTGGCAAGAAGCCCCTGGGGATGGGCAGTGACTTGTCTGTGCTATTTGGGGCCCAATCCAGAACCCAGTATGAGTTTTTCCATTTACATGCATCAGTCTTGGGCCTGGTCTCAGCCCTAATGTATTCTTGGTGCGAGTATGGAGCATATGGAGTAGGTGCCTGCTGCTCTATACTGCCCTTTCTAAGTCTGTGGGCAACATGCTCCTCTCAGATTACAATTTACTCCACACTGTATCAACTGCCAGACCCAGTTGTGGAAGGAGTAAGCAGTACTCCCCAAGGCTGGCTTGCTCCAGCACATGAGGGTCTAAGTCACAGGGACCTGCTTTTCCTTACATTGCCTGAGGGCATGTACTGTTTTCCCACAGGCACTCCTGCAAGGACAGACGTGTGGGCCTTCAGAAGGCTGTGGAGAGGCCGGACTCAGAAGCCAGACACCTTTCCTCAGTAACGGAGAAACCTTTGTCCCCAGCTAAAGCCAGGATGGTGACAGAGGCCTGGGTGAGTTCAGGGAACCTATTTTTGTTGATGGTTTCACTAAGGGTCCATTCTGACTCTTTCATGACAATTCAGGGCTGAAAAGCTTCTAGCCATGTGCTGTGCAGAGTTGGTCTGTGGATCAAGGGATTGGGCTCAGTACAGCAGACTGATTTAAAGCAGATAGTGCTCTTGGAGGCTATGCCGTCTTATTGTGGGATCCTGGAGATCACTGATGATCAGCACTTGTGTGGCAACTATCCACAGAAGAGGCAGTGGTGGTGCTTCAGGTGCTTCATGCTGCTGGTTGTAAGGAGAAAAAACTGAGGACTTTCAGCTGAAGATACCATCTTTCAGATGAAGTATAAAATCCATGCTACTCCTGGTTTGCAAAAAGCCCGTAAGTGTTTTTGAGGGTTGAGCTCCAGTGTCCTGGCCATATTCAAACTTGAAAAATTCCATTTCATCTCCTGAAATTCCTTTTAAAGTCTGCTGAATATGTACTTCATCATGGGTTGGGCAACATGGCTGTGAGCTGTTTACGAGGTACCCCTTTCTGTACCTCAGTTGGCTGCATTTTAATGGTACCCAAATCCTGTGCCTGGTCCATGGAAATGGCACAAAGCTTTGTTTGTTAGTGTTGTCAGGTCCTGGCAGGCTCCATCCCTGCACCATGAAGAAGCTAAGACACAGGGAGGTGACTTGTCTGTGGTCACCTAACAAATCTGTGGCACAACCAGGCAATAAACCCCACTCTCCTGCACTACAGGCAGGCTCTGTCCATGGGGCCATACTGCCTCAGCATGTTCTGACTCCAGGCTAAAAGTTTGTCATTGCTCTAACCCACAGGAACTGGGTGAACATCACCATCTCTGCTCTGCGTCTTTCTCCTCCATAAGCACTGCATGTCTCCCCAGGCAGCATGACTCTGGAGCCTTGAAGTTGCTGCACCATCTCCAGGGCCGTGTGAGAAAGCTGCGGATAGAGAATGCCATCAACCACTGGGGCAGCCTGGAGGACCTGGCCAGCCTACAGGGAGAGCTGGGCCACACATTTTGAGAAAAGGTAACAGGGCAAGATCTGGCATAGGAGCCAGCACACTCACTGTAGCCTCACTGAAGAGACTAGTCAGAAGGTGAACAAGGGGCTGAAGTGTAGGACGACATAATGCACAACCCAGCTTGACTGCACAGCTGGTGTGTATTTCATAGCCCACTGCTCTCAGAGACTGTGTAGTCTGGTGGGTATAATACTGAATGGGAGAACTTGGGATCTATTCCTGGCTTTGCTACGAACCTCCTGGATTACCTGGGGCAGGTCACATCACCAGTCTGTTCCTGGATTCCCCTCCTTGCAAGATGGGATAGTGCTACAAACCTCCTTTGTAAAATTCTTTGAGACCTACTGGTGAAAAATGTTGCTCATATCTCTGAGCTCCCCTTAGCCCCCTCTCAACATCCCTTCTGCTTTCCACAAAGCCCATCTCAACCTGTATTGGGGACCTCACTCCTACCGACTTTTGGATTCCCCCTCCACCTCTTCTCTTGCTTTTCTCTTACTCCTACCCTCACCAAAAAGTGGGCAATTGACCACACCTACTGGAGGATGAAGGACCTTCTGTCCCACTCTGCATTGCAGGGTTAGATAGGATTGAATTAAATCTTCTGGACCCCAGCTTGCAGTTCTTTTTTTTCCTGATGCAGAGGCATTTGATGACAGATCTCTCCTTCCCATCGTTCCAAGGCATATACAGTAAGAAGTAGAGCATTTGCTGCTGAAGAACTTGAAGCTGAGCAGGTGGAAGAGTCATCTCCTGTGGACAGGGAGTGGTTGTAAAGGAGTGGTTACAGCATTACTAAAATCACTCAAGACTTTGAGGGAATTCTTTGTCATGCTTGAGGTTCCTGGATGGCAGGAAGGATGGAGATGATGTGACTCCATGACATCAAATACTCAGGATACTACCCATTGAATTTTTGCATGGAAGCTTCCCAGTAACACGCTCCTGGCTGCTCTCTATGGTCCTTGGCCTAATTTCTTGCTAAGTAAATTCTAGGACTTTTTTCCTTTTGAATGAAATATGTGCTAGTTTGGAACTAAACAAAATGCCTGCATAGGTAATAACCAGATGGGAGCCAGGAGCTATGGGATACTGGAGTCATATTTTTGAGCTCTGAAGGCCTGGAGTGTTGACTAGGTGGGACTAATCCAAAGAACAAGTCCAGGTAAACATGGGAGCCTAAACAGACAAATCTTCACTGCTGCTTTCCCCAAATGATTCAAACTTAATGTTGATAAGCCTGTAAAAGCCAGGAGTCAGGTGGTAGGAGCTGGAATTCATGCCAAGATATTTTCTGATACTAGAAGGAATGGATTATTGAAGTGGGAGTGGGTGTTTCTAGAACCTACGGAGTGAGCAGGTCAGTTTTTAAGGCTGTGGGAAAAGTGCCAATCAGCGTTTCCTCTAAGCTGTGTGGCGTGTGGGGCTGCGCAGGTGCACTTATGCCGTGCTACCAGGCATGCTTGCGTGGCCACGTATGCCGCACAGTTTAAAAGGAACGCTGGTGCCAATGTGTTCATTCCTGAAGGGACCTTGGTGGCTTTTAAATCCTATCCTGGCTCATACTTCAAGCAAGAGATTTGTGACTGCAGTCTCTTTAGGAAAGATTCTCCAGATTTTCACATTACAGCTGCTATCACATCCTCAGTGCTGATTATGCCAAATCAGCAATGGCAGGGAAATTGCCAGATCTGATCAGCAGTGGGGGTGTATATTCCACATGTGTATGCATGTCATACATAAGAGCTGGATGGGAGAGACTGTCACAACACTGGCTGACTGGAGTGTGCTTGGTACACCATATCTGAAGATGGCTTGAAATTCTGTACTGTAGCAGTGCTTTCATTGTTATTTGTCACCTCTCTAGGTTTCTGTTTGTTCCCCATGTGCAGAGCCAGCCTAGAAATGACTCCTTTTCCTGTACTGCTGTTCCTACTTGTCAGAATTTAGCAGGGGCTGGCATTGTAACACACTAGCATTCATGGTGAGAGAATTCCAGCCTTCACAAAGGCAGTAGAACATTTTTGTTGAGCAACTTCCTCTGCTGCTGTGTTTGTAGATATGCTCCTATATTCCAGTGTAGCAATATATAAGCTGTATAGACTCTAGTGCTTATACCAGTGTATTCGAATTTAGAGCTAGACTGTTCTTACTGGTGGCAGATGACAGAACAAGGACAATGGTCTTAAGTTGCAGCAAGGGAAGTTTAGGCAGATATTAGGAAAACTTGCTCGCTAAAAGGGAAATAAAGCACTGGAACAGGATACCCAGCAGGGTCATGGAATCTCCATCCTTGGTGGTTTTTAGCTAGACAGAGCCTGAGATGGGATGATCTAGTTGGTGATGGTCCTGCTTTGAGCAGGGGGTTGGACTACCTGACCTCGTGAGGTCTCTTCCAATCCTAATTTTCTATGAATCTATGATTCTATGATCTTTGGTAATAGTTAAGGCATTTTCACAAAGCAGAATCTGCTGTCTGGCAAGTGGGAAGAGGTATGGCAGATGGTTCTTGACAGATCTTGCCCTGGCTGCCCTATATGTTCATGAGAACCAAGTCAGGGAACTGAATCTGAGGCACTGGCTCCCCAAGACTAGGCCTTACTTCCTATGGATCTTTTTGATGGTTTACCTTATTTCAGAGATTTTTTTCCCCCCTCTAGGGCCCATTTTGAGTTGGAAGGGAGTTTTAGGGCTGCTCCTACAATTTTGGCTGATAAAACAAGTGGGTTCTTCCAGTGTGGGGTAGATTACAACCTGCAAATCTGCCATGGGAGAGGACCTTTTGAAAATGTCTGCCTCTACCTGCCCCATTGGTATTTCCAGAGAGATCATAGAATCGTAGAGAAGTGGGGCTAGAAGGGACCTCCAGAGGTCATCTAGTCCAACCCCCTGCCTGAGGTAGGATCATCCCTATCCAAACCATGCTATATAAACCATAATGTAACTCTACATAAGACTACGTCATCCCTGACACAAGATAGACTTAACACCTTAACCTGTCATAGGTAAAGAAGGGGGACCATGGCAGCCAAAGTCCTGCTTCTATAAAATGTTGTTGACATGCTCAAGAGGTCCCAGGATGAGGGCCATGCCCCCTGCTACAGAGGAAGGCAAAAACGCCACGGTCCATATCACTCCGACCATGAGGTAAAATTCCTTCCTGACCTCAAATATGGAGATTGGTCTGACCATGAGTGGAGGGGCACGACCCTCTAGCCAGGAGCCTCTGGTTTTGGTCACGGTAAGAGCATTGAAAAACCTCAGTCAAAGCCCACAGCCTTGGCTGTAGCCAACACCCAACACCTCTGGGAAGGCTTAAAAACACCTTGACATATGTAGCAGAAAAGAGGCGGGAGGCAGGGTATGGGGTGGGGGGAGGCAAGGCAACCAGCAAAGCTAAGAAGCATGGGAAATACCCGTATTAGAACATAGGCGTAGCTATGCCTAGATCATCCCCAACGAGTGGCTGTCCAACCTCTTCTTAAACACCTCCATTGATGCAGAGTCCATAACTTCCCTAGGCAGTCTATTTCACTGCCTCATTGTTTGATATCCAATCTAAACTTTGCTGCAACTTCAAGCCATTGGTCCAGGTCCTTGTCTCCGTAGCAAGACAGAAAAGGTGCTTTACCTCTTCTGCACAGGAATGCGAAGTACTGAGTGAACTCTGTGGGGTATGGTCCTACCTGGTTCTGCAGCACCAGTTATCTGAGAACTTCCTTACGAAGGGGTGTGTCACTGGCAGAAGAAGACTTTGGAACTGAATTGCATTTCTCTGACCCCAATGTATCAGTTGGGAAGAAAAACCCAATGAGAACTATTTGGAGTCTCCTCCCCTTTCTTGGGTGGGGGAAATTGGATCTGATGATTTCACTGTTCTTCTGGGTCAGTATAGGGTATGTCATTAAACACACCATATGCCACCCCCTTACTGAGGGACCCTGTCTCTTGTAGTAGGTAGGGTGACAGTTACTGCTGAGCAGAAGGGCCAGCACAAGGATCAAACATCCAGTCATTCCCATTTATATACTGTTTTGAGGGACTGAAATTATCCTACACACTGGCAGTCAGTGAATACTACCGTTAAAGGCGGAGATACCACCACCACCACCACCGTGGGGTAGCAAATGTTGCATTTTTATGGCATCCAAGACACTTGGATTTTGGAGCATATTGAAAGCCAGAATGCACAGTAGTTACTTAGAGAAACCCCTGCTAACACACAAGTATTAACACTGACACACTGTGACATTACCATAAGGTAGCAGCTTAGCTAAGGCATCTGTACCTTTTAATAAGCGTAGAGTGTTTCTCTACATGTCACTGTCACTTCAAATGGAAAAGTGTACTGCAGTTGTGTTTGTAGGGTACGGTGTCTATATTTTTATATAAATACAATTCTGTGTGATGGCAGCTCATTTTATATAGGCATGGGGTAGGGGGGCGTGTTTGGAACAAGAAAGGGAAGAAAGTAATTTGGTTTGGATGTGTTGTAAGAGGTTGTTGACTCAGCTTGGCAGGGCAGTGATTAGAGCCAGAAGATTAAAGTGAAGAACATTAACACTGAAAAATAAGGTATATATTTACAAAAATAAATGTTCTGTTCTATCTCAAATATATAATAATTTAATGAATTTCTATTCACAGCTAGCACGAAAGCCAAAGTAGATTTGAGGGCATATTGTATAAGCTAGGTCAGACTTATGGCCGCCATGCTGGATCTAGCCCACTAAGATTTTATCTAGCCTACCAAGCATGCCCAAAAATGATATTGTCACAGACGGCTGCAGTTGTTAGATGTTCTACCACTGTGCACCATCTGGGGTGGAATATCTAAGAGCTGCTGCCTCCAGCCAGCCTTAAGGTGGAGCTGTGCTAATTTCACCAGTGTTAGTGGAAGGTTGCTGACCCCTGTTTCAGGCACAGATACACAATCACAGACTCATAGAAAATAAGGGTTGGAAGAGACCTCAGGAGGTCATTTAGTTGAATCCCCTGCTCAAAGTAGAACCAGCCCCAACTGGCCCAAACTTGTGGGCTCAACTGCTCGACAGTTCAGTGGATGGGAAACTGGCTAAGGATAGGACCCGGAGAGTTTTCATGAATGGACCTGTGTTGTCCTAGCGAGAAGTGGCCAGTGGTGTCCCTCAGGGGTCCATCCTTGGACCAGTGCTTTTCAACATCTTTATCAATGATTGGGATAGGGGAGTGACAAGCTCGCTGGCCAAGTTTACAGATGACACCAAGTTATGGGGCAGCGTGGTCACACCAGATGATAGGTTGCAGATACCGGCAGACCTGGACAGGCTCGAGAGTTGGGCAGACTGGAACCAGATGAAGTTTAACACTTCCCAGTGTAAGGTGCTCCATCTTGGGGCAAACAACCCTCAACATGCATACAGGCTCAGTGGCAATAGCTTGACTTGCACCATGGCTGAAAGGGACCTAGGGGCAGTGATCGACTATCGTATGAATATGAGTTGTCAGTGTGATGCGATGGTCAACAGGGCAAACAACACACTGGCATGTGTCTACCGATGTATCTTGTGTGAAACTAAGGAAGTGATACTCCCACTGTACTCAGCACTGGTGAGACCACAGTTGGAGTACTGCACCCAGTTCTGGGCACTGCACTTCAATAAGGACATGGAAAAACTTGAGAGGGTCCAGAAAAGAGCCACCCATATGATCAGGGACTTGCAAAGCAAGAAGGCTGAGAGGGGACTTGATAGTGGCTTACTGCTATATCAGAGGAGTGCATCAGGAGCTCGGTGAACAGTTGTTCACTGGGGCACCCCCGGGGAAGACCAGGACCAAAGGATACAAACTCCTGGAAGGCCGCTTCAGGCTTAATATCAGGAAAAACTCCTTCACAGTCAGGGTGTCCAGGCTGTGGAATAAACTCCCTCCAGAAGTGGTGCAGTCACCTACCCTGGAGGTTTTCAAGAGGAGACTAGACAGCCACCTCGCTGGAGTCACCTAACCCCAGTTGTCTTCCTACCTAGAGTGGGAGGGCTGGACCTGATGATCTGCAAGGTCCCTTCCAGCCCCTTACAATCTATGAATCTATGAAACTAGATCATCCCGGTCAAGGCTTCTTCTATCTGGGTCTTAAAAACCTATGAGGATAGAGACTTCACAACCTCTCTGGGTAACCTGTTCCAGTGTTTTACTACCATCCTAGTGAGAAAGTTTTTTTTTAATATCTAACCTAAACTTCCCTTTCTGAAACTTGAGACTGGTGCTCCTTGTTTTGTTATCAGCCACCACTGAGAACATGTAGCAATTTGAGCTAGTTATTATAGAATATAAATGATGAATAATAATTATGTTGTAAAACTATAGTTTGCATGCATGAATGGATGTGTGTGGAGAGAATGGAAATCTACTAGAAGGATAATGTGCTAACAAGTTACCAAAGGGCAGAGGGAAATTCAGTGAGAGGCTGAAGAGACAAGGAATACAATAACCAAAAGAGCCAAGATTAAAGACACTGTCTGGAACCCTTCAAGGCTGAAGGCCCTGTCTGTACCCAACACAGCCTGCACCAGCGATAATGAAAGTATGTAGTAAATAGAGTGTTTGAGGATCAACACCTGGCACAGTGATGTGTGAACCTGACCATTCACCAGGGTGGAAAAATAATGAGATTCAGACAAAGAAGGCACCCAACCAAAAAGGTGGAGCTGAAGGTATGACAGTGGTAGGCGGTTACCCATAAAAGAGGAAGATCAATGAGAAAAGGGTTGGGTAACATTATACATCACTGGAGCACAGACACGGGTCAGGCGAGGACCCACTCATCTCATGCTCCAAGGCTGGCCACCTAGTATAGTACTGAGCAACGTACTTTGGTAACTATAACAACTGCAAAGTAATTGGGAGTGAGTGAGTGTGTGTGTGTGTACGTATGAGCACTCTTTTGAATATTCTAATCAGTAAATGCGGCATCTTGCCTTATCCCCCTCATAAAGTCTCACTTTTCATTTTAAGCAATTGGTAAATTGTGCAACAAACATTCCAGCTCCATCTTTGGAACCACCCTTCAGGTAGTTGAAGGCTGCTATTAAATCCCCCCACCGAGTCTTCTCTTCTCCAGAATAAATAAGCTGAGTTCTATTGCAGCCCAGTATAGCGTTAGCCTTGGCAACAAGGGCACACTGATGGCTTATATTCAGCTTAATGGCCACTGTAACCCCCGACTCCTTTTCTGCAGAGCTGCTGCTTAGCCAGTCAGTTCTCAGCCTATACTGGTACATGGGACTGTTCCATCCTAAGTGCAGGACTTTGCACTGCTCTTTATTGAACCGCATGAGAGAACTTTTGATCCAATCCTCCAATTTGTTGAGGTCTCTCTGAATCCTAGCCCTATCCTCCAGCATATCTACTACTCCCCTGAGCTTGGTGTCATCTGCAAACTTGCTAAGGAGGCACTCCATCCCATCTTCCAGATCATTAATGAAGATACAGAACAAAACCAGCCTCAGGATCAACCCCTGGGGAACTTCACTTCATACCGGCTGCCAACTAGACATCGAGCCATTGATTACTACCCTCTGAGCCTGATGATCAGGGATCCTGGTTTTCCCTGCTAAAAAAATCACAAATTCTCTGCTAAAACCCCCAAAAGCCATGATTAAAATTAATGTCCCCTCCACAGCTTCACTGGTGCCCATTGCCCCCCACCTACAGCCCCTGCTCCCTCAACCCTGCTGGAAGGGGCCCCCCAGCTGCCAGGGGTATGGACCCGGGTCCATAGCTCCTGCCCCTGCTCCCCCCTGCTGTGGGCTTGGGCAGGGTGGCTCCTCACTGCTGCATAGACTCCCACAGGGTAGGGGGGACCCGGGCCCCCAGATCTGTGCCTGGGGCAAGGGCGGGCTGAGGGTGCTGCCCAGCTGGGTGGAGCTTGGGGTCTGGGGCTGCAATGTGCAGCTGCAAAGCCCCAGCTGGGTCTTGATCTGTATGCATACAAATGCTATCAATTGGGTCACTTGGGTAGTAGCAGGACCACTATCAACAGTGCTGTTATTTGGATGACTCAGGATTGACTCAGTAGGACAGTGCATTGAGGAGGGATGTTCTACTGCTTCTTTTCAGAAAGGATTTCCCCTTGAGAGAAGGGTCTTGAAGAATCCAAGTGAACATTACAAAGGGGGATGGATTGTGGGAAGCAGACAAAGAATCTATGCAACTGTTGATTTCTGCCATGTTATGTTGCAATATCATCCATATAGATGCATAAGAAATTTTCATTTGCATCACATATGGCATAAACACATAATTCATAATGTTCGAAGAAAACCATATTTTAAAGGAATATATACCAGAACACGTGCATGCAAAAAATGCACTTGTAGCTTTAGCTCTGCATTTCTGTATGCTTAGCTTCTCAATCTTAACTTTCCATTAACACCAGTTCTTTCCAAAGAATTTCCAAAACATGGTTACTCCTCTATATCAAAAAGCATACTTTTTGTGACATAACCTATGATTTGTAAGTATAGCAAATGGCAGCTCTTCAGTGCTACCATTCCTGAGGCCAGAGGTCCCAGAAGCAAATCCTGCTTGGGCTGCAATTGTGCTTACATAAAATGGATCTAGTGTCTTTGTTGCATGTTCCTTTTTGTTGTTCATTCAGATAGATATTTGTTACACCTAAGCCCTCTCTGACATTCTGGACACATGTAGTTTATTTTCCATGTGGACTTTCTGATGTTGAAGGAGAGTTGAGCTTCTTATAGCATTTAGGATGTTTATAGGATTTTTCTCCCATATGAATCCTAAAGATCTACACAACCTGACTTCTGAATTAAATGTTTCTCCTACAGGAGCAAGATTACAACTCAGAGTACAGACCCAAAGATATTATTGACCTTATACACTTCATCCTCACACACACCAGTTTCACTTTTAATAACCAACACTTTCTCCAGACCACGGGTACAGCTATTGGCACTAAAATGGCCCCACTGTATGCCAAACTTTTTATGAGCCACCTGGAAAAAGACTTCCTCAAGGACTGCACCATCAAACCCTAGCTATACTTAAGATATATCGATGACAACTTCATCATTTGGACTGAAAACCTGCAATCACTGACTGAGTTCCAGAAGAAATTCAACAATCACCATCCCTCCATCTGACTTTCTCTAGAATACTCCAGCACCAGCATCTCCTTTTAAGACACAATGATCAGTATCCAGAATGATAAAATACAGACCACATTATACAAGAAACCCGCAGACCAACATACATATCTGCACAGAACCAGCAGTCACCCTAAACACACCAAGAAAGCTGCAATATAAAGCCAAATCCTCACATACCACGGCATTTGTACTGAACACCCGGGATTGCCACCTCACTAATCTTAAAAAGGCTTTCACCCAACAAGAACACTCCTCCAGAGACACAGATCACATGTTTGAAAGAACCACCCAGATACCATGTAAAGAATTGCTGCAATACAGAAGAACCCCCCCCACAAATCACACACTGCTGGTTATGACATATCATCCCTCCCTTGAACCCATACAGAAAATCCTCGAACAATTGCAACCCATATTAGAAAGAGACCCTATTCTTAAAGAGACCTTCCCAGAGCCACCCATCCTAGCCTTCAAACAAGCACTGAACCTCGCCAACCTCATCACCAGAAGCAAACTTCCTCAAGCCCAGAACACACCAAAAGGCTCCAGACCATGCCATGACAAGAAATGCAAAACCTGCCAACACATCTCCACCACCCCCACAATTACTACACCCCACAACAGAGCCATCAGCATCCCAGGATTTTACAGCTGCACCTCCAGAAACGTAATATATCTCATCCACTGCACCAAATGCCCTGATGGAAAAAATGTAGGAGAGACCAAACAACAACTGCGCACTAGAATGAATGCACACTGAAAAGCTATCAAAGACAGAAATACCCAATTACCTGTGGGGCACATTTCTCACAAGAAAACCACTCTCTTTCCAGTCTCTCAGTTCTGATCCTCAAAGGAACTTACAAACACTTCCCAGAGATGAGCCTATGAACTCCACTTTATCAACCTCCTGGATACTAAAAATCAAGGACTAAATATAGACATTGCATTTATGACACATTACAACCTGCCTGACATCTCACTCCCCAGGTACCTCTCCACTATTCATCCCCCTTCTCTCCCCCCCCCCCCAGCCTGTCTCTCACCCATTGACTCCTCAATCTACATCTTCACTGACTGCCTGTCTTGCATGCAGACCAGCCCAGCCGCTGGCTTCTTTGCTTTTCATTCCATCCAGGAAGAGCACACATCAACTGCTGAAGCTTCCTCAGCCTGACGAAGGGTTTCTGAGCCCGAAAGCTTGCTTAAAAATGTTTTTTCCAACTATTTAAGTTGGTCTAATAAAAGATACCAGATTCACCCAAAGAACCTTGTCTGCCTATGTCCTTAGACTGACACGGCTACACCCTACACCCCTCTCACACTCATAACAGTTAGAGGGCTTCTGCTTTGAAGCACTGGATAAAATATGTCTCAGAGTCAGAACATCTGTACAGTTTGTCTCCTGTGTGAATTCATACATGCTTTATGAGGGCTGTATATATGAAGGCCTTCTCTTATGCGGGATAATGTTAAGATCTCTTCTCTTTGTCCACCCTCCAGTGCACAACAAAAAGGAATTTCAGAATTAATCTTTTCCCCATTCACCATAGTCTTTCCCCAGGAGGAATTTGGTAGCACCCTGGGACATGGATTAGGACATAGATCAGCACCATGTTCTCAGCAAGTCTCTTGTTTGTGAGGATCTGGAGGTGTTGCTGCTAAAACTTTTTCATATTGAGAACAGCTAAAGGGCTTCTGCTCTGCTTGGACTCTGATGCTCAGTAACCTTCCTCAGAAGTGTAGCAATGGTCAAGCTTCTCGTGTAGCCCCCCGCTGCCTAGTGAAGTGCGAGTTCCAAGCGGCACAGAGAGCACGCACAGGGTTTCACTGGCATTTGATAAGGTGCAAGGCTAGCCCAAAGCTGTTCCCACACTACAGCCTCTCATAAGGATGCATGTGATCTAGCTGCTCTTAAGTACATTAGAGACAAAGGTCTAATGAACTGCCAGAAGCAGGTTCCCTGGGAGCAGCATCACCGTTGCATTTCCAGGTATGACACAAAGGAAGCTGAAGCAGGCAGACAGGACGTGCTCAGAAGCATCTCTTCTCAAAAGCATCATGGAAACATCACACACATACCCTTAGAGGTCTAAGCCCCTATCTATTCTGGTATAAGACTAGTAAACTAATTTACTGGTTGAGTACCTTGAGAGTGGGGAGACAGCCGTAACAACAAAGTAACACTTTTACAAGCAATAGACCAGGGCGTTTGCTAGCAAAGGTTTGTAAGTTAGGGATCACCCCTTGTCACACCCAGGCCCAGATGCAACATACCAAAAAAACTACCTAATTCTATGACTTTAGGCTTGTAAATGCCTAAATGATTTGAAAGTGGGGTTTAACCTCCTAAATCACTCCAGCACGCTGGAAAATAGTGCCTGCTATTGACAACATAATATTTCAACCACCTAGATAATGAATCTGATTTTGGAATATCCTCCTGTAACCCGGGTACACCCAAGAACGTGCCCTGTTCTCAATCGGATGGGACAGGTAGGCAGGAGCGGTGCTGTGAGAGGGATGTCAGAATTTCGAGTGGATCCCTGTTTCCTCTATAGAGTTAACCCAAGCCCAAAGTCCTTAACTATATACAACGTATTGCCTTACCAACATGTATATATAAAACTCTTTAAGACAGATATAATTACAGATACAGATACAAATATACATGTGACAGGCTAGCTGGCAGTGACTTAGCCCAGGGGTTTTGAAGGGGTAAAAGATGATTAGAGGACTTGGGATTCCCTTTACTCACCAATCAGGCCCCACAGACTCACCCTCCATGTGCCCTGACTGGCCCCTTGGGTCACCTGGAGGGGGATAAAAGAGGCAGCACGGCTGACTCAAGAGAGACCAGCGAGGGACCATGAGGAAGGAGCTTCAAAGAGCTGGCAAGAGCTGAGCCAGCGGGGCAGGAGCAATTGCTCCAGAAGCACCTGAAGGAGCAGGACCTGCAGGCAGCAGTTGGACCCTCAGCAGTGCGGTGTGTAGCTGGCAGGAGAGGCTCCCCAGCTCCAGCAAGGATCTGAGCAGCGACCTGAGAGGTTCCCAGCTCTGCTTCCAGCTCCTCCAGTAAGAGGCCAGGCAGGTCAATGTGAGGCTGGGGCTCTGGACTGGTCAAGACCCCTTGCACTGGTGGCTGTGTGGTAGAGTTTATATTTATCATGTGGAAAATCCAAGCTCAAGTCCCAGCTGGGGTGACTTGGGGTGAGTGAAGTAATGGAGAAATTCTTGTTGCAGTAGAAAGGGGCCATTGTGTTTTCCCTCTTTCCCCCCTCCAGGTACCTAGGCCCTATATTCCTTGTTATTTGACATTTTGTATTTAGTGCCTTTTATATTTCCCCAACCAGTATTGTTTGTTCTGCTGTTTGTGATTTATATTTTGTTAACCCTGTCTTTTGTCAATGATTGTAACTGTCTAACCTTTGTTGAATCCTGCCCCCTTGGGGCATTGTAGTGTCCCCTGTACCCCCTGGTTTATGCCTGTTATGTTCCCAGCACTGTTCTCTCATTAAAAGGTATATGGTTAAGGCCCCATTGGTGGTCTGGCTCTGCTCTATAGTGGGAGGAGAGTCCCTACACCTCCCACAGCGCTTGTGCACCTGCTTTGATCCCTTCAATTGGAGAGGGTGTACCTCTTGGAGTACTGCCCAGGTTACATACATATAAAGGTCTGTTAGCTGGAGGAAGTCGGCCCTAGGGAGGGCATTTGGGTAAGTACCTGTGCCTCAGGCCCTGAAGAGGGGTGGATCCGAGGACAGTCAATCCAGCAACTTGATACCACAAGTGGGTTAGCTAATAAAGGCATCCTTACAGAGCCCAGTATACAGAATTAATACACCCATTTATAACATCAACAATAACAATAGATACCAAATAGGAAACATAACTATGCCAGATGTTAGATGCACTCTATCTGGGTTCCAACCACGTGGTCCCTCAAATGGGATAGGCGATAGGGTCTTTACCTCTAGGCCCACTCCCCTCAGGGTCCCTTGCCCAGGGATGCCTCCCCAGTGGGCAAGGTAACTCACGGTCCTTCCTCTGGGGTCTGTTGATCTGGCCTCTGGGTCTCCACACCGTCTCAGGCCTCCTGGAGCTGTTGACCTCCAGTTGAGGGTTCTTTCCTCTGGACCCTGTGCCCCACGTTGGGCACCCAGGGAGCTTCTATGGGAGTCAAGACCTCACTGGCTCCAATTCCCCAGTCTCACACCAGGGGTCTTTCCCCTTCCTGGACCCTGGTCAGCGCATCGGGGCTCTTTTAGTTTAATGCTGAGCCACACTGTGGGGCTCTGGTTATCTGGCCTAGAGCTGGGGTTAACTTGAGCAGCTTCAAACTGTTCCCAGGGCCAGCTCCCTGTGCACCAAGCTGCGTACCATGTGGGGCCTGAGCAGCCTTGAACTGTTCCCAGGGCCGGCTCTCTGCGCGCTGATCTACACACTATCTCACCCAGCTGCTTGCTAGGTTTGCAGGCTCAAGTTGCCTTGAGCACCTTCCAGAGCCTGACCACCATGCACTAATCCACACACCGTCGAAACTCAGGCAGGGTCCCGATGATGGTCTTCTCTGGAGCAACTCACTTTTTCCCATCCTTCGCCATGTCTGCACAGTGTGCTGAGCACGCTAGGCTTTTATTTACACTAGAGGCCCCACCCCTGAAGTCTACCGGACCTGCAAAGTGCAGTCTTCAATCAGGTCCAGGGGCTCCTTGCATCCCCCTGCCTCCGAGCAGGGGTGGGGCAAGCCCCTCCCAGCTGTTACCTGATTGGTGGAAATGTTCCACCAATCCGAAGTGCCCCTTTCCAAAGCAGGATTGTCAGGCAAAAGCAGGGAGCCCACCACATTTCAGTTAAAATAAACATCTAATAGCTATATAA
The DNA here is from genome assembly GCF_030867095.1 of Alligator mississippiensis. Classification (NCBI taxonomy): domain Eukaryota; kingdom Metazoa; phylum Chordata; order Crocodylia; family Alligatoridae; genus Alligator; species Alligator mississippiensis. The sequence continues at coordinate 28,536,482 of NC_081833.1, forward strand.
TGAGTCACTTAATATTTATAGGGTACTTGACTGCTTGCTTTTAGGTGTCATGGACTTAAAACTTACACTTCTCAAGTATGCACCAAAGGTGGCATTCTGATCTCATAAGTGTCCAGATTTGGTCATCTACATGTCATTTTTGATCATCCAAGTGCCAAAAATGCCATTTACACAGAGGCAGGAATTTTGTCTCTGGCTGTATAGCTTGCATGCATATGCATGTGATCTACACATGCAGGCTGGGCATGCACACTGGCAACAAAGTGAAAGAGGAGAGCTGTACAATCTTTGCTCCCACTAGCTAGGACACTTGCTTGGGATACCTCTGGGCCCAGGTTGTGGGGACAGAGTGTGGGTGTGTGTGGGGTTTACTGAGGTGTGACAGAGGGTGTGGGGGGTGTGGGGACTCCCCACACACTCTCCTCATGGTGCACAGTTTCTGCCGCTGGTGGTAGCAGCAGCATCAGGTGGCAAGTGCTCAGGACACTCGTAGCCCATGCAGGTGCTTCTGTCCAGTGGTGCGTGGCTCCAACCAGTGCTGCACATGGTGACAAGGAGTGCAGCCAAGCCAGCCTGCCTCTATTGTGCAGTGCATGTGCAGTTGCCAGCACTTGCACGCCATTGTGGGAAGCCCCGAGCAATGAAGCTGGCTGCCTTTCCTGCCCCCTGCCCAGCAGGCAGGGACTCTGTTGGAAGTGGAGGGGATCCCCAGGCCCCTGCTTCGTGGTGGAGTCCTGGGACATCTACGGCAGGAAGCAGGGAAGGCAGCTGACTCCATCATATGGGGCTTCCCTCAGTGTCATGTGAGCACTGGAAGCTGCACATGCACCTGAATGGGAACCTCAAGTCCTGGTCCCAGTCCTGATCCTGGACTGCATGACTCTGGGACAGCATTTATCCCAGATTCACAGTGTCCTGCAGGGATTGGGAAATGGCATATTTCCTTTAGCAGGCTGGCAGCATTTCAGCCTGCAATGGACTGCCAGGAGCAGGATGCAGGGGGTGCCACATGCATTTGCATGCCCATATGTGTGCACATGACTGAGAACACAGCCAGGAAGCCTAGGGAGCAGCTTCCTATGGGTAAGTCTATGGGGGAGGTATAGGCTGGTGGGAGCAGAGACAGATCAAGGTCTGCACGGTGAGAGAGGGAGTGGGACAGGGGCTGGGGGCACTGCCCAGCCAGGGTAGTGCATGGGGCTGGGGCATGGAGTAGGACAAAGCCATGGACATGGGTGACTTGTACAGGGGTTGAGGGGAATGGGGAGGGCACGTGCCCTCCCAGATTTGTCTGCAGGGAGGGGGTGGATGTGGGCTGCCCACTGCAGAATCAGGGCTCCCTGCCCTGCTGTCCTGTGCCTGGGGCCCCATGCTGGCCACGTTGCCTTAGTGAGGTTCCCCCTGCCTGCCCAGCAGCAGCAGGGGTGGCAGCAGTGTGGAGTCGTACACCCTGCTGCTGTTGGGTGGGTAGGGAATGCGTGGCCATCACAGGGCTCCCCAGAGAAAGGCAGCAGGGTGGGGGACCCTTAGCCCACAGCAGGCAGCCTGCATCTGCCTCTGCTCCACTCAGCTTGGCTCTGGTCCAGATCCTGGGAGATCCTGGGGCAAAGAAAAAACCCGCCACCACTGAAAAAACCTGTGTGGTGCATGTGGCAGCAGTGTGCACTGGCAGAAATAGACCCTGACTGGCCAGAGCCATGCTCTGGTTGCTGGCTGCTGGCCAGGCTCTGAGTGGCTGGCTCACCACCGCTGCTGCTCTGGGAGGCCCTCAGGACCCCAGGTCAGGCTGCTGGGGCCAGCACAGGTGATGGCCCTAGCCTCCCCTATTCCACCAGGGTCATTTTACCGAACTCTGGAGCACACATGTAGGGTCATGTTTGGAGACAAATAGCCACGGCACAAATATGTGCTGCAGCTATTTGTCCCATGGGAAACTTGTGTCCCTGCACGTGTGTGCTCGTGGAGACATGCCCTCTAAGTTGGCACCTGGGACTAGTGCCAGCTTGCTCACCATTTGTTACACTTATTGGTATGATCTTCTGGTCACAGATTCCTGGAGGTCAGCAAGCAATATGATGCTCTATAAAGTATGAGCACCAGACCGTTGATTTAAACCAAAATAAGGTTTACTGACAAAGCCAGTTAAGCAGAAGGCAGGGTAGCATGTCACCTTAGAGACTAATTTGTTCAGAGAGGCATAAGCTTTCATAGGAGACAGCTTACTTATATGCTTACAGGCTTATGCCTGTCTGAACAGCTTAGCCTCTAAGGGGATACCCTGCCCTGCCTTCTGCCTGACCTCAGACTAACCTCTCTCTTTAGCCAGTGAAGAGAATGAAAATGGTACATGTTGTCAGGGATGGGAAATAGGGGATTGTGATATGCAAATGACTGAAGATGGGCCCAAGCTGAAAAATATGGGCCCAGGTTTTGAACATATGTGTTCTTTGGATCCTGTTTTCCTATTTAATGCAGCCTGAAGATAGAGAACATGCACAATCCAGGCCAGCTTCAGATTTCAAATATCTACAGTGTTTTGGGAAATTCAGGACCCATTTGACTCACTGGCAAGTACATTTTATTACTATGTAAATGAGGCTACACATTTTATTACCATGCAAATAAGTATGCACAATTTCATTAGTATGGAAATTGTTGGAAATTTTATTACTTTAGTTATTAACCTGTACAGTTTTATTACCATGCAAATTGCAGTATGAGAGGCTAAAACAGAGGCTAAACCCGACAGTTCTTTGTTCTTAACTGCTCACTCAGGCAGAACTCCCACTCTGCTTTCAGGGCAGGCTCCTCCTGAATTAACACCATGTCAGAGACAGACAGGCTGTAATCAGGCCAAAAGAAGCAAATAATTGTTACAGTGCAAACCACTGCACACCTGAGGAAGTATATGTAGGGATGTTTCCTTTTTCCAAATCCAGGAAGATGCCTGATAATAGCCCTTCACCATTGGCCCGCTACTGAGCAAATGGTAGGTTCTACCAGTGTAGCTTGCAAGTATGCAAGGTAGAGAACAAGAAGTTTTCAAGAAACACAAGATCCAATATTTTCTAGAAAAAAGAAAATCAACTGGACATTGTAAAAAACACTTGGATTGAAAACAAGGATTTTTGCTAATCATTTTTAAAATATATATTTGATTTTTCATGGAAGTAATGAAGTATTTCAAACCAGAAATGCTGCCAAGGAACTGAGGCTCCCATTCTCTTCTGTGGGATGGTCTCCCCAGCCAGCTGTTATATTATGATATGTTATGCCAGTGTGTCTGCCATGGTGAACCAGATCCTCTCACAAGGGACCACGGTTTATCATTTTAAATGTAGTCCAGCATGGTCTACAATAGGAACTTGAGGAAACTGAATCATTCATGAGGTAATGTAGCAATATTTCTGAATCAAAATACTTTGGGTTTATATTTGTTATTTAATAATAACAACAACAATAACAATAATAGTACGTTTGGTAGCTATATGCTTAAAGCTTACATTTTGTTCTATAACAGCTAGCTCATAAATAGGGGAAACTTTGCTTTCTGACTGTGCTGGTAAACACCAGAGAGTTTCCAGACTTGCTTGGTCCTTGGACATTTTGCTGGAACAGTTTACAGAGCTGTGCAGTTAGGCCTTGATCTAACAAAGTGCTTAAGCTGAATTTAAAGCTCTAGAGTACTGAAGTCAGGCAGACAGATTAATCCTATACTAGTCTAGATTGGGGTTTTAAAGCCAGCTGAGAAGAGATTTGTAAACTGGCATGAGATCCTTAAGAAAAGGACTAAAATCCCCACCCCAACTCCTTTGGCACTGAATAGTTACTAGCAGAAAAACAGCATTTCTTTACTGAAGTTGTGGATGGGCAGCACATGAGAACTGAATGCCAATTAGAGCCTGATGGTAAGAGTCAAGCAATGTTAACTGTAAACTAAGGAATATTGATGGGGTGTGAGGCCCTGGGACGTAACATGAAAAATCCCTTCAAATCCTATTGATCCATCAATTTACATACCTATTCATTTACTATATATTCATTTTTAAAGGGTATTCTGAGACGAAGCTGTTAAAGCAGTAGATTAGTGTTTAGGGTGACTTGGGGAGCTTCATACAAAATCCCGGGAGCTCTCTTATATGTTGTTTGAACAACTTAGGTCATGCTGTTATAATCTATTGTATGCAGGTCCCCATACCACATAAATAAGAGGTATCAAGTGCACCTGCATCCTATGGTCATGCCACTAACAGCAGCTGGTAAGTATGAGAAAAGTTGAGACACCTGAGCTCTGTACATGGCAGAGGTGGGCAACTATTTCATCTGGAAGGCTGCTTAATGAGTTTTGGTGAGCTGTCGAGGGCTCCCCCTTCACTGATAGTTGCCCCACCTCCTTCAGTGGAAGTCCTGCCCCTAACCCCTGACCTTTGTGACTGGGAGTCCCTCTTCTTGCCGCCAGAAGTACTCTTTTTGGGAGGCGGGAGTGGTTGCCATCTGAACCAGAAGAAAACAAAATCATATATTAAAGTCCAAATGCCTACTATAATATATTTTAATTGAATTACAAAAAATGTTTTGTCATGATTTACATTTGTGTAATGTATATAGAACTGATTGCATAGTAGCTCAAAGCTAAAGTCTTACTCTTGTATATTGTATATGGGGGCATGGGGTGTGTTTGGGGTGAATGTGTGTGTATGGTGGGTGTGTGAATGTGTGTGTGTAGGGTATGAGGGGGTGTGGCTGTGTCTGGGAGGTATAGGGTATGTTTAGGGGTATATATGTGGGGGCATTGTGGAGGGAAGGGGGTGGGTGTTTGGGGTTTGTGGGGTGTGGGGGGGTGTGGGGATCCCCCACATACTCCCTCCCATGTAGCACAGCCCACATTGGCGGCAGCACCAATAGGAGGCAGGAGCCCTCGGGGTGCTTGTGGCCCAAGCAGATACTGTTGCCCAGTTGTTCATGGCTCTGGCCAGGGCTGCACATGGTGGCAAGGGGCAGAGTAAGGCCAGCCCTCCTCTATCATGCGGGGCTCCCTATGGTGCATATGTAGCTCCCAGTACTTGTGTGTCACCAAGGGAAGCCCTGCATAATGGAGCTGGCTGCTTTCCCTGGCCCCTGCCATACTGGTCCTGGGACTCCTCTGGGAAGCAGGGGACGGGGCTCCCTGCCACTTCTGGTGGAGTTTCAGCAGCTGCATGTGGCAGGGAAGGCAACTGGCTTCAGCATGTAGGGCTTCCCCCGGTGGTTCACGAGTGCTGGGATCTGCACATGCGCCATGGGAAGCCCTATGTAATAGAGGTGGACTCCTTGCCATTATGTGCAGCTCTGGCCAGAGCCATGCGGTAGCAATGCCTGCATGGGCCACGAGCACCCCAAGGGCCCACCACCTCCTGCTGCTGCCACTGGGGACAGAGGATGTCTGCTACAGGGGGAGTGTGGGGAGGCCCCCCCCCCCAATGACACCCATACCCTGCACACTCAATCTCCACACTCCCACTGCCCCTTTGTAGAAGCCCTTCTTGTTACCTTCACTTTGCTTGCTAACTGCAACTCCAATTACATTTTGGCCTTTCTGATCTCATTGGTGGAATACTCTCATACTCCCTGGTAGTTTATCCAAGTTTCCACTTCTTGCAAGCTTCCATTTTTGTGTTTTAGCTCATTGAAAAAAATTCCCTGCTAAGCCAAGCTGGTCTTCTGCCATACTTGCTAGTCTTCGTGCACATCAGAATCATTCATTCCTGAGCTCTCAGTAAGATTTCTGTAAAATACAGTCAGTTCTCCTGGAGTCCCTTACTCTTCAGACTGGCCCTCAAGGGACACCTGCCAATCCAGTCCCTCAGTGAGTCAAAGTCTGCTTTTCTGAAGTCCAGGACACTTACTTTGTTGCTCTTTCCTTTCTTTCCTCAGGATCCTGAACTGAATTATCTCATGGTTGCTGCTGCTAAAGTTGCTATCCACTTATGTGTTCCCCACCAATTCTCCCTCTTTGTAAGCAGCAAGTCAAGAGGTGCATGGCCCATAGCTGGCCTCTCCAACACTTGAACCATGAAGTCATCTTCAGCACTCAAAAACTTCCTGGATTGCCTGTGCATTGCTGTATTGCCCTCCCAGCAGATGTCAGGGTTATTGAAGTCTCCTATGAGAACCAGGGCCTGTGATTAGGAAATGTGCTAGCTGTTTGAATAAAGCCTCATCCACCTCATGGTCCTGGTCTGATGGTCTACAGCAGACACCCACCATGACATCACCCTTGTTGCTCTCCCTGCTGAACTTAACCCAGAGACTTTCAACAGCCCTATCTCCAGTTTCATACTGGAGTTTGAAGAAAGCATACAGCTCTTCTACAATAAAGTTCAACTCTTCCTCCTCCTCTCCCCTGTCTGTACTTCCTAAATAGTTTGTACCCATCCATGACAGTGCTCCAGTCATGAGAGCTCCCACCACATCTCTGTTATTCCAATCACGTCGTAGCTCCATGACTGTGCAAGGACTTCCAGCTCCTCCTGCTTATTTCCTAGGCTCCATGCATTTGTGTACAGACACCTGAGGTAACTAGTCAATCGCCCTGATTTCTCAGAAAGAATGAGAAGGCCTCCCCTGTTGCCCTTTCCTGGTTGTGCTTCCTCCAGGTGACCCACTTCCCCACTTACCTCAGGGCTTTGGTCTCCATCTCCTGCCAAACCTAGTTTAAAGCCCTCATCTCTAGGTTAGTGAGCCTGTCTGCGAAGATGCTCTTCCTTCTCTTCAACAGGTAGCTCTCATCTCTTGCTAGCAATTCCTCATCTTGGAGTACCATCCCATGGTCAAAGAAGCCAAAGCCCTACTGGTGACACCATCTGCACAGCTATCCATTGACCTTCAGGATGCATCCGTTCCTGCCTGGGCTCTTCCCCTCAACCAGGAGGATTATGAACACCACCTGAGCCCCTGTCCTCTTCAAACTTGCACTCAGAGCCCTGTAGTCACTTTTGATCTGCTCAAGGTCACCCCTGGCAGTAGCACTGGTACCCACATGGATGAACAGCATGGCACTGGATGAGTCGGGATAAACAGGAGTAACAGGAACTCTTGAAGTAGCATAATGAAGCAGGGAGGCAACCAGACCTCAGCCCAGGGCAGTGACCCTGGGTGGGGGTGAACAAATAGACGCAACTGTGCTGAAAGGCTGGCCGCTGCCATGTTGCTGGCAGCACACCCCAGTGATGCTGCCCCATCTATGTGTTGCTGCTGCCCAGGGCGCTCAGGCGTCATTTTATGCCTATGAACTCTCCTATAAGAACTGAAACCCCTTTCCTATCCTCATGGTTCTGCAGTACCAGGTGTTGTCTTTTGGGGTGAGATTCACAAGTGAATAATAGAATTTGGAGCATGTATTGGCTGCCTGTGTTATAGATTAGAAAATGCTCCTTCTGACCTATTAGGACTGCAGGGTTGCTTCTCTCAGGAAATAAATGAAGCAGATGTTGCTGATCAATATTTAGGTGTCATTTCAGGCCCCAAAAATGTTTTATTACATTTTCACTTATTTCCCTGAGGATGAGGAAGAGTTGGCCCAACGGCAAAAGATGTATACGGAGATTCTAGGCAGATGTAATGGTTTCAGGGCCTTTGCATATGCCACATTTAAAGCTCTTTTTTTGCACTGCAACTGAGTGACTGTTTGCACGAGTGGGATTTCTGGACACTTTAAAAGTCTTTCTGGTGCATTAAACTAAAACTCCTAGGACATAGTTTAGTTTGCCTCACTAGGAATTAAATCATCGTGTCCTTGGATTTTTTGCATGCAAACACAAAGGCACTCAAAGATGTATAATGAGCCTCTTTGTCCACCAGATGTCGCTTTGAATTGCTGCCTTTTTTTTTCTTGTGCCATGTGCTGGCTCCCTCGTCCCACAACTGCAGGGCAGGCCATGGGGTGGAGGTCCCCAGGCAGGCCTGGGAGGCAGAGAGTCCCTCTCTCCTGCGGTGCTGGCAGGGGACGGAGCCCACAGCTGCAGGGCAGGGCATGGGGAGGGAGGAGGGAGTGGGGGACAGAGGGGGCAGGCTGTAGGTTTTACATTTTAAAAAGGGCAATTAGCGCAGAACAGGAGAAGGTGAGGGGGCCTTTGTAAAGTTTATTCCTCCTTCCCTTTCTTCAACACCACTGTTGCGCTGGGTCTGAGCCTAGACAGGGAATGCTGTGGGGCTGGGGGGTTCCCCTCTCTCTCCCCCATCCCACCCAGAGGCAGGCATTTTTGGTTCTTCCCAAGTAAGGAACCAGACGCACAGACGGTAAAATGCAGCTTTATTGCATGTGTAAGGAGTGCAAACACAAGTAATGGAAGCAATGGGTTACTTGGGCTTCTTTCCCTTTGCCCCCCTCCCCTGCTAAACCACCCCTTGCTCCCTGAACTGCAGTGGTGCCCACCTGGCCCTGCTGGCACTCGTGCACCCCTTGGTTGACTGCACTGCATTTTGGGGAACAGGCTCATATGTAATGCTTTCATTTCACTTTCATTCCCCCGCCCCCTTTTTTTTTTTGTTTTTAATGTGCTGACTGCCAGGCTCCCAGGCCAAAGGCTGCAGCTGCAACTCACGCTGTGCCCAGATCAGGGAGGCACATGCCCCCTCCCCATGTTTGCCGCCCTTCCCTTGTTCCCTCTGCACAGGGATAGCTATTATCATTGTTCATTTTATCAGAAACAGTAAGAGATTCCACGGGTATTGTATTGTTTTGTTTTTCAGACGTGACTATCACCCTGTTGAACGCAGAGACAAGCAGATTTCCATCTTTATAAGATCCAGTTCTTGCATATCTCTTTCAATCCTTTGCTTTTCTGCCCATTCCATGTTGTTTCCTGCTCCTATAGATTCAACTTGCTGTCTCCAAATCTCTCTCTCCATTCTAACAGAGATGTGTGAAGGCCTGAGCTTTGGTGTAAATGTGTTGGTTACTGTAATCTTTAAGTCAGGCCACATTGTCTTACTGAAAGATCCTGTTTTATCTTTCTTTTTGCAAGATTTTTTCTCAGAGGAATAATCTTCACTTTCCTTTATAGAAGCACTTTTTGAAATCTCTCATGTTTTCTGATGAGTATTTTCAAACAAATTTTCCCAGTCTATACGGTTTTTTAAATGTTGATATAATGTGCCAACCTCAACAGATACACATTCCTCATTGGGTTGATTTGGTTGTACTGAGTGAGATGCCTCGTGTCCATCTGATAGAATTTCAATCTCACCTTCAAATTCCAAGTCCTGGGAAAAAAAAAGTGCTCACTCTTCTTTCCCATTACAATTTTAAATGCTTTCTGCATATTGTTTTCACAGTAAGACGTGTTTCTATCACATGTTCTAAAATACACATTGTCAAAGATGCATGCATATTTCCTCAGTTTGGCATCTTTCATTTTCCTTATCTGTGTTTTCTGGGAATGTGGAAGACTGCTTGTTCCAACTACAATTCTGGGGCAGATCTGCAAGCCTAAAAAACACTACTGTAGTATAGTAGTCTTCTGAATTTCTTTTGTCACCTGACATCATTCCCTTCACCTTCATAGGAAAAAAAAATTCATTGCTACCAAATACATTTCAGTTAATACACATCCTTTCTCAAATATTAACTGTAAACCAGCAGCTGATGTTTCCAAACCTAGAATATGAAGAATGTCAGAAACTTCCACCCAGATTCGTGTGCTGACTGGATTATGGTTAAAGTACTTTTCTTTAGCACATAACCCCTTTTTTCTGAAAAAAGGTTTCTACAAGGGTCAGTATCAGAGAAGAAAGTTGTGGCTTTGCAGTGCATTGTCTGCCTTTCTTCTCACAATGCAATTCCTTTTTAAGCCAGCATGTGCTCATTTGGTTGAAATCATGAAATCATGAACGTTTCTCTTGGTTCCTTTTTCTGATTGCAGAGCCAAGTTTGATCTTGATCTAAGGCTGCAACTACAGAAGCAGGACTCTCTTTGCTATCCTTCCAAAAGTATTCACCTGATACTGGCTCATTTGGATGGATTTGGAAACATAAGCATTCTTTATTGAAGCTTTTCAAGGCATTGTCCTCTCTGTCATTAACACAAGACAAATATGGCATATCATTTATTCTCTCTCTGATGGAAGAATTGTCTTTCCTTTCACTTGTGAAATTTTTGCCTGTCTTTTCAGTGCCTGAATGTACTGTTTTTTGACCTTTACATTACCACTGCCTTTTTCAGAAATAAAACTTTTTTTGAAGCTTAGCTTGATGACAGTTGTCTTCACTAAAGACCTGACCCCTCAGAACTGTCTCAGAAACAAGGTTTTCGCAGACACATTTGTCCTTTTCTGCTTGGGTATGTTCTTTTTTTTTACAGTATGCTTAAAAGGATACATTCCCCTATGAGCACAAGTTTGAAAAGGATGGTCCTGTGAACTAAAACATCACTTTTAATTTTATATTCTCTGCCTGACAATGTCAAACTATTTTTTTCATCAGCTATTAAGTAAGAATCTGTTAAACCGTTTCCTATTTCAGAAGCAGTTATTTTCTTGTAACTGGATATGCATTTTGCCAATACAATCTATCTTACCATCATGAGATTTAACACTTTCAGGATATTGGATGCATCTGTTTATGCTTTTATCATCATACAAGGATTTTTCAGGAGTATGTCTTTGGCTATCGTCATGTGCTGTTGAAGTAACAGGCTAAAATTCCTGAGATTTCTGACCTTCATCCACTGAGGCACATTTATCCTGTTTAGAATAGTTTGCTTGTGTCAAAGACTGCCTTTTATTCTGCTTCCTAGTGGGAAAAGTAACATTATGCATCTTATTAGAAATATCAGATTTTTCATCTGTAACAGGTTTTATTTTGCACTTCTAATACTTTGCTCTGGCTCCAAGCATAAGGTAGAAATGGTGGCTCTTGAGTTTGCCCTTTCTTTTTCTTTTCTTTTGAGATAACCTACACATATGTTCTTTGAATTATTATTTTTATAATCTTAAGAGATTAAAGAGGTAATACACCCAGTTGATGACAACACATGCATCTTATCAGCACCTTTCTGAGATCTAAAATGTAGAAAACAACTCAAATCTTGGGTGTGCCTATTCATTGATTTGGTAAAAGCAATTATCATGAACCCAGGGCACCATTGGTCATCCTACTAAACCCCACATTTGAGTTTAAACTGGGCAGGCACGTGGTAAATCACATTCCTCACACCCACCAAACACAGTAAAGGGGAAAGGCTCTTCTGCACCAATGCCCAGTGCACAGACACCTTACCATGGTACTCATTGACATGCAGATAGGAGGTGACTTCCAATGCCAATTGATTGAATGCAGCTCCCATAAGAGCCACCCCTGCCCCGGCCCACTCCTCAGATCACAGCACCACCACCAAGCAGGGAGTGGGCCGGGGCAGGGGTGGCTCTTATGGGAGCTACATGCAATCAACCTTTTTTGATGCAATCCAGATGGGATGAGTGAGGAGGACCAAATGGAGATTCAAGAAGAAATGCGTAAGGACAGGTACATGGAGAATGGTGATGAAATGAGTAAAGACGCTGAAATGCAGCATCTGGACGATATGGGTGATGAGGAGGAGGATGACAAGGAGGAGGAACTGTTGCCAAGTACCCTGCTGCTGGCCTTGGACTTATCGCATAAAATAGAGGCGCAGCTAATGATGGCAGCATATACTATGCTCCTGCTTCTAAACGCTTGTGATGAGATGCCTGCACGTAGATGTGCCTCATGAAAAGAGGCACTGAGATGTGCAGTGGTGTGGGATAGCAGAGAGGAATGTGCAGAAGTGGACACTGACAGGGTGCTGTGGATCACGCTCAGGAGCAGAAACCACAGGGTTTGGGCTCACGCGAGCAGCTCAGACTGGTGGGAGTGAATCGTACAGACCACTTGGAATGATCAGCACAGGCATGGGCGGGCAGCGCATGGCGCATGGCAATACCAGCATGGAGATGCTGGTCGAGTGGCCCTTGTGTGGGATTGCCTGGCAGCACATATTATGGACACTGCTGACAACTAGCAGTGGTTGTTCTTCCCATTAAAATGAAATTCTTGCCTATTTACACCAGACACCATCTGTGTCTGCAGTAAATTTTTGTGAAAAGTGGTGGGGAGAAGGTTTCAGTGTGGGTGGGAAGGACCAGGGGTAAAAGATGGGCCAGGCATGGGGGCAAGGGTTGGAGCAGCTGCCTGGACTGGGGTTGGGGGTTGATGTTTGCAGGCTGGTATTGGAGCAAGGGGGGTGGGCATGCGCAGTTCAGTGCCTGACACCACCTAGCCACTCTGGATCATGTCCTGTGAAGGGTTAATTAAACCTTTTCTTGGCTGGGGGGAGGTATGAGCAGCCTGCAGGAGTCCTCAGGTTTTTGGTGTGTTTGGGGGGGAGGAGGGGATCGTTTGACTTGGTTATTGGGAGGACAAAAATCCTCCTAAAGGTGTCAGTGGCTGAAATGCTATATCTAACCACTTCCTAGCTACCTTTTCTATCCAACTGTGCAAAGAATGCTTTTTGGAGTAAAGGAAAGGTCTCCATTTACTACACCATAATTGTTCATGGAAGTGCTGAGATGCCGAGATACACTAAAAACACAGAAAGATTGGGAGATGCAGATGTGGGGAGCGGTACAGTTCATAGTCACCCCAACGTTTCAGAGCCGTGTGCCATGCAAAACACAGAATCGCACACATTATGTGAAGGTATTCATGGTGTCACTGGGCAGGGGGAAGGGATGAGGGAAGCAGCCCCTGTCAGGGGTCCCCATGGAAACTGTTCCAAGGCCGGACAACTGGGGAATGCTGGGAAATATAGTCCTGAAGCACGGAAAACTAACTGTTGGACGGACCCAAGATTTTGCTCCCACCCCTCCCAGTGTCCTATACTACACTGTTAAGTTTTGTACTAAGCATTGATCACACACATCTGTTTTTCATGAGCTGCCACCACCACCACCAACTTCAATCGCCACCAGTGAAGTGGAGGAGGAGGAGGAGCAGGCATGCCACCCACTCCTCTCTCCCCATACAAAGTTATATTTCTGATATAGTTTAAAAAAATCATATATATATTTACATTATTTTCTAACATGGGGGTTCACACTGTTCAGGGATGATGCACATGGCTTGGCATGGGGGGTCCCTGCCACAGATCACTTTCTGGAGACTGTAGCCTAGGCAGGTGCAAGTGACAGGGTTTCAGGTAACTGCATCTTGGCAAAGGTGGGGGAGGGGAGGAGCGGGGGCACTAGCGTGAGGCTCCCAGAATTGGGGGGGGGGGGAGGGGGTGGCAGGCAGGGACTGAGGAGGGAGGGGATTTCTGGTGTATTACTTACTGGTTTACTGGTGAACATGCACCCCCTGCTGTAATTCAGTAGGGAAGACAGCACCATGGTAGATTGGCATTTGGCTCCCCCTGCTGGAATTTATAGGGGATTGCACACTGGGCTTAATTGGTTCAAAAGCCCAGTGCGCACAAACACTGATGCAACACTCTAAAATAAACAAGTTTAAGTTTCTAAACATATTTAAGTTAATTAGGATTAAACCCTGTGACCGGAGGCACCCTCAGATTCTACTGATTTAATTGATATAGTTTGAAATTGGGAAAATATGGTTTTAACATTAAATCTTAACATGTTCCTCTACTTGAAAATTAACCATAGAGGAAAAAATTGAAATGTCATAACTCTTCTGCAAGCAGAAATTTAGAAATACTTGGCTTTCAACAGGATGCTGGAGGAATCTTATAAGTGAAAGATCCAGGATGCTTCTTCCAGACATGCTTGACATTCTTCATCCCACCTGGAGGCTTGGTACAGCAGAAGGGTTCATGGCTGATGTCATGGCTTGGTTAGAACCACAGATTACTTGTAATATCTCTGTGGAGCAGTCTGATGCTAGCTGAATTTGTGTTGCTTAATAGGATCTGGAGATGCTCCTCATGCAAAAGGTGTGACTTGACTACCATATGAATAAACTTAGCATGTGTGCTACTGGTTGCATGCATGGCTGCCTGCATGTAACACATGCTAAATGTAATGTGTGACATGGTCCTTAGTGGACCAACTCCAAGTACAGTCAGGCTTGTCCAGTCTCTGACAAGTCTGTTTTTATTTAGGCCTAACCATACCTTGGGAGCCATGCTGCTTGTGTTGGCCAACCGGCACCTCCAGGCCATGTACCGGGGAGGGCAAAATACAGTCTGTGGGCCGCATCCGGCCCACCAAGCACTTTCATCTGGTCCACAGCTCCCATGAACAAATTGTTCGCTGCCCAGGCCTTCCACCTACAAGGGTGGGAGTGAGGCACCCATGTGCACACACAGCCCTGAACATACCCTTTTATCTTGCTCCCACCCTTGCTTGGCCAGCATGCAACTTCTGCATGGGGCTGCTGCTGCCACTGCTGCAGCCCCTGGTATCTTTCTCCGCTTCTCCAGTTTCCTGCTGGATCCAGGCAGAAGGTCGGGAAACAGTGGGAGCAGGGCTGCAGCTGGGCAGGAGTGCAAAGCATGGGGCTGGGGCTGGTGGCAGCATGGAGCCTGTGCCCAAGGGGGCGGTGGTGGTGTGGAGCTCAAGTGGGCAGTGTGTGGATGTGAGGGAGGGTGGGGGGTATGGGGACCCCCCCACAATCCCTCCACGCTCTCCCCATGGAGCTCAGCCCTGGCAGGCACTGGTAGCCATAGCAGGCGGGGCACTCAGGGCGGCACAGACCCCTGCACTTGCACAGCATGGTTGAAAGTGTGGAGCCAGCTGCCTTCCCCGCTGGGACTGCACAGCACCAGAGAGAAGCTTTGGGCGCTGGAGCCGGCTGCCTTCCCAGCCCCTCAGGGGAAGGTGTCTGTGGCTCCCCTCCCCTGCAGCACAGCCCCGGTGGGGAAGGCAACCAGCTCCAGCACATGGGGTTTCCCTCCCATGCTGTGTGAGCACAGGGGCTGTGTGTGAGTGTCAGGGAGCACCGGCAATAACGGAGGTTGCACCCCTCACTGCAGCTCTGGCCTGAGCTATGCCCTGAGTGCCCCGCCTGCTGCTGTGCCATGAGGAAAGTTGGGGGTCCCACCCCCTCACTCTTCCATACACCCAAACCCTGCCCCTACAACCCCCCACATATACACAAGCCCCCAATATACCCTATGCACCCTCAAACACACAGCTGCACCCCCTCACATCCCCCAAAATCTGATCACACACACACAATACACACATACCACACACCCCATCCCCTCCACACACACACCATACAGACACATCATATGCACGTACCACACACACCATACACATATACCACACACACACACACCACCATACCCACACACATCACACCACATCCACACCCACATACCACCACACACACTCCACCCCACGCACCACACCCAGAACCCACCATACACACCCCCATACGCCCCCCCATAATATACAAAACTAAGAATATATTTCTGAGTTATTATGCAATCGCCTCTACATACACAACACAAACACAAATCATGGCAAAAATATTTTTTGTAATAAAATTAAAATGTGTTACAGTAGCTGCGGTGGCACAGTAGGGGGTACTACTACACAGAGCCACCTGCCTCACAGTGCCAGGCCTAAAACCGCACTTTGGGAGTCTCCCTCGGGGAGCCTACAGCTGGCTTTCCTACTTTCTGGAGAATACCCACAAGCCTGGGGTAATCCTGCCACCACCTGGGCACTGGTCTCTGGTAGGGCTCTGTGCAGCCCAGGGCACACGGACCCTGAGGACCTTGGGGTTTCTTTGTTCACAGTAGTATTTCTGGGTTCTTCTTTACAGCCTGAAGCATTCCAACATAGCAGCAGGCAGAACTGAAGGAAAATAAAAAGACAAAGTTCACTGGCCAAGCAAAGAAGTGGAAAGCCTCCTCCCTCTCTCCCATCTCAGTAACACATCCAGGCAAGCTGAACCTGACACCGTTATTGATCAGGGGAGAAGTAGAACAAGGAAGTCAGAATAAACTTTGAGCAAACATAAGCACATGAGCCTTTATAGAAATTGAACACAATGATCCTTTTAAGACGCAGCTGACCTACACATAATTCCTAACTCCTGGCTAGTTTCCAGGTCTTTACTTACACAAAATCTTCAGACAGCAGCCTGAGGTCTTTGCATCAAGGTTTCAAAATGCCCACCTGAGGAAGACAGCACTCCCCCTTCCCACTACAAATTTATCTGGCCAGCTCACCGGATTGACCAGACTAAACCAAGAAGACAGCGAGGAGAGAAAGGGGTCACCTGGGCTGGCCCAAGCGAGGGGCAGAGAGAGGGGGAGGGGATTTCTTCACAGTAGGTGTTTGACTTTTAGTGTATTATTTGTTTTTTTTCTGGTCCTAAGATGGCAACCCCCATCCCCTCCCCCCAAGGAGCATTTTCAGAGGGAAAGGGGAGGGACTTCTGGTGGTAAAGGTCAGGGGTTAATGGCAGGACTTCAGGTCCCAAGATGGTGACAAGGGGGCGGAGCAACTGTCAAGGAGTAGTGTGAAGGAGCGAAAGGAAGCAGGGATGCAATGGGGGAGAGCAGAGAACGTCGCTTCAGAGAGCACCGCTTCTGGAGCTGTTGCTGTATAAGGATAGAAGCACCGAGAGAAGTGGAGAGCGGCGGGACCCAAGCTTCAAAAGAAGCAGGGAGTGGTGTGGCTTGATATACAAGAAAGGAGGAGAAAAAGAACTAAAAAGAGAAGAGACCGAAGAAGGAACCATAGGAGGATTGGAGGAGAGACCTGCAGTGCTCACCATTAGAGCGAGAAAGGACGGAGAGAAGCGTGGATTCCCAGGAGGACTCTGTGGGACTCAGGATACCCGTCAACAATAGTAAGAAAAAAAAAAGAGAAAGACAAGGATTTTTATTGCGAACTCTCAAGCAAAGTGAATGAGACCAGTAGTTAAAGACAGAGCCGATTGGTGGCGTTGATGGTAACAGATATGAGCAGATTACATACAGGGAGAATTGAAGAGATAAGATCTCCCTTAAAATTGCGAGGCGCTGTAAGAAATATAAGGAACGGAAGAAGATCCTAGTGGAGGGTCAACTCATGAGTGCCAAGTTCAGTTCATTTGTGTGTTGACTGTTGCAAAGTAGAATTGTTTTGTGTGAGACAAGTTACAAAGTTAATACTTTAAGGGCAACAAGGAACCTCCTCAATCTGATGGTGTGTGGAATTTAAATGGCTGTTGTAAAAGAAAAATAAAGAAAAAGAAGCAATGCTTTTAAACGGACTGTGAGTGGATATCTTGATTCGAATTCAGTTGTGTATACAAATAAGTGGATTGGCTGATATATATATCTTGCACGTGAGTCTCAGTACAAGGTCCTAATAAGAACAAACCAAAGGAAAATAACCCTCCCAGCTAATAACATCTAGAAGTAATATTAATAATAATAACAACATCAAAGACGTGGCAGGAGGGAAAGTTGGGGGCCTACTGACAATGCAGGGCATAACAGCGAGCACAGACAAAGGCACCATAAGCAAAAACACGACAAGTAGGACTATCCATGCGGCCCTCGACAGCTCACCAGAACTCGTTAAGTGGCCCTCCAACCAAAATAGTTGCCCTCCCCTGCTCTCGTGGTGCAAAAAAAAATCTGTGATTGACTGTTAGATCTGTGAATGATGCATCTTCTCCTCATGCACTTCCAACTGATGAGCCATGTACGTAAGCAGAAATTCATAATTCCCAAAGTGCTTTGTAGTATTGAATTTTCATCCCATTTCCATTATTCCAGTCCTCAAGGCCATCCAATTCTTATCCAAACTTCCTTCCTAGTGACAATGCCTTATAACTTTGTGGCATCAGAAAAGTATAGTCACACTTTCTATGTCAAACAACATTAATGAAAATACTGAGTAAGATTGATGCTGTGATTGATACTGTAGAAACTCTGCAAGGAATTGCCTCCCATCTCAAAGGTTGCTTTTTTTTCAAAAGGACACATTTTCTTCCTTATATTCAGTTTCTTACCCACTCAAATATTCTATTAACACTGATTTTTCTCTGCTTAAATAGAAATTTCCCATGTGGTAGCATCAAATTCCTTACTGAAGTCCAGATAGATTAAATATACTCTAGTTCCCTTATGTAAGCAAATCTGTTATAAATAAATAAATAAATTAAAGTATCAGGGCAGCATAGCATGATCTTTCTTCAATAAATCCATTGTTTATTCCCCATTTTCCATTTATTTCCACTTGATTTCCTTTTTAAACTTATTTTTATGTATTTTATTTTTCTTTCCTTTTGTTCTGAGTTTTGGCTAATCAGCCTGTGGTTTCACAGATCATACCCCCATCATTCATAAGGTGCCGTGGACATGTAAGTATGCATGCATAAGCTGACCATGTGTAATAAGCTACAAAATGGCTGTACAAGGCAATGTACTGTATACAGCTACATACTCGTATGCCTAGTGGTGGAATTCAAACAGAATTTGAGGATTTGAGGAAGGAAAGGAGAAGAAAAGCTGCACAGATAACTGAGAAGCCATAAACCCTAGCTGGAAATGATGATCTGGTAGGCCACATACAAATGATGAAGATCACACTGAAATATCTGACCATAAGAACAGGTAGGAGAAAGTGGTGCTTTCCCTGTATGTGCAGAATCCTCACGGGGCACATCTACATAAAACGCTTTGCTGTAGAGTTGACTAATTTACTGCGCAGTAAAGCATCATCGTCTACAAATGCAGATGTTTATTGTACAGTAAAGTAATCTAATATGTGGTTAGTTTACTACTTGAAAATTCAGGTAATAAATTAACTGAGCAGTAGTTACAATGCAGTAGTGCATGTGTAGATGTTGACTGGGAGCAAATTTGCTCCTGGTCAGCCACACCATCAGGGGGTCACCCTTGGCCTTGCCCCAGGGGCACGGGGCTCAGAGTTTCTCCAGCGCTGGGGCTGGGATGGCTCTTTGCCTGCCCCAGCCTGACCTCTAAATCTCTGCCATGCCCCTGGGGCCTGTGACACCTGCTGCCTGCTTCTGGCCTTTGGGTCCTGCAGCAATGGCCCCATGCTGGCTACAGCAGCCTCATGAACCCTGGAAGCAGCCCTTGAACCACCTCATGAACCCCAGAACCCCAGGACAGCCCCCCCTGCCTGCCTGCCTCCACGTACTGTGCCCCTGTACTGCAGGCACCTGCTGAGGCCCGGGAGCACCTGGAATCTCAGCCAGAGCCCCTGAGAGCTGTCGAGGAAGATATACTGGCATCCTCCCTGACACCACACACCTCATCCTGGGGCCCCAGCTGGTCCCAGGAAGAGACCACAGACCTCATGGCACTGCATGATGAAGCCAAATCTGGAGCCAGTTTGCCTGGTATGGGTGGTCCAACGCCCACTGTTATGAGGCCCTGGCAGCCTGTGTGTGGGATCAGGGGCATGAGCGGTCAAGCATGGCAATGCCACATAAAGGTCAAGGCCCTGTTTCTGCGTGGGTCCCTGTCATTGACCACAACTGCTGGTCAGGGGCTGCACACAGGACCATGCCCTTTATGTGGCAGCTGGACCACATCCTTGCTCCCTGGGACACTGGATGGAGTTGCGCTATGTTCTCCAGCATGGGCAGCCTGCCGGAGCTTCCACTACAGCCTGGCAGTGACGACTTGCCTGTAGAGGAGGGCCCCTTGGGGCACCAGGTGCAGGGCCCGGCCTGCTCCCCACCCTCAGCTTTCTCTAGCAGCTCTGGGAACCTAGGCCAGTGGCTGCCACACCAGCTCCAGGGGCACAGCCCTGCCCAGGAGGACAGCACAGAGATAGCACCACCTGCTGTGACAAGCTTCAGCTCCTCACTACAGGGGGCCACTGCTTGGGCAACCATGCACCACACTCCTGCACCCTAGGATGCTGGCAGGAGCCACATATCATTGCCATCTGTGGGGACAGACTCGAGGTGCTGGGATGTCTGCCACACCAACCCAGTAAGCCCTGCAATGGGAGGAGGGCCAGGGGGGAAAGGTGTTGACATAGCCACCTGGGCTTGCACCAGCTCTCCTGCCCACCCCAGGTTGCACACCTGAAGCAAGGGGCCCCATATGCAGGGAGGGACCTCTGCTCCCCTCCTACCCCCTCTCCTCCCCTTCCTGCCCCCCCTGCCTCTGCCCCTGCCCACCCTCCATGGCCTGTCTGACCAAGCTCCCCACTTCCCTCTGGGGTTCCCCCCCACAGCATGCAGGGAGGCAGTGTGTGAGGGGCCTGTGGCAATCTTGTCCTTGACTGTGGGGTGCAGGGATTCGTAGCGTAGGCAGAGGTACCCCTCCAGGCAGTGGCACATATTGAACAGAAGTGCAGGCTTGCCAGGGATGTGTTGAAGCTCTGGATCCCATGTCAGGTTCTCAGTTGCTCCTGGGGCACCATCGTGATGAGCAATAGCAGGGCATAGTGGGTTGGGAACCCCTTGGTGCACTCAAATAGCTCATTGCAGCATGCCTGGGAGACTCTCACCAGGGGCACACTTGGGGCACAGGCCATGTACAGCGAGGGGCCTGCCCTGGAGGAGAGCAGGGATGCCACTCACTTCATGTTCCAGTCAAGCAGGAGCCACTCACCCACTGACCCTGGCTGGCGTGGGCCTGGCGCTGCAGGAGCTGACTTCCTGGCCTGCAGGAGGAGAAGTGGGGGAGTGGGTCTGGAGAAGCTGTGGCAGATGATGCCAGGAACCAGCTCTGGCCTGGTCTAGGAAGAGGAGGAGGGGGAAGAGGAAGGCAAATTGCCTGTGACAAGCACCAAGCAGGCTGCCTGCACCCATGAAGGGAGTGAGGATGAACAGCTCAGCTAGCGGCTGCCTGTGGCTGCCTGGCCAACTTACCATGCTCCCTGGGCTGCTTGGCAAACTTACCGTGGTTACAAGGGCTGCCTGGCTGACTTACCACGGTCCCTGGGCACCTGTGCATGCATGACCCTTGATCTGAGGCTGGGCAACACACAGCCCTCTAGTACACTGCATAGTTTCATAGTTGTTAGGGTCGGAAGGGACCTCAATAGATCATTGAGTCTGACTCCCTGCTCAGGGCAGGAAAGAGCTCTGGGGTCATATGACCCCAGCCAGGTGCTTGTCCAGGCTCCTCTTAAAGACCCCCAAGGTAGGGGAGAGCACCACCTCCCTTGGAAGCCCATTCCAGATTATGGCAACCCTTACCATAAAGTTTTTCCTGATGTCCAACCTAAATCTGTTCTCTGTCAGTCTGTGGTCATTGTTCCTGGTTATTCCAAGGGGTGCACTGGTAAACAGAGCGTCTCCTATTTCTTGCTGTCCCCCTCAATTAATTTGTAACCAGCCACAAAATCCCCTCTCAGCCTTCTTTTGCAGAAGCTAAAGAAATCCAGGTCCTTCAGTCTCTCCAGGTCCACCTGGATTCAATCCCTTCCCACTAGTGTGTTAACTTTACCCCATAATTTCATGTCATCCATGAATTTGGACAGAGTGCTCTCCATGCCCTCATCCAAGTTGCTGATGAAGACATTGAATAGCACAGGTCCAAGCCCACTGCTGACATCTTTCCAGGTCAATACCGACCTGTCCACCACCACTCTCTGGGTGTGACCCTTAAGCCAATCTGCCACCCACCTGACCGTGTAATCATCTATGTCACAGCTGCTCAGTTTGTTTATGAGAAAAGGATGAGATACCATAACAAAGGCCTTCTTAAAATCCAAGTAGATTACATCTACCTAGACTCCTTCATCTAAGCATTTTGTGACCTGGTCATAAAAAGAAACAAAATTAGTAACAGGATCTACCTGCTATGAACCCATGCTGGTTGCCCTTCAGCATTATTTTTCCTGCTGGGCTCCCACAAATGTGATCCTTGATAATTTTTCAAAGGTTTTCCCAAGGCTAGAGGTGAGACTAACCAGCCTATAATTACCTGGATCCCCCTTCCTCCCCTTGTTGAAAATAGGGACCACACTGGCCCTTTTCCAGTCCTCTGGAACCTAACCAGAGCACCATCAGTGCTCAAACAGCCGTGCCAGTTGATTTGCTATGACACTGGCCAATTCCTTCAGCACCCTTGGATGAACATTGTCCGGGTCTGCTGACTTAACCACATTCAGCCCCTCCAAGCGTCCTTTTACTAGGGTGACGTTGACTGTTGGTTGGCTGGTTGTTCCTCCTGTGCCTAATCTATAAGGCAACTGGGAGATTTGTCTTGATCTGTGTTCAGGAATACAGAGGCAAAAAACTCATTGAAGAGTTCAATCTTGTCCCTCCTATCTGTCACCAATTTCCCCTGTCTTGTAGAGGTCCTATGTTATCTTGCACCTTCTTTGTGCTCCCTATATACCTGAAGAAGGACTTTTTGCTGTCTTTAATTTTTGTCGCCAGCCTGAGTTCCGTTGCTGCTCTGGCCTTCCTAACTGACTCCCTGCAAGTGCGAGCCAAGAAGGTATACTCCTCCGTGGTAGCTACTCCCTGCTGCCACAGCCTGTATACCTCTTTCTTTGCCCCTAGGCTTTCCTGGATGTTATCTCTGAAATGTTTCAAACTCACAAACAGCCTCTTTCTCCTAGCTCTGAAGGCCCAATGGCTGCACCCAGGGGAGAGGCACCAGCTGCTGCTGGGGGTGCACCCTCAGGGTCACTGCCACCCTTGACTGGGGCCCTTCATATGCACCACCTCCGAAAGCGGCAGACACAAAACAGGACCCTTCGCCTGGACCAGCTGGTGACTGTTGGAGGAGTGGCTGGCTGACTTGCAGGACTGGCACACTGAGGACACTGCTCTTCATGTGGGAGAGGGCCACGCGTGAGCAAGGGAGGGGCGCACATGAGCGGAGAGTGCTTGGGAGGGCTGGGCATTTTGGGAGATACTTCTGGCCCTCAAGGAGAGGCATCCTGTCCTCAAAAGGATGTTGGAGGCCAGGAGTGGCAGGCCGCCATGGTGGCCAGGGCAGTGGAGGCCGCAGAGGAGGACTGCCAGGTGCTAGACACCATCTTAGTCCTGGTGGTCATCTTTATGCTGCCCACTGCCCAGCCCCTGTCCCTGGCTCTGCCTGCCCCCTGACAAGCACCCACCACCCAGCAGCAAGCCCCCCAGTGGGTGTGGGCTGAGGTGCAGTGGTGCCTCCAGGGGCCAGGTCCCCCTGCCCCTGCCCTGGGTCCCCTGGCAGCCAGGCCCCACTTGAGCCTCCCCCTTCGCCACTTGACTAGGCTCCATGTGGCCCCTGTTCAGAGCTGCCCACAGCAGGGCCAGCAGGGCCAGCAGTGCATGCGGACCCTGCTGGCCCTGGCCCCATGCTGGAGGAGGGGGAGCTGGCCATGAAGGCAGAGCAGTGCCATCCTTGCCTACCTACAACCCCGCCCCTCTCTCCCCAGCTCACCTACTGGCCTTGCTGCGGGGTTCACACCCATGGTGGTGTGGCCAGAGGCCAAGATGCTGGGTGTCTGTCTGTGGGATCTGCCCTGTAGACACCTTCACCCCACTGTCCCCCATCATGGGAGAGCACATAGAGCACAATGTACATAGTTTGCACAGGGAAGAGGGTGCTTTATTGGTGGTGAATGGTGGGGTTAGTGGTGGTGTCTGTTTTTGCGTGGGGAGGGTGGGATGGGGGTCTGTGTGTGTGGAGGAAAATAAACATTTTTGCTGAAAGAAGTCCACAGTGAGTGTGGTTTTGGGGGTGTGCAGTGGGCCTGGGGTCTGTGGCTGGCCGGGCAGATGGCCTACAGTGTGGTGATGTAGGAGGAGGTGGTGCACCAGCGCCTCTTTCACACAGTGCCCTGGTCCCTATTTCCAGGTGTGCAGTTCAGCCAGGGCCTCAGTGGAGGGGCGGGGGGGAGAGGCTGGGGGGACTGGCACTGTGGCTGCAGTTGGCGTTCCTGCTGACATGCCTCGTTTTCCTGCCATGCCTCCAATGCCCACACCTAATGGTACAGCCTACCCCTAGGACTTGCAGGTGTTATGCAGCACACAGGCTGCAACGATGACCCAGGGGATGTTGGCCTCCATGACCTTGAGGTGGGTGGTGAGGGTGTACGAGCGTCCCTTCAGGTGGCTGGAGGTACACTCCACCAGGGTGTGGGTCCGGCCCAGGCACCTGTTGAAGTGTGCTTGGTGGGGGTCAAACTGGCCAGTGTAGGGTCACTTGAGTCAGGACAGGAGTGGGTAGGAGGGGGTCCCTGATGATGAGGGATGGGGCCGCCACCTCATCCAGGTGGAGGTCTGGGAGACCTGGCACAAAGCATCGTGGGTGCTGCCACTCCAGCCTGTGCTGACATTAGTGAAGGTACCCTGGTATTCCATGACAGCCTGAAGCACAACCGAATGAAAGCCTACCGGTTGTAGTGCAGGTGGTTGCTGTACAGTGGGCAGGTGACAGGAATGTGGGTCCCTTCTGGGGCCCTGATGCACTGGGGGAAGCCCAGGGCACAGACCCTGCCACCATTACCAGGGAGTTGTGCACCTGGAGCACAGTGTGCCCCAGCACATCCTGGAGGGTGCCACAGGCTTCCAGAACGGCCTCTCTGGTGGTTGCCTTATCTATCCCAAAGAGATGGCTGATGTAGCGCAGGCTGCTGGGTGTAGCCAGCTTGAGCAGGGCAATGGCCAGCTGGGTCCCCATGGGGAGGGGACACCACATAGATGCTCCAGGTGCAAGCACACACTGAGGAGCTCCTGGAAAGTGGCCTAGGTTATCCAGAAAGAGTCTAGCCACTGCTCATCATCCCAGGTGTGCTGGATGATGAGGAGCCACCAGTTCTGGCTGGCAGGGTGGGCCCACAGTTGGTGGGACTGGAACGCCAGGAGCTTGTAGATGGCACCCATGGTGATGCATGTCACTGGCATCCCCGCTGGTGTTCAGGTGGTGGCCCAGGGCTGATCAATGTCAACTCTGGGGCGGAGGGCCTCAGACAGAGCAGTGAACCTGGTTATGTGGCCCTGTGGTGGGGGGGCAGACAGGGTCAAGACTGACCTTGGCCAGGCGGCGGTTTCTGTGGTGGTAAAGCAGTTAGCATGGTGGCAAACAGAAGCCCAGGATGTGAGCTATCACTGCTGAGGCCTAGGGATGGAGCAGTCATCGTACAGTGGGCACAGGCTCTGCAGACAGAAGGCTGTGCCAGCACACTGCATACTGCTCCAGGTCAGAAAAGCAGTTGGCCAGGGAATACTGCACAGAGCTGCCTTTTAAAGAGTGCCCTGGGCACCTCAGCAGCTGAGGCCAGAGCTTCCAGCTCTCCCTGGCTGCTGCAGGGTCGGGGGTGGAGCAGGGCTGGAAGAGGCCTGAAGCAGGCTACTCCTGCTTCAGCAGATTAGCAGCAGATCTTCTCCAAATGGGTGCACATATAGATGCCTGCCCCAGGCTGGGTTACCATGAAGTAAATTACTGCACAGTAAACCCAAATAGCATTAATTGCACATGTAGACGCGCCCAGGGAGAGTCAAATCTTGGATACTGGTAAAGCGAGACTGAATTTTGCCCTCATTTTTCAAACAAAGCACCAATTCTATGGTCGGATTTCCCTCTCACTATGCTTGGTGTAAATCAGGAGTTATTCACTTTAAGCCTCATTAGCTAAACATTTGTGTAAAGCGAGGTGAGAAGGGAACCGGCCCCCAATCAGTTTGTTTGACGGGTGTGCTATTCTGTTATAAAGATGGAGCCTGCACATAGCAAGGAGCTAAGATGTAAGTGGAGCATTGAATAAAAAAACATATTCCAAGGCTTTTAAAATTGATAAAATAAAATATATTAAATGTTAAATGTTTTATTTTAACAGCATCTATTATTGTCTTTTCCTTTGGCTGTGAGAAGCTTTTATATGGAAAAATCCGCTTTCTCCTTTTTTTGGAAGCTGACAAAAATGCATGAACTTTTTTTGTGGGGGTGGGGGGAGTGGAACAGAACTAATTAGGAACAGTAAAATAAAGGTTTTGACTTTGATCTAGTTTTGCAGGAAAATAAAATAATCATAACTTTGAAGACTAAATCCTTGTTCACAAACTATTTGTAGAAGTCCCAGAGGAAAACAGGATTTTTAAGACAATTACTTCCTAGAAGTATGCAGTGGGCATTTGGAATCTGCAGTTCTCTCTTAAAATTAAAATGATGTTCTGTACTGGATTTAAAAAAAAATCAGAACAGTAAAGAGAAAGGCACCACATTCACGCAACGCTGCATTTGAGTTCTGGTTCCAGCCACAAAGAAGGAAGCCAGGCTTTAGAAACAACTCTATATAGACTGTAAATTCTATGGGCAGAAACTGTCTTGTAACTGGATGTAGGCGTTCATGACGATCCCTTGGGGAATCCAATTGCCATGAATGCACTTAACCACTAGATGGCATTCTTGTTCTACAGAGAGAAGGGGGTCCTCTGATAGTCAACCCCCACACTCCCCCAAAGAACCGTTTAGATGACAATTGCATGAAGAAGAGGACGAAATGGCTGCAGTTTGTTTAAGAAATTATCAGATTTTCTGCTGCAGAAGCAACAGGATATAGACCAGCAACAAGTACATAGACAAAGAGCTCATCACTGGTCTTGTGGCAGTTCCAGATGCTGCTCTGTCCTTAACTAGGTAAATTAGGTTGAAATGTTTTATCAAAGGATACGATCCTTCATTCTGTGGTAGTTGGATTGCTCAGCAAGAGACTGAAAAAAACACACTACAACAGAATGTCTTGTTCCTAAATAGTTAACAAAGCACCAACTGCTTCTTTTATGATAAAACAAATCTTCAAACTAAGGAATTACATAGAAAGGAAGATTTAAAAAAGAAAACTTGTAGGAAGAGTTTAAAAAAGCCAAAGTGGAAATGTACATCTAAATGGCATGTCAGTGACAGAGAAATGACCTCTCATACTATGGGAGATCATCATCAGAACTAACCAAAAACCAGACCTCTATGTTAGCAGGAAGTAGATTGTTAACCAATACTGAAGCAGCAGCCAGAGGGAGAAACTCCACCCCAATTCTTTTTACTTTTTGATATCTATCCCCATCAGTACACTATATAAAAAGTTTCCAATCTTCATTATCCAATCCTTAGACTATTCTTACTGTGGAGGTGGAAAACTACTAAGGACCAGGAAGAAGGGCATATGCAATCTCCACCAAGTCATTGACAGAACAATGGACTAGATCCCAGGTGTCTTGAAAGATTAGAACCCTAATCGCTCATTCAATGAGCCATGGGTTTCCTGCTATGAGAAAGAGATAGGGCCATTCACCCTCTTCACAAGTCTCCTGTCAGCAAACAAATGCCTCCTTTGGGAAGAGGTTTGAAGTTTTTATTGTAAAAAAACCCACGTGCTTTTCTCCTCTTGTCATTTTTCTAGCACTCTGTCCTCCTGAGCCTCCTGTCCCTAGACAGAGATTGTTTTTGTCTTATTTAATCTTATTTCAGGAATCATAATGAGCTCCTGGGAGGGTAAGGATTTAGCAGAATGCCGCATCTGTCCATCACTTGTAAACCAGATAAAAAATGTTACAGACTGTCAGAAATCGAATCAAGCTGCAGCACAGAATTTTACTGGTTTCTGTGCACAGACTGCAGAGACAGAGACACCAGAAAAAACAAGACTTAAAAAGCCTGGGCACTGTATAGTATTACTGTTATTAATAGTAATTATTATAGATACTATTGGATTACTTGGTGAGGTGCTAGTTCCTTGTCCATACAGCATGGGTACCCTCCAAAAAAGTATAATGCAGCTGTTTCCTTGTTTGGAATGGTAAGGGAAACAAAGAGTAATATCTTCTTTAATATATGGCCTTTCAAAGAGCAGAATGTTAATGCACTAAGAATTTACTTCCATAGGTAGAAAACAGCCACAGTGTGAAAGCAAATCCAGTTTGTGCTAAATTCCAACTCTCTGAATCAGTTCAGAGCCTCACTAAACTGTCTGAAGGATCTGTAATTGAATTAGAGTTGTTAGTGACAGACTGCACTCTGCAGCTGTGGAGGAATGGGCAGAGAATGCATGTGCTTCAGGTACTACATCAAAAAGAACTCAGTAAAGGAGCTTGTTTCTACTCCAAGAAACCGCGGACAATGAGTGAATCCAGGAAGTGAGTTGGCACAAAACAGTGCAGTTCCACACAGTGATGTATCAGTGGTTACTAAATGTAGACATTCTGATGCTGCCTTGAGAAGACACAAGAAGCATCAGACACTACTCCCTCCCCACCACCCCAGAGAAACAGCAGCTGACTCAGCATACATAAAGTGACTCATCTTGGTCCCATTAAGGCAGAGGTTCCCAAACCCCAGGCTGTGGCCCAGTACCGGGCCACGAAGGGTTGGCTGCCGGTTCGCAGGAGGGTTGGCTGCCGGACTGGAAGTCTGGAAGTGACCAGCATACTGCGGACGAGCAGTCAACCCTTTTTTATACTGAGTATATACACTTTATACACTTCTGGTCTGCAGTATGCTGGTCCATGGACACTTCCAGTTCACAGTTTGCCGGTTTGCAGTCTAAAAAGGTTGGGAACCACCGTATTAAGGTCATGCAGGCTGTTTTAGGCTTGCAGCACTATACTTAATAGAATAGTGGTGCAGTTCTGGCAAAGGCTGCTCCTGTTCTACAGTAACTTTTGCCGTGGCCTACAGATTGGAAACTGACAAAAGCAAAGGTTACTGTCCGACCAGGTCCAGTGCTTGTGAGCACTAGTACTGATCTGAGACTGTCTTCTAGAGTAGTCAGGAGTTCTCTATGCTGCCATCCAAATAGAAATCTCTGCTTATTGTTTGCTGCAGTCCAACATCAAGTTATGCAGAATTGCCATTTTGCCAGTTTTAAATAATTAATGCCAGTGAATATTAAATTGCATTTGCTATTTTTACTTTCTGGTGCCCCTAACTTCACACTAGGGTGAGTAGCTGCCATCCTCATGTACCCTTAAAGCTGGTGCTGCTGAGCACAGGAAGCATCTTTGCAGTTTATGCCAGTGGCACTGTGCTGTAGATTGTTAACCCCATCACCTATGCACCAAAGATGGTAGCACTCATGACTCAGACTCTGAGTGCACTTCCAACAGGTAACATCATATAGTGATTATAGCCATGGTCTTGAAAAAAACATAGCCAACAGGCTGAATTAACTCCTTATAGAACCACACAGACAAACTCAGTCTGCAGCTCCAAAATGTTTACCAAGGAACAAAGGCACAAAGACTTTGCTTGCTTTCTCCTGCTCCATGCTGCCACAGTGCTTGATGTAAGACCAGAAGCTCAGGCAGGTCAGCTGATAAATGCAATCAGAGTTTGCTGGCAAATCCTTGTCTGTAATTCTCCATCTTGCCAGAGTCCAAGCTTAGTGCAGGAATTTCCTCCTTTTCAACATGCTTAGGACACTCCACTGTTCTAACATCCTAGGTCATATCTGTCACCAGCAATGTTGTGTGATCTTGTGGTTTGCTGGAGTTATAGGTGGCCTCCTCAAAACCAGTGCAGTTTCTGTGCAGTTCCACAGCAAGCAGGTCCTTGCAGAAGATGGAACATGTGTAGTAACAAGTTTCTGTGCATCTTAATCAACTTTTTCAGTACTGCCACCTTGCTTAGATGGTTAACCTTGTCCTTTCAGGCTTGAGCAAGCTGTATTCTCATTCTTCCTATGGAATGACTAATTTTGTTTCCCTTCCTTTCCAGATGTAACTGAAAATGTTGACTGGAATGATTCAACAATGTTGTAAGCTATTGTCACAGATTTCTCTAGGATTTGCAAACAGAAGTCTTGTGCCTGGTACCACAAATGCCAGCAGTAGTGTGTCTATTTAGGACCTTACCCAGTGTTAAAATGGACATTGTGGAATCCTCATTCCCCAAAATTTTCAAGATAGTGCATCTTCATCCCATATAAGACTGTTGGCCAACTTTCCCAAATCATGGATTAAAAAAGGAATTTGGGGATGAAGAACCGAGCGAAGCAAGGTAAGCTACCCCTGTAATGGCCAGTCTCAGCTACACCTGATATGTTGGAGCAGAAGTTGCTTATGGCCTGCCCCTATCTATAGAAAATTGACCAAGAGCTGGCCAAATATATCTGAAGGAATGGAGGGTGCCATGCAGCCAGGCTTTTTCATAAATCTGGAAAGAGTAAAGCTACCGATTGCTTTGGAAGTCTGTTCTGCAATAAGATTTTCTTCTCACCAAGACTGAATTCTCAGGGGAGAAGGCTTAAGTAGGGAGATTTATCACTATCCTTTGCACTGCCTAGGGGTAGGAGAGTTGCCAGCATCACTATCTAGCATGTTCCTTCTTGGGTCTTTCCTGCTACAGAATAGGGACTTGCAGGAGGTGAGATGTTGGGAGCTGTTAGAAGAGGACCTAGAGCTGGTGCCAATTAGGATAGGCAGGTAGTGATTTCATTCTGTCTTCTACAGACAGCCCTGTTTCTTCCCCCTGGAAGAAGTTAGGGCAGGGTGACACCTTAAAGATTACCTGAGGCTGGCTCAGAGAGGCATGATGTCATTCCCATGTTCATCAAACTCTCCTTTTTTGTCCTCGTACAACTATTTCAGATTTGGAGATTCCTTATACCTGCAAACAGAACTGCCAGAAGCACATGTATGGCCCCACAATATCCCAATACATTATGACAGATCCTGAAGGCTGCTTCATCCAAACACCCCCCCCCCCCCCCCCCCCCCCGCATTATACCTGAGGTACATCAATGACATATTCATCACGGGGACACATGGGAAGGAATCTCTGGAGAAATCTCACTAGAACTTTAACATGTTTCATCAAACTCACCCTTGATTACGTTGCCAAGCAAATTTATTTTGGGGGCACCATTGTGAAACTATGTAATGGCCATATCGCCACCAACCTGTATCAGAAACCATCAGACCACTACAGCTACCAGCTTTCAACCTAAGAATACCACTAGCTCCATCATCTATTGCTGTCTGCTTTGGTCAGATGGGACAATTGCTACATAAAAGAATGACTAGGCACTGATTCATATCAATTCCAGAATTGACTGGGGAATTCCACAAGCCACATCCAGTCCAGAAGTCCACAAGCCAGTTCCAGAAGCTCACACAAGCAGAACACATTAACCTCTCTGGACATTTCATCAGTGATCTCAGAATAGTTGTCCTTAAACCAAAAATCTTTAAAAACCAACTTGAATGTCATGCTGCCATAACTTTTGCATGGTTCAGACTAACACAACTGACAACCCCTACCCCTGTTGAAAGAAACCTTTTAAAGAGCTCTAGAGTATATAGCCATGGTCACCCCATCAGCTATTTGGAAGAGGGCATCCTTGAGGTGTTCTGGGACAAGAATGAGGAGCATCTCTGCAAGAAAATATACTGGGTGTGGTCTTCTTTCCTGTTGCACTTGTGGGGAAGTAAAAGAGATGACCTTGCTGTAAAACTGTGCGCAGAGAAGCTGTTCCTCCTTCTCACCCCCTCTCCTTCAGCAGTGTCTGAACTCCACTTTGGTTGCTGGGTGAAGAGTCAAATAGAGCTATTGCAAACCCTACAACTGCACTCTGAATCACCTAGCAGAGATGTGCAAATCCCTGTTATCCCCCATGGGAGAGGCCTGAGTGAAATAGGATTCATCTTGTGGATGCACAAATCCTGCCCTATTCCTATAATGGGGGCACTACACAGGTATTCTGGAAAAGCCAGGTGAAAGAGGATCAGCTCCTGACTTCATCCAAAGGGGCCTCTTTTCGGGGTGCCTACATTAGATACTTTTGGTTCAGTAGTCATAGTTCACAGAGCTGAACCTGCTGCTGCAGGGCCCCTCTAAAATTTACAGCCACTTCTGTGGAGTTAGGCCCTAAGAAAAGCATTAGTAGTACTGAGGCATGCAGAATCAGTTGCCCTGTGGAAAATTCAGCCGAAGTGGCTGCTTGTACATGCCACGGGGGTGTAATTCAGTTTAATTCTCCCTAAATTGAAATGGTAGGTTTTTAAAAATACCACTTCAATTCAAGGAGAATTAAACTGAACTAAACCCCTGTGGTATGTACACAAGGGTATTTAGCTCTTCCGCGGCGGGGGTGGGGGGAGGGTGGTGCAAGCTGCAGATGAGCCAAAAGGTCCCTGAGCTGTGTGGGGGGCCCCAGGGAGCACCCACCTGCTGGCACCTGGCTCAGGCAGTCCTGGGGGGGAGGGGGTGTTGCAGCCATGGAGGGATGCACCGGCCTCCCCTGCAGCCACGGAGGGAAGCACCGGGCCCCCACGCAGCTCAGGGAGGCAGGCTCCAGGGAGAAGAAAAAAAAATCAGGCCTGCCACTTTTTTTCTTTTCCCCCTTCAGTGGAGCCTGCCTGCACATGCTGCTGCCGGGTCCCATAGCCGCTGAGCTGTGCAGAGCCTACTCAGCCCCGAGCACATTGGCTTCCAGTGCCCTGTGCACTGTTGCACTTTAGGTCATGTGTAGACGAAATGAGAGGTGTGTGTACATGACACTTTAAAGCAGGCTAAATGCTTTTGCACTACTTTAATGGTGTTGGTGTTTACATGTGTCGGCAGTGTATTGCACATTAATTCCAGCTGCTGTAGGAAATTTGGTGGCATAATGTGTCTTAAATAACTTGGGGCACAGCAAACTAAAACTCCTTTGAGGAGTTTTAGTTTGCTGCCCCTACAGCCGCAGAATGAAGCACCGGGCTCTGTGCAGCTCCACGGCTCTGCAGGAAGCCCTGCAGGCAGCCTGGCAGCAGCCTGGGAATGCAGGTTCTGCATGAGAAAAGCGGTAAGCCTGATCTCCCCACCGGAGCCTGCTTGCCTGCCTGAGCTGTACGAGGGCCCAATGCTTCTCTCCGTGGTTGTGGTGCCCCCCGGGACTGCCCGAGCCAGGTGCCTGCGGGTGGGTGCCCCCTGGGGGTGGGGGGGGGCACTGCTGCCATGGAGGGAAGTACCAGCTCCCTCCACAACTCATGGACTGCTCTGCCAGCCAGCAGCTCATCCCCTCCTACCCACCAGAGAGGCAAGTAAATCAGCGGGGTGTGTGCATGGGGGTTTAATCAGCCCTAAACTGAAGCGGTGTTTTTTAAAACCCACTGCTTCAATTTAGGGTTCCCATTTCATCTACACAGGCCCTGATAAGGTAGTAAACTAAAACACCTCAGAGGTGTTTTATCTTGCTACATACAAAGTCATTTAAAGCAGAATATGCCACCGAGTGTGCAAATAGCAATGCCATTAAAGTGGTGAAAAAGGGCATTTAAGTCACTTTAAAGGCCAATTTTGTGGCATGTACAAAGGCCCACTCCTCTTGTGATGGAGTTGCTTCTATTTTCTCTTCTGTCTCAGTTTCACCTCGGTTCCAGAGCCCACTTCATGAGTCAGCCTCCAGCCTACTGTTCCCCCAGCCGAGCTGTCTCAGGTCATTAGGTATCACCTAGCCCTTTCTAGCTGGGTCTGGTAATTGAATATGGTTGGCTGGCCTCAGGTCTATGGCTTGTGAAGAGGCAGGACATCCTATTACAGATACATCATGCAAACTGCTTCTTAGTGGGACAGTACAGGACAGAAGGAATCTGCAGACTCCAGCAGCTAGAATACCCTTGTTTTAAACTGAATGAAAGGGGGGATTCTCATTAGCTGAATGGCCCATGGTTGTAACTGAAAAAACCCCAAAACTAAACAAAACAATCCCTCACTCAACTTAACGGGTGCCTTAGCTTTCCCATTTCCTTTTCCTCACCTTTTCCTTTTTCAGGAGAATATGGGAGCATCATTCCTGTGTGGCTGAGAGAAACCTTTTGAAGTGACAGCTTGACAGTATTGTTCTTATGGAAATACATGAGAAGAAACATCAGCCTGGTGTGAGACCACAGGCTGCAGAGCACAGTACAAGAGCAAGAAAGAGCCAGCTTGAGTACGGCCAACTTAAATTGCACCAAGCCCCACCAGTTGGGCTTGGACGCCGAAGAAGGCACATGTGTGTGTCAGCACACATGAGCCCTTGGCTCCCCCGACCACACTGAGCGGAGCAGCGAGCAAGGAGCTGGCAATTGAATCAAGCTAAGCCAGGCAGGGCAGGGGGGAAGAGGGAGGAGAAGCCAGGCTAGCCAGGTGAGCTGTAGGGAATCAGGAAGGGGTTTTCCTCCCCTCCTGCCCCTTTTTAGCTACGCCAGGCAGGAGCTGCACTCCCAAGTCACGTGAACAGGCTGCAAACAGGTGTGCTCCTTAGGGATGCGCCGGAGTTTGTGCAGGAGTTTGCACAGGGGGGAGAGCAGGACGGGCCTGAGACTCCACATGTCGGAGTCGATGGCTTCAGACAGAGTCTCCAGAGTCTTTAGGTGAGCGCACATGAGGGAGTCTTAATGGGGGTGGTGACTCGGAGTGTAGCCAGAGGCCCTGCCCTGATGCTGCCTCCCACCTGAGGTTCCTCTGAGGCCTCCACCCAGGTGGAGCCTTTGGGTGGGTCGGCAGCGTCCTGGCCCCCTGCCTGCAGGGGATTCCTGGTGGGTCCTCGGGGGCTCAGGGGCAGTGGAATGGCCGGGAGTCCCCTCACCTGTCCCACATGTGCCCGGATTGAGGCCCTGGAGAAGCAGGAGAGAGAACTCCAGGCAGAGATTAGCAGGCTGTGTGGGATCAAAGCCATTGAGGATGAGAATGATGGGCACTTCCATTCTTTGCAGGATTGCTCAAATGGCAGGATGGCAACACAAGAGGGACCTGACACAGATGGATGGAAGACAGTCACCTCTAGTTCTAGATAATGCAGAATTAGACCCCATATTGCTGGAACAACTTCTCCAGTGTGCCTGGGGAACAGATTTGGAGCCCTGGCATCATTGGGAGTGATTGCAGCAATGGAGAATGCAGCAATGGAGGCTGCACCCACAACTACCACCAGGCAGGTTGCAAGGCAACAGAGCAACTG
This sequence comes from Alligator mississippiensis, assembly GCF_030867095.1. NCBI lineage: Eukaryota > Metazoa > Chordata > Crocodylia > Alligatoridae > Alligator > Alligator mississippiensis. The sequence continues at coordinate 28,571,291 of NC_081833.1, forward strand.
GAGGTGAAGATGTTGGGTAATCGTAGTAGGCGACTCCCTGCTGAGAGGAACAGAGGGAGACATCTGCCACCCAGATCCCACAGCACAGGAGGTCTGATGTCGCCCTGGGGCACGGATCCATGATGTCACAGAGAGGATCCCCAAGCTTGTCCAGCCCGCAGATTACTACCCCATGCTCCTTATCCATGTGGGATCAAATGACATGGCCACGAGCAATCCAGACCATGTCATGAGTGACTACAAGGCTCTGGGAGCTGGGCTTAAAGGATCAGGGGCTCAGGTAGTTTTTTTCTCTGTGCTCCCTGTTGCAGGCCACAGTCCAAGGAGGCAAGAAAGCATTGATGAGGTGAACCAGTGTCTCCAGTGGTGGTGCCACCAAGAAGGCTTCGGCTTTTACAACTACGGCACCCACTTCAAGGACAGAGGACTCCTGGGGAGAGATGGCATCCACCTCATGCGGAAAGCTAAGTCCCTTTTCTCAGCCAGGATGGCTAGTCTCTCAGATAGGGCTTTAAACTAAGATCACAGGGGGATGGAGAAATGCTAAATGGAGCCTACCCAGGGACCAATATACAGGAAAGCTCCATCGACAATGAAACCAAGCAAGCCACTCCTATGGGAGCTGAGAAAACAGCTCCCCTTCAACAAAACAGGCAGCCAGTGACCTCAGTAGAAGGACTTAGGTACCTGTACACCAATGCCAGAAACACGGAGAACAAACAGGAGGAAGTAGTCCTCCTGCTTTCCACTGGGCACTGTGATCTAGTAGGGATCACAGAGACCTGGTGGGACTCCTCTCATGACTGGAGCATAGCCATAAAGGGCTACATCCTTCACAGAAAGGATCAGGTAGGGAAGAGAGGTGGGGGTATTGCCCTCTATTTGAAGGAGAGTACACCTCCCTACAGGCTGATGTCAGCCCCAAAGAAGAACAGCTTGGAGCCCTCTGGGTCAAGCTCTGGGGGAGGCGCGGCGAGAGAGACCTGACTGTAGGTGTGTACTACAGGCTGCCTAACCAAGGGGAAGAAGTTGATCTAGCATTCACCCGTGAGCTAATGGAAGCTGTGTGCGCATGGGATATGGCTGTCATGGGTGACTTCAACTACCCAGACATCTCCTGGGAGGAATGCTCAGCCAGCTCAGATCGATCACGATCCTTCCTGACCAGCATCGAAGAGCTTTTTTTGACTCGGGAGGTGCACAGGCCAAATAGAGGCAATGCAGTTCTTGACCTGGTCCTGGCCAAAGGGAATGACCTGGTGGCCAACTTAAACATAGAGGGCAGCCTAGGTGATAGTGACCATGGAATCATTACGTTCACGGTCCGTCACAAGGCTGGCAAAACAGATCCCAAGCTCAAAGTCTTAGACTTCAAAAACACAAATTTGAATAGGCTCAGGTCACTAGTAGAGAATGCCCTGAGAGACCAAGGACCACAGGTAAAGGGAGCATGAGAAGAATGGTTGTTCCTTAAGGATACAATCCTTAATGCTCAGAGAAAATCTATTCCCTTACAGAGAAAAAGTAGCAGAGGGTCAAAAAACCCTTTTGGCTAAACAGGGAAGTTGCAGCCCTCCTACAGAAAAAAGAAAGTGGCGTACAAACCATGGAAGCTTGGGACAGCCTCTAAGGAAGACTACTTGATAATGGCCCACACTTGTAGAAAACAGATTAGGCAAGCTAAGGAAGAAACTGAACTAAAACTATAAGAATCAAGGACAACAAGAAGTCTTTCTTTAGCTACATACGGAGTAAAAGGAAAGCTAATGAGAGTGTGGGGCCGCTGCTCAATGCCTCAGGATACCTGGTCACTACCACTCAGGAAAAAATGGAACTCCTAAATGACTACTTTGCCTTGGTCTTTCACAAGACCAGAGGGAACAACATGCCAGGTAGGGCACAGAATGAGCAGGGCAGAATTGATACCATTCCTACCATTGCCATAGAAATGGTGTACGATCAGTTAAAGAAATTAGACATAAATAAATCAGCAGGACCAGATTAACTCTACCCAAGAGTGCTGCAAGAGTTGGCCGAAGTAATTGCAGAGCCCCTGGCAAAGGTCTTTCAAAAATCGTGGGCCTCTGGAGAAGCCCCAGAGGACTGGAAGAGGGCCAATGTTGTGCCCATCTTCAAGAAGGGGAAGCTTGAAGACCCGGGAAACTACAGGCCAATTAGCTTAACTTCTATTCCAGGGAAAATCCTAGAAACATTCATCAAAGAGGATATATGTGACAAACTTGCAGAAGACACAATACTGAATGACAGCCAGCATGACTACATCGCGGGCAAGTCTTGTCTGACCAACCTCATTTCTTTCTATGATCAGGTGACTCGTCACCTGGACAAGAGAAAAGCTGTTGACATCATATACCTCAATTTCCAGAAAGCCTTTGACCTGGTATCCCACAAGGTACTGATCAGAAAACTGGAAGATATTGGGCTCAACTGTGGGACCGTCAAGTGGGTGCAACACTGGTTCCGGGGTAGGACACAGAGAGTCCAAATGAATGGATCGGTGTCGCCCTGGTGAGATGTGTGCACTGGTGTACCCCAAGGGTCAGTACTTGGCCCAGTGTTGTTCAATATCTTCATCAACAACCTGGATGAGGGGGTGAAAAGTCCATTGGCCAAGATCACGGACGACACCAAGATATGGGGTTGTGTGGACACACCCGCAGATAGGCTACAGTTACAAGCAGACCTAGACAGGCTGGCATGTTGGGCAGAAAGGAACCAGATGAGGTTCAACGTAGAGAAATGCAAAGTGCTGCATCTGGGAAGGAAGAACTCCCAGCATACCTACAGGCTGGGCATCACTAATCTGACCAGCACTACAAATGAAAGGGATCTGGGGTAACAATAAACCCCAGCATGAATATGAGCCAGCAATGCGAGGCAGTAGCCACTAGGGCCAATAAAACTCTGGCATGCATCAATCAATGCATCTTCAGTAAAACCAAAGAAGTGATTCTCCCGCTTTACTCAACATTGGTGCAGCTGCAGCTGGAGTACTGCATCCAGTTCTGGGTGCTGCACTTCAACAAGGGCGCGATAAACCTCGAGAGGGTCCAGAGAACCGCCCTGTATGATCAGGGACTTGCATGGCAAGCCATATGAGGGGAGGTTGAGGGATCTCACACTCTTCAGCCTAAAGAAAAGAAGGTTGAGAGGGGACCTGATTGTGGCTTACTGCTATATCAGGCGTACATCAGGGGCTCGGTGAACAACTGTTTACCAGGGTGCCCTGGGGGAAAACTAGAAACAATGACCACAAACTCCTGCAAGATAGTTTTAGGCTGAACATTAGGAAAAACTTCTTTACAACTAGGGTGTCCAGACTATAGAACAAGTTCCCCGCAGAGGTGGTGCAATTATCTATCCTAGAGGTCTTCAAGAGAAGACTGGATGGTCACCTGGCTGTGGTCATCTGACCTCAGGTGTCTTTCCTGCTCATGCTGGGGGCTGGACCCGCCGATCCTTCGGGGTCCCTTCCAGCCCTATGATTCTGTGATTCTAAGCCAAGTTCTGCTGGAGCACACAGGCAGAAGTCTGCACTGCGTGAATGTAGGTGATGAAAGGAACACAAGGCCTAGTGCAGGTGTTCAGAAGTACTGACTGCTCCCATTGACTTCAACTGAATGTGTCCACCACCCAGAGAATCAGTTAACTAATGTCACCTTCACAGCTGTGATGCCATCTAGTGTGAGCATATAGGACATGGAGCATATAGTACCATCCTATGTCCTATCCTGTATCTAGTGAAGCTGATAACATCCAGGATAAATTTGGGCAACCAAGGAGCAAAAAGCCGAGGCAGCTATAATTTTAGTTCATGACATGCCTATAGAGCAGATGTAGTCTTATTTTAGTGCTGCCTGGCACTGTAACAGAGTAGCGCAGGCAAAGTTTAGTGTGACATTTACATTGCCAGGGGAGGCCATGTTGTGCTCCATTTTTATTCTTCTGGAAATCAATTGTCCAGGATCCTATTTCCATCTCCGCCACACATGCACGGCATTGAAATTTAGACCACTGTCTCCAAACTAGGGCTCCCATTGGCTTTTGGATCAGGACTTCTGATTATCTAGTAATTGGTGAAGTTGCCCTAACATAGATACCCACTTTAATGACGTTGTCATTAGCCAATGTCAATTGATTCTGTTTCTCCATCTGACTCTTGGGTAAAGTAGTTCTAGGTTATCGGATAAAGTGCCATGTAGGTGTGAAGTATTGATGTTAATACACTTCTCTTAGCTAAATTCCCCTTATACTTTCAGTTGCCTATCAGCCAAAATAGATAGCAGGTCTATCAGTAGGGCTGCCAACTTCTAGGAATGCTGGAGGAATTTCTGGGATAGAAAATCTTCCAAAAAGCTGGATTCATCATGAGACTATTTGGGCTATAAACAAACAATGCATTTGTTCCAGAAGAAACCATTTTATCCCAGAACTAAGTGCAATCATTCAGATGTCCTTGTCCATTCCCCTGGGACAAACCCTAAAAAGGTTCATGGGATAAGAAGTGCTAACAGTTTGTCCCAGGACATTGCAAATTGCATCTGAGCAGTGGTCTCATGATTAAATCATTGAATCAGTGGCAGAAAAACAGCAGTGCATTCAGCTGCTCACTAAACCCTGATCAGAAGGGTGATATGTGTACCTGCCAATCCTGGGACTTTTCTGTTTTGGGACAAACACAGGCACAATATGTCCCAGGACAAATACAACATCTGTTCCTAGCCTTGTATTTACTTTACACCTGTTGAAGACTCCTCATCCCCTGAGTTGCTCATTCTGCCTAACTGCTGTCATCATGTTACTGGAATGGAAAAGTAGGAGTGGCTTTTTTTCATCCTCCAGTGCATTTGTTTAACAGCAGGCCTCCTCCTCCCTGTCAACATCCTCCAGGGACATGTTTTTTCTCTCTACCTTCCACAACACCTAACATTTCTTCTTTCCCAGAACGCACTGACATTCCATCCCAGTTCTCATCACCGGTAAATACTCTTCTGCTCTGGGCATGGGCCCATAGATACCAATTCCAAAAGGGGCTCTTGAGGTTTTGGGATCAACAGCCTCCTTCCTTCTTTCTTCCATTTCTCCCATACCACAATGCAGATGCACGGACCTGTGGAGCAGAGACATGTACCAATACTGGGAAGTCACTGAGTTGTCATCTCCTCAAATGTTTCTCGACTCCACTCCCTACTCCTTCTTTCCTTTATATACAAACCATAGTGACACGATCCAGAAAGCCTGGTTAGAGAGGCTCCTGGGCACCTGGGCATCCATCATATATACAAGGGCAATTTGAAATGGAGACATGCTGGTTTCACTTTGCATGGATATGAATAATAGCAGGTGCCATGCCAGGACCCACTGTCTTTCTGGGACTGAGGGCATGTGTGTGCTTTGCTCAACTCAGTCTGGCTGAATGCAGAATCACTAGTCTCTGTCCAGCTGAGCTCTGAGGGCTGAGGTCCTGAGATGGTCTGAGATTCTTGGACCCTGGGTTCAGCTAGATTTGGCTTTCCTGGTTCATCTGAATTCCTAAGGTCATATGGCCTTAGTAATATTACATTTTCCCAGTCCATCTGGAATCCCATTGCACTGGGTGCAGAGGTGAGCCTGGCTTCCTCCATCCATCTGAGTTTGAAGAGACATGATTTCCCTTCAGGGAAGAAGTCAAATGCACAGGTAAACACTCTTCTTGCATTAGTGAGTGACTCACTGGGTGCATCTACATGAGATGCTTTACTGCACAGCAGAGTAGTTAACTATGCAGTAAGTGTGTGCATGTACACATGCAAATGCTTACTGCGCAGTAAACCTCAGTAATTATGAGTACATTTGCTACCTGCAACTGCACGTAGCAAATTTACTTGTGATTACTTACTGCTCAATAGTGCTTGTGTAGATACCTGACTGGACACAAATCTGTTCCTGGGCAGCCAGCCACCAGGGGGTAGGAGATTGCTCCCTGCCCCAGGAGCTGCCTGCTGCTGGGACAGGGTCTGCCACCATAGCCCAGGTGGGGACTATGTCCCCCTGCCCTGGCAGCAGGGATCTCCAAGCCCCTTGCTCCAAGATTGTGATTGGGGAGTGGGGGCTGTGAGATCCTTATTTCCCAGCCCTTGCTTCACCATTGCAATTATGGAGTGGGGGGCTGGGAGATCCTTGTTTCCCAGTGCTGGCCTCATGGTTGCAGAGCTGGCACTGGGAGATGAGGATCTCTCATTGTCAGCCCCATGACCATGGAGCTGGCACTAGGAGGTCCCTGCTGGTGAGGTCTGGGGAGCCTGTTTCCTGCTCAACTTCATGATCATAGTGCTGGGTGGGGAACAGGCTGGGGAGCCTGTTCCCCACCTAGGTCTGTGACTGCAGAGCTGAGCAGGGACCAGGCTCTCCAGCCCCCCACCCTGTGATCACAGTGCAGGGGCTTGGAACTGTCCCTGTCAGGGGCAGGTCCCAGCCCCATGCCTCAATAGGGTTACTGAGGCATGGGGCTGGGAATGAGCTGCAGGAGTGGGGTGGCTCCCAGCCCCCTACCCTGATCTGCTGGTGGGGTATCTAGCAGTGAGCTAGCTGCTAGCTGCCTCACCAGCAGATTGGGGAAGGGGGCTGGGATTTGCCCCTCCCCTGCAGCTCTTTCCAAGTCCCCTGCCCCTGATTGGGGAGCCAAGGCCATGGGCTCCCTGCTGCTGGGGGGCAGGGGACATTGCCCCCCAGCAGCAGGCAGCCTCCGGGGACAGGGTTCAATGTCCCGGCGCCAATCAGGAGATAGCTGTCTCCTGACCCAGTGCTCCCTGCCAGCCCCTGAGCTAGCACCCAAGGGGGGGGAACCAGAGCTCCCCCTAGTGGTGGCCGGGGCCCATTGTAGGGCCCCAGGAAGTGGGAACAGTTTGCTGCCATTAGTAAGAAATCTGCTCCCACTTCCCTGCATGTGTAGATACCTGCCTGGGAGTGTTTACTCCTGAGTAGTTTACTCCTGAGTAAACTGCTCCCACATCGAATGCACATGTAGACACACTCACTGAGGTAACAGGAGTGTTCATGCCAACACAGCTTTGGAGGAGTATTAATTGGCTTACAGCTGTGCAACAACATGCTGTGGCCTGTCTAAGATCAGTTATGTCTGTACTAGAGCCCACTGATGTGCTGGTCCCTATGCAGCCACGTGATCAGTTGATTGTTATGGTTCTGCGTATAGGTCTGTCAGCTCACTAACTGCTGTCTACATTCTGCCTGATGTTTGGTTGCCAGTGAAAGAGGGGCTGCTTCTGGTCCATGAGGATTTCAGTAACATTTTGAGTCTGGAGTTGCCAGGCTGGAAGGCAGTGGATCTGAGTTGCTGGATACTGAGCTCCATCTTCTCATGCAACAGCTACCTGATCTAAAATGCCAATGATGGAGCCTCACCATGCTCAGCTGCTAGAGAATTATTAGAAGAAAATGAATATGGTTCATTAAGAAGCAGGCTTAGCGTTCTTTTCTCCGCATTAGCTGGAGGAGGCTCCCTCTTAGATCAACATTTAAGCAACATGCCTTAAAATTAAGCCTCTTGTAAAGCGCTAGTCTAAAGGCAAATAGTCCTTTATTTGGGCTATGAATCATAATAGGGCACTGATCAAATCCTCATTGCAGCAATCCCCAGGGCACCGATCAAATCCCTATTCCAACATTTGGCAATGTTTATTGCTGTAGAAAATGTGCTTCACTATTCTAATGATTTTGTCATAACATTTCCTTTCTTCTTATTTTTTGTGAATCAATCTCATTTCTCTAGTTGTCAGTGCCACTCATAACACTGGCAAGAAACCAGTATTCTGGCTCCCTCTGCTGGAAAAGAGTATTTTCAGAAGGAATAGAAAGCACTAAATTCTGCTGATGAATATGCAGCCCTGGGATTTAGATCTCAGTCTATCCTGCATGTGCAGAAGCAAGCTCAGCATGTTATATACAAGGGAGTTTGTATAAAACCCTGGGAGCTGATCACTTGTATGATGGCATTTTCTTTTCTTCAAGTAGGGGCTTGCTTGCACCGCTTATTTAAAATTAGTCCTCAGATGACATCCATAGTTAATCCTCACTCTGGAGCTTCTTTGTGAGCCGAGTGTTCAATTCTGCATCTCTTTTAACTGAGCAGCTTCTGTGACTGTTCTGCAACTGGACAAGCAGAGCCACATTTTCGGTGTGAAGATCTGGGATCTCAGATGTGCTTTTGCAAATTTCCATCTCTATTAGATTGAGATCCGTATTTCTGCAGTATTTCTTTCCTGCCATTAACATTTGTCCCTTGAACATAACACAGAGAACAGACACCAAAGAGCTGTAAACAAACCTTCAAGTAGCAGCAGTATAGTGTGGGGCCTTTTAAAACTGGCATGGGTTTGTGTTCACTATGTAAAAAGAACCTTTACAAAAATACTAACAGGTTTTTTAAAAATTACCCTTTGCCCTTTCAAGAAGTCTGCCACCTAAATCATAAGGTTTTCATTACCCCTTTGGGGGGACAATTGCATGGTTTAGCACATAGCATTGATATGGCTCTCTCCCTAGATAAGCATCCTGTACTCTCCTTCAGCTCATCCCTTCCCTGGTACCATTCATTGATCTCCTTCTCTCCCTTGAGGGTTTTGCAGGCTGTTCTCATTTCTATTATAATCTACCACTGAGCCACCCTTGCCTTATTCATCTTCTTTTAATCTATGTCAGTCCCTTCCCTCAGTCAGTTCTGTCACTCTTCTCTGAGTGCTCTATGATGTGTCATAATTCTCTGATAATTTGGTGTCCTGCACTGAGCAGTGTTCCACCCAGTCTCACCAGAACCATAGGATAGGACTGTTATCTACCTGATGTAAAATTGCCTTTGTGAACCAAGCCCCCTTACTGTGGTCTTTTCTGAAGCTGTATTTTATTATTGCAAACACACCTAATTCAGTGCATTTTGTCCCTCCCCCTGCAGAGGCATCACTGATAGAGTTTGTGCCCAAGGCAAACTGCTCCTGCAGGGGTTAATGCTTCAGAAAAGTATGCAGAACAGCAATTTAAAAGCTGAAATTTGGGAGTGAAAAAAGAAGACAAAAGAGTTAATCTTCTGGGTCCTGGCTGCATCAGCACCTCCTTCCAACAGCAGTGACTTCCCTTGGAAAATACAGTTTGTGTGCCAGTGCCAACCCAACAGCTGATGCTTTGTCCTAGCTGCCAGAGCTGCTGTAGGGACAGTGCAAAGTGTGTGTATGGGGGGGGGGGAGTTGAAGAGGGAGTTTAAGCAGTTCTTGGGGCTTGTGCCCCACTTGCCCACCTGTTGTTACACTACTGCCCCATGTCCCTTCCAGCAACATGGATGCCCAAATTTCATCCTCCCATTGAGAAATGCTGCTTGTTCTCTCGTGTTGACACACTGGAGAGTGAAGAAGGAAGAGAAGGACTTGGCTGGGGAGATGGCCATGCAAGGACCTCTGGCATCAGAAGTAGATCCAGTTGGTAAATGTTTGGTTCTCTTGGATCAGAATGAAGCATGGCCTACTGGAACCTGTTCCTCTTAAAGACAGGGCTGCCCACATGGTCATACCATAGGACTCCTTGGGCTCTGCTAAGGTCACGTAAGGAATTATCCCACCCTGGCCTTCTGTAAGCCCAGTGTGAGATATACAAACTCTGCTTCTTTTCAACCATTGGGAATTTACCTCGCATCCTCCTCTGGGACCTGATTCATTCCCTCTCAGCCTTTGTAGGTGGCAGAACCCTGAGCTGAATACCAATCTCTTGGTAAGCAGTGCAGCAAACAGAGATGTCTATGATGGTTTGGCGTAGCTTCACGATGCTTAAAGAGCTTGTCTCAGGCACAGAGATCAGTTCTTACTGGATTATTAATAATTTACTCTCAAATTACTAAGACTGATCCTTCATCACTGAAGTTGGGGATGTGTCTGCCACTGACCATTTGGGATGAAGAGCAGACCCTAGTGTAGTAAGGAAATTCTTTGTCTAGTGAAGGAAACACATCTATTGTGCTACAGAGCTGTGTACTCTGAACAATTTCCAAATGTGTACAATTTCCAACTGCTGTAGTTATTCTAGCCTCCACTAGGTGGCAGATGGGCATGAAAGCCAGATTTCCATCTGAACTAGGATTTGGAGTAAGATCAGGAAAATGAATTCTGTGAGCATATAAAGGTAGAGCACACACCAACTGCTGAAGCTTCCTTAGCCTGACAAAGGGTTTTTGAACCTGAAAGCTTGCTTAATAACTATTCTCCAACTATTTGGGTTGGTCTAATAAAAGATATCAAATTCACCCAAGGAACCTTGTGAACATATAAATACATGTGTGTAAATGTGATGTATTTGGGGGTTAGAATCACAGTACCACCCCCAGGTTTGGTTTGCTCTGATGAATCTCCACTTTATTTGGTCTCTCTCTCTTTATTAATGCAGTGGGAAAGAAGTAATAGTACACTGCACTATGGTTGCCTGACCATAGAATAGGGAGGTTCTGTTCACAGGAATAACTTGGCTGTCCATAGCAGCTGCTGTCAGCCACACTTTTTATTGGCACTTCATTCTTGCCAAAACACCAGGGGCATATTCTTATTTCACTTTACATACACAAAGGGCATTTACATTTAACTGCTATTTTTGGTACTTACACACAGTTAGTCATCCTACTCCACATGCAGTGGGGATGTGTAAGTGTCTTTGTGGCTAATGAGCACGCACAGTAGGCTGCGCTCCCACCAGGTAAATACACAATGCTGCATATGCAGGCAAGTGCAAATCCCCAAATTGTAGCTGGATAAAAATCCCTCTCTTTTGTTTGCTTCACATTGCTTTAAACCCCAGGCCACAGGTTAGTCATTATTCAGTCTGTTCTCCAGCTCGTCTCTTGAAGCTGCCCCCCCTGCTCCCCCTGGGCACCCAGGAGTGAGATATGTGGTTCCAGGTGTAAGCAAATATGTTGGAGGGACACAGTTCAGTTCAGATGGCTGCTACCCTTAAGTTCAGGGGCCCCTGAATTCTAGTCTGTACTTTTGCTCCCAGTGGGCCAGAAACTTCTCCACCCATTTTTTTCCAGTGAATAGTACAAATTCAGTGGCTCAGCTTCAAGAGGAAGCCTGGAGAGGGCTCTTTAGTATGTTTGACTTGTGTCCTAGCGGTTAGAACTCTGTTAGAAGGTCGAGATGGGTGTCCTACATCCTGGGTGAGCTCTTTTAACTAGTAGGTTTAGGGACTAACACATGGGACAAACTTTCTCCAGCATTGAACACTTGCTAGTCTTGGGTTTTTACCTGCTTGTAGTCTGGGGACTTAATGCTCACCCATGTAGGTACATAAAGAGCCATGTACATGCTTGTTCAGAGTGCATCCCTGCTGCCTGTGGAACAGTGTGCATGAGTGCCAAAATGGCAGTAGTACAGTTAGGTAAGTGCCATTTGGGCCCGAAAGTGAAATAGGATTCTGCCTCAGGCTGTTTTTCATTGCACATTGCTCAAACTCTTCACACCTCATAGAATGGTAAAAAAATATAACATGGGCGCTGGAGGGTCATGATAGAAATTCCCAGCTATTTACTTAGTTTCTGAGTTGTGATGGCCAGGGATCATTTTCTGTGATGTGTGTGCAACATATAGCCTTATGGGGGCTGGTCCATGACAGGGCCACCTAGCCATGCCTCAGTACAAAAACAAAAAATAAAACAACAACAATAAGAAATGGTGCTGGACCCCTGGCTTCTTAGCCAAGTTGGCACACATAATCCTACCTTTATTCCTGCACCTTCTCCTCTCCCTCAGTAATTAGTGAGCACATTCCCACCAACATCTGTCTTAGTATCTGAACATTGTGTGGCTTATACTTGAGACCATTAACCTTTCTAACTAAGTGTCATAAAAGCAGACCTCACACTAATGGAGCATGTCATGTTAGATAGCTCAGACTGTAGTATCCTGCAGCTTTATGAAATAATATAGCTATAATGCATATAGGGAACAAATTACCAAAATTCTGTAAATGAAGCATTTAGTATGAGTATTTACCTGATAGTCATGTGAGTTATATGGCTATGAGCATTTAAGTCTTAGTTGTAAGACTAGCTGTAAAATGGTAAAGAAGTGGTTAGGATGGCATAATAAACCTCATAGAATAGGTGTTTTATTTAATTTTGGGAAATCTTTGAAGGAATTAAAGGCATTAGTTGTGACAATCTCTACCACATTTTACCTATCCATAGCAAAGAGCTAATATTTATGTAATGCAAATATTTACCAAGTGATCTTCGAAGCAGTTTCTCTGAAGCATGTACCCTGTAATTTGTGAGGTGAGTAAGAGCTAAAATGAACAAAGCTTTTGCATGTATAAAACTGTGGTATAGAGGATATGCTTATAACACCCTTCAAAATAGAGAAGGAGGGAAAGAAGAGAACATCAGATAGGAACTATCTGCTGTCTCAACTGCTTTGGATCCTTTTCTCTCAAAGGATGGTGTGAATAAATGAATGCTAGTCATTTTATATTATTTTCCTTTTCTTTGCTAGATTACAGGTGTTTTTCTTTTTCTGAGGCTTATAGATAAAACTAGGCTATATCAATTTATGACAAGTGCAGGTCACAGGGGTCTTATATCTGGTGATATCCACTGTAGCTGCTAAAGGGCCAAAGTCATATGTTAAATAACTCCAATTAATATTAATAGTACAAAGTTCATAGTTTTAATATTTCATAGAAGTTCATGGATTTTTAGGGCAGAATTGCATCTGCCTAGAAAGACAGTTTTCCAGCCATTGTAAGTGGTACTTTTGGTACTTATGGTGCTGACCCAACCATTACATAACCTACTGTGCATACTCAGTCTGAACCTGCACTTATCTGTCCACACTACAGGGGCAATGGAATTGCAACCTGTATGTAAACAGCAAAATGACAGGTAGCTGTAAAATTGCCATTTAGATGCACAAAGGATAACAGAATTCTGCCCAAGGTCTGCAGGAAGCCTGGGCAGAGACACTCCTGACACTATACCTAGATGCTCTTAGCAGTGCATTTTAAATGAGGCCAAGTTCAATCTTCAGCATATTTCTGATGTTTTTTCATAGATGTTAGGGTTGGAAGGGACCTCAGTAGATCATTGAGTCTGATCCCCTGCATAAGCAGGAAAGAGTGCTGGGTTTAGATGACCCCAGCTGAATGTTAAAACATTCAGAGATGAAACTGTGCTTTAGAGTTGCCTGGTGCTAGCTCTCAGGAAAGTGCATGTGGCTTCCTATCTAGCTGAACCTTTTTTGTACCATGCCTATCACTGTAGTACCCAAACTATGTTTGGGACTATGAAATCAAACGTTTCAGAGAAATACAGGCAGCATGGTAAAATAGAGGAAAAATGTGAGTTCTTTAGCTATTTCAGGCCTTGGCTATATAAGTTTTGTAAATAGGATTCAGCTCCCAAAAATGGACTAGCAGCCTATGAAAAATAGAAACATAGGGCTGAAAAGGCCCTCAGGAGCTCATCTACTCCAACCCACTGCTCAAGACAGGATCATCCTTGCCTAATCCATTCTAGCCAAATGTTTGCCTAATCTACACAGATTGGTGCAATCTAGTCTGGACATGAGAGGAGAGGGGTGATAGTAGATTAGAATGAGTCTGGAAGTGAAAGCAGTTGGAGTGACAGGCCGAATAATGGGGGATGGCATTGATATGGCAGGAGGGAACAAAGGAGAATTATATGGGAAGGTGACTTTCTGGTATTTTAGAGTGAGGATGTTGCAAAACCATCACTGAAAGCTGCTTAGGGTAATACCAGATTGGGTAAAGACATCTCTTCTGTAGAGATGGGTACAAGGAACAGGTTTAATTTTTAATGTAGGTCACATTGTTACCTACATTAAAAATTATGTATGAGGGATAATTATGTGTACACACACACACACACACACACACACACACACACACCTCTCTACTCAAATTATGTTACCCTGAAATGGAACAATTCTGCTCCACTATGGCATCAGTATTTCTGTATTAAAAAATAGTACACAATCAGTACCAGTGGTACACTGATACAGATTCCTGCCTGCACCTGAAGCAGTGTGACCCACTTAAGGTAGCGCTGTATATATGCCAGGAGGCTTTGCCACTACACAGAGGTTATTGATGGATGTCCAGTGCTGCACAAAGCGACTACACTCCTTTCAATTTCAGCCAGACGCAGGAAGCCTGGAAAGGATGAAACTCGTCTTGCCACAGTGCAGCCTGCCATGTTTTCCTGCGGTATGTTTTCCTAGGACAGAAAATTTCAACTGGAACAAAATCTTGATTTTTAAAATTCCTTTGGGTTACAAGGACAGTTTTTTTCTGTAGTAAGACTGTCCTGGTCAAACCAAAAGGATTGGTAACTTTGTTAATAGAATGTCAGCTTTTTTTGGACCCTTGTAGGCTCCTTAAAAACATCCAATGAGCCCTATGACCTGGCCCCTGATCTTGACTCTGTTGGGTTGATCCTGCTTTTTGTTTGCTTAGCTTACAGATGACGACTGATTTCAGGTAATCAGTGAAGTGGCGCTCACAAAGAATGGAAGCTTAGTGCATTTCAGAGCAACTTGGGCAACCAAGAAGATGGAGGTGAAAATGTACAGTCTATCTTGGAAGGAGTAAAATTGGCCTGAGAGGTGTCCTTCAAGTCATAGGTGTCCTTCAACTTGAAGGTATCCTTCAATTAGGAAACTGAAGTTTCATTCTGAAAAAAAAAAAAGGTTAAGGGAGCAAAATTCCCATTCACGCTCCTCCTCCCCCAGAAGATGACAGATAGGGAGTGTGTGCCTAGGAAGTGAATGTTACCTTCTCAAGTGGCAAATAATACCCAGCTCAGTGTGTTCAGCAGGGCTCCCATGGCACTCGTTGAAAGGAAGAGACTGGAGTACAGGTCCTCACAAATACAGCTCCCCTCTTCCCAGGCCTTGTCCACCGGCTGAAAGAGAGATGTATTCCAGTTGGCAGCACTTTACTACAGGCCCAGAGTAGCAGGAGGAGTTGCATGGTCTGGGTCAGCTACAAGAAGGGTCTTGTAGCAAGAGCATTGTTGCTCTCCAGAGTAGCACGGTTTGCCACCAGCTTTTAAGATTTGTTCCAAGGACAAAGCAAGGGTATTTCCTGAGGGCCATAGTGCAGTTCCCTTTTTCATGTTTGGCTGCAACTTACCCTGTGAGTATCCCACGGGTTTTTGTGAGGCTGCACATGTACTACTTGGTGAAATTAAGGATGTGGCAAATTTAGCACAGCAGAACTAACTGGTACCCCCAACAGCACAGGATGTCAGCTCTCTTCCCCTTTGGTTGCTTTTCTTAACCTCTGAATCCTGCAACTCATTTTGTTTTTAACACCCTTCTTTCCTATAGGTCACTGCCAGCCTTTTGGGTTGTTTTTAGAAACTGCAGAGTATAAAAAATTAGTAGCCTGTGGCATCCTCTCCAGTCTTTGCCTCTTTCTGTGAGGCAGTAGTTCCTCGTTTCCCTAGCTGCTGAGGCCAAATTTTGGTACAGCACACCTACCTGCTCCCTGCAGGCTGCTCACCAAGTCATGCTGCTCTCCTTCATAAGGAGCAGCCAAGGGTTAATGAGCAATCCTGTAACAAGATATGGTGGCACATTTGCAAGAATAGTATTCAAGCCATATGCTAGGGATTTAGCTTTATAATCATCTTCATGTTTAGGAGCAGAGCTGGAACAGGAGATATTTGTGTGCTTACTACACATAAGAAGATCTTAGAGGTTAAGAATATACAGGAAAAAAATCTTTGATAAGCTTTGAACGTTTGAGAGATAGAATCTGCATCTGTGCTACCAGAAATATCTCTGTTAAAACCCAGATGCTGAGGCAGGCAGAGCATGTGATCAATGACACACAGGTTCCTGATACAGTATTTATCAACTGCTACAATTATTCAAATAGATATCACATTCTGCTTTTAAGTTACAGAATATTCAGTCCATCTAGCCTGTGTGGAATCCCTTTCATGTTAAAATTTAAATCTTGTGAGTAGCTCTCTACTTGATATTTTTCCCTCTATGTGAACCCACCCTTTCATTGGCTGAGCCTTCTAAAGAAATCCACAGGTGTTTAGAGTGTAGCGATAGCTGCTCCAACACACACCAAAAGAAAAGATTGAATTTTGTACTCACAGTGACAGACCAGCTGTCTGAACTTGCAGCATCTCCCTGCTATTCCACTTTGCTGTCCGAAAGACCTCTGCTAGCATATCTCAGTCCTGGCCCTATCACCTTCTGTTACTGCAAATCAGAATTGCATCTACTTCCTTGGTCCTGTTATTTAGTCCTGACCTTTATTTAAGATCTCCTGCTAATATGTTCCTTACCTCATCCCTAGACTTAGGGATGAAGGCCCAACTTGGGAGTTACATTATCTTGTTTTTTGGGTTCTGTAGGCCTGGACAGGTGCTACTGTACTACTATCTGTGAAACTTCTGTGGTAAGAGCATAAGAAGTGCCATACTGGGTGAGACCAATGGTCCATCTAGCCCAATAGTCTGTCTTCAAGAGTGGCAGGAGTGGATACTTTAGAGGGGGAAAATATGTACAGGACATAACTAGTGTAATCCATCCTGTCATACTCTCTGCTATTCATCCCATTAGTTTAGAGGTTTGTTTGGAAAGTGCATGGCCCATTAGAAATGTAGTGCTGTGCACAATGCTGGCACTATATAAATCTGCTGACAGCATTCCATATGTAGCCAGTGCCTGAGATTGAAGCTAAAGGTTTTTATAAGATAAAAATGTAACCACTGCAAGTGAGAAGACACTATCAAAGGGTTTTTATTCTCTGTTTGATCAAAACTAGCACCTTGTGTTCTTCCAGGTGATGTCAGCTGTAGGCCTTTTATCTTGTCCCTGGGTCAATCCCTAGATGGTGATTTCACCCAAACACACAAAGCTCTTCTTGCACATATACCACACTGCAGGGAAGCAAGGCCAAGTTAAGGGGGTGAAGGGATTACTTTCTTAGGGCACTTGTACACATGACGATTAGCCCATATACACATGATGAAACATCACCATTTAGCTAGCATAATGGCGTCACCATGCACACATGCACAAGATTGTTATGTCAGACTGTCCCGGAGTGTGGCAACTAACACTACCTCCAATGTATTTTAGTTTGATCATGGCAAATTGTCCCATTGTTGGACAGAAAAAAATCTGCCACATGTACATGTCACATGCAAGTCAACTTGCCAAATTATGTGTCCTGAGCTTCCTTGGCCACCAGGTGTTGCTACAATTCACTGGTACTTTCAGGTAATTTGCAGTGTAATTTGCAGGTTTTGTGTAATGAATGTTTTAGCACACCAGGTATAGCTGCAGAACCCAATATAGATTAATCTCCTGCTGACCTCCTTTTAAAAATTCATTAATTAAATTAAATAAATATTTAAAAGAAACCTTTTTTGTGTTAGCTGTCTCCAAATTCACTCTACTGACAGGTAGGGTGTGCTGAAGATTGGGGTGCTTGAACAATGCCATGCACCCAGGAGCACAATTGCATTCCTGAAAAATCAGTACTTTCATTATGACAGTAATGAAAGTAGTGAAATTATACTTAAGTCAAATATGTCTATTAATAAAACTAAACAACTGTCATTGATCTGCACATATCATGTTATGTGAGCTGTATTTTAGTGCCTACTACTATAATTTGGTACTAAGAGTACAGCAGGGTTGAACTGTTACGCAGTGCCCCCCACTGTATTTAACTTTGAATAGCGCATGGAGAAATTTGGAGATTTTTGACCTATCACCTGTAACAGTGATGGTGTAAATTGACCCATCATGTCACTTTAAGGGAGACAGATTGAAACAATGTGAAAAAGCCCCTATCATGTGTACCAGGGCCCTTAAATCAGAAGTGGGGATGGGTGGAGAAGTTTGCTTTAGATACAAAATCACTAGCAAAACAGAGGTGGGAGCTTATTAAAGACAAATCAAGCATCAAGTAGTCTTTGCAAATCAGAGGTTGCTTTGCTTGCCCAAACTTGGGATTCCATGTGGTGCCCTGTAATTGCTAATGAAAATCTGACCATCTATACCCAGTGCACCCAGGATCCAAGTCTTGAAAGGAAGAGGAGGTTAATAAACCCACGCCTCTGTATTTGCATATTCATTCAAGCTGTTCAACTTCTGAAAGCCAGGACAGCTTTCTCCATCTTTCTCCCAAGGATACTGCAGCATGGCACAAACAGCAGTGAATCAGTCCTTTCCCCTTCTCTGTGCAGCAGGCAGGTTCTGATCCTCAGATCATAGATGTGGAACCAAACTGTAACGATTTATCTAAGGTCACTGAGTGTTTGCAGTAGGGCCAAGACAAGAAGCAAAGCCTTCTGATTCCCAGTTTCCCACCTCAACCAAGAGACCAAGTACTTCTTTTAAAAAGACACTTCTAGAGTGAGCAATGAAACAAAATAATTGCTCTTTCAGTCAGACAAAACAGGACTATGTTTACAAGAAGGGCCTCTAAGGCCTCTACCCTCTATCTGTGGCTCAACTGAAGCCTGGAGCAGTGTCAATGAAAGCATTTGTTTTTTAGGTTAGGGAGAGCCTAGCCTTGTTATACTTTCCTAACCATGAGACCTTGTTATTAGGCCTCTTTGGGGGGTTTCTTGTCAACCCCTTATGCACTACTGCTGCCTCTAGCTCTTTAGGTTGTAGCACTCACCCCCATTCCTTTGCACACACTTTCCTTTTTAGAAATCTGTTAAACCTTTCCCTGGGTCATTTCACAGGATAAATTCTGCTCTTAGGGTAGATGTAAGCATCAGCCTGCAGGTCTGAATATTGTATGAACCAAACCTAAGACTACGAGGTGCTCTGCATGAGAGGGGCTGATTTTATTTTGCATCAGACAAGCAAGACCCAGTCCCCTGTAGTATGCACACCCAGTAAGCACTTCATACCGAGATGCTGTTTTCATTGGGTTTCATTAAGAGAGAGGAAAAAGAAATGCAATTTGCATGTAGTGTAATAGGAAGCTTGATTGCTTATTTGCATGCTAATACCTGGGACGCATTTCCTTCTCACAGCTCCCCAAACTAGTATCTGAGATTTGGAAAGGTACTGAAGGGCCTGTATGTTCCTGCCTGGGGTCTTTTTTCTGTCAATTCAGTTCATGTGTTTGAAAGTCAGAAACATATTAAAATAAAGAGCCCAAATGTAGGAATATAGATCCTGCACATTGAGAACGAGCAAAGGGACTGATTTGCAATTCCTTTTGTAATATTTTTGTACAATGTGTGCTATTATTGGACGAAGCAGAGAATCCAGAGGGTTGAGGACAGATAGCACCAGGGGAAAGAAACACTGCTAGCAGAAAGGGAGCTTTCAGCAAGAAACAAGTCTTACAAATAAAAATCTATTAAGTTTAGTTTTACCCTTACCCAACCACCCCTCTGGGTGATTACAGATTTCTGCAACTCAAGACAAAGCTGTAGCCAGTGTTGCTGCCCCGATTCCCTTGTGGTCAGACCCCATGTTACAGGCCAAGACTCTGACAATATACATCAGTGCAGCACCATTAAAGGGAGAAAACTTTGTAAAAAACACAGTGGAGTTTAAGCAGATGGAATTTTTTTCCTTGAAATGTTGGCCTCTTTACTTCCGTAATCAAAATCACCTCCTTTTGCAGTGATTTATTCCTTATGTACGTAAACTTTTCACATTATGGCAAATAAATCATGTTTCCACAGTAATCATGTTACTTCTATTGTAAGCTTCATTTAAAAAACCTTTCCAACACAGCTCAACTCAATCAATCTGCCTCAGATTTTTCACACTTACTCCTCTGTCAGCAGATGCGTATTTTGGAAAATGCAGCAGGACTTGCTTATATGTACTGGGATCAAGATTTTCAAAAGTGACTAGTGATTCAAACTATTTCAATTAATACGGTTCCAACTTGAAATTTCTCAAATAGACATGATACTTAGAGGGCACATGTTCACCATTTCCTCAAAATGAGTCCTTAAGTCCCTTACGTTGGTTACCCACAAGCTGAGGCAACCCAAAGCACTAATCACTTTAAAAAACTTGGCTGGAGTTTGTACAATAAGGCAGACTGGAAAATCCCATGAACAGAAAGTAGGTCTACTATTCTAAAGCGCTTCTTTAGAAGCTAAACTCCCACCCCTTGTGTTTAACAGAACAGATTACGAAAAGCAGAGAGGCTTTTGCACAATTAGGACCTAAGGGCCAGGCTGGAACCCAGCACCTGCAAACTCCAAGGCTAACACACCACACTGAGCTTCATAAACCCTTCTCCTCCATCTAGCACCTAACACCTGTTAGTCATGAGTTTCTGAGAAGTCATACATGACTGGCATTCAGAGTGTGCAGACAGAAGTGACAATTTTCTGATCTGGGGCCTGATCTGGCCTCAGAAAGTGGTCTATAGCCATGGCCAAAGAGCAGTGCACACTTGCCCTTGTGGCTCCCCCATACCCCACTGTGTCCCCCAGCTTACCTGCAGCTCTTGGTGCCATCCCACCAGAGCAAGCAGGGAAGGGGAACTCATCTGCTGCCACTGCTGCTACCAGACCGCAGCTTCTCTCCAGCCTGACCCTAGCCCCAAGAGTGGCAGTGGTGGCCATTGGCAGGTTCCCCTTCCCTGCTTCCTGGGACAGCACTGAGAGCTGCAGGTGGGCCAGGATCTGCTGGGGGGCAGCAAGTGGGGAAATGGGGTGTGACCTGATTTGGGGGTATGGGCATAAGGGGCATAGCAGGCCTGATGTGAATGAGGGTGCTGCCTTTCCCCCTCCCCCAAAATCAGCCACTCCACACCCCAGTTTCCAACTCCCTCCCCCCCCCCCCTGCAGCTCTCAAATTACCCGCAGCCCCTGGGACAGCAAGCAGGGAAAGGGAAGCCAGCCACCAGCACCAGCACCACAACTGCAAGCCTCAGCTTGGAGAGTAGCCACAGCTTGCAGGCAACGGTGGTGACAGGCAGATTCCCCTTCCTTGCTTACTCCTCCAGGATACTGCTGGTAGCTGCATGTGAGCCATGAGGACCAGGGGAGCAGAAGGGGAGCCACAAGTGGATGGCTCCAAGGGCAGGGAGAGAGCCCTAAGGGGGTTGGGCAGAAGGGGAATCCTGAGGGGCAGGGGGTGAGCCCCGGGGGTGACTGACACAGGAGAGCCCTGGGGGCTGGGACATGCCTAGAATGGGAGAGGAGGGGAGATGCTTATTTTTAGGTGATCCCCTGGCTCCCCCACTGTCACTGTGAGGGAAGAGAGAGTGGGTGGGTGCACTGCATTCTTGGTTAATGGAGGACCACAGAATCATAGAAAATCATAGAAAATTAGGGTTGGAAGGGACCTCAGGAAGTCATCTAATCCAACCCCCTCCTAAAAGCAGTACCCCAACTAGATCATCTTAGCCAAGGTTTTGTCTAGCTGTTTTAAAAACCTCCAAGGATGGAATTCCTTGGCGATCACTCCCAACTGGTTTTGGGCGGCTTGTGGAGCAGTCACATGCGACTGTAACATGAGCTGCCAAAAAGCAGTTAGAGATAATGGAAGAGGATTATCTCTGAGCCGCTTAGAGGTCCCTTAGCCCATGCTTCCTTGCCCTAATGTGTGGCCACTCCTGTTGTAAAGGCTCTTAACGCATATTGAAGTTAACATGTAACAACACCCTAAGAGAAAAAAAAGAAAGAACGATGCTATTTTAGGCAAATGAACATCAGAATGCCAAGAAATCCAAAGTGAAGATTTAAATGGCTCTATGAATTTCAAAGGATAGATGTTCTGAGATCTTTTTTAACTGAGATTACAAGTAAAACCCTGCTAAAGGAGTTCACCTATGGGCTAAATGAAAAAATCTACAAACCTTCTTGGGGAAGTATTTGTTTACAGTTTCTCAAGAGAATTCAGGTTTGTAGGAAGAAACATGCTTTTAGTTCTGCTTCAGATATCTCTATTTAAAAGGAGCTTTAATGAGAATTTGCTGTAAAAGTCACACACACAGGAAAAATATTGTTTTTTATTAAACAACAGAGGACCGCCCTGAATGTTGACAAGAGAACAAGTAAAATTATGACAGCACTAGAGACTGAAAATGGAGCAGCAGGGAAAGTAAAAAGTCTTCTTAATATTACTGCTTAAAATTCTTTGATCATTTAAAAAAAATTCTGTTTCACTCTAATGTTTGACAAGTATTTGGGAATGTAGATATCTTTGTTAAAGTTTCAGCCACCTTGGTGCTTGAATTAATATGTAAAAAAGTTTTAATTATTCATCATTGAGATCTCTCCTTCCATTCTTCCTAGTAAGGCTTCCAATAAAACTAAGGATCAGTCCCTTGTTTACACCAACATTCCTGATATCGCTAAGGGAAAAAGTACCAGTATAAGTAAAGCCCCATGTTGTCTCTGAGCCATATTCCTTCCTTGGAACTATGCTCCAGCAAATTTCAGTTAATGGACAATAGAATACAGGATATTTCTATTGAAAATTACTCAGAGGCTTATATCCCCCGAGAGGCTGATTCTGTGTGCCCATTTTACCTACATCAGATCCAAGTTTACTTTTGTAGTCATGTATTTTGGTATGAGATCAGAGGTTGCTGCACCTATCAATTCCTCATATAACTGATTCTTTCTGTGGGTATTATAGAGATTATCCTCTTTTGATAAGTTCACCAACCTTCTACTTACTGTACTTGCAAAAATCCATGTTGAGTTGACACCAGAAAGAAATTGAAGATACTCTGTTATCTTTCTTCAGTAACCCCTGATTAAAGGCATTTGATGGAACATGATTGCACTTTTTCTCTATGTACGAAGCGGTCCAAGGGAAATTACTTGGGCGCAGATCACATCAAAGACAATCAAAATTGGCCAGACATATAGAAATGCAAACAAAGCTTTTGCATTGCATCACTTCCAATTAAATGCAGGCAAATTACATTGAATAAGAGAGAAAACTTGTAATATTAAGAGCAAAACAAAAGCAGCCATGTCTGGATGATTACTGGGTGAAGAAGGCATCTTCTTCTTAGCAACCTGGCAACCTCATGTCTGAGGACACAGAAAAGAGTTGCTGCTGTCTAAAGAGCAAGCCAGAGCTCTGTCATTTAGTTTGTGGTGCCTTTGGCTCTTTTATGGCCAGCTCATGCCAATGACAACAAAATGGAACAGGGAGAGTACAGTTTTAGCAGGGAGAAGACAGGTTTCAGGCCCTTTCACCCAGAAGGTGTTTGAATCTCCAGTTCTTGACTTTGTAGCACAGTCCTCAAGCCACCACACTGTAGTCTGGGTTTCTGTTAGACCAGGGCTGCCCAACTTCTAAGTGGTAGGAGAGCACCACTGCATGGCCCCTGAGGGTCCCAGGCTGCACATGTCTCCTTCACCTCCCCCACCCCGGCACCATGCATATGGGTGCTCCTGCAGCTCCCGAGCTGTGGGCTCCCCTGGTGCAACTGGTGCACAGCCACCCTCAGACTTTTCCTGCACCCTGGGTTGCACTGTACCAGCCTGCCTCATTGAGGGAGGTCAGGAAGCAGAAACTGGTGGAGGAAATGGGAGCCTGGAGACCCCAGCTGCTGCCGCAGCCAGAGCAATAAGGGGCAGAAGCTCAGGAGCTGCAAATTAACCCCTTGTGGGCTGTATGTGGATGTGGCAGAAGGCTACCTCTGTTTCTTCCCAAAACTCTGCTCTGTGACAGTTTGGTTAGTATGGGCCCTGCAGAGGGTACACACCCTACCCTATCTCTTTAGGTAACCTGAGTTGGATACATTCCTGAGGGAGGGGGGAAAAGTGCTCCCTCTGCCTACATGACTGGCATCACATACCTGGGTGAGGGGCTTGGGCACCCTGGTGGGCTAGAGACTGCCAGTCTGCCTAGCAGCCAGTGATGCATTTCAAATTGGTTGGCTGGCAGTCAACAGGTGATAGCCTCCATTGGACCAGGTAAATGAGGTCATAAGGGCTATATAAGTTAAGGACTGCCCAGGAGGAGAGAGGGTAGCCATGATGAAAACTCAGAGAGAAGAGCTGTACCATCTGAAACTTGCTCTCTCTCCCAAAACTCATGATCAAGGAACTGCCTGCCTCCAGAGGGAATCTTCACCTGCCTCTGGATGATACTTGGCAATAGTAAGGCATGTCCAACTACCTGAAATCTAACTAGATATATCTAAAGTAAGCTACCTGAAATCTAACTAGATATATAGCTTGCAGTAACTCAGATGCGTGATCAAAGGCTACCCAGCCACCCTGTTTGCTCTATGGGATTTCTCTGATACTACTCAACTCTGTACCTTATTCCAACCCTACTCCTTGTAGCCAATAAAGTTCTCCTTTGTATCTAGCATAGGAAACTTATTGGGAGTGGGTCTAGATTATGCCTTGGGGTCCCCTTGGTTCAGCGGACTAAGGGAGACCACTACTTGTGCTTCTGACTGAGGGAAGCATCCCAAGTTCTTGAAGTAAGTCAAGGACCCTTGAGGGCTACTAGGCCTGTGTTTCCCAGGGGCACCATGCCAGGATCAAGCCCGTCCCTGGGTGGTGACAGCAATACCCCCAGGCTAGTAGGTGTGCTCCAGGAAGGGGGCTGGCCAGACATGAGGCACCCCCAAGGAGGCACTCAGAGCCTGGAAGGTGGTCGGGAACAGTGAGGTGGGTGGGTCAGCACAGGAGCACCCCCTACTCTCCCGCCACAGTGGACATATAGGTCTGGCAGTTGGACATGCCTATATTACACCATTACTCAAAATAAAAATATATGAGGATAAGAAGGTCTTCATTTCCTCTGGTATTATGGTGTAAGGTTGAGAAATTCTATTCTATTCTATTCACTTTCTTATCTGACAGCCATCAGCATAGTATCAACATGGCTTCTGTGAGGTCCTTGTCTCAAGAGTGTCTGGTGCTTGGTTCATTCTCTCAGGCAGGGTTTGAGTGGCCTGTTTTTTCTCATTATAATAGTCTATAGCAGCACTGGTGTGACACCTCAGTGTTTCTGTGAATGATTTACTGCATAAAGGATTAGCCTGAGGTTTTGATATCATTGCATCTGGCAGAACTGATGTATGGCCAAATGGTTTCTGTGACAAACAGACAATGCAAAGTATCAGACAGACAATACATAGCACTATAGAACTCTGATCCAGTTCTTACTGTATCAGAATAACCCTGGATAAAACAAGGATAACTGATGTGCTTCTGAGTAAAACATCTGAGGTTACATATGTCCACCCCATATTTAGGAACATAATAAAGATGCTTTTTCAATGGCTGCTCCACACCATACTCCCAAATCTACTTCTCTTGGGCCACTGACCAAGCAGGTAACCTTGACTTTTAAAAGGTACAAAGACAAGCCATTGTTACTTATTGCTGCACCACTACCCTGCAAATCTGACTTTGAGAGCAGTGCAAACCCTCCCATCCAACTAAAGGGTAGATGAGCACTTCAGAATATCTAGGTCTGCAAAATGCTTCTGCAGCTGGCAATGAGAGATCCTTGATCTTCTGTTCATCTGGATGGGGGAAAGAATTTAGCAGGCCATGGTAAGGCCACTGAAACCAAGGAATTTACGAATGGACAGTGGCAGAAACAGCAGCCTCTGAATACAACTAGAACTAGTGGCAGTGCTGGTCCAAGGCAAAGGTCCTGAAGGCTGGTACTACTGGACTTGTACACTATCCAGGTTTTAGGTTGGTGGTTGTTGTGCTCTTCCTATGAAGAATTGTCATAGATTCTCACTGAGGTTAACTCCATATAGTCTTGCCTCATCACTGACCAGGGCAGACCTTGAGTCATCTGGTGACAGTGATGCAGAAGACAAGGAAGACTGTGAGGAGGATGGGAGCAGGCCTTGGTCCAGGCCTGGCTCAGACCCAAGCCCTGGACCATGACCACTCCCAGGCTCAAGGCAAGGACCCAAAGGATCCTGGGGAATTCCTGGACCTATTCAGATGTGTGGAGCCAGGGATGTACCTGTCATCAGGACAGATTGGCTTTGGTGCAAAGGACATCAGTAAGAACCATCCACACATCCTGCCCTCATCCTTGAAGCACTTAAGCCACAGATACCAGAAAAGAATTATTGGCTGATGGCACCAACTGGCAAATAGCAGTATAGCCACCCAACTGGCCACAGGCACCCCAGGGCTTTCTATGTACAAAGCCCAGGGCATGTGATACAGAGAGAGGCAACTAATGGCTATTCCTCCTTTGGGTGGTGGGGGTGGTCCTGTTAACGGTGGTCCTGCTGGAGGGCCGTGGAGGTGGTAGTTTGGAGGAGATGGGGAAGACTGAAGGGCAATGCTGACTTTTCCTCTTTGCTATCAATCTACCTTAGGTAAGCATGGTAACACCTGTAGTTGTATATTTTCAGGCCCCTCACAACTTGCTGCCCACAGTTACCCACAATGGGTGGGTATTCCTAAATGGAGTTGAGGAGCTGTTCAGACCTAAGACAGCCACACTCCCACTAGACAGGGGTGGGCAAAATATGGCCTGCAGGCTGGATTCGGCCTGCAGAGGGGCTTTGTTTGGCCCATGGCTGGACTAGGCACAGTCCAGCTATGGAGTGTCCTGCCACCCCCTGGGCATGCAGCGGGGCAGTGGCAGCTTCTTGCATATGCCACTAGTCCTAGCCCCACAGTACCAGTGGGGACCAGTGTTACACAGCCCCAACCTACTCTGGGATCACTTGCTTATGCTAAACAGTAGCAACCCTAGCACTGGCTGGGCAGAAACTGTTGCTCACCATGGTAGAAAAGCACCCACCCCCCTGCTGCCCGGCACTCCCTGGTACAGCCACCCTGGAGCCCATGTCTGTTCTGCTTTGCAGCTCTACTGCTGTTACCACTGCTTCCGGGCTGTCTCATAGGGCAATGCTGGCAGCACAGAGTTGATGCAGGGCAGCCAAGCGTGGGCTCTGAGTGGCTGTAGCATGAGTGCTGGACAACAGTGAGGGGGAGAGGCCACTTTTTCCCTATGCTAAGCAACAGTTTCTGCCCAACTGGTGCTGCTGCTGCTGTTTAGCATGAGCAGGTGAGCCTGGAGCAGACCTGGGGTGTGCTGGGTCAGGGCTGTGCAGCGCAGATCCCCACTGGTTCACTCCCACCAGGGTGAGTCTGGAGCATGCGCGGGGCATGCCGTGGCTGCGTGCTGCTGGCTGCAGTGGGGAGGAGCTGCAGGGCAAGCAGGGTCTGGGCTGTTGCATGGCAGGGGCGGGTGCTGACTGGCTCAGGGGGTTGCGTGCAGGGAGCTCCCGCACACACACACCCTACCATACCCACAAATTCTTTCCTGCAAACCCCACAAACACACCCTCCCTCACACACAATCACAAACTCCACAAACACTGCACTCACCCACATCCTCCCACATGACCACCACAAACCCCATGCCTCTCACTACATGTAACCCCCCCTTCACACACCTGCATGCCTCTGGGGGGAGCCCCACTCACTGCTATGTGCACACCCCCCCACACCACACCCATCCCCCACATACCACACCCCCAGCCACCCTTCCCCTCTACACACCTCACAAACCCCACATACCCACCCACATCCACACATACCCACACACATCTACAGCCCTCCACTAACCTCATGCCCACTCATACCCCCCAGCAATATATAAGAGTAAGACTTCATTTTGAGCAATTATGCAATCACCTCTATATACATGACACAAACACACCCAAATCAGGACAATTAAAAAAATAAAATTAAATGATGTATTGTGGATGTTTGATTTGTAGTCTCCCGCTGCTATGCCAAGCTGATGCGCCGCCTCATGGTGTCTGACACCATCTGCTGGTCCCGTGACATCTATGTGGAGCACATCATGGGCCACTGCCAGTACTCCGACGCCACCAGATAGATCGCCACCGGACCGGACCCAGAGGGGACCGCCTGAACCCCCCTCTGCACCAGATGGACTTCACTTAAAGAGGATTCTTCAGCAACGGACCACCCTGCTCCATCCGAAGAGGACCCCCGCGATGGGACTTTATATGGACTAAGACACTTTCTTCGACCAACTTCCTCCACTGTTGTGGACCATTGTATGGGTTTGTGTGCATCTATCTTCTTTCTCTCTCAGTGTTGCAAACCCCCTCCCTCCCCTTCCCCCACTTCCCGCACCTCAAGCTGTGAACAAAAAACTCATGACATGAGTGACACTGTGTGTGTTAAGGTGCAGCAGGCTGAAAAACTGTAGGAGTGGTGGCCCCTGCTGAGGCCACAAAGCCTGCCAAGTTTCAAGGAGATAAGTGCAGGGGCTTGGGGGGAACTACACCTCAAGCTGGGGACAAGGGAAACTTGTGACATGGGTGCTTGTTTTGGGGCACGGGGGGTGAGGGGGGAGGACATCTACTGCAGGCCTGGCTGCTAAGCTACTGTGTTACCAGTTACCAATTAATAATGATTCACTCAGGGCAGGGACCAGCTGGTACCTATGGTACCTATGAACATAACAAGTTAATGAGCATGGGTTAACACCTACAAAACCACAACTAAGGAGAGGAAATAATCAATACAGACAATCAACTGCCCCAAGACACAGTCAGTTGCACAGCAGCCATGTCACGAGTTTTGTCTGTCAGCAGCTAGAGGTACAGGGCCCCAGAACCCCCCTGTACCTATCTCTTTGACAGCTGGCAGGCTTTGTGGCTGCAGCAGGGGCCACCATCCCCGCAGATGTCATCCTGCTGCACCTTAACACACACAGTGTCACCCATGTCATGAGTTTTGCTTGTCCGCAGCTTGAGGTGCAGTTTCCCCCAAAGCCCTGTACTTATCTCCTTGAAGCTTGGCAGGCTTCATGGCCTCAGCAGGAGCTAGCATGCCTGCAGTTTTGACCCTGCTGTGGCTTAACACATACACGTGACATGAGTTTTACTTTCAGGATTTTGGGGTACAGTTTCTCTGAACTCCCTGCACCTATCTCCCTGAAGCTTAGAAGGCTTTGTGGCCTCCACAGGGGCTAGCATGCATGCAGTTTTGACCCCACTGTGGCTTAACATTTACACGTGACACAAGTTTTGCTTTCAGGATTTTGGAGTGCAGTTTCTGCAACCCCCCTGAACCTATCTCCTTGAAATCTGGCAAGATTTGTGGCCTCATCAGGGGCTAGCATTCCTGTAGTTTTGACCCTGCAGTGACTTAACACATACACATGACATAAGTTTGGCTCTCAAGATTTTCAGGTGCAGTTTCTCTGAACCCCCTACACCTATCTTCTTGAAACTTGGCATGCTTTATGCCCTCAGAAGGAACTACCATTTCTGCAAGCTTTATCCAGAAATGACAAAGTTATAGGCTGTTTTGACCTTCTCCATTGTAGCCTATGGGTGAAACATAGAAACGGCCAAACATTCCGACTTGCCTCGTTTTGTTTTGAGGCTGTTTCAACCATATCTGTTTCATGTCAATTTTGCTGTTTTGACCTTGAAACAGGTCAAAACAGCATCGAAACAAAACTGGTGGCAAAATTTTGCACAGCTCTGATGTTCAACTAATTACTCTACAGCTGGGCTACTACCCCGGGTTTGTCTGCACCACTGAAAGGGCCAGACAACCCTGTTTCAAACTCCTTTATCATCTTTGTCACTTGCCTCTAGTACCTATCCAGTTTTTCCATATGTTTCTTAAATGGTGGAACCCAGTATTGCACACAATACTCTAGCTGAGGCCCGATCAGCTGTGAGTAGGGTAGTTGTATCACACCCTGCATACTATACTTCTGCTAATGCAGCCCAAGATTGCATTTATTTTCTGGTGACTGCATCACATTGTGGGTTCACGTTGAGTCTGTGATCCAGCAAAAAAGCACCAGACCTTTCTTAGCAACTCAATGGCCAAGCTAATCATGTCTCATTTTGCATTCGGTTTTTCTGCCTTATATGGAGCACCTTGCATCTGTGTTTGTTAACTTTGATTCTGGTACCCAGTACCCATTCTCCAGTCTGTCAGGATCCTTTGGAATTCTAGTCCAATCCTCCAAAGTGCTCCGAAGCATTGCCTCTTTTGTATCAAGCCTTTTCAGATTTGTCAGTGCATTCAATGTACCCAGTGTATTTAATTGCAGAATGTCCCAACAGCAGCAAAGCTTGTAAGTAAGAAAGCAAACTAGTAAAGAGTTTGTGCATGTATGGAAGTTCCCAGAAAATGCTACTACCTTCCACCCCAGCAGGAATTATTGGGCATACATTATCAGTACCTCCAGCAAATTTATAAACAAAAGGGCTAACCTAACAAATGGCATTACTTGCCTTTACTGTTGCTACTTTCATTTGCCCAACACAGAAGGACTAATCAGAGGCGAAAGTCAGTAGGGAGTACTGTTGTGTGTGTAGGGGTAAGTTTTTGGTTCCCTCTTCTCCTGTTTCAAAGCAATATTAACCTTTCCACACTAGCTCATCCTCTAGAGTTTGGCCTGTGCAGCAGGTATCAAACAGAAGAAAGTTTTCAGTGACTGAGGAAACAAGCATTTCAATCTGGGCACAGCTGAAGAATGCACAAAAAAGTCCCGTGACATGTGCCCAATTCTTAAACACACCCATTTCTAGGGTTGCACTACTGATCTTTACAAGATAGGGATATTTGCAGCCTGGCTGTTACACTGAAGGGGAATCAAGACTTTGACTGCCTCTGTAGACCATGTGCCTAAAGGCACATTGCATTGTCATTGAGCAGCTGCTTAACTGGTATTGGTACAATTATTTCCTAGCCTTCAGGTTGGTTTTATGAGCCAAGTAAAGGAGTGGATAGGCTAGAGTCATAATACAGGTTTCCCTTGCTTTATGTGGGTTCTGTATGTGCAAATTTGCTCTTATGCAATGACCCTTTTTATACCAGAAATTCGTTATATGTAAATTTGTTATATGTAAATTCACAATCCTTATATGTAAATTTACACTCATATGATTGGTGTGGTGGAAGCCCGCAGTCAGCTGTTTTGTACGGTGCATTATGGGAGTGACATACACCAAAATATAGTTTCCTGTGTGGATCTGTTCTCCTCGCTCGTGGTCTGTGATGTGTTTCTGCAGTTGCCATCCTCATTATGGTAACATTTACCACTACCCTGTGCTTGTGTGTACTGTCTGCTGTTGGTGAGTACCAAAATTGTCTTGTAAAAGTGGTAAAAATGGGTCTGGGGATCAGTACAGTCGAGGTCTTGGAATGTATCCCTATTTGTTACATTGTAAAGTGGGTTCCCTTTATGCAAATTTGAGTTACGTACCATTTTCAAGGAATGCATGTACAGCATAAAGCGAGGGAAACTTGTAGTAGGGGAAAGAAATTGTCACTCCTTCCAGCACAATACAATACTGGAAACACTATGGGCAAATGCATTCTGTCACTATCTCTCACCCCATCCTCATTAAAAAACTAGGCGACTGTGGCATCGATGCTTACATGGTCAGATGGATTGCTAATTGGCTGAAGGGTCATACTCAGAGGGTGGTGGTGGACAGGTCATGTTCGACCTGGGGGGAAGTGGGCAGCGAAGTCCCCCAGGGCTCGGTCCTTGGGCCCGCACTGTTCAATTTCTTTATTAGCGATTTGGACGATGGGGTGAAAAGCAACCTGTTCAAATTTGCTGATGATACCAATATTTGGGGTGAGGTGGGCATGCTAGTAGGAAGGGAAAGACTGCAGAAAGACCTGGATAGGTTGCAAGGGTGGGCTAACAAAAACAGGATGCGTTTCAATACTGACAAGAGCAGGGTGCTGCACTTGGGCAGTAGTAACCGGCAACACACTTATAAGATGGGAAATTCCCTTCTTGAGAGCACGGAGGAAGAAAGGGATCTTAGAGTCATTGTTGACTCCAAGATGAACATGGGCCAACAATGCGAGGTCACGGTTGGCAGGGCTAACCGGACCCTATCGTGCATCCACAGGTGCATCTCAAGTAGGGCCAAGGAGGTGATCCTCCCCCTCTACACGACACTGGTCAGGCCACAGCTGGAGTACTGTGTCCAGTTCTGGGCACCCCACTTCAAGAGGGATGTGGACAACATTGAGAGGGTCCAGAGGAGGGCCACCTGCATGATCCGGGGACAGCAGGGCAGACCCTACAATGAGAGGCTACGGGACCCGAACCTGTTCAGCCTTCACAAGAGAAGGCTGAGGGGGGACCTTGTGGCCATCTATAAACTTACTAGGGGGGACCAGAAGGGTTTGGGGGAGACCTCGTTTCCCCTAGTGCCCCCTGGATAACAAGGAATAATGGCCACAAGTTGTTGGAGAGTAGGTTTAGATTAGACATCCGCAAGAACTACTTCACAGTCAGGGCGGCTAGGATCTGGAACCAACTTCCAAGGGAAGTGGTGCTGGCTCCTACCCTGGGGGTCTTTAAGAAGCGGCTCGATGCCTACCTGGCTGGGGTCATTTGAGCCCAGTTTTCCTCCTGCCCAGGCAGGGGGTCAGACTTGAAGATCTACAAGGTCTCTTCCGACCCTACTTCTATGACTGTGGATTTGTCTGATCACCTGGTAATCATGTATGAATCACCATTACTGGTCCTTAACACTCTGCAGTGCAGAGAGATGTCCTTTGCAGTTAATGCACTCAGAGCCCTAGTGTGCCAGGCACAGATGCCACCAATGGCCCCAGTGCAGTTTGGAAACCCTATGTGGGCACTTTTGAGGAACCTTGCTTCTGGAAACTTCTGGAACATAGTCCATCTAGCTGATCCAGCTGTGGATCAGTCACACTAACCTAGTTGGTTATAGAGCATTTATCAGGGATGCTCATTTCTGATGTCATTGTTTATCAATGCTCAGAGTGGCGGTGGACAGGTCATTTTTGACCTGGAGGGATGTGGGCAGTGGGGTTCCCCAGGGCTCGGTCCTCGGGCCCATACTGTTCAACATCTTCATCAGTGACTTGGACGAAGGGGTGTTCAAATTCACAGATGACACTAGGATATGGGGAGAAGTGGGCATGCTAGAAGAGAGGCACAGGCTATAACTAGATCTGGACAGGTTATAGGGGTGGGCGGATCAGAATAGGATGGGTTTCAACACGGACAAGTGCAAGGTGCTGCACCTGGGGAGGAAGAACCAGCAGCATACCTACAGGCTGGGGAACTCTCTTCTCGTCAGCACAGAGGCAGAAAAGGAATTCAGAGTCACTACTGATTCCAAGAGGAACATGGACCACCAGTGTGAGGACGCGGTCAGGAAGGCTAACTGCACCTTGTCATGCATCCATAGGTGCATCACGAGCAGGTCCAAGGAGGTGATCCTCCCCCTCTATGTGACATTGGTCAGGCCGCAGTTGGAGTACTGCGTCCAGTTTTGGGTACCGCACTTCAGGAGGGACGTGGCTAGCATTGAGAGTGTCCAGAGGAGGGCCACCCGCATGATCAGAGGGCAGCAGGGTAGGCCATATGAGGAAAGGTTACAGGACCTGAACCTGTTCAGCCTCCACAAGAGAAGGCTGAGAGGGGATCTGGTGGCCATCTACAAACTTGCCAAGGGGGACTAGCAGGCTATGGGAGAGTCCCTGTTCC
This sequence comes from Alligator mississippiensis, assembly GCF_030867095.1. Classification (NCBI taxonomy): domain Eukaryota; kingdom Metazoa; phylum Chordata; order Crocodylia; family Alligatoridae; genus Alligator; species Alligator mississippiensis. Next base: position 28,604,842 of record NC_081833.1, read on the forward strand.
CCCGAGCACTACTGGGAGTAACAAGGAATAATGGCCATAAGTTGACCGAGAGTAGATTCAGGCTAGATATCAGGAGGCACTACTTCACAGTCAGGGCGGCTAGGAGCTGGAACCAACTTCCAAGGGAAGTGGTGCATGCTCCTACCCTGGGGGTCTTTAAAAGGAGGCTAGACAGTCACCTTGCCGGGGTCATTTGACCTCCGCATTCTTTCCTGCCCATGGCAGGGGGTCGGACTTGATGATCTGATTAGGTCCCTTCCAACCCTACCTACTATGAAACTATGAAACCTCATGTGAGTGGCCTGCCTCTGGAGTGCCAGGACCAGGTCAATGCAGATCTCACCAAGTATCATCCTGCTCGCTCTGAAGTTCTTCTAACACCTTCTTCACCCCAGGCCCTCAAGACAACTATAAGCAGGATTGAATGCCTGCAGCCTCACTGTGTGGCTTTGCTCCACGGGGAACTCCTCAGCTAGTCCCCATTACACAAACAAGAATCCTTAGTCTATCAAACAGGTAAACCAAACCTTCAACCTTTCTCCAGGCAGCCAAAGAGGGCACTGTAGCTCTGGCCCTTCCTAGAGATGAGCTCCTCCAGGTCTCAGTCTGCTGTCTGACTACAAACAATTCCTTCCCTCCGGTTGAGCTGCTTGCTCTCACCCTGACTAGGCTTTTAACTCTCAGCTAATCCTTCACAGTTGAGTTCTCTTTTAAAGTGCCCTGTTATACCCCATATCTGTTCCCAGCAGTCCAGATTTGTCTTTTTCCTTCAGAATTGGTGGTAGATACTGCAAAGATCCCAGAGAAGGTCATCCACTATGGGGTTTCTCATTTCTTCCTTCTCCGGCACCTTGCTCTTGGACTTGCAGAGCACAGACTCCTGTTCTAAGAAGTGACTTTCCAACACCAGGGGTATTGGACTATTGAAATATTATTCTGTGCCTGAGAAACTGAACTCCCTGAGGGCTCTTTAATGTAGCAGAGAAGGGCAGAACAAGATCCAGTGCCCTGAAGTTTAAACTAAACATATTTAGTCTTGAAATACAGTGCACTTTTTAGCACAAACAACTAGGGATGTATTTGATTCTCAATCACTTGAATTCTTTAAATCAGGATTGGATGCCTTTCCAAAAATATGGCCAACCAGAAGGTCTGGGTTTAGTGCAGATATTACTAGGTGTTACTACTGCTTACTGCAGTAAAATAAGGTACAGTAAGCCTTCCCTGGGAATGGAGGGGGAGGAGGCTGAGCAGGCTGGGCAGCACCTGCCCCCATCCAAGGGCTGCACACTTGGGGGGTCAGTCTCCTTCCCCCACCCCTTTCCCATCCCCTCCCTGCTCTCCCCATCCCCTCCCCACCCTGTCTGGCCAAGCTCCTCATGGATCTACAGGTACTAGCTAACTGTACAGTATACTTATTTACTGCACAGTAAATGCTGCACATGTGTAGATGGTGACAGTTTACTGTGCAGCACATTAGTCTACTGTGCCATAAAGCATCTTGTATAGATGTGCCCAAGGACTACTAGTGTGAGGCCTAAGGGATGTAAGCGAAGTGATTTCCTCAGAAAGGGGTTGTGCAAGGTTGGAGTGTGAGTTTATTGGCACAGGTAGGTTTGGTTTGTGTCCTTATGTCTTTGTGAGTTCACAACATTGTGCAGTGTTTTTTCCAGGTGACCATATGGGGTCTCTGTGAGGCTGCTGCTCCAGATACAAGGTGATGTGAAGATGTTAACTGTAGGCAGATGTTTCTGGATGGCTGATCTGAGGCAAAGCATCTGCTAGTGTTTTGTTTCAGATGAGATGAGTTTGGAAGCCCAGGTGTTTCTGTGTATTTTTTGCCTTTTAGAAGCCCATGGGACTGTATATGGAGACTCTCTCTCAGAGGACTGTGAGTTCCCTGAAAAAATATGGCCTGATGCCAAGATGCCATGGTTTCAGATGGGACTGAAGTCAATTTCTAGAGGTTTCCAGCAAGTTGCACTTGGGCAGATTTATTGTAGGGCCCCAGTGTCCTTGACAGTGCAAGCTGAAGTCATGTTCATATAAGTTCTTGAAGGATCTTGTTGCCTGTCACAATCAGAACTGGGCTGAGCCTGACTTCTTACAGAGGAATGGCTTTAGAGGAAGAGTTTTATATCCTTTTAAGAATTTCCAGAGCTATGCTGCATCGTGGTCTTACTCTTCTCTCCTGGTATGTGAAGATGTTCATTCTCTGACAGACCCTGAACTTGCTTTGCTCCTCTTGGGGAAGGGAGAGAAAATGCACCATTTTGAGTCCCTTCTCTCTTTGGCTTTTGTGTAGTGATGCCAACAGTTGGTATGTATGCAGGGTAGAAAAGGGGCAGTTATGTGTTTATTTTCATTTTAAATGTTATTGCTTAGTTTACTTCATTATGCTAATTTATTGAAGAATGATAGAGTGGACTGGTTGCCTGATGGAGATAATTATGGTGGTGGTGGTATGTTAGCCATCGTCCAACTCATCTGGGGTGACTGCCAAGTTTGAAAAGATCGGGTTTGTCACTGACAAAGCTGTTCTTCCTTGCACCTGCAGGGAAAGAAATTTAGGCTACACCTGCAGCTCAGACTTCTGCTGGTATAGCTCTAATGGGCTGGAGTGTGTAGGACTGTTATGCTTTCCCAACAGAAAAGTGTTGGCAGAAGCCCTTAGTGCAAGTTCAGGTATACCAGCAAAGCTGCACTTTTATCAGTGTAGTTTGTTTTGTTTGAGGTTATGAAATATGCTATATAGATCAAAGCACAACATTCCTGGTTAAGCCTCATGCTGCCTGAAGCACTTTCCCTGCACAGCGTACCAGTAAGGTGCTCCTCATATAGATCTGGCCATAGGAAATGGTGATCCAAAAAAACATTTTTTTCCTTCAGGCTAAAATGATTCTCCACTGGCTGTTAGCCTAGCTGTACTTTGTTCAGTACAGCTGAGCAGGTCTGATTCTGTCCAGTGGAGGGAAGTAGTGATCACTTCCACACCAGGTTTACTTCTTATCTCCTATACTGTCTCTCCCGTTCTTTCTAGACAGCTATACACAGCTGCCAAGTAGTATAACTGAAAGGGGAATGACCAGGACAGCACTCTTAGGCACTGCAAAAATAGCCACTGCCAGTAGCATCCCATGTGCCACAAATGACCAGGGCACAGAGCTGCCCTGTTACACCTCTGCATGAGTCACTGGGAAGAAAGGGGCAGGTCATATTTGCCCACTGGCTACTGTGTTCACGAAATTCTTGGTCTCCTGGTCAATAGGACACAGCTGTTGCATGAAGTATAGTTTCTTTTTTCTGTATCACCTCTCCTGTTGCAATGGGGAGCATTTCCACACAAAAGCAGAGTCTTTCCTAGAGGAAGCAGAGAGGCACAAGGGAATTTAGCTATCTTCCATATGCTTCTAAACTAGTCAGTAGGCTTCCTCACCCCCTTTTGACTCCTGCTTTCTGGCTGTCTCCTCTCCCACACTTCCTTTTTTTCTCTCCCCCACTATTTTCTCCCTCCTCGCTTGTCCATCCATTTACAGATATTATATTCATTTCCCAAAGATTTTTATCTCTGCTGAGAGGAAAAAATAATTTCAAATTTGCACATCAAAAGAAGGTCATGCCAGCTAGCAGGAAAATTAATAAGAATTAAGAATCTTTCAAAAGCTGTGAAGCCCAATCCTTGAAATGGAACCAATTAAAAATATTCTTGACTTGGAAATGCTCTTGTGTGCTTTGGGTCCTGGCTGAATAGGCCTTTTCAGTGATGAAAGAATCTATCTTTGCCCTATTCAGACAATCAGAGGAACTTCAAAATTTTGGAGTATATTCAGACTTAAATGCCTGTCAGGGAATACCCCTCTTATAAAATACTTCTCTGCAGCTTGTAAGTAAACAATTCAAGGTAATTGTAAGTACTGGAAGGTGCAAATTATGAAAACGATTTGTTTATGAACTATAAAAGCAAAAAGACAATCCTCTGGGATATAGTTTCAATTAGAAAAATGTCTCAATTCCTGAAAATGGAGGCTTTGTTTAAAACATAAAAATGAGTGTTCTGGAATCTTCTGCAATAGGCTTTATTTTAAAATATGTTCTTATTTAGGCTTTTGAACATTTTATTTATTTATTTTCCTTTACAGAAATCTAAGCTGGTTATTAAAACTGCATTTCACGAGCTCTCACTGTTTTAGTGTCAGGGGAAAAGCATACAATAGAGGCAGAAACAATACAGGCTGAATAAAAAAAGGATGAGGTAGAAAAATAGCTAGCAAGTGCACTCAGGCAAGGCATCCCCACCCCCAAGATTTCTGATACACCTTTAATCTTTGCCACTGATTTACTATGGGACCTTTGGAAAGTCACTTGTCCCCCCAGCTAAATTCACAAAGGCGGCTTTGTCACCTAACTGCCTCTCTAGGCATCTAAAACCAAAATGTAGACACCTGGGGCATTCACAGAGTCCCTGATCAGCTGCTGTCTAACCCTGTGGCCAGGCAACATGCCTAAACACTGAGTTTTCCAGTGGTGAAGTCCTTTGGGTATCTATGTTTCTGTTACAGGCAAGCACACAACTGCCTAAGTCCTGATGGTACCAAGCCAGTAGGTGCCAAGTTTGTGCCCACATATCAGGGGATTCCCATAACAGTAGCATACCCTATAGTTAGGATATGCTATTGAGGCTACTTCTTAAAGATGTGGAAAAAAAAGAGGTGAGATTTGAAGATGGGTAAGTCTGGCTTTCCCAGGTAGAAGGGCAGGTGATAACATTACCACCTCTAGTTATCTTAAACTTTGGGACGAAAGGAGTGGCCTGGTTTAGGTGCCTAGCTCCAAAGCATATTCAAGCTCAAATAGAAATAGATGCTCTCATCTGGCCTAGTATCTTTGAGGGGTGAAGCCTAAGCTACACTCTTTGCCCTAGCATTTCTTGTTGGCTAGTTATGGTAGTTACCCACTCAGCACGTTGACTCTTCATATGCACTGTTGAATTTGTATGGGGATCTATAGTGTACAGTTGTGAATTCTAGTAGGTGGCAGGATGCCTTCCATGTAAAACATGTCTACACGAGACACTACATTGCTGTAGGAACATGCTACAGTGACGTAGCATAGGCAGGAACAAAACATGGTGCTGCAGCTATGTCACCATAGTGATGTGCTCCCTTGCTATAGTGCATCACTACGGTGATGTAGTGGCTAAAAATAACTGTGCCATCAGCAAGGCACGGTAATGCCTATTACTGTGCCATCATTTAGTACTTCCTAAAGGAAATATGAAATGATGGCACAGTTACAATGGGGCTGTAGGGGCAGGTGTAGATGCACCCTCCAGCACCTAATTCAACCTCTCCTTGGGAATGTCTACACATTAATATTAATGTGATGCAATAAACTCTGGTACAGTTTGCACTGGAGTTCATAGATTCATAGATTGCAAGGGTCAAAGGGCCCTCAGGGGATCATTGGGTCCAGTCCCCTTGCACCAGGCAGGAAAGACAACTGGAAGTCAGGTGACCCCCAGCAAGGTGACTGTCTAGTCTCCTTTTGAAGATTTCCAGGGTAGGCGATTGCACCACCTCTGGAGGGAGCCTATTCCACAGTCTGGACACCCTGACTGTGAAGAAGTTTTTCCTAATGTTGAGCCTGAATCGGTCTTCCAGGAGTTTGTGGCCATTAATCCTAGTTTTCCCCAAGGGTGTCCTGGTGAACAGTTGTTCGCCAAGCCCTTGATGTATTCCCCTAGTGTAGTGGTAAGCTGCTATCAAGGCCCCTTTCAGACTTCTCTTTTCAGGCTGAGGAGTCCCTTGGTCCCTCATCCTTTCCTCATATGGCTTGCTGTGCAAGTCTCTGATCATACAGGTGGCCCCTCTCTGGACTCCCTTGAGCTTTACCATGTCCTTGCTGAAGTGTGGCACCCAGTACTGGATTCAGTACTCCAGCTGAGGTCTCACCAATGCTGAATAGAATGGAAAAATCTTTTCCCTAGTTTTGCTGCAGATGCATCGATTGATGCATGCCAGAGTATTATTTGCCCTGTTGGCTACAGCGTCATACTACTGGCTCATATTCATACTGTTGGTCTATTATTACCCCCAGGTCCATTTCATTCTTGGTGCTGGTCAGCTTGGTGTTGCCATGCCTGTAGGTGTATAGGGTTTGTTTTTTTTGTCCCCAGGTGGAGCATTTTACATTTCTCAACGTTGAACTTCATTTGATTCCAATCTGCTCATTTTGCTACCCTGTCTAGGTCAGCCTATATCTGCAGCCTATCTTCAAGTGTGACCATGCTTTCCCATAACTTGGTGTTGTCCATGAACTTGGCCAGTGAGCTCTTGACTCCCGCATCCAAATCACTGATAAGATATTGAAAAGCACTGGACCAAGCACTGACCCCTGAGGGATACCACTGGCCACTTCTTGCCAAGATGACACAGATCTGTTCATTAGGACTCTCTGGGTCCTACCCTGCAACCAGCTCCCTACCCACCTAACTGTCTCACAGTTAAGCCCACAGTCCTCCAATGAGAACATTGTGGGATACTAAATCAAAGGCCTTTTTGAAGTCAAGGTATACAATGTCAACCTCTTCCCCCTTATCCAGGTGGCGAGTTACTTGATTGTAAAAGGAGATGAGATTGGCAAGACAAGACCTGCCCACAACAAAGTCATGCTGGCTGTCATTCAGAATTCTACCTTCTGCAAGCCTATTGCATATAGACTCCTTGATGAATATTTCCAGGATCTTCCCTGGGATAGAAATTAGGCTGATTGACCTATAGTTACCTGGGGGGCACAACATCAGCCCTCTTCCAGTCCTCAGGGACCTCTCCGGAGTGCCACGAGTTTCGGAAAATTTTCGCCAGCAGTTCCGCGATGATTTTGGCCAGCTCCTTCAGCACCCTCAGATGAAGTTCATCAGGTTCTGCTGACCTATATATGTCTAATTTTTTCAAATGATCACACACCAGTTCTATGGTAATAGTAGGAAGGAAGTCATTCCTACTTTGCTCATTCTGTACCCACTCTGGCATGATTTTGCCCTTGGCCCAGTGAAAGATCGAAGCAAAGTAGTTATTCAGGAGTTGAGTTTTCTCTTGAGTGCCATTAACCAGCTGTCCTGAGTTGTTGAGCAGTGGCCCCACACTCCCATTTGTTTTCCTCCTGTTCCCTACATACCTAAAGAAGGACTTCTTGTTGTTCTTGACCCCCATTGCAAATATCAGTTCAGTTGCTTCCTTAGCCCTTCAAATCTGTTCCCTACAAGTGTGGACCACTGTTGTATAGTCCTTCTTGGGACATGCCCCAAGCTTCCATTGTTTGTTTGCTGCTTTCTTTTTTTTTAAGAGGACCATGATATCCTTGTTTAGCCAAAAGGGCTTCCCAGACCTTTTGTTACCTTTCCTCTGCGTGGGAATGGACTTCCCTTGTGCTTTGAGGATTGTGTCTTTAAGGAACGACCACTCTTCATGCACTCCTTCCACCTTCAGCCCCTGGTCCTGCAGCCCTTTCCCTATGAGTGACCTGAGTTTGTTGAAATTTGTATTTTTGAAGTCCAAAACTTCAGTCCTGCTATCTAATTTGTCTGCCTTGCAATGGACAGTGATCACAGATTTCATGGTTGCCGTCACCCAGGCTACCTTCTATTTTTAAGTTGTCACCAGGTTGTCCCCCTTGGCCAGGACCAAGTCTAGAATAGTGTTACCTCTGGTTGGCTTGTCCACCTCCTGAGTCAGGAAAAGCTCTTCAGGGCAGGTCAGGAGGGAATGCAATGACTTGTCTGTGTTCCTCTCAAGAGATGTCTGGAGAATTGAAGTCACCCATGACGGCCATGTCCTGTTTCTGCGCAACCTCTGCTAGGTCTTGGGAGAACTCTAGATCAAGTTTCTCGCCCTGGTTTGGTGGTCTGTAGTATACTCCTACAGTTAGATCTCTCTTGCCATGCCCCCCTGCCCCTCCAGTTTGACCCAGAGGGTTTCAAGCCGTCCTTGGCACCGATGTTGGTCTTTAAGGAGGAGTACCGCTCCTTTACATAGACAGCTACACCTCCACCTTTCTTCCCTACTCAGTCCCTTATATGCAGGGCATAGCTCTCCATAGCTATACTCCAGTCATGCAAGGAGTCCCACCAGGTCTCTGTAATCCCTACTAGATCATAATGCTGACTTGACAGTAGGAGGGCTAGCTCCTCCTGCTTGTTGCCCATGCTCCTCGCATTAGTGTACAGGCACCTGAGTTCTCCTTCTGAGGCCCTTGACTTCCTGTCACACTGAAGGACAGCCATTCCCTCAGCTCCCACAAGAGCGGCTCTCCTGGTATCCCTATCTATGGAGCTTTCTTTTATGTCAGTCCCTGGGCATGCTTGAGTTAGCGTATCCCCACCCTCTAGCAATCTTAGTTTAAAGCCCTGTCCAGAAGATTGGCCACCCTGGCTGAGAACAGGGACTTACCTTTCCATGTGAGGTGGATGCCATCCCTTCCCAGGAGTCCTCTCTCCCTGAAGCGTGCACTGTGGTTGAGGAATCTGAAGCCCTCTTGGTAACACCACTGTTGGAGTCATTTGTCGGTTTGCTTTCTTGATGCATTCTTCGCACCTAGGACCATGGCCTGGAACAGGGAGAACAGAAGAAAAGACTATCTGGGCACTCGACCTCTTGAATCCAGCCCAGTTCATTGCTCCTGGGTGCAGCATTTACATGTGTTTCTGGGACTGCAGCACACTGAGCCAGGTCAGAACATCTCCAGCTGGTAGGGGGCCCTGAGGATCAGTCTGCCAGCCTTGGGCTACTCCAACTTGGCTCAATATGCTGTGGAGGGGCTGGCTGGGACATGAAGGTGCTGCAATGTGGGGCTAGCCAGCAGGCAGCCCCTGCACTGAAGCACCCTCATCCCCCAGACAGGCCCATCAGCATCTACACGTGTGTTGTGGTGGAGTAAATAACTACGCCATAGGATAGTACTTGTATCTGTCAGTACTGACCCAAGGGTTGTAAACAAGGGGTACTTTGAAAAGTCCCAGAGGGCACATGGGAACAAAGCGCAGCCACCCTGCACTGCTGCCTCAAAAGAGCTGGGCTGGGGCAGGATGAGATCAGGGTCACACAGATGCTGTGATGCTGCTGCTCCACTGCTCACCAATACCACGCTCCACATCTGGCTGCTCATCACCCCCCAACACACTCTGTGTCTGGGCACTCGCCACACCAGCACCATGCTCCGCATCCAGCCACTCGCCACCCCCCCGCACTCCATGTCTGGCTGCTTGCCACCCCACCCACGCTCCATGTCTGGCCACTCACCACCCCCTCCCCCGTGGTCTGCATCTGGCTGCTCGACTCCAGGGGCTCACCATCCCCCACTCCCCGCACTCCATGTCTGGCTGCTTGACACCCCACCCCCAGCTTCACATCTGGCTGCTCGCCACCCCCCTCCCCTGGGGGTACACTTGTTAAAAAAGGTTGAAAACCCCTGTACTGACCTATGACAGAGTTAATTAGTTTACTTCAGCTTAATAGCTCTGCACATGTGGACCAGTGACACTTTACTACGGAGCTAGATAGGCAATTCCGCAGTAAGTGTCTTATGTAGGTGTGCCCCTTAGGAATCTAGCCCCAGTTTCCATATCTGTACAATGAACATGACTGTACAGCAGTGGCTGCCAACCTTTTTTTGTTGCAACCCTAGACCCAGGTCGTGACCCCCGTCTCCCCCATCCCTGCTGCCGACTCACTCATGCCCGGCGGCAACAGGAGTGCCCAAGCCAGGCTGGGATCATGGGGGGCAATGGCAGTGAGAGCCACGTGGACTGTGCACTGGGAGAGCCCTCAGGTGTGAGTGGCAGACCACCTGCAACCCGGATTTGGGTTGTGCCCTGATGTTGGAAGCCAGTGTTGTAGAGTAACTACCAAACCTAAGTAAAGGGTGGGATGTCAGATGTAATTAATTAATGCTTATGAAATGAACTGAAATACGTGATGGGTAGGTTTTAAGTAAGTGAATTTTGTTGTTCTTTTGCATAGCACTGAAAACACACATAGCACTCTGCAGGACCCCAAATGAGAGATGGTTCCTGAGGTTAAATCCTTGAAACCTTATGGCTCAAATCTTACAAACACTTTTGCATATGACTAATGCCTACCAGTCATGGGATTACTCAGTCCATAAAGTTACTTTTGCAAGTTAAGTATCTTCAGGGTCAGGGCCCAAACCCAATTTGTTCCCATTTCTCTCAAATGTTGCCCAAGCCTCGTTTTCCCTTTAGTATAAGTAGCTAGTGTTAAAAAATTCAGAACATCATTTGAGTGTATTTACATTTATCCCAAACTCACTGACCTGGAAATATAATGAGAACAGACTTTTCAATGTAGACCCCAGAATTCCTTGGTTGGCATAATCCAAAGGATTTTTTAAAATATACTAATACTTCTCAGATAAAAGGAGGAAGTAGAGGTTAGAAAAAAAAATGGGGCACTGGAAAAAAAAATGTTTTCAGACTCAGTGAAGGTTTGTTATGTTTTATAACTCAGTGGGCGCATTTACATGTGCATTAAGGCGCTTTTCCTAATGTGCAGTAAAATGTAGTACCTCCAGTGTGAGGTACTAAACAAATGTACATTAGGGTGCCTTACTGCGCAGTAACAAATAAGCACAGTTTTTAAGTGACTTAATAAGTGACTTTTAAGTTTTTAATATGCACTTAAATGCATATACTGCGCACAGCTTATTTTACTGTGTTGTATTAGTATAACTGCATGGTTTTTTTACACGATGCTTTAATGAGGAGTAGAATAAGCTACTGTGCATTAAAATTTGCATGTAAACATGCCCAATGTGAGTTTTAGTGCTATACAGAGGCTTTAGCTTTGGAGTTCTGGACAAACTAGAAACCAGGATAATTATTATGGCTGTCTCAATTCTCAGTTTTCCTGCATTTTTCACAGGTCCAGTATTCTTTACTTCTTTCCAAAAGCTGTTGTGCAGTGTTGCAATGAGCATTCTCAGAGGGTTGATGGTGGTCTATTGGGTAGATTCAGGGAGCAGTGTTCTCTTCTCTGCTTTATTGCAAAACCTTGGGTAAAACATTCAACTCTTCTGTACTCCCAATTGCCCAGCTTTACCCAGAGAACAGTACCTTTTATTTTGTAGTGAGGGTAAATTCCTTAGTATTGTAAAATGCTTTGAGATCCACACAGAGAAGGTATCAAAGAGATGCAATTAGCATTTTATTATAGACACACTGTAAAGCATCCAGGGCTCCTTGGAGTTGAAAGACATTCTATAAATGTAGGTTATTGAATATATTGCACATGACTGGGCTGGAAATGAATGACAGTTTAACATAATATTGATAGCAAGGCTTTTGAATGAAATATTCCCAAAGGACTCACAATAGAAAGGGAAACGTTTGCTCTGCAATTCAGATGCAGTAATTTTTAACATTACACAATAGACATTGTGGGGGAATGGGACTGTAGAAGAATAAAGCAACCTTCAATCCAGCTGAGGTGTGGAAATGCTAATCCAAAGCCCTTTGCCACAGCATGAAGACGACTCATTATAGGCCTTGCTGCCTGCCAGAGAAATACAGCTGGATATTCATTCCAATCACACAGGAAAGCTTAGCAATATCAGGTTTCTTCCCAAGAATATCACCTTCTTGTTGAACAGAAATTGTATCTAAATTTCACCTCTGTAAGTGTGATTAGACTCAGATCTGGGATGGGTGACAGGTCCTATGCTCCCTTCCATTTTCAGCAAAGTACATAGATGACAAAGCACAGCAAGCTTTTAATAACATATCTTCAACCAGCCCATGTCACCAGCCCTTTGGAATTTCTATTGTTCTGAGAAGATCACACCTCACCGCAGCCAGATAAGTGCCATTTAGTTCCACTTTGGGACAACTCAGTGTGAAATTCAATTAAATGCAAAATCTAGAAAAGTCTGATAGCATTTCAAGTGCTTTTTTACTTAACGGTTTTCAATTTTTGAAATTCCCTAGAACACTTACATCTTGGGGGTCATGCAGGTTCAGAGATATTTTTCTGGAACCCAAAATGGTTATACTAAGGCAATGTCCCACTAGGGATGACCGCAATTTGGAAGAGAGGAAATGTATTGCTACGTCAGCATGATTGGGTTATCATAGTTTATTTAGATTTTCCCCATCTACCAATAATATGGAAACAATGAAGTGGGTGAAACAGTTGGGTTTTTCTCTTTTAACTTTGCTACACTGATGGACTTTTGCCTCTTTCTGATATAGGTCCTTCTGTATTTAGAACACATGATAATTTTCCCTGATCCATACTAGCTGCTGAAATCTCAGAACTACTGGGAACAGGAACTCACGCCCAGGAAAAAGCCAATCTTGGCACTCTGGTGTAGTGCCCGAAGACTGGAAGAAGGCCAATGTGGTGCCTATCTTCTAGAAAGGGAGGAAAGTGGATCCAGCTAACTATAGGCCCACCAGCCTGACTTCTATCCCGGGGAAGAACTTAGAAAAGTTTATTAAAGAGGCCATCCTTAATGGACTGACCGGCGCCAACATCTTAAGGGATAGCCAGCACGGGTTTGTTGCGGGTAGGTCTTGCTTGACCAATCTCATTTCCTTCTACGACCAGGTGACCTATCACCTGGACAAGGGAGAAGAGATTGATGTCATATATCTTGACTTCAAAAAAGCCTTCGATCTGGTTTCCCATGATCGCCTCTTGGAGAAACTGGCCAGTTGTCGCCTTGGGTCCTCCACGATCCACTGGCTGGAAAATTGGCTCCGGGGTCGGACCCAGAGGGTAGTAATTGATGGAAGTCACTCATCGTGGTGTCCTGTGACCAGTGGGGTCCCCCAAGGCTCTGCCCTTGGACCCATACTGTTCAACATCTTCATTAATGATGTGGACACTGGAGTCACAAGCGGACTGGCCAAGTTCGCCAATGACACCAAACTTTGGGGCAAAGCATCCACACCAGAAGACAGGCGGGTGATCCAGGCTGACCTGGACAGGCTCAGCAAGTGGGCGGACGAGAATCTGATGGTGTTCAACGCCGATAAATGCAAGGTTCTCCACCTTGGGAAAAAAAAACCCGTAGCATCCTTATAGGCTCGGCAGTGCTATGTTGGCTAGCACTATGGAAGAGAGAGACTTGGGGGTCATCATTGACCACAAGATGAACATGAGCCTGCAGTGCGATGCTGCGGCTAGTAAAGCGACCAAAACGCTGGCTTGCATCCATAGATGCTTCTCAAGCAAATCCCGGGACGTCATTCTCCCCTTGTACTCGGCCTTAGTGAGGCCGCAGCTAGAGTACTGCATCCAGTTTTGGGCTCCACAATTCAAAAAGGATGTGGAGAAGCTTGAGAGAGTCCAGAGAAGAGCCACACGCATGATCAGAGGTCAGGGAAGCAGACCCTACGATGACAGGCTGAGAGCCCTGGGGCTCTTTAGCCTGGAAAAGCGCAGGCTCAGGGGTGATCTGATGGACACCTACAAGTTTATCGGGGTGACCACCAGTATCTGGGGGAACGTTTGTTCACCAGAGCGCCCCAAGGGATGACAAGGTCGAATGGTCACAAACTACTACAAGATCGTTTCAGGCTGGACATAAGGAAGAATTTCTTTACTGTCCGAGCCCCCAAGGTCTGGAACGGCCTGCCACCGGAGGTGGTTCAAGCGCCTTCATTGAACACCTTCAAGACGAAACTGGATGCTTATCTTGCTGGGATCCTATGACCCCAGCTGACTTCCTGCCCTTTGGGCAGGGCCTGGACTCTATGATCTTCCAAGGTCCCTTCCAGCCCTAATGTCTATGAAATCTATGAAATCTATGAACAGTATTTGTAAAATCATGGATAACAGGTGAAGTCCCATCTTTGAAAAGGGGAAAGAGAATGGCCCAGGGAGTTATAGACCTGTCAGCTTGACTTCAGTGCCCAGGAAGACACAAGAGCAAATGATAAAACAGTCCATTTGTAAACCTCTGGAAGAAGAGGGGGGATGAATAATATCAAACGTTCATTTGTTACCAAATCATGCCAAGCCGACTAGGTTTCCTTCTAGACATGGTGGCTCGTTTAGTGGATGAAGGGTATACCGAAATTATAATGTAATTTAGTAAGACTTTTGTTACAGGCCCTCATGATGTTATTGTAATTAAATCGGAAAAATGTGGGCTAGAGAGAGTTGCCATTTGGTGGGTACATGGTTAGTTGACTAACCACAGGCAAAGGATAACTATAAATGGATTGTCAGAGTGACAAGAGACCTCAAGTGGTTTTCTATAGGGTCTATACTGGGTCTGAAGCTGTTTAACATGTGTATTCATGATTTGGATACATGAATAGAGAATTTTCTGGTCAAGTCTGCAGATGAGACAAAACTAGAAGGGCTTTCAAGCACTTTGGAGGATAGGATTAGATTCAAAAGGATCCTTATAACATAGAAGACTAAGCTACAGACAATACAATTAAGCTTAATAAAGACAAATATAAAGTACCACACGTGGTGAAGAAATATCAAACACAAGTAGAAAATGGGGGATAACTGGATGGACAATAGTACTGCTGAGAAGAATCTAGGATTTATACTGGATCACAAACTCAACAAGAGTTAGCAATGTTATGCAGCTGGAAAAAAAGAAAAAATGCAATTTTGAACCTCATTCACAGTATGCTGCATTCACAGGCCAGCCGTTGTTGTAACAGACAAGAACAATAAAAAGATCCTGATTACTGATGTGAACATCCTGTTTGAGAACTGGTGGCAGGCTTTTGCTGAAGCCTGGGGGCGAAAGCTGTCCAAATACAGGCCACAGGCCAATACCCTGAGGGACAAGGGGTATGACATGACAGTGCAGGTGTTGATTGTTTGGGTACTAGGATCATGGGACCAAAGCAACGAGAGTGTCCTGAGAGCTTTCAGAGTATCCCACCACTACTCCATGCTGATTAAATATCTTATAGTATCCAATACCTATGTGATGGCCAGGGGGCATCTATACTGAGCATGTTACAGACCAGTGCCAGTATGAGGACAGCTGGCTGAGACTTCCCACCAGAAGTGAGGATGAGGGAACACACTGAACCCCCAACATGCACACAGTAGACTTGCAAAGACTGTTAATGCCCCAGAATATCCCCTATCCCACTGTACTCTGCACGCTGAATCTATTGTCTAAGAATGTCTTACAACCTTATAACTCTGTACTGGTAGGGTTACCATGCACAGGGTCTTGTCTCTTTTATTTCCATAGTATTATGTTGAAACTTCCTAACAACTTTAGCCCAGGCTAACATAGGCTATATGACTAACTGCATGTCATATATTGTGCTAACATACACGAACTATGTTTTTAAGTAGCTACCATGCATGGGAATCTATATTGTCTTCTAACTCTACAAAGCCATGTACTAACGCTAATTTTTAACAAGGAATCATAGAAAATTAGGTTGGAAGAGACCTTAGGAAGTCATTGAGTCCAACCCCCTGCTCAAAGCAGGACCAGCCCAGTTTATATCATCTCATCCAAGGCTTTGTCTACCCTTAAAATTCTCCAAGGATAGAGATTCCACAATCTCGCTGGCCTTTGCTCCTAGTGAGAAAGTTTTTCCTAATGTCTAACTGTAACAGGGAACCTTAAGCCTGTTACTAGGAAGCAGAATGGCCCCTTTAAGACCCAAGTTTTCAGAGCTCAGCCTGACAGCAGAGCAGGGGTTAAACGCTAAGTCTTGCAGGCCAGTCAGTTGACTGGGGCTGTCAGGTGAGTGCGAGAGGGCCCAGGCCAAAACTATATAAGCCCTGGTCTGAGCTAGCCAGAGGAGCCCAGGCTGAGACAGAGGGTAGACTCTGGAAGGCTTCAAGCACAACTGCAGCAGCTCTGCAAGTGAGAGCAACCGGCAGTGGGGACTCAGAGAGGTGGAACCCAGGGGTAAGAAGGCTAACTGCCTCTGTTAACTTTTCTTTGTTATATCCCAGGGGGCTTACTATGTATGTTGTAGTTTAATCCGGTTGTTTGTGGATGAGGCTGCAGGGGAGGTGGAGAACTCATTAGCAACCACAGGGGCACAGCTACAAGGGGGCAGGAGCCCAGAACAGATTGAGTGAAGCTAGTGCCTCAGAGCTGGGCCCAGCATAGTGGGTCTGAGCTGGAAGGCTTAGCTACATAAAAAGGGGCAGACGCTGCATTAGCTGAGACCACAACAAAGTGAGCAGAAGATGCAGACAACACCTGCAAGGAATGGGGCACAATAAGGGAAGGTCCGAGCTGTGCAAATAGCCCTTAAGGCAGGGGCTCATCATCTCCTGGTGTTTGAGAGCCAAGAACGTATCTGAGAAGCCCTGGGTCAGCCTCCCTTTTAAGAACTCAAAGTAACAGCAAGTCATGGGAGATGAGTAAATGAGAGTCTGTTCTCAGCAGCAAACTAAAATATGAAAAAGGGACTCTAGGGTGCCTCCAAACATTTTCAAATGCCCCTGGGGATGGCACCCTGTTACACTTCCCTTGCTGCAACTTTAGACTACTGCTCCTTGTTCTGTCATCTACCAACACTGAGAACAGTCTAGCTCCTTCCTCTTTGAAACCACCCTTCAGGTAGTTGAAGACTGCTATTAAATCCCCTCTCAGTCTTTTCTT
The DNA here is from genome assembly GCF_030867095.1 of Alligator mississippiensis. NCBI lineage: Eukaryota > Metazoa > Chordata > Crocodylia > Alligatoridae > Alligator > Alligator mississippiensis. Next base: position 28,621,471 of record NC_081833.1, read on the forward strand.
TTCCACATTCAATAAGCCCAGTTCCCTAGGCCTCTCCTCAGAAGTCATGTGCCCCAAACCCCTAATCATTTTCATTGCCCTCTGCTGGACTCTCTCCAATTTATCCACATTGTTTCTGTAGTGGGGGGGATCAACACTGGACACAGTACTCCAGATGTGGCCTCACCAGTGCCAAATAGAGTGAAATTAATCACAATCTCAGGCAACATTCCTATTAATGTAGCCCAATATGCTTTTAACCTGCTGGGCAATGATGGGACATTGTTGCCTTTTCTAAAGAATCTGTAACCTGTTCTTCTGCCACTGTTGGCTGCTCACTGCCTCCCTAAACTGTGCTGCCAAGTACAGCAGTCTGGGAGCTGACCTTGCCTAGGCTGAAGTAAAAGAGGCATTGAGAATTCCAGCTTTTTTTCCACATCATCTGTCAGTAGGTTGCTTCCCCATTCAGTAAGGAACCCACACTTTCTCTAATCTTTGTCTTGTTGCTGACATACTTGTAGAAATGCTTCTTGTTGCCCTTTATATCACTTGCTAGCTGCAACTCCAATTGGCTTTGGCCTTCTTGATTTCATCCCTGAATGGCTGAGCAGTACTCTTATACTTCTCTCTTAGTTTGCCAAAGTTTTATGTCCTTGTAAGCTTACGTTCTGTGTTTTAACTCCCTGAAGAATTCCTTGCTAAGCCAAGTGGGTCTTCTGCCATACTTGCTAGTCCTTCTGTGCAACTGGGTGGTTCATTTCTGCACCCTCAATAGGGCTCCTTAAAATACAACTAGCTCTTCTGGACTCCTTTCCCCCTCAGACTGGCCTCCCAGGGTATCCTGCCCATCAGTTCCCTGAGTGAGTCGAAGCCTGCTTTTCTGAAATGTAGGGCCCTTACCATGCTGCTCTCCTTCCTTTCTTTCCCTAGGATCCAGAACTCAATCATCTCATGGTCACTGCTGCCCATGTTGCGATCCATTTCTATATTTCCCACAAATTCCTCCCTAGTTATGAGCAGCAGATCAAGAAGACCACAGCCCCTAGTTGGCCTCTCCAACACTGGAACCATGAAGTTGTCCCCAACACTCTCAAAAAAATGTCTTGAATTGCCTGTGCACTGCTGTATTGCCCTCCCAGCAGATGTCAGGGTGGTTGAAGTCCCCCATGAGAACCAGGGCCTGTGATTGGGAAACTTCTGCTATCTGTTTGAATAAAAGCTCATCCACTTCATCCTCTTGGTCTGGTGGTCTATAGCACACCCCTACCATAACATCACCCTTGTTGGTCTACCCTCTGACCCTAGCCTGGAGACTTTCAACAGAACTATCTCCAGTTTCATACTGGAGCACTGAGTAATCATACAGCTCATAAAGCACAACTCCTTCTCCTCTTCTCCCCTGCCTGTCCTTCCTCAACAGTTTGTACCCGTCCACGACAGTGCTCCAGTTTTGCAAGCTATCTCACCAAGTCTCTGTTATTCCAATCACATTGCCTCCAATTTGGGGTTTTGAGTTTAAGAAGGATGTAGAAAAGATTCGGAAGCAACTGATAAAGATGATAAAAGGGCTGGAATACAATCTGTATGAGGAAAAGTTGGGAAAATGAGGTACCAGATTTACTTACATACAACACATGACTTTTTCTGAAAAAAAAAATAACCTTTCAAAATTGTAATGTCTGTTTTAAGTGGGCAGCTGATTTTTTTTTTTTTTTTTTTTTTTCCTGCTGAGAATAGAAGCATGGATATGCTGTAAAATAGATACTACTTCTTTCTTTCTCTTCTTTCCAGCAGCCACATGGAGGGAGAAGCAGAGTCCAGATGGGGCAGATGCAGAGGGATGCAGTCATGAAGTTGCATCTGTGAAATATGATGGTTAAGATCTGCTACTGCTTTTTTCCCTAAGACTATGCTGTGTGCACCTGTAAGCTAATATCAGTCCATTTAATTTAATTGTGATTCATTCCAGGGATAAGACCAGGGATGAGCAAAATACAGCCCATGAGCCAAATTTCCCCACCAATTGATTTTATCCAATTGAAAACCCAAAATAAACCTGGCAGAAGCAGCTGGAAGCCAGGACTGTCCAATTCCAAGGAGAGTATACTACCCACCAGGCTACTGTTGTTTCTTCTCTTCCATGATTCTTGGACTTTTGGTTGCCTCTTGCCCCCAAATCAGTAGGCTTTTACCTAGCCTATTCTTCAGCTTGGTGCTTATGGCACTTCTCTGAAAAGCTGGATATGTGGGTTGAAATCCTTCTCAGGGTAAAGGAGGGCCAGGTACAGGCATTACACCTTTATCAGTAAAGGTGATTGGAAACTGGTCTATACCCGTAACAGAACAGAAGTTTGGCATGCACAGGCTGGTTTAAAAATGTGGAACCCAGTCTAAGATTTGCACTCCCCTCCTTATTTGAACTGATCTAAACTAAGCCACATGGAGAAAACTGCGCAACTCAGATCAATTCGCATTGGGCTTTTTGAATGTCTGTACCTAGCCAAAGTCTCCCATGTCTTCCATAAAACCCTCAACCACTAAACTATAAAGCAAAAGGGGAATAGCACCATTACTTACTCTGAATTGAGTTTAGAACAGCCAACATGAGTATGCCGGGGGAAATATTGCCCTCTATTAGCATGGCCCCTCCAGCCAGATCGATTACATCTCAGGATGAATTTGAATTGCTTCAGACCTTAGGGGGATGTTAGGAAGCATTTAGAGGATTTAGGTGTGTATTGAGTTTTTCAGGTGCTGGTGCTGGGCCAGTTTCAGATGCTCCTTTGGGCTTAGATATTCAGCTGTCACCTAAGTTTGCCTAACCTCTTACAGATTCAGTTTGAATCTGGCCCCTCATTCCTACTCTACAGAATCAGAAAAGTAGAGTTGGAAGGGACCTCAGAAAGTCATCTAATCTAACCCCATTGTCGCAGGGCACCTTAGTGCCTGCTCCTAAGAGAGGAGAAACTGCCAGGGAGAGAGCCCTGGCAGAGCCAATTGAGCACAGCTGTGGGTTGCCGGAGCAACTAAGGGGAGCCAGCTGCCTGTAGGGGGCAGGGCCTGGCCCTTATAAAGCCCAGGGCCAAAGCCAGGCTGGCAGTTCTTTGCCAGCAGCTGGAGAGGCAGGAGCTCCCTCGGCCGAAATATGGGAAGGAGCCTAAGTTGCAAGTACAGCTCATGATAGCCCTGGAGGCTTGAGCTATGATGAGGAGTTATGGCCATGCGGCTTGCATTTGTTACAGCCTAGGGGCTTGTGGTTTTGCTTTGCGTTTGTATTATTACACCCGGAGGCTTGGGCGAGGCTGTAGGGGTTGGAGGAGGCCTCAATTACTCGCACGCCAGTGCGTGAGCAACTGGCGGTGAGGAGCGCGGCCAGTAGGTCGCGGGCGCAACCCGTAGGTTGCAGACGGGGACCTAGACCCCGGATTGCGTGTGGGGGAGCATAGACCCTGAAGGTGCAGCTCGCACGCCACTGCGCGAGCAGCTGGCGGCGAGGAGCGCGGCCAGTGGGTCGCGGGCGCAACCCGTAGGTTGCGGACGGGGCCCGAGACCCCGGATTGCGTGTAGGGGGAACATAGCCCCCGGCCCCAGGAAAGGGGCGGTATTACTGAGTAGCCCAGTGCGGGCACGGCGAGCCCCAGAGAAGGGGGGAGCGCCATACTGAGCAGCCCTAGAGAGCGGGGCCATACTGAGTAGCCCAGTGTGGGCGCGGCGAGCCCCCAGAGAGGGGGAACGCCATTGTGTTTTGTTGAATAGCCCAGTGTGGGCGCACGGGCATAGTGAGCCTGGCCGCAGGCTAGTGCGGCAATCCCCCTCAGACCAAGGCAGGGCGCTGCGGTTGCCCCTGAGAAGACAGGGAGTAGCAGCGCGGGGAGCCAGAGTCAGGGAGGGTGTCCGTGCGGTTGGCCCATAGGACCGGAGGCCCGCTAGAGAGTCCCTGAGCGGAACCACACCGGCAGGGGAGGCCCAGAGTGGGCCAGACAAGAGTCCTAGCAAGAGGCTGGGCATGAGAGAGGGAGCCCAGGGTGGGCCACAGTAGAGAGACAGACCGGACAACGTCCTTTACATCTGCGAGGCTTGGGGCGTGGTATCAGGGGAGGTAGGAGCCACGCATAGCCCATAAGGCTAGGGCGCTTGGGTAGCGCCCATTGTACGGGGAGACCCACGAGGGGTCCAGGAGCTGACAGGCCTGAGGAAACACAAGGCAGCCTCCCTATTACATATTCGATCAAGACATGGCGGGCGAGAATGGAGGGTGCCCTCGGGCCAGAGTAGCGCGGTGAGTGGGCCTCGGAGATCACGGCCCTCCGTGAGGACCCCGCCGTGACACCCATATTCAAAGCAGGATCATCCCTATCTACACTACCCTATGCAAGTGTTTGTCTAACCTACACAGAAAACCTTGTCACACAGCTGCCAGGCACCTTGCCCTGAAACAACACAAACACCTTAACCATTCCCAGGCAAAGCAGGAAGATGAGGGTACTGTCTGTGTCTGGCCACTGCAAGGACAGAGCGTGGCTGATAAAATACATGCCCCATCTCCCACTACAGAGGAAGGCAATCCCTCCACCTCGCCACAGTCCATGCTGATTGGATTGTAGGTAAAATCCTTCCTGATCCTAAATTGGGACTTGGTCCTATCCTGAGTGGAGGGTCAAGACCTTCCAGGCAGGAGCCTCGGGGACTTTTAGTTCCTATGGGAACATTGGTAAACCCCAGTCAAAATCTTTGGTTGCAGACAACTCCTGATGCTTCCAAGGAAAGTGTAAAAAACCAAACAAACTGTGACCCGTGTAGCAATAATCCTTCCCAGTCCCATGTAGCAGCCAGAAAAATTTAGGAGAACAGGGGGAAAAAACAAACATGCTCCACTCTGGTCTTCAACTGGGGGACTACAAACACAACTTCACACATCGCACATCCTCACTGGAGAGAGAGAGAGCTCCCTTTTCTGTCATCAGACTTTAGACTCCTGGTATTTTATTTTCTGTTTCACTGTCAAGTCAGACTCTTTTTGTAGCTGTTGTGGGACTTGTTGGATTACAGCGTGTGCACCCTTTAGTGGCTGAGCGAGACTGAAGCTGAAAACTTCCCTCACAAGTTGGTGCTATTTTGTAAACTCCACAAAATAAAGGGCTAGAAACCTTGAAAGATTACATCCCCAGTGATCATTAGGCTTTTCTCAAATGTTGCTGGGGCGGACACTCCATTTTAATATTCCAAATTTACCTATGAACAACTCCCAAGAGTCTTAGTATTTTTCTACACACAAATCCTTAATATCTCTAGACTTTTCTCTCTGAGGTAGATTCAGTAGCTTCCAGCTGAAGGGGACTTTTTCCTTCAGGGACCAAACTTTCATGGAAAATCAAAAGGGATGGATTACAGTGAACTTCCTCTCTAGAGGTCTGTATTTTGGTAGAAGGGAGGTGTATTGTAGGCAGCCAATTAACTGAGTGGCTTCACATAGGGGAAGCATTTCTTTCAAGCCCTCTTACCTTGGAGATGGAAACTATGTCTCAATGTAGTTTGTGAGATAGAGAGAGCTCAACTCAGCAGTATCTCATACACGGTGGCCTTAAAAGCATCCCAAGAAACATGCAGAGGCCTAGGATATGCTTACACTGCAGACAGAGGTGTATCATAAAGAGGCCCAAGACAGCTTAAAAGAAATGGCTCAGATAGCAGAAGCAGTTTAGTCATGGCAGCTAAAAAAACATATTTCTTTCAGATTTCTTTATCATTCATGTTTCTTGGCTTCTAATAACTTCTGTCACTCTTCACTGGACTCTTTCTGACACCACTGCCGGCATCCGCGGGCGGTCCCAACTTGCCATTCCTCCCCGCTGACACCGCTGCTGGCATCTGTGGGCGGTTCCCACTCACTGCCGCCGATACCACCGCCGGGGTCTGTGGGCGTCCCCACTCGCTGCTCCCCACCCTTTCCCCCCTGCTGCAACACCGCCCCAGCATCTGCAGGAAGTTGCTGCTCGCTGCTGCCAACACTGCTGCCGACATCTGCGGGTGGTCTCCTCTTGCTGCTGACTCTACTGCCTACAAATGGTGCCCCCCCAGTCTCAGGAGGCAGCAGTCGTTCATGCAAATGATGCTCCTATCGATGTAGCAACCATACAACTAATCTCAAACAGTGATTCCCACAAACACAAATTTCTCATATTTTTCCTGGTTTCTTATTAACATTTTTATTTACAAAAGCTTCTTTAATTCATAAGTGTTTGACCTTTTATTTCCTTTTTTTCTTTGGGACAGATTTTAAAAAGCCCTCCATTATTTCACCCATTTCTCTGAATCCCCCTAAACTTCAACATTGGATCATTCATTGAGGGATATAGCTTTGCTTCAATAGTTCTCATTCCCCAGATACATTTTCTAAATCTCTATTTATTGTCCTTTACCCCTTTAGTGTATTGAACAAAGTAGCATTTTTCTGTGCCTAGAACTCTGTGCTTTTTTGAGATCAATGTTATGCATTAAGGATGCAACCTATCTCCCAGAGAAGCCAAGGGAACCAAAGGAACTCTTTCCATTGACTTCAATGGAAATTGGATTGGCCCTTAGACAATACTCACTCACTGTTGTGCTCATGGGCATAAAATAATTTAAAAACATTTCCTTCCTACTTTGTACTGAAATTACATCTTCACTGAATTTAAGCAATTAAGATTGGAGCTTTGTACAAGACAGTGCCTGCAGGTATTGTTACAGGTATTGTTATAGTGGTTGTACCATACAGTGTACTGAAATTGCAGTACATCATCTGAAACATGCCCTAAACACTCTCACCACATCTTTGAGATATTCTATAAAACAAGTACTCTCTCCCTGGAAAGGTCAGCCTAACATGTATGCTTATTTTTCCAGAAACAGTTTGAAAAAGGCACATGACCTTATGCTATCAGTAAAATACAGAGGTAGAGTTCTCTGATTTTAGCTGCTGATCTACATTTAATCAGTATAGAAAACCTTAGTTGATACTTACAAGGATATTATTCTTTTATGTCCATTATATATTTTATAGATCTGTGCAGGCACAGGGAAAGGAAAGAAATTCTAAGGTACTCAACTGAAAACATTCTTCGAATATTATATTTTCTCCCAAGAAGCATACATTTGGTCATTTGATTTTCATGTACAACTATGCATAGAACAAGACAGCATTATTTTTCCAAGGGTCATTTAGGAATTTGAGATCAGATGCAGAAATTGACTTGGATATCAAACAAGGGGTTTAGGCAAAATTTAGGCTCTTATATCTGAAACTGTGGTCCTAAAAGCCCATGTTTAGTTATTGGCTAATTCTGGAGCTGTTTGAGCTTTGTAGGTGCTTTAGTTTATTTTCCCTCAAGTTTCTCAGATAGTTTAAATTTTTGCTTCCAGGGATGCTTAGAAGTACCCCAGCTTGACAAGGCCAAGCAGCTTGGTGCCTAGCTTGCACTTAATGGTGACTGGGAGTCAGGCAAGTCATTCCTTTATTTTTCTACCCAGAGGACCTCAATTTAGTAAGAAGGTTCAGAGCCTGCTGAACACCTCAGACCCTACATAAAATGAAGGGGCAGTTGATTCTTTCTCTTAAAATGCACCTGGAAGTTATGGCACCACTGCCCCCTTCCCCACCTTCCTTAACAGAATATCACAGCACTCACCCATGTTGTTGGAGGTATTGGAAATGAGAGTTTAAAGTTTTCCTTTGTTTGAGTGGATTCAAACCCATATCCCTAACTATGTGGAGCATGCTGTATCTACAACATAATACACGATAATAATCTATTCTGGAGTGGAGATTTTCTCAACTGTTCTTGCTGAACCTGTGTTATTACAAAGAAAAGAATTTAGGATTCATTAGGCAAGGGAAAGGAAGTGTGACTTTGTCATGTGGAATTCATTTCTGGATGTGGAGTATAGGCAGGGCATGTGTGGGGTGTGCTTGGTTCTCCCCCATTCTCGTATGCCAGAACTTGCTGGCCCACCGGTATAGCCAAGCCCTCTAAATGTTGGATAGGGCATTCTTCCACAGGCTAAGTTACAGTCTGAAACACTTCTCTGAAGTCATAACAGGGGAAGGAAACCAGGTTAAATCAGTGAATGACTGAAGCTATTCTCTCACTGACTCCTCAGTTTGTATCTTCACTGACTGCTTTTCTTGCATGCAGACCAGCCTCTGATTTTTTTACTATTCATTCTATCCAGGAAGAGCACACACCAACTGCAGATGCTTCTTCAGCTTGGCAAAGGGTATTTTAACCTGAAATCTTGCTAAGAAGAATTTTTCCAACTATTTGAATTAGTCTAATAAAAGATATCAGATGTACCTAAAGAACCTTGTCTGCCTATGTCCTTAGACCAACACGGCTACAACCTATGCCCCTTTTACTGGTTTGAGCCTTATCCATGTTTTATATACAACTGGTCAAGGAGGCAGGTGCAGCAATGGACTCTGAAATTAGTTCATGTATTGGAATCTCTTTCTTACGTATACTTGTGCTCAAAAAGTATATAACTTTTAGCTTCCTGGTGAAATGCAGTGCTGAACAAATGCCCTACAGCCTTTTTGTCATGCATGATTGTCCATACCTGGAAAAAAGTCTGTAGGGCATTTGTCCAGCAGTGCACAAGCTGCCTTTGTGAAGACATACTGATATTATTTGTGTTTTGTGCCAGTCTACAGGAGTAAGATTCCCTCCCTGAATAAGAGCAAACCTTTGATTTAGCATTGCACACTGTGTCACATCTGAAAATGGAGCGTTTGATGAACTGGAAATGTAATAGGTTGATCTTATCTGTCAAAGCTCTCCAGGCAGATTTAGGAGTGATGGCATCTTGTCAGCAAACTGAAAGGGTTGTGTGTGCTGGGACATACTGTAACTATGGGTGCATAGTTCCATCAGCCCATGATAGATTGAGTTCAACACTATGTCAACAAGATGAGGGTGACAGCTTTGTTGCCATACTGAGGAACAGTATTTAGCTGAAACAAATACCAGGTCCCATACAGATGCATAGATAACCATGGGGTCTGCTCTTCAGGAGGTTCCAGGCAGAGATGTTTCATGTTCAGGTGTTCCAGATAAGGCTGGTATGTCAAACTAGAATCTAGTTTTACTTCCAAGTATGACAAAGGACTATCAGAATAGCAGCAGCTATTTTTTTTACATGGATCAAGATGAGTTTATTGGCAAGATGGTTGTTTGGGTGAGATGGAGTCCTACTGATCTGAATTCACTAAGATTTTGTTTCCACTACCGGAAATAAGTGCTCAAAATATCCGTTAACTTACTGAGTTTCCCTTCCATTATACAAATTGCATTGGATGAAATTAATAGACATTGTAGCAGGAACTAGGAGCAAGGACTCCTCTTCCCTAGTGAATGCCCTAATCGAGTCAAGCTTTTCTAGACCTATAATATTGAATTATTTTCTGCACCATGGAGCAACAAGAGGATGGAGAGATGGATGGAGAGAGCCCCATTCCAGACTGGTGGTTAGTCCTTTCTAAGAAGAATGGAGGTCAGGATTTTAATTTTATCAGGGAGAGGAAGGAATTGATCTAAGTCACCCTCATTCTGGATGAGTGTTTGTGACAGTCTATGGGTTTTATTGTAATAGTTCTGCTCTGTTTTCATGTTTTACAAAGTTGCATGCCACAGTTTACCCAAGGCAATATGAAACTCCAGCAACAAAATAATTTAATAGCTTTGTTGACACATAATTGAAGGTGGGATGGCCAGTGACAGCCAGGAATCTCCAGAGAAGCGAAATAAGATAAGCATGATAATGGACAGGGGAGTGGGAACAAGCAGAAGATCTGCTTAGGGGAGACAGTTTGAAGACTGGTACCAGCAGCATGGCTTTGAATGGGCTTGGGAGCTGGGCAGACTGGAAAACTGAGTAACTTGGCGGTGCGCAGGGATTTGTAGGATGGAATCCTTTGGAAAAAGCAGGAAATCTCTGGCTGGGTGGCCTTTGCCCTAGTAACCACTTTTATTCAAAAGGAGAAATTTGCTTTGCTGCTTGGATCTTCAAGTTGCATTTTCTCTCTTCAACAAGAGAGAAAATCCCTTTCTCAGGATCTGAACTGGGTGCTAGCTTGAGTAACAGCCGTGGAAGGACCAGGGAGGGTTGAACACCAGAAGGCAAGGGTCTGAGAATGGGAAGAAGCCAGAGCTCCCACTCCCCATTCTAGAAGTCTTGCCTGGGTTGGCTTCAGGCGACACTCTTAAAGGTTAGACAAGCCCGTGGTGGTCCCAAACAAGTGCCTTCCCCCTCCCTGGGGGACTCAGTGAAAGTGCTCTAATCTCTAAGCAAGTTATATACAGACTATGTCTCCCAAATCACAAGTGACTTCAAATGATCATTTGTGGCTCTTTGTAGAAAATATTATAAAAGGATTTTGGATTTTTTTTCTGGATGCATTGGGTACATCTTTCCTGTGATGATGAACAATACAGCATGTACTATTTATCTCTTTCATTGTTTAATGTCATGGAGGTACCTTTTGAATGCCTTGGTCAGGGTGCCCTGCCATGCTGTTGCACACAAGCTGGCAGATGAGCTGGAAAAGGATGCAAAACATACCCAGGGAGGCCATGACTCTCTGCCTTAGGAGGGACCTGTACATTTGAAGCACACCAAAGAGGAGATCTAAAGTGCCTCAGATTAACCTGTTAACACCCATAGGCATGTAAAGATGGAATAGGATTTGAAATTACATTCTTTGGCTTTTTCTGCAAATTATACTGTTCTGGCCCACACATCCACACATGGATATGTATATATGCTGACAGATATAATATGATATAATACAAATGGGGATAAGTGGTATAAAAAGGAGTTTTATTTGGTGATCAGGGTTTCTGACTTGAAATGCTTCCTGGCACCCTTGTCAGAGTCTGCTCTTATTATTGCTTGAGCTGCCTGATTAATTGTGCTTTTTAAAGATGATGTGTTCCTTTTATTACTAGATAGTCTTTGGTTTTACTATAAGCATAAAGGAACTTTAACACAGCGTTAAAAGTTATTTAATAAAGATTTCCTGACCATTTCTTAAACATCAGCTGTTATTATCAGCTCTTATTTCTTTCAGGGCAAGAAAACTGAAGTTTTCATTTGAATCACTTCTGGCTGGATTTGGATTCTCCCTCACCCCTGCAATTGTACCCCTGCATGATGTTACTTGTATCTGTGTATACTCTTCATAACCCACCACTTTGTAATGATGCAGCTTCCTTGTGCAGGGCATTATATATCTTCTCTCCTCTGTAAGTGTTACACCCCTTATTCCCCTACCCCTAGCCACCCCAACCCACCCCACCCCAGGGCTAAGTAGGCTACACCCTTATGACATAACTTAGCTGCCCCCACCCCCAACTCTCCACCCTGCACTTTCTAGCTATCCTCATCCAGGCCTTTATATTTTCTTCTACCCCTTCAACTTTGTAAATTGCCTGCTTAATATTTACTAATACAGTTAAATCTGTTCAAGGTATTTGCTCATTTAAGTAGCTCTGTAGCTTTCCTCTACCAATTTTTTCCTTTTGCTTAGGATGCAAATTCCCAATAGTATTTGCACTTTTGCTTTAAATCCAATGCCTCTTCTGTCTTTATGTTCTTTCAATGCAGCTCTCAGTGCAGTTGCAATTACTAATTGCCTGAATATTTCACAATTGGCTCTTCTGAAATCCAAAATGCATTGAAGGCTTATTCTTGTCTATTTGCAATTTAAACTAAATTGAATCAACTCATGTTAGTGGAAGCTGTTTGGTTAGCCCATGGTTCCTGGCTTTGCTGGTCAGCACAGGGAACAAGGTAGGATTTTTTCCCCCAGCTGTTTGTAACAGATTTCTGAGTTATTTTTTCACTTTCCTCCAAAGCTTTGGGTGTTGACTGCAGCCACGCTGGGAATTTGACTGAGGTGTGCCAGTGCTCCTTCAGGGGCTTAAAAATAGAAGAAACAAAAACCATCCAACCAAAAAAAACCCCAAACTAAACAAACAGAGGTTTCTGGCTACTCTTTTGCTCATGGTCAGACTGATTTTCACATTTGAGATCAGGAAGGAATTTTACCCCATGATCAGATCAGCATAGTGTGTGGAGGTTTTTCTTTCCTCTGTAGCAGAAGGTATAGTTGTCTTCCTTGGATATGATGAGTGTGTTTTAACAAACTACTTACTGTCCTTGCAGTAGCAGGATGTTGACAGTGCCCTCATTCCCCTTGCTTTGCCTATGGCAAGTTAGATTGTTTTTGATGTTTCAGGCATGGTGCCTGGTAGTTGTGTGAGTGTTGTTCATGAAGTTTTAAAAATAGATTAGACAAGTATTTGTCTAGGGTAGTTTCAATAGGAATGATTCTGCCGTGAGGAAGAAGTTGGCTTAGATGACCTCCTGAGGTCCCTTCCAGCCCTGATTTCTTCTGTATGATTCTATGATTGCTTGATCTCAGATTGTTTCTACAAGATCCTCTCTACTTACCCAAACTGGATCTAAGATAGCATGACCATTTGATAAGAAAGTACAGTGACCATTTGATAAGAAAATCTAGCAGCTAACATCAAAAAATATCTATGCCCTGCTATTGCTGGTAGCATTAGTTATCCACTCCCTATCAGGTAAATTAGTTTTGTAGGATGGTTACATATGTAACCCCCTCACCCAAAAAACCTGGCATTTTACTTTAAACTCTGTGCACCCCAGCAATGAGGCCAGAACATGCCCAGAAAAGGCACTGTGTTAGTTGGACTCAGTTCCCTCAACATCTATATAGATTAGGCACTTTAGGGGGTTTCTTGGTGCTTTTATCTAATAGCTGTTTGAATCAGTTTTAAATAAAAGTGCCAAAAAGCCCTGCTAAAGCACCCAATCTATACAGACACTGCAGAGCTGGGTCCAGCTAACGTGCTGCTTCTTCTAGTAAAGTGCAGAGTTTTTTTTCCCCTATGTTTGTCAGCAGTCTTTATTACATATTTTTTACTATTACTAAATTTTCTGAAGTCCTGATGTAAAGAGAATAGGCCCAGTTTGGGGGGAACCAGTCACAGGCTCCAGCTGGAGGTAATCAGAACCCTGGCTGAATCATTCTCAGGACCCTGAGGAAGAGGCCTTGCCTATACATGCCTTCATAGGTTTAGATGAGATAGCAGAGAGCTGTTTGAGCTACAGACTGCCTGGATGTACTTTCTGGCCTGCCTGGAACCCTGCTAACCTGGCTGCTCCTGTTTAGTTACCACCTGAACCTTTTGTAGATTAACTCTTTGCCTACATTCCTACTTGCACCCGTGCCTGGCCTAGACCTGTGTCTTACTCCTGCCTAATTCCTCCTGCACCTTGCGAAGCCTGAGCCTGCACCTCACTCCTGCCTGAATCCTTGCCTAATACCTGCCTTCCATCTCCTGCTACTTTGCCTGTTTCCATCCTGTATTGCTGTACTCCTGCCCCTGTCTTGGACCCCCTGGTACAAGCAACAGCTTGCCTTGACTCTGATTTTATTGCAACCCCTCAGCTTGATACCTCTGACTTGAACTGATACCCAGCTCAACCTCGTGTCTCTCTATGGTAACCCTTGTTCTGACATTCCCCCTTGACTTTCTGCCCATGCCTCAAGTCCACCCTAAAACTTACTATATACAGTATCCCTATATATTTCCAAGACTGAACATGAGGGTTTATAACAACCCCACATTTAATTGCCTTTATATTGTTCCTTTGTTGTGTAACGTTTATCCAGATGGATTCTGTTTTTTCCTGTCTTTTTTTCTTAAAGTCTACTGCTTCATTAATATACAGTGACGCTCTACTACTTCTACTCTTATGTCTATCCTTCCTAAGCAGCTTGTACTAGCTAGTATTCCATCATGCTTCCTTTGTTCCTAACTTATCTAGTTTTGTGTCCCATACCAGGAGTTCCATTTACACCCTCTTATTGCCCAAATTCCTTGCATTAGTATATACACATTTCAGTTGTTTCCTTCTAACCTTATCCCAGTTTCCAGCTGGTATATGCATCACTTACAATGCATCTTCCATTTTCAACAGTAGTGTTGTCTTCCATTTGCCATGTGCCTTCAAGGAAGAGCAGATAGCAGGATGAAGATTAGGAAACAGAATGAATCAGAGGTTCAGGGAAGATTATGGAATCATAGATATTAGAGCTAAAAATTAGTTTATCTTGTCTTTGCCTTTCATTTCTTTCTTCTCTGTCTACTTTTAAAGAAAAGCATTTTACAACTTCTTAAAGATATAATTAATAATATAATGCTTAATTATTAATAACAGATTGTTATATATGGCCTTTTATCCAAAGATCAAAAAGACCTTGACAAATGTTATTATTTTATCACTAGTGCTGGGTAGAGAATGTATTCTCCTTCATGGAAAGTTTTGAATTTTACTAAAAAAAATAGAAAATTAGTACATTTTGGCTGAAAACAGAAATATCTTAATTTGGAAATGTTGTTGTAGTGCCTTATAGACTTTGTATATCGCCTGCCTCATTGAGGCTTTCACATACCTCTAGAGCAGCGGTTCTCAAACTCTGACAGTTTATGCACCACCAGTTTAAAATGATACTACCCTAAGTACCACCAGCAAATTTTTCAGCAAATCTTTGTCATATAAAGTAATCATAATAAATCTGCTAATGCGTACCATGGACAAGTTGCTGCATACCTGTGGTGGTACTTGTACCACAGATTGGGAACTGCTGCTCTAGAGAAGGTGCTTTGTGGCTGGATTGCAAATTGCATGATGCACCATAGATTCCTTTATCCAGGGGAAAGATAAGGAATTATGGGAATCCTGTGGCAACTTTGGACCATGAGAGCTCAAGTTGGTTGGGCAGCCTGACCCATAGTGGAGGCTGGAAACCCGAAGCAACTGAGCTGTAACTTCTAGGAGGTCCCACAACAGCATTTCCAAATCAAAATATTTGTTAGACCAAAATCATCCCAAATTATTTAATTGGGGAAGGTTTATTTTTAATTGGAATTTCCTTGGAAAACAGTAAAATCATTTAGTCAAAGCTCCACTTTTCTTCCAAAAAAGTTTTGAAAAAAAAAAGAAAAAAAACTTTCTCAGTAGGCCTTCTCCTTATATAAATAATGCCAGATAGCCTTTGGGCTACACACAGGACGACATACTGATGTGAATGGAACTACCCACGTACAACTGAAGTCACATATATAAATGCTTGCAGAATCAGGCATTGGCACACATGGGAATCGCTTCAGCTATCAATTAAATGCAGCTGCCTTTTTTGGGTAGAAAGTGGCAGAGCAATAACACTTTGGTGATTAACAGTGGGCGCATCTACACATTGATATAATTTAGTACTTGTATAAGCAAATACTAAATAAATGCACAGTAACCAGAGTTACTGCACAGTAAATCTGGTGAACATGTTTTTAGTGACTCTACTATGCAGTAGCCTAATACTACCGTGCAATAGTGTATTAGCACTGTTTGTGCTGTGATGTGTTACTGTGTGGTATTATTAGGCTACTGTGTAGTTAGCATCTTGTGCAGACATACCTAGTGGGGACAAGAAGTGAAGAGAACAGTATTCAAGTGAAAAATTGAGGGAGTTTTTAGGAGCCTGGTTTCATTACCTACACTGGAGGGTAACACCCCTGTTTAAACAGAAAGCACTACAAGAACTACCACAGAAGAAACTCTGCAAAAGGAGTGCCAGACAGTTCTTCACACTGCAAGTGGAAAAGAATGTTAAAAGTCTGAGCAGAATGTATCCATCAACCTGCCATAGTAGCAGCTGTTTTGCTTTGCCTGTGCCATATGGCATAGCAACCCCTGAAGGCCAGACCTACAAGAGGAGCAAAAGACATCTGAACATGGACAAAGGGCATTCTAGCACTCTCTCCCTTAAAGACGTACTGCTGACAGTGCCTTCTGCTGAGAGACATGACTCCCACTCAGCAGTAGAGAGAACTGTCCTGGGAAGCAAAAGCAAACTCCAGGAGGTGAATCTACCTCCCTGGCTGAACTAAGCCAAGCCGTTTAAGGAATGAGGAGTGGCCAGAAGCTCAGAAAGCCATCCGGAATTAGACATTGCCATTACACTCAAAAGTCTAGCCCCAGACTACCACCCCACTGACCTCAGTTTTACTAATTTGTATGGGCTGTTCTGGCTGATGTCACATTTTATTTGCACTTGATTTTCAAAAAGAGGAACAGAAGATGGGCAGTGGGTGAGGTCACATGTAATAATGACTCCAGAAGCCAGTGAATGCTGGGGACAGTAAAATGTGTCTGTATTCAGGCTACATTCCTGTGCATCACACACCCTTATTGTCTGAGTTTCTGGCCAAGTAAAATGATGACAAATATGGTATCAAATTTTAGATATGTAGGACAGACAGAGACACAGAGGTATGAGAGCCAGGTTCAGTTTCTCAGACTTCCAGTTACTCTTCTTTATGGGCTTGTGCTTAGTTCATTTATACTTTGATAGTATTGCTCTATGAAGATTTATAGCTAGCCATAATTGCTCACAATCTTCCTACTTCTTTTTAATTTAAGCCCCTTTATGTATATTTATATATTGATATTTATGTCCTACTTGCTATGCATTCCCTTCACCTTCTGCCTCTTCTTTTTCTGCCCTTCTGGCATTCTGCCCTTCTAAAACACTTTTTTCCCTTGTTCCCATGTTTTGGGGAAGTTTTTTTCCAGGGATGGCTTTAGGAGGAGCTCAGATAGTTTGTCCAAGGAAGGACACTATCAGGGTCCACAGATTCATTAGTGGTTAGAGCTGGGGGGTGTTACCAGCATCTGTAAGTAGGGGGCAAGCTGAAGTCAAACCAGGATGCATGTGCTGAATCGAGGGATTAACAGAAGCAGATGTCAGGAAGCAAGCCAAAGACAAACCTGGTTTCTTTCTGAAGTTCAGGGTGGGGGTACATGGGCAGGAATGCAGGAACAGGGAAGTCATATGGGTGAGAGCTACAAACTAAAACCAGTTTGCTGTGCAGCAGAGGCCAAGTGCTGCAAGAGCTCCTTAAATGCACCTAGAGGACCAATTAGCAGACTGAGGCTCAGCTGTCCCTGATTAGGGGTTGGATTGTTGCTGAACTAGGGTATGTACAGACATTTGGGGAGGTTAGGGGTAGGTTAGCTTGAGTTAAAAATGGCCACCCAATCTAAGGAAAGTTGGGATGGGGAGGCTAGCAAGAAGAGGGGTTTGTGGCAGGGGGGATCAGGGGAGCAAGTAGGCTCTGAGGAGGAGGGGCTGGGGGGCAGTTTGGGTCTGCAGAGGGAGTGGGGGGTATGTGGCATCTGTGGGCAGATAGGGGGAGTTACTAGGGTCTGTGTGTGTGTGTGGGGGGGGGGGGCTCTTGGGATCTGGAAGGATTTGGTGGTATGAGGGGCATCATGGGGTCCATGGAGTGGGGTTTGGGAGAATGGGGAGGCCTGAACCCCCCACTCCCAGACAAACAACTCCCCATCCCCCCCTCCCACCCCACCCTGCCTTACTTCAATAATGCTCCTGGTGCACTTGGTTGGTGGGGGGGGGGGAGGGAAGGGGAGGCTGGTTGGCTGGTCTATGAAGGGGGGGTGTCCGCCTGGGGGTGGGCAGAAGGGCAGTGGGCTAAAAATATCCTGGTGCCAGAGGGGCAGGTAGGGAAAGCAAAGCCTCAGGATTAAGGCCAGTGGCTGGGCTTTCCCAGCTGGGAACTGTACAGGACATCAGTTAGATCAGTCTTGCTGGACCCGATCTAAGTTAGACTACCTCAGAGGTACACTTAACTTATATTGGGTCAGCCATTTTTAGACTGATCCAGTTATACTGAACTGCCATACAATTTGCGCTTAGGTTCTTGTTACACCTTATGCTGTGAGCCACACAAATTTCATAGATTTCATAGATTTCATAGACATCAGGGCTGGAAGGGACCTCGGAAGATCATCGAGTCCAGCCCCCTGCCCAAAGGGCAGGAAGTCAGCTGGGGTCATAGGATCCCAGCAAGATAAGCATCCAGTTTGCTCTTGAAGGTGTTCAATGTAGGCGCTTGAACCACCTCCGGTGGCAGGCTGTTCCAGACCTTGGGGGCTCGGACAGTAAAGAAATTCTTCCTTATGTCTATCCTGAAACGGTCTTGTAGTAGTTTATGACTGTTTGACCTAGTCGTCATCCCTTGGCGTGCT
Source organism: Alligator mississippiensis (assembly GCF_030867095.1). Taxonomy (NCBI): domain Eukaryota; kingdom Metazoa; phylum Chordata; order Crocodylia; family Alligatoridae; genus Alligator; species Alligator mississippiensis. The sequence goes on from NC_081833.1 coordinate 28,639,624, forward strand.
CTGGTGAACAAATTTCCCCCAGATACTGGTGGTCACCCCTGATAAACTTATAGGTGACCATCAGATCACCCCTGAGCCTGCGCTTTTCCAGGCTAAAGAGCCCCAGGGCTCTCAGCCTGTCATCGTAGGGTCTGCTTCCCTGACCTCTGATCATGTGCGTGGCTCTTCTCTGGACTCTCTCAAGCTTCTCCACATCCTTTTTGAATTGTGGAGCCCAAAACTGTACTCCAGCTGTGGCCTCACTAAGGCTGAGTACAAGGGGAGAATGACGTCCTGGGATTTGCTTGAGAAGCATCTATGGATGCAAGCCAGCATTTTGGTCGGTTTACTAGCCGCGATTGTTGATTGGTGTTAGTGCTAGCTTGGAGTTTGGAGGAATCACACCCTAAGGCTAATTACAGATGTTCAAAGAGCCCAAGAAAGAAGCATTGTAAGTATTGCACTTTACTCAAAGTACTCTGTATTAGATATGATGGGAACAGAAGTTTGCTGTTCAGTGGAGGGGGGAGGGACAGGGGAGCTCAGAGCCTGCTGGCATTGGCTGAGGCCATTGGGCTGGGGGATGCTCTCACATGTCTCTCAAGAGGCTGTCAGAGAATGCTGAGCCCAGCTGAGCTGCTGTCCCCCCCTGATTGGCAAGCCCTGCTCCTCTCTCCATTCCTGTCCTCCCACTAGCTAGCTGCTGAGAAATGGGTGGGGGAGAGAAGGGGGGAGAATGGAGCCCCCTGCTGTGTGCCCATCTCTTCCAGCTTGCTGGATCAGATCTTTGGGGGCTGGGCTGGGGTATGCATGGCAGGGGACTCCATTCCCCCCCCGCCTCCAGTTCCTGGCACAGCAAATAGCTGCTCACACCCCCCTGGTCATGCAGACCCAATCTGGCTCCTCCTAAGACCCGAGCCAGCAATCTGGGGGCAGGGGCCTGCATGGCAGGGGACCTCCAGTCCCCCCCCCCTTGCCCCAGTGTAACAGCCCCTGCCTGTCATACCTGCCCACAGCACAGACACATGGGGCCCACATGGCCACGCCAGTAATGTGCCTGCTGGAAGTGGAATCCTGATTGGCCCAGAGCCCCTGGACAATGGGCCAAAATTGTGCGGGAGACAGGAGCAAGGGGTAACGGCAGTGGAGGGACTGGAAGTAGCCCCAGCCATTCTCAACCCCTGCAGAGCCTGGAATGCTCTCCCTGTTGTGGGGAAAGCAGAGGCACACACCGTGTGTCCTGCAGGGGATAGCTGGCTGGCTTTGCCCCAAGCAGCAGCTAGGGAACCAGATGCATTGTGTGGCAGAAGGCCACCTCTGTTTCTCCCCAAAAACCTCTGCTCTGTGACAGTTTGGTTAGGATGGGCCCAGGAGAGGATACACACCTTACCCTATCTCTTTAGGTAACCTGAGCTGGATACATTCCTGAGGGAGGGGGGGAACCTGCTCCCTCTGCCTACGTGACTGGCATCACATACCTGAGTGAGGGGCTTGCTCCCTGGCGAGCTAGGAACTGCCAGTCTGCCCAGCAACTAGTGATGCGTTTCAGATTGGTTGGCTGACAGCCAACAGGTGCTGGCCTCCATTGGACCAGGTAAATGAGGTCACACAGGCTATATAAGTTAAGGACTGCCCAGGAGGAGGGGGCAGGATCCATGAGGAAGGCTCAGAGAAAGAGAAGAGCTGACCCATCTGAAACTTGCTCTCTCTTTCAAAACTCATGATCAAGGACCTGCCTGCCTCCAGAGGGAATCTCCACCTGCCTCTGGATGATACTTGTGAGTAAGCTACCTGAGCTCTAACTAGATATATAGCTTGCAGTAACTCAGATGTGTGATCAAAGGCTACCCAGCCAAGGGAGTTTACTCTATGGGATTTTTCTGATATTGCTCTACCCTGTACCCTATTCCAACCCTACCCCTTGTAACCAATAAAGTTCTCCTTTGTACCTAGTGTGGGAGACTTATTGGGAGTGGGTCTAGATTATGCCTTGGGGTCCCCTTGGTTCGGCTGACTAAGGGAGACCACTATTTGTGCTTCTGACTGAGGGAAGCATCCCAAGTTCTTGAAGTGAATCAAGTATCCTTGAAGGCTACTAGGCCTGTGTTTCCCAGGGTGCTCAGAACCAGAATCAAACCCAGCCCTGGGTGGTGGCAATGCAAGCCCCAGGCTAGTGGGTGTGCTCCAGGAAGGGGGTCGGCCAGGCATGAGGCACCCCCAGGGAGGCACTTGGAGCCTGGAAGGTGGTCGGGAACAGTGAGGTGGGTGGCTCAATGCAGGAGTGCCCCCTACTGGCCCACCACACACCCCACTCAAGGCAGGCAGGAAGGGAAGGTGGGAGCACAGGGCCCACCAGATGTGATGGGGAGAAGTCACCTGCAAGCCGTGCAGCAGGAAGCATGGAGCCGGGTCCAAGCAGTGGCATAAGAGGGATTGAGCCCTTCTCTGAGGACACCCATGGGAGGATCGTAGCTCAGCCATTCCAGCTACAGGTACCCAGGGACCACCCACATGGGGTAACCGTGGAAAAGCTCCCCAAAGTTATGTCTGAACTGCATAGACCCACCAGAGACCCATGGACTGGGTATTCACCAGCAGGAGTCTGGGAGGGAGTACAGGCCTTATGGAGGTGCAATGATAGCCAACCCAAGGTGAAGCCATACCTGGCCCAGCACCCACACCAGGAAGGTCTGCCTGGAAAGGGCACCTTTGTGGAGGCCAATGAGGCCTAACAAGGAAAGCAAAGAGATGTAGGGTCCAAAGTAACTTGCATCCCAAGAAAGGGATGAGGCTTGGTGCAGCGAGGCACTGGTGCCCTGCCTGGTCACAAGGCCAAGCCATTTTGAGTTCATCTTATCAGTTTGGTTTACATTTATTTCTGAGTGCTAGATTAGCACAGGTTTGGGGTAGAGGGCCTCAGACTAACACCATAGGACGCATCACGTGGCAAATGCCTTTGACATCCCAATGATGGCAAATATCATCCTAGTGGAAAGGGGAGGGGTGTACGGAAGGAGGAGCCCCACAGAAGATGTGCCACTACAGTTGCATCCAGCCCTCAAGGAACCACTGGAGCATCTCCAGTGTGTACAGGGTCATCAACTGAACATCAAGTTGTGGCAGGTGAGTGGGTGAGGTGTGACATAGTTAGGCACACAGGGCATGCCTGTAATGCTGTGGTAGTAGCTCTGTGCGGGAGCCTGTCCCACCCAGACTTCTGATGGGTGCAGCTTGGACCTGTGCACAGCTTGTCACTGTGTCAGGAACTCAGGGCAGGTGGGTAGGTGGGGGAATGGAGCCCTGCTGCCTCATGGACCTAGCCCAGGCTCTCCCAAGACAGCAAGCTGGGGGGCGGGGGGGGGGGGGGGGCACTCCATTCCTCCATGCCCCCTGCCATCCTAGCCTAGCCACACAGGGAGACAGCGACCTACCTTGACTTGTGATGGGATCTGGTACAGATGTTCGATAAAGCATCCTAACCTAAAGCACGTTAGTCTGATACTACATCAATCCAGGGTTAGCTTAGAGTGGGATTCACAATTTTTAAAGTGCTTTATGTGCCATGAACATCTGTTTGGTTATGGCTGTAGAGCACTTTCTGAGCACTTATCACACAATAAGTGTAACGTTTGTATCTCGTCTAAGTCTAGACACCTTCTTTTACTATCTCCCACCTGCACAGCTGTGACTTGCCACTAGAAGCCTGGTGAGCAGAGGCAGGACTGAGGTATCTGTGAGCTGCCACTAGAGGGCTGGTGCACCAGGACAGGCTTCTATCCCTGCTCTATGGGGAGGAATGTGAGAGGTCCTGGGATACTGGAGGATTTCAATGTGCATGGTGCATCTGTGGGGAGAGGCTACACCTTAATGGAACAGGAACTGGGTACTGGAGATTAGAGATGAATCTGCCCTGGAGTGGTGCAACTTTGAATCACATAATGAGCGCTTAAAACCACTTTAAGGTGTTAATGTGCGGACAATCCAGGGGTTAAGAGTTCCAGGAGCCACCCAGAAGCACCGTGTAATGAGGCCCTTAGTGTAATGTCTGCACCTGGGCAAACTAAGTTAGTTTGGGTGGTCATTTTTACCATGATCTAACCACCCCCGACCCTCCCTGAATGTCTATACATAACCCTAGTTGCCCAGCTGCAGTGCAGAGGCCTTGCAGACACCGTCCCCCAATTTCACTTTATTTCCCTAAATAAACAGAAGTTCTCTCTGGACTCTTTAAAGCAGGTATTCCTTTCTCCAAATTGCTCCTCTACATATTCCTCATCTTCCTCAAGAATATAGAAACAAAAGGCAGCTAAATATTGCTCCTATGACATGCCAGCATGGAGGCTATACTGCACCAGTCCGTGTTCTTTCTCTGAGATTAGGCACAGCTGGTGGTGCTGGGTCATATGCCTTGCAGGGTCTTGAGAGCTGGGTGGGGTTGTGTGTCTGTTTTCATATGGGCCCCTGCTACCTCTCACAAACAATCAGTCTGGTGTTTTCTGTCATTCTCCTGGATTTCCATTACCCCTGCTCATTTTGATGGAATACTCTTCAGTTTCTTAAAGGAGTAGGCTGAGTAGTGCCAAAGTTCACTTTGCATGACAACAACTTTTAATCCTTTCCACAATTTCAAAATGAGAGCTGGTAAATTAATCAGCAGATTTCTCTCCATCCCCATCCTGTACAACCATCAGAGGAGTGAAGTTAAATGTCACAGTTCCCAGTCAGGAAACTTGTACATAGCTTCCCACATGCTGACTTACACATTATTTTCTAGGAGGAGTAGAGAGTACTGCAGAGCATGAGCTCCAGCTATTTTAGCCTGAGATTGCAGACATCATTGGAAATCAAGGACAGGGAAGCAAGATGGTAGCTCAGTGAAAGGGACATTCAACTGAGATGGGGGAGTCCTGGTTTTTGGACAGTGCTCCTGAAATTACTTATCTAATTGCTATTTAATGCAAAATGCAAAAACAGTCCAGACTGCAGGAACTAGAATCTAAACCCCCCACCCTGCTTCTAGTTCTGTGTCCTATCTACTAGGATATAGAGTCAAGTTCCCTCTTGCCAGATTTCTTTCAAGACTCTTGTGTTCATTTCCACACAATGGCTCTTTTTTAACAGAAGGCATGTTGAAGGAAGTCCTACTTAACCCATGGCCTCATGTGTAGGTCATCATTTTAGTTAGGAAGTAAAAAGGGTAGGTTCAAACTCCCTGTGGTGGGCCTGGAATCCAAGTCTCCCACTTCCTAGGCAAATGCCTCAGCCTTTCGGGAAAAAATGTTTTAGTGCTACCACTAGTCTTCCCTCATTTACTTTACACTGAATTAATATTGCTGTCTGTCAGTGAGGCTGCTCACGAGTCTACCTATTGACATGGGGGCAGGGAGGGTATGTGTGCATCTCCCTAACTGTCATAGGATTGGCCACTGCCATATGGAATTGCCCTCTGAAGGTGCACAAGCTGCCTGTCGCACATTGCCAAAACAGCAATGCAGAGTTGTGCATCTCTACAGGGAAAAATAGGGTCAGCATTTGGGGGTGCAGTGGGCTGTTTACTGAGAGAATGGGCATGTATCCAGTTTGATTGTTTTTTTCCTCTTTTATTTTTAGCTGAGTAGTTAAATTACTTCTGCAGCTTCCAGGGTACTTCTTCCAGTCCCGCTGCTGCAGGTTCAATAGGGAGCAGCAACCAAATAGAAACCAAATAGCCTTTATTCACTGCCAGTTGGCTGGTCAATCCAACTGATGGGATAAATGCCAGGATACACACATCCAAAGCTCTCTCTCTCCTGCAAACATACATCTTTATTCATATATTAGTTTTTGGTCTATTCAATCACTCACTAACACATATACACACAGCTTAATATTATTTCATTCTCTTGTGTGTTAGTGCATTACCATTTTAATCTATTTTCTACATTAGTTGACCATTTGCTCAGTTCCAAGACCCCCAGGAAGCAACACCCTGACTGCTAAGATGCTGAACAGAGGATGCATGTGATAATCAGTTTTTAACCAGGTAAGGTTTTGACACCACCTAGTCCTCCTAGGTCAAATGTCTGCAACTTTTCACTAACAGTGGACCAAGTTAACAAAGCCAGGTCCTAACGTGGGCTGCTCCGGCTTTACCACAGTGAAGTTCTCCTTCTCCAGCATGGCCTGGAGGTTGTACAAACCAACATGGGTAAGCCTGGGTCTTCAGGGTAGCAGTGTGTGTCAGGGGAACACTGGGGCTTGGCCATTACCATGTTGGGCTCAAGGGTAGCAGCAGCTCTGGATCCAGCAACAGCTCCAGCTCAATCTGTCAGTGGCGCCCTGGAGTCATGCTGCTCTGTTGACCTCTCTGTCCTCCCCATTCCTCTCCCACTTGAGCACTGCTGGATGCATCATTGGAGAAGGGGCCTCACAATGGTAACTGGGGCCACTGCAGGGTGACCAGTGGCTTCTGGGGGCTATTTTCTCCAAGAAACCATCCATCCCTTCCTGGCACTAGGGTTCCCCTCCCAGGGTTGTTCTCTTAACAGTTTCTCTCTTGTGGCAGTGGAGCAATTCCATGCAAAATGCTTCCTCCCTGTGACTATGCTCCTGGCTGGGGTGAGGGTGCTGAACATGCACAGATGCCTAGCCGAAGAGTGACATGCTTGGCAATCTGGAAAAAATATCTACATGAGCTGAATTCAGCTTACAGTATGTAGGTTGCTGATCTCTGTCCTAGGTTGTTCACTACATTCTGGGTGCATCTACATGTTGCCCTACGGTGACGTTACTGTGCTGTGTTTTAGTACTTCCTTTTGGAAGTATGAAAGCATGGCTCAGTAACCCCATGTATTGTGCCGTGCATGCAGTACAGGGTTATTTTTAGCCTCTACTTTGCCACAGTTGCACACTAAAATGGAGGAGCATGCTGCTACAGCAAAGTTACTGCTGGTCATGTGTAGACTCATGTGATCGCTACGTTGCCGTAGTGTGCCATATGGTAACATAGTGCATCACTATGGTGATGTAGGTTGATGAAAAACATGCCCTCTTACTACATTCCAGGGTGGATCAGATCATTGAGCAAGCCTTAGTTTTGAGGTTTTCCTACAATCCCAAGATAGCTTTTGGCTCAGTCAGAATACATAAATGATGAATACATTAAAGACTGAAAAGCTTTGACACAAAAATAAATGGTGCCAAGATAAATACCTTGGCTAGGGAGACTTTTTCTTCTTGGTTTCATTCTACTGGGTATGCTCATGAAGAAGATTCATCAAGCAGTGGAAGAGTGTCTCAGATACCTGAAGGCTTGTCTGCAAAATGGAAAATACAGGCCATTTGGGGAGAAGTCTTACTGGTGTCACTGAGCTAAGTGTGAACTATATGAAATGGATATGTGGGTGCCAGAAAGGTGCCGAGACATTAATTTTATGCTCTCAAGCTAGTTTGCATATTTTGGGAAGAGAGTGATGTGGGCACTGTGAAAAGCCTTGGTGGCTTTAGATCTCCATGTGCAAGTGTGTGGCAGTAAAGTAAGGGCCTGTGGGGAGGTACTAGTTTTCATGACTTTAGACCAATGTGAATGTGTGCATGCAGTGTGCGTGTATGTGTGGGGCAAGGAAGTGATGCATAATTGCCCAATCTATGCTAGCCTTCATTGTTTCAGAGCTCACCGTGAGCATTTTATAGAGAAGTGATATGAAGCTAAGAAGGGGATTCTGGTCTTATGGTTTCCTATCTGTGTCATTTGGAGTTGGTAGTGGGTGTAGATGCGAACAAGGGAATGGGAGAAACAGGTTAGTGTGGTGTGTTTTTGTAGCTCTGTGTCTGTGCAGAGAGAATGCCATCAGGCAATTAAGGTCAAAGGAGATATCTCCTGCATTTTAGGATTATGGTCTGAAAATCAATAAGAGGTTTAAGTATATCTGGAATAGAAGGAACACTAACAATGGTATTGGTACATCATTAGATGGCAATGGAATAATAATACTGCAGGAGACAGAAGCAATCAATAAATATTCCTGTTCTGCATTTGGGAAAAGGCAGGCAATGTCATATCATCCTTTAGATTGTTTCTCATTCCAACAACAATTAAGAAGGATTTTAAGTAGAAAACACTAAATTTAGCCACTAAATTTACATTATCCAATCCATGTAGAATGCATTGAAGATTTTTGAATGAACTGACCAAGCTGCTCCTTGGACCGTTAAGGGGATTTTACCAAATATTAGATACTGGGAAAGTCCCCGAGTCCTGGAAAAATGGTAATGTTAAATCAATTCTTAAAAAGAACAGAAGGTGATTCAAGGAACTGTATGCCTGTCACTGTTCCCAGGCAAAATAATGGAATAGCTAATATTGACCCTGCTTAATAAAGAATTAAAGGAAGACTAATATAGCTAATGCCAATTAAACTTTGGTTTAAGGAAATTAGATTATGTCAAACCTTTTTTCTGAAATTACAAGTTGCTCAAGATCAGTAATGCTGCTATAATTAGGGTAACCATGTCTTGGATTGGCTGGGACAGTCCTGCCATAGCATCTAGATTGCTGGAGAAACCTGGGAACTTGGTGGGAGCCTGGGAGCTGCAGGGTTGGAGTGAGGGTGTGTATGAATGTGTCAGTGGGCAGGGCCAGAGCAGCCTTTATAATTGGAATTGGGGCTATGGGATGGGGATGGGGCCAGGGCACTGGCCAGGTTGGGGGCACTGCATGGGCTCTGTCTGCCCTGGGCTGACTCATGGCTTTGGCCCCGGCCCCATCCCAGCCACCTACAGCCTCATCCTGGCTATGTGCTGCTGGGCCATGCCAGCTACATCACAGCCCTGTGTGGAGAGCCCAGCCCAGCCCAGCCATTCCCTGTCCCAACCAGGGATGAGGGTGCAAGCCAGTGCTAGTTGTGCCTGCCTGGTCAGGGGCACAGGGCAGCATGTGGCTGCAGGTGCTGAGATGGGGCCAGAGCCGTGAGTCAGATAGAGTCTGCACAGTGCCCCCAGCCCAGCAGGCTCCCTGTCCTTGGCTCTGGCCTGCAGCCTTGGCTCTCATGAGAGAGGCACCACACTCCTGACAGCTGCTCTACTGTTGCCTGCTGCCACACACTGCCCCAGCACATGGATGCATGTGTGGATGTGTGCACGTGTGTGCCTCCCTTGGCTTCCTCCTTCCCGGATTTCCCTAAAATAATTATGGTCCTGTAGCTATAATAGATTTCTGTGAGGCATTTGACTTGATTAAGAGTCAGACATAGATTGGCAAATTACCTAATTGGAATCTAGGCAGAATTTAAGTACCTAAATCACAAAAAGCAGTGCAAAATCACTGCATCAAACACAACAAAACCTATTAGGCTCCTAAATTTATTTGCTGCCTTCATTTGGGAGTGGAAAAATCCCTAAACACCTAACTTTAGGCTCCCGTATAATATTGAAAAAAGTATCTCAATATGAGCAACTACATGCCTAAAGTTGCTAAAGAGACTTGGTCCAGGAGGCATGTTCAAAGTACACCAAACGTAGAACTCTATTTCCCTTTGTGTATCTAAATGACAATTTTCCAGCTGTGTAAATAGAGTTTTTGCAATTTATGCACAGGTTTTGATTCTATTATCCCTACACTATGGATGCTTAATTGAGTACATGTAGATTAAGTGTGTGCAGCAGGCTACACATTGACTCAACAGGTCTGTAACTACCTACACATGTACCTGTGTGTGAGACCTGGAAAAAGAGGATAAGCATCTGTGTTCTAATCCCGGTAAATCAATGGTTAGAACCCTTCCTCAGAAAGCCAAAGACACAGAATCCAGGTTCTCCTCAACCATGGGGTATTTGAACCAATATCTTCTTGAATTCCTACTATACTGCTTTAGGCACTGCACCACAGGCTAGGCAACATCTCACTTCATTTCTAGCACTGCCTTTGAAGTTGAGCCACTGCCCTTTGCATTTACAGTTCTTTGGATAAAATGGATTGAGAGCAGTACAGAAGTTTCTGCTGTGGGCACAAGGACCAGGGTAGTACAAGTTGCAGGCTCAAACACCCTTGGGATGACTGAAGCCTGGACCAGGGGTCTGCTTGCTTCATAGGGAAGTCTCCTGATCACTCAGCTATGGGGGCTAAATCATAGGGAACTCTTCTCCCATCAGCATATGCTAATATGTTGACACTGTATGAGTAATAGAATTGCAAACTGTTCACGAGTGCCCAGCATGCTACTTATGTTTCTGGAATACCGTCATGTAGGTACACATGGGTAACAGAATTATGCCTACAACATTCTGGACCTCAGTGTCCATCTTTACAATGGGAGAGCAGTCTACCCTATGGTATGCTGGTGTTGTGAGGACACTTGTGTGGTGATTGGACACCACAATGATTGTTGTTCATTGAGCACAATAGAAAGGTATCCTGGCATAAATAGTGCCTTTCCTTTGGGCTGCATTTCACAGTTCAAGGAAGCAGTGTACATAATTCACTCTCCACAAGGTGTGGGTTTCTGAAAGTAATGTTAAATGAAGGCGCATGGAGCCCAATCATGGGATGTCCTGGAGAGTGATAGAGGCCCTGAAGCCTCAGTAGTGCATAATGCACGTTCTTATGCAGCTTTATAATGAGAAAGAAATTCATAAGCAAATAAAAGGTGAACATGGAGATTTTCAGCTGAGATTTACAATGAGATGAGCAATCTGTGAAATGAAGGGAAACAGAATAGTTGTCTCTGCTGGGGGAACTGCACAGTCAAACAACGGAGATGGAAAAGTCCATCTTTCCCCTCAGTCCAAGATTGCTTCTTATTGTAGATTCATTGTCTCATCAACAGTCTTGCTTTATGGCCTTGATACAAAGCCTAAGGGCATCAAAAGGAACAATTTATGGTTTTTAACAGGCTTGGGATCAGACCTACGCTTTGGTGCTTATCCCCTTTTAGAGATTCATAGCCTTTTGTCATTGTCCTCAGCTGCCTCTCAGTCAAACAGCGCATTTTACTTGTAAGTCAGTTCCTTCAGCTTGCTGAATATTTTTATTGTTCTTTTTGTCTGTAGTTCTTCTAATTCTCAATATTATCCAGGTAATGTGGCAGCCAGAGCTGACTGCATTTAGAGCTACACATGCAGAGAGACTGTTATCGCCTTGCATTATGATACAAAGAGCCCCAAATTACATTGACTTTTTTAGCTGCTATGCCATACTGCAAACGCAGGTTTAATTTCCTGAGTAGCATTTCTCTTATGCATCTCTTATTATTACAACTTTCTAGGTCTTTCACTTCTACTGACCAGTGGCATATACTCTATGCCCTGCATTATTGTTCCGTAACAGTATTAGAAGCAAGTTTCCAATCCTCTGCTCATCCTTCTAAACTCTCCAAGTCTCTTTTACATAATTTTAAAACTTGCTAGTGTTCTCAAGATCTCCCAGCTTCACCGTGTGCAGATACCTTCATTGTAGCATTTAGCCCCTTTTCCAGGTAATTAAAGATGATGCCATGTAAGATAGAATTTAACTTTGAATTTGTCCTCCTCCCACTGCTACAGCAGAGAAAATAAATGTGAGGGGTCAGGTAGTCCCCTTACCCTCTGCCCCCCCACAACTTCTTTCTCCTGTAGCCCCTCCCCACCTCTTATTGTCAGATTTTGCTCCCCCTAAGCACACTGAAGTGAGGGACAAATTTAAAAACAGTGACTATAAAATAAAGATACCTATAATAATTTGGCTCATACAGAATTGATTCATTTCACTTTTTTAAAAATTAATGTAAGTTTTAGTATAGGTACCCCATAAACACACTTTTAAGCAGCAGTTTTGTACCTACTTATATATAGTACAAACTATGTTTATCTTTTTTTTTACAAAAATATCCAAATTCCATTTTGCTCTTTCTTCCTTTCCCCTCCTCTTCCCCTTTAGAAACATCGCTAAGTAAGTATGTATCCTGTTCCTAGAAACACAAAATCTTCTCTGACTTATTCTCTCATTTCTTTTAGGTATTCCCACATTTAATATTTTATTGGTATGTGAAACCTTTTCCCATCCCCTTTGCTTATACAATCCAGTTTCCCATGCAACTCTTTTTTCCCTTCTTTCTTTCCTTAGGTTCTAGCTGCAAACATCAGGACCCATTTCTCTGTCTCCCAGAGTCTGTCCACTTCTTCCTCCCCTCTCTTCCCAGACCCTCCATAGGTACATTTCAACTACACATAGCAGGGTTCGAAATATGGGGGTACTTGGAGGGGAGGGGCTGAGGCCCCCCCAGAAGAGATGAGATCCCCCCCCCCAAAAGAGATGAGAGCCCTGGGCCTGCCTTGTGCCTTTCTAAGCAGCTCAGGTGGCAGCAGTGGCAGCATCAGCGACTCCTGCTGGCTTCTGGCTGCCACCGCCGCAGACCCTCCCAACCGTCTGAGTATAATTTGAACCTTGCTGCACAGGCCTAGTTTTAAGCACTGTTTGACACACCACTATAAGTTTTTCAAGACCAGCAAATTTCTTACTGTCCACAATATATTTTTTAAGTGATTACCACCTTCCATTCTCTGCGCACTCAATTTTGTTCCACTTTTGGCATCTCTGCCCACTGCACAACTTAAGCTGCCAGCTTGGTGCTTGTTATTAGCTGGTATAATCACTCTACCCTTCCCCATACCCTATGTGCAAAAGCACATTCCCACAGTAAGTGCTCATGCATTTCTTCCCTGGTACACACATCTCTTGGGCACTCTGTGGTCCAGCAAAGCTGCCAGCAATGTTGCAGCTCATGAACTGTCAGTATTTCCTGTGCCAGCATCCAGCTTAGCTCTTGGTACTTGTGACAAGGCAGCAATTAGGCCCTGCCAGGAATGACAGAAAGGCCAGCAGCTGCCATGGAGTGGGAAATTTCTGTGTGATAAGATAATTACCAAGGTAGGGCCGGAGGCTCAGAACCCTAATTAGCAGTACAGCTGTGGCGGGGAAAAGCAGCAGACTGGAAGTCATGCCAATAGGTGCAGCAGGCAGCCAGGGGAGTTAAATACCAGATCAGACAGGTATGCAGAGTCCTTGGAGAGAGGAAGTGGACAGCAATGAGTTTCCTGTGATGGCACAGAGGTGTAGTGTTTACCCGACTTGACCAAGCTGATGATGAGTGAGAAAGTGGGGATCAGACTTACCTGACGTGAAACTTGATGCTGGAGGGTCCCTCGGAGTCCGACCAGGATCCTAGTAGCGCGTGAAGGTGCTCTGAGGGGGTTATCTGGAGGAGGGAAGAAAGAAGGGGGACTGGATAAGGTTGGCTCTATGGCATGGGGATTCCCTACAAGGAAGGAGTTGATCAGAGGGCAAGAAGCACTCATGGACTATGATAAATGACTGACAGTGATGGCTGATGCCCTGACAGACTAACCACTTCTGAGTCTGTTTGTGAACTATCTGCCTAGGATTAACCTGGGTTATCCTGGGAAACTGGGAACTAAGTGATAAGGTGGCTGCTTGGACTGTGGAAGCCTTGAGATGGTACACCCTATCATTGGGCCAGCCTGATATTTCAGGCACAAGAGCCTGAAGTAGAGTATTGGACTAAGTGTGTAAATAAGGTCCTTGTTGAGGATGGCACCTGGAACATCTGGAGTGGTATGGGCAGGATACGGGGATGGAGAAGCCCTGAGAAGAAGCCAAATGGCTGGCTAAGTTGCAGTAAGGTCTGGCTGATGTACCTACCTAATTTTACAACTTTCTTTCTGGTTTCTTTTAACAAGGCATGGCAGCAGAGTTTCAAAAGGGGGATCATCGGGTCCTGGCAGATTGACTGCAGCATATGACCATCAGAAGTAAGATTTTCTACAGCTCTCTTTTAGAAAGTCTTTTTCACACACTTCCTTCCAGATGGCATCTCCTTTCTCTGTGGAGAGTTTCTCAATTAGAGCTGTTCTCTCTTGCACACAACTTTTGTTGGATCTTGTGATGGTCTTTCATTTCATCCAGTTCTACCTGCTGTAAAATATACTGGTTTTGGACAGCTTCTATTACCAGATATCATTTAGGGGGCTGCCATGCCCATGACCACATGGATGGGTAGTCTCTTATTCCCCATTTCTTCCATGGTCTTCCTCCAAAGAATCTGACAAAGCATACTGCTTTGGACTTCCCTTTCATCACCAAATTACAACACAGGCTTATTAAGTAATTGGCCATTACGAACAGAAACACATTTGGGAAGTCTCTACCTTTTGTGTTTCTCCTGTTTGTATAATGTGTCCCATGTTAGTTTTTCCTGTTGTGACCCCTGGAAGTATACACACATGCTCCTCTGTGTATTGCACAAGCTGTACTCCATGTAGGGGGGAACACCAATCGTGTATATAAAATCACGGGCTAAATCATGGCTTTTGCCAGCCTCACCTTTCCCTTAAGGTTAACTTCTGCCCACTCCAGAGTCCCAGCTTTTGCTTGACCCTTGCAGCAGCATTCTGCCATACCTTCTTCCCTTTAAGCTCTGCATTGAAATGTACTCCTAGTATCTATATCCCTTCTTTTAGGATTGTGCCCTCCACCCCTGACAAGTATGCCATTTCCCTGCATACCATACATGTACTCTTTGCAATGTTGAGTTTCACCCTCTTAAAGTTGAACATGGTTTATTGCTTCCCTGATGGGCCATTGGTTCCTACATACCATATTTATGTCATCCGTATATGCAATATACTTGGTCTGTCTTCTGCTTCCTCCCAGTATTTGTATTTCTACCATGCTGGCGTCGTTCTATATTCATTCTACTAGCAGTTCCATCATACAGATTGAGAGTTGTGGGGCCAGGGGACACCCTGCCTCATTCCCAATCTCACTTCTAATAGCTTCATCAGGTATCCATTTGTTAAGACTTGACTTTTTGCACCTGTTACAGCATCTTCAGCCAATCAGGGAATCCTGCAGGGATCCCCAGCTTTCCCAGCATTTGTCATAGGAATTCATGGTCAACATTATCAAAGGCTTTCTCCAGGTCTGTGTTTAATATTGCCATGTTTGGGTTTCCTTCTTTGCAGTATTGCATGGTGTTTCTTAGTTGTATCATGGCCTTATGCACAGTCCCTGGGAGGAGGATTCATATTTGATCCTCTTCTATCATTTTCTTGATTACATCTTTTAGTCCATTCACAATCACTTTGGCCAGGAGCTTGTAGTCAAAGTTTAACCAAGTTATTGGGCTCCCATTATTTGTCTGGGTTTTGCCCCCTTTCTTAAATATCAGTGTTACTTTTCCGTCTTTTATGCTTTTCCAGTCGTCTTTCTCTCCTTCTCTCATTGTAGACCTCTATCAGGTCTGGTCCCAATCAGTCCCAGGAAGTTTTATATAGAATTATTTTGGCAGTTTGTCTTTTTCTGGTGTTTTTCCATTTTTTAAATGTTTTGGGGTGTCCCATACTTCCTGTCCTTCCAGTTTTCTTCCAGTTGTTGTTGGTCTTCTTTCATTACCTTCTTTTGCAGTCCTTCCAGACAGATTTGTCTGGCCTCTGGCTCTACCTCTCTCTCTCTGTATAGTTCTTGGTAGAAATCTTTCATTTCACAGAATAGCTTCTTTTGATGTGTGTTCTTTTCCTTTATCATCCCAGAGACACCTTATTCCCTCTTTGCCTCCACTTCTGATCTTGTTGAAGTACTCCATCAATTCTCCATTTTTCTTCACCATTGTGCTTGTGCCAGAAACACTTTTTTTTCCTTCCTTGTTTCAATTTCCCTTTTGTTTCCTTGATTTTTTTTCTTTCACTTTGAATCCTAGCATGCTCTGCTGGTGTAGTTTTTGCAGTTTGTATAGCAACTGCACTTTGTGTGCTTCTCTCCATTTTGCTTAGAAGCATAGACAATTAGGGTTGGAAGGGACCTCAGGGGGTCATCTAGTCCAACCCCTGCTCAAAGCAGGACCATCCCCAACTAGATCATACCAGACAAATTTTGTGTAGCCGGATGGAGATTCCACAGTCTCTCTGGGTAACCTGTTCCAGTGTTTTACTACCCTCCTAGTGAGAAAATTCTTCCTAATATCTAACCTAAACTTCCCTTGCTGCAACTTGTGACCATTGCTCTTTGTTCTGTCATCTGCCACCACTGAGAACAGTCTAGCTCCATATTCTTTTGAACCCCCTTTCAGGTAGTTGAAGGCTGTTATTAAATCCCCTCCCATTCTTCTCTTCTCTAGAATAAATAAGGACACTTCCCTCAGCTTGTCCTCATAAGTCATGTGCCCCAGCCCCGACACCATTTTTGTTGCCCTCCAATAGACTCTCTCCAATTTGTCCATATCCTTTCTGTAGTGGGGGCCCCAAAACTGAGCACGGTACTCCAGATGTGGCCTCACCAGTGCTGAATAGAGGGGAATAATCACTTCCCTTGACCTGCTGGTAACACTGCTACCGATGCAGCCCAGTATGCTGTTAGCCTTCTTTGCAACAAGGGCACACTGTTGGCACATATTCAGTTTATTGTCCACTGTATGCCCTTGGTTCTTTTTTGCAGAGCTACTGGTTAATCAGTCAGTTCCCAGCCTGTACCAGTGAATGGAACTGGTCCCCACCCTGCACTCCTGTGGGATGCTCCATCCGCCCCAACATTGCAGTGTTGATGAGTCGCCTGGTACCTTGAGGTATGTAGAAAAAAACATTTAAAGCTGTGTCTATGTCTGAATTGCTGAATCTTTCCAAATCTCTCTGAATCGATTTGGAAGGTTCTGATTTGATTCGGAGAGATTAAAGAGTCTCCTGATTCAATTTGGATTCGGAGATTTGGTCGCCAAATCTCCGCTGAATCGTATCAGGGACCGAAGCTTTGCACAGCCTTATTGACTGGGTCTATGGATGCAGGGAGAAAAGTGTATGTGTTGTACCTTGATTTTAGCAAGACTTTTGATATGGTCTCCCACAACACACTCATAGGCAAGCTAAGGAACTATAGGCTGCATTTATGGACTGTAAGGTGGACAGAAGACTGGCTGGAGCATAGGACTCAGTGGGTAGTAATCAATGCCTCAATGTCACGTTGGCAGCCAGTATCAAGTGGAGTGTCACGGGGGTCAGTCCTGGGGCTGATTTTGTTTGATGTCTTCATCAATGACCTAGAAGATGGCATAGAGCGCACCCTTAGCAAGTTCACTGATGGCACCAAGCTGGGGGCAGTAGTATATATGCTGGAGGGTAAGGCTAGGATTTCGAGTGACGTAGACAAATTAGAGGATCGGGCCAAAAGAAATTTCATGAGGTTCAACAAGTACACATGCAAAGTCCTGCGCTTAGGATGGAAGAATCCCAGGCACCAGTACAGGTTGGAGGTTGACCTTGAGGTATGTAGAAAAAAACATTTTAAAGCTGTGTCTATGGCCAAAGCACTGATTCTCTGAATCTGCATCAAATCTTCAGATTCAGATTTGGCTGAATCGAATTGGGGACGGTAATCTGAATCAATGAAATGAATCACTGTCCCTGATTCGGGCTGAATCCGAATTGAATATGGCCCATTTCACACACCCCTACCAGTCAACTCATCATAGAAGGCAATCGGGTTGGTCAGGCATGACTTTTGCCTTGGTGAATCCCTGCTGACTGTTCCTAATCACATTCTTCTACAGGTACTTAGAAATAGATACCTTAAGGATCTGCTCCATGATTTTTGCAGGGACTGAAATGAGGTTGATTGTTCTGTAGTTCCCTGGATCTTCCTTTTCCCCTTTCTTAAATATGGGGACTCTGTTTGCCCTTTTCCAATCATCCAGAATGTCTCCTGATTGCCATGAGTTTTCAAAGATGATGGCCAATGGCTCTGCAATCTCCTCAGTCAACACCCTCAGCACCCTCAGGTGCATCCCAATTGGCCCCATGGACTCTATATTTCCAGCTTTTCTAAATGGTCCCTATCCTGTTCTTTCACCACTGTTGGCTGCTCATCTGCTCCCAAACTGTGCTGTACAGTAGTTTGAGAGCTGCCCTTGCCTGTGAAGACTGAGGTGAAAAAGGCATTGAGACCTTCAGCCTTTTCCTCATACTCTGTCACAAGGTTGCCTCCCCCATTCTGTAAGAGACCCACACTCTCCATGCTCCTCCTCTTGCTACTGCTATAGTTGTAGAAACCCTTCTTGTTACCTTTCATGCCCCTTGCTAGCTGCAACTCCAATTGTGCATTGGCCTTCCTGACTTCATCCCTGCATGCCCGAGCAATGCTCTTGTACTCCTCCCCAGTTATTTGTTGAAATTTCTGTGAGGGTGACAGTATTTGGATCTTGGGGGACATTGGATTGTCAGCTGAATAAAAGGCTTTAGCCTGTGGCCCAGCAAAGCTGCTTACCACAAGGCAGAATGATATATTAAAAGTAACATTGCAAGATGCTTAGGCAACCATTTTCCTAACAATGTGACAGTGTTGTAAGATATACAGCTCATTGTGTAAGGAGAACAGGATGCAGCCCACCAGCTATCATTGAAGAGAAGCAGAAGTAAGACCTTGGAGATGGTGAGGAAATTAGCAAGAAACTGCAATTGACCAAAAGAAGCCAGGGTCAGGGTCTTACACATATGCCCATAGCAAAAAGACATGCAAATAAGTGAAATGCATAGGTAATTCCATGCTAATGAAACAAACAGTAAACAGAGGTGGAGCTTGAAATAGGAGGGAATATGTGTGGAACAAAGAAGGGACAAAGGTGGAGTAAATGTTAATGAGCATAAACCAAGTTGTGTAAGTATGGAAAGAACTAATGTTCGTGGTAGGTCCCCGGTTTGTTGGACCTTTGCCAGAGGCTGCCTCCATTTTGAATAGAGCTGTTGCTAGCAGTGTGTGCTGGTGTTGCTCCCTGAGCAATTGGATCATCCTCTCCCTAGTCATTGGGTGCTGCATGGAGTTGGGGTCTAACAATTTCCACTTCTTATAAGCTTCCTTTTGGGGGTTTAGCTTACCGAAGAGTTCCCTGCTAAGCCAAGCTGGTCTTCTGCCATACTTATTAGTTTTCCTGCTCATTGGAATGGTTTGTTTCTGAACCTTCAGTAAGGCTTCTTTAAAGTACAGCCAGCTCTCCTGGACTCCTCTCTTCTGCAGATTGGCTTCCCAGGGGATCCTGCCCATGAGTTCCCTGAGCGATTCAAAGTCTGCTTTTGTAAAGTCCCAGAAACTTACTCTGCTGCTCTCCATCCTTCCTTTCCTCAGGATCCTGAACTCAAATCATCTCATGGTTACTGCTGCTCAACTTGCCCTCCACTACTGCATTCTCCACCAATTCTTCCCTGTTTGTGAGCAGCAGGTCAAGAGGAGCATGGCCTCTAGCTGGCTGCTCCAACAGTTGCACCAGGAGGTTGTCCCCAACACTGTCCAAAAACTTCCTGGATTGCCAGTGCACTGCTGTATTGCCCTCCCAGCAAATGTCAGGGTGATTGAAGTCCCCCAGGAGAACTGTTGGCTCTAGATTTAGGACATGGGTACCTTGTTCAGGGGTGGGGTGGGAGCCCATGGGGGAACCCACTCCACCATTGTTCTGGGGTGGGGGGGAGAGTTTAAGATTTTGGTTTACCTTAGTCTGTCATAGTTTCATAGTTGGTAGGGTCGGAAGGGACCTGAGCAGATCATCAAGTCTGACCCCCTGCCATGGGCAGGAAAGAATGCTGGGGTCAAACAACCCTGGCTAGATGATTTTCTAGCCTTCTTTTGAAGACCCCCAGAGTAGGAGTGAGCACCACTTCCCTTGGAAGTTGGTTCCAGCTCCTAGCTGCCCTGACTGTGAAGTAGTGCCTCCTGATGTCTAGCCTGAATCTACTCAGTCAACTTATGGCCGTCATTCCTCGTTACTCCCAGTAGTGCTCGGGAGAACAGGGACTCTCCCATAGCCTGCTGGTCCCCCTTGGCCAGTTTGTAGATGGCCACCAGATCCCCTCTCAGCACGGGTTCGTAGCAGGTAGATCATGCCTGACTAATCTAGTCTCTTTTTATGACCAGGTTACAAAATGCCTCGATGCAGGAGTAGGGGTTGATGTTGTATACTTAGACTTTAGGAAGGCCTTCAATATGGTATCCCACACCATACTGGTGAAAAAGTTAAGAGGCTGTGACTTGGATGACTACACAGTCTGGTGAGTGGCAAATTGGCTAGAGGGTCGCACCCAGAGAGTCATAATGGATGGGTCGGTATTGACCTGGAAGGGTGTGGGCAGTGGGGTCCCACAGGGCTCGGTCCTTGGACCGATACTCTTCAATGTCTTCATCAGTAACTTGGACGAGGGAGTGAAGTGTACTCTGTCCAAGTTTGCAGATGACACAAAACTGTGGGGAGAAGTGGACACGCCGGAGGGCAGGGAACAACTACAAGCAGACCTGGACAGGTTGGACATATGGGCGGAAAACAACAGAATGCAATTCAACAAGGAGAAATGCAAAGTGCTGCACCTAGGGAGGAAAAATGTCCAGCATACCTACTGCCTAGGGAATGACCTGCTGGGTGGCATGGAAGCGGAAAGGGATCTTGGAGTCCTAGTGGACTCCAAGATGAACATGAGTCGGCAGTGTGACGAAGCCATCAGAAAAGCTAATGGCACTTTGTCGTGCATCAGCAGATGCAAGACGAACAGATCCAAGGAGGTGATATTTCCCCTCTATTGGGCACTGGTCAGACCACAGTTGGAATACTGCGTGCAGTTTTGGGTGCCACACTTCCAGAGGGATGTGGATAACCTGGAGAGGGTCCAGAGAAAGGCCACTCATATGGTTAAGGGCTTGCAGACCAAGCCCTATGAGGAGAGATTGGGGCACCTGGACCTCTTCAGCTTCCGCAAGAGAAGGTTGAGAGGCGACCTTGTGGCTGCCTATAAGTTCATCACGGGGGCACAGAAGGGAATTGGTGAGGTTTTATTCACCAAGGTGCCCCCGGGGGTTACAAGAAATAATGGCCACAAGCTAGCAGAGAGCAGATTTAGATTAGACATTAGGAAGAACTTCTTCACAGTTCGAGTGGCCAGGGTCTGGAATGGGCTCCCAAGGGAGGTGGTGCTCTCCCCTACCCTGGGGGTCTTCAAGAGGAGGTTAGATAAGCATCTAGCTGGGGTCACCTGAGCCCAGCACTCTATCCTGCCTATGCAGGAGGTTGGACTCGATGATCTATTGAGGTCCCTTCTGACCCTAGCATCTATTAATCTATGAATCTTCTCTTGTGGAGGCTGAACAGGTTCAGGTCCCATAGCATCCGCTTATAGGGCCTGCCTTGCTTCCCCCGATCATGCGGGTGGCCCTCCTCTGGACCCTCTTGATGCTGTCCACATCCCTCCTGAAGTGCGGTGCCCAGAACTAGACGCAGTACTTCAACTGTGGCCTGACCAGTGTTGCATACAGGGGGAGGGTCACATCTTTGGACCTGCTCGTGATGCATCTGTGGATGCATGACAAGGTGCGGTTAGTCTTCCTGACCCCACATTGGTAGCCCATGTTCATTTTGGAATCAATAATGACACTGTCACAGGATGGGCCATGATCTCCTAAGGCCCCTCAACTGTGCCAATTTTGCCCAATGGGCACCCTCAGTTCCTCCCTGCCACATCTTTGATGGAAAATATAAAAATAGGGAGGCTGCCTTTAAGTCCTCTTGGACATGGTTTGATGGACTCCCTGAACCCCATGGGTTCCTGGACCCCTTGTGGGTCCCATTTTACAGTGGGTGTTTCAGGGCACCCTAGCCTTATGGGCTAGATGTGTGGCTCCAACCGCCCCTTTACCACACCCCAATCCTCGCAGATGGTACTGGTGTTGTCTTGCCTAGGCCTCATTATAATTTGGCCCCTTGTCCTCGCTGGGCTCTCCGCAGCCTTGTCTCTGCACCCCTCGGCACTGGGGTCGGTGCACTGCAAAAATGATGCGCCCTGTCTGGCGCTGGGGTTTGTGCTCCCAAAAGGCCATGCCCTCTCTGGCGCCAGGGTCCCCATGCTGCCGTGGGCCCCCAATGAGGCCTCCTCCTTCCCCAAATAGCCTCACCCAGACTACCAGTTTTATAGAATGACAAACAAAACATAAGCCTCTTGGCTATAACATAACACAAGCTACATAAGGTGTGCTTGGCCCCTTTACATTACCCGCAGCAGAACTTAGTCAGGCCTCTTGCCTTCACTTGCTCTAGGAGGGCTCCTTCTCCCTTGGCCACCAGCAGAAAACTTCATCCTAGTCCCCATCCTGGGGTGTATATGGGCCCAGGGTCCTGCCCCTTCCAGTCAGCTGACCAGGTGCAAGTGCCAGCTAATTTCCTCCTTAGCTGGTTGCCATGGCAACCTGTACCTGGGCTCCTGTCTGGCTTTTTGGGCTCACCCCAGGCAGTGTCTGTTCTTTTAGGAGCAGGCACCTAAGTGCCCTGCAACAGACACCAAGATCCTTTTCTGCCTCTGTGCTGACTAGAAGGGAGTTCCCCAGATTGTAGGTATGCTGCTGGTTCTTCCTCCCTAGGTGCAACCCTGCACTTGTCAGTGTTGAATCCCATCCTGTTCTCATCAGCTCACCCCTGTAACCTGCCTAGATCTAGTTGCAGCTTGTCCCTCTCCTCCACCGTGCCCACTTCTACCCACATCTTAGTGTTTTATCTGTGAATTTGAACAAGGTGCTTTTTACCCCCTTGTCCAAGTCACTGATGAAGATGGTGAACGGTGTGGGCCCAAGGACCCGAGCCCTGGGAGACCCCACTGTCCACATCCCTCCAGTTGGAAAAAGACCTGTCCACTACCACTCTCTGGGTGTGGCCCTCCAGCCAATTTGCGACCCATCTGACTGTGTAGGCATTGACACCACAGTCGCCTAATTTCTTAATGAGAATGGGGTGAGAGACGGTGTTGAAGGCCTTCCTAGAGTCCAGAAAGACTACGTCCACTGCGACACCTGCATCCAAGGATTTTGTGACCTGGTCATTGAAGGCCACTAAGTTGGTCTGACAGGACCTGCCTCTAATGAACCCATGCTGATTGCCCCTAAGCATGATAACCCCTGCTGGTCCCTCACAGATGTGCTCCTGGATAATTTTCTCAAAGAGCTTCCCCAGAACCAAGGTAAGACTAATGGGCCTGTAGTTTCCTGGGTCCTCCTTGCTCCCTCTTTTGAAAATGGGGACCACATTGGCCCTTTTCCAGTCCTCCGGCACCTTTCCAGAGCACCATGAGTGCTGGTAAAGCTGTGCCAGAGGTCCCTCAATGACCTCTGCCAATTCCCTCAGCACTCTGGGGTGGAGATCGTCAGGACCTGCTGATTTGAACACTTCTAGTCCCACCAGAAATTCCCTTACTAGGTCCTCACTGACCCTAGGCCTGGCGGTGCCTCCCCTGGGTCCGTCTGGGATCCCAGTGCGGGGGATGCCCCAGTCCCTGCTCAAAAAGATGGAGGCAAAGAAATTGTTGATGGAAGTCCAGGTCATCTGTCTGATGCTAGCTTCTATCTTGACAGGCTTTTCTGTCGTTTCTTCCTCCTGTGCTCCCTTCTCATCTATTCTCATATTCATTACTTTTACAAACACTTCCATGTCTGACTTTTTTAGGAACTATGTCCAACCACTCCTCCTGACTGGTGAAAATCTCTTTTGGATGGTCAGGACTTCTTAGTGTGCAGAATACCAGGAGTCTTCCCTCCTTGGTTAAGGTACTTGGCTAGGACTCTGCTTCTGTCTCATCTCGACTCATCTCATCCCCTTCCATCCTTCTAAATGGCCACTGGCAGGTGTGTTTTGCTCAGAGCTCTGAGAACTTGCCCCTGTTCTGTGAGCCTTTCTTTCTCTTCTTGCTTCATTCTCCCTCCCCCAAGTAGTTGGACCCCTGTCTCACCATAGCCCCCACCTTTTCATTACTTTTTTCTGCC
Organism: Alligator mississippiensis; assembly: GCF_030867095.1. Lineage (NCBI taxonomy): Eukaryota > Metazoa > Chordata > Crocodylia > Alligatoridae > Alligator > Alligator mississippiensis. The sequence continues at coordinate 28,663,397 of NC_081833.1, forward strand.
TATTTTCACATTTTTTAAATGCCCTTTCTCCTGCAGTAACCCTCCCCTCCCCCCTTCACCTCCCTCTGTTTTTATTTTGATTTTTCCCCCTGTCTCTCTGCAGCTACTCTGCTGTTCATTCTTTTCTCTTCTTTTCCCTGCTACACTGCTCACCTTTATTCCGTCCTCTAGTGTTTGTTTGTTTAACAGCTTCACTGTTCCCTGCCAGCAGAAGGCTGCCCATTCCCCACCTCTCTGGTTCCTTGAAGGGTAAGTCTTTTTTTTTTTGGAATGGCTGAAGATGACTTCCAGCGGTTCACTGCTGGGGCTTCTGCCCCTCTGGACTGGAGTTTTGGTTTCCATTGGAGTGGAAGAGGGTGCTGCTGCTGTCAGCATGCTGGTAGGATGCAAAAATGTCCTTTATGCTGCCCGGGTGAGTTTGGTCCCTATCCTTTTCCTTAGCTCCCCTGTTTTGGTGCTCGAGGTTGTGGTAGCAGGTGTGTCTGTTGGGCGTGTTTTTTGCCTCGCAGCATCCTTAGACACACTGGCCATTCGGGTGGTAGCCTCCAATGTCCCCCATGGTGACTGGCCCAGTCCATAGACTGCTGCTTGGCAGCAAGATCCCCGAGTTCCGGCATGTCCTGTCCTTTAAACAGCAGATGTTCATGCTTCTTGACAGGGAGGGTTGGGGGTTGCCCCACTCCATGTCCTTCCTGATTGATGGGCAGCGGTACAAGGTTTACCTCACCAATGGGGACACCTCGTGCTTTTGCTGTGGTAGCAGGTCCCATCTGGCTACCCAGTGCCCAAAGAAGTCAGCTGTAGCAGAGCCACCTGTGGATGTGCCTGATGGTGGCTCATGCCTCTGGTGCAGCAGCCCCATTGGGTGGTGGGGAAGGGCCTTCCTCCAAGCTTCTCTCTCCTTTGTTGGAGTCAGCTGGCTCTGCTGCAGTGAACTCAGGCCCCCCATTTCCTCCCTACCTAGGGGAGGTTTTGGTTCTTCCTGCTGGGAAGGGTCAGTCCCAGAAACAGAAGGGATCTTCTATAAAGGCCTCAGCATCCTCACCACTTCGAGGGGAGCTGAGATTAGTGAGTGGGAACCCCCAACTCTGCCTGCCTCCTTGGCCCCACTCCCCAAGCCCTGTAGTGGTTGGGGGAGACCTGGGGGAAGGGCCGGTGGCAGGGGGGTCCACCGGCCCTCCCCTGCTTCTCAGCTCCCTGAGCCTGATGAGGTAGACATGGAGGTTGGGCCCTCTGGCCACCTGCTCACTGCAAACAACTCTGGGACCAAGAGTGCCCGACCCAGGAGAGCACCCCTCCCAAGAAATCAGGGACTGATGCCCCCCTCCCACTACCCCTTGGAAGATGCTCCTCCCACCCCTTGGAGGATGCTGCTCCCACAGGGCTTGATGCTGAGACTCCCGGTGAAGGGGCAATCCACCCCCTGCCCCACCCCGGGCCTTTGGCAGCTCTCAGGGCAGGACATGTACAGCTCCTCTTCCTTGAGGTCAGATTTTGATTCTGCCTCTGAAGATGAGTTGATGGAAGTCCTGCCTCAAGAGGTGGTGTCCCCTGATGTGGCTACAGTGCCCACTTCCAAGGGGAAGGTCCTCACCCCAGAGGCAGAACGTGTTCCTGCTTCTGTGGAACCTCCCTGTGCTGGTTACTTTGTTGAACGCTTTATTGAGTTTATTGATCAAACCAAGCACCACTGGAAGGTTGCACAGAGCATTCACAAATGATTTCCAGAACCTGAGATGTTTGTGCTTTCTGCCAAGGCTGCAGCAACTCTACTTCGGAGATGCAGCATTATAGTTTTCCTCTGAGCAATCTTGCAGGCAATGTTGGGCGCTTGCTGTGTGACACAAGCTGGTGGGCTGTAGGCCCAATTTTTCCCTATCTTGCATACTTACTCATCTCTTGTGTTCCTGTCTGCTCTTTTGGCTTGCCTGTCTTCCTTTCTAAACCCTTCAAGCATGCTGATATGGGCTTTGGCTTTCTCAACACCAATGGCTGCTGAGCCCCTGTGATGCAGACGGCTCTCTTGAATTTCCTGCGTCAGAGCCAACTAGATGCCACCTTTCTGCATGAAATGCATACTGTCACAGCTGATCAAACCAAGTGGCATGCCACTTGATGGGGTCCATCTGTACCTGGGTCATAGCACCTCCCTCAGCACAGGGGCATGATTCTCTTGTTGCTGCAGCTGACACCTGCCTCCATGGTTGCCCAAGAGGTCATCCCCTGACTGTCTGCTGATTGTTTGTATCTTGTTGGCATTACATTGCCTCCTCCTCATTACCATCTATGCACCCAATGTTGGGAGAGAATAACTCGCCCTCTTTTCAACCTTGGTTGATTTTTGATTTTTATGGAGCGGAGGTGATGGCGACGACCTTCTCCTCCTTGGTGAGGACCTTAATTCACATGATCAATCAACTTGACCAGAATGGCCCAGAACCTCATCTGTTCTCGGCCCAGCAGCTGCTTTGGAGGCAGCGGACTTAATTGTCATCTGGCCATTTTCAAGCTGATGTGAGGTAGTACACCTGGCTGATGGTGACCGCTTGTGGGATTGCCATGGCATACCGTGGCCACTTGTGCATTGCCAAGATTTACCTGCCAGCCCTGTGGGGAAGCTGCCTTATCCTACCTAGACACTTGGATTGCAGTCCGTGGATAGCAACCTGGGTGATGGGCCCAGTACTTCCTTGACTCTTCCTGTGCCTCCTGACAGCGATGCTAAGGTTTTGCCTAGACACGCTCCCCCGGGGTGCCCTGTACAAATGTCAGGTTTGTGTCTACTGTGCCCTCATCTTTGCCACTTGTCCTGAATGATGTGATGGTGGCATCTAGTGGCACTGGCCCTTGGCGCCTTGCTTGTGACCCTAGACTTGGACATCTCAGACATTGTCTATTTGTTTTGTTTTTCATGATGGGCAGCTGAGGCAGGTGGTTCTGCCTGGTGGACTTTCTGTTTGGCTAGGCCAAGATGGCCACCCTCCAGAGCTGAAGGAGATGGCTCACAGGGGTGGTACTGATGCTGCCCTGTGACTCTTCTGGTTTTTGGTCTGGGCACGTTTTGTTGCTGCACTTCCCACATGTGGTTCTCCAGCAGACAGTAGCCATCTTCCAGGCATGTCGGGCCATTTAGGGAGTGCTCTGTGACATTGAGGGTGCCTGTTTGTCTTTCATGTTGTAACACGGCCTCCCCCCCTGGTTTCCTGTGCTACTGGATTTTTTTGTTTTTGCCTGTGAGGGCAAGCGTTGCAGGCTAGCCCCAGGCTCTGTCTTCTGCACCTAGGCCCCTCTGTGGACTGTCCTTTGTTGTTTTGCTGTATTGCTCCCCCCTTTCCCCTAATAAACATTTATAAAAAGGAAAAAGTCTTTCTATCTTTCTGTCTTTCTTTCTTTCTTTCAAAGTGGCCGCTGACAGGGATGTTTGCTCAGAGCTCTGAAAGCTTCTCCCTGTTTTGTCAGCTTTTCTCCTTCTCTTGTTTTGTTTTTCCTCCCCTAGGCAGTCTGACCCCTTCCCCCACTTTTCATTACTTTTTCCTGCCTTTTTTACCCTTTTTCTCAGCCCTTTCTCCTACAGTAACCCTCTTCCCCTCCCTTCCCCCCCCCTCAGGCTGTATTTTGTTTTCCTTCCCTCTCCCCGCAGCTTTCTTCTGCTTATTGTTTTCCCTTCCCTTTCCTGCTACATTGCTTACCTTTCTCCTCTCTCCTGGGGTTAGTTAGTTTGTTTCCAGCTTCTTTTTTCCCTGCTGGCAGAGGGCTGCCCATTCCCCACCCCTCTGGTTCTTTGCAAGGTTATCCCTTTTTGCTGGAATAGCTGAAAGCAGCTCCCAGCAGTCTACTGCTGGGGTTTCAGCCCCTTTGGATCAGAGTTTTGGTTTCCGGCTTCATGCCCCTACCTCCATTGGAGTGGAGGAGCGTGCTGCTGCTGTGGGTGCACTCATAGGCTGCAAACGAGTCCTCTATGCTGCCCAGGTGAGTTCAGTCCCCATCTTCCTCAGCTCCCCTGCTTTAGTGAATTAGGTTGTGGTAACAGGTGTGTTGGTCAGGGGTGCCTTGTAACACCTCTAGACACGGCAGTTGTTCATGTGGTAGCCTTGAACATGCCTCCATTTCCCTTCAACAACAACCTCACTAACTGCCTGCACCTTTATGGCATTGTTACAGGGGCAGTCTGTAGACTGCTGCTTGGCAGCAAGGTCCCTGAGCTCCAGCATGTCCTGTTCTTTAAAAGAGCAGCTGTTCATGCTGCTTAACAGGAAGCGTCGGAGTTTGCCTCAGTCAATGTCCTTCATGATTGATAGGCAGTGGTACAAGATCTACCTCACAACTGGGGACAACTCATGTTTTTACTGTGGTAGCAGGTCCCACCTGGTTACTCAGTGCCTGAAGAAGTCAGCTGCAGTGGAGCCTCCTGTGGCTGTGCCCAGTGGTGGCTCATCCACCTCTGGTGCAGCAGCTCTGCTGGGTGGTGGGGAAGGGCCTTCCCCCAAGTCACTCTCTGTTTCATCGGAGTCAGCTAGCTCTGTGGCTGTGGACCTGGCCCCTGCTTTTCCTCCCCCCTCAGGGGAAGATTTGGTTCCTTCTGCTGGGAAGGGCAAGTCCCAGAAAAAAAAAGGGGTCTTCTATAAAGGCCTTGTTATCCCCTCACGACCTCCCCACCACTTTGAGGGGAGGTGAAGTTATTGAGCAGGGGCTCCCCTCTTTGCCTGCCTCCTCACCCCCCCACCCTCGACCCTGTAGTGGTCAGGGGTGAGCTGGGGGTAGGGGAGGTGGTGGGGGAGTCTGATGGCCCTCCCCCTACGTCTCAGATCCTTGAGCCTGACGAGGTTGATATGGAGGTTGAACCCTCTGGGAGTCACAAACAGCACTGGGAGCAAGAGTGCCAGCCCAGGACAGCACCCCACCCAAGAGATCAGGGACTGATGTCACCCCCCCAAAACCCCTCGGGTAACACTGCTTCCACAGAGCCTAATGCTGAGAGTCCTGGTTAGGGGTGCTCCCCCAGGGCTCGATGGCCTGATGCATACAGCTCCTCCTCCTTGGAGTCAGACTTTGATTGTGCCTCTGAGTATGAGATGACAGAAGTTCTCCCTCAGGAAGTAGGGTCCCCTGATTTAGACAAGGTGCCCCATCAATAGGGAGCATCCCTACCCTGGAGGCGGAACCTGTTCTTGCTTCTGAGGAACCTCCCTGTGCTGGCTACTCTGAACACCTCATTGAGTTTCTAGACCAGACAAAGCACCACTGGAGGATTGCACAGCATATATGTAAATGGTTCCCAGACCCTGAGATATTTGTGGTGTTCACTAAGGCTGCAGCAGTGTCATTGCTCTCCAATCCAGGGATGCAGCATTATAGTTTTCACCTTGGCAAGCTTGCGGGTGCTGTTGGGCGCTTGTTATGAGAAGCACCAACTGAGGATTTGTAGGCCTGGTCTTTCTCTGTTCTGCATGTTTGCTCCTCTCTACTGCTTCTCTCTTTGTTTTTTTGCTTTCCCTGTCCCCCCTTTTGCACCATTCACACACGGCTGCCACAACCTTTGGCTCTCTTAATGCCAATGGCTGCAGAGACTCTGTGAAGTAGACGGCACTCCTTGCTTTCCTGTGTCATAAAAGGCTGGACATCGCCTTTCTGCAGGAAACGCACACCAGTGCAGCTAATCAAGCTGATTGGCATGCTGCCTGGAAGGGCTGCAGTTTCTTGAGTCATGGCACCTCCCTCAGCACAGGGTTCATGATCCTTCTATCACCACAGCTGACCCCTGACTCAGTGGTAGCCCAAGAGGCTATCCCTGGCTGTCTGTTCACCATTCGTATCCTGCTTGTACAACATCGCCTCCTCCTAATGAACATCTATGTGCCCACTGCTGGATGAGAATGGACTGCCTTCTTTGAGACACTGGCTGACTTCTTGCAGAGTGCTGTTGATGGTGATGACCTTCTCCTCCTGGGTGGGGACTTTAATTGCACAGTCGATGTGTGTCTTGACTGGAACAGGCAGGAGCCCCATCCATCCTTAGCCCAGAAGCTGTGGACTGCTTTGGAGGCAGTGGACCTTGTTGATGTCTGCCACCATCTCCATGCCAATGCGAGACAGTATATCTGGCTGAAGATGAGCACCGGTGGGCTCTCTGTGGCATGTCTTGACTGCCTGTGCATCACCAGGCACCACCTACCGCCCCTGCACAGCAACCACATTACCCTGATCACAGCCTGGTTTCTTGTGTGCTGAGCCTTCTTGGCAGGATGCATTCCCAGGCACCGTACTGCAGGAGTCTCTTGAAGGATTCTCACTTCTGTGACTGCTTTACTCACTTCTGGCAGATATGGGAGGCCACAAAAGCCACTTTCCCCTCCTGGAAGCAGTGGTGGGATGTGGGAAAGGTGCAGATTAGAGTTTTCTGTCAGCAGTACACACAGTTGGCAATAAGCGAGCTCCACTGCCATGTTCGGGAATTGGAGGAGGATGCGGCACAGGGTGAAGTGGCTCTGCATGATGTTGGTGGTGATGAGGGGCTGCTCGAGCATCTTAAGCTCTGCAAGAAACATCTGTGGGAGCTGAAAGAGAGTGCAGCCCAGGGTGCGAGGGTCTGTGCCTGCTGCCAAGAACTGGCTGAGACTGACTCTGCCAGTTTCCTTCAGCCTGACTCACGTTTCCTTCAGCCTTGAGAAACGACGAGGCACACAGAAGGTCATTGACCATCTCAAGATCCCAGATAGCCAAACACTCACAGGTCCTGTTGAGATCTGACGCCATGCCATTGCCTTCTACCAGGAACTGTTTGCAGATGAACTGATTTGCCTAGACTATGTTAGGCACTTACATAATGGCCTCCCTAGGCTCTGCTCATCAGAGGCTGACCATCTTGAACAAGAACTGTCTTTGGAGGAGCTCACAGCTGCTGTCTGTGACCTCACCTCAGCAAAAGTCCCTGGCATCCATGGGTTGCCTGCTGAGTTTTATAAGACCTTCTGGTCTCTCCTCGGCCCCTGACTCCTGCATGTCTTTCATGGGAGTCTTGCACACCAGACAATGCTAACCAGCTGTTGCCAAGCAATTCTCACCCTGCTGCCTAAGAAAGGAGACCTTGGCAACCAATGTCCCTCTTGTGTGCCGATTACAAGATCCTGGCCAAGGCTTTGGCTAACTGGCTGTGCGCCATTATGACTTCCATCATCGGCCCTGAGCAGAGCTACTGTGTGCCAGCCAGGACCATCCAGGACAATCTGTTCCTGCTTCAAGACCTGCTGACAGCTGCAGACCTCTTTTGTCTCAACATTGGGCTTGTCTCCTTGAACCAGGAGAAAACCTTCAATTGGGTCAGCCATGACTACCTGTTTTGAACCCTTGAGGCTTTTGGCTTAGGCCCCATCTTCACCTCTGCCCTCCAGGTCCTGTATTAGGACATTTCAAACCTCCTGAAGGCAAATGGCATGTTCTGTGCCCCATTCCCAGACTTCAGGGGCCTCCACCAGGGCTGCCCTCTGTCTTGAATGCTGTATGCCTTGTCCATTGAGCTCCTACTCCATGCACTGTGGCGGTGCCTGACTGGACTAAGTCTTCCATCTGCCTCCATCTCAGTGGGCTGCCTGTTGGTCAGGCTGACAGCATATACAGATGATGTGACTGTTCTCATTAGCACCCCGGGTGACATCCAGTACCCTTAGTCACCTGTCAACAAGCCTATAAGCGTGCCTCTTCAGCTCATGTGAACTGGACCAAGAGCAACACCCTCCTTCTCAGTCCCTGGGTTAACCCCCCCTGCCCCTGACTTGCCCAGGGGTCTTACCTGGCATTGGGAGGGCCTCAAGGCCCTGGGGGTGTTCCTCAGGTTATAGGTCTTCTCAGCACAGAACTGGGAAGACCTTGGTACTGAGGTGGAGGCATATCTGCAGTGATGGCATAGGAAAGTCTGGGCAGATGCCAACCATGGGCAACCTTATTGTCAACAACCTGGCAGCTGCACCATTGTGGCACCATTGCACTGTGTTAGAACCCTCCCCCCCCCCCCCCCACTGGACCTGCTTGAGAAGCTTCAGAGACTTCTTGTGGACTTCTTTTGGGATGGGTGTCACTGGCTCCCCTAAGCCATTCTTTATTTGCTGGTGGCTGAGGGGGCCAGGGCTTAGTTGACCTAGTGGGCAAGGTGGCTGCTTTTTGCCTGTAGGCCCTCCAAAGGGTCCTCTACTGTCAGGACCCCCTGCCCTAGCAGCAGCTAGCTCAGTTGTTTTTGCACTGGGTGGGAGGGCCTTGGCTTCGATTGGGAGTTGTTCCTTCTAGACCTCACCCTCCTGGACTGGGGTGTCCTCCCAACCTTCTACCAAAGCATGGCAAGTCTTGGCAAGCTGCTTTCTGCCTCCCGTCCCAGACCTGGCATCTGCATTTTCTGCAGTTATGGCAGAGGCCCCTGGTCCATAACCTAGCCCTGAAGCACAGTATGCCAAGCCTTGCTTCTAGAAGCTTTGTCAACTCCCTCATCTGGTTACATGTCATCCGGCTGCAACACCTCCTTGACATGACCCACTCAGGCTGGTTGTCAGCTGAAGCTCTTGCTGCCCACCCGGGCATGCGCTCAATCCAGCACCAGAGGAACACCTCCAGGCACAGAGAGCTCTCCCCACTGGGGATGTCCCGGGTGAGCCTTTTTCACTGCTGCCTGTTGTCCTGGTTGTGGACAGTGACCTGGGTGGTGGACCCGTCAGCTTATTGGCTCCTCCGTGCCTCCTGATAGCAGCACCAGCATCTTCTTTGATGCTCTCCCCCGGAAGGCCTTGTATCTGTGGGTGATTTGTGTTTGCCATGTCCATATCCTTGCCACTTGGGTCGACACAGTGTGGTGGAGGCACATAGCAGTACCAGTGCTCATGCCAACCTGCCCCATGTGGCACATGCTTTATAAGTCCCCCATCTCCAAAAAGACCAGTGATCTCCAGTGGCAGTTCCTACATTGGATACTGGCTACTGGCACTCTCACCCGCCACATAGACCCAGCTGCATCAGCAACCTGCCCCTTTTGTCCAGGGGGAGTGGAGGAAGATCTTCATCATACCTTCCTCAGATGTCCCTTGCTGTTGCCGCTATTTGCTGCCCTTGGCACCTTACTTGAGGTGCTAGAATTGGTCTTCTCTGAGGCCATTTACTTGTTCTCCCTTCCCTACCAGGCGGTCAATGGGGGTGTCATTTGTCTGGCCAACTTTTTCCTTGGCCAAGCTAAGATGGCCATCCATAAGAGCCACAGGAGCCTGCTTGCTGGGGCCAGCTCAGATGATGCCCTGCGGCTCTTCCAGTTTTTGGTGTAGACATGCCTGTCACTGGAGTTTGAGCATGCAGTCCTCCAGCAGATGGCGCCCACCTTCCAAGCATGTTGGGCAGTTCAGGGGGTGATTTGCAGTGTTGAGGGTGGCTATTTTGTCCTTGCACTGTGATACTGCCAGCCCTTTCCCAGGGTAGAGGCAGGGGTCTCAGTAAGCTGATGTACTGGATATTTTTATTTTTAGACTGTGAGGGCACGCTTTGCAGGCCAAAGCCCTAGGCTCTATCTGTTGTACCTGGGCCCCTGTGTGAGCCGTGGTTTATTTCTTTGTTGGATTGTTACCTGCTTTTCCCCTTAATAAACCTTCATAAAAAGTCAAAAAAGTCTGTCTGTCTGTCTTTCTCAAATTCAATCTCATTTTCCTCCTCCTCTGACCCTTCTCCTTTCTCCAAGCTACTCTCTTCCCCTCCTTCCTTTTTCAGGGGTGCAATGCTACCCTTCCCTGCATTTTATTTCTCTTCTTTCTCCCTGGCTTTCAGTTCTCTTGGGGATGGGGGGTGGAGAGAGGCTGGCATCCCATCCTCCCCTTCCCCTTCTGACTCTCCCTGGCTCTCATTGTCCTCTTTTGATTCTGCCTTGCTCTGTTTGCAAAGGACTGGGGGCAGGAGCAGAACATATGCCCTTCTTCCGCACAGAGGTTTCACTGACTTTTTTCCTTACAATTCTTTTCCATATGGCTCTCTTTCCTACATATTGAGCATATGCTGTAGGGGCAGACCAAAGCTAAGTGCCCCTTTTGACTACATTTTCTGCAAAACTTTGTCTAGCTATGGTCAACCATGACCCCCCTGTTCACTAAAAGGGCTATTGCTGGTGGGAGGTGTCTCACTCTACGTGGTTTTCAGGGTCCCCTCATAGCACAGCGTGATCCCACCAAGCCCTGGTCCAGATCTTGTCAGAGTCCCATACCTCTTTGACCTCCCCCACCTTTTTGCAGTACCTAATGAGTCGGATCTTTATGTCTTCTTCCTTCACTGCCAGGTTAAACATCTTCACAATCACTACATGCTCTTGGTTCCCCTCCAGCTCTCCAAAGTCAAAGAACTGAAGTCCTGGGGCCTTTTTCTTAGTTTCATAGTAGCTAGGGTCAGGAGGGACCTGAACAGATCATCTAGCCTGACCCCCTGCCACAGGCAGGAATGAATGCTGGGTTCACAAGACCCCAGACAGGTGATCATCCAACCTCCTCTTGAATTTGCCCAAGGTAGGGGCAAGGACCACTTCCCTGGGAAGTTGGTTCCAGATTTTGGCCACCCTAACTGTAAAATACTGCCTTCTGATCTCCAACCTAAACCTGTTCTCCATCAGCTTATGACCATTGTTCCTCATCACCCCAGGTGGTGCTGGGGAGAAAAGAGTTCTGCCTATTTGCTGTTGATCCCCCTTGATGAGCTTGTAGGCAGCCACCAGGTCCCCCCTCAGCCTCCTCTTGCTGAGGCTGAACAGGTTCAGGTCCTTCAGTCTCTCCTCGTAGGGCCTGTCCTGCTGCCCTCTCACCAAGCGGGTGGCCCTCCTCTGAACCCTCTCCAGGCTGGCCCCATCCCTTTTGAAGTGCAGTGCCCAGTACTGGACACAGTACTCCAACTGCGGCCTGACCAAAGTCACAGAGAGGGGGAGTATCACCTCTCTGGACCTCCTTGAGATGTACCTTTGGCTGGCCTTGCTGGCTGCGGTCTGGCATTGGCAGCTCATGTTCATCTTGGAGTCAATAATGACTCCAAGATCCCTTTCCGCCTCTGTGCTTTCAAGAAGGGAACTCCCCAGCCTATATCTATGCTGTAGATTCCTTCTCCCAAGGTGCAGCACCCTGCATTTGTCTACGTTGGACCCCATCCTATTCTCGTCTGCCCACTTTTGTAGTCTGTCTAAATCTAGTTGCAGCTTCTCTCTCCCTTCAAGTGTGTCCACCTTGCCCCACATATTAGTGTCATCAGCAAACTTGCACAGCATGCTTTCCCCCCCCTCATTCAAGTTGCTGTTGAAGATGTTAAACAGTGCGGGCCCGAGGACCGAGCCCTGGGGTACCCCACTGCTCACATCTCTCCAGTTTGAGTACAACCTGTCCACCACTACTCTCTGGGTGCGCCCCACCAGCCAATTTTTTACCCATCCAACTGTGCAGGCATCAGTGCCACAGTCACTTAATTTGTTGATGAGGATGGGGTGAGAGACAGTGTCAAAGGCCTTCTTAAAGTCTAGAAAGACTATGTCCACAGCAACACCATCATCCAAGGATTTAGTTACTTGGTCATAAAAGGCAATCAGGTTGGTTAGGCAGGACCTGCCTTTGATGAACCCATGCTGACTGCCCCTGAGCAAGCTCTCCCCTGCAGGCCCCCCACAGATGTACTCCTTGATGATTCTGTCCAAGATCTTCCCGAGCACCGAGGTGAGGCTTACAGGCCTATAGTTACTTGGGTCCTCCTTCCTCCCTTTCTTGAAAATTGGGACTACATTAGACAGTTTCCAATCTTCCGGCATCTGGCCAGATGACCAGGAATGCTCATACAGCCAGGCCAAAGGCTCCACGATGACCCCTGCCAGCTCCCTCAACACCCTTGGGTGGAGGGCATCTGGACCTGCAGATTTAAAAATGTCTAGCCCTTCCAGAAGATCCCAAACTACATCTGCACTGACTAAAGGCTTGATAGAGCTATCCCCAAGATTGTCCCTACCTCTGGTAGGTGGGATATCCTGGTCCCTGTTCAGGAAAACAGAGGCAAAGACTAGACTTCCTTTTGTACATGTCCCAGAAATCCTTAAAGACCTGGCAGTCCTTGTATGTGAAGTCCAGTCCAGCCTTCCAGGCGAGGCTGCCAGCCTGACTAGATCTCTAGGATTTACTTTCAAGATGTACTGCAGCACTAGCTGGCTGGAATCCATCACATCTGACTTCAAAGTTCTGGTCTGGTATTTAGGGACAGTCTGAGCACTTACCAGGAGCCTTCTTCCTTCTATCATGATCCTTTCTCAGCTACTTCTCTTCTCCTTTCTTGTGTAAGCTCTCTGTCCAGGTGATCTGTCTTCACACCATCCACTCCATCCTTTCCAGTTCCTTCCTCAGTCTTTCTGGCTTTTTCCAGGCACGTAAAACTGCAATTGATCTTAGCCAAAGAGACTATGCATGTTACTAATAACAAATATGCAAGATATTAGTCCAAAGCCCAAAGACTTATGATTTACCATATATTTCATTGTCTGGGCTCCAGCAGAGTCAACAGTATGTAAAGCCATGGTGATCCCATAGTTCAGCATTACTTAATATTTTGTGTACTCCATATATCCCTCCACAAGTGATCCATGTGCTAATTAGGCCCCCGTTTATGAGTGGAACCAGGGTTGTTGTCATAAGTACTAGGATACTCCAAAATGTATATGTAGATGAGGCGCAGGGCAACCTAATCTGGCACCACCTCATAGAGGGCAAGGCTACACAAAACATATACAACAGGCTGAGAAAGAGGGTGACAGAGGGATTCTGGGTGAATTGTTTGGGGCCCTTATTGGTGATATTTGCTGGGCATTTAAGACTTGTGAAGAAACAGGAATATTGAAAGTGGGATAGAAAGGCATATCTCAGCTGTGGGAGTGATGGGGTAGTCTAAATTTATTCAAGATAGTAGCTCACCATGCTTGAAAAGAGTCAGCACTGATGGGAACTGAGCACAATGGGTTCAGATGGGTTGCACTGGCTTACCTTTGGGTGGCATAACTTCTCAGTGCCTTTGGTTTATATCAAATGTAGTGGCTGGGTGGAGGCCCAGTATACTGCCTGGACTGATCCCAGAAGAGCTGGGGGGGTGGGTAGTGATGAAGTACTAGAATGAAGGAGAAGTTCTTGGAGCCTGAAACAGCATCCATGGTGGTCTCAGAGGGGAGAGTGAGAGTTATGGAAGGGAAAGTGGACCAGGAGATGAGAAGTGAATTGGAGAGCAAAAGCAAAGATCCAGAGTCTAATGGTGGATGGACAATGGTGGGGAAGAAGGGAAAAATAAGGTAGGAAAGAATGGTGTGGTAGGACCAGCAGTTTTGGAGGAGGCTTTATTGAAGAAAGCAATGAGGGGAGAGTCCAGTAAGCAAGAAGAACGAGAGAAGAGAATTAGAAGAGGTCAGGAGGGAGAAATGAAGAATGATACAGTGATTGAAGGGAAGACTAGTGAAAGGAATATATCAGATCTGCAAAGAGAAAGAAAATGGGAGGAAGAGAGAGATAGAGTGGCAGGTAATCTACACCTGAGAATAAGAGTAATAGTAACAGGGAGAGGAGAAAAGACAAGTTAGACAATGAGTAGATATAAATTTATATTAAATAAAAAATATTGTTTGAAGTTTTGGATGTTAAAGTGGAATATTTGAATAGCCTGGCTGCCTTTCTTAACTGTAAGTCTTGGTAAATTTTGTATTGGAGCTGAGAAGGTTATGAAGATTATGAAGGCTATGAACATTTTTGGAAGACATATGCAGAAGTAGATGAGAGAGAAGAACTTAAGGGGATAAAATGTATTGTGGGACCAAAGACAAGAGGAAGGGCAATAATTATTTGAATATACACAGACATACTTGAGATAGGGGAGATAGAGAAATAGTTGGTGAATTATGTACAAAAAGGTATGGATGTTGAGACAATACATGATAAAAACAGTATATGGACAGGATCATGGAGAGCTTGGGTGGTAATGAGGTTGTATAATATGAGTCATGGTGGGTTAATGCATTTACTGACAGTAATCCAAGTAGGGCCACACCAAGAGCTGACAATGTATTTTGGACAGCCTAATCTCTGTAGCAAGTGTAGGAAGGAAGGACACTTGGCTGCATGCTGCTGGTATACAATATGCTACAGATATGAAAGGAAAGGGCACAAGGCCGTGGAGTGCTAAGAAATACTGAAGTGTGTTATTTGTGGGGGAAAAGGGACATGTACAGCGGTGATGCCCCTGGTCCTTCTCAAATGAAGATAGATCTACAGAGAAGCAGCACAGTCAGGAAAAGGAAAGTGGGGAAGAAGATGTTGAGTCAGAATGCATGACAGTGAAGGAGACACTACAAGATGGAAGAGCCAGGGAGGAAGAGAGTGAAATTTCAGTAGGCGAAGTGGTTAGCTGGCAACAGAAGAGGGAAAAGAAGGAAAGATAAGTGGAACAAGTGTCTTTGAGACAGAGGAGAGAGAAGGGAAAGAATAGAGAATGATACAGGAGGGAGGAGGAACAGACATAGTATTCTGCAGAAGTGTGGGTTGCAGGAGTGTGGAATCCTGTGAGAGAGGCATAACAAGCATTTTGTAAAGAGACGGGGATGGGGACCATTGTGGTGGGCAAGGAGTAGCAATTTTACTCAAGAGGGAGGAGGTAGAAGTGTGGCAAGTACAAGTGATTATGGAAGGGAGACTGCAATGGATGATGGTGGAGTTTGAAAAGACAGTGTTAGAGATTTTTAATATATATACACCAGCTGAAAGAGAAGGAAGGACCACCCAATTTAAGAAATTAGAGGTGTATGTAGGTGGAGGTAGGGAGCAAATTCTGGTGGGGGATTTCAACTGCATTATCAAGGAGGGAGGTAGGAGAGGGGATGGAGGGGAAGAAGAGCTAGACAGCTCATCAAAAATACTGATTAATGTAATAAAGGAAGGCGGTTTAAAGGATGTATGGGCTGGTGAGAAGGCAATTAAGGATGGAACAGAGTGTGAGGCAGATGCTGAGGACTGATTTTGTATTAATGACAAATGGGCTAGGGATTGGAAAGAAGGCGATCTTAGACGTGACCTTCAGTGATCACCAGATGCTGAGAATGGAAGTTAGTTTAGAAAAAAGTGAAGGTAGGGGGAAAAGGATGTGGAAATTAAATGTTCAATTATTACAATATGAGAAGGTCTGTCAAGAATATGTGGAACTGTATAAAGGATGGAGGACTCTGAAGAGATATTACAAAAGTGTCAGGGAGTGGTAGACTATGATAACAAGTAGAACAAGAGAATTTTTCAGAAATATTGGTTAAAGAGAAGTGAGGAAGGGGGTGGAAGAGTTTGAAGAACTGTAGGTAAGGAAGCAGGAATTATTAAAGGAAGTGGTAAGAGAAGTCCAAGTGAAAGAAGAACCGAAACACATAAAGTGATGGATGGAAGAATGGTTCAAAAGGAAAACAGATGAGAAAATCTTTCTCACCAGAGCATCTTGGGTGCAGAAGGGGGAAAGATGGTATAAGTATTTCTTGGTGAAATTGAGGAAAAGAAGGAAAGAACTAAAAGCAGTCAGAACTGAAGAAGGAAGCCAAATAGAAGAACATACAAAAGTGTTGGACGCAGCAGAAGAGTTTTATATAAAGAGTTGTAGAAAAGAAGAGAAGTGGATAGAGGTGCTCCTTGAGGGGATGAGGAAATGAATAGATGGGAAGAAACAAAAATTGGAGAATTTGGAAATTGGAGACCTGACTGTGATGAAGCCATGCTGGTTGTCATTCAGAATCCTACCTTCTGTAAGCCTATTGCACATTGACTCCTTAATGAATCATAAACATGATTTCATGTTTGAAGTATTGCAGAGGATGTTGGAGTTGCAGCTAGCAAGAGATATGAAGGGAAA
Source organism: Alligator mississippiensis (assembly GCF_030867095.1). Classification (NCBI taxonomy): domain Eukaryota; kingdom Metazoa; phylum Chordata; order Crocodylia; family Alligatoridae; genus Alligator; species Alligator mississippiensis. Next base: position 28,679,288 of record NC_081833.1, read on the forward strand.
GAAGAAGTGTTTCTACAAGTATGTTAGCAACAAGAAAAAGGTCAGGGAAAGTGTGGGTCCCTTACTGAATGGGGGAGGCAACCTAGTGACAGATAATGAGGAAAAGGCTGAAGTACTCAATACCTTTCTTACCTTGGTCTTCACAAGCAAGGTCAGCTCCCAGACTATTGCAGTGGGCAGCACAGTTTGGGGAGAAGGTGAGTAGCCTTGATCAACCCTAAAAGAACAGGTTAGGGACTATTTAGAAAAGCTGGACAAATACAAGTCCCTGGGTCTGGATACAATGCATCTGGGGATGCTGAAGGAGTTGGCTGATGTGATTGCAGAGCTGCTAGCCATTATCTTTGAAACTCATGGTGACTGGGGAAGGTCTTGGAAAATTGGAAAAGGGAAAATATAGTGCCCATCTGTAAGAAAGGGAAGAAATAGGATCCAGGGAACTACAGACCACAGTCAGCCTCACTTCGGTTGTCAGAAAAATCATGAAGCAGGTCCTCAAGGAATACATTTCTAAACATTTGGAGGAGAGGAAAGTGATCAGGAACAATCGGCATGGATTCACCAAGAGCAAGTCATGCTTGATCAACCTGATTACCTTCTATGATGAGATGACTGGCTCTGTGGATGCAGGGAAAGCAGTGGACGTGATACACATTGACTTTAGCAAGGCTTTTGATACCATCCCCCAGCTACATTCTTGCAAGAAAGCTGAGCAAGTACGGGTTGGATGAATGGACTGTAAGGTGGATAGAAAGCTGGCTGGATTATCTGGCTCAATGGGTAGTAATCAAAGGCTCACTGTCTATCTGGCAGTTGGTATCGAGTGGATTGTCCCAGGTGTCGGTCCTGGGGCTGGTTTTGTTCAATATCTTTATTAACAATCAGGAAGATGGGATGGACTGCATCCTCAGCAAATTCACAGATGATACCAAGCTGAGGGTGTAGTACATCAGCTGGAGGGTAGGGCTAGAATTCAGAGTGACCTAGACAAATTGGAGGATTGGGCCAAAAGAAATCTCATGAGGTTCAATAAGTGCAAATCCTGTACTTAGGACAAAAGAACCCCACATACAGGTACAGAATGGGGACCAACTGGCTAACCAGCAGCTCTGCAGAAAAGGACCTGGGAGGTTACAGTAGTTCAGGGGTGGGCAATTATTTTGGGCAGAGGGCTGCTTACCAAGTTTTGGCAAGCTGTAGAGGGCTGCATGGTCATCATCTTGGGACCCTAACCTCTGGCCTTTGCCACCAGAAGTCCCTCCCCTTACCCCTGGAAGTACTCCTTTGAGGAAGAGGGTTTGCCATCTTAGGGAAAAGAAATCCAACAAATTGTAAACAAAAAGGATTATGATCTCATAGGGATAATGGAGACCTGGTGGGACTCCACCTATGACTGGGCCACAGGTATAGACGGCTATACTTTGTACAGGAGAGCTCATGTGGAAAAAAAAGGGGCAGGGGGGCATCTCTCTCTGTCAAGGAAAGCTATGAGTCCCTGCAAGCTAACATTGGCACCGGGGGGACAGTTGGAGACTCTCTGGGTTAAAATCCATGGTGAACACGGCACAGGGGACACAATGGTGGGAGTCTACTACAGACCTCCTAGCCAGGATCAAGAGCTTGACCAGGAATTCACCAGGGAACTAGCTGAGGCTGCACACTCCCGGTGCATGGTTATCATGGGAGATTTCAACTACCCTGACATCTCATGGGAAGAGCTCTCGGCCACATCCGAATGGTCACAAAGCTTCCTCGTGTATGGACGAGCTCTATCTGACTCAAGAAGTGTATGGACCAACGAGAGACAAAGTGCTGCTTGACCTGGTACTGGCAATGGGGGATGAGTTAATCAGTGACCTGATGATCAAAGGGAAGCTGGGAGACAGTGACCATGAGCTGATTACCTTCACCATCCGCCATAAAGTTGGCAAGTCAGTCAGCAAAGCAGAAGCCCTAGACTTCAGGAAAGCTGACTTTGACAAGCTCAGGAGGCTAGTTGGCAAGGCCCTAAGGGACCTCAACCCAAAGGGGAGGGCAGTTCAGGAAGAGTGGTTGCTCCTCAAGGGAGTGATCCTAGAACCTCAAGCAATGTCTATCCCGTCTCAGAGGAAAGGCAGCAAAAGGGCACAGCAGCCCCCTTGGCTCTGCAGGGAACTAGTGGACCTAATGCACCTAAAAAGAAAGACATGTGAAGCATGGAAGGCTGGATCCAACCAAAGGAGGAGTACTCTGCACTGGTCTGGACCTGTAGGGAGCAAACCAGGAAAGCCAAGGCTGCGATTGAACTCTAACTGAAGTTCATGTATCTCCCTAGCAGGGGCTTCTGACCTGGGATCCTGAAGCTGTTCATGCCTGCACCAGCATGGGAAATTCAGCAAAGAAGCGGGGGAGCAGGGGAGGACCACGGGGATAGCCCTAGTCCTCAGGGCCAGGCCAGCTCCTGCTAAGCCCCAAGGTCTGGGCATAAATTCGGGAGCCAGCAGGCAGGCGGTTAAGTAGCAGTGGTGGCAGGAGGGAGTGGAAGTGAGCGACATGCAGGAGCATGGGGTCTGTGTCGGTCGCCCGGGGGCCAGCACTGGTGGGGCCTGTCTGGACTGAGCAGCAGTGGTGGGAATGGTGCTCAGTATGGGGGAAAAGCATCCCCCCTCTCCCCGCCACTGGTGCTCCCTACAACAGCCAGCCAGAGCCCACATAGGGCCGTTCTTCCTCTCCACCACATCACCACAACTGAAACCAGGCACTGGCAGCCCTGCACAGGCTCCAAGCAGCTGCAGCATGGGATGCTAGCCACGGGGAGGGGGGTGCTGCTTTTCTCCCATGGTGAGCACCAGTTCATTCCCCAGCACTGTTGCTAGCCTGGGCCCTGTGCTGGCTCTGGGTTATCTGTAGGGGCTGAGCCATGGCAGCAGCAGCGGGGCATGAACTGCTCCTCAGCACGGAGGAAAGTGGCCCCTCTGCTTGCCACCACCAGGCAGTGTTTGTTGTGGCTGCCTGCCCCAGCATGGCAGCAGTGGCCATGTGGAGCAGGCACAGGACAGCACAGAGGCTGCAGTGAAGCAGCCGCACCACAGCCTAGGGCAGTGTGAGCTCTGGGTGGGCAGCTGCAGCAAACACTGCCAGGCAGTGGCAAGTGGGGGTCCACTTTCCCATGAACTGTGCTGAGCAGCAGTTCATGCCCCGCTGCTGCTGCTGTGGCTCAGTCCCTATGGGTGATCTGGAGTCAGCACATGGTCCAGGCTAGCAGCAGGGGCAGGGAACAAACTGGTGCTTAGTACAGGTGAAAAGTGCACCTCTCCACCCCTGTGGCTGGCGCCTGGTCCTGCAGCTGCTTGGAGCACACGTAGGGCTGGCTATGCCTGCTCTCTGTTGTGGTGACATGGTGGAGAGACAGGACAGCCCCATGTAGGCTCCAGCCAGCTGCAGCAGGGAGTGCCAGTGGTTGGGGGGGGGAGGAGGGAGGGGCGCTTTTCCCTTGCTCTGAGCACCATCCCCACTGCTGCTGCTCAGTCCAGGCAGATAAGCACGGGGCATGCGGGATTGGGGATGCGCACTCGTCTCTGTCTGTACTGCGGGGCTGGGGTGGGGGCATGGGGAGTGAGCAGTTGCACAGGAGCCAGCAGCAGCCAGGCAAGAGCACAAGGCTTGTCCCACAGTCCCGTGGCCAGCGCTTATGGGACCCAGAGCAGGGCAGCAGTAGTGTGAGGTCCTGGCCAGCAGGGCCTCTATGGAGCTGGGCCAGCTCTCCCCTCTCCCTGTTGGTGCAGCCCAGCCCGACTCCTCAAACCCCTGCCAGCCCACACCAACACTCCTACCACCCCGTTCAGGGCCCCGTCAGTGCTGGCCCCAGGACACTGGCACAGGCCGTGTACCCCACTCACTTCCACTCCCCCCTCCCCTGCTGCTTTCCCAACTTTCCTGCCCACCCACCAGCCACTCTGCACTACATGACTCACATACCCACATCAATACACACACATCCACACATCCCCATAAACCCCCCATATGCAATCACTTCTGTATATACAGCACAAACACACACAAATCAGGACAAAAATATTTTTTAAATTAAAATATATTATTATGGGTATTTGGTTTTTAGTGTGTAATTTCATAGATTTCATGGACATTAAGGCTGGAATGGACCTCAGGAGATCATCAAGTCCAGCCCCCTGCCCCAGAGGCAGGAAGTCAGCAGGGGTCACAGGATCCCAGCAAGATAAATGTTCAATTGACTCTTAAAGGAATCCAGAGTAGGTGCTTGCACCACCTCTGATGGCAGTCTGTTCCAGGCCTCGGAGGCTTGGACAGTAAAGAAGTTCCTCCTTATGTCCAGCCTGAAACAGTCTTGGAGGAGTTTCTGACAGTTTGACCTTGTCATCCCATGGGGCACTCTGGTTGCACAGATCCTGATGTACACCCCTTATATACTTGTAGGCAGTCACCAGGTCCCCCCTGACCCTGTGCTTTTCTAGGCTGAAGAGTCCCATAGTTCTCAGCCTCTCATCATCTGTTTTCCTGCCCTCTGATCATGCATGTGGCTCTCATCTGGATTCTCTCAAGCTTTTCCACATCCTTTTTAAATTGTGGAGCCCAGAATTGGATGCAGTACTCCAGCTGCGACCTCACCAAGGCTGACTACAGCAGGAGGATCACATCCTGGGATTTGCTAGGGAAGCATCTATGGATGCAAGTTTTGCTCACTTTGCCAGCTGCAACATCACATTGATGGCTCATATTCATCTTGTGGTTAATCATGACCACCAAGTCCCTCTCGGCTGTGGTGCTAGCAAGCGTAGCACTGCCGAGCCTATAAGCATGCTGCGCGTTTTTCATCCCAAGGTGGAGTACCTTGCATTTTTCAGTATTGAAGGCCATCAGGTTTTTGTCAGCCCATTTTCTAAGCCTGTCAAGGTGGGCCTGGCTCACCATCCTGTCTTTGGGTGTGGCTGCTTTACCCCAAATTTTGGTGTCATCAGCAAACTTGGCCAGTCTGCTTCTGATACCAATGTCCACATCATTAATGAAGGTGTTGAAAAGAATAGGCCCAAGGACAGAGCCTTGAGGGATCCCACTGGTCATAGCATACCACAATGATTGACTTCTGTCAACTACCACACTCTGGGTCTGACCTCGGAGCCAATTCCCCAGCCAGTGGACTGTGATGTAGCTGAGGCCTCAGTTGGCCAGTTTTTCTATGAGATGATCGTGGGAAACCAGATTGAAAGCTTTTTAAAAATAAAGATTTATGACGTCAATCTCTTCTCCCTTGTCCAGGTGATATGTCACCTGGTTGTAGAAGGAGATAAGATTGGTCAGGCAAGACCTACCCGCAGCAAACCCATGCTGGCTATCCCTCAGGAAGTTGCCTTCAGTCAGTTTGTCAAGAATGGTCTCTTTGATGATTTTTTCCAAGATCTTCCCTGGGATAGAGGTCAGACTGATGGGCCTGTAGTTCCCTGGATCTACTTTCCTCCCTTTCTTGAAGATAGGCACCACACTGGCCTTCTTCCAATCTTTGGACACTTCACCTGAGTGCCACGAGTTCTCGAAGATCCATGCCAGTGGCAGAGCTATGATGCTTGCCAGTTCCTTAAGTACCCTGGGGTATAAGCTGTCTGGGCCAGCTGACTTGAAGGTGTCCAGCCTCTCAAGGTGTTCCTTCACATGGTCAACATTCATGAAAGGTAACAATTCTCCCTTGCCCTGGCAGTCCCGTACCATATTGAGCAGGGCTGTCCCTTGAGGATGGTGAAAAACCAATGCAAAATACCCATTAAGCAGGTTGGCTTTTTCCTGGGCATTGGCTGTCAGTTGACCCATATGGTTTAGCAGGGGTCCAATGTTACCCTTGCATTTCCTCTAGCTCCCCACATATCTGAAAAAGGACTTTTTATTGTCCTTGAAACATGTAGCCAGTTGGAGTTCAGTCACAGCCTTGGTTTTCCAAGGTGGGGAGAGGGGGGATGCTTTTCCCCCACATTGAGCACCATTTCCATCACCGTTGCTCAGTCCAGACAGGCCCCACCAGTGCTGGCCCCAGGGCCACTGGCACAGACTCTACACTCCCACATGTCTTTGACAGGAGCCAGGGGCAGATACATATTCATTTTGAAAAATTTTTAGGGGCTCCACGGGCTGGATAGAATGGCCTGCTGGGCCTGATCTGGCTCACGGGCCGTATTTTTCCCACCCCTGCAGTAGACAATAAGATGGATATGAGTCAGCAGGGTGTCCCTGTTGTCAGGAAAGCTAACAGCATACTGGGCTGCATTAGTAGGAGTGTTGCCAGCAGATTGAGGGAAGCAATTATTCTCCTCTATTTGGTGAGGTCACATCTGGAGTTTTGCCCCCCCCCTCCCCCCACCCCATTATAGAAAGGATGTGGACAAGCGAGAAAGAGTCTAGCAGAGGGCAATAAAATGGTTAGGGGGCTGGGGCACATGACTTATGAGGAGAGGCTGAAGACCTGTGCTTATTTAGTCTGCAGAAGTGAAGACTGACGGGGGATTTAATAGCAGCCTTTAACTACCTGAAGGGTGGTTACAAAGAGGATGAAACTAAACTCTACTTAGTGGTGGCAGATGACAAAACAAGGAGAAATGGTCTCAAGTTGCAGCAAGGGAGGTTTAGGTTGGATATCAGGAAAAACATTCTCACTAGGTGGATGGTGAAGCCCTTGAACAGGTTACCTAGAGATGTGGTGGCATCTCCATCCTTGGAGGTTTTTAAGACCTGGTTTGGCAAAGCCCTGGCTGGAATGATCTAGCTGGGGATGGTCATGCTTTGAACAGTGTGTTGGACTAGATGACCTCCTGAGGTTCCTTCTAACCTTATTTTTTTATGACTCTATGATTCTTTGGATCCACCCTTTAAGTAGTTGAAGGCTGCTATTAAATCCCCTCTCAGTCTTCTCTTCTCCAGACTCAGTAAGTCCAGTTCCCTCAGCTTCTCCTCGGAAGTCATGTGCCCCAGCTCTCTACCCATTTTTGCTACCTTCCACTGGAATCTCTCCAGTTTCTCTACATCCTTCCTGTAGTGGGGAGCCCAGAACTGGACACTGATGAAGATTTTGAACAAAACCAGGCCCAGGACCGACCCCTGGGGCATGCCACTTGATACCGGCTGCTAACCGGACAGCGAGCCATTTATTATGACCTTCTGAACTCAAGGATACCACCAGTTTTCTATCCACCTTACAGTCCATTGATCCAACCCATACTTCATTAGCTCAGCTGCATAAATATTGTGGGAAACCATATAAACAACTTTGCTAAAGCCAAGATATATCATGTGCTCTGCCTTCCCACAACCATAGAGCCAGTCATAGATTCATAGATGTTAGGGTCAGCAGGGACCTCAGTAGGTCATTGAGTCTGACCACCTGCTCTGGGCAGGAAAGAGTGGTGGGTTCAGATGACCTCAGCTAGGTGCTTGTTCAGTCTCCTCTTGTAGACCCCCAGGGTAGGGGAGAGCTCCTCCTCCCTTGGAAGCCCATTCCAGATTCTGGCAACCCTTACTGTGAAGAAGTTCTTTCTAATGTCCAACCTAAATCTGCTCTCCTTCAATTTGTGGCCATTGTTCCTAGTTACTCCAGAGGGTGCCCTAGTAAATATAGCATCTCCGATTTCCTTCTGCCCTCCCCTGATTAATTTATTGGCAGCCACAAGATCATCTCTCAGCCTTCTCTTGTGAAGGCTGAAGAGATCCAGGTCCCTCAGTCTTTCCTCATAGGGCTTTGCCTGCAGGCCTCTGACCGTACAAGCGGCCTCCTCTGAACCCTCTCAAGATTCTCTGCATCCCCCCTGCGGCACCCAAAACTGGACGAAGTACTCCAAATGTGGCCTGACCAGTGCCAACTAGAGGGGAAGCATCACCTCCCTGGACCTGTTCGTCATGCATCTGTTATTGCATGATAAAGTGTGGTTAGCCTCGTTGATCACTTTGTCACATTGATAACTCATGTTCATCTTGGAGTCATCTATGACTCCAAGATCCCTTTCTCCTGCTGTGCTGCTTAGAAGGTCATCACCAGCCTGTAAGTTTGTTGGTGGTTCTTTTTGCTCAGGTGTAGCACTTTGCACTTGTCTTCGTTGAACTGCCTCCTAGTTCATTCTGCCCATTTTTCCAACCTGTCCAGATCTGCCTGTATTCATTCCCTACCCTCTTGTGTGTTAACTTTGCCCCATAATTTGGTATCACCTGCAAACTTGGACAGGGTGCTCTCCATGCCCTCATCCAAGTCACTGATGAAGACGCTGAATAGCACCAGTCCAAGGACTGAGCCTTGTGGGACTCCAATGCCCACATCTTTCCAGGTCAATATCGACCTGTCCACCACCACTCTCTGGGTGTGACCCCTAAGCCAATTTGCCACCCACCTGACTGTGTAATCATCTGCATCACAGCCTGTCAGTTTATTTACAAGAACACTGGTTGTGGTCCATGTGGGTACAAATGATGCATCCAAGGGCAAGGCAGATAACATCATGGAGGACTACAAGGCCTTGGGACACCAACTGAAGAAGATGGGAGCCCAGGTGGTATTTTCCTTCATTGTCCCGGTAAGTGGATGGGGTAGGCATCATGAGGCCTGCATTGACATGGTTAACCGGCAGCTTCAGAGCTGGTGCCATGAGGCAGGCTTCAGGTTTTTTGACAACGACCCATGTTTTTGTAAGGAGGGCATGCTGGGGCGGGATGGGCTTCACCTCTCCCCTAAGGGCAGACGTATCTTTTCCTCTAGGTTGGCTGATCTCGTATGGCTGGCTTTAAATTAGTTTTGCCGGGGGAAGGGGCGCTTCGAGTGGAGAGGATGCTTCACCAGCATGCAGGATGACAAGAGGAAGGGAAGCCCAGGTAAGCATCAGTGTCCTGGGAGTAGGGGGCCACAACTGTCTTGGGAGTGGGATGGAGGCTCGTACACCCTCAGGAGGCCTCAGGTGCCTCTACACTAATGCTCGTAGTATGGGCAGTAAGCAGGAGGAACTGTGCCTCCTGATTGTGAGTAAGAACCCAGACTTAGTAGGGCTCACAGAAACCTGGTGGGAACTTACCTATTACTATGTCAAAGAGCACCTCACATCATCAAGGATTAGCTTTGGGTTAGAGGAGGGTCAGGCAGAGACACTATGGGTCAAACTACAAGGAGGTTGTGGTGAAAGGGACCTTATAGTGGGTGTCTACTACAGACCACCCAACCAGGGGGAAGAGCTGGACCAGGACTTCTCCAGTCAGCTTATGGGGGCAGTTAGGTCAAGGGATGTTATTGTCATGGGTGACCTAAACTACCCAGACATTAGCTGGGAGGAGCAGACAGCCAGGTCTGACCACTTGCGTAGGTTCCTGGCTGTATTACAGGACCTTCACCTTATCCAGGAAGTGCACAGCGCCACTAGGGATAACACCTTGCTGGACCTGGTCCTGGCCATGGGGGATGACCTGGTGAGGGGACTGCGGGTGCTCGACCACCTGGGCAATAGCGATCATCGCCTGCTGGATTTCACTATCCAATGCAGGGTGTCAAGGGCTTACACCAAGGCTAAAGGCCTTGACTTCAGAAGGGCCAACTTCAATGAGATTGGGAGACTAGTGGGGAAAGCACTGAGGTCCCAGAAGGTAGAGGAGATGGGAGTCCATGAGGGATGGTCGTACCTTAAGAGGGAGATCCTCCAGGCCCAAAGGATAACAGTCCCTGAGAGAAGCAAGTGGGGTAAGAGTGCTCAGAAACCCCCTTGGCTCAGCAAGGGCATTCAGGAATGCCTGAGGACTAAAAGTGGGGCGTACAACCAGTGGAAGAGAGGAGCTATCACTGAGGAGGAGTACTCCTCCTCGGCCTGTGAGTGTAGGAGGGCTATTAGGAAGGCCAAGGCAGAGATGGAACTCAGGCTAGCATCCAGGATTAAGGACAACAAAAAGTCCTTTATCAAGGACATTGGGAGCAAGAAGAGGGCACCAGGCAATGTAGGGCCGCTGCAAGATGCAAATGGTAATCTTGTGGCTACACCAGACAAGAAAGCTGATATTTTTAACAGTTTATTTGCCTCTGTTTTCCTGAACAGGGACCGGGATATCCCACCTATTAGAGGTAGGAACAATCTTGGGGATAGCTCTGTCAGGCTTTCAGTCAGTGCAGATGTAGTTAAGGATCTTCTGGAAGGGCTAGACATTTTTAAATCTGCAGGTCCAGATGCCCTCCACCCAAGGGTGTTGAGGGAGCTGGCAGGGGTCATCGCGGAGCCCTTGGCCCGGCTGTATGAGCATTCGTGGTCATCTGGCCAGGTGCCGGGGGATTGGAAACTGGCTAATGTGGTCCCAATTTTCAAGAAAGGGAGGAAGGAGGACCCAAGTAATTATAGGCCTCTAAGCCTCACCTCGGTGCTCGGGAAGATCTTGGACAGAATTATCAAGGAGCACATCTGTGGGGGGCCTGCAGGGGAGATCTTGCTCAGGGGCAATCAGCATGGGTTCATCAAAGGCAGGTCCTGCCAGACCAACCTGATTGCCTTTTATGACCAAGTAACTAAATCCTTGGATGATGGTGTCGCCGTGGACGTAGTCTTTCTAGACTTTAAGAAGGCCTTTGACGCTCTCTCTCACCCCATCCTCATCAATAAATTAAGCGACTGTGGCATTGATGCCTACGCAGTTGGATGGGTAAAAAATTGGCTGATGGGGCACACCCAGAGAGTAGTGGTGGACAGGTTGTACTCAACCTGGCAAGATGTGAGCAGTGGGGTACCCGAGGGCTTGGTTCTCAGGCCCGCACAGTTTAACATCTTCATCAGCGACTTGGACGAGGGGGTGGAAAGCATGCTGTTCAAATTTGCTGATGACACTCAGATGTGGGGAAAGGTGGACACACTTGAAGGGAGAGAGATGCTGCAACTAGATTTAGACAGACTACAAAAGTGGGCAGACGAGAATAGGATGGGGTTCAACGTAGACAAATGCAGGGTGCTGCACCTTGGGAGAGGGAATCTACAGCATACATACAGGCTGGGGAGTTCCCTTCTTGAAAGCACAGAGGTGGAAAGGGATCTTGGAGTCATAAACACAAGCTGCCAATGCCAGACGGTAGCCAGCAAGGCCAGCCATACCTTGTCATGCATCCAAAGGTGCATCTCAAGCCGGTCCAGGGAGGTGATACTCCCCCTCTATGCGACTTTGGTCAGACCGTAGTTGGAGTACTGCGTCCAGTACTTGGCGTCGCACTTCAAAAGGGATGGGGCCAGCCTGGAGAGGGTTCAGAGGAGGGCCACCCGCTTGGTGAGAGGGCAGCAGGACAGGCCCTACGAGGAGAGACTGAAGGACCTGAACCTGTTCAGCCTCAGCAAGAGGAGGCTGAGGGGGGACCTGGTGGCTGCCTACAAGCTCATCAAGGGGGATCAACAGCAAATAGGTAGAGCCCTTTTCTCCCTAGCACCACCTGGGGTGACAAGGAACAATGGTAATAAGCTGATGGAGAATAGGTTTAGGTTGGAGATCAGAAGGCAATATTTTACAGTTAGGGTGGCCAAAATCTGGAACCAGCTTCCCAGGGAAGTGGTCCTCACCCCTACTTTGGGTAAATTCAAGAGGAGGTTGGATGATCACGTCTGGGGTCTTGTGAACCCAGCATTCATTCCTGCCTGTGGCAGGGGGTCAGGCTAGATGATCTATTCAGGTCCCTCCTGACCCTACCTAATATGAAACTATGAAACATAATGAGATACCATATCAAAGGCCATCTTAAAGTCTAGATAGATGAAATCTACCTCAACTCCTGCATCTAAGAATTTTGTGATGTGGTCATAAAAGGAAACAAGGTTAGTTAGGCAGGATCTACTTGCAATGAACCCATGCTGATTTCCTTTCAGCATTATTTCCCATGCTGGGCTCCCACAAATGTGACCCTTAATGATTTTTTCCAGAGTTTTCCCAAGGATAGAGGTGAGACTAACTGGCCTATAGTTTCCCAGTTCCTCCCTCCTCTTCTTGAAAATAAGGACCACACTGGCCCTTTTCCAGTCCTTTGGGACCTGACTGGACCACCATGAGTGCCCGGACAGTCATGCCAGTGGCTCTGCTATGACACTGGCTAATTCCTTCAGCACCCTTGAATGAAATTCTTCCGGGCCCGCTGATTTGAACACATCCAGCCCCTCCAACTGCCCCTTCACTAAGTCTGTGCTAACAGTTTGTAGGCCAGTGTCCCTCATGTGGCTATCTATGATCCAATTGGGAGATTTGTCTTGGTCTGTGTCTAGGAATACAAATGCAAAGAACTCATTGAAGAGCTCAGCTTTGTCCCCCCTCTCTGTCAGCAACTGCCCTAGTTTATCCTGTAGGGCCTTCCTTTTGCTCTTTATATACCTGAAGAAGGACTTTTTGTTGTCCTTAATTTTTGTCGCCAGCCTAAATTCTAATCCTGCTTTGGCCTTCCTGATTCCCTGCAAGTATGAGCCAGGGAGGTATACTCCTCCTTGGTAGCTACCCCCTGTTTCCACAGCCTGTATACCTCTTTCTTTGCCCTTAGGCTTTCCTGGAATTCCCTGCTTAGCCAAGAGGGCTTCTTGGTCTCCTCACCCCCTTTTATATGCAGTGGGATTGTCCTCTTCTGTGCCCATAGGATCCCTCCCTTGAGGAACGACCACCCTTCCTGGCCCCCCATTTTGCCAATGCCCTGTGCAAAATTTCACTGGCTGTTTTGATTTGACACTGTTTTGACTCATTTTGAGCTTGAAACAGTGAAATTAAATCAAAACGAAGGGCTTTGAAACAGCCTCAAAACTTGTTTTCCCAGCCTGATAGTGGGGCTAGGGTTGGGAAGTCAGCCCAGCACGGCTGAGTTCCTTTCCCCAGCGCGATCGTCCAGTGAAACGTCAAAACAGCATTGAAACAGCCTCTTTGTTTCGATGAAGTGAAATGGAACAGCTGTTTCAACTCAAAATTAAATTTGAAACAAAACGCTGTTCCATCCATACCTCAAAATTAAAGTCAAAATGGAACAGTGCCTTTTTGCACAGCCCTAGCCTTGAGCCTCACTAACTAATCTCCTGAGCACACTGAAGTTAGCCTTTCTGAAGTCCAGCACTTCAGCCTTGCTGGTTAATTTACTGACCCTTCGCCGGGTAGTGAATTCAACCAATCAATGGTCACTGTCCTCTAGCTTACCTTGTACCTGCAGATTCCCCACTTGTTCATCCCCTGTAGCTAACATAAAGTCCAGCAAGGCATTTCCCCTAGTGGGATAGTATACCTCCTGCATTAGGTCGAGGTCCTGTATGCAGGTTAAGAACCTACGTCAGTGGTTAGATTTGGCTGATTGTTTCTCCCAGCAGATAACAGGGAAGTTTAGGTCACCCATGACAATCATATCTCTTGACCGTACGGTCTCTGAGAGCTGTCTGGAGAATTCCAGGTCTAGCTTATCCTCCTGGTGTGGTGGTCTATAGTAGACCCTCACTATCATGTCCCTTTTCCCCCAACCCCTTTGTATCCTGACCCACAGTACCTCAGTTTGGCCCTCCTCTGATCCCATCTTGATTATAGAGGATGCCATCTCAACATAGAAGGCAATCAGGTTGTTCAGGCATGATAGGTCCTCAATGAATCCTCTATGATAGGTCCTCAATGACTGTTCCTAATCTCCTCCTTCTCCTCTAAATGCTTAGAAAGAAATCTCTTGAGGAACTTCTCTATGATTTTTCCAGGGACTGAGGTGAAGCTGACTGGTCTGTAGTTCCTCAGAGCCTCCTTTTTCCCCTTTTTAAAGATGAACACTATATTTGCCCTTTTCAAATCATCCAGGACCCCTCCTGACTGCGACAATTTTTCAAAGATAATGGCCAATGGCTTGATGATCAAATCACCCTCAGCACCATTGGGTGCATTGTGTTTGATCATATGATGTACAGCTTTTCTAAATAGTCCCTAACCTGTTCTTTTACCCCTGTTGGCTGCTCACCTCCTCTCCAAACTGTGCAGCCCAGTGCAGTAGTCTGGGAGCTGACCTTGCTTGTGAAGACTGAGGTGAAAAAGGCATTGAGTACTTCAGCCTTTTCCACATCATCTGCCACTAGGTTGCCTTTCCCTTTTAATAAGGGGCCTACACTTCCCCTCATCTTTCCCATGTTGCTCATATACCTTTGGGAACCCTTCCTCATACCTTTCATATCCCGTGCTAGCTGCAACTCCAGTTGCATTTTGGCCTCCATGATTTCATCCCTGCATGCCTGAGCAATGCTCTTATACTCCTCCCTAGTCCTTTGCCCAAGTTTCCACTTTTTCTAAGCTTCCTTTTTGTTTTTTAGCTCATTGAAAAATTCCCTGCTAGTGAAGCTGGTGTTCTGCAATAGTTTCTAGTTTTCCTGAGCATTGGGATGGTTCATTCCTTTATCCTCAGTAAAGTTTGTTTGTAATACAACCAGCTCTCCTGGACTCCTTTCCCCCTCAGTCTGGCTTCCCAGGGGATTCCATCAGTTCCCTGAGTGAGTTAAGGTCTGTTTTTCTGAAGTCTAGGGTCCTTACTCTGCTGCTCGCCTTCCTTCCTTTTTTTCAGGATCTTGAACTCAATTGTGGTTGCTGCTGCCCAAGCTGCCATCCACTACCACATTCCCCACCAATTCTTCCCTGTTTGAGAGCAGCAGGTCAAGAAGAGCATAGTTCATAGTTGATCTCTCCAACGCTTGAACCACAAAGTTGTCCCCAACACTTAAAACCTCCTGGATTGCTTGTGTTGTGCTGTATTCCCCTCCCAACAGATGTCAGGGTCATTGAAGTCCCCCATGACAACCAGGGCCTATGATTGAGAAACTTGTGTTAACTGTTTGAAGAAAGCCTCTTCCACCTCATTCTCCTGGTCTTGGGGTCTGTAGCAGACACCCACCACAACATCACCCTTGTTGCTTTCCCATTTGACCCTAGCCCAGAGACTTTCATCAGGCTTCTCTCTACTTTCATACTGGAGCACTGAGCAATCATACAGCTCTTTTACATACAGCGCAACTCCTCCTCTTCTCCCCTGCCTGTCCTTCCTCAATAGTTTGTACTCATCCATGACAGTACTCCAATCGAGTCATACAAGTTATTCCACCAAGTGTTCATTATTCCAATCACATTACAGTTTTGGGACTGTAAGGATTGCAAGGATTTCCAATTCCTTCTGCTTGTTTCCCAGGCTCTGTGCATTTGTGTACAAACACCTAAAGTAACTAGCTAATTTTCTTACTTTCTCAGGCAGAATGAAAAGGAGTCTTCTGTTGACCCCTTCTTCTTGTGCTTCCTCCAGGTCACCCACTTCCCTGCTTAACTCAGGTCTTTGGTCTCTATCACCCAGTTTACTTAGTTTAAAGCCATGTTCACTAGGTTAGTGAACCTGTCTGCAAAGATACACTTCCCTCTCTTTATCAGGTGGATGCCATCTCTTCCTAATAATCCTTCTTGAAACAACATCTCATGGTTGAAGAAGCCAAAGTCCTGCTGGCAACCCCGTCTGCACAGCTGTGCAGGATGTGTCTGCTCCTGCCTGGGTCCTTCCCCTGAGTGGAAGGATCAAGGAGAACACCACCTGAACCCCTGTCCCCTTCACCCTTGCTTCCAGAGCCCTGTAGTCACTTATGATCTTCCCAGGCTTGTCCCTAGCAGTGGTGCCTCCATGGATGAGCAGCATGGGGTAGCAGTCAGAGGGCCTGATGAGTCTTAGTAATCCTTCCTTGACATCTTGGATCTGGGCTCTGGGCAGGCAGCAGACATCCTGAGACAAGAGTTCAGGCCAGCAGATGGATGCCTCTGTGCCCCACAGAAGGGAGTCCCAATCACCCACCACCTGTTACTTTTTCTTGATGACAGTGGTCTTGATCCTCCCAACCTTGGGAAGGCCTGGCTTGGCCTCTTCCACTAATGGAATATGCTCTCCTTCGTCTGTTGCTAGGGCTCTATATTTGTTTTTCATGCGAACTGCTGCATGTGGAGATGAAGACTTCTGCTTGGTGCCAGAGTTCAGAAGCTTCCAGCTTCCACTTTCATGGGAATCCACATCCTCTTCCTTCTCTAGTGCTTCCTCTGGCCGTCCTTCCTCTGCAGTCCTACAGGTATCCTTCAGTATCAAATCAATGAAGTCCTTATGGTGGAGGATGCTTCAGAGCCTTGACACCTCTTCCTGTAGCTCTCTTGCCTACTCCCTGAGGGACACCATCAGAATCCCTGAGGGACACTACCAGGAGTTAAAATAGGGCTGAAAGAGACCTCAGGAGTTCATCTAGTCCAACTGTACTAAAAGTAGGATCATCTCTCTACACCATCCCAGAAAAAATGCTTGTCTAACTGACACTTAACATTTCTAGTGACAAAATTCCTACAACCTCTCTCACGAATCTGTTTTAGAGCATAACAACCCTGCAGTTACTGTATCTATATAACCATTTTGCCAGGTGGTGGTTGGCAACAAAAAAGACCAGGTCCAATTCTGGAAGTTCCTACTAATAATCTCAAAGAATAATTGTTCAATTCCTCACTCCAAAACCCAGAAAGACCAAGTTTCCCCATCTGGTTACTCATTATGCCTTGGGAAGAGGACACCCAGGTTCTAGATCCCTCCACTTTGAGGGATGGGAGTTATAACTCCATCTCCTGTTTCTGGGCAAAGAGCTCTAACTACCAGGTCATAGGCTAGATGCTTCTCAGATATGTGAATTAATGAGTAAGCAAACAAGCCAGAAGTAGTGTGGCTCAGTGAGACATGCCATTGAAGGGAAGGGACCCAGGACAGTGCCTTAGCTCTATGCCCCAGTTTGGCAGGAGCTATCCTGCTGCTCTTTCTTCAGAAGAGCCACCAGAGACCAGCTTCAAGAGGAGGGCTGGACCACTTTCTAAGCAATAGATAGCCTGTGGTCTGGTCGTTTAAGAACTTTAATGGGAAGTGAGTAATGCAGGCTCAACCCCCATCTGGATAAGAAAGGATCTAGGGTCTTCAGGTTTAAATGGTGTTGTGCACATATGTGAGAAATCTTGGATGCAGACAGAAGGTATATTTATTGCATGATTGGCCCCTTGAAAATGCTCTACAGCAATGCCGACAGAAGTACACAGCTGCAGAGTGCTTTAAAAGTGCCTATTCATGGGGCAAATTAACCCTCATTTAATGAGGGTTCAGATGAAGGTGCTCCAAAGTGGAGTGCCTTCATTAACTTCTGTTTGTCCTGCCTGGGAGCAGGGCTGGGTTGCATCAGCCCAACCCTGCCCCTTGTGCTATCTTCAGGATGGGAGTGGGGGAAGAGAAGGGAGAGGAGGGAACTCTATTTGGGGCTTGTCCAGCCTGTGCTGGGGATTTGAGGGGAGGGGATTGGAGCCCTTCACCTTGGGATGGTGAGAGGGATGCACTATTCTTCACAAACAGCCCTCTGCACTTCCTATTGGCTTATCTATGCTGCCTACTGATGAATAATGGGCAGAATGTGCTCAGGTTGAATACCCGGTTTGTATGAATTCTGTCTATGAGCATACAACCCTAAGTTTCTGGTGAGACTGCATAGTACTTCCATGCCTACATATCTTTTTGAATCCGGCTCTGAGTGCTTGAAAATTATTTTTTGATGGTATCCTCCACTATCTGTTCAGGTATCAGGTTAGACTGAGCGGTTCGTAATTTCCTGGGCCATCCTTTTTCATTTTTTTAAAGGTGGCCACTAAATTTGCTTTTTCCCAGTATCTTGGGACCTCATCTGTCCTCCATCAGATCCTTCTGAGTTTAAAACATACAGCTTATTTGAGTAATTTGTAATTTTTCTTTTCCTACACTAGGCTGAGCAGCTATCCCCTGTCTTTGATGCTACTTGTGCTACTCATCTGACAGCTGACCTTTTTTGTGAAGACTGAAGTAAAAAGGCATTAAACACTTCAGCCTTCTCATCCATTATTAGCTTCTCCTTTCCTTCAGAATGGGACTTGCACTTTTTTGTTCTTCCTCTTGCTTCTAATGTATTTATAGAATGCTTTTTATTACTTTTTATATCCCTCAGTAGTTATATCTCAGTTTGTCCCCTGGCCTTTCTTTTTCTGTTCCCAGAGGTTCATACCATAGTCCTGTCCCCATTCTTATTAATATAGTTACATGTCCATTTCTTGTATGATCCTTTTTCAATAGCTGTTTTATGTAGAAGAATGCCACCTTTCTGAAACTTGAATGGGCTTAGCTGCTCATCAGAGTCATGCCTGAGGTGATCCTGGAGACATGCAGAAGCAAAACTTCAGGCACTTAGGAAACTGTAAGACAAAAAAACTGGGATAGCTATGAAGTTTAACCACCTCTGGGGATTTTTCAGGATTGCAGTTCTGAATTTAAGCACCTAAATTCCCACTTAAGTCCTGTTTTAAGTGGCTAAGTCTTTTTTTGGATCCAGCCTTATCTGTAAGTGTTTTTTCTCCTTCATATATTTCCCCAGTGCAAACACTGGGGATGGGTGTAGCTTGTGGTAGAGAAGAAGGGAAGATCATTTAAACAAGTGGCTAAGAGGAACAAGGGAAGGGGCTGGAGAGAAAAGTATGAGTTAGGTGGTAGAACAAGCTTATTAAACATTTTGGAATCTCATTCTTCTATTACTGACATTGATGGGAATGAGGAATACCTCCTAGAAGTCTAGGATGTAAATGAGAAGAGAATCTGACCCAAGCAAGACTGTTTTCTATCTTCTCTTTTGCTAATTCCTTCTTAGCCTGGCTTGCAGAGAATGACATAATGAAATTCCCTTTGTAAATCACTTTAAAAAATATGACAGTTAATATACTGCCCTCCCAGGCCCCAGACAGGACTTTTCCCAGAGTAATTACTTTCGATTTACTTGAAATAAATATAGTGAATTTTTTTCCCTTCCAATAATTGAATTTATTTATATTTAACTAAGATTAAATATCCTCCTGGTACCTGGGATGAATGGGATCACCTAGTGGAATCAATACAAGCTACTCCTTGTTGTTATTATCACTTTCAGAAGCTCAGGTTAGCTCTTAATGACCCTTCTGTCAAGCTCACAAGACTGACTTCCCTTAGGGCCCTACAGGAGGTGTCTCTGTTCAGGGATACCCAACTGAGCCTTCATACTCATGTCCCTGGGAAAAGGCCAGTGGCTAAAATTTTCAAACATTTTTTAAATGGATGGTGATGTGGACATGCTTCAGAACAAGGGTGGCCAACCTGTGGCACAGGTGCCACAAGTGGCACTGGCAGCCTTTGTATGTGGCATGTGACAGATCAGAGAGGGATCATGACATGTCATGACAGCAGCAGGAAGTAAACAATAAAACAGCAAATCAGCCGAGACTACAGGAAAGGAAGCAGAAAACAGAAGATGATCCAAGGAGCACAGAGCTAGGGGCACAAAGCAGAGCAGCAGATCAGGCAGGGGAAGGGGACTGGAGTGGCATTTTGGGAGGGTGTGGGGCCCATTTGTGGCACTTCTGCTAAAAAAAGTTGGCCCCCACTGCTTTGAAGGAGCCTTTAGATTGGAAGGTGGTAGCTTACTGTTTCTTGCAACAGTACTGCAGCAGCTTTGTCTATCCCTGTAAAGCTCTGCAGAAGTCAGAAACACCTCCTGGTCACTCTGACTGTAAATTCTTCATGTGGGTCCAGTACCAGATTTAATGGAATTCGAAACCCCCACTAGGCCTCTAGACACTGCCATAATATAAACATTTAATGATATACCAGAGCTAAAAGAATTATGCCCAATGTTTCTGAAAGGTCTTCTAAATATTGAATAACTGTTTCCAGGTGCCCACTTTTAAACAATAAAGGAAGAAACCTATTTCACTTTATACTTCCAGATAGTCTTCACCCATCCCCATTACTGCCATTTTTGTCACTTACACACAGTTTGTGATCCTATTCCACATGCAGTATGTGTGTGTAAGTATCCACATGCTTAGCAGACTGCACTCTGGCAGAGCACATATATGGCTCCACACTTACATACCTGAGCATAAATCCCCAAAATTATGGACCATATTTTAGCGTAAGATATTTGCATTGGTGATGCATAGGGGGTGCACGCAGGTGCATGTGCACCCCCTGAGATTCACTGTGCACCTCCTGGAAGAGCCAGCCATGAAATCAGAAGTGCCACCAGAAGTGCACTTCTGGTTTCACCGCTGGATTGGTGATGTGGGCTGCTGGCAATCTGGTGCCCGCCCTCAGGCTTGGGAGGCACCAGTTGCCCATGTATAGTTGAGTGATCAGGGCACTTGTATCAGAAGTGCGAATCCCAGGTTCTGGGTTTCCTTCACTGAGAGGTGGTTTGCACCTACATCTCCCTAACTTCCCGGTATAGTGCCCCAGCAGGTACCAGGGTACAGATAAACTGTTGCTTCTTTTACGGCCTTCTTCCTGAAGCTGAGCCTCTGCACCTTATCTCTAATGCTCATAAGATATGTAATGGTATTAATGTATTGGTGTTCCATGTGACAACCTCCACCGGTATGAATGGTTGATGGTGTGGGACTTCTTTATGCTTGTTTTAACTGTGCTTACATGTTTTAACTGCATTTTAATAAATTAAATACATTTAATTCTTTTTATATAGAATTTGGGTGGCATCTGGAGCTTTTCACACCTGGACTGTCTGCACATTAACACTTAAAACTAGTTTTAAGCACTTGTTAGGTGCCTCAAAGTTACACCATTCAAGGGCAGGATTGTCTTTGATTCATGTTACCCAGCTTGTGTTACATTGAGGTGTAGCCACTCTAGGCTGCAGTTTTGTGTAAACACCCCCCACCCCACCACTACCCTTACTGGCCTGGATCAAGGTCACTGACCCCCCTGCCCTCCCCAGCACCCCAGTTCCTCACTCACTGTCCCCTTGCCCCACCCCCTACTTAATTGTGGTTGCTTGCATTGTCTGTCCTGGGGGAGCAGGCAGGGAAAGGTTAACTCACCTTCCTGGCCACCATCTCTGCTGCTGCTCTCTGGGTGGCCTAAGACGGGAGAAAAGCAACAGCCCTGCTGCAGTGGTGGCAGTGGCCAGGCAGGCAGGTTAACTCTTTCCTGCCTGCTCTCCTGGGACAAACAGAATGGGCAGCCACACTTAAGTGGGAAGGAGGGGGCAGAGGGGAGCCTTGGGGGATGGAGGTGAGGGGCAGAATGGGAGAAGCCTCAGGGACAGGGGGCAGGGGGAATCACAGAATGGGAGATGGGGTGATTCATACCTTTCAGTCCTTCAGGTCCCTGCTGGCTTGAAGTGTGACCACTCAAAACTCAGGCTAATGCTAACACCCATTTGTGCGGCTCACAGTGGAAGCTCTAACAAAGTCCTGAGGCATGATACAGGAGGCTTGGGAAGCTTTCTCCGGGAGCTATATCATAGAATGGCATTGTACTTACCTGGCATGAAATATTCCCTGAGCAGTGGTTACGGGAGTCTCAGCATAGGTGTCTACCAAGTTAAGCTGATAAGAAATGGATACTATAGCATGTGTGCGGTTTCAAATTTTTGGATTTGCTGTTCAATTGGTTATGGGAATTTAATTAGAAAGTAATTTGGACTGCTACTTAACTTTAAAAAATGGCATTGTACTTTGTTTTGAAGCCTCACAGAGAATTTGTGATATGTAAAGGTCTACTGAATTTGAGGAAGTGACCAGTTGATTTTGTAGGCAGATCCCAGGGCCAGCTGCCATTTTTGCAAGGTGAGTGTAGTGGCCCCCTCTCATGCCTTTGATTGGCTAAGGCACCCTGGCAGTCCTGCCCCTTCCCACAGATTGCCAGGTGCCCCAAAACTTAATTACCATGATTAATCCTGGGAAGTCATTAGTCCACATATTATTAAATTGGATTAATGGGTTTCCTGGGCTTAATCAGGGTAATTAAGCAGCAGTTTTGAGCCATCCCCAAGTGGGGATGCTGCACAAGCTACTTCATCAGGGTCTCAGGCTAGCTGCGGCAGGCAGCTATGAGGCTGCACTGGGGTCTGGTTGTTGCTGGTGGTAAGTACACATGTGCAATGAGCCTGGCTGGGGCTCTGAGGACCCTTGTGCAGTCTCCTGGCTGCCTGCCACAACCAGCTCAAGATCCCTGTGAAGCTGCTTGTGCAGCATCCTTGCATCCTGCTGCAAGCACCTGTGTCCCCCCCACCCTTTGCTCTCCCTCTTCCCTACCTCTGCCCCCCATCCCTGCTCCATACTCCCCTTTCTTCCAGCCCCCTCTTCTGCTCTCCTCCCTCCACCTTTGCCCTTTCCCCCCAATTACCTCTGCCCTCTTCGCCCCCTCCTCTGCCCTCCTCCACCCTCAATTCCCTCCCCTCTCCCCATGCTTCAAGACTGAAGGGATTCCCACCATTTTCTCTCCTTGCTGGTAAGGTTTCCTCCCTCCCCCCCCCCCCCCCCAGCAAGTCTGCTGTTTTTCAGCCTCCTGTAATGGGTTTAGGGTAAAGACTGTTAGCCAGTTATTTCTAAAAGAGTTTCACTCCTAGGCAGTTAAGTTTCTTTTAAGTGTCTGTACTGCACACAGTAGGTCAGTTGAAGCATGGGTCTTAGACATTCTGAAATGTCTGAAATTCTTGAGTTTCTTTATGCTCTTGAAGAGCTGTATAGTGGACCAGCATCCTCCTGGTGGTAGTGTGTAGCAGGAGTTGTTCCCCCTAGTGGTTGTACATGGAAGCAGAGCAGCCCCCCTACTTGCAGTGAGGAGTAGCAACAGCAGTGATGCAGCAAGGTCCCCCAGTTGTGGGGAGAAGCAATGACAGTAGAGGCAGAGCAGCATCCCCTAGTGCCAGTAAGGAATGATGGCAGTAGTGGCAGAGCAGTGCCCCCGCGGTGGTAGCGAGGCAAGGGGAAAGCTTGGATTAGCAGCTACACTGGCTACCAAGCTCACCCAGTATGGGACTAAGACAGAACTCTGAACTCATTGACTGCAATCAACTGGTAATAGCTGGCAGAGGTGGGCTACTGATTACAGAGGCCTTCTGAAGATTGTTTGTCTAATTTACCTTCCCCTTTAATAGACCCTGTCATAGTTTAATATTGCTAGTGAGTAGGGATGTCTGTTCACGTCAGAACATGCAGGTAGCTTTTGTTTCCCAAATTTGCTGGGTGGGAGCTTGGGCCAAGAGCATTAATTTGTGTAAAAACCCTAGAACTAAATTTGAAAACTGGCCCTTGTTACTGCCATCCTAGGCCCAGCAGAAGAGTTATAGCTAAAGTAGATGGAGAGCAAGGGGGAAGTTTCTGACCTATTGAGAGTAAGTCAAGGGTAGAACAGAGGGCCCCTCCCTTCCAGGGGGCAGCCATCTCACTGAGCCACAACATCCTCCAGGCTTGTTTTCTTTCTCCTGATGCCAACATAGCTCTCTCTGCTCAGGAATTGGCCTGGGTCTCCTGCTTTCCCTCCTTCATCTCACGGTCACTAGTCATGAGTTTTTTCTGGGCAGAATTTCATGACTTATGCGTACCCACCCATATGTGGATACAGAACTGCATACCTGCCTGGCCAGAATGCATCCTACTGCACATGATCAGTAGCTGTGTGGACACTTTGTGCCCATGTTGCACATGCAGTACAATGACAAACATGCATAAATGCTAAAAGCAAGTCTTGTGACTGGGTAAGTGCCATTTGTGAGTGTCAAGTAAAATAGGACTCTGCCATAAGTGTTCATCTTACACTGGATGCTCAAAATGAGTCTCTTTTGGAACATATGCATCCCAGTTAGCCCTGACTAGAGAGAGATTTATACCTGTTGCCTAGCAGTGAAACAATGTTACTCCTTTAACATTCCCCAGCACCACATTGTCATATAGATAAAATGGAAGCTATGAAATACTTCCAGCTGAGTGGCTAAGGCTCAGAGGCACACATCCTCCTACCTTGATCCTGTACAAGAGGATTTGTTGTGATATCTACTTTCACTGTTACTTAAAAGAGAAAATTTGAAGCCTTTCTCCACTTGCTCAATATTACTTTTATGCCCACTGGAATGTATTAATTTTTTATGATGATAACATCCATTTGAACTTGGCAATAGCTTGCCTATAACTTGTGATGAACTCCATATTTCACTTGGTAAATTATAGTTGGATAGGCTATCTGGACATTCTGGCTTTGACATACTGGCAGGTTAAGTCAGCCATGCACTGCTGGTCAAGTGTCTGCTCATTTTTCATTTTTACTGAATTGCCTTCATTTTCACACTAATCTAATTCCTTTGCTATTCTCCCCTCTTCTCCTATGCCCAAAGCTCTTCCGCCTCACATTTGATGTTACTACAATAGATCTCCACTTATAATTTAAAGTTGTAATTACTGTTAGATATTTACTTGGTAATCTAGAAACAAACTGGTTTTTGCAGATTCACTGTGTCTTCACAGCAGTCAGAACCGTCATATTCTTTGTTACATGGTTGGAATGCTAAGGAGCAGCTATGAAACTCCCAGGGAAAAAAACTACTATGGTCACTGGTTTGATGTGTTTGTCTGAACTTTAACAAAATCAATAAAAGCCAAGGTTGCATTATGAATATTGTTGCACTTTGAACGAAGATCTGAAATAACTGTGACTGAAAAAAAATTACTCTCCTGAATGTTTCCTGAGGCTCTCTTTTTCCCTTGTGTGATATACATTTACTGATAAAATACATAGAGGGTAATTATGGTATGACTAATTTTTTTGAAATATTGCATCATAAGAAAAATGATACCTGTTAAATGCTCCATTTCTCATTTTCTGGACACCATTTTTCTCTCACGGTGGATAAACACATCTCTTTTGGCTATCAGGTGCATGGAATCCTATTTTTCCTACTCTGTTGTGTTTAGCATTTGCCCTTTGACAAGTCCTTGTGATTCTGAAATTGCTATTGTGTCAGTATCTTTTGTTTTTAACCGTCTGCTTGTCCAGAGCTAGAGATCTCAGCTTGACCAGAGGATGTAGAAATCAGGTCACTGATGGAACAGCTTGATTGCTGAACAAAACTTAGGCCACATCTGAAATCAAATGCTGCACTTACACCCATCTTTTTCTCTTCCTTCTATATGCTAGGAATGAGTGCAGAGAGAATGATCAAAACATGAGACTTTACACCATCTCTGAAAATGCTATCGATTGTCTAGCATTATTTAGAGGACATATTTGTTGTACTGTGTTTACTTTTAACAAAGTTTCCATACCTTGAGCATGTGAGATATAGAGAGTATGGACAGACATTCTTTTGAAGCCTTTCATATGCAGATCCCATATGAGACTCTTCAAAATGGCCCTGAGTTCACATTGTGGCAAAGCTCTGCAGCTAGGGTGCAGGAGAACAGAGGTCCCAGTATGACTTTTAGGCCTGAGTATCAGAGGTTACCAAGGACTTCCAAGTGCTCAGAAATGGGCCCAATAGCCGTACGCCCTCTTGTAGCTTATTCTGGGTGTCCCCGGCCACTGTGGGCCAAGACAGTTTCATCTCAGGAGGACTCATCTCTTATAGGAGTAGCACTGGGGAACCAAGAATGGGAGCCTGTCCTCTGCTCACCATGTAGTCCCTAGCCAAGCAGTGCTGGGAGCTGTTGTTTCTCCTGTTCTACTTAAAGCAGTCATGGCATACTTGGGCATGCTGTGACCCCCTCCTCCATCTTATGTGCCAGCTAGCATACAAAGGCATGACAGAACAGAGCCTCAAGTCCTGAAAAAATGCATCCTCAAAATGAGGTACTTTGCACTGCTGGCACCCACATGGTCATCCTGATTTTTTGGGGTGTTTTAAGGTACCTTTGAACACTTTAGATCTTATCTCTGCCCATGACCAGGAAAAAGAACTGACATTGTGAGAATACACAGCTAGAGGGTAAGAAAGATCTTGGACTCAACTGTTAAGAGATTCTTGCCTCAGGGAGGTGTTTTCAATTTATTAGCAAACAAAGATGATTTCCTTGGGCTTTGCCTTGCAAAGTTTTGGAGGCTTTTGTAAATTACAATTCACTGGGACTAGGCTATGATATTATATTACTTGTGCCCTCTCAGATGTTTTTAGAAATACCTATTAAATATTAACTCTGGAACCATCTCACTCCTGGAGCTATTTTACTTTAAACATTCATGACTTTTTAACTATTGAATCAGTTGTCTTCAAACTTGGCTTGTTTTGCGTTCAGATTGAGTTTTCAAAAATAAGTCACAGCTTGAAAAACACAGCCGATTCTTAGCTGCCACAAATATAGTTGCAGTCCTTTATGATTCAGCAAAGGGAGGGTGAGGAGGCACATCGAAACTAGCAATTCAAATCATAATTTTGCAGATGGGTAAAGTGACACACATAGCAGTGTGGTGACAGTGCCAGCCTCACACAGGTAGCTTCTGAGGGTGTTTGTAGATGACACAAGATTTCCCATTTATGCCAATGCAACTGCGTTTATGTTTGCATGATCAGGATTTTCTGCTGCTCTAAAAGTCTTTTCAGTGTGTTAAACTAACGCTACTCGGATGTATTTTATTTTGCATCGAGTTACTTACCTTGCTCTAATCTATGGATTCATGTCGTGTAAACACATAGACATGCAATAAGCTTCTTTGTCCACCAGAGGGCAACGTGGCTCTTTTGTATTTCACCCCTTTGTCCACCAGATGGCACTTTGACTAGGTGAGATGGGGTAGCCCCATCCCAGGGAGGGTGTGTGTGTGTGGTGGGTGGGTGGGGGGGTGCCACAAACCTCTCCTCCTCTTCCCTCCAGGCTGCACTGGGGCCAGATACCTGCATGAGATGGAGCCACCATCTGGCAGGGCGGGGGGCTAGAGGCTGTGGGTCAGCAGTGAGGGGCAGCAGCAGGGATGGGGGGCTGTGGCTTGGCATTGAGGGGCAACAGAATAGGCAAAGTAAAGCAGTGCACCAGCATGTCACTGCCCTCCTCTGTGTGACAGGACTATGGTTCCCAGCATCCCTGAGCTGGTACAGTTTCCATGGGGACCCTTGACTGACCCAGGGATCACTGTCTTGTCTCAGGGATTCCAGGTGCATAGTGTCCTTTCTCCATCAAGCCAGAGTTTCTTCCAAGGGTAGAGTTTCTTAACACGTGTGTGTATGCACTTCTTACCAATTGCTCAGGTGCAATAAAAGGAGGAGTGGAAATGTGTGTCTCTGGGTGGAAGGGAGAAGGAGGGAGAAAACCCCTCAGCTTCTCTAAATAGACACAGCTTCAGGGCCTGTGGAGGTGCTATCAGGTACAAATTGCCCTCTTTGAAATTGTCTCAGGGGAACAAAAACGGACCACTGGAACAGCCTCCCGCAGTGGGACCCGAGGCAGGGTTGACCTACACAAAGAAAGAAATAGAAAGCCCTGAAAAGAGGGCACACTTACTGTCCCCTGGAGAAGCAGAGCTGCGCTGAGAAGGCCACTGGTGTGGTTCATCAGCCGCTTTTATTGCCAGCTGGGAATGGCACCGGCAGATGATGTCAACAAAAACTTTTGCCTGGCAGATTTAAAAGAGTGGTGGGAAAATGGAGATGGGGGCAGCAACGCTGAAGCCAGAGGGTGAAGCTGCTCCCTGGCCTGCAACTCAACAGGGTTGGCAGCTCACAAGGGGCCCAGATGGAGACGCACAGGAGGGGTCTCAACCACATTAGAAGAATTACACACCCAGCTTGGCAGGGTAGCTGGGCCAAGGAGGGATGGCACTGAGGGATCCCATGGACCGCAGACGCCAGACCCGTGAGTGGGGTGGGCAGAGGCCTGTACCCCGATTATTCTTTCCTTCTCTTCTTTTTTGTTACTTTATTTTGGAGGGCGCACAGAGCCTGGACCAGGAGAGGTACTTACAAGTGACCCTGAGTCAAGGGAGAAGACTGAGGAAGCACAGCAGAAGCCTCAGAGGGAGAACTGATGCAGAAATGAGGATGGTAATGCACCTTGCCATCATCCAGGGTGAAAGGTCATCGAGGGACGGGCAAGGAGAGAAGAGAGTGGATGAGAACATCAAAAGGGGAAAGGCTGGAGACCCATCATCTGGTAGTCCTGAGGGCTGGTGCATAGTTGGGGTGGAGGGGAGGCGGAGCCCCAAGAATGCCGGCCAAGGGCAGCACCTGGTCTGTGAGAATCCCTGAGAAGGAACCCCGCCACTGAAGAAAAGAAGACCAAGTTGTGGTAGGTGAGCACCGGGGCCTCCCTCGGGGCTGCACGCAATCCAACGCACAGGTCCCGGGGACATACCCTGTGGCTGGAACTGGGTGTGCACTTGACGGTCACTAGAGAGCACCTATACAAGACCAGGAGGGTGCAGAAATGTAAAAAGCTTTTCACTAAAAGCAAAACAAACCCATTCAGTCAGGGTTAAGAGAAGAAGTTTTTCCTTCTTGCATTTTTAAACCATTGGGAGATACAAGGGATTTTTGCCCTAGTAGGAAAGCTTTGACTTTTTTTTATATTTGTGTCATTGGGTGTTAGGTTCAAAGTAATTTTACCTTGAAACTTTTCCCTCAGCCCTATCTATTGCCTGTGTCCAAAAAGTGTTATTCTGACTGAATCCTCCACATTACATAGGGCAGACCTCAGATTATAGCTTTTATGCCAAACACTGACATAATATATTTGTTCTCCTTATCTCCCTCATCTAAATAACTGCTTCCTACACTGAACCCCCCCCCCAACATTGCATGTAACTAAACTAAACTAAAACTAAAATTTTATATATAAACAGCGAGAACAAATAAAACTAAAGTAAACAGAGAATTCCCTGATGTTAGCAGGTTTGGTAGGGGTTTTCTTATAGCCACATATCATGAACAGGTTGTGATATAAGCCAGATATTTGTTAATCCTAACACACAGCATTATTTGGTTGCACACCTATATATTTAAAACTCCTTTTAATCATTGGTGATGCATAGGGGGTGCACGTGGGTGCATGTGCACCCCCTGAGATTGGTGGTTCACCTCCTGAGAATGGCTGCCATCAGTGGTGGTGCCTGTGGGCAGTCAGTGCTCGCCCCCCGCCCCCCACTTCCCCCCACCACCAACACCGCCGGCAGTGTTTGTGGGCAGTCGCTGATCACTACTGACTGCTGCCAATGCTGCGGGCAGTATCTACAGATGGTCACTGATCACCTGTTGGTGCTTGCCACCGCCCGCCCCCCCCTCCACTACAGACACTGCTGCGGCCACCTGCAGAAGCTCCCCACTTGCCGCTGCCATGCCCCTGCCGCCGTCACCACCACCACTGCCTGTGAGTGGTTGCCATGCCCTCCCTAGCCTTCGGAGGCACATGATGTTCATGCTTTGAATCATTTCCATTTAACTTTATGCTTTGGATTAACATTATCCACCCACCCTCTCATTACAAAACAATTCGAAAGAAAGAATAGCTAAGGAAAAATATGCTGGGAAAACTTCTCTCAATCCTGTTTTCCTGATCTCCAGCTATTTTCTTTTTCATTGACAACCTCTTTTCTACTTTGTATTCTATCACTGTAATGTCTCCTTCCAGCTTTTTTTCTTTTCCCCTGCTCTCTCCCCCTTCCCCATCCCCTCTCTGCTTTTACCCCTCTGCTTCAACTTTTGTCTTTCTAACTCTACCTATTTACATTTTCACTGACATCCTGCCACACTTTTAGCTTTCATTTCTTGAAGTCTCAGAACAGCCGAGACTCCCTATGCCTGAAGACAGGTGACTGAACCTGAAAGCTTGCCAAGAATTTTTTTCCAACTACTCAGTTGGACTAATAAAAGATATCACATCTACTCAAAAAGAAATACAAAAATCTAGAACTCTTTGTTCTGGAATGATACCTTTAATTAGACCAACTGGGTTGTCTCAAATAAAATATTCTTTATTTTATATTTATTTTATTTTATATATCTTCTCAAAGAAACTTGCCTGCCTTTTTGTTAAAAGTTTGCACCTCCTCAGGCCAAACTGTCTGGAGGAGCTGAGGAGTTTTCTTCCTCCCCCACTCCCACCCAGAAGTAATTCCTGGGTTGGTCAGAGGTCCCCATGGAAGCTGTACCAAGCCTGGACAGCTTGGGGGTGCTGGGAACTGTAGTCCTATCATGCAGGGATAGATGAGAACAGGATGGGTTTCAACACTGACAAGTGCAAGGTGCTGCACCTGGGGAGGAAGAACCAGCAGCATACCTACAGGCTGGAGAACTCCCTTCTTGTCCGTGCAGAGGCAGAAAAGGATCTTGGAGTCATTATTTGGCCAATATGAATATGGGCCAACAGGGTGGGGAAGCAGTCAGGAAGGCCAACCGTACCTTGTCATGCATCCACAGATGCATCTTGAGCAGGTCCAAGGAGGTGATCCTCCCCCTCTACACGGCACTGGTCAGGCCACAGTTGGAGTACTGCGTCTAGTTCTGGGTGCTGCACTTCAGGAGGGATGTGGACAGCATTGAGAGGGTCCAGAGGGGGGCCACTCGCATGATCAGGAGTCAGCAGGGCAGGCCCTATGAGGAGAGGCTACGGGATCTGAACCTGTTCAGCCTCCACAAGAGAAGGCTGAGGGGGGATCTAGTGGGCATTTACAAACTAGTCGGGGGGACCAACAGGCACTGCGGGAGTCCCTGTTCACCTGAGCACTACCAGGAGTGACTAGAAATAATGGTCACAAGCTGGCAGAGGGTAGATTTAGGCTAGATATCAGGAGGCACTACTTCACTGTCAGGGCGGCTAGGATCTGGAACCAACTTCCAAGAGAAGTGGTGCTGGCTCCTACCCTGGGGGTCTTTAAGAGGAGGCTGAATGAACACTTCGCCGGGGTCGTTTGACCCTAGTACTCTTTCCTGCCATGGCAGGGGTTGAACTTGATGATCTGCTCAGGTCACTTCTGACCCCACCAACTGTGAAACTATGCAGGGGTTGGTATTTGGCTCCCCATGCTGGAATTTACAGGGAATTGCATGTGGGACTTACATTGCTCCAAAGCGTGTCATGCAAACACAAATGTGAACCACCAAAATAACTCAGGTTAACATTTTTAAGGCGTGGTAAATTCATAGATTCATAGAAGTTAGGGCTGGAAGGGACTTCAGTGGGTTATCAAGTCCTGTGCTGGGCAGGAAAGAGAGCTGGGGTCAGATGACCCCAGCTAGGTGCTTGTCCAGTCTCCTCTTGAACACCCCCAGGGTAGGGGAGAGCACCACCTCCTTTGGAAACACATTCCAGACTCTGGCAACCCTTACTGTGAAGAAGTTCTTTCTAATGTCCAACCTAAATCTGCTCTCCATCAATTTGTGGCCATTGTTCCTAGTTACTCCGGGAGTGCCCTAGTAAATAGAGCATCCCGGATTCCCTTCTGCCCTCCCCTGATTAATTTATCAGCAGTCACAAGATCACCTGTCAGCCTTCTCTTGTGAAGGCTGAAGAGATTCAGGTCCATCAGTTTGTCCTCACAGGGCTTTGCCTGCAGGCCTTTGACCATACAAGTGGCCTCCTCTGAACCCTCTCAAGATTCTCTGCATCCTCGTTGAAGTGCGGCACCCAAGACTGAACGCAGTACTCCAAATGTGGCCTGACCAGTGCCACCTAGAGGGGAAGCATCACCTCCCTAGACCTGTTCGTCATGCATCTGCCAATGCGTGATAAAGTGCGGTTAGACTCGTTGATCACTTCATCACATTGATGACTCATGTTCATTGTGGAGTCGACTATGACTCCAAGATCCCTTTCTGCTGCTGTACTGCTGAGAAGGTTATCCCAGCCTGTAAGTGTGTTGG
This sequence comes from Alligator mississippiensis, assembly GCF_030867095.1. Taxonomy (NCBI): domain Eukaryota; kingdom Metazoa; phylum Chordata; order Crocodylia; family Alligatoridae; genus Alligator; species Alligator mississippiensis. The sequence continues at coordinate 28,710,937 of NC_081833.1, forward strand.
TGGTTCTTTTTGCCCAGGTGCAGCCCTTTGTACTTGTCTTTGTTGAACTGCATCCTATTATGTTCTGTCCATTTTTCCAACCTGCCCAGACCTGCCTGGATCCATTCCCTACCCTCTGCTGTGTTAACTTTTCCCCATAATTTGGTATCATCTGCGAATTTGGACAGGGTGCTCTCCGTGCCCTTGTTCAAGTCACTGATGAAGACATTGAATAGCACTGGTCCAAGGACTGAACCTTGTGGGACTCCACTGCCCATATCTTTCCAGGTCTATATTGACCCATCCACCACCACTCTCTGGGTGCGACCCCTAAGCCAATTTGCCACCCACCTGACCATGTAATCATCTACATCACAGCTTGTCAGTTTATTTACAAGAAGAGAATGAGATACCATATAGAAGGCCATCTTAAAGTCTAGGTAGATGGTTTCTACCTTGACTCCTGTGTCAAGCATCTTTTGACCTGGTCGTAAAAAGAAGCAAGGTTAGTCAGGCAGGATCTACCTGCAATCTACCTGAAATCCATGCTGATTTCCTTTCAGTATTATTTCTCCTGCTGGGCTGCCACAGATGTGATCCTTAATGATTTTTTCCAGAGTTTTCCCAAGGATAGAGGTGAGACAAACTGGCCTATAGTCTCCCAGTTCCTCCTTCCTCCTCTTCTTGAAAATAGGGACCACATTGGCCCTTTTCCAGTCCTCTGGGACCTGACTAGAGCACCATGAGCGCTCGAACAGTCATGTCAGCAGCTCTGCTATGACACTGGCCAATTCCTTTACCACCCTTGGATGAAATTCATCCAGGCCCGCTGATTTGAACACATCCAGTCCCTCCAACTGCCCCTTCATTAAGTCTGCACTAACAGTTGGTGGGCTGGTGTCCCTCCTGTGGCTATCTATGATCCAATTGGGAGATTTGTCTTGGTCTGTGTCTAGGAATACAGATGTAAAGAACTCACTGAAGAGCTCAGTTTTGTCCCCCTCTCTGTCAGCAATGGCCCTAGTTTGTCCTGTAGGGGTCCTATGCTATCCTGTGCCTTCCTATTGCTCTTTATATACCTGAAGAAGGACTTTTTGTTGTCCTTAATTTTTGTCGCCAGCCTAAATTCTAATCCTGCTTTGGCTTTCCTGATTCCCTGCAAGTGTGAGTCAGGGAGGTATACTCCTCCTTGGTAGCTACCCCCTGTTTCCACAGCCTGTACACCTCTTTCTTTGCCCTTAGGATTTCCTGGAATTCCCTGCTTAGCCAAGAGGGCTTCTTGGTCTCCTCACCCCCTTTTATGTGCAATGGGATTGTCTCCTTCTGTGCCCATAGGATTGCTCCCTTGAGGAACGACTACCCCTCCTGGACCCCCATTTTGCCAATGCTCTTCATAGATTTCATAGATTTCATAGACGTTAGGGCTGGAAGGGACCTCGGAAGATCATCGAGTCCAGCCCCCCGCCCAAAGGGCAGGAAGTCAGCTGGGGTCATAGGATTCCAGCAAGATAAGCATCCAGTTTCATCTTGAAGGTGTTCAATGAAGGTGCTTGAACAACCTCCGGTGGCAGGCTGTTCCAGACCTTGGGGGCTCGGACAGTAAAGAAATTCTTCCTTATGTCCAGCCTGAAACGATCTTGTAGTAGTTTGTGACCATTCGACCTCGTCATCCCTTGGGGCGCTTTGGTGAACAAACGTTCCCCCAGATACTGGTGGTCACCCCTGATAAACTTGTAGGTGGCCATCAGATCACCCCTGAGCCTGCGCTTTTCCAGGCTAAAGAGCCCCAGGGCTCTCAGCCTGTCATCATAGGGTCTGCTTCCCTGACCTCTGATCATGCGCGTGGCTCTTCTCTGGACTCTCTCAAGCTTCTCCACATCCTTTTTGAATTGTGGAGCCCAAAACTGGACGCAGTACTCCAGCTGTGGCCTCACCAAGGCCAAGTACAGGGGGAGAATGACGTCCCGGGATTTGCTTGAGAAGCATCTATGGATGCAAGCCAGCGTTTTGGTCGCTTTACTAGCCGCAGCATCGCACTGCAGGCTCATGTTCATCTTGTGGTCAATGATGACCCCCAAGTCTCTTTCTTCCATAGTGCTAGCCAACATAGCACTGCCGAGCCTATAAGGATGCTGCGGGTTTTTCTTCCCAAGGTGGAGAACCTTGCATTTATCGGAGTTGAACACCATCAGATTCTCGTCTGCCCACTTGCTGAGCCTGTCCAGGTCAGCCTGGATCACCCGCCTGTCTTCTGGTGTGGATGCTTTGCCCCAAAGTTTGGTGTCATCGGCGAACTTGGCCAGTCCGCTTCTGACTCCAGTGTCCACATCAATAATGAAGATGTTGAACAGTATGGGTCCAAGGACAGAGCCCTGGGGGACCCCACTGGTCACAGGACACCACGATGAGTGACTTCCATCAATTACTACCCTCTGGGTCCGACCCCGGAGCCAATTTTCCAGCCAGTGGATCGTGGAGGACCCAAGGCGACAACTGGTCAGTTTCTCCAAGAGACGATCATGGGACACCAGATCGAAGGCTTTTTTGAAGTCAAGATATATGACATCAATCTCATCTCCCTTGTCCAGGTGATAGGTCACCTGGTTGTAGAAGGAAATGAGATTGGTCAAGCAAGACCTACCCGCAACAAACCCGTGCTGGCTATCCCTTAAGATGTTGGCGTCGGCCAGTCCATTAAGGATGGCCTCCTTAATAAACTTTTCTAAGATCTTCCCTGGGATAGAAGTCAGGCTGATGGGCCTATAGTTAGCCGGATCCACTTTCCTCCCTTTCTTGAAGATAGGCACCACATTGGCCTTCTTCCAGTCTTCGGGCACTACACCAGAGCGCCAAGAGTTTTCAAAGATCTGCGCTAGAGGCTGGGCTATGATGCTCGCCAGCTCCTTGAGTACCCTGGGGTGAAGATTGTCAGGGTCGGCTGACTTGAAGGTATCCAGCTTCTCAAGATGTTCCTTCACGAAGTCAGCATTAATGGAGGGCAGGGGATCACCCTCACCCAGACTTCCCGGCCCTGTAGCGGGCATGGGTGTCCCATGGGGCTGATGAAAGACTGACGCAAAGTACCTATTTAATAGGTTGGCTTTTTCCTGGGCGTCAGTTGTCAGTTGCCCCATCTGGTTCAGCAGGGGTCCAACGTTGCCCCTGCTTTTTCTCCGGCTCCCCACATATCTGAAAAAGGACTTTTTATTGTCCTTGATGCTCAAAGCTAGTTGGAGTTCAGTTGCAGCCTTGGCTTTCCTGGTCAGCTTCCTACAGGACCAGACCAGTGCAAAATAATCCTCCTTGGAGGTGACTCCCGTCCTCCATCCTTTGTAGGCCTTTCTTTTTAGCCTCAGGAGGTCTGCTAGGTCCCTGGAGAGCCAGGGGGGCTTCTGTGCCCTCTTGCTGCCTTTCCTCCGAGATGGAATAGACTTAGTTTGTGCATTGAGGATTGCTCCCTTGAGGAGCAACCACTCTTCTTGAACTCCCCTCTCCCTGTGGTCACAGTCCCTCAGCTCAGCCTCCTGAGCTTGTCAAAGTCGGCTTTCCTCAAGTCAAGGACTTGCGTGTTGCTGACTGACTTGCCAGCTTTTCGGCGGATGGTGAAGGTGATCAGCTCGTGGTCGCTGTCACCCAGCTTCCCATCGATCACTAGGTCGCCGACTAGGTCATCCCCAGTAGCCAGTACCAGGTCGAGCAGCGCTTTGCCTCTTGTTGGCCCATAGACTTCTTGAGTCAGGTAGAGGTCATCCACACACGAGAGGAAGCTCTGCAACCGCTCAGATTTTGCTGAGCGATCCTCCCACGAGATGTCTGGGTAATTGAAGTCACCCATGACAACCATGGTCCTGGAGCAAGCTGCCTCAGCCAGTTCCTGGGCAAACTCCTGGTCAAGCTCAGGACTTTGGGTGGGAGGTCTGTAATAGACTCCCACCATTGTGTCCCCTGTGCCGTGTTCCCCACTTATTTTAACCCAGAGGGTCTCCAGCCGTCCACCCTGGTCGCCAATATCGGCTTGCAGGGACGCGTAGCTTTCCTTAACATAGAGAGCTACACCACCGCCCCTTTTCTCTACACGATCCCTCCTGTACAGGGTATAGCCATCTATCCCCGTGGTCCAGTCATGGGTGGAGTCCCACCAGGTCTCCGTTATCCCTATGACATCGTAATTGTTTGCACTGTGCAGGAGGATGAGCTCCTCCTGCTTATTCCCCAGGCTCCTGGCATTAGTGTACAGGCAGGCAAGTGCCCCCTGGGGGGCTCCTTCCTTGCCCACAGATTTTACCAGGGCTGGGGCTGGGGTGGGCTCCCTTGAGTGCCGTGATCAGCTGGCTTTGCAAGGATTGCTCAGCGGGCCAGCAGTGGCGGTAGTCCCCCGGTCCCCCAACAGGCTTAGTTTAAAGCCCGGTGGAGCAGGTCAGCCAGTCTGGCTGAGAAGAGCCTCCTCCCTAGGGGAGAGAGGTGGAGACCATCTCTTCCCAGCAGCTCGCTGCCTCTCTCGCCAAAGAGCGGGCTGTGGTCATGAAAGCCAAAGCCTTCCTGACGACACCAGCGCTGCAGTCTTTGGTTGACTACATAGATCCTCCTGTCCCTTCTCAGCCCATAGCCTGAGACTGGGAGGATCGACGAGAACACCACCTGTGCCCCCAGACCCTTAAGCCCTGCTCCCAAATCCCTGTAGCGCCTCATGACCTGGCTGGGAGTGCTCCGAGCCGTGTCATTGGTGCCCACATGAATAAGGAGCATGGGATAGCGGTCTGTGGGTTTGAGGAGCTTGGGGATCCTCTCCGCAATGTCCCGGATGCAGGCCCCTGGGAAGCAGCAGACTTGCCGGGCTAAGGGGTTGGGGAGGCAGATTGGCCCCTCCGTCCCCCTCAGGAGGGAGTCTCCCACAACAAACACCTTACGTTTTGTCTTGGGGAGAGCAGGGGCGGTAGGTGCAGTTAGGCCCATGTTGCCTGTGGGGGCCGGCAACTCAGAAGGCTCTGCTAGGGCAGCAAGAGGTGCGTACCTGTTGCTCAGTTCTGGCGGGGGTGGGGCCTTGGTGCGGCGGGCCTTAGGGCCCTTGACCACCTTGGTCCATGCCCCTGGCTGGACACAGCAGGAGGTCCCAGAGTCCTCCTTTGGCATGGAGGGAGACTGTGATCTACCCTCTGCCTCCCGGGGGAGAAGGGCCTGACAGTAGGAGTCTATCTCCTGCTCGCAGTCCCTGATGGCACGCAGTCTCTGGACTGTGGCCTGGAGCTCCTCCAGCTGGCGCACCAGAGACCCCAAAATGGAGCAGGCCCCGCAAGGGGAGGTCACCATGCTCCCAGGCCCCAGAGCCTGAAAAAGGGACAGGCAGCCCCCGCAGCCGAGAGCCAGGGGCTCCGTCTGCGTGGAGCCCGGAACCAGGGGCTCCGTCTGGGTGGCCGTGTCTGAGGTGCCAGGGGGGGGGGCCGTGGAGCCCGAGGGGACCCTCGGGGTGCGGCACGTGCCCATCCGTGTCATGCCTCTGGTAGGCTGGCTATGGCTGGGGCTGTCTACCCTGGGGGGTGCGCAGGCAGGGTCCGGCGCCCTCCCGCACGCCCTCCCGTGCGAACTCCACGCTAACTCACGCGCCGGCAGAGAAGCGCACCTGTTTGTGCAGCCTGTTTGCACGGCTCCGGTCGCGTGGCTCCCTGGGGGGCTGGGCGAAGTAGGGGCCTGGGCGGGGCTTGACCCGGCCCGGCTCCACTCAGCCGCCGCCTCCCACACACACACTAAGGGGTTAGCCCCCCTCTTGAGCTTTAACGCCTCACTAACTAATCTTCTGAGCACACTGAAGTTAGTCTTTCTGAAGTCTAGCACTTCAGCCCTGCTGGTTAGTTTACCCACCCTTAGCTGGATGGTGAATTCAATCAATTATTGGTCACTATCCCCTAGGTTACCTTGTACCTGCAGATTCCCCACCAGGTCATCCCCTGGAGCTAACACCAAGTCCAGCAAGGCATTTCCCCTAGTGGGACCATATACCTCCTGTATGCAGGAGGTCCTGTATGCTGGTTAAGAACCTATGTGTACAATTAATAAGTATTAAATGATGTGTCATGTACAAATGCCTTGAGAGAGTTAAAAAACAGCACAAAGTGAAGCCAATGCTTATTTGTATATAATACTGTGATTTCTTTGTATAAAAAGTGTATTTGTTAAAAAAGTCTTCTAAGAGATAGCCCTACTAGGTATATTGAATTTGACAAATTTTATAGCAACATCTATGAAGCCTGGATTTTAAGGACCAAGAAGAAAGATGCTTGGACTTTGAGCCTCAACATGGCATTTCTTGGTTTCTGAGTGTTTTCTATCTCTATCCATATGTTGATTAACATCTGAATATTCATAAAGTAATTTGTATACTAATAAATGAATGCATGCCATCCCATCCCCTCCTCCCCATATAAAACATACACTTTGTTTTTCAGAAGGCAGAATGAAGAAAAAAAGATTTTTCCAGAGTTATGGATGCATAGAGCACTGGTAGAATCTGAAGATGAGTCTTCATATCCCTCATCTTCCCTTTCTTGCTTGACCAAAAGGTGAACCCTAGTTGCTGCTGAAGACTGGCCTCTATGGGTGGGTCAAGACAAGGGTGCATTTGTGGTATGCAGTGCTGCAGACTTGTTTGTGCCACACATGCAGGCATTTCCTATGTTGCTAATTTGCAGTGCAGGTGGGTGGTGTTTGACACTGGGAGATCCAGGTGTCAAAAAACCTGAAAAAAGAGGGGTGGTGCACATAGCGGCAGTGTGTACCGCCCAGAACTGGAGCCATGCCAGCCGGATCCACACTCTAGCTGCCAGCCAGGTTCCACGTGCCTGCTGGATTGCTGCCTCTAGAGCCCCAGGAAGCCCCCAGAACTCCAGGTAAGGCTGCTGGGGTCAGCCCAGGTGCTAGTCCCTGCCTCCCCTACCTCACCTGGGGTAACTCGCCATGTGCCAGAGCACGCATGCACAGGCATTCCCTGAGGACAAGTAGCATGGACACATATTGTGCCACTGTTGTTTGTCCTATGGAAAAAAACGTGCAGTCTTGTCTGGATGCACCCTATGGGTATATCTATGATTTTGAAAAAGAAATGAAAAATTTGCCAAGCCATGAAATAGAAAAAGAGAGATCAGGAGTAACTAGGAAGGGGTGGGGCACAAAAATAGCAACAGCTTTATTGTGTTGACCTGGCTAGCATCACTGCTGCAGTTAGAAGCATACTGATGCTGTCGCATGTGTTGCTGCTGCTTAAGGTGCTCTAGTATCCAGCAATACCTCTGTCTTCCAGACATGTTTCTGTGCCCTGAGAGCTCTAAGTACAGAGACTGTAGGCAGGTTTTCTATAGTCTAGTGGATTGGAGCCTTAGTTGGGAGCAAAAGGAGTAGGCTCTTGCATTGTCAACAACATTGACTCACAGGATGACACTACAGCTCCTGTTTAAAATTGGGCATATTTTATCCCTCTCCCTCATAGAGAATGTGTGTTATGTCAAAAGAATTTGCATGAAGTATAACAAAGAAATGCCATCGGCCAAGGTAGTACTAGAAGTCTGAGCAGGCTGCTTCTGAGCTGAGGACTAAGTCAAGCTATGAAGAAGACTAGGTTAGGAAGAAGGGAGCCAGGCATTCTGAGATTTCAGTGTTATTCCCAATTCTCTCACAAGCCTCCTGTGTGATGCTGGCCTACTCACTATGCTGCCCTGTGTCTTAGGTTCCCCAGATGTAAAATATGAGTGGTAATTATTGTGAGGCAGTAATCATTATCACTGGAACTGACTGGTGTCATAGCAGATGCACTGGCATGGCTTTTTGAGCACTCGGGGAAGGTCCTGGAGGACTGGAAAAGGGCCGATGTGGTCTCTACTTTCAAGAAGCGGAGGAAGGAGGATCTGAGTAATTATAGGCCAGTCAGTCTTACCTCCATCCTTGGAAAAGTCTTTGAAAAGATTATTAAAGATCCTATTTGTGCGAGTCCAGTGGGAAAAATAATGCTGCAGGGCAACCAGCATGGATTCGTAGCAGGCAGATCTTGCCTGACTAATCTGGTTTTGTTTTATGACCAGGTCACAAAATGCTTAGACGCAGGAGTAGAGGTGGATGTCATTTTCTTAGTTTTTAGGAAGGCCTTCAGTACGGTATCTCATCCCATTCTCATAAATAAATTAAGGGGCTGTGACTTAAATGCTTACATGATCCGGTGGGTGGCAAATTGGCTTGGGGGTTGCATTCAGAGAGTGGTAGTAGATGGGTCGATATTGACCTGGAAGGACATGGGTAGTGGGGCCCCACAGGGCTCGGTCCTTGGACCTGTACTCTTCAATGTCTTCATCAGTGACTTGGATGTGGGTGTGAAGTGTACTCTGTCCAAGTTTGTGGATGATACTAAATTGTGGGGGGAAGTGAACAGTCTGGAGGGTAGGGAATGACTGCAGGCAGACCTGGACAGGTTGGATATGTGGGCAGAACACAATAGGATGCAGTTCACCAAGGACAAATGCAGAGTGCTGCACCTAGGGCATAAAAATATCCAGCACACCTGCTGGCTGGGGAATGACCCTCTCAGCAGCATGGAAGTGGAAAGAGATCTTGGAGTCATAGTGGGCTCCAGGATGAACATGAGTTGTCAGTGTGACGAAATCATCAGCAAAGCTAACCGCACTTTATCATGCATCAGCAGACATCGCATGACAAATAGAACCAAGGAGGTGATACTTCCCCTCTGCACGGCATTGGTCAGACCGCAGTTGGGGTACTACGTCCAGTTCTGGGCACTGTACTTTAAGAAGAATGTGGATAACCTCAAGAGGGTCCAGAGGAGGGCCACTCATATGGTTAAGGGTTTACAGTCCAAGCCCTATGAGGAGAGACTGAGGGGTCTGGACCTCTTCAGCCTCTGCAAGAGAAGGCGGAGAGGTGATCTTGTGGCCACCTACACATTCATTAGTGGGGCGCAGCAAGGAACCAGAGATGCTCTGTTCACCCGTGCACCTCTTGGGGTAACAAGGAGCAATAGTCACAAACTGACAGAGAACAGATTTAGGCTAGACATCAAGAAAAACTTCTTCATGGTAAGGGTGGCCAGAATTTGGAATGGGCTTCTGAGGGAGGTGGTGCTCTCCCCTACCTTGGGGGTCTTTAAGAGAAGGCTGGATAAGCATCTGCCTGGGGTCATCTGACCTCAGCACTCCTTCATGCCCAGGGCAGGGGGTTGGATTTGATGATCTGTTGAGGTCCCTTCTGACCCCAGCATCTATGACTATACAAATCTATTATTTGCCTCAGACTAGGGTTAGGGAATTGGTTTAGTCAGGGTTTGGGGGTGTGGAAGGGGGGAACATGATATCAGTTTTCAAATACTTCAAAGGCTGATATGAAAAAAAGAGGTAGAATAGTTATTTTCCCTTACTGCAGAGGGCAGGACATGAAGCAATGAGGTTAAACTGCAGCAAAGAAGATTTAGATTATGTCTAATGGGGGACCCCCCTGCATCCTTACTGTTAGAACAGCAGGACAATAGAACAAGTTGTCTAGGGACTTTGTACAATCTACTTCACTGGAGATTTTCAAGATGAAGCCGGATAAACATTTGTTTGTGATGATTTAGGAAGAGTGCATCCTGCATGTATGCAGCAAATAGGACTGGATAAAATAGATAAACAGTGCAGGAACAGGTTCAGAAGGATGGATGGAAATTGCTCCTGAACTGCTTATAACTGGGAGATGAGGGCTGGAACCTTCTTCAGCAGAGAAGGGAACTGAACCCAGGTCTCTTGCATTCTACACAATCCAATCATTGGACTATGTATAAGGGGTGGGACTCTGTCTCCTGTGACTATGGTTTTGAATGAAAAGATGGATTGCCACTGTGTTTCTGCAGAGGACACTGACTGATTGAGTCCTTCAGGGTAAACAAGCAGCAAAATTAATAGCTTGAGGAGTCTGATCCAGGTCTAAGTGTGAGATATGTACCAACTTGTTTAGCTTAGATAAGCCCAAGGCAATTCTGGGCATGAGCAGAAGTAGAACTTTAGGCACTTTGGGAAGTTTTGCATTCAGTCATGCAAATACTTAAGAGCTAGGCAGGGGGGTTGAGGACCACAGGCTTGGACTTATGCACTTAAGTTCCACCTAAGTCCCACATTAGAAAGACTCTCTTCTTACGGCTCTGGTCTCAGGTAACTTGCCAGACACAAGAAGGGGAGCCTGTGGCAGAGTAAAGCACAGTATTCATGTTTCCTGACTCCCCAGTCTGCTTTTTGGGTCATCTTTCTTACATCACTTTTCTCTGATGTTTTGAACTACTGATAATATAATCAGTATTATAAAACTGATTTTATAACAGGATCTACATTCTTACAGGAGGCTACAGCTATCTGAAACACATAGCTATTTTTAGCTGAACACTATGACATACAAGTTTCTGCTATTATATTTTTAAGATCCTGCACGTTCAAAAGACCATCAAGCAGCTGCAGCTTGAAGTGTCTGGACACTGACCTTCAGAGCTAAGTGGATATAACTTCCAAACAAGGGCCACCTGATTGTGCTAACATGCTTTTTGTTGCTGCTTTATTGATATCTAGTTACAGCCATTGTAGTTTACTGAAGGCATGACTGTTCTATTGATTTTTAGATAACTTTGCAAATAGGCTCCTTAATGACAGTGGAAAATGAACACTTCAGGAACCTAGCAGTGGTGTATGCAGCCCTGCCATAAGTTTGGATTCAGCCTGTGTTCTTTTATGGCAGACAGTTCTCATCCTTTAATCGTGGGCAGACTCTTTGAAATCAGGTAATGAGGCTTGTCAAGCTGCTGGTATGGCAATCAGTAGTGAGGGGTGGGCGATGGGGCACCAGCTCTGGCTTCCCACTTAGAGGGGGCTCAAGATGGCAACCACCGTTGCTACCAGTGCAGCTGCTGCTGCTGCTGTGGCTGGCCAGACTCTGGCTTCCACCCCTGTTTCCACTGCTGCCCAGGGTACAGTCCCTTGTATTTACACCCCTGATCACAGTAGCCCTGATGTATTGGTGGGAGCTTGAGGAAGGAGTACAAGGGCTCCTGTTTGGATTAAGTTTTCCTCTTCCCTCTGATAGTAGCTGGTCCTAGCATGTGGGCTCTGTTCTTTGGCAATGAAACCTACCTTGCAGGGTTATTTGGAAAGCACCTTTCAGAAGCATTAAATTCACTTAAAAATAATATATTAAGAGGATCATGACTAATTGATGATGTTTAAAAACTTCAGTAAGGAGAGAGGAGCACTGGCAGGAAAAACCTTGGAGCTCAATGGAGAAGAAAAGCGTATTCCTGGAATACTTTTAGTGTAGATATCGTCTGTTGAAAGGCTGTCCGGAAACGGCAATAGCAGAAGGAGAACAGCCAAGGGCCAGCACTATTAGGTTTGAGGACCAAATTCAAAGTGATGTCACAGAATGATGGAATGGAGCTCATGCAATATGCAAGAGGAGGTTGCTGTACTAAAGTGATATATGAAACCTGTGAAGTTCCTACGAAGTTTAGAGTGGGAGTTAATATTTGAACAGCTCTGGCCTGTGGTAGAACAGTGCTCGAACCCAGATTCTTCCTTCCTGTGAGCTCTGTTGCTCCCATGATTTTACTAGAGTGGTGTTGCTTGAGTTGCAGTGCAAAGGGTCAACCAATCCACCAAGATTTCCTGTTGGTTGGGGAGAAAGGGTGGAGGTCTGTATACAGTCTGATTATTGGAAATAATAGCATGGCAAACAGAGAAATGTCAATCAGGTTTGATGCTGTTTTCAAACCTTTAACCTAACATTGTTGAAAAGGTAATCCAATTGTCCAGTTCACCCTGGCAGCATTTACTTAGGGCAGGGGCAGGCAATTATTTCAGGCAGAGGGCCACTTACCAAGTTGTGGCAAACTGCCTAGGGCCGCATGGGTAACCCTCCCCCTTGACAGGTGCCCTGGCCCCTGGTCATCATCTTGGGACCAATGTCCCCGGGCAAGCACCGGTGGGGCCCAGAGCAGGGCAGAGGCTGGCAGGAGTCTGTGGAGCTGGGCTGGGCTGCACCAGCAGGGAGAGGGGGGAACTGGCCTGGCTTCAAAAAGCCCCTCCCAACCGGGGCCCTGTACCCTGCTGCCCTGCTGGTGCTGGCTCTGGGACATGGGCGCGGGCCCTGCTCCCACACTTGCTCACTCCCAGTGACCTCCCAGCTCCATGATACAGGTGGGGGGCAGTGCACAGCCCTGACCCCCTCCTCGCTGACAGGGAAGGAGCTGGTGCAGCTCCGACAAGCAAGCCTGGAGCCAGCGCAGGGCCCAGGCTGGCAGCAGAGGTGGGTTGCAATCTGGTGCTGAGTAGGGGAAAAGTGGCCCCTCGCCCACCCCATGGCCGGTGCTCCCTGCTGCAGCTGTTTGCAGCCTGTGCAGGGCTGTTCTGAGCAGGCACAGGCAGCCCCATGTGGGCTGTGAGCAGCTACAGCATGGGGAGTTGGCAATGGGGTGGGCAAGGGGCCGCTTTTTCCCCGCTCAGCACTAGCTTGTAACCCACCCCTGCTTCCAGCCTGGGCCCCGCGTTGGCTCCAGGCTCACCTGTTGGAGCTGCACCGTGGCAGCAGCAGCTGCGCCCCGCCCCCCCCCCCCCCCCTTGCCGCGCTGGGCAGTGTTTGTTGCTGCTGCCCACCCAGAGCTTGCACAAGAGTGGGGGTTGCTTTCCTCTGTGCTGAGCAGCTGCTCCCACCACAGCACAGCCCTGACAGGTGAACCTGGAGCCACGGGCCCAGCTTGCTGCGGGGGTGGGTTAGAAGCTGGTGCTGAGTGCAGGGGGGAAAAGTGGCCTGTCCCCTGCCCTGTGGCCAGCGCCCAATGCTGCAGCTGCTTGCAGCCTATGTGGGGTTGCCTGTGTCTGCTCAGGACAGCCCCACATGGGCTGCAAGTGGCTGCAGCAGGGAGCACTGGTCATGGGGTGGGTAAGAGGCTGCTTTTCCCCGCGCTCAGCACCATTTAGTCCCCTTCCCTCCCCCTGTCCCTTACCTGAGGTTCCTGTGCCAGGGCAGCCACGTGGTCCCAGGTCAGAAGCCCCTGCTTGGGCTCCAACAGGTGGGGGGAGCTGGCCTTGCTGTTGCAGGAGCTCTCCAGGGCTTCCCCTGGGTCCTACCGCCCTTGATTCCTGTCAGCTTTGACAGGAACCGAGGACAGATAAATTTGAATTTTCTAAATATTTTTAGGAGCACCGCAGGCTGGATAGAATGGCCTCACGGGCTGGATATGGCCTGTGGGCCATATTTTGCCCGCCCCTGACTTAGGGCCATATTATATGGGAGAGTTAGTGGGCGCATGTACATGAGACTTTACTTCGGAGTTAACTGTGGAGTAAATATCTCAGCATCTACATGTGTGCCCCAATTAGGGTGCCCACAACTAATAAACTCTGCAGCAGGATAGGACTTATAAGTACAAATCCTACCCTGCTGCAGAGTTTTTTCATGTGCAGCAGTGCACATGTGGATGCTGAGCCGGTTATGGGGCACAAGGGTGCTTCAGTGTGAGGGCTGCCTGCCAGCTAGCCCCACACTGAAGCACCCTTGTGCCCCAGCCAGCCCCTCTACAGCATACTGAGCCTGGTCAGAGCAGCCCTGTGTTGGCAGGCTGACCCCCTGGGTCTCCTGCCAGCTGGGGCTTCAGTGACCCAGCTCAGTGTGCTAGGGGTGGGACAGAAAATGGGACAGGTTTTAGTCTCTGGTGTGGTCTCAGGGCCAGGACTGAAAAATCAGCTGATTGTCATCCCAGCCCCAGCACCAGTCTTGAACTGGCTGTGGTGCAGTCCTGCACCATGCCACACCTTACACAAAGAGATCATAGTAAACATTACTGTGCGACTACTCCCAGAATGATCTAACTTTTAATATGGCACAGTAATGCCTACTATGATCTAAATAAAACACGTGCTAAGTGTCCCATGGGACAAGGTCCTGAGATCAGATCATGTAAGTGTGCAGTGACAAAAAATAATGTGTTCCTATTTTAGATAATTGTGCATTTAGCCATTGGAGACCATTTCAAAGAGCCTTCCTTTGTTGTTCTACTGTAGACTGAAAAAACCTGTTTCACTTAAATTCCATAAGGTAAACGCATTTTCCCTTTATATATAACCACCCAAGTCATATCAAGGATCATTTCCATTTCTTCCTGCATACAATTTTTCACATCAGTATTTTCTTCAGATTGACATTTACCTAGGATCTCAAAATGAGTTAAAAATCTGATACAAGTTTCATTCTGTCAGGCTACAAGTTGTATTGGATTAGTAAGTTACAATAGGTTCTCTTCTTACCTCCAGGAGGCATGTCTGTGGGGAAAGACTTGCAATATGTCTTTCTGAGCAGGGATCGTAACAGTGTTTTTAGCCATTTCATTTCCAGCGCCAGACAAGCTTATTTAATACAATAACAGAGGCCCGTAAAATGTCTGTGTTCAGATCACGTAAAAACTTGCATGTCTGGAAATTATTAGTTTTTATTAGGGTTGGGGTGTGCTGGATTTAAATCATTTCACTGGCTAAAACCTGCACTATTCTGCCTCCTGCATTTAACTAGGGATCTAATGGCAATAAGCATGTTGGAAACACAGGGCCTTTCACTCCTTTCAATACAAGTTTAATGGTAATTTTCCATTTTCCCCTCTCTTTCAATAAAGCCACAGCCAAGGAACTAATGATATTTAATTTGCATCTTCCAAAAAATCCCTGCTTCCTTGGATTCCTTACTTATTTAGAATCAAGCTCCAAGAGAGTGATGGAGATCAGTTGCCTAGCAAAGATACCTCTTGTCAAGAGCAGATTTTGGTTAAACTTAGAATTATTAAATAAAGATGTAGATAAAGATACAGTTAAACATAACTTGTTTGCTTTAGAATAGTTCTTTTAGGGATCCCAAGCAGGTCTGAAAGACTTCTTTGTCAATGCCAAGCATATGTGGGAGAGTATCATAATATAAAGGAACACGTGTGCAGAAATGCCAGGGGCAGGAAAGCAAGTGACTTCCTAGTTAAGAATAAAAGGCCTGGGTTTTCTTTGAATATGAGCTATTTCAAATATATCCTGGGATAAGTAAGCATAGAATTACTCCCAGGTTTCTCGTAAGGGGTTCTGTATATGCTAGAGATTACATTCCCTGATTTATCATGTTCATTCAATAAATGATAATGTCTACTCCAAAGAGCTTACAACCCAGCTGAAGTTAAAATGCAGCAAGGGGGTAAACCATAAAAAGGCAGAGAAGAAGGCCAGGCAAGCAGTAATCAGACCATGCTTTGCCTGAACATGCCGAGCAAAATTTTACTTTTCTGGTAAGACATCTGCATTTTAGCTATTGCTTTTTTCAAGATAATGTGACAAGGCACAAGGAAGGATTTTGCTTAACTTGTATAGACACATAGTTTTCCTTCTCTTTCAATGGGGAACTAATGGACCTCCAGACACACATTCTGCTTTGCCCTGAAGAATCATTTATTTCAATAGGCAGCAGTTAGATGCCTCCAGAGGGAGATCTTATTTCACCAGGGAGGTGCTCAGCTCTTCAATCTCTCAGCAGGGAGTTTTAACTTGTGCTAAGATAACTTCAGTTGGTCACAATTCTATTTTATACTAACCCTATAAGATGGAGACATCTTAACAGAATTCAGAAACTAATTAAGGAGTTATTTACTAGGGTTGTGCAAAGCTTTGCTGGCTGTTTCATTACAATGCTGTTTTGACTCATTTCGAGCTCGAAACAGCGAAACGGAAATGAAATGAAGGGCTTCAAAACAGCCTTGAAACAAAACGAGGCCAGTCAACACATTTCAAAAATTCTGAAATGTTTTTATTTTCGAAACAGCCCAGTGGTGGGAGGCAGGGGAGAGCCAGGGCTGTGCTCCAAGCGGCTCAGTGTGGCTCAGCCTCACGGGGAGCGCAGCCTTGGCTCTCCCTGCCACCCTGCCTCCTTGGATTGGCTCTGGTGTGGGGCCCATGGAAAATCAGTTTCTGTGCAGACCCACTGCCACCCTGATCCCGAGGCAGCAGCAGGTCCCTGCACGAGCTGATTTTCCCCGGGCCCTGCACTAGAGCTGATCAGAGGAGGGTGCAGGGCCCAGGAAAAATCAGGTAGTGAAGGGACCCGCCGCCACCTTGGGATTGGGGTGGCAGCAGATCTGCACGCGAGCTGATTTGCCCCAGGCCTCACACCAGAGCCGATCGAAGGAGGGAGGTGGGGAGAACCAGGACTGCACTGGCAGCCAGGGCTCCAAATGGCTCCAGTGTGGGGCCCGGGGAAAATCAGCTTGTGCGGGGACCCACCGCCCTCTTGGGATAGGGGTGGTGGTGGATCCCCGCACAATCTGATTTTTCCTGGGCCCCACACCAGACCCTACTGGAGGAGGGTGTGGGGCCTGGGGCAAATCAGCTCATGTGGGGACCTGCCCCCATTCTGGGATTGGGACAGCGCTGGGTCCTGGTACAAACTGATTTTCCCTGGGCCCTGCACCAGAGCTGACCTGAGGAGGGTGCGGGGTCCGGGGCAAATAAGCTCATGTGGGGATCCACCCCCACCCCATCCCATGGTAGGGGCAGGTCCCCACAAGAGCTGATTTGCCCCACGCCCACCTGCCACAGGCCCCAAGTAGTAGCAGCAGCCTCCTGTGATCTGGGAGGCAGATCGGGGGACCGCACCCATGGGAGCAGTCTGGCACAGCCCCCGCAGCCCTCCCGGGGGTGCAGGCAAGCCCCCTATCTGCCTATTGGATGACAGCAGGACACTGCTGGCTGGACACAGCCCATGCTGGGAAGATCGGTGCTGCTGCTGGCCCCAGCTGTCAGCACCAGCCTCCTGTCATCCAGCAGGCAGATCGGGGGCTTGCCCGCACCTCCGGGAGGGCTGCGGGGGCTGTGCCAGACTGCTCCTGGGGGTGTGGGTCCCCAATCTGCCTCCCGGATCACAGGAGGCTGGTGCATTGGCTGGGGCCAGCGGCAGCACCGATCTTCTCGGAGCTGGTTATGGGCGAAACATCGAAACAGCATCGAAACAGTCAAAGAGTTTTGACAAAATGAAACGGAACAGTGCTTTTGAAATGAAAAAAGAAACTTGAAACAAAATACTGTTCCCTTGAAAAGTTGAAATCAAAGTTGAAGTGGAATGGTGCTGTTTCATGCAGCTCTACTATTTACCTCAATGACTGCATCATGTAACTTCCATGTAAAGTAATTCCTCCTAACATAGCTAAGTGCTTAAAGCTCTTACCTAGGGTTACCATATTACAAGGTCCAAAAAAGGGGAAAAAGAAGACACCTGTCATGGGGGGGGAGGGGGAAGCAGGGGGACTATGATGGGGGGGGAAGTGGTGCCCTGCCCCTGCCCATTCTGTTGCCCCTCACTGACCAGCCACATGCCCCCCACCAGCCCTGCTGCTGACCCTCACTCTGGACCCACTGACCCCAGCCTTGCCTGTGCCCCTCACTCCCAAACAGCAGTACCCTGCCCCCCATCTCTTGCTGGTGCCCCTCATTCCTGACCATGTAACCTCTGGCACTGCCAGTGCCCTGCACACCCAACCCATAGTCACCCACCACGTCGCCCATGCCCCTTATTTCTGATCTGCAGCCTCTGCCCCCCAGCCCTGCTGGCAGAGGCAGATTAAGGTGCACTGGGGGCCTGGGCAAGCACAAAATTGGAGGTCCCCTCCTCCCATGGGAACTGGGCTGCAGGGGAGGGGAAGAGGGGCCCCTTCTCCTCCTAGTCCTGGTGGGGGAGGCTGGGTGGAGCCCATCAGACTGCGGGGCACATGCCTGCCTCTTGTTCCTGCTCCCCACCCCTGCTACGGCCGAATGTACAAACACAAACACATGCACACACACAGGTGCACACAGACACAGGCATCTGCACTCTACTTTCACTCCCTGCGCATGTACACAGGCGCACACACAGACCCACACAGACCCCACCTACACAGACAGACCCACATACAGACACACACAAGCACCCCCGACATACCCGATACACAGACCCACAGACAGACGCATCCAGACAACCCCCACACAGACAGACCCACACAGAGACAGACCCACCCAGACCTACACACACACACAGACCCACCCAAACACAGACACAGGCACACACTTTCCCTTCACAAGACTGCCCCTTCCCTCATTCCCGATCACATGGAGGCAGCCTCCTCTCCTCCCCATCACCCTGAAGCTGCCTGCGGCTCACACCCTGTTATACTGACCTGCAGGGAGGTGCTGCAGGCTGTGGCGGTATGGGAAGGGGTGGCTTCAGGGGTGCTAAGATGAATTTGGGGGGGGGGCTATAGCTCCCAAGGCCCACAAAGTACTGCTGCCCACAAAGGCATGGTGCTTCTGGCCTGGCCGGCCTGGCTCAACACCCCCACCCCCACCTGCCACCAGGTGAGGCACCGCTCTCCCAGCCCAGCTCAGCTCCCTCCCCTCCCCTCCAGATGCAATGCCACCCAGACTACCACCCTCCCCCAGGTGCAGCGCAGCTCTTTCGGCCCTCCCCCAGCCCCATTGGTAGAGGAGCTGGGCTTCCAGCTCCTGAGGAAGCAAATGTGAAAGCCGCAGTTTTAAACTTGGTGCCAACGATGGGCTCCAACCTTAAAAATACAGCTTTCACTTCCTTGCTGAGGAGGATCCCAGGGCCAGGACTCCAAATTGGTAGGGGCCCCTGGGCTTGTGTCCAGCTAGCCCGTACATTCATTTGCCTATGCCTGCTGGTGCCTCTCACTCCTGACCCGCAGACCCCTGCTCCCCCCAGCCCTGCTGCTTACTCTCTCTCTCTCTCTCACTGGCTTGCCTGAGCCTGTGTGGGGAGCATGTGATCCCCGACAACCAATCACTTTGCCCACTGCTGCAAGCCTGAAGCAGCTGGTCTGGGACAGCAGAAAACCTGGACATTTGGTCTTTTTTTTAAAACTCAACTGGACAAGGCACAGGGGTCCAAAAAAGAGGATATGTCTGGGAAAAACCAGATGTATGGTAACCCTATCCTTACCTAGAACTTGTGAAGTCATGTTTTCTAGGCTCCTATGAGCTGCTGGAGATTTGTAGCATATGTCTTAAGGGAGCGCCTTCGGGCTTAGCCATAGAGTTTCCTCTTGCCCCTTGTATTGAAGCTAGCCCACTGTCTAGTCAAGGGAGGAAGATTCACAGGTCTAAAAAGTACTATGGCCCAAGGAGATGGGCACTACTGTGAGAGAGAGTATATGGTTCAAGCCCCTACTCCCCAGGTTGGTTTAGGCACTTTAGACAACTGCTATGTAAAACTAGTATACTACACATGGAAAGAGTAAATTGATATCCCACCCATTAAGTGATGTGAGCCAGTGAGTTAATGACTGGAGAATGCTGAATATTGTACATGTGTGGGCCTTATTTTTTAAGACATTTTGAAGTAGATGGAGCATCATGTGGAAGAAGCCTGATGTCAGACAAAAGGAGGGCACCACTGGGCTGTAAGCAGTGCCAGAATTAATCATGTTTTTCTTTTTGTTAATTACAGTTTGGGGTTATTTTGTGATTCTTGTTTGCTCCATCACAAAACTGTATTGCAATGGAACATAAATGGAGCTGGATGTCTTGGGGCTCATATTAAATCACTTGAGTATGTACCAAGCTTAGACACATAAGGTGAAATGGACATGTGTAAAGAATGCAGACATCTTAGGGTGATTCAAGCTGTTACAGGGGGCAAAATAGAAACTGGTTGTACAATTTAAGATTCATGAAAATATGTAAATGCCATTTACATGTCTCAGACACAAAGCATATTTACTCTGTAATGCTCTCAATTTATTCTTCAAAACAAAGGAAGGAGACACACATTGCCTGGAGGAAATAATATTCTTCAGCGTAAAGTTACTTCTGAGGAAGTCTAGTAAATTTACATGAGAGATTGTTACTTCAGTGTGGGCACGTTTACATGAGATGCTTTACTGCGCAGTAGATGAATTGACTGTGCAATAAAGTGTCATTGTCTACACATGCAGACGCTTACTGTGCAGTCAATTAGGGTACTTTTACATGTGCTCTGGAGGTGGAGGGGAGGAGGTCAGTGCTTTAATTAGAGCAGTTGCAAGAGCAGTAATTACTCTACTCCACAGTTAATTTGCTATCTGCAAATTAACTTGCATCCTGGACCTGGGTGCTGGCTCCTGACACAACCCCACCATCTGCCTGCTTGTCCTGCACTGTGCCCCTGTGCTGGGTGCTGCAGGCACTTGCCCAAGCCCTTCAGCACCGAGACTATTGCACCAAGGCTCTGGGGGCTGTTGAGGGAGCCATGCTGGCATTGTCCCCGATGCCACACATCACTTTCTGTGGGGAGAACTGGTCCCAGGAGGAGACTGTGGACTTCATGGTTTTGTGGGGTGAGGCTGAAGCTGAGGTCCTGAGCCACTTCTCCTAGAGCGGGTGTTCCAATGCCACGTGCATGAGGGCCTGCTGGGCCACATGTGGAAGCATGGGCATGACTGGTCAGCACACCAGTGCTGCAAAAGAGTCAAAGCCTTCCGGGCACTGTGTGTCACTGTCACCAGCCACAACTGCTGGTCAGGGGTTGCTTGCAAGGGCCTGCAAGAGGAGAAGTGAGGGAAATGGGTCTGGAGCTGCTGCAGCAGCAGGTGCTGTCAGGAGACGGGCCTGTTTTGGCTTGGGAAGCGGGCGGGGAAGGCATGCTACCTGCAGCCACCACCCAGCCAGGATCCTGTGGTGGGGCCTGCCCCAGCAGCAGGCAACTTCCCGGGGGATAGTAAGCTATTTCCCACTGGGTTTGCGCCCAGTCAGGAGTCTACACAAATGCTACTGTGCAGTTACTGATCTCATGTAAATTTGCTACCTGCAAAAGCAAGTAGCAAAATTTACTTGGGATTAGGGAGGTTTACTGCATAGTAAGTATGTGCACATGTAGACGCACATGCTTACTTTGCAGTAAACTATGCTAAATGCACAATTAAGTGTCTTGTGTAGATGTGCCCAGTAATATTTGGGGTAAAGTACTGTAGAGTAAATGTGCTGCATGACCTGCAGAATAGAATTCTGCCTGCTGTATGTGCCATTTATTTTTCTTTCAGCTTCTCTTAAATCTCCTTATCCTTCTTAATTATACCCTTTATTTTATGATAGTTCAAAAAACAAGCTCCATCTCCCACAGGTTTATTACTTTGGAGATCCTTACAGAATTTATTTTTATAGTTGTGATCTCTTTGACTTTTTTTGGTTTTTAAGTTCCTTGTATTTTACCCACTCTGCCTTGCATTTCACCTGCCATAGCTCATGCTTCTTTCAGTTGACTTATTTGCTTACAGGACTCATATTTAGTTTGAATAACATCTCAAATCCTGCCACTTCTTTGCACTAATCCATGTCTGCTCTTTTGCTGCTTTTGTAGCTTAGGATTCTCTGTGGTTGCTTAAGTATCCTCTGCACTGAGCAAAAAGACTCCAAAGTTTTTGCTTTTTTGGGAACTAGCTTCCTCATTTTTTGTGCAAGAGAAAAAAAAAGGTTGGTTTTGAATATTTTGCTGTTCATTTTGGTTACACTCACCTTGTTCCATTCTGAGATTCACACAAACCTGGTGTTAATTGTCTCCAAGGTGCAGCATATCTGTGGCAAGGGGGAGCAAAGCCAAATGACTTGGTTCAGTCGTGTAATGAATGTGAAAATATGCAGGGGCTGCTACACAACTGGCCACACAATGGGGATGTGAGGGGGAGGGAGAGAAGATTTATCTCATAAAAAGTTTCCTGCCATTTTATGCTTTTGCTAAATGAAATCAAGTAAAATAAAATAATTTTTATATTTAATGAGGCAGAACTGCTCCTCCATACCAATAGAGGAGCTGACAATAAGATATAGCTTTAATTAGCAATCAGGATTTCAGGAACAGCTTATTATGTTAATAGTTTCAAAGCTTCCCAGTAAAAAAAATGCCTACAGAGAGATTTGCTAATGACAATGAGATCTCCATTTTGTAATATAATCATGTAAGTCTCTAGACAATAATTACACATTTCCCTGCATGTTTGTTATGAAACTCTGGATTCTAGTCTGTGCAATGTACTCCCAGCAAGCTGAAAAGATAAAGATAATGAGACAAAAGTCCTGTTCCACAGAAATGAAGTAATTTGTTTCCTGGAAGTTCTCTGCCCTGTCCTTCAAATACCGGAAGCAAAGTCAGTGGGAGACAGCACTAAATCAAAGTAAATTCAAAACTGATCCACAGTTTTGGCATGAAGAACTGTAAAAGAACCCTTTAACTTCCAGAAAAGGCTATTTTGTATGGACATGGTAACATTACTGTAAAGTCTTGAAGCAGTTACCAGAAGCGTGTGTGTCAGTGGCACAGCTGAGAACACAACCTAGTGTTGTTCCTGGCCCCTCATTCTGTCTGTCAGGTATCACACCCTTGTCACAGAAGACCTGCTCACAGTGGACTTCAGTGATGAGTAGCTGTCATGAAGCTGGCATAGTGTGTCAGCGCTGCAGCCCCAGAAACTGGCACCAAAAAACAAGGGGGGCGGGGGTTCCCACTTTTATATGGCAAATTAGGGGTTAGGGTCACACGCCAATAGGCCAAGGGGAGAAAACATGTAAAAAATGAAAGATGAAAAGATGTAGCACTGATATAGTGGTGGTATCCAGGTTGTAGCCATATTGGTCTAGAGGGAAAAGGAATCGGGGCTTGTGGACAGAGGTGATATCTTTTATTAGACCAATTAGATTTTTGCAAAAAAAAAAATCTTTAATTGCAAGCTTTTGGGCACAAACACTCTTCATCAGGTATCAGAGAAAAAATTGTAAAAGTTCTTCTGGGTAGAAATGAAATTTCATATTTCATTAGATTTCACAGAGGAGTCAATAGATGGAAAAACCCTTTGGGCAGCAGTTCTTAGCTGGTAAGGAGTCTCAGATCTCTTGTGAGGCTGTGATAATGCAAATTACCTTAGACCTACCTTTGTCTAAGGTAATTTGCATCATCACAGCCTCACAGGAGAGCTGAGACTCCTTACCAGCTAAGAACTGCTGCCCAAAGGGTTTTTCCATCTATTGACTCCTCTGTGAAATCCTATGAAATATGAACTTTCATTTCTACCCAGGAGAACTTTTACAGTTTTTTATCTGACACCAGATGAAGAGTGTTTGTGCCCGAAAGCTTGCAATTCAAGAATTTTTTTTTTGCAAAAGTCTTGGTCTAATAAAAGATATCACCTCCGTCCAAGAGCCCTGATTGATATGGTGGTGGGGATTTATTATAGGCCACCAAATCAGGAAGAGGAAATGGATGAGGCATTCTTTAGTGAGGTGACAAATTTATCCAAAACCTATGAGATGGTACTGATAGGAAACTTCAGTTTACCGGACAGCGGGTAGAAGAACAAATGCAGCCAAACATAAAACATCAAGCTAATTCCTAAACTGTGTGGAGGGCAACTTTCTGTGCTAAAAAGTGGAGGATACAACTATGGGATCATCTACCTTGGATCTTGTCCTAAGCAACAGGGGAAAAGTGGTGGAGGATGTGAAGGTGATGGGTAACATGGGAGGAAGCAATCAAGATATGATGGAATTTCAGATTCTGAAACAAGGAAAGCATGAGGTCAGCAAAATTAGGACACTGAATTTCAACAAGGGGATTTAATCCAAATCAAGGCAGGTATGGTGTCATGGGAGGATAGACTGAAGGATAAAAGCATCTAGAAGGGTTGGGAGCTTCTAAAAAGGATAGAATTGAAAATCCAACAAGAAACTGTCCCAACACAACAGGAGCAAAAGAAGAATGGCAAGAAACCAATGTGGCTGCACAAAGAGCTTCTAAAATGCCTCAGATGCAAAAGGAAAGCATACAGGTGTTGGGAGAATGGGCAGGTCACCAAGGATGCATCCCAGGAAACAGCAAGAACCTGCAGAGACAAAATCAGGAAGGCAAAGATAAAGAACAAGCTGCACCTGGCAAAGGAGGTTAAGGACAACAAGAAGAGATTCTATAAGTATATTGGTCAGAAAAGAAGGACCAAGGAAGCTGTGGGTCCTCTGTTAACAAGCCCGGGGGAACTCCTAAATGAAGATACAAAGAAGGAAGATCTACTCAACAGCTACTTTGCCCAGTCTTCCCAAAAAAAAATAAGCTGTAGCCAGATACCTAATATGGATTATCTGTATTAGGAAGGGGGCAAGCTCAGGAACGAGAAAACAAAAGAGGTGGTCAGAGGGATTTTGTTAGGTCTGAATGAATTCAAGTCAGCATGGCTGGATGAACTTCATTTCAAGGACCTGAAGGAACTGGCAGAGGAGATCTTGGAGCCCTTGGCAAGGACCTTCATGAAGTTGTGAGAGATGGGCCAGTTACCAGAGGACTGGAAAAGGGACAGTGTAGTGTCTTTCTTTAAAAAAGACAAAAAAGAGAACCCTGGGAACTAAAGACTGGGTAGCCTCATCTCAATATCTGGGAAATTACTGAAGCATATCCTAAGGAAGGCCATTTGCAAACATCTGGAGAAGGAAAGGATGATCACAAGTTGCCAGTATGGATTTATGAAAAAGAAAATTGTGCCAAAAAAACTTATTCTCCTTTGACAAATACATACTTGGGTGGATGAAGGGAATGCCGTGGATATAGAATATCTGGACTTCAACATGGAAGGTTTTTCACCAGGGCTTGCATGACCTTCTTATAAATAAATTGGAGAAATGTGGGCTAGATAAAACTACAATAAGATGGATAGATAACTGGCTCAATAGCTGCAAGTAATGGGTAATTGTTAATGGGTCCATGTCAGAATGGCAGGTTTTGAGTGGAGTCCCACAGGGGTCTGTCCTGGGCCAATGCTGTTCAATGTGTTTATTAATAATTTTGATTCTGACATAGAAAACTTCTCGAGCGAGTTTGCAGGTGACATGACACTGGGAGGGATTGTGAGCAAGCTGGAGGATGCAAGTGCAATTCAGATGGATCTTGACAGATTGGAAAGTTGGGCTGGAGCTAAAAGGATGAAGTTCAAAGCAGACAAAAGACAGGTACTGCACCCTTGGAAGAATAATAAAAAATATAAATATAGAATGGGTGACACCTGGCTGGATATCTGCAGTGTGTGCAGACACGCAAAAGGGGAATATGCTTTTTGGATGCATCAACAGGAGCATTAGTTGCCAGACATAGGAGGTGATAGTTCCTCTTTACTTGGCACTGGTTAGGCCTCATCTAGAGTACTGTGTGAAATTCTGGGCTCCACATTTTTAAAAGGATGTGGAGAAATTAGAGATGGTCCAGATGTGGGCAACAAAGATGATAAAGGGCTTGGAAAGCAAATCATATGAGGAGAGCCTGAAATAATGAGGCATGCTCAGCTGGGGAAAAATAAATTTAAGACAGGGCATGATAGAAGTCTTCAAATACTTGAAGGGCTGCCATAAAATAGAGGGAAAAAAAGTTTTTTTCTCTTGCTGCAGAGAGGAGGATGTGGACCAATGCTTTGAAATTGCAGCAAAGTAAGTTTAGAAAGGAAAGAGAAGGCTTTGGGAAGGCAGAGCAGATAAACACAATTAGAGCATTTTAGAAAAGCATTTCAGAAAAGCTGTCTTTTTCCTTTCTCTGCTATACAGGCCTCACCCAAGAAATCTTTCTTAGAAAGATTGGGAGATTGTAGCTCCTTGATTGGATGGAGAGTTATAGTAAGGGTATGCTGCAGGGTTGGAGCGCTGCTGCTTATTGTGCAGAACTGCTCAAATCCCCCTGATGAAGATTTATGCATGTCCCAGGGCTGAATAGGATCACTGTCTCCTCCCCCTGAAAACCCTGGGCACTTAGTTGGGAGAAGTGCAGGAACTCCAAGTGCTCTGTTTGCTTAATAGGATTCCATCTAAGATTGTCACATATTTCCAGGAGTTCAGGAACTGTAGCTTTAAGAAAAATACAATATATCGTAAGACTTGGCTGTGCTGTGATCTGGGGTCCTTCCGAGGTATCACTGCAGTCAATCGCAAGCTGAGAGCTATGAGAGACACACATGCTCTATAGATTGGGCTAATGGGTTACAATGCTATGTGGATACCAGGGCTTATCTGCAAAGTCTGTGGTTGATACACTAGTTGGTTCTTTTAACTATACAAGAGCTCTTTTGAGGTGTGAGGCAAATCACATGTAGGAGGTGCTTTGCTTTATGCCAGCAGCCAAGCTGTGCAGGGAAATGTAAAGGTCCTGCACAGCTATGTTTGGCCCACTTAGTTCCTATGCTAAGTTCCATTTGTCTGGATCTAAGGTTTAGAGTATTATTATCTAAATCAGTGATTTTGTGGGGGGTTAGCAGAGGTATGAATCATGATGATGCTATTGCAGAAAAAAAATTGACTGCCAGCTTTCCTTTGTTATTGTGCTGTACTTATATTTCCTGTCTATTCTTTGATAAAGTGTATTATGTTTAATATAAGTGACTGCACACAGATGAAATGCTGTCGTGATACCATTACCAGTCACCTGCGTAGAGACATCTAATTAGCAGAAATATCCCTCAGCTCAGCACTTCCCCTCTAAAAACATCAAGGTAAATGCTGAGTGGTCCAGAAATGACAAATATAAGCTCTTGAACTTTTTCCATGGGCTGCTTTGGCAGACGCCTATAAAAGGTGCACTTGAGAGAGATTAATAGCAGACACTGATGGAGGCAAGATGGAGCCATCAAGGGTTGGCTACCTGCATGCACAAAGCACACTTACTGGCTTGCTTTGTAAAGCTGGGATTTACTTTCAGGAGTTGAAAGAGTTCCACAGAACCAAGCTTTCCTCTGAGTGATTAGGGCAAACTTAACCACTCACCTTAGTCTCAGTTTTAAATATTTTACTCCTTCCATTTAGTTTATAAATTAATACATTCTGAGGCTAGGATAACCATCAAATTTGAACAGTGTAACATAGGCCAGAGGAACCACACAAGGTTTCTTGCAGCAGTCCTGTACATCAGAACACAGGAATTGCCATTTACTGGGTCAGATCATAGGGTTATCTTGCCCAGTATTGTGCATCTTACAGAGGCAGAGAGTGGATGCGGAAAGGGAGGGTGAACTGGGTATAATCAGGGTTTTTTCCACTGTTACTCTCTCACTTGCAGCTTCCATCATTTAAAGTCTGCATTTTACGACTGAACTAAAACAGATCCTTTACAAGAATGATGTCCACTTTTAATTTAAAGACTCCCAGAGATGGAGGATCCACTCTGTTGCCTGAGGCAATCATCTCAATACTCTCATTCATAAACTCATAATATCACTATCTAATGATGAAAGACAGGAGACCCCGTATGCAAAAAACCAACTTCTCTTACAACATCCTCACAGAAAACTGTGGGCCAAACAAAAAATCAAGTTGTGGCAGGTCCTACTAGAGGCCTCCCACAACAACTTTACCTGAAGCCATGGTTCTATTGTGACCACTTGGAACGTGGTCACAGGCAGTCCCTTGATATGAGGATGAGTCTTCCAGTAGATACAAAAGTCATCAATGAGTCTGGGGATGACTGAAGAACCTAATCTGAGAACTGCACTTTTGACCCCAGACATGGCAAACAGTTGTAAGAGGAAGGAATGGATTCTGGTGATGGTGGATCAGAGCTTTTTCCCTTCATCTCTTTCACCTATCCAACTCAACAGTGATCTGAGTTTGCTCAAAATGGTCAACACCTTTTCATAGATTCATAGATTGTGAGGCTGGAAGGGACCTCAGGGGATCATTGGGTCCAGCCCCCTGCACCAGGTGGGAAAGACAATTGGGGTCAGGTAACCCCTCAAGGTGACCATCCAGTCTCCTCTTGAAGATTTCCAGGGTAGGTGATTGCACCACCTCTGGAGGAAGCTTTTTCCAGTCTGGTCACCCTAGCTGTGAAGATGTTTTTCCTGATGTTGAGCCTGAAATGGTCTTCCAGGAGTTTATGGCAATTACTCCTCATTTTCCTCAAGGTTGCCTTGGTGAACAGCTGTTCACTGAGCCCTTAATGTATGCCCCTGATATAGTGGTAAGCCTCTATCAAGTCTCCTTTGCCTTTTCTTTTTCAGGCTGAAGAGTCCCAGGTCCCTCCGCCTTTCCTTGTATGGCTTGCCATGAAAGACTCTGATAATATGGGTGGCCCTTCTCTGAACTCTCTTGAGCTTTACCACATCTTTGTTGAAGTGTGGTGCCCAGTACTAGATGCAGTACTCTAGCTGTGGTCTCATGAATGCTGAGTAGTGGGAGAATCATTTCCCTAGTTTTGCTGGAGGTGCATCGATGCATGCCAGGGTATTATTTGCCCTGTTGGCTACAGCGTCACACTGCTGGCTCATATTCATACTGTGGTCTATTATTACCCTCAGGTCCCTATCATTCGTGGTGCTGGTCAGATTGACATTGCCAAGCCTGTAGGTGGGTAGGGGTATTTTTGTCCCCAAATGGAACACTTTACATTTCTCAATGTTGAACTTCATTTGATTCCAATCCACCCAACTTGCTACCCTGTCTAAGTATCTGCAGCCTATCTTGTTATATATCATGTCACCATTGGCGATAATACAGTGCTTGAGTCTCCCAGGTATTGATATTAATATTGTATTGAAATACTGCATTCTTCAGATTGGCTTTCCCCAAGGACTTCTTGAATCTCTTATTTTGCCCACTTCCAGAGTGGTGACCACTGGTGAGTTGGTGGTATAGGATCTGTTTCAGGAACCAGTTATTCTTCTGTCCATCCAATCGATATGGAAGATTTTTCCAAGATATCGCTGATGGTGACATTCCAGGGCTGTCAGATGTTTCCAATATGTTGTTCATTGGGGGGGGATCGATAAAGATATTTTGGCCAATACTGGTGGCTGATTATTAATGAGTCATATTGGCAGATACCAATCCGATTGCTGATATGCATCCCAGCAACTTGGAGAGCAGTGTCTGGTTGGTAAGTCTGTGGGGAAAAAGGGGCGGGGGGGGTAGATCGAGGCCCCTGCAGTGAGGGAGGAAGTGGGGCTGAGGTAGGGACAGGCACTGCCCAGCTGGGGCGGGGCGGGGCAGGGAATGGGACGAAGCCATGAGTGGCTATTCTGGGGAGCATGGAGGGGTAGGGTAGCTCTCATCACTTGTGCACCCTGGCGGAGGTACGGAGGGGCATGTGCCTCCTGGATCTGTGCGTGGGGTGAGGGCAGGCTGCTGCTGTGGGCTGGGGCCAGGAGTGATGTCGGGCTCTTCGCTGCATGGGCGGGGCGGGGGCACTGGGCTGGGGCTGTGCACAGGGTGGGTGGTGGTAGAGCTGGGAAGGGGGTGTTATGGGTTGGGCTACAGTCACCCCAGAAGTCACTTCCCCAAACTCCTCCCCCTGCAGCGCCACCGCCTGCCCCATGCAGAGACCTGGCTTAGTCCAGCAGTTGATAGAACGGTGAAGGAGGCAGGGTTTGCCTAGGATGAAAGGCTGCATAGTCAGAACCCAGTGACAGTGGAGCTAGTGACAGCAAGACCTGCAAACAGGGGAGTCTGAATGGGAGTTTTCTGGGGAGTTTGTTCAGACTCTTTCTTTCTTACCTTTCCCTCACTGTAAGCTTGCTGAGTGGAAGCAGGTAAAGGAGGAAGAGGGAATTTTTTAGGCAGTAACAACAGAAGAGGAAGGAGGAGCTGGCAAAAGATCACCAGGATAAGATTTTGCAATGCCAAAGGCTCTGCCAATCTCAGCTCTTCCTCTGCCTGTAACTGTGTGGGATTTGTCTGGGCAGTGCCTCTGATCATAGAGGGTGTTGGTACAATTTACCTTAAAAACATCATAAAACATTTAAAATGAGAGTAGTCATTAGTTAAGGAGTGTTAAACCACCAAAAGTAGCCACTAAACATTTTAAAAGATAAGTCACTTGAAAGCAGGTTTATTCTGGAAATATATTGCTTGAATGGTCAGGGGAGATCAATACTTTATTTTCATTCCTCCAGTACCCTAGGGTGCACAACTCCCAGCCACTCTACCCCTCCCTACCCTCCAAAATTCTTGTGGTTTCACCTTCCCCCCCACCCTTCCCTCTGAGAGCAACTTCTGAGTTTAATTACAGAGACCATAGAGCCATGGCTTGGCTGTGTGAAGCTCAATTTCAGCCTGAGCAGAGCCATGGGAAAGCTGCTTCTCCTAGGCCCTATGCTCTGATGGGCAATCTAAGCATGTGTTACTCAAATTGCCAATTGCTCAAATCATGAGCGAGACTTTATAAAGGGGGATAAGGCAAGGTGCCACATTTATTGATTACATGAGTTAGACATAGAGATTTGGACACACTATTCATACAAACACACACAAATCATCATACACATCATTATACACAGGCATACATGTACACAAAACAACCATTTCATCCACACATACACCAGATATAGTTACCAGCAATAGTTTCTCAATATCAGCCCTGGTTGCCCAACCCGAGGTTATTGATTAGATGATGATGATTTGAAGATAGCAGATTTGAAGATAACAGCTGGAAGAGGGTGAACAGATGAATCTGTGCTCTGATGAAACAGCAGTAGAGAAAGAGACTCACCCAACTTGGGATTTTTAAAGTATTCTTTTATAGGGATTGGCATCCTTTGTTCCAGTGCTTTGGGGTTTTTCCATACCCAGCTTCTGTTTTTGTGGATGTTCTTCTTTTGTCTTCAGCTTATCTCAGCCTTGGAGTGTTTTTGCTGCCCATCTGGCAGAATGGGTACATTCTTTCTTCTTGTTGTCTTCTTTGTGCCCTAGGCCTAAAAGGGATTCTTTAGCCATTCATTAATTAGTTTACTGACTGGTAACTTACATTTGGTGCCTCGCTGCTTACATAAACAGTTAAATCTTCTTTTCTCATCTCTATGCCATTCTCTCACCATTCACCCTTTTGCATACACTCATACAGAAAGGCTATGAAGCGTTCATTCACTTATGTCAAGCAGAGGGGTAAAAAATGGAGTTTTCAAGTTGCTTACAGGACAAGACTAACATGGTTATATTTACTATTATTACACTTTATGTTAACTTCAGCTACATTAGTTCAGTTCATGCTACATATGGAGTGGCCTTTTCAGTTTCAGCCCTAGCCCAGGAGAAGCAGCTGAAGAAGCAGCTCCCCAGGCCCTGTGCTTGGGCTGAACTGATGCAGCTGCTGGGTGCAGGCAGTGGCTTAACAGCTGCAAGACCCTGTAGCCCAGAAAAACATGCTTTCCCTGGCCCCAGGATCTTACCAACTGGGCCAAGACAGCTCTCCCCTTCAAGCCAGCACAACTCCTGTTGCCCCTAACTCAACTCCCCCCTCCAACCTAATCCCAATTCACTGAGACACATGCAAGATTTTAGTCCTTTAATTTTGTGTTAATCTTTCTCGTCCCCCTTCTTTCTCTTTATCCTCCCTCCAAGCCCCCTCCCCTGCCCTGCCTCACTTCAGACAGTTTTTCAAGATTTCTCCCCTCCCACCTTCGACTTTGGCTGGGCTCCTGCTGGATGTGGAGGGAGGGGAAAACCCTATTGTGTTTTCTCTGCCTCCCAGTGACATGCCTCCCTCTTCTCTCCTACCAGAGGAGAGTAGTAGAGTCCTGGCTCCTGTCCACTTCTCTGCTAATCAGCCCTCTAGTGGCAAGTCACAGTCATGTAGGTCTGAAACAACATGAAGCCTTCACTTGAGACTGCTTGAAAGATGCCATGATTTTATGATATCACAACACTTCATAGATTTCAGACATAATACAGGTAACCTGTGCAAAAGCCCAGAGGCATCCATCCATGTCCTGCTCTGGCTTTGCAGGGACTGTGGCCTGCATGTCCCTGCCAAAAGACAGCCAGGTGGAGGAGAGCTTGTGGTATGACAGGTGCTTCCTAATGGATTGTCTCAGGAATCAGGTAAGTGAGCTGCAGGAGGAGGCAAATAGATTCAGAAGCATCCATGAACATGAGGCTTTCATTGACCTTTTGCATAAAGAAACTCCCAGTATCATGGAAGAGCGAGAACTAGAGAAGGTGCTGGATGACAGAAGAGACAGGTTTTCTAGAAGGTGGAGCCTGGTAAATTATCACCTTGGGCAACAGGCCTGCGTGAAGCGGCTAGTATTTGCTTTGGATTCGGCCAATTTGGGGGACAGTGATTCCATTCGGTGATTCGAATCACTGTCCTGAATTGATTCAGCCAAATCTGAATTACACAGGCCCGATCCCCTGCCTTTTCTCAAGGACTGCCCCACCTGGCCCTAGGTCCCAGCTCTTTGGGAAAAAAAAACCCCACACTCATTGGCTGCTGCCAGGTGGGGGTGGTGGTGGTGATCTCTGCTGCTCCCCACTGCCCCATTCCATGTGGGGGGCTCTGTCATGAGCCCCCTGACCCCACCTGTTGTCCCAGTTCCCCCCCCCCCCCATGGCTGCCCCACCCACCCCAGCTCCCAGCCCTTTAAAAAAACCCCAACAACCAAAAAACCTTGAACTCACTGGCTTCTGCCCAGCGGGAAGAAATCCCTGCTGCCCCCCACTACCCCATGCTGCATGGGGGGGCTCTTCTATGAGCCCCCAGAAGCTCCAAGACTGCTGAAGGAGCCAGTGAGTCAGGGTTTTTTTATTTTTTAAAGGGCTGGGAGCTGGGGCTGGGCAGGGCAGCCATGGGGGGGGGGGCTGGGAGAGCAGGCAGGTTGGGGGGCTTGTGTCAGAGCCCCCCATGTGGTGTGAGGCAGTGGGGGGGGTGCAGCAGGGATTGCCCCCCCCCCCCCGCCTTGCAGCACCCAGTGAGTAAGGGCTTTTTTTTAAACAACTGGGAGCTGGGGCCAGGCAGGGCAGCCATGGGGGACCTAGGACAGCAAGCGGGGGTTGGGGGGCTGCTCAGGGGGCCTGGGGGAGCAGGCAGAGGATGGGGCCTGGCAGGGGTCCCACCATGGCTCCATCCCCTCTCATCCAGACCCCTCTCCCCTGCCCCCTACTTACCAGCATGGAGTCCGGGTCTAGCTCCCTGCTGCAGCCAGTGGGGACTGCCCGAATCACCAAAGCTCTCTGAATCTTTTCCAGATTGATTTGGAGAGCTTTGAATCAATGTAGACCTTTTAACTGGTCCCCAGATTCAGAGATTCAGCCACCGAATTAGGCCAAATCTCCTCTGAATCAATTCAGCATCTGAAGTTTTGCACTACCCTACTGGGCAACACTTTGACAAAACCTCTGGCAACAGCACTCGTCTTCTGGACCTTCAGCTGCCTAGCTGGAGAACAGGTATGAAGCCCAAGCACCCAGTGAAACCTTAAACATTTTCCATCTGCTTAAGAGAAATAATTCTTCTGCTATATTCAGCACTAGTGAGGCCTCACTTAGAGAACTGTATTCAGTTTTGGGCCTCATTTTTCAAGAAAGATGTGGCTTAGAGGCCTGGGTATCATGGGGAAAGACTGAATAAACTAGGACTTTTTAGTTTGGAGATCAGAAGAACGAGGAGTGATTTGATCTAGAGCAGTTATAGAATCTCCATTCCTGGAAATTTTCAAGAGCAGATTGGACAGATACTTTGCTGGCATGGTTTAGTTAGGAATGTTCATGCCGTACACAGAGGGATAGACTAGACGACCTTGTAAGGTCCCATTCCAGACCTGCTTTCCTGTGATCCTAATTTTTAACAGTAAGGGCAGAATCCTATTTTACTTTAAATGACCAAATGGCAGCTAGCCAGCCATGTAACTGGTATTTTTTTGTACATATGCAGAGTTTGCATTCTCTTCCACATGCAGTGAGGACATGTTGTACTGGGTAATGCCCTGGGGCAGCCACCTGGATCCTTGCCTTCCTTGTCCCCACTGGCCTCTCAGGGTTCAACCATGTTGTCTCGCCTGCCATGCTTTGATGTTATAATTGGACTGGGAGGCTGCCCCTAGAGGGCAGGAGGATTTTGCTTCAGGTCTTAGATCCTTGTCTGGGCTGAGAGAGGTAAAATGCTTGTTAAGTGTTAGGGTGCAGCCAGCATTTCTTGTAAGAAAAAAGACTAAAAAACCCCACCCACTTCCAGCGGCAAGCAGGCAATCTGCAAAACTTCTCCATGCATGGACCTCCCAGGGCCTTTAGCCTGTAGCCTTTAGCAAGGATTTAATGCATTATAATGTATTTCATATGCATGGTCACTGAAGGAGGGTGGGGAGTTGGGGTTAACACCTGCTGCCACAGCTCCAAAACAGCTTCTTTTTTTTCCTACCCCCTGGCAGGTTTTTCTTTCCAGACTATACTGTTATGAGAAGTGCGATACAAAAATGATTTTTTTCCCCAATGTTTGCTTTGCAATGCAATGTTTTCTTTACAAAATCCTGCATGCAGCACCTTTTGGAGCTGGGTTTGCAGATGCCCTCCCCACCCCCACACCCAGCCAGCTGCAACCTGCTCTCCCCCTGGAGAGAGCTCATCAGATTTTGGTCAAGATTGCTTTGTCCTACCTTGCCATATCTCTCCTCTCAACCTTCTCCAAGGACAGGGAGACGGTGAGAGGGAAATGAGGAACAGCACTCCCAAGGCAGCCCAGGGTAATCTGTTCAGCTACCTCTAGGCCTCTGCAAAATCAAGTGTATTCAGAGACAGCATCCTTGTGGCAGAACTTCTTTTCATTGACATTAAAAAAAAATTTCTGCATTTCAAATCACAGCGCTGGACAAGCCTTGCCAGGGCTCTGCACTAGGTACTGGCATGGCTTACCAGATGGTTCTCAGCCATCTCCAGGAGTCACTCTAGCAGGGAGATGCTAATTAGCCAAGGCCAGGGTTTCAAAAAGCACTCTGTTCCACATGAGCGCACACGTGCCTCTTGCCCTGCCTCAAACCCCTTTACAAGTTTGCAGCGTGGGGAGAAAATTAGACCCCTGGATATCCAGGGGTCTAAAAAAAATGAAGTATAAAAAAGCAGGGTAGGGCAAAGTTCCCAACCATGCTCTGAGGCAATTGGAGGCTGGGACCACCATCGAGACACTCTGGCTGCCAGAGCGTCTCTATGGTTGCCCCTTGCCCTGGTGCTGAAACACGCGGCCGCCCAGGCCGTGTGTTTCAGCACTAGGGCTCCAGTGCCGGTGAGTAAGGAGTCGGGGGGGCTGGAGGAGGGGGCAACGGGCTGTGGGGGGGGGACCCTGATGGCCCCGCCCACTCCCCCAGCCCCCCTGACCCCCGCCAGCCCCCCTGAGGCCCCTGACCCCTGCCACAGCCTGCCCTTCCCCCCGCCAGCCCCTCCAAGCCCCCCGACCCCTGCAGCAGCTGGCCCCTCCCCTGCCAGCAGCACCCCCCCCCCCGAGCTCCCCTGACAACTGCCGGGGCTGCCCCCCTGCCAGATCCCGGAGGCCCCTGACACTTGCCAGGGCCGGCCTCTCCCCCCGCCAGTCCCCCGAGCCCCCTGACCCCTGCCCTGTCCGGCCCCATCCTCCCAAGTGCCCCCCATCCCTGCTCTCCCACCCCGTACTTTAAAAAAAACAAAAACAAATCTGGGCACGTACCGGCAGTCTGGATGCAGCGTGGCTGCCTGGGGCCCCGCCCACACGGTGCCCGCAGAGGGACCACCCCAGCAGCCC
Source organism: Alligator mississippiensis (assembly GCF_030867095.1). Lineage (NCBI taxonomy): Eukaryota > Metazoa > Chordata > Crocodylia > Alligatoridae > Alligator > Alligator mississippiensis. Next base: position 28,746,460 of record NC_081833.1, read on the forward strand.
CAGCCCAGGCCCTGCTGCTTCCCCCCCCCATCCTGTGCTGCCCATGGGGCTCTGCCAGGAGCCCCTCCACCCCCACCCCCACCCCTGCTTCTCAAGTAAGCAGAGGCTTTTTTCCCTCATTTTTTTCTGTTCTTTTTCTAGTTTTTTTTTTTTTAAGTGATGGTGCCTGGGACTGTGGGGGTAGCCTGGGGGGCCTGAGGGTGCAAGTTGGGGGGTGGGGCTGGGTGGGGAAGCCATTGGGGGGGCCTGGGGGAGTGGGGCAGCCATTTGGAGGGCTGCAGCAGGTGGTGGGGGATGGGGCCATGTGGGGCAGCAATCAGGGGGCTGCGGTGGGGCATGTGGGCCTTGCAGGGGGGTGGCAGCCCCTGTGGGGGCCATTTGGCCCCTGTTGGGAGGCTGTAGCCCTTGTGTGGGGGATGAACCCCCTGTTGGGGGGCTGAACCCTCTGTTGGGGGGTGTAGCCCTTGTGTAGGGGACCAACTCCTTATGTGGGGGCCATCGCCCTGTGGGAGAGCAGGAAAATATGTATTCATGAATTCATGAAACATGTATTTAGAGTTCACTTTATTATTATGATAAGAGACTTGCTTTAACACTGTAGATATATCAATAAAACATTGTCCAACTGATCGCTGTCTCTGTTTCACTCTCTCTCTTTATAGTGGTCTTTTGTTTTACTTGTGGAGGAACATGGATTTGGGGGTATTTTACAGAGTGATTTTGGGATTTTTTTTATCAGGGGTTTTTCAGTTTTCCAATAGGGAACACCAGAATTCCTGCTAGGGAGGCCAGTGGCAGGACCCTGCCTGCTCAGAGCTGGCACCTTGGAGCCATCTGGCTGTGGTTGACCTCCTGGCGAAATGGGGCCAGGAGGACATGCTTTGACAGTTCAAAGCAGGCCACCACACCCGGAACATCTTCCGGGTGATAGCTGCCCAGATGGCCAGGCAGGGGGCACAAATGGCAGTAGTGCCGTACAAAGGCCAACCCTGCAACTGCAGTCCACTGGCAGCTGGCCCGGAGGGGCAGATGCCTCTACTGCCTGTGCAGTCCCCATTTGAGTCTGGCAGGTGCACAGCAGGTCACAGCCGGGCAGCAGCCCCCACTGCCAGACTGCTGCAGTGGGTAGAGGGTGCAGGGAACTCTAGGGCTGCTTCAGCAGTCCAGCTGGCACAAGGGGTAGTGTTCCCAGGTACCAATTGGCTGGGCCCCAGAAGCTCCTGAGAGCTAGTAGCCCTGAGCTACTTGCCAGGGCAGCTTTTTATACTGCTGGGGACAGCACAGGTGCTGGCCCTGGGCTCTAGCTCCCCCTGGCTGAAGATCCGGGAGGAGCCAGGCGGGGTTATTTTGCCGCAAGTGGCACAATTTGCTCCACAACAAAGTGCATGTCCGAGCACGTGCACTGAGGCAAAAAGCCCTGGCTCAAATTTGCATTGCTTCTATTTGAGCTGCTGCAAGCACATGTGCTTGCATGTGTGGACATGCCCAGAGAGGCTAGAAGTGTTATGCAGCAGATCACTATCCCCAGACATATTATTGTGGTGCCTGGAAGGTAGTCCAACCAATCTGAAATATGGGCCCTGACCAGCTTTGTGTCCAGCCTGGGAAGCTACTGCATTCCTGCCCCTGGCCAGCTGCAAACTGCTCCCCTTCTCCCAGGTCCATGCCCTGAAATCAGGAAGGAACAAGTACAAATTAGTTTTTTTGTTCCTCATCTTTTTTTTTTTTTCCCACAATGAATTGATTGCAATTCAATTCAATTGAGAAATCACAATAAAGCTAAAACAGTATACACATTTTTGTTTTACTCAACAATGCTCTTGGTAGTCAACTGGTGAATACATTTTTTTACATTACAGCCATTGCCAGCAAATGCAATATAATAGGATAAAACATCAATTCACAATATGCTCCCAAATTCCCTTGAATAATCCCTTCATATTCCCCTCAGTATTACTACTATCAAGCAACTGTTGTTGTATAATATGTGTGTGTTCCCTTTCTCCAATCACATGCAGTATGTCACTTGGTGAGGAATAGATGGAGGGCTGCGTGGTGGGAGGGCGAAGGGGAGGGAGGCAGGCAGGCAGCCAGCCCCCCTTCCTGGTTATTGGCTGTGTCCCAGCAGTGTTTTATTTTTGGTCTATATGGCATGCATGGTTAATGTGGGGTGGGTGGGGTGGTTTTCAGAGAGCTGATGACCGTGCAACTTTTATGGAGTCATGGCATTACTGGAAAGAGTTGCAGGGTGGACTGTTATTGGATGGAGGGAGGTCAAATGCTTGGCCAGTGCTAGTGTGCCACCAGCATTTCTTGCAAGAAAGAAGACTAAACAACCCCACCCACCATCAGCAGCAATCATGGACCGACCTCCTAGGGCCTTTAGCAACTCTATAAAGACTTTAGCAATGCATTACAATGTTCCCTGCCAGAAGATGGGTGGGTGGTTGGGGGAAAGGGAAGGCAGCAGGCAGCCTGCACCCCTTCCTGGTTACTGAACATGTCCCAGCAGGAAGTTGGATGGGTAAAGAATGGGGGGCTAGGCATGGTCCCAAAGGGCTCCCCTCAGGTGGGGGCCACCATGCATGGTCTGAAAGGGGCCTCCTCAGGTGTAGATTCATGGCCCGACTCAGCTGGATAAGTCAGGCCATGCTAATGTCTGTTATATAGTAAGTTTTAAATTTTTGCTGGCCACAAAGCTTAGGGAGGGATGGGGGAGAGGGAGGGAGGGAGGGAGGGAGAGAATCAGGAGACAGAAGCCTCAAGGAGACAGAGTGGTGGGTGGGTGGGTGGGCAAGTGGGATTAAGAGCCTGCAGGCATAGGACTACTACCTGGACCCTGGGAGAGGATTTGCCAGAGGGCTTGGCCAGCAACTGAGAAGAAAGCCTCTGCAATTTAGAAAAGAAACTCAAGGAGTGGGTGATAAGGAAGGACCCACCTGTGCCCCCAGCCCTATGCCACTGCAGTGGTCATAGCTCCAAAAGCACAGCTGCAGCAATGAATGAAATAGGCTTGCAAAACTTGGGAAAACCCAGCCTCCTGCATGAGCAGGAGTTGCACTGGTCAGATGACATGTACCCGAGTCTGAATTTGCTGGGACATGGCCAGTAACCAGGAGGAGGGCGAGAAGACTATGAAATGGGCCTGAAGACATGTTTTCTGTATTTACCCCAGTCAGAAGACAACAACTCTTAGCATACTCGAGCTGATGCTCAGGCCAAAGCCCGTGAAGAAAGCAGGAGGACTTCACCAGCAACCAAGAAGAAAGCTTCCACATTTGTGGACAGCAACGATTCTCTAATTATAATTCCATTATACGCTCATTAGCAAACATGGCTAGCAACCAAGAGGAGGGTGAAAATAATATGAAATGGATCTGCAGAACTTGTGCAACCCTTACCATACTTGAGCTGATGCTTGGGCCAAAGCCTGCGAAGAAAGCCTCTGCAATTCAAGTAGTACACAGAAAAGAAGCCTCAGCAGTACTTGTAGCCAGCAACCAGGAGAAGGGCAAGAATAATATGAAATGAACCTGCAGAACTTGTGCAAAATTCAAGTAGAGAGAAGAGAAGCCCTAGCTGTATCAGTGACCCACAATTCAAATATTACAGGTTGTGCTCTATGTCAAGGGTTGTGCTCTATGTCAATGAGCAATATATGTCAACCCTCATCAAGACGGAATCCAAGGATGAGGAAGTAGAAGGATTGTGAGTTAGGCTACATGGGGGGCAAGGAGAAAGGGATTTGGTGGTAGGGGTCTGCTACAGACCCCCACATCAAGGGGAAGAAATAGATGCAGGGCTCCTGAGGCAGCTCACGGAGACCATAAAAGCTAAAGAGGCGGTAGTCATGGGGGACCTAAACTACCCAGACATCTGCTGGGAGACACAGACGGCAAAGTCCCACAGCTCACGCAGGTTTCTAACCTGTGTACAGGACCTCCACCTGACACAGGAGGTACATGGTCCCACTAGAGGGAATGCCGTACTGGATCTGGTATTGGCAACGGGGGATGACATGGTAGGGGACCTACAGATCAGTAGGCATCTGGGGGACAGTGATCACCTAATAATAGAATTCACCATAAAACGTCGAGTGGGTAAGGTAACTAGTAGGGTGAAAGTGCTAGACTTTAGGAAAGCTGATCTCAATGCACTCAGGCGATTAGTCAAGGACACACTGCAGAGTAGGAGTTTTGAAATGATGGGAGCCCAAGAAGGGTGGCTGTGCCTTAAGGAAACGATCCTTCGGGCACAAAACAAGATGATCCCCATGCAGGGTAAAAGAGGGAAAGGGGCCAGGAGGCTTCCCTGGCTGACTGCAGTAATCCAGGGCAGCCTAAGGGCCAAAAGGGGAGCACACAAAAAGTGGAAACAGGGAGAGATCACCAAAGACGAATATACCTCCTCTGCTCGTGCTTGTAGGGAGGCAGTTAGATGGGCCAAAGCTACCATGGAGCTGAGGATGGCAACCCAAGTAAAAGACAACAAGAAATTGTTTTTTAGATATATAGGGAGTAAAAGGAAGGCCCAGGGAGGAATAGGACCCCTGCTAAATGGGCAGAAACAATTGGTGACGGACAGGGGGGACAAGGCTGAACTCCTCAATGAGTTCTTTGCCTCAGTGTTCCTAAGTGAGGGGCACAACAAGTCTCTCACTGGGGTTGTAGAGAGGCAGCAGCAAGGCACCAGACTTCCATGCGTAGATCCTGAGATGGTGCAGAGTCACTTGGAAGAACTGGACGCCTTTAAGTCGGCAGGCCTGGATGAGCTCCATCCGAGGGTGCTGAAGGCACTGGCTGACATCATTGCACAGCCACTGGCGGGAATATTCGAACGCTCGTGGCGCACGGGCCAAGTCCCAGAGGACTGGAAAAGGGCTAACGTGGTCCCCATTTTCAAGAAGGGGAGGAAGGAGGACCCGGGCAACTATAGGCCAGTCAGTCTCACCTCCATCCTTGGCAAAGTCTTTGAAAAAATTATCAAGGCTCACATTTGTGAGAGCCCGGCAGGACAAATTATGCTGAGGGGAAACCAGCACGGGTTCGTGGCAGGCAGATCGTGCCTGACCAATCTAGTCTTTTTTTATGACCAGGTTATGAAACGCCTGGACACAGGAGGAGGGGTGGATGTCGTATACTTAGACTTCAGGAAGGCCTTTGATATGGTATCCCACCCCATACTGGTGAACAAGTTAAGAGGCTGTGACTTGGATGACTACACAGTCCGGTGGGTGGCAAATTGGCTGGAGGGTTGCACCCAGAGAGTTGTGGTGGATGGGTCGGTTTCGACCTGGAAGGGTGTGGGCAGTGGGGTCCCGCAGGGCTTGGTCCTTGGACCGATACTCTTTAATGTCTTCATCAGCGACTTGGACAAGGGAGTGAAATGTACTCTGTCCAAGTTTGTGGATGACACAAAGCTATGGGGAGAAGTGGACACACCGGAGGGCAGGGAACAGCTGCAGGCAGACCTGGATAGGTTGCACAAGTGGGCAGAAAACAACAGAATGCAGTTCAACAAGGAGAAATGCAAAGTGCTGCACCTAGGGAGGAAAAATGTCCAGCACACTTACAGCCTAGGGAATGACCTGCTGGGTGGCACGGAAGTGGAAAGGGATCTTGGAGTCCTAGTGGACTCCAAGATGAACATGAGCCGGCAGTGTGACGAAGCCATCAGAAAAGCCAATGGCACTTTATCGTGCATCAGCAGATGCATGACGAATAGGGCCAAGGAGGTGATACTTCCCCTCTATAGGGCGCTGGTCAGACCGCGGTTGGAGTACTGCATGCAATTCTGGGTACGGGAATTCAAGAGGGATGCGAATAACCTGGAGAGGGTCCAGAGAAGGGCCACTCGTATGGTTAAGGGCCTGCAGGCCAAGCCCTATGAGGAGAGACTAGAGAAACTGGACCTTTTCAGCCTCCACAAGAGAAGGTTGAGAGGCGACCTTGTGGCTGCCTATAAGTTCATCACGGGGGCTCAGAAGGGAATTGGTGAGTATTTATTCACCAAGGCGCCCCCGGGGGTTACCAGAAATAATGGCCACAAGCTAGCAGAGAGCAGATTTAGATTGGACATTAGGAAGAACTTCTTCACAGTTCGAGTGGCCAAGGTCTGGAACGGGCTCCCAAGGGAGGTGGTGCTCTCCCCTCCCCTGGGGGTCTTCAAGAGGAGGTTAGATAACCGTCTAGCTGGGGTCATCTAGACCCAGCACTCTTTCCTGCCTATGCAGGGGGTTGGACTCGATGATCTATTGAGGTCCCTTCCAATCTTAACATCTATGAATCTATGAGTATGTAAAGGCAATTCATAATTCTTAATAATCCATAATTCTTAATAATGTATGTATTTACTTTAGGATGCTGCCTGATGGGGGGGGCAATCCCTGCTGTCCCCCACTGCCCACACTGCATGGGGTGGCTCTGCCATGAGCCCTCTGACCCCACCCCAATCTCCCAGCCCGCCCCATGGCTGCCCCACCCACCCCAGCTCTGGCCCTTTAAAAAAAAAATTATAAAACCAAAAAAACCCCAGAGTCAGCAGCTCCTGTAGTGGCCTCAGGGCTTTGGGGGGCTCATGTCAGAGCTCCCCAGGCAGCACAGGGCAGCGGGGGGCAGTGGGAATTGCCCCTCCCCACTGGGCAGGAACTGGTGAGTCTGGGTTTTTTTTTTTTTTAGTTTTTCTTAAAGGGCTAGGAGCTGGGGCAGGTAGGACAGGCATGGGGGGAGCTTGGACAGTGGGGTGGGGGGGTTGGGGGTCTCATGCAGAGCCCCGTACACAGTGTGGGGCAGTGGGGGGCATTGGGGATTGCTCCCCCACCCAGCAGCACCCGGTGAGTTGGGACTTTTTTTTTCAAAGTGCCAGGAGTTGGGGTGGGTGGGGCAGCCCATTGCTGGGGCTGGGAGAGTGGGTAGGGGATAGGCGTATGTGATTCAGACATTCTGCTGATTCAGCAGCAGACAAATCTCTAATCAGATTCACCCAAATTGATTCAGGACAGTGATTTGAATCACCAAATCAAATCACTGTCTCCGAATCGTACAAATCCAAATCCAAAGTGAATAGCTGCTTCTCACAGCCGCTTCTGCATTTCTTTACGTGCTTATTTACAGCAACACTCACTTGATAATAGGCTAGTGTGGGGACTGTAACTCAATGAATACGAGTCAATGATATGCTTTTTACTGCATAGTGTCCTATTGAAAATAGCCTCAGCTGCACTTGTGGCCTGGTCAGCAACCAAGGAGGAGGGCAAGAAGAAAGTCTTGCCCTTCTGGCAAAGCGTCAGGCTCAGAATTTGGTACTTTTCCCCACCCAGAAGGCCCAGCCACGGGAATAGAGGGACCTAGGGAGGAGCTTGCTTGCTATTATGGCCAGTAACCAGGAGGTGGGTATGCCCCCCCCTCCCCACCGCCCCCGCCATGGGGAAAGAGGCAGGGAAGGTGCATAATCACCTGCCTTATGCTTACTATCTGCTTTCTCATCATAAGGAATCAAACTGGAATTATAAGTCTATATAACATAAGTTTATATTATACATTGGCTCTCTCTATATATATGGGCTATATATATATGGTGGAGGCCCAGGATATGCGTAATAATTGCCCAGGATGTGTGGTATGCATGCTGCAAGAGGCAGATGGGGGTGGTGGTGGTTAAGCAGATCTAGCTGCTTTGAAATGCTGTGATAAGGAATTGAACCCTTACAATTATTATTGACCATTAATAAATCATTAATATTAATATTCTTACAAACTCTTATTAATATATTACTGTTGGAATTAATATTATTGACTCCTATTATTAGTATTACCTGTTATTATATTCTAAGTCTATGTAAGTCTATAGGATGAAAGTCAACTATAATTATAATGCATACTAGTTCAGTTGAGAGAATCCTGAAAGAAGTGTTGTCATCCTCTTCATCTTCTCTTTCTTCCTTTCTCTTTCTTCCTCTTGTCACACCAACAGGGATTGATCAGCCTGCGGCTAGCAGTGGAAATGGATCTAAAAACCAGAGGGAGGGAGGGAGGATAGAAAGAGCATCAGAACTTGTATTGGTGCCTCTTGTGCACTTTGCATACCTTCCTTCATGCCCATAAAATTCCCTCAGCCCTGTTTACAATAAAGTTGAACTAAACAATGCATCCCCCCAAACCAGAGAGGACCCTATCAGGGTGCAGGACAGTGGTGTACTGATGGTGGTGGGTGGGGAGGCTGCTGCAGGCACTGACATGAAGGGGGCACCATTGGCAGGTGCCTGGGGGTGCTACCACTCCACACTGCCCCCCCACTCCACCCCACTGCCAAAGCCACCACCAAAGGCGGCTTGCCTGGGGTGCACAAGATCGAGGGCAGTGGCACCCCAGGCTTGGCCCCTGGTGCAGGAGACCCATGGTATGCCAGTGGTGCAGGGCCTTGGGCAAATTAGCCCCTCCCCTGTACAGAGTGGATCCCACATGCTGTGGCAGTGGTGTCAGGGTGGGGAGCTGGTGAGCACCCTGATGCAAGGCCAGTGGCAGTGCTGAAGAGTCACCCCATCCACTCTGCCCATCTCTGTGGGACCCCCCCAAAGCCCAGGGCAGTCTATTCGGTCTATTTGCTCCCCTTCTAGGGCTGACCCTGCCACCCCCAGGGCACAGACAAGTGTCAGGTGTCACTTACCAAAGGTGGCTTGTAGCACATAGCCATGTCCTCTTTCGAGTCGCATGTTGCAGAGGTGTGGGCATCAAATAGCACTTACCAGGTCCAGCATTTCTTGGGTCTTGGTAGCAGTAGATGATGTATCACCCACATGGGTTTCTTCCTGACCATCCACCTCCTCCGCTTCATCATCTGTACTAATCTGTGGAATGGAGGGGCTAAGTAGAAATAAGTGTATGGTGACCAATGGTTCTTCCTGCCACTCATGGTCATCAGGGAGCAGGGAGTGGTCTCTGTACAGCCAAGACATGCTCACGGTTTCATCCTGAGGAGGGGCTGCTATGCCTCCTCCTCCTGCCCAACCCTGGTGCTGAAAATCTCCATAGCTGGATTGTCACCCGCATCCTTGGAGAGAATTATGGACAACTTGTCTTAGAAGGGAGCAATTGTGTGACCTGCCTCAAAACAAGAGTTTGCATCTTTGGCTCTGTATAACACCGATCTCAGGGACTTGATCTTGCACTGGACCTGGGTTGAGTCACGATTGTGCCCTCGCACCTGCATGCCTTTTGATATCTTGACATAAACAGGCTTATTCCTCCTACTTTCCAGCCTATGATCCTTTGCTCTGAACAAATGTCGATTAAGTCCTCCAGTTCCTCCTGGGTCCAGTTTGGTTCACGGGTGTTGAAGGTATCAGCCTCCTGGGACATCAGCTCCATACTACTGGCCTTGGCTTTCTGAAACATGGTGAAGCAGTTCATGGTCAACAGCACAAGTGATTCATGAGAGGGGGCTGGTGAAATGGGGGGGGGGGGAGGGACTTTATACTCAGGCTGTGCTTGCATGAGGGTCTTGGAAAATTCCAAGGATTGTGAAGTCATTACCTGTAAGTGTCAAAACACCCAAAGGTGATGAAGCATCCAGTTTACCAACAAAGACCTGGTGATGGGCTTGAGCATGGGGCAAATAAGGCCATTTTACTTTGGGATGGCTGCTCAATGGCCCAGAATGTTGCAAAAATTGATGACATCTACCTGCCTGTTTGTGCAAAATAATTTTATTGCAGAAGCACAGCCTGTTTTCCCTGAAGTGGCAAAAGTTTTGAGTAGCCTAACAGGAGAGGAGTAAGCAAAACATTTTTTTGTTTGTGAGCTTGATTAGATCAGAACACCAGTGCCCCTGGGTGCTGGGGTGAAGTGTTGAAAAAGCAGCTACACCAAGCTCCAGACCACAGAACACCCTACAGTTCCTGCCCCGCCGCTTGGTGCAGACGTGTGAGAAGCCACTGCTGATGGAGAAGGGCAAAATGGAGAATGAGGATGAAATGCATGGTGATGGAGAACAACGCAGCGAAGAGCGGTCTGACATGGAGAATAAGGAGGACATGGGTGAGCAGGAGGAGGAGGAGGTGGTAGTACTGCTTCTGCAAATGCTGTTTACCGGGTGATTACTGCTGCAATGCTTGAGAAGGATAGGAATGATGATAGAGCATTCAGTGGCAAGGTGTGTTCCTGCTTTAACAGCAATCAGAATAATAAGATGATACAGATACTCAGAGGACTTGGAATATCCAGAGGAAAGCAAAGAAGTGGAAGATGACTGAGCTCTGTTGAAAAACCTGAGGAGGACCAGAATCCACACAGTGTGGGCCCATGAGAACAGTTTGGATTGGTGGAAGCGAATCGTGATGATGACTTGGAAAGACCGGATCGACTAGATCTGAATGAAAAGGGAGACATTCTATCATATTGTCTAGATGCTGGGGCTCCACATTGTGAGGCAGGATACTAACATGCATTGGGCCATCTCACCAGACAAGAGGGTTGCAATGCCCATCATGAAACTGGCCAGCCCACCCAGCCTCCACTACATTGTGGACCAGTGCAGCATGGCTGCCTGCATGGTCAGGCTGGCAACTTGTGAGTTATGTCAGATGCTAAAGGAGATCGCTTCAAACAAAATTATCTGCCTGGCAAATCTGCAGCAAGTCATAGGTGGCTTCCATGACAAAGTGTTCCCAAACTGCATGGGGGGGGGGGGGGGGGCCTTAAACAGTACTTACATCCCAGTGCTGTGTCCTGCAGGGAGGGGAAGGGCTTTCACAAATAGGAAAGGATATCCTGCAAGCCATGGTGGATCACCAGGGCTGATTCATGAACATTTATACCAGGAGGGCTGGCAGTGCGTATGATACGTGTGTGTTCAGAAACTCCCCTCTGCCTGGCCTCATGGAGAAGAGACACTACACACCCAGTGTGAAGGAGATAATAATCTGCGGTGCTGCGGTTCCCTTGGTTATATTAGTGGATGCTGCCTAGCCCCTAAAGCCCTGGCTCATGAAGCCTTATGGAGGGAATGGCACTGACCCACAGAAGCTGTTTTTTAACCACTGTCTGAGCGGTTGCAGGATAGCCGTGGAATGTGTGTTTGGCTGACTGAAAGGATGATGGAGGGCGCTCACATGCGGGCTTGAGATGGAGCCAGAAAATATCACAGCCTTTGTAGTGGCAGCCTGCATGCTGCACAATATCTGAGAGAGCTGTGGAGAGGTTTTCAAGGAGTCATGGGAAGAAGCAGCATGACAGGCAGCAGCCAGACAACAGAGATGTGCCTGGGCAGCAGCAGCACAGGGACTGAGGAGGTATCCTCAAGGACAGGCTGGTTGGCAGCCCTTGTGCATGATTGTCTGGCAGAATATATTGCTGACAACAATACCTACGAGTTCTTTGTTGTTTCTCTTTGTTATGTTAAAATAAATTCATTTATACTTGAAATCTGCATCTGTATACAAAGGTGTTGCAGATGGGGGGTGCAGGGGAGGATGGTCAGGAGAGGAGGGAAAAAATGTGGACTGGGCTAGGGTTTTACTGCTTCCAGACTGTCAGTGGTTTGGGGGAGGGGAGCACTATGCACTGTCACCTACATCTGAATGAGCCCCCCACCCATGTGGGTGAGAAGGCTATCTATAGCTCTTAGTGGGCTAGGTGGGTGGGGAACCAAGCTGAACAGCAACCCACATTTTCAAAAACATTTAAAAAACATTTATAAAACATTTCACAACACACCTCCAAAAGCCATATGTCGCACGACACAAACAGACTGACAGTGGAACCTGGGCAGAGACCAGGAGAGTTCCAATGGAACCCCACTGGAAACTGTATGAAGATCAATGTGCTCAGGAATGCTGGGAAATGTAGTCTAAAAACACCAGAACAAAAAAAAAAAAGACAGAAGAGCTCACCAGCTTGCCACCACCACCACTATTGGCAGCAATCACCAATCAACCAGGCGGCAACAAACACCCACTCACTACTCTAAACCCCGAACACTTTATGATATCATAGGAGTTATATAGTAAATAAAAGAAAAAGCACATACATTTGTACGTGGTGGGATGGGAAGGGAAAGGAATGGGAGGGGAGGATTCATGCAACTTATCTTTGGAATGGGGATTGCGATTAGGTCTTTGGGATGGAGAGAGACCAGATCGACAAGTGACAAAGTTTTTGGGGTAACTGTGCCCAGGGGAAACTCCCAGTTAGAGGCCGGGGGCGGGGACAAAGGAGGCCAGTTTACATGCGTCTCCTACCGTAATACATTAGGAAAGACATTACGGGGAGTAGATTGGTATTTGACTCTCCCTACTGAAATCCACAGGGAATGACACAGGAGACTTAAATCACTCGAAAGTGCCATGTCATGCAAACATGAATGCCGTGTTGTGCAGACACAAACGTGCTGTACCAAAAAAAGATGGATTAAAATTTTCAGGCACTTGACATTAATGCCTGTTTTGTCTGTACACACCCTAGTATTCTAGTTCTGGCTTCCTAAAAAGGTGAAACCCTTTGTTTCCCAGTGCATCAGGGGCTTGATTATATTAGGAGAGGATCATTTGTTAGATTTTAAAGTCTTACATTGAGGAAGAGGAATCTAGTTCCTTTGAGGTTACCTGGTATGAAGAGTCAAGCACTGACAGGCAGAACTTCTGAATGTTAACCTTTTCCTTGCAAACAATTTGTTGTGAAACATTGGGAAAACCTACTGAATTAACCCTCTTTCACCTGAAATAATAAGAAGGATTAAAGTTGCTTTCCTCATCTGGAAAGTGAAATGTTTCCATTGCTAAAAGTGTAGAGAGCTTTAATTAAGAAGGTAAAGTGTTTGGGGCAATATTCAATCACAGATGTGTTTGCTTTAGAGACTCCTAGAACTTTTGTTTGGAGAAAGTCAGATGTGCATCTGAGAATTTGTCAGAAAACAAGGTAATTTAGGGAGGGTACATGCTCTAATTCCAGAGCAATAAGGGCATTGACAGAAGGAACACCAGGCTGGGGGTCAGAGAGCCTCTATTCTGTTTTCTATTCTGCCATTGAACTGTACCATTAGAGGAGGGGCGTGCAAAATATGGCCCACGGGCCAGATCTCCCCCACCGGCCAGATCTGCCCCGCCAGGCACTTTAATGTGGCCCGTGGCACTCCCCCCCCCCCCCCCCCAACGGACTTTGCCCCACCCAGCCCTTCTGCCCACAAGAGTGGAAGCAATGTGCCTACACCCACCCCCAACACGAGCACGGAGCGTGGGGCTGGCCTAGGGCTAGGGCTGGCTGCAGCGCCAAGCCCACACCCCTGGGCAGCAGCACGGAGCTCATGTGGGCAGGGTGTGGGTGTGAGGGGGAAAGGGTATGAGGACCCCTCCCACACCCCCCCCCCAATGGTGTGCAGCCCTGGTGGGCAATAGGGGCAACAGCAGCAGGGGAGGAGTGGTGGTGGTGGGGGGTCTCTGCTCAGCACTGCTGCCTGGCTCTTGCCATTTGTTTAACCAGCACTCCCCACATTCATGGGGCACAGGAGGAAAGCCCCAGGTACTGGAGTGGACTGGGGCAGGGAAAGCATCCAGCTTCAGCACCTGGGGTTTCCCTCCTGTGCCCCATGAGTGCAGATAGCACCGGGGAAACAAATGGTCTGGCTGGGGCTGCACTCTTTGCTGTGATATACAGTGCCAGGCATCAGCACCCACACCTGTTGCCGCACCATGGGGGCAGGGTGTGGGAACATCCCCACATCCCTTACACCTCACACACACACACACACACACACACACACACACACACACACACACACACGTTACCTGCGTTGACTGCAGGAGAGGATAGTGTGTTCCAGAACCACACACCTATACATGCCACCCCCCCCAACATACCCTATGCCCCCTCATATACAGCCACACCCCTTCACAAACTCCCCCCACACCCTACACCCCCCCAAACACCCCCATATTCCACCATACACCCCTCCACCATAAACACAAACACACCATACACCCCCTGCTCACACACACGCCCAACAACACTCTTCACAATATAAAAGACTAAAAATTTATTTTTGAGTTATTATGCATCATCTTGATATACACTATACAAACAAGTCATGACAAAAATATTTTTTGTAATAAGATTAAAATGTGTTATAGTACATGTTTGACTTTTAGTGTACGATTTGTTTTTTTCTGGTTTTAAGATGGCAACCTCCCTCCCAAAAGGAGTATTTCTGGTGGGGCAAAGGGTGGGACTTCTCATCCCAAGATGGCAGCCAGGGGTTGGGCCACCTGTCAAGGGGCAGGGTGGCCCATGTGACCATGGACAGCTCAGCAAGCCTCATTAAGCAGCCCTATGCCCAAAATAATTTCCTGTTCCTGCATTAAAGGGAGGAAGTGTTAACATGGGGAAATCTTATGCAGTGTTTCTCAGTTGGCATGTCATGAACTCCATGGATAAGGCAATTGCATTGCCTTATAGTTTTTATTATGAATAAAGGATTGCCTACTAACACATCAGGGTTGCAGGGGTGGTTGTTGTGCCCCTTGGTGGATCTGCATCTGTGGTCTGCTCCGCTTCTAGGGTGCCTTCCTGTCTCACCCGCCATGCTTTGATGGTATTTATAGCATTTAGGGGGGCTTCCCACAGGCCTTTGCTAGGCCTCAGTCCCACTGGTCCTAGGCCCCTGTAGTCAGTTGTGTCTGGCAGGGCACCCCAAGCCTTAAGGGCTAACTGTGTGGCTCAAATTCTTCCCTTTACCATGCCCTGTGCCCCACAGGTGTTACAGATATGCTGGCCCTTTGTTGGAGCTTCAGCCTCCTTGGCCTCTGCCCCTTTAATTTTGCTAGGCCTCCTAGCCTAGGCTTACTGAATTGGGCCTGGCTTTGAGGCACAAGCTTCATTTGTCCTGTCTAATTAGTGGGCCCCTGTGTGGCTACACCCTCTCTGGCACCAGGCCCTTGCATGTTTGAGCCTGTCCTTGGCAGGGCTCATGGCAGTTGAGTGCCCCCTGGGCACTAATGAGGCCTCTTACCTCCCCTTCCAGACCCATCCCAAACCAGCAGTAGGACCAGTAACATAAACCATAAGCCCCTGGCTTTAACAAACAACAATAGAGAAAGCAGCCCTTTGTCCCTTGAAGAGGACAAACCCTCTTTCCCCACTTGTGCCAGGGTACCTTTCAGTATAGGCTTCTTGTGAGCTCCCCAAACCTCATCTTCCTACAGTCAGTCCAGCACCCCTAGGTGGGTCCCCTGGGTAGGAGCTCCTTCCCAGTGGCAGCCAGGAAGAGACTTCCCTGCCAGCTCCAGCCTTGGGCTTATATGCTCCCAGGGCCCTGCCTACATCTGGTAAGGTGACTGCCTGGGCTGGCTGCTAATTGCCTCATTAGCCCTGTTGCCCTGGCAACCAGCAGCTGCTGCTCCCTGCCTAGCCTGTAGAGCTCCCTGGCTGGGCCGCTTTTCTTTTTAAAGGAACAGAGAACCCAGGGCTTTCTGTTACACCCACCTGCAAAGTTTCAGAAATCCCAGCCTTGTGCCTATGGAATTGCACTTAGTAAACCAGGGTCTGGGTCCTGCTTAGCCATACGTGTTTTCTGGACAATTCAACCACCTTGCACCTACCTCCATTTTCTGATTCAACAACAGAACTGCTTTGCAGTGACAACACAATAAACTGAGATGCAGCAAGAGACAGCCAGATGAAGTTAGGAAAACTGATACAAAATCTCCTATCAGAAATGACAAGAGCAGGAGGCAACATCTTCACTTCAAAGGATCAGCATTTGGGAGGATGGAAAATGATAATGACTCCAGACTGACATAGGAATCCTTCTGAGCTAGAAACATTTTAAATCCCTTCATTGATGGTTGCAATCAAAAACATCTGTGACCCAAAGTTTCTAGGGAACCTTTAAGGGATACTGTATGTCCACTTCTACATGGCTCCTGCTTTTAGACGTGCTGAGTACCAAAAACTTCAGCTGAAGTCAGTGGATTCTTTCTGAAATTCGAATTCTCCCCATACTACATCAATGGCAGAGAATTGCAGAAAGAATCCCTTTCCTTTAACTCTGAAATCCAGCTGGCCCTGCAGCTATGCCTTTGATCCTGCATCTGGTGTCACTTCATTTCTGTTTTCTGCGGATCCTTCCCAGAGCCCACTGACCTTTCCGTGATGCATTTAAAGGAATTGTACATACATCTTTGCTGTCTCTTCTGTGGAGGCTTATCTTGTATGCCCCTCCCTTCAGTTTTCAGATGACTCGGAGAAAGGTGATTCAACCATTAGTGTTGAGAAAACATCTAAGAGAACTGACCAAATTACCCGATGGTTTTACTTTGGAGACCATGAGAATGCGCTATTCCAGAAAAATCAAAACAAATCTCTTCAACCAAAGATCATGGCCCTTAAGAACAAGACTACTTAGATACACAATGAAAGAAGATACTCCGCAACTAGCAAGGGACAAAGGGGATCAATAGTGGGAAAGTACAAAGAGGAAAATAATGATCTTTCAAGATTACAGTAAAAAAAATCAGAGATGAAAGCCAAAAGTTCAAGCAAGTGAACATTTCAGCCAGAAAGGAAGTCACGAAAGTTCTTTATGATTTCCCTATCTGCACAGTTTTTATCATCAAACACAAATGAAGGATTTTCAGTTTCTTTGAACCAAAGAGGGTAGCAAACATGCTAAAAAGAGAAATTATTTCATAATAAGCTATAGACACAGAGATAGATTGTAATGTTAGCATGTCTGGTATCTGAATTTGTGGAATACTGAGACATGCCTAGAATCTGTCCTTTGAGAATATAGTTTAGGTTATAGACAGATGAGACCAACGGTGCATCTATTCTGTAGGGGAGTCTCAGGGACAGAAAACCAGGCTGAAAGGGACCTCTTGGGCCATTGAGTCCAATGCCCTCCATTTACAGGCACTTGATAACCCAAAGACATCCTATAATTGCCACTTCAAACCTCACACTCAACTATGAGGCACAACACCCAGAACACTCCATTACATCATCATCATCATCTGCAATCCCTCACCGTTCAGGATGCTTGTTTTCCATGATTGCCTTATCTGTGGGTTTGAAGATGGCTGACAAGGCCAATCAGGGATCTACCAGTTCTAATTACTTTTGGGCACGTGTTTTCATGTAGGGTGGGTTGCTCTGGATTCTTGGTTTGGCCCACAACATACTATTTCTGCCACTCCCTCTTTTCTGTCTCCTGTTGCCATTGTGGACTCTTCCTCATTTTGGGGTGGTTCTGGGTGATAGTCTCCCATGAGTTGAGGTCAATGTTTCATTTTTTGAAACTGGTTTGGAGAATGTCCTTGAAGTGCTTTCTCTGCCCTCCTCTTGAATATATGCCTTGACTGAGCTGGGAGAATAAAACTTTGGCAGTCTGGAGTTGGACATCTGGATATTGGGGCCAGCCCAGTTAAGTTGATGTTGAATGATCATTACCTTGATGCTAGTGGTGTTTGTTTGTGAGAAGGCACTGATGTTGGTGTGTCTGTCTTCCCATTGGATTTGAAGGATCTTCCACACGCAGTGATGGTTGTACTTATCCAGTGACTTGACGTGCCTCCTGTACATTGTCCACATCTCATCTCCATACAGTAAGGTAGGGGTCATAACTGCTTGATAAACCATGAGCTTGGTTTTGAATCTGATGTCATAATCTTTGAATACCAGTTTCCTCAGGTGTCTGAAGGCCACACTTGCAGATTTGAGGTGATGCTGGATTTCTTTGTCAATGTCAGTCTTCTGCAAGAGATGACTTCTGAGGTACAGGAAATACTCAGTGTTCTCCAGAGTCTCATCATCAGGGATCTGGGTTTTCTGTTTCCCATGGAAAAATGAAGAAAACCATGGATTCCCTGTTTTTATCAGAGAAAACATGGATTTCTGTTTTTAGCAGAGAAATTCACGGATTCTCCGCTTTTGCAAAGAGCTCTTGCAGGCTGGCACAGGTCCCAAAGAAAGTTTTATTCTCCCAGCTCAGTCAACTAGGGAGCAGGTGTGGTGTCAGGTGGTGCAAGGTGGTGCAGCAGGGAATCTCCTTCTCTCCTGAGAGGGATTAGCAGCAGAACAATGGCAGCAGCAGCAGCAGCAACAGCAACAGCAACAGCAGCAGCAGCAGCAGTAGCTGTCCACTTCAGCCACTTAGGGTGTGCTGCAGGTGAAAGTGGAGGTGAAGGCAGGGGGTGGCCTGCCAAAGGCAGCTGGGGCAGGCAAGCCACCTTTAGGCTCTGGCAGTAACGGTCGGGGAGGGGACCACAGGCAGCACAAGTTCCCTCACCAATGCAGACTCCATGACTGTGGCTTGGCAGTGGAATGGGCAGCAGGCAGAATTTGGGGTGCGATGCTGGGGTGTGGTGCAGTGCAATGGGCTCCTCCCCAAGGGGGGCACCAACAGCAGCAGCCCAAGGCAGGAAGGGGTGCAGCCAATTTACCCCCAAATACTCTGAGTCCAAGCCAGCAGCTAGCAGTACCAAACGCAGGAAAGGTCTTGGACACTCAGGGTCAGACTGGTCAGCACATTTGGGATTTTGCCTTTCTCTGTACTGGGGGTATGGTTCTCTTCCTTGGATCTCTCACATACATTTTACCAACACTTGAAGCAGCAGGACATTGACCTCCATTGTCCCCCTGCTTTACCTGTGATAGTGCTGTCACAACCCAAAGTTGTGGTTTTTGTTTGTGTGTGCTTCGGCACCGCTAAATTATTTTTCCTGCCTAAATTGTAGCTTTATTTGCACAGTAGAGTTCTCTGCTGCGGGAGAGAACTCTGGTGCAACGGGGGATTTCCCGCCAATTTGCAGCTTCTTTGCATGGTGCATTTCTTTTGCATCTCAGAGATGTACGATGCAAAGGAGTTCCCACCATTTGAATTCAGATTTGCACCACATTATTGGCCGGCTCTGAATGTAGGCACACGTGGCGGCTAGCTATTGGCTTGCTAGCCGTACAAAAGGCTCGAGTGGTTTCAGCCCAAGTTGGAGGACTCCACGAACACCAGGAGGAGGAGACTTCACCCAGTGTTAAGATCTCTAAGCGCTGCGGATCCTCACGGACCCAACGCGTCTCAAGCAGGCAATAGAGGCTTAATAATCGAGTCCCCGGAGCTCTAACTACTCCGGAGGGAAAAAGGAAAAAGAACGAACTGCCTCTAGCCTCTCCCCGTTGCTGAGCGCAATCCCAGACGTATCCCTTTCCTGTAAACCCAATTTTCAAACCCATGGAGCCTTAACAACTCTGGGGGACCAGGGAACCGAACCGAACCCGCGGAGCCTAAACAACTCCGTGGGAAAGAATTGCCGAACCCGTGGAGCCTAAACAACTCCGTGGGAAGGAATTTGTCTTAGTCCTCCAGCGAGGATTTAAGCAGAGCTGCACCTGGAAAGCTGTCCAGCCTACACCACTACCATCTTTGGGTGTAAGTAAATAATCTTTTCAATCAACCACTATGCGTTTGTGACTGATTCTAGCTCGCCGCCGGTTTTCTCCGACCCTGTGTGCCCGGGCTGCTGGCCACAGCCCGCGTGTGCAAAAGACGGGCCGCGGATCGCCCCTCCCGACTCGCACTTGGTGGCGGGATCGGGGCCCGGCCCGCACAAGTGCGATAGCATTTACTATGCAGATTTAGAAGTAGGTTAGACAAGAATTTGTATAGGATGGTTTGGATAGGGATGATCCTGTCTTGGACATGGGATTGAACTATGGACCTCCAGAGGTCCCTTTCATTCCTAATTTTCTCTGATTCTATGATGAGGGGCTGTGGTTGAGCAAGAAAATGAGGACACAGTTCATTGTTAGAAAGATAGCTTTTATTGACCAAACTGTAAGGGAGCTTTGTGATAAACTCCTTTGAGACACTGCAACAGGCACATACATGCTCATCTGGATGCGCCCCGTGGTGGTGGATGGTTCCTTCTCGGCCTGGAGGGAGGTGGGCAGTGGGGTCCCGCAGGGTTCGGTCCTCGGACCAATATTATTCAATATCTTCATCAGCGATTTGGACAAGGGCATGGAGAGCACCCTCTCCAAGTTCGCTGATGATACCAAGTTATGGGGCAAAGTTAGTACACCGAAGGGCAGGGAGCAGATTCAGGCTGACCTGGACAGGTTGGATCAATGGGCAGAGAGACATAGGATGCAATTTAATAAAGATAAATGTAAGGTACTCCACCTGGGAAGGAGGAACCCCCAGCACACCTATAGGTTAGGAAGTGTCCTTCTCAGCAGCTCGGAGGCAGAGAGGGATTTTGGAGTCATAATTGACTCCAAGATGAACATGAGCTGGTAGTGTAATGAGGCCATCAACAAGGCCAATAAGACCTTGTCGTGTATTAGCAGGTGCATGACTAATGGAACAAAGGAGGTGATGCTCCCCCTCTATGCAGCACTGGTCAGACCGCAGTTGGAGTACTGTGTCCAGTTTTGGGCGCCACACTTCAAGAGGGATGCTGGGAATCTCAAGAGGGTCCAGAGGAGGGCCACTCGCATGATTAGTGGCCTTCGTGATAGATCCTACGGGGGAGGTTGAGAGAGCTGAATCTCTTCAGCCTTCACAAGAGACGGCTGAGGGGAGATCTTGTGGCCGCCTATAAATTTATTAGGGGAGGTCAACGGGGAATAGGGGAAGCGCTGTTTACTAAGGTGCCCCAGGGAGTGACTAGGAATAACAGGTGTAAACTAGTTGAGAGTGAATTTATGTTAGATATTAGGAAGAAATGTTTCACAGCAAGGGTGGCCAGGATCTGGAATGGGCTTCCAAGAGAGGTGGTGCTATCACTTAGCTTGGAGGTCTTTAAGAGGAGGCTAGATAGTCATCTGGCTGGGGTCATCTGACTTCAGTCCTCTTTCCTGCCAGGGGCAGGGGGTCAGACACGATGATCCATTGTGGTCCCTTCTGACTCTACAATCTAGGAATCTATGAGATTCCATTTGGCCCAATCCTCCATTTTCTCTGGGTCACTCCCAATCGTAGCCCTACCCTCCAATGTATCTTCTATTCCCCCCAGCTTGGTGTCATCTGTAAACTGGGTGAGGGTGCACTCTATGCCATCATCCAGGTCCTTGATGAAGACATTGAGCAAAGCTAGCCCCAGGATTGACCCCTGGGACACTGCACTCGATACTGGCTGCCAACTAGACATCAAGCCATTGATTACTACTCTCTGAGCCCAATGCTCCAGCCAGTTTTCTACCCACCTTACAGTCCATTCATCCAGCCCATACTTCCTTAGCTTTCCTGCAAGAATGTTGTGTTGTTAAAAATCAAGGTACACCACATCTACCAGTCTCCCTGCATCCACAGAGACAGGCACCTTGTCATATAAGGGAATCAGGTTGGTCAGGCATGACTTGCCCCTAGTGAATCTATACTGACTTTTCCTAATCACCTTCTTCTCCTCCAAGTGCTTAGAAATGGCTTTCTTGAGGATCTGCTCTATGATTTTTCCAGGGACTGGAATCTGACTGGTCTGTAGTTACCTGGATCCTTCTTCTTCCCTTTCTTAAATATGGAAACTATGTTCGCCCTTTTCCAATCATATGGGACTTCTCTTGATCACCAAGAGTTTTCAAAGATGATGGCCAGTGGCTCTGCAATCACATCAGCACCCTTGGCTGCATCCCATCTGACCCCATGGACTTGTTCACATCTAGATTTTCTAAATAGTCCCTAACCTGTTCTTTCACCACTGAGGGCTGCTCACCTCCCTAAACTGTGCTGCCCAGCGCACTAATCTGGGAGCTGACTTTGCCTGTGAACACTGAGGCAAAAAAGGCAAGCCTTTTCTGCATCCTCTGTCACAAGGTTGCCTCGTTCATTCAGTAAAGGACCCACACTTCTCCTGCTCCTCCTCTTGCTACCAGCATATTTGTAGAAACCCTTCTTGTTACCTTTCAAATCCCTTGCTAGCTCCAACTCTAATTGTGGTTTGGGCTTCCCTGACTTCATCCATGCATGCCTGAGCAATGCTCTTATATTCTTCCCTACTTATTTGTCCAAGTTTTCACTTTTTATAAAGCTTCCTTTTTGTGACTTAGCTTATTGAAGTGTTCTCTGCTAAGCCAAACTGGTCTTCTGCCATATTTGCTAGTCTTCCTGCACACTGGGATGGTATGCTTTTGTACTCTCAGTAAGACTTCTTTAAAGTATAGCCAGCTCTCCTGGCCTCCTCTCCTCCTCAGTCTCGCTTTGCTAGGTGATTGTGTCCCTGAGTTCCCTGAGCAAGTCAAAATCTACTTTTCTGAAGTCCAGGGTCCTTACTCTGCTACTCTCCATCCTTCCTTTCCTCAGCATCCTGAACTCAATCATCTCGTTGTCACTGCTGCCCAAGATGTCATCTACTTGTACGTTCCCCACCAATTCTTCCCTGTTTGTGAGCAGCAGTTCAAGGAGAGCATGGTCCCTAGTTCGCTGCTCCAGCATTTCCTCCAGGAAGTTGTCCCCAGTACTGTCCAAAAACTTCCTGGATTGCCTGTACACTGCTGTATTGCTCTCCCAGCAGATGTCAGGGTGACTGAAGTCCCCCATGAGAACCAGGGCCTGTGATCAGGAAACTTCTATTACCTCTTGGTCTGGGGGTCTATAACAGACCCTCACCATGACATTGCCCTTTTGCTCTCCCATATGACCCTAGCACAGAGACATTCAACAGCCGTCTCTCTAGTTTCATACTGGAGCTCTGAGCAATCATACAGCTTTTTTACATAAAGTGCAACTCCTCTTCTTTTCCCCTGCCTGCCCATCCTCACCAGTTTGTACCCATTCATGACAGTGCTCCAGTCATGTGAACTCCCACCAACCCAATGAAAATTGCTGTGTCATGGCATGTTTCTTTGCATAGGGACTTAGCTGACAAGATTCCCAGCATGTATTTACCAGACTATCGACAATGGTTTGAGTGTACCATTGTTATGCCAAGAAGAGTAGCTATAACGTAGGAGAATCTGTTTGTTTCAAATGTGTTTAAAAAGGATTGGCATTTAGGCAGTGAAAGGAAGGTTATGTGAACCAGGAAAGGCTTAGGGACACAACCAGGAACAGAAAGACAGATGGATTAAAGGGTAAAGGGGCCCAGGGGAGCTGGTAGTGCCTAAAGGCTGTAGTACAGGGAGTTCATCAGGAACTATTCAAATATCATGAAATGATAAGAAGAACTGCAAGAGCCAGATGTGGCTGCACAAGGAGCTGCTTAGTTACCTCAAAATCAAAAGAGAAACAAGCAGTGAAATAAAAGAAGAGCAAGTCCCTAAGGAAGCATACCAAGGAAGAGCAAGAATTGGGAAAGCAAAAGCAGGGAGAATTGGGAAAGCAAAAGCAAAAATGAGATACAACTAGCAAGGGATGTTAAAGACACTAAAAAGCGGATTTCTAAATATGTCAGATAAAAGGAGAAAGAAAAGTGAGGGGCCACTGATCAATGGTGAAAGCAAAGTATAAACAGATGCTCAATGATTACTTTGCTTCAATCTTCACAGAAAAAAAACAGACTGTGATCAGGCAGCTAACAAAATTCATATGAAGAAGGGGAAAGACTGTAAATCATGACAAGGAAAGAAAGTGTAAGACAGCTTTTGACATATTTGCATGGATTTAAGTCAGCAGGGGCTGATGACATTCATCCCAAGGTGCTGAAGGAACTGGCTGAAGGAAAGTTGGAGCTACCGGCAATATTGTTTGCAAAATCATGGATGACAGGTAAGTTTCCAGAGGACTGTAAAAAGACTAACATAGGACCTGACACTTCCATGTGTTAGGCATACAAGTATTCTACTCTGTTTATTTTCTGGAAAAATCTGGTAATACACAAGAGAAGTTGTACTCCTTGCTGTTTATTTGTGACTCAGTCTTCAGGGCCAAATTATGATGTGTTATAAAAGCAGATATAACATGGATTTTCAGACACTTAAGCAGGGTAGAATTGCACTTAGGTGCCTAAGTCCACTGAGATGCCATATAGGTTGGGGAAAAAAATCTAGACCATAATGACCATCTTTTAAAAGGGGAAACAGGAGTACCTAGAGAATTATAAATCTGTTATCCTGGCTTCAAATTCTGGACAGTTACTATGATCAAATTAGAGAACTGGACCATAGACAACAAATGTGAATACAAGGTACTATGCCTAGGGAAGTAAAAACAAATACAGAAAGGGGGATAATTAGTTAGTTAGTAGCATGGCTGAGAAGGTTATGGAGGATCACAAACTCAGCTTGAATCATCGTGACTATCATAAAAAAAAAAATTTCTGCTCTAAGAAAAGTGTTATAAGAGGTATAGACTGGTGAGATACCAGAGGACTGGAAAAGGGCCAGTGTAGTGCCCCTGTTTTAAAAAGGGCAAAAAAGGAGGATCTGGGGAAGTGTAGACGAGTTAGTCTCACCTCAAGTCCTGGGAAGTTACTGGAGCATCTCACAACTTGGACCTACTAGAGGGATTTGCATAGCACTATATTCCTGATTTAGTCCAAATCCAATAGCTGATTATATTCCATATTCAAGTGACTAAGCTCAAAAACTGGGGCCACATTGTCTTTACATTCTACAGGCAAGTCCCATTTGCAACCATCTGGAGGGGAAAAGGCTGATTACAAGTGGGCAAATGGATTTACAATGAACAAATTGTGTCAAAAAACAAAACAAAACAAAAAAAAAAAAACTTGATCTCCTTCAACAAAATAACTAGCTGGGTGGATGAAAAGAGCCAGTGTATATAGTGTATCTGGCTTTCAGTAAAACTTTTGACAAAGTCCCTCATGACTGTCTCATAAACACAGTGGAGAAATGTGACCTAGACAAGACTACTACAATGTGAGCACTGACTCCTCAGCAGCCTTTACCCAATTTTCTCTTTCATCCTCAGAACCTTTATAAATGTAAGTTTTAGAAGTCAGGGGCAGTGCACACAAACCAACTCACCTGACCCCTTCTAGTTAAATGGTTAAAAAGCAGTTAAAAGCATGTTAGCACTATCAAAACAAATAAAAATTGTTTTCATTGTCCTTGACCATGCCTACCGGGGGGATACAGAAAAGGGATACAGCTACACATACGTTTTACCGCAGAGATGACTAATTAGCTCCACAGTACACCATCACTATCTACATGTGTGCTCATATTAGGGTGCAGTAAATTAATTAACTCCTGAGTAGGACAGTACTGTCTGGGACAAGTACTATCCTATGGCAGAGTCATTTAGTGCACCAAAACACACAAGCAGATGGTGACCAGGGCTGGCTGGGGCACGAGGATGCTACAGTGTGGGGGCTGCCTGCTGGCTAACCCCACACTGTAGCACCCTTGTGCCCCAGCTAGCCCCTATGCTGCCTGATGTTATCACCTATAGCTTGGGGCTGAATCCCCCCTGCCCAGGCCCTCCGGCAGCCCTGACTCAAACTGCTGTGGTCCTGGATACATGTGTAAATGTTGAGCCCAAGAATGGCTGGCTCTGGTGCTAACTGTGCCAGAGTTTATTCATTCAGGGTAATTGCATGTGTAGAGGCACCCGGATCTTAGCAATCTGAACCTGCATAGTAATTGTGTATGCAGATAAGCATATCACATGGAACACAGATACAGTAGAAGTGTTACAATTGGAAAGCTGGGTGAAAGCCAACAGGATGAAGTTCATTGCTGACAAATGCACTATGGGACGAATAAATAGATAAATGAACAAACACGACCAGTGACAACTGGCTGATGGCCAGGGCCAGATTATGACATACTGGGGCCCTAAACTAGGGGTTCCCAACCTTTCTATGCCACAGTCCAGCAAACTGCGGACTGGAAGCGGCCGCAGCCTGGCAAACTGTGGACCACCGTGTGGAGCCCTGCAGCCAGAATTTCTGGTTGGAACACAGGTAAAGATACCCCAACACCCCCGGTGGGGTGGGAGTAAGGGTTGGGCCCAAACCTCAACCGTGGCTGCTGCAGGCCCTGTGGGAGGAGTTGTGGCCTCTTCGCCTGGCTCTGTGAGGCTGTGGTTTGCCGCTCTGCAGTCACTTCCAATCTGGCAGCTGACCCTTCATTGCCTAGGGGTTGGTTTAGAGGCCCCTCATAACATGAGGCCTTAAGCTGAAGCTTTCTTACCTTATGCCTACATCTGGCAGTGCTGATGGCAGTGCTATGGAGAAGGATCTAGAAGTTTTTATTGGTCACAGACTCAATATGATGGCTGTAGCTGCACAAATAGTGACGCACTTTTGGGATGCATCAATAGAATCATAGGGTGCAAGATGAAGGAGGTCATAGTACCCCTACTCACCACTGGTTAGGCCTCATCTAGAGTATTGCATGCAGTTTGGTGCTCCACTTTTTAAAAGGGACGTGAAAAATTTAGAGAGGGTTAGAGATGAGTGACAAAAATGAAAAAGGGTTTGAAGGCAAATCTGCAAGGAGAGGTTCTAAGAAACAGGCATGTTCGGCTTGTGTAAAAGTTGATTAAGATGGATGAGATAGCAGTCTTCAAGATAACATTTGAAGGGCTGCCATAAAGAAGGGTGGGGGGAACACCTTTTCTCTCTTGCTGTAGAGAGCAATATGTGCACCAATGGCTTGAAATTGTAGCAAAGTACATTTAGATTGGATATCAGGAAAAATATCTTCACTGTTAGAACAGTGAGGCAGTGAAAGCTGTTCACTTATGGGAATAAAGGTTTTACAGTCTGGTACAAATAAACTTATAGGGCACTTATACATGTGACAAGGGTTTAGTTCCCTAAATTGAAACAGTGGATTTTTAATTGAAATGATTAAAAACCCACCATTTCAATTTAGGAGCTTCCATCACTGTTAGGGAGAGGGGTCTAATCCCCCTTTTTTATTTTTGTGGAGCCTGACCATATCTTTTGCAGCCAGGAGGCCAGCTGCTGGTGGGCTGAACAGCCCCTGAGCTGCAGGCCCCCCTGGTTCTTCTCTCCACGGTGGGGGTGCCCCCTGGAGCTGCCCAGGCAAGGTATTATCAGGCCAGGGGCTGACCCAGCTTGAAGACAGCACCCTGCCAGATCCAACTCTTCTCCGAGCCCACCCAGGAAGCAGTGCATAGCAGGCTTCCAGCAGGCAGACTCAGAGAAGAGTTGGATTGGGCCAGGTGCTGCCTCCAAGCTGGGGTAGCCCTTGGCCCACTAGCACCCCACCCAGATGGCCCTGGAGGGCACCACCACTATGGAGGGAAGGACCAGGCCCCCTTGCAGCTCAGGGGCTGTGTGGCCCACTGGCAGCTTGCATAGGCAGGTTCTGCTGGAGAAAGAAAAAAAAAAGTGGTGAGGACCCTGATCCTTTTCTTTTTCCCCACAGAGCCTGCCTGCCTGTCCCGGGCCCTGGGAAGTGAGCTTCCAGTGGGCGCTGAGCTGTCCAGTCCTTCCCTCCAGTGACAGTGCCCTGCGAGGCTGCCTAGGTGGGCAGCAAGTGGACAGGAGAAGGAAGGAAAGGAGGAAACCCCTAGCGAGGAGGCAACTCCACTGTCTTCTCACTCCGAATGGGCCAAAGGAGCCAAGCAGACCCAGAGGAGGAAGTGTCAAGTGATTATCATAGGTGACTCCCTCCTGAGAGGTACAGAGGGCCCCATCTGTCGCCAGGACCCCTCAACATGTGAGGTGTACTGCCTCCCCGGAGCAAAGATTCGGGATGTGACGGGCATGATCCAGGCCGTGATCCAGTCCACTGATTACTACCCCATGGTCCTAATCCATATGGGTACTAATGATGCGGCCAGGAGAAGTCCTGATCACCTGATGACGGACTACCATGCTCTGTGGGGCGTGCTGACAGAGATAGGAGCACAGGTGGTATTCTCCTCTGTCCTACCAGTGAGTGGACGTGGAAGACGATATGAGACCTGCATCAGAAAGACCAAGTGGCGGCTTCGGGAATGGTATCTCGAGGCAGGCTTCGGCTTCCTAGACAACGACCCGCACATCATGATGAGAGACATGCTCGGGTGGGATGGGCTTCACCTGTCCCCCAAAGGTAAGCGTGTGTTCTCTTCTAGGTTGGCGCATCTCCTCCGGCGGGCTTTAAACTAGGCTCGTCGGGGGATGGGGAAGATGAGGTTGGAGGAAGCCTTGAACCAAAAAACCAAGAGACACCCACAGGACAGGGAGGAAAGGTGCGGGGTGTGGTGCTCTATGTCAAGGAGGAATACACATCCTCAACGAGTAGCACAAGGTCAGATGAGGGGCACACTGAAGTGCTCTGGCTTAGAATATAAGGAAGTCGAATGGAAAGGGACTTAATGGTGGGGGTCTACTACAGGCCAACCAACCAAGGGGAAGAGCTAGATCGGGAATTCTTAAGTCAGCTCACGGAGGTAGTTAGGTCAAAAGACGTGGTCACTATGGGGGACCTGAACTTTCCAGACATCTGCTGGGAAGAGCAATCAACCATGTCTGACCGCTCACGTAGGTTCCTAGCTGAGATACAGGACCTCCATCTAACCCAGGAGGTGCACAGCCCCACCAGGGGAGATGCCTTGTTGGATCAGGTGCTGGCCACAGGCGACGACCTTGTGCGGGGGCTGCGGGTGCTCAACCACCTGGGCAACAGCGATCATCGCCTGCTGGAATTCACCATCCAGCGCAAGGTGGAAAAACCAGCAGCAAGGCAGCAGCCCTGGACTTCAGGAGGGCGGATTTCAATGAGGTAAGAAGAACAGTTGGGGAAGTCCTGAGGTCCCGGAGGGGAGGGGAGTCGGGTGTCCAAGAGGAGTCATCGATCCTTAAGGAGACGATCCTCCATGCCCAAAGGGAGGTAATCCCAAAGAGGGTCAAAGGGGGCAAGAGAGTGCAAAAGCCCCCATGGCTCACCAAAAGCATATGGGAACGTCCCTATGGGGGAGGCGCACCCAGGCCCAGGGTCAGTGAGGATTTAGTCAGAGAACTTGTGGAGGGACTGGACATATTTAAATCAGCAGGTCCTGACGATCTCCACCCCAGAGTGCTGAGGGAATTAGCAGAGGTCATTGCAGGACCCC
Source organism: Alligator mississippiensis (assembly GCF_030867095.1). NCBI lineage: Eukaryota > Metazoa > Chordata > Crocodylia > Alligatoridae > Alligator > Alligator mississippiensis. The sequence continues at coordinate 28,775,416 of NC_081833.1, forward strand.
TGGCATGGCTTTTTAAGCACTCATGGTGCTCTGTTGTGGTGCCAGAGGACTGGAAAAGGGCCAATGTGGTTCCCATTTTCAAAAAACGGAGGAAGGAGGACCCAGGGAACTATAGGCCAGTTAGTCTTACCTTGATCCTGGGTAAGCTTTTTGAGAGAGTTATCCTGGCGCATGTCCACGAGGGCCAGCAGGGGAGGTTATGCTTAGGGGCAATCAACATGTGTTCATTAGAGGTAGGTCCTCCTGTCAGACCAACCTGGTGGCCTTCTATGACCAGGTCACAAAATCCTTGGATGCAGGGGTAGCAGTGGATGTAGTCTTTCTGGACTTCAGGAAGGGCTTCGACACTGTCTTTCACCCCATTCTCATTAAAAAACTAGGGACTGTGGTGTCGACACCTACACAGTCAAATGGGTCACTAACTGGCTGGACGGCCACACCCAGAGAGTGGTGATGGACAGGTCATTTTTGACCTGGAGGGATGTGGGCAGTGGGGTCCCCCAGGGCTCGGTCCTCGGACCCGCGCTGGTCAACATCTTCATCAGTGACTCGGACGATAGGGTAAAAAGCACCCTGTTCAAATTTGCTGATGACACTAAGATGTGGGGGGAAGTGGGCACGCTAGAAGGGAGGAACAGGCTGCAATTGGACCTAGACAGGTTACAGGGGTGGGCGGATGAGAACAGGATGGGTTTCAACACTGACAAGTGCAAGGTGCTGCACCTGGGGAGGAAGAACCAGCAGCATACCTACAGGCTGGGGAACTCCCTTCTCATCAGTGCAGAGGCAGAAAAGGATCTTGGAGTCATTATTGATGCCAAAATGAACATGGGCTGACAGTGTGGGGACGCGGTCAGGAAGGCCAACCGTACCTTGTCATGCATCCACAGATGCATCTCAAGCAGGTCCAAGGAGGTGATCCTCCCCCTTTACACGGCACCGGTCAGGCTGCAGTTGGAGTACTGTGTCCAGTTCTGGGCGCCGCACTTCAGGAAGTATGTGGACAGCATGGAGAGGGTCCAGAGGAGGGCCACCCACATGATCGGGGGTCAGCAGGTCAGGCTCTACGAGGAGAGGCTAAGGTACCTGAACCTGTTCAGCCTCCACAAGAGAAGGCTGGGGGGGGGGATCTAGTGGCCTGTTACAAACTAGTCAGAGGGGACCAGCAGGCATTGGGGGAGTCCCTGTTCCCCCCAGCACTACCAGGAGTGACTAGAAATAACGGTCACAAGCTGGCAGAGGGTAGATTCAGACCAGACATCAGGAGGCGCTACTTCACTGTCAGGGCGGCTAGGATCTGGAACCAACTTCCAAGAGAAGTGGTGCTGGCTCCTACCCTGGGGGTCTTTAAGAAGAAGCTAGATGAACACCTCGCCAGGGTCGTTTGACCCCAGTGCTCTTTCCTGCCATGGCAGGGGGTTGGACTTGATGATCTGTCAAGGTCCCTTCTGACCCTACAAACTATGAAACTAAGTGCTGCCCCAGATCAGAGGTGGCCCCTGACCTGATCCAGCTCTTCCCTGAACATGAGCTGAGGCAGCACCCAGCCTGCTAGCAGCCCATCTGGGCAGCCAAGGAGGGTGCCGCCACTTAAAAGGGAAGGACCAGAGTCCCTTGCAGTTCAGGGGCCACATGGCCCACTGGCAGCTTGCTCCCTGGCCATGGGAGATGCTGGCAGGCTCTGCAAAAGAAAAAGAAAAAAGGATCGAGTCCCTTGCCAATTCCAGCTTCAGCCTGCTTCTCCCAAGGGTGGGGGGAGGGCGGGTTGCTGTCAGAAGTCTGCAATGTTACAAATTGCTACATTGCAAACTAAACTACATGAGGATGTGGTTTACTTTGCAACATAACAAACTCATGCAAATCATAAAACCCCCCACATATGTACAGCATGACAATTAAACTGCAAAAATGGGCAATTTTTGTCACATGTAGAGGCATCCATATTTTCCCCCACAGACTTACTTGCTGGGGGGCGTACCCCCAAATAATTTTTTTCCACTCTCTGCCATTTTGTGCCCCCATTTCCTCCCCACAGACTTACCTGCTGGGCAGGAGGAGTGGGAGTAGATCTTGGGTTCCTTTTAAATTCCAAAAGTGATCTCTGACTTGAAAAGTTTGGAGCCCACTGCTCTAAGAGCTGCAGGTGCTCAATGCTTCAGGGAAACTGGTTTGGTTGATATTATACCCACATTTCTTGCAGCAGCTGTGTCAGCTTTGATAGTAATACAAAATGGATTCTCAGCCAGTTAAAGTCTTGATACCAATGTCTCATCTTCAAAAATTGAGACGAGAGCTCATGAGACAAGTCAGAAAGCTGCTTTATGAATTGCTGTTGCAAAAATGATACAGCGTCATCCAATTAGGTTATCTTCAGTTGCAGACTTTTGAAATGTCTGAAATCACTGTCAGGAGCTGATGACAGGCAAGAGCTATTTTAGTTCTGAATGGCGAAACAGCTTAGTAAAGGAGGTAGTATTAGGCTCTTTCTTTGTTGGCAAAGATCACTTGTATTCATGTGACAGATGATATAGGTAAGGAAAAACTATTTGCATCACTAGTTTCATGCAGAGGTAATGGTGGGTCAAACATTCTCACTCCTTCCCAAAGACTTTGGTCACAAGGCCAAGATCAGTAAATGTGACTCTGGCTGAGTCATCATATTTTGATATTTGATAAGTAATCACGGTGATGAATTTTCTAATTTAAAACTTAAGATAGCTTGTGTTTGAGTGCCTTTAGCAACAGCCTCCATTAAGAGTTTGCAGTTGAAATACACTGTGAAAATAAGAAAGAAAGTGAATTCTCATTGTCAGCTCTAAGCAGACCAGTCACATCTTTTTCTTTTCAATCCATGGAGGTTTTGTTGCTGATAGTCAGAGAAACAAGCTCTCTCAAGTAAGCAGCTTTGCCCGATTTGTTGAAAATGTCAGAACTGGCTTGTAAATATTCCAAAAAACAAAACCCCTCTTTGTTTCAGAAAACTAATTATAGTGTCTGAATGACAACAATGTACTTACCTATCATGGTATTCACAAAATCTGGGCACTTAAAAGCAATCAAAATGAATAGTTAAGGGTGTCATAAATCTTACAGTGCCCACATAATAAACACAATTATTCTTACAAAGTACAAAGCAATACGCATTTCATCAAAGTACAATGACCTTAACTCTGACCCAAAAGGAGCACTATTCTCTGCCAGAACATTCAAAATCTGAGCACAAGCCCTTTTATAACAAGCATAAAAATTATATATGTTCAGATTTGTGACATATGTTGTGTAACGGTGTTTGACAGCATTCCTGGTTTCAATGTTAATTTAAACCCCTGACAAAAGAAAGTGTAAGCAGGAATATGACTTTCTGAAATATTTTGAAAAGACACTTCTTTAAGACATGACACCTGATTCAGAAACTCCTTGTTTTTAAAAATACTTTTAACAAAGAGCAAATAGGGTATAAAAACCAAACAAGCTCCAGCAGTTCTCCTGTGAGATGTTAAGGCCAGCTAAACATTACACTAAAACAGGGATTATTACAGTATCTGGAGAGTTAAATATGACCTAAGTTTCATTCTGGAAACCCAGCAGAATAAAGATGCAGCCCTCAAGATACTGACTCCATCAAGTGACCTGTTTCTCTTATAACTGCAAATGCAGTGAAGTTGATTTTAATTCTCAATGTCCTACTCAGATCTAACACACATTTCCAATGTAGAGGGAATAATTACCGTGCCAAAATGGAAAGGTTAAGGAATCCCAGGAACAGGCATCACAGTCCCTTATGAAATTACCTGGCCAAGTAATAGGCTTCTTATGCAATCTAATATTTAGAACAGGAGACTACAATCAGACTCAGTTTGTTTATGAACATTGACATTTGCATTTAAAGGAGGTGTGTTTCAGACATATAGCTAAGTAAATTGGGGAGTACGTGGAGCATGTATTGAAGATCATGAAACTCATGCATCTATATAGGTAGAATATAACAGACATTGCACATAAAAATGATGCAGAGGGGGAAAGTGACAAGAGAATATTAACAGCCCATGAAGTCATGAGCATCATGTTGATGTTCAGCAGAAGTGTAACAAAGTGGGGGGATCAGACCCCAGCCCCAGCCCCAGCCCAGCCTGAAACCTGTTGGGGGTTGATGCAAAAATAGCCAGCATCTCATATGCTGATGCTACCCCAGGTACTGCCACCACTCAAATATCCAGTTTTGCTTCTGGTGTTTGGTGCAATAATGCAATGTGCACACTCATACATGTGGATGCTGTACAAAGCTCTGTATACTGACTGGCTCAACACAATTTTTCTGCTACAGTACCTGTGGAAGTCACCAGCTGGACAGGAGAATGGAGAGCCTTAAACCATAAGCAAGGGGATGAGAGAGAGAAAGAGAGAGACAGACAGACACCATAATGAAAGTATTCAGTGTGGAGACAGTAAAGGAAAGTATATAAACTGGACTGAGCTGCAAGGCTTCACTTAAAGTGGACTGGGGTGTAACAGTGCTGTCCCAGGAGAAGGGGTGGATTGTGGCTCAAAGAGGCACAACTCTTTCCTCACTTCCCCCTGACTCTGGGAAGGAAGAGACATGGAGGGAATCAGCCATGCCTCCCCGTTCCTGGATGCTACTTACTTCTCTACTTGTGCCTAGAGTATAGGCACTGGGTAGAGAGGGGAGAGGCAAGTGGGCACCGACAGAAGTGACAATTTTCACCTGATCTGGCCACAGAAAGCAGTTTATAGGGGTGTGTTGGTGCAGTATAGGATAGTCATAACACACAATCCTTACATCCATCCATGATTACCTCTTTCTTACCTGCCATGTCTGGGTGTTAAACTTGTTTTTGTCTTCCGCTGTGTGCAATTATAAGTGAGGTGTGCCCATGTCTTCTTTGGGGCTCCAACCTCCCATACACCCTATCCTAGCACCACCCTGTTGATATCATATCCATTGTGCCCTCGTTCTCAGTGGGCAACCATCTTTTGTTTGAGGCTCCTACAGGCGCACCTTCACCTCGGGCCTGGCTTATGGACACCACACCTTACCCTTGTCATCCAATCAGTCAGTTGCTGTTCAATCCACAAAGAAGAAATGGCGTGCAACTTAAGTGGTGAACAGAACTCAGGTAGGTGCCAACACATAAAATCCTTGTTTCCACAAACAGAGCCTACCGGCCAGGAGACAGCTTAGCTGCCTGAAACCCATGAAGAAAATAAAAAAGGGACAAAAAAAGAAAACAGACAGGTACACCAGGTCCCCTCTTGCCTGTGGTTTGGGCACTTCCCCTCTCTAAGCAAATCTGTGGTTGCTTAATAAGTACTAAGTGGCACTTGCCGCCTTCCCTGGTGCATCGGGGCTGTCCACCCAACCTCCTCAACTATGTTCTTAGTGAGTCTGAAGCCTGCCCCAGCTTGCCGTTGCCGGTGGTGAGCCTCAGCTTCCCTTTTCCCTGAGCTTCAACCCTGCTTCCTGAGTTCTAAATAAAAAAAAATAAAAAATCCTGAAACCAAAACAAATGGTGTGTGGTGCTGCCAGCTCCTCTGAAGGCTGTTTACTCTGGTGCATCTTCCTGCCGGCATTCCTTGCCTTCCCCATCATCACAGCCTTCACAGCAGCTTTTCAAAGTACTGGAGCCCTTCTGGGCTCCCAGGACTTAGCTCCACCAGCTCTTCATGGTCCAGAGCTGCTTTGCTGGCATCTTGGTGTTCCTGGCTCTCTGCCTCAGTCCCATGTTGGTGTCTTTTTTCTCCCAGCCCTGGCAGTAGGCCAGAAATGCCCACACTGCCACAGGTGGGGCCGAGTTTAATTGAACAGCTGCTGGTGAACCACACTGGTTCCCAGTTGCTCACTATTATTGGCCTCCAGCTGTGCCAGTGAGTTTCCAATTGTAACAGGGTGCCATCCCCAGAGGCATTTGAGAACACCTAGAGGCAACCCAAAGTCCCTTTTTATTTTGAATTAGTTTCTGGGAACAGATTCCCCTTCACTCATCTGCCACGTCTTAATGTTTCTTTGGGTTCTCAAAAGGGAGGCTGCCCCAGGGCTTTCCAGATCTGGTCTGTGCTCTCAAAACACCTGGAGGTGAGGAGCTCCTGCCTTAAAGGCTACTTGAATGGCTCCATACCACCCCTTTCCCATGCCCCATGCCTCACAGGTGTTGTGTGCATATTTTTCCTCCTGTTGGAGTCTCAGTCAACTTGGCTTCCACCCCTTTTTATGTAGCTAAGCCATCTAGGTTAGACCCAGTAAGAGAGCAATCTTACTCTTGCCTCTGGACCCCTGCCCCTGCATATCTGTGCCCCTGTGGTACCAGGCTCTCTGGCCTCTGTAGCTACACCCGTGTGGGTGCTAATGAGGTGTCTACCTCCCCTTTAGCCTCATCCACAAACCACTGGTTTAAAGTTACAACATAAACACTGCACCCCTGGGTTATAACAAAGAAAAATAATAGAGGCAGTTAGCCTGCTTACCTATGGCTCTACATCTCTGGGTTACTGTGCCTGGTGCTCTCACCTGCAGGGTTGTTTCTCAGTTTCCTGGAGCCTTCAGGAGCCCACACTTTGACACAGCCTAATTTGGCCCCACTTGGCTAGCTCAGCCCAGGGCTTATATAGCTTTGGCCTGAGTTCTCACACAGTCATGTGACAGCCCCAGTCAGCTGACCAGTCTGCAGGGCTACCCTTTAACTCCTGCTCTGCTGGCAGGCTGTGCTTTGAAGACTGACCTTAAATCAGCTACTCTGCTTCCTGGTAATAGGATTAGGGTTCCCTGTTACACCCCTTTCTGTGAACTCAGAGGGTTTTTTTCTTATTTCTGCAGTGTGACCAAAGACAAGTGCATGGCTGCAGAGTGACCCAAGGTGGGAGGGGGAGGGGGCTCCAATTCACCCACCCCTCCTTTCATCATGGGCTGGGGAGCCCCAAGAATGAGCTCCCTCTGCTGCCTTTCCCCTTTCCATTCTGAAAACAGTGAGCACTTGCAGAGAACCCTGGCTGTTGCAATGGGAACCCCTCCCTCTGTGGAACCAACACTGAACTTCTGTTTAGTCTGGGGTAATGTTATAACTCAGAATGATTTGCAGAAATCCTGAGTTACACTTGGGACTTGCACTTCTGTCTGCACCCACTGGCTCTAAATAGGAGTATTCAATGAAGGGCTGTACTCCACATCACATTTTAGCTGAGTTTGAAGAGGGTCTTCCATGGATGGGGAAGGCTAGGACCTGAGGCTGTCCCACTGTGTGTCAGACAAGGGTATAATGCTCCACCAAGGAATCAGCCCTTTTACCCTGGGTTACCTTATGATGTCTACCAGCTCCCATGCAGAGTCCTTCATAATTACTGGATGCATAAAATGAGAATACATCTTGGGTGTTTTTTTTTTTAATTAATATTCTCTCCCCTTTGGAAAAAAAACAAACAAAAAAACAGTTCTACTAGGAAACTTGCAAACACTGGATAAGATATGCAGTTTTTTTCTGTTGTCCCAGCAAACCCCAAAGAGGCCCCAGAGAGCTATATAAAGCATCGCAAATACATAAAGGAAGAGACCTCCTAAGCTTGTGAGTGAGGAGAAAAAAAGGAGAAAGGTCCCCCTCCCACCCCCTGGCAAAAAAACTTTAATTTTAAAATATTTGTCTAAATTTTCTATAGTCATTTTATAATTTTTTTGATCAAAATATTATTTAAAAAGGCTTCTGTACAGCTGCTACAATGTCTTACTAGAATTATAGTTTAGGTACCTGTAGGTCACCTTCTCCTCTCCCAGGACTAGGTTCCCGGGTCAAACCACGTATCTGATGAAACACCTTCTGGAGATTGTAGGCAGTATGTCGTCATGAGATAATATTGACATGATATATCATAGAAAATGGACTACAACTGTAAAGCCAAGTCTATAGAGGAGAGTGAGAGCAAAAGGCATCTGAACTATAAATTCCATGAGGCACCATACCAGTACTGCAGAATCTCTACCTTTTGATTTTCCTTTGAAAGTACTAAGGCGTTTTGGGTGTTGGCTTTACAATGAAGAACTCCAAATTTTCCATGGAAAGTAAACAATTTTTGTAATAATTGAATTTAACTAAAAATCCAATTTAGGATCATAGTATTATAGGAAAGTAGGGCTGGAAGGGGCCTCAAAAGGTCTTCTAGAGTGCAGACAGAAGTGACTTAATCTGGCCACAGAAACCAGTCTATAGTCATGACAAAACACAAGTGCACAGCTGCAGACCACTTAAAAATAGCCAATTGGGTGAAAATCTGACCCTTCATTGCAGATGAAGACTTTTTAAAACATTATGTTTTCTTTAACTTCTGTCTTCCTGCCTGCCAGCCTCTGAGGTTTTTTCAGAATGGGAAGGAGGAAAGGGAGTGGAGGAAATTCAGTCTGGGATTTTTCCGCCCCCATTGGAGGGTGGCAAGGGTGTACTGGAACCCCCCTGAGGTGGGAGGGCTCCAATTCACTCACCCCAATCTGCAGTGTCAGTGAGGGAACCCCTAAAATGAGGCTCCTCTGCTCCTGTTCCCCCTTCCCATTCTGAAACAGGGACAGGCTGGGAGGGATGAGGGGCTGTTGTTAGGGGAAACCAGCTTCTGGCTCCAGCCAGCAGCTAGATTCCTCTCCCCCCTGGAACCAACAGTGAACTTCTGTTTGGTTCAGGTGATGGTTGTAACTCAGAATGGTTCCTGAAAAGTGTTTTCAGTTCCAGTGGGGAGCTTCACTTCTGTCTGCTCCTTTAGTCCAGTCCACTGCTCAAGGTAGAATCATCCAAGCTAAACCATCCAATGTCAAGTGTCTGTCTAACCTGCTTTTGAAAATCCCCAGGATAGAGAATCTACAGCTTCTCTAGGTAGCCCATTGCAATGTTTAATCACCTTTATAGTAAAAAAGTTCCTCCTAATCTCAACCTAAATTTCCTCTGCTGCAACTTGAGGTCATTGTTCCTAGTTCTGTCCCCTACAGCCACAGAGAACAGTCCTTCTCTATCCTCTCTATAATTACCCTTCAGGCATTTGAAGACTTATCAAATACCTCTCTCCGTGCTCTCTTCTCCAACCTAAATAATCCTAGCTTTTACGGTCTCTCCTCATAAATCATGTTTCCCAGGCCTCTAATAAATGTTGTTGTTGTCCACTGGATCCTTTCTAATCTGTCCACATCTTACCTGAAGTATGGGGCCCAAAACTGGACACAGTACTTCAGGTGAGGTCTCCCTAGTGCTGCATCAAGTAGAAGAATCTCTTCTTTTGATCTGCAAGTGACACTCCTGTTAATACAATCCAGTATACTGTTGGCCTTTTTCTGCAACAGAGCATACTGTTGGTTTATAGTCAGTTTATAGTCTACTGTAACTCCCATGTCCTTTTCTGCAATATTGCAGTCTAGTCAGCCATTCCCCAAGCTGTATTTGTGCATGCAGTTGTTCTGTTCCAATTGCAAGACTTCACACTTGTCTTTGTTGAATTTCATTAACTGTCATGATCAGGACTCCTGGCTTTCTCTGGTAAAAAATCCCCAATTTTTGGATTAAAAAAGTAACCCAAAATTCACATTTTTCTGTGATTAAAATGAAAGACCACTATATATATGTGCATTAGTGACATTTTATTTTAATCACAGAAAAATGTGGATTTTGTGTTACTTTTTTATCTGAAAATTGGGCATTTTTTTAAATGAGAGGAAACCAGGAGCCCTGGTTTTCACTTTAATGTTGTCATAGAAAAAATTCAAACAGCTTTACAAGTAGCATCTAAAACAGTTTCATTGGGCTTCTAGCTTCTCTCTGTCTAGAATGAACTATTCTACAACCTAACTGAGATAATATGGCTTTGTTAAGAAAATAATAAAAAGGAGATAGAGGGTGCATCTACACATTCATTAATACTCTGTACTTACTGCGCATTAAGTTTAGTATTTGTATAATCAACTACTAAATAAATGTTCAGGAACTGGCCCTACTGTGCAGTAGTGCCAGCATATACCATTTGAGAGATGCTATTGTGCAGTAGCCTAATAATACTGTGTATATAAGCACTGTTTGTGCTGTGACACACTACTGCACAATATTATTAGGCTACTGCGCAGTTAGCATCTCATGTAGATGAGCCCAGAGTCTTTGATAATTATTAGTCTTAATTTTGTAGTGAATAACCAAGAGGACTGGAATCCTGTGGACACGCAAGTTTTTCCCCTTTGATTTAGAGACGATCTGGAGATGTCAGGGAAGTGGATATTATATCTTTCTATTTAAAAATGTTTCACTACCTTTCTTTCTCCAAAGCACATTATGAGCACATGCTCTAACATAGAATGAAGTCCCCTTACACAGTTCAAGAGGCTACATTGTACAAGAGACCAATAATACTTGAACAACAAGGGCTTCCTAGAAATATAGAACCTTTGTATAATTGAAAATGGCATATAAACGATATAGACAAGATTTCAAGCATGACACTGCCCTTCCTCAGGCCTCTCCTCTCAGAGATCTTGGGAAGGGTACTATGATACCAGACAGCTTGCTGATATCTATCCTAACTGTGTAGTTGGTCCAATAAAAGTTATCACCCCCGATAATTTTTGCCTGTCACATATTTTCTGGATCATCTTGGCAATAACACCATCTCAACACTATATAAAATGGAGCTAGAACACTCAACAAAAGAAAACTCTTTTCAGAGACTGCAAAGAACTCAAAGATAAGAACTAGCTTCAGCCTATTGAATTATTCCTGTTTGTATATTTTTAACTTATTAAGCTGCTATGGATAGATACGTTATACAGCTAAATAAAGGATTCAGCTGTGTAAATTTTCCATCAGGTCTAATTTCGATGTATTAAAGATTCCGCTTAATGTCTGAGTTAAATTTTCTAAACTTCCCTGTTGTGTATATACCTTATTAAACTACCTTATTAAACACCTCTACAGCTAACTCTTAATGGTTACAGCACACATTTCTAATATCTAAGCACCAAATTGGCACAAATGACAAAGAAACACATTGAAGGACCAATCATGACAAACTTCATTATGGTGTCCTACTATTGCTCTTTCCTTAACTTACTAAGAACAGTCTCCTTGGTGACCTCTAGATGGAGCCTATGCATGCTAACATAGACTTAATATATGTGTCTTCCTGATATTTCTGCTTAGTTTAATAGTTTATCCACTTAAAGTCCCATAAACTGGTCCAGAGATTGCAGAGAAGCCTTGCAAATGTTGTTTGGCAGTATCCAAAGCCAAGGGTACTCTAAATAAGTTTCACCTCTCATAGCAAAACGGTGTTTCCAGATTATGATCATTCCCAATAGCCATATCTGCTCTCCATCCCTTTAACTCAGACAATGCCTTCCTTAGTGGTTGTTCTGGAAAGTAACAAACAGCTAATAAAGGCACCACTACAATTCCACCTAATTTAGAGATTGCTGGTAAAATTGCACATTATGGAAGACATCACCTTGTTATAGGGCACCTTCTCCATTGCTAGTGATCCTGCAAGGCATCATCCCCCTTGACTCACCTGCCACACCTTGATGGGAGAAAAAAAATGGAAATATAGAGAAGGGAACAAATGGCTCATGTGTGACAGTAGGTGCTTGGTGTGTTGGTCTCTGTTGCAGGGCTCCACCACCCTTCATACTCTGTCCATGCCCAACCAAGCTTGTAGCACAGAGTCCTTACTCATCTGGCACCTGTAAACTTTGCACCCAACCTATCTGTTCAGCGGGTCTATTTCACTTTCAACTCTCTGTTGTCTCTATCCCTCAATGGGGCCAGTCTTTTTAGGAGACAGTATTTGCTGGGTCCACTATCAGTCCTTAAAGTGGGTTAGGTGCCCATTAAGCACCATCCCTCTCCCTCTTGTAATCCTTCTTGGCAGGGCTGAGGTAGGACAGTTTCACATTTCTCTCTCCCTCTCTTTCTTTATCTACAGTTGCCCCATTCACTCGGTGACTCACTGCATCTGTCATTTCAATGCACTGCATCCATGCTTTGCAGTTACGCTGCCTCAGCCCCTGTATGTCTCAATTCTTTTAGTTATCTGTTTCCGTGCCTCTGTGTAGATTGATCACAACCCTCTCAGTTGCTCAACTGCCCCCTCTCCAGGGCAGCAGCGTCCACCAGTGTTCCTTCTTTTGTAGGTCGTTCCAGCCAGTGCTACCAATTGGCTGCATCTCTCAAACAGGGGAAGCAGGAAGGCTTTGAATCAGCCAGCATGAGATGATATCATCAGAAGAGTTGATGGATTTTTGGAGGGGGCATAAGGCAAAATATATATGGATGCAGAGAAATTTAGATTTTAGGGTGTATTGCCAGCCTTTTATCTGAGAAAATTTGACAACTGTGGGGATGAGTGCTAGGAGGTATGCTATAGAAGGATAGGCTTATGGTCTTTGAACAATTAAAACCCAAGCTCAATCTTTATTTTTTCAAATGTGTTTGCAGCTAATGCAGGTATATTTTCAAATAATGCTATATCATATATTACAGTCTGACTGAGTTATTGAAAGAATAAACTCATCAATAATGAGGAAATCATGTTTCATATATATATCTATTTGCTTTCCAGTGCTAGACATTTTCTGTGTTAGAAAGAATATTGCACTGTGAGGTGAAACTTTAGCTTGTAGTTGACCACAGTAAGTTGGAAATATACTGCAAACCTTTGCTCTGCCCTAGGTCTGAAGGGTTGGAATGCTGTAGTAGTTGTGATGGTCCGGGAAATGTGTAAGAAACAAGGGTTTTGGGTGATATATTTTGGACCAACTGCATAGTTGGGAGGGAGGTTAGGCAAACTTTCTGTCAGGGCCTCTGGAAAATCACGCCTGCTGTGCCAAACACTAGCCATCATACCTGCTCCAGTCCCTGGCTAATGAGATTGCTTTAGTTTTCTGTGGAGGAGAGCAACTGGATTGGCTGCTGGAAACACTGCTTATCCCTTTTAAGCATACCTAAAACCTCAGGCTGCAGGAGTGCCTTAATATCGTCTCAGTCTGTTCTAGCAAGCCTCACATTCGCTGCTCCTTTGGGTTTTCCTGGCTCCTGACTCAGCTTTGGCTTTTCCTGACTGACCTCAGATATTGCCTGGAATTAAGCATTGGCTTGCTCACCCCTAGTTTCTGCTCTTAGATTTTGCTTCTTGGATTTTGCCTCTTGATCATCCTGGAACTTGGTCTCCATATTCTCAGACCCTCTGACTTGGACCCTAGCCTGACATCCTGGTAAGCTGTCCTCTCACCCTGCTGACCTCTTAGCTGCTCCTAGTGGCTTGGCTTCTTATGTCCTGGCAGAACCCTTAAACTTTCAAGTGGAAAGCAAACAAAACCCCTTGCTTCTGATTCTTTAGGAAAGGCTAAAAGTGATTAAAATATAGGCAGGCAATAGGATCATTGCTTTACACTGCAAAGGGATGCCTGATCTCTCTTCTCCCAGATGAAAGTCCTAACCATTACACTGTAGAGTCTTCCCCTCTAGCACAATTAATATTTAATCATTCCATGAAAAATAGAACTGTTTCAAAAGGAGGGACTGAGAATCCCACCCCAGAATATGCTGTAGCCTGGGAGCTGAAGCATTCATCTACTGGGAGATGCAAATTCAAATGTTCTTAGATAGAAAAAGGAATGGAACATGGATCTTGCACATCCTGGCTCAAACTACTGAATCATTGGATAAAACATGGAAGTTGCAGCAACAGCAGTTTTGATTTCTGAAGTGCCCAATTCTGTATTTATCTTGTGGGGAATGCCTTGTGGATCAGGCCTGGCCAGCAGGTTGGTGAAGCAATTTGCTTGTGAACTGGGTTAGGCATGACTGGGCATGTCTACAGGAATTGCTGACTCTGCAGTAGCCAAAAAATACTGCACAGTAGCATGTCATAGCACTGACAGTGCTAATACACTACTGCACAGTATTAGCAGGCTACCGCGCAATAACTTCATTTAGACATTTGGCAACACTACTTCACATTAACTCTGGTTACTGCACATTTATTTAGTATTTGCTAATACCAGTACTAAATTAATCCACAGTAGTATCTCATGTAGATGTGCCCACTAGATACCTAGTTGTTCAGTACTGTGAGGATTTAGGTAGCTCTGAGCACCCCGGAAAGACATTTAGGCACACAGGGAACTGCATGGGTAAAACAAAGCACTTGCAGACTTCGGTAGCCCTAGGGTTAGACGAACTGAACAGGAGCATTGGGATTACACAAGAACATGCTCAGATATTATGGTGATGGGTGTCGTAAACATGAAGGACTTAAGGAGGAGGCACAAAGAATAATGAGTTTTTTTTCTGGAAGATCATATTCCCATGTTTATTCTAGGTGGAACATTTCATCTTGCTTGTCTGTTTCTAGCTGTTCTCAGCCTCTAGAAGTCTCAGTTCCAGGCATCTTCAGAGCTAGCTTTCCTGGTGTAGAGTGAAGGTGAAGCTATTTTAAATTAATAGAAGGAAGATTGCTGCAGTTTGTTGTTGGCTAAAGTATAAGTCATTGAAGTCACTATTTCAAGCAGTAAGAAGATAGTAATTGTTTAAGGAAGGACACATACATAACTGTGGAACTTTGTGATTTAGGACCTCTGCACTCTGTTCTGGCTCTGCCTAAACCTTTGATAAATCACCCAGGCAAAAATTTTCAAATGTGGCCAGTAGGTTTTGCTGCTTGCACATTGGATGCTTAAGCTTAGACTTCTTACATGAGCATGATTTTCAGAAGTATTGAGCCCACACATCTTTCACCGGCTTCAGGTGGAACATTGGTTAATCAGAACATCTGAGAATTAGGCAATATTTGTTTAACACTGAGCATCTAAAAATTGAGGCAGCAGAACTAGTCAGAAATTCAAACCTGGGGCCAATATCAATATGTGACTGCCTCCTTCTCATACTTCTCCACCTAAATGTTTGGGTTGCTTTTCTCTGAAATCAGTGATTTTAGATCGATGGAGTGCTAGAATGGAACTCAGCATCCTGTGTGTAGTCATGCCAGTGCTGCAGAAAGGGATTATTCTGCTCTGGGACAGGTACTTCTGTAAACAGCCTCACACTGCATGTCCTTTTATTGCCTTTCATCTCACACTCAGGCTTCTGTCCAATTTGTTCCATGCTGTTACCAATAGGTTACTTCCAGTGCTCCTGCTTCCTAGTTCTTTCTCTCTTTCACAGTAATTACCCTAAGTTAATTTCTCCCTCCACCCCAATTTTTCAGGCAGCCTCTGATTTGATTCTATGCTAATATTTCTAACCTCTTTGGCGCACATTTGGCATTATCATGTTTCTGCCTTCCTCTGTATTCATTTTCAGATTCTGACATCACATTGCCAGCTGAAACAGACTCAACTGCTTTTGAGCATAGAGATAAGTATTGCCTTCCAACTCTTCATAGTGCAGAGTGCTCTCCAAGCCACTCCAAAATTATGGCATTCCATAATATTAACTGAATATTAATACTCTCCACTCTGCTTAGACATCTCTTGGAATCCAGTGTGCCTAGCCTCTGGTCTCCCACAAAAGCAATGGTATGGCCAGGCTGATCTCCTGAGAAATGGTGATATCACCAGGTAAAACCAGAGAGCCCGGATTTCCTTCTGAGTTTTCCACAGCAATCCCTCCCTCCAGATATTTCTCCATGGCATTTACGTACATGCATATGCACATACACAAAAGTGGGCATCATTTGAGAATGGAAGGGGCCTCCTGGGCCATTAAGTTCCATGAGTGCATTCAAATGCAACTATTTACCCAAAGGTTCCTAAAAGAGATGCTTCAGATCCTGACACACAACTACAAGGCAGAGACAGAAACATAGGGTGTCTATACATGTGCTCTGGGGTGGGGCAGGAGGGGGAACTTTAATTAAAGCAGCTCTGAGAGCTGCTCTAATTAAAGTGCCTGCAGTGCCATGTGTATTCAGTGTCTGTCCTACGCTTCAAAATGATGGTGGGGGCACTCTAACTAAAGTACTTTCAACGATCTTGAGATGAAGCGCCTCTGCCACCATTTTAAAATGCAGGACGCTGAACACATGTGATGCAGAGGCTGCTGGAGCAAGCTAATTAGCATGCTTCAGCAGACTTGCAGCAGAAAAGATTAACTGAGTCTGCTCTGATGCACAGCTAATTAGCATGCATCAGAGCAGAGCTCCATCAAATGTATAGGTGCCCATTGGGAATACAGTACAACAGCAGCACAAAGAGGGGTGGGTAAGAGGGGGTTGTGCCTCAGGCACTGCCTGTTTGGCAGGGCACAAGAGTGGACTGGGGGCACTTCACACTCTTGCCCCCTGCTCATCATATATAGTACTCTTCAGCTCCAGCAAGCTGTGGTGCAGCACTGTGTTAGAGTGACTCTGGGAATTGTATTTCACCCCACTTTTTGCCACAAAAATCAGAAAGTTTTTTGCCTGAAAGAGGCAAAATTTTCCATCTGCAGCAGTGAACTCTGCTGCTGCTCTACTGAATTCCAGTTCCTAGAGTGCTCTGCACACTGTGACACACATTGCTGCACCACCATTGCTTGATGCTCTAAAGCTATAATGTACATGGTGAAGGGGAAGGGAGAACTGCTTTTGGTGCATTCTTGGTCATTTACACCTCTGCTCTGCAATATGACACTGGCAAAAGCAGGGGAAACATAGGCATTGCAGTTACCATTGCAACTACAGAAAAGTAATTAGTTAATACACATTCAGAGGATCCCAGGAAGAGGACCATGCCCCATGCTACAGAGAAAGGCAAAACCCTCCATAGTTTTTGTCAGTATGACCTAGTGGAAAAAATCCTTTCTGACTCCATATTTGGTGACTGGTATGATCTTGATGAAAGATCCTCTTGCCAAGAACCTCTGAGTTTTCTAGTTCCCAGCAAAAGTATCAGTACACTTCAATCCAAGACCCCAACATAATCTGTGGCCAATGTCAGTGCCTCAGAGAATGGCGGGAGGAAAAAAAAAAAGCAGAAGCCAACAGCTTTCAAAACTGAAAGAAAATTCCCTCCTTGCCTCTGCAGGCAACCAGCAAAAGCCTGAAGCAAAGTTGTCTGGCACATATCACATTGAAAGACAGATGCTTCTGTACCTCACCATGTAGATTCCACACATAGCACACTCTGCTTGTTGAACCAAGAGCTCCCTTTTCTATCAATACACTTGTGGGTTTCAATTTTAAAGTAGTATTTACTCCATGAATGTATTTGTAAAAAATTATTATATCCTGCTTAATTCCTCTTTTGAGGAGCTAAAGAAATGAACCTCCTTTAATATTATTTCATAATATAAGGTCATAATTTCATTAAACATATTAGAGGTCCTTTTCTGTTTAGTAGAACAGACTACCTCCTCCTGCAGCACGGTCCTGCCCCGGAGGATCCACGGGCAGCCCTCCTGGAACCGAAGATGGGCATCTAGGGTCCCGAAAAGCAAGACCCCGAAAAACCCTGGAACTCTCGCCCACCCTGGCCGCCCGGTCCGTGCCCAGGCCGGCTCTCCAGTCAACATGGACCCAAACTCGGGTTTGACCCCCTCCTGCAGCACGGTCCTGCCCTGGAGGTTCCTGTGTCCGACCTTCTGAACCCGAAGATGGGCATTTAGGGTCCTGAAAAACATGTCCCCGAAAATATCCGTGAACCTTTCTTGGCAATATTGTAGATGTGGCACCTGGCCCAGCCACCGGGGGCAACCACCAAAAGTGTCCGCCCTCCTGGAGCGAAGGGCCGGGCAAGACCTGTTTCAAAAACCTCATACGGACTTCCGGGGCCGGAGCTCGGGCGCCAGGTCAACCCCGGGCTAACCTCCCAGGCCCCAGAGGCACCCCGGCCGGGCAGGAATGCCTCCCCCCCTGCATGTGGCGGCAGCGGGGGAGGAAGGCCGGCTCAGGGACCCCATCCCTCTTGGCCGCCCCGCCGCCCGGCAGCCCTCCCCCGCGCCCGGGCCCTCCCATCCGACTGAGACCTCAGATCAGACGTGGCGATCCGCTGAATTTAAGCATATTAGTCAGCGGAGGAAAAGAAACTAACCAGGATTCCCTCAGTAACGGCGAGTGAACAGGGAAGAGCCCAGAGCCGAATCCCCGTCCCGCGGTGGGGCGCGGGAAATGTGGCGTACAGAAGACCCACTCCCCGGTGCCGCTCTCGGGGGGCCCAAGTCCTTCTGATCGAGGCACAGCCCGTGGACGGTGTGAGGCCGGTAGCGGCCCCCGGCGCGCCGGGACCGGATCTTCTCGGAGTCGGGTTGCTTGGGAATGCAGCCCAAAGCGGGTGGTAAACTCCATCTAAGGCTAAATACCGGCACGAGACCGATAGTCAACAAGTACCGTAAGGGAAAGTTGAAAAGAACTTTGAAGAGAGAGTTCAAGAGGGCATGAAACCGTTAAGAGGTAAACGGGTGGGGTCCGCGCAGTCTGCCTGGAGGATTCAACCCGGCGGGCTCGGTCGGCCGGCCCGGGATGACGGATCCCCGTCGCCTCCCCCCCTCCACGGGGGGCGGGGCGGTTGGGGGCCGCCGCCTGGACGGCCCCGGCCCCCGTCGGGCGCATTTCCACCATGGCGGTGCGCTGCGACCGGCTCTGGGTCGGCTGGGAAGGCCTGGTGGGCAGGTGGCTTGCCGCTTTGCGGCGGCGAGTGTTACAGCCCCCAGGCAGCTGCTCTCACTGCATCCCGGGGTCGAGGGAGATGACCGCCGCCGCGCCTTCCCCCGCGGCCCCCCGTCACATGGTTGGTTTCTAACCTCCCTTGCCCTCCCCCCACCACAGAGATGAAACTTTGCAAAGTATCTGGGTGTACCTAGTATCATAGCAAACCACTTCATAGGATGAAATTTATTAGAGGAGTGGCGTCCTTTGGAGTAAAAGCTGTAGAAAACATCTGAGCAGTTCATTCTTAATTCAGAAACCTGCTGTGAATTAAGATGGCTGCAAACCACTCCATTATGAATGGGGTCCATACAGTATTGGTACTAGTGTAGATTCTAGGTTCTACCATATTGGTTCTAGTTTAAGTTAGTACTTTTGAATGTTGGTGACCAGAACTATACTCACATTTTAAATGAAGCCTTACCCAGGCCTTGTACAGTGATACTAACTTTCTTTTTGGCTCTATGGGTGAAATTTTATCTAACATGCTCTCAAATTTTATTACGCTTTTTGCAGCCACATCATAGTAGTGGTTCATGGCTATCATAGGATCAGTCAATACATCCAGGTCCTTTTCTTCCTCAGGTATGTCCAGTTTATACGCCAAATTTTTTGTTATCAGTTTGTAAGTGCATAATTGCATTTTGTTTTATTAAACTTTATACCATTTCTAATGTTCCTTTCCACAGGATGATTTAAATTGTCCTGCATAAAAAGCCAATCCTCATCTATATAGTGGCAATATCTCCTAATTTCATGTCATTTGCTATTTCATGACACAGATTTAGTTCCAGACCAAAACAAGAGGGAAATACCTTTTCTCTCTTGCTACGGAGAGTAGGATGCAGACCAATGGCTTGAAGTTGCAGCAAAGTAAGTTTAGATTGAGTATGAAGGAAACATTATTCACCGTCAGAATGAGAGGCAGTGGACTAGACAGTTTAGTGAAGTTGTTGGATGTCCATCACTGTAGGTGTTCAAGAAGAGGTTGGATGAGCATGGTTAGTGATGATTTAGGTATAGTCATGTCTATGTTATATACTATGTTATGTTTCTGAGCTTTGCTGGTTTGGGAAAGAATGTTTTTCCCCGCTCCTGCTGCTACACGTGGTTTTCTTTTTCACCTTCCTCAGAAGCATTGGGTGGTGGCTGCAGTGAAGTCTGGGGATTTTGACTGGGACATGGTAATGGCTTAGCCAGAGGTTCTGGCTAGATGGTTTTGTCCCTCTGCTTGGGAACAGAATGATCACCATATTTGTCATCAGGAAGGAATTTTACCCCATGGTCAGATTAGTACAGACTGTGGCGGGGTTTGCCTTGCTCTGGAGCAGCAGGCATGGCTGTCTTCCTTGGATCTCTTGAGCATATTTTAACTAACTTTGCAGCAACTAGATGTAGTCCCCCTGCTTTACCTGTGGCAGGTTAGGGTGTTATATCTGGTGTTGTGTCAGGGTTAACAGTATAGTTTTGCTAAAAGGTTAGACAATGGATTTGTAGGGGATGGTTTGGATAGGGGTGACCCCGCTCTGGCAGGGTATTGGACTAGATGACCTAGGGAGGTCCCTTCCTGCCATACTTTTCTATAATTCTATGATTGTAAGTTGGATAGGTCCTAAAACGGATCCCTGTAGAACACCTTTGGTAACTGCTTTCCAGTTCAATAGCTTAACTTTCAACATAAACTACTATGGTTTCCCTTTCACTAATTCCTTATCCATTAATCCCTTATTCATCACAAGAACAGCCCAGCCTAGACTTATGACGAGCAGAACAAATACCCAGGTAAGCAACAGGGGCCTGCGTAGTACTGAGATTAGGGGGCCAGTGCACACACCTTTAGGAGGCCTCAAATGCCTCTACACAAACGCTTGTAGTATGGGGAACAAGCAGGAGGAACTTACCCTCCTGCTAGCTGACACCGAGCCAGACATAGTGGGGCTCACAGAAACGTGGTGGGACTCAACGCACAACTGGGCGGTGAATATCAAGGGCTATAGGCTGTATAGGAGGGACAGGACAGGGAGGAAAGGTGGGGGTGTAGTGCTCTACATCAAGGACGAATACAAATCCTCATCTAGTAGCACAAGGTCAGATGAGGGGCACACTGAAGTGCTCTGACTTAGAATACAAGGAAGTCGAGGGGAAAGAGACTTAACAGTGGGGGTCTACTACAGGACACCCAACCAAGGGGAAGAGCTAGATCAGGAATTCTTAAGTCAGCTCATGGAGGTAGTTAAGTCAAAAGACGTGGTCATCATGGGTGACCTGAACTTTCCAGACATCTGCTGGGAAGAGCAGTCAGCCATGTCTGATCGCTCACGTAGGTTCCTAGCTGAGATACAGGACCTCCATCTAACCCAGGAGGTGCACAGCCCCATCAGGGGAGATGCCTTGTTGGATCTGGTGCTGGCCACAGCAAACGACCTCGTGGGGGGGCTGCGGGTGCTCAGTCACCTGGGCGACAGCGATCATCGCCTGCTGGAATTCACCATCCAGCACAAGGTAGCAAAAGCCAGCAGCAAGGCAGCAGCCCTTGACTTCAGAAGGGCAGATTTCAATGAGGTAAGAAGAATAGTTGGGAAGTACTGAGGTCCTGGAGGGGAGGGGAGTCGGGTGTCCAAGAAGAGTAGTCATTCCTTAAGGAGACGATCCTCCATGCCCAAAGGGAGGTAATCCCAACAAGGGTCAAAGGGGGCAACAGGGTGCAAAAGCCCCCATGGCTCACCAAAAGCATACGGGAACATCTCCTAACTAAAAGGGAGGCGTACACCTAATGGAAGGGAGGGGCCATCACCAGGGAAGACTATACCTAGGTTGCTCGGGGCTGCAGGGGGGGCGGTTAGGAAGGCAAAGGCAGAGATGGAACTGGGACTAGCTACCTGGATTAAGGACAACAAGAAGTCCTTTTTTAAATACATAGGGGGCAAAAAGAAGGTACCGGGTAACGTGGGGCCCCTGCAAGACACGCTAGGAAATCTGGTTGTCGCACCAGATGACAAGGTTAACCAATTTAATGATTTCTTTGCCTCCATTTTCCTCAACAGGGACCAGATCAGCCCGTCCGCCGGGATCCCCTCAGACCCTGGGGGAGGTGCACCCAGGCCTAGGGTCAGTGAGGATCTAGTCAGGGAACTTGTGGAGGGACTGGATATATTTAAATCAGCAGGTCCTGACAACCTCCACCCCAGAGTGCTGAGGGAATTAGCAGAGGTCATTGTGAGACCCCTGGCATGGCTTTATGAGCGCTTGTGGTACTCTGGTGTGGTGCCAGAGGACTGGAAAAGAGCCAATGTGGTTCCCATTTTCAAAAAATGGAGGAAGGAGGACCCAGGGAACTATAGGCCAGTTAGTCTTACCTCGATCCTGGGTAAGCTTTTTGAGAGAATTATCCTGGCGCATGTCCGTGAGGGGCCAGCAGGGGAGGTTATGCTTAGGGGCAACCAACATGGGTTCACTAGAGGCAGGTCCTGTCAGACCAACCTGGTGGCCTTCTATGACCAGGTCACAAAATCCTTAGATGCAGGTGTAGCAGGGGATGTAGTCTTTCTGGACTTCAGGAAGGCCTTTGACGCTCTCACCCCATTCTCATTAAAAAACTAGGGGACTGTGGCGTCGACACTTACACAGTCAAATGGGTCACTAAGTGGCTGGAGGGCCGCACCCAGAGAGTGGTTATGGACGGGTCATTTTCGACCTGGAGGAATGTGGGCAGTGGGGTCCCCCAGGGCTCAGTCCTTGGACCTGCGCTGTTCACCATCTTCATCAGTGACTTGGACAAGGGGGTGAAAAGCACCCTGTTCAAATTTGCTGATGACACTAAGATGTGGGGGGGATGTGGGCACACTAGAAAGGAGGAATAGGCTGCAATTGGGCCTAGATAGGTTACAGGGGTGGGCAGATAAGAACAGGATGGGTTTCAACACTGAGAAGTGCAAGGTGATGCCCCGGGGGAGGAAGAACCAGCAGCATACTTACAGGCTGGGGAACTCCCTTCTTGTCAGTGCAGGGGCAGAAAAGGATCTTGGAATCATTATTGATGCCAAAATGAACATGGGCTGACAGTGTGGGGACGCGGTCAGGAAGGCCAACCGTACCTTGTCATGCATCCACAGATGCATCTCAAGCAGGTCTAAGGAGGTGATCCTCCCCCTCTACGCGGCACTGGTCAGGCTGCAGTTGGAGTACTGCATCCAGTTCTGGGCGCCGCACTTCAGGAAGTATGTGGACAACATTGAGAGGGTCCAGAGGAGGGCCACGTGCATGATCAGGGGGCAGCAGGGCAGGCCCTACAAGGAGAGGCTAGGGTACCTGAACCTGTTCAGCCTCCACAAGAGAAGGCTGAGGGGGGATCTAGTGGCCTCTTACAAACTAGTCAGGGGGACCAGCAGGTATTGGGGGAGTCCTTCTTCCCCTGAGCACTACCAGGAGTGACTAGAAATAACGGTCACAAGCTGGCAGAGGGTAGATTCAGACTAAACATCAGGAGACGCTACTTCACTGTCAGGGCGGCTAGGATTTGGAACCAACTTCCAAGAGAAATGGTGCTGGTTCCTACCCTGGGGGTGTTTAAGAGGAGGCTAGATGATCACCTCGCTGGGGTTATTTGACCCCAGTGCTCTTTCCTGCCATGGCAGGGGGTCGGACTTGATGATCTGTCAAGGTCCCTTCCAACCCTTCAAACTATGAAACTATGAAACTATCTACCTGGATTTTAGGAAGGCCTTCTACACAGTTTTGCATCCTTTTCTCATAGGGAAGCTAATCGGCTGTGGAATGGACGCCTGCAGTCAGCTGGGTGGCTAACTGGCTTAGGGACCACACCTAGAGAGTGGTGGTTAACGGGTCATTCTTGGCCTGGAAGGAGGTGGGCAGTGGGGTCCCGCAGGGTTCGGTCCTTGGGCCGGTGTTATTTAATAACTTCATCATGATTTGGATGAGGGTGTGGTGAGCACCCTCTCCAAGTCTGTGAATGATACCAAGTTATGGGGCAAAGTGAATACATCAGAGGGCAGGGAGCAGTTACAGGCTGACCGGGACAGGTTAGATCAATGGATGGAACATAATAGGATGCAATTCAACAAAGATAAATGTAAGGTGCTCCACCAACAGGTGCATGCATGACCAACAGGTTGAGGGAGGTGATGCTCCCCCTCTGTGCGGCATCGGTCAGGCCACAGTTGGAGTACTGTGTCCAGTTTTGGGCACCGCACTTCAAGAGGGACACGAAGGATCTGGACACGGTTCAGAGGAGGGCCACGTGCATGATTAATGGTCTCTGTGAAAGACCCTGAGAAGAGAGGTGGAGGGATCTGGATCTTTTCAGCCTATACAAAAGACAGCTGAGGGGTGACCTTGTAGCCACCTATAAATTTATCCAGGGAGGACAGCAGGGAATTGGGGATGTGCTGTTTACCAGAGTGCCCCAAGAAGTAACTAGGAATAATGGGTGTAAACTAGTGGAGAGTAGATTTAGGTTAGACATTAGGAAGAAATTTTTTACAATAAGAGTGGCCAGAGTCTGGAATGGGCTTCCAAGAGAGGTGGTCTTATCACCTAATTTGGAGGTCTTCAAGAGGAGGCTCGACAATCACCTGGCTGGGTTGTCTGACCTTGGTCCTCTTTCCTGCCAGGGGCAGGGGGTTGGACACAATGATCCACTGGGTCCCTTCTGACTCTATAATCTATGAATCTATGAATCTATTTCATGACCGGAGTAGATTTTGGTCAATTCTACCTTATTTCTTCACTCTTTGAACATATAAGATATCTTTCTTTACAGCTCAATCCCTTTCTCCATTCCTTGTAGATCTTCTGCTTATCCATAACGGTATGTCTGAAGAGCTTGCTCATCCATGAAGGTCTTTAGCTGTTCGCTACCCATTTTTTTCCTGTGTGGGGTCCAAGATCCTAATAGTATTTGCGTCTTTTGCTTTAAATAAATAAATAATTCCACATTTATTCTACAGCTAGGAATTTTAACTCTTTAATACAGTCAACCCCCTTCACTAATTACCATAGGCTCTCAGAGTTAGCACTTGTGAAGCCAAAAACCTTGAGATAGGCCTACAGTTGTCCATCCTGTAACGGAATCAATTTGTGATAGCTTGATCTGCACCATCCCATTTTTAGTAGCATTTGTTACCCAACCTATATCCAGGAAATTAAAGTAACCCATGATCATACAATTTGCACTGTTACTAAATTCTCCCTTGACTCTGTAGAGATCCCTTCCAAGTCTGAACTTGGAGGTCTATAACAAATCCCCATCCCATTCTCTTTAAAGTTCTTTTTATTATTCCTTCCTAGTGTAGTTCTAACCCAAACAGATTCTGTGTCATGTATGCCATCCCATTTAATTAAACGGTATATTACAAGGGAATAAATGTACAGTGCTACCTCACCATTTTTATCATTATTTCTCTTCTTTCCTAAACTGACTGTTCCCTACAATATCTCCACTTGAGTCACAGCTATGATAACATCACACACTTCTGTTTTTCCTATGTCTGGAGTTTAAGTTCTTCCATTTTATTACTCAGACTCCTTGCATTGGTGAACAGATATTTTAGTTGTTTCCGTGTAACTGTATACAACTTCCTATTTGTAATATGTCTGGTCATCTTATTTCTGCTTCAAGCCTTATAACTATCCTACCAGGCTGTCTTCAGCTTTATATCCTCAACTGCATTGTTGTGAGTCTTTCCAGCCAATGTTTTCTGTTCCTCAGTTCTCTGGCATCCCTTTTAGATCCATCCCCTATTATTACACAAAGGAATCCCTCCCATTTCTTTCTCTACCAATATTTTCAGCCTGCCCTATCCCCCATTAGTCCTCATTTATTTAAGCTGTACATATTTATCTCTCTTTATCTTGCTTCATCCATCAGTCCCTCCAGCCCCTAATCATTACTGCCGCTCCTCTCTCAACTCCCACCCATTTATCTTTCTCTGTTACTGCATCTCCTTGAGTTATACAGTATTTGATTATCCCTGTCTGATCTCATGCCATCCATGTGCTTCCCCTGTGCCTGGAAGATGCTTCTATGGAGCAGTTTGTTTCCTAGTAGTGTGTTTTATCCTAGTTACCATGGAGACTAGCAAAGAGACTCTCCAGGCTTAGTGTGTCCTCCCTCCACAATCCCTGACTACTCCTGTGAAAGGGGAAGGAATGCCTGGGCCTTGTGCCTCTCTAACCTCTTTTACTGTGGAGATGGAGGATTTGCTTTTAAAGGCTGGAACAGGTGGTGACTGTTTCTTACAGCCTCAGGGGACTGGTTACCCTGATCACTCAGAGCTGGCTGGACCCAGGGCCTTTATCTAAGATCATTACACCCCATAACCACTGGCTACTGTAAGGATGGGAAAGGATATTACTCTGCAGTCCCTTGATCTGCTCAAAAGGCAAAGTTCTCTGAACCCACCTGGCTTCATGGAGCCTCTCCCAGGTGGCCCTGATACTTGCCTGACACTCTTCTGCCATGCCTTAGATGTTAAGTTCAGTAGTGGGGTTCCCCTTGGTTGAGGAAGGACACGCTGGGAGGCGTTGCCAGTGGATGTTCCAGGGGCTCCACCTCCCTACATGTCTGCCATGTATCAGCCTGTTGGGACAGACAGATGTTGGTTAGTCTGACCTTTTCTTGGGTGCCATAGCTCCTGACACCCCCAATCTTGCACTCTTGACCTCGGAGGTCAGGTGCCATGAAGACTTGGTCAGCGGCCTCTTTCCTATTGGCTGTGATCTGCAGCTCATCTGCAGTGGACCTGGGGACAGTTCAAGAGCCCTACTCTGGTGGGGCTTCATGGGTTCAGGGTTTACCCTAATGGTGGATTGGCCCTGCGATGTTCGGAGTCCTTGAGGGACCCCAGGGTGCTCAGCCCTCGACATTGATCCTCTGGCCTTTTCTCCTGGCCTACAGGGCCCCAAAACAAAGAGAAAAGAATGGTGAACGACTTAAACTTCAGGGAGAGCCTGGGGCCTCCTCCATACTCATGTATCCTGCGTCTAAAGGTGCTGATCATCCCTCAGTGTGATCCTGGGTCCCAGCTCACTCCCTGGGCCTGGTGCTGAGTGCTCCTCCATTGGGGAATGAATCCTCTTCCAGGTCCTCCCCCAGCCTCTCCCCTTGGATGAGGAGGGTTCCTGGTCAGCCCGAGCGGGGGACTTGCAGCCTCCTCTCTGCTGTGTTGCCCCTGACTTTTACCCGTCACCGGCTTTTATCACAGCCGGGTGGCATCGCCTGATGACATCATCCTCCCATGTTGGTTCCAGCCATATAGAAAAGTGACCGATGAACATGTGAGAGGTTTGTTCCCCTGCAGTTTGCCCTGGCTCACTGCCTCTGACAAAAGGTAAGTTCAACCCACTCATGGGGCTGTTTTTCTGGGCTTGTACCATGACCCTGACCATGGGATATGGGTTTCTGCCCCTCTTTATTTGTCCCCCTGGGACAATCCCACTCATACCATGACCTCCAAGGTGGCCCTGAAAAGTACACTGTCAGAAAAGCATTCTATGAATATATTTAAAATAAGAGGAAGACAAAGGAAAGTGTAGGCCCCCCACTGAATACGGAAGGCAATCCAGTAATGGATAATGCAATGAAGGCTAAAGTATTCAATATCTTACTTCAGAATCCACAAATAAATTCAGTTATTAGATGATGACTGCATTTGGCAGCATGGATAGGGGAAGAGATAATCAGCCTAGTGTAATGGAAAAACAGGTTAGGGATTACTAGAGAAGCTGGATGTTTTGTAGTCAGCAGGGCCAGAGAGGCTGTATCCTAGAGCACTGAAAGAGTTGGCTAAGGTAATTTTTGAGCCATTGGCTGTTATTTTGGAGAACTCATGGAGTATGGGTGAAATCCTGGATGACTGGAAAAGGGTAATACCATGCCCATCTTTAAGGAAGAGAAGAAGGAAAAAGTGATCAGAAACAGTTTGGCAAGGTACTGATGGTGCCTGACACATTAAGGTTAGTCAGCAAGCCAAGCAGGTGAGGCTGGCTCTCATTAGAGAAGCCTCCTACCTGAGAGTTGGGCAGGTGGTAATAAAAAGCCTTATGGCACTGCTGGGCAATAGGCTGACTAAAGGAACCTGGGTTGGGTTAGGGCCCTAATTCAGGCAGAGGGCTGCAGTATAGGAGTTACATCAGGTGAACTGAAGGAGTTACAGCACACCATTTGAGGACTCAGTGGTGATGCATAGGGGGTGCACAGGGCCACCTGCAACTGGGGTTGCAAGGGACTGGGCATCAGGCTGAACAGGGGCCATGATGACCCTGAGGGAGGAGTAGGGACCAGAGAAGGGAGAAGATGTGCCCCAAGGGAGGACAAGGGAGAGCTCAAGGACAGGGTGGTCTGCCACTGGTCCTGGGTAAGACCTGAAACTCTACCCTGCTGGGGTTGTTGGGTGTAGTGGGACAGCCAGTGGTGGGGAAGCCCCCAGTAAATGCCTACCTGTGCCTCCCCAGTGAAAGACAAGGAATTGGGCACTGGTAGGGTTGCCAACTCTGACTGAAGCTATTCTGGGAGATTTTTTTCCCTTCAGCATGACATAATGTCATTAATAGGGGTGCAGCGATAGAGATTTTTTGGGCTGATAGCGAAGGCTGATTTTTAACAAGCCATATCAGCTGATACCGATCCAATTGTGGGTATGCAGCTGGGCAGCTTGGAGAGCAGTGTCTGCTGGTAAGTCTGTTGTGGGGGAAGGAGCAAGGGGGAAGAGAAGGGGGATGGGGGAGGCAGAAGGAGGCCACCGCAATGAGGGAGGGAGTGGGGCTAGGGTAGGGCAAGGGCAGGTGCTGCACAGCCAGGGAAGGGTGTGTGATGGAGCCATGATAAGCCTGTCTGATGGGTGCAGGGAGGGGGTGGTGGCTCCCACCACTATGTGCAACCCAGGAGGGCATGGGGGGGGTATGTGGCCCCGGATCTGCGCTCAGGGTGAAGACAGAATACCACTGAGGGCTGGGGCAGTGCTGAGCTCTTCCCAACTGGGGGCTGGGCAGGGCTGTGCTTGGAGTGGGCAGCAGTGGAGGGGGGCTATGGAGGAGGCTGCAGCCACTCCAAAATTTGCCGTAAGCCCCATTCCAACACCACCCTCACTGTCTTCCTTGAGTGCAGCCCTGGTCCAAAACCCTGCTGAGAAGAGCCTGGTGCCACCCCCAGCCCCAGCCTGCAGTGGCAGACCTCCCTCAAATTGCATGCAGATCTGGGGCCACCCCCCCCCCCCCCATGCCATCCCAGGGTGCATGCAGTGGTGGGAACCACCACCTCCTGCACCCCCTGTCAGTGACATTATTTGGCATATCACTAAAAAAAAGCCGATTGTCAATACTGTCAATTTTCCTTATATTGGTGCTGATCCAATATGGGACTGAAGTATCAGTGCACCTGTAGTCATTAATTGTATTGTTCAACCTGTTCACATGAAAGTACTTTAAGATTGGACACAATTGGTTGCATCCTGGGTAACAACTAGTCCTCAATAGATTGATGTCTAGTTGGGAGAAGGTATTGAGTGGGGTTCCCCAGGTAGCCTGCCCTGGGTCTGGTACTGTTCAATATCTTCATTAGTGATTTGGGATTGGGATTGAGTGCATACTCAGCAAATTTGCGTGTAACACTAAATTGGGTGAAATTGTAGATACACATCAGGATCGAGAATGACTTTGATAAACTGGATAAATGGCCCAAAATTAATCAAATGAAATTTAATAAGGACAAGAGAAAAATCCTTGGGATGGAATAATTTCATGCATAAATACAGACTGAGGAGTCTGGTTAGGTGGCAGGGCTGCCAAAAAGGACCTGGGGGTTACAAGTAGACCATAAGCTGAATATAAGTGTGCTTTTATTGAAAAAAAAAAAACAAACACAATAACATACCGACTTGTATTAATAGTAACATAATTTGCAAATCAAGGAAAGTGCTTCTTCCACTCTATTGGACATTATTAAGGCCTCACTTGGAGTTCTGTGTCCAGTTTTGGTCCCTGCACTTCAAGATGTGGACAAATTAAGAAGAGTCCTATGGAGACCAACAAAAATTATTAGATGTCTAGAAAATATGAATTACAGAAAGAACTGGTATTATTTAGTCTGGAAAAGAGAAGACTGATATATGATTTAATAGCCATCTTCAAATATCTTACGGGTTATTATTAGGGCCCTACCAAATTCACAGTAGAAGTGGGCTGTGTTGCAGCTCCCTTAATCTTCCACGTTCCCTTGCTAGAGGGGGAGAGTGGAGAGGCCCTGCTTGCAGCTCATTCCTGATCATCAGGGAATTGAAAACCATGGTTTTAAAGATGGCACTGTTTTTGCCTCCCTGCTGGTCAGCAGCAAGCAGTGGGGCCACTGGGGCCCCTTGGTCAATTGGAGAGGAAGACAAAAACAGCACCATGTTTAAAACCGCAGTTTTCACTTCCCTGCTGATCAGGACTGAATTGCAAGTGGGGCACCTCCACCAATCAGTGGCTGGGGCGGGGAGGGGAAACTGGGGCATGGGGGAGCCTCCAAGAGTAAAGGAGTTCAGTACAGCTTACTTCGGCATGAACTTGGTAGGGCCCTAGTGATGATAAAGAGAATGGTGATAGACTATTATCTATAGCACAAGGGTCAGGACAAGTGGTGCCTGAAGTCATTGCAGAACCCCTGGCTAAAGTCTTCCACAACTCATGGTTCTCTGGAGAAGTCCATGAGGACTGGAAGAGAGCCAATGTTGTGCCCATCCACAAGAAGGACAGGAGGGAGGACTTGGGCAACTACGGCCAATCAGCCTAACTTCCATCCTAAGGAATAGGACCGTGGGAGGCTTCGGACAGAGCTTCGGATCTGGAGAAGCTTCAGACACTTTGGGGTCTGAAGCAGCATGCCAGGATTGAAGTGCTGGATTCGTTAGGCTTTCTGAAGTGGTTCAGAACTTCTGAAGCACTTTGGAAAAGCTTTGGAGTCACCTCGGAGATCCAGCCATAGGGTATAATGGGGAAACAATGAAATATCTATAATTTTGTTGGTTTTTGTCTGATTATGATGAATTTTGCAGGAATTCTAGTCTCTGCTGAGAGTATGAAGCCTGCCAAGTTTCAAGAAGATCAGTGTAGGGGGTTGGGGGCAACTGCACCTCAAGCTGCGGACAAGCAAAACTTATGACATGGGTGACACTGTGTGTGTTAAGGCACAGCAGGGTGAAAGCTCTAGGGATGGTAGCCCCTGCTGAGGCCACGAAGCCTGCCAGCTGTCAAGGAGATCAATGCAGGGATTCTGGCTTCTGGGGCCCTGCACCTCTGGGTGCTGACAGGCAAAACTCATGACATGGGTGCTTGTGCAAATGTGTCTGTCTGTCTTGGGGCGTGGGAGACACTACTGCAGGCCTGGCTGCTAAACTACTGTGTTACCAGTTACCAATCAATCATGATTCACTCAGGGACCAGCTCAATACACAGTACCTAGCTAATGTAACCACTTAATTACCACAATTTTCACCTACAAAAGCAGGGACTAAAGAGAGGAAATAATCAATGCAATCAACTGCCCCAAGACAGAGACAGTCAGTTGCACAAGCACCCATGTCACGGGTTTTGTCTGTTAGCAACTAGGGGTGCAGGGCCCCAGGAGCCCTGCACCTATCTCCTCGACAGCTGGCATGCTTCGTGGCCGCAGCAGGAGCTACCATCCCTGCAGCCTTCACCCTGCTGCGCCTTAATACATGCAGGGTCACCCATGGCACGAATTTTGCTTGTCAGCAGCTTGAGGTGCAGTTCCCCCCAACCCCTTGCACCTATCTTCTTCAACCTTGGCAGGCATTTTGGCCTCACCAGTGGCTACCACCCCTGGAGTTTTGACTCCCCGTGTTGTAACACATAGACGTGACATGAGTTTTGCTTTCAAGAATTTGGGGTACAGTTCCCCTCAAACCCCTGCAACAGACTTGATACTTGGCAGAATTCATGCTTTCAGCAGAGACTACAATCCCTGCAGGTTTCATCAAGATCAGACAAAAACCAACAAAGTTATAGATATTTTATTGATTCCCCATTATACCCTATGGCCAGATCTCTGAGGTGGCTCTGAAGCTTTGGACCTGCTTTGAATGGATCAAAGCAGAAACCCAGTCCAGAGCTCC
This sequence comes from Alligator mississippiensis, assembly GCF_030867095.1. Taxonomy (NCBI): domain Eukaryota; kingdom Metazoa; phylum Chordata; order Crocodylia; family Alligatoridae; genus Alligator; species Alligator mississippiensis. The sequence continues at coordinate 28,807,185 of NC_081833.1, forward strand.
AGATTGGATCCCTGGCATCCAAACCGGCCAGATCTGAAGCCAGATCAGATCACTGTCGACTTGTACAGGTCTACTAGGGAATGTCCTAGAAAAGTTCATCAAGGAGTCTATCTACAATAAGCCTGCAGAAGGTAAGATTTTGAATGATAGCCAGCATGGCTTCATCGCAAGCAGGTCTTGCCTTGCCAAGTTCATCTCCTTCTATGACCAGGTAACTCACCACCTGGACATGAGAGAGCAGGTTGACACTGTATACCTTGCCTTTGATCTAGTATCCCACAATGTCCTCATGAGAAAATTGGAGGATTGTGGGCATAACTCCGAGACAGTCAGGTGGGTGAAAAATTGGCTGCAGGATAGGACCCAGAGAGTCATAGTGAATGGATATGTGACATCCTGGTGAGAAGTGGACAGCAGTGTCCCTCAGGGGCTGGTCCTTGGTCTAGTACTTTTCAACATTTTTATTAACAATATGGATGTGGGGGTGAAGAGCTCACTGGCAAAGTTCACAGACAACACAAAATTATGGGGAAGCATGATCATGCTCCAAGACAGGCTACAGATATAGGCAGACCTAGACAGGATAGAAAGTTGGGCAGATTGGAGTCTGATGAAGGTCTATGTAGATAAATGTAAAGTGCTCCACTTTGGGATGAGCAACCCCCAACACACCTACAGGTTTGGTGGCACCAAACTGCCTAGCACCACGAATGGAAGGGACTTGGGGGTAATAATAGACCACAGTATGAATATGAGCTAGCAGTGCGATGTTGTAGCCAGTAGGGCAAATAATACTCTGGCATGTGTCAATCGATGTATCTCCAGCAAAACCAATGAGACGATTCTTCTGCTTTACTCAGCACATAGCTGGAGTACTGCATCCAGTTCTGGGCACTAAACTTTAACAAGGACATGAACAAGCTTGAGAGAGTCCAAAGAAGAGCCTGATCAGAGTCTTACGTGGCAAGGCTGGTATGGTTTAGTCAAGGCTGATCCGGCTTTGAGCAAGGGGTTGGATTCGATTACCTTCTGAGATCATCTACCAGTTCGACTTTTCTATGATTCTGTGGTTCTATGAAATGGTAACCCCCGCAAGTGCAGAGTGAGGATGGGAAGAAAATCCATGTACTTGTCTGGCTGAGCAACAGGTAAGCCTTCAGAGTGAATTGGAGAGAGAGAAAAAGAGAAGGGATCTGAGGTGAGACATAAATATGATAACAGTGTTTGGTGGTTTAAATATTTCAGCTAATAGGAAACCTCAATCCACAAAACAGACGGTCTATTAACCCTCTCCTGCTAGTTATAAGCAGGAATTGCCACAAGGTTCTTCCAAACAAACTGACCTCCTAGGAACTCTGGAAATGATTTGCTTTTGTGAAGATTCCCAGGTAAAACCTCTTGCTCAAGTCCCAGGATCTGGGATAGCACTTACCACAGCCATACAGAATGAATGCTTTCAGGGTCCATAATCTGTCTCTCATTATCTTCAGGGTGCTAGTCTATGGGCTTTCTATTCTATTCTATTCTATTTGGGCCCTTGTACATGTGATGAAGGACCCCTTTTTGCAGTTTAATTGCCCTTTTTAGCTATGTAATTGTTACACATGCGGTGGCATATTGCAATTAAATTTTGTAACAATGTACACCTGTAGCAGCGTATTTCAGTTTAACTGACTTTTTTGTGTAGCAAAGTAAAATACATCCAATGTATTTTAGTTTGCTATGTAACAAATTACAGCGGTACATCCAGAGATGGAGGCAGTGATGGTGTATGGGGCACTGGAAGCCCAGGCATGCTCAGGGAAGCTTGGGCTTGGTGGGCTTCCAGCACCCCTTGCACCATCCCTGCTGCCTTCTCCAGCTGCCAGCACACCCAGCTGCCCTCCTGACACCTTCCTCCACTGCCCCAGGGGCAAGCCAGCCCATTCCTAGGTGGTTCCAGGTAGGTGGTGGGGATGGTGTATGGGGCACTGGAAGCCCACCAAGCCTGAGCTTCCCCAAGCATGCCTGGGCTTTCAGCACCCCATTCATAGATTCATAGATTCATAGATGTTAGGGTTGGAAGGGACCTCAATAGATCATCGAGTCCGATGTGTGCCATCACTGTTGCCATCTCCAGATGTATTGCTGTAATTTGGTATGTAGCAAACTAAAATACATTTTCAGTACCTCATGAACCATTGGATCTGATGGGTGCTGCCTTTAAGCTGGGGCAGCACCCACCAGGTAGCACCCCGACTGGGCAGCCCTGGGAGGTGCCATTGCCATGGAGGGAAGCACGAGGCCCTCCCAGAGCTCAGGGGCTGTGTGATCCAGTGGCAGCTTGCACAGGCAGGCTCCACCATGAGTGAAAAAAAACAGCTGTGAGAGTCTGCTTCCTACTCACCCTGGGCAGAGCCTACCTACATCACTAATGCCAGGAGCATGGGGAACAAGCAGGAGGAACTAGCCCTCTTGCTCTCCAGTGGCCATTACGATTTAGTAGGGATTATAGAGACCTGGTGGGTCTCCTCACATACTTGGAGTGTAGCCATAAAGGGCTATGCACTACATAGAAGGGACTGAGTAGGAAAAAAGGTGGAGGTGTACCTCTATGTGAAGGAGCATTACACCTCCTTGGAGGCTGACATTGGCTCCAAAGATGAATGGCTTGAAATGCTCTGGGTCAAGCTGCAGGGGAGGGGAGGAGATGCGGCAAGAGACATCTAACTGTAGGTGTATACTACAGACCAACAAACCAGGGCAAGGAACTTGATCTAGAGTTCGCCTGAGAATTAACAGAGGCTGCACAGGCAAGGGACATGGTCGTCATGGATGACTTCAATTATCCAGACATCTCTTGGGAGGAACACTGAACCAAGTCAGATTGATTGTGTTCCTTCCTGACCTGCATCAAAGAGCTTTTTCTGACTCAGGAGGTGCACAGGCAGATCAGAGGTAATTCTCTTCTAGACTTGGTCCAGGCCAAAGGAGATGACCTGGTGACTGACTTAAACAGAGTGTAGTCAGGGCAATAGTGACTGTGAAACCATTATGTTCACAGTCCATTTCAAGGAAGACAAATCAGATAGCAGGCTTGAAGTTTTGGACTTCAAAAATGCAAAATTCAGCTAGCTCAGGTCACTAGTAGGGAATATGCTGTGGGACCAGGGACTGAAGGCGAAAGGAGTGCATAAAGAGTGGTTGTTCCTAAAGGACATGATCCTTGACGCACAAAGGAAATCCATTTCCATGTGGAGGAAATGTAGCAAAAGGGCTGAGAAGCCCTCTTGGCTAAACAGGGAAATCATGGTCCTCTTAAGAGAGGCGTACAGTCAATGGAAGCTAAGGACAGCTTCCAAGGAGGACTATATAGCAATGACCTGCACTTGTAGGGATCAGATTAGAAAAGTTAAGGTGGTGACTGAACTAAAATGAGCAACGGGAATCAAGGACAACAAGAAGTCCTTCTTTAGGTATGTAGGGAACAGGAGGGAAACGAATAAGAGTGTGGGGCCATTACTCAACAACTGAGGACAGCTAGTCACGGGCACTCAGGAGAAAACTGAACTCTGGAATGATTACTTTGCTTTGGTCTTTGACTGGGCCAATGAGAATATCACACCAGCTAGTGTACAGAATGAGCAGGGTTTAAATGAATGCCTTCCTACTATTGCCATAGAGCTGGTGTGTCATCAGTTAAAGAAACTTGATGTATATAAGTCAGCAGGACCGGATTAACTTAATCTGAGAGTGCTGAAAAAGCTGGCTAAAGTAATTGCAGAACACCTGGAAAATCTCTTCCAAAACTCGTGGCACTCTGGAGAGGTCCTTGAGGACTGGAAGAGGGCCAATGTGGTGCCCATCCACAAGAAGGTCAGGAGGGAGGACCCAGGTAACTATAGGCCAATTACCCTAACTTCTATTCCATGGGTCAGTGCTTGGTCCAGTGTTATTCAACATCTTCATCAATGATGAAGATGGCCAAGTTCGTGGACGACACCAAGTTATGGGGAAGCATGGTCACACTTGAAGATAGGCTGCAGGTACAAGTGGACCTAGACAGAATGGCAAGTTGGGATCAGAACCAGATGAAGTTCAACGTTGAGAAATGTAAAGTGCTCCACCTCAGGATGAAGAATCCCCTGCACACCTACAGGCTTGGCAGTGCCAACCTGACCAGCACTATGAATGAATGGGACCTGGGGATAATAATAGACCATAGTATGAACATAAGCTGGCAATGTTACGCTGTAGCCAGGAGAGCTAACGATACCCTGGCATGCATCAATTGATGCATCTCCAGCTAAACCAAAGAAGTGATTCTCTCACTCTACTTGGCATTGGTGAGACCACAGCATCCAGTTAAAGTGCAGTGCCCAGAACAAGAACATGATAAAGCTTGAGAGCGTCTAGAGAAAGGCCACCCGTATGATCAGGGACTTGCACGGCAAGCCATCCAAAGAAAGGCTGAATGATTTGGGGCTCTTCAGCCTGAAAAAAGAAGGCTAAGAGGGGACTTGGTAGCAGCTTACTGCTATATCAGAGGCATACATCAAGGGTTTGGTGAACAACTGTTCACCAGGGCACCCTTGGGGAAAACTAGGAGTAATTGTCACAGACTTCTAGAAAACCATTTCAGGCTCAACATTAGGAAAAACTACTTCACAGCTAGGGTGTCCAGACTGTGGAATAAGCTTCCTCCAGAGGTGGTGCAATCGCCTGGAAATCTTCAAGAGGAGACTGGACGGTCACCTTGCTGTGGTCGCCTGAGTCCATTCCAGCCTTACAATCTGTGAATCTATGAAACTCCTACAGCTGGGGAGCAAGCTGTTGGAGAGTCAAGTGGCCACTGAGCTGTGGAGGGTCCAGGTGCTTCCCTCCATGGTGGCAGTATCCCCTGGGCAGCACCCACCCAGGCAGTCTCGGATGGTGCTGCCCCTGTCGACAGAAGCACCAGGACCCTCTGCAGCTCAGGCGCTGCTCAGCCCACCAGTAGCTCACTCCTCAGATGCGGGACATGTGGGAAGGCTCTGAAAAAAGAAGAAGAAGAAAAAAAGAACAGGCTCTTTACCGCTTTTTTCTCTTTTTTTTTTTTGTCTCAGGGGAGCCTGCCTGTGAGCTGTCACTGGGTCATGCGGTCCTTCCCTCTGTGGCAGTGGCACCCCCTGGTATTCCCTGGTTGGGCTGCTAGCAGGAGGGTGCCACCCTTTAGGGATGGAAGTCCCTAAATTGAAACAGTGGGTTTCTAATCAACACAATTAAAAAACCCACCAATTAAAACCCCATTTCAATTTAGGGACAATGAAAGCACCGGCATGCATGCAAGCACCCTTCTATTCTATTCTATTCTATTCTATTCTATTCTATTCTATTCTATTCTTATCCCACATAGAGATGTTATGGACAAAAAAATGGAACCTTCTGACTATCCCCTTTTTCCAGGATCTCTGGGAACTCTGCTGATAACCCTTCTGTGAGGTTGACCCAAGGCCAGGCTCCAACTTCAGTCTCTTTTGTAAAACCTGTATAACATAAGTCTTGCCTTCCCTATCACTATCCCTCTGTCCCTTCCTAGTCACATTCTGCAAAGACAGAATAAATAGCAATGAGAATGTGGATTTTTCTAGATAAATAGATCCCTCAAGCATACAGTATTTGCAGAAGATGTGGGCCCTTTTCAGATAGTGTCCAGGATACAATGGAATCAGACATGTTTCATAGTTTCATAGTTGGTAGGGTTGGAAGGGACCTGAGCAGATCACCAAGTCCAACCCCCTGCCATGGGCAGGAAAGAATGCTGGGGTCAAACGACCCTGGATAGGTGATTATCTAGCCTCCTTTTGAGGACCCCCAGGATAGGAGTGAGCACCACTTCCCTTGGAAGCTGGTTCCAGATCCTAGCCACCCTGACTGTGAAGTAGTGCCTCCTGATATCTAGCCTGAATCTACTCTCTGTTAACTTATGGCTGTTATTTTTTGTTACTCCTGGTAGTGCTTGGGGGAACAGGGACTCTTCCATTGCCTGCTGGTCCCCCTTGGCCAGTTTATAGATGGCCACCAGATCCCCTCTCAGCCTTCTCTTGTGGAGGCTGAACAGGTTCAGGCCCATAGCCTCCCCTCGTAGGGCCTGTCTTGCTGCCTCCTGATCATGCGAGTGACCCTCCTCTGGCCCCTCTTAATGCAGGCCACATTCCTTCTGAAGTGCGGTGCCCAGAACTGGACACAGTACTCCAACTGCGGCCTGACCAGTGTCGCATAGAGGGGGAGGATCATCTCCTTGGACCTGCTTGTGATGCATCTGTGGATGCATGACAAGGTGCGGTTAGCCTTCCTGACCGCATCCTCACATTGGCGGCCCATGTTCATCTTGGAATCAATGACTCCAAGGTCCATTTCTGCCTCTGTGCTGACGAGAAGGGAGTTCCCCAGCCTGTAGGTATGCTGCTGTTTCTTCCTCCTCAGGTACAATACCTTGCACTTGTCAGTATTGAAACCCATCCTGTTCTTATCCGCGCACCCTTGTAACCTGTCCAGATCTAGTTGCAGCCTGTCCCTCTCCTCTTGCATGCCCACTTCTCCCCACATCTTAGTGTTATCCACGAATTTGAACAAGGTGCTTTTCATCCCCTCACCCAAGTTGTTGATGAAGGTATTGAACAGTGTGGGCCCAAGGACCAAGCCCTGGGGGACCCCATTGCTCACATCCCTCCAGGTTGAAAATGACCCATCCACTACCACTCTCTGGGTGTGGGCCTCCAGCCAATTTGCAACCCATCTGACTGTGTAGGCATCGACATCACAGTCACTTAATTTTTTAATGAGACAAGTGTCGAAGGCCTTCCTAAAGTCCAGAAAGACTATGTCCACCGTGACATCTGCATCCAAGGATTTTGTGACCTGGTCATAGAAGGCCACCAGGTTGGTCTGACAGGAGGACCTGTTTCTAATGAACCCATGTTGGTTGCCCCTAAGCATGATTTCCCCTGCTGGTTCCTCACAGATGTGCTTCTGGATAATTTTCTCAAAGATCTTCCCAGGACTGAGGTAAGACTAATGGGCCTATAGTTTCCTGGGTCCTCCTTCCTCCCTTTTTAAAAAATGGGGACCACATGAGTGCTTGTACAGCTGTGCCAGGGGTCCTGCAACTGCTAATTCCCTTAGCACTCTGGGGTGGAGATCATCAGGACCTAATGAGGTAGGTGTAACTAAGGTGATTTACTCAGATGTTAAGGTGATCTCCAAAATTGAAGCCCTTCACTCCAGGTATATCAGAATCTTTGTAGCACAAAATACTCATTGTATAAGCTATATGTGTCCATATGATCAGTCCCCATGAATAACAGCGCAAAAGTGGAAGAAAGGCTGGTGCAAACTCAACCTTCCTGCAAACAATTCTTTTGCTTTATGTCTCAGAGTGATTTGTTGAGGAGGCCTGGTTACATTTCTAATCCCTGTCTGGTCAATGGGCATTATTCCTAAAAGACACAAAGCACTTCGATCATTTAATTAGCTGGTCTATTAGCTGGTAACCCTGCCCAATGCAGACTGATACTAGATAATAGCTCTGGGAGCAAATGCAACACAAAAGAGATGCTTGATGAGGAAGCACTGCTGCATATTGACCATAGAGATGGGGATGGAACAAACTGAGCCAAGAGAATTGCTGATTTCTGTTTAGGGACACAGTACAAGCAAGGTGCATAAGAGATAAAAGGAACAGACTGCTCCTCTGCAGTCTGCCAGTGGTCCAGAAAATATTAAGGACTGTATGTTATAGGGTACCAGGTTTTCAAGAAGTGGAGCTTGGACCCATCCCAGTTACAGCTTGCTTCAAGTTGCCTCCAGGGAACTGTTAAGGAATATAGGTATACCTGGCATACACTATAACCAGGAAAGCCAACTGGATACATTGGTGAGAAAACAATGAAAACATCTGTCTTATGCACTGATGGGGTATGATGGCAATGCCACAAATCACCTGTTATCTTGAAACATCCCCACATCCTTACTAAATAATTTTTACCTTCCCCACCATCAAATGCAGACAGTTGTGGAGTGAAGCTTGCCAGTTATTTAACACAACAATGCTTCAGAATAGGTGAGAGCAGAAAGTGGGTACACTGGAAGAAAGGGGGAAGTGGTGTTCCTGTTGCCCTGTGGGGACAGTCCAACACTCAGGATCTCAATATTGTGCTGTTAGACAGGAAGGTGTGATGCAATTGCACATATACAAACACACTAATCAATTAGGTGCATACACACACACACTACCAGCTCAGGCACATACACATCCAAACCAGCCTAGGCACATGCATACTTATCAACAATTCTAGCACATACACTATACACCCCAAAAGTTAGACACAGATCACTACTTTGTATATCATGCACACAATGACATTATATATACACACACACACGCAACCCACCTACACACAGGTAAGTTCCTAACTTGGATGGTACAGTGCGTATGTGTGTGCTTGGGGTACCTGGGAAAAGGTTCAGGTGAGAGAGAGTTAGTGTAGGGAGTGAAAGTTGCCAGAACCGGGATTAGAACCAGTGGACTAACAAGAAGCTGGCTGAGGAACTGAGGCTTGGGGTTACTTAAAGGAGCCTGGGGCTAGAAACTGAGGCAGACAGCTAAGAGATTGAGGGGGCGGGGTGCAGATAAGTAGTGGCAAGGAGGAGACAGCCAGGAAAGAAACTGAGGCAGAAACCTGGTTGCTCAGGGGAAAAGGAAAAGGCAGTGGGGATAAGACAGTGGCAAAGAAACAAGGGTTTGGAGGCAGAGAGGAGCTCAGGACAGGTGCTGGAGGTGGCAGAGAGCCAGAAGCAGAAGAGGGAGAAATGAGTCAGAAGTTAGAGGGGCGAGGAGCAGAGATTGGAGCAGGGCCAAACCAAAGTAAAGTAAAACCCAACTTAGGAGTCCAAAAAACAGTTTTATTAAACAGACAACATACTACACAGCCCCATAAAGCTATTGGTACACACACACACACACACACACACACACAAGCACTCACAATGGCAGCAGGAGAAAGAGACTCAGTGGAAGGGTTGGAGTCCAGGTAGGGAAGAAAAGCAGAGTCCAAGTCCTTGGTTGAAGAGGGGGTGGGGGATGATAGCTACCTATCCAGGCTGGAAAGGGGTCCTTGTCCAGTAGGTGTTGTCCAGAGGGGGTTGCCGGCAGGGCCTCTGAGTGGGTAGGTGGTGTGGCATGGTGCTGGTCCAGATGGAGAGGGCGTCCCACTGGGTCTGTCTTCACTGTCCCTTTTTACAGGGGCAGACCTTGCGTGACCCTAGTGGCAGGAGACATGCCCAGGCAAGGGTCAGCACCTGGTGTACTGAGCATGCATGCTCCATGCAGGGATGTGCAGTTTCGGGTGTCTGTAATGGTGGGGTACAATGGTAGAGTTGCTGGCTCTGCAGGGTCTTTTGTCTTTCAAATGCTGGGTTCTTGTCTCTGTTCCTGGGTGAGGTCTGTGGTTCCTAGATGAATCAATGCAAGGTGATGGCCTGGTCATTACAGGCCATTCAGTAGAGGCCTGCTACCATTGTATTTCAATCATTCCCAATCAAGCTCATTCATCCAGGAACCAATTTACATGGGAGGGGTACATGAATCATACAGTTGCAACACAGGAGATGCCCGGGCAGAAGACATAAGATGGAAGCTTGACATACAAAATGGAAACTTGACATGACTTACGCTAACTTACATATATAGGCCTAAAACAGTAATCACACAATATAAAAGCAGTACAAACATAATAATTATCACTTATAAAACAGTGAGTATTGATATCAAAATAGCAGGGAACTTATTTGCAAAGAGGGGAGAGAAAAATAAAACTTACTACCTAAAATAAAATGTTAAAGCTTATCCTACATTTTAGCTTACCTATACTTATCTATAGGGAATAGAGAGGGAGAGAAAAGGTCAGAAATGGTTGGGGAAGGGGAGGGAATGCATTTTAAAATAAAGAAAAAATGAAAAACTGGGGGTTTTGCTACATTCCAAAAGGGTATTTGTTCACTGGACGGTCATGCCAGCAAGTGGGGAAATTGAGGCAGGAGTAGATATCTTGTATAACACCAACCATTCATTTTTTGTTACTAACAGATCAATGAACCAGTTTCTTGTTACTGTGTTTATCGAATTAATGCTTTTATTAATATTTTTTATTTCATACAAAGACTCAGGATTTGTACAGGGGGAAAATCAGGGGGAACTTTACATTTCTTCAATTTTGGGAGGTGGAGGCAGGAGAGTGGTGCTCAAAACAGGATTTAGTTCATAATTTTATTAAGGACCCCTCAATTTTTAACCCAGCTGCTCTGCTGATGGAGTACATTTGGCAGAAAGTTTACATATAGCTATCCATACATATAGCTATCCAGCATTCTGCATTGACTTCCTCAAAAGTATCTTGAAAGTATCCATCATCCTGAAACCTAACTCTTTAAAGCAAACCCTTCATCTGTGAGCTTTGCCACCATCTAGCCAAGTATTTTTTAGGTATGTGTAGCCTGTCTCCATAGGCAGAGGGAGAAAATATTATATGCAGGGGCTGAATATGTGTGCACACACATGCACCCCCTCCAGGAGGTAAGTCTTTGGAGGGGAAAGAGCAGGGAGAGAAGGAAGGGGGGGGGGTGGTGGTGGTGGGGGGGGGGAAGATTGAGGCCCCTACAGTGAAGGAGGGACTGGGGCAAGGTTTCAGGTGAATGGGGTCCTGGAGCCAGGGCAGGTTGTGGGACATGGGAGCCCCGGGCAGCTCATTCAGGGACATGGTGGGGAGGCTCCTGCTGCTGCACATACCAGGGAGAGGCATGGGGGGGCACATGCCCCCTGGATTTGTGTGTGGGGCAGAAGCGGGTTGCTGCTGTGTGTTGAGCTCTGTGCCCTGCTGCTGCTGCTTCAGGCAGTGATTCACATGTTGGACTGCAAGTGTCTGAGTCTATGCTGGCTCCCCTCTCCCCTCGCTGCAGCCACCCAGAGCTCATGCCCAGGCTGCCCTGAGTCCCCACCTGCTGCCCTGTATTGGGTTAAGCCGGGGGGGGGGGGGGGGGCGGTTAAACTCTGTTAGCCCTAGCCTTCCACTACCTATGCCTGTCTCTGTTGCTAGTGTAGCTTTGCACTCCAAAATCAAATGTCTGACCTCTGGTTTGCTCCAGTTTCTGCTTTGGTGCCTGAGGGCTAGTCTAAGCTGCAGCAGCCTGGCACACAGAACTCATGTTTAATGTTCCCTGTAGGAACCCAACTTTCTTTATTCTCAACCTAAGGAACTGCTGCAGCTGTTTCTTATGTCACCTTGAGCTTCCATTGGCCCTGGCTCTCTGCAAAAAGGGTCACTTCAGTTTCTGGCAGAGTTAATAACATTCCCAAGTGCTGTTGTTTGCATTTTTCCCACTTGCTGTGAGCTTCCGGAACCCTCTAGTTTGATTTCAGACACTCTCAGCACCTTGCCTATTTGAGATGGAGAGGCATGGACAAAGTGAGAGAGATCATACCATCATATTAGCATAAAAACCCTACAGTGTGGCTTCTAACTCTTGTCCCCTGTGGCACAGAAACTACCCCAGTGCTGGTGATCTATTTTATCCGGTAATTTTAAGGGCAATGTTCACAAAAGCTATTAGGAGCAGAGGTTGGAACTTAAGACCCCCACTTCAGAAAAAAATCTATCTTCCCTTCCTCTAGGGTGGGTGTGGCAAAGTGGGGCTCCCCAACTAGCCACAGTGCAAGTTTCCCCTGCCTTTGGGCACACCACCCACCTGCCCCTCCTGCCATGCCTTGTTGTTAATTAATTAGGATATTAATTAAGGCAGGAGGTTGCCCATTCTTGCCCCGATGCCAGGGGGCACTATCAGCGGCTGTTTCTTCGCCACACCGCAGCCCAAGCCTCGCAGATGGCATCCAGATGACACAGTACTCCTGGCCTACAGCCAGACCAAGCTTAGACCTTGTTGTCAGGCTTCAGAGGCACACACGTTCATACTGCCCTCCTCCCACTAGGGCCTCTCACACTCCACCCCCTCTCACAGGGTCTCTTCCCTGCCTCAACAACTTGTACAGCCTTGTTCCCTCTTGGAGCGAGCCCCCTTCGGCCACAGGCTTTAGCTAGCTCATACCTTGGGTGGCAGACATACAATTTTTGGGGCCTCTCCTGCAACCCTCACCAGGGTAGTGGCTAGCCAATTACCTGACCAGGTGTAAGTTTGCCCTGGTGCCTCCTGGGGCAACTATACATTCAGACATACTGGGCTCCTAGCCCTCTGGTTTTCTTCTCTCACTGGGGCCATGGGTCTTCCCTCCTCAGTGGGCTCAGGATGCCATGGCCATGCCTGGCCCCCACTCTCGCTCCTCAGGGTCTTGCACCCCACAGGGCTCAGGCAGCCGCAGCTGTGCCTGGCCCCAATTACCTCCAATGACAAATGACCCACCTGAAGGTGAGGGCTGGGGTTAAGGCACACTACCCGCCTTTCACTGGGGTGGTAACTGGCCTGACATTTCCTGGGGGCTCCCACACCACTGAAAGCCCCACCAGGCCACCCACTGGGTGCAGTTTTAGGTCATGCCCAGGACCAGGAGCCTCAAAGCCATCCCCTACAGCTCCTGCCCTTATCTCCAGGGTGTTACATGCAGCCTTGCAGCCCAGCAATGTTACTGCCTGGCCTGCCAGCAGTGAAATGCTCTATTTATATAGGCGGCCAGAGATCTAAAATGGCTGCCAAAATCAAGCACCTGCTGGCTGCTTGGCTTTGCTCTTAAAGTGGCAGGCATCAACAGTGCCCTGCCACAGTGGACTCCTACTCCTCTTAGACATGCACATTTATCCTTCATGATGCCCAGCTTCAAGAGGAGGGCTTAAGAGGTACTTACTTACCTACTGCCATCACCATAGCACCTGAACCCCTTGGCTCCTGTACTATACTTGCCACTCTAGCTCCTGCATGTACAAAGGCTGAGATATTATCCCATTATACATATGGGAGCTCAGAGATCAGTGGAGTGCTCCCCTCAGCACAGAACCTCTTCCACCACATGAGGACAGAAATGCAGGTGGCCTGGGGAGGGAAGTCACTCCCCCATGCCTCTCCACTTCCCAGCTCAATGATCTGGCTGATTCATCCCTGTCTCTTACCCTTCACTTTTCCCCCACCCCCCACACACACTCCACCCACCAGAAGCAGGGATACAGCCCTGGTGTCCTGCCGTTAGCCACACCCTATGGTTGCCAGCCCTTTAGTGGCAAGTCAGACTGTGCAGGCAAGACATGGTATTAACTTTTAGCATGCAACTGCTCACAGAACATTATAACTTTAACACTGCTTAACCTTCCACAGATTTATTATGGTCTAAGTGTAACATTTCACTTCATCCTGAAACACAGAGAGTTGTAGGGCTACGCCTATGAAAGGACACAGGTATTGTGACACTGATGGTTTTGACAGGGCAAAAGGAATAGCTGTCCTAGGCTCCACACTGGATGTAGGTGCATGTGCTCCTCCAAGTTCAGATATGACTGCACATCAGAGCAAAACTTGAGAAATCACTTTTAAATTCTGGACAGATACACATGGGAAAACCAACAAAATTAAAAAAAGAAAAAAAAATCCCTACATATTTTGCATTCTCTCATTGTTATGAGGACAAGAGAGGACAAGGAAAACATAAATTAGAATGAGGCACAAAGATTTTACAAATACAGTTTGTTGTAAGTTGAGAGGCCAATAATCAAAAGTGGGTTGGGGGGGAGGAGGAAGACATCTGTTAGCTTGCATAACAACTAGAACAGGAAACAGGCAGGAGCACTCATGAGGCAGGGATAAAAGGAACCATGCATACCTTTGCTCTGAATTGGTGGCAGCATTTTTTTCCTTTCAGTTCACTTGCAGGAACTCATTCAAGATCATCTGTGAGCTGAAAAACAAACATACATTACAAGAACAATATCTTCTCTATCCCATCATGCACATTACCCAACGAACCCAACAGTGAACTCCTCTAGCTTGCGAACTGCTGAGGACAGATATAGCATTGCCAGAATTGCTACAACCCTTAGTTTCAATCAAGCTGTCAAACACATATGCAAATGTTTTTGTAGCAATTAGAATTCTTCTGACAATGCTAGTAACGGTTGCAAGAGCTGAACACAGTTTTTGTAGGATGAAACTTATGAGGAACTACTTATAATCAAGTATGAACCAAGAAAATTTAGGTTAAGCATTCAAGAAACCCACGGTGGAAGCTCTAACTTTCAAGCTTTACTATAAGTGCCCATAGTTAGGTCAGAAGGAGGCAGAACACACATTAACCCTTGTTGGGGGGAGAAGGGGGGAAACTCAGAGCCTGCCTGCATGGCTCAATCCCAGTATGTAGGGGAAGCTCTTACATGCCTCCCATTGTACCCTGCAGGCTCTCTGGGCTGCTAAAACAGAGCCAAATGGCCAAGCCACCCCTGAATGGCTGGCAGGGACATCACAGCCATCCACCTGGACCTGATACTGAAGCAGCTCATCATGGACACATGCCATCAGATGGTCATCCTGTGAATGCCCACACAGCACCTGTCAAGTGTGTGTTTGTATCCCAGATGCCTGGGTTCTGTGTGTGTGAGCTTATGCATGTGTGTGAGTCCTGGATGCCTGGGTTATGTGTACGTTTGTGGGTGTATGTGTGTCTTAGATGCCTGTATACTCCCCGCCCCCAACACACACTGATATTGGTGGCCCAGGACCTGAACAGTAGCAAGCTGTCCAGATTTATGAAGCCCTGATTGAGTAGCTTCTCAACTGTGTGGACCAAGAGTCCTGTCTGGATACGTAGGTCCAGAAGGCTTCAAATGCCCCAACCCTGGCAGTGGGCCATGAGTTTCCAGCCCTGGGTTCTTCTGGCCCTGGGTTCCTCTGCCCCTGCATCCTGGACTCCACTGCCCACAACCCACACCACCCCCCTTTTCCTCTCCCTCCCTGACCCCTTCCAGTGGGGAATGCTGTTTGAGGAAAAGATGTGCCTCGTTTTAATCAAATATTGAAGCTGTCAAACTTTTAGTGTGTTGGTTAAACAAAAACTGCTATGTTGCCCACTCCAGAACATGGAAACTTTTCTCAGTTAACATTGAGCCCCATAGGGGCTCATTTTAACAAACACAAAACTTTGGGGCAGCAGAGAGCGTGCTGCATGCAAAACTGCTGCTTTTCAGTTTAATTAAATATTGCAACTACCAGAGTTCTTGTGTGCATAATAAAGAAAACCTGTAGCACATTGCTACTCCAGAACTTGGAGAAGAACCCAGGTTGCTGCTCATCCTTTCAGAGGCTTTGATGTTCCCCTGGAGTGGGGCCTGGGCCTGCAGTGGCCTGGTGGGCTTATGGTCTGCTTCCCCACCCCCCAGCTCATTCTGAGGGCTCCTGTCTCCTTTTGGGACTTCCTGGAACCTTTGGGGCCCTGCACCTATGCAAGTGACAGCCAGTGGCTGGGGGTATTGACTTAGCTGTGGAAGGTGGGTTGAGTCAATGCCAGCCCTGGCACCAGTTCTTGGGCAGCCTGGCCCCCCTCCCGTCCCCTCCTTTTCCCTTCTTCCCGTCCTGTCCCGTCCCCTCCCCTCCCCTCCCCTCCCCTTATGCTGCTACCCAGAGTGGGCCCGCCAGATGCCTTCCTGGCCCCATGGAACATGAGTCAGTGGCTCCCATGCACAATATCTTGTGTTCCAGGGCTCCCCTGCCCTCAGCATCTTCCAATCAATGTGCAGTCTGGAGCATTCCCCCATGGCTGCCATCCAGGGCCCCCTCCCATGGGACTTCCTGGCATGCCACCCCAGGGATGAGTCCCTAGAGTGGAACTCTCCATACTGGAGGTGTGGGGTGGGTGGCAGCCTGCCACACCACTCCAGCCTGGGAGGGCAACACTTTCCCCATGGGACGTGGTGCTGATGCCGCTCAGGGGTGTAATAGCTGGATCTCAAGTGTTCACTGACCCTGTTCATAAACTCCTTATCCCAGCACTGTGCTCTTTCAGCTCCACAGTGGCATGTGCAACCTCACTAACAGAGCAGCTTGTTCTTGGACCTTTGCAGTGCATCCCTGGGCCTGGGTGGCTTGTTCAAATGCTGCAACACAACAGATGCAAGCAGTTGCCAACCTGTCCATTTAAATCCCCCATAGCAATGGTCTCCTTTGTTCTCATGTTGCCAGCACTGTCTATGCACACTTCTCCAGTACTTTGCAGGTGTCTGGGTGACCATCCCA
Organism: Alligator mississippiensis; assembly: GCF_030867095.1. NCBI lineage: Eukaryota > Metazoa > Chordata > Crocodylia > Alligatoridae > Alligator > Alligator mississippiensis. The sequence continues at coordinate 28,823,421 of NC_081833.1, forward strand.
GATCCATTACCTCAGGCTCCACCACTGGGCCTCCCGTGCACAAATGCAGAGTCTACAGACAAGGGAGATACCAAGGGACCTCTGTTGAGTAGCCTGTGCAGACTGTTTCCCTCACCCAGGGCTGGAAGCCTAGGCTAGACTGCTGCCCTGCAAGGTGGGGTGGCCAGAGTGCCACAATGCTCCACAGGATGTTGGCAGAATACAACCTACCATGAGTCACAATGGGATCTGGTACAGATTTTTGTTACAGTGCTCTAACATACAGCACTGAAGTCTGATACCATATCCATCCAGTGTTATCTTAGAGTGGGCTCCACCATTTTTACAGCATTCTACGTGCGCTGACTGTCTGTTTGATTATGGCTGCAGAGGGCTTTCAGAGCGCTTATCACACAATAAGTGTAACTTCCATACCTGGCCTTAGTGGTTTAAGTTGCTTCTTGATTATGTAATATCATGATTGTATGCTGTTCAGTCATTGAACAGTGATTTTTATGGAAAAATAGGTCCCATGTTAAAGGAGGCCTGTGTTTTATTTCCCTTTTGGGCCAATCAATTTGAAAAGACAGCTCTAATCACAGTGTCTAACGCTTAGGTGCCTGGCTGCCAAAACAGAGTCCACAGCCCTAAGCAAGGAGCCCCAGTAGCTTAGAAAGTGCATGAGAAGAGTTGGAGCCTTAGAGATGGATACGGAACAGCCAGCACACTAGGCAGAGATGTCTAGATCTGAAGAACAGACAAATACTGATGACAGGCATGTGCTTTAAGCCTCTCCTCTTGCCTGGTTGAGTCATCTCCTTTCACTAAGGATTTGCAGCCCTAAACTCATCTCTGAAGGGAAGCCTCAATGTTATATCTGTCAAAAACTGGGAAAAGAACTTCTCCTTTCATTTATAGCAGCTTTCCGAGGCAGCAGTGTGATTCGAGTGGGGCAAATGAGGCAACTACCCCAGGCACAAACTTGGGAAGGGGGAGCAGCTGCTGCTGGCAGCTGTGTAGGTGCAGTGAACAGAAGTTTCTGTTGTCCCCATGCCCCAGGCTCCTGGTTGTGTCCCTATGCTACTGCTCTGAGGGATTTATACAATGCAGTGGCTAATTCCTATAATGCATTAACTCTGATAGCAGCTAGAGCAGTCAGCCCTTGTGTGGGAGACTTGGGTTCAACTCCTTGTTTCTGAGGCTATCCAAACTAACGTTTGCCCTCTGTCTGGGTAGTAACCTAACTACCAGGATAGGGGCTATTCTGTGTGGCAGGGGAATTCTGCACTACTTCCACAGCTGCTGTTTTACATTTAAAGCAAACAAGTAACAAAACTTAAAATACATTAGGCCACAGAAGATAGAAGCAAATGAGTATGACTCTGTACTCCAGTGACTGGGACACTTACACTAGGAGGGGGCAGAAGTGTCCCTGCTTCATGGGCTATTTATACATACTTTAGCCAGTGACTCTTTTGTGTGCAAAAAGTTGTAGAACAGCCCAAACCCTGTGTGTCCCTCTCAGCCGAGCTGAATGTTCTAATCCTGGGGTTTCAGAGTTATGTTCATTCACTTTTGTGAATCCTGACCCGGCTTAGTCATGGGGTGGGAACCAAACAAATCAATCCTGACAAGCTATAAATAGATCCAGAGATGTATGAAAGTAGGACTTTGGGCACTAGCAACACTTTAGGCACCTTTAGGGTTAGGTAGGCATTTTGAGGAATGCAGTCTTGGGCTTAGTTGCCTGTATTTCTTTCATGGTCCTTTTACCATGAAAGAAATACAGGCCTCTGAACCAGATGGGGCAACTGACAACTGATGCCCAGGAAAAAGCCAACCTATTAAATAGGTACTTTGCGTCAGTCTTTCATCAGCCCCATCGGACGCCCATGCCCGCTACAGGGCTGGGAAGTCTGGGTGAGGGTGATCCCCTGCCCTCCATTAATGCTGACTTCGTGAAGGAACATCTTGAGAAGCTGGATACCTTCAAGTCAGCCAGCCCTGACAATCTTCACCCCAGGGTACTCAAGGAGCTGGCGAGCATCATAGCCCAGCCTCTAGCGTGGATCTTTGAAAACTCTTGGCGCTCTGGTGTAGTGCCCGAAGACTGGAAGAAGGCCAATGTGGTGCCTATCTTCAAGAAAGGGAGGAAAGTGGATCCGGCTAACTATAGGCTCATCAGCCTGACTTCTATCCCAGGGAAGATCTTAGAAAAGTTTATTAAGGAGGCCATCCTTAATGGACTGGCTGACGCCAACATCTTAAGGGATAGCCAGCACGGGTTTGTTGTGGGTAGGTCTTGCTTGACCAATCTCATTTCCTTCTATGACCAGGTGACCTATCACCTGGACAAGGGAGATGAGATTGATGTCATATATCTTGACTTCAAAAAAGCCTTCGATCTGGTGTCCCATGATCATCTCTTGGAGAAACTGGCCAATTGTCGCCTTGGGTCCTCCATGATCCACTGGCTGGAAAATTGGCTCCGGGGTCGGACCCAGAGGGTAGTAATTGATGGAAGTCACTCATTGTGGTGTCCTGTGACCAGTGGGGTCCCCCAGGGCTCTGTCCTTGGACCCATACTGTTCAACATCTTCATTAATGATGTGGACACTGGAGTCAGAAGCGGACTGGCCAAGTTCGCCGATGACACCAAACTTTGGGGCAAAGCATCCACACCAGAAGACAGGCGGATGATCCAGGCTGACCTGGACAGGCTCAGCAAGTGGGCAGACAAGAATCTGATGGTGTTCAACGCTGATAAATGCAAGGTTCTCCACCTTGGGAAAAAAAACCCGCAGCATCCTTATAGGCTGGGCAGTGCTATGTTGGTTAGCACTATGGAAGAAAGGGACTTGGGGGTCATCATTGACCACAAGATGAACATGAGCCTGCAATGCGATGCTGCGGCTAGTAAAGCGACCAAAACGCTGGCTTGCATCCATAGATACTTCTCAAGCAAATCCCGGGACGTCATTCTCCCCCTGTACTCGGCCTTAGTGAGGCTGCAGCTGGAGTACTGCGTCCAGTTTTGGGCTCCACAATTCAAAAAGGATGTGGAGAAGCTTGAGAGAGTCCAGAGAAGAGCCACGCGCATGATCAGAGGTCAGGGAAGCAGACCCTATGATGACAGGCTGAGAGCCCTGGGGCTCTTTAGCCTGGAAAAGCGCAGGCTCAGGGGTCATCTGATGCCCACCTACAAGTTTATCAGGGGTGACCACCAGTATCTGGGGGAACGTTTGTTCACCAGAGCGCTCCAAGGGATGACGAGGTCGAATGGTCACCAACTACTACAAGATCATTTCAGGCTGGACATAAGGAAGAATTTCTTTACTGTCCGAGCCCCTAAGGTCTGGAACAGCCTGCCACCAGAGGTCGTTCAAGCGCCTTCATTGAACACCTTCAAGATGAAACTGGATGCTTATCTTGCTGGGATCCTATGACCCCAGCTGACTTTCTGCCCTTTGGGCGGGGGGCTGGACTCGATGATCTTCCGAGGTCCCTTCCAGCCCTAATGTCTATGAAATCTTTGAAATCTATGAAATCTAAGAAAATTAATCCTGCCCAGTCACTCTGGTCTCCTAAACCTACAGCTCCACTGTTGCCTGCCATGCTTTTTGATAACGTGTATATTTGTGAGACTGCCCTTAGAATCTCAAAGTGAGTCTGGGGCAGGGGTGGGCAAAATGGCAGATCCAGCTGGCAGCCAGACTCCATTTTCCAGCAGCCCCTGCCTGCGTGGCTAGAGCTGGTTTCCATGAAGACTGGCCCCAGCAGTACTTGCAGGGCAGAGAGCTGTTCCAGGCCCAGGCTGGGATCTTGCAATGGTGACAGCATGATCCGGAGCCAGGGCACAGCAACAATCTGTGACCTGCATGCTCTGGGCAGGGATGTAGAGGCAGTAGAATGCAGCTGTGCCCTGGTTCCTTGTAGTGGTGACAGCATGGTTCAGAGGCAGGGAAGAGCCATGATCTGCTGCCTGCATGCCCCTGCCCAGGATGTGCAGACTTCAGATTGCAATTTAGCCCTGGCTCTGGATCATGCCATCACTGCTGCAAAATCCCAGAGCAGCTACCTGTTCCACGGGAACCCTGGCTCTGCTATCACAGCAGGACTGCTGCTGGGGTCTCCATAGAAACCAGCTATGTGGGCAGGGGTTCCTGGGCAGACTTTTCCTGCCCCTGGTCTAGGGTCTTCCTCTCTAACCAGCCTCAGATGTAGCATGAACTGAACTAATGTAGCTGATGTTAACACAGAGTGTGATTGAAGTGAAATGTAACCATGTTAGTCTTGTCCTGTAAGTAACTTGAAAACTCTATTTTATATTCTTTTGGTTGACATAAGTGAATGAACTCTGTATGCCCTTTTATGAATGAGTGTATGTGAAAGGGTGAACGGTGAGAGAATGTCATAGAAAGAGGAAAAGAATATTTAACTGTGTTTGTAAGCAACAAGGCACCAAATGTGTAAGTTACCAGTCAGTAAATGAATTAATAGATAGCTGAAGAATCCCTTTGAGGCTTAGGGCACAAAGGAGATAACGAAGAGGAAGAATGCACACATCCTGCCAGATGGGCAGCAAAGACACTTCAAGGCTGAGATACCAACTTTTACAACCAAACTGACCCTGGGCTGAGCTAAGAAGAAGATGGATGAGAAACAACTGCAAAAACAGAAACTGGGTATGGAAAAACCCCAGATTGCAAAACAAAGTATGCCAATCCCCCTAAAAGAGGACTCTGGAAAATACCAGGTTGGGTGAGTCTCTCTCAACTGCTGCTTTCTTCAGAGCACAAATGCATCTGTTCACCCCGCTTGAGCTGCCATCTCCATCTTCTGTCAATAGGCCTGGAATGGCTACCCAGTGCCCGTATTGAGAAACTGTTGCTGGTAACTATAATATCTGAATGGAATGGTTGTTTTGTGTTTGTGTATGTCTGTGTGTAATGATGTGTATGATAATTTGTGTGTCTGTATGAGTGGTGTGTCTGAACCTCTATGTCTAATTCACGTAATAAATAAATGCAGCATTTTGCCTTAACCCCCTTTATACGGTCTTACTCTTGATTTGATAAATGGGGAGTTCAAAGGAACACACCCACATGCTTCTCTGGTCTCTTCCAGCCCATTAGCTCTGGGTCCCAGGCCATGCCCAGCCACATCCATACCTCATAGTTCTTACTCTTGCCTTGCTTCAGCCTCCTCAGCTTCAGCCCATCAGACCTTAAGTCCACAACTTATAGTGTCAGACCTCTCAGTCCATGGCTCCAAAACTATAGCATCTCCACTATAGCCTCTTCCTCTCCCTTAGGCACTCCCAACTCTTATGCTCCAAAACAGTCAAAATAAACACTTAAGCAAAATAACTATCCCATCTGGGTACACTCACCACATGGAGGATCTTTCCTCCTCCCTACCAACTGGATTCTACTAGGACCCTAACATACTGGTCTCCTTGTGTATCCCAAACTCATCCATCTCTCCAGGAAATTCTTCTTCCTACAGTACTCAAGAACAGAATATGCCTTTAACCCTGAGGTCAAGCCTTTATACCTGTAAACTCTACTCCCTTCTGGTCATCTGTTTCCTACTTAAAAGAGTCAGGCCCTCGGGGTTCCCATTAATCAATCTAGACTTGCTTCTCTTCCACTTGCCTCCCTGTATATAGGTGCACAGCCCTGTGGCCAGCTGCTTCTCATCAAGCAGCCTCTTCACAGCCTTGCAGATTCTAGCTCTGCTGTTGGGTCCTGCTATAGGTAGCAGAAGTTATTCCCTTGCCTAGTGAATAGCAGCATTCTTAGTGCTGCTGCAGCTGCCTTTTACCTCATGACCTGGAGCCCAGATAGGGTGGCCATTCATCTGGTTTAATTGAGGACAGTCCGGTTTTCTGGTCCTCTGTCTTCTGTCCTCCATTGATATGAAACCGGATGCCTTTATGTCCTCTATTTTTCACCACCCCCGCCCCTGCATGGGCCACCTGTGGGAGCTCTCTACTCAGCCCACCCCACTGTTGACACCTCCACAGCTGCCAGTGGGAGCTCGCCACCATGCCCCCACTGCTGACACCGTCGCTGCCTGAGGGAGCTTGCTGTGCCCCCCAGCCTTGGGAAGCATACAACATTCATGGCGGTCTATTTTTGAAGTACCTCAATGGCCACCCTAAGCCCAGAACTTGTAATTCTTCTCTTTAGCCAGCTTTTTCCATTCAACTGTCTCTTTCCCCTCCTAAAGTAACAGGGGCTAGCTGCTCCGTGTCACACCCCTGAAGGGTTAATGTGTGACCTGCAGGCCCCTCTTCCAGCCACAGGTGGGAAGCTAGGCTGCCCTTGCTTGGGGGCATGGTGGAAAGCTGCCCACATGGCAGTGCAGCTGGGGGTGGGGCTGTAAGAGTGGCAGGGGGATGCACTGGGCAGCCCATGTGGAACTTGTGGTTTGCAGAACCTCAAAGCCTTTTGAGGTGCTGTGAAATGCATGTGGTACTCATGAATCTGTTCACCATGCTTTATATTTGCAGTGCAGTGGCAAAATTAGATGCTGGGAAACCCCAGTATTAAAAAAACCTGCAGCAGAAAAAAGCAGGCCAGTGCAGATGGCTGCAATGTGTGCTGCCCCAAACTGGAAGTTGGTCAGCCAGAACCACACTCTGACTGCTGGCCAGGCTCTGTGCACCCAGATCACTGCCACTGCTGCCCTGGGAGGCCTTCAGGACCCCAGGTAAGGTTTCTGGGACCAGCACAGGTGCTGGACCCAGCCTCCCCTACTCTACCTGGGGCAATTTGCCACATGCCAGAGCATATGTGCAGGGGCATGCCCAGAGACAAGCAGCAGTGGCACAAATATGTGCTGCTGCTATTAGTCCTGGGAAATGCACATTCCCACTTGTGGGAATGCACCTTTGGTGTCTGCTGCTGAGGCCAGAGATCCACACTGAGGTGTTGTGGCATTTATATTTAAGGTTTTCACAGGATTTTTTGATACCTCAGAAGTTACTTATGGAGCTAAAATAGTAGTTATTATTCTGTTTCCATCCTGTAGGAACTGAGGTGTTATGAATAACATAGAAACCTAGTTATATTACAGTCCCATTAATAGGTTCCTGTAGCATTAAAAAGCTGTTGGAAAAAAGTAAATAAATGCTAACTAAATTAAATATCCAACTAAGGAATGGTTCTTGTTAACTAGGTAAAGGTTCTGATGCCAGACATGCAGCTGTCAGGAAATGCAAAAATGAACATCTTACAGGAACTTTATCAGTGTCTCATGCTGGAGACAGATAGCAACTTAGCTCTTTTCAGCTACTAGTGTTACCAGGAGTCACATAAAAATTAATGAGGCAGAGGCTGAACTGCGTTATATTAAATTATAGGGACATCCATTACATCTGTGAATATGGTGTTGTGATGTATTGTTTTCCACAGAATGCTTATGGCAATGGTGTCTGAGAGGATAGTTCCATGACCAAGTCACTGGAGTGGGATTCAGGATGTGGAGGTCCCCTCCTTGCTGCTGGCACAGACTCCCCACCTGATTCCAGGGAAGCAATTAGGACCACAACCTGAAAAGGGTTTCAGTGGCTAAAAGGCAGATACCACAGTGTTTTCCTTTTAGGCATCTGGGACAAGATCCAGATTAGCACTTTAGGTGACTAAAATAGGTTTAAGTAGAATTTAGGTGCTTAAATCCAATATCAATCAAGCAAGTGCCCACTCGCACAAAATCCCTGAGGTGCCAAAATCCATTTGGTGACTACAGTTTGCCACTGAAAAATCTCTAGGCACTTGAACATAGACATCCATAGGATCATAGGAAAGTAACATTGAAAGGGACCTCAAGCGGTTTTCTTGTCTGGCCTCCTTCTCAAGGTCATAGAATCATAGAAGTAGGGTTGGAAGGGACCTTGTAGATCTTCAGGTACGACCCCCTGCCTGGGCAGGAAGAAAACTGGGCTCAAATGACCGGGTCAGACAACCTAGTCTGTAATTATCTGGATCCTCCTTCTTCCCTTCCTTAACGATAATTTCATGCATTTTCTTGCATAAAGGGAAGTATCCTGCCTTGAGTAGTTAGGTGCTCAGTGGGTGTGCTCTCCCCAGCTCCATGCTCATGGAGCTGAGCAGAGAACAATCTCCCCAGCCTCCACCCTGCATGCTAGGTGGGGACAATGTCCCTCTGTCCCAGCAGCAGGCAGCTTCCAGCCCCTACTTCCTAATCAAATTGTGATTATGGAGTGGGGGCTGGGAGCTTGTTCCCAGTAGGTATGTGCTAAGAACACCTAATGCACTAAAGGCACTGAGTTCAGCAGAAACCACATAAGCCATGGCTGTCTGTATTAAAAACACAGCAGGAAATGCTAGTAGTCATCTTTCAAATAATAGACAAGTGGTTAGAGAACTCATCCAGAGAGTAGAAAACCTCAGGTCTAGTGCTCTTCTCAGCCAGAGGTTTATCAAATCTCTAGCTTCTACTTTCTAGGTAAATGTTTTAACACCAGTCTGTAAAATAGTAAGGTGAGGGCACCCTCCATCCGAATCTTATGAGAACTATAATGTAGCCTGAGCTTCAGTTGAGGCTTCCAGAGTGAAAGCTCAGGTCACCAACTGGCTTCTATCTTTGCTCCCCCCATACTGTTATATTGGGAGTAGGAATAGAAACTGGGTTGTCTTCCTTCTCATTAAGAAACCATCCAGTTATCTTGATCTTGGATGGCAGGCCTTCAGATTATATTTCCAATAGCCCCTTAAGGATAAAGAGTCACCCAGTTGTACTAGCTGGAAGATACTGATGTCCCTCATCAACATACTCCACTTTTGAAGAGAGAGCTAGATAGCTATGTTAGTCTAAAGTCAAGAAGAAGGCAGAGTAGAGATGCGCCTTTAAGATTAAGCAAAACAGAAATGTGTACACTTATTGTGGGTCTGACCTTACTTCTTCAGATGCTAATGAACCACGTTTGAAGGTTGCAGGTCTCCTACCACTCCCAGCTCAAAGGGGATATGAATCTGCTGGTGCCCCAGTCAGGGAGACTGACTATTCAGTTCAGGTTGGAAACCCTTGTCTTGATGCACAGTGGTGTCTGGCTCTGAGGGAGTCTTCAGAGCAAGCAAGTACCCTTATGTGCTTCTGTTGGTTCATTCCCACCAAGAGGTGGCAACATAGTTTCATAGTAGTTCATAGTAGCTAGAGTCAGGAGGGACCTGAACAGATCATCTAGCCTGACCCCCTGCCACAGACAGGAATGAATGCTGGGTTCACAAGACCCCAGACAGGTGATCGTCCAACCTCCTCTTGAATTTGCCCAAGGTAGGGGCGAGGACCACTTCCCTGGGAAGTTGGTTCCAGATTTTGGCCACCCTAACTGTAAAATATTGCCTTCTGATCTCTAACCTAAACCTATTCTCCGTCAGCTTATTACCATTGTTCCTTGTCACCCCAGGTGGTGCTGGGGAGAAAAGGGCTCTGCCTATTTGCTGTTGACCCCCCCTCATGAGCTTGTAGGCAGCCACCAGGTCCCCCCTCAGCCTCCTCTTGCTGAGGCTGCACAGGTTCAGGTCCTTCAGTCTGTCCTCATAGGGCTTGTTCTGCTGCCCTCTCACCAAGCAGGTGGCCCTCCTCTGAACCCTCTCCAGGCTGGCCACATCCCTTTTGAAGTGTGGCGCCCAGTACTGGATACAGTACTCCAAATGCAGCCTGACCAAAGTCGCATAGAGGGGGAGTATCACCTCTCTGGACCAGCTTGAGATGCACCTTTGGATGTATGACAAGGTATGGCTGGCCTTGCTGGCTGCGGTCTGGCATTGGCGGCTCATCTTCATCTTAGAGTCAATAATGACTCCGAGATCCCTTTCCGCCTCTGTGCTATCAAGAAGGGAACTCCCCAGTCTGTATGTATGCTGTGGAATCCTTCTCCCAAGGTGCAGCACCCTGCATTTGTCTACGTTGAACCCCATCCTATTCTCATCTGCCCACTTCTGTAGTCTGTCTAAATCTAGTTGCAGCCTCTCTCTCTCCTCAAGTGTGTCCACCTCGCCCCACATCTTAGTGTCATCAGCAAACTTGCACAGCATGCTTTCCACCCCCTCATCCAAGTTGCTGATGAAGATATTAAACAGTACGGGCCCAAGGACTGAGCCCTGGGGTACCCCACTGCTCACATCTCACCAGTTTGAGTACAACCTGTCCACCACTACTCTCTGGGTGCGCCCCACCAGCCAATTTTTTACCCATCCAACTGCAGGCACCAATGCCACAGTCACTTAATTTATTGATGAGGATGGGGTGAGAGACAGTGTCAAAGGCCTTCTTAAAGTCTAGAAAGACTACGTCCATGGCGACACCATCATCCAAGGATTTAGTTACTTGGTCATAAAAGGCAATCAGGTTGGTCAGGTAGGACCTGCCTTTGATGAACCTGTGCTGATTGCCCCTGAGCATGATCTCCCCTGCTGGCCCCCCACAGATGTACTCCTTGATGATTCTCTCCAAGACCTTCCCGAGCACCAAGGAAGGCTTACAGGCCTATACTTACTTGGGTCCTCCTTCCTCCCTTTCTTGAAAATTGGGACCACATTAGCCAGTTTCCAATCCCCCGGCACCTGGCCAGATGACCACGAATGCTCATACAGCCGGGCCAAATGCTCCATGATGACCTCTGCCATCTCTCTCAACACCCTTGGGTGGAGGGCATCTGGACCTGAAGATTTAAAAATGTCTAGCCCTTCCAGAAGATCCCTAGCTACATCTGCACTGACTGAAAGCCTGACAGAGCTATCCCCAAGATTGTCCCTACCTCTGGTAGGTGGGATATCCCGGTCCCTGTTCAAGAAAACAGAGGCAAAGAAACTGTTAAAAATATCAGCTTTCTTGTCTGGCGTATGGTTTGATTCTCTTCCAGAAATATCCTTCTGTGCTGTACTCTGCTTTAGTATGAGGAGGAATGAGTATAATAATGCTAATTTCTGTGAATGTAATCTTTCAGATTAAAAGTGAACTCAACAAGGTCTTATTCCTGTTTCCAAAAATCTTCGTGGGTGCAGTCAGTATCCCCTCTAGTCTAGTGTGATTTACAGGGGGACTTGGTGCTGCCAATCATGTTCAATTTTTTACACAGGTGGGATTATTACCTATTCCTTCTCCCTGAAAGGGGTGAGGGCGAGGAGTGGAAGTGGGCCTCCTTTCTCATTATAATGGCATTGGCCAAACTGGAGTAAAGCAGATTGAATTAATAAAGAAATTAGAATAACCTTCTGTAACCTGGAGTTTTACAATTGTTCTGATCTACAGTGAGTGTCCTCCCTCTCACAGCACCTCCCTGTTGTGACAGCACATTCTTCCAACATCAGGTCCCAGGTTTGGGCACCAGTGTATGCTTATTCAAAATCATCAGCCAAGGGATGAAAGGAGCTGGCAACCTTTTAATCCCTTCTAATGACTAGATCAATCTTTTCTTTCTGTTTCCCATTGTGGCTATTGCATAGGCCCCAAAATGGCTGTGAAGTGATGGAATACTCACTGCTTTCTGTCAGGAACCCCATCATCTGCCCATCATGTTCAATTTGCATAGCTAATCATTTGCTTCCTCCTATCTTAGCAATTAATGGACTAATAAAATTATTGAAGAAGACATCAGTGGCTTGGAGTTACATGCTCACTTCTGTTTACTGATAATTTGGAAAATGTACAAGATCCCAGAATACATCCTGTTTGGAGACTCTCCAAGTCATCTAGTGTGTAACATTGCCCAATTATACTGGCACTTCTCCTAACCATCACTTCAACCATCTCAACTGATTCCTTACTGGCATATACTCAGCTGTGCACTAAAGAATAGAGGAAATGTCATCACCTTTCCAACAAGCTTTACTACCTATTACATATATGTTGGCAAGTCTCATTACAGAGCACTCCTGTAATGCCCAGTGCACATTTTTTCTATGGGGCCTTGGAGATCTCACAGGTCTGTTAAGCCTTCTTGTAGCACTCTAAGACTTCATACAGAGGTAATATAGTTGTGTCCAGGTTCATTGAACAGATGTGTATGGGTTCATAAATTACTAGGTGATGAAACAGAGGGCCACACAAGTCTACTGTAGTTGGTTATTTGGCTCTGTCTCTGGTAACAGCTCCTCCTCCTACTGGGAGAGTTGTACCCTTAGTAGTGAATTAGTAGGACCCACTGTGTTGTCTCTTTATAGCACTCATATTCTTGGGTTCTATTTTCTGTACTTTCCAGTGAGATCTCTAAGGCCCCATAGTAAAAATTTTCAGTGGGCATTACAGGAGTGCTCCATAATGAGACTTGCCAGCATATACGTAATAGGTAGTAAAGCTTGTTGGAAAACCAGCATGATTCTTAAGAGAAGAAGGAAAAATCTTGAGCTTTCATGTATCAAAATTCTTCCTTGGGGAAATTTCAGAAGGATTCAATGTGCAAATTTTCATATTAAATCAATATTTCAACTACAAATGTAGGTTTAGTTTCACTTTTTTAAATTGAAAAATATTGCATTGTGCTGGCCCCAGCAGTATAAACTGATGGCTGGATAAGGAGTCCAAGGCTACTTGCCCTAAGGAGCTTCTGGGGGAGGAGCCTCTGGGAAGAAGTTGGCCACACCCCTTCTTGTCCTAGGCTGTTGCTGATTGCTGCAGGCTTGGTCTCAGGAGTTTCTGGGGAGAAGATAGCCAGGCCCCTTCCTGCCTCCGGCTACTGCTGGCTTGTTCTCATAGCTTTTGGGGGTAAGTTGGCCATACCCCTTCCTGCCTTGGGCTGCTGCTGCTGCTGTTGCTTCCCCCCCTCCCCACGAGGGGAGTCCTCTGCTGCATGCTGCTGCCCCCTTAGGGAAGGGCCCACCACACTGCACTGTACCCCAGCTTCTGCACCCCTGTTCTGGCCTGCTGCCCAGCCCATCAACAAGCTGCGGTCAGGGGATAGTCAAGGAAGGGAGCCTGCACTGCTGGTGGGGCCCTCCCCCAACATCACTGTCAGAGCCTAAAGGTGCCTTGCCTGCCCTAGGTGCCTTGGCAGGCCACCCCCTGCCTTCACCTCCATTTTCACCTGCAGCACACCCTAAGTGGCTGAAGTGGACGGCTACTACCACCACTGCTGCTGTTGCTGCCGCCCCCTTTTCTGCTGCTGCCCCTTCTCAAGAGAGAGGGAGATTTCCTGCTGCACCACCTGACACTACACCTGCACTAGATTACTCCCTAATTGACTGATTGTTCCTGCCCTCCTCCACAGCTGCCTCACTGCATCTGATCCTGCTTTGTTTTTCCTGCCTTTTGCTCTGTTGATGAGTGCCTGGCTGGAGTCCTGAGGGGCTCCTGGACTGATCTTTAACAAACAAAGCCCCTTGACCATTCCAGCCATCTTTTACATCTGCCTCAGCAGCCTTCCCTGTGTGTTTTTGCCCTTGTGTGGTAAATCCCATGATGCACTCCCCCTGCCCTGGTGTTTGTTGTGTGGCTGAGTAAGCCAGCTTGAGTCTCCCTAACCCTTGTGTGTGTGTGTGTGTGTGTGTGTGTGTTCCCCCTCCCCCACATTCCCCAAGCATAGCCCTCCCATTTTTTTTCCTGTGGGGCTGTAGCTCAGTGAGCTTCAGCTCCCTTCCTCCCTGTCCCCCCCCTTTACCACCCCCTCCACAATGCCCCTATTAGATTCACCACTGGATATTTTGGCTTTCTTTATTGTCTTTCCCACCTTCATGTGAAACAACGGCAGGGCAGGAACCTTCTGGGGAGGCAGATGCCCCCACAGAACGTTCTGCAGCCCCCACTATGGGGGCAGATCCCAGCCAAGCCCCCAAGGGGATGCATACCTATGCAGCCACCACCTCAGAGGCAGAGTCCAACCACCCTCCTCTGGGGGTAGAGAAGCTTGCAACCTCTGCTGCAGGGGCATGTGGGATTCTGGCAGGGAGCCAACAGGGCCAGGGGGTCTACTCTGACCAGGCCTCTCCCGGAGGGGTTCCCAAGCCCCTTCTCCCATCAAGGGACCAAGGGAAAGGGCAGTGGGAAGGGCTCCTCTTCAGCCTCCTCCACAGCTGGGGGTGGGAAGGGCAAAGGCCCCGCCCTCAAGCCTAGACCACCAGGGCCAAGGGGATCAGGTGCACTACACCAGCCACCACAGCCACTCAGCCTGTCCCTGGCCCTAGCTCTGGCCCCACCAACGTGGCCCGCCAGTGGGGGAACCACAGCTATGCACAGGCAGTTGTGGGTTGACCCAAAACTGTGGGGCCTGGACCCTCTGCTCCTGGCCCTTCTATCTTGGGTGACAGGGCCCCCTTCCTGTCCCTCACCTGCAGGCATGGGATGATGTGCCAACTACCCATGCAGGAGAACCTGCACTTTGAAACCTGGGTGCAGGCCCTGGCTTGGGTAGTGGGGACCCCCAAGATCATGGCAGCCTCCTGTTTTCATGGCAAGGGGGTCTTTTTCCTTGCCTTGGAGGCCACTGCACAAAAGGCGGTGGAGAGGGGGCTCATGGTAGAGGGTGAGTGTGTCCCCTTTGAGCCCCTAGAAGAGCTGGGGACCAGGGTGGTCCTCAGTTCCATCACTCCCTATATCCCTATTTGGGCCCTTCTCCCCCAGCTCCAAATCCTGGGGAGAGTAATCTCCCCGGTGGTGGCCTTCTCATTGGGGTGCTGAGACCCTGGCCTCCGCCATGTGAGTACTGTTGCATTTTTGGTTGCTCCCAGCATGCCATGTGGTGTGCTAGCAAAGCAGGGGCATAAACAGAGCACTAGAGACCCCTGGCTGGTAGCCAGAGCATTGCACTGGAGGACCAGGCCTCCATTTGTCCCAGTGGACACTTTGAGACAGCAGAAAATATTTTAATGAAAATACCTATTGTCAAAAATCATCAAATTTAACACGGAAAAAAAATAAGGATAAGAAATGTGGATCATTTCTGGCTAGATTTGTGTGTGGATGGCTTCTTCTGTTAGCTCTTGTTCCTGGCAAATATTTTTGCAAAATTTTCAAGAAAAACATATTTCAATATATATGGATATTTCATGTGTTTTAGTTACCTTCAGTAGTTGCCATTTCTGACTGAAGCAATGAAGCAGTCTGGTAATTAGTTTTATTTAATTCTCTTAAGCTTGTTACTATAATTAATGTCTAACTTTCTGAAGTATAATTAAACTGGAATTGTTCCATGTTCAATAGCTAAAATGTCCCATTAGATAAAGTTAATGCAACTGTCTTGCAATAGCAAATAAGGGTTTTGAGGCCTTTCTTTAAGGGACACATAAATAATCTTAAAAGAAAACATACAAGTTGAAATGCGGGTGGAATAATGGCAATATCATTAGAAACAGTCATTCACAGGGTTGTCTGAGCATTAGCTATATAGCTTAATGGCTAATTACAAAGGCAGTAACATTTGTATACTCCACTGCACAGTGACGTAACACCTGAATGGAGATACCAATAGAGTTATGGCCTTATAGTCCATGGGCCAAATTTCTAAAGATCTTTAGATACCTAAATGTGCAGTGACATACCTAGCGGGATTTTCAAAACAATTTAGGCGCCTGCCGCTCATGGTTATATGCCTACCTGTTTTTGAAGATCTATTAGATCAGGGGTAGGCAATGTTTTTTGGCAGGAATGCTGAAAAAAACAGTGTCTAACTTGGAAGGTGCTGAAGTGCCAGCATGCCAGAAAAACAAGACGAGGGCAGGGTGTACATGGCCAGATGCACTGCATATTAGTATAGTTAATAAATAAATGTTGCTTTTTTTAAAACAGTAAATACCACATTTTCAAAAAATTGTGAACCTGGTGACAATAAATAAAACTTCTGATAATACCTTTGCTCTTGCGTATTTGCTTTGTGCAGGTCCCCTCACAACAGCCCCCCAGCCCTGCTCATGCCCCTTGCCCCCACCCAAAGCCCCTGCCCCCCAGCCCTGCTAGAGGAGGCCCCCAGCTGCCAGGGCTATGGGGCCAGGGACCCAGGTCCACAGCTCCCTGCCCCCAACAGAAGGCAGTGGCTGCTGCAGCAGGAGCAGGAGCCAGCTCCTTCAGTGCTACTGTGTGCTGTCTGCTGTGGGCTCAGATGGGGGTGGGGCCAGCTCCCAGAGGCAGCGTGTACTCCTGGGAGGCAGGGGGGACCTGCACCCCCCAGATCTGTATGAGGGCCAGGTGCAGGGGATGGGCAGGTGCACGCTGCGGGCTCATGCTGCCCACCATGCTATCCTCCCCCACCACCTATGCAGAGCAGTGTGTTTAACCCAGCAGCAGCAGCAAGGGGTACAGCCCTGTGCTGCTGCCTGTGCTGCCCCCATGCACACAGCAGAAGTGGGACCAGGGCAGTGCGGAGCTTGCAGCAATAGGCAGCGGCAGTGGGGAGCTTGGAGCAGCAGGCAGTTTTTGTATACCTCCCTGCTGTATCCTGCTGCACTGGGTTCCACACACTGCTCTGCAGAGGCACGTGGGGGAGGGCAGCATGGTGGGGAGCATCGCCAGCACCTGCTGCCTCCCTGGAGCCCAGGGCCAGGTCTGGGCCTGGGAGGCAGCTGGGGCCAGGGCCAGTGCAGGGAGGCAGCAGCTGTTTGCAGCCTCCCAGCTGCAGCCAGCCCAGGCTCTGGGTAGCTGTTTCCAGTCACGGAGCCTGGGCTGCTTGTAGGAGAGCTTGCATGCTCCCAGTTGCCTGCTGGGAGGAGCCCAGGTTCTGTGGCTATCAGCAGCTACCCAGAACCAGGGCCAGCTGCAAACAGCTGCTGTCTTCCTGCCTTGGCCACGGCTGTCTCCTGCACCGGGGCTCTGGGAAAGCAGCAGGTGCTAGCACTGCACCTGTTGGGGTTGGGGTAGGGAAGTAACAGCTGTTTGTGGCCTCCTGGCTTTAGCCAGCCCAGGCTCTTGGTAGCTATGTTGCCTGGGATGCTTGCAGCAGGGTTTCCAGCCTCCCAGCCACCTGCAGGGAGCAGCCTGGGCTCCATGGCTGGCAGTGGTGTGCCAAGCAAAATGGTCTCGCATGCCATGCTCAGCACGCATAGTAGGGATTGCTGACCCCTGCATTAGATTTTTATCTATATGTTTGGGCACATAACTAAAAAAATATGGCCTGATGTGCCTTTCTCAGGGGCTGGGCATTAACATGTTTCTTACAGTGGCACTACACTCTTTCATAGATTTCATAGACATTAGGGCTGGAAGGGACCTCGGAAGATCATCGAGTCCAGCCCCCTGCCTAAAGGGCAGGAAGTCAGCTGGGTTCATAGGATCCCAGCAAGATGAGCATCCAGTTTGGTCTTGAAGGTGTTCAATGTGGGCGCTTGAACCACCTCCGGTGGCAGGCTGTTCCAGACCTTGGGGGCTCGGACGGTAAAGAAATTCTTCCTTATGTCCAGCCTGAAATGGTCTTGTAGTAGTTTATGACCATTCGACCTAGTCGTCATCCCTTGGGGCGCTCTGGTGAACAAACGTTCCCCCAGATACTGGTGGTCACCCCTGACAAACTTATAGGTGTCCATCAGATGACCCCTGAGCCTGCGCTTTTCCAGGCTAAAGAGCCCCAGGGCTCTCAGCCTGTCATTGTAGGGTCTGCTTCCCTGACCTCTGATCATGCACGTGGCTCTTCTCTGGACTCTCTCTAGCTTCTCCACATCCTTTTTGAATTGTGGAGCCCCAAACTGGACGCAGTAGTCCAGCTGCGGCCTCACTAAGGCTGAGTACAGGGGGAGAATGACGTCCCGGGATTTGCTTGAGAAGCATCTATGGATGCAAGCCAGCGTTTTGGTCGCTTTACTAGCTGCAGCATTGCACTGCAGGCTCATGTTCATCTTGTGGTCAATGATGACCCCCAAGTCTCTTTCTTGCATAGTGTTGGCCAACATAGCACTGCCGAGCCTATAAGGATGCTGCGGGTTTTTCTTCCCAAGGTGGAGAACCTTGCATTTATCAGTGTTGAACACCATCAGATTCTCGTCCGCCCACTTGCTGAGCTTGTCCAGGTCAGCCTGGATCACCCGCCTGTCTTCTGGTGTGGATGCTTTTCCCCAAAGTTTGGTGTCATCAGCGAACTTGGCCAGTCCACTTCGGACTCCAGTGTCCACATCATTAATGAAGATGTTGAACAGTATGGGTCCAAGGACAGAGCCCTGGGGGACCCCACTGGTCACAGGACACCACGATGAGTGACTTTCATCAATTACAACCCTCTGGGTCTGACCCCGGAGCCAGTTTTCCAGCCAGTGGATCGTGGAGGACCCAAGGCGACAATTGGCCAGTTTCTCTATGAGGTGATAATGGGAAACCAGGTCAAAGGCTTTTTTGAAGTCAAGATATATGACATCAATCTCTTCTCCCTTGTCCAGGTGATAGGTCACCTGGTTGTAGAAGGAAATGAAATTGGTCAAGCAAGACCTACCCACAACAAACCCGTGCTGGCTATCCCTTAAGATGTTGGCGTCGGCCAGTCCATTAAGGATGGCCTCTTTGATAAACTTTTCTAAGATCTTCCCAGGGATAGAAGTCAGGCTAATGGGCCTATAGTTAGCCGGATCCACTTTTCTCCCTTTCTTGAAGATAGGCACCACATTGGCCTTCTTCCAGTCTTCGGGCACTACAGCAGAGTGCCAAGTGTTTTCAAAGATCCGCGCTAGAGGCTGGGCTATGATGCTTGCCAGCTCCTTGAGTACCCTGGGGTGAAGATTGTCAGGGCCGGCTGACTTGAAGGTATCCACCTTCTCAAGATGTTCCTTCACGAAGTCAGCATCAATGGAGGGCAGGGGATCACCCTCATCCGGACTTCCCTGTCCCGTAGCAGGCATGGGCGTCCCATGGGACTGATGAAAGACCGACGCAAAGTACTTATTTAATAGGTTGGCTTTTTCCTGGGCGTCAGTTGTCAGTTGCCCCATCTGGTTCAGCAGGGGTCCAATGTTGCCCCTGCTTTTCCTCCGGCTCCCCACATATCTGAAAAAGGACTTTTTATTGTCCTTGATGCTCAAAGCTAGTTGGAGTTCAGTTGCAGCCTTGGCTTTCCTAGTCAGCTTCCTACAGGACCGGACCAGTGCAGAATAATCCTCCTTGGAGGTGACTCCCATCCTCCATCCTTTGTAGGCCTTTCTTTTTAGCCTCAGGAGGTCTGCTAGGTCCCTGGAGAGCCAGGGGGGCTGCTGTGCCCTCTTGCTGCCTTTCCTCTGAGATGGAATAGACTTAGTTTGTGCATTGAAGATAGCTCCCTTGAGGAGCAACCACTCTTCTTGAACTCCCCTCTCCCCATGGTCATGGTCCCTTAGGGCCTCACTGACAAGCTCCCTGAGCTTGTCAAAGTCAGCTTTCTTGAAGTCAAGGACTTCCATGTTGCTGACTGACTTGCCAGCTTTTTGGCTGATGGTGAAGGTGATCAGATCATGGTCGCTGTCACCCAGCTTCCCATCGATCACTAGGTTGCCGACTAGGTCATCCCCAGTAGCCAGCACCAGGTCGAGCAGCGCTTTGCCTCTCATTGGCCCATAGACTTCTTGAGTCAGGTAGAGGTCATCCACACACGAGAGGAAGCTTTGCGACCGCTCAGATTTTGCTGAGCGATCCTCCCATGAGATGTCTGGGTAATTGAAGTCACCCATGACAACCATGGTCCTAGAGCATGCGGCCTCAGCGAGTTCCCGGGCAAACTCCTGGTCAAGCTCAGGACTTTCATAGATTCATAGATAGATGTTAGGGTCGGAAGGGACCTCAATAGATCATCGAGTCTGACCCCCTGCATAAGCAGGAAAGAGTGCTGGGTCTAGATGACCCCAGCTAGATGCCTATCTAACCTCCCCTTGAAGACCCCCAGGGTAGGGGAGAGCACCACCTCCCTTGGGAGCCCGTTCCAGACCTTGGCCACTTGAACTGTGAAGTTCTTCCTAATGTCCAATCTAAATCTGCTCTCTGCTAGCTTGTGGCCATGTTTCTTGTAACCCCCGGGGGTGCCTTGGTGAATAAATACTCACCAATTCCCTTCTGTGCCCCCGTGATGAACTTATAGGCAGCCACAAGGTTGCCTCTCAACCTTCTCTTGCGGAGGATGAAAAGGTCCAGTTTCTCTAGTCTCTCCTCGTAGGGCTTGGTCTGCAGGCCCTTGACCATACGAGTTGCCCTTCTCTGGACCCTCTCCTGGTTATCTGCATCCTTCTTGAAGTGTGGTGCCCAGAATTGCACGCAGTACTCCAACTGCGGTCTGACCAGTGCCCTATAGAGGGGAAGTATCACCTCCTTGGACCTAATCGTCATGCATCTGCTGATGCACGATAAAGTGCCATTGGCTTTTCTGATGGCTTCGTCACACTGCCGGCTCATGTTCATCTTGGAGTCCACTAGGACTCCAAGATCCCGTTCCACCTCTGTGCCACCCAGCAGGTCATTCCCTAGGCTGCAGGTGTGCTGGACATTTTTCCTCCCTAGGTGCAGCACTTTGCATTTCTCCTTGTTGAACTGCATCCTGTTGTTTTCTGCCCACTTGTCCAACCTATCCAGGTCTGCCTGCAGCTGTTCCCTGCCCTCCGGCGTGTCCACTTCTCCCCATAGCTTTGTGTCATCTGCAAACTTGGACAGAGTACATTTGACTCCCTCGTCCAAGTCACTGATGAAGACATTGAAGAGTATCGGTCCAAGGACCGAGCCCTGCGGGACCCCACTGCCCACACCCTTCCAGGTCAAGACCGACCCATCCACCACGACTCACTGGGTGCGACCCTCTAGCCAATTCGCCACCCACCGGACTGTGTAGTCATCCACATCACAGCCTCTTAACTTGTTCACCAGGATGGGGTGGGATACCGTATCGAAGGCCTTCCTGAAGTCTAAGTATACGACATCCACCCCTCCTCCTGTGTCCAGGCGTTTCGTAACCTGGTCATAGAAAGAGACTAGATTGGTCAGGCACGATCTGCCCGCCACAAACCCATGCTGGTTTCCCCTCAGCATAATTTGCCCTGCCGGGCTCTCACAAATGTGAGCCTTGATAATTTTTTCAAAGACTTTACCAGGGATGGAGGTGAGACTGACTGGCCTATAGTTGCCCGGGTCCTCCTTCCTCCCCTGTTTGAAAATGGGGACCATGTTAGCCCTTTTCCAGTCCTCTGGGACTTGGCCCGTGCGCCACGAGCGTTCAAATATTCCCGCGAGTGGCTCTGCAATGATGTCGGCCAGTGCCTTCAGCACCCTCGGATGGAGCTCATTCGGGCCTGCCGACTTAAAGGCATCCCAGTTCTTCCAAGTAACTCTGCACCACCTCAGGATCTACGTATGGAAGTCTGGTGCCTTGCTGCTGCCTCTCTACCACCCCAGTGAGAGACTTGTCGTGCCCCTCACTTAGGAACACTGAGGCAAAGAACTCGTTGAGGAGTTCAGCCTTGTCCCCCCTGTCTGTCACCAATTGTTTCTGCCCATTTAGCAGGGGTCCTATTCCTCCCTGGGCCTTCCTTTTACTCCCAATATATCTAAAAAACAATTTCTTGTTGTCTTTTACTTGGGTTGCCATCCTCAGCTCCATGGTAGCTTTGGCCCGTCTAACTGCCTCCCTACAAGCACGAGCAGAGGAGGTATATTCATCTTTAGTGATCTCACCTTGTTTCCACTTTTTATGTGCTCCCCTTTTGGCCCTTAGGCTGCCCAGGATTTCTCTGGTCAGCCATGGAAGCCTCCTGGCCCCTTTCCCTCTTTTGCCTCGCTCGGGGATCGTCTTGCTTTGTGCCCGAAGGATCGTTTCCTTAAGGCACAGTCACCCTTCTTGGGCTCCCATCCCTTCAAAACTCCTACTATGCAGTGCGTCCTTGACTAATCGCCTGAGTGCATTGAGATCAGCTTTCCTAAAGTCTAGCACTTTCACCCTACTAGTTACCTTACCCACTCGATGTCTTATGTTGAATTCTATTATTAGGTGATCACTGTCTCCCAAATGGCTACCGATCTGGAGGTCCCCTATCATGTCATCCCCTGTTGCCAATACCAGATCCAGTATGGCATTCCCCCTAGTGGGACCGTGTACCTCCTGTGTCAGGTGGAGGTCCTGTACACAGGTTAGAAACCTGCGTGAGCGGTGGGACCTTGCTGTCTGCGTCTCCCAGCAGATGTCCGGGTAGTTTAGGTCCGCCATGACTACCGTCTCTTTAGCTTTTATGGTCTCCGAGAGTTGCCTCAGGAGCCCCGAATCTATTTCTTCCCCTTTGTGTTGGGGTCTGTAGCAGACCCCTACCACCAAATCCCTTTCTCCTTGCCCCCCATGTAGCCTAACCCACAATTCTTCTACTTCCTCAACCTTGGATTCTGTCTTGATGAGGGTTGATGTATATTGCTCACTGACATAAAGTGCAACCCCCCCACTTTCTTCCCCGACCTGTCCTTTCTGTACAATCTATAGCCCTCAATATGTACCGCCCAGTCGTGGGATGAATCCCACCAGGTTTCTGTTAGCCCCACTAAGTCATAGGTGTTTAGTGCAAGCAGGAGCGCTAGTTCATCCTGCTTGTTCCCCATGCTCCTAGCATTAGTATATAGGCACATGAGCCCTGCGACTTGTGCCTTTGCTGCCCCCCCGCTCCGAGTCCCAAGGGGCCCATTGTTTCTTACCTTCTCGTTTCTTACCTGTTCTGTAGTGCTGGTCTCCCCATGGCTTTCAGGTTTCTAATGCTCTCTTTCTTCAGGCTGGTCTGTCCTTGTGGGTGCCACATGGTTTGGTGGTCCACAGCTTCCCCTGCCCTCGTACTCCCCTCCCCCCGACGAGCCTAGTTTAAAGCCTGCCAGAGGAGATCCGCCAACCTAGTAGAAAACACACGCTTACCTTTGGGGGACAGGTGAAGCCCATCCCAGCTGAGCATGTCCCTCGTCGTGATGTGCGGGTCATTGTCCAGGAAGCCGAATTCTGCCTCGAGACACCACTGCCGAAGCCGCCAGTTGGTTTCTCGGATGCAGTTCTCCTGCCGTCTTCCTCGTCCGGTCACTGGTAGGATGGAAGAGAAAACCACCTGTGCACCGAACTCCTTCAGCACGCCACCCAGAGCACTGTAGTCTGCCATCAGGTGATCAGGGGTTCTCCTGGCCGCATCATTAGTACCCACATGGACTAGGACCATGGGGTAGTAATCGGTGGGCTTGATCCTGGCCTGAATTACCTCCGTCACATCCCGAATCTTTGCTCCAGGGAGGCAGCATACCTCTCGTGCCGAGGGGTCCTGGCGACAGATGGGTCCGTCCGTACCTCTCAGGATGGAGTCGCCTATGACGAGCACTCATTGCCTCCTCCTCTGGGTCCTCGTGGATCTCTTGATCTGTTCGGAGTGTGAAGAACGTGGTGTTTCTTCTTGTCCAAGGGTTTCCTCCTTCCCTTCCATCTCATGCAGGGTCGCCAGGGCCTCGTATCTGTTCACCAGTCGGACTGGAGAAGCTGGCACCAGTTCGCAGCGAGCTGCTCCGGTCCTGGCTGTGACCGTCTGCCACTCTGCTGTGGAGGGCACTCCCCGGGCTGCTTCTTCCTTCGGTGCCTGGGCCTGCAGGGAAAGGAAATAACTGTCAATTTCATCCTCCGCCTCCCTGATCCCCCTCAGCCTGCTAACCTCCTCCCGGAGCTCCCTCACCTGCGCCTCCAGAGCCCTAAGACGGGCACCTGCCGGACAGGTGTGGGGGCCCCCAATCTCTGCCCCCCCCGGCCCTGCTGGGGATCCCCCACAGGCCAGGAGGTAGGGGGACATCAGCTCCCCCATGGGCTTGGTCTGGGTGGAGGCCTCAGACCAGCCCCGGGTAGCCTTGTCCCCCTGGGCAGAGGCCCAAGCAGCACTCCTCGTAGACACCATTCTATAAGCTGCTGTTTGTAGACCTGTGTGGTGTCTACGCCCTACCCCTACAGGAGTCCCGCTCCTGGCCCTTCCGGCCCGCCCGCCGGCGCGAACGCCTGCGCAAATGCCGGCGTGCTCTTACAGAGCGCTCTTACTGTTTGCGCGCTCTGTTTGCACTGCGCGGCTCGGGAGCGCGGCTCCCTACCGGCTCAGCTATATGGGACCCGGGGGGCTTCCCCTCCAGATCTGGCTCAGCTGCGCCGGGTCCCTCCGCCCCACTTACCTTCGGGGGATCAGCTGCTGCTGCCTCCGCTGCCGATTCCTCTGCTGCTGCTGCCACCGCTGCCGCCGCCTCCGGTCACTCAGTTGGTAAAAGGGGCACACGTGCGTACGGGACACACGTGTGCTTGACTCCTCTCCTTCCCGCTGCTGGTTCCCGAGAACCACCTCCTTTGGGTGGGAGGTCTGTAGTAGACTCCCACCATTGTGTCCCCTGTGCTATGTTCCCCATGGATTTTAACCCAGAGGGTCTCCAGCCGTCCACCCTGGTCGCCAATATTGGCTTGCAGGGATGTGTAGCTTTCCTTAACATAGAGAGCTACACCTCCTCCCCTTTTCTCTACATGATCCTTCCTGTACAGGGTATAGCCATCTATACCCATGGTCCAGTCATGGGTGGAGTCCCACCAGGTCTCCGTTATCCCTATGACATCATAATTATTTGCATTGAGCAGGAGGATGAGTTCCTCCTGCTTATTCCCCAAGCTCCTGGCATTTGTGTACAGGCAAGCAAGTGCCCCCTGGGGGGGCTCCTTCCTTGCCCACAGATTTTGCCAGGGCTGGGGCAGGGGTGGGCTCCCTTAAGTGCCTTGACCTGCTGGCTTTGCAAGGATTGCTCAGCGGGCCAGCAGTGGCAGTAGTGCCCCCGTCCCCCAGCGGGCTTAGTTTAAAGCCCGGTGGAGCAGGTCAGCCAGTCTGGCTGAGAAGAGCCTCCTCCCTAGGGGAGAGAGGTGGAGACCATCTCTTCCCAGCAGCTCGCTGCCTCTCTCGCCAAAGAGCAGGCTGTGGTCATGAAAGCCAAAGCCTTCCCGACGACACCAGCACCGCAGTCTTTGGTTGACCACGTGGATCCTCCTCCCCCTCCTCGGCCCATAGCCTGAGACTGGGAGGATCTACGAGAACACCACCTGTGCCCCCAGACCCTTTAGCCCTGCTCCCAAATGTAGCACCTCATGACCTGGCTGGGAGTGCTCCGAGCTGTGTCATTGGTGCCCACATGAATTAGGAGCATGGGATAGTGGTCTGTGGGTTTGAGGAGCTCTGGGATCCTCTCCGCAATGTCCCAGATGTGGGCCCCTGGGAAGCAGCAGACTTCCCGGGCTAAGGGGTTGGAGCGGCAGATTGCCCCCTCAGGAGAGAGTCTCCCACAACAAACACCCTACGTTTTGTCTTGGGGAGAGCAGGGCATGTCCGCGGCCGTGTGGTATTTGGTACTGCAAACATGTTTGCAGCACCTCATACTGCACAGTTTGGTGTTCTCCATGCTGCAAGGGTGCACTGCCCAAGTGTGCTCTGTGTTGGGTAGTTCCACACGTTAGAGGGGTCAAAAAATGTGGAAAAAACCCTGGTGCAATGCATGCTTGGCCAGCACACGCTGCTGAAAAGCAGAGCTGGGCTTCCCAGAGCCGCACTATAGCTGCCAGCCAGGGTCCAGGTGGCAGAATCACCATGGCTGCAGCCCTGATTAGTCTGCATGGGCCAGCCCAGTGCTGGCCTCAGCCTCCCTTACCCTACCTGGGGCAACTTGCCACATGCCAAAGCACATGTGGCATGGGTGTTCCCTGGGGGCAGGTAGCAGTGGTGCAAGGTGTGCTGCCGCTACTTGTCCTTGGGGAACCAAATGTCCATGCACATCTGGACATGCCCTTTGTGGTAGTGATATAAAAATAATGATCCTTTTTCTGTTAGTGCCATAGAATTGAGAAGAAAATGAGGGGAAAGTGTGATGAAAAAACGTATGTAACCCTGGGTGCGACACTACATGTGCCCTCACCTGAATAATGGGATCCTGGGGTACCCAGTAGCCAGTAGCCCTGCCCAGCCCCCCTGGGAAGCTGCTGCAGTGCCCCGGAGCAGAGAGCCTCCCCTTACAATCAAGCACCCTTGCAGACAATTCTCAAACTATTTACAAGAGTTAATTATTTACAACATAACAAATAATCATTAAATAAGTACATGGATATACCAACTAATAAACCCTCAAGAACTTATTTACACAGTCTCTCACTTGCACATGGTGTAAAGGGGATCCCGTGTGCACTGCCCCTGGCGGGATATTTCAGGAAGCATGACTGTCTGTGTCCCTGCACGTGGTCTGTGGATGCTCCCTGGCGCTAGTGTCCACCTCCGTGCTCCTGGAGTCTCCGGGCAGCAAGGGTCTCTGGGCAGCAAGCGGTGACTCTTCTTCTGCAGACCCTGCAAGACAGCCTTCCCCTGCCTTTGACCCCCTTCCCCGGCTCTGCTGTGAACAGTGTCTGGGCTGCAGGCTGTAGCAACCCTCCTGTCCCACACAGACTCACAACCCCAGCACATGCAGCCCCTCCCTGGGCTTTGCCTGCCCCTGGGGCCTCTTACCCATCAGGGAAACTAGGGCAGACTCCGGCAGTCCCCCTCCCCCCGGCTCTGCTGTGCTCACCCAGCCACACCAGCTGCAGTAAGGCTTGGAGTCTCCACACAAGCAGTCCCTGCCTGATCCTGCCCCTGCAGCCTTCCAGGGCCAGAGTGAAGAACTGGATACTGTATCACACTGGATACTGTGTCACTCCTGTTGCAACTTCTGCTGCTGCTTCCGCAGGGCTCTCTCAGGGGCTCTCCGAGGGACCACTGTGTTGAGACTCTGAATCCAGTCTCCAGCCTGTCCCTCAACCCCTCTCTCTCTCTTGTTCCCCCCCGGGAAAACTGCTCCCCCTTTTATCCAAGCCTCTCAGCCAATCCCAGCTCAGGGCCCTTCCCGGGCTTCTGCTAATGGCTCTATTTCAAAACTTTGCTGGGGTTACATCACCCCTCCCACTTCCAACAGGGCTGCTTCCAAAACAGCTTCACTTACCCTCAGAGCCTACAGTGTCCCCTCTGGGACAAACTCTGTCTCTCTGCCAGGCAGCCCTTCCCATTCTGTTCAGATTAGTCCATTTTTTAAAGGCTGCTACACTTAGGTTGGATACAGAGCACATGGCAGATAGCTGATTAAATATATAATCTTTGAATAATTACCAGGGAAGTGCATGATGGATGTACCTAGGAGTGGGAATCAAGGGTAGACTTCCAGCCAGTGAGGAGCATTGGGCTTCCCATGAGTGACGGAAACTTCACATCTGTCTAGTTTAAAAATACACTGGGCAATGCCACACTAAATGTGCTTCATGAATGAATCCTGCTCTGGTAAAAGGTGGCTGAGGTGGACATGAGCTCCGACTCCTCTGAGTCTACTATAGCTCTCACAGAAATCTGTTTGCCTGTGTATTGGCAAGATTAGATTGTCTTTTTATGTATTAATTCATATAAATCATCTTAGAGAAGGCAGATAGCAGTCAAGTCATTGACCTATTTCTTTTGCCAATAACAAGAAAGGGATTACAGAGAGATCCTACCCTCCTGCTCACAGGAAGGATCAGAGGGTTGTGTTTCTTGGTAAGATTAATCCCTGGAGCATAATAAGAAATCACTATGAGTGGCATTTCTGAGCATCCTGTGGAGCTGGCTTCATTGCTCACTGTGGCATGTTGTGCACTGTTGGTTGGAAAGGAGAGGTTGGTATGTAGGAACCGCTGAGTAGACCCCTAACTACAATGATTGTATAAAAAAATCAGATAATCATGCCCTTGCACTTAATTGCAGTGCCTTTAATTGGGTCAGAATTACAGAAGAAGATTGAAGTGACAACAAAATAATCAATTTAGCTCAGTGGGAGAGTACTTGTTAACATCATTCCAGACTCCTGTCTGAATGCAAATACAGCTACTACCGGCTGATAAGTCTTTGGGACTCTGCTACAAATAATGTCTTAAAAACACAATAGTGGCACACACTGGGTGCATCTGCATGAGACACTTTACTGAACAGTAGACTAATCTACTGCACAGTAAAGTGTCACCATCTACACATGTGTATCATTTATTGCATAGTAGATTATTCTACTTCACAGTTGGCTACTACCTATAGATACAGGTAGTAGATTAACTGCGCAGTAGATACTGTGCAGCTACTGTGTAGACAGCTGACCTGGAGCAAATTGCTTCCCATCATCCCGGGCAGCAGGAAGTTGGGAAACTGTTTCCTCCTCCAGTAGGAAGGGCACAGGGCTGTGAAACTGTCCCTTCCCCCAGTAGCTTTCCCCAGCCCCATGTCCCAATCTGCTGATCAGGGTGTGGAGCTGGGAGGCAGCTGTCCCAGAGGTGGGAAAGCTCCCCCCAGCCCCCCAGAGCCCAGGTCTGACTCCAGTGTCCCCTGCCAGCCTGGGACTGGCACCTCCGGGGTGGGGGGTGGGGTATAGGCTGGATCTCCTTCTGGCTGTGGTAGGGGGCCAGACCAGGGCAGGAGTAGTCTGGCACTGAACTGCTCCCCTCCAAAGTAAATTTGCTCCCGATGGGTGTAAATGTAGATGTGACCCTGAGGAAAGCTTACTGCTCATTATTTCACTGTGTAGTAAGCTTACAGTGAATTAATGGCATGTGTAGACATGTCCACTGACAGCAGTTCTCAGACTTGCGTGTAGTATGCTTTACCCTGGCAATTTTTAAATTGCAAATATAGGCCATGTTTTTCAAGCCTGGGTGCCTTAATTTAAGCACCTAAACTGATATTTAGGAACCTAAATAGGAACTCGTAATAGAAGCTAAGATTCTCAAAGTAGATCAAAGGAGGTATGTACCAAATACCATCAACATTCAGTGGGAGACAGGTGCATTGCTTCTTAACCCTTTTAAAAAATTCTAGTCTCTTTGCCTAAAAATAAACTGAGGATCCAAACTTTAGACACCCAGGTGTGGCCATTCATTCATTTCAGGTAGTCTATCATTCTATTCTGGTTTTTCCATCAAAAAGGAGCCAACATGTCCCCGTTTGGTCCCTTACTAAACTTTACAGATTCTACCTCCACAGCCTCTGTCATTTCTACTTTAATTTTGAGCAGAAAGAGGTAGTTGTCCATATCAGTCTGAAGTCAGGCAGAAGGCAGGGTTGAGTTGCACCTTTTAGACTAATTCAGAGATGCATAAACTTTCAGAAGCAGCACTTCACTTCATCAGATGCCACGTGTAGTGCCCCCAGAAGTCCTTTCATAGTGCCTAGCTAAGTGAGTGTGACAAGGCAGCAAGCCTGCCCTGTCACAGAGGTCTGAGGGAGTGAAGGGAAACAAGGTTCTTACCTTTGGAAAGACCCTGGGAGAGGAGGAATGAGGTGGTGAGCCTGGAGTGTGGCAGAGAGACCCGAAGGGAAGAGAGCGGGACCCAGATGAAAACGAAAACAAAGTGCTGCAGGGGCGGGGAGAGTGGTGAGAAAGTGACTACTGTGGGAGAGGCAGCAGATAGCTGGAGAGATTTAAAGGGGAACTGGACTTGTAGCTGGTTCCCAGAAGATGGAGAAAAACATCCAGAAGAAGACTTGTGGGAGCACGGGAGGGTGACGGCAGATGGCCAAGAGGTAACTGGAAGAAGAGTCCTGAAGAGAAACTTACCTGAGAAGCCAGAGACAGGAGACGGCCGAGACAGCTGGGTTGGTGAGTCTGACACCAAGGGATGTTGAGTATCTTCCTGTGAACCTAGAAAAAGGAAGAGACAAAACCAAGTGGGGAGATTCACACAGAAGTTTAGGGCTGGAAGGGACCTCGTGATGAGTTAGGGGATGTGACCCCTCATATTCAGATATTGTTAGATAAAGACAAGGTTGAACAGGGTAATGGTTTGCTTGGGGCTTGTGTGGGGAAGAACAGGGCAAGCAGCCTGGAGCAAGAGTGTTCTGAGTGAGAGATGGAACAAAGCACATCCAGGGTGTTGATTCTCTAGAAAAAACATAATAAATAAGAAACTGAAACATCAGGTGTGGTAAGGGCAGGGTATGGGAATGGTGGAGGACTGTGAAGAGGAGTCCTTGTTCTGAACAGCAGATATGCTACCAACCTTGTCTCTCAGGACTGTATTTATCTTCGTACCTTTTCCCATGAAAGTCGTGGCAGGAGAGAAATAAGGAGATTACCCAATTCATAATAAATGAGAGACTGTGATTTTATTTTGCGGGCATGGCTAATTTTTCACATGAGCTGTTGCTTTTGAAAGCTAATGCATCTCTGAACTATTTCGTCTGTAAAGAACAACCCTACCCTGCCTTCTGCCTACCTTAATTTTGTCACTAGAATCATGACATCACTGGTGAAAGAGAGAACAGCATTAATCTCAAAGTCCATGGTGACCAAAAGTACCATTTCCATTGCTATTTTTTGAATTCTTTACTTACAGCTGGCCAATATATTTTTTCACTTCTTCACCACTTACCTCATCAGGGGGTGTTTCTGTTATAGCACCTTTTTCCTGACAATTCAAACCTATGTATTTGGGGCTAAATCCTGTTTGATTCACACATCCAACTGTAACTGCAGTTTTTGACACTTACATACAGTTTGGGATTAAACTTCTTTCCGAGGCAAAGTGCAATTGCCCTGTATATATACATACTGGAAGTAAAAAAGAAGGAAAGTTCTTCTACCTTTTGGTGCCATAGACTATTGGTTAAAGCAGTTGTCCAGAGACACCCTAGGCAATTCTGAATGACATTTGAACTACCATTGTCTACCTGGAAAATTGCTCAAACTTGGTAGGCAGCATGCAGGCCTTTTAACAATTTTCCTATTGAAGCTGATCCACTGGGCAACCCAGTGGGACAGAGATGCAGAAGGGGGAAGCAAGCAAAGCACAGGGTTTGTGGCTCAGTGGGTGCATCTACAAGTGCTATTAACTCTCATTAAAATTACTGTGCAGTAAAATACTGTGCAGTAAGCCTTCCCCCGGAGCAAGTCTATACATCCTCCCTGATGGGAGTAGATCTGTTCCTGTCCTGCTCTGCTCCCCTGCAGCATCCAGCAGGTGCCCCAGGCTCTCCCAGGTGCTAGTTTGAGGGCTGGCAAGGGTCACAGGGATGGTCCCAATCCACACATGGTGAGGAGAGCTCTGCCAGCTGAAGCTGCAGCTGTCTCCTGGCTCTGTGCACATCAGGAGGGGCCTGGTGTACGTCGTGCTGGGAGACAGCTGCCCCTGCAGTGGGAAGAGATCTCCTGGCACTGTGCCTGTTGAGACACACTGTTGCCAGTGAGCCACCTGCCAGGCAAGGCTTCCCTTCCTGGCAGGGGATTCAGTGGGAGCTGTCCCAAGTGTGGGGCAGCTGCTGGCTAGCCTTCTGCCAGGCCACAGAGGAGGAGCTTGCCAGCAGTTGCCCTGCTTGGCATGAAGCTGTCTGCTCTTGGAAGTGGGTGGGGGCTGGGAATATAATCCTCACCCACCCCCTGGAGCATGGCATGAGGTTGGTTGCTCCAGGGAATGGGTGGGGATTGGAAATACGACTCCCACCCACCCCCTCAGTGCATCCAGCTCTGCACCATGGAGAGCTGGTCTGGGATGCAGACAGGGGGTGGCTTTCCAGCCCTTGCTTACCCTCTGGAGCTGCCATTTCCATTCTGGAAGCCAGGAGCCAAGAGCCAAGACAGGGGCAGAGCTCCCCAGTCCCAGCACTGATTGGCTCCCAGATCCTGTGGGGAGCCAGGACCTGAGAAGCACCAGGACCAGGAACAGAGAGCTCCCTGTCTCCTGTGGTCTCCTGCTGTCTAGGCTGACTGGGTACAAATTTGCTTGCAGTCAGTGTCTACAGGAGCACTACTGCACAGTAACTACTTTGCAGTTAATTTAGTACCTGTATTTACAGGTACTAGCTAATTACACAGTAGCCTAATTTAGTTTGCAGTAAATGCCCCACATGTGGATGGTGACACTTTACTGTGTAGTAGATTAGACTACTGTGCAGTAAAATGTCTCCTGTAGACACTCCCAGTGAGGTGGATGTAGCACTGAAAAGAATGGCGTGCTTTTTCCTAGCCTGGGTACCTGCTCCATGTGGGCAAAAAGCTTTCCCCATACTCATTTATCCATTTTATCTAATGACTATTAAATGCAGGCAGCAGTGGGCCAACTTCAGCAGCAGGGCTGAAGGAGGTCATGGACATTATCTTGCCCATGGGTGAGAGCACTCTCTTCTCTTTCAGGAAGCAGGAAATACAGTTCCAAACCCCATCTATGTGAGGGGGACTAGAACTGAGTCCCTGAGCAAGTGCTCCAACCAGTAGGCTACCAGTCCAAAAGGTGGGGGTCCTTCAATAGAGCAGTTTATCTTGTTCCTTTAGACTAAAATTTCAGAATTTATGCTTGCGTACCTGAGCTATCATGTTCCACTACTGCTGACTATATGGAGCACGTTTCTACTGAGCATGCTCAGTAAGTGTGTGTAGGCTGGTACCCAGAGCTGAATCACTAACTGTGTAACAGCGCCAAAAATTTGAGTTACGTACCTATGTATGATGCTAGGGTTGTGTAAGGCTTCGGACAGAGCTTCGGAACCGGAGAAGCTTCGGATGCTTCGGCGTCTGAAGCAGCACGTCCGGATCAAAGCGCTGGATTTGTTAGGCTTTCTGAAGCAGTTTGGAGCTTCCGAAGCATTTCGGAAAAGCTTTGGAGCCGCCTCAAAGATCTGGCCATAGGGCATAATGGGGAAACAATGAAATATCTATAACTTTGTTGTTTTTTGTCTGATTTGGATGAAATTTGAAGGGATTCCTAGTCTCTGCTGAGAGCATGAAGACTGCCAAGCTTCAAGATTGATGCAGGGATTCAGAGGGAACTGTACCCCAAATTCTTGAAAATAAAACTGATGTCACGTGTATGTGTTACATCACAGGGGGGTGAAAACTGCAGGGGTGGTGGCCCTGGCTGAGGCCACAAAGCCTGCCAAGTTTCAAGAAGATTAGTGCGTGGGGTTGGGGGGAACTGCACCCAAAATTCATGAAAGCAAAACTCATGTCATGTGTATGTGTTACACCACAGGGGGGTGAAGACTGCAGGCAGAGGAGCCCCTGGTGAGGACACAAAGCCTGCCCAGTGTCAAGGAGATCGGTGCAGGGGTTTGGGGGGAACTGCATCTAAAGCTGCGGACAAGCAAAATTCGTGCCATGGGTGACACTGTGTGTTAAGGTGCAGCAGGGTAAGGCTGCAGGAATGGTAGCTGCTGCATCCTGCATGCAGATCCAGGGGCACACCTCCCCCATTTCCCCCCATGCCTTCCCAGGGTGCATGCAGTAGTGGGAGCCACCACCACCTCCCGCGCCCACTGAATGAGCCGCTTGTAGCTCTGTATCCCACGCTCCAACCTTGACTCAGCACAGCCTGCCCCTGCTCTAGCCCCAGCCCCACTCATTCCCTCACTGTAGGGGCTATGGGGGGCTGCAGCCACTCCAGAATTTGCTGTAGCCCACCCAACCCCCCTCCCAGCACTACCGCTGCACACCCTGAGTACAGCCCAACCCAGACTTTACCGGGAAGAGCCCAGCACGGCCCTGGCCCCAGCCTGCCCCACCTACATGCAGATCTGGGGCATGCACCCCCCTGCCCTCCCAGGGTGCACATAGTGGTGGGAGCTGCCCCCACTACCCCATGACTCAGTCCCATGGCCCGCCATGCCTTGGCAGTCCCTGCCCCAGCCCCACTCCCTGCCCTCACAGCAAACTTACCAGCTGGACCTAGCTGCTCTCTATGTGGCCAGGCTGTGCTCCTGGCTGCCCGTATGCTGTGCTGTGGTTGTGTGCACACATGCGGAGTTCTGTGTACCCCCTAAGACCCTTTTAAGTACCTTTAGGATTACACATACCCCCGGTTGACAACCACTGAACTACAGAATAAGTCATAAGCCTTTTGTACTATATATAAATAATTACAAAAGTGTTGCTCAGAATCATATTCATGGAGCACCTGTGCTGAAGCTTGCAGACATTTGCACAAAGTTAAAATGCATCAGTCTTGGATGAACTTACCCATAGGTATTTGCATATATGCAAGTTACTATGAGTATGTCTATTCTGAAGTCCGTGTTTTGTGGTACCTTGCATTTGAAATTAACAAGGAGGGAAGGGATGCAGGCAGCTGTTGTTGTCTAACTCTGGCCCTGAATCTGGGTTGGGGCCAAAGACCAACCCACAGAAATTTCCTATCCCCATTTGCTTGCCCTCTGCCCCTTTTACTGTCATATACAAGTCACTTCTTTCCACATTGTTCTCAGGGAGGAAACAGAGCCTAAACAGGGTCTAACAGTAAAGGGGGACAGGAAGTCTGAAGGTGGAAGAAGTAGGGGAGCAGATGACAAGGGGCCACCTGATCTCTGCCTTGCAGCCAGTATTTTCCCTGCTGTAGCAGTGGTAGGGGGAAACCCTCTGATGATTCAATTCTACACCTGGAAAATGATAACTAATGTTTTAATTTCCCATACACATGTTTTATTTATTGGGTGGGTGTCATCTTATATTCAGAATAATCTTATTTACTTTATTTGTTCAAATATAAAAGGTTCCTCTTAAGTCTCTCGCTGGGTGCATCGACATGAGATGGTAGAAGCACAGTAGAGTAATTCCACTGTGCATTAGTATGACAGGCAAAAACTGTGGTAACGCACAGTAGAATTATTCTGTGCATTAGTGTAATCTAAAATGTGTGCACCAATGCTACAGTGCAGTAGTGCCAGTTACTGTGCATTTAGGTACCTGTTATTATAGGTACTAAATTAAATGTGCAGTAACCATTGAGAATTAATGCACATGTAGACATGTCCACTATGTGGCATATGTTAGCTTACAAATGTAACTAGTGGGTGTCCTGGGGCTGGTCTGAAAGTTGGCCTGCCCACTTGTCTCAGGGCTAACAGCCTGCCTGCCTTGCCTGCCATGCTTTTGATAAAACGAATTGAAAGTTGTTACCCAGGCGGGAGGCTGCCCTGATGCTGAGGGTGTATATACACCTTCAAACTTAGCCTTATACCATGTTCCATGCCTCGCAGATGGCAGATGGCATCCATGGCCTAACACCCAACCCAAACTTATTTGGCCTAACACCCCACCTATAGCATACCTCAAACTGGGGTCTCCCTCCAGTGTCCACACACTGGGACCCTCACTCTCGTGCCTCACATTGGGACTCAGGCCCTCGAACTGGGGCTTGCAATCCCTATGCCTAATATTAGGACTCTCAATCCCTGTGGCTCACACTGGGCTTGCAATTATACCCTCGTTGGGCTCCTAGCCCCTCCCTTTGTCATGGGCTCCATAAGTGGCTTGGGACCCTCTTGGTCCCCTTATGCCCCACACTGGGCTGTCATCCCCTGCCCAACACTAGGCCTCAATCCCCTTCCTGACACTGGGCTTCAGTCCTCTTGCCCCTGGAACTTCACATCCAGCTCCTTCATGGGTCTCAGGATCCCACCCCACTGGAGCCTCACACCTGGCTCCCTTTGTGAACCTCAGGCCTTGCTGTGGACCTGGGCTCTGTCTCATGTCCCTTCACATGATCTGGACCCCACCTCAGGCTCCAGACAGCAAACCTGGGCCCTTGCTTTGTCTTCAGGGTGTGTTCTCCTAGGCTTTTCCCTCCATAGGGTAACCCACAAGGCAGCAGGGACTGAGGCTTTCTGGTGCCTCATACTCACCCTTCACTGAAGAGGCACAGGTGTGGCATTTCCTCGGGGCTGCCCACCACCAGCAGCCCCATTCCACCATCCAGCCCCAGCAGGGTGTAGTTTTAGGTCATGCCCCAGGACCAGGAGCCTACACCATTCTCATAGCTCCTGCCCTGTACCTCCAAGATGTTATACATGCAGCAGCTCCAGCCAGGTTATGCTCTCTACTGGCTGCTTGCAGCAAACTTCTGGCCCACTACTTAAGGCCTGTTCTTATGTCAAACAGCTGGGCCCTGTTCCCATTCAGGCAGTTATGCCTGACTGGCAGTGCAGCCACCTGCAGGCTGCTCTGCTGCTTGCCTATGCCCCTTTGAGTAACAGAGTACAACTTGTGCTCTGTAACAACAAGGCTTACTGCAATGATGTCCCCATTCTCACATCTTTACCTCTCCTGGTCTAGCATCTCACAATTCTCTCACTTCCAGGTGGTGAGACAACATTGTACGTTAATAACACAGTAGACTGTAGGGAAATAAGATATGATGGCATAGGTGAAACAGACTCTGTTTGATTGAGACTTACATTAGGCAGCAGTAATAAATATGAACTTAGATTGTGTTGAGGGTGTGTTATAGACCCCCAGGCTCAGACTTGGAAATAGATAGAGATGTCTACAAAGTCTTGGGAGATTTCAGAAGCAGTAGATATTGCATAATTATGGGAGACTTCTATTTATCTAGTATAGATTGCATAATGAACACTACCCAAAGCAGAGGTAGTATGGCATAGATAGTTCTGAATAAGATAGCTGATAGGGTTCTTTATCAAACAACCACTGTGACAACTAGGAATAAACCCATCTTACATCTAGTTTTGGCTAGTAATGAGGATCTTGTAAAAAACCCCAAAACATACTGATTGTGGGAACCAATCTGTGATCAAGTAAGTATGAACTAATTCATTTTAGTCTAAACTTCAGGAGGAGCCAGAACAGGTGTATAATAGGGCTGTATGAAGCATCGGAGGGAGGACAGGACCGTGGGAGGACCCCTGCCAGGCCCCCACGCCCCTGCTCCTCCAGCTGACTCGATCCCGGCCCGCTTTCCCAGCCCGCCCCCCCATGGCTTTCCCTGCCTGCCCCAGCTCCCGGTACTTAAAAAAAAAGAGTTGGTGCTCACCGGGTGCTGGTGGGTGATCACTGCTTCCCCCCATTGCCCCATGCTGCATGCAGTGGGGATCACCCCTTGCTGGCAGGAGCGGTGAGTCCCGGGTTTTTTTCTTTTTTTTTTTCTTAAAGAGCCTGAGCTGGCCCGGGCAGGGCAGCCATGGAGGGGGCTGGGGGAGCAGGGGGGTCAGGGGGCTTGTGTAGAGCCCTCCACACAGTGTTGGACAGTGGGAGGCAGCGGGGATTGCCCCCTGCCTTGCAGCACCTTCTGAGCCAGGCTTTTTTTTCAACAAGTGCCAGAGCTGGGGCAGGCAGGACAGCCATTGCCAGGCTGGGAGAGCAGGTGGGGGTTGGGCCTGGCTGATTCAGAGATTCAGCCAAATTGAATCGGGACAGTGATTCAAATCACCAAAATCGAATCACTGTCCCCCAAATTGGCTGAATCTGAAGCGAATACTAGCCGCTTTGCACTGGCCTAGTGTATAATAAAAGTCTTGGACCTCATAAGAACTAATTTAGAGAACCAGTATTAAAATACATACTGTTCATGTGATTTTAATTAATCATGTTATCCAGATTTTTTTGCTGAATGGCTTTTCCTGCTGTTAACTACATTGCCAATTTTTACATGATCTATAATATCAGTTCATTCATAAAGTACTTAATAGTTTTGACTCAAGAACATATCCCTATGGGATCCACTAGATGTACCCTCATTGGATGATGAGTTATTTAGAATTAGCCATATTAATTAATTTATTATGGCTTCATTGATTTTTAAAAGCAGAATATTGTAAAGTATGAAGTCAAATGTCTTTCAGAATCCTTAACTATATTATGTCAAGAAAGTTTATGTTGATAAGTGTACCCTGAGATTTACAGTTGTTCTTGAGGTCATCCTGCCTAAGCCATGTATACCACCCTTCCCATTTATATCACACCTTGTAGTCTACCCCAAAGCTGTCTGCGTGCTTATTTTTTGAGTATGACTCTAAGATGTATCCCAGGTTTCCTCTTTGGAGCCCTTCTAGGAACTGCTTTGTACATCACTTGTCTCGTCTTCTGGGCTTGTCTTCTTTTTCAGGCAGCAGAAAGACAAAGTGATGTGCAGAAGTGCCAGAATTTAGGAGCAAAGAATTCTGGCAAACTTCTTGGACCCAAGACCTGAAGTCTGGGTAAGTTTCAAGCTTAATGTAGAGAGTGGTGACTTCTGGGACCCAAAAGTACAGCTGAACTTATCAGGTCAGGCTGGACTGCTGCTGGGGTGAAGATTGTCTACTTACAGTATAAGATGGTCAACAGCAGGTATTGATTAGAATAACTTTAAGGGAGAGCTTAGCAACCAATATAGAAATAGCCTTTGTCATCCAAAAATAATATCAAGTTTATTTGACAAAATCTTATTTCCATAAATCTGTGTGCATTGGAATTAATTTTGTTGCCATCCTTTATTGAATCCCATATTAATCTTTCCATGATTTTGCATTTTGTGTATTGCAGGGGTTTCTCCATCCTGGTGGGATCACATGAAGAGTAACAGAGCAACCATCTTTATTGAACCAAAAAAAAAAAAGGCTTAACTGCTTTCAAGCATAACATCACATATATGTAAAATGCTGTACATAGTACCCCTCCACCCTGATAATGTAGCCCTTTAAATGCTTGGGCTGGAGGTTGACTCCTCTAGAAACCCCTCTTTCATCCTGCTGCTAAATTTAGTGGGGGAGGGGAAGGGTGAACAGCAATGACACTCACCCCGTGGGCTCTCAAACTGTGTAAAAGCTGTGTGAATAGGGAAGTATTCAATTTGCATTCTGATTTGGCCTATTCAAAGGACAGTGATTCAATTCAGAGATTCAGATCAGTACCCTGAATCTATTCAGCTGAGTCAGCATGGAAGATTTGGTGCTGATTCAGAGAGATTCAGTGATTTGGACTGGACAGGGAGAGGTAGGCACAGCTGGGTAGCTCCTCCAGCTGTGCCTGCCTCTCCCCAGGCAGGGGGAGCCATGGGAGAAGCCCCCATGGCTGCCCCGCCTGGCCCCATCCTCTGCCTGGCCCCAGCCTAGTCCCAGTACTTAAATAAAAAAGCAAAAGCCCCACACTCACCAGCTGCAGGAGTGGTGATTGGGGTCTCTGAGTGTTCATGGCAGAGCCCCCCCGCACAGTGTCAGGCAGTGGGGGGCAGCAGGGATCGCTCCCCCTGCTTGGCACCTGCGTGGCAGCTACCCCATGGCGCAGGTGCAGTGCAACTTGGCAGGGCACTGCACACTGTCTGGGAGATGTGGCCACTGGGGCTGAGTGCTGTCAGGCTCCAGCTGACACATGGAGCAGTCCTAGCTCCCAGACAGTGTGTGGCACCCTGCTGAGACATGCTGCATCTTCATGATGTGACAGCTGCCACGCAGGTGCCAGGTGGGGGGGGCAGCCCACTGCCCCATGCTGTGCATGCATGGGGTGGGGGGTTCTGCCACAAGTGCCCAAAGGCCCCAATTACCGCTGCTGCAGCTGGTGACTGCAGAGTCTTAAAAAAAAAAAAAAAGCAAGAAACAAAGCCTGACACTCACCAGCTCTGGCAGCAGTGACTGGGGGCCTCTGAGGGCTCATGGCAGAGCCCACTTGTACAGCATGGGGCAGTGGGGGGCAATGGGGATCTCCCCCCATTTTGGCACCCATG
The DNA here is from genome assembly GCF_030867095.1 of Alligator mississippiensis. Taxonomy (NCBI): domain Eukaryota; kingdom Metazoa; phylum Chordata; order Crocodylia; family Alligatoridae; genus Alligator; species Alligator mississippiensis. The sequence goes on from NC_081833.1 coordinate 28,862,758, forward strand.
AGGCAGCTGCCGCATGGTGCGGATGCAGTGAAGCTCAGCAGGGTGCCGCAGTGTCTGGGAGCTGGGGTCATTGGGGCTGAGTGCTGCCGGGCTCTGGCTGACTGCTGGAGCTGCCCCAGGTCCCAGACAATGAGCAGAGCCCTGCCAAGTCATTCTGCACCCATGCCATGGGGCAGTTGCCACGCAGGTGCTGGGGAGAGGGGGTGATCTCTGCTGTTCCCTAATGCCCTGTGCTGCCCTGCACTATGCAGGGGGGCTCTGCCATGAGCCCTCAGAGGCCCCTCATCGCTGCTCCTGCAGCCGGATAGTGTGGGGCTTTTTTTTTTGTTAAGTGCTGGGGCTAGGTTGGGGCTGGGCGGGGGGTGGGGCCAAGCAGAGCAGCCACGGGGCTTCTCCTGTGGCTCCCTTGGCTGTGCCTACATCTGCCCTGGTGGGGGAGCTGCAGGGGCTCTGCCCTGCTGCCATTTGCTCCCTTCCACCTGGAGCAAGCCACTGCCTGTTTAGTCTATGGCCAAATCTCTGAATCAGCCAAATCTTTTCTGAATCTTTTCCCAAATTGATTCAGATGCTTCAAATCGATTTGGAGCTTTTACTTGGTCTCCCAATTTGATTCAGATTTGGAGATTTGGTCCCCGAATCAGGCTGAATCTCCTCCAGATTGAATCATCTACTGAAGTTTCATACAGCCCTAGAAAAAGCAGGGATTTTGACCAGACCCTGGGTAACCTATTGGTGAAATCAGAACTGACAGCACATACAGACCTCATACAGGCCTCAATCAGAACTGACAGCACATACAGACCTCTGAGAGCTCACTGCCACCCATGATCACTGCAAGGGAGGATGTGTGGTGAGCTCTGTTCACTGTGTATGCATTACGCCACCAATGCGTGTGGTTGCACCTTCCTTTCTGCAATTCTGGATCTGCTCATGTACAATAGGCTTAGCTACTTTGAACCATAATGTCAGGCAGTGACAGGAGATAAACACAATACAGAATAGCACCCCATATACCTAATGCTCAGAACATAATTCTGCCTCGGATAAATTTCAGTGCCACTGGCCTATAATGACCTTGGTTATCCAAGTTATTTTTTTTTGTTTGTGGCTTTTAGTTTTGTTGCTGAGTTTGTTCTAATCAAATCAAACGTAAATCTTCACAGCTGTGTAAGACACAGCTATACTGGAGTTTTAGTGCTAGGTTGCAGGTCTAGAGTATTTTTTTCTCCAATAATCTTGGAAATGACTCCTTTGAACATTTGGTTGTCACTGCTGGCTGATTTGTGAAGGATATAGTATATTCTACTGAATTCTCTCAAGAAACATCGTAATTTCCTCATACAAACCAAATAACTTTATCTGGAATCATCTTTCTAAGCAAACCATGTACTACAAAGGTATTCTCAAGTGCTTTATGAAGAAGGCTTATGATGTGCAGAACTTCTAGCTACCTAGAACATGCAGACACATGTGTACATTTATTCTTCTCTGCAAAATCAGCAGGTAGCTTTCACCAAAGCTTAGCAGTCCACTTCCATGGATAACAGAACAGTTGGTATTAATTTCTATGACTATTATGCAGCTCCTGGTAATTAATATCTCTTTTAGTAGCTTGGTTAATGCTTGGTTGAATATTTTTTTGTTGAAGTTTTGTTTTGATTGGAAATTTGTTTTTTTACTAAAGAAAATTTTTTCCTAGCCAGTGTTTGCTTTCCATAGCAAATGTCTAGATAAGGGCTGTCCAGTTCAAGTGGAAGCCTGCAGTTTGCATGTGACTCTTGAGAGGTTACATTTCAGCTTGCATGTCTCCAGAATCCAGGGGGTGAATGTTGCTGCTACTTGTCCTGTTATCCACAAATTTGTGGGCTTCTTTTATCACTGGTGACTAAAATTAGTGGCAGGGGAAAAAAGGGAGCCATGCTAATGCAGCAGTTTCTGCAGCTGTACCAGTAAACCGCTGCCCTGTCATTTGCATTGGGTTGTAAATTGGACATGTTATATCTATGCTATGGTTATGCTTATGCTAAGCTGCCATTTTAAATGCACTTCCATTTTGTAGAAAATGAAGTAATAAGGGTGCGTGCTAGGGCTGTGTGAAATTTCACTGGCTGTTTCATTTTGATGTTGTTTTGACTCATTTCAAGCTCAAAACAGTGAAATTGAGATGAAACAAATGGCTTTGAAACAGCCTTGAAATGAAATGAGGGCAGTCAAAAAGTTTCAAAAGTTTCAAAACATTTCAAGTTTTGAAGCTCAAGCTGGGGGGGATGGAGGGGGAGAGCGGGGAAGGACTGCTCTCATATTGACTGTGTAGCTGGCCAGTGACTGTGATTCTTCCCTGAGGTCCCTTCCAATCCCAGTGCTCTGGGGGAGGGATGGAAAAACAGCATAAAAGGCAGCATTGTTTGAACTGGCCTGCTTTCTGCCTTGAGGTCTGACAGTTACTGAGCTGTTTCTTCCAGAAGCTCAGGAGTATTAGACAATGAAGGTTACTACTAGTATTGATTTGAATGATTTCCTACTTGCTAGCCTAGCCTAGCAATTGCGATTCCACAATAACTTCTTCTTTCTTCTAGACCCTTTTATTGTATTATTATATTCATTAATTTATTCTTTTCAATTTTATAATTATATTGGATATGACACTATAGAATTTAAGTTATATAGGAAGGGAGATACATTTATATTTTATTTCTATACATTTATACCTTGCAGCATAGGCTACACACCTTAGAGAACTTATATAGGAATGCAGATACATTTATATATTTGTATAAAACCAAGACGCTATGAAACAGCAGCAGCACCAGCATGACAGTCTCCTCCACCCTCATTTCACTTCCCATGCTGAGCCTTCCAGTGCCAGAGGAAGAGCTGGAGCTGGATCTGGATCTGAGTGCCCTTGCAAAGGAAATTCTGGGGAAGGAGGGGAAAGCAGCTGAATTTGTGCTCCACACCACTCAAATTTCCCCTCGAGCCAAGTCTTCTTCCCCAGGAGGCACTTCAGAGGAGGCTGAGGTAGAGGTTGCAGAGGCAAGTGGCTCAGCTGAGTCTGCTCCTCCTGTTGCTGTGCCTCTGCCTGCTGAGGAGGGGGAAATTGCAGCATCCACACATGCACCTGCACCCCAGAAGTGAGTGGCTAGTGTGGTATGGGGTCATTTTGAAATGGCAGATGATTCCATGTATGCTATCTGCCTGCACTGCTGAGCCAAAACTAGCGGGGCAAGAGAACAAAACACATGAGCACCCTGGAGATACTGATGCATCTCTGCAGGCACCACCCCCTTGCCCTTGCTCCTCCTCAGCCTGGCACCAGTGACAGTGTGCCCAAAAGGAAGTCCCCCTCTCACTACAAAGCCCCTATCCCCCCAAAGCAGAGACAGACCACCCTGGTACAGTGGGAGGAAGGCGGACACAAAGTGGAGCACATTGTAAGGGTGAATGAGATCACCCAGAGCATTGGGGATATGCTTGCTGTTGATGGCCAGCCCTTCTCCTTAGTTGAGTGGCCAGGGTTCAGGTGGCTCATGGCACTTGTGGCTCCATCCTACCAAGTGCCAGCATGCACCATCTTCAGCAGGACGGTGGTGCCCTCCCTGTATGAGGCATGCAGGGAGTACTTGAGGGAGAAACTGCACAAGGTAGGTCTGCAGGTGGCCTTAAACTTCACCTTGGACATCTGGAGCAGCTGGGGTGATCACACCTATCTTTCCCTCACAGGGTGCTAGTGTGATCAGTCAGGCCATTGGTGGGCTCTCCTTCAAACTGAGGTGATAGATGAGGCCCACATGGCAACACAGATCATGGGGACCATGAACCACTTGGTGCAGGGCTGGCTCATTGGGCAGGGTGAGCTCACCTGCATGTTCATGGTCACCGACAATGGGGCTAATATGGTCAAGGCAGTCCATGATGTCATCTTTGTTGGCATCCACTGTGTGGCACACAAGTTCTACCTGATTGTCAGGGATGCTTTGGAGAAGGACAGGGCTGCTGGTGATGGTGCCAGCACCACCAGCATGGTCATTTCCAAATGCAGGAATGTGGCAGGCTACTTCCACTAAAGCATCAAGGAGGGAAGATGCTGCGGGACAAAAAAGCAAAGCTGAGCATCCTGCAGCACAAAATCATGCAGGATGTGGAAACTCAGCGAAACTCCACATACCTGATGTTTGAGAGACTGGTGGAGCAACAGAAGGCCATCCATGAGATGATGGATGCTCCTGGGTGACAGGGACTGTCAACAAGAACAGTGGTACACCTTGAACTTGTTCCAAGTGTCCCCCCTGATTCCAGCAGGACTAGCACAGATGATGAAGTGGAGGAGGAGGAACAGGAAGAATCAATACAGCCAATGCAGTTTCTCTTCCCAACAACACTCAATCATTATTTTCTGTTCCAAAGACTCCAGAAGATGCGGGATCAGTGACTTGTAAGTATCTTGTAATGTGTCTCTTGTCACTGGCAGGCACTGCTTGGAAATATGCAGGTTGGATTCGGGGGGCCGGTGGGTGGGGGAAACACATGTGTCTCTGGAGGTGAGTCACCATGCTCTTTCGGTGGCGGTGGGTGAAGGATATATGCCATTCTCTTTTGGAGTTGGGTAGCTCTTAATGTAACAGACGCTGAACTAATTTTTTTGCTTTCATTGTTTGCAGCTGGCACAGGCAATGGCAGCCATGGACATGTTTCTGAATCATGCACTCGTAAGTTCTTCGCAGGGTCTGGTTCCATGCCTGCAGGCATTTTCTTCACTGTACAGTGTGGGGTGGGGGTGTGGAGTTTCTTCCTCTTGGGGGAAGGAAGTGTCACAAAACCAGGAAGATTTTTTTCATTGGTGTACCAGCTACTGCACCTGATGGTGGCCAGGAATGTGCCCCTGAAACTCAGCCCCTTGCTTGGATGACAGCAGAGCACTCACGGGACATGCACCACAGGCAGTGATGCTTCTGAGAAAGCTCACTGGAGGTTTTGGTGGAGTCATCATGAGCCAGAGTGTGCAAAAGCCTGGTGGGGTGAACTCTGGGACTCAATGTGTTCTGATTGTGCCTTCCGCGAGAAAGTGGTAGGCTGCATTGATCACTTGGTAGACATGGCCATGGAGTGCTGTGTTGATTAACAGAGGTTACAGGACTTGATAAGTGATGTCCTGCAGTGCTTGCTGAAGCACCTCTTTAAAAAGCAGGTACCACTCCAGAAAGGGAAAAGTAGCTCCGCTCAGCTTGCCTTTGTCTAGGAGGTAGTGAGGAGCATTACAGCTGAGCCTGTTCCCCCAAACACAGTGCAATCAGGGGAGGGCCATACAACTGCCAGCAGAGTCAGGCAGCCGCCACTGCAGCTCAGGGAGCCAGGGCTGGTTCAGGGTGATGGTGGGGTAAAGGCAAAGAGACCCAAGTAACCGACTGCTTACAATATTTTAGATTCATAGATTCATAGAGTCGGAAGGGACTTCAGTGGGCCATCTAGTCTGACCCCCTTCCCCTGGCAATCAAGAAAAGAGTCACAAACCCTGGAGTCCTGTGATCCCAGCCAGGTGCCTGTCCAGTCTCCTCTTGAAGACCCTCAAGGATGGAGCGAGCACCACCTCCCTTGGGAGCCCATTCCAGATTCTGGCAACCCTGGTTGTGAAGAACTGTCTCCTAATATCCAGCTTAAACCTTCTCTCTAGTAGCTTATGGCCATTGTTCTTTGTCATTCCAGGGGGTGCCCTGGTGAACAGATCATCACCTACTTCATGTTGCTCTCCCCTTATGAATTTATATGCCAGAACAAGGTCCCCTTTCAGCCTTCTCTTGGAGAGGCTGAAGAGGTTAAGTTCCCTTAGCCTTTCCTCATAGGGCCTTCCCTGCAGGCCTCTAATCAGGTGAGTGGCTCTTCTTTGGACCCTCTTTAGGTTGTCTGCATCCTGCTTGAAATGTGGCATCCAGAACTGGACATAATACTCCAGCTGTGGTCTGACCAGTGCCACATAGAGGGGGAAAATCACTTCCCTGGACCTGCTTGTGAAGCACCTACGTACGCACGATAAGGTGTGATTGGCTCTGCCAACTGCTTCATCACACTGGCGACTCATGTTCATCCTGGAGTCAACAGTGACTCCAAGATCTTTATGTGCCTCAGTGGAGCTGAGACAGTTTCCCCCCAGCCTGTAGGTATGATGGCACTTCTTCCTCTCTAGATGCAGCACCTTGCACTTGTCCTTACTGAATTGCATCCTGTTGCTCTCTGCCCACTTCCCTAGCCTGTCTAGGTTGGCCTGGATCTGGTTCCTCTTCTCCAGGGTGTTAGCTGCACCCCATAATTTTGTGTTGTCCATGAATTTGGACAGGGTGCTTCCCACCCCCTCATCCAGATCACTGATGAAGATATTGAACAGCACCAGCCCCAGAACTGAGCCCTGAGGGACTCCACTGCCCACATCTTTCCAGGATGACACTGACCCATCCACTACCACCCTCTGATTGCAACTCTTGAGCCAATCTGCTACCCATTCTACCATGTAATCATCCAAGGCAATTCCCATCAGTTTATTTATAAGGATGGTATGGGATACCTTGTCAAAATCCAGATAGATAACATCCACCTCAACTCCTGCTTCTAAACATTTGGTGTCCTTGTTGTAAAAGGAAACTAGGTTAGTCAGGCAAGACCTGCCTGCTAAAAACCCATGTTGGTTACCCCTCCACATCACGATAGTCAGCAGGCTCCCACAGATGTGCTCCTTGATAATTTTTTCTAGGATTTTCCCAGGGATAGAGGTCAGGTTGACTGGTCTATAGTTCCCCGGGTCCTCCTTCCTCCCCTTCTTAAAGATTAGGACAATGTTAGAATACAAGGAGGTCGAGGGGAAAGGGACTTAATGATGACTGCAGACCACCCAACCAAGGAGAAGAGCTAGACTGGGAATTCTTAAGTCAACTCACAAAGGCAGTTAGGTCAAGGGAAGTGGTCATAATGGGGGACCTAAACTTTCCAGACATCTGTTGGGAAGAGCGGTCAGACAGGTCTGACCACTCACGTAGGTTCCTAGCTGAGATACAGGACCTCCATCTAACCTGGAAGGTGCACAGCCCCACCAGGGGAGATGTCTTGTTGGATCTGGTCCTAGCCACAGGTGAAGGGCCTGAGGGTGCTTGACCACCTGGGCGACAGCGATCATTGCCTGCTGGAATTCACCATCCAGCACAAAGTGGCAAAGGCCTGCAGCAAGGCAGCAGTCCTGGACTTCAGGAGGGCAGATTTCCATGAGGTAAGGAGAATAGTTAGGGAGACACTGAGGTCCCAGAGGGGAGGGGAGTTGGGTGTCCAAGAAGAGTGGTCGTTCCTTAAGGAGACGATCCTCCAAGTCCAAAGAGAGGTAATCCCAATGCGGCTCAAAGAGGGCAAGAGGGCGCAGAAGCCCCCATGGCTCACCAAAAGCATCTGGGAATGTCTCCTAGTTAAAATGGAGGCATACACCCAGGTCCTGGAGGACTGGAAAAGGGCCAATGTGGTCCCCATTTTCAAAAAGGGGAGGAAGGAGGACCCAGGCAACTATAGGCCAGTCAGTCTCACCTCCATCCTTGACAAAGTCTTTGAAAAAATTATCAAGGCTCACATTTGCGAGAGCCCAGGAGGAAAAATTATGCTGAGAGGAAACTAGCACAGGTTTGTAGCAGGTAGATCATGTCTGACTAATCTAGTCTCTTTTTATGACCAGGTTACAAAACACCTGGATGCAGGAGTAGGGGTTGACGTTGTTTACTTAGACTTCAGGAAGGCCTTCGATACGGTATCCCACACCATACTGGTGAACGAGTTAAGAGGCTGTGACTTGGATGACTACATGGTCCAGTGGGTGGAGAATTGGCTAGAGGGTCGCACCCAGAGAGTCGTAGTGGACGGGTTGGTATCGACCTGGAAGGGTGTGGGCAGTGGAGTCCTGCAGGCCTCGGTCCTTGGACCGATACTCTTCAATGTCTTCATCAGCAACTTGGACGAGGGAGTGAAGTGTACTCTGTCCAAGTTTGCGGATGACACAAAACTGTGGGGAGAAGTGGACACGCCGGAGGGAAGGGAACAACTACAAGCAGACCTGGACAGGTTGGACATATGGGCAGAAAACAACAGAATGCAATTCAACAAGGAGAAATGCAAAGTGCTGCACCTAGGGAGGAAAAATGTTCAGCATACCTACTGCCTAGGAATGACCTGCTTGGTGGCATGGAAGCGGAAAGGGATCTTGGAGTCCTAGTGGACTCCAAGATGAACATGAGTCGGCAGTGTGACGAAGTCATCAGAAAAGCTAATGGCACTTTATCATGCATCAGCAGATGCATGATGAACAGATCCAAGGAGGTGATACTTCCCCTCTATCAGGCGCTGGTCAGACCGTGGTTGGAATACAGCGTGCAATTCTGGGCGCTGCACTTCAAGAGGGATGCGGATAACCTGGAGAGGGTCCAGAGAAGGGCCACTCGTATGGTTAAGTGCTTGCAGGCCAAGCCCTATGAGGAGAGACTAGGGCACCTGGACCTTTTCAGCCTCCTCAAGAGAAGGTTGAGAGGCGACCTTGTGGCTGCCTATAAGTTCATCACGGGGGCACAGAAGGGAATTGGTGAGGTTTTATTCACCAAGGCACCCCCGGGGGTTACAAGAAATAATGGCCAAAAGCTAGCAGAGAGCAGATTTAGACTAGACATTAGGAAGAACTTCTTCACAGTTCGAGTGGCCAAGGTCTGGAACGGGCTCCCAAGGGAGGTGGTGCTCTCCCCTACCCTGGGGGTCTTCAAGAGGAGGTTAGATAGGCATCTGGCTGGGGTCATCTAGACCCAGCACTCTTTCCTGCCTATGCAGGGGGTTGGACTCGATGATCTATTGAGGTCCCTTCCGACCCTAGAATCTATGAATCTATGAATCTATGGAAGGGAGGGGCCATCACTAGGGAAGACTATACCTCTGTTGCTTGGGACTGTAGGGGGGTGGTCAGGAAGGCCAAGACAGAGATGGAACTAGGACTAGCTACTCAGATCAAGGACAACAAGAAGTCCTTTTTTAAATACATAGGGGGTGAAAAGAAGGTACCAGGTAATGTGGGGCCTCTGCAGGACATGCTAGGAAATCTGGTCATCGCACCAGACAGCAAAGCTAACCTATTTAACGATTTCTTTGCCTCCATTTTTCTGAGCAGGGACTGGGTCATACTCCCCATTGGGACCCCCATAGTCCCCAGGGGAGGCGCACCCAGGCCTAGGGTCAGAGAAGGCCTAGTCAGGAAACTTCTGGAGGGACTGGATGCATTTAAATCAGCAGGTCCTGATGATCTCCACCCCAGAGTGCTGAGGGAATTGGCAGAGGTCATTGCGGGACCCCTGGCATGACTTTATGAGTGCTTGTGGTGCTCTGGCATTGTGCCAGAGTACTGGAAAAGGGCCAATGTGGTTCCCATTTTCAAAAAAGGGAGGAAGGAGGACCCAGGAAACAATAGGCCAGTCAGTCTTTCCTCAATCCTGGGTAAGCTTTTTGAGAGAGTTATCCTGGTGCATGTCCACGAGGGGCCAGCAGGGGAGGTTATGTTTAGGGTCAGCCAACATGGGTTCATTAGAGGCAGGTCCTGTCAGACCAACCTGGTGGCCTTCTATGACCAGGCCACAAAATCCTTGGACACAGGTGTCACGGTGGACATAGTCTTTCTGGACTTTAGGAAGACCTTCTCAACTGTCTCTCACCCCATTCTCATTAAAAAACTAGGAGACTGTGGCATCAATACCTATACAGTCAGATGGGTCACTAATTGGCTGGAGGGCCACACCCAGGGAGTGGTGGTGGATGGGTCTTATTCGACCTGGAGGGATGTGGGCAGTGGGGTTCCCCAGGGCTTGGTCCTTGGGCCTGTGCTATTCAACATCTTTATCAGCGACTTGGACGAACGGATAAAAAGCACCCTGCTTAAATTCACAGATGACACTAAGATGTAGGGAGAAGTGGGCACGCTGAAAGGGAGGAATAGGCTACAATCAGACCTGGACCAGTTACAGGGGTGGGCAGATGAGAACAGGATGAGTTTCAATACTGACAAGTGCAGGGTACTGAACCTGGGGAGCAAGAACCAGCATCATACCTACAGGCTGGGGAACTCCCTTCTCCTCAGTGCAGGATGTTGGAGTCATTATTGATGCCAAAATGAACATGGGCCGGCAATGTGGGGACACAGTCAGGAAGGCCAACCGTACCTTGTCGTGCATCCACAGATGCATCTCAAGCAGGTCCAAAGAGGTGATCCTCCCCCTCTATGTGACACGGGTCAGGCCACAGTTGGAGTACTGTGTCCAGTTCTGAGCGCTGCACTTCAGGAGGGATGTGGACAACATGGAGCGGGTCCAGAGGAGGGCCACTCTCATGATCAGGGGGTAGCAGGGCAGGCCCTACAAGGAGAGGCTAAGGGACCTGAACCTGTTCAGCTTCCACAAGAGAAGGCTGAGGGGGAAATCTAGTGGCCATTTACAAACTAGTCAGGGGGGACCAGCAGGCATTGGGAGAGTCCCTGTTTCCCCGAGCACTACCATGAGTGACAAGAAATAACAGTCACAAGCTGGCAGAGGGTAGATTCAGACTAGACATCAGGAGGCGCTACTTCACTGTCAAGGTGGCTAGGATCTGGAACCAACTTCCAAGAAAAGTGGTGCTGGCTTCTACCCTGGGGGTGTTTAAGAGGAGACTGGATGAACACCTTGCCGGGGTCATTTGACCCCAGTACTCTTTCCTGCCATAGCAGGGGGTCGGACTTGATTATCTGCTCAGGTCCTTTCCGACCCTACCAACGATGAAACTATGAATCCTCCAGGACCTGACCAGAGCACCATGAGCGCTCATATATCCTTGCCGGTGGATCAGCTATGACCGCCACTAATTCCTTCATTACCTGTGGGTAGAGTTCTTCTGGCCCTGATGATCTGAATACGTCCAGCCCCTCCAAGTGTCTTTTTGCTGTGTCGTGACTGACCATTGGTCAGCTGTTGTTTCCTTTGTTGGTGTCTGTGATGTATGTTGAGGGTTCATCTAGGTTCCCATTTAAGAAGACACAGGCAAAAAGTTCATTGAAGAGGTCTGCCGTGTCCCTGCTATCTGTCACTAGGCTCCCCTGCCCATCCTGTATGGGTCCTATGTTAGCCCACTCCCTCTTTTTGTTCTCAACATACCTAAAGAAGGACTTTTTATTGTCCTTAATCCCTGATGCTAGCCTGAGTTCTACAGTTGCCTTGGCCTTCCTGAACGACTCCCTGCAAATGTGGGCCAAATAAGTATACTCTGCTAGCTACCCCCTGCTTCCATTTCCTGTACACCTCTTTTTTTGCTCTTAAGGTATCTTGGATGTGCCTGGTTAGCCAAAGGGGCTTCCTGGCCTCCTTACCCCCTTTTTTCCCTACTCAATCTCTCTTATACATCCTCTATTCCTAGCACCCAGTCATGAGTAGAGTCCCACCAGGTTTCAGTTAGTCCCACTAGGTCAAAGTTGTTGCTCACTAGCAAGAGCTCTAGATCCTCCTGCTTGTTTCCCATGCTTCTGGCATTTGTGTATATACACCTAATTCCCCTGGTGGCTGTTCTGGTCCCCCTTTAAACTGCTGTCTAATAGGATCTTTGCTACATACCTGGGCTGCTCTTGTGGGTGTCTCTTGGTTCATTGTTCCGTGGCTCCCTCTGTACTCATCCTCCCCTTCCCCCGACAAACCTAGTTTAAAACCTGCTGGAGGAGATCAGCCAACCTGAAAGAGAACACATGTTTACCTTGGGGGACAGGTGAAGTCCATCCCATCTGAGCATGTCTGTTGTTCTGAAGTATGGGTTGTGGTCCAAAAAGCCAAAGCCCACCTTGAGACACCATTTCTGAAGCCGCAATTTGACCTCCCTGATCAGGTCTCATGGCATCGTCCACGTCTGCTCAGTGGGAGAACAGATGAGAAGACCACCTGTGCCCCCTGTCTCCTTCAGCTTATCTCCCAGAGGTTTTGTAGTCCTTCATCAGGTGATCTGGGCTGCTCCCAGCTGCATCATTAATGCCCACATGGATTAGGACCATGGGGTAGTAATCATTGGGCCAGATAAGGGCCAGGATCATCTCTGTCATGTCTCGAATCCAAGCTCTGGGAAGACAGGAGACCTCATGTGTCATGGGATCCTGGTGACAGATGGAACCCTCTGTTCCTCTTAGGATGGAGTTGCCTATGACGAATACCTGGCATCTCTTCTTCTGGCTCAACTGGCCTCCTTCAGTCTGTTCTGTGAGTGGAGTGGCCTCCTCACCAGGGGTTTCCTCCTCCCCTTCCTCTTCCTCCAGTGTTGCCAGGGCCTCATACCTGTTCCCTAGCTGGACTGAGGGAGCTGATACTGGGGGAGTTCCTTACAATAAAGTTCCTTTTGGTATTCTTTACAATAAAACCTCACATTATCCTAGCATTCTGCATCTAGCTCCATATCTTTGAAGAGCTGGCAAAATCCCCCCTGATACTGCTGGGTGGGGAAAAGGGATTTTGTTCATTTTTTGGTTTAATCTCTTTTTTTGTTTTTCTGCCTGCCACTTTTGCTGGGCACTTGCTGCATGGGGCGGAGGGGAGGCGTGGGGGGAGGGCTGGCAATCTCTCATGCACAGGTACACAGGAGGGCTGCCTGGGTAGGTTGCTCCTCACAAGTCTGGCTGGTCTGCTGGCCTCCACACCAGCAGTTTGACAAGGCAGAAGTCACTATGGAAAGTCACTTCAGAAACTAGGCCGTTTCTGATTTGACCTTCCTCAGTTTGGAGAAGGGAAGCATCCTAATGTTCCCATCAAGTGTAAGTGGTGTGTCACCCTTCACAAGCCTTGTTTGCATTTTGGCAAGTCAGACACACCTTGCAAGGGCACCCACGGGGGCTCTTACCTGCCTATTTTTTCTGCCTGTGGGGTAGGGTGGGGCGGGGGGAGGAGGGGGCTGGCTGGGTCATCCCTCACAAGCCTGGCTTGCACACAAGCATTTTGCAAAGCCAGAAAATTTGCAATGGCAGTTTTCCTGCCTTCTTTTAGCACTGTTTTCCAGCCTAATGCTAGACTGTCTTTTTTTTTTTAACACCAAAATGAGTCTGAATGGGGGTGGGGTGGGGGGAGGGGAGGGTCCTGCCCCGCTCAAGGCCTATAAATTGGGGGAGCAGTGGTCGGGTTGCACGTTCGCTGTATTGATGCTAGGTTTGAGGTGGATGAGAGAAGGCAGCACACTGGAGGCAGAAGGACTCAGCCCAGTGGGGAGACTTGCCCCTGGTGGGCACTGGAATGTAAATCCAGCCTTCAAGAAGACTGCAGGCTGGTGAAGTGGGGTGCAGTGAAGCTTTGAGTGCTGGAGGAGCGCGGCTTTGTGACATGAGACTTGAAGAAGACATAGCAATGTGCTCCACAAGCAGCACCTTTATGCATTGGTAGCGACACCTGACACGTCTGTGCCCTGAGGGTGTGTGTGTGGGGGGAATTGTTTACTTAAACTTTCTTGTAAACTGGGTTGGTGCAATTTTTTTGTTGTGAAGGAAGGTACATGAGGTGCACCATTTTTATTGGTTTTCAGTAAAAATTCCTATGCTTTTTCTATGCTCCCTCACTCTGATTTTTAGCTCCCATTCCATTGCTAGCTGCATCCTGCTCATTCCCACTGCTAGTGACAACAGACAGAAGAGAAGAAGAAGAGCCTGACACCACTTCCTTCAGCATTCTCTCAACGATTATATATTATAGGATGTATTGTACTTATAGTAGACTTTTATTATACAGACATATTATTTGTGGTCTATATATCATATACACTTATATTATATAAACTTATAAAATAATCCATACAGTAGACTTTTAGTATATATTATACAATTATATATTACAGTGTTATTATAATATTAATAAGCGTAACTTATAATAACAATAACCATCATGTTTTAGTAATGATTACACTCCTTCTGGATTGGATCCCTGGCATCCAAAGTGGCCGGATCCGAAGCCGGATCAGATCACTTCCGACTTGCACAGGCCTAAAAAATAGTATATAAAAAAAAAGGCGGGATTTATCTCCACAGCACATATACAGCATTGTATTACACTATCCACTAACTATACACTGTTTCCTATATAATTCTATACAATATCTATTGATCTAGCTATCTATCCATCTAACTAGACACTATTTAACTAAACTAATTACTTGTGTCTTATTCATGCCTTTTCTCTTTCTTGCTCTAGATCCTCTGCAATTTGCGACTGCAAAAGTTCTCTGCAGGGAGAGGGAAGAAATAAAAAGGATGGGGTTTTGGACCACAGCCCAAAAAACACCCTCTTGCCCCCCAACCCTGCTCCGCACAAGGTCAGTGAGACATTTCTGATATTGCCTATGTATCACCCGGGATGCTGCATATTCTGTGGGGCAGGTCTGGCAGGCAGCATCCACCTGGACTGTTTCTTGTCATGTTTCTGGAATGGTAATGTCAATTATAAGAAATAGGAAGGTTTGCAATATTCAAGGAAGTCTTAGGTGGTAGCACACTCCAAACATAATAGTTGCAGACTTACCATTCTAGTGATGCCAGTGTGCTCGACAGTTATGAACACCATAGTGGGCGCAGCAGGTGGGGGGTACATGGGCACGGGTTGGCAGGACCACATACACTACAGGTGGCGGTGGAGGAAGAAGCAAAATTAGCAGGGAGTAGTATATTGCAGGCACCATTAGCTTGCTCTTCCATTTCCATCTATTAATTATTAATTAATAATTAATTATTCTGAGCCCCCATGCTGCACCATGACCTGGCTGCCTGTGGTCAGCTGTGGAGCCAGCTGTGGGTAGGAGGAGGGAGGGAGGGAGGGAGGAGAAGAAACCCTGCTCCCCACATACAATAAAGTCACAGCAGCACCTACTGGCTAAAGCCCAGAAGTATAGAAATAGCACAGCACCACCTGGTAGCGAAAGATTAATTACAAGTTTTTGAGTCACTTACCCTTTTCATGACATGAATCCATAGATAGGGAGGCGTAAGCGGTAGTGATGCAAAATAAAACGTGGCCAAGCAGAGTTAGTTTAACGTGCCGAAAAGGCTTTTAAAGCAGTGGGAAATCCCACTTATGCAACCACAAACACAGTTGCGGTGGTGTAAATGGGAAAGATCATGGCATGGACAAATGCCCTAAGACCCTTGAATTACAACTTCCATGAGACGACTTGTAGGAAATATAGTTTATTTGCTTTATTCCAGTGGTTCTCAACCTTTTTAGACTCAAAGCTCCCCTTCATAATTTTTCTGAATTTGGTGGCATTCTCCGTGTGTGTGCAAAGGAAGCTCCTCTTTGCCTCAATGCATGAAGCCCATGGGACATTCCTGGCCTGCTGTGAAGCACAGGGGACTATATCCTGTGTATGGTGATGGCATTGCTGTCTTGGGCTCTCAGGTGTGCCAGCAGCCGCAACTTCATGGTGGCTCCTCCAGTCAACCATCTCTTCCTGTTTCAGTCACTTTCTGGCCTGGCCTCCTACATCATCTCCCAGAATCAGAGTCATCATGAGGGTCAGTTCCAGTTGGTGCTGGGAGTGGGGCGGCACCCTTATAAGGATCTTGCAGTACCCCAGGATACCACAACACCCTGGTTAAGCATCACTGCTTTATTTTCTTGTTTCTTTTCTAATAATGAGACTGAAAGTTGCCTGGGGTGAGGACCATCCTTTTGTTCAATCTTTACCTGGCACAATCAGTACATGGTATAGGACTTAAACTAATAGGCATTCATATAATTCATACAGTTGTAGCAGTAATAGAGGGTAGTTGTACTTTGAATCAAAATATCTTAGATTTTAGAAGCAGTATTTTATTGAAAAATTTCCACAATCTGCTTTCCTGCACCCCATCCATCAGCCTCTATTTTCTAAACAGCTGCAAACTTAACCTAAATCTGCCGACCAAAAATAAAGTTTAGCCATTCTTTTCACTTTCACTATATTGTGATAATGTTTCTACAGTTCAACCAGCATCTTTGCCTGTAGGGTTTACACCCATCTCTATCTAAACAACTGTTCCTTATGGATGACCCATTTTGCTATGGTAATCTTCTCCGATGTGTGTAGGCCAACAAGAAAAGGTAAATTGCAATGTGTAGTCTTAAAGATCTCTCTTATTTCTGTGAGTGTCTCGCTGGCTTTAGTGGCAGGATCATTGTGGCAGAGCACCTTTGGTGCCTGCCACTTTAAGGATGAGAGCAGGTAGCAGGGCAACCGGCAGGTGCAGCCAGCCCTGAAGAGGTGGTCACATGGCTGCTGTATGGGCCATGTGATTGGAGGAGAGGACTGAGCAGCTTCCATTTTACCTCAGGTATCAGGGCTGAGCCAGGAGTCTGCTACTGGCAGCCGGGACAAAAACACCTGACTGAGCTGCTGTTCAGAACACCTTGGAGGTAAGGGAGGAACAATGGGGATGGTAGGAGGTTTCTGGGGGCCCAGTAGGGTCCCAATCCCCTGAAAGAAGGCTTAGGCCTAGAGAGAGCAAGGCCCAGCCTACAAAGGGGGCTTATTACTTGTGGGCCTATGCAGAGGCTAGGCAGGCCTTGATTAGGCAAGGCAGGGATGAAACCAGGAGGATCAGGTGAGCCCAGAGGAACTAGGCCTCATCCAACTTTGCTGGGATGCTAGGCCAGTCCAGCTTGTGGTGATGGCTCTATGGTAGGGCATAGAGGGGGACCCAATTTGGAGTATGGAGAGCAGTGGCTGCCATGTTGACTTTCTGAACCCTCAACTGATCAATGTAAGGGAGTCGGGGCCATAAGAAAGAAGGGTATTTGAGTCCACCCCGAGGGGCAGGCCAGGGCTGGGGAGAGCCATCTGGCACCCCAACTGGCCTGGAGGTGGTGTCAGAGCCTATATAGGCTGAAGGTCCTCTCGAGGAGGGTGGGGAGGGGTAGGACGTCACAGCTGACAGAGGGCAGAGGTCAGTCAGCAAGCTGGCTGTGAATGAGGCAGATGCAATACATTTTCTGGAGGGGAGAATTCCAAAAGGGGCCAGCTGCCTGAGAACTATATCCAGGTCCTCAGAGAATTAGACCAAGGGCAGGTAGGACTGCATTGGTTCTGGGTAAGAGCTAAAACTGCACCCTGCTGGGGAAGGATGGCCTGGTGGGGCCACCCATGGTGGGGTAGCTCCCCAGAAATGCCAGGCCAGTTGCCTTCCCAGTGAAAGGGGGGTAGGGACCCTTATAACCCCAGTTCCCACCATCAGCTGGGTAATTAAGAACATGGGCCCAGGCATGTCTGTGGACACCTGAGACCATGAGGTACCAGACCTCAAGCCTCAGAGATGGGGACAGTTGTGTTGGCCCCAGAGAGGGAACAGGAAGGGGGCCTTGTGCAGGTCCATGTGGGGTGTAAGGTACAGATCACAGCAGGTTAAGAGTGGCCTAGTGAGGAGCAGTACGAAAGAGGCCCAGTGACAGTGGGTAGTATGAATGAGGTCCAGTGAAGGGCAGAATGCCAGGAGGAATAACAGAGACCCCAGCAATGGGTAGAGTTTGGTCTGGTCTCGGGCCGGTAGTAAGAACAACTTATGATGACCTCTGCAAGGCATGGGACATGGTAAGGGAAGGTTGGAGCTGTGTGTAAAGCCCTAGTCATCAGGGCATTAAATGGGCAGCCTCCTGCATTTATTACAATGAGTGTCATAACAAGGCATGGCAGGAGAGACCTTTCAGACTGCCCTAGACAGGTGGTTGGGCTGGTACTGTGACCAGGCCTTGGAGGTTGCCCCTTGTCACAATTATCTAAGAAAAAGATTCTGTACACTGATTCTACTGCTGATTATGCCTCCAAGTTTTCAAAACAAGCAGGATGGTGACTGTGGAAGACTTGTGCTGATAAGCAGCTAAAATTAAACGTGATTTCTTGTTGGCTGCTGCCAGACTCAGTATCTTTCTTGGTAGCTAGATGCCTAGCTGATGTGAATTGGATGGGTTGTGATGGATTTAACAGAACTATGAAAATTAACATCAGCTGAAGGCAGTTTTTTTCCATCAGAAGTCTATAGGAATAAGGAAAGAGAAACTGTTTTTAAATAAATATAAAGTAACTTAAGTGGACTGGAGTTCAATGCTTGTTTCCTAGCTTAGAAGGAATTCATTTCAGCTTTTGTTAATGCCCTTGAAGGAAATGCATTGAGTTTCTCTTTACCATCTTTGCATATAATTGAAATCACAGCTAATACCCACCTGACAAGATAAAGAAAATTGCCAGAAGAAAGTGTACTCATACACTGAAGCTACTCTTTAGTTTCTGCTTTTGTGCCTTCAAAAGCCTGATTCCATTTTTGCACCCCCCCTTCATTCTACATTGTGTCAGTGCTACACCATTTTTCTATTTACAGCACTGAAATAGAAAAATGCATTGGTAAATCATTGTTTCAGCTGCGCAGAGAACAGAAATTCTGTTTTGTGAAGGGATTTTCTGAAAAGAAATTTTCCATAATTTTCTTCATAAAGCTAAATTATGGAAAAAATAATGCCAGGTCAGTTAAAATAATTAGATTTTATTTTCTTTTTAATTTTTCATAGAATCTTAGGGAAGTAGGGATGGAAGGGACCTCATGTAGTCATCTAGTTCAACCCCCTGCTCTAGGTAGAATTATCCCTTACATAGCCATCTCTGTCAAGTGTCTGTCTAACCTGCTCTTGAAAATTTCCAGGGATAGAGATTCCACAGTCTCTCTAGGTAGCCTGTTCCAATGCTGGGCCACTCTCATAGTCAGCAAGTCCCTCTGAATCTCCACCTATATTTCCTTTGCTGAATTTTGAGGCCATGATCCTAGTCTTGTCCCTTGTAAGCACAGTGCAAAGCTATATCCATCCTCTTGATAATTTCCTGTCAGGTATTTGAAGATTATTTCAAACCCTTCCTCAGTCCTCTCTTCTGAAGCCTAAATAAAACTGTTTTTAAAAACATTTTAAAATGTTGATCTTTAATAGAAATTTAAAATAAAAACTGAATATAGTTAGGAATAAGCTGTGATTTTTAAAACAAAATTCAGATTTAATTTAACTCAAAATGTCTTCGCCACGGTGTGGGGTCCCCAAGGATGGCCGTGATGCCCCTGGGGCTCCATGACTGTGCCAGCTTCACCCTGCAGGTGCTTTCTAATCTCTCCTGCCACGTGTTGTTGGTTTTAGATAATAGATAGGGATGCTGCCCGCAAGTTACTGTGCAGACACATCCTGATGGACCCCACTAAACCCTATGGGTTTGTAGACCCCTTGCTGGGTCCCACTCTAAGTAGTTTCTCCTTGAGACACCCCAAACCTTATGAACTACATGTGTGGCTCCAAAACTGTCCCTTTACCATGCCCCACACCTTGCAAATGGTATATCAATGTTGTCTCTATAATGAGGTCTTGGCCTAATTCAGCCTTCTGTTATCACTGGGCTCACTGTGCCCTCTCTGGTGCTGGGGTTCTACACAGTAGTGTGGTCCAGTGAGGCCTCTGTGGTGGGCCAGTAGGGGGAGCTCCTGCATTGAGTCTCCCACCTCACTACGCCCATCCACCTTCCAGACTCCAGATGTCTCTCCAGGGGTGCCTAAGCCCTGGCAGACCCCCTTTCGAGCCCCACCGCAGAGTCCGGGGGTAACGTGTGCTGCCACCACCCTGAGAAGGGAGTGTCTGGGTCCTGTGTCCTTGGGGAAACACAGGCCTAATAGTCCTATGGGTACTCGACCCAATACAAGAATTTGGGGCACTTCCCCAAGTCGGGGGCCAAAAAGGATAGTCTCCCTTAGTCCACAGACCCAAGGGGCCTCCTAGGCATAATTAAACCCACCCCTCAATAAGTCTCCCACACTAGGTACAAAGGAGAACTTTATTGGTTAGAATAGGGTACTGGGTAGAGCAATACCAGAGAAATCCCATCGAGCAAACTCCTGTGGCTGGGGTAGCCTTTGATCTCGCATCTGAGTTACTGCAAGCTATATATCTAATTAGATCTCAGTTAGCTTACTCACAAATATCATCCAGAGGCAGTTGAAGAATCCCTCTGGAGGCAGGTGGTTCCTTGATCATGAGTTTTGAGAGAGAGAGTAAGTTTCAGATGGTTCAGCTCTTCTTTGTTCCTGAGTAATCCTCATGACTGCCGCCCCTCCTCCCAGGCAGTCCTTAACTTATATAGCCCTTGTGACCTCATTTACCTGGTCCAATGGAGGTCATCACCTGTGGGCTATCAGCCAACCAATTTGAACTCCATCACTAGTTGCCGGGCAGACTCTAGCCCACCAGGAAGGAAGCCCTTCACCCAGGTATGTGATGCCAGTCACATAGGCAGAGGGAGCAGGTTTCCCCCCTCCCTCAGGAATGTATTCCGTTCAGGTTACCCAAAGAGATAAGGTAAAGGTACGTATCCTCTGCTGGGTCCATCCTAATCACAACTGTCACAGAGCAGAGTTTTTGGGGGAGAAACAAAGGTGGCTTTCTGCCACAGCCTCCACCTCCCCAATAGCCTCCTACCAGTCCACAGGATTAAACAACATAAATATGAGCCCCTGAACAGAGCAGGTGCTAGCTGACCGGTGCTAGTTATGAGCATCAGCTTACCGGATGCAGGTGCTAGCTAATTCCCTCATTAGCCTGCTGCCATGCAACCTGCACCTATGGGGGTTCTGCCTGGCTCCTAGAGCCCTCTCTCTAGGCAGTTTCTGTCCTTAAAGGAGCAGGTATACCTTAGTGCCCTGCAGCAGTCTTATTTTTTGGTTTTCTTCTGAAATAAAATTCTGGTGAAACTGATTAATTTGAATGTAGTATTTTCATTACAACATAACCATATACTTCTATGGAATATTTCCCCCCTAATTTTTTCTGACCAGCAAAACATTGGGCTTAGTACAGTAGCAAAATGTACATCACTTTCTATAATAGTTCAGCTTAACTAAACATTCAGTTTTTTGGGAAAGTCCATTTTTATTCTTAACTTATAAGACCATATTTTTATAAGCTTTACTCAACTTCAACATTTTTACCATAGCTAGACTTGTTATCAAAATAACTTTATAGAATCTTGAAAAGAACATTATAGAATTTTGTCCTTTTTTGGTATTTGTCCTGACCTTTCTATAACTCCATGTGGGCATGTCCACAGATGCAGGCACATGCACTTGCAGCAGCTCAAATAGAAGCGGTGCAAATTTGAGCTGGGGCTTTTTGCCTCAGTGCACATGCCCAGACATGCACTTTTTGGTGTGGGGCAAATTGTGCCATTTGGGGCAAAATAACCCTGCCTGGCTCCTCCTGGATCTGTAGCCAGGGGGAGCTAGAGTGTGGGGCCAGCACCTGTGCTGCCCCAGCAGTATAAAAAGCAACCCTGCACTGGTCCCATCAGTACAAAAAGCTGCTCTGGCAAGTAGCTCAGGGCTACTAGCTCTCAGGAGCTTCTGGGGCCCAGCCAATTGGTACCTGGGGACACTACCCCTTGTGCCAGCTGGACTGCTGAAACAGCCCTGAGAGTTCCCTGCACCCTCTACCCACTGCAGAAGTCTGGCAGTGGGGGCTGCTGCCTGGCTATGACCTGCTGCGCACCTACCAGACCCAGATGGGGACTGCACAGCCAGTAGAGGCAGCCTCCTGCATAAATGGCTCTTCCCCTCCCTCCCTCTGCTCCTCTGAGACAGTTGCCAGTGGGCTGTGGCTGCAGGGTTGGCCTTTGTCAGCACTACTGCCATGTGTGCCCCTGTCTGGCCACCTGGGTCACAATTAATGCACAGAAATGAACTTCAGAGCTTATTGGTTGGGGGGGGGGGAGTTGCTCACAAGTGTGATGTTTGAACATGCATCCGGGAGCAAACAACTCCACGGCATATCACTCCGGAGCTTATTCATGTGCAGTATGTGGGGCAGCCCAGGTTGGCAGTGAGTCTGGGGGTCAGCTTGCCAGCCTGGGGCTGCTTCAACGGGCTCTACATGCTGCAGAGAGGCTGGCTGGAGCATGGGGGTGCTTCAGTGTGGATGTAGATGCACCCAGCATTTACAGAGTTACATGCCAGTTAATTCTTTAAGGAGGTCTCAGATATGAAGGAGAGGGAACTTTCAAAGAGCTCAGGATAGGCACACTGTGAATACAAACATTATGGAAGGGAAAACATGGAAGGTTCACAGAATCATAGAAAATAGGGCTAAAAGGAAGTTCCAGAGGTCATCTAGACCATCCCCTGCCTGAGCAGAATCACCTCTGGCTCAACCAGACCAAGAAAATAATTGTCTATTCTTTTCTACAACTACACAATCAACACTGTCACACAAATACAAGTCACAGCATCCTAACCTGCCACAGGTGAAGCTGGGAAACAATGATGGAGAGTGTCCTGCTGCTGTAAGGGTTGTTAAAATGCTTGAGACCTAAGGAAAAGAGCTACAGCCCCCACTACAGAGGGAGGCAAACCCCCCCCCCCCACACTCTGCACCTATCTGACCATGGGGTTAAATTCCTTCCTAATTCCAGGCAATTAGTCTGACCTTGAGCAGAGGGGCAAGACCGTTTCACCAGGAACCTCTGGGTTTAATCTCAGCAGGAGCATTGGTGTGCTTCAGTCAAAATCCCCATCTTTGTCTACAGCCACCACTTAATGCTTCTAATGAAGCCAAAAACACCTCCCTAATGTGTACCAACAGAAGGTGAAAGAAATATTCCACCCTGGCCCCATGTTGCAACCAGTGGAGACCGAAAGTGTTGGGGGGGACATCCTCCATTTTGCTCTGTATCCCAGGAACAACAGGCATAAATATCATACTGTCTCAATTGACAACCGGAACTCCCCTTTCTGTATCCCTTCCATAAACTCATGCCTGCTCCTTTAATTTTCTTTCATAACTAAGTCAATTGTGAAGTTCTACTTCATTCTCTTGATGTTGAGTATGGTCATCTGCTACTTGTACCCATCTTAGGCTACAGAGCCCTTCTCATTACCGCTCAGCAATCTGTGTGTGGGAGGCTCTTGGGCTTCTAGCTGTTGTTCTTTACAAAGCGTTCCAGGCACAGCTACCTGTAGATCAGGGGTCAGCAACGTTTTTCAGCAGAGTGCCAAAAACACCAGCAACCTCAACTTGTAAGATGTTGGTGTATCAGAGGCAGATGGCAGGGGAGCCACAAGTGGCCAAATCCTTCTGGTTGCAATGCAGTCCCAGCCCCTTTCCCAGTAACCACTCTGAGGTATGTGTGCCATGCAAAATGTCTTCATGTGCCATGCTCTGCCACCTGTACCAGGGGTTGCCTACCCCTGTTCTAGATCATCCTTGACCAATGCTTATCCGACTTCTTGAAAACCTCCAGTCATGGAGATTTCACCACTTCCCTAGGCAGTCTATTCCACTATCTCATGTTTCTAACAGAGAAAACATTTCTCCTGATATCCAGACTAAACAAGCTGCTGGTCCATCTCCTGCTCTCTCTCTTCTTTGTGGTAGCCCTTTAGATATTTGGAATCTGGCAGGAAAATGAATTGAGAGATCAATAGGATTTTTTTCACTGATTCATCTGATTATGAAATTGTCCCACCTTTACTCCCTTAAGAAGAGATGTAGGGAAGAACATTAACACACACAAAAAAAATCAAAAACAAAAACTCACAAACCAGTGGTCTCCCTCAAAGTCTCTGAACCAAAGATTATTTTCTCATGAGACCAGTTACTAGAGAAGTAGTAACTGATAGCCACTTGGTCAGTCCCCATCTTGCATACCCAAGTATGTCCCACATGGAAAAGAGCCCATTATTACCATAAACACAGAGCAGATCCCAGAAAAGACTACCTGGAAGTGCCCATGCCATAGAGATCCTAACAGGGGCATTAGAATATCTTTGAGAAAGTAACCAGACAGACACCTGCTCCCACTTTGCACAAAGATCTCAGCTCTGCTCTGAGTAGGGTCAGTGTTGGGAATCACCTTATAGTGCTGTTGCCCCACATGCCCTCCCATGCTGCGTGCCCCCCCTGCACTCCACAGATGATCTGCTCGTGGCTCTGTCCCCTGCCCTGTCCTGGCTGTGCAGGACTTGCCCCTCCCTCACTGCCATGGGGTGGGGCAGATTGAGGCCCCAGCAGTGAGGGACAGAGTGGGGCTAGGGATGGGACCTTGATTTGCCTTGCCCCCACCATGGCCCTTTCCCCTCCCTCATCCCCTCCCCACAGACTTACCTGCTGGGCGGGGAGTGGGAGGGGAGGGGAGATCTTCGGTTCCTTTTAAATTCCAAAAGTGATCCCCAACCTAAAAAGGTTGGAGACCCCTGAATTAGATCTTGAGGTCCTTTCCAGCCCTACTTTTCTATGATTCTATGAGGAGAGCTGTTTGGAACAGCAAGAGAGTTTCTCAGTTTTAATCTGCAACTAGTCGCTTCTGGATGTAGAGCTGCTCCTGGCATTGGTGTTTGGGCCAAGACTTGTGAAAGAGGGAGATGCCTCTGTGTTGTTTGTGCCCTCTCTGTTCCAGGACTGCTGTCTATGGATGTGTGTAAATGAAACAGGGGCCTCAAATTGAAGCACTGGGTTTTAAAAAACACCACTTCAATCTAGGGCTGAATAAACCCCTGTGTCATGCACACATCCTGCTGACTTAACCTGCCTCTCCAGCGGGGAGGGGAGGGCGAGCTTCCGGTGGGCGGAGCAGTCCCTGGGCTGCGGCGGGGGGGAGGGGGAGCTGGTGCTTCCCTCTGTGATTCCCTCTGCCCCCCTCGCTCCCCTCCCTGGCTCCCAGGTGGCACCCACCCGCAGGCACCTGGCAGCTCAGGCAGGCAGGCAGGCTCCAGGGGAGATCAGGCTCCCTGCTTTTCTTGGGCAGAGCCTTCTTCCCCAGGCTGCTTCCATGCTGCCTGCAGGGCTTCCTGCAAAGCTGTGGAGCTGCATGGAGCCCAGTTGTACGGGCTCTGCAGTTGTACGGGCAGCAAGCTAAAACTCCTTAAAGGAGTTTTAGTTTGCTGCGCCCCAAGTCATTTAAGGCACATTACACCACCGAGGCATGCATACACCAACTCTCATTTCATCTGCACACAGCCTATAATATCTTGCACTAAGGAAATACCTAGACTTCATATAATTGATTTCTCCTCTAAGAGTAAACCAGTCTACAAGACACTGATATCTGCTACTGCTTGGCAAAAGATGACACCAAAAGGAAATGCATTTTTCACCATAATTTGAGTCATGTCTTCTCCTAGGAGGTAGGATCTTGGAGCCTCATGCTTCATTCAGTGGCATCACACAGTACACTTGTTGAAACTTATCAAACAGCTGGAATAACAGTTCTTTAGTTGGGGTTTGTCATTTTACTGGTTAAACTGGAACACACCTAAAAGAATACCTCTCATGTTTCTGTACGTGTCTACTGATATATCAGTTGCTCACATCGGGTTTTTAAGTTTAGAAAATATGAACTCTAAAGGCTCAGTAAACAGAAGGCAAAAAAGTTATTTTTAAAAAATCTCCTGTTTTTTAACGCCATTGTTATGATTTCCTGAGGCCTTACCCATGATTTTTTGGTCACATGGCGTTGCACTATTATTTTAGGCAATCTGCCAAACTTCAGGATAACAGTTTACTGTCCTTCCCTCCCTCTTCTAAACAAATGTAAAGGTGCAGAGCAGAGCATTTGACAGTACTCAGAGGAGAACTACCCAGGCACCAAGAAACAATGTCATTCTCATACTGATTGAACACAGATTGATAACACTTTTGGGCACTGCTACCAGTGAACACTTTGGGTAGAAAAAGCACTGCTGAGCAAATATGTATGAATTCCACCTCTACACACAACAAATAAATTTAAAATAAAAGGAGGTTATGGCCATCAGAAGTATTCCATCATGCATATTTTATGTCCCCCGATTATTTTGAACATTGTGTTCTTGTAGAAGCCAGAAGATTCATAAAATGTATTTAAATTTTTTATGTTCAATTCATTTTAAATCTCCTGTCTGGAGTCTATAATCTGATTTGGCAAAATATATAAACCAATCTAGTGATGCAAGGATGACTGAGAGCCTCTATTTCCCTTCCTGCCTGCCCCCAATATTGGAAATCAAGACTCTATGTGGGGCTTGTATTTGCATAAATTACAAAGAACACAAAGGAAGTGAAAAGTTCAGGCCAAAATGCATCTGGCCCATCCTCAGAGAAAAGAAGAATGATGTTATCCTACATATTTTATAAGAAAAAGTAAAATAAATAAATAAAGTAGTACCTGGAAGCCAAACCATTATCTTACTCCCACTCAGGGGTGCTGACTTTCAGGTGGCTGCTCCAGGAAAGGATGGCTCATTCTATGCAGGGTTTGTTGTTTCTTTTTACACTTGCATCCTGCCTCTGCTGAGTGATCATTGTATTGTAGTTTCTTACTGTGTGAGTCCAATGCTGTTGCAAGGTGCTAAGGTGAAGACCCCGGTGCTTTATCCAACCCTGATCTGGGAAGGTGCTGAGCTCTGACACTCACTGAAGTCACTGAGAGGGTGGAAACAGATGTCACCGTTGTGCCACCATAAAAAATTTAACTATAGCACATAGTAAAAGCAAACAGATGCCCCTACCTTCTGTTGCATCACAAATGCTCACAATTGTGGCTGTAACAGAAAATAGTGACAAATTGATGTACTTTATTGCGGCGGGCATCTGTTTGTTTATGGTAGGAAAACACAGGCAGCCTGAAGCTCCCCACACTCTCCAGCCATCCCAGGCAGGCCTCCAAGGGCTTGAGGAGCCCTGGGAAGTTATGTGCAGACTTGGGTTCCTCAAATCTTGGGAGTACCTGCCTCACTTTTCTGCTTACCCAGACACATTCCAGAAATCTCCGGACATGCATCTGGGTACATGGGGACATTTGGGGCTTCACTCCAACACAGGTCAGATGGCTGCAAATTGGGGTTTCCTGCTTGTAGATGTATGTCCTGTGTTGGAGTACATCAGTGGTGAGCACTGGGGGAATCCCACAAGGGTTCCCTCCCCTGCTAGTTGTAGATATGTGCCCCATTTTGGGGTGCAGATATATGTACTGGGGGAATCCCTCTTCAGGTTATTTCCCTGGTATGCATCTGCAAGCATGGAGGGGGAGAAGGGAGGACATAGGGAGTAGCACCTCTTGTTTGTAGCCTGTGCCAGCAGCTGTGCCTGCAGAGGGATGTCCACAGTGTACCTATCTGCACCCTGACATGGGGTACATGTCTGCAAGTGGGGAGGGAGAAACCCCTATGCAAATTCCTCCCTATGCACTTGCACACATACACTGAGGAAATCCCTTTCAGGGGATTGCCTTGCTCCCTAATCTGGGGGACCAGTCTGCAAACAGTGGGCTTTCCCTGCTTGCAGAGGTGCCCCAGGTCAAGGTGTAGAACTCAGTGATGTCTATTGATGTCTGTTTCTAGATAGACATATAGGTACATAGCATCTCTTATAGTCAAGTGCTTTCCCCAGAAGAACCACAGCATTTTTCCTGAAATGCTCCTCCCAGGCACCTTGTCCTAGAGGGTGCCCCTCTCTGGAAGAGAAGGAAGTTGAGGCTCTGTGGCCTGATAACCATAAGAACTAGAACATGGGCTATAAGGCCCTCCTAAGTCTTTGATCCCCTTCTCCTGCAGTTAGAGACACCAGTGTTATATACAATGTCTTTCTCATACTGACTGAGCTTTGTCTCAAACCTAGTCCACTTTCTTTCTCCCAGTCCTTGAACAAGAACCTACTGCTTAAATGATTAGGCACTTGTTTTTAGTCTTTGGCCTAAATTTATTCCTATCAATTTTATATTCAAAATTGTACCATCTTGTTCCAACATTAGCCGTTAGCTTAAATAGCTCTTCTCTCTCCCTGTTGCTTAATTCCCTGATGTACTGATAGAGAGCAATCCTATCCCCTCTCAGCCTTCATTTCAGTAAGCTAAACAAGTTAAGCTCTTTTAGTGCCCTTTTGTAAAACTGCCTCACCATTCCTCTGATCTCTCTAGTAGCCATTCTCCTCAGCTTTTCTGTTTGAATTCATCTTTCCATTATTCTTTGGCTTTTCTGCAATGAGAGGGGAGTTAGAAGCAACTGTGTGAGGGTACACTTTATAGATGGGAGACTTTGTCTTTTTTGAACTGCACAGAAATCACTGTTCCCTTCTTCAAAAGCTGTTGCTGGTAAGACCCTCTGCCTGGGACTTGTAAGCCATGCCAGCATTAGATATTTACTCCTGGATATTGGTGACTATGTGAGAGTAGTGTATGTCCCCCTGCCTGTGGTGTCTTAACACCTGTAGTGAGATGCTGGAATGTATGTGAGGGCAGCACAGTCACTGGTTTGCCACAGACATACAGGATGGAGAGATGAAACCCACAACAAAATCATAACATCAACCTTTTACTTTGACATAGCCAACAAGGATGCTTTTGAGAGGTTGTTATACATTCCAGGCACATTTATGAGCTAGATGCAGCATTCGCATCAATCAGTCCCCTGAAGGCTCCAGTGGTCTGCTAATAGTATCAACATATATGTAACAAAGGCAGACAAATAGTGCAAAACAAGTACATTTCCCCTTGCCATTTCCTCTCCTGGTATAACATGTAGCAAAAAAACTCACAGCCACTGTGTAGCCTTTTTATTGACATTTCAAAATGAGGCACTTGACTCTCTCCCAGGGTTTCCTAGATTCTGCAGAGCTAATCTGAGTCAGGTAGGAGAGTTTGTGGAAAAAGCTATCTCAATTTGTATCATCAAGAAAATAAAAAAGGATTTTGTTGAGCTAATAGCTTTCCAAGTCCCTTTCTAAAGGGCCAGATTAAGGCATAGGCAGTCCAGACTCACACTGGAGATTTGACTCCTGGAGTCAAGCTATAGCAGAATATCCAGCAGAGAATTCAAGGTCCCCAGACTCCAATGGACATGACTATTGGTGGAAGCTCCCCAGGTCTGCACTTCCACCCAGGCACAGCTCTGCGCCACTGGGCAGTGTCACAGAGCCAGGCGTGTGCAACTGCATGGAAGTGCACTCAGGCTGCAGGATCTTATCCACTCACCAGTACTAGGGGTGTGTATCAGTGCAGAGCCAAGGAACTGGCCCTCTGACATGTTCATTTAAAGGTGCAGTTGGATCTGATCCCTGATACCAACACATTCACTTCCTGCCATGCCACATTTGCAAATCCTAATCACACCCTTTCTACTTGTCAGAAGTGCAGGGGAGCCTCAGATCATGATTCCTGGGTTTTCCCTGTACCATTGAGTTGAAAACAGTGTGCCTGCAGATCCATGGCTGGGGCTGACAATGAGCTGACTTTTGGCCCTGGCCCTGGAACACACCGGTGCTGGTTTGGGACCCCAGTGCCATCTGTGGTCAGAGACAAGAATCTGAGAGAACTAGGTTACTGGCCCTGGCCCTGGCCCCAACCTTCTATATGTTCAATTTAAGATACCAAACAAACCAGCCATAACAATGTTCTACATTTTTACACAACACAATTATATGTAGAACCTTGTTATGGCTGGTTTGCCATTTTATGAAACCTTAAATTGGGTGCATGTGTAGAACCCTTGCCATGTGACATAAATGCAGAAGGGGCCTAAATCACATTTTACTTTCCTCATGAAACAGCCCAAATTATATTAAGATATCTAAATTTCTTGCTCTAATGCAACTAATTTGTCTTTCTGAACATTCACAGAAGTGATTCTATACTGCAGTGCCAAATCACTGCACTCCGGGTCACCACCCCCATCAAAATCCCTACACGTTGGACTTCACTTCTCAGCGAAAGGTAAAAGTCTTTTCTCCAACAGGTTGGTTGATCTCCTATGTCGGGCTTTAAACTAGCTCAGATGGGGGCGGGAAGGCAGAAGAAGGAGAACATCAGGAACCTGAAATCCATGGGATGTCCAGCAGTACAGCACAGGTAAGCAATAAGCAGGTAAGCAATAAGGGGCCCATTGGGCCTCGGAGTGGGGGGGCAACAAAGGCGCCAGTCATAGGGCTCAAGTGCCTATACACTAATGCTAGGAGCATGGGGAACAAGCAGGATGAACTAGCGCTCCTGCTTGCAGAAAACACTTACGACTTAGTGGAGTTAACAGAAACCTGGTGGGATTCTACCCATGGCTGGGCAGTACACATTGAGGGCTATAAGGTGTACAGAAAGGATAGAGTGGGGAGGAGAGGGGGAGGGGTTGCACTCTATGTTAAGGAGTGTTATACATCAACCCTTATCAAAATAGAGTCGGAGGAGGAGAAAGTAGAAGGATTGTGGGTTAGGATACATGGAGGTCAAGGGGAAAGGGATTTGGTGGTAGGGGTCTGCTACAGACCCCCACACCAAGGGGAAGAACTAGATTTGGAACTCCTGAGGCAGCTCTTGGAGACCATAAAGACTAGGGAAGTGGTAGTCATGGGGGACCTAAACTACCCTGATATCTGCTGGGAGATGCAGACAGCAAATTCCCACCGTTCATGCAGGTTTCTATCCTGTGTACAGGACCTCCACCTGACACAGGAGGTACACGGTCCCACTAGGGGGAAGGCCTTACTGGACCTGGTATTGGCAACAGGGGATGACATGATAGGGGACCTACAGATCGGCGGTCACCTGGGGGACAGTGACCACCAAAAAATAGAATTCACCATAAGGCGTAGAGTGGAAAGGGTAACTAGTAGGGTGGAAGTGCTAGACTTTAGGAAGGCTGACTTCAGTGAGCTCAGGCGTTTGGTCAACAACGCACTGCAGAGTAAGAGATTTGACAAGATGGGAGCCCAGGAAGGGTGGCTGTGCCTTAAGGAAGCGATCCTTCGGGCACAGAGGGAGATGATCTCGATGCAGGGGAAAAGGGGGAAAGGGGCATAGAGGCTTCCTTGGCTGACCAGAGAAATCCAGAGCAGCCTAAGGGTAAAAAGCAGGGCATATAAGCAGTGGAAACAGGGAGAAATTACTAAAAGAGGGGTATACCTCCTCAGCTCGCAGTTGTAGGGAGGCATTTAGAAAGGCCAAAGCTACCATGGAGCTGAGGATGGCATCCCAAGTTAAGGATAACAAAAAATCGTTTTTCAGATATATAGGGAGTAAAAGAAAGGCCCAGGGCGGAACAGGACCACTACTGAATGGGCAAAAGCAACTGGGGATAGACATGGGGGACAAGGCTGAACTCCTCGATGAGTTCTTTGCCTCAGTGTTCCTAAACGAAGGGCAAGATCAGTCTCACAATGTGATTGTAGAGAGGCAACAGCAGGGTGCCAGACTGCCAAGCATTGACCCTGAAATGTTGCAGAGTCACTTACAAGGATTGGATGCAAGTTGGTAGGCCCAGATGAGCTCCATCCGAGGGCACTGAAGGCACTGGCTAATGTCATTGCACAGCCACTGGCAAGAATATTTGAGCACTTGTGGTGCATGGGCCAGGTCCCGGAGGACTGGAAAAGGGCCAATGTGGTCCTTATTTTAAAGAAGGGGAGGAAGGAGGACCTGGGCAACTATAAGTCAGTCAGTCTCACCTCCATCCTTGGCAAAGTCTTTGAAAAGATTATTAAGGCTCATATATGTGAGAGCCCAGCAGGAAAAATTATGCTGAGGGGAAACCAGCACGGGTTCATAGCAGGTAGATCATGCCTGACTAATCTAGTCTCTTTTTACGACCAGGTTACAAAACACCTGGATGTAGGAGTAGGGGTTGATGTTGTTTACTTAGACTTCAGGAAGGCCTTTGATACAGTATCCCACCCCATACTGGTGAAAAAATTAAGAGGCTGTGACTTGGATGATTACACAGTCTGGTGGGTGGCAAATTGGCTAGAGGGTCATACCCAGAGAGTGGTGGTGGATGGGTCGGTATCAACCTGGAAGGACGTGGGCAGTGGGGTCCTGCAGGGCTCGGTCCTTGGACTGATACTCTTCAATGTCTTCATCAGTGACTTGGATGAAGGAGTGAAGTGTACTCTGTCCAAGTCTGTGGATGATACAAAACTGTGGGGAGGAGTGGACACACCGGAGGGCAGGGAACAGCTGCAAGCAGACCTGGACAGATTGGACAAGTGGGCAGAAAACAATACAATGCAATTCAACAAGGAGAAATGCAAAGTGCTGCACCTAGGGAGGAAAAATGTCCCGCACACCTACTGCCTAGGAAATTACCTGCTTGGCAGCACGGAAGCGGAAAAGGATCTCAGAGTCCCAGTGGACTCCAAGATGAACATGAGTCATTAGTGTGACAAAGTCATCAGCAAAGCTAACTGCACTTTATTGTGCATCAGCAGATGCATGACAAACAGAACCAAGGAGGTGATACTTCCCCTCTATCGGGCAGGGGTCAGACCGCAGTTGGAGTACTGCATCCAGTTTTGGATGCCACACTTTAAGAGGTATGTGGATAACCTGGAGAGGGTCCAGAGACGGGCCACTAGTATGGTTAAGTGCTTGCAGGCCAAGCCCTATGAGGAGAGACTGGGGCACCTGGACCTCTTCAGCCTCCGCAAGAGAAGGTTGAGAGGCGACCTTGTGGCTTCCTATAAGTTCATCATGGGGGTGCAGAAGGGAATTGGTGAGGCTCTACTCACCAAGGCGCCCCTGGAGGTCACAAGAAGTAATGGCCATAAGCTAGCAGAGAGCAGATTTAGACTAGACATTAGGAAGAACTTCTTCACAGTTAGAGTAGGTAAAATCTGGTATGGGCTCCCAAGGGAGGTGGTGCTCTCTCCTACCCTGGGGGGTCTTCAAGAGGAGGTTAGATAGGCATCTGGCTGGAGTCATCTGAACCCAGCACACTTTCCTGCCTATGCAGGGGGTTGGACTTGAGGATCTATTGAGGTCCCTTCTGACCTTAACATCTATGAATCTATGTTCCAAAGGTATTGAATTACATTATTCTTACTTTTGATTTAGTTTGCCACAGATATACAGAAGTACTGTCCAATAAATTCCCCCAAATTCCATCTAGTAAATATTTGATGCTGTATCAAAGTCGTGGCACTGATATTTTGCCCGGTAACCCGTTGGTTAAGGGATTTACAGAGGACAAAGAAAAATAAGATTCTAGGCTTGCCACAACCTGAAGGGACTTGAAACCTGACCTTCCACACCATGGGTCATCATCCTAATCACCAGACCAGAAGCAAGGCTGTTATC
The DNA here is from genome assembly GCF_030867095.1 of Alligator mississippiensis. NCBI lineage: Eukaryota > Metazoa > Chordata > Crocodylia > Alligatoridae > Alligator > Alligator mississippiensis. Next base: position 28,895,863 of record NC_081833.1, read on the forward strand.
ACCTTCTTGATGAAGTGAAACTACTTGGAAGACAGGCTAGGTAAGTGCCTTGGAGACAGAGACAGAAGGCATACAAAAAGAAGAAGTAATGAAGACATGGGAGGTAATAGTATTACCCTTTCCAGGGATCATTAGACATGAATTAAACATTGTGTGCAGTTCTGGGCCCTACTACTTAAGAAGGATGTGGAGAAACTGGAGAAGACTCAGAGGGAAGCAACAAAACAATAAAGGTGAGGAAAGGTTGAGAGAACTAGGTACTTTTAGTTTGGTAAAAATGAGAAAAGGTGGGGAGCTTGAGAGAAGTTGTTTTTTTTTTCCAAATATTTGAAAGGCTGTCATAAAGAGCAGCTGCTCTTTCTTGCCACAGAGGACAGGGTATGAAGCAATGGGTTTAAACTGCAACAAAGAAGATTTAAATTAACTCTCAGGGGCCATGTCTACACATGCACTTAACCGAAAAGAAGACTAATTAGCTTCAGAATAAAACATCACTGTCTACATGTGTGATGATATTATGCTGCAGTAAACTAATTATTGCTGCAGTAAGATAATACTGTCAGGAACAGTACCATCTTATGCTGGGATAATTTACTGTGATTATATATATGTGTAGATGTTATGTTTGTAAATTGTGCCTGGTTGGATCCACCAGCTGGGGGTCAGACTCCCGCCTGCCACCTAGACACATGGCTCTTTACTTTCAGCATCCTTGTATCCCAGTCAGCCCCTCTGGCACCTGACGCCACCACCCAGCACCTGGGGCTGACCCTCCGTGTCCCCTGCCAGCCCAGGCCTGCTCCATCCTGGCTTTAATTGCTGCTGTCCCAGGTACATGTGTAGATGATATGCCCGAGAGTAGTTTACTCCAGCTCAAACTGCTCTGGAGTTTATTGCTTTGCATTAATTGCATGTATAGATGCACCCAGGAAGAAAAAACACAAATTCTTATTGACATAAGAGTAGGACAGTAGAATAAACTGCCTAAGAAAGGTATGGAATCTTTTTTATTGACGGTTTTCATGAAATGGCTGGACAGGCATTTGTCTGGGTATCAGAAACAGTGCAATCTGCATTTGTGCTGGGGATCAGGCTAGATGACCCCTGAGATCCCTCCAAACACTACAATTCTATTAGATCGTTCTACAGAAAGTGACATCTGCCAGGGAAATACAGAAATATGCAGGCAGTATAGCAAATGCTTTGAGTGTCCTGGGGATACCTGTTTGATACAGATGGTAGAGAAGCTAAGTAGGAAGGAAGCTCTTCTCAACTTGCTGCACAAAGATAAGGAGTCATGGGGTTAATAATGTGAAGGCGGAAGGTAACTTAGGTGACAGTGGGTGGGTCTACACATACATTAACATGCTTTAGTTAATGTGCATTAAACCTAGTACCTCCAGGCATTTTTACACATGCTCCTGATGTGGCGCCAGGCACTTTTAATTAGTGAGCTGTGCTAATTAAAAGTCCCTGTGTGTCACATGTATCAGTGGCACAGCATGTCCCTCCACTGAGAAAATGGTGGTGGGGTGTTTTGAACTAAATCACATTGAAAGTGTTTATTTCAAAGGGCACCACCATTTTCTCAGCACAGGGATGTGCTGTTCCACTGCCACATGACACATGAGGCTGCCAGAGTCCATCAATTTACATGCTCCAGCAGACTCAATTACAGGCAGCCTCCGCTTAATGCGGTTTCAATTAGAGCTATTTCGCTATAGCACTCGTTTAAAATTGATACCTGGTTTCACTGAGCATTCAGCAAATTTCGCTATAGAACTCAGTGGAATCGGTGAGTTTTGGCAGGAAGAAGCAGCAGTGGTGGCGGCAGCAGCAAGTGCAGTGAGTGGCAATCAGTGTGGGTTAGGCGTGACCATGGGGGTGTGGGGAGAAGCCAGGCATGGCTGGTGAATACAGACTGGTGGGGTGGTGGAGCATCCCATGGGATTGGGGTGGTTTTGCAGCCGCTGGAAGCGGGGTGGGGTTTACAGCTGGTAGTGGGGATGCTGCTAACTCCCCTGCTCCCAGCTGGCTGCAAACATTCACCCCACTTCTGTGGCATGCTCCACCTCCTGAGTTCACCAGCTGAAGCAGTGGGAGTGACAAGGAGTGCGGGGCCTGCGCTGGTGCCCAGGGCCAGGGCCAGCAGGGGCCTGCACCCAGGGTGGGGCAGCAGGAGTGCGGGGCCTGGGGCCAAGGCTGGTAGGGGACTATGCCCAGAGCGGGGCAGCAGGAATGCCAGTGCCCAGGCTGGCATGCGGGGCCGGTGGGTCAGCGGGTAGGTGGTTAGAGGTGGTGGTGCTGAGAAGCAGTGAGTTATGGGGATGGGCATCAGCGCAGGGCCTGCGTTGGTGCCCAGGGCCAGGGCCAGGGCCAGCGTGGGCCCAGGGTGAGGCAGCAGGGATGCAGCCCTGGGCTGGCACGTAGGACTGGAGTGGGCAGGGAGCTAATGGGGAGAGATGGCGCCAGAGAGAAGCAGTGGCAAGAAGCCACGGTAACCAATTACCTATAGTTACATTAATTACTATGGGCAAATGGGTTTCACTTAGCGTGCTTTTGCTTAGTGCTTGGTTTTTTTCGAACCAATTAAGAGTGCTAAGCGGGGGTTGCCTGTAGCCAAGTCTGCTCCGACGTGCTCTATTTCCAGTATGTGGGAGCAGGCTCCCCACATGTGTATAAGTGCCTTCCCTTGCAAGATACTAAGAAAATGCACTTTAGCCTAACTTAACAGCACAGTTTTTAAATGATGCTCAATGAGCATTAAAATAGGCTAATGCACTTTAAAGCACGTGTGTAGATGCACCCTGAGTTCAAGACCCTAAGGGAGGGGAGGTAGGAGAACAGAAGAATAGAGACACTGGACTTCAAAATAACAGACTTCAATAAACTTCGGGAACTAGTGGCCATGATTCCCTGGGAGGCAAGTCTGAGGGGACAAGGAGTCCTATAGAGCTGGTTGTACCACAGGGAAGCCATATAAAGGGCACAGCAGTGAGCTATCTTGATGCAATGGAAGATGGAAAGTACAACAAGAGACAAGTCTGGTTAGATACAGGCCTCTTCAATGAATTGAAACTGAAAAAAAGAATTCCACAAAAAGTGGAAATTTGGTTATATTCCTAGGGGAGAGTATAAGTGTATCACGTGATCATGCAGGGGGGAAATTAGGAAGGCCAAGGCATGATTTGAGATGGAACTGGCAAAGGACATAAAAGGCAATAAAAAAGGATTCTACAAGTATGTCAAGAGGAAGACCAAAGAAAGCAGGTTCCTTATTGGGAGAAGGCAATCTAGTTCTGGATAATGCAGAGAACTCTGAAGTATGCAATGCTTTTATTTTTGCTTTAGTCTTCATAAATAGGGGCAGCTACCAAATGGTGAGTGCAGTTGGCAGCAAAGATAGGGAAGAAAACATACAGCCTGGGAGGAATGGTAGAACAGGTTAGACATTACTTAGAGACGCTAGACATTTTCAGTCAGCAGGGATGGATGGGATACATTTTAGGATACTGAAGGAATTGGCTGGGATTAGACAAGTGCTTGGCTGGGATGTCTTAGTCAGGAATTATCCAGCCTCGAGCATGGGGCTGGCTAAATGATCTCCTAAAGTCCCTTCCAGTTCTGCTTTCCTATGATCCTATGAGAGCTTGACTCAGTGGCTTAGGGAGGGGGTACAATGTCTTGAATGGATAGAGAAGAATAAGCACTTGCTTCCAAAGCTGTTTGTGTATTTTACGTTAGATAGTCTTTGGGAAAACTGAATTACAGCACTGATAGTAGAGAGTATGATTCTCCCCTGCTTGAAATGTCCTCCCTGTCTGATCAGGATATATGTCCATACTAGACTATTTGGAAAACCTTTTAGTCAAAGTCTTCATTTTCAATTACATTTTAATGGAGGTCCTCATTATAACACTTATTCACAGAGAAGAGGCCTGTTGGAAGACCTTACCTAGGATCATTGATAGAAAGAAGCATGTGCTGATGTCTGGAGAGAGGAATAGAAAGTCTAGTGAACTGGTAGTAGCAAACCTCAAGGTCTGGCTTTCCTTTCTATCCAACTATCACTAATCCTCCACAAGTTCTAGGACACTGGCTGATTCTCAGCTCTATCAACTCTCTTCTGAAATCATATTTCTCCTGCGAGACTTAAATGTAGAGGGTGCTGTGGGCATACTATATATGGGTAACCAGTTTATTTTCAGATCATCCTGTACACTGAAGCCCATTGTCTCCTTTCATTTGTACTGATGCAACTGCAGTGGGCCAGTTCCTGCCCCTTGACAAAAATACAGCCTTGAATAGTGGCATTGATTATAATGGCATTACTCCAGACATGCATCGGTATACATCATGCATCTGGCATCAGTCCATAGACAAAATGTAAAAATGCCTTAGAAGCAGGGGCCAGAAGCCAGGCCCCCGCCCCCTTTCTGTAGCATACAGTTAGGTTCACTACTGCTTGCTCTCCTTCTGATCCAGCAACTTGGTTGCCCAGTGGGCCAGAGCAGGGGCATGGAAAATGTTTTCAGTCCTCTAGTTTTCAGTTTAAACAAGTACTAAATGACTGAGCGGTAATGACTGTGCAGTCAGCGTCTTCTGTAGATGCGGCCAGGAGCTCTGGAGCTTGGAAACCAGACCTTTTGGGCAAGTGCTCTAATGCCTGGGCTCCTGAGGAGCTAGACAGCTCTCTGCTGTCTAGTAGGGAGATGTGGTTATCAACATAGATGACTGTCTACACAGGTCAGAAGCCATGCTAAAATGCACGTCTCTTGCACTATCTTAGCAGAGGTTAAAACTCCCCCTTGAACTGAATGGAGAGCCACACACCTCCTGGGTAACTGAATCTGTATCTGGAAATGTCGTAAGTGCTTACAATTGAAATAAATTATAGAGCTTTGTGAGTTGGTAAAACTAAGGGCCTTGTTATATAGTAATTTTAGGTGGCTTCTGGAGCTCTTAACCCCTGGATTTGCTGCATGTTAACACCTTTTAAGTGGCTTAAAGCACTTGCTATGAATTTTAAAATTACACCACTTCAGGGCAGGATTATGTCTAGTTTGTTTGATTTTGCTCCTGTTCCATTAAGGAAGGGGTGGGCAATTATTTCGGGCAGAGGGCCTGCTGCAGCTGCTCGAAGCCCATGTGGGGCTGCCCATGTCTGTTGTCCATTGCCTGCTGACACTGGAGAGGCAGGACAGCCCTGCACAGACTGTGAGTGGTTGCAGCAGGAAATGCCAGCCACATGGGGTAGGGGAGAGAGGGACACCACTTTCCGCCCATGCTGAGCACCACCCCTGCTGCTGCTGCTCGGTTCAGATGAGCAGTGAGGGATGCGCAGGGTCGGGGCTGCGCGCCCATCCCTGTCTGTACTGCGGGGTTGGAGCAGGGGCACTGGGGGTGAGCGGGAGTGCGAGAGCCAGCGGCAGCCAGGCAGGGGTGTGGGGCCTAAACCAGTGTCCCGGGGCTAGTGCCAGCAGGGCCCAGAGTGGGCGGTAGGGGCTCTATGCAGTTGGGTCATCTCCCTCCTCTCCCTGCTTGTGCAGCCCAGCCCAGCTCCATAGTCCACTGCTAGCCTACACCCGGTGCTCCTACTGCCCTGCTCAGGGCCCTGCTAGTGCTGGCCCTGGGATACTGGCACAGGCCTCGTGCTCCTGCATGTTGCTTGCTCCACTCCCCCTCCACCCCTGCCACCGCTTTCCTGCCCGCCGGCCAGCCGGTCTGCACCATGTGGCTCCTGGCTGCATGACCCTACCATGGGGCTCAGCAAGAGCCAGCCAGGCCCTGAGGACTGGGGTGATCATCCGTGATCCTCCCCTGCCCCCCTGCTCCCCGCTCTTACCTGAATTTCCTGCACCAGTGCAGCCACAAACAGAGGATAGGCAGTGGCTTCCAGCTGGTGAGGCAGGGCCAGGCAGGCCCTGCTGTTGCAGGAGCCTGCCGTGGCTTCCCCTGGGTCCTTCTGCTCCTGGCTTCTGTCATCTTTGACAGGATTCAGGGACAGATAAATATTAATTTTCTAAATTTTTTTTCGGGGGGTGGGGGGTGTCTGATAGAATGGCCTGGCAGGCTGGATGCAGCCTGCGGGCCATATTTTGGCCACCCCTGCATTAAGGCTGCTCTCCACAGCTATTCTGCTCAAGTTGAAGTCCTCCATCGTCCTAGGATGCGATCGCCCCTCCTGTGTCAGAGCAAATGAGGACACTGGGACACAGAGGTGCCAGACATGTCTCCTTGCACTGCAGGCACACCGTGCACAGTGAATGTTGCAGTCCTGGAGCACCTGGAGACAGTGATGCTTCTCACTGCTGCTCAGATTGGCTCTCTCTTCCCATCAGGTGCAGAGCTGGTCTGAGCAGTGGTGGGAGGCATAGGGGCCACCTGGAACTCTGGCATGCACTCTACCCAGCAAGAGCAGCATGTCAGTCCTGCCTCTAGCTCCTAGTCCTGCCCTGCTTACCAAGTTTCTACTGGCAAGTTACAGCTGTGTTGATGTTGGACAGTCAGAGATGGTTTTCACCTTAATGTGTGACTGCTCCCCTAGGCCAATTAACATTGCTGTGGCTTTCAGTGTAAGGTGTAACAAGGCCTTAAGTAGAATACACCTGCTAGGGGGCACTAACTACATGCTACCTTCCCCCTGAAAGTTTAGAACTACACAGCTACATCAGTAAGGTGGACTATCTGTTTGTGTAAGCCAGGGCTTTATCAGCAGCAACACTTCAGGGAAGCAGAACTTAGCCCTAAGTTTGTAGAAAAGCAGCAAAATGTGTCCCATGTGTAATCAATACAGCCTATGCTAGAAGACAGCATGCAAGAACAGAGCCAAGAAATTTGAACTGCATCTGAAATGAGCTGTTAGTTTCAAGATCCAAAGCTCTGAGGGTCCAGCCAATACTAGTCCAGCCCTGGAAAGCAGCAGCATATATAGTACATATTGTAGTGTTTGACAAAAGTAGTCTCTGTCTGGGAATGGGCAGAGAGGGATGGGTTGGTCTCTCCAATCCCCACCAACTGTGGGTGGCTGGAGAGGCAGCAGGAAATCCTAGCCCTAGTTCCTGCTGTTAAGCTCTCTTCTCATTGGACAATGGTAATACCACTCAGGGAGGCTTGGAGCATGTATGCTTCTGGGCTGGGTGAGGGTGCATGGATCCTGTGCTCTTATGCTTGTCACGGCACAAAGAAAGAGAGGAGCCTTAATGCAGGTTGATGGGTCAGGCCAGCATAGCTGTCAGGGCTGCATGTTACTGATGTGATTCATACTTGATGACAGCTTTTATGGGATTTCCCAGTAATCAGCCCTGGTACATGCTGAAGCCAGTTTGGCCTTGACTTAACTCAAGCCTACTCACAATGCTTTCCAAAACAAAACACGCTCTGGCTGCTCTTCATTCTTCCTTTCCGCTTGGGGGCAAAACTGCAAACCAGGGCTGCTGTAGGAGGCAGGCAGAGTGCTCCTTCAGTGAGGGAAAAGAAGTGTATCTGAGCAGGGGAAAGTAGGGGAGAAAGGAAGACAAAACGAGCCTTCAGTTAAGGGCAGCTTAGATCTCCTACTCCAAGATTTCCTACTGCCTAGGAAATGACCTGCTGGGTGGCATGGAAGCGGAAAGGGATCTTGGAGTCCTAGTGGACTCCAAGATGAACATGAGTCGGCAGTGTGACGAAGTCATCAGAAAAGCTAATGGCACTTTATCGTGCATCAGCAGATGCATGACGAACAGAACCAAGGAGGTGATACTTCCCCTCTATCGGGCACTAGTCAGACCGCAGCTGGAGTACTGCGTGCAATTTTGGGTGCCGCACTTCAAGAGGGATGTGGATAACCTGAAGAGGGTCCAGAGAAGGGCCACTCGTATGGTTAAGGGCTTGCAGGCCAAGCCCTACGAGGAGAGACTGGGGCACCTGGACCTCTTCAGCCTCCGCAAGAGAAGGTTGAGAGGCGACCTTGTGGCTGCCTATAAGTTCATCATGGGGGCACAGAAGGGAATTGGTGAGGCTTTACTCACCAAGGCGCCCCTGGGGGTTACAAGAAATAATGGCTATAAACTAGCAAAGAGCAAATTTAGACTAGACATTAGGACGAACTTCTTCACAGTTAGAGTGGCCAAGGTCTGGAACGGGCTCCCAAGGGAGGTGGTGCTCTCCCCTACCCTGGGGGTCTTCAAGAGGAGGTTAGATAGGCATCTAGCTGGGGTCATCTAAACCCAGCTCTGTTTAGTTCCCTTTCAGACTCACAGTTCCAAGTTTTTCTCTAAAATCCCAATGGCTAAACTTGCTTTTTTTAAAAGAGCAAACAGATTCATACATGTTCGCAGAACATCAGGAACTGGGACTTTAAGAAAAGCATTAAATGTAGCGTGACTCATGATGAGATTGTAGGAGTTCTCAACCCTGTAATGAGTTCTGGGTGAATTCCTGATTATTCTAAGGTTGTAGTGGTGGGAATAACTCATAAAGAGTGGAGTCCCCACCCTCAAACGCTGAGAAAGCTACACACTCCAATGCCTTCCTAATATTCTGTAGGTCTAAAATGGAAGTGGATTGTTTTGTTTCTGAGTATTAATTTATAATTCAGTTGTAACAACAGGAATGTTTAAGAAAGATATCATGTTAATGCCAGGAGCATATTGCCCCATTTGGCATTTTTACAAAGAGTTTTATGTTTAATAAGGTTTCTTGTTATTGAAAATGATTCCCTCCTCCCCCCCACTCCCCATACTGATTTCCATTAAACCAAACAAGCAAACTAACCACCCTCCTTTTTCCATTTCTGGTAGCTGAACAACAACGTTGTTTGGGTAAAACAACAAGGTTCATACGTATTGAAAAAAAGAACATTTGATTTTTTAAAAAGCAAACGACATTTTAAAGGAAAAGAAATATGTTTTCAGGCAGCTATAAGTTATGTTACAAAGTGATGAATACTGCAGCCTTTTGTCCTAGAAAGGAGAGTTTAGGAAAATGGGTTAAGAGTATTCATTTGGATGGAAAAGGGTTAATGCTTTCAGTCTTTGACAAAGCCTTATGAGGAAAGACTAGGGCACCTGGACCTCTTCAGCTTCCGCAAGAGAAGGTTGAGAGGCGACCTTGTGGCTGCCTATAAGTTCATCACGGGGGCACAGAAGGGAATTGGTGAGGTTTTATTCACCAAAGCGCCCCAGGGGGTTACAAGAAATAATGGCCACAAGCTAGCAGAGAGCAGACTTAGATTGGACATTAGGAAGAACTTCTTCACAGTTCGAGTGGCCAAGGTCTGGAACGGGCTCCCAAGGGAGGTGGTGCTCTCCCCTACCCTGGGGGTCTTCAAGAGGAGGTTAGATAAGCATCTAGCTGGGGTCATCTAGACGCAGCACTCTTTCCTGCCTATGCAGGGGGTCGGACTCGATGATCTATTGAGGTCCCTTCCGACCCTAACATCTATGAATCTATGAAATGCTGCAAGCTTTGAAAATACCATAAATGCTCAGGACCTTTTTTTTGGCTCTCATTCAAATGGCAGCACCTCTACTTCTATGGTGAAACTGGGGTCATGTCAGGACTCAGCACTGACACAGAATACAGATCTCCTTTTATCAGTTCATCACTGGCACTTATTAAGGCATGCTGGGTTACCCCTGGAGATCTTCCAGACAAGCACTGGCCTGATCAGAGCTTGCCATAGCTTGAGATCTGATGTGTCCATGGCCCATAGGGGTACTACTGCAGGTCATAAAATATCACTGGAATATGCAAGATCCAATCAAGCATACATGAAAGTGCTCAAGAGGGAGTCAGACATGCTGTCTTGGAAGCATGGGGGTTTCAGACTATTACACAGAGAGGCAGACTAGAGTTGAAACAAAGCAAAGCATATATTTGAATTATTAGCTTAATGGGGCAGTAGAAGCAGTGGAAGTTAATAATTCAGGCTCCCTGCACATGTTAGGCAGATACCTTCAGTCTCTGAACTGGCAATAGAAGGTTACTGAAAAAGGTTGGTCACTTCATCTCACTCTTAGTTCCTATTTTAGGGGAGACAGGCTTGCTTTGCAAATAGGAACACTGCAAACTGCAATGTAATATAGAAGTTATGAACTAGATTTAAACAAATGGCAGCACAGTGGTCCATGCGAGCCATTTTACCTTGCCAAGAAGACAGAAAGCTGAGCACAGGACTTGCTATTGCCAGGGCACAGGAGGGAGAAATACAACCGGCATCACATCTGACTATGTTTGATTTCCTGCCAGAATGACTGTTTGTTTCCACCTGGGTTGATGGAAGATGCCTGACCTTGCCTGCCACTGCATCCTGTCCTAGGAACCAGGGCAATGGACTAAACTCCTTTGAGGTGGACAGGCCCCAGGCCAGGTACAATAACAAAGAGGTAGGTTGGGAATAGTGATAGCATTACTTTTTTCCAGTGGCATCTCAGCCCTTTCTGGGCCAAAGCAGAGCAGAAATAAAGCAATTGTAATAGGACCCAGCCTCTGGAGACCAGCTGCTGCATTAGCAGCCTCACTTGCCCACTCTGACCTCTCAGGGTACCACCCTGCCATCTCACCTGCCATATCTTGATGGTGAAATAATACCTTTGGGGTGACTGATCTCATAGCCTTGGGTGCTTTATGTGGTCCTGCTCCTCCTCGAGCCAAGTTCTCTGCCCTGAACAGGACTCCTTTTCTTCCCCTCAGTCTTGACCCAGGATGACCCATTTGACTCAGGGGCTCCAATGCCACTGCGCACATTCTCTAGTCCTGGGCCCAGCTGGCCCGATTCATGGCTCTACAGGCCCCAATCATCTTAATGATGCTAATCATGTCTTAAGGGCTTTTGGCATGACCTTCAACCACTCCATAGCCATGTCCATGCCTTTCAGGTAGTACTGTACTCTACATGCATTTACTGTGCTGGATCGTCTGGCCCTGCCTTCACCTCCACTCACCCAAGTCTTCTGGGCCCTGGCAGGATTGCTCCAGCTGTCTGGGTCTCTGACCCTGCTAAAGCAGTTGCATCTATAGTCACTAAGTCCTCTGGGCCCCTGGCTTGGGAGGGACTGCTCTAGATCCCCAGATCCCCAACTGGCAAAGCTGCTGCCCCTAAACTATTGGGTTTCCACTCACACATCTCCCCAGGCCCTGGCCCAACATTGAGAGCCCCACAGGCATTTTTCTATGGCCTCCATGCCACCCCTGTAGGTGCAACCCAAATCTTCGATCTCCCGAGTTTCCAGGTTCTGGCCATCTCTGGTCTTCTGTCTGCAGGCTCTCTCTAGCTCCCCTGAATCCCATGTTGACTGAACTCCCCTCCTTAGGAACCTGGGTTCTTATAACTTCTTCCCTCTTTACTGCTCAAGGCCAGGCTGTGCCCTTAGCTCTGGAGCTAGGCTTTAGTATGCTGGGCTTCCACCCCTTGTGGTCACATGTCCTCTAGACCCAGAGGTTTCTGGTTAGCCCACTAAGCTTGCTTTGATTTACTGCAGTCTGCCCAGCAATTCTTCATCTGCTCCTTAGCTACTTGTCTGCTTAAAGCACTGCCCTGTAGCTTATTGCAGGCCATCTTAACCTCAGATAGCTGTCAGTAGCTCTATATCTCTTCTCTTTCTCCTCTCCTGCACTGTTTATGCTGCAGCTGCTGGCCTGTGCTCAGCGGCCTGCACCACACTGCAGCCCTTTAAGGCTGCCCCTTGCTCTCCAAGTAGCGATGGTTAGGAAACCCTGCTACACAATACAAATGCTGACCATGCCACATTGCTATCATCTCTACAGCAATACAACTGTCTTAGTGCTGCACACTGTGAGCATGTCTACGTCACCCTAATGCGATGTAGCAATGTGCTACATCACTGTACAGCATGCTAGAGGGATGTAGTGATTATGTGGGTCTACATGTGATCACTGGCTATATCACTATAGTGACAGACTCCTCACTTATGGTGTGCCACTAGGGCGACTCAGTGGGAAAATCTTCCCATGTGCTGCTGGTACAGCGCAGTATGGGCAGTTACTGTGCCATGTTTTAGTATTTCCAAAAGGATGTACTAAAACAGTGCAGTAACAACATCGCCATATGGTGATGTGTAGACATGCCCTGTGTGTACTGCCTTGGCCAAAGAACAAACTTGCATGGTTAGGCAGGAAAGTTGTTCAGAAGTTTCTAAGCATCAATGGAATATGCAGGGAATGCAAACAATACCAAGAAGGGACGTATGAAATATACAGAGACTGATCCTACTCTCTTTTGACTTTTGTCACTGATGCAGCAGCAGGAGCACACCCTGTGTATATGGCAGTGTATGCCTTTGGTTCCCGTACATTGTGGTTTTTTCTGTATTTATCTTTTTTTCCCCCTTTTACATCACTTTTCTTTTTTCCCCTTTTTCTCCTCTGGCTTCTTGCTAAGGATAAAAAATGTGTATGTGCAAGATGGCCCCTGTTGCTTTGGTCATGTGCTGTGCACATGGAAAGCTAGGGCCTTTTATATGGGTGAGATATGTAAAATCCTTGGGCCACATTGGCCAGGGGGAAAAAATAATTTTCAGGCAGATTTGTTGAGAGAGAGACTGAAGCATGGCACTCCCTGACTGGACAAAGCCAAAGTGATGTTATGTGGAGGGATATACGGTCAGCTAGGCTGGTTTGGGGAAGGTAGAGAGAAGCTGCTAGGGGCTACTGACGAGCCAAGTCTCTTTCAAAGGGAAACTCAGGTAGAGGAGAGAGAGGGAGAATTGTCCCAGTGTCTGAGAACTCCTCTCTCCTCCTGTTCTTCCTCCTTTTCTGAGGTTTGAAGGGATTAACGCTGGGTGGGGGGGGCGGTATTTATTTCTTGGGTTTGCTGGCCATGAATTAGGTCTGGCAGTTTTATACAGGGTCATGAATGACTGGTGCCTGCTGAGGCTGGGGAGGGGGTGGGGGGGCACAATTTGTGGGCGGCAGTGGTGAGAAGTGGTCACTGCCCACAGAAGGCATCAGCGCCAGTGGGGGGTGAGCAGCAACCACTTGCAGAAGCTGGTGGCAGCAGTGGCCAATCCCAGGGGGGGCACGTGTCCCCCCCTGTGAGTCACCTATGAACAGGGTTGAAACATGGCAGGGTTGCATCCTGCCAGTTTTGGGCCAGGGTTGAGGTTTGTAACCTTCTTCCTCCCATGGCAGCTGTGTGACCCAGACTACCTGCAGCCTAGGCCTAGAGGGTAGGTCTGGCTTTCTCCCTTTGTTTCTTTTCATGGTCCATTACTCCAGCCAAGCTGTATGGTAGGACCACTTGTAGCCAGTAATCAACCTGGCTTCCTTTCATGTTTGTCCTGCAGTTTTTGTTTCAGCAGGCCATGTATTCCAGCCCAGAAGTTTTTTGGGGTGTGTGTATGCTGGCTAGAGTCACAGTCCCCCCACCCCCGGCCCTTTCCACACACACACGTAAAGCCTCTCTGTGGGAGCAAAGATCAATGCTCTACCACTTCTCCAGGAGCATCAAGGGGCCCCTTGTAGGGCTGTGCGAAATATTACCACCAGTTTTGTTTCAATGCTGTTTCAACCTGTTTTGAGGTTGAAACAGCAAAACTGAAATGAAACAGAAATGGTCGAAACTGCCTTGAAACGAAATGAGGCAAATAGAAACGTTTTGCCGTTTCGCCCATAGGCAATAATGGGGAAGGACAAAACAGCCTATAACTTTGTCATTTCTGGCCAGATTTGGATAAAACATGCAGAAACCATAGCCCCCTTCTGAGGGTATAAAGCATGCCAAGCTTCAAGAAGATAGGTGCAGAGGGTTCGGAGAAACTGCACTCCCAAATCCTGAAAGCAAAACTCATGTCACCTGTATGTCTTAAGCCACGGCAAGGTCAAAACTGCAGGGATGCTAGGCCCTGTGGAGGTCACAAAGCCTGCCAAGTTTCAAGGACACAGGTGCAGGGAGTTTGGGGAAACTGTACCGGAAAATCTGGAAAGCAAAACTCATGTCACATGTATGTGTTAAACCACAGCAGGGTCAAAACTCCAGGGATGGTAGCCCCTGCTGAGGCCACAAAGCCTGCCAGCTTTCAAGGAGACAGGTGCAGGGGTTCTGGGTTCTGGGGCCCTGCACCCCTAGCTGCTGACAAACAAAACTTATGATATGAGTGCTTGTGCAACTGACTGTGTCTGTCTTGGGGCAGTTGATTGTCTGTATTGATTATTTCCTCTCCTTAGTTGTGGTTTTGTAGGTGTTAATCGATGCTCGTTAAGTTGTTACGTAGTAGCTAGGTACTGTGTATGGAGCTGGTCCCTGAGTGAATCATGATTAATTGGTAACTGGTAACACAGTAGCTTAGCAGCCAGGACTGCTGTAGTCATGTCCCCTCCCCCCCCCCTGCTCCCCCCTCCAGTGCCCCAAGACAGACACAGTTGCACAAGCACCCATGTCACGAGTTTTGCTTGTCAGCAGCTTGAGGTGCAGTTCCCCCAAACTCCTGAACCTATCTCCTTGAAACTTGTCAGGCTTTGTGGCCTCGGCAGCGGCCACCACCCTTGCAGTTTTCAGTCCTCTGTGCCTTAACACACTCAGGGTCATCTATGTCCCGAGTTTTGCTTGTCAGCAGCTTGAGGTGCATTTTCCCCCAAACCCCTGCACCTATGTCCTTGAAACTTGGTAGACTTTGTGGCCTCAGTAGGGGCTAGCATGCCTGCAGTTTTGACCCCACTGTGTCTTAACACATACACGTGACACAAGTTTTGCTTTCAGGATTTTGGGGTGTAGTTTCTCCAACCCCTCTGCACCTACCTCCTTGAAACATGGCAGGATTTGTTGCCTTAGCAGGGGCTAGCATCTCTGCAGATTTGACCCCACTGTGGCTTAACACGTACACGTGACATGAGTTTGGCTCTCAAGATTTTGGGGTGCAGTTTCTCCAAACCCCCTGCATCTTTCTTCTTGAAGCCTGTCATACTATATGCCCTCATAAGAGTCTACTATTCCTGCAAGTTTCATCAAAATCTGGCCAGAAATGACAAAGTTATAGCCTGTTTCGACCTTCCCCATTACATCCTATGGGTGAAGCATCGAAACAGGGTCAAAACAGCAAAACATTTTGATGGAACGAAACGGAACAGCCATTTCGACTCAAAACAAAAGTCGAAATGAAACACTGTTCTGTCAAAACATCAGCCAAAATGAAACGCTTCTGTTTTGCACAGCCCTAGCCCCTTGCACCACAACCAAACCACCAGCCACAAGCAGCTTCCCAATGTGTGGTGAATCCCAATCATAAGACAGCTCCAGCGTGGACCCTGGAACTAACCTTTTGGGGAGCCCTAAGTCCCAGACTGGCCTGGGCTGGGAAGAAGTCTCTTTAAAGAGGTTCAACCTAAGAACTGTAGTTGTAGGGATAATGTTTATATTGTTTAAGGTTTTGTTTTTTTATTTGTTTTATTTGTGTTTTGATAATAAATTTGCATTTGTTGGTTTACACTGCTTCCAAGGACTGAGTTTTGTTTATGTGGGATACTCCAGCAAATTTAGTGTTCCCACATTTCTGGGTGGGGACTCAAGTCACTGGTATAATTTATGGGGTACCCCAAAATGTGAACCTGGCCCTTCTTGCTGCTGACTGGTGCTTGGCAGAAGGAACATATAGAGGAAAAGAAAGGACCTGAAGTTCACCCCTCACTCCTTTAGTCACAGGCACTCTGCTCATGACTCCAGTCCTCACCATGGTCCCACCTATTGGTTTCTTTCTCATGTAATCCCACTTCTGCAAGCTGCAACACCAGGCTTGTTAGAGCACCAAACAATGTCTTATAGAAACTATCTCCTCTGTAAGTGAGGAAGCCCTTGAAGAACTAACCAGACATGGTGAGCCCTCCCATCAATTACCTGCCATTTTTTGTAATATTTAAATTATTTCTAAAATTACAATGTCCTTGGGGGAGAGGAGAGATTGTGTTCCACTAAGTAACATCGTATTAATCAGGTTTTATATGGCATCCAAATGAATGACTGAAGTCAAGTCTATCAGTTAGAGAGGATCATGAATGTCAGATTAGCTCAGTAATTATTGAAAAGCCCAGTAATATCATTCTTGAATGGAGACATGGAAAATTACTTCTTTTCCTTTTAATCAGAGTGTTGTGATTCGTGAGGACTTTTTAGAAGTAGGAGTCTTACTTACATGGGGAAACTAATTCCTTGAACCAGGCTGGCTTCATTTCTGCTTACCCAAACTCATCAGAGGCAAGCTGGTGTCACCCTTTCCTACAGGCACCCAACCTGGCATGTAGTATATTCCCAAACAACTACCACTCTAAAGGGGTGCTGAAAATCCAAGCTGCTCCTTTGAAAGAGCAAAAACAGCCTGGGAAAGGGGATGGAAACAACTCTTGGAGGAAGAAGCCAGCAAAGTGATTCTTCTAGTAGGATGCTTAAAGGCAGAGTGTGGCAGCAGAGCAGTTTAAGTACCAGGTTTATTATCCTCTCCTTCCAGGCAAGCCATTTATTTGCTCCGTGTTCATGTTGAACTGATGAGCTGCTCAGAGAGAAGGCAGCTGCAGGTATGGCTCTTATAGGATGGCTTTGTGCCCCACCCCAAGCAGCCCTTTATGCTCTAATTATGGAAGGATAGGCCCAACTGGGCAAGACTGGCATTGCTCTGGCTCCTAAAAAGGTTGCAGTATCAGGAAAGAGAAAGGGGGGAAGAGGGGGCGGGAGGCACACCCCTAGGCACCAGCATGGGACAGCAGGGTTAAAAGTAAGGGGAGGTGATGGGGACAGGATTAGAGGTAGAGTGGGAGGAGATTATGTTAGGAGGCAGCATTTGGGGACAGAGGGAAGTGGGAAGGTTTGGCTGGCAGAAATACCAGGTTAAAGCAAGGTACAGCTCCTTCCTCACTATGGCAACACTCCAGTCTGAACGGATCCAACCTTCCTTACATGTTATTGGGAACTAGATAGGGTTGTGTGAAACACCATCATTTCATTTTGACATCCATTTTGCTATTTCAAAGGGACAGTGTTTTGTTTCGTCATTTCTTTTTGAAGCACTGTCCCATTTCGTTTCGTTGAAACTGTTTTGCTGTTTCGACGCATTTTGACGTGTTTCGATGTTTCACCAATAGGCTGTAATGGATAATCATGAAAACGCCTAACACTTTGTCATTTCTTGCCTGATTCAGATACAAATTGCAGGGATGATAGCCCCTTCCGAGGGCATGAAGCCTGCCAGGTTTCAAGGAGAAAGGTGCAGAGGTTTCTGGGAAACTTCACCTCTAACTCTTCAAAGCAAAACTTGTGATAGCTGCCAGCAGCAACAGCCTGCTGTCATCTGGTGCACAGATCTGGGGGCCTGCACCCCCGGGAGGGCTGTGGGGCTGTGCTGGACTCCTCCTAGGGGTGCAGGTCCCCAGATCTGCGCTGGATGATAGAAGGCTGCTGCTGCCACCTGGGACCAGTGCTGGGAGCAGCCCATGCCCAGCAACGGAGAAGACTGATGCTGCTGCTGGCCCAGGCTGCAGCGGCAGTCTCCTGTCATCCAGCATGCAGATCCTGGGGACCACACCCACAGGAGGAGTCCAGCAGCACTGGGAGGGCAGGTTGAGATCTGTGGGGCTGACAAAGCTGGTCAGAGCTCAGCCCTGGCTCTCCCCACCTCCCGCTGCTGGGCTGCACTCTGACTGGCGCCACAGCCCCACGGAGCTCAGCCTGGCAGGGGAAGGCAGGCAGAGCCAGGGCTGTGCTCTACCTCCCGCCAGTGAGCAGAGCTCCATGGGGCTGTGGGGCCGCTCGGAGTGCAGCCCAGTGGCCGGAGGCAGGGAGAGCCAGGGCTGCACTCTGACTGACTCTCCCAACCCCGTGGAGCTCAGCCCAGTGGCAGGAGGTGGGCAAAGCCAGGGCTGCACTCCGCCTTCTGCCACCAGCCTGAGCTCCATGGGGTTGCGGAGCTGCTCGGAGTGCAGCCCTGGCTGTCCCCTGTCTCCTGCCCCTGAGCTGCTTCGAAACTCGAAACGTTTAGAAAGTGCCCTCATTTTGTTTTGAAGCTTTTTGTTTCATTTCGATTTCACTGTTTCAAGCTCGAAATGCATCAAAACAGCTTTGAAACGAAACACTCGGCGACATTTCGCACAGCCCTAGAACTAGATACCATGATGGTTTGTGTGTGGTAGAGAGGCAGACAGAGACTGTTTCAAAATTCTGGAATGCTCTAATATGGGGCTTTGCTTCTGGTTATTCTTTAGATAAGTGTTGAGCCAGACAGATTGGACTAGTGAGGGGTGAATTTCATATTACTCTGAATTTCAGTGCTTAATTCCAAATACCAGTAATTGCTTTTTGATTCATTAACTAACTTGAAAAATGTTTTGAGGGGGTCAGTGTGAAACAGAATAAATTTGCTTTCCCAGCAAAATGAAAAAATAAAGGAGAAAAATTGCTTAAGGTCACCAAAACATTTAATTTATATCTGGGATCTTTTACTCTAAAATCTAGGTAAATTTCAAAACAAAAAACCATTTTGAAATGAAAAATCGTGGTATTTTTGTGGAAAATATCAAAATAAGAAAACATGTTTTTAAGCTAAATTATTTGCTGGGTTTGGCTTAATTTTATAACTAGTTATGGTTGGCTTGAAACTATGCTTGTTGATGAATAAGCAATTTGTCTGAAGAATTTTTCCTTGCTGTAATCTCAGGCCCTTCATATTCAAAGCTTTTATTTGCTTTCTCTGCTCAAAGGTGTTCCTTGTACCTTCAGAACTGCCCTAGAACTGCATCTTGATGTTCTTTAGGACACTGTTACAGAGATGCATGCCCCTGGCAAGGATAGCCCAGGTCAGTACGTTGCATACTTACTTTGCTTGCTGTGTACAAAGGTTCGCTCTCACCTCAAATATGATTGCCCCAGCACAGACTCCAGTGTACATGTGAAAACCCTGAGAATAGCAGCCCTTGAGCTCTGGCAGGCACCTTTGAGTCCTACATAGAGATCCCCGTATCAGGGCTGCCCCATTATTGTCTATGAGAGAATGGTAACTTTGCAGTGACCTTCGCCCCAATACAGAGGACTTAATGCTAGCAAAGTATAACAGTACCAGTGAAGGGGTCCCATTGCCAGCTTAGAGGGATGTATGCCAGGCAAAGAAGTCAGCATAAAAACCTCAGGGCTACCATAGTGTACCTAAGCTCACACAAGCAGATGTTTCTAACAGCAACATGAAAAAGGCTGAGTGCTCCTAACAAGAGCTGCTTTGCCCAGAACAAATGATCTTTTGCTCTGAACTGACCAGGGCATGTTCCAAGCCAGTCTTTTGGGTTAAGGTGAACACCGTGCTCAAAGGCTGGATTTCTCAGACCAAACAGGCTCATCTCCCAACTCTTTTACTGCAGGAAAGATACATGTTTAGAAAATGAAAAGTATGATTATCCAGGAGCCCTCCCCTACCATCACTACTTTCCTCCCCTGTAGGACACTGATGCTGCCTGGATAGGAAAGGGGGAGACCTGAGACTACTCTATAAAGAGAGACCTGGATAAAACCATGTCCAGTCAGTGACTGGGATGATTGGATGTGAACAGATTTAGGCCTATCTCAGCTATCAGAATTTCCCAGCAGGCATTCCACAGGTCACCCAACCTGTCAGACTTTCCAACTAGAGACAACAGCCCACCAGCTGGCAAACAGTTTGTATCTTGCTTTACCTTTTTAAACCAAATCAATTTGATTCCCCTTCCTTCTGATGCCAGTGAGCCCTCCTAGCTCTGCCTTCCCCCAGCATACTATCAATACAGGCTAGTTAACAGAGTAGCATAAACAGGGGCAAAGGAGATGCTTACTGCATTGAAAATTAAAATGTAGACAATGATCAATATCCCATTAATGGGATTATTTTGTTTAGTGAAATCCCTGGCTTGGGCTTGGTTTTCCCTTTATGTGCTGCAAATACCTTAACTTCCCAAGACCTGCACTGCTTGTCTGTCACCACGGCAGTAAGATATTGCTGGGGAACGTAGACCTACCAGTCTACGGAGTGCTGACTGCAAGCTGCTGCCCAAGGCCCAGCTGATGGGAAGGATGAAGAGTAGAGCTGTGCGAAATTTCACCGGCCATTTCATTTCAACATTGTTTCGACCTATTTTGAGGTTGAAACAGCAAAATTGAAATGAAACAAAAGACCTTGAAATAGCCTTGAAACAAAACAAGGCTGGTCGAAACATTTCGAAAGTCAAAACGTTTTGGCCATAGGCTGGAAATGGGAAGTCAGTCCAGCTGGGCTGATTTCCCATCCCCAGTGCAAGATCCGGTGGGGGGGAAGGCAGCCCAGGTGGGCTGCTTCTCTGACCCCCGTGCTAGATTGTGCCAGGGGTGGGAAGCAACCCAGCTGGTCTTCTTTCCCGACCCCTGTGCTAGATTGCGATCTAGGACGGGGGTCGGGAAAGCAGCCCAGTTGGATTGCCTTCCAACCCTGGCATGATCTAGCGTGGGGGTCAGGGAAGCAGCCCAATAGAACTGCCTCCCACCCCCGGCACAATTTAGTGCTGGGGATGGGAAGTCAGCCCAGCTGGTCTGACTCTCCATTCCCAGCAAAACTCGAAACAGCCTCAAAACAGCTTTTTTTTGATGGAACAGAATAGAACAGCTGTTTTGACTCTAAATGAAATTCGAGATGAAACAATGTTCCGTTGAACTGTCAAAACTCAAGGCGAGATGGAATGGTGCCATTTCGCACAGCCCTAATGAAGAGGTTTCCTGTTTTACTGTACAAGAACAGGGAAATAACCTTGCAAAGGGGTAAAGTTTTTAAATGTCTGACTTCCATTTAGCCACCTGGGCTCAACTGGGGGCAGGTGTCAGCAAAGAAGATGGCTTTTGTGAGCCAGGCTTTGTGAAGTGTGGGTTCACTTTTGCTCTCCACCTGAGCATGCTGAGGTGTAGCACTAATAGATTCAGATTTTGGGGATGATGACACTTTTCTTCCTCAACAGAGGGTATCAATGTGTGGAATGTGATCGGACTTATATAAGTATGTAATGAGCAGGCATTCTGGTATCCTCTGGTAAAATATCCCAAATTCTCTGATAAAAAATCCCAAATTCTCTGATTTAAAACTCCCAAATCTTCATTTTTCTGTGATTCAAATGAAACACCTCTCTATATATAGGTATCAGTTGAACACAAAGTTTTACTGATATATTTACATTTTGAAGCAATTTGGAAGCCTACCAGTGCCTCTATCTTTATAATAAAATAAATTCTAAATACCTATATATTGTGGCATTTGATTTTTTTTTTTAATCTTGGAAAATCAGAGCTCCCCCTACCCCCTTCATTCACCAGAATGTGGGTCCAGTTGCAGCTGTCCCCTCCCCACTGCATTGTGGTGCTGAGCAGCCCCAATATGCTGATATCCCTCACTCCCAAGCCACAGCCCCACAGCCCTGCCAGTGACCTTCACTGCTAACCCTTATCCCCTCATCTTCACTGGTGCCTCCCACTCACAACCCACAGCCCCCCACTCCCAGTTCTGCTGCTGCCTCTCACTCCTGACTCACTGCTCCTTGCCCCTAGGCTCCAGCCCCCTAGGGTGTGGAGCAGGAGACTGTGTGTGGGGCAGACAGAAAGTCTGACCATAGACAGATGCATGACGAACAGATCCAAGGAGGTGATACTTCCCCTCTATCGGGCGCTGGTCAGACCGCAGTTGGAATACTTTGTGCAATTCTGGGCACCGCACTTCAAGAGGGATGTGGATAACCTGGAGAGAGTCCAGAGAAGGGCCACTCGTATGGTTAAGGGCTTGCAGGCCAAGACCTATGAGGAGAGACTGGGGCACCTGGACCTCTTCAGCCTCCGCAAGAGAAGGTTGAGAGGTGACCTTGTGGCTGTCTATAAGTTCATCACGGGGGCACAGAAGGGAACTGGTGAGGTTTTATTCACCAAGGCGCCCCTGGGGGTTACAAGAAATAATGGCCACAAGCTAGCAGAGAGCAGATTTAGACTAGACATTAGGAAGAACTTCACAGTTAGAGTGGCCAAGGTCTGGAACAGGCTCCCAAGGGAGGTGGTGCTCTCCCCTACCCTGGGGGTGTTCAAGAGGAGGTTAGATAAGTATCTAGCTGGGGTCATCTGAACCCAGCACTCTTTCCTGCCTATGCGGGGGGTCGGACTCGATGATCTATTGAGGTCCCTTCCGACCCTAGCATCTATGAATCTATGAATCTATTAAGCTATGCCATAGGTGACACGTCAGGGGGTATAGGGGGGCATGTGTCCCCCCAGATTTCTGCATCCACAGCAGGCCATGGGGATGCAGCCTGACTGGACTGACACTGGACAGGAGCTGCCTCGGCAGCCTAGTGGGTGGGACCTGGCAAGGGAGGGCAGAGTGGGGTGGCGAGACTTGCTGCTGCTGGCACTGCTGCTGCAAGCCCCACCATCATGGTGAGGTGCCTCCTGCCTGCCACCACAGTGCAGGGGCACAAACCACCCCTACTGTGATGGTCGGCAGGAGGCAACTTGCTTTGATGGCCATGGTGACACAGCTGGCTTGCAGCTTGTGGTGGTGGTGGCAGTAGGAACAAGCCTTGTTGCCCTGCTCTGCCCTCCTACACAGGGTCCCGTCTCTGAAATGTGGGAAGTACATGCTACCATACCTCCTGACACTTCACCTCTGATGCCCAACCCCTCCCCAGGAGCGCATGTGGCGGTGTGAACCTGCCCCATCCCCACTGTTCTGAATAAGCCACCTGTGACTCCGTCCCACTCCCCAGTTGGGCCTTGCAGCTGCACATTCCCACCCCATCCTTGGGCCCCTTGCACTGCACACTGCTCCCAGCCCCATCTTCTCACAAGTTCTGCCCCCCCCCCACTCCATACATTGGTTATGCCCCCCCATACTTACCTGCAGACAGCTGCAGGAGCTGCTCTCCACCATGCATGGGTGCGCACACATGCACATGGTGCCCTCTGCCTCTGATTGCCCTCCTCCTGCTCCCCTCAGCCCCAAGCAGCCCTTTGCAAACTGGAATTATGCCAGTTTTTTCTTCTTTAAAGGAGTAAATCTGCATTTTTCCACATTCTTTCTGGTACAAAAAGAAAACCTGGATCCCTGGTAATGAGACACAGCCCTTCCTTTTGGGTGGTCAGTGAGGGATGGGTTGTGGAACCCTTTTGATTTTGCATAGGCTCAGGACTCTAACTCTTAGTTTCAGGGAAGGCCTCATAACCCTTGCATTGTCCTTGACCTCAGCTTCTCCACTGCAGCAGTTGCTCAGTGTGGTTCAGGGGCTCAGAACACAAAAGCTGCTAGCAATGAAGATATAAACTGAAATAGGGTCAGTGCTAGGCAAGAGACAGCAACAGAAGGCCCTCACTCTTTGCATAGCTCCTACTAGGGGGAGTCCTGCTCAAGAGCAGACACTTCCAGGCACAGGAAGATGATGCACAAAAAGTTTGTGTTGTCCTGCCAGGGGCTGAGCTATGGTTTATTTCTAATGTTTCATCTTTTGCACTCCTTGGGGCTTGGTTGTACCTAGCACAGGTAGAAGCTCTGTCTTAAGGGCTAAATAAGAAGAGGCTTCAGTTGGAATGATCAGTGTTCCTGGAAGTGAATATAGTGCTTTGTACTTGAATTGATCAAGGCAGCTAAGGCCATTTGGAACCCACGCAACACACAGGAAGAGATGGATAAGACTCATTCCCTCTGACCAGTCTCCCTTGATTATCCAATACAGCACACAGGCAAGGTCTGTGACTGGATGGAACAGATCAAGCAGAAGGCAGGGAGTATTTTGCACCATATAGACTAACTAAATCAGTCCATGCAGTATAGATCTACCTTGCCTTCTGCTTGACTTCAGACTAACACAGTTAACTTCCTCTCTCTGGAATAGGTTAGCAAAGTCAGGAATTCTGCTGTGTGTTTCGTGCACAAGCCCCTGTGGGGGGCCTGGAGCCTTTTCAGAAACACATCCTGCTTTCCCACTTCTAATCATGACCAGAGAGCATTCATATTATTGCTGCATTCTGCACAGGTGCCCTGAAAACATGGGGCTCAATAATTTTTGCCATTTCTTATGAGAATGTAATATTGCTGTCTAGTGATCAGTCCAGAGGTCTATTCCTAGTATTAGCTGACAGAATTCTACTTTTCCCAAATGGAAAATGCCTGTCCTCTTCAAAGTGTTGCATCGGTGTTCTAGAACATGAACGAATGGTGCCTTCTGCACATGGCACTAAGCGATGAGTGGGGACTGCCTGCAGTCATCACTGGCAGTATCAGGGGCAGCAAGCAGTGTGTGGGAACTGCCTACAGCTATTGGCAGTGGTATTTGCAGCGGTGAGTGGGGACCACCCACAGCTGCCACCAGTGCTGTCGGCGGCTGGAGGGGGGTGGGAATGGTGAGCAGCGGGTGGTGAGTGGGAACCACCCACAGCCACCTGCGGCTGCATCAGCAGCAAGGGGGGTGGTAGTAACTGCCTGCAGAGGTGGGCGGCGGCTTTAGCAGTGGCCAATCTCAGGGGGGAATGTGCCCCCCCTATGCATTTCTTATGTTCTAGATAGCTCCCCAAGTTTAAATGTGATGCTTTGTGTAACTGCTCCTTACCTGCGGCACACATTTTCACTGAAACACCAGAAACCATCTCTCTCTCTCTTCACACCAAGCTAGCAATCACTATATTGCATGCAAAGCAATGTGCGTCTTCCCTGAGGTCAAAGGTGTGCTGCAGCACCAACTGTATCTATTTTGTCTAAGCCCAGAGAAAAGAAAAAAGAAAAAACCACAACAATAAAAACCCCCACCATTATGTCACTTCATACTGGTTTCCATTCCACCCAGGAAAGCAAAGCACAACAGACTCTCCCTGTGCCTAAAGAAGGATGTTTGTACCTGAAAGCTTACAAAGAACAATTTTTCCAACTATTTAGTTGGTCTAATAAAAGATATCACATTTACCCAAAGAACCTTGTCTGCCAATGTCTTTAGACCAACATGGCTACAACCAACAACCCTTATGTCACTTCACAAAGATGAGCCACCAGTCAATCACACTTGATTCCTGCAACTAAGAGAGTGGCCAATATTATTAGAAGACAAGTGAAAAATGAACAGTAGCAACAAGAAAAACAAGAATCCCCCTTCTATGCAGGAGAGAGAGGGACAGATTAGGAAAGTGAGTTTGAACAGGGCTTTACTTTTTACATTAATTCTCAGCAAACTATTGAAATTGTGCCTGAGTGTGTTTATCATTAAGACAATTATTTTAGGCTGACCTACTTTTCTGTGTCTCTTTAATAACATGGGCCACATCATTAAATTTGTACATGGGCAGCAGAGAATGGGAGCTAATTGGTAGCAGCCTCCTTAAGAAATAAAGCAGCCTAATCGTTTGCCACCTCACGTTCTTTCATTACAGCTGAGGAACTGCAGAAGATGTTCTCTGATTAGTCTGTTGAATTATGAATTAGGCTTCTGGTCCCAGTGCAGCTGTTTTCTCCATGTCATTCCCAGCACTTTATTTCCCCATCTGCTTATAAAACCAGGAGCTTGATCCTGCAATAAACACTTCAAATGCTTTTTTTAGGGGCTAATTAATTGTGTTGCATTTCTTGAACACACATAGCTACCCTGGCTTGCATCAAATTAACAATGCTAATTTCTCCACTGCTCAGTGCCCAAGCAATCCCTCCTACAGCTGAGTTGGAGAATCAAGACAATCACATGGAATGATTTTTATGTTTCCAGATCCTGCCATTGTGTTAATTTAATTGCTCAATGTAACAAGAGTATCTGGAGTGTAGTTGTGTCTGCACAACCTGGCTTACCTTTTCCACAGCTACTTGGATTGATTTGCTCTTGCAGAAGCCAAAATACCTAACTGACATTTGTGACTGGCTAGAACCTAATGTTCAGCTCTAATCTCCAGTTGCTATCATGTGAACTGGAAAATGGGTCTGACTGGCACCTGCAAGCTGAGTAAGCAGCTTCAGGCTAGTGTTGCTAAAAGGGGACACTGATGATTGACTGTGGGACATAAAGGCAGTATAAAGGTAAAAACTGCATGAGAGACTTGTTTAAATTAATGAGTCCTTTAAAGGATACAAACCACTTTGGTCAGTGATAATTAGAAGACAAGCTGTATCTCACTATCCCTGCCAAGCTAACAGCAACATTACCTCCATATGTTTGTTTGGGTATATAAAATAGCCTTTTATATGGCATCCTGTGCACTCTGGGGATCCCAAAGCACTTTACACAGCAATGTTTTTTGATGTCGGCTGTATAGCAATTGTTCAGGCAAATAAGCCAACCTTTCTGCGTTCAATTATAGTTCACACAAAGCAGAGGGCTTTGGAAGCTGCTAGTTTTACTGAGACTGGGCTTGGATGTGAGCAGCTTACACAAGGTGGTGGGGATGATCATGGGATGAAGGTAGTGATTGGTGAGGATGATAAAGGTGACATCAGCTGCTTCATTTGAGGAAGTCAGTGCTCCTTTAGTTACTAATGTTCACAGTGAAAGATGAGGTTCAACTCTTCAATCTGCTGTTGGACAATATTTGTACTGTCATAATATATACACACCATATAGCTTGTCACCATCGGCATCTGGATAAGCCCGTTTGTTGTATGGGAAACGGTGGGCCTAGGGAGGCCACTAGATACACAACAATTGATACCCTAGGACAACTCAGTAGAAAATAGGGATGAGAGTGATGGCCGCAGGTTTATAATGATGTTTCCAGGCAGCAGAGACCACTGGCTGCATCTGGATAGGAGGATGCTACTAGAGCTGTGGTGTTTTCAGTTCCATGGCTTGAACCAAATTTAAAAAACAAAACGAAACAAAATAAAAAAGCAAATAAAACATATTTTGTCAGTTTGATTTCAAACAGAAGGTTTTTGGGTTTTTTTTAAGGAATAGACCCTTCCCCCACAACTTTCTTTGGGGTCAACCTGAAACAAACAAACAAGTCTGTGTCCTTTTCAGGTCATTTAACTTGTATTTTCTCCCCCCCCCCCCTTTTTTTTTTATTAAAGGTCATTTTGAAGCAAATACTGTTTCATAATTAAAAGTCAAATTGGTTCCTTTCAGCTTCTGGAATTTTTCATCCTTTTTTATGATTGAAAACATTTGCCAGATTCACTTAAAATTTTGCCAAGCATCAGTAAGTGATTTTCTTGTCCAGGACCTTGTTGTAATCCATGTTTTTGTTATTGCAGGATAATATACTTGACATGGGATTGCACCATAGACGCTTTTGCAGACTGGTGGTGATGTACAACATGGTGGCTTGCTTACTGAACAGGTCTCTTTCTGGGAGCACTTGACCCTGCTGCACTGCTTGCCTACTGGATTCTATTAGTATTTAAAGGTGTTAAAAGCCTAAAATCCCTAGGAACTGGTTATCTGTTGGGCCATCTCTTTCCCTAGAACGTACTACCACATTTGCAGTCATCAGAAATCAGGTCATTAGATTTAGTGACCTGAATACAGAGTATTTACTGAAGACACTTGTGTGAAAAGGTTTCTACAGAGGCTTATGCTATGGATCCAGAATGACAGAGAGAGAATGGAGATTTTTTTGCATCAGGGTGGTTTGCATGACTGTTCCTGTTGGATTAAAAAAAAATATTGCTGTAGGTTTTTGTGTAGCACTTAGTGGCCACCTTTACACGTGACGTTGACTGTGCAGTCATTACTGCACAGTCATTTAGTACTTGTACAAACAAGTACTGTATAGTAACCAGAGTAACAGGCAGTAACCGGAGTCACTGCACAGTTGCACCAAGTAATGGCATTTTTGTGACACTGAATGCACAGTAGCTTGTGATTACTGAGCAGAAGCATTGTGTCACACTTTCTGCCATGAGACACTACGGCGCAGTAGTTATGGGCTACTGCGCAGTCAGCATCTTGTGTAGACATGGCCAATGATAGTCAGAACAATGAAAGAGCTTGGATGGAGTCATTGCATTAAGAGCTCTTAGATTCTTTTCCCTCCTTTTTAAACTATTTACATCTCAATCAATCAAGACAAGAGAGAGAGTTGAAACCCTGATCAGCCCAGCAATCCAGAGGAAGTGTTTCCTCTCCTCTGTTCCCAGCACAAAATACTAATACTGTGAAGACTACTGTCTTGGATTAGTAAATGCATCTTTAAACCAAATAACTGAAGGTAACCCCTAGTGAATCACAGGCAACAGAGACCGGACACACCCAGTGCCATGGGCAGGGCTGGTTCAAGTTTGTTCTAGTGTTTGATCCATACTAAAGCTATGGATTGTTAAGTGGTGTTAAAGTTAGAACAAGCTGTGAGAAGTCTCATGTTAAGGGTTAAAACTGTTTCTTGCCTGCACAGCTCTGACTTGCCATTAGAGGGCTGGTGACCAAGATGGGGTGGTTACTAGCCAGGACACCTGGGTTCTACCCCTGCTCTGGGTGAGGAAAGGGAGCTGGCAGCAGTGCATCCTGGGATGCATGAGGGTTTCAAGTTGCTAGTTTTATTTCCATGGAGCAGAGTAAAGGTACACTAACATGACCTTGGTAGCATGGCTTAGAGTTATCCCTTACCTGAAGTGGTGTAACTTTGACATTCTTAGAGGGCACTTAGAATGAGTTAACAAGCTTGAAAGTTTGGACACTAACATTTTAATTCCTCTGTATGGTCTAAATATAAAGTGTAACTTCAACATGAACTTACAGAAGCTTGCACCTTGTCACTAAGGTTAATTTCTATTTCATTTTATGTGCCCAAATGATGTGCATGTATGTGCATGATGTGCATAATCATAGGTTTGTTGTTTATGCCCAGTATGCGATTCAGCATTACCTCATACAGGCTTACTCAAGAGAGCTCTGCTCCAGCCAGGCAGCTACAGGAAAATAGAATCACCCAGGTGTGGGCATAAAGTTATGAAAATCCTGAAATTTTAGTTGGGCTTAAAACACAACTGGTGGGTGTTAGATGCCAGAGGAGAAAGAAGAGGAAAGGTCTCTCACATTTTAGCCCAATAGCCTAGTTGTTAGGGTACTTGTCTGAGGAGTAGGAGATGCTGTTCCTAGGACTCATGTCGTACTTCACTGCAGAGTGCTCTAACCACCAGGTGACAGGCTCAGCATTGCCTTGAAGTCTCACTGCCCCTCCTCTTGAAGCTGGGCTACTGGAAAGCCAAGAGGAAGAGACATCTAGGGCCAGAAGACCCTACAAGCCAAAGAATGTATAGGTCACTGAGATGGCTGTTGCCTCAAAATAGAGGGTGCTCTACGCTCTAGCTCAAGGGTGGGCAATTATTTTGGGTGGAGGGCCACTTAATGAGTTTTGGTGAGCTGTCCAGGGCTGCATGAGTAGTCCCGCCCCTTGACAGATGCCCTGCCCCCTTGTTGCCATCTTGGAACTGGAAGTCCTGCCCCTAATCCCTGACCTTTGCCACCAGAAGTCCCTCCCCTTACCTCCCCCCCCTCAGAAATACTTCTTTTGGGGAAGGGGGGTCTCCATCTTAGAACCAAAAAAAAAAAATCATACACTAAAATCAAACACCTGCTATAGAATCATAGAATCAATAGACCAGAAGGGACCTGGAAGATCATCAAGTTCGCTGCCATAGGGAGGAGGTTCATGAGTTCAAACTAGCTCAATGATATGCTTATCCAGCCTCATCTTGAATACCTCCAAAGATGGCGACTGCACCACCTCTACCGGGAGTGCGTTGCAGGTTCTAGTTACCCTTACAGAGAAGAAATTCTTCCTTATACCCAGTCTAAATCTTCCCTCTGTTAGTTTGTGACCATTGGTTCTCATCCTCCTGAGGGGTGCCTTCCTGAAGAATTGCTCCCCCAGATCTTGGTGCTCTCCCCTGACATACCTGTAGATGGTTATCAGCCTTCTCTTACTCAGACCGAACAAGCCTAGTTCCTGGAGTTTCTTCTCATTGGGCTTATCCTCCAGGCCCCTGATCATGCAAGTGGCCCATCTCTGCACCCTCTCGAGCTTATCCGCATCTTTCTTGAAGTGTGGTGCCCAAAACTGGGCACAGTACTCCAGCTGCAGCCTCATCAACACTGAGTAGAGAGGAAGAAGCACCTCTCTGGATCTGTTGGCAACACAACAGCTGATGCACACCAGAGTTCTGTTTGCCCTGCTGGTGACTTCATTGCGCTGTTGGCTCATATTCATCTTTTGGTCAATTGTGGCCCCCAGGTCCCATTCACATGCTGTGCCAGTCAATGGGCTACCGCCTATGCTATAGTTACAGTGGAGGTTTTTCCTACCCAAATGAAGGACCCGGTACTTTTCCCTGTTGAACCTCATCTGATTTTGATCAGCCCATAGAACCAGTCTGTCTAGATCATCCTGGATCCTTACCCTATCTTCTGGTGTACCAGCATTTCTCCACAGCTTGGTATCATTGGCAAACTTAATCATAGAGCATTCCACCCCTTCATCCAAACCATTAATAACTATGTTAAAAAGCACAGGTCCAAACACTGATCCCTGTGGGACACCACTGGAGATAGCCCTCCAGGATGAGGCTGTTCCATCAGTTACAACTCTCTGGAACTGCCCTCTAAGCCAGTTATCCACCCACCTCAATGTAGGCTGGTCTGGGCCAGTTCCCTGCAGTTTAAATTAGTGTATTTCATGGGAGACAGAGTCAAAGGCCTTACTGAAGTGTAAGTAAATGATGTCTACCTCATGTCCCTTGTCCAGATGGTTAGTTACCTTGTCATAAAAGGACACCAGGTTTGGTAGGCATGATCTTCCCTCCACAAAGGGTATACCATATTTTAATTGTATTATAAAAATATTTTTTGTCATGATTTGTATTTGTGTAGGGCATATAGAGGGGAAATGCATAATTCAAAAATAAATTCTTAGTCTTGTATATTGTGGGGGGAGGGGTATGTATAGTGGGGTGTGGGTGTATGGTGGGGTGAGGGTATATGTGGGGTAGGTGGGGTAGGTGTGGTGGGGTAGGTGTGCATGGGTGCGTGTGCATATATATAGTTGGGTGTTGGGAAGTTCAGTGTGTGTAGAGTGTGAGGGTGTGTGGCTTGTGGCTGTGTGTGGGGGGTATAGGGTATGTTGGGGGATTGTGTATAAGTGGGGGGTTGTGGGGCAGCGTGTGGGTGTGTGTGGTTTGTGGGGCACGAGGGAGGATGGGGATGTGGGGACCCCCCACACTCCCCTCATGGCAGAGTAGCAGCAGGAAGGGCACTCAGGGCGCAGGCACCCGACAGGTTGCAGCTCTGTTCAATGCTGCATGTCACAGGGAGGGGTGCAGCCTCCGCTGGGCTGCCTGTACTGCCGGCACTTCCCCCCACTCATGTGCAGCCCTCGTACTTGCCAGGCATGAGAGGAAAGCCCTGCGTGCTGGAGTCGGCTGCCTTCCCTGCTGGGGCTTTGCGGCATGGGAAGGAAGCTCCAGGTGCCTTCCCTTGTGGGGTGGGAAAGGCAGCCAGCTCCAGCACCTGGGGCTTCCCTCCCAAGCCCAGTGAGTGCAGGGGCTGTGCGTGAGTAGCAGGGAGTGCCAGCAATACAGGTGGCCCAGGGGAGGCTGTACTCCTTGCTGCAATGTGCAGCACTGGTCAGAGCCACACCCCACTAGATGCCTGCACCCTGAGCGCCCTGCCTGCTGCTGTACCATGGGGGATTGCAGGGGGTCCCCACATCCTCCCTCACACCTCACAAACCCCAAACACTCACACCCACATGCCTGCGCCCTGAGCGCCCTGCCTGCTGCTGCACCATGGGGGATTGCAGGGGGTCCCCACATCCTCCCTCACACCTCACAAACCCCAAACACCCACACCCACATGCCTGCGCCCTGAGCGCCCCTGCCTGCTGCTGCCACCTCCTGACAGGGCTGTGCACCATGGAGGGAGTGTGTGGGGGGGGTCCCAACACGCCCCCCCCCACACCCACATGCTGCCCACCTGAGCTCCATGCTGCTGTCATCCCCTTGGGTGAAGGCTCCACGCAGCCACCAGCCCCAGCACCATGCCCCATGCTCCTGCCCAGCCGCAGCTCTGCCCCTGGCTCTTCCCTACCTGCTGCCCAGAACCAGCAGGAGACTGGGGAAGCAGAAGCTGTCTGCTGGCTTGGTGAGGCCCTTCAGCCCACAAGGGTGGAAGCGAGGTGCAATTGGGTTTGTTTTGGGGTGGGGGGGTGTACACATGGGTGCCTCACTCCCACCCCCATGGGCGGAATGGCTGGGTGGAGTGAAATTCTTTGCGGGGCGCTGAGGGCTGAATGAAAATGCTTGGCAAGTGGGATACAGCCCATGGGCCGTATTTTGCCCTCCTCTACTCCAGCTGTCCCCCCTTGCTGCCAATGAGACAGAAACTCTTTCCAGTGCTGTTCATCTGTGTTATCCAATAAATGCATGGTGCAGTGAGCCCGGTTCAAGAAGAGGACTCTGGGTAACATCTTGCTTATGATCTGGTAGTTGGTATGTTTTGCTAGGAAATAAGCAGCTTCAAACTCCACAGGGAGCTCCTAGAACTCAGGTCTCCTGCTTTATTGGTGTTGTTAGACTGTTTGACTTAAACGTGAGATGGCCTTTCTCCACCGTTTTACATTTGGAAAGTATGTATCCAAGGCAGTCCTATTTCACAAGGGAAAACAGAATCCCAAACAGTGTGTAAGTGCCAAAAACAGCAGTTTCATCACTAATACATGCCACTTAAGCATACCAAGTAAAATAGGAGTTAGCCCTTAGAGTCTCTTCCCAACGTGAGGAAGGCTTGGGCTTTCTTTTCTAAAAGATTTTATGTTGGTTAGATTTTGTACTCTTTATTCATCACTCTGCCTGTTTGTCTGTGTGCCTCTGGTGTATAGAAATACTCCATCTAGGCAGCAAAAACAACATCCAGGAAAGCAGAGAGTTATTTGTTTGTTTTCTGTATTCACCTGTAGTCTCTTTATAGTTTGATTGTGAACTCTTTGCAACAAGGACTGTTCCTTTGTTTGATCCTGGTTGATGACTGGGGCCCCTAGATAGTACTTCATCAGGAATAATAAATATTAATATCTGAAATGGACTTTGCACTTGGGATCCTCCCTCCATCTGTACCTGTTAGTGAAGTAGTGTCTGCAGACTGGTTAGACTGCAGCATGTTTCAGCCTCTATCAGTAGCAGTGTTAGTCTTATGCCTGTGACTAGTACAGTGGAACAAACACTATGTTTTTCCTGTTTCCTAAAACAGACCATGTTAAAACTTACAGATTAAGACTGGCTTTTGATCTGGAGCCAGGTGTGAAGAGCTTTAATTACCAACAGCACTGCATAGAGGGGGTTTTATTCACCCAGTCCTGAAATGGTGAGTGTAGGGATCATGGCTGACAGACCTTCATATGGGACAAATGGACAGTCCCCATGTAACCCCTGGCTGGAAAGAGGGTCTCCTGCATCTGTCACTGCCTAGATATTGTATCTATCAACAGTCCAAAGCCCCATCCCTATGTGACAGCTGGGGGCAGGTGCCTTCTGTAAAAATCAAAATAGGGTTTTGGCCAGCTCCCCAGTTCTTCCTACAAGTGTCACTGCAGTTTTCCCTGGGTTGAACCTCAGCTGACATTTTCATAGTCAGCTGATATCTATTCCAGGCATTGTGGAATCCTGAGGTTAGCTGTGAAGAACATGCTCATCCGGCTGGCATCAATATATTGCTAATCTTGGAGCCCCTATGACTGTCTGGTCTTTCTCAGTCTTCAAGGCAGGGGGAGCAGGATTGGTCCTGATGGAAATCTGTAGGTTGGAGGTCTTGAGGGAGGGAAGCAGGTGCAAAATGAGGCTTTCTGGGAGGTGTTGGAAAATAAAACTGGTTATTTGAAACCAAGTTAATGCCACAGTGCCCACTCCTGCAAGGTATTTTATGCAGGTGAACATTATCTTAATATTATTCATGAAATGTATATAGGGCTTACGAAATAAAAAAAAAAGACTGTGGGAAAGCATGGAAGTTTTCTGGAGAGTCTTATTTGTTACCAACATGATCAGAGTCTGCTGTGGAATTCTGTGACCGTAGGCTGGAAACAGATGTTACCTTTGTGCCTCCATTTTTTTTCCATGAAGGGGAATGCTAGGGGTATTAGGATCAGGCCAGATCAGGCCTGGGTTCTGCCATTTGTAAAGGCATGCCCTGGGAATTCCCATTCCCCCATTTGCAGAGATTTGGGTTTCCCTACTGACAGAGGCACACCCAGATCAGGGCTCAGCAGTGAATTACACATGCATGGGCAATCCCCCGATGCAGGATTGCTAGGGCATGCCTCTGCAAGTGGGGAAATCCAAGTTTCCCCCATTTGCAGTTGTCCTGCAGGATGAGGCTCATGAAACCCTTGGAGCAGCATAGACAAAACCCTGTGGGACAATAGGTTTTATTTGTGTTGCCCAATGAAGCAGAGCAGCTGTGCCAGGTCTCATTCTGGTGCAGCTGACCCTGCTCCAAGGACAACATCTGTTTATAGCCATGGAGTTTTAAGCCACATGCTGACTGTAAAATTCAATGCAGCTTTCCCTCTGGAGCTACTAGGGCACTTCTAGAATGTGGGGCTATTTCAAAACAGCTTTATGTGCAGAACAACATAATCCTCCCTTGGTCTAGATGACAGAGGTCATCACCTCATGCTCTGCTACCTCAAAAGTAAGCTAGAAAATGAAAATATAATTAGGTGAAGGATTTGCATACATAAAACATTGCTGGACATTTGTATGCCACTGTAACAGGGAACCTTAGCCCTGTAATGAGGAAGCAGATTTGTCCCTTTAAGGCCCGAATTTTCTGGACATGGAGGTCTGGTAAGGAAGGGGTTAAATGCTGAACCTGGATGGCTAGTCAGCTGACGGGAAGAGGCAGGACTATAAGAACCCTGGGTTGGACAGTAAGGGGGCAGCAGCTGAAGGGGAAGTAGTGCCTTTGAGGGCTCCATGAAGAAGCTTGGGGAGCGGTCCATGGCAGGAAGGGGGAAGCTACGGAAGCCCCTGAGAGATGGCGGCTCCACCACAGCCCAGACTGTAGCCAATGGTGCAGAGCTGAAGCACGAAACAGGATCATGTAAGCTGACCTGCTGCTTTGCTTGATCATGCACAGTTATTATTTTTTTTTTGGTGATTATTGAATAAGAGAAGTGGACACACCGGAGGGCAGGGAACAACTACAGGCAGACCTGGACATGTTGGACAAATGGGCAGAAAACAATAGAATGCAATTTAACAAGGAAAAATGCAAAGTGCTGCACCTAGGGAGGAAAAATGTCCAGCACACCTACTGCCTAGGAAATGACCTGCTTGGTAGCACGGAAGCAGAAAGGGATCTTGGAGTCCTAGTGGACTCCAAGATGAACATGAGTCGTCACCGTGACGAAGTCATCAGAAAAGCTAACTGCACTTTATCGTGCATCAGCAGATGCATGACAAACAGAACCAAGGAGATGATACTTCCCCTCTATCGGGCGCTGGTCAGACCGCAGTTGGAGTACTGCATCCAGTTTTGGGCTCCACACTTCAAGAGGGATGTGGATACCCTGGAGAGGGTCCAGAGAAGGGCCACTTGTATGGTTAAGTGCTTGCAGGCCAAGCCCTATGAGGAGAGACTAGGGCACCTGGACCTCTTCAGCCTCCGCAAGAGAAGGTTGAGAGGCAACTTTGTGGCCTCTCATCATGGGGGTGCAGAAGGGAATTGGTGAGGCTCTACTCACCAAGGTGCCCCTGGGCATCACAAGAAATAATGGCCATAAGTTAGCAGAGAACAGATTTAGACTGGACATTAGGAAGAACTTCTTCACAGTTCGAGTGGCCAAGGTCTGGTATGGGCTCCCAAGGGAGGTGGTGCTCTCCCCTACCCTGGGGGTCTTCAAGATGAGGTTAGACAGGAATCTGGCTGGAGTCATCTGAACACCACACTCTTTCCTGCCTATGCAGGGGTTCAGACTCGATGATCTACTGAGGTCCCTTCAGAACCTAACATCTATGAATCTATGAATAAGACCGGTGGTTTGGGTGAGGCTATTAGGGGATGGAGGAGGCCTCATTTTTGGGGACCCACTATGAAGTGGGGACCCCAGTGCCAGAGAGGGCACAGCTTTTGGAGGCATAGATCCTGGCGCCAGTGAGGCGCAGAGCCCGAGTGCCAGTAAGGGTGCAGTTCAAGGGACACAAACCCCAGCACTCAAAGAATGAGTCTGGTGCACCTGGGATGCAATTGTATTTTGTTTTTCCATTTGGACTGATGGGGTGCAGGTTTGGGGTTGCACCCCAGTTTTGAGCTTGTGACCTCCTGGTTTTGGGGCTGGTGCCCGTGCCTCTGGGCTAAGGAGTGCCAGGCTCCAGAAAGGAGCAGGAAAGGGTGCCACAAGCCTCCAGGCACTGGGAAAAAAAAAGCTAGCGCCTCAGAGTCAAACCCTGTTTAGTGGGTTTGGACGGGGAGGCCTAGCTAGAGAAAAAACAGGGGTCAGGCCATCCTAGGAGAGACCCCAACATATCCCATATAGTAGGCAGTCTCCCGCTCATATAATAATTTCCATCAAGATGTGGCAGGCGAGATTAGGGAGGGACAGAAGAATTCCAAAGAAGGCTCTAAAGGCACCCTACGTAAGGCGCGGATGACCAGGAAGATGGCACTGGGGAAGGCGACCGGTTACAGCCACATTCGAGCTGGATAGAGATTACTGTATTATGGATACTGCCGTAAGTAGGAGGTGATAGATCCTCAGGTGTTATAACATGGCATGGCTGCACTGGCTGGGCAAGCTGAGTCCAGGTCTGGGAAGAGCACTTATACAATGGCCACTGGAGAGAGCCACAGCTATGGAATGTAGCCCAAACTGGGATGAGGCCAAGTGGCTTTTCCCTGCCACCA
This sequence comes from Alligator mississippiensis, assembly GCF_030867095.1. NCBI lineage: Eukaryota > Metazoa > Chordata > Crocodylia > Alligatoridae > Alligator > Alligator mississippiensis. The sequence goes on from NC_081833.1 coordinate 28,932,667, forward strand.
TGCAGTGTATCTCTGAATCAAAAACAGCACCATTGTGACAAAATAGTAAAAACTAAAAGTCACAGCTTTCGTATGTTTCTTCTGGAAAAGAGGAAGAATGGATACCTGGGGAGTTGTAGTTGCATCCTGACACACTACAACTCATCAGCTGCCCTGTCTCACAGCACTCATGCAAAGGAAAGCTCTAGTAACTTAAGTGGAATTATTCCTGATTTATACCAATGCAGGAAAAAGCAATATTGGACTTGGTGTCCACAAATCCTTTTGCTATTTCTCAATATATCCTCCTTTTCCTAACCCCATGCTATAGCTCACTCTCCACCTGACAGGCTACAGCAGTCTGGAGCATGAAGCGATGTGACTTGAAGCTGCCTTTTGTCTTAGTATGGAGCAAGAAGGAAGCCAATAAAACTATTACAGATCATAGAATCATAGAAGTAGGGTCGGAAGGGACTTTGTAGATCTTCAGGTCCGACCCCCTGCCTGGGCAGGAAAACTGGGCTCAAATGACCCCAGCCAGGTAGGCATCAATGATCATGCATTTGTGATCATATCATTAAGAGGCTGAAATGAAGTTATTCAGCTGTCATCTCACAAGGAATCTACCCTAGGTTTGATGCGATGTTATGCTCCACAGTTGATTGCATGACATCTCACAAACACTTTGTGCTGCCAGAAAAGGGAGACTTTCCAGTGATTATTTTATTTATTTAAAATCCTTTACCCTGTAAATCCTTGAGAAGGCATACCTGCTGCATGCACTTGGCTTGCTGCTCTGGTATGTCAGAATGTAAACCACCACTCACTGGCTGCCCTATCTCCCTGGCAGATTGGAAGCCAAATATACCTACATTTCTGTGCCATGTTCCTGGGACTTTGGATGGAAATCAGCAATCAATTTCTTTTTAATGAGGTGTATCAAAATGTATCACCGTCTACCCTGCTGTTTTTATGGCTGTATTTGGGATTGAATTGGTTACTAGAAGGATAGTTTATCTCCTGCTGGAGTGGTGACTCATCAAAGTGGCTCGGATTGGATCTGAGGTCCTGGCTTGGTGGTTCTTTTGTAATATTAACCTTCAAGGTCTTCATCCCTGCCTGGAATCCTTTCATGCCAGAGTCCCTGTAGTCTTGTACTATAGGATGCCATTGGGTTAAGTGCAATGTTTTAGTTGAGAACAGTCTGTTCCACTGAATACATTTCCTTTTACTTTCACAGTTGTGTTCCTTTGTAGATTCCTGAAATAAATAGATGTTGCCATATGCATTGAAGGCATTAGATATTTATCAAGAGCTGTGATTAAAACTAAGAATGGACAATTAGTAAAACAGATTCACTAATGTTTTCATAACTAAAAGCACCGAGTTCCATTTGTTGTCCTTCGTGGGGTTACGTTATTCATTGTTTGTGAGTAACTGGTTCTGGATAGCTGCCAGGTGTTCATGAAAATATTCATGAATCCCCAATGTTTTGTGGATTTCAGTAAAAATAACTACTTCTTGAAAAATGTGCACCATAGATTCATAGATTATAAGGGCTGGAAGGAACCTCACAAGATCTTTGGGTCCAGCCCCCCTGCACTAGGCAGGAAAGACAACTGGGGTCAGGTGACCCCAGCAAGGTGATTGTCCAGTCTCCTCTTGAAGATATCTAGGGTAGGTGATTGCACCACCTCTGGAGGAAGCTTATTTCACAGTCTGGACACTAATTGTGAAGAAGTTTTTCCTAGTATTAAGTCTGAAATGGTCTTCCAGGAGTTTGTGGCCATTACTCCTGGTTTTCCCCAAGGGTGCCCTGGTGAACAGTTGTTTGCCGAGCGCTTGATGTACTCGCCTGATGTAGCAGTAAGTTGCTACCAAATCCCCTCAGTCTTCTCTTTTTTAGGCTGAAGAGTCCCAGGTCCCTCAGCCTTTCCTCAAATGGCTTGTCTTGCAAGTCTCTGATCATACGGGTGGCTCTTCTCTGGACTCTCTCAAGCTTTACCATGAAGCGTGGCACCTTGAACTGAATTCAGTACTCCAGCTGCGGTCTCACCAGTGCTGAGTAAAGTGGAAGAATCACTTCCTTGGTTTTGCTTGAGATGGATCAATTGATGTATGCCAGAGTATTATTTGCCCTGCTGGCTACAGCATTGCACTGACGGCTCACAGTCATACTGTGGTCTATTATTACCCCTAGGTCCCTTTCAGTCGTGGTGCTAGTCAGTTTGGTGCCACCGAGCCTGCAAGTATGTTGGGGATTGTTCATCTCCAAATGGAGCATTTTACATTTCTCAATGTTGAACTTCATCTGGTTCTGAGCCACCCAACTTGCTAGCCTTTCTAGATCCATCTGTATCTGCAGCCTATCTTCAAGCATGACCATGCTCCCCCATAACTTGGTGTCATCTGCGACCTTGGCCAGTGAACTCTTTACCCCCACATCCAAATAATTGATAAAGATGTTGACTTGTATATGTCTAATTTTTTAAATTGATCATGCACCATTTCTATGTCAATAACAGGAAGATGGTCATTCCCACCATGACCATTCTGCATCCTATCTAGAATGATTTTCCTCTTGGTCCGGTGAAATACTGAAGCAAAGTAGTCATTCAGGAGTTCAGTCTTCTCCTGCATGTTGGTAATCATGCAAGAGAAAAAAAGGCCACTGCTCAACAACTGTCCTGAGTTGTTGAGCAGTGGCCCCACACTCCCATTTGTTTTCCTCCTGTTCCCTACTGTAACAGGATGCTGCAGGATCTTCAGTGGCATTTTTAAGCTTACGAAGGTGCCCTGAAGTCCTTTGATATCTAAGTTTTCCTCTGGGAACAAACTTCCCTTCGCTCATCTGCCACGACTTGATATTCCTTGGTTCTTGAAGAGGAGGCTGCCCCAGCGTTTCCCAGGCAATATCTGCTCCCTCACTCACCAAAGGTGAGGGCCTTTTGCCTTAGAGGCTAATTGCATGTTCAACCTCCCCTTAACGTGCCTTATACCTTGCAGGTGTTACCTGTATGTCTCTGTTGGGACTTCAGCCTACTTGTCTTCTGCCCCTTTCTCTCTAGCTAGGCCCTCTAGCCTAGACCCATTAGATAGGGTCAGGCTGCGAAGCTCTAGCCCCTTAGTATGCTCTGGGCACATGGTCTTATACACTCTTCCCCAACTCTCGGTTGAGACTTCAGCCTATCTAGCTTCATCTCCTTTTATATACAGCTAGACTATAACAAAATAAAGGTAAAAAGGCAATCTGCCTGCTTACAGTTCCATAACCCTCTGCATCCCAGCATCTGCTGCTCTCCCTTAAATTGCTGCTGCAGCTTCTCTGGGAGTTCTCAGGACTGTACCCTCTCAGCTGGTTGCCCCCTGGCCAGCTCAGATCAGGGTTTATATAGCTCTGGCCTAAGGTCTCTTCTGGTCACCTGACCAGCCAGCCAGGCTCTGCTTTTAACCCCGGCACTGCCAGCCTTCTGTGCCCTGAAAATCCTGTTCTTAAAGGAACTATTGTGCTTCCTAGTAACAGGGCTCAGTTTTCCTAAGACACCTACATACCTAAAGAAGGACTTCTTATTGTCCTTGTTTTCAGATGCTAATTAAACTTCAGTCGCCAACTTAGCTTTCCTAATCTGCTCCCTACAAGTGCGGGCTGTTGTTGTATAGTCCTCCTTGGGGACTGTCCCAAGCGTCCATAGTTTGTACACCTCTTTATTCTTTCTCAAGAGGACCATGATATCCCTATTAAGCCAAGAGGGCTTACCATCCCTTCTGCTACCTTTCCTCTGCATGGGAATGGACTTCTTTTGTGCTTCAAGGATCATGTTCTTAAAGAATGACCACTCTTCACGTACTCCTTTTACCTTTGGTCCCTGGTCTCACAACACTTCCCTTACTGTTGTCCTGAGCTTGTTGAAAGGATGTTACTCATTATAACTGATGTTACTGCAGAATATCTTCAGTGACTATCTAGTTTAATCTGGTCCCTATTTCTTTGATATGTGAGCACCTCACAGTCCTTAATGTCTTTATCTTTACTAATCCTGTTCCTCTTAGGTGCCTTATTCTGCACTGCCAGAAGCATCTTCCCCAGCTCAGGACCTAGAGTTCAGAATCCTGGCCTGAAGGCAGCTGCCTACACTCTTTACATAGAAAAAGAAAAACAAAACATGTAGGAGTTACTCTTTTTTTTTTAAAAACTATCAGAGGATATAGGGCCTTCCTATTTATACAAACACCTAATAGAGCATTCACCATGGCTGTGGGAAAACTGGGATGAATTATATCCATTGCCTGATGGGATTCACTCTCACATCTCCCACCTCTATATGAACTGCCCTAACTGTTAAGCAAGGGCTGTCCAGCTTCGAAGACACTAAGGGCCACATACCATGTGGCTGCTCCAGCCCCCACCCTCAGCTCCTTGGCCTCTGGCTCCCATGTGGCACCTCATTGTGTGGGTTCCCTGGGCTGTAGGCTCCCCCAGTGTTGTGCCATACTGCACTGCCATGCCCCCTGGGATGGGGACAGGAAGTAGAAGCTGGAAGAGGGAGAGGGAGCCCACAGATCCTGATAGCTGCTGTGGCCAGAGCAATATGGGGATCAGCAACTGCTAATTGGATAGCTCTGCACTTGGCTATGAAGTAAGGGAGAGTTGTGGAGGTGCACTTTTAATTTGCCCTCTTGAAGTTGTTCTACTTTGCTTGATGTATGTGAAGATTCACTGGGGGAAGGGGAAAAGAACGAAAGAACTAGCATCAGTAAGCATAAGCATAACTTGAACCTAATTTTGGGGGCACTCACTTGGTGGAATCCTATGTTCCCGTTCCTGGGTTAAGGATCATTTTTTATTTTTATATGAAATGTTCATTGAACAAAACAAATAACCAAGCCTTAGACTGGGGATTGAAACCCAGGGCTCCCATTCCCAAGAATTCTCATGCCCTAACCTCCAGTGAGCAACAGTCGGGCAGAAAAGAAAAGCAAACCCTATCTACTGCACACTGTATACAGTCTAAGCTCTAAATTACTGGATGAAAGGGGCCAGTAACTACTGTTCTGGTTGTGTTTAAAAAGAAAGAGAGTGCTACTACTCTATCTTTAATGGAGCCCAGTGCAGGTGTCCCCTAGAAACAGATTCTAAGATGAGCCTCTCAAGTGAGATAGGAGGCACACATGGTCTATGTATTCTAACAGCCAATCTAGGGACTCAGCGGCTCAGTTTGCCAAGACTGAAGTACTTCTAGGCATGCTCAGAATGATAAATTTAAGTGCCTGAAGAACTTGAACAAAGAATACTAAGCACCTAAAAATCTGAAGCACTTCAGAGGGGAGCAGATCAAGGCAGAGGGAGAAAAATGTATTTGGGGGCGTGCCTCCCCAGCAGGTAAGTCCCAATCAGCTAGGGCCCCACTCAACTTACCCCTGCTCCTGCCTCTGCAGCATTGTCCCTCTCTGTGGGGGCCTTGATCTAGCCTCTGCCCCTTCCTTCCCCCACAGACTGACCTGCTGGGCTGGGGCACATGTGTGCATGCATGCGGGCACTCAGCACTCGACCCCAGCCTCAGATCAACTCCAAGAGGCTCTGATATCTACTGCAAGAGGTTCTGAGATCTACCGGTGGATCGAGATCCACTGGTTGGTGACCACAGCCCTAAGCGTTAATTCGGTACTTCAGTACTTTTGTTGATATAGGTCTAAATTACCTTTTCAAAGCCACTGGGAGTTTACAGTCAGTGGACAATGTAAATGCAGATTTGCTGGCTCCTGAGCCAACACCTGAACTATCTGACCATCTCCTTTGCCCTGCACCTAGAAAGTTGTGGCTAATAGAGGCTGATTTCAGTTCATTGGCCTTTGAGTGCTGAGCTTGGCTTGTTTTTGCTGTGTTACTTTGCTGCCATTCTAGGATTGAAAATGGTGTAACTAAGAATAAAATCTGACTCTGTGCATGTATTGATGACTTCTGGTCTCATGGGATTTTGACAGCTTTGTAGAATTAATAAGCTGCTGAAAATACAAATAGCTTGTAATATTTTGAAAATGGAAACTGTCTGAAAGTTGGCAAGCCACTGATCTTTCCTAAAAGCATTTTGTTGAGTTACAGACTGCATTTCTTGTCAGTCCTCACAGTACTAACTAAAGCTGGTCAATAAAATTTAGAAAAAGCTTGGGGAGATGATAGCAGGAGATTTTATATAGCAGCCTGTGGAACATGTCATTTAGCCATCTGAAATATACTGCAGCTCTTCCCTCTGGAAGAACTTCTCAACTGTTCTGGAAGGTACAGATCTGGGACTGATGCAATGTTGAACAAGAGCACTATGTCTGTAAGACTCTTTTAAATTACAGTGGCCTTCCTTCTTCAGCTGTCTCCCTGGACTGACAGTGCTTGGACCCTATTGACAGAAACATTACAAAAAGGTCAAAACTTGAAAGAAAAGAATTAAAAAATCTAGTGCTGAAAGCAAGGTAAATTGATCTCCATTTTGCATAAAGGGATGGGATTTTCTGTGGGTCCATTCATACAGCTCCTGCCTCAAAGCACTATGTTAGACACTGGGGCTCAATTTCTAGTACCCCTAATAGCCACGTTAATGGCTTACTCAGCTGTGCACCTAATTATGATCCAATTCCCCTTTTTCCTGAACTGAATAACACACAAATTAAATTAACAAGGTGCTGTAGCTGTATGCAGTGGCTGCAGGGCCACTGAACAAGTCAGCCTCAGGGGCTATGACTAGCTATAGAGAGGGTATCGGGTGGTCAGGCAGTCACTGCCTAGAAGCAGTGAAAGATGCTCCAGGGGCAGTAGTTAGAATTAGGTTTAGGTCATGCAGGATAGCTATAGGACTGGAGGGATGAGGGCTTACATTAGGAACTAGAACAGTGTAGAAGGGTATTTAAGGGGACACAGGATTTGTCTCATGACAGACCAGGTAGCCAGCCAGGGAGCAGAAACAGGGTGCAGTTGGGCAGACAGGAGACAGAAGATGTGAGAGAACTCTGAAGTTGTGGATGGAAGGGTATTCAGCTAAGAACTGGGATGGGAGTGTCAAGGGATAGCTGACTTGGGGGATGCCAGAAAGCAGTATACCCCATATGTGGGAACCTCCAGGCCTGCATCTAAAAGCTCCATCAGATCTTTGTGGGACTAACTGACTAGGTGTGCATACAGCATTACTGCCTCTCAGTAGACATACTTCACCACCTCTGTGGAGTGTTGAGAAGCAATCTTGAGTCCAGGCATCCCACCAACTTCACCCTGTGGCTGACAAAGTCAGCACAGCCTTTGCCATACTGGCCTTAGACTTATTTAAGAGGGAGTTTGCCCAGACCACAGGGGACAGATAGAGCATAGGTCTTGACTCAGTTATTGTATACCCTAATTTCTTATACCATGAACTCCATATCTACCCAGCTGACTCTGCCAGTGTACCAATCCAAGAGATCCACCAGACTGTGACCATCTCCCAAGTCCTGGACACCAAGGATCGAACCTATGTAAACATCTGCAAGTCCATGTAGGATGCCAGTGTGTTAACAGGCAGCACCAGACCAGTGCTGTGAATACAGTTGTGGTCAGCAATGTCCATCTAGACTTCACTGATGTGGTCACCTCCATCTGGACCAATTCCTCCATCTGGTCCCACTTCATCCTTAGGCTGTTCTTCCACGAGGAGTTGTCACTTAGCTAGCTCTTGGGTAAGGTGCTCTCTTTCTGGACATCTACTGCATCCACTGGGGCTTTGTGCAAATGGATTTTTGCCTCCTGAGGTATTGTTCAGGCTGGTCTGCAGCAGGCAGTAGACTGGGAAGTGGGTGGTGGTCACAAAGATAGGCTTGGCTCTGATCTTACGGCCACCTCTCTTTTTTTTTCTCTGTGTAGGATACTGTGGTTACTCCCTCCAGCCATGGCTACTCATTCCCTTGTGCATCCTGAGGTAGAGGCCAAGCTGCAGTATAACCATGCTCACAAACATGTCCAGGGAGGCAACTAAGGCACTAGATTGGAAGGGTAAGTCAGGACTGACCACCAGGGGCATTAGACCAAGCAGTGTAACTGCACCTGCCTCAGCCCTGCCATGGTCACCTCAGTGGAGACTTGCTCTGTGGGAGATGTTCATTCCTAAGTTTGCAGCAAGGCTTTCTCCTGCATAAAGTGGGACTGGATATTGGTATGGGAGTCCTTCCCCAGATGAGTGGGTGCTCTGTATGGTCTGCAGGGCTCCTTCTGGGAAATCCATTGAACCTTTCTGCCTGCCCCTATATATAGGCCTCTGTTGCCTGGCTGGGAGGTGCTTGGTTTGGGGGGTGGAGGGTGCTTCTGACCACCCTGCACAGGGCCTGTACTCACTGCATTGAGTAATGAAATGCATGATTTTGTCCTTCATGGCATGCTGCTTGTACACCCCATGTCCCAAGCAGAGACAAGGACTGGGGCAGGATACCAGTCCAGTCTAGCCTAGTGGGCTGCTATCAGCAGTGGGCAGAACGCAGGGAGGCTACTATCTTCATGGTAAGCTTGCACTGGAGGCTGGGACTGCCTGACCAGTCAAATCCTGCTAGGTGGGCACTGTACCTGAGTATGCAGAAGCAATACTTGTGCATTTTGGGGGTGGGAGGGAGGTAGTGGGAATAGCAGTAGCATTTATTTGACAACACGCTGAAGATAGCAATTGAAACCCCCTTAATTTGAACCTCCTAACTTACATTGAAAGCTGGCCAGTAGCATGCAGGGGTTGTGTGCTGTATACATTTGCAGTTGACCAGCTGCTGGCAGTTTTCTGCTACTGGAGGATCCTCCTTCATGATCTGGTGCTGTTTGTTTTGCCAGCCTGTGTAGTCCTGTGTCAATAAACACCTATGAGAGGAGAAACATATCTGTGCCAACATGTGCCCCAACTTCCCAGCTGTGCTCTGATGGAGTACTGTGTCCCCCTTTCCTTCCCTGGGACCAACCTCTGGTGGTGCTGGAATGCAGGACAGCCTGATTGCAGCCACTACTAAGAGAGTGTTTGCCACTTCCCCTCGGCCTGTGCTGTCTTCCCCCAGAGCTTTGTGACCCCTCATGCCCCTCCCCCACCCCCATAACACCAGTATGGTAGGCACACAGTGTGCGACTGCTCCTTTCAGGGATGAAGAGTGATCCTAGGGTTGTGAGTCCCAGACTGATGGGGACCTGAGAGCATGGAGTGGGGGGAGGAGAGAAACTACCACAGGGCATCAGCACAGCTGTGGGAGGACAGGGGAGTGTCTCAGACCAGAGAGTGGTTCATAGCACCTATGCCTAGTTTCTAGGAGTTCTTTGGCAAGGTGTGATCATTCTAGGAGCAGGTATTGTGCAGGTGCTGCAACCTTCAGAGGGAGAGCAACCCTGTCTCTGCCTCTGGAAAGGAGGTGTTCCCTTTCTACTCCCTGAGGCAGTAACCCCTATGAACCTATTGAACAACCTTATGGCATAGACCTGGGGATGGCCATCCACCATAAGGAAAATGTGTCTGATGCCCAAAAGCATGAGAATGATCCCCTCCTACACAATTGTTACAGTGAGTAATTTCTGGCAATCACTCTTGCTTGTTCACTCATCTGCCATGCCTTTGATGGGAGAATAAATATAATAAATAACAGATGAAAATAATTGCAGTTCTTATAATCAGTCTTTATAAGGTAACTTCTTGTTCCCTCACAGAATGTCTAGCAAGGTGATAACATCAAAGCTGAAGGTCAGCCAAGTCCAATTTGGTATAGTCTCTATGTCTGGTGAGTGGTTCCCTGCTGGGCTCACCTCACTGATTGATTCTTTCCTTAATTTTTATCAGATTGTACCTTCTGTTACTGATGTTTCTGTACTCCTCATGTCTCTTGATGAGTCTCACCATTTTCACAATTCAGGTAAGTATCTCTCCAGTGCATGGGCTGCCTTTCGCCCCAGCGCTGTTATAGAACTCCTGTGCCTCTGCACAGGATGTCTCAACCCTCTGGGTTGAATTCACATTCTTTGTCCCCTTCCGGGGGTTGTTTGTTGGGGAAAGTGCCCTTTTCAAGGTGTTCCCTTACGTGATTCTGATCTGCAGTTTATAATTCTTTGCAGGTATTCAAATCTCCCTCCCCTTGATGCCACTTGGTGTCATCACCTCCATTCAGCATCTCCTGTTCTTGGTCGGTTTAATTTTTCCCTTCTTAGTAATAGGGTCCATAGATTCCCTGTCACAATAATGAAGGGGGCAGTGTTGCCCCACCAATGGCACTGGTCAGCATGGACTGTTGTGCAGTGGACCATGTGGGCTGGGTAGCATCCCAGCAGTAGTTTAGCTTAACTGGTAAGCATTGCTGTAATAATGAGGCTTCTGCCCTGTGCTGGGAGCTCTGAGAATGGGTTGCTTGCTCCAAAGCCCTGGTCCAAATATAAGGATCTTCCCCACATAGGGCAGACAGGTGCCTGGGCACCTTTATGAAGCATGCCCTGCATGGCTAGTGGTGTCCTGGGGTAGCTTTCAACTGCAGCTCCTTGCATACTGAAAAGGGGTACCTGTAAGAGACTGCAGTGTCTGAGGACTGCAAGTCTGCATGTGGGGCAAGACTATCTCCTTTTTAGGGTGCTCCTTTCTCTGCAACTGCTGAGACCAGGTTGGGGCTGTGAGCTGACTGTACAGTGGTACACAAAGGATCATGCTATCCTCCCCTAGCACCATAGGAGGGAGGATGCATATTAGATGATTAGTTACTCTCCAATACTTATAATGGGGGTGGAGGGGGGTGGGGATGGGGGGGGACTTGTGTGTCTCCAAGGCAGAGCAGAATCACTCCTACCAGTTAGTTGGCTGAATAGCACTCACACAAACTCTACACTTCATGTGACTAGTGGGGGTAATAAAATTTCTCCCTGGAAGTATGGTGGCTGAATAGATAAACACAGCACATACTGCTTGGACACTGTTATGATGAGATGGAAGGTTGCCCTGGGAACCTGTGTTATCCATTTTCTTCTTTCCAGTAAATGCTCTAAAATCATTTGTATCCACCTGGACCACTTGCCAGAAGCAGAGCAGCTGGGAAAGTTCAGTGTACGACACATGAAGATAACTGCTTCTAATGGCCATCAGTCCAAACCTTGTTATAGGAATGGAGCTTCTGACCTATTTGCAAAGCAACATGGATAGTACCAGCTGATGAATATGCCTTTCCCTGTTTCGTAATGGGCATTAGTACATAGAGCTTTCCAGTTTGTTTACTTCTGCTCATTTTATTTCAGACCGTTTATTTGAGCTTCTGGTGATAGGACTCCTGGAACAGCTAGAGCAGGGAGTTAATGTTGATCAAGATAAGGGGCCAGTATTTTAGAGGAGTATTGCAGTCTCAGCTGCCATATTCCACTCCATGTGGCCATAGAGTTTTGATGCCAGGATGTAGTCAGATGAGAGAAAAAGGTTGAAGTCTGGGGCTGCACAAAATGTGCTATTTGTTCATAGGAAAATGGTGCCAAACAGTGCTGCATCTACTTTGATTTTTTTTTCAGGTACCATTGCAAGATATTAAAAAATTTGCGGGGGGGGGGGGGGCATGGTTTCCACAGCGTCAGGGCACCAGTATACATTATTTCCACTGTGGCAGCAGCTAGAGGATCCAGTCATGGCCTAGGAACTCACTGTACAAACTGTACACTGTACAAACACAGAGCAAAGAAACAGTCTCTGCCTGGAGAGTTTTCAACAAAGTGTAAGACAAAAAATGGATACAAAGTTTTTGCAAGGATTTTGTTGAAACTATAAAAACATCTGGAAGTTAATTTGAAGAATGTCACATTGCTCCTTTTTCTAGTTCCTCGGCAGTGCTTTCTCCCTTCTAGGAGAACTTTATGGACCATTAATTGTTATGTTTCCATTTTATTCAGGGTGTCATTCCACGTCAGTGAAGAGCAGGCAGACCTGAGTTATTCTGCTGAACAGCAGCTCTCTTGATATTTAAGGCAAAACTATTACCAATCCATCAGAAGCAAAAGGTTTCCCAGGCACATTCTTACCCCATAATATACAGTTCAGAGCAACAAAAGGGCCAATGAATACCAATAATTCATCAAAAAACCCTAAATAATAATTAGGTAGGGGTGATGGAATAAAAATGAGTGAACAGACAGTGTTGGGGAAACTCTCTTTAGAGACTTGGCCCAGAGAGGAAGAACTTCATGTATGGAAATGATAAAAGCCTCCCTGGTTGAGATTAGGGTAGGCAAATAACTTACATTTCAGTTGGGTAAAACCAAAAATCCAAGGAAAAATTCTGTTCATATCAAGGCAAAACAGAAATTCTTTTTTTTTTTTCCATTTGATTTCACTTTTTCTGTTTTGCTAACAAAAATAAAAACAACTCATTTTTGTTCCATTTTGGGAGATATTTAACACTTTTGTTTTCAAGTGAACACAGTTAACTACATCTCTCTTAATTTAAAAAAAAATCATTTAAAAATTTCATTTTGAAGTCTTATGTTGACATCTTTTAAATGACAAAATGAAATATATTTTCCATTTCTGAGATGAAACTTCCTTTAAAAAAATGTTAAAGTAAAAGGTTTCAATATTTTCAATTTTTCCTCCATTTTATTTCAGCTAAAACATTTGCTGGATATGACATAAGTGTAATCTCCTAGAAGCTCCGCTTTTCTGCAAATTTATGATATATCAAAACATTTGTCTAGCTCTGCCTGTAGGTATGTGGGTTTTTTTTAATTTAACCCCCCCCCACCAAAAAAACAAAAAAAAAATCAAAAAACAAACCAACAATAATACCCTGGAGGCAAAGCTGAAAAGTATTAAGATGACTTCAAAACTAAAAGGAACAAAACCAGAGAGGACGTTCTCTATCATTCATAGATTCATAGATTCATAGACGTTAGGGTCGGAAGGGACCTCAATAGATCATCGAGTCCGACCCCCTGCATAGGCAGGAAAGAGTGCTGGGTCTAGATGACCCCAGCTAGATGCCTATCTAACCTCCGCTTGAAGACCCCCAGGGTAGGGGAGAGCACCACCTCCCTTGGGAGCCCGTTCCAGACCTTGGCCACTCGAACTGTGAAGAAGTTCTTCCTAATGTCTAATCTAAATCTGCTCTCTGCTAGCTTGTGGCCATTATTTCTTGTAACCCCCGGGGGCGCCTTGGTGAATAAATACTCACCAATTCCCTTCTGTGCCCCCATGATGAACTTATAGGCAGCCACAAAGTCACCTCTCAACCTTCTCTTGCGGAGGCTGAAAAGGTCCAGTTTCTCTAGTCTCTCCTCGTAGGGCTTGGTCTGCAGGCCCTTAACCATACGAGTGGCCCTTCTCTGGACCCTCTCCACGTTATCCGCATCCCTCTTGAATTGTGGCGCCCAGAATTGCACGCAGTACTCCAACTGCGGTCTGACCAGCGCCCGATAGAGGGGAAGTATCACCTCCTTGGATCTATTCGTCATGCATCTGCTGATGTATGATAAAGTGCCATTGGCTTTTCTGATGGCCTCGTCACACTGCCGACTCATGTTCATCTTAGAGTCCACTAGGACTCCAAGGGGGGGGCGGGACTCTCATACCCTTATTCCAGTATGTACAGAGTCCACCCATTATAAACTGGAGGTAGGAAATGAGCTCTTCAACATCATATCTGATTAGAAGTGCTGTTTATTACTCTGGTCTAAGCCTGGCTGCTTAGTGAGTGTTAGCACTGCTATTGCAAAATATCTATGAAGACCTTCTGCTTAAACAAGTAACAAGGGTATGGCATATAGCCCAGAGCCTGCTGGGCATATCTACACGTCACCATATGGCAATGTTGCTGTAGTGCCATGCTTTAGTACTTCCGTTTGGAAGTACTAAAGCATGGCACAGTATGGGTGGTTACTGCACAGGGCGCACAGTGCATGGTTAGATTTCTTCGTTATGTTGGCATAGTGGTGCAACATGGTAGGGGTGGCTTAACCCCAGCCCTCACCTTTGGGTTTGAACCATCTAATCCAGGAAAGGCCAGATAAGCTTCTTGAAGCACCTGAGCCTGCTGGTGTGAGTGACCCCACGGGGCCAGGCATGCTTTGTGATGCACCTGAGCCGATCTCTGAGTGCAGGCAGGAGGCTTAGATCTAACCTGAGGAGTCTGACTGGTCAATGCTGGGGCCAGGACCCAGACAGGGGTCAAAAGGGCCAGGGGCCCACCGTGAGGGATGCCCATATAGAGCAAAGAAGCTCAGGGTCCTGACTGGCCTGAGACAGGGCCAGGACTTAAAGGGAAGCCGAAGCAAATGGGCCCAAAGCTAATGGGTGAAGGGGATGGTTGAGTTGGTTGCCTGAGATGCCATCTACAAGGCTTGGGCCATGGTATAGGGGTGGAACAGAGCTGTGGATATCCCCCCCAGTATCGGGGTGTATAATAGGTAGGCTCTCACCTAATTATTACATCAATATTATTACATCAAGGCATGGCAGGTGAGAGAGGCGGGTGGCTGACCCATAGACAGGGGGCAGGCTGATGCTTGCACCAGGCATGAAAGCTTGCCTCTGTCACAGGTGGCAACTCCTCTAGTCCCATTTGCATCAGAGATGGGAAAGGGAGGCACCTCCATTAGCATTTAGAATGGAGAACAGAGATTCCAAGGCAAGGACTGCATTGAACTGTGGAACCAGAGCAGGGGAGCACTGCATGATGGGGGATCCCTGCTCCAAATGCTAATCAACTCACATCTGCACACTCCCAGCTTATCATTTATCAAACCAATCCTAGTGATGACTCCTTTATTGTTACCTGGAATACCTTCACCGACCATGCTGGAGGCTCTGCCTGTCTCAAGCACTCTGGACCCTAAGCTGAGCAGCTTGTCTATAAGCTCCAGCAAACGCCTGGGAACCTTGACTGGTTCCAGCTTTGCTGAGTGGTGAGACCCCAACTCTGTTGTGTCTCTCTCTCTCTCTTTTTAAACCTCAGACTTGGTTTGATCCCTCTTTTTCTCTTACTCCAGGCACAGCTTTTAAACCTGACTTTTGCTGATCAGACTGGAGCTAGATTACCCAAAATACCCAATTGAAGCTGTGTAATATTGTAACTGTTTTATTTGTTTTTCATTGTATGGCTATTACTACTAGTGTCATTATACGTTTCATATACCTGGCAATAAAATAACTTTTATGGTCAAGCTGGTTGCCACGCTCTTTCTGAACCTCATTTACTCTTCCTTCTCCTCAAACTTCCCACTTGCTCTGCAGCAAAGCTTCTTTTACCTCGGCCAAAGATCCCTGTAAAGCCCAAAAATCCTATGGGGTCTGCTCATCAAGGGAGTTACTACTAGGACAATTGAAACAATAGATTGGGAAGTGCTGAGTCCAGGTCATATGAAGGTGTCAGCCTATAAATGCTGAGTAACCCTGCTCGCTCAGACTTGCTCTGTTAACTTGTGTGTGTGCATTGTGTCTAACTGCATTTTATTGTTGCCCTGCTGAACTAAGCCCTGTGCTGAGTCCAGGGCATATGAGGTGTCAGCCTATAAATGCTGATTGACCTGGCATGGCTCAGATGCGCTCTGTGCTGAGTCTGTGGCATATGAGGGTGGCAGCCTGGAATTGCTGAGTAACCCTACCCACTCCGACGTGCCTGTTACTTTGTGTGTGTGCGTGTGTTCAATCAATTTGGTGGCTTGAGGAACCCAGTCCCATTGAAACTAAATCCTTCAAGGTAGCTCCATTGGGGGTGAGGACTTGCAGCAGACAGAGATACGCTCCATATAGAAAGACAAGCGACACAAGCAGTACATTGATAGAATTACAGAGACCCCAGAAATGTAACCCTAATAAATGAGCATACCCCAAAATGGACGGGCAAATCTAGTAACAAGATGCATAACTCCTGTTGTTTCACCTTGTAAAACAGTCTCTTCAGATTAATTCCTGTCTTGTGCCCTTAAAGCCTAAACTCCATTCCAGTCATCAGCATGTATAAAATCTGCTAGGGACTTGTAATTAATGACACCATGTATGGAAGAGCTGAAGTGAGCATCACTCAGGTGATTGATGGGATTAGCCTAGTTGAATTGACAAAAAGTAATTGATGCCTTACAAACAGCTCAGAATCCTATTGAATAAGTAATACTGTGCATCCTAGCACCAGTTCCTTCCTCACAACTCCATCTAATCTCCACTACAGTGCTGCTGACTCAGCTTCTCAGGGAACAGTCTTGTGCTGCCCTGCCTAGTGCCCACGATGCTTCCTTTGAAAGCTTCCCTGGTTTTGCCAGTAGTACATGCTATTTGTCACATAGACACAAACCCTGGTGTATAATTTTTATGGTCCTAACCATGTTAGATCTCAACAACCTGGATTGCCGTACTGGATCCAATTGGCCTTGGGGTCCAGCAGCACTAGAGACAAGGCTATTCTAGGTTGTCCACCAGCTATACCCTCTTTGCTACTTCCAACTTGGGGTGAATTCCCCGACTGCTCTGCTGTGTGCCCTTACTTGGGAAGTTGGGAAGTTGTGTTATGGGTCCAGCACTCAGTTTATTTGGGATGAGGTGGTGGAAGAATCACCAGAGTTTGAGAAGTCTCATTGAACAGGCCAGAGGAGGGAAACACAGTAACTGGGAAGGAGGGATATTCACAGGCTAGAAGAATGTGTCTAGGAGGTGTGGTATATCAAATTGTAAAATCAGAATGGATTTGTCTGTTACTTTGAGTTTTTGAATTAAGGTCTGTTTCAAAATGAAAGGCATCTGGTGTTGATTTTCTTCACAAAATGCAGTAACAGTTACCAGTTTCTTTTAAATAATGACCAGAGGAAGAGGTGCCCCACGTTTTATATAATAGCCTACTGATTAGTGAGGGAAAGCTACTATATTGGAGATTAAAAGTCACATTTCTCATTTCCATGGCATGCCCTAAATACCAGGCTATGTACTGTTCTGCAGTTAAGGAATTGGGAGGGGGAAGGTGGGTACTTTCTAGCCATAATGCTGAGTGTATTTCACTGTTCAGAAAAAAATTGACAATTCTTTGGGCTGCACAGAGAGAGAATACAAGAGGACTACAATTCTGTTGCCTAATAGTTATAGTATCCTCCTGGGACACAAAAGAGTCCTGCACTCTAGTTTCTGCCCTGAGAACTGTTTATGCATGTATCTAATGGCTACTTTGTGTAAAATTCACAAACAGTTTGGGAAAAGGAACCCAGGACTACCACACATCAAGTAACTGCCATAAGCACTAGGGAACCAAGTTCTGTTCCCTCTCTCTCCCAGTGCATCCTGAATTATTCTTTGCATTGTGGAACAGCTTCAGCCGGGATGGTAGAAAGTAATCCCCACCCAGACAGGCCACAAGTAGCTGACAACTTGCGGGTAGGACACTCTCCAGGGAGCTAGGAAAAGTGGGTCTAAGACCCCTGAGGCAGAAATGGAATTGGATCTGGGTTTCCCACAGCCTAGGTAAGCACACTTAGCCCAGAGTAATAAAGGATGGTGTTGTTCCTGTCTTCTGTTGTCTTTTAAGACAGGAGTAATTCATAACCTCTTTCTGAAGAAAGAAAGCCGATGCCTCCCTGCAAGGAGCTTTTGGTCTGCAGATCATATTGATGGAACAGCACCTCGCTTTCCCCCACCTCCCCCAGCCCTGAATCAAACACTTAAGCCAGGGGTATTCAACCCCCAGCCCATGGGCCAAATCCAGACCCTGGCCATGAATGCTGGCTCTGGCATGCAGGACCATGCCTAGGTGATCTTGGTGGATGGGGCTGCTCAGGGTCCTAGAGAAAAATCCTGGCAGGCAGAAGGGGTGGATCCTGGTGCACAGGGCCTGATCTGGCCTGTGGATGGGCCCCATGCCAGTTGTTTGGCCCGTGGGACCAGCAGATTGAGCACCACTGACCTAAGCTAGAGAGGGGTGGGATTTGAAACATCATTTCCTATTAGCAAGGCAACTTTGTGCTCTGTGGGCTGACTCTTGGTGGTTTTTACACCATGTGCTGGGTGGTATAGATTGTGCTCTCAGGCATTAATGCTCATTGTGCACTGAATAGGGAGCTGTGGCATTTTAACACAGGGCTCTGGATTACTCTTGGTTCCCACAGTGTATAAATCCTTTTTGAGATCTGTCCATTACAATCTAAGTATAATGCAAGAGGCACATTCACAAACAGATGTGGGAGTACAAGAAAGCAAATGCACAATTATTTACCGTATTTTTTTTTTTATCAAAGGCATCAGTTCTCATGTAGACAGACACATATGCTGATAAAGTAGGCACAGGCACTGAAATCCCTCTGAGGAAAATCGAATCCAGATCTGAACTATGTGGCTATATATCCCTTTTTCCATTGCATTGATGAATGAGCTGAGTTTTCAGCCACCTTCAATATAACACAGATATGCAGGGTTAATCCTTAAAATACCAGGCTTTCCTAGCATTTTCCTAACTTCAGAACAGCAAAATATAAGATGAGGCGTAAACTACCTCTCTCATTTGACTTTCTCTATGGTTACTCCTGCAGTATTGCTCTGCTCTTGCTCCTAGTTCACTTTGCTTTAGAGAGGCTCTCTAAGTGTTTTGGGAATCCTTCATTGGAGCTAATAGGACTTACTTGTCAGGATGTATCAACTATAGTTTTTTGCGCAGGGTCCTCACTTCTGAGTCAAAAGAAATAAGTCATCAACTCTGTGCAGGATCCTAGCTTGCTGTCACAATGAGTTGAATGAAACCCCCAAATCAAAATATTCTTAAGACCCTAGGAAAATTTATTTCTGGATGCAAGTTTCCAAATTTGCACCATAGGCTGAAGTGTAAAAACAGATCTTCCTTCAGACAAAGTATCTGACACATTTTGACAGCGGGAACGTTATTTTTTCTTTGTGTTAGATGACTCAAACCCAGCAAAATTGATTCTTTTCTATACTTTCCTAGATGGAAAAAAATGCTTGTGGTATGAATGAAGCCATTTCACAAAACAAACTGGGAAAGGAATCAGTGCTTGAAAGCAAGTGTCAGGAATGAACAATTCATGACAGGCTCAATTCCAGTGTCTCTAGTAAAAGTGCTATGCTAGAAACTATAGATTCTAGACCCTATTCCCCCCGCCTTCTGCCGAACACAGTCACAAACTTATGTAGAATGGGTGAACTCTGATGAGATGGAACTTTACATCTATTTTGATGAAGCTTTTGGCAAAATACTTAATTACCAGCTTAAATTTAAGCAGGAAAGCACTCTCCCTGAGGTGAATTGAAGTATTTGTATGCTTATAGTTGAATGGAGTTGGTGGAAAATATTCCATGATTGAACCAGTTAACCTGAAGTCAGCTTAGCAGTAATAAGGCCTGTGCGAAGTGGCTAGTATTTGCTTCGGATTCAGCCAATTCGGGGGGCAGTGATTTGATTAGGTGATTCTAATCAGTGTCCCAAATCGATTCGGCCAAATCTGATTCGGAGATTTGGCTGTTGCTGAATCTCTGAATCAGCCAGGCCAATCCCCTACCCGCTCTCTCAGCCTAGCAATGTTAAAAAAAACCACTTCTCCTGGCACTTGTTAAAAAAAAAGCTCCAGTGCTCACTGGGTGCTGCCAGGCAGGGGGGCGATCCCTGCTGCCCCCCACTGCCCCATGCTGCATGGGGGGGATCTGCATGAGGCCCCTGACCCCCCACATTCCCCCAGTCCCCTCACGAGTGCCCCGCCCAGGCCCCCTCTGGCCCTTTAAGGAAAAAAACCCAAACCCCAACTCGTGAAGAGCCCCCTATGCAGCGTGGGGCAGTGCGGGGCAGCAGGGATTGCCCCCCCCCGGCAGCACCCGGTGAGCACCAGGGCTTTTTTTTAAAGTACAGAGCTGAGGCGGGTGGGGCAGCCATGGGGGTGCTAGGGGAGTGGGGGGGGGGTGAGGGGGCTGGCAGGGGTCTCCCCATGGTCCTCTCCCCCCCGCCTCTATTCCCCTAGTACTTACCCTGCTGCAGCCACCAGGGACTGCCTGAATCATCAAAGCTCTTTGAATCCTTTCCGAAGATTTGGAGAGCTTTGAATCGATTTGGATTTTTCAATTGGTCCCCTGATTTGATTCGGATTCAGAGATTCAGCCACTGAATCAGGCCAAATCAAATCACCACCCTAAGTTTCACACAGCCCTAGCTGTAATGCGTGTCCAGCTCAGCTGTCACAGTGCCTCACCAAAAAAAAAAAAAAAGGAATTCCTTCTATCCCCATTGTCTTCTATGGGCTAGATTACAGTTCTGTGTGCATCATGATTTTCCTACTACATGAGTTGTGGACCACTATACACTAAGAGATGTACTTTGGCCAGGGAACCTGGGCTGTAAGGGGGAAAAAAAGGACAGGAAATACCTGAGCACAGCTCCTATTAAAAACTTTGGCAACTTGAGAAGATAGAGCTGAATGGAGCCAAAAGGATCTGGGAAAGTTGAAATGTTTTATTTTGATGAAAAAAAGTTAAAATGCAACATTTTAACATTTATAAATTGATTCCCCCCCCACAGAATCTTCTGTTCTATGGGAGAGGGAGAAGTTAACCAACAGGGAGTATTCCTCCCCATGCCCTTTGCTCAGTAGACCAGTGGTTAGGGCACTCACTCTGCAGGTGCATCTATACGAGATGCTTAATGAACAGAAGACTAATTCTAATGCACATTAGGATGGTGGAAAAAACTGATGCTGATGTGCTAAAGCACAATAGATTTAGTCTAATGCACATTAATGTCACTAAAATACTTCATCTCCACTAATGTGCAGTAGCACTAATTATGGTGCATTAAGTTAGTAACTGTCTTTAACAGGGAGCCATTCCCTAGCCCCTATTATGACCCTGAGTGCTACCAGGGTTACCACACAACTTACCCAGAAGTTGGACCAGGATTCCACTGCCGTTGGCAAATCCATCCAGGAATTTCCCTGGAAGTGTTGGCGAGACCCAGTTGCAGGCAACCACGTGTCTGGGGAGCCGGGTGTGAATGGCCCCCGAGAGGCCCAGTGGGCCCAAAAGGAAGAAGGCCGAAGCACTCCACTCCCAGAGAAGTGAATTCATGGTCCCCTGGGTTCAGGCTTCCTACTACAGGAGTTGTGGACCACTACATACTAAGAGACGTACTTTGGCCAGGGAACCTGAGCTGAAACGGGAAAAAAAAAGGACAGGAAGTACCTGAGCACAGCTCCTATTAAAAACTTTGGCAACTTGAGAGGACAGAAATGAATGGAGCCTTGGGCAGCTGGAGCAGGAGCCAGTGAGGATTAACCAGTAAGGAAGAACTGGCCACTCAACCCACTGGTGCAGACGCCTGGATAAGGGTAAACTGCTTGGTGTGCAGAGCAGCTGAGAAACTCCTTTGGGGGAGCTGGTTGGTGGGCCTGATGGGCTGATTAAAAGGCACCACTGAGGAAGACTGGGGTTTTTTTTAAGGTCAACAATGTTGCATGTGAAATCAATGAAGCCTAAGTAAAGTAGTAATTTATTGATGGGGGAAAAACAAACAAACAAACAAATCTGCCAAGGGTGTGGAAGGACCCCATGATTGCTTCTGGACTTGTGGAGTGTGCTTACCAATAAAAAAGGCATAAATCAGGATCAATTGAATCCTAGTGAAGTCCTGACTTGGGAGGGGGGTAATAAATTTTGGCAGCTGGGTGAGGTACCATTCAAGAATATACTGAAAAAAACATAGTATTAGCTGACTTGGTATAGTGAAGCCTGAATGTAGGGGAGGTGGAGCCCTGTGAAGAAGATGCACTCCCCATTGAGACAGCTCTGTTTCCCTTTGTTTTTCCAACACTCAATTTCACCTTTATTTGTTTTTATATCAAGCTGTGGCAGGAAGCACAAGGAAGCAGACAACATCTCTCAGGAAGAGTTATGGGATATGTCACACCTACTGACACTGTCATTACAGGTACTAAATATAATCATTGTGCATTAATGAACATGTAGATGCACCCTGCAAGTGAAAAAAACAGGATTAAATCTGATTATACATAGAGATTTAAACCAAGGAGTTCCATACTGCAGAAGAGATCTCTAACAGACAAGCTGCAGTGTATTCTGAGGTGAGGCCCCCTCACTTTTTCCTGTGTGGAATGTTTCTAATACTTAGTAAGAAATACCTAAATATCCACTAAGTGAGGGAGAGAGTTAGAATGACTCTATAGGACAGTTCTCAGGCTTTGTATATGGTTATATGTGTTTGCATATGTACAAAGTGGAACAGAATCTGCAGGAGAGTTTGATGCAGACCCACCCCAGAATACACTATGGACTGAGGGGTAAATTGTGTCTTTTTCATGCCAAAGTGATATTTATGTAGCCATGTAACTGCAACTTTTGGCATTTACGCAAAATTTAGGATTCTGTTTCTACCTGTGAAAAAATAGGACTGCCCTGTGCAAGTTTGCTGGAACTCAAGTGGAAGAATGCAGCCTACCTTTTAGATTGGCAATCCAAATCCTTGAACCTGGGGCATTGGCTTGACCAACACAGCCTCTCATCCCAGCCCACCACCCTACTGTTGTTTAGCCAGGTGGGTCAAGGTTCTCCTGAAGCCTCCATCAGGGTCTAACCCTCTACCCATTTACTGGCACTGGAATGGCTGCCTGGGCTTGGTTGACCCCCCACTTCCCCTGTAACCCAGAACAGAAAGGGCAACAAGGCTGACCCTGATCTCAGACTGCTTTGCTGTTCCTTTGGCACGTGCTCTGACTCTCCTCTCTGCCTGAACCCCTGGCTTCCTGACCAGGCTTGCCCCTGGACTCTGCTCATTCCTCCAGACCCTGGTCAGCAACTTTATCTTTGAGTGGTCTCAGTCTTGGCCATCTGTGATCTAGCATGACAGAGACCAGTAGTCCAGTAGTTAGAGGCACTTGTCCCTACAGCATAAAACCCAGGTTCTAAGCTTCCTTCACTCGGAGAAAGCTTGAATCGGTACTTCTTGGTTCCTAGCAAAAAATTCTGTCTACAGGCTAAGCATTGTCCGGAGGGCTGTCTAGTTTTTTTCGCTGAGGCTCCCCAGGGCTCTGTCCATTCCAAGGAAGCATCCATTTCACTGAACCACCCTCCTCTGCAAGGGAAGGGTTCCCAAATTTTAGCCTGCCTACTGCTAATAGCCAGACACTATCCCAATGCCAGTCATCCAGTGAACATTAAATGTGAGCAACTCACGTTAGTGATGGTTTCTGTGTGACTAAGTCCTTAGGACATGCCTGGCATTATGCTCATGCCTGGGCAATTCAATTTCCCCTGTGAAAAACCACTTATGAGGGCCACCACAGGGTACCCACCTCTAGAGGCCTACTAATGCCTACACGCTCTGGTCTCTCCCTTAGTCAGTAGTCTCATCCATGATGCTTTGATGTTAAGATTAGTAGGGGAGGCTGCACAGAGGGCAAAGCATGCTTTTGAAGAGGCAGGCCCTGTCTGGTCCAAGGCTCCTCTCCCTCCCCTTTTCTCCTATGGTACATGGGCCTTGTAGACCTTGAGGGTGCTTGACTCACTGTGAGAACTTGGGGTGCTTCCTTTAGCCTGAAGCACAGAAAGTAGCCTCCCTTAGTCAGCCGAACCAGGGGGCATAAAGGTGTGCCCAGTCCCTCTCTCAGCCAGTCCACCACACTTGTATAGTGGAGAGTTTTATTGGTTAAAGAGTGTAGGCTTGGCAAAGGGCACAGGTTAGAGAAGTATCACAGAATAACCTTAGAGCAAACAGTGTCAGCTTAGTAGGTGGTTGATACGATGCTACACTACAGTAAGCTATGTGTCTAGATAAGTTTCAGGTAAGTTACTCATGTGTTCATCTGGAGCCCAGAAGATCTCCGCAGGCTGTGTGCTTACTCCATGTCCCCCAAGATGGCTCTTCTTCTCCTTCCTCAAGGGGACCCTTTTATACACCTGTGGTGACCTCATTACTAAGGTCCCACCAGAGGCAGCCCCATTGGCTGATGCCTGGTGCTTTCAAATGACATCACTTTCCCAGGTGAGGAGCACTAGTCACATGACCTGCAAGGGCAGGAAACTGGAGACAAAGGGAGCAGGTTTCCCCTCCCTCAGGAATGTCTCCAGCCCAGGTCACAACTCAGTGGTAAATGAAACAGATGGGGAGGGGCTGCCTGCCACTTCAGTGAGGCAGATGGACAGGAGATTACTCCACACGTGCGGTCAACAACCTGCGCAAATCCCAGAACTTCTGACAACTCTACTGCCACCTTTGCCGTCTCATCTACGGTCCATAAAGCTAAAATGTCCCACATGGAAAAAAAATCTTTTGTTTGGAGTAGAATGGTACAGCACTTGTTCAGTTTTTCTTCTTGCCAGGAACCAACCCCCCCCACCCCCCCAAAAAAAAGAAGAAAAAAAGAAAAAAAAAAAAGACCACAACAAAAAAACCCAGTTCCATTTCAGTTGGGATCTGATTTTCTGCAGTTTTTTGATTCAGTGAATAGACAGATGCCTACATCCCTCTCTCCTGTTCGGGTTCCTGGAGTGACTTGCATTCCTTACTAGGTGACCATGTGTTTACAGTGTCCATGCTCATATTTGACAGTGATGCAAATAAGGAGGTGATTTGGCAGAAAGCGCTAATGGGAGCTTGGTGTTAGCTTTGATATGTATTTCCATAATTGTTTTATTAACATTATTTTAGCATTCTGTGGACAAGGTAATGGAGACCCTTACAAGTACTGGTAAAATAATTGTGGTTCCTTGATATCACTTCATAATTGCCTCCAGAGGAAAAGATTGCCCCTGAATGTGTGTGCTAATTTCTATGCTTATGTGTTATGCTAAAGAAACCAAACAGAAAAGCAGTGATACATTTTCAAAAAAACAGCTAAACTATCAAAAACTGATTACTCAGTGTATGTGGGTAATCAGTTTTTGATGGTTTGGCTGTTTATTTGGATATGAAACTAAATATTTTGGCTGGAGGTTGTGGGGATAGAAAACACCTGTTGTGTGCCTGGACATTTCAGGTCTATGCAGACAAGGTGTCCCTTGTGTATTCTAAATATATAGGGAATATCCAACCATCTGTTTCATGCTACTTCACTCCTGACTGTTTCAGTGAGTCTAAGCGGAGCACACCTGTTGCTCTGAATAGTTTATGGTAGGACACATCTGCCATGCTGCTAACATTTTCTGTACTGCAGCTTTTGCTAGAATGTCAGTGGAGGACAGCAGCACAGCAGGGGTAGTGAAAGGCTTTGTGTAAAGGTTTAAGAGGTTACCCCTGCTGAGTAAGTAGGAATGAACAGGTTTTGTTAAGAGAAGCAAACTAATTCATTGCTATGAAAGAAGATGAAATAGAGAGGGCTGGGTGGAAAGAGGAGGTCTTAAGGAGAATGGGCTTCCTCCATAGGCTTTGACAGTTTCAGAGACACCCGCTGCCCCTTTGCTGCCTCTTTCTGCTAATCCCATGCCATGATACTAGGCATTTTTAAGTGATCTTCTTGTCACCCTATAGCTAATTTTTTGTGGCTTTCCTCTCCTCTGGGCTAGGATACAATCTAGCATCAGTTTTGGTTGTAATATGTGGAGGGAACATTCCTTTGGTTGTGAGTGTGTGTTGATTCTGGTTGGACTGCCCCTGTGTTAAGCATCTGTGTGTTGAGGCAAGGAGGGGGTGGGAAGAAGGCACTTTGTAGCATTGATCATTAGCATCAAGGCAAGCACCACAGAATGACAGTCAACAGTGTCTTCATTTCAGGGGAGAGGAGGTGGCAGTGAGGATCACTGCTTTGTTTCTACTCAGTGTGAGCTACATGGGGACATCTTAATGATGGTAGGTTTTCTCTCCCCCTACCATCTCCTACACTGCTATATGCAGATTAGCAAATGTTTGTCTCCAACTCTGATTCTTCATTCAGCCTCTCCCCCTCACTGATCAGCGCATGTTCTATGCTGAGAGGAGTAACTACAGAGAAAAATCAAGTTGAGACCACTATAGTTCCCTTCTCCCCAGTCTGGCTCAAGCCTGTCTGTATAAAGCAGCCTAAATCCAGAGACCCAGGATAAATAGCCTTCATTTAGCCCTTGGATTCATGTGCAGAAGGATGGCCCAGGTCCATCTCTAGCTCAAGGTCAGAAAGCAGCTGCACTATTGCACAAGAAGAATTACAGAACCCAGCTGTCTGGGCATCAATGATGCCAGGGGAGCAGGACTGATATTTTCTTAAACATACCTAGGAGCACAGTTTGCATAGTCACAGCAGGCAGCACTTGCCTCAGGATGGAAGTGCATTGGCTAGCAAGCACAAAGTTGCTGCATCCTCACCTGCAAACTGGAATTGAAGGGGGAGTCAGAACAGAGTACTGCCTGCTGGAGCAATTCCACCAAGGCATGTTGAGGAAGAGCTCCCCCTCCCCAGTTTCATCTCTCATCACATGGATGAGTTCTAGAGCTGGAATGGCAGCCTAAGGCTTCTGGCTGATGACTCACTGGGGACAGCACTGCAGTCTGTCAGTCAATCAGGCTGCCACACACATGCTCTGTCCTCTCTGCTGCACTCCAGCTTGGTGTTGTGTGTATTGATTAGGTACTTTTGAATTCTGAGCAGATTCCAACCTGTGCTACAACCTCGTGCTTGAACTTGGGCTAATTGCTCTGTGAGTGTCCTTGCTGTCCAAGCTGTTTGGTGAGGAGCTGAGAAAAAATCCATCATGTGCCAATATCAGGGAAAGCCCGCAGCAAGGTCTAAGGAAAACACAAACTAACCAAGTTGACATGTTCTGATTCATGCTGGCTTCTTTGATGTCCTGCAACCTCAGCCCTGCATGACACTTACTGAACTTTAACCAAAATGAAAAGTCTCACTCAGAAACTTTCATTTCTACCCAGAAGAACTTTTACAATTTTTTATCCAGTGCCTGATGAAGGGTGTTTGTGCCCAAAAGCTTGCAATTAAAGAATTTTTTTTGCAAAAATCTTGTTGGTCTAATAAAAGATATCACCTCTACCATGAGCCCCAATTGCTTTTTCCTCTAGACAAATACGGCTACAACCTGGATACCTCACTCATGAAACAGCATCCAAGAAAAACTGTCAGCAAATAATAAAAATATCAAGGAGCAAGCTCAGACATGTGTTGGCAATGTAAGCTCAGTTCAACATGTTACGTGCAGGGCAAATGTCTGTAGGCTCTTGTAGGGTATTAAAACTGTCCATCTTCACAATGGATGCTTTGGGCTTCTATCTCAATGGGTCTCTGGGGGCTTCCGTCTTTTTCCATTTTCATTTTACAGCTGCCTGAGGTAGATGCGCAGGTGATAAATCCTGCCTGTGTTATTGCAGCACCAGCAAGGCGAAAATTACCATGTGGCTCAGGTGTCTCAGACTGGTGAAATGACTCCAAATTGGAAGGGAATGGTGATGTATTGGAGGCAGAAGACAAGAGCGCTTGCCTCTTATTGCACCTTGTCCCTGGTTACTCAAGGTTTTAGTTAATGATATATCATCCCCCAAATTGGATTTTAAAGGTAATCTGCTCAAGGAACAATCTACCCCTGGATGGCTGCAGGGGAGTGAATAACATGAGACTGCTGTTCCAACCAGCAAAGCTACTCACTAGGGTAAGGCACAGTCACAGGGGAAAGCAGGGTGCTACACCTTGGGTCCTATCCAAGGAGCTTGCACCTAGGTTCTTGGTACTCCTTCTGTAGTGCACAGAGAAGTGAATATGATTGATCACAGACTTCTGTGGATGTTGATGCAATGATGACAACCTTTCTTACACCCCAGGGCTATACTCTCGCCTCATGATTCTGGTGTGCAGCACCATATGGGCTCCTCTACGCTAAAGTCAGTGGATCTGAAGGTCACTCTTTTGCTTCCTGGTCTTCCCTTTGATGAGTTCAGGGGGAAGCTATAAAGGAAGAACCCCTTAAGGGTATAGCTCCTTGTGACAGGCCCTCCCCCTGCCACCTAGGCAGGACTGCACCTGAGCCTATTCATCTGCTATGACTTTGTTGTTCCCCGTACCTCTGCAGTGTTGCTCAGTGGTTCCCACAAGGGCTCAGGAATGCCCACAGGACCTACTGGGCTGCACCCTCCCATCCCCACCTGACCTTTGATTCTCCAGGGGGTCCTACCACTGTGACAGTGGATGAGCTCATCAACATGCCAAGGTGTCCCTGGATGGGGTTGAGAGGCTTGGTGTTGCCCCAGGGTCCCAATCCTCTGCAGGCTGATGGGTTTCCTCTGGCTTGGTCCAGGTCACTCCTAGCACGTAAAGCCAGCTCCCAGTTGGCTGTAGGAGCTGCAC
Organism: Alligator mississippiensis; assembly: GCF_030867095.1. Classification (NCBI taxonomy): domain Eukaryota; kingdom Metazoa; phylum Chordata; order Crocodylia; family Alligatoridae; genus Alligator; species Alligator mississippiensis. The sequence goes on from NC_081833.1 coordinate 28,960,883, forward strand.
CCAGTTTTTCCCCCAGCTGTGTTTATATTTGAGTGAATACTAAGAAGAGGCACAGATGAGTGTGTTGGATTTTTTTCCAATACCTAACAGAAAGCTTCCAGGTTGCAATGTAAGGCCATTATTTCTTGTGTTGTGCCCTGTGAATATACATAACAAATTATCAGCATCTTCTTCATAATTGTGAAAGGACCAACTGGCAGGGTGGCCTCAAGGGCCTTGCCTGCAGGCTAGTCCAGCACTTCCCCAGTCCCTTTATGAACTTCTCCCTCTTTACACTAGCCTTCCATGTTCTGATGGGAAAAAAGACCCAGGGGAGGTTGCCTGGTGTCTAAAAAGGGGAGTCCAGTGCTACTGTCCACTGACCAGGCTAAATATCTGGTGCTACCTCTACCTTTCTTGATTTTGTGGTTCTAATTGTAGTCCTACAGGCCCTGGACACTTTAAGAGCAAGAATCATGACCTCTAGCTGCCCCCATAGCCACACCCATACCTCACAGATTTTTTCTGAGTCTCTGTTTCCTGGGTCTCCTGACTGTCCTCACTGCTGTCCTCGGGTCCTTGACCCTGTCCTTGGCTTCTGCCTCCTAAGGCCTTAGTTCTGCAGCCTCATCTTTCCTGTATCTGGGCTCCAGCACCTTTGGTCAGGTCTCAGCCCTCAGGCTTCAGCCCCTCTGACCTCTGGCTCTTTTGTCACAGGAAAATCCCAGAAAATGACCCCCCACCCCAATAAATAAATAAAAAATCACAGCATGCAGAGCATTCTGCTATGAGGCTTCCTGACCACCCCTCACAGCTGATGCCAGTCCTCAGGTGGTTAGAAACAAATCACTAACACAAACAAAGCCCCACTGGGTACATAAATAGTCTTCAAGAAAAATCTCAAGCCCCCAGAGTAAACATGAACAGTCCTCAGTTAAATCTTCATGAAGCATCTTGAGTGCATTCACTCTTAGCAGGCAGAAGCTCCTGTTCTGTTCAACTTAAGTTCCTCCGATCCTGTCACAGAGTTCAGTTTTCCACTACGGTCAAGGACAGAGAGCCCCTCTCCCCTGGAGGTGTGTCTATACACAGGCCAGCCCCTCCTGTTTCCAGTCATCTGACCTGGCTTTCTGTTAACAGGGCCCAGGCGCTGCTAAATCCCCAATCAGCAACCTGGCATCCTGCTACCTGCAGTCTGAGCTGTGCAGCCTATTTAACTGCGCTGCTTGTATCTGCTGTTGCAACAGGGCTTTTTGGAAGCAGACTTGCCCTGTGGGTTATATCCTGCTCTGCTCTCTGCATTTTAGTAACAGGGCTAGCGATCCCTTATATAACCCCCTATATACTATAACAACCCTATTTATATTTCAAGGCTGTTATGAAATCCCGCCTCAGTCTTCTCTTCTTCAAACGAAATAAAGCCAGTCCTTCTAAACTTTCCTCATGTGTCATATTTTCTAGACTTCTAATGTTTCTTATTGCTTTGCTCTGGACTCTTTCCAATTTGTCCATGTCTTATATGAAGTGTGGTGCCCAAAACTGGATACAGTACTCCAGGTAATGCCTCACTAGTGCCGAATGCAGAGGAAGAATGATTACCTATGATTTTCACCTTACTCTCTTTCGTAAGCGTAGTATTTTGTGTTTGTCTTTTTTTTTTGTGAAGAATGAATTAAAATGGTATTAAACTTAATTTTTCCACATCATTCATTAGAGCTTTCCTTCCCCACTCAGGAATGGATTTACCCTTTCCTGGGCATTCCTTTCTTCTAATGTATTTATTAACTTTTGAATTTAATTTTTGCCTTTTACGCCTTGGGACCTGGTTTTCCATTCAGCACAAGTAACACGGTAAAACATGGATTTTCTCATTTTAAAGCAGAAAATGTGGATTTTTATCTTTTTCAGGGAAAAAAATGCAGGAAACGGTGGGTTTCTCCCTCCAGGCTGGCAGAGATCCAGGGGCTGGGGGGAATGTGAGGCGGGTGAAAAGGGAGGGGACACCACATACCACACCATATACAGCAGCCAGGCAGCATGGAAAGCAACTCCCATAGCTCTCTGCAGGTAAGTCTTGGAGTGAAGGGCATTAAGGCCCCCAAAGTGAAGGAGGGACGGAGTTAGTTGGGCAGGGCTAGGTCTGGGTGTGCTGCCCTGCTGGGGTGGTGCATGGGGCCTGGGGCTTGGGGCCCAGGGCTGAGGCAGGAATGCGCAGCTGTAGGGCCAGGCAGGGAGTGGGATGGGGCTGCGGGCAGCTCCACCAGGAGGTGGCAGGGGAGCTGGTTCCCTGCCACTGTGTGTACTCCTGGCTGGGGCATGGGCGGCACATGCCTCCCAGATTTGTGTGGGGTGGGGGTGGACATGGGCTGCCCACTGCAGGCTCTTGCTGCCTGCCACCCAGGGGCCTCCATGGCCCAGCAGGTGGCACCTGTCATGGAAGGGCAGAATGGGGCAGGGTGGGGAGGCTTGGTCCTGCCACCAGGATCCTTGCATTGCCATGGCAAGGTGCCCCCTACCTGCCCAGCAGCAGGGGCAGGACAACTCTGTGCTCTCACCCGTTGCTGCTGCCAGGCGGGCAGGGTGTGCTCCCCATGGCAGCAGAGGGCTCCCAATAGCAGCACCAAGCCTCCCTACCCCACTCTTCCCTTATGCATTAACTGCGGTGGTGTGTTGTTGCACGAGCCTGATATACTATGGGATGGTATAATGGGGCAGGCACTTTGTGCACTGTGGGTGGAATTCTATTTCTCTTTGCTCAGCTAAGTGGCAGTTTTTCAATTACATAAGTGAAAAGCCACTCAGTGCCCTAACCATTCAGCTACTGGAGCTATATAATGCAAGAGTGCCTGCCTTCTATGCGTCCATGCTTATACACAGTCTACACATTCAGGCTTCTATGTCCAAAGTATAAAACAAGTGTAAAAAATGGCTAGAAATAGGCCAATTAGACACGCACCAGAGGAAAAAAAAAATTCTACCCTGTACATGATGTGTATAAGTGTGAGTTGGTTCAGAAGCCTTACTCATTAGCTCTGAATCTGGTCCTTTTGTGCTATTCTGATATGTGTTGATACAGGGACGTTGTGCAGTATCTGTTTTGCTGTTTTAGGGGCTTTGTGCACCAGCTCTGACTCTTTTTGGTAGAGGGGCTTGTACCTGATGCATGCTGATGCAGAAACCTGGGATCTGAATGTGTATTGGGAGAGGTGTGGGGTAGGGGCTGGTGCACTAACTGGGATTGTGCATTTTGGGGCAGGGGGCTTGTGCTCTAGTTGCAGTGCATGTTAGGGTATGAGCTTTTTGCATTAGCTCTGATGAATATTGGTTAGGCCTTGTAAACTTGATGCAATTATGTGTTGGGCCAGAGACCTGGTGCACTAACAGGTGTTCCATGACACTGCAGGGGCCTTGTGCAGTGGTAATGAGAATGAAGTTTTGCAGGGACCTTGACTCTAAGTCAGGAATTGTCCACTTCTCACCAGGCCAGCATGTCCCTTTGAAGCATCAGCAACCCCTGGTCAAGAAGATCAGGGAGAACATTCACTAGCCAGTTGTTACTGGTCCTTATCTGGAACAGTTGGGATGAGCATCCTGATATTGAGATCATTACAGGATAAAACTGGGATACACCAGCTGGAAATGCCAATATCCAAAAAGTTCTCCAGCCCCATTCTTTCCTGCCCTACCACGAATCCATTATCTGCTTACCAAATCAACTTCCAGCGTCACATCCAGTTCCCCACTCCTTATCATTGTTGAGAACTCTACCCAGGCTGCACAACCCACCCCGTTCCCACGTCAGGAGTGTGCAGCACAGTATTGTGTTGTCAGCTGGCAAGTACCTGTGGAAGGTAGTGTAATCTCTTGGCTAGCATGCAGTAGTGAGAGATAGGGTGGTGCCTGCTGATTTACTGACTTCTGTGGAGCTGTGCTCACTCACAGACATGGGAGTCTGGCTCTTGTTTATCTAACTCCCTAACCTTGCTTCCTAACTGTTCTTTGACCTTCCTGCCCTTCCTTCCTTCCTTATTTTAATTCAGTCAGCTTCTAATCACTGTCACAAAGAGCTATGTAAATGCATACATGAAAACACATCTCTGGACAGTGGGAGGCTTATCTAAACCAAATCAAACCTTTTCACCAATCACAGGGACCTTGTGACCAAGGAGGAAAGGCCCATAAAATGCCGACCTCATTGCTGGGTGCACAGGGACATTCATTTTTCTGTAGCTGCATTGTCATCTTGAGAAACAGTCAGTAAGAAGTGACAGCATGACAGAGTGCAGGTGCTGCTGGTCAAAGATGCAATCCTTCTCCCCCTGACTGGAAGCCTGGCCTTGCTCTGGGAAATAAGCTGTGTGAAGAGAAAGAGGATTGCATTCTGCATAGCGTTGTTGACATTCTGGGTACATGGCTGCCCTGCAAGTCAAATCACAGAAAGCAAGAGAACATTTCTTCACTGGGAGCAGAGACAGCCCTAGAATCCCACTTGCATCTAAGGTCCCATCTGGCCTTCTCCAGTTGTTGCAGTGTCTGAATAATTATTTTGTCCATACATCCCCACACGGCACAGTGGGTACATGGCTGTAACACCTCTGCAGGGATTCTGAGATCCCTGTTTGAGACAGACGCTCTGCCCACTCCCTCCCTCTCTGTACAGGCTGCTTGCCAAAAAAATGCCGTGCTCACTTTCTCAGGACCTCAGTCTAAAAAGTGCTCCTGAGAATGGCACTGGGCACAACTAACATTGGTCTGTTATGTTTTCAACCTGAGGCATGTGTGAAGTAGAAACAAGTGAATGGAGCTTTCTTTTTGGTGACAGCCTCAGGCTTACCATGGGGATAATACAGAAATACCTATAAATAGAAAGGCCAAGTTCAACTCCTTCTTTAGATAGGTAAGTGGTGCCTATGTATATTAAGTGCTGCCTAACTATTAGGATAAAACAAGGGTTTTCAACCTTTTTAAATAAGGGGACCACAGAGGGAGGGGAGGGCGAGTGGTGGCAAGTGGCTGGACGTGGAGCAGGGGGATGGCAAGCGGCGGAGCAGTGGCAGCGCAGCATCTGTGTGGCCCTGCTCTTGCCCCACCCCAGCCCTGCTCCTGTGAGGCAGTGGTGCAGGGTGGTGGCACTCTGTCCCCACCCACTCCCATGCACCCCCTGGGACCTTTCAAAGTACCCCCCTGGGATAAAACGTGGGAGGACTAATGTTTTGAGGAGTTACTTAGGATATTCATAGGTGGAATAGGATTGCTACAGAATAAGTGGCTGGAGTGAATCCCTTCTGAACATGTTTAGAAGGACAGGTTTAGTTGCATTGGGGTGCACAGGATCTAAAATCCATACGAGTAGCTGTAAATCCACTTTACATGCCCATCTTTAGCCACATAAATGTCTCAAGGGGAAGTTGAATTTGGACTAGAGACACCAAGGCCAGGTTCCTTGAAAAAGGCACCTAACTCCTATTGATTTCAGTTGGACTTTAAGGATCCAGGCTTATGTGGCTTGCCTGAGGTCACAGAGGCAGCCTGTGGAGGAACTGGAAGTTAATCACACTCTACAAGCATCTGGTTGCTTGTCACTTCAGTCAGAGATATGACTGGGGTGACATTAGGGCAGTGCAAGCTGGGCAATTGTGTTACAGTGTATCATGGTTAAGCTTTAATATTGTTGTCTAGTAAAGAGTAAGGACTCAAAACAAAATCTTTATGCAGTCTCTGAAAGGTGAACCCACTGCGAGGTCTGATCGCAGCATATCTGAGTGGATTTATGCTCACTTTAGTTTGATACTTTTAGGTAATGATACCCATGAAGCTGGTCCTGGATGCTTATTTGGGCAGTCAGTCTGTGCTAAAGTTTGTGCAACTGGGACTTCACTGCAACTATCATCTGAGATAGATAGATTAAAACTAGTTTAGAAGTAATTACTGTGTTACAAACACACTCTTTTTGCTGTGCTGACATACCCTTAAGCACTAGATCAGGTAAGCCCAGCAACCCATTTAGTCCAGTGTAGTGTCACTGACCTGGGCAAACAAGAGACATTTCAAGGGTGATCTCCTTTTTCCCTTTCTCCTGTCATGAATTAATTTACAATTGTGGGCTAGTTTGGGAAGTGGCTGCCTATGTAAGCCATGAAGCATAACAGCTGACAATTCTGAAATGTTTTTGTCCCAGTAAATGTTACTTCTTGTGATGCTCTTATTCACTAATTATCTTATTATCCCTCAAAAAAATATTCTTCTTCAAATATTACCCCCTGATCCCAAAAAGTACCACCCCCTCATAAGCAGAGTTCAAGAGGGTGGAAAGTTAACTCACAAAGCATGGAGAAGAAGTGGTGGGAGGAGGGGTGGGACGAGACACTGGAATGCTATAGGACTGTTCTCTCTGTGGAGCAGACTAAAGGTACCCTAATATAATTTGGATAGCACAATCCAGCGTTAACCCCCACCTTAAATGGTGTAATTTTGAGATGCTCAGAGGGCATTGAGCAAGAGTTAACAAGCTTAAATGTGTGGATGCTCACATTTTAAGTGCCCTTAGCATGGTCTAAGTATAACATGTAACTTCACACACTGAACCATAGAAAAGTAGGACAAATACAAGCATTCAATTCACCATTTGTTAGAACATTTATTATTTTAAACACCTGAAGTCTCTCTAGGTATCTAGTTAATAAAATTCTGTGGACTCTCCATTCACTCCTAAAAGTGCACTTGGAAGAAGGAGGATTAAAGGAAAGCTTAGTATTTCTGGGCCCCTAGGCTGCCGTGAGAGGATACAGGTCAGTAATGCCTTTCAAGACAGTTGCTTCACAAGCCCTGGAATTCACGTACTTTATAGAAGAAAGCTGTAGGGGAGATGTGAAAGGAAATGTGTTTCAGTTCAGGTTGGAAGTGAAAATTATACTCAATGTGTAATAAATGTAGCAGCTTATCTGCTTACCTTCCAACTAATTTTCCTAATAGTCTTTGTACCTGTCTAACTGGAATAAATTTCATTTTCACATCAGGATGCTACTTATGCTTAATTATGTTCAAGCTTATAAAAAGATAGCTCTCTCCCAACTGTGGTGCTCACCCTGGTCCCTGCCCAATACTGTTCTGAGAGAGATTAAGCTGCTAGAAAAAACACAATCTGGATTTGTCCCTTGAGCCTCTAATTACTTGCCTGCCTAATATAGCACCTCAGAAATGTGAACAGTCCTGACAGTGCATATCTCTGATATGGACATACATGTCAAATGCTTTCAGTCTTGCCTGAAATTGAAGTGCTCATAATTTGATGAGCAGGTATCCCAGCATGCCTCCTGGCCTCTCAGCTATGAACATTTCCTACAGAACTTTGTTTGACCTCCAAGCTTTTTCTTAATACTTCCTGCCATGGCAGGGCTGCTTAGTTTCCCTACAGAAAGGATGGTCAGTTTCATGTAAATTGCCTTCTAACCACAACCAAAGAATGGTTACCTATCATTCCTTGTCCTCCAGTCTGATGGAGCCTCCCTGTGAGATACAGGTTCTACAGTCCTGCTCATGGCAGAGAACCTATCTCCTTGGCTATGCTCACTCTATTCTTCCAGCACATCTGCTGACTGGAATTGATTTGAAGCTCTAATACCCTGGTGATTGCCAGGCACCTCGTTAAACTGTGCTATGTGCTATACCCATTCAAGGACTACATGCCAGAGAAGGAAGAAATAAGGGACTCCACAGAGGATTGCCTTCTGTGGGACCACCTGAAAACTTCATAGTGCTGCTTATGAGCCTGGGAGACAATTACCAACTGGTTGGAGCAGGTAGTCCTCAGAGCCTCAAGTGGCAGCAGAACATTAGGATGAGCAGGGTCATCTTGAGATCTATGCTTAGCTGCCCCATTGCCTTAGAAGCCACCAACATGAGGGTGCCTGTGAGCCTGGAGAACTGAGTGACAATTGCCATCTGGAAGGTGGCAACCCCCAATAACTTCTGGTATGCCACCATCTGCTCCTGCAGGGACAAGTACACAGCTTGAACAGCTGTCCAGGAGGTGTGCTGTGTCAACCAAAAGATCCAGGCACTGTACTTCTTCCACCTTACCAACCCATAGGAAGACATGACCAGATTTGCCTGTATAGGCTTTCTGAAGCCATCTGAGGCCATTCAGGGCACTCACATTTCTATCCAATGAGTGGTGATAAATTCATTGCAAAGAGCACTTCTTCATCTAGTTGTAGGGTATTCTAGGCCACTGGGGATGGTTCATTCAGTGAAACTGGGTTGCTTGGTAAAGTCCATGACCATAGGGCATTCAGAAATCCTAATCTGGTGCCCTTGATGGCATGGACAGCATAAGCTCATGGTGCTCCAGCATAGAGCTGGAAAGGGTGGCCATTCTCTCTTTGTTGCTCAGAGATCTGGCCTACCTGTTGATTTCATAGTTTATTAAGTGCTTTAACAGACACTTGGATCCCAGGAAGAAGTTTCTTCAACTAGTGGCTGAGTGTGACAGGGAGCTTAGGGCCCTGTTCCTTTAAGGGAAAAACTTGTAGCATATAAGAGTCCATGCAGCTGAACAGAGGTTAGCTGCAAAGGAGTAGGCAGCACTAGTACACAGGCAGAGAGCTGCACATTAAAGAAAAGGAGAACACTTGCAGCCAGTCAAGGGAATGCTACCCAGAGTAAGATGGTTCCAAGATAGCAGGTAATTAGATGCCCAAGGCTAGGAGTGCCTATTGCTGGGGTAGCTATGCTGCAATAAAAGAATAGGGCAGAGCCTAGCCAGGAACCAAAGATGCAGCTGGAGTAGAAATTGTAAGCTCCCATGGACCCTGATGAGAAATGCCTTCAGGTGGCAGAGTGACCTGACCAGAAAGGGGCAGGGTGTGGGGAAGAATATAAACCCAGGGCCTGAGACAGGGAGGCAATTTGAATCTGTGCAAAGGAAGGCGCTCCAGAGCAGAAAAGCTGTAGAGCAGGAGAGATACAGATGAACTCCTGATGGATATTTGGGTTATCCTGGACCTGGCAGATAGAACAGCCAAATGCTGCTGTCTCTAAAATATATAACTCAGGGAAATATATGACTCAGGGCAAAGGGAAATTATATTAATCAGCTAAAGAACTTTTGGGTTAAGATACCACAAGGGATTTATATTATAGCCAAGAGAGCTTGTTCTTTTGATAAAGTTATTACTGGCAGTTTGAGTTGGAACTATTATGGGGTGAGAGGAGATTCCAGTAATGCCTGAAGGGTGTATGTTTGTTGTGAGATTTCTCAGAGGCCAGGGGCTTGAGACCCAGAAGCAGCTTGGGTTATACAGGCTGGTAGCTGAGAGCAAGTTTGAAGCCTAATCCAGACTGGAGGCAGAAAGGTCGGTGGCCCCTGCACCCAGAGCAGGGGCGAATGAGTGCCCACAGCAGGGTGAGAGCCAGGTCCAGGGGCCCACAAGCCAAATGGGCAAAGAGCCCAAGAGTGATGACAAATGGGACCAGAGGATGAGACTAGGGCCAGGGGCTCACAGCCTAGGAAGCAAAGAGCAGACCAGTTGGTCCACAGCCCTCGAGGAGCAAGACTAGGGATGAGGGCCCAAAACCACAAAGTAGGTGAGATGAGAGCTGGAGCCTAGAAGCCAGATCCAACACAGTGAACCAGGGCCAGAGGCCCAGCAAGAAGGGTCTGAGCATGGAAAGGCCGAGGCCCAGCTATATTTATTTTATTTAGCATACATGTTTTAGGCATATTTTTTCATCCATCTTAAGGTAATGTCATCACCAGCGTGAAGAGCTTGAAGGCCACCAGGTAGCATTGTAAATGAAAATGAGTCAATAGTGGGGAAACTTGTATGTGAGGACATTTGTTGTTATTCTGAAGGCCCCATTTGTATAGGTTTGAGGCACACTGATGCTTTCCAGTTAAAAAATATTTGAGAAGTGCCCAATAACAGCATGGCCAGGTAAATCCTAGTTGACTGAATGTAGGGTCAGAGATGCGGTGACTGATTGGTGCTTGTGTTGACCATACTTTGTGCCATTGAGTAAGTAAGGAAAAGTCAAAGAATTTTGAAAGGATGGACCATATCATGCTTCTTGAAGGGAGCTGATTTATTGGTGGGTGGAATATGTTCCAGTGTACTGGTAGCATAGAGCTATCATGGGGTCTGGCTAGTAAATTAACTTCTATATTGTGCAGTGGAGGTGAGTTGGAACAATGCTACTGAAGACAACCATGGAAGTGGAGTGAAGTGCATGCAGTTAGGTGTCCATCAGTTGGGGCCCCAACAAAGGGAAGTGACCAAATAGTAACATCTGTGAGACAGGCACAGCTGTAGGGATGGTTGGAGGCCATGACTAGTCCACAAGGCTACACAGGCCAAGAGGGCCCCTCTAGTGAGAAGGCTGGATCAGAACTACCGGAGTCTGAGAGGGATCTGTTGGCAGGAAGATGGGGCAGGGCTTGCTCTAGGGCCCTTAGGCAGGTTCCCGTTTCAAAACTAACAAAGAACATCAAGGCATGGCAGAAAGGAGTGAAAGGAGGAATCCTAGAGCCAGAGCAGAACAGGAACTCTGTAGCCACTAGGTGCTTCATGGCTGCTTATACAGTGGTGGCCCTGTTACACTGAGCAACTGCTATATGATAACTGAGTGATTCTCTCTGCACCTCAAGACATGCTGGAGGGCACTGCTAGTGATAGTGGACTCTAGCAAATGGCACCTGCTCTGCATGATCATTTTGGCCTGTGTCCTGCACAACATCTGTGAGTCCAGGGGTAAGGCCTTTCTAGAAGCTTGGTCAGTAGAGGCCCAGAGGTTTGGCAGTTGGTGCCAGTCCCCAGAGACCACGACTTCTGAGCATCATGTCAGGGTAATCTCCTGCGGCATGCCCTGGTGAACTAGTTCCAGCAATGTTGGGCTACAGGACATGTGGCAAAGTCAGAACTCCCTGATCAGCCATAGTGCTGGTTTCCCCATCTGCCTCTGGGCATGCCATCCACCTGTCTTTCCTGCCACACCTTGTTGTAATTAAGTTGTTAATTAAGGCAGAAGGCTGCCCATTTCTTGCCCTGTTGCCAGGGGGCACTATTTGTGGCTCCGTTCCTCCCTTACACCACAGCCCAAGCCTCACAGATGGCATCCAGATGACACAGTGCTCCTGGCCTACAGCCGGACCAAGCTTAGACCTCGTTGTCAGGCCTCAGACATGCACACATTCACACCACCCTCCTCTCACACTCCACCCCCTCTCACAGGGTCTCTTTCACGCATCAACAACTTATACTGCCTTGCTCACTCTTGGAGCAGGCCCCTTAGGCCATAGGCTTTAGCTAGCTCATATCTTGGGTAGCAGTTGTACTGTCTTTTGGGCCTCTCCTGTGACCCTCACTGGGTTAGTGGCCAGCCAATTACCCAACCAGGTCTAAGCTTGCCCTGGCCCTTTCTGGGGCAACTCTATACAGACCCTCACATACTGGTCTCCCAGCCCTCTGGTTTTCCCCTCACTGGGACTTCTCATTTTCACCCCCTCACTGAGGCCGCTCCTCTCTGGGGCCACCTGTCACTGAGGCATTTTTAACCCACACCATGACTGGTGCTCCAGGGTCTCAAGGGGACTCTCACTCCCCCCCCCCCCCCCCCCCTCCCCCCCGGAGCATCAGGTCATTGTGCTTGACTACAGGCCTTACTTTCGACCCACACACAGCCTCCCAGTGGTGGAGGACTTACCAGGGTCAGGACTTGCCCCTATCTTTCTGACTGAGCCCCCTTACTCGGCCTCCAGCCCAACCTATAGCCTCAGGCATCCGAAGACATACTTTGGCCTACTCCCCTCACATAGGGTTCCTACCATCTATGCCCCCTCACTGGGGCTCCACATCTCCACCCCCTCACTGGAGCTATGGGGCTTCTCTCCCCGGTGGACTCAGGTGGCAGTAGCCATGTCTGGCCCCAGCTACCTCTCCTCAGGGTCTTGCACCCCACAGGGCTCAGGCAGCTGCAGCCATGCTTGGTCCCACTCTCACTCCTCAGGGTCTTGTGCCCCACAGGGCTCAAGTGGCCACAGCTGTGCCTGGCTGAAACTACCTCCGATGATAAATGACCCACCTGAAGGTGAGGGCTAGGGTTAAGGCACCCCTACCCGCCTTTCACCAGGGTGGTAACTGGCCTGGCATTTTCTGGAGGCTCCCGCACCACTAGGAGCCGTACCAAGCCACTCCCGGCAGGGTGCAGTTTTAGGTCATGCCCAGGACCAGGAGGCTCGAAACCATTACCTACTGCTCCTGCCCTTATCCCCAGGATGTTGAATGCAGCCTCGCAGACAGGCAACATTACTGCCTGACCTGCCAGCAGTAAACTGCTCTATTTATATAGATGGCCAGAGATCTAAAATGGCCACCACAATCAAGCACCTGCTGGCTGCTTGGCTCCACTCTTAAAGTGGCAGGCACCAACAGTGCCTTGCCACACACCTTCCCCCTTAAAGTAGCTCCTGGGGGAGTTTTCCCCTGCTGCTCCTCCAAAGCAGGCTCCCCTCAGAGCCTGTGAAAGTCGTCAAGTGGTGAGCACCCCCGAAGGTGCTCCGCCACAGGACAAAAGACCACAATTGCTCAATGCCTGGTCAATACAGTGGACAATTCACTTGTTTGTTATTAAAACTAAAATAACATTTTAAATATTCAGAGGAAGGGCATTGTTCTTTGAAAAAAAGGGCTTTGTAACTGGGGGTAGAGTTGCTATTTGGACTAAAGGAAGAGGAGGTGGCAGATATTCCCTTAAAGTGGCCCACAAGGAGCCTAGCCTTGCTAATATGGGTTCAATCAGTGCACAAGAAGGGGCAGAGGTAGGGGTCTGGGGCAGCATGCTTTCCTGTTGAATGGAGAGGTTAAGGGAGCTGAAATCCCATACTTACCCAGTTTGAAGGAGGAAGGTGAGTGGTGCTTCCCTGCTGTGATGATGCCTAGTATTCACCAGTGGGGTCTGTGTCCAGATCTCTGGGTATTTCTTCCAGGTGGCTGAGCCCTGGACAATGAGAGGATGAGGGCAGGATGGTGGGGAGGATGGTGGGGCAGGATGGTGGCTTGATAAGCATGTGAGACAATTGCAGGGTGATGTAGTGGGATGATGAAGGGACAGGCAGTTGTGGAGTTGGTGGGATGGATGGCTAATATGCTAGCTGGATGGTTGGCTGGTCATAGAATAATAGAAAATTAGGGTTGGAAGGGACCTCTGGAGGTCATCTAGTATAAACACCTGCTCAAAACAGGACCTTCCTCAACTGGATCATCCCAGCCAAAGCTTTGTCTAGCCAGATCTTAAAAATGTCCAAGGATGGAGATTCCACAACCTCTCTGCATAACCTGTTCCAGTGTTTTACTACCCTCCTAGTGAGAAAATTCTTCCTAATATCTAACCTAAACACCCCTTGCTGCAACTTGAGACTGTTTCTCCTTGTTCTGTCATCTGCCACCACAGAGAACAGTCTAGCTCCATTCTCTTTCAAACTTCCCTTCAGGTAGTTGAAGGCTGCTATTAAATCCCCTCTCAGTCTTCTTTTTGCTACTAAATAAACTCAGTTGTTCCCTTAGCCTCTCCTCAAAAGTCATGTGCCCCAGCTCCCTCACCATTTTTGTTCCCTTCTGCTGGACTCTCTCCAATTTGTCCGCATCCTTTCTGTAGTGGGGGCCCCAAAACTGAACACAGGACACCAGATGTGGCCTCACCAGTGCTGAGAAGAGGGGAATAATCACTTCCCTTAACTGGCTGGCAACAGTTACCAATGAAGCCCAGCTGTTAGCTTTCTTTGCAGCAAGGGCACACTGTTAGCTCGTATTCAGCTTATTGTCCACTGTAACTCCCAGGACCTTTTCTGCAGAACTGCTGCCCAGAGGGTGCACTTTATGCCATCTTCCAGGTCATTGATGAAGACAAACCAGCTTGCCTGTGGGAATGTTGTGGGAGACCATATCAAAAGCCTTGCTAAAATCAAGGTATACCATATCCACTGGTTTCCCCGTGTCCACTGAGCTAGTCATCTCATCATAGAAGGTAATCAGGTTGATCAGGCATGACTTGCTCTTGGTGAATCCATGCTGACTGTTCCTAATCACCTTCTTTTCCTCCAAACAGGTGACCCAAGCAGGGTGTGAGACCTGGGGCAAATGAGCCCATGCAGGGTCCTGCTCCCACTCCGATCCCACGGGCCCTGGACCTGAAGAAGCTGCCACTGGCATTGGCATCAGCAGCGTTGGCAGTGGGGGGGATAGTGAGCGGCTGGACACGGAGCTTCCACTCCACTCAGCTCTATGCTGCTGCTGCTCCACCCGGCTCCACGGCGCCCCCCAAAGCATGGGGCCCAGGGCAGTTGCCCTGATTCGCCACCCCCTAGGGACAGCCCTGCCTCCAAATACTTAGAAATGGATTCCTTGAGGATCTGTCCATGACTTTTTCCAGGGACTGCAGTGAGGCTTACTGGTCTGTAGTTCCCTGGATCCTCCTTTTTCCCTTTCTTAAATATGAGCACTATGTTTGCTCTTTTCCAGTCATCCTGGGCATCTTATGATTGCCATGAGTTTCCAAAAAATACGGCCAGTGGCTCTGCAATCTCATCAGCTAACACCCGCAGCACCCTCGGGCACATCGCATCTGGCCCCATGGACTTGTACATGTCCAGCTTTTCTAAATAGTCTCTAACCTGTTCTTTCACCACTCTTGGCTGCTGATCTCCTCCCCAAACTGTGCTGCCCAGTGCAGTAGTCTGAGAGCTGACCTTGCCTGTGAAGACTGAGGTGAAAAAGTCATTGAGCACTTCAGCCTTTTCTAGATCCTCTGTCACAAGGTTGCCTCCCCCATTCAGTAGGGGACTCACTTTCCCTAATCCTCCTTCTGCTACCAGCATACTTGTAGAAACATTTCTTGTTACCCTCTATGTTCCTTGCTATCTGCAACTCCAGTTGCACTTTGCTCTTCCTGAATTCATCCCTGCATGCCTGAACAATACAGTACTCTTATAATCCTCCCTAGTTATTTGTCCAAGTCTCCATTTCTTATAAGCTTCCTTTTTGTGATTTAATTTACTGAAGAGTTCCCTGATAATCCAAGCTGGCCTTCTGCCATACTAGCTAGTCTTCCTGCACAGTAATATGGCTTGTTCTTGCAATGTCAGTAATGATTCTTTGAAGTACAGCCACATCTCTTGGACTCCTCTGCCCCTCAGACTGGCTTGTCAGGGGATCCTGTCCATGAGTTCCCTGTCCAAGTTGAAGTCTGCTTTTCTGAAGTCCAGGGTCCTTACTCTGCTGCTCTCCATCCTTTCTTTCCTCAAGTTTCTGAACTCAATCATGTCATGGTCACTGCTGCACAAATTGCTTCCACTACTACATTCCCCACCAATTCTTTCCTGTTTGTAAGCAGCAGGTCAAGAAGAGCATGGCCCCTAGTAGTTCACTCCAGAATTTGCACCAGGAAGGTGTCCCCAACACTTTCCAAAATCTTCCTGGATTGCCATTGCACATCTGTATTGCCTACGCAATTCACTGTGCAATAGGGCTGTGCGAATCTTCGGGTGCTGATTCAATTTGGAGGAGATTCAGCCTGATTCGGTGGCCAAATCTCCAAATCCGAATCAGAGGCACAATTAAAAGGTCCAAATTGATTCAAAGCTTTCCGAATCTTCGGAAAAGATTTGGAGAGCTTTGATGATTCAGGCAGTCCACGGTGGCTGCAGCAGGGAGCTACAGCTGGACTCTAAGCTGGTAAATTGGAGAGGGGGTGGAGGGGCTAGAGAAGGGTTGAGGGTACCATGGGGGATCCCTGCCAGCCCCCCCCGACACCCTACTGCTCCCTCAGCCCCACCCAACCTCCATCTGCTCCCCCAGCGCCCCCATGGCTGCCCCACCTGCCCCAGCTCCCGGGCTAATCCCCACCCCACTCACCATGTGCTGTTGGGAGGGGGGACAATCTCCACTGCCCCCCCCCACTGCCCCATGCTGCATGGGGGGCTCTGTCACAAGCCCCCTGACCCCCCTCACTCCCCCAGCCCCCCCATGGGTACCCCACCTGGCCCAGCTCTAGCCCTTTAAGGAAAAAAAGAAAGAAAAGCCCCAGGACTCACCGCTCCTGCAGCATCCTTGGGGCTTTGGGGGCTCATGCAGAGCCCACTATGCAGCGTGGGGCAGCAGGGATCAACCCCTGCTGGGAGGACCGGTGAGTCCAGAGGTTTTCTCTGGGTTATTTTCTTAAAGGGCCAGAAATTCGGTGGGTGGGGCAGCCATGGGGGTGGGGCTGGGGGAGTGGGGGGGGGGGTCAGGATGCTCATGGCAGAGTCCCCCATGCAGCATGGGGTAGTGAGGGGCAGTGGAGATTGCTTCCACCTGGCAATGAGTCAGAGCTTTTTTTTTCAAAGAATCAGGAGTTGGGCTCGGTGGGAGAGCGATTGCTGGGCTGGGTGAGCAGGTGGGGGATGGGCCTGGCTGATTCGGAGAGTCAGCAGCAGCCGATTCTCTGAATCAGATTCGGCTAAATCAATTTGGGACAGTGAGTAGAATCACCAAATCAAATCACTGTCCCCCAAATCAGCCGAATCTGAATTCAAAGCGAATACTAGCTGCTTCGCACAGGCCTACTATGCAAGTCATAGTTTCATAGTTTATAGATTCATAGATTCATAGATGTTAGGGTCGGAAGGGACCTCAATAGATCATCGAGTCCAACCCCCTGCATAGGCAGGAAAGAGTGCTGGGTCTAGATGACCCCAGCTAGATGCATATCCAACCTCCTCTTGAAGACCCCCAGGGTAGGGGACAGCACCAGCTCCCTTGGGAGCCCATTCCAGACCTTGGCCACTCTAATTGTGAAGAAGTTCTTCCTAATGTCCAATCTAAATCTGCTCTCTGCTAGCTTGTGGCCATTATTTCTTGTAACCCCCGGGGGCGCCTTGGTGAATAAAACCTCACCAATTCCCTTCTGTGCCCCCGTGATGAACTTATAGGCAGCCACAAGGTCGCCTCTCAACCTTCTCTTGCGGAGGCTGAAAAGGTCCAGGTTCTCTAGTCTCTCCTTGTAGGGCTTGGCCTGCAAGCCCTTAACCATACAAGTGGCCCTTCTCTGGACCCTCCCCAGGTTATCTGCATCCCTCTTCAAGTGAGGTGCCCAGAAGTGCATGCAGTACTCCAACTGCGGTCTGACCAGCGCCCGATAGAGGGGAAGTATCACCTCTTTGGACCTATTCGTCATGCATCTGCTGATGCATGATAAAGTGCCATTAGCTTTTCTGATGGCTTTGTCACGCTGCTGACTCATGTTCATCTTGGAGTCCACTAGGACTCCAAGATCCCTTTTCACTTCTGTGCCACCCAGCAGGTCATTTCCTAGGCAGTAGGTGTGCTGGACATTTTTCCTCCCTAGGTGCAGCACTTTGCATTTCTCCTTGCTGAATTGCATTCTGTTGTTTTCTGCCCACTTGTCCAAACTGTCCAGGTCTGCCTGCAGCTGTTCCCTGCCCTCCAGCATGTCCACTTCTCCCCATAGCTTTGTGTCATCTGCAAACTTGGACAGAGTACATTTCACTCCCTCGTCCAAGTCGCTGATGAAGACATTGAAGAGTATCGGTCCAAGGACCGAGCCCTGAGGGACCCCACTGCCCACACCCTTCCAGGTCAAAACCGACCCATCCACCACAACTCTCTGGGTGCGACCCTCTAGCCAATTCGCCACCCACTGGACTGTGTAGATATCCAAGTCACAGTTGTTAGGGGCTGGAAGGAAACTTAGAGATCATCGGGTCCAGCCCCTGTACACTTGGGTAGAAAATACTGCCAGGATAATATGACCCCAGCAAGATGGGCATCCAGATGTTTTTTGAAGATCACCAGGGTGGGTGACTGTACCACCTCTGCGGGGAGCCTGTTCCAAACCCTCAGCACTCAGCTTATAAGGAAGTTTTTCCTTTCCTTTTCCAATGCCTATGCACTGCTGTATTGCCTGGATTACCTGTGCACTGCTGGTCCTTCCTGAGGTCAGTGCCATTGAAGCTGTCCTGTTTAGAGGATTAATAGATCTCCTGCTTGATAGTCCCAAATACTACAAGGACCTCCCCAGGATACTACTGTCCTTCCTGGGGTGGTGCCTGGACTGGAGTATCCTCATACTTTTCCTGATCCATGATACTATTTTTGGACAGCTTTGGGTCCACCCTAGAGTTAGCAGTGAAGTGAGGTTTGATGGATGCATCTCTAGCCAGTACATGCAACAGCTCCTTGTATTATGAGCACGGCATCCACTAAGTATCTGAAAAACTACTGACATCACGGGTTTTCTTGTATTGTGCCTTCAGAACCTTTGTCTTGGCCTGGCTCTGATGCCAGTCCTGGTTGTGCCTGTGAGATGTCATCTTGTCCCAGCTGCCTGCGGAGGGTTCAGGATTGATAGTGAGGTCAGGGGTGGAGTGTGACAGATGAAAATTGTGTCTAAGGTGCTTGCTGAATGCTGTGAAGATTAGACCAAGTGTTTTTCAACACTTGGTCTAATCTTCCCCTCCTCCCTCCCCCCCTCCTCCTTCCCCTCATCTCCTTCCCCTCCCCCCCCCGCTTTTTGAAGCCCTTTAAAAATAACTTTATGAACATTATGCCTGTCTATGACTTTTCTCAACTGTACTGAAAGCACATGATCTGATTAGCCACAATGACATGGAGTGAGAGATGCTAGCTCTGTTGACACCCGTTTCTGACTGTAGTTTGTATGCAATATCAGCAATGAGGGCTGCAGAAAAAATTAGACTGCCCAGGAACATGGGACTGGTGTTTTCTGTGAACAGGACAGCATCACTGTTACACCCCTAGTCTTTCCTTGAGTTTAGGAGAAGCCAAGTGCCAAAGTAATTTTTTTTTTCATTGGGCAAACAAGACACACTTGGCTAGTACAGGGGCTCACAGAATAAAATCAAGTAAGGTGGGTCCTGGCCCGCCTTCCCAGCTTCCAAATTTGTGGTTCATTCTGAAGATTACACCCAGACCTAGTATCAGTGGGATCACTAGCATTGTTGGGGCTCCCAAAGTTGTTGGGACTCTACCTGTCTTCAGCAGGGATGAGTCTGGCCCTATTTTTAAAAGGCCGCTTGTCTAAATGCAGGAGGTACTCTTATGGCCTATGCAGATCTGTACTGTGCAGCTACTTGTCCTTTTGAAGTCTTGTCAGTTTCTTTGAACTGAGAAACTTCTGAATACTGCAAGTGTCTGTCCCAGCTGTTAGATGCTTTTGTAGCCTAGCAGTCATTTTGTGTTGCATATACCCTCCATGTATAGTTGGCAGAGAATGTGAGTTTTCACAGTAGCAGCAAGAGTTTAACTGCATCAACTCACACTCCTAACTCTGGAAATTTGCTGGTTTGATCCTGTGTGTTGGCCAAGAAGGCAGTTGTTACCCCCTCAGCATCACCAAGCCCAAGCATTCAAAATCACAAGATGGTAAATAAATAATAAACATTGGGTATTTTCTTTTGTCCTCTCATTTCTCAGTGTTTAAGTTCCATTGGGGCCAAGTCTTCAGGCTTTTCTCTTCAGTCACACAGGCAACATTTTTTTTTTCCTTAGTGCAAAGATGGACTTATCTGACTTTAGGAGTTGAGGCTTTCAGAAAACTACCAAAAAGGCTTGTGATAAAATCATAAGTTGTATCATTCATGATCCATTTAAGTCGCTATTCAATATACCTTGTTATAAGGGTCTTGTTACAAGGTAATTATGGGTGGCTTCTGGAACTCTCAACATGTGGATTGTTCACATATTAACACCTAAAACTAGTTTTAAGCACTTATTATATAGCAGCTCAGTTATGTCAGTCCAGGGTAGGATTATCCTTGATCCATGTTACATTAAGGTGAGGTCACTCTAGGCTACACCTTGGTATGAACACCACCCCCCCCCCCCCCCTCCATCACTGGTCCAAATCAGGCCCACTGTAATGCCCCCACCCATTCTGCTCACTGCCCCTCTGCTGACTTGTGGCTGCCCATGCTGTCTGCCCTGGGGGAGCAGACAGGGAAGGGTTAACTAGCCCGCCTGGCCACTGCTGCTTCTGCAATTCAGGTGTGCTCAGCCCTGAGAAAAGCAGCAGCAGTGCTGGCCAGACAGGCAGGTTAACCCCTCCATGCCCGCTTCCCGGCACAGATGGTACAGGCAGCCACAAGGAGGTGGGGGGGGGATGGATGGGAGGCAGCTGTGGGGGAGGGAGGAAGGTGGGGGGGGGGGCAAGGGGGAACCCAAAGGGGCAGGGGAAAGCCCAGGATGGGAGGGGGGAGATTCTGATCTTTCAGTCCTCCAGGCCTCTGCTGGCCTGAATGTGACTGCTCCAAACTTGAGATAGCACTAACACTGATCAACATTTGTGTGCTCACAGTGGTAGGTATAAGAAGGCCCTAAACCAGTGGTTCTCAAACTTTTTTTTTTTTTGTGGACTACTTGAAATTTGCTGAGGGTCTCAGTAGACCACTTAAACTTATTTTTGTTCTATAAATCAAAGCACACAACTGGTATTTTAATATAGTAGTCTTACCTTACAAGTACAGATATTCTTGATTGTTCCACAACCTTTCTGTGGACCACCTGAATGGAGCTCGCTGACCAGTGGTGGTCCACAGACCACAGTTTGAGAACCTCTGTCCTAAACAATACCACAAATCTCATTTCAAAGGGTCCCCAGTTCTTTAAGGTAGCTATATGAACTGGGAGAGGTAAACCAAAGAACAGGAGATCAGCTTAGAAAAAAATAAGTTGTATTATTTCTGTGGGCTTCCTCTACTCTACAGCCTGGGCTCCACTTGCTTTTGACACCACAATGAGATGCTACTCACAGTTGATTGTAAAGATTTTCTCCCTGATGCGTTTCATTCAGCAATGAGGGAGCTATCTTTCACCATTAGTCTGCAGAATCAATACTCCACTGAGATAAATAGAGATGTTTAGATACACAGTGAGGCACTCAAATGTGATGCTAAAGGAGGGGAGGGAAGCTTATAGAAAGCATGATGTAGCTGCCTAGATGTTAACGTCTTTCTCAAAACTTCTGTTTCAGGCCATTGAGAGACCGTACCAGACAGTACTGTGTAGGTTACATTTGTTTCACACTTTGAAGACATTTTATCCAATCCTGAGGGCTATATTTGTTATTTTGTTAGCGTAGATTCTGTAGCATAATTTTTATACCCTAGTAGTGACCAGGGAACTGAATCACTGATCTGCCCCAATACCATTCTAGCCAGCACTAAAATGCAGCCACCTTTGAAATGCAGACAAATAGACCTATACCACTCATAACATACCATAGGAAGGGAATTAAGGAGTAACTTCCCCAGCTGAGGCTGCAAGGGAATGCTAGGTGAGTAGCATGTACTGCCTGGAATGGAATTTGAGCAGCACTCTGGAGCTAGCAACCTAATTCTTTGTGAAAAACATGACTAGAGGTAGTCACTAGCTTTGTGCAGTTACTCCTCCAAAAACAAAACAGTTCCAATCAGATCTCTGTCATTACTGGAAATAGCAGAGAAGGCACTGATTGCAGCACTCAGATTCATGTGCAATACACAAACCAGAATAGCAAATAAAGAATCTCTTGGCAATCACAAAAGCTGTTCAGAGGCACACATTCAGATATTGTGAGTCTACGTAACACAGAGATCTTGTAGCCAAACACCACCCCCATTTAGTGACTGCCTACCACTTTGTACCAATGAGAATCAGCAGGGAATGATGTAGGTGTCTTGGTTGTGGGTGTGCTCCTCTGGAAGTCCTTCCTAAGTTCAATGTGCCAAGCAGCAGGAGGGAATGCTATGCTGCAGGAAGTGCAATGAGTGATTCAGTATAGGGTACGTTCTCCTGGCAGTCAGTGAAAAGCGGTGTTCTGCTCCAGGGCCTTGTTACACATTAATTTTAGGTAGTTTCAGGAGCTTTTAACCCCTGGATTATCCACACACTAACATCTGAAATCTATGGCCCAGGCACCGAGGGGGAGATTTTGGCACCAAGCCAAATTCCCTTCTCACCCCTGGGAGGTGTTACCTTTCTACCCCCATGGTGAAACCCTGTGCAAACTGTGTGCACAGCATATACCAAATAGGTAGGTCATAGTGCATGGATGGGTTCAGGAGTTGGGTCTAGGGGGGAGGGTAGATAAGTCCTTTTCCACAGTGCTGTCATCCAGTCAGGCATCACCCATTTTGTATTTGTGTTTTTGATTATTCCTTCTGAGGTGTAGCACGTTGCATTTCTCTGCACTGAACTTCATCCTGTTGACTCTAGCCCAACTTTCCAATCTGTTCAGATCCATCTGAATTGCACTCTCATCCTCTGTATTCACAGTCCTTCCCGGTTTCACACCATCTGCAGACTTGCTCAAGAAGATTTCTATGCCAGCATCCAGATTGTTAATAAACATGTTGAAGAGCACTAGGCTGGGTACAGACCCCTGTGGGACTCTACTCGAAACCTCCTGCCATTTTGACATGGACCCATTAATAATTACCCTTTGTTTGTGGTTATTGAGCCAGCTATCTGTCCACCTTATAGTAGTTTTATTTAGCCCATGTTTCTCCAATTTGTTTATGAGACGGTTATGTGGGACCTTGTCAAAAGCCGTGCTGAAGTCTAGATACACTATATCCATAGTATTGCCTTCATCCTCCCAAGTAGTCACTTTGTCAAGGAAGGAGATCAGGTTTGTTTGACATGACCTGTTTTTCATAAATTCATTCTGGCTGCTTGTGACCAGCTTTCCCTCCTCCAGATGCTTACAAATGGCCTTCCTTAGGATCTGCTCCAGTAATTTCCCAGATACGGAGGTGAGGCTAACCGGTGTGTAGTTCCCTGGATCCTCCTTGTGTTTTTTAAAGAGGGGCATTACATTGGTCCTTTACCTGGCCCGTCTCCCACAACTTCATGAATATTATTGCCAAAAGCCCCGAGATCTTCTTTGCCTTTTCTTCAGGACACTGGGATAAAGCTCATCCTGCCCTGTTCACTTGAATTAGCTTCATGGTTTCATAGATGTTGGGGCTGGAAAGAACCTTACAAGATCATCGGGTCCAGCCCCCCTGCAGGAAAGACAATTGGGGTCAGATGACCCCAGCAAGGTGGGCATCAAGAGTGCAGACCCAACAAAAGCTCTCTGACTATCTCTTTTGTTATCTGCTCTGTCAGCTTGCCCCTTTCCTTATCCAGATAATCCTTATTAAGTGTCTGGGTGCTGCTTAATTTTTTTGTGAAGACTGAGGCAAAATAGCTGTTGAGTAGCTCTGCTTTCTTTGTACCTTTGGACTTCCTTCATTGCTCCCATGGCCCAGCCTCCTCAGGAACCATGACCAGCACCCACCATACCCCAATCCCAAATTATTAAAGCAAGCAACCTTCTTTCATTTACTATGTCTTTATTTCTTTTTTCTTTTTTAAAGTTTTATTTTATTCTTCAGCGACTGGACTTCCTCCTTTCTGCTACCCTTTCCCCACCCCCATTTCTTGTCCACCCCCCATTTCATTACTTACCCCTATCCCAGCTTCATGTTCCTTCCCCCTCAACCCATCTATCACACACCGTCTTCTAGAGCAGGGATAGAAGCCTGTCTTGCCTCATCAGCTCTCTAGTGGCAACTCACAGCTACAGCTCTTGGTCAAGCCGCTGCTCGCCAGCCCTCTAGTGGCACATCACAGCTGTGCCACAGCTGTGTAAGTGGGGGACAGTCCAAGAAGGTTTTTACCTTAAGATGTGACTAGTCCAAACTTGAGCTAGCACCAACACTGATCAACATTTGAACAGCTCAAAGTGCAACATGTAACAAGACCCAAAGAAGGGAGCAGGACAGGGGCTCAGTACTAAACACTCTCCACTCACAATCTTTATTGACCCCAATGTACTAGTTCATTTCCATTGGGTGCTGTGCTTCAAGGGATAGGGCAGGGTCCCAGCGAAGGGTGTTTGGCTAGCATCTGTGCCTACTGTGCTCAGTGCAGGAACAGCATGATCCTGGTGGAGATAGGGGCAGAATGGAAAGACAGGGAGAGCTCTGTGTATAGCCATTCAGAGCTGGCTTAATGAAAGAAGGGCTTGCACCATGGCAGGGCATGCTAGAATATGGGGTCTCATCCAAAGCCCATTACATTCATTGAGAAAGCAGGAGAGAGGGTTGCTTAGTTCTAGTAAGATAGAGCCATGAAGGGAAGCTGGTTTGGTATTTTTGGAGTTTTGGGATATGTTCTTTAGAGGAGAGGAAGTGTAATGACTTCCTGCTTTTCAGATAACCTGGGCACATGGAATAACAGGGGAGTTATACATGTGATAGAGGCTGAATTGACTATGCAGAAAATGAGCACAGTGGAACTAAGAAAGGCATCACCTCAAGAGACGATGAGGCAAAGGGAAAGAGTGAGGCCTTTGAAGGATAGTCACTGGCTGCTTCTGCAGAGGCAAATGTTCCTTTAAAGGTGTTCAACTGAAATTTGGGCATCCCATCCTTGAAGTTTGCTTCCAGATTACTAGAGAAAAGGATGCTCAGGACATGGTTGGTTCAAATAGGGAGTCTTCCTGTTAAATTAGCAGCAAGCCCTCAGGGACTTGTGAGCATGTACCATATGGAGACTGCTGGCCTTAAGTTCTCAGGGGTTCCCAGGCTCTGCTAGAGTACAAGAGCTTCAGTGGAACTGGATAAAACAATTGTTCAGCAATGAAGCTATGTTCAGCATTTTTGTGGACCACAGATACCATAATGCAGTACAGCACAAAAAGTGATGTTTTGATCAAACCTCATAGTATTATTGTGACAGCAGTCAAAATCAGGGTTTATTATGCTGTGTGCAGCACAGAAATATAGTGGTGTGTCTACATGTTCATTAATGTGCCATAATTATGGTACACTAAGTTTAGTACCTATAAGAACAGGTACTAACTTAAAATGCTGTAATCAGTGCTACTGCACAATAGCACCAGCACACACTTTTTTGTAATGTTGATGCACAGTAGACTTATTCTACTGCGCATTAGCATGGTTTTTGCCTGCTGCACTAACACGCAGTTGAATTAGTCTACTGCACATTTAGTGTCTCGTTAGAGACACATTTTGATACACCCACTGAGAGACAGTAACTGCCTCAAAGATCACAGTCCAAATACAAAAGATGACAAATGGTGGATGACAAAGATGACAAAGGCAAGGAGCTCTTAGGGTGATATCTTTTATTGACCCAGCAGTATATATGGGATAGAGTTAGATAAGCTTTTGAATGCAAGACATTCTTCATCAGCTGACCTGATGAAGAATGTCTTGCATTTGAAAGTTTGCCTAACTCCATCCCAACTATGCAGGTGAACAAATAGAAGATATCACCCTAAGAAATCCTTGCCTCTCACATAATTCCTGGACCAGCATGACTACAACATCACTCTAACACTAACACAGAAGACACAGGAAGGCTTTTTGCTATTATTTATGTATAGGATTCTTGCTGGAATTGAAGATCATTAAGCCAAGAATTTCCATTTTATTCTGATTGTACAGCACCTAGCACAACTAGATGCTAACATCAACCTTTTGCTTAGAGCAGATATGCACAGGTTTCAATACCTGCCCCTCAATACTCAGTGTGTGATCACTTCAGACAGGCCACAATGCGTTTTTAACACAGAAGGATTTCAGTGTATGCTTAGTAAAACAGCACATATGCTACAAGGCTGTGGACACACAAACACTTGGAGCCCTTTCAAAAGGGAAGTGTTGAAAAGGCAGCAGTTAGTACGTTTCAGTTATACATACAAATGTGCTGAGAATGATTCAGATGCAGCAAACCTGCTTCAGCTTTAACCCTAGATGAAGAAGTACTAAAACTGGAGTAGTTTTGTTGCATTTGAATAGCTCTCAGCTCATTCACACATGACAACTGGAACTTACCGGCTGCTGCTCTTTTCAAAGGGCTCTAAGCTTTCCTGTGTTCACACCTGCTGATACTTACTGACTCTTCTAATGAACTCCTGTCAGTGTTCCAGCTATCTTTCTAGCCTATCACTCAATGCCTGACTGCTACGTCAGGAGCAAAAAAAAAGAGGAAGAAGCCAGCTTAATTATCACAAAGCAATGTCAGGAATCTCTTCAAAATGCTCTAGCTCTTTTGAGGTGATCAGTAAACAACATTCTATTACAGGCATCAGAATGCACAGCCAGACACGCTGGCCAAGGCGCTAGCAGAAAATAACTTCCATTTTATGAAATTTTGTGACCCAATAAAACCAGAGATTCAGGGCCTGAAAATTACACTGGCTTGACATTGAGGACTTGCCACATTCAGTACTGGGTAACTGTCAAAATAGCAGTCTGAGGCTATGAAAGGACCCAGGAAAGTTTTATGGGTCTGTATCTCATGATTCACTAGTGCCAGACACGAATGCTGTGTCCCAAAGGAAATCTTAGAAAGCCGTTCTCCACACTCTTCCTTTTCCCGATTAGTCCTGCCAAATCAAGAGGCAACAGACTGTAAAATCATTTATCTTCAGTGTTTACTATTTGCATGGTATTACCTAAAAATCCCAGTAGGGATTATGTTCTCACTGTAGGTGCTATATACACCTGTAATAAACGGACAGTCCCTGCCCCAAAGATCTTACAAACAATTGCATGATAAGAAGCTACAGATAGTTATAGCAAAAAGCCAGGGGGATTATCAAGTTTATAGTAGGATGATTATGCTTGATGTAATAAGCAGCTGTCATACCATATAAGGTGCCTAGCCAGTGTCAAGCTATTTGTCAAAATCATAGCAAAGACACATTTTAAAGAGGGATTTAATAGTTTTGCAGTGTCTTATGGGGGTAGCAGTGGAGCAAGGATGGGCTATATTTGACTATCAGCAATAAAGATTGGCTTTAATGGCAGATTAGGAAGCAATGGCAATCTTGTCACATATGAGCGCTAATGGGGATATAAGGCATGCCTGAGCTTAGAAGGAAAGGTAAAACCTCAAACCCTTTAGTTACAATCTTGCTTCCATTCATGAGGTACAAGTGCACATTTCAGCCTGATTTAGGAGCTGATATTGTTGAATTCAAAGAAGCAACCCCATTGGATTTTTCTTTATTAAATAATATTTGAATTACATAATAAGGTCTCAAACCACCAGTTGAAGTTAATGGGATCTGTGGACGCTCAACACCTCTGAAAATCAGATTAATGGAATGTCATATTGAGCTTCCTCAAAATAAGGCATCCAAAATTACTAAACTTAGTAGTTATTCTACAAAACTTATGCCTCAGGTGACATATTCGAGATCTGTTAGACAGACTGTGGCAGGACTAGGAACCCAGAGCCTAATATACTAATGAAATCAAGTATATCCAACAAATGTGCTAGCATTTCTTTTTCTATTTGGGCATAGTTCTGTTAGTCCAAAACTCTCCTAAGCCTCTCACCATGGTCTTTTCTGGTATTTCCCCACATCTAAATATCATCTATAGAGAATGTGCATCAACTTCCAGAGCTTCAAAATGTCCTGTCACATTTTGTTGTATTTCTGGAACTGAACAGATGCCAAAAGGAAGTCAGGTAAATATGTACCTGCCACATGGTATATTGAAAGTACAATGCCTAGAACTTTTGTCATCCAGCTGCACTTGCCAAAGTGCACTCTAGGCATCTAAAAGAATGAAACTGTAGCCTTTGCTAACTTACCGGTGATTTCGTCCATTGTAGGCAATTGAAAATGTTCCTTTTTATTGTTTTGTTTATGCTTTGTTCCAGCCTCTATAAGCGTGTTCTTATTTCACCTCTCCCAGGTTTGTCTGTGATCACTATAGAATTGACTCACTCTATAGTTTCTTGCACTTCTGTTATAATATTGCAGCTCTTTCTCCACGGTTTTTCTGTTAATGCCAGGGACTTTTATGAGATGTGTGATTTAGAGGTGGTAATCGTTATTTTTTTAGCTTTATTGTGTCATTACCTGACAAGCGCTCTAGGCTTTCATATACATCTTTGTATTTTGTAAATATATCACAGTTACCTTTTGTTTTTTTCTTTACCATATTGACTCTTTCATGAAATTCAATGAAATTCAAGCTTATCACAGCTGGCATGCTCACAGTTTGAGAGTCAAATTCTGCCACCTGAAATTTTAGTAATACTATGTTAATAACTGAATACCATATTTTACTGCATACAGCACACTGCTATTGTAACAGAGAACAACTACAGCTACAGCTACCGCTACCCCTGCTCGTGTCCCTGTCCCTGTCCCTAGGAGGGGATGGGGTGACTGTACCCACAGGCAGGTTGCAGGGTACCTGAGGGCAAAGTGGCAGCAGGTAGAAACTGCTTGGGTGAACTGAGCCAGGGGCTAGAAAAGGGAAGGCTGTTAATGAAAGATTTAACAGCACCTGGGCCCTGGGAGCTGGAGACAGGATCACATGACCGGAAGACAGCTCAGTTTGGGGCATATAAGACCAGCCTCTGGCCATGAAGAGGGCAGTTTGGCTCTGAGTGCTGCAGAGTATAGAGCTCGTAGTAGAGTTGACTACAGCTTGGAGTCAAGCCAGCCCAAAAGAGATACCTAGTGAACTAGAGGGATTTTCATTTGTATCAGGGCTAGTTAGGATGAGATTTTTTGTTTGATGTTGACTGGATGACCAGGTTGTGGCTACAGGGGAGAAGGAGGCCACAGCTGGGGTGCTTGGAAGGCATTACCAGCTATGGACAGGAGCTAGACCAAAGTGGAGGAGGCTGAGGCTGGTCAAGTGAAATGCGTCTCAGGAGGGTCTGCAGTCTAGTTGGGACCGAAGTCCAGGAGCTGAGGTCTCAGACAGTAAACAAGGGCTGAGGGCTTGGCCAAAGAAAAAAAATGAGCTAAGGCTAGGATAGATGAAGCTCTGACATGTGCTTGCGGGCCTGTGGGGTGTTTCCCTAAAGGGGAAGCACCCTGAGGGAAGCATAGACCCCCCAGGTGTGAGCTGGACCTAGCAGCAAGGAGAGATGGCAGGTGGGTTGGACCTGGTGCTGGGATGGCATACATGAGGCTTGTTATATCCATATATACCATGCACCTTGTTTTTGAAGGGCATCCTGAAAAAAAGTCTTCCTTTATGGCAGTGACTTTCAACCTTGTTTCATTTATGGACCCCTAAAATTTTGCATGGAGGTGTGGACCCCTTTGAATTGTAAGTGTGGGTTTTCACACTGATCACAGTTATCTTCATGGGCCTCTTGCACATAGTCTGTGGACCCCAACAGGTCTGTGTACTACAGATTGCAAACCACTGCTTTATGGTATGGGAGTAGCAGCAGCTAGGGGGCCTGCTGCCAGCCCTACATGCCAAACATGGCCCACAGACCAACTCTGAGGCTGCACACTGGTTCTGGGGCCACCTGCCAGGTCACCCTTGTGCATGAGGTCTTTGCCAAGTCTGACCCTAAAAACTGGATCAGGGGCCATGTGCTGGGTCTGGGGCTGCATGCTGGGCTTGGCCATGGACTGACCCTATATGCTGGCCCAGTCCAGCTTGTGAAGCCACATCATCTGGCTGGGGGTCCCCCTCCCCCGCCCTGGGTCTGCAAATTTGGCAGTGGGGGAATGGTGGCAGTGCTGTAGTTAGTAGAATCCTGGCAGTTAACACTGCCACTGCTTCTCTGCTGCCAAATTTCTGGACCTGTGGAGATACTTACTTCTTGCATATAATGTATACCCCAGTTTCCACCATGTGGTTTTGTGGGGGGTAGAGAGAAAGGAAGGTGCAGTTATATGAAGAAAATATGGTACTTCAACAGCAAGAAGGTTTAGTCCTTAAAATCTCATATCATTTTAGAGATTTCACATTGACCTCTGTTCCTGTATCAGTTTAAAACTCACAATTTTGTGATCATGTTCCACTTATCCCTCCAAGACTCAATACTGAACACATCTAGAAACAGATCTTGTGATTGCCTATCTGCTTCTTTTCAGAGTTAAGGTCTGTTTCCTTTAGAGTTTACTTTGCCTTTCTCAGGCAAAATATTTAGCAGACATCATGGATTTTGGGGACTCTGATACAACCACCCTATAGCCTTGAACTTGTGATTTCTGGGCTGTTAACTCTGTGCCTTACAAGCCATGCCACCCTAGCCATCTTCACTTGGCTGGCTTTTGGCAAAATGATTGCATGCTGTTTCTGTAATATTCTAACTACTGTAAAGGGCAGTTTCTTATATGGCTATGGCCACAATAATCAATCTTTAATTGCACCTAACTTCTCTTTTTCTATATCTTTTTTTTGTCTTGGGTTTCTGTTGGCAGCAGAACACCTTCCATTCTCTGATATATATAATCTGTGTACTGTATGTATGTACACACAGCCCACAGTACATTTGGCATAGGCTGAGGTGGGAGGGGGGTTGCCTTGGTTGGACACGGTTCTCTTCTTTGGACTACTTCAGCACATTTAACAAACTGCTACTTGTCCTTGCAGTGGCAGGACATTGGTAGCTCCCTTGTCATGCTTCATCTGCAGCAAGTTAGGGTGTTTTGATATGTTTGGGCAATATACCTGGTTGTTGTGTGAGAGGGCTGTTTGCGCAGTTTTAAGAATAGGTTAGCCATACATTTGCAAAAGATCTTTTGGATAAAAATTATCCTGCCTTGAGCAGGGGGTAGGGTTAGGTGACCTCCTGCAGTCCCTTCCATTCCTACTTTTCTATGGCTGTGACTATCAACCTGGATGCTGTGGCACTCTGGGGTGAACCACTGGGCTATGATATGTGGCAGATCACAAGTGGTGAAACCTGGCTATTACAGCTGAACTTGTGGCATACATAAACTAAGAATAGATTAAACTACCCAAATGTAGTGAGGGAAAAGGAAGAAAATGTTAAGGTTCGTGGGGAAGGAAAAGAAAAGAAAGATGTTAAGAGCTGGCCTACCCTCATAAAAGTTGGAGCAAGCTCTCTGAATTGGTAACATTTGATGTTGCTGACTCCTCACTTTGTCCTGGCTGTATTAAGGAAATGATATAATAATCCAATCCAAATGCAGTTTTGAAAATGTCAGGACTAGTTGACACAAATCTGTGAAATGAGATGCAACAGGGGAGATCCTGGAAGGAAAGCAATCAGAGAGATAGGAAAAAAACAGAACTCTGTACATCAGCATGCTCTTCTAGGAAATCTAACAGAACAAATTTGCCTATTCCCCATCTGCTACCCCTCTGCCCTAGTATAACAACATATCTACTACCAGATGGGTTTGGGAGCAAAATGAGGGACTCATTATGGCAATCCCATATACCAGATTTCCCTCAGCATCAAGGAAGTTCACAAATTCATAGGAGAAAGGCCTACAGATGCTGTTCAAAGGTGAATGATTACCAGCTGTAGAGGCAATAATCCATGAGATTGTTATGCAATTTATTAATAGTAATACTATAATTCAAGCCTATCAACCTGGAGTAACCCCACACTATTGCGATGTTAGGGATACAAATTTTGAGTAACGTGTCCATTATTCTTGTGGCTATTATAAAGACAGACTAGTTATGGCAAATGAGGTCTATGGCCACAAGGAACCCACTACATGGACTCCTTAATGCTTTCTTTCTAACAATTATTTTCTTATTTCCAACACAAAAAATCCTTTATTTTTAAGGTTTTTTGTCAAGTCCCTTACTTCTCTTTTTCATCAAGAACACACACCATCCATAGGCAAAGACAAAATAATATTCATAACATATTTGTATCATATTATCTTCTTAACAAAAGGCAGACATGACTTAGTGTCTTTCTTTGCTCTTTTATGCCAACTACATGTCAGGCATGGTGGCAGTGTTGATTCAGGCTTCGCTCTGTGTTGATATACTGACAGTGTCTCTTGAGCCAATTTCTACCTCAGCTTCTTTTGAACCTGCCCTTTCTATGTCCTGGTTAATTTCCCTAATCACGAGGCTTTGGAGCAGCCATAGTTAACATGTAATATGTCCCAGAAGAGGTCCTTACCCATCAAACTCTGGGGCAGATATAGCTGAGAGCACATTCTGCCCTGCTTCTATTAAAACAGGCTCACCAGGCAGCCAAGAGTAAAAAGATTCATTGAGCCAGAAGGAAAGTAAATGAAAGGGGAACTGACTGTGGTGTAATGGACAGAGCACTCTGGGAGCCATGAGTTTTGGCCCCTGGTCTCAATGCTTCCTTCACATTAGTTATTACATAAAATTACTCAGGGCTGAGCTTAGGGAAAATGGCACCCTGAGCAAACTTGTATTTTTGGTGCCCTTTCTTTCAGTTTAAGTATGTAGTTGTATTAGTGGCAGTTTCAGAAATAAAGCTCTGGGGGTAGCTCCTGGGCTGGATCAGGAGACTAGCTTCCCTGAAGGCAAACATGGCTGCTGCTGTGCGGGAGCAAGGTGGGCGGACTGGAGCAGGTACCACCCCACCAGGATGTCCCCGGCCTGGCTCCTCCTGAGCAGCAGCTGGAGATGAGGGGGCTGGGGAGAAGGATGGGCTGGGATGGGCACTGCTCCTCCTGGCTGAGGCAGGGATTGGCCATTTTAGGGTAGGGGAAAAGCACTGCTGTGAGTGTGGGCTGCTCACATGTGTGTGTATGTGTGGCGGCCCCCTGATCATGGCACCCTGGGCAGTTACCTATGTTGCCCACCCATAATGCTGGCCTTGAAATGACTTTTTATATCTCCTGGACAGAAAATAAAATAAGTGCTTATATTAGACTATTGGAGAACAGGGGATTCTATTGCTGGAAATCACCAGCTGCAAACTTATGTGCTTTGATGACATTAGGCACAGAGATGGAAATGACTTCAAAACAGTTACTATGGAAGGAAAAAATGTGGGCCATCATAGGAGAAGAAACATATAGAAATTAATAAATACTGTGTGAGGAAACAGAGGCACAGAGATTTGTGTCCATATAGGTTGTGTACAGACATTTGGGGAGGTTAGGGGAGGTTAGAGCAAGTTAAAAATAGCCACAAGATCTAAAGTAAGTCAGGATGGGGCAGAGCGAAGTGGGGGGTTGGGAGGGATCAGGGGGGCAAGCAGGCTCTTGGGGGTTCAGTAGATCTCCTGGGGGATTGGGGTTGCAGGCAGAGTCTGAGGGGGACATCAGGGGAATTAGGGGGGTGGGCAGAGTCCATGGGGGGGGTCGGGGGAGCTTTCTTCCCCACCTCTGGGACCAGGAGCTATTTTTACCCCCCCACACACACCCCACCCACTCCCAGAAGAACAACCCCCTTCCCCCCACCCCACCCTAACTTCCTTGGCTTCTGGCATCAGCGAATGCTGATAAAACTGGCAGTGGGAGTGGCTTGTGGGATACCGGGTTTGGTAGCCTTGTGTGGGAGAGGGGTGGCCAGTTCATGGGGTGACGGGGAAGGTTGTCTGTTTAGGGCTGGGGCAAGGGTGGGTGCTAAAAATAACCTGGTGCAAGGGAGGAGGTAGACAAAGTGCACCCATGGGGATAGGGCCAGAGGATCAGTCTCTCTGGACCTGAGCTAAGTTTGACTACCTCAGACGTACACTTAGGCCACAGACAGAAATGACAATTTTTACCTGATCTGGCCACAGAAAGCAGTTTATAGGTGTAACCAAACACAAGTGCAGGGCTGCAGACAGCTTAAAAAATAGCCAGTCAGGTGAAAATCTGACCCTTTGTTCCATGAGGTATCAGAATAAGATGTTTCAAAATGTAGTTTTTTGTAACTTCTGTCTGTGCTGCCTCCCAGCCTGTCACTGTTTTCAGAATGGGATGGGGGAAAGGGAACAGAGGGAGTTCAGTCTTGGGGGTTTTCAGCCCCGCCTGGAGGGTGGGGCAGGTGTATTAGAGTTTGCCCCGGGGGGGGGGCTGGGAGAAGGGCTCCAATTTACGCTTCAGTACTGGTTGGGGAGCCCCAAGAATGAGCTCCCTCCGCTGCCTTTTCCCATGCCGTTGTGAAAACAGTGAGCACTGTCAGAGAGCCCAGGCCATTGCTACAGGCTCCCAGCTGCAGGCTCCCAGTCTACAACTAGATTCCCCTCTCCGCTGGAACCAGTAGTGAACTTCTGTTTGGTCTGGGGTAGTGTAACTCAGAATGCTTTGCAGCAATCATTCCGAGTTACAGCTGGGAGCTGCACTTCTGTCTGCAGCCTTAGATCAGGTTGGCCATTTTTAGACTGATCTAATGGTCCTGATCTTTTGTATGGTTCACACTTAGATCCAACTATCTAGTGTAAAGTCTGCACCTGGTTGAACTAAGTTAAATTGAGTGGCCATTTTTAATACTCTCTAACCTCTCCCTAACCTCCTCAAATATCTGTATGCAGCTATAAAGAGTAAAATTATTTGCCCAAGTGCACAAACTGTGTTAGGAGCACAGCCATATAAAAGAAAAATCTGTCCTTTGCCCCCTCAGAAAGTAAGCAAGCACCAGGAATTACTCAAGCCCTCCAGTGGAAGATGAGCACATGGGACCTACAGAGCCTGCGTGATTCCCACCCTGCGGAGGCAAAAGTCCTGCTGACTGTTCCCTACCTCTCCAACAGAATACAAGGCAATGACAGCATCTCCTTAAGGCTTGACACAAATGATAGGAGGGATTTAAGAGTCCAGCCTGCAGGGCGGTGGGTAATTGCACAGATTCTTTCTAGCATGCTAATATATTTCTTTGTTCTCCAGTAACATTCTCTGCAGTTTGTGACTATGGCCTGCTGGTTGTGAGTAATTTATGTATTTATTATGCCCTCTAGCAGTGCTGCTTTACTAAAACTGTCCCTTTTTTATGTTGCTCTTCTATCCCACTGGGAGCCAATCTCATATATCTTTAAAGAGGGCAGAATTATTTCATATTTCTTAAATAGGAGTTTAAGTGGAATAATGCAGGTGGCGGGGAGCTTGCAAACACAATAATGCTTACGATATTAAATAACAAAATACCTTTCTCAGGAAGTCATTCAGGGGGTGATTTTTTTCTTAGGCTTCCCACAGAAAGCATTAGCCTCTAAAGGATTTTTTTTTTATTTCCAAGCAATTCAGAACACATTTTTCCTATATAATTTTGCTCAGCACTAAAGAGAAAGCTTTTATCAAGTGGCTGCTGTGTATACAGATTGCTTTAGTCAACATTAAACTTGTTGCAAAGAGATAACAGCATTCACAGCATATTGCTGGGCATTAATAGGCTACTGAAGTGAGAAGGTGAGTTCCCAAATGCTAACCCAAGTGAATCTGGAGAGGGAAGGGGGGGCAAGGGACACTTTATCCACGTTATAGTCATGGCAGCAGTTACCTATTTAAGGCTTATCAGGCTGAGCCCTCTCATTCTCCTGAATTTTAAGGTAATTCCCCTTTCTGCAACTTTTGTAACAAAAGCTCCCAGGTTGAGCACTGTCAGGTAGGCTGTAGAAAATTTATAGGGCTATCACAGGAGGAATTCTTAATAATATGTAGCTCCTATACTGACTTCCAAGGCCATGTCCAGATGAAAGCAGACATTTGGTTCCCTGGGGACAAGTAACAGTTGTGCACATTGCGCTGCAGCTGCTTGTCTCCGGGGAATGCTCATGCCATGCAGACTTTGGCTTATGGCAAGTTACCCCGGGGTTGGTAGGGGAGGCTGGGGTCAGCACTGTGCTGGCCTCAGCAGCCTTACCTTGGATCTTGGGGGCCTCCTGGGGCTGCAGTCATGGCAATCCGCTGCTCGAAGCCTGGACAGCAGCCACAGCATGGCTCCAGGTGGCCCTGCTCTGCATTTCAGCGGTGTGCACTGCCCATGTGTGTGCTGCTCCATTTTTTTTTTCTGCAGGTTTTTTGACCCCTGGATATCCAGAGGTAACAAACAAACAAACAAACAAAAAAACAAGAAAGAAAAAGCTAGAGCAGCACATACATGGGCAGTGTGCCCTTGCAATGTGTAGAACACTTGATTCTGTGGTAAGTGGTGTTGCAAATGTGTTTGCGGTTGCACATATCAGATGGTTGCACTTGTCTGGATGCACCCCAAGTGTTTTATAGAGGAGCTCAGTATCATTGGCCTCCATTTTACAGATAAAAAGACTGAGGCACAGTGAGAAGAAGAAAGGTCCCTCAAGTTCATCCAACAGCGCAGTAGGAAACAGAAGTCATATCTTCTGAAACCTATTCCAGTGCTTTGTTTGCAGCTACAGGACTCCTAAGTGGCACCATGCCTGGATGTAGCACAACTAATTTACCTAATTCTGCTCTTCAGCTTATAAAAACAGCAGTGCCATGACTTCACCCTCAGTGCATCATCTGTTTCATGTGTTCCAAAATCATGAATGACACTGCCCTAAAAATCACATGAAAAAGTTATCTAGACAGGTTCTTTCATTTTCCTTTGGATCATATACTGTTCTCAAGTTCTTTGCCAAAAGAGAAAACTAACTTTTTTTTTTTTAATTGATTTTTCTCACAGTATCACAGGGCTCCAGGAGCTGGGGCTTTAAACAAAACTTAAAATAATACAAGACTTTCTGTAAAGTCTTGTTAGACGCGGGAGCGGCGAGAGACGCGCGGGTGAAAGCTCGCTGTGCCCCCGCTCCCCCGAAGCCCCCCAGAAACCCTCCAGCAGCCGCGGAGTCCCCCGCTGACCCCCAGCGCAGCCGGGGTAAGCGGGGCCTGTGGAGAGAAGGGGCTAACCCCTTTAGTGTGTGTGTGGGAGGCAGCAGCTGAGTGGAGCCGGGCCGGGTCGAGCCCCGCCCAGGCCCCTACTTCGCCCAGCCCCCCAGGCAGCCACGCGACCGGAGCCGCACGAACAGGCTGCACAAACAGGCGCGCTTCTCTACTGGAGCGTGAGTTAGCGCGGAGTTCGTGCGGGAGGGCGCCAGACCCTGCCTGCGCACCCCCCAGGGTAGACAGCCCCAGCCGTAGCCAGCCTACCAGAGGCATGACACGGATGGGCACGCGCCGCACCCCGAGGGTTCCCTCGGGCTCCATGGCCCCCCCCTGGCACCTCAGACACGGCCACCCAGACGGAGCCCCTGGTTCCGGGCTCCACGCAGACGGAGCCCCTGGCTCTCGGCTGCAGGGGCTGCCTGTCCCTTTTTCAGGCTCTGGGGCCTGGGAGCATGGTGACCTCCACTTGCGGGGTCTGCTCCCTTTTGGGGTCT
This sequence comes from Alligator mississippiensis, assembly GCF_030867095.1. NCBI lineage: Eukaryota > Metazoa > Chordata > Crocodylia > Alligatoridae > Alligator > Alligator mississippiensis. The sequence goes on from NC_081833.1 coordinate 28,997,935, forward strand.
CTGGCGCGCCAGCTGGAGGAGCTCCAGGCCACAGTCCACAGACTGCGGGCCATCAGGGACTGCAAGCAGGAGATAGACTCCTACTGCCAGGCCCTTCTCCCCCGGGAGGCAGAGGGTAGATCACAGTGTCCCTCCAGGCCAGAGGAGGACTTTGGGACCTCCTGCTGTGTCCAGCCAGGGGCATGGACCAAGGTGGTCAAGGGCCCTAAGGCCTGCCGCACCAAGGCCCCTCCCCCACCAGAACTGAGCAACAGGTACGCACCTCTTGCTGCCCCAGCAGAGCCTGCTGAGTTGCCGGCCCCCACAGGCAACATGGGCCTAACTGCAACTCCCGCCCCTGCTCTCCCCAAGACAAAACGTAAGGTGTTTGTTGTGGGAGACTCCCTCCTGAGGGGGACGGAGGGGCCAATGTGCCACCCCGACCCCTTAGCCCGGCAAGTCTGCTGCTTCCCAGGGGCCCGCATCCAGGACATTGCGGAGAGGATCCCCAAGCTCCTCAAACCCACAGACCGCTATCCCATGCTCCTTATTCATGTGGGCACCAATGACACGGCTCGGAGCACTCCCAGCCAGGTCATGAGGCGCTACAGGGATTTGGGAGCGGGGCTTAAGGGTCTGGGGGCACAGGTGGTGTTCTCGTCGATCCTCCCAGTCTCAGGCTATGGGCTCAGAAGGGACAGGAGGATCTATGTGGTCAATCAAAGACTGCGGCGCTGGTGTCGTCAGGAAGGCTTTGGCTTTCATGACCACAGCCCGCTCTTTGGCGAGAGAGGCAGCGAGCTGCTGGGAAGAGATGGTCTCCACCTCTCTCCCCTAGGGAGGAGGCTCTTCTCAGCCAGACTGGCTGACCTGCTCCACCGGGCTTTAAACTAAGCCCACTGGGGGACGGGGGGACGGGGGGACGGGGGGACTACCGCCACTGCTGGCCCGCTGAGCAATCCTTGCAAAGCCAGCGGATCACGGCACTCAAGGGAGCCCACCCCAGCCCCAGCCCTGGTAAAATCTGTGGGCAAGGAAGGAGCCCCCCAGGGGGCGCTTGCCTGCCTGTACACAAATGTCAGGAGCTTGGGGAATAAGCAGGAGGAGCTCATCCTCCTGCTCAGTGCAAACAATTACGATGTCATAGGGATCACGGAGACCTGGTGGGACTCCACCCATGACTGGACCACGGGGATAGATGGCTATACCCTGTACAGGAGGGATCATGTAGAGAAAAGGGGCGGGGGTGTAGCTCTATGTTAAGGAAAGCTACGCGTCCCTGCAAGCCGATATTGGCGACCAGGGTGGACGGCTGGAGACCCTCTGGGTTAAAATCCGTGGGGAACACGGCACAGGGGACACAATGGTGGGAGTCTATTACAGACCTCCCACCCAAAGTCCTGAGCTAGACCAGGAGTTTGCCCAGGAACTGGCTGAGGCAGCTTGCTCCAGGACCATGGTTGTCACGGGTGACTTCAATTACCCAGACATCTCGTGGGAGGATCGCTCAGCAAAATCTGAGCGGTCGCAGAGCTTCCTCTCGTGCGTGGATGACCTCTACCTGACTCAAGAAGTCTATGGGCCAACGAGAGGCAAAGCGCTGCTCGACCTGGTGCTGGCTACTGGGGAGGACCTAGTCGGCGACCTAGTGATCGATGGGAAGCTGGGTGACAGCGACCACGAGCTGATCACCTTCACCATCCGCCGAAGTCAGTCAGCAACACGCAAGTCCTTGACTTCAGGAAAGCCGACTTTGACAAGCTCAGGAGGCTTGTCAGTGAGGCCCTAAGGGACTGTGACCACAGGGAGAGGGGAGTTCAAGAAGAGTGGTTGCTCCTCAAGGGAGCGATCCTCAATGCACAAACTAAGTCTATTCCATCTCGGAGGAAAGGCAGCAAGAGGGCACAGCAGCCCCCCTGGCTCTCCAGGGACCTAGCAGACCTCCTGGGGCTAAAAAGAAAGGCCTACAAAGGATGGAGGATGGGAGTCACCTCCAAGGAGGATTATTCTGCACTGGTCCGGTCCTGTAGGGAGCAGACCAGGAAAGCCAAGGCTGCAACTGAACTCCAGCTACCTTTGAGCATCAAGGACAATAAAAAGTCTTTTTTCAGATATGTGGGGGGCCGGAGGAAAAGCAGGGGCAACGTTGGACCCCTGCTGAACCAGATGGGGCAACTGACAACTGACGCCCAGGAAAAAGCCAACCTATTAAATAGGTACTTTGCGTCGGTCTTTCATCAGCCCCATGGGACGCCCATGCCCGCTACAGGGCCGGGAAGTCCGGGTGAGGGTGATCCCCTGCCCTCCATTAATGCTGACTTTGTGAAGGAACATCTTGAGAAGCTGGATACCTTCAAGTCAGCCGGCCCTGACAATCTTCACCCCAGGGTACTCAAGGAGCTGGCGAGCATCATAGCCCAGCCTCTAGCGTGGATCTTTGAAAACTCTTGGCGCTCTGGTGTAGTGCCCGAAGACTGGAAGAAGGCCAACGTGGTGCCTATCTTCAAGAAAGGGAGGAAAGTGGATCCGGCTAACTATAGGCCCATCAGCCTGACTTCTATCCCGGGGAAGATCTTAGAAAAGTTTATTAAGGAGGCCATCCTTAATGGACTGGCCGACGCCAACATCTTAAGGGATAGCCAGCACGGGTTTCTTGCGGGTAGGTCTTGCTTGACCAATCTCATTTCCTTCTACGACCAGGTGACCTATCACTTGGACAAGGGAGATGAGATTGATGTCATATATCTTGACTTCAAAAAAGCCTACGATCTGGTGTCCCATGATCGTCTCTTGGAGAAACTGGCCAATTGTTGCCTTGGGTCCCCCACGATCCACTGGCTGGAAAATTGGCTCCGGGGTCGGACCCAGAGGGTAGTAATTGATGGAAGTCACTCATCGTGGTGTCCTGTGACCAGTGGGGTCCCCCAGGGCTCTGTCCTTGGACCCATACTGTTCAACATCTTCATTAATGATGTGGACACTGGAGTCAGAAACGGACTGGCCAAGTTCGCCGATGACACCAAACTTTGGGGCAAAGCATCCACACCAGAAGACAGGCGGATGATCCAGGCTGACCTGGACAGGCTCAGCAAGTGGGCGGATGAGAATCTGATGGTGTTTAACACCGATAAATGCAAGGTTCTCCACCTTGGGAAAAAAAAACCCGTAGCATCCTTATAGGCTCGGCAGTGCTATGTTGGTTAGCACTATGGAAGAAAGAGACTTGGGGGTCATCATTGACCACAAGATGAACATGAGCCTGCAATGTGATGCTGCGGCTAGTAAAGCGACCAAAACGCTGGCTTGCATCCATAGATGCTTCTCAAGCAAATCCCGGGACGTCATTCTCCCCCTGTACTCGGCCTTAGTGAGGCCGCAGCTGGAGTACTGCGTCCAGTTTTGGGCTCCACAATTCAAAAAGGATGTGGAAAAGCTCGAGAGAGTCCAGAGAAGAGCCACGCGCATGATCAGAGGTCGAGGAAGCAGACCCTACGACGACAGGCTGAGAGCCCTGGGGCTCTTTAGCCTGGAAAAGCACAGGCTCAGGGGTGATCTGATGGCCACCTACAAGTTTATCAGGGGTGACCACCAGTATCTAGGGGAACGTTTGTTCACTAGAGCGCCCCAAGGGATGACGAGGACGAATGGTCACAAACTACTACAAGATCGTTTCAGGCTGGACATAAGGAAGAATTTCTTTACTGTCCGAGCCCCCAAGGTCTGGAACAGCCTGCCACCGGAGGTTGTTCAAGCGCCTTCATTGAACACCTTCAAGATGAAACTGGATGCTTATCTTGCTGGGATCCTATGACCCCAGCTGACGTCCTGCCCTTTGGGCGGGGGGCTGGACTCGATGATCTTCTGAGGTCCCTTCCAGCCCTAATGCCTATGAAGCCTATGAAAGGTTGTGATAGTTGGCAATGCTGTGATTTCCCACCTTCCAACTGGTCAGATGAATAGAACTAAAATCTATTTATGCATGCAAACTGTATTTGCACATAGCTTGTGATTCACTTTCACATGCAGTGTGGGCATGCAATCATCTGCATGGCTACTAAACATGCTCAACAGGCTGTGCTATGGTGGGAGGTAAACAGCACACATCTGGATGAGTATCAGCCCCAATAGTTTCATAGTAGGTAGGATCGGAAGGGACCTGACCAGATCATCAAGTCAGACCCTCCACTGCTCGGGCCTGTAGGGGGGATGTTAGGATAGCTAAGGTGGACATAGAGCTAGGACTAGCATCCAAGATCAAAGATAATAAAAAGTCCTTTTTCAAATATATAGGGAGGATGAAGAAGGCACCGGGAAATGTGGGGCCCCTGCAAGATATGCTGGGCAATCTGGTGGTTGCGCCAGAGGAGAAGGCAGACATCTTTAACAAATTCTTCACCTCTGTTTTCTTGTGCAGGGACTGGGACTCCCCCACCGTGTTTCAAGACGGACTCGAGGGGAATGCCTCAAGACCTAAGGTTGAAGAGGACCGGGTTAGAGTGCTTCTGGAGGGGCTGGACATGTTCAAGTCAGCAGGTCCAGATGCTCTCCACCCCAGGGTGTTGAGGGAGCTAGCAGGGGTTATTGCTGGGCCCTTGGCATGACTTTACGAGCGCTCGTGGTGCTTGGGCCAGGTGCCAGATGATTGGAGGATAGCCAATGTGGTCCCCATCTTTAAGAAAGGGAGGAGGGAGGACCTGGGCAACTATAGGCCCATTATTCTTACCTCAATCCTGGGGAAACTCTTTGAGAAGATCATCAAGGAGCACATCTGTGATGGGCCGGCATCAGGAATGATGCTCAGGGGCAACCAGCATGGTTTCATTAGGGGCAGGTCATGTCAGACCAACTTGATTGCCTTTTACGATCAGGCACAAAAGCATTGGATGCAGGTGTCGCCATGGATGTAGTCTTTCTGGACTTCAGCAAGGCCTTTGACATTGCCTCCCACCCCATCCTCATTAAAAAACTAGGTGACTGTGGCATCGATGCCTACACGGTCAGATGGATTGCTAATTGGCTGAAGGGTCATACTCAGAGGGTGGTGGTGGACGGGTCGTATTTGACCTGGGGGGAAGTGGGCAGTGGAGTCCCCCAGGGCTCAGTCCTTGGGCCCGCACTGTTCAATTTCTTTATCAGCGATTTGGATGACGGGGTGAAAAGCAACCTGTTCAAATTTGCTGATGATACCAAAATTTGGGGTGAGGTGGGCACGCTAGTAGGGAGGGAAAGACTGCAGAAAGACCTGGATAGGTTGCAGGGGTGGGCTAACAAAAACAGGATGCGTTTCAATACGGACAAGTGCAGGGTGCTGCACTTGGGCAGTAGTAACTGGCAGCACACTTATGAGATGGGAAACTCCCTTCTTGAGAGCACGGAGGCAGAAAGGGATCTTGGAGTAATCATTGACTCCAAGATGAACATGGGCCGATAATGCGAGGTCACAGTCGGCAGGGCTAACCGGACCCACAGGTGCATCCACAGGTGCATCCACAGGTGCATCTCAAGTAGGTCCAAGGAGGTGATCCTCCCCCTCTACACAACACCGGTCAGGCCACAGCTGGAGTACTGTGTCCAGTTCTGGGCACCCCACTTCAAGAGGGATGTGGACAACATTGAGAGGGTCCAGAGGAGGGCCACCCGCATGATCTGGGGACAGCAGGGCAGATCCTACAATGAGAGGCTATGGGACCTGAACCTGTTCAGCGTTCACAAGAGAAGGCTGAGGGGGGACCTGGTGACCATTTATAAACTCAATAGGGGGAACCAGAAGGGTTTGGGGGAGACCTTATTTCCCCTAGCGCCCCCTCACCGGGATAACAAAGAATAACTGCCACAAGTTGTTGGAGAGTAGGTTTAGATTAGACATCCGTAAGAACTACTTCACAGTCAGGGCAGCTAGGATCTGGAACCATCTTCCAAGGGAAGTGGTGCTGGCTCCTACCCTGGGGGTCTTTAAGAAGCAGCTCGATGCCTACCTGGCTGGGGTCACTTGAGCCCAGTTTCCCTCTTGCCCAGGCAGGGGGTCGGACTTGAAGATCTACAAGGTCTCTTCCGACCCTACTTCTATGATTCTATGACCCCCTGCCATGGCAGGAAAGAATGCTGGGGTCAAACGACTCCGGCGAGGTGATTGTCTAGCCTCTTTTTGAAGACCTCCAGGGTAGAAGTGAGCACCACTTCCCTTGGAAGTTGGTTCCAGATCCTAGCCGCCCTGACTGTGAAGTAGTGCCTCCTGATGTCTAGCCTGAATCTACTCTCGGTCAACTTATGGCCATTGTTCCTTGTTACTCCTGGTAGTGCTCGGGGGAACAGGGACTCCCCCATAGCCTGCTAGTCCCCCTTGGCAAGTTTATAGATGGCCACCAGATCCCCTCTCAGCCTTCTCTTGCGGAGGCTGAACAGGTTCAGGTCCCGTAGCCTCTTCTCGTAGGGCCTGCCCTGCTGTCATCTGATCATGTGGGTGGCCCTTCTGTGGACCCTCTCGATGCTGTCCACATCCCTCCTCAAGTGCGGCGCCCAGAACTGGATGCAGTACTCCATCTGTGGCTTGACTAGTGTTGCATAGAGGGGAAGGATCACCTCCTTGGACCTGCTTATGATGCACCTGTGGATGCAGGACAAGGTGTGGTTAGTAGGGCTGTGGGATGGTAGCTCTTACTGAGGCCACAAAGCTTGCCAAGTTTCAAGAAGATCAGTGTAGGGGTTTGGGGGAAACTGCTCCTCAAGCTGTGGACAAGCAAAACTTGTGCCATGGGTGCTTGTGGGACTGACTGTGTCTGCCTTGGGGCGGGGAGGGGAGACATAACGACCTAACAAGCATCAATTAGCACCTACAAAACCAGGCTAAGGAGAGGAAAGATCAATACAGACAATCAACTGCCCCAAGACAGACACAGTCTTGGCACAAGTTTTGCCAGTCAGCAGCTAGGGGTGCAGGGCCCCAGACGCACCGATCTCCTTGACAGCTGGCCGGCGTCACAGCAGGGGCCACCATCCCTGCAGCTGTCACCCCGCTGCACCTTAGCGCACACAGTGTCACCCATGGCACCAGTTTTGCTTGTCCACAGTTTGAGGTGCAGTTCCCCCCAAGCCCCTGCACCCATCTCCTTGAAACTTGGCAGGCTTTGTGGCCTCAGTAAGAGCTACCATCCCTGCAGTTTTGACCCCCCTGTGTTGTGACACACAGCCAAAACAGGAGTTTGGCTTTCAAGAATTTTGGGTACAGTTCCTCCCAAACCCCTGCACCGATCTTCTTGCAACTTGGTAGTTTTCATGCTCTCAGAAGAGGCTACCATCTCTGCAAATTTCATCCAAATTAGACACAAAACAACAAAGTTATAGATATTTCATTGATTCCCCATTATACCCTATGGCCGGATCTCCAAGGCAACTCCGAAGCTTCGGCTGGATTGGGGCGGAAACCCGGTCCAGAGCTCCACATCAGATCATGGCCATTTGAAGTGGCCAGATCTGAAGCCGGATCGGATCGCTGCTGACTCGCACAGGCCTGGCAGCCCCTTACAGGAGATACCTCTTGTGTGTGAAATAGGATCATATACTTGCGCATAAGTGCAGAAAGAAATTTACCGTATGTGACTGGGAAAGTGCCATTTGAGTGTGTAAAGCAAAATAGGATCTAGTGCAGAGAATTCTCCAGCTTGTTCAAAGACAGCATGGATTATACCCCAACTGGTTTTAAGCTGCCTGTTTGTAGGTGAGAACCTTTTCCCCACTCAGCTGCACAGTTTATACAAGGACTTCCTGGAAATTGGCTTATGGCCAGAATAGCAGATAAGATTTACAGAAACCTTTAATTTGCCTATAGCAACATCACAGGCTATTCAGATGATCACGTGAAGGTGCTGCCTGCTGGCTTGGTAGTAAGCCTAGCACTGCCAACCTCAAGCCTTCATAAATCATGTATAAGGACTCAAAAATCATTAGATTAGAGATTTTCATGCATTTGCATGATTCCAGGATCTGGACCTCTATAAATTATGATAACATAAGAAGATTTGTCAATGTTCTAATTCTGCTCTAGGCTAATAGAGGGCACAATATTTGACCTTGGACGTAACTGTCTTCAAGTTAGCTGGGAGCACAAGTGAGGTATTGCCACTGAGACTAACAACAGATAACTTGGTTTAATCCAGGACTGATTGTCTCTAATCTCCTGGGTTTTGACTTGCATCAAAATAGGGCAGGACAATCATTTACATGCTCAACTTCAATGGCAATTAACTCATATTAGCCTTGTCATCTGTTTTTAGCCTGAAGTATATGTTCTAGGACTGTGAAACAAAGAAAAAATGTGATTGTGATTAGTTGCGCGATTAAAAAAATTAGTCGCAATTAATCTCAATTTTAATCGCACAGCTAAAAACTCAGATGTACATACAGAAAAATGCAAAATTATGCAGGTACTTTGTGTGGATGGGGCTGCGTGTGTGTGTGTGTGTGTGAATTTGTGAAGGTGTGGGGAGGGAGTGTGGTGGTGGTGGGGGGGGGGCGTTGTCTGGAGCCCAAGAAGGGGGGTTACCTGCAGGGGGGCTTGGCATGAGCAGGATGATCTGGCATGATCTGAGCAGGATCTCTGTGGAGTTGCCCTGGGGCTGGGGTGCATCCCCACCCAAGCAATGGGGTTGATTTACCTTGCCCTTGCCCCAGAAACAGTAGCTGCAGGCAGTCTAGGCTGGGGGCAGCTGCTCCAGCCCTGGTCTAGGCCTGAACTTCCCTGCTTGCTTGTTCAGCAGGTTCCAGGTGATCCCAACCTGCCCTGGGTCCAAGGATGCCAGGCAGCTCTGCCACGGCCCGGCACCACCTTTCCCAAACCCCAGCACTGTCATCCCAGTTACTCAGGGCCCTGGATGGGGGTTGTGGATGGGTGGGTGTGTCCCCTGCATCTTTCTGCTGCAGCCGCCTGGAGCCTGCATCCTATTGGGATCCACACGGAGCAGCTGTGGTAGGGCTGCCTGGCACCCTCCGGCCTCACAGCTTGGGCTCGAGAAGGGTTGGGACCACCTGGGAGCTCCAGCACAAGCCACTTCTGGGGCTGCAGGTCCCCATGAATCCCTGGTCTGGGCCCCAGGGAGTGGTGGTAATGACAGCCCCATCCCCTGCTGTCCCATGGAAGCAGCCACTGCTGGTAGGTGGGGGCAGGATTCCCATGGAACCACCTCCCACAGCCCCTGGTCTGCACCATGCCACATGCCCAACCCAAGCCCAGTGCTGACAGAGCCTAAGCCTCACCTAGCACTGCTGGCAAGCCAGGCAGAGCTGCTGCTCTCCTCCGCATGCTGCCTGGGCTCCCAGTGGTTCCAGCAGCTCCATACAGGTCCCGGTGGGAGCCCAGGCAGCGTGAGGAGGAGAGCAGTGGTTCTGGCCAATTTGGCAGTGGCAACACTGGGCATGGCTTGGGCTCTGTTAGCGATGGGCTGGGGCCGGGCATGTGGCATGGCACGGGCTGGGGACTGCGGGAGGTGGCTCCGTGGGAATTCTGCCCTGCCGCCCGGCAGTGGCATCCTCTGTGGGGGCACAGAGTGCAGGGCCGCCATTGCCACTGCTCCCCGGAAGCCTGGACCAGGGATGCGTGGGGACTCATGGGCCTGGAGGCGGCTCATGCTAGAGCTCCCAGGGGGTCCTATCCTGCCCCAAGCCTGAGCTGTGGGGCCCAAGGGTACCAGGCAGCCCCACTGTGGGTCAGCACTGCCTTCCCTGAACCCACGTGCACAATTAATGTGTTAAAAAAATGCATTAATTGGTTTTTGTGTTAATTGTGCATATTAATGGCAATTCATTGACAGCCCTAATACGTTCCATTGGACATCATGCTGCATGTCACTTTTTCCTGCTTCAGTTTTCACAACAGTTCTGGTTCTGACTTCCAGTCTTACTATTCTTTCTTAAAACAAGCAATAGCTATTTTCAGCTACAACCCTCTCCATACCCATCCCCCATGTCTTCCAAGATGTCTAGGTAGCAACCTAGAGAGACGCTATACTTGATGCACTAGTGTAACTGAGGCGGGGTGGGCTGGGGTTTGACCAGATCAGTAGCCCCAGTCTTTTGGAGGGAGCACAAAAATGGCTGCAGCTAGTGGCCTGTTGTGCTGCTGCCCTTGACAGCACAACAGCCAGCACAACAGCCATGCACCAAAGCTGCCCAGGTCAGGGCTCTGTTATATCTCTGCTTACTGCACCAGCATTGGCAGAGAGGTGGTTGTCAGTACGATGCTGAAGCCCCAGCACAGATCCATAGGGGAAGAAGAAGTGGTTTGCAGACAGCCTCTGGTTTGCATTTCTCAAATGGTCTGCCACCATATCCCCCTCTTCCCACTTCCTTCTGACACAGAAACTGGGGTTGCTCACAGAGCTTCCTCTTTCAGGAATATGACAGGTAGGAGAGGGAAGGTGAAAGAAGAGGGGAAAGAGCATGCATGTGGTGGTCTCATGGTAGGAAATTGGGTGAGCTATTTAAAAAAGTGTGGAAGGTTGCTCAAAAGGTTGGGAGAATTTCTCAGGAGTGAGCGGAGGAAGAAGAAAAGGGAGAACAAAGAACATAGTGAGGAATGGATCCAGCTGAATGAGTATAGGGGCACTTCTGCACACGTTGCTTTCGTCTGCAGTGTCCTGACCCAGGCTATTGGGATCATTGCCTTTGCTCAGCACTCCAGAGTTACCATCCCTGCCTTTCCAGGGTAGGTGGTTTAGCAAAGCCATTACAAAAGTACAACCAGCCAAGTACTAGGAGCAAAGAAGTGCTCTTCCCTTCTGTGCCCTCTCATTGGGGTTGCTTTTCCTTTGTGCACCTACTGGCACCCAGTGAGCTCAGGGGAACTGATCTCTAACTCTGAGAGCTGGCAGGATATGTGGGGGCATGTTTCCAGATCAGGTCTCCATAGTATCTTTCCCAGGCAGAGTTAACAAATGATGGTAAGTAACCTGTAGCCCTCCAGAGGTATCTCCTGTAAGGGGCTGCCAGGCAAAGATAATGGCTTCCTGAAGGTGGCACCATTTGTCATCTGTGCAAAATGCACTAGGTTCAGATGGCATTGCAGGAGACTGGGAGAAAGGTCAAAATTATCTCCTCCAAAATCCCTGAAACACCATGGGTTTGACAGCAGAGATGAGAATTATTGTCCCCTGGAATTAGGGCTGGCAGGAATTTGAGAAAAGCTAGCTGAAAGAAGTATGAAGTTGGGGGTCACTGCATTTGTTGTTAGCAGATGTATGGGGCTTTCCAAGGGCAAGAAGGTGTGCCCAGGGGCTGACACATTGATTGCATATCTCAATAGCCATATGAGCAATATGCAGGTCCCTATACTGTGGCTGACCACTGTTATCCTTTACTTAATTGGAGTGTATGGATTTGCTTGCTGCTGAAGTAGTCAAGATAACAACAGAGAACAGAGCAGTGAACAGGGAAAAGCAAACAGGGCAGATTGCAAGCAGTTCCCAAGTCAGTTTGTAGGTCAGTTCGCCGTGTCCATCTTTGCAAGGGTGCTGGTAAGGTAAGATACTTTTTTATATGTAATTAAGACTGATTAACCTACTTTGTTTTATTTTAAGCAGCTAAAACTCAGCAGCTAGACCAATACTTAAACCCCTTGTTTAACCGGAGTCCAGAGTGAGGGGGAGTTAACTAGGGAGAGCAATAGGTAGTTTTGCTTGGAAAGTCTCTCATATTCCCTCAATGTAAGCTTGCTGAGAAGAAAGAGGTTTGAAGGGAAAAGGCCAGCTACAGAGGAGCTTGCTAGGGAAGATCTGCTTGGAAAGAGAGGCAAGAAGTGAGAGGCAGATAAGAAGGCCCAGAGACATGGCTGGAAGACATCACAATTCCAGAGCCACTGCCACGTCCAGCTGTTCCTCTGCTTCTACCTGTGAGGTGTCTGTCCAGGCAGGACCACACACTGTGGAAGCTTCCACCCAGGTTTGGGTTTGGTGATGTGCAGACTGCAGCTTGCAAGTTCTTTCCAGTGTCAGCCAGGTGGGGGAGTGCCTGCAATGTGTGTGGTGCCTTCTGGTGGGGTGTCTCAGGGAGAAAGCAAGAGAGCTACAGGAGAAGGTAGAAAGGCTCTGAAATATCCGTTGCCATGAGGACTTCATCAATTCTATGCTGAAGGAAACCTCTAGGACTGTGGAGGAAGGACTGCCAGAGGCAGTGCTAGGAAAGGAAGAGGGCATAGACTCCTAGGGGGGTGGATGTTAGAAGCTTGTGACTCTGGCAACAAGAAGTAGTTATCATCCCCACCTGCAGCAGTTTACCTGGAGAACAGATATGGAGTGCCAGTAACAGAAGAGGAGGAATGCATTTCATTGGTAGAGGAGGCCAGGCCAGGAATCCCCAAGGTGGGAAGGAGCAAGACCACTGCAACAAAGAGGAAGCAATGTGGAGGACAGAGGGATCAATCTGCCAGCCTGACCTGTCGTCCTGGGAGAACTTCTGCTTGCTGCGGGACCAGGGACCGTAGACAAAAGGTGTGCACCAAGAGTGATTGTTCCTTAAGGACACAATCTTTAAAGCACAAAGGAAGCCCATTCCCATGCGGAGAAAAGGTAACAGGTCTGGGAAGCCCTCTTGGCTAAACAGGGAAATCCTGATCCTCTTAAGAAAGAAGAAGAGGCTTATAAACAACGGAAGCTTGGCACAGGTCCCAAGGAAGACTATTCCATGATGGCCCACATTTGCAGGAAACAGATAAGAAAGGCTAAAGTGGCAACCAAACTTAAATTAGTAATGGGAATCAAGGACAGCAAGAAGTCCTTCTTTTTAGGTACATAGGGAACAGGAGGAAAACAAATGGGAGTGTGGGGCCATTGCTCAGTAACTCAGGAGACCTGGTTACTGGCACCCAGGAGAAAGCTGAACTCCTGAATGACTACTTTGCCTCGGTCTTTCACCGGACCAAGAGGAAAACAGTGCAAGATAGAGTACACAATGAACATGGTAGGAATAATCAAATTCCTGCTATTGCCATAGAATTGGTGTAGGACCAATTAAAAAAATTAGACATATACAAGTCAGCGGGACTGGATGATCTTCATCTGAGAGTGCTGAATGAGCTGGCCGAAGTCATTGCGAAACCCCTGGCACAATTCTTCCACAACTTGTGGTGCTCTGGAGAAGTCCCTGAAGACTGGAAGAGGGCCAATGTTGTGCCCACCCACAAGAAGGGCAGGAGGGAGGACCCAGGTAACTATAGGCCAGTCAGCCTAACTTATATCCTAGGGAAAATCCTTGAAAAGCTCATCAAGGAGTCTATCTGTGATAAGCTGGCAGAAGGTAAGATTCTGAATGACAGCCAACATGGCTTCATCACAGGCAGGTCTTGCCTTATCAACCTCATCTCCTTCTATGACCAGGTAACTCACCACCTGGACATGAGAGAGCAGATTGACATTGTATACCTAGACTTCCAAAAGGCTTTTGATCTAGTATCCCACAATGTCCTCATGAGATAATTGGAGGACTGTGGGCTTAACTCTGAGACAATCAGGTGGGTGAGAAACTGGCTGCGGGACAGGACCCAGAGAGTCGCAGTGAATGGATCTGTATCATCCTGGCAAGAAGTGGGCATAAATGTCTTGCAGGGGTTGGTGCTCAGTCCAGTACTTTTCAACATCTTTATTAATGATTTGGATGTGGGGGTGAAGAGCTCACTGGCCAAGTTCACGGATGACACCAGGTTACGGGGAAGCATGGTCACGCTTGAAGATAGGCTACAGAGACAGGCAGACCTAGACAGGCTAGCAAGTTGTGCGGATTGGAATTTGATGAAATTCCATGTCAAGAAATGTAAAGTGCTCCACCTTGGGATGAACAACCCGCAACACACCTAAAGGCTTGGCAGCACCAAACTGACTAGCACCAAGAATAAAAAGGACCTGGGGGTAATAATAGACCACAGTATGAATATGAACTGGCAGTGCAATGTTGTAGCCAGCAGGGCAAACAATACGCTAGCATGCGTCAATCAATGCATCTCCAGCAAATCCAAGCAGGTGATTCTTCCGCTCTACTCAGCACTTGTGAGATCGCAGCTGGAGTACTGTGTCCAGTTCTGGGCACCACACTTTAACAAGGACATGGACAAGCGTGAGAAAGTCCAAAGAAGAGCCACCTTTATGATCAGAGTCTTAAGGCTAAGGGATCTGGGACTCTTCAGTTTGAAGAAAAGAAGGCTGAGAGGGGACCTGGTAGCAGCTTACACCTACACTAGGGAAATACATCAAAGGCTCACTGAGCAACCGTTCACCAGATCACCCAAGAGGAAAACTAGGAGTAATGGCCACACACTCCTGGAAGATTGATTCAGGCTTAACATTAGGAAAAACTTCTTCACAGTCAGGATGTCCAGACTGTGGAATAAACTCCCTCCAGAGGTGATACAATCACCTGCTCCGGAAATCTTCAAGAGGAGACTAGACAGTGACCTTGCTGGGGTCACCTGACCCCAAGTTATCTTTCCTGCTTGGTGCTGGACTTGATGATCTTCTGAGGTCCCTTCCGGCCTTACAATCTATGAATCTATGTCATGGAAGGATTACCAAGATTCATCCAACCCTCTGACTGCTACCCCATGCTGCTCATCCATGTGGGCACCAATGATACTGCCAGGGGTGACCCTGAACAGAACAGTGACTACAGGGCTCTGGGTGCAAGGGTAAAGGGGATTGGGGCTCATGTGGTATTCTCCTCAATCCTTCCTGTCAAGGGGAAGGGCCCAGATAGGAGTGGACACATCCTGCAGATCAATGCATGGCTGCATAGGTGGTGTCATCAGCAGGGATTCAGCTCTTTGACCATGGGATGTTGTTCCAAGAAGAAGGATTGCTAGAAAGAGATGGGAGCCACCTGACAAAGAGAGGGAAGAGCATCTTTCTAGACAGGCTCGCTAACCTAGTGAGGAGGACTTCAAGTTGATTGGGGGATGGAGACTGAAGCCCTGAGGTAAGTGGGGAAGTAGGTGTCCTGGAAGAAGCACAAGCAGGAGGGGGCAACAGGAGAGGCCACCTCATTGTGTCTGAGAAAATAGGGCAATCAGCTAGTTACCTCTGGAAGCCTGGAAACAAGCAGGAAGAACCGGAAATCCTCACAGTCAAGGAATTATGATGTGATTGAAATAACAGAGACTTGGTGGGATATCTCACATGACTGGAGCACTGTCACAGATGGGTATAAACTGTTGAGGAAAGCAGGCAGGCAAGAAGAGCAGGAGGAGTTGTGCTTTATGCAGGAGCTGTATGATTGCTCAGAGCTGCAGTATGAAATTGGACACAGGCCTGTTGAGAATCTCTGCATAGAGGTTCGAGGGGAGAGCAACAAGGAGATTTTGTGGCAGGTATCTTCAAGTGGATGGGTTTTATTCAAACAGGTAGCAGAAGTTTCCTAATTACAGGCCCTGCTTCAATCTCACTGACATATACTGGGAGGGCAATACAGCAGTGCACGGGCAATCCAGGAAGTTTTTGAGCGTTGGGAACAAGTGTTGGAGAAGCCATCTAGGGGCTTTGCTTTCCTTGACCTGTTGTTCACAAACAGGGAAGAACTGGTGGGAGATGTAGAAGTGGATGGCAACTTGGGCGGCAGTGACCACAAGGTGATTGAGTTCAGGATCCTGACAAAAGGAAGAAAGGAGAGCAGCAGAGTATGGACCCTGGATTTCAGAAAAGCAAATTTTGACTTCTTCAGGGAATGAATGAGCAGAATCCCCTGGGAGGCCACTCTGAGGGGGACAGGAGTCCAGGAGAGCTGGCTGTATTTTAAAGAAACCTTACTGAAGGTGCAGAAACAAACCATCCTGATGTGCAGGAGGAATAGCAAATAAGGAAGGTGACCAGCTTGGCTTAGCAGAGAACTCTTTGGTGAGCTTAAACCAAAAAGGAAGCTTCCAAGAAGTGGAATCTTGGACAGATGACTAGGGAAGAGTATTAAAATATTGCTTGGGCATGCAAGGGTGAAATCAGGAAGGCCAAAGTCCAATTGGAGTCGCAGCTAGCAAGGGATGTGAAGGGTAACAAAAAGTGTTTCTACAAGTATGTTAGCAACAAGATGAAGGTCAGGGAAAGTGCGGGTCCTTTACTGAATGGGGGAGGCACCCTAGTCACAGATCATGAGGAAAAGGCGGAAGTACTTAATACCTTTCTTACCGTGGTCTTCACAGGCAATCTTATCTCCCAGACTACTGCACCTGGCAACACAGTTTGGGGAGGAGGTTAATAGCCCTCAGTGGTGAAAGAACAGGTTAGAGGCTATATAGAAAAGCTACATATGCACAAGTCCATGGGGCCAGATGCAGTGCATCTGAGAGTGCTGAGAAAGGTGGCTGATGTGATTGCAGAGCCACTGACCATTATCTTTGAAAACTTGCAGTGATCAGGGGATGTCCTGCACAGTTGGAAAAGGGCAAATATAGTGCACATCTTTAAGAAAGGGAAGTAGGATCCAGGAAACTACAGACCAGTCAGCCTCACCTCAGTCCCCAGAAAAATTTATTGAGCAGGACCTCAAGGAATCCATTTCTAAGTGCTTGGAGAAGAAAGTCATCAGGAACAGTCAGCATGGATTCACCAAGAGCAAGTCATGCCTGACCAAGCTGATTGCCTACTGTGATGAGATGACTAGCTTTGTGGATGTGGGGAAAGCAGTGGACATGATATACCTTGACTTTAGCAAGGCTTTTGATACAGTCTCCCACAGCATTTTTGCAAGCAAGCTAAGGAAATATAGGTTAGATGGAAGGACTGTATGATGGATAAAAGAAAACTGGCTGGATCACTGGGCTCAATGGGTAGTGATCAATGGTTCTATGTCTAGTTGGCAGCTGGTATCAAGTAGACTGTCCCAGGGGTTGGTCCTGTGGCTAGTATTGTTCAATATCTTCATTAATGATCTGGAAGATGGCATGGAGTGCATCCTTAGCAAGTTCACAGATGACACCAAGCTGGGGTATAGTAGTAGATATGCTGGAGGGTAGGGCTAAGATTCAGAGTGACTTAGACAACTTGAAGGATTGGGTCAAAAGAAATCTTATGAGGTTCAACAAGGACAAGTACAAAGTCCTGCACTTAGCATGGAAAAATCCCATGCACCAGTACAGGCTGGGGACCAACTGGCTAAGCAGCAGCTCTGCAGAAAAGGACCTGGGAGTTACAGTAGACAGTAAGTTGAATATGAGTCAACAGTGTGCTCTTGTTGCCAAGAAGGCTAACAGCATACTGAGCTACATTAGTAGGAGTATTGCCAGCAGGTCGAGAGAAGTAATTATTCTACTCTACTGTGTACTGGTGAGGCCTCATGTGGAGTACTGTGTCCAGTTTTGGATCCCCCACTACAGAAAGTATGTGGACAAATTGGAGAGAATCCAGTGGAGGGCACTGAAAATGGTTAAGGGGCTGGGGCACATGACTTCTGAGGAGAGGCCGAGGGAGCTGGTCTGATTTAGTCTGCAGAAGAGAAAACTGAGGGGGAATTTGATAGCAGTCTTTAACTACCTAAAGTGGGGTTCCAAAGAGGATGTTGCTAGACAGTTCGCAGTGGTGGCAGATTACAAGTTGTAGCAATGAAAGTTTAGGTTGGGCATTAGGAAAAAAACTTCACTAGGAAGGTGGTGAAGCACTGGGACAGGTCACCTAGAGAGGTGGTGAAATCCTCATCCTTGGAGGTTTTTACGGCCTGGCTCAACAAAGCCCTTGCTGGAATGATCTAGTTGGGGATGACTGTGCTTTGAGCAGGGGGTTGGACTGGATGACCTCCTAAAGTCTGTTCTAATCCTAATTTTCTATGACTCTATATTTTTTGGAAAAAAAAAATTCTGAGGAAAATAGTTAATTTCCAGTCAGCACCAAAGGTCACCCAGGCAGTATCCATATCTTATTACATGTTTTGACTGACTGGGAGAAACTGGGCACATTGTGATTGGCTAAAGCAGCCGCAAGCCAGTTTCTTCTCTGCAGAATCTGCTTTGGGGTCAGTAACCTCCTTTCATATTGAACAGCATCATCTCCGGAGCTGTGGGAGAAAGATACTGAACTGTTTAAAACTCAGAAAGAATGAAGGCAAAAAACCAACATCAGTTCATTCTGCAGGGTCAATAAAGGCCTCTCTAAATGCTTCTGCTCCAGTCTGTCCTTATCCAGAGGCTAAAACTACATTCATAACCACCAGCATCCTTGTTTCTGACAAAAATTACATTAACCATGAATAGCTGGGTGATGATAAGGGCCCATCCTCCTGCTCCACGATGTGATACATAATACAACCATCAGCCCAGAGACCACAATATAAGGGCCCAGCATCACTTCCCAGTTCCCCTTGCTCTCCCCATTTAAAGTGTTCTGGCTGGTAACAACCCTTCTCTGCAGAACCAAGCTGAGAGTCCTGTCACACCTGAGAAACCCTGGTGCAGGGCACCTGCACTCTTATTGAAACAGCTCTGCTCACTCCACCCTGTTCTGCAGGTAACCAGAACCCAAAACATGCTATTACTTAACCCCAATACCTTGACTGTTGTCTGAAAACTGACAAGCTATAACCTTGGAGCTCCCAGTGGCCCAAGTTCATACTTTGTGGCTTACACTAATGGCAGCAATAATACCCTTCTCCATTTTGTTAGTAAACCCTATCCACCTCCTGCTTTTACCTGGTCTGCCCCAAACCCTTCCTGCGACCCAGCCCTCCTTTCTGCAATCTCCAGACAAAAATCCCTTTGCTCTGATTCTCCCTCAGAAAGCCCTACTACCAACTCCCACACACAAGTATAGTGACCTATCCTTCCCTTCCCCACCACCCTTTGGTATCGTCCACCCTGCCTCTACTTGCCTCACAACACAGACACTTTCTCTGCTTCTTCCCTCATTCTACTTCTTCCCTGATCAGTAGTGCTTTGTCTCTCACTCCTCCCTGCCTCCCTTCCCCATCCCTGTTTTTCTCCTCGAAATCATCAGTTATTCTACATCTACTAGTAAATTGCATTTCTTGCTGCACAGAGTGATGTTTGGAATTGCTTCTGAGGCTCAGCTGAGGCCATTAAATTGAATTTGTGTTCAACAGCATGGAGGGAAACAGAATCACAGCTCCCTTCTTGGTTCGTCTCAATCCACCATGTTGAGAGTAAGATCCAGTGTAATGGCACTGCAGACACATCTGTGGTGTCATATACCACACATTCAGGTATTCTCCACACTGCAAGGTAGCAGCGCAGAGGTGGTTTTCCAAAAAAACCCAAGCGCAGAAAAAAAAGTGGAGCAACATACATGGAGGCAGCACATGCCACCCAAACCCCGAGCCTCCCTGGCTGGAGCCACACACGGCTGCCAGCCAGCCTCGGAGTGGCAGGATCACCACCACTGCAGCCCCAGGAGGCCCTCAGGATGCCAGGTAAGGTTGATGGGGCCAGCCCAATGCTGGCTCCAGCCTCCCCCTACCCTACCCAGGGTAACCGGCTGCATGCCAGAGGGTGCATAGCACAAGTGTTCTCCAGAGATCAGTAGCAGCAGTACAAAGTGTGCCGCTGCTACTTGTCCCCTTGGAAACAAACATCCATGCTCGTGTGGTTGCGGCCCCTATGTCTAGCTTTTCCACTGCTTCATCTCTTCTCCCTTAGCTGAATGGGAGAGTGTCTGTGGTGGAAGATACCAAGGGAGTTCATCAAGAAATAAGCAATATGGATAATGTAAAATGCAGCTAGCTCCACTGATTTTGTATGTTTTATGGTCTCCCTCCACTCCAAGTTTTTATCATGTGGATGTCACATATGGCAAAGGGCTAGAAGTTTATGAGGCCAGTTTAAACGTTAGATGTAGAGGAAAATGAATCCCAGGGTCCCATTTGCATGAGGTGGTGGGTTAAAGATTTCTGCTCAGAGCAGAAATTCAAGACAGTTGGAGGCAGCAGAACTAGCAGAGGTAAATTCTGGGTTTGCTTGATTTTTCACATCTGTGAGATGATAACTGGTATGGAAGTTTGGCTGGGTAAAGAAAAGACAGTACAGAGCAGAGCAGAGTAGAACAGAAATAGCCGAAGAGGAAGCCTTGAAGCAGGAAAGAAGGGATTTCAACTCTCACAGCACAGGCTGGTTGAAAATTGATTATTTGAATAAGTTAAGAAGTTCCCATGGCAAGATGTTTCATCTGGGAAAACACGGCAGAACTGAACATTTGAAATACAAGGAATTTGAAATGCAAGGAATTTAGTAAGGAATTGCTTTTATAAGCCAGTCAGAATCTGAATTAATTTGGGGATTTAAGGAATGGACAAAATTTACAAAAGCAAGGAACCACCAGTAGCAGTTGAAGTGCTGATGATAGAAGGTGCCATCCCTTCTTACCCACCTCTGGTAAAGCAGGGCATAAGAACTCCCCAGAAAAAGCCCATTCCTCGGCCAGGGAAAATAAATTGGAATTTTTCTACTGAAACTGAACTTCATCTCCTATCAACTCTGGGGATAATTGCCTTGGGAGGGTACTGGTCAGAGACAGCCGTTTCATTTGAGAGAGACACATGAAACGGGTTTTCAGCTCTCCCTGCCGCACAGACTTAAGCTGTGAAGTCTGAGCATGACACATGAAACTATCCTCAGGATGAACTGTTTATAAAGCTGAGAATAACTTTGACAGGCTTTAAATCTGAAATGGCATGAGGTGTTGGAAGTCTGACGGCTGTGGGCTTTGTTGGCCTGAGGGGACACCTGATTCAGGGGAGTAAGAAAGTCTACCCTAGTGTCATGTGGAGATATCCCATGTATTGCAAGCTGAGGTGGTGTCTAACAGCATCAGTTTAAGATCCACAGCCAGGAATCAGGCAGAAACTCCTGCACCTTCCCTAGACATGAAAACAAATCTAGATCATGGCAGGTCACAGGTTGTATGGTATCCTACACCATGCTGGCTTCTCTGTAATATTATTTAAGAATAAAGCTCACAGAGTAGCTCAGCAAGCTGCTTCCTTCAGTGGGGATGTCACAGTCTTCTGCTCAGAAGTACAAGAGCCACAGATCTTAATCCAGCAGTGATGTTCCCTCACCTTGTTTCTGAAAAAGAGTTCATGGTGCCTTCTCACTCAGATTGAACTAATCTAAATAAGATGAGTTGCAGCCATCTCGAGAAGTCAGCTGATATCCAGAATGGTGACAACGACCCAGTTAGCTAAAGGTGTCAGGCTGGAGACCCCCCCTGAATGCTTAGCTTTGACACGGGCATCTTATGCTGGAGGTATGGAGCCAGAGACTTCATGGTTTCACTGTTCTCTCCTCTCCCCTGTCTTTTTACACTGCCAGCTCTGTAGGGATGGGATGTTATCCATATTCATCTCTAAAGTGCCATGTACATTTATAATGCTATGTTGCTATTATCACCATTAATAACAGTAATAGATTTGGTTCATGTGGGGATTTAATGCTCAGTAAGGGAGAAGAGTAGCCCTTACAGACCCACCTTTCAGAACACAGGCTGTCCTATGCAGATGCCAAAATGATTGTCCTGCTAAAGACACAACAAAGGTAGGAGGTCAACATTTATTTCAGGGGATAAATGAAGTTAGGTTGGTGGGTGCCAACCCCAGGACACTTTGTGAGTCCATAGAGGAGCCCAGCTGGTCCCTAGCCAGGTTTAGAAGGTCCCATGCTGAACCACCTCCTCCTGTCTGAACACAAGGGGTGCATCCCCACAGTCACACGTGTGCAGTTTGCAGTGCAGGAGGTTTTTTGGACACTGGGAGATCTCAGTGTCAAAAAAAGCTGCCGCTAAAAATTAGCACTGTGTATGTGGCAGTATTGTACGCTACCAGAAACTGAAGCCTAGTCGGCCAGAGCCACATTCTGGCTGCTGGCAGGCTCCAAAAGAATGGGTCAACACCACTGCTGGCGCAGGAGGGCCCCAGCCTCCCCTACTCCACCCAGGTCCCTTTCCTGGGTGCCTGAGCACACAGGCAGGGGGGTGCCTGGGGACAAATGGCAGGAGCACAAATATGTGTTGCTATCTGTCCTGCAGAAAACATGCTTCCCTGCACATGCATGTTCATGGGATGCATACAAGAGTTGCAGTACCCATTTCCTGGACAGCTCTTCCATGCTGCCTGACAGTATGGGAGAAGGAATGGCTGGAGGTAGTGTTTTTAAAAAGCAATCACATCCTGCTATGCTGCACTATGAACTACTGAGCCTGATGATGATGGGATCTAAAGGGGTGTTTCCTAGGTGTATAAAGGAAGCACTATCATCTCCAAATCCCATATTCTTATACAGCTTGGAGTTTGCAGTTTGGTTCAGTCTGGTCCCTCTAGGTCAGCAGCCCTGGAGAGCTGGCATTGCCCACTTTCTGACAAGCAGAACTTGGAGGACTGGATACAAAGAAATGGTATTCTAGGTAATAGCACCAAAGCTGCAGAAGTGTAATCAGAGCCTCCTGACACTGCCAGCATAATGCAGGAGATTCCAATTTAAGGAACTGGGGAGTTTCTTCTACTGAAGCATATTACTCCAGATTGCAGGTTTAGCTACATATGCCTTTTGGATGCTTCCCCATAATTTATCACCCTAACAGAGTAGGACTAAATCATAATTAGAACAGTGCTTAGCACTTCAATAGCACCCTTTGTCAGAGGCCAAAGCACTGTCAAATCTATAATAATTAACCTTTTAGTGGTGAGAGTAAATTATAACAATGCAAGGCCCAGATCGAAGTCTGTCCCTTGAAAAAGAAGAAGGGCTAGATTTTGCCACCTTACTGCCATATATGCCTTTCCCTAGTGAACTTTCAGTCCACTGGGGCTGCTTACTGAGTAAGGCATTTCTCAGTGTGAGAAACAACATGAAAACAGAATGAAAATTATGGGCACTGTGGTCCTGGCTCATTGAATGGGGTACAGGGTTGGAAGTCAGCAGCCCTAGGGGGCTGCATGCTCCTGGGCAGGCCCTTCTCACTCTGAGACTCTGCTTTCCCTCTTTAGATTTCATGTCTCTGGGGAAATGACTGTCCCTTACTATGAACACCTGTTCCCTGCTTAGATCAGTGATTCTCATCCAAGGTGCCACAGCATCCTGGGCTGCTGTGAGATCCTTTTAAGGGTGATGCAGGGTGCTGTACAATATTAGCACTGTTAGGTGTCCAAACATACACATATAGTTCACAAGACAAACCCATACATTTCAAATAGGAATCTATAGTGTCAAAAACATTCTGACCTGTTGTGGTCTTTCTGCATTCTTTACAACAAGAATTTCTCTACTATTTTTCTGTAGTCAAAAAATGTGAATACCAGCAGCTGATGTTTTCTGAGGACACCTTGAGTTTAGTGAGCAGTGGCATGAATCTAAAAAGATTGAGGACCAATGGCCTAAACTCTGATCTCAGTTGGGGCCTCCTGGTTTTTGGTATACTGTAAATAAAAGCATCTTTATTTTCAGGGAAGAAAACTTTTTTTAAGCCTTATTTTTGCCAGTGATGTCTTTTGTCAAAATTCTTGAGCAGGATGAAGCCTTTGAAGGGTGTGCTGATGACACAGCCTGCTGATGAGCCTGAGCATTGTTCAGTGATAGACACAAATCCTCTGTTTTAGGGAATGGCAAAGCTGATTCTGTACCAATTTGATTCCCAGAAGGTGCTTCACAGTTTCAGAATCTAATAACATTTGATCTGCTTTATTGGATTTACTTGCCTCATAGTCATTTCACCATTCACAATTACCAGAGAAGGTGCTTGACCAAGTACTTTTTTGGTTGCACCTTTTCCCCTTTTCCTTCCACTGCACTGTTTGATATCAGGGCAGGAGACTAACATTCATTGCATTATTCTAGCTTTACATTCCTGAAATCCATGATGTTTAAACATCATGAATTCGTGACTTAAGCATTCTGCACTCTCTTGATTTTACATCCTTTTGCCTCACTGCCCTTTTTTTCTTATTATTACTTGGTTTTTGCAGCTTGAAGAGAAAACCCTTGTTCCAGGATAGCACCTCAGAAACAATTGTGTCAGCTAACAGGAACACAGCTTTTTGAGCTCCCATGGGCTCTGGCTTAGCTCCCGTGCAATCGGATTGAGGTAATTAACCCCACACACACACACACACACACACACACACACACACACACACAGCACTTTCTTGTAGCCAGGCATAGCACTGGAATTCTGTATGCCCAAATGGTGTTACAGATACAATTACTACTTGTAATTCCTCCTATGATCAGATTCTATTTAGTCCAACAGAAAGGTTTAGCCAGAAAGCAAGCACAAAGCAGGTTTGGCTTTTCTGTGTATTTGCAAAACCTGAGCTTTCAAACATGGGGGGGGGGGGGAGTTTTTTCTTAGGCACTGAAATGATTATTAACATTCAGTAAGTATTCTAGTCTTAGTTTCTGAGTTCAGCCTTCCCCTGCAGCCCTAAAATCTGGCAGAAAACACTGGCTGAGCCAGCCCCCTGTGCTGCTGTCATGACACAGTGCAGCAAATAGTGCCATTTCTCATTGAGAAGAACCAAGAAAAAAAAAAACAGATGTTAATCAAGTGGAATAAGAAGAAAGCACCAGGGAAGAAATTATGTTTGTAGGCTCCTGAGAAAATTGTAATTCTTACATAATGCTGTCCCCAGTTTTGTACAAGGGCAAGGTTGCCAGTTTTCACTACATTTAATTTTGACCTATTGTGATGGAGGCAGACTCTTGTGCTGCTCTGATAATGTAAAGGGGCTGGCAATTAGTAAGACCTCCCTAGTAACCACAGAGCCAGCAGAGCAGTTCCTACTCCAAACCCCTTGTAGCCCCAGTGAAGAAGATACGAAGAGAGCAGGGCTGGACCATGCTGCACTCAGGCATTCCCCAGAAGGAAGATGCCCCACAGAATGAGCACAGCCAACCACACTTAAGTAGAGCAACTTCTAGACTAATCTACAAACCTGGGGGAAGCAGAGCCATGACCTGAGGAGCATGACCTGCAAGCAGCCTGGTCTCCACTTTACCCATTTACCACAATGCACCCAAATGAAAATATGTGCAGCAAAAATTGAGCCCATACCAGTAGGGAGTGCTCCCAGCAGTTGTGTTCAGGCAATGGTCTTGGCCTGCACTTCTCCAGCTGACCATTTAGGCTACACACAGGTGACTCCATGTGGACCTAGTCACCCACCCCTTTCCTGCCACCAGAGCAGCCATCTAGGGTCAACTGACACCTCCCTCCCTCCCATATAAACCTCTGACCTGAACAGGAAGCATCTGGGCACTAGAGCTCAACCCTTATTCAGATTGCCTTGCTGTACTTTGTGACCTCTCCCTCTGTTTGCTCCTGCACCTGCTGTCTGTTAGACCCTTTGGCTACCTGACCCGGCTCACCCTCTGACTCTTCTTTGTCTGACTCTTCAGCTTCCTGAATCAGCCTTTTTTCAGATGAGTTCTCAAACTAACCCTCTGGCTTCCTAACCTGTACTAGGCTTCCTAACCTAGGCCTGTACTTGGATTATGTTTGCTCTGCCCAAACCTGGAGCTGGCTGCCCATGACACTGCATGACATTGTTCTTCCCAGTCCTTCCATTGCAATGTCCCTTCATCTCCACAGTCAGTTCACATTTTTTATGATGCTGTCTTCAACAACTAGAATATACTTTCCTCAAGCATTTCTCCTTCACTCTGCTTGATAGGAACCTTTTTTTCTTGCTCATTATGAGCTTCCATCTGCTGGGACTCTACACTTGATGGCTGTGTCCAGACTTGTATGGACGTTTGGTCTGCTGGGGAAAACTAGAGGCATTGCACCTTGTGCCGCTGCTAGTTGTCCCTGGGGAATGCCTGTGATGCATGCTGACATGCACACTTCAGTGCATGGCAAGTTACCCCAGGTGAGGTAGCGGGGCCAGCACTGGGGTCCTGGGGACTTCCTGCGGCTGCAACAGCAGCTGTTCTGCCACTCAGAGCCTGGCCAGCAGAGGAGTGCGGCTGTGGCTGGCCAGGCTCTGGCTTTGGGTGGTACATGCTGCCACCACGAGCACCACTTCGCTTTTTTTCTCTGCAGGTTGTTTTGATCCCTAGATATCCAAAAAAACCCTTTGCACTGCTCCCTTGCAGCATGAAAAACAACTGAATGTGAGGTATGTGATGCGGCAGACATGTCTGCGGCACCACATACCACACGGTCGCATTCATCTGGATGCAGCCAATAATGCCTTAATTTTTTTATTCAAGAGGCAAAGATTTCTTAGGTTGATACATTTTTTTGTACCAACTATGTAGCTGGGATAGAATTAGTTGGTCCAATAAGATATAGCGCCCTGAGAAATCCTTGCCTTTTCCATAACTTCTGGACCGTCACAGGTACATCACTCTTATTTTCTTTAGTCTTAATTAGGTCTCAGTTCTGCATCCCTCAAAGCGTGTACAGGGTACATGCCTATGCCCTTAGATGCCAAGGCCCTATCTACACACAGAAATGACATTGGCAGAGCCAAAGGTGCAATTAACTGATTTGGTTAAACTACACCAACCTCAATGAGGACACTTCAGCTCAAATTCCCACCTCCTGTCCTTCTTGTGCAGCTGAGCCACTGCATGCTGCATTTAATTGTCATTGGATAAAACAAATGGAAAGCAGTGAAAACTTTCTGGCCAATGGGTCAGATGGGAGCAAGGGGCCACATTACCTCCCCTGTCTCCCTCCCTTCCAGAGATGCAGCCAACTCATGAGCCATCAAACCATTGCATATGTGTCTCTTCCTGGTTCCTCATATATCTCTTTCTTGGCTGACCAGGGCTCAGCCTCAAAAATACATCTGGAAAAAATAGATAAGACCTGGCCTACAGTAAGGTGGTTAATGCTGTTCTGGGAAGGCAAAAAGGTTAAGGTTTTAGTGTCCTCTAAATGAAGGAGACCTAGAACCTGGGTCTATTTTAATGATATTTAAAATATTTATATTAAATAATTGTAATTGTGGTAAATAATTAATTGTTTCCCCTGTGGTTCAGATTCTGCTCTGCACTAGGATGGACACCCTATATCTCCAGACAAGGTGCCTTGAGTTAAGTCATCTCTCTGGGGCGTGCCTGAGGGGATTAAAGGGCATTTGCCTCCCTAACACCATCCCGTCCCCAGATCCATATACTTATCTCAATCCCAGGCTTTATTGGCCCAGGGAATGGGTAAAGTAGTAGCATAGGTGTTTAAAATGCATTGATTCCCTTTTTCCTTCTGGCTGGATGGAAAGTGGAATGACAGGAGACAGGAGTGATCACACCAGGGCTATTAAATAATGAAATTATAATACACACACAAGGTCAATTCATTTTAAAATGATCATTTGGTGTTAAGCAGACATGTTGGCCTGCTAGTTTAATTTGCACTCCTGCTCCCTCATCCATCACTCTATGAAATAAACACACTCCAAAGGCCATCAACAACCTGACTTCGATGTTATGTGCTGATACCCAGACAAATGACACTTCTGCACTATAGAGCTGCATGACTCAGAAGTGCCCACAAGCCACTGTGCAGCACTGGACACCATCTAGGCTAATCACAGTGATGAAAGAACACATATTGTAACATCCCTTTGTTATTCATAACTAAGTCCCCCTGTGTCTCATCCCTTCCTAATGGCTTCTTGATGATGATGTAGTCATTAAAGATGGTTACTCGCTCAGGGGATCCTGTCCATAAATTAGGAGAGAGAAGCATTAAAAGGAGAGGTTCAGGGCCCTTGCAGAGCCATCAACATTTGCATGATTGCTAATTAATCCAGGGTGTGATTAACTACAGGAGTGAACAAATGTGGATGCTCTTTTTAAAGGAGCCAAGGGAACCTTGCTATGGACAGGTCTAATGCATCATAGGCCCAGCAACATTTTATGCACTCAGTGCTGAATAACAGTCCCCAAGGCAATGACTTTTGCTGATCATATGTGGTGATCCATATAAAGGAGATTCATAACTAAGTCTGCCAGTAAAAAAGAGAGTCTTGCATTCTTTCTGGCTGTCTGAAGGCCAGCTTCTGCTTCCCAGAGTTACCATAGGGTGCCTCTGTCACTCCAGCCCTGTCTGGAGTGACAGAGGCACATTAAAAAACACCTCAACTACAGGATGGCAACTTTTAGTTTATGAGGTGACAGAAAAAGTATTGTTTGACTTTGGGGTAAGAAAGAAGGACAAAGCCTAAGGAGATACCCAAGTCCTGACTGTATGAGGCAGAGTCCTGATACATCAGGGGGTCTTATTCACATTTTGGGTCCTCTAGTTAGTTGTATGTAGTCATAAATAAAAGCAATAGAATTTGGAGCCTAGCAGGAGAGCACAGTATTTTTAGTGAATGCCAGGCATCCCTGGGATGCAGCAGATCCTACAATATAGAAATGATCAATGGCCAGTACAGCTATTCCCAAGGCAACTTAGCTGAGCAGCAAATGGCATTGAGAAGGCCTTGCTAGCTGTCTGCAGTTGAACTCTGCTACATCTCTGTGCCAACAGGACTGATTTTGCTGAACATCAATGTTCAGTCATCCCTTCCTTGATGTCCTGAACATAGATAGCTCTTCTAAATATGACTCTGCAGTTTGTAAGCATATTCCCACTTCTGCTGGGGTAAAGGGCAAAACTCTGATGGACTCCACTGAGAGCTGGCTGTAGTCCCAGAGTGTTCCTCCTCCCTGTGCTCATGCATGTCCTTGCTGTGTCTTGCCTGGCTTTCATCATGCCAGAATAGTTGTTCCTCTGAATGTCTCAGTAAGGCAATGGGTTAATGAACTACATGCCTGTTTAAGAATTCTCCTGTAAACCCCGTATCCCAGAGGGGGTCTTGCTTCCTGAGCTCAGTTATGGTTCTTTTTATTTCCTCATCTGTAATATTTATGTCTAACCTGTGCCACCTGGACAACATATGTGCATGAATCAATAGAAGAAAAACTGATGAAAAACTCTGGGGCCCTTCTGGGATACCTAGGTATATGCCAGAGTGAAGTTTATTAGACTGCCATTGATTTTCTTGGGATTCCCCTTGGGGCAGGTATGGTTTCACCAGTTTCAGAGAGAATTAATAGTCTTTTTTTTTGTGCTCTGTGGGCTATGAATTTGTTCTGCTAATGGTTTCCTCTCCCTGCCTTGATAGATTCCTAATATCTTTGCCTTGCTTTCAATAAGGCAAATGCCACTTCAGTGGACTCTATTCAATCCTTGCATGTTGTCAGTAAGAGTGAACTACCATATATCAGACAGAAGGCACTTCTAGGAGAGCAGCTCTTATCCATACTAAAGTATCAGATGAACTTTGCTACTTCCCATTTGGTTATAAATGGTCTGAACAGCTGACGAACTTCATTAGTGTGATGACTGGTCTGACCTTGAGTGGAGGGGTTATCCAGGTCCCAGGTTACAAGAACAGTTAGGCACCATTCCCTTTGTAGTTGTCCTATATTTTCTAGCAGGGCCGTCTTTTGCTTTGACATAAGCAGCATTAGTTAACTGTAGATCATTCAATTACAGGCCATCCCCGCTTAGCGCTCTTAATTGGTTCCGGAAAAACTGAGTGCTAAGTGCAACAGTGTTAAGTGAAACCAATTTTCCCATATGAATGAATGTAAATAGAGATAATTCGTTTCCGAAGCTCCACACTCATACTATAAAATCACTGAAATCCCACACTAGTACTATAAAATCAATGAATTCAGACATCTAAATGTATGTAAATACTTTATTTAACACTTTGAACTTTGAAATAATGTATAAAATTACAAAATAAAGTAATGAAGTGTATGCACAGATGCACTTTCACTTTAACTTTTTGCTCTTTTGGCTTCCTTCAGCACACAGAATTGGGGCTGTCAGGGTTAGTCGCAGTTGCAGGGGCTTTAGAAATGCTTGACTGAGGAATTTTTTGAGGGCTGGCTGCATGGGTTGAAGCAGGAGTTGTGCGCTTCCTGAAGAAGTAATCTGTTAGCTGCACTTTGGGCGTCTTTTTTTTTTATCATAAAGCAGCCTGTAACAATTGACTTCATTGGTAACTCCTCTTGCAACTGCAGAACTGTGCTGCATGTCCGGGTCATTCTCAACAAAGCAGGAAAGAAAAGCTTCAACATGCTTGAAAGCTTCAGCCATGCCTTTGCTGGTTAAGGCCCTTGCTGGTTGAACATCTTCCTCAGCATCTTCCTCCTCTTCATGGCTTCTCTGCTGCTCTAGTTGAATGAGGTCCTCATTACTCAGTTCCTCCCTGTTGGAATCAATCAACTCCTGAATGTCCTCAGGTTCAAGTTCAGCAAATCTAATTTTTCTTTCAAGCTCAGTGATATTGTCCTGAATTGTCACCACTGGTTCCTCAACCTCTTGGGAATCCTGGACACAGTCTGCCCAAAGCTTTTGCCAGACACTATTCATTGTTTTGGAGATAACTTCATCCCAGGCACTTGAAATGTTATTTATTGCCTTACAGATATTATAGCCCTTCCAAAATTCTTTTAGGGTCAGAGCACCCTCTTCTTCTGTAGCCCTGACTGCCTGGGTGAACGTTTTCCTTATGTAATAAGCCTTAAAGGCAGCAGTGACACCCTGGTCCATCGACTGCATGATGGAGGTGGTATTTGGGGGCAGGAAAACAACTTTTACACTATCACTGAGGTCATCAAGTGTGGTAGGATGCCCTGGTTCATTGTCTAAAATGAGAAGCGTCTTGTAGGACAGGTTGTTCTCAGCACAGTATTTCTCAACTGCAGGACAAAAATAATCTCTGAACCAACTCTGAAAGATTGACATTGTCACCCAGGCCTTCTTGTTAGACTTCCAAATGACTGGTAGACTCCTTTTAAGATACCCCTTGAGAGCCCTGGGGTTTTCTGAGTGGTATACAAGCAATGGTTTCAATTTAAAATCCCCTGCAGCATTACCACCAAGCAATAAAGTAAGTCAATCCTTGGACACCTTGAAACCTGGCATTGACTTCTCCTCCCTGGAAATGTAGGTCCTAGAAGGCATCCTCTTCCAGAAGACGCCTGTCTTATCAGCGTTGAAGACTTGTTGAGGCGTATAACCCCCCTCCTCAATAATTTCCGCAAGCTTATTTCTATAACTGGAAGCTTCTTGGGTGTCAGCACCAGCAGCCTCCCCCTGAATAGAAACATTATGTAAGTTGCTGTGCCTCCTAAATCTTTTGAACCACCCCTTACTTGCATAAAAAGGCTCAGAAGCAGACCCCTGAGGCAAATTTTTCTGTAAATCATCGTACAGACTCTTAGCCTTCTTCTGAATAAGCAGCATACTCAAGGGCATACGATATTGAGTTGCATCCTCAATCCACACACTTAACAGCCTCTCCATTTCTAACATAATTGGAGCCTTACTCCTACTGAGTTTCAAAGCATTCAAAGGAGTTACAATTCTACCACTTCCTTTTATTTTGTCTTTATTTTTCAACATAGTCCTAGCAGTTGACCCAGCCAAATCCAACACTCTACAGACCTCATTCCCCCTGCTTCAGTTTTCTTCAGGACATCCAATTTAAGCTCCAGCATTATGCTTTTGCACTGTTTTTTCTCAGTACTTGCACTATCCGTCAGTTGCATGTTTCTGACTCATGGCGCAAAACAAAAAACTAAGCAAGCTGGTGACACAAGCACAAAAGAGCATGAAAGAGCACAAAGCACGAAAGTTTTTAATGAAGCAAGATGGCGATGAGGCTGCACACTGCCGATGCTCTCTGCCCAATACCCATAAGCATTATAGCAAAACCTGTGAGCTCTAAGTGAAACTGGGTATCAAAGTGAAATGAGCACAATAGTGAAACAGCTCTAAGCCAAACAGCATTAAGTGGGGGTTGCCTTTAATCTCCCACAGGCAAGTTTGAGGATTGCTTATGGGTACTGGGCAGAGAGCATCGGCAGTGTGCAGCCTCATCGCTGCACAGCCCTTCTGGAGGCAGCAGAAAGATGAAATCTCTTTTGGAGCTACCAGGAACACTGAGGCAGAATGGCCAGCTTGTTATTTCTTTAGTTATCCATGGGGGCAGGAGGCATGTATGCATCCTTCAGTAGTCAGTCAGCTTCTCAGGACATAGTGAAAAAGGAGTAAGTTCCTAGACTCACTTTCTTTCAGCTGCTTCTGGGCTGGATGATGATGACAAATGTAGCCCTGGCCCCTGGAAGCTGTCTCTCAGTATCCAGCACTTGTGATAGGAAGCAGAGCAGCAAGACCTGGAGTGTTTGTACACTACAGGGGCATTTGATCCTCATTAATTTACTGCTCCTGAAAATTTTAACCTGGGTTATGGTGGTGTGGCACATTTGTGTTTGCTTGACACACACTTTCAAGAGAATTAAGTCCTGTGTGTCATTCCCTGCAGATTCCAGCACGGGGAGCCAGATGCCAATCAACCCCCTCCCCCCCCAAATGCCTTTCCTAATGAATTGCAGCAGGAGGTTCATGTAAACCACCTCCAAAGCCCTGCCTCCTGCCACTGCTGGGAGTCTCCTGTTAAGTACCCCGCACTTCCCACCTGGGCACAGTCACCCCCAAACCCTGCTGTTTGCACCCACCAAGGCTCGGGCTGGTCTC
This sequence comes from Alligator mississippiensis, assembly GCF_030867095.1. NCBI lineage: Eukaryota > Metazoa > Chordata > Crocodylia > Alligatoridae > Alligator > Alligator mississippiensis. Next base: position 29,030,421 of record NC_081833.1, read on the forward strand.
CCAGTACATGACTGAATGGTGATCCTGACAACAGCCCATGTGAATCCTCCCCTCCCATCTCTTTCCCGTCACCCAATGTTACAAATATATGGGTTTTCTTTTACTATATAACTGATATGATATCAGAAATGTACAGGGTTGAGAGTAGCAGGTGGGTGGGTGTTGCTGCCCTGGTTGAACAGTGACTGCAGTTGATGGTGGTGGTGGGTGGGTGGCATTGAGCTCTTGCTTTTCAGGCTTTTTTTCTGGATTTTTTTAGACTACATTTCCCAGCATTCCCAAGCCGACAGGTCTTGGATTAGTTTCCATGGGGATGCATCAATGGTTTCCATGGGGATGTTCCCCTTCCCCGCCCAGGTTCCACTGTAGATTTGTTTGTGTAGTGCGACCTATGGCTTTTTGAGGGGTGTTGTGAAATGTTTTCGAAATGTATTTGAAATGTTGGGTTGCTGCTGGGCTTGCTTGTGGTGGAGTATGCATCCCTCCCCCCCCCCCCCCCAACTAAACTTGGTCCCTAATCACTGCCCCCCACCCAGCTGGTCAAGAGAAGTATAGTTAACCCATTCACCCAAAGGGGGGAGGGGGAGATGATTCAGGCTGGCTAGGTGCTGGTACACCCCCCCACCCCCAAACCGCTGCAAGCCTTGAAGCAGCAAACACTTAGTCCAGTCCACATCCCCCCACCTGCCGCCCTGCCCATCGTCTCCTCCACCCCCCGTCCACTACACCTTACACCCCTGCAGGTAGACACAGGTGTAAATTGTAAAAGAATTTACTGTAATCTAACCAAAAGAAAGAACAAAGCACCGCTAGTAGTTGTCAGCAGTATGTGCTGCCAGGCAATCATGCACAAGGGCCACTCAACCAGCCTCTCCTTGGGGATATCTCCTTGGTTCCTGTGAGGCTGCCTGGCCATGTCTCTGTTGTCTGTCTACTGCCTGTCATGCTTCTTCAGCCCACATGTTCCAGAAAACCTCTCCGGGGGGTCTCACAGATGTTGTGCAGCATGCAGGCTGCCATTACAAAGTCCCTTAAATTTTCTTGGTCCATCTTGAGCTGGCATGTAAGCACCCTCCATCGTCCTTTCAGTCAGCCAAATGCACATTAGATGGCCATCCAGCAACTGCTCAGACAGTTGTTAAAAACCACCTTCTGCTGGCCCATGAAGCTCCCTCCATAAGGCTTCATGAGTCAGTGCTTTAGAGGCTAGGCAGTGTCCGCTATCATAACTGGGGGAATGGCAACACCATGGATCACTGTCTCCTCCACACTGGGTGCATGGTGTCTTTTCTCCACGAGGCCAGGTAGAGGAGAGTTTCTGAACACACGTGTCATGCGTGTTGCTGGCTCACCCAGTAAAAGTGTTCATGAACCAGCCCTGGTGGCCCACCACAGCTTGCAGGATCATGGAGGCAAATCCTTTCCTGTTTGTGAAAGACCTCCCCCTCCCCAAAGGGCATAGCACTGGGATGTGAGTGCTGTCTAAAGCCCCCACGCAGTTCAGGAACCCTTTGTCACTGAAACCATTTCTGACTTGCTGTGGATTCACCAGGCAGATAATTTTTTTTTCAGTGATGTCCTTTAGCAGCTGGCATACCTCACAAGTTGCCAACCCAGCCATGCAAGGAGCCACGCTGAACTGGTTTGTAATGTAGTGGAGGCTGGTTGGGGTGGCAAATTTCATGACGGCCATTGCCACTCTTGTCTGGCGGGATGGCCCAGTGCATGTTAGTGTCCTGCCTCACAATATCGGGCTCCAGCATCTTGACAATATAATAAAATGACTCCCTGGTCATTTGGAATGTCTCCAGCCACTGCTGGTCATTTTAAGTGGTCAGAATGATTCGCTCCCATCAGTCCAAGCTGCTGTCATGGGCCCAGGCTGCACAGATGCTGCTCCTGAGGTTTCTCAACAGGGCCCAGTCATCTTCCACTTCTTCACTTGCCTCTGGGTATTCCAAGTCCTCGGAATATCTCCATTTTCTTTTTCTGCTTTCAATGCTGCTAAAGCTTGGGCACAACCTGCCACTGAATACTCTATCATCCTTCTCCAGCAGTGCAGCATGTCTTGTATTAATCTCCAGGCCAGCAGCATTTGAAGCAGCAACACTAATGCTACTACCACCTCCTCCTCTTCCTTTTCTTCCTCCTCCTCCTCCTCATGCTCACCCATGTCCTCCAGATTCTCCATGTCAGAGGAGTCTTCACCGCATTGTTCTCCATTCTTCACTTCCCATTCCTCATGCATTTCTTCCTGATTCTCCATTTGGCCCCTCGCCATCATCAGCCACTTCTCAGATCTCACCTGTAAATGATCACCACCAGTGAGGGGGCTGGAGGCTCTGTCAGCTGCATCCCATATGTGACCAATGCTTTTTCAACAAGGAACCCTGGGGGTTGCATAAGAAGCAACGTAAATTTTCTTATGCATCAAGTCTTACAACTGGAATCAAGCTTGCAAACATGAATGACTGGTGCCTCTCGAGACTGGGAGGGCACTGTTTGTAGTTGGCGGCAAGTAGGGACTGCCTGCAAATGCTAATGGTGGTGGGGGGACGGTGGTGAGCGGTGGGTGGCGGGCGGTGAGCAGGGACTGCCCGCAGAGGCCGGCAGCAACATCGGCATTGGGGGTGGGGGTGGCTGGTGGCGAGTGGCAACTGCCGCAGAAGCCATCGGTGGCTTTGGCAGTGGCCAATCTCAGGGGAAGCACGTGTCCCCCTGTGCTGCCCTACGCATCACCTATACTTGCAAACATAAAATTTTGCTATAGTCCTCTCCTGTTAATGTAGGACCAGGCAGATGACTACTTTTGCAAATAAAAAGTGGCCTTCATTGTGGGACTAAGTAGGGGGAGATAGGCCAAAACACAAGCAGGGTGATGTGATCAATTTTTGCAACATTTCGGGGCACTGAGCAACCATGCCAACAGACAATGGCTGTATTTGGCCTATGCTCAAGTTCTTTAACAAGTCTTTGTTAGTAAACGGTCTATTTCATCACCTTGGTCTGGTGTGAGACACAGGTGATGACTTCACCATGTTTTGAATTTTCATGGCATGTGTATAAAGCCAACCCTCAAATTACACCACTGATGATTTGTGAATCGCTTGCTGCTGACCACCAACTGCTTCACCATGTCTCACAGAGCCAAGGCCAGCAGTAGGGAGGTCATGGAGCAGGAGGCTGATACCTCCAACGCCCATGGATCCAACTGGACCTGGGAAAAAATGCATGACTTAATCAACACTTTGTCAGAGGAAAACATCATAGAAAAGCTGTAAAGTAGGAGGAATAAGCCTGTTTATTTCTCCATTGCAAAAGTGATGCAGGCCTGAGGGCAAAATTGTGACTGGACCCAGGTCCGGTGCAAGATCAAGTCCCTGAGATCTGCATTTTACCATCCAAAGATGCGAACTCTCATTTTGGGGCAGGCGCTCAATTGCTCCTTTTTAAAACCAGCTGCCCTTCATTCTGTCCAAGGATACAGGCAACACTCCAGGGATGCAGACTTTTGGGACTAGGGTTAGGCAGGAGGAGGAGAGCACACCAACAGAGGTAGCCCCTCCTGTGGGTTAAATCAAGAGCATGTTGCAGCTGTGTGGAGACTGCTCAAAGTTCCTGGGTGACAGGGACTGGCAAGAAGGAACAGGGATAGCAGTGCTAGTGTCCCCCTCTGATTCCACGGACTAACACAGATGACTACCTGTCTTGCATGCAGACCAGCCCAGCCGCTGGCTTCTTTACTTTTCATTCCATCCAGGAAGAGTACATACCTGCTGAAACTTCCTTAGCCTGACAAAGGGTTTTTGAACCGGAAAGCTTGCTTAATAACTATTCTCCAACTATTTGGGTTGGTTTAATAAAAGATATCAGATTCACCCAAGAAACTTTGTCTGCCTATGAAACCAGGAAGGCTTTTTTCATTTGTTTACCAGCTACCACAACTGATGGTGGCTGGGAATGGACCCCAGCTTGCACTGCATCAGAGTGCTGCAGGGATATGTGCTGCAGGCAGCAATGCTGCTGAGAAAGCTCACTGGAGGTTTTGGCAGAGCATTCACGAGCCAGAGCGCCATGTGTAGATGCTTGGTAGGATGAGCTCTGGGCGTCCCTGCGTTCCAATGATGCCATCATGTAGGAAGTGCGAGACAACATGCGGTGTTTGGTAGACATGGCCGTGGAGTCCTGTGTTGAATTCCAGATATCACAGGACTTTTTAAGTGATGCCATGCAGAGATGGGAGAAGCACCTCTTCAAAAAATGGGTACCACCCCAGCAAGGGAAAAGTAGGTCTGCTCGGCTTGCCTCTGTCCAGGAGGTACCTGGGAGCATTACAGCTGTTCCCCTTAATGCAGTGGGGTCAGAGGAGGGCTGTATGACTGCCAGCAGGGTCAGGTGGCCACCACTGTAGTTAGGGAGCCAGGGCTGGTTCAGGATGATGGTGGGGTGAAGGCAAAGAAGACCAAGTAACTGACTGTTTATAATATTGTGTTCCATAAATAAAACCTCATGGTATCCTGGCTTCCTGCACCATTGAATGCCTGGCAAAATCCACTCTCACACTGCTGGGTGGGGAAGGGGGATTTTGTTCATTCTTTGGGTCCATTTTATTTCATTTTTCTGCCTGCCTCTTTTCCTGGCCACTTGTTTCATGGGGCGTGGGGGAGGGGCTGGCAATCTCTCTTGCACAGGTACATGGGGGGGGGCAGTTCCTTGGGGGGCAGGAGGGGGGAGCTTGCCTCACTCAGGACTATAAATTGGGGGAGCAGCATCCGGGGTGCACATTCGCTATATCGATGAGAGAGGGTTGAGGTGGATGAGAGATGGCATCACACCAGAGGCAGAAGGACTCAGTCCAGTGACAGTACTTGCCCCTGCAGGGGACAGCAATACAAATTCAGGGTTCAAGAACACTTCAGGCTGATCAAGTGGAGTGCAGTGAAGCTTCAAGAGCTAGATGACCACAGCTTTGCGAGGTGTGACTTGAAAGAGGACATGGTGATGTGCTCCATGGCACCTTTATGCACTGGTAAGTGACACCTGACACTTGTCAGTGCTGTGAGGGTGGCAGTCACCCGTAGGGGAGTGCAAATCATAGCGACCACCCTGGGCACAGCAGTTTGGGGGGCACTGTGGCACCTGGGGGAGCAGCAGGGCGATCTCTAGGTTGTTGGGCTTGGAGTGGAATATCCCCCACCACCACACTCCTAAGCCAGAGGCTCTTCACTTACGAATCAGTATGACTGCACTTTGGACCTGCGGAGCCTAGGAGAGTGGCAGAGCCTTCCCTAGGTTGTTGGGCTTGGGGTGGGATCCCCCCCGCCTGCCACACTCCTAAGCTGGAGGCTTTTTACTCATACATTGGGGCAACTGCCCAGGGCCTCATGCTTTCGGGGGGCAGAGTGGCTGTAGCGACTCCACAGCACTGCCTCTGGCCTCACATCCGGATGCTCGCCACCAACCTTTTTTTTTTTCCAATAGAAATTCCAATGGTCTTTCGATCCTCCTTCAGATTTATAGATCCCCATCAACTGCTAGCCACAGGCTGGTCCCAATGGGTGTGACAAGAGGCAGAAGAGAGGAGGAAAACAAGAGGAAGAGCCTGATAACACTTTCTTCAGTATTCTCTCGACAACCATAGTATTATATACGTATTATAGTATGCATTATACTTGTAGTTGACTTTTATCATATAGACATATATATATAGCCAATATATGATATAGACTTATGTTATATAGACTTATAACAGTTTGTTTCCTTATGATAGCATCTCCTTATGATAGCATGTATTGTGATTGAAAAAATACAGTTGGCTTAAATCCTTGGGCCATTAGGGGAAGAAGCGTTGGAGTTAGCAGTCATTTCCTCTGAATTGGCTGAAATGACTGCCCCCTGGAACTGCACATGCGTACACACGCACGCACGCACGCACGCACGCACACACACACACACACTGTACCCTAACCATTAGGGAATGCTCTGGGTGCTCTGCTTTCCCCATGGTGGGGGCTTATTCAGCAACTGCTGGCTGGCTGGCATACATATATAGCAGACATATTCCTCAGGTATCATGTGGTCCCCTCCTGGTTAGTGGCCATTTCTCTGCTAATGAACAAGCCCCTCAACCCCTCCCTAGGTTCCTCTATTCCCATGGCTGGGGCTTCTGGCTGGGGGAAAATTCTCTCCCTTGGTCCCTCTAGCCCCGTGACTGCCCTCTCCCTTCCTGGTTACTGTCCATGTCCCAGCAAATTCTGGCTGGAGGAAAATTCCCTCCCTGTCTCCCTGTTGCACCCTTGGTTCTTATCACCACCCTGCCTTAAACATTGTAATTTTCAAATTGGTGCTGGCCACAAATATTGCTGAGGCTTCCCTTCTGTCTCCTTGAGTTTCTTCTCAGATTTGTGGAGGCTTTCTTCATAGGCTTTGGCCTGAGCATCAGTATGAGTCTGGTAGGAATTGCACAAGTTATGCAGACCCATCCTGTATCAGTAGAAATATCTATACTAAATTAAAAAAAAAAAATCCCTCCCCAGGTCCCTGTTGCCCCATAGCTAGGGCCCTCTTGATTGCCCTCCTCCTGGTTGCTGGCCATGTTTGCTAATGAGCAAGGCTTCCTCAGAATTCCCTCCCGAGGTCCTGGGGCCTTATCGCCCTTCTCACCCATGTGCTGGTGGGAAACATTCCCTCCCAAGGTCCCTATTGCCCCATGCCTGCCTGGCTGGGGCCTTATCACCCATCTCACCCGTGTTCTAGCAGGGAACATTCTCTCCATATATCCCTAGCTGAGACATGGACAGTAACCAGGAAGAGGGACTCCCTCCCTCCCTAAGTTTTGTGGCCAACAGAAATTTGAAAATTACCATATGTAAGGGAATTACAATTCCCTCCATATCCTGGTGGCTGGGCCCAGCCGGCTTCCAGCTGTAGAAACATTTCCCTCCCTCTATCCCTAGGTCAACATACATGCACACACACACACACACACACACACACACACACACACACATACATACATGCACACATGCTAATACAACAACAGTCGCTTGATAGCAGTAATACTGAGGGGAATATCAAGGGATATTGAGGGGAATGTTTGAGCTGTGAACATTTCAGCACATTATGGATGGAGTCTCTTAGTACAGTGCATGTCTCATCCAAACTCCATTTGCTTGCAATGGCTGTAATGTCTTTATTTAGAAAAAAAATGTATACGGGCATGTTAAATATCGAATATGCAATACCTATACCTAATAATTTTTATCATAATAATTATTATTATACATCATTTGACTACCAATAGCATTGTTCATTAAAACGGAAGTGTCCATAATGTTTGTGATTTCCCAATCAAAATAAATTGCATTTCAATTTATTGTGAAAAAAATAAAGAACAGAAAGAAAAAATGCTGTTTTTTACTTGTTCCTGCTTGATTTCAGGGCCACTGGGCCTGCCTGCATAGTTCAGGCAGGAGGGGGTGGGGGATAACGGGATGACTATAAAGGTGCTGCAGGATTTTGGAATGGCGGTAAAGAAAGCATTTCACCTCCCATAACAGGACACTCCGCAACTCTTCCAGTAATGACATCACTCCAAAAACTTCACCCCCCCTAACCACATGGACTGATTTAATGTAACTTACTTATTGTTTTAATATGGAAAAAAAAAAGGGTAAATAAAAATTTAACCATAGGATTGTTAAAAGAATGTTTGCTGTGACCTTCTGTCTTTTGTGAAACTATCTTGCATACATGCAAAGGATCCCCACCCACACTGAGAAGGGCAGGTGGGGTCATCACTTCTCCCACCGACCCCACCCACCCCTGTAATACAAATCTGCCTATGAAAAAAGACATGCCACACAACTGACACAATTTCAAATTTTTGAAATTTAAAAAGGAGGTGCAAGTAGAATATTTTAAAAGAATAAAGTCCTTGTTTAACAAAAACAAGTTGCTTCTAATGGGTGGGTGCTCATTCATGCTTTCCTTTTTAATACTGAAAATTTTCAATTTTAGATCTCCAAAGCATTCTGCTGGGAGGGGAAAAGAAAACAAGAACCAACAAAAGTCAAAACACCACCCACAGGACCCCGCCCACCCAGGTAGTTGGGACATGTATTACCTATATATTACAAGGGACCTTGCTGCATATCCTGGGGGGCGGGTCTGGCAAGCAGCATCCACCTGGACTATTCGTCGTGGTTCTGGAATGGGAATGTCAATTATAAGAAATAGGACAGTTTTAAATATTGAAGTGTTAAGCGGTACCACACTCCATATAGTTGCAAACTTACCGTTATGGTGATGCTTCTGTGATGCTGCTGGTGATGCCAGCTCTGCTCCATACTGAACACCATGGTGGGTGCAGCGGGTGGGGAGTGTGGGTGGATGGAACATGGGTGCTGGCGGGGGGGAGAGGGGGAGCACATACACTAACTCTGGTGGTGGTAGAGACAAAAATGCCAGGAGGTTGTAAATAATAACAGAACAATGCTCCTCCATTTACATTATTCAGTACCCCACACCTTGCCCTGGCTGTCTGTGGCAAACAGTGGGAGCAGGGGGAAGAAGGGATAGATGGGGAGATAAAAAACCTGTTTTGGAGATGCAGCAAGAGATGTTCCAGGTTCTGGGAGGACAAGCCATGCCCTGGCAACCAAGCCTACTGAAGGGTTCATGCCTGCCAAAGTATTGCAGCTTGACACTTTCTTTTTATAGTCTGTTTGCTGCTGGGGGAGGGGGGTTTCCCTCTAAAAAAATGCTGGCTCACCAAGATCACTGTAAATTGGGATGGGGTGGAGGGAGATAACACAAGACTGGACAAACATTTGACCTCCCTTGAAGTCCACCTTGCAACTCTTTCCAATAATGCCATGACTTCATAAATGTTATTTCTGCACCTCCGGAAATGTAATATATCTCAACCAATGCACTGAATGACCTGATGGGAACTACAAAGGAGGGACCAAACAACAACTGAGCAACAGAATGAATGCACACCAGAAATCTATCAAAGACAAGAATACCCAATTACCTGTGGGGCACATTTCTCACAAGACAACCACTCTCTCTCCAATCTCTCAGTTCTAATCCTCAAAAAGAACTTACAAAACACTTCTCAGAGATGAGCCTATGAACTCCACTTCATCAACCTCCTGGATACAAAAAATCATGGACTAATCATAGACATTGGATTTATGACACATTATAACCTGCCTGACATCTGACTCCACAGGTACCTCTCCACTACTCAATTGCTACATTCATCCCCATGTTCTCTCTTCCCCTCAACCCAGCCTGTCTCTCACTCTCTGACTCCTCAAGTTACATCTTCACTGACTACCTGTCAGTGAAGGCATACCAACTGCAGAGGCTTCCTCAGCCTGACAAGGGAGTTTTAAACCTGAAAGCTTGCTAATTTTTTTCCAATTATTTAAGTTGGTCTAATAAAAGATATCAGATTCACACAAAGAACCTTGTCTGCCTATGACTTCATAAAGGCCCTCAAGCACAGCATCCCCATGCTGACTAAGGCGGACATGGTCTTCAGCTCTCCCAACTTTCCCACCCTACCCCATCCACCCCTGATTGGCCATTCTTGCCAATCAGCCTATGAAAGAAAACATGCCACCACACATATAGACAAAATAAATTACAAAACTTTATTCCAAAAAAGCAGCGTGTTTCTCTTTTTTTAAATAAAAAATGGATAAGTAAACAATTATTTAAATAATAAATAATAATAATTAAATCATGGAAAAATTTACATTAATAGGAAAATAGAAAAATAGTATTAAAAACCAATATTTAAAAAATGGGATTTCCCTTCCCAGCACCTATACAAATAGCTTGTAATACACTTTCTATATACAATAAGTAAACACTATTTTCTATATAATTCTATACAATGTCTGTCATTCTGTCTGTCTGTCTATACACTATACACTATCTATATACTGCGGTGGGCACAGCAGGTTGGGGTACATAGCGCAGAGTGGGGTGGGGGGGAGAGGAACACATACACTACAGGCGGTGGCAGGGGAAAGGGCACAATTATTGAGGGGTAATATATTACTTGCACAGCACGGGGGGCAGGGGGGGGGGGTTGCTGTGGCTTTTCTCTTTACAGCTGTCTATTATAATATTCTGACCCCACATGCCGCATGGTGCCCTGACTGCCTGCGGTCAGCTGTGGAGCGGGAAGGATGGAGTTAGGGGGAAAAAACCCCCACATACAATAAAATACAGTAAAATCACAGTGGCACTTACTGGCTAAAGGCTTGAACTACACAAATAGCACAGCACCACCTGATGCCAACAGAAAGTAATTACAGGTCTTTGAGTTACTGACTGTTTGCATGACAAATCTACAGATTGGAGTGAGGTAAGTGAAGTTGACACAAAATAAAACATGTCTGAGCAGTGTTAGTTTAACACGCTTGTGGTAAATCTAGTGGGCGTGGTGAGTACCATACCATCCCCCTTTACTGGAGCACCCCCTCAACTCGCCTGCCACGACTTGCTGTTACTGGGTGAAAGGTGGGGTTCAGTGGTGTTCCTCTTCTCGGGTGATCCAGCGACGGAGGTACTCATGTTCGTGCTGCAATGCTCCTTGGGGCTCTGCCTCCCCAACACCCCGTCCACTCACCAACTGCTTGCATGTAACTCCTGTTGTTCTGCCATCCCCTATAAGTCCCTTTACTAAGGGGTCAGGTGTCAACTTTGGCACTGGTCAGTTGCCTGGATGTTAGGGCAACTGGAGTCCCCAGACCCTGGTGCTAGAGGGCTGGGCTCCCATTGTCTCATCTCTCTCTCTCTCCCCCAGACAGAGAGATGCACCTATGGACTCTGAAATTCAGGCAGCCAGAGATTGGTCTTCCCCAGCCTAATGCAGGGATGCTGCTCTCCCTGCCCCAAGTGCAGGTGCAGCACCTGCCACGACAATCCTGCCAACCTCAGCTTGCCTGGTGTGCTCCAAGCTGGCTCTCTCCCTCACTCTTCCCCCTGCCAGCTTCCGGTGGGGTTTTTAAATTTCCTGTGGCTGTGTCCTCAGCTGCCGCAATCAGCCCGGAGCTCCCTCACCTTGGGAGCAGCTGATTAAAGAGCCAGCGTAATGCTGGCTCATGTGGCCATGGCTCCAGTTCTGGCTTTGGCTGTAGTCTAAAAGGTAAGTTTCCTGGGGTGTGGGGGGCCTGTTTCTTCCCCATGGGGGCTCTTGGGGTTTCCCCCAGCCCCCTTGGGGCCTGTGGGGTCTTCTCACTGCCAAAGTGCTGAAAAGACTTTTAAAGTAGCAGGAAATCCCAATCATGCAAACACAAATGCAGTTGCATCAGCATTAATAGGAAATCTCGTGTTGTCTACAAGCACCCCTAGAGACTTAACTCTCCTCTACTGGTGATTACGCAGAACATCCACAGTCTGAGAATTAGAGCTGGTCAGAAACTTTTCAGCAAAACATGTTCACTGGAATTTGATGATCTGTAAGATTTAAAAAGTTTAGTAGAGATAATTTGATTTGAATGAAATCCAACCCAAACTCAGGCTGCCAGAACAGGAGCTTGGTGCATGAGAAACCTACTTGATGGGATGATGCAGAGGTGTGTTCCTGAGAGCCCCAGCTCACAGATTTGTAGGTCCATCACTTCTGGCAGTGCTTCTAGAGTTTTCTGCTTAGGGTGTATTCCAGAGCCCGGATTCCCAGCTGAACTGAGCAGAGAGTGGTTATTCCATTTCATGGAGAACTCTGAAATCTTTGATTTTCATTCTGGATAGGAATGAAACAAAAGTTATCTTAAAATCCTCTGCAAAACAAAATTGTTCTCTGCAGATGTATCATGCAACAAGTCTTGCAACTCTATCTGTAAAGTCAATAGAAATACCCCCATGAGTTAAGGAACACAGTGCGAGTCAGGGCTTTCTGGATCAAGTGCCAAACCTGTTACATCCTAAATTACCTTTACAATAAGCAGGAGCCAGTCTGCATGTGTGATTCCAGTGTCTCTGCATTATTGGCCTAAATTAAACAATATCTGCAGAGAAGCTCTGTGCTCCTATTATCCTTTAATTTGAAAAACATTACTTTGTAAGTACAACTGGATCAATACAATGTTTCTCCTTGGAAATTCCAAGTAACTCTAGGGACAGTAAGAGGGTGTGTTGGCAGAGCAGTATCTATTTACAGCTTCAGATAGATGACTTCGAGCCTCATTCCAAATAGTTCCATCTGGTCATTTGACCTGGGTAGTCAAAGGCAACCAGGTATGATACTACTGGCTACTGAAAACTGGTGTGCTGGTACAATGGGCTTGTAGGCACAGGTGCACTTCTGGCATATGGTGATGGATAAGAGGTGAATAGATGGATGTTCTAGAAACATTGTAGAACTGTTATTTCAGTTTCCTAAATGTGTCTTTCTAGACAGGCACAGTTTTTATTCCTTGCTTCGTTACAGTCTTCATGAATCAGCAATTAGCATCAGGTCTCTTTCACAGTCTGCACTACAGTTTGTCATAGTATTAAAGATATTAGCAATAAAGGATTTATGATTAAACACAGACTTTCTCACTGGAAAAAGCATTCACATTTACTGACAGAGATCAATTGAATTTGAACCTTTGATGCCCATTTGGCTTCATCTTGGATTGGAAGAAATTAATTGCAAGAGAAAGGAAAGCCGAAAAAAAAGGCTAAACTTGTGGCTGATAATAAATTTACTGTATGTGAAGCTGCTTAGTGCTCATTCTACTTCCCTCAATCATCTTTATTTTCAGGCAGTAGATTTTACCCTGGTAGTATTAACTCAGGTGGAATTTACAAAGACACCTATGGGGTTCAGGTCCCCAACTTCCATGGACTTTCCATAGGAATTGTAAGCCTAAATCACAAAGTAGCTTTTGAAAATGCTCTGCCTAATTCCTTGGAAATTCCAGTATAAGAACCTAAACATGAAAGCTAAGCAAAGGGTTTTGTGCATGATATCTTTTATTGGACCAACTGCATATTTCAGAGTAGGATAGAGGGTGTGGTGATAAGTTAATGCTGTTAGTGTTCTAGATGCTGCTCTCTTGGTTCTCTACCTTTGAGGTGGCTCTTGTTCTGATATTGTTGGCTTGAAAATGGTATTTAAAGGCCTTTTTTGGGGAATTGGCTTATAGGCATAGATATATACATTATAAGGGTTTAAGATGGGCAGCAGGGGTTAATTAATTTCTAAGAGCTTGGGTCTTACATACAAAGTGTCTCACAGCCCTGGAAGCAGACAGGCTGTCTAACACAACAAGGCCAATGGATGGGCACTGCCTGAAAATTGAGGGAGGCATGCCATAACGCAAGATCGAAGCCTTCAAGGCAGACAGGTTGTCTAACACAACAAAGGCACAAGGCCTGGGAACCAAGGAAGTATGTACCAACTATAGGCCAGTCAGTCTCACCTCCATCCTTGGTAAAGTCTTTGAAAAAATTATCAAGGCTCACATTTGTGAGAGCCCGGCAGGGCAAATTATGCTGAGGGGAAACCAGCACGGGTTTGTGGCGGGCAGATCGTGCCTGACCAATCTAGTCTCTTCCTATGACCAGGTTACAAAACGCCTGGACACAGGAGGAGGGGTGGATGTTGTATACTTAGACTTCTGGAAGGCCTTTGATACGGTATCCCACCCCATACTGGTGAACAAGCTAAGAGGCTGTGATGTGGATGACTGCACAGTCCGGTGGGTGGCAAATTGGCTAAAGGGTCGCACCCAAAGAGTCGTGGTGGATGGGTCGGTCTCGACCTGGAAGGTTGTGGGCAGTGGGGTCCCGCAGGGCTCGGTCCTTGGACCGATACTCTTTAATGTCTTCATCAGCGACTTGGACGAGGGAGTCAAATGTACTCTGTCCAAGTTTGCAGATGACACAAAGCTATGGGGAGAAGTGGACATGCCGGAGGGCAGGGAACAGCTGCAGGCAGACCTGGATAGGTTGGACAAGTGGGCAGAAAACAGCAGGATGCAGTTCAACAAGGAGAAATGCAAAGTGCTGCACCTAGGGAGGAAAAATGTCCAGCACACCTACAGCCTAGGGAATGACCTGCTGGGTGGCACAGAGGTGGAAAGGGATCTTGGAGTCCTAGTGGACTCCAAGATGAACATGAGCCGGCAGTGTGACGAAGCCATCAGAAAAGCCAATGGCACTTTATCGTGCATCAGCAGATGCATGACGAATAGGTCCAGGGAGGTGATACTTCCCCTCTATAGGGTGCTGGTCAGACTGCAGTTGGAGTACTGCGTGCAATTCTGGGCGCCACAATTCAAGAAGGATGCGGATAACCTGGAGAGGGTCCAGAGAAGGGCAACTCGTATGGTCAAGGGCCTGCAGACCAAGCCCTATGAGGAGAGACTAGAGAACCTGGAGCTTTTCAGCCTCCGCAAGAGAAGGTTGAGAGGCGACCTTGTGGCTGCCTTTAAGTTCATCACGGGGGCACAGAAGGGAATTGGTGAGTATTTATTCACCAAGGCGCCCCCGGGGGTTACAAGAAACAATGGCCACAAGCTAGCACAGAGCAGATTTAGATTGGACATTAGGAAGAACTTCTTCACAGTTCGAGTGGCCAAGGTCTGGAACGGGCTCCCAAGGGAGGTGGTGCTCTCCCCTACCCTGGGGGTCTTCAAGAGGAGGTTAGATGAGTATCTAGCTGGGGTCATCTAGACCCAGCACTCTTTCCTGCTTATGCAGGGGGTCGGACTCGATGATCTACTGAGGTCCCTTCCGACCCTAACATCTATGAATCTATGAATCTATACTGCCCAAAACATGAGATAGGTGATACGAGTCCTAGGATTACTAGATATATACAATTATTTAATTGTTTGTATTGTTTCTTTTTTGTTATCACTGTGTATCAATACATTTGCCTATTATTGAGTGAAAAGGCCATGGTCGGTCTGAGGGTGCATCCCCCTGCCCCGAACAAGGTATCTGGATCCTAAATCCAGATCCAACAATCTCTGAGTCCACTTCTTCTTCTTAGGGGATCATAGGATCACAGGAAAGTAGGGCTGGGAGGGACCTCACAAGGTCTCTGGGTTAATATTTCTTAGTTTGGTAGCCTAAGGAAGTATATCCTGTGTAAGTTGATCCCTTTTGGAGTAACTTAGGTGAAGCAGATGGTTTTCATTTTGTCTGATATTCTGCTTAGCTCTGTTGCATCTTTGGAATTTTGCGTGTTGGCCATAGGGGTGCAGATGATGATTCCCCTGGGGATGCTGAAATGCCTCTTATGGCCTTGTTAGACTGTATGCTTCAAGCCAAACAAATGTTAATGTGCGTAGTGTTGTTCTGCTTAGTGGAGCAGCCACACAATGGCTGTGCACAGCCCTCAGATGCTGACTGTGCAGTTGTTACTGTGCAGTTAGTTAGTACTTGTTTATATATGGCACTTGCCGCAGCCACCCCATCCTTATTTATACAAGTAGTAAATGACTGTGCAGTAACTGGAGCTATTGTGCAGAAGTGTTGCCAAATGGCTTTTTTGGAATGCTCTACATCATGCGCTACATCATGCTTGCTGCCACATGATGCTACTGCACAGCAGTCATGGGCTACTGCATAGTCAGCATCTTGTGTAGACGTGGCCAGTAAGGCAAAAAACTTGCTCTGACTATCCTTCACCTGCACAGCTTTAACTTGCCATTAGAGGCTTGGTGAGCAAGGGTAGGACTAGGAGCAGGACTGGCTACCTGCCCTTGCTGGACAGAATAAGGGAGCTCCAGGGATGTGGCAAGCACAGGGGGTGGGGGAGAAAATTCCCGTTACTTCCCTCCACCCATAAATGACACGTGCCTCCCAAGGCTGGGGGGGCAGGGTGATAGCCCGCAGGTGGTGGCAGCAGTGGCAGCAGTAGGTGCATGGCAGCGGCAAGCAGGGAGCTTCCACCTACAGGTGGCCGTGGTAGTGTCGGCAATGGAGGGGTGGGGGGTGGTGAGCACTGACCGGTGATCAGCAACCGCCTGCAGATGATGCTGGCAGTGTCGGCAGGGGTGGGGGGATGGCAAGCGGTGACCGCCCGCAAGTGCCGCTGGCAGTGGCGGCAGCAGCCAATCTCAGGGGGTGCATGTGCACCCACTACATGTCACCAATGCTTCTACCCATGCATGGAGCCAGGGACTCTGCCTGGCTGGAGCAGAGCCCTGGTCTCCTGGAGAGCAGTAAGCTGGGTGGGTGGGGAATCCCCTTTACTCTCAACCATACATGCAGGGAGCCAGGGACACTCTGCCCAGTCACAGGCAGCCTGGATCTCTTGGGCAGCAGCAAGCAGGGGGTGGTGAAGGGTGGGGGGGGAAAGGGAATTCCTCCTGTGCCTGCTGCTTCACAGTAGACAGTAGCTGGGCAGGGCATCCCTGACTTGAGCTTGTGTAGGGAAGGATGAAGCAGGATAGGGCAAGTGCCACAGCCCTGGAGCTTGTTTGCTTTGCCTGGTGGGAGCAGCAAAGCAGAGGTACCATGCCTGGCCTGAGACCCTGCTTGGCAACTGCATTCTGGGATTCTGGAGGACTTCAGCTTGTGCAGAATAGCTGTATGAAGTGGCCATATGGTAATGGAACAGGAACAAAATTAGGAGTATTGGAGGTAATCCTGCCCTGGATTGGTGTAACTCTAAACTGAATAATGAATGCTTTAAGGCACTTAAAAGGTGGTAACGTGCAGTCAGTCCAGGGGGTAAAAGCTCCAGAAGCCACCTAAACTTACCATGTAACAAGGCCCTTACACAAGTTTAGGAAGAAGATGTTGCTGTGTAGTTTAGTTTCCTTTTTCTTTATGTTGTAGATTTTCCAAGTAAGCAACAAATTTTGATATCCTCTATGTTTTGGTAGTGTTGGAGTGATGTTGTAGGTGTGATAGTTCAGGAATATGCAAGTGGCAAGATGTGCAATTGGTCCAATAAAAGATCATCCACAAAAATCATTGCCTCTTGCATATTTCCTGGACCATCATGGCTACATCACTGCAACACCTTCAAAATAAAGTGAAGACAATTCCTCACTTGGAGTGGTTTTCAGGCACAGTCTCAGTTAAAAAAAAAAAAAAAAATGTATGTGCAAATTTTTCTCCAGTGATGAGACTATGACTTACATTAGGAGCAGCAAAAGGGGAGAGGGTTGGCCTTCCATATATACAGGTTTCATCCCAAGCCTCAGTAAATGCAAAGGTTGGTGGTGTGGCTGTGGAGGGGGCAAAGGGAGGGTTCCTTCATTTCTGATATAGTTCCCATAACCAAATGGGCACCACCAGGTGCTTCTCTCCAGGGGCAGAGCCAAGTTCTCCATAATATAGAGAACACCTGTGGCTTTCTGAATATATCCTCTGCTTCCACATATTATGCTCATATGCTGAGAATCAAATACCAAATTTTCTCTGCCTGATACTGCCCATTGTCTTTTATTAAGGTGCTGACAGTGCTGAAAACACATAGGGCTATATGGGAGCAGTTTTTGAATAAGTCCATACACAGCTCTGGGTGCTTTACCAATTTGTACTTGGTGTCCTTTCCCTTTGGACTTGGGCTTGCTATGCTCATCAACAGGGATCCTGGTTTTCTGTTTGCTGAAGAAAAACACAGCAAAATGCAGATTTTCTCCGTTAAAGAAGAAAAACCTGGGAAACTATGGGTTTTCCCTTGAAGGCTGGCAGAGTTCCAGCCTGCAAGGGGCTGCTTGGTGCTGGGTTAATGGGACACAGGGGGCACCACATGCATGTGTGCACATACACATGTATATGGCAGTCAGGCAGCATGGTGGAGAACAGCTTCCTCCAGGTAAGTCTATGGGGGCATGGGGGTGGGAGGGAGGCATAGGCAATGCATGAGTGGGCAGGAGGCACAGGCAATGCATCAGGGGGTGAGGAGATGAGGGGGCATGAGCCGCCCCAGATTTCTGCACCCAATGGGGCACGGGTCTGTAGCCTGGCCAGACCATCTCTGGGTAGAAGCCACTTCTGTGGCCCAGCAGGGAGGACCTGGTGTGAGAGGGAGCACTGTGCTGCCATGGCCAAGGTAAGTGCCCCTGCCTTCCCAGGAGCAGCATAGAGCACAACGCAAAGCTGCAGCTGCCACTGTACCTCACCTTGGTGGTTATGGTGACATGGTGCGGCCTCCCAAGCCAGGCTCTGCTTGCTGGGCTGTGGAGACTGCTCCTGCCCGCAGCTGCTCTGGCCAGGCTGCATCTCTGAACCCTGTACCCCACTGTGGGCACAGAAATCTGGGGAGAGCACATGCTCCCCCACCACCTCAAGGCATCACCTGTGCTCCCCCACCCCATGATGTATTGCCTATGCCCAAACCCCCTCTTCCCTACACACCCACACCATTCCCCACACGCTGTGGGGCTGGGGCCTGGGGCAGGAGGCAGGGGTCAGGGGCAGCAGGTTAGGAGTGAGGGGCACTACTTGGGCTAGGGGGGCAGAGGACCATGCAGTGCGATTTTTAAACAGAGAAAACCAGGATTCCTGGTCCCCATGCAACTGCATTAGACTGTTCTCAGAGATCCACCAGGGAAATGAAGCTTGTGCAAGACTTGCTAGAAATAGTACTGGCAGCCTCCTGGATGTGGGGTAATCTGCACCTGCCTCCCTGCATTTGATTTAACTGTGCTCCCAGACACTGGAGATACTTTGGCTGCCTCTCCATCTCCCTCCCATTTAAACAAGAAGGAGCTGCTCTTGGGCATTTCCAGGGGGTTCTTGAATAGACTTGGTTAAAAATATTATCTATTTTCTTTTTTTTTCAGTGGATAATTGGGTTTCAAACAACATTCAATTTTTCATGAGAAGTGTTGGCTTTTAGCAGAAAAACTAAATGACTGAAAATATTTTCCCGCAAACCAGAACATTTCAGTTTTCATCTCAAATATTTTGATATTGAAGTATTCACTGAAAACTGAAATTTACTATGGAAATGTAGATGAAATTTAACTGAAATTTAGATGAAGATATGTTTTTGTTTTAGATTTGCTTGCAGAGAAAGAAGTAATTATTAAGCCAGATCTGCTCTTGAATATACTTCTTTCCAGGACCTGCCCAGATCTGACAACCTGGGTACACTGCAAAGTCCCCTTTCTCTAGCTGTGTCAGTAAGGAGTGATCAGAGGCTCCTAGGTGTACATAAGGGCAGCTGAACTATATGTAACTGTTTGGTGTGGCTGCACAAAGCAGTTTTGATATGCCTTATAGGAACAATGTTGTCTGCTAAAGTTCCAGAGCAGGTTCTTGTTACATATCACGTGGGATCAAAGAAATAAATAAAATACAATATCCTTTCCCGTGGGAACCCTGGGACATAGTGATAGTAATTACTGTTTGAATGCCTGAGCAGCACCTTCACAGTTCCCAGGAGGCAGCATGAAAGCAGCAGTTTACAGTGCATGCCTGTATGCTCTCTCCCTGCTTGTTGCATTTATTGGTTTTGATGATTGTTTTGATAACTCACATTTTTATGGCTTCTTCCTTTGCTTACACATTCATAGATGTTAGGGTCAGAAGGGACTTCAGTAGGTCATCGAGTCCAACCCCCTACCCTGGGCAGGAAAGAGGTGCTTGTCCAGTTTCCTCTTGAAGACCCCCAAGGTAACGGAGAGTGCCACGTCCCTTGGAAGTCCATTCCAGATTCTGGCAGCCCTTACTGCGAAGAAGTTCTTTCTAATGTCCAACCTAAATCTGCTCTCTGTCAATTCGTGGCCATTGTTCCTAGTTACTCCAGGGGGTGCCCTAGTAAATACAGCATCTCCTATTTCCTGCTGCCCTCCCCTGATGAATTTAGAGGCAGCCACAAGATCCCCTATCAGCCTTCTCTTGAAAAGGCTAAAGGGATCTAGGTCCTTCAGTCTCTCCTCATAGGGCTTTGCCTGCAGGCCTCTGACCATACGAGTGGACTTCTCTGAACCCTGTCAGGATTCTCTGCATCCCCCTTGAAGTGCAGCGCCCGAAACTGAACACAGAACTTCAACTGCAGCCTGACCAGTGCTGCATGGAGGGGGAGCATCACCTCCTGGACCTGTTTGTCATGCAGCTGCTAATGCATGATAAAATGCGGTTAGCCTTGTTGATCACTTCATTGCATTGATGACTCATGTTCATTTTGGAGTCAACTATGATTCCAAGATCCCTTTCTGCTGCTATGCTGTTCAGAAGGTCACCCCCCAGCCTGTAACTGTGTTAGTGGTTCTTTTTGCCCAGGTGAGCACTTTGTACTTGTCTTTGTTGAACTGCATCCTATTTCGTTTTGCCCATTTTTCCAACCTGTCCAGATCCTTCTGGATCCGTTCCCTACCCTCTGATGTGTTAACTTTGCCCCATAATTTGTTATCATTTGCAAACTTGGACAGGGTGCTCTCCACACCCTTGTCCAAGTCACTGATGAAGACGCTGAATAGCTCCGGTCCAAGGCCTGAGCCTTGCGGGACTCTGCTGCCCACATCATTCCAGGTAGATATCGACCTGTCCACCACTACTGTCTGGGTGAGACTCCTAAGACCATTTGCCATGCACCTGATCATGTAGTCATTTACCTCACAGCCTGTCAGTTTATTTATGAGAACAAAATGAGATACCGTATCAAAGGCCTTCTTAAAGTCTAGGTAGATGACATCTACCTCGACTCCTGCGTCCAAGCATTTTGTGACCTGGTCATAAAAAGAAGCAAGGTAAGTCAGGCAGGATCTACCTGCAATGAATCCATGCTGATTTCCTTTCAGCATTATTTCCCCTGCTGGGCTCCCACAAATGTGATTCTTAATGATTTTTTCCACAGTTTTCCCAAGGATAGAGGTGAGACTAACTGGGCTATTGTTTCCCAGTTCCTCCCTCTTCCCCTCCTCCCTACTTCCTGTTTTGTTACTAATTTCACGCCAGAAGTGAAATGAAGGGGAACCCAACCTTAGTGCCTCAACCTTCCCATATAACAATTGCCTTCCAGGGAGTAACTAACTCAGTAGGTGGCAGAGGGCAGGAAAGGACAAGATAAACCCATCCATAACTAGGCATTATTCATTTCTAATCCATCCAAAGCACACAGGGAGCACGTCTATACATGCACTTTACTGCACAGTAGCCTATTCTACTGAGCATTAAAGCATCACCTCAAAAACAGTGCTAATATGCTAATGTGCAATAGAATTAGTCTACTGCACATTAAGCATCACTAAAAAGGCTTTGCTAACATGCCTTTATGTAGTATGTTTTATAAGAGGTACTAAACTTAATGCACAGTAGCAAAGGCACATAAATGAATTTGTAGATGTACCCAGGGAAAGGAACAAGAGACCCAATCAGAAATTGAGCACATTTTACACGATGCTTATATACATCAGCTAAGAAATGCAGGAAAGAAAGACCAATACACAGCTTTTGATTATTTTTGTATAACAAACCTTCCACATTTACTCACTACTGAACTTTATCTTTCCTTTTCCAACTGATCTTCCTCAAGCTGTATCCCTATGCCCACATAACCTACATCAGTAACAGAACTAACTGGGAAATGCCAGTGTACTTCCCTGAGTGACAGTTTTTTAGCTAAGCTGCTACTGAGGCAACACAGAATTATGCCCTCATGTGCTGTGACTTGTATCTGGGACTGGCAAAAAAAGGGGGGTGGGGGTTGCCCCCATGAAAAATTTTAATCACTTACTAAAACACCCACAAACTTGAAAATCACTTTTTGTCCCATAACTGCCAAAAAACCAAACAAACCCCAACCCTAAAAATGTGAAGCATTTTAGTTTTTGCATACATTCAAAATGTGTAAGGAAACACTGACACTTAGGAGAAAATTTCAGTTTAGCTAGAAACTTAATTGTGCATTTAATAAAGTTTTGGCAAAAATAATTCTACCAACCTCAGCTAAGTACTTGTGACAAAATGAAACCACAGGCTTAAGCACTTTTGTATTCTGCTACCATATTACTCATTTTTGCCCAGAAATACAGGGCCCTGCCCTAAAAAAATCATACATTTGCTTATCTTTAAACATGTGACTAGTACCACTGAATTAATAAAGTTTACTACATGCCAACTTGGGGCCTGGAACAGTATAGGATCATGTCCTGTATTAACATTTTTAGCACTCTTTAAACTGTCCTTTTTACCCTCCCAGTATTGGCACTGCAGGCTGTTTTGAGTACAATAATGTATAAGGGACAAGAAAAGAACAAGAAAAGAATCAAAAGAATCTATGATGCACATATATGAAGTTATGAACATTATTATGCTTCTTTATGGACTCAGGTAGCAAAATAATAGCAAACGCAAAAACCCCCAAATACAGGCCCATGTCTCCATCCAAAGCAAAAGAAACATGTACAATTTTTCTGGAATTAGAACAACTCGAATGGAGCCAGGGCTTGGAGAACTGTTCTGGACAGAAGTGTCTGTGAGAGAGACAGTTCAGGTTTAGAAACTGGGCAAAACACACAGAACCTGGCAGAGCAGTGAGCTCCACTACATTGTGAATAAAGCATTGGAGTGTGCCCTGAGGAGAAGCCTGGAGAGAGTGCTTTTGGTTCAGGTGAAGCTGAAAGAATTTTGTGGCTATGAGCAGAAAAACTGTTTCTGTTATTTTGATTCCTCCTGTGTATAAGAAAGCAGGGCTTTGAATATGCTCTTAAATAAAAAGAATTTGTTTGAAGATATAGATTCCATCATCAGTTTCTCCTAAAAAGAATAACCTGCAAGCTCTTCAATTTTATCTTGGTTTTTGGATCAAAATTGGTAATATTATCACGTCCAGTGTGTTTCAGATCTCATAACACATTTTGGTTTGGGTCTATGAAAGCTCACACTGAGTTTCAGCCGCTGCCTGTTACTATGCTGCAGAGACAATGCCAGGAACCAGCAGGCTCTTCATGAAGATTTCAGAAAGAAGGAATGTTTAATAGGTTTCTTTAGAGAGTAAATACTTCTCTGTATGACCATAGTCACAAACCAAAGACCTGTATCCTTTTTGCTGTGGGAAACTCTTGCTAATCTTAAGCAGTACTTTAATTCATTTTGTGGAATTCAGCTCCTGATCTAAGTGAAAATCTCATCATACCCTTACCTATGGGATCACAGGGGCATCTCCATAATCAGGCTGCCTATGTCTTAACTTACATTTATTTCCTCCCTTTCTTTTTTTTGTGGCATGTGAAGGAATGAGTAGCTTAGAACTTATCTGAAAGAAACAAGTGGTGCATGAAATGACTGAATGTATCTGATTCCATTTATTCCCCTTCAATTTAGAAATGAAAACTTGTTTTTTATATAACCCCAACTTGTATCTTCCTGTTCTTTCTGGAGAAACTCAGTATAATCCAGCCCTATCTTCAAGGTGGTAGAAAGGTTATGCTGAAAAATGGGCATTACCTATAGAACTGCTGGTTTTTGCACAGCATAAGATAAAAGGCTAGATGGGAACTTCCTTTTTGGTATCTTGGGCTATGTCAGTATGCAAGTCTTCAGTATGACAGATGCTAGCACCACAGCACAGAAGACCTGTGTACGTCTTGCCTCTCTGTGCAGCTCTGCTACAGTGTCTGTCATATCACAGCAAAGTTCATTCTGGAAAGGTGCCAGCTATTCCATGGATAGGAGGGTGACCTTGGCTTCAGAAATGTGACTGAAGCTGAGGACCCTGAGCTGGTTTGAATGACTGCAAGCTGAGCCTTTATAGACTTTACAACTCACCTCATTAGTAAGGCCTCCTCTACACATGCTGGTAAAGGCACAATAGGATATAATGCACAATTCACATGGGTGCATGGGTAGAAGTGTGATTGTGGGATCACATATTGGATCCTATTGTACCTTATTGCTTGTGCAAAGGGAGCTTGATCTTGGGCTACCCAAGATCTGTACCAGCAAGAAGCAAGCTCCTGCAGATGGGAGCCCCCTCAGCTGAGGGCGCTTCCAGCCACTGCGGCACCCCACACCACCCCAGGGCTGGGGGATTGCTGCTGTGGCAATCTCCCTGTCCTTCCTTCCGGGTTTCAAATACCTTGTGGTGGAGAGATTGCCACGTGGGTGATTCTGCTACATGTGCAAATTAAAGCTCAACAGCAATCAGCTCTAAGGTTAGTACACGTTTTCAAGGTCTAACTTTATAGCTGGTTAGAGCTTTATATTGTGTGATAGGTACTTTGTACATGTAGCTGGCCTCAAGGTAATTGCACCTGTAGTGTGTAGATACCTGTAGTGTGTAGAGGGAAGGACAGAAAACAGTTAACAGGTCTAGCTGCAACAGTAGTGAGATCAAATGAAACAGAACAATAGGCCTGTCAGAAACATCCTACAAGAAGGCCTTAAGATAAATAATGCAAACATGGTTTAATGTAGCTTTAGTTTAATCACATTTAGTTTAATCACACGGTTGATGTAACTGCTGTTGCTGTACTATATAACAGATATATTTTCTAAGTTTCTGAGGTAAGTTGTGTAAACAAAAGTGCTTTTATAGATTTCATAGACAGTAGGGCTGGAAGGGACCTCGGAAGATCATCGAGTCCAGCCCCCTGCCCAAAGGGCAGGAAGTCAGCTGAGAAAACAGGGTGGAGGTGAGCAACAGTGCAAACAGTGAAGAAAGGAGACAAGAAATCCTCTTCTCCCAAACTGTATAAATCATAGAAAAGTAGGCCTGGAGGGGACCTCTAGAGGTAATCTAGCACTACCCCCTGCTGAAGGCAGGATCATCTCTATCTAAAGTATCGTATACAAATTTTTGTGTAACCTATTGTGTGATTTTAAGAAACAACTGCAGCACAATTACCAGACACACTGCCAAAAAACACCAAGAACACTCTAATCTGTTACAGGTAAGGCATGAAGGCAAGGACACTACAAAGACACAAAGGGGTTGTTAATATACAGTCAAGAGATCTGAGGAAGAGGACCATGATCCCTGCAAAACTCCCCACAGTCCACGCAATCTGACTGAGGGGAAATTCCTTCCTGGTCCCAAATGTGGCACTAGGGTTTCCCTGAAAGGCAGAACCTCTGGGTTTTTTAGTACCAGCAGAAGCACTGGTACAACCAGTCAACATGCCTAGAAGACACAAGGCTTCTGAGGAATGTAACCCACCTTCTGCCCAGCACCTGTAGCATCCCATCCCCATGTAGCAAAACAAGAAGTATAGGAAAACCAAACTCTGTCCATCCTGCTCAAGAACCCGCAGTCCAGAAACACACCTCCACACTTCACACACCAATAGAGCGCCTGTCATTTTCACAAGGACATAAATTCCAGCTAATTCACTTTTTAGCACCAAAGAGGAACTGGCTCAGTCCAGTTCCCAAAGCCTCAGTAAGACAAAGAAAAAAGAATTTAAAATCTGTGTGTCAACTTCCTCCTCCATCCTGAGTCTCCTCAGGCGGTATAGATGAAAATCTATATTGTGTTGTTGTGGGTAACAAAATGGACATACAGATAAAAGTTTATTTTCATGTTTTGGGGGCACAAACACTAGAAGGTCAGGCTGCAGACCAGTTTCTAAGTATCCAACTTACCAGTACAGGTTTCCCTTGCTTTATGCTATACTTGCGTTCCTGGAAAATGGCACACAACTCAAATTTGCATAAAGGGAACCCACTTTACAATGTAGCAAATAGGGATACGTTCAAAGACCTTGACTGTACTGGCCCCCAGACCCATTTCTACCACTTTTACAAGACAGTTTTGGTACTCACCAACAAGCCCAGAGTGGTGGTGAATGTTTAGTTGGTGTGGAGGGGGTGGTAATGGACCAGGGAAAGGGGTAGGAGATAAACTAGTGGGATGCTTAGAAGCCATAATGCAGATGGCAACTATAGAAACACATGTCACGACAACTAGTGAGGAGCACAAATCCATACGGGAGACTATATTTTGGTGTGTGTCACTCTCACAATGCATTGCACAAAGCAGCTGACTGCGGGCTTCTACCACACTGATTGCATAAGAGTGAATTTATGTCGCATATAACAAAATTTTGGTATAAAAAGGCTCATTGCAAAGGAGTAAACTTGCACATACAGAACCTGCAAAAAGCGAGGGAAACCTGTACACCGAGAATCTGGGTAGAAGCCAATTGCTACAAAAGCAGAATTGTTATTCCTCTTGGGAGAGGCGGGTTAAGACAAGGCCTACATTACACTCCTGTTGGCAAAACGTAGGTGTGTCCCTATGCAGCTTCCCTAAAGTGGCAGAAGCCTGTTATTCTGTGAGCAGGGCAACATCAGCTCTCCAACCAAAAGGAGCCTCCTGCTGTCACTCGGCAGCCAACAGAAGATGCACATAAATTTGCCCATGACTTCTGCTGTCTGTCACAGTCCTTTCAACAGCTGGTGCCTTTCCAAGGGCTTATCCATGTTATCCTGGCACAGCTGAGGAAGTGGATCCTTACTATGGTCTGACAGAAGTCACCCAGCACTGCCCGAAGATATGCTAATGTAGTCATGCTGTGGCAAGGGTGATGCTGCCTCAACAGACACAGGCCTCAGGTCAGCAGGATAGTAGGAATAATAATGGAATAATTTGCATTGATATTGTGCCTTTCATGTGGGGATATCAAAGCACTTTACAAACATTTTGGAATTAATCTGGGGATTTTAGCTGAAGGCAAACAAGAAAAACATCTTTCCATCCATTTCAGTCCCATCCTGCCTGCCTGCCTCCGCAGAGACCCTCATTCTGTGTGTGAACAGCAGTTGTACTGGATATTTGTGAACTTCGAGAACGGAATTACAGAGCCCGTTATAATGGGCTGAGGGTCAGGATTGTGTCTCCTTTTCTTCAGTGCAAATTGTCATGGCCTCCCCTCTCATCAATGGAGTTTTCTTGCTGATCACATTAACTGACAGTAGTTATCAACACAGTTGTTTCTTGCTTTCAGCACAATCCCTGGGACCAGTGGTGTCATTGCTGACCAGTGTTTACACTTTGGCTTTTTAAATATTTCTTCCACCCTGCCCCAAACTACCTAAAGACCCTGGTACCAGCAGGCACTTCTTGGTCCATCTGGCACAAGTCTTCTGCAGAGGCAAGAGACCTCAGGAACTCAGAGGATCTCTTGTTGGGGGGGGGGGGGAGTTCACCCTCCCTAGCTAACCCCATTCCCTAGCTAACTCATCCTGGGGGCTCACTGACCTCCCACCATCAATCATGATGATCACCAACAGATTCTGACTCTTAAGGACTCCTTGTTTTTAGCTCCCGCTCCAAAGCCTTTTGATGTTTTATACCAAATGACTCTTATATGCCAAGTGTATAGATTTCACTCTTGTAAATCTTAAGGAATGTAATGAATTGTAAGATACCATATTATGCTGGAATGCACTTTTAAAAAAGGTGACAGGACCTTGCTCAGTGGAGTAGCATCGATGCTAGTAGTGAGAGAGAGAGAGAGAGAGAGAGAGAGAGAGAGAGAGACTGGTCTACAAGTGGCAGGGTGATTTAAAAATAAGTACATCAGCAATAATTAGCATGCCCACTTCCTGTACCTGTGTTAGGTGGATATGTGGTAAGATGTGTCACAGGAGAATTGTGAATTCAGCAGAGATGGAAAGAGTAGGTGAGTATCCCACAAGGCACAGTGAGCTAGTGGTAGAGGGCTGGAGAATGCTGGAGATTGTATGTGTGTGGGCTTTATTTTTCTACAAGAAATGTCAGAGACCTTCATGACTACATTCTACCAGGCTATATTTTCATCACTACTAACATAGGCACATATCATTTCCTGTTAACAATTCTGACTCATGTCTTTCAGCAGTAGAGATATTATAATGAGGGCTGCCACTAGGAGGCTTGCCATAAAATACAGTATGAATGGAATTCTATTTCCTTTTATGCATCTAAATGGCATCTTTCTAGCCAAATAAGTGGCATTTTTGGCACTCGCATGCAAATACTGATTCTATTTCCCCTGCACTGTGAACATGTGAGTGTATACATGTAGTCCGCATGTACAATAACTGTGGTCTGGCTGGGCATGTACATGGCTATGTACTCATGCCCATTCTGGTCATCTAGCTCCATCCAAGTCACAGAAATGTAACCAGTGAAAAACTCCATGACTAACAGGTGTCAGCTTGCAGAAAAGGACCCTCCCCATGCTTTAACCTCAATAGCTGAGGGGTTAGAGCACTCACCTAGGAAGCAGGAGACCAGGATCCTAGCCTCCCCTTTCTCAGAAGGGATTTGAGCCTATAGCTGTCTGAGCTTGACATGCAGAGCTTTAACCACCACTATTCCATCATTTTGGCCCTCCTTTTGAACCTAGCTCCCTGGATGACTAAGAGGAAGATATGTTGCATCAAGAGGCAAAGAGAAGATTGAAGGTTGTGTGGCTTACTGAATTGGCTGCTGCTCTACAGTAAACCAGGCCCAGAGATGAATCGTGGGCCTCTGCTTCCCTTGGAGCAGAAATTTCCCCTTTGTTTTACCCTCCACCCATTTTTTATCCAATGACTAGTAAATGCAAGGGACAGTGGTTCTGCCTTGAAATTTGCATTAGAAAGGGAAGTGTATAATGCTTGATCTGTAGTGTGATGGCTAGGGTGCTAGCTGGGAAAGTCTGGGAGGCAGTGGGCCTAGGTTGGGGTGGGGGGTGGGACTAACTCAGGGAGGTTAGAGCTCCAGTCTTCTCCTTGTCTGGATCAGCTCCCTGATCACTCAGCTACTGGGAATAAATGGGGGTTTCTCCCCCCTCTCCCCCCCCACCCCATGTCATTTTTCCAGGACTTCTACCGAGGTATGCTTACCAGTAGCTAGAGGTATAACAATCAGTTTCTACACCCTGGGTGGCAGAAGTGGCTGGGGTAGTAGCAGAAGCAGTCACTATTCTGGCACCCTCTCAAAAATCAGCACCCAGGGATGGTGCTCTGGTTGCCCAACTCTAGTTACACTACCGCATATAGCTTCATACCAGCCTGGCCAATTCATAGCCCCACTGCATATCCTCTGTCTACACGTAGCCACCACATAAAGCATGGGCTAAAAACGGCCAAGTAAATGACTAGAAAACTGTCATTTGGGCACACAAGGGGAAAGAGGACTGGGCCCCATGAACTTGTTGACACAGGTTCCCCAGAGAAGCACTCACCCTGGAGCAGCTTTACACAGTCTGTGGAGTACCCTGGCACCCAGCTCAAGAGTAGCTCCTAGGGAGAGTAGGCCCTTGGCTCCTTGGATTCCAAGACCTGGCTTTTTGGTCCCTGACCACCCTGGCTATCCATGGGTCCCTCAGAAAGCTATCTTACAGAGCTCCTTGAGTGGGCCTTTTCCTTTTCAAAGGGATGGAGAGCAACTGAAGTTGCATGCAGCAAAATAGGCAGTTCTTTTTAAACAAAAACAACATATGTTAGTCAGCGGGAATACACTAAGCAGAGTCCTTGGTCCCCAGCTGTTCAAGGCTCACATACTCCTCTTATTCTGCTTATCCCTCTCTTCTCCCCTTCTTTCTAGGAGTTTCCTTTTTCACAACAGTGTCTAAAGAAGTGCCTCCTTAGCATGAGAAATGGCAGCAAGTCTTCAGGTGCTGAGGCCTAAATCCAGTGATGCTATGCAAATTGGGCTGTTCTTTTGATAGTCCATTCCCTACTAGCAGAGCATTCAGGCAGATCCTCACAGATCTTCTTCAAAATACAATTAACCAGTTATTTCCCATGTACAAGCTAGTCTGGAAAATGGAGGCATGCAAAATATTACAAACAACACCACAGTCTGTGGGAGGATTATCATATAAATGCCAGTGTCCTCATCAACACTAACACCACCAGCATGGAAGTGTTGATTATTCAACATCAGCTGTGATGGACAGGGCATTGTGTGCTCATGACTGCTGCTATACTATCAACTCAGCCAAGGACAAGGACACACAGGGGCCAGAGGAAACACTTCAAGAATACCCTCAAAGCAAACATTAAGAAGTATGGCATTGAAACTAAAAACTGGGAAAAACTAGCAGGAGACAGGGCTACATAGTGACGTCTTGTGACAGAGGGTCCATCTTACTTTGAGGAAAACAATCTCACCCTGGAGACAGAAAAATGAAATGGAAAGAAAGGCAACAAGACCAAGACATCTGTGGTCCAAACCTCCATTTAACCACCACCTGTGGTGTTTTTCAGAGAGTCTATGGCTCCGGGATTGGCCTTCTCAGCCATCCACAGACACATTTACAACCCTTTACTTGACCCGTGGGAGTGATCATCCTCGACCATGAGGCATTGCCAACAATGATTATGACTAAACTGAGTTAGATGCCTTGGCTATGCATTTTGGATCATAATCACTTCTGAGTATGTGTGGTAGGCTGAGTTTAGATGAAGAGGGAGATATTGGTGGTGCATAATTTACATGTCTTAGCAAAATGCAGGATGTTGCGTGGGGTGAAGTAGACTTGCCTTTAGTAACTTAGATGCCTCAAAACTGTGTAGGTGGCACTTAGATGGCTTACTTGTGAGAGAAGTTCTAGCTCTAAGCTTTTATTTCAGCATATGTATACAAGCCCACACCTAAAACTGGGTACACAGGCAGTATTTATTTTTATAACAAATGCTAAGCACAAGTTGGCACAAAGTCCATAATCATAGCCCACTTAATGCATCAAACAATATTCCAGATTCACAACTGTTTCTGTTGTGTGCCCCAGCACCTCCCACCTTCACTCCTATTCAACCCAAACCTTATTATGCTAGAGTAGCAGCTGTGCTGTAATTAGGGCTGAGACCCACTTACTATGGAAAAGCGTTCCAGATCCACAAACTGACTCAGATTATCTGGACATTTGCTGCAGAGATTAGAATCAATTATCCAAATTTGGGATCCTTTGAACAACAGGATCTAGAGATTTGAGCTCCCATGATATCAGGTTTACAAAATCACTTGGGCCAAATCCATGTGGTCTTGGAAGTGCTAATGCAGTGACTAGAAATCAATTACCAGTTTAGAGAATGAAAAAAAATGAACCCCACCCCCTGCAACAAAAAAAGCCTTCTGTTACCAAAATGCCTTGATATAACTCAGAGATACAAAGACTATTATACAGCAGAGTCCAGCATTAGAGAGTACTGGATACAGGAAATGATTAACCTTTGGCACTCTGCCATAAGACAAAAATGACATCAATGCTTTTCTAAGATTCAGAAAAGAACAAGACATGAATGTGATATACATATACATATATGAGTCTCACCAAGGGGTGAGAGAAGCTTAAAGGAGAATAGAAGGGATACACGTTCTTTGGCTTAGGCTGTAAATGAAGCACTCATTGTATGGACTTAGAAATAACTGCCTCCTTAATTGGTCATTATGGGGTGTTTTTTTTTGTACTTTCCTCTCCAGTCTCTGGCATGCTCCTCCTATCCCTTGGTTATACTTTCCAGAACCAAGGCAGGTGGACCTCCTCCTTCCCCCACCCCAGGACACAATCTTGAACTCAGAGTTAAATCCTAGTTCACTTTCTGTGCCTAAATGGCATGTACCCAGCTGTATAACTGCAGGTTTTGGTGCTCACATGCAATTCAGGATTCTATTTTACCACATAGTGAAATAGAATCACTCCGTGCATGCACCTGTCGGTAGTACAGGCAGTCCTCAACTTACAACGTTTCGAGTTACAATGTTTCACACTTACAGCATTTA
The DNA here is from genome assembly GCF_030867095.1 of Alligator mississippiensis. Classification (NCBI taxonomy): domain Eukaryota; kingdom Metazoa; phylum Chordata; order Crocodylia; family Alligatoridae; genus Alligator; species Alligator mississippiensis. The sequence goes on from NC_081833.1 coordinate 29,062,045, forward strand.
TAACTTGTCACCCTGTTTCAACTTTATGATGTCAGTTTCGACTTTACAACGCTTGTTCAGATGTGATGCCACACCAGCGAACAAGTTCACTGCATTGCTCATCTCTCTGGAGAACATCCTTCCAAACTTCCCTGGACACTTTCTTTAAGAAAGCAGACAAGACTCCAGAAAAACCTGCAGCCGAGATTCCTGAGAAGTCTCCAGCCAATAACCCTTCAAAAAGTCCAACCAAGATCCTTTCACAAAGTCCAGGAAAGTCACCTCAAAGAAGTCCTTCCAAATCAATATGATTGCTATTTACAATATAAATACATTAATGTACCTATATTACTCATCTATAATTCATCGAATACAAAATTCTATGGTATTTTTGGTGAAAATAGGGTATCGGGCCTTGGTTCAGGATCCAATTCCCCACTTATCTCCTTTGTTACTTTCTAAAACAAGGGGCATCTCACCTAGTGCCTGAAGAGGGGTTTCCATCAGGGACTCCTGGCCAGAGGCCTGGCTGAGGGATCCACCTTTAGGCTCCTTTTCCTTCAGAGAGTTCAGTAGGAGATCCATTTGGGAACATCTCAGGTAAGGCCCAAGCATCAGTCTCTTCTTGGAATGGCTGAGGACTCACAGGACTAGTGGGCATCACTTTCCTCTGGATAAGGGCTGGGAGGGGTTCTTCAGCTTTCCCTCGCTCCTGTTCCTAAAGAGATTCCTGAGCTGCTCCATCCCGTTAGTTACCAGGGGTGACATTTTATTAGCTGGTGTAGCCACAAAGGTGACTTATGAAGCTACATCAGCATTTCACAGACTCAAAAAATAACATCTGTCTGGCAATTAAGAGGAACAATTTCAGGATCTTCTAAAGCATCTCGTACCGGAGCGATACAGGGGACAGTAATGAGGATCTACCTCCTTGCTCTAACCCTACCTGGAAACATGGACAGGTCCCTAGACCCATTCAACAGTGGCAACCACTTTCCCTAGCCTTAAACATGAGCTAGGGACTCTTCTTCAGCTATCCCTGTCAATGGAAGCACTCTAGCAATGGGAGGGACCTGCTTCCAGATGTGCTTCCAGCCCCACCCAGGAATCAGGAGTTGCCAATGCCCACACCCCAAATCCCCATCAGGCAACAGGGACCTGTCACACTTCCAATCCCAATCTTCCATGATCCAGCAACAGGGACACACCCATTATGCACCTGACACTGGGAAACTCTCCACCTCATTTGTCTTCCCTGGGCAGAGAGACAACTTTTAAGAAAAAAGGAACCTTAAAGCATATCTCCTGCAAATGTCCTGCTCAGGCTTAAGAAGGGCAAACAGCTGCTGGAGTTGAACCTAAGTAGTGGGAGGGAATCTTGCACCACATGGACCAAGAAGTGCCTGCTGGTACCAGGGTTTTTAGGGAGTTTGGGGCAGAGTGGAAGGAACATTTAAAAAACCAGAGTATAAACACTGGTCAGCAGTGACACCACTGGTCCCAGTGATTGTGCAGAAAGCAAGGAACAACTGTGCTGATAACTACTGTCAGTTAATGTGATCAGCAGGGAAACTCCAATTTGCACTGAGGAAAAAGAGACGCAGTTCTGACCCTCAGCTCAGTATAATGGTCTCTATAATTGCATTCCCCAAGCTCACAAATATCCAATGCAGCTGTTATTCAGGAGGGCAGGTTAGGACTGAAATCAAAGGAAAGATGTTTTTCTTGTTTGCCTTCAGCTAAAATCCCCAGATTAATTCCAAAATGTTTGTAAAGTGCTTTGATATCCCCACATGAAAGGCACAATATCAATGCAAATTATTCCATTATTATTATTACTATCCTGCTGGCCTGAGGCCTGTGTTTGTTGAGGCAGCGTCACCCTTGCCACAGCATGACTACATTAACATAGCTTCTAGCAGTGCTGGGTAGTTTATATCAGACCATAGTAAGGATCCACTTCCTTAGCGGTGCCAGGATAACATGGATAAGCCCTTGGAAAGGCACCAGCAGTTGAAGGGACTGTGACAGACAGCAGAAGTCACAGGCAAATTTATGTCCATCTTCTGTTGGCTGCCAAGTGACAGCAGAAGGCTCCTTTTGGTTGGAGAGCTGATGTTGCCCTGCTCACAGAATAACGGGCTTCTGCTGCATTAAGGTAGCTGTGTAAGGACACACTTAGTTTTGCTGGCAAAACTTTGCAATGTAGACCTTGACTTATTCCACTTCTGTCAAACAGCTGGCTGGAACCTGAATTCTAGATGTACTGGTGTGCTGGCTACCGAAAAAGAGAGACTAGAAACTGGTCTACAGCCTCACCTAGTATTGTTTATGCCCTCCCTCCCCCCCCCCCCCCCAAAAATAAATAAATAAAAAAAGCATTTATCCCTATATCCACCTGGATATGAATAGCACCTCAGTACAGATTCTTACTTATAGTGTGGGGAGACTCAGGAGGGAAGAAGAAGAAGGGGATTATTCCCAGAGTGATAACAGATCCTGTTGAAACCATGGAGTTCTCCATTTCCCGCTCCAGAGCATACTTCATAGGAATGCATGATCTAAGGTGCTCCGATTGGTAAATTAAAATGTCTTAATCTTACTGTCAGGTATCCAGGTTGTAGCCAAATTTGGTCTAGAGGCAAAGAGAATCAGGACTTGCGGTACAGGTGATATATTTTATTAGACCAACTAGATTGTTGGAAAAAAAGATTCTTTAATTGCAAGCTTTCAGGCACAAGCACCCTTCTTCAGGCATAGGAGAAAAGATTGTTAAAGTTATCTCAGGTAGAAACAAACAGCTTCAAGGTAAACAGACTATTCCAACTTTTCTCTGAGCCTAGCCTGCATAAAATGAACTGTGCCAAACTGGAGATTTCACCACAACTTTAACTCTCCTATGAAATATGAACTTTCATTTCTACTTGGGAGAACTTTTACAATCCTTTCTCCTATGTCTGAAGAAGGGTGCTTGTGCCTGAAAGCTTGCAATTAAAGAAGTTTTTTTTACATTTTTTTATTTATTTTTTTTTTGCAAAAATCTAGCTCGTCTAATAAAAGGAATCACCTCTACCATGAGTTCCAAGTCCTTTAGTCTTACTGAGACTTTAGAAACTGGACTAAACTTGTTATTCTATGGTGCCAGAAAGTAGGAATCATCTGGAATGTGTCCGTAACAGGAACAGGCCCCAGGGGCAGCCATGACTCCTGCCCCCACTCCAGCTCCCCTTTTCCTCACCTGCCATGTCATGATGGATTTATGGTATTAAGGGAGGCTGCTCCAGGGTCCCAGAGTGAGCCCTCATTCATTTTAGCCAGCTGGTACTTCTTATACCAAACTTACCCCAGTCTTGCTCCTCGGGCATTAAGTTGTGGCCCTGCGGCCCTTTCAGGGCCTTAGGGTACCCATTGCCTTATGACTATAATCATGGTGTCCATCCTCCTCAGGAGCCATGCCTATGCCTCACAGATGTTACTTCATATTTATTTGAAGTGGGCCCCCAGTTCCAACACAGTTTTTAGCCCTCAGACTTTAAACTTATGTCCAGGCTTCAACTTCTGGCTGTGCCTCTCAACTCAGATCCAGTGCTCCAGGCCCCTGGCCTTGGCCCTACCCTGCACTCTTATGCTTCCAACCAGCCCTTATCTCTTTGGGTCCTTGATCCCAGGCAAAGCTGCTTTTGCTCCCCATGGCCTCATCCCTCCCTGCCTTGGCTTAACTCACTTCAGTCCTTAACAGTCTGGGTCCCTGAACCCAGGCTATGCTGTCTGTCACTGAGTGCCACATCAGGCACCCCTCTGTGGCCTCCACACCTGTATTCACAACCCAATCCTCTAGTATTGAACTTAAATGCAACATAAATGTAAGCAAGCTGCTTCACAAACTAAAAGTCTTACCTACTTTGGGTCAATATCCCTGCAAGTCATACCACCCTTGGAGCCCTCTCATCCCAACTCCTTTGGGTACTGAAGCCTTTTTTCCCTTGGGAGCTCCTCTTCCTACAGCATGCAGGGCCAGATTAACTGCTTGGCCTCAGGCATTAGGTTTATGTGCCTAGAAGCCCCGCCCTTTCCTGTCATGTGGTTCCCCCACCACACACAGGGGTGTCTGCTTGGGCTTGAAGGTCAGCCTTCCCTCCTTTGCTGCAGTAGTCAGCTGCTATACCTTCTTAAAGTGACAAGGGCCTTGACCCCTGTTACAGTATCCTTGTGAAAATTTAAATTGTTCTTTTTGGTGGGGGAGAGGATTTTTTTTTTTGTCTCCTTTCTTCACTGTTCTAGAGTATTGCTAACCACTACCCTGTTTTATTTTGCTCTTATTGTACAGTCCTTTCTGATAAAGATGTTTCCAGTTTCATAATTTATCTAGGAAATGTAACAAAAATATATCTCTTACATAGCACAACAGCTGATACCATTGTTTAAATCAATCACTACTACTGTTCTCAAAATAAAACTACATTATAAAATGCCTGTATTATTTATCTTAAGGCTTTCTTGTCGAATGTTTGCTGTCAGGCATTTTGCTCCATTTCATTTAATCTTATTACTGTTCCAGGTAGACATGTTAACTGTTTATGGTACTTTGCTGATGAGGTTAGTTGTGAAGTCTATAAAGTTTTACTTTGCAGCCACTTAAATAGGCTCTAGGGCCTTTTACTTTAGACACATTTCTGTAGCCAAGGAAACCCTCTTCCACTCTCACAAAATGGGGAAGGTTGGCAACAGAGCAGAAGATATATGAGGACACTCTCATGCCTTCAGCTGGCTGCTGCAAGGAACATCTGGTGCATTTCTGGAAGGAACTTCATGGTCTATTCTATGCCTTTCAGCACCTTATTTTAATACCACAAACAGGTGATGGAGGTGAGCAATGAGACACAGAAATTGTAGAGGAGGTAGCAAAGCCCAGATTCTGGGTGGTGGGAAAGGGAGGCAAGACTCCTGGATTCTCTCCTGAGAAATGGGAGAGAGTGCAATATGAGTTAGAGATGATGCATCATGAATTCAGGAGAGTGCTCACCAGTGGCGACCCATAGGGGATGCATGGGAGTGCATGTGCACCCCCTGAGAGCGCTGGTGCGCCCCCTTAGAGCCAGCATTCCCTGCTTAGGCAATGGGCAGGGGAGGCAGGAGAGAGCACTGGTGCCCCCCTGAGAGTGCTGGCCAGGGAGTGGGGGTGCCAGGAGAAGTGATCTCTACAGTCCCCTCTAGAGTTGATTGCGCCGACCGGGGGAAGGAGGGGTTCTGGGTCAGTATGACACTTCAGGATCAGCATGATCAGGGGTGGGGGGATCCCCCACCCTATTGGTGTGATCGGCCATGGGGGGCCCCCCTGCTCTGGTTGCTGACTGGCTGCTGGGGGGGCAAGTGCCCCCCCCCCGACTTAGGAGGCACCAGTCACCCATGGTGCTGCTCACATTCCAAAAATGACTTAACAATCCCTGGTTCCTCCCTGTTCCTGCAAACTCTAGCACCTCTTTCTCCAAAGCAGATTGAGGTCCTTGCTAGAAATGGAATTGGAAAAAAAAGAGTTCCTTTGTTTGGTCCCACTTGCCACTTTTACTACAGACACTGGCAGAAGCAAAAAATTCCTTCACATCATTGTGTTTTCCCCTGATACTCTGGAACCTCAAAGCAAGTCATACCTCTTCACAGAAGCTGCCCTACCCTCTTCCCCAGGAGAGAGTGAAACTCATAGCTTCATAGACGTAAAGTCAGATGGGACCTGAGCAGATCATCAAGTTCAATCCCCTGCCCTGGACAGGAATGAATACTGGGCTTATATGACCCCTGGTAAGTTTAAGCTCATATGGCCCCAGCTAGGTAGTTATCAAGCCTCCTTTTAAAGATCCCTAAGGTAGGAGCCAGCACCACTTCCCTTGGAAGCTGGTTCCAGATCCTGGTCGCCCTGACTGTGCCTCCTGGTGTCTAGCCTGAATCTACCCTCGATCAACTTGTGGCCGTTATTCCTTGTTACTCCAGGAGGTGCTCGGGGGAAAAGGGTTTCACCCATTCCCGTCCCCCCTGGCAAGTTTATAGATGGCCACTAGATCCCCTCTCAGCCTTCTCTTGTGAAGGCTGAACAGGTTTAGGTCCCGTAGTCTCTCCTCATAGGGCCTGCCCTGTTGCCCCCTGATTATGCAAGTGGCCCTCCTCCGGACCCTCTCGATGCTGGCCACATCCCTCCTGAAGTGCAGCGCCCAGAACTGGACACAGTACTCCAACTGTGGCCTGACCAGTGTCGCATAGAAGGGGAGGATCACCTCCTTGGACCTGCCTGTGATGCATCTGTGGATGCATGATAAGGTGTGATTAGCCTTGCTGACATGGCCCATGTTCATTTTAGAATTGATAATGACTCCAAGATCTCTTTCTGTCACTGTGCTTTCAAGAAGGGAGTTCCCCAGCCTATAGGTATGCTGCTGGTTCTTTCTGCCCAAGTGCAGTACCCTGCACTTGTCAGTATTGAATCCCATCCTATTCACATTCGTCCACCCCTGCAAACTGTCCAGGTCCAGTTGTACCCTGTCCCTCCCTTTTAGCATGCCCACCTCACCCCAAATCTTGGTGTTGTCAGTGAATTTAAACAGGGTGCTTTTTACCACCTCGTCCAAGTCACTAATAATGACATTGAACAGTACAGGCCCAAGGACCAAGCCCTGGGGGACTTCACTGCCCACCTTCCTCCAAGTCAAATATGACCCATCCACCACCACTCTCTGGATGTGGCCCCAAAGCCAATTTATGACCCATCTGACTGTGTATGCATCAATGCCACAGTCACCTAGCTTTTTAATGAGAATGGGGTGGGAGACAGTGTCAAACTCCTTTCTGAAGTCCAGAAAGACTACATCCACCGCGACACCTGCGTCCAATGATTTTGTGACCTGATCATAGAAGGCTATCAGGTTGGTCTGACAGGACTTGCCCTTAATGAACCCATGCTGGTTGCCCTTCAGAATCCTCTCCCCTACTGGTCCCTCACAGATGTGCTCCTGGATAATTTTCTCAAAGAGCTTCCCCAGGACCAAAGTAAGACTTACGGGCCTATAGTTGCTTGGGTCCTCCCTCCTCCCTTTTTTGAAAATGGGGACCACATTGGCCTTCTTCCAGTCTTCTGGCACCTGACCAGAGCACCACAAGTGCTGATTTGAACATGTCCAGCCCCTTCAGAAGTTCCCTAACTCGGTCCTCCCTGACCCTAGGCCTGGTGGAGTCACTCCTGAGTCTGTCCTGAATCTGGGTGGGGGAGATGTCCCGGTCCCTGCTCAGAAAAATGGAGGCAAAGTATTTGTTAAAAAAGGTCTGCTTTTTCATTTGGTGCCATCACCAGATTGCCAAGTATATCCTGCAGAGGCCCCATGTTGCCTGGTGCCTTCTTTTTACTCCCTATGTATTTAAAACACAACTTTTTGTTGTCTTTGATCCTTGTTGCTAGCCCTAGTTCCGTATCTGCCTTAGCCTTCCTAACAGCCTCCCAGAAGCCTGCACTTTGGAGGAATAATTCTCTTTGGTGATAGCCTCCCCTCCCTTCCACTGGATGTACGCCTCCTTTTTGGCTTTCAGATGTTGCTGAGTGCTTTTGGCCCAGGCAGCTGCAGTAGCACTGGGAGCAGCCTCACCAGTAAGCTGTGCGCACCAGTAAGCTGGCGCCCCAGCCAGTGGATATGGGCAAGAGTACAGTGCTGGCTGCTCTGGCAGAGCTTGGACCCCATATAGAGTGCTGCAGGGGCAGCCTCAGGCCATATTGCCTGGGTGAGCTCTGCTGCTAGCACCCCTGCCTCTGCCTCCCCACTCCCCTCACCCTTGGCTTGCTGGCTTCCAGGACCTAGTGCTCAGGCTGCCCCCTCCCCACGCCACCCCACATGTGTGCACCCCCCACCCACACCCAATGTCTCCCCCATGTACCCCTCTCCCCCACAGGATAGAAACATGCAGGAAGTGGATCTGCCCAGGCCCTGACTGCATGCCTTGGCTCCATGCTGTTACTGCCCTGCACCCCTGCCCTGTGATCCTGGCCTCACCTACCTGTCCCACTCTCAAGCACCACTCCCTGCCTGCTAGCAGTCCCATCCCACATAGGGAGTTTTGGAGAGCAGCACCTGCAGGTAAATTGGAGGGAGGGAGGGATTGAGGCCCTCATAGTGAGGGATGGAGAGAGGGAGGGAGTTGGGCAGGGCTGTGGCTGTTGCCTAGCCTGGGCAATGATTCATAGATTCATAGATGTTAGGGTCGGAAGGGACCTCAGTAGATCATCGAGTCCGACCCCCTGCATAAGCAGGAAAGAGTGCTGGGTCTAGATGACCCCAGCTAGAAACTCATCTAGCCTCCTCTTGAAGACCCCCAGGGTAGGGGAGAGCACCACCTCCCTTGGGAGCCCGTTCCAGACCTTGGCCACTCGAACTGTGAAGAAGTTCTTCCTAATGTCCAATCTAAATCTGCTCTCTGCTAGCTTGTGGCCATTGTTTCTTGTAAGCCCTGCCCAACTCCCTCCCTCTCTCCATCCCTCACTATGAGGGCCTCAATCCCTCCCTCCCTCCAATTTACCTGCAGGTGCTGCTCTCCAAAACTCCCTATGTGGGATGGGACTGCTAGCAGGCAGGGAGTGGTGCTTGAGAGTGGGACAGGTAGGTGAGGCCAGGATCACAGGGCAGGGGTGCAGGGGCGCCTTGGTGAATAAATACTCACCAATTCCCTTCTGTGCCCCCGTGATGAACTTAAAGGCAGCCACAAGGTCGCCTCTCAACCTTCTCTTGCGGAGGCTGAAAAGGTCCAGTTTCTCTAGTCTCTCCTCGTAGGGCTTGGTCTGCAGGCCCTTGACCATACAAGTTGCCCTTCTCTGGACCCTCTCCAGGTTATCCGCATCCTTCTTGAAGTGCGGTGCCCAGAATTGCACACAGTACTCCAACTGCGGTCTGACCAGCGCCCTATAGAGGGGAAGTATCACCTCCCTGGACCTATTCGTCATGCATCTGCTGATGCACGATAAAGTGCCATTGGCTTTTCTGATGGCTTCGTCACACTGCCGGCTCATGTTCATCTTGGAGTCCACTAGGACTCCAAGATCCCTTTCCACCTCTGTGCCACCCAGCAGGTCATTCCCTAGGCTGTAGGTGTGCTGGACATTTTTCCTCCCTAGGTGCAGCACTTTGCATTTCTCCTTGTTGAACTGCATCCTGTTGTTTTCTGCCCACTTGTCCAACCTATCCAGGTCTGCCTGCCGCTGTTCCCTGCCCTCAGGCATGTCCACTTCTCCCCATAGCTTTGTGTCATCTGCAAACTTGAACAGAGTACATTTGACTCCCTCGTCCAAGTCGCTGATGAAGACATTAAAGAGTATCGGTCCAAGGACCGAGCCCTGCGGGACCCCACTGCCCACACCCTTCCAGGTCGAGACCGACCCATCCATCACGACTCTTTGGGTGCGGCCCTCTAGCCAATTCGCCACTCACCGACTGTGCAGTCATCCAAGTCACAGCCTCTTAACTTGTTCACCAGTATGGGGTGGGATACCGTATCGAAGGCCTTCCTGAAGTCTAGGTATATGACATCCACCCCTCCTCCTGTGTCCAGGCGTTTCGTAACCTGGTCATAGAAAGAGACTAGATTGGTCAGGCACGATCTGCCCGCCACAAACCCGTGCTGGTTTCCCCTCAGCATAATTTGCCCTGCCGGGCTCTCACAAATGTGAGCCTTGATAATTTTTTCAAAGACTTTACCAAGGATGGAGGTGAGACTGACTGGCCTATAGTTGCCCGGGTCCTCCTTCCTCCCCTTTTTGAAAATGGGGACCACATTAGCCCTTTTCCAGTCCTCCGGGACTTGGCCCATGCGCCACGAGCGTTCGAATATTCCCGCCAGTGGCTCTGCAATGATGTCGGCCAGTGCCTTCAGCACCCTCAGATGGAGGCCATCCGGGCCTGCCGATTTAAAGGCATCCAGTTCTTCCAAATGACTCTGCACCACCTCAGGATCTACTCATGGAAGTCTGGCGCCTTGCTGCTGCCTCTCTACCACCCCAGTGAGAGACTTGTCGTGCCCCTCACTTAGGAACACTGAGGCAAAGAACTCGTTGAGGAGTTCAGCCTTGTCCCCCCTGTCTGTCACCAATTGTTTCTGCCCATTTAGCAGGGGTCCTATTCCTCCCTGGGCCTTCCTTTTACTCCCAATATATCTATAAAACAATTTCTTGATAATTTGTTGTCTTTTACTTGGGTTGCCATCCTCAGCTCCATGGTAGCTTTGGCCCGCCTAACTGCCTCCCTACAAGCGCGAGCAGAGAAGGTATATTCATCTTTAGTGATTTCACCCTGTTTCATCTTTTTATGTGCTCCCCTTTTGGCCCTTAGGCTGCCCTGGATTTCTCTGGTCAGCCAGGGAAGCCTCCTGGCCCCTTTCCCTTTTTTGCCTCGCTCGGGGATTGTCATGCTTTGTGCCCGAAGGATCGTTTCCTTTAGGCACAGCCACCCTTCTTGGGCTCCCATCCCTTCAAAACTCCTACTCTGCAGTGCGTCCTTGACTAATCGCCTGAGTGCATTGAGATCAGCTTTCCTAAAGTCTAGCACTTTCACCCTACTAGTTACCTTACCCACTCGCCGTCTTATGTTGAATTCTATTATTAGGTGATCACTGTCTCCCAAATGGCTACCGATCTGGAGGTCCCCTATCATGTCATCCCCTGTTGCCAATACCAGATCCAGTATGGCATTCCCCCTAGTGGGACCATGCACCTCCTGTGTCAGGTGGAGGTCCTGTATACAGGTTAGAAACCTGCGTGAGCAATGGGACCTTGCTGTCTGCGTCTCCCAGCAGATGTCCGGGTAGTTTAGGTCCCCCATGACTACCGCCTCTTTAGCTTTTATGGTCTCCGAGAGTTGCCTCAGGAGCCCCGCATCTATTTCTTCCCCTTGGTGTGGGGGTGTGTAGCAGACCCCTACCACCAAATCCCTTGGGATTGGTGCAGACCCCTACCACCTGTAGGGGTCTGTAGCAGACCCCTACCACCAAATGCTTGGGGTGCAGGTAGGGAGCAGGATGGAGCCACAGGAGGCTGCGAGGGGAGGGGGGGGATTGGCTATCTACCACTATGTGCACTCTGGTGGGAAGGGACATGAGGCCCCCAGATTTGTGTGTGGGGTGGGTGTGGGCTGCCCACTGTGAACTCAGTCTCTACCCTCCTCCAGGTCTTTCACAGCCCAATAGCTGGGACTTGGCATGGCAGGGAAGAATGGGGCCAGGTGGGGAAGCTCAGTGCCACTGCCATGAGCCCCGTGTCACCATGGAAAGGAGCCCCCTACCTGCCCAGCAGGAGGCACAACTCCATACCACAACCCCTGCTGCTGCCAGGCATGTAGGGGGCACCTTGCCATGGTGGCGCTTGGCTAGTGGCAGTGGAACTGAGCTTTCCTGCTCAGCCCCGCTCTGCCCTGCCATGCTAGGTCCCACCCGCTGGGCCATAGAGATCCTAGGGGAGGGCAGGAGGACAGGGAGCATGAGCCCATACTGGGCAACCTGCACCTGCCTCCCCCACCACATGGGCTCTGCTCCAGCCATGCCACCCATTTTCTGGGTCTGTAACACACAGACATCCATCAGCTATCAGGTGCTTTGAATGCTGAAACACTTCAAACTACTGCAGTAGCATACCGCTGTGGTTCTCCAGCCAGGGTCTGCTAAAGCAGGTTTCAGGGACCTGCTGCTCCACTGTCCCATCTCCCTCTTCTTCTCCTTACTAATTGGGGACGGTAACAGGATCAACATTCTATGCTAGCACCTTATGCCCCTTGAGTCATATCTACCTGCTGCACTCCCTGGCCCTCCTCCTTTCCTGCCACACCTTTGATGTTATTGTCAATATACTGGTGTGGTGGTCCCTAGAAACTAGGAGTAGCTTCTGTGGCGTTCCCCCCTTTTTTGGCACCATGCCTTGGCTTCTCTATTCAACCTCAGTTTCAGGGTCTCCATACTTCCCTAGAAGTTCTTCTCCTTTAAGGCAGTCCCCTGCTCCAGGCCTCAAACCACTCTAGAGCCTTGAGTTATCCTATATAGGGAAGGTTTGTTAAATGCCCCAAGCCCAGTTCCATTCTGGTCATCTGCCCCAGTTCTGTGGCCCAGGTGCTGCTGATTTCCTCATCAGTAGTCTCCTCTTCTGTAGTTAGTGGCTCACTTTATATGGGTGGTTCACACTTGCTACTCCTTGCCATTAAGCTTTCTGCCATCTGCCCAGCTATGTTCCCACTTCCTAGCAACAAGGATAGGGATTCTCTGTTATAGCAAGCTAGAGAAGAGGGAAAAATAAAGACCACTACAGTGGTGAGGTAAGCAGTGGTTTGTGGGGAGGGAGGAATCTAGGTGGTTTCTGTCATTAGTATTCTGATACTCCCATCCCGGATTCCCAAACATCTCCTTTCCCTTTCTTGGCAAACTATAGAGGTAGAGTGGATTGGGGCTGGAGAACCTGATTGCAACAGTGGTGGGAGCCCCAGGAGGTGGCAAGGGTCTGGAGACCCAGCATTTGAAACACTTTAATTGTTACTTCTGTCCATACCCTGAGAGATTAGCTCTGTTGAAGGGGTGCTTGTAGCTGTGAAAGTGCTATCAAAGGGAAGCAGATGACCTTGCATCTGTCTCTGCTTCCCTTTGATACCTTGCAATCAACTCTTAAGAACAATTTCAAACTAAAAGCCTGAGTCCACTGATATGTGGAGCCTCAGTGCCACCTGTAAACATAAGAGAGTTTAAAGACAGAGTTTAGAATAGCATTTTCTACTTTAGTTCACTCAGTCATGGCATTAATCAATCACTATATCCTTCTCAAGAAGGTGATAAACCTGGCAATGAAACTTGGGCATATGATCTTAAACCCAAGGATGATTGACTGAGCAGATAGAAAGAAAGATGCAGCATGTGCTGAAAAAGTAGGGTGTTGATATATTCCTGGTAGAAAAATGGGTTTTAGATTTCAGGTGAAGTACTGTAAGAGCATTCTGCTGTCAATATTTTAAAAACAGATTAAATGACCTTTTCCTTTAAGCAATGTGTAGCAGACTGGCTGACAAAAGAATTGCAGCAGACTGCACACACTCGGCTGTAGCACTTTGGCGGCTTGCAAAAGCTACAGGCCAGCTGTAGGTAGTAGGCATTGATTGCAGGCTGCCTAGGAGGACTGGGCCAACTGAAAAAAAGATGATTAGCTGGTCACAGGAAATTAAAAGCCTAGAGAAGAAACTAGTGGGAAGAGAGAGACTGAGACAGGGAGGAGACAGGAACCAGGCTAATGGCAGCAGAACTGAGCCAGTTTACTCCTTAGGGTCTGGAAAGAGAGACAGGCTGTGAGGTTGGAAGTAGCTGCACCACAACAGGACCAGAGCTGTATTAGAGTTGTGGAGTCAGACTGAGAAGGAAGGCTGCAGTGAGGAGGGAGCAGCTGTGAGCCACATGCAACTTTTCAGGTCTAGAGGAGACTCAGGGTTGTGAGTGCACCCTGTATGGACTATGCTAGATTTATGTAGGTGATGGCTCCTGAGAGGCAAGTGTGCCTAGAAAATAAAGAACAGTGGAACGTTTAAAGCCTTTTGAGCTATGCAAAACCCTAAACCTGCTATACGATGCTTTATCAGAACTTAGTTTCAAACATTCACTTGTTTATGCTAGAAAAAAGCAGAAAGTCCATGTTGCAGTGTTCCTGACTTACAATGTCAAGCAATGAATAAAAAGCAAAACTCCACTATGCTGCTGTGAGGTCTTGATTCTGCCAGGTAGCTATGGATCAAATAATAGGGAACAGATGATAAGCAAGAGGTGTTTTTGTTTAGTTTTTGTTTTGTTTTTGTTTTGTTTTTTTCTTTAAGTATTCACAAGTGGATGGAACCAATAAGTTACAAAAATATTGGGAAACTTGTTTTGTTACTCGATTATTCTACTGTGCCTTCTGAACACTGAAAAAAGTCAGTGTGACTCCTCCCTTGAGGAAAAGCTATCCATCCCGGAGATGGCAGCTCTGTATGGAGGGTTTGGGTAAGGTCAGTTTGACAATCTGCAATGCCAAAGGCAGATAGTTTACCCAATCTGGAGATTAAAGTAGTTTAAACAGGACAGTTCAAAGAAAAGGCTGGGGTGGGGGGGTGGGGGGGGGGGCTTCCTGCCACTGTGTGCACCCCTGGGAAGGCAAGGGGGGGCATGTGCCTTCCCCCCAACCTGTATGCAGGGTGAGGGTGGGCAGCCACTGCACATGGGGGCTCTGCACCCCACTGCCTTTGCCCCAACAGCTGCACAACACCATGTGCCTGCCACCATCATGGTGTCATGCTGCTCCTGGGGCAGAGGCATCAGGATGCAGAGCCCTAATGTGCAGGCGGCAGCTCACCCTTGCCCCACACACAGACTGGGGGGGCACATGCCCCTTCTTGCCTTCCTCGAATTGCACGCAGTGGTAGGAGCAACCCCGCACCCTGGATGAGGGTCCTGGGCTCCAAGCCTCCCACGATTTGCCTTGTCCCTGCCTCTACCCCACTCCCTCCCTCACTGTGGGGGCCTCAATCTGCCCCCCCACAAAGCCCCTTCCCCTTCACAGAGTAGACTGAAACTTGCCTGGCTGCCATGCTGGTCAGTAATACATATGCCAGGGCTGCGATCCTGGCTCCATGGCTGAGTGTTGTGCTGATCCCCCCACCACTGCAGCAGCTGGTCTGCCCTGCAGCCCTACCAACTGCCCTGCATTTGGGGGAATAAGCCCCATTAGTCCTGGCTTTCTGCCACCTATGCTTAAGAGCTAACTTATAAATAAAGAGAGTAGAGGTAAAAAAGCACATCGAACATGGTTTAGGTCAAAGCGTACTGCCACCATTTTCTCAGCACTGATGTGTGCTGCACCACTGATGCACATGATGCACAAGGCTGCCAGTGTGCATCAAGTTATGTGCTTGATCAGACTCACTTGAGCCTGCTCCGATGTGCTGGATTTGAGCCTGCTCTGATGCATGCCCTTAATGTCTGTTTTATTTCTAATTTCTTTATCTCTAAGTTAGCTCTTAAGTTTTGGCAACCAAAGAAAGCAGCAAAGCAGGTGTCCCATAAGCAGCTGTGAATATACCATGTATCCATGTGCTGTAGAACCAGACAGTCCTTGTGGAAGGTGTTTGGCTCAAGCTTATTTCAGTTATGCTTTATTACAAAGCTCATTTGTGCAAAAAGAATATAGTAAGACTTAGTTACCTCAGCTTCCTTGATCTGAATTCCTCTCTTCTGAACTCAGATTCCCACTCTGTGAAGGAGGAGAGATCCTCTATCTCTCTGAGTCCCCTGTTGGTTCAAATTACATTCTGTGTCCATACCTTTCCCATTTGGTCATTCAGGGTTTCAGTGAGGTCCAAGTGACAGGGCCCTCTGTTCTGTATGGCTAGGTGATTAACAAGACTCATTCCTAAAATCCCTCTAGGCTTGTCTTCATTGCCTGCCCCATTGTCTCATTTATGGACTCTTCCAAGGCTCAGATCCTCAAACAGTCTTTTACTTCTGTATAGCTTCCTCAGGGAATACTCTTTTCCCCTCCCCAGTTGTTCCTGCTGGGCAGCAAGCTCTCCCTCAGCTTCCTACAGAGGGATGCCTATAAGTACTCTTTACTACACTGGTATAGATCCTTTTCATATTATGATCCTGCATTGATCATTACAGCACTGAACCTGCATTTGTAGTCTGTCTGCAGTTCCTTCACTCAGCTTAAGTCTCTGCTTGAAGTAAGTAAAAGCTTCTACTACTGCCAATTTGATGCAACACAAATCTAACTGTACTTACAGTCCACAGGGAAAAACAATTTTAAACTCTTTGTTTTTTTACTTTTTGAAACCTTATTAAATGTATGTCATGTCTCCCATTTTACACAACTATAATTATAATGGAAATCTAAAATATTTGTATTCAACTACTGAGACAGTTGAAAATAAAATGTATTTAGGTATTATGTAAACCTTCTTCCAGGCATTGGATGGCAGTGATAAGGACAGGGTTCAGATTTAGCAGTTAAACAACAACTTCCTAAATCTGGCTTGAGCTCCTACCCACAACCTTGGGAAAATAAGATAACTGGGTTTTCATAGAATCATAGAAAATGAGGTTTGAAAGGGACCTCTGGAGGTCATCTAGTCCACCCCCCTGCTCAAAGCAGGACCATCCCCAACTAGATCATCCCAGCTAATGCTTTGTCTAGACTGGTCTTGAAAACCTCCAAGGATGGAGCTTCTACCACCTCTCTGGGTAACCTGTTCCAGCACTTCACTGCCTTCTTACTGAGAGAGTTTTTTCCTAATATGTAGCCTAAACTTCTCTTGCTACAACTTGAAACCATTGCTCCTGATTCTGCCATCTGCCATCACTGAGAACAGTCCAGCTCCATCCTTTTTCAAACACCTCTTCAGGTAGTTGAAGGCTGCTATTAAGTCCCCTCTCAGTCTCCTCTTCTCTAGACTAAATGAGCCCAGTTTTTCCCTCAGCCTCTCATAAGTCATGTGCCCCATCCCCCAAACCTTTGTTGTTGCCCTCCACTGGACTCTCTCCAATTTGTCCACATCCTTTATGTAGTGGAGGCACGAAAACTAAACAGAGTACTCCAGATGTGGCCTTACCAGTGGTGAATAGAGGGAAATAATCACTTCCCTTGACCTACTGGCAACACACCTACCAAGTATCCCAGTAGTCTTCTTGGAAACAATGGCATACTATTGGCTCATATTCAGCTTACTGTCCACTGTAACCCCCAGGTCCATTTCTGCAGAGCTGCTGCCCAGCCAGTCAGCCCCCAGCCTGTACTGGTGCATGGGCTTGTTACATCCTAAGTGCAGGACTTTGCACCTGTCCTTGTTGAACCTCATAAGAGTTCTTTTGGCCAAATCCTCCAATTTATCTAGGTCACTCAGAATCCTAGCCCTACCCTCCAGCATATCTACCACTCCCCACAATTTTGTGTCATCTGCAAACTTGCTGAGGATGCATTCTATGCCATATTCCAGGCCATTGATGAAGACACTGAACAAAACTGGGCTGAGGACCAACCCCTGGGGCACTCCACTTGATACAGGCTGCCAACTACACATGAAACTATTCATTACTACCCTCTGAGCTGAATGCTGCAGCCAGTTTTCTATCCACTTTGCAGTCCATTCATCCAGCCCATACTTTCTTAGCTTGCCTGTGAGAATGTTGTGTGAGACAATATCAAAAGCCTTACAAAAAGGTATACCACATCCACTGGTCCCTGCCATACACAGAGCCAGCCATCTCATCATAGAAGGCAATCAGGTTGGTCAGGCATTAATTGCCCTTGGTGAATCCATTCTGACTGTTTTTAATCACCTTCTTCTCCAATAATTTAGAAATTGATTCCTTGAGGATTTGTCCATGATTTTTCCAGGAACTGAGGCGAACCTGACTGGTCTGTAGTTCCCTGGATCCTCTCATTTTTAAATATGGGTATTATGTTTACTCTTTTCCAATCATCTGGGACCTCTCCTGATAACTATGAGTTTTCAAAGATTATAGCCATTGGTGCTACAATCTCATCAGCCACCTCCCTCAGAACCCTCAGGTGCATCCTATCCAGCCTTGTGGGCTTCTACATGTCCAGCTTTTCTTAATAGTCCCTAATCTGTTATTTTGTCACTGTTCACTGCTCACCTCCTCCCCAAACTGTGCTGCCCGGTGCAGTAGTCTGGGAGTTACCCTGTCCTGCGAAGACTAAGGTGAAAAAGGCATTGAGCACTTCAGCCTTTTCTGCATCCTCTGTCACAAGGTTGCCTCCTCCATTCAGTAAAGGACCCACACTTTCCTTGATCCTCCTCTTGCTACTGACATACTTGTAGAAACCCTTCTTGTTACCCTTCACATCCCTTGCTAGCTGCAACTATAATTGCACTTTGACCTTCCTGATTTCACCCCTGGATGCCTGAGTAATGCTTTTATACTCCTTCCTAGTTATTTGTCCAAGTTTCCACTTCTTATAAGATTCCTTTTTGTCATTTAGTTTACTGAAGAGTTCCCTGCTAAGCCAATCTGGTCTTCTGCCATACTTACTAGTCTTCCTGTGTTACCTCTCAGCTCCATGTTCTTGGGGAACCCTGGCACAGAACACAGCCTGTCTGACTCACAAAGAATTCCCACCCCCACCTCCTCTACCTGAACAAAACTGATTACGATGCAGTGGGAGACATACCTAAAGCCCTCCAGATAAGGGAGCAACTGCCCTCAGTCTCATTTGCATCCAGGATGGAACCAGATGACCATTCATTTACATGGGAGATGGAGAAGAGAAAGCCTGAAGGAAAGACTGCAGTGAATTCTGGGGTCAGAGAATCAGGGGAGCACTGCATGATGGGGAATCTGTGCTCCAAATGCTAATCAACCTACATTTACACACACCCAGCTCAGCATTTATCAGACCAGTTACAATCTGGATTTACAAAGGACCCCCCCCCCCCCCTACTCCTGGCCACCCCCCCACCCCCATCTAACCAGAATTAAGCATAAGTAAGGCTTAATAGGCATCTCAGGCCATACATTCCCCAGTCCCACTATGGGAGGCCTACTTAAACTTGATTGACTAAAACTCAGTTGCCAGGTTAGGGAATGCTGAAGCAAAGAAACCGAGTCGGAGTGGATATGGGCAACATTTGAACAATGGTAAAGGGTTCATCACAGTGTCCAGCCTGTTGGAGCCCTGACCACAAGTGTTGTCATACTTTTCCTGGGATGACTGGTGGAAGTCCTCCCCACAAAAGGTTATGAACACACCAATAAATGCCTTAAGTCTGTTAAAAGACTATAGTAAGATCTGGAAAAGTCATGCTAAGCTGAGCCTTGTTCACAACCGGTAAAAATCCAAAACCCTGATGCTGCAAGCTATCTATTGTTTCTGAAGAAACAATGAGGTATCCCAATCAGTATATCTGTTATCCATAGAAATTTCAAGCTGGCTCCTAAGTGTCTGGTTACTCCTTAACCTTATGTTTTTCCTGATTATCAATCAGTTTCTTGAGATGTTCCAAACCAGATAACCCCTTGTCAATAGGAAAGACAATTATTTGCACTATTAAGAATGCTTTGAAGAAGCTGAACTGAGGGTATAAAAATCTGTAAAAAAAAAAAAAAAAAAAAAGGCAGCAAAGTGTGTGTGCTTCAAGAGGAGAAGTCTCTCTGACACCATCCTCTGTTGTTCTTGAGAAGCTGGAAGAAACAGATTGTCTCCCTTCAAGGATTGTGCTAAGAACTTTACCTGTCAGTATTGAAACCCAAGTGCCTTGGACTGATGAGATCCCAGCTTTCGCTCTCTCTCTCTTTTCTCTCTAGGCATAAATTTCTGAACCTGAACTGTGTTAGTTAAGCTTGAACTAAGTTTCCCCAAATACTTAGTGAAACCAGGGTAGTATTGTAATTGTGTTTGTTTTCCTTTCCATGTCTATTACTATTAGTACCATTATATATTTCATATACTTAGCAATAAATAACTTTTATAGTCAAACTGGTAGTAACTGGGTATATTCTTCCTTCTCTACTTCTCCTTCCCCACTTGCTCTGCAGCAATGCTTCTTTTACCTAAGCTAAAGATCCCTGTGAAGCCCAAAAATACTGTGGGGTCTGCTCATCAAGAGGCCAAAGATTGGGATGTGCTGAGTTTGAAACACATAAGGGGATCAGCTTGTACAGGCTGATTGACCCAGTTTGGCTCAGACATGCCCTAATGAACTGAATGCTGGCCCATGAGGGTGTCAGCTGGACACCCAGCCGGATTCAGAGGTATTCTGTTTACCTGTGTGCTTGTGTCTAACTGCAGTTTATTGTTGCTCTGATGAACTGATTCTTGGCATATGAGGGTGTTAGCCTGTCCATGCTGATCAACCCGGCCCGGTCAGGCGTGTCATGTTAATCTGTGTGTATTTGTGTGTGTGTATGACTGATTTGGTGACTGGAGGAACCCAGACCCATTTAAACTGAGTCATGCAAGATAGCTCCATTGTGGTGAGAACTTGCAAATGGGAGATCTACAGCTCCGTTTAGAAACACAAGTAACACAAGCAGTACATTGATAGAATTACCAAGACCCTAGAAACGTATCCCTAATAAATGAGCACACCACAAAGTGATGGGCAAATCTGGTAACATCCTGTACATTGGGATGGTTTGTTCCTGAACTCTCAGTAATTCTTCTTTAAAGGACAGCCAGCTCTCCTGGCCACCCTCCCCCTCAGACTTGCTTTGCAGGGGATCCTGCCCATGAGTTTCCCGAGGGAGTCAAAGTCTGCTTTTCTGAAGTCCAGGGTCCTTACTCTGCTGCTTTCCATCCTTTCTTTCCTAATGTGAAAAAAACTCCCCTCTCCCCACCCCAACAAGCAATGTTCAGCTGAAACAAGGGTTATTCCAGGGGAAAAGGTAAGAAAATACATAATCTTAAAACAGTACCATAACCATTAAACCTTAACTTAAACCCAAAACAGTTAACTGTATGAGTCATCAGCAAACCAGTACAGAGAGCTACAGTCTAGCCCAGTCAGTTGGGAAGGGAGACTCATTCAAGACTGCTGTCCAGGGTCTCTACCAGCTACACCAGCCAAAGTAGAAAGTACGGGGTAGAGAGGCCCCAAAGGTGCTTGCTGCTCCTTTAATGCTGGGGAGTGCTGTTATAGATAGCTGCTGGGGCATGCTGCTCTGGCCACCATCTCCAGGGGTCACTACTGCCATGCTAGTACCCATGTCAGGGGTGACCCGTGCTCCACTGCTGTCAGGGGTTGACACCACTCCTCTGTGCTGTCATGCATCTCTGCCATTCCTCCACTGTTCCTCTGCAGGTTGGAACCCCAGCTCTTTTAGACCCTGACCTATTTCAGAAGCAAGCTCAGGGATTTTCACCTTCTTTAGCAGTGGCAAGTGTCAGATTTTTCCTTGAGCCTACCATAGGGAACTTGTGCTCATAAGCACTTCTTTTGAAAAATTGATATGTCACCAGCCATCTAGGGAGAGACTCATGTCTGGAATCTGTTCTACTCCTCACATATAAGAAACTTTATAGTAAAACTGAGAGCTACCACACTACAAATCTCTGTGCAGCTCACAGTAAGTGCTGACCTTTCAGAAACCTCTGTAAACTTTGCATAAGTAACATGTGCATGTCTAGAAACTTCATAGTTTTGGAAGGGAGAGCTGGTGGACATGAAGGTCATGTACAGACATTAAAGAAGCCCAAGGAGGAATAGATCTAAGTTATGCAGTTTTCTCTAAGCAGGCTAGTTTATATCGGGAGTGAACAGTATATGTGACTGCCTTTTGGGGGAGGGGGCATGCAGGCTGCCTGCCCTGGATGAGGCCCACAGATGTGGGATGCTCTTGCACACCTCCCATTATGCCCTTTGGGTTCCCTGGGAGCTGGAGATGGCTAAGCATAGCATAGCACCCAGGCCACCCCTGATTGGCAGCTGGGCACAGACAAGCATGCCTCCACACCCCTACCACATCACCAAATACTATCCCTTGTACCCTGCCCTGAGGCTTCCAGAAGAGTCCCAGATTGAGTGCCCTCTGCTGTGAAATGCAGTTGTCTCCATGTCCTGGCCTGCCTGCACCCTGCCATGGTACTCCTCCACCTGTGCCCAAGCTTGGAGACCCAGGAGCTGCAGCATGTCCTGCTTGTCACCCTGTATGACTCTTGCAGGACATCACACTTGCCCATTTGGACATGGTGTGGTAGCTGGTTGCCATGGAATATGGCTTCCTGGTCCCTGAGCCAGAAGCTAGATGTCCAATGCAGGGCCACCTATTGCACCCTGTGCCTGCCAAGTGTCCTGGATTGGGCCACTGACTTCCACTTGATTGATGAGGGTGAGGTCACCCAGGATACCATGGACTCTGGGCTGGCACCACCTTCAGACCATTAAGCACCTGCACCACCAGCAGTGACTGCTGGAAGCAGATTGTCCTGAACACCTGGGACAGTGATCAGTGGGTTCAGAACTTCCATGCATGCTGGGCCACCTTCATAGTCCAGCTGGCTCCCAACATTGTGTGCCAGGATGTCAGCATATACCTACCCCTCACTCCAGAGAAGTGGGTGGCTATTGCCATCATGAATCTGGCCACTGTCAGCTATCTCCACTATGTCACCAACCAGTTTGGTATGGGAAAGTCTGTGACTGGAGAGGCTGCCTGGGAGATGTGCCTGGTCATCCAGAATGTCCTGGCCAACTGCTTTGTCTGCCTCAACACCTTGCAGGAGGTGATCACTGGCTTTTGCCAAATGGGCTTACATAATTGTATGGGGAATGTGGAGGACACCCACATTCCTGTCCGCTGCCCACCCTAGGGTGCCTGGGTATTCATCAATAGTGAGGGCTACTTCTCCATCATCCTGCAGGGCATAATTGACCACCAGGGCCACTTCATCCACATCTTCAATGGCTGAGTGGTCAATGCCCATGATACCTGTGTTTTCCATACAGGTTGTGCATGCGTGGCACAGAGATCTTGGAAAGAGTGAGCCCTCCCTTGATGTTGGGGGGACTGGCCCTGCATAGCAACATGGAGTCTGGGTCTGCAAAGCCCTGCCTGACTACCACATCACCCTTAGGGACTGGGAGCCCTCCCTTGATGAGTAGGGATGAAGTGCCTGTGCCATGAGACTGAGCCCCAGATCTCCTGCCCCAGGCTCCTTTGGCTTTGGGTCCTGAGCAGGACCATCCCCGCCCCACTTCCCCAAGGGGCACACACCAGGATGTGGGAGAATGTTGTATGAGAAAGAGATGCCTCTGTTTACAATTGTCAAAAGTTGACAAACTTTTCTTGTTTTTAATAAAAAAAAAGCTGTTGAACACTGCCTGTGTCAGAACTTGTTCCCTCTTCCCATTGATGTAAACCAGCAAATCTTTGGAAGGGGGTGGGGGGGTGGAACAGGGACAGAAGAAGTTTGTGAATGGGGCAAAATAACCTGGAGAGGCAGTTAGGACATGGACTGGGGAGGGGGTTGGGGTCAGGGGAATGCTGCAGGCGTTGAGCTGAACACAAAACCTTGGAGGAGAGACACAGAGAAGGGGACTTTAGACCTGGCACACTAATTCTCAGACTTGGGATTGAAGCCCAGGAACTTCTTTGTGTAGGAGCTGGACAGTTGGGTGCTCCCAGACCCTCTGTCTGCCTGAGAGGCCTGTGGGGCTGAAGGGGGAAGGAGAGGCTGTGGGGTAGTAGGCATTACCACAGCAGAGACTGTGGACTTCTGATGCTCCCTTGCCACAGCAGGGACTATTGCCTTCCAGCACTTCATCACAGGATCCCCAGACCCTTACCACCCCCCACCCCAGTGCCCAGTCTTCCTCTTTGGGGACCCTGACTTTGCAATCCTCAGCCATGTCTGTGGTCCATCTCATGTGGCAAGACTGAGCCTGGGGGCTGCCTGTCCCTGCCATGGCTGCATTGCTTCCCCACAACAGGACCACAGTCCTGAGGAGACCATAGTGAGCAGAGCACCTCCCCCACAGACCCCTTACCTGGCGGGTGGACAAGCTGGGGCAGGTGGACCCTGATGCTAGCCACAGTCCCAGCAAAAGCCTGGCTCTATTGGCTGGTGGGCTGTACTCTCCCCCCAGTTCTGAGTGCTCCCGTGCCCCCTGTCAGCAGTGGGGCTGAAAGGGGAGGAAGAGGCTGTGGGGTAGCTTCTGTGCGGTAGCCTCCCCCTTCCTGCGCCCCCGACCGGAACTGCTTGAGGGACCTGCATACATGGGGTGACTGCCAGGGGTGGGGGGCACTGGAGGGGGGCACTCTCCTCATCCACTGTTGCCCACCAGAGGCCTTTCTGCTTCCCCAGACTACGGGTGGCTGGCTCCTGCATGCCACTCCTCCTCTCCTGCATCTCCTGTCCATGTTACTTCTCCTGTCCCAGTCACAGCATGGTGGAATGTGTTGCCCCCACCTGGCAGCCAGGGGTCCCTACAGTAGGACCCCATTCTTGGGTGCTGCGGTTTCTGGGGTCATGCTGAAGCAGCATTTGATATGCTAATAGGGAGTGCTGGGCAACACTCTGCATGTCTGGAAGGGGACAATGAGGAGGTGTGGGAGGAGTGATAGCAGAACACCCTTGGCATCTGTGTCAAGAATTGTCTTCCAGGGCCTGTGAGTTCAGCTGTGGTCCATGGGGTGAGGGGGTGGGGTTGCTCCCACAAGGTGGAGGGCATGGGCTCAGGCTTTAGGTCCTGGGTCTCAACTTTTGTGGCATCAGAACTTTCCCTCTGCTCCTGCGCACCATACTCCCTGCTCTTGACAATGCCCAAGATTTCAAGAGAGTTCAGGCCCAGCTGTAGGTGCAACTCTGTTTCCAAATCCTATGATGCATGGATCAGCACCAATGGGGCACACTCCATGGAAGTGGAGCCATTGCTGACCTTGTGTCCTGTTGTCCCTGGGGACCTTCTCCTGGGCAACAAGGTTTTCTCCTCCCAGCCCCCAGTGGTGCCATAGGTGTGCAGGTTGGTGACAGCCCTGTCCATGGTAAGGAAGAGGGACAGTTCCTCATAGATGGGCATGCTTTGCCTCCTGGCCCTGGACTTTTTGTTGGCATCATGCACATGCTTCTACGGGACCTTCATCATTTAGTCCTGGTGCGGTGCTGTACCTAGTCCCTATTGTAGCCCCACACTTGAATCCTTTGGGCAATACACTTGAACTTGTTCCTGGTATGGTACCTTTTGTGGAGCTGATGCTGGATCTCCTCCTTACCCCAGATGGTGATGAGATCTCTTATCACCCAGAGTCCCAGTAGCGGAGGAGAATGGCATGGGTTCTTCCATGGTTTGCAGTAGTGCCTGTGGGGTCTCAGTGTCTGTGGGTGGGTAAGGGTCCAGCTACAAGGGATTGGATGGATAGATGGAAGGAAAAAGAGAAGGATGGAAGGAGTGATGGATTCACATAGGTGTGGGGTCAAGTGTGTGGCTCTCCCTCATTGCTCCTATGTATGGCCCATGCTTCAGAGTGACCACAACACTGACCAGGCTACCCCTGCAACCTTGAACTTTCCAGGGGCTTCCAGCAGACACCCCATGATTCTGGCAATGACCCACACCCTGGCCTGGAAATTTGTAGTGTCCTCTACCTGCAACACTGAGGCAGCTGGCCATGTGCTACCTGCTTCTAAAATTCCAGGGACATCTAATTGCTTGCCCCAGCTTGGATGCTCAGTGCCCTCCCTCCCTTAGCCTTAATACTCCAAGCCTCTACAGCTGTTGGCCAAAAAAGGGTTGCAGCACTCCAGGTGCACATGACCCAGGTACCCACTGGCAGCAGCCAAGTCATGGAGGTCGCAGGGTTGCCCCCATGCAGGCCCAGTCCTGATGTTTGCCCCCCACCACCCTGACCCACCAGAAGTGAGCAATCCCTACCAGTTCCTTGAGGGGGGGGTGGGTCTCTGCTGGGATCTGGGTGGGAGGGTGCCTACCTCTGAGAAGTGGTATGTGGGTGCCAGAGTCAGTCTTCATGGGGTTGTGTGCAGGCATGGGGACATGGGGGGTCCTTGGCTGGGTGTGTGGGTGGCAGAGTTGGGGTCCATGAGGGTGCATGAGTGTTCTCTTGGGCTCAGTGTCAGGTCTACATCTATACTGTGGGGTGCTTTGTGATGGGGTATTGGGAGTGTGGGGCCACAGCCTGGGGACTCTGGTGCCTAGGCTCTGGGGCTCATGCAAGGGACATAGATGCTTCCCTTCCTCTTGCTACTTGTCTGCAGCTGACAAATGGCTGGAGGTAGGAGGCGAGGTTGGGGAGAGGGGCTGTGCTGGCTTGTAGCTGAGAGGCAAGGACCGTTGGGCACTGGGCTGGAGCAGCTGAGCATGGGCCCAGTGCTGCTAGCACACTGCCCTGTGAGGGAGGGACAGGAGAAGCCACAAAGGAGGCTGGGATGCTGGAGGACAGTGATCTAATTTGAATTGATAGGGAACCAGTACAGAAGGTCAATGTACTAGTCTTACCTAGATCTCTCTGAATTGAGTATATCTAGGGAAATTCTAAGGGCTGGAAGGACACTGTGCTAAATGTTGTGACAATCAGGAAGGTAAAGCACTAAGCTGGTTCATACACAGGGCAGACCTACCTCCTCCCATGTCCAGACTATTGGGCTAGGTGATGGCTCTTACTTATCAGTCTTGATACATGTTGTTAGGAAAATCCCTCAGTCCTCCGCTATTTCCCAGGCAAAAAACTTCATTAAGAGGGAGTAGAAATTGGGAGAGCATATCAATAATTTGGAATAAAGACACTATTGGGATGCTGTGATGATCCTCAAGCCAAGGGTGATAAATAGGACCTGTAGGCTTCAATGAAACTGAAACACTCCATACAGTGCGTTTGGTTCTGCTGAAGTTTCAAAGAACATAGCATTCCTGTTAGCTCATCCACTCAACTCCTCAGCACTCTGCTAGCAGCAGCTGGGGATTCCAGGTTCCCAGAGCCCATAACCAGGACAGCCAGCCACATGGATTACTTTAGGGCTGGGCTCCCATCCAGTCCATGGATAATTTTGAACCATTTCAAAATACCACAGTTCTTTGTGAAACAAAAATTCTTTTCTTTTACCCACTTGTAGCTATAAACCCAGGAAATTCATAGTTAAGGTTACACTTAAAAATCAGACACATGAAGAATTTGGAAATGTTCAGCTAGAGCACCCAAACAACCTTACTTCTGCCATCTGGGGCTTCCAGGTAAAAGCCACAAGATTCTGATTCAGGTATTTTAGTGCTAGGGCTCTAGGCTAGATGGAGCTGATTCTTAAAGAAGTATTATTTTTTTTTACTTTTTCTCCCTCATAGTGTCACTGTAAGGTTTAGAAAATTCACTCACAGCCTGAACATTGATCCATTCCTGTCTCCTGCTGTTTCTATTACACAACAGGGAGACCTTTAGGTAAGAAGATATTTAGACCCTCCCCTCCCCTCTGGTTGTTAATTTCCTTTCAGCCACTTGGACCGATAAAGAACCATCAAGTTTTAAAGATTTTCCTATCAATTGCGCTAGTAAGTCATCCCCCTAAATCCAAGATCAGTACTATTCTCTATGAAATTTCTGTCATGGGCCTCCATCTTAGTTCAAGCCAAGTGCAAGGATTTATGTTAAACATAACCTTGGCTCCTTAATGATGTATTTCTTCTCTTCATGAGTATTTATCATAGGTGCCTTTCACTTTTCTCAAAACATAGAGATAAATTGAATAGATGTAGTTGTTTCAGTCACTTAAAAGGGCACTCAAGGGCTTTTTAGCGTTTCTAGCAGCTCTCTTGCTGGATTCTAGATCACTCTGACAAGAATTGCTGCCTTTAGCTCAGCCCTTCAGGATTCTGGGGTTTTGGTCTTTGACTCATATTCATTCATTTCTAGCTCTGTGTTTGGGGATGGGGAAGAGTCTCAAAATGTTGTCTTCATAACTTTTCTCCATTAAAAATGCCTTTTAAAGTAAAATGTAACTTTTTGCAACAAAAAAGCTAATTCTCACCTATATTTCTGAGTTTACATGGGGAAGAAAAAATATTTTTTCCTCAATTTTTTATAGGAACCGTGAAATTCTTGGTAACATGTAGCACAGCAGGTCCATATGCAGGGACACTGCCAATGCACGGGGCAGTACTGGCTCCTGCTGTGGCAATTATGGCAGCATGGTCAGCTGTCGCTGTGGCAGTAGTTGGTGTTTCATTTCCCCACAAAGGCTGCACCTTGGGCTGCTCCCCCGTTGCTGCCCCCCCCAGCCACTAGCATTCTTGGTTATCAAAAAAAATCATTTCCAGGTTTGCTGTTTGTTTGTTTTTTATAGAAATATCTGAAAAAAAAACATGACAAATTTAGACCAAAACAAAGGCTTTTAATTTTAATCAACATTTTTGCAGATTGTGTGTGGTGAATGTGGGAGCTCACCAACCAGTCACAGTGCCAGTCTCCCATTGCCTCTGGGCATGCCACCCTCCTATCTCTCCTGCCATGCCTTGCTGTTAAATAATTATGATCTTAATTAGGTGGGATGCTGCCCTTTCTGGGCCCAGGTGTCTAGGGCCTTGAGTACACACTCCTACCTCCCCTTACGTGTCCCATGCCTCGCAGATGTTTCTAACAACTGTGTAAAGCTCTGGCCTGAGGCCAGGTCCAACTCATTACAGTATTAGGCCTCTCACAACCTGCCCTGTTATGGGCCACACACATACTGCCTCCCTCTCGCTGAGGCCTCTCCCACTCCACCGTCTCTCACACGGTCTCGCTCATACTACCCTTGCTGGGCTTCACTCATACCGCCCCTCCTTTCCCCCTGGGCCACACTCACCCTGCCCTATCCAAAAGGGTCCTCAGCCTTGATTCCCTTCACTCCCTGGCCAGAAAGCGCATGGCCCTTTGGGCATCTCTGGCTGCCCTCATCTGAACAAGCGCTGGGCAGTTCTCAAAATCCTGTGCAGGCTCTGCCCGTCTCATAGCCAGGTAATTCCCCCCAGCTGCTCTCCATACAGGACTGCTGACTTGCCCCCTTATTTCTCCACAGCTTCTCCTCTGCCGCCCTCCAACTGGCTTCAGGTCTACCTGTGGCCTCAGGTATGCGAAGGCTTACCTGGCCATAATTTGGTCCCCTTCAAGTTAACTGGACCTCAACTTGAGCCCGCTTTCTCACAGGGCCTTGACTCATGCCCTCATACTCACAGGACCTCCACTGGTGCTATTACGCTGATGCAGCCCCTAGATACCTCTCTGCACGCCACTCTGCATCTTTGCCTCCTCTGAGGCACATACTCTGCCCCCTTCTCTGGGGTGTGGGGCCAAACACCCCCGCAGGCTCAGGTGCTCCTCATTGGTGTTCCTGGTCCACAACTCTCCTCTCCCCAGGGTCTTACACCCCACTGAGCTCAGGGGTCCACAGCTGTGACTGGCCCCAGGACCCACTCTGCAGGGTCTTACACCCCACTGGACTTAGGTCTCTCACAAGGCCATGCCTGGCCCTAACTCTCCTTCTCTCCCCAGGGTCTTACATCCCACCAGGCTCAGGTGTCCACAGACATTCCTGGCCCCACTACCCGCTGTGTGGGGTCTTGCACCCCACTAGGCTCAAGTTCCCCACATGGGCATGCCTGGCCCTAACTCCCTTCAATTTTGCATTACCCACCCTAAAGCAGGGGCTGGGGTCATTAAGGCACCCCTCCTCATCTTTCAGCAGGGTGATTCCTGGTTTGGCATTTCTTAAGGGCTCCTATGCCACTAGGAGCCCCACCAGACCGCCCATCCCCAGTTGGGTGCAGTTTCAAGTTATACCTAGGACCAGGAGCCTTTGAGCTACCCCATAGCTCCTGCCCTTACCTCTGTGTTGTCTCCAGAGCAGCAGCTCTGCTAGGAAATGTTCCTTCCTCAGCACCAGACAGCAACCGCTGCCTCCAGCCCTGCAGGCCTGAATCTTAAAATGGCCACTCATGTGGACTGGGTTGCACCTGCCTGCTGCCTAGCCCAATTCTTAAAGTGGCAGAGCACCCAAAGGTGCACTGCCACACACCTCCCCCCTTAAAAAGGTTCCTGTGGAGGGCTTTCTCTGTTGCTCAGCCAACAAGCTCCTACAGAACTTGCAACAGCCCTAAGTGGTGAGCACCCCACTGGAGCTCCACCACACACCTTCCCCCTTTAAATGACTCCCTGGGGTTTCACCTGGCTGCGTTTCCTGCAGGCTCTTCTCCAGCCTGCTGCAGCCCACTCTATGTGATAAGCAGCCTCCCAGTGCTCGGCCACAGGGTGAAATACATTTTTGTACTTTCTCTGCTCAAGGACCAAATGAAACTACAAACTTTACAATATAATTTCAGATTGCTGTAGACCCCTAGCATCCTGACGAGCAGAAGTTTATTGTTAGACAAAGAATAATATTTTCTGGTAGGTTTATCTTTAATTAAATATGAAGAAGTAAAAAATGTGGTGGTGTTAGGTTTGGCTGGTGGATTCTGCTGGTGGCAGAGAGTTGTTACAATAATTTAATTTAATGTTAATTTGATAGCCTAGACACATTGCCTTTGAAGTCAATGTGGCCATGTTTAATTGTGCGTTTGCACAATTAAGCTTTTGTAGAGTATTTCTACTCACAGACAGGTGATAAGCAGTAGCCCTGTGTGAAGTGGCAAGTATTCGCTTTCGATTCAGATTCGGCTGATTTGAAGATTTGACCATAGACTAAACAAGCAGCAGTCCTCACCATGCTGGATATAGCTGCCTCCAGCTGGTAAGTGTGTTGTGGTGGGTGGAAGGGGAAGGGAAGGGGCATGGGGGAGAGAGGGATTGGGGCTGGGGCTGGGAAAAGCCGTTGTGAGACACAGGGAGGGGGCTGGGGGGTGCAGGATATGGGCACAGCTGCGCTGGGAGCGGGGGCTATGCCCTGCTGCCACTTGCCCAGCCGGAGCAGGGCAGGGGGAGGGTGCAATGCAGGTGTGGTTCGCTCTGGGTGGAAAGGGGCAAGTGACAGCAGGGCATAGCCCCCACTCCCAGTGCTGCTGTACCTGCATCCCATGCCCCACCACCCCAACTGGGCAAGTGGCAGCAGCGCCTGCATCCTATGCTCCCCCACCTCAGCTGGGCAAGTGGTGTCAGTGGCTGCTCCCCTGCCCCAGCTGGGCAAACAGCGGCAGTGCCCACACCTCCACCCCCACCCCCCCAGGTCCCGGCTGGGCAAGGAGCAGCAGCGCCTGCATCCCCGCCACCCTGCCCCAGATGGGCAAGTGGTGGCAGTGCCCGCCACCCACCCCACTTTTCTTTTGTTAACTGAATTGAATTACTTTGGAGTCTCTGAGGGGGAACAGCCATGGATGGTGCTGTTCCACTGTCAAAGCATAGATCTGCACTTCAGGCAGGAGACTAGCCTTTCTTTCTGCAAAGGTTTGTGGCCTGCTCTGGTTCTCATTGTCTATGGGGGTTTACTGACAGGTCATTGCCATCTACAGGAAAACACTGAAGGGATACAGTATGACTATAGTCTGTGATTGCTGATTTTGCTGGCTTTGCAAGGGACTCCCTTCTTGCCTGAGGTATAGTTTGTGGTGCAGAGCTGAGGGAGCAAGAACACAGAAAAAATGTTCTGTTGGCAATGAGCACTGCACTTGCTTTCATGACAGACAGCTAGTTATTCCTTCTGGGAGCCAATTAACTAAAATATTGCACCCCCACGCAACTAGACAGGTTAGGCTATTCATCATTATCCATGCATTCTGTTACATAGACAGCTGTGCCAGAAGCCACATGGAAGAGTCAGAGAACTGATTGGGGTACTTCATGCTTCTGCCAGAACCTGTTCTCCTCCTAATTGACTTAGTG
This sequence comes from Alligator mississippiensis, assembly GCF_030867095.1. Classification (NCBI taxonomy): domain Eukaryota; kingdom Metazoa; phylum Chordata; order Crocodylia; family Alligatoridae; genus Alligator; species Alligator mississippiensis. The sequence goes on from NC_081833.1 coordinate 29,093,353, forward strand.
CAGGGATGGAAGGGAGAAAAAGGTCAGAGGAAAAACGCTCCCTCTTTTGCTTCTAGAGAAAGAAGGGAATAATTCTCTCCCAAGGGTGAGAAACCAGGGAAGGGAAATGAGCCCATACTTATCTCCTCATTGCTCCTGGATGGATGCTGGTTGGGGGAAGACTGTGGAAAGAAAGAGGAGGAGCTCTTAGAAACACACCAGCAAAAGAATATTTATTGTTGTTACAGACATATTTGTCTGTTCCTTGTTTCTAAATTGTGTAAAATGACCTCTGACATGGGCCATCAGCATGGTTTGAATCTAGAAACTTAATCAGCAAAGCACTGACCTCTGCTACTAGAGTTAAACTTAGCTTTGCTAAACTTAAACTTAGCTGGCAGTAGTGGTATGTTGTTATCCTCTAATAAACTAGTCACTAGAAGTGAGTAAGACATGCTTTTAGAATGCAATATGAATATTAGGAATAGTTAGTGGTTTAGTATTATTTGCAGAGCCCTGATTGTAAAGCCAATGTCAGGGGCCTAGGAGATCATGTAACTATGTTTGACAGGGAAATGTTCTGGGGCTGGACTAAAATGTTTAATTTGTTGTTGGTTTTTCTTTCTTTTCTTTTCCCCTAGCAGTGACTTTCACTTCCATTTTTAATGTCTTGCAGAGACTCCAGGCTAAGGTCTACTTTGCTCTTAAGATGTCTCTGATTTAATTTCTGCTTTATTCATGGCTAACATTACCAGGCCCAGGGATGCACTCTAATTTGTCTGCATAGACGTGTTGTTTCCCTATAGTTTCAATGGGGAGCTAGCTCATACGTGGAGCTATCTATTTTGCCCTGCAGAATTATACAGCTCTCACTTTCATTTTTATGAGCAGCAAGTAGGTGTCTGTAGAAAATGGTTGTTGCCCAGAAGGAATGTAGTTCTGTTAATTTCAATGAGGAGTTTTAACACATGTTAAGAGGTACGCACCTTATTGGAATTCTATTTCCTCCTGACTCCATAAGATGCTCTACACTCCCATGACATGGGTGACCTAGGGTTGAGATTTCTTCAGCTTCAGGAGGTTTGGACTCACATCTCTCACATACTAGCAAAGTGCCCTAACTACCAAACAATGGGATAAGCAGGGGTTAGAGGATCCTTGAACCTCCCTTTATTGAAGTTGGTGCACTGGGTAGCCAAGAAGGAAAAAGTCTTTGGCTCAGAAAGTAGTGGACAGTGAAGTTCCTGGACCAGTGGTGTGTAGGTCTGTGACTGGGATGGTGGCAAGCCTAGGTATGCTTCGTAACATGGAGCATGGCTTGGACACTCTCCAGCTGCCTGTATGAGAGACCGAGAGCCTATGAGACGCTTTTGAATCTGCCTGTTGACATGGACATTATCTGTCAGCACGTCCACATTCTGCCTCACCATGGCAACAGCCTTGGTGGTGGCCTTGGCATTTTGCCATGCTTGGAAACCAGACAAGTGCCTGGCCTGGGAAATCCCCTTCCCTATCAGGTCAGTATACTCGTTTTGGTTTTACTCAAGTCTCTCCTATTAGTTGTCTTTTGTGACAGCTTCCCTGTCTGAGGATGCTACCAGGTCTGCAAGAATTTTTATATGCTCTTCTTTCTCCACATCCTTGCTACTGTCTGTGTCCTGGGTGCTCAACAGCAGCACCAGCAGGAAACGCTGCAGGTACAGGCATTGACCCTGGAATGACAGTAAATAGATAAGAAACATTAGTAAAGCCACAGAAGTTGGTGATAAGTGATGAACTCTCAAGATGATCAGTACTCCATCTTCCTAGGCTCATTTGTGGTGACCCTTTGCTTGTCTCTCCCAGGCATACAAGTGAACTTGGGGTCTGGGGTCAATCTGAGAAAGGTGGCTGCCTTTTAGCTACCACTCAATATTTGTCTACAATTAGCATGCGGTGCTCTCATAAGGGATAGGGGCCACGTTGGCAACCAAACCTTGACGCTCCTCACAATCTCCCCAGGTTTGTAGGCCACCTTTATTTCTTCTGACACAACCCTTTTCTTTGTCTGAAATGTCAGAGGGGATCAACTTTACCTGTTTTTTGGTGGACACCATGTTAACTTTGCTGGTCTGATGCTGCAAGACGTGTTCCTGTCTCACAGCCTTGCCTCTTGAAAGGCTGCAGCAAGCTACAGGAGTTCCTGGAAGAGCATCTGCTGTAAGGTTATGTACTACCTGGGTATGTACATACACGCCTAAGTGTAAGCCTCAGAAAAATGATTGCAAAAAGGAGTTCTCCCATGTTTTAGCACCAATAGTTGAGTGGTCAGGGAACTTATACAGGAAAACTGGAGATCCAAGTCCCATGTCCCCCTTCTCAAGATGGTTTCTGAACCTCTATTTTTCTGCCTACAGCTCTAACCATAATGTCACAAAGCCTTTTCTAGTGCTCCTTCTGAGGCTGAGTCCTTGTCCCTTGTATTGACAGAGGAGTGTAAAAACATCTGCTGTATTAGGAACAAAGGTCCAGTGCCATTCTGAGATAGATCATTTTATACTTACTCTTTGCTTACAGTTATTCAGGCAAGAGTACATCACTCTAACAGTAATTCTATTTGTCCATATGTAACTAGAGCATCATTTTACTAATGAGAATATAATATATGACTGTGTTGGAAACCTAAACTAGATACAGATATATTAGGTCCATTGCATTTGCCTTATTCACTAAACTGGTTGTCAAAGAAGGAAAACAAATTGGTTTGGCATGATTTTTTCTTAAGAAATCCATGTTGGCTGCTAGTGATCACCTCTTCTTCCTTCAGATGCTCACTAACTGACTGTTTTATAATTTGCTTTAGTCACTTCCTCAGTATTGACATCAGGCTGATTTGTCTATGCTCTCCATGTTTTCCTTTGTAAAAATGGGCATTATGGTAGTCCTTCCTCAGTTCAATGGGACCTAGTTTGTCATCCTTGACTTTGCTAATCTTATTGCCAATAACTCCAATAATTTTTTCCAGTAGTTCCATCAACACTCTGAGATGCATTTCATTAGGTCCTTCTGATTTACATTACTTTAAACTTATCAAAATCTCTCTGACATGCTTTTTACTTATTATTTGCAGGCCTCCCCTTCTTTGTATATATTAATTTTGTTAGCTGTCTGATTGTATTTTGTTGTCCTTCTGGCAAAGGGAAGATGCCTGTCATAGCCAGGCTGAAATGCAGATTTACTGCAGTACATTGCTGAAGGTTCACCAGAAAATTGCAGGCTAAACTCTGCAAACACATATCTGTGTGTGATCTCATGCCTCTGCCATTTGCAGTCTGTGCTCAGATAATGGGGATGGTCAGTGAAGCTGGATAGCCTAGGTGTGTTGGGAGATAATTTTATTGGTAGTTTATTTCAAATGTCATTGCCCCTCATCTTGAGGGAAGTCCCCTCCTATGCATTTGCAGTTCCTTTCCAAAAATGGCTGCTGTATCTTATATCTGAAGGATACCTGGCAACAGGAGGGTGGAGTGGGATATACTGCTACCTCAACTGCTAACCAGGGCTCTGTGGGGATGGAGAGGCTAGCTTCATGCCTGCTCACACCTGAGCCAACAATGGATTCTGGGGCAGGGCTGGTGGTGACTCCTATTCTACCTCCCTGGTGAAATTTGGACCATGGGCATGCCTATCCTGCAGGGTCATAGAGCACAGCCTTGCAATCAAATCTGTTTTTCAAAGTTAGATCTTAAGTCTTTCTGTGCATGTGATGGCTAAATCCAAATAAGTTTATTTGGCTCCCCTTTACTGTACAAAAATGATTTGAGATTTGATATAATTTTTTGCTTTACTTATGTTGTAAAATTTTGTTTTATATATATATATATATATATATATATATATATATATATATATGTGTGTGTGTGTGTGTGTGTAACCCTTGCCAGCATGCTAGGCCAGGCGATATGCCAGATTCTGGATCCTCAGGGTGCCAGTAGCCTTGTGATCCCCGTCAAGCAGGTCTGCTGACTGAGGTGTCCCATGGAGATGTGTTTCCCTCACCCTCACTGCCCAAGAATTTTATTTAAGTCCAATAAACAAATGGGTTTCTTTATTATACAAAACTATATAAAGAAAATAAATGATTAATCAATAGAAGAAATATATATATATATGTAATATCAATAGTTAATAAAACCGACAACTTGAATAGAATTTACAACTGCAACAATAGATGCATAATTCTACCATGCTGGGTGGGTCCCACTTGTATCAAACAACCTCAATGATTACATTCACCTGGTTATAACACTTTAAAAGTTTTCCCCCCTATTACCCAGGTTGATTTCACTCCTGTCACACTCCTCTTCTCATAACAATAAATGGCAATACAGCTTTAACTATGATCCACCACTAGGTGGCAGAATCGAGGCTTCTGTTGCTCTTGGGAAGGTGGACTCTTTGCTCTTTCTTGATAACTCAGCAAAAACAAGTCCCTGATCAGCCACTGCAGGTAATAAGCTTCTTGTCTTTAGTTTCCTTCTGAAAAATTCACCTCCTGCAAACACCAGGGGTTAAATATCCCCTCACACACCCATGCAGATTTGGGATTCTCACAGTCTGCTCTCTCTCTCTGGGCTTTCTCTCTCCCCCAGCACCTTCACATGCAGACAGGGGATTCCCTCTGCAGGCCTCTGTTCCTGTAGTACAAGCAGTGCTAACACATAGGGGGTGCACGTGCACCCCCTGAGAGCGCTGATTTACACCCTGACACCCAGCGCTCCCTGCTTAGGCGATGGGCGGGGGGGCAGGTGGGAGCACTGGTGCCCTTCTGTGAGTGCTGGCCAGGGAGTGGGGGTGCCAGGAGAAGTGCTGCTGGCACTTCCGCTGGCACTTCCAGGAACGCTGCTGGTACTTGTGAGCACTTGCGCTTCCAGGTCAGCACGATCAGCCACGGGATCACCCCCTTCCCTGGGTCTCTGGCTGGTCACTGGAGGGGTACATGTCCCCCACGACTCAGGAGGCACCAGTCACCCATGAGTACAAGACTTTTCAGCCCAAAAAAAGCACTTCCCTGTGCAGGGCCCTGGCCAGGCAGCTTCTCCCAGCTCTCAGCTAGCTTACCAGACCCTCCCTGCTCTTTCTCTGGGTACCCGTGTCCCTGATTGCACATCTCCAACCCAGGGGAATCAACTTTTCCTGGGATGACTCAGGCTCTCCTCTGTCCTGAAGTCTGCTCCCCAGCAAGTCTCAGCTCCATTCCCTCTGCCTGGGGGGGGTGCTGAGTCTCTGCCCCTCTCTCCAGGCTGGTGTTGCTCTCCTCCAGCTTCTCTCTGTGCTGCTTTTCCCTCCCTCTACTTTTTATGGCTCCATAGTAGTCAGTCAGAGCCTGAGTTTTGCAATGGGGGCTCTGGTCACAGTTCAAATGCTGCAGTAAAAAGCATGCATTGTGCACAGCTTTACCTTCTGTTTGGAAAAGCTATAGATCTATATCTATATATATGTAACAGCTGCAAAGGCTTGCTTGGCTGCAAGCTGAGTGGGTGAGCTGTGCCTAAGAACTTTGCAAGAAAGGCAGCAAAATGTTTGCAGAGGGTGAAATAGCTTTTCCAAAAAGAAGGTGTGCTGTGCAAAGTGAATGCTTTATATTGTGTGTGTATATATATATATATATATATATACACACACACAATACACACAGACACACATACTCATTACGATAGCAGCATTGAAAATGAGCTGCAGGAGAATAAAGGCAAAGCTTTGTTCTCTAGTGCAGAAAAGTGAAACCTTTGAGCCAAGAACAATACAGTCCTGAGTAAGTGAAGAGATGAGAGAAGGCGGTAAAGAAATCACAGAATAGATGTGTGGAACAGGAGGATGGAATAAACTGCACATGCCTGCATTACAATCTAGAGGTGTTATTCCATGTTGATTTAATTGACCAATCTTTCAAGCGTCTAGCTTGGGTGTCAATAACAATGTACCTCCTGGCTGCACATCTAGGACCCTGGGTAAATATTCAAATAGATAGCCAGAGCTGAGCCCCATGCTGCTGCACCTACACTATAAGTGTCCACCTAGCTAGTTTCAACCTATCTCAAATATATCGACACAAGGTACAATGCAGAGAGACCCAAACACAAAAAGTAAATCCCTACCAACACTGATGAGTGAATTATTAGAAGATGAAACAAGGCACCAAATGAAAGAGGGTATCACAAGTACCCAACAGTTCAATATTTCCCTCAGATACACTCAAGTTAAGCGGATCATTTTGACTTAGAACTTTTCAGTTGGCAGCATAGAAAGACTAGACAATTATCTTGTAATCTAGGGCATTTGTCTAAGTCAGAAATCAGATTGACCTGGGCAGAAGATGAGGGGTTGAAGAGTGTACAGATTACATCCCAAATGATTATTAAAAGGGTTTGAGGCTCTTAAAGCTTATAAGCCAGGAGGCACAGATAACAGACATCCCTGACTACTAAATGAAAGGAGGATAGAAATTGGATAATCTGCAGCAGATGCTTTTATTTTTTTACAAGCTCACTTCTTTCAGAAGAAATCCTTCCAGGTTGGAAAGTGGCCAACCCATGCTTCTAAAGTGAACATCTGGAGACATCACACAAGGACATAGACCTGGAGCCTTTCAAGACTTTCTTACTACTATAATGAAACAAATGAGCAAGAAGAAGGGGAAAGAAGCTATTCATGAGGTTTGACAAGGAGGAGGCCCAAAATGTCAGCAGAGATTCCTGTAGTAAATATTATGCACTTCCTATCAAAAATATTTGTTAGCATTTAGGTTTACCATATTTCCAGGTCCAGAAAAGAGGACGCCTGTCATGGGGAGCGGGGGAGAGGGTGGGGGGAGGGGCGTGAAATATGATCCTACCCTGCCCGGCCCATTCTGCTGCCCCTCACTGACAAGCCACACACCCCTAGCCCTGCTGCTGCCCCTCACTCCGGACCCACTGACCCCAGAACTGTCAGTGCCCCTCACTCCCAAACAGCAGTACCCTGCTCCCACTCCTTGGAGGTGCCCTTCACTGCCAACCTGCAGCCCTCTTGTGCTGCCAATGACCTGCACACCCAACACGCAGTTACTTGTACCATCCCTCGTGCCCCTCACTCTCTACCCTCAGCCCTTGCCCTCCTGCTAGTGCCCCTCACTCCAGACCTGCAGACCCCTGCACCCCTCCCAGCCCTGCCGTGCCCCTCACCCTCAACCTTCAGCCCCCCCGCATCTCAGGCAATTGTGGAGGGAAGGGGTGGTGCTGGGGGGGGGAGGGGATGGTGCAGGGGTGGGGGGATGGTGCTCCCAGAATGTCTGTGGGTGGGTACAGGCATTCTGGGAGATTAGGGGGGGGTTAGAATGAGTTAAAAATTGCCATCCAATCTGAAGTAATTCAGGGTGGAAGAGTAGTGGGGTGATTGGAGGGGCAAGAAGATTATGGTGGGAGTTGGGGGGATCAAGGGGACAGCTGTGGTCCATGGGGGGGGTCAGGGGATCAGAGAGGGAAGTAGGAAAAGTGCAGTTCCAGGGCTGGGGCCGTGGCTGGACTTCCCCAGTCCTGGGCCTGCAGTAGGAACTGTACAAAAGTTCAGTACAGTTGGATCAGTCTAAAAATGGCCAACCCGATCTAAGTTAGGTGTAGCTTGGATGTAGGGTTACTTAGATTGGGTTGTCCATTTTAGACCCATCTAACTGTCCTGAACTTCTGTATAATTTGCACTTAGATCAACCTAACTAGTGTAAGGTCTGCTCCTGGGTGAACTAAATTAGAATAGAAGTCCATTTTTAATGTGATCTAACCTCCTCCTCACTTCCCCAAATGTCTGTGCCTGTGGGTTAGATCTAAATAAATGAAAGTTATATAGGCTACAGATGAAGCACACAGCCTCGTAGGAAATTCTCCACTCGCTTCCCCTCCCTTTGTCTCTGGCTTCCAGATTCTTCACTGCTTTGGTACAGACCACAAAGTACAATACAGTTGGAGAGGGTTGATTCAAATAGCACAGGCTGGTTGAGGGCAACCACAAAGTAAATCCTAAGTATCAGGATAGACACACCCCAAGAGAAAGGAATCAGGAATGAAGGAGTTAAAATGAACTTCAATGAGGCATCTGAAAACTGAGCCAGTCCAAGGGACTGCTGAGCCCTAGGTATTTTTTGCAAAAGCTTTGAGAAGGACAGTTCTTTTTTTCCAGAAATAATTGCAGATTGCTTTGGTTGTAATTGAATTTCAGTTGTAAAACATGCTAATTTTTGTCTTGAAGGCTAAAAAACAGCAGCTAAGAATCCAATCAACATATCGTTTAACCAGTCAACTGGATTGAAAAAACAGTAGCTAGATTAGCTTTCTAATTAAAATAGAAGGAATGAGTGAGCAAGTGAGTGAATTAATCTATCTGTGTATCTATCTGCTCCCTTCACTCATCATCAGAGCATCACAAATAAGACTATCCAGCATAACTGCCTTTTGTCAAGTGAAGGATCTGTAGCACTCCCCTCTATTGCATGCACGAGGTTGGCTCTCAGATTTATTATTCTGATGCCGATTCCTTAAAAAAAAAATCAAAAAAGAAAATGTTATTTCTTTGGCCAGTTCAAGCATTGATTATTGTAGTTGTCAGAAGAGCACCAGGAGACTAAAAAATCCCAAACAAAACCCCTTCCTCTTCTACTTTGCATTTTCAGAAAAGAGATGCCCTCAGTAATTACAAGTGGGGAAGTGCAGTAATAGGGTAAAGAGTTCCAATCTTAATGGGCACAAGTGTAATTGATTCAATTTCTCCCATGGCTCTGATTCTATACAGTTTGTCCAGAAATATCATGGCTACACTAATAATTCACCAGATGATGAGTGCTGCCCGGTATAAATGACTGTAACATCAGTGAAAGACATCTGGCCAACCTGTGCCAAACATTCTGCTGAGTGGAGAGTAGGACTGCAGTGGATTTTGGAATATGATATTAGACAATTTGGAAGCTTCTCTTTCTGCCCAGGCCCCTCTTGGAAACTCTAATTTAGGGCAACAGGTCTTTTCCCCGTTTCACATTTTTTCTTCTGTTCTTACAGTTAATCACTAAATCTTAAAACTGGGGAAAATATTTAAATAAGGTGAAATGAAAAGAGCAGAAGATTTAAGAGCTAAGTGAAAATCTTTCATGATGAGACCATAAAATGAGTCATTGTTACACCTGAACAAGACTGAATTCAAAGACCTCAGAGACTAAATAAAGTTTCCATTCAGGTTCCACATCATGGTGATGACTTTAAAACTCCACATTAAGCTAAATTATAAGGCAACAAGATGCAGATGTCTTTTTTAAAGTGCTACAAAAAGACTAACTTAGGATAACCAAGTAAAAAGGATATAACATCCAAGGGAGAGCATAGAGATTATCTAAGACTGGAAATAAAGATCTTGGAAAATTGGTGCATAAAATCTGTTCATAACTTTAGGAGAAATTCAGTGATAAACATCAATGCCTAAAAGCAGTTTGTGAGCTCAAATTCCATCACAATTATTGCTCCTTTCCTTATATTCTACAGTTCCTGTAACCAAGGTCTCTGAATACCTCATATCTCTTAATACATTTAGCCTTACAACACCTCTGTGCAATAGGAAAATGTAAGTATCACTGAAGAGATAAAAAGCAGAGCCACAGGAAGAGGCATGCATCTTGTCTGAGGCTGCATCGGAAATGTTGATAGAGCTGTGGGAAAAATTCTGCGACCAGCACCTTCTGTTCATCACAACATTATCCTTCCTGTTGTAGACCCAGATTCAGGAAAGAACTGCAATCCAGAAGAGTACTTCAGTATGGTTGTTACAGATCGGAGCCTTGCATTATCCTTCCCCTATCACAAGCCCTGTTGCTTCTGCCTCAGGCAGGAATTCATTCCTAGGGAAAGAATTTTTGAATGAAGCATGAATTAAGTAGGGCAAATATCTTATTGTCAAGCAATTTGCATCACATTTTGTAATCAATCTACAGTTGTTCTAAATAAATAGCAAAGTGCTTACAACATTAATAAAGGATATGCTTTTTAAATTGTACTTCTAGAAAGATTTATTTTTCTCTAGTACTGCCCATAAATGGATAGGGAATCACTTTCTGAATGTTAATTAATTGTATCTTATAACCCCAGCGAGGCAAATATTATTATCCTTGTTTTACAGATGGGAGAATTCAGACACAGAAAGGTTCAGTGCCTGAATTTTCTTTTTGTCTTTATAAACCATGTGATCACTTACTTAACTGAAATGACTTCAAGCAAATGAGAATGGTAGAAACAGGATACAAAATGAGAAAACACAAAATATAAGTTTATGTATTTGTTTCCTCTTATGTTGAAAATGTGCTGCAACCCATGAGCCATTTGTGGACTCTTTGACTAAGCATTTGTATATTAAATTTGGGGTGTGTAAGATGGAAATAAAACAAAATAGTTTGGGCACACTGGAATGCCAGAATTTTGTTTTTTTAAATTTTGAAATGCCAAAAATTTGCTTTATTTTATAAGCATTTCATTTTTATATGATTCCTATTTTTACATTCTTTCATGATGAGTCAGTAGAAAAATGTGTAAAATATGTACGACTACTGACAATATAAGAAGACATAAAACATGATATAACAATGTGATGTCATAAGTATAAGACTGGAAAACATCTCTGGGGCCATCATTAAGTCCAGTCCCTTGCATTCACAGGCAGTCATTAACCAAGGAATGTCTGTAATCACCACTTTAGACCTGCATACTCAAATACAGGGCACCATCCCAAAAACACAAGAACACCATAAAGTATGGCATAGATAAAAGCAGGGGAAATGAGGGTGCTGTGAGTGCCTTGCCACTGCCACAGAAGGGAAGAAGTAGTTAGCTCATGATCAGAACAGTCTGAAAAAAAACCAAAACATGCCCCATGCTACAGTGGAAGGCAACCCCCCAAAACAGTCTGTGCCAGTTTGCCTAGGGGGAAGAGTCCTTCCTAACCCTATGCTTGATGACTGATGTGGCCCTGAGTGAAAAAGCAAGGCTACTTAGCTGAGAACCACTGGCTTTTTTAAGTACCAGTAGGAGAATGTACTATGTAAGATATGGAATAATAAAAAAGAAAGAAATAGTTGAAATATTCCATTCTTTTTATACTATTGTGCTGTATTTTTAAAAATCATTAGGGGAGCTTTTCTTAGTACTGATTGAATCAACTTACATTCTTTACCAGGACAAAGTATATCCTATTTGTTGTAATAGATCAGTTGACTCTGACAATGTGTCAAATGACAACAAAGTGTCTCTAGTGTGATTCAGTCTCTATCTGCCTCCTACCAGAACTTAAAAACATCTATTTTATCACTGCCTTACCATTCCTAGAACCTTCCATGTTAATGGCTCTGTGATGTTTTCACCTCCATTTTATATCATTTCCCATAAAACTGGACAAGTGAACTTGGGAACCCTATGCTCTGAGGGCCTAATCCAAAGCTCATTGCCTTCAAAAAGCCCTGGGTTAACTTCTTACCAGCATTTTAAACAATGCTTTACATATGGATAATACAATATCCTCAGACAAAACAGCACAGCTTACTGAATCAGGACAATGTCCTCCTCACTTACACTGCTATGCTTCCACCAAGAAATTGAGAATGGTACTTTGGGTGCATCCAAATGAGCATGGATGAGCACACAGCACACACGCAGGCATTCCCCACACTACTACCTTGACTGCCACGGTGGGAACGAGGTTAGACTCTGGGAGATCGTGGGGTTAAAAAAAACCCACACCAAAAAAAAGTGGGGCAGTGCATGTAGCAGCAGCTAGGGTTACCACCTTCCCAAAAGGGGAAGAGGCTACACATGCCTGCCACCTGCCACCACCACCACCATAGATGGACAAGAGCAGAGTGAAGGGATGCCTGTTGCGAGCTCAAGGCTCCCCACCCTGCTACCTTTGCCTTGGGAACCCTGCACTGGCTGCATGCCTATGTCCGCCTGGAAGCAGCAGGGTGCACAACTCCATGCAGTTGCCACCCCTTGCTCGCCCTACTATTGCTGGGCGAGCAAGGGGTGCCTCACCATGCTGGTGCAGCCAGAATGGGGCCCAGGGGGCAGGGCAGGAGCCCCGAGCCCACAGCTGGCAGCTCGCATCCACTCCCACCTAGCACAGAAATTGGGGGGGAGGCATGTGCCCCCCACCTCCTGGGTGAGCCGTCTGTGGCTCTGTCCTGCTCCCTGCCCTGGCCCCATGCACTGCCGTGGCTGGGCAGCACCCCCAGTCCCTGCCCCACTCCCTCCCTTACTGTGGGGGCCTCAATATTGTCCCAGAGCCATGAAGTCTGGTACTGGGGCTTCAGGTTCCCAGTGAAAGACTGTCCTGCCCTTTTAGGGATGGGTGGTCACTCTAGCAGCAGGGTGCCACTGAAAACCAGAGCCTGGCCAACCAGAGCCTCACTCCAGCTACTATCCAGGGTCCCAGCTGTAGGAGCACTGTGGCTGCAGTTCCCTGAGGCCCCCAGGACCCCAGGTAAGGCTGCTGGGGCCAGCACAGTTGCTGTCCCCAGCCTCCTCTACCCGACCCAGGGTATCCTGCCATGCACCAGAGTGTGCATGGCACTGTCATTCCCCAGGGAAAAAAACAGCTGTGCTTACTTGGACGTGGCCTTTGGATTTTTCAGTACTAACACATCCCTTCTCTTTGGCACATACGCTGTGCTACCTTGAGGAATTCTTTCTATCCCAGCATGTCATTTTACACAAAAGCCCATTGAAGTTTGGCTAAGTCTGCAGTCAACCCTCCCTACTCCACCCCAAAGAGCTCAGTATTTCTTAATATGTGCAATGTGTTCCCTTCCTTCTCCCAGCCTCAGAAGGATATTAGGAGGGAAAGTTGGGTTACTAGGAAGACAGCTTAGATCAGCAATGGCCAGAATAGGAACACTGGATTAATTAATCATCTAAAAGAATGGCTTCCCATTGAATTAGTTCTCTTGGCTTGGTGGCGTGTGTAAATTTAGAATTTCATGCTGCCTTTGGCACCTTCAGGCACATTAAAGGGGGCATAGGTTACTGTAAAGAGCATGGCGCATAGAGGGGGCAGTATGCTGAAATGGGTAGGGTGCCTGGAAGGGGCAAGGATCCTGGACATGGTAAGGTCCATGGAGGAGGTAAGGGGTTATAGCTAGTGCTAGAATTCCTCCTGGGGTGCATAGGCCAGAATATAGTTTTGTCCTACTTGGAAAATGTGCTGTCCTGGTCCTTCCTGATAGTTTGGAGTGTAAGGGACAAGAGGAATCAGTGAAGTCATGTTTCTCATTAGGATCCTGGTCAATGCCTGTGCAGGAGTGCAAAGTAGTGCCCGCACAGGATCCAAACAGTATCTGTGCTAATGATATCACATGTCACAGCTCAAGTTACCCCAAGTCCTTAAAGAGCCAGCAATGCTGGCTTCTGGCTGTGCTTTACCTGTGCCTCATGTCCTCTAGGCAGCACTATAGCTACCATAACCATTCTTTACCAGGCCAGATTGAGAGTTAATACAATAATCCATCATGTGAAACGTTGTCAAAACAAGCCAGCTGAAAATCCAGATTTATGAAATCTTCTGGTTCCCCTCTATCCAGGCCAATAGTTTCTTCATTAGACAGGTAATCGTATTTGTCTGATATGATTTAGCTCTCACAAATCCAGCCTGACTCATACCTATTAAAAAGTATACCTTTTCAACACATTCAAACGTTATCCAGAAATCTTAGTTCTAAAATGTTCTTTTGCATGCAGCAGGGCTGTAATTTTCAACCTCTCTTTAGGGTCTATTATACACTTAAACAATAGTTAATGGTTGATAGTCACCTTGTATTTCTCCAGTTAAAAATATTTCTAAAAAAGTAATTATTAGTGGTCCTCTCTTTGATCCTTAATTTCATGCCTTATGCCCAGATGGGATTCACTGGCACTTGAAACCTTGTCTCCTCTTATCTAGTCAGACTAGTTCCTTAGCATCATTTCAATCAGATCTCTCCATTCATACATACAAGCAATTCTCCAGTGGTTAATATTTTGATTATCAAATACAGATATGAAAAAAAGAAACAAACTTTACATTCCTCCCCTATTTTTTTTTCATCAACTAATAATAATTTACTTTTCTGCCCATATAATAGATCGAATGACAGTTGTATTATTGTAAAACCCTTCAGTATGACGCAGGTGTTTTTACACTGAATTAGATGGTGCTGGGGAGCGTGACCATGTAGATGTGCCCCATTGACTCACTTTCACTCTGCATATACCACATGGTAAAAAAATACCTTGTGTCTGATTTATGGCATGTGCCCAGGGACTGGTCTGTATCACTTGCAGGCTCTCAGCTGGAGACATACTTACGTGAATGGAGCTGGGTGGCCATTGCAGTTCTAGCAGCAGTCAGGTGACATATTAAAAACATATAGGTTTTATACATATAGGTTGTCATCCCTACCCTGTCATATGGATGTGAAACCTGGACAACATATCCAAAACACCTGAAAGCCTTGGAATATTACCATTAGTAATGCCTCTGGAAAATCCTCCATATCAATTTGGAAGGACAGGAGAATAAATGCCAGAGTTCTGACCCTAGCAAACACCACTACCATCAAAGCTATGTTTATATAGCACCAGCTCCACTTGACAGGACACGTCATCAGGATGCCTGACAACCAGCTCACAAAACCTCCAATATTCCCACCTCACCAATGGTCACCACTCCAGAGGTGGGCAGAAGACAAGATTCAAGGACAACCTGAAGGCCAATCTGAAAATTCCAATATTCATATCAGTATCTGGGCAACCTAAGCACTGAATCTTTCCCAATGACTCCGTGAAGTATGACAAGGTATCAACCATTTTGAGCAAACTTGGTTTACTATGGAGGTGAATAGGCAAGACAGATGAAGCATGAGGGTTTGGCCAGGACGTACGTGGCAGGGCCTGTGGGTAGGCCCCGGGGGACAACTACGAGTTTAGCAGGATAGGGCCACAGGTTACTAGAACTGAGAGGGGAGATCCAAGAGACATAGTTGGAGACATAAGCCAAGGTCAGGAGCCAGGGATCATAGACCCAGTGCTGAATTTCAGGGGCGACCTAAGATCAGGGTCAGGAAAAGCCAAACCTGGGTCAGAAGTGAGGACAACCAGGGAGAGCTGTGAATGGAATGGGACATGTCATTGCTGGAACAGACTGAGGCTGTGTGAGGATGCAGGTGTATTTAAAAGGGGTGAGTGGCCCTTTTAGCAGTCAGCCAATCTGGTTGCAGAGAGCTGGGTCAGTCACATTAGGCAGGGATCAGGGGCAGGTATGGAACTGCATGCTTGGTCCAGATAGGCCTTCTTGATCAGAGTCCCTGACAGTATCCCTGACTTATGGGGCTGTCTTCCAGGTGTCCCAGGATCAGGATTTTCTAGGAAATTTTCAAAGAAAATATTGTACTAGTTCAGGGGCATGAATGTGGTTGGCCAGTTCCCAAGATCATTCTTCTGGGCCATAGTCTTCCCAGTCAATCAAGTAATGTAGCTTGCCTCAGATGCATTTGGAGTCGGGGACCTGGTTTATGATATATTCTTCATAACCTTCCACTATTACAGGTGGGGGTGTGGGTTCAAGTGGTCAGGCAAGGGGTTCTTGATGAAAGTTTTGAGTACAGATATGTGGAAAATGGGGTATACTTTCAATGTCTTTGGAAGCTGGAGCTTGAATGCAATGGGCCTTATTTGTTTCACAACCTTGAAGGGGCCCAGATATTGGTGATCCAGTTTTGCAGATGGTTTTGGGGTGTTGATATTTTTTGAGGAGAGCCAGACCTTCTCACCCACCAACATGGTGGGACCAGGCTGTAGTTGTCAGTTGGCCTGATTTTGATATGCAGTCTTAGCTTTGTCTGGATGAGACTTTAATTCTTGCTGAGCTTATTGGAGGTATAATACAAGGTCATTTATTGTGGGAGCCAGTGGGAAGATAAGCAATGTGTAAGACTGGAAAATCAAACAGCAGAACAGAAGTCCTGGATTTCAAGAATGTAGATTTTGGCAAACTCAAGGAAGTAGTTGGAGAGGCCCTCTGCAACCAGCAACTGGATGACTTGGGAGTTCAGGAATGGTTATGGCCCAAAAACAGGCCATCCCCACACAGGCAAAAAATGGGAAAGCAGCCAATGGACCTGCTTGCTTCAACAGGAATATTAGAGAGCTTTTGAAAAAGAAAAGAAGCACATAAGCAATGGAAGAATGGCTTGGCAACCAGAAAGGAATACACCTGTATCGCCAGGGCCTGCGGAAAGCCAAGGCAGAAATGGAGATTAAGCTGTCAACCTGAATAAAGACAACAAAAAGTCCTTCTACAGATACATAGCAAGCAAGAAAAAATTAAGGTTCCACTGTGGGACCCCAACTGAATACTCAGGGGCAGCCCACAGTCGATGCCTATGAAAAAAACTGAACTCCTAAATGTATACTTCACGTCGGTATTCCTGAAATCAAATGGGGGATGTTCACATGACCAGAGGCCTGGGGAATATGGGAAAGACAACAGGCTTCATGAAATCAGTCCTGAACAGGTTCAGGATCTCCTGCAACACTTGGATGTTTTCAAGTCTGCAGGGCTCAAAGGCCTGCATCCAAGAGCCCTGAAAGATCTGAGCTTATAGCAGCACCAGTGGCCAAGCTGTTTGAGGTCTCAGCTGGAGCACTGTGTCCAGTTCTGGGCACTGCACTTCAAGTAAGACATAGATAAGCTTTGGAGAGTACAAAGAAGGCCCACCCATATGGTCAAGGACATGGAGGATAGGCCCTACAAGAAGAGACTCCGGGAACTGGGCCTGTTCATTCTGAGTAAGAGAAGGCTGAGGCGTGACTTAACCACCTACAAGTATGTCAGGATCTAGGTGAGAAACTCTTCAAGATGGCATCTCAAGGGAGGACAAGGACTGATGAGCATAAGCTTATAGAGCATAAATTCGGGCTAGATATGAGAAAGAACTTTTTCCCTGTAAGGGTCAAAAGAATCTGGAACACACTCCCAGCAGAGGTGGTGCAGTCACCATCCTTGGATGTGTTCAGGATGAGGCTGGACAGGCACCTTGTTGAGCTTGTTTGAGACTAATAACTTCCTGCCCATGGCAGGGGACCAGACTTGATGATCTTACAGGTCCCTTCTCGTTCTATGATTCTGTGATGCTGGATGGAACTGAGGATGGACTCCTTAGTTAGAGAAAAAGGAGATCTGACCTGGGGAAGTATGCCAATTCCCCTAGGGGGAGCAAGGTTACTCAATTATCCTGATTAAAATTTAGAAAAACATCTGAGGTATTTCTTAAGGGTCTAGTTTATGTACTCTGTTTGACCATTAGTCTGAGAAGGATACATGGATGAATGGAGAGGTTCCACAACCAGGGTCTTACAGTAGTTCCCTGAATGAAGTTCTTAGGCTGGAGAATGGTAGAAGGTGGTGATGGGTCTAGAGCACAGGGCTCATCCTTACAGAATAGGACATATGCCTTCTGTTTTTTTGGGTCCTGGGTAATATGTGATTATGAAATTGAAATGGGAAGAGTAGACTGCCCGTGAATTAAGTTTCTGGCTTGTCTGGAGGTATTCCAAATTCTTATGGTCTGTTGTTACCTGAATGGGGTGTTGGGCCTCCAACAGAAGATACTGCCACTACTTGAAGGCTGTCTTGATTGCAAAGAGTTCTCAATCCCAAATGTTGTAATTCCTTTTGGAGGGAGTCAAGGCCCAGTAATAAAAGGCACAAGTGGGCAACTTGTTTGGGGTATCTGAAGCCTGAGTCAGGATAGCCCCTATGGCGCTGCTTGAGGAATCAGATTCTACTATAAATAGTTTTTTGGGGTCTGGGTGTGCCAGGACAGGTGCAGAGTTGAAAGTCCTATTTAATGTCTCAAAGGCTGTTTCAACTTCTGGATACCATTTCTACAGTACCCCTTTCTTAGGAAGAGTGATCAGTGGGGCTACTTGGTATGAGAACCCTTTGATAAAACATCTATCAAAGTTAGCAACATCCATGAACCATTGGACCCCTTTAATGTTGTGTGGTGCCACCCATTCAGTAATGGCAATTAATTAACGGGGGTCCATTGTTAGGCATTTGGTGGAAATGATATAACCCAAGGATTCAATTGAGGTCTGATCAAACTGACATTTTTCTAGCTCAACGTATAGGTGATTCTTTCACAGCAGGAGCAGGACCTGATCCACATGTTCTGAATGCTGGGTGAGATCATCAAAGAAATCCAAAATATAGTCCAGATAAATGACAACAAATCAGTCCAACATATCTCAAAATACATTGTTAGCAAAGTGTTGGAATGTAGCATGGGCATTGCAGACCCAGAAGGGTATAATCAGATATTCAAAATGCACATAGAGGGACTGAAATGTGGTCTTTCCACTCAGCCCCCTCTTATATATGGATTAGATTGTAGGTCCCTCACAGATCCAGCTTTGAAAAAAATGTTGGCCTGTTAGAGCCTTCCAAATAATTCATTCGTTCATGACAAGAATGAGGCTTTAAGAAGAGGCTTGATGCCTACCTGGCTGGGGTCATGTGAGCCCTGTCTTCCTCTTGCCCAGGCAGGGGGTCGGACTTGAAGAGCTACAAGGTCCCTTCCGACCCTACTTCTATGATTCTATGAAAATGGGTAATTATTATGAACTGTTATCCTATTTAAGCCTCTGTACTCAACACGGGGACAAAGAGAGCTGTTTTTCTTGGCCATGAAGAATACTGGGACCCCAGCTGAGGACGTAGAAGTCCTGATGAACCCCCTTACAGAGATTCTCTGTAATATACAGCTTAAGCACCTTGAGGTCTGGCTTGGAGAGTGAATAAATGCACCTGAATAGAATCTGTGCCCCTGGCACATGATTGGTGGGGCAGTCATAAGGGCAGTTCTGTGGAAGTTAGTCTGCTTCTTTCTTATCCAATATATTGGCCAAATCCCAGTATTTGCCAAGGAGAGATGGGTCAGGGTCTGGAAAATAAGTACTTTCTGCTAAGGCAGGTGGTGAATCTTCTATGGTTGGTGCAAACAACCTAATATCTTTGGCCCTGCTTCTGGCCTGTGTACTGGCTGGAGAAATCCCCTCTAAACAAGAGCACAAGCAGTAAGGTGAGTTCCCCTAACCTCTACACAATGTCCAGGTTGTAGAGGAATAACCAAGTGCTTCACGGTATAACCAAAAAGTAAGGGGAATGGATGAGATCAAAACAAAGAGATTCTTGGTGATCACTAACTGAAACTCCTAGTAGGACTGTCTCATTGGTGATGGGGCCTGAAGACAGCAGGGATCTGTCTACAGTTTCTATTTCTTCAGGGTTGTGTTTTGGCCTTCCTGGTATCTGGTTGTTCTCCAAGGATTGAGTCCATGAAATTACCAGAAGCTCCTGTGTTTAGGAGGGCTGGAACAAAGATGTCCACCCCAGATGTGAAGGGTGATTAGCAAGGGCGAGGCTTGGAGTTTGGTGATATTCAAGAGTTTACCGGAAATTAGAGGGACTGGCTGACTGGAATATAGCAGGAACACTGCAGAGCCACAGCAATGCCCCTCTACTGAGGCCAAGTCAGGGAGTTTCCCAAAGAGGAGGCATTCATTTGTCCTGCATGAGATGTACCCCTGGTTGCTCATTCCTTTACTTGGGCATATCTGGGCAACATTCCTGGACTTCTCTAGAGGCCCTGGATGCAATGATGACCCTTCTTCTCTGGGGGGGAGCCATTCCTTAGCTACATCTATCTGCATGATCTCCACTGGGGACAACAATGGTTCTTCCAAGGGCCTAGCTGACTCCAAAGGCCAAGTTTCAGCCCAACCCTCTTGCTATGTCTTGTACAGATGGTCATCAATATGGATACTGAGGTCAATGAGTCCGTTCAGAGTAATTGGGAGCCATACCCAGGCCAACTTATTTTTAATGTGGCCCTGAAGCTCCTGGCAGAAGTGGAAATGTTCCACTGCCTTGTTCTACTCTGTGTCAGCTACCAAACATCTAAACTTGGCTGTTGAACTTGACACCATGTAATACCTCTCAATGAGGGCCTGGAGAGCTTGGTTCACAATATAAACCTGATGTGGGTCATCAAAGATTTTGCCATGACTTGGATAAAGTTTCAAGGTTGTAAGAAGAGGGTTTGCTGATTCCTTATGTGGGGAAGTCCAGGTAAGGGTGTCACCAGTCAATAGTTTCATTGTTTCATAGTTTCATAGTTGCTAGGGTCGGAAGGGACCTAATCAGATCATCAAGTCTGATCCCCTGCCTTGGGCAGGAAAGAATGCGGAGGTCAAACGACCCCAGCTAGGTGAATATCTAGCCTCCTTTTAAAGACCCCAGGGTAGGAGCGTGCACCATTTCCCTTGGAACTTGATTCCAGCTCCTGGCCACCCTGACTGTGAAGTAAAGCCTCCTGATGTGTAGCCTGAATCTACTCTCAGTCAACTTATGGCCATTTTTCCTTGTTACTTCCGGTAGTGCTCAGGGGAACAGGGACTCTCTCATTGCTTGCTGGTCCCCCTTGGCCAGTGTGTAGATGGCCACCGGATCCCCTCTCAGTCTTCTCTTGTGGCGGCTGAACAGGTTCAGGTGCCATAGCCTCTCACCGTAGGACCTACCCTGCTGCCCCCTGACTGATGATCAGTCATACCTTGGCCATATCTGACAGATAGGTTCTGAACAGAGATGAAAAGCAAGGCAGCAGGTGTATTTAAAAGGGGTGAGTGGCACTTTCAGCAGCCAGTCTTGTTGCAGAGAACTGGGTCAGCCACATTAGCCAGGGATCAGGGGCAGGTGTGGCAATTCACATGCTTAGCCTAGGGCTGCTTGATCGGAGTCCCAGACATAAAGGAAAAGAGCTGTGACTTGACATCAACAGGATCTATTCCTCCTTCTGGAACTGTATGACATGTCTGCAGTTGAACAACGCAATCTCAGATTGGCTTATTCAGTTATCTCCAGACTCATGGATGACTTCCCTAGCTACTAGAAGACTGTGGTTCTCATATCAAGGGAATGGTGACAAATATGATGACAACAGGTTTTATGCAGTGCTTTCTAACAGGAGATCAAATTTTTTTACAAAGGAGGTTGGGGAATGGAAGCATATACAGGGGAAAGACATAGTCAGCATCACCCAACAGTTGAGCAGCAGAGCCTGAAGAAAAAACTCAGGTCTCCTAAATTCCAAGTCAATGCTTGAACTACTAGACAATGTTGCCTGGGAACATTAAAGACTATATCTGAGACAGGTGCCGTATTGTGTGAGGTGCTGCACACACACAAAATCCCTGCTCCAGAGGGATCAGGAAATGAAATAAATCTAAAATTAAATCAGAAATCTGAAATGAAACTGGAATGAGAGGCAAACAAAGGGAGGGCAGATGGTGAAAGAGAATACTGAAAAAGTGCCAAAAAAGCTGCAGAGGCATCTACTGCATGACTTGATGCTGTCAAAAGAATCCAAATCATTTAAGTTTTATTTAAAAGCATATAACTAGCTCTCCTTGCCTAAACAAACCATCACAGGGTTGTGATTTATTATACAATATTGTGCAGGGGTTTGAAGGAGAAGTTGGATTATTATGGATATTTTTAAGTGTAATTAGCAACTTATTCTTCCTTCACCCAATGTTAAAGTTTAATGTTAAGTTTTACTGTCAAGCCACATGAACTGACTTGTTGAAGTTGAGCCAATTTATATCTGCAGGCTGTCTTGCTAATGAAGACTGCTAATCTATTAAGATAATTATATTCTTCATTTTAGCAAATTTGGCCTTTCAAAAGTGTAATTTGCTTTTATTTTTAATCAAAATCTTCCCAGCACTTGAACTTTTGATGTTTAGGCAAATGTTACAGTGAATAACAAAGTAGCAAATGGATTGGGAGGATGATTCAGTGGTGAGAGTGCAAATATGGAAGTTAGTAAGTCTGATTGGAGCACTTGTAGCATCCCTTGGTACTCAGCTAGCTTTGTTTTCTTGTTACCTGCTTCAGGGAAGCGTGGAGGGTGTCCTTTGCTGAGATCTTCAAGAAAAACAGATTTTTTTTCCTTTCTCAGAGACAGTTCAAGACTCCTTTCCCTGTCCATTTCTGTTTGATTTGTTTGGCAGTCTTGGTTGGAATCTGTTTTGCTGAATTCTTGCTCTGGGTGTTTGACCCAGGGAATGCTTTGTTCACTTGTTTTGTTTTTTTCATGCTCTCTCTGGCTTATGCTCAGGCTTCTTTGTATGAAGTGAGAAAATTGATAAGTACATACCACGGATGTTTGTATAGGAGTGCATCTGCCGTGCCAATACCTAGTTTCCCTGAGCAGCATTTCCCTTTCCCAACTTCTCAGGAGTTTGCTGTTTTCACAGCTTTTGGGTTTTCTATGGCTTCTTCCATGACTTGGGGAATGAAATTCAGCTACTCTGACCTCCTGATGCAAACTCCAAATGTACTCTCATTTCCCTTACCACAATCCTTACAATATAACATTGGCTTCTCCTGGACTATCCTCTTCCTCCTGGAGCAGATGACTGGTTTAGACCCACCCAGGTAGCTTCCTGTCAATGCTCCCTCCTCTAATGAAACATAACTCGTGGCAATTTATCCTTGCCTACCTTTAGGAATGACAATATCTTAAGTGACAGCTCTTTGGTCTGTTAGTCACCCCTGTTGTCAGCTCATCTCTACAAAAATGTTAAAAATGGCAAGGCTTAATCATGTTCCAGTACACCATCTGATCAGATCTATCTGCAGACACTGCTGGAGTATTGTATGCTTGAAGATACAGGCTATTTCACCATTTGACACCTGAATGCTACTTGTGTGTCTGTATCTACCTGTGCAGCTATGTTTGCCATTTTGAGAATGCTCAGAAGGCTCAAGGAAAAAAAAAGGATTCTGGGTTCTCACCTCACTCGCTGTAGTGCTCCTGGGGTTTAAGGAATGTGGTCTCACAGTCAACATACCAGTGTAGCTCCCAGGTTGCATCCAGTTATGCATGCTTCCAGAAACAGATTCTGGATTTTACAGAAAGGGAGGGGGAGTGCAGTTGTAACATCTGGTGCTGCAGGGAAGGCTGCTTCCAGCCTCTTCCCCACTTTTCCCTCCCCCGCTCACCAAGGTGGGCAGGCAGCACTGCAGGAGCAGCATCTGGGGACTTAAGTCCTGAAGAAGGTATGAGTTCTGCCCTCCCTTCCTCTTCATGCTCAGGGCATGTTCCCTTCCCTGCCTGGCACTGCCAGGGGGAGGGGGAGTGCCTGTCTGCCCATTCCAGATGAGCTGTGCAGAGGTTGTGCTCACCCGGAACCATGGCAGTGGTGAGCAAGTATGTTCCTCCTCCCTGCACCTACTTCTGGGCTCTCAGGGAACACCTGGTGGAAGCAGGCAGGGAGAGGGAATGCACATGTCCACTGCCAGCACTGCTGCCGTGGTCCTGAGTGCAGCTCCCACACAGCCCAGATGGAGTGGGCAGGAGCTCCCTCCATCCCAGAACAGTGGCAGTGGTAGGCTGGAGAGAGGAAAATGAAGAGGGAGTAGAGGGCAGGAAAGGTGATATGATTTTGAGCATGAAAAAGAGTAGGGGGATTTTTACCTTCTTTGGGACTTAAAACCCAAAAAGAGTAAAAAAAAAAAAAAAAAAGGAGCAAGGGTGGGGGGGGGGGGAAGGGGGCAGGGCGTGTCTTTGGCCCTGCTCCTGTGTACTTCTGTTTCTTGAGTGGGGTTTGCTGCCATAGACCATTGATTAATTTCTGCTTGTCTTGAGATTGGCTATGTTGGTGGCTCATTTTAGACTGCCTGGCACTAGTGAGATTCATAGACACATTCAGGATCTCTTGAACTTCATAAGCTCCAGGTTGGACACACACACCAGGAAGTGGAGGCATATTTTTTTTGTTATGCATAAGGTCAGTTCAGGCAGGTTAAGAATTCTTCCCATTAAGCCTCCAATAAGTCTCATTAACGGTATCTGTATGGCTCATTCCCAGAGGCCATTGCCTTTTTAGAGTAGGCTGCTATTCTTAGTTTGTGGTTGCTATACATAAAACACAATTCCTGAAACAACTGTCACTCAAAGTGTTGTATGCACTGGGTATACAGTACATTAAAACAAGCAGGATCCTTGTTAGGGAACAAGGCAACATGCCATGTTTATTGGAAATATAAACAGCATTAAAACATCACACAGATATACACACACACAAACAAACAGTTCTGCAGATGTTAATATGTTACTAGTTTTTAGTTGCTCAAGTCAACTTACTGACCAGCTAAAGTGAGCAAAACAGACGGGAGCCAGGCCTTCTGTCGGACATATAATATGTTCCTGGATGTTGTGTAGAACAGACCCAGCTCCTTGCTGCTAAGTCTCTCCTCTTTATAGGGGGCACCAGGTCTTTGTCCAAACTCACAGTACTTTTCCATTATGACATGTGGTCAGGCTCATCCATCACTGTCCTTAGGTGATGCTTTTCAATCACTCTATTTACCACATTCCTCCGTTATCACTGCTGTGGGCTGTATCCGGCACAAAGGGAGTCTTTTAGCCTTGAAGTGTTGCAGACCTTGCCTTTAATCTTGTTTCCTTGCCTGGTACAGAATTGCCTCTTTGGCCTTTTCCCAGCACAGTTCACCATTTGGTAACTTGTTTGTGGACACAACATACAGTACTTTCTCAGTCACTCTGCATTCATTCATCCATGCATTCTAAATGTTAGAAAAAAGTTATTATTTTGAACAACAAGCTTAATTTATAACAACTCTAGGCTCCTATAAAATAAAATTTAAGCTAAGTCATATAAAAAGCTAAGCTAAGCAAGTAAAATGAATATAATTAATATAAAATGAATACCAGGTAGCTTAAAAGAAAATCAGTCCAGGCCTGAGAAAAAGACATGTCTTAATCAAGTGAACACTGATGTGGTTTTAGGGTTGGACAAAGAAGCATAAAGTCTTCTGTCATAACTCTGTGGTCTCGCTGAAGAATATGGGGGTAAAACTTTTCCACAGTGATTCATCATTGTTGAGATGTACATTGCACTATTCTGACTTGACTTCACCTCCTAGTGGTCAATGCCACAAGCTCCAGGGACACTGGTCTTTATTCACTGAGGTGCCCCACACCCTGCTTGTTCTATCAGTGCATACCTAACTCTTGTCACACCAATCTTGTACGGACTTGCTCTTCAAGGCAGCATGATCTTGGTGACTTTCTGGTTAGTCCCAGAACAGCTGACCCTGCATACCAAACTTCCCACATTTTCTTGCAACTGCATCATCACCTCAGTAGATAGCTTCCTGGGATGATAGGTTAGAGGCAGAAATGTCTTTGGCAAGTTACAAGACAGTCTTCCTCCTCCAGCTATGATAGACACAGGACTTGGATGTATAATATATATACATTGGGATAAAAACCTTTACATTGGTGTAAAAAAAAGTGACATAAATCTTTATACCAGCATAACTTATTCAAATTTGGTGTAGAATTACCCCAGGAAAACTAGAGGTAGGACTATGCCAATGAAAACTACATCAGTTGTAAATATGGTGAAGTCACAGCTGCCTTATGGTAGCTGTTTGCTATAGGTCAGGGTTACCTGTGGCCCCCTACTGTTCTGGCTGCAGCAGCAACTGGGGTATCTAGGCTTTCTTCCTGCCTTCTTTAGATGCAGCACAGTGGAGCTCCTGTATAGTGTAGCAGTGGGGGAAGGATGGGGGGAAGGGAGATTGCCTGAACTGTAGTGGTCCAGGAGGGCCCTTTACTTACACTGTTGTGGCCTGCATGGTGTGTGGCCCCTGCTGGTATGGCTCATGTGCAGTGTGGCTTAAAAGCTGGACAGCCCTGCTGTAGGTACAGTAGTGGGGAGGCTGCCCACTCACGCAGTCTGGCGGGGGTGGGGGGTGCTCCTTGTGTAGCAGTGGCCCCTTGGCTCATACTATTGCAGCCTGTGTGGTTTGTGGTCCCAGATGGTGTGTCCTGTATGTGGTGTACCCCTGGTTGCTTATTCGTTGAACAGCCCTGTTGTAGGTAAACAGCCTATTCCTTGTTCCACCACTGTAACAGCACCTTTGCCAAGCAGCTACTTACCTACCTGCTCATCTTTTGATTCCCACTTCTAGTATAATTTGTATTAGTGGGCACAACTTAATTAATGACACAGATGTAAATATGTAGTGTGTTCCATCTCCTCAGAGTCACCAAGGATACTTTATATACACACAGAAGCATGTTTCAACAGGAACAAAGCACAGTGATGAACTGAAAGACAGAACATTGTGGAGAGGTGAAAATGTCAGCGAAGTCAGAGAATGAACACAGTGGGGCTGTAGGATTTTAGAAGCATGGATAGAAAATACAATGTGATTCAACCTTTAAAATGCAAACTGCTGCATCTGCAGAATAAATATCCAAATCACAGATGGTCTGCTGCAGGGAGAATGATAACTTGGAAGGAAATCTAAGGGGACACTGGGTAATATGGTGACAAACAATGCCAACATCATTCTAAACTCTTTCTGTAGAGGAATGGTGTCATGTATCTGGAAGGCAACAGTTCCTATCTTTGTGGCTCTGGCAAGAATCAATCTGGAATACATTGGACATCTCATTACCAGATACTGACAAACTAGAGAGAGCTCAGAGCACAGCAAAAAAAGTAGTTAGGTCTCTGGGAGATTTGGCTGAGGAATAGAGATGGAAAGATCTAAATACATTTAGTTTGGACAAGAGATGATTCAAGGAAGAGGTACTGACAGATGGGGGAATCAGTCCCAAGAAGAAAGGAATCCTGTGGGTTGATGAAGATCCGATTCATGAGAAGTAATGGGAGAAGAGTAAATAAAGAAAATCTCAAGCTAATAAGAAGGGTAACATTCTTGTGGTGCAACATAATGCTTGGACAGGATAACAATCTTGGTAATTTTTTTAAGGAACACAAGGGCTAGACATCAGGAAAAGCATTCTGGGTTGAAGATGACCAGTGTGTGGAATCATCTCCCAAAGTAAGGGCTGGGAGATCCACCACCTGGGACATTTAGAGCTACAGTAGACAAAACACTAGCAAATGAATCATTGGGACCAGCCCTACCCAGATGCTCATAGATGGACCGTGTGAGCTCGTAGGGCATGTCTAGCTCTCAGTTCCATGACACTATGAAATGACTCTGCATTTTAACATGCAGATGTCTCCGACAGACTGTTGTACACCAAGGAATTCATGTTATGCAAGCAGGCTTCTTGGGTTAGAAATGTAATTTACACATAAAGAACTAATATTTTGTCTGTACAAATTATCATCAGGGAAAGTGATAAAACATCTGGGATGCCTGCTGAATAATGGCAGGAGAATACCTGGATCTCTAGGGATCACATTGAACAGATGTGGCAGAAGAACAATCTGTAAATAGGATGATAGTAATCAATGTCTTGTTATTCCGCATGACAGTGGCAGACTGATTGTAATCAGAAAATTTGGGTGAACAGCAGGAAAACAAAAACCAATTACATCCCCAAGTGAAAAAATCAACCAGGATGTGGGCACAAAGCTGACCAGCGAGCAAGTTAACAGAAGACCTCTACACACAATTGTTCCTTGATCACTGCTGCCATTCACAGATTGCACTAACTGCTCTTTGCCCTCTTAGAACCAGAGGCCAATCACATCTAGGAAATTCTACTTTTCAGCTGCTGCATCAAATTTGATGAATCCTGAGCGGAGGAGAGACTGGCAGGAGGAACCCAAAAGGATTCTCTCTCCAGGAAGGTTGCTCCTAGGTTAGAACAGACCTTGACTAGGGCTCAGGGCTGACTAGGTTCTGTGGGTGTTTATACATGGGCTCTGGGAGTGGGGAACACTTTAATTAGAGTGGTTCCAGGAACCACTCTAATTAACGTGCCTGGAGTGTCTTGTGTATCAGTGTCTCTGTGCTGCAAAATGGTTGTAGTGATGCTTTAACTAAAGCTCATGAAACGATCTTTAGCTAAAGCACCTCCACTGCCATTTTTCAGTGTGGGGATGCTGATACATGAGATGCTGGAGTCTGCTGGAGCATGGTAATTACCATGCTCCAGCAGACTTAATTGAGTCTGCTCCAATGCACTGTAATTACAGTGCATTGGAGCAGCCTTGTGGCACATGTATAGGCACTAATGTCTCACTCTGTTCTAATCTTCCTGAGGACTCTGAGCTTTGTATGAGCTATGTGTGCTTTAGCTCCTTCTCTGTAAAAATGGGTAGTGCTTTCATATCTGATGAGGCCCTTGGGAGAGGCATTCAAAAAGTCACTGAGCCTTTGTAAGCCTTAGTTCCTATTTGTATGGTAGGAAGAATAACTCTGTCCTGCTTCCCGAGATGGTGTGAGAGGATTGTGAGGTGATTACATACTATAGTGACACTAGATACTACAGTATGTCACTATAGTGACACTAGACGCTATAGTGACATACGATAGCAACACTAGATAAATGCCATAGGTGGGAGGTCTGCAGCTACTAGGCTGACTGCAGTTATACAAGCAGATAGACAGGTGTTAAGGGGAATGTCAGGCTTTACTGTGTTCCTTTGCAGGAGTCCATATAGCATTGGGACTGGGGTAAGATTAAGGAGCATCTCATTACTTTGTCTTTGCTGTGGAAAAAGGTAAAAAGTCAGCAATCTAATACAATTCAGCATGAATTATATATATAGCTGTACTTGTACAAAGATTGGTTCTTCTGTAAAAAATCTGTCAGCCTGTGTTTATAAATATCAGTCCCTACCTGAGAAGTGGCTGTATCTCTCCTCTCACAAACACAATAAGAAGGCTATTCTGGCACCAGCTGGTTTTCCTTTGCTCTACTGGGAACTCCCAGAAATGCTAGGATTTCCCATAATTTCTTATTACCTTATCCTCTTCATTGCAGTGAGATGAATTTCTCTTGGAGGGGGGACTCTCCATCTGCCAGTTTAACCAGAGCCCTTCTCTTTAAATAACTAGAAAGTGGAAGAATTCAAATTTTTTGTTTCCTGGGAAACCTGCAATTTTGATTTTTCTTTTATTCCAAAATTAAACGGAAACAAAATATTTCAATTTTTGCCTAAATTGAAACTCCCAAACAGTGTTCCCTCTAAGCTGTGCAGCTTGCACAGTTGTGCAGATGTGCTCATACTGTACTGCCAGGCATGCCTGTGGGGCCCTGCATGCCATGCAGCTTAGAAGGAATGCAGCTCCCAAATTGTTACAGTTTGATTTTTTTTTCTAAAATCAATATGTTATGTTCTGCTTTTGGCTTTGTTTTGTATATTGCAAACTAAAAAAATGACTTTAAAAAGTCACAAAGGAAAACCTATGGCAGAATCCTATTTCATTTTACATATCCAAAAGACACTAACTCAGCTGCAGCAGTGCTATTTTTGGCACTTGTGCATAGTTTATGTTCGTATTCCTCATGCACTGTAGATCTACAAGCATCTGAACTGCTACTCTGCATGCACACTAGGCTGCACTCTAGACAGGCAGATAATACACAATGCCTTACACACGTAACAGGACAATTGCCACTTCCAAACTTGTAACAGGGCAAAAATCCATGATTACTAGATGCTGGAGGAGGAGGAGGAGGAGGAGGAAGAGAAGTGATCTCCCATATTTTGTTCAATAGCTTAGTTACAATGCTTACCAGGGAATGGGAGATCAGATTTCCAGGACTCTTCACAAAGAAAGGGGGTTGAATCCTAGGCATTAGACCACCAGGGACCATGGTAAAAGTCTGATGCTCTGCCAACTGAACTACCCAGGTTCCAAAAACATCTGATGGTCTACTAACTGAGCTAACCAACATCACTTCAATTTCCCAGGCCAAGTACTTTAATCACAGAGTTCTTGTGAAATCTCACGTCATGAGAGCTGCAAAGGAGGAACCATTCACTGGGTTAAACTGCAACTGAGCTGCTGAGTTATGGTACTTAAATAGAACTAGAGGACAAAGATCAGACCAGGGCGTACCTTCTTGCCAGGGGTACCAGGTCATATTTCTAGTTGTTTGGATGGCTAAAATAGCATGTAGGGAAGTGAGAAAACACTGCCTAAAAACTCGAGAGAATACAAGTTAAACATGCATTCTGTGTTTTATACATTCTTCTCTGGACTCTGAGATTGGGAAGTGATGACTTAATGAGGGGAGAGGGCAGTGTCAGTGTTGTTATTGACTGGGAGGGGAAGAGTGGAGAACCTACACTGTTAATGTTGTAAGCATACTTTATAAAAAACAGACGTGAAAGCTCTGTGCTTCAGCACAAGAGCTGCTGGAGAATGTGAGGAATATTTTTGCTTTGCTAAAGGAAGTGCTTAAAGCCCCAGAACTTCCATTTGTCAGGGTAGATGCATATGAATGATTAAAGTTAGCTTCAGCTCTACCTAGTTAAGGCCCTAATCTGTGATGGGCCATCACAACTAGGAGCTAAAAGTATAATGTCTGTATGTTAATGCCTGATAAATTACAGCAGTGGTTTTCAACTTTTTTTTCATTTTGGATCCCTAAAAAAAAAATAAAAAATGGAGATATGGACCCCTTTGAATAGTAATTGTGGGTATTCACATATTTGATCATAGTAATCTGTCACAGGCCTGTTAGACCTGAGCTAGGGAAAGAAGTTACATGTAAACTGGTTTAAGTCATCAGAAACTGGTTTAAACCTGTAACAGAAGAGAAGTTCAGTTTACATAAGCCAGTTTCAAAATGGCTGAAACTGGTTTAAGAGAAACTTGGTTGAATCAGACTTAATTGATTTGGGTCAAACTAGTTTATGAAACTTCTGTTCCAGATTCTTTCCTGGTTTAAGTTAAATCAGAGTTCCTCAGCATCCCAGCATGCTTTTCAGCCCTGGGCTGGGCTGTGCTGTCTGTTCCAGCAGAAACAGGTTGGGGGAGAGTTTGCCCCCCTGCAGGCAAACCCTAAATGGGGTCTGGGGCCAGGGAAGAGGGTTAAACATGCCTTCCCCTGACTAAATCCCCCTTTCCTGGAGTACAGAGCTGCTCTGCCCTGCTAAACTTACTGGAAGTTACTGCTGTCTGTGATGGTGGACTACAAATCCCAGAGGCACCTGGAAGCAGGAAGAGGAAATGATAAGCAACCCTGCAAAGTCCTACTTCTGTGATTCTGGACCGTGCATCCCAGATCCCCACTCATTGCTGCCCCTCAGCTTACTTGTGGCTACCCACCCTGTCTATCCCAGGGGAGCAGGCAGGGAAGAGTTAATTTGTCTTCCTAGCCATGACCACTGCTGCTGTTCTCTGTGCAGTCTCAGCCCAGAGAAAAACAGCAGCTGGGGTGGTGGTGGCAACAGCAGCAGCCATATCAGCTGGGCAGGCAGGTTAACTCTTCCCTGCCTGCTCCTTGGGACAGACAGTGCAAGCAGCCACAATTAAGTGTGGGGAGAGGGGACCTAGGGGGAAGCTTACCTTGTAGTCTTCCAGGCCCCTGCTGGCCTGAACATGTGACTGCTCCAAACACAAGCTAGCACTAACACTGATCAGCATTTATGCACCGCAAAGTGTAAGGTGTAGCAAGGGTCTTAGTTTTACTGGGTCACTGACACATAGTTGAGCAGCTCTCATTCCAGCCAGTAGATGGGAGCAACCATGTATCCAGCCAGTCTGTGACAGTACCAAAACTGAACAAGGCATGGAGAGAAAGACTGCAGACAACAGAATGTATTGCTTCAAGAATGTATCTCAGCATAAACTTGTCTCAGAGATAGTGAGGTGAGAAAACAATGACACAGCAGCAGACATAAAGTCAGTGTCCTTCCTGTGTCCAGCAATATTTCATGGCCATTAATGCCCTTTTTTTTTCTCTAGTAGGATTAGCTAGAGCCTGAATTGATCTATGTATATTACCAATCAGCATGTCTTTATATCTTTAATGAATGAGCTTGCTGACAGAATACATTGATTTGTTTGTAAATGTAGCTTATTTATAATACCTTAGCATAGCCCTGTAACACTTAGACCATCTACCAAACTACTTCTCTGGATGCTCTGGGCATGACTGGCAAAGCCATGCCTAAATTACACCTGCAAATGGTCAGTTATGTTTCTAATGTATTTATTATATGTCAATAAGTGTGTGCAGTTGTATACATCTGGCCTTGACAATCCTGTCCTTATTGCCACTATTTCTAGTGCACTGAAGTCTGGCTCAGCCTACATTTACTTATCTGGATTATACAAAATGGGCAAAATATGACTCAAATCTTGCCATCACCAATGCAGGAAGCTTGAGAGTGAGTAAGACTGACAGGCAGAGTTTGTCCTTGCAAAAGGTCAGTAAGTCAGGGCAAGGAGTACATCCAGGGTCTTCCCCAGACATCTCTGATCTAGGAGGAGTAAGGCTAATTATATTGTTATAGTACCTAGAGGGCAGGATTCCATTATGCTGAGTAGTTCACAAACACAGAATAGAGACAAGGGGCATATCTACACCATTTCCAACTAGCACCAAAGTGAAGCAGATCAGACAGACTACATGCATGCTCTAGCCTGAAAAAATATAATGTAACTGCTATTTGGCATATGCCCAAAGCATATGCAGCAACTTTCTAATATGAGGTTTGTTGATAAGAACTCGTTATTACTCTGTTAGTGACTTCAATACGTATTTTGGCATTTAGTACATGCAAAGCAGAAGCAAGCAGTAGGGCCATGCCTCATTGTAGCAGTTCCAGGAATGGCACCAGAGATGGTGCTGCCCCAAAGAACTTACAGTCTTTGAGTGAAATGACAGTGGAAAGATCTGCAAGGAGCAAAATGGTAGCATGAAGCAACACTTGGCATCACAGATGGCAGCACTCTGAGCTTACCATCTGCCTTGTCATCATCAAGCCTTTTGTGAGCATTGCAACAGAGTTTTGTGCAGGGATCTGAAGAAGGGCAATGTGGTGGAGTTGCAGGTGTTTACAGGATGTTCCTTCTATCTATGAAAGGCAGAATGGAAGATGACAGGAGTGGCTCTTTTGAACAGTCTCAGGGTGGCCAGTTATAACTAGCATCAGTGCAGTTGTATCTGGGTTAATGACTGTCTACTCTTGTCTACAAGATAGTGAGGAAGTGGGCCATTAAGGGCTTAAAAGTGAAGGTAAGGAGCTTGGATTGGGTATGGTAGGGCAGGTGGTACATCGGGGATATGTAGAAAGAAGGGGTGACATTCAGATCTGTAGTTCAAATAGAAATTAATTCAAGGCAGTACTATGGCCTCTTGCTACACTGGAAGTCAGCCTCAGGGATCTCACTGGTCCCTTCATCCTTCAGAGGCTGCCTGTCTATGAAAACGCAGTTTACTACCTCAGCTGTAGTAAAGTGCTGAGCCAGTGAGGTGTCACCAGTCTGCTCAACTCTGCTGCAGGTGTCTAGAGCAGCTCTTGTAAGCAAGTCCCCAGTCTGTTACATGGGTAGGAAACCAAGAGAGTCTTAAAAGATCCTTGACAAGAGGAGACAATGTTGTGGATCTTCTTCACTGTGGGGAGGACA
The DNA here is from genome assembly GCF_030867095.1 of Alligator mississippiensis. Taxonomy (NCBI): domain Eukaryota; kingdom Metazoa; phylum Chordata; order Crocodylia; family Alligatoridae; genus Alligator; species Alligator mississippiensis. The sequence goes on from NC_081833.1 coordinate 29,126,860, forward strand.
ACAGGACTGCCTTCTTTTAGCCCAGCTGCAGCCAGCCATGGAAAAAAAAACAATGGTTTTGCCAGTACAGCAGATGTTCCAGTATTCCCAGGGAAGTTAAGAGTTGGCTGCTTCTTTCTTCCTCAGCTATTAGTCTTCACAGAGTTTATATTACATTCTGTGAACTCCGAATAGCTTGTTGAGACTGAGATCTGGTTAAAGATGTCAATTATAAGTTTTCCTTCTTGGCACAAAAGACTCTAGCCTTTAGTCTTGTAGATCACTCACTTGGGAAAGTATTATTGCCTGACCCTAGAACTAGCTACCATTTAATTAATCCTCTAAACTCCCTGATCAGACATCATACAAGAATGTACATCTGATTTATCAGCACTATGGTCCTGTACTCACTTTATTCTCTATAAGGGCTGGCTCAGACTCCTTCATTCCAAACTCACATTTACCTTAAGGTCTGAAGTTCCTGGAAAATGTGATGAGTATGGCTTTGCTACCACCCATCTTGTCTTCTTAGGTCTGTGGCCCAAAAGGCTGCATCCAGACAATTATGGATGTGCAGTATATGGCACTGCAGACCTGTCTGCAGTGCCACACACCACACATGTAGGCATTCCTTGTGCTGTTATCTTGCAGCGTGGGGGCAGTTTTTAACCCTGGGAGATCCTAGGGTCAAAAAACCCACGCCAAAAAAAGCAGGGTGGTACACATGGCAGCAGTGCACACACCACCCACAAGTGGAGCCTGGCAGGCTGGATCCATGCTCTAGGTGCCAGCCAAGCTTCTGGCTGCAGAAGTGCCATGACTGCAGTTCCCTGAGGACCCCAGGTAAGGCTGCTGGGGCCAGCACAGTTGCTGGCTCCAGCTTCCCCTACCCCACCTGGGGTAACCTACCATGTGTCAGAGCACACCTGTCCTGGGGGTTCCCCAGGGAAAAGCAGCAGCTGCACAAAGTGTGCTGCTGCTAATTGTCCCTGGGGAAACAAAAGGCTGTGCTCATCTGGACATGGCTAAATAGGCCAAGAATAGTTTGTTCTGATGTGATTCTCATGGCTTTGTAGACATTTTGCAACAGGGAGAGGATAGACCAGAGAGATTCCAGAACTGCAATATCTGATGTCTCTCCATTATTACCTCATGATTGCAATCTGGCAGTTGCAATGGATGTACCTTCAAACTGGATGTCTAATGGAAACAGTGATTCTCTTGTGAATCTAATCATGCTTATTAACTCCATTCCATGTTGACTTTGCACTTCAACTCATTAGAGAAAATCACTGTGGCATGTCTATCTACTCCTAGACTTGCTTAAGTGACACTGCATGTCCTGCAGGCAAAAACTATTGATATCACTATCATGGCCAAGCAGTAGAGATTTTCAACACCAACCCTCTGGTGTGTCCAGTGCAAGCATAACAATCACTTTCAGCATCTCTGATTCTAGGCCTATTTGAGAAATAAGGGAAGATGTTTGCTTTGCTTATGCTGAAGAACATCTTGCTCAGGATCAGGGGGAAGGGAGGTTGGGTGGGTGGTGGGGGAAGCTTGTAGCCAACAGGGCCCATCAATCAGTTTCACCATCTGATTGGAGAGAGGAGGACAAAGGTGTCTTAATATGCTAATGAGGGATGGGGACAAGCAGCATACATTCTAAGAGGGTTAAAGCTCCAGACATTTAGAAACTGAGACATAGCTGGAGGTGGAACTACCTCAGAAAATTCCTAGGAGTCTAACAATGCCTTGCAACTTGGACACATACCAGAAGATGTGCTTCAGTATCTAACTTAGTTCACATACACTAGAATGGAACTGGACTGAATTTAGTTTTACAGACCGTATCCAGATAAGCGTGCACGTGCCTCTTGTCCCACCTCAAATCCCTTTGAGGGGTTTGCAGTGGGGAGAAAATTAGACCCCTGGATATCCAGGGGTCTAAAAAAATCGAAGTTTAAAAAAGTGAACTGTGCCCTGAGGCAACCAGAGGCTGGGTCCTCCACGGACATGCTCTAGTTGCCAGAGCATCTCTGTGGTTGGCCCCTCACCCTGGTGCTGAAACATGCAGCCGGCCAGGCCACGTGTTCAGCACCAGGGCTTCAGTGCCGGTGAGTAAGGGGTTGGGGGGGCTGGAGAAGGGGGGAGGGGACCATGGGGACCATGGGGGGGGACCCCCGCTGGCCCTACCCACTCCCCCAGCCCCCCCAACCCCTGCCCTGCCCAGCCCAATCCTGTTGGGGAGATGAACCCCCTGTTGGGGGGCCATAGCCCTTGTGTGGGGACCGAACCCTCTGTTGGGGGGCCATACCCCTTGTGTGGGGTCTGAACCCCTGTTGGGGGGCTGTAACCCCTGTGTGGGGCCATAGCCCCTGTGGGAGGCCAGCAAAATATATATTAATGAAGTCATGAAACATGTATTTAGAGTTCACTTTATTGTTATGATAAGTGACTTGCTTTAACATTGTAGATCTATCAATAAAACACTGTCCAACTGATCGCTGTCTCTGTTTCACTCTCTCTCTCTCTCTTTATAGTGGTCTTTTGTTTTACTTGTGGAGGAACATGGATTTGGTTGTATTTTATAGAGTGACTTTGGGATTTTTTTTTATCAGGGATTTTTCAGTTTTCCAATAGGGAACACCAAAATTCCTGCTAGGGAGGCCAGTGGGAGAACCCTGCCTGCTCAGAGCTGGCACCTTGGACCCACCTGGCTGTGGCTGACCTCCTGGCGAAATGGGGCCAGGAGGACATCCTTTGACAGTTCAAAGCAGGCCACCACACCTGAAACATCTTCCAGGCAATAGCTGCACAGATGGCCAGGCAGAGGGCACACATGGCAGGAGTGCTGCACAGAGGCCTACCCTGCAACCACAATCCACTGGCAGCTGTCCCAGAGGGGCAGAAGCCTCTACTGGCTGTGCAGTCCCTATCTGAGTCTGGCAGGTGCACAGCAGGTCACAGCCGGGCAGCAGCCCCCACTACCAGACTGCTGCAGTGGGTAGAGGATGCAGGGAACTCTCGGGGCTGCTTCAGCAGTCCAGCTGGCACAAGGGGTAGTGTCCCCAGGTACCAGTTGGCTGGGCCACAGAAGCTCCTGAGGCCTAGTAGCCCTGAGCTACTTTGCCAGGGTGGCTTTTTATACTGCTGGGGCCAGGACAGGGCAGCTTTTTATACTGCTGGGAACAGCACAGGTGCTGGCCCCAGGCTTTAGCTCCCCCTGGCTACAGAGCCAGGAGGAGCCAGGCAGGGTTATTTTGCCGCAAGTGGCACAATTTACTCCACAACAAAGTTCATGTCCGAGCACATGTGCTGAGGCAAGAAGCCCCGGCTCAGATTTGCACTGCTTCTATTTGAGCTGCTGCAAGTGCACGTGCTTGCATGTGTGGATGTGCCCACAGTGGGTGTATCTACATATGCATTTATGCTGGGTTAAATTTACCGCAGAGTAAATTACTGCAAAGTAAGCAGGAATAGGCCGGTGTCTACATGTGCAGGCGTTAAAGTGCATTAAGGCTGTGTGTGGACTGACTTGGGACTTGGTTAGTAAAGTAGTACTTTAGTAAAGTGCCTACATGTGCTTACTGTGCACTAAAGTGTCTACACATGCTTATTGTGCAGTAACTAATCTGGCATAAATTTGATATCTACATCATGCAGGTATCAAATTTACAACCAAGTCAGTGTAAGTCTCCATTGTTACAGCACGATATGGGTGTGCATGTGTAGACACGCACTCATACTGCACAGTAATTTACATTATTGTGCAGTAAATGTGTATATGTAGATGCACCCAGTCAGGCCAAAGGGCTGCCCAGACTATGTGTGTTATGATACTATTAATTTTGCATGTGGTCTCTTTATGGTCAGGAAATTATTTACACTGTGGTCCCAATTTCCTTTGGATGTATTCATCACCTGTAAGGAATTACCAGATTGATGGGATGAAGAATTTTCAGCCTGAGGGTTATTTGTAAACTGTTTACCATGACTGCCATCCATTACCCATGGTGAACACAGCCTTGATTATTGCCTGGATGACTGAAACATATGATATAGGAAAATATCGACTGATACCTATGCTGGTCTGAAATTATAGGTAACTCCTACAAACTTTGTTTGGGGAGTAAATATTTTCACTATCATGTGGGTGTATAATCTGTCCCCAAAACTTAAGTGAACCAAAACCAATATTTTTGTTCACAGTACTATTTGAATAGTGATAAAAATACCAAGTTGCCAACATCTGTCTCACAAGTCAAGCTTCCAAAGTAGAATGTTACATGGATGTGTGTTAATAGTGCAAATTTAATTTGAAACAGGAATGAGTGCTGAGCCATTCATAAAGTATGCGTCACAGTGACAAGGTTTTTTGGGTTATACATAGTGAGATTACTGCAGATGATGGACACACAACCAACAGCTAATAGTCACAGTAAGCTATGTCCATTGCATGGCTAATGGTGCATGGCTTCTTTGCCTAGTCTAATGAATTCCTACATCCAAAAAGAGTACAGATAACTAAATAATATGTACCCTTGTATGACTCATTGCTGTTAGTGTATCCAGCTCATGAATGTTACATACAACTAAAAGAGACATATTGGATGCATATTCTTTAGGCAAAATAACTTCTTACCGTTAAAATATTTTTCTTGTAATTATGAGACAATACATTCTGTCTCATCTGATTTTAATGCCATTCTCACAATATCTGATTTTTTTTAACGCTCCAGCTCCTGAGGTCATGTGAAAATCTCAAATTCCATTTTAAAAATTAAGTTTTCAGCTCATATTGGTGGAGAAAATCTTGTGAACTGGTTCCCAGTGTATCCCAAGGCTTCAACACTAGAAGGCAAATAAAAGGAAACTCATGTTTATTGGTTTATAAAAATCTCATCATTTTGACTAATCTTATAATCTTGGGAGGTTTGACTTATAATTTTTGAATGCTTGATTCTGACTACATGGGACTGGGCTCTGTTTCTCTTTTTACTTTTAATGGACAGTTTTTCATTTGGGTAAGTGCCAAAAATGTCACTTATGCCCAGGCGGTAATCTTATTTCCCCTGCAGTTTGTACACATAAGTGGGATAGACTGAGCACACATAGTGGGCTATGTACTGGTTGTGTGTATATGTGGTCATGTATGCATTCCTTTTGTGGAACTGCATAGACATCTAAGTCCTGAAAATGAAGGTGGCTATAAATCTATGACTAAGGAGTGATAGACTCCAGAGAAGGAGCAAGCTACAGGGATTGTGGCTCAGTAAGGTGACTGCTGCCTTGGAGGTTCCTTAGGCCAGACCTTTGCTCCCGATGGGGCAGAAATTTCCCCACTGTTTTACCGTCTTTCTGTTTTAGTCAATGACTATTAAATGCAAGGGGCTGTGGCTCAGTTTTAAAAGGAATGTTACAGAGGTACCTGCATAATATCAAACCTGTTTTATGGTGATTAGAACACTATACTGGGGTATCTGATCCATACACGTTCAACTCTCCTCTGGGTAAGAGGGCTGTCTAGAACCCTTGCTTTCCATATCACAGGCAAGTGTCCCTAACTGGTTGACTCTTAGGGCTAAAACACAGGAAGGTTCCCCCGCCCCCGCCCTGTGTTTTTCTGAGACTGGTGCTCATGGATGTGTGCACTTAGGCTATGTACAGGCATGGTCATGTACCTAGCCACATATGTGTACAGGTATTATGGGATCTCCATGAGCAGGCTTATTTGCCCACAGTCTAAAATGGTGGCTAAAACTAGCCACATACATGGCTAGAAAACTGTTATGTGCATGCACAAAGGGAAATAGAGAATTCTACCTACAGTGCAGGCCAAAGGCACACAATTCCTTTACTGTGACAATGTTTAATATTCACTTTGTCCCTGATGTTTTATCTCCTGTTCAAGAGTCCTAGGGCTTATAGGTAACCTTAGGAATATAAGAGCCAGTACCGTAACTCAGGCAGGGCAAAAGGGGCAGCAGCCTTTAGCACTGATTGAGGGGGTGGAGGGGATGTTAAAAAATAACAGCCTTTAGCACTGAAAGGGGGAGCCTAAAATATAGCAACTTTTGGCAGCATGACTGCAGCTGGAAGTCACCACTCCCTCCATGTGTCCTGCTCCTCCCAAATCTGACTTTGAACCTTAGAACCTCCACTTGTCCATTGCAGTCTTTTTGGAGGTAAGGTGATTGCACTCCCATGTTCAGTCAGACCCCTCTCCCCAAAACATAATTACTTTCCAGCAGCAGTGTGGGGTGCAACAGTTACTTTTAACTCACTGTCACAAGGGGCAATGTATACTGTTGAGCAGCTCCATTTCATTTGTGATGGCTGCCACCCTTGTGGACACACCTGGCATGGAATGAGGCACCTCTCCATCTAAGCATAGGAATCTCCATGGACATACCAAAAAAAGCAGGTTCTTGGGGTGGGAGCTGTAACAGACTCCCATAGTTCAGACATAGAAGTCAATGCTGTGCAAACACCAACCAGTGGGTAACACTTGAACATGACCAAGTGTCTCTGCAGTGACTGATACCTCTGCACCTCTTTCTCCCCCACCCCCACAGGCGGATGGTCAGGGGCACAAGCTGCACAGTAAATTACACAACAATATTTCTCCTACAAAACTTTGAAATCCAATGGGTGCTTTTCTTGGTGCTGGCAGAGTCAGGCAAATCTATGGACACTTCACCAGGGCAAGACTCATTGGGATGTTGGCTCTCTCCAGCCACTTGTAGGCAGAAGAGCCGCGGTGCATTCAGCCACTTTCAATCCAACTGGAAGGGTGACATATGAACATGCAAACCCGTGACTTATCCATTCAGGAGCAAATTGTGGCACAACCAGTTCCATAGCATACGCAACATCTATGTGTTTATAGCATTGCTCAACCGCCACCTCCTACTAGCATTGCTCAACTGCCACCTCCTACCAACACTAACGTTCATATCCAGTGTAGTACATGCCTACTCCCATTGGTGATGCATAGGGGTGCACGCGCACCCCCTATGCATGGTGGTGCACCTCCTGTGAAAAGGCACCACTGACACTACCAGCAGTCGCTGCTTGCCACCTCCCCCTTGCCACCAACACCACCGGCGGTATCTGCGGGCAGTCCACAATTACCACTGGCTGCTTCTGCCAGTGGTATCTGTGGGTGGTTGCTGAGCATTGGTTGGTGCTTGCCACTCCCCCCTCCTTGCTGCCGACAGCACTGTGGCTGCCTGTGGCGGCTCCTCACTTGTCTCTGCCACTCTCATACTGCTGACAGCACCGCCACTGCCTGCGGGAGCTCACCGTGCCCCCCAGCCTCTGGGGGCATGTGGTATTCATGCCTACTCCAATACTGTGCCTCACTCTTTTGTAGCAGGGTTCATACAAGGGTACCCATTCACTCCATGGTCCATACTTTCTCTAGACAATTAGCCCAACAATGAGCACCATTTTCTTAGAATACTTTTTAACTGGGTAATGGTTTGAGAGCCATTAATTCATTGCACTAAGTGACCTAAGCGGCCATTAAGTGGAGATGACTTTGGTCACTGCTCTGTATTCTACCCCATTCTCACTCCTCTGAGACATGCAGTTCTGTTCTGCCTCACACCGATGTGCGAGGGAATCCGTGCCAGGCTCTTTGGGTGACTGTATCCTCATCCAAAATGTTACAGTAAGGCTAGCGTTCTGGGGGTGTATCTGCAGGGTTCTCACAATCAAGAGTAGATTCTGTGTCTCTTTGCTTGGTTTAGCATGGTGGGAAGAAGCAGCCCTTCCAGACCTCATTAAGACTGTAGTCCAGGCTTGCCTGAGTGGCCTTCTATGTGCATGTGCTTTGAGTGAGAAACCTACACAATGTATTTCTCCTCCTTTGAAAACCTCCAACGTTGCTTGATTGCCAGTGGCTGCATCCCAGGGATGTTCAGCAGAAGGTGGAAAGGGAACGGAGATAATGAAAGGCAGAAATGGACTAACTGAGCTAACTCAGCACATTCTCCTTGCTAAGAACCATCCCTGGTTCCAGTCATTTAGAGTATTGATTACTTTGATCTGTATACTGAAATCAAGATTGCATGTTTTGGGATCAAAAACTCACTTGAACTCCACCACAAGATATGGGCTGACTGCAGGAGTTCCTAGGTGGGGTTCTCTGGCCTTTATTATACAGCAGGTCAGACTGAATAGTCAGATGGTCCTTTCAGCCCTTAAATCTATGAACTTTTCCAACTGTCAATATGCACTGCCAACACCTTAGAGGCTTAAATTAAGCAGTAAATGAATATTAACAGACTGTCTTCTTACCTGTAAACTTTGTATTCATTTTCCTCCAGCATGCATGAAACTGCATGCTCCCCAATTCTGTTGCACTTTTATCAAAAAGGCCTTTAATCAGCTGAGAATGGAGCATCCCTCTCTTGCTGTCTCAGCAAAGGAGTAATTTCAGCAAGCTGGGTAACAATGATTGTATTTCACATGGCATACTTCACCTGGAAAAGCAAACGAAGGGGGAGCAATGCTCCTTCTAAGGCTTAACAGCAGCAGGGAGGCTTAAGAAGAGAGAGAGGTTACCAGTTCTTGCCTAGATCTGAGGGTCACTAATCTCGAAACGTTCCTGTTTTGAATAAGCTTCAGGCTGGATCTAGAAACAGACACTTCCTGTTGTTCCTCAGGGGACAAATCCTGTAGGATAATACTTGGGGCACACCTCTGCAAATGAGGAAATCCTGGCAGATGCTCCTGGGGTCTCAGGGACCCCATTCTGCATGCCCCAGGAATTTTCTTGCAGAAGTATTATTGGGGTACACAGGATCAGACCCAGGAATTCCTGGCAGTGCCTGCCCAGGATGGCTGGAGATCATGCGTAGCTCTGAGCTACCTATGCTCTCCTGCCATAAAACAGGCAGACGTCTGCCACAAATAGCAGCACAAATTAATATTACCTTTTGATGTGGGTGCAAATTTGGGCATTTGTGGCATGAGAAAGGGCATGGATGTGTTTGGTTTTGCTTTGTGCCACCTTAAAAAAATTATGGTAGAACAAAAGTGACATCTGTTTGCAGCAAAATTGCCTGCTATGTATTACTGGACAAATTTTGCTTCTGAACATGCTTGGTGGTATCTGCTAGGATTTTTAGTAGCTTTCTCTCCTTTTTTTCCATCACTGTGACATCCCTTAGTATAGGGCCCCAGGAAGGGACAGAATTGCTGCTAGACCTGTTTGTAGAAAGGTAAGTATTACTGTTTCATTGAGAGAGACACAGTTTGAGGAACGTAGGAAGTTCAAGTTCTCACCAAAATGAAAGCAAATCAAACCACTTCTGTGCAAAGGAGAGCTGGGGGGCAGGGGGAAGCAGTGGTCAGCTCCTGATGCTCAGGGGAAATTTAGATTAGATTAGATCAGCACAGATTAGATTAGATTAGTCACTTAATTAGTTGAAAAAGATGAAAGGTAAGTAGGCCTGTGATGTTTCTATTCCCACTGAGAAAGGTCCTCAGCTGAAATAAATCAGCATAGTTGCATTGGAATAAACACACTGATTTACACCAGTATAGGATCTGTACCATTTTATTCAAAATAGTTCATCCATCCCCTAATCAAAACAAATATTAGTTTTGAGTGGCTGTAACAAAAGCAATAAGAGTCACTTCATGACTAGTAGATGGATTTCAATTGCTTCCATTTTCCAGTGGAAATCTGCTTAGTTAGCACACTGGTATTTGTAACAGGCTAAGCAAATTTATGAAGAAAAGAAATTTCACAGCTCTCTGAATTACTGTTGTAATAATATATTGTAAGCCTGCACTGCCAAACAATTGGTTTAGTTGTTTTACATTTACAGCAAAGATGATTTAAACCTCATAAGGGGAAATAAACTTAGAAGGTTTGATGTGTATAATGGGAAAAATATGTTAAGAACCTATGCCATTGGAGGTGAGCAGTTGGGGAAGTTTAACTTATACACAGATGATGGTTGTTTCAGCTGTTTTGCAACACAGAGGTTATAATTTTACCACTTTAACTGAGTTTAGCTGACACTGTCTCTCTCAATGACAAAGGTCTATGAAGCAGAAAATGGCTAGTGTTCAGGTTGGATGTTCTCTGGAAGCTTGCTAGATGTGTATTTCATGAACTACTTGGCTATGCAGAGTACACGATTGAAGTAATTTATTAAGTTAGTGGATGGTTTATTTTTATACATTGTCAGAATGCATAAAAGTTTGAGGACAAATTCTTCCTTAAATTAGTGATACCCAATAGGAGGTGCTTTGAGAAGCCTTGTGCCTAGGGCTCGTTAAAAATAGATTCTTTTTCCATGTAAGAAAAAAATACATTCATGAAAAATGTGGAGTTGTCAGTGAGAAATAAAAAATACCCCAAAATATTGGCCCAGACCTGAAATATTTATCCGTAGCCCAATAACTTAGTGACTAGGACACTTGACCTGAGACCAACAGATCCAGGTTTTAGGTACCTGTCACCCAGAGGAGGTTTGAACCTACATCTGCTGTTTCCTGACAAAGTGCTTTAACCACTAGGCTACAAAATGGACATTCTCCTCCAGTTCTCCTCTTAAAGTTGTCCCACTGTGCTTTGCATTTCATATTCATTGGACAAAATACAGCAGAAAATTGTGTGGCCATTGGAGCAGGGGAGGGGTGGGGGGCTAGCCTAGAACCTCAGGCTCTCTCTTCCAGATCACTAGTCACACTAAGGTAGACAGACTTTGTTGCAGACTTGGTTGGTTTGTTTCTGCCTGATCCCACATATTTCCCTCTTATGTTATGACTGCCAGTGGGCCAGCTTTAAGAGGAGGACTGGACAGGTATCTGGGCAATGCCCTGCCTGTGCTCACTGGTTTAACCACTTTCCTGGGAGGCAGGATTGGGGAGCTAGAACTCAGGTCTTCTACTTCCTAAAGCACTGACCATAGGGTTAGATGGCAGAAGACCCTGTGTCTCTTCTTCCATCTAAAATCTGCTAGCTGCTATTCTTCTATAACTAGTAGTTTGGAACTTACCTAGCTTTATGTACATAGGTGAGCAATTCTATTTCACCATGTAGCTGGTCAGCCACAGTGCAGCCCTCTTGCATATATGTAGTGGGTGCAGGTAGGTTTACATGCACAGAGCTGAATCACAAACTGTGTGTAAATGCCAGAAACTGCAGCTACATGGCTGCAAATATGCTACTTGGATGCATAAAGTGAAATAGGGTTTAGCCTTTTTTTCTTACAATGGATTCAGCCTGTTATGGAGGGTGTAATACACTCTGCTTTCTCCCTTTCTTAAGATTTACTTTTGTTCTTTCTTCTTGTCGCTTGTTCTTAATCTTAAATGAAGATTGAAGAGTAATCTAAAATAAACATTAGGATTGAAAGTACCACATTTTTTCCTTTCCTTTCCTTTCCTTTTGAGAACTTTCTCAAAACTAACTACCAGTGTTATACAAATATGCATTTTGTGCCCCACACATACTTAGGTGGCATTTAAATATCTGGATTTAAAATATTTTAAGAAAGTACCTGTGAAATAATCTGTGAAACATTTCAAACATTAATAAGAGGATGTGAGGAAACTTTAGTTGAGAAATATAAATGAGTTATCATCCCATATGGTACAAGCAGCAAATCAAGAAATGATAGGGTAAAAGGCCCTCTTACACTATTAAGACCAAATTGTCCTAGGGCCTTTCTATAAGAATTATCTACTTACTAACTGAAGGGGTTTAACAATATTGTGTGGAAAATTGTAAATCTGTTTTGAAGAGAATTTGGAGGCTGGTGTTTTGAATTTTGCTTTTGTATCATTTACAATGAAAATAAAGTACTTTAAAATTCACTATGAAAGGGAGTGTGACCCTAGCTTTTAGATAGGCTACCATGGTGCTGCTGAGGTTGGTCTGCTACAGAGTTCTGTGCTTGGGAACAAGTACAGACAGGGTTAGTCTTTTTCCACAGTCTGTTGCAACTTCATTAGAATCGAACCGTCTTTTTGAAGCATTTCAATTATGATGATTCAGCATTGCCTGAGGAAAAAAAAATCCATAGGAGACTATCCAAGTATCTTTAGTAATTATCATTATTTTCTGAACTGTAGCTTTAGCAGAGTTTGACCATATTTGTTCCCTCTAGTAACCATACTTTGGCAGAGCCTTTGTAACTAATGTGCAGGGTTCAGTCAAATGCATGTATTAAAAGGCATCTGTGGGCATTGGATCACACCCAATCACATACTGAACTTCCAGTATATTTTTTGGTGGTGAGTATAGACATGGATGCAGTGTACTGAATATCTTCTATAGGTTGGGCCCATTACAGAACTAAGGTGGAAACTAGAAACTTGGTTTGTTGCCCAGATTCCTTATCTAGTGTGGCAGGCTGGCTGGTGGGCTCACTGGAAGCCCAGACTGTTAGCTTGAGACCAAAGGGCTCAGGCTCCATTGGTAGAGACAGTTTTTCCTTCCCCACCAATCAGGGAAAGGCAGAGGGAAGGCAGCCCAGCCCTGACCCAGGGGTGAGGTGAAAGAGAGGACTTGAAAGGGAACTAACCCTTCAGGCTTTCCTATTGGTCTGCTCCCAATCCAGGCGTGGAGCCTCCAGAAGAAATAAAAAGCCAGAGTGCCCAGGACACGGGCAGCTTTTGTGAAGGGACAACGAAGATGAGGGCTGTAGAAGAGCTGGTTGAGCTGAGCAGCAGGGGTGGAGCAGTTGCCCCGGAAGCACCCTGAAGATGCCTTCAGTGGGGAGAAGTGGCGTGTGGTTGTATCCCAGCCACTGAGGGAAGAGCACGGTGACAGTGCACGGGTCAGTGCATGGAGGGTCCAGGAGTGGACAGGACCTTGGCAGCTGCATGAGGCAGTGCAGGTCTTCAGCCCTGCACAAGGCAGGAGCCCCTCTGTTGCACAGAGCAGAGCACGGAGCTTAATAAAATTGAAAGGGACCCAGTGGCTGTATGAGGCAGAGCGGGTCTCCAACCCTGCATAAGGCAGGAGCTGAGGCCTCCTTCAGTGCATAGAGCTAAACGGTGCCCAGTGGCTGCATGAGGCAGTGCAGGTTTCCAGCCCTGCATGGGGCAGGAGCCTGGCCCCCAGTGCACGGTTTGGTGCACGGGGATGGAGAGGTGACAGGACTCCGGGACTGCATGAGGCAGCTCAGGTCTCTAATATAACAAGTAGCAGAGGTCTCCATGGTGCATGGATCAGTGCACGGGGCTGATAGGGCTGAAAGGGGCTGTTGGCAGCTGCACAATGCAGTGCAGGTCTCCATCCCTGTGCAAGGCAGGAGTCCAGCCTCCTTGGTGCACAGAGCAGTGCACAGGGCTGGTGGAGAGCTAGAAGGGACTGCAGTGGCTGCACGAGGCAGTGAGGATCCCCAAACCTGCATGAGGCAGGAGCTAGGCCATTGGTGCACGGATCAGTGCACAAGGCTGTAAAGGTAACAGGTTATCATGCTTGCATGAGGCAGCATGGGTCCCAGTGCACAGGGCAGTGCACGGCAGGCTGAGAGAGGGCTCATAGGCCCCCGTGGCTGCATGAGGCAGCTCAGGCCTTCCTTCTATGAGTAGAAACCCAGTTGACCACCTGTGCAAGGATGGACGCTGGGAGTCATGAGTTATACAGGAAAAGGGGATCCCCACAGGGGAGGGGCCTTCCCTGCTATGGATGATCAAGGGGAAGTCCCCTGAGGAGTGGGGATAATTCACCCCTGGACACAGAGGGGAGTCTAGGGCCACTATTCATTAAGGGTGGTGTCATGGCTATGGGCCCCTCCTAGTTGAGTGACCTGGGAGAGGGTAATGATGTTCTATTAGGTAATGAGATCTTTCCCTGGGTTGCCATCCCTTCTTAAAGCACAGCTGCTGTGCCAGTAGTTGCGGTCTGGTTATTTATGCTATTGGGATCCTGTTTGTAATGTTGCATCCCTATTGTTGCTATATGAGAGGATTGTAAGCTGTTTATGTCTGAATCTATTGTATTGGATTATCTATATATGTTGGTGTGACTCTACTAATGTAACCTGATTGTGTATGTTCAACCATTAACCCATCACTGCTAATTATTCCTGTTGTTGAATTGTTAATTATCCTGTGTTTTATCCTTAAGTTCTCCTTTCCCTGCTGCTAGAGGGCTCTGTCAAGGGGCTGCAGTCTAATCAGAAGGCCACAGGGGATAGGTGTGTGCCAGAGTTCAGGGTTGAAAACAGCTATTGCCAGGGCAGACCTGTATTTGTAAATAACCTATGTATATGTATATGTATAGATAAGCCTATAGATATATGTATGTAAGTTTATAGTAATAAGTTTTATATTATTTTGTACCAGTAAACCTGTACATAGTTAAATATCACTGGGTGTCCTGGCTCTCTGCTCTGTAGGGAAAGGAGGTAAGCTGGCCTACAGCTAGGCAGCCATGCCCTCACAGCATACCTGCACCCACTGACATCCCTTCATGGGTGGGTACATTTCTGTGTACCACCTGGGTCGCACTAGTATATGAGGAAAATTAAGTGCCTTCTCAAGCCAGGCAGACAGCAAGTAACACATGCTGAGTCAGCTTAGGGCCTGATCCTGCTGAATACAAACTGCCTGGCCCCTCTTCTAAACTTGGATGGGCAGTCAGATACACCTGCCACATCCTGTTGCCAGGGAATTAACAGAGAAGCTACAAGTTTCTTCTCCCTGCTTACAGCAGCTGTCTGTGTTTTCCATCTGAAAGTATTTTGAAGGAATAATCTTTTTTTCTTCATTTTATTTTCTAAAAGCCAGGTGCATGTGGTGTGCTAGAATATATGGTGATGGTCTTACAGATTAGAGCACTCACTCAAGCATGGGAAACCTTGTCTCATCTCCCTCTTCAGCTTGAAGGGTTTCAAGCGCACACTCCAATGGGTGTAACTTAACTGCCAATCTATAAACAGGTCTCTCTCTCAGGATTGGTTTTGTATTTTGCACTGACAGGCAATGGATAAAGTAAAGAAAAAAGTCCTGGAATAGGGAATAGAGCAGGGGTGGGCAAAATATGGCCCATGGGCTGAATCTACCCCACCAGGAACATTCATCTGCCACCCAGGCAACCACCAATGAATTGTACCCCACCCAGACCTTTCACCTACAAGGGTTGGAATGAGGAGCCAACGTACAAACATCCCCCACCAACATACCCTATTGCACTTTGCTCACACCCTTGTGGGTAGAAGGGCCTGGTGCAGCCAGCTGGGCTGAGTTCCCTTCTCCAGCTTGATCCTAGCACTGGGGAAGGGAACTCAGCTGGGCTGAGTTTTCTTCCCCAGCCCAATCATAGTGCTGGGGTGAGGAACTCAGCTCAGCTGGGCTGAGTTCCCTTCCCCAGCCCAACTGAAATGTTGAAACAGCGAAACCGTTTTGACAAAACCGAACAGAACAGTGTTTTCAGATCAAAACAAAACTCAAAATGAAACGCTGTTCTATCTAAATTTTGAGATGAATGTTGAAGTGGCACACTGCTGTTTTGCACAGCCCCACTGCTCTTTCCTCTCTTTCTCTCTCCTGATGCTGAATTCAGTTGGTTTGGGAGGGGGGAGGAGATGACAGGGAAGGTAGAGAAGAGGAAACACCAAGCAGGGTCTGAAGCTGCTTGAAAGCAGGGATTCTGGGCAGGCTGTGCTGACCAGCCAGTGAACTCAAAGAGCTTGCAGCACAGGTGGAGCTCCAGCAGGATCCAGGATCACAGCAAAGGGTTGTGGCCACACACCCTTTGGCTGTGTGGGGCATGCACAATGATCTCTGCTCACTGTGCATGTGCCATGCATTGCACTCCTGTATTCCCAATCCTGGATCTGCCCGTTAGGGATGTGTGAAGCTTTGGGTAGTGATTTGGCCTGATTTGGTGGCCGAATCTCCGAATCCAAATCAAATCAGGGGACCAATTTAAAGGTTCAGAGAGCTTTGATGATTCGGAAAGTCCGGTGGCTGCAGCAGGGAGCTGCAGCTGGACTCTGAGGGGGGTGGGGGAGGGGACCATGGGGGGACCCCTGCCAGACCCTCTGACCTCCACCTGCTCCCCCATTCCTGCCCCCCATGGCTACCCTGCTCACGTCAGCTCCCAGTGCTTCAAAGAAACGTCCCAGTGCTCACCAGATGCTGCTGGGCAGGGGGCAATCCCTACTGCCCCCACTGCCCCATACTGCATGGGGAGCTCTGCACAAGCCCCCTGACCTCCCTATCAGCCCCCTGACTCCCCCAGACCTCAATCAGATTTGGCCAAATCAATTCAGGACAGTGATTCAAATCACCAAATCGAATCACTGTCCTCCGAATTAGCC
Organism: Alligator mississippiensis; assembly: GCF_030867095.1. Taxonomy (NCBI): domain Eukaryota; kingdom Metazoa; phylum Chordata; order Crocodylia; family Alligatoridae; genus Alligator; species Alligator mississippiensis. Next base: position 29,143,143 of record NC_081833.1, read on the forward strand.
GAATCCGAATCTAAAGTGAATACTAGCCGCTTTGCACAGGCTTACTACTCATGATCCTAGGCATTTCTATGGTGACCTGTACCTTTTAGTGCTTATGTTAGAACACAGTCAAGCACTGGTACGTGTCTGTAATGTCTGTCATCTGACTGGGATCCACATGGACTTTATATCATTTTGGCATTCAATAACTGGACACTTAAATGCCTAAGGCACCCACTTGGCCTGTTTTTTTGAGATGTAGCTTAAGAACACCAATAGGTGTTTTGATCATAATGTTTGCCCCAGCCTGGTTGGTTCCTTTGCCTTCAGCTCTTTAGAAGGTTTGTCTATAAATGCTTATGTATTTTGTTTTTATGCCACACACATTATTGTGTGTCTAAAGGTGGGCTTTATTCTTTGAATATCTGGGGTTGTAATAGTCTGCATTCTTCTAAAGGTGATTTTAGTTTAGTGAGCTATGGGAGACTGTTATTTCACATCTAAATAGGGCTTTTGGTAAAAGACATAATTAGGTAGCTTTTGGACAATTAAAAAGACAATGATCTGTTATTTATTGCACCATCTGTTATTTATTGCCCATATGATAAAAGGGAGCCATCTGTGGGTGCAGATGGAAGTGACAATTTTTGCCTGATCTGGCCACAGAAAGCAGTCTATAGCCATGACCAAACACAAGTGCAGAGCAGTAGGCCACTTCAAAAATGGCCAATAAGGTGAAAAACTGAACCCTCATTACTTAAGGGTTGAGTTGAAGATGTTTCAAAACAGAGCACCTTCTGTACCTTGTGTCTGGCATTTCCCCCAGCCTATCGCTCTTTTCAAAATGGGAGGGGGGAAGGGAACAGAGAGAATTCAGTCTTGGGTTGTTTCAGCCCCACTGGAGGGTGGGGGGTGAGTATTGGAGCCCCCCAATGTGGGGGGGCCTCACCCTCCAGCACCAGCTAGGGAACCCCTAGAATTCTCTCCCTCTGCTCCCTTTCCCCCCTCCCATTCTGCAAACGGTATGGGCTGGCACATAGGAGGGGGCCATTGCTAGGGAAAATTGGCTGTAGGCTGCAGCCAGCAGATACATTCCCCTCCCCCTTAGAGCCAACAGTGAACTTCTATGGGGGGCTGTCATTCTAACTCAGAACACTTCCGGAAAAGCGTTCTGAGTTTCAGTGAGGAGCTGCACTTTTGCCTGCACCCTGTATTCCTGATGGATTTTTAGCATACATACTCTGCCCCTCCACACACATGCACACACTCCCCCACCCTCTCATCTCATCTTATTTTGAACTGGGATCTTTAAAAGTTACATAATACAATCAACAAGGACATTCTCACTGATGAGTAACAACATACAAGGCTTTGACAATTTTTGTGGGAAAAAAGGAGAACTCATTACTGAAACTCAAACCCCTTTTGAGAGATCTTAGCATGCAAACAATGTAGAAAAATGCATGGGGTTATAGGTTTATGATCAAGTCAACCAGGAGTGAATTTATGTGCCCCCGCCTACGTGGAGATTTATGCCATGAATCACAAAATATCAGAAATACAGAAGCCTGGGATGCAGAGACCTGTATAAATACTGCCTAATGCCAGGATAGGGGCAGCATCCAGACACCCACCCCCTTCTGTGCTTCTCAGTGGGTAGGCTATGCATCGCTGTGAAGAGTGAGCTGGCTGCTGGTTGCTGTGCACCCTGATGAAAAGCTGCTTAGGTAACTCTATTCCAGTTATGGAAACGCAGGATACATAATTCTTCTGTTTGAATTCTACTTATGGGCACACATGAATTTTAGGCACAACAATACCCAGCATTGCTGCAACTAGGAGCCTTAATGAAACACTACACTGTTCTCCAGCGGGTGTAAATCAGTGCTGTTTCACTACCTGATGACCTAGTGCTCTGTTTGAAAAAAATATGCTTTGAGCATTTTGAGTTTTGGAGAGTTAATGTTGACATTTATTGGTTTCAGAGGAGTTTTATTCTCTTACACCAGTGTTGAATTTGTCCTGATGAGGGTATTTCTCTGATCAAACAGCTTGTTAGATATACACAGTAATAAATTACTGTTCAGAGATCTGCCTGTCTCCAAAGGAAAATAAAATCTCTTGTTTATATGGATCGGGTACATACGTAGTGACAAAAATATGAAAATTCATAATACCATAGAGAAAAGAGCAATGGGAAATTCTCCACTGGAACACCACTAGAATGAATGGGGCCCAATCCTAGCACCAACCTTGCTTATGTCAGGAATCCTATTAAACTCAATAAGGCTTCTTGCATAAATTCATTTTTACTTATGTAATTGTGTGTGGGGTCAGGCTCTGAACTACTGCAATTATGGAACAATGAATAGCTGCTATGAGAGGTGACCTATGTGACTCTACTGTTGCAAAAAGAAAAATGTGGTAGACAGTAACATTTCAGATATATGTATGTTTCCTCCTGTAGATAAAAAGAGGGAAGAGTAAAAATGATTCATTCAGCATTTCCTGATGCCTAACAACAAATTAACCTATCTTTTTTGTATTTTAATTTCTGTAGTTTTTCCTCTTTCAAAGAAACAACATAAAAAGAGGTATAAAAACTCTGGGGGTTTTCAGCACCTCATCAAAGAGTTTACCAGCTCCATAACAGCCAAGCTTTGCTACTGTGGAGTAGGGGCAAGAACAGAAATATTTTTCCTCTATTACTTGGTGCTAATCCATGCAGCATTTACCCCTCTGCTGGCTGGGTACCAGGTACCAGCTCCCAAGAATTAAAGCCATGTGTTAGCCACAAAGTGTGGCATTTGCTTACAAATTGCTTGAATGGTAGATTAGCTCCTCTCCTTGGATTGTAACCTTGTCCTGGTGTAGAGGCTTGTGTGCTCCACTAACTCTTAGAGCTATGTCATCTGGAGTCTTGTACTCCTGGTAGGGTCTCCCCTGGTGACCCCAACAGTGGAACAGGTGTACTTGAGGACCTGCTGGTTCTCTGAAGCTGTGAAGGCAGATGAGGGCTGCAGCAGGATGGAGGTCTCTGGTTGTTCTGGACATGCTTTTCACTGGGTTCAGGGCTCCTTCCTGTCAAGTTAGTGTGGCTGTCACTTGTGTACTTGCTTCCCCATGCTAAAAGATGTCATGCTTAGGCCTCTATCAGGGATGTTGACCCATTAGCACCACTCGCTCTTTTTGTGGCAGTGCCAAGCTTGTATCTCCCATACTGGTGGGCCATCAACTTCTATTTTTTTCCCTAGGTGAAACAGTGGAATGGTCTGACTCATGCTGGCATTATCCCCACAGAGCAGGCTTGAAGGACTGAAAAATATCCAGAGGTCTTTTGTGGCACCTTACTAGGGCAGAAGGCAGATTAGGATTAAAGAGGACCCAGGACAATTGAACCTTTTGCTCTATACGTGGCTGCTCCATATGCTCCATCTGCAGGGCATGATCTAGCTACATCCTGGTTCCTTTACTCCTGGTTCACTTGGAAAATGGGGTAACCACAGAAGCAGAATAGATCTTCACCCCCAAGGGCGTGAGGTAGGCACATCCTGCATTCATGAAGGGAGTTGCACTTGAGGTTCCTTCCAACATATAATTTTAGGGTGCAGTAGAAAAGCCTGACTAGAACAGAATAATCACTTTGTATCAGTAAGCAAGTAAAAATAGCTTGGTAATAGGGCATATGTTTTTGATTGCCTTCATTCAGACATAAGATCCCAAGGCTTTTACATTCAAGGGCCAATATGGCCAATATACTCAGCTGAACATAAAAGTAATGAGAAACAAAGTAGCTAAAAAGGAAAAAAAAATCAAGTGTCTTAAAGTTCCCCACACTCCCTTTTCTCCTGCTGCCTGCTTGTCTTTTTAGCAGGCTCCTTTCTACAGTCTACCCTTTGCCTGGGGTCAGGGAGGAATAGCTACTGAATTTTCTCCTACTTATAAATTCATCCACCTAATGGAATTTATGCTGTGGGGATCACAGTGAAGGCCTCTTGTAGCTTAGTGAATACATGGTCGCTCCAGGATCTATGGCATATTTAGAGCCTGGTTCTTATTTTCTTCTTATGTTATAATGAATAGGCATCATTACAAATTTCAAATTAAAATGTTTCTATTTGCAATACATCAAAGAATAGTCTAAAACACTAATTAAGCTCTCTGAGTCTGTAGTGGTGTCATCTCAGTTTTAATGGTACTTTATCAGATCCATAGTCTCCTAACATTTGCATGCCTGGTTCTTCCTTGGAGGAACCCAGTTAGAGATCTTTTTAGTTTTTTACAAGATTGGAATAATTATACATCCAGTGAAACAGGGACCAAGGAGGCAACAAAATCTACAACCTGGAGTTACTTCTATCCAGTTTCCACTTAGTGGCACCAGTGTCTTTGACTATGCAGCCTAGAAGAGTCAGACCCCAAAGGCTGTAACTTTTGTTGTTCAGTGCTAGCTCCTTCTTTTTGCTGGAGATGGATCCATCAATCACAGATTCTCACCTATGATTTAATGATAACTAGTGATGGCTCAACTCTAGAAGCTTTGTAAAGTCAGTGAACAAACCTCTCAGATTCCAGGGTAGAAATAATCTCTGGTGTTTGCTGACTAGGGAACTTGCATCAGAGTTCAGTAAGACCCTTGCCAAATTTACAAAACATCTTTTATAGCCTACAGACTTCACTTCATAAATCCACTGGATACAAAAAAATCATGGACATTGGATTAGACATTGGATTTATGACAGATTACAGCCTGCTTGACATCTAAAACCACGGGTAACTTGCCTCCAGTTGACCACTTGCATTCGTTCACATATCCCCACGCCCACCATCTCTACCCACTGCCTTCCTAACTTCCACTATTTGCATTTTCACAGACATGCTTGTTGTAAAGTTGCTTCTTTTCTACCTTGGAGAACACACAACATCAGCAGAGTCTCCCTGTGCCTGAAAAGGGTGTTTGTGCCCAAAAGCTTGCAAAGAACATTTTCCCAACCTTTTAGCTGGTCTAATAGAGATCATATCTACCCAAAGAACCTTGTCTGCCTGTATCCTTAGACCAGCGGTTCCCAAACTCTGACAGATTGCGCACCAACAATTTAAAATGATACAACCTTAAGTACCACCAGCAATTATGTCATATAAAGTAATTATAATAAATCGGTTAACATGTACCACTGACAGGTTGTCTGCGTACCACTGGTGGTATGCTTGTCATAGAGGGGGAACTGCTGCCTTAGACCAATATGGCTACAACCAACAACTTTGCCAAAGCTGTTCACTCTCTCCAGGAAATCTCAGATGTGAGGGATGTTCCCTTAAATGTCCTACTTGATTTATTTGACTCTTCCTCACTCTACAAAACAAGGAAATGCCTTGATGCATATACTATTGTGACACAATCAAAAGCAATCTGAACTCCTGTGAACCTCAGCAAAAGGGTGCAGCTTCCTATTCATTAGATCAGAACTAGTCATTCAACCTCAGTTTTATAGCCATTCCAGACTGAGCTCAACTGCTTACCTTTTATCAGTCATGCCTACTGGTTAGTACCTCACTGGTACCCACAACACTAGCATGCTAGTCCTCACTCTGCCACTTACCTGCCTGGTGCACCTGACCAAAAAATGGTGCATTATGGGCAAAGGCTAATCAGGAAAGAATCTGTTTCTTACCCCTTGCATCTATAGTGATACAATAAGGTCCTGTATAGTCACAGCTTTTTCTGCATATGTATTTTACACTCTTAGCCAGTTTTATTTTGGTGCCAGTGCGTTTAATTTCTCTGTTTTTAACTCAACCTTACTGAATTTCATCTAAATCATTCCCAGTCATTTATCTCATTAATTAAGATAATTTTGAATTCTGATCCAGTATGATGTTCCTCAAAGTGCTCACATTCCCTTCCAATTTGGTATCATCCACATATTTAATGAGTGGTCCCTCTATTTCATTGTCTATGGAATTAAAGAAATTATTAAATAAGACCTATCCCCGCACACAGGACCCCAATTGAAATGTCCTCTCAGCCGAGAAAGCAAGCCATTGAGATCACTCTATAAAGCATATTTTTGAACATGGCTCCCCTCTGTCTCCTCTACCCGTTGCTTTCCCCCCCTCTGTTTAGCTTCGTTGTCAGGGCATGTTTCCCTCTGGCCTTTGGATTTATAGGATTGTATTATTGAGTGCTCTCTCTGAGCAGGGTGTGCAGGCAGCCATAGGAAAACTGTGTAACACAACATTAAAAAAAGTCAGTTTAATAAATCAAGGGTTCTGTGAAGCAAACCGTCTCTTGAGAGCGGGATGTGGGAGGAATCACGTACACATTGGCTGCAGGTGGAGACACAGACAAGTTAGCTGCAGGGATACACTGCAATCTCTTCAGATACCTCACGCTAAGGGCCTTGTTGCAGGGTAATTTTAGGCAGCTCCTGGAGCTCTTAACCCCTGGATTGGCTGCATGTTAACAACTTTAAGTGGCTTAAAGTGCTCATTATTCAGATCAAAGTTACATCACTTCAGGCCAGTATTATCTCTAATCTGCATAACCTTGCTCCTGTTCTATTCAGGTGTGGCTGCTCCCCACCACTCTTCTGCTCAGGCTGAAGTTCTCCAGTATCCCAGGATGTAGTGGCTCTTCCTCAACATTCCTGTTCTGTGAGGTCAAACTTTCTAACCCCTAAACTGTATTGACCAGGGAAGGTTCTGGAACTAAGCAAATGCCCCTCCTTCCCTCAGGGTTGTGACCTTTCCACCCTGCAGTGGGTCAACCCAATGCAAACAATCTGCAGAACATAGGCCACCTAGAAAGCGCAAACTTTTCCTCCACTGAGCTCCAACTCACTAAACTAACTAAAGTGAAGGAAACTAAAGGAAATGTGCAGAACCAGTCTGTGAGAGGATTGCAGAACATATGGTGGCATCAGTGGGACTGTCTCCCCATCCAAACCAGAATAAAGTCTCTGAAATTTCTCTGTGTGAGAGGCAGGGAGGGACTCCAGTAGGGTGTCTGGGCAGCACTACTGTCAAGACACCAGACTTCAGCCAGGACCCTGATCCCCTCCCACACAGAGCTAGCAGACATCCTTGAGAGGCATCACACTGTGGCTCCTTGCCATACATTCCAGTGCACGGCCTCAGGGCCAGTCTGCTGTGACCCGCAAGAGGGGGCAGAAGTGAGCCAGGCTCCTCCCAGCAGCTGCCTGCTGCCCTCCAAGAAAGTTCCAAGGACCTGGTGTCCCCTGGGCCCCATTGCTGAGCCTGCTACTCGGGAGACCCAGGAGGTGGGCCCAGAACAGGATAGCAGCAACTCAGATAGCAGAAATTGAGCACCCTGCAGGAAACCTCTCCAGTAAGTTGGGGCTTGGGTTGGGGAAAGAGTGGCTGATGTTGCACTGCTGTGGTGTTTGGGAGCTTTGAAGGGTGATAGATGGGAGCTTGGGGGTGTGCTTGGGCATTTGGGGTATCTTAGCTTAGGGTGTCTTGGGCTCCTAGCTTGGGGGTAGGCACCTTTGCATGCTGGGCTAGCTAAAGACCTGGGATTACAGGCAATGCTGTAACCCCTACCCCGCCACCCAAGCCCAGCAATTTACCAGTCCTTTTGCCATGCCTTTAAGGAAGCATGGGCCTAGGCCCCCCAAGTAAAACTATGCACTTCACTTTGTGATGGGGGCCACTAAGGAAATATCACTGAATCCTTAGGAACAATAATAACAAAACAGGGATAAGAGGAAGAGTCATAGGTTTACAAGGAGTGCACTGAGGGGGGATGCCAAACAGAGCTGGACAGTGCCTGCTGGCCCTTGAAGGAATCCAAGGAGCCAGCAATTGACCAGGAGGGCAATATCAATCAGTGGCATACTATCCTAAATCTTGTGGTGTTTTGAAGGTCTGATGTGAGGGCACTACTGTCAGGGCACCTGTCAAGATAGGCAGTGGAAGTGGGGGCTAACAGAGTTTAGCCTTCCCAAATGCAGGGCAGTGGTAGGGCCACAAGGAAGCCCAGCTGCAGGCTTTTGGCAGTGGGGAGGGGTGGATGCACAGCAGTGGAAGAGGGAGTGGGGCTGGGGCTGAGGCAGGTGCTGCATAGCTGGGGCAGGGCGTGGGACTGAGCTGTGAGTGGCTCATCCAGGGGACGTGGCTTCTGCTGCTCCATGCATCCTGGGAGGCATGGGGGAATGTGTGCCCCAAGATCTGCATGGGTCAGCCTAGGTTGGGGCTGCGCCGGGCTCCCCCCAGCACGGGGTGGGGGTTGGGGCTGGGCCAGGCTGCATTTGGGGCAGGTGGCAGCAGTGCTGGGAGGGAGGCTATGAGGGGGGTGGGTTGCAGCCACCCCAACATTTGCCGTAGCCCCCCCAACCCTCCCTCCCAGCACTGCTGCCGCCCATCCTGAGTGAAGCCCTGCCCAGCCCCCAACCGGAAGGAGCCTGGCCTCAGCCAGCAGCTCACTCTCACCCCACATGCTGAACCTGGGCACATGGCTCTCATGCCCTCCCAGGGTGCGTGGGAGCCACCACCCTCTCCCTGTGCCAGATGCCCCCCAGACAAACCACTCATGGCTCCATCCTGTGCCCTGCCCTGGCCGTGCAGGGCCTGCCTCTTCCCCAGCCCCACTCCCTCCCTTACCTCTGGTGGGGGGGAGCAGATCAACACCCCATTGGTGAGGGAAGGAGCAGGGCACAAGCAGGAGAAGGAGCTGGGGTGAGTGGGTCCTGCCTTTGCCCTGCTCCCTCCCTCACCGGTTGATCTTCACCCCTCCTGCATGGCCCTTCCCTTACAGACTTATCTGCTTGGGGGGTGGGGTATGCATGTGCATGCCCAGCCCCCACAAATGCTTTTTTCTCCCTCCGCCTAGCACTTGTATGGGACTGAATGAATATTTGAGTGCACACAGGGCCAGCACAGGGTCGAGCTGGACCACTGGAAACAGTCATATGGCCATTTGTTCTTAATTCTTGTCTCATTCCCCAGGAAATCCCATGGTGAGAAGAGCAGCCTCTGCATTTAACAGCGCATATCGTGCCTCATGGCGTGAATTGGACACTGGCTCAGAGGATGTCCCATAGCCAAAGGAGAAAGAGGCAGCACTGTGATTAACTCCTTGATGGCATTGCAGACTCATCTGCTTGCTGAGCAGAGACTGCTAAGAGGTGGCTCTCTGCCAATGGGGTCAGGCAGGAGAGATGGTGTCCACTCTAATGGCTCTTCAGCAGTCTTCTGAGGCTGGGGAGGAGCAGGTGACAACTTGGATGTCTGATGCTATAAATGCATGGAAGTCCTTTCTGCCCAAGTCAGGCAGCCAGAGCTGTAGAGAGGGCACCTACTGCCAGGGCCATGGTTATAGATAAGGGGCTAATATTGTGGCCATGGCAGCTGCTGCCACAGCAGTGGCTATAGGGAGGACAACTTTTGTTGTGGATGAGTACTACTATACCTAGGCAGCAGCTGGCCTATCACCCTCCCTTTGATCACTGGTATTGGCCCCAGTCTTCAGATGACCTGACTATTATGAAGACTGGTCATGTGCCTCTGGTTTCCCTACTTCCATCCCTGACTGGCAGTTGCCACCAGGTGGTCACTGGGACTATAGGGATGCTCAACAGGCATGCCATGTTCATGCCTCCACACATTACAGCCACCAGGACTCCCATGATGTTACTACCCCCCAGGGGGACAGAATGGCAAGCAGGCAGTGTGGGTCTGAATGGCATATCTGAAAAGGGCAGCCTTTCCCTTTCCAGGGAGGAGGGACAGCAAACACCACAGGCATCCCAGTTGCCTGCACCCCAACAGGGAGGGAGTGCTGTCAAAAGATGGCTGCTAAGCTTTAATGATGACCTGACTCAGTTCCCGAGCAGTGCAGAGTTAGAACACCCATCATGCAGATTCACCCCTCAAGTTCTGAGGAGCCCTTTGCGTCAAGGTGGGGTGAGGGACAGAGTACTCTGAGGCACCAGGGGAAATGGTAGCCAGCCCCCTGTTAATGCCATGGTTTTGTTTTGCAGCGTGCATCACGTTTTGCTGTTTGTTCCACTTCACAGCTTGCACATAGAGGGTTTATACATAAGGTGCCCTTTCCCTGCTGTATGGGAGACCCACAGCTCCATGCCCTGCCAGCCCTTCCAATGCCCCTCACTCCTGACCCTCAGCCCCCTGCCCCCTCAGCCCTGCCAGCACCCCCCACTCCTGACCTGCAGCTCCCTGTCCCCCAGTGCCCCTCACTCCCAACCCATAGGCCCCTGCCCTCCAGCCCTGCCAGTGCCCCCTACTCCTGACTCACAGCTTCCCGTTCTCCAAGCCCTTCCAGTGTCCCTCATTCCCAGCCCACAGCCCACGACCGCATGCTGAGAGCCCTCTGTGCAGCCAGTCACTGTATGATCCTTGTGGCAGCAGCTGCTTCTTCATATGTCTTCCCAAAGCAGTTTATGGAGTAGATCAAGGGGGTGGGGAAGGGGGAAGAAAAGGGAGCACAGGAGGCCATTGGGCCACAGCACACCTGGCAGTGAAGTCAGTCCAGGTGCTGCTCCCCCCACCCCCCAGTGGGAAGGATTGTGTCCTGGTGCCTTCAGCAGTGCCCACTGGGGCACCCAGCACTGAGGGATGGGGGGTTCAGGCCCTCCCCCAGAAGCAGCACCTGCCTAGCCAACCCCACTGCTTGGGGTGGGGCAGAGGGGTGGCTGCAGTGTTAACTGCACTGCTGGAGGCCCCTCAGTACCACAGTGTGTGGTGCTGGACAGATCAGGGTAGGGAGTGTAGCTTCCACCCTACACAAGGGGTCTTGGCAGGAGCCTGGGGAAGGATCTGGGGGCTTCTGGGGATCTGAGGTCTCCAGAGCCCAGTTCCCCCCATGTACCCCTTCCTGCCCCCACTTCTCAGAGGCTCCCTCGGTCCATCCCTTCCTGCTGTAATTTGGCTCTGCATGCCCCATGCCAGGCACCCCATTCCCTCAGGGCAAGGGCACAGGAAATGTGCACCCCCTCCCAACCACCCCACTCTCCCTGGAGCCAACGGTTCATGTGCATTCAGCCTCCAGCCCTGCTGTGGGGATGCACAGCACCAAATTGGCTTACTTCCCCTTTATTTCTTTTAAAATTCTTTTTCCTTTGTATTTTTAATTTTATCCATAACAATGGCTGACTTCCTTCATTTCATCACCCTTCCTCCACTCCTATTTCCTTTACACTTTCCATTAACTTGTAACCTTTCAGTTACATGTTCCCAATCCCCCCAACCCATCCCTTACACCCATACCTATAGCCAGAGATGGAAGCCTATCCTGGCTCACCAGCTGTCTAGTGGCAACTCACAGCTGTAGTTTCTGGTCCTGCCCCTGTTCACCAAGCCTCTTGTGGCAAATCACAGCTGGGCAGGTGAGGGGGAGGGGTGGGGGGGCAGTCAGAGAAGATTTTTTAGCCTTAGGTGTGATAGCTCCAAAATCCAAGCTATCACTAAGCTGCATAGGTGACTGATAAGGGATGCACGGGGGTGCACGTGCCCTCCCTGGAGGGGCCGATCCCTTCCCTGATGGCAGACGCTGATGCTGTCAGTAGGGATGGTGCCCCCCCCCGACAGGGCCACTGCTGTTGGCGGCTTCTGCAGTTGCCCTGCCAAATTCAGGAGGCACCAGTCACTCATGCTAAGCTGATCAACATTTGTGTGTCTTACAGCATAAGGTGCAACAAGTCCCTAAGGCACTAAAGTCCATTGATTGGTGGTGGTGTTAGAAACATGGGGAATCCTCAGCTTTCCACAGCCCTGGGTGAAATTGTGAGAAGTACACTCACATTCAGACACCACTGTGACAAAACACCATGGCGCACACCTCTCTTAGCCTCTTCTGCCTACAGCCCCTCTCTGTATCTTGATTGCTACCCTGCTTTATAGGGCTCTAGGGCCTCTGGTGACCCTGCTACAAGAATGGAGTTAGTAGCTTTGTAAGGAAACATGGCAGTGTCAGGGAATTCACTTAGAGATTGTAAGGGCATGGGGGCACAGGGCAGGAGCTTCAGGAGCAGATAAGCCCATAGAAAGAGGGAAAAAAGGAGGGGAGAGTACTCATTTGTGGCCAAAGTGGGAATAAAAAGAGAACATACAAGAATGCAATGTCTGTGCTCAATGCTACCTCATAACAGCTCTGTGGCTTCCCCAAAAAAACAAGACAGAAGGTGGAGGAGCAAAGCAAGCACTCGCATGACTGCAAAACAACTTCCAATCAGCCTGGACAGAAAACAGGGGAGTCCAGAGAGTGGTGAGTGTATATCTGAGGGTTGGATGAGACTGTATCAACAACACTACACTTAGCAACTGTCTTCTGTAGCTGCCTGCAAGATCAGTTTCTTCCACTACTTGAATTGTCTTTGGGGACTATATCTTGCTCATGGCTGTGCAGGCAGCTGAGGGAGACAATTTTCAAAGCACCAGCCATTGCAGCCTTAAGACTAAGCAAAGCCTCTTGAGGAGTAGACCAGGAAGGGTGAGCTAGTAGATAGTTTTTATGATTACTTTTTAAGAAAACCACCATAGAGAGGAGAAGTGATCTGAGGGAGGCCTGTAGTGAAACACACAAATCATGACAAAAAATGGTAAGGGAGCATTGCTCAAGTGAAAAAAACCTCTTGGGGCAGGAGCTTGCCGGAAAGGCTGTCAGAGTTCCAGTGTAGGCAGCTCAGCCCCATAGACAATAGCTTTGTACACCTGGATCTATTTCACACCTGCACAACCTGGCAGTCATTATGCATTTGTTCATCAACAGTACCTCACTGGCCAGTTAGGGTGAAGTCAGTGGGTTTTGTAGGTGTCCATAACTGAGAAGGTGCTCAGTCCCACACAGCATACCACACTGCCAGTCTCATGAGGATTGTCTGTGCTGCTTTCTTAACAATTAAAGCAAAGAAAGCAATACAATCCATGGTACCACATCAGGGAGGGGGGTGAAAACATTGTCAGGACACTCTGGGCATGTCCACACATGCAGGCATGTGCATTTGCAGCAGCTCAAATAGAAGCAGTGCAAATTTGAGTTGGGGCTTTTTTGCCTCAGTGCACATGCCTGGGCATGTACTTTGGTGTGGTGCAAGTTGTTTCACTTGGGGCAAAATAACCCTGCCTGGCTCCTACCGGATCTGTAGCACCCCTTTCCCCTCAGACCCCCCTGGCACTCTAGCCACAACTTCCCCCTCCCCTCTGTGAGCTCAGGGGACCCTGCCCCGCAACCAATTCTGGTGGAGTTCCATGGGGGGGCAGCAGCCAAAAGAAGAGAGAGAACGCCACCTTCCACCCTAGTCATGCCCCCACTGTAACTGCCTCACCCCCCCAACTCTTACCTTCTCCTACTGGAGCCTGTCCACCTGAGGACTACCCCATGGGTGAGCGGGTGCAGGTGCATCACCAAGAAGAAGACCCAGGCACAGTTGGAGCCTGCAGAGGTGGAGGGCTCCACCCCACCACATGGGGACCTCCTGGACTATGGTAGGTGGGCGGGGGTGGATCCTGCTGCACTTGCCCAGTGCATGGGTTTACCCATGACACATGAGACCTGCTGCTGCATCAACCAGGAGGTGAAATCTGCCTTACCTCCTGATGCCCTTTCCTTTTTCAACCAGGTCCTTTGCAATGGTGGTCTCCCCCTGCCCCCCCCCCCCCATGTCCTCCAGCCCTCTGGATTTTGTCATGGTTCCAGTGTCTCGCCCAGCCTTGCAGTGCTCCTCGATCCACTTCTTGAGGCAGCTGGAGGACACCAAACTAGTCTTCTTCTCCACTATCCATTGCCACCACCTCTACATGATTGTTCACCACATTATCCACCATGCCGCCCTCGCGTTCTGCCCAGACAGCAAGTGGCGGGACCTGCTCGGTGAGGGAGTAGCTGGAGCATGCCAGTGACTGAGCCTGTACTTCACCCTCATCCCACAAGCCACTGGGGACCTCAGCTGGTGGCTCCTCCATTGAGCCCTTGCCCTGGGAGTGTATGTGGTGAGCTTTCCTGACACTCTGGTCTCCTGATCCTTCTGTGGGCAGAGGGAGACCCTGGCGCACATGACACGAGTGCGCCTGGCTGCAGCCCCTCCACCTCTACCTCCAGATCCTCTTCCTGAGGTTCTCGATGCACTTTACCCCCCACCTTTTTATTTTTGGACATCCCATCCACAGCCCCACCAAGTCCCGGGACACATGGAACTCCGCCAAAATTGGTTGGGGGGGCAGGGTCCCCTGAGCTCACAGGGGGGAGGGGGAAGTTGTGGCTGGAGTGCCAGGGGGGTCTGAGGGGAGAGGGGTTCTGGTCAACCTCCTCCTGGCCCTGGACAAGTGGACTCTGTATGTGACCAGGAAGGAGGATCTGGCCAGGAAGATGCCCAGGGGCTGTGGAGCCACTTTCCTCCCACTGGCCTGCACACACCTCTGAGTGGATCACCACTGGGCAGCATCCACTAGCTCCTTGCATGCTTTTGAGGACTGGTGGGCCTGGCCCAGGGGTGCTGCTTGGTGTCCCCCCTCAGGAGCACTCATTTTAATGCTTGAACCCTTGGCCAACACAACACTCCCATCCTGTTTTTTGCCTCTGTTGTCCCCAGAATGTTGTTGTTTCATTCATTGACTAGCCTCCATAAGTAGGGGCTACTAGTTAGCTGGGTGGGCCTTAGGAACTTGGGAAGGAACTTGATCTCCTTCCTTGACAAAATAACTACTTAAGTGAATGAGGGGAATGCTATGGATATAGTGTATCTGGACTTCAGCAAGGCTTTTGACAAGGTCACTCACAACATTCCCATAAACAAAGTGGAGGATTGTGGGCTAGATAAAGCTACTATAAGGTGGAAAGAGAAGTGGCTCAATAGCCTCAAGCAAAGGGTAATTATTGATGGGTCTATGTCAGAATGGCAGGTTTCAAGTGGAGTTCCACAGGTGTCTATACTGGTCCTGGTGCTGTTCAATGTGCTTATTCAAGTTTCTTAACCGAGTTTGCAGATGAGACAAAATTGAGAAGGACTGTGGACATGTCAGAGGATGCAAGTGCAATTCAGAAGGATCTCAACAGTTTGGAAAATTGGGCTACAGGTAACAGGATGCAATTCAATATAGAAAAAGCAAGGTGCTACACCTTGAGAAGAATAATCAAAAATATAAATACAAAATGGATAACACTTGCCTGGATGACAGAACTTTGGTAAAGGACTTGGGCATCTTGGTAGATCACAGACTCAATATGGCACCTTCACAAAAGACAAATGCAGTTTTGGGATGCATCAATAGAAGCATTACTTGCAATATGAGGGAGGTGATCGTGCCTCTCTA
The DNA here is from genome assembly GCF_030867095.1 of Alligator mississippiensis. Lineage (NCBI taxonomy): Eukaryota > Metazoa > Chordata > Crocodylia > Alligatoridae > Alligator > Alligator mississippiensis. Next base: position 29,158,410 of record NC_081833.1, read on the forward strand.
CCTAGCCCTGGTGTACTATTTGCAGTTCTGGGCTCTAGTTTAAAAAGGATGTGGAGAAGTTAGAGAGGGTTCAGAGGGGGACAACAAAGATGATAAAGAGTTTGGAAAACAAGTCATATGAGGGGAAGCTGGTTGCCCCGTCCCCACTTTCTGCTACACTTGTCAGGGTATTTTTCAGCTTCCCTCAGAGACATTGAATATTGGCTACTGCCGAGGCTGGGGACTTGCTTGGAGTGTGCCAAGGTTCCTGCTGGGACCAAAGCCAGAGGTTCCCATATAGAAGGTCTTTCCCAAAGGGTCTTACTCAGGGTCAGATCAATTGCCATATTTGGGGTCAGGATTGAATTTTTCCCCATGGTCATATTGGTATGGATTGTAGGGGTTTTTGCCTTCCTCTGTAGTGGGTGGTGTGGCCTTTTATCCAGGATCTCTTGAGCACTAACGACATTTCATAGAAGCAGGAAATTGGCTGTCATGGAGTTGGACTACATGACCTCTGGATATCCCTTCCAGCCCTACTTCTCTATGATTCTATGAACAATGATATATGAAAAAAGGCTGAAAACCTTGGCTTTTTTCTAGAAAAGGGAAGACTGAAGGGAAATATGATTATAGTCTTCCAATATGTGAAGGATTGTACCATTTATTTTCCATATTCCCCAGGGGCAGAAGTGGTAGTAATGTATTTTCCAGTGCATACAACAGTATTTTCCTTAAATAAGGAGCACTTAGAGTATGGTGAATCTTATACACTGAAACCAAGGAAGAGAAAATGCTGGGTAACTAAACTTAGATACCTCAAAGCATCTCAAACACAAGCCTGGGGAAACTGATGACAGGCTGCAGATCTAGGTAGATAAAAGCAAAGAGACAGTGTAGGTATGGTATCATCTGCCTTCATGTTGTGTGGCCCCATTGTATGCTGAGATGTGAGGCTCTTTGGGTCACTGTGTTGCTGCAGAAAAGCAGGAGGGAAATAGAAGCCTACCCCTGACCCCCATCTTTCCTATGCATAACCCAGACTAACACTTATGGGATAGCCCTCCAGAGGCTCTTACAGATGTGAGGAAGCAGGAAGGCACGATTTTATTCTTTTGTGAGGAGTGTATCCCTAACATCAGGGCATCTTGTACTCCAGTAATAGGGTAATAAGCCCAATTTTCAGAAAAAAAAAATTGATGTTAGAAAAATGTGTAAGTATATAAGAATACACAGGTTATCTGGGATGGTTGTGAGTAACTGAAGTTACATACCTGAAAGACCTCAAACAGAAGCCTGGGGAAACTGATAAGAGTTGTGCTTTCATAGAATAAATTCTTATCTGTTGAATCAAAGTGTGCATAAAAGATGGTTTACAGTGTCTTTTCTTAAGGGAGAGCTAATGACAATATTGGAGGAGCTGTATGTGAACACATTGATTTTCAAAGCTGTGTGGGAAAGAAACATCATTGCTTAATGCTTAAGTACATTGTCTACAATAAATATACCTTCATGGAAGAGAGAATGCCCGCCATCTGCTTTCATAGGTCTGCTTTATCATCCAGAACCCATGCAAAGAACAGTCCTTCAAAAACAAGTCTTTTCTGAATTGGGCTTTAGAGTGATGATAAGTTGCAGTGTGTCTGGAAGGAAACTTTCCAGCTGAATATATGTATCTCAACATTCCATCCAACAAAACAGGTGCCAGGGAAAAACAATAAGATCCAATATCTTGCCTTCTGATGCACATATTTTATTTTTATTTTAGGTCTTCTTACCCCTCCAGCTAAAGTCATAACTTATTTAGCTGCTGCAACGAAGACTTCTCTTTTTACTGTCTAATAAACTAAAAGAAATATAAATCTATTTTAGGTCTTTTAGGTCCCTTTTTTTAAAGTAATTGAGAGTAGTGACAGCCAAAACAGGAATTAAAGCAACAATTCAAGTGAAAGTGCCAGTGTACTGTGAACACACCAGGAGATTTCAATGGTAGGGAGGATGTTTGCTTATATCCATTCCCCTTTTAAATGTAATGACTTAGTTTATAGATATGTTGCTTGTTTTTGTGTCTCCTAGCTGTATACTTCCTATTAACTACATAATTCAGGTGATTTTATTGTGATACACTAGGCTGACTATATCTCGATCAAATGATGTGGAAACATGCCATTTGTAGCATCTGACAAAGTAGACTGCAGCTTATGCCTTTTACTTATGCCATTCTAAATGAGTTCGTCTTTAAAGTGGCATTCTGACCTGCTATAAAACTTATATAAAGAAATCACATGCTGATTTCTAGGATGTGGGCAGATGATTATTTATTTATCTCTCAGAATTAACTCTCAGTTCCAGCTTTTATGAATGGAAGGGCAGAGGTTTACGTAACATGTGAGTAACCTGTATGTGAGAAACAGGTGAAGATGAAAATTTAGGGAAAATAAGCCCCTGGAAAGGCAGAAACAGAAAGGAACTAGAAATGAAAGCATGATACATGTTTATGAATATAAATAACATCACCTGAAGGTGTCTGCTAACCTGAAGATTGGTGTCTCCCAATTCGCAATAGGCGAGGGGACATGGAGCCATCACTAAATCCTTAGTTACATTAAGGCAGAGATTCTCAACCTTTTAGGACTCAAGGCACCCCCTCAATAGACTCATGGCACCCCTTAGAAAATGACATATCTTAGTTTTAACTCATTTTTTACTATAGAAGACTAGAAGAACAGTTTGTCTGTTGCAAAGAACTTAGTATATTTAACACCATGGATTCCTGTTGGAAATCTCTGGTTTTATTTTGTGAAACATGTTTGCACACCTAAGGATGATGACATTAGGCGTGTCTACACATTCATTAATGCACCATAATCACAGCACATTAAGTTTAGTACCTATAATGACAAGTACTAACTTAATGCGCCATAATCAGCACTACTGTGCATTAGTGCAAATGAACATTTTTTTTGGTGATGTTAAGCTCATTAGACTGAATCTACTATGTATTAGCATGGCTTTTGACTGCCATGCTAATGCACAGTAGAATTACTCTTCCATACATTAAGCATTTCGTGTAGATGTGCTCATTGTGTGGCACCCTTGAAAGTATCTGAAGGCACCCCAGGGTGCTAAGTCATCCTGGTTGAGAACTACTGCAATAGAGCTTTCTGGACAACTACCTAGATGAGACTGGGCTTCATGAAGAGGGGGTGCTATGATCTCTGGTCACCTGAGGATCTGACACCCTTTGGAGAAAGGCAATGGGCAGTCTGTTTTCTATAACACTAAAGATGTATTTGCCACTCAGGGGGTGCAAGAAGAAGTTTACTGTGTAGTTGACTAATTAACTTCTCAGCAAACATTTTGGCATCTACACATGTAGTCCTATTAGGTTGGAGTAAACTAATTTGCTCCACAGCAGTATGTGTGTAGACACTGGAGGGGCAGGGTCATGAAGGTGCTTCAGTGTGTGGGCTGCCTGCTGGCTAGCCCCGCACTCATGGGTGACTGGTGCCACCTTAGTCGGGGATGGGGGGCACATGCCCCCCTGCTCCCAGTGACCAGTCAGTGAATGGGCGGGAGGGGAGTCCCTCCATGGCGAATCTCACTGACCCTGGGGGGTGGGTCCCCTGTGGCCAATCTCACCAATGGGGAGAGGGGGGAAATCTCTCCACAGCTGATTGTTAAGTGGCTGCAGCACTTCCAGGAGTGCCATGGCCACTTCCACTCCCTGGCCAGCGCTTATAGAGCGGGCACCTGCACTCCCGCCTTCCCCCCCTGCCCATTGCCTAAGCAGCAAGCGTGGCCTGTCAGGGTGTGCACCAGTGTTGTCAGGGGGTGCATGTGCATCCCCATGCACCCCCTACGCATTGCTAGTGTCCACACTGAAGTACCCTTGTGCCCCAGCCAGCCCAAACGTGTTAAAATGGTGCACCCAGTAGCAATAAGCACTGCAGTTTATTCATGCACCATAATTACAAGTGTAGACACTCCTAGGCAAAGGCACAAATATACCCTGCTGTGCTTTCTTCACAGAACAAATGTATTGACAGTCCTTTGGCTTCTCTTGATAATCCCCAGGACCTCTTCACATACAGACACTACTATTGCTACTCAGGGTTGTGGCCTGGCAGCAAAGAAGTCAGTACTTCTCACAGCAGAAACCAACCACTGAAGCAACCAGTTCCAAAGCCCCTGAAATGAGGAGAGGAGAGAGATACCAAATTGTGGGTATCAGGATCACACAGGATGGAAATAGATGTCACCTTTCATCAACTATGTGCTGGCATGAAAACTTTTATGGTACAGCAAAAGCCAAGCAAGCAGACATCCATGCTCCTAGGCATAGCATAAATGCTCAAAATGTGTGGCCATGACAAAGCTTGTATGGTTTCTATTTGCCAGGGGGCATCTATTTGCTTTGTGGAGCTCTCCCTACTCTTCAGCCACCATGGGCAGGTGTTCCAGGGGCCTGAGGGGCTAGAGCCTGTATGGGAATTCCCAGTGTTCACAGGATCAGGCTTCTCAAACCCCAGGAGAAACATCATTCATGATTCCCCAGGCAGGACAATGAGTAATGTGTTTCACCCAATCATCAGGCAGGACAATGAGTGATGTGTTTCACCCAATGAAGCAGATCAGATGGGCTGGAACACATCCTGTCACAGGTTATCCACTTGATTTGGCAGTGTTTATTTCTAGCCACAGAAAAGCTCTCTAGTTTGAAAATATAAGTCTTTCCTACTCATTATGGTACTTCATGCTATATATTCATCCCTCACTAACTTATCCTACCACTCACACATCTTTCACTCAACATACACACCAACTGCACTTATGTCATATTTGCCTTCTTGCTTTATAAATCTTCATCATGACCCTCCAACTGATCCTGTCACACTAAAGTATGAGAAGGTTAGTTTTAAACATACACTAATATATGTATGTTACCTTATAAAAATAGATTGCCTCCCTCATCACAAATTGCTCTGGCTTCCTCCCTGTATGTAGCCAAGTAAAGTCTCATACGCTATTCTGTCAGGGTGGATAATGTGTAGAGTGCCTGTAATGCCATAGCCCAGGGGTGGCCAACCCATGGCTCTGGAGCCATATGTGACTCTTCAGAAGTTAATGTGTGTCCCCTTGAATCTTTGCACAAGCACACAGTGATCAGCTTCCATAGCGTTTACATCATGTTACATGACTCGACTGCTTGCAGCAAGCACATTACTCAGTTTGGACTTAGAAGTTTGGACTCCAGAGCCGTGGGTTGGCCACCCCTGCCATTGCCCTTCATTAGCAGAGGAAGGCCAAAGCAGAAGCATTAATAGAACAACCTGTCAGATTCCAACAAATCTGCAAATTCTGCTAAATACCTTATTACAAGGACACACAAAATGAAAGCATCTGCAGAGGAAAATCAAATTTTCTCTATCAAGTGCCCATGTCCCCCATGCTGTCCTATTACCAGAGATGCCCTCAGTATTATAGATATGGCAATTTTGCTCAATTCTAGGTTGCACTCCCATCTGCTTGGGCACATGCCTGATCCCGCCACCAGATCTAAGTAACCCACAAGCATTCAATGTGCCATTAATCTACCAAGTACATTTGGAGGACAAGGAAATATTATCCAGCCTTGTCACAAAGAGACCTGAACTCACAGACATCCATGAGACTGATGTGCCAGTTACATTTGTGGGGCCAAGATTTCACCCTAAAAGGGGTGTGACTCAGTTAATTCCTATAGAGAATTTTAATGTGTGCTGAGATGTGTAGCAGCTGTTCAGAATCATACTTCCCCCTGAATGCATAAGTTATATGCATCTTAGCAAGATTCCTTTTGGCCTGAGCAGCTGGATATCTACATAGGCAGCAGCATAAGGACCTGCTTCCAGTTGTGTAGTGGCCAGCACGTTTGCCCAAAGTCTCCAGGAATTTGCACCCACACCTTCTATGACCTAATTCCATGCTCCTCATGAGGTTGGTTCATTGGGCAGCCAATAGCAAAGGAATCAGGGGGACAAGAGAAGGGAGCCTACCTCTGTGGCCCAGGGAGCAGGGTGCTGCTTTAGACTTCTTCCAAGGATGCTTATGCATTTTGCACAAGGATTCTTCAATGGTGAATGCATCACAGATGCTGAGATAAATCTGGAGTCATGCCATTGTAATTCATGGTACCATCCTGACCTAATGGAACTGAGAAGGGATTCTGGCCTGCAGCTCACAATCCTTAGTGTGTCTACTCCACTGTCCTGTGCAAGGTGGATTAGTTGTGGGAGGTGTGACAGAAGACATGTGATTTCAGAAGAGATTTCACAGTGGAGAGAAGCAACTAGTGTCCCATAAGGCAAGGCTAGTGGTAGCAAGCTGGAAAGGAAATTCAGGGACTATGAGGCTTGCTATTACCAGTTTAAAGTTAATCTTTTCCTCTCTTCATGCACATACACACTCATTCCTCTTTTGGAAGAAGGCGAACGGCATACTGAACTGCATTAGTAGGATCATTACTGGCAGATCAAGGGAAGTGATTACTCTTCTCTATTCAGCACTGGTAAGGCCACAACTTGACTACTGTGTCCAGTTATGGGCACTCCCGCTATAGAAAGGATGTAGAAACATGGGAGAGAGTCCAGAAGAGTGCAATGAAAATGGTTAGGGGGCTGGGGTACATGATTTTTTAGGAGAGGCTGAGGGCCCTGGGCTTATTTCAGCTGGAGAACAGCAGACTGAGGGGGGATTTAGTAAAAGCCTTCAACTACCTGAAGGGTGGTTCCAAAGAGAATGGAGCTAGACTGTCCTCAGTGGTGGCACATAACAGAACAAGAAACAATGATCTCAAGTTGCAGCAAGGGAAGTTCAGGTTAGATATTAGGAAAACTTTTCTCACCAGGAGGGTAGTAAAGCAATGGACTAGGTGGGGAAGGTGGAGAGATTGTGGAATCTCCATCTTTGGAGGTTTTTAAGACCCAACTAGACAAAACCTTGACTGGGATATTCTAGGTGGGGATGGTCCTGCTTTGAGCAGGGGGGTTGAACTAAAGGACTTCCTGAGGACCCTTCCAACCCTTATTTTCTATGATTCTTTGAATCTATATCGAGTTTTTCATAAGGTCTCTCCTGTATGAAGTATTATAATAAGTACTACCACTAGAAAGCCTTCTAAATAATGTAGTATTGGCATCGATTCCAGCCTGAAGGGGAGAGCATTTCAAGCAGGTTGAATACCATGTTCAGAAGCTTGTTCTTTGCCCCCAATGCTGTTTATGCAGTTTCCTCAACGACTGTAAGGCAAAATGCAAAAATCATACTGAAAGCAAAGCCTCTTTTGGGGAAACATCAACCTCCCTCAGCCAGAGAGGTCACCAAAAGTCAAGGCAGCTGATTCAAGGCAGCTTTGAACTGACAACTTTCTGTCTTTGTGCAGGGGGCCTCAACTACCTTTTCAAACCATGACTCCTTATCCCAAACACATATCTTGAAACTGAGACTGAGGGATACTACAATTATGTTCACAGGCTTACCTAATTCATTGTTGATAATGCCATTTGGCTCCTCAGAATGCAGTGGTTCTGTCTGTATGCTCTGATCTTCCAGAGTTGGGGGGAACCAGAAAAAGACTGGAGGAGATCACACAGTTTCTGTATGGGTCTTTTAGCATGGGTGCAAAGGTCACAGGAGCAGAAGATAACTTGGATAGTCTCATGCAGTTATGAATGCCAGAAGTATCGTGCAACCAACTGGTAAGTTTTTTCTGTTTCTGGGTGGCCTGCTAACAGTGAGTAATGGCTTACACAGAGCACAGCCAGTCTGGCCAGACCTGGAGGCACATAGATCCCATTTTGAACTAATATGACCCTTTCCTACACCTGGTGGAGTTTTTGAAAGAGGGTAGCCTGCTCCTCTTTGGGGTGGGGGGTGGAATTTCTTCTTGGGTGGAAGCTTGGAGCAAAGTCTATTGGTTGCATGGCATTGATATCATTGTGCGTGTTGAGAATAGTGCTGGATTTTGCTGGCACCTGCACGGGCTCAGTGTTAGATTCTGCCTTTTGGGATAGGACATCTTTTTTTCTGTTTCTGGACCTAAGTTTGTAGGTTATTTGGAAGTTGAAATGGGAGAAAAGCATCACTCAGTGCAGCTGCTTTTGATTGAGAGCTTTTTGCTTTACAAAAGTACTCTAAGTCATTTTGGTGTGTGAGGACCTATATTCCCTGAAGGCCACATGAATGGCCAGGATTTCATGACCCAGGATCTCATAACTCTGATCTGCTAGAATAAGTTTTCAGGAAAAGAAAGTTCAGGGGTGTAAAGTTCTGTTCTGGATCCAGCCATTGGGAGAGCACAGCACTGATAGCAGTGCTAAATGCATCCATTTTTATAACAAGTGGCAAGGCAGGGTCTGGATGAGTGAGCACAGGGGCACCTGTTTCAAATGTTTAAACGCTTGCAGGGCCTCCCTGGACCTGAAGGACTGGATGCTCTTCCACAATAACATAGTGAAGAGATTTACTCTACCTGGGCATGGTTGGTGATGAATCTTCAGTAAAAAATTGTGAACCCTAGACATCTTTGGAATTCTTTGACATTCCAGGAGGCCTTCCACTTTTGGATGGCCTGAAGCTTTTGGATGTTCATCTTCAGGACTTTAGGGGATAACACAAATCCAAGGAATTCAATCATAGGTTAGTCAAACATGCATTTTTCTAATTTCATGAAAAGGCCATGTTGGCACAGTCTTCCCAGCACTATTAGGACATGTGTTGAACATTAGCTAGAGTCTTCCAAGATCAGTATTTCTTTCAAGGAAGACAATTACAAAGTGGCCCACTAGGTCTTGTAGCACATCATTAATAAAGTGCTGGAAAGTAACTGGGGTGTTAGTGAGCCTGAAGGGCATAACTACGTATTCAAAGTTCCCATATCAGGTTCTTAAGAGCAGTTTTCCACTCATCTCCAGTGAGGATTCAAACCAGATTAGAGGCTCCACAAAAATTAAGCTTAGTGGTGATGCAAGGCATTTTTTGCTGATCAAGTAGCTCTGGGATGAGGGGCACGGGGTACTGATTATTAATGGTAATCTGCTTCAGTGCCAAATAGTTAATACATAGGTTAACTCTGCTCCTTTTTAATGAACAGGAAAGGGGCTTCTGCAGGTGAGGTGCACCTATGTATAAACTCTTGGGCCAGGTTCTTGTGTAAATACTCATGGAGGGCAGAGTTTGGGCTCCAACATAGTTTGAATATGTCCCACTGGAATTTTCACTCTTGGCTGCAGATCAATGGGAAAATAGTAATAGTAATCTAGTAATCTGCATTCTTCTTTTTGAAGATATCCACAAACTCCTGATATTTTCTAGGTAACTTGATTTTGTATTATGGAGACAGAGCCTCCTGGGGGGTAGCTGGCTTGGATTGTGGGGTGGTTTGTTCCCCAGGATTTCCAACAGTATTGGTGGCAGTAGTCTGAGTTCAGATGGACCAACCAGGCTTTCCACCCAATTAGTGGATGATGGACTGTGAGCCAAGGAAACCACAGAACCCCTGGGTTCAAGGCCACAGATTGACAAAGAGATCTTTGACCACCACTTCCTTCCTTGTTGTCATGTCCTTGGCAGTGGGGGTATGGTGGTATAGCTCAGTCTGCAGTTAGTATGCTCTGTTGTCCAGACTGGGAGAGGTCATGGGTGGCTCAGGGCCATTACCACAAGGGAGATCATGGCCTCCTGGTTCTGGAGGGCCTGGATGAGGGCTGGATGGCTTGGAGGCCATGAAGGACTCTGAGAATGTGTGATCCTGATGGATGCCCTGCCTAGAACCCACCCATGCAGACTGTGCAGCAGGGCAACTCCCCCAGGAAGTCACTCTTCTGACAGTTGGTAGCAAGGGCTAGAGATTCTTGTCTCCTGAGGACTTACCTGACCCCTAGTATGGGGGCAGTGGAAGGTATGGCAAGAAACAGGGCAGCTCCACCAGCAGACACAAGATGATGCTTTCTGTAGCTGGAGTGTGTGGCTATGAAGTAAAAAGAAATATTTGTGTGGCAGGATCATGCTCACAGTGCAGCTGCTTTTGTGCCCTGCTCACTTGGGTTCACCACCCAGGGTCTACTTGACATCCACCATTTGATATTATCTGAGATGGTTACTGGAGTTGTTCAGTACTTTTCTCTGACCCTGGATGACTCGGCTGGTATTTCTTCTGTGGGGCTCCTCCTTCCCTACACCACACCCTTTCCACTTGGGTACTCCAATTCAGACTCGATGATGTCTCAGATAAGTTGCAGGCACTATTCACTCCTACAAACAACATCCCCTTGCGGTTCTTAGCAGGAATGCACTTATGAGTTCTTTGGCTGAAAAAACTGGCAACTTAACAATACTAGAACTGAAAGTGGCTTGAATGACATGGGTGAGCAGGGCAACAGTGCTCCCTGGATCTAATAATTTTCTTCAGTGCTCCAAGCTTCATGTTATGTGCTTTGCATGACTCTCACATGTTCTCCCATTATAGGTATATCCCAGGTGAGCTAATGTTCTGGAACAGCTTGCGTCCGGCCACATATCTCAGTGCCTCACAGGATGTTCCTTCACACTCAGGTGAACCCTCTGAGCCTAAGGAATTCCTAGAAGGGAATTCTGGGTCTGCAATCACTCAGCCATGCTGGATGGACCCAAAGGTTTACCAGACAGGTTCCTCCCTTCAGTGGGTCTCACCAATCCCTCTTGGGCAGGCCTCTTCTCATCCTGGCTTTCCTGGGTGTACCTGTTGGTTAAGCTACAGATGGATGAGATCACGGTCAGGTCTGCACCCATTGGCCCCTCTCTTATAACTCCCATACTGACACCTGGTTTCTCCCTCTCAGGTGTACAGCTGTCATAGTATCATAGTAGCTAGGGTCAGGAGGGACCTGAATAGATCATCTAGCCTGACCTCCTGCCACAGGCAGGAATGAATGCTGGGTTCACAAGACCCCAGACAGGTGATCGTCCAACCTCCTCTTGAATATGCCCAAGGTAGGAGCGAGGACCACTTCCCTGGGAAATTGGTTCCAGTTTTTGGCCACCCTAACTGTAAAATATTGCCTTCTGATCTCCAACCTAAACCTATTCTCCTTCAGCTTATGACCATTGTTCCTTGTCACCCCAGGTGGTGCTGGGGAGAAAAGAGCTCTCCCTATTTGCTGTTGATCTCCCCTGATGAGCTTGTAGGCAGCCTCCAGGTCCCCCCTCAGCCTCCTCTTGCTGAGGCTGAACAGGTTCAGGTCCTTCAGTCCCTTCTCATAGGTCCTGTCCTGCTGCCCTCTCACCAAGCAGGTGGCCCTCCTCTGAACCCTCTCCAGGCTGGCCACATCCCTTTTGAAGTCTATGGTGTCCTCCTGTTCAACGGGGCTTTCTGCCTTAGGAAGGTTTTCCAGCCTTGGTGTTGCTGTTAAGTATAGGCTCAGGTACCATGAGAAGGTTCCAACTGTGGTCTGAGCTCCTTCTGTCTTACCCAGCAGTTGGCTTTTGGTGGGTCCTGCTGGTTCTGTCCCACCTGTGGGGAGAGGATCTGGAGGTATGGACGGTGCTCCCCCCTTCTCTAACCCTCAAGGCTCAGCTGGTGGTCTCCTTTTATATGTGGAGCTTTTTAGGGCCAGAACAAGCCAAAAGCCCACTTCCAGTTGGGTGATGTCAACCATTCTGCCTGCAAACCAGCTACCTGGGTGCTGGTGCTGCAGTGAGTGAGTCATGGGACTATGACAATTTGTTTATTTCTCAGGCTTCTGCCCTGGGACCTCAAGCAAGACTGCACCATGACTGCCACCCACTACACCTGTGCAACCCCTCTTGGGACTGTAGACCACAAGGTGCTACCATTCTCTTGGGAGTGGTAGAGGAGTGGGGAGGCTCTAGGGCACTTACAGATCTGTGTCTGTGAGTGCATATGACCCCAAGGCCATACTTCCCTATGGTTACTCCACCACATATGGAGTAATGTACTCTCTTCCCATGTGGAAGACCAAGGCAAGAGGCAACTGCCATGCCCCTGCTGTATCTATTAATTTCCTTCTTGAAGTAGGAGTGCAGTTGATCTCTCCTCAAGACGTAAACACTGCCAACACTGATGGTCTCTGGCACAATGACTGTGGAGGCCACCAGACATGAAGAGGTGTGTGCAGACTTGTACCATTACATTTTTTGAGTGAAGAGGCATGTATCTGTCAGTGTGGGTCCCCCTGCTGTGTTCCCTGGAGTTGAGTGAACCGCCAAACCCAATCCCACCTATAGAACAATGGGGCTTCAGGGTTGAAAATGCCTGCCTGTTGCCAGTACTGTGTGAATAGCTGACACTTGAGCTCTGAATGCATTTCCCCACAGCAGCAACATTCCACCTCTCCTCACCTGCTATTCTCTCTACCCCTTTTTGCCATGCTAAGCTCCCCATTTTATCAGAACCAAACTTCCCACCCCCATACCAATCAATAGCCAGACAAACAATACAACCTCCAAATACCCCCCAGCCAATGTTAACCCACTCTTTCTCCCAAAAATCTTCCACTGCAGGTGGAAACATGACTGATTGTGCTTTTGAAGGGGAAAAAAAAAAAGTGTTTTAGCCAAAGTATGGTTTGGACAAGCACCGGGAATGATACTGGACAGCGGTGCAGAAAAGTATTAACAGAAGTCTGTGTTCACCTTCCTAGTATCAACCTTCCTAACCTCAGGCCCTGTGGGGGAGGGGTAATACGGTGAAGGGGAATTAAATTATTTGTATTATTTATAGTACAAGGTGGAATTCTGCAGTCAGTCTATTCAATGACCTCTTTGCTGCTGCTGCTTTGAATGTCCCAGGAATATTTTGTAGGTGGTAGCTCAAGCAAGACAGTGTCTAGGTGGGAGGAAGAGGAGGAGGGTTACAGGAGCTTTACTGACAGTGGCTAGCATACAGCATCTGAAGGTCTTGGTTTGGGCAGGAGGATGTGGGGCACATGGTTTTAGCTGGTTCTCCTTGGAAAAGCAGAACTTCAGCAGAGAGATTGCAAGTGGTTAAGGGTCTTCTACAAGCTAGTATCAAGGCAGCAGAGCACTATGCTCTGATGGCAGCTTAGGCATGTGGATAGTGCCCTCCACACTTCCAGGAGCAGTGCTTTACTGTTGCTCCATTCTTAGTGAATATGTACTCAAACTTCCTCTGAAGAAGTTCAGCTAGTTGGAGTTCCTGAAGACCATGGACATGGCCTGACCAGCAAATGACTATATGTGTGGACCATTCCCCAAGGTCCATGATACTCTGTAGTACTATGGAGAAGCATTCCTTGTGGTTGACATACTCCAAGCAGTGGTGCGCAGGGTATGGGATAACAATGTTAGTGCCATCAATAACCCTAAAGCTGTTTAGAAAGTCTATGAGGGCAAATGCAATTATGACTTTGGTTGGAAATACAGAGGTTGGAAATACACAGGAAATGTGGTGCCAGGACCTGAAGTGTGGTTCCAGAGAGGATGGAGCTAGATTATTTTCAGTTGAGGCAGATGACAAAACAAGGAGGAATGACCTCAAGTTGAAGCAAAGGAAGTTTAGGTTAGATAGGTTAGATATTAGGAAAACCTTTTTCATAAGGAGAGTAGGAAAGCACTGGAATGGGTTATCCAGAGGGGTTATGAAGTCCCCATCTTTGGAAGTTTTTAAGACCCAGGTAGACAAAGCTTTGGCTGGAATGATATAGTCAGGGATGATCTTGCATTGAGCACGGGGTTGGACTAAATGATCTCCTGAGGGGCTTTCTGACCTTAATTTTCTATGATTCTATGATTTGCTCCAGCTAAGTTTGGGAGGGTTTGTTTGGGATGTGCTGATATTCCTACTAGCAATTAGAAAACTCAGAAGTTCCTAGCTAGAGGGTCCTTCTCTTCTGCCCATGGTCAAAGCAATTTGGGTTCAGGAAGTGTTGTTCTCCCCCCCACCCCACCCCCGCTTTATTTTTGACTGCAAAGAACAATGGAGGCGTTTTGTCTTTGTCGATAGCATGGGGTATAATTCTTTGCCTAGGATTCTGCTAGCATATAATAACCAACTACTCACAAATGTTGCAGTGGCAGGACATTAACAGTGCCCTGTCTCAGACGGCTTCTCCTGATCCATGCTCCTTGTTTCTAGGCCTCGGTGAAGCAGCTAGTATTTGCTTCAGATTCAGATTCGGCTGATTTGGAGGACAGTGATTCGATTTGGTGATTTGAATCACTGTCCTGATTCAATTCAGCCACATCTGATTCAGAGATTCAGCTGCTGCTGAATCTGCTCTCCCCATAGAGTCAACAAGAGTCATCAAGGGGAAAGAAGAATACAGAAGGAGAGACTTGAGAGTAACAAAGGGTCCCTCCCCATTCCTCCTGGTCTCTGTCCCTAGGAAAGGTCTGAATAGCCACCATGGACAGAGAGTATACCAGCAGCCCATCTCATATACCCCACTGGAGGGGAACTGTGGGCCTTGTCATCCCACTTGCAGACTGCTGACACCTAGGAGAAGCAGCCTCAGAGTGGAGCTTGCATACTGACCAGGTGTGCTTTGACTCTGGTGACAGCCCTAGGATTTGGCTAATATATAGAATTGCTTGCTTGTTTGTATTGCTTCTTTTCTGTTATCACTGTGTATCAATAAATTTGCCTATTATCAAATGGAAAGGTCATAGTTGGTCTGAGGTTGGGTTCCCCACAGTTCCCCAGGGTCTCTGGGTCCTAAATCAAAAGCCAAAGCCCCCCAGTTGGCAGCCTTGTGTGGTTCTTCCTTCCCAACTGAGTGGGCTAGGTCGTAGATTCTCTGGGTTAGTTTCAAAGACTGTTTGAGGTTTCAGTTAATTAATAATTAAGATTTTCTCTAAGGTTGTATTTGTTCCCTTTTTCTCCTGTAATAAACCCTTTTTCAGTTGAACAGTGCTTGTGAGTGAGGAAATTTATTTATGTTAGAATACCCAGTTAAAAATATTTCTGCAGGTTTTTGGGTAGGGCTAAAGCCAGATTAGGAAAGTTGGTATTAAATCCCTAAATATGAAACTGGCCCATCAAATTGCTATCCAGGGTTACATTTACCACGTGTAAAACATATGACAGTAAAAGAGTTTTCTTGTAAGAAAAAGTTTGCAGATTGTTAAACAAACAACAAAATCTTGGGTTAGGAACCCTGATATAGAGCCCTGCAGTTTGACCACTCCAGAGGTGAGGAGAATATACAGTAGTGGAGACATGCCTCACCAGTCAGCCCTTTTATTGTGACGAGCCTCAACAGGCAGCTTACAAATATAGCCCAGGCAGAGATACATCTCTGTAATTACTCACACCCAGCAGTCCTTTATCTCCAGGACTTGTCGGAAGCAACCAAGAATTATGCCAGTAAAAGTATCTGACAGCATCTGCCCCTGGTAAATGGCTACGACCACATCTATGCACTGGTAGTATCAAAGACTATTTCTATACATGTATTTAACTGTGGAGTAGACTAATTAGCTATGGAGTAAGACATCACCATCTACACGTGCAAGGCTATTAGGCCATAATAAACTAATTAATGTCACTGTAAGATAGGACAGTCAGGGACAGTACTATTTTATGGCGACTGTCAAGAACAGTAGAATCTTATGCCAGGGTAATTAACTGTGATTAAATGCACATGTAGATGCTGACTAGGACATACCTAGTCATCCCAGCCACCAGGGAGCCAAACTCCTGACTGCTGCCTAGCCACAGGGCTCTGCATTTTCAGTGCCCTTGTGCCTCAGCCAGCCCCTCTTTTGCACAACACTGCCATCCAGCACCTGGGGCTGATCCTCCATGTCCCTGGGCCTGGTATAAACTGCTCTGTGATGGCTCAAATTGCTGCTGTCCCAAGTGCACACATAAACAATGCACCCAGGAATAGTTTACTCTGACTCAAAATGCTCTGGAGCTTATTACTTTAAATTAATTGCACACACAGATGCATCCAAAGTGACTAGCTCAGACGTGCAAAAAGTCATTTCTATGACTTGTGATGCAGATGGTTCTTTTTCAGTTTATCTGAACAGGCCCTAGCTGTTTTAAATGCTCTCTTACCCACATAACTGTGCACAGACTAGTTGTGCAACCATGCAGCTCTCGATCACACAGGGATTGATTACCTTCCTCCAAGGTTTTCATAGAATCATAGAGAAGCAGGACTGGAAGAGATATTTAAAGGTCATCTAGTCCAACCCCTGCCTGAGACAGAATCATCCATAACCACAACTTCTTATACAAATCAATTGTCTAACCTCTTAGCACAATTACAAAGTCAACCCAGAAACAACACAAGACATAACATCGTAATCTTCACAAGCAAAGGAGGGGGACCCACATTCTGCTGCTGCACAGGTCATTAAAATATGCTTGAGAGATGCCAGGAAGAGAGCCCTGCTACAGAGGAAATCAGAACGTCCAGTCGTATCAATATGACCATGGGCTAAAACTCTTTCCTGACCCCAAACACCAGGGAACTTCCTGTTTCAAGTCCCAGCAATAGCATAGGCACACCCTAGTCAAAATCCCCAGCCTTTGATGTAGCCAACAACCAATGTTTCTGAGGAAAATGTAGCAGGAGGAGAAAAAAAATCCCCCACACAGCAACCAAAAATGCCCAGAAGTATAGAAATACCCACAGTAGAAGTAAGCATAGCTAGACTTAGATCATCCCTGACCAACGCCTATCAAAGCTGTTCTTGAATGGAGTTTCCACAACTTCCCTTGACAGTCCATTGCCACTGCCTCACTTTTCTAACAGTGAGGAAGATTTTCCTGATATCCAATCTAAACGTACTTTGCTGCAACTTCAAGCCGTGGGCCCATGTGCTACTCTGTAAGAAGAGAGAAAATTGTTTTCCCTCCTCTTTATGGCAGTCCATCAGCTATTTGAAAACTGGTATCATGTCCCATCTTGAGCACCTTTTCTGCAAGCTGAAAATGACTATTTTCTTTAACTTCTCCTCATATGACTTGCTTTCTAAGCCCTTCATCATTTTCATTACCTGTCTCTGGACACTCTCTAACTTCTTCACATCCTTTAAAAAATGTACAGCCTAAAACTTCACGCAGTTCTCTAGATGAGGCCTAACTAGTGCTGAATAGAGAGGCACTATCCCCTTCTATGTCTTGCACCTAATGTTTCCATTGATGCATCCCAAAACTGAATCTACCTTTTGTGTGGCTGCATCACACTGCAGACTCACGCTGAATCTGTGATTCCCAGATCCTTCTTCATAATACTGACATCCAGCCAGGTGTCACCCATTTTGTATTTGTATTTTTGATTATTTATCTTGAAGTGTAATGCCTTACATTTGTTAAAAGGAATGGATGCAACCCTTTCACTGTCAGCAACAAGCCTGTCCCAGAGTAAAGAAAGCAGCAGAAATGATGTGATGTCCCAGAAGCTGCAGCCCATAAATGATTTTATGGCCTGACATCTGGGGAATGCTTCATACCAAGTTGGTGTAGAGTGAGAGCCTTTTGGAGATCTGCAGAACCAAGTGAATAGGCTGGGGAACTAGACACAGGCCACTGAGTCTGGCCATAATAAATGGCCAAAAGAAATGGAGGGACCTGAGGTATTAAATCAAGATGCACCTATAGAAGAGCTGGAGTGCATTGACTGGGAGGTCTCCATCAGGCACATGGCTCCCATTTGTGCCTGGTGCTTTCAACAGTCACCCCTGCAGAGACCAGAGATATTGCAAGGGTCAACATCTTGGAAAAGTACCTTCAAGGGCAAAGCACAAACAGCAACTACTTAGCACAGGCCTTCTCAATATGTATACACAGGCACAGAGCATAGTCCTAGTATATGTCACAACTAGCTGAGGGTTGCGCCATGCTCTCCAGGGAGATATGGCCCAGGGATCACCTGCGCTCTCAGACTCCAAGCATGGGTTCTTTGGGCACAGCTCCACAGACCTTTTATCAAGTACCCTGCTCATGTTCCAGATCTCCCCTCCCACTCCAAGGAGAGCAGCAGAGCTAAAAGTTCCACAGCTGATGCACATCCACAGTCAGCTGGCTGGGTAGCACTCTGCTGTAGGTTCTGTTAGACCCCGACTCCATGCGGCGCCCAACAACTAGGAAGACGACGGTCCAATTGCCCATAGATCCTGTTGCTCATTAGCCAGAGCAGAGCAGGGAGCAAACACCAGCACACATTGCTCACAACAGCTTTATTCAGAATGGAGACAGCTTTGGACTAGCTCCCACATTGACAGAATACAGGGAGCTGCCCTGAACAACAGTTCTTTCCAATATTTATGCCTTGGTTCATACATATTAACATTTACCCTGCCTATAACCTTCTTTTGGTTCCACCCATTTCCCCTCCTATCTCAGGCTCCACCTCTGTTTACTGTTTACTTCATTAACATGGTATTGCCTATGTGCTTCATTCATCTACATGCCTCTCTGCTAAGAGTGCATGCGTAAGGCCATAACCCCTATCTTCTTTTGGTCACTTTGCAGTTTCTTGCTGGTTCTTGCTGGTTTTCTTTCTTACTTCTCCATCTCCAAGGCTGTATCTTTGTTTTTGTCTCCTGACACTAATTGCTTAACACATCATGCACTTTGCACCCTATCTTTTTGTTAAGAATCCACCTACTTAAGCATTAGCCAAGTTAGCTGCTTATAATAATTAGCTAGCCTTGTGACCACCAGCTTTTGATGAGGTTACCTTTTAATATATAATCTAATCTCGTGACCAGCAGCTTTTTGCTGAGGTTGCCTTTTAATATATCATCCAGCCTTGTGACCAGCAGCTTTTTGCTGAGACACAGGAAAAAGCCTTCATTCAGCTGTACACACATCACCCCCAGATTCCATATCGTTACCCCAACATCCCAAATCCATATTGTTACCCTAACAGGTTCCACTTCTGGAACCTGGGAAATAAACATTTCTTTCTACTGCACTGCAACAGCATCCAGTGTAGAGGACCTCAAACCAGAGGCACCAACCCCAGCTATCCCCCACTCACTTCCCCCTTCACCACAGAGGCAGGTGAATTCTCAGGCAGCAACATCAGGAAGAGGGAGGTCCAGCATCCTGTTGAACCTTGGCCACATGTCCCCACTACTCCATGTACTCTACATGCTACAGTCTCCAGGGCCCTCTGGGGCCCTCAGGGTTGTGATCCTATTCCTCTCCAACATCATCCCACATCTCTGGAAGTGTCATGTCCAGCCAAAAGGCTGTGGAGGAGTGCATCACATACCACATTACCCAGAATGTGGAGATGGTGCAGGAAGTGGTATCTCTGCAGACCTAGGAAGTGACCCAGTGGGAGTTACAGATATAGTCAGCATTCCCTTGGAGATACTGGAAATCATGCATGTGGGGCAGGCCCAGCAACAGACATTAGTAGAGAACACTACTGAGATGTCAACTTTAATACAGTGAACTGATAAGGTGCTATCAGTAGTGGCTACAGCCTGCCTATAGTCAGCAGAGG
Source organism: Alligator mississippiensis (assembly GCF_030867095.1). Lineage (NCBI taxonomy): Eukaryota > Metazoa > Chordata > Crocodylia > Alligatoridae > Alligator > Alligator mississippiensis. The sequence goes on from NC_081833.1 coordinate 29,177,861, forward strand.
AAGCCCTTATATCCCCAGCCACAAGGCTCCCCACAGGTGGCACTCGCCTTAAGGAATACTCAGCTCCATCTGTTGACAGTGACAGTAGGTCCCCAGCCCCTGTCCTCCTTGGAGCACCCTGCAGCTACAGCTAAGGGTCACCAACTGAGAAGTTCCTTTAGGGCTCCCTTTGCCACCACCTCCCACAAGGGAGAGGGCCAGGGAAGGAAAGACCCTCTCAAAAAAGGAAGCCCAAGTCCAAGTACATGCAAGAAGGACTCAGAGCTTCAAAGGAGCACTCTGCATAGATATCTGTGTGGTAACCTCATGGCTCCAAAGGACCCAAGTCCACATTGTTCCTTCCCTCTCCCTCTACCCAGGGCATCCACACCAGTGATATCTGGGGGAAAGAGCCTCAGAGAGCCTCCCTGACTTAGCCTCAGGTCAGGCAGAACCACAAGCCCTCTGGGGAGGGATACTTTCTCCAGAGTCTAAGTTCCCACTGTATAGCTTGCAGAGGCCATGCTGCAGCAGGGACAATAAAAGCAAGTAGACTGGTAACAGTTCCTTCCAAGCAAATGAGGGGAACTGGGTAAGATGAGGGACCACCCACTAGCACCCCCACCTCTGAAGACTGCCATGAAACAGCTTTTCCCTGTCCAGAACCAACTGTTAGTGGGTAGCCTAACCTAGCCTCAATCCCTGCAGGAGCCATGCTGCCTGAGACCATTCCCTTCATACAGAGACAAATGGATGCCTCCCAGATGCCTCCCTATGGACCTAACCACAAGCACCTTGTCCCTCCAGGTGGCAGCTATGGCTGAGACCAGCCCCAAGGGGGCTACCACTATGTATATGGAAAGGAGTCTGGAAGTGTCAGTGTGCTGCATAAAGGGTCACTTGAACACCTCTCTGGCCCTTGCTGTTCTCCCTGCTATTGCATAACATGTTTTCTGTGTGCCCCTCTCCACCTTGTCTGCCTGAGCTGCCTGAGCTTCAGAGTCCTTCTACCTCCATCTTCTCCAGATTTCCAAGACTCATGTCCTCATGGATCCCAGGGAATAACACCCCTCTCCTTTACTGGCTATTTGCAGTACTGGGGTCCACAGGAAAATCAATGTTGCCCAGGTTGGGGTGCTGTCCAAGAACTGGCCCAGGACCCTACTGACTGAACTGATTGACATCTTTGGTTTGGATAGTCATCCTGTAGAATGAGTTTGAAGCCAATATGACTTGGGTACTACTGACTTTGTCGTTTCCTAAGAACATGAAATTGGTGGGGTAGGTGACCTCCAGGCTGCCCTGCAGATATGGTAGATAGCATCTGCTATGAGGTGGAAACTGTATATGAAGACCTGGTCACTCAGCCCCACAAAGGTCTGGTGAGGCTTGTACATATAAGCCTGAAGCTGCTGCTGAGGCGTGGTCTGGCCATGGAGCCTGGGCAAGGGCTTACCCTGGGCAGCTAAAGTCATCACCAATGAATAGGGTGCAGGACCATGTATATGTAACACATAGGGTGCAGAACCATGTCTTCATCTGCTCTCCAGCCTCCTCCACCCAGTCCTGCCTCCAGATTTTAACTAGATTCCTTTGTCCAGTTTTGGGCACCCCCTGCTGCCCTCAGGGTTACCTCCCAGCAGCCTGGCTCTGTCTAACCAGGTATACCCTGCTCCCTGTCCCCAGCTGCCTACCTCCACTGTCCCTAGCCTGTCCCTGTTCCCCTTATGGCCTCCTCTAGTCCTTAGTCAGCTGTCTTGCCCCCTAGTCTCTATAGGAATTCTGACTGCCCAATCTAGAGCTTTCTGCTTCCTTTGAATCAATTACCCTTCATATGCTGCCTGGCTTATGCTTGCTCTGTCTTCTGCTTGCTCTATGGTTGCCTTAGTCTCACAGATTCCTTATGTGGGGTCCATGTATGAATTGGCTGTAAAGCAATATAGCAGAAGCACCTGCTGAGAGCAGCCAAGTCCTGCTACTCATGCTTTCCCCATGCTAGATCTTTTTGCTTACCTAGACCCTGAGCAGACCAGAGATGCAAAGCATATTTTTTTAGGGATGCCACTGGCCATTACACACAACCAGAGATGAACAGGACTTCTACAGAACAAGTTACCCAGCTAACTTGTAGCTGAATAATGTAGTTATTTGAATAAGTGGCATTCAGTTATGGAAAAAAAATGTAAAATAGACTGGCCAGCCATGTAAGTTGCATATTGATGGCACTTGAGCATCTGCTCAGTAAAATAAGATCTGGCCCTGTAAATTCAGCATTGTCAGAGTCCAAGCCCCTTCATGCTGTATCATTGTTCTCCTTCTAGGTACTGTTTTGTTTGCATATATTCACAGTCACTTCCTTTTTGTAGACCTCACTCAGCTTATGGTTATCATCAAATTTCATTCACCATGTGCTGGATGACAATAGAGAAGGATTCGGTAGACTTTTTGAGCTATTAGACACACAAGTGGACATAGGTGCCTAAGTACAATTCTAGTCCACCTTGCTTAAGTCTCTGAAAACCTGTTAATGCAAAAGTTGGGAGGGTCCTTCTCCTCCTCATGGCTTTTTTGTGACTCAGTTTTAAGTGTCAGGTGAGATGTGTTACAAAAGCAGATACACAATGAATTTTCAGGGGCTTGAACAGTATAAAATAAAATCTTACACAAATGCTCAAATTTGCTTAGATATTCAATAGGTAGAACTGGATCTTGTCCTGTGTTTCTAAAACTAAACTTGTCCTTTATTATTTAAATATTATGCAGAGATATTGCAACTGAGGTTAGCATTCCAACCTGACATCCTGGTACCCATTCCAAAATCTGTGTTTATGCAACCCATACTTCTCATTCCAAGTTCCATGCAAGCCTGCAACACAAATCAAACAAAAGGAGAATGCATAATTAATATTTTAAAAATAAATTAACAAACTATTTTCACAATAAGACAATCCATTCATGTTAAGGGAGACCAACAGCCTACAGACACTTGTCTTTACTGCATTATATGTATCCCTCAGCAGCAATTCAGCTAGACTAGAAAACTGGAATCCTACTCACAAAAATCCTCAGGTAACAGGATAGCATGTTGTAACTGAACCTCAGAGAGTGCCCTCTACCAAGCAACATGTACTGAAGTAAGTAGAGGCTAAAGAAAGTTTCCTGATGAATTCATTCTTGCTAGAATAATTTTCATCCTTTTATTTATTCATTGAGGAGTCTGATCAGTTATTTATTTGAAACTAATTATTAGTGACAGGTGAACCTGGAAAAAAGTTGGCAGCTCTGATTAGTATTCAGGAGTTCAGCTGCTTCTCCAGGTTTCTTTCAGATAAAATTGCACTTTCTTGTAAGTCAGCTGGTCCACTTGTTCTTTCTTTTCTTCCATCTAATCACCATTCTAGTATTTATATGGTACATATTATTATTACTACTACTACTAATCATCATCATCACCATTATCATCATCATCATTTCTTATCACAATTTCATGGGCTGGTGTCACCCTGTACTTGGCATGAGGGTGAGAACTGTAAGACATACCCATATGGGGCACTCATAGCTCTGGGTCCACCCACTTGTTCCCACTGGGGACCCCAGAGACTGACTTCTTTTGTCAATAGTAGCACTGGACTTAGGAGGGAAGCCATTTAGATATGCCCTTAGAGGGCACAGTGTTGTTGCAGTGTGGAAGATTGGGGGTTCTGAATGCTGATGAAACTGTCCAAGTCACTGTGGTGCCCTTGAAAGTCCTGAGCAGAGTCCTCATGGCATCTATAATATTTAGTACTACATTGGCCCTTCCTCTTCATGTCCTAATGCCATTCTTAAGGGGAATATTTGGAGATTTTTCTCTTTCCTTCTCTGCCAGATCTTTATCCCGGGGACAAGCAGAGTAGAATTATTTTATGTTTTGTGATCCTGAGTGGCAGTTTTCCAGCCATGTGTGCTGTTTTTAGCACTTATATACAGGTTGATTCTGTTCCCCATGCAGTATGGATTCATAAGAAGGTATTTGTAGACTAAGCATTCACAGTACCCTATTGAGGCAGGCAGCTACATAAACACATATATCAGTACAAAACCTGTAAAAATGGAGTGGGTAGCTGTCATACATTTTAGCTCCAATAGCAGAGTGGTTAGGACACTTTCAAAAGCAGAAAATCAATGTTTTAGGCCCCCCACTTACCAGAAGGGATTTAAACTTGCATGTCTAAGCACTGCAGTCTAACCACTACATCCCAGCTTAGGCGTTGCCTTCATGCCTCTCCAGCACTTGTCTTCCATAATTAGCATTAATAGACCGCTATGCTGGAAGAGAAGACAAAAGAGCGAATAAGACAAGGAAACCAAATGAACTTTTCATTCCCACTCTGTGATCTCTTTGGCTCATACTAGTAAGAAAAGTCAGTCTAAAACCAGAAAGGCATATGGGTAAGTACATGAGTTGACATTACTCTGTTACTGTTCATAGTTTTATATTATTCATGAGAATTCAGGGGGCTACTCAGTGCTTCCGAAAACAATCTCTGAATCCCAGGAGTTTCATAAATTTTAGTTTTGATTATTGTTAGTCCAGAAGTTCACTCCAGATAATTCACCCTTCATTACTTAGCCATCCAATCAAGAAATAGAGGTAATATCATGTGACTCATATGTGAAAAATAATGGACAGCAAAGACTTAACACAGCTCACAAATAAGCTGTTGGCTGAGACTAACCTAACTACCCACTTGTCAGGGATAAGATTGCAAATGAATCCCTGGCAGGCATCAGAGTTAGTTTGGGAGTGACTTACAGACAGCAAAAAGGGCTGAATGTGTAGAGAATATTTTTCTGCTGTTGGGGCAGCGTGGGAAGCTCATTTTGCCCTGTTTCTAGGATACAGGGATTTGAGAAGGCACTGTATTCATACACATATTCAAAAAGGATAACCAGGTTCTTTCAAGCACTCTAACATATGGTTCAGTTCAGTTTAGTGATTGTAGCTTTTTGACATTCAGATGAATTTCACCAAGCTTCATTAGTGTCACTGATCCTCATTGCCAATGGTTTAGGAGCACTTTGTAAATCAGACTTTAAACTCTGACTTCCAGACACCTGACTTTTTATGATTATATGGTTCTATGACTTCATTGGGATTGATTTGTTTTTGCAATGCTTTTGCACTGTGTTCTTCATGAAATATGAAAAACATTATAAGTTTATCTCCTTGCAGCAAACAGCCCACATGATGCCGGGTCTAATAAGTCAGGATTCTCAGTTCAAAGTTTTCCAGCTCTTAATCAGATTTCTCACAGAATTCCTCCATACTTAAATGAGAATTAATGCAGGGCCCTCTTATCTTGCCAGTGAATTCTGATACTGCTCTGATCAGTCATGGATTCTATCAGAAAGTAGCCTTGGATTTATTAGTGACTAACGCACCATAGTTCTCAAAATAATATCAGTAGCATGAACAACACTATAATAGGTAACTGCAGGCTTTGGACTGTATTGGTTTCTAATACTAAGTTTTAAGGATAGGATTACATGTTTGTTCAATAGCAATAAAGTTCCAAAGTTTTATAGGGTCATAAAAACACTACAACTGCTTCCATTTATGGCTCGTATATAATTTATTTGGGTAGGTTTCCTCTCTAATGGTGCAGTGCAAGTGATTTGAGTTCTATTAGCTGGAAACATTACATCTACATTTTCAAAATTCTCATAAATAATTCTGCCTGGTGGAAAGTATCTGAATCCAGATTGCTATGTAAAACAGAGTAAGGGAGAGAAAGAATATGTAGCAGCAAGGAAGAAGACGGATACCAAGGTGTCATAGAAATTGGGCATTCTGGTACCAGATTTTTCCACAATTCCTTTTTCCTTCTTTCCTTGCATGCCATTTTTTAGTTAGAAATATAACCACTGTTCTTGTCAACTCACAGGTTGAACTCAGGCTGATCTTTGCAAATGAATTAATTTGGAATAATATCTCCTATGATACTAGGAATTCCTGAGAACTCAGCTGCATTAAGATTCATAGAAACTCTGGAATGTAAATAAAATGTTAAACTGAATCATAGTAAAATAAAGCCCTGAGGTCCAAGTACAAGTGGAAAGAACTGGAGACACATACTTGATGTATGGCACATCATTTAAATTCTGAAGGACAGAAGAGGGGTTCTGCTACCAGTTGCAGGGGGGATCCACAAATCACAAGAGCCAATGTGTTACCCTGTAAACCCACCAGACCAAAAACCACATCTTTATTAGTGTCTGTATAGCATATTGTGCAAGGGAACCCTGATATTGAATAAAATATGTTGCTACAGTTGGTTTTCTGATAGTTGTTTCTCTCAGTAAATTTTGGGTTTTTTTCAAAATTTGCCAGGTTTTATTTTTTTTTTTTTCATATTTTGCAAGACCAATGTTATTTTGCACAAACATCCCATTAGAGGAAAAATAGCTATTTTTAATAAAAATGCAGACTATTGCACCTCACTTAACATCAAAGAACAACCTGACACATATGGATCCCATCACATAAGGGATATCTAGAGGGTACTCAGACAGAAGGAATAGGGTAGGAAACACCTCTATATAGAATTGTTACCTTTGGGATTGTTAGCAGTGGCAGTTGTGGCATAATGCTTACTGCTTTGGCTCCAGTTTCCATGCCATGCTGTACAGGAAGTTTATACACTGAATCTTGAACCTTGCTGAAGTGGCCTTCATCCCTAATGACTTAATGGGAAATCCAAACCCTTGAGAAGAAGCTTTGTACCTCAGCACTACTGAACCAGTAATGGGATCAGAACATGATGGAGTCTGGGAAACCTACAGAGGAAGCCTTAACTCTGAGTCATGTGACTGGTGGAATCTCACTGTAGACAGTTAAAATTAGGGTTTTTTTATTTTTATTTTTTAGCTATCATCCTGTGAAAGGGGGAGTTTGAAAACTAATAGATTCAAAACTAATAGATTCAAAACCTTGCAAACAAAAGAAAAAAGTACCATCAGTTTCCTGACTTGAGACTGAGCAAAGTCTTTGGGTACAGGTGATACCTTTTATTAGACCAACTAAATAGTTCAAAAAAGTTGTTCTTTGCAAGCTTTCAGACACACATGTCCTTCCTCAGGCAAAAAATAAAAATAAAAAAGAAATTGAAAATGGTGAGAGATTTGAAAGATGGTCAGAAATCTCTCAGGTAGGAAGGATGTGTGTGTCCATAAGCTTGCAAAGAACAACTTTTTTTACAACTATTTAGTTGGTCTAATAAAAGATATCACCTCTACCCAAATACTTCACCTGCCCTGGTGCTTAGACCAACATGGCTACAGCCTAAATTTCTAGCTTGAGCCTAAAATATTCCTCAGATAGGATTCCTGTGTGTCATAGATACTTCTGATATATTTCATAATTATGATATTTACTTGAATCCAAGACATGGTCCTCCCCCCAAAAAACAACATGGTGGGGAGGAAAGCCTAGCCCTAGGTTTCAATACAGGCCCAGGGAAAGGGGTACTTGCTGAGGGAAGAGTGGGCAATGCCACACAGTGGAGGTGGGGTGTGCATGCAGGGGAGACCCACCTGTGAAGCTTGGGGGGAATGAAGGACAGACCATGCCACCTGCCTGCCCCTAACCTTTCTACCATTTACCTTCCACCAGTCTTGACCCAGCTGGGTCCAGAACTGCCTTCACTGCTTCTTCCTGCCTGGTCAGGCCAGGGCCAGGGCCTACCCTGAAGTTGGAATAAAGCAGAGCAGAAGAAGGCAATCAGATGGGGGGGGGGGGTCACACAGGTGGCAGGGGTCAGGCACAACCACAGAGGAGCAAGGGGGCAAGGGAGCAAGAGGAGTAAGGGTGTAGGTAGCAGGGTGCGGGAGGTAAGCAGCAAGTGCCAGGGAGGGCAGGAACAGGTATGGGGGAAAAAGCAAGGGCTGGGGGAGGCAGGCAGAGAGGGTAATGGGCAAGAGGGCAAGGGTCTAGATCTTTACCCCTCAATGCTGCTTTCCCACACTGCTGTGGGGGGAAATTTAAGATGACATTCCACTACTTATAATCTATACATGGAAGATTATAACAAATGTATTATTTTCCATGTATAGAATCTAATTATTGCTAGGGTAATCTTAAATTCAAAGTTGTCTTGGATTTGAGTAAATATAGTAAGTACTCTAGGCTATCGCTACTGGCAAAAATTAAAGATGCAAAAATGCAGACATGTATGAATAAAAAGGCAGAGTTTGTGTCTGCAATAGGTCTTTGTAAAATCATAAAGGCCTATCACAACATGGAAATAAATTATTAATATGAATCATAGTAGTAGTAGTAGTTTCTAGGCCTGTGCAAATAGGGAACTAGTCAAATTGGATTTGGATTCAGATGATTCAGATGCCAGAGAATCAATTTGGAGATCTGAATCTTTTTTTCCGATTCAATTTGGCCAAATCGCTTGGGAAGATTTGGAGCCGATTCGGAGATTCAGCCATAGAGTATAATGGGGAATCAATGCAATATGTATAACTTTGTTGTCTTATGTCTGATTCAGATGAAACTTTCAGGAATGATAGCGTCTACTGAGAGTATAACATGTGCAAAGCTTCAAGGTGATAGGTTTAGGGGTTTCTGGGAAACTGCACCTCAAATTGCCGAAAGCAAAACTCATGTCATATGTGTATGTTAAGCCAAATGGGGTGAAAACTGCAGGGATGGTAGCTATTGCTGAGGCCACAAAGTCTGCCAAGATTCAAGGAGATAGATTCAGAGGTTTCTGGGAAATTGCACCTCAAACTGCTGACAAGCAAAACTCATGACATAGGTGACACTGTGGGTGTGTTAAGGCACAGGGGGGCGAAAACTGCAGGGATAGTAGCCCCTGCTGAGGCCACAAAGCCTCCCAAGTTTCAAGAAGATTGGTGCAGAGGTTTGGGGGAAACTGTACCTCAAACAGCGGACAAGCAAACTCATGACATGGGTGACACTGTGTGTGTTAAGGCGCAGCACAGTGAAAGCTGCAGGCCTGCTAGCCCCTGCTGAGGTGATAAAGCCTGCCAGCTGTCAAGGAGATAGGTGCAAGGACTTCTGGGTTCTGGGGCTCTGCACCTCTAGCTGCTGACAGACAAACCTTGTGTCATGGGTGCTTGTGCAACTGTGTCTGTCTTGGTGCATGGCAGGGAGTGGAGTGGGGGGTGGAATTACTGCAGGCCTGGATGCTAGGCCCTGCTGTGGCCATGAAGCCCACCAGCTGTTAAGGAGACAGATGCAAAGGGCTTCTGGGGTCCTGAACCCGTAGCTGCTGACAGGCAAAACTCACGACATGGGTACTTGTGCAACTGACTATGTCTTCAGGCAGAAGCAGTTCCTGTTTCTGTATTGATTCTTTCCTCTCCTTAGTCTGTGGTTTTGTAGGTGTTTATCCTTGTTCATTAACTTGTTATCTAGTAGCTAGCTACTGTGTACTGAGCTGATCCCTGAGTGAATCATGATTGATTGGTAACATAGTAATTTAGCAGCCAGGCCTCCAGTAGTTTCTCCCGCCCCTTTGCCCCAAGAGAGAGACAGTTGCACAAGCACACGTGTCATGAGTTTTGCCTGTCAGCAGCTAGAGGTGCAGGGCCCCAGAGCCCAGAACCCATACACCTATCTCCTTGAAAGCTGGCAGGCTTCCTGGACTCAACAGGGACTAGCAGGCCTGCAGCTTTCACCTTGCTGTGCCTTAACACACACGGTGTAACCATGTCATGAGTTTTGCTTGTCCGCAGCTTGATGTGAAGTTTCCCCCAAACTCCTGCACCTATCTCCTCGAAACTTGGCAAAATTTTGTGTTCTCAGCAAGAGCTACCATCCCCACAGTTTTTGCCCCACCATGGCTTAACACACACGTGACATGAGTTTTGCTTTCAGAATTTGAGGTGCAGTTTCCCAGAAACCCATGTGCCTATATCCCTTAATCTTGGCACGCATCATGCTATCAGCAGAAGCTACTCTCCCTGCAAATTTTATCTGGATCAGCCAAAAGACAACAAAGTTATAGATATTTCATTGATTCCCCATTTTACCCTATGGTAAAGAAGTTCTGAATCAATTCGGAAAGCCTAAAGCTTCCAGAGATTTAGATTCATAGATTTGGCCTCCAGATCATCTGAATCATCTCCGAATTGTCTCTAGTGGGTTATGGAATAGAGAAAATCCCACACAATTTACTGATTCGTTTTGATGCACTGGCTGGGGGAGTAGTTAACTGATTGCACGATTTCACAATGATTACACACTTAATTTATACAACAAAATTTTATTTTAAAACTCTTTGCTACGTATATAACACTGCTTAGCTTTAAGAAACACCACAAACTTTAAAATACAATAATTACATATATCAGAAACAATGCTCCGAATGCACTTCCTTCCCAAACAATACTATAAGAATTAGTTACAAAAACAACTACAATTACAACTAAAAGTTAAATTTGAATTAATACTATTATTTTTCATATTATACTTACAATCCTAGAATTCAGAGAAGCCAAATACCAAAATATGGTTTCATTCCTCAGTAGTACGATTTAATGGGTTGGCCTCAGTAGTACGGTTCAATGGAATGGGCTCGCCTCAGCAATACAATTCAATAGGCTGGCCTCAGCAGTGATAGGACTAAGTCCCCTTCCTTCAGTCCCTTTCAGGTGCTCCGCGGCTTCAGCGTGAACTAAGAGATTCGTGTTCACAGAGAGGGTAGTTCAGGTGATCAGGCTGACCCGGGCTACACTTGCAATTCTTCCTTCGTTGTTCTACAAGTATAGTCACCTCCAAATTGGGACAGTAAGTTACAGTTTTTATTGAGTGAGCTGCCATCAGTGGGCTCCTCCTACTTAACCTGTCATTACCCCCAAATTTGGGCTCAGATCTTACTCAACAGATTCTTTTGCCTTTGTTGAGCATTTTAAATTACCTTTGGGAAACTTCCATATCACTGCAAATGCCCTTTTCTTACCAATCTGGTTAAAAGGCCTTAGGGTTTGATCTCTCGGAATTCAGGATATTTGCTCTCTTTGTAAAAGACTTCTAAAAGATTCAAATTAAGACTTTAAGCAAAGTCAGGACCTTTTGCACGTAGTCCCAAAAACAATGAACTAGATAAGGAGATAAGTCTTATCTTCTTCCTGAAACTGGCTAATGGGCAACCTTTACAAACATTCAAACTATTTCATTCAATATGACACGAATTTGGATCATGATGTGAAGCTTTGCAAAGCCCTAGTAGTTTCACTGCATCCCCTGGGAGGCCTAGTCAAGGATTAGGACCCCATGATTCTGACTGCTTTATTTTAAGCCCCTGCCCCAAATACCTTATAAAAGGAGTGATAAAGCAACTTAGTGTGAGTTCCTGGCGCCAGGCTGTGGTAAAATAGTCTAATGTGATCCTTGGATATATGAACAGGGAGTAATGTTACTTCTATATACAGCATTGGGGAGACCAGCATTGTTTCATTTATAAGATAAAGTTACACACTTTCACTGTTATGTAGAAAAAGAAATCAAACCCTTTCCTTTACTGTTTTCAAGACACAGCTGAAGATGCATTTATCTGGGATAGAACCAAATAGTGCATCCTGCAATTCTACAGGGGGTGGGAATAGATGACCCTTGAGATCCTTGCCAACCATACAATTCTATGATATGCTTTAGTCAAACATAAGTTATTAGCCATCATAGAAAAGCCTGTGAAGCAATTAATAATTCTGTGTTCAGTACAGGGCTTGGTAGCATGTAGTAAATTATTCATTGGCCTACACATTGAATGATGAAGCTCAATGAAATATTGAATAGTTGTTCTTTCAGTGTGTACCATCATCCCCGTGCACTGAATGAGGAAGGGGTGTAAAAGGTAACTTGTGATAATTTAATTAAGAATTATATTGTAATGTGTACACATGAAGGTACTGATTAGGGTTGCATGAGCATATTTAATGTTGGCATTTCATAATTTGTGAGCATTTGATTTTGCAACCTTTAAAGTGTTCTGTAACAGGGAACCCCAAACCAGTTAACTGCAATTAGAGGGGAAACAGGACTTTTGCAGTCTGCAGGGGTAGACTGGCGCAACAGCCAGCCCCAACAACTCCAGCTTTGAGGCTTAGAGTCTGCTAAAAAAAACTTGGGAAGGCCACAAAACAAGAACAACTGGTTAGGCTGAATAGGAACTGCTGGGCACATCTCCAGGGATAGTGTCAGCTGACTGGAAGGGGCAGGGCTTGACTGCATATAAGCCCACACTCCAAGCTGGGGCCCGCAGTCCAGGCTGGCAGGTGGCAGGGGGAGGAGCTAGGAAGCAGAGCTGGCTGTTAGAAAAAAAGAAGGTACCCTGAGGCTGGGGGAATTGAGGCCACTCCTTTTGAAGGTTATGGCCCTGAGGGATTTGAGTTTGAATTAGAACCACACGGTTCGCTCTGTGTTGGTTTTCTTCCCTTTATTTAAGTTTGTGATCAGAGGACTGGATGGTGGCTGTAAGGGAGGTCTGGAGGCTATGGCTATGGATCAGGGTGCCAGGGGTGCTCTGTGCTTTTGAAACCAGTTTTGGTCAGAAACGTGTGGGGTTGGGGTCCATAAACCCAGAGTGTGAGGCAGTGGATCTGGGCTGAGGGGGCTCAGTCAGAAGAAGGGCAGAGGCTGAGCAGTCTGAATCCCAGACAGAGTTTGGGTCTGACAGGCCTACTGTCTATTTCAGATTGAGAGTTCCCTTACAAGGGCAAATGGGAATCATCTGCAAGGAACAGATATGACTATGGGGGCTGCTGGAGCTCATGATCCTAACACCTAAGGTGAATGAAACCATCTTAAAAAAGGAAGTGCATCCTAAAAAGGGGTGAAGGCAGAGAAGGAAAAAAAAAAGGAATAGGCCACCCTGGCCCCTATGGGCAGCCTCCCCTTCACACATGAGACATCAAGTCATGACAGGTGACAGAAAGGAGGTGGAGGAGGCCAGGGAACATGAGAAGGCCAGTCCACTCATGAGGGACACTCAATTATGGGGAGGGCAGAATACCCAAGCTTGTCACATGTTTTTTTAATGTGGTGTTTAAAAAAATATAAATATACATGTACATGTATAACCATACAGTCTATTTATGCACATAGTCACACTCATGTGTGTGACACATCTCTTTTCAAGAGAACAATAGAGATGGCCAAAATTAGTTTGAATCTTGAAGAAGAAGTGAAAAGGCTTGAGCCAGTAGGATTGTGGAAATCAACACATTGCTTGAAAGAGGAAGATGGCACAGTGAGATAATGTAAGGAAGCTAATCTAACGGTTTGTTCTGCATGGACCACCTTTCTCTTCATTTGTGACCCTGTAGAAGTGACAAATAGAATTTTGAAAATTATCAGAACCATCACGGGTCTGAACCACCACAATTCTATGGTTTAGGATATATAGCTATATTATATAATTTCATTCCAAAGATGGCACAGACAGTAAAGGAAACATGACATGAAACTGAATTTTTCCTTGTGGTTCTGTGTAAGTATAGGCTTTGTGACACCCACCTCCTTTTTAAACACCAAATAAAGGCATGACTGTTCATGATTTGCTCACTACAAGATTTAACATAACTGGAAAATGTCTTAAAAGTCTAACCAACTGTAGAACTCTACCTGGTATTTTCTTTTTGTTTTTCATTCTGTCTGCTTTCCCCTCTGCTGCTATACAATCATAGAGAAGTAGGGCTGGAAAGGATTTCCGGAGGTCATCTAGTCCAACTTCTGGCCTGAGGCAGGATCATCCCTATCCAAATAAACTCATACAATCCATAATCTAAACTCAACATAAGACTACTGTCAACCCTGACACAACACAGACCTAACACATTAACCTGTCACAGGTAAAGCAAGGGAACCATGGCAGCCAATATCCTGCTTTTATGAATTGTTATCAATATATGCTCATGAGATCCTAGGCAGAGGGCCATGTCCCCTGCTACAGAAGAAAGCAAACCCCCCCAGGGCACATCCATACATGCAGGCACATGCGCTTGCAGAAGCTGAAATAGAAGTGGTGCAAATTTAATCCAGGACTTTTTGCCTCAGCGCACATGCTTGGACATGCACTTTGGTGTGGTTCAAGTTGTGCCACTTGGGGCAAAATAACCCTGCCTGGCTCCTCCTGGATCTGCAGCCAGGGGGAGCTAGAGCCTGAGGGCAGCACCTGAACTGGCTCCAACAGTATAAAAAGCTGCTCTGTCCTGGCCCCATCAGTACAAAAAGCTGCCCTGGCAAGTAGCTCAGGGCTACTTGTTATCAGGAGCTTCTAGGGGAGGAGCCTCCAGGAGGAAGTTGGCCTTGCCGACCAGACCTACATGGTGCCTGGACATTCCATCTTCAGCAACCTGTACTTGGTTCGGGACTTCCTGGGGCTAGCATGCCAGGAGGGTCCTGTCTTTCTTCCTCCTGTCCCTGGACCAGGAGAAGGCATTTGACAGAGTGGATCATGGCACACGTCAGGCTCTTGGCTTCGGGCCCCACTTCACGCAGTCTTTCCAGGTGCTGTACACCTCTTCAGAGTGTTTGGTCAAGCTCAACTGGATCCCAACAGAGCCCATCCTGTTCAGGAGAGGGGTGCATCAAGGCTGCCTGCTGTCAGGCCAGCTGTACACCTTGGTCCTGGAGCCCTTTCTCGTTCTTCTGTGGAGGCATGTGGTGTGTGGTGGGGTTGATGCGATAGGAGCCAGAGGTCCTGGCAGGGCTCCAGAGATGGGCGCTAGAGTTTTTCTGGCCAGGTCAGCACTGGGTCGCTGCATAGGTCCCAAGCCTCCCCTTTCAGGAGGACAACCAGGGCCTGCTTTGCCTGCTCAGCCAGGTTTTGACGTTCCACCTTTAGGCCCTGCAGCAACTGCTTTATGGAGTCAGTAGCCATACAGCATGGGGCCACCTGGGGTGTGCCTTCCCCTGCCACTTCTGGGTGTTCTGATATGACTGGCAGCTCCTCGGCCTCTGGGGTTTCTCCCTGCAGGACCTCTGAGGGCTGCCAGAGTTTTGCCAGGACCTCCTTTGGGCGTGGAGGCTGGTCTCTGCCTCCAGCTCCCCTGGGACACTAGAACAGGATGCCGACCTGCTCTTTGAGCCGCTCCTCTGGAACCCCCACTGGAGGTGCCGACAGCAGAGGTGCTCCGGTTGTGACAGAGGTTGATCCTGGCTGGTGTCACCCATGTTGGAGACCTTCTGGACTATGATAGGCAGGAGTGGGTGGACCCCGCTGTGCTGGCCCAGTGCATGGGCCTACCCATGACATGAGCAACCTGCCATCTGATCCAGGAAGTGAAATCTGCCCTTCCTCCCCACACACTTGCCTTTGTTGACCAAGTCCTGCATGGTGGTGGTCCTCACCACCCTGTGTCCTCCAGCCCACTGGAATTTGTCATGGAGCCAGCACCTTGCTCTGCCTTGTCCAGCTTTGCCTGGCCTCATGGCACTCCTTACTCCACCACCTAAGCTGGCTGGAGGACACAAGACCGTTCCACTTTTCCACTATCTATTGCCACCACCTCTACAGATTCATGTGCCACATGATCCATTATGCCACCCTCGCATCTTGCTCAGGCACCAAGTGGTGTGGACTGTTCAGTGAGGGTGTGACTGGGGCACCCCAGTGGCTGAGTCTGTACTCCACCCTTATTCCATGAACCACTGGGGACCTCAGCTGTTGGGTCCTCCTTGGAGCCATAGCCATGGGTGTGTATGTTCCGAGCTTCACAGATACCCTGGTCTCCTGTTCCTTCTGAGGACAGAGGGAGACCCTGGCACACATGACCCTTGAGCACGTCAGGCTGCAGTCCCTCCACCTCCACTTCCAAAACCTCCTTCTGAGGTTAAGTTGAATTTTACCCCCCACCTCTTTGTTTTTGGTCACCACATCCATGGCCTCACCAAGTCCCAGGATCTCCTGGTCAACCTGCTTGCCTCGGTCAAGTAGGCCCTGTACTTGACCAGGAAGGAGGCTCTGGCCGGAAAGGTGCCAGGAGATTTCAGGGACAATTTCCTGTCACTTGTCTGTGCTTGTTTCCTGGCAGAGCACCAGTGGGCAGCATCCACCAGTTCCTTGGATGCCTCTGAAGACCGGTGGGTGCGGCCTGGGGGGCTCTGCTCAATGTAGCACTCAGGTCCACTTATTTTCAAGTTCTGACCCTTTGACCCACATGACATTCCTATCCTGCTTTTTTTCATTAGCTGTCCCAAGAATTTAGTTGTTCCATTCATCCATTAGCCCCTGTAAATAGGGGCTACTAATTATCTAGGTGAGCCTTGCCCATGGTAATCAGATGGACAAATAAACAGGAGCTTCTGAGGCCTACCCAACTGGTACCTGGGGACAGCAACTCTTGTGCCAGCTGGATTACTGAAGCAGCCCTGAGAGTTCCCTGTGCCCTTTACCTACAGAGCAGTCTGGCAGTGGGGGCTGCTGCCTGGCTGTGACCTGCTATCACCTGCGACAGCATGTGGCCTCAAAGCTGAGCACCTGCCAGAGCCAGATGGGGACTGCACAGCCAGTAGAGGCATCTGCCCCTCTGGGCCCGCTGCCAGTGGGCTGTGGCTGCAGAGTTGGCCTTTGTGTGGCACTACTGTCATGTGTGTCCCTGCCCAGCCATCTGGGCAGTTATTGCCTGGAAGATGTTCCCAGTGTGGTGGCCTGCTCTGAACTGCCACAGCATGTCCTTCTGGTACCAATTGGCCAGGAGGTCAGCCACTTCCAGCTGGGTCCTGGGTGCCAGCTCTGAGTAGGCTCCTCTGCTTGGGTCACACCACTTGCCTCCCTAGCAGGAATTCTGGTTTTCACTATTTGAAAATTGAAAAGTCCCTGATTAAAAAAAATTCCAGAGTCACTCTGTAAAATACCCTGAAATCCATGTTCCTCCACAATTAAAACAAAAGACCACTATATATACAGAGAGAGAGAGAGCAATCAATTGGGCAATGTTTTATTGATATTTCTACAGTGTTAAAGCAATTTGGAAGCCTACCACTGTCTATCATCACAATAAAATGAATTCTAAATATCTATATGTTTTGCTGTTTGCCTTTGGTTTTCTTATCATAGAGCAGTTAGAGCACCCCCTGACTCCTTCACTAACTAGGATGTGGGAACAGCTGCCCCTGCAGCCACAGATACTGCCAGCAGGTGTAATCCTGTCTGGTAGCTGGGCATGTAGGGTTTGTGTTGGGGGTGTGTATTGGGTTTGCAAGAGGTGGATGGGAAGGGGGTGGGGGGATGTGGGTGGCTGTGGAGGGATATGGGGGGGGCATAGGATGTGTGGGTAGGTGTGGGTGGATCGTGGGGAGAATTGAGGGGGGGGGGGTTGCTCAGGAGGGATAAAGCCCCTGCTCTTCTCAGGGTGCAGCTCCACCTTCCCGCAGGGCTCACGTACCCCACTGCCTTGCCTGATCCTCTGCCCACTCCCCCAGCCCCCTGGATCACTGCCCTGCCTGACCCCAGAGTCCCATCATTTAAAAAAAAACCTCCACACTCACCAGGTGTAGCAGAGGCTGTTGGGGCCCCTGGATCCAGCAGAGCCTCCTCTGCCTCCCCCCCTCTGCCCTCCAGCTTTCCATTCTTTTGAGGTCCTTCTGAATTGTGCTCACATCTTCCAACATGTTCACAATCCTTTCTAGCTTCATGTCATCCACAAATTTGTTCAAGAAGTTGTCTATGCCAACACCCAAATAGTTAATAAGCATGTTGACCAGTACTAGGCCTGGGATAGACCCCTGTGGGACTCCACTCAAAACCTCCTGCTATTCTGACATTGACCTGTCAATAATTACCCTTTGCTTGTAGCTTTGAGCAAGTTATCTATCTACCTTGTAATAGTTTTATCTAGCTCACATTTCTCCAATATGTTTATGAGATGTATATAAAGAAGTAGTTATTTTGTCAAAGAAGGAGATCAAGTTTGTTTGACATGATTTGTTTTTCATAAATCCAGGCTGGCTGCTCATGATCAGCCTTTTCCTACTCCCAGATGTTTGCAAACAGCCTTCCTTAGAATATGCTCCAGCAACTTCCAGGCATTGAGGTGAGGTTAACCAGTCTGTAGTTACCCAGGTCCCCCTTTTTGTCTTTATTAAAGAGGGACATGATGTTGGCCCTTTTTCAGTTCTCAGGTATCTGGCCCATCTCCCACAACTTCATGAAGATCACTGCCAGGGGCTCCAAGGGCTTCTTTGTCAGTTCCTTCAGTACCTTGGGATGAAGTTAATTCAGCCCTGCTGACTTGAGTGAATACAGACTCAACGAAAGCTCTGCATCTCTCTCATTTTCTCCTTACTCAGACTTTCCTCCTTCTTTATCCAGATAATCCTAATTAGGTGTCTTGCTGCAGCTTAATTTTTTAATGAAGACTGAGGCACAAAGTAGCTGTTGAGTAGCTGTGCCTTCTTTGCATCTTTGGTTAGGAGTTCCCCCTGGTTTGTTAACACATGACCCACAGCTTCCTTGGTCCTCCTTTTCTGGTCAACATTCTTATAGATCCTCTCTTTGTTGTCCTTAACCTACTTATTGTCCTTAACCTCCTTTGCTAGGTGCAGCTCATTCTTTATCTTTGCCTTCCTGATTTTGTCTCTGCAGGTTCTTGCTATTTCCTTCCTTCCTATTACACTTCTTTGGTGACCTGCCCATTCTTTCATTGCCTCTATGGTTTCCTTTTGTGTCTGAGGCATTTAGAAGCTCCTTGTTCAGCCACATTGGTTTCTTGCCTTTCTTGCCATTATATATGCATTTACATGTCTCAGGGACTACTGTGCATTCTTAAACATAAACACACACACATATTCAGGAAATACAAGGCTATCATAACATGATTTTTGGGGGGTAACCATTGTGATTGTTTTATTTACTAGCTATTATATCTATAGTAGGTAGCTACTTCCAATTTTTAAGATTCATAGACATGAATTTGTGTGCAGAGAGAGAGGTAAGATATGAGTGAATAATTAGTATATTTGGTAATGTTTTTTATTTAAAAAAAACCCATAGTAGTCAAATTTTTTGCCTATTCTTATCTGGCAATTAGATCAGCTCTGTAAATTCCCAGCTTGGTATAATACCTATCTATCACTCATTAATGAAGTATAGAGATGGAAATCCCTATCACTGGTGCTGGAATGAAGTGATTTCACAGGATTTCATATTTGTTTTTATCATGAAATGAGACAAATAAATTAAAATAGTTAACACTATTTTGACTATTTTGAATGAAATGTTTAAAAAAATTGAATTTAGAAAGAGGCAATTTTGATGGAGAGCAAAGTAAAGGTCTCTTTTTAAAGCAATGCTGTAAGTTGAAATGTCAAGCTGAAATGCAGTTTCATTCACTCTTAACATTTCAGTGATTTCCACCCCCCGCCCCCCAAATGTCCATTCAGAGAATGGATTTTGCCTTGAAATAGATACTTTTTGATAGATGCCTTAGAAGAAATCCCCCTTTCCAATGAAATGTACTTTTCATGATAAATTCCTCCACTCACACTTACTCTCACACTATGAGAAAGTCAGCATAGTGAAACTGAGGCACACAGGGAGCACCTACACAAGATGCTAACTGCACAGTAGCCTAATAACACTTGCCAGTAGCGTGCCAGGCAAAACCTGTGCTAATATGCCACCATGTCTTAGTATTAGGCTACTGCACACTAGCGCCAATTACTGAGCATTGATTTAGTACTTGGTTATCCAAGTACTAAACTTGATGCATAGTAATTATGGCACGTTAATGAATGTGTAGACTCACCCACAGGGATGTATTAAATGCATGTTGTCCTGCTTACATTATACCTCTTCTGAAGATGTGTCCTTTTCATCACTGCCTTAAGTGATAATTTGCATGTGCTTAAATCTGAGGTTTTCCATAGATCCTATGGATTTAGATGAGGAATCCTTACTGTTGTAAAAATCCTCTTGCTGAAGGCAGCATATGGTGGCATCTTAGGATGTAAACAATCATTTCATTTGTCCCAGAAGAAACCTTTGATTTGTCTCAGGATCCTAGCAATTGGTGGCAATTGTGCACAGAAAGGGAAACTACCCCATACTTCATGACGGAATTGGAGCCCAATGCAGGTAGCAGCAACTGTGCTGCGTTGTTACAAACTGCCCAGGGGAGTAGGGCAGTGCTATCCAAAGCAAGAATCTACACGTACAACTAGCTTTAGAATTGCAGCAAGGTAGAGAGAAGCCCTGACCCCTTGCTCTGGCATATTTTGTGTACCATGAAACTGCAGTGCACATGTTCAGACTTCCAGTTGGTGAAATCATCCAGTTTGCAAGAGAACACTACCCAGTATTACACAGTATCTCTGAGGTTGTCTAAATTTTGCAGAAAATCAAACAGGTTTACATTTAGACTCATGCAGGACAGAGATGGTGGGAGGAAGGGAAGGACACACCTCTTCTCATCAAATCAAAGTACTAGAGTCAATAATTAGAGTTATGAGGTTGACCTCCTCCATTTGACTGTTCTTGCACCAGAAGGTTTATTTCTATTAACTAGACTTAATCTAAATACAAATTACCCTGATTACAATTAATCCAACAAAGCAGAAGGGAATTCTCCATTTCCTCACAAATCCTAGGCAAGAAAACATAGCTAGAATTTGTGTGGCTGTAACTGCAGGGAGATGGCACCTGGCATTCTGAGTGTAATAAGAATAAAGTACATCTTGTAATAAGAATAAAGTACATCTTGCAAAGGGAGGAAACATGCCCAGAGTGGAAGACTATAGTCACCTGCACAACTACATGCCTAGACTGAATCAATTTCTACCTGGTAAGTCTCAAGCTCTGTGTCTGTCATACCATAGCTTTCAGCAATAAGCCTGTTGGTCATTACATGCTTATTATAGAAGAAGGATATTTCAAGGAAGATGCAATCCAGGATGCAATGCAATGGGGATTCTGTGTCTAGAAGAGGTACTGGGAGTGGAATATGAGTCTCAGTATAGCCACACTGCAGCCAAGGAGAACTCAAGTTCCTTCACTGGGCATTTGTTGACTTCTGAAGGAAGTAAAAAGTAAAGAAAATCATAGGCAATGAGGCAATGGTCTTAAAGTATTACACCCTTGCAGAGCATTTGGAGCCGCAGTGTGGTGTTTCAGAAGGGTGCCTAGAAGTAGTACTGACACAAAGGCAGCACCCCACAGCATTTGCCTGTAAAGCCCTGGCAGATAAAGAGGAAACACTCATGTAAAAAAACAAAACAAACAAAACAAAAACTTGCTCAAGGCTGTGTACTTTGCCATAAAATAATTCCATCCACTCATGGGCAGATCTAGCAGGGCAGGGGGGTAGGGAGCGGGGAGTAGAAAGGGATCACTTCCACTTTGCATCACATGTACAGTGAGCATTCAGAGCTCATTGGTGCATCAGCACAGTTGACAAAGCCTACACTAGCACAGTTCTAGACCACAGGAGGTGAATGACATTGTTCCTCATCCCCCACCACCTTGCCTAATTTCCCCTCAGCATTTGTCCATGCATCCAGTCACCTTCAGGAACAAAGTGGATGTACAGAAAGCCTCGTGCATCCAGGTGTTCTTGAGACTCCAATACCACATGGTGAAGAGAGGGTCTTGCCCAAGATGGTCCCTGAATGTGGCAGATGCACACACTTTCTGAGGGACAAGGAACAGAGCCTATCAGTATACTAAAGTGTCTCTGATAGGTGGTTCCAGGCATTACTTCCTGTAACAGAGTTCCTGACCAGAGGATCCAATTTAAAGTTCCTGACCTGTTACTTGGGGAAATCCCCGCAGCTGGCAGCCATGATGCCCAAGCGGGGGGGGGAAGGGGGAGATTCCCCATGCCACCGGTGAGCCAATGGGGCCCACCTTCCAGGAATATAGGGAGGATGAGGCTCCAGGAAAGATGCCTACGGGCACTGAGAGAGTGAGAGAGAGATTGTCTGAGACCCCAGGGGAAGACTACCCCTAAATGCAGAGCTGAGACATGAAGAAGGGACCATACGGCCGACAGGTCCATAAAGACAGCTGATACCTGCAACGGGACTCCAGCTGCCGGTGGTGAGTTCAAAGGGGGAAGAAGTTTCAGGTCCAGGCAGCAATGGGACGTGGCATCCCACAATAGAGAGTCGGTTCCCGGTTGGGATCCAGAAGGGAAGCTGGCAACGGCTTCGGAGCAAAGGGGTAGACAGCCGGGACCCACCATGCCAGCACGGGCAGCGGGGGAGCTCCCAGAGATGAGCCAACACAAACCACCAGGAGGTGGAGAAGAGATGTGGCGAGCGTCTGCCACTAACAAGGCAATTAGCGGGCAATAAGCCAGCCCAGGCGGGGGCGGCTCACACCCAGGGTGGCTGATTTGGGACTTTAAGACTTTATTATCTGCAGCAGAGGGACAGCTGGGAGTGCTATTTTGCAGAAATTGGTGCAGGACAAAGCACCAACCTCGTGAGCTGCTAGAGAGGCAATTAGCATTGCGGGACACCAGTCGGTACTTACCTCTAGAACTGCAAAGCCAGTGATCCTCTTGGGAACATAAGTCAGATGAGCTGCTGCCTGTGGTCCGGGCCACTGTAAAAGACAAAACGAAAGAATAAAAGCACCTGAAAATAATGTGATGGGTCAAGCATTATTACTCTGCGGGTACCTACTAATATGTCATCTCTTTCCTCCCTTTAATAAGATCAAAGTCATGGCAGGAGAGAACCAGAGGAACAGGCGGTACCCCACAGACCCAGTAACACTTCCCAAGAAAGGCAATAGATCAGATCATCCCCTAGAGTTGCTCCTTATCATCAGCTGTGTCACTGGAGGTTTCCCCCACCTAGCAGATGAGCACAATACTGTGGGTCTAAAGCAGGACTTTGTTTAAAGGACACTGTACAGTAACCCCAGCAGATTTAAGAACTGACATCATGAGACATGTTTCACATTTGTGAATAATGACATGACTGAGATAAGCAAAGAAGAGTATCTGCTGGCTAGGTATCCACTGGACAGCCAACTGAGAGAGGACAGGGAACAGTATGAGGCATATATGGCATATCTCTTCCTGATTGGCAACAGGAAGATACTCTATAGTCTCAGCAGATTCCAACCAACCCAGGGAAAGATTGAAACAGACTTGTTCATCATTAGTGACACTGATACATAGGAAAAGTTGATCACTGCAATTGGTGGGAGAGAGATGCCCAGACAAGAACTGTGGTGAAAGAACTGAAAGTACATTTTACTGGTTATCACATACCTCACTAGAGCTAAATAACATTTTTCAGCAGAGCATATTTCGATTAGAAAATACCAATTTGCTTCATTAAAGAGGTTTTATGGAAACAAATTGGTTTAAACTGAACTTGAATCAGAAGGTTTCTCAGCTCCAAGGTTTTGCAGCATGCAGCACACAACCAAAGGCAGGGATGCAGATGAACTAATACAAGCCCTCTGGACCCACCCCTGGACTTATATCCTTTACAGTTTGGACTGTTGTCTTTTCTTGTCTAATGGTGACCAATCATCCCCTCTTTTTCCCTGTCACTGAATTCAGGGTGAAGGGAGGAGGTAGGGGAAGAGTGAACAGTAGCACCATTCACCCCCTGGGCTCTGAAACTGCATACAAGAAGGGATTCCAGGTAGACCATGCACTGACTAGCCAGTGAACTCATAGAGCTCAGGGCACACGTGGCACTCCCAGCAGAGGCTACATTGCAGTACCAGTGAGCTAAGTGAACTCAGTGGCATTAAGGGTCATGGTAAGGGATTGCAGCCACGCCCCCTTTGGCTTTATGGTGTGTGCATAGTGGGCTTTCTTCACTGTTCATGTGTCCCAGAGCTGAAGGAAGTGTGGCTGCACCCCCTCACCATGATCCTGGATCTTCCTATGCATGCGTCATATGAAGTATGACTCAGGAGAGCAGTGGAGACCAAACCAAAAACAACAGAAGAGCAGTGACAGAATGCTGGCAAATCAGGATAGGCAAGGCCAATGCCAGGACCTGAAGGTCAGCTGCTAATTGGCATGATGTAGAAGAGAGTAAGAAAGAATGATGTTTAGGAGCAACACTGAGGACTCACAAGGCACCACCTAACGAAACTAAAACTGAGATTGGAAGCAAGACTTTGGAAGCAAGTTTTCTATTGAATATCAATAACACAAACAAGAAATGGAAGACTGTCCCAGCTGCCTGAGGAGGGTTCGGGGTTGAGAGTATGGTCGGGGGTAGAAAGGTAAAAAGGTTTATTGACTTAACAAAAACACAACTATGCGTAGTAACAAGACAAACAATGACAGACAAAAGCAATTCACATCGGCAACTTATCGGTAGTCCCCTCTCATGCCTGATACACAGCAAGCTTCTCTTTCCACAAAGTTCAGTGAAGTCAGGCGTCCCTGAACAACACTGTCCAAAGGGGTACCGGGAAGGACCCTGGAATGCAGTCCTTGGGCTCCTCGAGGTCCACGGGCCCACTGATCCAGGCAACAGCTAACTAATCCTTTTTACAGAGCTGTATCTTCCTTCTGAATGGTTTCCATATATTCCAGCCAATTTAAAGCTACTGAATGGCGCATGGGCCAAGTCCCGGAGGACTGGAAAAGGGCCAATGTGGTCCCCATTTTCAAGAAGGGGAGGAAGGAGGACCCGGGCAACTATAGGCCAGTCAGTCTCACCTCCATCCTTGGCAAAGTCTTTGAAAAAATTATCAAGGCTCACATTTGCAAGAGCCTGGCAGGACAAATTATGCTGAGGGGAAACCAGCACGGGTTCGTAGCAGGCAGATCATGCCTGACTAATGTAGTCTCTTTTTATGACCAGGTTACGAAACGCTTGGACACAAGAGTAGGGGTAGATGTCGTATACTTAGACTTCAGGAAGGCCTTCGATACGGTATCCCACCCCATACTGGTGAAGAAGTTAAGAGGCTGTGACTTGGATGACTACACAGTCCGGTGGGTGGCGAATTGGCTGGAGGGTCACACCCAGAAAGTCGTGGTGGATTGGTTGGTTTCGACCTGGAAGGGTGTGGGCAGTGGGGTCCCGCAGGGCTCGGTCCTTGGACTGATACTCTTTAATGTCTTCATCAGCGACTTGGACGACAGAGTGAAGTGTACTCTGTCCAAGTTTGCAGATGACACAAAGCTATGGGGAGAAGTGGACACGCTGGAGGGCAGGGAACAGCTGCAAGCAGACCTGGACAGGTTAGACAAGTGGGCAGAAAACAACAGAATGCAGTTCAACAAGGAGAAATGCAAAGTGCTGCACCTAGGGAGGAAAAATGTCCAGGATGCCTACTGCCTAGGAAATTACCTGCTGGGTGGCACGGAAGTGGAAAGGGATCTTGGAGTGCTAGTGGACTCTAAGATGAACATGAGCCGGCAGTGTGACGAAGCCATCAGAAAAGCTAATGGCACTTTATCATGCATCAGCAGATGCATGACGAATAGGTCCAAGAAGGTGATACTTCCCCTCTATTGGGCGCTGGTCAGACCGCAGTTGGAGTACTGCGTGCAATTCTAGGCACCGCATTTCAAGAGGGATGCGGATAACCTGGAGAGGGTCCAGAGAAGGGCCACTCGTATAGTTAAGGGCCTGCAGACCAAGCCCTACGAGGAGAGACTAGAGAACCTGGAGCTTTTCAGCCTCCGCAAGAGAAGGTTGAGAGGCGACCTTGTGTCTGCCTATAAGTTCATCACGGGGGCACAGAAGGGAATTGGTGAGTATTTATTCACCAAGGCGCCCCCGGGGGTTACAAGAAACAATGGCCACAAGCTATCAGAGAGCAGATTTAGATTGGATATTAGGAGGAACTTCTTCACAGTTTGAGTGGCCAAGGTCTGGAACGGGCTCCCAAGGGAGGTGGTGCTCTCCCCTACCCTGGGGGGTCTTCAAGAGGAGGTTGGATAACCATCTACCTGGGGTCATCTAGACCCAGCACTCTTTCCTGCTTATGCAGGGGGTCGGACTCGGTGATGTATTGAGGTCCCTTCTGACCCTAACATCTATGAATCTATGAATGTACATCGATTTACAGCTGTTATAGATGTTTATTCCCGTTCTTGGTGAGGCACTGCGCACCCAAACTGCCAATTTTTTTGTTTAAGGGCAAACTGCTGTCCTCTTAGTACATTAAGTCCCAGTAAGCTTGGTCCCCCTTAAGTATTACTGCGGCTGCTGTTACCTTAGAGCCATTAGGTAACGTGAAGGTTGGTCAGACTAGATGTCCTGGTCGTCTAGTGCCTCTGACTCTAATTATTTGATAAGGGGTTCCTTTCTCCCCTTTCCAATCTGCAGAATCTAAAACACAAATCTGGGCACCCATGTTTAATAGTATATCAATTGACTTTTCACTTTTACTTAATTGAATCTGTACAGGTATCCGAATTAAGGGGCCAATATTAACTTCAGATACTGGTCCTCGGCCTGCTACTACCCCCACTGTGGCTCCTTTCTTTGGGGGTTGGGCTGGCTGGACTCCCTAGGCCATGTGATCAGGCGGGGTAAAGGCTGGCGGCTCCGCATGTGCCTGGGAAAATGTTGACAGTTTTGCTCTCAGGGCAGAAAATCTTTCCGGTGACACTGTTGGTGGCACAAAAGGCTCTGCTTTTGGTCTTGCCCTTTTGGTACAGTGTTTAGCTCTTAGCCCTTGCAAGACATTGATGGGCAGTTTATTGATTTGCACTTCATTGAAACAGGCAGCTAACAAGTCTTTCCACATTTTTGCTTGCGGAGTGTTGGGCCGGCCTTTCTCGGCTTTTCTCAACAATTCGGGGGGGTCAGGGGGTTTATCTTTCACTGAGGCCACTGCCATGGCCTTGGCAGTTTTCATCGGCTTGGTAAGCCTTGGCTTCTGCAAAATGAGTAGAAGCTGCACTAATTGCTGGATTGCATCTCTTATTGAGTGATTCACCGCATCTGGCTTCAAGGCCATCAAGGCCGAGGTGCACTCTGTTGGTGGTTGCCGGCAAAACCTCCTCCACAGCAGTGCTGTCACGACTTCTGCATCTGGTGTGTGAGTCCAAACTGCTGTATGAATGATTTCAGTTAGTGATAATAGATATAAGCAGTGGACAGCCTCTTTTAAATTGGCCCATGCCCAAGAGGCAGGGTTAAGCTCTTCTTCTATATTGCCATAACTAGCTGTAGTGGCTTGAAGTGCAGCAGAAAACGAAGTAACATTTTCATCACTTCTTGCAAACTGATTTAACTGGAGCTCAGGGCACAGAACGATTTGGGCTGCTTTGGCTCTATTGACTGAAATTGCAAATGCCCCTTCACTATTCATTTGAACTAGCCAGTCTATTACTAGCTCTCCTGGCTTGAATTCATGCTGCTTTTAAATATTTTTAATCTTTACACAGGTAAAGGAATGCAGCTCTGCTCGGGGATTCTCTCCTTGCGGCCTTGAATGAGTTATCACCATGGGAAAAACTTGGCTGAGTTTCTCCCTTGGGGCAGGGAGGGCCTGGCTAGGTTCCTCCCTCTGGACAGGAACATACGGGGGTGTTTCAGCACCAGGCTCATCATAAATCTCCTCCTCTCCATCAATCTCTTCCCTTTGATCTTCCCAGAGCTTAACTTTTTGTTTATCTTTATACAGACACTTGTGGGAGGATTGCTTCATAGACTGCGCTAACTGCACTTTGTTCTAGAGGGGAGTGGCCACGTGCGGGACCATAATTTTTCCTTTCTTCTGTTTTAATGTTTCCAAGCAGCTCTGTATAGCTCGCACAGCCTTGCACGCCATGCTGTTGGAATTCCTCATATCTTTTAACTCCTTACTCAGCTGGGTGACTTCTTCCCAGAGCTGGGCATTCTCTTCGGCCCCTAACTGCAGGCATGATGCCAGCAGCCACGACAGGCACGCCTTCTCGGGCTTACCATAGGCAGCAGTAGCAAGCCTAGCCCAATAATCGGGTACAGTTCCTGGGTCACTCCAGCAGGTCTCAACCTATCCTTATCCCACCCGGGATTCTCCATCCCCATCACCTCCTTTAGCAAACTACTAATGGGGCCCATGCAACTCCCTCCATTCCAACCTTTCTCTCCAGACGAGAGCCTCTTAATCCTGTTCGTGATGCCAATTTATGTCCCAGCCACCTGTGGAAGTTTCAGGATTGAGAGTATTGTCGGGGGTAGAAAGGTAAGAAAAGTTTATTGACTTAACAAAAACACAATTATACATAGTAACAAGACAAACAATGACAGACAAAAGCAATCTGCGTCGGCAACTTATCGGCAGTCCCCTCTCATGCCTGATACACAGCAAGCTTCTCTTTCCACAAAGTTCAGTGAAGTCAGGTGTCCCTGAACAACACTGTTCAGAGGGGTACCGGGAAGGACCCTGGATGCAGTCCTTGGGCTCCTCGAGGTCCACGGGCCCACTGATCCAGGCAACAGCTACCTAATCCTTTTTACAGAGCTGTATCTTCCTTCTGAATGGTTTCCAGATATTCCAGCCAATTTAAAGCTTCTGAATGGTTCTGATAACGTACAACCACTCAGATTCCTTTTACTTCAACTGTCCTTAGACTGACCAATTAGCAGTAAAACCTTGCATTCCTTTGATAAGGTAATGTTAACTACGCCACAGGGCCTTACTACTTCTAGGCTTTGCTAAATTTACTAGGCCTTACTTTATACAAGGCTTCACTGCATCTTAGACTTTAATTAGGTTTTTAGCAACAACATATAGCTTCATATCTAAACAAATACAGACAAACACTTAGTCTAAACTTCATAGGGCCTTCGGCAAGCACCTTTATCACCTGACATAATTTCAGCTGTCACAGAAGACTGTTTTACAGACAAGAAAATTTGAAAAAAAATGTGGGGGATGAACAGGCCACAGCATGCTGGTGGGAAAGCTATGTCCCTTGAGAGATCAATGTACTAATAACCCCTAATCTCAATCAGTAAACAAAGGCTAGTACTTAGTACAAAAATATCTAAAAAGGAAAGATGAATTTATCTTA
The DNA here is from genome assembly GCF_030867095.1 of Alligator mississippiensis. Taxonomy (NCBI): domain Eukaryota; kingdom Metazoa; phylum Chordata; order Crocodylia; family Alligatoridae; genus Alligator; species Alligator mississippiensis. The sequence goes on from NC_081833.1 coordinate 29,206,799, forward strand.
ATGGAATGTGGCAGGAGAAGTACAGGATAAATAAGTAAAGGGCTTGGGGAAGTCAGTCTATGAGCACATAACTAGAATGATAGTTGCGGATGCAGCATCTCTGTAAATAATTCTCCCACAGTGGACCCAGTTTAGTTTCAGTAGCTGGGATTATCTCATGTTATTCCCTTATATATAGTCCATGACAGATTGCCAATAGTACCAAATATGCTTAGAATGAACCTGAATTCAGAATCTCAAAAAGGAAAAGGTACCCAGTGTGGCAGAAAGCCACCTCTGTTTCTCCCCCAAAACTCTGTTCTGTGACAATTTGGTTAGAATGGGCCCAGTGGAGGATATACACTGTACCCTATCTCTTTAGGTAACCTGAGCTGGATAAATTCCTGAGGGAGGGGGGAAACCTGATTCCTCTGCCTACGTGACTAGCATTGCACCTGGGTGAGGGGCTTGGGCACTCTTGTGGGCTAGAGTCTGCCAGTCTGCCCAGCAATCAGTAATGCATTTCAAATTGTTTGGCTGACAGCCAATAGGTTCTGGCCTCCATTTGACCAGGTAAATGAAATTATAAGGCCTATATATAAGTTAAGGACTGCCGAGGAGGAGGAGGCAGCAGCAATGAGGAAAACTCAGAGAGAGAGAAGAGCTGAACCATCTGAAACTTGCTCTCTGCCAAAACTCATGATCAAGGATCTGCCTGCCTCCAGAGGGAATCTCCACCTGCCTCTGGATGATACTTGTAAGTAAGCTACCTGAGATCTAACTTGATATATAGCTTGCAGTAACTCAGATGTGTGATCAAAGGCTACTCCAGCCACCCTGTTTGCTCTATAGGATTTCTCTGATACTACTCAACTTTGTGCCCTATTCCAACTCTACCCCTTGTAACCAATAACTTTCTCCTTTGTACCTAGGGTGCGAGACTTATTGGAAGTGGGTCTAGATTATGCCTTGGGGTCCCCTTTGTTTGGCTGACTAAGGGAGACCACTACTTGTGCTTCCGACTGAGGGAAGCACCCCGAGTTCTTGAAGTGAGTCAAGTACCCTTGAGGGTTACTAGGCCTGTGTTTCCCAGGGGGCACAGAGCCAGAATCAAGCCCATCCCCGGGTGGTGGCAGCACTTGGGCAGTAATAATCAGCAGCACACTTATAAGATGGGAAACTCCCTTCTTGAGAGCACAGAGGCAGAAAGGGATCTTGGAGTCATCATTGATTCCAAGATAAATATGGCCCGACAATGCGAGCTCACAGTCGGCAGGGCTAACCGGACCTTATCATGTATCCACAGGTGCGTCTAAAGTAGCTCCAAGGAGGTGATCCTTCCCCTCTACGCGACACTGGTCAGGCCACAGCTGGAGTACTTTGTCTAGTTCTGGGCACCCCACTTCAAAAGGGATGTGGACAACATTGAGAGGGTCCAGAAGAGGGCCACCTGCATGATCTGGGGACAGCAGGGCAGACCCTACAATGAGAGGCTACGGGACCTGAACCTGTTCAGCCTTCACAAAAGAAGGTTGAGGGGGGACCTTGTGACTGTCTATAAACTCACTGGGGGGGACCAGAAGGGTTTGGGGGAGACCTTGTTTCCCCTAGCACCCCCCCCCGCTCCCGGGATAACAAGGAATAACGGCCATAAATTGTTGGAGAGTAGGTTGAGATTAGACATCCGTAGGAACTACTTCACAGTTAGGGCAGCCAGGATCTGGAACCGACTTTCAAGGGAAGTGGTGCTGGCTCCTACCCTGGGGGTCTTTAAGAAGCAGTTTGATGCCTTCCTGGCTGGGGTCATTTGAGCCCAGTTTTCTTCCTGCCCAGGCAGGGAGTCGGACCTGAAGATCTACAAGGTCTCTTCCGACCCTACTTCTATGATTCTATAATTCTATGAACCCCAGGGCCATAGGTACATCCCAGCCACCCACTCAAACATTCTCCAGAAAGGCCTCAGGATCATAATCTGAGCCCCATATTTGTGAGGGTTCTGCCCCCTTCTGCTTTTGCTATGCTACTAGCACTGTACTACATAGTGGTCTTCTTCTGATCCAGTAAATGAAATGTGGAAGGCTGCTGCTGTTCCTCCTGCAATTTCTGTTGGAACTGTTGCTGCTGAAGCTGAAGCTGCTGCTGGTGTAATTGCTCCAGCCACTTGTTGCTGCTGCTGGGCAGGAGCAAGTCAGGCAGACAGGAGCAGGGTGGTGCCTGCCCACCCACCTACCTGGTGCATCACACCACTCTGTGTCCCCACCAATCTGGGACTTTTGATTAACAAGCCAGGGCTGGACTACAGAAGCCAGGACTGTTCCAGTTTGCCTGGGATATATGGTCAGCCTATTTTTAAAGCTGTCAGTGGGGCACTCCTTTCTTACTAAATATGCCAGCTGGGCTTTCTCAACACAACTAATTGTTCCTTCCCTATATAAGTGTGGGTAAATCCCAGAATTTGAGTAGCAGACCAACCATGGCCAGCACCTGTCCGGCAATGGAAGGGGAAGAGAAGCCTCTCACATTGTAGCCCAGTATTTAGGAAATTTACCTAAAAGAGTGAGGCCCTAGCCCCCCTGAGAAGATTGAACCTGTATCCAAAAGTCTGCCTGCACCCTAGGCAACAACTATATCTCTGGGCCACGCAGCCTCAGACTTTCTTGTTGTGTCCTGGCTCCACGTATCTTTTTGTCTTGATTGGGCCATGAGTCAGATTTAAAAGGAGGGCTTGAGAATGGTTATACCTAACTTGTGACCTAGTGTTTATATCACTTTACTGGAAAACATGCAATGAAAGCTCAACTTCCCCCTGGGTAAATGAGCCTGGAACTACTTTGTGTAAGTGTCCTAACCACTAAACCAGTGATTCTTAACCAGAGTGATGGTATTGTTTTTAAAAGTGTTGTGCAATATTAGCATTGTTAGATATTACCCCTACATACAATTCACAAGATAAATCCAGAGATTTCCCATAGGAATACAGTGTGTCAGACAATTCTGGCTTGTTGTGGTCTTTCTGAGGTAGTCTTTCTGAGTTCTTTGTAACAGAAGAACAGCTCTATTAATGTTCTGTAATCAAGAAATGAGTGGAAGCTAAAAATGGATATTTTCTGAGGGGTCCATTGAAGGTAACAATGGGTGCTTTGAGTCTAATAAGGGGTGCCTTAAGTCTAAAATGGTTGGGAACCACTGCACTAAGTACAGGGCTAAAACACTAGACAGCCATCTCCTATATTTTACTTCTAGCAGGTGCATGCACAGGTGTTTCTGTTCTACCACAGGGTGAAATCAAATCCCAAACTTCGTGTAAGTTACAAAAAATGGAATGATGTGGCAGTGTACATGCTATTTAAGTGCATAAGGTGAAATAATATTTAACCCCAAAGCACTCCATAATTATGTACAAAAAAAGAGGAAAAAAAAATCAAAACAATAATACAAACATTATTGACTAACACATGATTCTATTCCAGACATAATTATGAATGTTTCTAGGGTGTGAGGATGTATTTAGACATATAAATTGGAGACAATTTATTCATGAAGAGATTTGCAAGGGTGCCCAAACAGAAGTCACTCCATTTTCATAGGGGATTATTAAGTTGGTAGCCATGAAGGGTTTCTTTGCATCAGTCTCAAGTGCATGGGTGCAGCAGGTGGAAATGTGAGGGAGGGATGTGAAAACAGTCAGGAAAAAAGGCCTGTTTTCATTATGAAAAACTGTCATGATTGCTGCCAAAGAAATAGCAACATTCAGGAGCATGAATGTCTGCCTGATGTGAGGAGAGCACAAATACAATGCAGTAAATTCCCTGTCCTCAAAAATTGAGGAGTTCTTTCAGTGTCATGGACCTGGTTGCTCAGATACCTTTTCACCATTATCAGTGACCCCAACAATCCCCTTTTTTTAGGAAGAAAGGTATGACTTTGCTGTAACATTTCTGGTTTAAATGAGATAATTTAATGTGATCTTTTTGTAGCATCACTGGTCCTTTTTGAGAAGTGATGGATTAACTGTGCAATGAAAAGTAGGTAAATCAAAGCAGCTTAGATCTTTTGGGGAAAGTGGAATGTTCTTGTACTTAACACACTGTCCATCCCTAGTACCTGACTGAGGTCCACTCCCTTCCTTTACAGCAGAACAGTGCTTCCTACTTTTGTTCAAGAAATAGAGGTCAGAACAAAAAGAGAGGAACCTGCAGTGTTGGAATAAAGACCACAATAAGATTGAAAGGGTTTTTACTATGACAAAGTCTTGCCAACGTTAAAACAGTATTTTGGGTGCAGGGCTACTCTCCAACATCTGGAAGGGAACATAATGAACACAATAAAATTCCAATCTTGCCAGAACTCAAACTGGCTATGGGAATCAAGGGCAATAAAAAGTCCTTCTTCAAATATGTGGGAAGTCAGAAAAAAACAAGGGCAACATCTGACCCTTGCTGAACCAACTGGGGCAGCTGACAACAGACACCCAGGAAAAAGCTAATCTCCTCAATGATTACTTTGCATCCGTTTTCCACTAGCCCAAGGGGATCATCCTGCCTTGCAGGATGCAGGACTACCAGGGTAAGGGCAATCATATGCCTATCATTGGCAAAGATCTTGAGAGGGAACAGCTTGAGAGGCTGGACATCCACAAATCAGCTGGCCCAGACAGAATGCACCCAAGAGTGTTAAAAGAGTTGGCTGACATCATAGCATGACCAATGATGAAGGTATTTGAGAACTCATGGCACTCGGGAGAGGTTCCTGAAGATTGGAAGAGGGCCAATGTGGTGCCTATCTTCAAGGAAGGCAGGAAGGAAGATCCAGGGAACTACAAGCCAATCAGTTTGACCTCCATCCCTGGAAAGATCTTGGAAAAAATCATCAAAGACACCATCAACAACAGGCTAACAGAAGGCAATATTCTGAGCAATAGCCAACATGGCTTTGTTGTGGGTAGGTCTTGTCTGACCAACTTCATTTCCTTCTATGACCAGGTGATGCATCAAAGGTGAAGATGTTGATGTCATATATTTAGATTTCAAAAAAGCCTTTGACTTGGTCTCCCATGATGACCTCATGGTAAAATTTGGGAACTGCGGCCTCAACAACCTTATGGTCCGATGGCTAGGGAACTGACTCTGTGGTCGGACCCAGAGAATGACAGTCAATGGAACTGAGTCAACCAGGCACATGGTAACTAGTAGCGTCCCTCGGGCTCTGTACCCAGACAAGTACTCTTTAATATATTCATAAATGATCTGGATTTGGGTGTCAGAAGTGGACTGGATAAGCTTTCAGATGACACTGTAGCAAAACCCACAGTTTTTGTTTTTTTCTTTTTAAAATGCATTCCCTCTCTTTCCCCAACCATTTCTGAGCTCCTCTCTGCCCTCTATCCCTTATAAGTGATTACAAGTAGTACTAGGTAAGCTAACTTCTTGTATAGTATTATTGTAATAAGCCCCTTTTTATATTGTAAATAGTGTTCTGTTATGTTTGTATTGATCTTTATCGTTTTATATTGTGTATATTGTATTCCTATCATTTGTGCAATGATTTTTATTGTTTCATATTAATATTGTATGGTTTAGGCCTGTGTCTGTAAAGTGATGTCAAGTATTCATTCCCATCTTTTCCCATCTTGTCCTCATGCCCTGTTGTATAAGTATGTTCCAATTCTGTAACCTCTCCCATGTAAATTGGTTTTCCTTGAATGCCTGAAACAAAAGAATGAATGGATGAGTGAAATACAATGATAGCAGCACCCCCTACTAAGTCACCCCACCATCAAAACCAATACCTGGACCAACCACCCAGCCATTGGAACCACCCTTCGCATTAAAAAAACAAAGGATGGGGCAATCCACCATTGTGCCAAGGCTGCACATGCTCAGTATGAACATATGCGGGACCCTCTGGAACAGGGCTGATATTGCCTGGACATGCCCTCCCCATAGGAGATCATAGGTAGTTTGCCCCATAAAAAGGGGTAGTGAAGACTGACTCAATGGGATGCCATCTCCATCTGGACCAGACCTGCTTCATGTCATGCTGCCTGTCAACCTAGAGGCCCTGCTGGCAATCCCGCTCTGGACAACACCTGCTGGAGAAAGACCCTGACTGGCCATCAAGTACCCCATCCCAGCCTGGATAGGTAGCTATCACCCTCATCCTCTCTTCAACCAAGGACTTGGACTCTGTTTCTCTTCCCTACTTGGACTCCAACCCTTCCACTGAGTCTCTTTCTCCTGCTACCATTGTGTGAGTGTGTGTGAGAGTACTTGTGTGAGTGTGTGGGGGAACCAAGCTGTACAGTACAGTGCTCCTTTAATAAAACTGTTATTTGGACCCCTGAGTTGGGTTTTACTTTACTACAGTTTGGTCCTTCTCCAATCTCTGCTCCTCGCTCCTTTAACTTCTGTCTCATTTCTCCCTCTTCTGCTTCTGGCTCACCACCACCTCCAACACCTGTCCCATGCTCCTGTGGCTCCAGCCGTCCTGAGCTCCTCTCTGCCTGCAAACCGCTATTGCTTTGTATTGCCCCATCTTCACTGCTTTTTTCCCTGATCTCTGCCACTTGCTCTTAAGTTACCAAACACCCCAAGCATAGGTACCACAGGGACCGACACACACATTGTCACCTGAGTCAGTGTTTAACCTGTGTGTATGTGTGTATGTATGTGTGTATTGTGTATGATTTCATGTCATTATCATTAGAGTGTGTATGTGCTTGAATTGGTGATAGATATACATCTGCCTAGGCTGGTAATCTTGGATGTGTATGTGCCTGAGTTGGTAGTGTGTGTGTATGCACCTAATTGGTTTTTGTGTGCATGTATGTGCAATTGTACACCACACTGTCCTGTCTAACAGTGCGATAATGAGATCCTGAGCGTTGGCCTGACCCCACAGGTAAACAACACCAAATTATGGGGAAGTGCAGTCATGCTAGAGAATAGGTTAGCAATTCAGGCTGATCTGGACAGGCTTGCAAGGTGGGTGGATCAAAACCTGATGATATTCATTCAACACAGAGAAATGCAAGGTGCTCCACCTCAGGAGAAAAAACACCCATATCATGCTTATAGGCTTGGCAGTGCTACACTCACTAGTATCACGATTGAAAGAGACTTGTGGGTAATGATTGACCACAAGATGAACATAAGCTACCAATGCAATGCTGCAGACAGCAAAGCAGATAAAACTCTGGCTTGCATCTACTGATGCATCTCAAGCAAGACCCAAGAAATCATCATCCTGCTTTATTCAGCCTTGGTGAGGCTACAGCTGGAGTACTGCATCCAATTCTGGGCTCCACAATTTTAAAAGGATGTGGAGAAGCTTGAGAGAGTCCAGAGGAGAGCCACACGGGCCTTATGAGGAGAGGCTGAGAGGGATGGCACTCTTCAGCCTGGAGAAGCGAAGGCTCAGGGTGACAGCCTATAAGTATATAAGGGGTGTGCATCAGGAACTGGGAGAACATCTATTCACTAGGGTACTCCAAAGGAAGACAAGGTCTAATGGTCACAAACTGCTGGAAGACCATTTTAGACTGGACACAAGGAAAAACTTCTGTACCGAGTCTCCAGAGTCTAGAATAGACTTTTTCCAGAAGTGGTGCAAGCACCTACTCTGGATACCTTTAAGAAACTCTCAGATGCTTATCTTGCTAGCCTGATCTGACCTTACTAGAGCCCAGATCTGCCTATCTTCTGAAACAGGATGCACCTCCAGCAAAAAGGAGCTTAATATCATTTGATAAATCAAGTGGAGTACAATCAACAAACAGTGAATGAGGTAATGTTTATATCTGGAGGCAGGAGGGTGGGAGGATGGGGGAAGATAAGGAGAGAATGGAGAGAAGACTTTAAAAGGAGGGTATAGGCCTGAGAGCTAGAGAGACTAGAAAAGAAACAGCTGAGCTAGGTGTGGGTGGGGGGAGAGCTCAGAAGTTGCACAGGCTTGTCTTTGGGATGAGAATAAGGGTTACTTGCTCCACATGGCCACTGCTGCCATGCTGGGCACTACAGAGGTGGCGGTGAAGCAGCCCCACCACAGTTTAGCGCAGTGTGATCTCTAGGTGGGCAGCAGCAGCAGCAAACATTTCCTGGTGGTGGTGAGTGGGGGTGGAAAGGATGCTTTCCTCCACGCCAAGTAGCAGTTTCTGCCCAGCTACTGCTGCTGCGGCTCAGCCCTGACTGGCTCACCCAGAGCCAGTGCGTGGCCTAGACTAGCAGTGGCAGGGATGGTGCTCAGCATGGGGGAAAAACACCCCCTTGCCCCATTGTGGCCAGTGCCCTGTGCTGCAGCTGCTTGGAGCCTATGCGGGGCTGCTTGTGCCTGCTCTCTGTTGCCACTGCTGAGGCAGCAGTGATGCAGTGAAGTGGTAGGACAGCCCTGTGTGGGCTATGGCTGGCTGCAGCAGGGAGAACTGGCAGCTGGGGGAGGGGCACTTTTGCCCCACTCTGAGCACCCCAGTGAGGCCCAGAGCAGGGTGGCAGGAGTGTGGGGTCCTGGCAGGGGCTCTATAGAGCCTGGTCAGCTCTCCCCTCTCCCTGCTGGTGCATCCCAGCCCAGCTCCACAGACCCCTGCCAGACTGCACCCCATGTTCCTACCGTCCTGCTCTGGGCCCTGCTGGTGCTGGCCCTGGGACAGTGATGCAGGCCCTGCACTCCCACACGCCGCTCTCTTCCACTCCCCCCTGTGCTCCCACTGCTTTCCCCACTTTCCTGCCCACTTGCCCACCGGCCATTGTGCACTACATGGCTCCCATACCCACACACACACATCCACACATCCCCACAAACTCCCATATGCAATCACTTCTGCATATACATCATAAACACATACAAATCAGGACAAAAATATTTAAAAAATAACTTAAAATATATTATTATGTGTGTTTGATTTTTAATATGTAATTTGTTTTTTCCCCTAAGATGGCAAACCATCTTCCCCAAAAGAGTACTTCCAGGGGCAAGGGGAGGGACTTCTGATGGCAACTGTCAGAGGTTGGGGTGGGACTTCCAGTCCCAAGCTGGTGAGCAGGGGCAGGACACCTGTCAAGGGTCAGGGCTACCCACGAGGCCCTCAACAGCTTGCCAAAACTGGATAAGCAGCCCTCTGCCTGAAATAATTGCCTGCCTCTGCTCTACTGGCCATCCTCAGGAGGGTCCAGGTGCTCCATCCTCAGTGCACCACTTACTGCACCAGGGTACATGCTTCCTTCAAGTAAGTGTAGAAAAGATTCAGCATCCCAACCTCATCTGCACTGGTCCACAGAGTGGGCTAGCACAGTGGGGGAAAACAAAGTTCTGCGGGGACGTGCCATCTGAAAATGCCCTCTATTTTGGCTAGACATTAAATGCTACCGTTTGTCCCTAAAGTTTGTAACTAGAACTGGACAAAACAAAGGGAGGGCTTTTTCTGTTTTATTCTTTGTCCTAAAATTGATTTAGTCAGACATGATTATTTATCATGGAAAAAAAAAACCCCTCTCAATTTTGAAGGATGTTTTTGGTTTTTCAAAGTAACTGTAAATGAAAAGCAGAATTTGTTATTTATTTTCAAAATGCTTCATTTCAAATTTCTGGGGAAATGTCCTCTTTTCTGTATCTCTCTTTTTACCATTTTCATCTAGAAACAGGATGAAAAAGATTTACAAAAATAAAAAAATGAGAAAAGATAACACTCTCATCATTAAAAGTAATATTTTCAACACTTTTTTTTTATTGTTTTCAAGATGTCACAAGCTGGAAGATAGTCAGGAAAACCATTATTATCTAGTAGAAAAAATTCAAATGACAGGGTTTGTTTTTCCTGTGAAAATTCCTTCAGGAAAATTCCCCATTTTTGAGCAAGCTCTCCTTATAACTTCACTTTTTTCACACCATGTTCACAAATGTGGTTGTTCTTCAGATTGGCTTGTTTTGCAGATTGGCTGGTCTCACTCTTTCTAGACAATTGTAAGTGTGACATTGATTCTAGTCCTTGCAATGACAAAACAAGCTCTTAAAATATAACTGATGCATCTGAAAGCAGGTAACTGGATATTTCACAGACTTTCAAGAATAATGTCTTTGTACTGGGTCAATCATGGAAGATGTAAGCTTCAAATGGGAGATTTCAAGCAGATATGAGTAGTTAACCTAAAACATTGTAAATCTTAAATCTAGTAGTCACCCTCATACAAGTTGTGTTATCCTCCAAGCAGGCAACAAGTCCAGTTAATATTTTTTTTTTATTATACACAATTTTACCATAAAATATCTTTTCAAATAAATAAATATTTTGTAGAAAAGTTTTGCTTTCACTATTTAATACAAAACAATGAAAGATTAAAAAAAGAGATGAAAGTAAACGTTTCTTTTTTAATTGATATGTTGTTTTTTTAAATAAATAAATTGGTTTTTTTTGGTATTCTTCCCTCTCCTCTTTCCCCTATTAATTAACTCAGCCAAATTAAAATAATTTTCCTATTTCCACTTTTCCTTTTCTTTTTCTCTTTTCATACTTTTGTAGCTTTCCCAAGCTTTCCAACTTTGGGCAAGTGAAAGAGTATCAAAGAAAAAAATGAAAACCTGTCGCAAACTTAGAGACACTCAAAAGATACTGACTAGAAAAAGGAAAGGAAAAAAAGGTTGGTATCGGGAGGTGAGACCCTGCAGATTATAGGCTTTTGTGGGGGAGGAGAAAATTTTGAATGTTTTACTAAAAATATTTTGTAAACATTTTTTTTATAAAGCAGAAAATATTTCTATTTTGAACAGAAACAATAGAAGGGTGTTAGCCTGCTTGACAGGATACAGGGTGATCATGGTGGGGTTGGCCACCTCCCGTAGTTGGTATAGATCTTGTGGGGAGCACCTACAAAGACTAAATATCTATAAGTCAGCAGGACCAGATAAACTACAGCTAAGGGTTCTAACATATCTTGCTGATGCCATCGCACGACCAGTGCCAAGTTATTTGAAGGCTTGTGGCACTTGGGAGAGGTCCCAGAACATGGGAAGAAGGCTAACGTGGTGCCTATCTTTAAGAAAGGGAGAAAGGAGGACCTGAAAAATTAAAGGCCAATCAGTTTGACCTCAATCCCTGGTAAAATCCTGGATAAAATTATCAAAACATCCATTACAGACAGGCAGCAGAAGGCAGTATTCTGAAGGATAGCCACCATGGCTTCATTATGGGCAGGTCATGCCAGACCAACCTCATTTCCTTCTATGATCAGGTTACTTGCTACCTGGATGGGGGAAATGAGGTTGATGTCATATACCTGCACTTCAAAAAGGCATTTGACCTGGTCTGCCAGAAAGTCCTCATGACAAAATTGGGAAAATGTGGCCTTCACTACTTTATGGTCTGGTGGCTAGGTAACTGATTCTGTGGTAGAACCCAGAGAGTACTGATTGATGGAACTGAGTCATCATGGCAGAGAGTGGTCACTTTCTACCGTGATGACTCAGTTCTGTCAATGTGGCACCCCTCAGGGTTGACTCAGGGATGACTCAGTTCCGTCAACTCAGTGGCACCCCTCAGTGTTCAGAACTCAGACCAGAGCTTTTCAACATGTTCATCAACAATTTGGATTTGGGTATTAAAAGTTAACCGGCAAAGTTTGCTGATGACACCAAACTATGGGAGAGTGTGGTCACACTCAAAGACAGGCTGGCAATACAGGTCAACCTGGACAGGCTCACAAGGTGGGCAGACTTCAACCACATGTCATTTAATATGGAGAAATATAAAGTGCTCCATCTGGGGAGAAATAATTTACAACACATTTACAGGCTCAGCAGTGCTATGCTTGCTAGCACCACATCTGAACAAGACCCAAGGACTATGAGCATGATTAGCAGCCTAGAGACCAGGTCATATGAGTAGAGGCTGAAAGACTTGGGACCGTTTGGCCTGGAGAAGGGGACTCAGGAGGGATTTGGTGGTAGCCTATAAGTATATCAAAGGCATACATCAGAGCCTGGGGGAGCATCTGTTCACCAAGGCCCCCCAGGGGAGGACAAGAAATAATGGGCACAAGATGATTAAGGATCACTTCAGGCTAGCCATAAGGAAAATCTTCTTTACAAGTCACGTGCCAAAGGTTTGGAACAGGCTCCCCCCAGAGGGGGTACAATCATCCATCCTGGTGGTCTTCAGAAAGCATCTTGATGCCGATCTTGCTGGGGACATCTGATCCCAGCAATCTTTCCTGCCCAAGTACAGGGGGGGCTGGACCTGATGATCTGTAAGGTCCCTTCCAGCCCTGACAAGTATACAACTATGAAACATTTCCAAATTTGTCATAATACTGCTTCTTATTTTTCTACCAGCTACATGGATGGGTTAGAGGCAACAACACAGACATGATCAAAATCAAGTTACTTCCAACTTCATCCTTCTGCAGCCAGAGAGAGAAACAGAAATAGGAGCCATCAGTGGTTTCTAGGGGTGAACAACCAGGGCAACTGCCTGGGCCTCAAGCCATGGAGAACTCCTCTAGACTGAATTAGCTCAAACCTGCAGAGTAGTAAAAACATAAATCTAACATATAGGTTGATAATAATACCGCATATGTCATCTCAAACTGGCAAGTCTAGTTCATGATCTATTCAATTTTATGACAATTCTAATAAAATAATTCTAATATAATAAAGGGTTTTGTCTTTCTGTCTGTCTGTCTGTAACACTCTTGGACAACTCTAATTGGTTACTGAAACAACCAGTCAGAGTGCTCCAAGAGCATTAGAGATAGGGGGCAGTGGCAGCACAGTGGAGCACTGCCATGATGACAGGGATGGAGGTGATAGAGTGTGTGTGGGGGGGGGGGGGGGCAAGGCCAGCATTGTTGGCCTCGCCCCACCCGGTCCTGCTCCTCGGAAGCGATGGAACATCACCATGACAGCAGGGAATGGAGTGTGTGTGTGTGTGGGGGGGGGGGGGAATGCTGGCGTCACCCCCTGCTACGCCCTGGCCCTGCTCTTTGGAGGTGGTGGCAGCATGGGGTGCTGGTGGAGGGGGATGGAGGGGACAGCGGGGCAAGCTTTCCCCAGCACCTGCCTCCTCCCCAGTCCTGGGAGGTGGCGGTGATGCAAGGGTGGGCGTTAGAGTTAGTGGTAGCAAGGTTCCCGCACCTCTGTTTGTGCCCGCCCCATCCCCCCATCATTCTTGATGGGCAATTCACTAGTTGTCAGTATAAAACAGTACCATTCATTCTCCATCATCATTGTTTGTTCATAATAGGTACATAACAATGATTAGGTTTATTGATTTGTTTTGTTTTTTTAGTTCATAACTCAGTTTTGTATCTCCATGCTTGTTTGCACGCAGGATAGTTTTTTTCCATATGTTTTCTGCCAAGCTTGACAAGAACACAGTATTGATTTGAAAGGTGCTGACTGTTGCTTTCATCCAATCTGTCAGTGCCTGAAAGTTGTAGTACCCACTGTTAACTGCAGTGGTTCATGGAGCAGTTCTACTTTGGACACAATAATGTGTACAGTAACAAATCACCCTGCAGTGGTAATGAAACACTCATAAGCCAGTAGTGATAAGTGATGGATTTAATGGAAAAAGAACTAAGCTCTTGGCAATGTATCCTCAATTAGCTACAGTCTTTGCATCAGAAAAGGCATAAAATGACTGAATTTCCACCTTTGTTGAACACAATGCTGTTGTCTGAGACATTGGTTTCAATTTCTTATTGCTATATTTGAAAGAAATACCATTTGAAATGGTTCAGAGAAAAATAGGTTTGCATCTGGTGCATGGGAAATTGCAGGGCAAATGAACACTGAAATAAATTCTGAAAAGACAAACTCAAGAGAGAACGTCTGAGTATGGATGTGCAGATGAAGGACTTTAAAAATACCTGAAGTGAGAATTCTTCCTTCTATTATTTAAGGCAGTCATAATTAGCCTAAATAAAATATTTTCTCAGCTGGAAATTTTCTACAGTTCATCGGCTTGCTCTTTAGTAACAGAAATGTGACGGCCATAGGTGTGAACACCTGAAGTGAAATTAGCAAAAAATTAGATCTAAAACACATGTGGTATTGATGCTGGTGACTTGAATTTCAAGGTCTTCTTGGTTGCAAATGACTTGCTACATGATGTATGGAGTTAGTCACTAGAGTTGCCACCTATTTACAAGGAAAGGTTGTTAGATTTCAAACCAAAAGTTACCGCTACATTGAGTTTTCTTTTGGCCATGTATTTAATTATGATTTCAGGAAGAGCTTTTCAAGTTTGAAGATTATTAGGAAGTTGTTACAGACAGTGGTCATCTGAGAGCCAGTGAGCTGGTGAACAGGGGGAGCTTGGCAGCTCCTAGCTACACCCCTGCTTTCCAGTCCTCCAGTGGCAAGTTTGACTAGGGCATGTCAGAGAAGGTATTGACCCTTAAAGTGCAACTACTCAGAAAATAACCTAACTTAAATGCCACCTAATTTCCAGCACAACCTAACTGTAATGTGTAACAACACCCTTTGTGGGGAATTGGCCATCAAAAGCTCAAGTGGTTTATTTGCTTAACAAGACCCAGCACAGCACCAAATGGACTTCAGGCTTATCACTGAGAAAACTCCCTGCTGTGTCTGGTACCAAGGAAGGACACTGAACCCTCAGTACAAAGAGGCTGCCTAAAGAAAATACTCCCAGAGACAAGAGGGGGAGAAAGAAAAGCAGGATGAGAGGAGCTTGAGAGACTTGAGAGAGAATAGTAACCAGAGTCTCTGTTACCCAAGAGAGACTGCCTCGGACTTAGTCTGGGCTTTAGGCCCAAGAACTCTCTCTTGTTTTACTTTGTCTGGTAAAGGTTGTTTGTTTTTCTTTAATAAAAGCTGCCTACTTCACTTTGTGTGACTCTAGGTGAATTCTATCCCCTTAAAGAAGTAAAGTCCCTCTGTAGGAGTTAAGCCAGAAAATAGCTCTTTGGGGGACCACAGATAATCGTGCAGCTCTTTGACCAAAAGGCCAGCTGTCAGAGGTGAAGAAGTCATAGGTTTACTTTGCTAGAAACACTCCTGGGGCAAGCTTTAGGACACTGACTGTGCAGGAGTTCGATACTACTCAGTAGCATCACATGGCAAAAACTATGATGCAATGCTACTGTGAAGTAGCATCACAAAAAGGCATTCTCTCATGCTACTGTGAAGTAACTCAGGTACTGCACATTTATTTAGTATTTGTATATACAAGTACTTGTATAAACAAGTGCTAAATAAAAGTGCAGTAACTAATGTACAGTAGCTTCTCATGTAGACATGGCCAAAGTCACAAGAATAGCTGTACAGTCAGGAACACATAGCCATTGAAGAGGATATTGGATGTAATTTGGTATTCACCATAAACATTGACAGTAGCATGGTGGACAAGTATGGGGACAATCCTGGGTGCCAACATGGTGGGGGGGAGCACAAGAATGCAGCCACCACTGGCCAGAGCACAACACATCCTTTTCATGCCTCTGATAATTGAGGACATTTTTTTTCCTACGAAAGCAAGAAATAACTCTTTTGAAATACTTGGGATGAGTTTGCCATGTTCCATTTGCTAAAAATGCATTCTAGTTGCTTAAATGGGTGTATTTATTTCTCATGTGAAACTGCTTTCTTGAGCAAGGTAGCAATGCAAGACATTACATTTATGAGTGGGACAAAGAGGCTGATGTTTTAGCTTCTATCCAGGGCCCCTACTAGCCTTACAGGGCACGTCCACACATGCAAGCACGTGCGCCTGCAACAGCTCAAATAGAAGCAGTGCAAATTTGAGCTGGGGCTTTTTGCCTCAGCACACATGCTAGGACACGCACTTTGTTGTGGAGCAAATTGTGCCACTTGGGGCAAAACAACCCTGCTTGGCTCCTCCCAGATCTGCAGCCAGGGGGAGCCAGAGCCCCGGGCCAGCACCTGTGCTGTCCCCAGCAGTATAAAAAGCTCCACTTGGAGGGCCACAGCCCACCTACCCAGGGTCCCAGCTCCCCCTGGAGGGCCCCAGCCCCCTTG
Organism: Alligator mississippiensis; assembly: GCF_030867095.1. Classification (NCBI taxonomy): domain Eukaryota; kingdom Metazoa; phylum Chordata; order Crocodylia; family Alligatoridae; genus Alligator; species Alligator mississippiensis. The sequence goes on from NC_081833.1 coordinate 29,222,768, forward strand.
CCCAGGTTCCCAGGCACCCTGGAGGGCAACAGCCCCCCCTTTCAGGGTCCCAGCTCCACCTGGAAGGCCACAGCTCACTTGCCCAGCATCCCAGGTACCCTGGAGGGCCACAGCCCCCCCACCAAGGGTCCCAGCTCCCCCTGGAGGGGCCATCCCCGCCACTGAGGCTCCCAGACACCCTGGAGGGCCCCTGTTCCCCCCACTCAAGGCACATAACTTACTGTTAGCAGCAGCAGCAGGAGTGGCACTGTGAGTCATAGTGGCAAGACCCAGCGCAGCACGTGGGGACTACATGCTGGGCCCAGCTGACTCCTGGGGCCTCTTTGCTGCTGGGCTGGGCCCTAGGTGGCAGGCCCTGCCACCCTTAGGGCCCATCTGCCACCTGGATGGGCAGCTGGCAGGGGGAGGGGCCGGGCAGGAATGGGGGGCTGGGGGAGTGGGCAGGGCCAGCGGGGGTCCACCCCATGGTCCTCTCCCTCCTCCTCCAGCCCCCCAACCTCTTACTCACCGGCACTGGAGCCCTGGTGCTGAACAAGCGGCCTGGCCAGCTGCGTGTTTCAGCACCAGGGTGAGGGACCAACCATGGAGATGCTCTGGCAGCCAGAGCATCTTCCTGGAGGACCCATCCTCAGGTTGCCTCAGGGCACTGTCCCTGGGATGGTCTGGGACCATGTCCAGCCCCCTCTTTTTTGTTCCCTTTTTTTTAGACCCCTGGGTCCATTCTTCTCCCTGCACTGCAAACTTTCAGCAAAGGGAACATTTTTTTGATCCCGCACGCACCTCTTGCCCCTCCCCAAAGGGGTTTGAGGTGAGGCAAGATGCACGTGCGTGCTCGTCTGGACACGCACACACTGGCTATTCTGACAATGACTGTGGGGACCAGGTGGAGCCCCTTGCCAACAGGAGGAAAATATAAGCCACGTACCAATCATGTCCCTGTATATTTTGATTGTAGGTTATTTCTCTGCTTTGTCTGTTTAGCTTGTAAGCTCTTCAGGACAGGTACAGCATCTCTCAATGAACCCTCCTTTTGTGCCCTTTGGCTCAAGTTTCCTTAAAATCTTCCCCTCGGTACATGACTCCATCTAGGGCATGGATTCACTAAGCTGCTCTGCTGTTCTGAGGTTAGAATTATCCACATACGTGCTTTGCAAAACTACTGAATAAAGGCTCCTTGGGAAAATTGTGCTATATTTTAAATAATTAGAGTAATGAGCACAGTGATTATTTGCATGCACTTCATTCTGGCTGTGTTCTGGAAAAGAGTCTATGTCTTCATTAAACCTATTTGGGTATAGTACAGAGAAGCAGGGGAAACAGCTCAGCCCACCTCTGATTCTAGGATGATAGCTACTTCATTAGATGACAAATACAAACAAAGAGTTTTTTATTGTGGGAGTTTAGGTTGCATGAAGATTGTGCACAGCAATACAGCAAATTTGCTAGCAAGTAGTCATGGCCAGCAGTTTCCAATTCTCTGGGAATTACAGTTTCCACTGAGCCTGTTGAAGACAAACTTCCACCTGTTGAATAGTATATCACAAGTCTTTCCACTGGAATGAGTTGGGACGTGTGGAGGAATAAGGTACTATTCAGTGTAGGCGAGGGTGTCCCTGCCTTGGTCTGGACAATGAGGGAAGTTCTTACCCTAGATGAGGAATAAACCTCTTCAAACAAAGTGCTGGGATCTTCAGTTCCAGGATTCAGTGACTCAACAGCCTTATGTTAGCAGAACTTGGGAAATAATCAAAAGTGTCTCTAATTTCTGCATGAAATCCCAGTGCCATAGCCTGCCTGGGCCTTTTTCATGTTTGTTTTTTATGAACATTCAGACGATCTCATTTTAAGGGCCCAAGTGCACATAAAGGGTGAATTTCCAAACTAACCTATATTCATGACAACCAATATGCCTTTTTTGTCCAGTTTAAATGTTTATACTGGCAATTTTTATACATTCATCCAATGAGGTAATACAACAATACCTATTGGCTTATCTGATCAAAAACAGCTACCAGCACAGTTTGAAGTGAGAAATATTTTCAGGCCCTGTGAGTTAGTGACTGAGCCATCAACTGAAAAAAAAAAAAAAAGAAAAGAGAAAATCAGCTACAAATAAATCAGTGGAATAATTTTTACTAATGAAGTATTTATAAGCTGCTGACCTATTTCAGGAGCAGAAAAAATGCTGTATTTCAGATCTACTAGTCATAAATATTCACTCACTAGAATGGTCAATACCCTCTCTGGCCTTTGAAGGGAGGGTACCTCAAGGTACTTATCCTTGAGTTTTCAAAAGTAACTAAATTTTTTGAGAACCTTAATTTTCGAATGCCCAACTTGAAACACTCCAATGGCCTAATGTTTAGAGGCAGTTCTTGGCACTTGCTGCGACTTAGTCCCTTCAAAGTTTCTTCACTTAATTTCCAGAAACACAAATTGCTAGTCATAGTTTAACATCTTGGTTAATTTCCATGTCTGTTTGTGTATGTGAGCGTATAGCCGTGTTTAGCTGGAGTTGCCATCTATACATCTACATATGAAAGACTAGAACTTTTGGTTCCAAAATGATACCTTTTATTAAACCAAGTGGAAAATGGCAAGAAAAGCTTGCTTTTCTGCAAGCTTTTGGGATCAAAGTCCCTTTGTCAGGCTCTGGGAAAAGTATATATGGTATAAGATGGTAAAAAGTCCTCATAGGCAGGAAATAAACTTCAGTTTTTTACAGAGGGAGCTAAAGATGGAAGGCTGTCCCTCTGGGTCTATGAGAGTGTCTTTGTGAGTTGTGTTGAGTAGCTCTTTGATGTGTTGATCAGGTAGAATTCCTTCCCTGGAGGTGTCAGATGGCAGGCAGGGAGGTAATAAAAACTTCCTTGTTGTTCTGCAGTGAAATTTAAAATCCAAAATTGGCTAAAATTCAGTATCTTCCATGTTTCAGCGGTGTACTTGGTAGCCGTGTTGGTCTGAGACAAAAACACATAAAAAAAAACTAGAACTCTTGGTTCCAAAATGATACCTTTTATTAGACCAACTGGAAAATGGCAAGAAAAGTGTCCTTTCTTGCTAAATTCTGACAATTGGCTTGCCATTTTCCAGTTGGTCTAATAAGAGGTATCATTTTGGAACCAAGAATTCTAGTTTTTTGTCTTTTTGTCTCAGACCAACACAGCTACCAAGTACACCACATCTGTACATCTTGCATTTTACAAGATCATGGATGTTACTGAATAGCCCTGTATACTGGACCTAGGGCACATCTACACATCACCCTACATCACCATACAACACTACATCACAGTACAACATGCTAAAATGACATAACAATCATGTTGGATCAGCAGGTATTTTGCTGTAGTGGTGCCCTCCCTCGTTTTAGCATGCTGCTATGGCAAAGTACTGGGGAATACTAACCATGCACCACGTGCATGGTGCACTACAGGCAGTTACTGCACTGTGCTTTAGTACTTCCCACTGTGCTTTAGTATTTCCAAAAGGAAGTACTAAAGCACGATACAGTAACAACATTGCCATATGGCAATGTGTAGATGCACCCATAGTGCTGCTCCATTGTCAATAGGTCCCCAAATCACTCTCACAGCCAATGAAGCATTACCCCCCTGTGCAGTGTTGTCATGTTCTGCCACGATAAGCATCAGAACAAAAGAAACACAATGATTTCACAATAACTGCATCCCATTAAGCTGCTATTGGTATCCAGGGAACTGTCCAAGATGCAGCAATCTTTGATTTCTTTTATTCTGCCAGCCATGTACTCTGTGGGGCCACTCCCAGACCTAATCTCTGAGCATTTCTGCATCTGTTTAATGAAGCTATAGGAAAAAAATAATGACGTGACTCTAGTGCTCAGACTTGAAGTAATTATGTATGACATGCAGCCTCCAACTTGCACAGCCTGACTTCCATGCAAGAGATTGCAATAATATTACTTTCCAATTTGATCTTGCCTGCTGTTAATTGATTTGAGAGCTCTGTCCCTTCGCTCTGCTTGGGCTGCTAAGTAACCACATCAGGCCTTGGCTGCTAGTTACAGATGACTTGGTGGGGATAATTACATTAATATAACTGTCAGAGGCAAAGGGAAATGGCAAAACTTAAGAAATGTTTGAAAATCTTTTTGCTAAACAGAATGCTTGGTCCTAGGCTTATAAGTAGGGTCAAGCAGCTGTAAAAAAATCTCCTTTTAAAGACTGCAAGATGTGCTGTGGGAAAGCAAGGGGCTAGAATCACAAATTCAAGCAGTGAAACAGTGTTCAGAGACTGGAGACCAGAGGAACACAGGAACAATTCTTCTAGTACAGTGACCTCTTTTTCCTTTCTTTTGTTAATAGAAACTCAGGGTGATGCCACACATTCAACTTAACACTTGCTACATGCAGTTAAAATGAGAGCAGGTAAACATTCAAGGAGCTTAGCATGTGTTAAGTGTCCTCCTGGCCTTGCAATATTGTTATTTCCTGAGGGTTATCTCTTAACACATAGTAGTAACTTTAATAAGTCACTACAGTCCAATGATTTTCAATCGTTGCAAATGAACATATGCCATCATCCTAAGTGGTGTGTTGCACATTACACTTAGCATGTGTTAAATACACTTAAAATGTGAGTTAAATGTTACAATTCACACATGCTAAAACTATGGAATGTTATGCAGTATTAAACTTAGAATGTACTCTTAGCAATTAGATGTTAGGAGTTAAAAAGTTCTCTAATCTGCACAGTTGTGACTTGCCATTAGTGGACTGGAGATCAGGGACATGGCTATGAGCCAGGATACTTGGATTCTATCCCTGTTCTGGGTGGGAGAAGGAGGCCTGTGGTCTTTTTGGAAAAATCTGCCTAACGTTGGCCCTCTATCTCAAAACTGAGAAGACGAAAGTGTTCCATCAGCCTGTCCTGGGCCGTGAATTTGAACCCCTTTCACTTGTCAAGTCAAGTAGTCAAGCACTTCCTCTACCTCAGCAGCTGCCTGTCAGAGAATGAACATTGATGAGGAGATCCAGCACAGGATCCAATGTGCAAGCGCCTCCTTTGGGAAATTGCTTCAGCGTATCTTTATTTATCACAATCTCCAAAAAGACACCAAGATCCAGGCCTGCAATGCTGTCATCATCCCTACGCTCCACAATGGATGTGAAATGTGAGTGACTACTGTCATTATCTCAAGAGCCTGGAGTGGTGTCACCAATGATGCCTCCAGAAAATTATCCACATCAAATAGAAAGATTGCTGCACAAATGCCATCACTGTTGCTGAAGCCAATGTTACCAACATTAGGTTGGTGATCATCAAGCACCAACCTCACTGGACCAGACATTGTGTGTGGATGCCTGACTCTCAACTCCCAAAACAAGTGCTTTACTCCCAGCTTAGTAATGACCCAAGATCTCATGGTGCCCAGTAGAAATGTGACACACTGAAGGCATACCTCAGCAAAACCAAGGCCAATGTCAAGACTTGGGAGAAGCTTGCTGCTGATCAACTCCAATGGCCTTGCGACCTCAACCAAGCGGCTGCTCATGATGGATATTGTTGGCTCTGCTGGCTACAGCATCACACTGCTGGCTCATGTTCATACTGTGGTCAATTATTACCCCCAGGTCTGTGGTGGCAAGTGATGGGAAACCTTCAGTCCTGCTGCCTGATGAGAGGCAGCAGTTGCACAAGAACTCATGTCACAAATTTTCCCTGTCAGCAGCTACGGGTGCAGGGCTCCAGAATCCCCTTGCACCTATCTCCTTGACAGCTGGTGGGCTTTGTGGACACACCAGGGCCTAGCAGCCAGGCCTTCAGTAGTTTCCACCCCCACCCCCATGCCTCAGGACAGGCACAGTTGCACAAGAACTCATGATGGGGGTTTTGCCTGTCAGCAGCCAAAGGTGCAGGGCCCCAGAACCCTGCTGCGCCTTAACACACACAGTGTCACCCATGTCACGTGTTTTGCTTGTCTGCAGCTTGAGGTACAGTTTCCCCCAAACCCCTGCACCTATCTCCTTGAAACTTGGCAAGCTTTGTGGCCTCAGCAGGGTCTAGTAAGCCTGAAGTTTTGACCTCACTGTGACTTAACACATACACATGACATGAATTTTGCTTTCAAGACTTTGGGGTGCAGTTTCCCGAAACCTCCTGCCTCTATCTCCTGGAAACTTGGCAGGCTTCATGCCCTCAGAAGGGGCTACCATTCCTGTAAATTCCATCCAAATCAGGCCAGAAATACCAAAGTTATAGGCTGTTTCACCTTTCTCCATTATAGCCTATGGGTGAAATGTTAAAACAGCGTTGAAATGGCGAAATGTTTTGACTTGGCTCATTTTGTTTTGAGGCTGTTTTGACTATATCTGTTTTGTTTTGATTTTGCTGTTTTGATCTTGAAATGAGTTGAAACAATGTTGAAACAAAATTTGGTGGCGAATTTTTGCACAGCCCTACTGTTTGTTTTGAGGTCAAGTGTCTTACCTTCAAAACAGAGAAGAGAGAGGAGAAAAGAAAAGGAGAGAAATCATGGCCTACAGTCTACCCTCCCCTGTGAAAATTCCTGCAACTTCTGAGGATGGGTCTGTGACTCAAGGTTGGACTCTTAAGGCACCTCAAAACCCATCAATGATCTGTGCTACAGAGATTACTGACAATGGCTGTGGGGAGCCTCAGAGATGAGTCCAGCCATCTGGCCCTGTGCCAGGTAGCTCTGGCCACCCTGGCTGATCCTATCCCAGCATACCTGGACTGGGTACCATTCATCTAAACTTTCTCAGAGGGCTGTGTCTTTCCTCTTGAGTCAGACAAATCTGCGGGAAAGTTCAATTAACCATAGCTAATTTAATTTTTCCCATGCCACCTGGCCACATTTTCCTCAATTTCCACTGGTTTTCCCCTAGCCAAGTGGCTTAATGGGGGCTGTAGCTTCCCTCTACCACACTCTCATGTTTCTATCCTGGGATGGGGGATGGGAAAAAAAGAGGATTGTGCTGCAGGGAGCCACAAACTAAACCTACCTGGATGGCCCCTTGCCAGGCAGCTATTCTGACCCCTGCTGGCCTGATACCAGCCCTCTGGGCGAGGGAGCAGGCACGCAGCCTTCCCTGGAGAGAGAAACCATAGTTACTCATGATAAATTTAAATTCATTTGCCACTTGGGACGGGACGAGCCCGGCCAGAGCAGCAGGGACTCAGCTGCATTTTCCCCTGCCTGCACCGGTTAGTCCCGAGTGGCACATGGCTCTGCCGCTGCTTCTGCTGGCTGGTGCTGACCTGGCCGGCCTCCTCCCATCCCCAGCGGCATGTGGGATGCCAGCATGGGGGTGGGGGGGGCGCTTAGCAGGTGGGGTCCTGCCATGACCTCTGCAGGGTGAGGCGGCGGAAGCCGGTGTCTGCCAGACCCCACATTCCGGGATCGCAGTGCTGAGGCCATCAGGGCTGTGTGCACGGGCAGTTGGGCACCACGGTGAGTAGGGCAATGCAGGCGGGTGGGTAAGGGGCTGCGTTTCAGCAGCTGCCTCGCTCCAGCCCCCCTCAGGCAGTGCCAGTTCATGGGGCTGTGCTGCTCGGGGGATGGAGATGTGGAGCTATTTATTTCTCCCCTTCAGTCTCTGGGGTAGTATCTGGCTGGATGCAGAATGGGCCCCTCCTGCCCACCAGCAGCTACCATGAACCTTGCAGTAACAGACAGGTGCAGTAGGGCTACACAGGCAGGGTCTCTCTGGCCCAGGGCAGAGGGTGTTTGAATATGGCTCGCCGGCCCACTGGGTGATAAAAAGTTCATGATCCAGCACCACATTCAAAAAGGTTGGACACCCCTGCATTAGAGGGATTGCCATTCCGTCCCTGCCTGCACTTCCAGTTTGAGCCAGCAGTCGCTCCTGATGCTGGCTCCCGGCTCTGCCATTAATCCCTGCACCACTGGGAGTGAGCAGGGATGGTGTCCTAGCTCTGCAGCTCACGTGTTGGGACCAGGTTTTCAATAAGTCTCAGGGCCCCAGGCAGTCAGAGCAAGATGGTGGGCAGGGGTTTCTCCCTGCCCCTCTCCCTCGCTCTGCCACACATCCTCCCCTCCCCCCCACCCAAGCCTCTTGGGGGGATGGTTTGGAGGAATGGAACTTAGGGTAATGGTTTGGAGGCTCCTGGTCCTGGGCATGACTTAAAACTGCACCCTGCCAGAAGTGGGTGGCCTGGTGGGGCTCCCAGTGGTGCGAGAGCCTCCAGGAAAATATTGGACCAGTTACCACCCCAGTGGAAGGCAGGTAGGGGCACCTCAATAAACCCTAGGGGCACCTCAATAAACCCTAGCCCCCACATCACTGTGAGTAGCAACTGGGGCCAGACACGGTTATGGCCACCTGATCCTCCATCAGGGAGGGAAGCCCTGTAGCTCCAGTGTGAGGTGTAGGAGATGTGCAGCCCAGTGAGGGGGTGATGTGGAGCCCCAGTGAAGGGGAAACCAGAGGGCTAGGAGCCTGGTGTATATGTGTGTGAGTTTGTATAGAGTTGCCCTGGGAGGGGCCAGGGCAAATTTGGCCCCAGTTGGGTAACTGGCTGGCTACTACTCCAGTGAGGGTCGCAGGGGAGGCCCAAAAGATGGTATATCTGCCACCCAAGGTGTGCATTAGATAAAGCCGATGGCTGGAGGGGCCCACTCCGAGAGGGCGCAAGGCGGTATAAAGTGTCAATGCGTGAAAGAGACCCTGTGAGAGTGGGTGGATTGCGAGAGGCCCTAGTGAGAGGAGGGCTGTATGAATGTGTGTGTGTCTGAGGCCTGACAATGAGGGCTAAACTTGATCTGGCTGTAGGCTGGGAGTATTATGTCGCCCGGATGCCATCTGCAAAGTTTGGGCTGCAGTGTAGGGGAGGAACAGAGCCTCAGATAGCGCCCCCTAGCGTCGTGGCAAAAGAGTGGGCAGCCTCACACCTTTTTAGAACTAATTAAGAGACAATAAGGCGTGGCAGAGGAGGAAGGCGGGTGGTTGACCCAGAAACAGGTGGGCGGGTCAAAGGCAGACTGGCCCCGAGAAAGCTCCCTGTTACACAATCCAAAAGGCATTTGCTGAAATTTGAACAACTCCCAGCGTGTCCCGGAGGTTGTTTTCTCCCAGTCTTCTGGAGCCACAGGTACCTGCCAGTATCCATTTGTCATATCCAACACTGAGATGTAATAGGACTGTCCAATCTTCTCCAGCATCTCCTCTACACAGGGCATAGGAAAAGCATCAAACTTCGCTATCTCATTAACCTTCCTAAATCAATGCATAATCTGAGCACGCCGCCTGGCTCATGCACCATGACTAAGGGGGCTCCGCCACTGGCTTCAGGATTTCCTTATAATGCCTCAAGTTAACATTTGTATCACTTCTTCTCGCACTGCTTCCTGGAGTCTTTGAGGAAGATGTCGCCAATGTTTGCTTACTATCGCTCCCTGAGGAGTATGTATATGATAAAGTATTCCCTTGGTTAACCCTGGCTGTTCTTGGAAAAGATGACAATGTTATTCAACCAGCTGAATTAGTTGTCTTTTTTGTCCTGGAGTAAGATCTTCCCCTACCTGTGGCAAGGATTCCCTCTCTTCTTGGAGTCATTCCTTTACTTGGGGGCCTAACTCTTCTGGGTCTTGCCCTAGGTCTAACATGCAGCCCTCAGGGAGATCCTTCCATTGCTTTAGCAAATTTATGTGAAATCTCTGTTTTTCTCATTGTTGGCCAGGGCAAAAAAAAATCATAATCTAAAGACCCCACCTTTTGTGTGACCTCATATGGGCCCTGTCATTGTGCTAATAGTTTGCTATTATGGTCGAGTAATACCAGTAGTACTTTGTCTCCAGCAGTGAATTCACATATTTTAGCTCTCTTACCATAGGTGCCCTTCTGTTTAGCTTGCGCCTCGGCCAGATTTTCCCTCGCTATTTGTTGTACCCTTTGTAGCTGTTCTCTCTGCTTGACCATATGATCTGGCAGAGAAGTGTCCAAGGATCCCTCTTTTTCCCAATCTTCACAGATCATATCCACAAACCTCTGGATTGATATTCATATACTAACTCAATTGGAGAGAAGCCTATAGACACCTGTGGGGCCTCTGTGATAGAGAATAAAAGTGGGTCTAACATAAGGTCACAGTCTTTTGGGTTCCCTTGTATAGTTGCTTGTAACATGCCTTTTAACATCTGATTAAACTGTTCTACCATCCCATCTGTTTGGGGATGATAGACATCCATTTGTAGGTGGCTTATTTGCATTGTTTTACAAAAACCTCATGAAACCTGGACATGGAGTTTGTTCCTTGGTCTGTCACCACTTCTTTTGCTATTTCCACTCTGCCTACCCACTTCATTAACTCAGCTGTGATCTTTGGTGCCATCACTGAATGTAGTGGAATGGCATCTGGAAACCTCATTGCATAATCCATGATGACTAAAACATATTGGTGTCCCAACCAGCTCTTCAGGAACAGACCTAAAGTCAGGCCTCTGTTTTATTGCAGCCTAAATGCCCCCCATAGGTAAAGTATGTGCTAATCTCAGTAAATCCCTTCCATACCCCTGAGGTATTAACAGTTGGGTCATCTCATCGTTTTCTCTTGCCCCTTTTTCCACCCTATATACCAAACCTTCCCTTACCTCGACGTGAAGGTAGTGAGTCAGCATCTTGGGTTTTTGGACCTCATCATCCCACTTAACCACTTGATCCTCATAAACATGTGAGAACACATTCTTTTGAGCCTGTCTTTCTCAGAACTCTGCATCTCCCAAAAGTTGTTCTAGGTCCAGGTCTGTGTTGTCATTTTCATTTTCTTTTTCAACCTCAGTCATGTCTTTGTTAGTCCTTGTTTCAATTTTCCAATGGCATGGTGCATCTACATCTCCAGATACTTGTCGATAGACCGATCACAGTTCAGGCCAATCCCTTCCCAAAAGCAGGGAACAAGGAAGTACGTCAGCCAACCCTACCAGCATGTTATATGTTTCCCCTAGCACAGTTAATCTCAGTTTCTTCTGAGGATATACATGGGACTCCCCATGCACATAAGCAACCTTCTTTGGCCTGGTTGGTTTTCCTACTCCTGGTGGCACCAGATCAGCTTGAACCAACATCTGGACACATCCAGTGTCTAGCATAGCCAAATATTCCTTGTCCTCTAACTTCACTTTTGCCATCACTCAAGGTAATAATATCTCTTCTGAATCAGCTCCAAAACTGCCATCCATTGGCTCAGGTTTTTCTGACTCATTAGATCTCTCTTCAGAGGGGTACAGCTTACTGGGTGGATTGTCCAGTTCCTTTCTCACTCTAAGACACATTCTGGTATGTGTCCTACTTCTCCACAGGCATATCATCTATTATCTCACTGCAAGCCCCAAGATGATGCTCTCTCCCTACCCATGCCATTCCTCACAACCCCCAGCCAATGGCTGACATAGCCTTACTTCTTCCTCCTGAAAGATCTGCTTTCTCAGCCTCTGCAAATGCATTGGCCAGCTTTAAGGCTTCTTCAGAATTTGGGGGCTTGTGCGTTCAGACCCATAGTTGGGTGCCCTCAACTAAATCCCCAATAAACTGCGCCAGCACCACTGTATCAATGACTTGAGCCAGTATATGGGGATCCGGTTTAAGTCAGGTTTGGACCAGATCTCTTAAGGATTGCAACAGCACGCTAGGTCTTCTTTCTTCCATATTCTTCCTGGCTCTAAATTGTAAGTGGTATGTCTTTGTTGATACCTCCATTCTGTATAAAATGGCTTGTTTCAGTTTTTTATAATCCCCTGCTTCCCCACGAGGCATAGCTCTGTAAGCCACCTGGTCCCAACTACTTAACAAGGGCCCCAACTGATATGCCCGATGTTCCGGGGCCTACCCTGCAGCTAAAGCCAGTCTCTCAAAGCCTTCTAAATAAGCTTCTGGATCATCATCCCAATCCATTATGGCATTCTAAATACCTCTGCAGGTCCAATTCTTGTCCCTTGTCTCCCTTCCAGTTTCTCATTTAGAGTCTGTTGCCAGCCAAATAGGGCACCCTGAGCTGCTTGTTCTTCCACCCTGGCCCATAAAAACTCATCCATCTCTCTCTGTTGGCCTTGCAACAGTTGTACAAGCAAGTCCTGCACTTGTAGGCATACGGTTCCATGGGCAGAGCCTTGCTCCTCTGCCTCCATAGCACTTTTCTAAATAGTACATCACTTATTGTCTCTTAATTAGCAAAGGCAGGGGAGCTTGTTATCTGCTCAGTCAATTTCCAGTCAGTTCATCAAAGAACGTCACCGAGTCAGCATTGCCCTAAGGGCAAGGCTCGTTGAGCTTGGTGTCCTTGTCCTTATTAGAAACCCTCCACCAGGCTAAAGGAATATTTTTCCTCCTTCTGCAAACGGAGAATGTTTACAGTCCTCAGCCTGCCTCACCCACCACAACCTTGATGAAATTATCAATAGGAGGAAATGTTGAGCAACAGTCACTGTTCTCCTCTGAGGTACGATCAACACCTCTCTGGCTAGGGTTGATCCAATATAGCTATTCTAGTATGTAGTATAGGGTCTTAGGGGCCAAGTTTGGAAGCTACTCCATCCCTACACTCCCGCCTCATACCTCCAGATGTTTAAGAGTCTTAGTCATAGCTGCACTTCAGCATCATTGCTGTAAGCACCATCCTTTACTCCAGGCATGCCTAACGGGCCATTTGCTATTAATATAGGAAAAGGTGAGCAGACAGGTTGCTCCTCACCCATCTGCTGCTGAATATGCTTCCTTCTCAGTTCACCCCTAGATCTGGTTTCTGGGAAGGTTTTGAAGTTGCCACTTGTTCCTGGAAGCCAATCAGCAGCTGTTGTTGTCACACAGCTGGGAAGCTCCCTTCAGCTAAAAGGAAGAAGGGCTTCACATCAGCCTTGGTTTGTCTTATCTGAGATGCATTAGAGGGATTGCTGCTCCATCCCTGCCTGGACTTCCAGTTTGAGCTGGCAGTTTCTCCTGATGCCAGCTCCCAGCTCTGCTGTTCATCCCTGTACCACTGGGAACAAGCAGAGACACTGTCCTAGCTCTGTAGCTCACGTGCTGGGACTGGGTTTTCAGTAAGTGTCAGGGCCCCAGCCAGTCAGGGCAAGGTGGCAAGTGAGGGGGTCTTCCTGCCTTTCTTTCTGGATCTGCCACAAGTGCACGGTGTCTTTTTTCTGTTTCTGGGTTTCTGTAAATTACCTAATCCTGAGGAGAGTGGATTGAGAGGGCTGAGCCCTATGGATAAGAGAGAGAGACACAGAGAAAACTAGGGGATTCTCAGATGCTTACCTTGGCTAGGCCAGATTAGAGACGGCCTTGTGATGAGCAGGGTAAAGAAAGGCACCCGAGTTGTCACTCCAGCTATTTGAGAGCTAATTTTCCTTATTTTACCAGACTAAAATCCAGGTGTGGCAGGTGATGAGGGGAACCCCTCAGTATGCTGGAGTGGGAAGCAAGCTAAGGAGGGCACCAGGAGGTGAAAGATTTCTCTATCCATGTTGGTACACAGTGGCCACATCTGCAAAAGACAGTGATTGCATAGTTGTAACTGTGCAGTCATTTAGTGCTTGCATACTCAAGTATTAAATGACTGCACAGTAGCTCATTACTACTGTGCAGTAGCTTCATTCATGGTTCATGCCCTGTGACACTACTGTGCAGTAGTAATGAACTAATGCACAATAAGTGGCTCACGTAGACACAGTCAGTCATTCTGATAATTAATAACTGTTACTTCATTATTAGAACAACCAGCAGTGGATGTCACTCATGTGAGGAATTTTGAAGACTCAGAAAGTAATATCAATCAGCAAAGATGTGACAGTAAAGTAGATGGGTGCCAGGTTATCCTTTGCCAAGTGTACATGGACATAGTTCCTTTGGAGTTATTGAGTATTAGTCTTCCTTATCCAGAGCTGAATTTTACCCCTGAAATAGGACTGGTAAAGTGTTTGGGGGGAAAAAACCCCAACAAGTTAAAACTATGATGAATGAGAGAAAATGAATCCCAGTATGTGACTTATGGGTGCTTGTGGGGAATACTGCTATCCTTGCTGCAGCTGCTTTTATGCACACAGGGTGGTGAGATCCCTGGGGCTTTTACCTTGTTTTATTTATTACAGTTCTCTGGTTACAAATTCAGTTCCTTCACTTCCTCTGCCTGATATCTCTTATTGTTTCACTGGCCTTGAAATGAGAACTGTGGACATCTAGATAAATGAATTGAAAAGCTGTTTCGTTTTGCTATTATGTGCTGTCACCCTCCATTGAAATGCTATTGTATAACTCCCTCCAGAAATTCTCCTTGCTGTATCCCAATATAAATCCCTATCCCTGATTGTAGCTATGGTCCTACAAACACATTGCTGAGCTTAAGTATCATGTAGGAACACAGATGTGCAAGGAGAGATGTATATAGACTCAGACAAGTGTCCTAACCATCAACATGCAGGGCATCTGAGGTGGGTGAATCACCATCAGTTGTCCTACTGGTTCTCTCCCATTTTACTTAGATAAGGGCTGTTCACCCTTTCAGTCCTTGCTGAGGCACTTAACCTTCACCTTGCTTTTTATCTCCTGGCCCCACATATCTCTTCTGAGTCACTGAGGTCCTTCTCATCTCCCCTTATAGGGAGTGCTGGAGAAAGTTGTGGACTGGGCCTAACCTGTTTTGTGGTATGTGAGAGTTTAGCTACATCCACAAAAATAAATCACAGTCTCTCATTTTAATATGAACTGGTTAATTTCCTTTATTTCTCACCTCTCATGACTTTGATGGAATAAGGAAGGGAAATAAACACAGTCCTGAGAGACGAAGAAGATATCAGGTCTGTGGTTCAGCAAAATAACTCTTCTGCACAGTTATTATGTCTCTTTTAGACAACTAACATCTTGGATATATTTAGTTACCTCTCTCTTTGGGAACTCTCACTTCCTTGGTTGCTTGCCCCGTTCTCTCCACATGGGTCCCAGCAACATAGATGGGCCTGCCCTAAGATCCAGGGAACTACAGGTCAATCAGTTTGACCTCAATCCCTGAAAAGATCTTGGAAAAAAATTATCAACAAAACCATCAACAACAGGCTAATATAAGGCAACATTCTGAGAAACAGCCAACATGGCTTTGTTGTGGGTAGGTCTTGCCTGACCAATCTCATTTCCTTCTATGACCAGGTGACACATCACCTGGACAAAGGAGAAGAGGTTGATGCCATATATGTAGATCTCAAAAATGCCTTTTGTGGTGGGCCAGTAGGGGGCGCTCCTGCGTTGAGCCACTCACCTCACTGTGCCCGACCACCTTCCAGGCTCTGAGTGCCTCCCTGGGGGCGCTTCATGTCTAGCCGACCCCCTTCCTGGAGCACACCCACTAGCCTGGGGGTTCCACTGCCACCACCCAAGGCTCTGGACTTAATTCCCCTGTGCATGCTGGGAAACACAGGCCTAGTAGCCCTCAAGGGTACTTGATTCACTTCAAGAAGTTTGGATGCTTCCCTCAGTCAGAAGCGCAAGTAGCGGTCTCTCTTAGTCAGCAGAACCAAGGGGACCCCAAGGCATAATCTAGACCCACTCCCAATAAGTCTCCCACACTAGGTACAAAGGAGAACTTTATTTGTTACAGAGGGTAGGGTTAGAATAGGGTACAGGGTACAGCAATATCAGAGAAATCCTGTAGAGCAAACTCCCCTGGCTTGGTAGCCTTTGATCACGCATCTGAGTTACTGCAAGCTATTTATCTAGTTAGATCTCAGGTAGCTTACTCACAAGTATCATCCAGAGGCAGGTGGAGATTCCCTCTGGAGGCAGGCGGGTCCTTGATCATGAGTTTTGAGAAAGAGAGAGCAAGTTTCAGATGGTACAGCTTCTCTCTCTCTCCGTGTCTCCCTCATGGCTGCTGCCCCTTCCTCCTGGGCAGTCCTTCACTTATATAGCCCTTGTGACCTCATTTACCTGGTCCAATGGAGGCCAGGACCTGTTGGCTGGCAGCCAAACAATTTGAAATACATCACTAGTTGCTGGGCAGACTCTAGCCCACCAAGGGGGAAGCCCCTCACCCACCTATGTGATACTAGTCACGTAGGCAGAGGGAGCAGGTTTCCCCCCCTCCCTCAGGAATGTACCCAGCTCAGGTTACCTAAAGAGATAGGGTAAAGGTGTGTATACTCTGCTGGGCCCATCCTAATCAAATTGTCACAGGGCAGAGTTTTTGGGGGAGAGACAAAGGTGGCTTTCTGCCACAACTTTGACTTGGCCTCCCATGATGTCCTCATGGTAAAATTGGGGAACTGTGGCCTCAGCAACCTTATGGTCTGATGGCTGGGGAACTGGCTCCATGGTCAGACTCAGAATAATAGTCAATGGAACTGAGTCAACATGGAGCATGTTGACCAGGGTTGTCCCCCATGGCTCAGTACTCAGACCAGTGCTCTTTAATATATTCATAAATTAACTGGATTTGGGCAGAAGCTGACTGGATAAATTTGCAGATGACACCAAATTTGGTCATGCTAGAGGATAGGTTGGCAATTCAGGCCAACCTGAACAGGCTCTCAAGGTGGGCAGATCAAAAAATGATGATATTCAACATGGAGAAGTGCAAGGTGCTCCACCTTGGGAGAAAAAGCCACACCATATTTATAGGTTTGTCAGTGCTACACTCACTAGCACCATGGCCAAAAGAGACTTGGGGGTCATGATTAACCACCAAATGCACCACCAATGCGATGACACAGACAGCAAAGCAAATAAAACTCTGGCTTGCATCTACTGATGCATCTCAAGCAAGACCCAAGAAGTCATCCTCACACTTTACTCCGCCTTGATAAGGCCGCAGCTGAAGTACTGCATCCAATTCTGGGCTCCACACTTTAGAAAGGATGTGGTGAAGCTTGAGAGAGCCCAGAGGAGAGTCACGTGCATGATCAGAAGTCAAAAGAACAGACCTTATGATGAGAGGCTGAGAGGCACGGGACTCTTCAGCCTGGAGAAGCAAAGGCTCAATGGGGACTTGGTGGCAACCTATAAATATATAAGGGGTGTGCATTGAGAACTGGGAGAACATCAGTTCATCAGGGTACCCCAAAGAAAGACAAGATCTAATGGTCACAAGCTGCTGGAAAACCATTTTAGACTGGACATAAGGAAACGCTTCTTTACCACTTGAGTCTCCAGAGTCTAGAATAGACACCCCCCAGAAGTGCTGCAAGCACCTACTCTGGATACTTTTAAGAAATGCTTGAATGCTTATCTTGCTAGGGTGATCTGACCCCAGCTGACTTCTTGCCCCTTGGGCAGGGGGAAGGACCTGATGATCTTGCAAGGTCCCTTCCAGCCCTAATGTCTATGAAATCTATCAAATTTATGACCTACCTAGTTCTTAGGGGCTGTCTGCCAATTTCATAGGCAAAGCATGGGCCTGGGCAGCCATTTCATGGGCAGTGGGGGGGCCCTCCATGACTCTGATTAATGGAAGGCCCCCAGTGGCCCCACTCCACACTACTGAATGGCTGCAGAGGCTGTCTGTCATGAGGCCACGCCTCTTACCATTTATTGGTTGCAAGGGCTGTCTCTCATGTATCCCTAACCCTCATTGCTGATTGGTTGGGGGGCACATGACAGGCAGCACTTGCGGCCAGTCAGGGGTGAGGGGAGGAGCAGAAGCTATCTTGCCCTTACCCCTTCATGCTGGCAGCCCCTCCCCCCCCCTTTCCTGCCCTGCTGGACATGTGGCAGTGCACTCTGAGAAGCCAGCATTTTATTTTAGATTTCCCCCCCACCCCTGCTGATTTTGCAGGGAATGCCAGATTTTGCAGAATCTAAAATCACAAATGTTGTAGATCCCTACTCATCTCTTCAGTGACTGCCCTAACTCCCAGAGCAGAGAGGCATTTTTGCTTCTTATGTTCCTTGTCTCAATGAATATTTAATAGTCTTATATGGCATGAAACAACTCCAGAAGGAATGATTGTGGCTCTGTTGCACACCCGCTTTAGCCTGGTAGTTAAGAACACTCATCTAAGAGGTGATTGTCCCAAACTGAAGTCCACACCCTGCCTGATTCAGACAAGTGTCCTAACCACCAAGGTGCAGGGCATCTGAAGTGGGTGGGTCAGTATCAATCCTCCTCTAGGTTCTCTCCCATTTTACTTAGATAAGGGCTGTCCATCTTTTCTGCCCTTGGGGGCCCTGCAACCCAGGGGCCAGCCACATAGATGGGTCTGCATATCACCTGGGCAACAGGACTGCACACTAGAAAGATGTTTCCCCGCCCCCGCTGCTCCTGTTCAGGCACCAACACTACTACTGCACTGGATGTCTCATAACTGCTGCCCCACACACCTCCCCCTACCCCCCTCACTGGTGCACCACACAAATGTTATTTCTTCCTCCCCATGCAGCATTGTACAACCTTGTGGGCACCTCCCTACCCCTGCACTGGGTGGCCCTGTACTGTTCCCCATGTGGACATGACCTCCCCACCCACGTAGACCCAACCCACTCCCTGCCATGCATATGGCCCAGATTCACCCTCATATCCCCATGCTGTACCACACTGCCCCACCCCCTGGGACAGGGGCAGGAATCAACATCCAGAGGAGGGAGGGAGGGCCCAGAGACTCCACTTGCTATTGTAGCGAAAGCAATGGAGGAGGTAGTGGATGGATAAAAGCCCCAGGAGCTACAACTTAACCCCATGGGACCAGTGGGCCCAAAGTTGGACAGCCCTGGCTTAAATAGCTTTTGAGACAAACTGAAGGAATGTAAGGAAAGCTCCCTAGCATGTTATCAGGACACTCCCAAGAGATTAGACACCTGGGATAGAATTCTCTTACCCTTTGTGCACTTAAATGACAGTTTTTCAGTCACATAGGTGTCATTTCTTGTACTTAGGTACAGGTTACAATTTTATTGCACATGCAGTATGGAAAAATACATGTGTAGCTGTAGACTGAACATGTGCATGTAGCCTATGCAGGTAAGGAGCTATATGTATGCCCTTGAAAAGCAGTGTTAAGATGGGGGCCTTTTTGTCTTTTAGCCCAAATAACTGAATAGTTAGGGCACTCATACAGGAAACCTGGGTTCTAGAGCCTGCTTCCCAAAGAGGGATTGAGTCTGTCTCTTTCTAACTTCCCAGCACCAAACACTAACAATTGCACCACACTATTAGCCAAACCAGAGGCATTACAGTAGAGCTAGGCACCCAGATGCACAGGACAGTGATGACTTTGGGCTGCCACCATCATGGCTGTTTAACTGCAACAGCAAATATTTTTCTGCTCTTCCTTCTTAAGTTGACAGCTGAGGCAGCTACCTCAGTCACTCCAGCCTAGTTAAGCTACTTATCCAGTCCCTTCTCAGTGCTCCTTTTGAAGCTGAGCCACTTCATCTTGTATGTCATAGCCACTGGATAAGATGGATAGAGTCTAGTGCAGTTGAAGAGTTTCTGTGCGACTGGGAACAATGGTCCAGATTAGAACCAATGATCTGTTTCCTTTTGATACTAACAGATGACACCCTCTTGCTGAGGCACTTAACCTTCACCTTGCTTTTTATCTCCTGGCCCCACATATCTCTTCTTAGTCTCTGAGGTCCTTCTCATCTCCCCTTATAGGGAGTGCTGGAGAAAGTTGTGGACTGGGCCTAACCTGTTTTGTGGTACGTTAGAGTTTAGCTACATCCACAAAAATAAATCACAGTCTCTCGTTTTAATATGAACTGGTTAATTTCCTTTATTTCTCAACTCCCATGACTTTGATGGAATAAGGAAGGGAAATAAACAGAGTCCTGAGAGACGAAGAAGATATCAGGTCTGTGGTTCAGCAAAATAACTCTTCTGCACAGTTATGTCTCTGTTAGACAACTAACATCTTGGATATATTTAGTTACCTCTCTCTTTGGGAACTCTCACTTCCTTGGTTGCTTGCCCCGTTCTCTCTGCATGGGTCCCAAGCGAATAGTAATCCTGTGCCACCTTGTATTTTCTACTAATATGAAAATGTGCGGTTCACTTTCCTTGGTTAATCTTCATCCACTCTTGTTTCTTTCTCCTTTAGGTCCCTGGGAAGGTAACAGACACACCAACTCAGAGGTCTTCATTGTCATCTCTCTTCAGCTTCCCAGGTAAGTCTTTCCCTGGGACTTTTCTTTTGTTCCTTTCTCTCTGCAATCTGTTGTCTCTCTCTTGTAGTCACACCATATTTCTTCTGGGTTTCTTTCTTCTTTTTTCAGGAAGAAATTCCAGGCTCTCTTCTTTTAAATCCTTCCGGCCATCTCCTGCATCTCTCACAGCCGGAACTCTACCCTCGCTTTCTCTGCCACACAGCTTTTTGTTTTTATCCAGGTCCTTCTCTCCTCCATCTGGGTATCCCCATCCCTTTCTCTCCTTGGGCTCATTGCCAAAGTAAATTCTCTGTTTCCCTTTTCTCCCCCAGAATTCTGTGATGGGGAAAACTTGTTGCCCTATCACATGGTAACTAGAAGTAAGAAGTCGGAGATGCTGAGTGACTGTGCTAGCCACTTAGATAATGTGCTTACAAAAAGGGATGGTTCTCTTTTTCTGGGGCAAATATCCAATAATCTCAGGTTTTTGCCTAGATGCACTTTCATGACTTAAACACACTTATGAATCCATAATAGGCACAGTTACTTGGTCGGCCACATATGCAGGCAGAGTAAAGCCAACTGTACATGCTCAGTGTATGCATGCATAAGTATATTAAAAAGTGGCTCCATAGCTCAGTGCCATCCACTACTACATTCCCTATCAATTCTTCCCTCTTTGTGAACTGCAGTCAAGAGGAGCAAGGCCCTTAGTTGGCTTCCTCAGTACTTGCAACAGGAAGTTGTCCCTAATACTCTCCAAAAACTCCTGGATTGCCTTGTGCATTATAAACACAAGCACTTGCATCCCAGCTACTCTCAGTCCTGGATCCTGGACTGCTGCATTACTCCCAGCTTCATAACACAAGAAAAGGGCTGCACAGCAGGCTTAGAGAAAAATAATTCTTCTCTCTCATGGACTAGGGGTGCATGCAAGCTCAACAGTTGAACAGAAGTGCCTCTGCTGATCTCAACTCCAGCAGTGTCACAGAGTCAGGTTGAGGCTCAATTGGGTGGGGGAAAATGGGTGTACTTTTCTAAGCTCTGTCCATAAAATAAGCTTCATTCACTTGTGATGCCATCTGATAGAGACTGTATATGGTCTAAATAAGATCATGCATTGTCTCTATTTCGTGACTTCCTTCTCAGGGAGGGGTCTGAGCATCCCCACAAAGGTTTTCAGGGGACCTTGGGCTTGCTCTCCCTTTGTGATGTTTGCTTTATAAACTCCAAGTCCCAAACAACATTAGGATTAGCCAGTCTGAGGTGTTCCACTGCACAGGCCAGAGAACAACCCCCCCCCCCCCGACACCTTTTTTTCATAGAGATCATGATTCCAGACTGTGAAAAATGAATCCAGCCTTGATTTAAAGCCTGTAAGTGTTGAAAAACCTATTAGTAGTATACAGGTGTAACAAAAAGCTGAAGGCTCCTGTTACTTTAAGGGTGAAAGGGCAGCAAGGAGAGCCTCAAGCTTCAGAAAGCTGTTCATTATGAGCTGCCAGGGAACAGGTACCCAGGGATTTACCCACTACAAGTACTTACTGCAGAGATAGCTGTGCTGCAGCAGCACAGTTGGGTAGTTCCCTGCATGGGAGACAATATATTAATACAGCAGAGGCCAGCAGCAGCAGCAGTAAGCCACCCTGGGGTTGAGTGGCAAGCTAAATCAGGAAACGCCTGTGACAGCTCAGGGCATCACCTGGCTGAAAGGGGGCAGTGCCAGGGAGATGTGAATAAACACAGGCCCTGAGTTGGGAGAGGCAATCTGGCCCTGGAGGACAGCTCCTATCTGGCACTGGGGATATCTTGAGGAAGGCAACAGGAGTAAGGGGAAGCCCTGTAATGCAGGCAGGTAGCCATTGCTTATGCTTGGACCCAGAGTGGGCTTAGTGTGTGTTGCAGCCAGAAGACTTACTCCAGTGTGGGCAGGGTGGAGACCAGCATGAGCTTGGAAGAACTAGCTGGCATCTAGAAGAATTGGGGCTTGCTCTAGGACCCCTTAGGCAGCCTCCCTTCCAATTAAGCAATTGCATCAAGGCATGGCAGGAGAGTAAGAAGGGGAGGGCACTCTAGAGCTGGTGCAGGGTAAGGGTTGCATGGCCACCAGGGGGAATCTCAGCCACCTCTGGAGCCTGATGATTGTTACAAAGGGCTACAACATTCATGAAACAATTATCAAACCTGTCGATCTTTAATTATTATTTCATAATTAAAAGTAGGCGGTGCTAAAGTTGGAATATATAAAAGCTTGGATTCTGAAGACTCAGAAGGCACCACAGAAGAGGTGTTAGTTACTATAGTGATGAGTGCTGTCTAATTCTAAGCCCTACACTTAGGAGGCCAATTCAGGGTTTGAATTATAGGGGATCTCATGGAGCCTGAGCCTGCCTGCCCCCCCCCCCCCCACCATAAGAAATGAGAGCCTCCCTGTAAGTTTTAAAAATCATAACCTGCGGGGGTCTCAGATTTTATTAGGGTATGATGACGGGCAGCCCATTATTTTGCAGACCCCCCTCTCCCCACAAGAGTCAAAGTGAAATTTGAACCCTGGCCAAATTTATAGGTTAAAACCCACACCCTGAATTCTATATGGTATCCATCAATTTATATCCTGTGCAGCTCCTGGATCTCTAAGATTGTGTTCACATACTGAAATTCTATTTAAAATGCAAGTGGACCCATTCTGTCCTGGGTTTAGCTTTCAAATGTCTACAACCCCTCATTATGGTAGGTTGCTCTCAACATGCCAAAGGCATTGACCAAGATGTTAGGGTCCCTGCATCCAGTTAAAGGACAGAGGCATATGTAGAGAAAAAGCCACAGTGGCTACCTCCTGTCACTCCATGGGTAACAGGCAGGAGCTCCGGATAGAACACAATAAACTTCATGTTGTAAAATAGTATCACAAAGAGGAGCCACATGCCCTCATCTAGTGCTGTCAGTTCCATTGCACTAGTGAATGTGCAAGAGAGCTAGTCTTAAGCTTCTTTTATATTGGCCATCAGTTTTAAGACTGCAGCCACAGAGGGAAGAAGCGGAGCCATGAGTCAGTGATTTCCATGAGTCTATCTGACCTTTCTTATCTTTGTAGAAGGATCATGAACAGAGCTGTCAAAACTGATAAACTGATTTCACTACAATTTTGAAATTTAAAGAGCATTTCCACTTTGCAAGGTTAAAAATGGATGTACATTTTAAATCTTGAGAATTTTGCATTCAATGAAAATTGTTAATTTCTTGAAATAAACTGAATTTTTGTTTTGCTTCCTATTCCTCATTTTCCCACTATTTATTTTTCTTTCTTTAGCCTGTGATGGAAGGCCATGCATGCAGGAACACCATGACTGTGTCTTTACTTCCTGACCTGTTCCAAGCAGGAGGTGGTGGTTAGCAGCAGTAGTGCCAGAATGAACCTGCCTTGTGCACCTTATATAAGATGATCATCGCCAAGAAGATCAGTGACCTCCAGTGGCAGCCTTTCCATGGGTCCCTGGCTACCGGTACCTTCATATATATTACATTTCTGGAAGTTCAGGTGTAAGATCCAGGGATGCTGATGGCTCTGTTGTGGGGTGCAGTAATTGTGGGGTAATTGTAATTGTGCAGAAATGTAATTTATCTCATCCAATGCACCAAATGCCCTTATGGAAAACATGCAGGAGAGACCAAACACCAACTGCGCACCAGAATGGACGCACACCGGAAATCTATCAAAGACAGGAATACCCAATTACCTGTGGGGCCACATTTCTCATAAGAAAGCCACTCTCTCTCCAATCTCTCAGTCCTCATCCTCAAAGGAAACTTACACAACACTTCCCAGAGATGAGCCTATGAACTCCACTTCATCAACCTCCTGGATACTAAAAATCATGGACTAAATATAGACATTGGATTTATGACACATTATAACCTGCCTGACATCTGACTCCCCAGGTACCTCTCCACTACTCATCCCCCTTCTCTCCCTCCCCACCCCCCGCCTGTCTCTCACCCATTGACTCCTCAATCTACATCTTCACTGACTACCTGTCTTGTATGCATACCAGCCCAGCCTCTGGCTTCTTTACTTTTCATTCCATCCAGGAAGAGCACACACCAACTGCTGAAACGTCCTTACCCTGACGAAGGGTTTTTGAACCCAAAAGCTTGCCTAATAATTGTTTTCCAACTATTTAAGTTGGTCTAATAAAAGATATCAGATTCACCCAAAGAACCTTGTCTGCCTATGTCCTTAGATCAACACGGCTACAATCTACACCATAGGGAAGAGCATGCACTTTCATATACCATGAAATACAGCTTCACCACTTAACACTCCACTTAAGAGCCTTCTCTAGTGCTCCATTCAATGCTGGCACCTTGAGTAGCCAAGACAGGAGATATATGAGACTAGGAAAAAAGGGGCAAGCTGTAGAGGGCTGTGCCTCAAAGAGACTGGGCACTGCTCTGGAAGGAAGCAGGCATTTGGTTCTACTGGACCTTGGTTCCAGTAGGACAGAAACTCCTTTCCTGCTTTCCATCCATTTCAAATGTTACAAACATTACTTGTTAAATGCAAAGTATAATGATTCAGCTTCAGAAAAAGCTCTGGAAACGGGGACTAGACCTGTCATAGTGGTTAGATCACTATGCTGGATGAGTGAAAGTCCAGTTCACTATGGAAGAGGTATGGGGGAGGGGGAGGGGCAGGGGCAGCTATAACCTGGGTCTCTCGCTTCCTGGGCAGTGTTCCTAATCACTTACTTATTGGAATTAAAATATAAGATGGCCCCCTTCTCATAATTTTTTTCTTAAGATATATACCAGTTTACATACATACATAGCTATGTAGCTTCTTGCCTAGTTTGTAGCCTACTAAGTATATTCAGTATGCACACAGATACTTACATGTCCTCAGTAATGAAACTGTGAACTGTATAGAACTTAAAAAACCACTTATGTGGCTGGATACGTGCCATTTAGGTACATACAATATCCTTAGACAGCAGCTTAGAATAAATTATAAATATTTATCCTACCTCTTGCCAAGTGTGGCTTTTGTGGCAAAAATAAGGTGCCTGCTACCTCTAAAGTAGAAGTGCACATTTCCTGAGGTGAAGCCAACAAAACTCTTACGGTACTTTGTTCCAGTTCACCCTTGCTGTGCATACACTTCTGTCCACATTGTTACTAGTAGCACTAGCCTTCTCATTGTTTTTGCTTTCTGTTCCCCACAGACAACACTGGATGTCTTTGCATGGGTATGCTAACAAGGAGATGGTAACATACTCATGCTAGAGTATTCATCATTTGTCCCCAGGCAGTAAAACCCAACAGAAAGAAAAAAAAAGATATCATACAACAGGGATACTAAGATGTAGCAAGAGGCTTGGTGCGCCTGCTACTTCAAGAGCAGGTAGGATGCAGGAGAAGCAGGCTGCAAGTGTGGAAGCAGGCAATCAAGAGTCACATGACACAGAAGGGGCCTGGTTTGCAGTATGAAGCTGGGCAGGCTCTCTAGAGGAATAGTCAACATGGATTCACCAAGGGCAAGTCATGCCTGACCAACCTGATTGCCTTCTATGATGAGATGACTGGCTCTATGGATGCAGGGAGAGCAGTGAATGTGGTATACCTTGATTTTAGCAAGGTTTTTGATACAGTCTCCCACAACATTCTTGCAAGCAAGTTAAGGAAGTATGAGCTAGATAAATGGATTGTAAAGTAGATAGAAAACTGTCTGGAGAATCAGGCACAGAGGGTAGTAGTTGAAGGCTCAATATCTTGTTGGCAACTGGTATCAAGTGGGGAGTTCTCATCAATGACATGGAAGATGGCATAGAGTACACCTTTAGCAAGTGTGCAGATGACACCAAGCTGGCGGGAGTAGTAGATATGCTGGAGGGTAAAGACTGGGGTCAGAGTGATGTAAAAATTGGAGGAATTGGTCAAAAGAATTCTCATGAGGTGCAATAAGGAGAAGTGCAAAGTCCTGCACTTAGGATGGAAAATCCCATGCACTGGTACAGGTTGGGGGCTGACTGCCTAGGCACCAGCCCTGCAGAAAAGGACCTGAGGTTTACAGTGGACAATCTGGATATGAGCCAACAGTGTGCCCTTGTTGCCAAGAAGACTAACAGCATACTGGGCTGAATTGGTAGGAATGTTGGCAACAGTTCAAGAGAAATGATTCTTCCCCTCTGTTCATCACTGGTGAGGCCACATCTGGAGTACTGTGTCCAGTTTTGGGCCCCCTGCTACAAAAAGGATGTGCACAAACTGGAGAGAGTCCACTGGAAAGCAACAAAAATGGTTAGGGGGTTTGGGCATGTGACTTCTGATGGGAGGATAAGGGAACTTATGAACCCAGCATTCATTCCTGCCTGTGGCAAGGGGTCAGGCTAGATGATCTGTTCATGTCCCTCCTTACCCTAGCTACTATGAAACTATGAAACTATGAACTGGGCTTATTTAGTCTGGAGAAGACAAGACTCAATGGAGATTTAATAGCAGCCTTCAACTCCCTGAAGGGTGGTTTCAAAGAGGATGGAGATAGAATGCTCTCAGTGGTGGTAGATGACAGAACAAGAAGCAATGGTCTCAAGTTGCAGCAAGGGAAGTTTAGGTTACATGTAAGGAAAAACTTCCTCACTAGGAGAGTAGTAAAGCACCATAACACGTTACCCAGAGAAGTTGTGGAATCTCTATCCTTGGAGGTTTTTAATACCTGGCTAGACAAATCCTTGGCTTGGCTCCAGGGATATCATGGCCACCCATGTGGAGGACTGTGTTACAGAGGTCATTAACCAAGACCTGAGGTGTGGACTGAAAAATCTTTTGCCTTGGGTTTCACTGGAGGTGACAGAGCATTGTCTGGTTGAAGTCATATATGCCATATTTTCTTCCTTTTATCAGTTTAGTCATGTACAGTTTATTCCACATTACAACATGGTTATAAAGAAGCTTAGGTGCTGCTAAGCTGCACAACCAGCCTAGATATTTTCACTGAATATGCAAACCAAAAGGATAAAGTGACATATGGACCCCACATCCTACCATGGTTTTGCAGAGCTTAATTGGATCATCCATTTTTACTATATTAACATATTGGGGATGCTACTAATCTCTAGAGGAACTTTTTACGTTACAGATTAAAGCACTTTGCACAATCTGTATGACACAGTTGGCTAAACAATATAAAGAAACTAAATCCACAAATGCTTAACTGCTAATTTAATGCAATTTCACAAAGTCAACTTTTTTTGGTGGGTACTATTGAGATGTATGAACCCACAAACAAATTCATCAACATAGTCCATCCAAAAGAATTTAAATGTTCCTGGGAATCACCTGCTTTATTTCAAAATACTGCTTCCTTACTAAGACTCAAGTTGCATTATTAAGATTTATCCGAACAGAAAAACATCCTTGTCTTGTCATCCCATTTCTCAAGGAGCATTTATGATCCATTCCTAACATTCATATTCTTGGCACTGTTCCCTTCTTGTTTCTTGATTCAAACCAATATGATCACTTTCTGTTTATCATTAAATTCCTTGAATTTCCATTCAAATGAGAGATTATCTTGAATTGCAAACCTGAGATATAGATCCAGATTCCCCGAAATTTTGATATGTGGATCTAGGATGTAGGTCCACTTCTGTTAACTACAGAATAACATCATGGTGAAGTTAGACTCCAGTATGTAGTTGTGACTGAGACAGATTCTCAACTTCTGTAACCTGGTAGAATTTATCTTACATGATGGGAGTCAGCAACTTTTGTCTAACGGCAGGCCAGCGCTTGCAACTTGACAGCTGCTGCACACCACTAATCGATTGTTGTCATTCTAGCTGTCTAGGCTCTGTGTGGAGGGCTGGTCTCTTTGCCCACTAATGAACCCTCCCTTGAAAATTGTGCCATCAAAAAGCACGAAGAGTAAGAATTTGAACTGGCTAATGTGGCAACATTGTGAGGAGGCCACACTGAGGGGCAAAAGAGCAGTCCCCTACACAAAGCCAGAATGGAACAGCAAGAGAGGAGTGGCTGGCAGTTAGTAAAATGCTAAATGAATCTGATGTCTGGGCAGGAGCAAGGGATTGGTGCACCATTAATAAAAGGCAGACAGATCAGAGCTTTGTGGGTCAGATCCAGTCTCTTTGCAGGCTGGCCTTAGAATGTCAATCCCTGCAAATAAGTATCCTGCCTATTTCTGCATAGAGATACACAAAAACTATGTATTTCCTTAACATAACGATGAATGTCAATGCTTCACAAACATTAGACAACTTCCCACAGATTCAGTAAAAAAAAAGAAGTAAAAATCTTGAAAAAAATTGTATTTCTCTTTGCTCACTGCAGTGAAGGCAGGGGTTATCATTGTCAAAGCTTATTAGTAATTTCAAAGTGATGAAGGAAAAATAATTAGTTAAAAAATAGAAAATTTAAAACATCATATAAGGTTTTCAAAGAGAGAATAAGAAATATTAAAAATTAAAGTCTGTGCAGAGAAGATCAATGACAATATTATGGACTTGGTCATTGAGGGGAATCCTGATATTGTAAGAATTTATTTTTAATTACTATAGATTTTGGGTATTGACTAGTCCTTTTTCTTTCATCTCAAAATGTATTTTTGCTACAGATAATTACTCTATGATAATTATAAAGATTCTTCAAATTAACTTTCATAGCTCTCTGCAGGGAACACTGCGACAGAAGTTTAAGATCAGGTCCATACTGCTTTACATATGTAGGGGAATAAGATATGAAATGAAAATTCAACGGCCCGGATGTTCTACTAACTTTTTAGTGCTTTGATCATCATTATTATTTTAAACACATATATATTGTAAATCACTGCATGCCTAGTTTCCAACTCAAAGTGCTAATAATAGTCATCCAGGGCAACTATACACATGCCAGACACCTGCTCTGACACATGCTAATTAGCACAGATCGGAGCAGACTTGATTAACTGAGTCTGATGGAGTGTCCTAATTAGCATACTCTAGCAGCCTCAGCATCACGTGTATTCAGCATCCCTGTGCTTCAAATGAATGAGCGTTAGTTGAAGTGCCCCAGCTGCCATTTTGAAGCATGAGATTCTAAATACACAAGACTCTGCAGGCACTGTAATTAGAGCAGCTCCTGAAAGCTGCTTTAATTAAAGCACCCCCACCCTCCACCCCAGAGCACGTGGAAAGATGTCCCTAGTGCCACACTTTGAGTGAATCACTGCAGTGGGACCATTCCATGAGTTGGATGGCCCCTGGGCTGTATCTTTGACAGGCCAAATTCAACCCATTTTCTGCCCCTAACAATGGTCAATGCTGGGTGCTGAATGCAGGATGACTCCAAATAGCAAGGGGAGAGGAACAACTGTATGTCTGTACAAAGCTGAAATATTCTTTTTCAGAAGTGCCCACAAATAGAAGATGCTACAACCTCAGTTACCATAGCTGTGATTTTTAAGCAAAGGGTGTTCAAACTTATGTAACTTGCAGCATTATGTATATACATGCAATATGCCTGTCAAGAATAACAGGTGAGTGGAGGTGAGGGCAGGGACAGAGGCCTGTCCAGCCCTCCCTCCCCCACCACCTCAAGCTGGGGCTGGGGCCATGGCCACTCCTTGCCTTCCCCCTGCTGCTTTGGGCTGGCTCTGGGGCCGGGGCCGCTTCCCCTCTCTCGCCTCTGCTGCTTCAGGCTGGGGACAGGGTATTCTCCCCCTCCCCACCTCTACTTCAGGCCAGGGGCCAGGCTGGGGCCAGGGCTGGGGCTTCTCCCCTGCTTCCCCCTCAGGCCAGGGCCAGGGCCAGGGCCAGGGCCAGGGCCAGGGCCAGGGCCAGGGCTACTTTACCCCTCTGCTTTGGGCTGGGGCTGGAGCTGGGGCCCAGGCTGCCAGGGTCTGCAACCGTGGCGATGGTCGTGGTGATGGTCATAGCCCCAGTGGCAGTCATGGTAGGACACAGTTACCAGTCACCCCCCTCCCCTTCCCACTTCCCTCCCTCCCTTCCTCCTCTCTTCCCCACCGCCTCCTCCTCCCCACTGGCTGTTATTCTGGGGGTGAAGGAAGAGGGTGGAGGCTATACCTTCTTTTGGAAGGGAAAACTGGCCCAGGACAGACATATTCACAGTATCAGCTTCACCTTCAATAATCAGCTCATCAGCCAACTTATGGAGATCCCTGTGGGCATTAACAACTTTCTAATGGCTCTCTGTCTTAAGTTCAGCAACAATGAGTATGCCACTGTCATTAGTGTGTACACCCCAATGTTTGATGCTAATAATGGCAAAGAATAAATCTATTCCAACATTGATCACACACTGACTCACAGGGAGGACAAGATCATTCTCCTTGGTAACTTCAATGGCAGAGTCAGACATGACGTGTGGAGTGGTAGCATTAGGAAGAAGTAGGGAAAGCCAATTCCAATGGCATCATCCTCCTGAGCAAATGCACAGAGCACAATCTTGTTATCATGATCTGAAGAACCCTCTCTACACATTGGCACATCCTCAACTATATTATTGTCAGTGCCTGTGATCAAATGGATGTCCATATCACACATGACATGTGAGGAACTGATTACCACTAGACAGATCACCATCTTGTAAGAACCATTATCAACATCCATCTTGCTCTGAAGCACCAAAAACATTCAAAAGCAATATGAAGGTCTCTCAACACTAAATCTCTTCAAGACCCAAAGTCTGTCATAATTTCCAACAGTATCTCCATAAAAAAAAAATTCTCTGTCCTGTCTACAAAAGAAGGCAACATTGAGGAACTCTGGAAGGTGTTTAAAACCTCCATCCATATGGCCTGTGCTGAATTCATTAGCTATACCATCCAATGGCCATCCAATGGCCATGTCTAAATGAGTGGCATACTGTGCAGTTGTTACTGCATAGTCATTTACTGCTTTCATAAGCAACTGTACTGTCACCACACGGTTATTTTCTGATGATACTACACAGTAGCAATGAGATACTGTATGGTAGCTCATTACTACTGTGTAGTAGCATCGCATCATGGTCAGAACTACTGCATGGTAACAATAAGCTACAGCACAGTAGATCATTGCTACTGTGCCATATCATCTTGTGTAGACACACCCAATGACACCAAGACTGGGTCAATGAGGCAACACTGAGATCCAAGTCCTCCTTGACTGGAAGAGAAGGACTCATTCTATTTGGCAAGATGACACCTCATTGTAGGAGAAGAAGGATCAGATCCTCAAAGCCAAACCTCAAAAAGAGGGTACTAGAAATCAAGTCAGTGGTGGCAAGATAATGCCAAGGAAATCCAGTTCTATGCTGACAAATATGACATGCAGGGTGTATCTACATGTGCAATTAATCTGAAGCAATAAACTCCAGAGCAGTCTGAGCCAGAGTAAATTACTCCCGGGTGCAGCATCTTTATATATGCCCAGGATGGCAGCAATTTGAGCTGAGATGGAACAGTTTATGCCAGGGCCATTCAGCCCCAGGCTCCAAGTGGCAGTGTCATGCAGTGGAGAGGCTGCCTGGGGCATGAGGGTCCTGAAAGTACAGAGGTATGTGGCTAGGTAGAAGGCAGGAATCTGGCCTCTTGTTGGCTGGGCTGACCAGGCACAATTTAAACCCACTGTCAGCATCTACGCATTCATTTAATTGCAGTAAATTACCCCAGTGTAAGACAGGACTATCTTAGTGCAGCATTAATTAGCTTACTGTGAATTAATACTATTACACATGTAAACAGTGACTCTTTATTCCACAGCTAGTCTACTATACAGTTAAGTGCAAGTGTAGACATTAGGGCTGTGCGAGGCTTTGGACCATGCTTCAGCTCCAGAGAAGCTTTGGATGTTTTGGCATCTGAAGCAGCATGTCTGGATCGAAGTGCTGGCTTTGTTAGGCTTTCTGAAGCAGTTTGGAGCATACGAACCACTTTGGAGCTGCTTTGGAGATCCGGCCATAGGGTATAATGGGGAACCAATGAAATATCTATAGCTTTGTTGTTTTGTGTCTGCTTTGGATGAAACTCACAGGGGTGATGCCTCTGTGGAGAGCATGAATCTTGCCAAGTTTCAAGAAGATTGGTGCAGGGGTTCAGGAGGGGGCTGCACCCCAAATTCTTGAAAGCAAAACTCACGTCATGTGCATGTGTTACACCACAGGGGGGTGAAAACTGCAGGTTGTGGTCCCTGGTGAGGCCACAAAGCCTGCCAAGTTTCAAGAAGATAGGTGCAATAGTTATTTCCTCTCCTTAGCCTGTAGTTTTGTAGGTGTTAATTGTTGCTAATTAACTAATTGTCTAGTAGCTACTAGTAGCTAGGTGCCTTGTATTGAGCTGGTCCCTGAGTAAATCATGACTGATTGGTAACTGGTAACACAGTAGCTTAGCAGACAGGCCTGCAGTAGTTCCCCACCACCACTCTGCGCCCCAAGACAGACACAGTTGCATGAGCACCCATGTCATGAGTTTTGTCTGTCAGCAAGCAGAGGGACAGGGCCCCAGAACCCAGAACCCCTGCACTGATCTCTTTGACAGCTGGCAGGCTTCGTGGCAGCAGCAGGGGCTACCATCCCTGCAACTTTCATCCTGCTGTGCCTTAACACACACAGGGTCACCCATGTTATGAGTTTTGCCTGTCAGCAGCTTGAGGTGCAGTTTCCTCCAAACCCCTGCACCTATCTTCTTGAAACTTGCCAGGCTTTGTGGCCTCACCAGGGGCCACCACCCCTGCAGCTTTGACCCCACTGTGGTGCAACACATATACGTGACATGAGTTTTGCTTTCAAGAATTTGGGGTGCAGTTCCCCCTGATCCCCTGCACCTATCTCCTTGAAACTTGGCAGGCTTCATGATCTCAGTAGAGGCTACCATCCCTGCATGTTTCATTCAAATCAGACAAAAACCAACAAAGTTATAGATATTTCATTGATCCCCCATTATATCTTATGACTGGATCTCCGAGGTAGCTCTGAAGCTTTGGAGATGCTTCCGCTGGATAGAAGCAGAAACCTGGTCCGGAGCTCCAGATTGGATTGCTGGTATCTGAAGTGGCCGGATCCAAAGCCAGATCGAATAGCTGCCTACTCACACAGGCCTAGGACACATGGCCCAAAGCTTTTTTCCAGCCAAAGAAAGCCATTTACTAACCAGATTCCTGTGGTCCTACCATGCTGCGATCACAGGATGGCTCAATGCTCCTCAAAGACAATGAATCTATCCAAATGTAGATGGAAAGAACACATTGAGGTATTCTTGAATCATGAGTCAACTGTGATGGATACTACCACCAAATCCATCCCCCAGTAACCTGAAAGGGGAATCCCTTACCAATCCTCCTACCCTAGAAGTAGGCTTGTGTGCCATCAAGAAAACCAAGAATAACAAGACTACTGAACCGGATGGCATACCTGCTGAAATCTACAAGATTGGTGGGAAGGAACTGGTACTGAGACTCCACAAATTTATTTGGAATAGCAGAGAGATCCCTGGTGACCTAAGGAATGCCAACAAGCATGTTTTACTGCCAAGTTGACTGATCAGCTCTGCAGTAAAGCTTCACTGTCTACATGTGCACCAGTATTAGGGCACAGTAAATTAACTCCATTGTAAAATACTACCGTCAAGGGCAGTACTATCTTATGGTGGAGTCATTTACTGTGCAGAAATCCATTTGTGGATCGTGACCAGGACTGCAGCAGTTTGAGCTGGAGCAAAGTAGCCCTGGGATGGCAGCAGGCTCAGGGGGATCAGCCACATGACTCCATAGTTTTGGCACTTTTGTGCCCCAGCCAGCCCCTCCACTGCTTACACTGTGGCCCAGAGCCTAGGGGTGACTCCCTGAGCCTGCTGCCACCCTGGGGCTGCTGTGCCATGGTTCAAACTGCTGCAGTCCTGGGTGCATGTGCAGATGTTATGCCTGGGAGCAGCTGATTCTGGCACAAACTGAGCTCAAGTTTATCACATTGCCTTAGTGGCATGTGTAGATGCATCCAGTTTCTACCCATTCTAAGCTCCATATGCACTGTAATCATCCTTGTGCCCCTGTGCTCTCTACCTGGAGAAACCAAATTATATACAAAGGAGGGTGGGGCTCTACTCCATCCACAAAGCAGACAGCTGCTGAACAGCCACGCTCTGAGACAATAATGGATCACATCCAGAACAGGTGCCACTTTTTCTGAAATATTTAAGCCTGTCAGGGGCATCGATCCTTCCTTTGGCCTTTTGATTTACTTGTTTAATCTAATTGAGTTGCTGGAAACAGGGACCGGAGTGAGTCTAGCTATGTCCTCTCAGGCATTTCCCCTTCATATTTGTGAGTTTCTGGCACCTGGCAGACTGTAAAATGCTGAGACAGCATTGCTTCCATTAAATAGTAATGAGCTGACTATTAACCTCATCTGCTAGGGGGGCAGACAGAGGTCCCTGGCAAAAGGAGATGGAGCCTCTAACAGAAAGCTGTGGAGCTATATAGTCTGTGGAGCTGAGGGACTCCCTTTATCTGTCCTACATAATAATCCTACTTGGGTATATCCTAAATAATACTGAACACCCAATGTACTTTCCTTGTTTACATAGCAAACCTCTTTGGGAGATGCAGACATAGAAGAAAAGGAAGATTCCCTTGTACCCAGATTCTTAGCTGTGGTTTAAAAGGCAGCAGCCTCTTACTCTTGACAGATCAGTATAGGAGTGTGTGAGAGTGTTTGTAGGATGTCTCTATAATATCATGTTAGACTAGATATGGACGTGTTAGTTTTCATAAATCATGATGATGGGCCTAATGTATTCAATGTAAATTACAGCATCTTTATTAAACAGGTTGTGTTTCAAGTGGAAACTGAGCAGGACTTATTTTATGGATTCTTTCTCTGTGTCCATTATTACCCTATCCAATCTTCATGTCTCTCTAATGGTTCTTGATGGATTCTGGCTATTGCATGTAGTTTTACAGAATTTAAATTAATTTTTAATGTCAAATAAATGCCAGAGAACATTGGAATATTCACAATCCAACACATTTCCTGAGCTGTGTTCATAAAAACAGGCAAAATGCAGAAAAGCTCTGAAATCTAACTTCATGCCTCCTCATCCTTGCTCTCATGCTTACAACTCCAAATCTTGAAGTGAATACCAATGTACAAAGGAGGAATTCCTTCTACTCCATACATCCTCCACATGAGTCACATGAATCTGCAGCATCACAGGCCACTGGGGAGAACCCACCATTAAAGCCAAGTATTTGACTGTGAGATGTTCATTCAACAAGAAAAAGACCACATATCATCTCTATAGGGCAGGGGTGGGCAAGTATTTCAGCCTGCGGGCTACATAGGGAATTTTGATGAGCTGTCACAGTCCAGGTCAGCCCCCCATCTCCCCACCCCCCAGCAACAACTCACCAAAACTCCCTGTGTGGGATGGGGCCACAGGAGGGCAAGTGGGTGGAGACTGGTGTTCAGAAGCAGGACAGGAATCTGCTCCTTGCATGTCTCTGCCCTGTGGAATAGGTGTGGAGGGTGGGGGAAGGGTCTGTGGGGGGGTGCATCTGCATGCATGCAAGCATCCATCGGGGGCCTACCTGGGCACTAGGTCCCAGGAGCCAGCCAGGGGTGAAGGGAGAGGGTTGGGTGGTGGGCTTGTGCAACAGAGCTTGCCCAGGCAGTGCTGTACATGGGGCTGAGCCCTGTCGCTCCCGCTCAGGACAGCTTGTGCTGTGCTCCCACCTGGACTCGCCAGCCTGGCCTTGGCCAGCACACACAGCTAGTGTGGCTACTCCCAGTGCAGCAGCTCCCTTGGCTCCCTCAGTGGCTCCTTCTCTTGCTTCTGCCCCTCCTGTACTGCTCCAGGTGGGGAGGAAGTTTCAGCTGGGCAGCTCCTGCCATCAGCATATGTGGCTCTGGCTCCAGCTGCCAGCCACTTTCCACCTGCTTCTCCCTCCTGACTTGATGGGGGAAGGAGTGGCTGAAAGGCAGCCTGGAGTTGCAGCCCTGTGCACTAGGGCAGGAGCTGCCTGGCTGCAGCTTCCCCCCTGCCTTGAGTGGCACAGCAGAGGCAGCAGCATAAGGAGCTACCACCAGAGGTGAGGGCAGCTGCTGTACTGGGAGCAGCCCCACTGGTACTGCACATACTGGCCAGGGTAGGGATGGCAGGTGCAGGTGGGAGCACAACATGGGCTGCCCCAGGCAGATATCGGGAGGGCTCAGCCCTGTGCAGAGTGCTGCAGGGACAGCTGCAGTCCACAGCACCTGAGGGAGCTGTGCATGCCCCCCTGCTCTCCTTCCCTCCCTCCCCATCCTCCCAGCTGGCTACAGCTTCTCCACACTTGGAGTGTCCCAGCTGGGGCATGAGCAGGAGGAGTAGCCACCTCTAAAGGTAAGGGGAGCCAAGCAACTTCTGTGTGGCTGCAACCACACTGGGAACAGCCATGCTGGAAGCTGTGAGCACTGGCTGTGGCCAGGGTCGGGGCCATCAGGCATGGGCAGGAGTGCAGCGCTTGCTACCCTGAGCCAGGCTTGGCCCCATCTGGAGCACTGTGGCAGCAGCCACAGGCTGGATCCAGTCAGTTGGGTGGCACCCCCTATGGGCCAGATCTAATAAGCTGATGGGCCAGATCCAGCCTGTAGGCTATATTTTGCCCACCCCTGTTCCAAGGTCTTGTACTGCCATAAACAACCCCTTCCTCATAGCAGCCTGCCATCTGAGGTCTCAGGCAGATACAAAATAGACCCATAGCTGTACTCTGGTAGACAACTCACGGAGCAACCTCCCTTCAGGCATAAGGTGAGCCTTTCATGCCTGCAAGAAGCAGTGTCACATGAGGGTGATGAGTGCAGGACTGCCTGGCATGATTAAAGTTATTACTTGTCCTTTCAAGAGCACGGGAACTTACTAGCTGGCAGGCATAGGATTAGAAGGCTTCAGAATGACCCACTCTGTGCCAAGTATCTCTCAGGCCATATGCCTAAAGGACTTGGGCAAAGAAGGATTAGTTAAATCAGGTTTCTGCAGTAAGTTAAACTGAAAAATCACTCTCTAAATGAGAGAAGATCTCATGGGCTATTTGGAGTGATTAGAAGAGCTGATGCTTAGCCTTTAATTCAACAGTCTCTGGATTTCCTCTTTATTTATAAGGCTAAAGCTAACCCTCCTCTCACCCCAACTATAAAGTTGTAAATTAAACCTGCCAAAACCACTTTAAAGCCGGAGCTGTTCGGCTAACCCTTTATTGTGCAAGCATGAGGTGTTCCCATTGCTCTGGCCAATCTCACAGCACTGCACAGCCTGGAACCAATGGAAATGCAATAGTTTCAACAGTTTGGTCTGAAAGCTTTTCTGAACCTGATGGCTTTAGGAAATTGGGTTTGGAATCTCACAAGCACAGGTTCAGGTATGAAATTAATTATGTTACCAGCTTCCATTTGGGTGAAAATACCGAGAAAATAGTGTGTAGGAAATTGTGCTGTAGGAATGAACCAGAATTTTGGAAAATATTTTCTCCCCTTTAAGTGGATATATGGCAAGGGCTCCTCAGCCAATAACCAACCCTTTTCCCAGGTTGTCACCAAGTTATGTTTACAGGAGCATAACTGAAGGAAGGGTAACCAAGGCAGCTTCCTGAGGTGCCACGTTTGTGCAGGACTGTAAAAGCAGCTGCTACTGCAGCAGCAGCAGCAGCAGCTGACCACACCACTGCAATTGGCACAGTTGCCCCAGACGCAGAGATGCCCTGCTATGCTTGGGTGTGTTTATCTTTCCTGTACTTATTTACAATCTTCTCACTCAGATCATATTGTGGGGGAGACCCCAGGGAAGAGGATGAAGCTTGTTCGTAGGGGGCTGCAGACTCCCAACCTTTGTCTTGACATGGAGACCTCATCTACTACCTCGTGAGAGGTAGGAATCACACAGGAATCCAATGTCATTATCTGTGCAAACAGCTTTTTCATGCCTCAGGCTCCCTATCGTACAAGCAACAAGTGCCTGGTTCCACTGCATGTGACATCTATGCCCATACCCCTGGTGCTGGCCTGGGTTTCCTTGCTGGATCTTAGCCTGCACCCTCCCGGGCCCCTGAAGATTGACCCAATATTAACCCCTTATCCATGAGTTATAGCTTCCTCCTCTCTTTAGCAGCTGCAGTAATTTGAATCTCAAGCTTTGTACAACAGAAAGATCATCATACATTGACTGCACAGGGCCATGTTTTGTCCCTCTGTTACTGATTAAGGATATCTTCTTCCCTTTTGTGTCTGGATGCCTACATGTGCAGCACATTACAGGCTCCTTAGCCTGGCTGTTTTCAGCTTATAGTATCTCTCTAACTGTTGTAGCAAAGGTCCTAGTGCAGTGCCACTGCTACCCCAGCTATCCTTTCTTCTTCTTCCTGGTATTCATCTCATGAGGCTACTACAAACCTTTCTGTTTTCTGTCTGCCCAAATCCTCTTGACAATCAGGGATTAAGGGTAGAGCCAGCTTTCACAAACTGGCCTCAGTGTAGCCCAACTTGTAACCAACTGTTACAAGTTGTTTTGTCATATTGTTGTTCTGGATTGCATAGAACTAGAAAAGGAGATGAGGGGTTTTCATTTGAAGCTCACTCAAACATTTGAAGAACTGATTTTGAGTACCCAAAGGCAAGAACTGTATCTTCATAGGATGGAAATATTTTTCTGTTTGTGCATCTAAATGACAGTTTTCCAGCTGTGTAAGCAGCATTTTTGGTATTTACAAACAGGAAAGGAAACAATTCTACTTCTCCTCCAGTGCTGGCACAGAAATGTGCATGTGTAGACTGAGTGTGTGCAGTAGGCTATACTCTGGCCAGGCATATATGCAGCTATGTATGCACACCCATTTTTTACTAAGTCACAAACATGTAATCAGCCAGAAACTCATGGCCAATAGGTGTCAGACCAAGGAGAAGGAGGTCTCTCCCATGTATTATCTGCAATAATCAAGGATAGGGCACTCTTCCAGGAAGCAGAAGACCTGGGTTCTTGGCCCTATTTTACCTACAAGTGTACATCTCTCTGACTTGCCAACATGGTACTTCAGCCACCACCATCAGGCATTAAGCAGACTGGAACAAGCGAAGAGTGTGACTCAGTAAAAGGCTGCCGCTCTGCCATGGAGCACATCCTCATTTCTGGCCTGGACTCTAGCTTTTAATGGGGTGCACACTTCCCCTTTGCATAGCTCTCTATCCATTTTAACCAAGAACTATAAATACAAGTTGTGATGACTAGGTTTCAAAACAAGTCCAGGACAACGCTGAGTCTGTGATGCAGCGTTTAGAGCAGTCTGCTGGGGGAAAAAATGCAGATTCAAATTGCCGCTCCATGAGGGAAGCCTAGGACCTAGATCTTTTATTTTTGGGTCAGTGCCCAAGCTAATCATCTATTGCAATTAAAATGTAGGAAAGTTGTGACCCACATCATTTCTCCAGGACTTACAGTCAGGTTCACACACAAGTAGCCAGTGGGTAATTTAGACAGCAGACACAGGGGGGCAGGCATATCCCTAGACACCTGAGCCCCATTGGCTGAGGGCCTATAGCCTGCAGAGAGGAGGGTTCAAGACAAGCCAAATGAGGAGCCATGGTGGTATAAGACCCTGGTGGTCCCAGTGAGGGGGCAGAGAGAGAAGCTCCAGGGAGGGGGCAGAGTGTAACCCACAAGTAGCTGCACCCTGCAACCCACAAGTAGCTGCACAGCTACCCAACTAGTGCACAACTCTATGGCACATGCTCAGCATACATGGGCAGGCTTATACAGTCACTGTGTAAAGCAAGGGCCAAAAATGGCCATGTAAATGGCTAGAAAGCTGTTAATTAGCTATCAAAAAATTGAGTTCTACTCACAGTGTGCAGGTCAGTATATTGTCCTAGCCTTGAATGGGGACTACAAATGCTACTACAATAGAAATATAAAATAATCATCTTTGCTGGCATCCAAGTGGGTGTCATAAGTCACAGCAGCTAAATTTGTATCCATATATTCAACAAACTGATTGCTGAGTACAGTAGCCAGGGAGGGCATTGTGATGCTTACAGAATGAGAGAGAGACTATTTTAGTGGGAGGTTTGCAATTCACCATTGAAGCCAGGATTTTATTCCTAATTTACCATAAGGAAAGGAAAAGTATGACAGAAGGCCAGCTCAGGGCTGGGTCTCAAAATCAGGCCACCCTCCTATGTTGGGCAGTCTGCACAGTCTCACTTGCCACAACTTGCTGTTTAATAAACTGATGTAAAATGCAGAAGGCTGCCCATTTAATGCCCTGATGCCAAGGGCAGTATACATGGCTCTGTACCAACCCTACACTATGCCCCATGCCTGACAGATGGCATCATGAATTGATACCTGCTCCAGCCTAAGGCCACACCGAATTGTGCCCCTTGCTGGGCCTCTAACATTCTGCCCTTCTCAGGCCTCATACACACCACCCCTGTCACAGGGCCTCTTTTATACTACCCCTCACTGGGCCTCACACACCCTGCCCTACTCCACACAGCCCTTCAGGTCCCTTGGGCCCTACTCTACATGGCCTTTCAGGCTTCTTTCCTCACCCACTCTAGCTGGTACACACACAGCCCTACTCTTCACAGCTGGTGGCCTTGTACCCCACACTGGGTTCAACTCATCTACTGGTCCCTCTCCAGGTTACACTCTGCCCCTTCCCTAGAGCTTCTCTCTCTGCCCCCTCACTGGGACCACCAGGGTCTTATACCACCATGGCTCCTCATTTGGCTTGTCTTG
Organism: Alligator mississippiensis; assembly: GCF_030867095.1. NCBI lineage: Eukaryota > Metazoa > Chordata > Crocodylia > Alligatoridae > Alligator > Alligator mississippiensis. The sequence goes on from NC_081833.1 coordinate 29,263,610, forward strand.
AACCCTTCTCTCTGCAGGCTATAGGCCCTCAGCCCATGGGGCTCAGGTGTCCAGAGATATGCCTGCCCCCCTGTGTCTGCTGTCTAAATTACCCACTGGGTATTGGGGGCTGGGGTTATAGGGCACCCCTACCCACCTTTCACTGGGGAGGTAACTGGCCTGGCATTTCTGGGGAACTACCCCTGCATTGGGAATCCCACCAGGCCATCCTTCTCCAGCAGGGTGCAGCTTTCAGTCATACCCAGGATCAAGAGCCTTCTACCATCCCCATAGTTCCTGCCCTTACCGCCAAGGATGACCTAAGCAGCCATTCAACCAAATATATTCTCTCCATAGCTGCTCTGAGGGCCTGGATCTAAAATGGAGGCTGTTCAGCCCCTTCTCCAATCCAGGGCCCTCCTGGACTCATGTGACTATCTCATTAGGGCTAGCCCACACCTGCAGGCCACCCTGCTGCCTTCTCTCAAGTCTTAAAGTGGCAGACATCAAATATTCTCTGCCACAAAAGGGAAACAACCATTGGATAGAGACAATCCTGCCTCAGGCAGGAGATTAGACTAAATGATCTGTGGAAGTCCCATCTAGCCCTACTTCTCTGATTCTTTGGTAACATCAATACCTGGGAAACACAAGCACTGAATTGTCCCTAATAATGCCATGATGTAGGAAAAGCAAACTTCTTTTGAGTAAACTTTTCACTATTGTGGGAGATAGACAAGAGAGAAAAAGGGAAACAGCTATGACCCAACCTCACCAAGATGTACTCCTTCATCCCAGAACTATGGGGAAAGACAGAAGTGAGAATTTATGCCTGGTCTGGCTTCACAAAGCAGTTTATAGCCTTGACCACACACAAGTGCATGGTTGTAGACAGCTTTAAAAATGGCTGATATGGTGAAAATCTGAAGTTTCATTGCATGAGGTTTCAGATGGAGACACTTCAAAACGTAGAATCTTCTGTAACTTGTGTATTTGCTGTCTGCCAGCCTCAAGCTGTTTTCAGAATGGGATGGGGGGAAAGAGAGCAGAGGGAGTTCAGCCTAGGGTTTTTTCAGCCACCACTGGAGGGTGGGGCAGGAATACTGGAGTTCTCCTGAGGAGGGGGCGGGGTCCAATTCATCCACCCCACCCTCCAGACTGGTGGGAGAATCCCTAGAATGAGCTTCCTGTGCTCCCTTTCCCCCTTCCCATTCTGAAAACCTTGCAGCCTAGCAGGGAGAAGGGGCCACTGCTAGGGGAAACCAGCTGCAAGCTTGTAGTGAGCTTCTGTTGATTCCAGGGATTCCTTGTAACTCAGAACTCTTCCTGCAAAGACTTCTCAGTTACAGCAGGGAGCTGCATTCTGTCTGCACCCTATATGTCACATCTGCAGTCAAACATGCAGATCTCAGATCAGCCTCCTCAGTCATCTCCAAGCTCACTGATGACTTCCCAATTTGCTAGAGGCCTGCCATTTTCATATCAGCCACAACTGCTGACCCAACAAAGGAGAATTACAACTGTTGTGCTTTAGTAGTTTAATTAACAATTCAGAAGCAGCTAAATAGTCTAGGGCATTTATACACATACATTTGTCTGCTCTGATATGCCAGAGGTTCAGCACATTGGAGCAAACTCAATTAATTGAGTCTGCTCTACATGTGAGCTGATGCGCCCAGTGCTGCATCATGTGCATTTGTATAAACAGCGAAATGTATGTCAGTGCTGAGAAAATGGCAGCAGTGCGCTTTTGAACTAAAACACCTTTGATGTGTTTTAGTTCAAAAACACGCTGCCAACATTTTCTCAGCACTGATTCACATTTCGCTGTTCATAGAAATGCGTGCGCTATAGCAAGCACCTGGTGCTGCAGTGCAAGCATATGCACAAATGCTCTTAGCGATCACAGTAGTCTTGTTCTAAGTGGGAGGAGCATTAATAGGCCAGAAGCTGGCTGCAAACCACAAGAGAATGGCAGGGGCCTAGGGCAATCCCAGTGTGTCTGATGAGATCCAGACCCTGCAGAGCCCTTTAAGCAAGGAAGGGAAATGCAGAAGATGAGCCAAGTGCAGGCCATGAAGAGTCTACAGGAATCCCATCAGGCAATAGCAGAGAGCTCCAACACAGTGCAAGGAATAACAGAGCTGAAGTTTTTCTCATAGAATAACATTGCACTGCAGATCCCAGGTTCACCTGAGATGCTGTGTGGGAGGCTCAAAGAAGAGGCAAAAAACCCAACAAAACTAGAGAAAGGGTAGATGGGGAAAAAGGCTGACACAAGGAGTGGAAAAAAAGATGAGAGGTATGTGTATTGGGTCAGGATGGGGCCACAGAATACCCTGCCAGGATGAGCAAGTAAGGAAAAGAAATGCCTGGGAAACCGCCTATCCAGTTTCTACCCCAGAGTAAGGTCTGCACAGTACTCAGGACTGTGAAAGGCTATTGTCCACAAGCTCTTTTGTCTGCAGGGGTAAGCGAGCAGAAAAGGCTATTCTCTGGATGACTCCCCACTGGCCAGCAGAACTGGATTTCCACTGGGCTTGCTTCATCCCCTGAGAGAAGCACAATAGCTTTACCTTACCTTGGTGAACTTCACGGCTTCTTCCAAACAAAGGGGGCTTCACATGGCTCTGAAAGGCGATGTGCCTTAAGGGCACAGACAACCAGTACAGGCAGCAGGTGGCATGATTCCAAGATCCATGCTGCTGTGTTATGTAAGCCAAGTGAAGCTTTCAAGAATCAACAGACTTGCATTGATTTCTGGAGACAGCTGTTAATTCTGGGTATACACAAAGAGCAGAGTGAGAGCTGAACTGACTGCATGAGGATTTCCCATGTTGCTTTCTTCCCAGCCATCTTCCAAACCTTACAGACCAGGCAGCTAATCTTTCCCATGAAGGAATTGCCAGTGGTACCTACTCCCTGCTCCCTTCACCCCAACCCCAACCCCAACCCCAACCTCAGCTTCCAGCAGGAATTCTTCTGGGCTTCAGTAAATGGGCATGGGAATTGTACCAAGAAGAAGTGCATCTAAATGAGATGCTATTGCACAGTTGTTACTTTGCGTTTATTTAGTACTTGTATTAGCGAGTACTAAATAAATGCACAGTCACCAGAATTATTACTCAGTAATACCAGAAAATCTTTTTAGGTGACACTACTGCACAGTAGCCTAATTATTTTGCACACTAGCATATTAGCACTGCCTGTGCTGTGACATCCTACTGTGCAGTATTTTTTATCTACTGAGCAATCAGCAACTCGTATAGACACAACCAGCGAGACCTCTTTGAGTCCTTCAGACATGTATTCCCAATTACTGGCCTGTTCCCAAGCTACAATTATCTAGTACCGTTCTCAGGAAAGAGATCATGATCCCAGGTATGGATTAGAAATCAGCTCTGGTGTTCCTAGGTCACAGAGTAGCCTTGGAGAGGCATAGGCAGGCATAGGTGTAGAACATAGGCTGCCACTTCCTAACCAGGCAGAATCCTCGATGGACAATAATTTGTATCATTTCTCATGCAGAGGGAATTCCAGGAGAGAGACCCAGGGAAGAAATACAAATGTATTCAACCCCATCTTTGGCATGATCTTCCTATTCTCTGTTTAGCTATGTGACCTTCAGATTGCATTATTCTAATTTTTATGTGCTCTGAAATCCTTCTTATAATAAAGCATCAGTGTCTACAGCTCTTTTTCCCTCACTAAATATTAATGTACACCAAATAAGAGTATGCACAGAAGCAGCCATTCATACCCCAGCATGCTGCATATTTTTCCAAGGAAAAATCTCTCTTTTTTTCTTTTATTCCCACACAAAATAACAATTCTTTCAGAGAAAGCTTATTTCCTAATTCTGTTTCTTGAAGCAATGGTTTGTGATGCTGCGCACAATGTTGCATTGAAAGTCTCACTCATCTGATCTTATTTGCCTCTTTATTATATCATATTGCCTGCTCATATGGTTAATGCTGTATGAAATAAGCCTGATCCCAGGAGCTAATTGGCCCAGTGACATGGAGTTTGCAGCTCACACAGCAAACTGTATGATTTGAGCATTTGCAAGAATAACATAAATCCCTCCACACATTTCATCCTAAAGGCTGCAAAATCTGCTTGCAGTGTTTTTATCTCTGTGGATTAGCGAGTTATCGAGAAGCGTTGCTATCATGTGAATGGAGATAAGGTGCAGCTAATCCTTCCCTTCTGCTCTCTGGCACACAATATCAGCACTGAATAGGAAGCCTAGAAGCAGAGATAAATCAGCATCCCTCTGGGGCCCTGCACTAAATTTGAATACGTTAAAGCGACTTCCAACTCCCTACACAAAAGCAGAACAGTTGTTCCTCTGTTGCTTTGTACAGTAGACATTGTACTGGGTATTAAACTATTAGTTGTCAGAAAGGTGCATGTTAATGCAATATACAAACAGCTTAAAGGAGCTGCTGTCAAGAAAAACTAGAGCAAAATAGATCTAGCATAAGCATTGTATTTTCTATGCCAATGCACCAAGTACCTTCAGTTATGAAGGGATTAACAGCCCCCTCTAATCTCCAGCACATTAGCACAACACACTGAATGAAAGAGCCAGGAGATGACCAACCTGGATTGATTTTTATTTATTTATTAGATGTATATGCCACCTTTCTCAGCAAAGGCGCAGGGAACTTTACAATGCAAAACAAGACCCACCCCCTGATAATTATTAAAATAGTATTATATGTATAAAACAAAAAAAAAAACCTCTCCAAGCAGTGCCCCAAAACTTAACCTTGCTGAAAGCCTGCCCAAATATAAAGGTCTTACACCACTTCTGGAAGACTTCCAGGCTTGAACTCTAATAACCTTAAAGGGGATGGAGTTCCAGAGCTGAAAAGCAATTGCTGAAAATAACCTCACACTAGTTTTCACAAAATACAAATACACAGATAATTGCAGGAAGTAGCTCTCTGGTGACTTTTTGGGTGTTTATAGACATGCTCTAGGAGGCAGAGCAGCACCTTAATTAGCAAGCCATGCTAATTAAAAGCACCCGAGCGTCACGTGTATCAGCATCCCCACACTGAAAAGTGGAAGCAGGGTCCTTCAAACTGAAGCTCATTGAACGAGTTTTAGTTTAAAGCACCCTGCCACCATACTGATACAGGTGATGCTGAAGGCTGCTGGAGCACATTAATTTCCATGCTCCAGTGCTTCCACACACATTAATGTCCATGTCTACTTACAGCATATCAGAGCAGTCTCACTGCATGTTTATAGGATCTCTTAGTGATCACACTGTCATATAAGAGAGAGGAGGGTGGTCATTTAGGTGTGGGAAGTCAATGACATTTAGGGATTTCCAGGTCAAAACTAGCACCTTGATTAGCATACAGGAAGCAAAGGAAGGCAAGTACAGACTCTGGAACACTGGAATAAAGAGCTCCTGGCAACTTACCACCATCAGAAGGCAACCCACTGTGTTCTGCAACACTGCGTTTTGCATCTTCTGGATGGTCCTCAAGGGTAGCCCCACATAGAGTATGTTACAGTAATCTACCCTCAAAGATATGAGACCATGGATAATGGTGGCCGATTCCAAATCTGAAAGAAAGGATCACATCCTTCTCACAAGATGGAGTTGGTAAAAGGCATTCCCAGTCATGACTGCAACCTAAGAATATAAGTTCAATAAAGAATCCAGAAGGACCCCTGAGGGCTGTGAATCTGACTGCCAATGGGAGGCCAAACTCCACTGATGATGTGTCCCTATCTCCCTCCTTCCCCCTCCACCTCTGTAGTCATAAGGTCTGTCATCACCTCTGTCTTGTTTGGAATCAGATTCAAGTAATTCAATCACATCAAATTCCAAATTCATCCAGGCACTAAATACAGGCTGAGACTACGGGTCCTTTGTTGGATGAAAACAGGAGGTGGAGCTGGGTGTTGTCAGCATACTGATTGTACCTCACTCCATATCTCCACACAGTCTCATCCGGTAGACTCAGATGGACATTGAACAGGAGAGGCAATAAGACGGAGGCCTGGAGAACCCCACAGGAAGAGCCCTGAAGGGACACCAAGTACACATGCATCAGTACCTTCTAGAACCTCCCTGCTATGGAAGAGCAGACCAATTTATAACAGTCCTATAGATACCATCTAGGTCCTCTAAATGCTTTATTAACACCTCACTGCCAACTGTATCAAAGGATGCTGAAAGATCTAATTGGATCAGCAAGGTATAAATGTTCGTGTTTATACATCAAAAAAATCTTCAATCTATCCTTAGTTTGAGCACAAACTAAACACTTTCCATGTTGGGCAAATTAGGCATGTTCTCCAGGCAAAGACTGTTGACCATGGCCACAAATGCAGTCACTGTAATATGGCCCTGGATGAAATCCAGACTGAGAGGGGTCCAGAAACTGCTCCTGAACCTACTGGACAACCACCCATTCAATCCCACCAAAAAGGTGATTTGGAGACACAGTGTTGCTGGCTGGAGAGTCAGTATCAAGAGATTTTTTTCTGAGAAGGAGCTGAAAAGTCGCACACTTGAGAACATGTGGTGCCTTGCCCTCCTGAAGGGAGGCACTGACAGCTCCCATTAGCAGTGGCCCCAGTGTTCCTGCACTGGTTTTATTACCTAGGACAGACACCACCACCCCAAAGGGGGTATCAGAAGATAATGATCTATGTTTTCAAAAGGTAATGGTCTGACCTTGAAAAAAGGAATCTTAATGACACCCCTAATAATCAAACCCCTTTTTGTTTTCAGATAGGGGCAATATATTAAGTCTAATGTGTCTCATCTCATGTGTCTCTTCAGTTACTATGTAGGATAGCCCCATGATTGCCATGTCCTCCATGAAGTCCCACTACAGCTCTGAAGAGACATCCTTGGTGTGTAGCAGTTGCCCAGAACAGTAAGTCTGTATCTCTTCATCAACACTTCCAGCTCAGCTAACTCAGTGAAAGTATCTAGTGGGGTAATTTATACATCAAAAAAAAATCTTCAATCTATCCTTAGTTTGAGCACAAACTAGACACTTTCCATGTTGGGCAAATTAGGCATCCGGTATCTTTTATAGGCCAGCTTTTCCTTATACACTACTGTCACTCCACCTCTCCAGTTCTAAACTGATGGTGCACCAAGTACCTGGCTAGCCTCATCCAGCCTCATCTCAGTAATATATGCAATATTGGTAGCCTCAGCCCAAATAAGACTAAAGATGACTGATGTTTTAACTATCACCCTTATAACAACAGCAACAACAGATCACAGCCTCCTCTGACTGTATCTCTTCTCTTCCCCAAGACATAGGAGGGGATGGACAGGGGGACAGACACCAAGTGCCTTCTCCTGCAACTCTGAAGATGTGTCTTCCTTTCCCCCTATGCATGCCATAACTCATCCTGCCCAGCACAACCCCAACAGGTGCAGCTGCCACCTCCCTGGCTCCCTCAAGAATCTTGACAAACTTCTGGCAGTTTTCACCCAATCCCTGGGTCTGACAGTCCAGGCTAAACCATGGAAAAATGGGTACTTGGCAAAAGTGGTCCCCAGATGTTATTAGTTAAGGCAGGAAAAAGTAAAAGCTGACCAAGTCCATGGAAGTATATTCTTTAGAGTAAATTTATCTCTTTTTCCTTGTCTTTTCCCAAGAGTTTAAAATCCTTATTCTTGGCCTGTTTGTGTAGTCAGTAAAATAGGAATAGCTTGATTTAAAAGAATACCTCCAACCAGGGCCATGCCTAGGGGGAGGGGGCGGGCAAATCAGGGCAACTGCCCCAGGCCCCGCACTTTGAGGGGCCCTGCAGAGCTAAGCAGAGAGGTCACGGCTGCAGCTTAGCCCACCTGCCTGCCCAGTGGGTTGGACGGCTCTTTGCCTGTTCTGGCCAGAAGTTTGGCTGCCACCCACCCCGCCGTGTCCAGTGTGCCGGGGCTTTCAATCCCTTGTGTAAGTGTGATGTGGGATGGGGAGGGGGGCCACACACAGGCTGCTTTGCCCCAGGCCCTGCACCCCGATGGGATTGTCTCTGCCTTCAAATCTTTGCCAGTCCCTCACAGCTGAGGATGCTTGTCTTCCATGCTTGTCTTATCTGTGGGTCCGAAGATAGCTTATGAGGCTGATCCAAGATGGGTGGATTCTGCTGCAATTTAGGCACATGTTTCTGTACAGTGTGGGTGGCTCTTGATTCTTGATTTTATCCATGACATGCTGTTTCTGCCACTCCCACATTTCCAGCTCCTGTTGTTCTCATATAAGACTTCAAAGTACTGATATCCTGCAGCAGACTCTTCCTCCTTTTGGGGTGGTTCTGAGTGATAGTCTCCCATGAGTTGGGGTTGATGTTGCATGTTTTCAGATTAGCCCTGAGGACATCCTTGAAGCACTTTCTCTGCCCTTATCTTGAGCGTACATCTTGACTGTTTTAAGTCAGCTGGAGTACTGTATCCAATTTTGGGCTCCACAATTTAAAAAGGATATGAAGAAGCTTGAGAGAGTCCAGAGGAGAGCCACGTGATCAGAAGGCAGGAGAACAGGCCTTATGATGAGAGGCTGAGGGCCAAGAGAGTCTTCTGCTTAGAGAAGCACAGGCTCAGGGGGGACCTGGTGGCTGCCTATAAGTATGTAAGAGTTGTACATCAGGATCTGGGGAAATGCCTGTTCACCAGATCACCCCAAGGGATGACAAGGTCAAATGGCCACAAACTCCTCCAAGACTGTTTCAGGCTGGACACAAGGAAGAACTTTTTTACTGTCCCCCAAGGCCTGGAGCAGATTGCCACCAGGGGTGGTGCAAGCACCTACTCTGAACTTCTTTAAGAGACATTTGAACATTTATCTTGCTGGGATCCTTTGACCCCAGGTGACTTCCTGCCCCTGGGGCAGGGGGGCTGGACTAGATGATCATCTGAGGTCCCTTCCAGCCCTAATGTCTATGAAATGTATGACTGAGAATAAAACTTGCTTTGGGCATCTGCAGTTGGACATCTGAATGACATAGCTGGCCCAGTGAAGTTGGGTCAGCCACCTCCATCTATATAAGATCTGAAATAGGCTTCTGAAAAGAAACTACTAGGAAAGCCAAATTGCAGATTCCAGTTTACTAGAAAACCTTCCATTTGATTTTGTGGCTCCTGCTTATTTGAATGCCAGCCTGTTTCTTATTGCCTAGACAGATTCTGCCTCGTGAAACTGTGTTCTTCCTCAGGAATGTCAGTTCAAAGAGAAACCTTGGGCATTCAGGGAGTAGAGCAGGGCAATATTGCTATGGGTGGTTTTGAAAGTCAAAAACCATTGGTCTACCAATGATGCTGTGAATGGGATCATGAGAAATGTTTCTTTTTTTCCTTCCATACACAATTTTTGCTTTTTTGTTTCCAACAAAAAATTGAAAACAGAAATATTTCAATTTTGAAACACCACCAAATGCCTTATAGGATTTGTAGTTAAGAAACATCATGCTCATGGGGTTCTCATGTACTACTGTGTATCATGGGAGATGTAGACTGACCAGAAGTCCAAGCCATGGAGGAAAATTATTTCCTGTATGTCCCAAGCTCCCAGTCAGAATACATATCTCAGTCATGATGAACTGTAGTCTCCCCTCTCAGTCAAAAGATTGTGTCAGTTGCCTGGATCCAGTACACTGTGGGACATGAAGGTCAATTGAAGAGCCCTGCCCATGGGATAGCACAGGACTTAGTTTTTGCTCCCTAAAAAAGTATTATCACCATTTCAGCTAGATTGATTTCATTTGAAATCAGAGAGGAATTGTACCTCATGGTCAAATTAATTCAGATTGCAAGGGTGGGGGGTTGCCTTCCTCTGTAGTTGGAAGTGCAGTCCTCTTTCTTAGATCTTCTGACCATATTTAATAAGCTATTTCCTGTACTGGCAGTGACAGGACACTGACATTACCATCACCTCCCTGTTTTACCAGTCACCAGTTAAAGGGTGTTTTTCATGCGTCAAACACTATGTAGTGGTGTGTAATGGTTATTTGTGAAGTTTTTAAGAACAAATTAAACAAGTTGATCTCTTCCTTTGGCTTCTTTTTGACAAAGTAACTATTTGGGTGGATGAAGGGAATAGTGTGGAGATAGCGTATCTGGATTCCAGCAGGGCTTTTGAGAAGGTCCTGCATGCCCTTCTCATAAACAAATTCAGGAAACGTGGGATGGACAAAACTACTACAAGGTGGATAGGTAGATAGCTCTATAGCTGCAAACAAAGGGTAATTATAAATGGATCAATGTCAGGATGGTAGGAGGTTTCAAGTGGAATCTCACATGGACTGGCCTGGACCCAGTACTGTTCAGCATGTTTATTAATTATTTGGATGCTGTAACTGAGAACTTCTTGAGCAGCTTTGCAGCCAACATGAAACTGGGAAGGACTGAGAATACAAAGGATGGGAGTAAAATTCAGAAAGGTCTCAGCAAACTGGAAAGCTAAACTGGAGCTAACAGGATGATGTTCAACGGTGTCAAGGAATTTTACCCCATGGTCAGATTGGTATGGACTGGGGATTTTTTGCCTTCCTCTGTAGCAGGGTGTGTGGTTCTCTTCCTGAGATCTCTTGAATACATATTGAAAACTTTTACAGCAGCAGGACACATGTAACACAAACACGTTACACAAACACATGTAAATCAAGACAAAAATATTGTTTGAAATCAAATTAATGAATGTTGCAAATATTCAAATTTTAGAATATATTTAGTATTTTTCTGTTTCCAAGATGGCAAAACCCCTTGCTGAAAGGAGAACTTCTGGGAGCAAGAGGAGGGACTTCTGGTGGCAAAGGTCAAGGATTAGGGGGTGGGAATTCCAGTCCCAAGATGGCAACCAGGAGGCGGGGCACCTGTCAAGGGCAGGGCTACCCATGTGGCCCTCAACAGCTTGCTAAAACTCTGTAAGTGGCGCTCTGCCCAAAATAATTGCCTACCCCTGAGCTAGGCCTTTAAGTTGTTCCTACGGTTTGACTGAATGACTAAATTGGGTATTTGCATATGAAAACAACCCACTAGATAACCAATAGGGGTGTGCAAAGCTTTGGTCACTAATTCAACTTGGAGAGGATTCAGCCCAATTCAGAGGTCTTACCACTAAATCTGAATCAAATCAGGAGGGAAAAAAACCCCTCCAAATTGATTAAGAAAAGATTCAGAAAAAGATTTGGAGATTCAGAGATTCAAAATGCAGTCTTTCAGGGGAACAGAAACTGAGAAGAGAGAGGAGGAGCAGGGGGGCAAAGACTGACATCTGTAGCTGGCCAGTGACTGTGATCTTTCCCTGAGTCCTCTTCCAACCACAGTGCTCTGTGGGAGGGTTGTAGAAACAGCATGTAAGCCTCTCTCTGCAGTCTTTCTGTCCCTTTTGTGAGCTGTTTCTGCCTGTGCAACAGCGTATGAAAGGTACTGGACTGCCTTGGCTACCTAGTCAGTCTCCTTCTAGTTTCTGTTTTTGGAAAGAATTGGATACAGCTTACTACCCTTGCCTAGAATCCCTCTACTTATCCCTATCAAATCCATTTATTTCAACTTATTCTTTCCCCAAAAGCCTCTTATTTGTTCTTGGTTTCTTTTTTTCCCCCAACACTTTTTAATAAGAAAGCTATGTTTTCCCTGGCAATGTGATCCATCACTGTGCAGGAAAGCACATACATTACACACACTTACACACATACACAGAAAAGAAGAAGAGATATTAAAAATTTTAATCACATATACGTATTCATATAGTAAACACAACACAGAAGAAGTCAGACACATACATACAGTAATTGGAGAAGAAGAGATATTAATATTATTAATCACAAACACATACAGTAAACACAACACAGAAGAAGTTAGACATGTACATACAATAATCGAAGAAGAAGAGATATTATTAGTTAGTTACACACACACACAGAAGAAGAGATATTACAGCTGCACACACACACAGACACATTTTGCAGCACAGGAAAGATTAATATGAAGTGTGCTGGAAAGGCAGGTGCCAGGTCTTCTGGCAGGGGAGGGAGAGGGGCTAGAGGGGGTAGGGGGAGAGCTAGAGCTGCAAGTATCCTCTCCCTCCCCCCAAACATAGACACTTTCTCTCTCCTGGCAGCCATGAGTCTTCTGCTACCAGTGGGAGCAAGGAGGTGGGAGCAGTACCTGTCCCTGCACCTGGGGACCAAGAGGGAAGCAAGAGGGAAGTTCCACACCCCTCAATGTTCCCCTAGAGCCAGGTCTCCTTCTCCCATCTAACAGTAGCTGCTGAGCCTTTTTGAAAAGTAGCTGTCAGTGTCACATTAAGAGGTGAGTTCCATTTCTTCCTTATTTGGCTGTTTAAGTGGTAGCTGAGCTCTTGAAAACCTTCTTTTGTGCCTAATTTTCTGCTCCCATTTGAATATTGAACCCTATTGGCTCTGGATTTAGAATCCAGATCCCTTCTTCCAGGCCGGGGGGGGGGGGGGGGGGCTCAGACCAGCCACAACCTTTCCATCTGATAATAGGCAAATTTATTGATACACAGTGATAACAGAAAAAAAAGTAATACAAACAATCAAGCAATTCTGTATATCTACCAAATCCTAGGGCTGTCATTAGAGTCAAAGTACATCTGACCAGGATGCAGGCTTCACTCTGAGGCTGTCTCTTAGGTGTCAGATGTCAGCATAGCATGTCAGCATTCTGGAGGTAGGATGCTGAGGCCCACAGCCCCCTTCCAGTGGGGTGCATGTGACTGGCTTCTGGTATGCCCTCAGTCCATGGTGGCCTCAGGGACCCTTCCTGAGGGATGGGGATGGGGACCCCTCTCAGAGAGAAGACGGAGAAATGGGGAGGGACAGAAAGGAAGAGAAGGAGGAACAGTAAGGAGGGACGGGGGGGACCCTTTGTTAATCTTAAGTCTCTGCTTTTGTATTTTCCTGCGCTCCTGATGACTCTTCATTCATGGCTATCTTCTCTGATTGGTTGTCTCTCTGTGGTCACACATCCACATAGCCTTCTGGGCCTTTTTTCTAATTCAGTCCGTTTCCCCAAAACTGGGACTCAGCGTCACCTGCTGCTCTCAGACCTGTGTCTGGTGTTACTTATCTCGTGTTATGGGACAGTATGGTACATACTTCCTTGGTTCCCAGGCTTTGTATCCTTGTTGTCTTGGACACTATGGTATATGCCCCCTCAATTCTCAGGCTGTGTCCATCCATTGGCCTTGTGCTACACAGCCTGCCTGCTTCCAGGGCTATATGGAACTTTGTGTGTGAAACCCAGGCTCTTACAAATCAATTAACCCCTGCTGTCCATCTTGAACCCTTATAATGCATATTTCCATACCTATAGGCCAATTCCCAAAAAACAGACCTTTAAATACCATTTTCAATCCAACAGTCCCTACATATTTAATAAGTTGTCCAAACTATCATAGTTCATGGATAGAGTTTGTCTTTAATTTGAGAATTTTGCATTCATGGTGTTTTCCCTTCCTCTTCCCTTTTCCTGGGCATGTCTACATGTCCTTAATGTGCTATAATTACTGCACATTAAATTTAGTACCTGTGATAACAGGTATTAATGCATCATAATCGGGGCTACTGTGCATTATGGCAGATGAAAGCTTTTTTGTGACATTGTGATGGTTTGTGCCAGCTGTGCTAATGTTCTAATAGAGTTAGTCCCTACAATTAGTCTAACATGCATTAAATGTCTCATGCAGGCATGCCCACTATGTGGAATTCAGCCCTCCTGCATACAGATTACAGGGGATCATTCTCTTTGGATTAGTAATGACAGTCTAGAGAGATACATTTATTTATTCCTATAAACACAATGGAAATGAGCATATAAGCAGGTGTCTTGGCATGTCACTGACTCCCCCAGATTAGAAAAGCTGGACCTTCACCTTAACTGGCACCAGAGAAAAATGGTAGGAACTACAATGCAGCTACATGCTCATCTCCCAGAAATATTGCAACCAGCCTCTTTCCACACTGTTAATAGCAGGATGTAGAAATGATTGTCAAAAGACTGGGAAGAATTGTTAAAACAAACAAGTAACTTATCTCCCCATCAATATGCAAAAAGCCACTCTTCATGCTGAGAGGATGTAAATAACAATGCTGTCAAGTACTTTGTTTACATTTACCCACTCTCCTTTGCTTATAATACCTCTTTGCAGCTGGGAAATAGAATTTCTTTCATTGCCAATTTTGTCCGTTTCCATTTGGTGAGCATTGATTTTTTTTTTGTGTGTATTACCAACAGAGCTTGAAATTATTTTTTTTGTTTTGTTTTATTTTGTCACTCATGCTATAGCATCATTAATAGTCACAGAGATATACTCTGCTAGGTAGGAATGTTCAAGCTGCTAAGTTCTGTTGTAGAGTTAGCAGTGGAGCACACGAGTGTAGCATGGGCTCATTGTGTAGGTCAGGGGTCCAGCCTATGGTACGTGTGTTACAAGTGGGATGGGTAGCCTCTGTGGACGTGTCTACACCTGCATTAATGCATCATAATTATGGTGCATTAATTTTAATGTGCATAATTATGGTGCAAAATTTAATGTGTCATAATTGGTGCTACTGCAGTGGTGCCAGTGCATGTTTTTTACATGACACTAATGTACAGTAGACTAATTCTACTGTGTATTTGTTCATTAGCACAGCTTTCATCATGATACACTAGTGCACAGTAGAATTAGTCTACTGCACGTCTAGCATCTTTTGTAGACAGACCCTGTGTGTGGCACACAGTAGACTAGGGAGGGGACAGGCAGTACAGCAGCAGATAGGGCAGGAAGCAGAAAGCAGAGCAAAATAGTGGGCAAGGAGCACAGGGAAGGGAGAAGAAAAAAAGAACAGCAGCTCAAACAGGGGAAAGGAATCAGAGTTGCATTCAGAGCTGTGGGGCTAATTTGTAACATGCTTGCCAAAAAGGTTACACCCCAGTGGTGTAGGTAATGCATCTGTATTTTTTGGCTCCGGCATGGGGCTATGAAATTAAACCTTTTCATAGAAGATGTCTTAGTGATCCAATATTTAGAAATAAATCCTGTTTCACCCACTACCACTACCATGATCTCAAGATAAGTCCTGTTTCACTGATACTACCCCAGCCCCCTGATCCTGGTACCCTAACCAAGAGTGAGACAGTGTTTGTACTGAGAACAGGAATTTCACAGCCAACTGATCTAGAACAAATTAACTCCTCACCTGGTCCTAGACTGCTTAACATCTATAAGCGACCCTAGAACAGACACCCAGAATAAGCATCTGTGGGTTGCTGTGACCTTGGGGGTGCCACCAAAGGGCAATGCTCAAAAGTGGCCTTCAGTCTGGCCCTGAAGCAGTCTAATTATTTCAAATTGTACAATGAATCTGTTTGGGACAGAGGGAAATTCAGTAGGTTTAAGGAACAGCCATGATCCTCTGGTGTGAAAGGGAGGTCTGGGCTTGGTGGCAGGGTGGGGACACTAAGGAAGAGGGAGGAGACTTCCATGGGTGAGATGCAGGAGAGTAGAAGGGAGAGGTACAGGGAGAGGAAAGGGGTAATAGTAGTCCCTAACTGTGACAGTGAGCAGTGAGCTCTTAGCCTGGGGGGTACTCCAGCAAAGTGGGGAGGGAACTCACCTGGGGAAGAGAGATGTGTAGAGGAGGAAAAGGGAAATAATGGAATTTATCTCTCCTTGCTTTTAAGGTTGACCAGGCTGTAGGCAATTAATCTGAGTGGATCATGCTAGATTGGGGTTTACCAGAGTAGAAGCGAAGGTCAAAACTGGATATCAGTCCTAGTACAGGATAGTAATCTGAGTGTCAGGACAAGATTGTGATCATGATCAGAGTAAGCAGTTGATCCATCCTAGGAGGTCCATGCTAAGAATAAGAGCAAGCAGGAACAGGCAGGAAATTCCAAGCCAGAGTTCAGAGCACAGAGTTGTCTGGCCTTAGTTTATATAGCCAGGGAAGGTGGGTCTTCTCCTTAACAGATGACCACCTAATTGCCTTATTACCTTCAGCTGGGGCCTAGGACCTGATCAGTCCCTGCTTGACCTTGGCTCATTACAGCTTTTCTGCCCAATCAGTGTCCAAAGTTGTTGAGCTTGGGCCATCCTCCCCAACTTCCCATTCCTTTGGAGAGTATATGGATCAATGCAGACTGCCAGGCCCCAAGGACCTCATAGAATCCACCACAAGTTGGAGATAAGTAGTGAAGTCTGGGAGAGAACCAGTGGAACAGCAACTGTGCCTATCAGGGTCATGCTGGGCAGGATGGGGCTCTGGGCTGATGTTTGTCCAAATGTGGACATGGTGGACATCTGGGCTGATGTTTGTCCAGCCAGATATTCAGTGCAGCTTTATCCTAAAACCAGAGATTGCAGGGTGGTGATCCATGAAGTGTATCTACTTAGTGTGTAAGACCAGGGGTAGAATGGGAATTTTGTTGGTATAATGACCAGCTTGCTGCAGAGTTGATTCACTGAGTGGAAATGCTGTCGAGGACACCTAGACTTACTGTTTGAGGAACTTCAACATCTACACTGAGTCTGGCTCTTCATGGAATGACAACCATGGGGCTATCCCAATAGTTACTAGACTGATACATGAGATAGGGCACACTGGCTTAATGTTTTGCACCTTCCTGGAAGGGACCCCAAATATTGGAAGTGTTCTCAAGGGTGGTACACAGGAGAACTGAAGCAGCTAAAGCAGAAGTATAGGCAGTTAGAGCACACACCTATCTATGACTTAACTGAGGCTGAAGACTCCTGACTGTCACATAGATCCTACTCAAAAGACTATGGCATGGCAGTGGCAGTTGAAATGGCAGTGGCCATGACAATGGCAGTGGTGTGGCAGCTTTTCTTTTCCATGGCCATTGTATCTGCAAATTGTTGTCTGAAAGAACTGTCCTGAGTGGTGAATGGCCTGGTCAGTCTGGCTTGTGTCCCCCTGAGATTCAAGTCCTCTACTATCCTCTTTGATAAGTTTGCCACCTCTTTTTCAGACAAAATTACCAATATCTGGCATGGCTTGGGGACCACCATTTTTGCTCTGGAGTCAGAGTTTGGGTTTGAGGAAAGTCAGTCTTGTCCCATTTATATAGGATCATAGGATCATGGGATCATAGGAATATAGAACTGGAAGGGACCATAAAAAGTCATCTAGTCTAGCCCTCTGCTCAAGGCAGGATCATTCCTGACTTAAACCATCCAGGCCAAGTGTGTCTAACCTACTTCTGAAAATTTCCAAAAGTGGTGATTCTGCAATTTTTCTAGAAGCCTGTTCCAAAGCTTAACCACTATGGATGTGCAAAATGATACCGTTCCATTTTGAATTGAGTTTTGAAGTTTTGATGGAACAGTATTTCATTTCAAATTTCATTTCAATTTGAAACCACTGTTCCATTTTGCTTCCTTGAAACAGTGATGTTGTTTCGACGATGTTTTGACATTTTGTCCATTCACTATAATGGGGAAGCTTGAAACAGCCTCTCTCATCCAGCAGGCAGATGGGGGCCTGCAACTCCAGGAGGGCTGTGGGGGCTGTGCTAGTCCTCCCGGGGCTGTGGATGCCAGATCAGGGGGGAGGCTGGGTGCTGCTGCCTGGGACTAGGGAGCCAGGAAAGGGAACTGAGCCTGATTGCTCAGTTCCCCTCCCCAGCGCTACAATTGGGCTGGGGGAAATGAGTTCCCATCCCCACAGCTGTGATCAGCTTCCCACAGCCCAGCCATGGGAGGTAGGGAGAGCTTGGGCTGTGCTACCAGCTAAGCCACATGGGGCTGCGGAGCCACTGGGAATGCAGCCCTGGTTCTCCCCCGTCTCCAACCACCTGGCTGCTTCAAACCCGAAACATTTCGAAATGTTTCAACTAGCCTCATTTTGTTTTGAGGCTGTTTCAAAGGCCTTCGTTTTGATTTGATTTAGCGATTTCGAGCTCAAAATGAGTCAAAGAGTGGGGAATTGTACCAGCCGGTGAAATTTCGCACAGCCCTATTGACTACCCTTATGGTCAGAAAGTTTTCTAACCTCCTGTTTAAATTTCCCCTGATGCACCTTTAGGCCATTAATCCTAATACTGTGCCCTACAGCCACAGAGAAAAGCCCATCTCCATAATCACCCCCAAGGTATTTGAAGACTTATCAAATAAAATGGCAAAAAGAAATGTCATCTTTTCTGCAGACTAAATAACGCTAATTGGATTTTTTATTTTTTTGGAACAAGAAGACACTATTAGCCCATATTCAGGTTATGGTCCATCATAACCCTCAGGTACTTCTCTGAAGTACTGCAACTTGGTCGTCATTCCTCAGTCTGTATTTGTGCATGTGGTTATTCCATCCCAAGTGTAGGACTCTGCATTTTTCCTTATTAAATCTCATCTCATTGATTGAAGACCATTTCTCCAATCTATCCAGGTCATTCTGGATCCTAGCCTCACCCTCTAGGGTGTCTGCAATTCCATGCAACTCAGTGTCATCCTCAAATTTGCTGAGTGAGCACTCAATCCCATCATTCAAATAATTATTGAAGATATCAAATAAGGGACCCAAGACAGGGGAACCCAACTTGATATATCCTCCCAACTAGACATTGACTCATTGAAGACTACTTATGGGGCATATCTACACAAGATGCTTACTGCATAGTAGATTAATTAGCTCTGCAGTATACATTACACATCTACACATGTGACCCTATTAGTCTGGAGTAAACTAATTCACTCTGAAGCAGGGTACATACAAGTTTTTCACTCTGCAGCAGTGCGCATGTAGATGATGCCCTAGCTGGCTGGGGCAGGAGGGAACTTCAGTGTGGGGGCTGCCTGATGGCTAGACAGGCACTCTCATGCCCAAACCAGCCCCTCCAAAGCATATTGAGCTGGGTTGGAGCAACTCCAGGTTGGCAGACTGACCCTGGGGACCCCTTGCCAGCTGGAGCTGCTCTGACCTAAATCAATGTGTTGCAGTCCCAAGCACACATTCAAATGGTGTACCTGGATGCAGTAAACTCTGGAGCAATAATGCCATGTGTTTATTGCTTCACATTAATTGCACATGTAGATGTTCCCACTGAGTACAATGATCCAAACCATTATGTATCCACCTTACAGTACTTTTATTTAGTCTGTATTTCCTTATCTTGTTAATGAGTGTCATGTGAGACAGTGTCAAAACCCCTGCTAAAGTTAAGGTTCTTTGGTATATGTGATATTTTTTTATTAGACCAGCTGAGTAGTTGGAACAAAGTTCTTTGCAAGCTTTTGGGCACAAGTACCCTTCTTCAGGCATGGGGAGACTCTTTTGTTGTTCTGAGACCTCCAAGGCATCTACCACTTTGTTCCAACTACTCAGTTGGTCTAATAAAAGATATCACATCTACACAAAGAACACTGTCTGTCTGTGTCCTTAGACCAACACGGCTACAACCAAAAACCCTGCTAAAGTCAAGGTACACCATGTCCACTACTTTCCTTTCATCCACAGAGCTTGTCACTTTATCATAGAAGGAAATCAGAATGGTCAGGCATGATCACTGGATCAGTTTAAATTACTGTCACACACTGATGAAGGTGATGGGCTTGTGAGGGTATGAATGGCCGGTGGTGAACTGGACCCATGACTGTCCCAGGTTGAAAAAGCCAGTCAGGGGAGACTGGATCCACTGCTGGTGGAGGTTATCAGAACCACTCTTCAGGACAGATGTTCTTAAATCTTCAGTTATTTGACACCTACTCAAGAAAATGTCAGCTTAATTCTGACTCTCCAGTCAATTATCACTTCATCTCACCTCCCCTTTTTGGGGAAGGTCACTGAATAGTTGGTTGTCCAGCATTTTCAGGAGCATCTGCACACCAATTAAATCCTGAACCCTTGTCAGTTTGACTTTCACCATGGATGTAGCACAGAGACTGTGCACATGGTATCAGTCAACAATTGCCTCCTGGGAATCAACAGAGGAAATGGTGCCTCCCAAGTATTTCAGTGGCTTTTTGATAGAGTTGACTTTAGGGTACTAATAAAACATTTACATGAGTCCACTGGGCAAGCAGGCAGCACCCTGGGGGCGGGGAACAATATCCCAGCCCCTGCCAGGAGACAGCTGTCTCCTGGCCCTGTGCTGTCTGCCAACCCTTGGGCTAGCTCCCCCTGGCTGCTGCAGGGGCCCAGTGCAGGACCAGTGGGGGCAGGAGCAGATTGTTGCCATGAGCAGCAAATCCACTCCCAAGATCCTGCACATGTAGACACCTGCCTGGAAGCATTTACTTGCATATAGTTTACTCACAAGTAAATTGCTCCCAGATCAAATGCACGTGTAGACACATACCATGTTCCCTAATATCAGGTGAGGGCAATGTCTGGCAAGGACTGTCCATTGACGAAGTTTGCATGGCAAAAACACACAGAGTGGCATTAATTGGTAGTGGCATCTCAGCTCTAGAACTCCCTCCCTCTTGATGTCTGGTAAGATCTCGAAGCCTTCACACCTTTTGGAAGCACTGGAAACCCTTCCTATTTGGGCAGGAATGTAGCAAGGAAGGCTAGGCTGAGATATTCTCTAGATACAATGTGTTTAATTTGATACTGTATTTGCTTTAATAAGAGCTTTGTTTGTTCTCATATTTTAAAAGTTATTTTGTTTTCTTACTGTAAGCCACCATGAGCATTTGTTAGGAAGGGTGGCACATAGATCTAATAAATAAATATATACATACATACATGCATACATACATATTCTTCCCATCTTTCAATGGGCACAAATAGGAAGCTCCTGTGCTCTCGACAGTAAATTATACTTCTCAGCAGGGGCTCACAACTCTCCTATTCATTGACACCTCTGGAGATGGATCATCACTCAGGCAGGAGGCATACAACTTTGCATCCATTATGCTAAAATTTGCCTGGCTGCCCAGTGCCTCACAATCTTTTGATAGAATAAAGTATATGTGTCTTAGCACTTCCATCTTTTTTTTTTTTTCTTGGCATCAATACATCAGCGTGGCAGTGAAGATTGCACTACCAGTGCTAAGGATGGTCCAGGGCCTGGGGGAAAGAACCTTGAAGACCCTGAAGATTGCTGGAAAGCTTGCTTCAGTCATAAGTATTTACCTTGCCATGAACGAGCAGCAAAGTACAGGACACGCTAGATCCATGAACGCCAAGGTTTATCAGCTTCTGTCATTTCCAGTGGGCTGGGTGCTTGGCAGATGACATCATAAAAGCATGCCCAGCAACAGCTTCAGGGAGAAAGGAGAGAAATGGAGAATGGAGATTTTGTTAAGAAAAGATATGCTTGGACTGTGCTCCAGCAGGGGCAGACGAGGAGAGTAGGAAACTCTCTTTTTGAGGCTGGAAGAGCCTCTTCCTTTGCCTAAATCCAGGAGTTGGAAGGAGATGTCCTGGTGTTCGGAGGGCTGCTGTCCATCCAGTGGCGAGAACCTGCAGAACCAAAAGACAATTAACTGAGTGGTGGTATTGCAGGACCAGTGATCAAGGAAGATCCTGAGGCCAGGTACCCTGCAACCCACCTGAGGATATTTCTAGGATCAAAAAAGAGCCCTAGCAGGTCCAGGGGCCCCAGGGCTGTAGACAATTAAGCTGTCCTAGCCTGGGAACAGATACTAAGTTAATATAGCGAAATAGCAGTTAAGCTACATGAATAGACCCAGACTGAAGTCAGTGAACACATTGTCTTTGCTTGCCTCTGACCCTAAAGCAGGTCATTGGGTGTGAAGAACCACAGTCAGCCAGAGGTCAACAACAATTTAAGCCAGCAAGCCTCCCTCCTTTTCTTACATTTACATCAAGTTGTGGTGGGTGAGATAGGGCAGAAGTGCTGTTAAAGACAAGATGTGACTTTCCTGCTGGGACCCAGGGGCTAGTCCCACCAGGAAAGTAAGCAAGTGAACTCAATAAAGAATCATTCATTTACAATCACTGAAGCATAACCTCCCGCCTGTGAGCTGTATATGGCCCATAGTGCCTTGTCATCCAGCCTGTGGGCTCTCCATGGATCCAGAAATTTGGCAGCAGGGGAGCATAGGCACCATTAATTGCTGCAGCAGACCCCAGAGTTGCAGTACTTAATGCTGGCACTGCTTACCCATAGGCTGGATGACATGGCCCTGTATGCTAGATTACACCAGCATGCAGGGCTGGATCCCAAATGCACAGCTTGATCCAGCCCTGAGACCAGACCCCATGCCATTCATCTGGTCCCTGGGGCCAGATAATTTAAGCACCACTACCTGGCCAGCATGAAGAAGCTCCTCATGGTTAAAGTACTGGCCCAAGAAATGGGAGGCATGAGTTGTAAGACCTCTGAACATCAGGGGGCATAAATCTCTACTTCCTATGTCGTAGAAAACTGCTCTAACCTCAATACTATAGGGCAGACATGCTTATGAGTGCCTTCTATTCCCTTTTGAAGTTGGCAGACCAGGTAGCCAAAAGAGAAAGAATCATGAAAAAGAGGAAAAAGATAAAGAAGTGGCTAACTGTGTGGCCCAGGGAACAGGGCCCTACCCTACAAAGAAAGGCATCCTAGGATCTGGCTCTTGTATCTGAGCCTGCTTATGGATTTTCTCCAATTACTCTTTAACACCAAATATACCATACACACTGGGTGTGTCTACACATGCAGTAAATTTACTGTGTAGTAACTTACTGTGCAGTAAGCAGGAATAGGCCGATGTCTACAAGTGCAGCCAACCTGGGACTAGTTTTAGTCCCAAATCAGAGCAGCCTGTAATGTGCCCCTGAGGTCACTGGGGGTAACTCCAGCCTCCAGTCACATGGCTGCCAGAACTTGGCTATGCTGAGGCCAGGGGTAGCTGCCAGCACATGGTGGTCATCGTAAGGGCTCATCCGCACCTGCACAGCCCTACCCAGCCCCTCCCCTAACTGGGAGCTGCGTGCTCAGCACAAGGCCAGCACACAACAGCTTCCTCCTTGGCCACCCTGCTTCCCCGTGCCACCCCTGCCCCAGCCCCTGCCCCTGCCATCGGTGCCCAGTGCCCTGCTGCTGTAGCTTGGCTCCTGCCAGCAGTGAGCAATACCCCATATTCCTGCTGGCCATGGTGCTGGACCTGATGGCCTCACCAGGCCCCCCTGCCCAGGCCACAGGACCATCATGCACCTGCCAGCTGGGCCCAGAGCACCAGCTGTTGGAGGGTTTGCTGACCCTCTCCTCCTGCATTCCACACTCCAGCCTCCCTGTCCTGCTGCCCACACACGCCTGACACCCTGCCCACCCCCAGCACCAGTCCAGGACACGCACATGGATGAAATTATAAAAACGTTATTTTCTCTGCAAAACCTACCCCCATCTCTCTCTCCTCCCCCCTCAACAAAACAGCTTCCTCCCTTCCCTCCTCCATCAACAGTGCCCCTCCACCTCCTTCCACATCCACCCACAGTAAAAAACCCATGTTCCAAAATGAAAACTATGTGTAAGTGTCCAATCCACTTCCTAGGTCCTGGCAGGGTGGGGATGAAGGGTGGGGACACCGAGGGTGCAGAGCCTAGTGACAGGCAGCCAACATCCTGGCTAGTGAGTTTATAGACGGTCACAAGGTCCCCCCTCGGCCTTCTCTTGTGAAAGCTGAACAGGTTCAGGTCCCATAGCCTCTCATTGTAAGGTCTGCCCTGCTGTCCCCGGATCATGCCGGTGGCCCTCCCCTGGACCCTCTCAATGTTGTCCACATCCCTCTTGAAGTGGGGTGCCCAGAACTGGACACAGTACTCCAGCTGTGGCCTGACCAATGTCGTGTAGAGGGGGAGGATCACCTCCTTGGCCCTACTTGAGATGCACCTGTGGATGCACGATAGGGTCTGGTTGGCCCTGCCGACCGTGACCTCGAATTGTCAGCCCATGTTCATCTTGGAGTCAATGATGACTCCAAGATCCCTTTCTGCCTCTGTGCTCTCAAGAAGGGAGTTTCCCATCTTATAAGTGTGCTGCTGGTTACTACTGCCCAAGTGCAGCACCCTGCACTTTTCCGTATTGAAACGCATCCTGTTTTTGTTAGCCCACCCCTGCAACCTATCCAGGTCTTGCTGCAGTCTTTCCCTCCCTACTAGCATGCCCACCTCACCCCAAATTTTGGTATCATCAGCAAATTTGAACAGGTTGCTTTTCACCCCGTCATCCAAATCGCTGATAAAGAAATTGAACAGTGCGGGTCCCAGGACCGAGCCCTGGGGGACTCCACTGCCCACTTCCCCCCTGGTTGAATATGACCCGTCCACCACCACCCTCTGAGTATGACCCTTCAGCCAATTTGGTAATCCCCCAAGTTCCTGTGTAGCATGCTGTAGGGCACTAAATGGCTGCAGGCTTTTATACCCTGCAGCTGCAGCTGCAGTCTGCCAGAAAGCAGCCCAGCCCTGGAAGAGGGGAGGGGGCCAGCCAGGAGCCCTGGAGCTATGTTCTGGCTGGCCCCCTAGTGGATGGGGAGACCCAGCAAGGAGGGTCCCTGGTTACTGTGCAGTAATGCGTCTGCACATGCATTACTATGCAGTAACTAATAGGGCGTAAATTTGCTACTTGTATGATTCAGGTAGTGAGGCCAAGTCAGCATAAGTTGCCATAGTTACTGCACAGTAATTTACATTACTGCACAGTAAATGCACATGTGTAGATGCAGCTACTGATATACATCTGGAGTCATGCCATTGTAAGTCACAACACTATTCTAGATGACTTGTCAATCCTCCTGTGTAAACTATGCATAGTAAGAAGTGTCACAACAGAACTGATTTCAGGCTGATTAGAATGAACCATTCCAGGCTGGCAGCTCTATGATGAAGTCCAGGGAGACTGTAGAACAGCGGTTCCCAACGTGGTGCCCACAGGCACCAAGGCACCCCACAAGGTTTATTTAGGTGCCTGCTTGTATTTTCACAATCAGTAAAAAATCATTATTGCAACTAAAAAAATTCTGTCATTTTGGCACCCACTGCTTTTTCTTTTAAATTCAAATGTTCCCTTGGGCGCATAAACGTTGGGAAGCCCTGCTGTAGACAATAGCCAAAGCAGGATGGGGAGAGGTTGGAGGTGTCTGCAAGGCTTTTGAGGAAGTCTGCTGGACTGGACACAAACATCACATGAGTGGACAAAGGCCTGCACCATCTTACACAGTCGAAGCCATCAAAAGTAGTGAGAGGAGAAATGGTAAGTCTTTGTTCCAGGATGGCCTGCAGGAATCATGGCCTAGGTGAAACATGGTTAGTCTGGCCAGACCAGGGGCACATAGATCCTTCCTCAGGTAAATATGACTCCATCCTGGACTTGATGTGGTTGTTGGACAAAGATGTTCTGCTCATTTTTCTTGGATGGTGGCATGGAGCAAGAAGATCAGGTTTGTTGGCAATTTGGCACAATGAAGTTATGCAGCTTCAGAATAAGACTAGGTCTGTATGGATCTTGTGATGCAGCTGTGTCATACTCAGCCTTTTGGGAGAGGGCACCTACCTAGCCATTTCTAAGCCCAAACTTGTAAGGTATCTGGAGGCCAAATCAGGAGAATTATGCTCACTGAAGTTGATTGAGTACTTTAGGCTTTCAGATGTACTCTTGGTTTTTGCTGCCTACTTTGAAAACATTCTAATCTTCTCAGAAGGCACTGACCAACTCCTCTCACATGCCTGGTGGTGTTGGAGAGAGAGAAAAGATTCCAGACTGTCGTTTGTGGACTTAACAGAAAGTTGTCATGTAATTCTCTAGTAGGCTGTATTGGTTTACTCCCTGTAGGGGTTAACAGTAGCCATGTCTTTCCTCCAAAACTCAGGCAGCAAGAAAGCTGGCTCCTCTCTCCTTTCGATTCCCTTCCCTCTTTCAGTTGTTGTCCAGGGAAGACAATAATGCTGAAGGTATTTTCCCACCACATTCCTACCATCTGATCGATAGATCCAACCACCCAGGTGTGGCTATACTGCCTGAGCACCTGCCCCCCACTTTAGCCACTCTCAACTATGCATCCCTGAGGTTGCCAACTGTAAGAAAAGCAAGCCAAGAAGTAAGAAACCTTCAGATAATTTTCCAAATCTCATCAGCTGTTACAGTTTGAAAGCCTGCTTCTCTTCCTAGGAACAGAGCTACCATTCCTTTCCCCCTACCAACTACTGCCCAGACATATAACAAAGTACCTGCATCCCCCTCCCCATGAGTGCTTCTTCCCCATACCAAGCCCCTCTTGATTATGGAGGAAAGGTGTAATATCACCCATGCAGAGGAAGAAAACAGCAATCTCAGGCAACAAAAAGGGACAGGATGGGTGACAGGAAAGCAGCAACAGAATTAATTGTTTTCTTGTGGACCAGATCCCTCCATTTGTGTCATCCTCCAACAGCTAAAGATCAAAGAAGTTTACAGCAGTGTCTAAACTTTCTGCAGATGCTGAACATAGGGTCAATTTCAGACAGAAAAAAACAGTAGAACATCGAATGGAGAGTAAGCCCTGGAAACATTGCCGCCTGTTCTGCTGCCCTCACCCTCTCACCATGTTAGAATCAGGTCATGGTGGGAGTGGGGGGAGATAAGTAGCTTGGGAAAATGGTGCAATTGATATTTTTACCACCTAAAACAAGGGTTCAGTTCTCACAGGGATCTCTTTCTTTCTGAAATGTTTTTTGCAGTTTCAGGAACAGTTTCCTGGTAGCCGCTGAAGTCAGTGTGTGTCTTCCCAGAGATTTGGTCACTATGTTCTGGTGTGCAAAAAGAGGGTAGAGGGTCCTGTGCATGGGTGCAGGAGGTAGTGGTGAAGGATTCAGCAGGTTGTCACCACAGAGCCACAGAAATTTAGTAGGGAGACCTTAAAAGGGTAGTGAGTGGGGTCCTTTGGAAGGTTGTACTGATCTTTAGAGAAACACCCCAGCCCCTTAACTTCAGAGCCATCCATGCTTGAACTTTCCACTGGTATGTCACTGAGATCCCTAAGACAGGAAGGAGTAAAGTGCATTCCTTACTGATTGAGGGAAACTGGGAGCAACCCCTCCATATATGAAAATGAAGATATTTCTGCCTAGAGGTTGTGCCTCCTGGAGAAGCCAAGCTTGTTTTAGGAGCTTGTGAGATCTTGACTGGCAGAATACCTCCAGAGCAAGTTCCACTATCTGTCCGGTGTCTGTTCTGTTATCTGGGAATCAGTAACGAATGCCCTTTGTTCCTTTCTGTATATTTTCCTGCTGTCATTTCCGGGTCAATACCTGCAGCCAGTGAGCCAGGCACTGAGGTCCTAAGTCTGCAGCCTAAAGCCATGATGTAGAGGATTATAAGACACTGGAGGAGAAGTAGATGCAGCAAGGAGGAGATGCTAGCTGATCTCGTGACATCATCAGAAAGGAAAGCAACTATTGCAGAAGAATGGAAGACCTGAAATGAATTCTACCAGGACCAGTTCATTAACCTGGTGATATATGGCATTTCACAGGATACACAGAAATCTGAGACCACCGGCAAGGCTGTGGCAAGAGTGGGCATGCTTATGGGCACCCTCCAGGTTGAGAGAGATGCCTAGCAAACATATGGAAAGCATTCAGGGACCACTCCATGTTGTCCCCCATTCTCAGGTCCTCTCTCTACAGCATCAGCTGTATGCCTCCATAAATTCCTAGGGCAGCACTACCTGCACTAGGCTCAGGGTTACCTAAAGCTGACTCCGATGTCAGTGTGTGGGCAGGGGGCAATCCGGGCCTGTCTTTGTGCACGTGGGCTGTGGCCAGCAGCCGGGGCACGCGGGGTCAGAGAAGACCGGGGGCGAGCTAGAATTAGTCACGGACAAGTAGTGGTTGATTTAAAGATTGTTTACTTACACCAAAGATGGTCGTGGTGTAGGCTGGACAGTTTCCAGGCACAGCTGCGCTTAAATCCTCGTTAGAGGACTACGACAAATTCATTCTTTCCCATGGAGTTGTTGAAGCTCCGTGGGTTCGGTAGTTTCTCGTACAGGAAGGGATACGTCTAGGAATCTATCGACGACAGGGAGAGGCTAGAGGCTGTTCAGGCCTCTATTGCCTTTTAAGAAATGCGTTGGGTCTGTAAGGATCCGCAGCGCTTAGAGATCTTCACACGAGGCGAAGGTTTTCTCTCTCTCTCTCCCGGTGTTCATGGAGTCCTCCCTTGCGGAGGTCTCCTCAGAGTTCTCCAACGTGGGCGGAAACCACTCAAGCTCTTTATACAGCTAGCAAGCCAATCGCTAGCTGCCACGTGTGCATATATTAGAACCGGCCAATAATGTGGCACGAATTCTCATACAAATGGCGGGAACTCTTTGCACCGAGCATTTCTTAGATGCCAAAAGAAATGCACCATGCAAAGAAAGCTTCAAATTGGCGGGAAATACTCCGTTGCACCAGGGTTCTCTTCTGCAGCAGAAAACTCCACCGTGCAAAGAAGCTGCAATTTAGCAGGAAAATAATTTAGCAGTGCCGAAGCACACACAAAACACAAAATCACAACTTTGGGTTGTGACAGTCAGAACTTCATAGCCAGAGGTACATTCCTTAACCAGGACAGGTACCTCACCAAAGTCAAGGTAACAGTCTGCTGGGTGCATCTCTCAACAGGAAGATTGATTATTAGCATCTCCATTGTCAACTTTGCCATACTCCCAGCTTTGCCTGTGCTGTCAGTATACCACCATGGATGGAATACCACTATGCTCCTAGGGTGGGCAATGGCCTTCCTAACAAGGTAGACAATGATTTTCAGCTTCAAGCAGGAGGAAAGAGCTAGTACCTTGGGGCACTGCTCAGCCAGGAACTGCAGGGTGAAGAGATGGTAAGTGTTGATTACCAGCCCCTAGGGGTAATAGTGCCACTTCTGTAACTAGGTACATAATTAGCAAGTTTGGCATCTTGAGAAGAGAGGCCAGAAAGTTGGAATAGGGGAAGAATTACACACCCCAGAGACTTATAGATCCTGGATACTACTGCCACAGCACACACACCCAAGGGCTTACCATTCTGGCACTCCCCTCTAAATTGGCTCCCAGGGATAGTGCCCCTCTCACCCACTGATACTTATGCTACTGCCTTGATGACTGCTTCCACGTTAAAGCTGATCAGGCCCACAGTGGCAGGGACTACCAAGCAGAAATCTGGGGGTCAAAAAAACCCTGGAAAGGTTCCCTTCCCCTGTATTTTCTCCCAGCATGTCAGGGAAACACAAAGGGGACTAGGCAGGGACTGGGCTGCCTCAATCCTTGGCTGAGCATAGCTTGGCATGGAACCCTGTTGGATCAGACAGAAGAGGTGCTGGGGCTCCCTCCCATCCTGCCCTGCCCCTGAGGCAGTCAGAGACAGTAGAAGCAGTGGGCAGGGCAAGAAAAGGGAGGGGAGGGACCAGTGAGTGCAGAAGGGAAGAGAGGAGATAATTTTTACTGCTTCTAGGACCTAACAAAAAATTCTCTGCCTGCTTCTCTCATTAAGTGTTCAGCTGGGCGGGGGTTGCATCTACAACACCACATACCCCAGATCTAGCCTAGGGCTCTCTCATTTCTTTTTGGCACTTCCTGGAAGCCTCTGGACATGCATGACTGAAAGGAATTCAGGCCCCTAGCTGCACAGCTGCACTACAGCATTGGCTTAAGTCCTCTTCAAGGCTCTGATCGAGTGTAGTCTATGCTTACCTGGCAAAGGAAACACTGTGACCAAGGAGGCGGTCTTCCTAGTCACACTGGGGAAGACCGCTCTCCTGGCACGGGGATAGTACCTGCCAAGGTAATGTATAGTAAACCTCCCACTTAGCTGCTGGAGTGGGAACCTCTTGGATTTAAGCCTACTTTATGGAAGTGGGAGACTCCTGCCTGACTTGCCCCTGGGCCCTTACACCTGAAGGCAAGCAAAACTCGGAGGCATCTGAACCCCAAGCCTCCAGGCTTGGGCCTGCAAGTAGGATGCCTACTAAAGGTTTTGGAAATATTTGAAGCCCCAGATGGGGATGGAGGATGTTTGCCGGTAGTAGGGCCATGGTTCTGGACTGACTCTTGGACTTGGAATTTGTTTTGGCTAATTTGGCTTGGAATATGGAAAATAATAATAATAAAAAAAATCAGCTAGGAGGAGCCAGTACATGTGTACATTACTAAATTGCTCAAAATTAAAAGGGCCTTAGATTGGAGCAGACTTTTAAGCACTTCACACATGCATCTGACAACACACTAAGAATAAACCAAATGTGACAAGTCCACAAAAAACTAACAGCTATAGGAGTAGTTCAGAGTTTAGTACTTTTAATTTCTTTTACTATGCATGCATGTGCATGTGTGCACATGCATGCATGCACATGCACACGTGCGTGCATGCACTCACACACACACACACACACACACTTTTAACAGGTGCAGCTGTGCCCTCAGAAAAAAATGGCAGTGAGATGTTCTGGAACGGCATGACCTATTACCCAAACAGTTTCAAATTAAATTAAATTAAATTAAATTCCTATTCCTTTTTGTGTGGAAACCAGAACAGCATCATAAATCATTAAGTATTTGCTATATTTCTTGTTTGACTAGAAAAAGCACAGTGAAAGGTTGCCACACCTAAGGAGTTGTACTTCTGTCTGATAATTTGTCAATGACTAAATATTGTAGCTGAACAAGAAACAGATCTTCCATCCCCAAGGAAATACTAATATTTCAATATTTGTTTTCATACTAAATTTTAAATTCAGAATACCAAAACTGTGTAAACACAGAGTTGTGAAACATGTCAAAACATAAGCATTAAATGGATTAATTTTAAGTTTTATTGACTCTCTCATTTTCCTGAAATATCAAGATGCTTTGTAGGAGCCATAGTACATCTGTGCAGTAAATGGAGGACAGCAGAGAAATTTGTGCTCCATCAGGAGCAAAAATCCAAGCTATAATGTTGAACTTGTTCCCTTCTTGAGCAGAAATCATCCCATTGAGCCACCCCACAGACACCCTTACTTCCCTGCACCCAGGTATTTCTCTGTTTTCTCACCATACACATATTCATCTCTCAGTAGACCAGGAGATAGTTTCACAAAAGGGGATGAGATAATGCCTGACCTGTCAGCTGATAGAGGATTGTGTTACCTTCCTACTCCATTAAGGCTTTTGCCAAATATAATGTTATGACTTATACTCCCCATATTACACATGTACAAAGTCGCATGCTTTCCTGGCTAGTGGCCCTGTCTACATGTTCATTAATGCACTTAGGCTACTTCACAGTAAATTTAGTACCGCTACTGCGAGATACTAAATAAATGTTCATTAGGCTGCCCTAATGCACAGTAGCAAAAGCACATGGTTTTTTAGTGATGCTTAATGCACAGTAGCCTAATTTTATTGCACATTAGCATGTTAGCATGGTTTTTTACATGAGTCTCTAATGCATGGTAAAATAGGCTACTGCACATTAAAGTGTATGTGTAGATGTGCCCAGTGTGTATCTCACTGTACATGACATCCACACTACATGAGGAACAGGATTACAAACTGTAGGTGTTTATACACATGCTCCAGGAGTGTGTGTGGGGGGGGGGGAGGGGCACTTTAATTAGAGCAGCTCCGAGAAATTTGTTTTATATTATGTTGATTTCAATAAAATGTAGCCCAGGTAACTTGGGTATATACTCCCCTTCTCCAAATGAAGGGGATTGTTAGCTGGCAGGTGTGCTGTGGGGTGGGAACTGCAGACTGCTCAGTTTCCATCCGTCCCTATGGAACCAGGCCAGGACAGTCAGGGGACTTAACTATATACAAATTCATTTACATTAACTTATCACAAGGGAAAGGAACATGGGTATAAACATATGTACAATGTATATATATATTTATAAGATATCTAAACCAGTAACATAAACAATACCCTTTGGGTAAATGACATAAAACCTTATACTAGTGCTCCAGATACAGGTAAGGCACAGGTAAGTATCTGATCTGAAACAGATAAACCCCAAAGATAAACTCAATCCCGAGGGGAAACCCCAATGCCCTTGGGCTTTTCCCAAGCCCTACAAAGAAGCTGGTAACTTTAGGGGGGGGCCTTTCAGTGGGACCTCCTGTTTCAGGAGCCCTTAACTAACCAGGGTGGGGACTCCCCTCCCCTATGGGAATCCTCTTTTCCCTGCAACTCACAGCTCCCAGTCCTGGAGGGTGGTCCTTGTCCTCTGTGCCAGGCTGCTTTCTTGCCTGCAGTTGTTTTCGGGGCGGGGGGTCACTGTCCCCTGGAACAGGGCTCCGCTATGCAGGGCTTCTGGTGCCTCTGGCTTGGCCCTGTCTGCTGACTCAGTAGCGCAATCACCATCTGGCTTTCTGGATTCAACCTTTTGCTATGGGTCGGAGGCCTGGGCTGCCTCATGCAGCACCAGGCTCAGTCCACTCCCAGACCCTCCGTGCAGCGCCTCTTGCACCAAGCTCCCAGCCTCATTCTGGAGTTTGAAGTCCTGAGCTGCCCAAGCGCTCCAAAGGTCCCATTCCATGCACCGTCCTGTGCACCATGTCTCTGGATGCATGCCAGAGGTTGCAGACCTGAGCCACCTCATGCAGCTCCCAAGGTCTGGATGCTGTGTGCCGCGCTGCACACTGAAAGCCTAGCAGCTGGAGCCATCCGCTGTTCCTCACTGATGGAAGTCTTCAGGGGCGCTTCTGGGCTTCTGCTTTGCCCTGCTGAGCAGCTCTCCTCAGCTCTTCTAAGGCCTGCTCTTTTTTCTTCTCTCTCCTGGATGTGTTTCCTTCATGCTGGGCATGCACCTCCTTTTATATGCTCCAGGGCTCCGCCCGTGAGGTCTTCTGGACCTGAGTGTTGCAGCCTTTAATCAAGTCCGCAGGGGAAGAGGGGGTGGCCTCCTCTCCCCCTTCCCTCAGGACAGGGGCGTGACTAAACTCCTCTTGCTGCCTCCTGATTGGGGGATGAGCTCCACCAATCAAAACAGCAAGAACTATAACCAGGATACTCATACGGGCAAAGAGAGAGCATATATTCTCCTCACCCAAATGGCAGGTTTTCAGCCACAGTCTAGACACAGTCCTGTTGAGTTCAGAGAGGGAGAATGAGGAGTTCTGAAGTCTTGACCTGAAGCCAGCAGAAGGGATGGTAGTGTGAAAGAAGCCAACACAGGGAATGGAAGAATCAGTGACAGATATGGAACTAGTGACCTACTGGAGAATGGAATTAGCCAGGAGAAGAAGGTAGAGTTATCAGAAGGGAGCCTGTAAAACTGACAGAGAGTAAGATCATTGTCCCAGGGGAGAGTGGGAGAAAGAACCCCAAATTACACATGGGGACTCCCAGGGATGGGGACCCCCTGAGGAAAAGAAAATGAAAATGGAAAATTAACAAGAAAAGTACCTACCTGCAGCAGGACCTGCGATGCAGCTGAAACAAGAGAAGAAACCCACATGGATCGTGAGCTGCACTTTTAAACAGCTGAGACCAGCTGGTGACGTCATCGGCAATCACCAGCCAGCATGAAAAAAACAAACCACCAGTGAAGGTGGAGAGGAGGGGAGATCAGAGCCAGTGAAGGCACCAATACTGGGTGCCTCCTGGGAGTCTCTTCAGGGGAAAAAGCTTGCGGAGGCTGCTCCTTATTCCGGCAATAGCAACGGAGGGAGCAGGGAGCCAGAAGCAGCTCCTTACTCCAGCAACAGTGGCAGAGGGAGCAAGGAACTAGAAGCTGTTCCTGACACCGGTGATAGTGTTAAAGGGAACGTGAAGTCCGAAGGGTGCCCTGACGCCGGCACCAGCAACGGAAGGACTGGAGAGCTAGACGTGACTTTCTACACCATAACAGGTGGGATCGTCGAGGGCACCGGGGAGGTAGAAGAGATGCTCCCTCTGGAAGGCGCTAGACGGGAACAGAATGTAGGGTGGCACAGCGAGGTCACGAGAGATGGGGTGCTGATCCTGGGTGTGAGAAATGACCAGGCATCCCCAGAGGGGCTGCGAGGCATCCAAAGGGGGGCGCTACTAAAGGAGGAAACAAGGAGTGGGGCTGTAATCCATGGAAGGTTGGGAAAAGGGGGAGATGACCTGGGCGAAAGACCACAGGCTACCCTGGGCTCACGTAGGTTTTAGCCCCTGACAGACCCTTAGAGAGTCAGGTTCCGGAACCCTGGCGGAAGGGCCTGGGAGGGGACCACACAGGTCCCTTGTAACAATAGTGGGGGTTTTTTGGTTGGTATTTGTGTTTTCCCCTTTTGGAGGGGTTGAGAAGTAGGGCCAGGTAACAAAGGTGGGATGATGGTAGCAGAGCTCTTTTGGGCCCTATCTTCGCTTGGGACCCGGGTCAGACTTCGCGCCCTGAGGAAGGGGAGTCAGCTCTGCGACTCAAGTTAAATACCGCAGACAATCCAGGACTCTTCAAGCAGCACACTCTTCAGGAGCTAATACTTCAGATGCAAGAGGGCTATCCAGACCAATGTAACCGGGGGCACAACGGTGTCGGGAGTACGGCCAGAGAAACATAGTGATCCACCGAGGCTTGGTGTGAGGTCAGGGTGTAGGGGAGGTGGAGCCCTGCAGACAACTGCTGGACAGACCACCCACCGCCAAGGGACCCTAAGAGGTTGGACCCCAACCACTGATAGAACATTCAAAGTTGTGGCAGGTGAGATTGGGGGAGACTGCTCCAGGAGTAAACACCTACTCAACGGCCTACAGGAGATGGTAGGGTGAACATCACCAGCCATCTGGGCCAAGGCCACATGTGACCGGATGTTCGATGCCAGGCGGTCACAGTCATGTACAGGGACCATATATTGTTGATACTAGGTAGAAGTATATTTCTGATTTGGCTGCTTCTGGAGTCAATTAGAGCTCTTGCAAGGAAAACTTTTCTTAATTTACAAGATGACCCACACCTGGGATTTACCCATTTGTGTAGCTTGACAATTCCTGTGCACTCATGCATTAGGGTTTAGGAGCTTGTAACAGAGAGCCAGACTCCTGTTACTTGTGTAACCCAGATGCTCCTAAGTATGTGCTCCCCTCTCCACAAAAAGAAGGGATAGGTAGCTAGGCAGGTGTGCTGAGAGAGAGATCTGTAAAATACTGGCCAGTTCCCTCTATTCCCTATAGAGTCAGGCCAGAACAAGGGATAGCTTAACTATATACAATTTTATTAATATATACAAAATGTAAAGGAATTTGATATTAATACACATACACAAATATTCAATTATCATATAAAGCTATGTCCTGCAGTTAAAGGCTAACAGGGTACACCCCTTCAAGTAGCCTCAAGCAATGTATTGATAACCAGTTGAACTAAAATAAACACCAGATAAGTACAGGTAAGCACAAATAAAAACAGGTAAACAATAGTCAAACACAGGTAAATACAGATAAGTATGTGTAAACACCAGGAAAGGGGGTCCCAGCAGTGTCCCAATAAGGATTTTATATTCACTCTATTAAACTACTAATATACAAAGATAAACTGTCCCCAAAATATAAGGTGCAGTGTCACAAAATATGAGGCACTCTCCCACAAGTCTACGGGGGGGGGGGGGGGAAGAGAAGATCCCCCGTGCCTCTCAGACCTACAGCGGGCCCAAAGGACGCATCCTTAAAGAAATCCCAGACCTGGGAGCTCATTCCAGCTCCAGCTTTCCTATGAGTAAGCTGCCACACAGCCGGGGTAGCTCCCCTCCCCTGTGGGAATCCTTTCCCCAGCAACTCATGACACTGGGGTCATGAATGGGTGGTCCTCGTCTCCTTGGCTGAGGTGCCCCTTGCATGCAAGGCCTACCAGGCCCTGGCTCCCCTGGCACCACCACCTCCAGGTGGCCCTGCACACCTTTGAGTGTACCAAAGGCTCTGACTTCTGTTGGGGGTTGGAGGCCTGGGCCACCTTGTGCGGCATTGGTGCTCAGTCCACTCCTGGACCCTCTGTTCACTGTTGTCTGCACCGAGCCACTGGCCCTGTGTGGCAGCCCTGAGAGGCACTCAGGGGTCTCGATCCCTCCTGGATCACTCCATGCTGAGCCATCGACACCGTGCCCTGGCCGATTGCCAGGAAAAGGGAGCTGAGCTGCCTTCTGCAGCTCCCAGAGTCCCGGCTCCATGCACCATCCCATCCACTGAGTTCCTGGCTTCTCATCAGGAGCTGCAGACCTGAGCCGCCTCATGCAGCTCCCGGGGTCTCCACTCTGTGCACCAGCCCATGCACCGAGTTCCTGGCCTTACCCACAGGTTGCAGACCTGAGCTGCCACAAACGGCTCCCAGGGTTTCAGCCCCATGAGTCCCATTGCATACTGGCTGGGGCGGTAGTGTTGGACTGGCACTGGAGGCCTTGGGGCTCTTCTTGGCACTGGCTCTGCCCACTGGGCAGCTCTTCCCAGCTCTTCTCCTGCCCCACTCTCTTCTTCATCTCCTGCCACATCTGCCACATGCTGTTCCTTTCATTCACTAAGGAAGCTCTGCCTGCAGAGTGCTATTGGACCTGCAAAGTGCAGGCTACAATCAAGTCTGGGGCTTTATGCAGGGGTGGGGCAAGCTGCTTCCCAGCACCTTCCTGATTGGTGGACATGTTCCACCAATCATGATGAAGATTCTCCGAGCCAGGGTGGGCTGACTGTATCAATATATCCACCACATTTGAAAGCAGAGGAAGCAGCAGATAAATTCCCAGGTGTGTGTGTGGGGGGGGGGAGGGGAGAGGGGGCAGGGACTGTATGTTATAAGCTGGCTTCATGGTAATAGGCAGCCAGGAACTTGTAGGGTGCAAGTGCCTATTGCAGGGTTTGCTATGCAGCAGTAGAACAGTAGAGCCTGGGGCTCTACAACAAAGACACTGCTATGGCAGCTAGAGTAGCAACCCATGAGATTGAGATGGGAGCATGTGTGTCAGGGATAGTAAGTCACCTGACTGAAAGGGGGCAGGGTTTGAGAAGCATATAAAGCCAGTGTCTGAGGCCAGTGGTCAGTATGGTCCTACAAGCTGCAGAGTGAAGAGCTTCCTAGTCTGAAAGACTGTAGGAGGGTATTCTGCTGACTCCTTGGCTGCCCTGGCAATGCAAGCAAGGGACTGAAAGCTTACTATGGGGACAATATGTCCCAGGACAAGAGAGAAGGTCTTTATACAGCCAGTAGGCTTGGAGTTTGTGTTATAGCCTCTGTGCTTATGTTTTCATGTGACATATACCAAATGACTGAGTTGTGGCTACAGGGGAGGCCTGGAGACCATGGAGGGGTGCCTGGTAGGGCACTCAGCATTGGGCAGCCTAGCATGGGGTCAAAACCAGAGGGATAAGAGCTGGAGAGGAAAGCAGCCTGGTTTGGGGTCAAGTACCCAGAGTAGACTTAAGCCCCAGGCAGATTGCAGCCAGGGGAGACACTGAAGCCTAGCAGAGGCAGAAGCCAAATAGGGCCAAGGGGCCTACTTCCAAAGGAGGGCAAAGATGGGGCCAAAGCATCCATTGTGCCAAGCAGGGCAGAGACAGAGCCTAAGTAGGCTCAGTGAGTGCAGTGCCTGAGTAGGGCTGGAGCCCAGAAGCCAGGTCCAACACAGTACATATCAGCTAAACAGCCCAGCAAGAGAAAAGGGGCATAGGCCAAGAAGGCTGAGGCCCCTACAAGGGAGATTTACTGAATGGCAACACCTGTGAGGCATGCAGGGCCTGTAGGGGAGGTCAGAGGCCATGAATTATCCTTAAGGCAACAGGTGCCCTGGGGGGCACGGATAGGCCAGGAAGGCCCACTTAGCACGTGAAGAGCAGGACTGAATGACCAGTCCTGCTCTTCACGGGAAGAATCTGCTGGCTGTCAGATGGTCTGAAGCTCACTCTAGGACCTTTAGGTAGTCTCCCTTTCAATCATCAAACAAGTACACCAAGGTGTGGCAGGACAGTGAGAAGGGGAGAGTACTCTAGAGCAAGAGCAGAGCAGGGGTTGTGTGGTCCCCAGGGGGCATCACCCCTGGGGCATAACCCTTGTTACAGGGCTCTTACATGCTTAAAGCAAAGGCTTTGTGCTGTGATTTATCTTGAAGTATCAATAAAATACCAAGTTAAAACAGAATTTACTACTATTTCTGCCCTGAAACAGAAATATTTTCAGGAAGAAACTGAATAAAAAATAACTGTTAGAAAAAAAAATTGAAGATGAATATAAATGACTGAATTCCTTGATTGAAGTACCAGGAATGACAAGACCCTCTGAGCTAAGGGGACAGGGTTCAGCTGTGCTTTTTCAGATTTGATCACCCAAGAGAGGCACCAACTACAGATTAAACTTTAAAGCCATGGACAGCAGTGAAGTAGCCCTAACTTTATCCCACCTTGTAATTTATATTCTCCTACCAAAATGTTTATTCTTTATGGAATAATAACAGTTGACTGTGGGTTTCCCCTCAGAGTGGCATAGTCAAGTCAAATGTTTATTCTTACAGATGCTTTCTCATAACATGTATAGCATATTTTATGCCAAAGCAATGAAATGCACCTACCTCTGAGCAGAACAGGGCAAATATTTGACATAAGCCAGTAGCAATAATAGTCAACAGTGCAGAACTGGGGATAAAGTGATGCATTGAACTCAACACTGTAAATTTCACTTTTTTAGGGGGGAAATTTGCATTCATATTACCCACTATAGTACTAGCCTATCCAGCAAATAATGGATCTATAACAATGTTAGTAAATTGGGCACTACATCCAACAGTAGCACAGTCTTGAGGTAATACCCTTAATGGCAAGTATGTTGTTAATGATGCCACTAGTTGAGTTTCTTTTGCTTAAGGCACTGGATGAACTTTTGTGATTTGTCTAGAAGTGCTTGGCTGACCTCACACAGATAATAAGCTGTATTATCAAGCAGTCATACTTACAAGCAATTGCACCATTCTCTCCTCTTGGCAGCTAACACATTGCCAAAAAAAGGACAGATGAGAAAGCTGTCATTGCATTATGGCCCTTCATAGAGCTGCCTAGGACAAATGTGCTTAGCTCGTTTGACTTGCCTCCTTGTCACCAAGGCAAATAGGAAATTCCAGTGCCTGAATTCAGGAGGAACTTCCATTCTGGTCACATCTTTAACAACAGTGCAAGAGCCATGTGTGAACCTGGTAGACACTGTAGTTTCCCTGAGACTAAGGTATGTGATCTAGCCACTAAACTATGCTTCCCTCATTCTTACAGGCACAAGTATATGTCAGTCGTGCTTATACATGAATGTGGAGGCTGCTCCAATGCACTGGAATGCCAGTGCTTTGGAGCAGACTCTCTTAATTGAGTCCTGGTTTTAGTTCAAGTGTCCCCACCACCA
Source organism: Alligator mississippiensis (assembly GCF_030867095.1). Lineage (NCBI taxonomy): Eukaryota > Metazoa > Chordata > Crocodylia > Alligatoridae > Alligator > Alligator mississippiensis. The sequence goes on from NC_081833.1 coordinate 29,302,815, forward strand.
TTTTTAAGCGCAGGGATGCTCTCAGAGCTGCTCTACTGAAAGCACTGCCCCTCCTCCACCCGGTTAGCACAGAGCTGTGTTGAAAAGCTTGGTTGGTGTTTTTGCAGAGAGTAGATGAGGGCCTTTGGTGAAGTTTCTGTCAAGAGGCGTGATGTCAGTTTGTGGGGTCACATAGCCATGAGGGTGGCTGGTTGAGCACTGCAGCGTAGCCAAACTAGAGTTCCACCATTGTGTGGTGGTTGCGTATGTTTAATAGTTCTAGAGTCTGTTGAAAAGCTAGGTCTGAGGGGACAGAGTGGCAGAAACAGGCAGGCCAGTGGGGATGTGTGTCACTGATGGCAGTTCCATCTCTGTATCAGAGCTGACCTAGGACTTTGGGATCTTTGTAAATGGCAGATCTCCAAAAAGGAGACCATGATCTAAAGATTACTGGGATTAGAAGCAGAATTGGTGAGAGGAAAAATCCAAGCACAGCACTGTGGAAAAGAGGGAGAAGACCCAACAGAGGAAGCTGGGTAAGAGAAGGAGATACAGAATCCTGCAGCCTTAAATCTTGTCTCCTTAATCCTGTGCCCTGCTTCCAGCTCAAAACACATTGGTGTTATTTATATTCATTTTCCCTGTCCTAGCTGCCATCTCTCAGGTAAGGCCAGAGCTAGAAAAGGCTGTACTGAGTACCACTAGGTAAAAGTGTGAAATACATAATCCAGCACACTTACAAATGCCTCTGTGGCTCCTAGTGTGGGTAGGAGGACATACAAAGTGTTTTATGGGGTCTACCCTCTGTCAAACTGCACAATCTGTGGGGTCAGATGAAGGCACATGTCCACTCCCCAAAGACTTGCTCTGCCAAAATCCCTTGTTGGTAGAGAGTGTGATTTGTGCAGGAAATGGATCCAACACTCCTGACAACTGAATCTGTCATTTGCTTTGGGACTGTGCTTGAAGGCTTCCAGGATGGACAAAATAGCCAGAGAGAAGGGAAGGAACATGGTGTCCAGAATTCACACCAGCAATGTTGTCTGCTGTGAGAGAAAAGTAAACCAGAATGACCGTGTCTCCATGATGGGAAATGATGCTCCCTCAGGCAGCAGCAAAGGTGTGCGGTAGTTACACAGTGACAAGTCCATCTCTTCCAGAGAGCCATAAACAGGGGCAAAACAGCAGGGGAGCAGGAGCCCAATCACTCCATCATTAGCAGTATGGAGAGAATACACTGTAGGGAGCAGGTCTGCACAAACCTATGTTCAAACTTCTTGTGCTATCATTGAGGTGGTAGCTACAACCACCTTGGTCTACCATAACCACTTCCATACACCGCTGGTGGCTGGACATATTAAACTCTCACCTTTGCTATGACTCCTGCTGTGCTGTAGGCCGATGTTCCCACTAGATCCCAAAGCATCCCTGTGGACTGCAGCTTCCATTGATGGGGACGATCAACACCACTGCACTACTGATCTGAACAGACATCAAGAGGGGGAGAGTATTAGGAATGAGGCATGAACAGTCTGGCAGAGCACAGTATTAAACAAGTACCTGGGCCTGCAGGAAATCCAGATCAGAGGGGCTGAGTCTGCACAAAGGGATCAGAGTCTGAGTCCAAGTTATGTTCCTAGCCCACAGAGATATCCAAATCCATAATCAAGGCCAGATCAGGGGACAAGAGCCAGGGAGTGCAAAACATATGACAGGGAAGCAGGAGAAAGGTACTGGAATCTAAGACAGGGCCAATGCAGGACTAAGGCATGAGGGCTGGAGCAAAGCTGACAGCAACTTCACAGTGCAAGGTATTGAGCAGCCAGAGCCCAAATGAAAGGCCTGGATTTATATACTCAGTCCAGCTGGCTCGGCAGCTGAGCTGTTCTGGAACCAGGTGGTCTTGCTGAGAGGGCAGATTGCCCTCTAACAGCAGGACAGTGTCCAGCACAGGAACTACAATGGCCATCAGTGCTGCAGGAGAGGAGTAACCCAGCATCCATTAGACCCTATAAATCCTGCAGGTGTTACCCATGTGTGCTCCCAAAGGGTGCCCTTTGGAATCACTCTTCAGTAGTGACAGAAAAGCTTTTGACAGTTTTTCAGTGTCTACAGATGTTTAGGGGAGGCACTATAACTCATGGTGCTTTACACAAAGATCCATGAGTTAGAACAGCACTAAACCAACAAATGTTCACCTGTTGGGTTGTGGGGGTGAGGGGGTGGAGAGGGTTGAACCTGCCTGCCTTCACTGGCCCTGGCTAGCAGGCAGGAGCTGTCCAGCAGCCGCCCAGGAAGCCACCAAGCCATATCCCCCCAGCCCTGCCCCCCCACCCCCGGCCCCACGATTCCCTCCCTGCTCTGGCCACAGCAAAGCTGAACCAGCAGGTGTTTGCTGCCCTGTTGCAAGGCTCAGGCAAAGGATGGGAAAAGGAAGCCCCATTCTGGGTAAGACTGAAGATGACTGAGATTCTTATCAAATTGTAGAATAGCACACTGACCTCAGGCATTAGGCCTGTGCAAGTTGGCAGTGATCCGATCCAGCTTTGGATCCAACCGATTCAGATGGCAGCAATCCGATCTGGAGTTCTGGACCAGGTTTATGGCTTAATCTGGCTGAAAGCTTCAGAGCCACCTCGGAGATTCGGCCATAGGGTATAATGGGGAATCAATGAAATATCTATAACTTTGTTGTTTTTAGTCCAATTTAGATGAAACTTGCAGAGATTGTAGCCTCTGATGAGAGCATGAAATCTGCTAAGCTTCAAGAAGATCAGTATAGGGGTTTGGGGTTAAATGTACCCCAAATTCTTGAAAGCAAAACTCCTGTCATGTCCATATGTTACACCACAGGGGGGCAAAACTGCAGGGGTGGTAGCTCTTACTGAGGCCACAAAGCCTGCCAAGTTCCAAGAAGAGCGGTGCAGGGGTTTGGGGGGAACTGTGGACAAGCAAAACTCATAACATGGGTGACCCTGTATGTGTTAAGGCGCAGCGGGGTGACAGCTGCAGGGATGGTGGCCCCTGCTGTGGCCACAACGCCTGCCAGCTGTCAAGGAGATTGGTGCAGGGGGGTTCTGGGGCCCTGCACCCCTAGCTGCTGACAGACAAAACTTGTGACATGGGTGCTTGTGGGACTGACTGTGTCTGTGTTGGGGCAGTTGATTGTCTGTATTGATTCTTTCCTCTCCTTAGTCTGGTTTTGTAGGTGCTAATTGATGCTAATTGATGGCAATTAATTGGCTACATTAGCTAGGTACTGTGTATTGAGCTGGTCCCTGAGTGAATCATAATTGATTGGTAACTGGTAACACTAGCTTAGCAGCCAGGCCTGCAGTAGTGTCTCCCATGCCCCAAGACAGAGACAGTCAGTCCCACAAGCACACATGTCACAAGTTTTGCCTGTGAGCAGCTAGGGGTGCCGGGCCACAGAATCCCCCCTGCACTGATCTCCTCGACAGCTGGCATGCTTTGTGGCCACAGCAGGGGCTACCATCCCTGCAGCTGTCACCCCACTGTGCCTTAACACACGCAGTGTCACCCATGACACGAGTTTTGCTTGTCCACAGCTTGAGGAGCAGTTCCACCCAAACTCCTGCACCCAACTTCTTGAAACTTGGCAGGCTTTGTGGCCTCAGCAAGAGCTACCGGTCCTGCAGTTTTGACCCCCCTGTATTGTAACACATAGACGTGACAGGAGTTTTGCTTTCAAGAATTTGGGGTGCAGTTCCCCCCAAACCCCTGCACCAATCTTCTTGAAACTTGTCAGGCTTTGTGGCCTTAACATAAGCTACCACCCCTGCAGTTTTCACGCCCCTATGTTGTAACACCTAGATGTGACATGAGTTTTGCTTTCAAGAATTTGGGGTTCCCCCCAAACCCGTGCACCAATCTTATTTAAGCACAGCAGACTACATGCTCTCTGCAGAGCCTACCGCCCCTGAAAATTTCATCCAAATAGCACAAAAAACAACAAAGTTATACATATTTTATTGTTTTCCCATTATACCCTATGGCCGGATCTCTGAGGCAGCTCTGAAGCACTTCTGAAGCTCCGAACTGCTTAAGGAAGCCTAACAAGGCCAGCGCTTCAACCCAGACATGCTGTTTTGGACCCCAAAACTTCCGAAGCTCCTCCGGATCTGAAGCTCTGTCCGAAGCCTTGCACAGCCCTATCAGCCATAGACACAGTGGCACACAGACATCCACTTGCACTGTTAGGGTGGGGCAGATACCCCTGGTGTAAAGGGCAGCAAAGGAAGCTTAAGCAGGAGGGTAGGCAGTTAGAACACAGGTGACTCTTGACCAGTGCACAAACTGATCACTTATGACCTAGACCCTTTTAAAAGGACTATGATGTCAGAAAGGATTTCTTTTTGGACTGACAGGACTTGCACCCGCCCTGGGCTGTAAAAACATCTGCAAAGTGCCATCCAGTGGAACTATTCCAGTTAGTGAATGGACTCTGGATTTCTGGGCAAAGGAAATTGAGTCATCCACAACCTATTGTGACAAGGTTGCTGCCCACTTTGCAGACAAAAATCATTTGCATTTTGCTCAACTTGGAGACTACCGATTCAGCTGCAGAGTCTAGCATTGGGGTTCTGGATGCCCATTCTTATCTGGTTTGTATGAACCACTTTTAATTGTTGTCACTCACCAAGGCAAAGGATGTGCTTTGGGGTGATGAGGGGAACGGTAAGTAGTCATGAACTGGACTTGTGCCTGCCCTGGGTTGTGAAACCTGCCTGGGAAAGACTGGAGGCCACTACTGGCAGGGGGTGTCAGTGCCTCCCTCTGGGATGATAGGGTGCCTGATGCTTTTAAGTCTGTGATTGCCCATCTCCTATACTAAGCAAACATCTCTTGATGTTGACTCCCTCTGCAGCAACTGCCCTGTCTCCAAACTCTCCTTTCTTAGAAAGGTTATTGACTGAGTAGTCACCCAACAACTCCAGGAACATCTGGATGTTACTGGATTCCTGACCCATGTCAGGTCTGCCTTTTGTTCTGGGTATAGTATGGAGACTGTGCTTGTGGCCTTGGTTGATCTTTACTTGGGGATCAACAGGGATAAGTTGAACCCTGCTAATCCTGTTAGATACTTCAGTGGCCATGAGTAGGAATTTTTAGAATTCACACCAGAAGTGCACAGTACAGAGTTTCCTTCATGTGCCCCCCCTCCTTGCGCTCATTGGCAGAGGGGCCCTGCCACTTGCTTTCTGCACCTGATGGCTGGGAGGTGAAAACCTTAGCTACATTTTTCAGGTGTGGGCAGTAAGTGTGTGCAGGTGGTGAGCAGCAAGCAATGGGGCCCTTCACAAACTGGGTGCACAGATGAAACTCCAGGATTAAAGAAGCTTCCATGCCATGCAATTCCGGTGTGAATTCTGGAGATCCCTAAGCATGAAGTGTTGATAATATCTCTGTGTGGCCTGATGAGTATTTATGGGCCCCTTCTTAACTAGCTCTGCTCTTTTGTAGCAGGGAGGTCCCAGAGAATTGTTATAAGCAAGTGCTCATCCTCCCCTTGGGACCTTTCCTGTGGGATCCTCCGGGCTTCCATCTTGTTACCCCTCATGTTCGACATGTATCTGAGGCCATTTGGAAAGACTGTGAAGAGATTTGGTTCCATCAGCACACTGATGACAGTCAGATTTCTTTCCTTCCTTTTCATTTGATCAAGGCCCTGCAGTTCTTACCCAGTGTGTGGCTACACGTGGGGGACTAACTGTGGATGAACCAATTGAAGCTGAAACTGGACAAGGCAGATGTGATGGTGCTGGGCAAACTTCATAACTTGGGGGTAATCTGAATACACATAATTAATTGGATTCAGCCTCCCCTCATTACTCAGGTCCCCAGTTCCCTTGCTACACCTAGATTCTCAGGTTGCAGTGGTGACTAGGACTGCCGTTCACCAACTACATCTGGTACAAATGTTGCAGCTTTTTCTTTCAGATTCAGACCTGGCCACCATCATCCATGTTTTCAGAACTTTCAGGCTACACTACTGTAATTTTTGTGCGTGTGTTTTAGAACCATCTGGACGCTGCAGACGGTGCTGAATGCTGCAACCCACCTTCTGATGGGGACAGGATGCCAAGAGCACATTCCTCTAGTGCTCCAAAGTCTGCACTGGTTCCCAATAGTTCTCCAGGCATAGTTCTAAGTTCTGGTCTTTACCTTTGAGGCCCTAAATGGTCTAGGCCTGATTTACCCAAGGGACAACCTCTTTTTTTATATTCATACCATTCCTTAAGACCAACTGAGAAGAACTTCTTGCAACTGACACCCATGGGCCAAGTTTGCTTGGCAAAAACATGTGGGCAGTCAGTCTTGATTGATGCTCCTAAGCTCTGGCACTCCTTCCCATTTGAGGCCCACCAGAGCTCAAGCCTGACCATCTTTCAGAAGCAGTGTAACAGCACCCACCTATTACACAGTGTGAGATTTTTATTTGGGCAGGCTTTTAGCAGGTAGGGTTCAGCTTTGGGTTCTCTGGAAACTACTTTGGTATTGCAGGTCACAAACGCATTGGATGCAGGTGTCACCATGGATGTAGTCTTTCCGGACTTCAGCAAGGCCTTTGACACTGTCTCCCACCCCATGCTCATTAAAAAAAAAAACTAGGTGACTGTGGCATCAATGCCTACATGGTCAGATGGATTGCAAATTGGCTGAAGGGTCTTACTCAGAGGGTGGTGGTGGACGGGTCATATTCGACCCGGGGGGAAGTGGGCAGCGAAGTCCCCCAGGGCTCAGTCCTTGGGCCCACACTGTTCAATTTCTTTATCAGCGATTTGGACGATGGGGTGAAAAGCAACCTGTTTAGATTTCCTGATGATACCAAAATTTGGGGTGAGGTGGGCCTGCTAGTAGGGAGGGAAAGACTGCAGAAAGACCTGGATAGTTTGCAGGGGTGGGCTAACAAAAACAGGATGCGTTTCAATACGGACAAGTGCAGGGTGCTGCACTTGGGCAGTAGTAACCAGCAGCACACTTATAAGATGGGAAACTCCCTTCTTGAGAGCACGGAGGCAGAAAGGGATGAACATGGGCTGACAATGCAAGGTCACGGTCGGCAGGGCTAACTGGACCTTATCGTGCATCCACAGGTGCATCTCAAGTAGGGCCAAGGAGGTGATCCTCCCCCTCTATGCGACACTGGTCAGGCCACAGCTGGAGTACTGTGTCCAGTTCTGGGCACCCCACTTCAAGAGGGATGTGGACAACATTGAGAGGGTCCAGAGGAGGGCCACCCGCATGATCTGGGGACAGCAGGGCAGACCTTACAATGAGAGGCTACGGGACCTGAACCTGTTCAGCCTTCACAAGAGAAGGCTGAGGGGGGACCTGGTGACCATCTATAAACTCACTAGGGGGGACCAGAAGGGTTTGGGGGAGACCTTGTTTCCCCTAGCGCCCCCCGGGATAACAAGGAATAATGGCCACAAGTTGTTGGAGAGTAGGCTTAGATTAGACATCCGTAAGAACTACTTCACAGTCAGGGTGGCTAGGATCTGGAACCAACTTCCAAGGGAAGTGGTGCTGGCTCTTACCCTGGGGGTCTTTAAGAAGCAGCTTGATGCCTACCTGGCTGGAGTCATTTGAGCCCAATTTCCCTCATGCCCAGGCAGGGGGTCGGACTTGAAGATCTACAAGGTTCCTTCCAACCCTACTTCTATGATTCTATGATTGCTTTTTAATTTTATCCGCTTGTATGACTATTATTATATGCTGCTTTGAGCCTTTTTGTAGGGAGAGCTGCCTAGAAATTGAATAAATCAATGTAGACACAGAGCCTTGGGAAGGAAGAGAGACCTTGCAAAACTTGGGGTTACCATTAAACATAAATATCAAATTAATTTCAGTTTAAGTAGAAATAAGGGAGGCACGCATTGTGTGCTGACTGGAAGAGGAGAATACATCAACTGATTTCACAAAGAGTGCTGTGTCCCAGAGGGTATTAAACTACCCTAATCTGTCATTTAATGCTGACTGTGCTTTTATGTCACTTTGCATCTGAAATAAACCTAGAAAAATCCAGAACATTTATTTTACAGTCTAAAACTCAGAGCTTGTAATGACCCTGGTTGGATATACATGGACACTGTAGTCATCACTGGCCAAGTTAACAGAAGACACCAAGTTATGGGGCAGTGTGACCATGGCAGAAGATAGGTTGCAGATACAGGAAAACCTGAATAGGCTAGAGAGTTGGGTAGATCAGAACCAGATTAAGTTTAACACTTCCAAGTGTAAGGTGCTCCATCTGGGGGCAAATAACCCTCAATATACGTATGGGCTCAGAGGTGACAGCCTGACTTGCACCATGGCTGAAAGGGACCTAGGGGTAATGATTGATCGTCACACGAACATAAACCGTTATTGTGGTGCAGTGGCCAACAGGTCAAACAACATGCTGGCAGGCATCAACTGATGCATCTCTTGTAAAACTAAGGAAGTGATATTTCCACTGTACTCCACACTGGTGAGACCACAGCTGGAGTACTGCATCTACCCCACAAATGACCCCAGGACCTCTGACGAGCCCTGGCCTGCCCACAGGTAAGCAGGGCCCCTTGGTGGGAGGGATGTAGGCTAGTTCAACTATGGGGAGGCATCTGAGTGGAGCTGAGGGGGGTCATGCCCCCCCCAACTCCTAATTGGCCCAGCCCCCCAAGGAGCCATGCAACCGGAGCCACTGGTGCATGAGACGGGGATGGGGCACTTACCTGTCCCCTCCTTTGGTGGGGGGGAGGTACTAACTTAGCCCTCTGAGAGTGGTGCAGTGCCAGAGGGCCCTTCTGCATATGCACACAGTTTAAAAAGGGCCTGGCAATGGCAGAAGCTGCACTCTGGTCCTGGCTCCAGTATGAGATGCACAGGTGCAAGCTGGTTGTTATCCCATGAGCCCAGGGACCCCCAAGTGAACCCAGGACCCCCAGCAAGCCCTAGCCTGCCTGCAGGTAAGCAGGGGCCCATGGTGGGAGGGTTGTAGCCTAGCTCAGCTGTGGGGAGGCAGCTTAGTGGAGCTGAGGAGGGTCATGCCCCCCCCCCCAGCTCCTACTTTGCCCAGCGCCCCAGAGAGCCATGCAACCAAAGCCTCATGAACAGGAAGCACAAACAGGCATGCTCCGGGCCTGGCACATGGGGTTAGTGTGGGAGTTTGCACAGGAGGGTGAATGGGAGGGCCAGAGGCCCTGCCAGTCAGCCCCTAAGGTAAGTTGTCCCATCAGTAGCTGGACTACCAGCAGCACAGTGTGGATGGGCACATACCACACCCTGAGGGTCCCCTCGTAGTCTGCGGCCTCCCTCTCTGGCACCCCAGAGGCCTCCACCTAGATGGAATCCATGGTTCTGGACTCCACACAGATGGAGCCTCTGTCTCTCAGCAACGGGGGATGCCTGGCATGTTTCCAAGCACGTGGGACCAGGACCATGGCCACCTTCCCTTGCAAGGTTTGATCCACTTTGGAGTCTCTAGGGCAGGAGATAGAGGAGCTCCAGGCCACAGTCCAGAGACTGCATGCCATCAGGGATGGTGAGCAGGACATAGATTCCTACTGCCAGGTCCTTCACCCCCTGGAGGCAGGGGGTAGACTAAGGTCACTTTCCAGGCCAAGGGAGGACATGGGAATCTCCCATACTGTCCAGCCAGGGGGTTGGACCAAGGTGGTCAATTGCTCCAAGGCCCACTGCGCCAAGGTCCCCTCCTCTCTGGGGCTTTGCAACAGGCATGAATCTCTTGCAGCCCTAGTAGAGCCTCCAGAGATGCCAGCTCCTGCAGGCAAGGGAGGATCACCCATCCCTAGTCTCCCTAAAATGAAACACAGAGTGGTTGTCATGGGAGACTCCTTCCTGAGGGGGACTGAGAGGGCAATCTGCTCCCCCAACCCCTTAGCATGTGCGGTCTGCTACTTCCCAGGGTCCCACATCTGGGGCAATGGCTGAGAAGTTCCCAAAGATGATCCAGCCCTCTGACCACTACTCTATGCTCCTTATCCATATGGGCACAAATGACATGGCCTGGAGCAATCCCAGCTGGGTCATGAGACTACAGGGCTCTGAGAGTGGGGGCTCAGGGGGTTGGGGGTGCAGGTGGTCTTTTTCTAGCTCCTCCTGGTTGTGGGTCATGGGCTGAGGAGGGAGGGATGGATAGAGGTAGTGAACCAAAGACTCTGGCACTGGTGTCTTCATGGAGGCTTTGGCCTCCACAATCACAGTCTGCTCTTTGGTGAGGGAGGCAGTGGGCTGCTGGGAAGAGATGGCCTCTACCTCACTTCACTCTTCTGGGAAGGAGGCTCTTCTCAGCCAGACTTGCTGACCTGCTCAACCGGACTTTGAATTGAGCCCGCCGGGGGATGGGGGGACTACTGTCACTGCAAGCCTGCTGGGCAGCCTTTGTAAACCCAGCAGGCTAAGGCACTCAAGGAAACCCACCACTATCCCAGCCCCAGAGTGATCCGTAGGGAAAGCAAGGGCCCCCAATGAGACACTTACATGCCTGTACACCAATGCCAGGAGCTTGGAGAACAAACAGGAGGAACTGGTCCTCCTGTTAAACAAAAAAGATTACGATCTCATAGGGATAACAGAGACCTGGTGGGGCTCCACCTATGACTGGGTGACAGGTATAGATGGCTATACCTTGTACAGGAGAGATTGTGTGGAAGAAAGGGGTGGAGGGGGTAGCTCTCTATATCAAGAAAAGCTATGCATTCCTGCAAACTGACATTGGCACCCAGGGTGGATGATTGCAGACTCTCTGGGTCAAAATCTGTGGTGAATAAGGTACAGGGGACACAATGGTGGGTGTCTACTACAGACCTCCTAGCCAAGATAAATAGCTTGACCAGGATTCACCAGGGAACTGGCTGAGGCTGCATGCTCCCAGTGCATGGTTGCCTTGGGAGATTTCAAGTATCCTGACATCCTGTGGGAAGAGCACTCAGCCACATCTGAAAGGTCACAAAGCTTCCTCATGTGTGTGGATGAGCTCTATCTGACTCAAGAAGTCTATGGACCAATGAGAGGCAAAGCACTGCTCAACCTGGCACTGGCAATGAGGGATGATTTAATCAGTGACCTAACGATCAAAGGGAAGCTGGGAGACAGAGACCATGAGCTGATCACCTTCATTATCAGCCATAAAGCTGGCAAGTCAGCAGAAGTCCTTGACTTCAGGAAAGCTCACTTTGACAAGCTCAGGAGGCTTGTTGCTAAGGCCCTAAGGGACAATAACCCAAAAGGGAGGGGAGTTCAGGAAGACTGGTTTCTCCTCAAGGATGATCCTGAAAGCACAAGCAATGTCTATTGCATGTCGGAAGAAGGCAGCAAAAGGGCACAGAAGCCCCCTTGGCTCTGCAGGGAACTAGTGGACCTCCTGCATCTAAAAAGAAAGACCTATAAAGGATGGAAGGCTGAATCCACCCCAAAGGAGGAGTACTCTGCACTGGTCTGGACCTGTAGGGAATGAACCAGGAAAGCCAAGGCTGCGACTGAACTCTAACTGGCTACACGTATCAAGGACAATAAAAAGTCATTTTTTAGATATGTGGGGAGCCGGAGGAAAAACAAGGGTAACATTGAACCCCTGCTAAACCATATAGGTCAGCTGACAACCAACGCCCAGGAAAAAGCCAACCTGCTTAATGGGTATTTTGCATCAGTTTTTCACCAGCCCCAAGGGATGGCCCTGCTCAATACAGTACAAGACAGCAAGGGCGGGGGACAACTGTTACCTTTCATCAATGATGACCATGTGAAGGAACACTTTGAGAGGCTAGACACCTTCAAATCAGCTGGCCTAGGCAGCTTACATGCCAGGGTATTTAAGGAGCTTGCAAGCATCACAGCTCTGCCACTGGCATGGATCTTCGAGAACTTGTGGTGCTCAGGCAAAGTGCCCGAAGATTGGAAGAAGGACAATGTGGTGTCTAGCTTCAAGAAAGGGAGGAAGGTAGATCTGGGAAGCTACAGGTACATCACCCTGACTTCTACCCCAGGGAAGATCTTGGAAAAAATCATGAAAGAGACCACTCTTGACAAACTGGCTGAAGGCAACATCCTGATGGATAGCCAGCATGGATTTGTTGTGGGTAGGTCTTGCCTGACTGAACTCATCTCCTTCTATGGCCAGGTGACATATCACCTGGACAAGGGAGAAGAGATAGATGTCATATAACTTGATTTAAAAAAAGCTTTCAATCTGGTATCCCATGATCATCTCATAATAAAACTGGCCAACTATGGCCCTGGATACATCACAGTCTGCTGGCTGGGGAATTGGCTCTGAGGTCAGACCCAAAGAGTGGTAGTTGATGGAAGTCAATCATTGTGGTGCGCTGTGACCAATGGGATCCCCTTGGGCTCTGTCCTTGGGCCTATTCTTCTCGACATCTTCATTAATGATGTGGACGTTGATATCAGAAGCTGACTGGCCAAGTTTGCTGATGACACCAAACTTTGTGGTAAAGCGTCAGGATTGTTTCATAGTTGGTAGGGTTGGAAGGGACCTGAGCAGATCATCAAGTCAGACCCCCTGCCACGGCAGGAAAAAGTACTGGGGTCAGACAACTCCAGCAAGGTGTTCGTCTAACCTCCTCTTAAAGACCCCCAGGGTAGGAGCCAGCACCACTTTGCTTGGAAGTTGGTTCCAGGTCCTAGCCGCCCTGACAGTGAAGTAGTGCCTCCTGATGTCTAGTCTGAATCTACCCTCTGCCAGCTTGTGACCGTTATTTCTAGTCACTCTTAGTAGTGCTCAGGGGAACAGGGACTCCCCCAATGCCTGCTGGTCCCCTCTGACTAGTTTGTAACAGGCCACTAGATCCCTCCTCAGCCTTTTCTTGTGGAGGCTGAACAGGTTCAGGTCTGTTAGCCTCTCCTCGTAGGGTCTGCCCTGCTGCCCCCTCCTGAAGTGCAGCACCCAGAACTGGACACAGTACTCCAACTGAAGCCTGGCCAGCGCTGCGTAGACGGGGAGGATCACCTCCTTGGATCTGCTCGAGATGCATCTGTGGATGCATGACAAGGTGTGGTTGGCCTTCCTGATTGCGTCCCCATGCTGTCAGTCCATGTTCATTTTGGCATCAATAATGATTCCAAAATCTTTTTCTGCCTCTGCACTGACAAGAATGGAGTTCCCCAGCCTGTAGGTATGCTGCTGGTTCTTCCTCCCCAGGTGCAGCACCTTGCACTTGTCAGTGTTGAAACCCATCCTGTTCTCATCCGCCCCCCCCCCCCCCCCCCGTAACCTGTCTAGGTCCAATTGCAGCCTATTCCTCCCTTCTAGCATGCCCACATCCCCCCACATCTTAGTGTCATCAGCAAATTCGAATAGGGTGCTTTTTACCCCCTCATCCAAGTCACTGATGAAGATGTTGAACAGGGCAGGTCCAAGGACTGATCCCTGAGGGAACCCACTGCCCACATCCCTCCAGGTCAAAAATGACCCATCCACCGCCACTCTCTGGGTGCGGCCCTCCAGCCAGTTAGTGACCCATTTGACTGTGTAGGTGTCGATACCACAGTCCCCTAGTTTTTTAATGAGAAGGGGTGAGAGAAAGCATCAAAGGCCTTCCTGAAGTCCAGAAAGACTATGACCATTGGTACCCCTGCTTCTAAGGATTTTGTGACCTGGTCATAGAAGGCCACCAGGTTGGTCTGACAGGACCTGCCTCTAATGAACCCACGTTGGTTGCCCCTAAGCATAACCTCCCCTGCTGACCCTTCATGGACATGCGCCAGGATAATTCTCTCAAATTGTGATCCAGGCTGACCTTGACAGGCTCAAAAATGGGCGGACAAAAACCTGATGGCCTTCAACATCAAAAAATGCAAGGTACTCCACCTTGGGAAGAAAAACCTACAGCATGCTTATAGACTCAGCAGTGCTATGCTTGCCAGCACCATGGCCGAAAGAGACTTGTGGGTCATGATTGACTACAAGCTGAATATGAGTCATCAATGTGATGTTGCAGCCGGCAAAGTGAGCAAAACTCTGGCTTGCATCCATAGATGTTTCTCTAGCAAATTCCAGGACGTCATCCTCCATCTGTACTTGTCCTTGGTGAGGCCACAGCTGGAGTACTGCAACCAATTCTGGGCTCCACAATTTAAAAAGGATGTGGAGAAGCTTGAGAGAGTCCAGAGGAGAGCCACGCGGATGATCAGAGGGCAGGAAAACAAGCCTTATGATGAGAGGTTGAGAGCTATGGGACTCTTCAGCCTCGAAAAGCTCAGGGTCAGGGGGGACCTGGTGGCTGCCTATAAGTATATAAGGGGTGTACATCAGGATCTGGGGGAACGCCTGTTTACCAGAGTGCCCCAGGGGCTGACAAAGTAAAATGGTCACAAACTCCTCCAAGACCATTTCAGGCTGGACATAAGGAAGAACTTCTTTACTGTCCGAACCCCCAAGGCCTGTAACAGACTGCTGCCAGAGGTCGTGCAAGCACCTATTCTGGACTCCTTTAAGAGTCAATTGGACATTTATCTTGCTGGGATCCTGTGACCCCAGCTGACTTCCTGCCCCTGGGGCAGGGGGCTGGACTTGATGATCTTCCAAGATCCCTTCCAGTCCTAATGTCTATGAAATCTACAAAATCCAGTTCTGGGTGCCACACTTCAATAAGGACATGGAAAAACTTGAGAGGGTCCAGAAAAGAGCCAGCTGTATGATCAGGGACTTGCAAGGCAAGCCATACATGGAAAGGCTGAAGGATCTGGGACTCTTTAGCCTAAAGAAGAGAAGGTTGAAAGGGGACTTGATACTGGCTTACTGCTATATCAGAGAAGTGCATCAGGAGCTCGGTGAACAACTGTTCTCTAGGGTACGTCGGGGGAAGACCAGGACCAGTGGATATAAACTCCTGGAAGGCCACTTCACGCTTAATACCAGGAAAAACTCCTTCACAGTCAGGGTGCGCCGACTATGAAATAAACTCCCTCCAGAGGTGGTGCACTCAACTAACCTGGAGGTTTTCAAGAGGAGACTGGACAATCACCTCACTGGGGTCCCTTGACCCCAGTTGTCTTCCTGCCTAGAGCGGGGGGGGGGGGGTGGGGGGCTGGCCCTGGTGATCTGCAAGGTCCCTTCCAGCCCCTAATGATCTATGAATCTATGAACAGAATGGGTTTTATACTCACCAACATCCACTCTACAATCACAGGCCTCCTCCATCTGAGCTGACAAACCCTCTCCAATAGAGCTTAGGCAGCAGGTACTGAAAGCACACCAGCATAAGGCATTATTTAATGTGTGATTATATTTTACTGGTGGTCTGTCTGTCAGCCAGTACCGAGCATGGATTGATGTATAACACCATCCAAAATAAATGCCAGAGGCCTCTCCAGAACCTACTGCTTGGACCCACCTGCTTCTGCTTTTGTGGTCACTACTGCTCCCTAACTTTTGGGCCCATTTTTAAACCAAATACTATTAAGCACTCTCTGGTGTTCGGTTCACTCCCAAGTACTCAGATGGGAGGGGCACTTGGCAAAGATCACTGACTCTGTCTAACCCAGGCTCCTGAAAGAAAATTTAGCTGAGCTGAACTCTAGAAGTAGCAGAACAGGTAGGAAGACAGCAGTAATCATAGTCCATTATGGTCTGGATTTTACAATTTTTGCTTCCATTTCATGTTTCTAATGTGTAACTATGTAATTGCAAGACTAATTTTGCCCCCACAACATGTTCCTGGGTTCATTGTGCATCAGTGCCACATAATTGCGGTCAAGGAGGAGCTGAACTAAATATATGGGTCTGAGTGGTGACTGCCATTAAAAAAGGTTAGCTTTGCCATGTGAGCTGCCTGTGGTATATGAAACATTCTCTAGAGTTACCAAATGCAATAGCTGCAAATACAGCGGCAGCTTTTTTCAGTTACTGAAGGTACCAGGTATAGTTCTAGGGGTAGCCACGTGTGTATACAAATCCTTCTGTTACTGAACAGGATCCATTTAACTTCCTGCTTTATCTTCCTAGGAAGGATACATATCAGAGAAAACAGAATTTCCCACACTTCATCATGCAGACAAATGTTACTAATATCATCAAGTACAGTATGAAACAAATGAGGGTATGGAACTGTTAGTGGTTTCTTTGGAGGAAGAGACCTGAAAGAAACTACTTACTTTGCAAAGGGCTCAAAGGGGACCTAAACCCAATCCTATTACAAGGCATTTTGGCAGATATGCAGGCGTGAAATTTTCTCTTTTTAAACTAGTAAAATCACGTTCACTCACCAGGTGCCACTGATATTTCCCCAGGAAAAGAGTATCTGCCAAATCAAAAACCCCCAAAAGGTTAAAAATCCTATTTGCCTAACTTTCCAGTGATGTAATAGGTAAAGGTAGGAATATTCTATCCTTTTGGCAGGGGACAGGAAAGAAGAGGGATCTCCCAAGCAGGGGATTGCTGGGGCCATTTCTGGGCTGATTGTTCTGGCTGCAAGTACATTCACATGCACAAGTATGTGTCTCATTTATAATAGATAGATGCTTAAAGCAAATATTGACCATTAATAGAATTAGGTTTGAAAAATCTCTCCATGCAGCACCCTGTTACACTATTTAGGGATTAATATAAAGGCACAGGCAGAACATGATAGCATTTAACAAAAGCAAATACTTCTTTTAAAGAAACAGAGGAAGAGAACCGTTTCCTAATTAGCCGGCATGATTCCAGACAAGGCAGATGGGACTCTCAGTGAGATGTCCAGGCCTTGGGAGCCAGAGAGTGCAGATGTATCATTAAGAAACATGCACAGAAGCACAAATGTTCCTCACACAGCACAGCACAGTGCTGGAAGCAAGTCCTTTCTCTCTCCCTTAGCAGTGGATAGCTAACTGTGTGATTCCCCTCACTTAACCCAATTCATTAGGGTTTACAACTTCCTATTCTAGAGCTTTGGCTACAGACAGACTTGAATGAAAGGGCTCTGGCTGGCTGCACAGTGGTCCTGCCTCACAGATACAGGCTGTGGGCATGTCCCCAAGAGTGGGAACGTGTGTTTCCCCAGGAACAAATAGCAGCAGCACATATTTTTTCACTGCTACTTGTCACTGAGGAACACCCTGCACGTGCGCTCTGGCATGCAGCAAATCCCCCCTGGTGGGGTACAGGAGACTGGGGCCAGTGCCTGGGCTGGCCCCAGCAGCCTTACCTGGAGTCTTGGGGCATTCCCAGGGATGCAGTGGCAGCAATCCAGGTGCACCGAACCTGCCCGGCAGCTCGAATATGGCTTTGGGTTGCGTACGCTGCAACCATATGCCATGTAGATCTTCTGGTATCAAAGAAACTGCTGTGCTGCTAATCATCAGTGCAGTGAACATGTGCATGTGCAGCACATGTGGCTTGTGGCACCGCAAACCACACATGCACCACACAATCATGGACATGGTCTGCCAGTGCAAAGGAAAAACAAAGAAACAACAATTTCCCCAACAGCCAAGGGGCACAGACCCCACAGAACTTAGAAAAGACTGGAGAAAGAGAAACAAAAGTACAGAAAGAGATTAATGGGGCAAAATCCCCTGCCCCTTCCTCCCTGGATGTTCAACATGACAGTGGATACTGGACAAAAAAAAAAAAAAACTTAGCTGCCTTAGAGGGACCAGAGAGCTTCATTCAGGGCTAACAGCAAGGAATGAAGCCTTAATGTAGACCCCAGCTCCCTCACCTTTTAAAGTGGAACTAGGCCCTGGTTGCCAATAGAATGAAAGAATCATACACTTGGAAAAAATGTCAAGGGTCATCTGGTAGAACCCCCTGCACAAATGCTAAATCAGCATAACACCCTCAAGTGAACTGATTTGCCTCTTGCTAGTGAGTGGATGGTGAAAGGGAAGTCACTGAAGGAATTGGGACACAGCAGAAAAAGAGCCTTTGGATGCCTACAGTATCTCTCCAGACTAAAATAAGCAAAGTTCTGAGGAGAAGAATCAGACCACATGGCTTTCGTTGTATGTAAAGGGTG
Source organism: Alligator mississippiensis (assembly GCF_030867095.1). Taxonomy (NCBI): domain Eukaryota; kingdom Metazoa; phylum Chordata; order Crocodylia; family Alligatoridae; genus Alligator; species Alligator mississippiensis. Next base: position 29,320,778 of record NC_081833.1, read on the forward strand.
AGAGTTATGTAAATGAAAAGAGACAGGAGTGTGGGTGAGGGATGGGTGTGTTTGGGGAAGTGGAATTGAGATTGAGGTGTGAGGGGCTGGGGTATGGAATGATGGGCTGTGTATGCTCAGGACGTACCAGTGTTGGGGAAGTATATGGATGGATGTGGGAGGTCTGAGGAGAATGAAGGTGTATGGAGAGATATGGGGGGTTGTAATCTGTGTGCATCAATAGAACAGGGACCACGCTTAAAATTCAAGAGTACATAAGTGTTAATTTGTCTTGGTTACTGTATAAATTTACAACAAAACTGACACTGGGCAGAACAAACAGCAGTCATGTCAACCTCTAATAAAGATGAATGACATACACACTTAATAAATTAAAAGATGATAAACTATTACTGACAAAGCAAACACCCACATAAAGAACACACTGTCACTGATCTATGTTTCACTGCATCCCTCTGATGGGGAATGCTATGGACCTATCAAAATATGTGGAGTATACAACTGTCAAGAGGCTACTTACAAAGTAGGCTGAGGGCTGCTGGGAGAAGAGCCTCTGGGACTGGGTTAGATCTTTATCAGATGGCTTGTTTCAAAAGTCAGGCTGTACTGGGATTGATAGGGTTGGAGGATGGCCCACAGAGAGATGGGAGGCATAAGGCTGGGCTGGGCTGGGCTGGGCTTTCTTGAGGGGCACTGGGTTGTGCTATGCTAAGGTGGAGACTGTGGGTGGTTGGTTGTGCAGATAGCTTTTGGAGTTCTGCAATTTTTTTACATTTGCCTGCTTGGGAAGGTTTTTGGGGTATTCTGACTAGTTGATCAAGCTACCCAAACAACACAGAAGTGTTGGGATGTGAGACTCTGGACCATGTGGGGGCAGGGAGCTCAGAGCTGGTCAGATTTGGGAACTGGCATATACTGGGACTAGGACTAAATCTCAAGAGTATAGTTCAGGCTTCTACCACTTTTAGCCCCAGAAAGAGGTGATCCTCTGCTAGCCCATCCAGTCCCTGCTTCTAATTGCTACAAGGCTGCATTTTCTCCTCCCTTCTCATTTGCTGTCACAGCCTGTTCCAGAGAGCACTGCTAGGGAGCCACCCGGTGTATGGCTCATTATCAGCATTCATCTGCGTCAGCTCTTCCTCCAAATCTAGCACAAGTACAGTGTTTCCAGGCTATGTAAATGGAAGTCAGCAAAGTGTTGGACTGCTCCCCGGAGAGCAGTAGAATTTATGTGCAAGCAAAGTGCAGGAGCAGGCAGTGAGGCAAGTCCCTGCAAAGGATAATCTCTTCCCTTAATGCTGCTGACCAGATCCAAGGCTCCCTCTGGTTCGGAAAGCAATCACAGACAAGCTATTCAGACACTTTCACTTTATTTTTAATGAAAACCCAAATGCATTCAAAGCTTGTGGAGACCTCTATTCTTAATTTAAAGAAAATGAAGGGCTTTAATATGGACAGATGCCTTCTGCAGATACACACCCAGCTTTTATGGAGGGCCAGTTTGCTATTTTACAATGGTGATTTAATTTGATACAATAGCCCTTTTCCAGATGAGTCTTTGCTGCTTTTATGTGCCAGGATATGAAGAGAGAGCCTAAATGATGGCATGTGAGTAATGTGACATCATAGAAAGTAACAGCTCTAGCATTTGCTTCATTGCAAAACAACTTTCCATCAGCCTGGGCAGAAGCAGGGGGATTACAGAGGGTGAATCCAGATGAGTGTGAATGTTTCTTTTGCAGCATCTCAAAGCTGCAAGAGGCACATGAGGGAACAATAAAACATTCCCCATGCTGAAAATTTGGCTGCCCCACCCAGTGGCTGCTGCAACTGGCCCCAGCCTCCTGGCTCATAAAAGCCCTGCACTCACTGGCTATAGTAGCGGCTGTCAAGGCCTCTGAGGCCTCATAGCAGAGCCCTCCCCCACTGCAGTGGGGGGCAGTGGGGATCAGGGCCAGCTGCCTGGCACCCATGCTGCCGCCATCAGATCATATGGGAGCAGTGCAGCCCAGCAAGGCACCATGCAGTGCCCCACACAATCTGGCAGTTCAGGGCCACTTGGGCTGTACGGAGCGGGGGGGCTCTGCCACGAGGATCCAGAGGCCCCAACAGCCTCTGATATGGTGAATGCGGGGCTTTTGTTTTTTGGGGTTTTTGTTTTTATAAATGCTGGGACTCTGGGGCCAGGAAGGGCAGCAATTTGCGGGGCTCAGGGAGTGGGCAGGGGATGAAGCAAGGTGGGGGGGGGGGTATGTAAGCCCTGCAGGGGAGGTAACCCCTATGTGGGGGCATGTGGTCCCTGTTGGGGGGGTATAGCCCCTGTTGGGGGGGGTGTAGCCCTGTAGGGGGGCAGTCTGTGGGTCCACCCACTACTGCCTATCATAGTCCAGGACATCTCCAATACGGGTGACACCAGCCAGGATCAACCTCTGTTGCAACCGGGGCACCTCTGCTGTCAGCACCTCCAACTGGGGGTTGCAGAGGAGGGACTTGATGAGCAAGTTGGTGTCCTAGGCAATTGTCATAAGGGACCTGGAGGCAGAGACCAGCCTCCAGGTGTGGAGGAGGTTCTGGTAGAACTCTGGCAGGTCTCGCAGGTCCTGTAGGGAGGAGCCCCACAGGCTGAGGAGCTGTCAGTTTTATCAGAGTGCCTGGAAGTGGCAGAGGAAGGCACACCCCAGGTGCCCCATGCTGCCATGCTGTGTGGCTACTGCTGTATAGCAGTTGCAGCAGGGCCTGAAGGCAGAACGTCAGGATCTGGCTGTGCAGGCAAACCAGGTCCTGGCCATCCTCCCACAACGGGAGACTCAGGACCTCTGCAGCAACCCAGTGCCAATGAGGAAGGTCTCCAGGGCCAAGATGTACAACTGGCCTGACAGCGGGCAGCCTTGATGCACCTCTCTTATGAATGGGATGGGCTCTGTCAGGGTCCAGCTGAGCTTGAGCAAACACTCTTCAGAGGCATACAGCACCTGGAGAGCCCACACAAAGTGGGGACCAAAGCCAAAAGCCCTCAGTGTGCCTGTGAGGAACACATGATCCACTCTGTCAAACACCTTCTCCTGGTCCAGGGACAGGAGGGTGAAAGACAGGCCTTCCTGGTGTGCTAGGTCTAGGACATCCCAAACCAGGTGCAGTTTGTTGAAGATGTAACATCTGGATACTGTGTACATTTGGTCGGGATGGATCACGTCCATCAGCATGGACTGCAGACTCAGCAAGATGGCTTTCACTGCCACCTTGTAGTCCATGCAGAGGAAGGACATTGGATGCCAGTTCTTCAGATCATGGGGATCCCCCTTCTTTGGCAGGAGGGTCATCATGGCCTTCCAGCATGACATGGTTAGTTCTCCACTTACTTCAGATTCAGCCCAGACCACAACAAAGACCGGGCTGAGGACATCCCAGGAGGCCCAGTAAAACTTTGCAGTCAGTCTGTCAATGCCCAGCATGTTGTTGCCAGGCATCAGGCGGAGGGCAGCCAAAAACACAGCTGGAGTGAGAGGAGCCTCTAGCCAGTCCTGGTCACCCACACTGACCTTTGGGAGTCCCTCCCACAGGGTCTGACAGGCTTTGGTGACAGTTGGATCCAGGAAGAAGAGTTCTTCATAGAAGAGAAGGCAGGTGATGTACTTCTTGGCCCCCTGCCTCCTCTCTGGGCAAACAGAAGAAGCAGGAGCCATGGTCCATGTCCTGAAGGAGCTGGACATGTGAGTGGACAAACACACTGTGGGTGTGGTGGTCATCCAGAGCACGAAACTCTTCCTGCCTCTCCCGACACTCTCCGCAGAGGGATGGGTTGGTTGCATCAGTGGCTAGGCACCTCTCCAGCTCCGGCACTTCCCACTCGAGCTGCTTCCAGACCACCTCCTTGTGCTGGGTGTGTCTCTGAGTGTAGCTGCACCAAAAAAGCCAGATGCACACCTTCCCCATGTCCCACCATGTCTGAACTGAGAGAAAAGCTGCCCGTTGCTCCTGCCAGGCCAGCCAGAACTCCTGAAAGGCTTCCCTGAAGCCCACATCCTTCAGTAGACTGGCAATGAAATGCCAGTAGGCTGAACCCAGATGCCCAGGCATTAGAATGGCCTGGGCCCAGAAATGGTGGTGATTGCTGAAAGGGGTCTGCAGGATGCCAGGGGAGTGGGCCCAGGCAAAGTGTGGCAAAGAGTTATAAATTCAGTCTATGTGGGAGTGGCATGCCTGCTCCTCCCCCAGCCTCACATAGGTGAAGGCAGGGCCCCGGTAGGGTGACAGGCACACCAGGTATCTGCCAGGGAGTAGTCAGTCAGGATCTCTCTGAGGACACCCATGAAAGCCCAGTTCTTCTGCCCACCTGACTGGTATTGTGCATTTAGGGTGATGTTAAAGTCCCTGCCAAAGACCAGGCACTCACGAGGGTTGGGGGTGCTGATGTAAGTTGCTGCCTGGTGGAAAAAAATCCACCAACTCCAGATCCCTTGCAGGGGCGTACACACTCAGAAGGCTCAAGACCCACCCCTGCATTTGGACTTGGAGGTGCAAGAGGCGGCCCAGCATCAATCAGCGTCCTGGAGAACCTCCAGCTGCAGGCCTGGGGAGATCAAGGTGGCCACACCACAAGAGGTGGCTGAGAGGTGACTAAAAATGACCCTGCCTCCCTGCTCCAGCTGCCAATTAGGCTCATCAGCTGGAGTTGTCAGGGTCTCCTGCAAGAAAACCATGGGTTACCCCGACTCCTGAAGGAAGAAGAGCAGCTGCCTTCTCCAGAGACACTTCCTGAAGCCACTGATGTTGAGGTCATGATCTTAAATAACCTCATGGCTGGGGCACTCTTCTTACCAGTGGGAGCTGCCAATGCCCTCTCCTCCTGGTCTGTGGGACACTCCTGATGCAAGTGCCTCAGGGCGCAGCACCAGAAGCATCACAGGTCCCCAGTGTATAGCAACCCCTCACCAGGACCCCATTAAAAGGAATAATGAGGCACCCCTCAGCCTCCAGCCATGTTCCCACTGTCTGCTGGATCATAACCTGGTGATAAAAAGAGCACACGTGGCAGAGGCCGGGGTCTTGGCACCCCTGCAAGACGGCTATCACTGGGGAGATCACTCCTCCCAGGGTTTGGAGCTGGGGGAGCAGGGCCCAATTAGGGATATAGGGAGGGAGAGAGCTGAGGACCATCCAGGTCCCCAGCTCTTCTAGGGGCTCTAAGGTAACATACTTACCCTCCACCAAGAGTCCCCTCTCCACCACCTTTTGTGCGGCAGCCTCTGAGGCAAGGAAAAAGACCCCCTTGCTATGAAAGTCGGAGGCTGCCACAATCTTGGGGGGCCTCACTACCTGAGCCAGGGCCTGCACCCAGGTCTCAAAGTGCAGGTTGTCCCACTCAGGGAGTTGGTATTTCACCTTGCGCCTGAGGGTGAGTGCTGGAGCCCCACTGCCCAAACTGGAAGGGCTGGCAGTAGAGGGTCCAGACCCTGTGGTTTTGGCTTGCCCCACAGACAGATGTGCATAACTGCAGTTAACCCATTGGGGGCTGCCTTGGTGGGACCAGAAATAGGGAGAGGGACAGGCTGAGTGGGTGTGCTGGCTGCTGTAGTGCACCTGGTCCCCTCAGGCACCAGTGCTCTAGGCTTGGGGGCGGGGCCCTTGCCTTTCCCACCCCCAGCTGAGGAGGAGACTGATGAGAAGCCCTTCCTACTGCCCTTGCCCTTGATTTTATACATTCACAGAAGGGCTGGAAGGGACCTGTGGAAGTCTAGTCCAATACCCTGCCTGTCCAAATCATGTCATACAAATCATTATCTAACCTGCTACTAAAACTCCACAATCAACCCTGTTGACATACTACAAGGCACAGAATCCTAACCTGCCTCAGGTAAAGCAGGGTAAAATGGTGGTCGGTTTCCTGCTGCTACACGGGTTGTTAAAATGTGCTCAAGAGATTCAAAGAAGAGGGTCACACCCACTGCTACAGAGAAAGCAGCACTCCGTACCAATCTGACCATGAGGTAAAATTCCTTGTGACCCCAAATGTGGTGATTGGTCTGACCCTGAGCAGAGGGGCAAGACTCTCTAGTTAGAAACTGCTACATTTTAGTCCCAGGAGAAGCATTGGCATACCCCCACCAAAATCCCCAAACTTGGCTGCAGCCAACACCCAAGGCTTCTGAGGAAGGTGGAAAAAAACCCAAACCTCTGACACATGCAGTGCAACTTGGGAACTGGAAGCATAACTCCACATATCACACACTCTTACAAGACAGCGAGAACTTCTCTTTCTCTATCCCCTCCATAATCCTATCCCAGGTCCTTTAATATTCTTTTGTGAATAAGTCAGATGTGGAGTTGAAGCTCATTCTCCTGTTGGCTCTCTATATATGTTGCTCTTCACAGAGCACTCCAAGCATAGTTACTTCTAGATCAGCGGTGGGCAAAATATTGCTCCTCCTTCTGTTCCACATGGAACAGAAGGAGGAGCTGCTAGAGGTGGGGGGAACTGAGCAGCACCCAGGCAATTGCAGCTGCACCATGAGCAGTCCCACTAGGAAGCTATGCACTCTGGCTGGGGGTGGGGCTGGGATCAGGTGGGAGCATGGTACAGGTGGTCCCAGGTGGGACTGGATGGGGCTTGGCCCCATAAGAGTGCTGCAGAGGCAGCCAAAGTCCAGAATGGAGGAAGGGGGAGTGGAACATGCCTGCACAGGACCAGCACTATCCCAGTGAGTTCTGCTGCATACCCCCCTTGTGCCCCTCCCTCCCTGCATCCCCATCCAGCTCCTGGGACCTAGCACATGGGCAACCCCCCTCCCTATACATGCACACCCGCCCACCACCCCTGTCCACAGCCCCCCTGACACATCCATACCCTCCACACCCCTCCACCTACTCCACACCCCCACACAAATCCTACCCATGCATAATATACAGGATTTACACCTTATTTTGAGCTACTATGCAATTGATTCTATATACACTATTCCAAAAAAACATAAATCAGGACACATTTATTGAATCTCTGTTCTAACAGTGAAAAAGTTTTTCCTGGCATACTGTCTAAGCCCACTTTGCTACAATGTCAAGCTGTTGGTCTGTGTCCTGATCTTTGCAGCAAGAGAGAAAAGGTATTTTGTATCTTTCTTAGGACAGTCCTCCAGACATTTAAAGAATGCTATCATGTCTTCTCTTAATTGCCTTTTCTGCAAGGTGAACATGCACATTTCTTTCAATCTCTCCTCATATGTCTTGGCTTCCAAGCCCCTTATTACTTTTGTCACCTACCTCTGGCCCTAGCCAGATGTGAAGGCCAAAACTGCACACAATAATCTAGATGAAGCCTAACCAGTGCCAAGTAAAGAGTCATTATCACCTCCCGTGTTCTGCTCCTAATGCTTTTATTGATGCAGCCCAAAATCACATTTGCTTTTAGTGTGGCTGCATCACACTTCAGACTCATATTGAGTCTGTGATCCATAGATTCCTAAATCATTCTCCATAGTATCACCATTCAGACAGTTGTTACCTATCTTCTATTTGGTTTTTAAATTATTCTTCCTGAAGGGTTTGTTTCAGTATCTTTCCAGGAACTAAAATTAGGCTGTCTGGTTAATAATTTTCTGGTTTCCCTCTTTTTTGTTTTTTGTTTTTGAAGGCATTATGCTTAGTTTTCTGTACTCCTCTGGGACCACTCTCATCCTCTATGTGTTCTCAAAGATAATTACTAACTGTTTAAAGATAGCTGTAGCTATTTCCTTATGTGCTCTATAATGAACTTCATTAGGTCCTACCAACTTTAGTGTAACTAATTCACCTAAATATTATTTATCCAATTCTTTCTCTACTCTTGGCTCTTCTCTTACTCACTTATTTGTAGCATCTGTCAAAGTAGACTGCTGCCTACAAAAGCTTATGCATCTCTGAATGAAATATTCTCTATGCCTGCATCTACATGTGTGCTTTACTGCAGAGTTGACTAATTAATATGCCTGTGTGAAGTGGCTAGTATTCGCTTTGGATTCAGATTTGGCTGATTCTGGGGACAGTGATTCGATTCGGTTCCTGAGCTGCGAGGGGCCCTGGTCCTTCTTCCACAGCAGTGGCACCCCCTGGATCCACCCGGGTGGGCTGCTAGCAAGCCAGGTGCTGCCCCAGCTCAGAGGGGCAGCACCTGGCAGTCCAACCCAACTCTTCCCTGACCCTGAGCTGGGGCAGCACATGCCCTGCTAGCTGCCCACCTAGGAGGCCCTGGGGGGCGGGGGGAATGCGGGAGTGGGTGGGAGTTGGGGGGCACTCAGGGGCACCTGGAGAGCAGGCAGGGGATGGGACCTGGCAGGGTGCCCCATGATCCCCTCCCCCCTACTCTAGCATCCCCTCCCCCGCCCCCTATTTACCAGCTCAGAGTCTGGTTCCAGCTCCCTGCTGCAGTGAACAGGGACTGCCTGAATCATGGAGGCTCTCCAAATCTTTTCCAAATCGATTTGGACTTTTAAATTTGTCCCCTGATTCGATTCACATTCAGATAATCAGCCCCCAAATCAGGTCAAATCTCCTCCAAATAGAATCCGCACCCAAAGCTTCACAGAGCCCTACTAATTAACTCTGCAGTAAAGTGTCAATTTACATATGTACTGAGATTAGGGTGCAGTAAATTAAACTCTATCAAAAGATAATATTGTCCCAGACAGTACTATCTTATGGCAGAATAATTAAATGCAATGAAATACACATGTAAATGGTGACAGGGGATGGCAGGGGTTCAAGGGAGCTAAAGTGCAGTAGCTGCCTTCTGCCTAGCCACATGGCTCTGCAGGTTCTGAACCCTCATGTCCAAGCCAGCCCCTCTGCTGCCTGCCACCCAGATCCCAAGACTGAACCCCTGATCCTGCTGCCAACTCATGGATGCTCCAGCCTTGCTCAAATTGCTGCTGTCTTGGGCACAGTTGACTTTGGCTCATACAGCTCTGGAGTTTATTGTTTCACATTAATTGAATGTGTATACACACTCTATGGGCACTTGTACACGTGACGGGGGTTAATCCTGAAGGTTTTATTCTATGCCCCCTACATTGAAATGTTGGGTTTTTAATTGAAATCCAGCATTTAATTTTTTTCAACACATTACAGCAAGGGGCCCGATGATATATTTATTTGTTTGTTTGTTTGTTTGTTTGTTTGGAGCTGGAGCCTGTCTGTAACCAGGGGGTGAGCTGCTGGCAGGTCAAGCAACCCCTGAGCTGCAGGGAGCCCCCACCTAGCTGGAAGGCATCACCTGGCTCAATCCAACTGTTCCCTGAGCCCTCCCAGGGAGAAGCTCCTAGTGTGCTTCCAGTGGGTGGGCTTGTGAAATAATTCAATTGCACTGGGTGCTGCCTTCAAGATGGGGGAACATCCAGACCATGTGCAGCCTGCCTGGGTGGCCCAGGGGTGTGCTGCCACTGCAGAGGGAAGGATCAGAGCCTCCAGGAGCTCAGGGACCACTAAGACCACCAGAAGCTCACCCCCTGGCTATGGGCAGGCTCCGCCAAAAAAACAAACAAAAAAGAACCAGCCCCCTCACTGCTTCTACCTTCAGCAAGTGCCTGCTCAAGAAAGAAGTGGTGAGGGGCCCAATTTTTTTTTTGATGGAGCCTATCTACCTCTCCTACAGTGGTGGGGGAGAGGGGGGCAAGCTGCCAGGTGGGCTGAGTGGCTCCTGAGCTGCAAGGGGCCCCAGTCCTTCTTCCATAGCAGTGGCACCCCTGGAGCCACCCAGGTGGGCTGCTATCAAGCCAGGTGCTGCCCCAGCTCAGAGGGGCAGCACCTGGCAGTCCAACCCAACTCTTCCCTGACCCTGAGCTGGGGCAGCACGTGCCGTGCTAGCAGCCCACCTGGGAGGCCCTGGGGGGGGGTGCTATCACAAAAGAGGGAAGGACAAGGGCTCCCTGTAGCTCATGGGGCATTCAGGCTACTGGCAGCTCACCCCCTGGCCATGGGAGAGGTTCATAGATTCATAGATTCATAGATGCTAGGGTCAGAAAGGACCTCAATAGATCATCGAGTCCGACCCCCTGCATAGGTAGGAAAGAGTGCTGGGTCTAGATGACCCCAGGTAGATGCCTATCTAACCTCCTCTTGAAGACCCCCAGGGTAGGGGAAAGCACCACCTCCCTTGGGAGCCCATTCCAGACCTTGGCCACTCTAACTATGAAGAAGTTCTTCTTAATGTCTAGTCTAAATCTGCTCTCTGCTAGCTTTTGGACATTATTTCTTGTAACCCCCGGGGGCGCCTTGGTGAATAAAACCTCACCAATTCCCTTCTGTGCCCCCATGATGAACTTATAGGCAGCCACAAGGTTGCCTCTCAACCTTCTCTTGTGGAGGCTGAAGAGGTCCAGCTACCCCAGACTCTCCTCATAGGGCTTGGCCTGCAAGCCCTTAACCATACGAGTGGTCCTTCTCTTGACTCTCTCCAGGTTATCCACATCCCTTTTGAAGTGCGGTGCCCAAAATTGCACTCAGTATTCCAACTGCAGTCTGACCAGTGCCCGATAGAGGGGAAGTATCACCTCCTTGGATCTGTTCGTCATGCATTTGCTGATGCACGATAAAGTGCCGCTAGCTTTTCTGATGGCTTCGTCACACTGATGACTCATGTTCATCTTGGAGTCCACTAGAACTCCAAGATCCCTTTCCACTTCCATGCCACCAAGCCGGTCATTTCCTAGACAGTAGGTGTGCTGGACATTGTTCCTCCCTAGGTGCAGCACTTTGCATTTCTCCTTGTTGAACTGCATTCTGTTGTTTTCTGCCCATATGTCCAATCTGTCCAGGTCTGCTTGCAGCTGTTCCCTGCCCCCCGGTGTGTCCACTTCTCCCCACAGTTTTGTGTCATCCGCAAACTTGGACAGAGTACACTTCACTCCCTCGTCCAAGTCGCTGATGAAGACATTGAAGAGTATCAGTTCTAGGACCGAGCCCTGTGGGACTCCACTGCCCGCACCCTTCCAGGTCGATACTGACCCATCCACTACGACTCTCTGGGTGCGACCCTCTAGCCAATTCATCACCCACCAGACTGTGTAGTCATCCAAGTCACAGCCTCTTAACTTGTTCACCAGTATGGGGTGGGATACTGTATCAAAGGCCTTCCTGAAGTCTAAGTAAATGACGTCTACCCCTACTCCTGCGTCCAGGCGTTTTGTAACCTGGTCATAAAAAGAGACTAGATTAGTCAGGCATGATCTACCTGCTATGAACCCGTGCTGGTTTCCCCTCAGCACAATTTTTCCTGCCGGTCTCTTGCAAATGTGAGCCTTGATAATTTTTTCAAACACTTTTCCAAGGATGGCGGTGAGACTGACTGGCCTATACTTGCCCGGGTCCTCCTTCCTCCCCTTCTTGAAAATGGGGACCACGTTGGCCCTTTTCCAGTCCTCCGGGACCTGGCCCGTGCGCCATGAGTGTTCAAATATTCCCACCAGTGGCTCTGCAATGATGTCAGCCAGTGCCTTCAGTACCCTCAGATGGAGCTCATCCGGGCCTGCCGACTTAAACGTATCCAGTTCCTCCAAGTGACTCTGCACCATCTCAGGGTCTACGCTTGGTAGTCTGGTGCCCTGCTGCTGCCTCTCTATAATCCCAGTGAGAGACTTGTCTTGCCCCTCACTTAGGAACACTGAGGCAAAGAACTCACTGAGGAGTTCAGCCTTGTCCATCACCAATTGCTTCTGCCCATTTAGTAGGGGTCCTATTCCACCCTGGGCCTTCCTTTTACTCCCTATATATCTAAAAAAACAATTTCTTGTTATCCTTAACTTGGGATGCCATCCTCAGCTCCATGGTAGCTTTGGCCCGCCTAACTGCCTCCCTACAAGCACGAGCAGAGGGAGTATACTCCTCTTTGGTAATCTCTCCCTGTTTCCACTTTTTATATGCTCCCCTTTTAGCCCGTAGGCTGCTCTGGATTTCTCTGGTCAGCCAGGGAAGCTTTCTGTCCCCTTTCCCTCTTTTTCCTCGCATCGGGATTGTCTCCCTCTCTGCCCAAAGGTAGGCAGGCTCTTCCCAAAAAAATAAAGGGTCAGGCCCCTTGCCACTTCTTCCTGCAGCAGACACCTGCTGAAGGCAGAAGCGGTGGCCCAATCCTTTTTTTTTTCTGAAGAGCTTGCCCATTGCTCTCATGGCTGGGGGTGAGCTGACAACTGCATTCTTGGAATTTGCAACATTTCAAATGAAACTACATCTGGATGTAGTTTGGTTACAATGATGCAAAGTCATATAAACCCTCAGTCTTGAATGTGTACACTGTGATGCCGTTAAACTACACAAAGTGTCATTTTTGTCACATGTACATGTTAATGGCATCATGTGTACAAGTGCCCTATGTTATGAACTTTTCACTACAGGAGCCGATGACTGCTGGACTGATCATGGTTTAGTGAGAGCAATCATTTCTGTCAGGGTTGCATTGAAACAGTGAAAGCAACCCAGATCAGTCCAAAGATAGCACAACACCAAATGCCTTCAGACTCCTAGACACTGTGAAGACCTCCAAACTCATCTCAGTAAGAAAATCACCTATCTTAGTACTGAAAATGATAAAACTTGTGTTGGAAGATTTGCAGCCATCTATGAGTCTTGTATGGGATCAATTGGCTTTATCACATGATGCCATCAGGACTGGTTTGATGAAAATAATACTGATGTCATTGACCTTCTTTATTGGGAGAGAAAAGCTGCCTGTGACTCACAAAACCACCCTATGCCCAGTCAGAAGCAGGGAACTTTTTGCTATCTTAAAGCTTAACCCCAGAGGAAGATTTGAGAAATCAAGAACTATTGGTGGGAAGAAAAGGTGAAAGAAATCCACAATATGTTGACAATCATGACATGAGGAGCTTCTTCAGGGCAATTAAGGCTGTCTATGGACCACATTCTTGCAGACTCACTCTGCTTAAATCTGAAGATGGCAATACACTTCTCAAAGGCAATATGTCCATCAAAAACTTCTGGAAGATGTACCACCAAAAGCTCCTGAATTATGAATGAACAGTGTTGGATGAAACTATTGAATCTCTCCCAATAATCCAGTAATGGAAGCACTTGCTAGTCCACCAACTTGTGAAGAAATCCACCAAGTAATAAGACAGATGAAGAACAGCAAATTATCTGGCCCTGATAGCATATCGGCTGAGGTCTTCAATGCTGGTGGGGAAACAATGAACAAGAAGCTCCACACACTGTTTCTTAAAATCTGGAACATTGAGGAAATTCATGCTGAGCTAAGATATGCCAATATTGTCACCATTTTTGAAAAGGGAGATAAGTCTAACTGTGGAAACTATCAAGGTATTGCCTTCCTTTCCATTTCTAGGAAGATCTTCTCTCAAATTCTGCTGAACTGACTGCTCACTCTTGCCAAGGAAATCCTTCCTGAGTCTCAATGTGGCTTCAGAGCATCAGATTGAGGATATGATTTTTCCGATCCAACAGGTCTAAGAAAAATGCTGAGAACAAGACCAGGAATTGTATATGGCCTTTATTGATATGACCAAAGCCTTTGACTCTATTAACTATGAAACTCTATGGATCTTACTGAAGTTAGGTTGATCAGGGAAATTTATAACCACCCTAAGATTCCTTCATGACCAGATGACTACCTCTATCCTATGCAGTGGCTTCATTATGGAACCCTTTGCCATTCAAACTGGCATTAGGCAGGGCTGCATGATCACACCAGTTCTGTTTTCCACCTTTTTTGTGGTTATCAAGATGCTTATCCATGACCATTTGCCACATGGCATCAGTACTGAGTACAGGATGGATGGGAACCTCTTCAATATTTCCCACCTGTGTGCCAAAACCAAAGTTAGATTGCCCTCAATTGTGGAACTTCAGTAGTCTGATAACTGTGCTGTCATTTCACATACTGAGGGGAACCTACAAATGGACCTTAACTGCTTTTCTCAAGCCTGGTACTGACCTCAAGCTAGTGTCTGGGACTGACCTTTAATATTAGAAAAAGAAAGTTGCTTCACTAGCCTGTTCTGTGTCAGTTAACTCCCCTGGCAAAAATCCTCAGTGATGGACAGGAGCTGGAGAATCTTGAAAACTTGGCATACTTCTGCAACCATCTCTCAAAGAAGGCCAACATTGAAGAGGAGATCCATAATAGGATCTGATGTGCCAAATTCATAGATTGTAAGGCTGGAAGGGACCTCAGAAGGCCATTGGGTCCAGCCACTTGCACCAGGAAGGAAAGACACCTGGTGTCAGGTGTCCCCAGCAAGATGACTGTCCAGTCTCCTCTTGAAGATTTCCAGGGTAGGTGATTGCCCCACCTCTGTGGGGGAGCTTATTCCAAAGTTGGGACATGCTAACTGTGAAGAAATTTTTCCTAAAGTTGAGCCTGAAATGGTCTTCCAGTCGTTTCTGGCCATTACTCCTGGTTTTTCCCAAGGGCACCCTGGTGAACAGTTGTTCACCAAGCCCCTGATGTACTTCCCTGATGTAGCAGTAAGCTTCTACCAAGTCCCCTCTCAACCTTCTCTTTTTCAGGCTGAAGAGTCCCAGGTGCCTTTCCTCATATGGCTTTCCATGCAAGCCTCTAATCATAGGGGTGGCCCTCCTCTGGACTCTTTCAAGTTTTACCATGTCTTTGTTAACATGCGGTGCCCAGAACTGGATGCAGTACTCCAGTTGGGGCCTCAGAAGTGCTCAGCAGAGTAGAAGAACGACCTCCTTGGTCTTCTTGGAGATGCATTGATTGATCATGCTAAAGTATTATTTGCCCTGCAGGCAACAGTTGCACTGCCAGTTCATATTCATACTGTGGTCAATTATTACTAGGGCTGTGTGAAATTTCACTGGCCATTTTGTTTCAACACTGTTTTGACTCATTTCAAGGTCAAAACAGCAAAATTGAAATGAAACAAAGGGTTTTGAAACAGCTGCAAAACAAAACAAGGCTAGTCAAAACATTTTGACCATAGCACTGGGGATGGGAAGTCAGTCCAGCTAGGTTGACTTCCCATCCCCAGTGCAAGATCCAGCCAGGGACAGGGAGTCAGCAGGCTGACTTCCCGCTCCCAACCTGATTTAGCAAAACATTGAAAAAGTGTAGAAACAGCCTCACTATTTCGACAAAGCAAAATGGAACAGCTGTTTCAAATCAAAATGGAATTCAAAACAGAACGCTGTTCCATTGAAACCTCAAAACTCAAGGCGAAATGGAATGGTGCCATTTCACACAGCCCTAATTATTACCAGCAGGTCTCTTTCATTTGTATTCCTGTCAGGTTGGCATTGCCAAGCCTGTAGTTGTGAAGGGGATTGTTTGTCCTCAGGTGTTGCATTTTACATTACTCAATGTTGAACTTTATTTAGTTCTAACTCACCCAACTTGCTAGCCTGTCTAGATCCACCTGTAACTGTAGCCTATCTTCAAGTGTGGCCACACTTCCCCATAACTTAGTGTCATCTATGAACTTGGCCGGTGAGCTCTTCACCCCTCATCCAAATAATTGATAAAGATGTTGATAAGTACAGGACCAAGCACTGGCCTCTGTGGGACACCACTGCACACTTCTCACCAGGACGACACAGATCCATTTATTAGGACTCTCTGGCTCCTACTCTGCAACCAGCTTCATACTCACTTAAGTGTCTCCTAATTAAGCCTACTATTTTCCAATTTTCTCATGAGAACATCATGGGATACAAGATCAAAGGCTTTTTGGAAGTCACGGAATACAATATTCACCACTTCTCTCTTATCCAGGTGGCAAGTTACCTGATCATAAAAGGAGAAGAAGTTGTTAAGACAAGACCTGCCCGTAATGAAGCCATGCTGGCTGTCATTCAGAATCCTATCTTCTGCAAGCCTCTTGCACATAGACTCTTTGATGAATTTTTCCAGGATTTTCCCTGGGATAGAAGTTAGACTAATTGGCCTATAGTTACCTGGGTCATCTCTTGTCCCCTTTTTGAAGATGGGCACAACATTGGCCCTCTTCCAGTCCTCTGGGATCTCTATGGAGTGCTAGGAGTTTGAAACAGTTTTGCCAGGTGCTTCATGATAATGTTGGCCAGCTTCTTTAGCACCCTCAGATAGAGATCACCCAGTCCTGACCTATGTATGTCAAATTTCTTTAGTTGATCACATACCAGTTTTATGGCTACAGTAGGAAGGCAGTCATTTCTGCCCTGCTCATTCTGTACTCTATCCGGCATGACTTTCCCTGTGGCCCAGTGAAATATTGAGCCAAAGTAGTCATTCAGAAGTACAGTTTTCTCCTGAGTGTTGGTAACCAGCTGTCCTTATTTGTTGAGCAGTGCCCATTTGCCCACATGCCCATTTGCTTTCCTGTTGTTCCCTACATACCTAAAGAATGACTTTTTGTTGTCTTTGATTCCTGTTGCTAATCAAAGTTCAGTTGCCATCTTAGCCTTTCTAATTCATTCCCTACAAGTGCGGGTCATTGTTGTATAGTCATCCTTGGGGCCTGTCCCCAGCTTCTATTGTTTGTACAGCTCTTTCATTTTTCTAAGGAGGCCATGATTTCCAAGTTTAGCCAGGATGACTTCCCAGCTCTTATGCTACCCTTCCTCTACATGGGAATGGACTTGCTTTGTGCTTCAAGGATTGTGTCTTTAAGGAGCAACTACTCTTGATACACACTTTTTGCCTTCGGTCCCTGGTTCTGCAGCACTTGCTCTACTAGTGACCTGAGCTTGTCGAAATGTGTATTTTTGAAGGAAAAATAGGAAAAAGAGGTCCATTGTTTAAAAAGGAAATGGATCAAAAAAACAGATGACACAGAGAAGGTTAATGGACTCAATGCCTTTTTTTTTTTTTTTTTGCTTCAGTCTTAACAATAAAAGTTAACTATGGCCACATATGTAAAGCAATTAATTTTGATAAGTGAATAACAGAGGTAGTTAGTCATGTTATTCTGAATCAGGAAGAAGACAGGACAAGGTGGCTATCATTGTCTGTGATCTGTAGCAATTACTTGGCAAGACCCCAGACTCACCAGGGTGATGACCACCGGTGTGCTCTGCAGGTGGTGGGCTTGCAGCTGGACCTTTTCCTGGGCCAGAGTTAGAGCCAGAGCCAGGGCCGCACACAAACATGGGGCTCAGCCAGCCAAGAAGGCTGGTGGTGGGAACAGAAAACAGCCCCTAGGGCCCAGGAGCCACAGGTGCAGGAGTTGATGAGTCCCTCTGAGGCTCTGAACACCTGATAGCAAGTGCAGGGCATGTGGGGGCAAGCAGGGGTTCAGGTTGGCCAAGGTCAACCCAGAACTTCTGGTATAAAAGAGCACGAGCCTCAGATGAAGGGGGAATGCCAGCACAGGCACTGGTCTATGCCATGTCTCCCCACCAGAACCCAAGATACTTATTGAGGACCACAGAGCCATCAATTATCCATGAGGAGCCCTGACCTTACTTCAGCTAACAAATGTCCTGTAAACATAGGGACCACACAGGATTTCATGGTACTGGTGGCCCAAAAGTATCCAAAGCGTTCATCCCAGAACAGGCCATCCAATTTGGACTTGGCTCACAGAAGCGGGGAAACCCTGAAGACCCCCAATCACTTTGGGCGAAGCAACCAAGGTACACTGCAGGGCTAATAAGAGGCTGGAAGTAGTCAGGAACAGCATTATATGAGTTATAGTTGTGTACTTGTTTGCATTTGCCCTACTATGCCCTACCATTTGCAGACCTGTCTGCCTAACATGCCAAGCCCAATGCCTAATGAGACCAGGCACCCACGCCAAGCACCAACAATGCCTGAGTGGAAAGGGGTAGGGTATAGGAAAGGCAGAGCCCCACATAAGATTTGCAGGTATCAGGACCCACATCATCTCCATGAACCTCAGATCATCAGGTGCCACCTCCTGGCAGCTGTTTTAGTAATGCCAAGCCATAACAGGCAAGATATAGGAACAGGGGGAAATAGACACCCATGGGGTGGGCTGTGCTCAGGCCTTGCCGCAGTGTAGCTGCTCAGTTACGTTCCCGCTACACAATACCTCACAGTCGAAGCTGATCAGTCCCACATGTCAAGTAAAAGGTTGTAGATGAGTCCTTTGATGGCTAAGAAGTCCAATGCTAGAGCTGCAAACTTTCTGGCAGATGCCACAGGTTCTGGTTAAAGGGATGGTCAAACCATGAATTCGTCAGTCTTGATTCCTTTCCCTTCATTTCTGCCATTTTTTCTGCCTCAAAGGTGAGATGGTTTTCCTCAAAGTAAAATGTACCTTCTCTCCCAAGTCATCTCCATGTAGCCCTGTCCTGGACTAATTTTTCCCAATTCGTGGTGTCAATGCCATACTTCTTAATATTTCCCTTGAGGGTATCTCAAATCAGGGAGAGGAACTCGATCTGGAGTTCGCCAGAGAACGGACAGAGGCTATGCATGCATGGGATATGGTCATCATGGGCAACTTCAATTATCTGAACATCTCCTGGGAGGAACACTCTGCCTAGTCGGACTGGACACGTTCCTTCCTGACCTGCACTAAAGAGCTCTTCCTAGCTCAGGAAGTCCATGGGCCACCCAGAGGTAATGCTGTCCTAGAATTGGTCCTGGTCAAAGCGGATGGCCTGGTGACAGACTTAAAAATAGACGGTAGCCTGGATTACAGTGACCATGAAATCTTTGTGTTCACTGTCCATCCTTTCTTACTTCTGATTCACTCTAGAACAGAACTTCCCAAACTGCAGTACATGTACCACCAGTGGTACTCAGACACCCTGTGAGTGATACGTGGAATGTTGGGGGAAAGGGCAAGGTGCACACACATGCAGACACTGGCTCAGCCTGCTGCAAGCAGCCAGGAACACAGCCCAGCCATGTGTGCAGCAGTGCCTAGCAGGTAAGTGTGTTGGGGGCAAGAGGTAGGTCCAAATTGAGGCCCCCATGGTGAGGGAGGGAGTGGGGCAGGGGCAGGGTTCAGTGGGGTGGGGGGATGGTGGGACCCCCAGGTGGCTCATCCAGGGGCATGGGGGGGGGTCCCCATGCCTCTACGTACTCTGGGGTAGGTACAGGGGGGGCATCTCCCCCCTGGGTTTATATGTGAGGCAGGGGCTCCTGCCATTACCTCGTGGCCACATGGAGCATCATGTACCTTCTGTGCACTGGCTGCCCAGCAGCGGGAGGCACATGGTGCTGCATGCAGCTCCCAATGTGCAGAACCCAGTGGCAGTGCCTCTGCCCTGCACATAAATTTGGGGGGCCAGTGGCCCCCATGCCTACCTCAGGGTATGCACAGTGGAATCCCCTCCCTGCCCAAACACCCATGGAAAGACTCAGTTCACCCTGGGAAGGTCTGGGGAAGGATGGCGGGCAGGAGTGCACAGCAACACCCAAGGTGGGGCCTGGCTGGACCTGCACAGCTCCACAAGGGGATGGCACCTGGCCAAGGCAGGAAGCTGGGCTCAGAAAGGTTTTGGCTCTGGGCTTGGCCTCCCTCCATGCCGGGCACAGCATGAATGGGGTGGAGCCACCCCCAGTGCAAGGGCCGGGTCATGGGAGCTCCTGGGAACAGCCAGCACAGTTGCCCCAGCTTTCCTGACCCCCAGCCTCTCCCACCTGCAACACCCCTCAAGGGGCCAGGGCAGGTGCTGTGCAGGGCCGCTGTGCTGTAGGCTCCTGGCCAGCTCAGCTCTGAGCACCGCGTGGGATGGCTATTTCCAGAGCACGCGGAGTCCCTTCTGCAGCCCAGTGAGCTCTTCCATGCACACACTGCACCTGAAGCACACAGGCCGAGCCAGGAGCCCCCCTTAGCCCGGTGTCCTGCCCTGGCCAGGTGGCATTCCCCTGTGGGCAGGGCGATTGCACCCCACCTGCACCACCAGAGCTGTATGGCTTGGGCTGGGCTCCACTGGAGCACCCTGCTGTGCTCGAGTCTGTGGAGCCCTGGGGCATCTGTCACTCCCCACCTGGCTCCCACTGTCCTCTGGCTGCTGGTTCCCAACGGCCTGGCCAGGATAGCCTGCCCGCAGCACCTCTCCCACCTGTGCTTCTACCCACATCTCTCTTTTGTCTCCCTGTCTTCTCTCTCTCTCTCTCTCTCTCTCTCTCTCGCTTGCTCTCTCTCCTCTCTCTTCTATTCCACCCCGCATCGCAACATGCTTAACAAAAAAGAATACACAAGAACAAAGCTAGTATATGAAGTTGTATTTATTGTCACCAGGTTTAGAGATTTTAGAAAACCTGGTATTTACTGTAAAAAAAGAAAGAACCATTTATGATTATTAATTATATTAATATGCAGTGTGTCCTGCCATGTACCCTCTGCCTCAGTTTTGTTTTTCTGGTGTGCCTGCACTCCAGCACCTTATGGGGTACACATTGCAGGTTTTTTGGTACTCTAGACAAAAATGTTGCCTACAGCATTTTACACTTTTTCCCCCAATTTACAATTGTTTTATAAGGCTAGCATAACTAATAAAAAAATGCATAGGAGGGACAGTGGGGGGCACATGCCCCCCCCCAAAAAATTGGCCCTCACTGGCTGGGGACTCAGGAGTGCTGGCAAGTGCCCACCCTAAGAAGCACCAGTGGTGCTTCTGGTTTTTCCAGCGGCAGTTCCAGTTTGCTGCCAGCGCTTCCAGGGTCAGTGATCATCCACTGGGGGACCCACCCCCAGTCAGCAATTGGCCACTGGTACCCCCCCCCCCGAGCCAGGAGGCACCAGTTGGCCATGCCTCCTAGAGATATCCCTCCTTCTGGAATGGGCTCCCAAGGGAGGTGGTGCTCTCCGCTACCCTGGGGGTCTTCAAGAGGAGGTTAGATGAGTATCTAGCTGGGGTCATCTAGACCCAGCACTCTTTCCTGCTTATGCAGGGGGTCAGACTCGATGATCTGTTGAGGTCCCTTCTGACCCTAACATCTATGAATCTATGAATCTGTGTGCTCTGCACATATACAGCCACACGTCTTTGAGCCACCATCCCATCCAACACGCATCATCCTCCCTCACACAGGGGCAGTCTCTGCAATGAGACAGGGAAGACTCAGAGTTTTTGTGTGAAGTTGCAACTTTGTCTGATAAAATATAAAGAGAAGTTTCTCAGATCCTCCCAGAACTCACCTGGGAACTCATGCAGAGACTCAAGTGGGAGCTATGCTGAGTCCCCTATCTAGACCCTTTTTCTGCCTGGGGCCAGGAGTCATGCCACTGGTCCCCACCCAGCATAGCTGAGACCAGGGCCCTGGCTGTCCTAGGGGTTGGCAGCCATCTCTGCAGTGGGGCAAAGGCAGGCTGCCATGGATGAATGGCCTAGGTCCCTCTGCAGTCACTGTGGTGGGTACCTGCCCCACTCTCTCAGAGGGTCCAGGGACCCTGGGTCCTTTGGGAAATCAGGCCATCCCCAGAAGTGTCAGGAACTGACCACTCCAGGAAATACTCAGTGTTGAAAGATAAAAACCTCTCAAGCATTCAGTGGCCTTGGCCCCCAGGATATGAGTGGGCAGGATGGGTCAATTCACCCTCCCTTTACACCCCGTCATCCCTGTACTGCCCTCCACCCCCCCTCCCCCTACACACACCCTAACCCCTTTCTGGGATTTTTGGCCACAATGGCCTGAGAGAAGGCTGTGGCTGCAGGGATGGCTTGTAGCAGGTGTGGGTCCCCCTTCTCCCCCCCCCCCCCGTAACAGAGTTCAACTCTAGGGGTGGCTGTGATGCCTCTGGGGCCCCCTCAGCCTCTGTCAGCCTTGTTGTCTGTGAGCAATATCTTCTTCTCTTTTCTTGCCATGCCTTGATGAAATGATACTTTCAGAAAAGGGAGGCTGCCCCAGGGCTTCTCAAGTTAGATATCTTCATGAGCACACCAGTGTTGCTGCTCATTGTCTTAGAAGCTAATTAATTGGGCTCCATCCTCCCTGGACAACTCCTGGGAGGAATGCTCAGCCAAGTTGGATCAGCTTCATTTTTTCCTGACCTGCATCAAAGAGGTCTTCCTGGCACAGGAGGTGCATGGACCAACCAGTGGTAACACTCTCCTAGACTTGGTCCTGGCCACAGGAGACAACCTGGTGACCAACTTAAATATAGAGGGTAGCCTAGGTGACAGTAACCATAAAACCATCACATTCACTGTCCATCACAAGGCAGACAAATCTGATAGCAGTGTTGAAGTCTTGGACTTCAAAAATGCAAATTTCAACAAGCTCAGGTCACTAGTAGGGATAGTGCTGTGGGACCAGAGACTGAAGGCAAAAGGAGTGCATGAAGAATGGTTGTCCCTTAAAGACATGATCCTTGAAGCACAAAGCAAATCCATTCCCAGGCAGAGTAAAGGCACCAGAAGGGCTGGTAAGCCCTCTTGGGTAAACAGGGAAATCATGGTCCTCCTCAGAAAAAAGAAAGAGACATACACACAATGGAAGCTGGGGACAGGCCCTAAGGAGGACTGTACAACAACAGCCCACACTTTTACGGAACAAATCAGAAAGGCTAAGGTGGTGACTGAACTTAAAAGATTAGAAATGGGAATCAAGAACAAAAAGAAGTCCTTCTTTAAGTACATAGGGAACAGGAGGAAAACAAATGGGAGTGTGGGGCCATTGCTCAACAACTCAGGACAGCTGTTTACCAGCACTCAGGAGAAAACTGAACTCCTGAATGACTACTTTGCTTTGGTATTTCACTGGGCCAAGAGGAAAATCATGCCAGATAGGGTAAAGAATGAGCAGTGCAGGAATGACTGCTTCCCTACTATTGCCATAGAACTTGTGTGTGATCAATTAAGTAAATTAGACATACATAAGTCAGCAGGAGTGCATGAAATCCATCCAAGAGTGCTGAAGGTGCTGGCCAAAGTTGTTGTGGAGCCCCTGGCAAAACTCGTCCAAAACTTGTGGCACTCTGGAGTGGTCCCTGAGGATCGGAAGAGAGCCAATATTGTGTCCATCTTCAAGAAGGGGAAAAGGGAGGACCCGGGTAATGATAGGCCAGTTAGCCTAATTTCTATCTCAAGGAAAATCCTGCAAAAATTAATTAAGGAGTCTATCTGTGATAGGCTTGCAGAAGGCAGGATCCTGAATGACAGCCAGCTTGGCTTCATTATGGGCAGATGTCTTACCAACCTCATCTCCTTTTACGATCAGGTAACTTGCTACCTGGATAAGAGAGAAGAGGTTGATATTGTATACCTTGACTTCCAAAAAACCTTTGATCTGGTACCTCACGATGTTCTCATGAGAAAATTGGAGGACTGCAGGCTTAACTGCAAGACACTTAGGTGGATAGGAAGCTGGCTGCAGGGTAGGATCCAGAAGGTCCTAATGAACAGATCTATGTTATCCTGGGGAGAAGTGGGCAGCGGTGTCCCACAGGGGCCATGCTTGGTCTTGTACTTTTCAATAATTTGGATCTGGGGGTAAAGAGCTCTCTAGCCAAGTTTGTGGATGATACCAAGTTATGGGGAAGCATGGTCATGCTTGAAAATAAGCTACAGACACAGGCAGATGTATACATGCCGACAAGTTGGGTGAGTCAGAACCAGATGAAGTTCAACACTGAGAAATGTAAAATGCTCCATCTGGGGATGAACCACCCGGTACACACCTACAGGTTTAGTGGCACCAAAATGACCAGCACCATGAATGAAAGGGACTTGGAGTTTATAATAGAACACTGTATGAATATAAGCAAGCAGTGCAACGCTTTTGCCAGCAGGACAAATAATACTCTGGCATGAATTAATCGGTGCATCTCCAGCAAAACCAAGGAAGTGATTCTTCCACTCAATGCTGCATTGGGGGGACCCCAACTGGAGTACTGCATCCAATTCTGGGGACTAGATTTTATCAAGGACATGGTAAAGCTTGAGAGAGTCCAAAGAAGGGCCACCCATATGATCAGAGACTTGCACAGCAAGTCATACAAGGAGAAGCTGAAGGGCCTGGGAATCTTCAGCCTGAAAAAGAGAAGGCTGAGAGGGGACTTGGTAGCAACTTACCGCTACATCAGGGGAGTACATCAGGGGCTCGGTAAACAACTATTCACCAGGGCACCTGAGGGGAAAACCAGGAGTAATGGCCATAAACTCCCAGAAGACCATTTCAGGCTCAACATTAGGAAAAACTGCAGTTAGAGTACCCATAATGTGGAATAAGCTTTCTCCAGAGGTGGTGCAATCACCTACCTTGGAAATCTTCAAGACAAGACTGGACAGTCACCTTGATGGGGTTACCTGACCCCAGCTGTCTTTCCTGCCTGGTGCTGGGGGCTGGACCCAATGATCTTCTGAGGTCCCTTCCAGCCTTACAACTTATGAATCTATGAATACCTACACCCAAACCTCACAGATGCTACATATATTCATTAGATCATAACTGTCCTACAGGCTATAGACTCCTGGCTCTGTTCATCTATTATACCAGCCAGTCTCTGAGATATGGGCATTCTGGTTTTCTCAGTCTTTGGCTGTGGTCCTCCTGGCCTTCAGTTCTTTTCCTTAGACCCTGACCCCACTCCTAGGTGAGTGGAAACCCTTTGGCTTTCCAGGCCTGTCAGTCTTTGGCCATGGCCCTTCTTGGCCTTCAGCCCTTCCTGAGCCATGGCCCTGCTCCTAGGCCAGTGAGACCTATAGGCACCCTGAGACTACCTGCTCCCTGGGTCCTCTGGCCCTCTGACCTCTTTCAAAGCCCTCTAGCCCCTCCTGTCTCTCTTGGCCCTTTGGCCCTCCATTCTCTCTCTGGGCCCTCTGACCCCTCTCTCCCTGGGCTATCTGGGACCTCCTTACTTCCCCTTAGTCTCTTCCACAAATGATCAGATATTCCCCAGTCCTGAGAATGCAGGCTGTCTGTTCTCCCAGCACTGAGGCTGAAGCCTGCATACCTACAGAGTCACTCCTTTGGCAGCTTGCTCAGGAGCTCATTTCCTGGCATCTGCCAGGATAAGATTCTCCACCCCAGCTCAGGCCCTGGGGTTATATCCTCCCTAGGCCTAGCCCTTTGCTGGTCTGATGACTCCCCTGATTGCCACCTGAGCCCTCACTGCAGCTTCTTCCCTCTTAAAATAACAGGTGCACTAAGCATCCTGTCACACCATCCCTGTCCCCTCAGAGGCTCTTCATTTCCGGCATGGGCTGTGTCCCTATCATGGCTGCATAAAGTGGGGCAAGCCATATCTTCTCAGGCTGCATAATGTCCTTACTCAGTGCCTGAGTCATCAGTAGAAGTCTGGGGAAGGCTAAATGCATCCACAGGTGCATCTCAAGTAGGTCCAAGGAGGTGATCCTCCCCCTCTACATGACACTGGTCAGGCCACAGCTGGAGTACTGTGCCCAGTTTTGGGCACCCCACTTCAAGAGGGATGTGGACAACATTGAGAGGGTCCAGAGGAGGGCCACCCGCATGATCCGGGGAAAGCAGGGTAGACCCTACAATGAGAGGCTATGGAACCTGAACCTGTTCAGCCTTCACAAGAGAAGGCTGAGGGGAGACCTAGTGACCATCTATAAAATCACTAGGGGGGACCACAAGGGTTTGGGGGAGAACTTGTTTCCCATAGCGCCCCCCAGGATAACAAGGAATAACGGCCACAAGTTGTTGGAGAGTAGGTTTAGATTAGACATCCATAAGAACTACTTCACAGTTAGGGCAGCTAGGATGTGGAACCACCTTCCAAGGGAAGTGGTGCTGGCTCCTAACCTGGGGGTCTTTAAGAGGAGGCTTGATGCCTACCTGGCTGGGGTCACTTGAGTCCAGTTTTCTTCCTGCCCAAGGGGTCACACTTGAAGATCTACAAGGTCCCTTCTAACCCTACTTCTATGATTCTATGAGCTGTGTGTTGTGCAGGTCATGCTTCTACAGAATGGGGGTGCTTTGTGCAGCTGGGAAGGGGGCAGTGAAGTGGTGTCAGAGGAGTGGGTCCAGAATAACTGTGGTAGCAGTGAGGGGAACAGTGTCCTGGGGCGCACATGCTCAGATGTTGTCTGCAGGGTCACAACTGGGGTGGGGGGATGCCTGCAATGTGGAAGGCACAGTCTGGACTCCAGGTCCTCAGTCCCAAAGTCCATGACATTGGAGCTCTCCACCTGCTCCTGAATGCCATGCTCCCTGCGCTCAACCATGCCTACAAGAAAATCAAGAGAGCTCAGTTCCACCTGTGGGTGCACATCAGCTCCCACATCTTGTGATGATGCAGAGACCAGCACTAGTGGGGTGAACTCTTTATGGGACAGATCAATCAGATGTCCTCTTGCTCTGTGGCCCCTGGGGACATGCTCCTAGGCACCCAGTTGTCCCATCCTCCCAGGGACTCCCCATACCTCCTCTTTTGGTGGGGTCCCTGCTGGCAAATCCTCCAGCTCCCCAGTGACACCATAGGTGTGCAGGGTCTCAGGGGCCCTGTCCTTGGTGAGGAAGTGGGACAGCTCCTCATTTTCTGGCATAATGCACCACATATACTGACTGTTCATCCACTTGGACTTGACACGGCACTGCTCCCAGCTCCTGTTGTGGTGTTGCACCTACATCTGCTGGGCAATGCACTTGAAGACACCCTGTTGTAGTGACCTTTCTGGAGCTGGTTCTGGGTCTTCTGCTTGTCTCAGATAGTGATGAGATCCCTCATCTCTCCATAGACCCAGTTGTGTTACTGGAGTTGGTTAGTGAAGGAGGATGGGCTGGGGTTGTCCATGATCCATAGCAGCGCCCATGGGGTCTCCATGTCTGTGGGTGGGTGAAGGTCTGTCTATCAGTGGGTGGACTGAAGGCTGAAAGGATGGATGGAAGGATGGAAGGAGTGGAGAATGTGTGAGGATGCAGGTCCCGGAGAATGGATCTCCCTCTCACTGCAGTTGGCTGTGGCCCCTGGTTCAGGGTGACTGAGGCTCCATTGGTCATACCATCCCCACGACCTTGAACTTTCCAGGGGCTTCCAGGACACACTGTGTGATTCTGGCAATGCCCTATGCCCTAACCTGAAAATTTCCAGTGCAACATGGAGGCAGATGGTCATAGCCCACCTGGTCCCCAAGTTTCCAAGGGCACTCACCTGCTTGCCCCAGCTTGGATGCTGAGTACTCCCCCCTCCCCCTAGTACTCTAGGACCCTGCAGCTGTGGGCTAAAAAATCTTTGTACCATACCAGGTGCCCATGGCCTGGGTGACTATTGGCAGAAGCAGAGGCCAAAGCCAAGGCCGAGCTGCAGAAGCCACAGGGTTGCCTCTGTACAGACACAGTCCCAATGTTCTGTGCCCCACCACCCCAACCCACTAGAGGTGAACTGCCCACACCAGCTCCTGCTTGGTGGTTGTGGGGAGACATACTGGAGTCAGGGTGTCAGTGTGCCTGGCTCTGGCTACTATGATGTGGTGTGCAGGATTCAGGGGTATGGTCCATGGAGCTGAACATTCTTTCACTAGTTCTTCTGGGCTCTGTCTGGTCTGTGTGTATAACGTGGAGTGCTTCATGATGAGATGCAGGAGTATGGCCCAGAGATGCAGATGCCTAGATCCCAGGGTGCATGCAGGGAACACAGAAACCTCTGTGCCTCCCTTCTCCCACCTCCCCCTGCATCTGCCTGGCTGCAGGTTACAGCTAGCTGCTGGCAGGATGCAGGGCTGGGGACAGAGTCTTTGTTGGCTCAGGTCTGGGACAGCCAAGGAGCATGGCCAATGGGGTGCCTGGACAGAGCAGCCAAGTGTGGGCTGCATTCCAGCATGACTTCCTGTGAGGTGTGGTTAGCAGGTATCCACAAAGGAACCTGGGATGCCAGTGGACAGCAACCTAACTTGATTCATTAGGGCATCTAGTATAGAAGATTGATGCACTAGATTAACCTAATTCACATAAGTTTGAGTGCACATTGATTCAGGACTATCTTAGACCAGGTTCTGCCATTTTTATTCTGGTCTATGTGCCCCAAACTTCTGTATGGTTATGGGGTTAGTTCAATTTCTGAGCACTTAGTATGGATTATGCATAATGTCTCTACCTAGCCTAAATGTTCAGCCTCTTTTAGATCTGTCTACAAGTGTCTCCTTTGGAACACTTGTTTGGACTGGACACAGTCTTGCCCAGATGTTAAAACATAAAATCAGCAGAGAGAAGGAGCCCTGTGCTGGCAATATATCTGGCTTGCAGATATAGACTGCAAAAAGAGCTTCTAGTTCAGTCATAAACTTCATGAGATGCCACAACAGAGAGGGGGTATGTGAGTGCTGAAAGAAGAAACAAGGGTCCATCCCAACCACACACTGCAGGATCTGACTCACACTGAAGAAGTGCTAATGGAAAAGCTGTGCTAAGCTGGGTTTCAAGAGGCTTCCTCAGTGGGAAAGCAGACATACAAAGAAAGACATGAGGCTGAACCAACACTCAAGACATCAAAGGAACAAACTGTCTGGCACAACCTGTCCTTAACACAAATTGGATGAAGAGATAATTGACCCCAGGACCCCAAGATGATGACCACCACTGCCTTTGTGTGCAATGTTGTGTGTTATGTTTAGAGTATGGTGGGGTGGGGGCATAGGGAAGCTAGATAAAAGCAGGAGGAGTTCATGAAAAATAAGAGCATGAATTAGACATGTCCAATTACTGGGACCCAAAAAAGAATTCCAGCTGCTGAGAGAGGCAAGAGGAAACAGAGGACCAGCCCCAGAGAATGCCTTGACTGAAGCCACTCAGGAAGCCAAAATATTAAATTCCAAATATTCACTTTGAATAAATTCTTCAAATTCACCCAGAATTCACTGAATTAATGTTATATAGTTAATACTAGTCCTGCCTCTGGAATGGGTTTACCTGCTACAGGACTGGGCTTTTTATGTGCTGCTGGCCTAAGAAAGGATATAAAGAATTGAATTTAGTAACATTTCTCATAAATGTCAGGCAGACTGTAGCACTGAATAGATTTGCTGGCCTATGTCCCTTCTGATCTGTCACAGGTGTCCTCAGCCTGAGCCATTCATTCATGAGGACCTAAGGCTTAGAGGACGATCTGCATGTAACAGGTCATTGGTTTCAGTTCCCATGTAGATGAAGGGTTTTGTGAATGAATGTCCCTTGCAGGTACCAGAGCATAGTGATGGAAAGCAGCTGCTGGTTATCTGAAATGGGAGTTGAGCTTCCCTGAGATTCCTATTTTATGAATAAGGATTTTTTTTTAAATTATATGACTCAATGGGGAAAAATGTATGTGCATGGCAAAGGCATGGAGTGGAGAGATAACTATGATGTGACTTTATGTAGAAGAAATAGTTATAGTATCCACATTTAATAAATATGAATGACAAATGTAATGCATAATTCATGGAAAAATATTACTGAAATATTAAATACCAATGGCTTGTGAATATTTCATAAAATTATTCATTAATAAACATTTGTCAGTTCTATGTGTGTGATGAAGACACAGGCTTAGTGGCATGGCCTAGCACAAAAATACTAATACAAGGTCATATGTCTATAGAGGATGCAGGTCACACTGGTATGATATA
Source organism: Alligator mississippiensis (assembly GCF_030867095.1). NCBI lineage: Eukaryota > Metazoa > Chordata > Crocodylia > Alligatoridae > Alligator > Alligator mississippiensis. The sequence continues at coordinate 29,350,202 of NC_081833.1, forward strand.
GGGCTATCTTATGGAAAGCAGCAATCTTGGAAAGGACTTATGGGTCATGGTGGAAATCAGCTGATTCTGAGCTCCCAGTGCAATGTGAGAGCTAATGTGGTTTTGATGTACAAATGGAGGAGTGGGAGCAGAAATGTATCCTGCATTAGTGAGGACATGCCTGAATAGTGCACAACAGCACTGGCGAAGAATTTTATTTCCCATTGTGCATCTAAATGACAATTTTTCAGCTGTATAAGTAGTGCTTTTGGCACTTATGCACAGTTTGAGATTCTATTACTTCTGCATGATGGACACATTTAATTGTGTGCATGTAGCTTCAGCATGTGTTGTAGGCTATCACTGACTGGGCACATACGTGCATACCTGAATATAAGTTCTGAAAAAAAAACCTGCAGAGGAAGAGCTGCTTCCCATGTTTTAGCCTCAAAAGCTGAACAATTAGGATACTTGCCCATGAAGCAGAAATTCTGAACATTTTTACCCAGAGAGGATTTGAACAAGAATCCTGTGTGTTTTCTAACACAGCATGTAACTATGTAGATATCCTACCAGTAAACATGCCCAGTCTATGTATGCACACTTATGCCTTTGAACTGCCGTGGTAATAGAAGTGCAACCATCTCTTCCCACTGTATTTCATAAGGTCAAGTGAGAGCAATCTCCTGCAAGTTCAATTTTTGCACCAAGTTTGTTAGATGCAAATATGTGGGAGATCTCGGTAATCACTATGTAGTTTTGGAACTCTCCACCCCCCACCCCCCTTTAAGGTTGTACAGAGCCCAATACTGTTTATTTGGGCAGACTATTAGTATGCAGGGTTAACTTTTGGCGGACTAATGGAATTGTTTTATCACATACTATTTTAATACTCAATCTGTTTTTAAAATAGGTCACACAGCTTTCTTGCTTGCATTGATGACCTCTACCTAATGCAGGAAATCTATGGGCAAACTAGGGGAGAGGCATTGCTTGATCTGGTCCTGGACAAAAGGGAGGACCTGGTGAGCAATCTGAGGATTGAGGGGAAGCTTGGTGACAAAAGCCATGACTTGGTCACCTTCTCAGTTCACCTAAGAGCAGGCAAATACCTCAGCAAAACAGAAATCCTTAACTTTGGGAAGGCTGACTTTTGCAAACTCAGAGTTTTGATAAGTCAGGCAATTAGAGGCCATATCCCCCAAGATAAGGGAGTACATGAGGAATGGTCATCTCTCAAGAGCATAATCCTTGAAGGACAGGGGAAAGCCATTCCATCTCAGAGGAAATTTAATCAGTGGGCAAGGAACCCCCCTTGGCTGAACAAGGAACTGTTAGACATCATTAAACCCAAAAGAGAAGTCTACTCCAGGTGGAAAATGGGAAGCATCACCAAAGAGGACTACTCAGCACTTGCCCGCAACTGTAGGGAGAGGTCCAGAAAAGCCAAGGCACAAACTGAACCCAGGCTAGCTTTGGGGATCAAGGACAACAAAAAGTCCTTCATATATAAGGGAAGTAAAAAAAAAAATAAAGATAGTATTGGGCCCCTCCCTGTGGGATCAAATGGGGCAGCTGACATATGATGCCCAAGAAAAAGTCAATCTCTTAAATGACTTTTTTGCATCAGATTTTCACCCACCAAAGGGATCACACTGTCTGAAAGGACACAAACCAGCCTGGGAGTGGGTGGCAGGCCAAAAATTGATGATGATCATGTGAAGGAACACCTTGAGAATCTGGACATTCACAAGTCCACAGGCCCTGATGGAATGCACCCAAGAGTCTTGAAGGAGCTAGCAGACATCATTGCACCCCCCTTGGCAAATATATTTGAAAATTCATGGCACTTAGGCAAAGTCCTGGAAGACTGGAAAATGGCCAATGTGGTCCCTATATTCAAGGAAGAGAGGAGGGATGACCTGGGGAATTATAGAGCAATCAGAAAGACATCTATCTCTGGAAAAATCCTAGAGAAAATTGTCAAGGGATCCATCAACACCAGACTATCAGAAGGCAAGCTTCTGAAGGCCAGAAAACATGGCTTTGTGGCTGGCAGGTCTTTCCTGATCAACCTCACCTCCTTCTATGACCAGGTAACATGAGCCCTGAACAAGGGAGATGGCATGTATGTCATGTATCTGGATTTCAAGAAAGCCTTTGACCTACTTCCCCATGATGTTCTTATGGCTAAGCTGGGGAACTGTGGCCATGATCATCTTATGTTCTGATGTCTAGGTAATTGGCTATGGGGTCAGACCTAAAGAGTACTAGTTGATGGGAACAAATCAATGTGGCACAAGGTGACCAGTGAAGTCCCTCAGGGCTCAGTACTTGGGCTGGTACTCTTTAACATCTTCATTAATGATCTGGAGTTGGGAGTCAGATGCAAACTGGCAAAGTTCGCAGATAACACCAAATTATGGGGGAAGGCAGTCACACCACAGGACAGGCTGGGGATACAGGCTGACTTGGACATGCTCTCAAGGTGGGCTGACCAAAACCGGGTGGCCTTCAATGTTAAGAAGTGTAAGGTGCTTCACTTTAGTAGGAAGAACCCTCAACACACTTACAAGCTCAGAAATGCTACACTCACTAGAACCAGGACCAAAAGAGACTTGGGAGTCCTGATTGACCACAAGATATATATGGGTCACCAATGCAATGCTGTGGCTGGCAAAGCAAACCAAACTCTGGCATGCATCTACCAATGCATCTCAAGCAAAACTAGGGATACCATCCTCCCACTTTACTCGGCCTTGGTGAGGCTGCAGCTGGAGTACTGCATCCAGTTTTGGGCCCCCCACTTCAGGAGAGATGTGGAAAATCTTGAGAGTCCAGATGACAGCCACTCAAATGATCCAAGGACTGGAGGGCACGCTGCACAAGGAGAGGCTGAGGGGTTTGGGACTCTTCAGTCTGGAAAAGAGAAGACTCAGGGGAGACTTGGTGGCAGCCTACAATTACATAAGAGGGGTACATCAGGACCTGGGAGAACAGCTGTTCACCAGAGCTCCCCAAGGGATAACAAGGTCTAACGGCCCTAAACTCCAGGAAGGCCGATTTCAACAAGACATAAGAAAAAAAGTTCTTTATGGTGTGAGTGTCCGGGGTCTGGAACAGACTCCCCACAGAGGTGGTGCAAACATGTACTCTGGACTCTTTCAAAAAACATCTGGATACTTTTCTAGTTGGGATCACTTGATCCCAGCTGACTTCCTGCCTATTTTGGGATGGGGGGGTGGGAATTGATGATCTCATGAGGTCCCTGCCAGCCACTAATGTCTATGAATCTATGAATCTATTTATCTTTTTTTCATTGTAAGCCACTCTGAGGCTTTTTGGGGGAGGCCAGCATAAAAAAAAACCTAATAAATACATAATTTTATGGGTAAGTGCCTGTAACAGGGCACCCTAGCCCTGTCACCAGAAAGCAGGTCTGCCCCTTTAAGGCCAGAACTTTCTGGACATGGAGTGCTCATAAGGAAGGTGTTAAGTGCTGAGCCTGGCCAGCTAGTCAGCTGACCAGAAGGGGCAGGACTATAAAACCCTGGGCAGAGCAGCAGTAGGGAAACAGCAGCTGAAGGGGAAGGAGTGCTTCTGAGAGCTGCACAGAAAAGCTGGGTGAGTGGTTCAAAGGAGGGAACTATGGAAGCTGTGGAGAGATGGCAGCCGTACCACAACAAGGACTGTAGCTGACGGTGGGGAGCGGAAGCTAGAGCCCTGTGAATGTAAGCTGACATTCTCCTTTTCTTGATCATATTTGCTGGTGGCAGTTATTATGCATGGACGGGACTGTTTATTTTTCCCTTTTTGATTATTGAATAACACTGGTGGTTTGGGTGAGGCTATTAGGGGAAGGAGGAAGCCTCATTTTTGGGGCCCACTGCAGAGTGGGGACCCTGGTGCCAGCAAGGGTGCAGCTTTTGGGGGCACAGACCCTGGCACCAGCGAAGGTGTGGCTTTTTGGGGGTACCTAGGCCCTGGAGCCTGCGGGGGTGCAGGATTTTGGGGTGCTCTGACATCAGAGCTTGAAGGCATGGTCTTGAAGGGCCAGGGAGGCATGGTGCACCTGAGCTGCAATTTTGTTTTGTTCTGTTTTTTTTGGACTAGGAGAGGGTGAGTTCTGGGCTGTCCCCTGGCCTTGAACTTGCAGTCCCTCTGGCTGTGGGGGCCGGTGGCCTTGCCTTGGGGCCAGGGTGGGCCAGGATTCAGATTGGAGCTCAAGACACCGGAAAAGGCTAGAGCCTCGGAGTCAAACCTTGTTCGGTGGATTTTAGACAGGGAGGCTCAGCTAGAGAAAGATAGGGGTCAGGCCTGTGTAGGCAAAAGACCCCGACATACAAAATACAATAAGCAGTCTCCCGCTCGCAAGAGCATCAACAATAATTTCCATCAAGATGTGGCAGACGAGTAGAGGGCGGGACATAAGAACTCCAAAAAAGACTCCAAGGGTGCCCCATGTAAGGCACAGATTACCAGGAAAGATGGCACTGAGGAGGGTGATGTGTTCCAGTGCCCAAAACATCACTTGCATGGCAGGAAAACTGCCTTTTAGGTTCACAAAGGGCAATTTTTTCCCTGTTGTCCACACTTCAAAAGAAAGATGGCTGGTTGGAAAGGGTATTGAAAAGAGCTATAAGGATGACTCGGGGTCTGGAAAACCCATCCTTGTTTAAGACAATAAGAAACTCAATCTATAAGTTTATCCAACAGAATGCTAGAAGGTAACTTTTTCACCCTGCTTACAGTGAATACGTAGCTCATTATCCTGAGGAAGAAAGAAAATGTTAAACTGCCAACAAACCTTAGGTCTTTTGTCCTAGATAGCTCTTATTGATCACAAAGTAGGGGTTTTTGTATATGTTGGCACTTGTGTTCATATGTCTGCACACGTGTGTGTGTGTGAATCTAATGCAAAGTCTGCCCACAGAATCTGTTCTTTCTATCCTTCCAAAATTTCAAGGCTCCTGCAATACTAACCCTACCTATTGTGTTTGAGATTTTTTTATTTTATTTTTTTTAAGGATAGAAATAAGGGAAGTGCTCAGAATTAAAAAAAAAAAAAAAAAAAAAAAAGCAATAAAAGTAAAAACCCTTTTGGAACAATTTTTGGTCACAAACTTCTCTGGTGAGAGCTATGCACAGGAGGTTTTCAGATCTGGATGGTATCTCCTGTGCTATATGCATTGCTCTCCTGTATAGAAGTGTCAGGAGTTGTAATTGGACATTGTAACAGAAACACATGATTTGAATTTGGAGGGCACATCCACACATGCAAGCATATGCATATACACCTCCAGGTGCTGTAAACCTCTGCAGAACTGGCACAGGCTAGAGGCAAGGGTGGTGGAATGGCTGCGGGCATGAGTGGGACTCCTGTGGTGTCTCTCCCTGCGTGGGAGAGTGCTGGTGCTGAACCAGCTGGTCCTGTCCGTGCTCTGGCACCACTTACACACCACGGTGCCCCCTGAGGTCCTGGCAGGTCTCCAGAGATGGGTGCTGGAGTTTTTCTGGTCAGGATGGCACTGGGCCACTGTGGAGGTCCTGAGCCTCCTTTTGCAGGAGGGCAGCCAAGGCCTGGTTTGCTTGAAAAGTCAGGTCCTGATGTCCCACCTTCAGGCCCTGCAGCAGCTGCTAAATGGTATTAGTAGCCAAGCGGCATGGGGCCACCTGAGGCACACCTTCCTCCACCACTTCTGGGGGCCCTAATAGAACTGACAGCTCCTCAGCCTGTGGGGATTCTCCCTACAGGACCTGTGAGGGCTGCCAGAGTTTTACCAGGACCTCCTTTGGGCCTAGAGGCTGGTTTCCAGCTCCAGATTCCCTGTGACAGTTGCCCAGGGTGCCAACCTCCTCATCGAGCCCCTCCTCTGGAATGCTCAGCTGGAGGTACCACTGCCAGAGGCATCTCGGTTCTGACAGGAGTTGATCCTGGGTGGGGTTATCCTTGTTAGAGATCTCCTGGACTATGATAGGCAAGCATGGGTGGACTCCGCTGTGCTAGCCCAACACATGGATCTACCCATGATGCATAAAACCTCCCGCCTTGTCCAGGAGGTGAAATCTTCCTTACCTCCTCATGCCCTTGCCTTTGTAGACCAGCTCTTCCGCAATGGTAGTCCCTGCTCCCCACTCTCCCCCATGCCTTCCAGCCCACCAGAGTTTGTCATGGGGCCAGACCCTTGCCTGGATTCATGGTGCTCCTTGCTCCACCATTTCAGCCAGCTGGTGGACACCAGAGTGGTCCGCTTTTCCAACATCTGCCACCTCTACATGCTTGTGTGCCATACGATTCACCATGCCACCCATGCGTCCCATTCAGACACCAGGTGGCAGGACCTGCTTAGTGAGGGCATGGCTGGGGCACCCTAGTGGCTGAGCCTGTATTCCACCTTCATCTCGTAGATTACACAGACATTAGGGCTGGAAGGGACCTCAGAAGATCATTGAGTCCAGCCCCCTGCCCGAAGAGCAGGAAGTCAGCTGGGGTCATAGGATCCCAGCAAGATAAGCATCCAATTTTCTCTGGAAGGTGTTCAATGTAGGTGCTTGAACCACCTCCAATGGCAGGCTATTCCAGAACTTGGGGGCTTGGACAGTAAATAAATTCTTCCTTATGTCCAGCCTAAAATGGTCTTGCAGTAGTTTATAACCGTTTGACCTCATCATTCCTTGGGGTGCTCTGGTGAACAAACTTTCCCCCAGTTACTGGTGGTCACCCCTGATAAACTTATAGGATCAGATCACCCCTGAGCCTGCGCTTTTCCAGGCTAAAGAGCCCCATAGCTCTCAGCCTGTAATCATAAGGTCTGTTTTCCTGACCTCTGATCATGTGTGTGTGGCTTTTCTCTGGACTCTCTCAAGCTTCTCCACATCCTTTTTGAATTGAAGAGCTCAAAACTGGATGCAGTATTCCAGTTGCGGCCTCACCAAGGCTGAGTACATGACATCCTGAGATTTGCTTGAGAAGCATCTATGGATTCAAGCCAGCATTTTGGTCGCTTTACTAGCCGCAGCATTGCACTGAAAGCTCATGTTCATCTTGTGGTCAATGATGACCCCCAAGTCTTTCTTCTGTAGTACTAGCCAGCGTAGCACTGCCGAGCGTATAAGGATGCTGCAGATTTTTCCTCCCAAGGTGGGAGGACCATGGAGCCAATTTCCCAGACAGCAGATTGTGATGGACCCAAGGCCACAGTTGGCCAGTTTTGCCAAGAGGTGATCATGGGATACCAGATCGAAGGCTTTTTTTGAAGTCAAGATATGACATCAATCTCTTCTCCCTTGTCCATGTGATAGGTCACCTGGTTGTAAAAGGAAATGAGATTGGTAAAGCAAGATCTACTTGCAACAAACCCATGTTGGCTATCCCTCAGGATGCTGGCATCAGCCATTACATTAAGGATGGTGTCCCAGGGGAGCGGGGGCACTGGGAGACCCCCGCGGCAGCCAAGGGGTCTGCTTACCTCCCGCAGGGCCAGAGGAGCTGAAGAAACTCCACGCGCCGGCGCGGGTCGTCAGCCGGGCGTTTATCTGGCTGCGGCTGAGCGGCGGGGGCGGGGCACGCCGGCCGGGGGGAACAAAAGGTGGCCCCGCCGAAGCAGCGGGGCGGCTGAAGGGAGAGAGCTGGAGCGCGGAGCCCCAGCGAGCAGGGGATCAGCCGCCACCCGCAGAGTGCGGGATGCCGCCGGGCAGAGGCGGAGCAGGGTGCGAGCAGTGCAGCGGAGCACCCAGGAGTGAGGAGACAAGGGGAGAAGTCAGCCCCAGAGGTGGGGCAGCAGCCAGCGGGGAACCCGACACTCGAGGCAGCAGGAGGCGTAGCAGCTATCCCGAGAGTGGGGCCAGCTGTAGCCTGCATTACAGAGCCGACAGCGCGGGTAACTGCGGCCGGGACTATTGGAGAAGCAGAGAGGACGTCTGCATCCCAAGGAAGGAGGGATCAGGGCAGCACCCCTCCACTGGGAGAGGCATACCTGGTCCGAAGCCCGCCGGTAGTGGCTAGGGTGACCGAGCCGAGAGAGGACGAGACGAGGATGGGTTAGAGGCCAGGACAGGAAGACCTGAGGTGGCGTATGGCCGGGGTGTAGGGGAGGACAGAGCCCTGAGAGTACCCGCGAAGAGGCGTGCCGGCACCAGGGGATACCCCAAGGGAAGACCCCCCACTGAGAGCATCATCAGTCGTGGCAGGCGAGTTCTGGGGTCCCCCTTGATACCAGCTGGGGTAAACCCTGGGGCGTACCAATGAAGCCCGGGGGTGCGCGAACTCCTAGTCGAACAGAGGCGGGTACAGATGGCCTCTTTTAATAAACTTTTCTAAGACCTTCCCCGGGATAGAGGTCAGGCTGATGGGCCTATAGTTTTCCGGATCCACTTTCCTCCCTTTCTTGAAGATAGGCACCACATTGGCCTTCTTCCAGTCTTTGGGCACTACACCAGAGGGCCAGGAGTTCTCAAAGATCCATGCCAGAGGTTGGGCTATGATGCTTGCCAGTTCCTTGAGTACCCCGGGGTATAGATTGTCAGGGCCAGCTGACTTGAAGGTATCCAGCCTTTCAATGTGTTCCTTCACAAGGTCCGCATTTATGGAGGGCAGGGGATCTCCCTCACTCAGACCTCCCTGTCCCGTAGTGGGCATGGGCGTCCCATGGGACTGATGAAAAACTGCCACAAAGGACCCATTTAATAAGTTGGCTTTTTCCTGGGCATCAGTTGTCAGCTGTCCCACCTGGTTTAGCAGGGGTCCAATGTTGCCCTTGCTTTTCCTCTGGCTCCCCACATATCTGAAAAAAGGACTTTGTATTGTCCTTGATACTTGAAGCTAGTTGGAGTTCAGTTGCAGCCTTGGCTTTACTGGTTTGCTCCCTGCAGGACCGGACCAGTGCAGAATATTCCTCCTTGGAGGTGGATCCCATCCTCTAGCCTTTGTAGGCCTTTCATGAGCCAGTGGGGACTTCAGATGGCAGCTCCTCCATGGAGCTGTCACCACGGGTGTGTGTGTGGCAAGCTCCACAGACACCCCAATCTCCTGCCCCTTCTGTGGGCAGAAGGAGACCCTGAAGCACATGATGCTGAAGCCCCTCCTCCAGAACTTCCTCCTGAAATTCTGGATGAATTTCACCCCCCCCCCCATCTTCTTATTTTTGGTCACCGCATCTGTGGCCCCGCCAAGTCCCAGGACCTCATGGTCAACCTCCTCTTGGCCCTGGCCAAGTGGGACATAAACATAACCATGAAGGTGGCTCTGGCCAGGAAGTTGCCTGTGGACTGTGAGGCTGCTTTCCTGTCACCTGTCCATGCACATTTCTGGGCACAGCACCACTGGGTGACATCCACCAACTCCTTAGATGCCTTTAAGGACTGGTGGGTGTGACCCAGGGGGCTCTACTTCATGTTCGTCTCTGAAGCCCTTATTTTCACATTTTGACCCCCATGACACTCCTATCCATTTTTTTTTTCTTTACTTGCCCCCCCCCCCCCGCCAAAAAAATAAAAAAAATCATTGCATTTTTCACTCTCTGGCTCCACACAGTGGGGCTATTAGTTAACTGGGTGGGCCTGAAGGTCCATGTCCACCAGAAAATACAAATAGACAGGAGCTTCTGGGGCCTGGGTAATTTAGTATCTGGGGACATTACCCCTTGTGCCAAATGGACTGGTGAAGCAGCATCCCAAATTCACTTTTTTTGAAAATCCCCCCAAATCCACGTTCTTCCACAATTAGAACACAAGAGAGAGAGTGAGGGATTGATCATATGGGCAATGTATTATTACTATATTTAGAACTAGCCAAAGTACCCAGCTTCACACAGGTTGCAGTAATCAAATTTTAATGTTTTATAAATAAAATATTTTCATTCTATCTTATTTCCCTCTAGTAATAAGCTGTGTGCATGTATTTAGTTTTGTACCCTATTTTACTTGTGTGATACAGCTTGACACTGTGAGCTTCTGGTCATACCAAAAACCTATAAAAGTTGAACATTTAAATGTATTAAACAATTGAATTATGAGAGAGAATTATTTATTTACTTTGTAAAACTTAAGTATAGCACTGAGGATTTCACATCACGTTTTTTTTATACCAGTTTGACACTTTTTTTGATCTGTGTAGAGCTTCAGGATAGACAATGTTGCAAGTTTTGCTGTCTGGTGCCAAGATGAAAAGGTTTTTGCCATTGCCAAGTCCGGAACAACCAACATAGAGTTGGCCATGAGAAAAGCAGGGGCTTCGCAGGTTGAGGCCAACAACTTTGAATGATTGTCCCTCTGTCTTGTTGATGCTCATGGTAAAACTGAGGCAGATTGGGAACTGGAGCCACTTAAATTGAAATTGCAGGTCTGAGGGAATAATTGGAATGCATGGAATGAAGTCATCCTGTCCCGCTGCAGGGTCAGTCATGATGGTAGTTTCAATGACATGTGGCATGAGTGTCTTGACAGCCAATCGTGTTCCATTGCAGAGTGCTGGTGGGTCCAGATTGGTGCACCCATCATTCTTCTCAGATGGACAATCTTGAGCTCCAGATTGTGTTAAGGCACACCTGGTGACTTGAAAAAGTTGAGAAATTCTGTTGGGTAGTTGATTACCTCATTGGTGTCTGGTTCAGTATCCACTGACTTGTATTTTTGCACAGTGCCAGGCAATTGAGAAAGAAGGTCTTTGTTTATGGTATTGATCGCATCATTTTTTTTTGGTGCCAGGATGGTTCTTTGGCATAGCCACTTGTGGTCATAAAAGTAATGTGCAACATTTGGAAAAACTGCCTCTTTCAGTTATTGAAATGTTGCAACTGTTTTCCCAATGTTGTTCATTGAGATCATATCTGAGAATCCAAATGGAACTATGGCCTCATTGCCCAGTTTGAGCAGGCTTGCAGCAAACTCCCCAGCAGATGCATCACCTGTTAGATACACGCACATGTTGGTCATGGGACTGAGTCACTAAATGGTTTTCCAAATGTATGAAGATTTGAGGCAGGTCTGCAGTTCATCAACTTTGGTTCCATGTGGAATGACAGGCAGTGTCTGTTGAAAATCCCCAGCTAACATCAGAGTCACTCGTCCCACTGTTTTGTCATTATGTCAAAGATCTTGGAGGATGCAATCAAGAGCATCTAAGGCAGCTTTGTGAGACATTGTGCACTCATCCCAGACAATGAGATGGCAATGCTGCAGGACCTTTGCTCTGCCAGGACCCCCGGCAATGTTGCAGGTTGGTGCCTCTGCACTTGCCAGATTTAAGGGCAACTTGAAGGCTGAGTGAACTGTTCTTCCTCCTGTCAACAGTGTGGGAGCAATGCCTGAGGATGCCACTGCAACAGCAATCCTGTTTGTCTGCCAGATTTTGGCTAAAAGATCGAGGAGAAAAATTTTCCCAGTTCCGCCTGGAGCATCCAGAAAGAAGATGCCACCACTCCCATTGCAAACTACTTGAGTAATCTTGTTGAAGGCTTCTCTTTGGTTTGGGACCAGACTTGGCTCATTATCTTGTACATATTTAGTAAGCTGGTAAATGTTGTAGTTGGTCTCTCTAAAAATTTAATTTATCAGCTCATTATCATTGTCTCATTCTGGGTCAGGAAGGCCACAAATTTTGAGGTCAGACACACTCAAAACCTTGATCTTGTCCTCAATGATAATGAGAGCTTCATTGAAGATGGCATCACTGTAGTCCAGTTCAAGATTTGGATTTTGCCCTCGTGCCTGATGCAAAATATCTGCTGCCAGATTCTCTTTGTGGTTGTCCCATAGTTGTTGAGGATTTGACATGGCACGTGTCTGCAACATGATAACAATCAGGTTTCACAGCATCCCCAGTGACTGAGTTGCAGCTGCCTCTTCCAATTTGCTGTTCTAGTGTGTGTCATCCTCCAGGAGTCCTATGAGCTGTCAGGCCTGTTTGTAAGTTTCCCAGATTGTAGCATCCACTGTTCACAAGTCCTCAAATGATGTTGGACCTGTAACCCCATGCAGAAGTAGTCTCAGGTAAAAGCATTCAAATTTGTTTGGATGTACAGTGTACACACAGCCAAGTGTATCACTGGATTTGATGTCTGCCTGGTCTGGCATATTTTGTCCTGTTTTGTGGTGGGCCCACTTCTTGGTGCCAGCATTCCACGTGCAGTACCTGATGATACAACTGTCTGAGTGAATTCATCATCCCTGCAGAGATAGAAGAAAGCAGTCATAGTTGTGTCTTGTGGAACTTGGGTGCACTCATGTGCATTTTCCTAAGTAAAGTACACTCTTTGGACATTCTCAAGGTGCAGAGTGGGATGTCGCTCATGAATTGGGAAGTTCAAGATCCTCCAGATGGCTTCATTGATGCTGATGTATCTCCCCAATTTGTATTGCGAACCTCTTCATGCACAGTCCCATCCCTTGTGAGGCCAAACACAGCCATGTCAGAGCCTTTGTTGACATACTTGCAGACATATTTGATTTCACAGAGTGGCAGTACTCGGCATTGATGTGTGCATTGAAGAGTCTTGAGAGAAGTGGATAGTATGGAACAATCCATCTGTTGTCAAATTGAACCTCAGAACTACGAACTTTTGATGGTCTGTGAATCCACCATCTTCTGGTTTTCTCCAATGATACAGTGGGTATCCATGTTGTCCAGACCTGTGTCTCTTTCAGAAGGTCACGTGGGAACCTTTTTGTGCACTTATTGTCTTTCATGCATGGTAAGTTTGAACTGATGCTTCTACAGGGACCATGCACCATCTGTATTTTGACAATGCTGAACAGAAGTGGATCAATTTCTGGATCTGGAATTTCAGCACTGATGATGTAATCTACTTTGTGGACATGAAGTTCATCCTGAAGCCACAGCAGAATGTGGGCATGTGGCAGGCCATTCTTTTGCCACTCAATTGTGTACATGTAGCAGTGAATGGCTCCAAAAATCTTTCCCTTGTTGATGAATTTCATTAATGCCTTCATTTTTTGTCAGAATACTCTTGAAAGCAAATCATGCCAGTCCTGTGGGTTTTGGCCTGTCATCAGTTCGTTAGTCACTTCCACCCAAGCTGGTTTGCAGGTGAAGGTAATGAAGAGATCAGGGCAGCCATAGTTTCGCACATAGGTCATGGCATCCTGAGTGCGCTCATGCACGTAGCAAGGCCCAGCTGTGAAACTGGAAGGCAAGATGACCAATTGGTTAACATTGGCAGCATCTCAATCATTGTTCATGGCATCCCTGAGATTAACATAATTTTCAACTGTAAGTTTCTTTTGGTTCATTCAAAGGAATCTCAACTTTTCTGCTTCAATTTTGGCATACTTGTCCACAGCAAATTGGTGGAAGAGATCTTTGCATCACAAAATGTGATTGAAACTTCTAGCTCTCAGCATCATCCTATAGGCATAAGTCCATGGCAGAAATCTTCCTTTGAGTTGGCAGCCCCGTTGCTGGGTTTGTTTATCGCAGTTCAAAATGGTAGCCATCATCACCCTGCCAGAAAATTAGTGGATACTGAAGTGCATCATATGATCAGTGTATCTCAGCAATTCTCTGGAGGGAGTTGTTCCTGAGTTGCAACACAATATCTTGATTGCCATATTGTCCACCAGCCAGAATGACAGCCACTTCTGATGTTGTGGGTGCATTGAAGTGCTGCTCATGCTCACCAGCTGGAGTTTTGTCTGCATGAATGACAACATTGTACTCTGGAGTCATCTTCTCCATGGCACACATGAAACTGTGAACATAGTTGTGTTCCTTGTGGAGCATGTCTTCAACTGCAACACCACCTGCAGGGCTCAGGAGGATCATTCATTTGGGGCAGTTGAACCTTGCCACTGTTGCAGCATATCCCTGGAGCTTCTCCTTTCCATCTCATTGCAAGGCAGTGGCTGCAAGAAGTCGCCACTGACCCAATTGCAACTAATGGATTAGAACTGTAATCCAAGGCTGTATTGTAGAAGAATGCAGAGGCTTTTTTTTGTTTGTTTGTTTTTCTTTTTCCCTCCAAGGCCAGTTCCTGGCCCCAGCCATTGCTGCTCTGTTTGCAACTCGCTGTGCAGGAGTTTCAGTTGTTCTGGATGCAGCCATTGCTGCTCTGTTTGTTACTCATCTTGCAACTTGCTCCTCTGGAGTCTCAGCTGCTCTCGTTGCAGCTTTTACAAGGTGATTTTTGGCAAATTTGCTTCTTGTAGATTGTCTTACAGGGAATGCCTCTCTCAATCTCCTAATCAGTCCCTGAGAAGGCCCATTATGGTTTTCTCCCTGGACTTTCCTTAAGCCCTCACTCCACCTGTGGGTGCTCCCAGGTCCTGTTAACCAGTCCCAATGACAGCCCTTAGGGGAGTACTCCTATATGTGGAGCCTTCTCCAGCTGTACTAGTTGACTTTTTAGCCAGGATCTTTGAGCTTTGCTAAAGAATGTTCTGCACATGCAAATTTATTCTGCTTCCTGGGGCTGACCTATCACAGGGGGTTACATGGTATAGCTAAAAAAAAAAAAAAAAAAAAAAAAAAAAAAGTGGCGATTTTTTGTGGTGTGTGTGTTTGTTTGTTTTTTTGTTTGTTTGTTTTGAGCCAAATTAAAAAAAAAATGCCCCCAGGGTCCCCTTAGTATGCATGCAAAGTTTCAGGTCTCTAGGTATCATGGTCTTGGAGTGAGGGCACTGACATACAGACACAGACACACACACAGAGGCCCTCTTATTAATATAGATGTTAAAGCAATTTGGAAGTCTTCTAGTGTCACTATCATCATAATAAAATAAATCTAAATATATTTGTTTTTTTTAATGTTTGCTTTTGGTTTTCCTATCACATTGTGTGTGATGGGGGGATTTGCAGGAGGTGGGTGGGAAGGGGTGTGTGGGGGTATGGAGGGATGTGGGGGGGTTGCAGGTCAGTGTGTGGGGGGGGAGAATGTGGGTGTGGGCGGACTGTGTGGGGGCACTGCTTAGGAATGGTGGGTCCCCTGCTCCCCCACAGGGCAGAACCCCCCCAACACATAGCATATGGACTGCCCTGCCTGCAGGGTCCCAGCCCCCACATAGGCTACATCACCCCCACTTGCAGGGCCCAGAGCCCTCCCATGCCACCCAGCCTCCACCCATCCGCCACTGTTTCTAGCCCCCAGCTTGTTCCTCTTATCTCCAGCCTCAGGAGCCCCAAGAGACACTTAAATGTTATAGACACTTTGCGTGTCGGACATAAAATCCTCAGGTGCCTTAAATTCTGTTTCTGTATACTCCCTAAAGCACCTCAATCCAGATAGTGCTAGCTGCACAGAACTGTCCTCTCGCAGCCAAACCCCAATCAAATTCTATTAAGTAGGGTCTTCTTCACTTAATTCTTCTGCAAGGACTGATCCTAACATGCACCAGAGATTCAGATTCCTTGCAGAAATAGCCATTTCTTTCTCTTAAAATGGGGGAGTAGGGAACAAGGAGTTCCACCCCTTATAACATTGCCTAAGAGTTTAGTGCATTCATTTAGAGTGAGAGACACTCAGGTTTGTTTGTTTGTTTGTTGTTTGTTGTTTTTTGTTTTTGCTGTATCAGATTTACATGATTTCCAAGGTAATATACAATTGGGGGTAAATTATATTTTCCAGTCTCATGGACATAGAGTGTAGCATTCTGCATGCACTGTCCAAAACTAGAGCCTTGGCTGCAGCTCCCAGAGGCCCCTAGGCTTTCCCTGGGGACAAGTACCAATGGCACACCTGCAAACTGTCAGGTCTTGCCATGAGATCATCAGAGCAAAAAGAAGCTAGTTAGCCTGTATTGCATTCAAGGCAGAACAACAAAATAGTTATAAACCAGCTAATTCAGGGCTGGATTATCTTGTGACCTACCAAGAGTAGGAAAAGAATTATCATTTCCTTTCTTATGTCTTTGTTGTTCCCCCTGCAGAGTAGTTTTCAACTAGCAAAGATTGTACTTCAGTTGAACCTTGCAGGCTACAATACTGCTTCTGTGCAGACATTGTCCTGACAGTCCTACATTCCTATGGAAGAAGCATTATGGCACACTGCTGTACAGCTGTATGGGGTGCTTCCTGATCCCTCAGCACCTTGTGCCAGCACACAAATGGGCTGCTTTTGGGTTCCAAATAATGCTGTGAATATGAAAGCTGATAGACTAATACAAGACCCCTTTTATAATGACAGGATATTGAGGGTCTCAGTTGAAGGACTCAGGTGCCTGTACACTAATGACAGGAGCATGGACAACAAGCAGGAGGAGTTAGCCCTCCTACTCTCCAGTGGGCATTACAATCTAGTAGGGATTATGGAGACCTGATGGGACTCCTCACATGCCATAGAGGGCTAGACCCTGCACAGAAAGGACTGAGTAGGCAAGAAAACGTGGTGGTGTGGCTCTCTATGTGAGGAAGCAGTACACCTTCTTGGATGTTGACATCGGCTCCAAAGAAGAGCAGCTCAAAACCCTCTGGGTCAAACTACGGTGGGGGGGAGGTGGAGGGGGCGGAAAAGAGGGCACAGTGAGAGAGACCTAATTGTAAATGTATACCACAGACCACCAAACCGGGGGAAGAGCTTGATCTGGATTTCTCTTGAGAACTGTTAGAGGCCGTGCATGCACGGGATATGGTTGCCGTGGGGAAGTTTAATTACCCAGACATCTCTTTGGAGGAAAACACAGCTAAATTGAACCAGTCGCAATGCTTACTGACCTGTATCGAAGATCCCTACTTGGCTTAGGAAGTGCATGGGCCAACCAGAGGTAACACTCTCCTAGACTTGGTCCTGGCCAAAGGAGATGACCTGGTGAACGACTTAAATATAGAGGGTAGCCTAGATGACAGCGACCATGAAACCATCACACTCACTGTCCATCACAAGGCAGACAAATCCAATAGCAGGGTTGAAGTCTTAGACTTCAAAAATGCAAATTTCAACAAACTCAGGTCACTAGTAGGGGTAGCACTGTCGGACCAGGGACCGAACGCAAAAGGAGTGCATGAAGAATGGTCATTTCTCAAGGACACAATCTTAATAGCACAAAGGAAGTCCATTTCCATGTGGAGGAAAGGTAGAAGAAGGGCTGGTAAACCCTCTTGACTGGATAACATGGTCCTCTTGGGGTGGGGGGGGGAAGAGGCATACAAATAATAGAAGCTTGGGACAGTCCCCAAGGAGGACTATACAATAATGGCCTGCACTTGTAGGGAGCAGATTAGAAGGGCTAAGGCAGCGACTGAATTTAAACTAGCAAGAGAAATCAAGGACAGTAAGACGTCCTTCTTTAGGTATATAGGGAACAGGAGCAAAACAAATGGAAGCATGGGGCCATTGCTCAACAACTCAGGACAGCTGGTTACTGACACTCAGGAGAAAACTGAACTTCTAAATGACTATTTTGCTTTGGTATTTCACTGGAATAAGGGGAAAATCATACTAGATAAGGTTCAGAATGGGCATGGTGGGAATGACCGCCTTTCTAATGTTAACATTGAGCTAGTGCATGATCAGTTAGAAAAGTTAGACATTTAAAAGTCAGCAGGACCAGATGAACTTCATCCGAGTGTGCTGAAGGAGCAGGCCAAAGTCATCGCAGGGCCTCTGGTGAAACTCTTCCAAAACTCAAGCTGCTGGGGGGAGGTCCCTGAAGACTAGAAGAGGGCCAATGTTGTGCCCATCTTCAAGAAGGGACAGAGAGAGGACCCAGGCAACTATAGACCAATTAGCCTTAATTCTATCCCTGGGAAAATCCTAGAAAAAATAATCAAGGAGTCTGTGTGTGATATGCTTGCAGGAGGTAGGATCCTGAACAACAGCCAGCATGGCTTTATCATGGACAGGTCTTGTTTTACCAGTCTCATCTCCTTCTATGACCACGTAACTTGCCACCTGGATAAGAGAGAGGAGGTTGACGTATACCTAGACTTCTGAAAGGCCTTTGATCTAGTATCCCATGACGTTCCCTTGGGAAAATTAGAGGATTGAAGGCTTAACTGCTTGACAGGTGGATAGGAAGCTGGCTGTGTGTTAGAACCCAGACAGTTCTAATGAACAGATCTGTGTTGTCCTGGTGGGAAGTGGCCAGTGGTGACCCTTCCCTCAAGGGTCAGTGCTTGGTCCAGTACTATTCAACATCTTCATCAATGATTTGGATGTGGGGGTAAAGAGCTCACTGGCCAAGTCCGTGGATGACACCAAGTTATGGGGGAATGTGGTTATGCTTGAAAACAGGCAGACCTAGACAGGCGAGCAAGTTGGGTGAGTCAGAACCAGGCGAAGTTCAACATTGAAAAGTGTAAAGTGCTCCATCTGGGGACGAACAATCTCCACCATACTTACAGGCTCAGTGGTGCCAAACTGACTAGCACCATGACTGAAAGGGACCTGGCGTAATAATAGACCATAGTATGAGCATAAGCTGTCAGCGCGATGCTGAAGCCAGCAGGGCAAACAATACTCTGGCTTGCATCAATCTATGCATCTCAAGCAAAACCAAGCAGGTAATTCTTCCACTTTACAAAGCATTGGTGAGAACACAGCTGGAGTATTGTGTCCAGTCCTGGGCACCGCACTTCAACAAGGATGTGAAAAAGCTTGAGAGAGTGCAGAGAAGAGCCACCCATATGATCAGACACTTGCAAGGCAAGCCATATGAGGAAAGGCTGAGGGACTTGGGTCTCTCCAGCCTAAAAAAGAGAAAGGTGAGAGGGGACTTGGTAGTAGCTTACCACTATATCAGGGGAATACATCAAGGGCTCGGTGAACAACTGTGCAACAGGGCATCCGAGGGGAAAACCAGGAGTAATGGCCATGAACTCCTGGAAGGCCATTTCAGACTTAACACTAGGAAAAGCTTATTTACAGTTGGGGTGCCCAGACTGTGGAACAAGCTTCCTCCAGAGGTGGTGCAATTGTCTACCCTGGAAATCTTGAAAAGGAGACTGGATGGGCACCTTGCTGGAGTCACCTGACCCCAGTTATCTTTCTTGCTTGATGCATGTGGTTGGACCTGATGATCTTGTGAGGTGCCTTCCAGTCCCTTTAATATATATCAATCTATGAATAAATCTATGAATCTAGTTATTATGACATTAAACAGCTACAAATATTTGGGGTTGCTGAATAGCTGTGAAATACTGATGATGCCCTCAGTAATTACATAAGACAATTATAACATTAGAGTTATAGATTGATCAACAAGTTATAGACAGATTTTCTAGTATATTACAGCTGCTTTGTGCTTCCGGAGTGACAGCCTAACATGTTACTGGAGGACTTTTTTTTGTAGAGGGATATCTATAGGAGGAATAAAATCAGTAGTCACTTCTTTCTGGCCACTGACATAGGAAATGTTTTGAGAAAAGTGATATGGATTAAGCAGATCTATGTTCTTGTAATCTGTACCTAGTGGCATAATCCTGGGGCAGTCGGTGCAAATCAGAACATTCTGAATCTATGACAAGATCCAACA
Organism: Alligator mississippiensis; assembly: GCF_030867095.1. Lineage (NCBI taxonomy): Eukaryota > Metazoa > Chordata > Crocodylia > Alligatoridae > Alligator > Alligator mississippiensis. Next base: position 29,369,603 of record NC_081833.1, read on the forward strand.
GCTGGAAACTGGAGCAACAAGTATTCTGTCACGTTCTGTTGTCATGTTTATTTAACCTGTGGGACCCATAGCTGTAAAATGTCATTAAGGTCAACAGCTTTGTAGATTTCAAACAAAATATTACATCTGTCTGAGAATAAAGAAAATTCTCATAATTATAGGTGTAACAGCGTCACAGCTGTAACTCTGTTACTAAGATGGGGTAGCAGCTGCCGGAGATTAGAACATCCGGGAACGTAATACCCCAGGCAGCCAATGAGGACCAAGAAAGAGAAATAGAGAGGGAGGAAATTTCCCAAAGTTGCCTTCGGGCACTTACAGATTGAGAGAAGTGGGAGAGGAGCCCTGCAACAAGGAATACAGAGAGAGTCCAGGGGACAGGGACTCACTCTCAGATGACGACGGGATTTTGGGGGATTGATACGCCCCACGGGTCACTTCCCACCTGGAAAGGGCCTCTGTGGTGAGTCATAAAAATGGAGCAGCAGAGCGGAAAACCCCGCAAATCCGTGCCACAGCGTGGCGGGATTCCCCGAGCTGGAGAAAAAAGGAAAGAGAGAGAGACGTGAGAGAGAGAAAGAGAGAAAGTGGGCAAGGGAGCACCCGATCCTGCCCTGAAGGCATGGGACCCCAATTCCTCACTGGAGAGTGAAGGGAGGCGTGGAGACAGAAAGCGCAAGTAAAAAGGAAAACTGTGACTGAGCCGCGCTTCGCATGCCGGCACAAGCCGCAGCCGGGGAATCCCGGTGTTGGTGTTGATCAGCCACTAATGAGGCAATTAGTGGCTGATCATCAAGATAACAAGTAGTTCTTACCATTTGAGACAGATGGTGAGGACTCACATGGCAAACTCCTTTTTTTGTTTCTTGTTTTGTTTTTTTTTGACGTTCCGAGAGAGCATAACAGGCTAATGATAATAAAGCACTCTGGACTAAGATCTGGCCAGCGTGTTCCTTACCCGCGGTACCGGCATGTAACAACTCTTCCTCCCCCAGAATTTGCATTTAGATCGAGTCGTGGCAGGCGGGAATTGTGGGAGCTACAGAAGCAGGTACCCAGGATAGGCACGCTGACAACAGGAAAGAGAATTACTACTTAATAGATGCAAACCTTTATGTTTCAGGGCATAAACCATTGTCTACCTGGCAGGGCTAAGAAACTTCACTTCTAGAAACTTCTTTTTTTGACATTTGAGATTTGTCATAAGGGTAAATGCTATCATCCTCTGTTCCCAGATTAAACTACCATAGTCTGTTTCTGAAGAGAGAACTGGTTATGCTAATCACTGCTGAGAAAAGAGACTGTGGACGCATCTACATGAGATGCTTTACTGCACAGTAGACAAATCTACTGTGCAGTAAAGTGTCACTATACAACAGTGTGCAGAAGCTACTGCACAGTAAAATAAGCTAATGCGTACTTTTCTACTACTTGTAAATGAAAGTAGTAGATTATCTGCACATTAGCTACAGTGCAGTAGCCCACATCTAGACAATAACTGGGAGCAGCTCATCCAGACCAGCAGAGGGCCAGCCTCCTGCCTGGCACAGGGCAATGTAATGTAGTCCCTTCAGCCACGCAGCAGGGACATCTCTTCAGCAGTCCCTGTCTGGCCTCCAGACCCCTGGGGCTTGTGCCAGCTGCTTCCTGCCCCTTGGCACTGTGTGCTTCTGTGGTAGGCATGTGCTGGCTGCAGCAGCCCTACAAAACCCTGACCTGAGCCCCAGGTCTGTGCCAGGTACTCCCTGGGCACTGTGCCCCTACAATGTGGGCATGTGCTGTCTACAGCAGTCCTGTAGGCCCCTGGCCTGACCCCCAGGGCCTGTGCCTGCAGCTTCCTGGCCCCTGGACACAATGCCCTTCTGCTGTGGCCATATGCTGGGACCTGACAGCTCCTGGAGTCACTGCCAGAGCTAGCACTTGTGATGGCAGCATCCCCAACCCTGGGGAGAGCAGCCTGAGGCCCCAACTGAGTGGCAGATGAGACCACCGACCCCATAGCGGTCTAGGGCAAAGCCGACATCCAGAGGCAGTTTAGCTAGGCCGTGTGGGTGAATGCTCATATTTATGAAGACATGGTAGACTGCAAGTGGGAGCATGGCTATGATTGGTCCAGGTGGCAGTGTTACATTAAGGTGAAGGCCCTGCAGCCTCAGTGGGTCCACGTCACAGACCATAACTACTGGTTTGGGGTTGCCTGCAGGACCATGCCCTGAATGCAGGAGCTGGATCATATTCTGGCTCTGAGGGATCTTGGTCATGGTGACATAGGCACTCCATCACAGGTGGGCTGCGGGAGCTGGTGCTGCAGGCCAGCATGAGGAGGACTCTCTGAAGGAGGGCCCCTCAGGTGAGAAGTATGAACCAGTATGTGCTACACCCTTGGCCTCACCCTCCAGCTTGGGCAGCCCAGACCAGCACCTGGCCCAGAAACGCCAGGTGTGCACCCACATTTGGCCAGACAAACCAAGGATGCCCCAACCCGTAGCCAGCTTCAGCTCCTCATCACAGGGAAGTGCTCCCTGTGCTGTCAGACACTAGGCATCCACACTCTGGCACCCTGCAGGCAGCTGAACCATATCACCACTGCCAGTGTCGGAGTCCGACCACTGGGACCACCTGCCATGCCCAACAGGTAAGCCTCACACAGGCAGGAGGGCCACTGTGTCCACCCTTGCTAAATCACCTCACCCACCCTGGGCTTTACACCTGGAGTCAAGTGCTCACAATGAGGAGAGGGGTCCCCCTCCCCTTCTCTGCCTATCCATCCCTTCTCCACACTGCCTGCATGAACTCCCTCCCACCCACAATTGTTCCCCCCAGCACTCAGGGATGTGGGTGGCAGCGCAGAACTTTACTGAGTGGCCTGCACCCTCCCAGCTAGGCAAGCAAGGGCCTGTCATATGCAGAGAAACTTGATGGCAATGGCAATCTCCCCTTTGGCTGCAGGGATCAAGGACTTGTAGCATAGGCAGAGGTACCGTTCCAGGCAGTGGCATGTGTTGCAAGGAAATATGGGCTGCTCCAGGGCACCATCAAAGTTAAGGGCCCCTTACCAGGTTTCCACCTGCACCTGGGGCACCATGGTGATCAGCAACAGCAGGGCATAGTGGGTTGAGCACCCTTCAGTGTGTTCAAATAACTCATTGTGGTGAGCCCAGGGGACTCTTAGCAAGGGCACTCTTGGGGTGCAGGCCATGCACAGTGGCTGCGATGGCCCTGGCCATGGCCACCTCTTTGGAAAAGCCCACCGGGTAGGTGGGGGCAGGTCACCAACTCTGCATCCCATCCAGGCAGGAGCCCCTCACCCCCCTACCCTGAGTGCCATGGACCAGGTGCCATGGGAGTGAACAGCCTGGCCTGAAAGGAGGAGAAGGGGGAAATGAGCTGCCAGAGCAGCTGCCAGCAAGAGCCAGCCCTGGCCCAGCCAGGGGAAGGGACAGGAAAGGCAGGCAGGTTGCTACAAGTGGCAAGTGAGCTGCCTGGCTCTGTGGAGGGAACAGGGATAGAAGGCTTGTTTGGTGGCCTCCTGTGGCAATGCCTACCCAGCCAACTTACCATGGTCTCTGGGCACCCGTGCATGCACTACCCATGAACAGAGGCCAGGCAGCACACACTTCCTCAGTACACTGCATGTTATATCTGAAATGTTTGAGTCTCACAAAGAGCCTTTCTGTCCTTGCTCTGCAGGTGCACCAGCTGTATGCAGGGGAGACATACCAGTTGCTGGTGGGGATGCTCCATCAAGGACACTACCACCATTAGCCAGTACACTTCACATGTGCCACCTCTGCCAGTGGCACACCCAGGACAGAACCCTGATGATGTACTCACTTGTCACCATGGCAGAGGCCAGGGTCTGGCAAACTGAAGATGAACTCACAGTTCAAACTCACAGGCCTGGCAAACTGAGAATGTGGTGCAGGAGAGGGAGAGGGACTGGGAGGGAGTGTGCCTTCAGGGACCAGCTCCGCACCATCAAGGAGAGGTACCTCACCCTCCTTGAGAGGATGATGGAAGCCCAGGAGTCACAGGCTTCCATGGTGGCCCAGGCAGTGGAGGCAATGAAAGAGGACCACTGGATGCTGTACAGCATCATGCCACATGCTGCCCAGCCCCTGCCCCCAACCCCTGCTCTGCCTGGTCCCCAACCCCTCCTCGCCTGGAGGAGGTGCAGCAGCACCTGCAGCAGCCAGGGCTCCTTGTCCCTGCTCCTAAGCTGGGTGCTTCAGGAGCCTGGCTGCCCACCATGCAGCCCCTGAGTGGGAGATGCTCCAGGGCCCTGCTGACCCCAGTCCCATGGAGGAGGAAATGCATCATACTGGAAAGTTCCTGCCCTTGGCCCTGGCCAAGCCCCCAACCTGCTGGCCTTGTTGTGGCATCCACATCCATGATGGTGCTGCCAGAGGCTGGAGTGCTGAGCACCTCTCCCCAGGCTCCACTCTGTATGTGTTTCCAGCTCACTGTTACCCCTGACACTGCACCAACCACACTCTGTAAATAGCTGCATGGGGAAGAGGGTGTTTTATTGGTGGTAGGTATTGGGGTTATGGGGATCTGTCTACTCCTACAAAGAGAAAATCTGTTCCCAACAGGGTACATGTGTAGATATGTTCCCAGGGATGGCTTACTGTGCAATATTTTACTGTGCAGTTAGCCTAAATCACATTACTAAAATGTATAGATGCACCCTGTTTTATCTAAATGATGTATAAAAAAATTATTTAGATTTTTGCCCTGAAATTAATTTCGACACATATAAGAGCTCACTTGGTATTAACAAAATCCTAAATGTAGGAATCCATTCATTTCATTATTGATAACAAAATCATTTCCCCAGAACAGTAAATGAAATAAGATTACCACTTTATGATAAATCTCTGATAATTGTCTTTGGACTCCATTACATTCTATTATCAATCCATGATTAAGCTTTGAACCTTCCCTCTGAAATGTAGACACACAGTTTAGTTATTCCTGCCACAGTTATTTTCAGTACTGTCCCCTTATTTATTTTTCATTTTTATTTTAATTAACATAGCCTGGAAAGTTCAGCAAGTCTTAAACCAAATTCTTTAGTTAACCAGCAGGATCTAACAAATTGCTGAAAGAGCTTAGCATAATGACTAAAATATTAAATATCATGAAAACAATTCATAATTCATCATTACTGATATTTATAGCAAACCTTTCTTCTGTTGAATGAGATCGCTAGGGATGGGCCAGTAGGTTATGGAAATGCCAGAGGTGAGGGGGTTAGGAAAGAGGAATGGGGCTGGGGAGCTAGTTGGGGTCACAGGGAGAAAGTAACATAGTTGGGGGCCTGGGAGAGTTGCTGAAATGAATAGTAATTATTATGGATAGGGTATGTAGCTCCTGGAGTTTAGGGGAAAGAGCAGGCCTGATTGGAAATTAGAAGACTCAGAGGCAGGAAAAAAAAGGTGATTAGAAGGAAAATCATAGAGGCAGATGGAAGGAAAGGGATGGAGTTTATAGTGGAGTTGACTGCAGAGAGTGCTAGGAGAGGGAAGACCAGGGTACACAGAAATAGAAATTTAGGAGGCATAAAGAGAAGGCAAAGAGAAACAGAGGATACTGGGACATTTGAAGAATGGGGAATTTAGAGGGGCAAAACAATTGGAAGGCAAAGGTGCAGGCAGGGACCATTGTATTCTGGAAGTAACACATGAGAGAGAGCCTGCACCTAGATTTAGACAGACTACAAAAGTGGGCAGATGAGAATAGGATGGGGTTCAACGTAGACAAATGCAGGGTGCTGCACCTTGGGAGAAGGAATCCACAGCATACATACAGACTGGGGAGTTCCATTCTTGAAAGCACAGAGGTGGAAAGGGATCTTAGAGTCATTATTGACTCCAAGATGAACATGAGCCGCCAATGCCAGACCGCAGCCAGCAAGGCCAGCCATACCTTGCCATGTATCCAAAGGTGCATCTCAAACTGGTCCAGAGAGGTGATACTCCCCCTCTATGCAAATTTGGTCAGGCTGCAGTTGGAGTACTGCGTCCAGTACTGGGCGCCACACTTCAAAAGGAATGTGGCCAGCCTGGAGAGGGTTCAGAGGAGGGCCACCCACTTGGTGAGAGGTCAGCAGGACAGGCCCTACAAGGAGAGACTGAAGGACCTGAACCTGCTCAACCTCAGCAAGAGGAAGCTGAGGGGGGACCTGGTGGCTGCCTACAAGCTCATCAGGGAGGATCAACAGCAAACAGGCAGAGCCCTTTCCTCCCCAGCACCACCTGGGGTGACAAGGAACAATGGTCATAAGCTGATGGAGAATAGGTTTAGGTTAGAAATCAGAAGGCAATATTTTACAGTTAGGGTGGCCAAAATCTGGAACCAACTTCCCAGGGAAGTGGTCCTCGCCCCTACCTTGGGCAGATTCAAGAGGAAGTTGGATAATCACCTGTCTGGGGTCTTGTGAACCCAGCATTCATTCCTGCCTGTGGGAGGGAGTCAGGCTAGATGATCTGTTCAGGTCCCTCCTGACCCTAGGTACTATGAAACTATGACCAAGATGGTGGTATAAATTTGAAGGCCTTTGATTCTTTGACAGCAGGTGTATGTTTTAGGGTGGAAGACATCAAAAAATGAGATCCATCTGACCAGAACTGGAAAGAGCATCTTTGGGCATTGTCTGGCCAGCCTAATAACAAGGGCTTTAAACTAGGTTCCATGGGTAAACAAAACCTTGCAGCAACAAATGAAACAATTCAGAGGAGAAAGGACTGGAAGAAGTAACTCAACTCTGAGAAAGGGCCAGACAGCCACAGGATGGCAAAAAGTGGTGCTAAAGGGAAGCAAATAGGTTGAAGTGCAAAATATATCTGATTGTATTAAATAAATCAAAGGAATATAGGGAATAAACAAGATACGCTGGAAGTTTATGTCTGTGACAAGAACTATAATGTGATTGGTAGCACAGAGACCTGGTGGAACAGCTCTTCCAGGGTTGGATGTCTAAAACACATGCATTTGTTCCCTGGGTCAGGAGGAAGAAGGTAGCAGAAAATATGTTTAGGTGAAGATGAAAAGTCCAAGATGCAGCACTGATATAATGATGGAGATTTATTATAGGCCATCAAATCAGGAAGAGGAGGTGGATGAGGCACTCATCAAGGAAGTGACAGATTTATTCAAAAGCTATGGGATGGGATGGACTGAAGACTTCAATTTTCTGGACAACTGCTGAGAAAAATACAACAAAGTATACAATGTCAAGCCAGTTCCTAATGTGTGGAAGACAACTTTTTGTTCCAGAAGGTTGATAATACAATAAGGGATTGTTGATTTTGGATCTTGTCTGGACTACTAGGGAAGAACTGGCAAAGGATGTGAAGGCGGTGGGGAACTTTAGAGGAAGCAGTCACAATATGACTGAATTCCAGATCCTGAGATGGGGAAGGCATGAGTTTAGAAAAAGTAGGATGCTAGATGTCATGACCCTAGGGTATGATTTTGTGTGCGATTCGGCACTGCAGAATTATTTCCCGCCACGGGGAGCTTTCTTTGCATGGTGCAATTCTCAGTTGCATAGAGAAAATCCCGGTGCAAAGGAGTTCCCGCCATTCGCATGCAAATGTGTTTCCCACTATTGGCTGTTTCTAAATTATTCCCACGTGGCGGCTAGCGATTGGCTTGCTAGCCATATAAAAGGCTTGAGCGGTTTCTGCCCAAGTTGGAGGAGGAGGACTCCACAACCATCTGGAGGAGAAGGAGGGCTTCACATCTCGTGAAGAACTCTAAGCGCTGTGGAGCCTAACAAACCCAGCGTGTGCCTTAAGAAGGATATAGGGGCCTGATCAACCTCTAGCCTCTCCCCGTCGCCGCCTGATCCCTCAACGTACCCTTCCCTGCGCGCTTGCGTGGAGACTCACCTTTTGGACTCTCATCGTGGTATCCAGAGCTCTTTCTGGGTTTAAGAGGCTCGAGTTTTCTACGGGTCTTGTTCGAGCGAGTTTTGTAACTGCAACTTAAGCGAAGTTTTTCCTGCCTGCACCGCGACCATCTACGGTGTAAATAAAATAATCTTTAATCAACTGCTACGTGTCCGTGCCTAATTCTAGTCTGCTGTGCTGAATTCCCTGACCCATGTGCCAGGGCTGCTGGCCACAGCCCGCCGCGCACCCCCGGAAGCCTCGGACCGCTCCTGGCCCGCACATGGCGACGAGGATGGGATCCGGGGAAAGCACGATGGAGCTAGAATTAGTTAAGAACTGCCCTTGGCGCAGTGGAAAACACCAAGTAGAGAACTTCATGGAACTGGAGGTGCATATCGCTTACCACCAGGTGGGCGAAACGGGTGAGAGGTTTATCAGCGGACGCCTTTCACTGTAGGGAGAAGAAGGAGCTTCCGAAGACAGAGCCCCTAGAGAGAGGGAAGTGTATCTTCACCCCGCGGCATTCGGGTGTATGATGAATAATGAGCGGGTCCTGTTTAGGCCCCTCGACACTGTGTCCCTTGTCAGAGTCAACTCGGGAGGCGCAGTAAACCCGACCCTCACCCAGGAGTGTGCCCGCTGCCTAAGATGTGCTCGGGAGAGTGAAGAACTGGTGCCAATCGACCGGTTTGCCCCCTTTACGGTAGCGTCTAGATTGAGGGGTCGTGAGCTCCTATCCAAGCTTCGCGAAGACCTGGAGATGGAGGGACTTGCTGCAGATGAGAGGGTGACCCCAAAATACGACAAGGGGGGAGTGCTAACTGCAACTTTTCGTACAATAACTGATCTAATGCAAAAGAATTTAAGTTTGAGAGCCCAGCTGCGTATGGCCATTCAAGCGGTCAAAGAAGCGGCTGTGAAAGAAAATCTTGAGACGCAATGTCAAGATGGTGCCGAGCAAGAGGGAGACCGTGTGGAAGAACCGGAAGAGAAGGGTGGAGCTTTGGAGGAACCCGCGAGAGTTCGGCCGGCGACCCCGCCCACCAACACAGCGTCGTTTCCGGTGACCATGCGTTCTTGCTGACGGAAGGGAGAATTGAGCGGAGGAGTGCATCCGCCCCTCCTGCCTGAAGCAATAACAGCAGCAGCGACTCCTGAAGTAACAGATCAGCCTGTAGCAACAACCAGCCAAGTTGCTACTACCTATTACGCTCGCACCAGAACTGAACTACAGGATTTGTGCAGAGAATCAAGAATCCAACCTGAAGAAACTCTAGCTGTGTGGTTGGGAAGTTTGGTCGTGGAACTTGGGTCCGACCTGCTGAACCAGGAAGAAGCAAGCTTCTTGGTCAGACAAGCTTCGTGGAGTAGAGGACATGTCACTGACATAGACATGGTGGCGTTTAACGTTCACTGGCCTATTCCACTGCCAGCGCTTGTTGCAGGACTGATCGGTCAAAAAGCCCACGCATGGCATGACAGACGGCCAGAACATACCGGCGCAGAGCAACTCATGCTAGCAATTATCGGAGTCTCGTACAGTGCCTGGAACCCCAGAGCATGTGCACTAGGACTGACATCACTCCAGCGAATAAGACCATGGCCTCACTGTCATCTACGAAATCCTGGAACCGTTCCAGTGACCACTCACAGCATAGATAGTTGTCTTGAGGTTTATGGGAGAAAGAACATCGCTATCCTCCGGATTCTGCTTAACCCAATGGTGAACCAACCCGTGAGTAATCTTCTGCGTCAGTTGTCACGACTGCGTATCCTGATGGAGCCAAGAATATCTAGTGATCAGGAACATTGACACCTGACCGAGGCTCAAGGCTCAAGATATCGTGAATCCGATCTTCCATTTTCCCCACAGAGAACAACAGAGGAGCGATACATGTTTGGATTTCTCCTACAGCGTTCTGGACTCAATAAGCGGCAACTTTGGATTTTAGGGGATGCAGGCCATTGGCAACTGGCCTATGAGTTAGGTTTTCATTATCTGGAAGAGCTAGACGACGGCTCCTCGACGATTTCATCCAGTTGAGTGTGCAAGAGACGGTTGTCCAGAGTAGCAAACACCTGTATTATATGTTTTAGAAATGATAGTGTGGTTCCATGTGAATTTTGTAAATATTAGTGAACTAACTGTTTTAAGAGAATTCTTTTCACAGATCCAGAATTCAGAGTGCGTGGCGGAGAGAAGCCCCAAGAAGGATAACAACATTGGCAGAAGTGAGGGCTTGACGCGCGACTTCGCCATGACACCCACTGAAGCCCTGGTCGTGCAGTTTTTTGTTATGAATCTGGTTATGTGTGTATGTATTTGTGCCGGCTATTATTTGATTTGATCCCTGGAGGATGAACTTCTTATGCTAGCTGATTTTGTGTTTACCCGTTTAGTTCAACGACCCGTTATAAGAGCTACTGGCGACCCGAGTGACGAGTGTGTGGTATAATTCAGCTGTGCCTTCAGCAAGGGGGGATGTCATGACCCAAGCGTATGATTTTGTGTGTGCTTCGGCACTGCAAAATTATTTCCCGCCACGGGGAGCTTTCTTTGCACGGTGCAATTCTCAGTTGCATAGAGAAAACCCCAGTGCAAAGGAGTTCCCGCCATTCTCATGCAAATTTGTTTCCCACTATTGGCTGTTTCTAAATTATTCCCACATGGCGGCTAGCGATTGGCTTGCTAGCCGTATAAAAGGCTTGAGCGGTTTTTGCCCAAGTTGGAGGAGGAGGACTCCACAACCATCTGGAGGAGAAGGAGGGCTTCACATCTCGTGAAGAACTCTAAGCGCTGTGGAGCCTAACAAACCCAGCGTGTGCCTTAAGAAGGATATAGGGGCTTGATCAACCTCTAGCCTCTCCCCATCGCCGCCTGATCCCTCAATGTACCCTTCCCTGCGCGCTTTCGTGGAGACTCGCCTTTTGGACTTTCATCGTGGTATCCAGAGCTCTGTCCGGGTTTAAGAGGCTCGAGTTTTCTACGGGTCTTGTTCGAGCGAGTTTTGTAACTGCAACTTAAGCGAAGTTTTTCCTACCTGCACCGCGACCATCTACGGTGTAAGTAAAATAATCTTTAATCAACCGCTACGCGTCCGTGCCTAATTCTAGTCCGCCGTGCCAAATTCCCTGACCCACGTGCCAGGGCTGCTGGCCACAGCCCGCCGCGTGCCCCCGAAAGTCTCAGGCTGCTCCCGGCCCACACACTAGATTTTAAAAAGGCAGATTTCACCCAACTTAAGGAGTTAATAGGCATGGTGCCTTGGGAGGACAGACTGAAGGATGAAGGCACCCATTAGGGCTTGGGTACTCTAAAAGACAGTGTATTGGAAGCCCACCAAGAACCTGTCCCAACACAATGGAAGCACTATAAGAATGTCAAGAGTCCAATGTGACTGTACAAGGAGCTTCTAGGGTGCCTCAAATGCAAAAGGGAAGCATACATGCAAAGGAAAAATGGGCAGGTCACCAAGTAATAGTACCAGGAAATAGCAAGAACCTGCAGGGACAAAATCAGGGAGGAAAAGATAAAGAATGAGCTGCACCTGTCAAGGGAAGTTAAGGACAACAGGAAGAGGTGCTATATGTTGGCCGGAAAAGAAAGAGAAAGGAAGCTGTAGGCCCACTGCTAATTAGCAAAGGGGAATTCTTAACAAAATATTTAAAGAAGGTGAAGCTACTCAACATCTACTTTGCCTCAGTCTTCACAAAAAAATAAGCTGCAGCCAGACCTGAGGTGTGATCTTTCTATTCTACAGTCATCCTGAATTCAATCAGACTTTAAAATTAATAGTTTGTAAAATTCTGTTAAATTTCATGCATTAAATGCACTGCAAGGCAGGATTTCTAAGGTGCCCCATTAACCAGTGATCCATAAGGGTCTTAAAAGAAAAAAATAAATCTCTCAAATAAATACACCTCCTCACCAAGTTTATTTTCAATTAGTAATTATTTTAATAACATTTTATTTGACTGGTAGATTTTGTTTTTTGCTTAACTTTCCCCCCATGCAATCTTGTGACCCACTTCAATCCATTTAGCTCTTGATCTAATATAAGCTCCTTTAACACTTTCTGAAAATAATTAATCCAATTTGGATTAAAGGGATTATAGATAGTCTTAGTCCTCATTTGATAACAACTCATTATTAACCAGCATTTTCAGTTTACCCAATGTTATGAGATGTAGAAAGCAAATCAGAAATGTGTTCTTTATAAATACTTCCAAATCATTACTTAGCACAAGAATTGCTGATCTTGTTGGAAATGTGAAGAAAGTGAGAAATTCTGTTCCTTGCATGAATGGGAAGATAGTGACAAATATTCTTTGAAGACTTGCTATTATTTGAACTCCAAAAACATGAATGGATGAATTCCATGTTTTGAGCATGCAATGCAAAGAGAATACTGAATAGAGAAGGGGAGTATAAAGTAAAAGAAACCATTATAGGCTTCCTTTTCAAAAGATACAACTCAAGAAGTGGCTGAATGTTCCAAATATTGATCACAAACATGCATTCAAATTCTGAGCTGCTGCTCTGTTAATAACATACCATGATGTGTGCTACTGCTGCTTGCCAACACCTATGCAATTTTTTTTTCCTCCCCAGATGTTTGGGCAATAGCTCTTTGAACAGTTACCCATATGCATATAAAAATGGAATTTACCATCCTATTATTTGTATGTTCTCTATTTAAGTACTTATCTGGTCAAAATTACCATGGCATCTGAGCATTTCACAATTTTTAAAGCATTTCTTCTAACAGTGGAAGACAGTGCTATAATTCCCATTGCATTCACTTGCTCAGTCACACAGGAAGTCTGAGGACAACTAGGAAAAAGAACCTGAGCTCTTTCAGTATTTGGTTGGTACCCACTGGACTATCCTTTCTTTCATGAAAGTGTCATGCAATCACATGACCCATGGCGTGAGGCTATGAGACCAATCACATACCACAAAGAACAAATAGCAACTGGTCAAGCTGAACATTTCTCAAATGAACCATAATCTAAAAATTATTTATCCAACACTTGAGGGAATCGTTACAATGATCTAAGAATTCAGCAGCTAAAAATTGGATCAGTTCATAGGCGGTAAAAAGGCGGAAATTACAATGAGCTTTGTTTCAAACAAATAATTAATCTGGCTATCACCTGAGTTCTATGTATAAAACAGATCCGGGCGCTGTTTCATGTACAGCTCAGGTGTATTCTATCACCAGTTCATCCCTGTATGGCTCTGCTGAAATGTGGTGGAAAGAAGCCCAAGGAAATAAAATACATTGGGAATGGGATTGATGAATTGGAGCTAAACCTGGTAAATTGATTTTATTTTTTATTCCTGGAAAGTTGAAGCTTTTCTCTAAATCAATTAGAACCAACCTTAGGCAAACTTGGAGATTGATTAACAAGGGGCCAGCTTCAGCTGCCTAGATCACTGTCACTGGCTAGAAATGGCTAAGAAGTTTGTCACTAAAACAGGAGACTGTGGAGGAAGACAAAGCTACCACAGGGCAGTGTACTGCATTCTGTGTTTTGCAGTAGCGTTTATTTCAATAAATAAATAAATAATCAGCATTCCAGTATTGGGACTGGATGTCACATAAGTGTAATGGTGAAGGTTAGTAGTAAAACACACACACACACACGCTCAGACATAGACATCTATAAATGAGCAGCAAGGCTGCTCCGATGTGCTGTAATTACAGCACATCAGAGCAGGATCGATTAATCAAGTCTGCTGGAGCATGGTAATAACCGGTCTCCAGCAGACCCCAGTGTCTCATATATTAGCATCTGTGGGCTTAAAAATGATGGCAGGGGTGCTTTAACTAAAGCTCGTTGAACAAACTTTAAAGTGCCCCTGCTGCCATTTTTAAGCACGGGGACACTGATACACAAGACACCCTGAGCACTTTAATTAGAGTGGCTGTCAGATCCACTTTAATGAAAGTGCTCCTCTCCCTCACTCCTGGAGCATGTGCATAAACAATGCACGTGTGTGCACACACACACAATGTAATCAGCACAGATAAGGGAAGCAGCTGAATTTGGATACATTCTTTTTTCTGTGTCTAATTCTTCATCTGATGGTCCATGAGATCAGAGGATTCACGTACGTCACTGCCTACATTTCCATTCACGCTTACTTCAGTAATGTAACTAAATGTTAAAGGATAAACCCTGTTTCATCTTAATATACCTTAGTCTCATTTATGTAGCCACATAAGAACAACTTTTAGCACTTACACGAAGTTTGGATTCCATGCACCTCTGCTTGTCCTTCAGTTTCCTACTGAACTTGCTCTGAAGACAGTGCTATGGCTATACAGGTGCCCAAGGGGCACAGAGTCTGTCAGGCACGTGCATGCCACATAAGGCTAGAAAGAGACATTGCCAAATGAAGAGAATCAGCTGTGCTGGGATGTGACCTTGCATGACTACAGGTGACATTCCCAGACATGCCCCAGGGATGCTTGGGACATGTCTTGGTAATTTGGGAAACCCCAGCTTTCCTTGTTTAGACAAATGCACCCCAGGATTGCAATCGAGTGAGCTGAATACTTCAGTGTGGCTTGCAGGGTGATCCTACACCTGATCCTGAAATTGTTATGGCAGCACAAAGGTGATGTCTGTTTCCACACTAAGTCCCAAAACTTTAGTTGCAGAAAACCCACAAGCAGCAGATGTTTGACGCTGGAAAAAGTAGACAGTTGTCCCACTTTTAGTCCAACATCCTAATAATTAGAGCACTTTCCCAGGCTCCAACTGGTCCAGAAGATGTTTGAACCTGCCCATGCTGTTCCCAGCAAAGTGCTCTAACTCTCAGGTCACAGGTTAGGCATTAGTTAGAGTCTTCTCCATTGGCAGCTGACCTGCTGCAACTTGCATTTAATAGCCATTAGATTATGGCTGTTCAACTGGTGGCCCAAAGGCCACATGAGACCTGCAAAGGGTTAAGATGAGGCCCCTGGACTCCCACCTGGTCACCATTCCCCTCACTGTTCCTGCCCTGGTGGTCGCTTGAGTCTCTGGGTTCCTCCTCCATTCCTGGCATCTACTTCTTCTTCCTGACCACACCCCCGGAGGCAGGGCTAGCATGGGCCAACAGGAGGAGTTAGAGTGCCTGTGCTGTGCACAGAGTAGGGGAGGCAGTGTGATTGTGCCAGGTGCATGGCTAATCATGTTACATGTAGCAGCAGAGGGGTGAGCTCCCCACTCAGGGCACCCAGGTATAATGGAGATGGGGCTGCACATGCAGCAAGGGGGAGCCAGGTTGGTCACCTGTCCATGTGGCAAGGGAACCCATGTCTGGCATGTGTAACATGTGGTTCCCAGCTGTCCTAGAAGTTGGACACCCTTGCATTAGCTGGAGAGTGGAGGGACGATGCCTATATCATTGAGGGCAGGGCTTCAAACTAGACCCCTCCTTCCTGTGGGAACATCAACTTCACTGAGATTCACCCTCTGGTTTGCTTTGCTCTTTCCAGGACCACATACTTTCCTCTTCTGGTTGCCCAATGGGTTGATTTTAGGAGGAGACATGGAGGATGGCACCGGAAATGACTAGCATAGGTTTTCCAGCACTTCTCATGGAAGTGGAAGGTTCATCTTCAAATCTCCTTTCAGTAAGAGGGGGAGGCTAAAATCTGGGGTTTTGCTCCCTAATACATGGCCTAAAAAGTTCTTCTGGCTTTCAGCAGGCACCTACACAGGTGCAATTATTTTCCATGACAGAGGGAAACAGAATCCCATCTGTGCATGAATCCTCAAAAATGCAGTTGTATATATATCACATTACATTGCATATTACATGTATAAATACATGTCATGTAATTACGTGTAAAAACATTACGTTGTATATACTCTCTCTACATTTGGGGGTGGGGGTGGGGGGATCTTATGTGAGAGAAATGGGTCCTGTTGCTGGTAAGAAAATGTAGCAGAAACAATCAGGGAATTATATGAAAGGAACAAGAATAAAAGAAGTCAAGGAGCAGATTCTTCTGTGTGCACAAAGACAGCTGGAACTGGTTGTATTCCTTTCACTAAGGATTCCCTAATAAAGCTGAGTCCCACAAGCAGTTCCTGAATGTGAACGATGGGAACACAAGAATTGTCATGCTGGACTGGTACGTTTCTGACACTAGCTGACATTTCAGTCCCAGTGCCTTCTCCTCAGCTCCACATCCCAGTCCTTCACCTCTGTATCACACTCTTTGTTCCAATTTCCCCATGTGACATCCCTCCAAGGTCCAACTCCTGACCATTCTGCATCCCATGCACATCCCCTCTTTGCTGCCTGGGCTGTAATTAAGAACACAGGAGAGAGTCTTCCACACTGCTACCTCAGGGTGCCTTGTCAGCCAGGGGTACCTGAGAGAGATTTTAGTACTTCAAGGGGATGGAGCACACCTGAAACCTCATGCAGCGGAACAGGTAGCTCTGAAACAAAAAAAACCCCAGCCTTTATTAGTCCGTGGTAATACAGCTTGCAAAGCTTTTGAGCCACAATGCCTCGGTCAGCTCTCCAGGCAGTCCTTGACAGATAAAACAGCCCCAACTGTTCTCTCTCAAGCCTCTCAGGCCCCTCTCATCTTGCCTTTCTCTCCTATCCTATTTTCTCTGGAAGTCTCCTTTTCAAGACAGCCTTTTTATACTGTGTTTCTTTGAAATGCCTCCCTGGCACCAGAAACAGCAGAAAGTTTCCCTAGGTGTGGGGACTGGAATCCACTTGGTGTAGCAACATGGGTAGACTGATTCATTGTTGCTTGATGGCCCCTTCTCCCTTAATACAACCTTTAGGCAGATCCCTACAAGTCTGCTTCAAATAGCATTAACCCATTCTTTCCCCACATACAAGTGAGTCAGGAAATGGAGACAAGCACCATAATTGTAACATAAACACATTTAATTTAGAAAAAATTAAACAACACAATTATCTGTCATGCATGCCCAGTGCAGATGTAATCTTCAGGCAATTTAGCTGCCAAATTCTACATTGCTGCTAAGCATGTCTAAACTGAGATTTTTAAGAGACTTATAATTTTGCCACAGTTGGGTGGATTTTTATTTGATTACAAAAGGCACCTCTTGAACATCAAGAAGTGGATTTTTTCTTTCATACTAAATCTACATGGAAGTTTATGGAGGGCGTTTTGTGTCTCAAGAGTTTGGTTAATATCTCTCCTAACTATGCAGTTGGTCCAGTGAAAGATGTCACAAAAAATCTTTCTTTTCATACAGTTTGTGGACCATCATAGCTATAGCAAGACTTCAGCCCTACTACTAGCTGCATAAATGCTATTTTTGGTACATGTACAAAGATAGCAAGTCAAATTCCCCTGTACTGTGGATGTGTAAATGTGTGGTTATAACTTAAGTACGCACAGTAGGCTACACACGGGCTGGGCAGGTAGCTGTTGTGTACACATACCCATTCTGGACATGTAACTGGGTCAAAGCACTCAAAAAAGTAGCTAGACAGAAATACATAGTTAATGACTGTTAGATTTTAGAAAAGGAGGCTGGATCTTGCATATTTTAAGCCTAATATCAGAATGGTTACAACACTTGTCCAGAAAGCTGAAAAACAAGGTTCTAGGCCTCTACTATTACCAGATTTGATTGAATCTAGGCCCGTGTGAAGCAGCTAGTATTCACTTCGGATTTGGATTTGACCAATTCTGCAGCCGTGGCATAACACATGTGCATGGCTCCAGAGTGTTTTTTAAATGGGCAATCACACACAAAAAACATCTTTGTCAAATCAGCTATTAGTTGAAGGTGCTGTAGAACAAAGTGCTTTAGGAAACTTGTCTTCCTTCAAGGGGTTAATTTTAAGTGCTTTTGTGGGGTTGGCTGGTGCTTGTGCCTGCAAGCACTGGCCCCCTACCAGGGCTGTCAGAAAGTGAAGGGGTGGGAAAGGAGCACCACAGAGCTTTTGAACCAGGGGTGGGGGGAGTGCAGAATGGAGCCTCCTACCTTGCCCCACGTCCCTGATAGTCTGGATGAGGTACTGGGGGGAGCCAAACTGGGCTTGCAAGGTGCAGGGACTCCGTTCCACTCCCCCTCCACCACCCCACTTCAACTCCAACCAGACAAAGCACAGCCAGCAGCTGATGCTACTGCTGTCAAGGGCTAGGGACAGACATTACACATAAACTGGCTTAAGTGAACAGAAACTGGTTTAAACCTGTAACAGAACAGATGTTCAGTGCGCATAAACCAGTCTGAAAATGGCTGAAACTCATTTGAGATCAACCTGATTAAATATATCATCAGACTTAACTAATTTGGCTCAAACCGGTTTATGCAATACCTGTCCCTGACCCCTTGATCATTTAAGATAAATCAGAGTCCCCCAGTATCTCAGCATGGTCTCTGGCTGGGGGGGGGAGGGGGGGGAGCTTTCTGCTCCACAGCAGGGCTGGCCCCTCCCCTCTGCTGCCTCGATGGAGCTCAGCAGTCTCTGCAGGCATCTGTCTGGCTTCTGCTCCCCCCCTCCCCTCCCCACTCTGTGCTAAGCAGGCATTCCCCTGTCCCTCACAGGCACCTCCACATTAGCTAGCAGACCATGTGCTGGCTATAGTCCATGCTGTGGAAGAGGACAGAGGTAGACATACTTTTTGGAGCTAATTAACAGGTATCTTAATGTCCTTCCTTAGAAAAGCTGTTTAAGAGCTGTTTACTCCTCCCCCCTCCCCCTCACCAATCCCAATGAAGCAGGAACTCCCTCCTCCCTTCTGCCTTGGGGAGAAGGTATCTGTGTATTAGCTAACAGACCACATGCTGGATCCATGCTGAATCAACAATCTTAATGGATCAATAAACACTGAGATAAGGGTGATAAACATGGTTACCAGCCCCTCCCCGCCAACCCCAGCTTGCTTGCCTGTCAATTTTCTGCAGACAGTATACAGAAACAGGGAGAGAAAGTGTAAAACTCTGTATCATCAACAGATGCATGCACTGCACACGCACCCTTGCATCAGAGTGCTAGCTCAGGGCTGCAGGCTGGCAACACACCTGCCCCTTGAGCAGTGATCGGGGAAAGCCTGGGACTGCAGGCAGGGTGAGGATTCAAACCCCTCCCTAATCAGCCTGACCACTTGCCTCTTAGCTCAGCTCTGCAAGGGCAGAGAGGGATGCTCTAACACCTTCTGGCTTCTATCCTGAGCCATGGCAGGTATATGCCTGAATTTCTTCAGTTCAGAGGGATTGTCTGTATGGTTGGAAACTGGTTCAGCCTAGCCAGGTTAGACTAACCTGCAAAGACAGAATTAATTCAGGCTCAGGTTTTTTGAATGCCTGTCCCTAGCCAAAAGGCTCGGGGCAGAGGAGGGGTGGGGGCTGTGGAGGAAGGGAGCTCAGCTAGGATAGGGTCCTCTAACTCTTCTGCTGGGTTAGATGCGGGGACTCTTAACTCATAGAACTTTGTGTAAAGCACCATGAGTTAGAGAATATCTCCTAAGCATCTGTAGGCTGCGTTTCAGGTTAAGCCACTACCCCTTGCACTTAATACTCATTGGATAGAGTCAACTAGAGACTCTTTTAGAGGACTTACATGCTAGAAGCCAGGGCCTGATACCTTTGAGGAGAGCAGCTATCTCATTGAGTCACACATCCTCTAATTCAGGGGCAGGCAATTATTTTGGGTAAAGGGCTGCTGAACAAGGTTTGGTGAGCTTTTGAAGGCCACATGGGTAGCCCTGCCCCTTGACAGTTGCCTCACTCCCTAGTCGCCATCTTTGTACTGGAAGTCCCACCCCCTAACCCCTGACCTTTTCCACCAGAAATTCGTCCTCTTTCCCCTTGGCAATACTCCTTTTGGGAGGAGGTAGCCATCTTAGAATCAAGCCCCCCTCCCCATCATACACTAAAAATCAAATGCCTACTATAACATTTTAATTTTATTACAAAAAATATTTTTGTCATGATTTGTGTTTGCATATTGTATATAGAAATGATTGCTTAATAACTCAAAAATAAACTCTTAGTCTTGTACATTGTGTGGAGGGGTGTGGTTGGGGTATGTGTGCATGGTGACGTGTGTGTATGTGTGTGTATTTGGGTGTGGGTATGTGGGGGGTTTGTGAGGGAGTGTGGCTGTGTATGGGGGTAATAGGGGGTATTGAGGTTGTGGTGGTAGGGTGTGGGTGTGTGGCATGTACGGAATATGAGAAAGGGTTGGGGGTGGGGAACCTCCCCACTCTCCCTCCTTGATGGAGCAGCAGGCAGGGGTGTTCAGGGTGCTGGTACCTGGCACAGGTGCTGTTGCCTGGAAGCATGCAGCTCTGGCCAGCACTGCATATTGCGGTGAGGAGCACAGCCTCCACCAGACCATATCTATTGCTGGAGCCCCCACATTCATGCGGCATGGGAGGGAAGCCCTATGCGCTGGAGCCAGCTGCTTTCCCTGCCCCCTGCCATACAGGTCTAGGGTGGGGAAGACAGCCAGCTCCAGTGCATGGGACTTCCCTCCTGTGCCTCATGAGTGAGGGGGCCTGCGTGTGCATGGAAGAGAGTGCCAGTGATAGAGATGGCCTGGCAGGGGCTACGCTCCCAGCTGTGATGTCCAGACTGTCTGGAGCTGCATGCCACTGGACACAACCATCCCCACCTGCTGCTGCTGTCTTCACCTGCCAGGCCTGTGTGTCATGGAGGGAGTGGGGGTGGTCCTCGCACCCTGCCACACCTCCTCACATCCCAACCCTCCCTCACACCCACACACTGCCCACCGAGCTCCGCGTTGCTGCAGCCCCCCTGGGCACAGGCTCCTCATTGCTGCCAGCCCCACACTCCATGCTCCCACCCACCTGCAGTGCCACCCCCACCCACACTGCCACCCCCACCATTTCCCTACCTGCTTCCCAGAGTGAGTGGGACACTGGGAAAGCCAAGCAGGTCCCCAGAGGCTGCAGCAGTGACAGCAACAGCTTTGCCAGGTAGCTGACTGCTGGCCAGTGTGGCTCCTTCTGCCCATGAGGGTGGGAGTGAAGCACAATAGGGAATGTTGGTGGTTGCGGGAGTGTATACATGGCTGCCTCGCTCTGACCCTCACAGGCGGAAGGGCTGGGCAAGGTAAAATCTGCTGGTGGGTACTGTGGGCTGTATGAAAGTGCTTGGTGGGTGGGATCCAGGCCATGGGCCATATTTTGCCCACCCCTGCTCTAATTTGCTCTCTTCCTCCTGGCACCGTACATCTTATACATATTTTGGCTGTTCAGGAGGCCAGTTTCAAAACAAGTGCTTTGTGCCTAGCCCATGGCATGGTGATTGCAGGGGACATAGAATAGCTATCTACATAAAATTCTACTTTTGAAGCTAGAAAACTGCCATTTAGACACACAAAGGGAAATAAAATTCCAATAGATAGGGATTCAATTTCCAGTCCTTGCTCCAAAGTATGGAAATTTTACAGCTTCTTAAAAATTTATGCTTTTTTTTTTAAGTTTGGTAAAACTGTCAATTTTTCTCCACCTTTATTTTGAAAAAAAATCTTAACTGTTTTTTCTACCTTGCTAAAAGAGAAATTCCACCTGGACAGGAACGCAGCATCAAAAATTCCATTCCATGCAGTTAATTTTGGCATAGTTTAAGCACCCTAAAGCAACACCTTATTATAAGAAGGACAAGGCAATCTCATTTATATTAGTCACTACATGTGTTGCCTAGAATTAGAATGAAATGGAAATTTTAGTTGAAATATTTTCTTGATAATAAATGTCTTTTCAACCAAAATAAAAACAGTGAAGAAAAAAATAATTTTGGAAGGTGTTTTTTGTTTGTTTGTGAGGGTGGGTTTTTTGTTTATTTGTTTTCTTTCATGGGGAAGAAATTTTATGAACTGAAAATTCTTTAGTTTTAAAATACATACATTGAAAAAAATGTTTTATGGTTATATTGATGCTGCCAGTCCTGTGCTTTCATCACTGGGCTATGTTTTCTTTAACCAAACAGAACGGAAATTACTGGAAGTGCTTGTTGGAATGTGCAGGATGGATAAGTAGATCTACTATGAAAGTAGATATAATCCAAATGGCTTTTGGCTTTCTACCCAAATGTGTGTTTTCCATGCAAGATAGCTTTGCTTTCCCTATCTGTATCTCATAGAATCTGCAAATCCCTCTCTTCAGGGTTTTTCATTTTGCATCAATCACCAGAACATCAAACTCTCCCAGCCTTATCCCTTGCTCTAAACATTTGCCAGTCATTGTCTCTGTGGATCTTGATTGGAATGTCTGATGTGACTTGGGTGCAAGCTGTTTCAGACACTAACCCAGAAGCGCTAGATCTGGCAGCAAATAAAATGTTGTGTCTCAGTCACTTGGCCCTGGTTTGATGATATATTCAAAAGAAACTGAATGGGGAAAATGTTATGCTATCTTGTCAAAACCAAAGCAAAAATATATCTTTCTGTCTATTTTAGCCAATGGGGAAGATTCAGTGCTTAAGGGAAATATGAAGCTACTTGCTACCACACCATGTCCTGGTACATACTCCCACAAACCTACATTAGTTCGTATCTACACACCCACACACTTACACTTATACATACATTATACACATTCCTACACTCACACATGAATACCTACACCCATCCACACCCATGCATAGATTCATACATTACAGCTAAACACACCGGGAGTTACACTTGATATATATACATGCACCCCACTTGTAACCTCAGCACTCTCCCCTAGACTCAGTAACACAGTACAGGGGACTGAACCCTTTAATGTGACAAAGCCTGTTTATCACGTTGCACAAAAAGAATATAAAGGTCTCAATCCAATTTCACTTTATGCATCTTAATGACATGTTCACAGTTACATACCTGCAGTTTTTAGCACAGTTTGTGATTCAGTTCTAGGCACCCAAACATGCACATTCATGTTTAGGAGGGCTGCATTCTCATCTAGAAGCAGCACTGTAAAACAGGATCAACCAGGTGCCTCTGTACAGCTGAGTAGTTAGAGGAGTTTGCTAAGAAGCAAGAGATATACATGTATAACCCCTCTTGCTGAGAAGGGCTTGGAACACAGCTCTCCCACTTCCTGCACAAGTCCCTTGACTATTAGCTAAAAGATAGGAAGGTGCTCCTCCATTTATTTCACTACCAGGAAAAATAGACAAACTGTAAATAAGTGCCAAAAACTGCAGTTACAAAGCTGTGTATGTGCCATTTAGGAGCATTACACAAAATAGGATTAAGCCCAAAGTCTCCTTCAGCAACTGCCTCAATCTAGTTCTGCAGCAAGTTTTCCCGGTCTTTCCTTGTGGCAATCAGTCAATGTTTGAGCTGTTAATAAAGAAGAGCTTTCTCTCCTGCTTCCCTACCTCAGCTGCACTTGAGAGCAACACGTGCCCTGTGTCTCTCTAGCTCCACTTATCAGATCTCCAGCCAAAATGAATGGCTAAATCTCTACAAACAGAGAAATTAAATGAAAACAAGACTAGTGCCAAGTTCTTTGCAAACAAAGAAATGAAATGAAAAATGCCAGTCCCCTTAGGTTAACCCAGCACATTGAATTATTATCTGTCACAGCCTGCTCTTGCATTTGTCCTTTTCCTCAGGTTGATAAATACAGCTCCCTGCAACTTCTAAAGCTGTATCAGGAGTCATTTAACAGATAATGTTAATAAATCTTGGAAGCTATCTCTCTGGCTTGTCTGGCAATCAAATAGCTCAAAGGTTGCATGGTTTCCAATGTCTTCCTTGTACTGAAGTTGTAACTTTGAAATCTTTGTTTTCCTTGGCCACATTCACAACATGCATTCCTAATATATCTATCTAGTCCCAAGAGCAGTTCAAAGCAAAGAAGGCAAAAGTCCCTTTGCCACTTCATTTGTATTGTCTCCTCCTCATTCAAACTCTTCTATGGGAAATTTAATGGATAAGAAATTCATTATACTGTTTCTCCAATATGGCATCTATCAGCTGCATTAACTTGGCATTATGGTGCAGGATCTTGGTACCTGGCACCTAAATGCAGCAGCACTATTGGTATCCAGAGGCTGCATCAACCCAGCTTCTATAAAATGTATGGCTAGAGGGGCCTACCACCCACATTTTTTACTGATATCAGTTGGGTGTCCAGATATGTGGTATCTCCAACAATTAATTTGCCAAGTAAGATTCCTGGGCATTGCAAAGGCAGGTAATACCTTTGAAAAGTTAGGGACATCTGTTGCTTATATCAATGTAGTAAGTAATAACTTGATAGAACTCCATGTTTTAAAACTATATTAGATCTATATTAAGAAAATTATTTAAAGATATGCCACAAGCGCAGCTAACATTTGAGTGATGTGAACAAGGAAAGCTTTCCTGGAATCTTCTCCAGAATCTTTCTTTGTTGTAGTTTGTTTCCTCCATCCAAGTTCACTGACTTCCAGAATCCTGGAAGAGGGATAGACAAAGAAAGCATTGCAGTACAAGAAGACCTAGACTCTCTGGAATGTGGAGGTAGGGAATTTGTTACCTCTGGCAGCACACAGTACTCCTCTTCTGAACCTCTGGCCACCCAGGTAAGCAACAAGTACAAAGCTCTGGCACTGGAGGATAAGAAGCCTACTCCATTGGCAGAAGACACCCAGCCATGTACCCAGAAAAATGAATGGTGGCATTTGGCAACTCCCTTCTGCAGGGGAAAGAGGCATCCATCTTCTAGCCTAACGTGTTATCTCCAAAGGTCTGTTTCCTGCCAGAAGGCTCCATCAGAGATGTTATGGAAAGGCTACCAAGACTCATCTGGCCCTTTGATGACTATCCCATGATGATCTTATGTATGGGTACTAATGATGCTGCTAGGGATGGCCATTAGAGATGTGCAAAATGGGCCGTATTCAATATGGATTTGGATTTGACCTGAATCGGGGACAGTGATTCAATTCGTTGATTCAGAACACTGTCCCCAATTTGATTCAGCCAAATCCAAATCTGAAGATTCGATGCTGATTCAGAGAATCAGTGATTTGGCCACAGACACAGCTTTAAATGTTTTTTCTACATACCTCAAGGTACTAGGTGGGTCCACCGGGGAGCACACTGGGCCCCCCCATACCTCCCCCAGATGTCCACCTAGACCCAGGAGGCATCAGTCACCAAGCTGGGGGGGCATGGTGGGCTGGGGGCGCTCCCTGGAGGATCTGGAAGTGGACTGGACATGCTTCTGGTCCACTTCCAGGTCTGATGCTGAGTGTCCTGGGGAGCCCCCCGCACTCCTGTGGAATGCTTCATCTGCCCCACCATCGCAGCATTCATGAGCCACCTGCTACCTTGAGGTATGTAGAAAAAACATTTAAAGCTGTGTCTATGTCCGAATCACTGAATCTTTCTGAATCTCTCTGAATCAATTCAGAGGGTTCCGATTCAATGAGGAGAGATTAAAAGGTCTCCTTATTTGATTTGGATTTGGAGATTTGGCTACTGAATCAGGCCAAATCTCCATCAAATCGAATCAGGGACCGAAGCTTTGCACAGCCCTAATGACCCTGAGTAGATCAAAAGTGACTACAGGGCTCTGAATGCAAGGGTGAAGGGAACAGGGGCCAAGGGGGTGTCCTCATTGATCCTTCCAGTCAATTGAAAGGCCCAGGCAAGATCAGACACATCCTGGACATCAAGATGAGGCTGCATACATTGTTTCACCAGAAGGACTTTGACTTTTTTCACCACAAGATGATGTTCCAGGAAGAAGTCCAACTGGAAAGAGATGGAGTCCAGCTGACAAAAAGGAAGAAGAGGATCTTTGTGTAGAGGATTGCTAAGCTAGTGAGTAGAGAGAATTAGCTGTATTAGTCTCAAGTTAGACAGAAGGCAGAGCATTGTGGCACCTTTCAAACTAACTCAGTGAGAGAGGTATAACCTAGTGAAAAGAGTTTTAATCTAAGTTCAACTG
This sequence comes from Alligator mississippiensis, assembly GCF_030867095.1. Taxonomy (NCBI): domain Eukaryota; kingdom Metazoa; phylum Chordata; order Crocodylia; family Alligatoridae; genus Alligator; species Alligator mississippiensis. The sequence continues at coordinate 29,395,413 of NC_081833.1, forward strand.
GTTCAACTGGGCCTGGAAAAAGAAGCCCACAGCTAAGTAATGAGCCAGGTGACCTAGATGAAAGTCAAGTAACAGGAGGTAATGAAGGGAGCTTTAACAATGTTCTCACAGAGAATTAAGGCAATCAGCTACCTACCTTCAACAGGGGTTCTCAACCCCCAGCCCCTGGACCAGATATAGCCCATGGCACCATGTCATCTGGCCCACAGGGCTTCCCAAAGGTCTGGAAATTTTGTGGTAGGGGAGCACTGATATTGGTACCTTGTTGCCAAATTTCTGAACGCAGAGGAATCCCTGGTCCTTCATGATGGATGGGGTTCCTAAACCCAGCACAACTACTGGATGATGGTGGTCCTGGTCCCCAGGTCCCAGTCCTAGTGTGTGGGGGGGGTAGGGGGGAGTGGAGGGGATGCTGGGTCCCCAGGACCCAATCCAAGGGCATAGAGCTGGGATAGGGTGGTGCTGGACATCTGGGACCCAATCCTGGTGCTGGGGGAGGGGGCAAAAGAAGGTCATTCTGGGCCCCTGGGGACCAAGGAAAGTTTCATTGAACTGAATTATTTAGTCTAGAGAAGAGAAGACCGGAGGGCCGGGGGGGATTTGATAATAGTCTTCGAACATATGAAGTGTAATTAAAAAGATGAAGACTGACTCTGTGAGCCAAAGGTACACAATGAGAGTCTCAGCCTCTTCTTCAGTTAACCCTATGGTACAGCAACCGTTGGCTAGATGACCCATTGGGCACTAGGCCAGAGTGCTTGGGAACTGTGGATATGTGCCCCAACCAGAATGCCCACCCCTCCTGCTTTGCAGCAGAGTGATTTCCCCAGGAATTCACCTTTGCGACTGCCAGTGGAAAGGGCTAGGGAGTCTCATCTACCAAGAATTCAGCTGCCTCTATTCATGAGCAGCATCTAATAGTAAGGGGAGGGAGGGGGAGAAGGGACAGAGACAAGAGAGTGGTAGGGGATAGGTAGAGACATTGGGGATTGGAGGAGAGCAGACAGAGATTGTGGGGAGCTGGGGGTCAGAGGTGAAGGTGGCAGGGGGCCAGTAAGGCTACAGGGGGAAGAAGTAGGGAGGCAGAAGGCAAGGGGGCTGCCTGACACCTCCAGTCACCTGACCCCACCCCCAGCCATTGCTTTCCCTTCTGTAGCAGTGGAGGAAGACTAATTTAAGACAACCCTCTGATAATTATATCCCATACATTTATACATTTTCCATATATAGAATCTAATTATGAGGGGTCATCTTAAATTCAGGGTCATCTTAGATTCAAGTAAATATGGTAATTTTCTCAAGTTTTTCTCACTTGGCTTGCATGCTAACCCCTTTATCATTTTTGTTGCTCACTTCTGGACCTGCTCCAATTTCTCCACATCCTTGTTAAGCTTCAGGAACAGGAACTGAATCATAGAAAATTCAGGCTGCAAGAGACCTTAGGAGATCATATTAGTCCAAAACTCTGCTCTGGGCAGAATCCTGTAACAGGAAGCCAGAAGGCTCTGGTTACTTTAAAAGGAAAAAGTAATAGGCTAAGCTGAATCAGGGAGGACTGGCAACTAGGAAACAAGCTAGCTGCTAATGAAATGGCTGCCAGCAGACAGATCAGGGTACAAGGCAAAGGGAGAGGGTAACTCATCCTGGGAAGGGAGGCAGAGCAGTAAAATGCAGCCAGGTCAGTCATGGAGTCAGCCCAAAAATAAGGGGCTGCAAACAGGTGAGCTGTACTGAGTTTTTCAGTACTAACAGGGAGAACAGGCAGGTCATTAGGCATAGAGGGCAAACTCCTGTTAGTGTCTGCAGAGCCACATGACTGGATGGGGCAGGGCTTAGGAGACTCTTAAAGCCTGTGCCTGAGGGCAGGCAATGCATTTGACCCTATTAGCTACACAGTGAAGAGCTCCTGCCTGGGAAAGCTGCAGTGGGAGGCTCTGCTGACTCACGGAATGCCTGACAATATCAGTAAGATCCTGAATGCTTGCTGCAAGGGGGACAGGACCCAAGACAGGGGAAGACTTGTCAGACCGTAGGGGTGTGTGAAGCAGGCCCTTTCTGATTTGGATTTGACCCGAATCGGGGACAGTGATTCAATTCATTGATTCGGATCACTGTCCCTGATTCAATTTGGCTGAATCTGAAGATTCAGTGCTGATTTGGAGAATCAGTGATTTGGACACAGGTACAGCTTTAAATGTTTTTTCTACATTCCTCAAGGTACCAGCATGGCTCATGAATGCTATGATGCTGGGGCAGATGGAGCATCCCACAGAAGTGTGGAGGGGGGCCCTCCATGTGCTCAGCAGCAAACCTGGAATTGGACTGGAAGTACTCTCGGTCCACTTCCGGGTCCACTGGGGAACATGTTGCCCCCCCCCATGCCTCCCCAGCTTGGCAACTGGCCACGGGGGGACCCCAGGTGGCACCCCAGACCCAGGAGGCACCAGTCACTGAGCCAGGGAGGGTGTGTGGGGGCCCACCAGCTCATGCCTTGGAGGACCCGGAAGTGGACCTGAAGTACTTTTGGTCCACTTCTGGGTCTGCTGCCGAGCGCACTGGGGAACCCCTAGCAATTCTGTGGTGTGCTCCATCCGCCCCAGCATCACAGCATTCATGATCTGCCTGCTACCTAGATGTATGTAGAAAAAACATTTTGAATTGTGCCTGTGTCCAAATCGCCGAATCTTTCTGAATGAACTCAAAGGGTTCCAATTTGATTCGGAGAGATTAAAGGGTCCTCTGATCCGACTCAGATTTGGAGATTCAACCACAAAATTGGGCCAAATCTCTGCCAGATCAAACTGGGGACTGAAGCTTCGTACAACCCTATCAGACTGCCAGTTGGCTAGTTTTGTTAGAGCCTGAGTACTCATGTGTTTTGTATGAGTTTTGTGAGAGGTTTGGGTGGGACTAGAAAGGGGTGAGATGAGGTCTTAGATTGCCAGGGAGGCACATGATGCTGAAAATTGCCAAAGCAGTGTCCAAGCTTCAGCACAGCCCAAGAGGGACAAAGATAGGGCTAAAGAGCCCACAACCCAGAAAGGGGCAGAGACTAGGACCAGGGGCCTTCAGTCTGATAAGGGCAGAGATAAAAGCTTGTGAGAGGCAAAGCAAGGGATGGGGACCTATAGCCTGGGAGGGGCAGAAACAGGGCTAGAGAGCCCACCGCCCAGACCCAGTGTAGTGGGTCTAGGCCAAAGGGACTAACCAGAGCAGTGGGGTGGAAGCTGGGAAGGTTGAGGCCCCAACAAAGGAGTGGAGGCCTAAGGAGAGCTAGTGGTTTGGGGCAAAAGTGACCACCAAAGTGATGATTAGAAACATCTGTGAGGCATGGGCACAGCTGTGGGGGGAGTCAGAGGCCATGATTAGCTGATAAGGCTAATTCTAATTATACCCTCCCAAGTGTCTGGAAGCCCTCCCAGCATGGAATCCCACTCAAGACCTCCTGCCATTCTGATACTGATCTATTTAGAGTTACTCTTTCCTTGTGGTTATTCAGCCAGTTATGTGTCCACCCAGCAGTAATTCTATCTTGCCTACATTTTTCAAGTTCACTGATGAGACTGTCATGCAGGACTATATCAAAAGCCTTATTAAAGTCCAAGTATATTGCATGCCCTACTGTCCGTATCCACAAAACTAGCAGCCCTATCAAAGAAGGAAAGCAAGTTGGTTTGGGATGATTTGTTGAATGCTAATGATGACCCCCTCCTTCAAGTATTTACAAACTGACTTTTATAATTTTCTCCAGTAACTTTCCAGGTACTGAAGTGACACTAGATTTATAATTCCCTGGATCCTCCTTTTAACTCTTAGCTCATCTAAGCATGTAACAGTGTTAGTTCATCTCTAGTCTTCTAGGATGGTTGTCATCTGTGACTTTACAAATATTGTTGTCAATGGTTCCAACATTTCTACAGCCACTTCCTTCGGGACTTAGGAATGAATAACTTCAGGCCCTGGCAACTTACATTTTTGTCAGTCTGTCTGACATGCTCCTCACATTTCATGATTTTCAGTCCTTCTCCTTTGTTTATATTAATGTTGTTGGTTATTTGACCACACTTTGTTTTTTGTTGTAAAAACTGAGGCAAAGGAATACTTGAGGAGCCCTTATTTATTTATATTTTTTGCATCTTCCATTAATAAATCACCCTCACTATTGAGCAATGGACCCACAGTTTCCTGTCTTGTCCTTTCTGCCTCATATGTTTCTAGAACTCCTTCTTACTGTCTCTAATATCATTACTAGTTGTATTTTTTGTTTGTTTTGCTTCTGATCTCCCAATAGTCTTGCTATTTCTTGGCATCCTGCTTACTATTTCTTCCTTAGTGACTCATTTTCTCTTTCCCTTACTAATTGTTTCCCTTTTGATTTGGGGGTAACTTAGCACCCTGTTGTGTAACCACACTGATCTCCTCCAGTTTGTTTATTTCCACTATGCTGGCACAGTTTCTTGTTGAACTTCCAGTACTACATCATTCAGAAACTACCCTTCATCTTTAACTCATTCTACACATGGGACCTTAGCTAATATCTGTCTCTCAGTTGGCTGAAACCTGCCCTTTTGAAGTACAGTGTTGTTATCTTACTAATCTCATGCCTTCTGTCATATTATGATCACTTCTTTCCAAGTGTTTTGTCACTTTCACATTCACAATCCATTCTTTCTTATTGGTCAGCCTCTGGGTGGAGTCTCTGGGAAAATGCTGGCTGTGTTCTACGTGGCCATTGAACCTAGGGATGGGGAGATGGAGCAGACCTGCTGTAGTGTATAAAGTAGAGCTGCAGCCATCACAGTCCTTCTCCCAAGTGAGCCCCCCTCCCCACTGCCACAGAGCCATTCTTCCTCATCTAGAGCTGTCATGGTAGTTACATGTGTACCATGAATCAAGGTGGGCCATTCAGCTCGCTGTCTGGATCTTGCTGTGTGTGCTTGTTGGTGTCCCCATGTGGTAAGCAGCAAATATTTAGTCATCCTGTCTTCAGAGCTGCCACGAGGAGGAGGAGGAGGATTCCCCTGGTCTGAGCATGGGTGTGTCTGTGACCTTGGCAGGCAGCTCATTGTATTGATCTTGTGTCCTTGTGCTTTGTGGCCAGGAAGCTCCTTTCAAGTTCACAAAGCTGTTTGTGAGAGAACATCATTGCCAGCTCCCCACAGTATGTGGGGTTGTTCTGTGAGTGGATAATTCCAATGTTTGCCTTAGCAGATATTGCCCATGTCTGCTATACATAGTGGGGCTGGCTCTGTGTTGGGGTGCTGTGGAGTGGTCCCTGGACTTTCTCAGGGCTTTCTATAGATCAGGGATTCTCAACCTTTTTCTTCCTGAGGCTCCCTTAGCATGCTATAAAATCTCCATGGCCCACCTGTGCCACAACAACTGCCTTCTCTTCAACTCCACCTGCATGGCTCTGGTTGATGCAAGCAGGGCTTGGTGACAGGGAGTCCTGGGGTCCCATTCACCTCAGCAGCACATGTGTGGTTCCTTGCTCGCCCATAGTACCACCAACAAAATCGAGGCTATGGGACTGGACTGGATGCCCCCCCCACACTTCCTTGGGAATTTCCTCAGCCCTGGGGGGGCTCAGGTGGCTCCTCCCTGCACTGGATCAGGCCAGGTGGAACCTCTGAAACCTGCTTATGCCCCCCTCAGGGGACCACATACCCCCAATTGAGAACCACTGCTATAAAGAGAGAGGGCAAGCTGTACACCTTCCCATTCAGAATAGCATGGCTTTAGCTGTAGGAATCTAGAGCTCTCTAGACTTAAATGTGAGAACTGTGCACCTGCCAGAGTTGAATAGCATCACCCTGACTCTGAGTTCCTAGCTGGAAGAGCTGTAGCAATTCAGCTGCAGGCACACTGGAGGTTTAATAAAAGTCTACCTAGTGTCTTTTTCCATTGGTAGTTAGGATTTCCTGAGGTTGTAGAGTCAATATGTTGATGATCATTGTACTCTGTTAGGGTGACAGTATTTGGATCTTGGGGAATCTTGAATTACAGCTGAATACAAGGCTAGAGCCTGTGGCCCAGCAAAACTGCTAACCACAAGGCAGAATGATATATTAAAAGTAACATTGCAAGATGCTTAGGGAAGCATTTTTCTAACAATGTCATAGTGTTGTAAGATATATAACTCATTGTGTAAGAACAGGGTGCAGTCCACCAACTATCATCAGGAAATATAGCAGAAGTAAAACCTTGAAGATGAAGAAGGAGTCAGCAAGAAACGGCAAGTGACTGAAGGAAGCGGAGGTCAAAGGTTTAGATATGCACTCATAGCAAAAAGGCATGTAAATGAGTAAAATGCATAGGTAATTCCATGCTAATGAAACAAACAGTAAACAGAAGCGGAGCTTGAGATAGGAGAAAATAGGTGAAACAAAGGTGGAGGAAATGTTAATGAGTATGAACCAAGGTATATACATGTAGAAAGAACAAATGTTCATGACAGCTCCCTGGTTCATTGGAACTTTGCCTGAAGCTATCCCATTTTGAATAAAGCTGTTGCTAGCAATGTGTGCTGGTGTTTGGTCTCTGAGCAACTGGATCATTGTCTCCCTAGTCGTTGGGCACTGCATGGAGTTGGAGTCTAACTCTGCACCACCTCACATTGTTCCCTGTACTCCCTCAGATGGCTCTTTATATCTAGGCAGCTGATTCAGTCCTTGGCTTGTCTCAGTTATGTCTCTATCCACAAATACAAAGTGGGTTGTTTACCCTGCTGCCTTAGACAGACAAGTCAGCTGCATTCTCAGCTTCCCAGTCCAATTTTACTCTTTACAAATACCTTGAGTCCATAATAAAACAAACCAAAAAAACCCTACTATCCTTCCTGGACATTAGGGGTGTTTATACACATGCTCTGGGGAGGGAGGGAGGGCCTGGAAGAATTGTTTTAAGTGGTGCGGCAGCATGAATGAAAGCACTTACCAACCTGTCCATTCCTTCCGCACATGGTGAGGGTCCCCTTTGGTCCTCATTTTGCTGGTGCTGTCTATGTATAGGTCTCCAGCTGACCATTCTGGATCCAGCATCTCAGGCTCCACGACCAAAACTGTGGGGAGAGGTGGACATGCCAGAGGGCAGGGAACAGCTGCAAGCAGACCTGGACAGGTTAGACAAATGGGCAGAAAACAACAGAATGCAGTTCAACAAGGAGAAATGCAAAGTGCTGCACCTAGGGAGGAAAAATGTCCAGCGCACCTACAGCCTAGGAAATGACCTGCTGGGTGGCACCAAAGTGGAAAGGGATGTTGGAGTCCTAGTGGACTCCAAGATGAACATGAGTCGGCAGTGTGACGAAACCATCAGAAAAGCCAATGGCACTTTATCGTGCATCAGCAGATGCATGACAAATAGGTCCAAGGAGGTGATACTTCCCCTCTATCGGGCACTGGTCAGACCGCAGTTGGAGTACTGCGTGCAATTCTGGGCGCCACACTTCAAGAAGGATGCGGATAACCTGGAGAGGGTCCAGAGAAGGGCCACTCGTATGGTTAAGGGCCTGAAGACCAAGCCCTACAAGGAGAGACTAGAGAAACTGGACCTTTTCAGCCTCCGCAAGAGAAGGTTGAGAGGCGACCTTGTGGCTGCCTATAGGGGGCACAGAAGGGAATAGGTGAGTATTTATTCACCAAGGCGCCCCCGGGGCTTACAAGAAATAATGGCCACAAGCTAGCAGAGAGCAGATTTAGACTGGACATTAGGAAGAACTTCTTCACAGTTCGAGTGGCCAAGGTCTGGAACGGGCTCCCAAGGGAGGTGGTGCTCTCCCCTACCCTGGGGGTCTTCAAGAGGAGGTTAGATGAGTATCTAGCTGGGGTCATCTAGACCCAGCACTCTTTCCTGCTTATGCAGGGGGTTGGACTCGATGATCTATTGAGGTCCCTTCCGACCCTAGCATCTATGAATCTCTGAATCTATGACTATGCCTCCCATGCACAATTGCAGAGTCTGCAGACAAGGGAGACACCAAAGGACCTGTGGTGAATCTCCTGTCCAGACCCTTTCCCCGGCTCGGGTCTGGAAGCCACACAGCTGCTCACAACCTGACATTGACCATGGCATGAAACACCTGTGTTCTGCCTCCCAGCTGGGAAAACCTGTACATGTGAAGTCCATCTCTCTGTTGTGGGAGCCAGGAGGGCTGGGATCTGAAGTGTCTGGACCCAGAGAGATGAGCCTTCTCCACTTCTCTGGGAGGAAAGGGAGGGAGGGATTGGGTGTGGGAGGCTGGGATTGCCAGGAAGAATTCCCATTTCCCTTCGCACATTACCTGCAGCAGGGCTTATCAGTAGGTGCTCTGCAAAACAGCACCCAGAGACATGCCAGTGAAAACCTGTAGTTGTGACTGTTGATTGCATCTCAGCTGAGAGATTTGAAAAAAAAAAAAAAGCTTTCAGTGTCTGTTCGGGTGCTGTACTGCATAAAGTGGTCCCACATCAACATGCTGGCCTCTCTCAGGAAAGCAATGTGACCTTGAGGGATGGGGCAGCCAGTTGACAATTAACCAGATTGTAAGCCCTGAACAACATTAGAGAGTAGTAGTCCTGGTGTCTGTGCTTTGTTCCAGGCCAGGGACATGAGGATTAGAGGGGGGCATTTGAGAAACATGAGGCCAGTGAGGATCATAAATATATCAGTATCATCAGTCTTCCACATGGACAATTGTTGAGCCAAAAATACTCTAAATATCAGAGTAGGCAACTATATCCTTCCTCATGAGCATAGTTCAATTTACCAAGGAGTCACATTAGACTATTCCCTCAGCTATAAAGAACACATTCAGAAAGTCAGCAGTAAAGTCTCTGCATGGGTATCTGCCTTAAGTCATTTAGCCAGCATGACATGGTATGCCAACTTCAAAGTGTACAGAACCACCGCAGTTGCAACAGTATATACTCTAGCAGATTACTGTGCTCCTATATGGTCCAGAAGCTATCACACTAAAAAGCTCAACACTGTACTTAACAGTGCACAGAGACTCAGAACAGGCTGTACAATTTATACACAGATTTATTCCCTGCACTCATGGGCATCAAACCAAGTGACATAAGAAGATAGACCCTAACTGCTCCCCTGCTGCCAGGTTTCTGGGTCAATGGAGACTAGGTTTGTGTGCTGAGCTAAATTTAGGTAGGGGTGGGATGAATGGAAATGAAATGATCACTCAGACTAATCTGGTCTGAAATCTAGTCCTACAGAATTTTGTATCAACACCAAAGGAGTCTCCTATTGGGTATACCTTGAGAGAAGTGTGGGTCAAACTGAACAAGCCAAGGTCTGGATACGGATGCTTCAAAACAACACTGTACAGGGTAAACATTAGGGGTGTGTGAAGCTTCAGTCTGTAATTTGATTCAGAGAAGATTTGGCCTGATTCGGAGGCTGAATCAATGAATCCAAATCGAATCAGGTGGCAAAAAAAAAACTCCGAATCAATTCAGAACCTCCAAATTGATTCAGAAAATATTTGGAAAAGATTCAGCAATTTGGAAAGCAGTCTTTCAGGGGAAAAGAAACTGAAAAGAGGGAGGAGGAGTAGGGGGGGAAAGACTGGCATCTGTAGCTAGCCAGTGACTGTGATCTTTTCTTGAGCCCCTTCCAGTCAGAGTGCTCTGGGGGAGGGACATAGAAACAACATATAAGCCTCTGTTTGCAGGCCTTCTGTGCCTTTTGTGAGATGTTTCTGCCTATGCAACAGCATCTGAAAGGTACTGGACTGGCCTGGCTTGCTATCTAGTCAGTCTTCTGCTAGTTTCTGTTTTTGGAAAGGATTGGATACATCTTACTAACTAGAATCCCTGTACTTATCCCTATCCAATCCATTTCTTTGAACTTATATTTGTTCTTGTCCACCCCCACTTTTTAAAGAGAAAGCTGTGTTTTCCCTGGCAGTGTGATCCATCACTGTGCAGGAAAGCACATACATTCCACATGCTCACACACACACATCATAGGAGAAGTCACATGGAGATGATTAAACAAACACAACACAGAAGAAGTCAGGCAGTCATATATCAGAGAAGAAGAAGAGACATTATTAGGTAATTACACACACAGACACATTTTCCAGCACAGGAAAGATTAATATGAAGCATTCTGGAAAGGCAGGTGAAAGGTCTTTTCCAGATCAGCCAGGGTAGAAGGTGAAACACGTCACCACCACGGCGATGCTGCTGCATCTCAGGAGTCAGCACCCCCTTGCCCTTTTTCCTCCTCAGCCTGGAATCAGTGGGAGTGTGCCCAAAGGGAGGCCCCCCTCTTACTCCAAAGTCCCTGTCCCAATGAAGCAGAGGCAGGCCACCCCAGAGTAATGGGGGAAAGCAGCAGACAAAGTGGGGTGCGCGCCAAAGGCGAGCAAGGTAACCCAGAGCACTGGGGAGATGTTTTCTCTGGATGGCCAGTCCTTTTCCTTAGTTGAGCACTCAGGGTTCAGGTGGCTAAGGGTGCTCGTGGCGCCATCCTACCAAGTGCCTGCAAGCACCACCTTCAGCAGGACAGTGCTGCCCTCCCTGTATGAGGCATGTAAGGAGTACTTCAGGGAGGAGCTGCACAAGGCAGGGCCACAGGTATCCTTGCACTTCACCTTGGACATCTGGAGCAGCTGGGGTGGAGATCATGCCAACCTCTCCCTCACAGGGCACTGGTGTGATCAGTTGGGCCATTGGTGGGCTCTCCTTCAAGCCAACATGATGGATGAGTCCCACACGGCAAGGGAGATCATGGTGATCATGAACTGCATAGTGCAGGGGTGGCTCGTTGGGCATGGCAAGCTCACCCATGGGTTCATGGTCACCGACAATGTGGCCAATATGGTCAAGGTGGTCCATGATGCCAACTTTGTTGGCATCTGCTGTGTGGCACACAAGCTGCACCTCATGGTCAGGGATGCCTTGGAAGGGGACAGGGCTGCCGGTGATGGCACCATCACTACCACCCAGCTGATTTCAAAGTGCAGGAAGGTGGTAGGCTACTTCCACTGCAGCATCAAGAGGGGCAAGATGCTGTGGGAGAAACAGGAAGAGCTGAGCATCCCAAAGCACAAAATCATGCAGGATGTGGAGACTCAGTGGAACTCTACATATCTGATGCTGGAAAGGATGGTGGAGCAACAGAAGGCCATGCATGAGATGGCCTTGCTCAGGGAGATTGGGATTAGCAGCCCCATTAACAAAGTGGGGTGCGATACCATCTCCCAGATCTTGGTGGTCCTCAAGTCCTTCATCGAGGCCACCGAGACCATCGGCACTGGTGATGCCCTTCTTAGTCAGGTGATCCCCATAGTAAGGGAATTTACGAACCAAATGGAGAAGTTCCAGGGGATTATTGTTCCTGGTTGGGGCAAGCCACTGTCACCAGACATGTGGGAACTGGTGAGGCAGCTGAAGAAGGGCATCAGGAAATGGCTGGATCCATTGTGGTGCAGTACGGTTCACATGCTGGTGGGAATGTGTGACCCGAGGGTGAAGGGCAGCATATGAACTGGCAGCACCAAAATCCTCGATCAATGGATGGAGGTGCTGGTGAACAGAGCCAGGGAGGCAGAAGGGCGGTCACAAGGGGACGTGGAAGAGGGGGATCCACTTTCCCATGCCAGCACTTACAGCACCAACCACTGCCAATGTGGACCAAGGGCGTGGCTTGCATGGTGGGGTCCAAATGCAACAGACCCCAGCCTCAGGTAGGGAGCATTGAGGCTTCAGTGGCTACCTATCTCACTGAGGGCATGGAGCCACTGGATTTTGACCCCTTAGCCTATTGGACAACCCACAGCCAGATGTGGCAGGATCTGGCCACAGTTGCTGGGAAACACCCATCCTGTCCACTGACCAGTTTTCTGAGCAAGAGGGTGTTCGGCATTGCTAGGGATGTTGTGACACCCCACCGTACCTGCTTGGATCCTGGTTTGGTGGAGCAGCTGGTGTTCCTCAAAGTGAACGTCCCGCTGCTGGGGTTCCCCAATCTTCACCTACAGATGGAGTGAGTGCTACCCTCCCACTCCATCTGCGCCTATTTCCATTTTTTTTTTAAACCAGTTAATGCCCTGTTCTCTGAGCTGGAGGCAGCACTCGCTGCATCACCAGCCAGCAGGGGAACAACATGTCCCTGCTGAGCTCCCATGCCAGGATGAACTTGGAGGTATGAGTTGGGGCTATGGGGAAGGAGGAGGGCCCAGGTCCTTGACTTGACCACTAAAACTGCAGTCTGCCAGGGTCAGGAGGCCTGCTGGGACAGCCGGCGGCATGGCAGCCCCAGGAGATACCAGGACAGAGGATCTCCCTGGTGAAAGGCAGGTGGGAGGTGCCATAACATCCAGCCACCACCCGCACTCACACAGTCCTGGCTGGGCAAAGCCCATACCTATCGCATCTTTGACAGGCCTTAGGTTTGCTAGTTGCAGTGGAGATGTGAGGCTCCAGGTGAGCTCATCTTAGGTGCCTGGGATGCCAGCTTTCAGGTTGAAAAACCCTTTTTCACGCTGAAGAAGCACCTGCAGTTGGTATATATGTTCTTCCTGGATGGAAGGAATAGTAAAGAAGCCAGAGGTGTCAGGGGGTGAGGGACAAGCTTGTCGGGGGTGGAGGAGGGAGATGTAGCAGTGCAGGTAAAAGTGCAGAGGTATCTGGGGAGTCAGATGTCTGGCAGGTTATAGTGTGTCAGAATTCCACTGTTTATATTGAGTCTATGAGTTTCTGTACCTTAGAGGTTGATGAAATGAAGTACATAGGCCCGTCTGTGAAAAGTGGTTTGTAAATTCCCTTTGAGGATCAGGCCTGAGAGACTCAAGACAGAGTGGGTTTTTTGTGAGAAATGTGCCCCCACAGGTAGTTGGGTATTCTTGCCTTCGATGGATTCTGGTGCACATTTTGTGGGGGTACTGGAGATATGTTGACAGGTTTTGCATGTCTTTTCATGGAATGGTCAGGATCTATTCGGTGTGTTTTGGGTTATAGGAAGTTGGCTTCTGGTAATGAGGTTAGCGAAATTTGGTGCTTGTTTGAATTTACAAACCTCTTTTCACAGCTGGGCCTATGAACTTCACTTCATCAACCTCCTAGATATAGAAACCCATGGACTCAATATAGACATTGGATTTATGATACACTATAACCTGCTGGACATCAGACTCCACAGGTAGCAGCAGATACCTCTCCACTTTATGTTATATCCCTCTTCCCCCCCTACCCCAGCCTGTCTCTCTCATTCCCTGACTCCTCCATTTCCATTTTCACTGATTGGCTTTCTTGCTTGCATTGCATGCCAGCCCTTGGCTTCTTTACTATTCCTTCCATCCAGGAAGAGCACACACAGCAACTGCAGGTGATTTCTTGGCCTGAAAAAGGGTTTTTCAACCCAAAATCTTGCTAAGATATATTTCTCTAACTATTCACTTGGTCTACTAAAAGATATCAGATTGACCCAAATAACCTTGTCTGCCAGTGCCATGGCCTTAGACCAACACCCCTAACACCTGTCCCCAGTCAGCTGATGGGAAGGAGGCAGGGCCCTGGGCACATCTAAGCCACAGGGCTGGGGCTGGCAGGGAGAGTTCTCTGGCACCTGCTGGAGAAGAAAAAAAGGCTCTCTGACAGTTTGACTGCCTAAGATGTTAGTGCTACTGTGCTGCAGTGCTTACCTGTTGTTATTTAAAGCGGTGAACCGGACTGAAGCTGTAGGGGAGGAGGAGACCTCATTGGGGCATACTACTGTGTCTTGTAGAGGCCCTAGTGCCTTAACACACACACAGTCACACGTCACGAGTTTTGCTTGTCAGCAGCCTGAGATGCAGTTCCCCAGAAAGCCCTGCACCTATCTCCTTGAAACCTGGAAGACTTCATGGCCTCAGCAGGGGCTAGCATGCCTGCAGTTTTTCATCCTGCTGTGCCTTAACACACACATGACACAAGTTTTGCTTCTCAGCAGCTTGAGGTGGAGTTTCCCAGAAACCCCCACACCTATCTCCTTGAAACTTGGCAGGCTTCATGCCCCCAGAAGGGGCTACCATCCCTGCAAGTTTTATCCAAATCATCAAAAAAATGACAAGTTATAGGTATTTCGATGATTCCCCATTATTGTCTATGGCTGAATTTCCAAATCTCTACAAATCTGTGCCAAATCTTCCAAAGCCAATTTGGCCGAATCGATTTGGGACAGTGATCCAAATCCCCTAATTGAATCACTGTCCTCCAAATCGGCCAAATATGAATTGAATACTTCCCTATTTTGACAGGCCTAATAAATATCTTTGACATGCCCCTGTGTGAATGCAGTGTCTAGCAAACAGCACAGCATTTAATCAAAAGATGCATTCTTTACAAATGCTGAGATGGCGTAAATGGAAACTGCACACTGAGCAATAATACCAGACAATGGCTCATAACTGGCTGTTGGGGGAGAGGGAGAGTTGGAAACAGGGTCTTGGTGGTCAGGTCACTGAGAACTTGGGTGTGGGGCTGGCCTGGAGCTTGGACAGAAAAAATAAGTTCTGGCATAGGCAAGACCACCACCCTGTGAGGTGGGGTGACCAGGGTGCTGCAATGGTCCATGGGATGTCAGTGAAATGTGAACTACCATGAATTATTATGGGATCTGGTACAGATTTTCGTTACGTTGCTGTAACCTACAGTGCTGAAGTCTGGTACCACATCCATCCAGGGTTATCTTAGAGTGGGATCCGTGTTTTTTAGCACTCTCTGTGCCCTGAGAAAGTCTTCTCGGTTATGGCTGTAGAGCACTTTCTGAGCACCTACTATACAATAAGTGTAACTTCTGTACCTGGCCTCCATGGTTGAACCCTCTTTAGTTAGTCACTATTTCCAGCTGGCTCAAAGCCTCCCAGTCAGGTAGACTTTTATCCACTAATCCACTACAGCTGGTTTATAAGGCCTTGAGGGGCAGAACACTTCTGTACAGTGCCTCTGTCTCATGATGTTAGTTCTTAAGTCTGCTGGGGTCACTGTTCTGTGCTCTCTGAACAAACTCCTGCTCTGAACACACAGCATGGTCTTCACCTGCTAGGTGGGAGAAACCTCCAGGGATACTGCCAGTGAACTGGACCAACACTAGATGATGAATAGTTTGATTGCCTGTCACACCTTTTCTCGTGCAGGAATCTGTGGGTTGCCTGTGGCCTCCTATCAGAAATGCAAAGGCATCATAGCATGCTGATAGGCTCTGTTTCCTCTTGATGAATCTACTACCAGCAGGGATTCTCTTGGGCAGTTCTTTTTCCTCACTACACAATGCTGGAGTCTCAAGAACATAAACATGTGTTATTGTACTCATTTGGGTGTACTCAGTAGAGCTGTGCAAAGCTTCGATCCCTGGTTTGATTCGGTAGAGATTCGGTTCAATCTGGTGGCCATATCAACAAATCCAAATCAAATCAGAAGACCCTTTGATCTCTCTAAATTGAATTGGAACCCTCTGAATCAATTTGGAGAGTGAAACAGCACAGGTCTGAGTAGCTATTCTCTTTTAATGTTTTTTCCTTCTGTTTTCGTCTGAGTTATACTGGCAAATGTTATAGGCTGCTGTCTTTGCATAAGTGCCTTTTGAGGTACCATAACTTCAACTGTAATGATGCCTATTCTTGCCAGACTTGCCCATTCCTTCTTCAGTTTCTCTATCAGAGCTAGTGGGATTTTGCATTTCTGCAGTTTCAAAGGCTCTATCTGGGGCATCTGTTTCTAACTTCAACTTGACCTGTAGGCACTATCACTTTGAAATACATAATTTTGTATTCTTTTTGTATGCTGAGCAAGGCTCCTGGTGACTGTTATTTCTCCTTTCTTATATTGACAATATTATGGCATTGTACTGCCATCACATCCCTGGCTTCCGCTGCAATCTCCAGGCACAAATGTATCTTGTTTTATGAGTTTCTTATTAAGAACTTATTTTGCCTACTGGCCTCATAATGATTTTATTTTGCATTACAAGTATTTCTTCACATTTCCACTGTCCAACATGGTAAGTATTACATTTTAACTGGCTTCACAATCCAGCTGGAATTTAAGTTGTCACTAATATAATAACATCGTTGTAAGCAGTGCAATGGCTGGTAGCCTTCCTCTTTAGGGTGGTGTAAATAAAGAGTCCTTGAAACTGCAAAAATCACATTGCATATATTGTCTAGCTCAATGGAAGTGTTTATGCCCCAATAAATGCATGCATTGCTGTTTTATTTTTGTCTTGGGTAACAGCATGTTCAGGATATAAATTGGTTCTGTTACATAGGACTCTCTTGAACTATTGACCAGAGGTTAGACATTTTTCTTTCTGCCATTTGTACAGCTTTCTGCAGTATACAATCTAGATCTTAGCTAATCTATATCTGCCCTTTTGCGGGGTCTTTTAACTTAAGCTTGTGTAACAGTTCTACAGTACTGGTGGCATGGGCAAATTCAGGATAGCTTTACTCATAGTTGTTTTGATCCTTTTTCCTGACAGTTCAGCGACTTGTGCCTTTTGCAGCCATTTCTCTAGGATTAGATCTTTCTTTCCCCCAATGTTTTTACCCTGTAAATTGGAAACCTGTGCCCCACAAAAAAAATCTGTATCTAATAAAGAATCTTTGTCTCCAAAATTACATATGGATGCCAGAGTTGTCAACACTGTAAGTATCTGTTCCTTTTTTTCTGTTTCCTGGTCTGTGGTAAAAAACAACAACAACCCCCCCACAAAAAAAAACACAGTTCCTCTCTGGGGGCTTATTTTGTCTGGGATCAGTATTCATCAAAAGCCTTTATTAGCTCTTCCATGGTTTTTTAGCTTTATTTCTGACTACGCTGGCTAACTCACTTCTTGTCCCTATTTCCCAGTGAAATAGTGAAAAAAAAAAGAATGAAAATCCTTTACCTACATTTTCTCGTCTTAATCTTCCACAGTCAGTTCTGTATCAGATTCAATTCTTGCTTCTCTTCCTCCCATGACTATGCAAGGCTTTTTATCTGGAGATCCAGGACTTCTGGTGGCCTGAGTGCCTGCATGCTGTCTGTTTCCTGTGTTGCTAGGCGATGCTTTATCATAGTATCCTTCACATTCTTTCTTATGTGCATCTAATAAGACTCATCAATACCACTGCATTTAATATACCATGCTTATGTCATGTAATAACATGAGATAGCTCCATGTTTCCACATCTACACTGCCTCTGTTTTTGAAGAGAAATAGTTACAAAGATCTTCAAGTGCAACTATCATTCCAGATGTATTAAATTGGTTGACTACCTGGTTTCACTCTCTGATTCTTCTCTCCTGCAACTTGTGTTCCTCCGTTCAAGTTTTAGGCAGGTTGCATAATGGTTTATTTGCAGCAAAAAAAAAAGAAGCTGCAAACTGGTACCTCTCTCTCATATTTGATATCACCCTGTGGTCCATAAACCTATTTTGAGAAGTTGCCCTAAAGCAAGTAGGGTTATTCAGTCGTGGCCTCCCTCTCCATGTGGCATGAGTTCTGCACAGCTGTTGACATGGTATTATACTTTTTTTGTATGCGGCACTATTACATTTTCTTGGATTTTGGTGAAAGCAGGGGGTGCTGTCATTATGTGTCTATTTCACTATAGAGTTGAACAAAGGTTTCACGCACACTTGCAGTCACATACATGTGCCCCTAGGGATCTGAGTTCTACATTTGCTTTTGTTGTTTTTCCTAGTTCTAAAATAAAAGTCACCCAGATTGAAAATCTTTTTCTTTGTGTGGGGAAACCATTAAATGGCTCTGGTTCTTTAATACCATGTTCTATACCCCCAAGGGCATAAATCCTAGCTGATATAAAGATTTGCACAGACTTGTGGATATCCATTTGTTAATTAAATAGTCAAGTCAATAGGCACATAGAATTATGTCAAGTATTTGCAGGTAAGTTACTGCTGCTCAGAGGATGCAGCAACATATGTGATTCCCTCAGGGAAAAGCAGCTACATTCTTTAACAGCAAGAGCTGTGGGAACATGGAAGCTGCCATCTCCAAAAATCTACCTAGGAAGTACTGAGGGGTCTGATTTCCAGTCTCACCTCATGCATCTTGGTGACAGCACTGAGGAAGCTAGAAGTGAGTCTGTCAGAGAACTGAGTCCCCTGGTGAGCATGGCACTGGGAAGAGAGCTGTGCCAGCACAACTGGCTTTGCAGCAGCCATGCAAACTTGTAGTCTTGTCTGAGCAATTCTTACCCTGCCAGGATCTGAACTAGTGCCAAGGCCATGATGCTGCTTCTCTCTGCTTCTTTTCCTAACAGCACATATCTGCTGCTGGATCCAAGCAACAGGAGAAAGCTTCATCTGGCATAATCATTTAAGCCTTTATGACCCATTTATTTTGTAACAGGGAACCAGAGTCGTCATTGTTCAATTTACAGCAGTTGAAAGCCTCTTAGGAGTGATGCAGGACTTTGAGAAAATGTGGTTCCTTCTCCAAACAGTTTCCATTTTAAATAAAGATGCATAATAATAGACCAGTACTAGTATAACACAGAGGACAGGAAGGGAGGCAATGATCAGGATGGAGAGTGCATGTCTTTTATGAAATGCCCTTTTCTTGCAATTACATAATAAACATACAATGCCAGTAGTGCTGGAGGTTACTCAAATCTAGTTTTCAAACTGCTTCACAAGGGAGATGAGGCTGAGAGTGTGCTTGGCTGATTTACCTCAGATGTTACTATGACATTAGGGAAGAGGACAGGACAAACCCAGGACAGTGGGGATGAGCAATTTATTTAAGAATGCAGGACTCACCATAATGGATCAAAGTAGTGGTTCTTTCATCTAGTATCCAGACAAAAGCCAATGCCTGCTGCTTTAGTGGAAGCTGTAGGTAACCCTGCAACTATGGGAAAACTGTGCCTACAGTAAATTTCCTCCTCTCTGTCTAAGGTACATTAGCTAGTGATTGGGTTAGATCCAAAATCATGTAGCTTAACATGCCTTCTAAAATTCCTATTTTTAATATTTACTATTTTCATCTTGCTGTATATTGCTATCCACAGAAATATTCAAACACTTTATAAAACCCAGCTATTCTTTTTGCCTCCATGATACCCTGTGGCAGCAAACTCCAGATATATAAGAAAGAGATTCCTTTCATCTGTTTTGAATGTACAGAGCTTTATTTCGTGAAATATGCCTTTGTTCTTATATTTGATTATCCTTGATATTACAGGTCCATAAAGTAGATGATTGGCTGATTTACATTTGATGTCAAAATCTCACTAGAGAAGTGGAGTAAGGGAAAAAAAGGGGAGTGACTGGCTGATTTGCCTTAAAGTCACAATCTCACTTCAGAGCTGGAGCTAACAAAAGAGAAGTGGCTGATTGGCTGATTGACTTCCAATTTCACAGCCTTTCATAGCTTAAAAGAATGATTGCTTTGTGGGGAACACCCATCCAATTTACAATCACAGAATATTTCTGTGGAAAAAAACTGGCCAGTAATTGCTTCCTCAGAATAATATATGAAATTATTAGATCTGGTTGGAAGTTTTCTATAAATATTACTTTCCTGTACAGATGACTTTTTAATAAAACAATCATTTTTAGAAAGCATATCTCATTTCATTGACATTTTTCAGGTTCTTGTGAAATAGCCATGCTCCCAAAACCCCAAATACCAAGAAAAATATTTTAGACAGTACCTGCATATACACACATTCATTTTCACTTGAAATTTTCATGGAGAAAACAGTTTTCAGTAAGTGCTAGAAATTATTTATGTATTTTCATTTATTTTTAATACAGTAGGGCGGTTTATGTTTAAGAATGTATCCCAAAGGAATTTACAGTCTGCTTACCTCCTGCAAGGCACAGCCTGGGGCAGTGGGTGACAAAGGCTTTTAACTTTCTCCTGAGGTGGCTAGAGGCTGAAACTGGCCCAGCATAAACAACAGCAGACCAGTGGCTCTAAAGAAGAGCTCTCAGCTAGTTAGAGCTAACCTCAGCTGACTTTTGAACAGACAATGTAATATGGAAGTGGTGGATTCATAAAGACATGGAAGGCATTCCACAACTATGTGCATGCTGCAGTAAAAAATCCTGTAGTTCTAGCACAGCTGGTTGAAAGAAGTATGTGTGTTTCAAATGCAATGGAGTCGTGTTAGCCCACAGGACACTCAGCTTACCTAGCATTTCATAGAAAAGTAAGGCTGGAAGAGATCTCAGGAAATCATCTAGTCCAACCCTTTGCTCAAGACAGGGTCATCCCTAATTAAACTGTCCTATACAAGTGTCAGTCTGGCCAAACTGTGATGTGTGCCACAAGAAGCATGGGCAGCTTCTATGTGTGACACGCAACAGATCAGGAAGGGGGCAAGATTGAGCAAGAAGGAGAGTGCCAGGTTGGGCAGGAAGGAGAAAGCAGAGCAGCAATTTAAGCAGGGAGCAGAGGAAAGGAAACTGAAAGCAGAGCAGCAGATCAGGCAGGAGAAGGGGATCAGAGTGGTGCTTGGGGAGGTTGTGGACTGAATTTGTGGCATGTCTGCCAAAGAAGTTGACCTTCCACTGGTCTGGCTCCTTCCAAACAAAACTGCATGACAATCCTCCTGTGTAATTACTAGCCACAATTTCCAAAACGTATCAAGAACAACCTACATGGCCACAGATAAAGCATGGGGACAAAGGCACTGTCACTGTCCTGCCTCTGCAAGGACAGAAAGCATTTTGCTAAAAAAAACCCTCTCAAGTGATCCATGGAACAGGATTTGGTAAGGAATGCCTTATATATGGAAATATCAGTGTCAAGTTGAACTTTTAAGTGTGGGACTTTGGTACCATGTTAGCCTACCTCCTTAGGTGGAAGAAATGAAAACAAAGTCCACATGGCAGGAAGCTTGTAGCTCAGAGCTATGCTTGGTAGAGGGAATGTGGGCAGCCTGACTTTGAACAGAACACTTGGGAAGGGAAATGAATAGAAACAAATAAAGAAATTTAAATACAAAGGAAGGGGCAAGGGGTAAAAAAGGACTGGACTGTGTTAATTATGGTCACAACAGACTCGGGCTACTTATGCCATTACCTGGAGTAGCTTTTATAACCCTTTTGTCCCCCACTGGGTGATCTGCTTTTTTTGGTCCCTTTTAATTTCTTCAACTCATCTCTCTTCCCCATTCTGTCCTACCCCTAACCCTATCCTTTGTATTTAATTTAATTTAATCCTTTATTACTGTCTATTTCATACCCCTGCTCTTTGAAAGTCCATTCATAGCATCAGACAAAGTAAGTCACAAAAGCTTATACCTTTCTGAATGAGTTAGTCTTTAATGCGCCACCCTGCCCTGCCTTCTGCCTGCTACAAACGAGGAAGAGACAAGGTGTATCTATGCAGGGAACCTACTGGGAAATTAGGAACTGTGAATTGAAAGTACAGTAGCTGTTCCAGACTGACTCTTCATATGGACACCTATTCTTTGCTAGAAGTGACTTCATACAATTGAGCTTCAACTATTTATCTATTTCCAAAGTGTATACAAAAAGAACTTACAGTGCAAAATAAAAGTATTCACCCAGGAACTATTCCAAAATATTTCCCCACACAGACAAACACATCCATGTCTCCATGCTGGGAGGACAGCTCAAGCCCCTCAGGTTGCAATAACATGAAAGCTGAGCTAGAAAAAAGAATCCTTGCCAGCTTTCTTAGCAGTCTTATTGGGGATATTTTGATACATGAAAGATGAATGCCTCAAAAGTGATGCTGTGAAGAATAAATTTGAAGCCAAAGTGAAGAAGCTTGGCTATGCTGTGACAAAGCAGAAATAAGACTTAGAGCAGCTGCCAGCTGAAAGACAGCATTTGAAGAAGAACTCCAGAAGGCACAAGAACAAACTGAGGGGGCTGCAAAAGATAAGGGCATAAGGTGCTAAAACATGCAAAATCTGGGAGTGCATGCAAAGGGCAGAATTCACTTTCACTGCTAAGATACGTAAATGACATTTACATAGTTCTTAGGTGGTGACAACAATATTCTACTTTGCCTCATGTAACAGCCTGAATCACATATACATGGCTGAATGCCTTGCACAGCAAAGGTAGTTCCAACTGTATGCTAGGGAGGGATTCAGTGTTGCAATGTAGGCATTTAAGTCCATTTACACTCCCCTGTGATTCAGAATCACTATGATTCTGCCAGTCCTCCCCTTGCATGTCTCCAAAACAATTTCTTTGATGATGACGATGACATCAGATTGCTAAAAAAACAAACCAAACTTCTTGTATATCAGGCTGTTGTCATTCTTACCCTGTTGTGTGGGTGTAAAACTTGGATGATGCACTGAAAACACCTGAAAACTTTGGAACATTCCCATCAGTGATGTTTATGGAAATCTCTTCATGTTAATTGGAAAGAGGGAAGAACAAATGCCATCATTCCAGCTCAAACAACCACCACCAGCATTTAAGCCATGTTTATACACCACCAGCTCCTTTGGCCACCAGCTCCATTGGACAGGAGCTCCCAAAGCAGGTTCTATACCCCCAGCTCACTATGGTCACTGCTCTAGAGGTAGGCAAAAGAAGAGACTCAAAGACAGCTTAAGGTCAATCTGAAAAAAAAAAAAATCTACTGTTAACATCAATACCTTGGAGCTTCAAGCACTGAAATGTCCAGAATAGCTCTGCAATGTATAATAAGGAATTAATAATTTTGTGCAAACTTTCCTCATTATGAAGGCAGAGAGAAGAGACAGACAAAGGGAAAGAATTGTGACCCAATATCAAAAGGATCTATTCCTTCCTTCCTGTTTGTCACATCTGACGTTGAGCATGCAGATCTCAGATTGACCTTCTCAGTCATCTCCAGACTCACCAAAGATGACTCTGTGGATGTGGGGAGACCAGTGGATGTGGTGTAGCTTGATTTTAGCAAGGCTTTTAATATGGTCTCCCACAACATTCTCGCGAGCAAGCTAAGGAAGTATGGGCTGGATGAATGGACTTTAAGGTGAATAGAAAACTGGCTGGAGAATCAGGCTCAGAGAGTAGTAATCAATGGCTCAATGTCTAGTTGGCAGCTGATATCAAGTGGACTTCCCCAGGGGTCAGTCCTGGGGCCAGTTTTGTTCAATGTCTTCATCAGTTACCTGGACGATGGCATAGAGTGTACCTTCAGCAAGTCTGCAGATGACACCAAGCTGGGGAGAGCAGCTGATATGTTGGAAAGTAGGCCTAGGATTCAGAGTCACCTAAACAAATTGGAGGATTGGGCCAAAAGGAATCTTTCAAGGTTCAACAAGGTCTAGTGCAAATTTATGTACTTAGGATAGAACAATTCCATGCACTAGTACACACTGGGGGATGACTGCGTGGGCAGCAGACTGGGTGGGCAGAGAAGGATGAGGGGGATACAGTGGACAATAAGATGAATATGAGCTAGCAGTTTGTGCTTGTTGCCAAGAAGGCTAACAGCATACTGGGCCGCATTGGTAGATGTGTTGCCAGTAGGTCAAGGTAAGTGATGATTCTCCTCTATCTAGCACTGGTGAGGCCATATCTAGAATCCTGTGTTCAGTTTTGGGCCTACAGAAAGGATGAGGACAAATGGGAGAGAGTCCAGCAGACAGCAACAAACATGATGAGGGGGCTGGAGTATGTGACTTATGATGAAAGACTGAGGGAACTGGGCTTATTTAGTCTAGAAAAAAGGATACTGAGAGGGGATTTAATAGCAGCCTTCCACTACCTGAAGTGGGGTTCAAAAGAGGATGTAGCTAGACTGTTCACAGTGGTGGTAGATGACAGAACAAGGAGAAATGGTCTCAAGTTGCAGCAAGGGAAGTTTAGGTTAGAGATTAGGAAGAATTTTCATACTCAGAGGGTAGTAAAACACTGGAACAGCTTACCCAGAGAGGTGGTAGAAGCTCTATCCTTGGAGGTTTTCAAAACCCGGCTAGACAGTGCTTTGGCTGGGATGATCTAGTTGGGGATGGTCCTGCTTTAAGCAGGGGGTTGAACTAGATGACCTCCTGAGGTCCCTCCAATCCCTAACTTTCTATGATTCTATGATTTCCCTATTTACTGGACGATATCATCCTTGTATTGAAGGAGTACCAAGAACAACACTGCACTGTGATTCAAGTCCACCATAGATGCATAGAAATTTTGTGTAAACCCCAAAATTGTAGCACACCAGATACTGTGACTGATGTGGGGATATAGGTGGAATTCTACTTTGTTTTGTGAGCCTAACTGGCAGTTTTCTATCCCTGTACCTTGGCATTCCCCGCCACTCCAGCTGTGTACATATGCGGCTACATATGCTGTCGATGAGTATAAATCCAGAAGGGGAGGAATGAGCCTTCCCATGTTTTATTCTCAATAGCTGAGTGGCTAGGGCACTTGCCCAGGAAGCAGGAGACACATGCACCCACTTCCCCAAGGATTTAAACCTGAAACTCTCTGGCTTCACTTCCTAGCACAGTGCTTTAACTTAAAACCATGTCACAGGTCAGGCATTAGGCATAGCTTTCTCCAGAACTCCTTCTGAAACTCAAACACTGCCTCTTGGATTTAACAGCCTCTGGAGAAAATGACTGTAAAACACTAAAGTGTGGAAGTTTCTACATGTTTGGAAACAAGAGTCTAGACTGCAGTTGAGTGGCCGCTCCTTTCCAGAGCAGCAAACATCTCACTGCGCATGTCTACACATGTGCCCTCAAGGTAAAGTAAGGCAATTAATGTCACATTAGTTGCCATATTTAAGGCACATTAAGAACTGGTCTACACATGCCCATCCTTACTGAGCCTTAAATATGGTGACTTAGTGTGATCTGGCACTAAATTTGATACCTGCATAAAGCAGGTATCAAATTTATGCCCTATTAGTTAAGGCACTGTAATCTATGTGTAAACATGGTATGACGCCTTAATGCATGGTACAGTGCCTTAAGACTATGTTAGCTGCACTGGCTGCAGCCTAGCCCACGGGGCTGTGCACTGCCATGGGGTGCCACCAAGTAAAAGCAGTGGATGCTTTTACAGCTGCTAGCATCTCTCCTGCCCTGAGGCAGAGGTGCAGGACTGCTGGTCAGGCAATATAGTCCCTGCAGTGGTGGGATCCTTAACTACCTCTTTGGGATTTAGCTACCCTTAGAATACAGAGCTGGGGTTTCCACCTGAGACAGCAGGTGGGCTGAGACTGCATCTGGCCCCAGTGTCCAGCATGGCTTTCCCTGCTCCAGCCATCTCCATCCTGGGCAAACGCCTGACTTCCCTGCCAGCAGGATGATCCTGGGGGCTCTGCTCAGCTCAACGCAGGCAGCCTGGATGCCAACCCCCCACCTGTGTTGCACGCAGCCTGCCCAGGCTGACCCAGCAGAGCTCCCAGGAGTGTGTTGCTGGCAGGGAACCTGGGTGCTTGCCCGGGACGGAGGTGGCTGGAACAGGGAAAGCCACCCTGGGCACTGGGGTCAGGTGCAGTCTCAGCCTGCCTGCTGTCTCAGGTGGGAGCCTCAGCGCTGGCTTCTCAGGGTGCCTGAATCTTGGGTGGGCAGCTAGGTATCCCATCACTGCAGGGGCTGCATTGCCCGACCAGCACCCCCATGCCTCTGCCTTAAGGTGGGAGAGATGCCAGTGGCTGCATGAGCACCCACCACTTTTACTTCATGGTGGCATCACTTTCATCTTCTGGGGAGGGTGGAACAGGGGGGGCAGGTTAGAGAAGGGCTGTGAGGGGAGCTGTCCAGAGAGCTGACCAGGGCCAGCTGCAAAACCACATTAAGGTACCTTAAGGCATCCACATGGTGACGCATGCCTAAATTGCCTTAATGCGCCTTAGGGTAAGGCATGTTGAGTTTAGGCGCACATAAATTTACATGGATTAATGCACCATAGTTACTACACATTAAGTTTAAGACCTGTAATGATAGGTACTAACTCAATGTGCAGTAACTGGTAGGGCTGTGTGAAGCTTCAGTCCCTGATTCGATTTGGTGGAGATTCAGCCTGATTCAGTGCCCAAATCTCCAAATCCAAATTGAATCAAGAGACCCTTTAATCTGTCTGAATTGAATCGGAACTCTTCGAATCAATTCGGAGAGATTCAGAAAGATTCGGCGATTCAGACATAGACACAGCTTTAACTGGCTTTTTATACATACCTCTAAGTAGCAGGCAACTCATGAATGCTGAGATGGTGGGGCAGATGGAGCATCCCACAGGAGTGTGTGTGTGTGCGCGGGGGGCTCCCCAGTGCACCTGGCAGCAGACCCAGAAGTGGACCAGAAGCACTTCTGGCCCACTTTCAGCTCTGCTGCCCCCACCCTGCATCCCTCTAGCTCAGCAACTGGTGCCTCCTGGGTTGGGGGGGCAGGGCTGGGGCCCCCATGGCTGATCACCAAGCTGGGGGAGGATGGGGGGGAGGGGGCTGCGCACTCCCCGGCAGACCCAAAAGTGGACCAGAAGTACTTCTGGTCCACTTCCAGGTTCACCACCAAGCATGCAGCCCTCCCCCCCCTGGCCCCAAGCTCCCATGGGATGGTCCATCTGCCTCACCATCACAGTATTCGCGAGCCACACTGAGTATCTTGAAGTATGTAGAAAAAACATTTAAAGCTGTGTCTATGGCCGAATCACTGATTCTCCAGATCAGCATTGAATCTTCAGATTTGGATTTGGTCAAATCAAATTGGGGGCAGTGATCCAAATCAACAAATCAAATCACTGTCCCCAATTCAGGCCAAATCTGAATTGAATATGGCCCATTTTGCTTACTCCTAGTAACCAACACTACTGTCAGTAGCTCTGGCACATGCCTTTTTAGTGACACTAATATGTAGTAGACTGATTTTACATCACATTAGCTCAATAGCACAGCTTTTGCCATGATGTGCTAATTCATGGTAGAATTAGTTTGCTATGCAATTAACATTTCATGTAGATGTACCCACTGAGCTATACACCCTCTGGCTTGTTATCTTCCTTGTGTCCCCAGATGCCACCCTTGGTTGCCCAGAGGATCACCTTCCAAAGAAGTGATAGAGAAAGGACTCAGCAATGCCTGACCTGTGGTGTGGTGGTTAGAGCACTGTGCTAGGAAATTGGAGTGACACAGATTTAAACACATCTAGGTGAAAAGGACCTAAACCCTGGATGCTCTGCTTAGCTCTTGGGGCTAAAAGATGAGAAACCCCTCTTCTGAAACTTAAAATCTGTTAATCATGGGTTTCTCCTTAGCTATATTTGCAGGACTACATCTGTGCTTCCAAAATGAATGTGTGCTTGCCCATCCTGTGAGCAGCATATTGTTCATGTTCAGTCTATAAGTGTACACATCCATTCAGGCTGTAGGAGTAATAGAACTGCTACTTACACATAAGTGCCAAAAATGCACTTTATGCAGCAAGAAAGCTGACTTTTGGATGCACAAATAAAAATAGAAGTCTGTCCTTTGTGTCTCTCTCTCAGTAGTCTAGTGATTAGAAGGCCTACCTGGGACCATGCAAACTTAGAAAACTGAGCTTTAGGCTCAAATCCTCTCAGGGGGTCAGAATCCTGAGCTTCCACAGAAGCAGACAGAAGATGGGGAGTAGGGCCTTGTATAACAGAAACACTGGGAAAACTTGATAAACAAAGGACTTTGATAAACAACATTTAAGAGACACAGAACAGGCTTCTTCACATGATATTCCATGTGCTTGAAACTCCCTGGAATAGGTACCTGCACTGTACTATTTGGAGAGCCTTCAAGTGATGGTCCTTGTTAAAGTACTTCTTTATGTAGGAGAGGCCCCTTGGAAGGCTGACTCAGAAGCCCTAATGGGAAGGAGTATATGCCTGTGTTTGGAGGGAAAAAAGGAAAACCTGGTGGATTGGCAGTAGAAAACATCAAGGTCTTCAGAAAAAAAAAACAACCAACCTCCCCACCCCCTCCAAGCCCCACCTACATATGTACAAAATATTCTTCAGCCTTCTGTCACTAGCCTCTCCTACCTATGAGGACACTGGCTGACTACCTTAACGGTCAAATATCTCCTGAAACTGCATTTCACTTGTGACAGCTCCTGCCACATATCCAGTTTACACTGGAGGGTGGAGTTGTCTAACAAAATTTGGTGATCCATTTGTTTACAGATCACCCTGTGGACTTCATGCCAGAGTCCCCTCCTTCTTGCATTGATACTACTCCCTTAAGATGCAAGATACTACTCTCCTACTAAATGCAATCTAGACAAGCACTATGACATACAATTGTAGGAGGCAACCATTGATTCTTCTGGATCATGGTGTATGCAAGAGAGGTCACCAGGACCTTCAACGCGTACACATCTAGGCAGGAGTATGGAAGAGTCGAGGATGCCCAGAATTTCCATCTCCACTTTAGATCATTTAAACATAATCCAAACACCAGACTAAGTCCAGACAAGGCTGTATGGTTCCATATACACATTAGTGTCCATGATACATTAGCATTGAAAAATCATGGGATAAAATACATTAGCCACCTTGGAAACAGGGTCTAAAAACCTAGAACTCCCTCCTTTCCATATCAGGGCCTTTCACTCTGGACCACAGAGACAAGTGCTTCTTGCTTCTCTAGGCCCCATGGCACTTTTTCTTTTGGATCAAAATGGACTGATGGGCTTTTGCATAATCATAGAAAAAAGAAAAACAGTGAAAAACACTTACAAGACTGTAATAGTGACATTGGTCTGCATAAGAAAAGATCAGAGGGCTTAGGGTTTTTATCAAAGAGATGAGAGATGTAATTGCATTCCCTTTTATAACCACTATATTTATCATCTAAAAGGGCCAACAGGTCATCCTAGTGCCTGAAGTGACATCATGAGGAAAAGAATACCTAATTTCTTTAAAAATCAGTTTAATCTAATTTAGGACCACAAACTCTGAAATGTATTAATCACACTTTATATTTATTGCATTATTTCACTGTGAAGAAGAGTTAAGGTTCTCAGGGGGTACATCTACAAATGCAGTTAATGCTCAGAAAGCTTACTGAACAGTAATATGACCTCAGAGTGCAGGGCCAGGAGCTGCCTGCTGCAGGGACAGGGGACATTATCCCCACCCCAGCTCTGGGATCAGAGCCACCTTGACAACAGACAGCTGCATGGGGGAGGGCAGAGTTCTCCCACCCGCTGCTGCCTGGGCTGACCAGGAGTAATTTGCTCCCACTCAGCTATGTAACTGTGAGCTACTACACAGTAGCTACTGTGTGGTATATCTACTACCTGTATTTACAAATAGTAGAAAACCACACAGTATGCTAATTTACTGCAGAGTAGCTCCTGTTCATAGTTATGGAGGTTGCACCTACACAGGCCTTTGATCTGGGAGCAGTTTACTTGTGAGCAAACTACTCACAAGTAAATGCTCCTGGGCAGGTGTCTACAGGTATAGGGAAGTCGGAGTAGCTTTGCTGAATGTAACAGCAAACTGCTCCCACTTTCTGGGGCCCCACAACAAGCCTTTGCTGCCACCAGGGAGAGCTGGTGGCTCTGGCCACACCTGCCTGCAGCTGAAGGCCATCTTTAATAGGCAGCCCCACTCCCTGCTCCCGGGCCAGCCACTTTTCTGGCCTGGAGCAGTATATAGAGCATGGGGGCAGCATGTGGCAGCTCTGTCACCACAGCTTCTGCTTCCCTGTGCCATGGCTGTTCCAGGCCCTGCCCCTGGCAGTGATGCTCAGTGCCCCAGGCTCCTGCTGGTCACTGTGTTGGCCCTGGATGGCCTCAGCACATGGCTGGCCTCACTACACCCTCCCAGGGTCCCTGCTGCCATGCAGCTTCCACCTGGACCCCATCCTGCTGGCTGGAGCCCAGAAGGAGCTTTGACAACATGATCCTGACACCACCGCTGGGACCATCCATGCCCTCATGGGCTTCTAGGCCTGCTGCCTCTAGACCTGCCCAGCCACCCATAACTTGTGGATGCACATTGTCCAGGCCACCTGGTATTATATACAGTGTCTGAAGGCATTGCGCATGACCCAGGCCTGCTTCCTGGACCTCCTGAAGCAGCTCTGCCCACACCTGGAGTAGCAGGGCACCACCATGCAGCAGCCCCTTCCTACAGACACCCAGTTGGCCATTGCCCTGCTGAAGCTGGTTCATAGATTCATAGATGTTAGGGTTGGAAGGGACCTCAATAGATCATCGAGTCCGACCCCCTGCATAAGCAGGAAAGAGTGCTGGGTCTAGATGACCCCAGCTAGATACTCATCTAACCTCCTCTTGAAACTCATCTAACCTCCTCTTGAAACTCCTCTTGGTCACACATGCCATCCTCCACTATGTGGGTCATTTCTTTGGCATAGGCAAAGCCACCACCAAGGCTGTCCTGGAAGTTTGTGGTGCCTCCAGAATGTGCTGGGGCACATGGTGCTCTAGGTGCATGACCCCCTGGTGATGGTGGCAGGGTTTCATGCCCTGGGATTTCATTATGGTCCTGGATGGGACTCACATCCCCATCACCTCCTTTGCTACAGCTGGTGGTGCTTCCACGCTGTTGTGCTCCAGGCTGCCATTGACCACTGTGGCACCTTCATGAATGTGAGTGTTGGCTGGGCAGGAAGTGCCCACAATGCCTGTGTCTTCTGCATCTCCACCATGCAAACCCTCGTGCACAGTGGACACTTCATGCTGGGGGTACTACACATCCTGTCCTCCTCATCCTGTGGTGGTCCTGCCCTCCTCATCAGGGATCTCATTTACCTGCTCCTCCCCTAGCTCATGCAGCCCTACACCAGCCACCTGGATCCCTGCCAGGTCCACTTCAACAGGTGCCTGAGATGGACCTACACCCTTGTGGAGTGTGCCTTTGGCCACCTGAAAGAATGCTGGCACACCCTTGCTGCCTGCCTCAAGTTTTCCAAGGTCAACATCACCCAGGTCATCATTGTACATGAATGCATGGAGCCTGGGAAACAAGCAGAACAAATTGGAAGTCCTTGTGCAGTCACGGAACTATGATGTGACTGAAATAACAGAGACTTGGTGGGATAGCTCACATGACTGAAGAACTGTCATGGATGGGTACAAACTGATCAGGAAGGACATGTAAGGAAGAAGAGGAAGAGGAGTTACACTTCATGTAAAAGATCCATATGATTGCTCAAAGCTTCAGTATGAAACTGAAGACAGGCAGGTTTAAAGTCTCTACATTAAGGTTAGAGGGGAGAGCAACAAGGGTGATGTTGTGGCGGGTGTCTTCTATAGACCACAAGACCAGGAGGAAGTCATGGAGGAGGCTTTCTTCAAACAGCTAGCAAAAGTTTCCTAATCACAAGCCCCAGTTCTCATGGGGGACTTTAATCACCCTTACTTCTGCTGGGAGGGCAATAGAGCAGTGCACAGGAAATCCAGGACATTTTTGGAGAGTGTTGGGGAGAACTTTTTGGTGAGAGTTCTGGAGCAGTCACCTAGGGGCCCTGCTCTTTTTGACCTGCTGCTCACAAACAGGGTAAAAATGATGGGGAATTTATAAGTAGATGGCAACTTGGGAAGCAGCAACCACAAGATGATTGAGTTCAGGATTCTGAGGAAAACAAGGATGGAGAGCAGCAGAGTATGGATCCTAGACTTCAGAAAACGCAACTTAATTTCACTTAGGGAACTCATGGGCCATATCTCCTGAGAAGAATCCAGGACAGCTGGCTGTATTTTAAAGAAGCCTTACTGAGAATGCAGGAACAAACCATCCAAATGCACATGAAGACTAGTAAGTATAGTAAGCAACACGGAAGTCCTTGACTTTAGGAAAGCCGACTTTGACAAGCTCAGGAGGCTTGTCAGTGAGGCCCTAAGGGACTGTGACCACAGGGAGAGGGGAGTTCAAGAAAAGTGGTTGCTCCTCAAGGGAGCGATCCTCCATGCACAAACTAAGTCTATTGCATTTCGGAGGAAAGGCAGCAAGAGGGCACAGCAGCCCCCCTGGCTCTCCAGGGACCTAGCAGACCTCCTGAGCCTAAAAAGAAAGGCCTACAAAGGATGGAGGATGGGAGTCACCTCCAAGGAGGATTATTCTGCACTGGTCCGGTCCTGTAGGGAGCAGACCAGGAAACCCAAGGCTGCAACGGAACTCCAACTAGCTTTGAGCATCACGGACAATAAAAAGTCCTTTTTCAGATATGTGGGGAGCCGGAGGAAAAGCAGGAGCAACGTTGGACCCCTGCTGAACTAGATGGGGCAACTGACAACTGACGCCCAGGAAAAAGCCCACCTATTAAATAGGTACTTTGCGTCGGTCTTTCATCAGCCCTATGGGACGCCCGTGCCCGCTACAGGGCCGGGAAGTCCGGGTGAGGGTGATCCCCTGCCCTCCATGAATGCTGACTTCGTGAAGGAACATCTTGAGAAGCTGGATACCTTCAAGTCAGCCGGCCCTGACAATCTTCACCCTAGGGTACTTGAGAAGCTGGCGAGCATCATAGCCCAGCCTCTAGCGCAGATCTTTGAAAACTCTTGGCGCTCTGGTGTAGTGCCTGAAGACTGGAAGAAGGCCAATGTGGTGCCTATCTTCAAGAAAGGGAGGAAAGTGGATCCGGCTAACTATAGGCCCATCAGCCTGACTTCTATCCCGGGGAAGATTTTAGAAAAGTTTATTAAGGAGGCCATCCTTAATGGACTGGCCGACGCCAACATCTTAAGGGATAGCCAGCACGGGTTTCTTGCGGGTAGGTCTTGCTTGACCAATCTCATTTCCTTCTACGACCAGGTGACCTATCACCTGGACAAGGGAGATGAGATTGATGTCATATATCTTGACTTCAGAAAAGCCTTCGATCTGGTGTCCCATGATCGCCTCTTGGAGAAACTGGCCAATTGTCGCCTTGGGTCCCCCACGATCCACTGGCTGGAAAATTGGCTCTGGGGTCGGACCCAGAGGGTAGTAATTGATGGAAGTCACTCATCGTGGTGTCCTGTGACCAGTGGGGTCCTCCAGGGCTCTGTCCTTGGACCCATACTGTTCAACATCTTCATTAATGATGTGGACACTGGAGTCAGAAGCGGACTGGCCAAGTTCGCAGATGACACCAAACTTTGGGGCAAAGCATCCACACCAGAAGACAGGCGGGTGATCCAGGCTGACCTGGACAGGCTCAGCAAGTGGGCGGACGAGAATCTGATGGTGTTCAACGCCGATAAATGCAAGGTTCTCCACCTTGGGAAAAAAAACCTGCAGCATCCTTATAGGCTCGGCAGTGCTGTGTTGGCTAGCACTATAGAAGAAAGAGACTTGGGGGTCATCATTGACCACAAGATGAACATGAGCCTGCAATGCGATGCTGCGGCTAGTAAAGCGACCAAAACGCTGGCTTGCATCCATAGATGCTTCTCAAGCAAACCCCAGGACGTCATTCTCCCCCTGTACTCGGCCTTAGTGAGGCCGCAGCTGGAGTACTGCGTCCAGTTTTGGGCTCCACAATTCAAAAAGGATGTGGAGAAGCTTGAGAGAGTCCAGAGAAGAGCCACGCGCATGATCAGAGGTCGGGGAAGCAGACCCTACGACGACAGGCTGAGAGCCCTGGGGCTCTTTAGCCTGGATAAGCGGAGGCTCAGGGGTGATTTGATGGCCACCTACAAGTTTATCAGGGTTGACCACCAGTATCTGGGGGAACGTTTGTTCACCAGAGCGCCCCAAGGGATGACGAGGACGAATGGTCATAAACTACTACAAGATCATTTCAGGCTGGACATAAGGAAGAATTTCTTTACTGTCCGAGCCCCAAAGGTCTGGAACAGCCTGCCACCGGAGGTTGTTCAAGCGCCTTCATTGAACACCTTCAAGATGAAACTGGATGCTTATCTTGCTGGGATCCTATGACCCCAGCTGACTTCCTGCCCTTTGGGCGGGGGGCTGGACTCGATGATCTTCCGAGGTCCCTTCCAGCCCTAATGTCTATGAAATCTATGAAATCTATGAAAGTATGGCAGAAGACCAGATTGGCTTAGCAGGGAACTTTTCAGGAAACTAAGTCACAAAAAGAAAGCTTATAAGAAGTGGAAACTTGAACAAATAAATAGGGAGGAGTACAAGAGCATTGCTCAGGCACACAGGAATGAAGTCAGGAAAGCCAAAGCGCAATTGGAGTTGCAGCTAGTAAGGGATGTGCAGGGTAACAAGAAGAGTTTCTACATGTATGTCGGTAGCAAGAGAAGGATCAGGGAAAGTGTGGGTGCCTTACTAAATGGGGGAGGCAACCTTGTGACAGGATTCAGAAAAGGCTGATGTGCTTAATGCCTTCTTTGCCTCTGTATTCACAGGCAAGGTCAACTCCCAGACGACTGCACCAGGTAGCACAGTTTGGGGAGGAAGTGAGCAGCCAAGCATGGCAAAAGAACAGGTTAGGGACAAAAAAAACTGGGCATATACAAGTCCATGGGGCCAGACAGGATGAACCTGAGAGAGTTGGCTGGTGAGATTACAGAGACACTGGCCATAATTTTTGAAAAGTCATGGTGATCAGGAGAGGTCCCGGATGATTGGAAAAGGGCAAACATAGTGCCCATGCTTAAGAAAGGGAAAAAGGAGGATACGCCAGTCAGCCTGACATCAATTCCTGGAAAAATCATAGAGCAGATCCTCAAGGAATCCATTTCTAAGCACTTGGAGTAGAAGAAGGTGATTAGTAACAGTCATCATGGATTCACCAAGGGCAAGTCATGCCTGACCAAGCTGTTTGTCTTCTAAGAAGAAGTGACTGGCTCTGTGGATGTGGGGAGACCAGTGGATGTGATACATTGATTTTAGCAAGGCTTTTGATACAGTCTTCCACAACATTCTCACAGGCAAGGTAAGGAAGTACTGGATGAATGGACTGTAAGATGGATAGAAAACTGGCTGGAGCATTAGGCTCAGAGGGTAGTAATCAAGGGCATAATGTCTACTTGGCAGCTAGTATCAAGTGGAGTGCCCCAGGGGTCAGTCCTGGGGCTGGTTTTGTTCAATGTCTTTATCAACAACCTGGAAGATGGCATAGAGTACACCATCAGGAAGTTTGCAGATGACACCAAGCTGGGGGAGGTGTGCTGTATGGTAGGGCTATGATTCAGAGTGAGCTAGACAAATTGGAGGATTGGGCCAAAAGGAATCTCACAAGGTTCAACAAAGACAAATGCAGAGTCCTGTATTTAGGATGGAATAATCCCATGCACCAGTACAGGCTGGGGGCTGACTGATTGGGCAGCAGCTCTGCAGAAGAGGACCTGGGGGTTACAGTAGATAATAAACTTAATATAAGCCAACAACGTGCCCTTGTTCCAAAGAAAGCTAATGGCATACTCTGTTGCATTGGTAGGAGTGTTGCTAGCAGGTCAAGGGAAGTGATTATTCCCCTCTATTCAGCACTGGTGAGGCCACACCTGGAGTACTGTGTTCAGTTTTGGGCCCCCATTACAGAAAGGATGTGGAGTAATTGCAGAGAGTCCAGCGGAGGGCAACAAAAATGTTGAGGGGGTTGAGGGACATGACTAATGAAAAAAGACAGGGATCTGGGCTCATTTAGTTTTGAGAAGAGGACACTAACAGGGGATTTAATAGCAGCCTTCCACTACCTGAAGTGGGGTTCAAAAGAGGATGGAGCTAGACCAGGGGTGGGCAAAATTGCAGATCTGGCTGGCAGCCAGACTCTATTTACCAGCAGCCCCTGCCCACCTGGCTGGGGCCGAACTCCATGGAGACCCCAGCCACACCTGCGCTATGATAACACAAGGCTGGGGTTGCCATGGAGACCAGCCCCAGGCATGCTGGCAGGGTGTATGGCAGGGCAGGATAGGGGGCTGCTCCAGAGCCAGTGGGATCTTGTGGTGGGGGCAGCCTGGTCTGGGGCCGGGGCAGAGCTGCGATCTGCAGCCTGCACGCTCCAGCAGGGGGATGCAGGCATGAATCATGACTCTGCCCCAGCCCCTTGTAGCGGTGACAGCCTGGTCTAGAGCCGGGGTACAGCTGCAATCCGCTGCCTGCTTGCACTTGAAGGTAGCAAATTTACTCACAAGTAGCACAGTTTACTCCATAAGAAGCATGTGCATGTGTAGACACATGTGCTTTCTGCTCTAAGGCTAAGGCTAATAGCCCCAAAATACTTTTTTACCTTAAGCTGCTGGTATTCATTCTCCATATGAATAGCTTTTGTTGTTATTCCCGTTGACTTGGAATAATTATTAAAGAACACAGTTGTGTCTAGTGATAATTATGTGCTAAGGAAGGATCTCGTGTATGATTTCATATAACTTATTTTTATTCCGCCAACTGCAGCAGTCACTCATGATTTCCACAGGAATGGGAGCAGAAATAAGTCCATAACATTTCAAAAGAAAAGACTGAATCTGCTAACTAGAGCAAAAGTGTCAATTCTTTCTCAGGCTTGGACGCAGACTCACATTTTCATTCTGATGAGGCCATTTATTCCGCTAGTGTTTCAATACATATGCCTACATTAAGGAAACCATACTATTCACTTGCCTTTCTACTCAAAAGGTTTGAGAACCTGAATTGCTGGATGTTTATTAAATGTTTTGAGATCAAGGCATAAAAGTAGCAAAAGACCCTTTAATTTCTCTGAATTGAATCAGAACCCTCCAAATCAATTCAGAGAGATTCAGACATAGACACAGCTTTAAATGGTTTTTCTACATACCTCTATGTAGCCGGCAGCTTGTGACTGCTGCGATGGTGAGGCAGATGGAGCATCCCTCAAGAGCAGGGGAGTTCCCCAATGCGCTGGGCAGCTGACCAGGAAGTGGACCAGAAGCACTTCCAGTCTACTTCCAGGTCTGCTGGGGAGCGTGCTGGGGGGCTCCCCCTGGCTTGGCAACTGGTGCTTCTTGGGTCTGGGGGTGCACCTGGGGTCCCCCTGCAGCTGATCGCTGAGCTGGGGGTGCATGGAGGGGTGGGGGCCCATTGCACTCCCTGGGAGACCTGGAAGTGGTTCAGAAGTACTTCGGGTCCACTTCTGGGTTCACCGCTGAGCACATGGGGGGGCAACACTCCTGTGGGACACTCTATCCACCCCACCATTGCAGCATTCACAATCCGTACCTGGTACCTCAATGTATGTAGAAAAAACATTTAAAGCTGTGTCTATGGCTGAATCTCTGATTTTTTGAATCAGCATTGAATCTTTAGATTCAGATTCAGCCGGATCAAATCAGTGACAGTGATCTGAATCAACAAATCAAATCAATGTCCCTGGTTCAGGCCAAATCTGAATTGAATACAGCCCATTTCATACACACCTACTTGACATAGTTTAGCAGACAAGCTGATTGGTAGAGCACATCACTGTGAAGAGTTATTTTTACAAAACACTGTGATTAAAATGTGCACAGTGGAGAGGATATTTGTAAGGACAGGTCAATTAATTCCAGTTTGTACTTGAGGGTATTTTTTAGAAAAAACATTATGTAAAAATGCATTTTGATGCAGAATCACCATGGCCTTTGGTAAGTTTTCCAGTGTAAATTTTTTTGACCATCAAAAAATTTGAACCTTATTTTGTGTCTGAATTTGTTTGGCCTGCATAGCCAATGAATCTACTTACATTTTTGTCTGCTCGATTAAAGAGTTGTGTAATATTATATTTCATGTTTCTCATGTAGATATTCCCCGTGGTCAGTTCATTCTATAATTTTCTCTTTGACAAGCTAAAGAGATATTGCTCCTTGATTCTTTCATTACAGGGCAGGTTTTGCTATCACTTAATTGTTTTTATGTTTCTTTTCTCAATCCTATTTAATTTTTCATCATATTTTTTTATTGCAGATACCAAAACTAGACACACCTTTCCGGTATTAGTTGCACCATTTCCCTAGTTCAATGGCAGTAGAAAGCGCCTCATTTTATGCATTTTTCACTTGATTAGGCATCCAAGGATCTCATGAGCCACACCTGGAACTCACATTTACCTAATTATTCACCATGACCTCCAACTCTCTTTCAGAATAATAGGTTCCCAGGAAAGAGCTCACCATAATATCATAATGGCATGCATTCTATAATCCTAGGAGAATGACTCCATATTTGTTCACATTTAAATGGATATTGTTTGCTGCCATCTTCCCAAATAACCTAGATTGCCATACACCAATGACTTTTCCCTCCATTATTGACCACTTCCCCAACCTTTATGTCTTGTGAAAATTTTATCTGTAATAATTTAACATTATTTTTCCAGCTCACTGTTAAAAACATTAAGTAGACCAAGGTCGAGAGCCAGTTCCAACAGGTGTTCACTGCACACACTCCAGTTCATTGAGGGTTCCCAATTTATAATTCCATGAAATACTGTTACAGTTGCAGTTGAAATCAACAGAAGTGATCAAAAGAGTCACACTGGAAGTCTTTCAGTTTAAAAGAGAGGGAATTTCTTTCTGGGAAAATCAGTACTTCTTGACTATGGAACTGCAACCTTTCCTTGTTCCCAAAGAGCATCTATCTGCTGAGTTAAATGGTACACCACAATGCCTATCAATGTTCTTGGGATTGGAGGTGGGGTGAACATGAGGTCTGTGATATGGTATTTTTATGGGAAAGGGTGGAATATCAAAAATCATTTTTATGATTTTGCTTAGTTGAGTAGTCCTGGCTGAGTGCTAAACTTAGCAAGCTATACTAGTTAGGTGGTTCAATTACATTTTTGGAGATTTGCCTATGGTTCCTGGAGCTCAAGATGGGGCCTCTGTTATACATTATTTTATTAATCTAAATATGTTATAACATTTCATAAACAACCTCTGGCAGCTTGGTGTACCTTTATGGAGTCCTAGAAATAGCACGGAGAACAGGAGACTCCATAGAGATTCTCTTGGTATCCCCCATGGAATCCAGAGTGCCTGGTCACATGAGCGTGGATTTCATTCAGATCATGTTTGAAAATGTTGTCAAGGTAGCAAGTGTCCTAGTTTCTGTAATCAAAGCCTTCCAAAGATTTGCATCTTGAAAAACAAATGCTAAGAGAAAGCAGATTACATAAGAGCAAGCTTTGTTTGTTTACTTGAACTCAACCTTGCATTGTATTTGAGAACAAATAGGGAAAAATATTTTTTTAAATAATCAGAGAGACATATGCAAAGGCTGGTATGCTCCCAATTGCAATCCACCTGCTTTAACTCCTCACAACAACCACTTCAGGGATCTCAGCTATGATGGACAGGTAGGTGAGAACTTTTGCTAATAGCCTGGTCCAGGTAGGATTCTCTCACCCTTGAACTGGAGTCTGTTAAAGAGATTACATCTGAATTATTATAATCATGGGAACCTCAGAGTTCAGACTTTTGGTCTAAAAATACAATTAAAAAGTCACTTGTTAATCCAAATGATTCATCCAACAAATACATTTACATTTCCCTAGCACCTTTCATCTCAGAGGATCCCAATGAATTTTGCACTCCTAAAATAGTGCAGTATTTTCATACACAAATGACAAAATGTGCACTACCTATCCCAAATAGATTGGCTGTAGAAGGCAAAAAAAATAGGTAAAGCAAAGCAACACAAATTTTCTGTGTGACAGTATGTTCCCTTGCTGCTGCAGCACTGGAAGGAAAAACCTGCCTGGATAAATTGCTAGCAATAGAAAGGGTAAATATCTACCCCCACAACTAGAGCACTAGAGCACTTCACAATAGGCGTGTCTACATGAGATGTATTAATGCTTATTAGCCTAAGTTAGTGCACAGTATGGGTACCTGCCTACATATGCGTGCCCTTAATGTGCATTAACTTAGGTTAATCATGCCTAAATTTGATACCTGCAAATGCAGGTATCAGATTTAGGATTGATTAGTTAATGCACATAAACGCATGTGTAGATGTGACCCAACACTAACTTTAGTGCCAGGTCTGCCCTACCACTAGAGAGCTGGCCTGAGCCCAGACCCAGGGAACATCCAGGGCCTGGATTGCTGAGCACCTGCCTGAAAGCGCTGCCCACTAGGACCCTCCTGCAGCCTCCCACTTTGGACTTAAAGACCACGAGTGGAAGCCAGGCACTGGGGGGCATGGATGCAGCCACCAAGACCAGGAGGCTGCCCAGAGACAGGTGGTCAGCATCACCCTGATGGCAGAGCAGCTCTAGGTGCTGTCACTCCAGGGCCTCCATGCAGGCCCAGTTGTCCTACTGCACTCAGTCCCGCACCTCTGCCTGGGTGACATCTTCTGCCTGCCAGGCCTGCTCCTGTGCTGCTGGAGCAGGACGGTCTGGTCCAGGGTGCACTTCTGGTGCAGCTGGTGCATCTAGATGACTCCAGGAGTAGGTAGTGGTGACCCAGAGCCTACGCCCCTACGGGGGCTGGTGGGCTCTCCCCTGTGTTCAGATGTTGGCTTTGCAGAGGCAAAACAGAAGCCTTTGCAATATAAGTTTGCAAAGAGTTTGCAATATTTCAGAGATAAGATGCTCTATTTCAAGGGCTGTATGCTGCTGCCTGGGCCCAGGCAGATGCTGCCTGAGCTCCCTGTCCCTGATTGCTCCCCTAGGGCCAGTGGGCTGCTGGGTGCTGGCCACAGACAGCCTGCCTCCCCCTCCCCCTTCTCAGGGTGGGCCAGGCTAGCATGTGCTGCCATGGTTCCAGACCCTGCTCTCCCTCTCTCCCTGCAGGCCAACCACTCTGCCACACTGCCATCCAGCCCACAGCACCCAGGATCAGGGCATCCAGGGCTCCTGAATAGCTGGGGCTGGCTGCACCTGCCCTCCCCACAAGGGGCATCTCTGGGGAGGCACCCTGGGGATGACCCCCAACCTTGCTTCTGCTATGCCCCAAGTGAGTTCCTGCTGCATGTGCCCTGGGTAGTGTGCAATGAGTTGTTTGTGCAGGTGGAGGGGTGCCCAAGCCAGTACGCCCCTGCTGCTGCTGATCTTCTTTGTGCCCTGAGCACATATGCACTCCTGATTTGGGACCCTGAGCTAAAATGACATAGGGGACAAAGCTTGGTTTGCCGGCAACCTCTGCTACCATCTGGAGGGCTACCTGTGGCAGTGCTACACTTCCCTGCCTGCCCCCCCCCCCCCCACTGAGTAGGACATCGCCACCAGCATTGGCACCTTCCTTGGCATGTGAGAGGTCCATGCCCACCCCGCTGTGGGAACACAGGCTTCTAAATAAAGTTCTGAACTGTG
The DNA here is from genome assembly GCF_030867095.1 of Alligator mississippiensis. NCBI lineage: Eukaryota > Metazoa > Chordata > Crocodylia > Alligatoridae > Alligator > Alligator mississippiensis. The sequence continues at coordinate 29,436,483 of NC_081833.1, forward strand.
TCCCACCTAGCTGCATGCTGTAAGGGAGGGAACCCAGGGTCAGGGGAGTGCAGACAGGCCAGGGGCAGGAATGGAGGTAGAAGCTGGGGCCAGGGGAAGGGGCTGGGACTGGGGCCAGGGGCAGGGGTGGGGACTGAGAGGGCCCTCCTCCAGTGCAGAACTTACCACAAGTCCAGGGCTGACAAGGCTGGTGGCTCAGTGTGGGTCTCTCCATCAGCAATGGCATCTGGCTGAGCCCAGTGCCTGCAGCCTGTGGTGTGTAGCGGGCTGGGACCCAGTCAGGGCCCCCCTTGGGGAAGGGCTGGTACTGTTGGCAGCCACTGGTCTCATGGCTGGCTACTCCTCATAGTGGAGTCTGGAGCCTGCCCCCTGTGCCAAAGGTGAGGTAGCCACTGGCCAGGGCTCCCTGAGCTGCCAGTGGATGCAGCAGCCAGGGAGGAGGGTGAGGCTGGGCACTGAAGGCCCAATGCCCCCTCCCCTGATGACATGTCAGCAGAAGGGTCAGAGCAGGGCAGGGGCTCAGCTAGGCCACCCCTTCTGGTGACACTTGCAGGGGTGCAGCCTGTATCCTGGGGCACCAAAATACAGGTCAGCCCCTGCATAAAGGCCATGGTCTTATGGCCATGACCGGACCAATGACTGCAGTCAGTCATGACCATCCAATGTACCCACAAGGCCTTGACCTTAATGCAGCACTGCCACACCCACTGGGAGTGCCTTCGCTCATGCATGCCCCTTGACAGGGCCTCATAAATGTTGACATTCAAGTACCCACCCCATGTGAGCTGCATCTGCACATCAGCACAGCCCCAGAGCAGCGCAAGGATACCAAATTCATCCTGGGACCAGCTGGGGGCCCAGGTGGTAGGTACAGGCATGTGCATACAAGAGGGGCTGGGGATTAATGGGGAGGATGATGAGGATGACATTCTTGTCCTGCTCTGGCTCTCTGGGTCCCTGCACAGTTATCCCTGTGTGGCTGGCTCTGGACAGCACTCAGGAGTGCTCAGCAGAGGGGCACATCCAGGGATTGAGAGCTGTGTACTGCAGGCACTTCACCACAGCACCTGCAAAGAGACAATGCTGGGGGTGAGCAGTAGCAGGTGCTGGCCCTGCTTCCAGACAGACAGCCAGCAGCCCTGGGGGGATCTCAGGGCTGGGCACAGAGTGCAGCAAGCAGCACCCCTTTGCAACACTCACTTGTGGCCAAGCAACAGTTCTGCAAAGGGAACAAGACAGGCAGAGGCAGCCTGTGGCCTGCCCAGCAGGGCACACAGGCCTGCTGGGCACCTAAACAATGAACAGACTCCCTCAGGCTCCCTGGTGTGTGTGCTCCAAGGCACAAAATGGCTGCAGGGTTTTATACCATGCAGCTAGGGGCTGCCAGAGAGCAGCCTAGCCCAGAAGCAGGAGAGTCAGCCAGCCAGGAGCCCTGGGGCTGGGTTCAGGCCAGCCCCTTAGTGACTGGGCAGACCTGGTACTAAAGTCTACACATGGCAGTTTGCATTTATATGTGCATTACTGCACATTAACTAATTGCACCTAAATTTGATACCTGCATTTGAAAAATACTGTTTTTAAAAGTGTTTCTTGGGTTTTCTTGAAATTCTGATAATCTTGACTCTGGCTTCTGGTCAGTAGTCTAGTGATTTAGCAGTCTAGTCCATGCTGAAACCCTGGGTTCAGCTATCTTTCAATATGATCCCAAGAGTAATCTGATAAGAAATTGCAGATGAATTCATCCTAGTGCTGAATCCTGAGATGGAATCAAATGCACACAGAGAAACCCCTGGCTTTGGCAATCCCTGGCAGTCAAGGACAATTATCTTCCATCACTGCCTTGTCTGTGGGTCTGAAGATAGCTGACAAGGTCAGTGCAGGCTCCACAGGTTCTATTGCAACTCAGGCACATGTTCCCATGTCAGGTGGGTGGCGCTGGATACATGCTTTGGTCCATGACATGCTGTTTCTGCTGCTCCCACTTTCCCATCTCCTGTTGTTGTCATGAGGTTTCAAAGTACTGAAATCCTTGCAGCAAACTCTTCCTCCATTTGGGTAGTCCTGGGCAAGTCTCTCATGAGTTGATGTTGATGTTGCATTTTTTCAAGTTGGTCTTGAGGATGTCCTTGAAGTGATTTCTCTGCCCTCCTCTTGGGCATACACCTTGACTGAGCTGGAAGAATAAAACCTGCTTTGAGGGTCTGGAGTCAGACATCCAGATGATGTGCCTGGCTCCCCAAAGTTGATGTTGGATGATCATTGCCTCAATGTTTGTGGTGTTTGCTTGTGAGAGGGCACTAATGTTGGTCCATCTGTCTTCCTGCTGTATTCAAAGGATCTTCTGCAGATAGTGTTAATGATACTTGTCCAGCAACTTGAGGTGTCTTCTGTATGTTTTCCACATCTCAGCTCTCTACAGTAAGGTGGGCATCATGATTGATAAAGCATGAACTTGGTTTCAAATTTGATGTTGCAATCGTCAAACATCCATTTCCTCAGGTGTCTGAAGACTGCACTTGCACATTTGAGGTGATATTGGATTTCTACATCAATGTCAGCCTTTAGTGAGAGATGGCTTCTGAAGAATGGAAAATACTCAATGTTCTCCAGAGTATCACCATAAATTTGAATTACTGGCACTAGGGGCTGCTCATTAAGAGCTTGTTGATGGAGGGTCTTAGTCTTCTGAATATTAAGCATCAGTCCCATTCTCTTGTATGCCTCAATATAAACGTTAAGGATTACCTGAAGATCCGCTTCCAAGAGAGCACACAGTACAACATCATCAGTATACTGGAACTTGACAGCTGAGGTTGGGGGTGGTCTTGGTTTTGGCTTGGAGTCAGCTGAGATTAAACAGTTTACCATCCATTACAATTTACCATCCATTCAGTAGTTTAGCTTCAGTTTCACTGGAAGCTTGTTGGTGATCAAATGTAGAATCGCAATAAACAATATCAAGCAGTCACAAGAAGTTGGAGCAATGACAAAGCCTTGCTTAAATCCCATCTTAATCTCAAAGGCATCTGTGATACATCTGTTACTGAGAACCACCACATGCATACAGTCATGCAGCAGGAAAAGATTCATATAGATTCATAGATGTTAGGGTCGGAAGGGACCTCAATAGATCATCGAGTCCGACCCCCTGCATAGGCAGGAAAAAGTGTTGGGTCTAGATGATGCCAGCTAGATGCATATCCAACCTCCTCTTGAAGACCCCCAGGGTAGGGGAAAGCACCACCTCCCTTGGGAGCCTGTTCCAGACCTTGGCCACTCGAACTGTGAAGAAGTTCTTCCTAATGTCCAATCTAAATCTGCTCTCTGCTAGCTTGTGGCCATTGTTTCTTATAACCCCCAGGGGCGCCTTGGTGAATAAAACCTCACCAATTCCCTTCTGTGCCCCCATGATGAACTTATAGGCAGCCACAAGGTCACCTCTCAACGTTCTCTTGTGGAGGCTGAAGAGGTCCAGGTGCCCCGGTCTCTCTTCATAGGGCTTGGTCTGCAAGCCCTTAATCATACGAGCGGCCCTTCTCTGGACCCTCTCCAGGTTATCCGCATCCCTCTTGAAGTGCGGTGCCCAGAATTGCACGCTGTACTCCAACTGCGGTCTGACCAGCGCCCAATAGAGGGAAGTATCACCTCTTTGGATCTATTCGTCATGCATCTGCTGATGCATGATAAAGTGCCATTAGCTTTTCTGATGGCTTCGTAACACTGCCGACTCATGTTCATCTTGGAGTCCACTAGGACTCCAAGATCCATTTCCACTTCCGTGCCACCCAGCAGGTCATTCCCTAGGCTGTAGGTGTGCTGGACATTTTTCCTCCCTAGGTGCAGCACTTTGCATTTCTCCTTGTTGAACTGCATTCTGTTGTTTTGTGCCCACTTGTCCAACCTGTCCAGGTCTGCTTGCAGCTGTTCCCTGCCCTCCGGCATGTCCACTTCTCCCCATAGCTTTGTGTCATCCGTAAACTTGGACAGAGCACACTTCACTCCCTCGTCCAAGTCGCTGATGAAGACATTAAAGAGTATCGGTCCAAGGACCGAGCCCTGCGGGACCCCACTGCCCACATCCTTCCAGGTCGAAACCGACCCATCCACCATGACCCTCTGGGTGTGACCCTCTAGCCAATTCTCCACCCACCGGACTGTGTAGTCATCCAAGTCACAGCCTCTTAACTTGTTCACCAGTATGGGGTGGGATACCGTATCGAAGGCCTTCCTGAAGTCTAAGTCTAAGTCTAAGAATGGCAATGAATTTCAGTGGGCATCCATACTTCAGAAGGATCTTCCACCACACTTCTCAGCTGACATAGTCAAAGGCTTTTCATAGTTCATAGTTCATAGATGTTAGGGTCAGAAGGGACCTCAATAGATCATCAAGTCCGACCCCCTGCATAAGCAGGAAAGAGTGCTGGGTCTAAATGACCCCAGCTAGATACTCGTCTAACCTCCTCTTGAAGACCCCCAGGGTAGGGGAGAGCACCACCTCCCTTGGGAGCCCGTTCCAGACCTTGGCCACTCGAACTGTGAAGAAGTTCTTCCTAATGTCCAGTCTAAATCTGCTCTCTGCTAGCTTGTGGCCATTGTTTCTTGTAACCCCCAGGGGCGCCTTGGTGAATAAATCCTCACCAATTCCCTTCTGTGCCCCCGTGATGAACTTATAGGCAGCCACAAGGTCGCCTCTCAACCTTCTCTTGCGGAGGCTGAAAAGGTCCAGTTTCTCTAGTCTCTCCTCGTAGGGCTTGGTCTGCAGGCCCTTGACCATACGAGTTGCCCTTCGCTGTACCCTCTCCAGGTTATCCGCATCCTTCTTGAAGTGTGGCGCCCAGAATTGCACGCAGTACTCCAACTGCGGTCTGACCAATGCCCTATAGAGGGGAAGTATCACCTCCCTGGACCTATTTGTCATGCATCTGCTGATGCACGATAAAGTGCCATTGGCTTTTCTGATGGCTTCGTCACACTGCCAGCTCATGTTCAACTTGGAGTCCACTAGGACTCCAAGATCCCTTTCCACCTCTGTGCCACCCAGCAGGTCATTCCCTAGGCTGTAGGTGTGCTGGACATTTTTCCTCCCTAGGTGCAGCACTTTGCATTTCTCCTTGTTGAACTGCATCCTGTTGTTTTCTGCCCACTTGTCCAGCCTATCCAGGTCTGCCTGCAGCTGTTCCCTGGCCTCCGGTGTGTCCACTTCTCCCCATAGCTTTGTGTCATCTGCAAACTTGGACAGAGTACATTTCACTCCCACGTCCAAGTCGCTGATGAAGACATTAAAGAGTATCGGTCCAAGGACCGAACCCTGCGGGACCCCACTGCCCACACCCTTCCAGGTCGAGACCGACCCATCTACCACGACTCTTTGGGTGCGACCCTCTAGCCAATTCGCCACCCACCGGACTGTGCAGTCATCCACATCACAGCCTCTTAATTTGTTCACCAGTATGGGGTGGGATACCGTATCGAAGGCCTTCCTGAAGTCCAGGTATACGACATCCACCCCTCCTCCTGTGTCCAGGCGTTTTGTAACCTGGTCATAGAAAGAGACTAGGTTGGTCAGGCACGATCTGCCCGCCACAAACCCATGCTGGTTTCCCCTCAGCATAATTTGTCCTGCCGGGCTCTCACAAATGTGAGCCTTGATAATTTTTTCAAATACTTTACCAAGGATGGAGGTGAGACTGACCGGCCTATAGTTGCCCAGGTCCTCCTTCCTCCCCTTTTTGAAAATGGGGACCACGTTAGCCCTTTTCCAGTCCTCCGGGACTTGGCCTGTGCACCACGAGCATTCGAATATTCCCGCCAGTGGCTCTGCAATGACGTCGGCCAGTGCCTTCAGCACCCTGGGATGGAGCCCATCCGGGCCTGCCGACTTAAAGGCATCCAGTTCTTCCAAGTGACTCTGCACCACCTCAGGATCTACGCATGGAAGTCTGGCGCCTTGCTGCTGCCTCTCTACAACCCCAGTGAGAGACTTGTCGTGCCCCTCGCTTAGGAACACTGAGGCAAAGAACTCGTTGAGGAGTTCAGCCTTGTCCCCTCTATCTGTCACCAATTGCTTCTGCCCATTTAGCAGGGGTCCTATTCCTCCCTGGGCCTTCCTTTTACTCCCTATGTATCTTTTGTGAGGTCAGAGAAGGATATATACAGAAGTTTATGTTGTTCCTTGCATTTTTCCTGCAGCTGGTGAGCAGTGAAGATCATGTCAGTTGTGTTTCTTTCTTGATACCTTAAACTCACAGTGAGTTTTTGATAGGAGCTCTTCAGCAAGTGGAAGGAGACAGTTCAGAAAGGTTCTCACAATGATCTTTCCTGTGAAAGACAGCAAGATGATCCCTCTGTAATTTCCACAGTTGGACCTGTCTCCTTTCTTGAAGCTTGCCATGATCATGGCACCTCTGAGGTCATCTGGGACTTCCTCCTCATTCCAGATCTTTAATATGAGGGCATGGAGCTGTGATATAAATTCCTCTCCCCCTCTGCTTGAAGATTTCTGTGGGAATTCCATCTGCTCCAGATCCTTTGTCATTCTTCATCTGCTTGATGACTGTCCTCATCTTGCCAAGGGTTGGAGGGAGATCCTAGCAGCAGATGCCTGCTGCTGGGGTGGGCTCCACCACTGGAGCCCAGGTGGTGACTATGTCCCCCTGTTTTAGGTCAGTAGGGGGTGCTCCTGCTCTGAGCCACCCACCTCACTGCACCCAACCACCTTCCAGACTCCAAGTGCCTCCCTGGGGCGCCTCACATCCGGCCGACCCCCTTCCTTGAGCACACCCTCAAGCCTTAGAGTAATGCTGCCACCACCCAGGCTCTGAACCATTCTTGGCTCTGTGTCCCCCGGGAAACACAGATGTAGTAGTCCTTGATGATACTCGATTCACTGCAAAAACATGGGGTGCTTCCCTCAGTCTGAAGCACAAATAGTGGTCTCCTTTAGTCAGCTCAACCAAGGCAACGCCAAGACATAATCTAGACCCTCTCCCAATAAGTCTCCCACACTAGGGACACCGGAGAACTTTATTGATTACAAGCAGAAGTTTTGGAGTAAGGTGTACAGGGTAGAGCAATATCATAGAAATACCTCAGAACAAACAGGGTGCCTGGGTAGCCTTTGGTCACTCATCTGGGTTACTGCAAGCTATATATCTAGTTAGATGGCTGACACAGCTTCCCTCTGGAGGCAGTCAGTTCATAGTGTGTCCATGTGTTTCAAGAAAGAGTGATAGAGAGCTGAGCTGCTCTCTGCATCTTCATCATGGCTGTTGCCCCTCCTCCTGGGCAGTCTTTAATTGATATAGACCTTCTCACCTCATTCTGGGGTCCAATGGAGACTAGCTGAAATTAGCTACAAACCAATCAATTGGAAATTCATCACTGGTTGCCAGGTAGGCTGGCAGGGACTCCAGTCCCCTCCCAGTCATGAAGTCCTTGCTTAGAACAATAGGAAGCTTAAGACCCCACTCAGGTATGTGAGGCCAGTCACGTAGGCAAAGGGGCCTCTCACTTACTTCAGTGAGCTGCTTAGCCACTAGAGGGATAGACAGGTGAGGAAGGAGAGAGAGAAAAAACAACAAAAACTAGTGAAGGAGACCTGGATGAGGCTGGGATAGAAACCCTCCACACCCCCTGCCTTGGCAGCAGGGAGCTCCAAGTCCCTCCTGCTCCGAGATCATGATTGGGGAGTGGGGGCTGGGACACCCTTATCTCTCAGCAGCTGCTTCACCATCACAATCAGGGAGTAAGGGACTCCGAGATCCTTATTTCCCAATGCCAGCTCCATGACAGTGGGGCTGATGCTGGGAGATCCTGATTTCCCAGCACCAGCCCCACAACCTCAGAGCTGGTGCTGGGAGCTCCCTCCTGGTGAGGGCTGGAGAGACTGTTCCCCACCCAGCTCCATGATCAGAGAGCTGAGAAGAAAACAAGGTCTCCAGCCTGTTCCCCACCCAGCCCTGTGATTGCAGAGCTGAGCAGGGAACAGGGTCCAGCCCCCACCCTACAGTTGAGGGGCAGGGGCTGAGAACTGTCTCAGTCAGGGGCAAGTCCCAGTCCCACACCACAATCAAGTGATTGAGGTGTGGAGTTTGGAAAGAGCTGCAGAGGTGGGGCAGTTAGTAGCTAGTAGCAAGCCCCAGCAGTGGATCCAGGCAGGGGGCTGGGACCTGCCCCTCTCCTGTAGCCTCTGAAACTGGAGCTGAATACATAGGTGAAGACAGAAAGACAATGTGGATTTACTAAAAACAAATCATGCCAAACAACTTTGGTCTCCTTCTTTGACACAGTAACTAGTTGGATGGAAACAGGTATCATAGTAGATATTGTGTACTCTGACTTCAGGAAGGCTTTTTATATAGCAATTACAAATGAGAGGTGCCTTGGTGATGAACACAGAGGACTGAGAGGAGATGCAAATCTTGTAGAAGTGCTAACTACGGTGTTTGTTTCTAAAGAAAAACAAAAATTTTGCTACAGAGGCCTTCAACATAAGAAAAATGTGTTGGATTTCACAGGAAAGGAGCAGAGATGTACACTGAAGCAAATGTGAAACACTTTGGGTGTGAATATGGAAAGGAAAGCTGCATAGTTCATAGTCTAAAACATTGTTTTAGATCAAGGCAGACAGCCCTGTAACCTGACCTTTATCCAGAGCTCAGTGGTTCTGATCAATAAATTTTAGAAGAGCTGAGATAGTTGAAAGGAAAGGGCGCTGAAGAGATTGACTGGATTTAATGAGATGTGTGTCCTTTAACTGCACCTCTACTCATTCAGGAAAGCTTTTCCTCCAGTTTGTTTTCAGAAAGCCAAGACTGCGTTTGGACAGTACTTGTTAGCACTGGAGAATGCAGTGGATTTGAAGAGGTTTAACCTTTGCTAGTTTCCACTTAGTTGGGACTTTGCTGAAGTGAAAGTAAGGGGAAAAGTTCAGTCTGCAAGTGACAATGTACTGATCAAGGTAAAGATTTGTGGTATGAACCAATAGGCCTGTGCAAAGTGGCTAGTATTCGCTTCAGATTCAGATTTGGCCAATTCAGGGGTTTTGCAGGGCACTAAGGTGTCCTGCTCCTTTTTAAGGGCTACAGCTGCTATGGGGACAGCCCTAGCAGTGATTTGGGAGCCCCAGGTGCTGGTTACCAGGGCAGCCAGAATGAGCTAGTGGGCCCACACCTGCCAGCTGTCAACTGACCAGAAGGGGCAGGGCTCGGCTCATCTATAAACCCCAGGCCAGAGGCCAGGAGGTCAGTTCCCTGCTGGTAGCCAGAGGGGAAGGAGCTTCCAGGGAGGAGGTGCCCAGTGATGCAGCAACTGCCTAATATGCTGCACCCAGGGCTAATGGGGCTCCACAAGCTCTGCAGGTACCCTTGCTCACTAGAGACTTAATGCCAGGGATGCAGTTTGATGCTTTTAAAGGGGCAGAGCACAGCCTTGTCTTTTGTATTATGTTATAGCCCAGGGACTTGTGTTTTGTTTATTGTTCCATAACACCGGTGGTTTGAGTGAGGCTATTTGGGGAAGGAGAAGGCCTCATTGGGGGCCCACGGCAGTGTGGGGACCCCGGTGCCAGAGAGGGTGCAGCATTTGGGAGGCACAGACCCTGACACTGGAGAGGTCATGGCACTTTGCAGGGCTGCAGAGAGCCCAGTGCTGAGGGGTGCAAAGAAAGGACTGAAGACATCCCAGGTGCCAGTGAGATGCAGAGCAAGACCACGGCTGCAAAGAGCCCAGGGAGGACAATGGGGCCATATTACAACAAGGCCTAGACCGGACAATGTTGGTATCATCTGCGAGGCTTGGGGCGTGGTAAAGGGAAGGTTGGAGCCATGCATATAGCTCATAAGTCTAGGGTGCTCTGAAACACCCATTTTGAAACGGGACCCATGGGGTTCAGAGAAATCCATCAAGACTGTGTCCAACAGGATGTGAAGGTAGCCTCCCTGTATTGCAAAAATACATCAAGATGTGGCGGGTGAGAATAGAGGGTGCCCATTGGGCTGAATTGGCATGGTCAAGGGGCCTTAGGGGTAACATGGCCATGCTTAAGGGACCCCATCCCTTGACAGGGAGACAGTGATTAGATTCGGTGATTTGAATCATGGTCCCGAATTGATTCAGTTGAATCTCCAAATTATACAGGCTGCATCCACTGCCTGCTTTCAAAAGCTGCCCTGACTGCCCTAGTCCTGGCTCTTTGAAAAAACAAAGCCCACACACACGGGTTGCTGCCAGGCAGGTGGGGGCAATACCCATTGCCTGCCCCCCACTTCCCCATGCCATGTGGGGGGTTCTGTCACGAGCCCCCCAACCCTGACCATGGTTGGCTCACCCACCCCAGCTCCTGGTCCTTAAAAAAACAAAACAAAACAAAAACGCTTGGTCTCACCAGCTCTGCCAGGCAGGGGGAAATCCCTGCTGCCCCCCACTATCCTGTTCTGCATGGGGGGGGGGGAATCTTCCATGAGCCCCCAGAAGTCCCAAAGCCACTGCATGAGCCAATGAGTGCAGGGTTTTTGTTGTTTTTTTTTTTTAAAGGACCAGGAACTGGGCTGGGTAGGGCAGCCATGGTGGGGGGCAGAGAGTGGGAGGGGGTTGGGGGGATCATGGCAGAGCCCCCCACATGGCATGGGGCAGTGGGGATTACCCCCCCCCCCCCACCTGGCAGCACCCAGTGAGAAGGTTTTTGTTTTTTTTTTTTTAAACAACCAGGAGCTGGGGTGGGCAGGGCAGCCATGGGGTGGGGTGGGGGGGGGCATTGCTGGGACAGTGGGTGGGGGTCAGGGTCTCTCACAGGGGCTGGGGGAGCAGGCAGGAGCAGGCAGGGGATGGGGCCTGGAGGGGGTCCACCCATGGTCCCCACCCCTATTTACCAGCATGGAGTCTGGCAGCCAGCAGGGACTGCCTGAATCTCTGAAGCTCTCTGAATATTTTCCAAGTTGATTTGGAGAGCTTTAAATTGATTTGGACCTTTTAATTGGTCCTCTGATTAAGTTTGGATTCACAGACTTGGCCACTGAATCGGGGTGAATCTCTGAATTGAATCAGCACCCAAAGCCTCACACAGTCCTATTAACCAAGTATGGCAATAGAGATGATAAGAAAAAAAGTGAGCCAGATGTCTGTACAGACTACAAGTAACACACTTTATGTGAAACATGTATGGATCCCCTGTTGCAGATGTATTACTCCTCCTCTGGCATATACACATATCCCTTATATCAGATGTTTGATCCTCTTGCCCTATATCTGCACAGAAACCTTAAATCATAAGACCCTGGCAGACATAATTTCCAAGTTCTAATCATCAGGTAATGTTGCTTGATGAAAACTGTCAACCCATGTGACCTGCTTCATCTTCACAGGACGAGCTCCCCTGAAGGAAAAAAGAGTGCCTTGGGAACTTGCTCTGTCAGCACTAAATGGCAAGAAAAGTAGAAAGCTGCTACCAGAAGTTGTCACCTCCACCCCACATCCCACCCCTCTTCAGCTGTGCTGTTAATGAGATGTGAGCTCTGCACTCATAAGCTGAGCTCTCCCTGGGTGAAGGAATCACTCCTATGACCCTTGCACAGAGCAGAGGAGACCCATGTGATGGGTAGGTAGGTGCAGGAGCAGCGGTTGGGGAGGAAGGGAGGGAGTGGGGTTTCAAAGTCTCTAGGGGTGTGTGAAGCAGGCCCTGTTCAATTAGGATTTCACCTGAATCAGGAACAGTGATTCGATCTGTTGATTTGGATCACTGTCCCTGATTTGATTCGGCCAAATCCAAATCTGAAGATTTAATGCTGATTCGGAGAATAAGCGATTCAACCATAGGCACAGCTTTAAACGTTTTTTCTACATACCTCGAGGTCCCAGAGCAGCTTGTGAATGTTGCAATGCTGGGATGGATGGAGCGTCCCACGGGGGGGGGGCTCTACATGCTTGTCAGCGAACCTGAAAGTGGACCAGAAGTATTTCCAGTCCACTTCTGGGTCTGCAGGGGAGCATGCAGCCCCCTCCAACACACTCACACACACACACACACATCCCTAGCTTGGTGATCAGCTGCAGAGGGATCTTGGGTGCCCCCCTCCCCGCAGACCCAGGAGGCACCAGTCACTGGGCCGGGGGTGGGGAGCACAGGGGCCCCCCAGAGCACTTCCCGGCAGACCCAGAAATGGACCAGAAGTGCTTCTAGTCCACATCCAGGTCTGCTACTGAGCATGCTGGGGAGTCCCCCACGCTCCTGTGGGACACTCCATGTGCCCCCGCATTGCAGCATTCATAAGCTGCCTGCTACCTAGAGATATGTAGAAAAAACATTTAAAGCTGTGTCTCTGTCTGAATCTCTGAATCTTTCTGAATCTCTCCAAATCAATATGGAGGGTTCCAATTCAATTCAGAGATATTAAAGGGTCCTCTGATTCAATTTGGATTCAGAGATTCAGCCACCAAATTGGGCTGAATCTCCGCTGAATTGAATCAGGGACCGAAGCTTTACACAGCCCTAAAAGTTTCCCGGGGCACCTCATTATGTGCTTCTGTATATCCATGTCCTGCCTTAAGTTTTCCAAACAAATTCTCTCCCCGACCCTCAAATTCCTATTGTGTGTAAGTAAAGCAGGTCAGGTTGAGTATTTGTTTACATTCCAGCTTTTGCAGGGAAGAGGTGCTGAAATGGTTCCTTATATAGGTAACCTTGAAATCGGTTGAAGGGTGGCTGGGGAAAGGTAGAAGAGGCAGTAAGTCCTGACATGACTTGCTGAGGTGCCCTGGGGCAGCAAAGTTCAGTGTAAGTCACAGACGGTGTGGGCAGATTTAATACTTAGAATGGTCTAAACACATTTTAAACCCCAAGACTCTAGGGGCACTTTTACATGTGTTTCAATGTATTCTGATTAGAATGTGTCGGGGCAGGCTCAATTAACCAAGTCTGCTGGAAGGCTCTAATTAGAATGCTCAAGTGTGTTCCAGCATCTTGTGTATTCAGTGTCCTGCATTTCAAAATGGTAGCAGGGACACTTTAACTAAAGTTCATCAAACAAACTTTAATTAAAGTTCCCTGCCCTACCATTTTGAAACACAAGATGTTGAATACATGAGACGTGGTGGGTGTTTTAATTCAAGTGGCTCCAGAGAACTGCTCTAATTAAAAATGCCCCCCTCCCCACCCGCCACCGCCACCACCACCATGGCAAACATGTAAAAGTGCCCTTGATGTACAGGCAGACAAGGTTCTTTAAGTAAATCTGATATCTTTTATTAGACCAACTAAAATAGTTGGAAAAAATCTTCTTTGTAAGCTTTCAGAAACAAACACTCTTGTTCAGGCTGTGGAAGTCTGCAGTTGTTCTGTACTATTCCTGGATGGGATAGAATAGAACAGAAGCCCAAGGCCAATATGCAACAATGCCAATCTGTGAAAATGCAAATTGAGTCAGTCAATGGATGAGAGACAGGTGGGTGGTAGGGAGGAGTAGAACATAGACCTGGTGGTAAGATATAACTAGTAAATAGTAGAGAGACTACCTGGGGTATCCAATGCCAGGCAGGTTGTAAAGTACCATAAATCCAATGTCTATATTTAATCCATGATTTTTGGTGTCCAGTAGCTTGATGAAGCCAAGTTCATAGGCCCATCTTAGAAAGCTGTTTCGTAAATTCCCTTTGAGGTTTACAACTGAGAGATTGGAGAGAGACTGTTGTCTTGTGAGAAATGTGCCCCACATGTAATTGGGTATTCTTGTCTTTGATAGATTTTTGGTGTGCGTTCATTCTGTTATGCAGTTGTCATTCAGTTTCTCCTACACATTTTCCATCAGGTCATTTAGTGTATTGTTTGAGATGTATTACATTTTTGGAGGTGCAAGTGTAGGATCCAGGAATACTGATGGCTCTGTTGTGGGGTATAGTTATTGTGAGGGTGGTGGAATATGTTGGCAGGTTTTACATTTCTTGTCATGGCATGTTCTGAATCAATTCAGTGTGTTTGGGGCATAGGAAGTTTGCTTCTGATGATGAGGTTGGTGCTTGTTTAAAGGCTATGATGTGTGGTTTTGGGAAAATCTCTTTAAGAATTGGGTCTTCTTCAAGATGTACAGGCTACTTTAGACCACTTTAAGCTTCCTGGGACATTTCAAAGGCACACCAGGAAAATGAAGTAGTATTCTGAGCCAGTCCTGCTTGAACTAGGTCAATATTATGTGTGGTCATGGAGTATTCCATGCCTGGTGTCTGTTCAGTCCTTCAGACATCCCAAGCTGCACCTCTCCAAACCCATGTAGGGCAATAGGGATGCTCTGAGATGCAACCAGTACTCTACTACCTATTGCCTACAGAGACCACAGTCAACGGGTGGAGAAGCAGAAAGCCTCTGTGTCCATTTCACTTCCCTGCTAGAGATTGTTATCTGGAGTGGAGGCTGGGAGGGTAGATAGGTTCTGAGTGGGAGTGGTCTTCATAGCCTCCTGCTTGTGGTGGTGGGGGAGGGGGGTGATCACACCTGTAACAGTACAGACCTGTCAATTGCTGGGTGGTTGTGGGGCAAAACAGAGTATTGCAAAATGGGCATTTAATAGGACAAAGTGGTTGTCAATTTTATGCTCAATGTGAAATGTATTAGCCCAGGTATTGTAATTGTTCCTTGTTCTCTGTGCTGCACTGCTGCAGTGAGCCCTGCCCAGCAGGTTGCTCCCTGCACACACATTTCTATGTAATAGTTGATAATGTAAAATACTAGAGTAGCTGGAAAATTTGGAGAGTTCTTGGGCAGAGGTAGTGGCTAAAGCACCCAGCCCCCTAAGAACTATAAACAAGGGTCCACACAGACCCCCAGCACCACGCAACCCCTCCTCTCCATCTCCCTTCCCCAATACAGACCTTCCTTTCCCTCTGGAGAAATCCTAAGGAAATTTCAGGCACTGACCCCTGGAAGGCATTATGGTCTGGGTCAAGTGTCAAGCCCTGGTGGCATTTTGGCATCAATGCAATCCCTAGTAGGTAAGGGTAATACTTGGAACCCTTAGCAGTTTCTGTGTGGACACTTCTGTCCAGGGAAAACTGTGAAACTGTTCCCAATCAGTGACATTCTTAGAATGGTTCAAGTGTTATGTCTGTGTGCACCCAGTGAGTCCCCTTCCAAGGAGTGGGAGAAGAGGAGTCCCCCTCAGATGCTGAAGGACCTGACAAGCACTTATAATCTGTGGGTGGAAACACTGAAAGATAATTTTTATGGAGGCACAAAGAAAAAGTAAACAGATGTCCATACCTTCTGTCATGCCATGAATGCTCAAATTCAGGGCCTTGACAGAAGACAGTAATAGATTGGGCCAGTGTTCTGTGGCACAACGGCTCAGGCAGTTTGAAGCTTCCTGTGGTCTTCAGCTGCCCCAAGCCAGGTGCTCTGTGGGCTTGAGGGGCCCAGTCTTGCACACCCTAGGAATGATTGGGGCCCTCAAGCCTTGCGAGCACCTGCCTCACTTTCCCTGCTTACCATGACCTGTCCCTCAAGAATGCATCCTGGTAAGTGGGGAATGTCAGAGCTTTGGAGGGCATGTCTATAAGCAACAGTCCCTGCTTGCAGGCATGCCCTGTACAGCAGTGATACATGTAGGAGAATCCTTCTGCAGGGAAATTTCACACCTGAACCTGAAAGCATAGAAGGTGGACCTCTGTGGGAGTTCCCCCTCCACACTCACAGGGGAGCAAGGGCAAATCCCTGTCAGGGGATTCCCCTGCTCCCTAACAGGGGGGGATGCATCTGCAAATGGAGGTTTCCCCCTGCTTCCTGCTTGCAGATGCACCCAAGTTGAGATGCGGCAACCTGGGATGCCTGTAGATGTCCCCTGAGTGCAATCAGCTGTGCTGCAACCTATTGTTGCACAGCTGACTGCACTCTACCTATGTTATCTGCTTCCAGCCTGAGTACCATGCCTCATTTAAAATTAAACTATGATACAAATGAGTGGTACATACACTCTACATTTAACAAATTACCTCCTTTGAGGTTGGATCACCATTTTTTTTAGCAGCTCATTTTCAGGCGATAAATTGCTTGTGCATGCGGCATGTTACAACATATTAATTGCACTTTACATGTAAAGGTCTACCAGAGACCATAGAAAAATAAGACCAGAAGAGACCTAAAAAATCTATCTAATTGAACATCCTGGTCATACAATGGCAGCCATCTTTGTCTGGCACTTCCTGGGGTCCTTTCCAGGCCTCTTTTTATGATTCTAAGATTACCAACAATGGAAATTCTATAACTTGTCTAACTATTCCAGTGTTTAACCTCTTTCACAGTAAGAAAATCCTTCCTAATATCTAACTTAAATCTTCCCTGTTGCAAATTAAACTCATTACTACTACTTCTACTCCCTGTGGATATATGGGCACAGGCAAAAGTCTCCCTTCAGAGAGACCTTTTTCATTTATGCATAAACACATTCTCTCACGCATAAACAAACATATACACATATTGAATATGCTTGTGAATTAGAGTTAATATACATAAAAAGAATGCCTGTCTATTTTCATAGCTATGGAATATCTAATTGTCTGTGTGCTTACATAATATCTCCAGGATGTAACTCATCTCCTCTACAAAAAGGCTGTTTTTTTTATTTTCATTTTCCTTTCCTTTCCTTTCAGTCTTTTGTTTTCACTTCTAGAGACAACTTACAAAAGAGTTCCATATTGCTTAGAAATGCTCTTTCTCTGGATCTAATCACATCAGCAACATGACATTACTCTGAAATGGTATTTGCCCTATCTAATTTGACTTTGGCTGGATGTACCTTCATTTTTTAAACTGCTACTAGTAATGGCTTGGGCAGTAAAGCTGTTAAGCAGTAGATGGAACTCAGTGGGCATGCCTACATGTGCAATTAATGTGCCTCAACATTACTGTACATTCAAATAAGGCACAGTAAACTGCACCCAGGAATGTGTCTGTGTGGCCGCACTGGAAGCAAATTGGTTCAACGGGAGCAGTTGAATCCAGGGATGGTCCTGCTCCCCTGTCCTGCTCTGCACCCCTGAACCAGCCAGGGGGAGTCCCAGGCTCCCCTGGTGCGAGCCCCAGGCTTGCAGGGTGCACCAAGATTAGGTCTGGCCTCTGGATAGAGGCAAGGAGCTGTCCTGGAGTCTCCCAGCCATGTGGCGCTCAGGATCACAGGCTGGTTCACTGGCACTGTCTTAGGTGTGATTGCCCATGGCTAAATAACAGTAATACCCTGAGCTCTCCCCTTGCTTTGCTTGTTGAGGGGATGGGGGAAACTCTCTGTCCCTAATTGAGGAGGCCAGGAGCTGAGCAGCACCAGGACCAGGGACAAAGAGCTTCCCTATCTCCTTAGCAACCAAAGTGATAGCAGACCTCAGGGTGCAGTTGCTGCTTGGACACAGGCCATTGCCCCAAAGCAGCAGCACCAAGCCAGGATGTGATCCTGAGCTCCACAGAGGAGCTGCGGACAGCTCCATCCCCTCTCTCCTGCCCCCTGTGGCTCCCTGCTGCCTAGGTTGACTGGGAGCAAATTGCTCCTAGTCAGCATCTACATGTGCACTACTGCGCAGTAGCTAATGCACAGTTAATCTAGTACATGTATTTCTAGTTACTAGCAAACTGTGAATGATCTTACTGCACTGTAAGTCCTGCACACATGTAGATGGTGATGCTTTACTGAGCCATTAGTCTAATGCACAGCAAAGCATTTCATGTAGATGCGCACAGTGTTTCCTTGCCAGCTCCACCAGATATGGATGTGTTTTTGTAAGAAGGTGGGTCAGTGCAAAGGATGGATTTATAACCCTCTGTAGCCATGCTTGGGTAGCAGCTCTGTATGAATGTAGCATCTGAGGATGTTACCTCACACCATGTCAGCATGTGCCTTAGTATCCTGTACTCACATGATAGGAGGCATCAGGCCTTAAGTGATATATTACCATAACCTTCCCCTTCCACTTCACTTACACAAATCACTCATTGTTTGCTCTACCAACAAACTGACCCCTTGAGTGATATATAGGATTTCTGCCGGGCAACTGCACAAGATGTTGCCATACCCATGGAGGGTTTGAGTCTGCTTTGTGCCTCAGGAACTTTTGGGAGGCATGCCTGCTCCTTTATCACAAATCTGCTCTCAACCCCCATTTACTAGAGGCATCAGCTTTCTTTGCCTTTTCCTGAGGGCCTTTTATCCAAATCTTTAAACACGCTTAACAGCATAGGTTTGGCCTTGTATGTTGGCTCCATATTTAAAGAAAGATGTAGAGAAGTTGGAGAAGGTCCAGAGGCAGGTGACAAAAATGATAAAGGTATCAGAAGGCAAGCATGAGGAAAGGTTGAGAGATCTAGATATATTTAGCCTGGTGAAAAGAAGATTAAGGGAGGATATGATAGCAGTTTTCAAATACAGTATTTGAAAGGCTGCTATAAAAAAGACCTTTCCACAGAGCTCTGGACACAAAGCATTGGCCTTAAATTGCAGTAAAGCAGATTTTAGTTAGATTTCAGGTAAAACTTTTTTGCTGTTAGAATAGAATAATGGTGGAATACACTGTCCAGGGAAGTTGCAGGATCTCCTTTACTGGAGATTTTCAAGAGGAGGCAGCATAAACATTTGAAAGGGATAGTTTAGGAGCTATGCTACTATTATACCAGTGGCATAATAAGGGTAGTGCAACTGGGACCGCATACCTGGGCACTGACTTGGTGAGATGGAAAAAAAACAGGTGCCATCGCAGCCATATGTCTGCATTGGCAGCACAGCAGGAACCAGAAGTCACCATTGACCCTATGTGGTAGCTGCCCTAGATACTTGGACACATCATTATGCCTCTGACACTAGTATTCCTGCATTCATGCAGTGGCTTAGATCAAATGACCCAAATCCCTTCCAACTGATGATTCCATATAGTTCCTCCTGTGAGAGTGGTCAGGTTCACTTCTCATATTCCACAAAGAGGCAAACAAAAGAACATAGAGAAGTGACAACACAGGTAGATGTTTCTCACAGTTATGAAGGAGTTTTGAGAGAATTTTGTGGTGATGAAGAGAGGTGTAGATTATACGTGTTGTCTCTTTGATCTCTGCCATTTTTATCCCCTCCTTACTTTAAGCACACCTTTACCCAGCAGGGTGCATACACCTCCCCAGGAGTGTTCACCTGGTAACATGAGTATATATTGCCTTTGTAGTGTATTCTGCACTTCACACGAAGCCAACACAATGAAGCCTGCTGTGGAAAGGCAAAAGGTCACAACACTTTTCAAAAGTAAGTGAAAACAGATCTATCTTCTTTCTTCTTTTTATCTGAGTACAGGAGTTTGCAGAAATTTTCTCCAGGGCTGACTTTTATTATGCTTTGGTGTAAATTAGATTAATGAGATGGGGATATGGAAAGGGGAGGGGGGCAATCCCATAATAAACACCCAAATTGTAGAAGACATTGGGGGGGGGGGGGGAGGGGAGGGAGGAAGGAAAGGTGGTGACAGTTATTCCTGTCTGCGATGGCATGAGTTTGAGCGGTAGCATACATGTGTCTGTTGCTGTGTGTGAATTATAAAATATCTGCATGGGCAGATTTAGGATTACAAAAAGAGGGGTGAAGGTACATCATCACATGACATGACATATTTTGTTCCAGTTAAAGAGAAACGAGAAGCTTTACTAACATGGTAGGAGTCTGGCACTATATTATTCAATTTAAGATCAAATCAAAAACAAATATAACTAAGAATATGTACTAATTTGCTAAGTTATACATTAAAAAAACACAACAAACTAGGCAAAAAGTAGTAAAAATAGCAAAAGATATTGTGTCATTAGTCCTGTAGTGATTACAGTTATGTACATTTCTTACGTAGATTTGTAAAATGAAATCTACTATTCTTGAGAATCTTGACATTGTCTCCAATACTTCACTGTCAGTCATTTCTACACCTACGTTAATATTGCTACACTTGAGTTAAGGTTTTTAGCTAGAGCTGAAAACAGTCTGCAGGGCTGTGAAATAGAAGTGACATTACCAGGAATGGCTAAAAGACAGCAAAATTGCAGAAGAAAGGATAATTTGAATAGTGGAACATCAAGACCATTAAAAAAGACCAACAATTGTTAATACCTGTGGAAAGAAGACAGATTAGATGGAATCAGGTAGACGATGATGAGTCAGGAAGTTTATTGACTCCATTAGTGCTGCCTGAATAGAAAAGTGGTTCCCCTTTGAGGCAGTTGAGTTTAAAGTTTGGGTAGAGCAGAAATCAAAGCGGGGTTCAACTGCACCATTGCAAACCCTGCCCCCACAATCCACCCCTGGCTATGTGCATTTGTATATGGAAGCACTGGCTGGATAAGGTGTGTTATTATGCATCCTTTGGTGCATTGGAATACCTGTTTTGCTATTGTTGTGTGCTTGTAGGTGTTTCAGAGCTGTGTTGTGTCACCTATCAGTCAATTCTGAACAGGCTGGTGCAGAATTGTCTTTGTCCAACTTTCCAACAAGAAAATGTTTTGCTCAGAATCTCTGAACATGATCAGTTGTCACTAACTACCAGAAGTCTGACTTCTTGTTTTTATTTTCATTACCTAAATGTTAGTAAAAACCACATATATTTACAGAGCACTTGGCAGAAATAAAAGAAGAGAGGTCATCCTTCTGGAAAAGGATGACTGTCTCAAGGTAGCCATGTGGGACAAACTTTCCTTGGCCTGCAGACTGCTCCCCTACCTAAAAAAAAATGGCTCTCAAGCAACAGACTCCCATTTTCAAAGAGGTGCCAAGCCTTGCATGGACTTGCTTTGCCCCATCTCAATACAGACCACATCATCACCAGACTGAATAAGGAGTACAACATCCAAGGTTCATTAACTTGCAACTCAACCAACATAATATATGCCATCACTTGCTTACAATGCGCATCTGCTGTCTACATTGGACAGAAAGAGGTACCTCTACATGCAAGTATAAATGAACACTGATCTGACATTAGCTGCATAAAAATATAAAGGCCTGTGTCGAAATATTTGCTGTTCTCAGACAGCAAAATTTTAAGAACTGGAATTTGTGGAGCAAGACATCATCCACAGACTAGACTGTATTAACTATGGTTTAAACAACTACTACATATTTTTATTCTACTATACCTGGATTAGCTTGTGTACCCCTTTGTTCCTATGGATTCGTTGTTTGTTTGCTTCCCTGGCATTGCTCCTCTCCCGCTCCTCTTTCCTCCTCTCTGTTTTTTTCCCACTGTTTGTATTTAAATCACTCACTCTACTTTATACACTGCTCTATTCTGTCCTTTTACAGCATCTTATTTAGGTAGTATATAAGGTGCATATCTACCTTGCCTTCTGCCAGAAATAAAAGGATACAGCCAATTTTCCAAAGATACCTGATCTAGTGTTCCCAACTTCTAGCTTTCAAGATTCATGAATTAGGCCTCATCAGAGGACTATTTTTAAAAAATAATATTTATTTTCAATAATAAACTGTGGCCTATATCTTTTGCCTTCTGGTTTCTTCACCTTCACGATAAACTGGATTTATGATTTCAAGATTTTCTCCACAGCCAACAAGTCTATAAACATACTTTTGGAAAGAATGAAAGATGAGACTCTCACATAATCACGTGTGTCCTGAAGCATAAGCTGTCTGTAATCATGAGATATCATGACAGATTAAATAAAAACATGACTGTCAGCAAGCAACATTAAAAATCAGACCAATACACAGAATGGGAACAATAGCAGGAAAGAGAGACAAAAAAGGAGGAATAAATCAAGAGGAACATTCAAAAGGAATTTCTGATTGGCTGAGGACAAGAACCTCTCACAATGATATAAAACTCCCCTAGACTTTGCTACGCTTGTGCAGCCTCAGGAAAGCTACACTGGGGATTCTGTCTCCTCATTTTTGTTTCAGTATCTGGTTACATTACTTAGCACAGTGACAGACAAGAGCAAGTTCAGCTCTTCTAAAAACTCTGTTTATCTTTTTTATTGGTTCCATAACAGCATAATATAATAAAGTAGTGGGAAATCCTATAGGTATGGCAGGAGGTATCACCTATTGATTGGTGACTCTATGGAGTTTCTGTGAATGTATATCAGGTAAGACTGGGAGCATAGTGGCACCCTAGGTCCCACATCTAATAAGCTGACAGCAGCCCTGATTATCCAAGCCAACACTGTTGACCTCAGTGGAGTTCCACAAGATCCACACCGTGATGAATGACAGCAGAATCCATTCTGCTTCTGCCCACACACCAACATTTATTATGTATGAAAAAGCTACCTGGCTACTGTTTATTCTCAGTGACATGTGCAGATCTTAACAAATTCAATTAAAGTCATGCGATGACTCCAGAGCTATACCATGGTAGCTGAGATCAGAATTTGACTGATATGCAGTAAGACTAGTGTGGAAGTGCTAGCATGGAAGCACAACTCTGTTGAGTTTAGTTGCTTGGCCTGTCCAACCCCTTATTTGTAATTATCTCCATTAACTCAATCCCATAAAATCTAGGCCAATCCTGCCTTAATCTTCAATTGTTACACTCAGAAATTAAAAGTTCTCTTCTTTGTGATTCATGGAACATATCAACTATTCATTAAAACATCTTTTCCGTTAATCCATTCCCTTTAATATGCCTGAATACTAGTTTGAGCTTGAGCTGTTACTCAGTGGGACGCAGTATCAGTGCGACACAGTATCAGTGCTTCTTATGTGGTCTTATCACTTACTGCAGAACATAAGGTTTAATATTTTCTTAAATTATATTCCTTGTCTTTCAGTTTTTTCAAGAATGTGAATTAATATAGAACTGTCTTTCTGCCTGTGATATCAGACTGCTCATAAAAGGTGAGTTTTGCTTGCCTTCATTTCAAGGAGATGTAAATTTTCAAGCCTAAGGATGTTGATTTAAATGTCTGTTACTCATTATTTTAGAAGAAACAGCTGGTTGCTCTCAGACTGCAGGTGGGCAGAGGTAAACCCCTCTGTAGTGTAGTATCTGTATTCACTCTTCCAGCCCCCACTGAGGCTGGGCCAATCTCCCAGTTGTACGGCAGGAACCGATGTCAAGAAAGGTTAAGTGATTTGCCCAGTGTTACATGGGTAATGTGTTACATGGGCAAGCAGGAAAATAATTACTGATTTACCCAGTTTAGTGCCCTAAATGCTGTGTCAATTTCTAATTTATGAAATAACATTTCAAACAATTTGCATAACTAATTCATTTCGGGTAGCTCCTCTTTCTCCTTGTGAGCTCTCTCCAAAGAGCACCATGATTTTAATTAGGGCTGGTTATATCATTTTGACTAAATAAAATTCTGATGAAATATCCTGTCAGAAATGGGATTTCTTTTTTCCAATTAAGTGTTTGTCAGGAGAGAGACTCTCATATTCTCTAGCTTGGTAATTAGGGCACTGGCCTGGAGGAGACTGCAAGGAACAAAGTCCTGTGTTAGCCTCTTGGACTTTTCTGAGGGACAGAGCTGAGTGTGGCAGGGCATGATGTTCATGTGGCGGAGACCAGACTCAGAGGCTTTGTAAGAATATCTTAAACTACCCCAAGATGGCTGGAAGCTTTTCCTTTGTGTTCTTAGATTCTGGGAGTACAAAGCAAGCTATGGAAGAATGATTCATTGAAACAACAGCAAGAGGCTGGCAATGGCATTAAGCAATGGCTCAAGTACCAGTAATCACATCTTATTAAAGAATGTTAAGTCAGAGCCTATGCTAGGTATTAAAGCACTCTTTGATCTAGTCAAGAAAGACAGCATAAGTACTAGTGGCTAGAAACTAAAACCATATGCATCCAAATTAAAAACACGACAGTTTTTAACAATGAGGGTAATTAACTATAATGCATACTACCCAGGGAAGTAGTAGTTTCTCCACTTGAAAACTGGAAAAAATATTAAAATTTAGACTCTTGAAATTTAGACTGTGCGCCTTCCCTTAAAGATATGTGTTAGCCAAACACAGGTTATCAAGCTCAATATAGAAATGAGTGAGTATAATATAATGATTTAGGCTATATCTGGGGCCAGAGAAAATGATCCAATAGCTTCTCATTTTGAGGGCTATGAATCTATGGAAATGGTATCATGTACTTCAATCTTTTTCTTGTCAGAAACAACATTATGTATAAATTTGTGGTCAATAAACTGATTTAGGACATCCTCAACATTATCAAGGAATGCAGTTTTACATCGTAATTAGAGTAGTAAGCGAATAGAGCTGAGTGGGCCCCAAGCAATGGAATGGAATGGAGCTTTTCAGGCCAGCACCAAACTAATGCACTGATTTCTATGCCGGAGGAGGGGAGGGATTGTGGAGCATATAGGCTGTGTCCCTCTGTCCCTCCCTCCCGCTATTAGCCACTTGTTCTAGTAACCAATCAGTCCCAAAGTAGATTTAGTTGTCTGCTAGCACAATTCCATAAACTTTACTAGAATAATATCAGCTCAGAATATGATACACATGAAGTGTATCTACATGTGCAATTAAGTCGAAATCTGTGAGGTTAGTAAATTAAGCCAGGTCAGAGTAGCCGTGACCTGGAACAGGGGCTCAGCCTGCCAGCCTACTGCTCCTCCAACCTGACTCAGCATGCTGTGGAAGGCCCGGTTGGGGCACAAGGGTGCTTCAGTGTGTAACTAGCTGACAGGCAACCCCCACAATGAAGCATCCTCCTGCCCCAGCCAGCTACATCAGCATCTGTGTGTGTGCTGCTGTGGAGTAAAACAGTCTGCAGCAGGATAGTATTTGCATTTACAAGTACTATCCTGATGAAGAGTTAATTAGTTTACTTCTCCCTAACAGCACTGCACTGTAGTCATGAGATGTTTACTGCAGAGCTAATTAGTTAGCTCCACAGTGAAAGTGTTGTGTAGATGCACCCATGGGGTGGGCAGACAAGGTTCCTTGGGTGAATTTGATATTTTTTATTAGACCAACCCAAATGGTTGGAGAATAGTTATTAAGCAACCTTTCGGGTTCAAAAACCCTTCGTCAGGCTAAGGAAGTTTCAGCAGTTGCTGCGTGCTGTTCCTGGATGGAATGAAAAGTAAACAAGCCAGGGGCTGGGCTGGGGAGTCAGTTGCCATGGGGTGGGACACTCGTTTGTTTCTCCCTAGTGTCTCCAAATGTCATTTTAAGTGACGTTCAAATTCACCAAATACCATCAATAAATTCCCCTGGGTATGTATAGGACAGGCTTAAGTATTTGTGTGGGGAGAAGGAAACAAAAAGAGAAAAAGGAAGACATCAATAGGCTCTCCAGCATCCTCCCATGCTTATTGATTATCTTCATCAATGGCGTTAGGACACACAAAGCCAATCAGTGAAAGCAGATTAATTCTTTCAGACCGGTATCTCTACACGTGTATTACATTACACATAGAAACCGAAGCTCAGATGGACACACACTATACACCATGCAGAGACACAGACATACCATTTTATCCTGTGCACCCCTCACAGATGCATCTGTACAGATGCATGTACAGTAACAGGCCCACCTATGCTTTCAAGGTACCTTTGCTCCCCTGGCCTCTAGCAGGGCTCTGTAATGTTGAGTAAGACAAGGTAACATGTAGCATGACTGTCATTGTATAAAGGGGAAGAAGTGGCTTTGAACAAGAAAAGCTCGCTAACCCTCTTACATATTGCCCCAGCAATTATGCATCTGCTGTGGAAAATGCATTTTGCCCTGGAGGCATTAAGCTCCTGTCCTTTTCCCCTCCCCAAATGTCCCTGTAAAGCATCACCCAATTTACATATCTTGTATACACCGCCACTGTCAGTAATAGCACAGTCTTGTACACTGGTATCTGCAGTAAGTGCTTGCACAGAGGCATAGCAAGCAGGGTTGGCAGACCCTTCAGGAGAGTGGGTAGGGGTCAGGGAGAGCACTGAAAGGGTACAGGTTTAAAGTGCTGGGGGTGGAGGAGGAATGAAGGAGTCTTACCTATGCCAGAGATTCAAAAACAGTCTCTGGCTGCTGCTGCTTCTGCTGCTGCAATTGTGTGGTCTGCCTGCCCAATCTGTTGCTCTTACAGAAGCAGCACTGTGTCTGTGCACTCAGCATCTGCTGCAAGAGCAATGCCATGGGTCTGCAGAGTGCAGACTGTGAGAGGGTGGAGTGTGGTTCTGGTGCCTTTCCTAACTTGGATCAGGGCTGGTCCCCTGCTCACCCACACCTAGTTACACTATGGTACTGGCACTCTCCCTGCCAGCTCTGGGTCCTGTTGTAGACACATGTATGCATGGAGCATGCAAAATGTGTACCCTGCTCTCTGCAGCAATACCCTGCACTCCCCTCTCTGCATTTGCACCTGCCATAAGCACAGGTAAACAGCAGGCTCTGCTCTCTGCAATATTACCCTGCCAGTTTCAGCCTCTACAGTAGCTACACACACCCTGCTTATACATCAAAATACAGACTAAAACTGTTTAAAGATTTCTAAGAAAATTAGATTCTTGGCCTACAGCAGCACTCTTCTTACCATGTAAATACTTTTCCTTGGCTTAGTTGTTGGGTTTGGCCTGTGCGTCCCTTACCTGCCATTCAGACTGCTTCTACCTCCCTCCCATTAGGCCTGTGCAAATAGGCAACTATTCAATTTGGAATCAGCTGATTTAGATTTGGCTGATTTGATTCAGAGGTATGAATCACTTTTCTGATTCAATTCAGAAAAGTTTCAGAGATTCAGCCACAGGGTATAATAGGGAATCAATGAAATATCTATAACTTTGTTGTTTTTTGCCTGATTTGGATGAAACTTGCAGAGATGGTAGGTGCTGCAGAGGGTAGTATGCATGAATGAATTCTGCCAAGCTTCAAGGTGATAGATGCAGGGGTTTCTGGGAAATTGCACTCCCAATTCCTGAAAACAAAACTCATGTCACATGTGTGTGGTAAGCCACAGTGGAGTGAAAATTGCAGGAATGGTAGCTCTTGCTGAGGCCGCAAAGCTTGTCAAGGAGATAGGTGCAGGGGTTTCTGAATGAAGAAAAGCAGAATGATATCAGTTTTGATAAATGTTTTTATCAGAAAGATTTTTCAGATTCTGGCTGTAATTTCTCACAAGAAAGGAAAAGTCTACCCTAGAATATCAAGTTGCTAGGTATTCACCTGGAATGTGGAAGAGAGTCCATGTTCCACCTAGCTAAGAGAAGGTACTTAAATCTGGGCCTTGAACATTTCAGGGAAGTGCACTGACTGCCTGGAGTCAGTCTCTCCACAATCCAATGAATATTACTTCCACAAAATGTAGCAACTCTAACCACAGTAAATAATTCAGAGAACAGCCTTGGACCTTGCTCATGTTTTTCAAAAGTCTGTACTCTAAATTTTTCAAGGAAACAAAAGTCCATTTCAGCCTGTTACAAAGCTTTTTAAAAAAAATATGAGTCAGCAAGAGGTAAAGATAGAAGGACCAAATCAGTCTAGACAGAAAGGTCTAGTGATGACAAGAAGATTAAACAAGAGGAGCCTGAGAAGGAAAATGAATGGACCCAATGGGTGTTTTGGAAATTAGACCTTATTTAAAAAAATAATAAGAGACTGGGCTATTCTGCACATCATCCCCTTGTAGAGCCCTTAATTTAGAAAGTCAGCCAAACAGAAACATTAGGTAATCCTGAAGCTAGGTGAACTGGAGAGAGCTTTTATCATCGTGGCTGCTAGCCTCACTATCCCTGGGACTTCGGGTTGCACAACTATGTTCTTGGGCCTTCATTATCCTGAACCTTAAAGGCGTGCTGTCTAGACTTGGCCAGAGACAGAGACCTGGATCTCACTGCCACCTCCACCAACTTCCTGAACATCACCTGAAATGCGAGACTAGGATCCTTGCTGCTACATCCTTCCTGCCTGTGTGTCTTTTTTTTTTCTTTTTCACCCTATTTCTTTTTTATCCTCCCTCTCCTTTTGACTTCTCTCTAAATAGGGGTCTGGCTTATCTTGCCGAGATAACTGGAAGTGCCTGAGCAAAATGGAACCTAAAAGTAATGTCTTAACAGCCCAACATGGGTACAAGTTTTACAGGTCTGGGAGTGATTTCTTGTCTCTTATATCATTCTTGTCTCTCTCCAGTAGCAAGCCTGGAGATAGCACCAAAGATAATTCTGCATCTTCTATTTTAGTTGATTTGATCAAGGACTGGACTTGTACCAAAAAAGAAACAGCCCATCTGAACTAGCCTTTTCTCTATACCCCATAAGGGACAGTTATTGCCTTTTTTCTTAGTATCTACCCAGGGATCTTCTCCTACTAAAAAGTATTTACAACTACAGGGGAAAAGATATTGTTGAAATTAAAAACATATTCGATATTTTACTTTTCAATGTTTTCATGTTTTTGCCTTCTCTCTTCAGTAACTTTAATGTAACTCTTTTGTCAGGCACTGCTGTCAGTAAAAAGGTCAAGTTTGACTACCTAAGGGTTCTTTATAAAACCCTGAAACCAACTCAAGTGATGCAACATAAATGTGGTTAAGTAAATGATATTGCTTAGGTGCCCTTGATGAGCAGTATTTCCCCACAAAGAATGAGTGCAAGAGTTTAAGGGAAATAGGACTTTATGGATGCATCTACATGAAATGTATTAATGTGCATTAGCCTAATTTAATGCACATTACGGGTGCATGGCTACATGTACACCCCCTTAATGCAGATTAACAATGGTGAAATTAGGCTAATCATGCCTAAATTTGATACCTGCATTTGATGGTACCAAATTTAGGTGCAATTAGTTAAAGTGCATTAATGCATGTATAGATATGGCCTGGCACTAACTTTACTGCTAACTCTGCCCAGCCCCTAGGGGCACATGGCAGGGCTGCAAGGACTAGGCACTAACTTTAGTGCCAAGTGCACTAACTTTACTGCCAAATCCCTGCACATGTCGACACCTGCCAAAAATCACTTAATGCACATTAGCTTAATGCATATTAAATTTAGTTGAGCTTAAATTCATGTGTAGATGTGCCCTATGTGTGGAGATGGGACACTGTATTTGGATAGGCCAGATTGATAATTTCATAATTTTATGGAATACTAATCCCTCAGGAGCTTTTGCAATAGCCTTAACCACATTCCTTTCTGTTGTGAGTGGACTGTGAGATAGTCAGTCCTTCCCCTCCTTCTTTATGCTCTACTCATAATTTATTTTTCAGGTCTGAAGCAACATGACCTCTGTTGTTCCTAAGGGTTCTGCTGATTCAGGGGTTCTACCAGCTATAGCAATCACAGTTCTGGGATGGGTAAAGAGCCTCTCAGCAAAGTTGTTACTTCCTGGAGCTTCAGCTTCATTTTCTGCCTCTGTAACATCACAGCTCTTCAGAGAGAAGTCAGTGGCATAAAGTGCTACCAGCCTTGGCCATTTTTAAGGACCTTGGACAATCTGTAAGAGTAGAGTTAAGCTATAGAGCTGAAATCTCCCTTAAATCTCTCAGGGCTAAAGCCTATTTCACTTTGCACACCTAAACAGAATGTATGCAGCTGCATAACTGCAGTTTTGGCATTTACAGTTTGTAATTCCTCTCTGGGTATGTAAGCAACCTCACATATGTCTCATTAGCCTGGTGCTTAGGGTACTCATCTAGGGAGCAGAAAGCCCAAATTCTAGGCCCCTGTCATACAGAAGGGATTTGAACAGGCATCCATAGATTCTTCTCAAGCAAATCCCAGGACATCATTCTCCCATTGTACTGAGCCTTGGTGAGGCCACAGCTGGAGTACTGCGTCCAGTTTTGGGCCCCACAATTCAAAAAGGATGTGGAGAAGCTTGAGAGAGTCCAGAGAAGAGCCAAGCGCATGATAAGAGGTCAGGAAAACGGACCTTACTACAACAGGCTGAGAGCTATGGGGCTCTTTAGCCTGGAAAAGCGTGGGCTCAGGGGTGATCTCATGGCCAACTATAAGTTTATCAGGGGTGCTCACCAGGATCTGGGGGAACATTTTTTCACCAGAGCGCCCCAAGGGATGATGAGATTGAACAGCTATAAACTACTGCAAGAGCATTTCAGGCTGGACATAAGAAAGAATTTATTTACTGTCCGAGCCCCCAAGGTCTGGAATAGCCTGCCATCAGAGGTGGTTCAAGCACCTACATTGAACACCTTCAAAAGAAAATTGGATGCTTATCTTGCTGGGATCCTATGACCCCAGCTGACTTCCTGCCCTTTGGGCAGGGGGCTGGACTCGATGATCTTCTGAGGTCCCTTCCAGCCCTAATGTCTATGAAATCTATGAAATCTTCTGCTCCTTAACAAAATGCTCTAACCAGGAGGTTTCAGGTCAGGAATTATGCAGTCCCTTCCTCAAACTGACTCCCTGGGAAATCAAGATAAAGAGATATTGCAGGCCCAAGAGACAGCAAGGAAGCTAGAGTCTGGATGGATTTTATCACCTAGGAGAGGACTGTGGGTTCTAGGTTGAACACTTTTTCCCAATGCGACAGGAACTTTCCCACTGTTCCCTACCACCGTACTAAGCAAATACAAGATACCGTGGGTCACTTCGTAGGGAAGGGAAGAAAAAGTGTTTGGCTATTTGCTCTATGGCCTGCTGATTAGAGTACTTTGTTGGAAAGCAGCTGATATATGTTCAAATCCCCACTGGATGAAAGGACCTCCTGGGTCTCTTCTTCCCTGGATAAATACCCTAGCTATTAGGATAAAACAGGAAAGATCCCTTCTCTCCTCTTGTTTTGCATCTAACACTCACTAGTCATGGGTTTTAGCCAAGTACAATTGTCACTACAGAGTGAGTCTTGTAAGCAACATTACAAATGCCATGTCAGCCAGATGCTTAAATCAAGCAATCTGCCAGGTTAAGCAATTGGTAGGATTTACAATTTATGTTAAGTTGTAAAAACAAAATCAGCTTTTCAGAAGAAGGCCATAATGTAAGAATATCAAACCTCCCCGCCCCCGCCCCCGCAAGAAAAAAGTTAATAGAACACATTCTAAAATGGTGAAAGAAGGTAAGGAATCCTTCCTTCAAAAATTTTAATTTTCACCAAGACATATATCTGAGCAGATGAACACCTGGTTTAGTTCAGTGCCCAAAGTCTCAGAAAAACAAACAAAAGAATTAAAAGAACCAATCAGAACCATTGTTTGTTAGAGAAAGAAAAATTGGAGAACTCAGAAGATCCCTTCTGAGTTTCCTCAGCTGGTATATATAGGTGAGAATCTATATTGTGCTGTTTTGATTTGGCATATATATACTGGGTGCATCTACATGTTCATTAATGTGCTATAACTACTGTGAATTAAGTTCAATACCTGTAATTACAGGCACTAACTTAATGTGCTGTAATCGGTGCTACTGTGCCATAGTGCTGCACATGCTTTCTTCAAAACATTAATGCACAGTAGGACAATTTTACTGCACATTAGCACAGTTTTTGCCAGCCACGCTAATGTGCAGTAGAATAATTCTGTTGAAACTTTAGTGTCTCATGTAGACATGCTCACTGGTTTCTTGCATCTTGCAGTTGAGGTGAAAACAGAAGAAGGTTGGCTATAGACCTATCTCTTGTCTTCCTTTTACCAGTAACAAAACTGTAAAGAAATCCCATAATCTGTCCCTGTGTTGCTGTGTCTTGTTTGGGCTGTATGCTTTGCTTCTTATCACCTCCCACTTATTGTATCCAGATCCTTTGTCTTAAGGTTCTCTCCAAGAAACTTGTGGGGCAAGTTTTATGAGGGTTGGAGTCCAGGTAAGGAAGAAAAACAGAGTCCAAGTCCTTGGTTGAAGAGAGTGTGGGGGTGATAGCTACCTATCCAGGCTGGAAAGCGGTCTTTGTCCAGCAGGTGTTGTCCAGAGGGTGTCACCAGCAGGGCCTCTGGGTGGATAGGTGTTGTGGTGTGGTGCTGGTCCAGATGGACAGGGTGTCCCAAGGAGTCAGTCTTCACTACCCCTTTGAATGTGGCAGACTACCTATGATCTCCTATGGGGAGGGCATCTCCAGGCAATGTCAGTCCTGTTTCAGAGGGTTTCAGGTGTTCATAATGAGCATGTGCAGCCTTAGCACAATGGTGGGTTGCCTCATCTTTTGTTTCTTGAATGCTGAGGGTGGTTCCATTGGCTAGGTCATTGGTCCAGGTATTGGTTTTGATGGTTCGGTCACTCAGAGGGAATTATTTTTAGATCTACTGCCATTGTCTCTCAAGCACCCTCATTCATCCCCATTCATTCAGGAACCAAGTTACATAGAAGGGGTAGGTATGAGTCATAGGTTACAACATGGGGACAAGATAGGAACCTGACACACAAAATGGATACTGACATCACTCATGCCAACCCACATTGCTGGCCTAAATCATACAATCTTAATATGAAACTATAAAAATCAATGCACAAATGATAGGGATACAAAATAAAACAGTAAAAATCAATAAAAACATAACACACAATATTAAAAAAGGAGCTTATTACAGTAATAGTATATAAGAACTTATCTTAGCTTACCTAGTACTAGTAATCATTTATAAGGAATACGAGGGCAGAGAGAAAGTCAGAAATGGTTAAGGGAACGGGAGGGAATGTATTTAAAAAAATAAACAAAGAGAAAAATTGGGGGTTTAGCTACACCTTGATCATGCAGGTGGCCCTTCTCTGCACCCTTTTGAGCTTGTCCACATCCTTCTTGAAGTGTAGTGCCCAGAACTGGACACAGTACTCCAGCTGTGGCCTCACTAGTGCCAAATGGAGGAGGAGGATCACCTCTCTAGATCTATTGGCAACACATCAGCTGATGCACGCCAGAGTTCTATTTGCTCTGTTGGCAACTTCATCACACTGATAGATCATTCATTTTATGTATCTTTGTGCCTCATGTTAAAAAGGTTATGTATCTTTAGTTGCGTGTTAAATGGGCCAACAAGTCCATTCTGTTTTGCTCAAGGTGTTTTCTTTAATACTCCTCTGTCTTGTATCCCTCTCCCATTTCCCCCTTCTCTGATTAATAAAATCCATCTGTTACAGCATGCCTAGCTGTAAATGCTTGGGTCAGGAGGACATAGGCCTTTTCGCTCCTAGCAGAGCTCGGCTGATTATCGGATTCTGTCCTATCTGAAAACATCCTTAGTGGCTCCAAGCTATAAGGAGCACCCATAAATAGTACCAGTGAGTGAAGCACCCCCAAGGTCTCCAGGGTCTGTGTAGCCCAGACTGCACAGAGCCCTAACAGAGACCAGAGCCTAGGTGATGGCAGCAATTACCCCAGGCTTGCGGGTGTGCTCCAGAAAGGGGGTTGCCTGGAAGTAGGTATCCCAGGGGAGACATCTGAAGCATGTTTTTGGTCAGGCACAGTGAGGTGGATGGTTCAGTGTAGTAATGCCCCCTACTGCCCCGCCACATAAAATGTTAGGGTAACAATATTTCGATTTTTGGGGAGCACTGGATTTTCAGCTGAATAAAGGCATGCCCTGTGGCCCAGAAAGGTGCTGACCACAAGGCAGAATGATATATTAAAAGTATATTCCAAGATGCTTAGGCAAAAAAGATTTTGCTTATGAATGCTTATGCTAAGCCAGCCATTTGCTTATGTTAAATAATCATTTTAACTGTGTCTTTGAAGTGAATCTGTGTGAGTTTGTGTGCTGTGAATGAGGTGACATTTTAGGAATGTGGAAGATGGTACAACTTGAGACAGAAAAACAGACTGGAATGTGGAAAACAACACGTAATTGGTAACATGCTCAGGTGGGATGGGCTTCACCTCTCCCCTAAAGGCAAGCACGTCTTCTCTTCCAGGTTGGCTGATCTCATATGGCATGCTTTAAACTAGCTTTGCCAGGGGATAGTGTGAGGGGTCGAAAGAGATTTACTTGGTGGACATGCCCCAACAGGAGTGTGGACTCGACTGGTGCAGGACGTCCACACTGTGGTGGGAGCTCCCAGTCCACCCCAGCCCGGCTTTACCACCTCAGCAGGTGAAATGGATTGGGGCCATTCTGCCACTGGGGGGATATCCAGGACCCAGGAGCAGGCAAGAGGAGGAGAGACAAGGACAGCAGAGGAGGAAGGGGATGATGCCCGGAGGCCAGAGACGTGAGAAGAACACCCTGGAGGCAGGGTAAGCATCTGATTGGGCTTGGGTGAGACGGCAGAGCCCTCACCAAGAGGGCAAAGAGAACAGGGATAGGAGAAGTCCCAAGAGAAAGGGGAGGAGGCAGATACTCCCATGCTGCCAGCCCCATGTATTTTTTTTTTCCCTTCTTTTATTTGGAACACAGGCTGACAGCTGCAGGACACTGGGTGAGCCGGAGGTGGCTGCTGAAAGCAGGAGCCTCTAAAAGGGAGAGAGCTCCATTGATGGGGGAAGAGAAGATCGGTCTCCTCTAGGAACCCCACAATGGGATCTGAGGGTAAGGAGCTCAGGGGGCACAGGGAAGACCATCCCTCCCACTGCCTAAGCCACCAAAGAATTTCCTCCACTCATCAAGCAGCCATGCTCTGCCAATCAAGCTTGGCATGGCCACAATCAACAAGAGATAACAAGGGATCCCACTTCACGGCCATCTGGGGAACACAGAGAAAGTCCGGGGTTGGAGGGGAGCAGCAGAATGGGCTTTGAGGGATGCCCGGAAGTCAGTTAAGCTGAGACCCGCTCCTGCGGCTGTCTAAACAAAAGAAAGAAAAAAAAACTTATAATAAGAATAATAAAAAGGAAAAGAAGTGGTTGTCCCTGACTGGTCATTTAGCCAGCTCTCCTCCCAGGGCTTTGGGAACCGGGTAGAAACCAGCAGTTGGTTAGGGTAGAGGTGGGTAGTCACCACCTCCCTCTCATTAACATCTCCAAAGAAAAAGAAAAGAGAAAGGAACTCTTAAACATCAAAGTCGTGGCAGGAAGGAAGAAAGAAACCACAGGACCCCACCTAGACCAACCAAAGGTTACATTCCCCTAAAGAGGGCCGGTGGATGTCAGCGGGACGTAAGGGCCCACGCCCCTACCCGGTGACTACCCGACAGAAGGGGCCACAGGGGAACACAAGGACACTTCCCAGTCAAGACTGGTGACAAGCACAAGAAGTATCCAGGTAAGTGAGAGGGGTCTGGATAGTCCTGGGATCAGGGGGGAGGTGCATGCACCCATAGAAGGCCTTAAATGCCTCTACACTAATGCTTGTAGTATGGGGAACAAGCAGGAGGAACTTGCCCTCCTGCTAGCTAACACAAACCCAGACATAGTGGGGCTCACTGAAACCTGGTGGGATTCAACCCATGATTGGGCAGTAAACATCAAGGGCTACAGACTGTTCAGGCAGGATAGAACGGGGAGGAAAGGTGGGGGTGTGACACTGTACATCAAAGAGTAATACACATCCTCAAAAAACAGCACGGGGCCAGAGGAGGGGCAGACTGAAGTGCTCTGGGTTAGAATACAAGGGGGTTGGGGGAAAAGGGACTTAACGGTGGGTGTCTACTATAGACCACCCAACTAGGGGGAGGAGCTGGACCAGGAATTCTCGAGTGGTTAGGTGTCAGTGAGGAAGCTCTGTATGACTTCAGACATTTGTTTGCTGCAAGATGGTCGTACAGCAGGTGTTTCACATCTTCAGTTTGTCTTGATCATTCTATCCTGCTAGCCACTGCTCTTCTGACATCAGGCAAAGCAATACCAGCCAACATGTGCACTCTATTTAGGCTAGTAGGCCTCAGACACGCTGTGATGCATCAGCAGCTATCATTCAGAATGGGGTCAAGGCACTTACAATATATAGATCTCTCAGAGGAGAAGCTGAGAGAGAGAGCAACGGTTTGGATGCTTGAGGGGCTAGTTTCCCATTTCAAGTTGGTGAGCTTATATAAAATGTTGTTTTGAGTGTTCATGATTGTGAGGTTTTTCCCTTGATACCTGCAAGTCTGATTTTTTGCTCTTATCTCTGATTGCCCGATTTGTGTATTTTCACATTATAGTCTGAGTCTTTCCTGCCACGTCTTGATCTGATTTCATGTTATCAGTTGGGAGGTGTTACTGATGCAGAAGGACACTGGCAATACGGATACAATTTTTTCCTGCATTACCCCTCACCTTTAGCTCCTTCGGACAATGCCCCAGAATGTTATTATTAATTGAATCCAATTTGTATGCAGTTGATCAATTCTCTTATTAATTATTATTATTATTATTATTATTATGTCAGCCTCTATCAGTTAACATTCATATAGTCTATGACTCTTTCAAACTGTTTTGCATACTTTTATTTTTTTTCTTTTACTTTCAAGATCACTTTGTTGCATTTATTTAACACCAGATTAACATGTACAAAAACTAGGTAAAGTCAACTTTAGAACTGTTTATATTTTTCTTTTTTTTGACCTGGGGTATTTCTTGCAGTCTCTTTCTTCCTTGCCCTGTACATTTTATGTGGAGATATTATCTTAATGAGTTCCTCTTTGCACCCCTGTCTCTTTCTTGTATGGGAGTAGGCGCAACCTGGACTTGGATTCTTTCTTTTCCCAACAGATCATGGAGCACAATTGGCCTCAATTAAATACAAACAAAACCCAGAAAAACAAAACAGGATAAGAACAAACTTGATCTTAATGAAATCTGATGATCATCTGCCCCTCCTCCATTCTCGTGGTTTCTGTTTTTGTTGCTCTCTTCTTCAGAGTTATTCAAGAGTCCCCTTATTTCTTCGGGGATTCCAGATCTGGTTGAGTCCTCTCCTCTAGGCAGAACCAGCTCCTGGGACCTCCCCATCCCAGTCTCTTCCCCATGGCTCCTCCTCCTCTGAACCCCTGCTCCATTCTCTCTCATCTAGCACGCTGTGTTCTGCCATGCTGCGTCTCTCCAACTTAAAAGAACAGCTGCTTTGGAAGTGGTGTTCTCCCAGGCCTGCTCTCTAAAATGCAGCCTTCTGCTGTGTTCTCTGGCCACATGCTTCTCTGACCCGGGTGGCCAGGGCATCAGGGCACCAAGTCTGTGAGGTGCTCACTGACCACCTCCACCTCAACCCCCCCACCCCGCCACAGGAGCACACCTGTGTGGCCACCCACAGACCCCAGACCCCCAGTGCAACCCCAATAATACACACACTATGGACAGTTTACAACTAACCCCACACTTTATTTCCCTCCACAACACTACAGACCTCCCTCTGAACAACAGACCCCCTCCTACCTTCCCTCCCAAACTCCAACATGCATCACAAATAAAGTACCATCATCCCATGAAACTATGTACAGTGTCTATTTCAAACTCTCATGGCAGGAATAGTGGGGAGGAGACACCTAAGGCACAGAGCCTGGAGGCAGGTACCCAGCACCTCAGCTTCTGCAGACACTACTTAGGATCCAGATGCTGTGGTAAGGCCAGTGGGCTAAGGGATGGCCCAGAAGCCAGGGAGGCACTGTCCAGCCTGCTCAAGCCAGTTCCCCACATCCTCCTCCTTCATAGAGCCAGCAGGGGCTGCATGAGGAGCCAGCCCTGCCAAGGCCAGCTTCAGCTGAGGGGCTGAATTGAGGCGAGGCAAGCAGTGAGCAGTGGGCAAGACAAGGAGCCCAGCCTCTAGGAAGCAAGGATCTGGAGCAGGGATGGGGTCCCTGGCTGCGACAGGCAGCATTGTACCTCCTTCCATGCCCACTGGGATGACTGAGTCAGGCCTGTGGACAGCTGCCAGGTGCCAGCCAGTCCAAGGCTAGGGTCTGGACACCACATGGAAAAAAAGACACTGCCAGGGTCAGCAACATTTCAAGGATACTCTGGTCATCCTCGATGGCCTTTACCACCTATTGTACCAGGGAATCCCGCTTCTCCTTGGCCTTCACCTGCCTCAGCAGGAGGGCAAGGAACATCCTGTAGTTTTCACAGTCTGCCCAGGTCAGCTCCTGGGAATCACAGGGTCAGACCCTACTCTCCTCAAACCAGACCTCAGAGATAGCAACCAGCTGCTTGAGGAGAGCTGTCTGGTCCTGGATCCAGAGCCAGTGCATGCAGAGTGGAGCTGCAGAGGCTGGTGGCATTCTTGGCGACCCATCTCCACTAGCGGTAGGTGGGTCTTACCCGCATCCAGCAGCTGGTTGTGCAGAACAAGGACAAAGAGGCTCCTTGTGAGAATTTGCAACATTTCAGAGATAAAATGCACTGTACAGAGGGGCTGTGTGCTGTCCATCCTCAGTCTGGGGGTCATGTGCACACAGGCACTCAAGGACCATGGTATATTGCCTGGGTGGGACCTTCCACAGGCAGCTGCCAGGTGATTCTTCCCTCCCTGATGGCACAGTGGGTGCAGGTACATTGCTTGCTACAGGTAGCCTGCTTTCCCCATGCCCTACACAAGCTGGGCCATGGCTGCCCTCTGGCGGCAGCTGCCATGGTGGATCCAGAGCAACTCCATGCCCCCTTCCCCACTTCTCCCTATATGCCAGGCACTTTGCTCCTATGCTGCTGGGCTTATGACACCTTGGTTCTGGTGGTGAAGGGCTGGTGATGCCCTCCCCAGGCATCCCTCTCCTGAGAGGTACCCTGGGTCAGGGCCCCTGCTGCACATGGGCTGTGCCCCAAGCGTGCCCCTCATCAGAATACTCCGGGTGCACCATGAAAAGCTATTTGAGTGTTCCTGAGGGCTGCCCAACCCACTATACCCTTCTTCTGCTGCTGCTGTCCATAGTTCCCCAGGTGCAGCTGAGAACCTAACAAAGGGCCTTGAACTGTGGAAGTGCCCCAGGCAAGCCCATGCTTCCCTGCAACATTCACCACTACCTGGAGGGGTATCTCTGCTTATGCCTGACTCCTGTGGCCAAGAAGGAGATTTCAGCTGCCATTGATGAGTTTCTTCACATGTGACAGGCCCCTGGTTGCCTAGATGAGGGGAAAATGGGTGATCTGGCACTGGCATGGTTGTGGCACCCCCTTCCCTCCCTGGCCTTCCTGCATGTGTGGGGCTTACCGGTTGGGTGTGGCAGCCACTCCCAGTGGTTGGATGCTGTCCCTGGCCATGAATAGGAGTTCCAGATGGCATCCTAGGGTGACATAGCATGGTGTGTGGCTGGGACCACAACATGGACCCACTGCACCTTCAGGGCCTTGGCCCTGACCTGACACTGCTGGCCAGACTACTGGTATCTGCACACCTGCATCCACCAGGCCATGTCCTTGTACACATGGGCATTGGCCCCTGTAATCTGCCCAAACTGCCACTGGATCTTAACGCCCCCTGCGCCCCCCCCCCCCAAGATGGTTATGAGGTCTGCCCTCTCCTCATGGCTCCAGTCCCTGTGTGTCAGCAAGTGTGGGACCTGACATGGTGGCAATTAGCAGGGTGTTTGTGCCCCAAAGCTTGCAAAGAACAATTTTCCAATTATTTAGTT
Organism: Alligator mississippiensis; assembly: GCF_030867095.1. Taxonomy (NCBI): domain Eukaryota; kingdom Metazoa; phylum Chordata; order Crocodylia; family Alligatoridae; genus Alligator; species Alligator mississippiensis. The sequence continues at coordinate 29,475,806 of NC_081833.1, forward strand.
AGTCTAATAAAAAATATCACATTTACCCAAAGAATCTTCTCTGCCTATGTAATTTTGACCAATGCAGCTACAACCAACAACCCTAATAGCAGCACACATGTAAACACTGATGCTTTACTGCTGAGCAAATTAGTCTATTCTTCAGTAAAGTGCACATGTAGATATGCTCACTGGCCACTATACCCTTCGCTTTCAGCATTAATGCTGACCATTGTGAATTCTAATTCTAGCTGCTTAATTACTTGCAATTAAAATATAGAAAATTAGTTGGGTTGTGTGAAACAGCTCCATTTTCTTTCAACTTCTGTTTTGCTCTTTCGAAGGGACAGTGTTTCATTTTGCCATTTTGTTTCATTTCAAAGCACTGTTCCGTTTCATTTTGTCTAAACCGATGGACATGGGGCTGGCAAAGTCACTTAGAGCACAGCCCTGGCTCTCCCTTGCCTCCTGTTACCAGGCTGCTTCGAAACTTGAAATGTTTTGAAACTTTTGTTTAATTTCAAAGCTGTTTCAAAGCCTTTTGTTTCATTTTGATTTTGCTGTTTCGAGCTCGAAATGCCTCAAAACAGCTTTGAAATGAAACACTCATTAAAATTTCACACAGCCCTAGAAATCAAACATTTTGCAGGGTTTTGTGGAATCTAATTGCTAATCGTTGCACATAGAAGTTAGATGCAGGAGCAATACGTATTGCCATGCTTAAGTTCCTTTTCAGTCCTAGACTTAAGTTGCCGAAAGTCACATAGAAGTCTGTAGCACAGCAGGCACTTGAACCTTGGGCTTGGGTGAGTAGCTTAGCCAATTAAGGCATGTTTCCTTCAATGCACATTGCTTTCTTTGTTATGTGCACTTGATGTACATTATTTAACCATATTTTTCAAAATCTTATTTATTAAAATGAGATTTGCCCCTGTATAAAAGGCCAGCATAAGGTTTATGCACCACTCAAGTCCAATTTCAGCTTTATTTTTAGGAAATAAATGAAGCTTGGTCCTGTGCTAGCTTGCTGCACAAGGTGAATTTTACCTTCAATGCACTGAAAACTTGCTTGAAAATGACAAAGATCCTCAAACACCCTCCTGCCCCTTCTTTATAGAAGCTGTCCATTTCCTGAAGGGATACAAGAATTCTATTGCAAAACTGGATTAAACCAGGCCTTAATGGAGGTTAACTTGTCTTAGACCAAACAGAACAAACACCTACTTTAGAACAAGCAAGGCAAGGTCATGTACAAATTAATATAACTTTATATCAATACATTTGGCCATGACAATATTTGCATAAACAATGAATATTAATAAATGGACAAATTAGAATTAGAACTCAGGAACAGATTTTTAGTCCATTTCAGTACACAAGTGCTGTCTTAATTTGCCCAAATAATAATCCCAATTCCATGTCAAATGCACTTTTTTAACCATTTGCAAGTGCAATTACTCAATTTGCATTCATGATCATGTTTACTTAACATGAACACTGAACCTCTGTTTGCATACTTAAGGCTAGATTTCCTAAGGAGTTTAGCACACAACCAGTTCCTTTGGACATCTGAGTGATCAGGTTTTCAAAAGATAACACAAGACCTGTTGGGTGCTGAGCATTTTTGGAAATCTGTTTCTTATATTGTTATGGAATCTGACCCTGAAAATTTGAATGGCAGAGAAGACTTATTAAAATATAATATTGAGGCAAGTGTCACCAGAGGATCCTTTTACATATGGTTTTCCCCAAATTTTTTCTTAGTGTGCAAACAAATGTTCCACTTTGGAAGATATATTGTGTAGTGTTGTTAGTTTTGTGCATAGTTATAAATTGTATTTAAAGGCAGTTTCTGTTTTGGGAGCAATGCAGGCTATAGGGGAGTTTGTTTCCTGACTTAGTCTCATACTGGAGCCTGCTCTGTAGACAGCATTTTCTATGTGAATGGCCTTTTGGTATTGGGCTGAAATTCCTGGAAGAATGGATTGCCCTGCATACTATGTGATCACCTGTGTTTCAAGACTAGTGTATGTCTATAATCAAATCAGTTGCCCTTAGAATATGCCAAGCCTCAATGTCACTGAACTAGGAAGATGACTTACAAGGACTCATACATCTGATAGTGTCTAAGAGAAAGGTCATACAAGTATCGAAATGGGACACTTAAAGAAAAGGAGCAAGAAATACTATTGAAACCCAACCTTAACGTGTTAGAAATGAGAGATAAGAGAACTTGTGATTCTTATCTCAGAAGAAAGCAAATGCTGGTGCTGATAAAAAGTACAGGCAGTCTCTTTCATAATACATGAACTGGCTAATAAATACCCAGCACTACAATCTCAGCAGTACCTGATTTGCCCTACAAAGACTTTCCCAAAATGGGGTGACCAGGCACTGATGCCCAATCTCCTTGTAGAGCTGCCATGGGGACATTAAAACATTGAAGGGAAAACTGTCCTAAAATAAAACATGTCTGAGAAAGGGTGAAACAATAGATCAAAAATATTGCTCATAACATTCAACTGAATGTTTCCAACATGCTTCTAGGAGTTAACAATGAATACCCAGAGGAGAAGGTAAATCCTTCTGTTCAGTCTTTTCTGATTGCTGCTCTCCTCCTATTGCTTGAGGCTAGCAAAATCCATATTCCCCACTCAGAGATATTGATCTAGTAAAATATGGGCCATTTCTGCCTTGGAGGAACTTACAGGACTAAAAGATAAAAATATGCAACATTTGGCTGTTTAGGATTCATTCATGGTTCCAGCCTGCCCCCACATCTAATACAGATTCTATAAAATCACTAGCCTAATGGTCTTCAAGATATACTGGTTGGTATGGAACCATCCTGTCATTCAGAACTTAATTTTTATCGCTCTGAGACTTTCTATTCTTTTATCATTCCTGCTTGATGCTCCTTGTATAAAAATGTCCCTTCTCTATTGAAGTGCTTCAATCCTTGAGTCTTATATACTGATTCCCATATGTTCTAAACTATTTCAAATAACTTTACATATACATTTTTTTTAATTTTTTTATTTATTTCTCATTACTATAATACATGATTCCCACAGATTTTTCCTTCCATTGATGAGACTGAAAGTGGAATTTTGCATCCAAGTTCTTGTATCCACATTTTAAACCAGATGTAGAAAAACTGAAGTGGGCATAGTAACCAGCAACAACAAAAAAACAAACAAAAAAACCCCCCAAAAAAACATTCACAGGCTAACAGAAACATGTGTAATGTAAAGTAAGCAACTTAAGATTTATCAATTAGTTTGGCTTGACTTGACCATAGAGTTTTAAGTGGGTTGCCTCACCTGCAGGCTTCCCCGGGCAGGCTTTCCTCCCTGGGGCACTCCTTAGACAGTCCACATAAACAAAACAGTCTTTAAAAAAAGAAAACAAAATCCTGCTGTTCTGTCCCAAACAGTGGGAAGGGAGCCCTGTGACTCTGGTCCTAGCACAGTAGTCTGGCACTCTGTGTGCAGCAAGCAGGTAAGTCCACCACTTGCCTCTGGCTCACACCTGTTTGCTCACAGTTCACTACCATGCTGCTCTTCTCTCTAGCACAGTTTAGGAGTAGTGGTAAGAGGTGTGCTGTTGTGGGAGGGGGTTTCACCTCTTTTCTGCCATAGAAAACTGGTATTTTTTGACTGCTCAACACACGCATCAGCAGCAAAAAATGACATCTCTGCCTTCAGCAGCAAACCTCCGGTTGCTGCCTCTGCACTGTGTGCTGCCACTGCCCAGGGCACAATACTGATCAATTACACCTAGTCTATCCAGTACTGGGAACCCTGGACCACTGTTGGTCCTCTGATGTTTTTGGATCAGTGATTGTTCCTTAAGAACAAAATCCTCCAAGAATCCAAAGGCAATGAGGGTGGTACAGAGCAGATGGAGGTAGAACCTTCATTTTTTTCTTCTGTGCTAAGCTCTGCAAATTATAGAAACTGACCACAGTGCCCTCCCTTAGGCTGCACTTAGTAATTTGCTAGATTGCTTACTACTAATAATTCCATCTACAAACTGATCACTCAGGTATTGTTCTGCTGTCACCCCAGACACTCAGGTGGAAGTGAAGCCTTTCAGGCCTGTTATAAACTCAGACATCTTTTCACGTGGGTGCTGTCTTTTGTCTCAGAAATAATAATCTTTCAGCAAGGATGTGATTTTTAGATGAATAAAAACACTCAGTGCTTTAATAAGAACATTACATTTAGTTTTACCTGGCTTCCTGGGTGTCACAAGGTTTTTTATCAATAGAAGTACATTTGGTCTATCCACTATCAGGAACATATCTTGCTTCCTGACTCTTGCATGACATTTGCTGGTATGCATTTTTCGTATGTTCTAAAACTCTATACATAGTTTCATGAAAGTCCATGCATTGCCGTGGTAAAAACAGCAAGACTGACCTTTCTTCCCACCTTCCTTTCCTCCCTCTTCTCCTTCCTGTTTGTTTTTTACAACATTGTCAGTCTCATTCTTCAAGTTGTTCCCAAAATAACATTTAATTAGCAGCAAGTGCAATGAAACCCCCTAAAATGAACCAATGTTAATTATGTTTCTAAAAAGAGACCAGTTCAAACTGCACAAACAAAAATTAAATCCTCATGGACATCTCCACTCCAAACAGGATCCTGAAAGAAATTGTAGTTATGTAATAAAAAACAAACTAGAAATATTACAACACTTGAACTACTATGAGGAGACAAATGCATACAAAGAAAAGGATAATGTTGCCAAACGGTTTATAAAAATATTTTTAAAATGATTAACTCTTCAGGTATGCAGACCTTTCTCACAGGGAATGTTCCCTGGTTATCAAACTATCTATTTTCCATATATAAATTTAATCCCATTATTTCAAACTATATGGTACACATAGATGATGCATAAGTGTTGAGAGTAGGAGTGTGTGTGTGGGGGGGGGGGGGGAGGCACAACTCCATGCCACAGCCACTGGTTCTGCTGCTGCAGGGTGCTGGCTTGGGCTGCAGCTCTGCATCTCACCATCAGTGCAGAAATCGTGCCACCACCATCCCTGCTGCCACCTGGCCCTGACTCTGGCTGGGCTGCAGCCCCACACCCCATTGTCGGCACAAAAATCTGGGGGGCACGTGCCCTTCATATGTCGCCTATGATGATGCACATTGGCAGAGCAATGAAGGATTTTAAGCAATTATGGATTTTAAGTTCTAAATGCATACCTGTTTATTTGGATTGGGAAGCTCAAGGTGGCTAGATATAATGCCGGTCTATCCACTCCCTTGTGTACTAGTGGCTATACAGACAGGCATACTTAAACTATGTGCAACCAATGGCAAAGTTATTTGAAGATTCATGGTGCTTGGGAGAGGTCCCAGAAGACTGGAAAAAAAGCCAATGTGATACCTATCTTTAAGAAAGGGGAAAGGGAGGGACTAGGAAACTACAGGCCAATCAGTTTGACCTCAATCCCAGGTAAAATCCTGGAGAAAATCATCAAAGAATCCATCACACACAGGCTAACCGAAGACAATATTCTGAAGGATAGCCAACATAGCTTCATCACGAGCGAGCAGGTTGTGCCAGACCAACCTCATTTCCTTCTATGATCAAGTTACTTGCCACCTGGATAGAGGAAATTAGGTTAATATCATATACTTGGACTTCAAAAAGGCCTTTGACCTGGTATCCCATGATGTCCTCATGGACAATTAGGAAAATGCGGCCTCAAATCCTTCACAGTCCAGTGGCAAGGTAACTGGCTCCATGGTGGGACCTAAAGGGTACTGACTGATGGAACTGAGTCACCATGGCAGAGGGTGACCAATGGCGTCCCTCAGGGGTCAGTACTTGGACCAGTGTTCTTCAACGTGTTCATTAATGATTTGGATTCGGGTACTACAAGCAATCTGGCAGAGTTCACTGATGACACCAAGCTATGGAGGAGCACTATCACACTAGAAGACAGGCTCAAAAACAGGCTGGCAGTACAGGTCAACCTGGATAGGCTCATGAAGTGGGAAGACCTGAACCTGATGTCACAGAGCCTGCCAAGTTTCAAGGAGCTAAGTGCGGGGTTTGGGGGGAACTGCACCTCAAGCTGCAGACAAGCAAAACTCATGACATGGGTGACACTGTGTGTGTTAAGGTACAACAAAGTTATAAATATTTCATTGATTCCCCATTATACGCTATGGGCGGATCTCCGAGGCGGCTCTGAAGTTTTTCCGAAGCGCTTTGGAAAGCCTAAAGAAGCTAGTGTTTCCATCTGGAAATTCCCTCCAGATCTGAAGCATGGTCCGAAGCCTCACACAGCCCTACCCACCAGGCAGCCAGGGTGTGTGGCGGATACAGAGGGATCACGGCAGAGACATCTCTCTGCTAGAGAGCTGATTGAGAAAGCCAAGTCTGGCATCTGTCAATGAGGTAATTGATGGTGAGAAAGTGGTGCAAACTGAAATTGACTACAACAGCCGGGAGACTCACTGGCTTAGGTGTTAATTAGAATGGCAGTACCACTCCCTCTGCTAATGAGACAATTAGGAAGGAGGAAACTACAATGTAGCATTGATACCAAGAAAGTTAGCATGGGGAAGTTAACCATCTGGGTGGTCTGTGGTGCGTTCTCACACTCAGGGCTAAACACTGAACATCTTTTCCTTTCAATCAAAGTCATGGCAGGCAGACTCTGAGGGAACTGATAAGGACACAGCCAACTTCCTACAGAGACTAAGCCACTACCCCTTGCATTTTATAGTCATTGGGTAAAATGGATAAAGAAGAGTGCAGAAGTTTCAGTCCCACTGGAAAGAAGGCTCTGGGCTAGAATTCAGGCACTGATCTTTTCAAGAGACATGTCCATCTCACTGGCTCACAGTGTCTAGTGTGCCAACTTGCTTCATGCTCCCCTCACATGTTTTCTTCTCTTGGCTTCCCAAGGAACCAGCATCAAAAGGAATGATGGAGAAGGACCATGAAAGTGCCTACACTGTAGCATTATACTGCACCATTGTGGTTAGAGCACTGTGCTACAAAGTCAGAGAAAGGCAGGCTCAAACCCACTCTGAGTGATAGCCCTGGACCCAAAGTTTCCCCATTCCTGGGCAAACAACCTAACTTCTTAGTTATTGGGGCTACAGTACAGGAAGGCCCTTTTTCTGATGTAGCATAACATACATGTTCAATCTATGGGTGCATACTTACATGTCCATACTATGGGGGCATAGAATTTTTTCCAGCTTGTTAGTGCTAAAAATGCAATTTACACAGCTAGAAAGTAGCTATTTGGACATGAAAAGGGGAACAGAATTCCACCCTTTGAGTATACTGTTCCTATAGATTATGAGTAGGGCCCTGAGAAAATCGCGAATTCGCAGACTACATGGATATCATGAAATTTGCCTTACACTGTGATTTTGAAGGGTTGTGAGCATAGGTGGCAGAAGGCCAGGGCTAATGGGGCTTAGCTCCCCTAAACAGGGCAGTGAAGAGGACCACAGGGCAGCCCAGGCATGGGCTCTGGGCTCTCCACCAAGGGGGAGGGGGGAGGGGCATGCATAGACATAGACATGGAGCCTGAAAGCAGCCAGGATTGCAGCCAGATGGCATATGGAGCACTGCCCACCACAGCAGGCAGGTCAGGGAATGGGAAGAGGCATGGTGGGGGGGGAGGGGGGGCAGACATTTGAGGCCCCCACAGTGAGGGAGGGAATGGGGCAGTGGCAGGGGCTAGGGTGAATAGGGCCCTCAGGCAGGTGGTGGGACACTCGGAGCCTGAGCAGCTCATTCAGGGGTGTGTGGGGGCTCTTGCCACTGCACACACCTTGGGAGAACCCCAGGGGGCACATGCCCCCCAGATTTGTGCACGGGGCAGAGGCAGGCTGCTGGTACAGGCTGGGCTCCATGCATCACTGCCACTGGCTCTGCTGCTGCCTTGGGAGCCAGCTCTGGGAGCAAGCAGGCACAGGAACATGGTGTCACGTGGCAGCTGGCTCCCAGGGCAGCAGGGCACAGAACTCAGCCCACAGTGGCAGCCTGTCTCCACCCCACATACAAATCCAGTGGGCATATGCCCCACAGGCCTCTCCCAAGTTGGGCACAGTGGTAGGAGTCCCATGCCCTGTACCCCTAGACAAGCTGCCCAGGCTCCAAGCACCCCACTACCTGCCCTGGGGCCCCATTCAACTCAGCCCCTGCCTCTCCCCCACTCCCTCTCTCACTGTGGGGGCCTTGATCTGCCTCCCCCCCACCCCCAACTTGCCTGCGGTGGTGGGCTGATATCCTGGCTGCATGCAGGCTCCATGTCTGTGCCTGTGCGCACCCCTCCCCCCCGCTGTAGCTGCCCAGAGCTCATTCCTGGGCTGTCCTGTAGCCCTCTGTACTGCCAAAGCTTTCCCAAATTTGGGGGTGCTAATTCCACCATCTATGATGTGTGCCTGCCTGCAATAAGCGCATGGGTAAAGTATCATTTTTCAAAGAATAGTCACGGAACTGCAGGGACCCATTTGCCAAGATCAATGGTAGTTCCTTGACTATTCCATGAAAAATGATACGTTACCTGAACGCATGCTGTGAATTTTCAACAAAAAATCCATGATTTTCTCAGGGCCCTAATTATAAGCACTCCATACTTTAAGTTTGTGTGATGCTCATGTTAAGTGCATTGGGGTTTTTTTAGTGTTCAAGCTATGTAGCTAAATGGATCATACTGTACAAACAACAGCCATAAAAAGCAACTTTCTAGCCAGTCATGTACAGAAACAATTATCAGAATACCCAACCTTTTGGCCAATCAAGTACCTTAAAGAAACCCCTTACTGCTGATTCATCAGGATGTTGATGCCCACTCCTGCAGCTTGTTAGGGTGCAGATAGAAGTGCAGCTCCCAGCTGTAACTCAGAACATTTTTTGCAAAGAGCTCTGATGTTACCCCAGACCACTGTTGGTTCCAAGAGAGGGAGGAAATCTCTCCAGCCAGGTTCCCATAGCAATGGCCACTTTTCTGCCAGTGCTCACTGTTTTCAGGGTGGTAGGTGGGAAAGGCAGTGGAGGAAGCTTTTTCTTGAGCCTCCACAGTCACTGCTGAAGAGTGGAGTGGGTGAATTGGAGCCTCACCACTTTTCAGGGTAGGGGGCTCCAATACATATGCCCCACCCTTCAGGGGGGGCTGAAAAGCCTCCAGACTGAACTCCCTCCACTCCCTTTCCTCCCTCCCATCCTGAAAATAGTAACAAGCTGGGAGCTCCACAGACGGAAGTTACAGAAGATGCTACATTTTGAAATGCCTTCATCTGATACCTCACGCAATGAGGGGGCAGATTTTCACCCCATCAGCTATTTTTAAAGCTGTTTGCAGCCTTGCATTTGTGTTTGATCATGGCTATAAACTGCTTTCTGTGGTCAGATTGGGCAAAAAATGTTATTTTTCTCTGCACCCTATGATGTACCATTTGATGGCCTTGGTGCTATCAAAACTACTGTCATGCTAGGAACTGTATGGTATCACCAACATCATTCTGACATCACTAAATGGATGGATGGTATTTGTGATGAGAAAGGTATCTGGACCAGTACTTGTTTGCACTGTATACAAGTATTTCAATGCAGGAGTGGATAGGGACCATAGTACAATTTCAGTTATATTGCATGGATATGGTCTTTCTAGTTCTGAATAGATTCTGCAAACTTGCATTATGTGCTGAGTAATCCTCTGCTTGTCCATGCTGATGTCATAGAACTGAGAGTCTGAGGACTTCTCTCAGCTTCCCTCATATTACTTTAGACACAATCTGTAGTTCCAGGCAGCTGTTTGGATTGTGTTAAAGCAACATATAAACAAAAAACCATGTCCCATTTCATGCATTTGACCTTCCTGGAAACTGGAGCTGCTGCAGACATTCCTAACAATCAAGTGCACAGGTAAATTGATTTAAATGTCCATGATACCACAACCGCCTAACTCATCTCTCCCATAGTAGGCCATGTGCACATCACAAACAATTCATTGGGTACATCTACATGTGCAACTAAGGTGAAGCAATAAACTCTGGTGCAGTTTGCACCAGAGTCAACTGCTTCTGGGTGCAGCTTCTACATGTACACCTGAGACCACAGCACTTTGAGCCAGGGCAGAGCAGCTATGGGCTGGCAGCAGGTCTGGGGGGTCAGCCCCAGGCTCTGGGTGGCAGTGTTAGGCAGTACAGGGGTTCCAGTACATGTAAATACTCTGCTGTAAAATAATACTGTCCCCAACAGTGCTGTCTTACAATGCAGTTAGTTAATTGTTTGTGCCCCAATACCAGTGTATGTGTAGATGTGATGCTTTACTGTGGAGCTAATTAGTCTACTCCAAAGTAAAGTAGATGCACCCACTGGGCATGTCTACATGTTCATTAGTGTGAGGTGGTTACTGCACATTTAATTTAGTACTTGCATAATCAAGTACTAAATAAATGCGCAGCACCTTGGAGTTACCGCACAATAGTGCCGGCGAACACCTTTTAAGTGATGCTACTATGTAATAGCCTTATAATACTGTGCAGTAGCGTATTAGCACTTTGAGCTGTGATGCACTATTGAGCAGTATTATTAGGCTACTGCCTTGTTAGCAACTCATGTAGACCCACTCTCTGTAGGGTAAATGAGGGTATCAGGTGCAAGCACTTCGTGGGTAAGTGTCTGTGTAGTAAATCTTATACCATGGTAAATGAAACCTATATCACAGGAGTTTCCCCATCAATGAAGGATGACTAAACTGCAGTGATCTGGTTTTCATTTACTGCAAAGTGTGAGCCTGCACACAGGCAATTACTTTGGAGTGGCAGGATGTTTTAAAATTTCCAAACTTGTTTATCTCATGGTAACTTGTTCATGGGCTGATGGCCATTCAGCGATGTGAGTCAGTGCTCCCACCCCTACTGGGGACCCTCTGAGAACACATCAGATGCAATTACACTTAGGATATTTATGGATGGTATTTACAAGACACTCACCCACAGAGGTTTTAGTAGCAGATTGAACCCTATATTAATATTTACAGCTTAAGATATGTGTTTAAATTACAGATTGTTAATTGATCCAGGGAAATCTGCTGTTACCTGATTTACACAAATATAAACCCTCAACTCCAACCCCTCTTTCTCAATGCAAAAATGAATACCCAACAGGCACTGCTTCCTAATATTTCCTTCTAGACCCAGAGTCACAGCCTGGTACTTCTTGTCCTTTCTATCATGGATAAATATGGAAAATATTCCAGGTGTGCAGAGGAAAATTAATTATTTTTATTACTGTTGTAATTTCAGACATGTCTTTAGTATCTTTCTTCCTGACAAGATTGGGGTATTCCAGCAGCTCCACACTGTGGACAGCTATTCAACACCCAGGGCAGCACTGGCTGTCTTGGTGCTTACTACAGTGGCACAATCAGCTGTTACTGCAGTCACAGCTATTTCTGTGCCCCCTCACAAAAGTGGCACCTGGGGCTGCTGACCTGGTCCTCCCCACCCCCTCAGTTATGCTACTGCCTGACACGTCAGACCATAGCACTAATTTTGAGTGTATAAGAATAACTTGCCTACAAACAAAATACAGCTTCCTCTGGGGTGAAATTCAATACCTTTAATCATCGACAACAATACACAGCTAGAATTAAAGAAATATTCCAACTGGCAAGCCAGAGGCTTCAGGAAAGCAGAACAGGATTATTGCCTTTGGGGTATAGCCATAAAGTGGTTCTTATACCCACCCATTATCTTGTCCAGGTTAGCCAAATACCACTTTAAGAAACTGCTTTCCATCCAGGTGCTTATCCCCGTGACATCTTTCTGTGCACCCTTCTACACATTACATGTATTATACAATTAACTGGTTAATTGCATAGTTAAGTTACATGTGCAAAGTAACTATCACAGCATAAAAGGGTCCATCCAACTATAAAGTTAGAGCTAGAAAATGTGTAGTAACTTTATTGCTGGTTTCTATCCAGCTTTAATGTAGCTAGGTACACCTGTGCCTGGCAGACCCATCAGCTGATGAGACTCTTGGTCATAGGAGCTTGCTACTTGCCAGTGCAGGGGGAACCCAGGATGGCAATACTTGGCTCCCCCTGCACCAACAATAAGGCATGATAGGATCTGATGCTGGATCCCACAATCACACTTCCTGCCATGCCTCTGTGAACATCTAGAGGGGCCCAGCAGGGCATAAACACACTAGGGACAAGGTTGCTTTTGGGATGAGTGTTACTCTTGTGGTTCTTATGTAGAGTATTAAAACAGAAGAGGGAACAGGTTTGGACCCTGTGGCATTCAAGATATGATACTGTTGGATGAGATATAGTTGTTTAACTCTGTATTCTGGGATATCTTGGAAAGAGGGGATTGAATCCATGATCATCCGGTGCCATCCACATGCCCTTTCCTCATCCAGTCCAGCTAAGACAATAAGGCATAACAGCATGGTGACAATTCCTTTGGTCTCAACAGCTGGGGTGGCTACTGAGGCCATACAGGGAAGCTGGTCAACATTACAGAGGCAGTGCAGTATAGCATGCTTATGTTTTTCTTTTGCTGTGTCACTAATGAGAGAAGTAATTAACTACATTAGTCTGAAGCCAGTTAGAAGTCAAGGTAGATTTTAGGGCTCTGCTAAGCTTCGGTTGCTGATTCAATTCTGAGGAGATTCGGCCTGATTCGGTAGCTGAATCTCTGAATCTGAATCAAATCAGGAGACCCTTTAATCTATCCAAATCAAATCAGAAGCCTCAGAATTAATTTGGAGAGATTTGATGATTCAGCCATAGATACAGCTTTATGTTTTTTCTATGTACCTCGAGGTACCAGGTGTGGCTCATGAATGCTGAGATGGTGGGGTGGATGGAGCATCCCACGGGAGCATAGGGAGTCCCCCGTGTGCTTAGAAGTGAACCCAGAAGTGAACCAGAAGTACTTCTGGTCCACTTCTGGGTCCTCTGCAGAGCATGTCAGGGACCCTCCTGCCCCCAAGCTTGGAAACTGATGCCTTCTGGATCGGGGGGGGGGGGCACCCAGAGTTCCCCTGTGGCCAATCGCTGAGCTGGGGGAGTGCGGAACTGGACCCCCCAAACACTTGGCAGTGGACCCCCCATTGTGCTCTGCTGGGATGCTCCATCTGCCCCACAATCTCAGCATTCATGAGCCAGTCCTGGTACCTCAAGATACATAGAAAAAACATATAAAGCTGTGTCTATGACCAAATCACTAATTCTCCAAATCAGAATCGAGCCTTCAGATTCAGATTCAGCTGAATCGAATCGGGACAGTGATCCAAATCAGCTAATCAAATCACTGTCCTCCAAATCAGGCCAAATCCAAATTCTGAATTGAATACAGCCCACTTTGCACACCTCTAGCAGATGTGCACTTTATACACTAACTAAATACAATATATAGAGAGAGCACAAACTTTCATGAACTGAAGTTCACTTCATCAGGTGCTGTGAGAGAACATGCAGAAAGCAAAGTGTAAAATGGAAAGATAAATTAAAATACAAAAGACAAGGAAGGGGCAGTGGTAGGAGAGAAAAGTAAATGAGAAGTCAACTCATAAGAACTCATCTACACATGCAATTAGTGCTATATGGGTTTGCTCTGCAGTAATTCACTGAAGAGTAAACCTGCCCTGGGTAGGAGTCTACATGTGTGGGCATTTGAGAGCAGATTTGCTGCTCCTCACAGTAGCCTGCTCACAATTTGCTCCAGTCCTGCACTGCCCCCCTGCAACAGCTAAAGGAAGCTAAAGACTCCAACCACAGCTGCCTTTGGCCAGGAACTGTCTTTAAAAGCCAGCTCCATACAGTGTTCCCTGGCCACCTGCATATCTGGCCCAGAGCAGCCTGTAGCGTGTTGGCACTGGATTTGGACCCAGCCACTATACCTTTGTTCTGGGCAAGCACAACCCTTAAACTGACCACAACACCTGCCAGTTGGTAACAGGCAAGTGTATTGATACAGAGTGATAACAAACAAACAGCAATACAAACAATCAAACAATTCTATATCAACCAATCCTAGGGTTGTCATCAGAGTCAAAGTACATCTGGTCAGGATTCAGGCTCTACTCTGAGGTTCTCTCTCTCAGGTATCAGCAGTCTGGAGGTGGGATGCCGAGGCCTACAGCCCCCCTCCAGTGGGGTGCATGAGACAGGCTACTGGTATGCCCTCGGTCCGTGGTGGCTTTGGTGACCCTTCCCAGGTGATGGGGACAGGGACAGGGACTCCTCTCAGGGAGGAGAAGGAGGGACAGGGAGGGATGGGACAAAGGGAGGAACCCTTTGTTAATCTCAAGTCTCTGCTTTTATATTCTCCTTCCCTCCTGATGACTCTTCATCCATGGGCATCTTTGTTTGGCTGTCTCTCTGTGGTCACATGTCCACGTAGCCTTCTGGGCCTTCTAATTTGGTTCCTTTCCCCAAAACCAGGACTCAGTCCTCCTGCTGCTCTGAGGCCTTGTAGCTGGTGTCACTTATCTCATGTTATGGGACAGTATAGCCTGTATGGTACATATTAGGGCTATGCGAAGCTTTGGGTGCTGATTCGATTTAGAGGAGATTCGGCCTAATTCAGCAGCCAAATCTCTGAATCCAAATCAAATTAGGAGACCAATTAAAAGGTCTGAATCAATTTGAAGCTCTCCGAATACTGCAGGTATTTTGAAGCCTGTCAAGAAGCTTTGCTTTACATTTCATAGTCCAGCACAGTTGACATCACCATCACTTATAGCATTAGCAGCAATAACATTTTACAAACACAGCAAAACACAATCACTACACGTTGTCTCGGACAGCCAAAGCCGACTCGAGGTGATTCAATAATTACTCGTTCATCGGGGTGGGCTGGTGAATAGAGAGGCCGAGAAAGCTTTATGGTTGTAAAACTTTACTTACGTCGCTTGTTGTTGCGACGAAAACGGTCCGGTCATCTGAACAACTACGTTAGTTGTTCCAGCTGGCAGGGCTCAGGCAGGGCTCAGGCCAGCACGTCCGTCTACAAATCGGGCTGGCAGGGAAAGGGATACGTCTGGGATTGCGCTCGGCGATGGTGAGACGAATCGATAGGTGATCAGTCTATCGATCAGCTCAGCCATGACTCAGATCTCTTCAGAAGCACTCTGCAGCGTGCTCAAAGTTCTCCGACTTGGGCGGAAGTCGCGTTAATTTTTAAATGGCCAGCAAGCCAATTACTAGCCGCCACGTGTGCATAATTTAGAACTGGCCAATAGCGGGACACAAATTTACATCCGAATGGCGGGAACTCTCTTGCACCGGGGGTTTTCTGCAGCAACAGAAAGCCTTTTACTTTGCAAGAGGCTCTCATGTGGCAGGAAAATTCCACCGTGCCGAGGCACCAAAATCACTGGGTTGTGACACACATTACACAGTCAAGCTCAATTCCTCTCTGGTTCAAACAAACTTTATGATGCTTCAGTGGCAGAGCCGGTCCAACCATTAGGTGATCTAGGTGGTTGCCTAGGGCAGCAAC
This sequence comes from Alligator mississippiensis, assembly GCF_030867095.1. Classification (NCBI taxonomy): domain Eukaryota; kingdom Metazoa; phylum Chordata; order Crocodylia; family Alligatoridae; genus Alligator; species Alligator mississippiensis. Next base: position 29,491,300 of record NC_081833.1, read on the forward strand.
ATTTGGGCAGTGCCAAATTTATATGCAGAACAAAATAACAGGAACATCATTCTAAAAAACAGCCCTGGCTGACTACGACTCCACCTTGGTTTCAGACCTTTGGTTCGGTAAGGAGAGAAAGACCTCTGAAAAGATCTCAGAGGAAAGATCACTAAAATTGACCACCATCACAGCTAGAACTCCTGTAAAAGTTCATTCTAGACTTATTTTCCTCTATATTGGAAGTGGTGGGGGCGCCAAGGTACACAGTTCTCCCAGGGCACCAACTACCCTTGGACCGGCCCTGTTCAGTGGTGGCTCCATCCTCCAAACACAAAGACAAAAAGGGAGGGGCTTACTCCTCTCTGTTAGTTTACTCTCAGCTGGTACATTGTGTCTGACTTTGCTTGGCCTATAGCCAGGCTGGCACTGAACCAAAATTTTCCCCTCTTTGCACCTTACAGATGCTGCTTTTACAGCAGTGATCTCCTCTCAAAGTGACAGGTTCAAAATGTATCCTGCCACACCTCTTTCCTTGGCTTTCACCAAGGTTTTTTTTTGTTGAGGTATGCTCCCCCTAGCCTTTTCCCAATGAAGGGTAACCCACAAAGTGGTGGGAGCTAGGGTTTTAAGGCAACCTATATTCACCCCTGCCCATTTCCCAGGGTGGTTATTATGGATCATTTTGCAGGTCCTACCCTGCTATGGGTAGCTCCACCACGTTAACCGCACTCAGGGGGGTGGCAGTTTCAGGTCATACCCAGGACCAAACTGTCTACTCTCCTGCTCTGGTTTTCTTCACTCCTCATGGGTACAGTCTCTCACTTGTGGTCTTCCTGGCCCCTCCTCAGGCGAGCTGAGATTGCAGGCTCCTGAATCTGGCACCTTTAACAGTATGCTTTTGTCTGTACCCTTTCTCTGGACTGCCAGATCACTTGGTCTTCTAAGGCCCTGCAGACCCTTCATCAGATATTTTCCTCTCTCTCTCTCTCTGTTCCCCTCAGAGCCTCTGGACTCATCCAGTTCCACTCTCTCTTCGGATTTAACCCTTCCTGGACTCCAGGTCACTGACTCTGCCTCACAAATCTTTCAGGTTGAGTCCCGGGCCTTCCATGCTCTCTCAAACTCTGGCTGGGCTCTGCTCTTTAGCACCCACTCTCAATTCCTCTCTGTGCTCTGTGAGTCTGTTCTCAAATCCTTCAAAGATCTCTCACTTTCCAACAGGTCTCTCTGTGGAGTCTCTCTCAACTCTGATGGCAATACTTTCTCCAGCAGATCTCTCTCTAGCAGCTCTCTGGGATACAGGCTTCACAATCCATTTTCATAAGTGGCTCTTTCTTGCTTTGTTCCCCTCAAACCAATCCATCCAGCAAATCTTGGTCTTTCTTTCTTTCTCTTACAGCTGCACAATCTGTGCTGGCCTTGCTTTCTACAAATCAAAAACAATCTCTGTCTCTCTCCCTCACAGGCACACAGTCCTTACAACACATAGACACACTAGCAAGCTCCGTCCCAGGACCGAAAAAGCTGAAATACCATTTTTAAGCCAACACTTCCCATGCCGCCTGGCTCTCAACATCCCACAGGGGCTATACATGACAGTCTGGGTGCTGAAGGGCCTGGGCAGGAGCCTGCAGTGTCCAGCACATGGGCATGGTATGGGGTAGGCAGAGGGTGGCTGTGCCAAAGACCAGTGGCAGGATCTGGGCAGGCTGCTGCAGCTGACCAGGTACTACTGGTGTGAGACTCGGTGGCCAGAGGTTGGCTGCAGATGTCCCAGGGGCATGGAGTCAATGTAGCATTTTAAGGCCAGGGACTGGGGCACGCAAAATGCTGCCTGAGCCCAGGGGTTAGAGAAGCTCCAAGCCCCATGGCCCTGGGGCTGGTCCAAGGGAGGCCTCATGGTGGTGGGGCGTAGGTTGTAGCTGTGTTGGTCTAAGGACATAGGCAGACCCAATTCTTTCAGTAAATCTGATCTCTTTTATTAGACCAACTCAAATAGTTGGAAAAATATCTTCTTTGCAACTTTTCAGGCACAAATAGCCTTCATCAGGTTGAGGAATCATCTGCAGTTGGTCTGTGCTCTTCTTGGATGGAATGAATTTTAAAGAAGCTGGAGGCTGGTATGCATGCAAGAGGCTTCTTTAGTATTCACTCCATCCAGGAAGAACACAGACCAACTGCAGATGCTTCCTCAGCCTGATGAAGTGTATTTGTATCTGAAAACTTGCAAAGAAGATTTTTTTTCCAATTATTTGAGTCGATCTAATAAAAGATACCAGATTTACCCAAAGAACCTTGTCTCCTGGTGGTGGGGCTTTCCAGGAGCAAATTTGCTCCCAGTTGGCATCTACACATGTGCTACTGTGCAGTAACTACTCCACAGTAGCAAATTAACTTCAGAATAGACTAACTGACTGTGCAATAAGCATTGCACATGTAGATGGTTACACTTTACTGCACAGTCACTTAGTCTACTACACAGTAAAGTGTCTCATGGAGACGTGCCCAGGGGGGTCACAAAAGATAATCCAGGTAATAAAATAGGAATCCATAGTCCCTGTTTAAGCCCATTTAACAGGTTACCCAAGGGTGGTATTCAGAAAGGATGGTGTCCTTCTGTCATTGCAAGCACCTTGTCAGGACTAGCTTCTGCTAGACAGAGGCAGAGGTTTAATCCATGCTACTTTAGAGCTTGTGCGGCATTTACACTAGGATAGAATGAGTGCACAGAGGGAGTAAATGCTACCAGAAGGAGAGTCTGTTACACCTGCTATCCTCATAGAAGGCATAGGTAAAATGAAATACAAAGTCACTTCTCTTCTCCTACCCTAACTAGTAAAAAAACTGCCTGAAAAGAGACCAAATCAGAATATAGCTTGTTCTTCACCCCTAATTTTTTGCACTGCTGACATTCACTTAGAGATACTTCTGGCATCACTGTCTTTTCTGTTTGCTAATATATTGTAAAATACAGGAGGTGTTTCTACACAAGATTCTTTACTGCAGAGTAGACTAATCTATTCACAGTAAAGCATCCTTATTTAACAGTGACCTAGACTACTACACAGTAAAATAGGCTACCACCTAGTTCACTTAATGTGCGGTTATCTACTACCTGAAAATACAGATAGATTAACTGCATTAGCTACTGAGCAGTAGCACATATGTAGATACCATCCGGAAGAAATTTCCTCCTGGCCAGCCCAGGGATCCATTGCTACCTGGCCAATCCCATGTGGCAAGAGCTGTTCTGGCTACAGGGGCAGCTGTCTCCATGCCATGTAGGGATTGAAACCATTTTGATCCCCACATGGCTGCAGATTGCTGCATCCCAGCCAGCTGGGGATCAGGACCCGATCTCCACATGACAGGGAGAGGTGTCCCCATCTGGCAGGAACAGCAACATGGAGGGCTAGAGGGTCCCAATCCCTGCATGCCCAGGAGAAGCAAACCCCACTTGGTGGAGACAGCCACATGGGGCTAGGGAGGGTCCTGATCCCCATGTGGCTGCCAGCCAGCTACCCTGCTGGAATGTGACTGGGATGCAGCAGTCCCGGCTGGTAGGACAGCTGTCATTCACCACTTGAGAATTGGGACTAGCCCCCTGCCCCTTACCAGCCCAGGGCTGGCACCTGGGGGAGCCTGGAGCTCTCCCTGGGTGCATCTACATGAGACACTATGTCGCTGTAGCAATGAGCTATGTCGCTCTAGCTCATTGCTATGGCAACATAGCGCTGGCAGGTATGAACTGTGATGTCATTGCTACTGCACAGTAGGGTTGGAAATGACCCACACACTGCTAAGACTGCATAGTAATGGCTAAAGCAAGTACCAAGTGATTGGGGTCATGTGTAGATTTGCCCCTTGGATGCTGAATTGGGGCAGAACAGGGCCAGGGAGCAGGAACTTCCCTCATCTCACATGCTCCGGTTGGCGGCAAATTTGCTCCCAAGCTGGGACACATGTAAACCCTTTCCCTAGGGGCAATTTACTGCTCCTTTCTTAATGAACAAGGACTTCACTGTCCATTAATAGAACATGTAGAAGGACCCAGGAATCTTCTTTATGTCCTATGACTCCTTCCCAGGTATTTTAACATCAGATCTCCTGGGCCTAGTTCATTCTTATAACTTTGTTGGTTGTGCACAAATTTGTTCTAAGGATCTTACAAATTTAGCTGCTCAGATGAAGCTTGGATACCTGGCAGCAGTGCTTCCTTCCTGTGTTACTGGATTGAAGCTTTTGGAAACAGAATGTGTCTCCTCTATAATCCATTTTAATGCTAAGTTTCACTGGTAAAATTGGAAAGTATTCTCCTGGAGTCCCAGTTCTCTCTCTCTCAGGCTACTAGGAAACCTTGCTGGACACACAGTGATCAAGTGAAAACCAGTTGTTTGCATGAAGAGGAAAGACAGAAGTAGAAAGCAGCTGCTGACTCTTCTGGGCTTAGGCCACTGTCCTTGGCTTATCATTATAAGGTGACCAATGGGAAAATCCTCTCCGCTCCAAAAGTACTGCTGCTCCCTGACCTCTGTCCTTGAGTCCTCCACAAGGATGTCTCTGGACCTTCTCTATAGGATATGAAAGAGCAGACTTAACCGGAGGCAAAAAGCTTGGGATTTGATTATATATTTTGCCTTTTTCTTCTCACAAAGGCCATTTTGTGTGCCTTCCCCCTCTTGTTCATGGCTGCTCTTTAAGGATGAGTATTGGGCCTGTCCATATGCAGATGGGAACCAGAGCAGCTAAACTGGTTTCAGTTCACCCTGTGGAAAAACAGAATTACCCTCTGTAACAGACTGTGGTTCTTTTGTAATTTTCCTGGGTTAAATGTGTGTATGTTATAATAATGTTCCATGCCTTCGTTTCTCTAACTAGCTTGAACATGGGGTTGAGTGTGGAACCAGAGCTCTGGGAATTTGCTTTTTAGTGGTTAATGGGCCATAAAACAATAAAGAGATTTGCCTATATTGACACTGTCAAGTCCCCACATCTGACAAGACTCCAGGAACAGACAGAAGTGCAGCTCTCCGCTGTAACTGAGAACACTTTGCAGGAAGAGTTCTGAGTTCCCATGATCCCCTGGACCAAACTGAAGTTCACTGTTGGTTCCAGAGGGAAGGGGAATCTAGCTGCTGGCTGGGAGACTGCAGCCAGTTTCCCTTAGCAATGTCTCCTCCTGTCTCTCAGCCTGTCCCAGTTTCAAAATGGGAGGGGGAGAAAGGGAGTAGAGGGAGCTCAGTTCTAGGGATTCCCCAACCAGTAATGAAGGGTGAACTGGGTGAATTGGAACCCCTCAACCTCAGAGGGGCTCCAATATACCCACAGCCGACCCTCCATCAGGGGCTGAAAAGACCCCAGACTGAACTCCCTCTACTCCCTTTCCCTCTCCCATTATGAAAACAGCTTGAGGCTGGGAGACAGTCCAGACAGAAGTTACAGAAGATGCTATGTTTTGAAACGTCTTCATCTGATCCTTCATGCAATGAGGGTTCAGATTTTCACCCGATTGGTCATTTTTTAAGTTGGCTGCTGCCATGCACTTGTATTTGTTCATGACTATGGACCATTTTCTGTGGCCAGACTGGGCAAAAAATGTTACTTTCAGAGCTACTGTTCCTGGTACAAGGAAGGCACTTCAGAGAGAGACAGTAGAAAGAGAGAGTCTTCAAAACAGAGACTCAGGGGAACAAAAGTTAATTGTGCTAGTCTGAAGTCAGGCAGGAGAAAGTCTCTAAGGGTACCAGTAGACTTGTGGGGAAGCTGTTCCCATGCATTGTAATTACAGCATGTCAGATCAGACTCAGTTAATCAAGTCGCTGGAACGCGCTAATAAGCATGCCTCCAGCAGCCTCCACATCTTGTGTATTAGTGTTCCTGTGCTTCAAAATGGTGGCATGGGCACTTTAACTAAAGCTTGTTTGACAGGTGTAGCAAGCCCTAAGATGCACCTGCTCCTTTAAGGCTGAAGCAAAGCTCCACAGATGTGGGCTGCCAGGGTAACAGACTAAGGGGGTAACTGGGCAGCACCTTCAGGTGTCACATGACTAGAAGGAGGAAGGGTTTCAGGGCATATAAGCCCAGGGCTCGAGCTAGCAGGGACACTTTCTCTCTGGCCAGGGAAGGAGCTCTGCATGAGGGAGCTACCTGAGACCTGGTGCTGTCTGCTTTACTACCCAAGTGCAGCAAGACTCCAGAAGCCTCCCAGGTCTGAGGGCTAGAGGCATGTTGCCCTAAGGATGGAAGTTTGTCCCCTTAAAAGGGCCTAGTGCTGTTGTCATTGCTAGTGTTTAAGTTACAGTCTAGGGGCTTATGCTTGTGTTACTGTTTGCACTGGAGAACCAGGATGAGGCTATAAGGGGAGGCTTGGAGGACTCATTAGTGCCTGGAGAAACGGGCACATGACTTGGGTAGAGCCCAGTGCCAGAGGGGACAGAGAGATGACATTAGGAGTATAACACCTGTGAGGCTTGGGACATGGTAAGGGGAAGGTTGGAGCCGTGTATTATGCCCTTAGTATTAGGGCATAGAAAGGGGCAACTTCTTGCCTAGAAACAACTTATTAATTATACCAAAGGCGTGGCAGATGAGACAGGTGGGCGGACTGCCTTAGGCAGGTGAGTGGGCCGACGTAGTGATCAGCCTGAGGACTACCCTCTGTCACAAGCTTTAGTTAAAGTGCCGCTGCTGCCATTCTGGAGCGTGGCGGTGCCAATACATGAGATGCAGATACATGAGGCGTTGTAATTAGAGCTGCTCTCGGAGTTGCTCTAATTAAAGTGTGCCCCCCTCCCAACCCCTGGACCATGTATGAAAATGCCATAAGGTGCCAGTGTCCTAACTCTTTCTCTAAGGTGCCACCTTGCCTTGCCTTCAAATAGAGAAACAAGAAAGAAATAGGTGTAAAGAGAAATACTGGAAAGACTGCAGAGAGAAAGCTGGAGCCTTTTTCCTTGACAGAGACTGCTTGGGTTTCCAGCTGGAGGACTTGGCCTGCTGTATCTCTGTTAAGCAATAAATGCTGGCTTTATTTAAGAAGAGCTGCCTGGTTTGTTGTACGTGACTTTGGTGGTATCCCATCCCCTTGAAAAGGTAAGGTTATTATCCCCAGGAGATAAACCAGAAGGTAGCTCTCTGAGGGAGCCACAGATAACTAAGAGTGTTAGTAACCAAAAGGCTGGATCTTTTTGCCCAAGGAGCAAGGGGCTCACCTTCTCTAAACAAATCCTCCATTTCTAGCCTCACAGTCCTCATCCTCAAGAGAAACCTATGCAATAAATTCAAAGGATGGGATTGGGAACAAAACTTCATATTTTTTTTTTCCTGGACATTAAAAACCATAGATTTAACACAGACAATGATTTAATGGTTCATTTAATTTTAACTGCCTCCTCTATGAAGGCAGTTCCTTCATAGAGGAACTGCCTCTATGAGGCATAGAGGAACTGCCTCATTATCTGCAGCACAGTTATCTGTGCTGCAGATAATGTCCCTCTTCCCTCTTGAATGGACTGATTTTTTTACATAATTAGGTTAGTCTACCTCAACTGTTTTTTTGGCCTATAACTACCCCTGTTAATTTCTCTTTGCTCCACAGGTTTACTCCCCACTTTCCTTCTTAATTGACAGCTTTCATTTACATAATGGGGTTAAACAAGAGTAAATAATTGTTCTATTTGGTAGTTAGCTTGGGCTACATCTGCTTCTTTCCCCCACCTGAGGAACAGTATTTTTATCCCAAAAGCTCATCTTGCATCTTCCCCAATTATCCTCAACTATATAATCAATCCAATATTACCAAGCAAACCCAGCTTCTCCCCAAAATACAGGTAGTAGACAGGAGCAAAGAAGGGTTTTTTTATTCCATGGAAATGTTCCTGATTTCAAGTTTTTCCTAAGCTTTCAGACTAGCCAACGGCCCAACATTTAGCAGTTTCATTTGGGAGGTGGGGATTTCAGGTTATAATACTTGTTATACCTATTTTGTAGTTTTTGTTGCAAAAATTACGGCCAGTTCTGGACCAGAATATAAAATTTGCTATTTCAGACATTTTCATCGGGATCAAGCATCAGGCACTCTCATATTTGTGGTTATGTCCTATGAATGTGGCACTATCTAACTAAATTGTCTTCTGCTGATGTGATTCCTATATGCTCCAAGACTCTTCTTGATCCTATATTTCCTGCTTTGTTTGAATCTAGATTGAATTTATGTCATTCTGAGATGGGCTCACTGAAAGAGTCTTTTAAAAAATTAGGAGCAAAAGGAAACATCTGAATTGCAGCTGCAGCATGAAAGTGTGAAGGCTCTTGTCACAGCCTTGATATAAAGGACAAAGCTGTGCTTCATTGTCAAAGGGAGGTAATTGAAAATAGCATCAAGTCAAGTCATCTCAAAACTTCAGAGTTGTGAGAAGGTATAGAAGGGGTTGATTTTGTAGCAAATTATTTTCATTGTTGAAAAAACTGTTAGAACAGAAATTTGATTCACCTTTAGAACTAGAAAAAGCGTTTAGAATTCTATACAAACCACTCAACAAATTGATGTTTCAGAGACTTCTTTTCTTTACAGTCCTTTTACATCTCTCTCTAAGTTGAAAAGAGATGGAGTCTGTTGGCATAAAGATAATTTGATGTATTTAGGTTTAAAAAGTTCATATATTTCTTGATATTGCTAAAGCAATTCATGGGATGAGGAAAAGATACGTTCCTATAATCAAATCATCTCATTTTATATTTTATATACATGCTTGCACTTTACATCCTACTAAAGCTTATAAGCTTATCAATTGAAAGAAACTGATTTCCTATTATTACAATAATACCATATGTAATAGCAGGACTAATATTGATATGCATGAATGAACAACCCCTGAATGGTTTAGAAGATGATCTAATCAACCCTACCCTGAAGTCTAAATATTAAATAGCGACTGTGATAGCTAATTCTCTCATTCTAAGGCTGGAAAGTATTTTTGTGAGTCTTCCTGAAAAACACCTCTTTTAAATTGAAAAATCTGAGATAAGCAAAACATTGAGAAATGTGGCAGAGAAGACTGGAGTGACTTACCCATGTGGGAACTGTGGTGAAGGCAAAACAGCCTATAACTTTTGGGTCTCAGCCCAAAGTCTTTGTTGAAAAACTATCCTTTCTCTTTTACTTCACTAATATTCTCCTTTGAACTCAAAGACATCAACAAGTCCTTTCCATGATAGCTCCAAGAAAAACTGCACTCAGTTCTTAGAGTTCCTGAGAACCGATCCCAGTTCTCCCAGCACAGAAACACTTTACATGCTCCCCAAGATGCACAACCATAGAAATCCTGATAAGCCCAGCATTTCAAACCTTCACTGAAGTACTATCAGGTTTCAGAGAGTTCTTAAACCACTCATAACTCAAAGAGCTAGTTTATTTGGGAAGGGGGGGGGGGAGGATTTACAAGACACAACAGACTTTCTTAACAAAATCCTTAACATTAACTACTTTCCTGAGTACTTACAACCATGGATGTCACTATCCAATATCATCCCGCACCAGCAAGGTCTCACAGCCTGCCTAAAACATCTTCACAGCTAAGGACAACATTCAAATTTCCAATCACAGCATATTACAGAACTTATCCATTTCATCCCCAAGCAGAAGTATTTTACCTTCAACAACCAGCACCTCCTGCAACCAACACAGCCCTGGGCACAAGAATAGGCCTTCAATATGCTAATCTCTTCATGAGCCAATTCAAAAAACAGTTTTTTAATAAAAGTACCATAGACTTTCAATATACCTACAATCCATGGGTGACATTTTCATCCTCTGGACTGAAAGACTTCATTTACTGATTTCCACCACAACTTCAATAACTACAACCCATCAATCAAATTCATTCTGTGATACTCTTACAGTAACATAAGCTATATATATATCACAATCCACATCCAGAATGGCACTCTGCCAACAACTATATGCAAAAACCCTATAGATCACCATGCTTAGTTCCATAAAACTAATACACACCAAGAAAGCTGCATGCTATAGACAGGCTATCATATACTATTGCATCTGCTCTGAAAAGAATGCTCATGTTACTCACCCCACCATTCTAAAAATTGCATTCATCCAACAAGAATGAGTGTCACACCTTGAAAGAAATATTCCCCCCCAGCCTCCAAAAAAACCTTCACCTTCACTGACTCGTAATCAGAAGCAAGCTCTCCTCTGATCAACAAACACCAAGGCTAAGTACAGACATTCAGGGGCATTAGGGGGAGATTAAATCAATTCAGAATGGCTACATGATATCAGGTAAGTCAGGATGGGGGTGGCTAGACAAGGTGTTGGTACTCTAGCATGCCAGAGGGGATGAGAGGGTCTGGTGGGGGATGGGGAGTCATGTGTGACCTATGGATGGGGTAGGCTGGGGGGGCACTCACAACCCATGAGGGGTGGGGGTCAGGTGTAACACATGCATGGAGTGGGGGGGAGCAGGTGTGACCCATGGGTGGGGTAGGGGGGCAGGTATTATCCACAGGAGGTGGAAGGGCAGTTGTGACCTGTGGGTGGGGTAGGAGGGACAGGAATGACCAGTGTGGGGTGCAAGGCAGGCACGACCTGTGGATAGGGTGGGGTTGGGTGTCCTCCCCAGTGAAAAATCACCCCCATCCCTCCCACCCCTCCCTTTACCAGAACTTACTTGCTCAGCTCCAGCCAAGACAAACACGATAAAAACAGCTGCACCCGAAGCAGCTTGTGGGATGGGGATTGAGAGCACTGGCTGTGGGGGAGCAAGGAGCTGGGTGGCAAAAAATAGACCACTGCGGGGGGGAGGGAAAAGTGAAAAGAGCAGCCCCAGCGCTGGGGCCAGTGGCTGGGTTTTCCCAGCCCTGGGGCTGCACAGGGGAAATGGACAGAAGTCCCATGCACCGGTTTGACCTAAATCGAATGGGTGTGATACTATATAGATCCAGGTTAATTTTAAATTGGATTCTGTAACTTTTAATCTGGCTTGTGTACATGAAACTTCTGTTCTGTTATAGGTTTGGACCAATTGCTGATCACTGAGACTGGGTCTGAAAGTGAAAGATCAGCACCAGGATGAGCTAAGTTTAAAGTGGGTGGCCATTTTGAACGTGATTTAACCTCCCAAATGTCTGTACTTAGCAAGTGGAACTAGACCCTGCACAAACAATAGATGTAAACCTTGCCAACATAATTCCACCATCACTACAATCAACATGCCCTGCAACAAAGCCCCCAGAATACATGAATCCTACATTTGCCTATCACTAAATGCAATATACTTCTTCCAGAACCCAAATGTTGTCATGGAAACCCTGTGTTGAAAATGAAAAACCACTATGCTCTATAGTGAACTATTATATGAAGAGCAGAAACATTCAAATACCAGTGGGGAAACACTTTGTGGAACAACCATTCTACCTTGGGTCCCCCACTTCTTGTCCTCTGTGGAAACATAAAATAGATACATAAGGTGGGTTGGAAATAAAACATTAAAGTTTCACTGGATACTAAAAATCAGATTTAACACAGTAGATTTCCTCACTCATTTCAATTTACCTGCCCACTCTGCTTAATCATCTGTATTGTACAGATAACATCCTTCCTTCCTTTTGAAAGGGCTTATTACTTCATGTAATTAGGTTTATCTATCTCAACTGTTCTTTACTTGGCCTGATTCTATGTCTGTTAACTTCTCTTTGCTTCACAGGCTACTGTCCATTTTTTATTTTTTTTCTTGTAACCATCAGTTACTGAGCACATCTCATGTTTATGAGGGTATGGAGAACAATTGGCACAGGTGCAACTAGTGACTGCAAGGGCTAAATGGACATAACCTGCATGGCTATTGAATCTCATGTTCTTGACACATCTCCATCCCTGGACCCACAGTACTCTGCTAATATGCTATACTTTAGGACACAGTAGGCAGGGGAAAATGCAGGGGGCATGAAGCTGGACACCTGGGGGTGGGGCAAGGAGCAGGCATAGGAAAGAGACCTGCTTGCTGCCACAGTCCTTGGCCAAGTCTGGCACCCACTTCAGCCTCTCCCTGGAGCTGGTGTCCCCACAGCTAGTGGAGGACATCAAGGAGGTGGGCAGGAAAGAGATGCAGGAAGGAGAAACCCTTCTGCTGCTGTTCCTAGATGACCCAAGCATAGGAAGAACCCTAAAGCCACTCCTCTCCTGTCAGCTTCCAACTACGGGACAGGGCTGTAAAGGATCCCAAAACAACAGCAGTAGTAGCAAGTTCCCCCTTCCTTCACCTGCTTCCTCCCTCCCCCCCCACCCCACCATAATGAGGCAAGGCCTAGCTGGAGCTGATCTGGGTCCAGGTCCAACCTAGAGGTAATCAGTCATCTCTCAGGGACAGACCCTTCCTACATTGGCTATTACGTCAGACCAGAGAGTAGAGATCTGTCTGGGCAATGGACTACCTTTTTGTGTCTGTCACTCACTTGGAATGCCTACACTTGACCCCAAGATCTAAACCTCTGGCTTGAATTTCATAGATTTCATAGATTTCATAGACATTAGGGGCTGGAAGGGACCTCATGAGATCATTGGGTCCAGCCCCTGCCCCCCACCCGCCATAGGCCCCAGCAAGTGACCCTAGCAACAAATAAACCGACCTGTTTTTTGAAGGATTCCAGGTTAGGTGCTTGCATTTCATTTGGGGGCAGTTTGTTCCAGATCCTGGACACTAGCATCATAAAGAATGTTTATCTTATGTCTAGTTTAAATTGGTCTTCCTGGAGTTTATGGCTGCTAGACCTTGTTAACCCTTGGGGAGCTTCAATGAACAGGTTTTCTCCCAGGTCCTGATGTACCCCTCTTATGTAGTTGTAGGCAGCCACCAAGTCACCCGAGTCTTCTCTTCTCCAGACTGAAGAATCCCAAGTCTCTCAGCCTCTCCTCGTATGGCCTTCCCTCTAGGCCTTGGATCATACACGTGGCTCTCCTCTGGACTCTCTCAAGCTTCTCCAGGTCCTTCCTAAAGTGGAGGGCCCAAAACTGGATGCAGTACTCCAGCTGCGGTCTCACCAGGGTCCAATAAAGTAAGATGACCTCCCTGGTTTTGCTTGAGATGCATCAGTAGATGCAGACCAGAGTTTGGTTAGCTGTGCCGACCACAGCATCACATTGGTGGCCTATATTCATCTTGTGGTCTATCAAGACTCCCAAATCCCTTTCAGTTGTGATGCTAGCAAATGTAGCACTGCTGAGCCTGTAAGTATGCTTGGGGTTCTTCATAGATTCATAGATTCATAGATGTTAGGGTCAGAAGGGACCTCAATAGATCATCGAGTCCGACCCCCTGCATAAGCAAGAAAGAGTGCTGGGTCTAGATGACCCCAGCTAGATGCTCATCTAACCTCCTCTTGAAGACCCCCAGGGTAGGGGAGAGCACCACCTCCCTTGGGAGCCCGTTCCAGAACTTGGCCACTCTAACTGTGAAGTTCTTCTTAATGTCCAATCTAAATCTGCTCTCTGCTAGCTTGTGGCCATTATTTCTTGTAACCCCCGGGGGCTCCTTGGTGAATAAATACTCACCAATTCCCTTCTGTGCCCCCGTGATGAACTTAAAGGCAGCCACAAGGTCGCCTCTCAACCTTCTCTTGCGGAGGCCGAAAAGGTCCAGTTTCTCTAGTCTCTCCTCATAGGGCTTGGTCTGCAGGCCCTTCACCATACGAGTTGCCCTTCTCTGGACCCTCTCCAGGTTATCCGCATCCTTCTTGAAGTGTGGCGCCCAGAATTGCACGCAGTACTCCAACTGCGGTCTGACCAACGCCCGATAGAGGGGAATTATCACCTCCTTGGACCTATTCGTCATGCATCTGCTGATGTACGATAAAGTGCCATTAGCTTTTTTGATGGCTTTGTCACACTGCCGGCTCATGTTCATCTTGGAGTCCACTAGGACTCCAAGATCCCTTTCCACCTCTGTGCCAAACAGCAGGTCATTCCCTAGGCTGTAGGTGTGCTGGACATTTTTCCTCCCTAGGTGCAGCACTTTGCATTTCTCCTTGTTGAATTGCATTCTGTTGTTTTCTGCCCACTTGTACAACCTATCCAGGTCTGCCTGCAGCTGTTCCCTGCCCTCCGGCGTGTCCACATCTCCCCATAGCTTTGTGTCATCTGCAAACTTGTACAGAGTACATTTCACTCCCTCGTCCAAGTCACTGATGAAGACATTAAAGAGTATCGGTCCAAGGACCAAGCCCTGCGGGACCCCACTGCCCACACCCTTCCAGGTCGAGACCGACCCATCCACCACGACTCTCTGAGTGCGGCCCTCTATCCAATTCGCCACCCACAGGACTGTGTAGTCATCCACGTCACAGCCTCTTAACTTGTTCACCAGGATGGGGTGGGATACCGTATTGAAGGCCTTCCTGAAGTCTAAGTATACGATATCCACCCCTCCTCCTGTGTCCAGGCGTTTTGTAACCTGGTCATAGAAGGAGACTAGATTGGTCAGGCACGATCTGCCTGCCACAAACCCGTGCTGGTTTCCCCCCAGCATAATTTGCCCTGCTGGGCTCTCACAAATGTGAGCCTTGATAATTTTTTCAAAGACTTTACCAAGGATGGAGGTGAGACTGACTGGCCTATAGTTGCCCGGGTCCTCCTTCCTCCCCTTTTTGAAAATGGGCACCACATTGGCCCTTTTCCAGTCCTCCGGGACTTGGCCCGTGCGCCACGAGCGTTCGAATATTCCCACCAGTGGCTCTGCAATGATGTCGGCCAGTGCCTTCAGCTCCCTCGGATGGAGCTCATCCGGGCCTGCCGACTTAAAGGCATCCAGTTCTTCCAAGTGACTCTGCACCATCTCAGGATCTACGCATGGAAGTCTGGCGCCTTGCTGCTGCCTCTCTACAACCCCAGTGAGAGACTTGTCGTGCCCCTCGCTTAGGAACACTGAGGCAAAGAACTCGTTGAGGAGTTCAGCCTTGTCCCCCCTGTCTGTCACCAATTGTTTCTGCCCATTTAGCAGGGGTCCTATTCCTCCCTGGGCCTTCCTTTTACTCCCAATATATCTAAAAAACAATTTCTTGTTGTCT
Source organism: Alligator mississippiensis (assembly GCF_030867095.1). Taxonomy (NCBI): domain Eukaryota; kingdom Metazoa; phylum Chordata; order Crocodylia; family Alligatoridae; genus Alligator; species Alligator mississippiensis. The sequence continues at coordinate 29,506,360 of NC_081833.1, forward strand.
TTTACTTGGGTTGCCATCCTCAGCTCCATGGTAGCTTTGGCCCGTCTAACTGCCTCCCTACAAGCACGAGCAGAGGAGGTATATTCATCTTTAGTGATCTCACCTTGTTTCCACTTTTTATGTGCTCCCCTTTTGGCCCTTAGGCTGCCCTGGATTTCTCTGGTCAGCCATGGAATCCTCCTGGCCCCTTTCCCTCTTTTGCCTCGCTCGGGGATCGTCTCGCTTTGTGCCCAAAGGATCGTTTCCTTAAGGCACAGCCACCCTTCTTGGGCTCCCATCCCTTCAAAACTCCTACTCTGCAGTGCGTCCTTGACTAATCGCCTGAGTTCATTGAGATCAGCTTTCCTAAAGTCTAGCACTTTCACCCTACTAGTTACCTTACCCACTCGACGTCTTATGTTGAATTCTATTATTAGGTGATCACTGTCTTCCAAATGGCTACCGATCTGTAGGTCCCCTACCATGTCATCCCCTGTTGCCAATACCAGATCCAGTATGGCATTCCCCCTAGTGGGACCATGCACCTCCTGTGTCAGGTGGAGGTCCTGTACACAGGTTAGAAACCTGCGTGAGCGGACTTCCTACTGAGGTGCACCACCTTGCAATTCTCTGCATTGAAGGTCATCCAGTTTTGGTCAGCCCACCTTGAGAGTGTGTCCAAGTTGGCCTGTATTCCCAGCCTGTCCTGCAATGTGACTGCCCTCCCCCATAATTTGGTATCATCTGGGAACTTGGCCAGTTCACATCTGACTCCCGAATCTAGATCATTGATGAAAATGTTAAAGAGTACTGGCCCAAGTACTGAGCCCTAGGGGACTCCACTGGTAACCCTGAGGCCATGTTGATTTGCTTCCTTCAACTAGTACTTTTGGGTCTGAACCCGTACCCAGTTGCCTAGCCATTGGACCATATGATGATCAAGGCCACAGTTCCCCAGCTTAACCATGAGGACATCATGGGGAATTAGGTCAAAAGCCTTCATGAAGTCCAGATATATGACATCCACATCATCTCCCTTGTCCAGGGCACACGTTGCCTGGTCATAGAAGGAGATGAGGTTGGTCAAGCAAGATCTGCTAGTCACAAGCCATGTTGGCTGGCATTCAGAAACTTGCCTTCCATTAGTCTGTCATTGATGAATCCCTTGACAATTTTCTCCAGGATTTTTCCTGGGACAGACGTCAGATTGATTGGTCTATAGTTTCCCGGGTCATCCCTCCTCCCTTTCTTGTAGATAGGAACCATGTTGCTTCTTTTCCAGTCATCCAGGACCTCACCTGAGTGCCACAATTTTTCAAATATCCCTGCCAAAGGGGCTGCAATGATGTCTACCAACTCTTTCAAGACCCTCAGATACATTCCATCTGGGCCTGCGGACTCGTGAATGTCCAGTTTCTCAAGGTGCTCCCTCACCTGATCCACGTCGATTTTGGGCCCATCACCCACTCCCAAATTCATGTGTGCCATTCCTGGCAGTGTGATCCTCCTGGGAGGGTGAAAAATCAATGCAAAAAAGTCATTTAGGAGATTGGCTTTTTCTAGTGCATCTGATGTCAGTTTCCCCGTTGGATCTCTCAGGGGCCCAATACTATCCTTGTTCTTTTTTCTACTTCCCATGTATCTGAAGAAGGACTTTTTGTTGTTCTTGATCCCTGTAGTTAGCCTAAGTTCAGTTTGTGCCTTGGCTTTACTCAACCACTCTCTGCAGGATCTTTCTGGTTATCCACCCACAACACTAGATAAGAAGATATAAAGCCAATGCCCTTTATCTTATTTCCCAACCACAGATGCTGTAGAGCAGGCAGCAAACAATTACAATAATAATAATAATGAATAATGAATAATTTAAAAAGCACATTATGGGCCAGATCCTATTCTACTCATTACATGCCTAAGTTGACTTAAGTGCCTATTTAAGATTCTGTTTCACCATGCTCAGCTCCCTGAAAAAGGCATACATGCATCAGTTTCTGATCATGTTTCTGAGCACTGTCATCTTAGTCTTAAAACTGAGTCACACAAGAAAGAGAGACTAGGAGGAGGACCATCCCACCTCTTGTATTAACAGTTTTTAAGAGACTTGAGAAGTATGGAATAGTCACCCGAATTCTCTTAAGTAGCTATTAGGCAGAATAGGATCTCACTCTTTGTGTCTACTTTAGAACACAAAAATAAATTAATTCTTAAAATTCAGTTCAGGTAGAATTTATCACTTTTCTCCAGTTTGAACAACTCAAACAAACTGAACAATACATTGTTTCATTTTCAAAAGTTTCTATCAGTTTTTCATAAAAAAATTCATTGTGTTTTTTAAAAAAAATAGATTTTTTTTTCAAACATTTTAATCTGCTTTATAGACAAAATGCATCAGATGCCAAAAATCCAGAAGGAGAAAAAAACCTACACCCTTTCAGCTCCCAGTGCCTCTCTCCAGCAACTCCCTCATCCTGACTGGGTTCTCTAAACATTCATCACAACTTGCTTGGTACCCTATAGGCACCAAACACTTGTTTGAGTAAACCTCTGGAGGTGTGGGGGGAAATAAAATGTTGAGTGTCTGTTACCACAGTGTAGATGTTTCCTTCCCTTTTCCTTCTCTTTGGTTTATTGGCTTGTAACCCTAACCCCTATGATTTTCTATATAAAAGTGGGAACTCCCTCGTGCTTCTTGTGACAATTTCTGGGGCTTCAGGATTGGCACAAATTGGTGTTAGAGTGGGATTCTGAAGGGGAGCTATCCCACAAGTGAGGCAAATGGGGATTGGTAGTCACAAGCCATAAGGCACAGGGCAAACTGCTGTACTGAGTGTATAGATTTTGTTTGTTAGGTGGGCATTTGATCAAGAAAGATGAGTACCACAGAGAAGGGGGGACCCCCGACGGAAGGGGAAAACACACATACCCCATCTAGTGCCTCAAGGCCTGTATTCAATTCAGAACCCTATAATGGGGAGCAACAAGAATGGAGTGACTGATATGAACAATTTGAAATGGCAGATGAGTTAAATGGGTGGAATGAGGATACTAATTTAAGATTGATGAGCCTGTTGCTTAGAGGGAAGGCCAGGGAGGTTTACTGTGGCATCAGCCATGAATCCAAACAGAATTACAAGCACCTGACTGGGGCTCTCAGGAATGCACTCAGGAGACACTGGGAGACCTAAGGTGACCTGGACCAGCTCAAGAAGAGTATGGAAACCCAGTCCCAAAGCAGACAGGCAAGGGAAGATCCTGCTGGACCACAAGAGCTGGGGTGTCATCAGGAGAATGTTGATGGATGCTGATATTGTAACATCTGTGATCACTTCCAGAGGGAATGCACAGAGAGTTGGTGGTGTTTAGGGCAGGGCAACTTATATAGGAAGTGGAGAGGGGCCCATCCACTGCTACCAGACACAGAAGCCCACAGAATGAGGTAGTAATTATTGGTGTCACAGGGTTGAGATACTACCTGGAGGGAAAGCTAGGAGATGTTCCTTGCCAATTCCTCCTAGATTTAGGTGCTCAGCTATCCATTGTACATAGTTGGGTATGGGAGCAAGCCATAACAAAGGAAGAAAGAAGCCCTTACCCCTCTAGGATAGTGGTCTAGGCAGCCAATACAGAAACACTTCCAATTGTACTCCAGTACAAACATCAACTTCCAAGGCCTACAGCTGCCATGTAAATTTCTTGTAATAGACAATGTCAATCAAGATGCCTCATTAGGCACTGACTTCCTTAAAAAAAAATGTCAGATCACTTTGAATTTTGCAGATTGTTCATGTTCTTTTCTGGGGAGGTCTTTTCCCTTGTATATTATAGGTGGCCAAGTGAAGGCGTTCACTTTACGTTCACATTATAATATAGTTTCAGAGTTGGTAGCGTCAGAAGGGACCTGAGCAGATCATCAAGTCCGACCCCCTCCCATGGGCAGGAAAGAATGCTAGGAAGAAACAACCCCAGCTAGGTGATTATCTAGCCTCCTTTTGAAGACCCCCAGGGTAGGAGCAAGCACCACTTCCCTTGGAAGTTGGTTCCAGATCCTGGCCACCCTGACTGTGAAGTAGTGCTTCCTGATGTCTAGCCTGAACCTACTCTTAGTCAACTTGTGGCCATTATTCCTAGTTATTCCTGGTGGTACTCGGGGGAACAGGGACTTTCCCATTCCCCGTTGGTCCCCCTTGGTAAGTTTATAGATGGCAGTTCTTTTGCTGCGCGGGCTGGCAGCATATTGGTGGGGGGGCACTAAGCCATGGCACGAAGAGCACGCAGCAACTGCTGCAGCGTCCTTAGCCTGACGAAGGGTTTTTGAACCTGAAAGCTTGCTTAATAACTATTCTCCAACCATTTGGGTTGGTCTAATAAAAGATATCAAATTCACCCAAGGAACCTTGTGTGCCTAGGAGTGGATATGGAGCTTTTGGGCCACCCCCCAGATCGTGCTGCCCCAAACTCAAGAGGTACCAGTTGCCGCTATAAACACCTGGACTGAGTGACTAACTGCACTTTCCTCTCTGATCCACTTGGCAGTGCAAATCTGCTCTAGTAGAACATACTTAAGTTTCTCATTGATTTTTTCTGGGGTATGTATAGTCCTTGACATGCCTTGAGTGCTGTAAGCACAACTGAATGGAACACTCAATTAACGAAGCTCCAAGAATAATTTTTTACCAGCTTCTGTTTTGCATCTTTATTACCCTGTGAGACTCATGTTTTACATGGTCTGCAAAACTTGGACTAATTAGCCCAGAAATGGACCTTGATAGCATGCCTTATTGCTGTAGGTTTATCCAAAGCTCCAAATGCTTTACATGAGCATGTGACTGCTGGGGGGGGGGACATTTCCACAGTTCCTAGCTATATTAGGTACTTACATAATGTCCATTACTATAGTATAAAAGCACCTCACCTATTTATATTTACAGTACCCTTATGCAGTAAGACAGGACTATGATCATCACTATTTTAATGATAGGGAAACTGAGACTTAAAGCTAAATCCTCTTTCATTGTGTTTGAATGGCACACGCACAAACATGTAACTGCTGTTTTTCACATTTACACATGATTTCAGATATGCCTGTGCAAAGCAGCAAGTATTCGATTTGGCTTTGGCTGATTGGGAGGGTCAGTGATTTGATTCAGTGATTTGAATAGCTGTTCTGATTCGATTCGGCTGATTTGGATTCAGAGATTCGGTTTTGGATTCAGCCGAATCTCCTCTGAATCAGGCAGGTGTTGGTGGCAGTGTTAGCAGCAGAAGTGTGGTGGTAGTGAGCTCGCTCCACCCCGCCTGCTCCCCCTGCCCTTCCCCCATGGCTGCCCTGCCCAGCCCCAGCATCCTGGCACTTAAAAATAAATAAATAAATAAAAAAGCTCCACACTCACCAGCTACAGCAGTGGTCATTGGGGCCTTCGAGGGATCATGGCAGAGCCTTAACACAGAATGCAGGGCAGCAGGGATTGCCCCCCATGCCTGGCACCCATGTAGCAGCTGTGTCTTTGTGCAGGTGGAGTGTGGCTTAGCAGGACACTGTGCACTGTCCCAGAGCTGGGGCGGCTCCAGCAGTTACCAAGAGCCTGGCAGCACTCAGCCTAAGTGTCCGCAGCTTCTGGACAACACGTGGAGCTCCATGGCACCCTGCTAAGCCATGCTGCACCTGCACAATGCGACAGCTGATGGATGGGTGCCAGGCAGGGGGAGCTGATCCTCAGTGCCCCCCACTGTCCCCCACTTCACGGCGGGGCTTTAGCATGAACCCCCAGAGGCCCTGGTTGCCACTGCTACAGCCTTTAGTGAGGGGCTTTTTTTTTTTTTTAAGTGTTGGGAGGCTGGGGCTCGGTGGGGCAGCCATTGGGGGGGGGCAGGGGGTGGTCCCGGGTAGAGGGGCTCTCAGGGGGCTGGGGGAGCTAGTGGGGGATGGGGCCAGGTGGGGGTCCTCCCATGTTTTCCCCTTCTCCAGCTCCCCTGCCCCTTACTTACTGGCATGGAGCCTGGGTCCAGCTCCCTGCAGCAGGAAGCAGGGACTACCCAAATCTCCAAATCAATTTGGAGGCTTCCTATTCAATTTGGACCTTTTAATGGGTCTCCTGATTCGATTCAGATTTGGATATTCAGCCCCTGAATTGGGCCAAATTTCCTCCAAATTGAATTGGCTACTGAATCTTCACACAGCTCTAATTTCAGATTCTATTTTTCCCTCTGGCAAAATAAAATCACCTTGTGCGTATATCTGCTGGAAACGATATGTAGGAGGAGGAGGCAGTGCAGCAACACTATGGCACTTGCCTAGGATACCAGAGGCCCATTTCTAAGCCTCTTCAACTAAGGATTGGGGTCAGGGGGATTGAATCCCTTGCTGCCCAGCAAAAATCTCTAGCTGTAAGGCCACAGTTCAGGCATTATGCAGAGCCTTCTCCAGATCTACTTTTGAAGCTGACATACTATGCCTGGCATTTAATATCTAAAGGATAAAGTGGTTGGAGAGCAGCGGTGGAGTTTTGCACACTGGGAGCAAAGGCTCAGGCAAGAATACAGGTTCCATCTTATTCAGCAAGCCACATACACGCTGCTTTATTCTCTTCTTTGCCCCATATATTTCAACCCATCCCCGTTTGGCTGCTTAAGGAGCAATCTTTAAGAGGAGAGCTGAAGAAAGGTCTGAATAATTCCCAAACTGTGGCCTGGGGCTAGAGTGCTTTGCTATGAATTCAAATACCCCCAGGGTGATGGGTGACCTAGAACCTCAATCTCCCCTTCCCTGACTGAGTGCCCTAACTTTTAAGTTACTGGGCTAAAACCTAGAAAAGCCATCTGCCTGCTGCATCCAACACCTGCTAGTATTATGTTTATGCCAAGCTGTAATTTCAGGATTTGTTTGTGTATCACAATGAGCATATGTCTTCCCACAACTGCTCAGCCAGAGCACAGCCTACTAAGCATGCTCAGTAGGTGTGTGCATATTTGCACACTCACAGCTGATTTGAAAGCTGTGTAAGTGCCAAAAACTTCAGTTACAAAGCACCATAACTGTGAGCGTGAAGGCTGTACTAAAGTCCCAGTGTACCCAGAGCTGTGTTGCACTGCCCCAGTGTAAATGTGATGTTCTCCAGGACACCACAACTGCATCACATGGGATGGGCTGACTCCTTGAGAGCTATGAAATAACCCTGGACTCATGAGACTGTAGTTCCAGTAAATAAGGGACACGTTATTTACATCTCATTCAGATTTCAAATCCTCCGTTGCTGAAGCTTAGACCAAGATTTAATGTAAATGCTGGAGTGAAAATTCCCTGTGTTTCAAAAGTGCCACCTCATTGTATTATGCTTAGTTCCCTGAAAAATCTTGCAACCCCACTCTGCTGCTCATCTCTTTGACAGCTTTCCAGAACCATTGCTGATGCCTAGAAGTTATGCCATCTCTGCTGTTCACACTTATCTGTAAACAAGGCTGGTCCTGCTCTGCCAGCTACCTTTTTTTACTGTAATTCTATTGCCAGGTGTGTGGATGCCAATTCTGCCTTCCAGCTTTGACATGCCAGCTCTGAAACACAAACACACAACTAGGGAGGGAGCAATATGTTTTTTTAATTGGTGCTTCTCAATTTGCAAGGAGACTTAACAGGCACATGTTATTAAGAGTATTTACCCAGCTTTCAGGTTTGGAGAGGGCATTAGGGAAGAGGAGGGTTCTCACGTGAGGTTTACGTGAAATTGTATGGCCTGAAAAAGACAGGGGAAGGACGGTTTAATTATTATCTGGCTTGTTCTACTCTGGAAATAATCTGTTATTAATGATCCAGTCACTGAATTCTACATGCCTCTAAATCCCATGGGTTTGGGAGCCAACATACACTGCTTCTGGCTCTAAGTCTCTCTCAGATGTTCTTCTAGTTGCATATATCCTTTGTGGAGAGCCCCTTAAATCCTGAGGAAGTGCCTCAGTCCTCCTAAAGTGCTTAGACATGTAGCTTCAGAGCTCTGGTTTTCTAGTTACAATCTTTAGGGAAAAATGACAAGTAAGCAAGAAGCACAGGCTAAGCAAAGGGAATAAAGAATTACTGAGAAGTGTAATTGTATTCTGATTTGGCGTATTAAAAGGTCTAATCATTAAGGAAAGTGTAACTGTATCTTAATTCTATGTCTAAGCTTTCAAAAGAGGTTCTGATTATAGACAGGCTATCATCTTGTCTCTCTAAAGACTGAACAGTTTGGTGATTACAGCACATCAGAGCTGCCTCACTGCATGTATTTAGGTGCCTTAAGGGTTAAATATATAAAGGGGCATTTCTGTTGCTCTGCTGAGTGTTACAATGTCTAACTTCTAGATTCCTGTCTTCTGGAGTGAAATCCAGTGCACTGCATTAGGTGCCCAAGCTCCCTACACCAAATACAGGGAGAATTTGACACCTCAGATCTGTATTAACCATCAGATTAATGAAGGAACTGCCCTAGGCAAACACAGGATATTTGAACTGCAGCATCAGTGAGGGAGATAGGATAAGTGGAGGCCAACAGAAGGGCCTGGACAGATCATCCAAAATACTGAAGAAGCTCATCTGCAAACCCAGGCTGGTGGACATCTGTAAAGGGGCACAGAGACCCAGGGGAAACTTCACCTGAGTGGACCCTTTGGGCCAGACCAAATTACACATAGACTATGTCCTGCTCCCCAAGGGGTGGATGGTAGCAAAAGCCAAATCCATGCCAATCTGTTTCTTGGAGCACTGCCTCCCAACAGTGGATAGCAGAAATAGGGGAAAGCCAGAGAGGTTCAGAGGCATATGGAAGATGAACATCAGCCTCCTGGATGACTAAAGGATACAGTAGAGGTCAGGCAGAGCTATGTGACTAGAAAGCCCTCAGACTAGCATACAGAAACAACACAGAGTGGTGGACCAGTGTGAAAGAGAAGTTGAGAAGTTTCTTCCTGAGAAGATGAGAACAGGCCAGCAGAATTTGAGCCTGGTTCCAGAAAAATGCTTAAACCACAAGTTGAAGAGCCTGCATATTCAGGTGGCTTGGGGTTGGGATGTGAGGGAGGAAGTGAGAAAGATGAAATCCCAGAGAGAGGCCATGAACAGCCTGGTGGACAGAACGGGTGTGGAGCACTGGTTGAACAAGGGAGATGGCAGCAGTTTTCTATGACGAACTCTACACTGCATGACCAGAGGGCCCCAGGGCCATGTGGGATTGCCTTGAGAGGCTCACCTGAGTCCTCAGAGAGGAAGAAGGACAGACACTGGTAAAGGAATGGACACTGGAAGAGGCTGACAAAACCCTCTGCAGTTTCAAGAATGGTAAGACTCCTGAGGCAGATGGGCTGCCCAAGGAGTTCTGTGTTACCTTCTGGGATCAGATGGGTCTCAAACTGCTGGAGATCTTAAAAGACTGACAGTAAGAAGGCTATCTGGGGGCAGGGATAGACTCGGGGCTCATGACCCTCCTGTACAAGAAGGGTCCAAAGGAGTAGTTGAAGAATTGGAGTTCCATAACCCTCTTGAACTTTGGCTATAAACTGCTGGCCAGGGTGTTGGCCAAGCACCTTAAATCTGTTATAGGGATGGTGATCTATGAAGACCAGTCATGCACTGTGCTGGGGACACAGATCCACAGAGCCTTGCTGCAGCTATGAGATGTGCTTCAGTACCAGAAGGACAAGGGGTAGAGGACTGTGCCCCCGCCTGACCTCGTATAGGTGCTCTCAAGCGGCCTCCAAGCATTCACTCAGCTCCGGCCAAGAGGTATGTCCCTGGGACCTATGTGTTCAGTTGCGTTTCACTCTGAGGGAAGCCCTGATACTCTCCTGCCATGATTTGGTCTTCTCTTCTTCAGTAGGGAGGCTCTTCCTTAGAGATTCTCACAGACCGGGTACTACCGGCCGAAGGCATTCTTGGGGCTCCACCTCCCCTACACCCCAGCCATGCACCAGCCCTCAAGACTGCTGGATGGTGGATTGTCATCCTGTCCCCTGTGATGTCCTCCTCTGTCTTTTTGCTGCCTTGTCTGTCCCTGGACGGCTCACCTGTCCCGGATGACTGCAGGGTGTGAGATCGTCTCTGCCTTTGCGCCCGAACTTCCTCCAAGGCTCCTGTAAATCCCATCTCAATCTGTCTTCATGACTTTGGGCCCATGGAGGGTCTTTCCTTGGTCACGACTCTGGGTGCCCTCCAAAATAAAGTGAACAAAGAAAAAAATAACGAAAGGATTGGGGTGCAGGTCTCTGCCCGCCCCCACTCACAGGTCCTTCCGATCCCTCAATGTCATCCCTCTTTGCCTCATCTGTTCCACCAAACAGGGCATTGGGTTCTCCTAATGCATCTGAGACCCCTCCAGAGGGTCTCTGTCCTGCCCCTTTCAGAGCTGCCACTCTTTTTGAGATGCCACCTGGGGAAACTCCACCCTCGAGCATCCCTGCTGTCTCCTCCTGCCATTTCCCCACCTCTGTCTTTTGAATCTGGGTGTACAGGAAGAGAGTGTGGGAGTGCGGGCAGAAGGGACCAGGGGGGCAGGGATAGGGAGCTTAGGGTTTAGAGACAAGGTTGTGTCATTGTGATGGGCAAAGGTGATGGTGATGGACATGAAGGTGCACGATGCGGATATTGTGACAAGAATGTGTATGATGCACTTGTAATGATGTGCATTGGCGTTGGACTGTCAAGTGGGCCATAGCAGCCACAGGACAGTGTGGTACAGGTACTGTGAGGGAGAGAGAGAGATGGGGTGTGTGTGTGTGTATGTATTTTTTTTTTTCAATCCTCGCCTCTGAAGATCTTTGGCTCCCTCCCTTTGCTTGAGATCCACAGCCCAGAACCCTATCCTGAAAATGAGTGCCTCAGAACCAGGGTCATTCTTTTACTTTAAAACCTAACCAGAAAACAGGATGATGCCCCAATTTCTGTATAACAGCATGATAGTTAGGTCACTCATACAGAATGTAGGAAGTCTGGCTTCATTTCTCTCTTCTGCCTAAAGGGATTCAAAACAATATTGCCCAACTTCCTGGAAAGTTCTCATAACTATCAGTATAGACTGTTTGAGAAATGGGGAAAGATACTCCCTACATCTTGTGCTGAAGCTGCCCCATTGTACAGGAAAGAATTAAGGATTCATTAGAAAAAAATACAGAAAACAAGTGAGGATGACCCTGCAGCCTAGTGTTAACACATGGCTTCTGGGAGGGGGAAGACCAGGGTTTAGTCTAAAGCCTATGGTTAGGACATTCATTTAAGCTACAGAATCATCCTTATGGTTGCTCTTGCTTTCTGGCCTAATGTATTTTTAATTCTTACCTGCAATGTGTCATAACCCAAAGGTATGATTTTGTGTGTGCTTCGGCACTAGAATTATCCCCGTTGAATTACAGCTTCATTGCACGGTGGAGTTTTGCTGCATAGAGAACCCGCGTGTAAGGGAAAAGTTCCCGCCAATTTGCAGCTCTATTTGCAGCGTGCATTTCTCAAGTTGCAACAGAAATGCACAGTGCAAAGGAGTTCCCGTCACTCGTATGCAAATTTGTTCCCTGCTATTGGCTAGTTCTAAATTATTCCCATGTGGCGGCTAGCGATTGGCCTGCTAGCCGTATAAGAGGCTTGAGCGGTTTCTGCCCAGGCCGAGGAGGACTCCACATCGATCTCGTGGGGACTCTGGGTACACGGCAGGGCAATAGAAAACCTGTGTGAGTCTGGCGGCCTGATCCACCGTCCACCTCCTCCCGTCTTCGAATGAAAAAATTTATAAGACGTATCTACAAGTTTCCATTTCAGTGGCGCGCTTGTCCAGGGCATCCGGAGCTCTGTCTACGTGGAGCCTAGCAAACTCCACGTGATTGTTCGTGTCGTTTTTGTTTGTAACCGCAACTCAAGCAAGTTTTCAGCCTGCACTGCGACCATCTCCGGTGTAAGTAAACAATCTTCAAATCTACCATTACGCATCTGTGCCTAATTCTAGCTCGTCGCCCGCCCTCTCCGACCCGGCGTGCCCGGGCTGCTGGCCACAGCCCGCGTGCAGCGCGAAAAGGGCCCGGATCACCCCCGGCCTGCACACAATGTAGCATGGCTTCAGCAGAAGGGAAGGAGTACTTTATCACTATCAAATACACAAGCACCAAGACTCATGGCTAGGACACTCTCCAAGTCACTAAGAAATGTGATTGTAAATTTCCTCTGTCAGAGGAGGAAATTATAACCTTGTTCTCCCATGTCCTGGGCAAATAATCTAATGAGTAGACTGTTGTATAAAAGGGAATGATGGTATGACCCCCAGTATGTTTTAAAAAGAAGTGGCCACCACTTTAGCATTGTGTTTGGAGCCCAATTCTACAGTGTGTGGTAAGTATGCTCTGAATATGAGGAATGAAAAGCAAGGGAACACCTAGTTTCTAGATCCTGATAACAATTAGAAACTAAGTTTGATATTCTATTCCTGATTGATTGTCTAAACGGCCATTTATAGGTCATTTTTGGCACTTATGCACAGCTAGGAATTCTATTCTTGCTCACATAAACCAGTATGTGTTAGATAACTACATAGATAGGCAGATTGTGCAATAGGCTATGCATTAGCTGTATACATAGGTGGGCCATGTATATACACCCTTTGTGGATGAGGAGTGGCCTTAGATGCTTAAAAATAGAGTAAACAGAACCCCACAAGTAGCAGGACTTAATCAGGAATGGAGGAGGGCCCAAAGACAGAATGAACAGCTTTTGCCTCTGGTAGCTTAAATGGTTATCACTTGCCTATGAGCCTGGGTTTTATTTCACACTTGCCTAGAGTTGGTCTGAAACTAAGCCCTTTAATTTCCCTCCACAGCACTCTAACCACCACATCATAGGCAGTCATTAACCAGATCACTCTAACACTTCTTTTGAAGTTTCCTTTCTGGACAGTCATAAGAGGAAGGTATGTAGGAAACATGCAGGACCAGGAGAAACTAAGTGGAAACCAGAAGGTGAGGTGACTGCTGGCCTGGAAGTGACTAGGCCCTTGTTCCCTGGAAGTCAGAAACTCTCACTTTCTCTGTGCAGCAAGCTGAGACCAGGGGGTCAAGAGCTCCCCAGCCTTGGTGCTGATCAGCTCCCAGCTCTTGGGGAGAGCCAGGGAGCGGAGCAATGCCAGGACCAGGGACAGAGAGTTCTCTGTCCTGTGTGGCCCCCTGCTGGCTAGGCTGACTGGGAGCAAGTTATCTCACAGCCAGTTTCTATACGTGTGTTACTATGTATATAGGTAGCAGCTAATCGTGCAGTAGACTAATTTACTGCACAGTAAAGTGTCTCGTGTAGGCACACTCAGAGAAACTAATTTCTTTTTTGTTGGAACTGGTCTCAAATCCACAAAGCAAGTTAAGTAGTTCAAAGCCTCACACTTTGCCACCTAGTGGAATCTAGACTCCTGAATTGGGTATCCATGATCTCTATATAATTAATTGGGTGAGTTAAGCATATATGCATTGGAATCACAGAATCCAAGAGACTGAGAAGGGTGTCACCTGAGCCAGATGAACGAGAATGACAGATGTAGTTATGCACCCTGAGCTGAAGGAGGTATCTATCTCTAGGTAAGATTCTCAGACTTTAACCCTCTCCTGAAGTTGAAGGCCTAAGTTACATCAGCACTTTTTCTTCTACTTTTAGCAGTGATAAGCATTGTTCTGAGTCATGCAGAGAGTTTTCTTGGATGCTATCTTGCTGCTGTTGCTTTTGATATACTACTGGGGTCTGTGTGTTCTGGAAGGCTGACACTAGCAAGCAGTCTTCCAAGTACCAAAGGCAACACGCACAAAAAATACTTGAATCTGTGTTCAGTGGCAAAAGCTCAGAAAGGTTTATTGTACTCAGACAGTACACCAGTTGGTCTAACGAATGGTCAGCCCAACTTAGTGAAGCTTTCCCCTGACAGGGAACAACATATTATGTTGTTTACACGCCCAAATTCACTACAAGAGGCAGGACTCACAGCCCCTCTAATTATGTGCAAGTGCCCTCCCCATCTTGTACCAATTCTTCTCTCTCTCTCTCTGTTGAGATGTTCATCTCTACTTGTTTCTTTTGCAAAGTTTACACATCTGTACTTCAGTTCTTGGTTTCTCTGTCTCATTAGTGAGTTTTTACTTTTTATATTCATCCTTGAATTTTTAGCTGCTGTTTTCTTACTCCCTTTTTTCAACCAACATCTTTTTGCTTGTTAGTGTGTTTTTATTTTTAATTTTTATCAGGTCATCCAGCAGTCATGAGGCCCATTTCTCCCTGGCTGCATTTCAGCACCTTAGCTTAACTATGGTTTAGCATAACTGAACACTCACCTGAGAGATGGGAGATCTTTTTCCAAATTATCCCTGTGCCTGATTAGGAACATGGATTTAAAAAGGTCTTCCATATGTCAGAAGAATACGTAAACCACAAGACTCCTGGAGATACAGGATTCACTGAAAATGCTAAAACAAACTCTCTTATTCCATGAGTTCAGCCATGTTCCACGGGTGTGTTAATGGTGTGACATTCTGGTGGACAAGAGACTTAACAAGCACTTGTACTCCATGGGTGTGTCTACACATGATGTTACTATGCATTTATTTAGTAGTTGTATTAGCAAGTACTAAATAAATGTACAGTAGCTGGAGGTACTGCGCAGTACCACTGGCAAATGTCTTTTAGGTGACACTACTGTGTAGTAGCCTAATAATACTGTGCAGTAGCATATTGGCACTGTCCATGCTGTAATGCACTTCTGTGCAGTATTTTTTGGCTACTGCACAGTCAGTGTCTTGTGTAGACATGCCCAAAACAAGCAAGACCTATGTATCAGAGTTAAAAATGGGAGTGACTCTGGAAAGAACCCTCCCACCCGCCCATCCCCACCAAAACACACATGGATGTGACGCTTTACTACAGGCTGCCCCTTGGGTAGAGACATCATGAAGAGACCTGCCAAAGCTACAGTTTTTAACCTTTGCTCCCTGGGTTGCTACCACTGCAAAAGCAGAAAGGAGACAGCTAGGACTTTTTCCACCATTGCACAGGACAGCTGCAAAGAGCTGCTAAGTCCTGCTAAGAGGCGGCGGATCAGATTCTAAAGATCTATGAGAAGTTCTCTCCCTCCAATGCTCAGCTCAGCCCTAAGCTTCAACACACCTAGTGTGGGTAAAATCTTCAGTGGAATTAGATATGAACTTGTATACCAACGGAGGATGATCTTTTTGGCAGGCATGCCACAAATTAGCCCCCACAACCTCCTCAAGTGCTACTTTTATCCCTTTTTGCTGCCCAATCTGCTGCTGTTTTCTGCTTCCTTCCTTGTGCTCCTGCCCAATTTGCTGCTTTTCATCTGCCACTGTGATGCCTGTCTCCCCTCCCTGATCTGCTGTGTGCCACACAGAGAGGCTACCTATACCCCTGGTGGTACCCATGCCACAGGATGGCCACCACTGCTCTAGCAAGTCTCTATTGTACATGTGCAAATGATCATTTTTCAATTTTTTGTTAAATATGGCAGTCTCCTCGGTTAAGAACCACTGTTGGTGTTGCCTCACCTTACCTCAGTGCTTCTCAGCTGGTTTCTCTTGCCTCCAGGTAAAACTCTCCATGTTCCTGCTGCACAGGAAGGGCTGCAGCATATGCACATTCCTGCTGCATTAGGGCTCCCTCATAAGCCTGAAGCAAGACACGAGAGCTGGTTTGGGCTGTAGCCCTTCCTGGTCCACCCCCTGCCACCCACCACACTCCTCCTGAAAACAGAAGAATGTGGGTGAGCTCTCCTGTCCTGCTTTAGGGTTATCAGAGAGCTCTAATGCAGCAGGACTGTGCACATGCCACAACCCTGTGTGCAGTGTAGATTTACCTGTTGCTACTGTGGCATCAGCACTTGAGTTACAGCACCTCTAAGGGAGTTTTGCAGCACCCTGGAGTACCACTGAGAACTACTGGGATGAGCTTTCATGGTGATAAGAGATACATCCCAACTACAAAGGAACCCCTTTTGCCAAATTTCAATGTCCGTTTGAAACCATCAGCTAGAGCTTCTCAAAGAACAGGTCAACACAAAGTTGAACACTAGAAAAATAACATGTTTTCCCCTAAAGTCATGGCTAAACCACTTTGTCTAATATAACTCTCTGGAATCATATCCAGGGTAGATCCCTAGTAGACAATTGCCCTAGTATGCATGCAAACTTATACTTGCTCTGTCCCTGACCTTGACCTGGCCTAGTCCTGGTGAGTGAGAGAAACCAAGAATATACCCCCTGACTCCTCAAAGTAGGGAAAATGGAGTCCCCAGTGCTGCGAAACTGCCAGAAAACAAACTGAACCCTGCAGTACTGAAAATGAGGGCTTCAGCCTTAAAGGGATAGTTCAAGGAAAATACAATAAGACACAACAGCTCCAGTGATCCAGAGTGTGCACTGGCTTCCAGTAGCTTTCCAGGTGAAGTTCAGGGTGCTGGTTTTAACTAGAAAGCCGTAAATGTTTTGGGCTTTACCTATTCAAAAGGACTACCCTTTCCCTTATGTTTCATCATGAACTCCAAGGTCAACTGAGAACAACATCCTTCAGGTTTCATCTGTGCATCATGTTCCTTCAGGGACAACATTGAGGGGTGGGGTTAGTCTCATCTGTTGCTCCTCGGCTCTGGAACTCCGTCCCCTTGACGCCTGTTAGAGACCAAGCCTGGACATCTTTTGAAAGCACTGTAAGACCTTTTTATTTGGGCAGGCTTTTAGCAGGGAGCATGAAGTTCTGGGGCATTTACTGGTAGTTGTTTTATTGTTTACTGCTTTATTTTAAATATTTTATCTGCTTTTTATCACAAGCTGTCCAGAACTTTTGGGGGAGGTTTGCACACAAATCAAATAAATAACAAATAAATACAGTTTTAGAATATTGTTCTCGGAAGCCAAGACCAACACATGTAAGAAAATGCACTCTGATGAAGTCATGGCCTTTGTAAGGCCTTTCCAGGAAGTTGTGAGGGTCTATGTCTGAGGCATGCGGCTGCTGAGATTACTCAGTTTACCTCCTCTGGGTGCATTTGTTGGCGCTCTCTTCCTTACACAGCTTATGGTTTTTCAGAAATTCCAGGGCCTCCAGAGTACTCTTATGAGCTCCATTTTCTCCATGCTCTTTGAGAGAGATTTTTCTGCTTTGCTTACTGGCCAGAGAGAGAGCTCATTGCACAAGTCTTGAACATGAATGTCAGCTGGAAATCCAGATGGATTTACCTGTTTGCATCAGGCCGAAAAGGGTTAATCAACCTATGTTGGAAATCCAAAAGATTAAAAGTAATGTGCTAGCCTGGAGCTTATTTCTCCCTGATAGAGAAAAAAAAAGTCACAACAGCAGCCTTCCATACTCTGAGCCCAGAGAAGGCCTTGGAGCCAAAATACATCTCATATCCCATCCCCCCCTCCCCCCCCACTGAGGTTTTATTAACCACTTTCTTTATTTCACAGCTGTTCCCCTGCCTGATTTGTTAGTGCTATGTGAACTGCCAATTCATCAGCTTGAGCAATGCTTCCAAAGACCTCTGGGCATCACAGATCTACTTGACACAGCAACTCTCACATGACAAACCAAGAGGGGAAGCCAGTTTGCAGCAAGTAGACTCATCCTTGTGAGCTGAATCCCAGTATTGTGAAAGTTAATAGAAATAGTCTAATTGACTTCAAGGGGATCTGGGTGGATGCTGGTGCCAGGATTTTGTGGGAATTCAATTGTGGCCTCCTGAGCATTACTGCAGCGCATACTTGTATTGAAACCCTCATTGGGCTGAGTGGGTTGGTTAAGCTGAGAGGAGCTAAGTCAACCAGGGAGATAAATCACCTTAATCATGCTGCTTTGGAATACTCCAGAGCAGCTGGAAGAAGCTTGCCAAGCTGGTGTTTGGCCTAGACAAAAGCAAACAGTCATTAAAATAGAGTCTAAAAACCATTCACCAACATCTAAGGGTGTTTATACACATGTGGGGGGATGACCTTAATTAGAGCGGCTCCAAGCACAGTGTTCCTGTGCTTAAAAATGGCGGTGGGGGGAGGGATAGGGTGGGTTTAACTAGAGCTTGTTGAACAAGCTTTAGTTAAAGTGCCCCTGCCACAATTTTTAAGTGCAGAGATGCTGGAGTCTGCTAGAGGTGAGTAATTACTTCACTCTAGCAGACTCGATTAATTGAGTTTGCGCTGATGCACTGTATTTCCAGTGTATCAGAGCTGCACATGTATAGCTGCCCTGACTAAAGGCCCGAGGGAAAAGGTGAGTAGATGTCTTGACTCAAATAAAATCTCCTCCCAAAACTCCCCTAATGAGAAACAAGGTTGCAGCAAGGAATTATCAGGGCAATAGGAAACTTCGTTCAAACTGGGCAAGTCTACACAGGCAGACAAGGTTCCTTGAGTGAATTTGATATCTTTTATTAGACCAACCCAAATAGTTGGAGAATAGTTATTAAGCAAGCTTTTGGGTTCAAAAACCCTTCGTCAGGCTAAGGAAGTTTCAGCAGTTGGTGTGTGCTCTTCCTGGATGGAATGGATGGATGGAGTGCATGGTAGACTATTTTACTGTGTATTTTACTGTCATGTAAAAAAACATGCAATTACGCTAATGCCCAGTAAAATAGTCTGCTGTGCATTAAGAGTCACTTAAGACACGTGTGCTTTTGGTACTGCATGTTAGTGTAGCCTAATGTGCATCTATTTAGCACCTGACATTGGAGGTACTAAATTTAATATGCATTAGGAAACGCACGCATATGTAGATGCACCCACCTAGTACCAGGATCTCTTCCCTGGCAGCAATGCTGAGCCCCAGATCCCAAGTTGGTTTGTAAGCTGAGGCGTACAAGGAGAAATGACACACAAGAAACCCTGCTTCTGGCATGATTCTAGAAAGGCACATTCATTATCTCTGACCAGCTGAGGGCTTATACCCTCATTATAAAAACACGGATTTTGTGTTGGCAGGGAGCAGCTCTAATTTTTGTTGGCAGGGAGCTTCTCTAGTTCCACTCTAATTAAGATGCCCAGAGCATCTCGTGTATTAACATCCCCATGCTTAAAATGGTGTCAGGGGCACTTTATCTAAAGCTCATTGAATGAACTTTATATAAAGCACCCTGGCTGCTATTTTTAACTGGAAGAATGCTGATACATGAAACACTGGAGGCTGCTAGAGTGCGGTAATTACCACACTCCAGCAGACTCGATTAATCAAGTCTGTTCCAATGCACTGTAATTACAGCACATCAAAGCAGCCTCACTATTCATGTATAGATGCCCACAGGTCTCAGAAGGCACATCATCTACACAAGATGCTTAATGGAAGGTAGACTAATTCTATTGCGCATTAGCATGCACAGAAAACCATGCTAATACACTAATATACAGTAGTATTAGCTTAATGCACTTTAAGTATCACAGAAAATGTGTGCAATCATGCTAATGCACAGTACAGTAGCCTACTACATGTGTATTTAGTACTTAATTATACAACTACTAAATTTAATGTGCAGTAGGCAGTGTGCATTAATGAACATGTAGACATGTCCAGACTTCCCTCATTATGTTCATGATGTGAGAGCCTCCAGTTCTGAAGATGGCTAAAGTTCCTATTTGCCATATGTCCTGCCTGTTGTCATCATATTAATAAACTATATATTTTGAGTTAAAGCTGCTGGTTAAAAAATGGAGGATACATGGTCAACACTGCAAACAACACTAGACTGGTCTGATACCAGGAAACCAACTTGGTGTTGGTGCTTTGAGGGGGCTAAATGCAATGCATAAGCTGGGAAAGGATGTTTGGTACCTTTGTTAAAGGTACCAAACAGGCAGAAAAGTCCTCCAGAAAGTAGCTGGAGAATCACCACCCTCACTGGGTTAGCATTCCTGAATTTCAACAGGTTGTCCTGAAATACAGGAATTTCTGATAGATTGAATTCAGCCTTGTACAGCAAGGTCTATGTGCTCTCTAATCTCACTCAGCCCTTTTGTCAAGAAGTAAACATGATTAGAAAAAAAGGAATGGAAGGAGCCAAGGCTGTGACTTGGCCTTCAAAGAAATAAGTGGGTAATTATTGCAGTTAATTACTAGTTATAGCAAGTTTGCTCATAGGAGTTTGGGACAGAATTGAAGTGTAAAGGATATGTAGGCTTTATTGCATCAAGAGCCAGAAACACAGACTAGATTCAGGGAGTTAGAAACAAGACTAGGTTTTAGTAGGGCCACTCACCCAGTTAGAGAGAAATTTGCTGAGCAGAGGCTTGCCAAAAGATATCACAATCAATCCTTTTATGCCTGGGTTTGAAACAGATATGATCACATAGGTATGAGATTTCTTACTGGTCATGGCCTACCCCAGTTCCATCAAAAAGTATAGCTGGTTATGTAAATGTTTTCTCATCATGGAGCAAGAATGGGTGTTTGAGGTGATGGTTTATTTTGTCCTGGTCATTTAAGTGGCATTGTTTTTGGCTGGCTAAAAGGCATTTTTGGCACTTATATACCGCAGGGCAGAAGCATTATGTCACACTCTAGGATCCTATGGGGCAGTAAGAGGGAGGGAAGGCATGGAGGTGCTGCTGAGTGATGGAGGGGTGGGACCTCTGAGAACAGGGTTAGGGGAAGGGTGGGAAATGCACATATACTTGGGGCTCAAAAATTGCAGCATGCTGTCTTCACCTCAGTTGTTGCTCCTACAGTAGCAGCACAGTGTCCATGTACCCAGCTGTTATAAGAGTAACCGTGGGGCTGCTTCTTCGGCCAGGATGTGGACTCTATAGGACTTGAGGATTCTGGTGCCCCTATTAAGTTGGTTCCCAGGTGTGGTGCCCTGCTCACCCGGCCCAAGTTACTCTACTGCCCCTGGTGAATTCTACTCCTAGGCACGTATGAGTAACAATGTAGTCATGCAAACAGGGAGCAGCAACAACAACAAACACACACACACACACACACAGACCTCCCATCTTCCTTTCAAGAAGCTGTCTGTCTAGGGTACTCACTTAGAAATCAAAGGACCTAGATTCTGAGCCACAGGCTGCCATCATTCAGAAAGGGTTTGAACTTGGCTGTAAGCACAGTAATTTAACCATCACACGACAGGTCTGCTTTTAACCAGGCTTTTCTCAGGTGTTTCTTTTGAAGCTGACTCCCTGGAGAGTCTGAAGAGGAAGGTATGTAGGGAGAGAAAGGACATAAACTAGAGGCTATGTGGGTGAGGTGGTTATTAGCCTGACAGAAGGGAATCATAGAATAATAGAAAGAAGGACTAGAAGAGACCTATAAGATCAAGTCCAGTCCCCTGCCATGGGCAGAAGGTAATTGAGTTCAAATGAGATCAATGAGGTATTTTTCCAGCCTCCTCTTAAAGACTGCCAGAGACGGCGACTGCACCACGTCTGCTGGAAGTGTATTCCAGATTCAAGTTACCTGTATAGAAAAGAAGTTTTTCCTTATGTCCAGCCAAAACTTTTCCTCAACTAGCTTGTGTCCATTAGTCAGCGCCTTCCCACGGTGGAGGGCGGTGGTGAAGGGGCTTTCCTGAAAAGTTGTTCACCTAGATCTCAATGTTCCCCCTTGCTCCCTCGACATATTTGTAGGTGGCTATCAAGTCACCTCTCAGCCTTCTCTTGATCAGGCTGAACAGTCCCAGATCCTGAAGTCTCTCCTCATAGGGCTTGTCCCCCAGGGGAAGTAGAATCTAAAAAAATGGCCCTAACTATCTGCCTACATTTAATCAAGAAAGAAGCAGTTAGCCACCTAAAAGGGAAGTTGGATTTGAACTGAAGTGTCTTAACTGTTTTTCCACCACCACCTTCTCCTTGTTGCCACGTTGGCAGCAGTGCTCGCGGTGTTGCTCATGGGAGTGGCTACTGCCACCACCTCCCTGCCCGCCTGCTGCCACCAGCCCCACACCCGCTGCTGTTCCTGACCACCATGGGTATCTTGGCCTGGTGCAGGGACAGCACTGAGTGCAAGTGGCTATGGGGCAAGCAGCGCTTGGGCTCACAGCACAAGCAGTCACGAGACTCTGGCAGCAGGGGCTTGGCAGCGGCCATGACGGCGGGGGAGGACGAGGCGGACTCAGCCACTACTGCCTTCTCCTTGTTTCCGCACTTGCAGAGCCGCTCACAGAAGCAGCTACTGCTGCCATGGTGCTCCTGCTGCACCTGGCTGCCACGCACCACCTCCCTATGTGGGTGCTGCTGTGGCTGTCAGCAGCTGCCACCAGGTGACAAGGCGAGGCTTTCCCCACCACTGCCACCGCCACAACCCCACTGCTGCTAGTGCCACTAGCCCGAGCGCCGCTTGTGCTGTAGCTGCTTGCACTTGGCACTGTTGATGCACCAGGCCAAGGTGCCCATGGCGACCAAGAACAGGAGCAACTGTGGTGGCAGCAGCGGCAGCTGTAGCAGTGGTGGCTGCAGGAGCAGGTGCGGGGCCAACAGTGGCAGCTACACAGGGAGGAAGAGAATGGCAGCCAGGCATGGCAGGAGCGCTGTGGCAGTAGCGGCTGCTCCCGCAGGCAGCATTGCATGCAGCACTGTGAGCGTGGCGACAAGGAGAAAGCAGTGGCAACCAGGCCTATCTTGTCCTCCTTCTCCACTGTGGCTACCACCTCCAAGCCCCACAGCTGCCACAACCTGCCCTGAGGGGTACTGCCAGGGCCACTCTGCCTTGAGTGGCAGGAAGAATTGGGAGGCCAAGGCACACCACAATTGACCCAAAACTGCCAAGCCATCAGCCAGCTCCCCTCTCTCCCTGCTGGCACAAATCAGGACAATTTTTTTTTTAATTAAATTAAAATATATGATTATGGGTGTTTGATTTTTAGTATGTGATTTGTTTTTGTTCCCCTAAGATGGTCAACCCTCTTCCCCAAAGGAGTATTTCCAGGGTCAAAGGGAGGGACTTTTGGTGGCAAAGGTCAGAGGTTAGGGGCAGGACTTCCAGTCCCAAGATGGTGACCAGGGGGAAGGGCACCTGTGGGCGTGGCTACCCATGTGACCCTCAACAGCTTGCCAAAACTCAGTAAATGGCGTCATAGTTTCATAGTTAGTAGGGTCTGGAGGACTGAGCAGATCATCAAGTCCGATCCCCAGGCCATGGCAGGAAAGAGTACTGGGGTCAAGTGACCCCAGCAAGGTGTTCATCCAGCCTCCTCTTAAAGACCCCCAGGGTAGGAGCCAGCACCACTTCTCTTGGAAGTTGGTTCCAGATCCTAGCCGCCCTGACAGTGAAATAGCGCCTCCTGATATCTAGCCTGAACCTACTCTCTGCCAGCTTGTGACCGTTATTTCTAGTCACTCCTGGTAGTGCTTCGGGGAACAGGAACTCCCCAATTTCTGCTGGTCCCTCCTGACTAGTTTGTAAACAGCCACTAGATCCCCTCTCAGCCTTCTCTTGTGGAGGTTGAACAGGTTCAGGTCCCTTAGCCTCTCCTCATAGGGCCTGCCCTGCTGACCCCTGATCATGCAAGTGGCCCTCCTCTGGACCCTCTCCATGCTGTCCACATCCCTCTTGAAGTGCGGTGCCCAGAACTGGACGCAGTACTCCAACTGCGGCCTGACCAGTATCGCATACAGGGGGAGGATCACCTCCTTGGACCTGCTTGAGATGCATCTGTGGATGCGTGACAAGGTACAGTTGGCCTTCCTGACTGTCATAACCCAAGGGTGTGATTTTTTGTTTGTGTGTGCTTCGGCACTGCTAAATTATTTTCCCAACGTTTGTAGCTTTCTTTGCAGGGTGCATTTCTTTGTTGCAGCACAGAAATGCACGTTGCAAGGAGTTCCCGCCATTTGTATTTAAATTCATGCCCCACTATTGGTCAGTTCTAAATTATTCCTATGTGGCGGCTAGCGATTGGCTTGCTGGCCGTATAAGAGGCTTGAGTGGTTTCCGCCCAAGTCGGAGAACTTTGAGCATGCTGCGAAGTGCCTCTAAGGAGATTTGACTTGCGGCTAGCTGATCGATAGACTGATCACCTATCGATTCTTCTCCCCGTCGCCGAACGATCCCTCGGCGTACCCTTCCCTGCGTGCAAAAGTTCCACGGAGCCTCGAAAACTTTGTGTGAGTGAATCAGAGTTCTTTAAGAGTCCTTAAACTAGGATTTATGCGAAGTATTTCTGAAAACGTTCCAGCCTACACCGTGACCATCTTCGGTGTAAGGAAATAATCTTAAACAACCATTAAGTGTCCGTGCCTAATTCTAGCGTGCCGCCTGCCTTCCCCAATCCGGCGTGTCCGGGCTGCTGGCCACAGCCCGTGGTGCACAAAAGGGCCTCTGATCGTTCCCGGCTCGCACACTGACCACGTCCCCACACTGTTGGCCCACATTCATTTTGGCATCAATAATGACTCCAAGATCCTTTTCTGCCTCTGCACTGACAAGAAGGGAGTTCCCCAGCCTGTAGGTCTGCTGCTGGTTCTTCCTCCCCAGGTGCAGCACCTTGTACTTGTCCATGTTGAAACCCATCCTGTTCTCATCCGCCCACTCCTGTAACCTGTCTAGGTCTGATTGCAGTCTATTCCTCCCTTCTAGCGTGCCCACTTCCCCCCACATCTTAGCGCCGTCTGCAAATTTGAATAGGGTGCTTTTGACGCCCTCGTCCAAGTCACTGATGAAGATATTAAACAGTGCGGGCCCAAGGACTGAGCCCTGGGGGACCCCACTGCCCACATCCCTCCAGGCTGAATAAGACCCGTCCACCACCACTCTCTGGGTGTGGCCCTCCAGCCAATTAGTGACCTGTCTGACTGTGTAGGTATTGATGCCACAGTCCCCTAGTTTTTTTTAATGAGAATGTGGTGAGAAACAGTGTTGAAGGCCTTCCTGAAGTCCAGAAAGACCATGTTCACTGCGACACCTGCATCTAAGGATTTGGTGACCTGGTCACAGAAGGCCACCAGGTTGGTCTGACAGGAACTGCCTCTAATGAACCCATGTTGGTTGCCCCTAAGCATAATCTCCCCTGCTGGCCCCTCACAGACATGTGCCAGGATAATTCTCTCCAGAAGCTTACCTAGGACCGAGATAAGACTAACTGGCCTATAGTTCCCTGGGTCCTCCTTCCTCCCTTTTTTGAAAAGGCCCTCCACCTGAAATAATTGCCTGCCCCTGTTGTGAACTCTTTGTGAAGATATTGTGCACTTTTTACCCCTATGTCTGCTTGCAGACTTCAACACAAACAAACAAACAAACAAACAAACAAACAAAAATGCACTTTACAGGAAGAAGCAGTATATTACTTCAACGCAGGTCTGCAGCATTTGTAAAGATCTGGTGCTTCAGCGGTTCTTTCTGGTGCTTTTAGCTAAAGCTGATTCAATCAGCTATTAGATAAAGGCTGCTTGTACATGCCACAGGGGTTTAATTCGGGTTAGTTCTCCCTAATTTGAAACAATGGATTTTTAAAGACACCACTTCAATTTAGGGAGAATTAAACGAAAATAACCCCCCCATGGTATGTACACAAGGGTGGGGGCTTGATCCATACCTGTCTCTTTAGCAGTGGAGGGGGAGGGGTGGGCAAGCTGCTGGGGCTGAGCAGTCCCTGAGCTATTCAGGGGCCCCTCAGGTGACACCCACCCGCTGGCACTTGGCCTAAGTGGTCTTGGATGACACTACAGTTGTAGAGGGAAGCACTGGCCCCCCACATCCACAGAAGGAAGCACCAGGCCCCTGCACAGCTCAGGCAGGAAGACAGGCTCCAGGGAGGGGGGAAAAATGAGGCTCATATCTTTTTTTTTTCTTCCCTTCAGTGAAGCATGCCTGCATGGGCTGCTGCCGGGTCCCACAGCCGCTGAGCTGCGTGGGGCCCTCCAAACCCTGAGCATGTAGGCTTCCAGTGCCCCATGCACTGTTGCACTTTTTTAGGTAGCAAACTAAAACATCTTGGAGGTGTTTTATCTTGCTATATACTTGTCACTTAAAGTGGAATACACCGCCGAGCGTGCAAACAGCAACACCAGTAAAGCGGAATACGCCACCGAATGTGCAAACAGCAACGCCATTAAAGCGGTGCAAAAGGGCATTTAACCACTTTAAAGGCCAATTTTGTAGTGTGTACAAGGTCCCAAAGCCCCAAAAAGCCCTACTAAAGCACCCAGTCAATAAAAGATGTTGGCTGAGTTGAGTTGAAGTAACATGCAGCCTCTTCTGGGCATGCACAGGGCTCAGCATAGGAATGCACTGAATTTAAAATAAAGTGCCAGTTTGTTTGGTATTTTTTTTTTGGGGGGGGGGGGGGCTTATGTCTGCAAGTACCATATATGTCTATTTGCTTCTGAGCAAAATGGAGTCTTCTCATGACTAAGGCCTCTCAATAACACTGCAGGAGGAAGAGGAGAGGGAACTGGCTGGGACAACAGAGAGGATGGAACCTTTGAGGTCTCGGTGTAGATACATTTCCTACCCCTGAACTACAGCTTTAGATGCTGCTTCTACACTGAACTTTGTGAAATAGGACACTTGCATGCACTGGAGATTTCACCAGGAACACAGCCTTAACTAAATGAGACTCAAGACAGATGGACAATCCTGTAGGGTAAAAGTACGGTGTGGCAGGGGGAGCTAAGTTGGGGACTAGGCAAACTAGTTCAGAGGCTTTAATGCTACCAAAGTTGCTTTTCCCTTTTTAATTAAAATACATATATTCCATAAAACACTGATACTGTCTTTGCCTAGAGAGATTTAATCCTGACTAAGTCTTGGCCAGTGACTCAGATTGTCCTTAAGGTCTCAGTTCTGCAGTGAGAATCTCACAGGCAGCCTTCTGTGGATGTATGAAACCTTGGAGCCTGTCCACAAGGCTCTCATTTTAAAAAGGGAGTCTAATCAATGACAATTCAGTAGCCTGTGTGCAATATGGTGTCTTTCTCTGTTCAATTTCTGCTGCACCAGTGCCTTCATCACACAAGCCACTAAAAAGTAATTCTAAATTAATTTACAAATGGGAGTCAGAGTTCCAGTTCCTGCTGCTGTACTTTTCTGATATTAGTTCCAAGCCAAAATCAGACTCAGTGAAACTCAGAAGAGGCTGACAGCAAAAGGGCTGCATGAGCCCTAAGTTCCTTTATGGCCCTGGAAATGATGTTACTCAGTCAGGCCGAGACATGTTGCTATCTGGTGACTATGATAGAAGCTTGCCTTGGGGGCACTCATACCATACCTGTTACGTGCTTGCAGCACTCCAGCATGGAAAACTGCCAGTCTGGCACTTTTGCCAGCACCTACGGCTGTAGTGGTTTAACTAGTACTAGCTGGTAGTTTTTATGATGCTAGAGCTGGCACAAAACAGCCACCTGATCATATCCAATGCATCATGCTGTTCAAGATGTCATTTGAGGGTAATTTGGCAAACTACATCATGAAGTGTCCTGTGGTCTTGGTGGCTGATAGTGGAGAAGTATCTGGCAAACATCCTCCAGGTTGTAGTCCAAGTGCATCTCCATGTGTACTGTCAAGATAGACATAATGTAGCTAGACCTAACAAAGAGCAATAACCCACTCAGAAACTCACTTGGCAATCAGAATCTCTGAGTGGTTATTAGAGATACCTTGGAGATACACTGAAACACTTTCCTCCCAGAACTGTCCTCAACATGACCCCAAATTCTTCCTATTGTGCTGCATCTGTCACCCTCTCCTCTTTCCTCACCTAAAGGAGCAGAACAGCTGTGTTTTCATGCCATCTCTTGGGGCTCTTCCTTATCTCTGTGAACATTGTTGCAGAGAGGCACATTAGTGTGTTTACAGCATTCTGTTTACTGAATATGTTCACCATTTCATTTTTTATTATGATATTTTATTTTTATTGCTCTCTACATGATCGGTTTGTTTGCATTAACTTGATTCTAAGGTTTCATAATCTGATTATAGATTAATCAGCAGGCTCTGAGGAAAATGATAAAATAGATGCATGTTAAAGCAATATACCTGCATTAGTGAACACTAGCTATGTTCTCTAGGTTTAACATCAGACTTGGTTCATTCCAGGGGCTTGTCTAATTGTGCACAAGAGCCAAAAATTACAATTACACAGCTAAAGAGGTGCCTCCTAAAAATGTGAATAGATATACGATTGATCCCTAGTGTTATCTTTATGAATAAGCAATAGCTGTACTTGCCACAAGAATCATGTCTGGTCACCATTGAGAGGGAAATCTCATGTGTGTCATTGAATGGAAGAGGGAGTAGATATACATGGCTCAGAATGGGAAGACAGATGGGATGACCTTCGTTAAAGTGTAGGGGGAGGGAAGTCCCCATGGCTGTGAATAGGACATAGGGGATCCACAAAGGGAGAGAAGAAGAGACAGTAGAGATGTTTGCATGACCAAAACAGGGGGAAGAGATGGATCTACACGGCTATAACTCAAAGGAAGGTAGATCCATGTATTTCTGAATGCTCTTTTAATAAGGTATCAAACTGTGAAAACATGTGAGAGCTTCCCATTTAAAATATTAAAATATTAAGCTGAGCACAAGAGACAGAAAGAGGAAAATGGTACGTGTAGTGGGTTGGGGATTGCTCACTCAAGCAGTCCTTATTTTCCCCAGGGTAAACTCACTCCTCACAGAGACCAACACAAACAATAAAGGCTCTCTCATCCCCACTGTGGCATTTTTCCAGACCCAAAGAAAGTGCCTGGGGTTGGTGCCATGGCCGCTAGCTCTGCACTCTTCGCTCTCTCTCAGTTTCACTCCAGCAAACTCATGGTCTCTCAGCTTTGGTCCTTACTGCAAATGCCAGGACAGACAATACTGGTGTGGTGCTTGGGGTAATCTGGGAGCCAATCCACCTGCTCGCTCTCTCTCTCAGCTACCCTTCTTCCCCTCTCAGAACCCTGAGAGCCTTTTAACTCCCACAGGGACAGCCAGTTACCTTTATCAGCGGTGCCCAGTCCCTTGAGGCAAGTTTGTCAGCACTCTCTGCCAGCCTGCATCTAGCTGCAGCCTGCCCCCCCCCCCCCCCACAAGGAGTGCAGGCTACATGCCTTGCCTATCCCAGGGTCATGTGGAGAGCAGGTCACAGCTCTGCCCCAGGTGCTGACCCCCATGCCTTTACAGCCGCATGATCCTAGGGTCTCCATGGATACCAGTTGGGACCCACATGGGCAAGGCATGTGGCTAGCAAACAGGAATGGGGCCACTTAGGGAGTTTTGCTGAGCTGTTGTACTGAGGGAGGGTGCTGACCTAGCCCATGACAGCTCCCCAAAACTCCCTATGTGGCCCACAGGCCCAAATAATTACCCATCCCTGTTTTAAATCTAGGATCAAGTAGCAGCTTCCTGGTTTCCAAATATGAATATGAGGCACATGCTTTAAAAATTGGCAAAGAGGAATGTGACAGGTGAAGGAGGGTAAGGAGCCAATGATATACTTAGTAATTTACGTCTTTTCCTAGTGCATCACTTTTATTAACAGTATCTGTCATTTGCCTAATTGTAAATAAACAGGTAAAGATCTAAATAATTACTGTTTTCACTTTTGCCAGCACTAGCTGATTTGCAGGAAAAACTAATCTGTAACTTAATTACTACATATTTTCCAGGTAATACATTTCTCCAGAGCAATGGGACTTCTAAGGCATTTTACATGTGCTCCAGGAATTGGGAGAGACGGTGCTTTAATCTAAAGCATTGCAATGTCTCATGTATCAGCATCCCTGTACTTAAAAATGGCAGTGGGGTCACTTGAACTAAAGCTTGTTCAAAGAGCTTTAGCTCAAGTACCCCCTCCACCATATTTAAGTACAGGGATGCTGATACATGAGACATGGAAGATTGCTGGAGCATGGCAATTGCCACACTCCAGCAGACTCAACTAATCAAGTCTGCTCTGACATGCTGTAATTACAGCAAATCCAAGCAGCCTCCATACTCATTTACAGGCACCCCTAGTGTCCCAGCCACCTGTGGAGGGTTCGGGATTGAGAGTATGTTCGGTGGTAGAAAGGTAAGAAAGATTTAGTGACTTAACAAAAACACAACTATGCGTAGTAACAAGACAAACAATGACAGACAAAAGCAATTCGTTTTGGCAACTTATCAGCAGTCCCCTCTGATGCCTGATACACAGCAAGCTTCTCTTTCCACAAAGTTCAGTGAAGTCAGGCATCCCCGAACAGTGCTGTCCGCGGGGTACCGGGAAGGACCCTGGAATGCAGTCCTTTGGTTCCTCGAGGTCCAGGGGCCCACTGATCCAGACAACAGCTAACTAATCCTTTTCACAGAGCTGTATCTTCCTTCTGAATGGTTTCCATATATTCCAGCCAATTTAAAGCTTCTGAATGGTTCTGATAATGAACAACCACTCAGATTCCTTTTACTTCAACTGTCCTTAGACTGACCAATATCAGTAAAAGCCTTGCATTCCTTTGATAAGATAATTTTAAGTACGCCATAAGGCCTTACTACTTTAATGCTTTGCTAAATTTACTAGGCCTTACTTTATACAAGGCCTCACTACATTTTAAACTTTAATTAGGCTTTTAGCAGTAACATATAGCTTAATATTTAAACAAATACAGAAAAACACTTAATCTAATCTTCATAGAGCCTTCAGCAAGCACCTTTATCACACAGACATAATTTCAGCTGTCACACCTAGCCTTCAAATTTAGCATTCAGTGCTTCATAAGAAGCAAGAAGTGCTACTGCTGCCTTGTAAGAAGTGGGTGTCCCAGGGCTGGTAGAGCCCACTCACTTGTCTCTGGCCTAACTGCCCACCTACCTCACCTGTTACACCTTTGATGAAACCAGTGTAATGTTGTTGACAAGGCAGAAGGCTGCCCATTTAATTGCCCTGATGCCAAGGGCCTATACACAGCTCCGAACCTTTCCTAATACAGTGTCCCATGCCTCACAGTTAGCATACATGGCCTAGTACCCAGCCTATAATCCTGTGCCCTCGCACTAGGACTCTCACTTCCATGCCCTCACATTGCGGTCACAGTCTCACTCACTTGGGGCTCCCAGCCCTTCCTATTTCCTTAGGTTTCCTGCCCAGCTTGGGACCCTCTTGGTCCCCTCACACCTCCACACTGGGACCTCAATCTCACCCCCTTGGAGCCTCATACCCAGCTCCCTCAGTATGTCTCGGGCCTCCCTGTGGACCTGAGCTGTCTCTGGCCTCTTCACATGACCAGGACCCCACCTCAGGCTCCACACAATAACCTGGGCCTTTGTCTTTGGGCTGTGCTCCCCAAGCCTTTCCTCTCCACAGGGTAACCCACAAGGCAGTGGGGGCTGAGATTTTTTGACTCCCCATACTTGCCCTTCACTGGGGAGGCATAGGTGTGGCATTTCCTGGGGACTGCCCCGCCACCAGCAGTCCCACCACACCATCCAACCCCAGCAGGGTGTACTTTTAGGTCATGCCCCAGGACCAGGAGCCTCCACCTTTCCCAAACTCCTGCTGTGTACCTCCCAAATTTTACATGAGCAGCAGCTCCAACCAGGTTATGCTCTCCCTCCAACTGCTCACAGAAAACTACTGACTCCACAGCTCAGGGCCTGCTTCTATCACAAATAGCTGTGCCCTGTTCCCAATCAGGCAGTTTTGCCTGATTGGGAGCGCAGCCACCTGCAGAATGCTTTGCTGCTTGCTCATGCACTGTTGAATAACAGAGCACAACTTGTGCTCTGTTACATGCCTATATTCCTTAGGGCTGTCTTTGTGAGGAAGGGGTTGTATGTGACCTAAAATATCCTGATGCTTTTTAGTACAATAAAAAAATGCTTGCAAGTCTCTGCATGGACTGTATTGCATATAGCTATCTCAGGAACCAGCTGATTCAAAGCCAGATCTTTAGTAGCCTGGACAGTGAAATCCTCCACTTAGAGTCAAGTTTCCAAAGGGGTTTAGGTGCTTGAGAGAGACAAGTACCAAATAAGATTTTCAAACCCTGCAAATTTCCCTAAGTTCAGGGAGCTCATGCATGGCCAAAAGTCCACCTGAACACATGGGTGAACAGAAGAAATCTTTAGGAGCTTCTTCCACTATTCCTGAGCTTCCTGTGCTAAGGGAGCTTATGTTGCAGACTCCAGGTTCCTGCTTATGATGAAGATAATTCTATTTCCCTTTGTTCATTTAAATGGCAGATTTCTAGCTACACAAGTGTTGTTTTTTGGCACTTACATGCAAATTTTGTTTCTATTAGCTCTTCACTATTCCTATGCAAGTGTGAGCATCTGCAGGAGGCTATGCACTGGCTGGGCAGGTATATAGTTATGTATGCACACCTATTTTGGCCATGTAAGTGGATTTAAGTAATGAGTATCAAGCAAAAGAGGTGGGTGGTCCCCTATCTTTTAGTCCCAATAACAGTCCTGGATATCAAGCAAAAGAGGTGGATGACCCTCCTATCTTATACTCCTAATAACTGAATGGTTAGATCACTCAGATAAGAAGACAGATAACTAAGTTTTAGGTCCCCCTTAGCCAGAGAAAGTTTGGACCTGCAGCTCCCTCATATCCCAGCATAGTGCTCTAAGTACCAAGCCACAGGTTAGGCAGTATGGTGCAGTGGTGTTCACACTGTTTGACTTCATGGGCTGGATGAGTGGCATGGGACCAGTTCACAGGCCAGATCCTTTGTGGGATCAGCGTGAGGGGTCAATCTGCAGGTGGGATCCAGTGTGCAGCCTGACCATACACATGGCCTTGCTCCATACCCTGGACCTGGCCACACATCAGCCTGACTCTTTGCACTGCACCCAGCCCCACACTTGCCCAACACTACATGTAGCCCAATACCATGTGAGGGATTTGGCTGCACAAAAGCCCAACACTGCACATGGTCTGGCCCCATTCACTGGATGCAGCCATGGAGTGACTCCACATGCCAGCCCAACCAGCAGCAGCATTATCCAGTGTGTAGGGCCATGTCATCCAGCATGCAGGGCTCCCCACAGGTCTACAAGTTTGGAAGCAGAGGAGCAGCAATTAATACTCCTCCTCTGCCACCAAATTTCCAGACTCCTGGAGAGACTGCCAGGATGGATAACATGGCTCCACAGGCCAGATCTGGCCTGCAGGCCAGAACTGAGCACCACTGGTGTAGCGTCTCTCCTGTTCTCCTTTTGATTCTGGTCACCTGGGCAGCCAAGAGGACTGCACAAAGTAGATGTATACCTCAGTGAGCTGGTGCCCTGAAAGGGAACAGTCCCTGCATTCTAGCCTGCAGACTTGCTCTCAACATGGCAGAAATGTCCTTGATGCACTGCTTACAACCACTTTATTCAAAAACTATTAAATGCAAGGGGCAGTAGCGTAACTTCAAAAGGAATCATCACTCTCCTAGTAGAAAATAAGAGTGCTCATTCAATTTCTCCTGGAGGAAACACACCCGCTGCAGGAGAAAAACTTTCCAGGTTGTCACCTGTAAGATCTCCCCTCCAAGAGAGTTTCTCTTGCAAGAATTAATGTTTATACTCTGCTCCACTCCCCTCCTCGTCTGTCCAAGAGAGGAGTGGAGCAGCTACCCATTACTCCCCACCTCTTCCCCAAACTGGGGACTTTCCGGTCTGGGAACAAGGGCTGGGGGCTTTACCCTTCTAATCAATGGGACAATGCCTTCCACCTCCTCCCCAGACTAAGGCCTGCCTGATCTGTGGAATGGGCTGAGAGATTTACCCTGCTGCTCCACTACACTCCTGGTCCAGTCTACAGGAAGGGAGTAGAGCGGAGGAGAAAAACCTCACCACCCCCCATTCCCCAGACATAGATGCTCCTGGTATAAGGAAGTGGGGGAGACATCTCCAATACCCCCTGGGCACTGCTCCCCACACTTTCCCCAGACTGGACTTATGATAGCATGAGGAGCAGGGAAGAGGGGGCAGTTTCAGGTTGAACTGCTCCCTCTCCCAGAAACATTTATAATGGTGAGAATCTTATAAAAAAAAGTCCACTGGTAGAAATTAATGTCTGTTTGTGGCTGCTACATAACCTATAAACATGGTGGCTAGAGAACTGTTCTGCAAAATCAGGAAAGCAAAATGTCAAGCCCCCTCTGGGTAAGGGGTGACCTGAAACTTGGGCCTCTGGTTTTGTGATCAGGTGCCTTAACTGATCAGCTATTGAGGCAAGCAGGTGTTTTCCTACAATTATGCTCAAGTTCATACCTATATCATGGCCAACTGAGTATGATCAGTCTATGTGCACACACTCCTATGTCTGCAGTAAAGAGGCAGAATGAGAAACACTTAGATATACAGGCAGCAAAATGCTATTTAGACGGAGGGGAAAAATAAAATTCCTCCCAACATTCCTTCCAGGGTCCAGAATGAAACTCAGCCTACTTCAAGAATCACAGTAGGTGTGTATCTCTCCAGTCACTTTCCAAAGTCCGTAGATTTATAAGCTGACAAGTGGCTAACCTCTATTCAGTGGTATTCAGTGCAGGTTGTAGAAGAAACCCCTATGTTCAAAATTAGCATTACTTAACTGATCAACACATTTCTGATATTACTAAGACGTGTTCCAGGCTAAATGCACAACTCTCAGCATGGAAATGCTGTTATAGTGCCCTTTAACTCTGCAGGCTACTCCAAAGAATAGGCCCAGAGAAAGTTGCATTTTGGGATGCATTTCATATAATGAGATGATGAGGCAAATGAAGGACAGGAAAGCAAGCTGCAGGCCATAAAACAAGAGATGCTGTTACACGGCCAAAAGCAAAAGTTTTGATGAGTCTTCTTGTAAGACCATGTACCAGCTTCTTTATAGCCCAGCAGAAAAGGCTGAAAGAAGTGCTATGGGCTGAAAAAAGGAGAGAAACCAGGTGGGTCCCTCACACTGCCTTCTGGACTAACAAGAAGTTTCCTGAAATAGTCAGCCTAGGAATCCAGCATGGAAAATCAAGTCTTTATTAAAATCATCCAGCAGGGCAAAATATAACCAATCAGGTTACTTTGCATCAGAGCCACCTCACCCCAAACCCTAGATTTTCAGCCTTCATTCTTCTTTTCATCTTTGGGATGCTGACCCTTTAATCCCTGTTAATTAGAGGAACATCTGCTTTGAGCAGACAGTGAGCAAACAAATCCCCAAACCAACTTGCCTAATGCCAGGAGTGGCTGCTGACCAAATAAGATAACTCATCTGGCCAGCTAAGCACATTCTTTCTGCTTTTCACACATCCAGGGAAGAGCTTCTGTCTGGAATCCTGCATCAATAACTTCCTCCCCACCTGACATCTAATTCTGATTGCTGAGTCAGTTGCATGTGCCAGTATATCAGTTCCTTGACCTGTGCTTCATCAGGATCTCTCAATTGATCCCTACAGCTTTCTCAGCCTGCATCAGACATCCCTACCATCATCATCATCATCATTATTTATATTGTAGTGGTGTTTACAAGCTCCAGCCACAGACTAGATTCCTATTGGAATAGGCATTGTACAAATATAGAACAAAACGACAGTGCACATCCCAAATGCATTTAGTTTCATTTAGTTGTTAACAAGCTGCATATCTTTTTCTTTGATAATGACTTTTGTTTGCCAAAAAAACAGGTGTTTTGAAAATGCATTTTTTTTCTGTGAGAAAAATTGCTGACCTTATAAAAAATCTCTTTTCTTTGTAATATTTCCCATTTCTTTTTTTAATTGGCATTTTTATTTAGCTTTGCCTGTTTAAAAATGTTTGGGGAAAACACTTCTCTAATTGTTCATTGAGCTATATTCATTTTTTCAGTAAGAAAATATGACTTTCAATAAAAAAAACCCTCTTCAATAACAATTTTGATAACATTTCTGAAAAGTAATATGGAAATTGTCATAAGGAATGAAAGATGGCCATGCAAAAGGATAACACTGCCATTCCATACTTTTTAGGAAATTGTTTTTTGTCCAATGCTATTAGTTAGAGCTGGTGAAAATGCACTCTGTCGAGTCACGGCACCAGAATGTTATTGTTTCCCAGAGTCCTACCACAACATGGTTTGAATAAGCATATATCTATTTGGTGAGTATAAACTTAATGCAGCTTTTATTCATACTATCAAACAGGTGAACAGACTGGCTGACAGCTAAGATAGTGCAGTAAACACAAATTCAAAGTACATTTTTCTTCCAACCCTTTCATACATTAGAAGAGTTTACATTAAGCAGACATCATTGCCCACCTTACAATTTGCTTGTTCATTAAGTTAATTAATCACAATATTCCTGCATATGTATTGTATCTATTTAATCAGGCTTATACTGTGTATCTGTTTTCCTTGCCTATTGTACTGGTTTATACTGATTCTATCTATTTCAGGATGTTCTTGAATAAGTTCCAAATGTTTCAGTGCATTCCAATGACCTTTCAACTTGCAGGCTTTTAACTTCTACTCCTCCAGGCCTGCCTTGTGGCCTTCACCTTCAATAATAGCTTCTTTCTATGGAAAACCATGGACTATGGCAGTTCCAGCTTCCCTTTATGTAGTTGATGACCTAAGCAGAGCCATCAGAATTGTATTTTTCAGAAAACCATTTTGAATTTGAGATATTTGTACCTGAGGAGCTTGAAGCCAGGTAATTACCAGTACTGCCAACCCCACCATGTCAACAATCATGAGATGGACTCTTTAAAAATCAAGAGATTGACATGCAAATTATGAGATGCTACTTTTGAAGTGTGTGTGTGTGTGTGTCAGGGGGTTCTTTGTGAAGGTGTGGAGGGCTATGGGTGTGTGTGGGGTTTGAAGCCCAGAGAAGGGGGGGAGTCCCCACATACCCTGTCAGAATGTGGGGTACTGTGGGTCAGGAGTGAGAGGCAGCAGCAGGGCTGGGGGACGCTGTGGCTTGGGAGTGAGGAGCAGACACACAGACACAGATGCACAGACAGCACCCAGCTGGTAAGTGGAAGGGAAGGGGCTGGGGGAGAGGGAAGTGGGGAGGAAATTGAGGCCTCCATGGTGAGGCAGGGAGTGGAGCAGGAGCAGAGACTGGGGTGAATGGGGCCTTGGGGCCGGGGTGGGTCGTCCAGAGGTGCAAGCGGAGGTGTGACTCCCGGTAGCAGTGCATACCCCTGGGGGAGTGTAACAGGTGGCCTTCTTGGGGCCAGTCTACCAATGGCCCACCCACCTGTTTCTGTGCCAACCGCCTGCCTTCTCTCCTTCCACGTCTTGTTGTTATCTAATTAGGGTGTTAATTAAGCAGGAGGCTGCCCATTTCTTAGTTCGATGCCAGGAGGCACTATCTGCAGCTCCGTTCCTCTCCTACACCGCAGGCCACAGGGAGGTATGGGGGCACATGCACAGGCAGGTTGCCTGCTGTGGGCTCAGGGCTCTGTGCCCTGCTGCCTTTGCCCTGGGAGCTCAGCTGCATGATGCCATTGTCACCCCCTGGGCGGGCAGGGGATGCATCCATAGATGCTTCACTGGCAATGTGGTGCATCCCCTGCCCACCTGGTGGCAGGAAGCATACTAGCGTTGCACAGCTGAGCTCCTGGGGCAAAGACAGTAGGTCGCAGAGCCCTGAGCCTGCAGTGAGCAGCCTGCCTCTGTCCCAACAAGGGCACATGCCCCCTGTGCCTCCCCCAGGGGTGTGCACAACTGTGGGAAGCTGAACCCACCCTCCCCATGCCTTTGGAGGACCTGCCTCAGCTCCAGGGCCCCATTCACCCTACCCCTGCTCCTGCCCTACTCCCTCCCTAACCATGGGGGCCTCCCTCTCCCCTGCTGCCCTCCCCACCCTGCCCCCTTCCCTCTCCCTCTGCCCCTTCCCTTCCACAGACTTACCAGGAATCCGGAGATTTAACGATTCAGTCAGGAGATCATGGGTCAGAGTTAATTTGACTTAGAAATCCTGAGTCTCATGATGTCTTTGAAAAAATCATCAGAGGCCATTTTTAATGGACTGGCCGATGGCAACACCTTGAGGGATAGCCAGCATGGGTTTGTTGTGGGTAGATCAGGCTTGACCAATCTCATTTCCTTGTATGATCAGGTAAACTATCACCTGGACAAGGGGGAAAAGATTGATGTCATATATCTTGACTTTAAAAAAGCCTTCAATTTGGATCCCATGATCACCTTTTGGCAAAACTGGCCAACTGTGGCCTTGGGTCCACTGCAATCTGCTGGCTCGGGAATTGGCTCCGTGGTCGGACCCAGAGGATGGTGGTTGACGGAAGTCAATCATCATGGTGCCCTGTGACCAGTGGGGTCCCTCAAGGCTGTCTTTGGATCTATTTTGTTCAACATCTTCATTAATGATGTGGACATTGGAGTCAGAAGCGGACTGGCAAAGTTTGCCAATGATACCAAACTTTGGGGTAAAGCATCCACACCTGAGGACAGGGGGATAATCCAGGATGACTTTGACAGGCTCAGGAAATGGGTGGACGAGAACCTGATGGTGTTTAACACAAAAATGCAAGGTTCTCCACCTCGGGAGGAAAAACCTGCAGCATGTCTATAGGCTCGGCAGTACTACACTGACTAGCACTACGGACGAGAGGGACTTGGGGGTCAGGAGTGACCACAAAATGAACATGAGCCTGCAATGATGCTGCAGCTAGTAAAGCAAGCAAAATCCTGGCTTGCATCCATAGATGCTTCTTCAGCAAATCCCAGGACATCATTCTCCTGTTGTACTTGGCCTTGATGAGGCCGCAGCTGGAGTACTGCATCCAGTTTTGGCCTCCACAATTCAAAAAAGATGTGGAGAAGATTGAGAGAGTGCAGAGGAGAAACAGATCTTACGATGACAGGCTGAGAGCCATGGGACTCTTCAGCCTGGAAAAGCACAGACTCAGGGGTGATCTGATGGCCACCTAAAAGTATATAAGGGGTGTTCACCAGGACCTTGGGGGAACGTTTGTGCACTGGAGTGCCCCAAGAGATGACAAGGTTGAATGGTTTTAAACTCCTGCAAGACCGTTTCAGGCTGGACTAAGGAAGAACTTCTTTATTGTCCGAGCCCCCAAGGTCTGGAATGGCCTGCT
Organism: Alligator mississippiensis; assembly: GCF_030867095.1. Taxonomy (NCBI): domain Eukaryota; kingdom Metazoa; phylum Chordata; order Crocodylia; family Alligatoridae; genus Alligator; species Alligator mississippiensis. Next base: position 29,545,277 of record NC_081833.1, read on the forward strand.
GCTGGAGGTGGTTCAAGCACCTACTTTGAATGCCTTCAAGAGAAACCTGGATGCTTTTCTTTCTGGGATCCTATAACCCCAACTGCCTTCCTGCCCCTGGAGCAGGGGGCTGGACTCAATGATCTTCCAAGGTCCCTTCCAGCCCTAATGTGTATGAAATCTATGAAATCTGTGAAATGTTAACCCGATGGGTGGCATTACTGGATTGCATTAGTTAAATGAATTGTGCAATGGGAACACAACACTACTGTGGACTAAATGAGCAAGAAATGGAAATGATAGCATTACAGTGATATTGTAGCCAGATGATGCAGGAATTATTGTGAGAGGCAAGGATGTTTTAGAGTTGATTCAGGAATCATGTAGATTAGAATGGATTAAACAAACAAACAAAAACATATCACAGAATCAGTGTTCTCCAATGCTACTATAATCAACACTCCCAAAAATGAACCATCAGAATCCATGGATCCCACACATGACTTTCCAAAAAGTGACATATGTGATCCAATGCACCAAATGCCCTTGTGGTAACTACATGGACAAACCTAAACAGCAATTACACACCAGAATGAACTCTCACAGAAAAAAATATAAAGGGCAGAGACAGACGTATGTTAGTAGGAGCACATTATTTCACAGAACAAGCGCTACCTTTCTGACCTTACTTCCCTCATTCTCAAGGGAAATCTACCGAACACCTTTAAAAGGCAAACTTGAGAACAAAATTCATAAGCTGGCTGGACACTAAAAGCAAATACGGATAATGCCTTTTGACACACTATAATCTACCTGATTCCTGAATGTTTTGCTTACACACAACAGGTATTAATGACACCTCTCCCTTTTGATGGGTCTTGATCTCCCAGTAATCAGTTTTTTTTTCTTTTGTTAGTTGTTTCTCTCCCACCCCCTGGGAATTTCCCTCCCCTCTCCATTTCCACAGTTCTATTCCCAGCTCTTGACTTTTGCTGACCTTGCTTGTTTTCCTCCTCAGACCTGATGAAGAATGTCTTGCATCCCAAAGTTTATCCAACTTTATTCCAACTATGCAGTTAGTCTAATAAAAGGAATCACCCTGCAAAAAATCCAAGAAATGGAAATGGATGATAAATGACCTGTTCAATATCATTAAATTTGTAAATGTTATAAGGGAAGAGAACTCAGAATTTCTGATAGCCAGTTCCCTGCACCATCCAGTAGGCAACATCTCCTCAGGAAATAGGATGGGTTCCAATACTGAGAATAGGATGGGTTTCAATACTGACAAGTGCAAGGTACTGCACCTGGGGAGGAAGAACCAGCAGCATACCTACAGGTAAGGGAACTCCCTTTTCGTCAGCACAGAGACAGAAAAGCATCTTGGATTCATTATTGATTCCAAGATGAACATGGGCCGCCAATGTGAGAACGTGGTCAGGAAGGCTAACCACACCTTGTCATGTATCCACAGATGCATCACGAGCAGGTCCAAGGAGGCGATACTCCCTCTCTATGCAACATTGGTCAGGCCACAGTTGCAGTACTGCATCTAGTTCTGGGCATTGCACTTCAGGAGGAATATGGACCGCATTGACAGGGTCCAAAGGAGGGCCAATTGCACCATCAGGGGGCAGCAGGACAGGCCCTACCAGGAGAGGCTACAGGATCTGAACCTATTCAGCCTCCACAGGAGAAGGCTGAGAAGGGATCTGGTGCCCATCTATACACTTACCAAGGGGGACCAGCAGGAAACTGAAGAGACTCTGTTCCCCCGACCACTACCAGGAGTAACAAGAAACAACGGCCATAAGTTGACTGAGAGTAGATTCAGGCTAGATATCAGGAAGCACTACTTCACTGTCAGGGTGACTAGGATCTGGAACCCACTCCTACCCTGGGGGTCTTCAAAAGGAGGCTAGATAATCACCTAGCTGGGGACGTTTGACCCCAGCATCCTTTCCTGCCTATGGCAGGGGGTCGTACTTGATGATCTGCTCAGGTCCCTTCCAACCCTACCAACTATGAAACTATAAAACTAGGGTTATTCAAAGTAATGGCAGGTAGGACTAGATATATATTTACAGTCACCAGAATACAAATAGGAGATATATTGTTACTCTCTGGATTCACGTGGTGCTCACAGATGTGAACAGTAAGAGTGTTAAGGCAAACAACAAAATCGGGCAGAAGAGTAGTAACAGATACATTTAGCTGCTCAGATAGAGAATGATAGCATATCACTGCCAGGAACAGCTTTGGAGGAAGAAATTACCTGGTAACAAATATTTGCATTGTGGATGACTCCTGGAGAAGACATGGGAAGTAACAGTTCACTATCCTCCTTAGTGGGATCATACCAAGTACAGTGATACTAAGCTTCAAGAAAGAGGAACTTAAAAATGAGGCAGATCATTAGACACAGCCTAAAGGGAAAAGTTAAGAAATTAAAATTATTAAAATAAGCATGGAGGCTGCTTATGATCCTTTTTTAGGAGACTCATGGGTACCCTACACAGCATGAATTCCAAAAGAGGAATCCAAAAGGTGCAGGGGAGGTGAGAAACAGAACAAGTATGGTTCTCTTCTATAGGAAAAACATCACTGAAGGCCAGGAAGAACATTATGTAGGAGGGTAAATAGGGTCAGTTGCACTTTTAGAGGATGAATATTCCAGGTTAATTTTGCTAAAATGACACAATGGGCCAAATCTGAGATGAATCTAAGTTAACCTGAAGGAGTCTGTGCTGGTATGGTAATATAACTCATAACTTCCTGCAGTTTTCTTAGCACTTCAAGTTGTAGGGACTTGCACTTCTTAAGGGTGTGTCTACTATATCTTGCAGCACAGTATACAGTAGGGGTGACCAATATCCAACATGGGTGCCACAAAGGGCATGGGTAGCCTCTGCTTATGACATGTGGCAGTCCAGGGAGGTGGACAGACAGTACTGTGGCTGATAGGATAAGAATCAGAAGGGAAAGGAGAAAATCAGGCAGGGAAGACAGGGCAGGAAGAAGAAAGCTGATTGGACAGGGGAAAGGGACTGGAGTGGTGCTCAGAGAGGGTACAGGACTCATTTGTGGCATGCCTGCCAAAAAGGTTCACCCTTACTGGTATAGAGATTCACAAAATAGTTCTACATCCCAAAATAGTTCTACATCCCAAAATAGCTCTACATCTTAAGTGTGAAGGGGTTCAGATACTGAATGTATTCTAGCACCTAGCAGGTTATCAAGGTAAATTAGCATACACAGAGCCCACCTCCCACCCCAAAAGGCCTTAAATGACAAAGGGCCTTGTTACACAGTGATTTTGGGTGACTCCTGGAGCTCTTAACACCTCACTTGTCCACCCATTAACACCTGAAACTAGTTTTAAGCACTTATTAGGTGGCTCAAATTAAGGCACTCCAGGGCAGGATTATCCTTGATCCTGTTACCTAGCTCCTGTTACACTAAGGTGTAGCCACTCTAGGCTACACCTTAGTGTAAACATCTCCCCACCCCCACTGACCTGGATCAAACCCATTCTCCCCCTCCCCCCACTGCCTTCCCAAGCACCCCAGATCTGTCCTTACTGCCCTCCACCTCCAGCTTACTTGTGACAGCCTGTGCTGTATGTTCTTGGGGAGCAGGCAGAGAAGAATTAAGCAGCTTGCCCAGCTGTTTCTGACACTGCTCAGCCCACAGAAGAGCACCAGTGGCTAGAGCAGGCAAATTAACCCTTTGCTGCCCGGTTCCCTGGGATGTGACAGACAGGGCAGGCAGTCACAAGCAGTGGGAAAGTCCTGAGTGGCAGAGAGGGAGCCTTGGTCAGGGAGGGGGGAACCAGGAGAGCCCCAGGGGGCCGGGGGGATTGTTACCTTTCAATCCTCCAGGCCTGAACATGAGACTGCTCCAAAGTCAAGCTAGCACTAACACCCATCATCATTTGAACAGCTCACAGTGTAAGGTGTAGCAAGGTCCTAAAAGATTGGTATTAGAGGACTTAACTTTTAGGGTGGAGTCTACTCTGCGTGAGGGGTCCAGATCCCATAAGCAGGGTATGAGGAGAGGTTATAAACAGACCCTGATAAATGTCACAACCCAAAGTTGTGATTTGTTGTCTGTGTGTGCTTCGGCCACGCTAAATTATGTTCCTGCTAAAATTACAGTTTCCTTGCATGGTAGAGTTCTCTGCTGCGGGAGAGAACTCTGGTGCAACGGGGGATTTCCTGCCAATTTGCAGCTTCTTTGCATGGTGCATTTCTTTTGCATCTCAGAGATGCACGGTGCAAAGGAGTTCCCGCCATTTGTATTTAGATTTGTGCCACATTATTGGCCGGTTCTAAATGTAGGCACACGTGGCGGCTAGCTATTGGCTTGCTAGCCGTACAAAAGGCTTGAGTGGTTTCTGCCGAAGTTGGAGGACTCCACGAACATCAGGACAGAGAGGAAAATTGGAGAGAGACAAAACTCGGCAGGAGGAGGAGACTTTGCGCTGTGTGAAGCTCTCTAAGCGATGTGGACCCTTGCGGACCCAACGCACCTTTCTTAAGCAGGCAACAGAGGTTTAAACAGCCTCTGGCCTCTCCCCGTCGCCGAGCACAATCCTAGATGTATCCCTATCCTATATACCCAATTTTCGAACCCACGGAGTCTTAACAGCTCCGGGGGACCTGGGAACCGAACAAAACCCACGGAGATTCAGCCACTCCATGAGGAAAGAATTACCGAACCCATGGAGCCTAAACCACTCTGGGGCCAAAGAACCGAGTTTGTCAGAGTCCTCCAACGAGGACTCAAGCGGAGCTGCACCTAGAAAACTGTCCAGCCTACACCACAACCATCTTGGGTGTAAGTAAATAATCTTTTCAATCAACCACTACGCCTCCATAACTAATTCTAGCTCGCGCGTACCTAACCGCCCTGTGGTTTTCTCCAGCCTTGCATGCCCGGGCTGCTGGCCACAGCCCGCGTGCGCAAAGACGGGCCCGGCTCGCCCCCAGCCTCCACAATAAACAGAATGCTGAGGTTTTTGTATTGCAAGGATCTTTCTGCCCCAGTTAGATTAAACAAAGAGCAACAGAGCAGCCATCTCTGTTATACAAACAAACAGGTGAACTGAATGTTCTTCAAGCATAACAGTGGGCAGCAACAGGGGACAAAAGCAACACAGAACAGTCCCAAATTACTGTCAGGAGTGCATAGACACATGCATTCAGCACTTAACACTGAGCACAGATAGAAGGAGGAATCAACGTAGACATAGCCAATAAAAACTGAATATGGCATTTTCAATCCTATATCCTTCCAGGGTTTGGGTGCTCTCCTGTTAGCTGGAGTGTGGGTAGGAGCACATTTCATCAACTCTATCTGGTGAAAAGGCCATGACCTTTCTATCAAATTTAGATCCAGTCACTATCATCCAGAAGCTAAAGGTGATGCAGAGTGAAATGGCCCACCTTCCGACAGAGGTGGGTTCCCAGAAACACATAACTCTAGTTCTCCAGAATTTGCACTGGTTCCCAATAGCTTTCCAGGTGCAATCTGAAGTGCTCATTTTGACCTATAAGATCCTAAATGGTCTGAGCCCCATGTATCTAAGAGAGTGCCTTCTTCTTTATGCTCTATCTCAATCTTTAAGGTCAGCAAGAGCAACCTCCTGCAAGCACTGTTAATATACCATGTCTGCTTGGAAAAAATATATGGGAAGTCATTCTCAGTAGTTTCTTCTCAGCTCTGGAACTTCTCCCCCCTTGAACCTCCCAGACCCCAAGCTCAAAGCCTTGGATATCTTTTGGTAACTCTGTAAGACCTTCCTATTCAGGTGGGTATTTCAAACCAAACTGGGTTAGGATAGGGTTTAACAGGTTTTTGTTGTATGTTTTATAAGAATTTTTCCTGTTTTCTAAGTTATGCTGTTCTCCTATTTAAGCTGCCCTGAGCCTCCATTGGGTATATACATCAACTAACTAACTAAATCTCTCTCTATTTAGGATGGTAAACCTAGTCCCTCATGTGAAAGTAGGTGTCTAAACCTTTTCTTTTAAACTTGTAGCAGGGATCACTTTTCTGTTAAAACATGGCCAGAGGAGGAAGCACCACCTATAGATTGTAAGGCCAGAAGGGACCTTCGAAGATCATCAGGTCCAGCCCCCTCCATCAAGCAGGAAAGATAACTGGGGGTCAGGTGACCCCAGCAAGGTGACTGTCTAGTCACCTTTTGAAGATTTCCAGGATAGGTGATTGCACCACCTCTGGAGGGAGCTTATTCCACAGTCTGGACACCCTGACTGTGAAGACGTTTTTCCTAATGTTGAGCCTGAATTGATCTTCCAGGAGTTTGTCACCACTACTCCTAGTTTTCCCCTCGGGTGCCCTGGTGAACAGTTGCTCACTGAGCCCTTGATGTACTTCCCAAGTGTAGTAGTAAGTTGCTACGAGGTCCTTTCTCAGCCTTCTTTTCCTCAGGCTGAAGAGTCCCAGTTCCCTCAGCCTTTCCTCATATGGCTTGTCTTTTAAGACTGTGATCATATGGGTGGTTCTTCTTTGGATTATCTCAAGGTTGTCCATGCCCTTGTTAAAGTGTGGTGCCCAGAACTGGATGCAGTACTCCAGCTGCGGTTTCACCAATGCTGAGTAGAGCAGAAGAATCACCTCCTTAGCTTTGCTGTGGATGCATCGATTGATGCATGCCAGAGTATTATTTGCCCTACTGGCTACAGCATTGCACTGCCAGCTCATATTCATACTGTGATCTATTATTACCCCCCAGGTCCCTTTCATTCATGGTACTAGTCAATTTGATGCTGCTAAGCCCACAGGTACGTTGGGGGTTGCTCGTCCCGAGGTGAAGCACTTTACATTTCTCAACGTTGAACTTCATCAGGTTCCAATCCACTCAACTTGCTAGCCTGTCTAGGTCTGCCTATAACTATAGTCTATCTTCAAGTGTGACCATGCTTCCCCATAACTTGGTGTCATCTGTGAACTTAGACAATGACCTCTTCACCCTCACATCCAAATCGTTAATAAAGATGGTGAAAAGTACTGGACCAAGCACTGACCCCTGTAGAACACTGCTGCCCAATTCTTGCCAGGATAACACAGATCTGTTTACTATGACTCTCTGGGTCCTATCCTGCAGCTAGTTTATCACCCACCAGTTTCTCACCCACCCGATTGCCCACAATCCTACAATTTTCTCATGAGGACATCGTGGGATACTATATCAAAGGCCTTTTGGAAGTCTAGGTATACAATGTAAATCTGCTCTCTTGTGTCCAGGTAACTACCTGGTCATAGAAAGAGATGAGGTTGGTAAGGCAAGACCTGCCTGCAATGAAGCCATGCTGGCTGTCGTCTAGAATCTTACCTTCTACAAGCTTATTGCAGATAGACTCCTTGATGAACTTTTCTAGGATTTTCCCTAGGATGGAAGTTAGGCTGATTGACCTATAGTTACCCAGGTCTTCCCTCCTCCCCTTTTTGTGGATGGGCACAAGATTGGCCCTCTTCCAGAGCTCAGGGACTTCTCCAGAGTGCCACAACTTGGAGAAGAGTTTTGGCAGGGGTTCCACAATGACTTCAGCCAACTCCTTCAGCACTCTCAGATGAAGATCATACAATCCTGTTGACTTGTGTATGTCTAATTTTATTAATTGGTCATACACCAATTCTATGGCAATAGTAGGAAGGTGATTATTCCTACTGTGCTCATCCTCTAATCCACCTGGCATGGTTTTTGCCTTGGTCCAGTGAAAAACTGAGGCAAAGTAGTCATTCAGGAGTTCAGCTTTTTCCTGGGTGCTGGCAACCAGCTCTCCTCAGCTGTTGAGCAATGGCGCCACACTCCCATTTGTTTTTCTCTGTACCTAAAGAAGGACTTCTTGTTGTCCTTGATTCTTGTCACCAATCTAAGTTCAGTCGCCACTTTAGCCTGTCTTATCTGTTCCATGCCAATGCAGACTGTCGTGGAATAGTCCTCCTTGGGCCTCACCCCAAACTTCCATTGTTTAGAAGCCTCTTTCTTCTTTCTTAAGGGGACCATGATTTCCCTGTTTAGCCAAGATGGCTTCCTAGCCCTTCTGTTACCTTTTCTCCACATGGGAATGAAGTTCCTTTCTACTTCAAGGATCGTGTCCTTAAGGAACAACCACTCTTTGTGAACACCTTTCACTTTCAGTCCTTGGTCCTGCAGCACTTGTCATACTAGTGACCTAAGCTTGTTGAAATTTGCATTTTTGAAGTTCAAGACTTCAATCCTGCTATCCAATTTGTGTGCCTCACATCGGACAGTGAACATGATGGTTTCATGGTTGCTGTCGCCCAGATTTCCCTCTACATTTAAGTTCATTGCCAGGTCATCTCATTTGGCCAGGACCAAGTCTCGCAGAGCATCACCCTTGGTGGGTCCGCATACCTCCTGTGTCAGTAAGAGCTCCTCGACACAGATCAGAAAGGATTCGACCATTCCAACTTCGTGGCTGTTTCAACTTGGCTGAATGTTCCTCCCTGGATAATTAAAATTGCCCATGATGATCATGTCATGTGCACATTCAGCCTCAGTCAATTCTTGGGTGAACTCCAGATTGAGTTCCTCCCTGTGTGTAGTATACACCTATGGTTAGGTCTCTCTCGCTGTAGCCCCACCCCCCGCATTTGACCCAGAGGCTTTCAAGCTGTTCATTTTTGGAGCCGATGTCAGCCTCCAAGGAGGTACACTGCTCTTCCACATAGAGAGCAATGCCTCCAACTTCCTTCCCCATCCAGTCCCTTCTAATCAGGGTGTAGCCCTCTATAGCTACACTCCAATCATGTGAGGAGTCCTCCCAGGTCTCTGTGATCCCTACTAGATCATAATGCACACTGGAGAGTAGGAGGGCTAGTTCCTCCTGTTTGTTCTCCATGCTCCTGGTGTTAGTATATAGGCACCTGAGTCCTCCTACTGAGGTGCTTATTTTCCTATCCTGCTGATGGAGAACTAGTCCCTCAGCTCCTGCAAGAGTGGCTCTCCCAGCTCTTTATCTACTGGGATTGCTTGTGTGTTGGTCCCTGATCATGTTTGAATTTGTGTATCCCCGTCCCCTGGCAATCTTAGTTTAAAGCCCTGTCCAAAAGATCAGCCATCCTGGCCATGAACAGGGACTTATCTTTCCTTATCAGGTGGATGCTATCCCTTCTCATGAGTCCTCTCTACCTGATGTGCATGCTGTGGTCAAGGAATCCAAAGCCTTCTCGGTGGCACTCACGGAGTTGCCAGCACCAGAGTTGCTGGTTCACTTCCTTGATGCATCCTTCCCTTCTGGGACTGCGGCCTGCAACAGGGAGCACAGAAGAAAAGATTACGTGGGCTCCCAACCCCTTGAGCCCAGCCCCCTGAGCCCTGTAGTCACTCATGACCTGGTCTGGATTACTTCTGGCCATGTCATTAGTTCCCACATGGCTGAGGAGTATGGGGTAGTAGTCAGAGGGCCAGCCAAGCCTGAGGATCCTCTCTGCTACATCTCAGATGTGATCCCCTGGGAGGCAACAGACCTCATGGGCTAGTGGGCCTGGACAGCAGATGGGTCCCTCAGTGCCCCACAGGAGGGAGTCCCCCACCAACACCACCTTGCACCTCCTCTTGGGGGTGGAAGCAACTTCCTTACCTTCCTCCTCTCCTGGTGTCACCATCAGAGCCTCCTCATATATGTGAAGGAAAGCGTATCTGTTGTGCAGGGCCAGAGGAGGAGCAACCCTGCCTCTGCGTTTCCTGGAGGGTGTGGTGACAGTCTTCCAGGTCACTCCGGCTGGGTCTTCTTAGTTAGCCATCATGTTGGCTACCACCTCTGTCTCGTCTTCCTTCTTCTGGAGAAGGGTCTGTCAGTACCCATCAATGAAGTCTTCATGGTGCCTGATGGTGAGCAGCTGACATATCTCCTCCTTGAGCTCTTGCACCCAGCACTCCAGAGACTTGTCACCTTTTATACAACAGTCTACTGACCTGAGCACTTACCCAGAATGTGTGAGAGAGACGTTCCATTCTCCCCTCTTCCTGAAAGAGTCAAATCCACAGCTCTCACTTCCATCAATAGTGCACTCACCCCCATGCTATATAGGTTATTTTGTGATAGGGACATTGTTCATTCTTCATGCTGAATCTATGCCACTGTACAAAAGACAATTCGGGATCCATTAACTGAGAGAAAGAGAGAGAGAGAAAGAGAGAGTGCATCCAAGGATGAGTATGACTTTATAGTAGTGGTTCTCAACCTTTTTAGATTCAAGGCACTCCTCCACAACTTCTGTGAATTATGTGGCACCTCCATTTAAATAAATAAATAAATAAATAAATACGTAGATTTGACTCTTTCAGGATTTGACTGTGGATTTGACTCTTTCAGGAAGAGGGGAGAATGGAACATCTCTCTCACACATTCTGGGTAAGTGCTCAGGTCAGTAGATTGTTGTATAAAAGGACAAAAAGTCCTTCTTTAAATACATTGAGAGTAAGAAGAGGGCACCGGGTAATGTAGGGCCCCTGCTAGACTCAAATGGTAATCTTGTGGCTATGCCAGATGAGAAAGCTGAAATTTTGAACAAGTTCTTTGCCTCTGTCTTCTTGGACAGGGACCAGGACAGCTCTCCCACCATAGGTAGGGGCAATCTTGGGGATAGCACTGCCAGGCCTCAGGTCTGGGCAGATGTAGTTAGGGATCTTCTGGAAGGGCTGGAAGTTTTTAAATCTGCGGGCCCTGATGCCCTCCACCCACGGGTGTTGAGAGAGCTGACGGGGTCATTGCTGTGCCCTTGGCCCGGCTGTACGAGTGATTGTGGTTCATGGACCAGGTGCCTGGAGATTGGAAACTAGCTAATGTGGTCCCCATTTATAAGAAAGGGAGAAAGGAGGACCCAGGAAACTATAGGCCCATAAGCCTCACATCGGTCTTGGTGAAAATCCTTGAAATAATTATCAAGGATCACATCTGTAAGGGGTCAGCAGGGGAGATCTTGCTCAGGAAAAATCAACATGGGTTCATCAAAAGTAGGTCCTGCCAGACCAACCTGATGGCCTTTTATTACCAGGTAACTAAATCCCTGGATGATGGTCTCCCCATGGACAGTCTTTCTGGACTTTAAGAAGGCCTTTGACACTGTCTCTCACCCCATTCTCATTAATAAATTGAGCGATGGCAGCATTGATGCCTACACAGTTGGATGGGTCAAAAATTGGCTGATGGGGCGCACCCAGAGAGTGGTGGTGGACGGGTTGTACTCGACCTGGTGGTATGTGAACAGTGGGGTCCCCCAGGGCTCAGTCCTGGGGCCTACACCATTTAACATCTTCATCAGAGACTTGGACGAGGGGGTGGAAAACATGTTGTCCAAGTTTGCCAATGACACCAAGATGTGGGGAGAGGTAGGCACACTCAAAGGGAGAGAGAGGCTGCAATTAGATTTAGACAGACTACAGAAGTGGGCAGATGGTAATAGGATGAGGTTCAATGTTAAGTGCAGGGTGCTGCACTTTGGTAGAAGGAATCCACAGCATACATACAAGCTGGGGAGCTCCCCCCTTGTGAGCAGAGAGGCGGAAAGGGAACTTGGAGTCATTATTGACTCCAAGATGAACATGAGTTGCCAATGCCAGACCACAGCCAGCAAAGCCAACCGCACCTTGTCGTGCATCCAAAGATGCATCTCAAGTCAGTCCAGAGAGGTGATACTTCCCCTCTATGCAACATTGGTCAGGGGACAATTGGAGTACTGCATCCAGTTCTGGGCACCGCACTTTAAGAAGGATGTGGCCTGCCTTGAGAGGGTTCAGAGGAGGGCCACCCACTTGGTTGGAGGGCAACAAGGCAGGTCCTATGAGGAGAGCCAGAGGGATCTGAACCTGTTTAGCCTCAGCAAGTGGAGGCTTCGGGTGGATTTGGTGGCTGCTTACAAACTTGTTAGGGGAGATCAGCAGCAAATAGGAAGGGCCCTATTTCCCCCAGCAGCACCTGGGGTGATGAGGAACAATGACCACAAGCTGCTGGAGAATAGGTTCAGGTTAGAGATTAGGAGGCAGTATTTCACTGTCAGGGTAGCTAGGAACTGGAACCAACTTCCTAGGGAAGTGGTCCTCGCTCCTACCTTGGGTAAATTCAAAAAGAAGTTGAACGGACACCTGTCTGGGGTTGTGTGATCCCAGCGTGTGCTCCTTCCACTGGCAGGGGGTCAGATTAGATGATCTGTTCAGGTCCCTTCTGACCCCAAACTACTATGAAACTATATATATATATATATATATATATATATATATATATATATATATATATATATATTACAGTGCTTACTTCCTTGCCAGAGGGGCTGGACAGTGGATGAATGGGAGTGGCCTGGCAAGGGCAAGCCTCAGCCCTTCCTTATCTCCTCAAATCTGCTTATTTTCTCACACATGATTATATTCTCATACTTTGTTGTTTCCCCCTTCAAAGGATCTAATGATACCCCCAGGTGCCATGTCACCAGAAGTGAGATTCACTTCTCCATAGATTTTTGGTTAAGTTACTTACTGAGGAAAGAGACACTCTGGATGTAGTGAAAAAAAGTTATAATTTAGAGATGCTACCTAATTTAGAAGAGTTGGGAGATAGTCACTCAGTTACTGAGTGGCTTTTAGTTAGAGAGACTAAAGGACTGCAGAAGCTTGCTTACTGTGCTACAATAAAATGTGTTGTTTAGCTTTCTCAACCATGCCTCACTCTTCATTAAACTGATGATCGCTACATGGTGGCAGAATGGGAGAGAAGTTGAAGGAATTTGAGTGCCAAATTGAGAAAGAAGTTGGAAACTGAGAGCAGGTACAGCAATGCAAACATGTGGACAGGCAAAAGGTTCTGTAAGTGATCTGCACAGCCATGTTGTCTGAAAAAAAGAGGACAGTTAGTCATAGAAATTTTACAATCTCCACCTGCCTTTCTGTTGTCAGGCAATATAGTAGAGAACTGCAGAGCATTCAGACAAAGGTTTGAAAGGTACCTAGCAGCCATAGGGGCAGAAGGAAAAAAAGTGACTAAGTAAAATCACCTGTCTTCTTGCATATTGCAGGGAAGGAAGCCCTGGCTGTTTATAACACCTTCTCTTTCAAGTAAGGCCAAAATACGCAGTTAAATGTACTGTCCAAAATAGAGGAGTACTTCGTGCCAGAAAAGAATAAGACTCTCAAAAGGCATTTTTTTTTCAATGTTCAGATGAACAACAGGAGAATGTATAATTTGGTATGTTGCTGAACTAGAGACTGAATAAGAACTGTGATTTTGGGAACGTGACAGAATCTCTAATTAGAGAAAGGATTATTTGTGCCATTGCAGACACTGCATTACAAGAAAGGCTATTACATGAGGGGAATTTGTCCCTAGGAAAGACTTTTGAAATGTTCAGGGCAGCAGAAACTGTGAAGACTCAACTGTGAATGCATAAAATGGGGCTGTCAATGCAGTAGGCATGAAAGAATGCAGTCAATAAAAGTCACCTCACAGGGTAGGAATTTCCAGTGGCAAGGAAAATGATAATGGGAAGGCAATAAGCCAGCAGCTATGCAGTAAGTATGGTTGGCAACACATCCCCAGATGTTAGGCTGCATTTGGAAAGTTCTGTTTTAGCTATAGCAAGAGGAACCATTTTGTAGATCCCAAAAACAGGAACCTCAAGTGCAAACATGTAAGCATACACTAGAGAAGGAGTTTTTTGTACATATGGTGGAATCAAACAAAATGAATGAGAGGGACTAAAGTTTGCCAGCAAAACCAATGAAACTTCATTCCTTTCAGTGGCAAGAAAAATAGTTAAGGGAATAGCAGTGAAAGGAATAATGGTTTTATTTAAATTGGATATTAGAGGTCAGTCAGGAGTTGGTGAAGTTATTTGCAAAAGTGTGATGACTATTGACAAAAAGTGACCTATGCAGTATCCAAATCAATGACAAAGGCAGAAACCAGACATGCAGAGATTGAGAAGGAGTTACTGGAAATACTGTTGTCCAGGGGTGTATTAAATGGGCCTATTTGATTTGGATTTGCCCAAATCAGGGGCAGTGATTTGATTTGCTGATTTGGATCACTGTCCCCAATTCAGTTTGGCCGAATCCAAATCTGAAGATTAGATGCTGATTCAAAGAATCAGTGATTCGGCCATAGATACAGCTTTAAATGTTTTTTTCTATGTACCTCAAGGTACCAGGCATGGCTTGTGAATGCTGCAATGCTGGGGTGGATGGAGCGTCCCACAGGAAGCACAGGGGGCCCCGCCGCATGCTCGGCGGTGAACCCGGAAGTGGACTGGAAGTACTTCCAGTCCACTTCTGGGTCTGCTGGCGAGTGCGCTGGGGGCCCCCCATCCCCTGCCTGGCTCGGTGGTTGGCTGTGGGGGACCCCAGCTGCCCTCCCAGACCCAGGAGGCACCCTTCACCAAGCCAGGGGTGGTGCAGGGCCCCTCCCCCCCCCACTATGCTCTCCAGCGGACCCGGAAGTGGACCAGAGGTACTTCTGGTCCACTTCTGGGTCTGCTGCTGAGCATGCTGGGGAGCCTCCCACACTCCTGTGGGACATTCCATCTGCTGCAGCATCACAGCGTTCATGAGCTACCTCCTACCTTGAGGTATGTTGAAAAAAACATTTAGAGCTGTGTCTATGTCCAAATCACCAAATCTTTCTGAATCTCTCTGAATTGATTCAGAGGGTTCTGATTCGAATCAGAAAGATTAAAGGGTCCTCTGATTTTATTTGGATTTGGTGATTCAGCCACCAAATTGAGCCAAATCTCCGCCGAATGGAATCAGGGACTGAAGCGTCACAGAGTCCGCCTGTTTTCCTGTAATAGATTTTACTGATATATCCTATGGACAAACTATTTTTGGGGAAACAGATCAGAAACTTCTGATAACATTGTTTAACACGCCAATAAATGATTGACTTAGAGCTACAAAAGTATAATTTAGTTGGACCTACATGAAAAGAAAATGTACTGAAAATGCACTCTTGGGTTACACACTTGTTCTGTTTCGTTCTGTTGAAAAGTTTTGCCGTTTCAACCCTGTTTCGACGTTTCACCCATAGGATATATTGTGAAGGTCAAAACAGGATATAACTTTATAATTTCTAGCCAGATAGGTTTAGGGAGTTCAGAGAAGCTGCACCCCAACACCTTGAAAGCAATACTCATGTCATGTGTATGTGTTAAGCCACAGTGGGGTCAAAACTGCATGGGTGCTAGCCCCTGATGAGGCAACAAAGCCTGCCATGTTTCAAGGAGATTGGTGCAGGGGATTTGGAGAAACTGCACCCCAAATTCTTGAAAGCAAAACTTGTGTCACGTGTATCTGTTAAGACACAGTGAGTTCAAGAGTGCAGGCTTGCTAGCCCCTACTGAGGCCACAAAGTCTGACAAGTTTCAAGAACATAGGTGCAGGGGTTTTGGGGGAACTGCACCCCTAATTCTTGAAAGCAAAGCTCATGTTAAGTGTATGTGTTATGCCAAAGTGGGGCCAAAACTACAGGGGTGGTAGCCCCTGGTGAGACCACAAAGCCTGTCAAATTTCAAGGTGATAGGTGCAGGAGTTTGGGGGGGGAACTGCACCTCAACCTGCTGACAGGCAAAACTCATGATATAGGTGACAGTGTGTGTGTTAAGGTGCAATGAGCTGAAAACTGCAAGGGTGGTGGCCCCTGCTGAGGCCACAAAGCCTGCCAAGTTTCAAGGAGATAAGTTCAGGGGTTTGGGGGAACTGCACATCGAGCTGCAGACAAGCAAAACTCGTGACATGGGTGCTTGTGCAACTGTGTCTGTCTTTGGGGGGGGGGGGGGGCACTACTGCACACCTGGCTGCTAAGCTACTATGTTACCAGTTACCACTTAATCATGATTCACTCAGGGACCAGCTCTATACACAGTACCTACCTACTACATAATGACTTAACGGGCATGGATTAACACCTACAAAACCAGACTAAGGAGAGGAAATAATCAATACAGACAATCAACTGCCCCAAGACAGACACAGTCAGTCCTACAAGCACCCATGTCATGAGTTTTGTCTGTCAGCAACTAGGAGTGCAGGGCCCCAGAA
The DNA here is from genome assembly GCF_030867095.1 of Alligator mississippiensis. NCBI lineage: Eukaryota > Metazoa > Chordata > Crocodylia > Alligatoridae > Alligator > Alligator mississippiensis. The sequence goes on from NC_081833.1 coordinate 29,561,334, forward strand.
CCCTCCTACACCTATCTCCTCAACAGCTGGCAGGCTTTGTGGCCGCAGCAGGGGCTACCATCCCTGCAGCCTTCATCTTGCTGAGCCTTAACATACACACTGTCACCCATGTCATGAGTTTTGCTTGTCCACAGCTTGAGGTGTGGTTTCCCCCAAACCCCTATATTTATCTCCTTGAAACTTGGCAGGCTTTGTGGCCTCAGTAGGAGCTAGCAAGCCTGCAGTTTTGACCATGCTGTGGCTTAACACATACATGCGTCATGAATTTTGCTTTCAGGATTTTGGGGTGCAGTTTCTCTGAACTCCCTGCACTGATCTCCTTGAAACATGGCAGGCTCTGTGGCCTCAGCAGGGGCTAGCATTTCTGTAGTTTTGACCCTGCTGTGGCGTAACACATACACATGACACAAGTTTGGCTCCCAGGATTTTGGAGTGCAGTTTATCCAAATCTCCTGCACCTATCTTCTTGAAACTTAGCACAGTTTATACCCTCAGAAGGGGCTATCAATTCTGCAAGTTTTTTCTAAATATGGCCAGAAGTAACAAAGTTATAGGCTGTTTTGACCTTTCCCATTATAGCCTATGGGCAAAACGTCAAAACAGCATCAAAACGGCAAAATGTTTTGACTTGCATCATTTTGTTTCGAGGCTGTTTCAACCATATCTGTTTCATTTTGATTTTGCTGTTTCAACCTTGAAACAGGTTGAAACAGTGTCAAAACAAAACTGGTGGCAAAATTTCGCACAGCCCTACTACCAATGCAGTGTTGCAGATACCAATGCAAATAAAACTGGCTTGTATCTACCAATGCATCTCAAGCAAGACCCAAGAAGTCATCCTCCCACTTTACTTGGCCTTGGCAAGGCCACAGATGCAGTACTGCATCCAGTTTTGGGCTCCACACTTTAGAAAGAATGTGGAGAAGCTTGAAAGAGTCCAAAGGAGAGCCACACACATGGTTAGAGGTAAAGAGAGCAGGCTTTATGGGAGAGGCTGAGAGGCATGAGACTCTTCAGCCTGGAGAAGTGAAGGCTCAGCAGGGACTTGTTGGCAACCTATAAGTATATAAGGGTTGTGCACCAGGATCTGAAAGAACATCTGTTCACCAGGGCACCCCTGCTAGCCCCAGGCCTGGGACTTGTGTGTGTCCAGGGCCCCGCCTCCTTTTGGTCAGCTGACCATGTACAGGTGCCAGTAATTCCCTCATTAGCCTGCTGCCCAGGCAATGTACAGCTGTGGAAGTCTGTCTAGCTCACAGGACCCTTTGTCTAGGCTGCTTTTGCCCTTAAACGATCAGGCACACCTTAGTTCCTTGCGACAGTTTGCCAAGGCCTATCACTTTTGCTCAAACACACTGGTGCAAACAGTGGTCACTTAGGTTTGTGAACCAAATGGAACCAGAAAATGTCCTCCTCAGACCCCGACAGGATGGCCAGGAACTACAGTGGTGGAAAGGTGCTGGACCTCATGATGATGTGGGGTGAGGAGAGAAGTATCGCCACCACTGCCAAGGGCACAAGGTGCAGCTGACAAAACCAGATGGTCTAGGAGTACATTGCAGTCCAGATGGTGGTCCCAGGGGTACCAGCAGGACTGGCAATATACTTGCATTAAAATCAAGTACATAAAGTTGCACTATGTTTGGGCAGGGATGCCAACAAGGTCTTGGGCTCTGCAAGGACTTTAGTCCCCTTCCACAATGAGTCATCCAGAATTATCAGGGAGGACCATGCTGTTGCTCTCCACCGCAGTGTGTGCTGCCCATCTGTGGGCCCAGTATCATGCAAAAACTACCAAAAAATGACAATGGGGACCCAAAACCATACCACAACACATGTATTGCAATTATACATTTAGCACTTTGTACTATGCCAAGTTACTTGAGAGATGGCCTTTGAAGACTGTACATCTACAATCCCCTGACTACTACACACAACTCCAAATATGCTTCCCAGCTATGCAGAAGAATTTCAGAGAAAATTAGAAATCATCTACTTCACCTACCCTACTCCAAAAGAGACCAACTCAGGAAGGATATCGCCATACACTACAACAACTTAAAAGACAGAAATCCATGCATGTTCCCTGACAATATACAGTGGATACAAAGAGACTACGAAAAACTTTCTACAGCATTCAAATTACTCCAAGAACAAGCTCCCCAGCCACAAAACAACCATCAGAGGAACAACACCAACACCTTACGACCTTCTAACCTCAGACCTGATGAAACTGAAAGCAGCAACCAACCCACAAATATTATCAATCTCTCCACACACACGCTTACCAAAACAGAAAAATCTGTCCTTTCTAAAGGCCTAAATTTCTGTCCAGAAAAACACCCTAATAAAATACTTCAATGTGGAGAACTAGAAGAATTCTTCCAACGCCTGCGCCTCAAAGAATATTTGCACGACCAAACTGAACCCACTCCCAACAACAACACATCCTTTGACAACATTCAGGAAAGGATCAATGCCAAAAAGCTCAAAAAAACCATCAGATTGGACACCTCACAGTGGACGAAACCCTAACCTTGACTGCTACATTGACTGCTTCAGGGAAAGAATGAACAATGAAATAATCAGCAGCACACGCCACCACAACAACCTCTCTCTACCAGCGAAAAAGGCCATAGAATCTCTAAGATCTAACCACCAAATAGTAATAAAACCAGCAGATAAAGGAGGAGCCATAGTCATCCTGAACCGTGAGGATTACATAAAGGAAGCCAAGAGACAGCTCTCTGACACCACCTACTACAAAGAACTGCAAGAAGATCCTACTCCCCTTTTCACCAAAAAACTCAACAATACCATCAAATCATTTCCATCAAGACTATAAGAAAAACTACAGACCTTGATCCCCCCGCTACCTAACCCGGGGACTTTTTACATGCTCCCTAAAATCCACAAACAAGGGAACCCTGGCAGACCTATCATATCCAACCATGGGACCCTAACTGAGGAAATATCAGGTTTCATTGAATCAATCCTAAAACCGCTTGTCACCCACAGAGCAAGTTTTGTACAAGACACTACAGACTTTCTATGGAAACTTAAAAACATAGACCACCTTCCCAGCAACACACTCCTAGCCACCATGGACGTTACCAGCCTATATACCAACATCCCACACTAGGATGGCATCCAAGCCTGCCTTACATATCAACAGGAACAAGATTACAACCCAGAATACAGACCCAAAGATATTACTGAGTTTATACACTTCATCCTCACACACAACAATTTGACTTTTAATATTCAACACTTCCTCCAAATGATGGGAACAGCTATGGGCACTAAAATGGCCCCACAGTATGCCAACCTTTTTATGAGCCACCTAGAAGAAGACTTCCTTAAGAACTGCACCATCAAACCCTTGCTGTACTTATGATACATCGATGACATCTTCATCATTTGGACCGAGAACCTGCAATCTCTGATTGAGTTCCACCAGAAATTCAACAGTCACCATCCCTCCATCCGATTTTCTTTAGAATACTCCAGCACCAACATCTCCTTTTTAGACACAATGATCAGTATCCAGAAGGGTAAAATACAGACCACAGTATACAAGAAACCCACAGACCAACATACATATCTGCACAGAACCAGCAATCACCCTAAACACACCAAAAAAGCTGTGATATACAGCCAAGCCCTCAGATACCACCGCATTTGTACTGAAGAGAACACCCGGGATTGCCATCTCACCAATCTTAAAAAAGGATTTCACCCAGCAAGGACACTCCTCCAGAGAGGTAGATAGCATGTTTGAAAGAGCCACCTGGATACCACGTGAAGAACTGCTTCAGTACAGAAGAAAAACACCCACAAATCGCACACCACTGGTTATGACGTATCACCCCTCCCTTGAACCTGTATGGAAAATCCTCAAAAAATTGCAACCCATATTAGAAAGAGACCCTATTCTTAAAAAGATCTTCCCAGAGCCGCCCATCCTAGCCTTCAAACAAGCACCAAACCTCGCCAACCTCATCACCAGAAGCAAACTTCCTCAACCCCAGAACACACCAAAAGGATCCAGACCATGCCAGGACAAGAAATGCAAAACCTGCCAACACATCTCCACCACCCCCACAATTACTACACCTCACAACAGAGCCATCAGCATCCCAGGATCTTACAGCTGCAGCTCCAGAAATGTAATATACCTCATCCAATGCACCAAATGCCCTGATGGAAGATATGTAGGAGAGACCAAACAACAACTGCGCACCAGAATGAATGCATACCGGAAATCCATCAAAGACAGAAACACTCATTTACCGGTGGGGGCACATTTCTCACAGGAGGGCCACTCTCTCTCCCATCTCTCAGTCCTGATCCTCAACGGAAGCTTACACAGCACTTCCCAGAGACGAGCCTATGAGCTCTATTTCATCAACCTGCTGGATACTAGAGATCATGGACTAAACATAGACATTGGATTTTTGATACATTATAATCTCCCTGGCAACTGACTCCCCAGCCCAGCCCCTGGCTTCTTTACTTTTCATTCCATCCAGGAAGAGCACACACCAACTGCTGAAGCTTCCTTAGCTTGACGAAGGGTTTTTGAACCTGAAAGCTTGCTTAATAACTATTCTCCAACCATTTGGGTTGGTCTAATAAAAGATATCAAATTCACCCAAGGAACCTTGTCTGCCTACTGTGTAGTAGAGCAGTTTACTGCACAGTAAGCATGCTCTTCTATATGTGCACAGGTTTACTGCTCAGTAAACTGCTCTACTCATGAGTAAATTTGCTACATGCAAATGTAAGTAGCAAATTTACTCATGAGTAGTTACTGAACAGTAATGCATGTGTAAACACTGCCTGGGAGCAAATTTGCTCCTGGTCAGCCCTGCCACTAGGGAGCCAGCCTCTGCTTAGCCCCAGAGCCCCAGGGCTGAAGCCTCTCCTGCCCCAGAGCTGGGTCAGCTCTATGGCAGCCCCACTCCCAGGACCAGGCCCTTAAAAGCTTGCAGCCATACTGGAGCCCTGGAACACATGCAGGCAGCCTGTGACCAGACCTGGCCAGTGCATCCCCCCGCACAGGCCACAGAACTGCTGAGGCAGCCTGCCTGTGCCCAGCGTCAATCCCTAGCATGGCAGTGCTGCATATTTGCCAGGACCATGCCATCTGTCTGGTAGCCCTGCTTTGGTCCATCCAAAGTGCCAGGGGCTTCCCCCAGTGATCACTACACCTGTATTCAGTCTCTGCTCCAAAATTCTTTATATATTTGACATTAAGCAGTCCTTAGTTAAAATGTATAAGTATTCATTGGAACAGAAACCACATTTGCCCCTTACAGCTGAGTGTCCTAACCTCTAAATTGCAGTCATGATCTCTCCTGTTTTGTTTCTGGGCCAAGGCATCTTGCATTATTTTCTACACAGCAGCATGGCTTCTGCATCCCACACAAACTCAGAGCAGCCTGAGAAAGTGAAAACTGTTAGTTTAAATCCCCAGCAAGTGCATTAGGTATTTTCAAGATATGGACACATGTACACGTAAAGGTCTTTGGACTCAAGTGGGTAGCACTGGTCCTGAATAGCCACTTAGGCTTTGGGTAAGTACAACTCAGCCTGAGCTAGGGAGGTGGTCTTGGGGCTAGAGTGGAGATGGGTAGACCTTGTAAATACCTGTTTTGTGGCTCAGGTAGTCTGTTGCATACTTGGCCTGGAATAGTATTATTTGTGTTATTTGTGGGTTCAGCAGAGGAACCATAGTCAAGTTTACAGGAACAGATTAGACTTTATTCATACAATAAACTACAGAGGAGGGTTACCACTGGGAGACAATGTATAGTATAACAATTTGGAGTCCGTCCTCCCAACCAGCTACTCACAGCCATTTTCTGGTTTCTGAAAATATTTAAGTCTGCCATTTGACACAGAGCTCTATGACTGACTGTGGGAGTGGGGACGGACACTCTTCTGACCATAAGCCTAGGCTAAAATAACTTTGCTTTTTCACCTTTCATATTTTCATAGTTTCATAGTAGCTAGGGTCAGGAGAGACCTGATCAGATTATCTAGCTTTACCCCATGCCACAGGCAGGAATGAATGCTGGGTTCACAAGACCCCAGACAGGTGATCATCGAACCTCTTTTTTAATTTGCCCAAGGTAAGGGCGAGGACCACTTTCCTGGGAAGTTGGTTCCAGATTCTGGCCACTCTAACTGTAAAATATTGCCTTCTGATCTCTAACCTAAACCGATTCTCCATCAGCTTATTACCATTGTTCCCCGTCACCCGAGGTGGTGCTGGGGAGAAAAAGACTCTTCCTATTTGCTGTTGATCTCCCCTGATGAGTTTGTAGGCAGCCACCAGGTCCCCCCTCAGCCTCCTCTTGCTGAGGCTGAACAGGTTCAGGTCCCTCAGTCTCTCCTCGTAGGGCCTGTCCTGCTGCCCTCTCACCAAAAGAAGTAATTATGATTTACAGTAGGGAACTGGGGCACTTTTGAAAATGCCCTTGTCAATAAACCCAACTGCTGAGAAAGTGACTTATTATGCCCTTCCTTTTTCTGCTTTCTGTTTTGTTTTGTTTTTTTACCAATAGTTACTGTCATTTGTTTCAAGGCAGTTACGAACCAGTTATTGCTGGTTGCTGGAAACGAGACATCGTGGGTAAATCATTCAATTATGCTAGAGATTTTATCAGCTATTTTGATTTTGCATATTTCATTTACATTTGTTTTAGTATTGTAACCTTTGGTTCAGAGTTCAACTTCAATATACACCACCAGTTGCACTTCAGGGTAAAGAAATGCGTGTTATTTATGAGAAGCAGACTTTATAGCAAGGGTGGGCAAAATGCAACCCACGGGCCGGATGCACCTTGCCAGGCCATTCTATCCAGTCCGCGGGGCCCCTCAAAATTTAGAAAATCAATATTTATCTGCTCCTGGCTGCCTGTCATGCGGCCCTTGATGGCTTGCCAAAACTTAGTAAGTGGCCTCCCACCCAAAATAATTGCCTGCCCCTGCTTTATAGCTAGTGTAAAACCAGAATGATATTAAAGCACAAGCAAAAGACAGTGAACCTAGATGCAGCCTAAACAAATAAAAGACTACAAGACAAGTCTGTATTTTTTATGTTCCTTTCTAATTAGAATCCCTGCTGTGTGTGTTTTTGTGCTTTGGTTTTCAGAATCATAAGTATCTCCAGGAGAGAAAGTAAGGTCTTTTCTATCTTTATTTTTGGCTTAAAATTAAAACCTAGAAAGTCTGATTTGAGCTTAAGTCAACAAATTCTGCATTCTATAGTCATCCAAAACCCTAGAAATGTAACTCCTACAGTTCCATCTGAAGGCCCTTTCTCATACGCATCTTCTTTTAATTACCCCATGACTTAAAGTACCTAGATAGCTATCACCTTGGAGGGTCTATCCTCCCCCATTTACTGCAGAAAGAAACAACTAGGGGTATTTTTCTATTTAGATTGTCTTTCACACTTATATGTAAATCTTTACATAGAACTGGGGGCTTTTATGGGAAAAAGAGTAGAGGAATAGATGGTTTTAAAAGTACAAAAAGAAGCCTTGGGTAGATCAGGAGAAATTATATCATAGGTAAAAATGGGACACAATGTTTCTCTCCACTTAGTATTGTCAAGCAAGAGGAAGAGTGGGACATACCACTTACATGAGGGAGCAGGGAAAATCTACTAGGACAGAGTATCAGGGATTAAAAAAAAAACAACACACATTGAGATATGCAAGCTGTTTCATTCAGAAAGTGCAGACTTTGGACATAGTTGTCCTAGCCTCCTGCCCACAACTTCATTGGTAAACCTAGAAGTGTAAATGAGAGTCAAGTCCTGATCTCAGGCACTGACCCTAGAGGGTTTTTCAGAAAGATTCATCTCTTTGAGCCTTGCACATCTGGGGGGTACTATATTCACCCTATACATACCCCAGAGGGGTATGCTACTGTGACCACTCTAGAAATGTTTTGTAGAGCATTCAGAGGCAAGAGGAAAGGGGAGAACACAGTTTCTTGGAAGTCTGTTGTTTGGGGATTTCAATGTGTGTTTCAGTCAGACAGTAAAGTGCAGAAGCTTGTCTATACCTAAAAGGCAATTAATTGTGAGAACTCCAGAAATTTTTCTTGGGCATTCAGTAAGTAGTATGTGTAGGTGTGTGAATGTGTGTATGCATTTGTGTGGGCACAAAAGTCTATTTGCATTTTCCACACACAACCCATTGCAACCTGTTGTGTGCAAGGTTTCCGTGTCACTTAGCATATCCTTCCTTTACTCGCCATTTGCATCCAAAGACTTTTGTCTCATTACAAGGCCATCTCCAGGGATTAACATACCTTATCCTCCTCCAACTTTCATGAGTGGCAATACAGTCACATCAAATAACTTACAGCCCATAACTCCCCCTAGTGGGCTGGAATCCCTACATAGACTCAAGGAACTTTCAAAACATAGGGAGCCATGCCTCCACAGGCACACCTATATCACTCATCACTGCATAACACGCTACAGGGAGGCCAGTTTCACTCCTCTCAGTCTCTTACACCTAGCCATTCTCCCCCCTGCTAACCACTCCTTGGATCTCTGTCATGTTCAAGATAAGCACATTCAAGAAAAAGTACAAAATACTTGGGAAGGTAAACTCCACATCTTTCATCCTTGCACACCTCTTCCCCGCAACTCCACAGCATGGTATAGACTATGGCGATTCCTCTCACAATAGTGAACAGATTTTTGCTGGGCTGCTGACACATGAATCAGAATCATGTCTTCCAAGACTACAGAAAAAACATGGACAAATTGGAGAGAGCTGAATGAAAGGCAAAAGAAATGGTTAGGGGACTGGAGCACATGACTTATTATGAGGAGAAGCTGAGGGAACTGGGTTTATTTAGTTTGGAGAAGAGAAGACTGAGGGGAAATTTAGTAGAAGCCTTCAACCACCCTTCAGGCATTTAAAGGCTTCAACTACCTGAAGGCTGGTTCCAAAGAGGATGGAGCTAGACTGCTCTCAGTGGTGTCAGATGACAGAACAAGGAGCAATGGTCTCAAGTTGCAGCATGGGTGTAACAGGGGGGCCTCTCAGGGCCGACTTCCCAGCGGCCCGCTGACCTGTTACCGGGCTAAACGCCCACCTTCTTACCTGCTATGCCTTGTTGTTAATAGTCTAATTGATCTTAATAAGTGGGAGGCTGTCCATTTCTTGCCCCGAAGCCAGGGGGCACTATCTGCAGCTCCGTTCCTCCCCTACACCGCAGCCCAAGCCTCACAGATGGCATACAGATGTTCTCACAATCACTAGCTCCCACACTGGGTCCCATAATCCTAGTGTTGAATACCTCTATGATCCCTCTATTTTGGTGGTCTAATCCGCCTTCATCCTGGGCAGCATAGCTCCCTGAACTGCTTCCCCTTCCAGGTGTGGTCCCCCTGGGACCTTTGGCTCACTAGCCCTGGCCCACCTCCATGCCAGTCAGAACCCCAGGCTTGCAGCTCTTGGGCGTCCCTCGTGGTGGGTACCTGGCCCTTTGACCCTTCTGGTACTGGCCCCAGCATTGACCAGTCAGGGGAAGTCCACACAGGCATGAGTGTATGGCCTCACTCTTTCTCTGGGGGTCCACCCTCCAGACCCTACAAAGGGGTAACCCACTCGGTTGTGGGGGCGAGGGGTTAAGGCACCCCAACCCGCCTTTCATTGGGGTGGTAACTGGCCTGGTATTTCTGGGGGCTCCCACTCCACTGAGAGGCCCACCAGGCCACCCACTCCCAACAGGGTGCAGTTTTAGGTCATACCCAGGACCAGGAGCCTCCCTTAAAGTGGCAGGCACAAACAGTGCCCTGCCACAATGGGAAGTTTAGGTTAGAGATTAGGGAAAACTTTCTCACTAGGAGAGTAGTAAAGACTGCGTGCCATCAGGGACTGCGAGCAGGAGATAGACTCCTACTGCCAGGCCCTTCTCCCCCGGGAGGCAGAGGGTAGATCACAGTCTCCCTCCAGGCCAGAGGAGGACTCTGGGACCTCCTGCTGTGTCCAGCCAGGGGCATGGACCAAGGTGGTCAAGGGCCCTAAGGCCCGCCGCACCAAGGCCCCACCCCCGCCAGAACTGAGCAACAGGTATGCACCTCTTGCTGCCCCAGCAGAGCCTGCTGAGTTGCCGGCCCCCACAGGAAACATGGGCTTAACTGCAACTCCCGCCCCTGCTCTCCCCAAGACAAAACGTAAGGTGTTTGTTGTGGGAGACTCCCTCCTGAGGGGGACAGAGGGGCCAATCTGCCACCCTGACCCCTTAGCCCGGCAAGTCTGCTGCTTCCCAGGGGCCCGCATCCGGGACATTGCAGAGAGGATCCCCAAGCTCCTCAAACCCACAGACCACTATCCCATGCTCCTTATTCATGTGGGCACCAATGACACAGCTCAGAGCACTCCCAGCCAGGTCATGAGGCGCTACAGGGATTTGGGAGCGGGGCTTAAGGGTCTGGGGGCACAGGTGGTGTTCTCGTCGATCCTCCAGTCTCAGGCTATGGGCTGAGAAGGGACAGGAGGATCTATGTGGTCAACCAAAGACTGCAGCACTGGTGTCGTCAGGAAGGCTTTGGCTTTCATGACCACAGCCCGCTCTTTGGCAAGAGAGGCAGCGAGCTGCTGGGAAGAGATGGTCTCCACCTCTCTCCCCTAGGGAGGAGGCTTTTCTCAGCCAGACTGGTTGACCTGCTCCACGGGGCTTTAAACTAAGCCCGCTGGGGGACGGGGGGACTACCGCCACTGCTGGCCCGCTGAACAATCCTTGCAAAGCCAGTGGATCACAGCACTCAAGGGAGCCCACCCCAGCCCCAGCCCTGGTAAAATCTGTGGGCAAGGAAGGAGCCCCCCAGGGGGCACTTGCCTGACTGTACACAAATGCCACGAGCTTGGGGAATAAGCAGGAGGAGCTCATCCTCCTGCTCAGTGCAAACAATTACGATGTCATAGGGATCACGGAGACCTGGTGGGACTCCACCCATGACTGGACCACGGGGATAGATGGCTATACCCTGTACAGGAGGGATCGTGTAGAGAAAAGGGGCGGGGGTGTAGCTCTCTATGTTAAGGAAAGCTACGCGTCCCTGCAAGCCGATATTGGTGACCAGGGTGGACGGCTGGAGACCCTCTGGGTTAAAATCCGTGGGGAACACGGCACAGGGGACACAATGGTGGGAGTCTATTACAGACCTCCCACCCAAAGACCTGAGCTAGACCAGGAGTTTGCCCAGGAACTGGCTGAGGCAGCTTGCTCCAGGACCATGGTTGTCATGGGTGACTTCAATTACCCAGACATCTCGTGGGAGGATCGCTCAGCAAAATCTGAGCGGTCGCAGAGCTTCCTCTCGTGCGTGGATGACCTCTACCTGACTCAAGAAGTCTATGGGCCAACGAGAGGCAAAGCGCTGCTTGACCTGGTGCTGGCTACTGGGGAGGACCTAGTCGGCGACCTAGTGATCGATGGGAAGCTGGGTGACAGTGACCACGAGCTGATCACCTTCACCATCCGCCGAAAAGCTGGCAAGTCAGTCAGCAACACGCAAGTCCTTGACTTCAGGAAAGCCGACTTTGACAAGCTCAGGAGGCTTGTCAGTGAGGCCCTAAGAGACTGTGACCACAGGGAGAGGGGAGTTCAAGAAGAGTGGTTGCTCCTCAAGGGAGCGATCCTCAATGCACAAACTAAGTCTATTCCATCTCGGAGGAAAGGCAGCAAGAGGGCACAGCAGCCCCCCTGGCTCTCCAGGGACCTAGCAGACCTCCTGAGGCTAAAAAGAAAGGCCTACAAAGGATGGAGGATGGGAGTCACCTCCAAGGAGGATTATTCTGCACTGGTCCGGTCCTGTAGGGAGCAGACCAGGAAAGCCAAGGCTGCAACTGAACTCCAGCTACCTTTGAGCATCAAGGACAATAAAAAGTCCTTTTTCAGATATGTGGGGAGCCGGAGGAAAAGCAGGGGCAACGTTAGACCCCTGCTGAACCAGATGGGGCAACTGACAACTGACGCCCAGGAAAAAGCCAACCTATTAAATAGGTACTTTGCGTCGGTCTTTCATCAGCCCCATGGAACGCCCGTGCCCGCTACAGGGCTGGGAAGTCCGGGTGAGGGTGATCCCATGCCCTCCATTAATGCTGACTTTGTGAAGGAACATCTTGAGAAGCTGGATACCTTCAAGTCAGCCGGCCCTGACAATCTTCACCCCAGGGTACTCAAGGAGCTGGCGAGCATCATAGCCCAGCCTCTAGCGCGGATCTTTGAAAACTCTTGGCGCTCTGGTGTAGTGCCCGAAGACTGGAAGAAGGCCAACATGGTGCCTATCTTCAAGAAAGGGAGGAAAGTGGATCTGGCTAACTATAGGCCCATCAGCCTGACTTCTATCCCGGGGAAGATCTTAGAAAAGTTTATTAAGGAGGCCATCCTTAATGGACTGGCCGACGCCAACATCTTAAGGGATAGCCAGCACGGGTTTCTTGCGGGTAGGTCTTGCTTGACCAATCTCATTTCCTTCTACGACCAGGTGACCTATCACCTGGACAAGGGAGATGAGATTGATGTCATATATCTTGACTTCAAAAAAGCCTTCGATCTGGTTTCTCATGATCGCCTCTTGGAGAAACTGGCCAGTTGTCGCCTTGGGTCCCCCACGATCCACTGGCTGGAAAATTGGCTCCGGGGTCGGACCCAGAGGGTAGTAATTGATGGAAGTCACTCATCGTGGTGTCCTGTGACCAGTGGGGTCCCCCAGGGCTCTGTCCTTGGACCCATACTGTTCAACATCTTCATTAATGATGTGGACACTGGAGTCAGAAGCGGACTGTCCAAGTTCGCCGATGACACCAAACTTTGGGGCAAAGCATCCACACCAGAAGACAGGCAGATGATCCAGGCTGACCTGGACAGGCTCAGCAAGTCGGCGGATGAGAATCTGATGGTGTTCAACGCCGATAAATGCAAGGTTCTCCACCTTGGGAAAAAAAACCCGCAGCATCCTTATAGGCTCGGCAGTGCTATGTTGGTTAGCACTATGGAAGAAAGAGACTTGGGGGTCATCATTGACCACAAGATGAACATGAGCCTGCAATGCGATGCTGCGGCTAGTAAAGCGACCAAAACGCTGGCTTGCATCCATAGATGCTTCTCAAGCAAATCCCGGGACGTCATTCTCCCCCTGTACTCGGCCTTAGTGAGGCCGCAGCTGGAGTACTGTGTCCAGTTTTGGGCTCCACAATTCAAAAAGGATGTGGAGAAGCTTGAGAGAGTCCAGAGAAGAGCCACGCGCATGATCAGAGGTCAGGGAAGCAGACCCTACGATGACAGGCTGAGAGCCCTGGGGCTCTTTAGCCTGGAAAAGCGCAGGCTCAGGGGTGATCTGATGGCCACCTACAAGTTTATCGGGGTGACCACCAGTATCTAGGGGAACGTTTGTTCACCAGATCGCCCCAAGGGATGACGAGGACGAATGGTTACAAACTACTACAAGATCGTTTCAGGCTGGACTTAAGGAAGAATTTCTTTACTGTCCGAGCCCCCAAGGTCTGGAACAGCCTGCCAACCGGAGGTTGTTCAAGCGCCTTCATTGAACACCTTCAAGATGAAACTGGATGCTTATCTTGCTGGGATCCTATGACCCCAGCTGACGTCCTGCCCTTTGGGCGGGGGGCTGGACTCAATGATCTTCCGAGGTCCCTTCCAGCCCTAATGTCTATGAAATCTATGAAAGTACTGGAACAGGTTACTCAGAGAGCTTGTAGGGTCTCTATCTTTGGAGGTTTATAAGATCTGGCTAGACAAAGCTTTGGGTGGGATGATATAGTTGTGGATGGTCCTGCTTTGAGCAGGGGATTGAACTAGATAACTTCCTGGGGTCTCTTCCAACCCTAATTTTCTATGATTCTATGACTTGGTAAACCTATAAAATATTTTTTAAAAGGTCAGGAACAACCATGGCTAGGGACTAAAGTGTGCTTGGGTTGGAAAGGGATCTCAGGACATCATCTACTCCCCAGGGCTCTGTCTTTGGGCCTATACTATTTAACACCTTCATTAATGATTCATGGATTCATAGATTCATAGATGCTAGGGTCGGAAGGGAGCTCAATAGATCATTGAGTCCGACCCCCTGCATAGGCAGGAAAGAGTGCTGGGTCCACATGACCCCAGCTAGATGCCTATCTAACCTCCTCTTGAAGACCCCATACTGGTGAACAAGTTAAGAGGCTGTGACTTGGATGACTACACAGTGCGGTGGGTGGTGAATTGGCTGGAGGGTCGCACCCAGAGAGTCGTGGTGGATGGGTCGGTTTCGACCTGGAATGGTGTGGGCAGTGGGGTCCCGCAGGGCTCGGTCCTTGGACCGATACTCTTTAATGTCTTCATCAGTGACTTGGACAAGGGAGTGAAATGTATTCTGTCCAAGTTTGCAGATGACACAAAGCTATGGGGAGATGTGGACACGCCGGAGGGCAGGGAACAGCTGCAGGCAGACCTGGACAGGTTGGACAAGTGGGCAGAAAACAACAGGATGCAGTTCAACAAGGAGAAATGCAAAGTGCTGCACCTAGGGAGGAAAAATGTCCAGCACACCTACAGCCTAGGGAATGACCTGCTGGGTGGCACAGAGGTGGAAAGGGATCTTGGAGTCCTAGTGGACTCCAAGATGAACATGAGTCGGCAGTGTGATGAAGCCATCAAAAAAGCCAATGGCACTTTATCGTGCATCAGCAGATGCATGACTAACAGATCCAAGGAGGTGATACTTCCCCTCTATCGGGCGCTGGTCAGACCTCAGTTGGAGTACTGAGTGCAATTCTGGGCTCCACACTTCAAGAAGGATGCGGATAACCTGGAGAGGGTTCAGAGAAGGGCCACTCGTATGGTTAAGGGCCTGCAGACCAAGCCCTATGAGGAGAGACTAGAGAAACTGGACCTTTTCAGCCTCGGCAAGAGACGGTTGAGAGGCAACCTTGTGGCTGCCTATAAGTTCATCACGGGGGCACAGAAGGGAATTGGTGAGGATTTATTCACCAAGGCGTCCCCGGGGGTTACAAGAAACAATGGCCACAAGCTAGTAGAGAGCAGATTTAGATTGGACATTAGGAAGAAGTTCTTCACAGTTCGAGTGGCCAAGGTCTGGAACGGGCTCCCAAGGGACGTGGTGCTCTCCCCTACCCTGGGGGTCTTCAAGAGGCGGTTAGATAAGTATCTAGCTGGGGTCATCTAGACCCAGCACTCTTTCCTGCTTATGCAGGGGGTCGGACTCGATGATCTATTGAGGTCCCTTCCGACCCTAACATCTATGAATCTATGAATTTATGAATCTATGAAACCCCCAGGGCAGGGGAGAACACCACATCCCTTGGGAGCCCATTCCAGACTTTGGCCACTCTAACTGTGAAGAAGTTCTTCCTAATGTCTAGTCTAAATCTGCTCTCTGCTAGTTTGTGGCCATTATTTCTTGTAACCCCCAAGGGCGCCTTGGTGAATAATACCTCAGCAATTCCCTTCTGTGTCCCCATGATGAACTTATAGGCAGCCACAAGGTCGCCTTTCAGCCTTCTCTTGCGGAGGCTGAAGAGGTCCAGGTGCCCTAGTCTCTCCTCATAGGGCGTGGCCTGCAAGCCCTTAACCGTATGAGTGGACCTTCTCTGGACCCTCTCCAGGTTATCCACATCTCTTTTGAAGTGTGGCGCCCAAAACTGAACGCAGTATTCCAACTGCGGTCTGACCAGCGCCTGATAGAGGGGAAGTATCACCTCCTTGGATCTGTTCGTCATGCATCTGCTGATGCACGATAGTGCCATTGGCTTTTCCAATGGCTTCGTCACACTGCCGACTCATGTTCATCTTGGAGTCCACCTGGACTCCAAGATCCCTTTCTACTTCCGTTCCACCAAGCAGGTCATTTCATAGGCAGTAGGTACGCTGGACATTTTTCCTTCCTAGGTGCAGCACTTTGCATTTCTCCTTGTTGAATTGCATTCTGTTGTTTTCTGCCCATTTGTCCAACCTGTCCAGGTCTGTTTGTAGTTGTTCCCTGCCCTCTGGCGTGTCTACTTCTCCCCACAGTTTTGTGTCATCTGCAAACTTGGACAGAGTACACTTCACACCCTCGTCCAAGTCGCTGATGAAGACATTGAAGAGTATCGGTTCAAGGATCGAGCCCTGCGGGACCCCACTGCCCACACCCTTCCAGGTCGAAACCGACCCATCCACCACGACTCTCTGGGTGCAACCCTCCAGCCAATTCACCACCCACCGGACTGTGTAGTCATCCAAGTCACAGCCTCTTAACTTGTTCACCAGTATGGTGTGGGATACCATATCGAAGGCCTTCCTGAAGTCTAAGTATATGACGTCAACTCTTACTCCTGCGTCCAGGTGTTTTGTAACCTGGTCATAAAAAGAGACTTGATTAGTCAGGCATGATCTACCTGCTATGAACCTGTGCTGGTTTCTCCTCAGCATAATTTTTCCTGCCGGGCTCTCGTAAATGTGAGCCTTGATAATTTTTTCAAAGACGTTGCCAAGGATGGAGGTGAGACTGACTGGCCTATACTTGCCTTGGTCCTCCCTCCTCCCCTTCTTGAAAATGGGGACCACATTGGCCCTTTTCCAGTCCTCCGGGACCTGGCCCATGTGCCACAAGTGTTCAAATATTCCTGCCAGTGGCTGTGCAATGACGTCAGCCAGTGCCTCCAGTACCCTCGGATGGAGCTCATCCGGGCCTGCCGACTTAAAGGCATCCAGTTCCTCCAAGTGACTCTGCACCATCTCAGGGTCTACACTTGGTAGTCTGGTGCCCTGCTGCTGCCTCTCTACAACCCCAGTGAGAGCCTTGTCTTGCCCCTCACTTAGGAACACTAAGACAAAGAACTCATTGAGGAGTTCAGCCTTGTCCCCCCTGTCCGTCACCAATTGCTTATGCCCATTTAGTAGGGGTCCTATTCCTCCCTGGGCCTTCCTTTTACTCCCTATATAGCTGAAAAACAGTTTCTTGTTATCCTTAACTTGGGATGCCATCCTCAGCTCCATGGTAGCTTTGACCCGTCTAACTGCCTCCCTACAAGCGCGAGCAGAGGAGGTATACTCCTCTTTGGTAATCTCTCCCTGTTTCCACTTTTTATATGCTCCCCCTTTAGCCCGTAGGCTGCTCTGGATTTCTCTGGTCAGCCAGGGATGCTTTCTGGCCCCTTTCTCTCTTTTTCCTCGCATTGGGATTGTCTCCCTTTTTGCCCGAAGGATCATTTCCTTAAGGCACAGCCACCCTTCCTGGGTTCCCATCTCTTCAAAACTCCTATTCTGCCGTGTGTCCTTGACTAATCGCCTGAGTTCATTGAAATCAGCTTTCCTAAAGTCTAGCACTTTCACCCTACTAGTTACCTTACCCACTCAACGTCTTATGATGAATTCTATTATTTGGTGATCACTGTCCCCCAGGTGACCACCAATCTGTAGGTCCCCTACCATGTCATTCCCCGTTGCCAATACCAGGTCCAGTAAGTCATTCCCCCTAGTGGGACCATGTACCTCCTGCGTCAGGTGGAGGTCCTGTACACAGGATAGGAACCTGTGTGAATGGTGGGACTTTGCTGTCTGTGTCTCCCAGGTGTGGACATTGGTTTCAGAAGCAGTCTGACCAAGTTTGTTGATGACACCAAACTCTGGCGTAAAGTGTCCACACAGGAGGATGATTCATGCTGACTTGACAGGCTCAGGAAATGGGCAGATGAGAACCTCATGGTGTTTAACATTGAAAAATGCAAGGTTCTTCACTTTGGGAAGAAAAACCTGCAGCATCCTTATAGGCTCAGTAGTGCTACGCTGGCTAGCACTACTGATGAAAGGGACTTGGGGGTCACGATTGACCACAAGATGAACATGAGCCTGCAATGTGATACTGCTGCTACTAAAGCAAGCAAAACACTTGCTTGCATCCACAGATGCTTCTCAAGTAAATCCCAGGATGTCATACTCCCACTGTACTCAGCCTTGGTGAGGCCGCAGCTGGAGTTCTCCATCCAGTTTTGGTCTCCACAATTCAAAAAGGATGTGGAGAAACTTGAGAGGGTACAGAGGAGAGCCATGTGCATGATCAGAGGTCAGGAAAGCATACCTTATCAAGAGAGGCTGAGAGCCATGGGACTCTTCAGCCTGGAAAAGCACAGGCTCAGGGGTGATCTGGTGGCCACATATAAGTTCATCAGGGTTGCTTACCAGGATCTGGGGGAATGTCTGTTCACTAGAGTGCCCCAAGGGATGACAAGGTCAAAGGGTCACAAACTCCTCCATGACCATTTCAGGCTAGACATAAGGAAGAATTTCTTCACTGTCCGAGCCCTCAAGGTTTGGAATAGATTGCCACCAGAGGTGGTTCAAGTACCTACTCTGAATGCCTTCAAAAGACATCTGGATGTTTATCTTGCTGGGATCCTATTATCCCTACTTACTTTCTGCCCCTGGGTCACAGGGCTGGACTTGATGATCTTCTGAGTTTCCTTCCAGCCCGAATGTCTATGAAATCTATGAAAATCTATGAACTCCCTGCTCAAAGCCTGACCACCCCAACTAGATCATTCCACCCAGGACTTTGTCAAGCTGAGCCTTACAAACCTCCAAGGATGGAGATTCCATAACCTCTCAAGGTAACTTGTTCCAGTGATTCACCACCCTCCTACTAAGAAAGTTTTTCTTAATATCCAACTTAAGCCTCCCTTGCTGCAGCTTGAGACCACTGCTCCTTCTTCTGTCATCTATCACCACTGATAACAGTCTAGCTCCATCCTCTTTGAAACAACCCTTCATGTAGTTGAAGGCTGCAGTGAAATCTCCTCTCAGTTTTCTATTCTTCAGATTAAATAAACCTGGTTCCTGCAGCCTCTCTTCATAAGTCATGTGCCTCAACTCCAGAACTATTTTTGTTGCCCTCTGTTGGACTCTCTCAATTTGCCCACATCCTTTCTGTAGTGGAGGGCCCAAAACTGAACACATTACTCCAGATGTGGCCTCAATAGTGCTGAATAGAGGGACAGAATCACTTCCCTGATGGCAACACATGTACCAATGCAGCCCAGTATGCTGTTAGCCTTCTTGGCAACAAGGCAAGCTTCTGGCTCATACTCAGCTTATTGTCTACTGTAACCCCCAGGTCCCTTTCTGCAAAGCTGATGCCCAGCTAGTCAGCAACCATCCTGTACTGATGCATGTGATACTTCCATCCTAAGTGCAGGACTTAGCACTTGTCCTTGTTGGACCTCATGGGATTCCTTTTGGTCCAATCCTCCAATTTGTCTGGGTCACTCTGAATCCTAGCCCTACCCTCCAGTTTATCTACTCCTCCCATCAGCTTGGTGTCATCTGAAAACTTGCTGAAGGTGCACTCCATCCCATCTTCCAGGTCATTGATCAAGAGATTGAACAAAACCAGCTGCAGGACAAACCCCTGGGGCACTCCACTTGATACCAGCCGCCAACTAGACATTGAGCCATTGATTACTACTCTCAGAGCCCAATGCTCCAGCCAGTTTTCTGTCTACCTTACAGTCCATTCATTGAGCACATGCTTCCTTAGCTTGCCTATAAGAATTCTATGGGAAACTATGAAAAACATTGCTAAAATAAAGGTAAACCGCATCCACTGGCTTCCCCACATGCACAGAGCCAGTTATCTCATCAGAGAAAGCTATCAGATTGGTCAGGCATGATTTACTTTTGGTGAATCCATGCTGACTGTTCCTAATCACCTTCTTCTCCCCCAAGTGCTGAGAAATGGATTCTTTGAGTATCTGCTCCACAATTTTTCCAGGGATTGAGGTGAGGCTGACTGGTCTGTAGTTCCCTGGATCCTCCTTCCTTTCTTAAATATGGGCACTATGTTTCCCCTTTTCCAATCATGCAGGACCTCTCCTGATTGCCATGAATTTTCAAAGATGATGGCCAGTGGCTCTGTAATCACATCACCCAATTTCTTCAGCAACTTTGGGTGCATCCCATCCAGCCCCATGAACTTGTATGTACCTAGTTTTTCTAAATAATCCCTAACCTGTTTTTTCACCACTGAGGGCTGCTCACCTCCTCCCCAAACTGCGATGCCAGCTGAAGTAGTGTAGGAGCCGACCTTGCCTGTGAAATATGAGGTGAAAAAGGCATTGAGTACTCTGTCACTAGGTTAACTCCACCTTTCAGTAAGGGATGCACACTTTCCCTGATCTTCCTCTCATTACCAACATAGTTGTAGAAACCCTTCAGATCTCTTGCTAGCTGTAATTCCAATTGTGCTTTCACCTTCCTGATTTTATCCCTGCATGCCTGAGCAATGCTCTTACACTCCTCCCTAGTAATTTTTTCCAGTTGCCACTTCTCATAAGCTTCCTTTTTGTGATTTAGCTTACTGAAGTGTTCCCTGTTAAGCCAAGCTGATCTTCTGCCATACTTGCTAGCCTTTCTGCACATCAAGATGGTTGGTTCCTACGCTCTCAGTAAGGCTTCTCTTAAATACAGCCATCTCTCCTGGACTCCTTTCCCTCTCAGACTGGCCTCCCAGGGGATCCTGCCCATGAGTTCCCTGAGCAAGTCAAAGTCTGCTTTTCTGAAGTCCAGGGTCCTTACTCTGTTGCTCTCAATTCTTCCTTTTCTCAGGATCCTCAGTTCAATCTTCTTGTGGCCACTGCTTCCCAAGTTGCCATCTACTAGTACATTCCCCACCAATTCTTCCTTGTCTGTGAGCAGCAGGACAAGAAGACCATGGTCCGTAGTTGGCTGCTCTAGCACTTGCACCAGGAAGTTGTCCCCTACACTCTGCAAAAACATCCTGGATTGCCTGTGCACTGCTGTATTGCTCTCCCAGCAGATGTCAGGGTGATTGAAGTCCCCCATGAGAACCTGGGCCTATGATTAGTAAACTTCTACTATCTGTTTGAAGAAACCCTTATCCACCACTTCCTATCAGTCTGGTGGTCTATAGCAGACCCCCACCATGCCATCAAATCCTCTGCTGCTATAAAATTCCCTCTCAGTCTTCTATTCTGCAGCCTAAATACACCCAGTTACTGCAGCCTCTACTCATAAGTCATGTGCCCCAGCCCCCAAACTATTTTTGTTGCTCTCTGCTAGACTTTCTCTAAATTGTCCATATTTTTTTCAATAGTGGGGCACCCACAACTGGACAGAGTGCTCCAGATGTGACCTCACCCATGCAAAATAGAGCAGAATAATTAATTCCCTCAATGTGCTGGCAATGATCCATGCACCTCAGTATGCTGTTAGCCTTTTTGGCAAGAAGGACAAACTGATGGCTCATATTCAGTTTATTGTCCACTGTAACCCCCAGGTCCTTTTATACAGAGCTGCTGCTTAGCCAGTCAGTCCCCAAGCTGAAACAGTACATGGAATATTTCTATCCTAAATGCAGGACTTTGCACTTGCCCTTGTTGAACCTCATGCAATTTCTTTTGGCCCAATCCTCCAATTTGTCTAGGTCACTCTGAATCCTAATCCTCTCCTCCAGCACATCTCCCAAACCCCCCAGCTTTGTGTCATCTAAAAACTTGCTGATGGTGCAATCCATCCCATTTCCAGATCATTAATGAAAATATTGAATAAAACCAGAACCAGGAGGGACCCCTGGGACACTCTATTTGATACTGGCTGCCAGCTAGACATAGAGTCATTGATTACTACCCATTGAGCCTGAGAATTCAGCCAGCTTTCTATGTACCTTATCATCCATTAATCCAACTTCCTCAGCTTGCCTGCAAGAATGCTGTGGGAGACTGTATCAAAAGCCTTTCAAGGTAAATTATGTCCACTGCTTTCCCCACATCCACAGAGCTAGTCATCTTATCATAGAAAGTAATCAAGTTGGTCAGGCATCACTTTCCCTGGGTGAATTCCATGCTGACTGTTCCTAATTCTTCATAGATTCATAGAAGTTAGGGGCTGGAAGGGACCTCACAAGATCATCAACTCCAGCCCCCCTGCTCAAGGCAGGAAAAACTGCTGAGGTCAGATGACCCCAGTGAGGTGTGCATCCTGTCACCTTTGAAAGATCTCCAGGGAAGGTGCCTGTACCACCTTTGGAGGGAGTCTGTTCCAGACTCTGGACACATGAACTGTAAAAAAGCTTTTCCTTATGTCCAATCTGAAGCAATTTTCTATCAGTTTATGACCATTATTCATGTCTTCCCCTGGGGTGCCCTGGTGAACAGATGTTCTCCTAGCCCCTTATATACTTGAAGGTTCCCACCAAGTCCCCCCAATTCTTCTCTTTTCCAGGTTGAACAGTCCCATGTCCTTCAGCCTCTCTTCATATGGTCTGTTCTCCAGACATTTAATCATTCATGTGGCCCTCCTTTGGGCTATTTCCAGCTTCTCTACATCGCTTTTGAAGTGAAGCACCCAGAACTGGATACAATACTCCAGCTGCGGTCTCACCAATGCTGAGTAGAATGGGAGGATGACATCCTTAGTCTTGCTTGTAATACATTGGTTGATGCATGCCAGGGTGTTGTTCGCTTTGCTGGCTATAACATAACATTAGTGGCTCATGTTCATTTTGTGGTCAATAATTACCCCCAGGTCTCTTTCAGTTGGGGTACTGACTAGCGTGGCACCACTGAGCCTGTAAGTATGTTATGGATTATTTCTCCACAGATGGAGCACATTCAATTTCTTGGTGTTAAACATCATCAGGTTTAGATCCTCCCACTTTACAAGCCTGTCCAGGTCAGCCTGTATCAATAGCCTGTCTTCCAGCATGTTGGCATTCCCCCATAACTTAGTGTCATCCGCAAATTTTGCAGGTACACTTTCCATTCATATCCAAATCATTGATGACAATGTTGAAAAGCAGTGGTCCTAGTACTGAGCCTTGAGGGACACCACTGATCACCTTTGGCATGTCAACTCAGTTCTGTCTATTAACACTCTCTGGGTTATACCTCAGATCCAGTTGCCAAGCCACTAGACTGTTAAGTTGTTGAGGCCACAATTTCTCAATTTAACTATGAGGACATAGTGAGAAACAAAGTCAAAGGCCTTTTTGAAATCCAAGTATATGATGCTGACCTCATCTCCCTTTTCTAGGTGGTGAGTTACCTTCTTCTCCTCCTTAGAAATGGATTCTCTGAGGACCTGCTCCATGATTTTTCCAGGGACTGAGGTGAGGCTGACTGGTCTGTAGTTCCATGAATCCTCCTTCTTCCCTTTCTTAATGATAGACACTATATTTGCCCTTTTCCAATTTTCCAGGACCTCCCTTGATTGCAACAAGTTTTCAAAGATAATGAACAGCAGCTCTTCAATCACATCAGCTAATTCCCTCAGCACTCTCAGAAGCATTGGATCCAGCCCCATGGAGCTGTACATGTCCAGCTTTTCTAAATAGTCCCTAACATGTTCTGTTGCCACTGTAAGATGCCCACCTTCTCCCTGAACTGTGCTGCCCAGTGCAGTAGTCTGGGAGCTAACCTTGCCTGTAAAGACCAAGGTAAAAAAGCCATTGAGTACAGGCAGTCCTCATACTTATGACACAATTGGTTCCTAAAAACCACGTCTTAAGTCAAAAGTCATAACTTGGAACCAATTTTCCCATAGGAACAGTGTTACAAATAGGGGATTGGTTTCTTTACAGTGGTCAATATTGTATGCAGCTGATAAGTGGTGGAAGGGGAGGGGGAAGGGAAGGGGCATGGGGAAGCAGATAAATGCCTCCTGTGGTGAGGGAGGGAGTGGGGCTGGGATTGGGGCTGGCCAAGCGCTGCCTAGCCAGGGCCAGGTGGGCATGGGGAGGAGAGGGAAGGGGAGGGGCAGGGGGCAATGGTCCTGCCACTCTGTGCTGTGCATCTGGTGGCTCATCCAGAGGTTCTTGCCACTGGTCTGGGAAGGAATGGTGGGGCATGTGTCCCTGGATCTGTATAGGACGGGCCTGTTGGGGCTGGGGCTCCTCCAGGCTGCACTCCGAGTGGATGGCAGGGACTATGGTGAATTCTTGGGTGGCTGCAGCCCCTCCATAGCCCCCACTCCACCAAATCTCAGGATTTGGTCTCTGAGAGGCCAATAAGGCTTTAGTTCAGGTCTAACTTTTTTTGCCTGCTTCACTATCCGTTAAGATGCTGAGCTCTAAGGGCTTGTAGTTCTGTGTCAGCCTCCATGTGCTTCTGCAACTGCTGCAGTAAATGGTCACTGAGTGGCCCTGTTTCAGTCAGACTTTTCTGACTGGAAAAGATTAGGTTCAGGGGCAGTGGCAAGCATTGTGGCTCTAGAAAGTGTGTCAGCCACTAACATGTCTTTGCCTTTGGTATAGAGAATCTGGATGTCATATTTTTGGAGCTGCAACAGCATCCTCTATAGCCATGCTGGATCCTTTCCTCTGGGCTTTGCAAAAATTGCTTCCAGGGGTTTGTGGTCTGACTGGACCCTTACCTGCCATATACATATTGGTGAAACTAAGTCATGGTGAAGACAATTGCCAGATGTTCTTTTTCAATCTGCACATAATTACTCTCAGATTGTGTTAGCTCTCAAAGCACATGTGATTGGTTGCTTCTACTGAAATAGACCTGCTTCTAAGCCATCTTTAGATGCATCGGTTTGGATTTCCAGCTGCTCTGCTGGTTAAAGTACTTGACCACAGGTGCCATTATGATGGTTTGCTTGAGTTTATCCAGGGCTTCATGATACTCAGGTCCTCATTGCCAGATAACATCATTCCTTAGAAGCACTCTCAGCAGGGCTGCCAGGCTTGACTCATGTGGAATGTATTGCACCAGGTACTGAATGGTTCTGAGGAGTCTTTGAAGGCCTTTTTTGTCTCTTGGGGAGGGCATGCTGTTGATGGCTTTCGCTTTGTCCTCATCTGGTTTGACACCATTTTGACACCATCTGGTTTGACAAGCTCTTCTGATTTCCAGTAAAGGACAATGCTGGTGGAGGTTTGAAATTGTCCATTATTATTTTATTTCTTTTACTTGCAAGGGAAAGCTGTAACCCCCTTAATCAGGCTGTTGGGGACTCCACCAAGAGACTGGTCGCTTCTGATACCATATAGTATTTTCCCTAGGCCCTTGCATTCTAGGGATATGGTACTCCCTCAGACCTCCATGCACCTGGGGTTCTGTCCTTGAGTCAGCATTCAGCAGAGATTGGTGGGGATGATAAACAGCTCCATCTTTATTAGGAAACAAGATTCAACAACACACAGACTCGCAGCCTGCACGCAGAACTACACACCACAAACCAAACCACACCCACCCAGCATCTGGGGAAAAATTAGACCATTGCACTGCAGGCCCTTTAAAGGTACATTCTGTATACCACGCTGGTGAATAGTTCCTCTTTCCCTTCCTCCTCTTGCTCCCTGCAAACTGCTTGCAAATTGTCCTGTTTGCTTCTCCCTGTTCACAGTTCCCCTGGTCACTTGGGCTGCCTCCTCATATACTTTTCTTGAGCCTGGACTGGATAGGCCCCTTTGTTAAGGGTCTTTGTCATATAGCACAATGAAGAGTTCATAATAACCTATAGCGCAATGGAGTAGCCCCTGCAGTTAATATATTCTGAGGTCTAGTAAGCTGGGCAATGTACATGCTATCAATGGCCACAATGCAGTTCAGGAACCCTGTACACACAGATCCAGCAATACATTTCTGTGAATTAGAGAGTCTGAGGAACTGTGGTGTAGGTACCTCCTTGATAACCAAATAAGTTGTCGACTTGTCCACGCTACACTTGCTGGTGACAGACAAGAAAATGTCAGGGGTTGCCAGCTCTTTATCAATGTTCATGGCAAATTCATGCTGGTGGTCAAACTCCAGAGCAACAGAACCAGCTTGATGCAGACCATGTTGAATATTGCCCTTCACCTCCTGAATCTCTGCCAGCATTGCTTGTCATCATGACTCTTCAAGGCTATTCACTTCCATTAGTCCCACTTGTCTGAGGTAGCTGCTACAACTCAGGAAAGAGACCCTGGAGTCATTGTAGATAGTTAAACATTAGCGTGATGTGCACCAGCAATGAAAACAAAAAACAAAAAACAATAAAATGTTGGGCATCATTAAGAAGAGAATTAACAACAAAACACAGAACATAATTATGCCATTATGCAAATCTATGGTGCACCCACATCTTAACTCCATGAACAGTTTGGGTCTCTGCATCTCAAATAGGATATAGAAGTACTGGGAAAGGTACAGAGAAGGGCAAGCAAAAAGATCAGGAGTGTGGATCAGCTGTCCTACCAGGAGAAACTAAAAAATGTTGAACTCTTCAGTTTGGAAAGAAGGTTGATGGAGGGGTATGATAAAAGCTTATAAAATTATGAAGTGTATGGACCAAGTGAACAGGGAACTGTTATTCCCTAAGTCCCAGCATACTAGAACTTGGGTACACCCACTGAAATTAATAGGAGACAGGTGTCCTTCCGGAAGCAAAGGAACCATAAATGAAGACTGGATCAGCAGTTGTGACTTGCGTGGGATGTGACATGCTCCTGTTCCTCCAAGGGAGTCAAGGCCATTTTCTTCTGTATTAATTGTTAGCTGGTGTCTATGTTGGAGGAAAAAACTGAAGTGGTAGAAGCACAGATATCCACACTATGTGCTATCAAGGAAAATGAAAACTTTTTGGATAGGAGTAATAAGAATTTGGCTAAAGGGAAAAGACAAGAAGCTAAAAGGAAAAGAAGTGGCAGCATATGGCCACTAGAAGAAGAAAGGTCCCTTCCAGCCCTATTTTTCTCTGAATCGAGGAGTGCAGGGAATGCAATGGACATGTAATGATCAGTTTTCCTGAGGCCCTCATAATCACAGGGAGACTCTTCCTGAAAGAAGCCGTGAGATTCCTGCTCATAGCTGGCCACTTTGGAGGAGTGAAATAGCATCAGTACCAACAAAATTTGACATAGTTTTGCTGGGAGACATATAATCTAGGTATATAAGTATATTACAATAAAAGCTCTGTTATCCGGCATCCAAGGAGAATGGGGTGTGCCAGGTTAATCAAATATGCTGGTTATCTGACAGTTTTACTTATCTCCAGCCTGGCGGGTTGGAGGTGCCTTTGCCTGTTCTGGCTGCTGCCCCTTCTGTCGCATCTGGTGCACCAGTGCTTTCACTCCCTGGCATCAGTGTGCCAGGAGACAGGGAGGGGGACTTTGGGTTTCGCTCTTGCTGCGTCGATCGGCAGGTGGTTTCGCTTTTGCCACGTTGAGCTGCATGCTGGTTAATAGAGCTTTCCGGATAACACAGCTTTTACTGTATTTGTAAGGTAGAAAGTGCTTCAAGCTTCAGCTTTACTTGAAGCACTTTTGATGTACGTCTATTTGTAACATCTCTTCCAAGAACAGGATGATAGTAGCAAGGACCATGTTCTTTTGGATGAAATAGCTGCCTAGCTGTTCAGTCAAGTTAGATCTGTATTTTTTATTAGAGATTCCTCATTATTTGTTCTTATCATTATACTCAAATGGATTCCATCATTTCAATAGTGCTTTACCTGCTTTTTTTCATCTAATGAAGAGAGTCACACTCTTTTTAGGAGAGGATCAGAAACAAACATAAGCTTTGTTTTTCTACAACTTTGTGTGTGGGTGTCCTTGGGACCAGCTGAAACCATCCATATTGAAGGATGTTATTTTTATAGAGTATGTGATCCCAGCTTAATATTTCTCTGTATTTTTCAGAACTGTTTCTGTGTGTTCATAGAGCAGTGCTCTTTCCTTCAGCTGACTGAATGAAAATATCTATAAATTCCCATGTGTGGTGCTTAATGAAAGACTTTGTATCTTAATTTAGTGCCAACAGTCGCTGTCTTAAGATTTTGAAGGTAGCAAGTTCAAATCCTGAAGGAGTTCTATTTTTATTAAAAATACTCCTGATTTTTTTATTCTCTTCATGTCAAAAGGATTGCAACAGTAGCACTTAATTATCTTTATCTTCCCACACCACTCTTCTCTTAATATCATTATTTAAATTGCTCTTGTTCAAGATGCAAAGTCACCTGATCTTTCAACCTTATTTTATGTGAGTACTTCCACTGCAGTCAGTGTTACTGAAGTCTATCTGATGGGGTGAGGAGAGAGGGATGACTTCTGCATGATGGAGCATAATTCACATGTTGGGATCACTTGGGTATATCTCGTTCAATAATTTGCTTTTGTATGGGCTTTGCACACATTTGGCAAAAACTTGATTTTGTCTGTTCTTTACCTGAGGCGCACAGCATAATTTTTGAGGACTGAAATATTTGACTTAACTAAAGTGTTTAGCCTTGATATAGACTGAAAGCTAATAGCCTGCTATATTCAGGGTGTCATATTAAATGATTTGATACACCCTTCTGCCCTCAATTTTGTGAAAATCTACACCTTCTGGTCTGGTCTTGTCTGAGCTGCTCATCATGAACATACTCTTCCATATGGTCTCCACATAGGGCACACCTACACATGCAGTTAATGTGACTGGATAAACAGTTTGTGCCACAGTGTATTGTTCCCAGGTGCTATATTTACACATGCGCCTGGGACAGCAGCATGTTGAGTCAGATCACAGAAGCCCCAGCTGGCACGGGACTTGGGGGGGTCAGCCTGCCAGCCCTCGGCTGCTCCAACTTGGATCAATGTGCTGCAGAGGGGCTGGCCTGGGCACAAGTGTGCTTCAGTGTGTGGGGGGATAGCCAGCAGATAGCCACTGCACTGAAGCACCATCCAGCCCCAGCCAGCCCCATCAGTGTCTACACATGCACTGTGGCACAATAAATAATACTGCTGCAGGATATTACTTGTGTTTACAAGTACTAACCTACAGCAGAGTTAATTAGTTTACTGCAGCCTAATAGGACTGCATGCATAGATTCTGAGACTTTACTGCAGTGCTAATTAAGCAACTCCACAATAAGTGCATGGTATAAATGCATCCATAGAGACTAACTTGTTACCCACACCATAATCTATGCTGCTTCTAGAGAATTTAATTTTTTCAGTCAAGTCTGTGTTTTGTCTCTTTCTGAGGTTTCACTTCTGTAGTTACAGGCTTGTACATCCTTGCAAGGAGAAAAATACATAACCGCAGGTGCTTATTGACTAGAGCACTATTGAGTTACAAATAGACTCTTCTGTGTCTTGAACTGAAGTAGACACAGTAGAGGCTAGTGAATTATTGATAAGGGTTATGATGTAAAGGATGAGTGTGTAGGTGGCTTCTCTGCCTTGCACACAGGATTTCCTTCTGCAGCTAAAGAACATCAAAGAAATCAACAGAGAAGTTGCCAGTTTACACACAGGTGCCAATGGCTACAATATGATCCCAGTCTGAGAAAGCCCTGGGCTTAAGCATCAGATGCACAACCCCCATTAGTCATTAAAGTGTTCCTCTAAGATGAATGAAGCCTGCCAGGATCACATCCAGATCTTAGAGATCCCTTAGTGAATTTAGAAATTCTCATGAAATGTCAGAGCTGGTGATTGGAGATGAGCTTTGACTACAAGTGGCCCCTCTGCAGTACTTACAGTTTAAAAGGATTACTGACCTGAAAAAAGGAAGGATAATGTTTGAGTGATCAGGAAAATCAATGAGCCATAAATCATTTCAGACCAAGTACCCAGTGTAAATGATTCCTGACACCCTCTTAGCATTGTAAGCCCTCCAGATAGAGATTATTTATTTTCTGGATATGTACCTATTATGTATTGCCTTTGTGCTGAACAGTTAATTACAATTAAGGTTCTATTAGATACAAAGGGATTACTCACATGTGTAAATACTATTCACCAGGATGGGAAGTCAAACAATTGGACCTGGTAATTAACAGCCAACTTTTAAACCATGGTTTGCAAATTCCATACTCAACACCCCAATTTTTTTCTTCTCTTTACTTAATTATAATTTAATAATCCAAACATTATTAGAAACACTGGTTATACCGATACTTATCCCCACCACCTGGTTCTGCCTAGACATTTTTGGGATCAGCATACCGCCTTTTTTCACAACTAGAGCTGGCTCAATTTTTTGTGACAGAAGTATTAGCCAATGAGCCGTGGGCATGTAGTCAATCCTGATTTCTTCTTATCAATTTCATATAAATAAATAATTTACATTGCCTACTTTCAGTTCATGACATTTTCACAAGGGCCAGATTTACAGAGTCATTTAAAAACCAAAAAAAAATTTGATGGGTGCTTCATGGCATTCATACAAGTGCTTTAGTAAGTTAAGTGCCTACTCCCTAACTCTCCCCTTCTTAAAGAACAGCTAGCCAGATCCCCATAGCATATTGAACTCTCATATCCTGGAGGTCAGGATAAATTTGGACTTAATGTACTTCCTTCTTCTGATCCAATCTTGAATTTATATCTTGATCCCTCAGCATCAAACTCACATGAAGATTGCCTCTATTAATTATTCCTCTTATAGCTTCAACAATGGGTCATTTTCTTTGTTCCATTGCCTACCTACCAAACAGTTCTGATAGCTCTCAAAGAGTTTAAAGCATACATGCAGGGTTAATTCCAGATATTTTAAAAATATATTCCAATATAAAATGTAATCCCCTATCATCAACAGCACTCATAAATGTTACTTTGTTAAAATGCCCAATTTCCAAGCTGTACTTTGATATATGACTTATCCTGCCACCACTCATTTTTTGATTGGTAATAAAGGTTTTTAGTAAGGATGACAAAAATGTTTTATCCACCATCATAAACATGGTTTTATTAAAGGAAGGAAGGAAGGAAAGAAGGAAGGAAAAAAAGCAGGCCCCCATCTCTTTTTTGATAGCTTATCAGGAAAGATTTTATAGCTGATTCAGCTGCTGAGTTGTCCCTTTTTAGTCCAAGGGGATGCAGCTGCAAGTTTTCCTGGGCTATAACTGCTAATGTACAGGCTCTAAGATACCTACAATTACTGCCCAAAGGCCCAATGCTAGGGCGAAAAGCACCATGCTTATTGGGATCAACCTAGGAGGCTGAATGTCTCACTCACTGTTCTGCTACATCTTCTACCAAAGCCCTCTGGAAAACATGACATGGATCCTAAAGGAACTCTAACTGGAGTTGTTGAAGGTCTTGAACTGTATAGTATGGAGGGACTCTTTCAGGCCCCAGGAAGAGAAATGAGCTCTTGGTTCAATAGGTTCACAGCTCCAGAAACTTTTACCTTTCTCTCTAGAAAGCACTGGACAGGGGGGCATTATATGTAATAAAAAAAAAAATGCTCTACTTACTTATATATATTAATAGTCAATTAATAATGTGCCAGTAGTTAGTACTTAAGAATATGTATCATTGTTCCTGTCATGCATCAGACCAATAGTGTTGTGCACGACTTTTTATAGCAGCTTTTTACATTTGTCTTCACACAATTCTGCACAACAGGGAACCTTAAAAATTGTTTCAGCATGCAGCATAAAGTGTCTGATGGCAAGAAAAGCAGTCTCATAAGTGAAGAATCAGGCTTACCTTTTAGCATAAACTACCTTGTGGATGTGTGCACAACATGGTCTTGGTCCAAGCTGCTCAGAATTGCCCATGCTTTATCATAAACCCAGCAAAAGCAGACAAAAGCAAAAAAATCCTCATTAACTTCACAAGCTCGCTGTTCATTCTGACTGTGCTCTGGTTTCTGGAAACATCTGGCTGCTTCAAAGACTTACCACAGAAGTTTCCTATCCATGCTGATAATGCATGGACAACCAACATTTTTTACTGACAAATGTTTTTTGTTTTTTTTTACTGACATTGTTTTACATAATGTAAATGTAAAGCCTCTGCCAGGCCCTGTCTTGCTGCCAGACCCAGTGAGAAGAGCTAGATTCAAATGTAAGGGTTTAATAATAACCACAGTAAAACAAGTTTGGTTGTCAGTAAAATGATTCTAGTAAAAATTAAAAAATAAATAAATAAATAAAAAAGTTTGGATTGGCAACTCTGCTTGACTGCAGTAATGGTTTTACATCATGCTATCCTCAGCCCAGGGATCTCCTGCTCACCCCCACACCCTAGTGCCCTCAACCATACCCTGTACCACAATGCCCCCCTGAGCCTTATACCCATTGGACCCAGTCCTCTCATCCAAGCACAGAACTCCAAAGAAGCCTACCTGCAACCCAACAGCATTACAGGACTGGATACAGCAGAAGCACATAGTTAGAGGGGAGGGGTCTACAAAGCCATGAGAGAAAGATTCCTGGAGGTTGCTGCACTCCCACTTGGATACCAATACTGTCTCTACATATATGATAAGTCTGCTCCGGCACACTAGAAATCCAGCATGTCATAAAAGACTTGATTAATTGAGTCTGCAGAGCACACAAATTGATGTGCTTAGCACTGCATCACATGCAGATGTATACATGGTGGAATGTGCATACGCGCTGAGAAAATGGCAGCAGTGCGCTTTAAAACTAAAACACTTTTAATGTGTTTTAGTTCAAAGCGTACCGCCATTATGTTCTCAGCACTGACATGCATTTTGCCATGTATACACCTGCCTTTATTCCCCAACCCCATCATTCTCTTTAAGCTGGACTTCTGGGCAGCCAAGAGAGGGACCCTGGAAAAAGAGAACAAGCTAGAGCTTCTATGCCTCAGAGGGATATATGCTGCTCTAGAAATAAAGGTGAGGTCCAGTGTCTTTCTACCAATAAGGCAGAACCTTCCCCACTACCCTCCATCCATTTTATCCAATGACTGTTAAAGGCAAGGTTCAGGGTTTAACTTCAAGAGGAAGGATAGAAGAAATGCTTCCTAACTTGTAGCCTGGTGGTTAATGCAGTATGTTTAGAAAGATAAATGTGTACTATGCTGAGAAATCAAAGGGATTCTGGTTCAAATCCTCTTCCAGTAAAGGTATGTTACTACTTTGATTTTTCACTCCCTGAGCAAGTGCCTAGCCACTAGTTGGTTTATCTAAATCATGTGAGGACCCTCTTTCTGGCCTTTGCCAAACTAGACATTTGAGACTCGTACTTCATACAAAGTCATAAATCTGCCTAGCCAGAGCACAGCCTACTATACATGCTCAGTAGCTGTGCAGGCAATTGTGCATCCACTCTGCATATGAAATAGAATTGCAAAATCTGCACAAGTGCCAAAAACAGTGGTTATGTAGCTGGAAAAGTGTCATTAGAACATGTAAAGTGAAAAAGAAATCTGCCTTAAGTGTCTTATTCTGCGATATGGGCATCTAAACTGAAACCACTGTCATTTTGAAAGAAGTATACCATTGTTTCAGACACTAGTGGTCCTTTCTCTAGAACATCTGGAAGGAACTTTTACTGTTAACACTCATATTGTATCTGTTTCATACCATGCATATCAGTACAGTACTTCCCACTATAGTTTTGGAGCTGAAATGCATTGCTAGGTGCAAAATCTGTCTAAGTGAAGACCAATATTTTGAGAGACCCAAGAGTACCAGAGAGAACAACAAAGCATCACTCCAGAAATGGATTTGTCAACAAATGAAAATTTGGGTGTTTATTGACAAAAATATAATAAATAAACAAGATTATAAATAGAGAATTGCTTCTGAAATTACTTGGAAGTGCTGCATATTGACTTTTCCCTTTTTTATTGTTTGTGGAATGGGATTCCTGTTTTATGTATCAGCATATTTTTATTTTGAAATACCAATTTTATATGATTCCATAATCTATCCTGGGAAAAGCCAACCCCCCCCCCCCTCAAATTTACTACCAAGCATTAAATATACAAATGAACAAAAAATGAAAACAGTAGAAGCAAAACAAGATGATTTTACCCAGTATGAGTTTGAGACAAAATAAAGCAGAGGTTGCCATGACAAATATTCTTAGTCTTTCTGAGATGTATTAAGTATACAAATTCAAGAACTAAGAAGAGATTGTATTTATGAAGTGACCAGGCTTCTCTGTTGCCTGTTCAAATTCCAAACATAATGGAAGAGGTACTGTAGTATAATAGCCCTTCTGGAACATTTTGCCAAACAGTATTGCAAAACTAGAATTAGAACTAATTAAAGCCTTTTGACTGTTCCTCATCTACTTGGAAATAAAATGCAACTTTTTAACAATGATGGCGGTCATTTAGACAGCCTACGGAATCAGAAGATTCAGCTGTGCTTTAAATCAAAATTGAAAATCTTTCTTAAAGATGTGCATTTAAGTCAGCAAGACCTGATGAAGTTAAAAGTAGGGATGGAAGGTCATCTATCCCAATTTATGCTCAAGACAGGATCAGCTCTGACTGAGCCGTTCTCTACAAGTATTTGTCTAACCTAATCTCAAAATCTCCCAAGGATGGAAATTCCACAACCTCTCTGGGTAGCCTGTGTGGCAGAATGTCACCTCTGTCTCTCCCCAAAAACTCTGCTCTGTGACAATTTGGTTAACATGGTCCCTGAAGAGGGCAGACATCCCATCTCTTTAGGTAACCTGAGTTGGATACATTCCTGAGGGAGGGAGGGAGGAGACATGCTCCCTCTGCCTAAGTGACTGGCATCGCATACCTGGGTTGGGGCTTAAACTCCCTATTGTTCTAGGCAATGCCAGCCTGACTGGGAAGGGGCTAGAGAACCTGCCAGTCTGCCCAGCAACCAGTGATGCATTTCAAATTGGTTGGCTGGCAGCCAACAGGTGCTGGCCTCCATTGGACCAGGTAAATGAGGTCATAAGGTCTATATAAGTTAAGGACTGCCCAGGAGGAGGGGCAGTAGCCACCCACAGAGAGAAGCAGAACCATCTGAAACTTGCTCTCTCTCTTGAAAGTCATGATCAAGGAACTGCCTGCCTCCAGAGGGAATCTCCACCTGCCTTTGGACAATACTCACGAGTAAACTACCTGAAATCTAACTAGATATATAGCTTGCAGTAACTCAGATGCATGATTAAAGGCTACTCAGCCGCCCTCTATGGGATTTCTCTGATATTGCTCTACCCTTTGTCCTATTCCAAACCTACTCCTTGTAACCAATGAAGTTCCCCTTTGTACCTAGCATGGGAGACTTACTGGGAGTGGGTCTAGATTATGCCTTGGGGTCCCCTTGGTTAGGCTGACTAAGGGAGACCACTATTTGTGCTTCAGACTCAAGGAATCACCCCAAGTTCTTGAAGTAGGTTGAGTACCCTCAAGGGCTACTAGGCCTGTGTTTCCCAGAGGGCACAGAGCCAGTATCACTCCAGACCCTGAGTGGTGGCGACATTACTCCCAAGCTAGCGGGTGTGCTCCAGGAAGGGTGTTGGCCAGATATGAGGTGCCCCTAGGGAGGTACTCAGAGGCTGGAAGGTGGTTGGGCACAGTGAGGTGGGTGGCTCGGCACAAGAGCACCCCCCACTGGCCTACCACAGACTGTTCCAATGCTTAACCATCCTCATAATAAGACAGATGTTCCTCATATCTAACCTAAATTTCCCTTTCTGCAATTTGAGACTATAGCTCCTAGTCCTGTCCCCTGTGGCCACAGAGAATAGTCTATTTCTGTCCTCTTTAACCCCCCCCCCCCCCCCCGCCAAAAAAAAACAAACCCTTTGGGTATTTGAGGACTGCTATCAAATCCCACATCAGTCTTCTCTCTAAAATAAACAATCCCAGGTCTTTCAGAAATCCCTTGGAAACCATGTATCCCAGACCTCTAATCACTTTGTTGCTCTCCATGGGACTCTCATATTTGTTCACATCTCTTTTTGAGGTGTGCCACCAAAAACTGAACACACTACTCAAAATAAGGCCTCACCAGTGCCAAACAGTAAACAAATTTCTTCCTTTGATTTGGCACAGAAGGCAAATCAGGATGGCACCTTAGGAAATCACTGGTTAGTCTATAAGGTGCTACCCTGCCTGACCTTCTGCTTGACTCAGTCTGACATGGCTAATCACTTATCTTTTTCCTTGATTTCCAAGTGATGCTTCAGTCAATATAATCCATATGTTAATTGCCTTTTTTGAAATAAGACCATACCATTGGTTCATATTCAGCTTATGGTTCACTGTAACCCCCAGGTCCCTTTCTGCTGTACTGTAACCTAGCCAGTTATTCCAGATTCTGCACTTGTGGATAATATTCAGGCCCTAGAGGACCAAGGAAAAGGTGACACAGTACCCATTTCTTTTTCTTTTTCTTTTTTTTTTTTTTAAGGGGGAGAAAGGAACCACAGATCTATAGACTAGTCAGCTTGACTTCAGTATCTCCCAAGATACCAGAGCAAATTTTAAGACAGTCCATTTATAACTATCTAGAAGAGAAAGGGGTAATGAGTGGAAGCCAATATAGATTTGTTTCTTAAGAACAATCCATGCTAAACCAGAAAGTTTTCCTTCTTCGATAGGGTAACTAGTTTGGTAGACAAGGGGAAGGTAGTAGACATAATACACCTGGATTTAGTAAGGCTTTTGACACAATCTCACATAATTTTCTCCTAAATGAACTGGAGAAATATCAGCTAAAGAGATTTATGTCAGGTGGATACATAATTGGCTGAGTAACCACAAGCAAAGAATAACTATAAATGTGTCAATACCAGAATGGCAAGGGATTTCAAGTCAGTCTCTAAAAAGGCTGCTTTGGACCTGGTGCTCTTTTACATTTTTATTAACGACTTGGAAGAAGGAACCCACCTGTTCAATAGTTCAGATGACACAAAACTGGGAGAGGTTGCAGACACTTTGGAAAATTGGATTAGAATTTAAAAGGGTCTTGATAAATTAGACAACTGGGCAATAGAAAACAAAAATTCAAACAGATGAACAGAAAGTGCTATGCTTGTAATGAAAATAAGTTATAACTTAGAGAGGCTTCTTAACAGGAAACTGAGGAAGCTGGGAATTGGGAGATGGTCCCCAAGTCAAAAAGTAGTCAGGTCAGAGGGAGAGAGCATGAGAGTGAAACCAAGGGTCTGCAGAGATTGCTTGTTGTTCTACAAAAAGCTCATTGTTTATTTCTTCTCATTCATTGTATACAGTGATCACTACAAGGTGTTAGGAGTGGCAAATGAGAAAGACCTTGAAAGAATATGAGTTCCAAACTGAAGAAGAACTTGGAAATGTAGAGCAAGTGGAGCAATACAGCCACATGTAAAGACAACTCTAAGAAATCGGGTCATAGGCAGTCTTGCCTAATGGTTAGGTCACTGAAAGAAGGCCTGGGTCAGGAGCTGGGTCACAGAGTTTAGGAGCCAGATTACCAGATTGAGAGAAATCCAGAGAAATTATCTAGAACATAGGCCAGGGTCAGGGTCAAGAAATCAGATGCCAAGTTACAAAGTCCAAGTGACAATCCACAGGTCGATGTCTAAGGACAGAACCAAGCAGGGTCAGAAAACCAGGAAACAGTCCCATGGGGAAATCCAAAGGAGTCAAAACTAGTGTGATGAACCAGGAAAGCCAGAGACCACAGAGACCAGGAGGCTTACTACAGCATACTGGGTCAAAACTGTTAATTTGCCTGGAGGCTGGATTTACAGAAGCCAATCAAGTAGCTAGCTGGAGCACAGCTTGTCAGCCAGAGACCCAGGGCAGGTGTAAACAATTAGCCCAAGATGGGCTGCCTGCTGGGGGCCCTGACAACAATAGCTTCTGTAAGTGAACTTCTGCATAGTTATAGCCTAAGGCCAATTGTAGACAACACATTAAAGTGGGTTAAATGCCCTTTTTCAATGCTTTAATGATGTTGCTGTTTGCACAAGTTTGCAAATTTGGCAGCGTATTGCGTGTTAATTTCAGCCGCTGTAGCAAATCTGGTGGCATAATGCACCTTAAGTGACTTTGGGACATAGCAAATGACCTTGGGGCACAGCAAACTAAAACACCTCAGAGGGGTTTTAGTTTGCTACCTTACAGCTGTGAAGGGAATCACTGGGCTCTGTGAGGCTCAGGAGCTGTGCAGACAGCCCCAGTAGGCAGCCTAGCAGCAGCCCAGGAATGCAGACTGCACTGAAGGAAAAAAACAAAACAGAAAAGCGGCAAGCCTGATCTTTTCTTTTTCCTTCTTCCCTGGAGCCTGCCTGACTCCCTAAGCTCCATGGGGGCCTAGTGCTTCCCTCCGCAGCTGCAGTGCCCCCAGAACATCTGAGCCGGGTACCTGTGGGCAGGTGCTGCTGGGCGGGGGGGGGGGGTGTGCACTGATGCCACAGAGGGAAGCACCAGCTCCCCCTTCCTTGTACCTCAGGGACTGCTCAGCCCACCAGCAGCTCCCTTTCCCCTCCCTGCCACTGGAGAGGCAGGTAAGAATTGGGTTCCAATACAGGGGTACAAGACACGGGGGTTTACTTCACCCTAAATTGAAGCGGTGTTCTTAAAAAAATTACCGCTTCAGTTTAAACCCTCGTGTTGTCTACAATTGTCCTCAGCTTCAGAGTCAGTCATGGTTCCTGCCCTTCTGAGTGACAAACATGTGTAGGCAAACATGTGTAGGCAAACAATGAAAGAAGATATAAATCAAGGGTGGGAAATTATTTTGGCTGGAAAGCCAAAACAAGTTTGGTGAGCTGTTGAGGGCCACATGGGTAGCCCTGCCCCTTGAAAGGTGCCCTGTCCTCTGGTCACCATCTTGGGACTGGAAGTCCTGTCCTCTAGCCCCTGACCTTTACCACCAGAAGTCCCTCCCCTTGCCTCTGGAAGTACTCCTTTCGACACAGGTCTTGCCATCTTGGAACCAGAAAAAAACACAAATTATATTCTAAAACCCAAACATTTACTACAGTATACATTTATTGGATTGCAAAAAATATTTGTCCTGATTTACATTTGTTTGCATAGTGTACATAGAAATGATTGCATAATAGCTTAAAATTAAGCCTTACTTTTGTATATTGTGGTGAGGGGTGGATGCGTACAAGGTTAGTGGGGGGCCATGGGTGGGTGGGTATGAGTATGTGGGGTTGGGGGGTATGGGTGTGTGGGGCTGACTAGGTGTGAGGGTGTGGATCAATAAGGGATTTGGGGGGCTGATTGTGTGTGGGGGAGTGGGTGTGGGATGTGCATAGGGATGCAGGTATATGTGTATGGTGGTACAAGGGTGGGTATTATACATTTATGGCTGGTAGGATCACCCCTTCAAACACACCTCTGTACATGCCCCCCCCCATTGCACAAAGTCCCAAAGAGGGACTTTGAATTTGCATCTCTCCATCTTCCTAACAAAGTGCTTTACCCACCATGCCAAATGTTAGGCCTCATTCAGTGCCTCCTCCAGGACTCATTTTGAGGCTACATAAAGGACCCCGGGGGGTGGGGGGGAAGGGGAGGGTAAGCCATCTAGTCTAGTGGTTAGGCCATGGAGGGAAAATGGGCCTGAGGCTGGGTCAGAAGCTAGGAGCCATATTACCAAAACCAGAGGGAAATCCAGAAGCAGACTCCACAGCATTGTCTAGTGTTAGAATCTGGTGATCAGATGCTGAGTATCGATCTGAGGGGCAGTCCACAGGGCAAGTCTGAAAACAGGCATACCAGTTTCAGGAGTCAGGAAACAGATCTGCAGAGAAATCCAAAGCCAAATTCTGGAAATAATCCAAAAACCAAGGTCAGCAGAGCTAGAGTGCAGGAAGAGGAGGCTTGCCACAGCAGAACTGTTGACTGGCGTGCAAACCCAAGGGCCTAGCTGGTGTTAGATGCAGAGGTAGCACCCCCAGGAGTCAATTAAGATGCTCCATGCTCCTAAACAGGGACAGATTTCATTAACTGAGACTCACGGAAAGTTTAGCTGCTGAGGAACTTGGCTCAGGCTGGCCTGCCTGCTGAGTCCCTGACAGGCTGCCTCCCTGGGCAGCCAAGAGAAGAAGCTATATGGAGCTAGAAGGAAGGTAATAAGCTACAGCATGTGTGGCTCAGTGGGATAGCTGCTGCATTAGAAAGAAGCAGGTCTTGCATTTTAACCTCTAGCCTTTCCCCCAGCATGGCAACTACTTTTGTGCTGTTTTTCATCCATTTTATCCAATGACTATTAAATACAACACCAGCTTTAAAAGTAGTGTTGGAGAGAGGCCTGGAGGATGCTTAAACTAGGGCATGGTTGCTAAGTCATTATACTGTATATCTATATTGTAGATTCAAACCCCCTCTGGGCAACGGTTAGCCTAAAACCTGGATCTCTGGCTTCCTGAACAAGAATCTGTCCAATATTTAAGCTAAAACAGAGGCAAGCCCTCGTTTCCCTCGGCTTATGCTCAGGTGTGCACAGACATAGCCATGTACATACCCAGCAGGTGTGTTTACATGTTCATTAATGTAACAAAATTGCAAAGCATTGTTTACTACCTGTAATAACAGATACTAGCTTAATGCGCTGTAATTGGCACTACTGCTTATTAGTACAGATGAATGCTTTATATAGGATGTTAATGTGC
The DNA here is from genome assembly GCF_030867095.1 of Alligator mississippiensis. Classification (NCBI taxonomy): domain Eukaryota; kingdom Metazoa; phylum Chordata; order Crocodylia; family Alligatoridae; genus Alligator; species Alligator mississippiensis. The sequence continues at coordinate 29,601,654 of NC_081833.1, forward strand.
ATTAGATTAAGTCTACTGAGCATTAGCACATTAGCACAGTTTTGGCCAGCCACAGTAATGTGCAGTAGAATTAGTCTTCTGTGCATTAAGCATCTTGTATAGGCATGCCCAGCCAGTCCATAATTTACTGTACTTGCTTAGTCTACATGTGTACGCTTAAATCTTCACATTGCAAGCAAGTTAAACCATTACCTGCATGTAAGTGCCAAGAATACCAATTATGGGACTAGAAAACTGCCATTTAGATATACAAATGGTGCATCTCCACATTCAGTGAATGCTATATGGGGTTACTGTGCAGTAATTTACTGCATAGTAAACCAGCCCTGTGCAGGCATTTGCGCGTGCAGCCATTTGAGAATAGAATTGCTCGTCATGGTACTAGCCTGCTCCAGGCCTGCTCTGGCCCTGCTCCACCCCCTTCCAGTAGTTATGGGGATCTGGAGGGTCCAGCCACAGCTGCCTGGGGCCATGGGCACTCTTTAAAAGCCAGCCCTATGCAGTGCTCCCTGGCCACCTGCATTTCTGGCCTGGGGCAGTCTGCAGTATGCTGGCAAAGCCCTCTGTGACTGTTGGCAATGCCTGTGCCCACTGCATGATGGCTGCTCCAGCCCCAGGCCCTTGGAGATATGACCTGTGCCCCAGGCTTCTGGTTGCCACCCTGCTCACTGTGCTTCACGGCCATGGCAATTACTGCCTGGCCCAGGTCAATCTCATCCCTGTCTGCCCCACTGTGCCACGTGGCTGCATGTCCAGGCTCATTGCTGCATCTGAGGACCCCTGCCCCTCCACTGATGCTGACCAGCCCCTGGACCATGTCCAGGACCCTGGCAAGGACACTGACAATGTACACATGGGTGCAGCCACTGGTGCCATCCAGTAATTACTGGGGCTCCACCCTGCTGCCCGTAGGCCTGCCTGGCCAGACAGGACCAGTGGTTTCACATCATCCAGTAAACCTGGGATGATAAGCAGAGCTTGGACTTGTCTGAGTGACTTAAGCCACCTTCCACGAGTTCCTTGACCAGATCTTCCTGCACCTGGAGCAGCCATGTGGCAATCACCATGTGGCTTCCCTTCCCTGCAATACCTGGCTGGCCATTTGCCATGCTCAAGCTGGCCAAGCCTGCCAGTTTGTACTATGTTGGCCATCTCTTTGGTGTGGGAAAAGCAACTGCCAGGGAGGCCATCCTGGAGGTTTGCAGTCCCTTCCAGGAAGTGCTGGGGCACACTGTACTCTGGATCCATGACCCCCTGGGCGTGGTGGTGGAGTTCCATGCCCTGGGCTTCCCCCAGTGCATCAGGGACCTGGATGCAACCCCCATACCCATCCCCTGCCCACCTGTCATGACAGCCAGGGGGGATTTCATTCCATTGTGCTGCAGGCCATCGTCAACCACTAGGCCACCTTCACCAACATGAGCACCAGTTGGCTAACAGCACCCATGATGCCCATGTCTTCCAGAGCTCCATTCTGTCAGCTCTGGTGGAGAGTGGGTGCTTAGGACCAGGGGTGCTAGACCTCCAACTGGGCAAGGTGATTGTCCTGCCCCTCCTTACTGGGGACCCTGCCTACCAGCTCCTCCCTGCAGATCTATTTTTTGGCTCCTGACCCTGGTTTGGCTCTGTTTTCAGACTCTCCCTGTGAATTGCCCTGCAGATTGGAACTCAGCATCTGATCCCCAGATCCTCATCCTGGACTGTGTTGTGGACTCTGTTTCTGGATTTCCCTCTGTTTTTGGTAATGTTGCCCATACCACTCTACACTGGCCAGGTGGAACCTTGCCAGAAACATTTCAACTGGTGTCTGGGCTGGACTCATGCACTGGTGGAGTGCACCTTCAGCCACCTGAAGGGATTCTGGAGCATGCTTACCACCCACCTGAAGGTCATGGAAACCAACATACCGTGTGTAATCTTTGCAGCCTCTGTGCTGCATAACATCTGCGAGGCCTGGGAGGAGCTCTTCCATGAGGCTTGGGCAGAGGAGGCACACAGGGCAGAGGACTCCTGGCACCAGAAGCACCAGCTTTGGCAGCAGCAACAGCAGTGGACACCTCACCCCCCCCCCTGCACCCCACACTGAGACCCCAGGTGATCCTCACATCTGCTAGTGGGGGCCAGGGCGCTAAATGTGCAAGACACTGGCACACCACCTGCTCCTGACTTCCCTGCTGTAGGTCACCTTGCCAGCCAGCCATGGACCCCAGCCACCATGCACTCCCAGCACCATGTTCACTGTGGACAATTTTCAGGAAAGCACTTATTCCCCTCTAAACAACAGACCCCATCCCACCCTCCCTCCCAAACAAGAGAGCTCCACCACCAACTGCCCCCCAACCAATAATAAAGCACCTTCTTACTTGTGTAGACAATGTACAGGGTGCACTGTGTGCCCTCCCAGGGTGAGGAGACTGGGGTGGAGACACTTACAGGGTGGACCCCCCTCCAGCACGCTGCCGGCTTCACATCCACTGAAGAGTGGCTCATCCAGGGTGTGCAGGATCTGCTTGGTCCTGGGTACCAAATTTCATTGCTACAGTACTGCCATGCCTTGCCTTTTTGGGGCCCCATGGCCCCATATAGTGTTAAGCACAGCACAGGCTGATTTGCCCCGGGCCCCACACACCTCTAGGGTTGGCTCTGGGTCCAGTCTAGAGGGAAGGAAAACCTATTGGATTATTGTATTGCTTACTCTATTTCCTTGGGGGGGGGGGTTACAAGATGGAGAGCCCTCTAGCCTATCCTTGTCTCTGGCTGGTTCTCATTCCCCAGAAGAGAACTGGATTTGATGATTGAAAATGCTGCCAATTGCAGTGAAATTCCAAGCATGGATCTGCTGTCCATTGGCAAGGGGTAAATCCAGAATAATTGTAATGACTTCAGTGCAACTACAGCAGATTTACACTCCTGTCCCTGAAACAAGACAGTCCTGTTGTTTTTTCTTCATTTCCTGAACAGTATGGCAAATGTGCTATCCACTCCTTGCAAAGCTCTGCAGGTCCTTCACCTCCATTCTAGCCCTTGTGGGAAAATATATTAAGAAATTTAATATTATTTGAAAAAGCTGATCACTAGAATATGTTTCTTGTCCCATGGGCACCATTGCAGCCATATAGCAACATTAGCTTTCCCTTCCAAAGGCCTCTGCAGAGTGTATACCTGACCCTGCAGTGCAGCATATTTTCAACTCTTTTGGTTTTATGCTTCTTTTATTTATGCCTACCTAAAATATTTGCTCTCTTACTTCTTTTCTCAGCATTTGCACTTATCCAAAAAGCACAAGGAATATATCTTCTCAAAGGTAGCTTCAGTGTTTGATTAGCCCCTTTCCTGCTGCCAGGCTGTCAAAGAGAAGCTTGATTGATGGCACTGACAGACATGACAGTTTGTGATGTGATCAGCCACTGAAAGCACTCTACAGCCATGCTAACAGAAGTGCACTGCTGCAGAGTGCTTTAAAAATGCCCAATCTCACAACAATCTGAATGCTCATTGCATGAAGGTTCAGATGAAGGTACTCCAAAGCAGTGTCTTGATCAATATCTGTCAGCACATTCCATCTCAGCCCTGCTCTAGGCATTGTCTTCAGAATGGGAGGAGAGAAGGGAGAGGAGTAAGTTTGGTCTGGGAGTTGCCCAGCCTGTGCTGGGGGATAGAGTTGAGGGGCTCCAATTTACCCGCCCCTTCATTCCAGAGCAGGCTAGGCAAACCCCAGAATAAACTTCCCTCCTCCCATCCTGAGTGAGCATGGGAGCTTGGATGGGAGGTGGGGCTAGGGGACAGATGCTATGGACATGCAGCCTCTATCCTGAGATCAGCTCCAAAGTTGAGCTCGGTCGCCCACCCTCCTGATCCAACAGTGAATGTCTGTTGGATCAGGAGGTTTGGTCTAATTCAGGAGCAGGCAAGATACAGCCCATGGTCTACATCTGGCCCATCATGCCATTCAATCCAGCCTGAGGGGACCCTCCAAAAGACATTTATTACCAGCCAGTGTTTGCCCCTCTGAAAGCTGATGGGCAGCTCAGGCTTTCAGAGGTCATGCACCATCAGGCTGGACTGGATCTGTGTTTCCACCTCTGTGTGCCTTCCTGGCACTCCAACTGGGAGCCCCGCATGAAGGCACAAAGCCAGCCTGGTCTGAGGGTGTGTGGTTCTCCATGATTCCTGGCACTCCATCCAAGCCATTGAGAGCCACATGCGATCAAGCCAGGCCAGCTCTGTGCCAGCACATGGGGGTGGGAGCCACACACCATCGGGAGTGGGGGCAGACTGTCTCTGTGCCTCTGTGTGTGGCTCCCCCCTGGAGTGCAGGGAGACCCATGTGGAGGTATGTAACCAGCCCAGTCCAATGGCACGTGACTCCCCACAACTTCTGGCACTCCATCTGAGAACTGTGTACCATTGGGCCAGGCAAGCTGCATGCTGTCATGTGCAGCTCCCAGGATTCAGCCAAAGCCACATGTCACCAGGAGCCTCCACCTGCAACAAGCCATGAGAGCCCTGAAGGCCCACTGCCTCCTGCTGCTGCTGCTGCTAGGAGTTATGCACCATGGTAGGGAGGCATGTGGCAGGGGGCCCACACACACAAACCACCATACCCAGCCCTTCACCCATCCACACCCTCCCACACCTCCCCAACAACCCCACACCCATTCACCCGCACACACCCCACACACCCCTACAAGCACACGTCACACACTCCCCCATACACCTCCACATACTATAAGTGCTTTACTTTGAGCTATTATGCAATTGACTTTATAGACACTATACAAACACACACAAATCAAGACAAAAACATTTTTTAAATAAAATCAAAATATATAGATGTTTGATTTTTAATATTTGATTTTTTTCTGATTCCAAGATAGCAGTGCCCCCCCCCCCCACAGTACTTCCAGGGGCAAGGGGAGGAAAGCCCAGTGGTAAAGGTCAGGGGTTAGGGGTAGGATTTCCAGTCTCAAGATGGTGACCAGAGGGCAAGGCACCTGTCAGGGGATGGGACTAACCTTGCAGCCCTCAACAGCTCACCCAAAGTCATTAAGCGGCCCTCGAAATGAAATAATTTCCCACTCCTGATATAATTTATGGCACTTTCTGTGAGGGATAGGCATAGTGTAAAAATCTATGCAGAACAGAATAGAATAGAAATATTGTTCAGGGGTGAGGCTGTCACCTTAAATTACCAGTGCTCTTCAATAAAGTGCCAGTGGTTCCCCTTTTTAGTATAATAATAGAAATTGTGCCTGTGTTAGTAGTAAAAACAGACCCTTAATATGGATCATTCTTGAAGTATCATACTAAAGAGATGTTAGACAACCTTTCAGGCTCCATATGACCTTTCTCATGTCTGGAAAAGAAGCAGAGTCTACTTATTGCATATTCCCTGGATCATCATGGCTTGAAAGCGATAGCCAGGGCTCTTTTTTTCTAACAGAGACTGTTGGGCTTTGGGACTGGGGTCATAGGATCCCAGCAAGATAAGCATCCAATTTACTCTTGAAGGTATTCGGTGTAGGTGCTTGAACCACCTCCAATAGCAGGCTATTCCAGACCTTGGGGGCTCGGACAGTAAAGAAAATCTTCCTTATGTCCAGACTGAAACAGTCTTGCAGTAGTTTATAACCGTTCGACCTCATCATCCCTTGGGGCGCTCTGGTGAACAAATGTTCCCCCAGATACTGTTGGTCACCCCTGATAAACTTATAGGTGGCCATCAGATCACCCCTGAGCCTGCGCTTTTCCAGGGTAAAGAGCCTCATAGATCTCAGCCTGTCGTCGTAAGGTCTGTTTTGCTGACCTCTGATCATGCGTGTGGATCTTCCCTGGACTCTCTCAAGCTTCTCCACATCCTTTTTGAATTGTGGGGCCCAAAACTGGATGCAGTACTCCAGCTGCGGCCTCACCGAGGCTGAGTACAAGGGGAGAATGATGTCCTGGGATTTGCTTGAGAAGCATCTATGAATGCAAGCCTGCATTTTGGTCGCTTTACTAGCTGCAGCATTGCATTGCAGGCTCATGTTCATCTTATGGTCAATGATAACTCCCAAGTCTCTTTCTTCTCTAGTACTAGTCAACATAGCACTGCCGAGCCTATTAGGATGCTGCAGGTTTTTCCTCCCAAGGTGGAGAACCTTGCATTTTTCAGTGTTAAACACCATCAGGTTCTCATCTGCCCATTTGCTGAGCCTGTCCAGGTCAGCCTAGATTGCCCTCCTGTCTTCAGGTGTGGATGCTTTGCCCCAAAGTTTGGTGTCATCGATGAACTTGGCCAGTCCACTTCTGACTCCAATGTCAACATCATTAATGATGTTGAACCATATGGGTCCAAGGACAGAACCTTGGGGGACTCCACTGGTTACAGGGCACCATGACAATTGACTTCCATCAGTTACCACCCTCTGGGTCTGACCACAGAGCCAATTTCCCAACTAGCAGTTCGTGGTGGACCTAAGGCCACAATTGGCCAGTTTTGCAAAGAGGTGATCATGAGATACCAGATCGAAGGCTTTTCTGAAGTCAAGATATATGACATCAATCTCTTCTCCCTTGTCCAAGTGATAGGTCACCTGGTCATAAAAGGAAATGAGATTGGTCAAGCAAGACCTACCCGCTACAAACCCGTGCTGGCTATCCCTCAAGATGTTGGCGTTGGCCAGTCCATTAAGGATGGCCTCTTTAATAAACTTTTCTAAGATCTTCCCCAGGATAGAAGTCAGGCTGATGAGCCTATAGTTTGCTGGATCCACTTTCCTCCCTTTCTTGAAGATAGGCACCACATTGGCCTTCTTCCAGTCTTCTGGCATTACACCAGAGCACCAGGAGTTTGAAGCAATATACTCCAGAGCAGTTTGAACTGGAGCAAACTACTCCTGGGTACAGTGTCTTCATGTGTACCCAGGACAGCAGAAATTTGAGCCAAGGTGGTGCAGTGTATGCCAGGGCTGGGGGCAAAGGGGATCATCTCTGTGTGATGGCATCAGGCAGCAGAGGGGCTGTCTGGAGCACAAGTGTCATGAAAATGCAGAGCTGTGTGGCTAGGCAATTGTTAGGAGCCTACCCCCCTCCTGACTGGGCTGACTGGGTGCAATTTACACCTGTGGTCATCATCTACACATGTGTTTAATCACATTTAATTACACTGCCATAAGATAGTACAGTCCCCAACAGTATTATCTTAAGGCAGTGTTAATTAGCTTATTGCAGGCTAATAGCATTGCTCATGTAGATGGTGAGACTTTACTCCACAGATAATTAGTCTACTCTTCAGTTAAGCACACATGTAGATGTGGCCCTTGTAATTAGATTATGTTGCTGGGAAACAGGAGGGGTAGGTTCTAGATCCCTTTGTGTTGAAGGTAGCTTAGAACTGGTCTTTCATGTCTTGGATAATTTCCATGGCTATTGGGCTAAAAGGTAGCAGAGATCTCATCCTTTAACAAATAGAATCCAAGCGTTGCTTAAGTGCTTTAGATTGTAGCTATGTAACTGCCACTTAGGTACAAAAAGGTAAAATAGTATTTAGCCCTAAATTCTTCAAAGTCAGCTTCTGTAATAGGCTGGCAGCTTTTCACTGAATCTCCCCAACTTGATATAAGGCATTGATTTTCTTAGGAAAAGTGAATAAGCTCAGCTGATTCAGGTGACCGATTATCACATCCAAATATGAAGGAGGTGACAGCAGTTCTCTAGAGAGAGAGGATGTAGGCTGTATGTTGAGTATTCTTGATGAAGAAGCCCTAGGAGAAGCTCAATCCAGAGAGATTAAGGTCATAGTCATATTGTCTTATTGCTGATACCTTTGTTCAGGATGCCATAGCTCCGGAAAGAGGGTCAGTTGTTTTTTTTTTTTTCCATGTTGTATATGAACTGTGAAGGATAGATAATTAGTAAAATGCTTGGCCAGAGATCCTTCAGTATGTGGTATCGTTGAAATAAAACAATTTTCAAAATAATACTTCTAAATTAAATAATCCTTGTTGACATGTTGGACATGCAAATGTCTGCACATTCAGAAGAGGAATAGTTTCCTAAGCTTGATAAAGCTTTTTAATATTAGTGTGAAATTTATGTCATTTGTCTTACACTGTGTGAACTTAATAAAAGTGATGCAAGTGGATGAAGCTTCTTTGGGATACAGCCGTATGGAAAATAGCCATAAAGATGGAATTATTCAAAAGATTTAGTACCTAGAGTAGGGTCAGCACAGCAGATGCATGTTGGGTTCTGAACACTTTAGAAATATTATCAGCACTGGTTCAGGAAATTGACAACAGAAATTTAATGAGTCCTTGTGTCTTTAAGTCATGTATTTTCACCTCTATTTCCTGACGATCAAAGATTAACTTTGATCGCTGTTGGCTTGCCTGTGTGCTATGAGCTTGGGAATCATGCAAGTTAGGGATGGAAATGATACAGTAGTTCCCATGTAGGATGATAGCCTTCTAAGGAGATGACACAACACTACCCACTAGTATGTATTTTCTCTTTGTCCTGTTTGGATTTATACATCCCAAGCAATAGTGTTTCCATGTGCTACATTGAGATATTTCCTTATTCATATCATTGGGATGAAGATACCTACCACATAAAAGCCACCATACAATTGGCCCAGCTTCATATTTTTTTTAATAGCAGCAATATGGAAGCTTGCTTTCCTGCTGGTCACAGTGGGGGCGTCTACATATGCAATTAATCCGCATTAATTTTCTGTGCGGTAAACTGCTGAGCAGTAAACTACTTCTGGGCACAGTGTTTACACATGCTTCTGGGTCAGGAGTGAATTGCGACCAGGTGGAGCCATTTAGACCAGGGATGCTCCTGCCCTGCTCTGCCTCCCTCCTGCAGCAGTCGGGGAGAGCTCCAGGCTCCAAGGGCAGTTGCCCAGGTGCCAGCACAGTTCTTTAAAAAGCTGCCCTATGCTTAGTTTCCTGACCACACACTTCTCTGGCCCCTGATGGCACAGAACTCCAAGAAGATATCCCATGAGCCTGTGCCCAGCATGTTATGGACACTCTTCACATTCCCTCTGGCAGCAATGACCAGCACCATGGCCTTCTGCTTACCACTGTGCTAGCTGTGTTCCACACCTGGGGTGGGCCTCAACCCCATATACCCTACTCTGCCATACTTCCCTGTGCCTGGACCCATGACCCAGCCTGTGCCCTACTGCCCCAGGCCATCAGTTGTCAGTCCCTGAGTCACCTTCTGGACCCTGTGTTATCAGATTTGCCCATCACTTTGGGGTGTGCTCATTTATTAGGAATATGTTTCTAGGGTCTTTGCAATTCTTTTAATGTGTTGCTTGTGTTACTTGTGTTTCTATATGGAGCTGTGTCTCTCCCTTCTGCAAGTCCTCACCCACAATGGAGCTATCTTGCAGGACTCAGTTTCAATGGGGCTGGGTTCCTCCAGTCACCAAATCAGTCATACACACAAACACACACAGATTAATGTGACACCCCTGACCTGGCTGAATTGATCAGTATGGACAAGCTGACACCCTCATATGCCAGGAATCAGTTCATTAAGGTAACAGTAAAATGCAGTCAGACACAAGCACACAGGTAAACAGAATACCTTTGAATCAGGCTTGGTGTCCAGCTGACACCCTCATGGGGCAGCATTCAGTTCATAAGAGCATGTCTGAGCCAAACTGTGTCAATCAGCCTGTACAAGCTGCTTCTCTTATGTGTTTCAAACTCAGCACATCCCCATCTTTTCCCTTTCTGTCCTAATAGTGGTAGCCTCTTGATGAGAAGACCCCACAGTATTTCTGGGCTTCACAGGGATCTTTAGCTTACGTAAAAGAAGTGTTGCTACAGAGCAAGTGGAGAAGGAAAGTAGAGAAGGAAACATACACCCAGTTACTACCAGTTTGACTATAAAAGTTATTTATTGCTGAGTATATGAAATATATATAATGGTACTAGGGTACTAGTAGTAATAAACATGCAAAGGAAAACAAACACAAACAATTACAATACTACCCTGGTTTCACTAAGTATTTTAGGAAACTTAGCTCAAGCTTAACTAATACAATTCAGGTTCAGAAATCTATGCCTAGAGAGAAGAGAAAGAGAGAGAGAGCGAAAGCTGGGGTCTCACCAGTCCAAGGCACTCGGGTTCCAATGCTGACAGGTAAAGTTCTTAGCACGATCCTTGAAGGGCCTTTAATGGGACACACGTCCCTATCATCTGCCAAACCTGGACACACCTCCTACAGCCAATGGGGCTTCCACTCCATTGTGCTACAGACCATTGTGGACCATCAGGGGGCCTTCACCAACATCTGCACTGGCTGCACCAGATTTTCTGGAACTCTGCCCTGCCAGCCCTGGTGGAGAGTGGCTGCTTGGTGCCAAGAGTCCTGGACCTGCAACTGGGTGATGTAAGTATCCTACCCTTCCTTATTGGGGACCCCATGTACCCACTATCACCATGTCTCATGCTCCCCTACACTCACCGCCTCAACCCACTCCAGGAACAGTTCAGCCAGTGTCTGGGCCAGAGGCCAGTGCTCACTGAGTGCACCTTCAGGCACCTCAAGGGACACCAGCACATCCTCACTGCTCAAGTTTGCTGAAGCCAGTGTCCCCTGGGTCATCACAACCTGCATGCTGTACAACGTCTGTGAGGTCCACAGGGAGCTCTTCCACAAAGCGTGGGTGGAGGAGGCAGGGCATGCTGAGGATGTCTAGTACTGGAAGCATGTGCTGCAGTGGTGGTGCCAATGCCCACTTGTCCACTGACGTCCTGGACAAGCCACGCATCCAGCAGGGACCCCAGACCTACAGGGCAAGCCCAAGACCACGCACACTGTGGATACTTTGCAACACACCCCAACCTTTCTTTACATACCCAACAACAAAAACAGATCCACCCTCCTTCACAACACCAGACTCCTTCCCTCCCTCCCCAACAACAGACTCCCTTAACCCCAACCAGTAAGGCACCCTCTTCCCCATGAAACTATTTACAAGTGTATTTTTCTAAGTGCCAGGGGAAGAACAGTGAGAAGGAAGTGCTTATGGCATGGAGCCTAGAGGGAGGTGGCCAGCACCCCAGCCTCTGCTGACACCACCTCAGGTCTGGATGACAACAGTGAACCTGAAAGGCCAGGGGCAGGCCAAGGGGCTAGGGCAGATGCTGTCCAGCCTGCTCAGCCCACTCCCCCTCCTCTTCCATGGGACCAGAGCCAAGAGGGCCTGCATGGGGAGCTAGCACTGCCATGACCATCTCCCGCTCAGGGGCTGCATGGAGATGGGACAAGCAGTGGGTGGCGAGTGCGGCATGGGGCCTGACCACCTAGGGGCCAGGATCTAAAGCAGGGGCTGGGATCCCTGGAAGCTTCAGGCAGATCTGCATCTCCTCCCACACCCACTGTGCGGTTTGATGCAGGTCCCATGGGTGGCTGCTAGGAGCCAGTCAGAGCCAGGACTGGGGCTGGAGCCAGGGTTTGGATTTCAGGTGGCACAAAAGAGACTGCCAGGGTCAGCACCATGTTGAGGTCACACTGGTCTTCCTCAGTGGCCTCCACCACCGATTGCACAAGGGCATTCTGCTCCTCCTGGGCATCCTCCTGCTTTTCCAGGAGGGTGAGGTACCTCTGCAGGAGGGTAAGATATACATGGTTTATGTCATGGACCTCATGGTGCCAGTTCTGAGGCTCCTGAAGCTGCTCCTAGGAAATGGTGACCAGCCACTTGAGGAAAGCTGTCTGATTATGATGCTGGTGCTGAAAAAGATGGTGCATGCAGAGTGCATGTGCCAAGCATGGCAGCACTGGCAGCTGATGGATCTCTCCCATATCCGCTGATGGCTAAAAAATTGTATTTAGAGGTTTGCTTTTGGGAATCGGTTTGTAAGTAAAGTAGATATGTATTAAAACAATGGTTCATGGGAACAGCAAGGGTTAATTGATTTATAAGAGCCTATTTGTGACAAAGTTTCCCTCAAGGCTCACTGTGTCTGACACAGGCAAGCAGTAAGCAGACACAGAGGCTGGAAAATTGAAGTCAGATACCACACTATTTCATAACAGAGATAAGGAACTTTGCCACATTGGCCAGGTCACTGTGCCCAACTGCACAGCCCTTGGGATTTCCGTTTTTGGTAAACAGACCAAATTAGTAGGCCTAGTAAATAACCAAATTAGGATATGTGCATGTGATAAGTTTGTGAAACAAAAAATATGCTGACAGGACAGAATGTGGACAGTAAAAAAATCAAAGGGAAACCAATCAACAATGCCCAGAGATTAACAGTTATATGGGGAGGAAAAGGATACAAAAAGAGGAGTTTCAGAGCAGCAAAGGGCCCCCAAGAGGGGAATGCAAAGCCACTATGGACAGAGACCATACCACCGGCCCATTTCACACACCCGACTGGACAAGGGTGAGCCTTGGCCTTTGACCTCCAGGCTCCTGACATCTGACGTTCAGGAGACAACCTCAGGGTGAAGCTTGCATACTGGCTAAATGTATCTTCTCCTTGTGACAGCTCTAGGACTGCTAGATAAAGAATTGTTTGCATTATTCTTATCTGCTATCACAGTGTATCAATTAAATCTGCCTATCAGGTCATAAATCCAGTGCCAAAACCATCAGCTGGATCTTCGGAGCAAGAACAGATTGGATCTCGGTGACAGTATGCAACATTTTAGAGACAATGCACAGACCAGACACTTCGTTCCCATGCTGCCAGGCCCACAGTACCCAGGTTCTGGGAGTAAAGGGCTCATGCCTGGATGAGACACAGACCTGGTGATGCCTTACCCTTTCTCCCAGCAGGCCTTTCTGGAAAGGCACCCTGGGGCAGAGCCACTGCCACAAGTGGGCTGCGCCCCAAGTATACCCCTGATTAGTCACCCAGGCATGCTACGACAAGCTGTTTGAATGCTCCTAACAGCTTCCCAACCCACTATGCTCTGCTGCTGTTCATCATGATGGTTCCCCAGGCACAGCTGATAACCTGGCGTGGGGCCCTGAGCTCTGAGGATGCTCTGGGCAAGCCTGAACTTCGCTGTAACATGTGCTACCATCTGGAGGGGTATTTGTGCCTATACTATGAGTGCTTGACCCCTAGGAGATTCCTGCTGCCGTCAATGAGCTTCTCTACATGTGATGGGCTGCTGGCTGCATAGCTAGGACCCTGTTAGGTGCTCTATAAAGTCCTGAACTCTCTTCTACCTCCCTGTGTACTGGAAGGGGGAGACTCCAGAGGATGGGGGAAGGGGTTCAGCCAGACAGGGCAGAACGTGGAAGTGAGGGGAGCTCCACACTCCCCTCCCCCTCCCCCCCCCCAGATGCAGGGCTCCTGACTCCAGGTATGTAACCTGGAGGCAGGCAGAGAAGCTGACATAGGCATGGATGGCCATGGCACCTCCTCTCCCCCACTCCCCAGCCCTCCTTCCAGTGCATGGCTGACTGGGAGGGTCTGGCAACCACTCCCAGCAGTGTCCCTGGCAGGGTCATTGTCCCTAGACATGAAGAGGAGGTCTGCCTGGCCAATACACCCCAGAGTGCCAGGGCATGGTGTCTGGCTGCCCTGGGAAGTGGCCCCCTCCAGTGATGAGCTGGAGCTGCTGTGTGCAGGGGCCATCCCCACCTTGTCCCCATCATCACTGGGCTAATGCCAGAGTAACCAGGGCAGGTGGTGGCCCAGGCTGCCTGAGCTGCTGGGTGAAGCTGAGGGCAGGGAGTAAGCTGGGACCTGGTGCAGGAGCTCTAAGGTGCCCTTCCCTGGAGAGTTCTCCCTGGCTTAGGTTCTGGCAGCCTGCCCATGCTGCAAAACATGTGCCAGGCCTCACCAGGATCTGTGGGCATCAGGATGCAGTCCAGCTTCCACAGAAAGGATATGGACCTGCAGGGAGCCCCAGACCACCTGTTGTGGTCCCAGGCATGGACCCACTGCATCCTCAGGGCTTTGGCCTTAACCTGGCACTGCTGGCAGGACCACAGCTCATGTATCCACTGGGCCATGGCTGCATAAATATGAGTGCTGAACCTTATCACCTGGCCAAACATTGTCTCTTCTTGGCTCCAGTTGCGCCCCTGGCCCTGTGTGTCAGACTGACATGGTGGCTGCTGGCAGGGACCTCAGGGGATCATGTCTGGCCTCCGAGTGGTGTTGTTAACAACAGGTGCCCCCTGTGGTGGGCACAGTGCCCAAGAGGCAGACTCAGGCTGGCAGGTACCTCAGTGGGCCAGTCATGGAGTCCAGGTGGCAGGTTCAGATGCAGGTGTCCACAATGGTGAGGCACAGTGTCCAAGGGGCAGGCCTATACTGGCAGGGGCTCCAGAGAGGCAGCTCCAGGCTCCAGATGGCAGCATCAGGAGGCAGCTGGTAGCATGCGTCCATAGCAGTGGGGCACGGTACACGGGTGGGGGCGGCAGGCCTGGGCTGGCAGGAGCCTCAGTGGGGCAGTACCAGGATCCAACTGGCAGTGTTGGGCAGCAGATGGAAGCAGGCACCCACACTAGTAGGGCATGGTACCTGGGAGAAGGCTCAAGCTGAGAGAGGTCTTGCTGGATCAGTTATGGAGTCCAGGTACTGGTATTGAGTGGCGTGTGCCTTCAGCAGTGGGGCACACTATCTGGGGTGCAAGCTCAGGTTGGCAGAAGCAGCCGAGGAGCTGCCTACACCACATGGCTCCAGAAGCTGCTGAGCCACATGGCAGCAGGCAGGTAGGAGTCTGGCCCCTTGCTGGCTTGGCTGACCAGGAGCAATTTACACCTGTGTCACCATCTCCTCATGTGCTTAAGTGCAGTAATTTACTGTGCTGTTAGATAGAACTTGTGTCTGATGGGACTATTCAACAGCTCAGTACATTAGTCTACACTGGCCTAATTGCTGTGCAGTAAAGTGCACATGTAGACACAACCAGTATGCCTCTTCTGTGGCTAAATATAAGCAAGTCTCCATGACTGCCATCCAGTTTTTTTCAGTAGTGATAAACCCACTGCTATATACAGGATAATCTCCGGATGCCACAGTGATGGTCAAACTGATGAGAGTTTGGGGGCTAGATTGTGTTCAAACAACTGAAAATGTCACATTCGTTTAGTCAGAGCCAGATTTCCTGAGGTTGACAATTGTTCCCGAAGACAGACTTGCCTGTGCTTTTTCTGAACTTCACTAAATATTTGAATTTAGGTGTAGTTTTCAGTTTTGTTTTTATTTAATCTAAACCAATTTCCTGTCTCATCATGTTTCGTTTGCAGCTGGAGCATAAAGGTGTTGATGGAATATCCTAGAAAACCAAGGTCTTCTGCCCTAAGATCTCACTGCTGGAGAATTTGCTTGTTTGTGTCTGGCCCCCAGCCTCAGAGACACTTTTTAGTAGCAATTCAAACTATAATCCTTAAAGGTGTGAATGGGGAAGGATTATTCTTTGAGGCCTACAATATTCACTGGCCTGCAATATTCATGGCACAAAGAACAGGACATGCATTATTTGTCTAGTTGGCCTTGACTTCAGAGTAAGGACAACAGAGAAAGAGCAAATGTAAACTCATCATAGTGAGCACATGCTCTGGATCCCACTAGCATTCTGATCTTACAAAATGACAACTGGCAATGAATCCCCAGATGGATGGGGGCATAGATGCAGCATATCTAAAAACAGAATGCAAGGGCAATCTTCCAGTTGCATAGATATGTATATCACAGTGACAAAGTGGTCGCACTCAGTTGGTTAAACTACATCCTTTAAAAAGGGTAGGTTTTGAAATACACCAGAAGGAGATGAGACATCAGCTTGAGTTTGACAAACTGGGAAATGTCATGCAGAAGACATCTATAGCAATGGATCCTCATTAAGGCTATAAACTTTACTAGAGTAGGCGAGATAAAGTTCAAAGCTAGGAAAAAATAAATAATGCTTTCCTTGATGAGAGAATAAAGCTACAGTAATTTATATCCATGGTCTGTTCCGTTGACATTGCTTAGACTTGAACATTGTTGTCCATTTATTGTACAGAGTTTCAGGGACTGATTCTAGTGTTGTAGTTTTGTCTCCATTTGCCTTACCTTTGATTTACAATAGGGAACTCCATTGGAAGTGGAACTGGGAACTCCATGCTCAAATAAACATTCTTTTTGTATGGACCAGTACACATTAATAGGCTTTTAAATACCTGTATTTATTCAGATAAACTTGCCTCCTTTCCCCAAAAAATTCTCTGTCTCTCTGGTCTCACATGGCTTAGGAGCCTGGAGGCTTCACTAGAGCCTTCTATGTCCTCCTATCTTGCTCAATCTCCTTCTGCCTTGTCACCTCTTATCCTGCCTATACCTTCCAGAACAGTTTTTATGTTGTCTTCCCATTGTTGCCTTGGTCTACCTTAAGGGCCAATAGCCTCCATCTCAGCTTCCAAAAATTTGCCTCACACACCTTTTGTCATTGGTTCTTATGATATGTGCCCATTTCAATCTCTATGCTCTTTTTTGACTCAAGACATCAGGTCTTTTGGAAAGGTCCACAAGCTCTTGATTATGCCTGCTCCTTCATACTCCATTTTCTTGCTGTAAGAAATATTTTTCTTAATGTTTTGTTTTCAAACACTTCAAGTCTTTTTCCATGTGCCTTTGTCAGCATTCAGGATTCACATTTGTATAAAAGGATAGGTTGAACAATGGTACTACAAAGCTGGATTTTAAATTTCTTGAGATTTTCCTTGATGCCACTATTTTATCCAGGCTCAGCAGGCATATATTAGCATTCTCAATGCTTGCTTTGATTTCTTCAGATATTTGATTTCCATTTCTTCTGCTACTAGGCAAATATTGTCTGCATATGCAAACAACTAGTGCAGTCCATTCAGCTTCATGCCTTTTCCTTCTTTTTCGATGGCTCTTATGATCTTCTCCAGCATCAAATTGAAAACCATCAGTTAGGGTGCGTCCCCTTTATTGAGCCCATTGTTGAGTTCCCCTAGGTCTGATAGCATTCTCTCAATTCTCACTTAGCTCCTTGATCCTTCAGTCTACATCTTAGTAGGATGTACCAGTTTCTCCCAAAAGATTAGCTGTCCAAAATTGGGGTGCACGTTTAAATAAGGAAACACACTTCTTTACTGGAAGAGAAGTATGTGGATGCCAGAATGGCTTCTGAGAGATATGCCTCCTTCCTGGGGGCAGACACAAGGGACAGAGTTCAGTTCTCAGTATCACCCAACCTCTTCTTGCAGCTCCAAAGCTAAAAGTTTAACTGCGTCACACCTATTGCCTTTTGGCTGAGCAACTTAGGAGCTTCAAGGAGAGGGTGAGTGAGGCTGAGAACCAGACTCCACCCCTCCTGCATGCAGCCAGGAGAGTTCAGCCATGGTGAGGCTATGCTGTGGCAGAAAAGACTCTGGAAAAATATTTTTCTTCATTCTTCCTTCCCAAAACAAGGTGCACATATTATTTGAGATTAATGTAATTCTTGGGTGTTTAGGCAGGGGAATAATGTGTTAAAAAAACCCAGTTGTATTATCTCTGTATATAATTTGATGAGACAACTTTGTCCAGTTCTAGGCCCAGATTCTATTACCCCTCAATCCATTGCTGTATAGTGGTAAGTGCCACTTACACAGCTAGGACCCTAACTACAAATATAATTTCCTTTCTTTCAGAAATGAATTGAACTAGCATGGATAAACTAAATATGCAGCCACACGTATGCACATAAATTTGGCATGGGTCTATTGAACATGCTTATTGGATCTGTGCTATGTCTCCAATGTGTACTTGCCTTACATCCCCAGAATGGTTCCATTACATGCATGGGGAGTGCATAGACTACAAAATATGACTGTGCTCAGGGCATGACTAGCAGGATTTTGCCACTAGCTCTAGATGTGGCTGCTGAACTGTTTAGCAGTCTCACTGTACTTAAAGTCCATAAAAGGGAACTTGGGAACCATGGCTAGCTAGAAGAACATCAGGCAGTTAGGAAGGTACAGTGCAGCCTGGCAGCACTGAGAAAGGCTTCTGAAGGGACTCCAGGGACATTGGATGGAGTTAGGATCAGGGCATATTGCTTAGCTGTAGGACTAGGGGTTAGATACAGGATTTGAGGGGACTAGAGGGGGATTTAGGGGGAAGCAGGGCCAGTTTAGGGACAGACTGGGTAGGTATCCAAGAAGCAGTAACAGGATGCATTTAGGTACACAGGACTGGGAGGCTGGCAAGGAACCACAAGCATGGATATGGGAGGATGGGCACAGGAAGTGTGGTAGAAGTCTTGAGGGAATACTGTGTGGGACGTAACTGAAAACTGGTGACCCCAGGAACAAGAACCCCTGAGATATGCCTGCTAGATGTCATGACAACACACAGAGGAAACATCATTTAATAGTTCTCTGGCCCTGAGCACCCTCTTTTGTGTAAATTGGTGCTGTGTGTCCTGGCATCCTGTGCAGGGTTGTGCCATTAAAACTTTTTTTAGCAGAGAAGTAGGTTTGTGTCAGTGTGACACCTTGCCTTTCCTCATGCTCTACTGTTGTTCCCTGACATGTAGTGACCTCTCTCCCTCTTTCCACCCAGAACCTACCTGTGCAATGGGCAGACTTCCAGGATGTGACTGCCTGTCAACAGCCCTTACTGTGTGAGTGGCTGCTGCTTCAGCTCTGCTTGCATCCCTTGGCTCCCCCAAAGACAGAGTGCTGTGTCAGCAGGGGGTGCCCCAACAGAATTCCATCCGGGGGCACAAGTTGGTGACTCAGGGATGGGTCCTCTGTTAGGACGTATATCCCTCTAGTTCCAGGTCATGCACCAGCTGAGGAATTGCAGCTCTGCCTGTGCTCCCCTGAAAAGAGAGATTCTTTTTCCACTCCTGGAAGTAAGTCTCCACAAGCTTCCTGAAATGAATATATCGCAGGGCAGCCATTGGCCATAAGGAAAAGATCATCTTTGATGTGCTCTGGGATGAGAAGGAGGGGGCCTGCAACATAATGCAGGGCAGAAGGGTTCTGTAGTCATGCTGTGCTTGCAGAGAAGAGATGGAAAGATTACGCATAGTGGCTAGTGAGGTGGGGCAGCATTCCCCACTCTAGCCCCAGCATCTTCCCTGATTCACCCCGCCCTGTGAGCAGCCACATTCAGAGCTGGCTCCTGCACAGTGGAGCACTCCTCTCACCTAGGAGACAGAGGCAGGCACTTGAACTCTCATCATTCCATTAGTGGTGTGGAAGTGTGTCTTCTGTCCAGTACTGGGAGCTGGTAAAAGACTTACCTGCTCCACCTCCAAGATATAAGCCAGCACGTCTCTGACTGGGATAGGAAAATACCCAGGTGTCCTTATGCTGCATGCCAGACTACTGTCCTTGAATAGCTTACTCACAGGTGGAGGGTGATACTCATGAGAAAGTGCATTTGTCTGAAAGAGCAGCTCCGCATGAGGGGACATGAGCTTCCCCCTGTCAGGAATCCTCCCCTCTGCAGCTGCTATGCGGCTTCAGTCTGAGACCTACCTCTCCACCTGTAGGGGGGAGGAAGCAGGGAGGGGAGTGAATACTGGGTCCCCATTTCAGGAAGGGCCCATGGGGTGGGGAGGGGGCTATGGCACCTCCAGGTTGATCCTGCCTTACTCCAGCTCCTGTGTGCATCCCTTATAATATCACTTGGCAAGCCATGAGGGAAGTGTTTTATAGTGATGGGAGACTGTCCCAGAATCCTGACATAATTGTATTGATGACATCCTTACCCAAACTTAACCTATTCAGTCAGGTCCTAGTCTGCTACCAAAATCTATCCTGAGCGCTTCTGGCACTGATCAGGCATCAATCATATCCCCACAGACCTTCCCGTGTGTTATCCCCTAGGAGAAGTATTTGTGGCCTCCAGCCACCCCCATAGCCACATCCATACCTTGCAGTTGTCACTCAGTCACTAATTTAATGGGATTCCCCATCCCTGTCCTTACTCTCGGCCCCTCAGACACTAACCTCTTTGTCTGAGCTGAAGCTGTGTCCAGGCTTGGCGGCTTTTTTCTCACTAAGGTCCTCAGCCCAGGAACACTGTGCTGGGCTTTGGCACCCCAGCCTCAACCCATCTTCACCTCTGCCCTGTGCAGGGCTCAAAACACAGAACGTCCCCTGACACCCCACTGCGTGGTCTCCAAACCTCCCTTGTAGCCAGTACCCAGTCCTCCAGTTAGACATAAAACAAGACAAGCAAATTGCTTCCAAGGAAAAAAAATCAAACCCCACTCTGGGTTACTATCCCTCAGATCTTCATACACCTCTCTCAGTTATCTTCTTCTAGTCCTCTGGAGTACCTTAGGTGCTTGGTGCTTTGTACCCTGCAGCCTTTCTCCCCAGGAGCTCCTTTCCCTGCACGTTGCAGGGATAGACTACCTACTTCAGCTCAGGAGCTGACCTTCAGGTCACATGGTGCCCGCACCATGCACTGGTGCATTCTCTTAGTCCAAATAAGGCTCCTGCTCCTCCTGTTACCTGGCTGCTCAGCCTCAAGTTGTT
Organism: Alligator mississippiensis; assembly: GCF_030867095.1. NCBI lineage: Eukaryota > Metazoa > Chordata > Crocodylia > Alligatoridae > Alligator > Alligator mississippiensis. The sequence continues at coordinate 29,622,125 of NC_081833.1, forward strand.
GCAAGGACGTTTAGGGTAGTAAAGCACTGGAACAGGCTACCCAGAGAGGTTATGGAATCTCCATCATTAGAGGTTGTTAAGACCTAGGTAGACAAAGCCTGGGCTGGGGTGATATATTTGTATATATCATGTGTGCATGCATGCATGCATGCACATATATTTGATATACATTTGGTCTTTCTTTGAGAAGGGGGTTGGACTAAATCAGGGGTCAGCAACCCCTGGCACATATGCCAAGCATGGCACATGAGGCCATTTTGCTCAGCACGCCACCACCAGCCCAAGCTGTAGGCAGCTGCGGCCAGCCATGGAGCCTGGGCTGCTCCCAGCAGGCAGCTGGGAGGCAGCAAGCCCTGCTGCAAGCAGCTGGGGCACCATGGCTGGCAGTAGCTACCCCACAGCCTGGACTGGCTGAAGCCAGGAGGCTGCAAACAGCTGCTGCTGCCCTGGCCCTGGCCCCGCCAGGTGCAGTGTCAGTACTTGCTGCCTTCCCAGTGCCCCGGAGCCAGGAAATAGCCGGGGCCTGGGCACAGAGGCATTAACTGTTTGCAGCCTTCAGGCTGCAGGCTGCCCAGGTTCTGGGTAGCTGCTGATAGCCATGGAGTCCAGGCTGCTCCCAGCAGGAAGCCAATGTAGTCCCTATTTTCAAGAAGGGAAGGAAGGAGTATCCGGGTAACTATAAACCAGTTAGTCTCACCTCTATCCTTGGGGAAATGCTTGAAAAAATTATCAATGATCACATTTGCAGGAGTCCAGCAGGTAATATAATGCTGAAGGGCAACCAGCACGGGTTCATGGCAGGTAGATCCTGCCTGACTAACCTTGTTTCTTTCTATGACTAGGTCACTAAATGCTTAGATGCAGGAGTCGAGGTAGATGTCATCTACTTGGACTTTAAGAAGGCCTTCAACATGGCATCCCATCCTATTCTCATAAATTGAATGGCTGTGTCATAGACAGTTACACAGTCATTTGGGTGACAAATTGATGTAAGGGGCATACCCAGAGAGTGGTGGTAGATAGGTCGGTATTGCCCTGGAAAGATGTGGGCAGTAGGGTTCCCCCAATGCTCAGTCACTATCTGCATCAGCGACTTGAATGTGGGCATGGAAAGCACTCTGTCGAAATTCACAGATGACACCAAACTATGGGGCAAAGTAAATATACTGATAGGAAGAAACTGAATCCAGGCAGACCTGGACACTTTAGAGAAGTGGGCAGAGAACAATAGGATGCAGTTCGACGAGGACAAGTGCAAGGTGCTTCACCTAGGGAGAGGAAATTACCAGCATACCTATAGGATGAGGGATGACCTGCTCAGCAGCACAGCAGCAGAAAGAGATCTTAGAGTCATTCTCAACTCCAAGGTGAATATGAGTCGTCAATGTGATTAAGTAATTAGCAGCGCTGGTCAGGCTGCAGCTGGAGTAGTGTGTCCAATTCTGGGTGCCACAATTCAAGAGGGATGTGGACAACCTTGAAAGGGTCCAGAGGAGGGCTACTCATATGGTTAGAGGCCTGCAGGAAAGGCCCTATGAGGAAAGGCTGAGGGACCTGGACCTTTTCAGCCTCCGTGAGAGAAGGCTGAGGGGGGATTTTGTGGTAGTATACAAATTCATTGGGGTTCAGGTTGGCAGGGGGCAGCAAGGAATAGGAGATGCTCTGTTTACCAGAGCACCCCTTGAAATAACCAGGAACAAAAGCCGCAAGCTGATAGAGAGTAGATTTAGGTTGGACATCAGAAAGAACTTCTTCATGGTTAGGGTTGCCAGAATCTGGAGTGGGTTTCCAAGAGAGGTGGTGCTCTCCTCTACTTTGTGGATCTTCAAGAAGAGACTGGACAAACACCTGATTGTGGTCACATGACCCCAGCACTTTTTAATGCCGGGGCAGGGCTTCGGACTCGATGATCCATTGAGGTCCCTTCCAACACTAGCATCTCTGAATCTATGAATCTATGCACATCCTTCTTGAAGTGTTGTACCCCAAACTGGATATAGTGCTATAGATGAGGCCTCATCACTGGTGCATAGTTAGGGTGACTACATGGGACAATGTGAAATCCAGGACACTGCCTGCCTGTGCCCTTGCCCCTGTCCCATGGCTTCAGGGAATCAATGGCCCATTCATGATCATTTTTCTTTACTTCATAGGTGATTGTTAATACCTGTGAAGTAACAATCGGTATTAATAGGGCTTCCTATTTCACAGCTCCTGCAGCTCTGCCTCAGCATCTTGTGCCTGTCACACTTATTTTAATTTTCACCAGCCAGCTTGGACCAGCCTCCAAAATTTGGAAGTGTCTCAGCCAATCTGGGACATATGGTCACTGTATGCATAAAGCAGAAGAATCACTTCCCCTGATTTGCAAGTAATGCTCTTGTTAATACACTCTTGCATGCTGTTGACATTTTATTTGCAACAAGTACACACTGTTCATATTCTGCTTATGGTCTACTGTAACCTCAGATCCTTTTTTTGCAGTAGTGCAGCTTAACCAGTCATTCCTCATTCTGTAGTTTCCCACCCTACTGCAGGACTTTGCACATATCTTTATTGAATCTCTTCTAATTTACTGTGGAACATTTTTCCACTCTCTCTCTCATGCTGGGCTATAGGTAGCCAGGTCTGGGGTGGGGTGGGGTGGGGAGGTTCACCTCAGGGTGAGAAGCAGCAGATGTCTGAGGGCAGTGTGCTGAGTTGGAGTGCAGGGAAGCCAGAAGCCAGGAGATTCATCCAGAGAAATGAGTCAGAGATCCAGAGGGTCAGGCAAAGCACAGGATCAAGAGACTAGCCACATCAGGTATCCAGGAGATTAATCCAGAATTGGGTCAGGTATCTGAAGGGTCAGGCCAAACTTGGAGTCCATTAACAAGCTGGGTCAGGTATCCAGAGAGTCTGTCACAAACCCAATCACAGACAATCCAAGGACACAGTTGCCTGAGTTCACGATTGAATCTTGTTGCCCAGATATTCCCTCTTCTGGGTCAGGAGTTTATATTATAAGTGGAAAAGATTCAGCTGACCTAGGCTGGCCACTCTGGTGGTAGGGAGTGGGTGTGTGGCTAGAACCAGTTAGAGACTTCTGGTTACTCGTGCCTGCCCCATGTTCTGTTGGGGAGGTGGAAAACTGGGGTAAGTAGTTGGTCCACATAGGCTAGGACCTTGGGTGCAAAGCCACAGCCTAACAATAGCCAAGGTATTCTGGGTCTTACCCCTACCCTCCAGAGTGTCTGCAATTTCACCTAACTTCGTGTTGTCTTAATTTTTCAAGTGTGCTCTCAATCTTATCATCAAAATAATTATAATATTAAACAATACCAGACCCAGGACAGATCCCTGAGGAACCCACACAATACCTCCCCCCAAGTAGATATTGAACCATTGATGACTACTCATTGGGGGCACAGAAGGGAATTGGTGAGGCTTTACTCACCAAGGCGCCCCCGGGGGTTACAAGAAATAATGGCCACAAGCTAGCAGAGAGCAGATTTAGACTGGACATCAGAAGAACTTCTTCACAGTTAGAGTGGCCAAAGTCTGGAATGGGGTCCCAAGGGAGGTGGTGCTCTCCCCTACCCTGGGGGTCTTCAAGAGGAGGTTAGATAAGTATCTAGCTGGGGTCATCTGAACCCAGCACTCTTTGCTGCCTAAGCAGGGGGTCGGACTCGATGATCTACTGAGGTCCCTTCCGACCCTAACATCTATGAATCTATGAATCTATGAATACTCATTAAGCACAAAGATCCAACCAATTATATATCCACCTTACAGTATAGTGGTGACACTTAGAGGTAGACGGGGGTGCATGTGCACCCCCTGAGAGCGCCAGTGCACCCCCTGACTGGCCACACTGGCCGCTTAGGTGATGGGCAGGTTGGAGCGCTGGTGCCCCCCCTGTGAGTGCCAGCGAGGGAGTGGAGTGCTGTTGCGCTCCCAGAAGCAGCCGTAGCCTCTTCTGGAAGCAGTAGCAGCGATCCGCCGCAGCAATTGGCCATCTCATGATTGGCCACGAGGGGAACCCCTTCCTCGGCCAGTGCTGACTGGTTGCTGGGGTGGCACGTGCCCCCCCTCGCTAAGGCAGCACCAGTCGCCCATGTTACAGTACTTTCAACTAGTCTGCATTTCCTTAGCTTGTTAATGAGAATGTCATCGGAGACAGTATCAAAAGCCTTGCTGAAGTCAAGGTATATCGCTAAGGTCTATCCACCACCCACAGAACCTATTGCTTTATGACAGAAGGCCCTCAGTTTGGATAGACATGACTTGCTCTTGATGAATCCATGCTAGCTGTCCCTGATCACCTTGTTCTCCTCTAGGTGCTTCACAGTAGATTCTTTGAGGGCCTGCCATGATCTTTCCAGGTCAGGCTGATTGGCTTATAATGCCCCAGATTCTCCTTATCCTTTTCTTGAATATGGACACTATTTCTGCCCTTTCCAATAACCTGGAACTTCACTTGAGTCCATGAGTTCTGAAAGAGGATAGCTAATGGCTCCAAAGTTACCTCAACCAATTAGTACACTGGGTTGTATTTTATCTGGCCCTTTTGACTTGAAAGCAGCTAGCTTCTCTAAGTAATCCCCAACCAATTATTCTACTACTGTAAGCTATTTGTCTCCTTTCCTCTCTTTACTGCCAACTACATTTGCCATGTAATACCCGCCCCTATTTGCAAAGCCTGAAGTAAAAAAGGCATTATATCCTTCAGCCTTCTCTGCATCACCTATAACTAGATTGTTTTCTGCATTCTGTAAGGGATTTCTGTGGTCTTCCTTTTACTTTTGACATACTTGTAAACTCCCTTTATGTCCCTTGCCAGCTGCATCTCAAGTCTTTGTCTCTCTTGTTGTTAGCTGTCTGATTACACTTTATTTTTTTCTGTTAAAATTGAGAAAAAGTAGCTGCTGCGTAGCTCTGCCTTCTTTGTGTCTTCTGTTAATAGCTTATCCTGGCTCTTTAGTGGAGGACCCACTGCTTCCTTGGTTTTTCTCTTCTGTTCGGTGTATCTATAGAACGTCTTCTTGTTTCTTTATCTTCCTTTGCCAGGTATAACTAGTTTTTTTCTTGCTTTTCTGAATTTTCCCTGCAAGATCTTGATGTTTCTTAGAATGTTTCCTTGGTGACTCACCCTTATTTCCATTGCCTATATGTTTTGCTTTTGATTTTGAGCCATCGAAAAAGATCCTTTGGTAGCCACATTTGTGTCCTGCTGTTCTTATGTATCCATCAGGTCAGAATATAGCTTCCTTTTCAGCTCCCAATACTATGCCCTTAAAAAATACCCAGACCTCATGAACCCTTTTATTCTTCAGTCTATCTACCTTACATACTATTTCTCTGAGTTGGCTCAAATCAACCCAGTATCCAGTATCTCTGTTCTGTGGATCACATACTTTGATTTTCTGAGAATCATAACTTGTATCATATTACTGCTTCCTTTGTGAAGATGGACATGCACAGAAATAAGGTATAAATCACTAACCAGGAGGCTTGACAGGTCCTGTTGCTTGCATCTCTCTTTCTAACAATGCAGGATGCATATACAGTTTAAGCATTTTTCCTCAGCCTCAGAAATGAATGGGTGGGCTGTAGGTGAGAACAAAGCAAAGTTTCAGATTGGTTCTTATTTGGATGGATAGAATCATAGGGTGCCTGTGCACAATCATGGAAGCTGCTCCAATGCATTGTAATTGCAGTGCATTCGAGCAGACTCAATTAATCAAGGCTGCTGCAGCGTGACAATTACCACACTCCAGCAGCCTCCTGTGTCTCATGTATCAGCATCCCCATGCCTAAAAATGTTGGAGGGGGCAAAGCACTGTCCCCCCACTTCTCTGTCTCCCACAGGTGCATATGTAAAAGTGCCTATATACTTGCTTCTCTGAGACGCACGTATATCTACAAACTTGGTGTCAAGAAGAGCATCTTCTCCCCAGAATCTTTTACAAACCTTGGGCGCAGCAGGTACATTCTTAGCCTATTCTGGAAGGCAGTTGTTTTTTTTTTTTTAACTCATTGGAGGTGGGGGGGTCTCCTCAAAAGCATCTCTCTTCTTTGATACTCTTGGTATAAGCAATGTCACTCAATCTCTATGGTATGGAGACTCTACAAATGTCAGTCCCACCAGTGTTCAAAGTGCTCACAGATGCCATTAACCTGGGTATGGTTCCTCCAGGGGAGTCCAGTAGTACTAGAGAAGCCATGTCAAATCCATCTCTGTGTGCCCTGAGGGCTCAGTAGGTTGTGTGCTCTCTCTGCTGGGAACCCAATATTGTTATACTTGGTTGGCAGCTGAAGCAGCTCTCCATGCTCAATGCTTCCCACACTCCATTTTATTACACTTCAAAGCCACTTTGTTTGCAGAGGAGGAAAGCTGTCAGAGGCCATTAATCCATACAGAAGTTAATCTCTCAAAAAGCATTTACTCAGGCACAGCTGCAAAATTTATATATTAAAAAACTGTTGACAATTAATTAAAATACTTCTCTGCTAAAGTACAAATGCAGTCACTCTGCAGGGCATTGATGTGTGAACAAACAGACTTTCCCTAGGATATATCCCTTTCTTTGGCCTAGAGGCAAAGCAATTGGTTTCCTTCTAGGTAACTCCATGCAGTCAGCTCAGTTGATATGTTGGTGGCAGAGGCAAAGTGCAATTGTTGTGGGAAGATTCCAAGGATTCCTTGCCATAGACGGCAGTAGGAGATAGAGCTGAATCATATCACAGTTGGCAGCAACTCAGAAACACAAAGAAACCAGAGATGTGTTTTTTGGTGGGACTGTAACTTTTGAAGGGAAGAAGAAATAGACAGCAAACTTCATCCCTTCAGTATTCAACTGACAGAGAATCATAGAAAATGAGGGTTGGAAGAGACCTCAGGAGGTCATCTAGTCCAACCCCATGCTCAAAGCAGAACCAACCCCAACAATATCATCCCAGCCAAGGCTTTGAATACCCAGGTCTTAAAAACCCCAAAGGATGGAGGTTCCACCACCTCTCTGGGTAACCTATTCCAGTGCTTTACTATTCTCCTCCTGAGAGAGTTTTCCCTAATATCTAACCTAAACTTGCTGCATCTTGAGACCGCTGCTCCTTGTTCAGTCATGTGCCACCACTGGCTACAAACAGACGAGCGAGCACATGCCTGTTGAAGTGTCTCAAACAGTTTGAGATGCCATAAGAGGCATGATAGGAATGAAAAAAAGTATTTCCCATGCTACATATTTGTTTGTTACCAGGAAATCTCAGTATCAAAAAAAAAACCAAGCTGGAAAGAAGTGGCACAGGGCACGCTACTGGAGCATGCTGTGAAGCAACCAGAGGCTGGATCCTCCAAAGATTCATAGATTCATAGATTGGAAAGCCAGAAAGGACCTTGGAAGATCATCAGTCAAGCCCCCTGCACCAAGCAGGAAAAATAACTGGGGGTCAAGTGACCCCAGCAAGGTGACTGTCTAGTCTCCTCTTGAAGATTTCTAGGGTAGGTGATTGCACCACTTCTGGAGGGAGTTTATTCCAAAGTCTGGTCACCCTGACAGTGAAGAAGTTTTTCCTAATGTTGAGCCTGAATTGGTCTTCCAGGAGTTTGTGGCCATTACTCCTAGTTTTCCCCTCAGGTGCCCTGGTGAACAGTTGCTCACCGAGTCTTTGATGTACTCCTCTAGTGTAGCGGTAAGCTGCTACCAGGTCCCATCTCAGCCCTCTTTTCTTCAGGTTGAAGAATCCCAGATCCCTCAGCCTTTTCTTGTTTGGCTTGCTGTGTATGACTCTGATCATACAAGTGGCTCTTCTTTGGACTCTCTCAAGCTTGTCCATGTCCTTGTTAAAGTGTGGTGCCCAGAACTGGACACAGTACTCCAGCTGCGATCTCACAAGTGCTGAGTAGAGCGGAAGAGTAACCTCCTTGGTTTTGCTGGAGATGCATCGATTGATGCATGCCAGAGTATTATTTGCCCTACTAAATACAACATCACACTACCAGCTAGTATTCATATTGTGGTCTATTATTACCTCTAGGTCCCTTTCATTCGTGGTACTAGTCAGTTTGGTGCTGCATAGATGTGTTGCGGGTTGCTCATCCCGAGGTGGAGCACTTTACATTTCTTGATGTTGAACTTAGCCAGTGAGCTCTTCACCCCCACACCAAATCATTAATAAAGATGTTGAAAAGTACTGGACCACTGCCCACTTCTCGCCAGGATGACACAGATCCATTCACTATGACTCTCTAGGTCTTATCCTGCAGCCAGTTCCTCACCCACCTGATTGTCTTGCAGTTAATCCCACAATCTTCCAATATTCTCACTAGAACATCATGGGATACTAGATCAAAGGCCTTTTGGAAGTCAAGGTATACAATGTTAACCTGGTCTATTGTGTCCAGGTGGTGGACAGTGAACATGATGGTTTCATGGTCGCTGTTGCCCAGACATCCCTCTATATTTAAATTGGACCTTGTCTTCCTGTCCTGCTGATGGATGACTATTCCCTCAGCTCCCACAAGAGTGACTCTCTCAGTGTCCCTATCTACAAGTGGGGCTTACTTGTATATTGGTCCCTGGACACGTTTGAATTTGTGTATTCCCATCCCCTAGCAATCTTAGTTTAAAGTCCTGTCCAAAAGATTAGCCATCCTAGCCATAAATAGGGATTTACCTTTCCTTGTGAGGTGGATGCCGTCCCTTCCCAGGAGTCCTCTCTCCCTGAAGTGTGTGCCGTGGTCAAGAAATCCAAAGCTTTCTCAGTGGCACCAGCATTGGAGTTGCCAGTTCTTGTTCTTGACGCATGCTTCCTTTCCAGGACCATGGCCTGCAACAGGAAGCACAGAAGAAAAAACTACCTGGGCCCCCAACCCCTTGAGCCCAGCCCCCAGAGCCCTGTAGCCACTCATGTCCTGGTCTGGATTACTCCTGTCCCTGTCATTAGTTCCTATAAGGATGAGGAGCATGGGGTAGTAGTCGGAGGGCCGGATGAGCCTAGAGATTCTCTCTGCTACATCTCAGATGCAAGCCCCTGGGAGACAGCAGACCTCACAGGCTAAGGGGTCCAGATGGCAGATGGGTTCCTCAGAGCCCCGCAGGAGAGAGTCCTCCACCCCCCACCACATCTTATGAGTGGCAGCAGGCTGCTTACCTTTCTCCTCTTCCAGTGTCACCATCAGAGCCTCCTCATGTGTGGGGAGGGGAGCGTACCTGTTGTGCAGGGCCAGGGGACGAGCAGCCCTGCCTCTCCCCAACCATCAACCCCAGCAGGTGTGGGACTGAAAGATGGCAGAGGCCTATCTCCAGGGGAAGTCAGAAGACCATGGTGAAGTCACAGGTCCCTGCAGAGCTCATACCCAAGACCCTTGGAGGAGGGCCTAACTGCAAGCTCAAGAACCACCACCACCCCACACCGTGAATCCACACCTTGCAGCAACACAGAACCTCCCCCCACATAGTGGCAGCTGTGGCAGAGCCATCTGGGAGAGAGGACCCCACCTAAAGGTGCTGAGAGTACCGAGGGGCCTGCCCTATATGTCCCTTGTACCTGGGGACCATAATGATATAACTTAGAGGCACCACTGCCCATAAAGCACCCAGAGCTGATGTGGAAACTGGCCCCATATGTGGCACAAGGAAGGCAACACTGCCTGGGACCACTGCTTCATATAGGAACACTGGTCCACTCTTGTAGAACTTCTTCTGGACTAGGCTTTGGGTACCAGCTTATCCAACACTGCTTACACAGCAGAGATGGGCTGCAATGACAGCACTTCCCTGTCCCCTCCCTCACCTCACCTGCACACAAATATGTACAGGATACCAACCAAACACTGACTATACAACTACTTCAGCACTCTTAGATAAGAACTTGTGATCTGCTGTCTCACTTGTTGTCACCTGCCCCTATTCTTCCTGTTTGGCAGAGCTGTCATAGTGCTGTCCTCCTCTTTGCACAACTTCTCCTGGTCCCCTAGGCTCAAATATTTGCCTGACCTAGCACTTGAGCCACCTTCCTCCTTCTCTTCCATGACCAGCTTGTCCAGCCTCTCAGTGTGCCAAAGTAATTTCTGGAACAAATGGCAATGTTGTGTAGGGTACAACATGCCATAGAAACCCTGTTCACCTTTTCAGGGTTCTGTTGTAATTTTTCGTCTGATGCACAGAGGCAGTGCTAGCAACTTGTGAGGAAGCCAACAGAGTGCTCAGTGATGGAATGGGTGTGTTTTGGAGGAAGGCTATGCTGCAACTCTGGCTTGCCCTCAAAATCCACCAGAGAGGTAAAGAACCATGGGTGGAGGGGATAGCCACAATCAGGTGTAGAGAGACAAAAGATAGGTGCTTGTGAGTTTAGGGACTATTCTGTTGTATAAACCCCTCCACCCTGGGCCCAGCACCTGCTGCAGGAAAACCTGAACAATGTCTCCATTGGCCTAGAAATCTGGTCACCACATTGGTGAATTCCAGCTGGACTTTAATCATGTCCACATCTTGTTCATTATGTAGCTTCAGCAGTGGCCAATAGATATGTGGGAATGACTCACATTAGATAGATAGGTAGATATGTGGGAATTACCACAGAAATTCACAAAGGCCCTATCCACAGCTCTGAGAACATAAAAGAAGTTCATGATATGGTAGAGTTTTTCTATGGTGCATTTTCAAGTTCAGGGGAAATGAGATGAAATCTGCCAAGTGCCAGATGGTGTCCAGGAACTAAGTAAAGTTTTTTTGAGGTTGTGCTCTAGATGACAATTGAGGTCTGGGCAGCCACTCCAGTCATCCCCCCAAAATGTTTATTTGACCAGTATAGGATTCTGCATATGACCCACAACATGTGTATTGTGATTACAGATTTTGGGTTGTGGGACCCCAGAAATAGATCCAATCTGGTCTGCTCTTCACCAGGAATGAATGAATGCTAATGCTTACTGGGAAGGATGGAGAATAGGCTATTCAGAGCAGTATCTGCACTACACAGTGACACAGCTCAGGCCTATCTAATATGAAAACACAGATTGCTCTTTCTATGGGGCTGTAGGACATACGAATAGTGCTAATATCTGCTCTCCTCAAGCTGGCACACTGACATTGATGAAACTGCTGTCTGCAGGAGGTTGAGAACAATGAGAGATGGATGGGCTGGAGCAACTGAGGAAGGAATGTTTCTTGAGCCAGATAAGTATGATGGGGCTTTCACATCTGCTGTATAACCAGTTGCTGCTCATGTGCCCCCTAATTCCTCTAGCCTCAAAGGTGAGGGAAAGGTGAAGGAGTGCACAAGGGATAGCGCCCTCAGATCATATGCTTGTGTGACTCATTCGTAGTGGCTGTTGAAGTCACTCAGCATGGGCCAGAAGCCTTAATAGCCCCCAGCTGTGGCGTTTCTAGCAATTTTCCCCAGCTGGAGCACTTCAATGGCTACACTTAAAAATATACTTTAAAATACAAATAGGTGGTGGGCAAAGCTAAAAGAGCAATTTATGAGGAAGATGGTCCCTGCATTACACACTTCTCCTTAGGTTTTCTGCTGTGTTTCGTGTCTGCCAAGAACTCAGAGGTTTTTAGTGTATCCAGTGGTTTTTACAAAGGCTGGTTCCACTGCTTCATGGCAGTGACATACCTTATCCCTCTAGTTGTGCATTACTGGCTAGTCATTAGCCATTCCTAGAAGCCCTACTAACCTGAGAATGAGGATGCCGGAGTTGCACACAGCAATTCTAATATAATAAAAGGCTTAGTCTGTGTGTCTGTCCATAATGCTTCTGGCCAACTGCGTATGCACCACCATGAGGGTGGGTGGTGATTGGCTGGGTGGCCCAGGCTGCACAGACCCAAGTTTGCACCTCTGCTGGGGAAGTTTTGTGGGGGGGGAGGGGCAGGGGAACAGGGTCAGAACTGAAGTAGCAGGGGGAGGGGAGGGAGCGGAGTAAAACCTGTAGCAGCCAGGGGAGGGAGTGGGGGGGAGCAGGGTCAGACCCAAAGTGGGGATGGGGAAGTGGGGAGTGGGATTGGACCCAAAGCAATGGGAGGTGGTTTGGGGAGCGGAGATGGACTCAAAGCAGCAGGGGAGGGGGAGGGATGGGAGCAAGGTCAGACCTGACGTGGTGGAGGTGTTGGGGGGAGCAGGGTCGGACTTGAATCGGAGGGGGGGGGTGTGTGTGAGTGGGGTTGGACCCGAAGTGGTGGGGGTAAAGAGGGGGAGTGGGGTCAGATCTGAAGTGGCCAGAGGGAGGACGTTCAGGCCCAAAGTGGAGGGGGGGAGGAGTGGAGGGGGGAAGTGGGGTCGGACCTGAAGCAGGGGGAGGAGGGAACAGGGTCAGACACAGCAGCGGGGGGAGTGGAGTTGGATCCAAAGCAGGGAGGGCAGGGGGGACCGGGGTCAGACTCAAAGCCAGGGGGAGGGGGAGCAGGGTTGTATCTGAAGCAGGGGGGGAGCGAGGTTGGACCTGAAAGGGATGTGTGAGCTGGACCTGGAGTGGTGGGTGCACGGTGGAGTCCCTGTCCCTGGGGCTCTGTCCTGCTGCCCTGCCTCCATCATTCTTGATGGGCAATTTGCTAGCTAACTTGTAAAGGGGGAGGATTGCTCAGGGGGTAACTTATCTGGATGGGCTCTTTGTGACATCAGGTTATGCTCAACAGCTGGGTTTGGAAGGGCTAGGTATGTTCTGGGCTCAGACCTGAGCACAGAACCTTTGAGGAACAAAAGGTTCCAGGACACAAGACAATGCTATTTGCAATATATTTTCCACCCTCGGCTACACAGAACTGGAGAAAGGTCTGTAGTGTTCCTCATGCCCAAAGGGTGAGATTAACAAGGTCACTACAGAGCTGGAATAATGAAAAATGGGTTAGTGCTGTACAATGATTATAGAGGACGGGTCAGACCTGAAGCTATGGAGCAGGTTGTGGTTCCCTCATGGCTGAACTCTTAGGTTATAAGAGTGAAAAGGAGGGGGAGGAACTGTGGGAGGCTTTAATTCATGCTTTGAGGGGATCTTGTTGCACCTCAAGGTCAGCTAAAGCAGCGTATAGCACTGCTGCTTCCAGGCACTCACCACATGTGACTCCCTTGGCTGGCCCCCTATACCTCTGTATAAAGGCTAAGGACAGACTTCTATTTCCTTTGTACATCTAAATGGCAGCTTTCTAGCCGTGCAAGTGGTACTTTTGGAACTTACAGATGTAGTGATTCTAGTACATCTGTGCTGTGGACACACAATAAATGTGTAAGCATGCATGCAAAGATTGAGCATATACAATAGTCTACATCATTGCACACAAACATTTTAGGGATGCAAATGTGTCCAAATCAAGAAAAAAAATAAATGCACAAAAACCCTGACAGACTCCTAAGGCAGAAAACCTCTCATGTTTTAACCTCCTAAGTACTTAGCAGGAAGCAGGAGATCTAGATCTTAGGATCCTCCTCAGCCAGGGGAGATTCAAACCTGTATATCTTTAACGTTACAGAAGAGTGTTCTATCCGTGATACCACAAAGTAGACAGTAGGTAGGCCTTGATCCAGCATTCCTCTTGAAGCTGACCCCAGGGTAGCTGAGATCTGTGGGGCCAAGAGGAAAAGAACAAGTTGGAGTGTGCATGGCTCAGTGAGATTGCTGCTGAAGGGATCATGACCTGTATTATAGCTTGCAGCCTCACTAGCAGGGCAGAAACTCTCCCACTGCTCTGCACCCATGTTACTCAATAATAAATGCAAGGGTCAGTGGTTTGGCTTTCGTAACCCATGGCCTGTTGTCTGGTGGTTAGTGCATTATGCCAGGAAGTTAGAAAAGTGTAGATTTGAACCCCCTCTGGGCAAGCAGTACCTAGAAACATGATATCCTGTGGCTTAATAGAATGCCCTAACAAGCAAACATGGAAGGATCACCTTTTCTACCACACATATGTGCCCAGCCAGCTCATAGCTGACTGACCATGCTCAGTCTACATGTGCACATTTATGCATTCACAATGAACAGGTAATGCCCAAAACACCTGAGCACCCAGTTAGAAAATTTCCGTTTAGGTGTACGAAGGAAAATGCAATGCTGTTTCTAAGGTGTCTCATTATTCTCTTTTGCTAGTCTATTCTTTTGCTGTGGGTTAGCTCAGGAGACACCCCACTGGCACTAAATTCTGAGATTATCTCCTCATTTAATGCTAAAGTTTGCAATGAATTACATGGAGAGTTTATCCCCCTGGTACTCCATTCATATAAATGTTGTTCCATGGGTATTAGCATTTCAGCTCCATGGTCATCATTGCATAGTGACTGGCCCTTTTGCTAGTTAGCAACATGTCTGAGACCCTAAATTCCTTCCAGCATCACATTCCTCCTTTGATGTCCTGTCTGAAAAGAGAATGTCTGGGTACAGCTGAGCTGCAAGCACAGACTACTGTTCTGTTTCCTGCATATACTAGAACGCACAAGGAGCTGGCAAAGACATCCCTTTCACATGTTCTGTGAAAGCCTCCAAGTGTCACCATCCAAAATGCTAACCCCCCCGTAGGGACGAAAACAATCATCACTTCTATTCTCTATTCCCACTGCTTTCCTAGATACTTGTTGAGGTCAAAGGAAAGGGTCACCGCCTTGTAGGTTTTACCAAATGGAGATCTAAATCTGTGGCAGACTGCCCAGCAGCAAAACTGACTTTGTCATAAAAGGAGCAGGCTCCTTTGCCATAAATGGAGCAACTCTCTTCAGCTAAGTCTTGAAAGGTTATCCACTGTGCAGTGCAAACAAATACCAACGTTTCATACAAATCTTAATAAAAGGCTGCAGGTAAGAATTGGTGAATATTACCTTCCTCATAAGTTCAGGGGTGTCAAAGATGCAGCCTGCTGGCTGGATACACACTGTAGATTCCTATCATATGGCCCATGGTGCTGCCTACATGTCTTGTACTGGACCAAGACACTGTACACTGGACTGGCCCCATACACTAGATTGGGTCATAGCTAGCACAGGCTGCACACAGCACATAGGGCCAGACAGGCACATGTGCAGCACGCAGGGCCAGATGAGTTTGACACCCCTGCCATAAATGACAGGATCTTCCATGGTATTTGCCTACTTCCCATGTTCCTCCACCAATATTTATTGTTGAGAGTGACATTTTCTCTCCTAAATGCTGTATTCTGAGGCACAGTAATCATTTCACTTCACTGTAGCTTAGAGCTACATCCAACCAACAGTGTTCAATTTTGCACTGGAATACTCTTAAAAATTGTTTGAGAAAAATTAAATAACCAGTGCGAATTAGTATTGCTGAGGCTGTAAACTCCTGCTTATTGTCTATTAACAACTACATAAAAATGAACATGAAAACTTTTTTGTGAATGTGATAGAGAGGTACATACTGTGCTTCATTTACTGCAGGTCTGCTACAGTGTCTTGCTCATTCAGCCAAAGCATCAGATATTTGTTCTTCTAACTCTGGAGGTTCTGGGGCCGGTTGCCAAGGGTTTCTGGCTCTGTACACCGTAAGAACCACCATCACATGTAGACCTTAATCCTTGTGTGAAACATTCAGCCATGCAAGTGTTTGTACCAGGCAGGCTGATTGCCCACCTATAGATCTATATGATAGTGGAAGGCTATGCAATCTGAGAAAATCCTCAAGTCTCTCTTTAAATTGATCTTTCGCTTCCTCCCTGTAGCCTCTATTCATGGTATACTCTGATATGTTCAGTGCTGTATCTTTTGTGACCAACTTTAATGCCTGGTTCTCAGTCACATATTTTCTCATGTTGCTGTGCAGTATCACCCCAAAACCATTTATCTTCCCACTTTTTCCATCAGAAAAGACCTTGCCTTCTTACAGTTCTCTTGCACTATTGTTCTTACATTTTATTGCTTGCAAACACCCTGCTTATACCAGCCAACTTTCCAAGAGGTCCAGTATCCCTGCCTGTATAGTTCCCAACAATCAGTATGTCAGTTCTCATCACTGATAATTCACCTCTCTTCTTTATTCACATTTGTCAGTCTGGTGGTAACTCTGGTTTGCTTAAGACAGCAAATGTGGAATGTCACTGTGTGTCAGTTCTGGAGGACATCCTATCATTTTTAATATGTGATCCAGGATCCACATGATACTGGAACATTGTTTTATCAAACCAAGCCATGTCTATGAGAGATGCTGACTGTGCAGGAGCCCGATACTACTGCGCAGTAGAGTTGTGTGGAGAAAACTGATGTGATACTACAGTGCAGTAGTATTAGGCTACTGCTCAGTAGCATCACAAAAAAAGGTGTTCATCGGTGCTACTGCGCAGTAACTTGGGTTCTGCACAATCATTTAGCACTTGTTTATACAAGTACTAAATACTGTATGTGGTAACAGCTGCTCAGTAGCGCCTCATGTAGGCATGGCTCCAGATGCCCTTTCCAATGCTGGGCTTAATAGTGATCATAAATAATAGAAACAATTCAGGAAGATCTAGGCCTAACACCAATGTAGGGAAATAGGGTTCAAATCAGGAAGCTCAAAGGTTCCTGGATCTCAGGGAAGGGTTTTTAGCAATATACTTCTTGTATGAATGAGGGAAGCCATTTTGGGTGCTTCTACTGATAAATTCTCTGTAGTACAAACTGGCCTTGCACCTTCATTATGACCTATTGCTTAACAACTTATTTTCTAAATGCTTCCTACCTCTGGACTTTGCTTTACCTTGAATACATCAAAGCTGAGATTTGCTAATTCTCTGCCAAGCAATCTTGTTTCTGGCTGTAGGGAACAGGTGGGCCAGATGACTTGCGGTAGAGAAATGGAGTATTATAATTAGCATTAATATGGAAGACAAGAGCTTTCTAAAGCTGAGTGTGCATTTCACTACCTTTAGGGACTCATTAATGTGTCATGTATCCATCATAGTTAAGGCTTCTGTGTTTTCAGAAAGACACTTTACTACTCATCTAAAAAAACTAAATAAATAAAACGTTCCCTGGTGTAAATATCGATAAACACACACATACCTGCTCACCCACACAAATGCATGTCCACACACACACACACACAGAGGAAGAGCTGCCCCCTCACCAGCTCAAAACTTCAGGCTCTGTCTTATTCCTTTCTTGTATTTATACAAATTCCATTTACCAAGACAATGCAGTATAGACTACAACGCCCAACCTAAGACATCCCTGATGTGACTTGAGGAAATAATAAAATGTTCTATCAGTTGGCATCATAGTTCTGTCTTCGTATTATGTAACATGACTTCCAGCCACACTCCTTTAGTCCCAAAGGCTGGCCATAAAACTGTGTCAAGGATGTATCCTGCACTGATATAATCCTCCACAATCCTTGTCTGATGTTCTTACTTACCCAAATCTGCTATCAGGCTAAAGGACCACCTGAATTACTGCTGTCATTCCCCTTTGCAAACAGATCCAAAGCACCTCACTTTGAATCCTAATGCACTCAAAGCTTAGCATCATCTGCCTGACAGCGGCAACAGCATTTCTATTCAGACACCCCTGAGGGAGTCACTTGACTTCATGGCTCATTATAATCTACTTCATTCCTTCTAAGTTCTTCATCCCACAGATGTTAATGACCCTCTCTCCTTTTAAATGGCCTTGATGTTCAATTCATCAACTTAGTCTTTCTTCTTCATTTCTGCTGTCTGTTGGCTGCTTCTGATGACGTAACTCTTATTTCACAGCCCTGAAGACTGTTTTTAACTCTAGCCGAAACATTAACTCAGGCATGGAAATAACTTACAATGAAGCATAAGATGCACTTCCAGGATGCTCAAAAAGGCTAGATTTTGTTCTATGAATCTGAAAAAGAGATTAATTCTAATGAGTACACAACTAATGAAACAACATATTTTGATTATTTTCCCTAGTTTGTTATGATTTAATGCATAATATATGATATAGCAAATTAATGCACATCCCAATACATTTATATTTGGTTTTGCTCTGAACTTAAATGGAATGATATAGCTCTAGGCAACTCAATTATTATTAAAGCTCTTAATAAAGTTTCTTTTTAACTTGATAAAAATATGCACTGCATGCTATGTGAAGATGAATGACACCATCTGCACCCCCCTTTTCAAAATCCTAGATCCACCCATGGATGACATAGAAGACATCTTCTCCCACCTATCAAAGTAAAGAAGAGCCTTGGCATGCTGATAGATCTGTCTTTGCTCCTCTTTAAACAGGTAGCAATAGTGATGAGAAATGTCTCAGGGAGAGAGAGAGAGCATGCATACATGTTGGGCCTCATCCCATTTAACTCCCATTTCACAGCAGTCTCCTCAGCTTCCCATTTTTGTTTCCAGCACATCCCAAATGCTTGCTTCTTTGGGGAAGCAATAATTACTAATGGGATTTTTTTTCTTCTTTTGTTTTATAACACCCTGTAAGGAGCTGGAAATGAGTATTTGTTTCCTTTCTGAAGTTTGCCCTTCACTTGGAAATAGGGATTCATTTTGTTCTGGTAGGTTGTAGGAATCTGGAATCAAAACAGCTAATTTTGATATTAGCAACAATTTCAAGTCACTTACCACCTTCTCCTGCCAAAACATCTGTGCTCATGTATGCCAAACCAGCAATATGGAATATGAGTACAGCCCGGGGAATAGTGCTTGTTGTTTTATTGCTTTGGTAGAACTAGGAGGGGAATGCAGAGCATTTTATTGCTGGGTCTACATAAATACTGTCAGGTATAAATTTTAGGCCTTGGAACAGAATAATGGGTAAAAGAAACCAAAGCCTTAATCGTTATGCTCCAAAGGATTTTTCCCATCAGAATAAAACAATTTTCATGCCACTCTCCCAGTATTTGGGTTATGAAATTAATATATTTGACTAGTTCTTAATGTATTCAGATAACAACTTCTACAAAATAAGAGCTTTCTGAGACCCAAATAAAAGCTGAGACATGCATGCAGAGTTTCACTCCTGCTGTCAGGAAACCCTTAAATAGAAGCATTGAGATTTGACAATAAGAATCAAAAGAGATTTAGCACAGAAGCCTACTCTGCTAGATAGATGTGCAAAGTGTAGAAATTACGTAAATCTCAAGCACATAGCCAAAGTATAGGCATTGTTCTCCTTCCCTGACAGGGGCATGTATTTGTTCCCATTATAAATGTAAGGAGATTTCTGCATATCTCTGGAAGTCAATCTTATTTCCCTCCTCACCTCCCTGAGGTAATCTGGGACAGTGCACCACTTCTGGACAGCTCCATTGCAAATTGCCCGGCACCCGGGCATTCTGCACAGAACCCAGAGCCACTCTCAGCAGCTGCAGAAACGAGCACCCTTTGGAAAAGGATACTCCTGAAACACTCTACACATGACTGCACTCCTACAGCAAAAGGCTGTCTCTGCGACTGTTCCTTCAACATGCTGGAGCCTGCTGCTGAAACCTGGACAAGGATGCTGGCACCCATGCAGGCCTGGCTCACCAAGACATCTAGGTACCCCCCAGCTCCAGGTGTGGGGATCATTGCCACTCTGCTCATGGCCAGGCAGCAGGCAGGTCAGCTGCTAGGTTCTCAGCGCAGTGCACCTGATACAGTGCTGCAGCACTTCTCAGGTGGTGAACTAAAGCAGCTGCCTGCAACACCAACGGATCCAAGCGATCACCTGCACAGCAGATCAGGAGGACCAATGTCGCTGCTGTTGGGAGATGGACTGGTGACAACTGGGCAGGGGAGACCTCATAGCCAGTACCCTTTGCCCTAGATTAGTTTCCACATTGTAAGCTTCATCAAGATACTACCAACAACTCACATGTGGCTTTAAGAATAAGCTACAGTGCTCAGCCAATATCTATAGATGTGAGCGGGCTAACACAAGGCACTGCATCTTCTGCTTGCTAAGCACATAAGTAACAACTTGGCAGGTGCATGCATGGCCATGTACAAGTGCCTTTAGAAGTGCTTCTTTTCCAAAGAAGAAAAAAATTTCCCTGCTTAAAACCCACACCCCAATTTTGGGGATCTGATTTTAGGGGATGTGTACTGCGTGAGAAAACACTGTTTATACTTTTTAGACATAAAAAGCAGAATCCTATTAAGTCTCTTATGTGCCAGTTAGGCAGACCTTTAGGTGCGTAGTGCAACTGTTGCTATTCTATTCAGCTTCTTCCAGAACATAAGCAGCCATGTTTTGTGTGGTAGGTACAATGCAAAATTTGGCTATGCACACAAATGTTACATCCCCATCTGTGGTTTGCAATGCTGTAAACCCCATCTGTGGCACCCCAAACCACACGCACTGCATGCACATGCTTTTGCCATGCTGCTAATTTGCAGTGTATCAGGGGGTTTTGACACTGGGAGACCCCTGTGTTAAAAAGAAGTGCCAATTAAAAGTGGTGCGAAGCACATGGCTGCAGCACGCAACACCCAAAACCAGAGCCTGGCTGGCCAGAGCCATTCTCTGACTACTGGTCAGGCTTCACACACCCAGATTGCCACTGCTGCAATCCCAGGAGGCCCCCAGGGCCCCAGGTAAGGCTTCTGGGACCAGTCCACCTGCTGGCATGAGCCTCCTCTACCCCACCCAGGGCAATTTGGTGCACACCAGTGTGTGTGCATGCAGGGGTGTGCCCGGGGACAACTAGCAGCCCCACAAATATGTGCCAGTGCTATTTGTCCCTAGCTAAATGCAAATTCCAACTTGTGGTGATGTGCTCAAAGTGGTGCACCGCTTCACAAGCTCACTTCCTGTTCACCTAGGCACACAAGGGGCATCCTAGCCACATCACAATCTAATTGTGCCAAATGCCTGTGAAAAGTTGGAAAATAGCTGGTCATGCTGCAGGTGCCCATACATCTCAATAACCTCCTACAACTTGTTTACTGCCAGTGCCCAGCCCCTGATATAGAAGCACATGAAAGTCAAGCATCAGGCTGAACAAGCATGAGCTGAGGGTAGCATGTGACTGAGGGAGATACCAGAGGGAATAAAAGGGTATGGTCAGGGAGAGATTCCTGTACTGGCTGGTCCCTGAAATAAGGAGCAGAATATTATTTCTGTAGATGGACAAGTCTGGAGTGGCTGTACCTCCTATTGTCGCTGGGCTCTCTATGCCCCTGTTGCTGTACCCTCACTGGTTCTGGGGCCTCTACACGACATGGCAGTGTATCTCAATGAGGTCTCCTCCTCCCCTACAGCCTCAGTCCGGTCCATCACTTTAAATGACAACAGGTGATAACATAGTAAGCAGCACAGTAGCACTAGCAGCATCTGAGGCAGTCAAACTGTCACAGAGCCTTTCTTTCCTTTCCTGCAGGAACTTCTTCTCCAGCAGGTGCCAGAGAACTTGCTCTGCCAGCCCCAGCCCTGAGCATTAGATGTGCCCATGGCCCTGCCTCCTTCTGGTCAGCTGACTGGGGACAGGTGCTAAGGTTGTAGGTTGTACAGCTGGGTTTTGGGGTGCTGCTCTTGTCCCCTTTTTCATGGCCTCTTCTACTTCTTAAGTCACTTCCCAGTCCACCAAGTCAAAAGCCCCTGTCCAGGCATCAACTTGACCACTAATTTGTCTTGCTGTGACAGGAACCTGTGGTCCTGAAAAGTGGGCCCCAGACTAACTGGTACAGCTAGAGCAAAGATGGGTGGGGTCTGGGTAACCCCAACCAGACACAGACCTGGTGTTCAGCAACCTAGGAGCCCTATGAGTCTGAGCTTCTGTTGGTTCATCCTATCAAGATGTGGTGGGCAAGTCACTGACAAGCAGCTCAGAAAAGAAAGGCAGCAGGGAGAAGTTGCAAGAAAGATGTACGCCTGGCCCTGTCTTGGAGAAGCATGCACAGTGCATGTGAGTAGAGACTTGGCCTGTAGTACATAGGACGGTCTGAAAAGAAACTAATTACCAAATCTACCCTTCTGTCTCAGGTCATTCTGTGGCAAGAGGTGGCAAAGAAGACATGTGATTTCAGGAGAGTTTTGACAGTAGAAAGAAACAGCTGATCTCCCACAATGCAGAGTTAGATAGTAAACAGAGGACTAGCGTGTACTTAGCATTACATGTATGCTTTCATTTTCCCAAAAGGAAAGTCAAAGACCTTGAGGTTTGCTACTACCAATCCACAAGACTTTCTTACTCTCTCCAGGCACAGACACACTCCCTTCTTAGGAATCCTAGATAATACTTTCAGCAGACTTTTCCTTCATAATGAATTACTGTCATAAGAACTGCCATTAGAAGGCATTCCCAATAGCATAGTATAAGCATCTATCCCCTCCATGCTATGAGTGTTTCAAGCAAGTGGTGCATCATTGGTGGAGGGAGGGGAGGGAAACTTGTTCTTTGCTTCTAATACTGTTTATAAAAAATTTCCAGTAACTCTCTAATGAAAGCTGCACATACAATAGCACAAGCAAGAGCTCACACCCACCCTGAACAACAGCCAGGCTTGTTTTCCTCTGTGCCATAATAACCTTTTCTGCATCTTGCATTTAGTATTCATTGGATAATAAGCAGCAGGATAGTTTTTTGTCCTATTGAGAGGCAATGAGTGGTGCCAGAATCCAGGGCTCCCTCTCTTCTGTGACAGCATCTATTTTCTTGAACTACCTTCCCTATAGATTGCTGTCTTGCATCTGCCTCAGATCTGCCCAAGGGCTAGACAACTTTTGGAGTAATACCTGGCTCATGGTCTGGTGATTAGAGCACTTTGTTAAGAAGCAGGATTGCAGGTTCTAACTCTCTGGCTAAGCAGAGTTTAGAAACCAGGTTTCCTATCCTTTGGTAAGTGCTTAACCTTTAGACTAAAAAGTAGGATGGGCACTTTTTTTTTTTTTTATGCCCCACAGGTATGCATGTACTTGGGTAATGCTATTCTGCCATAAGTGCATATAGAACCCAGAGTGTCCATATGTGCCAACAATTGCAGTTATACAGCTATGCAAGTGTCAATTAGCCACCCAAAGATTAAATGCTCTTTAGCCCTTAACTCTCAAAAGAAAACACTAGGATCACCAAATCTAACCTTTTTACATAACACAGGACATGTCTACATATTCATTTATGTGCAGTGCCAACTGCACACTAAATTTAATACTTCTATAAATGTGCAGTAGGCTGCCATACTGCACAGTAGTGCAAATGCATGCCTTTTGTGAAACACTTAATGCGCAGTAGACTAATATTACTGCACAATAGAGGTGTGTGAGGCAGACCTATTCAATTCAGATTTGGAATCAGTCTAAATTTGGGACAGTGATTCCATTCATTGATTCAGCTCACTGTCCCTGATTCAGTTCTGCTGAATCTGAAGATTCAATGCTGATTCGGAGAATCAGCAATTCGGCCATAAACACACCTTTAAAAGTTTTTTCTACATACCTTGAGGTACCAGCGCAGCTTGTGAATGCTGCAATGCTGGGGCAGATGGAGTGTCTCACAGGAGTTGAGGAGGCCCCTCCATTATCTCAGCGGCAAACCTGGAAGTGGACCAGAACTACTTCCGGTCCACTTCTGGGTCCGCGTAGGGGGGGGCCCCCTCGGGCCCCCCCCCCCAGCTTGGTGATCGAGAGGGGAATCCCAGGTGCCACCCCGACACAGGAGGCAACTGTCACCGAGCCAGGAGTGGCACAGGGGCACTCCCTGGCCGACCTGGAAGTGGACTGGAAGCGTTTCTGGTCCACTTCCAGATCTGCTGCCCAGCATGCTGGGGAGCGCCCCCCCCGCACTCCTGTGGGACACTTCATGCACCCAATCATCGCAGCATTCTTGAGCCACCTGCTACCTGGAGGTATGTAGACAAAACATTTAAAGCTGTCTCTATGTCCGGATCGCTGAATCTCTGAATCGATTTGGAGTGTTCTGATTAGATTCAGAGAGATTAAATGGTCTTCTGATTCAATTCAGATTCAGAGATTCAGCTGCCAAATCTCTGCCGAATTGAACTGGGGACCAAAGCTTCACACAGCCCTACTGCACATTAGTGTATTAGCATGATTTTTGACATGCATGCTAATGCACAGTAGAATTAGTCTACTGTGCATAAAGTGTCTTGTATAGATGCTCCCATAGACAACTGGATTCCACCTTGTGGTTCTTGCATTAGGTGCATATCTTGCATAACAGTGAGAACAGTTATTTTAGAAAGACGTGTCTAATCTCAATTTAAAGGCTGGCAAAATCTATATTTTGTAAAATTGTATTAACAGAGGTGAAGGTAATAAGATGCTTCTCATGCTGATAGCAGTAAATTATCGCACACAGTGGCATAAAACTGTTTCCCTGAGTTCTAGACAATGGGGTATATCCTGAGCAAGGACTACAATTTGTTATAAAATGATGTTAAACATACCGAAATAATAAGCAGCTGGTATATTTTCTCACAAAAAACCCATTAAGCTGCAAATTTCATACTGTTGCTATTGAAGAAAATCCATGATAAAGGAGTTATCTTTTCCTAATAAATATTTTGTAGATGATGTATTTGTAATGTATCAATTATTTATCTCTCTATATGGTGGATATGTGAACTTTAATAAAATGCAGAAAGGTTTTTAATTTTTCTGAACAATAAATGCAATTGATTTTGTGGCCAATACGAAGAATAAATTAACACTAATGTCTTTTTCTTGTAGCATTTTGTATTGTTTTATGTGAGCATATCACTTTTAATAGATTTTTAAAAAATATTAATTTAAAGTACTTAGGGCCAGGGATACATCTTATATATACAGTGTTCTTTATTTCCCATATGCAAATGTATAAGGATAAACATTATCATCTCTTTTCTCTGTATCATGCAGAGTTTATGAAGTTTGTTTGTTCTATATTTTCATAAGCATTTAAAAATATTAATAATTTAGAAAATACATTTTATTATAATGCAATGAATATACAAATGCGTAATAAATATACAGTATAAGTAGTCAGGATGTCTACTAGCTATTAAGTATGTTGCTCTCTCTCTGCCATTCAACTAAAATATACAAAGATAGTTAAAATAGGCAAAGATTGTTTTTAGCCTTGGCTCTGCTGGTGTAAAGCTGGAGTAATTACTGCAGCCAGATGATTTATTCCTAATTTATACTCATGGTGCTTGCATGTGTGGACGTGCCCGTGTGCTTGCAGCAGCTCAAATAGAAGCGGTGCAAATTTGAGCTGGGGCTTTTTGCCTCAGCACATGTGCTCAGACATGCACTTTGTTGTGGAGCAAATTGTGCCACTTGGGGCAAAATAACCCTTCCTGGCTCCTCCCGGTTTTGCAGCCAGGGGGAGCTAGAGCCCAGGGCCAGCACCTGTGCTGTCCCCAGCAGTAGGAAAATCTACCCTGGCAAGCAACTTGGGGCAATTTGCTCTCTGGAGCTTCTGGGGCTCAGCCACTTGGTACCTGGGGACACTGAACTGCTGCAGCAGCATCCCAAATCCATTTTCAAAAATATCCCCAAAATCCATGTTTTTCCTCAATTAACACAAAAGACCCTCCACACACATGTACCATATTTTCATGCTTATATCCCATGGGTTATATGTGATTTTACCAAAAAAATGGATGGGTGCAGGCTATACAGGGGTGGGGGCTATCAGACTTTTTTAAAGGGGGCCTCTGCGGGGGGTGGGCCGCCTCCCCACTGGGCCCGGGTAGGCTGGGCTGTGCCACCGCTGCCGCGGGGGCTGGAGCCAGGTCTGAGGGGGGCAGGGCTGCACTGCCGCCGCTGCTGCAGGGGCCAGGGTGGGCTGGGTTGCGCCATGCCACCTCCCCGTGTATATGCAGCCACAGGGAATACACAGGTGCGGCATATACACGGACTAATTTATGAAAATACAATTTTCTGCGGGTTCTATGTAGGTGCAGCTTATACCCGTGGGCAGGCTATATGCACGAAAATATGGTATGTATGTTGACAGAGAGAGAGAGATACAGCACTCAGTTGGGTAATGCTTTATTGGTATGCTTACAATGTTAAAGCAATGTGGAAGCCTACCAGTGTCTTTATCATCATGATAAATTCTAAATACCTATATGTGTTCATGTGCACTTTTGGTTTTCTTTGCACATGCTCGGTGTTGTTACCAGATTTGCCCATTACTTAGGGGTGTGCTCATTTATTAGGGATAGTTTCTAGGGTCTTGGCAATTCTGTCAACGTGATGCTTGTGCTACTATATGGAGCTGTATCTCTCCCTTCTGCAAGCCCTCACCCCCAATGGAGCTATTTTCCAGGACTCAGTCTCAATGGGGCTGGGTTCCTCCAGTCACCAAATCAGTCATACACAGAAGCACACACAAATTAACATGAAACGCCTGACCCGGCTGGGTTGATCAGCATGGACAGGCTGACACCATCATATGCCAAGAATCAGTTCATCAGAGCAACAATACACTGCAGTCAGACACAAGCACAGAGGTAAACAGAATCCCTCTGAATCCAGCTGGGTGTCCAGCTGACACCCTCATGGACCAGCATGCAGTTCATAAGGGCACGTCTGAGTCAAACTGGGACAATCAGCCTGTACAAGCTGATCCCCTTATGTGTTGCAAACTCAGCACATCCCAATCTTTGGCCTCTTGATGAGTAGACCCCACAGTATTTTTGGGCTTCACAGGGATCTTTAGCTTAGGTAAAAGAAGCGTTGCTGCCAAGCACGGGAGGAAAGAGAAGTAGAGAAGGAAGAATATACCCAGTTACTACCAGTTTGACTATAAAAGTTATTTATTGCTAAGCTTATGAAATATATAATGGTACTAATAGTAATAGACATGCAAAAGAAAAATAAACACAAACAATTACAATACTACCCTGGTTTCACCAAGTATTTGGGGAAACTTAGCTCAAGCTTAACTAATACAGTTCAGGTTCAGAAGTTTATGCCTAGAGAGAACAGAGAGAGAGCGTTGGGATCTCACCAGTCCAAGGTACTCAAGTCTCAAAGCTGACAGGCAGAGTCCGTAGCACAATTCTTGAAGAGAGATAATCTGTTCTTCCAGCATCCCAAGAACAACAGGGGATGGTATCAGCACAGGAGTTTTCTTCTTCTTTCTTGTTCTTCCTTTTCTTCTGAAGCACCTCTCTCTTCTTCTTCTTCTTGAAGCATACATGCTTTTTACAGATTTTTATACCCTCAGTTCAGCTGCTTCGAAGCATCCTTAATTGTGTAAATCATTGTCTTTTCTATTGACAAGGGGTTATCTGGTTTGGAACATCTCAAGAAACTGAGTGATAATCAGGAAACACTTAAGATTAGGGAGTAACCAAATACTTGGGAGCCAGCTTGAAATTCCTATAGATAGCAGATATACTGATGGGATATCTCATGGTTTCTTCAGAAACCATAGATAGCTTGCAGCATCAGGATTTTGGATTTTTACTTGTTGTGCACAAGCCTCAGCTTAGCATGACTTTTCCAGATCTTACTATAGTCTTTTAACAGACTTAAAGCAATTATTAGGGTGCTCATAACCTTTTGTGGAGAGGACTCCCACCAGTCATCTCGGGAAAAGTATGACAATACCTGTGATTAGGGCTCCAACGGGCTGGAAGTTGTGATGAACCCTTAACCATTGTTCAAATGTTGTCCATACCCCCTCGGACTCGGTCTCCTGCCTCAGCATTCCCTAATCTGGCAACCGAGTTTTAGTCAATCAAGTTTAAATAGGCCTCCCATAGTGGGACAGGGGAATGTACGGCCCGAGATGCCTATCAAACTTAGAGGTGTGTGTGTGTCGGGGGGGGGGGAGGGGGGAGTCCTTAGTAAATCCAGATTAGAACTGGTCTGATAAATGCTGAGCTGAGTGTGTGTGAACATGGGTTGATTAACATTTGGAGCACAGGTTCCCCATCATGCAGTGCTCCCCTGCTTCTCTGGTCCCAGAACTCACGGCAGTCTCTGCTTCAGGCTTTCTGTTCTCCATCTCTCATGTAAATGAATGGTCATCTGGTTCCATCTCGGATGCAAATGAAACCTAGGGCAGTTGTTTCACTCTTGCCACCCTTATCTGGAGGGTTTTAGGTGTGTCTCTCAATGCATCTTGATCAGTTTCATTTAGGTAGAGGAGGGGAGGGAAAGGGGGGTGAGTCAGACAGACTGCATCCTGTGCCAGGGTTGCCCAAGAACACACAGCTGAGACGTAACAGTGTGTAAAGGGGATGTGGTGTTTGCAGGAAGGGGGTGGGAAGGGGTGTGGGGGAAGGTGGGTGGATGTATGTGGAGGGATGTGAGTAGGTGTGCTGGGGAGACTGTGGGTGTGGGGGACCTTGTGGGCAGTCTGCTCAGGAGGGGTGGGTCTCCTGGCCCCCACAGGGTGCAACCCCCTCCCCCCCCAGCACATGGAATGCCACCCCCCAACAGGAGCCCAGCTCCGCCTGGAGGGCCACAGCCTCTATCCCCCACAGGGCCCCAGCCCTGCTGCCCAGGTCCCAGGCATCCTGGACGACCACAGTCCCACTCACTTAGGGTCCCAGCTCCCTCTGGAGGGCCCCAGCCCCCCTGCCCAGGGTTCCAGGCACCCTGAAGGGCCCAGGGCCAATAACTTACCTTTAGCAGCAGCAGGAGTGGGCAACTCTTGAGCCATGGCAGCAAGACCTGGCATGGAACATGGGGACTGCACGCCGGGCCCAGCCGAGTCCTGGGGCCTCTCTGCTGCCGGGCCCTCAGTGGCAGGGCCTGCTGCCCTTGGGGTGCCTCTGCCGCCCAGCCAGGGCTGGGCCCTTGGTGGCAGGACTGGGTGTGGTGAGCAGTCCCCACATGCTAGGCCCAGCTGGGCCCTGCCAACATCAGGGCCTCTGCGCTGCCCGGCCGGGCCGGGTCCAGGGTGACAGGACCACGTGTGGCATGCGGGGACAGTGTGCCGGGCCCAGCCAGGCTGTGGCACCCTGGGCCCAACCCAGCTAGGTGGTACAGGGGCCCTGAGGGTGGCAGAACCCAGCTGGGCAGGGATTGGGGGAGGGGTCTGGAGGGCTAGTGGGGGGAGGGGCCTGGAAGGGATCAGGGGACTGGGGGAGTGGGCGGGGCCAGCGGGGGTCCCTCCCATGGTCCCCTCCCCCCTCCTCCAGCCCCCCCAACCCCTTACTCACCAGCATTAGAGCCCTGGTGCTGAACATGTGGCCTCACCAGCTGCATGTTTCAGCACCAGGATGAGGGGCCAACCATGGAGATGCTCTGGCAGCCAGAGCGTCACCCTGGAGAAACCAGCCTCCGTTTGCCTCAGGGCATGGTCCGGGACCATACCCTGCCCTGTTTTTGTTTTGGTTTGTGTGATGATGGTGGTCTTACATATATAGTCACCTGCCGGTAAGGTATCCCCTTCCCTCGTCTGGCCTGCCATGACTTTGCTGATAAATTCTTAGGGGAGGGTCCTAGTGGAGATCTTCTCAGAGGGGTCCCCGTGACACGGGTGTACTCACAGTTATGATGTGCATTGTTCCATGGGGCTCCGCCACCCCTACACCCCATCCACTCGCCAACCAATCCTGGGCTGGTAGGATGTTATTCGTCACTCCTCTACTGGCTTGTCCCGCCGTCGGACTCAAGCATGAAGGGATTCGAGCTCGGCAGTACAGCTCAGCCCGCCTGCTCCTTTTCATCTCTCTATCTTTTGGTCCTTCTTGTATCTCTTTGTGCCTTTTCACCCTATCTTCTTTTACAAATAGTATTCTTCTGGGACATGGAGGCTCACGGAGCTGCCTTTCCTTTCCCAACGCCTTCTAGGGGGTTCTGCACCCCTCCCTTGCTCTATTTCCCCTAGGGGAAATGCTGGTAGCAGCAAGAAGCTTCGGCTTTCCCCTTGCTCCCTGTCTCCACAGGGGAGTACAGGTATCTCCCTGCTCACTTCCTGCTGAAAGCTTGGGGCTGTCCCCTTGCTTGCCTCCATCAGAGGCTTGGAGACTTGCCCTGCCTCTCATGCCGGTACAGCACAGCCTATCTTGTGCCTTTCCACGGCAGGAGCGTCAGAATGGCAGGTGTGTTGCCTGCTTTCTCTCCCTCTCTCTCGCTGCCCTCTCTGCGGGTGCTGGTGGGGTTTTTAAACTTTCCCGCAGCAGTCATGTTGGCCACTGCGATTGGCCCAGCTGCTTCCCTCACCAGGAACAGCTGCTTAAATAATCGGCGTTATGGCGGCTCGCACGGCAGCCACCGCCATGGTTCCAGCTGCGGCACCACTGAGTTTTCCGGAAGTAAGTCTCCCCCTCCGGGGTTCTGCATTGGGGTTTTGTGTGCCCCGCAGACCTCCCTCACCTCCTCTCGTGCCTGTGGAGGCACAGCGCTGCCACAGTTTGGTTTTTTTTGGTTTTGGGGGGGTTTTTTGGACCCTTGGATATCCAGGGGACTAATTTTCTCCCCGGGCTGCAAGTTACTTTCTCTCCTGTGCTGCAAGCATATTTTCGTTCCCGCACGTGCCTCTTGCCCCTCCTCAAAGGGGTTTGAGGCGGGGCAAGAGGCATGTGTGCACTCATTTGGACATGCCCATGCAGTCTTACCGGGGACAGGTTTCCAGTCTTGTTGATGCAGTTACTCCCTATTCCCATTGGGGTAAGCCAGAGCAGTAACCATCTTGTCACTTTTTTGGATGGGCATGCAAGAGTTCTCAAGATCCTGTACCTAATAGCCTAGTGTCATGAAAAACTACTACCCCTTCAGGCCATGCATCTGCAGAATGCAATAAATTATTCACATTCAGCATTAAATCATATCCTGTGTTTATGATGAGGCATAGCTGATGCAAAGCTATACAACGTTGATTTGCCCCATGGCATACCCCATTGCCTGTGACTGTGTGAGTTTGTGTAACAAAAGACTGTTAAAAGACATATACAGAGAGGGCAGAATTAAGGTTTCCACTGGGTTGTTTTTGGGGGGGGGGGGTTTAGGGGGGGGGGAGGGGTTGTTTGTTTGGGTTTTTTTAAACCCCAGTCTGAACTTTCATGCCAGATTCATTGCTCTGAAGATAGGTCTACAGTAGGTTCTCAATCATGTGTGCCAACTTTGGTTTTTGCCAGTGAGTGCTTGCAGACATAAGAAACCTTCTTTCCGACCCCCACAAAGTGGTGCTTTACTTTTAACTCAGCGTATTCCTGAATCAAGCCCGTGCATGCCCAGAAGAGGCAGCATGTTACTTCAACCCACTCTGCAGTGTCTGTAAAGATCAGGCCCTTCAGCAGGGCCTTTTTGGGACTTTTATCTAATAGCTGATTGAATCAGCTTCAGCTAAAAGCACCAAAAAGCCCCACTGATGCACCCAATCTTTACAGATACTGCAGAGTGGGTTGAAGTAATGTGCTGCTGCTTCCAATAAAGTGCTTTAAAAAAAAAAAAAAAAAAAAAAAAAAAAGGTCTTCAGGCAGATGTGCAGCCATGGTTCATGAGTGCCGAGCACTTGCAATTATTTTTGGTAGGTTTTTGAGCCCCAGAGCACCCATGGAGTTAATGCCTATGCTCTCAGTGCTTCCACATATGTATTTTACCTTGAAACTATTCCAAAAAACCCACGTAACAAGCAGCAGCATCCTGCAAGCAACAAACACTGCTTGTAAAACTTTAAAGCATCCTGCTGCTGTTGTGCTGCTTCCATAGCACTGGCTCTCTCTCTTTTCCACATGCATAGTGATTTCAAGATACTGAACAGTCCAAGAAGCATAATCATGGGCATTTGGCCCAATGTCACTTCAAATATTTTCCTTCCCCATACTTTTCTGCTGTATCTTAGACACCTGGCTGCTATCCTTGGTGCTTGCTACTCCCACTCCACCTCCTCATACTTTAGAGTGGCTCAGAGATCTCCACAGGAAAAATTAAATGCTTGAGGATCCAAGGTCCTTGATAATTGTGTGGAATACAATAGAATAGTGTACTTCAGGGCTCCCAGATTTTTCCACCTGAGACACTACCTGCTGAGTGTTCTTGGATGATGACCAAGTATTCCTGAAAACACTTGAAAGTCCAAAAAATTACAGCTTTCAGCACAATTCATTATTTGTATGAACACTGATTCTGAGAGTTCATTACTGCTCATTGCTCTCTCCTTTAAACATGATCTGTCACCAAATCAAGGAGCTGAGACAAGAACATGATCCATTATATGACCCATGCAAGAAAAAGCAAATATACAAACTGGACTATTTGCAGATCATCTCTTTGCTGAAAGCTGTTCATCTGAATGATTCTGTCAATGCATGTGAATGACAAGTACTGCAGGTATTAAGATTTCATTGAGAACAGTGACCAAAAGGGGGCAAAGTAATAGCTGTCTTCCCTTCTCTAGTTATTTAATATGACTTAAATGTTTTTTCTATGCTATTTGTGAAGACAGTGGCTTAGAACCTCAGATACTGAAAGGCCTCAAACAACTGTGATATAGATCAGCCATTTCCTCAAGCCCTTCTGTAATAGAGGGCCTTCTCAGGGCCGATTTAACTGCGGCTCACCCACCTGTTTCTGGGCTAACTGCCCTCCCTCTTGCCCACCACGCCTTGTTGGAATTAATTAGTTCATTGATGTTATTAAGCGGGAGGCTGCCCATCTCCTGCTCCAATGCCAGGGGGTGCTACTTGCAGCTCCATATCTCCCCTACACCACAGCCCAAGCATCACAGATGGCATCTCAATGTTATCATCATCACTGGCCCTCAGAATCCTAATTGAACCCCACTTGGATTCCTCTCCTCAGGCAGTCTCATCCACCTTCATACTAGGCAGCATAGCTCCCTGAACCACTTCCCCTTACACATGTGGTCCCCCCAGGACCTTTGGCTCTACTAGCCCTTGGCCCACCTCCAGGCCAGTCAGGACCCCAGGCCCTCTTGGGCGTCCCTCATGGTGGGCCCCTGGCCCTTCAACCCTTCCAGTCCTGGCCCCAGCATTGACCAGTCGGGGAGTTCAGATAAGCATTGAGTCTATGGCCTTTTCTCTCTCTCCAAGGGTCCACCCTCCAAACAAGGGGTAATCTACCTGGTGGTGGGGGCTGGGGTTAAGCCACCCCAACCTGCCTTTCACTAGGGTGGTAACTGGCCTGGCATTTCCTGGGGGCTCCCACACCACTGGGAGCCCCACTAGACCACCCACTCCCAGCAGCGTGGTTTTAGGTCATAACCAGAACCAGAAGCCTCCTGACACCCCTACAGCTCCTCCCTTACCTCCAGTTGATATCAACAACCCTCCAGCCAGGTAATGTTATTGCCTAGCCTCCAGCAGCAGAACTGCCCTGTTTATATAGGCAGCCCTAGGTTCAAAATGGCTGCCCTCATCAGGCACCTGTTGGCTGCTAGCTTCAGGTCTTTAAAGTGGCAGGCACACAAAGTGCTGTGCCACACCTTTTCTGCTGTTTCTTTTGCAGGTGTGCCTCTGACCCTATCATTGCAAGAAATGTTAGGAGGGCAGTGTAAGGAGGTAGCTTCTGTTTCTTCAGAAGGAAGGGTTCAGGCTAGACTGGAGGGCCCTGTCCCTGAGCCACATTCTCTCTGGTACACTCTCTTTCTCATAGCCCCCCAAAACTCTCTCTCATGGCTACCTAGGGGGGCATCTTCAAAAGGAGCACCAGAGGAGGGATTGAGTAATACCTGCACTGTAACATGGTAGTTTGTGTGCTCTGCTGGGAAGACAGAGATATACATTCAAAGCCCATCTGAGCAAGGAAACCTAGAATCTAGAGCTCTGTCTTCCCAGGTAAGTGCCTAACCATTCAGCTATTGGGGTAGGCAGGAGGGTCCATTTCCAGAATCTAACACCTTTTAGTCAATCTGTTCAAGATGACTACACTTTAGGACCTTAGATACTGCTACACATCCATAAGGTGACACGCATGTAGCTGGGCATGTACATGGCCAGTGCACTCATACATAGTAATCTATGCATGTGGAACTGTGTGTCTAGGACTGGAATGGCTACCTATGAATAACTGAAAAAAATGCCCCATGGACAACTAAAAAACAGCCATGTAGATGATAAAAAAGAAACAGATTTTCTCCATAAGTGCATTGTCCAATACCATATAATCAGATAATTGCAGTCAGGAACTGGAAGATTTCCTGTGTCACAACCTAGGATCTTGGCCACAGCCAGCTCTCCTGCCTCAGAAAATGCAACATATAATCTTTAATTAAAATATCACATAGTGTTTGAGACAAGATTGAAACAAGATTGTTTACAATCCTTTATTACAGACAAGAAAGGGCGGGTGGAGACAGCTGACCAGGGCTAGCAAGTCTGTTTCTGTGCACAACTGGCAACTCAACTACTACATAGGAGACCAGGACTGGAAAAAACAGAAGTCCTGCTTACATGGATTTCCTTCTGTCTTACTTCCTAGAAAAGCCTTTCAGAGCAAGGGGGTTTATGCTGCACACTTACAATCGTTTACAGGTCAGTTTTTTGGGAAAGTGGAGGGTGATTTGGGTAGATTTATTGACATTTAAAAGTTGCATCAGTTGACTGTCTTCTGGCTGAGAAGTGGAGAGCTGTCAGCACTGCCAGGCTAAGATATAGAGACTTGCTCTTTAGCCAGACCTCATGGGAATGGACTAGCTAATGAACTGGATGATTAAAAACTTCCACCTGTCTGAGAACAGAGAGAGGGAGGTAATGAAGAGCATATCTGGAGGATAACAGCTATCTGGAGAGAAGGGTCTCTCAGCTTTAGCTGGACTATTGCAAGATATGCATAGGTGTGTCCACTGTAGGTATAGCTAGGGTGGGCAATGGCAAATTTGAGCAGTGCCAGCTGTTCTCTTACCACATAGCTAAAATGTTCCAGTGCTCCACTACAGGGGATGCTTTCTACTGTGATAGTGGAAGTCTGGAATCCACTTGACCCATTCCAGTCCTTGGTCTCCAGTAACTGCTGTATGGACAACCGACATGCTTAAAATTTTATAAGAACATTTCCTATGAAAATATGAAAAAATTACCCCATCCTACCAATTTACCATGTAAAAAAATACAAGTTATGACAAAAAATACAAGTTGTGGTTAAAATATTGTAGTTCTGATTAAAATGTTTCCTTTTACTAATTTTGTTTAGCTTTATTTCAGAAGTGGGATTTTCATAGATTCATAGATTCATAGATGTTAGGGTCGGAAGGGACCTCAATAGATCATCGAGTCCGACCCCCTGCATAGGCAGGAAAGAGTGCTGGGTCTAGATGACCCCAGCTAGATGCCTATCTAGCCTCCTCTTGAAGACCCCCAGGGTAGGGGAGAGCACCACCTCCCTTGGAAGCCCGTTCCAGACCTTGGCCACTCTAACTGTGAAGAAGTTCTTCCTAATGTCCAATCTAAATCCGCTCTCTGCTAGCTTGTGGCCATTATTTCTTGTAACCCCTGGGGGCGCCTTGGTGAATAAATCCTCAGCAATTCCCTTCTGTGCCCCTGTGATGAACTTATAGGCAGCCACAAGGTCGCCTCTCAACCTTCTCTTGCGGAGGCTGAAAAGGTCCAGGTTCTCTAGTCTCACCTCGTACGGCTTGGCCTGCAAGCCCTTAACCATACGAGTGGCCCTTCTCTGGACTCTCTCTAGGTTATCCGCATCCCTCTTGAAGTGCAGCGCCCAGAATTGCACGCAGTACTCCAACTGCGGTCTGACCAGCGCCCGATAGAGGGGAAGTATCACCTCCTTGGATCTATTCGTCATGCATTTGCTGATGCATGATAAAGTGCCATTGGCACCTTTTTTTTTACTAAAATGAAAATTTTCTATTAAATAGATTAATTTTGATCAAAAAGTAATTTTTCGTAGGGAATATTTCAATCAGTTCTACAACATAGTGTGAAGTGTATGAATATAATTATTTGTGGGGGGGGTTTGGGGGGGTGATGGGGGGAGGTGATGTTTATAGGGACCCTCCGTCTTGGGAGCATGTGGGGACCAGCTTCCTCCACTGATTCCATTCCATTTGTTTTCTCTTGGATCAGAGGAGAAGGAGCTGCAGGGAAAAATCCTCAACCCATTCCCCAGATCAGGCATTCCCTGGTCTGAGGAAGAGGTGGGGAACATTACCCTGCTGCTCTCCTACACTCTTGCAAGGGAGACATTCTGGGTGTCAGCCTGGAAAATCTTTTCCCCAAAGGAGCTGTGTTTCCTCCAGAAGAAATTGAATGAACATTTTTACGTACTTAGTTTCTACTGGGAGAACAGTAATTCTATGGGTAGGAATATACGTTTCTTATATATGTGCTTTGGGAGTGTGTGAGTGGGGAGGGGGGAAGGCACTTTAATTGGAGTGGCTCCGAGAGCTTCTCTAATTAAAGGACCTGCAGTGTCACATGTATCAGCCTCCCTGCACTGAAAAATGACAGCAGGTACACTTTAACTAAAACTCATCAAATGAGCTTTAGTTAAAGTGCCCCTGTGTCCCAGCCGTCTGTGGAGGGTTCAGGATTGAGAGTATGGTCGTGGGTAGAAAGGTAAGAAAGATTTACTGACTTAACAAAAACACAACTACACGTAGTAACAAGACAAACAATGACAGACAAAAACAATTCACGTTGGCAACTTATTGGCAGTCCCCTCTGATGCCTGACACACAGCAAGCTTCTCTTTCCACCAGGTTCAGTGAAGTCAGGTGTCCCCGAACAGCACTGTCCGCGGGGTACCGGGAAGGACCCTGGAATGCAATCCTTGGGCTCCTCGAGGTCCACGGGCCCACTGATCCAGACAACAACTAACTAATCCTTTTCACAGAGCTGTATCTTCCTTCTGAATGGTTTCCAGATATTCCAGCCAATTTAAAGCTTCTGAATGGTTCTGATAGCATACAACCACACAGATTCCTTTTACTTCAACTGTCTTTAGACTGACCAATAGCAGGTACAGCCTTGCATTCCTTTGATAAGGTAATTTTAACTACTCCACAGGGCCTTACTATTTCAAGGCTTTGCTAAATTTACTAGGCCTTACTTTATACAAGGCCTCACTACATCTTAGACTTTAATTAGGCTTTTAGCAACAACATATAGCTTCATATCTAAACAAATACAGAAAAAAACACTTAATCTAATATTCATAGAGCCTTCGGCAAGCACCTTTATTACACAGGCACAGTTTTCAGCTGTCACACCCCTGCCACCATTTTTCAGTACAGGGGCACTGATACACGTGATGCTGGAGTCTGCTGGTGCATGGTAATTATCACAATCCACCAGAGATCTATTAACTGAGTCTGCTCTGACACGCTGTAGTTACAGCACATCAGAGCAGTCTCGCTGTACATGTATAGTCTCCCATAATGCCTATACATGACCTATGTCTACACTGCAAATGGGAAGTAGGATTGTAGATGGTTTAGTACACTTGGCCTGGCTTTAAATCAGTTAACATAGGTAAGTTAAGTTGAAGTGAAGTTATGGCAATGCAGGCTAAAGAAGCTCACCATGGACCCTAGGTCTAACCTGAGCAAACAGCCTGCACTGAAAGTTAGGTAGCTGCATTTTCACTGTTATTGGTACCCCAGGTGCTTATATTATAGCTGGACTGTATATGTCAACCTAAACTTGAACCACATCTGGATGCAGTGCAGACATACCTTGTGGTATTTTACATTTATATATGCCACCAAACAACCAGCAAAAGTGGGCATGTCTACACATTCATTAATGCACCATAGTTACTGCACATTAAATTTAGTACTTGTATAATCAAGTACTAAATTAATGCACAATCACCGGCATTACTGAGAAGTAGTGCCAGCACATGTCTTTTTAGTGATGCTACTGTGCAGTAGCCTAATAATACTGCTTAGTAGCATATTAGAACTGTTTGTGCTGTGACGCACTACTGCACAGTGTTATTAATCTACTGCACAGTTACCATCTTGTGTAGGCACACCCAGTGACTCTGTAAGTTAGACCCAGTAAAAACTGACATAGAGAAGCAAGTCTCCAGAGCATGTTCTTAATTCTCTCTGCATGAAAAGCTGGCCCAGAATTTGCCTAGCTGGATACCCAAAGATCACACCCCAAATATGTGCCCACTTGTGCAAATGTTTCTTTGTGCCTGGACTTAGCCGGGGGCACAGTATCTTATGACAAGTGCTGGTAACTTCCAAATGTTCCCAGAATGAGCAGCAAACTAGTCATTGAACTTTCTTATATTGCATTTGTTTCCATTTGAAAGTTTCCCCATCTCTCCTAAAGACATAATTTCCTTGCTATATGGCTGCAAAGCCCTTTACAGAGAGCTAATTTGAGGAAGAAAGAGGAGCCTGTTAATTGATTGGAAATGTCATCTATTTGGGACTTTTTTAGCATGCAGAAATTAAGATGAATATTGTGTATATTTTATGTCGAATGAGACCATTTAGTACTGAGCCAATAATGGCTGATGCCTGCAGATGCAGATCAGGGTGTTCATGTGTGGTACAATATTCAGCATGGATTGAATGATATAAGTAAGTTTAAACAGTCAGAATCAATACTGAGGAGGTGTCCTTTAGAGTGAAGCTATTCAACTGCAGCCAGATAACATCAAGGTTGAAAAAGAAATTACACAGAAGCAGGAAAAAGACACAGAGATGTGAATGTTAAGGTCTCTTTATTGGCACAAATGTAAGTTTATACCATGGCTAGACAGTAGCTGATCAAATGAACTGCAGTTGAATTTTTGCCTGTATCCTATGTAAGCAATGTCATATGAAGGGTAAATGTTCCATAACTCACTTAGCTGGAGTGATCTTGGCTGAAAGAGGAAACGAGGGTTTCAGAGACTTGTCATAAGCCCCATCTGTGGCAACTCTAAGCAGAGCTGCACCTGGAAACTGCCCTGCATTGATTTTACTCTATAAACAGCCAGCGGGAGGCAAATAGTACAACTCACTTGCCCTGGCTAAAATTAATCTGTCAGTGGGTTAATTCTAATCTACATTAGAAGTTTACTGTGGAGTTGACTAATTAGCTCCACTGTAAATGTCTCAGCATCTATATGTGCACCCTGATTAGGCTGGAGTAAAGTAATAAACTCTGCAGTAAGATAGTACTTGTAAATACAAGTACTACCCCGCTGCAGAGGTTTTTACTCCACAGCAGTGCATGTGTAGATGCCAACATAGCTGTCCGCAGCCAGAGGGTGCTTCAGTGTGGCTAGCCCCACACTGGAGCACACTTGTACCCCAGCCAGCCCCTCCACAGCACAGTGAGGCAGGGGGGAACATCCCTGGGCTGGCAGGATGATCCCTAGGGCCCCCTGCCAGCCAGGGCTGCTCTGACCCAGCTCAGTGTGTTTCAGTCCCACACACCTGGGAGCAATAATCTCCAGAGCAATAAAGCCCAGAGTTCATTGTTTCATATTAATTCCGTGTCCAGTGGCTCCAAAGCAGTTTTGCAAAGGTCACTGTTCATACAATGTGCTCAGGATGATAGTCCAAGAGAGCATTCTACCCAGTGTCTAGAGCAGACAGCACTACTGAGGGGGGCCTGAGCTAGAACAAATGAAGTTATCCACATGTACAGTGCCAGTTCATCCACTTTGGCCACTGACTCTTATTTCCATTACACTACATTTCTTGGAAATGCTACACCCAAGCCCAACCCAGTGTGATAAAGTGGCAGAACAAGCTTAAGAATCTGAGCTAAATCCTATTTCACTTTACTCATCTAAATGGCATGTGTGCAGCTGCACTATTTCAAATTTACATGCAGTGCACATAACTGCTGGAAACAAAATGAAGGAAACCCCCCAATATTTTAACCTAATGGTTATGACACTTGACATGGGAGCAAACCACAGGGCTTTTGGACCTGTGTCTCAGCAGAGTACCGTACCAGCAGACCTCCTCTTAAAACTAGCCCACTATGCCTCACATTTACTATTCATTAGTGAAAATAGATGATTTTATGTCCAACTGGGAACAAAGACCTGGATTTTGCTCCTCTGCAAATCACCATCCAACTCATTGAAATGCACACCTTCTGGCTTGTTGTCCTCTTCCTTCTGGCCTCATATATCTCCCACTCTTGGTTGCCCAGGTACCAGCTTCAAGAGGAGAGTTAATGAGAGCTCTGGAAAGACCTAATCTATGACTTAATCTGGTGGTAAAAAAATAAAGTTTGTTAGGAAGCAGGAGATGCATTTTTAAAGCCCTCTGCATGACAGAAGCTTTATCCCACTCCTTGGGCAAGTGCCCCAACCTCTAGGTTGTAAAGCTAAATTACATAAGAAGCTCCTCTTCTCCCGGTATGTAGCAACCACTTGTCATCAGTTTATGGCCAGCTACAATTTCAGGATTTACCCAGCTTTATGCATATATGTGGGTGATTGTACATTGCCATGTATTTGCCTGGAGAAGAATTTACTGTTCATATTTAGTGGGCACATCTACACATGCAATTAGTGCTATATGGGTTTATTCCACAGTAATTTACTGTGGCGTAGCCTTCTCTGGCCCTGCACTACCACACTGCAGCAGCCAGGGGGAAATGGAGGTTCTGGCCACAGCTGCCTGCATCCAGTAGCCCTCTTTAAAAGCCAGCTTTGCAAGGTGGTCCATGGCTAGCTGCCTTTCTGGTTTGGAGCAGTCTGCAGCTTGATGGCACAGGCCTTTGTGACTTTGTCACCAGAGCTTGTGCCCACCATTCAATGGCTTCTCCACCCCCAGGCCCCAGGAGCAATGACCCATGCCCCAGGCTCCTGCTCACTACCCTGCTCACTGTGTTTCACTGTCAAGGTGACCACCACCTGGCCCAGGCCAGTCTCAGCCCTGCCTGGCCCCTGGTGCTGCACAGCCATGTTGCATCTGAAGCTCCTGCCACCATCCTGGTGCTGCCCGAACCCTGTGCTGCTGTCAGGACCCCAGCAGGGATGTCACCTGGACACCACCAACGGTGCCATCCATAAGGTCCTGGGACTCATCACCTGTGGGTTTGTTGGGATAGCCAGAACTGGTGGCTGCATGTCATCCAGCACACCTGAGATGATAAGCAGTGGCTGGAGTCATTTTGCATGACTTGGACCACCTTTCAGGAGCTCCTCAAGCAGCTCCACCTGTACCTGAAGTGGCAGGCCACCACCATGTGGCTGCTTCTTCCCACAGACACCCGATTGGCCATCACCCTGTGCAAGCTGGCCACACCCACCAGCCTGCACTATGTTGGCCACCTCTTCAACATGGGCAAGGTGATCACTGGGGAGGCCATCCTAGAGTTCTGTGCAGCCTTCCAAGATGTGCTGGGGCACACCATGCTCTGGGATGCATCACCCCCTGTAGGTAGCAAGGGGGTTCTGCACCCTGGGCTTCCCACAATGCATCAGGACCCTGGATGGGACCCACATCCCTGTCACCTGCCTGCCCCAATGGCA
Organism: Alligator mississippiensis; assembly: GCF_030867095.1. Classification (NCBI taxonomy): domain Eukaryota; kingdom Metazoa; phylum Chordata; order Crocodylia; family Alligatoridae; genus Alligator; species Alligator mississippiensis. The sequence goes on from NC_081833.1 coordinate 29,663,327, forward strand.
CCTGCCTCTACTACAACTGGTGGGGCTTTCACTCGTTGTGCTGCAGGCCATTGTTGACCACTATGGCACCTTCATCAACATGAGCACTGGCTGGGCGGGCAGCAAGCACTACTGTAACTCTGTGCTGCAAACCCTTGTGGAGAGTGGGTGCTTTGTGCCAAGAGTTCTGGACCTCCAGCTGAGCAAGGTGATAGTCCCACCCTTCCTCATTGGGGACCCCATCTACCCATTCTTCTCCAGCTCATGTGGTACTACACTGGCCAGCTGGACCTGCACCAGGCATAATTCAACAGGTGCCTGGGGCAGATCCATGTGCTGGTAGATTGCACCTTCAGCCACCTGAAGGGATACTGGTGCACACTCAACACCTGCTTTGAGGTTGTGGAGGCCATGAGCGACTGGTTACTCCTGATCCTGGGGCGGGGCACCAAGAGCCAATCACTGACTGGGAGGAGGGTCACTCAGCTGGGGGGGGATCCCCCAGCAAAATCACCTGAAAATGCCACCAGCACTTCTCTTGGTGCCTCGCACATTTTCACTACTGCACCTCACCCTAAGCCCACTGGAGGTGCTTGCGGCTGGGTGGTGGGAAGCTGCTATTCCTGCCTTCCCTGCTCCTTCCCAAGTTGGGACAGGCCTGGCTCCTGGTAGCACCTGCTGCCACAGCTCCAGACCAAGTCCCCCTCTCTTCTCCTCCTGCAGGCCAAGCTGCCTCCTCTGTTGACACCAGGCCCATGACAACTAGGCTTAAGGGCAAAGGACTTTCAGCTGACTGGGACACAGAGCTGGTGCACCTCCACCCTCCCCCTAGGGGGATTCTCTGGAGAGGTTCCCTGGGGCCAGCCCCAACCCCCTCTTCCTGCACCAGCTCTGTGCCCCGAGTGTGCCCCTGCTGAGTATGTCCAGAGCACACTGCAAGGAGCTGTTCGTGCACACTGAGGGGTGCCCTACCCACTATGTCCTGCTGCTGCTGCTCACCATGGTGCCCCAGGTACACCTGAGTACCTGGCATAGGACCCTGAGTTTCAGCCATGCATTGGCAAGCCCATGCTTCCCCACAACATTTACCACCATCTGAAGGGGTACCTGTGCCTACACTACATGTCCCAGCCCCCCACAGCTGAGGAGTTCACCATTGGCATTGACACATTTCTGTGCATGTGAGAGGCCCGCGCCTGCCCAGCTGAGGGGGCACAGGCTGCTCAGTTAAATTTTGCAGTCCCTCCCACCTCTTTGAGTGATGTGGAGAGGAGCTCAAGGGTCCAAGGAGAGCTCATCCAGGCCAGGCCAGAAAATATGGGGGGCAGGGGCAGCAGGGGCAGGGTTCGAATGTGCCCTTTCCCTAATGTGGGGATTACTGGGCAGGTTTGGCACGTGTGCCTAGTTGCCCGAGTCTGTCCCTGCTGGTGGTGATGACATGCAACTCCTTGCAGTGTCCAGGGGTGCAGGGGCATGGTGTCTGGCTCCCCAGACAGGGGACCCCTCTGGGGAGGAGCTGGAGCTGCTGCTGCTGCTGAGGGCAAGTGGTGCCATGACTGAGCTGTCCACCAGGGAAGAGCTATGCACCTGGAGGTGGCAGGGCAGGTGCTGGTCCAGACTGCCAGAGATGCTGAAAGCCTTTGGGGGTGGGGACCATTGCGGGATGGGCTCCTGGCTCTCTGAGGGGCCCTCCCCCATTGATAGGTCATGGTGGCTGCCAGGCCACAGCAGAGGCTCAAACAGGCCTCCCATTGTAGAATACATGGCACAGCTCTGGCCAGGATCCTGGGGCATGAGGATCTGACCTAGTTGCCACATAAAGGGCATGAACCCGTGGGCAGCCCCCAGCTGGCAGTAATGGTCAGGGATGCTGACCCACTGTGCCTACAGGGCCTTGACCTTTATGTGGCACTGGCACACTAACCGGTCATGCCCATGCTCCTGCATGTGGCCCGACAGGCCCCTGTAAACATGAGTGTTGGAACACCCACTCTGAGCAAACTGGACCTCAGCCCCACCCCACAGTGCCATGAGGTCTACTGTTCCCTCCTGGGATCAGTTCTCAGTTTGACCCCCAGGAGGTGGTGTATGCCATCAGGGATGATACCAGCATGGCTCCCTCAACAGCCTTCAGAAGCCGTGGACCACCAAACCATGTGGCACCCACAAGGACAGCCCAGCCTGAAGAAGGAGAACATCGGGAACCTGCAATCCATGGGGCGGCCAGCAGTACAGCACAGGTAAGCAATAAGGGGCCCTTTGGGAATCAGAGCTAAGGGGCAGCAAAGGCGCCGGTCACAGGGCTCAAGTGCCTATATACTAATGCTAGGGGCATGGGGAGCAAGCAGGATGAACTAGCACTCCTGCTTGCAGAAAACACCTACTACTTAGTAGGGCTAACAGAAACCTGGTGGGATTCGTCCCACGACAGGGTGGTACATATTGAGGGTTATAAACTGTACAGAAAGGACAGGGTGGGGAAGAAAGGGGGAGGGGTTGAGCTCTATGTCAATGAGCAATATACATTGACCGTTATCAAGACGGAATCGAAGGAGGAGAAAGTAGAAGGATTGTTGGTTAGGTTACATGGGGGTCAAGGAGAAAGGGATTTGGTGGTAGGGGTCTGCTACAGACCCCCACACCAAGGGGAAAAGCTAGATTTCGGGCTCCTGAGGCAGCTCTCAGAGACCATAAAAACTAAGGAGGCGGTAGTCATGGGGGACCTAAACTACCCAGACATCTGCTGGGAGAGGCAGACAGCAAAGTCCCACCATTCACACAGGTACAGGACCTCCACCTGACACAGGAGGTACATGGTCCCACTGGGGGAATGCCTTACTGGACCTGGTATTGGCAACGGGGGATGACATGGTAGGGGACCTACACATCAGTGGTCACCTGGGGGACAGTGATCACCAAATAATAGAATTCATCATAAGACATTGAGTGGGTAAGGTAACTAGTAGAGTGAAAGTGCTAGACTTTAGGAAAGCTGATTTCAATGAACTCGGGCGATTAGTCAAGGAAACACTGCAGAGTAGGAGTTTTGAAGAGATGGGAGCCCAGGAAGTGTGGCTGTGCCTTAAGGAAATGATCCTTCGGGCACAGAGGGAGACGATCCCGATGTGAGGAAAAGGAGGGAAAGGGGCCAGAAAGCTTCCCTGGCTGACCAGAGAAATCCAGAGCAGCCTATGGGCTAAAAGGGGAGCATATAAAAAGTGGAAACAGGGAGAGATTACCAAAGAGGAGTATACCTCCTCTGCTCGTGCTTGTAGGGAGGCAGTTAGACGGGCCAAAGCTACCATGGAGCTGAGGATGGCATCCCAAGTTAAGGATAACAAGAAATTGTTTTTTTTTTACATATATAAGGAGTAAAAGGAAGACCCAGGGTGGAATAGAACCCCTACTAGATGGGCAGAAGCAATTGGTGACAGACAGGGGGGACAAGGCTGAACTCCTCAATGAGTTCTTTGCCTCAGTGTTCCTAAGAGAGGGACAAGACAAGTCTCTCACTGGGATTGTGGAGAGGCAGCAGCAGGGCGCCAGACTACCATGCATAGACCCTGAGATGGTGCAGAGTCACTTGGAGGAACTGGATGTGTTTAAGTCGGCAGGCCCGGATGAGCTCCATTCGAGGGTACTGGAGGCACTGGCTGACATCATTGCACAGCCACTGGCGGGAATATTTGAACACTCGTGGTGCATGGGCCAGGTCCCGGAGGACTGGAAAAGGGCCAATGTGGTCCCCATTTTCAAGAAGGGGTGGAAGGAGGACCCGGGCAACTATAGGCCAGTCAGTCTCACATCCATCCTTGGTAAAGTCTTTGAAAAAATTCTCAAGGCTCATATTTGTGAGAGTCCGGCAGGACAAATTATGCTGAGGGGAAACCAGCACGGGTTCGTAGCAGGTAGATCATGCCTGACTAATCTAGTCTCTTTTTATGACCAGGTTACGAAACGCCTGGACACAGGAGGAGGGGTGGATGTTGTATACTTAGACTTCAGGAAGGCCTTTGATACGGTATCCCACACCATACTGGTGAACAAGTTAAGAGGCTGTGACTTGGATGACTACACAGTCCAGTGGGTGGCTAATTGGCTAGAGGGTCGCACCCAGAGAGTCGTAGTGGACGGGTCAATATCGACCTGGAAGGGTGTGGGCAGTGGAGTCCCGCAGGGCTCGGTCCTAGGACCGATACTCTTCAATGTCTTCATCAGTGACTTGGACGAGGGAGTGAAGTGTACTCTGTCCAAGTATGCGGATGACACAAAAATGTGGGGAGAAGTAGACACGCCGGAGGGCAGGGAAGAACTACAAGCAGACTTGGACAGGTTGGACATATGGGCAGAAAACAACAGAATGCAATTCAACAAGGAGAAATGCAAAGTGCTGCACCTAGGGAGGAAAAATGTCCAGCATACCTACAGCCTAGGAAATGATCTGCTTGGTGGAATGGAAGCAGAAAGGGATTTTGGAGTCCTAGTGGACTCCAAGATGAACATGAGTCGGCAGTGTGACGAAGCCATCAGAAAGGCTAATGGCACTTTATTGTGCATCAGCAGATGCATGACGAACAGATCCAAGGAGGTGATACTTCCCCTCTATCGGGCGCTGGTCAGACCACAGTTGGAATACTGCGTGCAGTTTTGGGCGCCGCATTTCAAGAGGGATGTGGGTAACCTGGAGAGGGTCCAGAGAAGGGCCACTTGTATGGTTAGGGGCTTGCAGGCCAAGCCCTATGAGGAGAGGCTGGGGCACCTGGACCTCTTCAGCCTCCACAATGGAAGGTTGAGAGGTGACCTTTTGGCTGCCTATAAGTTCATCACGCGGGCACAGAAGGGAATTGGTGAGGTTTTTTTTCACCAAGGTGCCCCTGGGGGGTTACAAGAAATAATGGCCACAAGCTAGCAGAGAGCAGATTTAGACTGGACATTAGGAAGAACTTCTTCACAGTTAGAATGGCCAAAGTCTGGAATGGGCTCCCAAGGGAGGTGGTGCTCTTGCCTACCCTGGGGGTCTTCAAGAAGAGGTTAGATAGGCATCTAGCTGGGGTCATCTAGACCCAGCACTCTTTCCTGCCTATGCAGGGGGTCGGACTCGATGATCTATTGAGGTCCCTTCCGACCCTAACATCTATGAATCTATGAACTAACTGTGCACTGGTGCTAATGTGGAGTAACTTTAAGTACCGTACATTTAGTTAGTCCTTTATTAAGGAAGTAGGAAACTAACACTGGCGCATTAGTAATATATCTCAGGCACATTAATGAATGTGTAGATATGTCCAGTAAGCATCTGCATGTGTAGATAGTGACACTTTACTGTGCAATTAGTCAAATGAGTGGTAAAATGTCTCATGTAGACACTCAATGAGCATGTGCTTGCTTGTGTGCACAAAGCTGATTCACAGATTTGTGCATAACTACCCAAAACTGCAGCTACACAGCTGTGTACATGTCATTTACATATTTACAGTGAAATAGGATTTAGCCCTGCAGGTCTAGCCACCAGAATTCCCTTGTTAGCTCTATCACTATGCTTCCAGCCACTCTGACCACCATCACAGAATTCTTTATTAACTCCTGGCACTGGAACCATTTACTTCTCTTTGGAACAGAATGATATTCTCAATGAAATCTAACTCCACTGTGACAGACAAGCTTGGATAGAGATAAGGGGCTGCCAGGATTTCCATTAGGCCTTGAAATTCACTCTTGGTAGGATGGGGGACAGGATTAAGTGTTTTGGAACTAGACACAATATTTCTCCATGAATAACAGTTAGTGACTAATAGTGATTCCTGCAGTATTTTAATGACTGGTTTCTTAAATTGTTCCCAGGCTCAGTACAGTGAGACGGCTCCACTGAATTGGGTCTGCCCTTACTGCAAGCTTTCCTACATCCTTAGTCTACACAGAATCAGGAGAACAACTCAAACCCCGGGTATGTTTTATATAATTACATTATTTCTTTTGCCCGGCTGGTGCCTGCTAAAGTGCCAAAGTGGTTCCAAATAAGAAGAAAACAGAACTGACTTGAAGCACCAGGGCCAAAACTCAGACTGGTCCCTAAAAAACTCTAAATTAGGTTCTATCATGTTTAACGATTAGGTACATGGCTCAAGGAGGAGGATTGGATATCTCAATTCTCTGTACAGCCAATGAAGAGAGCAAGGTGACTTTGAAGGCTGATTCAGAGAACCTAGACCCCGAGCATGGGACTTGCTTGAGCTAGACAATAGAACACAAGGAACACAGGGATGTGTCTGAACTCCTGGCCCTCCAGAGATTAGGCACTTCTAGCCACTAGTTTTCTAGAACCTTCTGAGGATAGGTATCTAACTGAGCAGAAACTATGCCATCTTCATATTGGTGCCCCCATCCATGTTTTTCATAACTACAGCACTTTTCCAGGAAATCAGAAACCTGGGTTCTAAGATAGGGACTTGCAATAGAGAATTATATTCTGTAATCTAGCAGCCAGGGCACTTCACAAGGATAAAGCAGACCTTGATTCCAGTCCCTGCTTAAAGGATTATGCTTGGCTTTTTCTTTTTTTTTTTTTTTTACTCCAGTGACTATCTCATGCAAAACACCTAAGCAGTTCAGGGAGCATTGTGTACTTCTATGAAAGGTAGATTAGCACAAACCGACAGTATGAAGTAGAAGATACTGGGTATGGTCCTCTGCCCTGTACTAAGCATGAGGTCAGACCAGATTATCAAAATGGTCATTTCTGGCCTTAAAATGTATTTATCTATTAATTAAAATTCATTAAATGTATGAAATATGTTAATCTATGAAATAAGCATTAACTTCTGTAGTACTAGCTCCCGGAATGTTTCTAACGGTAACTCCACTGCTGTTCATTAGTGAAATAAATGGTTGAAACCAGATACCCATCTCTGAGTTACATAGATATCTGTGTTCAGATGGAACAGCATGGATTGCTGATGCAATCCAGAACAGAGCACTTGAGAGACTGGCACAGAGAATTCTCACTTGAGGGCATTGACCTGGTATAGAATTAACTTCCTAAAGGGATTATGTTAATTCAGTGGTTAAGCAACTTTAGGAAATGCTGAAAATCTTTCCTCATTTCCACTGTAATAGGGGCTCTTGGTCCCATTACAAACTATCTGTGCCTTTAAGGCAGCAGGTGCAAATTAGGAGCCTCCCTGCCTCCACTTCTTGGCCCGCCCCTCTGCCAGCCTTATATAAGAACAGCAACAGGAAATGCTAGGCAGTATGCTTTGGGGCAGCCTAGCAGCAGGAGCCTAAGTGTAGGTGAAAAGTGTGCTTAAGCAGCCTAAACTGGAGTACAGAGCCTGTGCTCTGTCCTGGAAAGGGGAAAGAAGAGGAGCTGCCAGGTACAGGAAGTAAAATGTCTGTACTGTGTGGGACAAGTAATCGTAGGGATTGCCAAGGGTAACAGCCTTGTGGGTGTGGACTACTTTGATTGATATTGTATGGTGGCTTAAATGTTGAGAGCTTTGGTTGAACTTCATGATTTGGAGGAAGAGGCGTGAAGTGGACAGCCATGGGGCACCTGTCAGAGGAGCAGGGAAGTCATTCAGAGAACTCTGCAGGACTGGAAAGACTACCTGGGAGGGATGTTGTATTTTAGGGCTAGGGACAGACATTCAGAAAACTTGAGCCTGAATTGATTCAACCTTTGCACATTAGTCTAACCTGGCTTGACTGAACCAGTTTCCAACCATACAGACAATCCCTCTGGACTCAGGAAATTAAGGCACATGGGTGCAGTGGCTCAGGCTGGAAGTTGGAAGATGCTAGAGCATCCCTCCTTGCCCTTCCATGGAGCTAAACTGAGGGGGGCATGGCCAAGCCCCAACAGGGCTCTGATTAGGGAAGGGTGTGAACCCCCTAATAGCTTGCTGCTCAAGAAGCAAGAGTGTTGCCAGCCTGCAGCCCTGGGCTAGCACTCTGAGGAAAGGGGGAGGGTGTATTGCATTCATCTGTTAATGATACAGAGTTTTTCACTCTCCCTTCCTGCTTCTGTATACTCTCTCCAGCAAACTGACAGGCAAATAAGGGTGGGGGTGGGGGTGGGGGTGGGGGGAGCTGATAACTGTGTTTATCACCCTTATCTGTGTTTATTGCCCCATTAATTAAGAAAATAACAGAGACATTACCAGCTATCTGTTGATTCAGCACAGCCCCACCATGTGACCTACTGGCTAACACACAGACACCCCAGCAAAGGCAGGGGGGAGGGGGGAATTGATGCTTAGCTGGGGGTGTGGAGCAAACAGCTCTCCTCAAATGTTTCCAAGGAAGGACATTAAGCTACCTGTTGATTAGCTCCAAAAAGCCTGTCTGCCTGTGTCGCCCCAACAGCAGGGACTGTAGCCAGCATGTGATCTGCTAGCTAATCTGGAGGTGTCTGCTAAAGTGGGGGGAGGGGGAGCGGGAATAATCCCTATTTAGCACAGGGAAGCCAGGCAGATGCAGAAGGGAGGGGCCAGCCCTGATGTGGAGCAGAGAGCCCTGCCCAGCCCAGAGAGCATGCTGGGATGCTGGAGGTGTCTGGTTTATCTCAACCTAGCATGGGATATGGGACAGACATTGTATAAGCCGGTTTGAGCCAAATCAGTTAACTTTCAACCAGGTTTAACTACATTCAATCAGGTTTATCTCAAACCAGTTTCTGCCACTTTCAAACTGGCTTATATGCACTGAATATCTGTTCTGTTACAGATTTAAACTGGTTTATGTGTAATATCTATCCCTAGCCTGTGTGAATGGGCTAAGTCTCAGAGAAGGGATAAGACATAAGAAAGGCTTGGGGCTCTATGATGCAAGCAGAGACACCCAGAGGGACTACCCTCTGACCCTGACTAAGGGCCTGCAATAAACAATTCCATCAAGGTGTGACAGGTGAGGAAAAAAGACGTTTAAGCAGTTCAGTATAGAGTTGCATGGTGGTGACTCCTAGGGGGCAGGGCTGAGTTCAAGGGTTCCACAAAAAAACAATGATCAATTTCTCTGTCCTTCCCAGCACTAACCTTTACCAATAAAGGGAGCATGCAGCAAACAAAACTTTCTATAGCATGAAAATGGATAAAACCTGAAGACTCCAGGTAGGGACTCTAGGGGCCTTTAATTAATTTATGTAGAAGGTGTCCAGATGCTATGATTTAAAGCAGCTTTACAAACCATAAGACAGACAGATGAAGGGAGAGAGAGAGTGAGATTTGGTGGAGGACAGAGGCGTCATCTTCCCTGAAATGCACCAAACATGCATTAATATTCTATTACTGTGGTAGATCAAGGATAATGCAGTTTGCTTTAGAATGTGTTCTTGTGCATACTTGAGGCCCCTGGACTTATGATTTGGGATGTTCCCAAAGTGAATAATGTTGATTTCTTTTTGGCTGATTGCATCAGCAACACTTGTCAGCAGCAGCAACAGCTAAACCTTTTGATATCCAATGATACCTGAATATTCTCTGTACAGAGCACAGAGAATAATTCTAAACAAATACCTAGGAATCCAAAAGATGGAAGCAGTGGCAGATTATGGCATATGTGGGTAAGAGGCAATCTTGCCAACAGAGACCTGAAAAAGAAAGAATCAAGAGTGAAGTAAGAGATGTTTTAGAAAATAGATAGGCACCCAATGAGTCTAAATTAAGCCTTCAGCAGGAACTACAATGAGCAGGGATAATGCAGCAGCTCAGGAGATGCTTTGCTTTATAGCAGTGACTCATGCATAGCAATAGGAAGAAGACATCAAAGCTGCCTGTGATGACACAGGAACTGCAGCACCTTGGTGCCTGCTGTCACTGAAGCACAGAGGGAAGCTTTGAAAATAGCTTGCTCTCCCATTGATGCCTCCTGAAGCAGGTACAGGGTATGAGCAGCATGATGAAGGACTACAATTTAAAGTCCTGCATATTTCCTTAGTACCTGTGTAGCATATTTAACCATCTCTGCACCCAAAAGTTGTGCTACCTTAAATATGCAGGTAACATTAAGAGAATACAAATCTCTATGGACACCAAGTAACATCAGTATTAAGATGCTAATACTAGGGCAACTATTTCCATATGAGGGAAAAATCCTTTTGTTTCCTATGCATTTCTGCTTGTTGTATCCTGTCTCTTTGGGCCAAGAACTTTTGCTTTGTTACAGCACCTAATACAAAGAGGTCCTGAACCAGTCTAAGAATGGGCCTCCTAAACTCTATCATAAAACATTGCTGTTGATGACATCATGATCAGCATGGCTACAATCTCATAAAACTCATGGATAGTGACACCTGTTTCATTGTCTTTTACCTGTCTTTTCAGTTGCATGATGAACTCTCAAAGAATCTTCATTTTGTCTTTCTCTGTTACTGGCTTAGGTTGTTTCTATCACTTCGGAACCCCAAAGAATCCATATTGGCCATTCGTATTCCACTGAAAGACACTTGCTAAACTGGTTATGCCTCTCTGAAGCAAAGCTTGTAGCAGCATTAAACCACCACTGAATATATGCACAGGATGAATAATAATAATATTTTTTATTATTATTCCCATATTGGAGGTTTACGCTAATTATGACTATAGTAAATTAAAAAAAAAAAAAACAACCTCACATTCCATTGTAAAATAGTTATACCTGTACAAAAATTGCATGTAGATATGACTCGCCTGCCTGAAAAGCAGCTTGCCAAGAGCAAGGACTTAGGAGTTTTCTGAATTTTGTTAATGTACCTTTTGTTTAGTAATTTGATATGGAGAAGGGATGGATTCCTCCAGCTTGTCACTTTGTAGATACACATTACACCAAATTCTATTGTTCAAGCTTTCTGCCAAGTGGCAGATTTTGCCAGAGACAATGCTGTTTAATTTATGAACGGCTGAGTTTTAATCAGCTTTTTATTCTTTGTTCCAGCCATAGATCAATTTAATGGCAGTTTGAAAAGTGCACTGTAAGCCAATCTCCTACATGCCACTTTTCTCTACATTTGATATTTCCAATCAAAAGTCTGATAACAATGCACTTTGGGAAATATGCACTGTGAAATGCAAAGTAAAACCAGTGGATTTTGCTGGATTGCTTTTTCTTGAGAGGTGGCCAGATTTGGACATGGTCCTGTATACAAAATGCCTTCCCACTGAATTCTGGGAGGGGACTACTGGACCAATGCCTTATAAAGCAAGCAACAGACAAAATGATCATGTGATTCTCTCTCTCCCGCATCCAGAAAGCTGGAGCTAGAACTGACAATTTTCAGCACCAAAACTAAGCTATTTTCTATCACTTCAGCTCAAGACCTCTCTTACTTGATGCTTCCAGTACAGCCATTTGTCTTCTTTGCATGTGTAAGGATCTAGTTACAGAGAGTGCATTAAAGTTCTTATCTGGCTCATTTAACTGTCTTCTCTGAAAAGCTATGGTTGCACTGGCCTGTCCTTTCATTTCCACTAGTAATGAAAGCTGAATGAAGGCTTGCCATTCCTTATTTTCTACGATTTCCTATTAAGTTGCAACTCACATACATGCATCTAGGAGTCCCAGATGATACTGCATCTAAATATTATTTCAGAAACAAGACTTCTGAGTTTCCAAGATCAGATGCATTTAGTCTGGCCTAGCCACAAGTGGTTTGCCATGGCCATATAAATTATATCATACTAACATAGAGTATTCATTGTAGTAAAACTCAGTTGCTTAAGCAAAATGGCATCAAGAAAGAGGTATAAGCTAAGGTAAATTCCTCCTAAAGTCAAGAGAATACCTATGGAGCATATTTACTTCTGACCTTGCCAACTGTAATTTCAGCCCGTTACAGGCATAAGCATTTTGGGTCTTAATCCAGTCTGAAGGTCTGGCTTCAGCCCAAATTGTCAATTGCAAGAGGATAACTGCAAAACAGAGACCAAATAAGCTAAATCCAGGGAAATGACAAACAGGTGATAAAAGGGGCACTCATAGTTTCTAGCAACAGCAATGGCAGTTGAATTTGCTCTGCCTTGGTTACCTTTCTTCTATTCTAAATTCACAAATGAGTTCATGTCTGCCTCTGGTTTCCCGGCTGGTGCCTAACTATTTTTTATGTGGCAGGAAGATGGTGGTCAGCTGCTCAGTGACCGATAACATGAATACAGCAGTGAAAATGGGTAAAATCAGTGGAAAGGGAGATAAAACAAACAAACCATCTAGAAGAACACAAGTTTCTAGTTAGATATGCATAATTTGTGGTAAATAAAGAGTGCCCTTAGAGGCAGTGAGCCCAGACCACCTCAAGTGATGGATTTGGCTAGCTTTGGCCTTTTGTATCCATGCACAGCACACACTGGACCACAAAATCCGTCATGTCCATCACAGCATCCTGGAGTCTTGAAATGGATGAAACATTCAACACAATAATGTGTCTGCAGCTGCAAACAGATAGTGGCAGAGTATCATACAAAGAGGTGCAGTAATGCTTAGTCTGTGGCACCCATCTTACTTATTGCCAAATCAGCCTTTGAAAGGACCAGTGCTCCCAATTTCACCACCATTGAAATCAAGGTTATAGGAGCACAAGAAGGAAACTATTATGCAGGAGAATAATATTTTCAAAAGCACTGAAGTGACTTAGGAACTAAAGTTTTATCATCAAATATGATTTAAAGCCAGCTTTTTCAAAGGTATATAGGTACCTACCACCAGTTGGCTCAAGCAGTGAGTTAATGTCTGACGAGGCATTCAGTAGTATCTGCTTTATCATGCATTGAAAAGCACATCATTGATCCCATTGCATCAAGCACATTTTTTTTTACCTGAACAGCCAAATAAATGGAGAATGCAACTTTCATTATCTGTTTGTTAGGTGCTACCCCTCTCTACTCCTCCTGACCCCACCTGTTTGCCAACACAGTGGCAGCTGCTTCAGTTCCATTTGATAGTTTACTTTATTATGAAATGCCAATGTAAAATCCTTCCTTCTGATTGTCTTTAATATGGCCCTGGCTGTAGAAGTATGTGGAAGAAGCAGAGCACTGCATCTCTGCTCTGTTAGTCTGACAGTATGAGAACTTGGGTGTTTTGACAATTGATTGTTCATTGATACTCATGACTATATAGGTCAAATCTCTACTGTTCAAGATTCCACTGCCATGGAAGCTCTGAGGCACAGTGCCTTGTGGCCCTGGGCTCCTTCTGCCTGAAGCGCAGGTGAGACCAGCACTCTCTTTGGCCCATGTTGATCAGGGCTCCTGTAGTTGGGGTTAAAACTTTATTCCTCAGTAAATTTGAAACAGATGATAGCAGTAACTACCACAGATACACGTGGTTAAAGGAGGGCAGGTACAGGGAATACATGAATAAATAAATAAGACCAAAAAAAAAGTCACAGCATAATCTTAAAACATCTCCTGAATCTGAAACCAATTTCTTTATTTGTGGGAGGTTAACTTCTGTGATGGGCAACATCACAGAGTACAAGTCGAATCAGTGAGCAGTGATCACGGAGCCTGAAGCCCATTAGGGGTAGGTCTCAGAAACTCATGGGGGAAGTGTGAGGCTAAAAGTGTGAGGCCTTCTGTCACAGGCACTGTGGAAGTCCCACTGTATGACAGCAGGGATGAGCTGCCATGATCCATCTCTTCTGGCAGCTTGAAACTGAGAAAGTGGAAGAGAGGTGAAAACTTAATTTCCTTTCTTCTGTGAACTCCCTCCCACTCAGCCATCCCCTTTTCCTTAGAAGCTCAGGTGAAGAAGACACTGCATATGTATGAGCAACACTTCAGTGGCTGGTGAATCTTATTACAGGGCCTTGTCCCTGCCTCACATTGATCACTGTGTGAGTGTCTGCAGAAACAATATTTTTCAGGGACACCTCACCTATAAACAGCAGAGAATGCTGTCTCAGAGCTGGAGCAAGTGGCTCAAAATCTGAGAATGAGATATCAGCTTCTCAGAGCTATTTCCCAAGGCTCTAGTTGGGCTACAGCAATATGGGCTGAAATTCTGCAGTGGGAATCTTGCATCCTAGTACCTAGTCTGGAAATTCTGCACCAGCTGTATTTACATTAAGAAAAGGAGGGCTTGATGGAATTCAGTATGAAAACAGCTATAGAGCCCTCTTCCTCTTTTACTCTCATATTAAGCTCTTTCCAGTATACTAAAGATTTTGACAGTGGTAACGTACAACTGCAATTGGCACTTCTTCAATTGGCACTTGGTACAGATGTTAAATACTTATATGTGGATGTGTCTAGACAAGATGCTTACTGCGCAGTAGCTTGTTACTACTATTTAGTAGCTCATTACTACTGTGCAGTAGTGTTGCTGGGCATGAACCGTGAAGTGACACTACTGTGCAGTAGTAGCATACTACTGCACAGTAAGCATCAGCAGGCAACCATGCCAGCACACTACTGCTCAGTAACACTGGTTACTAAGCAGTCATTTAATACTTGGTTATGCAAGAACAAAACAACTGCACAGTAATAACTGTACAGTGGAAGTCTCATATAGACACACTCTGTATCATGAATGATCTTGGGGAAGAAGCTGGAGTTTTCGTAGTAGGGGAAAGGAATATAGGAGGAATTTTCCCCATGGGGTGGGTGATTTGGGATTGTGAGGCAAACACATTCTCTAGATGTTTCTGATGATGCTATCAGCACTAACACAGCTAACAATATTAAGTAGCAGGTTGCTAAAGTGCTGGGGGGAGGAGGGGGAGAGTCCCCAGAGATTATGTCAAAATGTGATACTCTTCTACTTACTACCCAGTTCATTGGTTGCCTGTGCAGACCACACGCTCCAAGAAGATGAGGGCAAGCTGGTCAGCAACAGCAATAGAGGGACACCTAGAAATAGTGGTGGTAAGATGCTCAAGAAGAACATTAATGGGATGGTCAGGCTATATGTTCATGGGGCAGTGATGTGGAAGGTTTTTGAGCAAACTGCATGGAAAATTAACAGGATGGCCACAACATCTTAGTGTCCATGACATCCAAGCTGTTGTGTTGTGACAATTGGTAAATCTCTTGCTCAGTGGCCCCAAACAGGAAGAGGGACTCTCAAACTCCTTCTGCCCCACTGAAGTCTGCTTCTTAGCTATGGCTGGGACAAGGGCCAGAGGCTCCTCACTTTCCTCCCACTCCATCTGATTGGATAGCTCTGGATTGGCCCCAGAGTCGGTGATAAAGCAGGATTCTGTGGAGTCATCACTGGCCAGTAACTGTGACAGAGTATAGTAACAGGGGCAAGTCACCCTATGTAAACCTGTGAGACAGTTGCCATCACAGACACTCCTGTATTACACCCTGAGTGCCTTGATCTTGATCTGGCACAGATGCCAGTTCTTCTTGTGCTTTTGCTTGTGAGACACCTCAGCAGCTATCCGCCACACAGCTTGGTTGCAATTTCCTTTCCATAGGGAGGGAATGCTGCCATCCTCACCTGAGATGGCAAAGAGGTCCATGGCCTCTACCTGCTTTTAGCTTTGGGACCACTTCACAGCAAAGGATGCCAGCATGGACAATATAGGCACAAGCTATTAGTGACATGGTTGAGGTCCCTGGAGAAACGGAGCTCTCAGTGTAAGCGTCAAAAGAAGGGAACAGCGTACAGAGTCACATGCTGGGCAGGCCCTGTGACCCCCAGAACGATGGAGCTTGGAATAAATCACAAAGACACCACCTTGGAATAGTTTTGGGGGTGAGCAGAAGAGCACTGTAGGATGCCAGCAAATCAACCAACTCTCTATTGCACTCTACTGGAGAGTGCAAACATAACATGAAACACTTAGAGTGAAGTGTTCAGAGTTGTTTCTATTTCATCCTGGGTCATTGTTAAGGCACAGTGGACTGATCTGAAGCACATCATTAGCAGATGACAACTGTTCCATGACTTTTTCGAGTGCTTTAAAAGCACATAGGGCACTAAAAATGCTATACCTTTTCTTACACAGAAAGTAGTTATTCTTTTGAGTGCTAATGAGACTTTAACTGATGAGGCTGATGAAGGAATGCTGTAACTATCAACTTTAGGGAACTCCTTGGATCTGTTCGTCATGCATCTGCTGATGCACAATAAAGTGCCATTAGCTTTTCTGATGGCTTCGTCACACTGCCGACTCACGTTCATCTTGGAGTCCACTAGGACTCCAAAATCCCTTTCCGCTTCCATTCCACCAAGCAGATCATTTCCTAGGCAGTAGGTATGCTGGACAGTTTTCCTCCCGAGGTGCAGCACTTTGCATTTCTCCTTGTTGAATTGCATTCTGTTGTTTTCTGCCCACTTGTCCAACCTGTCCAGGTCTGCTTGCAGCTGTTCCCTGCCCTCTGGTGTGTCCACATCTCCCCATAGCTTTGTGTCATCTGCAAACTTGGACAGAGTACATTTCACTCCCTCGTCCAAGTCACTGATGAAGACATTAAAGAGTATTGGACCAAGGACCGAGCCCTGCGGGACCCCACTGCCCACACCATTCCAGGTCGAAACTGACCCATCTACCACGACTCTCTGGGTGCGACCCTCCAGCCAATTCGCCACCCACCGGACTGTGTAGTCATCCAAGTCACAGCCTCTTAACTTGTTCACCAGTATGGGGTGGGATACCGTATCAAAGGCCTTCCTGAAGTCTAAGTATACGACATCCACCCCTCCTCCTGTGTCCAGGCGTTTCATAACCTGGTCATAAAAAGAGACTAGATTGGTCAGGCATGATCTGCCTGCCACGAACCCATGCTGGTTTCCCCTCAGCATAATTTGTCCTGCTGGGCTCTCACAAATGTGAGCCTTGATAATTTTTTCAAAGACTTTGCCAAGGATGGAGGTGAGACTGACTGGCCTATAGTTGCCCGGGTCCTCCTTCCTCCCCTTCTTGAAAATGGGGACCACGTTGGCCCTTTTCCAGTCCTCCGGGACTTGGCCCGTGTGCCACGAGCGTTCAAATATTCCCGCCAGTGGCTGTGCAATGATGTCGGCCAGTGCCTTCAGCACCCTCGGATGGAGCTCATCCGGGCCTGCCAACTTAAAGGCATCCAGTTCTTCCAAGTGACTCTGCACCATCTTAGGGTCTATGCATGGAAGTCTGGTGCCCTGCTGCTGCCTCTCTACAACCCCAGTGAGAGACTTGTCGTGCCCCTCGCTTAGGAACACTGAGGCAAAGAACTCATTGAGGAGTTCAGCCTTGTCCCCCCTGTCCGTCACCAATTGTTTCTGCCCATTTAGCAGGGGTCCTATTCCTCCCTGGGTCTTCCTTTTACTCCCTATATATCTAAAAAACAATTTCTTATTGTCTTTTACTTGGGTTGCCATCCTCAGCTCCATGGTAGCTTTGGCCTGTCTAACTGCCTCCCTACAAGCACGAGCAGAGGAGGTATATTAGTCTTTGGTGATTTCTCCCTGTTTCCACTTTTTATGTGCTCCCCTTTTGGCCCTTAGGCTGCCCTGGATTTCTCTGGTCAGCCAGGGAAGCCTCCTGGCCCCTTTCCCTCTTTTGCCTCGCTCGGGGATCGTCTTGCTTTGTGCCCGAAGGATCGTTTCCTTAAGGCACAGCCACCCTTCTTGGGCTCCCATCCCTTCAAAACTCCTACTCTGCAGTGCGTCCTTGACTAATCACCTGAGTTCATTGAGATCAGCTTTCCTAAAGTCTAGCACTTTCACCCTACTAGTTACCTTACCCACTCAATGTCTTATGGTGAATTCTATTATTAGGTGATCACTGTCCCCCAGATGGCTACCGATCTGGAGGTCCCCTACCATGTCATCCCCCATTGCCAATACCAGATCCAGTATGGCATTCCCCCTAGTGGGACCGTGTACCTCCTGTGTCAGGTGGAGATCCTGTACACAGGTTAGAAACCTTCATGAGCAGTGGGACTTTGCCATCTGTGTCTCCCAGCAGATGTCCGGGTAGTTTAGGTCCCCCATGACTACCGCCTCTTTAGCTTTTATGGTCTCCGAGAGTTGCCTCAGGAGCCCCGAATCTCTTTCTTCCCCTTGATGTGGGGGTCTTTAGCAGACCCCTACCACCAAATCCCTTTCTCCTTGCCCCCCATGTAGCCTAACCCACAATCCTTCTACTTCCTCATCCTTGGATTCTGTCTTGATGAGGGTTGATGTATATTGCTCACTGACATAGAGCGCAACCCCTCCCCCTTTCTTCCCCACCCTGTCCTTTCTGTACAATCTATAGCCCTCAATATGTACTGCCCAGTCGTGGGATGAATCCCACCAGGTTTCCGTTAGCCCCACTAAGTCATGTGTTTAGTGTTTAGTGCAAGCAGGAGCGCTAGTTCATCCTGCTTGTTTCCCATGCTCCTAGCATTAGTATATAGGCACTTGAGCTCTGCGACTGGTGCCTTTGCTGCCCCCCTGCTCCGAGTCCCATGGGGCCCATTGTTTCTTACCTTCTCGTTTCTTACCTGTGCCGTAGTGCTGGCCTCCCCATGGCTTTCAGGTTCCCAATGCTCTCTTTCTTCAGGCTGGGCTGTCCTTGTGGGTGCCACATGGTTTGGTGGTCCACAGCTTCCCCCGCCCTCATATTCCCCTCCCCCTGACGAGCCTAGTTTAAAGCCCGCCGGAGGAGATCCGCCAACCTGGAAGAAAACACACACTTACCTTTGGGGGACAGGTGAAGCCCATCCCAGCTGAGCATGTCCCTCGTCGTGATGTGCGGGTCGTTGTCCAGGAAGCCGAAGTCTGCCTCGAGACACCACTGATGAAGCCGCCAGTTGGTTTCTCGGATGCAGTTCTCATGGATACTGTGCCCTTACTGGTGCTAGGGTCCCCACTTGACTGTGAGTCCCCGATGAGGCCTCCTCCAACCCCTAATAGCCTCACCCAAACCACCAGTCATAAACGGCAACACAAAATACAAGCCAATTGGCTATAACTTAAACAGAAGCCACTTGGCCATAACAATGCTTAAGCCTACCAGGAAATACTCCATCCCTTCCGTGAGTGAGCTCCTTCCTCTTTGGCAGCTGGCAGGGAACTGCCAGCCTGGCCTCAGCCCCTGGGCTTTACAAGGGCCAGGCCCTGCCCCTTCCAATTAGCTGACCTTCCCTGGTTGCCCCGGCAACCCACAGCTGGGCTCCTTATTCATTCACTGCTAGGGTCCCTTCCCTAGCAGTTTCTCCTCCTTAGGAGCAGGGCACTTAAGTGCTCTGTGACACTCACATTTCATTTTGATCAAAAAATTTAAAATGTCAAGAATGTCTAGTATTTTGGAATGTCACCAGTCTTCTGGTACAACTTTTTAGTGTGATCTTTTATTGGATCAACTGTATGACTGGGATAAAGATAGACAAACTTTTGAATAACCTGAGGAAGAATGCAAGGCATTTGAAAGCTTGTCTAACTTTTTCCCAACCATGCAATTGGTTCAATAAAAGATTTCATGAACTTGGGTTCATGAAAGTTTCTGCTCTGTGTGTGTGTGTGTGTGTGTGTGTGTGTGTGTGTGTGTGTGTGTTATTTAGTTACTCTATACAGGTACATCTCTACCCTGCCTTCTCAATAAAAGATATCACCCTAAAAAAACCTTGCTTCTCACATAATTCCTGGTCTACCATGCCCAGAACATTAGTATAATGGCCCCTCTACACATTATATCTATTACATAATTACTTGGTTAACTGTGCAATAAATTTAGACTAGTGACAAATGGAAATTATCTATAGTGGTTTAAAAAGGTCCAGCCAGCTATAAAGTTATTGCTTGACAATGTGTAATAACTTTATAGCTGGTTTCTATCCAACTTTAATGTGCATGTATAGGCTGTGTCGTGGAAACACACACAGAGTACTTTTGGGTCAGGTCAGCAGAAGCTTTTATTCAAAAGAAACTACAGCTGTAGGGGGGATTCCAAAGTGACATGGATTTCCCAAACACTTGGAAGGGGTTCCCACCCAAGAGCAAAATCAGGAGGCTTATATACTTTTTAACAGTCGCTTACAACTCACGTGATCATATAGTGAAATTAGCTAGAAAAGCAGCTATAAACATTACTTCATTACTTCTTTGCTGTTATCAGGATGAGAATTATGGAGGAGACAAGGGAAAAATATCACTCCCTGCCTGCACCTGGAAATCAGATTTGTACATACTTTTTGCTATCTTCAAGGCCATGGTGAGCGAAGCAGTTGCAGAGGAGTTACAAAGAACAAACACTTTCCCTTATCTGTTCTACTATACAGAGCCAGCAATTCTCCACAAAGTGGTCATGTCATCTTATAACTCAAATGATCAAAGTTTAAGGCATTTATTTTTTTTTTCTGATTCCACAGCTGGGAGAACACAGGTCCTGCAATCTCCCATCCACTGGGATATATAATGCACCCTCAGGGCTGG
This sequence comes from Alligator mississippiensis, assembly GCF_030867095.1. Lineage (NCBI taxonomy): Eukaryota > Metazoa > Chordata > Crocodylia > Alligatoridae > Alligator > Alligator mississippiensis. The sequence continues at coordinate 29,683,619 of NC_081833.1, forward strand.
GAGATTCCAGATGCTGCAGGGTGTCCCATGCACCCCCAAGGCTGGGAGGTCACAGCAGCACCCTGCAGCTGTTGCGGCTAAGAGTCCTAGCATCTGTGGGAATCTCAGCCCTGGCTCTGCATGTGGCACAGCTGGAGACAAGAGCCCCACAGCTAAGAGGACTCTCAGCCCAAGGAGTGCTTAGGAGATGTGGATGTTGGATCCAAGCAGAACCCCACAGCTGCCAGGACCTAAAGTCTGCAGCTGCAGGACTCTGGGCCCCAACAACTGCAGAGCATGGCTGTGATATCTGAGCCACATGGGTGCCTGGGATTGTTAGGAGCCCCATCAGCAGAGGGGCTCCCAGCTGTGGGAGTTTGCTTCTTGCTGGTGCCCGGGGAGCCCAGGGTTGGGCTTCCCCTGCACCAGCAATGAAACATGATGGGATCTAATGCACAATCCCACAATCATGCCTCCTGCCACGCACATGTGGCATGGCAGGAGGTGGGATTGAGGATCACACATTAGAACCTATTGTGTCTTTACCCACATATGTAGAGGGGACCTAACACTGTCAGTCTCCTGAACCAACAAACCTACTGTAATTTATGCAGCAATCATTTGGTCAGCAACAGTGCAAATGTTTAATTAATAAATCACATGACTGGGCTTGGTTTGCAAATCTATCAGTCTTGCTAGTGCTTGTGCCCAAGGCACTTCTTCAGGGGAAAAGCCATTTGTGTTCTCTATATTTGTAGGTGTAGTCCCTGCAGAGATGCATTCCCATGCAAGAAGGAATGACATGCTAGTACAGTTCTTTTTTTCCATGTATATGGAGGGTAGATCCTGCCAACCCTCCTGTCATTTGGAAAATAATTATCTAGTCATCTTCCCCACTTCTCTGCTGTCTGTATTTCATTTCACTAAATTGACTTCCTTCCTCTGGTTATGATTTTAGACTAATGGGGACAAATTATTGTTCCCTTTGCACAGAGACTGACAGTTTGCTAGTAATGAATTGTCATTTCTACTGATAAATTAGGCATTGCAATCCCCTGGATTGTACTTGTAGATGTTCATCCAAACATCACCAGCCACTTCTTTATTTTCTGGAAGGGCCCAATCCCAAGAGGAGGAGAGCTCCCATAACTAGCACAGAAGAAAATTGTTGCAAGGGTCAGCACATTTCAGAATTAGGTTCCTAATACTGCAGTATATATTAATACATTTGAATTTATTAATAACAACACTCAGATAGGTCTTGCTCTGTTTCTTGTTGGCCAGGAATGGGTAATAATTTGCTCTTGAGGGCCACATAGGTAGTTTCGGTGAGCTGTCATAGTCCAGGTCAGCACCCCCATACCCACAGTGCAACAACTCACCAAAACTCCCTATATGTCACGGGGCCCTGGTCAGCAGTGTTCAGGAGTGGGAGGGGTGGGTAAGACCAGGATGATTGAGTGGGATTGTTGGGCAGTGACAGCATGGTGCCTGGGGTAGGTCAGAGCTATGATCCACTGACCACATGCCCCTGTGATGGGTGCTGGTTCCATGGGCAAGGAAGAGAGAGCAGTTCTTCTCTGCCCTGGTCTTGTGCTGTCACCACCCCATGATCCTGGCCCCAACCCCAGCTCCCCACCTGGCTGTGCACTACATCTGGGGCCAGGATTTTGAGGCACTGATGGCATGGGGATGGGGCAGAGCTGGAAGCCAACATCAGGCCTTGTTGAGAAACTGCAGCATTGACAAGGGGTAGAGGAAGGCTGCAAGCCTCATGGAGGCAGGAGCAGGGAACAGCCATATGATGCTACCAATCCCACCAAATAGGAAGAACCCCCCCCCCCCAACCTCCTTGCCTATCCTCTCCCCCAGTATGGTGCATGCAGCCTGCAAGCAGGGGATGGAGACTTCTTTCTGCAGGGGAGGGAGGGATCCCAAGAGGTCTGCTGCTTGCCTGGAGCCTGGATTTCAGATGTCATGGAAGGCTGATCAAGAGTGTCTACAGGGCTCTGGGTACAAGGGTGAAGAGGACAGAGGTGCAGGTCATGTTCTCAATCCTTCTGTTCAAGGGGAAGGGCCCTGGCAGGAGCAGACACTTCCTGCAGATCAATGAATGCCTGTGCAGGTGGTGTCACCAGCAGGAACTGAGCTTCTTTGACCATTGGATGTTGTTCCAAGAAGGATTGCTAGGAAGAGATGGGATCCACCTGATGAAGAGAGAGAAGAGCATCTTCACAGACAGACTCACTAACCTAGTGAGGAGGGCTTTAAACTAGGTTTTTCTAGGGGATGGAGAACAAAGCCCTGAGGTAAGTGGGGAAGCAGGGGACCTGGAGGAAAAGCAAGCAGGAGAGGGCAACAGGGGAGGCCTCATTCTTCCTGAGAAAGTAGGGCAATTGGCTAGTCACCTTAGGTGTCTGTACATGAATACACAGAGCATAGGAAACAAGCAGGAAAAATTGGAAGTCCTTGCACAGTTAAGGAAATATGACCTGATTAGAATAACAGAGACTTGGTGGGATAGCCCATATGACTGGAGCACTGTAATGGATGGGTCAGCATGGATTCACCAAGGGCAAGTCATGCCTGACCAACCTGATTGCCTTCTATGATGAGATGACTGGCTCTGTGGATGAAGGGTGGTTCCAAAGAGGATGGAGCTAGACTGTTCTCAGGAGCAACAGTCTCAAGTTGTAGCAAGGGAGTTTTAGGTTAAACTTAGGAAAAAACGTTCTCTCTAGGAAGGTGGTGAAGCACTGGAACAAGTTATTTAGAGAGGTGGTGGAATCTCCATCCTTGGAGGTTTTTAAGGACCAGCTTAACAAAGCCCTGGATGGAATTATCTAGTTGGGGATGGTTCTCTTTGAGCAGGGGGTTGGACTAGATGACTTCCTGAGGCCCCTTCCAACCCTAATTTTCTCTGATTCTATGGATACCTGCCAGGAGCATATAGGTAGGGCAGAACTAGCCATATGCACCATGGACCAGGCTGCCCCTGTGTCTGGGCCTGCAGGGCCGAGGGACCCATCATGGGCTGGGCAAAAGTGGGCCATATTTTGTCCACCCCTGTACTAAGCTAAGATTGGTTTTCATTTAAATTCAATTCAAGCTACAGGGGACTGGACTCCAACTCAGGACACTGGGACTGTGTTTCTGACTCGTGCTGATCAATGGGAGATCTTGGATTAGAAATAGATGCTGACAGATGCCGTGGATCAGTTGTGCCTCACTGTGTCCCAGCACAGCTCATCTCTTTCATTGGATAAAACATAGATTTTCCAGCCGTCCTGCCTGCTGATGCTGTGGGACAACAAGTAACATGTTCTCCTAGGGCTTAAGGGGCCTGGTCCTGAACACCTCAGGATCCGCTGCCCACCTTTCCTCACTTACTGAGATGTGCCTCTGGGAATCTCTGGGGCATGTCTCTGTGAGCAGGAACTTGAAGATTTCCCTGCCTATGTGGGAAATGTGCCCCAAGATGTCCTGGGGTGCATCTCTAAGTGGGAAAATGTGCCCCAAGATGTGGGAAATGTGCCCCAAGATGTCCTGGGGTGCATCTCTAAGTGGGAAAATCCAGGCAGTAGCTCCCAGGACTTGAGAGGCCTAATCCTCTGAGGGAATTCCTAGGGTGCACAGAATCACGCCCTTCAAGCCTTGGGAGCACCTGCCTAGGGTGGTTGGAGAGCATGGGTAGCTCTATGATCCCTGCACTCTCACTCTACAAAGTAAACATGCCTGCCACTAAATAGTGGCATAAATTGATATCATGTTTAATTTTTTATTGAGGCACAAAGTTAATGAAAAACAATGCTTTTTTCTATCCCTTGATGGGTCATTAGTTTCCTTACTTCCCTGCCTGTAACAGGAGGATAGTTCTAGTGCACTTTCTTCATGAAACACTCTGGACATATCTATACAAGACATTTTGCTGTAAAGTAAACTAATCTACTGTGTGCTGGCACTGGATTTATGACCCAGTCCTTATACATTGTTCTTGGAGGACTGAAACCCTCAGGATGATCACAACTTCTTTCATTCGATAATAAGCAAATTTTATTGATACACAGTGATAGAAAATAAGAGTAATGTAAGAAAAAAGCAAGCAAGATGATTACAGAATACAATACCAATTATTTTCCTGCCCCGGGGGGGTTCCCAAGGAGAGCAGTGTCTGGCCAGTACATGAGTGCCACTTCATGGTTCTTTGTTGAATGTTAGATGTCAGTAGCCTAGAGGTCAAGGGTTGATGTTCACCCCCCAACACCCCTAATGGGGTGGTGTGCCCTCTGCCCATGGTGGCCTAAGGAGCACCACCACCAGTGGGATGGCTGAGACACTCCAGTGGTGTACTTTCCTCCCACAGTAGTCTCAGGATTCTCCCTGCTGTTCTGAAATCCCTCTGTCTGGTTTGTTTTTTTCCTCCTGATGACTCTTCATTTCAAGGTACCATTGACTGGTTTCTCTGTCATCATCACATTGTCCATGTTCTTTTCTGTAAGCATACCCCTTTGTTTCTCAAACATATCACATGCATACATCTTTATTTGGTCATTTACCAGTGTCTTAATTGGGTATGCCCAGCTTCCTAATTTGGTCATTTTACCAAAACTGGAAATCCCAGGGGTTTTGCAGGTGGTCACTGGGTATGTCTACACAAGACGCATACTGCCCATTGGACTCATTCTACCACTTTAGCATGGCTGGCCAAAAATGTGCTAATTCATGAATGAGCAGATTCGTCCAAAGGGCATTAAGCATCACACAAAAAGCATTCATCTGCACTAATGCGTAGTAGCGCCGATTATGGTGCATTAAGTTTACTCCCTGTAATTCTTGTTATTACAGGGAGTAAACTTAATGCACCATAATTACAGTGTATTAATGAATGTGTAGATATGCCCACTGTGGTACATGTTTTCAATTTCCCCAGCCTGTTTGTCTGCTAGCTTCAGACAGTGTCTGCCTTGAAGGCTGAAAACACAAAACTTGGTCACAAACAGATTTTTAGAAACCAATTAACCCTTGCTATTCCCTCAGACCATTATTCTAATACAATATCTACTTTACCTACAAACCAATTCGTAAAAGCAAATATCTAAATATTATTTTCTTGCCATCACTGCACAGTAAAGCATCACCATCTACACATAAAGGCACTTATTGCAAAGTAAATTAGTCTACTGCACAGTAAATTTACTACCTACATATGCAGGTAATAAATTTACTGCATAGTAAAGATGAATACCATTAATTGAACATGTAGATGTGTCCTCTGATCTACACAGAAAGATATCAGATTAAAGTTGAGTACTGGAATCTCTATTTTACAAAGAGAAACAGAGGAAAATAAAAACCTTGATCCTTAGATTAATACACATGCTTAACTTGACCCACGTGAGAGGTCTCACAGAAGTCATAGGGACTACTCTGGGGAATGAACTCTGTAAGTATTCTATGTATAAGCATCAGGGATTTAGGATTTTTAAAGGTTTTAGGTGCCTAACAATGCAGAGGGGCAACAGATGTGATTTATAAAGCATCTTTAGGTAATTAAACACCTTTCAAATGCAGTATTTTAGTACCTGAGAGTAAGTCTACACTTTGCTTAGGTGGTCTTAGAGAAGGATGCACTCAGTCACCCACTTCCACTCTCAGACAGCAAACCAAGAAATACAGAAATGAGGCCACTCTATCTGGCCACTCTTCAGTGCACCAAAGACTCAAGAAGAGCTGTACAGAGACACTCCCAGAGTGGCTTCAGAACTATATTTTTGGTTTGGCCTGTATGAACAAAATCAGGTTGGCAGGCCATACTCAATGATATTCCTTCCCTTCCTGAGTGTGCTAGGGATAGATTATAGACATAGCCTGTGTCACTCTTGAAGATGGAACCTGGTCACTTAAGCACAAGTTTTAAAGGTATTTAGGTGCCTAATTCCCATTAAACTCAGTGGGAATTAGGCATCCAAGCATCTTTAAAATACTTGACCTTAGGTTCTGTAGCACTTAATGGGGCAGCATCTTTAAGAATCTGGGTCCGCATGAATTGTCCAAGGACTTATGGTCATCAAAACAGTCAGCTTTGGTCATCTACATATCATTTTTGACACTTACAAGCAGGTAGGAATTGTACTCCCGGCTGTGTCAGTCTGCACAGATAGGTGAATACACAGGCATGCAGACTAGGTAGAACTTTCCACTCCTTTGCGCAAAATAGCTCAGTCATTAGGGCCCTCACGTGGAAAGTTGATATTGGAAAAAAATGCCAGGTATAAAGCTGGCTTGAATTTTGGCCACTTTTCTTGGATATAAGTTTGAGAGCTTTTATTGCACTGTACACACAGCATGAAACATTCAATATTTATTTTATCTTCCTTCAATAGATGGACATTACCTTAATGTATTAGTTCAGCAGGGTAATAGAAATCTTCTACGTGTTTGCTCAAAATATCACTCACTAACTGCTGCATGCTCAGAGCCTTGCAAGATTTAGCAGTTAAATAGTGGCCTGTATGCTCCTGATTTCTGCTGAATGATGCCAATGGGAGAGAGTGTCTACAATAGGCTCCCATGGAAGAGCAGAACCACAGGCCAAAGGAGCTGAGCGCTACAACATGATCTGGTTAGTCTGAGACCTATGACTTTTGCATGTTGAGCAGCCTGAGTGACATTTTATTTGCTTAGTGGTGCTCAAATTCTGGCCTGTGTGCTATAGCTGGTCTGAAGAGCCCTGTCATTCAGCAGCAATGTGGCAGTGAGGGAGTGGTGTCAGCATTTAGCGCTGCTCCCGTGATGCCAAATTTCTGGACCTATGGGGAGTCCTGTGGGCTATATAACATGGCCTTCTGCATTAGATCACACCAGTGCATGGGACTGGGTCAGTGCACAGCCACATCTGGCCATGTAGGTCTGGATCAGGCTACTGCATAGCTTCATTGAGCCACTTTAGGGTCAGGCTGGGCCACTGCATAGCTGCATTCAGTATTCAGGGTCTAATCCTGTGTGCTGACCCCATGTGGGATCCAGCCTGTACACTGGCCCTGTGACACTCATCTAGCCCATGGGGCCAAAAGGTTGGATGGATGCCACTTTCTTAGCCCATTTGTCACATACATAGGTGACCTGCAGATAAACATGGGGGTTAAATACTAGTACAGAGCATGTACCACATCTATAGGGACTTACACACAGAAGTCATGCATGCAGCTAGATTTAGCTGCCTAAATCAGTTACACATCTCCATGTCCCACTATTTATAGCTACATAGTGGATCTGTGGAGAGAATGAGGAGAGCTAGGTCTCTGGGCACTGGGCGACACTCTTCAGAGCTAGAATAAATGTCTGTGGAGTTTGGAAGAAATATGATTTCACACCCCAGGCTCCTGCAGATAGCACCCCAATTGCTATGTGCTGCATATGTGCATCCCCTTTCAGGGTTGTAGGACATGTGATGCTGCTGCTATCTTGGGACTGGAAGAGAAAAGAGAAGGAAGTGGACTCTGGAGTGGGAGAGCCCATAGGTTGATGCCTGTGAGTGTATACAACCTCAAGCCTTTGCCTCCCTATGGGGTTTTCTTCAACACTTCCCCAAACAAGTCATGTTCTAGGCCCTGTGCTCTGAGGCAAAATCTCACTCCCAGGTCTCTAGGATATCCGAAGCATCCTGTACAAATCCATTGTCTGCAAAATTGCACAGGCAACCCTGACACAATCACAAGACATAATACCCTAATACGCCATAAGTAAAACAAAGGGACCACATTGCAGCAGCCAATGTTCTGTTGCTGCAAAAGTTGTTAAAATACATTCAAGGGATCCCAGGAAGAGTGTCATGCTCCCTGCTATGGAGGAAGGCAAAAATCCCCACAGTGCACCTCTTAAGGAAAGCTCCCCATCACAACCTTCATTTGCTTGAGGAGGTGTAACCTTGGCATCACCTCACATCCCTACACTTTTTTCTGGACAGAGTCCATTGTTTGTTCATGGCCCCCCACATAATTGACCCACTGCCTCAATTCAGTCCACAGGTGGCCATGCTCAATGGGGGTATCTCAAAAAGCCCTTCCTCAGTGAGCTCCCTCAGGTGCTGGGCCATGAAGTCATTGATAACCTGAAATTCCTTGGGGAGCAGAAGGTGGAGTGATGAATAGGGGCATTACAGCATGCTCTACCCCTGTGAGCTGGTTCAGTGGCTTCCATCCTGGACTCTAGCTCACCAGCAGTGGGCAAACTGTACACAAACTCCTTTAAGTGAGTTTGAAATTGAGGCTGGCTTGCCTATCCAATGAGAGGCTCTGCCAGTGAAAACCAATGCAACTAACTATGAGGGAGCAGTTTGGTTGTTCAGAGACACAGTTATCCAAATGGTAATACAATGCCAATTTATCTGGCCATCTAATTAACTCTTTTTTGCCCCTGGTAACTTGGGCAACTATGACAGCAGCTAAACATATACATTTGTTCATTTGAAAGTCTCCTGACAGTGATCTGGCTTTGCGCAGCCTCCTTTGAGCAGTCTACTGCTGTGGGTATTACCAGTGCCCAACTGGAGAGTAGAGTACATGGGGTCCCTAGAGCACCTGAAGAGGATCACTGCCCTCCTATCACACGGGTAGCCAAATGTCTAAAACACTCCTCCCCTGTGGGCAACTAGCCAGGCTCCTATATCTAATTAGGAAGGCACTTATGCATCCATAAAAGGAAATAGAACTCCACTCACACTTTGGTCACCTAGATCGTATTTTTTGGCTAGTCAGGGACAAGGACCCAGGTGATGCCTCCCCACCACAACACAGGGCACAGGTACTCCAGCTTGTAGGCTTAAGTGAAGAAATGGCCAAGGACTTTCAGGGCATCTCTATGCAGCAGTACCAGCAGGTCCTGACAGGATAGCCACAAGCCACCACATTCACCCACTCTTACATGCCAAATTCAGAAATACTCCAGTGAGACTGCTCTAGGGCACCCATCTGTGGCTACTGTTGATCTCCAACATGTTTTAAAATTGCCACAGGGGACAACCCATAGAACTTTCAATATAAAAAGGTCCAATAAAAGATATCACCCTCCCAAAAATCCTTCTCTCTCATATTTCCTGGACCATAATTTCTACAACAGCCCTCCAACCCTACACATCAATATAAAAAAAAAAGAGACACTTAGAACACAGATGTCAAACTCATCTGTGTCCCCTAGATAAATCTGGACCACTGGGCTCCTCATAGGCTAGATGGACTGTAATGAGCCTACTGGGTCGGGTCTGAACCCAGCAGCAGTTGCAGGGTGAGCTGCAGAAGTAGTAGTGCAAGCAATGGCACAGAGATTAATGCAGTCATTGCTCACCTTAACACTGACACATGTCCCCAGAGGGGCTCTGTAGCTGGGATTCAGTGGTAGGCTGTGCCCCTGCTCATTTCATTGCCAAATTCCTGAACCCTCTGAGAGCCACATAAGCTGTATGTTTAACACCCCTTTAGGGAAAAAAAAAATGTGTTTCATTTAATACCAAGTCACAAATGATCTTAATGATATTGAAAAGAAAAGAAAATAAATTATTTCAACTATTAATTTATGTCCCAGTATACCTTGTCAGAAGCTGTATTTCTATAATGATAATAACTAGGGCTGTGCAAAGCTTTGGATCATGATTCAGATTCAGAGATGATTTGGATGATTCAGAGGCCAAATCTACAAATTCAAATCCAATCACTGGATGCTTTAGGCTTTCTGAATCCATTCGGAGCTTCTGAATCGATTCTGAAAAGATTCAGATAAGATTCAGAGATTCAGACATAGGGTATAATGGGGAATCAATTAAATATCTATAACTTTGTTGTTTGTCTGATTCAGATGAAACTTGCAAGGATGTTAACCTCTGCTGAGAGCATAAAGCATGCCAAATTTCAAGACGATAGGTGCAGGGGGTTCTGGGAAAGTGCACCTCGAATTTCAGAAAGCAAAACTCATGTCACGTATGTATGTGTTGAGCCACAGGAGAGTAAAAAGTGCAAGAATGATAGACCCTGGTAAGGCCACACAGCCTGACATGTTTCAAGGATATAGGTTCAGGGGTTTGGGGGAAACTGCACCCCAAATTCTTGAAAGCAAAACTTATGTCTTGTGTATGTGTTAAGCCACAGTGGGATCAAAACTGAAGGGATGGTTGCCCCTGTGGAGGCCACAAATCCTGCGAAGTTTCAAGGAGATAGGCACAGGGGTTTGGGGAAACTACCTCAAGCTGCGGACTCATGACATGGGTGACACTGTGTGTTAAGGCATGCACAGCAGGGTGAAAGCTTCAGGCCTGCTAGCCCCTGCTGAGGCCACAGTCTGCCAAATTTCAAGGAGATAGGTGTAGGAGCTTCTGGGTTCTGGGGCCCTGCACCTGCCTGCTGACAGGCAAAACTCATGTCATGGATGCTTGTGCAACTGTCTGTCTTTGTGCACAGGGTGGGGGAGGGGGAACTACTGCAGGCCTGGCTGCTAAGCTACTGTGTTACCAATCAATCATGATTCACTCAGGGACCAGCTCAATACACAGTAGCTAACTACTAGATAACGAATTAAGGAGCAAGGATTAACACCTACAAAACCACAAACTAAGGAAAGGGAAGAATCAATACAGAGCCCAGACCTGCTTCTGCCTGAAGACAGAGACAGTCAGTTGTACAAGCACCCATGTCATGAGTTTGGCCTGTCAGCAGCTAGGGGTGCAGGGCCCCAGAACCCCCCTGCACCTATCTCCTTGACAGCTGTCAGGCTTCATGGCCTCAGCAGGGGCTACCATCCCTTCTGCTTTCATCCTGCTGTGCCTTAACACACAGTGTCACCCATGTCATGAGTTTTGCTTGTCTGCAGCTTGAGGTACAGTTTCCCCCAAACCTCTGCACTTATCTCCTTGAAACTTGTCAGGCTTTGTGGTCTCTGCAGGGGTTACCATCTCTGCAGTTTTAACCCCACTGTGGCTTACATATACGTGTGACATGAGTTTTGCTTTCAAGAATTTGGGGTGAAGTTTCCCAGAAACCCCTGCACCTATTACCTTGAAATTTGGCACATATTCTGCTCTCAGCACTGGCTACCATATCTGCAAGGTTCCTCTGAAACATCCAAAAGACAACAAAGTTATAGATATTCCATTGATTCCTCATTATATTCTATGGCTGAATCTCTGAATCGGCTCCGAAACTTCCAAAGTGATTCAGCCAGATCAAATTGGGAAAACAATGTGGATCTCTCAATCGAATCTCTGGCATCCAAATTGGCCAAATCTGAATCCAAATCTAATAGGTCCCTATTCGCACAGGCCTAATAATATCACTGCATAATATTCAAAGGTGTTAATAGGTCCTTTCATTGATGATCAGCCTGTAGGGAGTGCCAGAATATCTCACACTGACTGCCACAGCTATTCAAGAACTCAGGTAGCACTTAAGTCTGCACCACTGAATACAGTTAAGAGCCCCTCACAACCTCAACAGATTGATTAGCTGTAGAGTAGCAAGAGAAAATGAAACTCTCTGGTGGGTACAGAAGAATAAGGAAGGACAGAGAAAAAATAGAAACTTGGTTCTGGGCCACCAACACACTGACAAGAGCCATAGAAATGGTGAAGGGAGGATAGGTCTAGTATGGTGTGTTGTACTAGGCCAGCTGTAATTATGACTCATAGAAATAAGGAGGCAGGATTATGGCTAACAGGGCAATGCTTTGAAAAGCTGTTATTGAGGAGCAGCTACTCTTCCCCCAGGATAGTTATGAGGGCAAATATACTAGAAATTGCAAAGTGCTTAAATTTTATAGTTTTAGGGTTTAGAGAAGTAGATAAGATGGCCCAAGTCGAGGGCAACTATGGCCTTGTGGAGTCAGCATGGAGTTGATACTTAAAGGACTTGTCTAGTGCTTGGAAAGAGGAGGCCAGGAATGCCCTGCTAATGTCCCACTTACCAAAGTTCAACAATATGCTTCAGACCCAGGAGTGAGGCTGCTACAGGCAGTCCCCAGTGGTTTGTCTCAGGCCTGCCCATCCTTCACAGAACTGGCCATTAGTGCAGTACAGACAAGTCCTGATTTTTCATTTTGGGTGTATGTACATGAGACATTTACTGTGCAGCTGACTAATTAGCTCTGCAGTAAAACATCACTGTCTACACGTGCAGCCCTATTAGGTCACAGTATCCTAATAAATGCCACTGCAGAGTAGTCCAGCTAAACACAATTACTACCCTGTGGGGGTGTTGTTTTATGCACCACAGAACATGTGTAGATGATGAAGGACAGGCTGGGGCATGAGGGTGCTTCAGCACAGGGCTAGCCAGCAGCCAGCCCCAGCCAGCCCCTCTGCAGCACATGGAGTCCAGATGGAGCAACCCAGACTGGCAGGGAACCCAGGGATCAGTTCATTCAGCCCATGACTACTCTGACTGGGGTCCACATGCTCCTGAGTTGCTGACTAAGGCACAAGTAACCCCCATGCTGAAGCACCCTTGTGCCTCAGCCAGCCCCCGCCCCCACCTTCCCCCAGCATATGGAGACTGGTCAGAGCAGCCCTGGGCTGCCAGGGGCCTGCCTGCCAGCTAGCTCTACACTGAAGCACTCTCATGCTTCAGCTAGCCCCTCTGCAGCATGTGGAGCCCCATTAGTGCAAACCTGGGCTGGCAGGCTAACCCTCACCCCGCTAGCAAAGCATGGGGCTGGACACAGGTTCAATGACAAGTCTGCAGGAAGGAGTGGTGAGCACCAGCCTTCCACCCCCCTCAAAGGCACCATGGCCCTAGTCCAGTTTGTGCATTTGGAGCAGACAGTCGATGCGGGAGGCACCATGGCCATTGGGCATTCCAGGTCTGTGGTGCTGGCTCTGCCTAACAGTAGCAGCAAGCTGGTCCTGTCCCTGCCTCCTAGTCCTGGCCCTGCTCACCAAGCCTCTAGTGGCACATCAGAGCTGTGCACGTGATGCAAAGGCAGCAATGTTTTTTTTTCCCTTAAGATGTGACTGATCCACTAAGCCGAACAGCACAAAGCCGATTAACATGTGTGGCTTACAGCGTAAGGTGTAATAAGGCCCTTAGACAGAACCTGATGCACTAGATTAAGGAATAACTGAATGGAATTTCATGGTCTTTGTTTAAACAGATATCAGACTAGCTTGTTGCAGAAATCTCTTCCAGATTTCATTCCATTTTACTTCAACATTTTCCCAGTCAGTCAGTTTTCACCTCATGCACATTTTCTTGCAGTTCAGTTCATCTGTCTCCTCTAAAAATATTAAGCACCCACAAAGATAGATTTCATAGACATTAGGGCTGGAAGGGACCTTGGAAGATCATCGAGTCCAGCCCCCTGCCCAAAGGGCAGGAAGTCAGCTGGGGTCATAGGATCCCAGCAAGATAAGCATCCAGTTTGCTCTTGAAGGTGTTCAATGAAGGCGCTTAAACCACCTCTGGTGGCAGGCTGTTCCAGACCTTGGGGGCTCAGACAGTAAAGAAATTCTTCTTTATGTCCAGCCTGAAATGGTCTTGTAGTAGTTTATGACCATTCGACCTAGTCGTCATCCCTTGGGGCGCTCTGGTGAACAAACGTTCCCCCAGAAACTGGTGGTCACCCCTGATAAACTTATAGGCGGCCATCAGATCACCCCTGAGCCTGCACTTTTCCAGGCTAAAGAGCCCCAGGGCTCTCAGCCTGTCATCGTAGGGTCTGCTTCCCTGACCTCTGATATTGCATGTGGCTCTTCTCTGGACTCTCTCAAGCTTCTCCACATCCTTTTTGAATTGTGGAGCCCAAAACTGGACGCAGTACTCCAGCTGCAGCCTCACTAAGGCCGAGTACAAGGGGAGAATGACGTCCCGGGATTTGCTTGAGAAGCATCTATGGATGCAAGCCAACGTTTTGGTTGCTTTACTAGCTGCAGCATCTCATTGCAGGCTCATGTTCATCTTGTGGTCAATGATGACCCCCAAGTCTCTTTCTTGCATAGTGCTAGCCAACATAGCACTGCCGAGCCTATAAGGATGCTGCGGGTTTTTCTTCCCAAGGTGGAGAACCTTGCATTTATCAGCGTTGAACACCATCAGATTCTCATCCGCCCACTTGCTGAGCCTGTCCAGGTCAGCCTGGATCACCTGCCTGTCTTCTGGTGTGGATGCTTTGCCCCAAAGTTTGGTGTCATCGATGAACTTGGCCAGTCTGCTTCTGACTCCAGTGTCCACATCATTAATGAAGATGTTGAACAGTATGGGTCCAAGGACAGAGCCCTGGGGGACCCCACTGGTCACAGGACACCATGATGAGTGACTTCCATCAATTACTACCCTCTGGGTCCGACCACGGAGCCAATTTTCCAGCCAGTGGATCGTGGAGGACCCAAGGCGACAATTGGCCAGTTTCTCCAAGAGGTGATCATGGGAAACCAGATCGAAGGCTTTTTTGAAGTCAAGATATATGACATCAATCTCTTCTCCCTTGTCCAGGTGATAGGTCACCTGGTCATAGAAGGAAATGAGATTGGTCAAGCAAGACCTACCCTCAACAAGCCCGTGCTGGCTATCCTTTAAGATGTTGGCATCGGCCAGTCCATTAAGGATGGCCTCTTTAATAAACTTTTCTAAGATCTTCCCTGGGATAGAAGTCAGGCTAATGGGCTTATAGTTAGCCAGATCCACTTTCCTCCCTTTCTTGAAGATAGGCACCACATTGGCCTTCTTCCAGTCTTCGGGCACTACACCAGAGCGCCAAGAGCTTTCAAAGATCCGTGCTAGAGGCTGCGCTATGATGCTCGCCAGCTCCTTGAGTACCCTGGGGTGAAGACTGTCAGAGCCGGCTGACTTGAAGGTATCCAGCTTCTCAAGATGTTCCTTCACGAAGTCAGCATTAATGAAGGGCAGGGGATCACCCTCACCCGGACTTCCCTGTCCTGTAGCGGGCATGGGTGTCCCATGGGGCTGATGAAAGACCGACGCAAGGTACCTATTTAATAGGTTGGCTTTTTCCTGGGCGTCAGTTGTCAGTTGCCCCATCTGGTTCAGCAGGGGTCCAACGTTGCCCCTGCTTTTCCTCCGGCTCCCCACATATCTGAAAAAAGACTTTTTATTGTCCTTGATGCTCAAAGCTAGCTGGAGTTCAGTTGCAGCCTTGGCTTTCCTGGTCTGCTCCCTACAGGACCGGACCAGTGCAGAATAATCCTCCTTGGAGGTGACTCCCATCCTCCATCCTTTGTAGGCCTTTCTTTTTAGGCTCAGGAGGTCTGCTAGGTCCCTGGAGAGCCAGGGGGGCTGCTGTGCCCTCTTGCTGCCTTTCCTCCAAGCTGGAATAGAGTTAGTTTGTGCATGGAGGATTGCTCCCTTGAGGAGCAACCACTCTTCTTGAACTCCCCTCTCCCCGTGGTCATGGTCCCTTAGGGCCTCACTGACAAGCCTCCTGAGCTTGTCAAAGTCGGCTTTCCTGAAGTCAAGGACTTCCGTGTTGCTGACTGACTTGCCAGCTTTTTGGTGGATGGTGAAGGTGATCAGCTCGTGGTCGCTGTCACCCAGCTTCCCATCGATCACTAGGTCGCCAACTAGGTCCTCCCCAGTAGCCAGCACCAGGTCGAGCAGCCCTTTGCCTCTCATTGCCCCATAGACTTCTTGAGTCAGGTAGAGGTCATCCACACATGAGAAGAAGCTTTGCGACCGCTCATATTTTGCTGAGCGATCCTCCCACGAGATGTCTGGGTAATTGAAGTCACCCATGACAACCATGGTCCTGGAGCATGCTGCCTCAGCCAGTTCCCGGGCAAACTCCTGGTCAAGCTCAGGACTTTGGGTGGGAGGTCTGTAATAGACTCCCACCATTGTGTCCCCTGTGCCGTGTTCCCCACAGATTTTAACCCAGAGGGTCTCCAGTCATCCACCCTGGTCGCCAATATCGGCTTGCAGGGACGTGTAGCTTTCCTTAACATAGAGAGCTACACCCCCGCCCCTTTTATCTACACGATCCCTCCTGTACAGGGAATAGCCATCTATACCTGTGATCCAGTCATGGGCGGAGTCCCACCAGGTCTCCGTTATCCCTATGACATCATAATTGTTTGCATTGAGCAGGAGGATGAGCTCCTCCTGCTTATTCCCCAAGCTCCTGGCATTTGTGTACAGGCAGGCAAGAAGACAACAGAAGAAGACAGGGAAGAAGAATAGGGAAGAAGACAAACAGATTATATTACTAAAATAATAGGTTAGAGATTACTTAGAGAAGCTAGATGCTTTCAAGTTATCAGGGCCAGATGTGATGCACACTAAGGAACTGAAAGAATTGACTGAGGTAATCAAGGAGCTATTGGCTACCCTCTTTCACAATTTGTGGAAGCCAATTAAGGTCTTGCATGATTGGAAAAGGGCAAATATAGTGCCCATCTTCAAGAAAGAGAAAAACAAGGACCTGGAGAATTACAGGCCAGTCAGACTAACCTTGATACCTGGAAAGACTGTAGACCAGACTAAGTTGTGAAGCATCTAGAGGAAAACAAGTTTATCAGCAGCAATCAACATTGATTCACCAACAGCAAGTCATGCTTGACCAACCTGATTTCCTTCTATGTAAAGATGGCAGGTTCTATGGAGGGGAAGATAACAGTGGATGTGATACATTTAGATTCTAGCAAGGCTGTTGACACCATCTCCCATGTGATTAACAAGCTAAAGAAAGACAGACTAGATTAAAGTAATGTTAGTAGGTATCTACCACATTTACTCAAATATAAGATGAGTCATCCCCCTGCCTTCCCCCTTGCCCCAATCAGCATGGAGGAAAAAGCCCATCATCTTATATTTGCATACAAAGCAGAGGAGTGAGAAGGCAGCTGTTGGCCCAGAGCCTGGGTTGGGGCCAGAGTCAGATAAACAGCAGCTTTCTGACCCACCTCTCCACATCTCTTCTGCAGCTTCTGACTCCCACCCACTTTCTTTCCTCCCCCTTCCTGTCAGGCAGAGTTTGGTTCCAACTTCAGCTGTGGTCTGTCCTGGGCACGGAACACATGAAAACTCCTTCCTCTTCCTGGCCAATCAGCAGCACCAACACTGCTATATGGCAACCCCCAAAGTATCTGACAGTAAGGGGAAGGGGGAGGGAAAGAGGCAGACACTGGAGAGTAGAGGGGAACGGGTAGAAGAGGCAGAGACTAGATGGAAAGGCAGAGGCTGGGGGAGCTGGGGGTGGGGAGGTGTAGGTGGCATGGGGGTTAAAGGCTGCAGGAGAAGTGGGCAGGAAAGAGGCAAGAGGGCCACATGACCCCCATAGCCACTGCTTTCCCAGCTGTAGCAAATACAATTTATAACATTCCCATATATATAATCTAATTACTTGGGGGTCATCTTATATTCAAGGTCATCCCATATTTAAGTAAATATAACTAATTGTTTCATTGTACTCACTGAGTAGCCATCAATGGTTTAATGTGTAGTTGGAAGGAGGTATCAAATGGGGTTCCCTAGGATCTGTCCTGGGTCAGGTACTATTTAATATCTTCATTAATGATTTGGAGGATGGGACTGAGATCACAGTTAGCAAATTCATGGAAGATACTAAGTTCAGAGGAGTTACAGACACTCTACATGTACATTAATGTGCCTTTTCTAATGCACAATAAATTCAGTACCTCCAGGTGTCTATATATGTGCTCAAGAGTGGAGCGGGGGCACTTTAATTAGAGCCTGAGAGGGGGAAGGTAGTGCAGCAATGATGGTGGGCAGATTCAGCTTGGTAGAGGGAAGATTAACTCTCCTCCCTGCCCCCCTCTGCCTCAGGAGCTATGATGCCCACTGCTGCAGCAGCGAGGGAGGAGTGCCTGGCAGACCTGGCTCGGGTCCCTGCCGGTGGGATAGAGAGGGGGGAATTAAACCCCTTTCTGGCCAGACCCCTGCCCCTGCCTGCCCTTGCTCTGGCTGGGGAGCAGAGGAGCGGAGCCAGTAGGGCCAGGCTGGAGCAAAGAGCCCAGCCCAGCGAGCATGCCAGGGTGCTGGGGGTGCCTGGCTTATCTTAAACCAGCAAGGGGTCTGGGACAGACATTGCATAAACTGGTTTGAGCCAAATCAGTTAAGTCTGATATTACATTCAATCAAGTTTATCTCAAACCAGTTTCAGCCATTTTCAAACTGATTTATGTGCATTGAAAGTCTGTTCTGTTACAGGTTTAAACCAGTTTTTCATCACTTAAGCCAGTTTATGTGTAATGTCTATCCCTAGCCAAGATGTTAAACATCAATATCAGATTGCTTTTATTTGTGCTTGGGGATTAGCCTGGGTCTGTCACCAAGGCATGGAGAGAGTACAGAGGTAGTTTATGGGACCCCTACTGTTGCAATGAATATTTCACAACCACAAATTAAAACTGAGTCTCACATTACAAGCCTCTGTCCACTCCACCACCACTACTAGCTCCTTTAGCTATTGGTTTCAGAGCAGACTCAGAGACTGTCACTGTCTTTCTGCAAAGCCACTAGAATGCTTTCCAGTGCTGTGCAAACAAATAATTAATAACATTAAATGTCACAGGCAAGCAGGGGGAGAAGCTCCCTGCCCTTACAAGCTCATGAGCTAAGTTACAGCTTGAATTACAGCCACCTATGATCTTTTAAATTTGCCTACTAAATAACAGTGTGCACAAAAGTTTACTGAATAGAGATAAATGATCCCAGCCTAATAGGCCCCTTTCCTTGCTACAAGCAGTCATACATTGTATAAAGAGAATCCCCCTGGTTGGAGACAGCCCTGTCGATATCTTATCAGTGATAGAGGAGACTGCCTGCAGTCTGTCACACTGCTCTAAGCACAGTTTTCACAAGATAGTTTGCAGATTCCAGGTGTGGGGCCCTGTGTCTGTGTGTAGTATGCCTGTGCGGATAGGTAGCTATTCGATTTGGCTTCGGATCTGGCCACTTTGGATGCCAGGGATCCAATTCGGAGCTCTGGATCGGTTTCCTGCTTCAATTTGTTGGGGGTTTTTTTTCTGATTTGGATGAAACTTGCAGGGGTGGTAGTCTCTGCTAAGAGCATGGAGTCTGCCAAGAAGATAGGTGCAAGGGTTCGGTGGGAACTGCACCCCAAATTTTTAAAAGCAAAACTCATGTCACGTGTATGTGTTAAGCCACAGTGGGGTGAAAACTGCAAGGGTGGTATCCCCTGGTGAGGCCACAAAGCCTGCCAAGTTTCATGAAGATTGGTGTAGGGGTTTGGTGATCATAGGTATTCTCCTTGCTGCAAATTCAGTATTACTGGAGAGTTTGCTGTAAATTACAGCTTTCCTGGTGTGTTTAGAGTTATTGCTGTTCCTATGTAGATATATGTATGTTGGCCTGTGGGTTTCTTTATATATGGTGGTTTGAATTTTACCATCTTGGATATTGATCATAGTGTCCAGAAAGGAAATGCTCATGTTAGAGTATTCAAGTGATAGTCTGATGGAGGGGTGATGATTGTCGAATTTTTGGTGGAAATCAATCAGAGACAGCAGGGTTTCAGTCCAAATGATAAAGATGTCATCTATGTATCTCAGGTATAGTAAGGGCTTGATGGTACAATTCTTGAGGAAGTCTTCTTCTAGGTGGGCCATAAAAAGATTGGCATATTGAGGGGCCATTTTGGTGCCCATGGCTGTGTCCACGGTCTGGAGGAAGTGTTGGTTGTTGAAACTGAAATTGTTGTGTGTGAGGATGAACTATGTGGGTTCAGTGATATCCTGAGGTCTGTGCTCTGAGTTGTAATTCCATTCTTCTCCATATGTGAGGAAGGCTTGGATGCCATCCTGGTGTGGGATGTTGGTGTATAAGCTAGTGACATCCATGGCAGCTAGGAGGGTATTGTGTCTTGGATGAAACTTGGTCTTTGGATGACAAACAGTTTTAAGTTGGATTCGATGAAACCTGGTATTTCTTCTGTTAGGATTTCATGGTTTGAAATGATAGGTCTGCTGGGGTTTCCTTGTTTGTGAATTTTAGGGAGCAGGTAAAAAGTCCTTGGATTGGGTAATGGAGGGATCAGGGTCTGAAGTTTTTCTTGTAGTTCCAATGGAAATGATGCAATGGTGGTTTTCAGTTCTGAAGAGAAAAGGATAGTTTTTTGTTTGTTTGTTTTTTAATATAGGTAGTGTCAGAGAGTTGTCTGTTGGCTTCTTTTATGTAGTCTTCACAGTTAAGGATAGCCATAGCTCCTCCTTTGTCTGCTGGTTTTATTACTATTTGGTGGTTGGATTTTAGAAATTCTATGGCCTTTCTTTCTGAGAGGGAGAGGTTGTTATAGTGGTGTTTGTTGTTGAGGATTTCATTATTCATTCTTTCTCTGAAGCAGTCAATGTAGTGATCAAGGTTTGAATTTCATCCACTGTTAGATGTCTAATCTGAGGGGTTTGGGGATTTTTTTGGTGTTGATTTTTTTGTGAATATTGTCACCAGGTGAATTCATGTTGAAAGTGGATTCCTTTTGGTTGTGGAAATATTCCTTCAGATGGAGACATCAAAAACATTCTTTTTAGCTCTCCACATTGTAGTATCTTATTTGGGCGTTTTTCTGGACAGAAATTAAGGCCTTTGGAGAGGACAGGTTTTTCAGCTTTGGTAAGTGTGTGCATGGAGAGATTGATAATACTAGAGGGGTGATTGATTCCTTCTCTTTCATCAAATAAGATGTTGGAATGTTGTACGGTATTGGTGGTGTTCTTCTGAAGATTGCTTTGTGGTTGAGAGAGCTGTTCCTGTAGTAATTGGTTCCATTTCTTCTGCTGTGACACCACCCCCCCACCCACCTCAGCCTCCTCTGCCCACTCACACCACAGCAGACAGACTGTGCTATGGAAGCAGCAGTTGCGGACTTTAAGTCTTCCCACTGTCCCAGGGGCAAGGGGAGTTCCAGAGCTAGTCCAGCTGGGCTGCATGGAGGCCAGGCTCAGCCCAGGACAGCAGCTGTGGCAGCACGCAAGTGGGCTGCCCTTTTCTGTGCTTGCTTTCAGGCTGACAGTGAACATTTGGGGGTAGGGGGCAGCAGGGAGAGGAAACCCACCCATCCACTGCCATTGCTATGACAGCTGTCTCAGGCTGAGTCCAGTGCCCACACAGCCCTGCTGGACTGGGACAGGAGCTTCCCTCTCCCCCAGGGCAGTGAGAGCAGCAGGAGTACAGCAGAGGAGGAGGGAATGGGAAAGGAGGGAATGGATGTGCCTCTGAGTTTGGAGGGGAAGGGGCGGAAATTCCTACATTTTTAGGGATTAAAAAAAAAAATCTTAGGTTTACCATACTCCCAGATTTTCCCAGACATGCCCTCTTTTTTGGACTCCTGTGCTATGGCCGGGTGGATTTTTAAAACAAGAGCAACTATCCAGGTTTTTCTTCTCTTGTGGGCTGGCTGCTTGGGGCTGGGAGCAGCATACAAGGTGATTGGCTGCCAGGGGTCACATGTTCCCTGTGGGCTCTAGCAACCAGGTGGAGAGAGAGAGAGACAGAGAGAGTTGGTGTGTGTACAATGCAGGAGTTGCTTGGGCAGCATGGCTGGGGGGGCAGGGGCTTGTGGGCTGGGAGTGAGGGGCACTGGCAAGGCTGGGGAGCAGGGCAGGGAACTGTGAGTTGGGAGT
Source organism: Alligator mississippiensis (assembly GCF_030867095.1). Classification (NCBI taxonomy): domain Eukaryota; kingdom Metazoa; phylum Chordata; order Crocodylia; family Alligatoridae; genus Alligator; species Alligator mississippiensis. The sequence continues at coordinate 29,705,187 of NC_081833.1, forward strand.
GAGAGCCACTGCCAGGGCTGGGGGGCTGGGGGCTGTGGGTTGGAAGTAAGGGACACTGGCAGAGTTGGGAAGGGCACAGGGGGCTGTGAATCAGGAGTGAGGGGCACGTGGGACAGGTTGGGTGACTGTGGGTTGGGTGTGCAGGACACTGGCAGTGTCAGGGGGCTGCAGGTCAGGAGTGAGGAGCACCAGCAAGGGGGTGGGGTGGTGGCTTGTCAGTGAGGAGCAACAGAATGGGCAGGGCACCGATCGGCATGTTACTGCCCCTGCCCCACCCCCATCACGTTCCACACCCCTCCCCATGACAGGTGTCCTCTTTTTTGGACCTGGAAATATGGTAACCCTATCCTCTGCTGCTGCTGTTGCCACAGGTCAGAATGGGGGGCAGGGGGCAGGGTGCATCCATGCAGCTGCACCCTCCCATTGGTTCTCGCCTGCCTGTGTTTACAAGAGAATATTACTGGACATTTTATCAAAAGGAAAGCAGCAAAAAGATGAGGACTCAGCCCTGTGATAGCAGCATCATCAGAAGCAGCAACAGCAGCAGCAACAAATGTACCAGCAGCAAATGCAGCACAATAAGCACGACAGACCCAGTCCAGCTTGCACCTACCCTAGTATTATCAAAGTACCCTGTCCAATTTCTGGCTCCCTGGAAGATGTTTCAGTTCTTTTAAAAATGATGAAAACCGTCTAAATCTTAATAGCCTGTTACCTAAGTAAAATGCTTGCAATAGAGCCCAGGAGCATGCATTGGACCTGGCAGGGAGTTTCAGGTTTATTGACACTGCTTCTAATTGTGCTATCTGAACATTTTGTGGAGTTCAGGCTTAGGGAAAACTGAGATCCAGTGATTCATAACTAGGTATGAGCACTGAATTATCTTTGCTTTTAAGCTAGTTTTGCTTTTTACTTGCTCGGGTACCTCAGGGAAGTCTTTTACCTTCTCTGTGCCTCAGTTTCCCATCTACCAACTGATGGTGAATAATACTTGTATAGTTTGCTAGACAGACAGACTGATCGTACTTATGGGATTGTTGAAAATCTTAGGGCTTATTAAGTATTACAATTACATATGCTAAGTCTAGGGAATGGTATGCAATGTTACAGTTAACAATGTGCTCTAAACAGTCTGACTTGCACACAGCTCTGACTTCCCACTAGAAGGCAGGCGAGCAGGGGCATGGCTAGGACTCATGGTGCCTGGGTTCTATCCCAGCTCTGAAGAGGCGTTTGGGGGTAGAGTAGGAGAGCTTGAAGTCTGGATACCTGGTTTTAGTTTCCAGCTCTGGGAAGCCAGCGGGAAAGGAGGCCACCTGTGCTGGAGGATAACTGAAGGGAGGATTGGGTAACAAACTATGAAGAATATTTGAGAAATGCCCCCTCTATTGTTAACTGCAACACCCATAAAAATTGTTCTCTTGCACCTTCCACCTGGCTGCACCCACATCTGCCTGCTTGGGGCTCCTGTGTGGGGCAGAGGCAAGTCCCCTGAACATCATAGAAGCCCCAAGTAGGCAGATGGTGGAATAGACACCATACTGTGAAGCTCCATGCTCCTGCCTAGCTGTGCTGCCATCTGCCTGTTTGGGACTGTCGTACTACACAGAGGACTCATCCATGGCCATGGGCAGCAGCCCCAAGCAGGAAGACAGTGGCACAGCTTCTCTGAAGCACCATGTTCCCAGAGGTCGATGCAGCAAGAGCATGGAACTTGCTTCTCCCCATCCTGGCAGCTTTATGCTCTGGCTTCCCTTAAGAGTGAAGAGCTGTGACTGCTGGGATTGAGGTTGGCATATAGAAGCACATAGCTTGCTTCTACTCCTGGCAGCTCCATGATCCTTCATGCTAAACCCCCTCCTGGTGGCTAACTAGAATGGTGGGGAGCAAGCTCCATCCTCCATTCACTGTCTCTTGGAAATTCCATGCAAGTGCAGCCTCTCCCAGGAGTGCAAATCTGCAGCTGCCTGGAGAGGGGTTGGCACAATGGAAGCATGGAACATGCTTGTCCCCCTCCTAGTGGCTCCATGTTCCTGCTGCACCATCCTGCCAGCCCCCAGCTACAGATGACACTCTGACCCCTCCCAGCAGCTCCATGCTCCTGCCATGCCATGTGACTTGCCCTACACCATGGGTGAGTCTGGTTTCTCTGAGTGGGAAGCTGCAACCACCTGGAGGGGGGCTGGTGTAGCAGGAGCATGGAACAGCAGGGCTGCCATGCTACTGTAGGCTCTCTGTACTGGAGTGTTGACCATCCCCACTTTCCAATAGAAGGTGATGGTCAGCAGAGCATACATGCTGGAGATGGAAACTGCAGCTTGCTTGCAGCTTCCCCTTCTCTGGTGTCTCTATAGAAGAAGACCAGGGCACAATATCTTAACTATATACATGGTTAATTCAGATGCAGAATAAAAGGGGAGGGAACAGAATAAACTGGAAGGGTGATAAAGATAACTATTTACATTTAATACATTCAAGTCAACAAATAACAGAACAGGTAAGTATAGCAGTCCACAAGGCCCATGAGAGAAAACTCGCCCACGTATCCTCAGAGGGTATATCCCAGCAATTGATGGTCAAGCACTTCCAAAATGTAAAGCACAATAAACAGTTAATAAACTCTCCAGAGCAGAAAACGCAACAAGCAACTAATAAACACTCCAAAATAACATGCAGCAAACAATTAATAAACACCCCAAAATGTAAGTCATGGTAATCCCAAATACCCACCTCCTTTAGAGTCTCGACACTTACACAGTCAAATGGGTCACTAACTGGCTGGAGGGCCCCACCCAGAGAGTGGTGGTGGATGGGTCTTATTTAACCTGGAGGGATGTGGGCAGTGGGGTTCCACAGGGCTCAGTCCTCGGACCCGCGCTGTTCAACATCTTCATCGGTGACTTGGACGAGGGGGTAAAAAGCACCTTGTTCAAATTCACAGATGGCACTAAGATGTGGGTGGAAGTGGGCACGCTAGAAGGGAGGAATAGGCTGCAATCAGACCTAGACAGGTTACAGGGGTGGGCAGATGAGAACAGGATGGGTTTCAACACTGACAAGTGCAGGGTACTGCACCTGGGGAGGAAGAACCAGCAGCAGACCTACACACTGGGGAACTCCCTTCTCATCAGTGCAGAGGCAGAAAAGTTCAGCCTCCACAAGAGAAGGCTGAGAGGGGATCTAGTGGCCATTTACAAACTAGTCAGAGGGAACCAGCAGGCATTGGGAGAGTCCCTGTTCCCCTGAGGACTCCCAGGAGTGACTAGAAATAATGGTCACAAGCTGACAGAGAGTAGATTCAGACTAGACATCAGGAGGTGCTACTTCACAGTCAGGGTGGCTAGGATCTGGAACCAACTTCCAAGAGTTAAAGACCCCTGGGGGTCTTTAAAAGGAGGCTAGATGTACACATTGCCGGGATCATTTGACCCCAGTACTCTTTCCTGCCATGGCAGGGGGTCGGACTTGATGATCTGCTCAGGTCCCTTCCGACCTTACCAACTATGACCTATGAACTATGATCTATAGCTCACCATGGTCTCTCGTAGCGAAGGGTTGGGGATGCGGCCACCTGCCACTCCTGTCCAGCAATGACATCTTTGGGCTCTTCACAGCAACTGGAAGCACCCCCTGGGTAGCTCTTCCCCACCTCCTTCTCAGCCCCAGCTTCATCTTTCTTCTCCATCCCTCATCGTCTCTCTCCATGTGCTGTGCACACAGCTCCTTATATACCTTTTTGGGGCTCCACCCCAAGTTTGAAGACTAGCCAACTGTAGGGAGGTGGAGCACAGTCTTCAATTTGCTCCACTCCTTGCCTTGCCCTGAGATAGGGGCGGGGCGGACTCCTCCCGAGTCCCCTCCTCTGATGGTCTCTGATTGGTAGGTTTGCCCCACCAATCACTTTGGCAATTCCTTAAGCCTGAGGAACCAGGCAAAGATAGGCAAGCCCATCACACTACCATCAGCTTGGGTCTACTGCACTGCACAGGGGGACTGGCTACAGCTGTTGCACAACTGGTGGGTCTTGCCTGCCCCCAGGCAGAACCACTCCTTGGTCAGTAGTGTTAGGGAGAATGGAGAGATTATCCATGGAATCGGAGTTGGGGGGAAGGGTCACTGGGAGTGGTACATCCTGGAGCACTGGTGGGCCACAAATTGCTCATTTTGTCTCCATGGAGCTGACTGATGTTACACAGCACAAGCTGTGTAACATAAACCAAAGATATTCCGTGCCCAAAGCGGCATAACCCTGAGCACACTAAGCATGTGTTTTTCTGCTTTAATGTGTGGCAGCTCATGTTTTCATAGATTTCATAGACATTAGGGCTGGAAGATCATTGAAGATCATTCCTGCCCCAAAGGCAGGAAGTCAGCTAGGGTCAAAGGATCCCTGCAAGATAAGCATCTAAACGCTTCTTAAAGGAGTCCAGAGTAGGTGCTTATACCACCTCTGGAGGGAATCTCTTCCAGGCCTTGGGGACTCGGACAGTAAAGAAGTTTTTCCTTATGTCCAACCTAACATGGTCTTGGAGGAGTTTGTGACCATTGGACCTTGTCATCCCTTGGGGCGCTCTGGTGAACAGGCATTCCCCCAGATCCTGAGGCACACCCCTGATGTACTTATAGGCTATCATCAGGTCACCCCTGAGCCTACACTTTTCCAGGCTGAAGTGTCCCAAGGCTCTCACTTAGCCTCTCTTCATAAGGCCTATTCTCTTGTCCCCTGATCATGTGCATGGCTCTCCTCTGGTCTCTCTCAAGCTTCTCTACATCCTTCTTGAATTGTGGCTCCCAAAACTGAATGCAGTACTCCAGCTGTGGCCACACCCAGGCTGACTACAGAGGGAGGATGACATCTTGAGATTTACTTGAGAAACATCTATGGATGCAAGCAAGAGTTTAATTTGCTTTACCAGCTGCAACATTGCATTGGTGGCTCATGTTCATCTTGTGATGAATAATTATGACCCCCAAGTCTCTTTCAGCCACGGTGCTAGTGAGCGTAACGCTGCCTTGTCTATAAGCATGCTGCGGGGGGGGGGGGGGGGGGGGTTTCCCCCCAAGGTGGAGTACTTTGCATTTGTTGGTATTGAATGTCATCAGGTTTGTATCTGCCCACTTTAAGCCTATCCAAGTCAGCCTGGATCACTAGCATATCCTCAGGTGTGGATGACCTACCCCAAAGTTTAGTGTCATCGGCAAACCTGGCCAGTCCACTTCTGACACCAGTATCCACATTGCTGATAAAGATGTTAAAGTGCATTTAACGTGTGCCAAGGGTAACATTCAACAAAGCCCTTAATTTGTACTGGTACCATCATTACTATCCTAAGTGAGATCAGAATCAGGTGCAGAGGATCTGCAGCCCATGCTCCAGTCATCCTGAAACTGTAAAAACTGGCAGAGCTAGAGAAACAGATTAGGAAGGAGGAAGCTGAGGTCAGTAGGGTGTAACAGGGAGCTACAGGTTCCTGTTAATTTATGGGAATGCCTCAGCAAGCCACACTTGTTACATGGACCCAGCAGCTGGGCAAAGGCTAGCTGCCAGGAGGCCAGCAGGCCAGAAACCAGGAGGCTACGGGCTACCCCCTGGGAACTATGGCTGGAGCTAGGTGTGAAGCAGTATGTTGCACAGGGGGCAGACATATTGGCAGCCCAGGATTAGACGCTGTAAGCAGTTGAGTTAAGCCACAGAAGAGGAAGGCAGACTGGTCATCAGGCTAAAATGTAAACCCCTGTACTTCGCTGTAGAGCTACCTAACAGGAAGAGATAGGGCTTTGGAGGCACATTAAGCCACTGCCAGAGGTCAGGCAATCAGCCTGGGACTGCAGGTTGCAGACAGAGGAACTTCTGAGTAGGATGATTGCAGGAGACAGACTAACCAGCACACAAGCTGTCCCAGAAAGCAACAAGACCGCATTGTGGCTCTGGCAGAGGCCATGTAAGGGTACCTGGCAGGGCACTCACTGTCAGGCAGGCTAGCCTGGGGTCAGAGACCCAGAGGGCTGTGGGCTGGTACAGGCCAAGGCAAACCAAGCCAAGACCAGTGGAAGCAGCTAAGCCTGGGGTCAGGGACACAGTAGACTGAGGCTGGTGCAGGCTAAGGCTGGGACAGCCAGGGCCAGTGAGAGCAGTCCAGCCTGGGGTCCAACAACCCTGAGCATAAAAGACTTGTACAGTGGAAGCAGCCTGGCCTGGGGTCAAGGACCCAGAGGCCTGGGGTTGGGATAGAGCAGGAGTAGGCAAAATACAGCCTGTGGACCAGATCTGGCCCACCAGACCATTCTATCCAGGCCACAGGGCCCCTCCAAAAGACAATTATTAGTGGCTCGCAGCTGCCCTTCTGAAAGCTGGCAGGAGTCATAGTTTTGCACAAGCACCAGCTGCAGGAGGCTCAGGCTATAACAGCAACTCAAGATCTGGTTAAGTTACAAACCCCAACCCTAGCCTGGCCTGACCCACCATGCCCTAGCCCCGAGGTTGGGGACGCTGGAAATGGGAGGCTTCTGCCAGGAAGAGGCTTCTGCCTGGCAACCCTGTGGCTGTTTCCCAGCCCTCCCTGTCTATGAGAGTGGGACTTTAGTCTCCCAGGGACTCCCATTGGTAGAAAGTTGGGGGAAAAGGTGGAGCTACAGGTGATTGCCCATTTCCGTGCTGCACATGTGGGTCCTGGGACTCTGCCTAGGAACCACAGGGGTGCGCATGCCATCGGGCCGAGCCAGCTCCATGGCTCTCAGTTACAGTGCCAGGAACCACATGTGGCAGCACAGAACCGGCCTGGCCCAATCACGTTAGACTCCCCACAGCTCCTGGGACTGCAGTCAGGAGCCCCAACCATAGAGCCAGGCTGGTCCGGATCTGTGCCTCCATGTGCAGCTCCATGCTGGATTGCTGAGAGCCCCACATGGAGGGACAGATAGCCCAGCCCAATGGTATGCGGCTCCTGGCACTCCAGTGGGAAGCCATGCATAATGGGGCAGGGCTTGTACTAGCTCTTACCCAGAGAACTCTGCCCTGAGCAGGCACCTCCTGCTTCTATTCCATGTAGCCTGTTTTTCCAGCAGTATAATTCACAGTTTCAGACACATTAAGTACCAGCTGGGCAGCTCATCTTGTTAGCAGGATTATAGCCATAATAACACTAGAACTTGTAATTATGAGAAATTTACTATTTAAATTAATAACATGGTATTAACAGTCTTGGTGAACTTGATTTGCCGGGGTAAGAAGCTGAACTGATAATTTTTACTCTGAGTATATTCACAGGGTCACATTTCTCTGGAAAATAAACATGGAGAGAAAATGCAAATATCTCCTACAGAGGCAACCAGATCCCAGCTAGCTGTGAGTCTCTCTCAGGTATGCAAATGCTAAGGATTCAGAGATCTGGCTCTAGTTGCCACTCTGAAGGCTCCCTAATTTCTATGGTATCATCACATGCTGGAGGCTAGTGCCACCTCTAAGCCTCACCAAGGAAAGAAGAAGTTAAATGCGGTGAAATGAAAAAGCACCTTAAACTGTCCTAATAAAGAGCTAAGTTAGCAAAGTCTCTGGAAGTAACGGCACAGCGTAAAGTCAAGTTATAGTTTTATCCAGCTTCAATATCTCTTATGTGGTGTCCAACCATATCAAATAAACTGGAGGTATTCCTGCTATACAGTGTAGCCTTGCTTCATCTCCCAGAGCATTTGCTCATTCACTTAGAAAAAGGGAGGCTAGGATTACCATTTTAAGGCATTCTTCAGCATTTAATAGCTCAATGCAATGAATGGAGCAGTTCTCAGGTCCCTGAGCTCCTGATTCTATCTCAGTAAATGAAGCCTGTGCAAAGTGCCTTGGAAGGTTCTCTGGAATGGGAATGAGCATGTGTGTGTTGAGATGGGCCCGGCCCCATAACAGCAGTTGCACCAGGCCCAGACTGGCAATGGCAGCAGGGAGGGGGGGCGGGCCCAGCCCCAAAAGTGGGGGTAGAGAGGGGGACCAGATGCAGGCCTCTGTCCCCACCCACACTCCCATCCCCCCACCTGCCAGCATTCTTTATGAGCAATAATTGGCTAGTTTAGAGTATAAGATCTGTTTTGGGAACCAGTTGTCAGGCACCCTTATAACATGTCCTGTCCAACAGAGCTGGTGCCATATCAATGTGGCTTCATTGCTAATGGTTTTGCTTGGGCCAAAATGCTAGCATTCATTCTTCTGTCCTTCCAATTCATATGGAGGAAGATATCCTGCTTCTAAGTTTTCAAAGCCTTCAAGTGTCTCTTATATATTATCCAAGTTTCATACCCAAACAGGGGAGGGATGACAACATCTTGATGTTATGCTCATTGAAGACACAATTTCAGAGACATACAAAGGCAGCACTGAACGATTTTATCCAATGTTGACCATCATTGCCAGGTACAGAAAATTCTTGACATTCTCCAAAGATTCCCCTCTAAGTGTAATGTGTGGAGGATCAGCTGGTTGGTTTGTGGTGGGTTGGTGAATTTGACAGTGAGTCCAAACATTTCAGACACTTAAGAGAAGCAACTGATAGTAACCTGGAGCTCTTCAATTGAGTGGGGATACATGATACAACTGTCAGCCTTCTGAAGATCAGTAATAGAATTGTTGGTTATCTTGGATTTGGAACATAACCAGCTAGTGTTAAAAAGATTGTGACTTCAGATGTAAGTCCATCACTAATGAGATGCAGAAAACCTGAGATATAGATAGAAAAGGGTTTTGGTACTATAACATATCCTTGCTTGACTCATGTTCTGATAGTGAAGGATTCTGTTTCCAACTCATTGCTTAGGATGGTAGTTGACAGGTTGTTGTGAAGAAGTTTGATAATGATAGCAAATGTTGGTGGGCATCCAGATCTCATCAAGATCATCCTTTGGGCATCTCTATTGAAATCAAAGATCTTGCAAAGATTATGGTGTTCTTTACCACTTCTCAACACTTCTCCTGCAGTTGTCTAGGAACAAAGATCATATATATTGTTCTTCTGAGTAATCTTAAACAACACTGGGACTTGGGCAGAATCTCCACAGTGAGGAAAGTAAGTCTCTTGAGGAGAATGTGAGCTAGGATCTTCCCAGCTACAGGAGTGCAGTACCACAGTAATTGCTACAAATCCTATTTACTTTTTGAATATGATAATGATTCTGGCATCTCTCATGTCACTGGACATGTGTTTATGTTTTCAGATTTTCATAATCATAGAATCATAAAGAAGCAGGGCTGAAAGGGGCCTCCAGAGTGTAGTCCAAACCCTTGCCTGAAGTAGGATCATCCCTATCCAAACCATCCCATACAAACCATAATTGAAACTCTAAGTAAAATGACCATCAACCTTGACACAATACAGATCTAACATCCTAACCTGCCACAGTTAAAGCAGGGGAACCACGGCAGTCTACGTCCTGCTTCTCTGAAATGTCAATATATGCTGAAGAGATCCTGGGTAGAGGGCCAAGCTCCCCATTACAGAGGAAGTTAGAAAACCCCACATTCCATACCAAACTGACCATAGGTTAAAATTGCTTCCTTGACACCAAATATAGTGATTGATCTGACCCCGAGTGGAAGGACAAGACTCTGTGGCCAGGAACCTCTAGCTTTGGTCCCAGGAAGAGCATTGGAACAACCCAGCTTTGGCTGTATTTGGCACCCAATGCCTTTGAGGAAGGTTTAAAAACATCCTGACACATGAAGCAGAGGTTGGGGGAGGGTAACTGGCAAAGCCCAGAAGCATAGGAAATACCCATAACAGAACAAGATCATCCCCAACCACTGGCTGTCCAACCTCTTCTTGAATATCTCCAGTGATGGAGAGTCCACAACTTCCCTAGGCAGCGTATTCTACTGCTTCATTGTTCTAAGAGTGAAGAAGTTCATCTGAATATCCAGTCTAAGCTTACTTTACTGCAACTTCAAGCTGTTGGTCCACGTGGTCCTGTCTAGCCCACACTAGAATTGAAATTGCCACGAAGAATTATCTTATCTTCTTTGGAGACAGATGACAGAACTTTGTTGAGGTTAGAACAGAATTCTTCTGTTGTTTTGTCATCTGCATCATGAGCTGTGATATATGCACTGATGACTAAAACATGTTGTCCATTACTCAGCTGAAGACAAAGGGTCATAAGACACTCATTGATACCAACTGGACATTCCAGCATCTGAGTAACAATTTTGGTCTTAATAACAAAATCCATGTCTGTGTCTGTCTTTTTCACCTTTTCCTTTCCAAAAGGTGTAGCCACCACCATGCTCTATAAGATGCCCCTCTCCTACATGTCTAGTCTCATTATGTGCAGCAATATCAGTAACAAATTGTGCCAATTCTCTGGCCTGGAGTGCTGTCCTTCACTGTGCTTGGTCCACTTTTATAGGGTATAAAGTTATTTGAATAAAATCCACCGCCCATAATGGTGGTGGGTCTCATGTATCACTGTCAAGAAGCAGGTTAACCTGGTCCTGCAGCTGCTGCTGAATTGAGGGCTTTGGTTTCTTGCTCGCTATATAAAACTAAGGTAGTTGAAGTGTCAGGGAAAGGCTAACCTGGTTACTGGTGATCAGATCTCCTTTTGCAGCAGCATCCTGCCCCCACTCTACTCCATGTGCCTGAAGGCTTGAGTCCTCCTGTATCTATTCCCTTACACCATGGCACAAACCCCATTCCTCCCTGAAGAGGGGTATGCCCCTGAGGGACAGCAGTCAGAACAGCACTCATGGAGAGGGCAGGATTTAACTTTTGGCACCCTTGCCAAAAATGTTGGTCACCACTGAACTAACTTATGTAAAGGGACTGGCCCAGTATATCAACAAACCAAGTGTGTTGGGGATAGAGATAAAACCACTTATGCCTTCTGCAGCAGAAAGCCACCTTTGTCCCCCAAAGTCTCTGCTATGTGACAATTTGATAAGGATGGGCCCAGCAGAGAGAGACATCCTTACCCTATCTCTTTAGGTAACCTGAGCTGGATACATTCCTGAGGGAGGGGGGAAACCTGCTCTCTCTGCCTACGTGACTAGTATCACATACCTGAGTGAGGGGCTTCCTTCCTGGTGGGCTAGAGTCTGCCAGTCTGCCCGGCAACTAGTGATGTACTTCAAATTGGTTGGCTGACAGCCAAAAGGTGCTGGCCTCTATTGGACCAGGTAAATGAGGTCACAAGGGCTATATAACTTAAGGACTGCCAGGAAGGACGGGGTGGCATCCATGAGGGCTACTCAGGAACAAAGAAGAGCTGGACCATCTGAAACTTGCTCTCTCTCTCAAAACTCATGATCAAGGAACCGCCTGCCTCCAGAGGGAATCTCCAACAGCCTCTGGATGACACTGGTGAGTAAGCTAACTGCGATCCAACTAGATATATAGCTTGCAGTAACTCAGATGCGAGATCAAAGGCTACCCTAGCCACAGGAGTTTGCTCTATGGGATTTCTCTGATATTGCTCTACTCTGTACCCTATTCTAACCCTACCCTCTGTGACCAATAAAGTTCTCCTTTGTACCTAGTGTGGGAGACTTATTGAGGGGTGGGTTTAATTATGCCTAGGAGCCCCCCTGGGTCTGCAGACTAAGGGAGACTATCCTTTTTGGCCCCTGACTTGGAGAAGTGCCCCGTGATCTTGTATTTGGTCAAGTACCCATAGGACTATTAGGTCTGTGTTTCCCCGAGAACACAGGACCCAGACAGTCCCTTCTCAGGGTGGTGGCAGCACACATTAACCCCAGACTCTGCGGTGAGGCTCAAAAAGGGGTCTGCCAGGATTTAGGAGCCCCTGGAGAGACACGTGGAGTCCGGAAGGTGGACGGGCATAGTGAGGTGGGAGGCTCAATGCAGGAGCTCCCCCTACTGACCCGCCACACCCTCTTCCCTACTTCTAGAATTGTTCTGTGCAGTCTTCACCTGCAACTGAATATCTGGGCTGTTTTGCTGGACTTAAGGTATATGCACAAGACCCAGAGATATTTTGATTCTATTTTTTATGACAAAATCATCCAAAGCACAGGCTTAGTGGGAACATAGATGTATCTGCTCACATATCACTCTCAGGTGAAAGGAATGACCAGTCTTTGAGATACTCAGCATGGAGAAAAAGAAATGGAAATGGAAGAGTTACTCATGCTCTTTCTGTTGGTAGTATCATAAAAATGCCCTGATTCTGAATCTGTTATTGATTTAGAGGGAGCATTCTTAGACATTGAGAGCTAATTAGAATAAGCTACAAAGTGCATTGTGTTTTGTTTTTTTTTTTTCTAAGGTGTAATAATCTAAAGTTACCATCGCATCTGGCGAAAAAAAAAGTCAGGAAGTGTCCCCCTCTCCCCCACAAGTTTTTTGTTTGTTTGTTTGTTTTTGTTTCATGAAAACAACAATGTTTTATTTCATCACATAAATGGGCACAAAAATGTCAGCTACTGCTGCTTCCAGCCCACCCACCATTGATGTTTACATGAGCCCAGCCATGGCCATTGCCCCAGATGCCACTGGACACATCTACATACGTGCTTTAATGTGCATTAGAATATTTTAATGAACAGATTTAGTAAAACACCATGATATTAAGTGAATGTGTAGTAAAATATTCCACTGCACATTAAGCAGCACTAAAAATCATGCAAATGTGCTACTGCACATTACTGCAGCCTAATACACATTTAGTTCCTCCTATTGGAGGGCACCTATCCACAAGCACAGAGGCTGCTCCGACATGCTGGAATTCCAGTGTGATTAATCATGTCTGCTGCAATGTGGCAATTGCTGCACTCCAGCAGCCTCATGCATCTTGTGTATCAGTATCCCCACACTTAAAAATGGCAGTGCGGGGAGCTTGAACTAAAGCTTGTTGAACTACAGCACATGTAAAAGTGTGCAGAGGTACTAAATTTAATGTGCAATAATAAAGGCACATTAATGCATATGAAAATGCACCCACTGTCACCCAGGGAACAAAATGGCCTAGCTACACCTCTGGATACATCCTGAGGTAATTCATTTCTGTTTCTGTGGAAAAGCTAATCTTGGCTGACAATATATATAGAAAGGCAAATTTCCCCTCTGCTTCTGGAATTGTTCCTCTTGTGCTGGCAGTTTAGCAGCAGGTGAACTGTAGTTCCACAACTCCATGCCCCAAGGCTGCTATTGAGATAGGAGTTGTTCCCTGTTGCTGTAGGGCAGGGCTAATCAACTTCTAAATGGCTGGGAGCTGCATACCCCAGGGTCCACTAGCTGGCCAGCCCTGCTGTAGGGCATTGAGCCCCTGGGTTCAAAGTGAACTACATTAAGTTGTAAATGTCAGCTTTACTGATATGCTCTCAAATGTCCACTGAGTATTATCAGTATGCTGGGTTGTATTAGGCAGGAAGAAGGACCTTGTGCTGCAGCCTGTCCAGCTTTACCTTTCAATCGGGGGCTAACACTATGCAGAGATGAATGGAACAGAGGCATACCTGCATGCTTAGGTGCTTGATGAAGGAGATATATTTAATTTGTACATGTTAACTGACTGTGACATCTCACTTTGTTACCAAGATGGGGTGGGAGTCAGAGAGACAATGCACAGACAGGGCTCCTCAATTAAAGGAGATGTAGCCTGGGTGTACACAGGTTTGTACTCCCCTCTCCAATTGAGGGAATTATTGGCAGAGCAGTGTGCTGCAGAGGGACACAACAGCCCAGCGGCCACCTGTTCCCTATAGAGTTAGGCCCAGTCAATCAATTACTTAACTATATACAAATGTATTATTACAACAAAACCATTAAAGGGTAAGGACATCAATTACATATATATGTAAAAATTTACAAAACTATTAACCCTATACCATACACACACACACATACACACACTTATACACACAACCAATTATTATTTAAAGATACAGATGAACAATAGAATAACCCAGAACAAAGGATATTGATCAGGCTACCTTATAACTGTATTAATATACAAAATATTGCTTCAACTTATTCATATAAACTATAAGGCACAGTCTACAAATATAACCAGCAATCCTTAGACTACCTGGATGCCCTCCAGAGCAGAGGCCCCAGTCCCAAGGTACCACTACAGGAAAGGGGTGGGGGGAAGAAAAGGAGAGGGAAACCCCAAAGTCTCCTAAGCTCCCCCCTCTATCACCCAGGAGCAGCCCACATGGTGCCCCTTTGCAACCCTGGGGGGTCCCTCCCCTTTTGGGACCCTCTCTCCAGGGTAACTTACTACTCCACAGTGCCTCCTGTTCTCTAGGTCAAGCTCTGTTCCCTGCCAGGCTTTCTTGCTGCCCAACTCTGCTGTCACCCACCTGGCTTAGGGCCACATGCACCATTGTGTGTAGTGGGTGCTTCGCCTTGTGCTAGGGGTTGGAGGCCCGGGCAGCCTTGTGCAGCACCAGGGTTTGGTCTGCTCCCAGAACCTCTGGGCAGCATTGTCTGCACTGAGCTGCTGCGCTGAGCCACCTCAAGCAGCTCCCAGGGTCTCTCACCTTCCATGCAGTGCCTCCTGCACCGAGCTCCCAGCCTCGTGCTGAGGGTTGTGAACCTGAACCACCCGTGGGGCTCCAAAAATCCTGCTCCATGCACCAACCTGTGCACTGTGTCTCTGGACTCATGCCAGAGGTTGCAGACCTGAGCTGCCTCATGCAGCTTCCAGGGTTTGGACACTGTGCGCCGTGCTGCACACCGAAAGCCTAACTGCTAGAGCTGTCTGCAGCTCCCTGCTGATAGGATTCTCCAAGGGCTCTTCCTGGTCTACTGCTTTGCCCTGCTGAACAGCTCTCTTCAGCTTTTCTAAGCCCCGCTCTTCTTTCTTCTCTCTCCCTAGTGCATCTCATTCGTGCTGGGCATGCAGCTCCTTTTATATGCTCCAGGGCTCCACCCCTGCAATCTTATGGACCTGACAGTGTTGCAGTCTTCAATCAGGTCCAGAGGAACTCCTCTCCCCCTCCCCTTAGGAAAGGGGCGTGACTTTATTTCCCTTGCTGCCTCCTGATTGGTGGATGGGCTCCACCGATCAGAACATCAGGATCTCTAGCCTGGCACTCAACCCAAGCTCTGAAAGTTAAGCCTGCTACAGAGAGATGAAAAAATAATCCAAACAGTATAATGATGAGCATTGATTCATCCCTAATCAAGCTCAGAATGTGGCATCTGCCTGTCCCTCTGCAGGCACATTGCTGGTGGAGTGGGAGCAGCCCATATATGACATGCTGAAAGCAGAGGATGAAATCTTGGTTCCACCGATGTCCATGGGAACTCTGCCATGGATTTCAGTGCAGTCAGGTTTTCACCGAAGGGGCTCAAACAATCTGAGCATGACATGAAAGATTCCCAAGTTAATATGTGGCAGAGTTCCTGGAAATGTCCTTACTTCAGAATCTAGAGTCTCATTGAGGCTTCATTTATTCACAGTCTAAAATAATAGGTTTTTCTCATGAACCTTTGTGGGACAGATGATTTTTTTTGGCATCACAATTGAGAAACGCTAAGAAAAAAAATCACAGGGAATACTTTTTTGACTAATTTCTGCACTTTATCTGCCTACAAGGAATTTACAGTTTCCTCATACTCATACTGAAACTTATAATTTTCTTACATTGTTCAAACATTATTCAAAGTGTGTGTGGGTGTGTGGTTGGGATCTGTAGCAAGCAGTTCAATGAGAATATAGAGCTGATTCACAGCTTTAAGAATTGCTAGGTAAGTTAGGCTCAGACACAGCATTCACTTCATGCAGCTGAATGCAAGCTCCTAAATCTCTGCAAAAAGGAAATAGACCACACAGGACAAGGCCTATATCAAGAAGAGTGGTGGTTCTGGAAAGGAGAAAGGATCATAGTTGGCACATCTACATGTGTATTATTAATATGCCATAATTACCTTGCATCATGTTTAATACCTGTAATAAAAGGTACTAACTTTTAATGCCCTGTAATATATACTACTGCCCAGTAGCACTGGCACGCATCTTTTACGTGACACTAATGCACGATAGACTCCTTCTACTGTGCATTAGTACATTACCATGGTTTTCTCCACGATGTGCTAATGCACAGTAGAATGAGTCTCCTGCGATTTTAGGGTCTCATGTAGGTGCGCCCAGTAGGTACCACCTAACCAGGAGCTCCCAGTGTGCTGATGAACCTTGTGTGATGTATAATCAGAAGACTAGGAAAGAAAGGAGATCATATTATACTTGTACGAAATGTTGATGTAAACATTACTGGAATACTGAGTCAAATCCTGGAATCACCAAAGCCAGCTTGAGTTCTACCACTTACATCAATGGATCTATGATTTTACTTACTGTCTAGGTTTGGGGTCAATAAAAGGATGCTGAACAGTTAAAGGTTTAGAGAGTAGCTGCAAGAATTATTTGTGGCCAGGAAAGGACAACTGACAATGACAGACTAAAGGAACACACTCTTCAGGCTAATGAAGAGAAATTTAAGAGGCAATTTGATAGCAGTCTGCACATCCCTCTGACAGAAGAGGTCTCTTTAATTTTTCAAACAAAGACAGAAGAAGATCCAAAGTTGAGATATGAAGTCAGAAAAACTGAAAGAAGGTAACAAAACTGGACTGAAAATAAAATTGAACAGCAAAAGTAGTAAAACACGGAGAGTTACCCAAAATAGTGAAAAAGTAAAGTCTATAAATCAACATCATTTCACAAAACATGCTGTTGGTCATCCAGGAATTACTAGGGTGTATGTACAGATCACTGAGTGAGAACCTCTGCCTGCATGATGCAGGAAGTTGTGCTGGATGATCATACTGGTCTTTTCTGACCTCATATCTACACATCTATGTACGTACTTGCTGAATTACTTCTGCAATTTTGCCTTGGTCTGTAGACTATGCATCATTATCTAACTGAGAAGTCACTGCTTATGAAAAGGAGGGTTTTTTGTTTTTGTTTTGTTTTTTAATTTGAATAGTGCTGGCTCTTTTTAAGTGGACAGTGAAATCATATGCTTTGCTCCTGCCCAATGACTAGATCAGTATCTCCTGGAATCAGTGAAGATATTCATAATTGTATTTAATCTGAGAAAAAGGATCTGCATGAGAACAAAGAGCCATTAAGTTTCACAAGCTGTGCACATAACCTTGTCCTGGCTCTTTTCACAAGAATAAGCTTCAGCCTTAAATGAATTCCCTTTTTTTTTACTGTTAATTCTATTCCTCCCAAATTATTTGTTTCTGTAAACATTCCATCAGCAAACCCACTGTGAAAGGTGAATTCAAAAGCACTGCTGTCACTGCTCAGGTGGGTTCAATTTTTATTTGAGCAACTATGCATGGAAGCTGTTTTGAATTATTCTCCTAGCTCAAGCACTCATGCCCAGCAAGACCTGAAAGCAGTCATCCATAACTCAGCCTTTTACTAGCTTTTTACATGCTAGAATCTGGGTAAACAGCTCACATTGTTTCTCATTAGTTCATATGATCAGGACAGTGTCTCAAATAAGGATTTAATCAACAATTAATATGATGGCTCTTATAAAATGAAATATTAATTGGAAAAATAAAGTTTCAGATTTGTTGAGAGGAGAGAAATCTATCCATTACACATTTAACTTAATTACACAAGTGCTTTCCAATTCCTGGATTGTTTAATATATACAAATCATAAGGAACTGACATTTAACAAGGGAACTCTGGCAAATTAATTCCATTCAGTGCTAAAAATGCATCTTGACATTTGGTAGCTGGTATGTTAACCAGTGTCTCCTCATCAGAATTGCATGTTTAGCTATGTGCTAATTAAATGCCCTGTTATTCCATTTCAAGAGGATTAAAAAAAAAAAACAATTGGGATTTAATGTATTACTAATAAGTGGCATAGTGCCAACTAGGCAGTGTGCCTGATTCCAGACAGAGGGCAGAGCACCCACCTATATCCTCTGCATTTTGTTTCAGGTTAAATGAAATAGTTCAGGGTGGACCCAAAAAGATTCTCTCAGTTCAGGGTTTTTCTGGCAAAAAGTCTCATATTTTTGCTTTGATTCAAACAATTTTTTGTCTAAATTTTGTTGGCATCAAACCTAATAATCCACTATTTGTCCTCTTCTACTCTCAGCATCACAAGAGACATCTGGAAACTGGTATCACGTTCCCCACATACCATCAAGCTTGGGGAAAAGCAACTCCTCAGAGAATTTGTAACAAGCTGCTCAAGTTAATGGAGTCCTCCAAAGGCAATTCAGTCCTCAGGGTTTTACTCTATGCCCCCTAAATTGAAATAGTGGGCTTTTAATTGAAACTCACCATATCAATTTTTCTGTCACGTTACAGCAAGGGACCTGATCCTTTTTTTTTTTCGGTCAGAGCTGGAGCCTGCCTGCAGCCGGGGGGCGAACTGCCAACAGGCCATGCAGCCTCTGAGCTGCAGGGGCCCCGGGCCTCCCATCTGCAGCAGCAGCACCCCCTGGGGCCTCCCGCGTGGCCTTCTAGCAGGCTGGGTGCTGCTTCAGATCAGAGGCAGCACCTCGCCCAATCCAACTGTTCCCCGAGCCTCCCCCTATCTGGGGAGCAGCACTCAGCAAGTTTCCAGTGGGCAGGCTCAGGGAACAGTTGGATTGGGCTAGATGCTGCCTCTGAGCTGGGGAAGCACTCGGCCTGCTAGCAACCTGTCTGGGCAGCCTCAGGGGGCATCACCACCATGGAGGGACAGACTGAGCCCCCGTCACAGCTCAGGGGCTGCTCCCCCCCCCCAACTATGGGAGATGCAGGCAGGCTCTCCCTAAAAAAAAAAACAAGAAAAAAAGGCAGATGCAGCGATGGGCCTGATACTTTTTTTTATTTATTTTTTTTGGCAGAGCCTGCCTGCATCTTCCATGGCTGGGCGCCGAGGTGACAGCTCTATCATTGCAGTTTGCAACCATGCAAACTCATCTAAAACCCCCAAAACTGGTGCATGTGTAATGTGTGATGCCATTAAGCCACACAGATAACATTTTCGTCATGTGTACATCATGATGACAGTCATGTGTAGAAGCACCCCAAGAGCTTAAAGCCTGGCTGAGTCCATGAGTTTCTGAGCTCTGTGTGGGACTCTCATGCTTCATGTGTGATACAGGTTGTAGAGCCTGTGCTGTTAACAAGCTGTCTTGGGGAGGAGACTGAAACAGCTGGTGGCAGTTGCAAGAGTTGGTCACTGGAAAAATCTGAGGCTGTTCTCATGAAAATGCCATGGAAGACATAGGCTACTGTATTTGTCTTACAGATCCCTATTCCTTATCCACCAACTTCTGAGCCCCTTTAACTTCATCTCTGCAACCTCTACCCCAAGTGTTCAGCTGTTATTTTCTCCATTGTCTGGAGAGTTCTAGTGAATGTAACGGGGTAGCTTCTCTCTTCTTGAGCTGGGGGATGAGGAAAGGGGAGGGGTTGAAGCAACCAGTCCTGTTTGGCTATCTGGCTCAGAAGACAGTCTTTCCCTTGAACAACATGGAGTGCAGGAGTCCCAGGGGCCTTCATCCTGCACTTCAATTATCTCCATTGGATTCAGTCACAAGCAAACCTCCCTCCTCCAGCCAAGTCTCTCAATCCTGTGTAGGCATTTCCCATATGTGTTTGATAACTGAGTAGGCTGGCTGGTCTGTGAAGGGGCAAGGGACATTGTTACAGAGATCTGTACAGGCAGAATTAACTGCCAACCATCAGGCTGTTTTTTCTGATATAAGCTAGGCCTTGGTGCCCCTGGAAGATAGATGGGCAGTGCTCTTAAGTCCTGCTTCAGTTGGGGCTGTGGGAAACATGGTACTGGCAATAAAAAGCAACATCTCAGGATTTGAGTCTGGCCATCAGGCCTAATTGAAGAAGGCCCTCTAGTTTCACCCAGTCCTATCATTAGCAGACCATTAGAGCAGACCAGGAATGATCCAAGGCCCATCTGGGGGTTTGCTCACACACCATTTTTGCAACTACCACTGCCACCATTCCTGACTGATATGGGCACGGGGAAGCCCCAGAGACACTCCTGCCTTGCTCCAACCATGGGCTGTGGATACACAGGGTGCCAGGATGAGTAGGGGACAGTGGCACCAGTGGGTGAGTTTCTTCTTTCAGCATCTGCTGCCTGCCACTCCCCCAAGTCCCCCCCACTGTCCAGGAGCAGGCACTGGAAGGAGGAACTCACCCACTGCCATTGTTGTGCTTTCCTCAGCACAGCTGAGGGGGATCCCCAGAGCTGCTCATTCCCTGCTCCAGCTGAGTGGTGAAGGGAGCAGCTGTGCATGTAACCAGATAGGGACAGCAGAAACAGCACACAGGTTCTTCCTTCTGAGTGGGAGGAGGCACTAATGGAGGACAATTGGAGGAGGAAGGTGGGCAGGGACCAGGCTCTCAAAGTAGGAACCTGTGCACAGACATCACTGTCCTCAGCTAAGCTTGGCCTCCTGCACTGGTGCTTCCTCACAGCCACCAGCTGGAATGGGGCAGGAGTTTCTTTAGAGCTCCCCCCATGTCCAGGTCAGCAAGGGAAAGTGCTAGGCAGTGGATGATGGGTGGATTCCCACCCCCTTCATACACCCCCTTCATATGCCTGCTTCTTGCCCAGCTCCCTTTTGTCTGCACTCAGCCCAGGGGCTCCAACCATGCCTTACTCCCATCCCCTGTGGTTTGAGGAGCAGTGTGCTGCACCCCAGAAATCCTAAATCTGCCCATGAAAACAGACAGATAGGAAGTAAGGCACATTGTAGTGTCCATTTACACTTCTAGCACATAGACATCTGCAGTAGCCAAGATCAGGAAGACTCAATTTCTGGGGGACATGACATTGCTCCCATCCCATCTATCTAAAGAGGCTAGCCCTTTCTCACACACTGTCACTGACCTGCTCACTATCAATGTTAAAAATGAGCTCTTTGCCCTGATCTTTAGGACTCGGCATACCTTAGTCACTGCTTTTGGTTCTGCATTTATCCCTTACTCCTCCCCTTTCCCTCCCCTCACCTTCTCCAGAGGGCTGAAGTAAGACTTAGGCCTCCTGCTGGCACTGTATAGTGGTGTACATTTCACCCTAATGTGAGTGTCTATCTCCTGCATCCAGAGACAGCCTCTGCTGTACCTTTCTTCCCCACCTGTACAAGTCATCCCCTGGGCACACTCCTTCATGGCTATGCCAAAGCTGAATGAAAGGAGAATTCTGTAATGTGCTTACCAGCCAATTGCTTTAAAGACAGGAAACTAGTAGAAGTGCTGCTTGTGAAGTTGTGAGCTCGGCATGTATGCACTGCACATCATAGCTTGTGCGCATTTAGGGAATTACAGCACACTCGCTCTGTTCATCAGAAAGCACCGGGTGGTGTGTGGGCCAAAGATTAAGAGCATTCCAGTGCTTATAATTTAATTTCTGTTCAGCACTTTCCTTCAGCTACAGAGTGCCTTGCCTCTGAGATGCATCCAGCTGCATTCTAATGGGGCCAGAGAAACTGGTGGAGTTTTGCAGTACATGCATGGGGCTGTTAACCTGAGTGCCTCCACCTTGAGCTCAGAGCCAGCAGCCATCTAGCAACTCCCAGCCCTTTTGTCTCCAAACCCTCATGCTTTTGTTAGCACTATTGCTGGGATTCTGAAGGAGGTTTTCATTCAAATTAATCAGAAAACAATTATGCCTTGTGCAGTCTGGATGTTACTGGCTACTCAGGTTTTCAAAGTGTTCTGGGTGATATCACTGAACCCCTACTGTTCCACCAGGCTCTTCCTTTACCCTCATTGCACCTGTTTTCCCACACAAAGGCAGAAGTGGCTACTGCTCCTGCTGTCATCACTACTGTGGCTACTGTAGCTGCACAGGCTCCCTGCACACAGGTGGCTGTTTCCTGCTCCCCAACCCTAGCTACATTACTGCTGGACCTCAGCATGTAAAAAGCACTTGCCACCTGCCACATCATTGTTGTCTATGCTGATCTTGTTGTCCACAGCCATACTTTGATTGGAGACTTCCAAGGAAAGTACATGTTTTGGAGGGACTATATTTCAAAGGAGAAATAGAACAGAGCCTCTATATTAAATGTACTACTTCATATCTATTGGGACTGTACTTAAAAATCAGATGTTTACCTGAGTGGTCTTCAAAAATCTTCATCAATACATAAGGCCAAAATGTCTTTTCTGTTTCCTTGTTGCCCCACAACTTTGTGACATCAGAAGCAGATCAGATAATTACCTCTCCCCTTTCTCGTTGCTTGAACTCACCAGTGGCACTGTGACATCAGAGGAAAAAAAGCAGCCAGTTAAGACACTGTGTCCTATGTTTCCACATCTCTACCTGATCTGGTTACAATCAATCATTCACCTCTTTGAGTGTCCTTGGTGCTGTAGAAAAATCACATTGCCTGGCTCAAGGAGTTCATGATCTTAGGTTCCTGCAAACACTTTCTCCTGTGAATGTTTTGTACATGTAGGTAGAGATTAGTTATGCAAAACATTGGTATATCTGTGATTGCTTGTACATGGAATCAGAGATGATTCAATCACCGTGCAAAGCCTAGGGCAAATGAGTCTGTGTGGGGCCCCACCACTGGACGCAAGGAACCTGGCAGCAGATTTGGCAGTGGTGGCAAGCGGCCAAACATGAAGCCGGTGGCAGCACAGGGTCACCGCAGCTTCTCCACCCAGCTCTGCAGGACCCCCCCCCAAAGTGTGGGGCCTGGGGCAGTCACCCCGATTCACCCCCCACCCCTCCCTAGGGATGACCCTGCATGGAATTATACTTGCAACAAAAAGAAACATACGGCATATTTTCATAGTCAACAACCACTTGTCTGATTACAGGTGTCCATATATTCAGTCATGATAGCAAAGGAGCTGTGCAACTACACAGAAAATCTACAGTTACAAGAAAGTACTTGTAAGAAAGGACTTAGTTCAATAGCAGACAGTAGTTATGGAAGTTCTTGCAAAAATTGATTGTTTAAAGCTTTCAGAAGGACTCTACCAATTAAAATCTTGGCCATACTAAAACCAGTCCCTTCTGTCACCAAACATTACTCATAATTAGCATTAAAGTTCTAACCAAAACCACTCTCAGAATGTCATATTTTAGAATAGGAGTAGTTACATTTTCACTTTGTCACTCAGAATCTTAACAGCAACATAGTGAACAGTAACACTGCAAATTACTATCCTATTCCTCCACAGCTCTTTTCTAGTTATTGATTGGAGTTGGTTGAATTGATTAGTATGAATATCCTTCCAGATTAATCAGGTCTTTACCTTTGTGAATTGTTCTCAAGCAGTGAAGTGGTTTGGAGGGCGTTTATAGGAAGCTCTTTCCAAACATGAGTACAAAGCACAATATACATTTGAAAATTTAGCCAATGGACAGTAAGGATGGCAATGCTGGCAAAGTGGAGAGGAGAATCAACAGCTTGAGTGCCTGTACATGAGTGTGGGGGCTGCTCCAATGTACTCCAGTGCATCTGAGCAGACTCAATTAATCAAGTGTGCTGGAGCATGGTAATTACTGTGCTCCAGCAGCTGCCTGCATCTTGTGTATCAGCATCCCCTTGCTTCAAAATGGTATCAGGGGCACCTGAACTAAAGGTCATGGAATGAGCTTTAGTCCAAGTGCCCCACTGCCATTTTGAATCACAGGAACACTGATACACGAGATGCTGCAACACTTTAATTAGAATTACTCTTGGAGCCACGCTAATTAAAGCTCCACCCCCGGCCCCTGGAGCATGTCTAAAAGTGCCCCTGATAATACATCTGGTATAACCCTATTGCACCGGTTACTGTGCAGACTGCCAGGACAGAATCTTATTTCTTTATGGGCACCTATTCACGTGCCAGATGTCTGCTCCAATGTGTACTAGTTAGTAGGGCTGTGCGAAATGGCACCCTTCCATTTCGCCTTGAGTTTTGACAGTTCGGCAGAACAGTGTTTCGTCTCAAATTTAATTTTGAGTCGAAACAGCTGTTCTATTCCATTCCGTCAAAACAGAAATTCTGTTTCAATGTTATTTCAAGTTTCGCTGGGGATGGGGAGTCAGACCAGCTGGGCTGCCTCCCCATTCCCAGAGCTGGATCATACCAGGGTTGAGAGGCAGCCCACCTGGACTGCTTCCTTGTCTCCCATGCTAGATCACACTGGGGGTGGGAGACATCCCAGCTAGGCTGCTTTCCCATCCCCTGTGCTAAATCATGCTGGGGTCAGAAAGCAGCCCAGCTGGGTGGCTTTCCACCCCCGGTGCGATCTAGCATAGGGGATGGGAAAGCAACCCAGCTGGGCTGCCTCACCACTCCAGGTGCGATCTAGCACCCCATCCCCTAGGCTGTAATTACTCATTACTAATTAGCACATTCCAGCAGTCTCTACATCATATGTATTCAGCATCTCTGCACTTCAAAATGGTGATGGGGGTGCTTTAACTGAAGCTCATCAAATGAGCTAGGACCCCACTATCATTTTAAAGCATGGAATGCTGAATACACATGACACAGTCGGTGCTTTAATTAGAGTAGCTCTTGGAGCAACTCTAAATTAAAGCACCCTCCCACACCCCACACATTTAAAGATGTCCGATATGCCCAAGTGTCACTTACCCACCCATGTAATTACTGGCTTTAGCACTTTGGCACTTTGCAATCCTCCTCCACATGCATCATACATATGCAAGCATTCACTTAGCTATTGTACGCACACAGTAGCCAGGCAGGTACACAGGTCCATAGCTTCATACAGGGGTGAGCATTAGGCCTGAAATTGTAGTTGGGCAAAAACCCATGACTTGGAAATATTAGACAGAGGATGATGGCCCTTCTACACAATAGTTGAGTAGGCACTTGCTCAGAAAGTAGGAATCCAGAAGTCTGGGTTTAGGGTCACTAAACCAAACAGGATTTGAACCTATATTTTCTCTCATTGTATAGCACATGATTTTAACCACCAGTACACTGGCACAGGATTAGGCAGACCTGCCAGCAGTCCTCTTCTTTAAGGTGAGCCACTGCACCTTGCATTTAATAGTCATTAGACAGAGGCATGAAAAAGCTCCATTAGGAGTAAGATTACCAGCTAAAGCAAAAGGCCACTCTCTCTTCTAGGGCCCAGCCGAACTGAGCCACACATTTTAGCTTAGATTCTTCCCCCTAGCTCCATATACCTCCCTCTCTTTGCTGCCAGGAAGACATGTTCCACCCTAAGAGAGTGTGCTGCATCAACAAGCTATTTTCCTATTGGAGGGGTGGGCAATTATTTTGCCTGGATGGCTGCTTAATGGTTTTTGGTGAATTGTTGAGGGAGGATGGGGGGGGGCTGTGGGGACCCACATGCTCCCCCCATGGTGCACAGCCCCTGCTACTGGCAGCAGCAGGAGGCAGGAGCCCTTGGGTTGCTCATGGCGCTGCTGCCTGGTGGTGCATGGATCCAGCCAGAGCACATGGCAGCAAGGAGCACAGCCAGGCTGGGCTGCCTGTATTATGTGGGCCTCCGCATGGCACACGTGCAGCTCCTGGCACTCGTGCACCACAAGGGGATGCCCTGCGCAATGCAGCCAGCTGCCACCATAGGAGCAGGGGGCAGGGCTCCTCATCATTTCCAGTGGAGTCCCAGAAACTGCATGTGGCAGGGAAGGCAGCCAGCTCCATCACACAGGGCTCCCCTCAGTAGCACACGAGTGCCTGGAGCTGTACATGCATCACAGGGAGCCCTGTGTCGTAGAAGCAGGCCAGCCTGGCTGCACTCCCTGTCGTCATGTGCAGTTCTGGCTGGAGCTGTGCACCACCAGCCAGCAGCTCCACAAGTACCCCTGCCTGCTTCTGTCGCCAGCAGCAGGAGCCGTGTGCTGTGAGGGGAGTGTGGGGAGTCCTCACAACCCCCCCACCCTCCCTCAAACCCACACCCTTCCCATTTGAACTCCACGTTCCCACCACTCCCCTGGGCATGGGCTCTGCATTCCCACCAGCTCCAGTATCATGCTCCTGGCTACTGCCCAGTTGCAACTACTTCCCCTGCTCCTGCTGCAGCTACCCCCACCCCCGTCGCTTCTCTACCTGCTCCCCAGTGTCAGAGCTGCAGCAGGGATACAAAGAGGAGCTGCTGTAGGCCGGAGAAGTGGAGCAGGTACCCCAGTGGCTGCAGCAGTGGCAGCAGCAGTCCCACCTTCAAGTTGTGTGCTGGCTGGGCTGGGCCCTTCCACACACCAGGGTGGGAGTGAAGCATGCAGACTGGGTGCAGTAGAATTAATTGGTGGACACCCGTGGGCCAGATGGAGTTGCCTGGTGGGCCAGATTTGGCCCCTGGGCCATATTTTGCCTGCCCTGGTCTAACAGATAAGACAAAAGGATGGGAGAAATGAGGCTCCAAACTATTTATTTTAGCTCTTTGCTGTTCATTTGGTGTTGCATGCAACTGATCACTAAAATCTGGTTTTGTTTTTGCTTACTATTTAGATAACTGGATCTTTGCCAAAAAGAACCTAAGAAATATCAGTTGGGAAATAGAAAAATGCTCTTCACTGGGGGAGATTCAGCTCTGTTTAGAGAGGCCAGAATCAATAGCTCAGGTCTATGCACCACTTCATCCACAAAGCACAGCCATTCCACATATATTCAAGCACTCAAAATGTCATTCACCTGTATGCTTATTAATGGAGCCAAACATGAATGAATATTGACACTTTTATAAAGTGCTTATCCAGCCTTGGTCTTGATCTAAACAGGCTGTCATGCATTGAATGCCTCCAATGCACAGTACTTAGTGAGTCTCTTTAATTCTAAATCTTACAGCTACCTTCTTGCCAAGGACTCTAATGCTGTTTTCACCAGTACGTAATGGTGACTTTTTCCAAGTCTGGTTTGAAAGCTGCTACCTTCCACCACATCTCTAACAGAATCTTGTTTATCTTCCACTTGCTACCTCTTCTTCTTCTGCTACCCTGCTACAATCCAATTCCCTTATTAGCCTCATTGAACAAGAAAATATCAAGAGGGAAAAATAAGATACCAAACTACAATGTCAATAGTTAGAGAAGGAAGGATCAAAATCTGTCATATACTTAGAACAATACTTATCAGCATTGTCCTTGTTATTGCATCTGACAACAATGCATAATGTACACATCCATAGTGTACACATGATGCATGCAAATTGTCCCATATTGTATTAAAATGGGCCCTGAATGAAACAGAAACACATTTAAAATGCTTTGTTGTGAAGGACTTCATACTATGCGTGGATTAACTTCATAGTGTCCTTGGCATCCCACAGCGTTCTGCTTCCCACGCTCCCACAGCCTTGGTGGCCCTTCTGTGACTCACAATTCTACCACTCAGAGGACACAGGATGTGCCATGCATGTGACCACACCTTTTTAAAGACAAGCATGAAGGTACATCATTGCAGCCATTTTCTGTACCATCAACCTAGGAACTTAACTCCTAAAATGGAGTGAATTCTAGAGCACCCTCTCACCCATCACACTCCTCCACCTCTCCTCAAAAAAAATGTCTGTGAAGAACTCCATCAAGTAGACACAAGCAGATATCTTAGATCTTCTCCCATCTGAGGCAAAGAGAACACCTATAAAAAACCTTAAGAAAGGCCATCAGAACCAGGCCCTGCATGACAGCATTACAGCAGAGATGGCAGATTATGGGCAGTCATGACTGGTATCAATGCTAGGCCCAGAAGAAGGTACAAGGGTATCCATGATGTTAACTGTTTTAGATGTTCAGCAGCTGACATGTCTATATTATGAGAAGCTCTCCCAGGAACTTTTCAGGAAGGACCCATCAAGCCACAACTTCAGCTCTGGTTCTGATGGACTCAGAGCTGTCTGATGACAATGATGGAATAGACCTAAATCACCATGAGGAGGTTCCAGATCAAGCACCAGCTGAAATATAGTCTAGGGAAGTGCAGGACCATTCTAGTGAATCTCTTCTTCTGGGGACCACCAAACAGTTGTATCAAGCTTAAGACAGGAGAGCTGTGATGGCACCAATCTCTATGGCACTACCTTGCAGGTTTTGCACCCTCTTCTTCCCTTCTGCTCCTTCTCCCCAATGGCACCATAGCATCTCCTTCTCCAACTCCCCTTCTCTTTCCTTAGAGTATCAGATCACATCCCCTCATTGCCAGTTTCTCATTCCTGCTGAGTCATTAGGTGTCCTCACTCTAATTCACTCCACATTCCTAAATGTGTCCATTACCATTGCATGCTTATATTCTGAGCTGTGAAAGTACAGTGGAGTAACTGCAACCCCTCTATTCTCCTTCAGTAAACTTCCCCTCCTTCTCTCACAGGTTCATTTGCCATTGGAGAAATGGCACACATCCCTTTCTCATCTACCTTCTAGCTGAAGTCCCCCCTACACTATCCACAAAACCATCAAAGCATCACAAGATATAGAACCAAGGATGAAACTACACAGAATTTTGGCCAAAGACATGTTTATATTTGCCCATGTAAATAAGTAAAAGCAAAGTGAATCCTTTGAACCATAGGAGAATACTCACTAAGGCAGTGTTAACCTGAGAATCTGTAAACAACCTGGCCAATTGCCCCTTGCTCCCTGGCATTCAGATTTTCCCCACAGTTTCTTCCTTTCTGGAAATGTTAGCAACAGCATACATCACAACAGCTCAGAGAGAAGAGCAGTGGAGAGTGACTTCCCTTGGGAACAACTGTGCTAGCAGCAATCGTAGCCCTCATTTCTAAGGGGAATCACCAGTGGACCAGGATGCTCTGCAGTTCTGTTGTGCATGGCTGAAGCCAGCAGTCAGGCCATTCAGTTATAGAATCCTTTTTGTTGCACTTCCAAATGCCCCAGGAAGTTTGTCAGCTGTTGCTTGAGAAGGTCAGCATGCACCCAGGATGGCCATTTCCAGGCGCTCTGGTGACAATAGTGTGTATTTGGCAGGGGCTGGGCGGGGGGAAGAGGAGAGGAGGTGGGGGTGTTGGTTATATTCCAGGTTCTGGCACAGACATCTCCATGTGGCCCTCAGTGATGCATTAGCACAGATTTTCCATAAAGGAGGGAAGGCAAACTGCAAAGGATACACCTTGCAACAGGTGTGCCAGTGTTCCTTGGGAGGCAGTGCTGGAGGCCATCGGAGAGTGTATGGTGTTCTGAAACCCTTTCATTCTAGCAACAGTCTACAGTGCATGGCATTGTCATCCCATCCTAAAGGGGCAATACTGTACTTTGTCATAACACTGAACTGGGAATTGATTTGGACTTTACCTGTGCTTTGGGTATCTAACCACTAGACCAGGCTGCCCACTCTGGTGCCTAACACTGGGGGGTTAGAAACCAAGCAGGATGGTGTTTCCTTTCCCAATCCCACAAAGGACTTTTTGTTACAGCAGACACAGCCCTTTCCCCAGTAGCATATTTGGGGTGGGTGCAATGAATGGGGCACAAAGTACGGTTCCTTTGGAACCAACACCATGGGGCTGCAGATGTCTAAGCTGATCCTGCTACAGCAGCTGCCTTTACTCTTACCTGTACAGGCTTTCTAAAGATGTTCCTGCTTTTCATTCTGTTCTTTCCTTCCTCTCCCCCCACCCCACCCCCTTTCCCCCAACCCTTTACAAATGGCCAGCATACTGTCTTGCTCCTCTCTAGATGTTGAATGAGCTCGCTATGCCTCTGCTCTTCCTGTCCCACATCCAAGAATATTTCCAGGTGATTGTGACAGAGTGAAAGGTGCACTGGGATTTCTGCTCACCAGCCCCTTAGCTCTAGAGCACCACAGCAGCACCAGTTTTGGTACATCATACTTTAGTATATGGGTAGGGGACACTGTACTTGTGTATAGTGTTAAACCCTTCCAGATTAGAAACAGAATTTGGACAGGATTTGAAGCATTTTACATGTTAATTTGCCCATACCCTCTGGGGCCTCTACATTTTAAAGAAGCATATATGAAATAACATATTCAGCACTGAGTTCTGTAAGAGTTATGATTTCAGTTCAATGCATAACACTTTCCCTAGTATTTGTGGAAGCCAAACAGTGTTTTATTTTCCTGAAGCCATCATTCACATATAACTTTATAACAAGGTGGCAAACACAGAATGGTTGCCACAATGATCTTGACAATACCTCCCTTTGTGAAATAGCTTCCCAAGGATTCTGGCTAGGATCTACATTTTTTTAATAGAACACAGCTCACTTACCCCACTTCCTCTTGGCCTGTGCAGTAAGCGCGGCTGCAGGTAAAAGTCTTTCTTTTATAAAATTAGGTTCAACTGGGCGGTTTAATAACATCACACACCAATAATAGATGTTCTGACATTCAGTGCTACACTCTCTTATCCAGTCTCCTTACCATTCACTTCAGCTAGGTCACCCCTGTGCTATTCATCTCAATAAAGCAAGGGTAGCTTGTCTTAAACTATTATATAGAAATGTGTAAGTCAAACAAGTTGTTTGGCTCTTGGATGGGGTGTAACTGGGAGAAATTCTCTGGCTTATGTTAACAGGTAGCCTTACTCAATGGTCTAATGTCCTGCCCCACCCTGGCCCCCTCCAGCCATGCCATCTATGAATGTATAAATTACTTTCTTTACATACATTTTTCAGAATTCTCATTTGAGCAGAGATGGAAACAACTGTTATCTGAAGCCTGCAACCCTCTGGCCTGTCCCGTCTCCCATTATGTAGAGCGATCTTTGTAACCTTTACAGCCAAAGCCCACATGCTCATTCCGCTGAACTCTATTATTTCCTTCCCCGAGTCACTTCACTTATTTTGCACTGTGATATTCATTGTATTTGAACTTCTTGCCCTTTGTTTTAAAGGCCCAGGTCTGTCTGTGAGCCCTTCCCTCTATTAAAAAATGAAACAGTAACACATCAAATTTTCTATGCTGACCTTATGGGAAAGTGAAGTTCAGCATCCTTCTGTAAGAAATCCCTCTGGGTGCAGTTACACAAGACACTTTACTGCTCATTAATCTAATGAGCAGTAATGCATCACTGTCTACACATGTGCAGGACTTAATGCACATTAGAGTAGTCTAATGAGCCATTTTCTAGTACCAATACATACAGGTACTAGATAAACACTGCATTAGCTAATGCGTTGTGGCACATGTGTAGATGCTGATCAGGAAATTGCTCCCAGTCATCCCAGGCAGCAGGGGACCCACTGCTACCTGGCTAAGCCCTGATGCAGGGTGATCTGTTCCAGCTGCAGTGGCAGCTGTCTCCCTGCCATGTGGGGATTGGTCTGGACTGGGCTACTCCTGTCAGGTGCAATTTGCCCCTGACAGGAGCACATGTGTAGATGTGCCCCCAGAAGCACATTAATGAGCCTGAATTGTCTGCACAGAAAATTCAGGTGCATTAGCAGTCACTTTAAATATGTTAATAGCCATTAGTGGCATGAACATGAGCCATCCTCTCCATATGACATCTTCATACCCTTTCACAGTGCGTAAAGCCTGAGCCAGTATAAACAACCTTTTCACTGTAATGATCAAAGTCAAAGAACCTTGAAAACTGAATGTCTTCCCAAACAGACCTTTCCAGCTACCTTGTAGAAATCTAAATAAAAACATAAATAAAGTAGTAGAAATCAGTTTAGAACTAGTTTATAACAACCTCTAGCAACAGATAGCACTCCTCTTCTGAACCTGCAGTTATCCAGCTGAAGAACAGGTATGATGCCCTGGAACTGAAGAAGAAGAAACCTACTCCGGCGGTAAGAGAAGCCAAGTCATGTACTCCCTGGGGTAGGAGAACTGATACCAATGCCTCCAAGAGGAACCAACACAGGAAGCAGTCCTTAGAAAGTCACAGTATATAAAGAGGTCTGCTGGAACCATAACAAAGGTTATATCATACTATTACACAGCAGATCCAGTCATGGGCAGTACATTTTTATGAATAAACAGGAAGAATTGAAGATCCTAGTACAATGGTAGAATTATGACATAATTGGGATCATGGAGATGTGGTGGGATACTTTGCATAACTGGAGTACTGTCATGGATGTGTATAACTTGTTCAGGGAATAAAGGCAAGGGGGGAAAAAAGGAGGTGTCACCCTATTTATGTAAAGGAGATGTATGCATGTCCTGAGATGCAGTACAAAGGGGAAGGAGGGCCTATTGAAAGGTTCTGAGTGAAGGTCAGAGAGGAGAGCAGCAGGTGGGGTGTCATAGTGGGCATCTTCTATAGGCTACCAAACCAGGAGGAAGATATGGAGTTTCCAAATCACAGGACCTCGTTCTCATGGGGGACCCCAATTGCTGTGACATATGCTGGGAGGGAAACACAGAATTGCACAGGGAGTCCAGCAAGTTCCTGGAGTATGTGAAGGAAGGGGTGGATCAAGAGGGGGGTACAGTGATACCGTCCCATCCCATCCCCTGCCCTTTCAGACCACACTGCAGTGGCAACTTTAAGTCCCTGAAGTAGGTAAGACTGCTTCCTTTCCTTCCCCTTTGCACTCAATGGCATATTCCCTCCCCAGCTCACTGCTGCCATTGCCCCAGCTGAGCTGGGAGTGAGGAGAGATCTTCTTGCACAACTGCTCCCTGAAGCCCTGGATAGAGTGGGACAGGAGTGACCAGGATAGATGTACTGGAAGGTGGATCTCCTTGACCCCTTCCTATGACCAGAGGCATAAGTAGAGAGGGTGATGAGGGTTATTGTGGGGGAGAGTGGGACGTTTGGAGATGTGCTGTTGAGTACAGTGGGGAAGGGAAGGTGTGCTGAGAGCAGTGGGTAGGGATTCTTATCTGAATCAGGGTCTTAAAGAAAAAAAAGTGGCTGGCTGCTGTTCCCATGATGTGGTCTGCTCTCCCAGGTAGGAGGCTGAGCATGGGGGATGCAGCTACCTCTGAAGTGTTGATTGCTGCTCCTGCATTCCCCTCTTTCAAAAATCCTGTATCTGCCCATGTGTGGGTGATCTCTTCTTGGTAGAGGTGGTGAAGAGGCCAGCTAGAGAAGAAGCTCTTTTTGATTTGTTCACTAGAAGAGAGGAAATGGTTGAAAAGGTGAAGTGACCACAAAACAATAGAGCTGTAAAGCAAAGAAAGAAGCAGAGCAGCAGAATACTGGAACTGAACTTCAAAAAAGCAGACTTCAGAAAACTCAGGGAACTCCTTGGCTATATCCATGGGGAGACAAGTCTGAGAGGGAAAGGAGTCCAGCTGTACTTTAAGGAGGCTGTTTTACAGATTCAAGGAGAAGCTATCCCAAGGTTACAGAAGAGTGGGAAGTACAACAGGAAGCTGGCCTGGTTAGACAGCATTCTCTTTAAGGAGCTGAAACTCACAAAGGAACCCCAGAACTAGTGGGAAATTGGTCATAGTACTAGGGAAGAGTATAAATGTATCACATGGGCATGCAAGGAAAAACTTGGGAAAGCCAGGGCATGATTTGAGATGCTGCTGACAAGGGACATAAAATGCAATAAACAGGGATTTAATGCTTTAAAAATATATATATTTCATTTCTAACCAACTTAATTTCCTTCTATGAACAGATGACAGGCTTTGTGCATGCAGGGAAAGCAATAGATGTGATATACCTTGACTTCAGCAAGGTTTTTGACATTGGGCATGTCTACACATGCACTTTCAATGCGCAGTAGCCAATTTGAATTTACGTTAGAGCATCATGACAAAAACCATGCTAATGAGCAGTACAATTAGGCTACTGCATATTAAGCATCACTAAAAAATGTGCGCTTTTGCTACTGCGCATTAGAGCAGTCTAATGCACATTTAGTTAATACCTCACATCAGAGGTACTAATCTTAATGCGCAGTAGCAAACACACATTAATGAATGTGTAGATACATCCACTGTTTCCCATGACATTATCATTAACAAACTAAGGATATACAGACTATATAAAAGTACTGGAAGGTGGGCCATCAGCTGAATATTAATGAACACTGAACTCTTGTTTTTTGGGGGGGGGTTGTTTTGTTTTGTTTTGTTTTAATAAATGGTAGGATCATCATGCTCAACAAGTAGTCATCAGTGGCTCAATGTCTAGTTGGGAGGAGATATCAAGTGGGAGCCCTCAAGATTCTGAACTTGGTCTAGTATTGTTTAACAACTTAATAAAAGATTTGGATTTTGGGACTGAGTGCATGCTTAGCAAATCTGTGGATGACAGCAAGTTGGGTGAAGTTGCAGACTCTCTGGAGGATAGAGTAGAATCCAGAATGCCCCATATAAACTGGAAAAATGGGCTGAAATCATTGCATGAAATTCTGAAGTTGGGACAGGATAACTCCATGCACAACTACAGAATGATTGACTAGGCTACAGTACTGCAGAGAAGGGCCTTGGAGTTACAGTGGACTATCAGCTGAATATGAGCTAACAATGTGCTCTTTTTTTTTAAAGCAGACTGGGTTGTTTCTTGCAAATCAAAGGAACCTGGTGTTTCACTCTATTCAGCAAGGATGTGGACAGATTGGAAAGGGTTTATTGCAGAGAGACAAAGAATGATTAGGGATCTGGGTAGCAAGATTTAAGAGGAAAAGCAGAAAGCATTAAGCTTATGGATGCAGTCTGAAGAAAAGAAGACTGGGGTTAGATTTGATAAGTCTTCAAAGACTTGAAGGCTGATTATAAAAGGGGATGGAGATAAACTTTTCTCTTTGGCTTTAGGAGACAGGACTTGGAACAATGGCCTCAAACTGCAACAGAGGAAATTTAGGTTGGAGATTAGCAGGAATTGTCTCAATATATGAGGGTGGTCAAGCACTGGAACAGGTTACCTAGAGAAGTTGCAGACATCTGTAAATTTCCAAGAGTGGGTTAGACACTTGGCTGAATAATTTAGTTAGGGACAACCCTGCCTTGAGCAGAGGGCAGGACTAGATGACCTCTTCCACTCCTACTTTCCTTTCATCCTATGAACTTTAACTTTGTATACAAAGTTGATCACAAAGATGGCTGTCCCAGGACTTGACTAGGTAGGGAATCTGTACCTGAGGAGAGTATAATTCTTCTTCTATTCCTACATTACTCAGAAGGGTGGCATGGAGAACAATACCATCTGTAGTCTGAAGCAATTCCATTATTTATGGACTTGCAAGGTTCTCTCTCTTAGCATGGGAAATAGATTACATGAATTATGTATTTCTTTGGTATAATCCCATTCATTTACAAATAAAGTCTTTAAGCTCGTCTTCCCTTGAACATAGGAGGAAAAAACAACACTAATCAGTTTCATAATTACTAACAATCCAAGCCAACACACACATGTACGCACCTCTTCATGTCCAGCAGGCAATACCCCAACTACTTCATTTGTAATTGCCCCACTGAAACTGTGGGCAAATCATGTTAGTTCTCCCTGGGTGTGTCTATATGTGTGCTTTAATGTTCAGTAGACTATTTTACTGCCCATTAAAGCATAACATTTAAACAAAAACAGTGGCATTACACTAATGGGCAGTAAAATAGTCTACTGTGCGTTACACATCACTTGAAAACCATGCAAATGTGCTAATGAGCCTTAGGGCAGCCTAATGCACATTCATGTAGACAGTCCCCCTCAGAATTTCTAATGGTGTCCAGGGCTTTAACAGCAGCAGCTTCAAGGTGTTCAGCTGTCCCTAAAATAAGAAATTATTTAATTGCTCACTCATTTAAACTGGTGGGAAGGTTTCTAATACACACTTACATATACTTTTACACATGCTTCAGAGAGGTCTATGCTTGCCTCTAAATGCAGCACGCCTTTTTTCATGACCCCTACCAGTCTCTAAAATAGCAGTAAGTTAATGCACCCTCATACCCACCCTTCCTGCAGCTGCTCTCCATTTGCCAGTGCATTGGGCTGTGGGTAGCTTTGCAAAGGCTGACCTCACTTCTTACCCACTCTCCATCTACATCCAACACTGGCCCTGAACAACCTGCCCAAACCCACATGGTCTCAGCAGCTGCTCATACAAGATTTGGGTTGGAGTTTATGGCTCCTTTACTCCCCTGCAAAATTTGCACTAAATTAGTTAATATCTCTATATCCTTTCCATTACATCACTGGACAAAGCCCCTATTAGATGCAATAAAATCTACACTGTAAGAAAAATGTTTGAAAATGGGACTTGAAGTCATAATTCACCTCAATGCTTGTGATCACTTTATTCCAGCACATCTCAGGCTATGTAAGAATTTCTGAAAATATACTTTAAAACACTAGGCAAAATGAATCCCATTTCTGCATGAAAGCACCATTGATTTCAGTGGAGTAACTCCCAGTAGGAATAGTATTCCACTGAGGAATGGGAGGGAGCTGCACAATTCCTACAGATCATTTCAGCTACTTCCACTTAAAACCATCAGTTTTGTGTTGATACTCTGCATGTGGGGAATGCTACCCCTGCTGATTAAAATCAATAAAGCTTAGCCCTGCTGTAGATGGAAGGATCAGAAGAACCATAAAAAACAACCCAACCCAGCTTCTCAGTACACTTTATCTCACCCTTGTTTCACTGAGCCAACACTTTCCACTTGCTGCAATGGCTCATTTTGGTGAGAGGATAACAATATGAACTGTACGTAATAACTAGGCCTGGTATGAATGTGCTCCTTTGAAACTTTCCCTAGCTACTGGGTGCATCTACATGAGATGATAATTGTGCAGTAGCCCAATAACACTGCACAGTAGCATACGGGGCACAACCTGTGCCAATACACTACTGTGCAGTAGTATTAGTCTACTGTGCAGTTAGCACCTGTAAACACCTGTGTGCCAGTGCTATTACGCAGTAGCACCAGTTACTGCACATTGATTTAGTGCTTGGTTATGTAAGTAATAAACAACATGCAGTAACTACAGTGCACTAATGAACATGTAGATGCACCCTCTATGTATTTATTTGAGCCACCCAAGTTTTGCCTCTTTGTTTATTGTTCAGCAGGAGACCATTACCTAAGCAGGAATATGATTATGACACCAGTCACAGTTATGCTGGTAATGATCAGCATTCTTCCAAATTTTAATGAGGGATGGCTATTCCCAAAGTGGACACATAGGGGTTCAGTAGTTGACAAATTCCATTCCTGCAACCTGTTTGTTACTTCAATTTATGCATCCAAATATTTGAGATGTCAGGTGAGTTTAGGATGCTTCCTCCCTTCTGCTTTTCCCATCAGGAATGGGGCCTGCCAAGTATATATCTCAGGGTGTGAGAAGGTTCATAGAGCACACACCAACTGCTGCAGCTTCCTTAGCCTGACGAAGGGTTTTTGAAACCAAAAGCTTGCTTAATAACTATTCTCCAACCATTTAGGTTGGTCTAATAAAAGATATCAAATTCACCCAAGGAACCTTGTCTGCCTATATCCTTAGACCAACACAGCTACAACCTAAACCCCTGCATAGATTTCATAGACATTAGGGCTGGAAGGGACCTCAGAAGATCATTGAGTCCAGCCACCTGCCCGAGGGGCAGGAAGTCCTCTGGGGTCATAGGATCCCAGCAAGATAAGCATCCAAAGTTCTCTTGAAGGTGTTCAATGTAGGCACTTGAACTACCTCCAATGGCAGGTGATTCTAGACCTTGGGGGCTCGGACAGTAAAGAAATTCTTCCTTATGTCCAGCCTGAAACGGTCCTGCAGTAGTTTATAACCGTTCAACCTAGTCATCCCTTGGGGCGCTCTGGTGAACAAATGTTCCCCCAGATACTGGTGGTCACCCCTGATAAACTTATAGGTGGCCATCAGATCACCCCTGGCCCTATGCTTTTCCAGGCTAAAGAGCCCCATAGCTCTCAGCCTTTCATCATAAGGTCTGTTTTCCTGACCTCTGATCATGCACGTTGCTCTTGTCTGTACTCTCTCAAGCTTCTCCACATCCTTTTTGAATTGTGAGGGCCAAAACTGGACGCAGTACTCCAGCTGCAGCCTCACCAAGGCCGAGTTCAATGGGAGAAGGATGTCCTGGGATTTGCTAGAGAAGCATCTATGTTGTCATATAATTTGCTTTCCAGTTCACCTTAAAACAGCAATCAGGCTATTTCAAACTATACCAGCTCACAATTATCCAAGGGGCTTCTGTGATATTTGGGGAACAGCTACACACTGGAAACATCTACACATTTATTAATGTGTTTATTTTAATGTGCATTAAATCTAGTACCTCCATTATGAGGTACTAGGAAAATGTACATTAGCCTGCCTTAAAGCACATTAAATAAATAGCACCAGGCACCTACACACATGCAGGGAGGCTGCTTCGATGCAATGTAAAGCCAATGTGTCAGAGCAGAGTTGAGTGAGTCTGCAGGAGTGTGGAAATCAACATGCCTCCACTCAGGGTTAGACTAATCTCCATATTTGAGGTCAGGAAATAATTTTACCCTGTGGTCAGATTGGTAAGGACTGTCGGAATTTTTGCCTTCCTCTGTAGTGGGGGATTTCATGGACTTCATAGACATTTGGGCTGAAAGGGACCCCAGAGGATCATCGAGTCCAGCCCCCTGCCCCTGGGGCAGGAAGTCAGCAGGGATCACAGGATCCCAGCAAGATAAACATCCAAATGTGCCTTGAAGGCATTCAAAGTGGGTGCTTGAACTATCTCCAGTGGCAGTCTATTCCAAACCTTGGGGGCTCGGACAGTAAAGACGTTCTTCCTTATATCCAGCCTGAATCAGTCATGGTGGAGTCTGTGACCATTCAATCTTTTTTCCCCTCCCAGGTTTACATGTTTAAAAAACTGTCAGCCACTGAATATATTTCCACTTCTTTGAAAGATTAGATCTCACTTATTTCAACTCACCTGGAGGACGGGATGGAGGATGGGATTCACCTCCAAGGAGGAATATTCTGCACTGTTCTGGTCCTGCAGGGAGCAAACCAGGAAAGCCAAGGCAGCAACTGAACTCCAACTAGCTTTGAGTATCAAGGAAAATAAAAAGTCCTTTTTCAGATATGTGGGGAGCCGGAGGATAAGCAAGGGCAGAACCAGATGGGACATGTGACAACTGACACCCAGGAAAAAGCCAACCTATTAAATGGGTACTTTGCATCGGTCTTTCATCAGTCCCATGGGACGCCCATGCCCACTATGGGACAGGGAGGTCTGGGTGAGGGAGATTCCCTGCCCTCCATCAATGCTGACCTCGTGAAAGAACACTTTGAGAGGCTGAATACCTTCAAGTCAGCTGGCACTGACAATCTACACCCCAGGGTACTCAAGGAGCTGGCGAACATCATAGCCCAGCCCCAGGCATGGATCTTTGAGAACTCCTGGTGCTCTGGTGAAGTGCCTGAAGACTGGAAGAAGGCCAATGTGGTGCCTATCTTCAAGAAAGGGTGGAAAGTGGATCCGGCAAACTACAGGCCCATCAGCCTGACCTCTATCCCAGGGAAGGTCTTAGAAAAGTTTATTAATGAGGCCATCCTTAATGGACTGGCTGACGCCAACATCCTGAGGGATAGCCAGCATTGGTTTGTTGCGGGTAGGTCTTGCTTGACCAATCTCATTTCCTTTTATGACCAGGTGACCTATCACCTGGACAAGGGAGAAGAGATTGATGTCATATATCTTGACTTCAAAAAAGCATTCAAACTTATATCCCATGATCACCTCTTGATGAAACTGGCCAACTGTGGCCTTGGGTCCACCATGATCCGCTGGCTGGGAAATTGGCTCCATGGTCAGACCCAGAGGGTGGTAATTGATGGAAGTCAATTGTCATAGTGCCCTATGACCAGTGGGGTCCCCCAAATTTCTGTCCTTGGACCCATATTGTTCAACATTTTCATTAATGAAGTGGACATTGGTGTTAGAAGTGGGCTGGCCAAGTTTCCCGATGACACCAAACTCTGGGGTAAAGCATCCACACCTGAGGACAGGAGGGTGATCCAGGCAGATCTTGATAGGCTCAAGAAATGGGCGGACAAGAACTTGATGGTGTTTAACACTGAAAAATGCAAGGTTCTCCACTTTGGGAAGAAAAACCTGCAGCAGGCTTATAGGCTCGGCAGTGCAACACTGGCTAGCACAACAGATGACGGGACTTGGGGGTCATGATTTACCACAAAATGAACATAAGCCTTCAATGTGATGCTGTGGCTAGTAAAGGAAGCAAAATGCTGGCTTGCATCCATAGATGCTTCTCAAGCAAATCCCAGGGCATCATTCTCCCATTGTACTCGGCCTTGGTGAGGCTGCAGCTGGCGTACTGCATCCAGTTTTGGCTCCACAATTCAAAAAGGATGTGGAGAAGCTTGAGAGAGTGCAGAGAAGAGCCACGTGCATGACCAGAGGTCAGGAAAACAGACCTTATGATGAGAGGCTGAGAGCCATGGGACTCTTCAGCCTGGAAAAGCACAGACTTAGGGGCAATCTGGTGACCACCTATACGTTTATCAGGGGTGCTCACCAGGATCTGGGGGAACATCTGTTCACCAGAGCGCCCCAAGGGATGACAAGATCGAATGGTCAGAGACTCCACCACGAATGATTCTGGCTGGATATAAGGAAGCACTTCTTTACTGTCTGAGCCCCCAAGGTTTGGAATAGACTGCCACTGGAGGTAGTTCAAGCACCCACTTTGAATGCCTTCAAGACACATTTGGATGTTTATCTTGCTGGGATCCTATGATCCCTGCTGACTTCCTGCCCCTAGGGCAAGGGGCTGAACTCGATGATCCTCTGGGGTCCCTCCAGCCTAAATGTCTATGAAGTCTATGAAATCCCCCACTACAGAAGAAGGCATTAACTCCGACAGTCCTTACCAATCTGACTACAGGGTAAAATTATTTCCTGACCTCAAATATGGAGATTAGTCTAACCCTGAGTGGAGGCATGTTGATTTCCACACTCCTGCAGACTCACTCAACTCTGCTTTGACACATTGGCTTTACATTGCATCGAAGCAGCCTCCCTGCATGTGTGTAGGTGCTTGGTGCTATTTATTTAATGTGCATTAAGGCAGGCTAATGTGCATTTTCCTAATACCTCATAATGGAGGTACTAGATTTAATGCACATTAAATTAAACACATTAATAAACATGTAGATGATTCCAGTGTGTAGCTGTTCCCCAAATGTCACAGAAGCCCCTTGGATAATTGTGAGCTGGTATAGTTTGAAATAGCCTGATTGCTGTTTTAAAGTGAACTGGAAAGCATATTATATGACAACACTTTAATTTTTTTTTTTATTTTATTTTTTTTTACTGAATCATGCATCAGCTGTCTCACTGTTTTACCAGGAATCAATGTCAAACTAGCAGGCTTATAATATCACAGCTCATCCCATTTAGTCTTTTACCATATTGTTACAACTTTTGCACTCTTTCAGTCTTGTGAAACTTTCTCAGTATTCCAAGAATTATTTGAAATTGACATCAGCCACTTGGAGAATTCCTTAGCCAATTCTTTTAAAATATAGCAGTAAGTCATCTAGATTTGCTAATTCAAAATTGTTTAATTTAGTAGCTTCAGCTTAACATCTTCAGTTTTTATTGAAAGAGTTTCTGTTATCATTATATAATGCGCTCACTTAATCCAGTATTAATATATATTAAACATTTTTGGTTTTTTTGGGCAAGATTGACAATTTTACTACTGCCATCTTGTAACAAACATAAAAAAAAAAACTGCAAGGGATCCTTCTGTTTCAGATTTTGTTTTAAATTTCCCCTCTTATGGCCCTTAACCCTTTTAAACTTAGACAGTGTATTAATGCCTTTAGAATGGGGTGGACAATTAATTCAGCTGGAGAGTCACTTAACGATTTTTGGTGAACTGTCAATGACCACAAAAGTAGCCCCAACACCTTGACAGCTGTTGCCTTCGGAGAGGGTGTGTGTTGCAATCTTGGAATTGGAAATAAACAAAATCATTTACTAAAAATCAAATATCTGTTATATATTTTAATTTTATTTCAAAAAATATTTTTGTACTGACTTGCATGTGTATGGTATATATAGCAGTGATTGTGTAACAGCTCAAAATAAAGTCTTACTTTTGTATATTGTGTGTAGGGGGTATGGTGTGGGTGGAGGGGTTTGTGAAGGGGTGTGCATGGGCATGGACAAGGGCATGGGCAATTATGGGGTTTGTGGCTGGGTGTGAAGGGGATCTGCAGGGGGGGGAGTATGTGGGTGGGTGTGGATGGATGTGGTGTTTGCCCCCCCCACCACATCCGCAATGGTTCACAAGCCCTGCCACTGTCAGCAGTAGCAGGCAGCAGCCTCTCAGGGCACTCTTGGCCAGCAACAGGCAGAGCCCACACCCCTCCCTCCACCGGCAGCACATGGCTCTGGCTGAGTCCCAGGAGCTGCACATGGCAACACAGAGGCCTGCTGGTGCATGCCTTCAAACCAGACTATGCTGGCTCCATGGGGCTCCCAGCACTGTAGGCAGGAGCTATCTGCCATCAGGCCAGGCTGGGATGGCTCCATGCCAACACACTGGGCTTCCAGCACTCCAGTGGAGAGTCGCACATGGAGTCTGGCTTGATGATGTGTGCCAGTGGGCCTACCGAGGCCAGCTCTGTGCCACTAAGTGCAGCTGCTGGAAAATCACCTGGTGCAATGTGCCACTCAGGGTCGCTGCCTGCTTCAGGCCATGAGTACCCCAAGGGCCTGCTGCAGCTGCTTCCATGGGTGGAGGGGGCTGTGCCATGGGAGAAACATATGGAGGGGGTGGGGGTCCACACCCACCCACAAGCCCCACACTCACCCAGACACATCTCCACACACCCCCTTCCCCACATGTACCATTGGGTCTGGCAGGCTCTGTGCCACCACGTATGGCTTCTGGCTCTCCTTCTGGGAGCTATGCTGTGCCCATGCCAGCACATGGGGCTCCAAGCACTGAAGCTGGGAGTGTGTGCTGGTTCTGTGCCTCCACATGGGGGTTTTAGCATGGCAGGCACCAGCGCCCCTCCCCACTCACCAGCTGTTCAGTTGTGAAACATCATGTTCAGTGCCTCCACATGGGGCTCCCAGCTCTTCTTTGAACAATCTATGGGGGGGGGGGAGGGGGATGAGGGGAATGGGAATGCTCCTGGGCTTCTGAGTATTGCATTTTACAACGAACTCCACATGTAGCTACTCCTAAAATCATCCCTGACCAATGTTTATCCAACCTCTTCTTGAAAACCTCCAAGGATAGAGATTCCACAACTTCTTTAGGCAGTCCGCTCCACTACCTCATTGTTTTAATTGTGCAGAATTTTACCTGATATCCAGTCCAAACCTAGTTTGCTGCAGCTTTAAGCCATTGGTATGTGTCTTGCTCTTTGCAACCATGGAAAATAGGTGTTGTCTTTCTTCTTTATGGCAGCCTTCAGATATTTGAAGACTGCTACCATATCCCCTCTTAAGCACCTTTTCTGCAGGATCAAAATGTCTATTTCTTTCTGCCTCTCCTCATATAGCTTGCTTTCCAAGCCATATGAAGCCAGTTCCTTCTCATCTAATGAAGTAAACCACTGCTTATGAAAGCTTATGCATCTCTGATTTAGTTAGGTGTAAATATCCCTTACCTTTTGCTTTTTAAGGCTTTATTATTTTTCCCCCACCTCAGGACCCTCTTTAGCTTCTCCATCTCCTTCATAAAATGTGGAGCCCCAAATTGCACATAGTACTCTATATGAGACCTAAACAAAGTCAAGTAAAGAGGCACTTTTACTTTCTGTGCCTTGCATCGAATGCTTCTATTGACATGACTGAAAAGCACATTATGAAAAGCACGGGGGTTACAAGAAATAATGGCCACAAGCTAGCAGAGAGCAGATTTAGATTGGACATTAGGAAGAACTTCTTCACAGTTCGAGTGGCCAAGGTCTGGAACGGGCTCCCAAGGGAGGTGGTGCTCTCCCCTACCCTGGGGGTCTTCAAGAGGAGGTTAGATAGGCATCTAGCTGGGGTCATCTAGACCCAGCACTCTTTCCTGCCTATGCAGGGGGTCGGACTCGATCTATTGAGGTCCCTTCCGATCCTAACATCTATGAATCTATGATTTTTGTACAGCTGCATCATACTGCAGACTCATATTAAGTCTGTAGTCCACAAAGACTCCTAGATCTGTCTCTGTAGTGCTCCCATTCAACCAGTTGACACCCATTTTGTATTTG
The DNA here is from genome assembly GCF_030867095.1 of Alligator mississippiensis. NCBI lineage: Eukaryota > Metazoa > Chordata > Crocodylia > Alligatoridae > Alligator > Alligator mississippiensis. The sequence goes on from NC_081833.1 coordinate 29,749,218, forward strand.
CTTTTGATTTATTCTTCTTGAAGTATAGCACCTTGCATTTGTTAACAATTAACATCATTGTGTTAGCTCCAGCTCAGCATTCTAACCTATCAAATTCCTGCTGTATTGTACTCCCATCCACCAATACATTCACAATCCTTCCCAGTTTCGTGTTAGCTGAACACTTTCTTGAGAAGGTTTCTATTCCAGCATACAAATCATTAATAAACATATTAAACTTTACCAGGCCCTGGACACCTATAACACTCCACATGAAGCCTCCTGCCAATCTGAAATGGACCCGTTAACAATTACTCCTTGCTTGTGGCTATTGAGTTGGTTGCCTATCCACCTTGTAATGGTTTTGCCTATCCCATATTTCTTCAATATGTTTACAAGAAAGTTATGTGAAACTTTGTCAAAATTTTGTCCCCTCTGCGGGGTAACCCACTAGGTGGTGAGGGATGATGCTATCAGACACCCCATCCTCACTTTTCACTGGGGAGGCACAGGTATGGCATTTCTTGGAGACTGGCTAGCAAGGTGTAGTTTCAAATCATACCGCAGGTACAGAAATCTACTCCATCCCCATAGTTCCTACCCTGACCTCCAGATGTTCTGGGAGCAACAGATCTCTGCCTGGGTGATGTTACTTTAGCTGCACCCATGCGACAACTGCTGGCTCTGCTCTCAGGGCCTAGTTTTATACCCAGGCTGCCCAGCCCTCCACTAATCAGGCAGACTCCTGATTGCCATGTGACCACTTTCAGGCTGGTCTGCAGCCTGTTCTATCCCTTAATGTGGCAGGCACTCAAAGGTGCTTCGCCACAGACCAAATTAAGATGTGTGCAGGTGATGGCTTTATGGAAACAAAGGAATATGCAGACAGAACAGAATGTGGATAGTATGAGGACCACTGGGAAACCAATCAACAGTACCCGGAGATTAAGAGGCATCAGGACAGAAAGAATACAAAAAGAGGGATATTCAGAGTAGCAGAGGTGGGGGGAGTACCTCCCTGAGGTCACCATGGACAGAGGGCACACAACCAGTCCATCTCACCTACCCCATTAGAGAGGGTGGGCCTTGACCCTTGACCTCCAAGACCACTGACATTCAAGAAAGAACCACAGGGTGAAGCTTGCATACTGGCTGTGAGTACCTTTCCTCTGTGAACCCTGGAACTAGTAAATAAGTAGCATCAGGGGGATTATTTTGTTTGCTTTGCCTTAATTACTTTCATCTGGTATCGCTGTGTATCAATAACATTTGCCTATTATTGAATGGAAGAAGTCATGGTCAGTCTGAGGGTTTGGGTTTGTCTGGAACAAGGTATCTGGATCATATATCCAGTACCAATACAAACTAGGGGCCTCAAAGTGATTGTACAGAAAGCAGATTGTACAGAAAGGACAGGTCAGGGAAGAAAGGGGGGGGAGGTTGCACTTTATGTCAGTGAGCAATATACATCTACCCTCAAGACAGAATCCAAGGTTGAGGAAGTAGAAGGATTGTGGGTTAGGCTACATGGGGGGCAAGGAGAAAGGGATTTGGTGGTAGGGGTCTGCTACAGACCCCCACATCAAGGGGAAGAAATAGATGCAGGGCTCCTGAGGCAACTCTCAGAGACCATAAAAGCTAAAGAGGCGGTAGTCATGGGGGACCTAAACTACCCGGACATCTGCTGGGAGACGCAGACAGCAAGGTCCCATCGCTCACGCAGGTTTCTAACCTGTGTACAGGACCTCCACCTCACACAGGAGGTACATGGTCCCACTAGGGGGAATGCCATACTGGATCTGGTATTGGCAACAGGGGATGACATGATAGGGGACCTCCAGATCGGTAGCCATTTGGGAGACAGTGATCACCTAATAATAGAATTCAACATAAGACGGCGAGTGGGTAAGGTAACTAGTAGGGTGAAAGTGCTAGACTTTAGGAAAGCTGATCTCAATGCACTCAGGCGATTAGTCAAGGACGCACTGCAGAGTAGGAGTTTTGAAGGGATGGGAGCCCAAGAAGGGTGGCTGTGCCTTAAGGAAACGATCCTTTGGGCACAAAGCAAGACGATCCCCGAGTGAGGCAAAAAAGGGAAAGGGGCCAGGAGGCTTCCATGGCTGACCAGAGAAATCCAGGGCAGCCTAAGGGCCAAAAGGGGAGCACATAAAAAGTGGAAACAGGGTGAGATCACTAAAGATGAATATACCTCCTCTGCTCGTGCTTGTAGGGAGGCAGTTAGGCAGGCCAAAGCTACCATGGAGCTGAGGATGGCAACCCAAGTAAAAGACAACAAGAAATTGTTTTTTAGATATATAGAGAGTAAAAGGAAGGCCCAGGGAGGAATAGGACCACTGCTAAATGGGCAGAAACAATTGGTGACAGACAGGGGGGACAAGCCTGAACTCCTCAACGAGTTCTTTGCCTCAGTGTTCCTAAGTGAGGGGCACGACAAGTCTCTCACTGGGGTTGTAGAGAGGCAGCAGCAAGGCACCAGACTTCCATACGTAGATCCTGAGATGGTGCAGAGTCACTTGGAAGAACTGGATGCCTTTAAGTCAGCAAGCCCAGATGAGCTCCATCCGAGGGTGCTGAAGGCACTGGCCAACATCATTGCAGAGCCACTGGCGGGAATATTCGAAAGCTCGTGGTACACAGGCCAAGTCCCGGAGGACTGGAAAGGGGCTAACGTGGTCCCCATTTTCAAAAAGGGGAGGAAGGAGGACCCGGGCAACTATAGGCCAGTCAGTCTCACCTCCATCCTTGGTAAAGTCTTTGAAAAAATTATCAAGGCTCACATTTTGGCAAATTATGCTGAGGGAAATCCAGCATGGGTTTGTGGCGGGCAGATCATGCCTGACCAATCTAGTCTCTTTCTATGACCAGGTTACGAAACGCCTGGACACAGGAGGAGAGGTGGATGTCGTATACTTAGACTTCAGGAAGGCCTTCGATACGGTATCCCACCCCATACTGGTGAACAAGTTAAGAGGCTGTGATGTGGATGACTACACAGTCTGGTGGGTGGCCAATTGGCTAGAGGGTCGCACCCAAAGAGTCGTGGTGGATGGGTCGGTCTCGACCTGGAAGGGTGTGGGCAGTGGGGTCCCGCAGGGCTCGGTCCTAGGACCGATACTCTTAATGTCTTCATCAGTGACTTGGACAAGGGAGTGAAATGTACTCTGTCCAAGTTTGCAGATGACACAAAGCTATGGGAAGAAGTGAACACGCCGGAGGGCAGGGAACAACTACAAGCAGACCTGGATAGGTTGGACAAGTGAGCAGAAAACAACAGGATGCAGTTCAACAAGGAGAAATGCAAAGTGCTGCACCTAGGGAGGAAAAATGTCCAGCACACCTACAGCCTAGGGAATGACCTGCTGGGTGGCACAGAGGTGGAAAGGGATCTTGGAGTCCTAGTGGACTCCAAGATGAACATGAGCCGGCAGTGTGACGAAGCCATCAGAAAAGCCAATGGCACTTTATCGTGCATCAGCAGATGCATGACGAATAGGTCCAAGGAGGTGATACTTCCCCTCTATAGGGCGCTGGTCAGACCGCAGTTGGAGTACTGCGTGCAATTCTGGGCGCCACACTTCAAGAGGGATGCGGATAACCTGGAGAGGGTCCAGAGAAGGGCAACTCGTATGGTCAAGGGCCTGCAGACCAAGCCTTATGCGGAGAGACTAGAGAAACTGGACCTTTTCAGCCTCGGCAAGAGACGGTTGAGAGGCGACCTTGTGGCTGCCTATAAGTTCATCACGGGGGCACAGAAGGGAATTGGTGAGTATTTATTCACCAAGGAGCCCCCGGGGGTTAAAAGAAACAATGGCCACAAGCTAGCAGAGAGCAGATTTAGATTGGACATTAGGAAGAACTTCTTCACAGTTCGAGTGGCCAAGATCTGGAACGGGCTCCCAAGGGAGGTGGTGCTCTCCCCTACCCTGGGGGTCCTCAAGAGGAGGTTAGATGAGTATCTAGCTGGGGTCATCTAGACCCAGCACTCTTTCCTGCTTATGCAGGGGGTCGGACTCGATGATCTATTGAGGTCCCTTCCAACCCTAACATCTATGAATCTATGAATCTAGGGGCCGTGCTCTTCTTGACCTGCTGCTTACAACCAGGGAAGGTAGGGAGTGTGAAAGTGAATCACAAGTTAGGCAGCAGAGACCACAAGTGATTCAGTTCAGGATCCTGAGGAAAAGCAAGGGAGGAGAGTAGCAGAGTAAGGACCCTGGACTTCAAAAAAGCATATTTCAACTCACTCAGGGAACTCGTGGGCAGGATCCCCTTGGAGGCTAGTCTGAGGGGGTAAGAAATTCAGGAGAACTGGTTGTATTTTATAGAAACTTTACTGAGGGCACAAGGATGAACCATGCCAGTGAGTATGTTACTTCTCAGCTCTGTGTTCTTGAGGAACCCTGGCATAGTACACAACCTGTCTGAGTCACAAAGAACTCTCCCCCTCCCCACCTTGGCCTGAACAAGAACTGATTAGAGGAAGGACTTACAAAAAACAAGGATGATGCAGTGAGAGACACACCTAAAGCCCTCCAGACAAGGGTGATAAGAGTGAAGCAACTCCCCTGGTCTCATTTGCATCCAAGATGGAACCAGCTGAAAACTCATTTAAATGGGAAATGGGACAGGCATGCACCTTCATTAGCATTTAGGATGGAGAACAGAGATTCCAAGGCAAGGACCACACTGAATTCTGGGACCAGAGAAGCAGGGGAGAACTGCATGATGGGGGATCCCTGCTCCAAATGCTAATCAACCCACACCTACACACACCTGGCTCAGCTTTTACAGACCAATTCTAGTAATGACTCCTTTATTGGTATCCAAAACACTGAATCTGCCTGTCTGTATTGCGAGCTCCCTCAGAGTAATGCTAGCCATGGCCAGCAGTGATCAGTTCCTATTATCCAGCATATGAGCCATTGTTTACCCTTAAACAAACCTAGTGTTCTCCCTTGAGCCATTGGTAGTTCTCTACAAAAACCCCGACCCAAGCTCAGGTTTCTGTCTTGGTGCTTGGATCCAAAGCTGCACCAGTTCCACTCCTTTTTCTGCCTGGAATCCCTCCTTTAATCATGCTGAGGGCTCTGCCTGTCTGCCAGCTCCAGCAACACCTGGGAACTTCAACTGGTTCAAGCTTTGCTGAGTGGTGAGATCCCAACTCTCTCTCTCTTTCTCTCTCTCTCTGACTTCAGGAGCCTGACTTTTAATCTCTTACTCCAGGCACAGCTTTCTAAACCTGACTTTTGCTAATCAAACTCAAGCCAGACTTCCCCAAAAAACTAACAGAAACTATGTAATATTGTAACTGTTTATTTCTCTCTCTCTTGTATGGCTATTATTACTGGTATCAGCATAAGTTCATATACCTGGAAATAAATGACTTTTATAGTCAAGCTGGTAGCTATACTTTCTCTCTCAACCTCACTTACTCTATTTTCCCTTTGACCTCCCCATTTGCTCTGCAGCAATGCTTCTTTTACCTAAGCCAACAATCCCTGTAATGCCCAAAACCACAGGGGGATCTGCTTATCAAGGGGGTTACTACTAGTACCATTGTGACAAGAGATTGTGACGTGCTAAGTTTTGAGGCGCACGAGGGTATCAACTGAAAGTGCTGACCGTACCCAGACTGCTCAGATGTACTCTGTTAGCATATGTGTGTGTGTGTGTGTGTGTGTGTGTGTGTGTGTGTGTGTGTGTGTGTGTGAGAGTGTGTCTAACTCCATTTATTATTGTCCTGCTAAAATAAAGGATGAACTGAGTTTAAGGCACATGAGGGTATCAGCCTATCAATGGTGAATAGTCTGGCCTGACTCAGATGTGCTGTTAACCCATGTGCTTGTGTAACAGAACCACATTTTTTCTTTTGTATTTATTTTAGAATGCATTTTTGCATTTATTTTATTTTTTATTATTTATTTATTTTAGAATGGATTTTTGTATTTATTTTAGAACGCATCCCCTTCCCCAACCATTTCTGACCTTTTCTCTCCCTCTCTATTCCCTATAGATAACTATAAGTGAGCTCAGACTTAGGATAAGCTTTAAACATTTCTATTTTGGTTGCAAGTTTTTGGTTTTGGATTTCCACCATTTTATATTGTATTAGTATTAGGTTTGTATTGATTTTTACTGTTGTATATTGTATTATTATCATTTTCATATTGATTTTTATTTCATATGGATATTGTATGGTTTAGGCCTGTGTTTGTAAGTGAACCAAAGTCATGTCAAGTTTCCATATTTTTATTTCAAGCCTTCATCTTCTCTCTTCTGCCTGGGCATCCCATGTTGCAACTGTATGAGTCACGTACCTCCCCTGTAAATTGCTTTTCTGATGAATGAGTGTGATTGGGAATGATTGAAATACAAATCACAGCAGGCCTCTACTGAATGTCCTGTAACAACTGGGCCATCACCTCGCATTGATTCACCCAGGAACCACGGACCTCACCCAGGAACAGAGACAAGACCAGCATTTGAAAGACAAAAGACCCTGCAAAACCAGCAACTCTTACCATTACAGACACCCAAAACTGAACATCCTTGCATGGAGCACACATGCTCAGTACACCAGGGGCTGACCCTTGCCTGGGCATGCCTCCTGTCACTAGGGTCACACAAGGTCTACCCCTATAAAAAGGGGCAGTGAAGACAGACTCAGTGGGGACGCCCTCTCCACCTGGACCAGCCCCATGCCACACCACCTATCCACCCAGAGGCCCTGCCGGCGACCCCCCACTGGACAACATCTACTGGACAAGGACCCCTTTCCAGCCTGGATAGGTAGATATTACCTGCATACCTCCTCCTACAATTTGGACTCTCTTTCTCTCTCTGTCTCTTTCTCTCCTCCTGGACTTCAGTGGACTTCAGCCCCTGCACCAAGCCTCTCTAACCCTTCTGCCATTGTGTGTGTGTGTGTGTGTGTGCGCGCGCGCGCGCGCGCAAGGGAACCAACTTGACATTGTGTCACCATCTCCCCTATTCAATAAAACCACTGTCATTTGCAACCCTGAGTTGGGTCATGTTTTACTGAATCCCAGTCCCTTTCCTATCTTAAATTCCAGCCTCACTTTCTCTCTCTCTTTCTCAGCTCCAGTCTCCACCCTCTCTGCTACTTTCCCGATCTCTTCCCAATTCTATCTCCTTTTTTTGACACCTCTCAGCCTTCCCTGCTCCTACTGCCTTTTCCCTGTGACTTTCTGCTGCTTTCCCTGTGATTTTCTGCTGTCCATGTCTCTGTTTTCAGGCTTCCCCCGCACTTTCTGTAAACATCCCCCCAGCCCCCCACAGCTTCCCAGCTCCTCTTAGCTATCTTGCAGTTTGCTCCAGCTTCCACCACCTACTGCCGCTCCCTGCAACTTCTCTACCTGTCCCAGAGCCACCCTCTGGCTCCCCACACCCAGAGCCCTTCTTTAACCCCCACACTTTCCCTTAGTCCCATTATTGCCTCTCCCTACCTACCTTTTCAGCTCCCCCATAGCTCTGGCTCCAGTCCCAGACTCTGTGCTGGCATGCTTCCCTGTTCTGCAGGCTTTGGGCATTGTCTTTTAATCAATTAAGTTCAATTAACCTAAAGTTACCCCCGAGCCTCAGTTCTTCAGTCCAGGCCCCTGTAGTCTACCGGTTCTAATCCTGGTAACTTTACTCCATACACTTCTACTTTCTTACCTTAACCTTTCCCCAGGTATCCCAAGTACACCAAGCACATACATACATACACAACACAACACCCAACTTAGGAACTCACCTGTGTGTATGTGTAGGTGGGTGGTATATGTGTGAATTAGTGAATACACATATATATACACATATATAGAAATCAGTGTGTGTGTGTGTGTGTGGTATATGAATTAGTAATCTACATATGTGTATTGGATGTGCAGGTGTTGGTAACTGGTAACTGATTCTGTCTAAATGTGGTGTGTGTAGCGTGTGTGGGCTTAAACTGGTGAGAGATGTGCATGAACCTAAACTGGTTATTCTGAATGTGTGTGTGTGTGTGGGTGTGTATGGCATTGTGCGCATGATATACGAATTAGTGATCTGTGTCTAACTTTTGGTGTGTGTAGTGTATATGCTTGAATTGGTGTTAAGTATGCATGTGCCTAGGCTGGTTTGGATGTGTATGTGCCTGAGCTGGTAGAGAGAGAGAGAGAGAGAGAGAGAGAGAGTGTGTGCGCGCGCACGCGCGCGCGCGCATGCGCGCACCTAATTGGTTTGTGTGTGTTTTGTATACGTGCAATTGTGTCACACTCTCCTGTCTAACAGCACAATATTGAGATCCTGAGAATTGGCCTGACCACCCCAGGGCAACATTTGTGCCTGATTGCCTTTATTATTGTTGCCCTGATGAACTGAGTTCAAGGCATATGAGGGTGTTAGCCTGTCAATGCTAAATAACTTGGCCTGGCTCAGGCGTGTCCTGTTGATCTGTGTGTGTATATGTGTGTACTAGAGCTGTGTGAAATGGAAGTGTTCCATTTTGACCAGTGTTTCAATGGTTTGACAGAACAGCATTTTGTTTCAACTTCTGTTTCGAGTGGAAACGGCTGTTCTGTATCATTCCATCGAAAGAGTTTTGCGTTTTAAGCCTGTTTCGAGGTTTTGCCTATAGGATATAATGGGGAAGGTCGAAAAAGGCTATAACAGGCTGTCATTTCTCACCTGATTTTGATTAAACTTGCAGGAATGGTAGCCCCTTCTGAGGGAATAAAGGTCTTCCAAGTTTCAAGGAGATAGGTGTAGGGAGTTCATAGAAACTGCACCCCAAAATCTTGAGAGCCAAACTCCTGTCACTTGTATGTGTGAAGCCACAGTGGGGTCAAAGCTTCAGGCTTGCTAGCCCCTGATGAGGAAATGAAGCCTTCCAAGTTTCAATGAGATAGGTGTAGCAGGACTCTGGGTTCTGGGGCCCTGCACCTCTGGCTGCTGACAGGCAAAACTCATGACACTGTGCATGTGTTCAGGTGTGCCCTTCCTAGTGCTGGGGCTTCTGCACTACATGGCAGTATGCCCCAGTGAGGCCTCCTCCTCCCCTACAGCTTCATCTCAGTCCACTACTGTAAACAATGGCAGGTGAAAATAATGTAGCTGGCTCAACAGCAATAGCACCAGGAGAACCAGCAGTATCTAAGGTAGCCAAATGGAACTGTGAGGCCCTTCTTTCCTGCCAAATAGGAGCACCTAGTGCGTGTCTGTTAGGTGAACCCTCACTGTGAGACTGTGCACGTGTCACACTCAGGTGCACCCTTTCTGGCGCTGGGCCTCTGCACAACACGGCACTTTGCCCCAGTGAGGTCTCCCCCTCCCCTACAGCCTTGGCTCAGTCCACCACTGTAAACAATGGCAAGTGAAAATAACATACCTGGCTCAACAGCAATAGCACCAGCAGCATATAAGGTAGCCAAATGGAACTGTCACAGAGCATTTCTTGTTATAAAGAAATTGGCAGCAAGAAATAAAGATGTTGTGTTAGATATATGTTACTCATGATGTATGAGATGGCTTATCTTGTATTTTTATATTTATTATGAAAAAAAAAATGGAATAGTTAGAGAAATATCTCTTAGGAAGCTTTCAGGTTGAAAAACCCTTTGTCAGGCTGAGGAAGTACCTGCAGTTGGTGTGTCTTCGTGTCCTGGATGTAAGGAATAGTAAAGAAGCCAGAGGCTGGCCTGGAACACAATGCAGGCAAGAAAGCCAGTCAGTGAATATAGAAATGGAGGCATCAGGGGTTGAGAGACAGGCTGGGGTGGGGGGTAGGGGGGAAAGGGGGATGTAGCAGCAAAGGCAAAAGTGCAGATGTACCTGCAGAGTCAGACGTCTGGCAGGTTGCAATGTGTCAGATTTCCACTGTCTAATCTATATTGAGTTCATGAGTTTCTGTACCTACTACTTAGGAGGCTGATGAAGTGCAGTTCATAGGCCCAGCTCTGATAAGTGGTTTGTAATTTCAAACAAGCACCTAACCTTATCACCAGAACTGAAGCCAACTTCCTACAGTTCAAAGCACAAAACTTGCCAACTATCTCCAGTACCCCTACAGACTGCACACCAGAATCTATCAAACACAACAATACCTACTTGTGGGGGCACATTCCTCATAAAAAAAAACAAAACAAAAACACTCTGCCTCTAGTCTCTCAGGCCTGATCCTGAAAGGGAACAAATTACCAACTACTTTTCACAGCCAGGCATATGAACCTCACTTCTTCAGTCTCCTAAGTACAAAAACTCATGGACTCAATATAGATTAGACAGTGGAATTCTGACACATTGCAACCTGCTGGATGTGGCAGAAGGCCACCTGTGTTTCTCCCCAAAAACTCTGCTCTGTGAAAATTTGGTTAGGATGGGCCCAGCAGAGGATATACACCTTACCCTATCTCTTTAGGTAACCTGAGTTGGATACATTCCTGAGGGAGCGGGGAAAACCTGCTCCCTCTGCCTACATGACTGGCATCACATACCTGGGTGAGGGGCTTGGGCACCCTGGTGGGCTAGAGACTGCCAGTCTTCCCAGCAACCAGTAATGCATTTCAAATCTGTTGACTGACAGCCAACAGGTGCTGGCCTCTATTGGACTAGGTAAATGAGGTCATAAGGGCTATGTAAGTTAAGGACTGCCCAGGAGGAAGGTGCAGCAGCCATGAGAAAAAACTCAGAGAGAGAGAGAGGAGCTGCACCATCTGAAACTTGCTCTCGCTCTCAAAATTCATGAACAAGGAACTACCTGCTTCCAGAGGGAATCTCCACCTGCCTCTGGATGATACTTGTGATTAAGCTACCTGAGATCTAACTAGATATATAGCTTGCAGTAACTCAGATGCATGATCAAGGGCTACTCCAGCCACCCTGTTTGCTCTATGGGATTTCTCTCATACTACTCAACTCTGTACCCTATTCCAGCTCTACTCCTTGTAACCAATAAAGTTCTCCTTTGTACCTAGCACGGGAGACTTATTGGGAGTGGGTCTAGATTATGCCTTGGGGTCCCCTTGGTTCAGCTGACTAAGGGAGACCACTACTTGTGCTTCCAACTGAGGGAAGCACCCCAAGTTCTTGAAGTGAGTTAAGTACCCTCAGGCCTACTAGGCCTGTGTTTCCCAGGGAACATTATGCCAGAATCAAGTCCATCCCTGGGTGGTGGCAGCTCCACCCCCAGGTTAGTGGGTGTGCTCCAGGAACAGGGCCAGCCAGATGTGAAGCGCCCCCAGGGAGGCACTCGGAGCCTGGAAGGTGGTCGGGTGAAGGGAGGTGGGTGGCTCAGTGCAGGAGCACCCCCTACTGGCCCTCTACACCCGACATCTGACTCTGCAGGTACCTCTGCGCTTTTACATTTGCTGTTACATCCCCCTTTCCCCCCTACCCTCCGCCCCAACCTGTCCCTCACTCCCTGATGCCTCCATTTCCATTTTCACTGACTGGCTTTCTTGTCTGCACTGCGTGCCAGGCCACTCTCTGACTTCTGGTCCTGGATAGAAGGAATAGTAAAGAAGACACACCAACTGCAGGTACTTCCTCAGCCTGACTAAAGTTTTTGCAATCCAAAAGCTGGAATCCCAGGAATCATAGAAGTAGGGTCGGAAGGGACCTTGTAGATCTTTAAGTCCGACCCCCTGCCTGGGCAGGAGGAAAACTGGGCTCAAATGACCCCAGCCAGGTAGGCATCGAGCCGCTTCTTAAAGACCCCCAGGGTAGGAGCCAGCACCACTTCCCTTGGAAGTTGGTTCCAAATCCTAGCCACCCTAACTTTGAAGTACTTCCTACGGATGTCTAATCTAAACCTACTTTCCAACAACTTGTGGCCGTTATTCCTTGTTTTCCCAGGGGGCACTAGGGGAAACAAGGTCTCCCCCAAACCCTTCTGATCCCACCAGTGAGTTTATAGACGGTCACCAGGTCCCCCCTCAGCCTTCTCTTATGAAGGCTGAACAGGTTCAGGTCCCATAGCCTCTCATTGTAGGATCTGCACTGCTGTCCCCGGATCATGCGGGTGGCCCTCCTCTGGACCCTCTCAATGTTGTCCACATCCCTCTTGAAGTGGGGCACCCAGAACTGGACACAGTACTCCAGCTGTGGCCTGACCAGTGTCACATAGGAGGGGGAGGATCACCTCCTCGGCCCTACTTGAGATGCACAATAAGGTCTGGTTAGTCCTGCCGACTGTGACCTCGCATTGTCGGCCCATGTTCATCTTGGAGTCAATGATGACTCCAAGATCCCTTTCTGCCTCCGTGCTCTCAAGAAGGGAGTTTCTCCATCTTATAAGTGTGCTGCCAGTTACTACTGCCCAAGTGCAGCACCCTGCACTTGTCCGTATTCAAAGGCATCCTGTTTTTGTTAGCCCACCCCTGCAACCTATCCAGGTCTTTCTGAAGCCTTTCCCTCCCCGCTAGCGTGCCCACCTCACCCCAAATGTTGGTATCGTCAGCAAATTTGAACAGGTTGCTTTTCACCCCATCGTCTAAATCGCTGATGAAGAAATTGAACAGTGTGGGCCCAAGGACCGAGCCCTGGGGGACTCTGCTGCCCACTTCCCCCCTGGTCGAATATGACCCGTCCACCACCACCCTCCAAGTATGACCCTTCAGCCAATTTGCAATCCATTTGACTGTGTTGGCATCAATGCCACAGTCGCCTAGTTTTTTTAATGAGAATGGGGTGGGAGACAGTGTCAAAGGCCTTGCTGAAGTCCAGAAAGACTACATCCACGGTGACACCTGCATCCAATGCTTTTGTGACCTGATCGTAAAAGACAATTAGGTTGGTCTGACATGACCTGCCCCTAATGAAACCGTGCTGGTTGCCCTTGAGCATCATCCCCGATGCCGGCCCATCACAGATGTGCTCCTTGTTGGTCTTCTCAAAGAGCTTCCCTAGGATTGAGGTAAGACTGATGGGCCTATAGTTGCCCAGGTCCTCCCTTCTCCCTTTTTTAAAGGTGGGGACCACATTGGCTATCTTCCAATCATCTGGCACCTGGCCCGAGCACCACGAGCACTCGTAAAGCCATGCCAAGGGCCCAGCAATAACCCCTGCTAGCTCCCTCAACACTCTGGGGTGGAGAGCATCTGGACCTGCTGACTTGAACACGTCCAGCCCCTCCAGAAGCACTCTAACCCTGTCCTCCTCAACCTTAGGTCTTGAGGCGTTCCCTTCGAGTCTGTCTTGAAACACGGTGGGGGAGTCCTGGTCCCTGCACAAGAAAACTGAGGTGAAGAATTTATTAAAGAGGTCTGCCTTCTCCTTTGGCGCAACCACCAGATTGCCCAGTGCATTTTGCAGGGACCCCACATTTCCCGGTGCCTTCTTCATCCTCCCTATATATTTGAAAAAGGACTTCATTATCTTTGATCTTGGACGCTAGTCCTAGCTCTATGTCCGCCTTAGCTATCCTAACAGCTCCCCTACAGGCCCGAGCAGTGGAGGTACACTCCTCTTTGGAGATATCCCACCCCCTTCCACTGGGTGTACGCCACCTTTTTGGCGACCAAGCATTCCCGGATGTCCTTGGTGAGCCAGGGAGGCTTTTGGGCGCTCTTGCCCCCCTTGCTTCTTGTTGGGATTGTCACCCCTTGAGCCCCGAGTATCGTCTCCTTAAGGAATGACCACTCATCTTGGGCACTGAGTTCCCCTGCCCTCGAGAACTCCTGCACCTCTCCCACCAATCTCCTCAACTCATTGAAGTTGGCCCTCTTGAAGTCTAGGGCTACCGCCTTACTGCAGGCCCTTGACACCCTGTTAGGCTGAGCACACTGGGAGCCTCACAACAGCACAACAACCAGCAAGTGTCAGGCCTGTCAAAGACATGACAGGTCTGGGCTTTTCCCAGCCAGGACTATGTGCATGCATGTGTTAGCTAGAGGTTGTGGTGCCTCCCACTCACCTTTCACCAAAGGATCATTGGTCCTGGCATTTATAGGGCTGCCATGCTGCCAGCAGTCCCACCAGGCTTCCCTACCCTGGCAGGGTGCAGTTTTAGTGGTCATGCCCAGGACATGGGGCCTCCTCCTTCCTCATAGCCCCATTCCATGCCTCCAAATTCACCCTGGGATGGATGCTTAGCAGGGATATGTTCTTCTCCTGCTGGCTGGTGATGCAGTGAGTGCCGCCTCCAGTTCTGAGTGTGGGGCATTACCTGTTTTTTTTTAAAAAAAGAAAAGATAAAATAGGTGTTCAATGAGTGAAGAGGGTGGCATTCAGTCCATCTGCACCTGGAGCTTGGGGAACCTCAGCAGAGAGAGGTTAACCTTCAGGAACACCAGCTGCTCCACCAAACCAGCATCCAAGCATCCAGGTGGGGTGTCACTACATTCCTAGTGATGCTGAACACCCTCTCACTTGGCAAACTGGTCAGTGGACAGGACAGGTGTTGCCGGGCATCTGTGGCCAGATCTGGCCACACTGTGCTGTGGCTTGCCCAGTAGGCCAAGGGGTCATGCAGCAGTGGCTGCAAATCCTCAGCAAGATAGGCAGCCACCAAGGCATGAGCACTACCTGCCTGATGCTGGGGTCTGGTGCCCTTCGCCCTTGGGTCACACATGGCAGCCAGCACATGGACTATACTGGACCGCAAGGGATCAAGCCATTTACTGATGCCCTCCTTCAACCTCCTCACCAGTGCCTGCACATCTTGTGATGGCGGCCTGCCCAGCTAAGAACATTGATCCCCTGGAAGCTCTCCATTTGGCTCTGAAGTTCCCTCACTACAGGGATCGCCTGGCTAAGGAGGGCATTGTCAGCACTGAGGGTCTTGGTAGCCTTGAGGAAGGGTTTGAGGACCACCAAGATCTGGGAGATGGTATCCCACTCAGCTCTGTTCAGGGGGCCACTGATCCCAATCTCCCTGAGCAGGGCCATCTCATGGATGGCCTTCTGTTGCTGCACCAGTCTCTCCAGCATCAAGTATGTGGAGTTCCACCAAGTCTCTACACATTGCATGATTTTGTGCTGTGGGATGTTCAGCTCTGTTTGTTTGTCCCACAGCATCTTTCCCCCCTTGATGCTCTGGTGGAAGTAGCCTACCACTTCCTGCATTTGGAAATGAATTTGCAGGTGGTGCTGGCACCATCACTGGAAGCCCTGTCCCCCTCCAAGGCAGCCCTGACCACAAGCTGCAACTTCTGTGCCACACAGCAGATGCCAACAAAATTGGCATCATGGACTGCCTTTGACCATATTGGCTCCATTGTTGGTGACCATGAAACCGCGAGTGAGCTCGTCTTGTCCAGTGAGCCACACCTGCACCAGGAGGTTCATGGCTTCCATGATTTCTGCTGCTGTGTGGGACTCATCTACCACCTTGGCTTGAAACCTACAGTTCTCCCTCTACCCCCTCTTCCAACCCTCCCTGAAGACTGGCCAGTGTGGCCACCTGCCTTTCCACCATACTTCATGATGTGTTTCATGTCTTGCTTTTCAAGAAATATATATAGGGACATAAATACATTTATAAACTGAAAACTGTAGGTGTGGTGCAGTGATGAGATTTACAAACCAAAGAGAAATATGGCTGTGTGTGTAGATCAGGGTGGGTAAGAATGACCTCATGGGCCGCATTTTATCTGGCCCATGGGGCCCCTAAAATTTAGAAAATTAGTATTTATCTGCCCTTAGTTCCTGTCATTTTGCTCTCACTTCTAAAGTGAAAGGTAACAAGAAGACTTTCTACAAGTAGGTCAGCAGTAAAAGAAGATTAGGGAAAGTGTAAGTCCTTTATTGAATGGGTGAGGCAACCTAGTGATAGATCACGCAAAAAAGACTCGAGTGCTTTTGGGGTTAGAAGGCTGCCATTTTTATGCACAAAGGGAAACCACATTCCACCCATAGTGTATATTTTTGACTGTCGGCCTGATATTTTTGTGCTCAACCATCCCGTTTCCCAGTTATATAATGTTTTTCATTAGTAGATATCACTTTTCTTCTGATATAGGATAGTTTTGTGGTATACATGGTCAAACATCTGCCTAAATCTGGTGAGTAACTCTGGTCATCATACACCAGTTTCTGTAGCCAGTAGTACACAAGGGAACAATGAGCCTAGCATCACCTTTGGCTGAATGACCAGGTATCTATTCAAAGGGAGCTGAATGCAGAGGCAGCTTTGGCAGAAGTCCAGGGGGAAGCTAGAATTCATGCTTCTGCAGCTGTCATAAGATGCCTTAATTTCTTTGCCACTATGCCCCATACAGATTTATTCTCTGACTCAAAATGGAGATTTTGAAAGGGAGATGGGCTGGGAGTAAGAATTTTCTGACTTTAAGTATCTGAGATTAAAAAAAAAAATAATCATGGGAATATTCTAGTATGTACTGCTTTTTTAAAATGTTTATAGATCCCTGTGAAGTTTAAATCTGTTTTAGTAAGGCCTTCTTAGGTAATGTCCTTATTTTTTTTTTTAAATTAAAAATTAGAAAGCAAACCCATTTTCCCATCTCACAGCATTTTTATATTAACTTTCTGAAGAAAAATATAAATATTAAAAGTATCATATTAACCTGCATAGACAGCTAGGAAACTTCCCTCAGGGCAATTCAGCAGTGGCCAAAATCTAAGTATAAATATAAGTGCTAAATTAACAACCCTCAAAGCAAACATATAGGTTTATACATATATACAGTTGATCAAGTAGAAGTAAGACTGATTTGGGGAGTACCAGAAATGCCAACCTCCAGGCAGGCAATGGCAATTTTTGGGTACCAAATGCATGGAAGTTTCAATCAAAACTCTGATCCCATGATGTTGAGAACAAGTTCCTGCAGCTTCACTGCTACAAAGCATGCAAAGTTCCACAAGATGCTTTATTCAGGGGTTTTCCTCTGTTTCTGCACAATTCATAAACCTAAAAGCCCACAGATAGCCAGCATGGGTTGGAGCAGACACGCCTACTTGGTCTGCAAAGGCTGTATGGAATTGATAAACATTTCAAGGTTTCTGGATCTTTTGCTCCTGCAGAGTTTAACCAGAGTCCTAAGCAGATGCCTGGCAAATTGTAAAATCCAGTGAGTATTCACCTAGTTTCCTGAGCTCAAAAGCACCTATGACTTTTTAAAATGAGCCTCCAGACTCTCCATGACTCCAAAGTATCACATTTCTATCAAGATCACTCCCATAAAGGGAAGTCAATATTTTGATATTCAGATATAAGACTGTAGTACCAGGGCCAAAACTTGGAGTTTCTAGACTAAGGTTTAAGGCATGATATTGCAAATAAAGTTAGAACAATGTTACAAAACCAATTACTATACAGGAGTTTGAAAAATGCATCTCATAACTGCTTTATCTAATTACTCTCAATCTTTCCAGGCAATGCCCTTCTCTGACAGACTATACACCAGACATTTCAAATGGAAGACCTTAGCTTACAAAAGGTAAGAGTATGGCTACAATTGTCTTTTTTTCCACCCTAGTTAGTCAAAACAATCTGAACTATGGGAGTTACTACTATGACTCTATGCTGCAAGTAATATTTGATGCATATTCATAACAGATTGTTGGCTTATCTCTGAGAAGCACTCCCACATAGTGCATACTTGGTTTCTTGTTTTTTTAAATGCTTTACATATAAACACTTAGTCACAGAGTTGTTTAATGTTGTTTAAATTGGTATTAATAACAATTGTATCTAAAGGCTTTTTTATGCTATTACACAAACTGCACTGTGTGATGCATATGGGCTTCAGATCAATCATACTGAACCCAAGACTACCAGGTTCTCACTTCTCAGAGCTTCCCAAAATTAAAAAGGTGCATCTAAGGCTTCAAGTTGTGTGTTCTAAGACACCCATAAGGGTCCAGAGACAACTGTCTGAATTCCCTTCCATCAAGTAACCGAGACACTGGAAAATATGTGCATGAATAAGCAGAATCAGGAATACAGGTTTACAGTAGCAGCTATTTAAGCAGAACTCTGGGAGGATGCAAATGTTCCTAGATCTCTTGTAGCCTGCTGCTGTGGGTGACTAGTCCTAGGTAGCTGTCTATAGTCAATACCTGAAGTATGTCATGCCTTCTGAAGCCTCTGGAGACAAGAGCTGCAGCACTGCATTACTCACGTAAGCAGAAAGACTTGCAAAAACATCTCTGTAGAAGGATACAATGTGATGAGGACAAGGACTGTTGGAAAAGGCTTTATTTAATCATACTAGAGCTTCTAGGACACCTCTATAAAATCCAGATTAAAAGGACCTTGGTAAGGCTTAGGCAGTAGGAGATTATAGAGGTCCAATGGTCATATAACCTCAGCACCTTCCTGGGCCTCTGAGAAGCTACGACTAGGATTTAGACATACCCATGAACCTGAGTTTCTGTAAGGTCCACACTTAAACAAGCCTCTCAATAAGAGAATAGAATGGTATTTGAAAGTTGTTTGGTATCATTTTACTCTGTGAACCACAGGGCTCATCTACACATGCACTTCACTGAGCATTAGACTAATCTAATGTGCAGTTAAGCACCACCATCTACATGTGACACCAGTTACTGCACAGTACTGTATATTATTTTAAAGTGCCATTTGCTAGTACCCGCAGATACAGGTACTAGAAAACTAACGTGCCAAAGTGCACTTGTAGATGCTCACCTGGAGCAAATTGCTCCTGGTCAGCCCAGGCAGAAAGAGGCCACAACTGCTTCCTGGATAAGCCCTGAGCTCCGGGAAGGAGGGAGGAGTGGGGTGGGGGGAAGCTCCCAGCTGTGCAATGCTTGAGATCATAGCCTGGCTCAGCAGCACTGGCTTCAGGCAATACCCCATGCCCAAGCAGCAGCAGTGCCCTCATCTCTCATGTTGCTTTGTTTGCAGGCAGTGAAGGAGGCCATATTGAACTTGCTGGATCATCACTCATCAGGAAAGATAAGAAGGCATCCATCTACTTGGTGGCCTTGGGCCCAGCTCTTGGCAAATGCCATCCCTCTGCATCTTGGGGTCACTTTACCTCCCAAGACACATAGCCAGAGGAAGGGCAGCAATAAGCTAGGATCCCTGAACCCATGCCCCATGGCACAGCATAGCACAGCACCCTCAAACACTGCATCCTCCTCTGCCAGGGAGCAGATGTGGGTCCCCTCCGTCCTGGTTCTCCTCAGTTTCTGCCTCCCCTCAGCACTGGGCAGGAACCGGGGTGTGGGCTGGGACTGGGGGAACTCAGTTCATCACTGCCCTCCCTCCATCCATGTGTGCTGGGAGGCAGAGTAACCCCAAGGCATAGAGGATAGCGCTCACAGAGAACCGGTCTCTGGGGCCAGGTCTCGGTGAGCTTGGTACAGGGCCCAAGGCCACCAAGCAGGTGGACACCTCCTTATCTTTCTTGATGACAGACTGATGCAGCAAGTTTATCCCAGCCTCCTCTACCACCTGCAAGCAATGCAAAGTGAGAGATCAGGGCACTGATGCTGCTCAGACATGGGGCATCACTTCAACCCAGTGCTGTTGAGCTGGGCTGCGATCCCGAGCTTTGAGCGACTGGGAGCTTCCCCTGGAGCCAGGGACAGCTACCCCCCACCTCCCAAAGTCCAGACCTGACCCCCATGCCCCCTGCCAGCCAGGGATGATCCCAGAGCCAGCACCCAGGGGATACTGGAGCTCCTCCTTGCTGCTGAAGGGGAGGGTAGGGAAAACAGGGCAGGAGGTTCAATTTGCTTCCAACCCAGATACATGTGTAGATGTGTGCCCAGGAGCAGTTTAATACACCTGAATATACTGTGCAGTAACATACTACTCTGACATCTGTTACCTCTTTGACGGATGGCTGTAGATGTTTAGAGCCATCCAGATCAACAAAACCAGTATCTGAGAGCATAAGTATGTCTTTTAATGAAACTTGATCTATTTAAATAGATGTCTGAGACCTAGAACAGAAGGGAAGAAACAGCATGCATGATGTCTTTTCCCAATATACTGTTCCATTTCAAAGAATTGCTTTCATGGAACAGTGCTATCTCAAAAAATGTTTTCACTTAGGGAGTAAAGTTGGTCCCACAGAAAATGTAGCCTAGGCCAAGTATAACAGAATTGACACTACCAAGCAGTATGCTTTCTGAAGACTGCAGGTTTGCTTGCAAGCTAAGAACCAACTTGCAGCAGCACTACCTGCTGAGACCTGCCAAACACACTGTTTTCTCTGTCTATAAAGTAAGAAAGAATATGCTTGCAGTTAAAGACTTGACAGAGCCCACAAGAACTGTGGCAAAGCCAGAAATAATGCAAAGAGTCATTGCATTCCTTCTCATTTCCCTCACCTAAAAAGTGGGGATAATAATGTCTTCCAGAACTGGGCAAGATGGGGTTGTGAAAATAATTCATGTTTGCAATAGGCTACAAGGTCTTTAAGCAGAAAATGCTGAAGGTGTTAACTATAATGTCAACAATATACAGAATTATGCAGTGATTGGGAAGTTAGCTGGAGCATGATTGAGTGCCATATAGCATCATCAAATGAAATGCAAGTTAGGACCATATAGCTTCTTCACTAGCTCAATCAAGATGCAGCAGTCACATCACTACTGAAACTGAAAACATCTCTTCCTGTTCTTTCTAAAAGTGAGCATCAATAGCCTAACTAAGGACAGGTGACTAGAACACTAGCCCACAATATTGACTTTCAACACTGCCCCCAGGTCCCTTCCACCTGCATCCATCTATAAATTTCCTTGATAAGAGAGGTGTAATTAGTAAGGTTTTCACCCCAGAACATCCCCCTCTTCCACATTATCCATGTATTCCTCTTCTCCTAAATGGGGGTACCCTAACTGTCCTTTTTCTCTCACCCCATTATTGCAGTTACCACTTCTCTTGCTGCTGAATTCCATACCATTCGAAGCCAATGGTAAGGGGAAACAGTGGCACTCCCTTTCTCTGTGCATTCTTCCACTTTAGACTGCTTTTGAGCAACTAGCCCTGCTCTTTCTCTGTTGGGGTTCGTAGCAATGGAAATTGGCAGCAGTGGTAGGGCGTGCTGCTGCAATGGTGGCAATAGGCAAGTGAAAGAGAAAGCAGGCCTTGACATAAGTGCTATGTGGCAGCAGGCAGCTTGGGGACTGCAAAGAAATAATTCAGGGGGAAAGGGATGCAGAAAACAGGGTGGAGAAGAGGGCCCAGGGCAGCAACTGTACTAGTTATGCCCTTGGTGAATATATTCTTTAAACCATTTTTCTGACTCTGGAGCTTGGTCAGAGATGCTGCACTGTAGCATGGGACTTGTTTTATAATTCCCTTAAATTCTTCCCTTTCTTTCTCCTTCTCATCCCTGCATGCACTGCCTTCTTACAGCAGCACGGAGACTTTCTAGAACTCCTCAGCCCAGCACCCCAGTTGCTTTCACACACAGTCCTTATTTGATTACTATGTATATAACCTCCCTCATCCTCTAGATATTCATATGATTTACCATGGGCAAGTCTGGGGAGGGAGCCTCTGCATAATAGTTATGACCCTTCCTTATGTACTGAACTGCAGGACACAGAAATGTGAAGCCTGTGCACTGTTTAGCAGACATTCATATGTCCTGTGTTAATGAGCTGGGTGCCAGACAGCACATGGTATGGGCGATGAGGGCAGATCATCCCAATTTTCTTCCTGCCTCCCATTTTCATTACTTAGCTAATATAATGAGCATCATTGAACCCTGCTCAGTTACTTGGTAATAGTGAAGCATGATAGAACAACAATAGGAGCAGAAATAACACAAATCACCATCTATTGGGGAGTGGTGATCAACCTGTGGCACCAGTGTTACAAGAGACACAGGCAGCCTATGTGTGGCACATGGCAATTTGGGAAGGTGATAGGTAACAGTGGCAGATAGGGCAGGGAGCAGAAAGCTGAAAATCAGAGCAAACAGGGATCACAAAGCAGGACAGCAATTTAGGGAGCACAGAGCAAGGAGCAGAGAGTTGAGCAGCAAATTGGATGAAAGGAAAGGGATCATGGTGGGACTTGGGGAGGGTGTAAAGCCAAGTCTCATGCCCATACCCCAACTGAGTTAGTACAAGCCAGGTTCCTCAGAAGGGCCTGCTAAAAAAAAAAAAAAAAAAGTTCTAGTACCCTGGAGTAACTATACCTATACATGGGCTCAACCCCTGCTCTGACACCTGCTAATTAGCAAACATCAGAGCAGAATAGATTAATCAAGTCTGTTGGAGCATGCTAGTTAGCATGCTCCAGCAGCCTCAGCACCTTGTGTATTCAGCACTCCCATGCTTCAAAGCAGCAGCAGGAACTCTTTAACTAAAGGTCATTGAACTAGCTTTAGTTAAAGTACCCCTGCCACCATTTTGAAGTGCAGGACACTGAATACATCAGATGCTGTGGGCACTTTGATTACAGTGGCTCCCAAGAACCACTCTAATTAAGATGCACCCTCCATCCCCACCCTGGAGCATGTGTAAAGATGTCCTAAGATGCTAGTCATCCCAGTGCAAACAGACAGGGAAGATGAGAAGGAACATTAATTTGGTTGGCTCCAAGCAGGCAGAGTACAGGATTGCCCTTGATGAGTTTACTTTGCAGTAACACTCAAGTGCCTGTGCTTCACTATTTCAGGGATGTATTTGGTAACCATGTTTGTCTCAGATCAAAAGAAATGCAAAACTCTAGAACAACTTTCTTCGTTGGTCTAATAAAAGGTATATCATCTCTGAACTGAGAGTTAAGAGTTTTGCATTTCTACTTCACTGGGCTTCTCTCTCAGGGTAGCCAATGAGCTGCAGTTTTGTGGGGTAAAAAAAAAAAAAAAAAACAACCCCCCCCCCAAAAAAAAACCCACGATTTTTTTTAGAAGTTAATGTAAGCAAGAAGAGACTTTTAAGGATGTTTCAGGTCATTTATAAAGTAGAAGGAAGAAATTTTGCTTTTTGTGTTTGTGTGTGCCGGGTCTGACCCCGGGTCGCTTTCGTCGCTCTGCACGCGGGCTGTGGCCAGCAGCCCGGGCAGGCCGGATCGGAGAGGGCGGGCACCGAGCTAGAATTAGGCACAGACACGTAACGATTGATTTTAAGATTATTTTACTTACACTGAGATGGTCATGGTGTAGGCTGAGAACTTGCTTGAGTTGCGGTTACAACAAAAAAAGAAAAAAAAAAAAAAAACACGAACACACGTGGAGGTTGCAAGGCTCCACGCAGACAAACTCCGGATGTCCAGGACAAGCGCGCATTAAACTCATCGTTACGTCTTATAGTAGGCTCCGTTCAAAAACGGGAAGAGGTGGGTGGTGGATCAGGCTGCCAAACCCCTCTGAGAGACACAGGGTTTCTATTACCCTGCCGCGCACACCCAGAGTCCCCACGAGATGGATGCAGCGTCCTCTTCGGCTTGGGCGGAAACTGCTCAAGCCTCTTATAAGGCTAGCAGGCCAATCGCTAGCCGCCATGTGTGAATAATTTAGCACTAGCCAATTGCGGGGTGCAAATTTGCATACGACAAGCGGGAAACCTTTGCACCGTGCATTTCTGTGCTGCAAAGGAAATGCACCCTGTAAAGATCGCTGCAAAGTGGTGGGAACACTCCCCTGCATGCAGGTTCTCTGCACAGCAGAACTCCTCCGTGCAACGAAGCGGTATACCCACGGGGATAATTCTTAGTGCCGAAGTGCACACAAAAAGAAAAAAAAAAAAAAACAGACCTTTGGGTCATGACAGTGTTATCCATATGTTTCTATTATCCTGACAAAGCATACAAGTAAATCCCTAACATAGCACAAGGAGTTGGCAGGAGAATAATCCACATTGCTGCAGTTCTACACTGAAACAGTTTGAGGAAAACTGGCTTTTTGACCGAAGTAAATATTTTTGTGGGGAAAAAGTTGCCAGAAAACCATTTTTAATTAATTAAAAAGGTGGTTTTAAAAACTTTTTTCCTGGTTTCCATTTTAATTAGGAAGCTGAAAAAAAAACAAACAACATTTTAAAAGGAATATTTCTACAACCAAAACAAATCCACTTACAACATGACTTCATCCAGTGACAACATCAACAAAAATATTAATGCCACCCCCACCAAACCCCTCAGATTGGACACCTCACAGTGGACAAAATCCAAACTTCAACCACTATTTTGACTCTTTCAGAGAACAAATGAACAATGAAGCACTCAAACACCACTATACCAACCTCTCCCTCCCACAAGGAAGGGCCAGAGAATCTCTAAGATCCAGCCACCAAATAGTAATAAAACCAGCAGACAGAAGGAGGAGCTATAATTATCCTTAACCATAAAGACTACATAAAAGAAGCCAACAGACAACTCTGACACTACCTACTATAAAATACTAGAGGAAAATCCAACTCCCCTTTTCATGTCAAAACTCAAAACCACGATTACATCATTTTAATCTGAACTACAAGACAAACTTCAGACCCTGTTCCTTCCACTACCCAATCTGGGGGCATTTTACATGCTCCCTAAAATCCACAAACAAGGGAACCCTGGCAGACCTATCATTTCCAACTATGGAAACCCAACTTAAAAAAATATCAGGATTAATCAAATTCTTTCTAAAACCTCTTGTAACACAAAGACTGAGTTTTATCCAAAACAGACTTTCTGCAAAAATTAAAAAAAACATTGACCACCTTCCTGATAATACCTTCCTAGCCACCATGGATGTTACCAGTTTATATACCAACATCCCACACCAGGATGTCATCCAAGCCTGCCTCACATATCTACAAGAGCAAGATTACAACTCGGAATACAGACCTCAAGGTATCACTTAATTTATACACTTCATCCTCACACACAACATCATCTGTTTCAACAACTAACACTTCCTCCAGATCATGGGCACAGCTATGGGAACCAAAATGGTACCACAATATGCCAACCCTTTTGTGGCCTACCTGGAAGAATTCTTCAAGAACTGTACCATGAAACCCATGTTATACCTGAGATACATAGATTACATCTTCATCATTTGGGCTAAAAACCTATAGTCTGATTGATTTCCATCGCAATTCAATGATCACCTCTCCATCAGACTCTTGAATACTCCAACACCAAGATTTCCATTTTAAACACCATGATCAATATCCAAAAGGAAAAATACAAACCACCATATACAAGAAATCCACAGACCAACATATATATCTACACAGAGCCAGCAATCACCCTAAACACACCAAAAAGCTGTGATTTACAGCCAAGCTCTCCAATACCACTGAATTTGCGCTGAGAAGAATACTCGTGATTGTCACCTCACAAATCTTAAAAGGGCTTTCACCCAACCAATACACACCTCCAGAGAGCTAGATCACACTTTTTAAAGAGCCACCCAGATACTATGCAAAGAATTGCTGCAGTACAAAAAGAAAAAATCGCCACAAATCACACAATTATGATATGGTGGTGTCCTGTGACCAGTGGGGTCCCCCAGGGCTCTGTCCTTGGACCCATACTGTTCAACATCTTCATTAATGATGTGGCCACTGGAGTCAGAAGCGGACTGGCCAAGTTTGCAGATGACACTAAACTTGGGGGCAAAGCATCCACACCAGAAGACAGGCGGGTGATCCAGGCTGACCTGGACAGGCTCAGCAAGTGGGCGGACAAGAATCTGATGGTGTTCAACGCCGATAAGTGCAAGGTTCTCCACCTTGGGGAAAAAAAACCCGCAGCATCCTTATAGGCTCGGCAGTGCTATTTTGGCTAGCACTATGCAAGAAAGAGACTTGGGGGTCATCATTGACCACAAGATGAACATAAGCCTGCAATGCGATGCTGCGGCTAGTAAAGCGACCAAAACGCTGGCTTGCATCCATAGATGCTTCTCAAGCAAATCCCGGGACGTCATTCTCCCCCTGTACTCAGCCTTAGTGAGGCCGCAGCTGGAGTACTGCGTCCAGTTTTGGGCTCCACAATTCAAAAAGGATGTGGAGAAGCTTGAGAGAGTCCAGAGAAGAACCACGTGCATGATCAGAGGTCAGGGAAGCAGACCCTACGATAACAGGCTGAGAGCCCTGGGGCTCTTTAGCCTGAAAAAGCACAGGCTCAGGGGTGATCTGGTGGCCACCTATAAGTTTATCAGGGGTGACCACCAGTATCTGGGGGAACATTTGTTCACCAGAGCGCCCCAAGGGATGACGAGGTTGAATGGTCACAAACTACTACAAGATCATTTCAGGCTGGACATAAAGAAGAATTTCTTTACTGTCCGAGCCCCCAAGGTCTGGAACAGCCTGCCACCGGAAGGTGTTCAATGCAGGCGCTTGAACAACCTCAAGATGAAACTGGATGCTTATCTTGCTGGGATCCTATGACCCCAGCTGACTTCCTGCCCTTTGGGCGGGGGGCTGGACTCGATGATCTTCCGAGGTCCCTTCCAGCCCTAATGTCTATGAAGTCTATATACGATCCTTCCCTGGAACCTGTACAGAAAATCCTCAAACAGTTGCAACCCATACTAGAAGAAAACCCAATTCTTAAAAAAAAAGACAAAACCTTTTCAGATGCATCCATCCTAGCCTTTAAACAAGCATCAGACCTCATTAACCTCATCACCAGAAGCAAACTCCCCATGACTCAAACCACACCAAATGGATCCAGACACCCCACGACAGAAACATCACCACTCCTGGATCTTACACCTGCACCTCCAGAAATGTAATATATCTCATCCAGTGCACCAAATGGCTCAGATGGAAAATATGTAGGAGAAACCAAGTAACAAATGTGTACCGAATGAATGCACACCAAAAATTCCTCCAACACAAAAATATCCAATTATCTGTGGGTGTACACTTCTCACAAGACAATCATTCCCTCTCTGATCTCTCAGCTCTAATCTTTAAAGGGAACTTACAAGACACTTTTAATAGATAAGACTATGAACTTCATAAGTCTACTGGATACAAATAATCATGGACTAAATATAGACATTTGGTTTATGACACACCAGTGTCATTGGTCAGGGCCCCCAGGGGTGGCTGTGATGCCTCTGGCATCTTTATGACCATGCCAGCTTTGGCCCAAGGGCACCCTCTTGTCTTACCTGTCACATCTCAATGGTGAAATAATAAAATGGGGAGGCTGCCCATGGGCCTTTGTATGGCCCTGGTCCCCTGACCCCCACAAGAACTCACTGGTCTTTGGGCCCTTTGCCAGACCTCACTCCAGTACTGTGCCACAAGG
The DNA here is from genome assembly GCF_030867095.1 of Alligator mississippiensis. Classification (NCBI taxonomy): domain Eukaryota; kingdom Metazoa; phylum Chordata; order Crocodylia; family Alligatoridae; genus Alligator; species Alligator mississippiensis. The sequence continues at coordinate 29,776,351 of NC_081833.1, forward strand.
TGCACCTCAAGCCTTATAGGCTAATTGTGTGGCTCCAAAACCTCCCCTACACCATGCCCCATACCCATGAAAATGTTGCTCCCTGTTGGTGCCTTGGCCTTCTCAGCCTCCAGCCCTTTAATCTAGCTAGGCTTTCTAATCTAGGCCCACTGTGCTGGACCTCCCTTTGAGACACTAGCTCCAGCCTATGCCTTCCAGTCACCAGACCCTTGCCTGCTGGGTGCTCTGGCCCCTGTGTGGCTGCACCCCTGTCTGCTCTGTGCCTTGCACTATCCACCCGTGATAGGCTCACTAATTACTCAAGCCTTGAGTCTGCCCTTTTTAAAAATTCCTGATAAAATAAATGGTGCTGTCAGTCATTTGCATCTCTCACATTCACTCCACCAGCTTGGGAGTCAGCTATGAGTGGTGCAGCTTCCTTGCACAGCTGGGGGGGGGGGGGGGGGAGAAAGAATGGGGGAGGCTAGAGCGGATTTTTTTTTTGGGTGGTCTAGGGAGGTTGGGCAGGGGGGTGAGGTGTGTATAGGAGGCTGCCTGCATCCTAGGTCCCAGAAGCCAGCTGGGGGTGAGGAGAGGGAGGGAGCACAGCAAAGGAGGTACATGCAGCAGTGCAGTGCTAGTGCTGGTGCAGATGCTGGTAGGGTCAGCCTCCCCACTTCCCCCCTGCCTGGCCCATGGCTGCCCTGATAATGCTCTGCATGGGGCTTAGTCCCACCTGCTCCATCCTGGGGCAGCCTGCACCACAGTCTCACCTGCATCCACGCTGCACCCACTGATGGCCCTGGTCCCTGCCAGCACTCATCTCACCAGGTGGGTGTAGTGGGTAGAAGGTGGCCAGCAGCTGGAACTACAGCTGGAGCCCTGCATGCTGGGGCAGAAGCTGCCTGGCTGAAGCTTCTTCCATACTGCTGCTTCCCTGCTCAACATGCTGCCCAGAGCGATGCAGCAGGGGCAGGAGGAGAGGGAGAAGCTGGATGCCGGGCAAGCCAAGCACTACCTGGGTGGCTGCTGCAGCAGCAGCAGTAAGAACCACCCCAGTGGGAAGCTGTGCACACTGGCCAGGACCAGGCAAGGGTGGTGCCATCAGTAGACATGGGGCAGATGCAGGCAGGAGCAGGTGGGGTTCAGCCCCATACAGAGCACCAGAGGAGCAGCTGCAGGCTGGATTTTGCCAACCCTTGGTGTAACCCATACGAACACTGTTTGGTTCTTAATTGCTGTTTCAGGATAAGATCAGGTGAGTCTGGTGTGGACAGAGCACAACATGTGTGGCTCCTTGAAGCAGGAAAAAGTTGTTATTTTATGTGTAGGGGTGCAAAGCCTCTGCAAAGAGTTAGGTTGGCAGGTCTCTTTCCCAGAATTAAGGTAACTTTATGGTTTAACCCTTCACAATTATATTAGGTCTTCTCATATTGAGCCAGTTTCCTAAAGTAGGAACACAGCCTGATCTTCTCTTCTACACGTCCGATTCATCTATTCTATCCAGCCCCACAGTACACTCTCAGTTCACCCACACAAAACAAAAGAGATGGGATGAATCAGACCCTGGGGCTAACCAACATCAGACTTTGGGTGAGAGAAGCATAGCTCCGTGCTGTAACTGGGACTAGGTGTGGAAAAAAAAAAAAAAAAAAAAAGACTTCTCTCAGTACCGGTACACAGATGCCAAACATACTGCACCCAGTGCAGCCCAGACTGCACAGCAGTAAGTCAGCATTCCCAACCAAAATTGTCAATCCATCCTGAACATGTTTGCCTCTGAAAACTCATTGTACAACTCCAAGCCAAGCTTTTTAAAACCAGTAAGCGGAAAGGCCTCTTGCTGCCAGAATTTGCCCTTGCCACAACACCCCCACAGGCCTTTGCATATTGGCTCCCTTATACTCCCAGATGAATCCATTTTATTAACAGCTCTTCATAAAGTATGTCAGCATTTGAAAGGCTGCAATGTTTGCCTCTGAATATCAATAAGCTGAAGCCTTTCCAGCCTAGGGAAGATCTGAAGGAAGAAAGAGTGAAACTCTGAGGATCAGTGATCAACCCTGGGCCCACAGGGAGCCCAAGTTTAGGAGATTTGTTATTGAAATATTAACTGAATTCCTGCCCAGAATGTGCAGAGTGAGCGCTCTGATCTGAGTCTCTGCTCTGTGAAGCTACTTACAAAATATAGTATGTGCCCAGTGCCACCTCCTAACTGAAAGGGCTGGGTTTGGGGATGCACTGCCATTCTAACATAGGTGGTACCATCGTATGTATCTCTTCCCACTGGGGGAAGGATACTGCATTATAGTGCCAGTATTGGGAAAATTTGACACTCACCTTGGCCCATCAGATAAACTGTGATTAGAAGGAGTCATCATGTCTCCACTCACTGCCCTGGATTCCTCAGCACAGCTAGAGAAGCAGCACAATAAAACATTAGTATGCAAGCTCTCTCACTGCTGAGGAGTCCAGTGCTTGAGACATTCACCCAGATTATGGTCTGCTTGGCTATAGTTCCCTGTTCTGTCATAGACTCCCTACATGGCCTTGGGCAGGTCACTAAGGCTCCTTGGGCAGTAAGTCCTATGCATACAATGTGGAGAATAGTGCCACTACACAGCCTGTTCTGAGATGAGAAATACAGATAGGAGAGTGAGGTACTCAGGCACAGAGCTGGTCAGGAATGTTCTGACAAATCAGTTTCTTTGGAAAATGCCTGATATTTCAAAGCCATATCAATGTCAGTAACATTTTCCAAAAAAAGGTGTTTATTTGGTCCAGAATTGAATTACTGGTAATAATTGAATAGCCATGAATAATAAAACCAGGATAGCTAGTCATTCAGTGTTTGGAACGAATATTTGAGATGTGAAAAGTGATGCCAAGTAACCAGTCTGAAGCAAAAAGCACAGTAGTGTGAACTTGATCTCCTATATTTCAAGTGAGTGCTCTGACCTCCAAACCATTTTCTATTGTGGGGTGGATACCCACCTTCTCCGTCTCTGCCTCTGGCTCTCTGCCTCTGTTTTTCTGACCCTCTTTTTGAGCAAAAATGCCACCCTGGGCCTTAGAAGCACTTCCCACTAAATGTTTCAAAGAAATTGCAAGGAAAAAACATAGGGATTGGCATTTTCTGACAGTATTTTAGGGCCCCTATACACATTCCATTTATGCCATGATTAATATGTTAATCATGGCATAAGTAGGAAGGGTGCTACACATGCACTCAATTTATAGTACTATAAAATGGCAAACTAACCACAACAATTAAAGAACATTCTTATGGCTTGTTTGGACCTTAAACTGAAGGTATATCATGTCAAAAACAAGAGTCAGCTAGTTGTTATCCCCAGTGCTGGACCTATGGGAATCCAGACTCCCTGTGTACTGCCATGCTGAAAATCTGAGATTGGGATCTGATCCCCAATCCAAAAATTCAGACTCCTGCTATGCACATGTGGCACGAGAGGAAGTGTGGTTATTAGGATTAGGAGACAGATCTCATTGCACCTTTACATAAATGTGTGCCAAGGGCCCTAGTCAAAAAAAAAAAAAAAAAACAACTTCAGATGGCTCTATCCCAGGGGTTGTCAACCAGGGGTACCAGCACCCCTGGAGGTACTTGTGTGGCCCCTAGCGGGTATGTACGGGCAAGAGGGGATGCAGTGCTGCCGTCTCCCAGGAGCAGGGCCGGGGGTGCGCAAGGGCAGTGGTGCTTCTCTCTGGGTCACACAGGTGCCACACAGCCGGCCAGACATGGGTGGGGGGGGGGAAAGCTTCCCACCGCCCCACACTGCCACTACTCTGATCCTTTTTAGTAAGTGTACCCTGGCTCTACATCTGGCTGCACACCCAGCCTTAGGCGACACATGCCCCCCCCCCCCCCCGATTGGCTGCCGCTGAAGCTGCTGCCAACATCTGCAGGTGGTCACCGCCCCTCTCTTGCTATCGACATGGCTGCTGACAGCACAGATGGCGGCTGTGGGCAGTCCCTGCTAGCTGCCCGCTGTTCACCACGCCTCCCCTCAGCCGAGATTGCTGTGTCTACCAGTGGGCAGTCCCCACTCAACCCACCCTCACTGCTGGCATCACCATGGCTGCCTGTGGGAGGTCCTGCTTGCTGCCACCACACCCCCATCACTGACATCATTGCTACCGCCTGCGGGTGGTTGCTATGCTCCCCCAGCCTCCAGGGGCACGCGTCGTTCATGCACCTGGTCACACATCGCACCTGGCCATGTACCACTCCCTCCTTCCCTGGCTGTCAGAGGTATACTTACTAAAAATGTCCAGCCACCAGGGGTACACTTACTAAAAAAGGTTGAAAACCCCTTCTCTATCCAATCATTTCCTTCCAGATGCAACAGCCTCTTGTTCTCAGGTCTTCCCAATACCTTCATCTCCCCACTCCAAACACTGTTGCTACTAATAGCATCTCCTATGCTCTCCATTTAATCAGTTCTGTGACCTGCTTTTGCCTGGCCAATCTGCTAAGTCCATGCTGCATTGTTTCCAGCTGATGTACATATAGTAGTACAGACAGGTACAGTAGTAAACATCACATTCTCATAACCCACTTTGGGTTTATTTGTACCTTGGCAGTGATAATTCCCAGAACTGGCACACTTCAGCATGCTTGGTCCATTCACACCTACAGGCAGACACCATGCCAGGATGTTTGCCAGGAGCAATACGCTGAGCTCATCCCTGTGCACACTCCCAAGCCCTCCATCTTTAGGGTAGCTGGGAGCAAACTCCTGGGAATGAGCTTGGATCAGAGCTCCCAATGAACTGCAGGGGCTGGAGTGTGCCTACATGGGTGGGCAATGTGTGTGGTGGGCAATGTGTATTTGTGGGCACCAATCCCTGGACTTGCCACTGCCATGGTATAAATAAGCCCTGTAAAGCTCCCAGCCTGACGACCCCAACAGGAATGATGTAATGTCCAAGCCCTCTGCACAAGAGGTAATTGTAGGCTTTGCTCAACTCTGGGCCTGGTTCTTCTGTGCCATGGCACAGCTACATGAAAATGTGGTGAAGATTAGCCACATGAGGAAGCCCTTCTTCCCAATGCTGATCTGTGGAAAAGAAAGCAGTGGGTGTCTGCTTATATTCTATTACTGTGGTCAACTGATGCTAAGCTGCCCTTTTTAACTAAACTAAAGCTCTTCTGTAATGTTGATGTCATTCACACACTCATCTGCACCTTCACAGATCAGTGCACACAGAGCTAAAACTGTTGTCTGGCTCTGCTTTCTTTGTGCTACAACTTACACAGATGGATGGTCATAATACAATTACTATTTACCTCAATCAAAGATGACCCTGAGTTTAAGATGGCCCCCCAAACATTATATTCTATATGTAGAAAATGGATGCATGTGTTATATAATTTTCCATGTATGAAATCTAATTATTGGAGGATCATTTTATATTTGCCCCCCCCCCCCCCACAGGTGGTAGGGGTACAGGCAGTAAGGGAGGCAATAATGGGGCAGGCCTTGTGGGGGACAGACAGTGGGATAGGTAGAAGTAGTGGGGGAGCAGGCAGTAGGGGACAGGCACTAGGGGGAAGGTGGTAGAGGAAAGGCAGGCAGCTTGCCCCCAGGCTGCCTGTCCCCTCTGCACTTACCCCTCCTTTGTGCCTTCCTGCTGAAGCTTGAGGCCCCCAAGCCCTGCTTCCTTCTATTTCCCCTACTCTGAAGTCTCTGCCCCTCCCTGCCCTCACCTTTGCTTGGGCACCAGCAGGCTCCATCCCTGCTGCAGCCTGGGGCATTGCAAAGCCAGCATTGCTGCTACAGGGCTGGGCTGGAGCCATGCTCAGTGCCCCAGGAGACTGTGAGGACAGAGTATGCTGGTGTGAAGAAATCACCCTCTTTGTCTGCCTCCCTGATCCAAGTCTGCCCAGCCCCTCTGTTCAAACTCTGGGTGTTGTGTATCCACCTAGGTGATTCCATTGGGAGCAGGGAACTTGCTCTCCCTTTCTTCCCGCTTCCTGCCCAAGATACCTGGGAGGCAGTGATCATTCTACCTGAGATTGCTGACATTTTCCAAACTGACCAGCCTGTATCAGTCGTGGTCTGAGAATACTGGTTTATGGTTGGAACTTTGTGATGAGGTCACAAAAGCTTTAAGAGAGGGTCGCTCCATCTTGGAAGGGGCAGACTATTTTGGGACACTGAACCAAGTAATCAGCCTCCAGACCTCTGTCAGTCTATGGATGAGCATGTAAGTAACTTACCTGAGATTTAGCTAGTAACTTAAGATTCAGTGAACTTGACGCATATCAAAAGGGCTAACAAACCCATTCTGATTTGCTCAAGAGGGTTTTCTATCAATTTTCCATTGGTTTGTATTCCTTCCTCATTCTCTCCCTCTCTGATCAATAAAACTGTCTGTTATAGCACACCTCGCTGTGTGTGCGCGCGCTTGAGAGGGGTGAAGCAAGTCTTTTTAGCTCCCTTTTGCTAGGCTGGCTACAGTGGCCATGGCTTTTTACTTTCCTCCCATACAAAAGGTTACTTGTGAATGCTTCAGAGTAAAAGGAAACACCCCAAAGTACCATGGTGGGTTAAGCACCCCTAAGGTCTACAGGGTCTGTGTACCCTGGGTTTCATAGAGCCCCAACAAAGACCCAGGCCTGCGTGGTAGCTGTGGTTACCCCAGGCTTGTAGGTGTGCCCCACGAAGGGGGTTGGCCAGAAGTAGGTGCCCCAGGGGAGACACCTAAAATGTTGGGTTTTTGTTAGGTGCAGTGAGGCAGGTGGCTCAGCACAGAAGTGCCCCCTACTACCTGCCATGCCTTGCACCAGAGCAAAGGTAAGGGGTGATGAAGTAAGTGGGAAGGGGAGGGAGAAGTGGTGTTAAGGGAAGACAGGAGGTGGCAGGGGCCTGAGGCTGCAAGGGAGGAATGGTGGTGGGGAAGCAGAAACAGCAGGGGACAGGCAGCAGCTGTGGCTCCAGCTCCAGCCCAGGATTGTGGCTAGAACCTGAGCAGAGCTTCAGCAGCTTCCTGCCATGCACTCTCTCATACTTATTTCTAAGACAAGGGACTTCTTCCCAATCCATGTTAAATGGAGGGGGGAACCTCATCTTTTAATTAAGTAAATAAGGTACAAGCTTAGTTTGAGGGGCTTTGTCAAAGGAGGTTAAGGTAAAACAGGTAGTATTTATGCCATGGGCCAGACCCTCGGGGGTGAAGAGAGGGGCCCACTTTGGCCCCTAGCCTAACATAAAGCATCCCTAAGATTGCTCCAAGTTGTGCCAGTTTGTGATAGGTTTCTATTGCCTGGAAAGTATAGACTTTTTGTGCCCGAGGAGAAGCTGTGAAGAGCTAGAAATACCAGCTTTATTTAACTTGGTGTTTGTTCCACTCTAGGAGAGCCCTGGGGAGCCAATTCAAATCAGCTGCAAATCCCCTTTGCGCTGCCAAGGCAGGACATTGGTCTGATTCCACTAGGGTTTTAGAAAGCTTTGCTTTCCTGGTGTCCCTAATGAAAACACTGCAAAAGCACAATCAGCACCTTCTGCCTTCTCTTTTAGGTCTTTATTTACTCTTTATTTCTCTCATGTTGAACAATTAAAAAAAAAAAAAATCAATGTGGTTCAGCTCATTCCCACCAAGAGCCACTTTATAACTCTCTTCATTTGACTTGTGATAGTGGGGTTCACATACAGCAAGGGAAGACTGACTTCTTTGTGAATAGATCCTTATGGTGGGAATTTAAATGAATTTACATTTCAAGCCCCATTTAAGCTAACAACATTTCTTTAAGAAATCCTGCCCTTCTCCTGACATCAGGCCAATAATACACATTGTCTTCAAAAGTATCAAAGATTTCCACCCTTTCCTCCTACAACCCTAAGTGACCTATCCAGCTAATGTGGTGCCGGTTTCTGCATCCATTCTTGCACAAAGGAGTAATTTGCTTAGCATTACAATTGACCACCTTTCACCCTCTAGTCTCAATGATCAAGCATCCATTTACAGCTGGGTAAATTCGTACTTTGTGATCTGTAACAAGATACCTTACCTGGGCTGCCACTGGTGGCTTGAAAGACAAAAAATATTTTTTAAATGTTCAACAGGCATTTCAATTCCCCAGTGAGGTTTATGGAAAAGAAAGAAGGTAGACAGACAGATATGGAGATTACATTAGGTAGACAAGTAGGCATGTATGGAGAGAGAGAAAAAAAAAAATACGGTTAAACTGCTTCTATGGGCTGAAACACACACAGGACTAAGTATGTATTTATTCTAGCAAAGAACCATAGAAAACAGAAATCATTCCTTTCCCATTTAAGGCAATATTGAGCATCCCGACACTGCTCCTATGGTCCCTACACCACTCTTCCGTTCCATTTTTGTTGGCGGCTTGCCCAGGATAAGGATAATATTTCTGACTGAGGAAGAAGGTATTTAGCATGTTACAGAGTAGCTGGGTCAGCTGTGGCTAGGAAGGGTGCGTCAGTGGTTTGGTGATGTCAGGTGTTCACTAGGATTTAAAGTCATCACTATGAAAAGTATGAGAACAGGCCCCAAAATGCAGAAATGGGACTTAAGAGTTGTCTAGGTTTTTGAGGGCTTAAATGAGGCACAGAAGGGTGAATTTTGCACTTTGCTCATTTCTGGGTTCTACTTTCTACTTGATCATGATTGGCCGAGTGGTTGAACCCTTTAGGCAAGGATATTCCTGCACATAAAATAGCACTGAAATCTACTTTCTACAGTAATTTGGACTAGATGGGACAAATGCTAATGGAGGCTGATATTCAACTTCATCCAGGGGGACAGTAACTGAAGGAGCCCTCACCACAGCTGTTCTAAATGTATGGATTAATTTCACCCAGACAATGAATAGGTATATCATTTGTGAATATGGCTGAAGCCAAACCAGACAGACAGACAGCCAGCCATGAAAAATTCCCTCCACTTGAATACACTCTGTTGTGAGCAGCTGTCCCCTTCCTGCTTGTTACCTTGAACCATCTGGTGGGTAGTCAGTTTAGGTCAGGGGCAGGCAAACTCTGGCCCATAGGCTGGAAATGGCTGGCAATGAACTCCATTTCCCAGTAGTCCCTGCTCATGTGACTGGGGCCAGTTTCCATGGAGACCAGTGCCGGCAGCAGGGGCAGGCAGCAGCCCTCCAGCCTCTTTCAGCAGGGGGCTGAGAGGGCTGTGCTGCAGGCAGTAGCAGGAAAGGCTCAGGTGCTGCCACCTGTGTGGCATGGGCAGCAACAATGATGCTGGGTGGGGTGGCTCTGGAGAATTTGTGGGGGGCTACAGCCCCCCCCCCCCCACCTCCTAGTGCTGACCCTGTTGACAGGGTATGTGGCAGGGCATGGAGCTGCTCTGGAGCTTGGCTGGCATCTTGTGGCAGTGACTGCATGTTCCAGAGACAGCCCAGAGCCATGATCTGCAGCCTGCATGCTCCATTCAGGGGCATGCAGGCAGCAGACTGTGTCTCTGGCCCAGCTCCAGACCACACCATCATTGCTGCAAGGAGTCGGGGCAGAGCTGCAACCCACTGCCTGTGCACCTCTGCCCAGAGCATGCAGGCTGCAGATCGCAGCTCTACCCTGGCTCTGGATGATGCCGTCACCACTGCAAAATCCCAGCCCAGCTCTGGAGCAGATCTACACCCTGCCACACTCCCTGCCAGAGCTGCTGGGGCCAGTCTCCACAGAAACCCCATCATCGCACTATCACAGGTGGCTGCTGCTGGGGTCTCCATGGAAACCAGCCCCAGCCATGCGGGCAGAGGCTGCTGGGAAATGGAGTTTGGCCACCAGCCAGATCCACCATTTTGCCCACCCCCGGTTTAGTTAATAGAATCAAACCTAATGAACCTTTATTAAAAGACCCCACTCATGTTAGTTTAGCCCAGTGGGGGCCAAACATTTTGGCAGGCATGCTACAAATTAGCCCTGCATACACCCTGAATGCCACTCTGATCTCTTTCCCTTATTCAAGCTGGTGCTCAACTTTGTTTCCTGCCTTGTTCTTCTTTCTGCTTGATCTGATGCTCTGCTTTCTGGTTCCCACCCTATCTGCCACTGTGCTGTCTGTCCCTTCTCCAGTCTGCTACATGCCACACACAGGGGACAGCCTGTGCCACTTGTGGCACCCGTACTGCAGGTTGGTCACCTCTAAGGTAGGCTGCAGTCCAGTAGAGCAGTAGAAAGGAATAGAGATTCACACTGCATAAGCACAGGGTTCCAGCTGCTCTCTTGTGCCTTGCACTTACTGGTCCATGAATGTTTGAGTTCTTCCTGGTCTAAGAAGAATCAAAAGGATTTTATTGCCTTCTTTCTCCACCCCTGTTTAGCTGACACTCCTACTCAGTTGTAATACCTCTTTCTCTAGGTATTACATGTTTATGATGCAAATGCATCTACCACACTCACTTGTACTGGCTCTTCCCCTCTTTTGACAAGCTGGCCAAAGAGGCACATTGTGCAGACTGTCCCTCTTCTAACAGACTGCAATTTCCTATAGTTTGTGGAATCACTGAAGCATCCCCAACTGCAGAGCTGTAGTCTCTAAATGTTGCTAAGAACAGCCAGCGTGAAGAAACATCAAAGAGGGACTTTCCACCCTGCGCTTTCTAAAACACAGCATTAAGCAGCAGCATATGGGAGCAGTAGTTATTAAATATGCATAACCTAGTGGATCACAAGGTAGCGCTTAGCTGTCCTCTAATTAAAAGGAAACTGCTTCCTAATATAGAGAGAAGAGTTGTTAGTGGAAACTGCATTCAGCTGGATTTACTGCAATTGATAACTGAACTACAGGGAATATTCCAACCCTTTCTGTCCAGCTCAGAGATGCCATGGGGTCTTTTCAACGTAACAGGTTTGTAGAGATGCAGCTTCACAGTCTCTCTCAGAATCATAGAGGGTCTTCACAAAGAAGGAAGGGAAGGTAGGTCCAACTCAACTGAGGTAGAGACGTAGCCCAGGGTAGGGTTCAGACCTTGAGCTTCACTCTCACTGCAAGATTGATCTGTTCAAAACGGGGTAAATCTTGTCACCCACATATACTCCCTTCCAGATCATTCCCTGCTTATCTGTGATGGCTGAATTAAGGAGTAAGAGGGGTGTTGGGCAATAAGGCACTGAGTTGGCTAGGCAGGTGACTGCCTGTGACAGTAGAGAAGGGAAGGGGGTGGCTAGGAATAAATACTGGTGCATGAGCCAGTTGAGGAAGTATGCATTAAAATGCACAGAGGTACACTGCAGCACTTTCTCCCTAGTGCTTACCAGCTTTCTTCTTTTTATTTCCAGCAGTTGGCACATGTATGCAACTGCCCAGTAAGCTGTATCCCACATTGGCACATAGTTAATAGGAATGTTCCATGTGATTTTCCCTTACCACTGAAGTTTCTATGCTAAAGGAAGAACTTGACTGTAACACTCATTAGCCTGCAGTCTACAGTGTGGAGTGCAGGGCTCAGAGAATTTGCCCTGAACATTAGATCCCTACAACAGTAACACTGCATAACTCTAGATGTTCTTTCACAGTGGGCACATCTACACAAGACACTTTCCTGCACAGCAGGCTAACTTGTGCAGCAGTAAAGCAGCACTGTCTACACATGTACAACAATTAGGGTTCAGTAGACTAATATACTTCACTGCCAGATAGTCCTGTCTGATACAAGTGGTGTCCAGCAGACAGTAACTTCAGGATTAGTTTACTCCAGCTCATATTGAGCCAGAGTATATTCAGTCACAGTAATTGTACATGTAGATGCACTTAGTGTGTCTGTCTGGCCTTTGGGTCTGCACATCTCCCAACACACTAATCCCAAGTATTAAAAAAATCATTAGTCAGACCCCACAAATCCTGAGATTATCTCCCAAATCATGAGATTTTTAAAATATAGATTACACTGTTTTGTTTTCATTTTTCCTGCTCTTCGTGTGTGACAGGTAATAGAATTATGTCTTCTGTCATCCGTAAGGTGGTTGTGGCCTTGAAGCTGGCTTTTCATTGCTGGTGGTCACGCAGAGTGCCCTGCACCCACCATTAGTCAGCCCTGTGCTTCAGCCTTGCATCTACCTCTCAGTCCCACATCTACTCCTCCCCATTCCTTCATTCTCCTTTCCCTTGGTGCCATATCAGCCCCTCTTCCTAGCTCCATTAGAAAGTAGACTGGGCCTCAATCCAGTTCTGGGACCATAAGCTGCCTGGTTTCTTTCTGCAGCTGCAAGTCCCTTCGCCATCCCCAAAGCCTAGTACCTGGTGCTGGAAGGAAGTATGGGAAGGAGCCCATGGCTTACAAGAAGGAAAGGAGCGGACCCACCCTGAACAACTGGGCTTTTTCTGTCCCTCCCCCCCTGTGAAAAATGAATCAATCTGCTCTCCCCTCCTCTTCCCCCACTCCAGATCTACTTTTAGTTCCTGACTGGAAGCAGGAGTGGTCTGTCTGCTTCAGTAACAGCATTGATGTATCGCTCATTCCTAAGAAGCAGGCTGGTGGGGAAGAGAGCCAATTCCTCTGCTGCAGGGCTCCTCATGGAAAAGGCTGTGGAGCCTGGCTACAGTTGCATGGCTGAGACTGTGGTGAAGTGACAGCTCTGAATCACATGGGGGAGGGGGGTAGACTGCAAGTGACAACCAAGCAGAATTGTGGCAAGCTGTTTCTGGGTGGTCAAGGATAGATCCAGGCAGGGGTGAAGTGGTGCAGTCATAACCCCTTTCTGCTGTGTAGCATGAAGAGCTCTCTGCTTCCCTGCCCCCAGCCAGCAGAGGACAGTCAGGAAGGTCAGGCAGGGAGCAGGTGCAAAAAGGGGGACCTGCCCAATGATGCCACTGTCCATGGCTGAGCTCATCACCTGTTGAAACTACTCCCCACAGCACCCAGCTGGGGGACATGCAGAGGTGCCAGGCAAAAAGAAAATGCAAGAAGGTGGGACCTGTCAACTGCTCCTGCCACTGTCCCTATTTAAGCCCAGAACCCCACTCAGCCACTCTCTATAGCTGGAGTCCGCAGACCTGTTGTGTATGCCTGAGGAGGAGGGGGCTGGGCAGGGAGTAGGTGCAGGAAGGGGAGACTCACCTGCCACCACAGTCCCCAGCTAAGCTAGTGGCAAGGGGAGCCCCAAGATTACTTCTGTCCCACTCCACCAGGGACATCAGTGGAAAACAGGTCCTCCCTTCCTGCATCTGCTCCCTACACAAAAACCTTCCTTCCTCACCAGTCTAGGGGCTCCAGCTACACTTCACCTTCATCCCCTCATGGTCCGAGTTGCAACACCACTCGTATCTGCTGAATCCTACTTTACTATATCCTAAATCCACCTGTGTGGTTGAAGGATAACTGCACCAGAGCTCCAGACACCAGCATACCATCATCTCTGCCTACAACCCCACAGAGGCCTCCAGTTCCCAGGAACTTCCAGCCCAAGTGTGCAGCAATTAGCTTCAGAGGGTTTAATCAAGACTATCAAGTTACTGAAAGACATCCCTATGTAGGTATATAGTCTCAACCAGCTCTTGCTGCATGAAGGAGCAGACTATAGCTGAAGTCAGAAATGCATTGCAGCCCAGTACTCCCCTACCAGAGAAAGTTAAAGGGAGAGTCCTAAGTGCATGAGCCAGGAAAAGCCAAACGTGTGAGAAAAAGAGGCATATGCATTTCAGACTGGTCTAGGAAAATGAAAGGATCTAGGGAAATCCATATGACCCTCACACCCAGCAGAGTGAATGAGTTGCCTAACTGGCCTTTCCCTGTCTCCCACTTCTGTGACTCATTTAGAGTGAGGAATATACAGAAAGGGAGTGGGGGAGGAAGATGGTAGGATGGTAAGTGAAGGCAATACTTAGGAGGAAGGTATATAGCTCACCAAGTAGGGAGGCAGCTGCCTCCATCTGAACCCCATGATTATAGCCCCACACTAAAGGCAGCATTTGGAAGAGGAACCACTTCTACCTTTCCCCACTGACTGCTGAGTGTGTGACTACAGCAAAGTGCTCTCAATGATTTCTACATTGGCTTGGGCTGTCTCAGGAATAAATCTACAACATTATGGGGGCTTACAGAAGGTTTGAATTTAGCACAGTGTATTAATCTGGCATTGCAGTGGTTAAGCAAAGCAAATCTTTTGGAGATCTATGCATGCTGTTGCATCAGTTCATTGATAGAAACACTTTAAACCAGTAAAAGTTGAACTGTTGCAGTGGATCAGTGCCTTTGGTGGACAGAGAGTCAAAGCTGCTAGAGTACTGTGGTGGTTTATCACTTGGCTGTTATTACAGATTACTTAATTTACATTACTGTAGTAAGTATGAGACCACATCACAGACCAGACAGATGGGAAGTGCAAAAAAAAAAAAAAAAAAAAAATTACAAAAATGCTGATCATCATTAGGCAGTGGTAGCTGCACACCAACAGCTAACTATTGTCAGGCTTCTTTGCAGGCATCATGGTGAAGGTGACCTTGAAGGCCAGTCACCCTATTGTTTGGTTCTCTCTTGCTTCTCTTATAGAGAGTGCACCAGATACTGAAGAATCCATTTGAACACAGCTCCTGCATATTGGTTTCCGCAAAAGCAAGGAGAGATTGGAACATTGCTCAGATCCTTTATAGTGCCAATAAGAAACAGGGGAGGTGTCATAGACTGATTAAAATCAATTAGACTTTTGCCCTTGATTCCAGTGGGAACAGGATTTCACTTCTGTAAAAGTAACATGAACAGCCTATACAGTTTTTTGTATGTTCACAGCCCCCCCCCCCCCCCCCAATTGCTTTGAGCTAGGCAAGATGCTATTCCTGGCATCCCCCCACCCTACCCCAAGCAATGAGTGCCCTGCAGAAGTCAGAGGCTTGAGACTAGACAGCAAGGAGCAGCGTGCAAGTTCTCATGCTCAGCACTATTCTCCACGGCATTGTGGGATCAAAGAGAAACTGACTCACAGTCAGCAAGACGCAGGTTGCATGTTAAGTGGTTGCACACAGCCCCCAAATGAAGCTTCCTCTTAGCAGAAACGAAGTCATTAGGGATGAGTCTGTTATTTATGCTCCAGCAGAACAGAGAGGATGCTGAGGTGCTAGTCAAAAATCCTTCCCATTCCAGCCATAATGATGCAGAGCCCTCTCTCTAGCCTTGCTGCTCCAGGGTTTGGCAACACATTACCAATCTTTACTAGCAAGCAGGAGGTGGACAGGATGGAGAAGTGGACTCTGGGCTAAAACATATATTATCACCCATAGAAAACTGCTTAGAAAATTAAAGGTAAATATGGTGAAAACAAAAATTCTAAAAATATTGAAAACAATTTCTCACTTTCTTAAAAATGTAAAGAAAAAAAACAAACTGTTCTTTTCCAACCCAGTGCACTGAAAAGAAGCTTTTTATTTCAATATATTTTATGATCCCCATTTCAGTAAAATAAAGAAATAAATAGTGCCCAGTTGGACAAGTGTACCTCAGGGTTGCATGAACACGTCGTAAAGGGCCCACTGAAGCCAGTGGGTCTGCACAGTCCATAGACAAAGTAAAACACATGCAGAATTTTTTTCAGGATCAGGGCCTGACCCTGTAAGCAGATCTCCAATGTGTACCGAATAATATGGGAGGCAGAAGAGTGCCGATGCTATCTGCACAACCCCTTCAACATATGTGGTCTGATAAATCTGCAGGTGTTTGGCAGATGTAAATAAGACAGAGAAAGGGGTTATTTAGGATGAAATAGTTCATGATAATCAGCAGGGGCTGAAGTTAAGAACTGAAGAGCAGAAAATAATCTCTGACAGTGAAATCATCTCCTTGTGGCAAGGGAGGAACCCCATTGCCTCAGGTACGTGATGGTACCCAGCACATGGAAATATAAGGGTCTTGTTACACCTTGCACTCTGAGTTGTACAAATGTTGATGGGTGTTAGTACTAACTCAAGTTTGAAGTAGTTACACTTCAGGTCAGCAGGAGTATGGAGGACTGAAAGGTAAGAATCCCTTCCTCCACCTCCACTCCAGGCTTCTCTCCTTCCCCCACCTCTCCACCAGCGCTCCCCTGATTCCCCCAGCCTCTTGGGCTCTCTCCCTGTCCCTCAGGGTCTCCCCCCCAACCCCTCCACCCTCTGCACCTGAGGCATTGTTTACTTGTGACTGCCCCACTGTATCCCAAGAGAGAAGACGGGGAAGGGTTAACCTGGCTGTCAGATACTGCTGCTGCCACCTGACTGCTGCTCTTCTGGCTCAAAGACCAGCATCAGCAGTGGTGGCCAGGCAGGCAGGTTAGTTGTTCCCTGTCAGCTTCTTGGGGACAGATAGTGTGGAGAGCCACAAGTAAGGGGTGGGGGGGGAGCAATAAATGGGGATCTGGGGTGCTGGGGAGGGGAGGGAAGACAGCAGGCCTGATTGGGGCTAGTGGGAAAGTTGGGACTGGGGAATGTTTACACTAAGCCTGGCGGGTGCTTGTCCATGTAACACATTACCTAGATACACCTCATGAAATGGCGGCCAAAAATTGCCATTTCATTAGCTTAATCGCGTCTGGAGATACACATTGACCTGGTTTAATCATGGTAAATTTCCAATGTTCATGGTAAATTAAAACACCTCTGACATGTTTTCTTCTTAGTGTGGGAAATTGTGCCAACAGGATTATTGTTACCATAATAGTTTTTTAGATGTGCGTTCGAGATACAGCCAAAAAACAGGATTTTCCCTGCTCTGCCATGATTTCTCTACCAGGTGCCACTTGGCTTCACTCAGAAATCCATGGAATTTCTGTTGCAGTGCAGCTACTAGACACCAGATGCTATTCTTGCAAATCTTTACTGGTCAGGCAGTTCAAGCTTCAGGTTAATAACAAATACTATTTTTTGGACTGAACATTTCTCCTTGTGTTTGCATTTGGTGCCCCCTTGGATCCTCCAAAAGGTTGCTGACACAGCACCCCTGCAGTACATCCCTTCCTTCACAGTATAGCCAGGCCATGCACACAGTACTGTTGCTGGCCCTGCCATGACTTTGGTGCTCCCCCCACCCAGGGGCAATGCACGTTCTTCCCAGTTACTGATTATAAAACCCAAAAACCTCACCCAGCACTCAAACATTTCTGTTGTTGGTGTTCACATTAGGTGCTCTCCTGGACCCCCCAAAAAGTTGCTAACACTGCACTCCTGCAGCACACCGCTTCCTTCACAGCACAATCAAGCCAATGGTTGGCCATGCACACAGTACTGTGGCTGGCCCTGCCATGATTTTGGGGCTTCCCCCCCACCTTTCCCCAGTTGCCACTTATAAAACCCAAAAAAACCTTGCCCAGCACTCAAATTTCTCCTGGAGTTCACATTACTTTTTTTTTGCAGCACACAAACAATTGTACTGTACAGATCCAAAACTTTTAGTAACAGAATTTAAAGTAACAAACATCAATCAATAATTCAATCAATGAAACAAAGAAACAAGCAAACAAACAAACAATGGTCCTGAAATAGAGAAGTAAACAGCAGGGCTATGCAAAATTTCACCGGCTGTTTCATTTTGATGCTGTTTTGACTCATTTCGAGTTCAAAACAGCAAAATCAAAATAAAATGAAGGGCTTCAAAACATCCTCAAAATGAAGTGAGGGCAGTTGAAGCATTTCAAATATTCCAAAATGTTTTGAGTTTCAAAGCTTAAGCTGGGCTTGCCTGAAGGGCAACAGAAAGTAAGGAGAGGAAGGGGGAAAGAGGGGAGAAGGACTGCTCTCATATTGACTATGTAGCTAGCCAGTGACTGTGACCCTTCCCTGAGGGCCTTTCCAATCCCACTGCTCTGGGGTAGGGATGCAAAAACAGCATAAAACACAGCATTGTTTGAACTGGCCTGCTTTCTGCCTTGGGGTCTGACAGTTAAATGAGCTATCTTCCAGAAGCTCAGGAGCATTAGACAGCAAAGGCTACTACTACCATTGATTTGATTTCCTACTTGCTAGACTAGCAAGTAGGATTCACAATATCTTTTGCTTTCTTTCTAGACCCATTTTACTTTATAATTATGTTAATTGATTTATTCTTTTAAATTTCATAATGATAGGAAAACACATATACATTTATATATTTTGATAAATATAGGACACTGAAACACCATGAAGTGTGGTGAAAAGGCAGCTGGCAAACCTTCAGGGAGGGGTGAAACGGGGTAGAGGGAGATGTGTAAATTCCATCCCCCTCTCTGAAAAGAGATTCAGTCTTTCCTACAACTAGCAGGGATGAGGCTTCCAGTTCTACAGGCAGCAAGGAGAGGGAAGCAGTGCCACTTCCAGTGCCACAGTCTGCATCCCCTCCAAGAGCACCAGCCATAAGCACCCCCTACCACCACAATAACAAGCAGCAGCACAAGCACCAGCATGACAGTCTCCTCCACCCACATTTCACTTCCTATACTGAGCCTTCTAACGTCAGAGCTGGATCTGGATTTAAGTGCCTGTAACAGGAGGGCCTGCTCGGGGCTGATCTCCTTGGCCCACCCACCTGTTCCTGGGGCAACCACCCGCCTTCTCATCTGCCATGCCTTGCTGTTGATTGGTTAATTGATGTTAATCAGCAGGAGGCTGCCCTTTTACTGCCCCGATGCCAGGGGGCACTATCTGCGGCTCCATTTCCTTCCCTACACCACAGCCCATGCCTCGCCAATGGAATTGACTCCAAATGGTCTGGGCCTTTCTAATCTGGCCCCTTTTTCCCCTCTCTGGGCCCTGCGCAACCCTGTCTTCCTCTGCCCCCCCTCCTGGGGCTTCCCAAAGTGCAGCCCCCCCTCCTGGGCCTCTCAACTAATCCCCTTTCTGGGGCTGGGGTCAGTGTACCAAATGCTGTGCCCTCACTGGCACTGAGGTCCTCACACAGATGCATGCCCCCTATGAGGCCTCCTCCAAACCCTAATAGCCTCACCCAAACTGCCGGTATTTAAACAGCAACAAAAATGCAAGCCCCTGGGCTGTAACATAAATTAAAGCCACCCGGCTAAAACATCAGTCCTCAAAACACCCCATGGATGCTCCATTCTTTACCCAGCTCAGGCGGTACCTGCAGTCAAGCCCCTCCTCTCAGCTTTGGTCAGAAAGAGCTCCTTCCTCTGTGGCTGCTGGTAAGGAACTGCCAACCTGGCCTCAGCCTCTGGGCTTTATATGGGAGCCAGGCCCTGCCCCTTCTGGTCAGCTGACCTCTTCTGGTTGCCCTGGCAACCCACAGCTGTGCTCATCACTCCTGGCCAGGACTCTTCCCCTAGCAGTTTTCACCCTTCTTAGGAGCAGGGCACCTAAGTGCTCTGCAACAGTGCCCTATCAAGGGAAATTCTGGGGAAGGAATGGGAATCTGCTGAGTTTGTGCTCCACACCCCTCAGCTTTCCCCTAGAGCCAGGTCTTCTTCCCCAGAAGGCACTTCAGAGGAGGCTGAGGTAGATATTGCAGAGGCAAGCGGCTCATCTGAGTCTGCTTCTCCTGTTGCTGTGCCTCTGCCTGCTGAGGAGGGGGAAACTGCAGCATCCACACATGCACCTGCACCCCAGAAGCGAGCAGGTAGTGTGATCTGGGATCATTTTGAGCTGGCAGATGATCGCACATATGCCATCTGCCTGCACTGCCAAGCCAAAACCGGCTGAGACAAAGGAACAAAACACATGACCACCACAGGAATTCTGATGCATCTCTGCAGGCACCACCCCCCTACCTTTGCTCCTCTTCAGCCTGGCACCAATCGGAGCGTGCCCAAAGGGAAGTCCCCCTTTCACTTCAAAGCCCCCATCTCCACAAAGCAGAGGCAGGCCACCCTAAAAGAGTGGGGGAAAGGTGGACACAAAGGGGTGCACATTGCAAGGGTGAGCAAGATCAGCCAGAGCACTGGGGTGATGCTTGCTGTGGATGGCCAGCCCTTCTCCTTAGTTGAGCAGCCAGGGTTTAGGCGGCTTATGGTGCTCATAGACCCATCCTACCAAGTGCTCACATGCACCGCCGTCAGCAGGATGGTGATGGCCTCTCTGCATGAAGCATGCAGGGAGTACTTGAGGAACAAGCTGTCCAAGGCAGATCCGCAGGTGGTCTTACACTTCACCTCGGACATATGGAGAACCGGGGATGGAGATCATGCCTACCTCTCCCTCACAGGGCACTGGTGTGACCAGTCAGGCCATTGGTGGGCTCTTCTTCAAGCCAAGGTGATGAATGAGTCCCACCCATCAAAAGAGATCATGGGGGCCAGGAAACATTTGATGCAGGGGTGGCATGTTGGGCATGGTGAGATCAACTTCAGGTTCATCATCACTGACAATAGGGCCAAGGGAATATCGTCAAGGCATTCTGTGATGCCAACTTTGTTGCCTCCACTGTGTGACACACAAGTTCCACCTCATTGTCAGGGATGCCTTGGAGGGGGACAGGGCTGCCAATGACAGGGCCAGCACCATCAGCAAGCTCATTTCCAAATGCAGGAAGATGGCAGACTACTTCCACCAGAGCATCAAGAGGGGAAAGATGCTGTGGGACAAACAAGCAGAGCTGAACATCCAGCAGCAAAAAATCATGCAGGATGTAGAGACTTGGTGGAACTCCACATACATGATGCTGGAAAGGCTGGTGGAGCAACAGAAGGCCATTCATGAGATGGCTCTGCTCAGGGAGTTTGGGATAAGAGGCCCCCTTAACAGAGCTGAGTGGGATACCATCTCCCAGATCTTGATGGTCCTTAAGCCCTTCCTCAAGGTCACCAAGACCCTAAGTGCTGACAATGACCTCCTTAGCCAGGTGATCCCTATAGTGAGGGAACTTCAGAGCCAAATGGAGAGCTTCCAGGGGATCAATGCTCCTGGCTGGGGCAAACCACTGTCACCAGATGTGCAAGCACTGGTGAGGTGCTGAAAGAGAGCATCGGGAAATGACTTGATCCCTTGTGGTCCAGTACAGTCCATGTGCTGGCTGCCATGTGTGACTTGAGGGTGAAGGGCAGCATATGCAGCAGTCAAACCATGGATCAGTGGTCAGGCGGGATGGTGAAGAAAGTCAGGGAGGTAGAATAGTGGAGGTGGGGGAATGTGGAAAAAGGGGATCCAGTGTCCACAGCTAGCATGCCACCCACAAGCCAGTCTCCTCCACCACAGGTGCTGCCAATGTGGACCAAGGGCATAGCTACCATGGTGGGGTCCAGAGGCACCAGACCTCACCATCAGGCAGGTAGCACTCAGGCCTTAGTGGCTGCCTATCTTACCGAGAACGTGGAGCTGCTGCAGTGTGACTCCTTGGAGTACTGGGTATTATGCAGCCAGATGTGGCTGGATCTGGCCACGGTTGCCCAGGAACACCTGTCCTGTCCACTGACCAGTGTTCTGAGTGAGACAGTATTCAGCATTGCTGGAGATGTAGTGACACCCCACTGCACCTGCTTAGATCCTGGTTTTGTGGAGCAGCTGGTGTTCCTCAAGGTTAACCTCACACTGCTGGGATTCCTCAAGCTCCAGGTGCAGACAGAGTGAATGCCACCCTCCTCACTCCATCCACATCTATTTCTTTTCCTTTTTTTAAAAACCATTGAATGCCCCACTCTCAGAGCTGGAGGGGGCACTCACTGCATCACCAGCCAGCAGGGGAAGAACATGTCCCTGCTGAGCATCTCTGCCAGGATGAACTTGGAAGTTTGGAATGGGGCTATGGGGAAGGAGGAGGCCCCAGGTCCTGGGCATGACCACTAAAACTGTACTCTGCCAGGGTTGGGAGTTCCTGGTGGGACTGCTGGTGGCACAGTAGCCCCAGGAAATGCCAGAACTGAGGATCCCCCTGGCTAAAGGTGGGAAGGAGGTGCCATAACCTCCAGCTACCACATACACACACACAGTCCTGGCTGGGGAAAGCCCAGACTCATCCCATATTTGACAGGCCTGAGACTTGCTAGTTGCAGTGGAGTTGTGAGGCTCTAGGTGAGCTCACCTTAGCTGCCTGGGATGTTAGCTTTTGGGTTGAAAAACCCTTTGTCATACTGAGGAAGCACCTGCAGTTGATGTGTGTGCTCTTCCTGCATGGAAGGAATAGTAAAGAACCCAGATGCTGGCCTGGCATGCAATGCAGGCAAGAAAGCCAGTCATTGAAAATGGAAATGGAGGCATAATGGGGTGTGGGACAGGCTGGGGTGGGCAGGGAAGAGGGATGTAGCAGTGCAGGTAAAAGTGGAGAGATACCTAGGGAGTCAGATGTCCAGCAGGTTGTAGTGTGTCAGAATTCCACTGTCTATATTGATTCCATGAGTTTCTGTACCTACTACTTAGGAGGTAGATGAAGTGGAGTTCATAGGCTCACTTGTGTGATGTGGTTTGTAAATTCCCTTTGAGGATCAAACCCAAGAGATTGGAAACATGTGGTGTTCTGTTGTTGTCTTTGATAGATTTTTGATGTGCATTTATTCTGGTGCATAGTTGTTGCTTGGTGTCTTCACATATTTTCCAATAGGGCATTTGGTGCCCTGATGGAGATATGTATTGTGAAGATATCTCCATACTGGAGATATTGTTAGCAGGTTTTGCGTGTCTTGTCATGACAAGGCCTGGATCCATTCAGTGTGTTTTGGGCTCTAGGAAGTTGGCTTCTGATGATGAGGTTAGCAAGGTTCAGTGCTTGTTTGAATCTACAAACCACTTTTCACAGATTATCAATCTATTATGAAAGATTATCTAGGGTGTGTTCTACTGCCTTTTGTAAAGGACTACTTGCTGGTCATCAGTGACCATTCATTAGTATTTTGAGGTACAAAGTGCCCTTGGCTACCAGGCACAAAGGCACAGTTCATGAGCAGGCCCTAAACTGGCTGTCACCAGTCTCCTGATTCATATTATGGGGTCCCACCCTGTTTCCCCCCACCTAGCCTCACATTAGGGAATTGAAACATGGGCTCTTCCCTCCTCCCTGTGCAGCTGTATTGGGCTTCCATTTCATAGTTTCATAGTGTCATAGTTGGTAGAGTGAGAAGGGACCTAAGCAGGTCATCAAGTCCGACCCCCTGCCATGGGCAGAAAAGGATGCTGGGTCAAACAACACTGGCTAGATGATTGTCTAGCCTCCTTTGAAGTTCCCAGGGTAGGGGCCTTCCCTAGGACATTGGCTCCAGCTCCTAGCCACCCTGACTGTGAAGTAGCACCTCCTGATGTCTAGCTTGAATCTACTCTCAGTTTATGGCCATTATTCCTTGTAACTCCCAGTAGTGCTCAGGGTAACAATGACTCTCCCATTGCCTGCTGGTCCCCCTTGGCAAGTTTGTAGGCGGCCACCAGATCACCTCCCAACCTTCTTTTGTGTAGGTTGAACAGGTTCAGGTCCTCTCATAGGACCTACCCTGTTGCCCCCTGATCATGCGAGTGGCCCTCCTCTGGACCCTCCCAATGCTATCCACATTCCTGCTGAAGTGTGGTGCCCAAAACTGGACACAGTACTCCAGCTGTGGCCTGACCAATGTTGCATAGAGAGCGAGGATCACCTCCTTGGACTTGTTTGTGATGCATCAATGGATGCAAGACAAGGTATGGTTAACCTTCCTTACTGCATCCCACATTGGCAGCCCATGTTCATCTTGGAATCAATAGTGACTCCAAGATCCTTTTCTGCCTCTGTGCTGACAAGAAGGGAGCTCCCCAGCCTGTAGGTATGTGTAACAGGGAACCCTAGCCCTGTCACCAGAAGACTGTTCATATTTCTTTTTTTTTTACTGAATAACACCGGTGGTTTGGGTGAGGCTATTAGGGGAAGGAGGAGGCATGGGCCAAGGCCCGTGGAGGTGAAAGGCCCCAATATACAAAATACAATAGGCAGTCTCCCGCTTACAAGAACATAGGCATAATAGTTTCCATCAAGACGTGGCAGATGAGTAGAGAGAGGGACATAAGAACCTTAAAGCGGACTCCAAGGGCGCCCCATATAAGGCGCAGATTAACAGGGAAGATGGTGCTGGGGAGGGTGACCTATTACAGTATGCTGCTGGTTTTTCATCCCCAGGTGCAATACCTTGCACTTGTCAGTATTGAAACCCATCCTGTTCTCATCCGCCCACCTCTGTAACCTGTCCAGATCTAAGTGTAACCTGCCCCTCTCTTCTAGCATGCCCAAGTCTCCCCACATCTTAGTGTCATCTATGAACTTAAACAAGGTGCTTTTCACCCCCTCGTCCAAGTTGCCGATGAAGATATTGAACAGTGGGGGCCCGAGGACCGAGCACTAGGGAACCCCACTGCCCCACTTCCCATGTCCCTCCAGGTCGAAAATGACCCGTCCACCACCACTCTCAAGGTGCGGCCCTCCAGCAAATTTGTGACCCATCTGACACCATAGTCACCTAATTTTTTAATGAGGATGGGGTGAGAGACGTTGTCAAAGGCCTTCCTAAAGTCCAGAAAGACTACATTCACTGCGACACCTGCGTCCAAGGCTTTTGTGACCTGGTCGTAGAAGGCCACCAGGTTGGTCTGACAGGACCTGCCTCTAATAAACCAATGTTGATTGCCTCTAAACATAATCTCCCCTGCTGGTACCTTGCAGATGTGCTCCTGGATAATTTTCCTGGATAATTTTCTCAAAGAGCTTCCCCAGGACTGAGGTAAGACTAACGGGCCTATAGTTTCCTGGGTCCTCTTTCTTCCCTTTTTTGAAAATGGGGACCACATTGGCCCTTTTCCAGTCCTCTGGAACCTTGCCAGAGCACCACGAGAGCTCATAAAGCTGTGCCAGGGGTCCCTCAATGACCTCTGCCAATTCCCTCAGCGCTCTGGGTTGGAGATCGTCGGGACCTGCTGATTTGAACACGTCTAGTCCCTCCAGAAGTTCCCTAACTAGGTCCTCACTGATCCTGGGCCTGGCTGCCCCTCCCCTGGGTCCATCCAGATTCCCAGTGGGGAAGGATGTCCCTGTCCCTGCTCAGGAAAATGGAAGAAAAGTAACTGTTAAAGAGATTAGCTTTGTCACCTGGTGCTACCACCCGATTACCAAGCATGTCCTGCAGAGGCCCCACATTACTTGGTACCTTCTTTTTACCCCCTATGTATTTAAAAAAGGTCTTGTTGTCTTTGATCCGGGTCTCTAGTCCCAGTTCCAACTTTGCCTTAGCCTTCCTAACAGTCCCCCTACAATCCCAAGAAATGGAGGTATAATCCTTCTTGGTGATGGCCCCTCCCTGCCATTGGGTGTACACCTCCTTTTTGGCTTTGAGATGTTCCTGGATGATTTTGGTGAGCCATGAGGGCTTTTGAGTGCTCTTGGCCACTTTGATCCACGTGGGGATTGTCACCCTTTGGGCTTGGAGAATCGTCTCCTTAAGGAATGACCACTCCTCTTGGACTCCCAACTCTCCTCCCCTCCAGGAACTTAGTGCCTCCCTGACTAGTCTCCTTACCTCACTGAAATCCACCCTCCTAAAGTCCAGGGTTGCTGCCTTGCTGCAGGCCTTTGATACCCTGTGCTGTATGGTGAATTCCAGTAGGCGATGATCGCTATCGTCCAGGTGGTCGAGCACCCACAGTCCACTCACCAGGTCATCGCCTGTGACCAGGACCAGGTCCAACAAGGCATTTCCCCTGGTGGGACTGTGCACCTCCTGGGTTAGATGGAGGTCCTGTAACTCGGCTAGGACCCTATGTGAGCGGTCAGACCTGGCTGACTGCTCTTCCCCGCAGATGTCCGGACAGTTTAGGTCACCCATGATGACCGCATCTCTTGACTTGACTGCTTCCGTGAGCTGACCAGAGAATTCCCAGTCTAGCTTTTCCCCCTGGTTAGGTGGCCAGTAGTAGACCCCCACCATTAGGTCCCTTTCCCCCCGACCCCCTGTATTCTGACCCAGAGCACCTCCATCTGCCCTACCTCAGACCCAGTGCTGTTTGCTGAGCATCTGTATTGCTCTTTGACATAGAGCACCACACCCCCACCTTTCCTCCTCATTCTATCCTGCCTATACAGCCTATAGCCCTTGATGTTTACCACCCAGTCGTGCATTGGGTCCCACCAAGTTTCAGTGAGCCCCACTATGTCTGGGTTTGTGTTAGCTAGGAGAAGGGCAAGTTCCTCCTGCTTGTTCTCCATACTATGAGCATTTGTGTAGAGGCATTTAAGGCCTCCTGAGGGTGTATGCGCCCCCCTCTATCCCAGGACTATCTATCCCCTCTATCCCCTCTATCCCAGGACTATCTGGGCCCCTGTCTCTTACCTGGGTATTTCTTGTGGTCATCGCCTGTCTTGGCTGGGCTATTCTTGAAGGTGTCTCCTGGTTCAGTGTTCCGTGGCTCCTTTTCCCAGAACCTCATCCCATCCTCATCTCTCCTCCTAAATTTTTGCTCCCCTGGGCATTTACACAGTCCCCAAAACATGGAAGGCACAGCATGGGGTCCTTACAGTGTCAGTTGCTTGTCCACCGTCCCACTCAGCAACCCCGGACCCCTGACAGCTCCCAGCTCCCAGAGCGGCAGACTCTTTACTGGTCCACCAAGTCATGGGTTCCTGGGTTCCCTGCAGGTGAGAGCTGGCCAAGCCAGCCTTTCACATTTCCAGAAAAGAAACCTCCCACCTTTGTGTGTACAGCACCATTCCATGGCTGACCATTCACAACCGTGTTTCTCTGGTCAGTTTTCCCTCACCATCCCAGCTTTTTGACACTGGTGGCTGTGAACAGCCATGCATGCTTTGCCACTCCTCTGTAGTGCCCAGAGCTACCCAAGGGCTGTTGCACTCCGGGTGCTTCACACCTTGTCTGTCATCCCTGCTTGTTTGCTAGTTTCAGGGTGTCTCCAGTGTTCCCCCAAGCATTTCCCACATTGATGTAAGAGGTATTCCTGAGACTGAGCCCCAAGAAGTCTAATTCTACCCCTTCCCACCCTTGCCTCTTCCATGCTGTTGCTGCTTTTGGATTTTTCTTGGGGTTCCTAAAGTGCTTTCCTTTCCTACTGTGTCACACATAAATTTAAATTCATGGTACTAAACTAGTATACACCAAAGAAAGGGAGAGACATTCATCATTGACATTATTAATCTTTAATGATTTCTTTAACATAAGTTACATAACCACAAAGAAATGACATCACTTTCCACTTAAACATTGGTTGTTTTTTTTTAAAACAAGGTACTTCAGCTTTTTCAAGACAAGGTATTGAAATCAACTTATTGAACACAGCTTCCTGTACCATTTTTAGTTTATTGCACCCAGGTCAGATCGTGCACCCCATGTCAATAAAATCTGCTGAGGCGAGACTGGCTGGTGTAGCAGAAGAGGGAGCATCTTGAACAGGCTAAACTAAAGTTGCATGTACTTCTCTGTTAAAAAACATAAACTGTAGCATCTCTTGAAAGTTATTTGTATTATTAATGAATTAATTATATATTTCAATTCACCAAAACAGTAAAAAAGTCAAATTTTAGCTGTTTACTACCTTCTCGAGCAAGCCTTTCCTGACACACAGGCACAGAGAGATACAATTCCCCAAACCTGCAGATGGAATAGGGCCAAAGGGACCAGCCACCCTGCAAAGACAATTTTGTATGATTAAAGATTTATACAAGCCTATTGATTTGTAATTGGGAAACCACCCCCCCAAAAGGAAATACTAGCTGCTCACCCCAATCTCGGGCAAGCCTGCCCTGGCACAGGCCCAGAGACCTACAATTCCCCCACCCCACACAGGGAACAGAGCCAAAGGGACCCAGCACCCTAACTTTGTATGATTAAAGTTTTACATAAGCCTGTTGATTTGTAATCAGGAAGCCAGCACCCCAAAGGGTAGCTCAGACAAGCTCCAGGAGCCCTGGCACACAGGCCAAGAGACATACAATTCCACACCCTACACAGACAGAGAAATTGAGGCAGCAGCTTAGATTGTCAACTTATTAATTCTTTAAACAAGTAGTTTTCGATTAGTTAACATTAGAGTATGTTTCATAAATACATTAAGGCTGGGAGCACCAGACACAATCTATTGCTATTAATTAACGTTAGAACACACTGTGATCATTCTTTACAAATAGGATGACCCAAAGCAATCTGCCTACTCATCCGAGCTCAACTGAGACGTGTAACTTGGAAGTGGTTGGATGCATGAAAACCTTTGTGGGGGGCTTGGCAAGGAAGCTGAGGGGTGGGATGGTGACACTTTTCCTATGACCATCAGGCCCAGAATGGTGATAAGCACACCAGCCAGGACCTGTAGATCCTATCGGTTTGTGTACTTCTTTTTGTTTCTTGCTTCATCTTGTGAAGCATCCCAGTGCCGCTTCCCACAGACCAGCAAACTTGTCATACGTTTTCCTTGATCCATTCTGTGCATTCATTCAGGCTCTTCATGATCCAATCAGTTTGCAAATCAGAAGCACTATTGGTCCTTCTAATTGTTCTAGGAGGAGGGGTAGCAATCAGAACTGTAACATGAAACACAAGTGATTGAACAATAATCATTTTATGAAAGGTAGAACTCTTTCTAAAACATAGCTTTCTCAACATTGCAAAAGCTGCCTGCAAGTGTCTGCATCCCTCAAGGTTTTCAGAGTGCCAACTCAAAACCATGAGTGAGTGGAGCCTCAAAAAAGAGCAGACTAATAGCACCTGGTTTTGTGCTCTGTATTTTTGACATATGACATCACCTGTCAAGGGACAGGGCTACTCATGCGGTCCTTGATGACTTGCCAAAACTCAGTAAGTAGCCCTCCACCTGAAATAATTGCCCACCTTGACCTAGATGGTGACAAAGCAGAGGTGCTTCTACAGTGAACCTTGAAGGGCTGGGTTTGCGAGCCATGGTCTGCAGCTCATAGGGGACCCCAGGCACCCCAGAATTGGCATACCATCATAGCTTGTATGGTGCTGGGTGCTGCACATCCTCAGCCATGCGGGGTGCAGAAAAGTGGGGTGCTGGCATGGCAAAAGCCCAGGGCTGGGGGCTTCCTGCCAAAACCATGTGTAGGCTGGCAGATGCAGAAAGTATTTTTGTCTGGGGCCCTGAACAGTCTGGCAGAGCCAGGTCAGTCCTGGGTTGAGCTGTTTGGCATGGGGCAATCAGGAGACAGTGCCATGATCCACTGGTGTAATCGGTGTCACAGGGGGAGCCGTAATGGCAATAGGGGTCCTGGCTGTCTGAGTACTGGGGTGGGTGGGTGAGCCTAACACCCAAACCCCACAAAGGCTGCTGGGTGGAGGTGTAAAGCTCAACCACCCATTGGAAAGCTCAAAGGGGTGCCTCATGCTCAGGGTGTCAAACGGTGCTGGGCAGTGCTGGCATAGGCATCTCCCATTGCCTTGCAGCAGAGCCTGCACTCTTCAAAAGCCCATATGACACCCTAAATTGCTGAGGGACCTAGAATCTCTGACGCTGAGAAAAAGTCCTTTGGGGGGGGGAGGGGGAGGGTTGCAGTAGGGGCTGTAAGAAAGAGGGAAGGACAAGAAGAGCCGAGGCAGAAACAAATGGGTTTGGCCATGGTTTGCTGACCAGCACTGGCATGGTGTAGCCCTTGGGGTGCCTGACGATCTATGCCACGTGCAACTTGGGGAACTGTTGGGGTGCCCACGGTGATCCCCTAATTCAAAGATCGGTGTCCATTTTTGACTGCTGGGTGAAGCAACTTTGCATGCTTGGTGTGATCACATCATCTACATAAACCCAGGGTGGGTGCTAGTGGGGAACCTCTGCCTAGAGGGTAACAAGGTGCGGCGGGTGTTTCTAGGGTGCTTCCCAGTCCTGGCATGGTGCAGCCCTCGGGCTGCCTACCTGTGCCATCCAAAACTTGGGGAATTATCGGGGTGTCGGAGTGGCCAGGGGATTCCCTAATTTGAATAACGAATGACATTTTTGGCTGCTGGGTGAAGTCTGATACTTGCAATTATGCCTTGAAAGGTGAAAGGAGTTTTGGGCCACTCTTCACCTGCAGCTGTGCCAGGGAGGGATCAGGAGAAAGCACCAGGGTGTGCTGAGTGGATGAGTCTCAGGGGAAGGGATTTATGTTGTTTGGGGACTAGGGGGAGGAATTGGTATGGGTACTCTTTGGAGAATGAACAGAGGTCATTTTAAAAGGGAATTTACACTTTGTCTTGTTTGGAAATAAACAGTTCTGCAGTTTCCAAAGTCCTTCTTTGAACTTTATTTCGTTGACTATTTCACAAGCACTAATAAAACAGTTAAACCAACAGTAAGAGTAACAGATAGGGAGTACACCTAACCACATATTTCCAAGTTCCTAACCCCCTAACCACCCCTCCCCCCCAGCCATTAATCTTAGGGAGACATGCAAGATAGAAGGATAATGTAATTTCATAAGCTGAGGTGAGAGCAAATGAGATAACAAAGCCTACCACCACAGGGAGTACTACAGAATCCCATCACTCCTGTTTTGACATATATCCTCAGCTACTTAAAACTGGAAAAGGTACATGCATTGACTACATAGTAATAAAAGGTAATAAGAAGTTAGAGCACTGTTACAGCTTGATCACTGC
This sequence comes from Alligator mississippiensis, assembly GCF_030867095.1. Taxonomy (NCBI): domain Eukaryota; kingdom Metazoa; phylum Chordata; order Crocodylia; family Alligatoridae; genus Alligator; species Alligator mississippiensis. The sequence goes on from NC_081833.1 coordinate 29,806,761, forward strand.
TGACTGCCTGTGGACTGGAAATTCTAATAGGACATTGCTCAGCTTTGGGTACAATCAAGCTTTTTAGGGACAAGAACGTGATGCCCCACAAGATGCCCCTCTTTTGATCCACTGGGGCTGCTCTGTACCCTCCTCCTTCTCTTCATCCCTGAAGCGTACTGGCACTCTCTGCTTGTGGATAGAGGAGAGACAGCTCTCTATCAGAAGAGAATGCACAGAGGGTTGGGATGGCCTAGTCTCAATATTGCTCTCAGTAGTATTGCCATCGGCAAAGCCTGCTAAAAGCTGCTGTCTAAACCGTGCCTCCAGATGCCCTCTACAATCAGCATCCTTACAGAAACGCTAAACAATTTGTAAGATTTCAGTAGTCCTGCTCTCCATAAGGTCGAAATTGGCTTCCTCCTGCCTCAATAGCTGATTAAAGATATCATTAATGTCACCTGCCATTCAATCATTGCTCATAGATATGTTTTGGGATGCTTCTGTCAGTAGCTGAAGAATGTTTTCCTCAGTTTTTTCTTTGCCTTGTCCTGTAATTATGTTGACATTCAGCATTATCAATTGCTGTTGATGAGCTAGGAACTACAGCTTCAGTACTAGGTGTAGCTATAGCAAAGAGAAAAAGAAAGCTCTCATAAGGTCTAAGGCTATTTAAAACATTTTAGGAAGCCACTATTTTAATATATTTTAACAGGACACCTTCAACAGGAATTACTAAGTGGACTCCCACTACCACCCACCCATGTTATCATATCAATCCCATCACCAAACTATTTTAATCAGCTGATTTGGATGCCAGAGATTTGATTTCGAGATCAGAATAATTTTTCTGATTCAATTTGGCCGAATCGCTTAGGAAGATTTGGAGCCGATTCGGAGATTGAGCCATAGAGTATAATGGGGAATCAATGAAATATCTATAACTTTGTTGTATTTTGGCTGATTCAGATGAAATTTGCTGGAATGGTAGTGTCTGCTGAGAGCAAGATGTGTACCAAGTTTAAAGGTGATAGATGCAGGGGTTTCTGTGAAACTTCACCTCAATGTCCTGAAAGCAAAACTCATGTCACGTGTGTGTTAAGCTACAGTGGGTTGAAAACTGCCAGTATGGTAGCCCCTGCTGAGGCCACAATGCCTGCCAAGTTTCAAGGAGATAGGGGGAAACTGGGTTTGGGGGAAACTGTACCTTAAGCTGCAGACAAGCAAAACTTGTGACATAGGTGACACCGTGTGTGTGTAAAGGTGAAGCAGGGTGCTACAGGCCTTCTAGCCCCTGCTGATGCCATGAAGTCTGCCAGCTGTCAAGGAGATAGGTGAAGGGGCCAAGACAGACATGGTTGCACAAGTACCCATGTCTTGAGTTTTGCCTGTCAGCAGCTAGAGGTGCAGGGCCCCAGAGCCCAGAAACCCCTGCACCTATCTCCTTGACAGCTGGCAGGCTTTGTGGCCTCAGCAGGGGCTAGCAGGCCTGCAGCTTTCACCCTGCCCTGCTGCACCTTAAGACACACAGTGTCAGCCATGTCATGAGTTTTGCTTGTCCTCAGTTTGAGGTATAATTTCCCCCAAACCCCTTCACCTATCACCTTGAAGCTTGGCAGGCATTGTGGCCGCAGCAGGGGCTACCAGCCCTGCAGTTCCCCCCCCCCCCCCATGCTTTAACACGCACACAGTGTCACTTATGTCATGAGTTTTGCTTGTCAGCAGTTTGAGTTGCAGTTTCCCAGAAAACCCTCCACCTATCACCTTGAAACATGTCATGCATCCTTCTCTCAGCAGTGACTACCATCCCTGCAAGTTTCATCCAAATCAGACAAAAAACAACAAAGTTATAGATATTTCATTGATTCTCCATTATATCCTATGGCTGAATCGCCGAATCTTTTCCGAATCTTTTCTGAATCGATTCGGAAGCTCCAAATCAATTCAGAAAGCCTAAAGCTTCCAGTGATTCAATTGAGATTCATAGATGTGGCCTCCAAATCATCTGAATCATCTCCGGATCTGAATCGTAATCCAAAACTTTGCACAGCCCTACATGGTACCTCTCTGCCGGGAAAAACACCCAACAGCAACTGCCCAGCAGGGAGTACCTGAGATTTAGTTAATACAAGTGAGCAGTCTCCCCCAGCCTGGCAAACTAAAAATGCCCATGGCAAAAATATTGTGGCATGATTTCTAATGCCACTGCTATAACTTACAAGTGACTGGTCACAAGGCTTGTAGGGTCTCTGGCACTGAACCAAATGATCTATCTTGGGAACCTGAAGACTCCTGCGAGAGAATATTGGTGGAATCAGTGTTATCATCATCCTCATGAACAGAAGAGCGGTTTCTGAGCCCCTGCTGAACACCATCCTGCGAATATGGTGCCAAAACATGTGGGGCAACAGTAGTAGAGGGCAAGCTCATTTCTGACTCTGTGCCAAACAGGTTCTTTCAGCAGTCCCAACCAAGGTCATTCATCTGTGACTGAGGCTGATTGCATGCAGTTATGGAAGTGGCTGCTGATGTACTGTGGTGCTGGGGAGGTGTGGATATGCTTTCAGGCTCCTCAGGCCGCAAACCTGTTGTTCCAAACTCATCCATGCAAACCTCTGCAGCATCAGTTTTAGGGATGGCAGTCAGCTTGCCTAGAACAGAATCATTCTGCATGAGGCACCAGAACAAGAATTATTGTCCTTAACACAATGGAAGGAACACTTTAAGGACTTGATCTTACTCCTACACTGTTTCCAGTCCTAATTGTAGCCACATTCCTTCAATAGGTCTGCAATAGTCGCATACACTGGCTTATTTCTTCAGTTTTTGAGTTGCATGAGCACCTTCCTTTCACCTGAAATCTCAATCAGTGCCTCAACTTCTGCATAAGCCCAGTTTGATCCCCGGCCTTCAGAAGTATCTGGGATGTCTTCAAAATGTTGCTTTTTTTTTTGTCCCCTCCATAACCAAAAAGTGTGGTAGGTGAGAGCAGAAGAGAGAGCGGAGTTTGCAGAACAGACTGTTAGCACTTGTTCTTGTATATGTCTAACAACCTAATACCTGTGAACCTTTTATGAAGAGATGCATAGTAATACTACTAGTGTGATTTGTGCAGTCTCCAGAGATTTGTAGCAGTTTTTTGTTTTTGCTTTGGGAGTCTAGGCATTCGCATTTACAAACATACTCAAAAAACTATTGTGCTGGTGCTTGTTAAAATGGTGGGTAATCACTGCAGGCAAGAAAAGCCACCATGTTAGAGTAGACCTTGATGGAAAAAATATTTCCATTAGATATGCAAGCGATCCAACTCCTGCATGAGCAGTTTCCACAGGGTGGTCATGATTTTTACAATGTGGGAGGAGGTGGGTACTGTGGGGTTTGGTTGCACAGAATACAAGAAGTTAAATATTCCAGGTCCTTCAATGTAAATTGTGGAAGCCCCCACCTGTGCCCTGGGGGCAGGTGTCAGCCAGGCTACAGGCAGGCAGTGAGTCACAGGATGTTTTGCTGGCCAGCCTTGGCAGACTCCACTCCTCATGGTGCCTTAAATGTGCCATGCATGTCTCGGGGAACTGATGGGGTGTCCTGGGGAGCCCCTAGTTCAAACACCATAAAAAAAGTTGGCTGCTGGGCAAAGCAGCACCCCTAAATTCACAGACCATTTCAGAGTAAGCAGTGCTGGGGGCAGCCCAATGTCAGGCATGCAGGGCTCAGAAAGGAGGGGAGCTGGAAGGGAAACAGTGTAAGGAAGGCTGCTTCCCACCAAAACACTGTGCACACTTGCTCATTGCACCACGGGGGTGGTGGTAAGGAGGGGGGTGGGTGCCAGGCTACAGGCAGGCAGTGAGTGAACTTTTAGAAGACAGAGATTGGGAATAGTTAGCTGAGATATTTTGCTGGCAAGCCTTGGTAAGCTGTACCCCTCATGGTGCCTAAATGTGCCATGCATGACTAAGGGAACTGATTGGGTGTCCTGGGGAGACCCTACTTCGATTACCGTAAAAAAAATGTTGGGTGCTGGGCAAAGTGGCACCTCTAAATTTGCAGACCATTTCAGAGTGGTCAGTGTGGGGGGCAACCCGATGTCAGGAGTGCACGGTGCAAGAAAGGAGGGGAGCTGGTAGGGAAACAGCGCAGGGAAGGCAGCTTGGCACCAAAACACTTTGCACACATGCTCTTAGCACCCTGGGGTGAGGGGGGGCGCAGAAGGCAGGGGGCAGGGGGGAGGGTGCTGCCAGGCTACAGGCAGAAATTAGAAGACAGAATTTTGGAAAAGTTTGCTGGGATGTTTTTATGGGAAGACATGGCAGCCTGCATCCCTCGTGGTGCCTAAATGTGCCATGCATGACTTGGCGAACTGATTGGGTGTCTGGGGGAGACCCTAAGTCAATCACCATAATAAAAAGGTGGATGCTGGTCCACTAATGTTATCAGGGTCAGGGGCAATGGTGCTGACGATGGAGGACCTGCCTGGGTGACCAGTGTGGTGACTCAAGTGCAATTTTAAAAATTCTTCTTTCTCCAGTGAGATACTTGTTAATTTTGGTACAGAACCCTGTGTAGTGTCCACCGGGGTGTGGGGGGAGGTTTGGTTTGGTCATGAGTGTTAAAGCAGACAGTTAGTTTTCAGAAAAGACAGACCAGCCTAGCATACCCTTTTTTTTTGGGGGGGGGGGGGGAGGGAGGGGGAAGGATGTTTGGTGTGGCATACATGAAGTGTGAAATACCAGAAGGCTATGAAGGATTGTGAATTTTTTAGGAATGGCAATTTTGCCAGCTGTATTCGCAAAGACGGAAAGATGCAGTGAAGAATTGCAACAGGACTGTTCCCTGAGAATTTGTAATTTTTTATCAGAGAATTTCTGATTTTTTTTTTTTTTTTTTATCAGGGGAAACCAGGATCCCTGCCTATTATTTTGTGATTGAATAAAGTCTTTCTGAGAAACAGTTTGGGATACCTTGTTGATAAAGGATCTGGGGGAGGTATAGGTATCGGATGGGAAGAAGACATCCTCCCTGCAGGAGGGAGGGGGTGATGTGCGTGTGGGGCATGGGAGATGGGTCTGGGGTGGGTTGGGGTGTTGAGTCAGGCAGGTGCCTTCAGAAGGAAGGAGTTTTTACAGAAAACGGGAGAGGGAGGGCGGGTACATAACTGCAGGCCCTGAAAAAAAGAAATGTGTGAAGGCAGAGGTTTTTGAGTAAAAAGTGTAAAACAGAAAGAAAGAGAAAGAAAGAGAGAGAGAGAGAAGGGGGTTAATGCTGTGAGGTGTGCCAATAAATCCTAGGCAGGCACACCTGAATTGTAGTAATCAGAGATGCAGGACTTTGGAATTGACATGCAAATAGGGTAACTGATAAAACAATGCCTCTGCCTTACCCAAAAATGCTTCCAAGACCTGCAAAAGTTTTGCTCATGAGAGGTGTTTTCCAAATATAGTATCCCACTTTCTGCACCAAGGACCCCCAAACACCCCCCCCCCCATTTTTTTTTTTGGCCAAAACGATATCTGCAAGCATACAACAAGGCTTTGAACAGCAGGCAAAAATTCCTTTTAGTGTGGGAATTGGGGACTGTACTGGAAACCACAAGAGTGACACTAGTGATGGGAAGTGAGGTGGAGCGGGGGATGGGACATATGGGGTATGGTAGGGTGGTGATTAATGGCTGGTAAAGAAGAGATAAGCTATGCTTCCATGGTTTACAAATATTTTGTCTAGGGCGAAATTGAAGCATGCTTGAAGTTGTTTTTTTTAAAGCATACAAAGAGGATTCAACCTTTGGGTGCTGGAATTAGGGGATGGAGTGCCCACGCCACCCACAGCAGTGGAGGGAGAGTACTTCCTAAAAAGAGCACCCCACTTTTGTCCAAGATGCTTTGCCAAGCAGGCAACAATATCTTGCGGTGTGCGCATTAGGGGCTCAGCTCCACTGGAAACTCCAAGAGTCACTCCTGTGATGGAAGGGGGAAAAGGGGATACCATATACATTTGTCAGAGAGAGTACCAGGAGATGGCACCCAGCAGTGCAGGGAGAGTGCTTCCCAAGAAGAGTACCCCACATTTTGTCCATTCTGAGCCCAAAGAGGCTTCGCCAAGCAGGCAACAATATCTTGTGGTGTGCAAATTAGGGGCTCCACTGGAAGCCCCAAGGGGCAAAACAAAACCACTTGACCCAACCTGAAAAAATAAACCAATCGCTAAATACATTAATAAACTGCTCCCTGCTGCAATTTAGTACTGGGAGGTGAAGAGGATAAAATCATTACGAGGTGTCCCCTAGCGTCTTTTTCTAGTGATAGCATATTACTAATAAACATTCAACATCTTTATCAGCGACTTGGAGGTGGGCATGGAAAGTACTCTGTCTAAATTCATTGATGACACAAAGATGTGGGGAGAAGTGAGCACACTGGAGGGGAGGGACAGAATCCAGCTAGATCTAGTCAGGGTACAGAGGTTGGTGGATGAGAATAGGATGGAATTCAATGCAGACAAGTGCAAGGTGCTGCATCTAGGGAGAAGGAACCAGCAACACACCTATAGGCTGAGGAACACCCTTCTTGTCAACACAGTGGAAGAAAGGGATCTTGGAGTCTTTGTTGACTTCAGGACAGACATGAGCCGCCAATGCAAGGAAGTGGTCAGTAAGGCTAACCACACCTTGTCATGCATCACTACAGATGCATGCATCTACAGATGCATCACAAGCAGGTCCAGGGGGGTGATCCTTCTTCTCTATGTGGCATTAGTCAGGCCACAGTTGGAGTACTGCATCCAGTTCTGGGCATCGCATTTCAAGAGGGATGTGGCTAGCATTGAGAGGGTCCAGAGGAGGGCCACTCACATGGTCAGGGGGCAGCAGGTCAGGCCCTATGAAGATAGACTAAAGGGCCTGAATCTATTCAGCCTCCACAAGAGAAGACTGAGAGGGGATCTAGTGGCCATCTATAAACTCACCAGGGGGACCAGCAGAAAATAGGTGAGGCTCTGTTCCCCTGGGCACCACTTGGGATAAAAAGGAATAACAGTCTCAAAGTGATTGAGAGCTGGTTCAGGCTTGATATCAGGAGGCATTACTTTATGGTTAGGTCGGCCAGGCTCTGTAATGGGCTCCCAAGGGAGGTGGTGCTCTCCCCTACCTTGGGGATCTTCAAGAGGAGGTTGGATAGATATCTGGCTGGAGTGTTATGATTCCAGCACTTATTCCTGCCCAGGGCAGAGGGTTGGACTTGATGATCTGTTCAGCTCTCTTCCGACCCTAGAAACTATGAAACTATTAACCCATAATGAGACTTAAATACATTAAATTAGGTACAGGTTACATCATTCCTTGTGGCACGTTACCGGCAGTGAAAAAACCCCGTCAAATATCTTAAGCTAGAAAAAAAAGATAGCATAGACAAAGAGCAGAGATATTCTTGTCCTCAAGTGGTGGAACTCTGAGTTGCTTAACCAGTGCTTAAAATTAGTTTCATGTGTTAATGAGTGGACAATCCAGGGGTTAAGAGCTCCAGGAACCATCGAAAATTACTGTGTAACAAGGGCCTAATAAACTTTCTCAAACACAATGTACTTCCTTTTCAGATTTCAAAGTAATTTCCAAAAGCAGGGAAGTATTGTCCCCATTTCACAAGTAGATTAAGTGGCGCCCTGAGTGGCTAGTGATATTCTAATCACTGAGCAAGGCAGTGCTCAGATTGGGACTCCCTTTTCCTTGTTCCACAATATAAATGTGACCATCCAGCACTGGCAGAGGAACTAGAGAATACAGCTAAAATGCTTAGGATTCTCTGGATAGTGAAACTAAGCCCTAACTTCAGTGAATTGGAGCCCTGCAGGCAAAGGCACGTTGTACCTATAATGCTTGGAGAAAAGACAGTACTGCTTTCCCAGAGCAAAGCACCTTTATGATTGGAATAGCGCATCATGTATTTGCATGCATAGCTCCCACACATCAAGCTCTATCAGGCTTTCCTTATCTTTCCCATTAAGTTAGATTTCAGTCATTCACTTCTCTCCCAGTAGTAATACAGGATGCATCATATTTAGCTTGACCAGCTTTGCCTGGTGCCAGGTGGGGTGAGAAAAGTAATTGAATTTATGAGTAACCTTTTTGTTTTTCTCCTGTGAACTGTTTTCAACAGTTAGAAATCATTTGAATATTATGCAAATGCAAGTGACTTGGCTTCTAAATATCATGAAAAATGCCCACTCTTGCAGTCTGTGCCATATGGAAATTACCTCTGCTGAGTTGTTGCAAAATAAATCACCATTAAGGGAAGGATGGGTTGGTTGAAAGTGAACAGCTGACAAGCAGGAAACAAGCTCTTGGTTAACCCTTTCAGTTTTCTTCTATCTCTAGTTTACCAGACCCCCAATAAAAGAAAAATACTTCTAACACCTTATTTCTGGGCAGAGTCTTTTGCATGGCACAGAGTGTCATTGATCCACTTAGCAGCAGGAGTTAGGTGTACATAGATAGTTCAAGTGCTAGCAGATGGCTTTGCAGCAAGCATGCCAGTATAAGGGAGATCCATGGATTGCTTTGTTTTGAGCAAACTCTGGACAATGTGCAACTTCTACATACAGAGATCAGAAACTGATTAGCACAGAGTTCCTAAACAAGCTGATGCTATTAAGGGGATGCTGGGTACCAAGTCATTCTCTTTCTGAATAAAAGGGGGATTTGGGGTTTTTCTAGTTCAGAGATAGCAAAACCCCTTGCTGAAAGGAGTAATTCTGGGGGACGAGGGACTTCTGGGGGCAAAAGTTAGGTGTTAGGTGGCAGGACTTCCAGTCCCAAGATGGAGACCGAGGGGTGGGACACCTGTCAAGGGGTGGAGCTACCCATGCAGCCCTCGATGGCTTGCCAAAACTCGGTAAGTGGCCCTCCACCCAAAATAATTGCCTGCCTCTGGTATAGACAACTCCATTTGCCACTCTTGTCTAATGTGAGTGTCTCTTTGCAAAACCCATCTCCTCTTCAACTCAGGAAGATTTTAAGCCTAATCTGTTAATAACTCAGCCTGTTTGAGGAGGCAGTGGTTGTAGTGATAAAAGTTCTAATTTAAAAATGCCTCCTAATTTAGGAGTCTGAGAAAGATGATAATTGAGAGGTGGTCCCTTAGTTAAGCAGCTAGTTAGAGAGAGACATTAAGGGTGCAGACAGAAGTAGAGTTCCTAATGAAACTTAGAACACTTTGCAGGCAGTGTTTTGAGTTACAAGGATCTCCTGGATCAAACAGAAGTTCACTGTTGGTTCCAGGGTGAAGAGGAATCTAGCTGCTGGCTGGAGCCTACAGCCAATTTCCCCTAAAAATGGCCCCTCCTCTCTCCCAGCCAGTCCCTGTTTCAGAACAGGAGGGGGAAAGGGAGAAGAGGGAACTCATTCCAGGGGGTCCACAGCTAGCTCTGGAGGGTGGGTGGGTGGATTGGAGCCCCCTCACTTGTGGGGGTGGGGGGGCTCCAATACATACCCCGCCCTCCAGCAGGGTCTGAAAAAACCTTGCCTTTTCCCCTCCCATTCTGAAAACAGCTCAAGGGTGGCTGGCAGAGCAGACATAAGTTACAAAAGATGCTCTATTTTGAAATGAGGGTTCAGATTTTCACCCGATTGGCCATTTTTGAAGCTGTCTACAGCCATGGATTTGTGCTTGATCACGGCTATAAACTGCCTCCTGTGGCCAGATTGGGCAAAAATTGTATTTTTTGTCTGTGCCCTATGGGCCTGTGAAGGTTGCCTACTGTTGCCTACTGCTTCATAGTGACATTCACTGTTTAGTTCTTTTCATTCATGAGTCTGTGTTCACTGAACTCAGTGATCACTACAGTGCATAGGTGGAGGGAGAAAATATTGTTTTGGGGGGCTGAATACACACACACGTACATACACACATACCACTCAGCAGGTAAGTATGTGGAGCAGAAGTGGTGAGGAGAGAAGGAAGGGGTGGTGGGGGCTGATCAATGCCACCACAATGAGGGAGGGAGTGGGGCAGAGGCAGGGACTAGGGTAAAAAGGGTTTCCAGGGCAGTTCGTAGGATGGTTGGAGCCTGTGCAGCTTGCTAGGACACAGGGAGGCTCCTGCTGCTGTGTACACCCTGAGGGAGGCATGGGGGGCACATGTGGCCTGGATTTGTGCACAGGGCAGAAGTGGGCTGCTGCTGTGGGCTACAGCTCTGCACCCGGCTGCCACTGCCTCGGGAGCTGTGCAACACTATGTGACTGCTGCCTCCGGGCTGCATCGCGTCCCCTGCCCACCCAATGGTGGCAGGCACATGGCATTGCATGGCTTATAAGGCATAGGCAGCCAGGCACAGAACCCAGCCCTCAGTGGCAACGTGCCTCTGCCCCATGCACAGATCTGGGGAGCATGTGCCCCCCATGCCTCCCCTAGGGTGCGCGTAGTGGTGGGAGGCCCTCAGTGCTTCTGAATGAACCTCCCGGGCTCCAACCATCCCACAACCCACCCCGGGGCCCCATTCACCCCAGTCTGTGCCCCCACCCCACTCCCTTCCTCACTGTGAGTGCCTCAATCTGCCCCCCACCCCTTCCCATGCCTCTTCCCTTTCACAGGCTTGCCTGCTGTGGTGGGCAGTGCTCCACAGCTGCTGGGCTGTGATCCCAGCTGCGTGCAGGCTGCGCACTGTGTCTGTGCATGTCCCCTGCTGCAGCCACCCGGAGCCTGAGCCCAGTCTGTCCTGTGGCCCTCTGTGCTGCTGCCCCTGTTGTGTTGTTGCTGTAGCTGCTCATAGGGAGATGCATACACTGTGCTTTTCTCATCTCTCTCATGGAAATATATCTTTTTGTTCTGTCCTCTTCTTCTTTTGTCTAAAATCAAAGACCTTTTACACTAAGAGTTTCTGTTTTCCTTTTTTCATTTAGAAAAGATTAAAACCATTGCCAAAACAGAACAGGTAACACTATATATTGGCTATTCTATCAGTTCTGAACCTTGGGACTGTTTTATAGGGAACATTTAAGATTTAATTTAAAATAAAAATATTTATTTAGCATTTCTTCATTTGAAGCAAATATTCTTGAGGTAAATACTGTGGCAACAGCAGTCAGAATACACTGCAGCAAGGAATGTGCAATCCAAGAGATTTTTCTACAAGAACATATAAATTAGGCTTTGTCATATATTTTAAATGTGAAATTTTATCTAATCTCCATACATGGGAAGGAATCATCAAGTTTTGTCCAGAGATTATAAAGCAAACTGTAAATAAAGTGACAGATGTTTATGAATCTAACTCTTACAGCACACATTGTGTATGTACTGAAACAGCACAAAGGATTTTAGGGTGAAATCATGGGTGGATCCAGAGGGAGGTATAGGAAGTGGAACCACATCTTCTTTTGACTGTGGCACAGGAGCAGCAAACTCTCTGAGCTTGTCAGCATAGCTGCTGCCAGAGCCTGAGTTAGCTTATCTCTGAAAATGTGGCCCAACACAGGTTCTAGTAGTAGCCACAGTCATAAGCCAGTGAGCTCAGAGGGCTCATTACATGTGCCCTTCACAACTCCCTTGATTTACCTCTGGATGAAAACTAAAGGATTTTGGAAAGTGGGCATACGGGACCCCGTGACATGTGGTCATGCCATGAGATAAGAGAATGAATGGTTTGGGGGGATTGATAGAAACATGTGGAGTAGGGAGGATTGGGGATCGGATGAGGTAGAAGACATTTGGTTTGGCTGCTATTCCTTTTCTGTCTAATGAGTTGTTTAAGTACCAGCACTTGGCCACATCCTGGAGCAGCATACTGTGCCCAGGTCTCCGTGGCAGATATGAAAGAAAAGTGAAATGAGGGTTTTCCTGAGGAGGAGAGGAAGAGCCTGCAGAGTACAAAGGGAAAGATAAATATGTGCAGAGGAGCAGCTGGGGGATGGAATGAGTGAAGGTAAGTACTAGAACTAGCAGGCAAACAGTAGGAATGGGGTCAGAGGGGCAATGGAGGAGGGGTCTGCTGCCAGGATCTCAGTAATTTGAAACCTCATGTTGACAACAGGAGACAGAAAAGCAGAAGTGTCAGAAACAGCGTTGTGGATTGAATAAAGAATGCAGAGCCGCTCAGCCCACACAGAAACATGTGCCCGAGTTGTAGCAGAGTCCACAGATCCAGGATTGTCCTCATCAGCCATCTTCTGACCCACAGATAAGACAATCATGGAAGACAATCATCCTTGACTACAAGGGATGGCCAAAGAGTAAAGAAAAAGGATAGTCATATGGGAACATTTTGACTTCAGTAAGCAGAAAGATATGAGGCAATCCAGGAAAGTGATGGGTAAGAGGAAGAAGAAATAACAGTAAATCACCAGGATGCATATTATTATTATTATTATTATTATAGGAAGATAATGGAAACTAGATCAGAGTTGCTGAAATAAATTTGTGGAGAACCACAAAAGAGTAGTACTAGGGGAAAGTCAAGGGAGGAAGAGATCTTTAAGAATGGAACCAAAGGAATTCCCGAGCAATGACTGCAACATAAGTACTATGTAAAAAATATAGAACAAATAAGAAAGGCATTGATCTGTTAGTGCTTAGCTGAGAACAACTTAAAAAGTGAGAAGCAAACATTCTGCAGACAATTCTGCAGACAAACGTTATGGATTTTTGGGACAAGGGAAGATACAGACTGGACAAAGTGGACCAATGAATTCACTTTCTGGGCACTGTAGGAAAATAAAGGATGGACCACACACAGGAAACAGCAGAAAATCCCTGTGACTCAGAAGTTTGATAGCAGGTATTTTTCAACATCTGTTTCTCACTTCAGGCACATATGCCCTGCTCCTTTCATCATGTGGGTCTCAGTATGAGGTTGGCATGTGCATAAATGATACTACTGACTCTAAGAATTTGTCCACTCATTTTATAAAAGCAGCAACTGTAAATGAGGGGAAAGCCTATAAAAGAAATCATACCTCTTTCCAGCCTATATGTGCAGGCACCATGGAGAATTGCTATAAACAGTGAAACACCGCTTTCATCCAGAAGCCCTGAAGCACATACTAGAGTTGCTCTCTTCGCTAACATCAGGGATTGGATCGGAGTGCACCAGGTCTAAAAGCTCAAGCCTCTAAAGAGCTTATCTTCAGGTTCAGAATTCTTTCCAGGGTCCTGTCCAGTGAGAAGAACCAATTAAAGAGTCTGATTCCATGCCAAGTGAGGGATCTGAGTTTACATGGGATTTTTCAGTTCATTGACCATTAACCAAAAAAACAAACAAATAAATAAATAAATAAATAAATCAGGAATAGTAGTTGGGGAGGAACATTTTGTTTATAATTTTCCAGTAAATCAAAAGTTTAAAACAATATTTTAGGCTGAATTAAATAGTTTGCTGTAGTTTTGAGCATTGTTTTAAAGCTTTCTTTTTTTTTTTTTAATAAAACAATGGAATTCTTTAAAAAAAAGTCATTTGGGATTTAAAACGTGTCTTGTATTGAAAATGTGGTAGAGAACATTTCTATTTTTAATTTAGTATATATGTATATAATTTGGTAGAACAAGTTGAGTTCCTGAAACATTTTGTAGAGGGAGGTGAGATAGTCTATATTAGTCAGAAGTCAGGCAGAAGGTACAGCAGGGTGGCACCTTAGGCCAGGCATACAAGTTACACTTATTGCAAGATAGGCATGCATAAAGCACTCTACAGACATAACTGAACAGATGGGCAGGGTGCACAGAGTGCTTTAAAAATGGTGGATCCTGCTCTAAGATAACCCTCGATGGATTTCATAGATTTCATAGATTCATAGACATTAGGGCTGGAAGGGACCTCGGAAGATCATCGAGTCCAGCCCCCCGCCCAAAGGGCAGGACGTCAGCTGGGGTCATAGGATCCCAGCAAGATAAGCATCCAATTTCATCTTGAAGGTGTTCAATGAAGGCGCTTGAACAACCTCCGGTGGCAGGCTGTTCCAGACCTTGGGGGCTCGGACAGTAAAGAAATTCTTCCTTATGTCCAGCCTGAAACGATCTTGTAGTAGTTTGTGACCATTCGTCCTCGTCATCCCTTGGGGCGCTCTGGTGAACAAACGTTCCCCCAGATCCTGGTGGTCACCCCTGATAAACTTGTAGGTGGCCATCAGATCACCCCTGAGCCTGCGCTTTTCCAGGCTAAAGAGCCCCAGGGCTCTCAGCCTGTCATCGTAGGGTCTGCTTCCCTGACCTCTGATCATGCGCGTGGCTCTTCTCTGGACTCTCTCAAGCTTCTCCACATCCTTTTTGAATTGTGGAGCCCAAAACTGGATGCAGTACTCCAGCTGCAGCCTCACTAAGGCCGAGTACAGGGGGAGAATGACGTCCCGGGATTTGCTTGAGAAGCATCTATGGATGCAAGCCAGCGTTTTGGTCGCTTTACTAGCCGCAGCATCGCATTGCAGGCTCATGTTCATCTTGTGGTCAATGATGACCCCCAAGTCTCTTTCTTCCATAGTGCTAACCAACATAGCACTGCTGAGCCTATAAGGATGCTGCGGGTTTTTTTTCCCAAGGTGGAGAACCTTGCATTTATCGGCTTTGAACACCATCAGATTCTCATCCGCCCACTTGCTGAGCCTGTCCAGGTCAGCCTGGATCATCCGCCTGTCTTCTGATGTGAATGCTTTGCCCCAAAGTTTGGTGTCATCGGCGAACTTGGCCAGTCCGCTTCTGACTCCAGTGTCCACATCATTAATGAAGATGTTGAACAGTATGGGTCCAAGGACAGAGCCCTGGGGGACCCCACTGGTCACAGGACACCACGATGAGTGACTTCCATCAATTACTACCCTCTGGGTCCGACCCCGGAGCCAATTTTCCAGCCAGTGGATCGTGGGGGACCCAAGGCGACAATTGGCCAGTTTCTCCAAGAGACGATCATGGGACCCCAGATCGAAGGCTTTTTTGAAGTCAAGATATATGACATCAATCTCATCTCCCTTGTCCAGGTGATAGGTCACCTGGTCGTAGAAGGAAATGAGATTGGTCAAGCAAGACCTACCCGCAACAAACCCGTGCTGGCTATCCCTTAAGATGTTGGCGTCGGCCAGTCCATTAAGGATGGCCTCCTTAATAATCTTTTCTAAGATAAGATGTGGTATCAGACTTCAGCAATGTAGGTTAGAGCACACTAATGAATATCTATACCACGTCCCATCTCAACTCATGGTAAGTCACATTCATTTTGACAACATCCCATGGAGCATTGAGGTACCCCACTCACCCTGCCTCCCCGGGGGCTGGGATTCCATCCCCTGCAACTTGCAGCTGCCTGCTGCCCAGCCCCCGCTCTGAGACAGGGGCAGAGTCTGGCCCCCCATCCTCTACCCCCAGCAGCTGCCTGCTGCCTGGCCCTTACTCCAAGATCATAGTAGGGGCACTATCCCCTGCCCCAGAAGCTGCCTGTGGCCCAGCCACTGTTCTGAGATTAGAGCGGTGGCTGGGACCCCATCCCCTGCCCCTGGCCAGGGATCTCACAGTGGAGGCTGGGCACCAGACAGCTGCTGGGGCAGAGGATGGTGTCCCAGCCCCACTTCTGATTACCCAATCAGAGCAGGGGCTGGGAAGCAGGCAGCTGCCTCCAGGGGGGACTACTGCCATGCCTGACGAGAAACAATTCGCTCCCAGTCAGCTGTCTACAGATAAGCTACTGTGCAGTAAGCACTATGCAGTAAATCTGCTACCTGTAAATACAGGTAGTAGCCAGCTGCATAGTAGACTATTTTACTGTACATTAAATGCTGTGCACAAGTAGATGGTGACACTTTACTGCACAGTACTGCATTGACAAGCATCTCGTGTAGATGCACCCACTTTCTGGTATTATCACCTAGTGTGCAGTTTCCATCTACTCCATCTGGGCACTTGTAAAGAATGCAGCTTTTGATTAAGTGCTGTGTTGTTTGTAGACAATGCATTTACACAAGGGGCTGTCTGAGATGTTCAGCTATCTAGTGTTGTCCTGAAGCATCTGTATCCAGATTTCAGTCTTTTCAGCCTGATCCATGCTTCTCTGTCAAGGGTGTGCCCAGCTGGGGACTCATTTGGTATTAGTATAAAAAGCTATAGGAATAGATTTCAAACTACATTACTCTGAATAATCATTTCATTTTCATTCACCCCACAACTTATCTAAATTTAGCACAACATATAGCCATAGTACCCAGCTTGTTGGACTCTCCATGGGCCACAAACCTGGTAGCAAGGGAGCAGTTAGGGTCTGTCTTATGTCACTTGGTCTTATGTCCTAGAGAAGGGGTGTTCAACCTTTTTTAAGGAGTCCCTTTTGGCTACACTTCTGGCGGAGTGGCAGGAGGGTGGTGGTGGCTAGACATGGGACAAAGAAGGGTGGGTAGTAGTGGCTGGATGTGGAGTGGGGGGGGGGCGGCGAGTCTTGGTGGCCAGACAAGGAGCGGGGGGGGGGGGGAGGGGGTTGCATGCGGTGGCAGCAGCATGGGGTGGTGGATGGCAGCGGCCACTGGTGCTTGCCAAGCTCTCTCCCTTGCATCCGACTGGCTGGGCAGTGCCTGTGTGGCCCATAGAGGGGAGCTGCTGCTCTCCCCCCGTCCCCAGCCCTGATCCTGAGAGGTGGCAGTGCGGGGTGGGGGGAGGGGGTGCTCTGTCCCCATCCACCTGCGTGTACCCCCCCAAACCCTTTCCAAGTACCCCTGGGGGTATGAATACCCCCGGCTGACAACCCCTGCCCTAGAGTGCAGGGAATACATCAGTGTGTATGCAAGTTGTCCAGTTTAAGTACAGTGTTGATCTTTTTAGTGCAACAACTTCTGGATCATACAGTGACACAGGAATCTGCTCGGGCACATAGCATTGCAAGTCCAGTGGTTCTGAGAACTTTGAAGCTGGCACTCCATGTCATTCTGGCTATACATTTTAAAGCAGATATCCGTGCAGAGACTTTACTGCTGAGCTTCTGAATGTGATGTTTATAGATGAGGAAACAACTTAATATGACAACTTCTTTGTAGCTTGGGGTATGCTCATAGGGAAGGATGTGGTTGCCTACTCTGATATTCAGTGTGCTTTTGGCTCCATGATTGTCCAGGTGGAAGGGTGACTATACTGATTTATTGATGCTTCCCACTGATCTCATGCCTCTCAAATATGCCCCCCCCCCGCCCTCTGCCCCACCTCCATGCCAGTGCCTGGAATGAAGCAGAGGTGCCAGGGTCAAGAGACCCTACTGTTGTTGGGGATTTATCAAAATAGGCAACACATGGGGGAGGGTGTGGGAGGCACATGTGGGGTGTGGGGCTGCAGCCTGGCCAGAGACAGGGCCCAGCAGCAGCATGATTTCTGTGCTGACAGTGGGCTGCAGTGCTGTAGCCCAGTCACAGCCAGCAGTGATCAGCAACAGCGAGTGCAGAGTTGTGCGCCTCTCACTGTCAACACTTACTGGTTGTCTATGTTTATCAGTCTGTGTTACATTGAGTAGGGTCATAAATCTGGGTAATTGACAGCTGGCCGCCCCATCCCTCAAGGTTGCATTCCTGGCAGAGACCAGCATGTTTACCTGGATTCACCTGACAGAATCCCTAACCCACACAGATCCCAGTATACACTGAGGCTAGGGACAGACATTACACATAAACCAGTTTAAATTATCAGAAAATGGTTTAAACCTGTAACAGATGTTCAGTGCATGTAAACCAGTTTGAAAATGGCTGAAACATGTTTGAGATAAATGTAGTATCAGACTTAACTGATTTGGGTCAAACCGGTTTATGCAATGTCTGTCCCTGACCACTTGCTGCTTTAAATTAAACCAGACACCCCCACATCCCAGCATACTCTTTGAGCTGGACAGGGCTCTCTTCTACACAGCAGAGCTGGCCCCTCCCTTCTGCTCCCTGGCTGGAGCTCTGGCAGAGACTGTAGGCATCTGCCTGGCTTCCCCCTGCTCCCCGCTCCTCCCCGCTCCCTGCTAAGCAGGGATTTCCCCCATCCCCTCTGCCTTACACAGACACCTCTCAGCATTAGCTAGCATACCACATGCTGACTACGGTTGCAGGACAAAGGCAGAATCAACAGATAGCTGGTAATGTCCCTATGTTGTTTTGTTTTTTTTCTTCTTTTTTTAAATGGGCTGATAAACTCTGAGTTAGGGGTGGTAAATGCTGTGCTATCAATTACCTGTAGGGCTGGTCAGAAGGTGTGGGGGGAACCCCTCCCTAATCAGAGTGTCCTGCCAGGACCTGGCCACACCCCCTCAACTCAGCACTATGGAAGGGAATGGAGGGCTGCTCTAGTGCCCCCCTCAGTTTCTAGCCTGAGTCACTACAGGTATGTGCCTGCATTTCTGGGATGTCTGTGCAATTACAAACTGACTGTGCATATCCAGGTTAGACTAACTTGCAAAGATTGAAACAATTCAGGCTCAGGATTTTTTAATTTTTGTTCCTAGTCTGAAAGCTTTATTTGAGCCCCATGGCCGAGGTGTAATGAACAGACAAAGCTGCGCCTTTTCACCGGTGATCTTCCAGGCATAATTTGGCAGAGCAGCTATGAATGGGCACCACTGCCGGTAAGACAGTGGGAAATGGGACTTCTCCCTAGAATAACCAAACCCACTCCCTCCCTCCTCCTCTTTCCACAGAATCAGAGAAAGCTCATTCTTCTGGGTCCTGATGCTTGGATCTCCCAGCTCCCACAGCAGGGAGATGGAATGCTGGTGTCTGGGTTTTCCCAGATGGGAGGCAGAGCATGGGCATTTTGTGCCATGGTCAATGCAAGATCATGAACAGTTTTAAGGCTTTTGGCCCCAGGAAGAGGAAAGGGTCCAAACAGGGAACTCACCAGAGGTCCCTCAGTGGTCTGCACACTCCACGTTTGTACACAAACGGCCCAGTTATGGACCCCAAGATGTTGGATCCAGGATGGTCATCTGGAAACCTGCAGAACATTGGAGATGCATGTAGATGATGCCAGTGACATGAGGACCAATGGGGACCATTGATGTGGGAAGTACAATGCATAGCTCGGCAACTGCTTGCACCCGCAGTGCTGTGGCACTTTAACAAGCCACCCAGGCCCAGGAACATGCTGGAAAGGTCCAAGAACAAGGTCTGTGGCTAGCCAGCTGTTCTCTAAGGGATGTTGTACATGCCACTATGGAGCTGAGAGTTGCAGTGCCAGGATAAGGAGTTACTGCACAAGGTCGAAGACTGCTTCAGGTCCAGCTATGACACCCCTGAGTGGTATCAGCACCGCTTGCTGTGGGGAGACCACTCTCCTCGCAGACCAGAGGTGGGGCAGGCTAATGCCCACCTGTCCCTGGCATGGAGACCCCCACTCCAGAGATTCTTCCCTGGGGTAACATGCCCAAGTGTCTCACAGGGGCATCCCTGGATGGCATCCCCCCTGGTGTGGGGGAATGCTCCACACTGCATATTGATTGAGAGATGCTGGGGTGTAAACAGTGTGAGTCCTGGCCTAGTCATAATAGTGATTACGCATGCGTAGGATGGCTAGAGGTTAGAAGTCTCTGAAACATCTAAACTTTTGACATTAATGATGCTATGACCTACTTAGGAAACTGAGGCATGTACAGTTGAAACCTTGTTATATAGCCAAAGAGTGGGAACTTTATGTTAATAAGTTATGAAGTGATAATGAATATGAGTGGTCCAAGAAAATGATACTGTTGAGTGACATTGATTGATTGAGATGTGCAAGCAGTGACTGGACCATGGTATGGTTGGCAGGTGGCATGAGGCAGCCACTACAAAAGCCAGCATGAGGCACCATCTCGGTGTGTGTGTGTGTGCGCATGTGCATGATTTTTTAGGAGGGCGCATGTGTGCATGTCTGCGTATGTGGTGAAGAGTGCACGCACTGAGAAGCTGTGTGAGCTGAGTCTGAGATCCTGAGAGTTTTGAGTGGTGTTGAATTTGTTGGAGAGGCTGGGAAAATTGTGAGTGTGGGTGCTAAGTGGTGTGTGTCTGGGGACACCGGACTTCTCACCTGAGATACTCACCTTCATTTCCCCATAGGACGGGTAAAGTATCACCCTTCCCTTCTGAGGTCTTCATGTACTCCACTTGTGGAGGAAAGGGTAGAAATCCTGTGCCTGACAGGGATCTGACAGTAGGCTCTGCAGCCTTGGTGTCCGTGTTCTTGACTACCACTGCTGGTGACAGGCTGGTATGGCTCTCTGTATATATTTGCATATAGTGTTCTGTTAAGTGGTTCTTAACTAGTTCATGTTGCTATGATTATTGTTATTTTTGGCTTGTAATACAGATTGCTTATTAACCCTTACTATGGTGTTTGTATACATTAATAGTAGGCCTCAGGGTGGGGCTGGGCCACAGGCCAATACTCTGAGGGATTAACCCTTTCAGGTGCAAGCGAATCGTAGACCCCTGGCACAGTAGAGGCCTAACAAACCTCTGACTATAGCCCTTGTGCCAGGCCAGCCTTCAGGCGGTGGAGGAGCCTTGGAACAGGAGGTATGGCTTTCAGTCCACATGGGTGAGGAGCTACTCAGCCAGGGCTTCATGGATTCAGAAAACCTGCTGCTGTGCAGAGCCAGAGCCATACTGATCAAGAGGTTGAACAGTACAAGCCCCAGGACCGAGCCCTGGGGGACTCCACTGCCCACATCCCTCCAGGTCCAAAATGACCCATCCACCACCACTCTCTGCATGTGGCCATCTAGCCAATTTGCCACCCATCTGATTGTGTAGGCATCAATGCCACAGTCGCCTAGTTTTTTTGAGAGAATATGGTGTGAAACCATGTCAAAGGCCTTCTTAAAGTCCAGGAAGAGGACATCCACCTCGACACCCTCATCCAGGGACTTTGTGACCTGATCATAAAAGGAAACTAGGCCATGTTGGTTGTCCCTGAGCATTAGCTCCCCTGCTAGGCCTTTGCAGATGTGCTTCTTGATAATTTTCTCAAAGGTCTTCCCAAGGACCAAGATGAGGCTGACCGGCCAATGGTTGCCGGGGTCCTCCTTTCTCCCCTTCTTGTAAATGGGGACCACATTGCCCCTTTTCCAACCTCTGGTACCTGGCCAAAGCCCCACGACCACTCATAAAGCCATGGCAGAGGCCCCACTATGACCCCCGCCAATTCCCTCAGCACCCTCGGGTGAAGAGCATCTGGACCTGCTGATTACCACTGAGTCCAATGGAGGGCAACAAAAAATGGTTAGGGGGCTTGGGCATATGACTTATGAAGAGAGGCTGAGGGAACTGGACTTATTAAGTCTAGAGAAGACTGAGTGGGGATTTAACAGCAGCCTTTAATTACAAGACTACAAGGTTACAAGGAGGATGGAGCTGTGCTGTTCTCCATGGTGACAGATGAGAAAACAAGCAGCAATGGTCTCAGGTTGAAGCCAGGGAAGTTTAGGTCAGATATCAGGAAAAGCTTTCTCATGAGGAGGGTAGTAAAACACTGGAACAGGTTACCCAGAGAGGTTGTAGAATCTGGCTAGACAAAGACTTGGCTGGGATGATATAATTGGGGATGGTCCTGTTCTGAGCAAGATGTTAGACTACTAGATGACCTCCTGAGGTCTCATCTGTTCATAATTTTCTATGATTCTGTGATTCTAAGATTCTAAAAAAAGAAGATGAAGGAATTTACTTGGGGAGAGGCAGAGTGGGGCACCACAGAAAAGGTGAAGAAACCCACAGGGTCAAAAAAGAGTTGTGAAGTGATGCTTCTTGTGATAGGAAGAGAGGTTTTTCAAGTCTATGCCCTGTATAGTATTATTCCCCCATTACAAACACCAGGAGTAGAAAGAGCTCAAAGTTGCTCAGTACGCAGCAAGTAACTGACAGAGAAATAGACAAGTAAGTCTAAGGGCCTTGCCACACATTACAGGACATGTTAACTGCAGTTAAACACCAGCAGCCAGGGGTTCAAGCAGTAAAAAAAACATGCTAAGTGCACTCCTGTCATAGGAAAGCTGGGACTTCTCATGGCAGGGGTATCTCTAGATCATATTGAGCACATCTACATGAGACATTTACGATGAAGTTGACTAACTTCTCAGTTAATATCTTGGTGTCTACATTTGTGCCCTTCTTAGGGAGGACAAAGCTAATATACTCCCGCAGCATGGTAGTTTGTAAAATACAAGTACTACCCTGCTACAGAGGGGTTTTTTGTGCAGAGCAGTGCAAGTATAGACTGCCCTGGTTGGCTGGGGCACAGGGTGCCTCAGTGTAGGACTAGCCAGAAGGCAGTCCCTGCACACTGAGACAACCTGTACCCCAGGCAGCCGATCAGCAGCACATGAAGACAGCACCCCCTCCCCCCAAGATCTCCATGTGCTGCAGTGGGTGCGGGAAGAGGGGGCTGACTGGTGCCAGTAGCCCCTGCGCTGAGACACCCTGCTCCCCAACCAGCTGGGGCACCATCTACACGTGCACTGCTGTACACAAAAAAAACTTCAAAGTTTATTTGTGTATGTTAATCACATGTGTAGATGCGCCCGTTGAATAGCACATGTTCTTCTATCATTCAACTGCTCCATGGAGACAATATGAGCAATTTGCATTTCCAAACCCAGGACTGCACTGGAGTCTTAAACCAGCTCAGGTCCTGAGGCACCTGCACAATCCAACAGCAGAGGCAGCATCTTTTCCCATGCTTGGCTCCCAATGCCTCCCTCCACTTGCTTCTAGTGGCAAAGACCTAGTTCTCTAGAGCTCACTATGTAGTATGGGCTGGGAGATTATAGTAAGCAGTACTGCGTGACTGCTCAGAACACCTTCTAACAGTTAATAAAACACAGTAATGCTTCCTATGTCCTAAATAAAACATATGCTAATTGTTCCAAGTGACAAGGCCCTAAAATGGGATGTGCTTCAGTGTTGAAATCTGCTTGTATCCCTGTGCCCCTGGGCAGCTGGCAGGATAACGTGAGTTGGAGCAAGGAGTAGGACTCAGGGGGCATGTCTACACATGTGCTTTAATACATATTAGCATATTTTAATATGCATTAAAGAATCACAAAAAAACACTCTTTAGGTAATGCACATTAAAATAGGTTAATACACATTTTTCTAGTACCTTCCAATGGAGGGCATTTCTACATGTGTTGTGGGATGCGGCACTGGACACTTTAATTAGTGAGCTGCACTAATGAAAAGCATCCATGTGTCACGTGTATCAGCATCCCCGTACATCCCCACAATGAAAAAATGGTAGCAGGGCACTTTGAACTAAAACTCATCGAATGTGTTTTATTTTGAAGTGCCACACCATCACTTTTTCAGCGTGGAGATGCATGGGGACGCTGATACATGTGATGCAGAAGGCTGACAGAGTGTGTCAATTTCCTTACTGCAGCAGACTCGATTAATCATGTCTGCTCCAACACACTGGATTTCCAGGACGTCAGAGCAGGTTCCGTGCAAGTGTATAGGACTCTGGTGGTACTACAATTAAGCAAAAATTACCTAAAACACATTAATGAATACGTAGATGTGCACTTATCCTGAAATAGGCTTGTGGCAGGGCACCATGTGTGCCTGACACTTCAAGGGCCTGGAGCTGGCAGCCGCCAGGTGCCTAATGAGGGCAGCCATTTTAGATTCAGGGCTGCCCATATAAACAAGGCAGTTCTGCTGCTGAGGACCAGGCCACAACATCGCCTGGCTGGAGAACTGGTAATATCATCTGGCAGTAAGGGAGGAGCTATAGGGGATGGTAAGGAGGCTCCTGGTCCTGGACATGGCCTAAAACTGCACCCTGCCAGGACTGGGTGGCCTGGTGGGACTCCCAGTGGTGCAGGAGCCCCCAGGAAATGCCAAGCCAGTTACCACCCCGGTGAAAGGCGGGTCGGGGTGCTTTAACCCCTAGCGCCCACGACCGGGTTGGTGACCCCTTTGTTTGGAGGGCCTGGAGGGTGGAGCCTCGGAGAGTGAGAGTAAGGGCCATAGACTCAGACCTCTCTGTGTTTCCCCTGACTGGCCCATGCTGGGGCCAGGACTGGAAGGGTTGAAGGGCCTGGATCCCACTGCGAGGGACGCCCAAGAGCTGAGGGCCTGGGGTCCCGACTGGCCTGGAGGTGGGCCAGGGCTAGATGAGCTGAAGATCTTGGTGGGGGGACCACACCCAAAGGGGAACCAGTTCAGGGAGCTATGCTGCCTGGTATGATGGCAGAAGAAGCCACCTAAGGGGAGGAATCCAGGTGGGATTCAATAGGAGGATTCTGGGGCCCAGTGTGGGGGCCAGTGATTACAGGAACATCGTGATGCCATCTGTGAGGCTTGGGCTGCAGTGTAGGGGAGGAATGGAGCCGCAGTTAGTGTCCCCTGGCATCGGGGCAGTAAATGGTCAGCCTCCCACTTATTAACATCTCTATTAATCAATTAACATCAAGGCATGGCAGGCGAGAAGGCAGGTGGTTGACCCAGGAACAGGTGGGCGAGCCACTCTGAGAACGGCCCCAAGGAGGCCCCCTTGTTACAAGGCTCCTATGCTGTGACCTCTCAGGGCATTTATAGACAGACATGGGGGTTGGGGGAGGGGCA
Source organism: Alligator mississippiensis (assembly GCF_030867095.1). NCBI lineage: Eukaryota > Metazoa > Chordata > Crocodylia > Alligatoridae > Alligator > Alligator mississippiensis. The sequence continues at coordinate 29,831,254 of NC_081833.1, forward strand.
CTTTAATTAGCATGGCTTCAAGAGCCACACTAATTAAATTGCCTGGAGCATCACATTTATCAGGCTCCCTGCACTGAAAAATGATAGTGGGGATGCTTTAGTTAAACTTGTCAAAACAACTTTAGTTAAAGTACCCCCATTGCCATTCTTCAGTGCAGGGACAATGATACATGTGACCCTGGAATCTGTTGAACCGCAGTAATTGCCACACTTCAGCAGAGCTCAATTAATTGAGTCTGCTCCAATTCACTGCAATTACAGCATGTTGGGGCAGCCCCCCTGCACATGCATAGGAGCCCTCAGTGCCTTCCTAGGATTGGAGACAATGGCAGATGTTCCCTGCCTTCCTCAGGTAGTGAGGCTTCTCTGACACATGGTTGTACAGCTCTTTGAAGTTACAATCTGCTTCCTAAGTGCTAAAGATTATCAGGCAGGTAGTTCTATGTTCATTTGGTAATGAAATCTTTACATTCCCCTGTAACTGGAAGCCCCTTTGATAAAGAGGACAACACAGATTCTTAGCTTCCTTAAATCCCATTATAAACATCTTCCTGATTTGCTAGCAGCTGAGCAGGTTTAAATTCACTCTGTCTGAGCCATCAATTGGACTGAAATCTCTCACCTCTCCCTCCCTGCTTCCCCAGTCATGAGTTGTGTTTTTCTACTGTACCTACTTACAAAGAAAGGCAGGGTAGAGGCTTCCCAAGAGAGCACACCTAGCCAGATGCCTTTTTGTTCCCTAAAAAGCAGCAGGATGCTAAGTTGACTGCAGCAAGTGAATCAGAAATTGCATTTCTGTTGCTCTTCATTCTATGTGAATTCTCTTTCCTCAGGCTAAGTGCTGGGCAAAAACAGGCTTTCCTGGCAACACCAGAACCTCACAATCAAAGCAAAGCAAAGGGCTAGAGAGTGACAAACAGAAGGCTGCATCTGAAATCTGTGCACTCACTCTCGCTCTCTCTTGCTCTCTCTCTCTCTCTCCCCCACCCCTGCCCCCACAACCTCCATCAGTCAATATCACCTTATATGGCATGAGACAGAATTCCTGAGACAGTGAGAAATTGGGAGGTTTATTTTGAAGTTTCCAGTTAGGGTGTGAAATTCAAATTGCATTCAATGGCTGCTCCTACACTCTTCAGGCACTAATTGATTTTGCTGGCAAGGTTTAATTTTTCTTTCCCTGCTCTACTTTTCTGCATGCATGTACCTCAATTCTTCTACACTGTGGCAGGATTTGTACCCCATTGTTGCACTGAAATGCCATAACCTCAAGCATAGATAGAAGGAGGCCAAGATCTCTACTGGAAATCTCCAAATCCTAATCAAATCGGGGGACCTATTTAAAGGTCTAAATTGATTCAAAGCTCTCTGAATCTTCAGAAAAGATTTGGAGAGCTTTGATGATTTGGGCAGTCTCCGGTGGCTGCAGCAGACAGCTGCAACCACTCTGAGCTGGTAAGTACTAGAGGCAGAGGAGGGGGGGCTAGGGGAGGGGCCCATGGGGGTACCCCTGCCAGCCCCACCCCCACCCCAGGTCCGTACTTCATAGAAAAGCCCTGACTCTCTGGGTGCTGCTGGGCGGGGGTGGGGGGGGTGATTCCCATTGCTCTCCACTGTCCTACACTCAATGGGGGGCTCTGTCACGAGCCGCCTGACCACTCCCCGCCCCACAGGTGCCCCGCCCAGGCCAGCTCCAGCCCTTTAAGGGGAAAAAAAACAAACAGAAAAGCCCTGGGACCCACCGCTCCTGGTACAGCCTCAGGGCTTTGAGGGCTCATGCAGAGACCCCCATGTGGTGGGGGGCAGCAGGGATTGACCCCTGCCAGCAGTGAGTCTGGGGGGGTGGGGGGGGTTGGTTATTTTTTATTTCTTAAGGAGCTGCAGCTAGTCCATGCAGGGCACCTGTAGGGGGAGGCTGGGGGGGTTCATGCAAAGCCCCCCATGCAGCATGGGGCAGTGGGGGGCAGCAGAGATTGCCCCCTGCCTAGCAGCACCCGGTGACCTGGGGGTTTTTATTTTTTTACAAGTGTCAGGAGCTGGGGCAGGTAGAGTAGCCAGTGCCGGAGATGGGAGAGGGGTGGGAGATGGGCCTGGCCTGGCTGATTCAAAGATTCGGCAGCAGCTGAATCTCTGAATCAGATTTGGATGAATTGAATTGGGACAGTGATTCAAATCACTGAATCGAATCACTGTCCCCCAAATCAGCCAAATCTGAACCTAATACTAGTTGCTTTGCGCAGGCCTACTCAATACCATACAACCTCCCACCCTTTTCTAGTACATACAAAACACAGCTCCTCCTCTAATCATTATGACCATGTCACTCAGCTTTGAATTCCTTCCTTGCCTGCTTGTTTGTCATCCTTCAGGGATCTTTGCCTCTCTATCCCTGCCTACTGCTTGCTTTTATCTTTGGTGACATCACTGCTTTACCCCGAAACCCTACAAACCATAATCTGCTATTTGGCCTCTTCTCTTCTATTTGTCCTTCCTATTTATCCCATACAGCCCTTTGCAGATGGAGATCTTCCCCAAACCTATCCTCAAGAGCATTACCTTCAACCCCTTCAAGTCTCCTTCATTGTGATGCTGCCAGCAATAATTTTATGCATGTCAATCAGTTGGGAAACAAGCTAGAAACCAGAGAAGCCAACAAAAATGGGGGAAAAAAGCCCAATAATTCAAAAAACACGAATGGACTGATTTCTGCAATGGTGTGATCTTCAGGCTGTTGCCTTCATTCTCTTTTTTACTTCCAACAAATTGTTTGTAATTCTCATTTTTTACATTCCGTATTACATAATGAGTTCCTTAGGGCTGGAACTGTCACTTATTCTGCTCAGAACAGTGCAACCCTGGCCCTAACTAGGAACTTTAGGCTTTCCCTTACTTGGACTTTGAGTTATAACTGGGATGCTGGTCTCTTTCTCACAGAATCATAGAAACGTAAGTCTTGAAGAGACCTCTGGAGGTTATCCAGTCCAACCCCCCCCCCCCGCTCCCCCACACACACATAGCATTCACAGAATCAGGCTTATCCAAACTGTCCTGTACAAAACAAATCCATTGTCTAACCTGTTAGTAAAAATACAGAATCAACCTTGACACAGTCACAAGACATTACACCCTAACCTGTCTGAGGTAAAGCAAGGAGATGAAGGAGGCCAACATCCTAGTGCTGTAAGGGTTGTTAAAATGTGTTCAAGAGATCCAAGGGAGATAGCCTTCTACAGTGAATAGATTTTTCTTGATAGTCTAAACCTACTATCCTGCAACTTCAAGTCATTGGCCCATGTCCTACTCTCTGCAGCAAGAGAAAGTGTTTTGCTCTTCATTATGGCAGTCTTTCAGATATTTGATGACTGCTATCATGTTTCTTCTTACATGCCTTTTCTGAAAGCTGAACATACCTAGTTTCTTCACCCTCTCTTTGTATGATTTCCATTCCAAGACATTCATCATTTTTGTCGCTCTCTTCTGGACCATCTCTAATTTCTCCGTGTCTTTTTTAAAATGTGGTACCCAAAACTGCACACAGTACTATAGATGAGGTCTAAAGAAGTGCTATAAAAGGAAGCATTATCACCTCTCACGTCTTAAACCTAACACTTCTATTGATGCAACCCAAAACTTCATTAAATACCACCAGGCCCAGGATAGACCCCTGTGTGACTCCACTTGAAACCGCCTGCCATTTTGACATGGATTCATTTATAATTATTGTTTGTTTGTAGCTATTGAGCCAGTTATCTCTCCACCTTATGGTAGCTTTGTCTAAGTCACATTCTCCAATTCGTTTATGGGAAGGTCATTTGAGACTTTCTCAAAAGTCTTGCTGAAGTCCACATACGCTATATCCACTGTATTCCCCTCATCTATCCAAGTGGTTATTTTGTCAGAGAAGAAAATCAAGTTTCCTTTGTTATGATGTGGTTGTAATAAATCCAGGCTGGCTGCTTGTGATTAGCTTTTCCTCCTCTAGATGCTTGCAAATTGGCTTTATTATAAGATACTTCCCAGGTATCAATGTAAGGCTAATAAATCTATAGTTCCTCAGGTCTCCCTTTTTTGCTTTTTTAAAGAGTGGCACTGTGTTGGCCCTTTTCTAGTCCTCTGGTACCTTGCCTGTCTTCCATGACTTCATAAATATTGTTGCCAAGGGCTTCAAGATCTCTCTCAAAGTATTAACAGTAATTGTTCTTACAACTATTATGTTTTCACCGAGAAAGCTTGGGAAGTGTCACGTGAATGACACAATTCTGTATAGAGAATATCTGATGGCAGACTAGAAATTTTTGATCAGATCAGCATGACTTTGATGGTCACATTATACACACTTGCATTGTACTGGTTATTCCATGAGAATGCCTATAAATCCTCCGTTCCATTTTACATCAGTGTAATTTCTACGAATGCTGCAAAGAAAGCTATTTAAGTAAAGACTTAGAGGCCTCCTCACAATATTGGTGGGGCAATTTCCTAGATCTGTGTACCAGTAAACTAAACTCTTTAATCCAAGACTGTAGGACTCTAATACAGAGGAAACATATAGGGGTACATTCTTAAACCTCTCATAATAACCCACATTGATTCTCTATACATTATATTTGAGACATCCTTTAAATAAAAATGATTGCATACTCATTTCTAAATTTTATATTTTGTGAGAGTAAAATTGTCCCAATCTCCACTCAGTGGTGAAAGGAAAGAGATGGGGCTGGGAGTCTTAGTCTTAACCTCACCCTTCTGATGCTGGAAAGAAAAAAAATGTTAATTTGTAAACCACCCTGATCTGGGGAATCTACTTGTACTGTCCTACTATATGCTTCTGGAACAATATAACTACTAGGAGAATAAGAAAAAAGCAAGTAGTAAATGCTCATATTGCAAGTGATATCTTAAAAGCATCACTGAGGTGGATTCACATAAAAGATAATGAACCACAGTATATTTATTACAAAGCTAAGCAGCCAATCTGACGTCTCCATGAAGCTACCGCTGTGCTAGCTATTTCCACTGACTGCATAATGTGCTGTGTTTTCTAATGAGATGCTATATCTAATTATTCACCAGGAGGCCCATTCAGCAGAAGTTTAGCTTATAGTGAGTATCACTGCCCCCAAGACCAGGATTATTATTAGTAGTAGTACTCTGGCAGTGTCTACAAGCCCCAGACCTTGTCTAGAACCCCACTGTGCTAAGTGCTTTTCACACAGAGATTGAAAATAGCCTCTGCCCCAAAAAACTTGCCCTCTGAATTCCTGTCATGTTTCGTCTTATCTGTGACGATCACACTTTACGCCCTGGCACTGGCTGCATTTAATTCTCCTTATTGAGAACCGCTACATGGTTCTGCTGTGTGCCATCCCAAGTTACCTTAGAAACTGCTTCCCTTTGTGCCATTGCAGCTTCCCATGACAGGTGCCATCCACTGGAACAATGGGACTGAGAATCAGTTCCCAAGTGAGAAATAGAAGTATATGGCATGGTGGTGGAATTACCCCCATTTCATTCTGGTGCAGCCAGAGACAGATTCTTCTTCCCTTCCTAATAAAGACACTCCTAGATATGCGACTGGGCTCTCCAACATCTTTTTGACCTGCACTTAAACCCATGTCGCACACATGTGTGGCATATAAAAAAACAACTTGTATCTGGATGAAGAGGCAATGCCTGGCCTATGGTCTGCTGTCAGAATTTCAAACCCTCTACAGAAGAGAGGGGCCTCAAGCCAAGGTCTCCTACTCCAGGGGCAACTACTCACCTTCAGGATCTTGGGCTGCAATATGGGAAGGCCTTCCTCCATTTTACTTCAGGTAAGTATTCACACAGGGAGATTCTGTTATATGAAAGGGAAAAATACAATTTTGAGCAGTGTGTTAAGTTGTAAAACTTGCCATTATGTGACTGAATACATGCACATCAGCCATGCAAAGTAAAATGGCTCCCAACCCTATATCTATACTCCCTGAGAAGGTGTATAAACAGACTGGATAAAAGTTGTCTTACAAACAAGTATAGAATTTAAATGGTACAAAGTAAGGTCTAGGCAGTACTAGAGGTTCTAGGGTGACTTTCACGAGGGATCTGTAGTTGTTCCCAGTCCTGTGCTTCATGAGGTGATGTGTTACATGAAAAATTTCTGATGTTCCTGAAGACTTTAAAAAGTTTAAAATGAGGGTGAGGAGGACAGGGAAGTATGATGTTGCCTGCAGTGTGGTACTTCCTCAGTGTTGTTGTTCATGGGCCAAAGCTGGGAAACAATGTCCTATAGAATTGCCTTCATCTCCTGAAATCATATTCTGCAGAATCCAGAATCCTGTCTGATTAAGTAAAAGGAGTTTAATTTTACAGCATCCCCTGCTGTGTCCCATTTGAAATGCCTCCTCAATTTACCATATTCATAGCTCTCAACTCACAGCATGTATATCTGTTCTTGTAGCCATAGGTGGAGGGGGAAAATATTATTTTTGGGGGGTTGACTACACAAACATGTATATACACATGCATACACACATACCGCCAGTGGCAACACGTACGGGGTGCACAGGGGTGCACGTGCACCCCCTGAGAGTGCCAGTGCACCCCCTGATCAGCCACACTCACCTCTTAGGCAATGGGCATGGGGGGGGAGCACTGGTGCCCCCAGTGCAAGTGCCAGCTGATCGCTGCAGCTGCTCCTAGAAGTGGCTGCAGCCACTTGCAGAAGTGGCTGCAGTGATTGGCTGCAGGGGAACTTCCTCCGGACAGCATCATCTGCCATGTGGTGTCCACCCCACTGGGCAGTGAGATCAGCCGTGGAGGGACCTCCCCTCCAGGAAGCAAGACTGCTTGGTGGGGCATGTGCCCCCCTGGACTAAGATGGCACCAGTCACCCATGCATACCACCTAGCAGGTCAGTATATGGAGTGGAAGTGGTGTGGGGAGAGGGAAGGGGTGGGAGGAGGACAGATCAATGCCTCTACCATGAGGGAGTGAGTAGGTCAGAGGCAAGGACTAGGGTAAAAAGGGATCCCAGGGCAGGTCAGAGGATGGTCGGAGCCTGCGCACCTTGTCCAGGGACACAGGGAGGCTCCTGCTGCTGTGGACACCCTGGGGCAGGCATGGGGGGCACGTGCCCCCTGCATTTGTACAGAGGGCAGAAGTGGGCTGCTGCTGTGGGCTAGGGCTCTGCACCCTGCTGCCACTGCCTTGGGAGCTGTGCAATGCTATGTGACTGCTGCTGCTGGGCTGAACCATGTCCCCTGCCCACCCAGTGGTGGCAAGCACATGGCATCGCATGGCTTCCAAGGCAGGGGCAGCAGGGCACAGAGCCCAGCCCTCAGTGGCAGCGTGCCTCTGCCCCATGCACCAATCTGGGGAGGGTGTGCCCCTCATACCTGTCCTAGAGTGCGTGCAGTGGTGGGAGCCCCCCGGAGCCCCTGGATGAGCCTCCCAGGCTCCAACCATCCCATGACCTGCCCCAGGGCCCCATTCACACCAGTCCATGCCCCTGCCCCTGCCCCACTCCCTCCTTCACTCTGGGGGACTCGATCTTCCCCCCACCCCATGCCCCTTCCCTTTCACAGGCTTGCCTGCTGTGGTGGGCAGTGCTCTACAGCCACTGGGCTGCAATCCTGGCTGCGTGCAAGTAGCAGCTGTGTGTCTGTGTCTGTGCATGTCCAGTGATGCAGCCACCTGAAACCGGAGTCCAGGCTGCCCTGAGGCCCTCTGCACTGCTACCCCTGCCTCACGTTTGTTGGGGCTAAGTCCCATTAGCCCAGGCCTTCCACTGCCTATGCTCCTAGCAGCTCATGGTAGTAACTATGAAACGGCAAGTGGTAGCTACAAACCATACATGGTAACTCAGGAGGAAGAGAGCAAAGTATCAAGCCCAGGAAGTTATTCTGATTTGCTGTAGACCTGTTTTCTAGAACTGGACAGCAGTTCCTGACCCAAGGTATGAACCAGTAATGAGACAGCTCTCCATAGCAGGGGTCTCAGCCAGTGATTGCACAGGAGACCCTTGCCATTTGGGGGGGATACGTTCCGGAGATCCCTGCAAATAGCAAAATCCATGAATACTGTAGGGGCTCCCTGTCAGACCCCACAGTCGCCCCTGCTCCACCCCCCATTGTTTGTAGGGCTCCCCTGCAGTGCCTGGGGGCTGACCACACCATGTACACTCTGAGTGCTGCCATGGCTGCCTCCGGGGGAGAAGATGCCACCGCCACCTCCCTCCCCATCCCCAGTGCTCGCTGTACACCCACCTCCCAGCTCTGCCCTCCCCCACCCCATGCATCGCTAGAGCCAGGAGGTCAGTGCAGCGCCCCAACCCACCCCAAGCTGTTGGTGCAGCGCACCACGAATATTTGAATCCCCGAATCCCAAGTTTGAGAATAGCGAGGGATTCCTGTACAATAATGTCCTCCACAGACTTGTGCATAGGAACTACAGAAGACATTTTATTTTCCTGCTTTTTCCATGCATCTCCGAGAGTAGAACTAAACTGCAGCCTGTCTGTTTAGGAACCAAATAAAAGTGACATCTTGAGCTGGCTTTTCTACTTGTATGCATAGACACAGGACATAACATCTGACTTGCCCAATGCAACGTATCTCCTGTGACCTGCTCACTGCCCTCTCCCTCTCTACCAAGGCAATAGGCTGAGTCATGAGGCCCTGACACTCTGGTGCACAGTTAATGAAGTTTGTACTCATTAATAAAGAGCATTAGGATAGTTTGTATCTATTTATGAGACCTAAAGAGGGAAAAAAAATATAGCAATCTGCACTGCTTTGCTCTGAGATTATTCCTTTGTTCTGTCCAGTCCTGTGCTTTCTGATAACGTGAGCAATCAAGAGAAGTGGAACATGAAGCAATCAAAATGCTAGTTGAATTAAAAGGTTGAAGCCATTGAAACTGGGAAGTTGTGTCAGAGCCAAACCAGGTAAGGATTGGATGGATGTCACAGTCCAAACTTTACATGAATGTTTAATAGGGAGAAATGATTACAGGGGAAAGAAACTAGAAGGAACAACCCTGGCTATTGAAGTGGCATTCCTACTCCTTCAATATTCCTCATTTCCTAAGAACATGCCACTGGGATGCAGCAGAAGTGCAGGAAGGAGAATTCACTGTGTGGTCTCTAGGATCCATGCTCAGTGAGGATGGAAGTTTGGAGAAATAGGAGCATGTTCACACTTAGTTGTGCATACATGATTTCCTCAATTTATGTCAGTCTAACTTTCAGGCTGGATATAGCACAGACTGTGCTCATGACCTTGGTTGATGATCTTCATCTGGACAAAAACAAGGGGAAACTGTATTCTGCTTATCTTACTAGATCTTTCAGTGGCCTTTGGCACAAATGACCACGAGACTTCTATTTATAAGATTTAAGGTGCTGATAAAGCTTTTACATGATCTGGGATCTGGTGCAGGTCTGCTCTAAATTGGTTATGCTCTTTCCTAGCAGGGAAGTCCAAGGGGGTCATGATAGGTGAGTGCTCAGCACGCTGTATGGTTCCCTAGAGATCCATCTTGTCACTTCTCCTGTTCAATGTTCATCTGAAGCTGTTGGGTGAGATGGCAGAAATTTGGAGTGCATTGCCATCAATATGCTGAGGACACCGAGCTCTACATTTCTTTCTTATCTGATCCAGGCCTTTCAGTTTCAGTCTGCTCTCAGTGCATGGCTACAGTTGGGGATGGGATGCAGGTGAACCAAGTAAAACTGAATCCAGACAAGATAGAGGTGATAGGGGTGAGCAGATGGCTTGACCTAGTATGTATTGGAACACTAATCACTGATAGGGTTCAACTTCCCCTTGTCACTCTGATTTGTGGCTTCGGGGTGCTCCTGGATTCTTTGCTGCATATGGATCTTTAGGCAGAAGCAGTGGCTCGGAGCACCTTTCACCAATTTCATGTAGTCAGAAGCCTATGACCCTTTCTTTTAGATCCAGATCTAGCTACCGCTATCCAAGTCTTTGTAACTTAAGGCTAGCCTAGTGCAATGTGCTCTACATAAGTTTATTCTCAAAGATTGTCCAGAAGGTGCAGCTGCTTCAGAAAACAGTAGCCTGTCTTCTGATGGGGGGTCCACCACCAGAAGCCCTTAACTCGAGTGCTCAAGAAAATGCACTGGCTCCTACCAGCTTCCCAGGTGCCATTTAAGGTACTGGTGTTGAACTAAGGTACAAAGTGGTCTGGGCCTTACATATCTAAGGCACGGTCTTCTAGAGCTGTGCAAAACAGCACTATCTCGTTTTGACTTCTGTTTCACCATTTTGACAGGACAGTGTTTCATTTCAAGGTTCATTTACTATTGAAAGCACTGTTCCAGTTTGTTTCATTGAAACTTTCGCTGTTTCAACGCTGTTTCGACGTTTCACCCGTAGGCTATAATGGGGAAACACAAAACTGCCTATACCTTTTCCATTTTCTGGCAGATTTAAATGAAAACAGGAGATATCATAGCCCCTTCTGCGGGCATTATGCCTGCCAAGTTTCAGGGAGCTACGTGTAGGGGTTTCTGGGAAACTGGACCTCAAAGCTGAGAAAACAAAACTCATGTCACTTGTACATTTGAAGGCACAGGGGGGTGAAAACTGCAGGGATGGTAGCCTCTGCTAAGATCACAAATCTTGCCAGGTTTCAAGTAGGTAGGTGCAGGGGTTTCTGGGAAACAGCACCTCAAGCTGCTGACAAGCAAAACTCATGACAGGTGTGACTGTGTGTGTGTGTTAAGGCGTGCCCTTACTGGCAAAGGGGCCTCTATGTGACACGGTAGCGTACCCAAGTGAGGCCTCCTCCTCCCCTATAGCCTCAGGCTGGTCCACCACTTTAAATAACAAGAGGTAATAATAACTTAATGAACAGCAGCACAGTAGCACCAGCAACATCTCAGGCAGCCAAACTGTCACAGAGCCTTTCTTTCCTTTCCTGCAGGAGCTCCTTCTCCAGCAGCTGCCAGAGAACTCTCCCTGCCAGCCCCAGCCCTGGGGCTTAGATGTGACCAGGGCCCTGCATCCTTCTGGTCAGATGCTAGGTGTGTTGGTCTAAGGACATAACACTGGCAGACAAGGTCCTTTGGGTCAATTTAACCTGGTATCTTTTAGCAGATCAACTTAGTTACAGAAATATATCTTAGCAAGGTTTTAGGTTGAAAAATCCTTTGCCAGGCTGAGGAAGTAACTGCAGTTGGTGTGTGTGCTCTTCCTGCATGAAAAGAATAGTAAAGAAGTCAAAGGCTGGCCTGGCATGCAAATCAGTCAAAAAAGCCAGTCAGTGAAAATTGAAATGGAGGTGCCAAGGGGTGAGGGACAGAATGGGGTGGGCAGGGAAGGGAAATGTAGCAGCACAGGTAAAAGTGGAGAGGTACTTAGAACCTGTGACAGAGGAGTCTGGGTGGTGGATGGCGTGCTGGCATGGGACAGTGGATCCCCCTCTTCCACATCCCCCCACCTCCATCATCCTGCCTCCCTGACTCTCTTCACCAGCACCTCCAACCACTGATTCAGGCTTTGGCTGCTGCATACACTGCCCTCCACCCTCAGGTCACACATGGTGGCCAGCACGTGGACCATACTGGACTGCAAGGGATCAAGCCATTTCCTGATGCCTTCCTTCAGCCACCTCACCAGTACCTGCACATCTGGTGAAAGCAGCTTGCCCCAGTCAGGAACACTGATCCCTTGGAAGCTCTCCATTTGGCTTTGAATTTCCCTCACTACAGGGATCACCTGCCTAAGGAGGGCATTGTAAGCTGAGAGTTTCGGTGGCCTCGAGGAATGGCTCGAGGACCATCAAGATCTGGGAGATGGTATCCCACTCAGCTCTGTTAAGGGGACCACTGATCCCAAACTCCCTGAGCAGGGCCATCTCATGAATGGCCTTCTGTTGCTCCACTAGCCTCTCCAGCATCATGTATGTGGAGTTCCACCGAGTCTCTACATCCTGCATGATTTTGTGCTGTTGGATGTTCAGCTCTGCCTATTTCTCCTGCAGCATCTTTCCACCCTTGATGTTCTGATGGAAGTAGCCTGCCACCTTCCTGCATTTGAAAATGAGATTGCTGGTGGTGCTGGCACCATCACTGACAGCCCTGTCCCCCTCCAAGGCATACCTGGCAATGAGGTGAACTTGTATGCCACACAGCAGATGCAACAAAGTTGGCATCATGGACTGCCATGACCATGTTGGCCCCATTGTCAGTGACCATGAATCTGTGGGTGAGGTCACCCTCCGCAATGAGCCAACCCCGCACCAAGTGTGGGGTTGGCCCCCATGACTTCTGTTGCCATGTGGGACTCATCTATCACCTTGGCCTGATAGAGAGCCCACCAAAGGCCTCTCTGGTTGCACCAACACCCCGTGAGGAAGAGGTAGGCATGATCTCTACTCCAGCTGCTCCATATGGCCAAGGTGAATTGTAAGGCCACCTGCAGACGCGCCTTGCGCAGCTCCTCCCTGAAGTACTCCCTGCATGCCTCATACAGGGTGTTACCAGATTTACCCATTACTTTGTGGTGTGCTCATTTATTAGGGATAGTTTCTAGGGTCTTGGTGATTCTGTCAATGTTCTGCTTGTGTTACTATACGGAGCTGTATCTCTCTCTTCTGCAAGCCCTCACCCCCAATGGAGCTATCTTGCAGGACTCAGTTTCAATGGGACTGGGTTCCTCCAGTCACCAAATCAGTCATACACACACAAATTAATGTGACACGCCTGACCTGGCCAGGTTGATCAGCATGGACAGGCTGACACCCTCATATGCCAAGAATCAGTTCATCAGAGCAATAATACACTGCAGTCAGACACAAGCACACAGGTGAACGGAATCCCTCTGAATCTGGCTGGGTGTCCAGCTGACACTGTCATGGGCCAGCATTCAGTTCATAAGGGCACGTCTGAGTCAAACTGGGTCAATCAGCCTGTACAAGCTGATCCCCTTATGTGTTGCAAACTCAGCATGTCCCAATCTTTGGCCTCTTGATGAGCAGACCCCACAATATTTTTGGGCTTCACAGGGATCTTTAGCTTAGGTAAAAGAAGCGTTGCTGCAGAGCATGGGAGGAAAGAGAAGCAGAGAAGAAAAAATGTACCCAGTTATTACCAGTCTAACTATAAAAGTTATTTATTGCTAAGCATATGAAATATATAATAGTACTAGTAGTAATAGACATGCAAAAGAAAAATAAACACAAACAATGACAATACTACCCTGGTTTCACTAAGTATTTGGGGAAACTTAGCTCAAGCTTAACTAATACAGTTCAGGTTCAAAAGTTTATGCCTAGAAAGAAAAGAGAGAGATAGCAATGGGATCTCACCAGTCCAAGGTACTCAGGCTGCAGAGCTGACAGGCACAGTCCGTAGCACAATTCTTGAAGAGAGAGACGATCTGTTCTTCCAGCGTCCCAAGAACGACAGGGGATGGTGTCAGCACAGGGGTTTTCTTCTTCTTTCTTCTTCTTTCTTTCTCTTCTGAAGCACCTCTCTCTTCTTCTTCTTGAAGCACACACACTTTTTACAGATTTTTATACCCTCAGTTCAGCTGCTTCGAAGCATCCTTAATTGTGTAAATCATTGTCTTTTCTATTGACAAGGGGTTATCTGGTTTGGAACATCTCAAGAAACTGATTGATAATCAGGAAACACTTAAGATTAGGGAGTAACCAAATACTTGGGAGCCAGCTTGAGATTCCTATGGATGGCAGATATACTGATGGGATATCTCATGGTTTCTTCAGAAACAATAGATAGCTTGCAGCATCAGGATTTTGGATTTTTACTTGTTGTGAACAAGCCTCAGCTTAGCATGACTTTTCCAGATTTTACTATAGTCTTTTAACAGACTTAAAGCAATTACTGGGGTGCTCATAACCTTTTGTGGAGAGGACTCCCACCAGTCGTCTCGGGAAAAGTATGACAACACCTGTGATTAGGGTTCCAATGGGCTGGACATTGTGATGAACCCTTAACCATTGTTCAAATGTTGCCCATACCCGCTCTGACTCGGTCTCCTGCCTCAGCATTCCCTAACCTGGCAACTGAGTTTTAGTCAATCAAGTTTAAATAGGCCTCCCATAGTGGGAACGGGGAATGTACGGCCCGAGATGCCTATCAAACTTAGAGGTGGGGGGGGGGGGGGAGTCCTTAGTAAATCCAGATTAGAACTGGTCTGATAAATGCTGAGCTGGATGTGCGTGAACATAGGTTGATTAACATTTGGAGCACAGATTCCCCATCATGCAATGCTCCCCTGCTTCTCTGGTCCAAGAATTCACTGCAGTCTCTGCTTCAGGCTTTCTGTTCTCCATCTCTCATGTAAATGAATGGTCATCTGGTTCCATCTTGGATGCAAATGAGACCTAGGGCAGTTGGTTCACTCTTGTCACCCTTACCTGGAGGGTCTTAGGTGTGTCTCTCACTGCATCTTAATCAGTTTTGTTTAGGTAGAGGAGGGGAGGGAAAGGGGGGTGAGTCAGACAGACTGCATCCTGTGCCAGGGTTGCCCAAGAACACACAGCTGAGACATAACAAGGGAGACCACCACCATCCTGCTGAAGATGGTGCATGCAGGCACTTGGTATGATGGGGCCACAGTTGCCATGAACCACCTGAACCCTGGCCACTTAACTAAGGAGAAGGGCTGGCCATCCACAGCAAGCATCTCCCCAGTGATCTGGCTGATCTTGCTCACCCTTGCAATGCACTTCCATTTGTGTCCACCTTTCCCCCACTGTTCCAGGGTGGCCTGCCTCTACTTTGCAGGGATGGGGGCTTTGAAGCGAGAGGGGGGCTTCCCTTTCGGCATGCTCCTGCTGGGTCCGGGCTGAGGAGGAGCAAGGGGGAGGAGGTGGTGCCCGCGGAGATGCATCAGAATTCCCATGGTGGCCATGTGTTTTGTTCCCCTGCCTTGGCTGGTTTTGGCTCGGCAGTGCAGGCAGATGGCATATGTGGAATCATCTGCCAGGTCAAAATGATCTCAGACCACACTCCCTGCTCAGTTCTGGGGTGCGGGCGTATGTGTGTATGTTGCAATTTCCTCCTCCTCAGCAGGCA
Organism: Alligator mississippiensis; assembly: GCF_030867095.1. NCBI lineage: Eukaryota > Metazoa > Chordata > Crocodylia > Alligatoridae > Alligator > Alligator mississippiensis. The sequence continues at coordinate 29,846,306 of NC_081833.1, forward strand.
GAGGCACAGCAACAGGAGGAGCGGACTCAGCTCAGCCACTTGCCTCTGCATACTCTGAAGTGCCTTCTGGGGAAGGAGACCTGGCTCTAGGGGGAAGTTGAGGGGTGTGGAGCACCAACTCACATGATTCCCCCTCCTTCCCCAGAATCCCCCTTGCTAAAGCACTCAGATCCAGATCCAGCTCTTCCTCTGTCACTGGAAGGCTCAGCATGGGAAGTGAAACTGGGGTGAAGGAGACTGTCATACTGATGCTGGTGCTGCTGCTTGTTGTCATGGTGGTGGTGGGAGAGGGGTTATGGCTGGTGCTCTTGGAGGGGATGCAGACTGTGGCACTGGAAGTGGAAGTGGCACTGCTCCCCTCTGCTTGCTGCCTGTAGGACTGGAAGCCTCATCCCTGCTAGTTGTAGGAAAGAGGCTGCATCTCAGTTTTGGGGGCAGGGAACTTAAATGTCTCCCTCTACACCCTCTTCCACCCCTACCTGAAGGCTTGCCAGCTACCTTTCCAGTAGGCTTCATTGCGTTTTTCATAGTGGCTTGTCTTTATAAAAAAAATACAAGTTCCATATTATAATATCCAATATAATTATGAAATTGAAAAAAATAAATCATTGAATTTAATAATAAAATTAAAGGGTCTAGAAAGAAAGCAAAAGGTATTGTGGAATCCCACTTGCTAGTCTAGCAAGTAGGAAATCAAATCAATGGTAGTAGTAGCCTTTGTTGTCTAATGCTCCTGAGCTTCTGAAAGATACCTCAGTAACTGTCTGACCCCAAGGCAGAAACCAGGCCAGTTCAAACAATGCTGCCTTGTATGCTGTTTTTCCATCTCTCCCCCAGAGCAGTGGGATTGGCAGGGACCTCAGGGAAGGATCATGGCCACTGGCCAACTACACAGTCAATGTCAGAGGAGTCCTTCCCCATCCCTCTCCTTAATTTCTGTTTCCCTGAAGGCAAGCCCAGCTTCAGCTTCAAAACTCAAAATGTTTTGAAATGTTTGAAACATTTCCACTGTCCTTGTTTCATTTTGAGGCTGTTTTGAAGCCCTTTGTTTCATTTCAATTTCTGTTTCATGCTCAAAATGAGTCGAAACAGCATTGAAATGAAACAGTCGGCAAAATTTTGCACAGCCCTACCTCTTAACTAAGCATTTCTTGGATCTGGAGACAGAAGAGGTAAAGTATTCTCTTTTTTTAAGGGACATAAGGGGCATGTATCACAAGTTTCAAAATCTCACAGTCCTGTCATGGCATAGGATGTCTAACTCTTGGTCTTAACCCAGTTGTGAATTTCCTATTAAGTTGGCCATGCCTAAATTCATTTACATTAAGTTGGCAATTCATTGCTGCTGTGAACACACATAAATGGAGCACAAACCCACAATTTGCAGTTGAGCAAAACCTACAAGTAAATATGCATATATTTTATCTGACCTACCTTTTTCCCTGAAGGGCAGTGATCACTCAGGACAGAGAGGATATGGGAGCCCCAGGTTCACCTCTGACCTGCTTTCCCATAGGATCAGACAGAACTGATGTTAGCTTCCTGTTGAGACTAGGTCATCAGGCAGGCAAGAGAGATAAAGGAAAAACAAGCAAGAGGCAGCCTTCCTGAGAGAGACTCTGGGCCCTAGTAGTACAGAAGTGAGCTTTTGCTTCCACTATGGCTTGTGCATTCATATTATAGATACTGAGAAAACTACATAAACAGCATTGGGGCAGACAGTAGGTTTCTGCATGTGGGGCTTTAGCCATGAATGACTAATGCCTCCCATGGCTGGGGTGTGGGGGAGGGGGGCACTATGGTGGCGAGCAGCAAGTGGAGACTACCCGCAGCTGCCGCTGGTGGTGTTGACAAAAGGTGGGGTGGTGAGCGGCGGGCAGTGAGCAGGGACTGCTTGTGGCTGCGTTGGAAGCAAGGAGGTGGGGTAGAGGGCCAGTGACTGCCTGCAGAAAGCAGCGGCAGCTTCAGTGGTGACCAATCTCAAGGGGGCACATTTCCCCCCCCCCCCCATGCCCCTTCTATGCATCGCCTATGGCTCCACTTGCTTGAAACTCTCTTTATGAGATTGGAACAGATACTCATACTGTACTATTTAGAAAGCCTTGTAGTAGCTAGCCTCATCACAGTATTACCTCAGGCAGGAAAAGCATGTTGCAAAAGTTAACCCAAGGAGGGGTGTGTGTCTGTATTTAGAGAAGAGAAGAACAAGCCTAGTTGACTGGCAATAGCAAGTCTCAAGTCTCTGACTTTTCTTTCAGAAAATAAGAAAATCCATGCATGTAGAATAGCTCAGTCTTCTCCAGAGCCTTGTCTCTCCCACCTCACCTTGTAGAGTAACAGATGACTCTCTCCACTATCAAAACTCTCCTGAAACCACACTTCTTCTGTGACACCTATCACCAAATATCCAGCTAACACAGAGGGATGGTGTAAGCCTAATAAAGACTGGTGAGTCCATTTGTTTCCAAATCACCCTGTGCACTGTAGGTCACAGTCCCTTCTCATTAATGCAATTCCATTGGGTCAGATCCTGCCCCCGTTAATAAAATGCAGTCTTGAATAGTGCTGTGATTTACAATGTCATGACTCTAGATATGCAGCAGTGTCTGAGATGCATTTGGCATTAAAAAATCTTTAGATAAAATACATAAGCAGCCTCGGGGGCAGCAGCCAGAACCCAGGCTTCCTGCCCTTTCATGGTGAGGTTGGACTCTCTTTCCTTGTCAACAGAATTAGATTTCCTTTTCTTTGCGCTCCTTCTGGCCCCCATGACTCTTTCCCTCTTGTCTACACAGCAAGCCAGCTTCAAGAAGAAAGCTCTGGAAGATGCTCACAGTTGTCTGTCACAGCTTGGCAGTTAAGCCATGCTGCTGGGCACTGGAAGGTATGGTAATACTGGGTGGTTATACTGAATGGAGCTGAAATAATGGTTTACCCTTTTATTTCTCTGCAAATTGCCCTTTATCTGGAGCTTATCAGCCACTACACATTTAGGGCACACTCCAATTTTACTTTATGTGCCCAGTTGGCAGTTACCTAGGCAAATTATTGACATTTTTGGCATTCAGACACACTGCGCATTTCTAAATCACAAAAAGTGTGGACACACAAGTATCCATATAGCTATTGAGCACATACAGTAGACTGCAATCTGGCACAAAGGGTATGCAGTTCAGCAGGCAGGTAAGTCTTAAAATTGTTGCCAGCAAAATACAAAAGTAGCACCCACTTGTGTATTTGCCCAACATCCCACTGTTTAGAGAGCTTAACTAGGAAGAGAATAATGCAGGGTCTATGGTGGGGAAGCAAAATATGACCCAGGGGCTGAATACATCCCACCAAGTGATTCTGACCTAGGCTTACCATATATCCAGGAAGCGATTGGCTGTTGGGGATCACGTGTTCCCCTCACGGACTCCAACAAGTCAGGTAAACAGAGAGAGAGAGAGAGAGACGATATGTGTGTGTGAGCAAATGTGGGCATATGCGCAATGTGGGAGCTGGGCTGGGGGTGGGGGGGAGGGGCTGTGGGTTGGGAGTGAGCAGCACTGGCAGTGCGGTGTCCAACACCAACATGCTCGGGTGTTAGAGTAAAACATGGGAGGGCTGCCCTCCTCTTCATTAGTTGTGGGTTTTTGCTAAACACAATGTTGTGATAGATATTCATGCAGGACCAGGATGCAGCCTACTGCACACATTCTGTAGCCATGTGGATGTTCACATCTCCACATTGCTCATGGAGTAGGATTGCAAACTGTGCTTAAGTGCGAAACAACAACAGTTCTTTGGCTAGGTAACTGCCATATGGGCCTGTGAAGTGAAACAGGATTCTGCCCTAGTGAGAGAAAAAGGATTTACCACATGTTTAAGTCTATATTAAAAAGTCCACATAGCAATAAAGAATGTGATAGATATAGTTGGGCAAAAGGTTTTGCAGGAAGCTTTTACAAGAAAAAAACAAAAGACAAAAGAACCACTGCACACAGCCAGAAGAGTTTGTGACTAAGTTGTCACTATTTCATTACAAAAATTAAAATAAAGTTCTGGAAAATAGAAGTTTCATTTTTTACATTTCCTCATTGAGCTACTATGTAATTTTTAAATTGTAATTAATTATTTTTTCAACTTCTTAATTCTTTAGATATTTTAAAGCAAAAAAAAAAAAATCTAAACTCCAGTATTATCTTTTCTTCATTTATTTGGAATTGCGAAAAACCAGAAAGAGGCATCATTCACCCAACAGTAATTACCATTACATTATCTTTCTTCTGTTGTAAGCATATGAGAGCTTTTCTCCTGTATTTCTTCAATCCTGTGGATTTAAATTCACAGCCTAACTTTAGGAGATTTAACAGAGAGCTTTTGCCTTTAATCATATGTGTTTTATTTAGTAAATATTTAGCCAACATTAGAAGTAATCTCTTCAGTTTCCCTTTAATCATCGAATCAGTCTTAAACAAACACTAAGGGAGTCTGCTAAGGACTCAGAAGGTACTAAACATACACATTCATTTGTGCTCATCTATTTACTGCTCTAGCAAAGTTTCTGGCATTTAATATTTGATCAAATGCCTAGTGAAGCATTATGTGCTGCCTGTGCACCTAATGCCTTCCGGCATCCTGTAGTACTCTGCTTCCCCCCATTTCTGGCGCGCACAGCTGTTTCTAAGTTCCAGTCTCATCTGAGTGCAGCAGAAACCAAGTGTGCAGGGGTGGAGGGGGGTAATGGAAAGCAGAAGGCTGTTGTCTCACCAGACAGCAAGAAGGGGATGAGCGGAGTGCTGCAGTGTTAGCTGACCCCTACTGGAAGCAGGTGTTGGAGGGAGAAACTGAGCTCTACAGGATGTTGTAGGACTGGCTACCACCATCACGCCTCCAAGCTGGAAAGCAGAGGTTTCTAGAAACAGGACCGTCATGGGGCTTTTATACATGCCATGCAATTTCCCATTTATGCTGCTGCAACTGCTTTTTTGTTTGAACGAGCAGGATTTTCTGCCACTTTAAAAGTCCTCTCGGCATGTTAAACTAACGCTGTTCGGACATGTTTTATTTTCCGGTGTCACTGCTTATGCGGCCCTATATATGGATTCATGTCGTGCAAACAGTGAGCTACTCTAAGACTTGTAATTACTTTTCTGCTCCACCAGCGGCTGCTGCGCTATTTCTGTAGTTCAGGCCTTTCACCAGTAGGTGCTGCTGTGATTTTATTTTATGTGGGGGCTGGGGTTTCTTCCCCTTCGTCCAGACCCTCCCTCCACCCTCTTGCCGCTCCCTGTTCCTGCTCCACAGCTGTACACAGGCACCCAGGGCACGGCAGGGGTGAGGGCACAGAGTGATAAATTCATACAGCTGTGTGAAGCTTCATTGGCTGTTTTGTTTCGACACTGCCTTGACTTGTTTCAAGCTTGAAACAGAAAACTCAAAACAAAATGAAGGTCTTTGAAACAGCTTTGAAATAAAACGAGGCCAGTCAAATGTTTCGAATTTTGAAGCAGGCAGCCAGGTGGCGGGAGGCAAGGGAATGCCAGGGCTGTGCTCTGAGCAGCTCTGCAGCCCCTTGTGGCTCAGCCCCACAGGGAGTGCAGATCTGGCTCTCCCTGCTTCCCGCCACTGGACTAAGCTCTATGGGGCTGGAAGAGCCGATTGGAGCACAACGCCGGCTCTGCCCACCTCCACCCACCGGCCTGTGTGCCAATTGGCTCCGCCAGCCCCATGGAGTCCAGCCCAGTGACGGAGGTGGACAGAACTGGAGCTGCGCTCCACCTCCTGCCACTAGGCTGAGTTCCACGGTGCTGCAAGCCGCTGGGAGCTGAGCCCAGTGGGAAAGTGCCTCCTGCCACCAGGCTCAACTCCCAGTGGCTGGCAGTGCTAGGGAACTCAGCTAGGTGGGGCGAAGTGCTTCCTGCCACTGGGCTCAGCTCCCAGTGGCTCACAGCACTGGGGAACTGAGCCCAGTGGGGGGAAGTGGAGAGCAGTGCCAGGCTGTGCTCTGCCTCCTGCCACCAGGCTCAGCTCAATGGAGTCACACTGGGTGCAGGCTGTGTCAAGCACCCATTCCAGGCTGCAGTGACAGCCTCCCATTTGCACCCCCAGGAGGGCTGCAGGGCTCTGGTGGACTCCTCCCGGGGGTGGAGGCCCCAATCTGCCTGCCAGATGACAGAAGGGCTGCATCACCAGGAGGAGTCTGGCAGAGCCCCCACAGCCCTCCCCGGGGGTGTGGGCAGGGCCCCAATCTGCCTGCTGGATGACAGGAGGCTGATTCTGCCACTTGGGGCCAGTGGCAGCAGCAATCTTCCCAGTGCTAGGTGTGGGCTGCACCCAGCACTGGTCCCAGGTGAGAGCAGCAGCCTCCTCTCATCTGGCAGGCAGATCTGGGGCCCTCACACCTGGAAGGAGTCCAGCACAGCTCCTGCAGCCCTCCCGGGGTGCAGGCTAGCCCCCGATCTGCCTGCTGGATGATAGGAGGCTGGTGCTACTGGCTGGGACCGGCACTGGGTGCAGCCCATGCCGGGAAGATCGGTGCTGCTGCTGGCAAACATTGCAAACACATTACAAACACATTACAAGCATTGCAACCCAACTGCCCACTCCCCCCTCCCCCCACACACACTGGGAAAGCATTAGGCATCTATTCCTATCTCCCGGGCAGCAAACACCTTTTCATCCTGATTATTGAAACTGACTGTTTTCCTCTGTGTGTGGATTGGAAGACTCACCTTGCAGTGGTGATAAATTCCAATGCTATTCATGCATGTGTGTATATGAGAAAAGGTAGGACTTCCCTCACCTGAACTTCTAATAAACAGGCAGGCCCAGGAAGCAGGCCCTGGCCCTGGCCCTGGCCCTGGCCCTGACTCACCCTTGACACCAAGCATGAGGAAGTAAGAATTCACATTTTTTTTGTTTGGTGAATCACAATAAAATGCAATGCTATTCATGTATGTATGTATAAGTAGTGTATACTGTGTAGTGTCCTATAGAAAATAGTGTATATAGTACAGACTGATAATAAGAGTCTGAAGGTTGAAGCAGCATCAGGATATGCAATAAAGTGAGCAAATCTTTCTCATTTTCAGAAACACAGCCAGAGGGCAATCAAGTAAGAGCCACCAGCCGTGGGCCAAGGGTTAGCTAGTCAGGGAGTTTAATTTTTTTAATTTTGGATTTTTTAAAATTTTGATTAATTTTATTGATTATGTGATTAAGGGAGAAGCTGAAATCTCAGTCCTCCCTGGCCTCCTTCTCTAAAGCTTTCTGCACACCAGGGTCTAAAAAGCACTGTCAATAGCTGACCTGCCTGGTGGGACACAGTATTCACAGAGAGCCAAGCCTGGAGCTGGCTGAAAAAAACTTTTTTATTTGTGAAGATAATATTATATCACAAAGTTTACTTTACTTTCCAAACTGGGACATGGCCAGTAACCTGAAAGCAGGTCCTTAAAACACCACCCTCAGGGCTAAGAGTCCACAGCCATCTGGCACAAGTGAGCTAGGAGGGAGGAGAATGAGAAATGGAGGAGCAAACCAGTACTGTGCCTATGCCTGTGATGTACTACACCCTGGTAATTCTGCCCCAGCCTGCATTCATGGGCGTTTGCAGACGACACAACTTTTAGTCCTCGTTAATTAAACGTGCTCTTAAAATTTTAGCCAAGGTTATTGTGGTGTGACACGTTTGTGTTTGAACGACATGCTCTTTCAAGCGACGTAAGTCCCGTGTGTTAGCCACTGCAGATTCCAGCGGGGGGATGCAAATACCAGTGTATGCCCCCGTAATGTCTTTCCTAATGAACTGCAGCAGGAGGTGCATATAAAGCAGCCTCCACAGTCCTCACCCCCTGTCCCTGCCCCTGTCCCTGCTTCCCTGCCCCTGCTGGAAGTCTCCTGCTAAGTCACCCCCACCCCGCAGCTGGACATGTTCACCCCAAAACCCTGCCATTTGCACCCGCCTAGGCTAGGATCTCCCAGTATGCAAAATCCACTAAAAGGTATACTAAATCCACCATGGATTTTGCAGACGAAATCCATTCTGGGAAGCTGCCAGACACATTTCAAAGTTCCTCACAGGGGCTGATGCCTGGCCAGTCTGCTCTGCCTCCAGGCCTTGCATCTGGCTGCCCTACACAGACCCCAGAACCATTGCACAAAATCCAGAAACTTTGTAAGCACACAGATACCCTACCCACTTTTCCCACCTTCTTTTTGCGCTCTTTTCCAGCCTGGTGCCAGGCTGTTTGGTTTTTGTTTTTTGTTTCTTTCACACCAAAATGTGGCTGGGGGGGGCAGGGGGGTGGCTGCCCCACTCAATGCCTATAAATTTGGGAAACAATGGTCGCACTGTGTGTTCGCAGTGTTGATGACAGAGGGGAGACAGATAGACACATCTAAACACCAGAGGCAGAAAAAGCCAGGAATAGAGCACTCGACAAGACTGAAGGGCACAGAACTGGGGTGCAGGGAATCTTTGAGTCCCTGGCTAAGCACAGCTTTGCGATGTGCAGCTTGAAAAAAATCAGCACTGTTATGCACTCATTGGTAAGTGAGGGTGGAGGGGGAGGATTTCAACTTCCTTGTAAAACCGGTTTGTTGGAAAGTTTTGTTTTGTACCTGGTGCATGTTGGTTTTCAATAAAAAATCCTATCCTCTTTTTCTATGCTTTCATGGTAGCTCCACAGTGGCTGCTCCCAGAAGAGGAAGAGGCCACTTCCTTCAGCATTCTCTGAATTATATGCCATGGTATGTATTACTTATATTACACTTCTATTATGTAGAGTTCTCTGGCGGCACGGAGAAACGGGCGGGGGTACTTGAGAAATGGTGTGCCACCACCAAGGCAGCCCTCCTGTCTCCTTCCCGACACAATGTGGGGTGCAAACACAAAGCAGCAGGGGGAGGCGGGGAGCAGCCCCGGCCCTGGCCCAAAGGGGAGGGGCAAAATGGCCCTGGCCCAAAATGACAGGGTGGAGGTGGGGGCTGGCCTGAAGGGGAGGGAGGACAGGGGAAGTGGGGACACAGGGAGGTGGGGACTGGCCTAGGCCCCAGCCTGAAGGGGAGTGGGGAGGAGGGGATGGGGGGAGGTGGTGACCGGCCCAGGCCCACCCCAGCCTGAAGGGGTGGGGGGAAATGGCCCAGGGCCCAGCCAGGGCCCCGGTCCAAAGCTGGTGTGGGGCAAATGCAGGCCTCTGTTGCCCCCGCCCCCCATCATTCTTGATGGGCAATTTGCTACTATTAGTATAATGTTATGTAATATTATATTATTGCGCTCTAGTGCTCCCTTCCTCCAATTTTTAGGTGCCATTCCCTTGCTAGCTACACACTGTTCCCAGAGAAGGAAGGAAGAAAAGATGAAGAAGTGGAAGAGCCTGAGAGACACTTCATTCATCATTCTCTCAAACCATATATGTAGTATAACATGTTTATACTTACAGTAGACTTTTATTACATAGACTCATGTATAGACTTATATTGTATATAGCCTGATGTCTGTAGATTTATATAGACTATATACTGAAGATTTATAACTAACTATAATATAATATAATATATAATATAATATAAGTTATGACTATGCAATAACTTATAGTTATTATAATTATATATAATTATAACTTACAGTAACTATAAGTTATTAAAAGTATATTTAGACTACATAGACTTATGATAACACACACACACATGTACATTTCCATTGAGGGAAAGAATCTTTGGACTTAGTCATTTTCTCTGAATTTCCTGACTGCTGTGTAGTTTCCTCCTCTGTAAAAAAGGAGTGAAAAAGGAGTTCACCCGCTGTCAATCCTTCCTATGCCCCACCGCTTTACTACCAATGGCAAAGATTAAATAAGTCATGGCTCTAAATCCCTGCTGGCTGGGCACTGTTCTGTCCCTGCTGCATGGGACACACACACACACTAATTATAAGTAATGATAAATAAATACATAATTCCCTCTATGCCTGTGACTGGCCTCCCCCTTCCTGGTTACTGGCCATGCCCCAGCAAATTCTGGCTGAGGGAAAATTCCCTCCCTGTCTCCTTGCTGCATCCTGGGGTCTTATCACCATCCTTCCTTACACATGGTAATTTTTGAATTGGTGCTGGCCACAAATACTGCTGAGGATTCTCTTCTGTCTCCTTAAGTTTCTTCTCTGAATTGTGGTGGCTTTCTTTAGGCAGGGAACTTCCCCTCCTGAGGTGACTGTTGCCCCATGCTTGGGGTCTTTTGCCCATCTCATTCATCTTCTGGGGAACATTCCCTCCCTCAGTCAGTCCCTCTATCCCCATGACTGCCCTCCCTCTTCCTGATTACTGGCTATGTCCCAGCAAAATCTGGCTGTGGCTAGGGGAATATTCCCTCCCTGTCTCCTTTTTGCATTCTGGGGTCTTATCACCACTCTCCCTTAGACGTCGTAATTTTCAAATTGGTTCTAGCCACAAATACTGCTGAGGCTTCTCTTCTTTTTCATTGAGTTTCTTCTCTGAATTGTTCAGGCTTTCTTTTGGAGGGGAACATTCCCTCCTGAGGTCCCTGTTACCCCATGCCTGCCTGCCTGGGACCTTATTGCCTATCTCCAGGGGAACATTCCCTCCCAAAGTCCCTGCCTCACCCATCTTGTGGCAGGGACATTCCCTCTATACATCCCTAACTGGGACACGGCCAGTAACCAAGAAGGGGGGCTCCCTCTCTCCTTCCCTCCCTCCCTAAGTTTTGTGGCCAGCAGCAATTCAAAAATTACAATTCCCTCCCTATCCTGGTGCCTGGGGCCTGTTATCACTCAGCTTCTAGCTGGGGGAACATTTACTAACCTATGGGTCATTTAGTAAACCTATGTAACCCATGTAAACCATATAACCCAAATGTAAACCATCTAATAAAAAGGTAAGTACAAATGTAAGTCACTCCTGCTTTTGCTATTGAAAACCAAATAAAGACAATAATGGATTGTTGAAAGATAATGACTGCTGTGATTGACTGACTCCTTTCTTTTGTGAAACTATGAGCAAAAATTTGTATCAAAAGAAAGCATCATCAGGCTGTATCACCAGAGGTTGAGTTTGGAGAGGTTCATGCATCACCTCTCCAAACCAACCCCATGAATAAAGAAAAAATGAAGAAATAAACACTCCCACCCATCCCCCATGCCCACCACCAGCCCCCCCTCCCCCCCCAGCCAATGCCACCCAACGTACTTAACCTTTCCACCTATGGGACAGTAGGTGCTGGTGTACGACAAGCTCCGTCCCCACACAAACCACTGCCAGCCTCCAAGCAGCAACCCCCTACCATGTGTAATGAGCCACCCACCCTGCTTGTCCTCCCATCCACACCCCCATCCGCTACACTGCACACCCCTGAAGACAGACATAGATGTTTAGTTGGTAAATTTTAAAAGAATTTATTGTACTGATAAGAAAGAGCACTTCCAGTTGCTGTCAGCAATATGTACTGCCAGGGAATCCTGAACAAGTGCTGTTCAACTAGCTTCTCCTTGTTGATATCTTCTTGGTCCCTGTGCTGCTGCCCAGCTATGTCTCTGTCTGGTCTCTGCCTGTCACACTTCTCCAGTCCATGACTCCCTGAAAACCTTTCCGTGTGTCTCATAGACGTTGTGCAGCATGCAGGTTGCCACTATAAATGCTGGGATATTTTCTGACTCCACCTTGAGCCAGCATGTAAGCACCCACCAAAGTCCTCTCAGTCGGCCAAAGGCACATTCAATGTCCATCCTGTAGCTGCTCAGACAGTTGAAAAGCAGCTTCTGTGGGTCAGAAACATTCCCTCAATAAGACTTCATGAGCCAGAGCTTTAGGGGGTAGGCAACATCTGCTAATATAACTGGGGAAACAGCAACACCATGGATCACTGTCTTGTGGGCTCTTGGTGCATAGTGTCCTTTCTCCACAAGGCCAGGGAGTTTCTGAACATGCGTACATCATGTGTGTTGCTGGCTCACCTGGTAAAAATATTCATGAACCAGCCCCAGTGGCCCACCATGGCTTGCAGTATCATGGAGGCAAATACTTTCATGTTTGTGAAAGACCTCCTCCTCCCTGAAGGGCACAACACTGGGATGTGAGTCCTGTCTAGAGCCCCCATGTAGTTAGGGAACCCCTTGCCATTGAAGCCATCTATAACCTGCTGTGGATTTCTGAGGCAGATAAATTTGTTTGTGGCAATGTCCTTTAGCAGCTTGCATACCTCATGACTTCCCACCCCGGCCATGTAGGGAGCCATGCTGAACTGGCTTGCAACATAGTGGAGGCTGCATGGGGTGGCCAGTTTCGTGATGGCCATTGTCTGGTGGGATAGCCTGACACATGGCATCCTGCCTCGTAATGTGGGGCCCCAGCATCGAGACAATATGATAAAACATCTCCCTGGTCATTTGTAACATCTCCAGCAACTGCTGGTCATTCCAAGTGGCCAGCACAATTCACTTCCACCAGTTCAAGATGTTCTTGTGGGCCCAGACCATGTGGATGCTGGTTCTGAGCTTTCTCAACACAGCCCAGTCATGTTTCAATGCATCTTCTCATTCCACTGTGTTTTCCCGCCACTACTCAGTACATGCCCGTTTTGTTTTTTGCACTAGTCTTCTGAGAGCTTGACTACATGCTAATGCTGCAACTGCTAGAATGCTTATCTGGCAGTCCCTGGTTACTGTCAGCAAGGTCACCAGTGCATCACATTGCCGTCTCAGCACAACCATCCTCTCCTTCTCCTGCTCCACCATCCTTTCCTCCTCCTGATCGCTCATGTCCTCCAGATTCTCCATGTCATAGAAGCCTTCTCTCACCACACTGTTCTCCATTCTCTGCTTCCCATTCCTCATGCATTTCCTCCTGATTCTCCATTTGTCCCCTCTCCGTCATGAGCCCCTTGTGACATCTCACATGTTTAGTATATCACCAACAGGGGGCAGGAGAGGGGGTTGATCTCTGTCTACCTTGCTGCATTTCATAGGTAACCACTGGTTTTTCAACAAGTAGTGCTGGGGCACGGGGCGTTTGTGCTGCCATGCTCTGCTGCATCAAGTCTTTGTTCAAGACAAGTTGCAAACAGAAGATTTTGCAATAGTCTTCTCTTGTTCATGTTGGACCGACCAGCTGAATACGTTTCCATGGTCTGCAAAAGCAGATTGTGCCTCTGCAATAAAATTATTTTATTAAGCAATAACAAAAAGGTCTTCATTGTGGGACTAACTCAGAGATGACAGGCCACAACACAAGCAGGCAAGGCAGGTGTGAATTGATTTTGGTAACATTCCTGGGTATTGAGCAGTCATCCCAATGGACAATGTCCTTCTGTATGCCATGCTCAACCCCATCAACAAGTCTTTTGTTGGTAATGGTGTGCTTCTTCACCTTTTGACACAGCTGATGGCTTCACAATCATTTGAATTTTGGTGGCATTTTTATAAAGCAGACCCCCAATCAGGGACCTTTCATGAATCACTTGCTGTTGACCATGAGCTGTTTCCCCATGTCGCAGAAAGTGAAGGCCAGCATTATGGTGGTCATGGAGCAGGAGGCTGATACCTCCAATGCATGTAAACCCAAATGGACCTGAGAAGAACTGCAGGACTTAATCAAAATTTGGTCAGAGCAAAGCATCATAGACAGAGTGGAAAATAGGAGGAATAAGTCTGTTTATGTCCCCATTGCAAAAGCAATGCAGGCTCAGGGGCACAATCATGACTGGACCCAGGTCCAGTGCAAAATCAAGGCCCTGAGATCTGCCTTTTACTATGCCAAAGATGCAAACTTTCACTCTGGGGCAGGGCACACAATTGCTCCTTTCTATGACCAGATTTGCATCATTCTCTCCAAGGATGCAGGCAACACTCTGCATATGGACACTTTAGGGATCAGGGTTGAGGAGGAGAGTGCACCGACAGAGGCAGCTCCTCCTAAGAGTTGTACCATGAGCATATTAGAGGAGTACAGAGACTGCTCCCTGCTCCCGGGGGGTGGGCACTCCCAAGAACAACAGCAAGTCATCCTGTTGCCCAAATGGCTAGTTTCGTGCCCCCGGAGGCTTTTCCGATTGACCTCAAGGAGAGAGTCACACACACTCAGGCTTGGTCCATTCCAAATTTATTGTTTGCACAAACAAGATCGACTAGGGGGCAAGTAGCCAAAGCAGAGTTGACCCCCGGTCTTTGTCCGAGGGTCTTTTTATAACCTACTTAAACAAAGAACCATAGCGTGTTATGCAGTTATTGGCTGTCTTACAGCGTCTACAAGCTTCTACAGTTTTGTCTAAATTTCCGCAAGACGTCAAAGTTTCCATGGTTACGTCTAAGTTTCCACAGGATGTTCATGCTATGCTCAACTTATTATGGGTTATGTTATAGCACCTGTGTGTTGTGTTTTTTTTAACAGGGGGTCTGCGGTAAACTTAATATCCTCTAGCAACCCCTTATCTTATGTCTTCAATCTATTTGCAGAAGCTAATGCGGAAGCCATTTGCAAGCCATGTTGAAAACAGGAGGCAGAAGCCATTTGCAAGCCATGTCGAATACAGAAGCATTTTGCAAAAAGGCATTATGTCTAAATTCAATCATTATGTCTAACCCCTAGTCGTATTTGCACCACAACTCCCCCCTCAAGATGCTTTCTATCTCTACAGATTTTAATAATCCTCAGCGAGGGCTAGCGCCTGATAACGTATAAGCATTTCACGATTGATGACCGACTGAGCAATTCGTCTCATAAGGGTCATGATGCAGGGTATAATACAGGGAAGCAGACAAATCACCAATAGTAGTAGAGTAAATCCTATTACGCCCCCCTTTAACCATCCAAGCTGTCCCCGAAACCAGTCTGTAAACCAATCAAAACTCCACCAATTCCACCCTTTCCAGGTTTGGACCGGAACATGTGCTACCTTTTCCATGTCATTTGCTAAGGCTTTTATCAATTCCCCATTATCATCAATTTCGACACAACAGTCAGACAAATTCAATTTCTTGCACACTCCTCCTTCACTGGCCAGCAGATAGTCAAGAGCTAACCTGTTTTGTAGTACCGTAGTACATAGCTGGGTGAGCTGATCGCCGATCAGGCATAGGGCTGCGGCTGTTTTGTTGGTAACTATCTCTACTACGGCTTGGAGTCTAATAATACGGTTTGTCAAGTACGTGGGCTCTCTACCAACTACATTCGGTTCCCAAGTTGTGGGACCATAGTACTGAATAATCCTTTCTGCTGGCCATTCTTCATCACCCCATTGTTGGCTCCCACCTTTGGCTATACTCTCAAAGGAATTATCAGCACTTTGTTTAGCGCGGTGAGTATTGGGAGATATTATCTTAGTACCAGCGGCTGAAGGCTATGTTATCCAAACACCGGGAATCAGAGCTCCCAAATAACAAGTCCCAGTCCAGTTGGAGGGAAGTTGTCTATATGCCCACTGCCCTCAAATCCACCATAGGCCACAGGACTTATTTGGGATACTAGAGCGGGAAAACATTAAATTTAAAGTTAATGAGCCCTTTTTTGTATCGCCTCGAACGTGTATGGTGCAGTTCTGCCAAAGAAATAGATTCTTACCCAAAAGGGAACTCTGGGTAAAGAGCTTCCATAGGCAGCCACAGTGTTCAAACGTATTGTTTGAGGCACCTGGGCTGGGACTATTACACGCCCAGGTGCTGCCCCCCCCCGAGGGCCCATTTTCTTAAAAATCCAAGTTTCTGGGCATCTTGATCTCCCTATTTCAAACCCCCCTCCTCATTGAGAAATACATACAGAGCCCCTAATTTTTGCCACCCTAAGTCTTTCTGAACTGGTGTAACGAAGGGAGAAATTGAAGTGATGGTTAAAGCCCCAATCTGATAGTATACCTGTCTTATTTAGGGGAATGGGTAGAAAGGGGACTCCTTCCTCACTAGAAGTAGGAGTAAGCGCACACAAAATACAACTATGATTAGTTAAAGCCCGGGCCGAGTCTTTGAGAAGGGTTACCCAGGAATTTCCCACCCATGGGTTCATAGGTGGGCCCCCAGGTTTCCGAATGGCAAAAATTGAGGGGTCACTTACAATAGTGGATATAGTCTCAACCCGTTGGAGGCTTGAAGGTCGATATTTGAGGATTGCCTCCCAGAGTTCCTGCTCCATCTTGACACACCTAACCATGTGGCCTATGCTGACCACGAATTCTAGCATAATCTCTTGACGAGGACAGCAGCGAGAGATGGGAAATAAGTAGGCTTTAGATATTGAAGACTTAGCCTGTTTGTAGGCGGTCTTAGAGAAGGGTACAGACCCATTTTCCTTACACTTACAGCAGACAGACCTCTCTAGGGTTGCTGAGTTTGATGCATCATAACTGGTCACGCATAGACAGGTACCTAAAAGAGGCAAGAGTGTTAAAATCAGGGTCCGCATCTTTGCAAACGTAGCTTCAGATCTCCTACTGGTTCGCTTGTCCACTTGTCAGCTTCTTGTTCCCGGGTGTTATCAGCTTCCGGAGTGACCACACCCTGGGAGTTGGTGTCCTCCTGAAGAAAAAGCTTTACCCTCAAACAGTGAATCCACTTGTCGTTGTTTGCTAAACTAACAGCCATGTGTGTAGTCAACAACACCTGGTATGGTCCTTCCCACCTTTCCGCGAGGGGATTCTTCTTCCACTTCTGTACCAGGACTTGGTCATCCGGTTTAAAGTTGTGGATCGGTGTATCAAGCAGGAGGCTCTGGAAGGGTGCAGCAAACCTATGTAGGGAAGACAAAACAGACTGCAAGGCAACAACATGTTTCCAAATCTCGGATTTGCCTAATTCTACAGTAACTGGCTCTCTCCACCCAGCTGGCAAGACCCTGGGAGGCATACCAAACATTAGTTCAAAAGGTGACAATTTAATCCCTCTTCGTGGTGTACTGCAAATACGAGTTAAAGCCAGTGGGAGTGCCTGCGGCCATTTCAAATGGGTCTCAGTACACAGTTTTGTTAGCATAGCCTTCAGTGTTCTATTCATGCGCTCCACTTGGCCTGAACTCTGGGGTCTCCATGGAGTATGGAGCTTCCACTTGATATCTAAAGCTTTGGACACTTCCTGTACTATTTTCCCCACAAAATGAGTACCTTGATCTGACTCAGTAGATTCAGGCAACAGAAATCTGGGTATTATCTCATGAAGTAGCACTCGTGTCACTGTGGATGCGGTAGCCGTTCTTGTGGGGTAAGCTTCCACCCATCCAGTCAATTGATCCACAAGTACCAGCAGGTATTGTACCAACCGGATTTGGGCAGTTCAGCGAAGTCAATCTGCCAAGCCTGTCCAGGATACTGGGCCCATGGTCTCCCTCCCATGGGGACTGGTGGTTTTGCGGACTTTGGATTCACCTTTTGGCAGGTCAGGCATTGAGAGGCCACTCTCTGGGCTTCCAAATGAAGTCCTGGAGCCACCATTTGACGAGTCAAGAAATCTCCCATTGCAGTGCCTCCCATGTGAGTGGAAGAATGCAACCGGTGGAGGACTTCTCTCAATAAGCTTTGAGGCATTAACACTTTTCCCCCAGGTACGATCCACCATCCCTGCGGATTTTTACTGGCCTTAAGTTCGGCGGCCAGCTCATCTGACCCTGGGCCGTACTCCACTTTACAATCCTCTAAGAAAAAGGACACTTCATGGACCGAGCCCTGAAACACTGCCTCTCCTCCCATTCATGCCGCTTCTTTGGCTGCTATATCAGCCCTCGCATTTCCTTGTTTCTGGCGCTCGTCTGCGGCCTTGCCATGGGCCTTCACATGTACCACGGCCACCTCTTTTGGTAATCGGAGGGCTTCCAACAGCTTCACAATTTGTGGCCCATTGGCAATCCGTTGTCCAGAGGCCGTGATGAATCCACGCTCCTTCCACAACAACCCATGGGCATGAACGGTGGCAAATGCATATCGTGAGTCTGTAAAAATGTTCACCCTTTTGTCTTTTCCTAATTCTAGTGCACGGGTCAGGGCAGTAAGTTCCGCTGCCTGCGCTGACCAAGTTGCAGGGAGTTTCTCTTTCCACACAATCTCAGTCAGCGTTACCACAGCACATCTCGTGTGTCGCTCCCCATGTATCATACTACTTGAGCCATCTACGAAGAACTCTTCCTCTGGGTCCTTGAGTGGGTCATCTGCCAAATCAGGACGGATTAGTATTGTTTGAGTCAACACCTCCAGGCAATCATGGCACGGGGGTCCTGGTTCTGGTATCAGGGCGGCTGGATTCAGAGCCGTGGTATGCTTGAAGGTAAGGCCTGGATTAGACAGAAGAAAGATTTCATATCTGGATTGTCTGGAGGGATTCAGAAATTTCTCTCCCTCTCCTCCGAGAATCTGGGGAACTCCATGTGGCGTATGTATTTCCATATCAGCTCCCATAACAATCTTTTGGGCCTCCTCCACAAGGGTAGCTGTGGCAGCGACAGCCCTCAAACATACAGGCCACCCCTTCGCCACCGGGTCTAGGACCTTGGAGTAGTATCCTACGGGTTTCCAAGTTGGGCCTACTGGTTGAGTTAAAACCCCGGAAGCCACCCCTTTATTCTCATGCACATATAGTCTATAGGGCTTGCGCCCATTTGGAATCATCAAAGCAGGGGGTTGCGAGAGGGCAGCTTTCAATAACTCAAATGCATGCTGGTTTTCCTTAGTCCATTTCCAATTAGCAAGGCCCTCCTTTGTGAGGGATTCGTATAGGGGTTTGGCTTTTCCCCCATAATCAGGAATCCATAGTCTACAAAACCCGGTTAGGCCCAGAAAGGCTCACAGCTCTTTGCGGTTTTTAGGGGTAGGCATATCCTGTATTACTTGGATACGATCCCTACTCAGGGCCCAAACCCCCTTCTCAATCTCATATCCCAAAAAGGTAACCTTTGGTTGGCAAATCTGGGCCTTTTCCCGGGACACCTTATATCCTTTCTTTCCCAGGGTGTTCAGCAAGGATTCTGTCACTCTTTTTCCTGTCTGTATATCGGGATTTGCTATCAGTAGATCATCGACATACTGCAATAGTGCCACCTCCGGGTGTCTCTCTTTCCAGTGCTCCAAGTCTTTTTGTAATGCTGTTCCAAAGATATGGGGGGATGAGACAAATCCCTGGGGCAATACTGTCCATAATAATTGAGTCTTATGATATGTGTCCGGATCTTCCCATTCAAAGGCAAACAATTTTTGGCTATCTTCATGCAGCGGGATAGAGAAGAAAGCATCTTTTAAATCTAGTACCGAAAACAACTTGGTGTCTGCTGGGACTTGGGTCAGAATGGTGTGAGGATTTGGAACCATAGGGTGATCCACTAGAACCTTTTTGTTTATAGCTCTCAAATCTTGCACTAACCTGAAGGAGGCGCCATCTGCTTTGGGCACACCCAGAATCGGGGTGTTAAAGGGGGATGATACCTCTATTAACCACACATACTGCTTGAATTTTTCAATCAGCGGCTTCAAGCCCGCGCGAGTGGCTCTCTTCAGAGGATACTGCCTCACACGTACAGGACCCTCTCCCTCCTTCAGGGGAATCTTGACTGGATTTACGTATTTTGCCCGGGCAGGGGTCCCATCCGCCCATACACACGAATCAACATTTTCTAAAAGTTCAACTCCTTTAGTTTCTGGTCCCATCTTGGCCGTTTGAAGGGCCATTTGGTAATTTAAGCCCTGCTTTACTGGCAGCCATACCACAATTTGATCCTCACGGAAGAAAATTTCAGCTTGCAATTTTGTTAACAGATCTCACCCCAGGAGGGCTACTGGGCAGGCAGTGGACACTACGAAGGCGTGCTCCAGCATATTATCCCCAATTTTCGTGAGGAGGGGCTTACACACAGGTAATCTGGTTCATCTTCCCTCTATCCCTTCTACAGTTACGTGCTTCCCGCTTTCTTCCGCTGGGGGGGTTTCATGGGAATCATTGAAAAGGTGGCTCCAGTATCCACCAAAGCCTGGTATTTTCTGCCACCAACCCTTATTTGTAACATGGGATCCTTCCGGGCGTTTGCCCACAGGGCGGTGGTTTTGGACCCCGGTTCCCTTCAATTAGAATCTTCCCCTGAGGATTCCGCTCTCATCTGGTGGTTCCCCGATTGGGTTTCCTTCCTCTTATCCTTCAATTTAGGGCAGTCCCTTTTCCAATGTCCCTGTTCTCGACAATACGCACATTCGTCAGGCTGAAGTCGGCCTTTTCCTCTCTTTTACCCCCCCTCAGGTGTCTCCTTCCATCCCCCGCCTATGTTTGCATTCTTGCTCAAGGCAGCCGCCAGCATTGCCATCTGCTTTTGCCCGTGCTTTTCTTCCTTCCTCTCTGCTACCTGATCCCGGTTTCCATAAACTTTATACGCAATTTCCACGAGTTCCAAAAGAGGCTTTCCCAGCCCCCCTTCAACCTTTTGCAACTTCTTCCTTATGTCTGGGGCCGCTTGCCCAATAAACAGCATGTTTACCGTGCACTGATTTTCTTGGCCCTCAGGGTCCAAATTGCTGAATTTCTTAAAGGCATCATACAACCGCTCCAGAAAACTCGAGGGAGATTCATCCTTTCCCTGACAGACTTCGTATAGTTTAGAGAGGTTAGTTACTCGTGGTACTGCTTTGCCCAGAGCTTCCACTATAATTCCTAAGTACCTACTGTTTTGCTCTCTTCCCTCCAGTGAATTATTGTCCTGATCAGGACTCTCAATAGGACATATAGTCCGTATGTCCCCTCCCTGCCCCTCAGCTATTCGATCCACTGCTCCTTGTACCAATCACCTTTCCTCAGAGATCAAAAGGGTATGTAACATCATCTGAACATCGGCCCAGGTGGGACAATGAGTTTGCCCTACTGACAGAAACAAGCTCTGCATTTTCTTGGGGTCCTCTCTAAAAGAAGGATTCTGATTTTTCCAATTAAATAAGTCCGATGTATGGAAGGGCACATAGACAAAGGTGGGTTCCTCTCCTTGAACTGCCACTTGTCTCATCGGACACTGGTATCGGGGATGCTGATTGTGGGAGCTACGAATGGGTCGGGTTGGTGGTGGTAGTGGTGGTGGTGGTAGTGGTGGTGGAGGTGGTGGTGCCAGTGCCCACCCATCATATTCACGACACCAGTGTGGGGGCCCGCAGTCCGATGGCCAAGGATAATCCGGATCGCGATCCGGGTCAAGATCCTGGGAGTTGTTTTTCCCTTTGCACTCATAAGCCATGGGGGCTGTTGCCAGGAGGCCCTTTGAACTCCCTTCCTTCTCCCCCGCGGTGTCGGAGTCGATTTTGGATGGCGCTGAGGAACTCCCTGGGCCTCCCCCTACCGAAGTACTAGGACTCGCTAGGGATGATGCTATAGAACTCTCCGGACTGCTGGGGCTAGTTCGGGATGAACTTTCCGAGCTTCCCCTTCTCGAAACATTGGTATTGGCCAGAGACTGTGCTCTATTCCTATGCCTTAGTCCCTGAGTCAGATCTCCCTCGCTACCAGAATCGAGAAGGACTTGGGGCTTTCTCCCAGTGTCTTTTGCCAGTAACATTTTACACATTTTTCCTTTACAGTTTTGGACCCAAGGGGGGATGGGATTCATTACAGTTGTAGCCCAAGAATCTATATATGGGTATTGATCCCAATGACCATCCCTTGTTACCACATTCAACACTGCATTAGTCAGTTTTACATCAAAAGAGCTGGCCTCCGGCCACCCTACTCCAAATGTTGGCCACTCTGACTGACAAAACTTAATCAAGTCATCCTTTGTCATCGTTATCCCGTATTCTCCCTTAAACTTGTTAAAATTCCTTAGCATGCATCCTAATGGGGTTGCAGAGTTTTCTTCTCAGGAGCTACCCGAACCCATTGTGTCAACCAGTATACAAACTCAATCAGAGTCCTGTCCGCTGAGTCATGAGGTTCTAGTTGAGCCCCCTTGCGATCGACACTACCTTACCAGGCAGAATTGGGGCAGCTAGACTCAATCGTAGTCTCAGACTTGGTCAGCGGCTCATGTTTCTAAGGGGAGTTTCCGGGCCTAATGTCCACTGGGTCACTAGGTTCCAGTTGAGCCCCCTTGCGATCGATGCTACCTCACCAGGCAGAATCGGGGCGGCTAGGCTCAACCTTAGTCTCAGACCTGGTCAGAGGCTCATGTCTCTAAGAAAAATCCCCGGATCTAACATCCCCTTCTAAGCACCAAATGCCAGAACCATTCTGGACTTTCCCAACAATCCCCAAATTTCCTGAAGGATTATTCAAGTGACACAAATAAACCGAATACTCACTCTGCCGAACCCCTGGCGCCGTCTCTTCGGACCCACTCAGCCTGGGTGACTCATTCAAGGAGAGCCTTTAACCTTCCGGGTGTCCTGACTCACGTACCCAGGGACCGTGACAGACTCCAAGGATGGTCTGGTGCGCACTTCACGGACCCCTTCGCCGGTCTTGTCCTCCGACCCCTGAGTGGACCAAGGGCAGCTCCTGCCTGGCTCGCCAAATTGTTGCCCAAATGGCTAGTCTTGTGCCCCCGGAGGCTTTTCCGATTGACCTCAAGGAGAGAGTCACACACACTCAGGCTGGGTCCATTTCATTATTGTTTGCGCAAACAAGATCGACTAGGGGGCAAGTAGCCCAAAGCAGAGTCGACCCCCGGTCTTTTTCCGAGGGTCTTTTTATAACCTACTTAAACAAAGGACCATAGCGTGTTATGCGGTTATTGGCTGTCTTACAGCGTCTACAAGCTTCTACTGTTTCGTCTAAATTTCTGCAAGACGTCAAAGTTTCCATGGTTATGTCTAAGTTTCCACAGGATGTTCATGCTATGCTCAACATATTATGGGTTATGTTATAGCACCTGTGTGTTTTTGTTTTTTTTTAACAGGAGGGTCTGCGGTAAACTTAATATCCTCTAGCAACCCCTTATCTTATGTCTTCAATCTATTTGCAGAAGCTAATGCAGAAGCCATTTGCAAGCCACGTTGAAAACAGGAGGCAGAAGCCATTTGCAAGCCATGTCGAATACAGAAGCATTTTGCAAAAAGGCATTATGTCTAAATTCAATCATTATGTCTAACCCCTAGTCATATTTGTACCACAATCCTGGGCTTGATCCCAGTGCCAGCATGCCCCTCGACTCTGGGGAGTAGCACAGATCAGCTGGAGGAGGAGGAGGAACAGAGAGAAACCAATACGGCTGATGCGGTTCCTCTTCCCAGAACTCAATCATCATTTTGTGTTCCCAAGACACAAGAAGATTCACGACTGGCGACTTGTAAGTATCTTGTAATGTGCTTCTTGACACTGCCAGGCACTGCACTGCTCGGATTTGTGCCGCTTGTGTTTTGGGAGCCGGGGGGTGGTACATTCATGTGTGGTTGGTGGTAGGTTGCCATGCTGTTTCAGCAGTGGATGAGGGGTATACACCATTGTTCTGGGCAGTATATGAATAGTGGTATCTCTTTCTGTGCCTGCATGCATTTTCTCTACTGCAGAGTGGAGGGTGGTGAAGGTGGTGTGCAGTTTCCTCCTCTTGGGGGAAGAAAAAAGAAGACTTTTTTCTTTTGTTTAACAGCTACTGTGCCCGTGCCTGATGGTAGCCGGAATCATGTCCCCCAACCACGGACCCCAACTTGCACTACAGCAGAGCACTGCAGGGATATGTGCCAAAAGCCGCAATGCTCCCAAGAAACCTTGATGGAGACTCTGGAGGAATTGGCATGAGCCAGACTGTCACGCAAGGCCTGGCAGGACGATTTCTGCGTGTCCATGCGTTCAGATGATGCCATCTTGAAGAACATGGACAAAAACATGGAGAAGTTGGTAGAGATGGCCGAGGAGTTCCAGAGGCCATATAATTTAATACATAATGTCCTGGATGAAACAGTGAAATCCGAGCACCAAAGCAGCTCCCAACTGAATTCCCGCTTTAAAAAGTGGAAAGTACAGAAATGCAGAAGTAGCTTCCCTCAGCTTGCCTCTGTCCAGGAGGTATCCAAATACAGCTGAGTCTGCTCTCCAAAATGCACTTGAGCTAGGGGAGGGCCGTGACACTGCCACCAGGGCCAGGCGGCCACCACTCCAGTTCAGGGAGCCAGGGTCAAGTAACCAAACGCTTACAATATTCTGTTCATTACAATAAAAAAATCATGTTATTACATTCCCATGAAGTGTACGTGGTGTCTCACAAGCCATGCATGCACACTCTGAAAATGCTTTGGCCCAAGCATCCCCCTGTTGCACCCTGGGCTGGGGCTGTGGCCTCTCCCTCCCTCCCTTTTGCCCCAGGGCTGGGGCCAAAATATGACCCTGCTTCTGGCAGGGGAAAATTCTCATCCTGTCTACACACACACGCACACACACACTTACACTAGTACATGCTTGATAGTATTAATACATATTAATATTGATCAATATTAATAAAACAAAAATGTGTATACTGTTTCAGCTGTACAGTGATGTCCCAATCACAATAGATAGCATTTCATTTTATTGTAAACAAAGAAAAGAGCAGAAAGAAAAAAAATGCTAACTTGTACTTGCTCCTGCTTGATTGATTGAAGAGGGGATGGTGTTTTGATTGATTGACTGGGGAAGGTGTTTTGGAGGTGGTTGATGGGAAAAGCAAAAGGCAACCATTACACAGAAGAGTTGCCCGCATTATAAACAATTGTTAACAGCAAATGATTCATGTGACCTCCTGTCTTTTGTGAAACTATCTTGCATACATGCAAAAGATCGTCAGGCTGAGAAAGGCAGGTGCAGCCAGAACTTCTCCCAACTGACCAACCCCACCCACTCCCGAAATGCAATCTGCCTGTATATGTATGTGTGAGAGGGCAAGTGAAATCGCCTCTTGGGTGTCCTGGACCCCCACCCCACACACCCCGATACCTACCACAAGGATCCTGATGAGCGGCAGCTGGGAGGAATCACGGGTGCAGGATCCGCGATTCCAGAGCTGCCTGCAGCTGCAGATCAGTGAAGGACAAGGGCGGAGCCTCTGAGAGCCAAGGGCTGCTCATATAGCAGCTGGAGAAAACAGCTGGGCAGCCAGCAGAGGGAGAAAGAGACTCTGACTGGGACATGCCAACTGCCAGGAGGAAGATCGCCCAGCTGGGAGCAAAGGAAGAAGGAGGCACCCACCAGCTGCCAGGAGGAAGATCACCTGGCTGAAGGTGGGAAAGGAGAAGCTGAGCAGTGAGCAGAGGGCTCCAGCTCAGCAGGGAGGAATCCCTATCTAGGAGAAACCCACGTTCCCTGGGAGCAACCCCGCGGCCCCACCAAGGAATCCAGGTACGGTGGTGGGAGGCGTTGGCAGGGAGAGGCTACTCCCCATGAGGGGCATGGCGGAGAGACAAGAGCAACCCAGCATGGGAACTGCACACCTCACCACTGATCTGGGGCAGATGGAGAGTGACCCTGGGTCAGCTAGGGGTCTGAAGTGGCCAAACCCAGGAGGCAGATCCAGGACGGCAGCCCAACTCCACAGTCACCTGGAGCACAGGGACGAGTGAGTCCCCCATCTTTTTGCTTCAGTTTCTTTATTTTTGAGCCATCAAGGGGCACTGGGAGACAGGATCCCAGGGGTCCTTTGGCAGAGGCCAGATGTTTCTTTCAGTTGGTGTCATTGGATGCCCTAGCTAGCCTGAAGACAGGGCAGGCTTACGCGCCCCAGCTGGCCTGAAGCCAAGGAACCAGCAGCAGGGAAGGTGGAACTGGCCTGGAAGGCCTGATCTAGTCCAAGGTGAGCAAGCTGGGTGAGAAAGGAGATCATCCAGGAAAAGACCTGCCAAGTCCGGTGTTCATCTGGGCCATGGATGTGATAAGAGTGGGGTAAAGGGGAGGTTTGGAGCCCCATGAAGAAAGAACCAGGATCGAGCCTTCTTTGCTCTTGGGGGCAACCTGAAGGGAACAGCCTCCCCAACAAAGAACATCGAAGATGTGGCAGGAAAGTAGGAGCATACCATCTAAGTGGCACCCGAGCCTAAGTCTCACCCTGACGTTGCTTGGAGGCAAGGTGCACATCAAGAACAGGCCAAAGCCTTATAACACTCACCAGCGACAGTATGCATATATGAATTAAAGAAAAAAAGAACTGATACAATTTCAAATTTCTGAAGTTTATAATCATAATGAACAAAAAAGTGGCTTCTTGATAGTATTATTATTGAAAATGTTATCTGTCTGATGTCCATAGTGTTCTGCAAGGGGGGAAGAAAAAAGAAGAACAGGGGTTTGAACCAACAAAAGTCAAAACACCGCCCACCCACCTGCAGAACTCCTTCCTCCCCCAAGGTCACTGAGACATTTATTACTTATATATCATGAGGGATGCTTCCTAATCTGGGGGGGATGGTCTGGCAGGTAGTATCCACCTTGACTAATTGTCGTGGTTCTGGAATGGGAATTATTAGAAATATATAAGAAATAGGAAGATTTGAAATATTGAAGGATTAAGGGGTAGGTAGGTTGGAACCTTACCATTCTGCTGATACTGCTGTGCTGGGCAGTGTTGAACACCGTGGCAGTGAGCAAAGCAGGCAGGGAGAGAGGGTACTGGAATGGGAATTATAAGAAATAGGAAGGCTTGAAATATTGAAGGGTTAAGGGCTACCATTGTTGCAAACTTACCATTGTGGAGATGCCACTGTGCTCCATGCTGAACATCGTGCTGGGCACAGCAGCTGCGGGTGAGGGGCACTGGTGCTGGATGGAACATGAGCGTGGTGCAGGGCACCACTGGTGGTAGGAAAAAACAACTGAATGTCCCATAATAGGTTGCTCTGCCATTACCTTCACTACCTGGCTCCCTGTGGTCAGCTGCAGTGTGGAAGCAGGGGGAAGGTTGGATGGGCAGAAAAAAAATGCTCCCTGAAGATGTTCTAGGTTCCACGGGGACACCACCACCCCTGAGGACCATGTATTATAATACAAGAAAGAGTTGCTATTTGCCCTCTATAAGGATGACTTCTTGCCTGCTTGCTGCTTGGGCTGGGGCAGGGGAGGATGCTGGCTTCACCCACAGGCTCACCAGGATCGCTGTACATTGGGATGGGAAGCGGGGGGTGGGAACAAGCATTTGGCCTCTGATAACAGTCCACCCTGAAACATTTTCCAATAATGCCATGGCTCCATATACAGCCCCACCCAGGCAAAGCATCCCCACCCTGAGTAGAGGAGGGGTACGGTCCTCAGGTCTGCCAGCCCACCCCACCCAGGCCTGATTAGCCATGCAAATCTGCCTGAGAAATAAAACAGGACACACACACACACATGTATATGTATAAGTATATACACAAAAAAAATTACAAAACTTTTATTAAAAGAAAAAGCGGTACTTTTTATGAAATAAAATAAAAAGACTAAGTAAAAGTACATAAATTAAGTAATAGATAATAATTAAAGGAGAGTTATATATAAATAATAATATTAAATATTAAAGCTATGTCTATACAAAATATATACCTGTATCTATATCAATACAAAATATAACTATCTATAACACTATCTCTATGTATACAAAATCTAAACACTATCATTTTTTGTTCTTTTTTTTTCTATCCTTCACTGGTCAGAGGAGGGCTTGCCGCATTGTTAGGAGAGAGGAGGAAGAAAGGAGACACAAAACCAGGGAGCCAGTGGATATGTTAAATGGCACATCTGACAGGCAGCATCCATCTGGACTATTCTCCGTAGTTCTGGAATGAGAATGTTTGAAATAGGAAGGTTTGAAAAGAGAAATCTTCAAGGAAGTTTTAGGGTAGGGGTAGCAAACTCAAAACTTTGCAAACTTACCATTCTGTTTATGCTGCAGTGATGGGCAGGTATGAATCATGCAGGCACAGCAGGCAGGGGGCATGGGCGGTGGATACACAGGGAACACACAATACATTACAGGAAGCAAAAAAAAAAATTACCAAGGGGTAATTAAGTACCATTTGTTGCACACCACGGGTTTGCTCTTCCTTGGCCATTTTCCTGCCCATGTATACTTAAAATAATATATTTTGAAAGCCACGCCTCACTCAAATCAGGACCTGGTCAGCTGAGCAGTGGGAGGGAGGGGTTAAGGTTAACACATGAAGTAAATTAACAGTGCCACCTACTGGCTAAAGAAAAAGCACAGCACTACCTGGTGGCAAAGGAAAGCAATTACAAGTCTTTGAGATGCTCAGTGTGTGCACAACACCATCAGGCATGCCAAGCCTGTGAGCTGGGAAATAAAACCTCTCTGAGCAGGGTTAACTAAACTAAAAGTGTCAAAACGACTTTTAAAGTGGCAGGAAATCCTGATCGTGCAAACACAAACACAGTTGCAGCAGACAAAATGGGAGACCAAGTGTCATCTACAAATGCCTCATTTGGAACATGGCCAGTAACCAGGAAGCAGGTCCTTAAAACACCAACCCGGGTGCTAAAAGCCCATGCACATGGGGGGCAAAAAGAAGCTAGGCAGGGAGGGAATTTTTCCTCAGCATGAACCTGGGGGGGGTGTGTGTGTGTGTGTGTGTGTGTGTGTGTGTGTGTGAAGGCCCATCATGCAGGGTTGGAAGGCCCAGACATTTTTCTGTGTCCTTTGGTTTTCACAATACATTGAAATGCAATCTATTTTGATTGGGAATTCACAATAAATGTAAATACTATCCAAATGCTAAAATAGTATAGACAGCTGTGTTTTAATAAACCAAGCCACTGGTAGTCAAGTGGTGGTGAATAATAATAATAATAATAATAATAAAAAAAAGTTATTTAATATTAGATATTTAACATGCCCATGTACGGACAGGAAGACAATTTTCCCCCAACCTGAAGCAAGGGGTAACAGAGAGCTGGTGGGCAGGGATGGAATCCTATTTCCTGGTCATGTCCCAGCTTAGGGATGGAGGGAGGGAAATTTTAGGACCCTCCCCCTCCCCCGCCATGGGGCAACAGTGGGCCCAGTTCAGGCTGATGGTGATATCAAGGGGCATGTGTGTGTGTGTGTGTGTGTGTGTGTGTGTAAAAACCCTCAAAGTTTACTTCCAAAACTGTGAAAACCTGTATGTAATCTTGGTCTTTTTTCTTATGGAAAAGACTTGTTTATTGTGTTAAATCTAAAACAAGATGCTAGAAGCCCACACCAGTGGGGCAAGAGGCAGCTAGGAGGGAATTTCTCCCCACCCATTGCAAAGCAGGGTAGTAGGGGTGTGTGCAGATTGGAAAGCCCACCATGCAGTGGGGAAGCTAGAATGTCATTAGTAGTTAAGCCAGAAGTAGGGTGATAAGAAGCCCCTATGACTATGGCCCACTGGCATTTATATAACTACATATATATTACATATTTATTATGTATTTATTCAGTTATGATTTATGTATGTATGTATGTATCAAATGTCCCCCTCAGCTCAAATGTTCTCCTCAATGTCCCTTGAGGGACATGTCCCGTAGGTATTACTACTAGCAAGTGACTGTTGTTGTAAACAGATGCGTGTGTGTGTGTGTGTGTGTGTGTGTGTGTGCGCGCGCGCACATGTATGGTGATCTAATGTCAGTTAGTTACCCTTACCCTATTAGCACTGGCATTGGTAGTCACGTGGTGAAGCATTACTTTCTGTGGCTGTAACAAGGACGGAGTTACCATTTCTTTGTGCACTGAGACTCAAGGAAGCACTTTGCAAGGCAAAGCTTGAGCCACTTTTTGTACCTGTCTAGAAAAATATCTCATGTTCTTTGACCATTTGAAAATGGCTTGGCAAACTACTGGTGTTTTGGCCAGCCAGCCTGTGAGGGGTGAATCACCCAGGAAGCTCCCTGTGTACCTATGCACGAGAGACTGGGCAGGCATCAGTCACTATGGCGGGCTTTTGCAAACTGTGTGGCTTGGCAAAATGCAAGCAAGGTTTCTGCAGGCTGCCCCCGCCAGCCCCCCCAGCCCCTCCCCCCTGGTAGGCAGGCAGAAGAGACAGGGTATCAGCCTCTGTGGGGGCCTTTGCAAAATGTATGGCTTAGCAAACTGCTGGTGTTTTGGCCAGCCAGCCTTGTGAGGGGAAAGCCACCCAGGGAGCCCTGTGCCCTGTGTACCTGTGCATGAGAGATTGCTAACCCCTCCCCCCACCCCATGTGCCTCATGCAGCAAACATCCAGGAAATGTGGCATGCAAAAAAACAAACAGACAAAAGAAATGAAATCAAAAAATGAACAAAATCCCCATTCGCCATCCAGCAGTGTGAGGCGGGATTTTGCCAGCCCTTCCCTTCAAATATATGAAGCCAGATGCAGAAAGCCAGGATAACATGACATTTTATTGTAAGAAACACAATATTGTAAGCAGTTGGTCCAGGGCGCCCTTCTTTGTCTTCACCCCACCATCACCCTGAAATGGCCCTGGAGCCCTCCCCTGACTCCAGTGCATTTCAGGGGAAAGGTTCACCTGTAATGCGACTGGCTACCTCCTGGACAGAAACAAGTCAAGCGGAGCTACTTTTCCCTTTCTGGGATGGTTCCCGCTTTTGTGCTTTTTCCAAGAGATGCTTAAAAATTTTCTGAAGGACATAACTTATCAAGTCATGTGACCTCTGGTAATCAACATGGGACTACCAACCTCCTCATGTGGTCTCACACTTCTTCAAGGAGGGCATCACTGAAACGCATTGACTCGCAGAGTTTGTCCCACCAGGAATCTGCATGTGACAGTCTGTCTCGTGACAAATTTGCCAAAACCTCCAGCGAACTCTCTCGGGAGCATCGCTACCTGTGGCACATATCCCTTGAGCACTCTGCTGTAGTGCGAGCTGGGTCACAGGTGCAGGGGCACATTCCTGGCTGCCATTAGGTGTGGTAGCTGGTAAAACAAATGAAAAAAGGCTTCCTTGTTTCGTGACATTTCCTTCCCCTAAGAGAAGGAAACTACGCACCATCACCACCCACCCTGCAATGGAGAAAATGCATGCAGGAACAGAAACAGACCCTGCAAGAGTGAGACACCATTCAGACCGCCCAATACTTACAAGTGGCTGGTACAGAACCACATCCACAGCTGCCATTGCTCATGCCAGCTGCAAACAATTAAAGCAAAAAAAATTGTTACATTCTGAGTTATCCAAATGCAAGAGAGAATGGTATATACCTTTCATCCACCACCACCGAAAGAGCATTGTGACCAAACTCCAGTGACACATGAATTCCTCCCCCCTCCCCAGCTCCCCAAGCTCAACTGGCACATTTTTGAGCAGTGCCTGCCAGTGGCAAGAGGCACAGATATTTAAAGTTACCAGTTATGGATCTTCTTGGGTCTCAGCAACATAAAATGATGATTGAGTGTTGTTGGGAACACAAACTCCATTGGCCGCATCTGTTTCTTCCTGTTCCTCCTCCACCTCATCATCTGTGCTTGTCTGTGGAATTGGGGCAGGGGGGGAGGGGGGCGGCACTGGAATCAAGTCAATGGTGCACCCCTGACTCTCTTGGCAGTCCCCATCACCGGGAGCAGGGAAAAGTCTCCATACAGCTGTGACATGCTCCCAATTTTATCTGTAGGAGAAGCTGCCTCTGTCGCTGTGCTGTTGGGGGGTGGAGGGGAGGACGAGCAGGTTGGGAGGGAGGTGGACTGGAAGGGTTAAGTATACCTCTCATGGGCCAGTTGGGGGGCATGTGGCTGGCAGCCAACGGCCAGTGGGCAGATGGGTGGGGGGGGTGAGTGAACAGCCTGAAGTCTGTCTTAGGAGTGTGGCAAGGGAGGGGCATATTCCACCCCAAGCCCAAAAACAACAATCCATCATTTAAAAAAAACAAAAAAAAATTCACAACATCCCTCCAAAAGCTGTATGTTGAACTACACAAACAGATTCACGGTGGAATGTGTGCAGGGAAGGGGAGCGGGAGAAGCAGCACCATTGACACCCCATGTAAACTGTTCCAAGGCCTGGAAGCTTGGGAATGCTTCAAAATATAGTCCTAAAAAGCTAGAAAAGTAAGAGCTCAACACCACCATCAGCCTCAGTTGCCAACCAACCATGGCAGCAACACCACCCACCCACCCACTAGTCTCAACCCTGTACACTTCTGATATCACACCCGTTATTTATATAGTAAAAGAAAAAATTATATATATAAATTGCCATTACTTTGTAACATGGGGGGGGAAGGGAAAGGGACAGGAGCAAATGATTCACATAGCTTGTCATCAGGATCACCATGGGGGTTGCCTACTGGGAGACCGGCCCAAGCCTAGGTGGGTGCAAGTGACAGGGTTTTGGGGTGACTGTACCTGGGCAGTGAGGATAGGGAGGAATTAGCAGGAGACTTTCAGGGGGGGGGGGCACAGGGTGGGGACTGTTGAGGCTGGTTTAAAATGCACCTCCTGCTATAATTCATTAGGAAAGACATTACTGGGGGTAGATTGGTATTTTGCCTCCCCATGCTGGAATCTGTGGGGAATGACACACGAGACTTAACTCACTCGAAAGCGTGTGGTGTGCAAACACAAACATGCCACCTCACAATAACCTGGGTTAAATTTTATCAGGCATGGTAAATCAATGAGGATCAAATACCATGTCATGTACAAATGCCCATAGAGTCCATCAAGAACAGCACTTGCTGAGAATCCCCTGGATTTGTCTATAGCATATGACAGCTCATGATTCTGAACTATTCCAGTGGTGGTCAACCTCCAGCCTGCAGGGCTGTGTTAGCCAGACCATGAAACTTGCCATTTGCATGTAAATTTGTCGGTGGTGGAGCTGTAGCAGCATTAATTGTTGTTGCTTCCAGAGCCACAGCACTTAACACTGCCACTGCTTCCCCACCACATTTCCAGACCCACTGAGAGCCCTGCAGGCCAGGTGGCATTGCGCTGCAGGCCAGATTTCAGTGGTGTACAGGCCTGTTCCACAGCCATATTTAGCACCCAGGGTTGGGCTAAGTCACCAGATTGCACCCATGGACTGACCCTCTGCAGCAACCCAATACTAGATCAGGTCCATAGACTGATTCTGCCCTTGGGATCTAGTCCAAAGACTGACCTCACACCATTCACCTAGCCCAATCCACTGAAAGGTTAAGCACCACTGAATTAGTCTATAAGGTGCCACACTGCCCTGCATTCTGACTAAATTCAGAATAACGCAGCTAACTACCGCTCTACTCATGGAGGACGTTATATTGGTGGGGTTGCCTAAGAATTCAGATAGAAAACAGCAAATACTTTTTTCGACAATTAAAAAGTCATTTTGATTGACCCCAAGCAGCCATTTTCAAATTTGAACTTAATTTGGTAAATATATTTGGGGGTTGGGGGGAACAGTAATCTGTGAATGGTAGCATTAGAGTCCTAAGAAGACTTTGGCAGAAGACAGGGCAGAGTGGCACCATCAAGATTAACAATTCAGTCAGGCATAAGTTTTTGCAGAAAATCTGTCACCTATTAAAGCATATGCCTCCTTGAACCAATTAACCTCTAAAGGTACCACTCTGCTCTGCCTTATGCCTGTCTTCAGCCTGATGTAGCTAACTACCTCTCTCAACATCTTCTAGTAAATAGTAGTTCCAAGGCTACTGTTGATCCGTCCCACTAGTAACAGCAGTTCAAATATTTACCTGGGGCACATGAAACTAATGGCCAAATCCTCTCTGCTTTATTTGGACCTGGGTCTGGAGCCCAGGAGTTCCTCTTGTCTGTTGAATGTCATAAACACCAACTACTGAGTCATTCTTCCTGGCCCCATTAAATTTTTTAATTTAGAAAAAAAATTATACTGAGGGGTTCAAAACCCTTCTAAGACAGACTAGGGTAAAGAGCACTTTCAGAGGCAGAAGGTTCAAGTTAGGCAGAGAAGAGATTTGAACAAGTGAACAACTGAGGGGGCAGACTTTGGTGAATCAAAGCCTGTCATTTGGGTTGAAATGCATTGTTTGGGATGGAATGAACAATTTTTTTGTTTTTGTTCTAGGGGAATTTTTATTAAAAGCCAAAGGCCTGATGCACTGGAGGAGGTGATATCCTGCTCTTGTCCACTTCGATTCATAGACTGTAGATTGTAAGGGGCTGGAAGGGACCTTGCAAGATCATCACTGATCACGTCCAGCCCCCCTGAACTAGGCAGGAAAAACAACTGGGGTCAGATGACCTCAGCGAGGTGAGCAAACAGTTTCCTCTTGAAGATTTCCAGGGTAAGTGAGTGTACCACCTCTGGAGGGAGTTTATTTCACAGTCTGGACACCCTAACTGTGAAAAAGTTTTTCCTAGTGTTAAGCCTGAAATGGTCTTTCAGGAGTTTCTGGCCATTACCAGGACACCTCTGGGGGTGCTCCACAAGCCAGCCAGGTTGAAGCAATGCAGTTCATCCCCCCAGCTTGGACCTGACTGGCTCTGCTCCCATGGCTAGGACCTGCCTGGCCAGGAGCAAAGCTGGAAGCGGAGCTGGTCAGAGCTGCGGTGGGAGGCTCCAAGGCTTCCAGGAGCTAGGGCTGAAGCATTCACTTTGCCCAGAGGGAGTAGGGAACCTGTCTTTCCCCTAGCTCCTTGTCCTGCTCCTTCTCACCATGCCTGCAGTAGCAAGTCACAACTATGCAGGTGAGAGGAAATCAGAGCAGGTTTTTTGCCTTTAAGTGTGACTACTCCATTAATCCGAACAGCACTAAATTGATTAATGTTTATTTGGCTTATAGAGCTCTGTCAGACCTTATGCTAAGTGGCACAACTGCTTTCTGGAATCCTGTCTACAGCTTCTGCTTGACTAACTGCTGTGGTGCTCATTTTGCCTGTTCCCCCAGAGGTTCAATATTGCCTATGACAGTTTCACTCAACTTCCCTTTTTTTAAGTTAAAAAGAAAACAAAACAATCTAAGTCCCACATGTCCCCAGTACAGGTCTGACTGGTTCTATCCTGTGGAACGTTCTATTCCACGTAGTTGAAGGGGTAGAATGGAAAGCTGAAAGTCAACTTTGAATTCTGACAGTCACTATCTTGCTATATGACCTTGGACCAATCATTAAGGCTCAGTTTTTCCCATCTGTAAAATTGTAATATGTGAAGAATTGATGTAGTCCTGCATCACATACTGGTTAAAAATTACTTCTGTATTACTTTGGTCTTGCTCATCTGGTATAACATTCTTGGATACTGTCTCTAGTTCTGGTGTTACTACTGCAAAGATGACATCAAAGTGGATAGGGCTCAGGAAGGAGCTACGAGAATGATTCAAAGTTTGGGAAAGTATAGTACAGGATCTCAACATCTCATTTATCTCAGTGAAGTTTAAGAATGACTTGGTCACAGGCTACAGGTATGTACAGGCATAAATCCCCATCTGTGTAGGTGTTCAGGGGGGTTAAATCAGGCAAAAAAAAGTGGTCGGCCTGTAACAGGTTGCCCTCCCCAGTGCCATCTTCCGTGGTAATCCACACCTTACGTGGGGTGCCCTTGGAGTCTTCTTTGGAGTTCTTATGTCCCGCCCTCTACTCGCCTGCCATGTCTTGATAGAAATTATTGTTGATGTTCTTGTGAGCAGGAGACTGCCTATTGTATTTTGTATGTTGGGGCCTTTTGCCTATGCAGGCCTGACCCCTGTCTTTCTCTAGCTAAGCCTCCTCATCTAAAAACCTCACCAAACAGGGTTTGACTTCAAGGCTCTAGCCTTTTCCAGGGTCTTGAGCTCCAATCTGAAGCCCGGCCCACCCTGGCCCCAAGGCAAGGCCACCGGCCCACAGCCAGGGGAGCTGCAAGTTCAAGGCCAGGGGACGGCCCCAAACTCGCCCTCTCCCAGTCCAAAAAAAACCCAACAAAACAAAGTCACACCTCAACTGCACCAGGCCTCCCTGGCCTTTCAAGATCGTGCCTTCAGGTGCTGGTGTCAGAGCACCCCAAAGTCTTCTGCTTCCCACATGGGCTCTGACACCTACGTACCCCAAAAACCCATGCCCTCACTGGTGCCAGGGTCTGTGCCCCCAAAAGACACACCCTCGCTGGCACCAGGGTCCCCACTCCACAGTGGGCCCCCAAAATGAGGCCTCCTCCTTCCCCTAAAAGCCTCACCCAAACCACCAGTGTTATTCAATAATCAAAAAGGGAAAAATAATAACTGCCACCAGCAAATAGGATCAAGAAAAGCAGCATGTCAGCTTACATTCACAGGGTTCATGCTTCAGCTCCCCACCGCTGGCTACAGTCCTTGCTGTGATGTAGCTGCCATCTCTCCATGGCTTCCATAGTTCCTGCCTTTAGACCGCTCATCCAGCTTCTCTGTGGAGCTCTTAGGCCTCACCCAATTAGAGCTTTGTAAGGCCAGAGAAGACAGCAGCAAGCTGTTTGGGGGAAAAAAAAAAAAAAAAACTGCCTTGCTGTGCCCCTGACCAGCTTGAAATGCTTCACTGAATCCTGACAGTGGCTCTGCACTCCTGTCTGGTTCCTGACTTGGTTCTTGACCTGTCCTATCCCTCAACTCTGTTTTCCTCCTTAACTTAGTCCTTAACTTGGTTCCAGAAGCCAATGTCAGGGACCTACCCTTGCTACACAGCTGACCTGTCTGCTTGGTTTTGTACAGTAGCACAGCATTGGTAGAAGTCAGCATCTTTCTACACCAGAATTATCTAGACCCTATTCTTTCAGCCACACTCCTGGGAGGTGGACAGTGTGTGTTTGAATTCTGTTGAGAAAAGACAATGAGCCTTTGTCCTGGATGAGTGCTTCAGTCACTAGAGCTAGGGACAGACATTCACAAAGCCCGAGGCTGAATTGATTCAATCTTTACAGTTAGTCTATTCTGCAAAGATTGAACCAGTTTGCAAGTGGCTAGGCATCCCCTTTTCATTCTGGAAATGCAGTAACATGCCTGGAGTGGCTCAGTCCAGAAACCCAAGGGTGCTAGAGTAGCCCTCCCTTTCGTTTCACAGAGAAGCTGAGCTGAAAGGGGGTGGGGGGTGTATCCAGGCCATGGCAGGCCTGAGTAAGACTGAGGAGGGGTTTAAACCCCAACCCTTGGCCTGAAGGGCTCTGAGGGTGGGAGAAGAGGGAGACTGGCCCCTGTGGTGGGGGAGGATGAAAGGGGAGAGCTCTGCCAACACCAGCAGCTCCCTGATGGCCAGGAGCAATCTGGACACACAGCACTGTCCAGCCCCAGAGGGGGAACTCTTCCCCCTCCTCCCTCTCCCCCACCACTATGGGGTGGGCAGGGGGGCTCTGTGAGGGGAAGCTCACCCCCAGAGGACTCTTCCCCCTTGTGGGGCAGGGAGAGGGGCTCTGTTCAGTGCTGGGTGGGGACTCTTCCCCTTTCTCCTATCCCCCCATCCCACTGGGCTGGGGAGAGGACTATATGCAGAGGTGCCCAACCCCAGAGGGGGATTCCTCCCCCTGATCATCCCTGCCCTCCCATGGGGTGGGGAGGGGAACTCTGTTCATGGCTGGAGGTGGGCTCTTTTCCCCCCTACTCCTCCTTCTCCTCCTCCCCTGCCACTGTGAGGAGGGGGCTCTGTGCAATGCTGCCTGACCCAGCCTGGGTGCAGGGAGCAGCTGTCGCTGAGCTGCACCCTCTGGGGGTGGTCCTGCTCACTTGGCCTGGCCGGGCCCTGCTCAGCCATGGCTGAGGCAGCCACACAGTGGGGTGGGGGCCTCCCTAGTGACTTCAGCTCATGATGGGGAAGCCGAGCCCTGTCAGTGAGTGTAGCTTGGCCTAGTGCATACAGGAGGCGGCTGGCTAGGCAGCGAGCTACCCAGGCTGGCCCAGAAGCACTGCAGGGGCTTGTGAGTCCATAGCGAGTCCCCGTGGCAGATGGCTCCAGGGCACCAGGCCTGCCAGTGCCTCCAAGCCAGCCTGGGTAGCCCACTGCCCAGCCAGCCACCACCTGTGCATGCCTAGCCAGGACAGGGAAGAATTAACCCCCTCTCTGCCCACTTTGCCTTAACAGGGCCATGACAGCCAGTGTCTTGCCATGTCCCTGCCCCTGCTTAGGCTAGAGAGAAGAGAGGCAGGGCCAGCCCTGCTCTCTGGAACAGAGAGCACAGCTCAGCCCAGTCAAGGGAGCGTTCTGGGATGCTGGTGGACTCCAATTTAACTCTAACCAGGAAAGGGTCTGGAACAGAAGTTGCATAAACCAGTTTGACCCCAATCAGTTAAGTCTGATACTCCATTCAACCAGGTTTACCTTAAACCAGTTTCAGCCATTTTGAAACTGGCTTATGTGCAATGAACTTATGTTCTGTTACAGGTTTAATCCAGTTTTTGATCACTTAAACTGGTTTATGTGTAACTTCTGTCCCTAGCCTAGAGTGCCCTTTGAAGAGAAGACAGCAACTGTTTATCCTGTAGCTGTCATATTATCTGAGGAACCTGCATCTGGTGTGTGCCAGGTGTGCTTTGAACATGCCTATCAGGCTGTGTACCTCCAGGAGCAATAAGAAGCAGAATACATTGTTTTGGGGCCCTGTCTGGGCTTAGATATGAGCTCCACAAAGCTGTTCATTTCTGTCAAGGCAGAGGCATTTCTGAACAAGTACAGAAGCTGCACCTTTGGTACCTAAAGAGATAAGTGGTCACTTAAATCCTTTCTTTGGATTTAGTCTTTGGTGGATTTTCTGTCACTTAATATTTGAACAATTAGAGGGTGTTTCTTTTTTTTCCTTTGGCTCAGCCAGAAGTCCTAGCTCTCTGCCAAGAGCACAGGGTTAGGTTTTTTTTTTCTAATCTGTGCTTTAGTGGAGGTCAGACAAGATGGTCATGGTGGTTTGGAGACTGGACAGTCGCCTCTCTGGGGTCACTTGACCCCAGTTGTCTTTTCCTGCCTAGTACAGGGGGACTGGACCCGATGATCTACAAGGTCCCTTCCAGCCCCTAACGATCTATGAATCTATGGTCTCTTCTGGTCTTAAATCTACAAATCTATTAACTTTTAGTCTCATTTGAAAGTGCTCTGAGATTATTAGGTACAATGTGCACTGGGTGCAATAGTGCAACTCTCCTAAATAATGCACCAGAAATTGGATGCTTATGATACAAGGTAAATGTCCACTCAGGAGCCATGCAGTAGATCTCTGACCTGTCTGAAGTTTTAACTTACTGGTATGTCTACTATTTGCCCCTCTCCCTCACAGTAAGGAAATATTTTTTCGTTGAGTTTTGCCTTGTTGTATTTTCCCTTTTTTCTGCTTTCCAAGTAACAGGTAGGCTGAGCAGGTAACATACATACTCCTCCTTCATGGTTTTCTACTCTAGCTGCCTGCAGATGTGAATTTACCATGTGAACAACCCCTAAAACTTATATAGAAGGGACATCCTATGAATGGGGTGCTAACAGGAGCTGTGATTTCTGATTCCCAGCTTGGGGTGTGCTGGTAAAAAAATTATCCTTCACTACCCTTGCAATACGTTTATTTTATGCATTGCTAATTGCTTTGACTTTGGTGCATTCATTTGTTTAGGTCAGCAAGGGTGGAGGTGGCCTAAACAAATATCGCTCTAAGAAACCACAAACATCAACATTCCCAGGTTGGAATCAACCCTGATTAGATCACCCATTCAATAAGCCTAATTGGGGACTGCCCCAGACTTTGTCTTCTTGTGTCTGATATCATGAGGAGTATACTTACCTTTCTAAAAACAGCAGCACCTGCAGTCACATGAGGCAGTGTTTGCATTTGTTTTTTTCCTTACTAACCTCTGTACCAGAGCTCACACTTCTGTAAAGCTTTGAGCTGTGTTAAGTTTCCTCAATTGCAGCCACATCCCTACCTTACTGCTCCAGGGAAAGGAGCTCAAGAAATAATTAGCTTTACTGCTTCCCATAGAATCACTTGTTTTTTTCTGGAAGCCAGAGATTGGCAACATTTTTGTATGTGTTTTGGTGACAGCTCAGATATTTCACTTCTTCCTGATGCTTTTGTAAAAGAAGAACAAAAAACTGATCTCTGAGTATCATGCACAGGC
Organism: Alligator mississippiensis; assembly: GCF_030867095.1. NCBI lineage: Eukaryota > Metazoa > Chordata > Crocodylia > Alligatoridae > Alligator > Alligator mississippiensis. Next base: position 29,886,147 of record NC_081833.1, read on the forward strand.
ATATGCAAATAATTGCTGTCAAGATAGCCACTGAATTAAAATTAAATAATTTAGGATTGATTTGAAATTTTTTTGACATGATGGTGAATCAAAGCCTGTCATTTGTGTTGAAATGCATTGTTTGGGATAGAATGAACAATTGTTTGTTTTTGTTCTAGGGGAATTTTTATTAAAAGCCAAAGGCCTTATGCACTGGGGGAGGTGATACCCTACTCTTGCCCACTTAGAGTTACAGACAGTAGATTGTAAGGGACTGGAAGGGACCTTGCAAGATCATCAGGTCCAATCCCCCTGCACCAGGCAGGAAAGACATCTGGGGTCAACTGACCTCAGCGAGGTGACTGTCCAGTCTCCTCTTGAAGATTTCCAGGGTCGGTGATTGTACCATCTCTGGAGGGAGTTTATTGCACAGCCTGGACACCCTAACTGTGAAGAAGTTTTTCCTAGCATTAAGCCTGAAATGTCTTCCAGGAGTTTGTGGCCATTACTCCTGGTTTTCCCCAGGGGTGCCCTGGTGTCCTCCCCACACCCAAATGGCTCTCCTCCCAGCAGGGAGCAGAGTCTGTTCTGAGCAACGTGGTTCCAACCCTGCTCAGATCTGTAGGGGGGATAAGAGCCCACCTCCATTCCTAGAGGAGAGTGCATCCAGGTCAATTAAGGTCCAAGTGATGTGGTCCCACCCTGCGCTTGGATCCAGCTGGCTCTGCTCCTGACAGGATCAGAGCAGTCAGAGCAAGCAGCAGTGGGCCCACTGCATCCTGGGATGCGGGAGGACTTCAAATTTGTGTGGAAAAACTGCAGAGAGTGGCTACAAATTAGTACCACAAAAGTAAAATTAGGTGTATTCAAATTAATCCTGCCCTGGAGTGGCCTAGAGTTATCATGTAACTTTAGGCCCCTACACGCCTGTGCTGCTCCTGTTTGATGGCTTAGTCAATATGAAGTATTGTGTGCTGGGATTTCCACAGGCTGCACTTCCCTGTTATAAAATTAAGAGCACCATATATTTTAAGGCCAGATGGGACCATTATGATAGTCTAGTCTGACCTCCTGTATAACACAGGTGAGACTGTCATCCAATGTCTCCTTCAGCCAGCCCATCATTTCTGGTTAACTATAGCAGATCAAAACAGTAGCGTAACTAGAGTGAGGTAAGCAGGACACCAGTCTTGGGCGCTAATTTATAAAAGATTCCAGAATGGCAGCCCCTGGGGACTCTGCATGGCAGCAGCAGCTAGGTGTAGGGAACCCATGTAGCAGCACCAGGAGCAGCAGGTAGGGTCTTTGGCCCTCTCTCCTCATGTCATTTTGGTAGTGCATAACAAAGATGCTGTCAAGCTCCCCTACCCGCCCTCCTTTTCAGCCAGGGTACTGAAAGAGAGAGGGGAGCTTGACAGCATTTTTGCCCAGGGTACCAAAACTGCTAGATACTTCTCAGTAGAAAAATACAGCAGCTTAAATACTGCACGGTATGAAGAATCCACCCTGCATAAAGTCAACTACAGGACAATTAGGTAAAGTCTAGGCCCACCATACACAGAGCAGGCACAGATCTGAAAAGGGTCTGGTTGGAGCCCACTATCTTCCTCTCTTCTCCTAGCTCGAGAGTGTGAAAATACTCAGCTGAATGTGGGGAAATCCCTGCCCCCATCCTATTCTCTCACATTGTGCCCTATCCTGGCAATAATATCCATATTTCTTCACTCCCCCGAGGGATTTGCTTTTGCCCTGTCTTATGTACCATCTCAGCCAAAGTGATTTCCCTCCTTAATTTCCTTTCTTGGGTCAAGATTCAAGCACTTCAGTACATCCAACATTTTATTGCACAGCATTCCTATTGGCTCAGTGGCTGGGTAGACAATACAACCCTGTGTACAGAGTCCATAGCTCCAGATGCCTGGAGCTAGTAGAGACTAAATGGAATCCTTCATATTGCTGGATCATGAAGAATTCAATATGCTCCGATGTAGCCATTGTGATTTAGGAGCTGTATCTGCATCTCTGAAACAGATCTGGAATTTTTCAAAGTGTTCCTAGTTGTTTTTCTTTTTTAAAAAGGGTCAAAAAATAACAACATATAAAAATAAAGATGTTTTATTACAGCACAAAGTAAAGAATATCCCACCTCCATTCCCTCCAAAATACAAATAATATAAGCATCACAAGCATGTCTAATTCACATGAATAATTTATGCAAAGTAATAAGTTCTTGATACCAATAAACAGAATAAATACAACTCCCAGAGACCACATTACAAACTAGAATTCATTCCTACATAGAGATAAAACCATTATGATCAAGTAAGGAGAGAAATAATCTCCATCAATAACACTTCCTTATTTCCTCATTGTTTAATTTGCACACTGCTGCATCTCTATAAAGGGTACAATTCATCTATCTATCTCAGGGTTGGCTAGCAAGCTTTTTCAGCAGGTATTATATTAATCATTTCTCATCAATAGACAAAAATTGTTGGAGGCTTTGTTTCACATGAAGCATTAGATCACCTTTTAGCAACAAGCAGAGAAGGATCTAAACATATTTTCACCTGCAGAAGCTGAGACACATTCTTATTTGTAAAATACATTTTCAGTGTTCATTTCACATTGGTATTCACTGCCAAGGACATAAAATGTCATTATATGAGACCAATACCAGAGACTTCAACAGCAAAATATCAAAGCAGCTATTTTGTATCACTAGTTGTTGGGGGCTTCCCCCCTCCCCATAGATTTTTTACCATTCAAGTGCAGATCACCTTTCCCCATTACTTTCTAGCTCCTACCATTTTATCATTCTTGAATAGATTTGGAAGCTTAATACCCAATCTAGTCAGTAATGTTACTTCTAATGCCATTTTCAGAAGTTTATCCTAATTCCGTTAAAATTGCCTCACAAAAATATCCATTTCCTGAAAACAGCTAAAGAAAAAACAAGTTACTTATGGAGTAACTTCAACTTGTAGTGCTATTTCTAGTTGTTTACCTGATTTCATAAAAACACATTAGTACATTTGGAGAGCATATACTGTGCCACAATCCCCCCGTTCATACATTATTGCATTTTTATTTCTGATGTGGACTCTGGATATCAGAAAATTGGTAGATATGATGAATATTTAGTACCTTGTGCAAGGTTTTAGTGCCTTACCTCTGATTTATCTACCAAGATTTACAATAGGGACAACATTCAACTGCATTTACTTAGCAGCACAAAGTATTCTCCGAGTGGGAATCTCTCGCTCTCTGTTGAGCAGATCAGCTCTCTTTGGAATGGAAACACCCACTTCTGTAGGCATTAATTGCAAAATTCAATAAAACACATCAATCTGGATGTGCTTGTTGGCTATAAACTAAAAATGGAAGGATAAAAGACAAGAAGAGGGCTCACACATGTGAAAGGCAAGTCAGTAAGGGCTTCTCTATCTGCAGTACACTGGATCCCTATCCAAGGGAAAGTTCTATCCAGCTCTATACTTGAAAGCAGTGGGATCCAAATGATGGTGCAATTGTTAGTAAATATGAAAAATCAAGTTTTTATTGGTAATGCTACCGTACAATCTTTTATCTGTGTTCTAATCATGAGTTCCCCTTAGTACAGTCATCCTGATATTGGGGATCATTTGCTGAGGTCTGTCAAGCAGAAAGTAGAGCTGGATGGTTGTGTTGAATCAAGGTGGAACATATGCCCTCTTCCCATGCTGTTTCTTTTTTTCCTGAAATAAAAATATTCCCCAGAGAGGCAAATATTTAATGGTGGTGGTGGACCAAGTGTCACAAAAGCTCTGAGAACCACCTCAATGCAAGTCTTGCCCCCAGACCAACTCACCACAAGGCTGGTGAGGACTGGTCTGAGTGGAAGAGAAGACTCAGGTGAGTCAGGCAATCATAAGGCATGAAAAGCAAGCTAGAGGAAGAGGAGATAAACTTTTCTGTATCTGATGTGGCCACAGGCTAAAGACATCCTGCTGTTCTTCAACCTGACAGTAGAAGAAGCAAAGTCACATATATGCTTACCATCATCAGTGAATTTTTCAAACCTTTTTTACCTACTCAACATTTTGCTTATGAGATATACAATTTATTTTCCTGATTTCAAGAAAAATGGTGAAGCTGTTGCAGATTTTTGTCATATACGATCATATTTTGTTTCTGGTATAAAAGATGTTTTCATGTTGGAAACATTTCAACTCCACCCCAGTCTAACCCTTCAGAAAAGGCATTATAGTAGCTAGACAAGCTGAGAGCATCAAGAAGCAATGAGAATCATTGTAGGATTCTGTTAAACCCATACGTAAGAATGACAGTGTTATTCCCTGTCACCAGTTGTCAAAGCATCAGCAGAAACTGTCAACCTGAGCAGTGGCATAACAAACAGAGTTGGTGCCAAGGGCAGACCATGTGGGAGAGTGGCTGGAGGCATGCAGGTTTTGAGGGAGGGGGGGCGGGGAGTGCAGGTGTGAGACTTGGGGGTTGGAGGGCCAGAATGCAGAGTCTCCATGCCAGGATTTCAAAATGGTCCCAGAAGAGCTGCTGGCATCCTTCATGCTCTGCCCACCTGGGCTCATTGCTCTCAAGGCAATAGCAGCTGGGAACTGTCTTGGGAGTCCCATCCCAGCAATACCACCAGGGTGCAGACTCTGGGGGTAGATTCTGGCAATGCTCTCACTCATCCCTAATTATGCTCGTGAACCCAAGTCCACAATGGATCTTCTGAACAGTTTTATAGTAACTACGCTGTTAAGGATAAACATAAAGCAGCCACCACTGTTCATGTCCCGTAGACATACCTCTAAGCATCCACATAGTGAATGACTAGCTAAGTATACCATATGTGGCAGAGGTCATAAAAGAAGTGATTACTCATGTCTTGCCATTCAGGGGATAAAAATCTTAAGCGCGCACTGGCCACTTGTGGAATAAATTCTAAATGACTGGAGCTGAATTGAATGAGGCACTCAGCTCTGAGATACTACATGTACTTCAAGATTTATACAGGGGATGTAACAAGATCATTTCCAGGTGTGGCTGTGAAGCCCCTGGAGTCCCTTCAGCCCTTACCTAACTCCACTGCCGTTGGGCATTCAACCCTTTTCTCACCTGCTACATCTTGATGTATCTAATGTTTATATAAAGGAGACTTCCTCAGGGCTTCCCAGATGGTCTCATCCTAATGACCATCAGGTGTCTGTAGTCATTGCCTTAAGGGCTGATTGCATGGTTCCATTCTTCCCCTACACCATGCCCCAAGCCTCGCAGGTGTCATCACTCCCTAATGATCTTGCTCTATACCCTCAGCCCCACTCCAGACTATCAGACCCTTAGGCCACACACTTATCCCCCTTGGTCTCTTGGACCCCTGGTCCCTCACTCAGCCTCTCTCTGGGCACTCAAACCCCTTGGTCTGTCATTCATCCCCTCTCTAGGCTCCTCGACCCCCTGGTCTCACATTTAGCCCCTCTCTAGGCTCTGGGCTCACTCTTAGCCCCTCTCCATGCTTCTATATACCCTCCCTGGGCTCCTAGGGCCCTCCTCCTCCCCATAGTTCCTTCCCAAACCTCTAGACTGTTGCAGGCTGTTCTGTCTCTGTTGGCACTCAGGAGCTACAGCCATCCTGCTTAGGAGATTTTCCCTTAGTAGCCTCCAGGATCTCACCCCTAGCCCAACTCAGGGCCTGGGCTTATATCCTGTCTAAACCCAGACCTCCTCCTGAGTCAGATGGCTCCACAATCAGCCCTGGCCACACCTGCAGGCACTTCTCAGGCAAGGTCCCCAATTGCTTTCCTGCCATACCAGCAGCCTGTCTCAGCTATAGCCAGTTCAGTTAAAGTATCAAAAGCTTCAAGCCTCCTGCTACAAAGAGTTTCCAGCACAGTGGTTCCTGAGAAGTTGTACATGTCTGTGCTTGCTCATCCGATGCTCCACCTGGCTGTCAAGATGCTATTTGCACTGGAATAGATGTCCCTGAAGACCACAGTGATGCTGAATGAACAGCTGCAGTCTGAGATGGCATCTATTTGGGAAAACTTTTATATACACCAGGACCTTGAAAAACCACTGCTTTGCTCAAAAGCAAATGAAGAATTAGGCCTAGTACAGAGACTAACTGAGGTCAAGTTTCGAGATGCAAAAATTAACCTAGTCTAGAAATTCCCAAGGTAGTTCAAGAGACTGGTGAAAACTGAAACTCCAAATTGAATAGAGTTGCAGACACTCTGGGTGATAGGGTTAGGATTCAGAATGACCTGGATTGTTGACCATTTTTCTAGCCTATTGGTGATATGAAATTCAGCAAAAAAAGGCAAATGTAGAATCCTGCAGCTGGGATGGAATAATTGCAACCAAGAATACAGACTCAGGAGTGACTGACTGGGTGCAGTACTTCAGAGGGTTACAGTAGACATACCTGAGGATTACAATAACTATCAGCTGAATATGAGCCAACAGTGTTCTCTTTTTGCAAAAAAAAAAAAGGCCGACAGTATACCAGGTTGTTTTAACAGTGGATGTTAGATGTTTATCTTGCTGGGATCCTTTGACCCCAGCTGACTTCCTGCCCCTGGGGTAGGGGGCTGGACTTGAGGATCTCCCGAGGTCCCTTCCAGCCCTAATGTCTATGAAATCTATGAAAAAGGAGTGTCTCTTGCAACTCAAGGGGCATAATTCTTACACTTTATTCAGCACTGGCAAGGCCTCACCTGGAGCACTATATCTAGTTTTGGGCCCCACACTTCAAGATGTGGACGTATTGGAAAAAGTCAAGTGGAGAGTAACAAAAATTATTAGAGGCTTGGAAAGTATGGCTTATGAGGAAAAGCTGAAAGAACTAGGGTTATATAGCATGGAGAAGACAGAGGGGGGTGGGAGTTTGATACAAGTCCTGAAATACCCAAAAGTCGATTATAAAATAGATGAAAATTAAGGCTGTGTGAAATTTCACCACCAGTTTTGTTTTGACGCTGTTTTGACCTGTTTCAAAGTTGAAACAGCAAAATCAAAACAACACAGATATGGTCGAAACAGCCTCAAAACGAAACGAGGCAAGTCGAAACACTTTGCCGTTTCAATGCTGTTTCAACGTTTTGCCCATAGGCTATAATTGGGAAGTTCAAAACAGCCTATACTTTTGTTATTTCTAGACAGATTTGGATAAAACTTGCAGAAATGGTAGCTCCTTCTGAGGGCATAAAGCATGCCAAGTTTCAAGAAGATAGGCACAGGTGGTTTGGAGAAACTGCACCATAAATTCTTGAGAGCCAAACTTGTGTCACGTGTATGTGTTAAGCCACAGAAGGGTCAAAACTACGGGAATGTTAACCCCGGTGAGGCCACAAAGTCTGCCATGTTTGAAGGAGATAGGTGCAGGGGGTTTCGAGAAACTGCACCCCAAAATCTTGAAAGCAAAATTCATGTCACGTGTATGTGTTAAGCCACAGTGGGGTCAAAACTGCAGGCATGTTAGCCCCTGCTGAGGTTACGAAGCCTGCCAAGTTTCAAGGAGATAAATACAGGGGTTTGTGGGAAACTGCACCTCAAGCTGCGGACAAGAAAAAACTTGTGACACGGGTGACACTGTGTGTGTTAAGGCACAGCAGGGTGAAAGCTGCAGGGATGGTAGCCCCTGCTGAGGCCACGAATTCTGCCAGCAGTCAAGGAGATAGGTGCAGGGGTTCTGGGGCCCTGCACCCCTAGCTGCTGACAGACAAAACTCATTACATGGGTGCTTGTGCAACTGACTGTCTCTGTCTTGGGGCAGTTGATTGTCTGTATTGATTATTTCCTCTCCTTAGTCTGTGGTTTTGTAGGTGTTAATCCATGCTCATTAAGTTGTTAGGTAGTAGCTAGGTACTGTGTATTGAGCTGGTCCCTGAGTGAATCATGATTAATTGGTAACTGGTAACACAGCAGCTTAGCAGCCAGGACTGCTGTAGTCTGCCTCCCCTCACCCCCCTGTGCCTCAAGACAGACACAGTTGCACAAACACCCATGTCATGAGTTTTACTTTTCTGCAGTTTGAGGTGCAGTTTCCCCCCAAACCCCTGCACTTATCTCCTTGAAACTTGACAGGCTTTGTGGCCTTACCAGGGGCTACCATCCCTATGGTTTTGACCCCACTGTGGCTTAACACATACACGTGACATGAGCTTTGCTTTCAAGAATTTGGGGTGCAGTTCCCCCCAACCCCCTGTACCTATCTTCTTGAAACTTGGCAGGCTTTGTGGCCTCAACAGGGGCTAGCAAGCCTGCAGTTTTGACCCCACTGTGTCTTAACGCATACATGTGACATGAGTTTTGCTCTCAAGATTTTGGGATTCAGTTTCTCTGAACCCCCTGCACCTATCTTCTTGAAACTTGGCATGCATCATGCCCTCATAAGGGGCTACTATTTCTGCAAGTTTCATCCATATTGGGCCAGAAGTGACAAAATTATATCCTGTTTCAACCTTCCCCATTATATCCTATGGGTGAAACATTGAAACAGGGTCAAAACGGCAAAATGTTTCAACGGAACAAAACAGAACATCTGTTTCAATTCAAAACAAAAGTTGAAATGAAACACTGTTCTGTTGAAACATCAAAATGCTGGTCAAAACAAAATGCTTCCATTTCGCACAGCCCTAAATTGGAAATACACTTTGTAACTTAGGGGACAAGACTTGAAGCAATGACCTCAAACTGCAGCAGAGGGAATTGATGCTGGTGATTTGGAACAACTTTCAAACTATGATGGTGGTCAAGCATTGGAACATGTTCCCTAGAGAAGTTATAGAATCTCCATCCCTGGAAATTTTCAAGAGCAGTTTGAACAGACAATTGGCTGGGATAGCTTATTCAAGGATGATTCTTTCTTGATCTGGGGGCTGCACTAGATAACCCTATGAAGTCCCTTTCAACCTAACATACCTATAGTCCTAAGATCAAGCTAAGAAAAGATGTTCAGCCCATCACACTAATAATTACTCATTAAATTCTACTGCCCTTAATAAATGCCTTCAAGAAGCAACTCTAAGGCTTGGCTCACAAGGGAGTTATTGAGCAATCTGATAAGCCTTCTTACTGGTGTGTGTCCATGGTCATTGTGGCAAAGCCTTCTGGAGATGTCTGATGTGCTACAGTGAAGGGGGGAGGAGGGGTCTCTGAGAGCCACTAATTAAAGCACCCATAGCATCATATATATTCAGCATTGTACACTTCAAAATCATGGTGGGGGTGCTTTAACTAAAGCTCATTTGACAAGATTTAGTTCAAGCACCCCTGCTACCATTTTGAAATGCAGGGACACTGAATACCCATGATGTGGAGGCTGCTGGAGCACACTAATTAGCATGCTCCAGAAGACTTGCAACAGACCTGATTAATCATGTCTGCTCTGATTCCCGATAATTAGCACACATCAGAGCGGAGGTCCATCATGTGTATAGGTGCCCTCAGAGATCAACAAGAGGTAGGAATACAAACAGGACCAATGCCAGAGGCTGAGCACACACACAGCCAGTTGCAAGATACTAAGGTTTTCAGCAAACTTAGTGCTAACTCTAGGCTTTGGCAGGTACCATTGCTGCAGGAACCATCTATTGTCACTTCATCCAGTTTATGAATCTAGTACCCCTGTGTAACAGAGAACCCTAGCCCTGTTATTAGCAAGCAGAGCAGCCCCTTTAAATCCAGAACCTTCCAGGTGCAGCCATTCAGTCGAGCAGGGGTTAAGGATCGAGCCCTGTCAGCTGGTCAGGTGACAGGAAGGGAAAGACCAGACCCATATACACCTCAAGCAGAGAAGGCCAGGGGGCAGCAGAGAGGGAGACTCCTGATGACTGTGGAGCAGCTGTGGCAGCCTCCTTGGGAAAAATGTGCCATGCTGTGAAATAGAAGCACAATCATATGTAAGCAAACAGTTTACCTCTCCTATTTTTATTTTCATTATATAGCCATAGGGGCCTATGGTTTATGCTTAATGTTAAAGCCAGTCATTTGTGGCTGAGGCTGAAGGGGAGGAGGAGGCCTCATTAGCACTGAGGAGTGTCGTGATAGAGGGCTCAAGAAGTCATGCTGCACTAGAGGTGCAGCACAAGGGCCATGAGCCCAGAGTCACTTGAAGGGAAGATAGAAGCCTTGAAGCCAGGTCCTAGTGTGTGGACTTTAGGTGAACGGTCCTAACTACAGAAAGAGGGGCAAAGCCAGGGGGGGCTGAGGCCCCAACAGCCTGGTGCCACAGGGGCACAGTGTAGAAGGGCCAGTAGGCCTGGTGTCATGGAGAGTATGAAGTGGAGGGCCATGAGCCTGAGCTAGAGCCTCAAAGGCAAGCCCTGCTTAGAGGGTTTTGACTGCTTGGCCTAGCTAGAGAGAGAGGGGATAAGCCCACAGCGGCTGAGTCCCCAACATAAAGAGAAAATTATAAAGCATTTGCAAGGCATGGGGAACATCAACGGAAGGTAGGAGCGTGCATTTTGCCCTTAAGGCAACATCTCATTATCCTACAGGCGGTAAGCCTACAGCAAGTCATGGCAGGTCAGTAAAGTGGGGGGAAGCTGATCCCCAGGAGAGGAAAATACAGCAAGACTTGACAGGTGCCCACTCACAGGCCTACAAAAAATAAACGCAGCCAAAGACAGCACCCTGTGACACCCTGACATATGGACATAAGGGTGATCATGTGGGTAGGTATTCAGCTATGTGCACATGTATTCTGGGTGCAAGTCAGGAAATTCTATAAAATCATAGAAAATTAGGGTTGGAAGGGACCTCAAGAGGTAGAGTTCACCCCCCTGCTCAAAGCAGTGCCATCCCCAGCTATATCATCCCAGCCAAAGGTTTATCTAGCCAAGTCTTCAAGATCTCTAAAGATGGACATTCCACCACCTCTCTCGGTATTCTGCTTCAGTGCTATACTATCTGTCACAAGGCATGAAGGTGCCCTGCTCCTAGAAGGGTGGAAACTGCCTGGGGGAAAAGCCCAAAGAGAGAGAGAGACAGAAGCCCAGGTGCAGTTTACCAGGGCAACAAGCCAGAGGGTAAATTAGCCTGCACCTGCACATGGTCAGCTGACCAGAAGGGGCAAGGCTCTGGGCCCATATAAACCCCAGGACCTGGCCCAGGGAAGCCAGTTCCCTGCCAGCAGCCAAGGGGGAAGGAGCTCTCCCAGAGCAAGCAAAGGGGAGAGGCCTGACTGCAGGTGCAGCTTCTGATATTGTTAAGGGATGAAGCATTCTCTGGTAGGGTTTGAATGTGGTTATAGCCGAGTGGCTTGAATTTATGTTACAGCCCAGGGGCTTGTGTTTTGTTCATTGCTGTATAAGACTGGTGGTTTGGGTGAAGCTATTGGGGGAAAGAGGAGGCCTCAAAGGGGGCCCACGGCAGTGTGGGGACCCCAGTGCTGTGACAGCTGAAAAGTATGCCTGGGTGATAAAGGTGCTTGCTGAAGGCTCTGTGAAGATTAGACCAAGTGTTTTTCTGCATTTGTTTAGATATTAAGCTATATGTTGTTGCTAAAAGCCTAATTAAAGTTTAAGATGTCGTGAGGCCTTGTATAAAGTAAGGCCTAGTAAATTTTAGCAAAGCCTTGAAGTAGTAAAGCCCTGTGGCATAGTTAAAATTACCTTATCAAAGGAATGCAAGGACAGTTGAAGTAAAAGGAATCTGAGTGGTTGTACGTTATCAGTATTGTTCAGAAGTTATAAATTAGCTAGAATATCTGAAAACCATTCAGAAGGAAGATACAGCTCTGTGAAAAGGATTAGTTAGCTGTTGCTTGGATCAGTGGACCCCCTGGACCTTGAGGAACTCAAGAACTGCATTCCAGGGTCCTTCCCGGTACCTCTCGGACAGTGCTGATCGAGGACGCCTGACTTCGCTGAACTTTGTGGAAAGAGAAACTTGCTGTATATCAGGCATCAGAGGGGACTGCCAATAAGTTGCCAATGTGAATTGCTTTTATCTGTCATTGTCTGTCTTGTTACTACACGTAGTTGTGTTTTTGTTAAGTCAATAAACCTTTCTTACCTTTCTACCCCCGACCATACTCTCAATCCCGAACCCTCCACAGGCGGCTGGGACAGGCGCCAGAGAGGCTGCAGCATTTGGGGTACAGAGGCCTCAGTGCCAGAGAGGGTGTGGTATTTGGGGTGCAGAGTCCCCAGGTGCCAGAGAGGGTGCAGCACTTTGCAGGGCTGTGGAGAGCCCAAGCGCCAGTGAGGCACAGAGTGAAAGAGGGCTACAGAGAGCCCAGGAAGGACAAGGGGGCCAAACTGTAACAAGGCCCAGACCAAACAACATTGGTACCATCTGTGAGGCTTGGGGTGTGGTAAAGGGGTGGTTCGAGCCACGCATAGCCCATAAGTCTAGGGTGCCATGAAACACCTGTTGTGATGTCTATTTTGGAGTGGGACCCACCAGGCGTCTGGAAACCTACGGGGTCCAGAGAGTCAATCAAGACTGTCCAAGAGGACTGAAAGGCAGCCTCCCTATCAATCATTTGATCAAAGATGTGGCGGGCGAGAATAGAGGGTGCCCATTGGGCCAATTTGGCAGGGTAAGGGGGCCTTGGGGAGATAACAGCCATCTTGTAGGACCCCATCCTGTGATACTATCCTCCCTGTGAGGTTTTTTTTCCTAATATCTATCCTAAACTTCCCCTACTGCAACTTGAGACCATTGCTCCTCATCCTGTCATCTGCCACCACTGAGAACCGCCTAGCTTCATCCTTTTTGGAACCACAATTCAGGTAGTTGAAAGCTGCTATTAAATCCTCCCTCAGTCTTCTCTTTTCCAGACTAAATAAGTCCAGTTCCCTCAGCCTCCCCTCGTAAGTCATATGCCCCAGCCCCCTAACCATTTTCATTGCTCTCCGCTGTATTCTCTCCAGTGGAGAGAGTCTACATCCTTTCTGTAGTGAGGGGCCCAAAACTGGACACAGTACTCCAGATGGTATGTGGCAAAATACCCATGACTATCAGCAATTACATACTGGAGGAGGAGGAAGGTCCTCCTAAGTATTAATCTTGAAGATAGAGGGGTAAGGGTGTTTGACCAGGAGGGAGGAAATCAAGGCTTTTGGTCTCATACATCAGTAGGGGGCTTGAACCTGCAGACATGACTTCCTAGGGCAGTGCTCTAACAACTATGTGAGAAGTTATAATGCTGTCTCCAGTCCTTCCTTAAACCTGTGCCAGGAGCAAACTAAGGGGTATGTGATTCAGAGAGACTGATTACCTGATGGAAAAAAAAGGTACCCCAAGTTCTAGTCTGGATCCTTGTTCCTCATGGTGCAGAAACATCCTTATTGCTCTCTAGATTTTTTAGCCAATGATGAATATCAAATTCATGGTGCAGTGGTTCAGCTTCAAAGAGAGAGGTAGAAAGAGTATTGCATAATGTTTAACTGATAGCCAGAGGGTTATGTGGAGAAGTCAGAAAGATATGGGTTTAAACTCCTGTGGGTTAGAAGGGCCAAAAGCATTTGGCTCTCCTGCTTCATGAGCAAGTCCCTTGGCTATTTCACTGAGATGTGGAAAGGCTCTCACACCATCTTTTCCAGGACTTAGACCTAAATATCCCTGTACCTGTCCAGCTAGTGTGTCACCTACTGCACATGTTCAGTAGCTCTGTGGATGTTTATAAACCTAAATTGCATGGGTAGCAGAATTGCAAGCTGTGCTTAAGAACCAAAAATAGCACATATATGGCTGGAAAACTGTCATTTCAACACATAAAATAAAATAGAATTTTACCCATAATGTTTATAGCACTCTAAGTAGCTTAAGAATGATAAGACAAACAGTAAAGAGTGGTCAGAACCATATAAAAAAATAACCCTGGCTGTACCAGGAATAACTATTTTAGTACAGAAATCTTTTTTTTTTAATCAAAACACACAGAACAATGCTATCACAAGAAGTATAAACCTCACTTCTATTAAATTAAAATGGCACATTTAACCAGGGAAAGTTATAATAGCAGTGAAAGTAAACCAAAAGAAACAGTAGTCATTGCTTCTGTGTAGTTTGTGTGATGTGGGTAAGTGGGCAAGGAAGCCCAAAGCAATAACTGGCTGTAGATGGAATACAACAGGATCTCATTAGGCAGAAAGGGTTGTGGAGCTTCAGTTAAAGCTCTCATTGCCTGGATGATGGCACACACAGGAGAGTTGTATCCTCAAGTGCACTGTGTGACAGACTAGAATACTGCTCATAACAGTTGTGGGTCAAATGTGTTTGTGTAACAATAATGTTGGGTGCCTTGGCTTCCCTGACTGGCTTGTATACCAGGAAAGAATGGGTTAATGGTGCTGTGAAGCAGACCTGGAAAATTCTGCCCTACATGTTTTAGTTACAGGGCAACAAGCCACCAAGAAAACAATTAGCTGCACAGAAGACACACCAGAACTTCAATGCAGTCAAGCTCCAGTACCTGGAGACTCCATGCTGCTTATGGTACCTAGGTGGGACTTCAAAGAAGCCTCAGTTCAAAGAAGCTGGCTTGCAAAAGGGGCCCATACCAACAAAGAGATGGAAAAAGGCAGGGGAAGTGATCTGAGAAGCTGGAAAGAAAAATGCAGAGATGGAAGCTGCCTGGGAGCTGGCCTAGGCATTGTGGTCCAAGGAATCATAGAATCAGAAAGAAGTAGGGATTGAATGCACCTCCAGAGGTCATCTAGTCCAATCCCATGCCTGAGACTGGATCATCCCTATCCAAACCCTATCCCCAGGGTCACTACTTAGCTGAGGCCCCCAGGGAGCCCCACAAACACAAACAGGCACAGCTCTACTTGGGTATGGCAGTTTACATGGGAGTTCGGGTGGGAATTCACACAGAGGGTGTGCAGAAGGCACCTGAAGATCTGATCCCAGCGAGGAGCCTGAGCCCAGAGGCCCAAAGAGGAGCTGCTGGGAACAGATAGGGGCATGAACTTGCTCTCAGTCATGGCAGTCACTCATAGTGGCTGCAGGCATCTCAGCACCACTGAGATCTCCATCCAGACAGAGCCTGGACCTCTGCCCCCCTTCCAGATGGAGCCCCTGGCCCCAAACTGTGAGGGCTGCCTGGCATGGCTGCTTATAGCTTGGCATGGGGGCACCATCACTTGTGGGGTGTGCTCCCTAGTGGAGTCTCTGGAGGGCCAAGTGTGGGAGCTCAAGGAGGAGGTACTCCAGCTGCATACCAACAGGGCCCATGAAGACTTCATCAATGACTACTGCCAGGCCATTCTCCAGAATAAGGAAGAAGAGAAGGAGATAGAGATAGTGGTCAACAAGAATGCTAACCAAGACCCACCCAGAGCTACCTGGATGATGGTCACCTCACACTCCAAGAAATGTAGGACCCACGTTGCTCCTCCCCTGGCCCTGCACAACAGGTATGCTCCCCTCCTCACATGATGAGGCTCCAATTGTGACACAAGAGGAGGATGATAAGCAGTGTGCTGCCACCCCTAAGAGGAGGTGCAAGGTGGTGGTTGGGGGGGACTCCCTCCTGTGAAGCACTGAGGGTACCCCCTCTGCCTCTAGCCCATCAGGTCTGCTGCCTCCTTGGGGCCTGCATCCAAGATGTTGTGGAGAGGATCCCCAGGCTAGTCCAGCCCTCTGACTACTATCCCATGCCCCACATCCATGTGGGAACAAATGACACAGCCGGGAGCAATCCAGATCTGGTCATCAGCAACTACAGGGCTCTGGGGGCTAGGCTCATGGGCTCTGGGGCCCAGGTTGTCATTTCCTCTGTGCTCCTAGTTGCAGGCCACAGTCCCAAGAGAGAAGGATGCATTGAGGAAGTCAGTGGTGGTAGTGACACACCGATGGTAGCGTCACAGAAAGGACTTTGGCTTCGTCAACCACAGTGCACATTTCAGAGGACTCCTGGGAAGGGATGAGATCCACCTCACATGGAGAGATAAGTCCCTGTTCTCGGTCAGAATGGCCAACCTTCTAGATAGGGCTTTAAACTGAGATTGCTGGGGGACAGGGAAACACTGACTGTAGGTTGCCCAAGGACTGACATACAAGAAAGCTCCATAGATAGGGATACTAGGAGAGCTTCTCTTATGGGAGCTGAGCGAATAGCTGTCTTTCAGCATGACAGGAAGCCAAGGATCTCAATAGGAGCACTCAAGTGCCTGTACACTAATGCCAGGAGTATGGGGAACAAGCAGGAGCAGCTAGCCCTCCTGCTTTCTGGTTGGCATTACAACTTAGTAGGGATTACAGAGACCTGGTGAGACTCCTCACATGATAGGAGCATAGCCAGTGAGGGCTATGCCCTGCATAGAAGGGAACAAGTAGGGAAGAAAGGTAGAAGTGCACCCTCTGTATATCAAGGAGCACTATATCTCTTTGGAGGCTGACACTGGCTCCAAAGAAAAGCAGCTTGAAACCCTCTGGGTCAAGCTGGGGGGGGGGGGGCATGGAGAGAGATACCTACCTGTAGGTGTTTACTACAGGCCACAAAACCAGGGGAGAAACCCAATCTAGAGTTCACCTGAGAATTGAGAGAGGCCACACGTGCATGGGACATGGTCGTCATGGACGACTTCAATTATCCAGACATCTCTTGGGAGGAACACTTGGCCAAGTCGGACTGGTTGTGTTCCTTCCTGACATGCATCAAAGAGCTTTCCCTGGCTCAGAAGATGCATGGACCAACAGAGGTAATGCTCTCCTAGACTTGGTCCTGGCCAAAGAAGATGACCTGGTGACCAACTTAAATATAGAGGGTAGCCTGGGCAACCTCAACCATGAAACCATCACGTTCATTGTCCATCTCAAGGCAGACAACTCTGATAGCAGGGTTGAAGTCTTGGACTTCAAAAATGCAAATTTCAACAAGCTCACGTCACTAGTAGGAGAAGTGCTGTGCAACCAGGGACCAAGGGTGAAAGGTGTGCATGAAGAGTGGTCATTCCTTAAGGACACAATCCTTGAAGTACAAAGGAAGTCCATTCCCATGTAGAAAAAAGGTAGCAGAAGGACTGGGAAGCCCTCTTGGTTAAAAAGGGAAATCACTGTCCTCTTAAGAAAGAAGAAAGGTATAAAAACAATAGAAGCTGGAGACAGGCTGCAAGGAGGACTATACAACAACAGCCCACAGTTGTAGGGAACAAATTAGAAAGGCCAAGGTGGCAACTGAACTTAGATTAACAACAGGAATCAAGGACAACAAGAAGTCCTTCTTTAGGTATGTAGGGAACAGAAGGAAAACAAATGGGAGTGTGGGGCCATTCCTCAACAACTCAGGACAGCTGGTTACCAGCACTCAGGAGAAAAATGAACTCCTGAATGACTACTTTTCTGCCGTAGTTCACCAGGCCAATGGGAAAATCACACCAGATGGGGTACAGAATGAGCAGGGAAGGAATGACTGCCTTCCTACTGTTGCCGTAGAACTGGTGTATGATCAGTTAAAGGAATTAGACATATATAAGTCAGCAGGACTCGATGAAATCCATCCAAGAGTGCTGAAGGACCTGGCCGAAGTCATCATGGAGACCCTGGCAAAACTGTTCCAAAACTCATGGCACTCCAGAGAGGTCCCTGAGGACTGGAAGAGGGCCAATGTTGTGCCCATCTTCAAGAAGTGGAGGAGGGAGGACCCAGGTAACTATAGGCCAATTAGCTTAACTTGTATCCCAGGGAAAATCCTGGAAAAATTAATTAGAAAGTCTATCTGTGATAGGCTTGTGGAAAAGTAGGATTCTAAATGACAGCCAGATTTATCATGGGCAGGTCTTGTATTATCAACCTCATCTCATTTTTCGATCAGGTAACTCGTCACCTAGATAAGACAGAGGAGGTTGACACTGTATACCCTGACTTCCGAAAAGCCTTTGATCTGATATCCCACAATGTTCTCATGAGAAAATGAGAGGATTGTGGGGTAGGACCCAGAGAGTCCTAATGAATGGATCTGTGTCTTATAGTTTCAGTTTCATAGTAGTTTGGGGTCAGAAGGGACCTGAATAGATTTCATAGATTTCATAGACATTAGGGCTGGAAGGGACCTCAGAAGATCATCGAGTCAAGCCCCCTGCCCAAAGGGCAGGAAGTCAGCTGGGGTCATAGGATCCCAGCAAGATAAGCATCCAGTTTGCTCTTGAAGGTGTTCAATGTAGGCGCTTGAACCACCTCCGGTGGCAGGCCGTTCCAGACCTTGGGGGCTCGGACAGTAAAGAAATTCTTCCTTATGTCCAGCCTGAAACTAGATCATCTAGTCTAACCCCCCGCCACTGGCCAGAGCACACGCTGGGATCACATGACCCCAGGCAGGTGTTCATCCATCCTCTTTTTGAATTTACACAAGGTAGGAGCGAGGACCACTTCGCTAGGAAGTTGGTTCCAGATCCTAGCTACCCTGACAGTGAAATAGTGCCTCCTAATCTCGAACCTGAACCTATTCTCCAGCAGCTTTTGGCCATTGTTCCTCATCACCCCAGTTGCTGCTGGGGGGAATAGGACCCTTCCTATTTGCTCCTGATCTCCCCTAATGAATTTGTAGGCAGCCACCAAATCCCCCCTCAGCCTCCATTTGCTGAGTCTGAACAGGTTCAGGTCCCTCAGACTCTCCTCAAAGATCCTGCCCTGTTGCCCTCCAACCAAGCAGGTTGCCCTCCTCTGAACACTCTCAAGGCAAGCCACATCCTTAAAGTGCAGTGCCCAGAACTGGACACAGTACTCCAATTGAGGCTAGACCAATGTCGTGTAGAGGGGGAGTATCAACTCTCTGGACCGACTTGAGATGCATCTTTGGATGCACAACAAGGTGTGGTTGGCTTTGCTGACTGCGGTCTGGCATTGGCGGCTCATGTTCATCTTGGAGTCAATAATGACTCAAAGATCCCTTTCCGCCTCTGTGCTTTCAAGGGGGGAGCTCCCCATCTTGTATGTATGCTGTGGATTCCTTCTCCCAAGGTGCAGCATCCTTCATTTATCTACACTGAAGCCCATCCTATTACCATCCACCCACTTCTGTAGTCTGTCTAAATCTAATAGCAACCTCTCTTTCCTTTTGAGCGTGCCTACCTCTCCCCACATCTTGGTGTCATCGGCAAACTTGGATAACGTGTTTTCCACCCCCTCGTCCAAGGTGCTGATGAAGATGTTGAACAGTGTAGGCCGCAGGACTGAGCCCTGGGGGACCCCACTATTCACATCCCACCAGGTCGAGTATGACCCGTCCACCACCACTCTCTGGGTGTGGCCCCTCAGCCAATTTGTGACCCAACTGACTGTGAAGGCATCAGTGCTACAGTCACCTAGCTTTTTAATGAGAATGGGGTGGGAGAAAGTGTCCAAGGCCTTCTTAAAGTCCAGAAAGACTACGTCCACGATGACACCATCATCCAGGGATTTAGTTCCCTGGTCATAAAAGGCCATCAGCTTGGTCTGGCAGGACCTGCCTTTGATGAACCCATGTTGATTTCCCCTGGGTATGATCTCCCCTGTTGACCCCTCACAGATGTGATCCTTAATAATTTTTACAAGGATTTTCCCCAAGACTGATGTGAAGCTTATGGGCCCATAGTTTCCTGATTTCTCCTTTCTCCCTTTCTTATAAATGGGGACAACAATCTGTTGAGAAGCGGCCAGTGGTGTCCCACAGGGGTCAGTGCTTGGTCCAGTACTTTTCAACATCTTTATCAACAATTTGGATGTGGGGGTGGAGAGCTCACTGGCCAAGTTCATGAATGGTGCCAAATTATAGATTCATAGACATTAGGGCTGGAAGGGACCTCGGAAGATCATTGAGTCCAGCCCCCTGCCCCAGGGGCAGGAAGTCAGCAGGGATCATAGGATCCCAGCAAGATAAAGATCCAATTTTCTCCTGAAGGTGGTTCAAGCACCCACTTTGAACCTCTCCGGCAGCAGTCTATTCCAAACTTTGGGGGTTCGGACCATAAAGAAGTTCTTCCTTATGTGCAGCCTAAAATGGTCATGGAGGAGTTTGTGACTGTTTGACCTTGCCATCCTTTGGAGTGCTCTGGTGAACAGACATTCCCCCAGATCCTGGTGAGCCCCCCTGATAAACTTATAGGTGGCCACCAGGTCCCCCCCTGAGCCTGTGCTTTTCTAGGCTGAAGAGTCCCATGGCGCTCAGTATCTCGTCATAAGGTCTGTTTTCCTGACCTCTGATCATGCGTGGGGCTCTCCTCTGCATCCTCTCAAGCTTCTCCACATTCTTTTTGAATTGTGGAGCCCAAAAGTGGACACAGTACTCCAGCTGTGGCCTTGCCAAGGCTGAGTACACTGGAAGAATGATGTCCTGGGATTTTCTTGAGAAGCGTCTATGGATGCAAGCCCACATTTTGCTTGTTTTATTAGCTGCAGCATCGCATTGAAGGTTCATGTTCATCTTGTGGTCAATCATGACCCCCAGGTCCCTTCCATCCATAGTGCTAACCAGTGTAGCACTGCCGAGCCTATAAGCATGCTGCAGGTTTTTCCTCCCAAGGTGGAGAACCTTGCATTTTTTGGTGTTAAACACCATCAGGTTATCATCCACCCATTTCCTGAGCCTGTCAAGGTCTGCCTGGATTACCCTCCTGTCCTCAGGTATGGATGCTTTACCCCAGAGTTTGGTGTTGTTGGCAAACTTGGCCAGTCAGCTTCTGACATTAATGTCTACATCATTAATTAAAATGTTATATAGGATAGGCCCTAGGACAGAGCCTTGAGGGACCCCACTAGTCACAGGGCACCACAATGATTGACTTCTGTCAACCACCACCTTCTGGGTCCTACTATGAAGCCAATTCCCCAGCCAGCAGATTGTGCTGGGGCCAAGGCAGCAGTTAGCCAGTTTTGCCAAGAGGTGATCATGGGATACTAGATCAAAGGCTTTTTTAAAGTCAAGGTATATGACATCAATCTCTTCTCCTATGTCATAAAAGGAAATGAGATTGGTCAAGCAAGACCTACCCACAACAAACCCGTGCTGGGTATCCCTCAGGATGTTACCATCAGCCAGTCTGTTAAGAATGGCCTCTTTGATAATCTTTTCTAGGATCTTCCCCAGAATAGAGGTCAGGCTGATGGGCCTGTAGTTTGCCGGATCCACTTTCCTCCCCTTCTTGAAAATAGGCACCATATTGGCCTTCTTCTAATCTTCAGGCACTTCACCAGAGCACCAGGAATTCTTGAAGATCCGTGCCAGGGGCTAAGCTATGATGCTAGCCAGCAGCTTGAGTACCATGGGGTGTAGACTGTCAGGGCCGGCTGACTTGAAGGTATCCAGACTCTCAAGGTGTTCCTTCACGAGGTCAGCACTGATGGAGGGTAAGGAATCTCCCTCATCCAGGCCTCCCTGTCCTATAGTGGGCAGGGGCATCCCATGGGACTGGTGGAAAACTGATGTGAAGTACCCATTTAACAAGTTTGCTTTTTCCTGGGCGTTGGTTGTCAGTTGTCCCATCTGGTTTAGCAAGGGTCCAATGTTGCCCTTGCTTTTCCTCCAGCTCCTCACATATCTAAAAAAGGACTTTTCTATTGTCCTTGATATTTGTAGCTAGCTGGAGTTCTGTCACAGTCTTGGCTTTCCTGGTTTGCTCTCTGCAGGTCTGGAACACAGCACAGTATTCCTCCTTGGTGGTGGTTCCTGTCCTCCATCCTTTGTAGGTCTTCCTTTTTAGATGCAGGAGGTCTGCTAGTTC
This sequence comes from Alligator mississippiensis, assembly GCF_030867095.1. Lineage (NCBI taxonomy): Eukaryota > Metazoa > Chordata > Crocodylia > Alligatoridae > Alligator > Alligator mississippiensis. Next base: position 29,907,782 of record NC_081833.1, read on the forward strand.
CCTGGAGAGCCAAGGGGCCTGCTGTGCCCTTTCGCTGCCTTTCCTCCAAGATGGGATTGACTTTGCTTGCGCATCCAGGATTGCTCCCTTGAGGAGCAACCACTCATCCTTAACTACCCTCCCCTTTTGGGTTGTGGCCCTTTAGGACCTCACTGACAAGCCTCCTTAGCTTGTTGAAGTCAGCTTTCCTGAAGTTGAGGACTTATGTACTGCTGACTGACTTGCCAGCTTTTCAGTGGATGGTGAAGGTGATCAGTTTGTGGTCACTGTCACTGAGCTTCCCTTTGATCATTAGGTCACTGATTAGGTCATCCCCAGTTGCCAGTACCAGGTCGAGCAGCGCTTTACCTCTTGTCAGCCCGTAGCCTTCCTGTGTCGGATAGAGCTTGTCCATGCAGGAGAGAAAGCTTTATTACTGCTCAGATTTGGCCGAGCACTCTTCCCATGTGATGTCTGGGTAGTTGAAGTCTCCCATGACAGCCATGCACCAGGAACATGCGGCCTCAGCTAATTCCCTGGTGAACTCCTGGTCAAGGTCTTGATCCTGGGTAGGGGGTCTGTAATAGATTCCCACCGTTGTGTTCCCTGTGCCGTGTTCCCCATGGATTTTAACCCAGAGGGTCTCCACCCACCCACCCTGGGTGCCAATGTTGGCTTGCAGGGATGCATAGCTTTTCTTGATATAGAGAGCTATGCCCCCGTTCCTTTTATCCACTCGATCTCTCCTTTACAGGGTATAACCATCTATACCCATGGCCCAGTCATGGGTGGAATCCCACAAGGTCTCCGTTATCCCTATGACATCATAATTATTTGTGTTAAGTAGGAGGACAAGTTCCTCCTGCTTATTCCCCAAGCTCCTGGCATTTGTGTATAGGCATGCAGGAGTTCCTTTGGGGGCCCTTGCCTAGCCTACAGTTTGTTCCAGGGCTGGGACAGGGGTGGGCTTGGATATGGGGGTGAAGATCTTCATGAATGATTTGGATGTGGGGGTGAAGAGCTCATTAGCCAAGCTCATGGATGACACCAAATTATGGGGAAGTGTTGTCAAGCTTGATGCTAGGCTACAAATATAGGCAAGTCTAGACAGGCTAGCAAGTTGGGCAAGTTGGAACCAGATGAAGTTCAACACTGAGAAATGTAGAGTGCTCCACAAGGGGATGAACAACCCTACACACCTACAGGATTGGTGGCACCAAACTGACCAGCACCACAAATGAAGGCGACCTGGGGTTAATAATGGACCACAGCATAAATATGAGCCGGCAGCGTAATGCTGTTGCCAGCTGATTCATCTCCAGCAAAACCAAGAAAGTGATTCTTCCACTCTACTTGACACTGTGATACTCCAACTGGAGTACTACATCCAGTTCTGGGTGCTGCACTTTAACAAGGACATGATATAACTTGACAGAGTCAAGAGAAGGAACACGCATGATTACAGACTTGCATGGCAAGCCATATGAGGAAGGGCCAAGGGATCTGGGACTCTTCAGCCTGAAAAAGAGAAGGCTGGGAGGGGAATTGGTAGCAGCTTACTGCTACATCAGGGGAGTACATCATGAGCTCAGTGAACAACTAGGGAACCCTTGGAGAAAACCAGGAGTAATGGCCATATATCCCTGGAAAACTATTTCCACCTCAACATTAGGAAAAACTTTTTTTCAGTTAGTGTCCAGACTGTGGAATAAGCTCCCTCCAGAGGTGGTGTAATCGCCTACCCTGGAAATCTTCAAGACGAGACTAGACAGTCACCTTGCTGGGGTTGCCAGACCCCAGCTGTATTTCCTGCCTAGTGCAGGGGGCTGGACCCGATGATCTTCCAAGGTCCCTTCCAGCCTTACAATCTATAAAAATCTATGAAACACCCTCCATGCTGCTCTGCAACCTGGGGACAGCAAATATAACTCCAAACATCACACCATCTTACTGAACAGCCAGAACTCATTTTTCTGTACCCCTTCCATAATATTATCTCAGCTGCTTCAATCTTCTTTCATAACTAAGATGGTTATGGAGCTTGGTTTTATTCTCCTGCTGCTGAGCATGGCTCTCTCCAATATCCACTTGTTCTGAGTTGCATAGCTCTTCTCATTATCCCACAAAGATTTGGCAGAGTGAGGAGGGCATGGAGTGGATTCCTGGACTTCTAATTTCATAGATTTCATAGACATTAGGGTTGGAAGGGACCTTGGAAGATCATTGAGTCCAGCCCCCTGCCCAAAGGGCAGGAAGTCAGCTGGGGTCATAGGATCCCAGCAAGATAAGCATCCAATTTACTCTTGAAGGTGTTCAATGTAGGAGCTTGAACCACGTCTGATTGCAGGCTATTCCAGACCTTGGGGGCTCAGACAGTAAAGAAATTCTTCCTTATGTCCAGCCTGAAACAGTCTTGCAGTAGTTTATAACCGTTCAACCTATTCATCCCTTGGGGTGCTCTGGTGAACAAACGTTCCACCAGATACTGGTGGTCACCCCTGATAAACTTATACGTGGCCATCAGACCACCCCTGAGCCTATGCTTTTTCAGGCTAAAGAGCCCCATAGCTTTAAGCCTCTCATCATAAGTTCTGTTTTCCTGACCTCTGATCACGCGTGTGGCTCTTGTCTGCACTCTCTGAAGCTTCTCCACATCCTTTTTGAATTGTGGGGTCCAAAACTGGATGCAGTACTGCAGCTGCGGCCTCACCAAGGCTGAGTACAAGGGGAGAAAGACGTCCCGGGATTTGCTTGAGAAGCATCTATGGATGCAAGCCAGCGTTTTGGTCACTTTACTAGCTGCAGCATCGCACTGCAGGCTTATGTTCATCTTGTGGTCAATGATGACTCCCAAGTCTCTTTCTTTTATAGTACTAGCCAGTATAGCACTGCCGAGCCTATAAGATGATGCAGGTTTTTCCTCCCAAGGTGGAGGACCTTGCATTTTTCAGTGTTAAATATCATCAGGTTTTTGTCTGCCCGTTTTCTGAGCCTGTCCAGATCAGCCTGGATCGCCTTCCTGCCTTTAGGTGTGGATGCTTTGCCCCAAAGTTTGGTGTTATCACCAACTTGGCCAGTCCGCTTCTGATTCCAATGTCCACATCATTAATGATGTTGAACAATATGGGTCCAAGGACAGAACCTTGGGGGACCCCACTGGTTACAGGGCACCATGACGATTGACTTCTGTCAATTACCACCCTCTGGGTCTGACCACAGAGCCAATTTCCCAGCCAGTGGATCATGGTGGACCCAAGGCCACAATTGGCCAGTTTCGCCAGGAGGTGATCATGGGATACCAGATCGAAGGCTTTTTTGAAGTCAAGATATATGACATTAATCTCTTCTCCCTTGTCCAGGTGATAGGTCACCTGGTCATAAAAGGCAATGAGATTGTTGCTCTTTACAGAGCACTTCATGCATAAGAATTCCTAGAGCGAGGGTAGGAAAAATGTGGCCTGTAGGCTGCCAGGAGTTTTTAGTCAGCCCATGGGCAGGTGCCTGCCAGGTCAGTGTATCCAACATGGTCCCAGGCTGCCCCTGCTCTGCTCACATGAGGCTGAATTCAGCTCACTCATACAGGGGCAGTGCATGCTATACTCCCACCCTTGCCTGTGGGATGCCCTGACCCCAGCCTCACAGATAGGGAAGCAGCAGTGGAGTACATGGTAGTGGTGGCAGCTGCGGGGGTTGGGGTAGCGGCAGCAGCTTCCCAGTGGTGATGATGGCAGCAGAAAGGAGGAGGCAGGGTAGGGGGGGTTGAAAGATAGGGAAGTGGCAGGGGAAGGGCAGCAGTGGTGGTGGGCTGCGGCAGAGATGGTGGTGGTGGTGACAGCAAAGGGTGGGAGTGGTGGTGGTGCTGTTGGCAGCTGCAGGAAGGGGGAGGGAAATGGAGGCAGCAGTGGGTGGGAGCAAAGCAGCAGCTGGGCAGGAGCATGGGGGCTGCACTTGTGCCCCAGGGCCAGGACTCGGCCAGCAGGGACCCAGGGTGGGACAACAGGAGTGTGGACCCTGTGCCAACTTGGGCTCCACCTGGTTCCATCACATGAGGCTTGCATTCAGTTCCAGGGTTCTCCACTGAAGCCATGCACCTCTAGGGTGAGCTGGTGGTCTGGCCCCACTGACTGCTATGCACAGGTCATGGGGAATGGAAGTAAAATATGTTATTATAGGGGGGTGTGTGTGTGTGTGTGTGTGTGTGTGTGTGTGTGTGTGTGTGTGTGTGTGTGTAATTTTTCCCCCCTATTCCAAGATGGCAAGCCCCTTTTCTCAAAAGGAGTACTTCCAGAGGCAAGAGGTGGGATTTCTAGTGGCAAATCTCAGGTGTTAGGGATGGGACTTCTGGTCCCAAGATGGCAACCAGGGGGAGGGCACCTGTCAAGAGGAGGGGCTACACTTTCAGACCTCAACAGCTCACCAAAAGTCATTAAGCAGCCCTCTAGCTGAAATAATTGACCACCCCTGTCCTAGAGTATCCATGACCAAAGCCAAAAAGGCACCCAGTGGAAGGGAGGGGCTATCACCAAGGAGGAGTATACCTCCATCACTTGGGCCTGTAGGCAGGCTGTTAGGAAAGCTAAGGCAGATACGGAACTAGGGCTAGCATCAAGGATCAAGGACACCAAAAAGTCCCTTTTTAAATACATAGGGAGTATGAAGAAAGCACCGGGTAATGTGAGGCCTCTGCAGGATATGCTAGGCAATCTGGTGGTTGCACCAGAGGAAAAAGCAGACCTTTTTAACAATTTTTTTGCCTCAATTTTTTTGTGCAGGGACTGTGACTCCCCCACCAAGATTCAGGATGGACTCAGGAGAGACTCTGCTATGCCTAGGGTCAGGGAGGACCAAGTTAGGGAACTTCTGGAGGGGCTGGACGTGTTCAAGTCAGCAAGTCCAGATGCTCTCCACCCCAGGGTTCTGAGGGAATTGGCAAGCTGGCCAGGTGCCAGATGACTGGAAGAAGGCCAATGTGGTCCCCATTTTCAAAAAAAGGAGGAGGGAGCACCTGGGCAAATATAGGTCTTATTTTGATCCTGGGGAAGCTGTTTGAGAAGATTATCCAGGAGCACATCTGTTAAGGACCAGCATGGGGGATGATGCTCGAGGCAACCAGCATGGGTTCATTAGGAGCAGGTCTTGTCAGACCAACCTTATTGCCTTCTATGATCAGGTCACAAAATCATTGGATGCACGTGTCGCACTGGATGTAGTCTTTCTGGACTTCAGGAAGGCCTTTGACACCGTCTCCCACCCCATTCTCATTAAAAAGCTAGGCGACTGTGGCACTGATGTGTTCACAGTCAGATGGGTCGCAAATTGGCTGAGAGGCCACACCCAGAGAGTGGTGGTGGATGGGTCATATTCAACCTGGAGGGATGTGGGAAGTGAAGTCCTCCAGGGCTCATTCCTCAGGCCGGCATTGTTCAGTTTCTTTATTAGCAACTTGGATGAGGGGGCGAAAAGCACCCTGTTCAAATTCATTGATGACACCAAGATTTGGAGCGAGGTGGGCATGCTAGAAGGGAGGGACAGGATACAGCTGTACCTGGACAGGTTACAGGGGTGGGCAAATGAGAATAGGATGGGATTCAATACTGACAAGTGCAGAGTACTGCACTTGGGCAGTAAGAACCAGCAGCATAGGCTGGGGAACTCAATTCTCAAAAGCACAGTGGCAGAAAGAGATCTTGGAATCATTATCAATTGCAAAATGAACATGGGCCGCCAATGTGAGGACGCAGTCAGAAAGGCTAACCGCACCTTGTCATGCATCCACAGATGCATCACAAGCAGGGCCAAGGAGGTGATCCTCCCCCTCTATGCGACACTGGTCAGGCTGCAGTTGGAGTATGGTATCCAGTTCTGGGCGCCGCACTTTAGGAGGGATGTGGCCAGCATCAAGAGGGTGCAGAGGAGGGCCACTCATATGATCTGGGGACACCAGGGCAGACCCTATGAGGAGAGGCTAGAGGACCTGAACCCGTTCAGCCTTCGTAAGAGAAGGCTGAGAGGGTACCTGGTGGCCATCTACAAACTTACCAGGGGGACCAGCGGGGAATGGGAGATACCCTGTTCCCCCAAGCACCTCCTAGAGTAACAAGGAATAAAGGCTATAAATTGTTTGAGAATAGGTTCAGGCTGGAGATTAGAAGGCACTACTTCACAGTCAGGGTGGCTAGGATCTGGAACCAACTTCCAAGGGAAGTGTTGCTGGCTCCTATCTTGGGAGTCTTTAAGAGGAGGCTTGATAATTACCTAGCTGGGGTCATATAAGCCCAGTATTCTCTCCTGCCCATGGCAGGGGGTCGGACTTGAAGTTCTAGTTAGGTCCCTTCTGACCCTATGTCTATGAATCTATGAATGCTTATCCAAACACTTCTTAAACTTCCACAGATGAAAGTTCTGCAACTTCCCATGGCAGTCTATTGCACTGCTTCATCATTCTGACACTGAAGGACATTTTTCCTGATATCCAATCTAAACTTATTTTGCTTCAACTTCCAGCCATTGGTTCATGACATCATCTCTGCACTGGTGGAGAAAAGGTGTTTTTCCTTTTCTTTAGGGCAGACCTTCAGATATTTGAAAACTGCTGTCATGCCCACTTTAAATCTCTTTTTCTGCAAGCTGAATATACTCATTTCTTTCAACTTTTCCACACGTCTTGCCTTCCAAGATTTTTATTATTTATCACCACCTCCTGAAATACTTAAACTTCTCCATGTCCTTTTTAAGATATGAAGCCCAAAACTGCACCCTGCAGGCTAAAATGATTATCTCGGTGTGGGTTCAAGCCCTTTCAGGTGGAAGGGAAAGAGGAGACAAGACCCTGGGTCCACTGTGGTTTGGGCAAGTGTTATAACTACTAGAACACCAAGGGAGGAGGAGCCACCCTCTTTACTTCTTACTTCATCATAGACGGTATATCATGCAAAAAATGCATGCACCTTATGTAGTCATGGAGGAGTAGGATTTCAAGATAGAAGCATCTTGCCTCATACTAAAGTTCCTCATTGGGTTAAATGGAGAGCCATGCCCCTCCTGCCTAACTAAGAACCCTGGTAGATTTTAAATTTATCACGTGATTAAGATAGGTAAACACACAATATTTTATTTTGAAGCCACTAGAAAATGAGAGAAAAAGGGGTAAAAGTTACCAAATGCTAAAACATTGTCTTATCTAAGCATCTCATTTTTCTAAAGACTTAAGTAGGCGTGCCTTTCTCATTCTCTGAAAACTGTGGGCTAAGTCCTATTTCAGTTTCTTGCATCTACATAGCTATGTTATGGTATGTTGGCACCTAAAACCAATTTGGATTCTGTTTCTGCTGGATGTAGAATAAAAGTACCCTGTGGGCACATCTACCCAAAATACAAAAAAGGCTTTTCTTCCCTTTTAACCCAAAACCTAGTGCTTAGGACATTTGCCTAGGGAGCATGAGATCTTGAGCCTGAGCAGCTCTTTCCCCAAAACAGAGGTTCAAATTATGACCCACTTCCTAGCAAGTTGCTTTAAATTACCAGGCTTCAGGTTAGGTCTTTTTTTTTTTTTCCTGGGCACTATCCAGCCCTCCTCTTCAGTGGCCCATTGAATTTGATATTCGTTGGATAGTGGCAATGGGATAGTTTTCACCACTTTGGGTGTAGGGACCCAAACTAGAATGCAGGAACCTTAGTAGTATTATGGAACACCCCCATTAATGTGACAGGTGGCCATCTTGGCTGCCATCTTGGGACCAGACGTCCCGCCTCTGTCACCCTGCCCCTTTTCCCCTTATACGGTGCATCACATCACAAACCCCACTCACCCTGCCCCCTCCCCAGTCACATGATGTGCAACATCACAGACACAAACACATCACAAACACAAAGAAATGGAGAGCATGAACAACTCTGTCTCAAGGGTCTCTGCTGAGGTAACTAATTTAGATTATTGTTGTGAGGGTGATTTTTCTTGTAACTGTCTGGTCCTATGTTAATTACAATCCTTTTGCAGGCAGAGAATGCCTTTAGAGAGAGCTTTCAAAACTTGCATGTTGGTACCCCACCGAAAGTAAAGGACTTTTGCGAACGGTTTTTTTTCATGGCTGAAAGAGAGCAGTTCAAGATTGAAGACTGATGCAAAAGTGTTGTTCAGAGACAGTGGCTACCAACCCAGGCATTAAGCTTGTGGAGGTCACTGAGCAGGGGTAGGAGCCCATGGAAGTCACCAAGCAGGACTGTACAGGGCACTATTTTCAAATAATAATACTAATACTACTACTACTAATAAATAGCTCACCTCTATTCAGAAAAGGTTTCTTGCATGACCTGGTTTTGAACAACTGTTCAATACCACTGTTAATGTTGCATTTCATAACCTGTTTAATAAACCTTGTTTCACCATGGTTTAAATGTATTCTCAAGTGCTTGAATGCACCATACGGGTGTTAGCATGAGGTGGGAACACAGCAGTTACCAGACATGTCTACACAGGAGGCTTTGTTAAAGGAAATGTATTACTCTCCTGGAGAAACTGGGAGTTTTGGCAGAGTGAACTCACTTTTTGAAATGGCCAAAAGACAGAATAAAGTTCTGAACAGAAGTGCGGTGATCGCCTGCCTTTCAGACCAGGATGCTTACACCCTACACAACCCGGTGAGAAGACATTTTAAAAGAAATAAGAGTGTTGTTTCAAATATTGATTAGCAATGGCAGGCAGATTTGGTGGATATGCGGCAGTTTTCCAAACACAATTGTGGGGTTAAGTACATCTTAACAGTGATAGACATAATTATCAAAGTATGCCTGGGCTGTGGGTCTAAAAAGATGTAGCAGGCTTACCTTTTCAGGGCTTGGGTTGAGTCCCAGACTTGAGGGTCTGCTCTTTGATTAGTGGAGCCCACCCACCGATCCAGAGGCAGCACAAGGGAAGCAATGCCCTGCCCTTTTCTGAAGGGAGGGGGCAAGGAGCAGCTGGATCTGGATTGGAACTGCACCAGTCAGGTCTGAAGAACTTTGGGGGTGGAGCCTCTAAAGAGTATAAAAGGGGAGCATGCTTGGCATGCTGGGGAGAGAAGATGAGGGACTGCTTGAGCTTCAGCGGTGCACAAATCAGAGCACAGGGATCAGGCTCTAGGAGCCCCTTGAGGTGGCTTGAGCCTGGAAACCAGGCAAGTGGCTGGACAGTCGGTGTGCAGATTAGCACACAGAGAACTGGCCCTGGGAGCAGCTTATGGCTGTTTGGGCCTCACCTGGTGCGTGGGTCAGTACACGGAGAACTGCCTTGGAAGCAGCTTGGGGCCACTTAGGTTAACCCCAGCCCTAGGCTGAGTGACCAGAGCCCTGCAGTGTGGCTCCACCTTTAACTAGAAGAGCCCCAGTGCCCAGAACAGGGCCCAAGAAAGGGGACAACCCTTGGTGTGAACTGGGGAGTCGGAGGCTGCAAGGGCTTGGCTCCCACAAAACAGAGAGTGCCCCGGGTGCCCAGTGTGGGGTGCTGGGCTGTCAAGGAGAGCTGAAGGCGCCAATGGGAGAGGCATTTATGGGATCAGCCACCAGGGGATGAGCCTTGACTTCTCGAGAGAGGCAGCATGAGTTACTGGGTGTCATGGCACGGGGTCTTGCAGGATGGCCATGATCTCCCCAAGCCCCCCTTCCCGAGCCAAGCTGGCCCAAAGGGCACCCTCATTTCTCACCCGCCACATCTTTGATGGAGAATAAATATATGGGAGGCTGCCTTTTGTCCTCTTGGACACAGTTTGATGTAAATACCTGACCCCGTGGACTCCCGGACCGCTTGTGGGTCCTGCTCTGCATAGGGTGCTTCAGGGGCACCCTAGCCTTATGGGCTATGCGTGGCTCCAACCACCCCTTTACTACACCCCAAGCCTCACAGCTGGAATTGACATTGTTCGGTCCAGGCCTTGTTATAACCTGGCCCCCTTTTCCTCTGTGGGCCCTGTACGGCCCTGGTCTTGCCCTGAACCCTCTCTAGCACTCGTCAATGCTGCCCTCTTCCTCTAGGGCTTCTCAAAGTGCTGCCTCCCTTGCTGGGGCTTCTCCTCAACATCCCCTCTCTGGGGCTTCTCAACTGCCCCCCTTTCTGGGGCTGGGGTCAGTGCACCCTGAATGCTGCGCCCTCGTTGGCGCTGGGGTCTCCACAGTGCTGTGAGTCCCCTATGAGGCCTCCTCCTCCTCCTAATAGCCTCTCCCAAACCACCGGTTTTAAACAGTAAACAAAACGCTAACCCCTCGGCTATAACATAAACTGAAACCACCCGGCTATAACCACATTACTCAAAACACCCCAGGGATGCTCTGTCCTTTACCCAGCTCAGGTCTGTACTTGCAGTCAGGCCTCTCTATTACGGCTTTACTCAGGAAGAGCTCCTTCCTCCCTGGCCTCAGCCCCTGGGTTTTATATGGGAGACAGGCCCTGCCCCTTCTGGTCAGCTGACTGCTGGCAGGTGTGGGCACTAACTACTCTGGTTGCCCTGGCAACCAGCAGCTGGGCTTGTCACTCACTGCTAGGGCCCTTTCCCTAGCAGTTTTTTTCCTTCTTAGGAGCAGGGCACCTAAGTGCTCTGAGACACTAGAGAAGCGGGCCCTGCAGGGGAGGCTGACACATGTGAGGAGGGTCTGCCACCTCCACCCTTCATTGAGGGAGGGGTGTATCCACATCCCAGGGCCCTAAAGAAGAGGGGCTTTAGGGAAACCCCTCTGGGAGGTGCTGAGTGCACTCCCTATTTTGGGGTTGTCATTGTGTTAAGGGCTATATAGCTAGGGGTATTCCTTTAAGGGGTTTATGAGTTGTAATACCTCAATATGTATATTGGTATTGTTATTTGGGAAGGTTTAAATAAATACTATTATTAATATACTTGGGTTATATAGGTTAATATCCTTATGTGTTAATTGCATTGTATAGCTTGTAAGTTATTTGGTTCATATTTGGTATTATATGTGAATTATGGAATATTATATATAGTATTATATGTTAAGCCTTGTAAATATTCTATGTTTTATATTAAGTGTCTGTATTTATTCTTGTAAAAAATTTTACATAGTTAAGTACTTGGTTTTGGTCTAGTCTATAGAGAGGGGAGGAAGTCACTCTAGTAGCTGACCCCTTCCTCAGCACCCTGCCTGACCACCACCACTGTCATCAGAGGACAGGGCACACCCCCTGGCTGTACCCAGGCAACACAGACAAGTTGGGTAGTGAAATAGCTCAGGCCTTTAAAACCATTTTTACAGAAGGCTGCATACCTCAAAAATTACAGACTGATCATGGGAAAGAATGTTTATATAAGTCTTTAAGCAAAATGTTAAAACAGTATAATATTCACAATTTTGAGATGAATAGTAAAGTGAAACCAGTGGTGATAGAGAGGTTTAACATAACATTAAAATCAAAGATGTGGAGGTATTTTACAGCCCACAACACCTTCCACTACATTGATGTGTTACCAGAGTTTATAACGAGCTGTAACCACAGTTTTCACAAAACTATCCACACCAGGCCTCTTGAAGTGAACTTCTCAAATGCTCCACAGGTGTGGAAAGTCATGTACGGGGAATATTTCAAAATAAAAGCAGCAGCACCCCGATCAGAAAAGGAAACCACATGAGGGTGCCTAGGACCAAAGGGAGGTTTCAAAAGGTTATGAACGAACATTCACCAATGAGATTTTCATAGTGGATGAAGTACTTAGACATGTGCAGATGCCTGTATACCACCTAAAAGATTACAAAAATGAACCTATTGAAGGTTATTTTTACCCTGAAAAACTACAAAAAGTGAACCCCAAACAGGACAGAGTTTACAGGGTTGTAAAAGTTCTAGCAATGAGAGGAAAAGGGAAAAAAGAAGTGGTTGCTGGTGAAATGGTTGAGGTGGCTGGCTAAATTTAACAGCTGGGTGGAAGCCTCCCAAGTTTGTAACATATAGGGGTACCTCAGCCAGAAGGACGAGTTGAGTGATGGCGGCTTTTACATCACTGTGCCCAGTAACGACAGTACCAGGATTTTTCTGCAGACCACCAGCTCAAATTTACCATACAGCTGGTTAAATCTCTGGATCTTCTGAGGAACTGGGAGATAGGATTAGCAGAACTACAATACCCACACAGCTGGAACAACATCAGTGAAGACACCCCTTTCAAAACAGTTACTGGGACTAAAAAATGGGAGTATATCCTGTGTCATGGGGTATTATACAACCATCACAGAGTTGCTGGATCTTATGAATGATATTATTGCCAGCCAACCTACTCCACCTGAATTAATTATCCACTGTGATCAAATGATTAGAAAAGTGAGACTTAAAACCAGCAACAGACCTTCTGCTTTTTTTACCCATTGTGAGCTAGCCTATATTTTGCGAATGCTACCTGAGTCCATTGTTAAAAAAAACAACCTTCCTGGCTGATATTACTAGAGGGTCCAATTCACTGTATGTCTACATGGACATGGCAGAACATCAGCTTGTCAGGGACATTTTGGTTTCCGTACTATGCTGCATCCCTGTCCATGGGAGCAATGAGTTTGTCACTATTACATACGTCAAGCTGAATTACGTCCCCATGTGTCGGTACCACATTGACACAATCAGTATTGAAATAAAGATGGATCAGAACAAACACATCTCATTTTGCTTTGGTAAGGTGATCATTAAGCTTTACCTACACCCCCGGAAGACTTTGAGATATTTTAAAATAAGTAGAAGCATGATGGTGATGGTAAAAAACTATGGTGATCCTAATTTGTACAGAAATTATTATAAAGCCCAGGCTGGGTATGGTCTTCCCAGATATCAGGGGATGCCTGTGATGTACAGGGCTGGTATGGGAGGCATATTTTGCAGCTTCTTTAAAAAAAGCCGTTCTGCTTTTGAGAAGGAGTCTAGAGATTATTAAGCTCCACACAAAAAGTGCCTCTCTAAACATAGCCAAAGATCTAATTGGTCATATCTCCCAAGCTGTTCTGGATAAGGTGGGCAAGCCAATGAAGCAGGAGGGGTCCAGCCTCATGTGTATTCAAAGAAGGAGCCTTAAAAGAGAGATGTGTCATGCTCCCAAAGTACAGGACCTCCCCAACCCCTTAAAAAGAAAAGGCTAAGTCAATGGGTCAGTCATACATGAAAGACCAAGAAACAGTCTGGGAGAACAGGGCATTCTCCTGGAGGAAACAGAAATATTTTAAATCACCATGGCCTTTATTCACTGTGTGGCTGAAGAATGTGCCAAATCCAAACTGGATGCATTTCAAATAGTCCTACACAGACTGGCATTGAGAAAAGCCTGTGCCGAGATCCTGCCCCCTCTCCCGCCACACTATTGGCTATTACCGAGTCCACCCTCCTTGACGTTTTCATTGCTGAGAATGGTAAAGATTACATGGATTTGAAGAACATGCTGCTGTACCTTTGCTGCAAGCTTGTAAAAGCTAACAGAGTCAGGGCAGACATGGGTCTGGTGAATTACCCACTGGCCTCTATTTTCAGCCAGCTGGATGTCGCTCTGGGAGATCGTCTCATAAGCCAGAACAACAACTGTTACCCTTACTGAGCTTTCATCAAATCGTTCCTCAACTACAGCAATGACACCCTCACCACACAATTTTCTGCTGGTCTGCTTTACAAAGATACCCCCAGACATCATGAAGCGGTTGCACAGGATGGTGATAATCACGGGTTTAGGAGATGGGCAAACCTGAAAGACCAGAGCAAAAAGATAGAGCTGCTTGGCCATCTCCATAGAGATTTGTTTCTTCAAGAAAACTTTTTGCTGAATGGCATGGAAGTGAAAATTAAAGTGACATGCAGAAAAGATGCCTTCTGCTTGATGGGCGCTGCAGCAGCTGGCCAATGTAAACTATAAATCACATCCGCCTCACTTTTTGTGAAACAAGTAAAAGTAGCCCCAGCCATTCAACTGGGCCATGTGGAGGTCTTGCTTATGGCCAATGCTGAATACCCCACAGACTGTGTGGGTGTGAAATTGTTTAGCATTCCCACTGGCAGCCAAGTCAGTAATCAGGAGAATGTTTTTTGGGACAGCTGCCCAAACTCATCATCATCGGGTTTATGGATAATGGTGCCTTTAGTGGGAACTATGGTAAGAATCCCTTTAAACATTACAATATTAATTTTGTGGCCCTCTACATCAATCGAGAACAAACCCCGCCAAAACCCCTACAACCAGATTTTGAAAACAGTAACGGCATGAAAAAATACATGCAGCTGGTACAGACAGATGGTAAACATATGAGAGATACCACTGCATGTTCTTTGTGCACCACTGTAGCAAGGGGCTATCGTTTGAACAGATTTTAAAATTATATTATTCTGATAATTTAGTACAAAATGATTGGATGGTGATGCCATTTGTAAAAAGTAAATATAAAACTTTCCACGTGGTTGGGCCTGCTCAAAACATGTTTCAACATGCTCAAACATGCATTTCTTGCTATGACTTTCACAAATGCTTTGCCTAAATAAAACACCCAGCTGATGCTATGTAAATAAAGTTACTGCTGTTTAAAAATCTTGTGTATGTTTTCATTTAAAAAACCCTCTGTAGGCAAAATTCAAAGCAGTACAGAATAGTTTATTTCAAGCATAAAACTTTACATGGAGAGCCAATGGCTTTTAGAGACAGTTTTTCACTTGTTAGGCAGTGAGGTTGGTGTTTCTTGGTCTGCAGAAGATGCCCGTAACAGAAGACTGTTCATTCAGCTCGGCCATGGCTTTCATAAAGACATCCCAACCTCTAAGTGGACGTGTACTAGACTTGGCGTGAGTCTGAAGGGTTCCCTGGACTAAGTCAAGTATGTTAGAACCCTTGACGAGCATTCCTTTGTAGACAGAGCTGCCTTCATCATCCTTGTACTGGCTCTGCTTGGTGAGCAACACTTTAGCATTTTTCCTGTATTGGGCATGCATGTTATCCAACAATTCCTGGACGACAGGGTTGGGGTTTCTAAGGGTTTTCCGGCTTCTAGGGGGTTCTGTTCTGGCAGAAACAGGGTTAATTTCCCTCTGTCCAGATCACCCTGCTTTATGTACATCGGGTATTTCTGAAGCACAGTAACATACAATTTAGCTTTATCATATTTGGCTAAGCCCATCCTTTGGAGAATGCCCCTCATTTCAACATCCAGTAAGCGGATTGCCTCAGTTCTGATATTTCCCTGAGGTGGTGGAGGAGCCCTTAATTGCTTCAGCTGGTGACTGGGCACCAGGTACTTTTTTTTTCTGCATACTCCATCACTGGTTAGTCAAAAGTCCCGTAATCAGAGGAAAAGCAAAACTTAGAGGGCCAATAAATCCCCCAGACTGTTTCACCAGCTTTAAAGAAAAAGAGAGAGAAAGAGAAACAATCTTTTGTTACTTAGGTTTTTTATGATCCCATGTCTCTTTTTCAGCAAGCAGACTTGGTGCGGTGTCAAAGGGATGTTTCCTTTTAAGGTGTTCAGAGCAACTTCTGAAATGGCCACTACTAAATAGTCAGAGGCCAAGCAGAGTATAGCTTTTCTCTGCTGTGGGGAGGATTGAAGAAACAGTTTTAAGAGCGCCAAATTTCTTGTTATGAGATTATACATGTTTCCCTTCCACTGTCTCAGGAGCTAAGAGGCCACCACTACATCATTTCTTTTTATTCCTGCCCACTGTTTGTTTGTTTTTTAAAGTGTAAGCAGCCGGTTGGTCAGGAGAAAAAAGCCCGGTTCTTAATCTAAAAATGTCCAGGATAGAAGCAATTAAATCCACCACCAGCTACCTGTAAGGTGTTTTAGTGGCATCTTCAAAACCTTCTGGAAAGAATTAGGTCTTACCAAGGTACATCTGCCTCACCAGGGACACTATCTGTAGCTTATTCCTGGGGTTTTTAAACAAAATCACGTATTGTCTTAAGGGTAACGGTGCGGCTACTTTTGCCTTGACAGAAAACATTTTGAACTATATACATAATGCTTAGATTCTGGTGACAAGGTTCCTTGGGTGAATTTGATATCTTTTATTAGACCAACCCAAATAGTTGGAGAAAAGTTACTAAGCAAGCTTTCGGGTTCAAAAACCCTTGTCAGGCTAAGGACGTTTCAGCAGTTGGGGTGTGGATGGAAGAGCACACCTAGATTCTGGTGATGCACATACTTGGTAAAGGCTTTCTCGATTTCGCCGCTGTCACAAGCAGAGTCTATCAAACCATCTACCACAAACCCAGGGTGGCAGCCATCTCATTGACCTACCATCTTCCTGGATTTCTCTCTCCTGGCCCCACCAGTCTTCTTTTCCTGGCTGGTCTGTGGGCCAGCTCCAAGGTGAAGGTTGGCAAGTCCTCGGGGTAATTCTGAAAATTAAATTCTTTCATTAAAAATTCCAATTAAATCTTATTTTCCAATGGGAAAAAAATCATTATTGAAAAAAAAATTAAAACAGCTCTATATTATCTTGACAAACCTTCCTGTTCTTAGTTAATGGGACATTTAGCTACACCTTTAAATATTTTTCTTGCCACTGTCCTATGATTCAGGCTACATTATTGTTTCTGTTCAGTAACAGATCTATGGTTCTAATATGTAATGTCATGTTTTAAAAATCTCACTGGCTGTTCTCTTAGAGCATAATACTGTCTCCATTCAACATGGAGAATTTATTTCAGACAACAACCACAACATTTATGGAACCCTCTTATTACTCTTAATGCTGTTGAACTAAGTCTCACTAACTGATGAAAACAAACTGTATCCTTAGAAAGAAGCTTAATTCCTTCTGATACTGATTTTCTCAGATGCGATCAGATGGTGAGCAATTCTTCTGGACGTGTCTGACACCCCCCAAACTTCAGATAAAATGTTGAGGTGTGGAGGATGTATGCTCTGGTCAGTTAGGTACTCACATTGTGATCTTGGCCTAGTACCTCCGTTTCCCCCAGCTTGATTTTTCTTGAATTTTGATTGCAAGCTCCTTAGGGGCAGGGTATACCTCTTGTTCTGTTTATGTACTTGCCTATCCTACTTTGAGCTAGAGTTTCTAGTTACTATGGTTGTACAATATGCACACAAACAATCACTCATCAATAATACGGAACTTGGTCTGTACCAAAGCGCAGTTCACATTGGCTCACTCAGTTCACCAACTGACTATAGCAGTTTCCCTCTCAAAGAAAAAAAAAGTGCATCTCTCTGCCTCCAGTCATTTCCTAAATAAATCACAATATCACAGGAAACCATCTTGAGCTGCTGTCTTAGGCCTGATCAGCTTCTTTATTACTGATAAGTTTCTTTTCTTTACCACCTTCTGAAAAATTCCTGTTATTGTCGGCATTTGAGATGTTTACACCTGTTTATCTATCCCCTGATCTCAGGAGTCATATAACATTTCATCATTCTCTTTAGCTGAATCATTAATTTTACGCAGATCATTGGAAAGAGACTGAGCACTAAGCTCCATTTCTGAAATCAGCCCAGCACCAATCATCTGGGTGAGCACTTTGCCAAGTTTCATCTCCTCATCTGTGAACTCTCAGTGATGGATTTTGTTCATTTGCATCTCTGCCTCCCTAGGACTTAACACAGACAGGCTGTTTCACTAAGTAAATCTCCATTTCTGCATTTCTAATTTGGTCCCATCCCTTTTGGGCCTTTCCTCTCACTCATAAGAGAGGATGCCTGGCATAGTGAGTTCCAAAGATGATTATTATTTCATGTTTATGTTACAGCAATCTCTGCAAGTCCTGGATGGGCCTTGGCCTCATTGTAGCAGGCATAGTCTAAGCACACACCAAGGAGCAGTCAGTTCTTGTCTCAAAGAACTCAAGTTTATGGAATGATACTGCCTAGTAAAGTGGTTACTCTGGACTCTCCCCTCACACCACACACAACACAGCTGTGGACAGCTGCCAATAAACTGTGGCTCTACTAAAACCTGGAAGAAGGGGTAGAATGGGCTGGAAGTTAGAAACAAATGTTATGAATTCTTTGCCCCCAATTTGTCAGTGTTTTATCTTTTCTTCTGCAAGCCTTTCCTGATGGTTGCTTTCTTACAGGCCTACCCTTGCAAAAGTCCTAATTCAACAGAGCTCCTAATGCTCAGGAGTGAAGATCTAGCCCATAAATTTTTGCAGCAACAGATGTTTAAAAAGTTGCCTTTTCAGACATATGTGCTATTGGCTCTGCTGGAAATCTCATTTACTCTTAATATACAAGTTAAATATACCAAATGGAATAAAAATCTCTTGTATTCAAATAGAGTAGGACAGGAGCAGAATGACTAGAGTAAAACCCCCAGTAGGTAACCCTGAAGTCTTGAGTAGGCATGATCCTCAATGTCTGTTCCAACCCCATGATCCTATGACAGGTGGGAAAGTTTTAGGCCAGGGGTTATCAACCGGGGGTCCATGTACCCCTGGAGTATGCATGGGCGGGCGGGGATGAAATGCCACTGCCATGCAGGAGCTGAGCCGGTAGAGGGTGAGGGCAGTGGCACCCATCTGCGGGCTGCCCAGGCACCACCCAGCTAGCTGGACATGGATGGGGAAAGGGGTGTGGGGGGAAGGAAGCTTCCCACTACCCCATGCCGCCACTTCCCACCAATCAGGCTACCATATGTCCGGCTTTTCCTGGATATGTCCTCTTTTTTGTCTCCCTGTGTAGTTTCCAGGTGGGTTTTCTAAATACAAGCAAGAAGTCCGGGATTTCCTGCCCCAGTCCATTTTCAGCATGGCCATCACTAGACAGAATTACAGTCACAGAATACCTAGTTAGGCACATGCACAATCGGGAGCCAAGTTCCCGATTTTGCTTTGCTCTGCTGGTGGTGAGAGCAGGGGAAGGCAATCTGAGGCAGCAGGGAGTACAGAGGGTTGGGAGTGCAGGGCACTAGCAGGGCTGGGATGGGGCAGGGGGCGGGGGATCAGGATTGAGGGGTGGGGGTGGTGACTGTGGGTTGGGTGTGCAGGGCACCGGCAGCCCCAGGGGGCTACAGGTCAGGAGTGAGTGGCACCAGCAAGGAGGGAAGGGGGCAAGGCACTGGCATGTCACTGCCCCCCTCCCCCCCCCATCATAGTCCCCCTACCCACGCCCCCAAGTCATCCTCTTTTTTGGAGCTGGAAATATGATAACCCTAACACACTGCTGCCACTCTGCTCCTTTTTTAGTAAGTGTACCCTGATTCTGCATCCATCTGCGTGCCATGACCTCCCCGCCCCCACCCCCAGCTGCCATGAGTACACTTACTAAAAATGTCCAGCCACCAGGAGTACACTTACTAAAAAGGTTGAAAACCCCTGTTGTAGGCTATAGCAGTAAAGTCCTGGGTACACACAGATACTTTATAATCTCTTATCTGCCCTGTCTCCCCAAAACAAATGTGCCCAAAATACTAAATGATCTCCAAGCTTTATTTTCCCAGGATACAGTTGGCCAGAGAAAATAAATGAAGTAAAATCAGTTACAAGCAGGAATAACAAGATGACAGAGGGAAGAATCCTATTTACTTTGAGCACCCACATAAAAGTTACTGCCCGCACCTACACAAAAAGCTGACTGTGCAATCATTGCTATGCAGTCATTTAGTATTTGTATAAAGAAGTACTAAGTGACTGTGCAGTAACCCAAGTTACTGCGCAGTAATGCTGATGAATGCCTTTATGACATTACTGCACAGTAGGCCAATACTACTGCACAGTAGCATTGCATCATGATTTTTGCCATGCTACACTACTGTGCAGTAGGGCTGTGTGAAGCTTCAGTCATGAATTTAATTCAGCGGAGATTTGGCCCAATTCGGTGGCCGAATCTCGAATCAGGAGACCCTTTAATCTCTCCAAATTGAATTGGAACCCTCTGAATCAATTCGGAGAGATTCAGTGCTTTGGACATAGACACGGCTTTAAATGTTTTTTCTACATACCTCAAGCACCAGGTGGCTTGTGAATGCTGATATGCAAGGGCAGATGGAGCATCCCATGGGAGCGGGGGGGTGGGGGGGCAGTCCCCAGCATGCTCAGCAGTGGACCTGGAAGTGGACCAGAAGCACTTTTGGTTCACTTCCAGGTCTGCCAGGGAGCACACAGGGGACCCTTCCCCACCCTCCAGCTCGGCAACTGGTGCCTTCTGGATCGGGGGGGGGGGGCACCTGGGGTCCCCCTACAGCTGATCACTGACTGGGGGGAGGGTTCCCTGCCGAGCAGGTGGGGGACCCCCCTATGCTTCTCTGGGATGCTCCATCTGCCCCAGCATCACAGCATTCACAATCCACACCTGGTACCTCGAGGCATGTAGAAAAAACATTTAAAGCTGTGTCTATGGCTGAATCGCTAATTTTCTGAATCACCATCTAATCTCCAGATTTGGATTCAGCCGAATTGGGACAGTGATCTGAATCAACTAATTGAATCACTGTCCTTGATTCAGGCCGAATCCGAATCAAATACAGCCCATTTCGCACACCCCTACTGTGCAGAAGTACCAGGCTACTGCATAGTCAGTGTTTGATGTCCATGTGGCCACTGAGTCATGTGTTGTTCTTGGCACCTATGCCAAGTTTGTGATCCTATTCCCCCAGCAGTACAGATCATCCAAATGGCTACTAAGCATGCACAAGTAGGCCTCTCTGGCAAGGCATGCATGCAGCTCAATATACAGCGTAAGTCCTGAAATTGGGGGCAAGCAGGAATGAGCCCAAGAGATGAGTGGTTAGGGCATCAAGCAGGCAGGAAGCAATGTATTCAGAAGGTGGTTGAAGTTCCCAGCACAATGCTATAACCACTCATCCACTGATTGGGAAATTTGGCAACTGCTCTCCAGCCTTCCTTTTGAAGCTGAGCTATTGCACTTTGCATGTAAGGGATGAGGAGTAGTAAAGAATTTTCTGCTTCAATGGGAGCAAGGGTGCAGGCTAGAATCCAGAGCCCTGTGCCCCCCCCCCAAAGAAGGGCAGCCATTTCATTGAGCTACACACTGTCCTATGTAGTCTCAAGACCCACATTTCTCTCTCTCTGCTGCCCAGGAGTCAGCTGCAGTTGCTGTTGTTGCAGCCCATTAGTCATGGCTTTTTGCTAGATGAAGTTTTGTGGCTTACATGTATAAGATGACACATGCCTGCCCTCCAGAATGCAACCTATTGTGCATGTTCAATAATAGCATGAACTCTTGCACATCTGTACAGCATATGGACTGCAAATGTGTGTAAGTGCAAAAAAGGCAGTTATGCAGCTGGGTAACTGACATTTGGATGCATAAAGTGAAATAGATTTATGCCAAAAATACTACACAAGAGGGTCCTTTAAAATTCTTATGACTTATAACTCATGGAATAAAAAGCTAAGACAGTATCAAAGTATCAGTGCCCACTATCCTTGATGCTTCATTCAAAGTAAATTAACTAGTTCCCTTTAGAAGGCTGCATTTTTCAGAACATCACCATGCTCTCCTCTGAACAAGATTTCACCCCTTACTTCCCAGGAAATCCATGCTGTACTTATAAGATGGGAAAATGTGGCCTTTCCCCCAATTTTTTAGTCAAACTGCCTGCTATACAGATTATTCCTTTACCACAAGGTAGTACCCCTGGGAACTCATACTCTGGATCTAACTCTTATTTATAGAGATCTTTTTTTACCACTGCTCTGGCAGTATGAAGGTCCCTTAGAGTGAGAATAAATTACATTTATACTCACCACAAGGGCACTACCAGGATGTTGTAAAGAACTTCAAGTGTAAATGAGAGCTCTTCATGGAAAATTTCTACATATTAATTTCCATGAGGGTGAAGTCCCATACACCACACAATAGAGGATGATGGTCCCAAAGTTTTTGTTAGGGTTCATAGCATACTTAGTCCTTTACTTGATCTGCTTTCCAGTCCCAGTCCAGGAGACATTTGTTTTGTCACCGCTGTTAAACAGTAGCAATGTTCACAGACTCTCAGGTTCATAGAATTCAAGACCAAAAGGGACCTTTAGATTATTTAGTCTGACATTCTGTCTTTTGCCAACCTTTAGATTTCCCCTGGTTACCAATAACTTGTGTTTAGCTAAAGTACCATTGTAGAAAGACATCAAACTTGGATTTGAAGACACGGAGATGAAAAATGTATCACTTTCCTTGGTAGTTTGCTCCAACAGGTAATCACTTTCACTATGAAAAATGCACACCTTGTTTCTAATTTGAATAAATGCATCTTCATTTTACACAGCCAATGGATGCTGTTTTGCCTTTCTCTACTAGATTAAAAAGTCCTTTAGTACCTCGTATGTTGTCCCTGCAAATATATTCAGACACTGTAATCAAGTCATAGCTCAGTTTTCTTTTCGATAAATTAAAAGAGTAAGCTCTTTAAGTTTCCCCATTATACAGTGTTTTCACCAATTCACAAATAATTTGTTGTTCTTTGCTGCACCCTTTCCAATTTTTCAAGATGTGGGTTTCTAAACATGGACTCAAGAACTAGGCACAGTAGTCCCATACTGGTCTGACAGTGCTATATGCAGAAGTAGAGTTTTACTCGTATCCAAGTATTATGTTAGATCTCTTTGCCACATCACTGGACTAGGACCTTATGCTGAGCTGCTTGTCAATTATGACCCTTATATATATTTCATCTTCACAGCTTCCAGGATACATTCTCCCATTCTATTGGTATGGTCTCCATTCCTTCTTCTTAGATATCTAAATTTGCTTCTTGCTCTATCAAAACAAATTTTGTTTCATTTGCCCCAGCTTACCAGGTGATAAACTGCTCTGTATAACTACCCTGTCCTCAACATTATTCATCCCTGACTATTTATAGGTTATCTGCAAATTTTATCTGAAGTGATTGGGCAAGTCCAGACATAAAAGCATGTGCACTTGCAGCAGCTCAAATAGAAGCGGTGCAATTTGAGCCAGGGCTTTTTACCTCAGCACACATGCTTGGACACACACTTTGGTGTGGAGCAAATTGTGCCACTTGGGGCAAAATAACCCTGCCTGGCTTCTCCCAGATCTGCGGCCAAGGGGAGCTAGAGCCCGGGGCCAGCACCTGTGCTGTCCCCAGCAGTATAAAAAGCTGCCCTGTCCTGGCCGCAGCAGTATAAAAAGATGCCCTGGAAAGCAACTTAGAGCTACTCGCTCTCTGGAGCTTCTGGGGCCCAGCCAATTGATACCTGGGGACACTACCCCTTGTGCCAGCTGGACTGCTACAGCAGCATCAGAGATCCATTTTTTAAAATACCCCAAAATCCATGTTCTTCCACATTTAAAACAAAAAAAACACTCTACACACACACACACATATATCTAGAGAGAGAGAGACAGTGATAAGTTGGGTTATGCTTTAGTGGTATATTTACAATGTTAAAGCAATTTGGAAGCCTACCAGTGTCTCTATCATCATGAAAAAATAAATTCTAAATACCTATGTGTGTTGATGTGTGCTTTTGGTTTTCTTCACACATGATGGGTGTGTGACGGGGAGATGTGGTGTTTGTCGAAAGGGGGTGATAAGGGGTGTGGGGAAGGTGGGTGGATGTGGAGAGATGTGGGTTGGTCTGTGGGTAGGAGTGGGGCAATTGCTGGGGGCACTGTGGGTGTGGGGGACCTTGTGTGTGGGCTGCTCAGGAGGGGTGGGTCCTCTGGCCCCCACAGAGTGCAGGCCCCCCCTACACAGCACATGGAATTCCCCCCCACCCAGGGTCCCAGCTCCCCCCTGGAGAGCCACAGCCCCTATCCCCCACAGGATCCCAGCCCCTCTGCCCAAGGTCACAGGCACCCTGGAGGCCCCCCCACCCAGGGTCCCAGCTCCACCCTGGAGGGCCACAGCCCCTATTCCCCACAGGGCCCCAGCCCCCCTGCCCAGGGCCCATAACTAACCTTTAACAGCAGCAGTGGGGAGACCATGCACTGAGCCCAGCCTGGTTCTGCCGGCCCTGGGGCTGCTCCTGCCGCCCAGCCAGGCTGGTCTTGTGGCAGCAGAAACCGGTGCAGCATGCAGGGACCATGTGCCAGGCCAAGCCGGTTCCTGGGCCC
Source organism: Alligator mississippiensis (assembly GCF_030867095.1). Classification (NCBI taxonomy): domain Eukaryota; kingdom Metazoa; phylum Chordata; order Crocodylia; family Alligatoridae; genus Alligator; species Alligator mississippiensis. The sequence continues at coordinate 29,931,752 of NC_081833.1, forward strand.
CCTCTGCAGCCCAGCTGGGCTGGGCCCATGGTAACAGGACCCAGTGCAGCATGCAGGAACTGTGTGCCAGGCCCAGCCAGGTCCTGGGGCCCCTCTGCAGCCCAGCCGGGCTGGACCCAGATCCCTGAGGCTCGCTAGTCCAGGTTTGCACCAGAGCGGGTCGCACGGCTTCAGGAGGTACGCACAGGAGGCACGGCTCCCAGAGCCCTGTGACCCACTCCAGTGCAAAGCCATACTAGCCACCCACATGGGGCTGAGCCAGGTCCTCACCCCCCCACCCCCGCAGGCACAGGGGGCAGAGGTGGGAGCTGGCCCTGGGGCCTGGCCCATGCTGGCAGGACCCAGCTCGGCATGTGGGTCCCACGTGCCGTACCAGGTCCTATCGCAGCCAGGCCCTTCCTATAGCTGCAGGACCTGGCCTGGCGCTTGGGGACCGCATGGAGCTGAGTCGGGTCCTGCTGGCTCTGAGGTTGCTCATGCCACCTGGCAGTCGGGCAGCACGAGCAGCCCCAGGGCCAGCAGGACCTGGCTCAGCTCCACAGGGTCCCTGCATGCCGGGCCAGGCCAGAGAGCACAAGCTGCCCAGGGACCGTGCAGTTCATGCTCCCTGGTCCAGCCCGGCACGTGGGGACCATGTGGAGCCGAGCTGCGTCCTGCTGGCCCCAGGCTGCTCGTGTTCCCCGGCCCGCAGGGGCAGCAGGACCACAAAAGAGACACTCTGGCCAAAACCAGAGTGCCCCTTTTGGAGGACTGGCTCCAGGCATGGTCTTGAACCATGCTTGCTCCACTCTATTGTGGAGTGGTTTTTTTTAGACCCTTGGATATCTAGGGGTCTAATTTTTCCCCGCGCTGGAAACTTGCAGCGCTAGGAACATTTTTTTGTTCCTGCACATGCTTGTTGCCCTGCCTCAAAGGGGTTTGAGGCGGGGCAACAGGCACGTGTGCTTTCGTCTGGATGCACCCATTGTGCTTATTCCCATACTATTGCTGAAATGTTGATTAGTCAGCTTTAGTACCAATTCCCATGGAATCCCACTAGACATAATACCCCCCATCAATATCGTCTACTACTATTAGAAATATGTCCAGTAGCCAGTTCTCAGTCCATTTAGGGGGCTCCTGTGACACATGCTCTTAAATCACAATATCATGCAGTACCAAGTCAAATGCCTTATCAAATCCTTAATATTTATATTTAACATCTATGTTGCAGGTCAGTTTCCCCTTAGAGGAGAAATTAATGACATAGGTTATGCTAAGTAAATATTCAGTGTCTATTTGATATTGGTCCCAAAAATAGAGATAGTCAAATAGCACACAAACCAGCCATTTACTCAGGAATTTCAGCCCAAACACTAACTCCCTATTACCTAGAAGCTGCTCTGCTCTAGTTAAGGCAGAGAATGGACTGCCTTGCTATTTATATTTAATACAGCTTCTCCAAATAAAACCACCTCCCCAAAATAATAATATAATATAGCATTTCTTCCAGGATTCCAACTGCTTTTACAGTAGAAGAGTTGCTGGATTATGACTAACCACAACATTTTGAGATTCCTGGCATAGTGGTAAATGGGTGCCAGGAAAGAAAGAAAGGGAAGTAGCCCTTCCACCTCAGTTACTATCCTAGAGCAGCATCCATTATTGCCACTACCCACAAAGTCACCCTCTGATGAAGAGAATCTTATCCTCGGAGTCCCTTTAGTGGTAAGGGGAGGGGAAGGATATTGTGCAGAGGAGTCTTCCTTCCACTCTGCAGTGCTTTAGCCTGCTCCTTTCCCTCCAAGTGCAGTTTAACCCCAGTTTTACTTGGTCTAATAAAAGATATCACATCTACTCAAAAAACCTTTCCTGTCTATGTCCTTAGACCAATACAGTTACAACCAAAACCCCATTTAACCCCAAAAGACCACCTATACAAAGTCTTCCATGAGGAAGGAAAAGGACACAGCAAAGACAGACGCTGTGCTACTGTCCCTAGCCTGGGAAGCAGAGGAGAACATCTGGCCCTTGCTGACTCCCATAGGGACTCTGCTAGGCAAAGCTCTAATTAATTCTCCCCCCCCTCAACATTTTTTTATTTCTAAAATCTCCTTAACAAAAGCTGCAGAGATTTGTTAAAAATGTTTTAGGTTCCAATTCAAAAGCGTAAAAATATATTCAGTCATAATATTTTTTTTTCACAAAAATATAATTTTTTTTCAAAAGAACATTTTTCAGTGGAAATATCTTGACCAGCTTTTGCTTAATGAAAAGCTCATTCACTTCAGAAGGAAGGTGCCTAAGCTCTTTTGAGCATCCCACTAGGAACCTAGCTGTTTCATTAGGCACTTTCATTCTTTGAAAATCTGCCCCTTACTCATTTTGAAACGGAGTCATTACTTCCTAAATCGCTGAGGTAATCTTGACAATTTTACCTTTAGTTTCTTTGTGACTCAGTTCCACAATTGTAACCTGCGGACAACATCCTGCCCTGCTTCCCAGAGAGACCCTGTCAATAAATGCATTAAAGATTGTAAAGTATTCAAGTATTACAATAAGTAGGGGGCAGCTGTGTAGACGTTGGTGCAAAGCCATGGCCGTGCACTTTATGTTTTAGACTACTGTTATATATTTAGGTAGATGCTAAAACAGTCCTGGGGCCTACTTCATTCTGGGTAGGTCTTTCCTAACCAACCTCATTTTCTTCTATGACCAGGTGATACATCACCTGGACAAGGGGGAAGACATTGATGTCATATACCTGGATTTCAAAAAAGACTTTGCCTTGGTCTCCCATGATGTCCTCATAGTAGAAATTGGGGAACTGTGGCCTCGACAACCTTACAATTCAATGGCTGGGGAACTGGCTCTGTGGTTGAACCCAGAGAGTGATAGTCGATGGAACCTAGTCAACTTGGTACATGGTAACCAGTGGCATCCCCAAGGGTTCAGTACTCAGACCAGTACTTTTTAATGTATTCATGAATTATCTGGATTCGGGTGTCAGAAGCAGACTGGCTAAGTTTGCAGATGACACTAAATTATAGGGAAGTGCAGTCACGCTAGAGGATAGGCTGAGCATTTAGGTTAACCCAGACAGGCTTACAAGGCAGATGGATCAAAACCTGATGACATTCAACATAGAGAAATGGAAGGTGATCCACCTCAGGAGGAAAAACCCACATAATACTTATAGACTCAGCAGTGCTACACTTACTAGCACCATGACCAAAAGAGATTTGGGGTCATGATTGATCGCAGGATGAACATGAGCCACCAATGCGATGCCACAGCTGGCAAAGCAAATAAGACTCTGGTTTGCATCTACTGATGCATCTCAAGAAAGACCCAAGAAGTCATCCTCCTGCTATAGTCGGCCTTGGTGAGGCTACAGCTGGAGTACTGCATTCAATTCTGGGCTCCACATTTCAGAAAGGATGTGGAGAAACTTGATCAAGTCCAAAGGAAAGCCACACACATGAAAGGTCAAGAGAGTAGGCTTTATGGAGAGGCTGAGAGGCATGGGAGGCTGAGAGTCTCAGGGGGGACTTGGTGGCAGCCTGTAAGTATGTAGGGGGTGAGCATCAGGAACTGGGAGAATGTCTGTTCACCAGGTCACCCCAAGGGAAGACAAGGTCTAATCGTCACAAACTTCTGGAAGACTGTTTTAGACTGGACATAAGGAAAAACTTTTTTACTGTCCAAATATCCAGAGTCTGAAATAAAGTTCCCCCAGAAGTGGTGCAAGCACCTACTCTGGATATGTTCAAGAAACACTTGGATGTTCATCTTGCTGGGGTCATCTGACCCCAGCTGACTTCCTACCCATTGGGCAGGGGGCTGGACCAGATGGTCTTGTGAGGTCCCTTCCAGCTCTAATGTCTATGAAATCTATGAATGGAGTTCAAATGGGCATGTTTTGTCATGTGATTAAAGGAGTTGGTAAACAGCATTGAAAGGGTTTTTACTTTCTAGACCAATCCCAGAGTTAAGCTGAATATAGAGAAAAGAGGTGAGTAAATACAAAGAATCATAATGTTACCAGGAGCAAAGATGAAAACTTCTGAAGAATGAACCTACATAATCTTCAGACAGGTACAGGGAGTTACAGATGGAAATATTTGCTAAAAAAATGGAGTTCTGGTCAACCCAGAAGTACTTGACTGGGATTTGCCAAATATTTTTGGCTTTAAAACTTTTTCAGGGAAACAATAACAAAACTAGCCATGCAGGAGGTCCCCTTTCACCCAACATCCTGAAGATTAGGACAGGCACACAGAGAGTGGGGAACCATCTGTCTGCCTCCCAAGTGAGTGCTCCAAAACCAGGTTAGAGATACCCTCTCAACTTTACATCTGTTCTTTCCCTAATTAAAAGCAAGGCTTTGAATCATTGTATCCTATAGCACAGCTGATGCTCTATACAGGGTCTGAGGAAGGGGCTGCCTCAATCTTACCTGTTAGGGCTTTTTCCACTTTGTATAAGATAGTTAAGAATTTTGAGCCAGGGCAAGCAAATGTTTATCACTCTAAGCCCAATATGGTGTATGTTTCCATGGGATGTGACAATGAATAGATAACTTTGTTAAACAAAGGGCAGAATCCTATTTCACTTTTCCTTCACAATTGCCCATTCCACAGCTGTCTACATGCCATTTTGAGCACTTATGCACATCTTGAAATCCTACTCCATTGAGCATGTCCAGCAAGCTGTGCTCTAGCTCCATTGCACGTACCTAAGCATAAATCCCAAAATTGTAGCCCAGGAAAAACCAAAAGAAGGAATTTGGTAGTCTTGTCTCCAATGGTCCTTTTAAAATTGAGGCACTGTACCATGCATTTAGTATTTATTGGACACAATGCATAGAGAGCTGTGGATAGTTTTCTGCCCCATTAGAGCAAAGATCCTAGTTAAAACATAGGACTTTTTCCCTTTCAGAACGGCAGCCATCTCACTGAACCAGTTTAGTCTCATCTTCATGGCCTGATGTATCTCCATTTCTTGGTTGACCAGGGAATAGCTTCGAAAGGAGGGATGGAAAGTGTTCTGTGCACTGCCTAACTTGCAGTCTAGTGCTCAGAGCACTGTAATGGGATTCACCCCCAGAGGACAGTCATGGCTTCCCCTAGCAACCAATCTGACCCTGTTCCACCCTGGTAGTCTGTCAGACCACCACCTTATGCTCACCTGCCACTACTTGATGTCTAAATCAGAGATGTGGAAGCTGCCCTGAGAGACCAGAGGGAGCCTTGCATGCTTTACTCTGCCTAGCTCATCCCTAGGCAGTCATATCTTGTCTCTAAGTCCTGTCTGATCAAGGTATTACTCTGTTGTTCTTTCTCTCAGCTCTAGGCCTCCTGGCCCTGCTTCACTCTCCTTCTTGACCCTGGGCCTGCTGGCTATCAGTATCAGAGGGCTCAGACCCTACAGCTAATTATTCACACTTACAAGGCACACTGCCAGCACCAGCCATTGTTCTATGTGTGTCTCCCTGGCCCAAATCACCTTAGGGGCAGTAATCCCAGCCTCCAGCCACCAACATTGCCATGCCAATGCCTCAGAGATCTTCCAAAACAAGCCTCCCTATGGTTCCTAGCCCCACCCAAGCACTAGCCTACTGAGCACCTGATTGCCCTCTCAGTTTTAGCCCACTCCACCCATCAGACCCCTGGTCTTCACAGGTCTCTCCCTATTCATAAGGTCCCTGGCCCTGTCTCAAGCCTCTACTCACACAGCCCACTAGGTCCCCAACCCTTGCAGGGCTCTTTCAGTGCTTCACTCCCTTCCACTCATTCACTGGTTCCCTAGCCCTGTCCCAGATTCTGTCCATGCTACCCACCAGGGCCTGGACCTTTGCAGGGATCTCTCTCCTGGCTTCAGCCACTAAACCATTTAGCTTTATTCTATCAGACACCCCAAAACTCCACTCAGAACATGAACAATTCAAACTCAAGACAGCACTTTTTTCTAGAAGACATTCAATAGCTCCTTCTGGTCCTGGGCTAGGCTTATATAGCCATTCTTCCACCTCCTTCCAGTTGCCTGACTTCCAGTCTTCAGATCCAGGGTCAGGGGTTTCCCATTCTTTCCCACTAGCAGACTTATTGCTGTGGCCTGATTCTTTACCACCTGCACACCTGCTGCCTGTTTCTCTTGACTTACTGCTTTGCAGCTATCCTCCCTGTAGGACTGTACTCACTCACTCCTAGTACTGAGTGCTGCCAGAGGATGATGACTGCATTGTCAGCCTGGATCTTTGTGTCTTCCCAGAGATTGCAATGATTAAAGACATGATAAGGAAATTTCCCAAAGGAGACAATTACTCACCAGATCCTGTGTTGAAGCCTCACACTCCTGGCTGGGTCACCCATGGTGAGCAAGCCTGAGGTGAGGTTCCAAAGAAATCATAATTCAACGACAAATCCTCAACAGCAGATCAAATGGACAAAACTACTATAGGGGGGATAGATTAGTTGCTCAATGTCCACAATCAAAAGATAATTATAAATGGATCTATGTCAAAATGTCAGAAGGCTTTGTGTGGAGTCTGACAGAAGTTTATCCTAGCCCCAGTGCAATTCAATATTTTTATTAGGGCTGTGTGAAGCTTCGGTCCCTGATTCAATTTGGTGGAGATTTGGCCTGATTTGGTGACTCAGCGGCTGGTGCCTCCTGGGTCTGGGAGGGCACTGGGGGTACCCCTGTGGCTGATCCCTGAGGTAGGAGGAGTGCAGGGGGAGGGCCCTAGCATGCTCCCCAGCAGACTCAGAAGTGGATTGGAAGTACTTCCAGTCCACTTCCAGGTTCTCCACTGAGCTTTGCTGGTTGCACCCCTCCCTTATGCTACATGTGTCAAGGTGTTTTCAAACCTTTCTCAGAGTCATTAGGTGTTGGCTACAGCCAAGGCTAAGGACTTTGACTAGAGTGTGACAATGCTCCTGCTGGGATTTAAATCCAGAGGTGCCTGGCTAGGGGGTCTTCCCTCTGTGCTCAGGGTCAAATTGATACAAGATTGGAACTGACTATGGGGCGTTTTGCCTTCCTCTGTCACAGGGGGTGTGGCCTACTACCTGAGATCTCTTGAGCATATATTGATATTATTTTATAGTTGTCAGATGTTGGCTGCCATGGTTCTCCTGCTTTACCTGTGGCTGCTAGGTCTGTGTCATGTCAGGTTTGATGCTAGTCTTACATAGAATCTAGGTTATGGATTGTATAGGATGCTTTGGAAAAGAATGAGCTTGCCTCAGGCATGGGTTTGGACTAGATGACCTCTGTAGGTCCCTTCCAACCCTACTTCTCTATGGTTCATTTCCACTGTTTTGCTTTTTTGAAAAATGTCCAAAATGGAACCGAAATGTTGTTTTTCATTAAACAAAGTAATTCAGTGTATCTACAGTGAAAAAAAGTTTCATTTTTTCATTTCAACAAGGAACAAAAACTTTGAATTTTTCTCCCTCTGAACCATTTCCACCCATTTTTTCACTGTGCCCCACACACACTTTCTCTCTCTCTCTCTCTCTCTCTCTCTCTCTCTCCCTCAAAAGACACAGTCCCAGTTAACTGTGGCTGGGCATTACTGCCTGCTAGTAAAATGTTTGAGAAGGAAAAAGAAAATAAATGAAACTGGGTGTGCTTAATGCAATAGCCTTGGAGTATTCACAATATCACAACATTTTGTTTCTTTAATAGGGAATCAACACTTTTTTGGACAAAACCAAAGAGAAACACACACATTTCTAGTTTACTCAGAGGGAGGCAGCATTGAATTTAGCAATTTTTGCCTTTTCTCTCTGTGCCACACTTCTTATTCTGTAAAATGGGAATAAGATAATTTCCTTATACATTCATTGTTGATTGCATACCACTCAGTTACTTTAGTGGGAACACAATGAAAAAGCCTCTGGGGAAATGAATCCCACATTTAGAGTTGAGTTAGAATGATGTATGGGAGCAACACATTAAAATGTCTTTTAAAAGAAATACTGAGCAGGTTTTTCAGCCCTGAGTAGTGTCCATCATGTGCAGCATCTGAAGCAAGTACCATACAAAAAATAGTCTGTCATCACTCAATTATCAAAAACGTGTACTCACTAGGAGCCCAAGTAAAATTAAACAAAACAATCTAGGCTTTATTTCTTAACTTCCAAGTGTGTGATTCAACAACTGTCTAATATAGTGTCATTCTTTTAATGTAACTTGTTTTATTTGTGGTTCTGTGACTTAATTTAAATGCCTGAAAGTTTTGAAGCACAAAGCAACTACAGTGTTCGAAAACCCAAATACAAGTGTTTGCTTCTACACATACCAGGTTGTTATTAGAGTGAAGTAGTAAGGAACACTTTTGCTGTTACCATCAAGGTCTCTTTCTCTGGCATAATTGAGATCGACAGTGGAGGCATCTCCAGAGTGTCCTCACAATCTCAGGCCCAAGTCTGAAGCATGCAGAGTAGGAGTGGGTGGGCAGGGTTTACTTTTCAGTATCTCGCTTGAGAGCAACATAAAGCCAGCACAGACATGTCCAAAAAGAGACATTGGCTATTTTATGAACATAAGCCCATCTCAATGCCTGCAGCAGTGTACAGTTTCACTTCTCCACAGTCTAAAAAAAATAAAATATGTGGCTGTGTTGAAGAAATATCATGTTCCAGTGAGGAGCACAGCATACAGACCCCTAGACAAGCAGGCAGCCTGAGAGGATGACTCCGGATTTACTTTGGTGTAAAAGAGCCCAGTGCAACCCTGTCCTTTTGTAAAAGCCTCATGGAAATCAAAAGGGATGACAGTTTATCCCATCACTGTATATTAGGGCACTTTGTTACTGTATTATTATCCTCCCATTGCTAAAACCATTAAGGGCTGCCTCTAAATAGCTCATTGTGGTGATTTACTAATTGAGTTAACTTGGCTGCAGTGACTCTGCTTCTGAAGGATGTGGTTTTTGATTAGATAAGACCATTGCCCCTTTCTAAATGAAAAACACATTAAGAGGCTTTTCTAGGTCAAACTATACTGCTCTGTTTAGCTCTTGCCAAACAATGTAGAGCTTACAGTTTATTCCCGAGCCAGCCCAGGAGTACCAGCCATTACAGCTAATGGAGTTCTGTGATTCTCCTCCCCTTGGGAAGGCATGGAACAGAAGAAGCATGCTGAAGTGACCCCAAACTGAAGCCAATTTCATCCACCCAATCTAAAGCTTCCTATAGCAAGGTACACTCTGGGCTGCCCAGTAAGCTCAAGTTGTGCTCCATGAAGAAAAAGCTAATAGCCTGGCTGTTACAGGAGAAGCAGATCCTGGAACACTCTGTAAGAGCACATAAGAAGCAAACTGCCTTGAGATTCTGGAAGCAAACACAGGCTACGGCATGCAGCTCAGACAGCAGCAGCTGAACTGCAGCTTTATGAACAGTTTCCTACTAACCTAAATTCCATTTTCTCCAAGCAGTGCAAAAAGTCTCACTGGGCATGTCTACATGAGATATTTACTGTGCAGTTGAGTAATTAGCTGCACAGTAAACATGCAATAAGCATCATGTGCCTGCATATGCACTTCCATTAGGCTGGAGTAAATTAATTTACTCCACAGCAGGGCCCATGTAATTGCTACCCTGGCTGGCTGGGGCATGAGGGTGCTTCATTGTGGGGGCTGCCACTGGTTAGCCCCATGCTGAAACACCCTCATGCCCCAGCCAGCCCCTGCACAGCATGCTGAGCTGTAGGGAGCAGCCTTGGGCTGGCAGGTTGGCAGGCTGACCCCCCTCCCCCCATACCCCCTGCCAGCCAGCGCTGCTCTTACCCAGCTCAACATGCTGAGATCCAGGGCACACACGTAAATGCATGCCAGGGAGCAATAAACTCTGGTACAATAAGCACCAGAGTTTATCGTAGTGCATTAATATGCACATATAAACATGCTGACTGGAAAGCATGTGCCCTGCTGTGAGGTGAGACTTGCTTTTCACAGACAAATGCAACTGTTCCCCTTCACAGTACATGGCTATTTAGCCTCAACTCTTATCAAGACCTGGCACAATAATTGTTTCCTCATGAGGCCAGGTGAGCTCCCAACCACTGAGGGAACAACCAGAATCTCTAGGCAGTCCCAGATTGATTAGGGTTTACCAAGACTGTTTTCTGGACAACTCTCAGGACAGGGGCAGGACTCAGTGGAGTTATGCAAGGTGCAAACAATCTGCAGGCTGAGTCAGTGCCATGGACACTGGGCAGGCAGGAAAGGTTGAGCTGCTCTGGAATGAGATGGGACAAAGCTGACATTCAGGAACTCCTGGCCATGAACCACCCAGCCAAAAATACTGCTAACAGGTCAGAACAGCACCAACCCCAAGACAGAGAAGTAGGCTGATGGAGTGGCCTTTAGAATCGTGCCATTTCCTGATTGATGTTATTGTTTCCTTTGCAAGTCAAGTAATGCTGGGAGTTGATGCCTATCACATCTGGTCAGGTGGGGTTTCCTCACAGTGAGCAACTTCAGAGACTGCATCGCATATCAACCCATGGCAAATACTTATTTGAATAGCATTAGTGTTGCAACAAGATATTTATTCTATAGGCATCATCCATTTCTCACCTGTGGCTCTCCTTACAACATTCCCCCCCAAACCCAATGTCCAATCTGATTCTACTATACTTTTTAACTCAAGAAACCAAACCAGGGGCTTCCCAGCAGCTCCTGTATAGTCTTCTGCCATAACAGCCACCTGTTATATACTCATGACCTGTTGCTTAGCATATCAACTAAGCTGTGAGATTTGCCCTTTGAGGCACCACCTGGAGGGCAATGAACACCAAGTATTTGCTTCTAGGTCAGCTATGGCTTACAGGCAAACCACAGACCCACCCAGGCACCATTGAAGTTACAGCCTAATTGGGAGACAGTTTAATGATATTAAGAGCTTTCTTGTCTGCCACAAGTCTCACTGAGGATTTCACAGTGCTTAACAAATGCTGACCACAAGAGAGCTGAATGTTAATTAGCCACATGCTCCAGAGGGGGAACTGAGATAGAGATACAGACCTGTCTATTGTCTCATAGCAAGAGAGGAAGGGAGCTGGGGATAGGTCTCACTAGAACTACCTCTTGGCTCTTGCTATTAACATATGTCAGTGTTAATGCTCTTCAAGTGCAAGTGTGATAGAAGAAGGGGAGAGGAACACACGGAGTTAATTTAAAAGGGGGGAAAATCACAGGAATTGGAAGGCAAGCAGTTCAAATGTATCCTAGTGGTTAGAGTTGTGCTCTGCAACTCAAAATACTCTGTTCCAGGCCTTCATTTTCACCTAGGCAAGTCTCTAAGGACTAGATCAAAAAAAGGGAGGAGGAGGGAGTTAGGTGGCATGACACTAACCACTGCAACATTCAACTTCTAGGTGCCTTGTCACCACTATGTAATCCAGCACTCTGTGATAGGTATCCCAGGTCCCTAGATATTGCAGAGAGGGAGTTAGAACATGAGAGTGGGGTCTTAAGCTACCCAACAGCCTGCACAGGTAGTCACCTAAAGTCAGCCCTCTCGGCAAGAAACTGACTGATGGTTCCATGGGCGCCTTTTTTAGACTCAAGGTACCCTTGGAAAAGATCAGCTCTTTACTTTTCACTCTCTTTTTGAACACAGAAAAATAACAGAGCAATTCTGTTGCAAAGAACTCAGAGGGTGCGTCTACACATGCAATTAATTTGTAGTAATAAACTCTGATGCATATCACACCAGAATGTATTGCTCCTGGGTGCCATGTCTGAACTTGTCTCCAAGCCCACAGCATATTGAACTGGGTCAGAGCAGCCCCAGCTGGCAGGGGGCCCAGAGGGGCTGGCTGGTGCACAAGGGCATTCCACCGTGGGTCTAGTCAGCAGGCAGTCCTCACACTGAAGCATCTTCATGTCCCAGCCAGCCCCATCAGTGTCTACACATGCATTGCTGTGAACAAAAAAACTTCACAGCAAGATAGTTCTTGTATTTATATGTATTAACATGCACCAGAGTTTATTAGTTTCCTGTGGCCTAATAGAGCCACTTATGTAGATGCTGAGACATTTGCTCTGGAGCTAATTAGGTAACTGCAATGAATGTGCCCAGAGAGATCACGACAGGACAGAATGTTTTCGATATTGTGGATTCCCATTTGGAATATCTGGATTTATCTTGTGAATCATGTGTAGGTGTTTGCACACTTAACAGTGCTAACATTGCACAGCAGCACACGGCATCCTTAAAAGGATCTAGTGGCAACCCACGGTGCTGCAGCACCTTGGCTGAGAATCACTTAGCAAAAAAATAAGAAATACTGATCAGAGGTATGCACCTCTGAATTACAGAGTAGTAAGCTTCTTTGAAGGCCTAGGAAAATAGACTGAAGAATAATTAAAGGCAAAGTTATGAAGGTCTGCATGGACCAGTTCAAGGAGGATAAATCAGTGGTTTCATTAATGGACTATCAAACTCCGCCAATCTTCTAGAATTTGTAATTGTCTATAAAACAGTGAAAAATACATATTTAATAATATTCATTTGCAGTATTGCAAAGTCCTTTGGAAGACCTATTAATAGGAAACAGGAGTCTGGGATGACAACAAAAAAAATGTGGCAGAGCTCAGAAACTAGTTACAGAAACAAAATCAAAGAGGAGATATAAATGGTTGACTTCCACTACTTGAATAGTTTAACTGTACATTGCTTTGAGGCTTATTTTAAGACAAGATATATGTAACAATTATATTGGGCCTTCTCATGACTAGGAAAAGAGAACGTCTTCCAATCCCATTGGCTCTGCAGCTTAAACTGAATGAAAAATCCCACTTAGCATGTACATTTAACTGATTTAGCAGTTTGGACAAACTCAGAGGGCCCTGATGATCTCGGACATAAGATTGGAAGGGTGGTGGCACAATTTGCAAAAAATAAAGGAGAAAAGACTTCTAGGAATTAAACAAGACCCAGATGGAACAGTACTATAGCAGGGCACAGGGCAAGTAAAAACCATGCACATTAAATCTTTCATTGTAAACCAGGGACGGACGGGCAAAGTCTGACTCGTGGGCCGTATCCAGTCAGCCGAGGACTCCATTTCCCAGCTGCCCCTGCCCCCATGACTTGGGCCGGTCTCCATGGAGACCCCAACCCCACCTGTGTGGGAAAGCTCAGGCGGGGGCTGCCATGGAGACCAGCCTCAGCTGCGCTGGCTGCCGCCTGCACAGCAGGGCAGCACAAGAGGCTGTTTTGGAGACGCTGGGAACTTGGGATAGAGGCAGCTTGCTCCAGAGCCAGGGCAGAGCTGAAATCTGCAGCCTGCATGGTCTGGCCAGGGACATGCAAGCAGGGGATCATGGCTCTGCCCTGGCTCCAGAGCAGTCTGTCACTGCTGCAAAGAGCCAGGGCACAGCTGTGATCCCCTGCTTGTACCCCTGCCCAGAGCATACAGGCTACAGATTGCGGCTCTGCTCTGGAGCAAGTTGCCCTCATCCCAGGTTCCCAGTGGCTCCAGAACAGCCTCTTGGGCTGCCCTGCTGTGTAGGCAGCTCACTTGGTTGAGGCTGTTCTCCATGGCAACCCCCACCTGAGCTTTCCCGCACAGGTGGGGCTGGAGTCTCCATGGAGACCGGCCCAAGCCATGGGGGCAGGGGCAGCTGGGAAATGGAGTCCTCGGCTGACTGGATACGGCCTGTGGGTCAGACTTTGCTCCTCCTGCTGCTCCGCTGAGTCTGCCAGCTCAGCTAAGGCTGGTCTCCGTGGCAACCCCAGCCTGAGCGTTCCCACCCAGGTGGGGTTGGGGTCTCCATGGAAACCAACCCAAGCCATGAGGTCACGGGTAGCTGGGAAATGGTGTCCCCAGCTGCCGGTCAGATCAGCCATTTTGCCCACCCCTGTTGTAAACTCTTTGGAGCAGGGCCTGCCACTAATTGCACATCTGAACAACAGAAAAATGTGGCCCAGCTGGGCTATAATCTTTCTGCACAAAGGTAAATGTTAATTAATAATAATTAGAAGGAGCTGTTTGAATTACTGAGATATACTTGTGGGTGGTAAATTAACTGTGAGCACTCAGGGAAAGATTAAGCCATCACTTGGGACAGTTCAATGGACACCTCTGCTCGAAGTACAACAGTGCAAAAGAGAACATGGTAACAAAGATCTGTGTAGAACAGAATAAAAATAATCCTGAAAAACAATACAGTGCCATCACCTAAGCCCCCAAGTAGTCAGGTCTGGTCACCTCTTTTTCCAGGCAGAAATGCATGACATCACAACACAAGGAATAAGAATACTTTAAGCTCTGGGGAGATGATTCAGAAGACTGGAATTGGTTAGTGTAGAGAGGAGACAGGCTAGGCAGAGACAGAGTTACAACCCCTGCATGCTGGTGCCAGTCTTTCCCTCGCAACCTGTGGTATGATTGTCTCAACACTCATGGTAACATGTCATTGCATCCATGCTCCTACATTACTATTCCCACCTGAAAGAGGAGTCAGTCATAGGTGATGCACTCAACAGGCACATCTATACTTTCACTAATGCACCATTGCTACTGTGCATTTAGTTTAGTACCTCTAATGTGAGGTACTAGATAATGCCACAGACTAATACTCAGTAGAAAAGACGATTTTTTTTGTGATGTTAATGCACAGTAGATTAATTCTACTGCACATTAGTGCTTTAGTATGCTTTTTGCAATTAATGCACAGTAAAACAGTCCACTGCACATGAAGGCGTCTCATGTAGACATGCTTAGCAAGAGTCATATTCAGACTAGGCCTCTAGAGCAATAGATTTCAACTTTTTTCATGCACAGATCCCTAAAAAATTTCAAATGGAGGTACGGACCACTTTGGAAATTTCAAATGGAGGTGCAGACCCCTTTGAATTGTAAGTATGAGTATTCACATACTTTTGATTGATCATAATAATCTTTTTGTAGACCCCCTTACATATAATCTAATCTAATCTATAGTCTCAGCCCTGGTGGCCCCCCTGCACTGCACAGTCACATGCACAGGCTCACTGCTGCGTCTGCGGTCGCATGAAAATGATCAGCCCCTGGCCCATCACCCAGACTACAGCAGAGACACCACCGACACACACACATGCTGCCACCAGTGCCATCCATGAGCTCCTGGGGTTCTAGCTCTGCTGCCTGTGGGCCCACTCAGCCAGCCAGGACTGGTGGCTGAACATCATCCAATGCACCTGTAATGACAAGCTGTAGCTGGACTCATTCCAGATGACCTAGGCCACCTTCTAGGATGTCCTCAAAGAGATCCACCTGCACTTGGATCAGTGGGCTACCACCACATGACTGCCCCTCCCCCACAGAGAACCAGCTGGCCAGTGCCCTGGTCAAACTGGCTGTTCCCGCCAGGTTGCACTATGTTAGCCACCTCTTCGGCATGGGCAAGGAAACTGCCAAGGAGGGCATCCTGGAGATCTAGGGCATCCTCCAGGATGTGCTGGGGCACACCGTGCTCCAGGTGCACAGCCCCCTGGTGCTGGTTGCCTGCTTCTGCATCTGGCCTTCTCCCAGTGCAGCAGGGTCCTGAACTGGACCCACATCCCCATCACCTGCCCACCCCATGGTAACTGCCCCACTACAGCCAGCAGACTTTCATTCCATTATGCTGCACACTGTCCTTGACCATGAAGGCACCTTCACCAATGTGAGTGGTGGCTGTTGTGGTAGCACCAACAATGCCCGCATCTTCTGCAACTCTGCCCTGCCAGCCCTGGTGGAGAGCGGGCACTTTGTGCCAGAGGTCCCCAACCTCCTGCTTGGTGAGGTGGCAGACCTGCCCCTCCTCATGGGGGATCCAGCACCCCAGACTCTGACTGCACCACTTCAGGTGCGCATGCGTGCCGGGACAGGGGGCTCTGGTCAAAGGGGCACTGCTGCACATCAGCCCAAGTGTTCATGGCAAGTGACTGCCAGGGGGCAGGTAGGGCTAGGACCAGGGACTGGGTAGTGGGCAGGACAAAGGAGACTCCCAGGGACAGGATGGTGTCTAGCACCTGGCAGTCCTCCTCTATGGCCTCTACTGCCCTGGCCACCATGGCAGCCTGCTGCTCCTGGGCCTCCAGCACCTTCTCAAGAAGGGTGAAGTGCCTCTCCTCAAGGGCCAGAAGCCTGACCCTGAATGCTCTGTTCTCCTGGACCCTCTCCAGCTCATGCATAGCCCTCTCCTACCCACACGTGATGTTCTTCATGTACCAAGCCCGCGAGTCTGTCAGCTGCTCCTCTGCCATGGTGACCAGCTGGTCCGGCAGCAGGGTTTGATCCTGGGTCTACTGCTGCCAGAGCTAATCCATAAGGAGGGCCCCAGATAACACCAGCAGTGACCCTGAGGTTGTATCCCCACATGCAACTGGTGCCTGTCCCCCACATGCAGCAAGCATCTGAATGAGTCAGAACCTGCAGAGTCAGAAGAAAGAGGCTGTTTGTGAGAGTTTGCAACATTTCTGAGATAATATGCACTATACCAGGGGGTTCTATGGTGCCCAGCCTCAGATCAGGGATCATACATGTACAGATGCCCAGGGACCATGGTAAATTCGTCAAGTTGACATAGCTGGATGTTGGCCAAGCTCCCCATCCCTGCTCACTCTACAGGGACATGTGGGCTGCTGGATGCTTGCCACAGGCAGTCTGCTTTCCCTGCCCCCTACCTAGCTGCTGGTACTTGAGACCCACTCTCCCCTTCTTTTGCAGTCCAAGAAGTGTCTTCCCTTGCCACCAGGTCAATGGCACCTGGGCTCAGGGGGAAAGGGACTCCCAGCCAACTGGGATGCTGAACTAATGGCACCCACAACTTCCCCCCACCCCAGGGGGCCTCTCCAGAGTTCCCCCTCACCATGTACTACACCGTGAGCATGCCCCTGGTAAAAGTGTCCCAAGCAAGCCATGATGAGCTGCTTGTGTGGACTCAGAGGTGCCTAAATCATTATACCATGGTGCCCCAGGCACACCTAAGAACCTGGTGTGGGACCCCAAGTTTTGATAGTGTGGGACCCTGAATTTTGATGATGTGATGGGCAAGCCTGCACTTCTCTGCAATGTTTGCTGCTGCCTGGAAGGATACCTCTGCCTATGCTACAAGTTCCTGCCCACCACAGCCAAAGCTGACATCACTGCCATTGTTGACACATTCCCCGACACATGAGAGGCCTGTGCCTGCCTAACTGAGGGGATACTGGCTGTTCAGTAAAGTTTTTCACTGTCTCCCACCTATCTGTGTGCTATGGAAACTCCCAGGCAGGGGCAGAGGCAGGGGTGGGGGCAGGAAGGCCCTCCTCCCAGTGCAAAGTTTACTGTGTGGGTGTGACAGGTGTGCCCAGTGACCTGAGTCTTTCCCTGCAGCTGACAGTGATGATATGTGGCTCCCAGTGGCATCCTGAGGTGCAGGTATGCAGCACCTGGCTGGTCAGGAAGAGGCCCCCTCAGAGGAGCTGGAGCTTGTGAGGGCAGATAGTGCCATCCCTGGGCTGGCTTCCTATGTGGAGCTGTGCACCTGGAGCTGGCAAGGCAGGTGCTGGCCCAGGCTGCCAGAGCTGCTGGACAATGCCAGGGATGGGGACAATGGCAGGACAGGCTCTGAAGGGCTCTCTGCTGCTAGCATCTCATCACTGCTTCCAGGCCAAGACAGAGGCTCCAGCAGGCTACCCATGCTGAAGAATGTGGCATGCCTCCATCCAGGGTCCTGGAGTGCCAGGGTGTGATCCAGCTGCTGCATAAAGGGCATGATCATGCAGAAAGCCCCTGACCAGCAGTTGTTGTTGGTGATGTGGACCAACTGTACCCACAGGGCCTTGACCTTTATGTGGCACTGGTGTGTCAACCAGTCACGCCTGCAGTTCCACTTGTGGCCCACCAGACCCTCACAGATGTGGGCATTGGAGTGCCCACCCCAAGCGAACTGGCTCCGGACCTCAGCTTCACTCCACGGTGCCATGAGGTCCATAATCTCATCCTGGGACAAGTTAGAGCCCTGGGACACAGTGTGTGGAACTGGAGACAATGGCAGAGTGGTTCTCTCAATGGCCCTCAGGGGCTGCTGGCGACAGTCTGGGTGCTGAGCAGGTGCCTGTAGTACAGTGCAGGGGCATGGTGTGGGACAGCCAGGCAGGCAGTGGGGCTGAGCTGAGAGCCAGCATCGGGGTCTGTGCAGGCTGCTGGGGCTGACAAAGGTCCACTTCTGTGAGACCCAGTGGCCAGAGGCAGGCAGCAGGTGGCATAGGCCCCTGGAGTCACTGCAGAGTTTTAAAGGGCAGGCTGGGGCAGGCAAAAACCCATCCCAGCCCTGAGGCTAGGGAAGCTCCAAGCTGCCTGGCCCTGGGCCTAGCCTGAGAGGTGGTCCCCTGAGGCTACGTGGTAGGGATAACTGGGAGCAAATTTGCAACCGGTTGGCAACTATACATGCGCTACTGCGCAGTAACTAAGGTGAGGTTAATCTGCTACCTGCATTTTCAGGTAGCAAACTAACCACACAGTAGATTAATTTACTGTGCAGTAAGCACCTGCATGTGTAGATGGTGATGTTTTACTAAGCAGTCAATTAATCTACTGTGCAGTAAAGCATCTCATGTAGACACGCCCGGTAGGTACATTAGAAGTATGTGCAGGGGTGCTATTTACCAGTGGCACAGGTTCCCACTGAAGCTCTCTCCTAGTAGAGTAAGTCCCTGTAGCAGACCACCCCCCCACCTCCAGGGCAGCCATGAAACCCCCCGGTGGCCATGCAGTTCCTGTTTCCCCACTCCAGCTCCTCAGGGGACCCTCCCTTTTCCTAACCTGCCACACATTAATGATACGTTTATGATGTTAAGGGAGGCTGCTCCAGAGTCCCAGAGTGAACTCTTTTACTCTGGGACTCTGGCTGGTTGGTACCTCTTGTACCTGGCTAGCCCTTGTCTTGCCCCTTAGGTACTAAATTACAGCCCTCTGGCCCTATTGACACCAGTTGCCTTAGCCTGGGGGTTACATTCATGGCTTCCTTCTGCCCCTACATCTGAACTTATGCCTCGCAGATGTCTCTCCAGATTTTTTTTTATACTGGCTAGTATGGACACCAGCCCTCTTGGCCTTGGCCTGCTAGTTAATCTAGCTGCAGACTCCTAAACCTAGGCCCACTTGCACTAGCCTGGTTCCTCAGTTCCAGTCCTGGTCCTGGACTCATGCACTCTGGGCCAGCCCTCAGGCTCCCTGACCCCAGATTCGGCTATCTGATGCTGAATGCCCTACTAGGCATCCATCTGTGACCTCCATAACTCTCTGGTAGCCACAACCCAGGCATCCAGTTTCCAGTAAAATACAATATAAACACCAGCAAGGTGCTTTACAGACTAAAAGCCTTCTCCACTCTGGGTTAATGCCCCCCAAAACATACTTCCTTGGATCCCTCTCATCCCCACTCTCTTGGGTGCCCATGGTGCCTGCCAGGCTGCCTCCTATAGCCCTTCTTTCTTGGGAGCTCCCTTCCCTGCAGCATGCAGGACCAGACTGTCCCCCTTGCTCTAAACTCTAGGCTTATAGGTCTCTAAAAACTACCTCTTCCAACCAGGTGGCTCCTCAGCCACCCACAAGTGTTTCCTCTTTGTTGAGTGGCAGTCCACCCTCTGCTGCAGCTCTGCACAACTTAACCCATTGCACTTTCCCCTTAAAGTGGCAGGAGCCTCTGGATCCCTGTCACAGAGCCTCTTTTGGTCTCACCCCCAATTGTAGCTACCTAACTGAAGCTCTATGATCATCATCATGGCAGGCACCCAAGAGTACTGCTAACAATTACTATTCTGTATACAGCATCTATATATACCACGCCTATACACAAAAGAACTCTCTCCCATGAGCGCTCTCCAAGTCCCATCGTCAGTGGCCTGGCAGCTGGGTGGGCTTCATCTCCATGATACCAGTTCCCACAGCACCCTCAACTCTGATGATATTACTGTTTGAAGGAACCTCCCAGTTGCCACTCAGGATCTCTATAGTTTTGTTTTAATCTTTTGCACTGTAAAGGCATCATAGCACTCACACTGATCCTGTGACTACCTAATCTACTCCTCTGCCTTGTCATGTGATTGACCTTCATGGTCACTGGGTGAGGGAATCACCTTGTGAAAACTGAACTCCAGGCTTTTACGTCTTGGCACAGTTCCATGTGGTTCTCTGATATACAAAGCTCTTCTTGTCTCAGGGAGTAGGCATCTGATTCATTATGAATGAGCTGTCATCTCTCTGCACAGCACAACCACTGATACTTGATTTGGCTGGAAGTGCCCTGCAGAAGTCCATCAGCAGGATGTAGGTTAATGGGGCATGATCTCACCATTCCACCTCTTTTTCCAACTGCACGTTTTAAGCTCCAACAGCAGGAATTGCTCCCATGCCCACAGTTTACAGCTGTCACAGAGCACTCACTTGTACATCCCAGCAAGGCCAGGATTTCTAGCTGCAAAGGGGACTGAAAACATGGATCCTTTTATACCTGGAGGCCTCCAATCACTTTCAGAATAGTTGTACCCCACTGGGCAGAGAACTGAATGCTGCATTGAACTCACCTGTGTTCTGCTGACAAAAGCATTCTTGGAAGGAAATCCCATGCCCCTGTCCCAAGAGTACATTTGGAGTTTCTTTGGTCACAGCACTCCTCCCTCTTTCTGAATGAGGCCTCAGTTTAACCTTGTGGCAGGCAAGGCTCACAACATAAACACAGGCCCAGATCCAGGGTAAGACTGCGCGGAATCCAAAGATATCAAACCATTATTGGCTTTTTACCCATGGATACTGAGCCCCTCTGGGTGCACAGGGCATGCTCTGGGTAACCTTCCTAGAAAAATGTTTCAGAGAACTTCGAAGGAAGTTTCATGGAAGGGAAACATGGTGGAGAAATATTTGGGGAGTGGCCTATGAGGAAACAGAATAGCATTGTAATCCTAATCCGTGTTCCATCTGTATTGCACTGTTTCATCAACAGTGAGGGACCCTAACACCAGAAGATGCAGCCAAATGATGTCCCTCAAGTACAGAACTTTTTTCTCAATTTTCTCTCTGTGGTTGACAGGGGAGGGATTGGCTGGGCAAAGTGGTCATGAGCAGGGTGCCCTGGTAATCTTGACCTGCTATTGTCAGTCCAGTAGAAAGCAGTACCAGGACCAGGAAGCACAACAATCTCCTTTGCACTCACACTGTGGGTGAAGGGAGGAAGATCAAATCTTGATCTGTTCAAATCTCAGTGGGGGAATTGATGCATGCAGGAGATATGACTGTACCTCTTATTACTGTGCAGGGACAGGGTGAACAGGAAGAGATGCAACATAAAACACAAATCCAGTTTAAATATAACGCAAGACTTTTTTAAACCAGCTCCCACATCAGCAGAGCTCTTCAACTGGTAGCCTGATGAGCACCTGTCAGGTCCAAGCTGGAGTCATTAACAAGATCAGAGTCCTGCAAGAACAGCAGGAGGCTGGATTAGGTGACCTAATTTGAGTCCCTTCTAGCTCAAAAACTTCTGTGATGTATTTTTAATGAAGTGCACACAATAAACTGCTAACATAATACTAGAGGCTCATTTCAAAGCTCAGATAAGCAATGAAATCAAGGTGAAAGTTTTCTGATCCATCACTAAGAGGTATGTTCAGGCAAGGTCCATGGATGTGTCAGATCCAACCCATCTCAGAAAGGGTCATGCCTTTTTGGGACCTATCCTCACTTTGGTCCTTCTTTAAACAAACCAAAAGGTATAAAGTTTAAGCAGATATAGCCCGCATACATGCATATGCCTTTCTAGTACACATCAGGTTGTACCTCTAGCAGGAGTCATATGGCACTGGAGATTGTTGGACTAAAACCCTTAGAACAGCAAGAACTTTTCATTCTGCCATTCTTTTTCTTAGTATAATATCTCATCCTGCTCTAGTGGGTCCATTCAGAAATCCCCTTCCTCACCTGGGCCTCACCTATACAATGGCACAAGCAATACTGGTGAAAAATCAGGCTTGCTTACTCAGCATAATTTTAATAAAAACAGATGGGACTCCTGCATCAAACATTTCATAGAAAGAGGAGACGCATGTGATAGGAGGAGAACAAACATTTTACACAAATATCCAAGACCTCAGTGTACAGGAGGAGCTCCCCTTTGAGATTTAGTGAATGAAAATTCTTTATTTTCAGTGAAAATACAACAGTTTCTTGTTAAATGAGGAAAAGAAATAGAATATTTAGGCACTGAGTCTGGGTAGGGTTCTGGGTGCTACTCTGATACATATCTGGATTTTCCCAAGCCCTAAATGCTGCAAAGCTACACTACAAATAGGCTTTGTTAAACCTTTGAGGACCATTTGTGACTGGGTAGAGATACATCTCGTAGACTAACTAAATCTGAGATGCATATGTTTTTGTGAGCTGGAGCTCATTTCATCAGATCCTGCTGATGAAGTGAACTCAGGCTCACAAAAGTTTATGCATCTCTGATCTAGCTAGTCTATAAGGTGCATCTCTACTCTGCCTTCTGGCTAACTACCTTTCTTTTGTTATTGGTCAGTGTAAGCCAACCTGGGGCACACCTGCAAAGCTGGTGCATTTCCCAGTGCGTCTGGCCAGGCACCTCCACTACTGGCCACATCTGCTCCAGCTGTTTAGTTTCCCCCTCTAGGTCCACATTGTAGGAACACAAGCTACCCTTGCACCATGGCAGGGAAGCCACTCAGGCAGCCTGCTCCTGGATGCTCCCTGCATTGCCAAAACTCAAATCCCCAGCTGGTGCCAAAAGCCCTTCCCAGGCTGCTAATGGGGCTTATGTAAAGCCCAAAAAGAAATATAAACCAAAGAAAAAGTTGTCTGCAGCTTTTGCTCTGTTGCCCCAAGGAAGCAGCTTTGCTGTTTCCCTCTTCTTCCTCGGGGGGTCTCTTGGGGACAACCACACCAGCTCTGGCTCTCCCTTCCCAGCTGCCTGCTGCCTCGCGCTCCCCCCAGGGAATCCTGAGGTGAGGAGAGGGGAGGCAAGGCTGTACCCCTGCCCTCTCAGTCATGGGGTTGGGGCCCCATTACAGTCAGATGAACAATTCCATGAGATCCATCATCCCCAAAATCTATTGCCTAAAAGAACGGTAAGGTAGTACTGTGGTAAGGTAGGCCATTTGTAGACATGCTCAGCATTTTCTAAACCATATTTATTGATTCACACCACACAGTCTGAATCAAATTTCAATTTGAATTAAGGGTTAATAGACAATCATTGGCCATCACAGGAAAGGGCCCTGGCTCTACATAATCTATACACTTGACAACCCCTTAACAGAGGGTGGAAGTAATTAGGAGGTGAAAATATGCCTGTTTAAGCATACCTACATTTTTACAGTTATCTGAAGTGCTGTTCCAGAAGCCATAATTGACCTGATACTTAGTCATTGGGGGGTGTTGTTGGCACATTTGACTTTGCAGAGGTGTTATTTTGTGCCTGATAGCCTCAGTTGTTTTGCAAAAACCCAATTGATTTTCCCTTGCAGGAATTGATATTTGTAATGCTTATCTGCTTCTTTGAGTTCCTAAGGACTTTTTCCAAAAAGCAATGCCATATATACATGTTAATTAATATAATTTAAATCACCTAATTCAGACTGCCCTAGTCTGCATTAACTTTAATCCTTATTCAGTGAGGAATAGTTCATTCAGATTGGAGCCAATTTTAATTTGGACTACAGACATCCGTGTGTATATAGTGACGGCTGTAGTCTGGATTAAATTTAGAAAAATGTAATGTCTATAAATGGTCATAGGGCCTTTCTACACATGATGAAAGGCCATTGTACACGTGACAAAATTGCCCCTTTTAGTGGTTTAATGGCCCTTTTTAGCAATTTAATGGCATCACAGTGTACACGTGGCAACATATTATGTTTAAATTTTGTCAGTGTACACGTGCAGTGGCATATTTTGATTTAACTGTCTTGTTTATGTAGCAAAGTAAAACACATCCAATGTATTTTAGTTTGCTACATAACAAATTACAGTTATACATTTGGAGATGGTGGTGGGGATGATGCATGGGGTGATGGAAGCCCAGGCATGCTCAGGGAAGAGCCCTGTGCACCATCCCCACCACCTTCTCTGGCTGCCACCACATGCAGCTGCCCTCCTGCCACCTTCCCACACTTCCCGGGGGATGGGGGGCACCACTGCTGCAGAGGGAAGCACTGAGCCCCCCTGGCTCTCAGAGGCTGTGCACCCTGGCAGCAGCTCACATGAGCAGGCTCTGCCCCCCTAAAAAACAAAAACAGTGAGGGGCCCACTCCCCCCCCCCCCCAGTGGAGCCTGCCTATGTCTCCCATGGTGGGGGAGCGAGCTCAAGGTAGCCTGCATGGCCTCTGAGCTGTAGGGGGGCCCTGGTACTTCCCTCCATGGCAGCATCACCCTCCTGGGCAGCACCCAGCCACTGACACCCAACCCAAGTAGTCCCAGGGGGCATTGCCACTGCAGAGAGAAGCATCACGGCCCCCCACAGCTCAGGGGCCACTCAGTCCACTGGCAACCTCTCCCCACCCCCCACACCATGGGAGACGGGGAAGGGCAGGCTCCACAAAAAAAACAAAAAAGAAGTATCAGGCCCCTCACAGTTTTTTTCTTTTTTTTCCTCAATGGCATCTGCCTGCATGAGGTGCCCCTGGGCTATGCAGCCCCTGAGCTGTGGGGGGACTCAGTGCTTCCCTCCATGCCAGCAGTGCCCCCTGGGATCACCTGGGTGGACTGCTAGGAGGCAGGTGCTACCTGGGGGGTATACGGAGGGAAGGACCAAGGCCCCCTGCAGCTCAGGGTCCACTGGCAGCTCACTCCCTGTCCACAGGAGAGGTGGGGAGGCTCCAGGGGAAAAAAGGATTTATAGATTCATAGATTGTTAGGGGCTGGAAAGGACCTTTTAGATTATCAGATCCAGTCTGCCTGCACTAGGCAGGAAAAGACAACTGGGGTCAAGTGACTGCAGCGAGGTGACTGTCCAGACTCCTTTTGTATATTTCCAGGGTAGGTGACTGCACCACCACTGGAGGGAGTTTATTCCACAGTCTGGACACCCTGACTGTGAAGCAATTTTTCCTGGAATTGAGCCTGAAGCAGTCTTCCAGGAGTTTGTATCCAGTGCTCCTGGTCTTCCCCAGGGGAGCCCTAGTGAACAGCTGTTCACCAAGTTCTTGATGTACTCCCCTGATGTAGCGGTAAGCCGCTACCAAGTCCCTTCACAGCTTTCTCTTCTGTAGGCTGAAGAGGCCCAAGTCCCTCAGCCTCTCCTTGTATGGCTTATCTTGCAAGTCCCTGATCATATGGGTGGCTCTTCTCTGGACCCTTTCAAATTTTTCCATGTCCTTGTTGAAGTGCAGTGTCCAGAACTGGACACAGTACTCCAGCTGCGGTCTTACCAGTGCAAAGTCCAATGGGAGTATCACTTCCTTAGTTTTGCATGAGATGCAACAGTTAATGCATGCCAGCATATTGTTTGCCCTGCTGGCCACAGCAACTCAGCACCAGCTTATGTTCATGCGATGGCCAATCACTACCCCTAGGTCCTTTTCAGTTGTGGTGCAAGTTAAATTGTCAGCACCGAGCCTGTAGGTATGTTGGGGATTGTTTGCCCCCAGATGGAGCGCCTCACACTTCTGAGTATTGAACTTCATCTGGTTCCAGTCCACCCAGGTCTCCAGCCTGTCCAAGTCTGTCTGTATCTACAACCTATCTTCTGGCATGACCATGCTCCCCCGTAACTTGGCGTCATCTGCAAACTTGGCCAGCAAGCTTTTCACCCCCACATCCAAATCATTGATAAAGATGTTGAAAAGCACCAGTCCAAGCACGGACCCTTGAGGGACACTACTGGCCACTTCTCACCAGGATGACACAGGTCCATTCATGAGAACTCTCTGGGTCCTATCATGCAGCCAGTTTTCCACCCACTGAACTGTTGAGCAGTTAAGCCCACAATCTTCCAATTTTTCCACAAGGATATCATGGGATACCAGATCAAAAGCCTTTTGGAAGTCTAGGTATATAATGTTGACCTTCTTTCTCATGTCCAGGTGGTGAGACAGTTGTTTGTAGAAGGAGATGAGATTGATAAGGCAAGACCTACCTGCGATGAAGCCATGCTGGTTGTCGTTCAGAATCTTACCCTCAATGAGCGTATCACACACAGATTCTTTAGTGAGTTTTTTCCAGGATTTTCCCTGGGATGGAGGTTAGGTTGATTCACTTGTCATTGCCTGGGTCCTCCCTCTTCCCCTTCTTGAAGATGGGCACAAGTTTGGCCCTCTTCCAGTCCTCAGGGATCTCTCCTGTGTGTGCCATGATTTCTGAAAGAGTTTTGCCAGGGGTTTTTCAATTACCTCAGCCAGCATCATCAGTGGTCTTGGGTGAAGTCCTTCTGGTCCTGCTGACTTATAAATGTCTAGCTTTTCTAGCTGGTTTTGCACTAGCTCAGCATCCACAGTGGGAAGGCTATCGTTCCCACCATGATTCCTGTGCTCCTTATATCGCTTGTCTTTCCCTTTGGTCGGTCCAGTGAAATACCGAAGCAAAGTGGACATTCAGGAATTCAGTTTTTTTCCTGAGTGTCTGTTACCAGATGGCCCAAGGTATTAAGCAGGGCTTCCATTTGTTTTCCTTCTGTTCCCTACATACCTAAAGAATTGGGCTCCTCACCACTTTTTTTTGTCTTTGGAGGATCCTGCCTGTGACACGGGGGTAAGAGGAACCGTCGACAAATGAAGCTGACGGGGGCCATCATTGTTCCATCACAGTGATGGAATACCCTAAATTGAAAAGGTGGGTTTTTAATCGACACAAAAACCCACCAATTAAAAACCCACCATTTCAATTTAGGAAGAACAAAATCCTTGGCATGTCTACAAGCACCCATAAAGACTAACTTGTCTCCAAGAGGCTAAGGTCTCTCTCAACTGTCCTCCTCTCCCCTTCTTTCCTCCCCGTTTTCCTGCCCTTTGTATTTAAATTTTGGTCTTTTTTTTATTAGAACCTCCACTCTCTTCAAGTTCATTCATAGCATCTGATGAAGTACAGCATTGCTTAAAAAATCTTATGCCTCTCTGAACCAGTTAGTCTCTTAAGGTGATACCCTGCCCTGCCTCCTTCATGTCCTGAGTAACATGACTACCTTCCTCTACAAATATTGCCTTTTTGCCCTCACCCTGGGTGACCCAGTAAGCTCCAGAAAATGAAACCAGTGAGGTTAGATATAGCCATATTGCTTGTAAGAAGTCACTTGTCCCTAAAATATTCCATTCCATGCATATTATGCAACCCTTCAGACTGGCTGATTGGAAAAAAACCCTACCATCCCACTTCTGTGTAAGGCTGGAGTCTAAGTTAGAGAGCAGGATAGTCGAAAGGGTTGAAAACCAGATAGCATAACAGAAGTTTTTATTTTAACAATCCTGCTTGGGGACCTTGTTAAAATTTAAGTGTTTACTGCCCAAAGCAATGCAGAACATTTAGTCCCAGTGTCTTGAAGTCAAGTTGAAACTCATTTAAATGTCTGTGATAATAGAGTGGTGAGCATATTTATGATCCTGTACTGCTGCATCTTGTTCTCAGTTCAGAAGCAACCTCTAATTGTTATGCATAAAGAGATTTTGCCTTACAGGTAATCTAACATTAATTCCATACTCTGGATGAGGGGAGGATGAAAACAGCTAATGAACTAGTAAAACTGATTGATTCCTGTCTCAGTGTCAAACCACTGAATGGTTGTTTGTTAAGTAACAAGTAAATGTCAGTGGGATTTGTAAGCAATTGTAACCATTACATAAAACACTTTGACTAAAAATCACATAAGATAGCTTTCGAAACCTGCTGTTCTGAGTGTGTGTCAATATAACTACTGGCTCTTCTTGACATTTCTGCAAACAACTTATAAATATTCCATGGGAGAGACTTCTTCTGCAGCTGCTGTTGTTGCAGTTTGAATGGAAATACCAGGGAAAGAAAAGTGAAGCTTTGTCCTTATTTAACAAGGGGCATCCAAATAAAGGAGTCCTCAGTCAGTGTATTCTAAGGTTTTGTTCCAATGAAAACAAAGGGCACTCCCACGTTCTGTGCCTACTCTAGCAAAGGAGGCACCTCAGAGTTTTTGGAGACTAATACAGGTCACCACAATATGTGGTTTATAAATATTAGCTACCACTAATCCTTCATGGTACATTGCAGCCTATAGTTTCCACTGGGACAACTATAACAGATGCCTCGTGGTAAGGTTTGTTGAGTGCTAATCTCTTGTGAAAACTCATAAGGACTTAGACTCTTAGTCATGAGACCCTATCTGTGAAGGGAGGAAATAATTTGTCTAGTTGCAGAGGGCAGCTGGGAGACTAAGGGCAGAATCCTGTTTCACTTTATGGATATAAATGGCACATATGCAACTACATCACTTCCAACCCTAACTTTCTATGGTTCTATGAAAAACTTCTGCCCCAACAGTCCAGGCTGGAACTGAGGTGCTGAATCTCTCTTATTGAGCCACACACTCTCTGACTTGCTCTTTTCCTCTTGGCCCCACATATCACCCACTCTCACCTTCCCAAGGGACAAGCTTCAAGAGAAGAGATGGGGAATGGGGCAGGAGAATATGGAGAATGCCTGGAGAATGCCTAATACAAATACAAAATGAGTGAAACTCAGCTGGATGGCAGCACTACAGAGAAGAATCTGGGAGCCTTGGTTGATCAAAGACTCAATATGATATTGCAGTATGATGCAGCTGCACAAAGGCAAATGTGATTTTGGGATGCACCGATAGAAGCATTAGATACAAGATGCAGGAGGTGATAGCGCCTCTACTCTGCACTGCTTAGGCCTCATCTATTGTATTGTTTTGCAGCTTTGGGCTCCACATTTTAAAAAGGATGTGTAGAAGTCAGAGAGTATCCAGAGGCAGGTAACAAAGATGATAAAGGGCTTGGAAAGCAGGTAGTACAAGAAAAGACTTAAGGAGCTTGGCATGTTCAGCTTTCAGGAAAGGCACTTAAGAGGCGACATGATAGCAGTCTTCAAATACTTGAAGGGATTCCATAAAAAAGACAGAAAACACCCTTCTTCTCTTGAAGCAGAAAGTAGGGCATGGATGAATGGCTTGAAGTTGCAGCAAAGTAGGTTTAGATTGGATATCAGGAAAAACTTCTCCACTGTTAGAATAGTGAGGTAGTGAAATAGACTGCCTAGGGAAATTGTGGACTCTCCACTGGAGGTGTTGAAGAAGAGGTTGGACAGCCACTTGTTGGTCATGATCTTGGTGTAACGGTGCCTATGTTCTACTATGGGTATTTTCCATGCTTCTTGGCTTTGCTGGTTGCCCCCTCCCCACTTTGGGCTATATGTGTCAGGGTATTTTTAAGCCTTCTTCAGAGGCACTGGGTGTTGGCTATAACCAAGACTGGGGGTTTTGATTAGGGTGTGCCACTGCTCCTGCTGGGAGTTTAACCGGAAGGTTCCTAGCTAGAGGATCTAGTCCCACTGCTCAGGGTCAAGCAGATTGCCATATTTGTGATCAGGAAAGTATTTTACCCCATGGTCAGGGTGGTAAACACTTTGGGAGTTGAATTTTTGCCTTCTTCTGTAGCGAGGGATGTGACCCTTTTCCTGGGATCTCTTCAGTGTGTATTAACTACCTTTTATAGAAGCAGGATGTTAGCTACCATGGTTCCCTTGCTTTACCAATGGCACGTTAGGGTTTTGTTTTGTGCTGTGTCAGGGTTGATGGTAGTTTTATGAAGAATTTAGATGATGGATTTGTATAGGATGGTTTGGATAGGGATGTTCCTGTCTGAGGCAGGGGGCTGGACTAGATGACCTTTGGAGGTCTTTTCCAGCCCTGCTTCTTTGTGATTCCGTGAACCTCTTGCCTACTGGTTAAACCACTTTGTTAGGAAGCAGGAGATGTACATTCAAGTCCTTTGTGGATGAATAGCCTTGGAACCTGAGGGCATTTATACATGTGCTGTGGGAGTGAGGGGAGGGGGGCGCTTTAATTAGAGTAGCTCTGAAAGTCACCCTTATTAAAGCTCCCAGAACATCTCATGTATCGTGTCCCTGCACTCAAAAATGGTGGCAGGGGCACTTTAACTATAGCTCATTGAATGAACTTTAGTTAAAGCACCCCTACTGCCATTTTTCAGTGTGGGGATGCTGATACATGAGATGCTGTACTCTGCTGGGGTGTGATAATTACCATGCTCCAGCAGACTCAATTAATCTCAATTAAACAAGTCTCCTCTGCTGCACTGTAATTACATCTCATTGGTTAGCCTCACTGCAGATATATAGATGCCCTGAGTCTACCACTCTCTAGGTAAGTGTTTTAACGTCTAGGTATAAACATAGGAGGGCCCTCCTCTTCCTGCATATAACACTGGGGCTTTGTCCAACTACAGTTTTGGGACTTACCTGTGTATGTGGGTGCCATATGCCTACCTGGCCAAAGCATAGCAATACTGAACCTGGGCATGTACACACTTACGTGCCCAGAGTTGAATCACAAACTGTGCGTAAATCCCCAACACTGCTGGGAAAACCACCCTTTAGATCAGGGGCGGGCAATTATTTTGGGTGGAGGGCCGCTTACCAAGTTTTGGCAACCTGTTGAGGGCCACATGGGTAGCACCGTCCCTTTGCAGGTGCCCTGCCGCCTGGTTGCCATCTTGGTACTGGAAGTCCTACCCCCTAGCCCCCAGCTTTTGCCACCAGAAGTCTCACCCCTTTCCCCTGGAAATACTCCTTTCAGCAAGGGTTTTTGCCATGTCAGAACCAGAAAAATACCAAACTATATTCTAAAAATCAAATATATACAACATTCATTAATTTGATTTAAAAAAAAATATTTTGTCCTGATTTACATGTGTTTGTCTAGTGTACACAGAGGTGATCGCACAATAGCTTAAAATGAAGTCTTACTCTTATATACTGTGAGGGGGTAGGGGGTGAGGGGGTGGGGGGCTAGGGTGAGGGGGGATGTGGGGATGTGGATAGGTGTGGGGTTGTGAGTGTGGGGTGAGGATGCATGTCAGTGTGGGATGGTATGGGGTTTGTGGGGGACTGAGTGGGGGGAGGGTGTCTGGGTTGTGTGAGGGGGGTGGGTGTCTGAATGTATGGCAGTGCAAGGTGTGGGTGCATGTGTATGATTGGGTGTGCTTGTGTGACACTCTATGAAGACATATGTACTTTCTCTCTGTCTGCCTCTCTCTCTCTTCTTCCCTCATTGCTCTCTCTGTCTCTGTCTCTGCTTCCCTCATTGCATGGAAACACACACACAAAGAGACACAAAGACATGCACTGTATCTCCCTCCCTCATTATACACACACACACACACACACACACCCCCTCCCGCTCCTGGCCCAAGGGTACTGGCGCAGTTCTGTGCTCCCGCAGTCAGGTGATGCAGCCCAGGACCACGTGGTGCTGGAGCAGGTGTGCAGGGAAGCAGTGAAAGCCAGGGTAGGCAGAGGCTTCCATGGGAGGGGGCTGGGGCAGGGTAGGGCCTGCCTGGCCTTGCTTCTGACTCCTGCCAGCTTCCCCTGGGTCCTACCACTGACTGGCTCCTGCCATCTTGGACAGGCAGCCAGGAGCACATAAATATTAATTTTCTAAACTTTTTAGATGCCCTGTGGGCTGGATAGAATGGCTTGGTGGAGGATGCAGCCCGTGGGCTGTATTTTGCCCACCCCTGCTTTAGATGCATAAAGTGAAATAGGATTGAGCTGTAAGCATGCACATTTGTGGGTGATATTATAGTTATAGGGTCTATGAACCTGGGGGATCTGCAAGACAGATCTGACACTTTCAAATACACACATAGGTGGTGGAAGCAGGGAGCTACCAGGACTAAGCCCTCAAAATGCCAGGGCAGCCTGGCCGCAGGCTGCCCTGGCATCCTTCTACTTCCCCTCTATTGGGCACTGGTCAGAGCGCAGTTGGAATACTGCATCCAGTTTTGGGCGCCACACTTTAAGAGGGATGTGGATAACCTGGAGAGGGTCCAGAGAAAGGCCACTTGTATGGTTAAGGGCTTGCAGGCCAAGCCCTACGAGGAGAGATTAGGGCACCTGAACCTCTTCAGCCTCTGCAAGAGAAGGTTGAGAGGTGACCTTGTGGCTGCCTGTAAATTCATCATGGGGGTGCATTAGGGAATTGGTGAGGCTCTACTCATCAAGGCACCCCTGGGGGGTACAAGAAATAATGGCCATAAGTTAGTAGAAAGCAGATTTAGACTGGAAATTAGGAAGAACTTCTTCACAGTTAGAGTGGCCAAGGTCTGGAATGGGCTCCCAAGGGAGGTGGTGCTCTCCCCTACCCTGGGGGTCTTCAAGAGGAGGTTAGATAGGCATCTAGCTGGGGTTATCTAAACCCAGAATTCTTTCCTGCCTATGCAGAGGTTCGGACTTGATGATCTATTGAGGTCCCTTCTGATCCTAACACCTAACAGCTAGGGGGAGGGGCATGCCCACACAGATAGCCTGCACAGCCAGAATCACAGCCAGCCCAGCAGGCAGGTAAGTTTCTTTCAATCTAACCAGCTAGGTCAGGTCATGGAACAATTGGAGCCTGGTGGATCATCCAGAGGCATGGCGCAGGGGAGCCAAGGGGAGGGCATGTGGCTCCCCAATCTATGCATGGGACAATGGTGGGCTGCAGCTGTGGGCTGGGCTCTACTCCCTGCCTCCATGCCTCGCTGCCACTGCTTCAAAAGCAGCATAGCTCAGCGCCATGTGCATCCCACCACTGGGCAAAACAGGGAAAGAGGCGGGCCAGTCCCAGTGGCACCATGGCCTGCCCCGGAGTGCAGCATGGCCACCCCCACCAGTAACAGCCCAACGCTGCTCCAGCCCCAGCCCGCAGTGGCAGCCCACCCTGCCCCATGCAGATCCGGGGGCACGCCCCCCGCCCCAAGCCTCCTGAGACGTGTGCAGTGATGGAAACAGCCACCTCTCCCTGTGCCCCCCCGGGATGATCCATGTCTTCATCCTGTGCCCTGCCCCACCTCAGTTGTGCAGGGCCTGGCCTGGGGCTCTGTCCCCTTTGGCCTGGTGCCACAGACAAGGCCGGACCTGCTCCAGCCCCCAGCTTTGGGCCCCACCCAGGCGGTGTGGGGCTGGGCCTGGGGGGAAGCCGATTCATTGGTGTGGGAAGGGCTGGCATTGGGCAACAACCCTGGGCGTGGAGGAAGGGATGCCTGCACGGGCGCTGCAGGACCCAGCCCTGATCCCAATCCTAGGCCCAGCTCAGCTCTGCTCCCTCCCGATCCCTGCCCAGTCCTAAAAGGGTAGCAATTCCCTACTCCAATACTTTCCACCCCCAATAACTATTGAATACAAGAGGTAGCAGCTTAGCTTTAACAGAAACATTAAAGAAGTCACAGGACATCTGGCCTTCCTCCTTGCTCTGCATGGGAGAGATGTATGGGAAAGGGAGGTTGTAGTGGCAGGGGCATGAAGCCAAAAGGCAGACAAGCCAGTGGGGGGATGGAGGCTCCTTAAGCAGACCCGTCCCACATTCCCATCCTGGGCTCCTGTTTTTCCTATCCTGAGTTCCGTTGATCCCTGTCAATCTTATCCCAGACACTCTGAATCAATCACAGCCCACCCTCCCCAACTTTCCCCAGGGAGGTTGGCGCCTTTTGACTGCAGGCAGCCAAAAGCTGCAGAAAAGTTCAATTAATCGCAATTCCTCAAGGTTAATTGAAATTTTCCCATACTGGCTGGTCCCTTTCCCCAAAGTGTCACCAGCTCTCCCCTGGCTAGACAACTTGATAGGTCTGTGGCTTCCCTCTGCACCCTCTCCTTTCTGTCCT
This sequence comes from Alligator mississippiensis, assembly GCF_030867095.1. NCBI lineage: Eukaryota > Metazoa > Chordata > Crocodylia > Alligatoridae > Alligator > Alligator mississippiensis. The sequence goes on from NC_081833.1 coordinate 29,965,576, forward strand.
GGAGCTGCAGGGCTGAGTTAGAGTGACTGGAGTCTGATACGGTAGGAACATGAAGCCACAGGGAAGGGTGAAATGTAGAATCATAGAAAATTAGGGCTGGAAGGGACCTAAGAAGTCATCTAGTCCAAACCCCTGCTCAAAGCAGGGCTATCCCCAAAACTAGATCATCCCAGCCAAGGCTCTGCCTAGTTAGGTCTTAAAAACCTCCAAGGATAGAGAGTCCACAACTTCTCTGGGTAACCTGTTTCAATGTTTTACTACCCCACTAATGAGAATTTTTTTTTCCTAATATCTAACTTAAACTCCCCTTGCTGCAACTTCAAACTGTTGCTCCTTGTTCTGTCATCTGTCACCAATAAGAGCAATCTAGCTCCATCCTCTTGATCCACCCTTCAGGTGGTTGAAGGCTGCTATTAATGAATCCTCTCTGTCTTTTCTTTTCTAGACTAAATAACCCCAGTTCCCTCAGCCACTTCTCATAAGTGATGTGCCCCATCGCCCTCACCATTTTTGTTGCCCTCCACTGGACTCTCTCCAATTTGTCCACATCCTTTCTGTAGTGGGGGAGGCCCAAAACTGACCGCAGTACTGCGAATGTGGCCTCACCAGGGCTGAATAGAGGGGAATAATCACTTTGCTTGACCTGCTTCCAGTGCAGCCCAGTATGCCGTTAGCCTTCTTGGCAACAAGGGCAAACTGTTCGCCCATTTTCAGCTTATTCTCCACTGTACTACCCAGGTCCTTTTCTGAAGAGCTGCTGACCAGCCAGTCAGCTCCCAGCCTATACCAGTGCATGGGATTGTTCTGTCCTAAGTGCAGGACTTTGCACTTGTCCTTGTTGAATATCATGACATTTCTTTTGGTACAATCCTCCAGTTTATCTAGGTCATTCTGAATCCTAGCCCTACCCTCAGCATATCTACTACTCCTCTCAGCTTGGTGTCATCTGCAAACTTGCATAGGGTGCACTCTATGCCATCTTCCAGGTCACTGTTGAAAATGTTGAACAAAACCATCCCCAGAACTGACCCCTGGGGCACTCCACTTGATACTGTCTGCCAACTAGACATTGAGCCATTGGTTATTACCCTGTAACCCTGATGATCCAGTCAGTTTTCTATCCACCTTATAGTCCATCCATCCAGCCTGTACTTCCTTAGCTTACCTGTGAGAATGTTGTGGGAAACCCTATCAAAAGCTTTCTTAAAATCAAGGTATGTCACATCCACTGGTCTCCCCATTTCCACAGAGCTAGTCAGCTCATCACAGAAGGCAATCAGGTTGGTCAGGTATCACTTGCCTTTGGTGAATCCATGCTGACTGTTCCTAATCACCTTCTTCTCCTTCAAGTGCATAGAAATGGATTCCTTAAGGATCTGTTCCATGATTTTTCCAGGGACTGAAGTGAGGCTGACTGGTCCATAGTTTCCTGGATCCTCCTTTTTCCCTTTCTTAAATACGGGAACAAAGTTTTCCCTTTTCCAGTCATTCAAGAACTCTCCTGATCACCATGAGTTTTCAAAGAAGATGGCAAGTGGCTCTGCAGTCACATTAGTCAACTCCCTCATCACCTTCAGGTACATCCCATTTGGCCTCATGGACTTTTATATGTCCAGCTTTTCTAAATAGTTCCTAACCTGTTCTTTTGCTCACCTCCTCCCCAAACTATGCTGTCAGGTGCAGTAGTCTGGGAGCTGACCTTGCCTGTGAAGACTGAGGTGAAAAAGGCACTGAATACTTCAGCCTTTTCTGCATCCTCTGTCAATAGGCTGCCTCCCCCATTCAGTAAAAGATCCACACTTTCCCTGATCTTCCACTTGTTACTAACATACTTGTAGAAAGCCTTCTTATTACCCTTCACGACCCTTGCTAGTTGCAACTCCAATTGCACTTTGGCCTTCCTGTTTTCATTCCTGCATTCCTGAACACCACCCTTATTCTCCTTCTCAGTTGTTTGTCCAAGTTTCCACTTTGTGTAAGCTTTTTTTTTTTGTGTTTCAGCTAACTGAAGAGTTCCCTGCTAAGTCAAGCTGGTCTTCTACCATACTTGATAGTCTTCCTGCACATTAGGATGGTTAATTCCTTCACTCTCAGTAAAGCTTCTTCAAAGTACAGCCAGCTCTCCTGGGCTCCTTTCCCCCCTCAGTCTGGCTTCCCTGGGAATCCTGTCCATGAGTTCCATGAGTGAGTCAAAGTCTGCTTTTCTGAAGTCCAGGGTCCATACTCTGCTGCTCTCCATCCTTCCTTTCCTCAGGATCCTGAACTCAATCATCTCATGGTCACTGCTGCTCAAGTTGCCATCCACTACTACATTCCCTGCCAATTCTTCTGTTTGTGAGCAGCAGGTCAACAAGAGCATGGCCCCTAGTTGGCTGCTCCAGCATTTGCACCAGAAGTTGTCCCCATCACTCTCCAAAAAACTTCCTGGATTGCCTGTGCCCTGCTGTATTGCCCTTCCAGCAGATGTCAGGGTGATATCAGAGATTTCATAGACATCAGGGGTGGAATGGACCTTGGGAGATCATCAAGTCCAACCTCTTGCCACAAGGGCAGGAAGTGAACTAGGGTAAAAGGATCCCAGCAAATAAGCATCTAAATGCTTCTTAAAGGAGTCCAGAGTAGGTGCTTGCACCACCTCTGGAGGGAGCCTATTTTGGGCCTTGGGGGCTCAGACAGTAAATACACTTTTCTTTATGTCCAGCCTAAAATGGTCTTGGAGGAATTTATGGCCATTGGTCCTTGTCATCCCTTGGGGTGCTCTGGTGAACAGACATTCCCCCAGATCCTGCTGCACACCCCTGATGTACTTATAGGCTGCTACCAGGTTCCCCCAAGCCTGTGCTTTTCCAGGCTGAAGAGTCCCATGGCTCTCAGGCTTTCTTCATAAGGCCTATGCTCCTGCCCTCTAATCATGTGTGTGGCTCTCCTATGGACTCTCTCAAGCTTCTCCACATCCTTCCTGAATTGTGCAGCCCAGAATTGGATGCAGTACTCCAGCAGCGGCCTCATCAAGGCTGAGTACAGCAGGAGGATGAAATCCTGAGATTTACTTGAGATGCATCTATGGATGCAAGCCAGAGTTTGGTTTGCTTTACCAGCTGCAACATCACATTGGTGGCTTATGTTCATCTTGTGGTCAATCATGACCCCCAAGTCTCTTTTGGCCTTGGTGCTAGCGAGCGTAGCACTGCCGAGTCTATAAGCATGCTGCAGGTTTTTTTTTCCCCAAGGTGGAGTACCTTACATTTGCTGGTATTGAAAGTCATCAGGTTTGTATCTGCCCACTTTTTCAGCCTATCCGAGTTGTCCTGGATCATCAGCTTATCCTTCAGTGTGGACACACTATCCTCCTGGAGCACACCTGCAAGCCTGGGGGTAATGCCGCCACCACCCATGGTCTGGATTGATCTTGGCCCTGTGCCCCTGGGAAACACAGGCCTAGTAGTCCTTGAGGGGTACTCACCCCACTGCAAAAACTTGGGGTGCTTCCCTCAGTGTGGAGCACCAATAGTGGTCTCCCTTAGTCAGCCGAACCAAGGGGACCCCAAGGCATAATCCAGACCCTCTCCCAATAAGTCTCCCATGCTAGGTACAAAGGAGAACTTTATTGGTTACAAGGAATAGGTTTGGAATAGGGTACAGGGTAGAGCAATATCAGAGAAATACCTTAGAGCAACAGTGGCATGGTAGCCTTTGATCATGCATCTTTGTTACTGCAGGCTATATATCTCGTTAGATTTCAAGTAGTTTACTCACAAGTATCATCCAGAGGCAGCTGGAGGTTCCCTCTGGAGGCAAGCAGTTCATTGAACATGAGTTTCAAGACAGAGCGAGTTTCAGATGGTCCTGCTTGTCTGAGAGTTCTCATCATAGCTGCTGACCTGCCTCCTGGGCAGTCCTTAACTTGTATAGACCTTATGACTTCTTTTACCTGATCCAGTGAAGGCCAGCAGGTGGTGGTTGACAGCCTACCAATTTGGAATTCATCATCACTGGTTGCCGGGTAGACTGGCAGGGTCTCTAGTTCCCTCCCAGTCATGATGACATTGCTTAGAACAATAGGGAGTTTAAGCCCTGACCTGGGTGTGTGAGGCCAGTCACGTAGGTGGATGGAGCAGGTTTCTCCCTCCCTCTGGATGTATCCAGCTCAGGTTATAATTTAAGGTTACCTGAAGCCGACAGGGCCAGGGGTGTCTGCCCTCTGCAGTGACCATGGTAACCAAATTGTCAGATTGGTCATCTGCCCGATAGCACAGTTTGGGGAGAGACAGAGGTGGCATTCTGCCACAGTGCCCACTTGAATGAGCAGCATGAGTTGTAATCAGAGGGCTGGATGAGTCTCGGTAATCCCTCTATGACATCTTAGATCCAGGCTCCAGGCAAGCAGCAGACTTCCTGAGACAACAGGTCAGGTCGGCAGATGAATCCCTCCATCCCCTGCACAAGGGAGTCTTCAACCACCACTATTCGTCTCTTCTTCTTGGCATGTTTCCCTGCAGCTTCATGCTCTCACCCTGTTCAATCCCAGCAACTTCATGCTCTGTGTTCCTTTACCAGTATGGAGCCACCATGGTTTAGCATGGCAGGAACATGGAGCCATTTCCCTGTTCACTTGGTCTCCATACTCCCACCACTCCAGCATGTTTCCCCATTCCCCATGGCTCCAACCCTCACCCATGCCAATTTTGGTGGCTCCACTGCCAGCATGAAGCAGCATAGAAGCAGGGAAGCATATTGTCCTGCATCTCTATGTTCCTTCTATGCTAATGTGGCTCTGTGCTGGTAGTGGAACTGCCAAGGGTTAGTGCAGTGGAGCATGGAGCTGCACTGGAGCCAGGAAACATGCCTTCCCACAGCTCCATGCTCCCATTGCAGTAAAGCTCTGTGTTCTGGCACCCAGCCTCTCCACAGCTTAGCCATCTCTCAGCCCCTCAAATCCCAGGACAGGAATGTAGTGGGGGTGCTGAGGAAAGTTGCAGCAAGAGGTGTGTGAAATGGGTCCTATTTGATTTGGATTTGGCCTGAATCAGGGACAATGAGTCAATTTGTTGATTTGGAACACTGTCCGCAATTCAGTTTGGCTGAATCTGAATATGAAGATTCGATGCTGATATGGAGAATCACCAATTCGGCCATAGACACAGCTTTACATGTTTTTTCTACACACCTTGTGGTACCAGGCACAGCTTGTGAATACTGCAATGCTGGGGCAGATGAACTGTCCCACAGGACCGCCAGCGGAGGGGGGGCGGCGCTTGCTTGGCTGTGAACTCAGAAGTGGACTGGAACTACTTCCAGTCCACTTCTGGGTCTGCCAGGGAGTGCACAGGGGGCCCCCCCACACCCTCCCAGCTTGGCAATTGGCAATGGGGTGCCTCTCCAGACCCAGGAGACATCAGTCGCTGAGCCAGGGGAGTGCAAGGGAGCCCCCAGCATGTTCCCCAGCAGACCTGGAACTGGACTGGAAGTACTTCTGGTCCACTTCTGGGTCTGCTGCCAAGCATGCCTGGGATCCCCCGACGTTCCTGGGGGACACTCTATCCACCCCAGCATCGCAGCATTCACATGCTGCCTGCTACCTTGAGGTATGTAGAAAAAACATTTAAAGTTGTGTCTATTTCTGAATCACCGAATCTTTCCCAATCTCTCCAAATCGATATGTAGGGTTCTGATTCAATTCGGAGTGATTAAAGGGTCTCCTGATTTGATTTGGATTCGGCGAGTCGGCCACTGAATTGGGCTGAATCTCCACTGAATCAAATCAGCGACTGAAGCCTCGCATGGCCCTAGTTGCAGCCCCTGTCAAGCCAACTAGCCAGGGGATAGTCAGTGGCACTTGAGGAAATTGGTGCCAGGCAGCATGGGAAAAATTCAGTTAATTTTGAATAATCATAGTTATTGAACTTTTCCCTGGTTTTCACCAAGATCCAGGCAAAAGTTGCATCCCTCTCTGGTGAAGGCTGTGGGGGATGGGATCATGTTGGCAGGGATCAGCAGAGCACAGCCCTCTCCTGCCACCCACCACCCAGCACCCCAGGACAGGAGTGCAAGGGGGAGGGGCTGCAGAGGGAAGCCACAGCCCCTATACCCCTGTGCTTCTTTGCCTCCTGGCTTCATGCTTCCACCACTGCAAACCCCCTCTCCCACACCTTCCTCCCACGCAGAGCAGCGATAGAGCCCAAGTGTCCTGTCTCCTAGCCATGCTCCTGCTCACTAGTCCTCTAATAACAAGTCAGAGTTGTACAGGTCAGATATGGTATTAAGCTTTACCCTGTGACTTCTCAGAGCATGTTCTAACTTTAATACCACAAAGGATTCCACAGACTTAATGTGGTATCAGTGTAACATACAACAACACCCTTAAGAACAGACTTGTCCAGCTGCTGAATAGCCCACTGCATTTGCTCAGTCTACATGCACCCACTTATGCATCCACTGTGCTGGGATCAGTGCCTGAAAGGCCGAAGTATGTGGATACAGAAATGCCATCTAGGTACACAAAGGGAAATAGAAATCCAGCCAAAGTGCTTCTTATTGTTTGGTTTTCAGAGAAGGAAGCTTTTACTCTTATTTACTTCTCACTTCACTTCCTGAAGCCCCTTGCTTTCCCAAGGGTTTGAATTACACTTTGACTCTTGACTCTTGCAGGGTCTGCAAAAAAAATTCAACTGGTTCATTGGAAGGAGCAATCAGATTGGAGACCCCAAGATTTGATTTTCAAATCTTACTATAGGGGAGCTTTCGTCTCTTATCAAACTCCCCCGTATTCACATCCTGGCTTTCCCTATAAATAGGTGTCCATGAAAGCATGCCTGTCCTGAGAATCTCATGATTTCATGTTTAGTGACCTGGATATTAAAAATGCCACAAATGATCTGGTCTATAACTTTCTTGTTTGTAGCTCAAATTCCTATGACTTACCTTTTTAATGAGTTTTCTCCATGCTTCACTTGAAAACAAGTTACATTTTCTCTTCTTGGCTGTGTCAGGGCCTGTGATATCTTTTTAGCCTTTTACCTTTGTTGGACTGAATCACTATGCTCATCACTGTGAAATCTTTTCCAACCTTGTCTTTTTGATTCCATTCCACCCCTCTCCACTGTTTCCCAAATTGTTTTGTCGGGATATTACTGAGTTATTGCTCCTTTTCTGATTATCGCTTTTGCAGGGGTGAAGTGGCGGGGGGGGGGGGGGGGGGGGGGAGGGAGGCTCTTCCCCCTCAAAGCATTACCACTGCTTTCTAATCCAGAGACACAGCTTTCATTGTAGGGGACTTCAGGAAAATTCAGCTACACAGCAACCTCTTCTTCTGTTCTCTGCCCGTCTCCCACAAGAATGAGATACAGAGTCTTAATTGTGTGGCTGTCACAAAACTTTAGGGCCAGAGCCTCAGCAGGTGTTAGGTAGCAAAACTGAGTTACCCCATCAGTTGAGTGCCCCCATTTTTGTTCCTTGCAAACTTCTAACACCATGTAATAAAAGTTGCTGCATAGGGAGCTGGGCAAAGAATAAACAGCATTGATAGCTCCCAGTTACCTGCTTTAAATGAGGGTTAAGAAAAGGTTAATTCCCTTGTCTTATAGCTTACTTTGGCAGCTGCTGTTGAAAGTAGATGCTGCTTCCTGATGCAGTGTTGCCAATTCTTGTGATTTTATCATAAGTCTCATAAGATTTGGAGCAGAATCCTATTTCACTTTATATGCCCAAATAGCAGTTACCCAGACACGTAAGTGCCATTTTTGGCAATTAGACACATTTTACAATCCTATTCCATGTGCTGTATGTATACATAAGCATCCACGCCTCTAGCTGAGTAGTATGTAGCTCTGTATATACCTGCCCTGGGCTGGTGCAGCTCACAAATTTCTATCTGATGAAAAAAAAAAAAAAAGATTGGCAGGTGTTAAAGATGGGAGATGGGATTTTGGCTGTTTTTGCCCAATAGCTGAGTGGTGTGGATGTTTACTAAAAAAAAGCAGGCTCAGGTTTTAGATCACTATACCCCATTACCTAGAGGAGGTCTGCATCCACGTCTTTGACATCTGAGCATAAAATACCAACTACCACACAGCTAGCCTGGTATCATGCAGGATGGCTCCAGCCCTGGGCATGAGAGAAGATATGTGGTTTCAGGAGGGAGAGAACAAGGTACAAGATGTGTGGCTCAGTAAGAGGGGTTCTGGTCCTTCAGGGAGAAGATTATGTGTTTGCCCACTGCTCTTCATCAAAGCAGTAATAATGGCAAAGTGCAGTGGGCCAGTTTCAAGGGGAGGGCTGGAGAGGCACTTAGTGCCTAACTTGAGGCCTGGTGGTTAGTGTACAGTGAAAAAAATGTTAAAAAGACACACATTCAAGCTTCCTGTGAATGAAGAGGCCTCAAACCTGGGTTTCCTGCTTCCTGGGTAGGTGTTGTACCCACTTGGCTTCTGAACTAAAACTTGGGAAACTTTTCCTCATTCTTGTTGGACCATAATCTTGGGATATCTGCTCAGGTGTGCACATATAGAGCTGCATAACTGCATAGCCAGCATCAGCTTACTGAGAATGCACAGTAGCTGGGTTGATGCTTGCACATTCACACTGTACATGGAACAGGATCACAAAATGTGTGTAAGTGCCAAAAATAGCAGTTATGCAGTGGAGGAACTGTCATTTGCATGAATAAAGTGCAATAGGATCTGCCTTTGATGTCCTTCTTAAAGAATCTCACCTTGCATTTTTGGAAAAAAGGAAAGTTTTTGTCCTCATTGTTGCCCAGAAAAGCCTGAAAACCTGGTTTCTAAACCAGAAAGCAAATATACAGATCTCCTGTTACAGATTGTAAAAATCCCAGTGTTTTTAAGTAGAGGCATGATACTTTGGGACCTGACTCTTGATCTGTGAGCAATTGGTATTGACCAAGCTGCTGGTATCCTGATGGCTTGCTGGAAAGTTGCCATATCTTCATCCTCAGAAGGGCTAAGAGAAGGCAACATGCATTGCAGGCCCTTCCCATGCAGAGCTGAGATGCCTGAGCAGAGAGGAGGCTGCAGCAGCTACATGATTTCTGTTCAATGCAACCATAAACTCATAACATATGTCTGCACCATGTCCTGGACACTCTAGGTGATCATTAGTCCTGAGTATGCCCCTCCCACTTGCTCCTGCTTGCAACAACCAGACCTCCCTGAAGCCACTTTAAAGCATATTGGAGACAAGTCCTCAAAAATGGCCACAGCAGGCATCCCCAAAGCAGCTTCATGTTAGGCAGAAAGTACATTTGTAGAGCCAGATGTGCATGTACTGATGCCCTCAGGAGTCCTAGTCTGCCCCTAGGGGAGAAGGGAGAAACCCTAGTCAGTGTGGCTGGAAAATGGTCTCCAATGATGCTTGTACTTAGTTCTAGTTCTAGTTAAAGTACTTCCTTGTGGTCAGAGTTCACCCTCCAATAGCAGAGGCTGCACCCATGCGGAGCTGTGCAAGGTAAACCAAGACAGCAAAACAGTAATGGCAATTATGCCCCTCAGGTTTTGCTGGTGCTGGAGAGCTGCTCTTTAACATTAAAGGCATTGCATTCTAAAGCCATTGCATTAAGCTATCATTTTGCAGAAAAGACCGCTGGACCCAGGAGAAGGCTGGAGACCATACACTGAATTCTGTAGCTTTGCCTCTGAACAAGTCTGGCAATTTGGCTCTGGAGTATGTTCCCAGCCCTCTCCAGGGCCTCTGAACAATACAACTTTCTCTGAACAGGACTCCAATGAAAGCACATGTACAAAGGGATATGAAAGAGGAGCCTGAGCAAACATGGAAATGAAGCATTTACAGACTGCTTCTCACTCCTGTGCTTCTTGCACTGGGAATTAATTAGAACTGGAGCCTTGCCAGCCTCCACCCCTTTGAAGGCTCAGGGTTTGCCTGGCTTCCCCTCTGCAGGCAGTCTGCTTTGTTTATTTTATTTTACTCTCAACATCATTTGAAAGTGTTTTTAGGAGACAGGCCTAACCAGCAAATAGCTGTAATGCTGCATGGGCATGGGACAGAGGAAAGGGGAAGGAACAGCATGACTGAAACCAGGAAGGATGAAGCACACAGGGCCTGAGGTCCAATTGCCTGGACCCAACTGATTGTATATAATTACACTAATATATTGTGGGTTGGATCCCTCTGGAACTGCTAGCATTTTAACAACCCTGCTACTGCTGGTTCAAATGATGACACAGCCTCAGGCAATGGAGAAAATTGCCCTAACTTGCAGAATGGGAGCTGCTCTCCAAGAAACTGAGGACCACATTCCCTTCCCTGGGTCCACTCATCATCTCCTTTTCTCCTAACTCCTCCAGGTAGACATTTCCATTTATACTATCTATTTGAGTCAGTTTCTGCAAGCCTTCATTCCAGTAGCTTTTCAAGTACTGCAAAAATCTAAGTTTGGCACTTGGATCAAATAAAATATAGGGAATGAGCACTAGTGATCATTTATGTTTTGACTAGTGCTCATGCTACAACATAGCCAATGGATGGGCTACAGACTAAGGCTGAGTAGACCCAGGAGGTCATGAGAGCATGTCTATACCAGCAATTAGCTAAACTTAAATAGTTTTTAAAGCAATGTAGTTAAAGTACTTCAAAACCACATGTGGAAACTGATTCTGTTTAATTCAGTTTACCTTAAACTGAGTCCTAATGCACTTAGGGTAAATTGACATAAAGCCTGATTTATGGGCATATAATCAAGGGCTTGCACTGATTTACACAAACTGGCATAAAGTCCCACCAGTAATTGAACTGTTGCTGTCCCATGTGAAGCGATCCCATAGATTTTGGCTTCAACAAACACCCATTTCCTGGCTCTGGAGATGGTCACGCCACTAAGGGCGCTGACAGACATTCAGGACCTTGCTTTAAATCATGGCACCTTACACAAAGTGCCATGAGTTAGAGCACCCCTCTTCCCCCCCTGTTGGGGAGGGGGGATTGAGCCTGCCTTCAGGTGAGCAGCAAGCCAAGGAACTTCCCCTCTCCGCAGCTGAGGGGCTTCCTCTCTCCTAGTCTTCCTTTACCCCCAGCTTCAGGTCTGTCAGCAGGGAGGGAAGGAGGGAGAAACAGGGTAGCCCGCAGCAACAAGCTGCCAGCTGGGCTTTGCCCAGCCTGTGCTGGAGGGGAGGGGGGTAGATCAGAGCCCCCAACACCTTGCAGGCCCTGCCTGGCTCCCCCCATCTAGTACCCCAGCTGCTAGCTTCCCTCTCCCTCCTCCTTCCATGCTGACAGCCCTGGGGGTAGAGCTGGGTTGCATTAGCTCAGCCTTGAACATATGAAAAATTAACCCTAGGGACCACAAGTTCCCTAAGGTGCTCTAAAGCAAAGCTTCTTCATCTGATATCTCTTTTGAGGAGAGTTAATTTTTTTGCATGATTGGCCACTTTAAAAGTACTCTGGAGAATACATGTGTGTTACGGCACAGCTGTAGAGCACTTTTAGGGTCCTGATAACATGAAAAATGTAATTTCTGTCTGCTCCCTAACTCGTACTGGATTTTGACTAGGGTATATTCTATGCCTCTGTCCCTGCTGTGTTTTTTCTCAAGTCCACAGCCCGGCTGAACTTTTCCTGTGAGGTATGGATCACAGAGAGCTTCCACTGGTTTCACAAATGAGAGCACTCAGCATCCCACAGGACTGGGACCTGAATGGGTGGTTTTGTAGACTATCTACATAGCTGTGCTAGTGCTGCAGCTGGGGGTGACTGCTGGCTCCTTCTTTCTCTGCCTCTAGGCTGGACTCTGGCATATTGCTGTTGTTCACCACCCTCTCCAGATTGTGTTTTCCTCTGCCCTCACAAAGCTGGCCAGCTCTATGACTACATAGAGGTGAATGGGAGGTGGCATGAACTTCCTGGAGCATCTGAAGTCTCAGAAACATGGCCTAGGACAGTTGTATGGGCTGGGGCACAAGAGTGTAGACCACCTGGTAGTTTGCTGCTTGCTCTCACAGCAGAGGTGTAATCCTTCTCCTCCAGCACCATACCACAATGTGAGACCTGTCTATCAGCCTGCAGGTGCAATAAAGGTTTCCCTCGCTTTATGCAGGTTCTGTTTGTGAAAATTTGCTCTTACGCAATGACCCTTTTTATACCAAAAATCCGTTATATGCGAGCTAAATTCACTCCTACGCAATCTGTGTGTTGGAAGCCCACAGTCAGCTGTGGTGCAGTTTGTGCGGTGCATTGTGGGAGTGACGTGCACCAAAATATAGTCTCCCACGTGGATCTGTGCTCCTTACTTGTTGACTGCGACACGTGTTTCTGTAGTTGCCATGCCCATTATGATAGTGGTTTTGGAACGTATCCCTAGTTGTTACATTGTAAAGTGGGTTCCCTTTATGCAAATTCAAATTATGTACTGTTTTCCAGGAACACATGTACAGCATAAAGCGAGGGAAACCTGTATATTTGGGGCTTCTCTAACACATTCTTAGGAGCTAGGTTAAGCATCTTCTCAAGGCTCTCCTATTTGCATCATGCCTCTGATCTAGGCAAATCCATTAAACCTGTTTCTGATCATGCATGTGATAATCTCCAGCTAGCAAATATTTTTGCCACAGCTGCCTTTTGAGGGAAAAGAAGGCTTATTGCCCATTTTTAATCATGGCACACTTATGATCCATTGCAGAACACAGTTGGGCACTGTCCTCTTGTCTTCCCATCAAATGCTGTCTGAAGTGTTTATAAACAATTGCCTTTGCATCTTCAGAGAAGAAAGGAATGAATATGGCCAAAGGAGAGCAGAATGAGATCACTTGGTATCACACAGTCCAGGATGCAGAGTAGCTGCTTCCTGCTGATTGTGGCTAAGCAGTAGTGCGACCAGGACTGCCAAATGATCATCGTGAACCTTACTGGGAGATATTGGTGGGAGGTAAGTCAAATTCATTTTCCCTACCTTCCTGTAAGTAGCCACTGACATAACCTCTATCTCAGCCCAGCAACCTGATTATAATAGATCAACTGTAAGTTTGAGGATATAGGCAAGACTCCAGAAACATGGCCAAATGGGTTGATTCACCCTATCTTGCAAGAGGGTGAAGTCTCACTTGACAAGACTAGGAAAGGCCCAGAAATAGACTGTGTTTATGTTATAAATATCAACACAGAGACAGACCAAATGTATCATGGTGCAGCAATACTAGGATATGGGCTAGGATGAGAGCCCTCACCAGCATCACCATCTTCCACTTGATCCTCTCACTGACAGTCTCTGTCCTTTATCCCTTTATCATCCTTGCTGGCCTAAGCACAGGAAGACAGGACTAACCCTGAGAGCAATAGCTGTAGGATGAGGAAAGAAGATAATTGAACACAAAGCAGGGATCTGGTGAGTACAGCAGGGACTGACAGCACAATGAATGACTGCCATTGCTTCATTGTGGGAATTTGGGTAGCTCATTTCACCTCTTTGTGGCACAGTTTCTTCCTCGGTAAAGTAGGGCCAGAAATTCTGCCCTCCCTATCAAGGGTTGGTGGGGTTAATATATCATAGAGAAGGAGAGCTGGAAGGGACCTTCAGAAGTCATTAGTCCAACCCCCTGCCTAAAACAGGATTATCCCTATCCAAACCATCCTATACAAACCATAATCTAAACTCTAAATAAGATTACTGACACAACATAGACCTAACACCCTAACCTGCTACAGGCAGAGGAAGGGAACTATAGCAGCCAATGTTCTGCTTCTATGAAATATTGTCAATATGTGCTCGTGAGGTCCTGGAAAGAGGGCCACAACCTCTGCTACAGAGGAGGTTTCCTGCCTCCCCACCCCACCCCTTAAGCTCCTTTTCTGCAAACTGAACATGCTTAGTTCCTTCAGCCTCTCCTCATATGGCTTCCCTTCCAAGCCCTTGATCATCTTTGGTACCTACCTCTGGACCTTCTCTGACTTCTCTACCTCCTTTTTAAAATGTGGAGCCGAGAATGCACACAGCATTCCAGATGAGGCCTAACCAGTGCCAAGTAGACAGGCACTATCACCTACCATGTCTTGCACCTAATGCTTCTACTCATGCGTTTGTGAAGGGCTTTGATACAATTTAGGTAGCTATTTAGGTACCTACTATCTCCTTAGTTATTTATGTGCTAATGCTGTATGCATTCTTGTGTTGCTCTTAGGCCTCATATAATAGACAATAGGCAAGTGACATCTTACATGCTGTTGGCCATTGAATGAATGGGAAGGATTCACACCCAGATATTTGCCACAGGACAATGAGGAAGACAGTCATACAGGCACACATTTTGCCCTCTTCCAGCTTCCTTATACTCTCAGCCCATTCCATTGCAAGTGATACACCATCTCACCCAGTCAGATGAGGCAAAATGGCCCAACTTCAGCAACTTGTTACCTGTGTGGTCACTGTCAGTAAGGATATTGTGTAAGGATATACCTTAGACCTACTGATTTAAGATGAAGTTGTGGTACCTTGCACTGGGTGTACTTTAAAATCCTTGTCTCATTTACACCTACCTTCCATTAGCTGTACGATATGTAAGATGAACTTTTAGGATTTCTAGCAAAACATAGTTGTTCAGAGTGCTCCCAGCTACACTCTGCACCTATCAACATGCTGTGGGATGAATAGGTCAGACAGCATCTTTCTTAGTCTGTACTTTGAAAAGGGTTATAAAATATATATCTCCACATCCCTTTCAATAGTCCACTATCATTATGATTGAAAAACCTCCCCAAAATATTGTCCTCAAAATTATCTGTGCAGCAGAATAGGACAAGTGCTTCCATTGTAAGACAGAAATGGAGGCTCAGATGAAGTCTGTGGCTGAGCTGAGTATAGAACAAAGACTGGGTCCAGTGGACTGCCTTCTCTTTAAGCACCCCTTTCCCATCTTTCCTTTAATAATGACTCCCTCTCTCCTTCAAAGCTTTTCTCCACCTGGATTGAAGGAAGAGTTCAAACCCACTTCTCCTGTCTAGTAGGGGAATGTTCTAACCATTAGGCTATCTGCTAAGATATTCTGAAATGGGATTCTCTCAGAATGTCATGTTGAAGTGGTTCCACATTGCATAAAAATATTTAAATAGTAAGAAAGGAAGTAGCAAAAGATTAGGTCAGTTGTCTGGTGGTTAGGACACTTGCCTGAAATGTGGGACAATTGGATCTTTGCTGTTATTAATAATTAATCGCATATGCAAAGTGGAACAGTTTTAACAGGAGAAATGAGACTGCAACCCACTAGCTCTAACACACTTGTGAAAGACTTAAGTTCAAAATCTGTCAGCGGAGGGGGCCAAACCTTGTCTGAGGCGAGTGGTCTAGACACTGGACTGTATATAAAGGAGGATAACACATCTGGTTCCCTCCCCCACCCAAAAGGGTGGACCTAGTTTGGGCTCCTAAGCTTGGAAGAAGGGTTACAACCATGAATCCTGAATGGAGGGAGGCACCTCCCAATGACCCGGTCTTTGGAGCCTAAATGTCAGAAAGGAGTATGGTTTAATCTATACCCCTCTAAACAACATTTCCTTATGCAGGGTGGCCAACATGCCACACATGGCACCGCAGCCTCTGTGTGTGTTATACAGAGCATCACAGAGGGAGTAGGGAACACAGCAGCAGACAGGGCAGAGACCAGCAGATCAGGCAGGGAAAGGGGATTGGAGTGGCACGTGCGGAGGGTGAAGGGCTTATTTTGTTACATGTCTGCCACAAAGGTTGGTTCCCACTGTCTTAGTGGCTAGCTTGGTGTGCTTACCACTGTGTGTGCTGATTTTGTTGATTCCATTTGTTATCTAACTCTTCTCATAGCTGCAGTGTGTTTTAAACATGGATATTGTTAGTACACCAGTGGAGACTTCCTTATTGTTCTGTGGCAAGTACCTGGGTGTGAAACCTTCCCATTTATTCAATGTCCAGCAGTGTTTAAGATGTCACTGGACATTGTCTATTACATGTTGCCTAATAAGCAACATCCCACTTGCCTATTATATATAGATCAAGGTTCTCAGCCAAGGTACAAATCATTTAAGAAGCTCCCTGAAGAGGTTACGGAACACAGAGGAAACCTAACAGCATTATCACTAACTAATTTGCTAATTATTCCAGTCCCTCTTCCCTTTGCAGGCTTGGAATATTTTCTAATATACATAGATGGCGGGCATTTTATAATATAAGAGAAACAAATGGATTCATCTATTAGGATACTTTGTGAGTCTGTCATTATGATATGGCATGTCCGCATCGTGCTGACATGAGGTATTTATTTTCATGACACCCTGGGTGGAGTTGGGAAATGTTATTCCCATTTTACAGATGGAGAAGAAAGGTGCAGGGTCATGACATCACTAGTACAAAATCACACAGAGAATTGCAGAGCCAGAATTGGACAGAGGTCTCCCAAAGCCCCAGATACTAAGTAAGCCAAATAGCCACCTTTACTGTCTATAGGCAGTCTGTCTGGGAAGCATTTCCTGTTTGACAAAACCAAACCAGAATACAGTGTCACCTGGAAACATCTTTTGAATGTTAGCAGGCAGATTCATTAATCATGAGGCTGGGTCTAGTTATTTGTTCAGACCAGAAGAAAAATGGCCCTGTCTGATTTCTCAGTAGTGTTTACTAACCTTTCCTACACCTATGAGCTTCGAACTGTATGCTCAGAGGGGCATTGGGCTAATATTTCCAGCTATACTGAGCATTTTGAAATATGCATGATGTTGGGGGAATGCATAGGACAGTTGGGAAGGGAAACTGAAGCATTAACACAGCATGTTTCATGCAAGAGAATCCTTTGTTGGTGCCAATTAGAGATCACATAACAGTGGAGAATATGTCTTATTTATTACCCTCACATTAAATGCTGGGCTCTGCCTCCCAGCTCTCCAATCTGGGTAGATCTGAAATCTTTTCATTATAAGTCTTTCAGCCAGCAAGTGCATTTCACCCCTTGCAAATGACAACAGCTTAGGAAAAAGAAATCTTTATTTTGTATTTTTTGTATACTTGTACACAAGTAAAATAAAATACATATCTATATATACTGCAATTTTAGTGAATGAAAAGGCAGCATTCTTTAACAAATGCTACGTGTAAATAAGGTGTGACAGAAATGAATATGGTAAAACTGCAATATTCATAAACATAGGATTAAAACAGCATCAAATGCATCACCTCTGCAAATGGGAACTTGCAACATTGTTCAGTATGATGTCAAGTTACAAACAAACTTTAAACATTCTATTTGGAGGATTTTCTTATACTTTTTTGTATGTAAATCATATTTCTTTACCCTCTGTTGTAGCAAAAGCTGCTTTATAGTAAGTGCAGTTCCAAGGACCAAAGGTATAAGTCACAGGTTTTAGGACAAGTTTATGTACACCTTAGGTTTTTTTGTCTTTTTTTTTTTTAATAAAGGCATCCAGTTAACTTTTGTGTAAGAAAGCTCTCTCAGGGTGTATGATAGTTTACTTCTCATTTGCAACATTTATGGAGGTCAGCAAGTCTGGTATTAAAGTGTCATCAACCAAAGGAAAGAGTTGGTTTCAGCAGAACAAGAGTAAGCTCCACACCAAGGGGGGAATCAAAAGACTTAGACTCAGCTGTACTGTGGAGCTGTTTCCTTGCTGGGTGAGGCGGCACTGGGCCTTAGACTTGTTCTTTCTAGAGCATCCCTGCCTCTTTTTGGTAGGGACTGTGGAAGGTTCAATGGGTTCTAGGAACTCTGGTTTCAACTTGGTCAATGGAGGGTCTACAATGCTGGGAAAGGTCCCAAAAGGGGAGTCATTTATCTGCTTGTTGCTGCCATTTTTGGTAGGGTCTGTTTCAATGTACTTGGTTTTGGACATGTTCTCCTTATCCTTGAGAGGGTTGATGGGGGATGGTCGGCTACTGTGTGAAGAAGGACCTGCTTTGCCTTTGGCTTCGTAAATAAAAGATTTATCTGTTTCTGGCTGGCAGCACTTCCGAGAGCTGTCATGAGAATTTAGGGGGGGGTCAGTGGTTGGCAGTTTGCCAGATCTGGTTTTAGTGCTAAAAACACTTGTTCTTATTTGATTGAAAGAGTCAACACATCCCTCCAAATCACTGCTCTGAAGTCTTTTGAGGTCTCTCCCTGCCAAGTGAGGGGGCAGATAGCATTCCAGCTCTGTTGAAGATCCTTTAAATTGTTTGAACCAATTCCAAAGTGACCTAGCCTGGCAGTCACAGATCCACTGGTTATCATTTAAACGTAGGTATTGAAGGGACACCAAGGGAGCCATTGTTTCTCCAGTGAGCACTGTCAAGTTGTTCTTAAATAGAAACAAGGTCATCACTTTCCCAAGGTCATGAAAAGACCTGTGATGAACCAGACTGACTCTATTCTGGTGCAGCAGGAGCCGATCCAGGTTGATCAGCCCACGAAAAACATTCTCTGACAAGCTCTTAATTTTATTACCATGCAAAAACAGATAGGTTAGGTTTGCAAGATCCATGAAGGTATCATCTAACAAATTCTGCAGATTATTATCCTGAAGATAGAGATACTGTAAGGAGAACAATCCTCGGAAAAGACCTGTGGAGAGTTCCAGGAGCCCACAGCGATCCAGATGTAAGACGTGAAGGTGAATGAGGCCCCGGAAAGTGGTTGGGTTGATGGACTTCAGATTCATGTTGTCGCTGAGGTCTAATTCCTCCAGTTTGTCAAGTCCATAAAATGCTGCTGGCTCAATGAGGCTGATGTTATTGGAATGGATCCAAAGTATGGTCATATTGCGACAAGATGTAAAGCTGGTGGACCTAACTAAGGTTATCTTGTTGTTGTGCAGGAAGATTCGCTGGCTCTGTATAGGGATCTCAGTGGGGATTGCTGTCAGTCCTTGCTGCTGACAACTTATTGTAATCTTGGGCTCACTGTAGCATACACATGCCCCGGGGCAAGATTCCACTTCTGACTGGATGTTCAAACAAAGCACCAAAATCAGCAGTTTGCTTCCTAAAGGACAACAAAAATAGGATGGAAATTAAACTCAGACATGGGAGAGCATTTTTCTCTGCAACTAATATATTAGTCAAAAATTCACATTGGCAGTGCATTGCCACTAACCACAAAACAACATGTGCCAGGAGAGTCAAACAATTAAAATGCAGAATTAAAACTATTCCACTACTTAACACAATAGCTAAAATCAATAAATGCTTGAAGAGAGAGTGAATACTGCACCGGTCTTTCACACTTGGGAGGCCTCAGACTTAGGTCACAAACAAAAACTGTATTGATGAGTATTTCGATATTGTTCTGTATCAGGATCAGAGCTGAAACAGGGGTATTGTGCAAAGGCCTGGATAAACATAAGAAAAAGACAGTCCCTGCTGAAAAGAGTTTGTAGTCAGGGAAAACAGTCTTGCTCTTTAGGGGTCATTTATCTCCATCACAGAATCAGTGCACAGTTTCACACAGTTTGACACCAGTGGAAATATGTATTTGGCAGCAGCTTAGGACTGGGATAGCTGGGGCAAGCCACTGTGGTTGTGCTGTGTTATGCTGTGACAAACTATAAATAAAAGTATTAGTTCCTCTTTCCAAGAGTACTGAATTTCCTTCCAATGCAAGCATGTACAGTTTTTACTTAGAAAGCAATACGGATATGCTACTCTTGTACTTTTCCTTGATGGGTTTCTCGGCACTCATCCATTTTTCCTGTGTGAAATTACTGCAACTAATTCTTAAAAGTGCTTACAAGTAAATCATATCAAAGACAGATGTTGGTGCATTGAGAATCATTTCCACTTCTTTTAATGCAAGTCAGACCTTTTGACAGTAACCTGCTTCATGATCTCACACCCTGGCCTTCCTTTTCTCCTTATGAGATTCATGGCCTCCCTGGAAAGAGTGGCAGAAGTTTTGCTTGCTTGCCAAAGAGCAGCACTGTTGCTGGGGAAGACTAGACACTCAGTTTGATTCAGGGACTCCCTGGTAGTTCAGTTTTCAGAATTAGCTTCCACTTGTGCCTGGAGATAGGAATACATCCACACTGATCCCAAACCCCAGTCCCCTCCCAGAATTTACTGCTCTGAGGTGCTGAATACGCTCACATCTCACTGAAGTCAATGGATTCACAGGATTGGGCCCAAAAATGCTTTTTGAAGAACCTTAGAAGGTGAGTTTAGATACTTTTGAAGTAGATGCCTGGTTCTGAAATGAGATGTTTGAGAGAAAGGTTCAGTGTAGTTTCCTCCCCACTTTAAACCAAAAAACCCACAGGGAGACAAGTTGCAACTCACAGCTAGAAATGCATTTCAAACTGGGTACATTACAGAAAGGGACGCATGAGCTTAAACTAATCTTGAGGAACCAGGGAAGGCATTTTCAACAGGGTTTTACTAGCAATTAAAAGCATGTAATTAGGTTGTTTCTACCAAATAAACCATTGAACCTATAATGATTTGGTAGCCTCAGCAGCAGCTGCAATACATTTGTGAAATGCCACATGCCATTCAATATACATGTGTTTGTCAAACACGTGTCTCCTTTCCAGATCATCATAGCATCTGTGGAGAAAGAGACATGCTCCTGTCATTAGCTGGGAAAGCCCTAGCCAAAGGACAAAGAACAGCTTTCTGTGTTTGTTTCTGAGGGATGTCTTGTATTCCTTTAGAGACTGGAAATGTTGTTCATGCATTTTAATGCCTCATTACCCCTTAATGTAATATAGCAGCTTGATAGCAAAGTTCAGAGAGTCAGACAGACCGAAACAATGACACAGAACTGGACAAATTAGCAAAACACAGAGAGATTTCTGTCACCTCTAGCCACATGCAATGCAAACTACAATGGAATCTAAACATCACTGTACGTCTGAATTCAGGAGATGGTGGGCTGCAGTTCAAAGACAAGCTTGAAAAATGATACTGTATTTAATGCAATCACATCATTGCTGAGTCTAAGTAGCAGTTTCAAACCCAGATGATAAGAGAATAAATCACATGGAAATTCCACCAAACTGTTTGCTGAAGCAATGACAAAGGTATCAAAGAGGCTGAGAGAGGAAAAGTCTCTTTCATGTAATAAAAAGGCTAGAATCCTAGATCTGCACTTCACTCCAGTCAAAATAATTCACTGTGTACAGCTAACAAATCTGTAGGCGATCCAATTTTCCCATATAGATATAATTCCTATACATCATATTTCATATGGGAAAAGAAACCAGCTCAGCATATAGGGATAATTTGAGACTGATATTATTAGCTTGCTCTTCCCTGGAAGGCTGTGTGTTGAGTTCAGTATTATGACACACTCTAGCTGTCTTGTCATGTTTTGACATATCACATCCCATTGTATGGAGCAAAGTAACACAAGGCAACTGAAGTCCCCTGCTGGGGACATGTCACACCAGAAGGAGCCTCCTGGGAAATTAAAACAATGCTGGCATCCCTCTGACCAGCATGATTCCTCTTTGGCTAATAATATTAATAATAATATAATAATAAACCTGCAGCAGAGGAAATCCATCTTTCTGGAGGTTTCTCCAGCTTCATGATTCATTTCATCAGGGGGCTGGTGATGGTGTTGAGTAGGGGAATCAGTCTGCACCACAACAGCTTGGACCCCCTAACAGCAATATCCAAGCTACAAGGACTTTCAAAGATCTCAGGGCTGTTTCCAGCTTTTCCTCCTCTGCATTTACATGTGCACAGACTTTACAATATGCTTGGGGGAAAATCTACATGATACCTGAATGCATCACACTCCCATAGCATGACAGAAAAAGGGGACCAGCCACATGGGTATAGGAATCCAGGTGGTAACACATCTGCCTTCAGTCCCAGCCAGGGGACACAAATACATAACCTGCTCAAAAAAGGGCCAAGAGATTATATGAATACAACTTCCCTTGCCTCAGCGTCAAAGCTCTCTTACTTGCTTTCAATACTTGTCAGGGTTTATTGATCAGGTGTACATAATAAATCCCTCCTGGGGCCACTTTTGTGTACACGTCCTAGGGATCTGCAGAGCCTGAGCCATGGAGATGCTTGATTCCAGCCCATAGGAGCAGCGGCAGTGATAAACCTTGATGCAATTTGAACCAGATTTCTATTGCAGCTGTGTGGAGCCCTGAGTCAGTAGCTCTGAAACCTGGCTGTGAGAAAAGCAATTACTGGCAGCATGAGCCTGTGTCTGGCCTGGCTTTAATTAGAGGGTCTGGTGTTAGTGAGTGGCTCAGATTAGCTCATTTTACCACAGACAGCTACTGTCAATTGCCTCCAAAGCCTTTTTTTCATTTCCAATTCGTTTCCCTTTGTTTGGCTTGGTGGTCTTGTCCTTGCAAAATTCAATAACACTCACAAGCCTGGCAATTACCAGAGCCAGAGAAGGCTCCAGGCAGGAGCTTTAGGAGAGCAGAAACTTTGTAGGCTAGCCATGGTTCTCCATAGCTATGTCACAGTCATTCTAACTCAAATATATAATGCTGAATACAGTGCTCCAACATGGCTCAGGCACCTGCTAAAGAGAATTCAGTGTGGCAGAGATACTTAGGGCAGAATCCTGTTTCACTTTACACACCTAAATGGCAGTTACATAGATATGTAAATGCCATTCTTGACATTTGTACACAGTTTGCAATCCTGCTCCCCCTGCTGTGTGGATGTGCTGAGCACTAGTTGGGCATGCTCACAGCTAACCAGGTTTAGTGGTTCAGTTGAAAAGGAGGGCTGGGGAGGTATCTGGATAATGCACAACCTGTACTGGTTAGAGCACTGTGTTGGAAAGTTGGATGAATGCAAGTTCAAACCACTCTGGGGGAGTGGGGATTAGAACCAGCATCTCCTGCTTCCATGAATGCCCTAACCCAGGGATGTGCAAAATGGTAGATCTGGCCAGCGGATGGACTCCATTTCCCAGCAGCCCCTGCCCACATGGCTGGGGCCAGTTTCCATGGAGACCCCAGCAGCAGCTGTGCTGTGATAAAGGGGGCCTGGGTTTCCATGGAGACTCGCCCAGCAGCACTGGCAGGGCAAACGGCTGGACAGGGAGCTGCTCCGGGACTAGGCTGGGATCTTGAAGCAGACAGCATGGTCCAGAGCCAGGGCAGATCCACAAGTTGCAGTCTGCATGCTCTGGGCAGTGGTATGCAGGCAGTGGATTGTGGCTCTGCCCCAGCTCCAGACAATGCTGTCACTGCTGCCAGGAGCTGGCGCAGAGCCATGACCAGCTGCCTGCATGCCCATCCCTGGAGCATGAAGGCTGCACATTGCAGCTCTGCCCTGGCTCAGGACCATGCTGTCACCACTGCAAGATCCCAGCCTGGCCCCACAGGAGCTCCCTGCCCTGCTGCGTGCCCTGCCAGCAAAGCTTGGGCCGCTCTCCACAGAAACCCTGGCCCCACACTACCGCAGGGTGGCTGCTGCTGAGGTCTCCATGGAAACCAGCCCCAGCCATATAGGCAGGGTCTACTGGGAAATGGAGTCCACTGCCAGCTGGATCCGGCCTGTGGGCTGGACTTTGTATGCCCGTGCAAGCCTGTGCCTCTTCAACAGGCCAGAATTTCAGGACTTACACTCAGGTATGCACTTGCAGAACTCCATACCTGGCCAAAGTGCATGTGCTTATTAGCTATGTGGGTGCTTACGCATTCACACTGCATGCGGATCTCAAATTGTGCGTAAGTGCAAAAATGACAGTCACAAAGCTGGAAAACTGCCATGTGGACATGTAAAGTAAAATAGGATTCTGCCCTTATTCTCTCCCAAGGATACAGAAGCTATTTCAGCTCATGAGACGCTTAGGGCACCTTCTAAGAAGAGTCCAGGCACTAGGGACTATCTGACCTAGCCAGACCAGAATCTCCTTTAAGATGTGCCCTTTCTCTGTGTTTTCCTATAAGTGTCAGCTGTATAGCACTCATTCTGAGAAAAGCTAACCTTTGTAAATGTTACAAGTGTTGTATGAAGCTCTCAGTGTAACAGAACTGGGCATTATAACTGTGATGCAGGCATTGCCTCATGTAGTTATGTTCTTTTTAAAAGATACCTGAGTGAATATAATTCTGTGTGAGCATCTTTGTGTCTGTACATTCATGATTGTGTATGTTTATAAGCATGTGCACCTGTTCATGAGGTTTTGTGTGCGTGGATAAGCACATGTATGAATATGGATGTAGGCTGTGTTGAGAAGCTGGGTGGGTGTTTCTGAGCATATGTAGTGTATGCTAGGTGTTGTGTATTTGGGTATACTTAGTATATTTACATGCGTGCCAAGACATACATAACATATCTTTTGGTTTGTGAGTGTGTAAAAATAGCATGTTTATAAATATGCATTGGACAGTATGTTTCTGTGTCAGCATTGAGAGAGGATGTGTTTGCATGTGTTTCTAGAAATGTGTCCTTCCTCTATTTCTCTTTCTTTCACATCCACACTTCATCTTCCTTTCTGCTCCCTCTGTCTCCCTTTATTCCTATACCTCTTTTCATCCTCTCCTCCCTATCTAACTGCCTCCTTTCCTCTCTGTACCAGTGCCTTCTGGCTGCCAGTGGGAGCAGGGAGTGGACAGTTAATCAAGGACGCAGCTTTAGGGATGTGCTGCCCTCCTTCTGTGCCTTTGGCAGTCAGTAGTCATTTGTAGATCACCATTCACGTGCTCTTCCAACTTATTTCCATCAGCACAGAGAGATAAGAAAGAGTACAGCTTCAAATCTCATCCTCCATAAAAACAGCACAGATATGGTTGAGTTTTTACCTACACCAATTGAAATACGTTTGGAATAGTCTTACTCTCCAGGTGAATTCAGATTCCTAGAAAATGGGCTAAATCTTAAGAAGGGCAATGCAACTGTAGCCCTCAGTGATTAGGTATTAGGGAAACATTAGTCTTTTTTTATCTCTTCGTTAAAAAGATAAACATATAATGTCCTTGTTCCAGAGCACAGCCCAGCTCTGCCTGTGTAACTTTTAACCAGCCATTCCTTCACTTGTGTATTGGAGGGCTCTATTCCAAGAGGGCCATAGCTACAACACTATAGAGCAGGGGTGGGCAAAATACAGTCCATGGGCCGGATTTGTCCTGACAGGCAATTTCATCTGGCCCGTGGGTGCCCACCAATTAACTGACCCCTTCCAGCCCACATGCCTCACTCCCACCCTCATGTGCAGAAAGGCCTGGCCCAGCCAGCACCCAGCTTCCGGGCAGAGCTGGTACTGCCATTGCTGCAGGCACCGGGAGACCTGTTCAGCTTCCCGGTGTCCAGCAGCTCTTCCTCATCTCCCTGCTGCAGTGCTTGCTCTGGGCAGCAAGTAGAGAAGTGGCATGGGCAGAGGAGCTGTGGTGGGGGCTGGGAAGGACCTACAGCTGGACAGGGGTAGAGAGCATGGGGCTGGGGCTGGTGGGAGCACGGAACCTGTGCCCAGGGGGGTGGTGCGAGTGTGGAGTTCAGGTGGGCAGGGTGTGGGTGTGAGGGAGTGTGGGGGGTTGTGGGAACCCCCCCACACGCTCCACCCCATGGCGCAAATCCCCTGCCACTAGCAGCAGCAGCAGATGGCGGGCTCTCAGGGCACTCATGGTCTCAGCACCTGGTGGCGCGCATCTCTGGCCAGAGCTGCACCTGGTGGCAAGGAGCACAGCCAGGCCAGCCTGCCTCTTATTGCATGGGGCTCCCTGCAGAGCACATTCAGCTCCCAGCACTTGCACACCACCAAGTAGAAGCCCAGTGCTATGAAGCCAGTCGCCTTTTCCACTCCCTTCTGCTATGTGCAGGTCCTGGCACTTCACTGGATGTGGTGGCGAGCCCTGCCTCCTGCTTCCATGGTGGCAACCATCTCTGTTGCATAAGGCTTCCTCCTCAGTGGTGCACAAGTGCTGGGAGCTGCACTTGCACCACGAGGAACCGCATCTGATAGAGGAAGACCAGCCTGGCTGTGTTCCTTGCCACCATGTGCACCTCTGGCTAAAGCTGTGTACCACTAGGCAGCAGCACCTGCGCAGGCCAAAGGCCTGTTGCCTGCTGCTGCTGCTGACACCACCAATGGGGAGTGTATGCCATGGGGGGAACATATGGGAGGTGGCCCCACAACCCCCCCCTCACAGCCCACAAACCCCACACAGCCACACCCTGCCCCAACCCTCACACATACACACACACCCCTGCAACATACTGTGTGCCCTGCCCCACACCTAGCCACACCCTCTCACAACCCCCCAACACCTTTCCACACCCCACCATACACACCCACCCACCCACCCCAACCACAGCCCACACACTCCGCCACACACTATACCATACACTTTTAAGCTATTATGCAATCACCTTTATATACACTTCAAAGACAAATCATGACAAAAATATTTTTGCAATAAAATTAAAATATGTTATAGTAGGTGCTTGACTTTTAGTATATGATTTGGGTTTTTTTCCGGTTCCAAGATGGTAACCCCACTCCCAAAAGAAGTACTTCCGGGGGTCAAGGGGAGGGATTTCTGGTGGCAAAGGTCAGGGGGTGGGACATCTGGTACCAAGATGGAGAACAGGGGGCAGGGCACCTATCAAGGGTCAGAGCTACCCTTGCGGCCCTCGACAGCACACCAAAATTAATTAAGCGTCCCTCCAGCCGAAATAATTGCCCACTTCTGCTATAGAGGGAATGAGAGTCCACCAAGCAAGCCTATCTGGGTCCAGTAGAAAAGTCAACAGTGATGCCATGTTTCATGGCACAAGAGTGAAAGAAGAGAGGGTCCAGGACAAAAAAGGGAACTGAGATACACTAAAGCTTAAGTAGTAAATAAGAAAAGAATGGCTTATGTTGTTGTAGCCCTTACTGTATGTTCAATTTCTCTACAGGGCTCCTTACTCTCCCAGCTCTAATAGAGGTGAGATTCTGTCCAAGGGAAATAGGAGATAGAAGACTATTCCATAAATCAGCAAGCTTTCATAGCCACAGGCAAAGGATCACCCCTTGACCTCCAGCACAATCCCAGTAGCCTAACACCTCCACCCACAATCAACCCATACCCCTGGTAATGAGTCTTAAGGAGATCAGTTTCCATCTCTTTCTGCAGAGACACCATTCCCATTTCCTCTCCAGAGCATGGTTAAAACTTTACAGGATAGTTCTGGTCAAAAGCAAAAGATAAAAAGAAAGCTCAGCACTTGGAACCTTCCAAGAGTCCTTCCAAGAGTTTGGCTTTGAGTTTTATATTTGTTCCTCCTGAGCTTTCTTAAAAGCCAGAAACCTCCTCCAGTCAAACTGCAGCACTTCCCCTTTGCCATCTTAGAAGTGTTATGACTCATGGAACTGGGAAGCAATTAAAGCGGGTCCATTATCTGCCTTTCCGCTAGTCCCCTGTGCAATCACATTGTCAAACGTGGCAATTAGAAAGAAAAGGCTCCAGGGAACCCTAACAGACGCTTCGCAAACTTTTTAAGAGGCCAAAGCAAAATGCAATTTTCTGCAGTTTGCAAAGCCTTGGCCTTTCTCTCCTGCTTTGCTCTTGTCTCTATTGATTTGGAGATATTATAATGCAGCTTTACTACACTGGAGGGTCAATAATCATTTGAATTCTCTCCTGGTTGTACATAAAGGGCTCCTTTACAATACAAAGCCTTTTGCTGATGTACACAGCATTTTGCCTTTGTTTATAGTACGGAGTAAGGATAGCTGCTTGATTCTCAGCTTTGAAATACCATGGTTTGAAATTCACCACGTCTTTTAAACCTATTTTGCAAAGCAACTTCAGCATCTCTCCTTTTTTATACTGAGGAAGAAAGCATGTGTGTTTGTATGCAGGCAAATGAATAGGGTTCAATGTTCAGAGGGACTAGTTTCACCTCAATATAGGAGTCTCCCTCCCCATTATTTAAATCTTCATTGAACATGGAACACTGTAACCTGGATGAAAGTGGTATATGAGTAGTGTATGGGTACTGACCCACACACCTCTCAGGGAGAAAAAAGTTACTATGCTCCCACTGAAGATGGCAGAAGACAGACCCTCTCAGTCTGCAGATAATTGTTGCCCTATCCTGGATGGATCTCTCAGTGTCACAGGAAACTGAAAGATGTAATCATCATTGTGATTAGCGAGGACTTTCCTCTCTCTCCCAAATGCTGGGTGGATAGCAGTTATGAGATATATCACCATCAATGTCTCATTATAAGATCCCAGTCCACAGAGGAATGCACGTTGCAAGCTAAATAATAATCTGTTGGCATATTTTTATATGTACAATAGTATCTTAGGAGTCTTCTTTTTTTGGAAAAAGGTCAAGACAAACTCTATAATATGCAGCAATTCCTTTACAAGTCTTAAGTGGGATTTGAATGTGGACACTTCAACAAGGCCTGCTGCCAGTTGAGCTACAGGACTAAGTATATTAGCTGGTATCAGCAACAACTTGTTGTCCTGGAGGGCACCGTGGATTATTGAAGCTGTGGGGTTTACTCTACCTCACCACTACTACAGCTCTCAGGTGCACCCAGTTTTTTAGCAGTCGTGTCAGCTCAGCCTCAGAATGCTTGTGTTTAGTTGTTATTTTGGAAGGCTGCCACCATTTCCCTAAGGAACACAAGCAAGAGAAGGAAAATGGTGACACTTAACAGTTTATATTTCAGCAAATCTAAATGGAATTTCATGGGGAGCCAGGGAAAGCATTTTTCCAGCCCCAGGGTTTTGCTCTTATTTCAAAGAGCTATTGCAATCCATGAAGGTGTGAAAGCTTCTCAGAGAAACTGTCACATGCATCCTTCATAATAGGCCATCTAAATATTAATGTCATTAGGGCTCACTTCCGTGTCATTAGGGACCACTTTTCCCTGAAATAAAAGCAACAATTAGGGCCTCCAGTATTGTTAACACCAATTTATCTAATATTTTCCTAAAGAGGTTAGATTTAGAGAAAGGGACAAATGTAATTCTGTGGCCATGAACTTTGCTGTTTAACCTACCTCTCATTACCACAGAATCATCTCCTGAATCTCAGCTTTCTTCAAACAAAAACATTCCCAGAGCTCAATCATTCAGAAAACCTTACGTGTAACAGTCAGATAGATGTAGTTACATTCTTCCTGAGTCTGCAAACAGCCTGAAATAGCTTTGTGTGAACAGCTTTATTAATCTCCATGTGGTAATGGTAATCTGAAAAGAGCTTTAACAAAACTGGGGATCTGAATCATTGTGAAATTGGGTTAAGAGGAAGCAAGGAGCTCCCATCTTTATGGCATTATGGCTCAGTAAGTCCTTGCGTTTAGGGAAGACAAGAATGAAACACTGGTAGTGCCACAGTGGCAGCAACATTTTTTTTTTCTAGGAGCTCAGGCTGCACTAGTCCCATAGGGCCATAAGCCCAGTAGGCCTTTAACCTGAAGCCACTATAGTGCGTCAGTATAAGTCAAATGGAAGTTTTCAAACTGCCAGTGTCCTGCATGGGGTAGAGGGGCAAAAAAGAAAGTTTAGGTACTGGATAAAACAGTTGCAGGTAGTGGAGGAAGAAGAGATCCCAGGGGAATATGCATCTTTCCCATTACCTGGGAGAACCACTGCATTTGACCTTCTAAGTCAGTGAACAATACCATTAAACATTATAACAATCATATTTATATTGCCTTTTACACTTTATACAAAATGCTTTATAGCCTGAATCCAAAATCCAATGCACATTTAGAGTACTAGGACAACCAAGGAGTCAGAATTAACTGTAGCCACTTCTGAAAATCAGCAATGATGCTGCATCAGTGAAATGTCACATTCAGAACTTTCATAAAATGGGAAGTAAAGATTAATGCTTTCAACTGGAAATGCAGGAGGAGTTTAGGACAGGGGTGTCAAATACACCCTGGGCTCCAAGCTGGATCCTGGGCTCCTAGCTGGAACCATGGGCACTACCTCCTGGGCTCGATCTATGGAGGCAGGAACAGCTGTGGTGGGTCCTGGGCAGCCAGCAATATAGGTCAGCATTTGGTGGCAGCAGAGCAAGTGAGGACTGTATCTGCACAACCCCTGTTTGACCCCTTCTCCTGATGGCCATGTCCACTGGGGTCCAAGGACGTCGAATTCTCCAGCAAGGCCACATCCCTGGACTCCCAGTAGCCCAGTGTACTACTGGTAGTGATGGGCCAGATGAAATGGTTCTGTTGGCTGGATCCAGGCTTTAGGCCATGTGTCTGACAGTCTGGTTTAGGGAAATGGACTGAAAGCATTCTAGCTATCCCAGACATAAGTGTTAACATCCCCTTGGCTCTTGCAAAAAGTGAAGTGGGATCCTAGATTATCACAAGTGGCTGGGATCTTGGTTTTCCATCTTATCTAAAAGATGGTGCCCCCAGCAACACAGTGGCCACTAGCCCTAGTCTGGTAGGTTGGCTCAGCTAAAAACCAGGGCGAAGAATACTACTTTTTAAATCCTTACCAGCAGCCTCTGAAGAACAATACGTTCTAGCACCATTTTGAGATGAGCAAATGGATATTTTCAGTCCCCACTACCATTTCTTACAGCAGTAGATAGTATCCATGTCCTATTAATAATATATCAGAAACAAACAGGTTTCAGAAGGAGACATATTCTGGCTCCTGAAATGACTCAGATTTCGAATGAAGGCTGTGGTATCTCAGAAAAGCTTCAAAATACTATTATAAACAAACAGAGCTCTCAGTATTTCAAAACTTGATGCTGATGGGACTAGTGTGTGTGAGTGAATCACAGCACTGGGGAGGTAGGACTGCAGATGGAGTTTACACCTAATCTCCCCCATCCATCTGTCCACTGAGACCAGCATATAGTAGTCGCAGATGTGAGACCCACCCCCATCTCCAGGGCAGCAGAACTGCCTCAAAGTACTTGGCAGTAGAAATTATTTCAATGTTTTTCTTGAATTGCTTTAAAACCTCAAATTTTGTTATAGACAGATATTTTAAGATGAAGTGATTATAAAGGATAATCTACAACATCACTCCAATACTCCTATAAATAATAATTCCAGTTAATAACTAGAAAGAGCAGTGACTTCAGGGAAAGTGATTCCTAAAGTATCTCTCTCATGGGTATAGGCAACGTATATACTGAAAAGGAAACTCATCCATACACATGCCTCCATATCGGACATGCCATAGAGCAAATCAGTGCTTTGTCTTCATGCTTCGCCTCAAGCAACAGCTTGAAGCACCCTGCAAAGGGGGCAAGGGGGGGGGGGGGGGGGTTAGGACAGCCATTTTAACTCCAGCTTCATCTGCAGCTACTTCTATGCATAGAAGTTAAAATATAAGAACATGTGACTGACAGAGCTGGCCTAGATCAGAAAGATGAGTCTCCTGCTGTTATAGATCATATCGAATTATTCTTTCATAAAGAAAGAATAAAGCTCCATCTTTAAAGTAACATGGTTTTCCTGGACCTTTTATTTTCACTGGGAAACTGTTCCAGAACCTCACTCCTCTTAGGGTAGAAATCTTCTTATTTCCAGGCTAAATGTATTCATGGCCAGTTTGCCCCCATTAGGTCCTGTGCTGCCTGCTGCCCTTTAAATAACTCTTCTCCCTCCCTGGAATTTGCCCATCTGATATATTTATCCCCAAGAATCATATATCCTTATATATCCATATAGCCAAGGTCTTCTAGTCTCCTTTTTATTATACAATCACTGCAGTAGTTCTTCCATTACAAATTCCTCTTTCTTGAACCTAGGTGACAAGACCTGTGCATGGCATTCCAGATCAAGTCTCATGATGTCCCTGCACACGGCATTAACATTTCCCTAACTACTAGGCATATAGGCTAGGCCTTCCACAGGGATACATATTGACCAGACTTCCTGAGAGGATACCTATGGACTAGGATTCCCCTATGCATCCATATGGGACAATCCTCTGATGACAATATATGTGGGCTAGTGTTCCTCTCGGGGTACATACAGGTGACATTGACCCTAAGGAACCAGATATTTCTGGTCTCGGCACCCTCATGGACACATACGTTTTTAAAAGGTGGCAGTTAAGCTAGAGAATCTAGCAGAGAATGCCACTGCAGAGAATCTAGGCCCTCCCACCAGGGGATCTAGATTTACCCATAATTGGGGAGAGGAACCCACCTCTTGAAGACAGAATGCCAGAGAGAACAGTAAGCAGGAGGAAGTCAATTCAGCATCCTCCCCTCTCCAGGAATTCACTACCATCCCACCCTGCTCCTCCTCCCTGTCCTCTCACCAACGCTGTCCTACTTCTGAGTGTGCATTCTGTACCTGCTACAAGCTTGCATGGTATATTCTCTCACTTTCAGCTAAAGGCCAGGACTGATTTCTAATAACTGTGTAAATCTGAATCCTGCTGTCCCTTATCAGATACCAATATTGTCATCTTTGCAGTTTCAGCATTAGACACACTCGGTTGCACTCCGCAGCGCTCTCATCCACTTTTGCGAGATAAGAAACAAGACACCCACAACTCTATGAACATATTTTTCAAAGATGTGCATAGTCTGTGAAGCCAAACTGAACATGAATACAAAAGGATGTTAATGATACATCTTCCTGTTTGCATGGAAATGAGCAAGGTAGCAAGAAGGAAACGTGACCAATACCCTGCCTTTACAAGATTCCACACTGACAGATGCCATGGAAAAGACACTGTATGGAAGGCACAATTGAAAGTTTCCTATACTGGGAGGAACTCTGGTGATAATTCAGCCAGAACTCACGCATAGTACAGGTAAGAGAATTATAACCAATAATTCCTGCAGCCTGTCCATAATACCTGGTGAAGCTGCAAGATTTTATTAATCACTGTTATGATTTTGCAACTTATTTCCCTTTGAACATATCTAGCTTTAACATCCAGCCCTTGGAACTAGTTAGGACCTTAATGGATACAGAACCTTTTAACTCTTTAATCAAGATTGATATGACTTCCAATTTTGTTGTAACAGGGCCAGAGATGACCCGAGCAGGGTGCGGGGCCTGGGGTGAATCAGCCTGTGCAGGGCCCTGCCCCTGTGTGCCCTGGACGTGAAGAAGCCGGCGGAAGATTCAACGGTGGGGAGGAAGGGTTGCCGAGTGGCCGGATGTGAAGCTGGTGGTGGCACTGAGTCACCATGACCACTCTGCCTGGCTCTGCGGGGCCCCCCAAAGCGTGGGGCTCAGGGCGGTTGCCCCAACTCTCCCCTCCCAAGGACAACCCTGAATAGGGCACTAGGAGCTCATATTACCTTGGTATTTGCCATAGCTTTTAAAGCCTTTTAAGAGATGCTGCTTTCTACAATACAGCTTCCCAGCTTGACTGTGTGCCCTACATTCCTTGTTCTGAGATGCATGATTTAGCATTTAGCTATATTAAAATTCGTGCTGTCTGACCATCACAAGTTCACCATGTGATCCAGATTGCTTTGCATTAGTGCCCTGTCTTCAACACTATTTATCATTGCAAACTTTGTTAGCAAAGAGTTTACATTTTCTTTCAAATTGTTTATAAAAATACTGAATAGTGGCAGGTGGTCCTTTAGAAACAGGCCCACTCTGTAAAGAGTCTTTATCAACAACCAGTTAACCAGTTCTAATCCATTTAGGGCAGAATCCTATTTCACTTTATATATCTACGGCAGCCCAGGAACAGAGATTCTTCACAAGTGCAAGGAAGCCTAGCGCCTCCAACAGCACACTTACTTGCCTATACACTAATGCTAGGAGTTTGCGGAATAAAAAGGAGGAACTAGTCCTTCTGCTAAAACAGACATGATTACAATCTCATAGGGATAATGGAGACCTGGTAGGACTCCTTCTATGACTGTACCATGGATATAGATGGCTATACCTTGTACAGGAGAGAGTATGCTGAAAAAAGGGGCAAGGGTGTATGTCTCTGTGTGAAGGAGGGCTACACATCCCTACAAGCTGAGATTGGCACCCAAGGAGGGTGAGTGGAGACCCTCTGGGTTAGAATATGAGGGGAACATGGTGAAGGGGATACAATAGTAGGAGTCTACTACAAAATCAGGAACAGGAGCTTGACCATGAATTTGCCAGCATGGTCTCGGTGCACAGTTGTCATGGGAGACTTCAACTACCCAGACATCTCATGGAAAGAGCACTCAGCCAAATCTGATCAGTCACAAAGCTTCTTTACATGCATGGATGAGCTTTACCTGTCTCAAGAAGCTCATTGGCCAACAAGAGGTAAGGCACTGCTGGACCTGGTACTGGCCAAAGGGGATGATCTAGTCAGTGACCTAAGAATTGAAGGGAAGCTAGGAGACAGTGACCCTTAGTTGATCACTTTCACTATCCATTGCAAAGCTAGCAAGTCAGTCAGCAATGCAAAAGTCTTTGATTTTAGGAAAACTGACTTTGATAAGCTCAGGAGGCTTGTTGTCAAGGCCCTGAGAGGTCATGATCTGACACAGAGGGGAGTTCATGACGAGTGGTTGCTCCTTAAGGAAGCAATCCTAGAACTACAAGGGAAGTCCATCCCAACCCATAGGAAAGGGAGTAAAAGGTCTCAGCAACCCCCTTGGCTCAACAGGGAACTCATGGACCTCCTACATCTAAAAAGAGAGGCGTATAAAGGATAGAAGACAGGAAACACCACTAAGGAGGAACATTCCGCACACCTGCAGGGAGCACACTAGGAAAGCCAAGGCTGTAACCAAACTCCAACCGGCTACACAAATCAAGGACAATAAAAAGTCCTTCTTCAGATACATGGGGAGTCAGAAGAAAAAAAAAGGCAACATTGGACCCCTGCTGAACCAAAAACTTGTGGTGCTTGGGCCAAGTACCTGAAGACTGGAAGAGGGCCAAGGTGGTGCCTATCTTTGAGAATGGGAGGAAAGAAGATCTGGGAAACTACAGGCCGATCAGTTTGACCTCAATCCCTGGAAAAGTCTTGGGAAAAATTATCAAAGAAACCATTCTTGACAGGCTAACAGAAGGCAACATTCTGAGGGATAGCCAGCACGGGTTTGTTGCGGGTAGGTCTTGCTTGACCAATCTCATTTCCTTCTATGACAAGGTCACAAAAGGGAAGAAGTTGATATCATATACTTGGACTCTAAAAAAGCCTTTGACCTGCTGTCCCATGATGTCCTCATGGAAAAATTGGGCAACTGCGGCCTCGACTACCCTACAGTCCGATGGCTGGAGAACTGGCTCTGAGGTCAGACCCAGAGAGTGGTAGTTGACAGAAGTGTATCAACATGGCAGTCAGTGACAAGTGGTGTCCCGCAAGGCTCTCTTCTCGGACCTGTACACTTTAATGTATTTATAAATTATCTGGACTCTGGTATCAGAAGCGGACTGGCTAAGCTTGCTGATAACACCAAACTATGGGGAAGTGTGGTCATCCAGGCTGGCTGGTGATCCAGGTTGCCCTCGACAGGCTCGTGAGGTGAGCAAATGAAAACATGATGGCATTCAATATGGAGAAATACAAGGTACTCCGTATCAGGAGAAAAAACCCGCATCACACTTATAGGCTCCGCAGTTCTACACTGACTAGCACCACGACTGAAAGAGACTTGGGGGTCATAATTGACAACAAGATGAACATGAGCCACCAATGTGATACTGCAGCTGGCAAAGTGAACAAAACTCTGGCTTGCATCTACCAATGCTTGTCAAGCAAGACGCAGGATGTCATCCTCCTGCTATATTCGGCCTTGGTGAGGCAGCAGCTGGAGTACTGTATCCAATTATGGGCTCCACAATTTAGAAAGGATGTGGAGAAGATTGAAAGAGTCCACAGGAGAGCCACATGCATGATCAGAGCGCAAAAGAACAGGCCTTATGAAGAGAGGCTAAGAGCCATGGGACTCTTCAGCCTGGAGAAGCACAGGTCTGGGGGTTACTTTGTGGCAGCCTCTAAGTACATAAGGGGTGTACATCAGCATGTGGGGGAATGCCTGTTCACCACAGCACCCCAAGGGATGATAAGGTCCAATGGTAACAAACTCCTGCAAGACTGTTTTAGGCTGAACATAAGGAAAAACTTCTTTACTGTACAAGCCCCCAAGGCCTGGAATAGACTCCCCCCAGAGGCGGCGCAAGCACCTACTCTGAACACTTTTAAGAACCAGTTGGATGCTTATCTTGCTGGGATCCTTTGACCCTAGGTGAGCCTTTCTGCCTCTTGGACAGGGGACTGGACCCGATGATCTTAGGAGGTCCCTTCCAGCCCTAATGTCTATGAAATCTAAATGGCAGTTATGTATGTAACCCTTCTACTAAGCACCTGTCAGCAGCAACAAGGGCTGAGTTCAGTTTTGGGGTATTAAGTATATTTCACCTCAGCTTGAGCACCCACCCAGATGACCTGGGAAACACTAAATGAATCACTAGGGTGTCCAATAAAATCATTAAGCCTTCCTTCACAACCAGTATAAACATACAACCCAAATGTATAAAGAAGAAGAAAAAGAACACTAACTATAATTTTAAAATACTATAAACTACAAAACGAAGTCTATAGGTGGCACCCTCTTTG
Organism: Alligator mississippiensis; assembly: GCF_030867095.1. Classification (NCBI taxonomy): domain Eukaryota; kingdom Metazoa; phylum Chordata; order Crocodylia; family Alligatoridae; genus Alligator; species Alligator mississippiensis. The sequence continues at coordinate 30,001,996 of NC_081833.1, forward strand.
GGAGGCTTTACCCACACCCATGCAGTTTGGGACATGGAGCTCCCCAGTGGGTCGTTCCGGAGCCTGCACCCTGTGGGCCAGTATGTGGCGCTCCTGCACTGAGCCACCCAGCTCACTGCACCCATCCACCTACCAAGCTCTGAGTGCCTCCCGGGGGCACCCCCTGTCTGGCTGACCCCGTTCCTGGAGCACACCCACAAGCCTGGGGTTACCGCTGCCACCACCCAGGGATTCTGGTCTGTCTTTGGGCCCCATGTCCCCTGGGGTACACAGACCTTGTAGACCTTGAGGGTGCTTGACCCACTGCAAGAACTTGGGGTGTTTCCTTTAGTTTGAAGCACAAATAGTAGCCTCCCTTGGTCAGCCAAACCAAGGAGGCCCAAAGGCATATCTGATCTCTCTCCCAACAAGTCCACCACACTTGGTACAGTGGAAAACTTTATTGGTTACAAGGGGTAGGCTTGGGGAAGGGTACAGGAAAGAGAAGTATCACTGAATAACCCTAGAGAAAAGAGTGTAGCTAGGTAGCCTTTGAACATGCAACTATTTTACAGTAAACCATATTTCTAGATAAGTTTCAGATAAGTTACTCACAAGTATCATCCAGAGGCTGACTGCGCTTTCCTCTGGAGGCAGGCAGCTCCTTGTGTGTTAGTGCGTTTTCAAGAGACCCCCATCTCTCTTCCAGTTCCTGTGTAACCCTCAACATAGCTGCTCCCCCTCCTCCTGGACAGTCGTAGCTTATATAAGCCTTTTGACATCACCTTTCCAGGTCCTATCAGGGCAGGAGTTGTTTGAGGCCAACCAACAGATCCAAAAAGCATCACCGGTCACCTGGTAGAGTGAGCCCTGTCCCCAGGACATGAGGTCAGTGCTAAAATAATAGAGAGGTGGAGTTGCGTGTCCCCCCACTCCACCCCCTGCCTTACCTGTAACTTCTCACATCCGCAGGAGCAGGTTTCCCCTCCCTCAGGAATGTTTCTAGCCAAGGTCACAACTCAGCCTTAAATGAAACAGATGGGGGAAGGGGTTGCCTGATCACCACAGTAGCCCTGACAACCACACTGACAGACAGGGGATAAAACAATGGCAAGGAAAAACCTAATAATAGAGTCCGGGAACAGACTGAGATGGCATTCTGCCACACACCCCTATACCTGTCCTTTAGCAATGGGCTGGAGAGGGGGGCCCACACCGAAGAGTCCTATGAGCTGCTCCATGGGTCCACTGTGGTGCAGGGAACTGATAGAAAGCATAGATCCTTCTGCGTTGCAAGAGCCCCCTCATTGCTCCCTGCAAAGCTATAGCATTGATCTCCACTTCCCTTTGATGGCTTTGCAGGGTTAACTGCATCTTTCGTCATCATATCACACCCCAACGCTTCTAGTCCTAATCCCAGCTCTGCTGGGGCAGGAAGCTGCAAGAGAACTCAAAGAGAAACCAGCCAAACAGCAAAGGAGCCTGAACTGCAACCAGTGCCAACCACTGGACTTGGTCAGGACAAAGAGCTACAAAAGTAACAACGTGTGCCTGGCCCAAACTGTGCCAGGCCTAACGATGCAGTAAACAGACAGCAGGGCTCAGCAACACAGCTAGGCTGAGACCCAGCAGCTGTAAAACACTAAAAGGTGGTAACTCAGGCCTGTCCTGCACCAGGACCTGAACATACAACAGGAGCAGGCCAGGCCTACTTGGCTGCAGCCTGGACATTTGGGCTCAGCTACATTGTTATGCTGAGACCTAACAGCTATGAAATAACAAAAAGGGGCTAGGTCTATTTTGGCGTTGGCCTGAACTACAACTAGTGCCCAATCACACTGCTTGGTTGGGGTATAAACTTCAAAAGGGACAAAAGGAGGCCCAGCTTTATTTTGCAGGGCCTGCACTGGTCAGCAGAAAGCTGGCCAGGCCTATGCTGCACTGAGGCCTGGATAAACAACAAGAAGTGCCAGGCCTTCGCCCTGGCCCAAATCTGCCAGCCAAACATATGGCTGGGGTTCGGCCCAACACAAATGGGCTGAAATGCAATAGCTGTGAAACAGCAAAAAAGGACTCAGGTTTATGGCTGCAGCCTGGACATCCAGTCTCAGCTATACCACCGTGCTGAGACATTATAATCCCCAACACAGGAGCCAGTGGCTGCCAGGATCCTGCTCCTGGTCAGTCTGCACTACAAAATAATACACTCACGGCATCGTCCCACTCAAGGCCCACATGGCCAGTAACTGCTGGGGCTCTGTTCCTGGTCAGCCTGCACTAGGGAATAATACTCTCGTGGTAACACCCCACTCAAGGCCTGTGTGGCCAAAATTGCCAGCAAGACACGCAGCTGGGGTTCAGTGACACAGCTATGCTGAACCCAAAACAAGCTGCAACAGCAGAAAGTAAAACATGCCAGGCTCTCAGGCCTGGCCCACAGTGTGCCAACAGAACTGCCAAGCTCCAACCTTGACTAGTTTGCTGCAGGGATTCATACCCCCATGGCATCATCCCACTTAAAACCCAGAAAAAAACAAAAGTGGAAAGAAAAGGGAGAGAACAGGGATCTCAAGCCCTGAGACAGTTTTTCTTTCCCTGTACCTGAGTCTTCCCCATCCCATAGCTTTTGCTTGCCTCTCCAGTGAAGAGTGATGGGGAGATCCCCATCCTCACCCTCTATGGGGAGCAGGTTTTTTGGCTCCCAGTTCAGCAATGCAGCTATCAGCAGCCCCAGGAGGAAAAAAAAAAAAAAAAAAAGAGCCGCTAGCCCACGTGGCCTGAGCCTTCAATAACTTTACTAACATCATTACAAGGTCCCAATCAAGAAACATATCATTTGAACACTAGTAATGAAGACATCAATTCAAAAGTGGTCAGTGCTCCTGGCTTTGTTCCAGAGTCCCTATACTGGTTTTACAGGTGCTTTTAAGGAATCTTAAGACAACCGTCTGGACACAATGAAGGGGGAGGGGAGTGGTCCTCTTCTAGTCCCCAAACCCCCCACAATATACAACCAAAAGCACACACTGCCACACACAGCTAGGCTACTGGAGCTAAAACGTGAGGGTAGAGCTGTAGTCCTCCTTGCTATTTTTCCAGGTCAGAATATGGGGGCTTATGCTCAGATACTTCAGAGACTTATGCTCATTATAGACTGTTACAGGAATCACTGGTTTCTTGCCATTCTGATATACAAGAACTGTTATCTCCTTTTGACAACAGTGAGAATGTGTTACTGATCCAAACTGTCATCTATTAAACTTTCTGTGCACGGAGGTAGATATGCTACCACATTACTGCTATGTCCTAATAGTTGTAGATATCAACCATATTTGTAATGGAACCAACTTGTTAGGAATTCACAGATTTATTAAAAACTGCTTGTTCAAGACAAAATTCATTTTCACGTTCTGAGCTGGCATCCATTAAGTTGTGGGCTCTGGTACCTTCCTTCACCTTTGCCAGTTTTACAGTTCTAATTCAACAGAAACCCTCTCCTGATACTATATAAAATGTTCATGCTGCCTTCACATTTTAGGACAGAAAAAACTAACAGGGAAGTGACTGTGTTTCATTTTATTTAATTTATTAGATTTATATGCTGCCTTCCTCCAAAGAGACTTAGAGTGACTTACAATAAAAAGATAAATTATAAAATCAGATAAAATATTAAAATAAAATAATATGTAATGAAACAAACTCCCCAAACAGTGCCTCAAAACTTAACTCTGCCTGCTAAAAGCCTGTCCAAATAAAAAAAGTTCATGATATATATGAACCTCTGGAAGATGTCCAGGCTTGAGTTCTGGCAGGCCTTAAGGGGCAAAGGAGTTCCAGGTCTGAGGGGCAACTACCAAGAATGACCTCCAAAATGTTTTCACTGAACAAATTTGGCAGAGTTTTAGGGTACTTAAGTGCCTATAGGTGCGTAAGGGATTGCCAGAAGCACCTAAATTAATCAGGAGCTTTTGAAAATCCTATAACTGCCAAACCACACCTTTAGGTGCCTAATATACCTTTAAAAATAAAATATTTTGCATATGAAGCAGAATAGGCTGAAGGGGCTTTGACCAACAGTCTAGTGATATAAAATCCATCTAGTTCTGTAAATGAGACAGACCAGCCAAGATCATACCTCTTTTCAAAACTGTAAAGTGGAGGTTGGATCCTAGACTATGGTTAACATCCATCTCCAACATTAATAGTGGCCAGCAACCAAGAAGAAGTAGCATGGCTTTCACCCCATTAGGGCCCTGCAAGATTTTTGGAGCACGAAGAGTCTTTTAAAGACAGTCAGAATATTAAATAATATGATATTTTTTGACTAAGTTAACAAGAAACCAATGATGAATGGGCCCATTCCCACCCAGCCCATCAAAAATAAATTTTCTGTATAAGGCAGTCAAATGGAATTGCTACTTCTCTCTAGATGTATGAATGAGTAAGGCTTGGTGAGTTTGGTTTGGGAATTGCATTTTATAGCAATGAAGAACATGCAACATACTCATAGTGCATTTCAATACGGACAAGTGCAGGGTGCTGCACTTGGGCAGTAGTAACCAGCAGCACACTTATAAGATGGGAAACTCCCTTCTTGAGAGCACGGAGGCAGAAAGGGATCTTGGAGTCATCATTGACTCCAAGATGAACATGGGCCGACAATGCGAGGTCATGGTCGGCAGGGCTAACCGGACTTTATCGTGCATCCACAGGTGCATCTCAAGTAGGTTCAAGGAGGTGATCCTCCCCCTCTACGTGACACTGGTCAGGCCACAGCTGGAGTACTGTGTCCAGTTCTGGGCACCCCACTTCAGGAGGGATGTGGACAACATTGAGAGGGTCCAGAGGAGGGCCACCCGCATGATCTGGGGACACCAGGGCAGACCCTACAACAAGAGGTTACGGGACCTGAACCTGTTCAGCCTTCACAAGAGAAGGCTGAGGGGGGACCTGGTGACCGTCTATAAACTCACTAGCGGGGACCAGAAGGGTTTGGGGGAGACCTTGTTTCTCCTAGTGCCCCCCGGGATAACAAGGAATAACAGCCACAAGTTGTTGGAGAGTAGGTTTAGATTAGACATCCGTAGGAAGTACTTCACAGTTAGGGTGGCTAGGATCTAGAACCAACTTCCAAGGGAAGTGGTGCTGGCTCCTACCCTGGGGGTCTTTAAGAAGCGGCTCGATGCTTACCTGGCTGGGGTCATTTGAGCCCAGTTTTCTTCCTGCCCAGGCAGGGGGTCGGACCTGAAGATCTGCAAGGTCCCTTCCGACCCTACTTCTATGATTCTATGGTTCTATGATAATTTCCTATGCTCGCTTGTCATTCCTAAAATGGAAGCAGACTCTTTCCCTGCCCTGAAAATTATATCTTTGGTTCCAGACTTGTCAAACTGAGCATTAATGTAGCCAGATGATGCATAATATACAACACACAGTGCAGAGACCTCTACAAGTAAAAGCACTCAGGAAACCATCCTCCCTGGAGCAAAACTTTGCAGAAAACCACACAGTAAATACACCCTCTACAAAGCAATGCTGTACGTAGGAAATCAGCCTAAAAAAACAACACTGGAGAACCACAAATGGTTCAGAGAAAAACCAAAGCTTTTGGATGGGATTTTCCAGTGTGTTCCTCATTTGTTTTATTCTGGTTCCACTGTCGTTGAATTGATTTCCATGGTGGTAGACTTAGGCCCGAGTGATAGCTCTGGAAAAGTCCTAGATGGGATGTTAGAATTGTGCACATTTGCAAAGGTCTTGCATTACCACACAATCCCACCATAACTTTTCCCAGAGAAAGGCACCCTCAAACCCCTTCTGGAAGGAAGAACCAGTGGTCTGCAACATTTGCTAGTAATTTTTGGCATATGATTTGGCTTTGGCCCCATAAAGTGCCAATTTGTTACACTATCTCCTCCTTTACCTCCCTCTCACAACTGAGGTCAAAGAAACTTCTGCTTATGGGCAGGCTCAGTCAGTCAGGGTCCCTGGAGAAATATCATGTGAAAAACAGTGATCAAAAAAAAATGTCATCAAACAACATGGCAGGAATGTGCTCTGCAGAACAGGATGCGTAAGTTCACTGAAGCACAAAGTAAAAGTACCTTCAGCAGACCTTTTGCCACAGTAGAAAAGCCTTTGCAATATAGGTCAGGGAAGAGTTGATTTCCGGTGCTTGGAGTAGAGCATTTTTCTTAAAAACTCTTCTGCCATGTCCTGGGCACTCAAGGGGAAGCCCTTTGGTTTTGGCTCTCAGTATAGCTGCCTGACCCCTTCTTGTAGCCAGTGGTTGTGCACACAGCTTGCTTCCTGTTTTCTTGCTTACTCTACTGGGAGCCTTTTAAAGCTCCCAATTTTGGGGTTCTCCAGCCACAAACTTCACCAGTAAACAGAAGTCCTGACTGGGTGGACTTTCAACAGGACCCATATCTCTTACAACAGACACAAAATAAAGACCATGCTGGTCTGTTACTATTTCCTGTGGGAGACCTATCTGCAAGACCGATCAGTTCTCTGACCACTGTTTGGTGCAAGCCATTAGTCTGCTACTGGGTAGCGTAGTCCATGAACACAAGGATAAAATGGAAGACTTGTCCTCAGTGCCAAGGGTCAAACTATATCTACCTCAGCTGGTTCAAAGGGGTACCCACCCAGGGCAGAGGTACCAGTGGTGCTTGATACTCTGGACATGGATCTGCCAACTGGCACTCAGGACAGGATGTGCAATAGTCTTTAAAATCCTGGTAAATCCTGGGCCAAAAGAATCTGGAAAGTACCCATTCCTGTGTCTTCTTGACCCTCAGATGGCCTGCCCAAAGTATGTCATGGGCCAATTTCAAAATCTGGTGGCATTAATTATGGAATTGATTTCATAGATTTCATAGACATTAGGGCTGGAAGGGACCTCGGAAGATCATCGAGTCCAGCCCCCTGCCCAAAGGGCAGGAAGTCAGCTGGGGTCATAGGATCCCAACAAGATAAGCATCCAGTTTCATCTTGAAGGTGCTCAATGAAGGCGCTTGAACCACCTCCGGTGGCAGGCTGTTCCAGACCTTGGGGGCTCAGACAGTAAAGAAATTCTTCCTTATGTCCAGCCTGAAACGATCTTGAAGTAGTTTGTGACCATTCGACCTCGTCATCCCTTGGGGCACTCTGGTGAACAAACGTTCCCCCAGATACTGGTGGTCACCCCGATAAACTTGTAGGTGGCCATCATTGATCATTTGTACTTCCGGGCTTTAGTCATCTTTTCCCCAGAGACCCTCATCACAACATCACCTTGTAATTCGAGGTGGAGATCCTGGGCAACCAAGTGATGGTTTATCACTGTGCTATTTGCCTGAACCAACCAGCCATAGAGCAGGGCAAAGATGAGGTTTTCCCTCTGGCTGTGTATGAAGTTGGGTCTTCCTCTTATGGGCACACCCTCTCCATTTTGTGGACTGCCCAAGAAGCTCAGCCCTGCAGAGTTGTCCTTATAGCCACTCAGTTCACACTGGATTTCAGCACCTTTGCCAGACCTTTTATCATGCTTATTCCTGTCTGAAGGGCTTCTCTCCTGACCTTTTGACATTCTGGGATGGTGTAGCTTGGGTCCAGCTACATTCTGGGATGGTGTAGCTTCCCTTCCAGATCAAAGGGGAATATTTCTAGTCAGTCTTCAAGGTGATCTTGCAATTTTTTCCCACTTCTTGCTGTTCAGCGGAACAAATTGATTAGTGGGCCTCAGTCCCAACCCACCACTACTGGATGGGAAATGTGGCTGGCTACTGCTACAGTCAACTTGACTGTCTGTACCCCAACTAACAGCCACCTTTTATGGTTGGACAGGGCCTAATGCCCCCATAGATTCAGGGCATATATAAGCACTCCACAATCAATAGCTAGGTGGTGTCTACAATCTCCCAATGAATGATGTATGTCCAGAGCCCAAATCTACTGTGCCTAGAACCTCGGTGTCCCTTACCTTCATGGGGATCACATAGGCACTCTACTTGGAGGTCTCTATCTAGACTTGAGAGTCCCCAGTCTTAAAATAGCTACAGCCCTTCTGTGAGTAATCCCTGTACTATTAGCCTGACTGTCCATATGAAAAACAGACCAAGAGTTCCCCTTTCTCTTAACCTGGCATTATACCATGGAGGGAATCCTCTTTGACTCCCAAATCCATGGCCTGATATTGTTGAGCCCAGTTTTGTCTCCTTGGGTATTGGGGCAGGATTTTTGGGCTGGGTCTAGGACTTCTCCCAACAACTTTCTAGCTATAGCAGCTCGTACCTGCTTTCAGCTTGTACCTTTCTGAGTCCATCCCTTTGGCTTGAGTGTTTCCCACATTCTAATTTAGCCTCAAGAAATGTTTTTGATGAGGCAGAATGCCTCCTAAAGATCATCAACCTAGTGTAGGCAAATCCACTCCTGGGCACCACTGGCAATATCTGCTGAAATTGTTCCAGTTATCAGTTCTACTATTTTGATAGCCATGAAGGACTATGGGTTCAGCCATTAGGTGCACAAGTCTTTGAGGCACTGTGCAGCTACCCAGGGCCAGAAGTCTGGGTTAAATGGCTCTTCCTAGAACTGGCATCAGTGCACCTCTTCAATGAACCCCATACAGTCTAAAATGGCAGACTTGAGGGTGCTGTAATGGAATGCAGCCTCAGTTCCTAGGGCCCAGAAAGCTGCTTGAGCCTCCCCTGCCAGCTAAGAGGCAAGCTTAGCAGACCACTGATTCATAGGGCCACTGGTACACCCTGGCCACCCACTTAAAGATCTCCAGGAAAGTTTCTTCTGTTCCCATCTTTGTGAAGGTTTCACCCCCTTTCACTTGAGCTAGGGTAGTAGTACACACTTGCGTACTGGACATCCCCTGATACTGTAGCTGGAGCATGAAGCACTGCAGTTCTTCCTGCAACCTCTGTTGGAACTGCTGCTGTTAAAGCTGGAGGTGCTGAAACATGTGCTGCTGCTGTAGCCCATCCTTCCATTTTAGTATGGCCATGGTATCCATTCTAGTGGTGGATGGCAGAGGCTGCTGCATTCTCCACCACTTGTGAGTGGGTTACTGAGCCTACTGGCTCCTGCAGGAAGGCTTTTGCTCCCTGAAAAGCTCCTCAGCCAGTCCTCTCAAGTAACATAGTCCCTAGGCAATATACAAACCAACAAATAAATAAACAAAACAAAAACTCTTCTGCCTTGTCCTGGGCACTTGAGAAGGAGACCTTTGGGTCTGGCTCCCAACACAGCAGCCTGGCCCCTTTTTGTAACAAGCAGTTGTGTTTGCAGCTTGCTTCCTGCTTTCCAGCTTACTCTACTGGGAGCTTTTTAAAGATCCTGGTAGGTACTTCCTGTCTATGCAAATACCCAGCAGTTGGGCTCTTTCAACAGGGCAGACTGTTGCCTCTAAAATGAACAGACCACCTTGTTATACCAAGTTTGTATGCCCTATTTTGGGCACACATACTTTTCCCCTTTCTGAGCACACATGCTTTTTCCCAACACCTTTCCTCTTTACACAAACACATCAGTGCATCCTCAATATGCCCTCTTTCACTTGCCTCAATTTTTATGGTGCCTCATCTGGATTCTGTGGGTCTGTACTAAGATTTGGTGCCCACTATAGCAATTCTCTCTTTTCCCTCTCTAAAGGGCAAACTGCAGTGCTCTAGCTGGGATTCCCCTTGGCCTGTTAATAGGTAAATAACTTCTCTTGTTCTTAGAACACCCTAGATGCTGCCTACAATCCTGCTGCCTCCTTTGCTGAAACAGCACAATGCTTTCCCCCTCCTCAAGTTGCTGGCTCTAAACTCCCCAACTCTTTTCCACTATCAAAATATTCCAGTTCTTTATCCTACAGCCTAGTGGTTACCTTATGATGCTTCAGTTCCCAAATACATGCCTCAGAATTTGCTCATATTAAAATCCTGTTGGTATTTCTTTCTCTTCTCCCCTAATATATCTAAATCTTGCTGAAGGTTATGCATGCCACTTAGTCCTTATGCTAACTGGATCCCAGGGGCTATCATCTAGGGACTGGTTAATCCTGGATTTGGAAGACGCCTCTATGGATGTGCATTATGGCAGAAAGGAGACTGAGTTTGGCTACTGGGAAAGTTCAACATTAATCTCTGCAATAAAATTCAAGGGACTCTACTTCATCTTACTGGTAATAAACACCTCTTCCTGACAATCCTACTGTCTCCCATAGTACTATGTCCTCTCCCTTTTGGCAGGTCAGGCATCATCAGTCCCAGAGAAGTTGTATGTGGCAGGAGCAGCCAGTAGCACTGATCCAAAGCAGCAAGCACTGGGCACTAAATTCAGAAAGGGACTCAATGTCTAGGTGCAATATTTGAATGACATCAAGACCCTGTAAATTCCCTCAGTTGCCTCCTAACCTTGTAGATACCTAGCCCCTTCAGATCTGAATTTCTGCCAGTGGCACCAGGCTGTTTGAGGTCTAGTTCATGCTTAAGCCCTGGCATAAACCTGCAGTGCAGTGCTCTAATATCTTCTTCAGCTCCTGATGTACAGCCTGGTATAAATGTCGTGGCACAGGCTGCCATCTGTCCCATACTATTGCCCCCTGTGGGGTGTGTATTCTGTGTACCACCCCACTCGCTCTCTCCGGTTGGTCACTGAATACATCTTGGGTAAGATCGCCCCGCTGGTCTTCAGATAAGCCCTCACCCATCTGTATTAGTTTTATCAAGGAAAATGGTCTCCCTGGGCAAGGTAGCTCAGGCCCCATTTCCTCTTCTCTGTTTTCTGGTGTCATCAACCATCCCTCAGGGTCTTTCCAGGCCCTTAACAGGTTGACATGGAATATTTGCCACTCTCACATATGACCCAGTCAGAAGGCCTCCTAATCTATTGGGCCTGCTTTGCGTACAGTTTTGAAAGGACCTTGCCATTGCGTTAACAATTTGTTGGCTGTCATAGGCAATGATATACTAACACTCTATCCCCAACCTGAAATTCTCACTGTTTTGCATTCTGATCATATCCAGATTTTTGCCTGGGCTGGGCTCCTTGTAAATTCCCTTTAGCCTCTCTCTGGGCCTTATCTATCTGATCCAGTAACTAATCTTTCCTGTATGCGTTAATGCTGACCCCTTTGCTACCTGTTTCTTCCAATCTCTCTTTTAACATCTGCAGGAGCCCCTGGGAACTATGCCCATACACTAACTCAAATGAGAAGAATCGTGTGGAGGATCATGGCACATCTCATAGGGCAAACAATAGCAGCATAATCAGAAGGTCCCATTTCTGTGGGTCCTCCTGTACACATCTGCACAACATCCTCTTTAAGGTACCATTTAATCATTCCACCAAACCACTGTTCTGGGGATGGTACACTGAGGTACACAACTGTTTTACTCTGAGCACTTGGCACATTGTTTTCATAACCCTAGACATAAAATTGGTTCCCTGGTCTGTGAGGATCTCCTGCGGTATGTTCACCCTGGAAACCCATTTTAACAGCTCTTCAGCAATGTGAGGAGCTGTGACGGATCTCAAAGGCACAGCATCTGGGTATCTAGTTGCATAATGTACCATTACTAATATAAACTGGTGACCTGTGCTGCTTTTGGGCAATGGGCTTACGATATCCATGGCTATGCAGTCAAATAGGGTGTTTATTATAGTCATTACTTGTAATGGTGCCCTAGGGGGCTGTGTCTCATTAACTTTTTGGCACTCTGCACATGCAGCGCATTTAGGAGCTATTTCTTCACTTAGCCCTGGCCAATAAAACCACTGGGTTATCTTAGCAATGGTCTTGTCACAACCTATATGTGCCTCTGAAGGGGTGGCATATGCTAGCCTCCAGACTGACTCTCTAAATGAGGAGGGTACTAATAACTGCACCATCTCCTCTCCCTCTAGCTGGCCTTTCATTACCCTATATAATGGGCCCTTCTTTATTTCATATCATGTATCACCCCTGCCCCATTCCAGAGTACCTCTCTGCCAGCAACCCATATTCCTGCTCCTGTATTTTTACAAAGTCCTGTTCTTTGTCTTGCATCCATTTAAATTGAGGATCACTTCCACATCTACAGGTCTTCCGTCATCTCTGGATGTGGTTGTGAACTCTTCTCCAATCCACCCTTCTGCACGTGGCCTCCCCTTGCCTCCCCTTGTGCTCTCTTCTTCTTTTACTTGATCAAGCACCTCATACAGAAAGGGCCAGTCTCTACTGACTATCATATCTCCATCGAAGACTGGGATTAATCCTATCTACATCTTTCCTCACAGATTGGCTATTTCCACATTCACAAACCCACTTTGTATTCATCAGATCCACCATGTACGCACCGCATATGTACAGGTTTAGTCCATTGGATTTCATCTTCCAGAACTAAATTGGCTCTAATCAGTGTCTAGGTATTGAGTGTGGCCTGAATTGGTTTCCCTTCGACCCATGCTGTAACCATGGGGCAGTCCCACACCAGGAATCCATCCCTGCAGCCAAAGCTGCAGACCATAGCTCCCCTTTCCTTGATGGATGATGGGTGCTCCCCCTGGTTTCCATTATTTCTTGGAGGCCTGGGGACATTCCTTACAGACGTGTCCCATATGGTTACCATGGTAGCAAACCACATTACTAGTACCCCACCATCCCATCTCTCTACATCTTTCTTCCTCTCGGTGATCCCTGCCTGCACTGATTTTAGAACTTTTGTCCTTCGTATACTCCCCCTCTGATATGGCAAAGGCTTCTGCCAGCCTCAGTGCCTTTTCTTAATTTTGGGGTGAGTGCCACTTCACCCATCTCTGGGTGTCTAAGTTGGTTAAAAATTGCTCTAATAGAATTTGATCTGCTTTCCCCTCTCTCGGTGTAGTTTTGTGGAGGCACCCACTTATGAAGCAGATCCTTAAGAAGCTGTAGCAAAATTCTGGGTTGTTTTTCCTCTTCATTTTTCTTTGCCCAAAACTATCTTCTATAATACTCAGGTGTCATTTCCAATCTATGGAATGGAGAATGGCTGATTTTACTTTATCATAGTCATATGCTTCATCCCTTAGCAAAGCCCTATAAGCAGCTTGTGCCTTTCTGATCAATAAGGCTCCCAACTGGCTGGCCCACTGAGCCCTTTCCAGGCTTACCTGGATGTCTGTCCTCTCAAATGCCTCTATGTAAGCCTCCATGTCATCTTCCTTCGTCATTTTGGTATTTTAAACATAACCCAGTTTTGCCTTAAACATTGTTGTTGCTGCATTGCCTGCTGCTGCTGTACTTCTAATATTTTTGTGAGCGTCTGTAAGGTCTGGCCTAGCATATCCCCCTGAGGCATCATGGTGGTATGGTAGATTATCTCTCTTTGCTTACTGAGGAGGTGCTGTACTGTGTAGCCCAACCAGTGCACCAGTTGTAAACAAGCAGGACCTTGCCGAGGTTGCTTGCTTACTTTCCTGATGGAACAAGGTGTGGGTTAGCCCTTGGGTCCCAGCAGGTATCTAAATTTGGTCTTTATCAGCACATCTGCCCTATCTCATCTGCCACGACTTGATGTAAATATAAGAAAAGAGGGAGGCTTGCTGGCCCAAATCACTGTTGCCCTCTGGCTTGCTGTAGTTCCTCACACCCAATGGCCTGCTTTTTGGGTCACTGGCAAGCAGAAACAAATGTGTTCCCCAACTTGAGTCAGGTTCAATTATTGTAACTTAACTACTACCTTCCTATTTAACTCAGCCTCTGTTTCTGAGCTGGGACAGCCCAATAATCCACAGCAGGGGATCTCCTGGCATTGAAATGACCCTTTTTTGGTCCATGAAATATTCTCAGATGGGTTACCAGGCATCAGGTTTCTCCCTGATCACTGGCCCTGCATCGCCACCACTGATAGTTATTTGTCTTCTTTTGGCGGTTTTACAGGTCCTCTTCATCACACAGATGGCAGCTCCCTGGACGTTGGCATGTCTTCTACAAATTTCTGGATTAGGCAAGTAGAGAGACTCCTCCAAGCCTCAAAAGGAGCGAGTTTCCTACTTTCCTCCTTTGCCCCTGCCAGGTCATAATCCAAGTATTGATGTTCTCAAAAAGATCTCCGTTCTCTGTCTCCCTCCCTGCAGCCGTTGCTAGGCATGCTTTTATGATGTCATTCACTGAGCGCCCAGCTAACCGGAACTGACAGGAGTTGATAAACCTTGGTGTCTGTGGATCTGGCGCGTCCTGTGCTTTCGTCACTCGTTCATGGCAAGGTAAGTATTTATAACTGGAGCAAGCCCTCTGTTGGTTTTTGGGGTCCTTGAGGCTTTTTCCCTAGGCCCCGGACTGTACTTAGCACTGGCAGCATGATCTTCGCTGCCACAATGATACATGAAGGCTGGCTGGAGCATGCTATTTAGCATGCTCCAGCAGACTTGATTAATCAAGTCTGTTCCAACGTGCTGTAATTACAGCATGTCAGAGCAGCCTCCCCCCACATCTACAACCACCTTTAGCTACCCTGAAACAGTGCTATTGTGCCAAGAAGCAGGGCTATTAGCTTGAGTAGAGCACTGCACTAATACAGCAATACAGCTTTTGGTATAGGAGCTAGTGAACATAGAGCTACCTTGGTATCCCTGCACATGTGTCCTGGGCCATATAAACATGCCCATTCTGGAATTAACTCTAGCTGCAGAGACTGAAGCTGCCTACCTGCCCACCTGTGGCTGAAGGTTGGGCTAGACACTGTCAGTTATTACAAGGTGTTTATGCTGGGGATGGGGCAATTAGGGCTGGGGAAGCAGTACTTTTCAAAGAAGAAAAAGGGAACAGAGAGTAGTAGAGATCATGTTATGGCATGTGCCTGGTGTCCCTGCCTAGAAAATGTAACAGGATGAGTTCCAAAGAGTCCTTCAGAAACTACTCTGAAATTTTGCTGAATATTGGCTGAGAAGCACACTTTTTCTAAAGCAGAGCTACCTTCTGTATTAGAAGCAATCAGTGTTATCTCCAGACTTACTAGTCTTCTTCATTAATAATCCAGAGGAGGGAAGAAAGATCAGGTTAATTAAAATACCGATACCACGTTTAGAGGTACTGTTGTATCAAAGATTAGGAATTCAAGAGGAAATGGACAGTCAATTCAACCTGAGAAAATGAAGCTACTCCTTAGGAAAATAATTCCCACCCCCAACACCTCCAGCTAATCAGTGTGAAGAAGGAACCTTAGAAGACAGGATGTTGAAGATAGAAGATAGAGAAATAGAAAGGAGTATGCATTGCGGTAGGCGGACAGCACAAACAAGGTAATTTATATAAGCTTTTTGGGGAAGGGGCCATCTTTTTTATCATTGTTTGTACAGTACTTAGCACAACAGGGTCCTGGCTCTTAGCTATGTCTCCTAAACAGAAGAGAAAGAGAAAGGAGAAGGACAAGAATAGCATTTTTAAGTTTCCAGATATTATGATTCAGGAGGTGTCAGGATCATACCAACAAAAGCACTGATATAGACCTGCTTGTCCATGGATTAAACATCTGGCAGAAGAAGGGGAGGGGAAGCTCTAAATATCAACCCCTAGGAATGGAATTAGGAGGAGAAAAGCTAAAAGCTAGCAGTTTCTATTGTTATTGGTGCCCTGGGGACTCTGCCCAAGATCCTGGATTTGTTTCTTACTATTGGGCATTTCCATCAATGTCCAGCTGATGGGCACTGATGTTATTTTGAAGATATCTGTAATGCAACAACATCTTCACCTGTGATCTGACTGACCTTGAGCTGAGGAAGAAAGATTGTTGCCTCAAAGACAGTAACACTAGATTGTGATAGAAAATAAAAATAGCAACAACAGTAATGAAGATACATCACTATTTGGATCAGGGAGGAGAAAATCCCCCTTTACAGTCCAGTTTCAGAACATACTTGAGCACATGGCTACCTGTGAAGCAATGGGATATTCATATGCTTAAAGTTACACATATACCTTGCTGAATCAGGGTCTAAATGGCTCTTACATGATCCTTCAGATAAGACAGTGCTCAGTTCTGGGCATCTTAATACTGTGAAAAGGTATATACATAGGATATAATTCAAGTAGGAAAAACAACAATGAAGGTCTAGAGGGATTCTTTATGAAGGCAGATTAACGGAGTTGAACATGTCATGCTTGGCTATGCCATTATGAAGGTGCCTCTGAAGTGTGTAGAAAACAAGGAGGGAGGGGAATTACAAAGCATGAGATGGAGGGGAGAGCTGGAAGACTGAGAGGCAAAATGAAATGTAGGCCAAGTAACAGGAAGGTCTTCCATCCTGATAGAATGTAGGAAGGCTGAGGAATCAGCTCTCAGAGAAATCTGGGCTCATTTAAATCCAGGATACAGGAAACACTAGATAAGAGACGGTCAGGAAGACTTCTCAGGAATAGCTTAGTGGTGACCAATGAGGCTGTTGCATTCTTATTATGTGTCATTCACCAAGATTCTGCATCTTCAGTACATTGTTTTTACTCCCCACTGTGTGCTTCCTAACAGGCCATACCTATTCTCTGGCCTATTTCTCTTCACAGCAAATGGTCTTCTCTTCGCACTCTGTGTTCCCTTGTCAGGCTTGGTAAAAGCCCCACAGAAACCCCAAAGCATACTTTGTTTTAGATTCATAGATTCATAGATTCATAGATGTTAGGGTCGGAAGGGACCTCAATAGATCGAGTCCAACCCCCTGCATAGGCAGCAAAGAGTGCTGGGTCTAGATGACCCCAGCTAGATGCTCAGCTAACCTCCTCTTGAAGACCCCCAGGGTAGGGGAGAGCACCACCTCCCTTGGGAGCCCGTTCCAGACCTTGGCCACTCGAACTGTGAAGAAGTTTTTCCTAATGTCCAATCTAAATCTGCTCTCTGCTAGCTTGTGGCCATTATTTCTTGTAACCCCTGGGGGCACCTTGGTGAATAAATACTCACCAATTCCCTTCTGTGCCCCCGTGATGAACTTATAGGCAGCCACAAGGTCACCTCTCAACCTTCTCTTGCGGAGGCTGAAAAGGTCCAGTTTCTCTAGTTTCTCCTCATAGGGCTTGGTCTGCAGGCCCTTAACCATATGAGTGGCCCTTCTCTGGACCCTCTCCAGGTTATCCGCATCCCTCTTGAATTGCGGCGCCGAGAATTGCACGCAGTACTCCAACTGAGGTCTGACCAGCGCCCGATAGAGAGGAAGTATCACCTCCTTGGACCTATTCGTCATGCATCTGCTGATGCACAATAAAGTGCCATTGGCTTTTCTGATGGCTTCGTCACACTGCCGACTCATGTTCATCTTGGAGTCCACTAGGACTCCAAGATCCCTTTCTACTTCCGTGCCACCCAGCAGGTCATTCCCTAGGCTGTAGGTGTGCTGGACATTTTTCCTCCCTAGGTGCAGCACTTTGCATTTCTCCTTGTTGAACTGCATCCTGTTGTTTTCTGCCCACTTGTCCAACCTGTCCAGGTCTACTTGCAGCTGTCCCCTGCCCTCCGGCATGTCCACTTCTCCCCATAGCTTTGTGTCATCTGCAAACTTGGACAGAGTACATTTCACTCCCTCGTCCAAGTCGCTGATGAAGACATTAAAGAGTATCGGTCCAAGGACCGAGCCCTGCGGGACCCCACTGCCCACACCCTTCCAGGTTGAAGCCGACCCATCCACCACGACTCTCTGGGTGTGACCCTCCAGCCAATTCACCACCCACCGGACTGTGTAGTCATCCAAGTCACAGCCTCTTAACTTGTTCACCAGTATGGGGTGGGATACCATATCGAAGGCCTTCCTGAAGTCTAAGTATACGACATCCACACCTCCTCCTGTGTCCAGGCGTTTCGTAACCTGGTCATAAAAAGAGACTAGATTGGTCAGGCACGATCTGCCTGCCATGAACCTGTGCTGGTTTCCCCTCAGCATAATTTGCCCTGCCGGGCTCTCGCATATGTGAGCCTTGATAATTTTTTCAAAGACTTTGCCAAGGATGGAGGTGAGACTGACTGGCCTATAGTTGCCCGGGTCCTCCTTCCTCCCCTTCTTGAAGATGGGGACCACATTGGCCCTTTTCCAGTCCTCCGGGACTTTGCCCATGCGCCACAAGTGTTCAAATATTCCCGCCAGTGGCTCTGCAATGATGTCGGCCAGTGCCTTCAGCACCCTCGGATGGAGCTCCTCTGGGCCTGCCGACTTAAAGGCATCCAGTTCTTCCAAGTGACTCTGCACCATCTTAGGGTCTACGCATGGAAGTCTGGCGCCTTGCTGCTGCCTCTCTACAATCCTTGTGAGAGACTTGTCGTGCCACTCGCTTAGGAACACCGAGGCAAAGAACTCGTTGAGGAGTTCAGCCTTGTCCCCCCTGTCCATTACCAATTGTTTCTGCCCATTTAGCAGGGGTCCTATTCCTCTCTGGGCCTTCCTTTTACTCCCTATATATCTAAAAAACAATTTCTTGTTGTCCTTTACTTGGGATGCCATCCTCAGCTCCATGGTAGCTTTGGCCCATCTAACTGCCTCCCTACAAGCATGAGTGTTGAACACTCACATAATGGGGATGTTCTGTGTGTTGCATCTACACACAGTTGGGAGGGGGGAGAGGGGCACCACGCTTTGCTTATTCATGAAGCTAGCAGGGGACATGTGCTTAATCAGCATCACAGCAGCGTTAAAAAGGGGCAGACAGATGATGCAAGCCCCTAAACTGAGTGATAATCACTAAGTCTAGTGGTGAATTAACCTTGAAAGATGGGATATAAACCACCAAAGATACACTAGTTTTGGTTTTGCGGTTCTGCATCCATCCCAGGATAGTTGTTTGCTCAAAGTAAACAGCTGTTACTTACTCCGCACCACCTAATGGCAAACGACAGGAATGGTCACCTATTGTGGGCACCTATCCTTGGATAGTGCATCTGTGTCCTTTCCTGCTCCCAGTGTAATCTGCGATATACATTACAAATCTGAAGTAAATTATACCAGGTTATGAATTGATTTGTCCACATCCAAGAGCGGGAAGGGCTTGGGATTGTTAGGGTGACCATATTTACCTGGTCACAAAACAGGACACCATGTGCTTTCCAGCATGCTCAGCTGTCTCCAAGCTCCTGTCTCAGTTGAGTGCACTAGAGAGTGACAGCAAAGTCGGGGGGGGGGGGGGAGGAGAGAGCAGACCACTGGGATAAATACTGGGTCTCGGTCTAGATTTGAGACCTTTGCATACTACAGGTTTATTATCGTGTGGACCACACTAACATTACAGTGCACTGGGACAGTCCAGAACATCAAGTGCTTGGCATGGGTAGACTCTTATCCCCCATAGAAACTGGGGCCCTAGCATACCAGTCAAGGCAGTATGCTGGAGAGACACTTGATCCCATCAGTGACAACAGTGTTATTTTATACTTGTTCATCTTC
Source organism: Alligator mississippiensis (assembly GCF_030867095.1). Taxonomy (NCBI): domain Eukaryota; kingdom Metazoa; phylum Chordata; order Crocodylia; family Alligatoridae; genus Alligator; species Alligator mississippiensis. Next base: position 30,021,328 of record NC_081833.1, read on the forward strand.
TTCTCCATCCTCAGCTTTCTCTCCCTACTTTTCTAGTTCTCTGCAATCAATACAACCATGTTGGTGCCGCTCCTACTTTATGGACAGACTACATTAAGAAAGCAGCTGGTGTTACCAGCTGCAGTGTGTGAGCAATGCAATGAGAGGCAAGGGTGAATATTCAGCATAGGGTAATGTTGTACAGGACATGGAAGTGAACATGAAATGCATCAGCCTGAAGTGGTGACCTTGATAACAGCTCCAGAGGAGCTGGACTGTGATGCTCAATTCACTGGGCCAACAGGCTGCTGGATAATTATCACATGAAATGAATGCTGATTTTTCTAGACCAGCTAAAATCATTTATTGTGCTAGAAAAAGGGTTCACACAGCATTTTCCTCTGAGTTACACACCTTCTTAGCAAGGACACAGGTATAGCAAAAGAATATGCTCTAATGGACCAATATCCCTACTGAGATGTAGCACACAATGTTCTTTGATTCTGAACAGGTCAGACACATGTATCAAGACTCTTTTGATGCAGATGTAACAGCCAGGTACCAGGTTAGATGGCTAGAGCACTATCTTAAGACTTGGGAGATTCATATACAATTTATTCCTGTCCCAAAGACTCTCAGAGCTTTGAGCAAGTTGCATGTAGAAAGACTCTATCAGTTTCTCCACAGCTTGAGTATGAAAGGAATTTAGGCCTCTGATTGATTCCCACTGCAATCAATAGGAGTTAGGAATTTAAATACCTTTGAAAATCTGGGTTCTGGCCTCTCAGTCACATTTTCTATAGTGTTTGGTCACCTAAAGAAGCAGAAAGTACCTAGCAGGATTCTCATAAGTGTTGAAGGAGGGTAGGTGCCTTAGGGCATGCCTATATTGCATACTGATGAAAAGCAGGGTAATTTATCCTGCTTTGAGAACTGTGCTGCTGTGATCATACTGCTTCGATTCCTGATACAGTTTTTAAAGCTATCAGGTATATGTATACTATACCGTAACAGGCAGTGCAAACATACACGGGAGTTCCATTAACTTTAGTCAAATCAAGCAAATAACCTACTTTGGTAGCTTTGCAAATCCATTAGACCAGGGGTGGTTTGGGCCAATGCCCATACTATCTCCCGTTGTCCTCCTTTCCCCCACTATTCCTGCATGCCAGACCCACCACACATGGTGCCCATTCCAACCATTCTGGATTCAGTGCTATATGTAGTGCCTTCAAGAGGAAAGGAGGATGGGCAAGGGAAGGAAAGTTAATCCAGGGAAGGATGTCACAACTACATGATCCGGCCTTTCTTATTTGCACACAAAAATATATAAATACATAAAAATCCAAATGCAGAAATATATAATTGAAAAAAAAGCACAGCTTGAAGGGACAGCAGTCATTGGAGGATGAATAATGAATTTCTATGAACCTTTTTTTCTAAACACATGACTTTCCAAACCACTGTCATATCGACATATGCCTTGACTGGTGTTATTACATTCTCTCTGGTGCTGAACTTTGTAGCTTTGTCCTATAGACCATGCCCTAAAACACCCTAGAATATGAATCACCGAGTCTTACTTGCACTGCTTGCAGAAAAAAAAAAATGTTTTCAGAAAGGAATGACATTTTATCATGATTCTCCTGACATTAATGTTACCAACAAAGCAAGAAAGAACTCTGAAATGCTTTTAAACTAAATGAAGCTGGAACCAGGAAGTCAAAACATTACCTGTTTTTTCCTTGACAGAATATGACCTGTGCAATGACTTCCCAGAGTGAGATTATAGAACTGTCACTCACTGCCAGTGTACAACATTGAAATTAGCAGATCAGTCTGATGATGAATGTGTTGCTTTAGTTTAAACATGGGTGCTCTGATCTGATCTCCTATTTTACTTGTTTAGCTCACAAAAAGCAACAAGGAGAAGGAGGAGACAGGAATTGCATGAGAACCTCAGCTCTGGCTTTTGAGGCCTGGATGTCACGAGTGAGTACCTCCTACTCTTGTGATTGTTTCTTAAATCCTATCATATTTGCAAGAAGTTCACTGAGGTTGCAAGCAGTTCACTGGGAGAAAGAGAAGGAAGGGGAAGAGGAGCAAAGCACCAGGCACCAGATCCTGCTCTGGGAACATAAGTGAGCCAGAGCTGCCTGTGTGTTTGGCTTGCAGAGTGGTTGTTTGGAGGGCTGTGTCTGTTCTGGGTGTGTGCTCTGAGCAGCTGGGAGTGCTGCTAGCTTAGTGATTGCTGGGTGACTGCTTTCCATTTCTGACAAAAGGCCCTCTGGGGCTTCTGACAAGGGGGAAGAGCCAGGCCCAGCAGGGTATAAAAGGAGACTCTCCAACTGACCAGAGAACTAGCGAACAGGTCACTTTTCAGCCCCGCTATTTGCAAGGAAGCCTTTAAGGTAAGCTCTTTCTTTAATTAGCAGTAGACAACCTACATATATGTAAGTAGCTAAAACTCAGGAGTTAAACCAATACTTAAGCCTTTGCTTAACTAGAGTCCTGAGCAAGGGGAGTTCACTAGGGAGTATGCATAGAAACTCTCTCTCATTGTTCTTCACTGTAAGCTTGGTGAGTGGAAGCAGGGAAAAGGAAACCTTTCAGGACCAAGAAGCAACGAACAGGCCATCTTAAAAGGGAGCTTGCTAGGAAAGGTGTGTTTGGAAAGAGGGGCAGGAAGAGAGAGGCAGCGGATTAAGACACCCAGAGAAATAGCTGGAGGATATCGCACTGCCACTGCCAGTCATTCCTCTGTTTGTACCTGTGCAGGCAGGAGCACTCCATCCTATCATATCTGTATGTCCAAACAGGACCACTCACAGTTGAAGCTTCCACTCAAGTCCTGGTTTAGCACTGTGAAGACTGCGGCTTGCAGGTTCCTTCCAGTGACAGCCAAGTGAGGGAGTGCCTGCAATGTGAGTGGTGCCTCCTGGTGGTGTTCCTCAGGGAGCGGACAAAAAAGCTGCAGGAGGAGGTGTCAAGGCTCTGAATCGTCCTCTGCCACTAGGACTTCATTGATTCACTACTGACGCAGACCTCTAGGACTGTGAAGAAAGAACTACCAGAGGTAATGCTACAGAAGAAACAGGATGTGGGCTCCCAGGAAGGTGGAAACTGGAAGCTTGTGACTTCTGGCAGCGGTTTGCCTGAAGACCAGATATGGAGCCCTAGCAAAAGAGAAGGAGGAGCATGTTCCATTGATGAACGAGGCCAAACCAGGCCTTCTCAAGGTTGGAAGTGTACAGAAATCCTCTTTCCTCTGTCCGCTTCTCACTTAGGTCAGCCCAGGTGACCCCTCTCTCTCTTTCCTTTTGTCTAGGTTCAGGCTGGTCAATCAGGTGACCTGGCCAGATAAATTGCTGGGGGGTGCGCAGGAGTGCTCTCTTCCTTCTGGTAGGGATTTTGAAAGCTGCAAGCAAATGTCCCAGGCTTCTCCCTGGTGCTTTTGTTTAAGTAAAAACCTGGAAACTAGCCAGGAGTTAGGAATTATGTCTAGACCAGTTGTGTTTTAAAAGGGTCATTATACCCAGACTGTATAAGACTAGTTGCTCATGTTTGCTCAAACTGTAGGGTTACCATATTTCCAGGTCCAAAAAAGAGGACACCTGGGGGGGAGGGGGGAAGGCAGGGCAGGGGAAATACAACGGTGGCGGGGGGGGCAGTGATATATTGGTACCCTGCCTATTCTGTTGTCCCTCACTGACAAGCTGCAGCCCCCCACCCCCAGCCCTGCTCCTGCCCCTCATTCCTGACCCACTGACCCCAGCCGTTCCAGTGTACCTCACTCCCCAAAAACAGTACCCTGCCCCCCCCCCCCCGGTGCCCGTCAGCCCTGACCTTCAGCCCCTTAGCACTGCCAGTACCCTGCATATCCAACCCACAGTCACCTCCCCATGCCCTTCAATCCTGATCCACAGCCCCCTGCCCGCCTCCCAGCTCTGCCAGCCCCTCACTCCTAACCCACAGCCACCTGACCCCCAAGCCCTGCCAGTGCCCCTCACTCCTGACCCTCTGTGCTCCCTACTGCTTCAGGTCACCCTCCCCCTGCTCCCACCAGCAGAGCAAAGCAAAATCGTCAACTCGGCTCCTGATCGCGCATGTGTGGCACTAAGTATTCTGGGAACTATAGTTCTACCTAGGGGTGGCCATATTGAAAATAGACCGGGGAGGAAATCCCGGACATTTTGCTTGTATTTAAAAAAACTGCCCAGATGCAGCACAGGGGGCCAGAAAAGAGGACATATTTGGGAAAACCCAGATGTATGGTAACCCTATATTCTCACTTCCTCATTGTATCTCCCACCTGCTCCCTCTGATTAATAAACGTGTTGAGTTACAGATTGCCTTGCTGTGTTGCTGAGGAGGGGAGAGAGGGGCTTTCCATTCCCAGGTTGGCCAATGGAGTTTCTTTTTGTTTTCCCTCAGTTCTACCTGATGGTAGCTCGGGATGCTTCAGGCTGAAAGAAGCACCCAGAAATATTACTGTGGGCAAAGCACCCTCAAGGTTTGCAGGGTCTGTGTGCCCCAGGCTGCACAGAGCCCTACTAGAGACTAGTGCCCAGGTGGTGGCAATGTTACCCCAGGTTTGTGGGTGTTCTCCAGGAAGTGGGACAGCCAGCTGTAGGCTCTCCAAGGGAGACTCCCAAAGTATGGTTTTGGGCCTGGCACAGTGAGACGGGTGGCTCTCTGTAGTAGCGTCCCCTACTGTGCACACCATGGGGAGGATTGAGACCACTAACAACAAGAGGGATGGATGGTGGCAGTGGAGATCCCTGGCCCATTGTCTCAGGAAGTCTGCTGCTTGCCTGGAGCCCAGGTCCAAGATGTCATGGAAGGATTATTAAGACCCATCTGACCCTCTGACTACTACCCCATGCTGCTCATCAATGTGGATATCAATGGTACTACCAGGGGTGACCCTGAACAGATCAAAAGTGACTACAGGGCTCTGGGTGCAAGGAAGAAGGGGATGGGGGCTCAGGTGGTGTTATCCTCGATCCTTCTGGGCCAGAGGAAGGGTCCAGGCAGGAGCAGATGCATCCTGCAGATCAATGCATGGCTGCACAGATGGCATCAACAGCAGGGCTTTGGCTTCTTCAACCATGGAATGTTGTTCCAAGAAGAAGGATTGCTAGAAAGAGACGGGATCCACCTGACAAAGATAGGGAAGAGCATCTTCACAGACAGGCTTGCTAACCTAGTAAGGATAGCTTAAAACCAGGCTCACCATGGGATGGAGACCAAAGCCCTGAAGTAAGTGGGGAAGTGGGTGGCCTGGAAAAAGCACAAGGAGGAAGGGGCAGCAGGGGAGTTTTTGTCATTCTTCCTAAGGAAGTAGGGCAATCGTTGAGTTACTACAGGTGTCTGTACATGCCTGCACTGAGCCTGGGAAACAGGAAGGAAGAATTGGAAGTCCTTGCACAGTCAAGGAAATATGCCACGATTAGAATAACAGAGACTTGGTGGGATAGCTCACGTGACTAGAGCACTGTCATGGATGGGTACAAACTGTTCAGGAAGGACAGGCAGCGGAGAAGAGGAGGAGGATTTGCGCTGTATGTAAAACAGCTGTTTTATTGCTCAGAGCGAAACTGGAGATAGTTCTGTTGAAAGTCTCTGGGTTACAGTCAGAGGGGAGAGCAACAAGGGTGATGTCCTGTTGGGTGTCTGCTATAGACCACCAGACTAGGAGAAAGGTAGATAAGGGGTTCTTTAAACAGTTAGCAAAAGTTTCTTGATCACAGGCCCTGGTTCTTGTGGGGGACTTCAATCAACCTGACATCTGTTGGGAGGGTAATACAGCAGTGTACAGGCAATCCATAAAGTTTTTGGAGACTGTTGGGGACAACTTCATGGTGTAAGTGCTAGAGAGGCCAACTAGGGGCCATGATATGCTTGACCTGCTGCTCAAAAACAGGGAAGAATTGGTGGGGAATGTAGTAGTGGATAGCAAGTTGGGCATAAGTTACCATGAGATTGAATTCAGGATCCCATGGAAAGGAAGGAAGGAAGGAGAGCAGCAGTGTAAGGACCCTGGAATTCAGAAAAGCAGACTTTGACTCACTCAGGGAACTGATGGGAAGGATCCCATGGGAAGCCAGACTGAGGGGAAAAGGAGTCCAGGAATGCTGGCTGTACTTCAGAGAAGCCTTACTGACAGTGCAAGAACAAGCCATCCTAATGTGCAGGAAGAATAGCAAGTATGGCAGAAGATCAGCTTGGCTTAGCAGGGAACTCTTTAGTGTACCAAAACACAAAAAGAAGCTTACAAGAAGTGGAAACCTGGGCAAATAAGTAAGCAGAAGAATAAGAGTATTGCTCAGGCACACAGGGATGAAATCATGGAGGTCAAAGTGTGATTGGAGATGCATCTAGCAAGAGTACTGAGAGTTGCTCTCCCCTCTAACTGGAAGGGTAACAAGAAGGGTTTCTATAAATATGCCAGCAACAAGAGGAAGATCAGGGAAAGTGTGGGTCTCTTACTAAACTGGGGAGGCAACCTGGTGACAGATGATGCAGGAAAGTTTGTATAGTACCCGGTGCCTTTTTCACCTCAGTCTTCATAGGCAAGGTGACCTCTCAGATTTCTGCACCTGGCAGCACAGTTTGAGGAGGAGGTGAGCAGCCAACAGTGATGAAAGAACAAGTTAGGGATTACTTAGAAAGGCTGGACATGTACAAGTCCATGGGGCCAGATGCAATGCATCTGGGGATGCTGAGGAAGTTGGTTGATGTGATTGCAGAGCTGCTGGCCATTATCTTTGAAACCTTGTGGTGATTGGGAGAGGTCTCAGATGACTGGAAAAAGGCAAACATAGATAGTGCCCATCTTTAAAAAAGGGAAAAAGAGGACCTGGGGAACTGCAGACCTGTCAGCCTCACCTCAGTCCCTGGAAAAATCATGGACCAAGTTCTCAAGGAATCCATTTCTAAGCACTTGGAGAAGACAGTGATTAGGAACAGTCAGAAGGAATCTATCAAGGGCAAGTCATGCCTAGCCAATGTCATTTCCTTATATGAGATGACTGGCTCTTTGGATATGAGGAGAGCAGTGGACGTGCTATACCTTGACTTTAGCAAGGCTTTTGATAATGTCTCCCACAACATTATTACAGGAAAGCTAAGGATGTATGGGTTGGATGAATGTACTGTAAGGTGGATAGAAAACCGTCTGGATCGTTTGGCTCAGAGGGCGTGTCTACATGAGATGTTTAATGGCAAATTAGTATAGTTTACTGTGATGTAAACATATGGATCTACATGTGCTCATGCTTACTTCACAGTAAATCTCCCTAATCCCAAGTAAATTTGCTACCTGCAAATGCAAGTAGCAAATTTACTTGGCATTAGTAAAGGCACTATAGTGCCTGTGTAGATGTCTGGCTGAGAACCAAATCTGCTCCTTGTCAGCTATCCATGAGGGGGTGGAAGATAGCTCCCTGGCCATAGGAGCTGCTTGCTGCCGGGGTGGGCTTTGCCATAGGAGCCCAGGTAGGAACTATGTCCCCCTGCCCTGGAAGCAGGGAGATCCAAGTCCCCTACTCCTAGATTGTGGAGCAGGGGCTGGGAGATCTTTATTTACCAGCCCCCCACTACGCCATCATGATCGGGCAGCAGGGGGCTACAAGACCCTTTCTCCCAACAGTAGTTCCGTGACTTCAGGACCACTTCTGGGAGATACTTATCTCCCAGGCTGAGCCCCACAGTTATGGGGCTTGGGAAGAGAGAACCTTATCTTCCAGTCTGAGCCCCACAACCATGGGGCTCAAGCAGAGAGATAAGCATCTCTCAGCCCGAGCCCCATGGGACTCAGGCTGGGAGATAAGGGTCATCCAGCCTGAGCCCTGCGACTATGGAGCTCAGGCTGGAAGAAAAGCATTTCCCAGCAGGTGGGGGCTTGGGAGCATATTCCCTATAAAGCTCTGCGAGCATGGAGCTGTGGGGAGGGGGAACAGGCTGGGGAGCCCTAAGGCATGCAGTGCCAGGGTCACTCCTCATTGGAACTGTGGAGCAGGTTTGCGCTTCTCACAGTGTCAGCATAGTCAACAGTGGAAGCACTGGCTCTGGAAGGAGGTAAGCAGCCATCCCCCCCCCCCAAAGAAAAGACACAAGGTGGTTGTGGTAGGTGACTCCCTACTGAGGGGGACTGAGGGGGTGATCTGCCTCCCCCAGCCCCTAACCCATAAGGTCTGCTACCTCCCAAGGGCTTACATCTGGGATGTGGCTGAAAGGATCCCAAAATTTGTCCGGCCCTCTGACCACTACCCCATGCTCCTCATCCATGTGGACACGAATGACATGGCCAGGAACAACCCTGGCTGGGTAATGAGAGACTACAGGGCTCTGAGGGCTGGGCTAGAGGGGTCAGGCGTGCAGCAGGTAGTTTTCTTCTCAGTCTTCCTGGTTGTGGGTCATGTGTACAGGAGGCAATAGATATATAGAAGTAAACAGAAGACTCTGGTGATGGTGCTACTGTGAGAGCTTTGGCTTCTTTGACCATGGCATACATATCAGGGACTGCCACCTGTTGGGAAGAGATGGCATCCACCTCACACCAAAGGGGAAGAAGCTCTTCTTGGCTAGAATGGTGGACCTCCTGGATAGGGCTTTAAACTGAGATCGCCAGGGGATGGGCCATCAAGTACTAGCACGAGCCTGAGAAATGGCTACCTTAAAACCAGCATCACAGGGTACAATAGGAAACATTCTCTGACACCGGCCAATGGACAGGTTATTCCACAGCTCACCAGGAAGCCTAGGGCCTCAAATGGCAGGGTTAGTTGCCTATACACTAATGCCAGAAGCATGGGAAACAAGCAGGAGGAACTGGTCCTCCCGCTAACCAAGAATCAATATGGCCTCATAGGTATTACAGAGATGTGGTGGGACTCCACATATGACTCGACCACAGGTATAGAGGGATACATTCTGTATAGGAGGGATCAAGTTGAGAAGAAGGATGGACGGGTTGCTGTCTATGTGAAGGAGCATTACATCTTCCTGGAAGTGAAGATTGGAAACAAGGAAGGGTGATTTGAGACCCTCTGGGTAAAGATACGGGGAGAGCATGGTGATGAGGATTTTACTATAGTTTACTATAGACTTCCAAATCAAGAGGAAGAGCTCGACCAGGAATTCTCTGGATTACTGACAGAAACTGCACGCTCTCGGAGCATAGATGTCATGGGTGACTTCAACTACCCAGACATCTTGCAGGCTGAGCGCTCAGCAAGATCTGATTGCTTACAAAGCTTCCTCGATTACATTGAAGAGGTTTATCTAGCTCAAGAAGTCTATGACCAACCAGAGGCAAGGCACTCCTAGACTTGGTTCTGGCCAAAGGGGACGACCTAGTGAGCAATCTAAAGATAAAAGGGAAACTGGGTGACAGTGACCATGAGATGATCACTTTCACCTTTCACCATAAATCAGGGAAATCAGCCAGTAGGGTAGAAATCCTTGATTTTAGGAAAGCTGACTTTGACAAGCTCAGGAGATTGGTTGGTGAGGCCCTGCAGGACCCTGGTCCAATGATGGAAGGAGTACAAGGAGAGTGGTTGTTCCTCAAGGAAGCAATCCTAAAAGCTCAAAGGAAGTCCATTCTCTTTCATAAGAAAAGCAGCAAAAGGGCTGGGAGACCACTTGGCTCAATAGGCAAGTCATGGACCTTCTGAAATCAAAACATGAAGTCTAAAAGGGATGGAAGTCAGGAGCAGCTACCAAAGAAGAGTACACAGCAACAGCCCACACCTGTAGGGAGCTGATCAGGACTGCTAAAGCACAAACAGAATACAAACTGGCAACTGAAATCAAGGATAACAAATATCTTTAGATATGTAGGGAGTAGGAAAACAAAAAGAAAAGCATAGGGCCCCCAATGACTGAAAAGACTGATAACCTATGCTCAGGACAAAACCAAAGTCCTGAATGAATACTTCTTGTCAGTTTTCCACCAATCCAAGGGTGTTAGGCTGCTTGACAGGTTGCAGGATGATCGTGGTGGGTGCGACCACCCTCCTACAGTTGACAGATCTTGTGGGGGAGCACCTATAAAGACTAAATATCTACAGGTTAGCGGACCAGATGAACTACACCCAAGAGTGCTAAAAGAACTGGCTGATGTCATCGTGCAACCTATGGCCAAGTTTATTTGAATATTTGTGGTGCTCAGGAGAGGTCCCAAAAGACCATGGAAGAAGGCCAATGTTGTGCTCATCTTTAAGAAAGGGAGAAAGGAGGACCTCGGAAATTACAGTCCATTTAGTTTAACCTCTATCCTGGGTAAAATCCTGGAAAAAATTATAAAAGGGTCCATCACTAACAGGCTAACAGAAGGTAGTATTTTGAAAGATAGCTAACGTGGCTTCATTACGAGTAGGTCATGCCAGATCAACCTCATCTCCTTCTACGATCAGGTAACTTGCCACTTGGACAGGGGAAATGAGGTTGATGTTGTATACTTGGATTTCAAAAAGACCTTTGACCTGGTCTCCAATTATGTCCTCATGGTTAAATTGGAAAAAATGCAGCCTTGACTACTTTATGGTCTGATGTCTAGGAAACTGGGTCTGCAGTAGGACCCATAGAATACTGATAGACGGGACTGAGTCATCATTGTGGGAGTGACCAGTGGTGTCCCTCAGGGCTCAGTACTTGGACCAGTGTTATTTAACATGTTCATCAACAATTTGGATTCAGGTATTAAATGCAAACTGGAAAAGTTCACCAATGACACCAAACTATGGGGGACCATGGTCACTCTCCAGGACAGGCTGGCACTACAGGTGAACCTGGACAGGCTTGTGAAGTGGGCAGACCTCAGCCTGATGTCATTTAATACAGAGAAATGCAAAGTGCTCCATCTGGGGAGAAATAATCCACAACACATTTACAGGCTCAACAGTGCTATGCTAGCAAGCACCACAACTGAATGAGACCTGAGTGTCATGATAGAAAACAAAATGAGCATGAGCCACCAATGCGATGCCATAGATGGCAGAGCTAACTAAACACTGGCATGCATCTACTGAGGCATGTTAAACAAGGCTAAAGATGTCATCCTCTCACTCTACTTGACCTTGATGAGACCGCAGCTGGAGTACTGCATCCAGTTCTAAGTGCCACACTTCAGGAAGGTTGTGGAGAAGCTCGAGAGAGTCCAAAGGAGGGCCATGCACATGATTAGAGGCCAGAGACCAGGTCATATGAGGAAAGGTTGAAATACATGGGACTGTTCAGCCTGGAGAAGAGAAGACTCAGAGGGTACTTGGTGGCAGCCTATAAGTATATCAGGGGAGTACATCAGGGCCTTGGGGAGCAACTATTCAAAAAGGCCCCCGCAGGGGAGGACTAGAAATAATGAGCACATGCTGATTGAAGATCACTTCAGACTAGACATAAGAAAAAAAAACTTCTTTACAAGTTGAGTACCGAGGGTTTGGAATAGGCTCCCCCAAGAGGTGGTACAGTTACCCACCCTGGCAATCTTCAAAAAGTGTCTTGATGCCCATCTTTCTGGGGTAATCTGGCCTCAGTGGTCTTTTCTGTCTACATGCAGGGGGGGATGGACCTGCTGATCTGTAAGGTCCCTTCCAGCCCCTAAAAAAACTATGAAACTATCCAGTTTGGGTCCTCCCATAATAGAAAGGATGCAAACCAGGGGTGGCCTGCAAGATGATTTTATCCAGCCCAGAGACAGGCGCCTACCAATTAATTGTATCTAGCCCAAACTGCGGCTGCCCCTGCTGTGTTTTCCATGGGCCCAAGTCCTGTCCACGCCCTTGTCCATGGGAGGTCCTCTGCCTTGGCCCTGACCCTGGCCCCAGCCAGTACTCACAGCTTCCAAGCAGGGCTGCTGCTACCTCTACTGCAGCCACCTAGGGAACTGCTTGGTTCCCCTGGCCTTGAGTGGCTCCTCCTCCTGTCTCTGGTGCTGCACTCTTTGCAGCAGGCAGGGAAGCGGAAGCTCCTGGGACTGGGCTGGGAGCCATGTGTTAAGAAGCAGGCAGTCAGGCCCCACTCTCTACTACCATGTGCAGCTCCCAGGAATCAGCTGGGAGCACCTGATGGAGCCAGGCTCTGCTCCGTGCTGCTCTGGCTGAATCTTGGGAGCTGCACATGGCAGCGGAGAGCAGAACCAGGCCACCCTGATGGCATACAGTTCCTGCTATGTCCCAGGACTTGGATGTGAACCCTGAGGGACTCCACACAATGGAGCTGGATGGCCTGGCACTGCTCCCTGTCGCCATGTGCAGCTCCCAGGTCTTGGAACTGCACGCTGCTGCGGGGGCTCCACCTGCTGGCACCCCGAGGGCCTGCTGCTTGCTGCAGCTGCCTCTGGCGACAGGGGCTGTGCACTGTAGGGAGGGGGCATGTCTGAGGGGGTGCACATGCATACCTTACACCCTACCATACACAAACAAACACTCACAACCCCGTTGTGAACCCTACACACACACCCATCCCGCCACAAACCCGAAACCCACCCACACCCCACACTCTACTACACACCGTCCATCCTCCACCCCCACACACTATGCAAGAGTAAGACTTTTATTTTCTGCTATTATACAACTGCCCCCATATGTACTACACAAACACACATAAATCAGGACAAAATATTTTTAAAATAAAATTAAAATATATTATAGAAATATGTTATAGTAAATGTTTGATTTTTAGTGTATGACTTTTTTTTTCTGGTTCCAAGATGGCAGCCCCTCCCTCCCCCCGGCTACTTCTGGGAGCAAGGGGAGGGACTTCTGGTAGCAAAGATCGGGGCAGGACTTCCAGTCCAAAGACAGTGACATGGAGATGTGCACCTGTCAAGGGGTGGAACTATCCTTGCAGCCCTTGACAAGTTACCAAAACTTGCTAAGCTGCCCTATAGCCAAAATAATTTTCTTTGAGGTAGACACATTGGAAAGAGTCTAGCAAAGGGCAACTAAAATGGTTAGGGCTGGGGTACATGACTTAAGAGGAGGGACTGAGGGAACTGGGCTTATTTAGTCTGGAAGGGTGCTTGTACATGCCACGGGGGTTTAGTTCAGTTTAGTTCTCCCAAAATTGAAACGGCAGGTTTTTAAAAACCCACCGTTTCCACTGTTTAAATTTAGGAAGAACTAAACTAAACCCCCATGGTGCGTACACAAGGGTTAGGGTGCCTGATCCTTAGAGCTTATCTGCCTCTCCTGTGGCTGGGGGGGGGTGGAGGGGAAGGCCGAGTGGTCCTTGAACTGTGGGAGAACCCACTGCTTCTCTCTGCGGTGGTGGTGCCCCCTGGTGGCACCTGTCCACTGGCATCCGCCCCGGGCAGTCCCAGGGAGCATCGCAGCCAGGGAGGGAAGCACCAGACCCCCTGCAGCCACAGAGGGAAGCACCAGGCCCCTGTGCAGCTCAGGTAGGCAAGCAGGCTCTGGGAGAGGAAAAAAAAATTCAGGCTCCTCACCTTTTTTTTAATTTCAGTCGAGCCTGCCTGCACTGGCTGCCACCGGGTTGCACAGCCCCTGAGCTTCATGGCACCTGGTGCTTCCTTCCATGGCTGCGGTGCCACCCAGGACCACATGAGCCAGGTGCCAGTGGGTGGGTGCTGCCTGGGTGGTGCTGCTGCCATGGAGCAGCTGGGTCCCCCACAGCTCAGGTTCTGCTCGGCCCACTGGCAGCTCGCTCCCCTCGCAGTGGGAGAGGTAGGTAAGCTCCAGCACCCCTGCACCATCCCCACCATCTTCTTGCTGCCTGGGACTACCTGGGAATGGATGGCTTGCCCCTGGGGTAGAGTGGCCAGGTGGCAGGAGGGCTGCTGGGTGTGCTGGTGGTGGGAGAAGGTGGTGGGGACAGTGCACGGGGCACTGGAAGCCTGCCAAGACAGCTTCCCCAAACACATCAGCTTCCAGAGCCCCATGCACCTTTGCACTTTGTTAGGTAGCAAACTAAAACACTTCGGAGGGGTTTTATCTTGCTATATTACAAAGTCATTCAAAGCAGAATATGCCGCCGAGTATGCAAACAGCAACACCGTTAAAGCAGAATACGTCGCCGAGCATGCAAACAGCAATGCCATTAAAATGGAATATGCTGTTGTGTGTGCAACAGCAACACCATTAAAGTGGTGCAAAAGGGGATTTAAGTCACTTTAAATGCCATTTTTTTGTGTGTGTACAAAGGCACAAGAAGAGAAGACTGAGTGGGGATTTAATAACAGCCTTCAACTACCTGAAGGGTGGCTCCAAAAAGGATGGTGCTAGACTGTTCTCAGTCATGGCGTATGGCAAAACAAGGAGCAATGATCTCAAGTTGCAGCAAGGGAAGGTTAGGTGAGATATTAGGGACAATTTTTTCACAAGGAGGATAATAAAGCACTGGAACAGGTTATGAAGGATTTCCATCCCAGCCTCATCCATGTCTCTCTTACCAGTTTTTTTTTTCTTTGTCATTGTCTTCTTACATATCTATCACTCTGGTTGCTAAGCAACCAGCTTTGCCTACGTGATCTGAACCAGGTGAGAGGGGGGTGTCCCTACCTCTCTTCATTGTTTTAAGCACTAACCTCATGGCAGGAGGGCAGGGGTAGAGAGCTGTCACTCTATGAGTTGACTAGTGATGCTTTTTAAATTGGCTGGTTAGCCTTAAACCACACAGGACCTGATTAGACCTAGAAGGTATGGCCAGAAAAGTTTATTTAAGAGCCCCCTTCTTCCTGGAGGGGAGAGAGCCATTTTGGGGGAACATGTGAGTAAGTGAGCAGACAGAGAGATGGAGAATTCTCTGGAAACTCACTGACACACCATGAACTGCCTGCATCCACAGGAAAGCTCAATCAGCCTCTGGATGACACTTGTGAGTAACTTGCCTGAACTCTACATAGATATATAGCTTACTGTGATATAGATGCATGCTCAACAACTACTTAGCCACACTGTTTGCTCTAAGGCTGTTCTTTGATGCTTCTCTAACTTGTACCATTCCCCAAGCCTTCTCTCTTTAACCAATGAAGTTCTCCACTGTACATAGCATGGTAGACTGGCTGGGAGATGGACTGGGTTATGCCTTGATGCCTCCTTGGTCTGGCTGACTAAGGGAGGCCACTTTTTGTGCTTCAGGCTAAAGGAAGCACCCCAAGTTTTCACAGTGGGTTAAGCATCCTCCAGGTCTACAAGGCCTGTGTACCCCAGGGGGCACAGGGTTGAAGACAGACCAGATCCCCTGGGTGGTGGTGGCAGTACACCCAGGCTTGTGGGTGTGCTCCAGGAAGGGGGATGGCTGGACATGAGGCACACCTGGGGAGGCACTTGGAGCTTGGTAGGTGGTTGCGTGCGGTGAGGTGGGTGGCTCAGCACAGGAGCGCCCCCTACTGGCCCACCACACAGGTTACCTAGAGAGGTGGTAGAATCCTTGGAGGTTTTGCAGACCTGTCTAGAAAAAAGACTTGGCTGGGATAATCTAGTTGAGTCTGGTCCTGTTTTGACCAGGAGCCTGGACAAGATTACCCCCTGAGGTCCCCTCCAACCCTATTTTGTATGACTCTATAGTTGTTTTGTTCTTTAAGCCCCAACTCCCAGATTTAGGCATTTATCTCCGCTTTCCATTTTTCCAAAAAGAATCAAGTTTCTTGCACTGTTGAATGCAAACAAACAAACAGAAAAAAACCCTTGAAAACATTTGGTGAGGGTCGTGAAAACTGAAGGTGAATATATATCATTTTTTAAAGCTGATAGTAACTTGTTGGGGGGTAAACTATGGTGTTTACAGTTAGTGGCTCTAATGACAGAGATTTTTTACTAGGAATAAGAAAAGTAGTTTGAATAAAAAGGAGGCTCCAAATCACAAGTCTACTGTCAAACTGGAGGACAAGCCTCTCCTGAGGTTTGGAAAGCCTAATTTACCATTTTCCAGGATTATTCTCCTATTTCATATGGCCTCTGCTGACAGCAGGGACAGTTGTCTCTTGAGAAAAGCCTTTCTCATGGCATATCCATGCCAACAGAAGCCAGAAACATGTAAACCTCTTAAAAAAAAACAAAAAAACCCTTAGGACTAGCTCTCCAACACCCACTGGATAGAGAAGTGGAAGTGGACATTTGAGCACCCTGGGCAACAGCAACACATGTCAGTGGCTGGGCTGCTGACAGAAGTGACTGGGTTTGCAGAGCAGCTGTTGCTATTTTTGTGCTGCACCCCACCTCCCAGATTTTTGTGCCTGGGCCTCATGCCCCAGGCGCACACACTGCCTTACACTGCATATTGGATACCTGGGATTTTGTCGTAACTTTCCTATAGCATAACACATGTTTGAGAAGATGCAATCTGGTAGGGTAAGATTACATATAACATATTACATTTAGACCATGTTAAGAGTGTTTAAAGCTTGAATGATTTCACATTAAGGCTTGTTAACAAGGATAATCTAGTTGAGTCCTCTAGGTTCTTACAGTTATGTCACTTTGGGCAAGGATTATCTCTAAGCTGTTTGATCTAGCTCACCCTGGCTTCAGGCTACTCACTTGAGATATAACAACTAATTTGTAGTCCTTCAGTATCCCAGGAAGCACTACTCCCAGGTGGACTAGGTATCATTCAGAAACCTATGGCCCTGGACTGACATTTGGGGAAAGCTGGGCAGCAGGTGAGTGGGGAGAGGGTGAGTGGACAGGGATGGGAAAGGGGAAGGTGAAGTGGGGCAGGGGCACCAAGGAAACAGGAATAGGAATGGAGATGAGTGCAGATGGGTGGGGATGCTGGGATGCTGCCCCCTCTGTCCCCCAAATTGTCTCTCCACCTCCAGATTGTCCCTCTGACACCCTGATTTCCACCCTACTGTCTGGAATGCTGCCCTGTTGACCCTATCACCCCCTCCTTCCCCACTGGTCCCTCCACCCAAAAATCATTGTGCTGCTAGTGGAGGCAGCAGAAGGAGGTCTCCTCACCAGCTTCCTTGTGCTCCACGCAGCCTGAGCCATACCTGCGCACGCAGATCCAGCCACCACTGGGCCCCATGACTGAAGGGGGAAGGGGGGGGGGGGGCAAGAAGCTGCTAAGGAGTTGTGGGGCCCGGCAGAGGCTGAATCTGGGCACATGGGGACAGCAAGGGCTAGAGGGAACCCGAGGACTGGCAGGGAGGGGGAATCCCCCTCATTGCCACTGGTCTTGGGCTGGCAGGCCAGTTATCTGGGGGTGGAGAGGCAATGAGAGGACAAGGAGGCAGTCAGAGTGGAAGAGCAGCGATCCACAAGGGCGAATTCTTTCTCCTCCACTCCCCTGATCTACACGGGCTAGAAAGCGGGTGAGCAGGGCAGATATGGAACAAACCTGCAGCCCTTAACAACAATCCTGCTCACCAGCCCCCTAATGGCAGGTCTGAGCAGTGCACGTTAGAGAGGGTATTAACCCTTAATGTGCAACTTCTCACAGCATGTGCTAACTTTAACACTGGGTGCATCTACACCCAGTGTAGATGGATCTACACCCAGTACCGCGCTTTAATGCACGGTAGACTATTTTACTGTGCATTAGAGCATCACATAAAAACCATGACATTACATTAATGCTCACTAAAATAGTCTCCTGCGTGTGGCAGGTCACTGTTTGTGCTGCCACTTTAAGGGCCTGAAGACAGCAGCTGGCAGGTGCCTGATGAGGGCAGCCATTTTGGATTCAGGGCTTCCCATATAAACAGGGCATTTTTGCTGCTGGCAGGCCAGGCAACAACATCTCCTGGCTGTAGGGCTGTTGGTATCACCTGGCGGTAAGGGAGGAGCTGTAGGGGATGGTCAGAAGGCTCCTGGTCCTGGGCATGACCTAAAACTGTACCCTGCCAGAAGTGGGTGTCCTGGTGGGGCTCTCAGTGGCATGGGAGTCCCCAGGAAATGGCAGGCCAGTTACCACCCTGGTGAAAGGCGGGTTGGGGCGCCTTAACCCCAGCTCCCACAACCGGGTGGGTTACCTCCTTTGTAGGGTTCAGAAGGTGAACCCCAGTGAGAGAGAGGGGCCATCAACTCAAGAACCTGTTTGAACTTCCCCTGACTGGTCCAAGCTGGGGCCAGGACTGGAAGGGTCGAAGGGCCGGGGGCCCACTGCGAGGGACGCTCAGAGCCGAGGGCCTGGGGTTCCTACTGGCCTGGAAGTGGGGCCAGGGCTGGTGAGCCAAAGGTCCTGGGGGGACCACACCCATAAAGGGGAGCAGCTCAGGGAGCCATGCAGCTTGGAATGAAGATGGCATAGGCCACCTTAATGGAGGGATCCAGGTGGCGTTCAAAGAGCAGGATTCTGGGGCCCAGTGTGGGGCTGGTGATATTGATACCATCTGGATGCCATCTGCGAGGCTTGGGCTGTGGTGTAGGGAAGGAACGGAGCCGCAGATAGCACCCCCTGGCATCGGGGCAAGAAATGGGCAGCCTCCCACTTAATTAACATCAATTAATTAATTAACAACAAGGTGTGGCAGGAAAGAAGGTAGGTGGTTAGCCCAGAAACAGGTGGGCAGTCCACAAGAAAATTGGCCCCAAGAAGTCCCCCTGTTACAAGGCCCTTAAAGTGGCAGGCACAAACAGTGCCCTGCCACACTGTGCATTGTCACTAAAAAAATATGCAAATGCACTACTGTACAGCCTAATGTGCATGAATTTAGTACCTCACATCAGAGGGCACTTTTGCATGTGCTCTGGGGGTGGCAGAGGGAGGCAGCACTTTAATTGCAACGGCTTTGAGAGCTACTGTAATTAAAATGCCACAGCATCCCATGTATCAGTTTTAAATAGCAGTGGGGGTGCTTGAACTAAGGCTTGTTCAACAAGCCTTAGTTCAAGCACCCCTGCCACCATTTTTAAGCGTGGGGACACTGGTACATGAGACATGGGAGCTGCTGGAACGCAGCAATTACCACACTCCAGCAGACTTGATTTAATCAAGTCTGCTCTGATTTGCTGGAATTACAGTGCATTGGAACAGCCTTTGCACTTGTGTACAGGCATCTGGACATACCGAATGTAATGTGCAGTAGAAAAGACGCATTGATGAACATGTAGATGCACTCACTGTGTAATATTCCCTAGCATTAGCATGTGCTAATTGTAATGTGTAATTTCACCCATACACTGTTCAGTCCATCACTGCCTATTAAGGCTGTGATCTTTGCTGAATCTGTGATAACTGACATTGAAGAAAAAAGAAAAAAGAATAAAATAAATTTTAAAAATATATTTGGTTTTAATTGAAACTTTTTTTTAGAAAAGGGGCCTGTCCAAACATAACATTTAATTCAATCTGAAATGAAAAAAAACTATCATTTGTCTTGGGGTGCTTGAACAGCTGATTTAGACATGCATGTAGGAGACATTTTCAAAATGACAGAGGGATTAAAAAAATCCTGGAACTGGGTTCACCTTGAAACACCCTGGCCCCCTGGACAAACAGCAGGGAAGTTGGCGATGAAGCTCAGGGACATGGCAAACCCTCTGAAAGTATATATTGCCCAGAGGCAGATAGCTGAACCCAACAGCTTCTTAGCCAATGACAGTGCCCACCTATGCTTGAAAGTCCCAGAAAACGAAGATGGAGTTCAGCTATATAACAGCTTCCTCCTTGGGCCATGTGATTCTGAGAACCTCTTCATGCTTGTAGAGCTGGGAGGGAAACAATTTTTTTTTAAATCTAATTAAAGGTTAAATTTTAGATTTAAATATTTTTTCGCATTTCACATAAGGATAAAATTGAACTCTTTAAAGCTTTTTCCCCCCACAAAAAGAATCAGATATATTCACCCATACACCCAGTTCAGAATACCAAACAGTTCACTGGTTAGAGCACTCCCTCCCATGGGATGCAGTATGGGCTACACTTCAAGGGCTAAATCCTGTTTTACCTTAACACATCTAAGTAACAGTTAAGCAGCTGTATAACTTATGCACAGCTTCAGATTCTGCACAGCTATGTTTGCTCTATGCTTGTCTTCTGAATCTGCTCAGTAGGCTGCACTTTGGCTGTGTACACACCCAGGCAGAAGAGAATCACTCAGGCTCATGTGTAATGTTGGGTAAGTCCCAAAATTATAGTAAGTCACAGAAAAAACAGTAAGGAGAGCTTTACACCTTTCGGCCCAACATCCTAGCAGTTATCACATTTACCCAGGGAATGAGGGACCTAGGTTCTAGGCGCTCTCACACACAGAGGGCATCAAGTAGCATCCAATACTTCCTTGTCTTAACTGTTCTAAACACCAGGCTCTAGGCTAGGCATTTGTCAGACTTTTCTCCAGCTGCCCTCTTGAAGTTTCCCTACTAGGAGGGAAAGATGTATGGGACTAGGAAGAAGACAAGCCAGAGGGAAGATGGCTAAGTAAGATGCTCTGGAGCCTCTAAATTCTAGCCAAAGGGACACAAATTATCCCAATATTGTTTATCCATTCAGTCCAATAACTATTAAATGCAAAGTGCAGTAGGCAACTGTTAGAGGTCTCATAGACCAGAGGTTCCCAACCACCAGGCTGACTGGGCCATGAAGGGTTGGCTGCCGGGTCATGGCATGAGCCCCCTGCTCAGACCTCCATTTGTCCGACTGGGCAAGCAGCTTCCACTGCCGGCAGTCATGTGCAGGGTTAAAGCTGGATGGCGGGGCAACCCTGGGAGAAAGGCAGCTGACTCCGTGTACCCCATCCTGTTCCCACAGCCATGGCTGCACCTGGCAAAGTGCTGCCCGTGCAGCGGGTACCGGGGCCCATGCTGGGTTGGGCAGAGCCCCCCCACCCTGCCCATGGCTGGGAACAGGGGATGCGGGTGGTGAAAGCCCAAGGCAGAGGGCAGGGAGGTGGCTCTGCTGCTTGCCCTTAGGGAAGCCAGTGGAGCCCCTTCTTCCCAGGCAGCCCCAGCTGGGTCTCCCCGGGCCACTACCTGTGCAGCCTGCTCCCCCTGCAGAGTCCCCCAGTGCCCGTGGCTGCGGTGCCTCAACCTGCACCCAGGTACAAATTTAAATATTCACAAAATTACATATTTAAATATTTACAAATGTGAATACATAAATTAGAATATTTCTATACCTGGTCCACCAAAATTCTTTGAGTGAGTTTGCCAGTCCACAGTATAACAAAGGTTGGGAACCACTGTCATAGAGGATACAGGAAACAAAGGTATAATTTACTGAATATGTATTTATATAGTATAACTGCCTCAAAGGAGGTGATAAGCCACATTAATATGAAGGTAGGGCATGATGGCACCTAAGGGCGGCTATACATTAGTGTGCAGTCTGCTCTGAAGAACTGGAATTCCAGCATGTCGGAGTAGACTTGATTAATCAAGTCTGCTGGAGCGTGGCAATTGCTGTGTTCCAGAAGGCCCCTGCGTCTCGTGAATCAGTGTCCCCACACTTCAAAATGGCAGCAGAGGTGCTTTATCTAAAACTTGAACAAGATTTATAAGTTCAGGGACGCTGGTACATGAGTTGCGGCAGCACTTTAATTAGAGTGGCTCTTGGAGCCGCTCTAATTAAAGTGTCATCCCCCCACCCCCAGAACACATGTAAGTGTGCCCTAAGAAACTCATGTGGAGACTTGCCTGTGTCCATTGGAAAAAAAATTAAATCTAGTGGTAAGGATGCATTCCTAAAATGTAGAAGACTGACATACAAAGTCTTTAGTAGAAATCAGGAAGAACAGGAGGTTGAAGATGGGTCTTCCACATATTAGGTCAGCCTCCAGATCACGAGGCTTTGGACTATGCTACAGTGGGTGAGACTGTCTCATGAATGTGCATGTTTCCTCACTCTCTTTGGTAAGAATTGTATTTTGAAATTAAACTACCATGTTTTTTTCACATATAACCTGCACCCTTTTCCAGTGCCAGAATTATATGGTATATTATATATTATAAAATAACTCCTTTTAGCATGAAAGGATAATCATATACTTCACGGCTTTTGCACTGGTAGGGGCCAGTAAGGAATCTTTTTACCTACCCCTCATGACCCCATGTGCTGGCTCTGGAGCCACATGATGCGTCTGATCCAGACTCTGTGCATGGTTCTAGGCTCAGTGCATGGCCCCAGAGGCAGTGCTCAGGGTTGGACCCAGCACATGACTGGAGATAGCATGCAGCTGCAGACCTGACATGCGACTCCAGAGACAGCACACAGCTCCAGCACATAGCTCCAGCTTCTGGGTTTTTGCCTTCCTTTTGAAGCATTGAGACATTGATCACAGCTAAAGGTGGGGGTTTTGGCAAGGGAGTCCTGACACTCCTACTAGTACTAGAAATTCAAACGTTCCTGGATAGAGGGCCTTGAGTTTCTGCTCAGGCTCATACTGATTATTCAACTGAGGTTCAGGAAGGAATTTTCCCCTTAAGTCAGGTTGGCAAGGACTAGAATGGTTTTTGCCTTCCTCGGTAGTGTGGGACACAGTCATCTTCTGAGGAGCCTCTCATCATGTATTAACCAACCACCTGCCTGTCACTGTAGTGGCAGGGCACTGGTAGTACCTGCTTGTACCTATGGCATACTATAGAGTGTAATTGGTGTTTCAGGTTTGGACCTCGTAGTGTGTATGAAGGTATTGCAGAGGGACAGAAATGATTAGGGGCCTAGGAAGCATTACTTACGAGGAAAGGCTGAAAGAACTAGCACTGTTTAGTTTGGACAAGAGAAGAATGAGAAGGATTTGATGAGTCTTCAGATACCTGAAGGGCAATTATAGAGAGGATGGAGATAGAGTATTTTCTGTGGTTGTAGTGACAGGACTAGGAGCAATGGTCTCAGACTGCAGCAGAGAAAAATTAACTTGGAGAAAATTTCTGACTATGAGGGTGATCAAGTATTGGAACAGGCTACCTAGAAAAATTGTAGAATCTCTATTCTTGGAAATTTTCAAGCATAGGTTGGAGAGGCACTTGGCTGGGGTGGTGTAAATCAGGGATGATCCTGCCTTGAGCAGGGGACTGGACTAGGTGACCTCATGAGGTCCCTTCCATTCCTACTTTCCTATGATCCCATGATTTAGAGGAATTTTTGGATTAATGGTTTTCTAAATACATCAGGAACTAGACTTGATGGCAGACAAGGCCTTTCCCGACCTACATTTCTGATCAGTGTTTCTAATCCATTTTATATTTCTAATCAGTCCATTTTGATTCCTTCTTTACCAGCTCATTCCATAGACCTTCTACTTACTTCTATGCCTGAGCCAGAGAAGACTAGAAGTAAGGAGCTTCCTCCTCATTGATTGGCTCTATTCTCCATTAAACCTTGTAATTCATACGCTCTCACATGATATTACCACCCATGGAAACCTTATGGCAGCTCCCTGCCTGGCCCATTTATCTAAAGAGAAATAGAAAATTAGAGAAAAAACAAAACAAAACAGTGCAAAATGTCCCAGAACAGATAACAAATGCCTTTTCCCTTTCCTATGCTCATGCTAGTGTTTAACAGCAGAAGAGAAATGCTGCCATTGGTGAGTCCCTCTAGGCAGCTATTCCTGGCAGCACAGCTGGACAAACAATATAGCCATGGATTAAGACTTTAGCAAACTGTTTATGAACAGGCATCAGTTTGCATAGATTTGTTTGTTATCTGGAATTGTTTGGCAAAGGGCCTTCTGATGCCTGTGGATTGTCTGTACGCATCAGAGCGAGTCAATGACAGAGTGTCACTGACACTGGAACTCAGAAATTAAGCACACAGAACTACGCATGCACAGAGAGGTAATTGCTTTGCACGGCTGCCTTCCAAGAGGGGAAGAATGGGTCAGTGCTTACCGGCAGTGTAGGATTCTGGAGATCATTGCTACTTCCTGCTCCTTCAGAGGCTCTGTGAGAAACCTTGGGCCTCAACTCTCAGCTGTGTAAGAGGGTTAAAACCCTGCCTAACCCCACAAAGTGCAGTACTCTAAAATTCACTTGAATACAGGCTGTGAGATGCTTAGGAGCCAGGGAAGATAGCTGGGGCAGCAGGTGGTCCTGGCTACCAGACAGCAGCATCATGCTGGACTGAGACACTGCAATCCAGACTTGGCAGTTATGTGACTGCCTGGGTCACAGAGATGAGTTTGTTCTTGCCACCTTCCTAGATGCTCTAACACATGCAAATTGCTTCTTCTCATATTTGTTTTGATGCAACAAGGATTTTCATTTATTAATTCCATTTACTGCAGCTGGGCCTCAACTCTTCTGGGCCCGAGTGCTTGTCCGACTCTCAACTCAGCCATGCAGCCATTTTGAGCAGCAAATATTGAAGCAGCCTAAATATGCTGCCTCCAGACCTGGCTTCCAACTCAGTAAGCTGACTGCAATCAGTTTGTGCCCTCATCTCTTCTCAGCCTCCTCAGCTGTTACTCTGGGATGTAATAAGCAACCTGCCCACTGGATAAGCTTTCAGTTCTGTTCTGTTTTGTCCCTTTTCCTTCACAAAAGAAAACATTGTGAAAAGCAGCTATTCCCCAGCTTGTTGCACTGAGGAACTAATTACAGCACTTGTGATTCTAGGCACAGCCAGAGATGTAAGGGTTGGAAAGCAGCTTCAGCAGCTTGGGAGCCCTCACACACGCTGTCCCTGCCAGTGTGTTCTTCAACCACTGCAAGGCTTTGCTATAATCAAAACCACTCTGATCAGAGGCTCCTTAACTCCTTTTCCATCAAAGGGAGACTTCCTTTTCCTGCTGTTAGTGAAATAATAAAAAAAAAAGACCAAGCTTAATTATAGAAGAAGGAGAGAAAGACTGGAGAAGTCTGAAGGAGCCTGCTGCAATCCAGGCCATTGCAGAGATGGAAAGGTAAGAATACTGGTGGCTGCTACATCTGTACCTCATCTGAACAGAGGGCTAAACAAATAGTTGCTAGCACTGGGGCATACAGGCTAAGAAGTCCTCACCACAACAGGGCCCTGTGGTGGGCAGCATATAATATGTAATGCTAGTTTGATTCCACTGGGCATGTTTGATCACGGTCACGAAGCGATTGTGCTAGTAATTGTGATGGCAAACTCTATGGAACGGGCCGTATCTTTGTTCTGTCTTTATACATGAACAGCTCCATCATCAATGGGGCAACAATATTAACGGTAACAGAGCAGGTATAGTTGACTGACAATCATTTTCTGTGTTGGTGAGTGGTAACATACTGTGAACAGTACTCTCCTGCTAGTATCAGTTCACCGAAAAGTAAATAGGTAAAAGGAAATTTTTAAATGCCGTCACTGCAAAATTATTTTTGTTACATAAATGTACAGACTCCCTAGAAACACTGACTTGTTTCATCATATGTTCCCATCTGGAATGATTGTTAAAAAAAATAAGAACAGAAATGTGCAGAATAGAAAAGACTAGCAAGGGTTGTTTTGTGTGTGTCCCCTGCATTCTCTGTCTCTGTTTTGGACAAATTCTGTTCTCAGCTCCTCTCTTATGAATCTGTGAAGCAACTCAGGATTTGCACCAGTGTAGCTGAGATCAGAATCCATCCCTGTTTCTCTCTTGTATTCATTGTTTCCAGCTCAGAAATCATGTCACTGTTTCTTCCCAATATGAAGGCTGAAGAGCTGTTGGATCAGGGGCCCTGGTTTCCATAGCAAACCCAACATTTTCAGACAGAGAGGCTCAGCCCTACATTCACTAGAAAAGAAAAGCATTTATTTCCCCATAAGCATAAAGGGCAGAGAGAAGCCTAATGCCTCATGTAGTTTATATTTCATGAACCTCTTCAAAGTAGAAATAGCCTGCCAGAGAGAGCCTGCTAGCTGCCTTTCTCTCCCTATGAATGAGCAGCAGTTTTGCAAATAGCAAGCAGGAACAGCTCTGATTTATCAGCCTGCTGACTTCAAGGCCTGTGATGTCTGGTGTTAGGAGAGGGATGATATGTTGCTTTCTGTCCATGCGTGGGGATGGGCAGCAGGATGGTTCTCTGGCTTGACACACCTGTAAACTGAGGTACCAATGTGGGTATGTAATTATCAAGGCCTAAGTGATTCTTAACCAGGGTGCCATGAGAACCTGTCGGTGTGCTGTGACACCAGTGCCATGGTTATTGCCTCGTGAAACTTTCTCATGCACCACAGTTTTGAGGAGTCATGTTGTTGGAGCTGAACTGGGATGCATCTGTGAGAGAATCAGGCACTCCTGCCTCCATTGGGTTTATCTAATAACCTTAATGGCCACATCCAGATGTTCAGGGACATGCATTAGCAGCAGCAAAAATAGGAGGGGCACAAATTTGTGCCACTACTTTTTGCCACGGCACATGCCCCTGCACATGCACTTTGTGGAGGGACACATTGTCCCGCCTTGGGCAAACTGCCCTTGCTCAGCTCCTCCTGGCTCCCAGTATGCTGCTGGAGCCAGGGTACCAGTGAAGGAGTGGAGATGCTCTGAAGGACCAAGCCTCTGTGTCTTTGGGCACACACTCCTGTTATGTGCGCCACATTTTTTCCGGTGCACTTTTTTGCTACTAGTATTTCCTGGTAGCAAATGTTGACCCTGCACTGCAAATATACAGGACACATTTTTACATTCCCCTCCTGCTGTTTGTGGCACCACAAGCCTTGCCTCTTGTCATCTGGATGAAGCCAATGAAAGCAGGAGCCTGTTCTTGCCACAGCCCTTCCTGGTCTAGTGTCACACATACCTGGAAATAGAGGCATGTGGGGCAGCTCTCCCTATTTCTATGAGGTACATGTGATACTTGGCTGGGAAAAGCTGAGGCATCAGGCCTGCCTACTTTAGGTTTATTAGATAACCCTAATGTAAGTACGCACATGGGCATGTGTTGCAGCCCTTCCTGTTCTGGTTGTTCATGAAGCATGCAAAGCATTTTTACCCAGAACTGGCAGCAGCTATGTCAATGGCAGCATCACTTAGTTAAGAAACACTGAAGTAAACTGAGGCAGCAGAACAGGATTTTCAACAAGGGTAACACCAAATTAAAAAAAAAAAAAAAGTTATGGAGTGTCCTGAATCTGGAAAGGTTGAGAACCGCTGGCCTAATCCCTGAAGAGTGAGGGTGGGCTGGGAGGCTAAAGAGGACTGGATGGCACATTTAGTTATGTCCAAGAATATCGCATCCAAAAATTGCTGGGAACAGACAGTACACCACCCAGGCATGTACTCAGATGCTTTGTAGATATCACCAGAGGGAAAAAAATTCAGGTGTGGCAGCTGGGAGTGGCAACTTCACCTTTGGACACATGGAAAGGAGTGGGAGGCAGTAAGGGATTATGGGAATTGCACAGTAGTTGGTCAGGCATGACTTGCTCTTGGTGAATCCATGCTGTTTCTAATCAACTTCTTTTCCTCCAAGTGCTTAGAAATGGATTCCTTGAGGAGCTGCTCTATGATTTTCCCAGGGATTGAGTCAAGGCTGACTGGTCTGTAGTTCCCTGGATCCTCTTTTTCCCCTTTCTTAAATATGGGCACTGTGTTTCCCCTTTTCCAGTCATCCGAGAACTCCCCTGATCACCACAAGTTTTCAAAGATGATTCCCTGCAATCACATTAGCTCTACAATACATCAGCCAACTACCTTAGCACCCTCAGGTGCATCCCGTCCGGCCCCATGGACTCGTATATGTCCAGTGTTTCTAAATAGTCCATAACCATTTTTTTTCCCATCACTGTTGACTGTTCACCTCCTCCCCAAACTGTACTGCCAGGTGCAGCAATCTGGGAGCTGACCCTGCCTGTGAAGACTGAGGTGAAAAAAGCATTGAGTACTTCAGCCTTTTCTGCATCCTCTGTCACATTGCCTCCCCCATTCAGTAATGGACCCACTTTTTCCCTGATTCTCCTCTTGCTACTGACATACTTGTAGAAGCCCTTCTTGTTACCCTTCATACCCCTTGCTAGCTGCAACTCCAGTTGTGCTTTGGCCTTCCTGACTTCATCCCTGCATGCCTGAACAATGCTCTTATACTCCTCCCTAGTTGTTTGTCCAAGTTTCCACCTCTTACAGGCTTCTGTTTTGTGATTTAATCAATAGTGATGAATTCCCTGCTAAGCCTGTCATACTTGCTAGTCTTTCTGTGCATTAGGATGGCTTGTTCCTGCACTCTCAGTCAGGCTTCTTTAAAGTACAACCAGCTCTCCTAGACTCCTTTCCCCCTCAGACTGGCCTCCCAGGGGATCCTGCCCATGAGTTTCCTGAGTGAGTCAAAGTCTGCTTTTCTGAAGCCCAGTGTTCATACTCTGCTGCTCTCTATCCTTCCTTTCCTCAGGATCCTTAATTCAATCATCTTGTGGTCACTGTTGCCCAAGTTGCCATCCACTACTGCATTCCCCACTGATTCTTCCCTGTTTGTGAGCAGCCGGTCAGGAGAGCATGGCCTGTAGTTGGCTGCTCCAGCACTTGCACCAGGAAGTTGTCCCCAACACTCTCCAAAAACTTCCTGGATTGCCTGTGCACTGCTGTATTGCCCTCCCAGCAGATGCCTGGGTGATTGAAGTCCCCCAGGAGAACAATACTTCATGAAAAATGACACTGGCATAGCAGCTAGACCTGCAGTGGAATGGTGGCGTACATACATAAAGAGGGGTCCACCCAACTCAAGGAAATGGCTGGCTAATTTCATGGGGAGATTGTGTTACCAGCTGCCATTTTGCGGGCATAACCCATATGCCCATATGGCATAAACCATATGGGCCACTGCCCATAACTCTGATTGGCTGAGGGGCCCTTGTTGCCCTTTCCCTCACTGCTGATTGGTGAAGAGGGGCAGGACCACATGAGAGGCAGCCCTTTCAGCCACTCAGTGATGAGGGGCAGGGGTGGCAGCCATCTTGAGCTTCCCTGTATGCTGGCAGACCCCCTCCCTCTTTCCCCCCTCTTGGGCTACACAGCCTGGCCACACTACCATGAGGACTGCTAGGAACCAGCATTTTATTTTCGGTAAGTTTATTTTCCTGTGGATTTCACAGGCATTGCCTGATTTTGTGGAACATGCCAGATTTTGCAATTTTTCAGAAATCATGATTTTGGTAGGTCCCTATGCATAGGGTCTCATCAATAGATTTGCTAGTAAATGCCGAATCTAACACTTGGGAGGAAATTATGGACATGGACATAAAACAGTATTTCCATGCAATAATTTATCTTGGATTTTACTCTGTAGTATATTTACACCTGAGTGGCCATGTCTACACAAGATGCTTACTGCACAGTAGCTTGTTACTACTGTACAGTATCATCGCAGAGCATGAACCATGATGTGACACTACTGTGCAGTAGTAACGAGGTACTGCACTTCACTGTAGTAACAAGCGGCTGTGCAGTCAGCATCACCAGGAAGCCATGTGGGGACACTACTGCGCAGTAATGCCAGTTACTGCTCAGTGGTTTAGTACTTGGGTATAAAAGTACTAAATGACTGCACAGTAACAACCACGCAGTCTGTGTCTCAGGTAGATGCAACCAGGATCAATGTTTCTAAGCTATCTGACAGCAGGCAGTCCTACTATATTATAGTACCTGGTCACTATGTAAGGTGAGCAGTTTATATTCAGCAAATGGTTACCCTGGAACAAAATCAACCAGAGGAGTAAACACACAATTAGTGTACTGGTGTAATTTATACAGTGTGTAGCAGGGGTGGGCAGTTATTTTAGGTGGAGGGACTCTTAATGAGTTCTGGTGAACTGTCAAGGGCCGCATAGGTAGCCCTACCCCTTGACAGTTGCCCCATCCCCTGGTCTCCATTTTGGGGCCAGAAGTCCCACCCTCTGACCCCTAACCTTTGCCACCAGAAGTCCCCCCCCCCCCCATATCCACCAGAAATACTCCTTTTGAGAGGGAACTTTCCATCTTAGAACCAGAAAAAAAATCACACACTAAAAGTCAAACACCTACTATTTTATTACAATATATTGTGTATTTGTGGGGGGTGGGGAGGGGGCAGAGTGTGGGGTGTAAGGAAGGCTGAGGGTATGGGGACCCCCCACACTCCTCCCATGGCACAGAAGCAGGTGGGACACTCAGGGTCAGGTGCCCGGTGGGGCGCAGCTCCAGCCAGCGCTGCACATTGCAGCATGGGGTGCATCCTCTGCCAGGATGTCTGTATTGCCAGTGCTCCCTGCCACTCATGCACAGCCCCTGCACTGGCACAGCATGGAAGGGAAACCTCACATGCTTGAGCTAGCTGCCTTCCCTGCTGGGGATGCACAGAACAGGAAGGAGCCTCAGGCACTGGAGCTGGTTGCCTTCCCCATCGGGGCTGTGCTGCAGGGGAGGGAAGCCCCAGACTCCTTCCCCTGGGAGGTGGGGAAGGCAACTGGCTCCAGTACCTGAGGCTTCTCTGCAGTGCTGTGCAGCCCCAGAGGGGAAGGCAGCTAGATCCAGAATGTGGGGCTTCCCTCCTGTGCTGTGCCAGTGCAGGGGCTGCGTATGAGTGGCCCTTGTGGGTGGAAGGGCTGGGTGGGGCACAATTTGTTGATGGGCACCACAGGCCAGATGAAAGGGGGTGCCCACCAACAAATTGTGCCCCGCCCAGCCCTTCCACCTACAAGGGTGGGAGCAAGGCACCGACATGTACACATAGCCCCAAACATACCCCATTGCCTCACTCCCACCCTCATGGGCGGAAAGGCCTGGCCGGCCAGTGCGCAGCTTCTGCACGGGGCTCCTTGGGGGCCAAACGAAATTATGAAGATACAAATTGAGCAGACATATGATATACAGTCTTACACCAGTGTAAGTTACACCATTTGGGGATAAGGTTACCCTCAGGATGTGAAGAGTAACTATACAACAGGAGCAGGCAAAATATGGGCGGGAGTGTATCTTCGTAATTTCTTTTGTGACATTAAGATAATGATTCCCGAGTAAATGCATTCTGTCTCCACATCCTTAGTCCTGGCATATGAGATGGATGGGAAGCCATTGCAGGGCTGTGCCATCAGAGAAATGGCAGTCCTCGAACATGGGGAAGGGAACTCAGGACACTGAAAATCATGGCACTAGGATTGGGGAAGAAGAGAACATTAATTAGGGGTGTGCAAAATGGGCCATATTCGATTCGGATTCGGCCCAAATTGGGGACAGTGATTCAATTTGGTGATTCGAACCACTGTCCCTGATTTTGATTCAGCCGAATCTGAATCTGAAGATTTGATGACTTGGAGACTCAGTGATTCGGCCATAGACACAGCTTAAATGTTTTTTCTACGTACCTTGAGGTACCAGGCGTGGCTCGTGAATGCTGTGATGGTCGGGCAGATGGAGTGTCCCACAGAAGTGTGAAGGGGCCCCTGCGTGCTGGTGGCAAACTCAGAAGTGGACTGG
This sequence comes from Alligator mississippiensis, assembly GCF_030867095.1. Taxonomy (NCBI): domain Eukaryota; kingdom Metazoa; phylum Chordata; order Crocodylia; family Alligatoridae; genus Alligator; species Alligator mississippiensis. Next base: position 30,052,553 of record NC_081833.1, read on the forward strand.
AAGTACTTCTGGTCCACTTCCAGGTCTACTGGGGAGTGTGCCAGGCCTTCCCCCTGTCATCCCCTCTGGTTTGTTGATTAGCTGTGCAGGGACACCGGGTGCCCCCCAAACCCAGGAGGCACCAGTTTCTGAGACAGGGGTGGGGGGACCCCCCTGGTGCACTCCCTGGCGGACCCAGAAGTGGACTGCAAGTGCTTTTGATCCAGTTCTGGGTCTGCTGTCGAGCATGCTGGGGATCCCCCTCAATCCCACAGGACACTCCATCCACCCCACCATTGTAGCATTCACAAGCTACCTGGTACCTTGAGGTATGTAGAAAAAACATTTAAAGCTGTGTCTATGTCCAAATCTCCAAAACTTTCTGAATTGATTTGGAGGGTTCCTATTCAATTCGGAGAGATTAAAGGGTCTCCTGATTCAATTTGGATTTGGAGAGTCGGCCACCGAATCAGGCTGAATCCCAACCAAATCGAATCAGGGACCGAAGCTTCGTGCAGCCCTACTAACCATCTGCTGATTGTGAGTTTCAGGCTCATATCTCCAAGGCAAAATATTTGCCACCTGAGCCCTATATAAGCTGGTCTGAACTGCTGTTTTCATTAAAGAACCATTCTGGAAACACATAAGGAACAACCAGCTACTCCCAAAAATGCTCCCTGTGCTCTGTCGTTGGAGACCATGTGGACATGCAGGAGTCTCACCATGAACGGCGCATTCCCTGGTGGCTGGGGGGGGGGGGGGGGGCGGCACAGCCGTGCTAGTGGCTGTGAGAATGCGGCACTGGGACCTCAGCTACAATAAGCTGGGAGCTCCCACAGATGCTGCTGGCACTGTTGGTGGCAGGGGAGGGGGGATGGCAAGCACTGGCCAGGGGTCAGCGACCACCCGCAGGTGCAGCTGGCAGTGGCGGCGGCAGCCAGGAGCGATCATGGATTGCCCACAGGTGCGACCAGCGGTGTCGGCGGCAGGATGATTAGTGGAAACCACCTGCAGGCACTGACAGTGTTGGCGGTACCTTTTTGCAGGGGGTGTACCACCACGCTCAGAGGGTGAATATGCACCTATGTGCACCCCCTACGCCTCAACCCTGAGTGTCACAGAAAGGTTCTGGTGCATGAAGCTCAGCAGCTGCACAGACATGCACAACACTGGGAAAACTACAGGAAGCCAAAACACACACAGAAAAGAGAAATCTCACTTTTAGTTCCATAAGTACAGGCCAATTTAGCACTGGAAGTGCCTACCATTGGAAAATACAGCCCTTCCCACCCCAGCACAGTCTATTTGGCAACAGTGGTAAAAGGATTTGCTGTCATTTCCTGTCTGAAGAGTCTTTCAGTCTTTGTTATTACATCACCAGCTAGACTGATAGATATCTGTAATACCCTTCTCCCTGCCATGCATTGACTCCTTGGGATTTCTTCTAAAATAGTTCAAGTGAGTATCCTCAGAGCTGGACTAATGTTCTTAGAGAGCAAGGTACTTTATTTATCAGAGGAGATAAGGACCATTAGATGCAGCACAAGCTTCCTCATCTTGCTCCCCACTTATCTGTTCACACTGCCTCAGAGTTAGATAACCTGCTACTAGGCACTCAGATGGAGATAGTTTAAGCTCCATGGCTCATTCTCTTATTGGCTACTCTGCCCACATGGGCTACTGTTTCCTGACTGAATATCCATACCTCATTTCTCACAGGTCTCTATGCAAGCTTCATATAGCTATGAATTTCAGTTACTAAATATCATGGCAACTGAAACTTCCAAGAGCCGCCAGTAAGGACTGTGAGCCGGTGGAAAGGGTCCAAAGCTAGAAAGGAGAATTTATGTAGAGGGAGTCCAGACCCCATAAAGAAGTCAGTCCAAGTCTATGAGATTCTGTGGTCCACTGGCCTGGTGCTGAACACTGTATGGGTTAGAAGGTCTTTTTAGGGCTGGTCTTGGTCTGCGCTAGAAAGCTCTGCCAGTATAGTTCTGTAGTTAAGAGTATGAAAATATTACCCCATAATGGACCCAGCTATATCAGCCACAGCTATGGTGAAAAAACAGCTTCACTGGTAGAAAAGTGATTTGGCTGGTACAGTTTATACCAGGATTGTCACACTTCTGGCTTGTGGGCTGGATCAGTCACACAGAACTGTGTCACATGGCTCACAGGACTTGTAGAAGGGCCAGGAATATGTTGGTAGGGCAAGTCAGGGCATTTCCATTGTGGAAATCTAGGGCACAGAACCCTATTGGCAATGCATATTAACAATGGGGACAAGTGACAGTTGTGTTGACCCCTGTGGTAGCCACTGATGCTTACCCCACAGCCTCAACAATTCACCCGACCACCACTCACCACACCACTTCCAAGTCTTCTGGATCCAGCCCATGAGCAACCCTGCAGTCTGGACTCAATCCTGTAAAGAGCACTGCAGTCCAAATCCAGCCTGGGGGTTGGGGTGAGTTTAATACTCCTGGTTTACACCATTCAGGAAACTGGTCCAAGTCACTGGCTCTCAACCTTTTTAGACGTACAACACCACTTGTTAACCCAATCCTTGAAAAATGCCAACTCTTAACTTTCACTAATTTTTTGATTATGGAAAAAAACAGAGAAATTCTTTCATTGCAAAAAACTAAGAAAAACCACAGCCGGTCAGAACGGTTTGGGCACTGTGGGTTCCTATTTGAAATCTCTAGCTTTACCTTATGAATCATGCAGTAGTGTAACTGAATGGGGGCAGGGGGCACAAAAATGGCTATCATCACTGCAGCAGCTGAACTCTCCTCCATAATCAGCAGTGTGACAGCTGGCGCTGCCCTGTGCATCATGGCTGCCACAGGCACGGAGCTGCCCTGCTACTGTGCAATCACGTGTAGAGGTTTACATACATAACAATGCTAATGCTGCAGGGCACCCTTTAAAGTATTGTATGACACCCCAGGTTGCCACAGAACCCAGGCTGAAAATCACTGGTCTAAGCTATACAACAGAACTCTGGCATCACCACTAGGATGGCTTGCTTGTAGAGTTGTCTTTAAATAAACCAAGTGAGGCTACTTCAGTAGGTGGCAGCCCTGCAGAGAACAGTCTTTTATAACCACCACAAGATAATCTCTGCAAAAACTCCTTTCTTGGTGATTAACCAACTCCCAGCCCTTTGTGCCAGCCCCAGTTGCAGAACAGTCACCTTTCTTGGAGCACCAGCACATTGGACAGAGTTTCTGGATTATTCTGAGATTGAAACTCAGGGGCATTTATATCCAATCACAGTCACATTTTATCAGGACATTGACAGATAGTTTTACTGTAAATGTGGTAGTGCTAACAGCTAGGCTGACCTGCTGAGGCAGCATTGTTTTGTGGGTAATGCACAGAATTAGACATAAGGAAACTCTGCTCTGTTCCTGACTGAACCACTAACCTGAGAGACCTCAGGCAAGTTACTTAACCTGCCTGTGCCTCAGTTTCCCCAGTTGCAAAGGAATACAGGAAAAACCTTGACTTCCTTTTGTAAAAGTCTACAATGGTAATACCCTACATGATGGAAGCTGATTTCCCCCTGAGGCAACCAGGAGATTTGCATTCATAGTAAAATTAAATCCTTCCCTAATTAAGGGATGTGTGTGTCAAAGCAACAGACCTTCACCCCTTAATCTGAGTATAGTTTTCATGCCTCAGAAGACTAAAGGTGATCTGTTCAGACCTTAGCAGATAGGAGGCAATGCAGGGGACTCTTTTGGAGCTGTAAGTATTCAGGGTTCACTTCTTCCAAAGTGCTTACTAAGTTTTACTCAACATGAACATTATTTTGTATGGAGTTCATTTTACCTATTCCTACAGTATTTCTTCAGGAATTTACAAAGGTAGAAATGCTGGGCAACACCGTTAAGCTCTCTGCCTTCCTTCCCACTACCATTTTATGGCTGGCTATGTGTGAAAGCACTCTTTCACAATGCAAGGACAACATATTTCACAGCTGGAGAAGAATGTGGCATTTCCTGAATCTATGGAAACATTCTTATCCAGCTCTGTGAGAATACGCCATTTCACAGCTCTTTGAAAATACCTTGTTCTGTGGCTAGCAAGAATGCCCCTTCACTTCACGGCTGTGAGAATATCTCATGTCATAACTATGGGATAATGCCCCATATCATGATGGTATCAGAAACCTCTTTCATGTTCCATGAATACAGTCTTCTGCCAACTCTGAGCATATATTACAATTACTTGAGGAAGGCCATAAAGGGGAGGAAGGCACTCCTCCTATTAATTATATTCCAACTCATTTACTCAGGAGCTACACAGGGAACAAATGAAAAATTACAACATTAATTAGGGAGTAAATGACCCTTAACTCATAACAATGGTCTCCTGGCTTTAGCAGCCATTTGTTAGTAACAACAACATGTGTTGGATTACATTACAGAAGGTAACAATGAAAGATCATGTGTTCACAGCTTTCATGTTCCTGTGTCAGATCAAGTGCCTTCTCTTTTCTTGGACCTGTTTATTCTGTCTTCCACTGAAATTAGAGACAGTGTGTGTGCACAAAGGCTACATGAACTTATTTTACTGGCTGGATTATGGAAAAATCCATAATTTTTCCTCCATCTGAAATGTTTGGAGTGCTGCTGGGATGGCAGTTTTCTGCGCACCACATCAGGGAAATGACCAGAAGTTGCTTCTATTCCCTCAGTTACTCTTTCCAAACCAGGGAACCAACAGCCTGTGCATTCTTAATTGACAGAAATAGGAAGCTTATTTGAAGAATACTTGATTCCTCTGAGTCTAATTTCCTGCTGTATAAATAATACATCATCAGCAGCAGTCTCTTCAAAAACAGATGAATATTCTAGCTGCCATCACATTGTGAAAAGCCTTCACAGAGGGTTTTTCACAATAGCCCCCCACAGCATTGTAGCATTTCTCACATCAGCTGATTTAAATAACGCAGTATGAGATGGAAATTACACATGTGGGCTCCGCGCCTGCAGGCGAGATCACACCTTCTGATGAGTGTGGTATCTGTGTGGGGATCACAGGAATAAATGCTGCATCCATCCAAAACAAAACAGTGCTATTTAGGTTGCAAAATCCAGCACTCAAAAGTCAAGCATCAGAGTGACAGTACCTCTACAGCCTTAGTTCTGCCCATGGGTAGATCCAGATGGGCTGCAGTGGTGCAGTCACACATCCCCTTTTGGACCACACAGCAGGAGCAGCAGTCAGGGACATTTTTAAGTCCCTGAAGCAAGTAAGAATCATCTTTTCAGTAAACCCTTCCTGCCCCTCCCCCTCCACTACCTGCCACTACCACTGCCACTGTCCCTAGCTGACCACAGAGTGGGGGAGTCCCAGAGCTACTCCTGCCCTGCTCCATCCAGGATGTATGAGGATCTTGGGACAGTAGGGGTGGCAGGAAGCTTCCTCTCCCTGCCCAGTCCCCTGGGGTTTTCCCCTCCAGCCCAGGAGCAGGTGCAGAGGCAGAACCTGCCCACCGCCACTTCCATCCCTGACTGAGCCTGGATTCCTGTGCAGCGACTCCCTAAAGCCCTGCCTGCAGTGGGGTAGGAGCAACCAGGATGGTGGTGGTGGCTAGGTATCCCCTTACTGTAAGTAGAGAGGGCAAGGGCAGAATGGATGGGGAGGGGAGGTTCTGCTGAACTTGGAGGGGAAGGGATAGGATGCCAAAAGGTTGGGGACAGGGGAAGTTTCTAGATGTGGAGACTTAAAAAAGTCCCTGGCAGAGTGCTCTGCCTGCCCCAATTGGGCAGGAGGTGAGGGGGTGTTGGTAGTCTGGGTATGCAGCCATCCTTGCAGTGCTAGTCACTGCTTTCACACCTTCCTTTTTAAAATCCTGGATCTACCTATGGTTCTGCCTCCTTCACATATGCCATCAAACCATCTTAGTCAAACATGGGGCCTAGGGACAGACATTCAAAAAGCCTGAGCCTGAATTGATTCAATCTTTGCAGGATACTCTAACCTGCAAAGCTTGAACTGACTTGGAGGTAGATAGACATTCCCTTTTCATTCCAGAAATGCAGGCACATGCCTGCAGTGGCTCAGGCTAGAAGACAGGGGGCACTAGTGCAGCCCTGCCTCCCTTTCTATAGTGCTGAACTGAGGGGGTCAAGGAAGCCAGCAGGAATTTACACTGGGAAGCTAGGGAGCCAGCAGGGATTTACACAACACTGAGTTACACAGCAGAGAGTTACACAGGGAGCATTTATCACCCCATCAGTCAAACAAAAGGATCTTTCATTAGTTCAAGATCTTCTTAAATAACTGTTTCCAAGGAAGGAATGAAGGGACATTACCAGCCACCTGTTGATTAGCTCTAAAGAGCCCTAAGTGGACACAGTCCTGTCTGCCTTTGTCCCATCTCCTACAACCCGGATTGTAGCCAGCATGTGGTATGCTAGCTAATTCTGACAGGTGTCTGTGTAAGGCAGAGTGGATGGGGGAAATCCCTGCTTGAGCAGGGAGTGCTAAGGGGGAGGGAGAGAGCAAGAGGAATCCAGGAAGACCCTGGTGTACATGCAGTCTCTGTGTGAGCTGCAGCCAGGGAGCAGAGGGGAGGGGCCAGCCCAGCTTTCTGAAACAGAGAGCCCCGCTCAGCCCAGAGAGCATTCCAGGATGCTGGGGGACTCTGATTTAATTTAAACCCTTAAACTTAAATGCTGGGGTCTTGGACAGACTTTGCATAAACTGGTTTGATGCAAATCAGTTAAGTCTGATACTATATTCAACCAGGTTTATCTCAAATGGGTTTCTGCCATTATCAAGCTGGTTTATGTGCACTGAACATCTGTTCTGTTACAGGTTTAAACCAGTTTTTGATCACTTAAACTGGTTTATATTTAATGTCCGTCCCTACCCAGGAAGTCTGTTAGAACCAGGAACACAACTCAGCTCTTCAAGTTAAACCCTTAGACACAATACTACTGCCTTTTTTTTTTAGCAGCTTTATCCTCTGAACTGAATAAGGCAGGGATCCACCATAGCTGTTAGTTAGGGATCATGTACCTTAAAGGTTGTTTTATAATACATATCTACACACATATATATGTAAGCATATATTTACACATACTCAAGGGACTCAAATTAAGGTTGTACAGGCAGTGTTAATTCTGGCACGTACGAAGTGTGCAGTTTTGGATTTTGCAGTCCCACCATTCTTTTAACTTAGATTTTTTGCATACAATTTGCTTACTTTAAGAAAAAACAAAAAACAAAACAAACATTCCACCATCTGGAACTATTATGTACCTTTTTCCCAACATGGATGGCATGCAGGGTTTACACGGGTTTTTAGGAATACAGAAAAATCTTCTGCTACTTGAGCAAAAGGACCAATTGGCAGCAAGGGTAAGTTTTTATCTTCAATGTGCATCAGTCAGTGCATGGCTACATAGCAGGATGGGGGTGTTAAGAAATAGAAGTCCTGGGTTCTGCTCCTGGTTCTCTTTCCAGACAAACATAAATCAGGGAATTTTATGAAAGTGACTCCAATGAGTCAGACTAAGAAAGGTCCAGGCCATCCTCCATGGCAGATATATTTCCTTGATCCTGTTCCCCTGCCTGGCTGGTATTGATCTGAGTATAAACAGGCCACAGAATTACCCAATCCTTTTTAAAACCAAGCCATACCATACAACGCTTCTGTTACAGTGAGTTGAACAGGTATATGTGCCACCTGCCTGTAGGCTGTTCCCAAAGGACAACCTTGCTACATCACTGGGTGACCTCCGATGTCCTCAAGTGATGCAAAAGAGTAAAAGCAGTGACCCGTAAAAATGGAGCCATTTTCTCTCTCCACCCGCCACCCTGCATAACTAAAACATTGGGGAAAGGAAAATCCAGAGCACAAATCAACAGACAAAGGGGGCCAGTATGGAATGGTGCTGCTGATAAATAATTCATAGGAGAGAAGCAGCATGTCTCAAGGGAGCCAGCACCAGGATCTGTGAATCTGGATGAGTTTGCAGTGCTTTAATTATGTAAATTGACAAATGTCTCTACACTCAGAAATTCTGCTAGTCCTGCAAAAGAGCAAGCACTACAAAATGGTGAGGCTGATCCCACAAATGCCTGTGTAGCCAGCTGCTAGTCACAACCTGAGGGGTGCAAACCCTATATAAGCTGGCTTCACTCTCCCCCTTGGAGCCACAGGTCTGGACTACTGCGATCATCTTGTAGACGAGGAATCGAGCCACGTCAGAGCTCGAGTGACCCAGAACAATTAAGTGAGCATCAAATCAGCAACACAACAGTGAATAGAGACTCCTACGGCGCATCCACACATGCAGGCATTTGTGCTCACAGCAGTTCAAATACTGCCAGCACAAATTTGTGCCAGATATTTTTGCCTCAGTGCACATGCCCAGACATGCACTTTAGTGTGGGACAAGTTGTGCCACTTGGGACAAAATGACCCTGCTGAGCTCCTCCCAGATCTGCAGCCAGGGAGAGATAAAGCCTGGGGCCAGCACATGTGCAGGGCCACATCTCCTCCCCAGAGGGCCACAGTGCCCTCCCCCCCCCCACAAAAGGCCAACTTCTCACCCCCACAGCAGCAGTGGCTGTGGGGTGCTCAGGGCCCCCTGTTGTCAGAGCCCCTTTGCGGCATGGCATTGCCCCAGCTGTCTCAGAGCTGGTGCCGTCTGTGCTGCCTGGCACGGATGCAGCCCAACTCAGTGCAGCATGGGGCTGTGCACCTTTCTGCAGCTCTGGGCTGCTCAGGCTGTCACCCGGGGACTGGCTCTTCTCGAGAGACTGCGTGTTGTGTCGGGCCGGGTCCAGCCTCCACAGGCCCTGTGTGCCGTTGGGCCAGGCCGCTTACATGGAGGCAGGACCCAGGCCAGCATGACACGCAGTCCCCGCAAGTGGCACCAGCCCCCGGGTAACAGCCCAAGAAGCCTGGGGCTGCAGAAAGGAGCTGGTCAGCACCTGCAACAGGTGGCACAGGCAGCGCTGGCTCTGAGGTGGCTGGGGCCATGCCACACCACAGGGGGGCTCTGAGAGCAGTGGGCCCTGAGTGCCCCACGGCCGCTCCTCTGGCGGGGGGCGGGGAGGCTGTGAGCCTTGCAGGGGACCCATGCCCCCCAACCAGCCCCCCCCACAAACTCCCCATAGTTCCCCCACAAAAGCACAGCCTCTTCCCACCCACAATCCCCTCCCCCACCCAGTCCCTACTTACCGCTGACTATGGGTCCTGGTCATGCCGGGTCCTTGCTGCACTTCTGCTTGCCCCAGCATGCTAAGGGTGCATGCCCCGCATGCTGGGGCAGCAGAAGCACATAAAAACACTCTGGCCAGAAACCCTCTCTCCAGAGGACTGGCTTCTAGGTTACTTCAGGGTACAGTCCAGGAGTCTGCCCTGCCCTGCTTTTTTCCTCCCTTGTTTTTGTTTCATACCTGGTTTTCCAGGTATCAAATTTGGAGCAGCACAGGGAGCATTTTTTTGTTCACAGCATGCCTCTTGCAGTATCTCAAACTGTTTTGGGACACTGCAAGGAGCACATGCGCACTTGTCTGGATGCGCCATTAAGGGGTAAAAGTTAATAACGCCACTGAAATAAAAGATGCCAAGAAACAGCTATAAATGGGAAAACATACATCTGTCTACATGTTTATGGACACTGAGTACCAAAGGATGAAGATTTGCAGCATTTTTACCTGAAGCTCCCAAGAGCTTGTCCCCAGTAACACTTTGCTGATCCATTAGAATGGCATTTATCAAAGTCCAGCTGTTGGACTGCATACTGAAACTCCAAGACCCCTAGATGTCAAGGTTGGAAGAGCTTCATTGTGACTATCCAGTTACAACTAACCATAAAAGTCCTTCACTACCAAAATACCCTGTCCCGTGATTATTGTAGCCATCCCATATTCTGTAGTTGATTTAGAGCAGATCTTCCAGAAAGCAACATACGCAGTCTCACTATAAAGATCTTTCTGGATAAAGAAAGATAATGGAAAGCTTAAAATCTAAGGTGGCTGTAAGTGCCAGTAATGTACTGTCCTGAAGCAAGAGCAGAGCAATGCCACCTCTGGGGGCAATGCATGAAAGGATTCCAACTCTGAATGCACGTGCAGGGTGGAAGAAGGGCTTTGGCCAATTGGCTGTCCTAACAGCAAATTCATGTAAATGGTCCATCATTACCACTAGATCACGTGGCATAAAGCTGTCCTGCAGAAATCAGTTGGCAAGCCACACAGCATACTCAAATGGGCTGGTCCTTCAATTGAGTAGCGTCTGGGAAGACAGGAGTGGTGGATCCCTATAAGTAGGGTCTGAATCTATAAAAACTGATTTGATATGATTTGCCTTGATGGCTGCACCTCTGCACTTTGATTATTATTATTAACATCTATTATTCCTACAGATCCATTCGATCCATTGAGTCAAATGCTGATTGAGACCTTGAGTATGATTCTTCTGTGCTGGCAGGACTCTGGCTCTGACCAACCATGCATGCAAGTGTAGCCCAGGTAACTTGGGTATATACTCCCTTTCTCCAATTGAAGGGGATTGTTAGCTGGCAGGTGTGCTGTGGGGTGGGAACTGCAGACTGCTCAGTTTCCCTCCGTCTCTATGGAACCAGGCCAGGGCAGTCAGGGGACTTAACTATATACACATTTATTTACATTAACTTATCACAAGGGGAAGGAACATGGATACAAACATATGTACAAGGTATATATATATATTTATAAGATATCTAAACCAGCAACATAAACAATACCCTCTGGGTAAATTACATAAAACCTTACACCAGTGCTCCAGATACAGGTAAGTCACAGGTAAGTATCTGATCTGAAACAGATAAACCCCAAGGATAAACGCAATCCTGAGGGGAAACCCCAATGCCCTTGGGCTTTTCCCAAGCCCTACAAAGAAGCTAGTAACTTTAGGCGAGGCCCACTCAGTGGGACCTCCCCTTTCAGGAGCCCTTAACTAACCGGGGGCAGGACTCCACTCCCCTGTGGGAATCCCCTTTTCTCTGCAACTCATGGCTCCCAGGCCTAGAGGGTGGTCCTCGTCCTCTGCGCCAGGATGCTCTCTTGCCTGCAGTGGGCTTCGTGGACTCTCTGTCCCCTAGAACAGGGCTCCACTATGCAGGGCTTCTGGGGCCTCTGGCTTGGTCCTGTTTGCTGGCTCTGTAGCCCGATCACCGTCTGGTTCTCTGGATTCAACCTTCTGCTATGGGTCGGAGGCCTGGGCTGCCTCGTGTTGCACCAGGCTCAGTCCGCTCCTGGACCCTCCATGCAGCACCTCCTGCACCGAGCGCCCAGCCTCGTTCCAGGGGTTGAGGACCTGAGCTGCCTAAGCGCTCCAAAGGTCCTACTCCGTGCACTGTCCTGTGCACCGTGTCTCTGGCCGCACACCAGAGGTTGCAGGTCTGAGCTGCTGCACGCAGCTCCCAGGGTCGGGACGCCATGCTGCACACCAAGAGCCTAGCTGCTGGAGCTGTCTGCCATTCCCCACTGATGGAAGTTTTCACGGGCACTTCTGGGCTACTGCTTCGCCCTGCTGAGCAGCTCTCCTCAGCTCTTCTAAGCTTCTCTCTTCTCACTCCTGGATGTGCTTCCCTCAGGCTGGGCATGCAGCTCCTTTTATATGCACCAGGGCTCCGCCCCTGAAGTCTTCCAGACCTGAGTGTTGCAGTCTTTAATCAGGTCCGGGGTGTGGGGGGCTCCTCTCCCCCTCCCCTTAGGAAATGGGTGTAACTGAATGCCTCTTGCTGCCTCCTGATTGGGGGATGAGCTCCACCAATCAAAACAGCAAGATTTTAAGCCTGGGATTCAATCCAAGCTCCAAAAGGCAAGCCTGCTACACAAGGACATAGTGAACTGGAGATTTCTGGAAGCACAGTACCTCTCCTGGGTTGCCATAGGGGAGGCGGACAGGGAATCTATGCAGGAAACACTAGTTTAAGAGGATAAGCAGCACAGTAACTCTGAGGAGGGCCTGCATTTTCTGAAGCAGATGCTGACCCACGTGGGGCTCTGTGGAAAGCAGACTCTATTACAAAGTGACAGTCCCTGGAGACACCAGTCATTTCCTCCTGGTTTCCATGCCCTTTATAAAGTTTGTCACCAGAGTAGATTAATTTGGTGTCTTTTCCACCCTCATTAGGATCTAAACCTGGAGCAGCATGCACAGAGCAGTCTTAGACAGTCAGAGGACACACTTTAGAAAGGAAGGGAGGGAAGCGACCCACAGCCATAAGCTCTGGCATCCTGACTTTGTAGTCCATCTATCTGGAAGGAGCATGCCTGAGCTGGTGGTGGTTAGTGACCTCCTGCTCCTCCTCCTCTGCCCCCTGCCCCCATGGACTGGAAAGACAGAAGACATGCATGGTTACAGATGAGGAATCCTTGTTTTCCTGGATGCTTTAATTAATGAAAACATGAAACTATCTTCAATCAAGGTTTAATTTTGGAATATTACTGCAGTACAGGGAAGCTGTAATGCAGGCTCTGATTGATGATGAGAACACACTAAAATAAGCTGGGGTCACAGAGGGGAACAGAGGTTAGGGTACAATGAAGAATAGATCCAGGGGTGCACTGAGAAACAGGTTTTGCTGTATGCAAAGGGGAATGAGTTGGCAAAACAGCCTAGGGAATAGTAAATGGGTGGTGGACACAGCACATACATTCCCTGGTCCTTTTGTGCAAGAAACCTGTCTTGCCACAAGCTCATAGAAATGTCCCCTTCACAGTCCCCAGTGAATCTGTTTCTCTCACTAACATCATGCACCTCCAGCTTAGTTAAGCCATGTGAGGCTTGTGAGCTGGTTGAGCTAGAGTGCCACTGAGAAGGAGCAAGGTGCAGGGGAGAGCCTTCTCTTCAGCTCTCTGGGGTTGTGAACAAATGTTTTATGTGAGGCACTCCTAATGGTTCCGAGTCAAAACCTGGGACAGAAGAGGAGCAGCATGGCCTTTTACACACATAGCTCTTCCAAGCTTCACTGTGGCCAGGGAGATTCCCACATCCTGACAGGCTGGTCCCTGGAATGACTAGCAGTTAATGTGAATGCTGTTATTAATTTACAGAGGTACACAGCATTGTCCTGGGGAAAAAGTGTTAGCACATTTGATTGAACATACTTCATGGATATTTAAAGTGGGACAATGGATTGATACTTCTATTGGATCCTAGAAAAAAAAGTCTTTCCCCAGGAGAAATGCAACATCTGTTTACAGCTTTACTTCCCACAAATGGCTGACTGGACCAACTATAATTCACTGCCCACAGTGTTCATGCTGTATAGTGACCTCCTGAATGATTGCATTCTCCTCGCTCACTAAGCAGACAGATTGGCAATATAAGAGAATGGGAAAAATCATCAAATTGTGAATGAGGTAGTTGAACATTCAGACAGGAATTCTTGGGAATGACATGTTCTAGCTTAGCCCAAGGTAACTGGATTCATTGTAGGAATGGCTGTGCATGGTTCTTTGGGCTGAGACAGGGTTTCAGAGCAGATAATCATAATGGTCCCAAGCAGTCAAATCTAGGAACCCCTCTGTACTTCATTTCCCAGTGTCCCCTACCTAGAGTCTGATTCTCAGAGAACATAAACCTGACTCAGCTCTCAGCCTGAGGATTAGTTCTGTATTTCAAAAGATGAGCACACTCCTAGATATGGAGCTCCTGGATCCATTCCCCACAGTGCTTATTGCCTGTCCCATGCCCTGCACACCCCTTATCTTTTCAGTGGGAGAAGTTACTCATGACTCAGGATAAACTGACCTCCCACTCAGGAGTTTCTGTACTGCATGGTTCCCACATCCTACCCCAGAAAGATGCCCTTTCAGGTGTAGTATAATATGTCTCTGTTTCTGTGCACTTGACCTCATATAAATGACCTATTTGGCTCAATGGCATTAACTTTGGCCTTGTTAGCTGCTATAAAGTCCATGGGGCACTGAAGAAATAGTGCCTGGAGCTGTGTAGGACTACTGAACTTTGGGAACCACCACCTCTGCACTCTGGAGGGATATTATCACCTCCGTGTCTTGCGTAGAATAATTCTATTAATGCAGTCCAAAAGTGTATTTGTATATTGCTGACTCAGGTCAAACTTGTGAAACACCAAACCCCAGATCCTTCTCAGCAGCACTGCTGCCTCACTAATTATCTCCCATTCTGTATTTGTGTGTTTGGTTTTCCTTCCTTAGGAACAGCACCGTACATTTGTCTTTGTTGAATTACCAAGTTTTATCACATATACCATGGAATATAATATGCACCTTGTTTTTGAAAGGCAGAATTAATTAAAAACATACTTTTTTAGTGATATGGCTGCATAGAATAGGGACAAAGCCTAATCTTCAGGTGACTCACCTCCCCTTTTCTGCTTAATCAAAACTGAATCACTAGCTACTGAAGACTGGTCTCTATGGGTAGATCTATGATTTTGAAAAGAGCTAAAGAGTCCCCAGGGCTGTGAAATAAGAGGAGAGAGACCAGGAGCAGTTAACAGATAGCTAAATTGCCCTAAGAAAGGTTAGCGTGATTAATGGAACACTAAGACCATTGAAAAGGAGAGACGATGTTTAACACCTGTAGAGTGAAGAACAGTGAGCCATTAAGCCTCTTGATTCCATCAGCTGCCTGAACAGTAATGCTGCCTTGTGGAGTGGAAACTAGAGCAGGCTGCTTGTATCCCAGGCAGAAAATCAGCAAATCAGCAACAGCAGGCAGAGCAATGGAGGGAGCAGTGGCCAGGTGGGAGTTTGTGGGGACCACAGATTAAACCCTTCTAGGCCTCATCTGACCCACAGGCTGCCAGTTGGACAGCCCTGTTCCAAAGAGTCTGCAAGCCCATCCAGCTTCTTATCACCTGCACACCTAAAAAAAACACTCTCTCTGTCCCCATGTCAAAATCATTAATAAAAATGATAAAGAACACCATACTCAGAACAGACCCCTTTCGGACCTCACTTGAAACCTCCTGTCATTCAGACATGGATCCATTTATAGTTGCTGTCTACTTGCAGTTATTCAGCCAATTATGTATCCACCTAATATCTAGCTGACATTTGTCTAGTTTACTTTTGAGAATACCATGCGGAATTGTATCAAAAGTCTTACTGAAGTTCACATATATTTTGTCCTTTGCACTCCCCCAGCCACCAAACTAGTTATCCTGTCAGAGAAGGAAAACAAGTTGATTTGGTATGATTTGTTCTTAACAAATCCATGCTGGCTGCTAGTCATTCTCTCTTCTTCCTCCAAGTATTTACAAACTAACTATTTTATAATTAACTCCAATAATTTCCTAGGCATTGAAGTCAGACTGACCAGTTCATAACTCCTTGCATCTTCCTTTCCCCTCTCTTAAAAATGAACATTCTGACACTCTTCTCAGACCTCAACCATCTCCACAACTATAAATACTCTTGTTAGTGGCTCTGAGATTTCTTCAGACAGTTTGTTCAACATCCTGGAAGGAAAGGAGTCCTAGATACCAGCATGGGCCACTTTTCCCAATGGAGTACAACTTTTCCAGTGGGCATGTCTACTTGAGACACTTAATGTGCAGTAGATTAATTCTACTGTGCATTAGCACATCACAGCAAAAGCCATGTTAACGTGCTAATGCACAGTAGAATTAGTCTACTGTGCATTAAGCATCACAAAAAGACCATGTGCTGGCACTAATCTGAGTACGGCTCATATTAAAGGTACTAAATTTAATGCACAGTAACAACAGCACACTAATACAGATGTAGATGTACCCAGGGTTGTTTATCCATTTTGTTCAAAAGAATATTAAAATGCAACATGCAGCTTTAAGAGGAAGGCTGGATGGGGCTCTGGTTAATGCCTTCACATTATAGGACTTTGCTGGGAAACAGAAGATGCAGGATGAATCGAGTTCTCTTAAAACTAGGGCAAGTGCCCCAACCACTAGACCACTGGGATAAACAAAGAGCTGCCTTCTCCTCCATTTCACTTCTGGCAGTTATATATGCAGGGTGATTTTAGTTTACCACAAGAGTAGTGTAGTTACGTGCCTGTGTACATAACATGAAAAAGGATTTAGTCCTTTATGCTTTGTTTTATTACTGGAGGTTTCAGGGAAGTTAAAATCCCCGTTAATGCTACCTTAGAATTCTGGATATCCCTGTTACCTGCCTCTTCCACCTTTTACCCCTGTTTTGACAGCCTGTGGTAGACTCTTATCAGAGCATTGCTATTGTTCTTTTCCCCCTTTATCTTCACCTTGCTACACAGATTTATTGCTTTCTTCCTCCTGAACCTGAGAACAGTATATATACTTTTGATGCACAGAAGTATTTCTGTTTTTAACCAACCTATTTTTTTCAAACATTGAATGCCCTTTAATGTTGATATTTCAATCATGAGACTTATCCCATCAAGTTTCTGTAATGACAGTCTTCTTCTTCTTTCGTATGGCTAGGGCAAGCAATGGCAGAAAAGGTGAAGGTTAATTAGAGCTGTGTGTTGAGGTCTGATAGACAGTTGATATCTGGGCCGGCAAAGTGAACTGCTTCAATCTTTCCATGATATGCAAGTTCAGGGCAGGAGTTTGCAATGTAGCTCATTGGCTGCACCTCACCACATCCACCGTTTGGTGGGTATTTGATGCCCCATTTGTTCAATAAATAGGCACACCTTACATGTCAAGTATGAACGTGGTTCAGCATGGTCTGATATTTACGTTGCAGATGGAAACCCGGAAGCTTGATAGTCGGACAACGAAGCCCTAGTTGGTTTTTTTTTTACATACTGTGACTTCCATATATTTCTTACATTTGTTTATATGTATTAAAGATATGTTCTTTGGGTAAATCTGATATCCTTTATTAGACCAACTCAAATAGCTGGAAAAAAATCTTGTTAGCAATCTTTCAGGCACAAACACCCTTTGTCAGTCTGAGGAAATGTCTGCAGATGGTCTGTGCTCTTCCTGGATGGAAGCACAGACCATCTGCAGATGCTTCCTCAGCCTGATGAAGGGTATTTGTGCCCAAAAGCTTACTAAGAAGAATTTTTCCAACTATTCGAGTTGGTCTAATAAAATATATCAAATTTATCCAAATAATCTTGTCTGCTTATGTCCTTAGACCAACATGGCTACAACCTACACCCCTGAAAGATATGTTGTAATTTCCCCTGCTAGCTTTCCTCCCACATTTCTTTCTGCTGTATTGTGATTTCCTGGCCCTTTTTTCCATATTAGATTCTCTTCTCTTGGTCCTCCTCCCTAACTGTGGCCAGTGAATTTTCTTCACCATCCCTCACAGGACTTACTTCACAAGCCTCCTTTCAAGTTAGCTAGATGATGCCCAAAGATGTTCTTCCAAATCTTTATCAGGTGGAACCAGTCTTTAAGCAGCAGTCTTCTTTCCTGGATCAGTCCATTGTTGAACAAGATAATTTCAACTCACTCATGAAGTAGTTCCCAGACTCATTCCATTCCTGCTATTTCTGTTGCTTCCTGGTGATCTTTAGCTCCAGGTTCCCTGTTTAACAGTTCCCTTCTTAGAAGCTGAGCCCAGTAATATCTTGGTGAAGACACAAACCTGTGACTGTGACCTTGAGCAGAGATCAGAGGTTAGTGGAAGCTCCTTTGATTCTGTGTGGCCTGAATAAACAAATGCTACATTATTCTCTGCCTCGGCACTCGAAGCAGACAGCAGCGTGTCTTTAAAATAGGATTCTCTCATCAATCACTTATTGGATTTATGCAGCTTCACTTAGAAACCTGATTTATATTTCCTCTCCATTTACTGCATTTGAATTGTTTGCAAAATAGGCACGTGAATCACTGGTTGGAGCAGAGAAAAGCTATTTTCAAGCTTCATTTGGGCTGTATGAAGCATTAATTTTTAGTTGCAAAGGCTATTTTTTGCTAAATTAGTTTTAGATCTTGTCTTCCTTGTGCTGGGTTATAAAATTTAGTGGTGATAGAGCAAAGATGATCAGAATTGGATTATATCTGTGTCATTTTCAGCTTTCAGAAGCAGACAAGAGGCCTACTTTTGGACTGAGTTACAGCATAGCAACTCTAAACTGTCCCCCATTATTGAGACAGAAATATGTCCGAAATCTAACCCACAAGCACATGTGAGTCCATCTCTCTTTTGTAATTGGGTCTGATTTTCCTCCTGGTACACTCCAAATCTTTAGGCAATACTCACACACTATGTTTGCTGTTGGAAAATCACCTTTTAATCTATTATAGGCAAACTCAAACTCAGCTGTTTTAAAGGTGAACTACTTTTGGGGCCACAATGTTCCAGCAGTGTGTGTAGGTGGTTGGTTTAAACTTTGGATGATGTTTTATTTAAATACAAAGGCATGAGATTCCAGATCATTTCAGATAAATCCTTCTCTGGAAAAATATGCACATTTTTTTTTACATGAATCTCTATGTGGTTCTATTAATTCTCTGCCAAAATGTTTTACCTGCTGGAACAGATGATAATTCTGCAGTATAAACAGGCCCTTTTAATTTCATTTCAGGATCATGGATGGAAACAAATTTATTAACAGAAGCAAAGTAGACAATAGTGCTGCCTTCCCTTATTAGTATTAATATTCTCTTGTTATTGATGCTGCTCTCCCAAGAGCCCATATCTAAGTGGGGAGACTGATGCTGTGAAAGCAGTACACAGTTCAAAGCTACTGTCATCCATGGACAATATTTGGTGCCATGTGGGTGGCTTTTATGAAGGGTTCAAAGGAGAGTGAATGCATTCTCCAGCATTTAATTAGGAAGAGAGGAAGAAATTCCCTGTTTCCAGGTTACAGTCTATTCCTGATAGAAACAGCACCTAGATTCTTCCTATAGGACCATGGATTCCCCAGCATCCTTCAGGGTCCAGACCTAAAACTGCCAGAACTCAAATTATCACATGATGAAGCAATTCTTTAAAAGCACTACCTAATTGCAAAACACTTTGTGCATCTATTCATAGAACCACAGAAAATGACGGTTGGAAGAGACCTCAGGAGGTCATCTAAGTCCAATCCCTTGCTCAAAGCAGGACCATCCCAACTATGTCATCCCAGCCAAGACTTTGTCTAGCTGGGTCTTAAAGGGTGCCTAAAGATGTGCTTGTGGGAGTGGTGTTTTAATTAGAGCAGTTCCTAGAGAGCTGCTCTAATTGAAACGCCTCACCATCATTAGATGAGTTTTAGTTAAAGTATCCCCACAGTCATTTCGAAATGCAGGATGCTTAATACATGTGACAGCGGGCACACTAGAGCATTCTAATTAGAACACTCCAGCATGCTCAATTATTCTAATTAGAATGCGTCGGAACATGTCTCTAGGCACCAAAAAACTTCCAAGGATGGAGATTCCACAACCTCTCTGGGCAGTCCTTTCCAGTGCTTTACTACCCTCCTGGTGAGAAAACTTTTCCTGATCTCTAACCTAAACGTCCCTTGTTGCATCTTGAGACCATCACTCCTCATTCTGTCATCTGGCAGCACTGAGAACAATCCAGCTCCATCCTTTTTGGAACCACCTTTCAGGTAGTTGAAAGCTGCTATCAAATCCCCCCTCAGTAGGATTTGAGTGCTTTGTTGTTGAGTGCTAGGAAAACTAACTCTCTCTGCTCCAGTAAAGGATAAATTTTGCTGCAGATACCAGTAACAGCAAAAATCCAGCCCTGATGCCAAAGTCAGAGGTTGGGCTTGCTATGAGTGAATAGGAGTCCCTAGGCATCATGCATCTTACACTGGCATTAATTGTGTTGGGAATGTATTCTCTTTGCAGTTTCCTCAGTAAAGATGAGCACAGGAAGAACTGGAGGATAATAGTACTGGTAGGGGAGAGGGCACGAGAGGCAACAAACAAGATAGATATTTACACACACACACAAACACACACATGCTTGCAGACATGTATGCATACACAAACTAAAGACCCACATTCCTCATTTGCCACCCTCTTCCCCCCACCCTCCAATCTGCCCGTGAGAGAAGAAAGCCACAATTGTCATTCCCCTAGGTATACACAGAGTGGCTGTTATTCACAAGTGTCTCTGAGTGGCTTGGCCCGTGGGAAGTGCCATCCAGTTCCCTGGCATTCTCCTCACTGGTGAGTCTTGGTTGTAGCCCAAAGCATTTGTCCTGCATGGCAACACTCCCTGTGGATGATGGCTGCCCCAAACACTGGTAAATCTTATATTTATTTTAATGACAAATCTATTTAATTAATCTTCCTCATGCTACACAGAGCGTGGCCAGGACAACAGGGGAAGGAGCAGGCTGGCTGCCCTCTGGTATAGCCAAGCCTACACAACATAGCAGGGAATAATGCAATCAGGTCTATTCTATAGAGTGCCAACACTCTCCTCCTCCATAGCACCTCACTGTAAATTTCCCTTAAAGGTTTTCACCAAGTACAGTGATTCACTACCACCTCTGCTCTTGCTTTCACTGCTTGGTTTTTACCAGGAAGGCAGAGTCCTTCATTCACATGAGCCCTTAATTTAAGGGTGTGTAATATGGTGGTCTGCCCCTTTAAGGAGGAAGTCAGCCCTATTAAGAGAGCCCACCTGTATGGTATTTGGGTAATGAGGAGCATGCCACTGGAAACTTTAAAAGCTCCCAGAAGAGAAAGCAAAGGAGAGGAGGAAATTAGTTGTGAAGGGAGAAGGTTGCTGTAAGAAGGAACTAGGTTGTTGTGCTGGTGCTATAAGAAAAAGGGGCTCCTGTCTTACTGTCTGGAAGAGGAAAGAGTGATTTTTATTTGTTTATTGCTTAATTAAAGACTGAGTTTTGTTTTGGAGAACTGGCTGAAGAGCTCACATAAAAGCAAATTCTCCTGCAAAAGCCAGCAAGCTACGTGACCTGCTTATAGGTAGTGGAGAAGGTGGGCAGCATCAACCATTGGCAACTGATGCATGGATAAAGAAGTTGTACTAACATGACTAAAGGAACTACATTGGCAGCACCAACACATGTTCCAGGAGCTCTACCTTTAGCAACAAAAATGAGAAGAAATTGGAAGAAGAGTTGCATCACTTCATACTTTGGCTACCAGACAAGGAAAAACCCAGCATACAGGTGGGTACTACTTCTACTACCCCAGCCCATGCAAGAAGGGACCAGATGATGATCCTGAGACATTTCTAGAAACCTCCGAGTAGATGGCTGGAATGTATCAATGGCCCAGAGGTTAGTAGGTCACTAAGCTAGCCCTTTACCTGATAGGGGAAGCTCAGGCAGCATATCAGACCATGGGAGCTGAAGCTACACAGAACTATGAAATCATCAAGGCCACCATCTTAGACCATGTGGATCTCACCAAAAAGATATACTGCTGCTGCATTGAGGAAGAGTTGTTTAACTTGGAATCCTGGCCCTGAATGGTTCCCTAGCAACTCAAGGATTTGTGTACTCAATGGCTTAAACCACTGTCCTGGTCAGCCACAGAAACAGTAGAATTAATAATCCTGGAGCAACTTTGCCAGGTATTACTATAATACCTATTTCTGCTAAGCATGTTTTGTTATGGTTGCCTGGAGGTGGCAACCAGAGCAGCAATTCCCAGCCTTGCATTGGCAGACACTCTGGTGAGATCCTCCCTACACAGCACATCCTACTCTGGCTGATGTAGGTGGTAGAGCCCCTGAAGCAGAATGGCAATCCCAAGCATTGAGGAGCAGCAGAGTCCTCCAGGGTGGGCCTCCCTACTTGGCACCTGCCACTACTGGCTGACATAACTGGCAGAGCTCCTGGATGGCAGCTCTGGGTGTCTCCTTTGCCAACGGAATGGGCTAGGTCAGAGGTCAGCAACCTTTTGGGGCAGAGTGCCAAAAACGCCCACAATCTAGACTTGAAGGTGTTGGTGTGCCAGGGGCTAATAACAGAGGAGCTACTTGGAGCCTGATCCTTGTTGTGGCAGTGCAGCTCCAGCCCCTTCACCACTGTCTGCTTTGAGGTGCATGTGCCAAGCAAAATGCTTTTGAATGCCACACTATGGCACCCCTGCTGGAGGTTGCCCACCTCTGGGCTAGTTGATAGCTCCCTGGTTTGGTTTGCCGGTGACTGAGACTGTTAACCATGAATGACTGGTGCCTCCAGAGACTGTGGGGGGCATCGCGGCAGCAAGTGGGGACTGCCCACAGACACCGGTGTTGGTGTTGGTGAGCAAGGACTGCCTGCAGATGCCAGCAGTGGTGTTGGCAGTGGCGGGGAGAGGGGTAGCGAGCGGCGTGCGGCAACCACGTGCACAAGCCGGCAGCGGCTTTGGTGGTGGCCAATCTTGGGGGGGGGATATGCCCTCCCTACACATCACCTATGGTGTTAACCTTAACTGAAATTCCAAAACAGTTTTCTTTAAGACTGCATGCCCCCTCCCCCCCCCCCCTGTAATAAAGCCTTTTTTAAATTGAACATTGTGAGTGGGGAAGCTTGTTCATGTTGGAACACCCAATAAAATTTATTTGCTTAAGTTTTTGCATGGGGCTCAGCCCAAATTAAGAAAACTGGTGTTTAGCCCCTAAATTTAAACCTGGCCTTTGTTACTATCATTCAGTTCTTGGCAGAAGGGTTACATTACTCAAGGGACCCCAGGGGTAGGTTTGCAGACACTGGGTGGCTGGTATCAAAGAGGCAGTTCAGCCAGTTGAAAACTTCTTTGAGGCCACATTAGAAGGAGGAAATACCAAAAAGGTAGGACCTCCTATAGCTAGAAGGCCTTTGGGTGTTCCTTCACCCAAACAAAAAATCCTGCTCTGATCCCTATGCAGATTAGGGTGAGTTCAAAAACACCAAGCTAAGAGGGCTGTGCAAGGCTTCGGATCATGCTTTGGATCTGGAGAAGCTTTGGACACTTTGGCATTTGAGGCAGCATGTCCAGATTGAAGTGCTGGCTTTGTTAGGCTTTCCGAAGTGGTTCGGAGGTTCCAAACCACTTTGGAGCTGCTTCGGAGATGTGACATTAGGGTATACTGGGGAATAAATTAAATATCTATAATGTTGTTGTTTTTTGTCTGATTTGGATTAAACCTGCAGGACTGGTAGCCTCTGCTGAGAGCATGAAGCCTGCCAAGTTTCAAGAAGATCAGTGCAGGGGTTCTGGGGGAACTGCATCCCAAATTCTTGAAAGCAAAACTCATGTCATGTTTATGTGTTACACCACAGGGGGGGTGAAAACTGCAGGGGTGGTAGTCCTTGGTGAGGCCACAAAGCCTGCCAAGCTTCAGGAAGATAGGTGAAGGAGTTTGGGGGGAACTGCACCTCAAGCTGCTGACAGGCAAAACTCGTGACATGGATGACCCTGAGTGTGTTAAGGCACAGCGGGCTGAAAACTGCAGGGGTGGTGGTCTCTGCTGAGGCCACAAAGCCTGCCAGCTGTCAAGGAGATAGGTGCAGGGGGAGTCTGGCTTCTGGGGCCCTGCACCTCTGGCTGCTGACAGGCAAAACTTGTGACATGAGTGACACTGTGTGTGTTAAGGCGCAGTGGAGTGAAAGCTGTACGCCTGCTAGCCCCTGATGCGGCCATGAAGCCTGCCAGATATCAAGGAGATGGGTGCAGGAGGGTTCTGGGGCCCTGCACTCCTAGTTGCTGACAGACAAAACTCATGGCATGGGTGCTTGTGCAACTGACTGTGTCTGTCTTGGGGCAGTTGATTGTCTGTATTGATGCTTTCCTCTCCTTAGTCTGTGGTTTTGTAGGTGTTAATCATTGCTCGTTAACTCGTTATGTAGTAGCTAGGTCCTGTGTATTGAGCTGGTCCCTGAGTGAATCATGATTAATTGGTAACTGGTAACAAAGTAGCTTAGCAGCCAGGCCTGCAGCAGCTTCCCACCCCCTCCCCCTCCCCAGGACAGACACAGTCTCACAAGCACCCATGTCATGAATTTTGTCTGTCAGCAGCTAGAGCTGCAGGGCCGCAGAACCTAGAAGCCCTGCACCAATCTCCTTGACAGCTGGCAGGCTTTGTGGCCTCAGCAGAGACCACCACCCCTGCAGTTTTCAGCCCGCTGTGCCTTAACACACTCAGGGTCATCCATGTCACGAGTTTTGCCTGTCAGCAGCTTGAGGTGCAGTTCCCCCCAAACTCTTTCACCTATCTTCCTGAAGCTTGGCAGGCTTTGTGGCCTCACCAAGGACTACCACCCCTGCAGTTTTCACCCCCCTGTGGTGTAACACCTAGACATGACATGAGTTTTGCTTTCAAGAATTTGGGGTGCAGTTCCTCCCAAACCCCTGCACCTATCTTGTTGAAACCTGTCAGGCTTTGTGGCCTCACCAGGGGCTACCAGACCTGCAGCTTTCACCCACCTGTGGCATAACACATACACGTGACATGAGTTTTGCTTCCAAGAATTTGGGGTGCAGTTCCCCCAGAATACCTGCACCAATATTCTTGAAATTTGGCTTGCTTTATGCGCTCAGCAGAGATTATCAGTCCTGCAAGTTTCATCCAAATCAAACAAAAAACAACAACGTTATAGATATTTCATTGATTCCCCATTATACCCTATGGCCGGATCTCCGAGGCGGCTCCGAAGCTTCGAAGCCACTTCGGCCGGATCAAAGCGGGAACCCAGTCCAGAGCTCTGAATCAGATCTCCGACATCTGAAATGGCTGGATCTGAAGCCGGATTGAATTGCTGCCTACTCGCACAGGCCTACAGGCTAATGATTCTGGAGCAGAAAAGGATCCCCTCTGGGATGTAGTGACAGGATATGAGAAAAGAGAACTCTGTATGATTTATATGTGGACAGTCAGCCCACTGGTGCAGAGATTACCCACAGGTTGACTGCACTATGTGTAGAGCAGTATTTCTGAGGTTTTGATAGAGCCCCCAGGGCAGAGAAACTATGTGGTCCCAGTTAAGATAAAGGGTATCCAGGTCCTGGACCTAGTCAATTTGGGCTCCGGACAGATCCTTGTTCATGAGAGGCTCATGGACCCCAACCAGATGTTGCTGGTAGAATGACCTGCATCCATGGGGATTTGACACTTTCCAACTACAAATGTAAGCCTGTCAGTTGGGAGCCAAACTGCAGAACTGATGGTGGCAGTGGGTTTGGACTGGGGCCTGCTGACCAAATTTCTGTCCCTGTGAAGAAAAAAAAAAGGCAGGATACAGGTAGCTGGTACCACTTCAAGGATCATTTAGGTGAGACATCACTCTTTGAACCAGAGGTGTTTGGCTCACAGCCTACATCATGCTGGAAACGCTGATGTTTCAGAAGGGAAGAACTCTCATTGGGAGAGGAGGTGGAAGGGGACAGGTAAAACTCCAGGCAAAGGACTCTGCGGGGTACAGCATGAACTAGTTTCATCATCCTAAGGAAGAGGCCATGCCCATAGGAGAAGTGCCTGATTTTTATACAGAGGCAGAAGAAAGATCTGGTTATGTCTGGGTGGCCTGGGCAAATATGTGATATACCCCTACCGAATTGCCCAGGATCCCCACGTTGAGCTGCAAGGGAAATGTCCTGATGAGTCTCATTGGCAACAGAATGACTGGAGCTTGGAAGTCCCAGTTACTGGTGCCAAAATCACACCACTTTCAAGTTTGTTTGTTTGTTTGTTTGTTTTGGGGACGTGGGCATTGATTAGTCCATGCCATACCTCAGACATCCAACTAGGTGTTGAGGAAAATGTAAAAAAGGGCGCTAAAAAGGTTAATTTGGCCTAAGATTTACCAGAACATTGAAGACTACTGCAAATATTGCACCAAGTGCCATTGGTGGGTGCTGTCTTTGAATGGATTGAGGTAAATCAAGTTGGAACCTTGGGACCGAGCAGAAGTGTGTACTGTCTTATCCTCATGCTTCTGGATTACGTGATCCAGTTGCTGGAGGTGGTAGCAATCAATAATGCCTTGGCCTAAGCAATGGCTACAGAACCATTACAGATATTCTTGTGTGTGTGTCTTGTGCAGGAAATATTAACAGGCCAGGGCATGGTTATTTGTGTCTCAGTTGCTAAAAGTTATGTGCTCTTTATAAGAATCCTCTGTCAGGACCTCCATCTACCATCCCCAGACAGATGACCTAGTGGAGATATTTAACTGCTCTATGAAGGGGGTACTGAGGAGGTTTGTGGCAGGAGAAACCTGGAAATGAAAGATGCACCTTACTTGCTGTTTGCTATCCATTAAGTTTCCCTAATTCTCAGTGGGGCTTTCTCCTTTTTGAACGCCTGTACAGAAGGCAAACTGAGATATACTGGACCTCCTTCATGAGACCTGGTAGACACAGGGCATGGATTTTAAGTCTTATACAGTATGTTCTTTGGCTGTGGGAATGGCTGGATCTAGTGAGAGCATTTACCCAGGAAAATTCCATGTCTCTACAACAGCACTGTAACAAGAATGCACAACTCCAGGTATATCAATCTAGGAATTGAGTTCTGTTGTTGCTCCCTTGTTGGAGAGCAAATTTGCTTGCTAAATGGCAGGGACCTTATGACATCATAAGATGGGTTGGGGATGTGAATTGAAGTGCACCTGGTAGGGAGATAACCCAGCTTTACTTGGGATTTAGGAGGTTCATATTGTATATCTGGGACTTAAGTGCTGAATGACTTTCTTTCTTTATCCAAAATTACAGGAAATATGCAGAAAATAATTCGACTCTTGACTCATGTGGTCGCTCACAGGGGCCATATGTCCACATCCCAGAAAGAAGAAGCAGAGGTCCTACTGGAGGACTTATCAGATGAGTTTACAACCCCACTTAATCATTAGTTCATCATGAAGCCAAAGTGTCCTACACAAAAGGTTACGGTCTTGAATACTAGAGCAAGTACGGACAACTGTAAGAAAGAAAATAAAGAGCGCGCTGGGTCTGACCAAAGAAGTGCCAATGAATGGTGTAGTCCAATCATTTGTTCCCAAACTGGACAAGACAATCTGGTCTTGCGCTGATTGCTGTAAATTGAATGTGATGTATCATTATATCACATTTGATGCCTAGCTGATGCCCTGGGCCAATGAATTGTCACAATGGCTGGGAAAAGGCAAATATATATCAAGAGTGGAATTAACAGAAAGAGGGTTTAACAAAAGCATACTGAAACCCCCCCTTTGCTCCAGAGTCCCAGGAACTAATGGCAACTTGGAGGCTGTATCAGTTTAGAACCCTCCTTTGCGGAACCCCTGCCACGTTTCAGCATCTAATGGACAAGATACTGAAGCCACGCCAGGAATATGCAATGGCTTATCTCGAGAACATGGTAGCATTTACAAGTACCTTGAAAGAATATTTCCAGTGGGTCAGAGCAGGGCCATGGATTTAATGGTGAACACAGACAAATGCTAACTCAGGTGTATGGAAGCCAGTTATTTGGGGTATTAGTCAGGCAACAGGAAGATTAGATGCCGCATGGATAAAGGAGCCGGGGCAGAGCCACAATCCACTGCCTCAGGCACGTGTTGGCAGCAGATCATGGCTCTGCACCAGCTCTAGCTTGAGCCATAACCAACGCAAGATCCCTGCTCAGCTGTGTGCCCTGCCAGCACCACTTGGGTCAGGCTCCATGGAGACCTTGGCCCTACACTGTCATGGCCCTGCCACTCCTAGGGTATCCATGGGATGTGGAGCAACACGGGCAGGGGCTGCTGGGAAATGAAGTCTGGCTACCAGCCGGAGCCATCATTTTGCCCACCCCTGGTTTATTGCAAATGTAAGCCCAGCTCCTGCTTAGCAACTCTGTCTGCTTGAGCTAATTCTCACTGTAAAAGTATTAATAAAGTTCTACACTTATTTACGTGTTTCTCTTTTTTTCCAGCAGAGCTAAGTATCTTAAGGCTGAAACTCCTCAGAAGGTGGTCTCTATTTAGAATCCACTGGTTAAGAAATTAATTAAAGAAACAAGCACAAAACATCTACTTTAACAATACTGCCATGAAATAGAAAGGAGTTGAAGGCCTAGCAACATGAAAATAAAAAATTCTGATTTAAATAAATAAATGGTATACATCTACCTGATATTTAAGCATGCCACACATCTTGTTACTTCCTAAGATGCTGAAACCTATGCCTAAAAACCCTCCAAAGGGTTAGCCTTAACAAACCAACTGAGAGAGCTTATATCAGGCAAGGATAGAAACAGAACCCAGCCCTTCAACAGAATAAATCCAGACTTTACTCACTCAGCCAAAACTACTTTCTTAGAGCAACATGCCAAATATATATGCTTTCATTATCCCACATCCAGTATACTACATTTCCATTGCAAAGCTCAGGATCTGTGACTACCAAACATTCTACTGCTGTCTACTAAATAATTGCATGGTAAAATGTATGTCAGTTCCACTCTAGGATATGCTTTACTCAAAGGAAAACAACTGTCCCTATAGATCAACTCATCATAGAGAACTGTGCTGGGACTGTAAAGAGTCTGGGTTAAAATTGTTCTGCAAAGGGCAGTGCCCATGGCTGTAGGGCGCAGAGCTTTAGAACAGCCTTTAAAGCAATAAATCATTAATCTGTCTGTTACAGTGTTGTATAAAACAGGTTTTCCACTCTCCAATTGTGTCGCGGTTGGGTTGCCTCATGATGCCAGCTGGCAAAGGGGAGATGCCTGGCATTGAGAGTGGGTGGCAGGATGAAGCAGCCGGAGAGCTAGCCAGAAGGAAAAAGCAGGCACGATATCTGACCCATTCCCACTCTAATTGAAAGTCCAGAAGGGACCACTGTTACTTTCTAGACAAGGGATGGGCAATTATTTAGGCCTGTGGGCCCCACAGACAGCTTGGGGAGCTGTTGTGGGCCATCAGCAACCCACCACCTCTCACTAACCCAGAGCCTGCACACCCTGCGGCTCCTCCCCGCCACTACCATCAGTGCCCAGCAGCAGCTGTGGCCTGCTCAGTGCCTTTGTCCGGGCAGTTCTGATGCTCTTCTCCATTGCCACTGCTGCCTCACTAAGCAGCCCAGAGATAGTGCTGGTGAGGCTGGCAGAGAGGACCCACAGGGCAGCCTGGCTGCAGGCTCTGGGCAGTCACAGAAAGAAGGGCCCAGCAGTGGCAAGGGGGAGGTAGCCACTATGCACTCATACCCAGTCACAGCTTCTGCCCAGCTGCCACCACCACTCCATATGCAGACCCTGAGATGGTGCAGAGTCACTTGGAAGAACTGGATGCCTTTAAGTCGGCAGGCCCAGATGAGCTCCATCTGAGGGTGCTGAAGGCACTGGCCGACATCATTGCAGAGCCACTGGTGGGAATATTTGAACGTTTGTGGCGCACGGGCAAAGTCCCGGAGGACTGGAAAAGGGCCAATGTGGTCCCCATCTTCAAGAAGGGGAGGAAGGAGGACCCGGGCAACTATAGGCCCATCAGTCTCACCTCCATCCTTGGCAAAATATTTGAAAAAAATATCAAGGCTCATATTTGCGAGAGCCCAGCAGGACAAATTATGCTGAGGGGAAACCAGCATGGGTTCATAGCAGGCAGATCGTGCCTGACTAATCTAGTCTCTTTTTATGACCAGGTTATGAAATGCCTGGACACAGGAGGAGGGGTAGATGTCGTATACTTAGACTTCAGTAAGGCATTCAATATGGTATCCCACCCCATACTGGTGAACAAGTTAAGAGGCTGTGACGTGGATGACTACACAGTCCAGTGGGTGGCGAACTGGCTAGAGGGTCGCACCCAGAGAGTCGTGGTGGATGGGTCGGTCTCGACCTGGAAGGGTGTGGGCAGTGGGGTCCCGCAGGGCTCGGTCCTTGGACCGATACTCTTTAATATCTTCATCAGCGACTTGGACGAGGGAGTCAAATGTACCCTGTCCAAGTTTGCAGATGACACAAAGCTATGGGGAGAAGTGGACACACCAGAGGGCAGGGAACCGCTGCAGGCAGACCTGGACAGGTTGGACAAGTGGGCAGAAAACAACAGGATGCAGTTCAACAAGGAGAAATGCAAAGTGCTGCACCTAGGGAGGAAAAATGTCCAGCACACCTACAGCCTAGGGAATGACCTGCTGGGTGGCACGGAAAGGGACCTTGGAGTCCTAGTGGACTCCAAGATGAACATGAGTCGGCAGTGTGACGAAGCCATCAGAAAAGCCAATGGCACTTTATCGTGCATCAGCAGATGCATGACGAATAGGTCCAAGGAGGTGATACTTCCCCTCTATCGGGTGCTGGTCAGACCGCAGTTGGAGTACTGCGTGCAATTCTGGGCGCTGCACTTCAAGAGGGATGCGGATAACCTGGAGACAGTCCAGAGAAGGGCCACTCGTATGGTTAAGGGCCTGCAGACCAAGCCCTACGAGGAGAGACTAGAGAAACTGGACCTTTTCAGCCTCCGCAAGAGAAGGTTGAGAGGCGACCTTGTGGCTGCCTATAAGCTCATCACGGGGGCACAGAAGGGAATTGGTGAGGTTTTATTCACCAAGGCGCCCCCGGGGGTTACAAGAAATAATGGCCACAAGCTAGCAGAGAGCAGATTTAGACTGGACATTAGGAAGAACTTCACAGTTAGAGTTGCCAAAGTCTGGAACGGGCTCCCAAGGGAGGTGGTGCACTCCCCTACCCTGGGGGTCTTCAAGAGGAAGTTAGATAAGCATCTAGCTGGGGTCATCTAGACCCAGCACTCTTTCCTGCCTATGCAGGGGGTCGGACTCGATGATCTATTGAGGTCCCTTCCGACCCTAACATCTATAAATCTATGAATCATTGTAGGTGGGTGGGTCCAGAGTGGTCACAGGGTAGCCTGGGGTCAGAAATAGGCATGTGGGTCCCAACTGATCCAGAGCTCATCTGCTCCAGTTGCGTCTGGGGCTGTGCATTTGGGTTCTGGCCAGTTTCCATGGGGCTGGGGCTGGGGCC
The DNA here is from genome assembly GCF_030867095.1 of Alligator mississippiensis. NCBI lineage: Eukaryota > Metazoa > Chordata > Crocodylia > Alligatoridae > Alligator > Alligator mississippiensis. The sequence goes on from NC_081833.1 coordinate 30,083,357, forward strand.
AGGGCCAGCAGCATCCAGAAGGAGCCACCACCGCCTGGGCTGCCTAGACTGGAGTCCAGCTTTGGAGCTGCCCCAGCCCTGCTGCATGCCTGGGTGTGGCAGAACATGCCATGAGCCAGATGGCACCTGGGCCAGGTGGGACCAAGGGACCTGCTGCAGGCTAGATAAAGTCCGTCTGCGGGTTGTATTTTGCCCACCCCTGGTCTAGCCCAACTTCCTGTATAACATAGACTATAGGAACTCCATGCATTACTGTCTGTTTCAGATCCCAAGCTGTGCTTGGAGAAGAGCAGATTTTTAGAAATAAGCCAGTCTTGATATGCAAATAACCAATGATGGTGAATTGATCATGCCTCTTGGAGAGCTGTTCTAATGATTAATTCTCCTTGCAGCTAAAAGATAAAAAAATAAAAATACCTTATTTTCAGTATAAATAGGCTTATTTTTAACTTTCATCCATAATGTCTTGTTATACCTTAATCTGCTAGCTTTGAGACCCCTATGTTAAAAAAAAAAAAAATACTGTTCCTTGTGTAGATATCAATAAACTGTGACCAAGTTGCATTCTCTGGGTTAAGCTGAAAAGATTGAGCCCTGGCATTGTTTACTTGAAGACATGCTTTCCAATCTTTTAATCTTTTGCCTGGGTCTTTCCTAAACCCTCTCTATCCTTCCAGGGGCTCCTCAGAGGGCATGCTTAGTCTGCAGTAACAGCAGTTTGGGCAGACATACCCAAACTAGCTTTAGACTAGCTGGCTTGGGGACTTCTGGCAGTATAATGATAGCAGCATGGAGCCCTGTGGACTGCAAAACTCTCCCAAGATCAGGGAAAATACTCTGACAAATACTCACCTGTACTGGACTTTGAAAGTAGTACCTCGGCTAGCTAAATTGTGTCTACCTGGGCTGCAGTCACATCTTTGATTGAAGTGTAGACATATCCAGGGTACAATTTTAAGGCATTGTTGTAGGTAAACCCAAGATCCAACACTGCTAGAACTGCAGCAGCAGTCACACAGCTACTGCTTTTTGTGCCTTACCATCCCTATTCTCTCAGCTCCTGTCTCTTCTCAGCTGCAGGCTCCATAACACACCAAGGAATTTCAGGGAGGCTGTTAATCACATTCCCCTTGAACAGCAATGAACACTAGCTGGGCTGGTGAAATACACCACAGCAGAACAGACTATCAGGGCATCTGAATGGCTCTACTTGAACATGGGGTTCAGGAGGCTTGGTAATATCTCTCACCCTTTCTGCTAGATGCAAAGATGCACAATAGAAAGTGTGGATAAGAGGAAGGGCAAACAAGTAACAAAGTATGCTGATAGATGGGGAAGAGGGGGAACAGCCACCATCATCCCCTGCCCTTGCCTAGTTCTGCTATTAGGGAACTTCTGTCACCCAAACTGTCTCCTGCGCTGATTAACAAGAACCCTACTCCAGCACGTACTTCATTCCCAGCAGCCTCCCCTGCCCCATTTCAGGTTGCCTGTAGAGAAAAAGCCCATCCCACATTTGTGAACTGCATGGAGCTGATCACTGACATGCAGCCGAATCATCCTGTCTTGAGTTCAGCACAAACTGGAGTCTAGCTTTGAGGTCAGCACCAGGTAACTACACAGTCAGAAGCACAATGCAGAGAGGATCTGATGCAAAGAGTATATATGCTGCTCCAAGGGACTTTTCTTTCTGCCCCTGCCTTGAGGCCCTTGCTAGCACTGGCTACCTGCTGGGGTTTTTGTTGATAAACTGGTCACACAAAGCTTTCACAGTGCTTGAACTAGGGCGATAACCATACCTCATGGAGCTCTCAGAGATATGGCACTAGCATGCTGAGCTGTCTGGGCACCAACAAAAGGAGAACAAAGGGGCAAGACAGAAGCAATATTTCTGCCTAGGGAAGAGCTTAGATGAGGGTGCTCTGCTTCAGAGGCTAAGGAAAACAGAGAGTACTGGCTGTTTCTCTACAAAGGATGATGAGACTGCAGAGGGGCAAGCTATTGGTTGGCTGTGGGCAGGAAAATTGATGGAAGCAGTCTGAATGCCAATCAACCCCTTTCCAGCACTGCCTGGGCCCTAGGGCCTGCTCACCCTGCAGTCCACAGCGTCACCCTGCTTAGCCAGAGAAGCTCTTTGTTTAATGAGCAGCCTGTAGGAAGGACCAGACCTTGAAAGAACTTGTAGAGACAAAACACCTCCGACATGAGATACATTACCTTTTTAATGACATAGCTGGCTACAGCCCCTGTCTGTTGCTTCCCTGCATGCATCTCCATCACAGTGTCAATTTGGGACCCACTCCTTATAGCAGGTGTGGGTAAAATATGACCTGCAGGCCACATTCGGCCTGAAGAGGGATTTTGTCCAGCCCGTGGCAGGTCCCTCAGTCCCCCCAACCCAGGCCCAGAGGGCAGCCCAGACCAGGGCGCTCAATGGCACTAGACCAGTGATTCTCAAACTATGAGGCATGCCTCCCTGGCGAAGTGCAGTGTCATGTCAAGGGAGATGCAAATTGAGTCTTTTTTTTTTTTCCAGGAGAGGTTGGACGCGTTAAATAAACTTACAAACATCAGCAGTGCACTTAGTGAGAAACAGCTTAAATCAGAAATGGATTGTTTCATGACAAAGGGAGAAAAGTGTACAACCCAAGCTGAAGAAAGCGCAGCAGCAGAGGTTTCAGCAAAATGCAGAGGTCAAAAATATGACAAAGCCTATTTAAAGCTTGGTTTTACATGGAGCGGGCCCAGTGATGAACCAAAGCCTCAATGTGTTGTATACAGGGTATAAATTATGGAGGAACTCGGCAGGGAGGGGAACGGGGACAGATAAGCCACCCCTGTAAGATTTGAAAATCATAACAGGTGGGGGAGTGGGGCAGGGCGGCTCTCCAATTTTATTAGGGCATTGTGATGGGTAGCCCAATTTTTTTTTGCAGACCCCCCAAGAGTCAAAGTGTAATTTGAACCCTGGTTGTATGTGCCAAACTACTGGCAAACAGTTGTAAATTATGCTGGCATCATGAAATGAGACACCCTTCCTTAGTATCTAAACCCATAGATTTTTTTTCAGAGGAAGCTCAGTGAGCTAACAGGACAAAAAAGTGTTGTTGAAGTGTACAGCACTGTTAACATGAAGGCTACTGAGGCTTCTTACCATTTGTCTTTGTGCCTTGCCAAAGCAGACAAGCCTCACAACATAGATGAGAAACTACTACTCCTAGCTGCAAAGGGTATGTGCTCAGTGATCATAGGGCAGACCGCAGCATCACAGCTAGATGTGATCCTGCTTTCGAATGACACAGTTTCATGCTGTATTGCAGACATGACCACTGATGTAAAACAGCAGCTCCTAGCAAGTGTTCATCAGAGCCCATATTATTCCATTCAGATAGATGAGTCTGTTGATATATCAAATGCTCCACAGCTACTGGTGTATATTTGTTTCACTACAGCAACAGAATTAAAGGAGGATTTCTGTTTTGCCATCCTCTCCCCACACAAACAACTAGTAAAGTGCTTTTTAAACTGTTAAATATGTTTGTCCAAGACACAGACCTTGACTGGGAACATTGTTTTGGAATTTGCAGCAATGGAGCTCAGTCTATGACAGGACGGCAAAGTGGGCTTGTGACAATGGTACAAGAAGTGGCCCCCAAAGCAACCTGGAATCATTGTATGATCCACAGACAGGCATTCACTGCTGATAAGATGCTGGAGGAGCTCAGCAATGTTTTTTCAGTTCCAGTGAAAACTGTAAACTTTATAAAGTTGAACCTGGTTAACTAAAGAGTTTGTGGCTTTTTATGTGAAGAGATGGGGGCAAACTTCACACAGTTGCTGCTACACAAAGAAATCTGTTGTGCAAGGAAGTCCATATTTTTCTTGCTGATAGTAACTCCCTTCTTCGGCAGTATTTCAGTGACATTTGTTGGGTATCTTTGTTGTCATATCTAGCTAACGTACTCAAGCAACTGAATTCTCTGAATGTGTCACTTCAGGGACGAGATGCAAATGCATTCCTTGTTATTGATCAGATAGCAGCATTTATTAACAAACTTGAACTGTGGTCTTCATGTGTGCAGCAGGGATCTGTTTGCATGTTTTCAACACTGGAAGACATGCAACAGTGCAGTGATCTGTCAGTTGACAGTATCCAGGACATAATTGTTCAGCACTTAGGGGGTCTACAGGAAGAATTTCATGAATACTTTCCTGAAGTGGGCCAAATGAGATGTAATCAGTGGATCAGGAACTCATTCACCTTTAAGCCAATCCCCATAAGTATGCTGTTCTCAAAAGAAGAGGAAAGCCTTATCGAACTGTCAAGCAACCAGGAACTGCAGCACACATTTTCAAAAATGCCAGCAGCAGACTTTTGGTGATTGGTGGGATCTAAGTCTCCTGAGTTAACACACCAGGCTCTTAAAGCGTCCATTCCTTTTTCTTCCACATACCTAGGTGAGTCAGGCTTCTCGCGTTACTGCAATCAAAACAACGTGTAGGTCCCAGCTTTGTCAAAGATGACTTACATCTTTTCCTTTCTACACTGCAACCCCAAATTCTGCTACTTTGTGCAGCTACAAAGGAAACAAACATACTCCTCCCATTGATAAGGTAGCACTGATGGATTTTAAACTGAATAAACCTATCATTGTTTGGTATCATGTTTCCTAAAATGCTTAAGTGAAGTTTTAATTTAACTGCTTCCATTTATACTGCCCTTGAAATTAAACAAATACTTTTGAAACTCAAACTAATCTTTATTGATCAAATTCCATTAACTTTTTTATTCATTTTGTGCAGCATATAGGCTTACTATTTTCAATTTGTTGTATTGTTTTAGCAAACTATAGGGGAGTCACAGTCATTTTTTTCATAGCTAGGTGAGACTCACTATGACATAGTCTGAGAACCCCTGCACTAGACACATCCACTAAGAGAGGCAGCTGCTAGGCAGATGATCCAGCCCATGAAAGCTTACCAAAATTCCCTATGTGGCCCGCAGGCCCAAACAATTACCCACCCGTGCCTTATAGGGATACATTTGTTCTGGACAGCTTAGGACACAATGTCAAAGGTAAAAGCTAGTTCTTTGGGAGATGTATTCAGCTCTGATCATGGTGGGTGACTCTTCAGAGCTGCACTCCAAGCAAGCTCTGAAATTTGTCTTTCAACACCTTAAAGCAGCAGCCAGCAACCTTGATAAGCCAAAGGCCAGAACAACCCGGCTCCAGTCTGATGTGGGCCAAGGGGCTTCAGCGGTGCATCAGTGGCTGGGGGACTTGCCTGTATCCACACCAGAGCTGTCAAGAAGCTGGATGCTAAGTTCAGGTTGCTACTGTTTATCCTCCAACCCCAGCCTCCCAGTTGAGGTGCAGACACAGCTGGAAGCTTCCTGGCCCCAGCACAACTCTCTATTGGCTGGAAGCTGCAGGGGAGCAAAGGGAAGGGAAGGAAAGGAAAGGGGAAGGGAGGGTGGATGTGTGGGAAGAAGCAGAGGCAGCACAGGTGCAGGTTCCAGCTGCCCAGCTCCAGTGCGAGCTCAGGCAAAGTCCTCCAAATTTTCAGTTCTCTGAACTAAATTGAGTGGCTCCCTGGGTCATATCCACCCCTAGGCCACATGTTGCCAACCCTTGGCTTAAAGTGAGGACAAGAATTTGCCACATGAGTGAAAAGAGGGTATGTGGGGAGATGAGGAATAGAGATGCAGTCTGATCTGCAACTGAGTTGGATAAGACAGGGATCAGCGATTTACAGCCTGCAGGCCATCTCCAGCCGGTAGAACCATTTGAGCTAGCTCACAGACTACAGGCTTCAGCAGCCAGATGGACTCAGTTTAGGTCAAAGGTGGGAGAGCAGCAGCAGGGGACTTCAGCAGCACTTGTTTTCTTCTGCTGCAAAGAAAAGTGGTGGTAGCTGGGCAACGCAGCAGCAGTGGCTGGGTTCTAGCACTCACCTACCATGCCCCCTCCCAGCTCTGACCCGAACTGGGTCAATCTGGCCCACAGCTCGAAAAGGTTGCCGACCCCTGGGAGAGGGAGTCTGAATGGAAGGTGGAAGATATGGTCCTGGAACATAAGCTGCTGATGTGTCATTCATCCACTTAGTTTCTTCTGTCCGCTTGTCCTGTCTGTAGACCCTGATGCTCTTATGCTCTTACAGTGCCCAGCACAAAGGGCTCCCAGCCCCAAAGAGACACTCAGTATTGCTGTAATACAAATAATAGCAAAGCAAGCCCCTCAGTGCATTGTGAGGAGATAACCAGAGCCTGCCAGCCCCTTCCATGAATGAATACAAGTGCTCATAAACGCTGGCAATGGCAGCAGTTTCTGTGGATGTTTTACAGCATATATGAAATACTGATGTAATGAACCATAGCCTCATGCACGTGGATGCAGGGATAGCACTGTAAGCTTTAAAGATCTAGAAGAACTCCATTAGCCATGGTTAAATAGTAGGCCCCAGCTCTTGCCACACCTAGAGCTCTGTATGTGTGGTACATTAACTGAACTCTGGCCGGGGTTCCCTGGACTATAGTTAGAAGGCCTGGTGTGGGAAAAAGCAAAGAAATCTTAAGGAGTCGGTAATCCTTAGAATTCTGGCTGCCTTAGCTTGGCCTTGCCTACTGTTCCTTCATGCCCCTCATTCTCTGTCTCCCTTAATATCCTTCTGGCCCCTATTCCTTAATGCCCATCCTTTTCTTCCTACAGTGATATGTATCTAATATGCAGTGCTAGGGCCCAACGCCCTTAATGTCATGAAAGGGTAGCAGTGTTTCCTCTACTATGTTGCAATTGGGTGCTTATTCTATGGCTCCTCAGATTCTGCCACATAAGGCAAGGTTTTGCTTAGTGAGGTTACTGTGTTGCATCAGCTCATGCTGAGAACACACTGTGCTAGGCCATCCAGTGCTTCCAGCCCAACAGCTACTGGCATTTTACAGGCATTGTTACACTTACAAACTGCAGCAGAATGGGAAAGGTCAGGCACTAAAAGCCCTTGATGCAACCCCTTCCAAAAACACTTGGCAACATAAGAATCACTCAAGTTTCTATTTAAAGAGGGGTATTTCCCACTGGGGTAAACTTGACTGGAGTCAGCAGGGAGGAAAAGAGCTATTAGCAGCCCCAGCCATTATTTGAGAACGCTCTGCTAATAATGCAGCAGCACTGCCCTGGCCTTCCTGTGGTCCCCGTGGAAATGCCTGCAAGGTGTGTTGGCAGACCCTATGGAAAGCGAACCTGCTGCGAAGGGTACTTCATATAAAAAAAACCTTAAAGCATTAACCACTGAATAACAACAGGGGTAAGGTTGGCCTGGCATCCGTTTGAGACAATTCCCTCCTCTCCTATATTTTCTTTATGTGACCTTGAGTTTATCACTTGACCTCTAAGCATTTTTGTAGCTAACTCGCATTGATTCTTGGATTTTGGTGCCCAATTTTTAGGATGACAAAGTGAAATCCAGAACCCAGAGTTGGGTATTCTGCCCAAGAGCAGAACTCCCAGGGTGCCTATATACGAGCAGCAAAGCTGCTCCAATACACTGTTGTTATAGCACTTTGGAGCAGAGAAAATTAAGTGAGTCTGCTGGTAATTACCACACTCCAGCAGACTCTAGCGTCTCATGCATCAGCATCCCTGCACTTCCAAATGGTAGCGAAGGCGTTTTATCTAAAACTGATTTGACGAGCTTTAGATAAAGTGCCCCTGCCACCACTTTGAAGCGTGGGAATGCTGATACACAAGAGGCTCTGGGTGCTTTAATTAGAGTGGCTCTCAGAACTGCTCTAATTAAAGTACCCCCCCACCAGAGCACGTGCATAATTTCCAGGTACTTCCAGCTGGTAGGCTGAAGTGCTCTGACCTTCCAGCACACCACTCGAATCATCAAGCTACAGGTAGGGCAGTTCTCAGCAGTCCGCCCAGTGCTCTTTTTGAACATGGCCCTCCTAGGTGGGGGGAGGAGTGGCAGGGAGTAAGTAAAAGGGTGCAGGAGGCAGACAGCAAGCTACAGTGTATGGCTGTCTAAGATGTCTGCTCCCTTACACAACAACTTCCTCATTGCTCTCCAGATATTGCATCAAATATCTATTAAAAGCAAGGTGATGTGGTTCTGCTTCAAAACAAGTGCTGGACAGAGCACTGGGTAATGATTGCTTACTAGCTAGGATTTTCAGAGAGATGTAGGGTCAAAATCCCTCTAGGTGAGAGGCCTAGGTCTCCTGTTGCCTAGGCAAGCGTCTTAAACATTTATTTACTTGAGCTAAATCATGAGAGGCTCCTCCATTTCTCCCCAGGCCTTACGTACCTATATGCCTAGCCAATGTGTAGTCCAGGGGTGGGCAATTATTTGGGCTGGAGGGCTACCTAGGGAGTTTTGATGAACTGTTGAGGGCCAGGTCAGCACCTCCTCCATCCCCTGCAGCACCAAGTCAGGTCAGCACCAACCCCCCTGGCCTGCAGTAACTCACCAAAACTCCCTAAGTGGCTCTCCTGGCCTCACACTGTCACTACCCAGCAATCTCGGGGTCTCCATGGAGACCATCCCAGGAGCTGCACAGGGAGGGTGCACTTGGCTGGGTGGATGAGATGGGGCCACAGGTGTGCTGGGAGCAGCATCCAGGAGTGGGACAGGCAGGTGGGGCTGGGGCTGGGATCACGGGGCAGTGAAAAAATGGCCCATGGACCAGGGCAGAGTCACAATCGAACTCTGGCATGCCCCGGCCTGCGGAGTTGGCACTTGTTGCAGGGACCTGTAGGGAGTGGATTGTAACTCTGCCCCAGGCCCCGGCCCCATGCTGTCACCACCCCACAATCACAGCCCTGGGCCCTGGCCCCATGCTGTCACTGCCTTGCAATCCCAGCCCCAGGCTTGGTCCCACCTACCCATCCTGCTCCCAAACGCCCTGGAGGCCCTGCCTGCCCACTCCAACTGGTTGCCCCTGGCGGAAGGTGTTCAGCAGACAGGCCAAGCTGCCTGGGCAATGGGGCTAGGTCCAGTGACAGCAGTGATTCTGGCAGCAGCCTCCGCTGCCACCAGGGCTGCCAGGAAGTGGACTCCAGCCACCGTACCACCACAGTCCCACTGTGCACCTGGGGGTAGCAGGACTGGCTGCGTGCACCACAGCCCAGGCTGCCCCCAGGCCTGGGCTGGGTGCAGCTGAGTGACCCACTGTGGGCCAGACAAAATCCCTTGGTAGGCCAAATCTGGCTCACAGGCGATATTTTTCCCACCCCTGGTGTAATCCATAGTGCATGCTCAATCTATGTGTCCTTCTGCATCCATACTGCAGGAGGAATAGATTTGGAAATTGTGCCTCAATGCCAAAAAATTCCATTTAAATGGTTAGCAAACTGCCACTTAGGTTCAAAAAGGGAAATAACTAGGGCTGTCAATGAGTTGCATTCAACGCACATGATTAACACGTTGATTGGTTCTTACATTAATTTTTTTAATGTGTTAATTGCACATGTGGCTCTGGAGCCTGTGACCGGGCTCTGCTCCACCACCTCCGGGCCACCCAGCGAGGCAGCAGAGACAGCAAAGAGGACTGCAGGGCACCGTAGGCTGCAGGCTTCAAGTGGCTGCAATGGGAGGGGGCGGGGGGCGTACACAGACAGACACACATGAGCAGCTGCAGCCTGCATGCTGCATGTAGAGCAATGCTGCTCTGGTGAGTCTGTGGAGGGAGAGGGGAAGGGTGGGGCAAGAGGGAAGGAGTGGGGGGGAGATCGAGACCCCCATGGTAAGTGAGGGAGTGTGGCAGGGTTAAGTGCTGGGGTGAATATGGCCCTGGGGGTGGGGAGGGTCGTGGGACACAGCCACGGGCAGCTCGTCCAGAGGCAGACGGGGGCATGGCTCCCCGTTGCTGCTCACACCCTTGGGTGGTGCATGGAGAGCACGGATTTGTGTGCAGGGCAGAGGAAGGCTGCCCACTGTGGGCTACGGCTCTGCGCCCCGCTGCCATTGCCCCAGGACCACCTGCACAATGCCATGTTGTGCCTCCTGCCGCCAGGGGGGCAGGGGACACACAGCCAGCGCGTGGCTTCTGAGACAGGGGCAGCAGGATGCAGAACCCCAGCCCTCAGCAGGCAGCCCGCTTCTGCCCCGTACACAAATCTGGGAGGCATGTGTCCCCCATGCCTCCTTTGGGGGGGTGTGCAGCAGTGGTAAGCCATGCCCCTCCATGCCCCTGGATGAGCTGCCCACGGCTCCACCCCACAACCTACCCAGGCCCTGGGGCCCCATTTACCCCAGCACATTCCCCTGCCCCACTCCCCCCTCACTGTAGGGGCCTCGCTGCTCCCTGCCCTCCTTTCCTCTTGCCCTGCCCCTCCCCCTCCACAGACTTACCTGCTGGGCATTGGGTATTTGTATGTGTGTATGTGTGTCTTCCCTCACGCCCAAGCCATGGCTTCCCCAGCCCTGCTTCTGCCCCTCACTTCTGAACCACTATATCCCGCATCCTGCCAGGACATGCGGGGACCTGCCCTCCTCCCTCGGCTCCAAACCCCACAGCCCCCCACACCTTCATAAATTCCACCCCCACACACATACTCCACACCCATCCCCCAACCATACAAACTACCTGCATAATTTTGCCATAATATTGAGCTTTTCTGTGCATAATTTTGAGTTTTTAGCTGTGTGATTAAAATCGTGATTAATTGCAACTAGTTTTTTTTAATTGTGCAACTCATTGCGATCAATTTTTTAAATCATTTGCCAGCCCTAGAAATGACATTCTGTTTTAGGACATATAAGTACCTTTGTAATAGCTTCTCTCTCTGCTCTCACACTGGGGAATGTGCCCTGCTTTTCTCTGACCCCTTTTGCCCTTTTCATTCCCATGGAAGTATATTGTGTGGCCAAACTGCACATTGTGATCAACTTTTCTCACTCCCTAGTCAGGCCCTTCCAGCAGGGATATCTGACTTCATGGCAGCCTGTGTGAAAGCTGCTGCACTGCAACCCTTCCCAATCCTTCCCTTCCCTTCCATCAGTGCCACTTACCTGTCCCTCCATTGCCACAGTATCTCACCTTATGTTCTGCAGTCCTTTTTGGTCAGGACTATCCTCTCATCTCTCCAATGACCAAATACAAACCTTAGACCTGAAATGTCCTTCTTATGAGTATGTGTATGAACTAGATGCAGGTGTTCTGACACAAACTACTATGCTCCAGAGCCACAGTAAGTTCATTCAGCTTGGAGCCAGGAGAAGGGTATGCTACTCTAGGCATGGAGCAGGGTGAGGGGAAGAGAAGTCTTACCTGCCTGGTCTCACTCCATGTTGAAGACAGTGGATACTGCTGCTGTTCTTGTATCAAGGTTGGCTTCAGCAACAGCAGCTCTGCGGTACACAAGCTCTCTGGGAGTCATGCGTGGTGCGCTGTTTGCTTCCCCAAACCCTAGATGTACTATTGGGCACAGGGCTGCACCAGCTGTGGCAAGGGCTCCCTGGGGTGCAAAGAGTAGAGGATACTTCTACTCGCCTCCCCCGCCCCCAGATACACTGTTGGATGCAGAGCTGTGCTGCTTGGGTCTTATGGCTGGGCAGCACAAGGTTGCCTCTGCCACGGCAAAGATGGGGGGCGAGGGGGGATAGGAATTCTAGTGCCACATCACAGTTAGTGCCTGATACCTCACTCAGTGCCTGATACCCCACTCACCCCCTCAAGTTGCATTACTGCTATGCTCAAATGATATTGAGGGCCGTCTCCTCTAAAACCTCAGAAAAAGCTCATTGTGACTAAGCCTGTGGCCAGCCAAACTCTCATGCCTCGTGGATTCAGTCCTGTTTTACACTTCTCTATGGCTAGTGATTTTTTAAATTCCAACTCCTACCCCCTACCCCCCCCCACCTTGACACACACCCCTCCTCTCCTCTCACATTTCGAGATTAACATTCACACTCAGTGTTATCACAAGTCTCCCTCCAGCAATACACTGACAGTGTCAGTGCTGGTCAGGTTGTTGGAACCTTCTCGACAGCATAAGGTCATTCTAATTCCCAGCCTGGGGTGCTGTCTCTCCACCAGCCGACATGCCATGCCTGCTAACAACAGAGCCAGCCTAAAAGCTGACCTGGATTCTGCTAGGAGATGAAAATCCAGAAATCAGGCAAAGCAGCGCTGAGAGCCAGTCTGCCCACAACAGAACAAGGCCCTGAACAGAATGAGAGACGTGAGAGTTGCAAGCCTCTATTAAAAAAGCTCCCACTCCGTTCCTAGACCTAACTCTGTTCCCCACCAGAGTGCTGGGAAAATGCTGATTTTCTACTTTACTGATTTTTTTTTCAGTGAAAAGAAGTATTTCAGCAAAACTCTCAGAATTCAACAGACACCATGAACAAAGGATGCTAAAGTCAGCAGAACCAAGGGAATTTCCACAAGATGTATTAGTAAAGGAGAGATGAGAGAGGAAAGAGAAAGAGAAAGCTGGAGAACTACACAAATAGAGATGCACCTACCTATATGCACACACATATACACAAACACTTGCTATACATACCCATATACACACATGCACTTATATTTGCAGATGCCAGAAAGAAATCTAGGCAGAGTAAGCGGTCCACCTACTGAAGATAAGGGCACTACCCTTATCAGCTGTCTATTGCAACAAGGTGACAAGAGCTAAGCAACCCAGGCAGTGGACCCCAGCTCTTCTTGTAAGTGTAAAGTAGCTCCTTTTAGCTCCTGAATTTAGTAAAATGACTCCCTCTAGCTTGGCCAGACCAACTGGGGTACGATAGTGGACTCTCAATACAATCATTGTACACAGCTGTCATCTCACCATTGCTTAAAACTCAGAGAAGCACCAGGCTAATCATAGAGTATGCATTTAGTTCAGCCACAGCAGGGCCATGCCCTTATGCATGACTGAAAACATTACACAAAGGAGGACTACTTAGAGGGGAGAGGGCCCTTGTGCTCATGAACACACGAGCAGATGGTTCCATTCATAGGAGTGAAACCTTGTGAACACAGGGCTAGCACAGGCTGGCCAGTGAAGTAGGCAAGGCAGAAATTTCAAGCATCAAATTTGAGCAGGGAGAGGGGTGACAGTGCTCCAGTAACACAATTACATTGCTGTATGAGTATTCAGGGAGAGACCAGTATCCCACCCCACCTCAACAGATACAGTTCCCAGGAGGTGCCAAAGGATGCACAGAAAACTACTCCAAGCAGCAGGCCACTCTTTTCTTAGAGCTGAGCATTAGACTAAGGGAGCATGTGAGGTATTAATGAGAGAAGAAATCACTGGAAATGAGGCAGATCTGATTCTGTGCCTGGCTTGCACTGTACCCTCCATCCATGATGCACACTACTCCCGTCTTCCTCATGACAAACAGCTTGTGCAACTGCTTCAACAAACAAAGAATAGGGAGGACTTCAGGGACAGGCTGTCAAACATATGGCCCATGGGTTGAATCTGGCCCAAGAAATTGTTTCATCCAGTCCACTGGAAGTGCAGTGAGCTATTGGAAGTTGAGGGGGAGGGGTTGGCCTGCTATAGAACTTGGGGTCCCTGGATGTTGATGCACATGGCAGAAGCGTTCAAGCAAGGGCTGTGCAGATACAGTCCTCGCTTACCCCTCAGACGCCCAATCCCCAACCCACACTGCTGACTGGCCCCAGACCTGTGCTCCTGCCTGATCACCACCTGATTCTGCCTGCCCATGGATATATGCTGCCACCCAAGCCACACAGCTGCCCAATCCCTGGCCCACACTGCTGGCCCCAGACCCAACACAGCTGTTGATGGTTCCAGAGATCTGGCCTTGGAAGAACCCCAGAGGTCCAGATCTAGCCTGGGGCCCAGAGTAATTTTGACACCCCTGATTTAAGGGATTAGGGCTCTGCATGAACTGCACATGCCCCCGGCAGTGGCGGGGGCATGGCTGCAGTGGTGGGAGTGCAGTGGTGATGGCAGAAGACCGGTGGTGGCGAGTGGTGAGGTCCTGCCGATGCCACCAGTACTGTCGGCAGTGGGGGTGGGGGGGCGTGGCAAGCACCAAACATGGGTCAGTGACCACCCTCAGGTGCCACTTGCAGCTGTGGCTCGGGGCAATTATACAAGGGGTGTACCACCATGTGCAGGGGGTGCACAGGTACCTGCGTGCACCCCCCACGTGTTGCCCCAGGGGCTCTGGAGTAAATAAGTGTGAAGTGCATACAAGCTGGGTCATGTGCTGCACTGCTGGAACTGGGTATACACTTGCTGATTAAGTTGCAGTCTCCATCATTGTAACTCAGTAATATAGGGAGCAACTTTGCTACTCAAAGGGTGTATCTATACAAAGTGCTAACTGCACAGTAGCCTAATAATACTGCACAGTAGCATATCACTGCACAAACAGTGCTAATACACTACTGCACAGTATTATTAGGCTACTGTGCAGTAGCATCACTGAAAAGCTGCCTGAGCATTACTGAGCAGTAATGCCAGTTACTGTGCATTAATGAATGTGTAGATGCACCCGAGGGGTCTATAAATGTTCTGGCTGAAGAGCAAGTGTTGCTGGAGATAGTAGCTTGATGCACTAATACTGAGAATATACTCCCAGCTAATGCCAGGTACCAACTGTTTTAAATTGGCAGTAGCTGTCAGTCTTGCAAGCCTAGCATTCCTTGAATGTCCACAGAAGGCTAGGCCAGCTTGATACAACAGGGATTAATGACACACCATGTGGCACACTAACAGTGCCTTTCACTAGAAGCCAAGTGAGACCCAGAGGTCCACAAGTGAATGACTGTCCCACCCATTTGGGACACAGTGTCCCATTTACCAGAGAAATCTTTTAGCATTGGCTTCTTCCAGGGGAATGCCCAACAGGCACCTTTACTAGGGTGCTGACGTATCTTAGTGTTCCCTGTTGGATCATACCGACTTTAAATACAGCAAATGGCATTTCTGCAGAAGACTAGATTTCTCACAGGCTTCCCACCTGCTAGCTGCATTTATAAGTGCAGTGCCTGCCAGTTAGGCTGGTCCTACCACCCTTCCCCTTATTAAACTCACTGAATTACTACCCTGCATGAGTTATGGTTACAGGATGCACCATTTTCACACCCATAAGACTCCCTCTGGTAGAACAAGGTAAGTCAGGGCTGGCAGCTGTGCAGTCTCCCTCCTGGAACTGTGACCAGTGATGAGATTACCACAACCCCAAAACAGCTGTTTCCAAGCAAAACACTGTCTTTTCAACTCCCAAGGGCATAAAACTCTTAGAGATACAGCACACATTTCTCTTCACTAAACTCTTAATCTTTCCTTGTAGATTTTGTACTTATCAGTACTAGGCCCACCTAGGTCCAGTTTTAGTCAAGGTAGCCATAGACTTAGAATGTAGACATCAAGCAGAAATGGAGTGAATGATCTTACCTTGGATTCAATCCACAGTTGGGAAACGTGTTTCTGATGGAACATAAGCACAAACAGCTCTTCCTGGCAGCCCCACAGTAATCTGCTCTATGTTTATGAACACCAAAGAGAAACAATACAGATGCTCCCACTGCTCCTGAGCCTTCAAAAAGTGGAATATTGGGAAACACGTCCTTGGATTGTAGCAATATCAAAATAACTGAATAATCAAATCCTTAAGTAACCTTTACAGCCCCGTCCCTGGCTGTGGTGTGGGTGGAATGCTGGACACAGAATCGATGGGTCCATTCCAGGAATTTTGCATAATGAATGCTCTACATGATGGGATTGCCACCCCAGGGAATGAGGCTGCTGAGCACAAAGTTGAAAACTCCTCTGACTGTCTCACCCTATCCCTATACTGTGGCCCAAACTCTAGGCCAAGACAGATACTTTTCCTCAGAATGGCACAGAGCTAACAAACCCCAGGCTAAGCATTTGCCAGGGCCTCTCATGCACCCAAAGGGAGAACAATCCCAAGAGAACCTACAGTCAGTGCCACTTCTGCTACAAGTGCTCTCCAATGCCTGCCTTGCTCATCAGGCTACTCTTGACCCCAGGGATGACATATCGTACTGAAAAGACAACTAGCACCTTCTACCCATAAGGACAGGTCCTGTTACACAGAGGGCTGCCATGCTACAGTCTGAATGGCACTACAAGGCAGGCAGCCAGAAAGATATTTCAGGAAAGGACTTGGGAAAGCCAAATGCAATATCCCACAGCAATCACTTCAGGCTGAGAAAGGTACTCAACTCTTCCCTGGACCTTGTGAGAAGTAGGCCAATGAGAAGGAGACCCAAGAGCGCCCAACACAAGGCATCAGTGCCTGGGACTGTCAACTGGTGCGACGTGGGGAGAATCAAGCTCTGCTGGGGACACAGAAAACCCCCATTTCACCAGCAGTCTGCTCTTTGTTTTTATACCCCCACTTCTATAACTCCTCCAGCCTGACACTGCCCAGCACACAGGGCCCATGTACACAGCACACTGTTCATAGTTTCATAGTAGTTAGGGGTCAGAAGGGACCTGAATAGATCATCTAGTCTAACCCCCTGCCACTGGTTGGAGCACACGCTGGGATCACATGACCCCAGACAGGTGTTCATCCAACCTCTTTTTGAATTTACGCAAGGTAGGAGCGAGGACCACTTCCCTAGGAAGTTGGTTCCAGATCCTAGCTACCCTGACAGTGAAATAGTGCCTCCTAATCTCTAACCCGAACCTATTCTCCAGCAGCTTCTGGCCATTGTTCCTCCTCCCCTCAGGTGCTGCTGGGGAGAATAGGGCTCTTCCTATTTGCTGCTGATCTCCCCTAACAAGTTTGTAGGCAGCCACCAAATCTCCCCTCAGCCTCCGTTTGCTGAGGCTGAACAGGTTCAGGTCCCTCAGCCTCTCCTCATAGGGCCTGCCCTGTTGCCCTTCAACCAAGCGGATGGCCCTCCTCTGAAACCTCTCAAGGCAGGCCACATCCTTCTTAAAGTGCGGAGCCCAGAACTGGACACAGTACTCCAGTTGAGGCCAGACCAATGTCATGTAGAGGGGGAGTATCACCTCTCTGGACCGGCTTGAGAAGCATCTTTGGATGCATGACAAGGTGTCGTTGGCTTTGCTGGCTGCAGTCTGGCATTGGCGGCTCATGTTCATCTTGGAGCCAGTAATGACTCCAAGATCCCGTTCAGCCTCTGTGCTCACAAGGGGGGAGCTCCCCAGCCTGTATGTATGCTGTGGATTCCTTTCCCCCAGGTGCAGCACTTTTATCAATAACTTGAGAGCCAGCACATGACTGACTGGCTTTGTGACTGGCTCTGACAGTGCACTAATCCACTTTCTTCCTAGTACCAACAGACAGGGCCAAAAACATTGATGCACCCTCCCCACCATACCATCAGAAAAACTTGATCACACTGATGTACCTATGATCTAAGTGAGGACACAGCCAATTACACTATCACACCTTCCCCACAGTATTACTGGACAGAACCTATTGCACTCATGCTCCCATCCCTCAGTACTCTCTGAGGAAGTCTTATCATGTCAATGTTCCTGCCCCAGTACCATCCAGCAGCCCCCCTGCTGATGTTATTGAGGCCAAGTACCTGATGTAGTTACACCCTTGTCTCTCTGCTCAGAAAAGTCACTGATTTCCCTACCTTGGCAGAGAAGAGCAGGTGCTGAGATACTTGACAGAGCAGGTGTTGAGACACATATCTCTCCATTGTTTGTTGCTATGAAGCTGAAACCTGACCATAAAACCAAGGTTGTCTGCACCCTTGATATCTCTAATGACTGCACAAAGGCAGCAGGGAGACACCACTGGCAGGATCGCTCACCCACATCACACTGGATCTCTGCACTGAATAAAGGAAGAATTCCAGTCAGCAACTCAGCCATGCCACTTCTTTTGGCAAGCCGGGCTGTTCCTGCCGGGCCTCCAGTCCGTAACTTGGCCCATCCCAACACTCTGCGGGACCTTTGAGATCAGAGCCCCAACTGCTGTTATCTTTGGATCATATTATAGAACAGAACAGCAACCTGTACTCGTCTTGGAATCTGAATTGCTACATAGAATAGGGATTTGCAGTATAAAAGGCAATCAAGGCTCAGCTGGTCTGATATCATTTCCCCCTGAAAAAGCACAGGCCTCTTCCCTACATGATTCTACTGACTTGTTTTTTAAAGTTCTTTAAGAATAGGGAGCTTGTACAGGTTTTCTAGTGTTGTTATGCAGACACCTTCAAGAAGAGTGATGGATCCCAGTGTCTCTGTTGCTGGCCTGCAGCTCAACACACAAATCACTTTGCATGTGTAAGTGCTCAGCAAACTCCAGGACTAGCTGGAGACAGAATAAGGTCTGTGTGCCACTAGGCTGGTGTGAATCGCACATTTCCAACAAGGTTCACTTCTCTGTTGACTGGTGTTTGCTCTGCAATATATGAATACAAAATGCTAAGTGCTATTACCAAGTACTAATATGGAAAGTTCTTCTTCTTGCCCCAAGAAAAGGCTCCGGCTGTTCCTCTCCCTGGCCACTCTGGAACAGGGTGGAGCCATTGTTCTGGGTTACGTGGCTGAGGCAGTGGACAGACATGCATTTGCAGAGCTACAAATGCAGCAGCACTTTGAAGAGGTACAAAAATGTGATGGTATCAGGTATAGACTGATAGGCAGAAGTTTCTGGCCGGAATTAAAAATTCACCATGAAAATGTTCAGCAGTGCATTCTCCAGATACACTGGAGGGGCAGGTGGTTGCTCAGGGCTGGGACTTTGGTTCCCTCACTCTGTGCTGTGTTCACTGACAGCCTACCACCCCATGGGGCATGTAAGCAGAGCTGAAGCTCAGTAATGAACTCACTAACAGCCCAGTCCTGACCCAGCTGCAGCTATCAGTGAGCCTGGTCCCAGTATGTGCTCACTGACAGCCCAGTCCTTCAGGCAAGTGGGCAGCCTGCTCTCTACCAGGCTCAGTGTTATCCACCCTGCTCTTTTGCCCTCCCCTTGGAGATGTAGAGGGCATGCTGGGGGACCAAGCAACCCCCTAAAGACCTGCGGTGCACTGGATAGATGATACATGTGGCACTGGAAAATGTAGCTCTTCACAGAAGATTTTGCTTTATCCAGGAATCATATCACCTCTGCGATGAGTTCTATTTATTAGACCATCTGGATATTTGCAAAAATAAATAAATAAATGAATAAAAATGCTTTATTTGCAAGCTTTCAAGCACAGGCACCCTTCTTCAGGCATAGGAGAGTGCAAAGATTGTAAAATTTCTCCTAGGTGGAAATGAAAATTCATATTTTACAGGAGAGCTGAAGGTGTAGTAAGATTTTCTGGTTGGAATAGTTCATTTTGTGCAGATTGGGCTCAAATAAAAGTTGGAACAGTCTTTTTACCTCAGAGTTGTCTGGTGGCAAGCCGGGTGTAGAATTGTTTCCTTCTGGTTATGTTTCATATTTCAAAGAAGAGAAGAAAGATGGAATGCTTTCCTGGGCAGGGATTTCTCTTGTGGTGAGGTGACTCTGAGTTCTGTGAAAAGGCAAATTAGCTCGAACAATAGGCAGGAACAGGGTCTCAGCTTTCAGGTTTCCAGGTGGTAATTTTTGCTTCCTTCTTGTAAAGTTATGACATTTTCATTTTTTAAAATGGCTGAAATTCTGTACTCCCATGTTTCAGGTATCCAGGTATTAGCCATATTGGTCTACAGGCAAAAGGAATCAGAACTCGTGGCAGGGGTGATATCTCTTCCAGGGGTGGGCAAAATGTAGCCTGGGGGCCAGATGCGGCCCACCAAGCCATTCTATCTGGCCTGCGGGGCCCCTAAAAAAATTTAGAAAATTAATATTAATCTGCCGTGGGCTGCCTGTCATGCGGCCCTCAATGGCTTGCTGAAACTCAGTAAGCAGCCCCTCTGCCCAAAATAATTCCCCATCCCTGTATTAGACCAACTAGATATTTGCAAAATATATATATCTTTATTTGCAAGCTTGTGGGCACAGGTACCCTTCTTCAGGCACAGAAGAGTGCAAAGATTGTAAAATTTCTTCTAAGATGCAGACCAATACAACTAAGGCCTGGATATCTGGCTCATCCAGGAACATTTCTGTAGTGCCTCCACCTTTTTTTGCAGTGATACAGGTGATATGTGCACCTGTCCCTTTGACTTTCATAGTGTTACAAGGGCATATACAGCCCTACAAATGAAACACTAGTCTATGGCCTAAGTTTGTTAACTATAGATGTGTAGGGGCTGGAACCAGGGCTCACATAGGGGAAGCAGGATGAAATGAAGTGCTGCCTCTGCCACTGGTACTGTGATGGCACTTGGACTATAAAAGGGAGATGGAGGATGCTGTAGAAGTGCTAATTGCTCTCATCAACTTGTGTTAGCGTCAGTTCTCTCAAGTTGAAATCCAAATGGGGGGCAGGGAGGGGCAATACGCTACCTCCTGCCACACTGGGAACATGATAAAAATAACGTGGTGGAATGTGGTGAAAATAAAGCCCTTAACCCTCCTGTTCCCCCCACAAGTCCATTTTATGTTTCATTCTAATCTATAAAGCTGCAGCCCACTGCTCCTGCTCATCTCTCAGCAAAGCCATTCTCTCTGCAGAACAGCTGATAAAAGAAAAAGAGAAAGGGAGAGAAAGAGAGAGAGATGTAGTACCCATGAGCACTGTTCATCACAGCTACTGTGAGATAGGTTGGGGGAGGAGGAATGACCACTCTGCTGGCACTGGGCCAGCCAGCTTCAGATGAAAAAAATCCATTTTCCATTTCACAATACACTGAATCCCATTCTCTCTCTGCTCCCCAGGCCCAAGGCTCTGCTAGGGCAGGTTTGAAACAGCTAATTGCTTATTATTTAATGCAATGTCCAGAAAGCGCCACAGTTGAAGTCACAGTAGCATGAGCTATAGGAGTTACAAAAAAAAATCCCCACTACCCTCATGCCAAGTTTCAGAAGGGATTAATTGACACTACACAGAAATGTGCCACCATGGCTGGCAACCTCACCTCAAGGAAACAGGGCTATTCTGACTGCTAATTCAGAGCCCATCAACATTACTTGGAATAAGGGAGGGCAATTAAAATAGGGTTCTCATTTGCAGTGTAGATGGGACCTTAGGAAAAATAGTAAGAACCTCAGGTATTAACAGATATATATATATCTCTGAAGTCTGGAAAAAAATGCCTTACAATGAAAAACCAAAGAAGACAAATATCCTAATCTTATAAAAAAAGAAACTAAAAAGGTGTCTTGATTACAGTGCATCAGTTCCTACAGAAAGAGAAAATTTCACGTAGTAAAGTCCTGGAACAAATTATAGAGGAGACTAGTGGATTCACTGTCTCTTGAAGTCTTCACATCTAGACTGGATACCTTTCTGGAAGAGATGTTTTACATAAATGCAAGTTATTGGGCTAAGTACAGGGGTAAGTGGGTAAAATATAATGGCCTGGTGATACACACCATGTCAGGCTACACAAACAAATGATCTCTTCAGGCCTTACCTGAATGAATCTGTGAGTAAATTAAGATGCTATTGCTGTACTAGTTCTGCGTCTCCCAGCTATAAGGCAATGGAATGAATCACTCCTAACACCACTCAGCACCAGGATACTTTTGAATGCAAGTCCGCAGTTGCATTAACACTGTCATGCAGACCCAGGATAAGACTGTACAAACAGAAACAATTGATGCCACAGGTCTCGAGATGTGGCTATTTTTCATATTGTTCCTCTTTATATTAGTCTTTTCTATGTCTACAGAAGATCCCTGTCCCCAGGGAACTAGTTCTTGTATGCAGTCACTGGCCACATCTACACGAGATGCTGACTGCGCAGTTGTTACTGCGCTATCATTTAGCACTTGCATATACAAGTACTAAATGACTGCACAGTAACCAGCGATACTGTGTGCAGTAGTATTCCCAAATGGCTTTTTGGTGATGCTGACTGCACAGTAGCCCATTACTACTGTGCAATAGTGTTGCATCATGCTTTGTGCCATGTGATGCTACTGTGTAGTAGTAAGAAGCTACTGTGAAGTCAGTGTCTTGTGCAGACATGGCCACTGAAACAGTAATCTGACTTGATTCCTGCACCCCAAAGCAAACAACAGTCCACCTGCAGGTCAACTGAAAGAAGATTCTGCTCTCCCACTCCAAAAATCCCCAACGTTCTGTTCCTTGCACCCAATTCTAACAGCCCATGGAAATGGAGTAGTTTTCAAGGAGGCAAGTTATTTCAGTGCATGGCAAGAGTGGTTGCTAGAAACTGTCCTCCCAGCAGCCACCTTTTTGGGAGACTGATGGCTGATGTATAAAAAGTTCCCAGAGCAGTGGTGCTCAACATCTGGCCCATGCCATTTGACCTAGGGCTCTGGAAATTTGGCAGTGGGGGAGAGGTAGCAGCTTTGTTACAGCTTCCAGAGCCATGACAATCAACACTGCCACCACTCCCCACCCCCTGCCAAATATATAGATCTGTGAGAACTCCCTGCAGGTGGGATGACATGACCCCATGAGCTGTACTGTGCTGTTGGTGGGGCTGCTCCACAGCCTGACTGAATGTGTGGGGCCAGGTTGCACTTGCAACCCCATCCTGAATCCAGCCCACATGCCAACCCTGTCCATATGGTCCAGCCTGTGGACCAGCCCAGGGCCACTTGTCCAGCCTGCAGGGCCAGAAGGTCGAGCAGCACTGCCCCCAAAGTGTTGCAAGTCAAAACCAACCCCTTGTGCGGGTGTGAAAGTCTCATTGTGACTGTTAGCCAGAGCTCCTGCATGGCCCAAACGTAGAATCCTGCCCTTCAACTCCCAAAAGCAGCCCAGAGCCCTTGGGCAGAGAGTGTTTTCAGAAGATTAGCACTGAACACTGCCCAGTAAGTGACGTGCAGCCAGGGCAGCACGCAAAGTGCTGGTGAGCACCTATGCTCTGTATTTGCTTCACTGCCCCAGTAGCCTTACACGTATTATGGGTCTGTTCCCATACTTCCCTTCTCCCCACTAAAGCACAGATGCACCACGATCATGCTCCAAGAGGGGAGCAGCTGTTTATTTTTAATCATGGAGACCCTTGGCTCTGATTTAGTAAGCTGCGGGGGATGGAATTTGGCCAGTGGGAAAATGGGTTGCTGCATAAAGGGCTCTGTGTTGTCATGGCAACACTCATGGTGCCTGAGCCTCACTGGGGCTGGGAGGCGGGGGGAGCTGGGAGTTGAAGGTGGAAGATGGCTCATTTGTGAAATGTTACTGACAAGAGTTCATCCCAAGGGACCAGGCAGCTTCCTTCAGTGATCACATGACTAGCACCCACATACAGGACACAGGCGCACACAGAGTTGCGGCACAATAGATTAACTGTGCCTCTTGGATGCCTGGTTTTGCTTGGTCCTAGCATAGTGCAGACACCACAGCAGCCTCAATGCTCGCTGCAGCACAAGAGCAGCCAGAGGCCATTACTGTTGCCAGTGGGAGATGCCCCACGTAGCGGCAGACCCAGGCACAGAGTAACGCAGGAAACACAGTACCCTAGAATAAACTCTGTGTGGACGACGGGGGTGAGATGAGACTGCCTACCTGACCAGGATGTTCCTGGCAGTTGCCCTGTGTGCTTCTCTGCCAGGGCTGAGCTGCTTCCTTCCTGTCAGCACTGTCTGCCTTTCATAAAGCCCTTTACAAAAGAGACCAGTCCTATTGTAGTCTGCCCAGTTAGTGCCTCCAACCTGTCTCAACTTGGCAGTGTAGCAGGCCCAGGCCCTACAGATCATCTGTGAGTGCTCAGTCACATCTAGGTTTGATGTCACAGCCTGAGGGCTCCCAACTCCTGCCTGTGCAGAAGATGCCACAGCTCCATGCATCTCCCTGCCAAGAAATCAGTCTTGATACTCAACCCAAATGATTCCTTTAACAATTGTAATCTATTATTCCTAGTTCCACCTTTCCCAGGTATCATCTTCCATAATGCTCCTCTTTTGAGTTTTCAGCCTTCAAACAGCTTTTATTTTTATGCCTTCTAACCCCCTACAACCACTACTGAGTTGAGCTGCACACAAGCTTTTTTAATTAACGTTGGACCCAAGTCCACTCCCGCAGGTCCTAATCATTCCTGCTGCCATTCTTTCTTTCCAGCTTGTCAGTGGAAACTAAGCATCCAGAACTAAATGCACAATCTTAGGTGCAATCTCCGCACAGTTGCATACTCCAAGCTGTCCCCTGCTGGTTCCATAATGAAAGGACAACAAGCAGTATTGCCAGTACTATAGTCAGCATTGTCTACATTTTATGAAGCTCTTTGGAGAGACCAGTCCCACTATACTCTGGCAGAATTTCCAATGAATGCTGCAAACTCACATCTAATTTGCTGCAAAATGGCTGTGTCTACATGAGACACTAACTGCGCAGTGACTCGTTAGTACTGCACAGTAGCATTATGTGGCACAAAGTGTGATGTGATGCTACTGCACAGTAGTAACAAGCTACTGTGCAGTAGGAATGAGCTACTGCGCAGTTGTCACCAAAAAGCCATATGGTGACGCCACTGTGCAATAACTCCAGCTACTGTGCAGTCGTTTAGTACTTGTGTATGCAAGTACTAAATGACTGCGCAATATCAACTGCATAATCAGCGTCTATTGTAGACATGGCCACTGTTTCACTTGGGTTCTTTAATCTTCTCTCCCTCCTGTTCCTGAGTGTCTTTGTCCCATACCATTTGCTTGAAAGCAAAATCTCACTCCTCTGTGCATAAATTTCTAGCCACTCCTAGGTACTTTGCATAACTTCTCCACTTTCACTGTTGTTTGCAACACCTCCCAGTTTAGCACAATCTGTGAATTCCATTTCTGAGCTGATTATTCATTCTTTCAGGACACTAATGAAGTTGCTAAATAAGAAGTGCCAATTGCCAAGTGCAACTCCCACACTCCAGACCCAGACATAGCACTTCCCGTTCAAGACACCTAGGCCACCCATCATTACTCTCTGTCCTTCAAGCAAGCTGTACTCTTTATGACAGTGCTCATATCCCAGTTTACTAGAATTCATTTCAAAACAAACATCATAAATCGATACCAAATGTTTTAGTAAATCTCAATATACTATAGTACCTTCCTATGGTAATATTAGCCAAAAAAATAGCCCTGGATGAAAAAAATTGCATGAACGGCTTTCTGCTGGAAAAAAAAAAGTTTTTTTTTAAATAGAAATATTTTAAGGGAACGTGTCAATTTTAACAACATTTTCAATGAGAAAATTTCAAATAATTCATTTTCTCATTTCATGAACATCATAACATGTTATTTACAATTTACCATTTAGTTCCATTTGACTATTTTATTTTATCCTCCTCTATTAATCATAATATTTTCAAATTATTAAAACAAAACAGTTTGGTGTTTCCAAATCTATTTTTTGTTTAATTTCTATTCTAGAGACAATTTCAATTTTCTGTTCTACTTTAAGGATTTTTTGTTTATTATTATTTTTTATTTTGAATGTTGGAATTTCCCATGGCATGCAAAGTCTGTTTTCTAACCACTGCTCCAAAAGGCAATTATGTTTCTCTGGCAAGATGTATTCTTTATAAACCCAGATTGCTAATTGTCCATGTGTCAGCTGTTTTCTAAAGGCCTGTTCCTAAACTCACCAAAGTCAATGGGAACATTGCCACTAGCTTTCAAAGGAGTCAGACTGGAGACCAACACAGAGAGAGATCTTTCTTTCTTAATAAGTGTTTTGCTAACTAACTAGGTAAGGAAGCTGCATTTACCACAGAGAAGAGGCAAGGCCAGGGGTTTAACTGGACTGGGACAGCTGGGGCAGCCATGAGATGGGAGGGCAGGTGTGTGTGGGAAAAACCCCCAGCATCTGCTGCAGCCTTGTGGTCACACCAGCAGTGCACCACTATGCCTGTACATGGTGACTTACCGAAGTACTCAGCCCTGACATCATGCCTCTGGGCAGCCAGCACCCCTGACTGAAGATCAGGATATAATTTTTTTCTCCAGCTTCCTGGCTCTTCCCTACTTTTGCAAGACTGTTTAGGAACCATGGCTGGAAGTCTGGAAGGGAAACTAGCCTGTTCTTTCCCATCGTGTAGATCATTCAAACCCCTAAGACAGACACAATCTGTTCCACTGCTCTAAGTGTTGTGTTCTTCACAGAGCGCAGATGCAATAAGGCTCCAACTTGCCTCCCGAGACCAGAAATAGCTACAATTGTGCCATGCCTTCAGATACCCAATGTAAGTCTCAGGGGTGAGCATAGAAGGAATGTGAGCACAGCAGTGGCCAAGGCATATCTGAACCCAACATCCTGCCTCAAATTTGCAGGGAAGCTTGCCTCTGACCATTACAGCATCTCTTAAATACATATATATTTAGTGCTAGGCTCTATGCCTCCATTTGTTTGCAAGGAGGAGCTCTGAAGTTCCACTATTGTAAGATCCACCTTTGGCTTCACCACCTCTGTTTTTCACTGTAGTATTTCCATCAGGGTCCAAATGAGCTTGGACCTTGGCCAGAAATTTAACTCTCTTAGGAGCTATGCAACCAGTAAATGTTTGCATTTTCAGATCAAGGCAGCATCTCTTAGTCAGCAAAAACAGTACACTCAGGTCCTTAGAAGGAGACAGAAAAGCTGATATGCATGCCCATGTAGGTTGCACTGCCTGCCTCTTAGGCCCCAAACACCCAGCACGTCATCTTTTTCCCTGCCCAAGGGAATAGAGTTCTTATTAGTGGGCACATCTACATGTTCATTAATGTGTCTTTTCTACTGCGCATTAAGTTTAGTACCTCTAATATGAGGTACTAAAAAGGCACATTAGCCTGCACTAATGCACAGTAGCACAGGTGAACAGGTTTTTTTTGTGACACTTAATGTGCGCTGGACTAATTCTACTTCACATTAGCACGTTGTTTGCCATGATGTGCTAATGCACAGTAGAACAGGCTACTGCACATTTCAGCATCTTGTGTAAACATGGCCACTGTGTCCTAATATCTCAGTTTTGTGTTTCAATCTTGCATCACATTCTTCTTACATGTTCTGCCTCCCTCAGCTGTCAGTCACTGATAGTTAACTTCCAGATACTGAAAATCAATTTGTACCAACCTCAACAAAACTATCACTTGTTTCTTATTCCTTGCCCAACAGAAAAAAAAAAGGAACTTTTTTCTCTTGTATGTCATAATACACAATGGGTGGGAAACTGAGCCACACATGCATTTAATAAATATTATACAATTTCCCCATATTCTGAAAAGAACTATAATAAAAAGGAGTGAGGAAAACCATTCACATATGGATCATCTTTACTTTAAATATTGGGCTCAGTCACCTCCCTTACCGTGAACCTAGGGAAGCCCTCTATTGCCCAAGGGAGCTGCAGTGGGGAAGAGGAGGATGAGTTGGGCTGGTTAGGACCAGATCAGAAAGAAATGTGCATTATTCTCATAAATGCCCAGAAGAAATCTAACATGATTTGAGGCTGCAGGGAAAGCTATGGTTTCATGGTGATCCTGGTGCTGACTTGAGCATGGGAAGGGGCCCGTGTCCTGTTCCATGGCAGGGCAAACTACAGCCCCACAACATTACAAGCAGCCTGCCAGAAGTCTCCTCCCACTGGCTGGCCTGGGCCTGCCTATTGTCAACCTGAATTATCTGCCAAGGAGAACTGCATGAACTTATCTGGGGAACAGGTCTCAGACTGGTTGTGCAGGTGAATTCCTCTGTCCTCCACCCACGCTGATATTCACAGCTCAACACAGAACTCAGTAAGCCCCCCAAATGACTGGTGAATCTCTTCTACTACTTAAAATAAATGTGTCTACTTAATTATTAATCAGTTCATATGCAAAGGAGGGATCATAGCAAAGTGGGGGAAGGGTGCTCACATTGTTCCTTAAGAATAAATATTTAACAGGATACAGAACAACATAAATTTTTAAAGAGACATTTTTGTAACTGCTCAAGCTCTTGAACTGCTAAAGAAGCAGAACATCTAGCAACAATGCCAGCTTCTCAGTGAGCAATAACAGATTTCTTCATACTAGTTGCAAGACACTGGACCTCAAAAAAAAATCACAGCATTTTGATTATCATTCTTCCTTTTTTTTCCCAAAGCAGTTTTGGCCCAGTTCTAATGCTGCTATTGCTGGAACCAGTGTAGTCTCCAACTAATAGCTTGCACAGTGCTCTGGTTGCTGATTCCCTTCTGAAAAACATTAGCTGTTACAGGACTGTTGGAACTAAAACAGGGAGAAAAGTGTTGCTGAGTCTCATGATTTTATGTACAGCTTGGTGGTATTTGATGTTTAAAGGCTCAGCTTTTGGAGTCATGTAAATTTGCAAATATATTTGCTTGCATTAAAAACTGGTTTCTAACTGTCATTGGTGAAGAGAAAGCCTGAAAAATATGAGCTGAATATGACCTAAAGGGTCAGAAAACAGAAAACAAAGAACTCCATATTTGTTTACTTATTTAAATTATCATGGTCTGTGCGCCAAGCTCATGATTTCTGTTTTCTGGGGCTTAGTGGGATCGGTATTAACAGGACTGTATTAGCTGAGGTGTTCTGGGATTACCACAGGTCAACCACTGAAAACTACAACAATTCCATCAAAAATAAAGGAATGCTTATATTTGGTCCCCATATGTCAGACTCCAATACTGTGTGTGACCATCCCAGGAGAAGGCATCATACCCTGACACACAACTGGGGGCAAGGGCAGGGGGCTAAATTTGCTTTGGGCCCTGGTGCAGTGGTGGATACCAAGGCAGTCAGCTGCCTTGCAGGAAGCAGGAATCTTAGCTGGGAGGTGGAAGGGGACAACTGCTTATATGGATAATTTCTCCTGTCAGGAGAAGATGGTGAATGTTGAAATTATGAAAGTGGACCATTGGTAAGAGAATCATCCACAAAAGAGGACTTCACCAATTATACAGGTGAGGGCTTTCAAGCCAGTGCTAACAACTGAGTAGGACAGAAATGTGCCCAGCATCACCAGAGAACTGTTCAGCTCCCTGCTCTGAGACTGGTGCTCTGAAACTAAAGATTCAGTCTCAAAGTCTGATGAGCCAATTACCATTACCTCCTGTGGTCTGCACAACCTTCTATCCACAAGTTCAAAAGCACAAAGCATGAGTCATGTGTTGGTTATCGGAATAGACTTTAATCAGATTGCTAGAAGTAGGGAACAATGTAGGCTACATTATTCTCAAAGTTTTTCTATTAAAATCAAGTATTTATATGGTCTATCTTATTATTGCAGGTAATATCTTATAGGCTAGGGACAGACATTCCAAAAACCTGAGCCTGAATTGATTCAATCTTTGCAGGTTAGTCTAACCTGGCTAGGCTGAACCACTTTGTAACCATACAGACAGCCCCTCTGCACTGATAAAGTGCAGGAACAACCCTGCAGTGGCTCGGGATAGAAGCCAGGGGGCACTAGAGCAGCTCTCCCTTCCCTTCCATAGGGCTGAGCTGAGGGGGGCGTGGCCAGGCTCCCACAGCAGCCGAGCAGGAAATGTTTATCACCCCTAACTCAGCGTTTATCAACCCATTAAGAAAACAAAGCCTCTTTCCATTAACTAATGAAGCTCTTTTTAAACAGCTCTTCCAAGGAAGGTCATTAAGCTACCTGTTGATTAGCTCCAAAAAGCCTGTCTGCCTTTGTCATCTCCCACAGCAGGGGCCCATAGCCAGCATGTGGTCTGCTAGCTAATGCTGAGGTGTCTGCTAAAGGCAGAGGGGTGGGGGGAATAATCCCTGCTTTGCAGGCAGAATCTAGGCAATTCTCTGCCGGAGATACAGCCAGGGAGCAGAGGGGAGGGGCCAGCCCTGCTGTGGAGCAGAGAGCCCTGCCCAGCCCAGAGAGCATGCTGGGAACTGGGGGAGTCTGGTTTATCTTAACCCAGCAAAGGGTCTGGGACAGACATTGCGTAAACTGGTTTGACGTAAATCAGTAAAGTCTGATACTATATTCAACCAACTTTATCTCAAATGGGTTTCAGTCATTTTCAAACTGGTGTATGTGCACTGAACATCTGTTCTGTGACAGGTTTAAACAAGTTTCTGATCACTTAAACCAGTTTAACTGGTCCTTAGCCATAATAATTATCTTATTATTATAGGTCTATCTTATTTACAGTATGATTACATCATATCAAAATCATGTGTCTCACTGGATATTGATTATGAATGTACCCTCATTTCATATAAGCGCATTCCAGTCTTATCTTGTTCTGTCCCTAATACAAGGCCTTCATATTAAAATAAGCACATTCCAGTGCTCTCTTGTATATAACAAACCTTGTTTTGTACCAAGCACAAAGACTTGGTTCTGTTCACTTAGTTCCACTGGGCAATTTCCAATCCTTCTGGGAGTTTTAGCAGTTAATCCTTTCCAACCATCCTAACAAGAATCGAGTCTCTGGCTTAGCCAATACCCCTCACTAACATAGAGCATCCCTGCACCCCCAAACACTGCACTAATTCCCCAGCATCCCTTCCAAAACCTGTACCAGAATTTTTCGTGCAGAGCTGTCTGCTCACATAAAGGAGGCACAGCCCCAAGCACTCTGGCCATGATCATGCTTAAATGCATTCATGATACTGGGTGCATTGACACATGCATATTAATGCAAAGCGATAAACTCCAGTGCAGATCACATCAAAATTTATTGCTCCCAGATGCTAGATTTGCATGTGCATCCAGGACCACAGCATATTGAATAGGGGTAAAGTAGCCCCAGCTGGCAGGGGGACCTGGGAGTTAGTGTGCCAGCCCAGAGCTGCTCTGACCTGGATCAACGTGCTGTGGAGGGGCTGGCTGGGGCACAAAGGTGCTTCAGTGCAGGGTTAACTGGCAGGCAGCCCATGCACTGAAACACCCTTGTGTCCCAACCAGCCAGGTCATCATTTACATGTGCACTGCAGTGCACAAAAAACCTCCGCAGCAGGATAGTACTTGTATTCACAAGTACTATCTTGCTGTGGAGTTTATTAGTTTCCTGTAGCCTAATAAGGCCATACACGTAGATGCCAAGACTTTTTCTGCTGAGCTAATTAGACAGCTCCACAGTAAATGTCTCATGAAGATGATCCCACCGCAGAGTTGCAGCATTAACCAGAGAGCAGAATGTAATGGGATACACTTCTACGCCCCCTGGTGGCATGCCTGACCTGGGTCTGGGAGTGGGAAGCACTGATCCAGACATGTTGCAGAGCTCAGAATGCCCAGAGCTTCCTGTCTCACTGAGCTCCTGCCTGAGGAAGTAAAGAGCTGATGTGGTATAAAGTACTGAAATATTTATTTACATCTGCTATTTGTGCATCATCAGCTGACACTCCACACCATGTGTACCAGCATCAGACAAACCATTCTTAACTCCTGAAATATTCCTGACACAAGTGTACTGAGGCTCGTGTGAACTAACATCCATACACTACTGCAGAGACAGGCTAGAGACAGGACCTGTGGATGCATCTTCTCGCCTATTGCCCAGATCCAGACACCCCAAAATAGCACTCTCTATTAAAGACATTGCCAAAGTGCTACTGATCTGCTGGCAAAAAGGCAAAACCAGACACCTGACTCCAACACTTCCACTCAGTCAAAAACTCCCAGTAGGGATTGCTGTTGTGAAAGGTTGCAGATATAGGGAAGATTTCTTTTTTCCCTTTGTGTGCCTCAGTGGCAGTTTTCTAGCTGCATATTGGCTGGTGTTGGCCCTCCTTTTGCAAGTATAGGTAGACTAAGTGTGCACAGTAGGGATAAATGCTATACTTGAAACTCCACATGGCAGGTTAGGCATTATCCAGTGTTCTTTCTGAAGCTAAGCCATACTGACTTTTGTGTTGGATACCATACATAGAGCTGTCAGACTGAAACAACAAACCACCACATCTGACTTGTATCAGAGACATCTTGTGTGATCCTGTTGGGATACACCCTGCATTTCCAAAGAGGGAACTCCATTTGGAATCAGTTTTTAATCAGCCATGAAAGTTGTGCCTTGAGCACAAGCAAAAGTGTCCCATCCATCTTGGTTATACTGACACTGGTATCCTCTCTCTCATACTCCCACATTTTTGTAGGGTTCTTCCTGCATCACAAACCAACTAACACAACCAGAGTAATAACTTCAACATATAGCAACAACTAATATGTCTTTGGCAAGTTCTACCACAACACTGTGGATTTTGCTCTGAAGAGCTACCTGTGATTGTCCTGTTCATCCCACAACCCACCAAAAAAGGCCAGGGATGATTTAGAAGTAGCTATGCTTGAACTGTACTGTGAAGGACAACAGTTGGAAGCCCAGAAGTACCTCCAACCCCCAAGGATCATTGGGAGATAACAAAGAGAACTCTGCAGCCTAAAGCCAGTGGATATAGGAGAGGATCATGCTCAGTAGCAACAGAATGAAGCAGAACTCCACAAATGGCTTAATTGCAAATGGATCTGCATGCCGAGATGGGAGAGCATGCGTGTATACGGAGGAGGGAAGAGGACTCTCTGCACAGTGCAGAAGGCACATGCGTCTATGGGCTGGAGAGGCTGTATTCAGAAGAGATGAAGAGGATGTGTAGCAAGTTATGTGCAGAAGAGGATGAGAGGGGCAGCTGTGCAGCAAACAAGAGTGTTGTTTTCCTGGGGGAAAATTGTTTTTTGATGGTTATGCACAGAGAGTGAGAAGGGGAGCACAAGAGATCTGGATGTGGGGGAGGAAAATAGCAGTAATAATGATGACCTTCCATTATCAGAAGGCATCTGTGGTGTGGCAGATGTTTTGCTACCTGGCTGGATGCATCCTGGGCTACGGTACTTTGAGCCTGGCTGGGTTTAGAAGGGGCATAGGAAGTCTTTTCTGCTGAGTAGCCTATACAGCACTGGGAAACTAAGGGGATTGGGAACTCAAGGAAGATCGGAAGAACCCAGTCAACCCTCATCCCTGGCATACCGCAGATGTATCAGATTCAAATCCAGCTACCCAGGCTCCTATTACTCTGCATCAGAACCAACATGTCCTGGTTGGGATGTTTTTGGAGCTACAGAGTTAGGGAGATTCTCTCCTAGAAATCATTCTGAAGATACCCCTGCTTCAAATAGCTCCAGGATGGGGACCCTTCTGTGTGATGGGTTACACCAAAGCTATTACACTTCCTCTTGATATATGTCTCCCATAAATCTAGGAACTATAAATTAGGGTAACCTTTTTTAAGGGCTGTGAGAGCTCAGGCAAAGACATCCCAAAGTCAGACAGAGACCTGCAGTGGCAAGGCAAATGTTCAGTCTCTGTATCCCTTTGCATAGGTGCTACTGGGGCAGTAGGCAACAAAGTAGCTGTGGGGTGTGGGGATTGAGCATGCTGCTTCAGCTGCTTGCATATGAGAGCAGCATCAGCCCCACCTGCTGAGGACTCCTTTGGCAAAAGAAACAAGCAGCTATAGTGCTAGTGCAGGGACAGTGGGGGGAGAGGGGTGTCCTGGGGCAGAAATGTAGTTTCCATTAGGCCAATGCTTCAGGAGTTCCTAAAGAGAAAAATCTTGGTAGAGAAGGTGCATGGAGCTAGACAGCATACAGAGAGTACGATCAGGATGAGGTATGTGCCACTGGGGACTTAAACAGGGATGGAGGGGCACACTCTTCTGCCCTTTCATAGCTAATAAGAAGCAACCATCTCTTCCAAGCTATCACACAGAAGGGATCTCCTGTCCCTAAGCTAAGAACACAGGGTCAGCACTTCCTGCTTGAGAGGCAAGCCATGCTCTGCACTCTGTCTCCCACTAATTACGGATGGGAAGTGTGCTTCCCCTAAGGTTCAGCACTGCAGGGGAAACTCTCACATAACTAGCAGGACAGAGGGCAAGGCTAAGCAGTAGTCTAGTCATACAGGCTGAACGGTAGACTCCAGGAAAGAGCAATCTTAAGGGCATCTTTCTGTGTCACAATGTGGGGAGTGTTCCCACCATCACTGAATCTCTCTTAATACTCATTTTGCTGTTGCCTTTACCAAGACCTTCTCCTCCAAGCAGACATTTCTCCCTGTTGATGCCCTGGCTCATCTCTGATATGGATGATTGACCGCCTAGTCAACCAATGAAAAATTGTCATTTCCCTCTGCAGTGAGGATTGTCTCTCTTATATTGCAGTGCTAAAATGAAAACTGAATTCTCTACATCACCTTCTGAAAGTTCAAAGGAGAAAAAGAGGGTCATAAAAAAGATGCATCACTTCCCTGGTCTTCTTTAAAAGCATTTTACTCTTTAAAGGTTTGGTACAGTAACTGATGCAAAGTGAAATGCTTGCAACTCAAAAGAAATAAAGACATAATTGCTGGTTTCTTTTACCCAAATGTAATCTACTGATACATCTGAAGCCACTCCATTTACTCCAGCATGACTGAGACCACAGTTTGACCCTACAGCTGTACATTGTCCTTATGTGCAAGATATAAAAGTTGAAAAGTGACCCCTCACTCCATGTATAATTATCCAAGTGCATTGTAGGCTCATTTTGCTCTGAAGTATTATGTGTTGGCCATGGATAGAGACACGGTACCAGCAGGATGAATAAATGTTCTCATCTGAGGTAAAAATTACTATGGATCTGGGTGCTGTGAAAGCAAATACACCCAAATTGGGATTTGGCCTAGAGGGGCTGATTCTAAACCAAAACCAATGTAAATGAGGAGTAATTCCTTTGAAACCAAAACACTGCTTACTAGAAGCATTGTGCTTGGTTTCTCTCATGGCATTTTCCCTATCAGTGTAAGGTGGTAAGAAAGCAGTAACTGTCTATGGTGTGCCAGCTGTGCCGTAGGAATCTATCTGCCTATTCTCCCAGGAAAGCATCAGAAGGGCAGGGTCCAGTCCAGATAATGGAGCTATAGAAAGGTCAGGCACAGCCTAACATACTTCCAGGAAGATATAACACATGATGACACCACAGGGCCCTGAAGCAGGACACACCCAACAAACCAAACTGTCAATACTATCAGGAGTGATGCTGGATCAAGGCCCCCCTTTGGACAACTTTGGAATATTGCTATCCATGGTGCTAGCTTGTCACATGACAACTTTACAGCACTGCCTTGGTTCGATCAGGGTCTTAGCACTTAATTATATGTTCTCACTTTCTCTGCCCTGAGCTTTGAGACCCCTTCTCATCTCCCCTCACAGTAGGTACCTAGCTCAGATCTTACTGGAACAGCTCATAGGAGTCCTTGTAACTCTGGGAAATAAAAATTAGCGACTGATAGCTCCTGGCCTCCATACAAACCTATGGATTACATCCTATCCTTGCCAGAGAGCGAATGAGGTGAAGTGGATGGATTTCTGCTTTCTGAACAGGGGCAAAACAAAGGCCTATTCAAGTTCTTTTATAGAAGAAGAGAGACAAAAAGAGCACCCTAGAATAATCAATCAAGAGTAGTTTGAGCACTCACCTAGGATGTGGAAGACTAGGCTCGAATCCCTGTTGTGTGATTCAAGCAAGTATTTTGACGCAGCATTTCTCATCTCCTGGAGAGTGCCCTAACTACCAGGCAAGAGAATATTGAGTGAGTCTCCCTCAGTTGCTTATACTGGAGCTATTCCAGTTTGTATCAATATTCAATGAGTCAGTGAGACTTTATTAGGCTAGTGGTCAGGGCAGTCACCTGAAATGCAGGAGTCCGTTTAAATCAGGCAGACCAGGGATTTAAACCTGGGTTTTTTCACACCTCAGGTTATTGCCTTGACTGCTGTAGGTTTGTGGTTTCTCTCTCATTCTGACACGAGACTGCACTAAAGAGAGCTAAGGAAACTATCCCAATTAGGGTTTAATTGAAACTCTTGAATTTCTACAAAAACTTTTGGCTCTGACAAATCACCATTTCCCAATGAAAAATAAAATTTGATCAAAAAATTCCTAACTAACACTTGCCCACTCTGAAGATTTAAAACTCCTGGGAGAAAGTCTCCCTTTCAGGCACATGAGAACCAGAAGCTTTGCTGGGCATAGCAAAACACTGATGCCTTGTAGCCAGCTCACAAATCAGGGCCCCCATTATCCAAACCTGCACAGGGAATCCCCCCAAAACCAGCAACAGCTGAGTTAGAAATAATGTCTATGTCCCAAGGCGAGGAAGTCTTTCAGGAAACAATCTCGTTGTTCTGACTCCAGCTAACATCCGATCAGGGCGTGGACACACAATTGCTTGGAGCCATTTCAAAAAGGGAATGTTTTAACAGGGCAGCAGTTGGTATGGTCTAATTGTTGTGTGTGAATGAGCTGAGAATTATTCAAAAGGCAGCAAACCCTTTCTAACTTTCACCATAGATGAAGGTGAGCATGATTCCTTGAGTAGATGTGATATTTTTTATTAGACCAGCTGAGTAGTTGGAAAAAAGTTTTTTAGGGTTACTATATTTCCCAGTCCAAAAAAGAATATGATGGCGGGGGGGCAGTGACATGGCAATGCCCTGCCCCTGCTGTTGCCCCTCACTACCAAGCCACACACTCCCCCCTCAGCCCTGATACTGCCCCTCACTCCCAACACACTGACCCCAACCCTGCCAGTGGACCTCAATCCCAAACCACAGTACCCTGCCACCCTGGGCCATGATAATGCCATTCACCCCTGACTCGCAAATCCCCTGCCGCCTCCCTGCTGGTGCCCCTAACTCCCAACCCACAGCCCCGTGGCATTGCCAGTGCCCCACACTCCCAACCCACAGTCCACCATCACACCGTGCCCCTCACTCTCAACCCGCATCCCCCTGCCCTCCCAGCCCTGCTGGAGGGACTCCAGCTGTTCCCATCCTGACTGGGACGGAGCATGGTGGCTCTGATGCATGCAGGTGGTGGCAGTGTGTGTTTGGCCCCAGCGTGGGCTGGAGGAAAGAGGTGGGGAGGCTTGTGGCACACCCTGCCCTGGGATGGGGCTGGTGCACTGCTCCAGGCAGCCTAGCTACAGTCCCCCTCCCTCCTAGATAGATTTAATAGATGTCTAGAGTCAGAAGGGACCTGGTAGATCATTGGGTCTGACCTGCTGCTCCAGGAAGGAAAGAGAGCTAGGGTTAGGTAACCCCAACCAGATGCCTGTCTAATCTCCTCTTGAACATCTCCAGCGTAGGGGAAAGCACCACCTCCCTTGGAAGCCCATTCCATATTTTGGCAACCCTTACCATAAAGAATTTCTTCCTTATGTCCAATCTAAACCTGTTCTCCTTCAGTTTGTGGCCATTATTTCTGGTAACCCTGAGGGATGCCCTGGTAAACAGAGTATCTCCTATTCCCTGTTGGCCCCGCCTGCTGAGTTTGTAGGCAGCCACAAGGTCGCCTCTCAGCCTTCTCTTGTGGAGGCTGAAGAGATTCAGATCCCCCAGTCTGTCTTCATAGGGTCTTACCTGCAGGCCCTCAACCATCTGAATAGCCCTTCTCTGAACCCTCTCAAAGTTATCCACATCCCTCTTGAAGTACAGCACCCAAAACTGGACGCAGCACTCCATCTGTGGCCTCACCAATGCCACGTAGAGGGGTATTATCACCTCCCAAGACCTGCTTGTGATGCTCCTGCTGATGCTCCTGAGAAAGGGTGCGGTTAGCCTTGCTTGTTACCTCCTCACACTGTCAACTCATGTTCATTTTTGTGTCAACAAGGACTCTGAGGTCTCTTTCCACTGTTGTGGTACTCAGAACGGTACCCCCTGGTATATAGGTGTGTTGGAGATTCTCTCCCCAGGTGCGACACCTTGTGTTTATCTTTGTTGAATTGCATCCTATGCTGATCTGTCCACTTTCCCGGTCTGTCCAAATTTGCCTGAATTCGCTCCCTGCTCTCCAGTGTGTTTATTATGCCCCATAGTTTAGTGTCATCTGCGAATTTGGACAAGGTGCTTTTGACACCTTCATCCAAATCGCTGATGAAGATATTAAACAGTACTGGTCCAAGGACAGAGCCTTGGGGGACACCACTGCCCACATACCCAGGAAGAAACCACCCCATCCACCACCATATACAGAACTCAAGTTGGAAACAAAGATTAAGGATAACAAGAAATCCTTCTTTAAGTACATAGGGAGCAGGAAGAAGGAGCAGGGTAACAGAGGGCTGTTCTCTGGGTGCGTCCCATAAGCAAGTTTTTCACCCACCTTACTGTGAAAAAATCTACATCACAGCTACTCAGTTGGCTTGTATGAATTGGGTGCAACACTGTGTCAAAAGCCTTTTTAAAATCCAGGTAAATAATATCTACTTCCTCCCCTGCATCTAAGCACTTTGTGACCTGGTCATAAAAAGAGAACAAGTTAGTCAGGCAGGATCGGCCGCTATAAACCCATGCTGGTTGCCCCTCATCATTGTGTTACCCACTGGCCCCCTGCAATTGTGATCCTTTATGACCTTTTCTAAGGTCTTGCCGAGAATAGAGGTGAGGCTAACTGGCCTATAATTACCCGGGCCCTCCTTCCTCCCCTTCTTGAAGATAGGGACCACATTGGCCCTTTTCCAATCCTCTGGGACCTGGCCCAAGTGCCACGAGTGCTCAAACAGCTCCGCCAGTGGTTCTGCTATTGGTCATCAGCCAATTCCTTTAGTACCCTTGGGTGAAGATCGTCGGGGCCAGCCAACTTAAATACGGCCAACCCTTCCAAGTGCTCCTTCACTAGATTAGTGCTAACCATTGGTGGATTGCTACTACTCTCACTCCAGACTAAAGACTCATTGGGAGGTGCATTTGTATCCATATCCAGGAAAAAAGAAGCAAAGAAATTATTTAAAAGCTTCGTTTTTTCCATCCTATCAGTTACGAGTTGCCCTAATCCATTCTGTAGAGGCCCTATGTTACCCTGCTCCTTCTTCCTGCTCCCCACGTACTTAAAGAAGGATTTCTTATTGTTCGTAATCTTTGTTTCCAACCTGAGTTCTGAAACATGCTTTGGCCTTTCTCACTGCTTCCCTGCAAGTGCGAGCCAAGTAGGTATACTCCTCCTTGATGGCTACCCCCTGCTTCCACAGCCTGTAGGCCTCTTTTTTTTCCTCTGAAGACTCTCCTAGATTTCCCTGCTCAGCCAAGAAGGTTGTTTGGCTCTTTTGCCTCCCTTTGTGTGTACCGGGATGGTGTCCCTCTGTGCCTGTACGATCAG
This sequence comes from Alligator mississippiensis, assembly GCF_030867095.1. Lineage (NCBI taxonomy): Eukaryota > Metazoa > Chordata > Crocodylia > Alligatoridae > Alligator > Alligator mississippiensis. The sequence continues at coordinate 30,122,439 of NC_081833.1, forward strand.
CCCCTTGAGGAACTCCCACCCTTCTTGAACCCCCATCTCACAGATGTGATTACCCCTCAGTCCCACCCTAACCAATCTCCTGATCTTGTTCAAATTGGCCTTCCAGAAGTCTAGTACTAATGGCCTACTATTTGTCTTTCCCACTTATGCTGGAGAGTGAATGCTATCAACTGGTGGTCACTATCCCCTAGGTTACCTTGTACCTGTAGCTCCCCCACCAAGTCCTCCCCTGAGGCCAGCACCAAGTCAAGGAAGGCATCTCCCCTAGTGGGACTGCATACCTCCTGTGGTAGATGCAGGTTAAGAACCTATGTGAATGGACTGATCTGGCTGACTGCTCCTCCCAGATGTCCAGGTAATTTAGGTCACCCATGACAACTAGGTCTTTTGAGCATGCTGCCTTTGAGAGCTGTTTTGAGAATTCTCATCCCCCACCCGCAGCATCTCCTATGGGTCAGCCCCAGCAACAAGCATAGGCACCAGCCCCTGTGCTACCAGCTGGCCACAGAGTTCCCCATTGACCTCAAAGGTTCCCCGCCCCTTTCCCACAGTGGAGGGGCAGGAAACCCCCTGCCCTGTTGCAGCCACAGCCACAGGTTACTGGTAGGGGGAGCACATGCCCTCCCTAAGATTTCCCCCCTAAAGTGTTGGGAGGCCTATTGATGCACTTCAATGTGGCACTGTTCAGGAAGGGGCCAGGTGTGGAGTGAATCCCCATCAGCCCGATTGTACAGCCAGGGATTGTGCTTTCCTTCTCTACCCAGCCCCGCCCTCCCTGACAGTGCTCTGGAGCCCAGACTGTCAGAGAGTGCTCCAGCCAACCAGAGTGCTTCCCTGCCTCCCTCCCCCGCACAGCCCCTCCGTACCTATAAAGAGCATGCTGTGATCCCCCAGCAGAGGTGCTGTTCCTGCTGCTAGGAGAAAGGTAAGCCTGGGCCTCTTGCGAGGGGGGTGGCCCAGGAAGGGGCAGGGCAGGTAGTGGTGTGCTGTGCGCCCCCCGCTGGACTCAGGAGACACTAGTCACGCATGGCCGCAGCCCCCACCCCCTCTTCCCTGACCAAATATCTGGGATTTTGCTTTGCTCTGATCACCCTCCCCCTGCTGCCACCAGCAGAGACAGCAAGGAGCACCACATGGGTCTGTGTGCACCTCAGCAGCTGCAAGCAGGTACGTCTGTGCTTCATGCTGCCTCTAATCTCCCTCCCCCTACTCCTACCAGCAGAGCAAAGCAAAATCCCAGACATTTGGTCAGATTTAAAAAAAAACCCACATGGACAGAGATCAGAGGTCACAAAAAGAGCACATGTGCAGGAAAACCCAGACATATGGTAACCCTATGACTTAGCAAGCTTCCCGGTGCAGTCACCCTTTTTCAGGCATAGGGAGTCTCTACTGGTTGAGACTCCAAGGAATGAGAGCATCTAAAAGTGTGACAGGATATAAGTGAAAATATAAATAGGTAGAAATTGGAAAAAAAAAACAGATGGTAAAACAGGGAAGGGAGGAGGAAGAAAGCAGGGAGGGGAGAAGGCCAAATAGAAACACTACGATGGTAATAAATAATACAAGGTAAAAAAGAAGATCTCAATGAAAAAGGAAATAGCTGAAAACCAGAAAGACAAAGGGCAGAAAAGTAACGGAGGTGAGGGGAGAAAAGGTGGGGGGAAAGAAGAATGTAAGAGGTTAGGTCAGGCAGGTACCTGGTGAATCAGATGTCAGGCAGGTTGCAATATGTCATAAATCCAACGTCTATATTGAGTTCATGATTTTTTGTATCCAGTAGATTTATGAAATGAAGTTCGTAAGTTTGTCTACAAAAGGTGTTGTGTAAGTTCCCTTTCAGGATTAGAACTGAGAGATCAGAGAGGGAGCGATTGTCCTGGGAGAAGTGTGTCTCTATGGGTAGGCCACTGCTATTCTTCAGCCTGCTGAACTGGGTCCCCCCCGGCTCTCAAAGCATTAGGTACACAGCACATAAATACACATTCTGAAATAATTTTTTAATGTCACATAGTCAGGTGCAGCATGACAGGCCAGACTCTGCCCTCAGCTACAGTGGTATTTGTCTAGCATAGCTCTGCTGTAGCCAGGTTTATGACATCTGGGTGACTGAGAGAGCCTCGGCTGACAAGACTTCAATCCACACAAGGCTTTGGTCATCCCCTCCTACAAGGACAAGCTTATTCAATATTCACCAATGGACTTGGCTTTTGGCACAAGCTTCTTACTCATTCACAGCCACTCATCACCAGATATACAGCTCTGGAGCAAAATTTAGATCTAGTGAAAGATGATGCAACTTAACTGACTACAGTGATGTTGGCCCTGCTGACCCCTGGTCTGCTGCTGTTCCCTAGTGTTTATCACTGCTATATAATTCCAGATGAAGCACAATGGCAAGATAAGATGTAAGCAAGATGCACATCAACTAGATAAACGTCCCAGTCAAAACACCCAGGAGGACACTGCCTGCTCATCTGTTTCTAGTTGAGAAATCTAATAAAGTCATTGAGGTGAGTTAGGGCTGGGTCACCATTACTCTCCCCCAATTTGTGCTGTCAGACCCTTGTAAAACATGACACATGACTGCAAAATTTCATCTTGGGTACCAAGCAAAGTTTATTCTGCTGTAAAAAAGAAATGTGCTGAAAGAGGTGGTGAATGGTGGCCAAAGGTTCCACATGTCATTGAACATACACGCAATCTTGGCAAACAATTAATTTTATTTCCTGCCTTTGCCATTCATCTATGCTGCATTCCTTTGTCATTTTTGACTATCATAGAGACTCAGCATTAAAGGTCACTGTGGAGGATTTCCATCCCAGCCTCCTCCCTGTCCCTCTTTTACCATTTTTTTTTTTTTTTGGCATTGTCTCCTCATCTTTCTGTCATCCTGGACTACATGCCTGGGGACAGGTACCAGGGAGAGGGCTTAAACTCTCTATTGTTTTGGCAAGGGCCTCATGACTGGGGTTGGAAGCAAGAGCCCTTGTCACTCTACCCATTAACCAGTGATGCTGTTCAAATTTGTTGGCTAGCAGCCAATACTTGCTGGCCTTCATTGGATCAGGTAGATAATTTCAAAAAGACTATATAAGCCAATACTGCCCAGAAGGAGGAGTGGCAGCCATGATGAAGATGCCTACAGCAGCTGAAACATCTGAAGGTCTCTCTCTCAAGATGCTGAAGTGAGTAAAGTGCTGAAACCTATCTAGATGTATTGTAGATGCGTGATCAAAGGCTACTAGCCACACTGTTTGCTCTAGGGTTATTCTGTAATACTTCTCTATCCTGCAACTTTCCCCAAGCCTTTCATTTGTAACCAATGATGTGATTCACTGTACCAAGTGTGGTGGACTTGTTGGGAAAGGCATGCCCTTGCGCCCCCTTGGTCCAGCTTACTAAGGGAGGCTACTTTTTGTGCTTCAGGCTAGAGGAAGCACCCCAAGCTTTTGCAATGGGTCAAGCACCCTCAAGGTCTACAAGGCCTGTGTAGCCCAGGGGGCACAGGTCCAATGACAGACCAGAACCCCTGGGTGGTGGCGGTGGTACCCCCAGGTTTGTGGGCATGCTCCAGGAAGGGAGTCAGCCAGATGTGAGGCACCCCAGGGAGGCACTCTGAGCTTGGCAGGTGGACAGGCACAATGAGGTGGGTGGCTCAGCACAGGGTCGCCCCTTACTGCCCTGCTACAGTCACTACTTATGATGTTAAGGAGTCATTCTCCTTTTTAGATCAACCACTGATCAATTTATAAGATTTCTGACCAGACTCAGCTGTCAGAGCTCAAGGAGGATAGAGATTCAGGATTTTTTTCTTCATGTTTCAAATATCCTTAAAACATTTTTGAAATAGAGTTGGTAACTCATGGAACTGGGTGGAACTGACACATCGTGTTTCCAGTCCTCAGGCAAGAAGCCAGGAGAATGAGCAATGAAGTGCAGTTTGGATTGTTCTACAATGTGAAGTTCTATTACATTCTTACCTAGATGAATGGCAGTGGTGGGAAATAAAATTAACTGTTTGCCAAGATTGTGTATTTGGTGCCATGTGGATCCCTAGACTGCTGCTCACCACCTCTTTCAGCACATTTCTATATGACTGTGTTCAATATCTTCATTAATGACCTGGAAGATGGGATGGATTGCATCCTCAGCAAGTTTGTGGATAACAACAAGCTGGGGGGTGTAGTAGATACACTGGAGGGTAGGGCTAAGATTCAGAGTGACCTAGACAAATTGGAGGACTAGGCCAAAATGTATCTCATAAGGTTCAAAAAGGACAATCGCAAAGTCCTGCACTTAGGACAGAAGAATCCCATGCACGGCTACAGACTTGGGACCAATTGGCTAAGCAGCTGCTCTGCAAAAAAAGGACCTGGGGTGGTGGGGTTACAGTGGACAATAAGCTGGATTTGAGTCAACAGTGTACCGTTGTTGCCAAGAAGGCTAACAGCATGCTAGGCTGCATTAGTAGGAGCACTGCCAGCAGATCAAGGAAAATAATTATTCCCCTCTATTCAGCACAGGTGTGGTCACATCTGGAGTACTGTGCCCAGTTTTGGGCTCCCCACTATAGAAAGGATGTGGACAAGTTGGAAAGAGTCTATCAGAGGTCAATGAGAATGGTTAGGGGGCTGGGGCACATGACTTCTGAGAAGAAGCTGAGGGAACTGGGCTTATTTAGTCTGCAGAAAAGAAGACTGAGGGATGATCTGATAACAGGCTTTAAAGTGAATGGAGCTAAACTGTCTCAGTGGTAACAGATAACGAAACAAGGACCAATGGTCTTAAGTTGCAGCAAGGGAGGTTTAGGTTGGATGTTAGGAAAAACTCTCTCACTAGGAGGGTGGTGAAGCACAGGAACAGATTACCTAGAGAGGTGGTGGAATCTCCACTGTTGGAGGTTTTTAAGGCTTGGCTTGATAAAGCCCTGGCTGGAATAATATTGTTGCAGATGGTCCTGCTTTGAGCAGGGGGTTGAACTAGATGAGGTCCCTTCCAATCCTAATTTTCTACAATTCTATTATTCTACCTAACCTCATGTACAAATGTCGAAATAAAACCCACGTTCCTCTCCAGTACCAGTGGTGCAGGAGACTCCAGTCAGAAGACTCAGAGTTGTTTTTCTTCTGTGTATTTTAGATGCTGGGGCTCTCAAAGATATTTATACAAGCAAGGTAAAGGCTGGTAGGGCTGTCACTCTGCAATCAAACAGGGTCACTATTCTGCACTCAGCAACTGTACACTGAGACTAAAAGTCACCACAGAGCAGAGTCAACATGAGACCATGAATAGGGAAAGTTTCACTTAAATAACTAACAAAATAAGTACCCATTTTACAGATAGAACAGGTCAGTCCCTCCGGGGTGCTTAGGGTGCCACTCAGCCTTCTTGGAATATTTCTAATCAAAGGAGTAACTACAAATGTTGGTGACCTGGGCAAAACTTACAGACCGAGTAGGTGGGGAGGAAAGAGTGGGGGAACTAGTGCTCCTTTGTCGCAGCTGAAGCAGCCTAGCACCCCCCAGCCATAGTAGCCCAGCTGGAGAATCCCCACACTGCCTAACTGCAGGAGTCAGTGCCAGGACACAGCAGATGCAGCCCCACATCACTCAGTCTTAGAAGTGGAGCTGGAGCAGCCCCGCACTACCCATCTACAGGAGGGTCTTACCTGCTCTGGGGACTCAAAGGACACCTACAGATGAGCAGCGAGGCTGCTCCAATGTGCTGTAATTACAAAGTGTTGGAGAAGACTCGATTAATTGAATCTGCTGAAGCATGGCAATTACTGCGCTCCAGCAGCCTTCAGTATCTTGTGTATCAGTATCCCTGTGCTTTAAAATGGCAGTGGAGGCGCTTTATCTAAAGCTGGTTTGAAAAGCTTTAGATAAAGGACCCTTGCTGCTATTTTTAAGTGTCCTCCCCTGCCTCAGCATGTATATAAATGCCCAAAGACCCCTGTTACTCCAAATCTATGTCCCTGCATGTGGCTTGTATGGCAGGTGGTGCAAGGCTGCTCCAGTTTGATACCTATGGCCACAGAAAGCAGGGCTGCTCCAGGTGCAGCAGACTCTCAGAAAGGGGCATCATTCCAGCACCCCTAAAAAGGCAGCACCTGGTGCTGGTGCCCTTCTTGTGCCCTGCCCCTGCCCCCCTGCAGCTGAATTGCTATTTCTGGTCACTGACAGTAGCCCTCTGCTGAGAATCGTATCTATGCCATGCAATTCCTTCCATTTCATTCTTTTTGAGGTACCTAATTTTCCTATTAAATGCTGCCAGATTCAGGACTTCACAGTCTGAAGGATACCTCTTTTTCCAATATAGCATCCCCTCTCTGGGCCAGATCCAAAGTCTTCTGAGCTTAAAGGGAGATTTTAAAATGTACTTTGGATCAGCCCATATAGCACTGGAATAGACTGCAATACAGGCTTACAAGAGCATTAGCAGCTAAGTCAGGATGGCTCAGTCTAGGTCCCAGTTTCTAATTGCCCATATTCTCACATGAGTTCTGGTTCCTGAAATGTCACTGAATTCACAGAGGATCTTGCTTAATGGGTTTATAAAGGCCTGGGGATATTCTAGATCCAGTAATCTACAAGAAAATTTCCATTAACTTCAAGTGGTGCTAGAATTTCACCTTTGGTACTGACATACTGAGTCCACCAGTACTACAAGGACAATGTATCAGCCTAAGAAAAATCTCCTTAAAGGAGTGAGTAACATGTTGCCCCTGTCCATCCAAAAAGAAGCAAAAATTGAAAATTTCCAGCCAGAACAAAATGGCCTGAGATCAGACCAAACATTTCCTCCTGGGTGTTCTGAATGGCAGTCAGTCCTCAAAGTGTAAACTACAGGACAGCGATGAAAGGGAATGAAGCTGTCCCATCTCTTTCTTGGATCTTACCTTCCAACCCATCACAAGTCAAACTTTAACCAAAGCATCTTTCCCTCCAAGTTTCTTAAAAGAAAAAATATAAATAATTTGAATGCATAATCTTCAAAATGAACCAAACAGCTCCATTTGAAATTACACCAAAGAGTATTTAATTTGCTTTTTGATCTGCTGCCTGGAATGCAAGCTCTACCAGAGGAAGGATATTTATAATTTATTCAGCAGCCAGCACATTTAGGAGTCTTTTAGAAGTCCTCGCAAAAAATGCCAGTGCTGGGTGGGGATTTTTTTAAAACAAAGTGATCAGGGTTAAGTCTGAATTTCTGAAGCATTTCAGAAGTGTTCAGACTTCTAATCCTATCCAGAGATTGCTTTCAAAACCTTTTCAATTCTTACTCATTTCCTTCTGCAAAGTAGATCCCTCCAACTTCATTTCACAAACAAAAATAAATAAATGCCAAAATATAGGAATGTACACCTGCGGTGCTCACACTATAGAACAGATTAAAAAAGTCTTTGATTTTTTTTTTCCCCTATAACAACAAAGAGTAAATTACCCTAACAACATCCCTGGCCTTTATTTATTTCTGAACAACTCAAAGTAAAAATAATCTAGTTTTTCACTAATTTGAGGTGGGAACTTAAATCAGTCAAGTAGTCTGAATGGTTCACAGAGGGAAACAAAAACAGGTCAATATTTTTTTCCAATTTCCCCTCTAGCTGGATTTGAAATTAACTTCCATAGTCATTTTTATTATATAGTTTCATCTGTGCAAAGGAAGCTTCCAAATATGTAAGGAAGAAGAATATTAAGAAATGGAAGATTATGGCTGAGAGTAAGTTTGGAAGATCACAACAACATAGTATTGAATGGAGATCAGAAGACCTTGCCATGTCTTATAGAATTTGCCACTCATTAGTCATTAGAGGTATAAAGATCTTCTGTCCTGGAGCAATGAAGCAGAACTACCATTGGTCCCCTGTACAGTTATGATTTGACTGTACTGATTCCCAAAAAGGCAATGAAAGGGACAGGTGGAGTATTGTGAAGATCCTGCATTTCATAACTCTGCTGCAATACCTGTTCCAGAATTGTGTGATAACACACACTGGGTGCAGACAGAAGTTGCATTTGTCATGCTATTGGCCCCTTGAAAGTGCTCTACAGCCATGCCCTTGCAGAAGAGCATGGCTTTATGACACTTTAAAAGTGCCCTATCACATGACAATCTGAACCCACATGCAGGTTCAGATGAAGGTGCTCCAAAGCAGGGTGCCTTCATTAACTTCTGTCAGTGCACGCCAAGAGCATGGCTAGGCTGACAGAGCCCAGCCCTGTCCCTAGTGCTGTCTTCAAAATGGGAGGGGAAGAAGGGTGGGGAGGGAGCTTGATTTGGGGTTTGCCCGGCCTGTGCTGGAGTGTGGGGTAGATGGATTGGACCCCCCCACCCCCAGGGCTCTAATCCACCCAATCCCACCCTCCAGCACAGGCTGGGCAAACCCCAGACCAAGCTCTCTGCCTTCCCTTCTCCCCCCCTCCCATTCTGAAGACAGCATCAGAGCTGGGGGGGGGGGGGGGGGGGTAGGGGAGAGGGGCTGCAGACACACAACTGCTCCAAAAGAGGTTGACTCCCCAACCTCCTGGATGCAACAGTGAATGTCTGTTGAGTTGCAGGGAACAATGCAACTCATGAAGCTTTCTGTAAACCTACAGCAGGGATCTGTTCTCACAGCTTCCTGTAAACCTTTACAAAACTACAGCAGGGAGCTGCATGTCTGTCAGTGCCCATTATGGCTTACAGCAACACCCCCTGGATTGCACTTGTTCCCCCCCCCTCCCCCCGCCATTATTGCTCCTGCAGGTCACAGCTGTCAGCATCCATTATGGCTGGGCAGGTATGTAGTTCTGTACATACAAGCCTGAATGTAAATCCTGAAACTATAGCCTGGAAAAAGACAAGGAGTACCTTCCATATGGTACAGGCACTCACCCAAGCACACCATTCATGTTCTAGGCCTCCTTCACTCAGATTTTTCAGCATAATGCCTTAATTACCAGGCCAAGACTTAGACATGGCACAGATCCTTGTCCAGCATAACTTGAAGCTGAGCCATTGCACATTGCATTTAATAATCACTGGTGGAAAGAGGTATATTAGATAAGTTTCTGCCCCATTTGGAAGCAATGATATAGGTTAGAACATGGGGCCTTCTTCCCTCCAGGACAGTAGCCAGCTCAGAACCACACAGGTTCTATTTACCTTGGTCACACAAATTTCCCTTCTTGGCTGGAGATGAACCTGCAGACGAGCCGACCTGTCACCTGGTGGTTAGAACCCCGTGCTGGGAAGTCAGTGGAATGCTGGTTCAAACTCTTTCTGGGTGAAGAAAGCCTAGAACATGGGTCTGCTGCTTCTTGGATGAGTGTCCTGACTACTAAACTATTGGGCTCAAACATCAGAAAACTGCTCTCCTTTATGTATCCACACTGCAAGTGATATAGGATTGCAAATTAAATAGCAGCCATTTGAGCACTCATGTGGCTTACATGCCAGGTCATTTATTTTGTTTGCTTCTTTGTTGCTTTGCTTTTTATTCTGTTTGCCTCTTTGTTGCTTGCCTCTGGACCTAGATCCTGTCCAGTTTTTTCTGCATCCTTCCTAACAGTCTTAAGCCTTTGATTGTCTGGCCCCTACTCAAGAACCTATCACATGATGATGACACCCCAAACACCTATTGCCTTGTTTCCAACCTCCCCCTTTTTGGGGGAAGGTCACCGAACATATGGTCTCCTATCAGCTCCATGCACACTACTGTGTGTAGTCGGATTCCAGGACCCATGGCAGTCTAGCTTTTGCTCTGTGCGTAGCATGGAGTCTGTGTTCCTGGCCTTTGTTGACTTTACTTGGAGTCAGACAGGAGAAATTGTGTACGACTGGTCTTGCTAGATTTTTCAGCAGCCTTGGATACAATTAACTATGAGGTGCTGATTAAGGCTAAGTACAGACATTCAGGGAGGTTAATTGGGTTCAAAATAGCCACCTGATTTAAACTTAGTTTGTCCCAGTACTGACCTTATACTTACCGATTTGGTGTCAGTGACTGAAAATCAGTCTAAACCTGCAACTGGTTTAGATGCATCCAAACCCATCTAGAAATTGTAGAACCCATATTAAGATAAACTTGGATCTCTGTAGTATCAACCCTATGTGATTTAGGTCAAACTGGTGCATGGAACTTCTGTGTGCTTTCCATGCACAGCCCCGGGGCTGGGAAAACCCAGCTGCCAGCCCCAATCCTGCACTCTTCACCACCTTGGCTCACATCAGGCTATTTTTTGGCCCCTGGGCCTTTGTCCCTCACCCCCAAACCTAGCCAACCCCTCCCCTCCTCCCACCCCCAATTCCCATCCTGAAAGCTGCTCCAGGTGCCACAGTGTCACGGTGCAGGTTCCCCAGGGATGACCATGATGCCCCTAGGGCTCCATGACCGTGCAAATTCTGCCTTGCAGGCACCTTCTTGTCTTTCCTGCCATGTCTTGTTGGTATAAATAATAAATAGGGAGACTGCCGATGAGTTTCTCTGTGGTCACGGTCCTGTTGGACCCCACTAAACCCTGCAGGTCCCCCTTTAAGGTGATGCCTCTTGGGACACCCCAAGCCTTATGGGTTAGAGAGGTGTGGCTCCAAAACCTGCCCTTTACCATGCCCAATGCCTCACAGGTGGTATGTAAATATCTCCCTAATAAAGTTTTGGACTAACTCAGCCTCCTTTGGTTACTGGGTTCTGCGGCCCCTGTCACTGCACCCCTCCCTGATGCTGGGGCTGTACACAATAGCATGCCCCAATGAGGCTTCCTTCCCTATTAGCCTTATCCTGGCCCACTGGTGCAAATAACATAAATATAAGCCCCGGCTACAACATAACAATAACACTGGAGGCTACACTCTACCCTTTTAAGAAGGAAAGCTTCTCCCTCAGTATTGTGGGCCTCCTAGCCCTGGGTACCTTAGGAGCTCCTGGAGCCCCATTAGTCTTACAAACAGCAGATCAGGCAACCTCTGAGTAGTTCTTTCCTGCAAGAGCTCCTTCCCCTGGTGCCTGTCAGAGAACTAACCCCAGCTAGTCACAGCCCTGGGGCTTATATGTGCCCAGGGACCTACTTCCTGCTGATCAGCTGACCGGATGCAGGTGCCAGCTAATTCCCTCATTAGCCTGCTGCCAAGGAAACCTGCAGCTGTGGAACTCTGCCTAGCTCCTAGTGCTCTCTAGCTAGGCTGTTACTGCCTTTAAAGGAGCAGGCACACCTTAGTGCCCTGCGACACACTGCTGCCAGAGTTGAGCAACTGAGTCCTGCTGGGGGGGCGGGGGAGGGGAATGGTGGAGCAGGGGGAGGTCAGGGGGCTAAGAATAACCCCATGTCCCCTCAACCCTCCCCCCCCCCCCACCCCAACAAGCCAGACCCTGCTGGACCCCAGCAACAGCCCCTGGATTGCACCTTCCCCCCATCCCCTGATCACTCCTGCAGGTCACACCTGCCCTCCCATCCCCTGACAGACCCCCAATTTTGCCCCCTAGCCTGCTTGCCCTCTCCACCCCAACCCACCTGCCAGCCCCTCCCATTTTGACTTACCTGATATTGGGCAAACATTGTGAACTGATTTAACCTCCCCCCACTGCCCGTGAACGTCTGTACTTAGCCAGTGTTTACCAGATCGGATGGAATTCATTCTACCTTTATTTGATTCTACCTTTTCCTAGCAGGGAGGTTCCAGAGGGTAGCAATGGGCAATTCACTGTCCCTTCAGGATCTTTCCTCTGGGGCTCCATCCTGTTGACTCTCCTGTTCAACTTATTTATAGGACATGTGGGCAGAATTGTACTGAGTTTTGGAGTCAGGTGCTATCATTATGCTGTTGACACCCAGCACTACCTTTATTTCTCATATAGATATGCCTGGACAAGGATCTTTCACATGTCTAATTCTTGGCCTGGTGATTAAGGCACTATGCTGGGAAATCTGAGTGAAGGAGGCCTAGAACATGAGTGGTATGCTTGAGTGAGTGCCTCTACCACATGGAAGGTACTCCTTGTCTTTTGCCAGGCTATAGTTTCAGGATTTATGTTCAAGCTTGCATGCACGGAACTACATACCTACCCAGCCAGAGTGCATTGTGCTGCACATGGTCAGTAGCCACAAGTGTGCTTGTACATTCACATTGCACGTGGAATATTTATTTGAATAGGACCACAGCACATGTGTAACAGGCAAAAACAGCATTACAAGGCTGAGTAATTGGCATGTGGGGACCTAAAGTGAAATAGCATTCTGCCCTTGTTATGCTTAATCTGGTAAAGGGAGACTGGGGGCAGGGGGCGAGGCATGACAGCAGTTTTCAAATTTTTGAAAGGCTGCCATTAGGAAAAGAGAGAACAATTATTCTCTCTTATTATAGAGGGCAGAACGCAACCCAATAGGTTTAAACTGTGGCAAAATAAAATTGGATTAAATATCAGGGGGAAAAAAAATTACTAACTGCAAGAACAGCAGGACAATGGAACAAATAGCCTTGGGAAGCTGCAGAATCTCCTTCCTTGGAGGTTTGCAAGAAGAAGTTGAATAAACATTTGTCTGGGATACTTAAGGTTAATCCATCCTGCATTTGTGCAGGGGGTTGGGCTACATAACCCTTGAAGTGCTTTCCGACTCTACAATTCTGTTATTTAAGCATAGCAATTCTGGTTACTGCTCTCATTCTCAAATAAGGAAAATCACAAAACTTTCACAGAAGGAAAAAAATTGTAACAAAAAACTCTCCGCCACCCCTCTTGATACTAAAAGATCTAGCTACATGGTGCAAGGCAATGCCATGCAGATACCAGAGCCCGCTCTGTGTTTGCTAGCTCCAGAACCAGGAGCAGTATATCTGTGTCAGAATAATGCTATTCCCGGACTAATTAGCTCTGCAGAGATGTAAACAGCAACTGCTTCCTCCCTGCCTTCAGCGATTACAATGGGTACTTACAGTACACCCTCACTTTGATGCTGACTCAACAGCCTGCCACACACCAAGGCAGCTAGGAGAGGAGGTCAACACCTATTACACTGACAGTGTATGAAGGAGATGGGTTGAAGATAAATCACTGCTCACTGCTTGCAGGTCTGCATGAATGATATACTGCAGTTGTGCTGTGCCAGAGGCCAACTTACCCAGATGACCACAGCTCTAGCCAAAGGGATCTTTTGAATCCTAGTCAATTAAACCTGCACAAACCCCTGTGTGGACACTATGACTTGATAACAGCTCACAAATATTTGGCTTAGATCAAGGGTACCAAAAATACAGCTTGCAGGCCAGATCCGGCCCACAGAATCATTGCATCCGGGCCACTAGTTGTCTAGTGTATCCCAGAAATGCATGCCCTTGGTTCTGCACTTCTGCATGCCCCTGGCACTGCAGACCAGCCAGAGCTCCATGCCACTGGTCAGTGACATGTATCTGGGGGGGTGTGGCTGTGTGGAGCCACATTTAGGTGGCGGCATGAAACACTGGCAGGTCAGCAGTGCCAGAAGCATGTGACAGCACAGAACCATGTTCAGGCAGTGTGGAGCCAGAGGCATGTGTTGGCAAGAAGCCAGTGGCATATGGTGGTGCAGAGCTTTGCCTGAACAGTGGTGTGGATCTCTGGGCTTGTAACTGCATGTAGCCACAACTGCCACCCATAGTAGACCTGTCTATGCCTCCACATGCCCCCGGTTGCAGCTCTATGCTGCTGCCTGAATGCAGTCTTGAGCAGCCACACACCTCTACCTCTAGGGACAGACATTAAAAAAGCTCAAGCCTGAATTGATTCACTCCTTGCAGGTTAGTCTAAGCTGCACAGCTTAAACTGATTAATAACTGGACAGACATTCTCTGTTAAATCAGGAAATGCAGCCATATGCCCACAGTGGCTCAAGCCAGAAGCCAGGGCGCACTAGAGAATGCCTGCCAGTCACTGCCAAAGGGGAGGGAAGAGAGATGCCTTCCAAGGCCCTTACTCCTTCCCAGACTGAGGAGTGGAGATGGGGGAAAAGTCCTTTCTTTGAGCAAGCATATATTGAACACAGCAATTTGCAAAGCATACAACAAGGGACTACCAAAAATATTTGCCTAAGCTAAGATACAGCCCAGTAAAACACAGCATACACAACTTAGTCTAAAATAGTTTAAATAGGTTAAAATGTAAACTAGGAAGACAAGAGAAAGCCTTGCATAAGTCTTACATAACCGTGAGGGCAAAGTGTCTCCTTACAGCCAGGTATTCAGAAAGGCAGTGTTTAGTGGGGCTGTGCAAGGGTTCAGACAGAGGTTCAGATCCAGAGAAGCTTTGGACACTTCGGGGTCCGAAGCAGCACATCCAGGTCGAAGTGCTGGCCTCGTTCGGCTTCCTGAAGCGCTTCGGAGCCGCCTCGGAGATCTGGCCATAGGGTATAACAAGGAAACAATAAAATATCTATAACTTTGTTGTTTTGTGTCTGATTTGGATGAAATTTTCCAGAGTGGTAGACTATGCAGACAGGATGAAGCCTGTCAAGTTTCAAGATGATTGGTGCAGGGGTTTGGGAAGAATGGCACCCCTAATTTGTGAAAGCAAAACTCATGTCACGTCTATGCATTACAACATAGCAGGGTGAAAACTGCCAGGGTGGTAGCTCTTACAGGGGCCACAAATCCTGCCATGTTTCAAGAAGATTGGTGAGGGAGTTTTGAGGCAACTGTACCCCAAATTATTTTTGAAAGCAAAACTCCTGTCATGCCTATGTGTTACAACACAGGGCAGTCAAAACTGCAGGGTTGGTAGGTCTTACTGAGGCCACAAAGCCTGCCAAGTTTCAAGAAGATCGGTGCAGAGGTTTGGGGGGAACTGCACCTCAAGCTGCAGACAAGCAAAACTGGTGCTATGGGTGCTGTGGGACTGCCGGTGTCTGGCTTGGGGCAGGGAGGGGAGACCCTGCTGCAGGCCTGGCTGCTAAGCTGCTGTTACCAGTTACCAATCAATCAATCATGATTCACTCAGGGACCAGCTCAATACACAGGACCTAGCTACTACATAACGACTTAACGAGCATCAATTCGCACCTACAAAACCAGGCTCAGGAGAGGAAAGAATCAATACAGACAATCAACTGCTCCAAGACAGGCAGTCTCAGCACAGTTTTGCCTGCCAGCAACTAGGGGCGCAGGGCCCCACAATCCCCCCTGCACCGATCTCCTCGACAGCTGGCAGGCATCACAGCAGGGGCCACCATCCCTGCAGCTGTCACCCTGCTGCGCCTTAGCACATGCAGTGTCACCCATGGCACGAGTTTTACTTGTCTGCAACTTGAGGTGCAGTTCCGCCCAAACCCCTGCACCGATCTCTTTGAAACTTGGCAGACTTTGTGGCCTCAGTAAGAGCTACCAGCCCTGCAGTTCCCCCCCCCCCGGTGTTGTAACGAACAGCTGTGACATGAGTTTGGCTTTCAAGAATTTGGGGTACAGTTCCCCTCAAATCCCTGCACTGATCTTCTTGAAACTTCGCAGGTTTCATGCTCTCAGCAGAGGCTACCATCTCCACATGTTTCATCCAAATCAGACAAAAAATAACAGTTATAGATATTTCATTGATTCCCCATTATACCCTATGGCCAGATCTCCGAGGCGGCTCCAAAGCTTCGGAAGCACTTCAGCTGGATTGAGGCAGAAACCTGGTTTGGAGCTCTGGATCAGATCACAGCCATCTGAAGTGGCCGGATCTGAAGCCAGATCAGATCACTGCCAACTTGCACAGTCCTAGTGTTTAGGTAGTCCCACCTTTTACAGGTTCTGCTTTACAGTGTAAATGTAGTTCTCTGTATTCTTTGCTGAAGCTCTGGGCTCACAGATGCAGGGCTTGGCTCTGCACACACGGAACTAGCTTACCTCTCTCTGTCACTCCACTCCAGGATTTGGTGTGGAATTAATCTCATCCCTGCCTGGCTGCAGGCAAGATATGGAAACTGCAGCCAAACCTCCAGGGGTTCTGGGGGAGAGAGGGGTCAGAGGGAGGAATTAACTGCATCCCTGCCTGGCTGTAGGCAATCTGGGGAGGTGCGGCTGGGGCCGGCAAATGCCAGCTGTGGTCTGCAGGGTTTGCCAGAGGGGGGAGAGGGGATAGATGGAGGAATTTGCCTCAGGGGCTATGGCAGGCCAGCATCTGGCCATGCCTTGCCCCTGCTCCGGCTAGTGAGCAGAGGGGAGGGGCCAGCCCAGATCTCTGGAGCAGAGAGCAGAGCCCCACCCCAGAGAGCATGCTGGGATGCTGGAGGAGTTTGGTTTAACTTAAACCAGGAAGGGGTCTGGGACAGACAATGCATAAACTGGTTTGAGCCAAACCATTTAAGTCTGATACTACATTCAGCCAGGTTTATCTCAAACTGGTTTTAGCCATTTTCAAACTTGTTTATGTGCAATGAATGTCTGTTCTGTTACAGGCTTAACCAGTTTCTGATCACTTAAACCAGTTTATGTGTAGTGTCTGTCCCTAGCCCTAGACATCCTGTAGTTCAGACCTGGCCTGGAAGGAGACCCTGAGGTCCAGATCTGGCCTGGGAGGAGTTTGACAACCCTGGTTTAGACTGATTCCTCATAGACTTCTGCTACAGAGACACAAATTTGCCCCTGTCAAAGCAAAACACATGTCTATGTGGAGGCATGTACCAGATTAAATAACCTTTTTTCAAACTGGTGCAACTTTCTGGTGTGGTGAACCCCAGCGTGACTATGGGGGCAGACAGCAACTGTTATTATACTTGGGCAACATGTACAAGGGATTCTGCCAATCTCCCTAGCCCATTCCTTGTTATAGTGGGAGCTGGTTACTTGTACATGACAGTCATCATTATGAGATGCTTAAGTATTGCTCTTTGTGTTTTGATAAGGCCCTAAGACCCTAAGCACTGTCAAAGCCCCACTATACTAGGTGCTGTTTGTTAAAAGACTGTCACTGTGTCCAGCAGTTTACATAAGGATAAGAAAGTCTAGAGCAGCAGTTCTCCACCTTTTCAGATTACAGGCACCCCTCCGCAACTTTTCAAAACCTTATTTATTACAGTGCTTACTTCCCTGCACAGGGGCTGGGCAATGTATGTGTGTAGAGAGGTGGGAGCGGTCAGGTAGGATGAGCATGTGCTTACCTCCTTCCAAAGGGCTGGGCAGTAGGGGTGCAGGGAGGGGAGAGGAGCAGCTAGGCAGGGATAAGTCTGGCCTTACCTCCTCACACAGAGCTCTGAGCAGGGATAAGCATGTGCTTACCTCTCTGCAGCCCATGGTACCCTTCAAAGGATATTGTGACACTCCAGAGTACTGCACACCTCAGTTGAGAATCACTGGTCTAGGGCAGTGGGGGAGGGCAATTATTTCAGCTGGAGGGCCACTTAATGAGTTTTGGTGAGCTGTTGAGGGCCACATACATACCATCTTTCAGAAGATATAATATTAACAAAGTATAAATAAAAAATTCATATGCTTAGAATTAAACATCTGCTATAACATATTTTTATTTTATTTTAAAGAACATTTTTGTCCTGATTTATGGATTTTTTTGAGTAGTGTATATAGAAGCGATTGTATAATAGCTCAAAATAAAGTTGTACTTGTCTTGTGTATTGCTGGGGGGGGCGGAGGTGCATGTGTACAGAGGGGTGGATGTGTGCATGGGGGGAAGGGGCTGCTCTTGAACGCAGATCCAAGTATCCCATGCTCCAACTTCCAATAATCAAAGAATAAACAGCCCTGTCCCTGACTCCCAAATCCTGGCATGAAATACCCTCAGCTTCCAGATCTAAATCTGTTGGCCACTGGTATCAGACTGCTTCATATACACACTTGATAACCAAAACAAAGGCAAAAGCCAGAAGGAAGATTGCCGCCTGACTTGGGGAACATGGATTCAAAGAAATGTCTGATTCTGGCAGAATGTGAGCCTTTCCTAACTCCATATAGCAAGTTAAAGCAAGCAGAAAAAATACTGGTGCCGCAGCTCACCTGTCCCCCATAGAACACAATTAAGAAATGAGTGCACAAAAGAGCAAAGCATGTAAGGTTTCAGAGTGCTGATCCTAGTCACTGAGACAAAGGCGATTACACATTTTGGCAGGCGCTGTAAAAAGACCAACATGCTAGCATTGGCAGGCATCAGGTCCTTAGAGACAGGTTGGGTTAAAGGAAAGAAGGAGGATATTGGCTGACCAGGAAGCTCTGCATTATGATCCAAAGGTGAGGGTTCCCTGGTAGGAAGAGGACTCTTTACCAGGAGCTGTGCAAGGGAAGGGAGTTGGCCAGATGCAGACTTGGGAACCTATAGGCAGTGTCTGCACCCATAAAGTCCAGGAGGAAGCAGACAATCTTGCCTACAGGACACAGACATCAGCACAGCACAAAGGAAGCCTGGATAAAACTTTGCTGAGCACGACTTGGAAGACAGCTGAATGCATAGAGCCAATCCATGGCATTTAACCAACGATGAGAGCTGTCACCCAAGCATGGGAAGCAATCCTGCCCTACCTGGGGTGAAAATCTGGCAGGGATAACAGGGCAAGGTATGACTAAAAATGACTTTTTCATCTCTGTTTCCATGATCCATACCCCACTCTCTCCACACAAGGGCTCCTACTTCACAACCTGCTACCCCTTATGCATATCTGTACCTCACAGACCATGGCTTCCCACCCACACAAGCCACCCCATGCAGGTACATTAAATGGCAAATCCTTGTGCAGTGCTGCTGCCTAGCTGCACCTGACTGTCCCTGAGGAAGCTGGGGTCAAAATAGAAGTAGTCTACTGCCCTCCAGCTGAGTGCACACACTAATAGAACAGTGCCCTGTAGAATTCCTCCCATTCAAAGCTGAGTTCCAGAGATAATTAAAAAGGAGAAATTAAGACATTGAGATCAAGGTTGAAAGACACTGCTGCGACATAACTCCCCCAAATCTGTCTGAGGCAGAGAAATACAGAAGCCAATGCTGCTGAGGGGCTGCAGAGGAGCAGGTGCTTAAGCCTGCAGTGCGTGGGATGACAGCAGGGAATTGGGAGCAGGCATGCAAGACATCACTAACGTAGTGGAGCACTGGCTGCGGTCTTAGTGTATAAAAGAACGTATATATTTATCGGCCAATCTCCCAGTTCTGCTGTAACACAGATAGAAAAAGAAATACAGGAAAGGAACATGACAGATTAATGGGCCAGGACTGAAATATGAGATTAGATTTTTTAGAATATGCTTGAGTATTCCAGGTGCTCTTTAAATTTGTACAGTCTGGTTACTCGATTATGTAAAATGTAATTGCCTAAGAAATCCATATAGCCTGTCTAGTGAATGTGCTCACAGCAGCCAGAGAAGGGACTTTGCAATCTTTATTTAGGGTGATGCTAAAGTGAAATATGAACTCTCCTTAGTAAAGGAAGTTTGCTAAATAAAGTCTCAGTGACCAGGGGTTAGATCCTATCTCAGCACAGCAGTCAGAGGTGCAATGGGGTCCCTAGATGAGCACAGGCAGCCAGCTCTGTTTGGAGTTGACCCAAACAAAGTGTGCAGCCTGCATTAGGCTCCACGACCAGGATGCCTCCCTACAATGCTCAAACTGTACTGACCATCACCAAGGAAGAAGAGGCTGCCAACATCTTTACCAGACAATCCTCTTGCTGCTTGTCCACAGCATGCTGGTGCTCACAGTGTACTGGGTAAATTATTAATAAAACCTGGGAAAGAAAGAATGACCTCAAATGCCCCCCTCTTATCAGTGTAAGTGAGAACAGGAGTCATTTGGACAGTGGCCCAGCCAAGCGAACCCTGAGGGTGGAGCTGTGCCTTGACAGGAGCAGATGAAACTGTACAGAGATTCATAGATTGTAAGGGGCTGGAAGGATCCTAGCAAGATCACGGGGTCCAGCCCCCCTGCACTACATAGGCCTTGCCAACTCCCACCAAAAGCTAATCTACCAGACAGCAGCACTATGTGACCATCAAATTCAAGCATTTTGCATAGGTCAAGGGGGATGACTCCAAGCAAGTGAAGACCTGGATCAGGAAGGGACTATAAAGCTTATTTAACTCAAGTCAGTGAAAACAGAGCCTAGCAGCAATGTATGGGGAGCAGAATGAGCAGGTGGTATTACCTAGCAGGGCTAGTATTGCAGCAGTGATCAGAGGCCTTGCTATGAGGCAGGGGGACATCGTGTTGGGTACTACCTAAACACACAGGGGACACAGGTCTTACCCACCGCCAACTGGGCAAAACACTCAAAGGACTGCATTGAAACAGCTATTTCTTCCTTTAATTGCTTTGCTTACTATTCACTGGCAGCCAGTATAGCAGGGTTATGGCAAAGGAATATATTCATAGATGGCAAGGCCAAACGGCTGACAAGCAGCCTACAAGAAGGAGCCACCAGCTATGGGGTGGATGTGGGAGCAGCACAGCACATAGAGAATCCTTTAGCAATTCCTTGAAGCTTTCTGCTTCCCTCAGTCCCAGCAGGAGGTCTGCATCACGCAGGTCAGAGGCCCTTATCTGGCCACTCCTCCAAACCCCGCCCCTCAATCAACCCCCCGCCCCCCCCCCCCTCCCCAAATCACTTCTGCTTGAACTAGATGAATCAGGTGAATAGGATTACTGTAGGGCCAGGATCTAGGACTGCAGCGCAGTAGAGGTATACTGTTAAAGATCTTTTTGGCCAATACTGATGGCCAATTATTAACTATTCATATCAGCTGATACTGACCTAATAGCTGATATGCACCCCAGCAGTTTGGAGAGCAGCATCCAGCATGCAAGTCTGTGGGGGGAAGGGACATGGGAGGTTGGCAGATTGAGGCCCCCACGGTAAGTGTGGGAGTGGGGCTGAGGCAAGGGCTGGGGCAGGGGCTGCCCAGCTGAGACGGGGCATGGGGCAAAGCAGCGGGCAGCTCAGCCAGAGGACGAGAAGGGGTAAGAAGGGGGAGCAGCTCCCTGTTGCTGCACACACTCCAGGGGGAGGCATGCAGGGCATGTGCCCCCACCCCAAATTTGTGCACAGGGTGAGGGTGGGCTGCCCACTGTGGGCTCAGGGCCAGGGGCTTGACAGCCTCTTCCCAGCAGGGGAGGGGGGGGGGGGGGGCTGGGCTGGGGCTGTGGTTGGATAAGGAGATATGGAGAATTTTGGGATGGCTGTTGCCCACCCTGTAGCCCCCGCTCCCAGGCCCGCTGCCACCAACTCCCCCTCCCCCCGCCCCCGCCTGCCCCAAGTGCAACCCTGGCCCAGGCCCCCCACAGAGAAAAGGCCAGCATAGCCCCTGCCCCCGAGCCTACAGTGGGGAGACTGCCCTCACCCTGCATACAAATCCAGGTGCACATGCCCCCCATGCTTCTGAACATGGCATTTATCAATGACATTATCAGGCCAGACTGGCCAAAAAAAGCTGATTGCCAATAATGTCAATTCTCCTTTTATCGGTGCTTATTCGATATGAACCAATATATCGGTGCACCTCTACAGCACAGCATTCTGGCTCAGCCAGGGCAGTCAGCCACTCTGGCAGTCAGTTGTAGGACTGGGTCTAGGACACACAGGAGCAGGGATGAATGCTTCAGAACCCAGTATGATGTGTTATTTCTAACTCAAGCTGAACTTGCCCATAAGCTGAGGGGCACATGCTGCACTGCCCGCTCTCAGGTTCATTCTTAGTATGCATATGCTTAACACACACCATGCCCCAGCAGGTTTGTACTGCCTTGTCTGATCCCAGGAGAGGTCAGGGATCAAGCCAAGCAAGGACCAAGATCCTGCTCCCAGAAGCCAAGATGCCTTTGGGCCAAGGTTGAAGGGCAGCATACAACTGTTGTTCTTGTGCTGAGCTTGACAGCAAGCAGGTAGCCTGAATGAAAGACCAAGTGAATTGTTTGTGCAATTCTTCCTGTTCGGCCCTAGCTGCTCTATCAGAGCAGTGCTTCCGTTAAAATAACAACGGATGTGCAAGTGGGGCATGAGCCCCAGACACTACCAAAGGGAAGGCCCTGGAATGGAACAAGCAGGATGCCTCACCCCCCCCCCCCCGCCACACACACACTCTGCACTTTCCCTACAGCAGCTCTGCTGCTGCCACCACCAGACAGCTGCCGCTAGACCCCTTGCCATCTCCAAAGACCCGTTTCTGCTGGACCACTCACTGCCTCCAGACTTACTGTTGTTGTTACTACCACTGTGGTGCCCATGGTGGCAGCCCCTGTGCCCTGGGCTGGGTCTAGCCTGTGAGGAGCCCCATGGCCAAGATTCAGCCTGGAGACTAAGGTGACCTTGATCTACATCAATAGCTCATGAACCAGCCCAGCAAAGGGGAATCAGCACACTACCACAATCAAGGCTTTTCTGAGTCTTCCCCTAACCTTGGCCCAGGCCAGACTTTTACTGGTCTCCCATCTGTCACACCACCAGCAGATCTTAGTTTTAGCTCAGCACCACCTCAGAAACTAGCAGCTCTTACAGCCTCTGCTGTACTGCTCCTGGGGGTCAGGATCCTGAATTTGGGGGGACTTTAGGCAAGGGAAACCCAGGAGTGCAGGGGAGTGCCTGCTGGGAAGGTTAGTGGAGTACTACAGGTTTAGATGAGGTGCTGGGGTCAACAAGAGAAAGATGAGTATGAAAGAAGCACTCCCAAGTTGGTATCAATCATTTCAGGATTGCTACGAGGGAAGCTGGCAAGGTGCTTGGTAGCCATAGGGTGCATCTACACGTTACCGTGCTTTAGTACTTCACTTTTGAAGTACTAAAGCATGGCACAAGGTTAGGTTTTGCCACTATGTCACCATAGCGGCATGCTATACCAAGGGAGTGCATCACTACAGTGACATAGTTGGTGATCACATGTAAACTCATGTGATCGCTACGTCACCGTAGCTCACTGTATGGCAATGTAGCACATCACTATGTCACTATAGGGCGACGTGTAGACATGTCCATAGAATCACAGAGAAGTAGGGCTGAAAGGGGCCTCCAGAGGTCATTTAGCCTAATGTACTGCCTGAGGCAGTATCATTCCTATCCAAACCATCCTATATAACCATAAGCCCATGTTCCAAGCCATGAGAAGAATTGTGGAAAAATGCACTATGCAACCTGCATCTTTCTTCCCATGTTAGACCATCCTACAGAGTGGAAATGAAAGACACAGACCTACTGATATCATCATATGCTAATGGGAATGAGAGTGCACCCTGAAAACAATGATCTATCAAAACTTTCCTCTCTAAATACAGCCATAGCCAGGAAGCTTCGCTCTGTTCTAGAATGAGACTGTTAGGTCTCAAACTCTGGTTCTATGCTCTCAGCCACCACTGCCTAGGGACCCAGTACAGAATTGAAACAGAGCTGCTCCAACACTGTCCTGCCATCTCATACTATTCACAATCATTTTCATGTCTCAAATTGCTGAGGAATAATTAGAAACACAGACATTGAACTGTGCTTCTCAAGAAATCACTTGCCTCCCTTCAAACCATTCACCCCCATTTCAAAGCTATCAAGCAGAGCTGGGCTTGCAGTAAGTAGAGTGATAGCAGTGAGAAATCCCTTGAACAGATACTCAGCCTTGCAGAAGCAAAGCAGCCAACAAAGGGACAGTTAAGGTTGCTACTGAGCACTTAATATAGTTTATATTTACAACTTAATGGCTTTTCAGCATCACTAACTTCTATTCCAACATAGGGACTTCTACTGTATTGCCCTCAGCTTAAGTGCTAACTACATTTTCACACTAATAAATATTTTAAAACAATGGGACCTCAAATTCTGGCACAAAAATTCCAGCTGAGCTGCAGCCAGTTTCATTTGCACTGAAGAGAATATTTTTGGAAAGACTTTCCATTTCCCCAGCATCATGGAAACTAGGGAATCCTCTGTTCTTTTCTGCCCACCCCCAACTGCCATCACGGTGGGGACCTGCACCCGTACCACCTCCCTGACAGTCTCCAAGCTATGCCTCCTAAGGAAACAATGGGACTGTGGTTGAAAAACAAAACCCTGGTTTTGTGCCCCGAGTCCAACAATTAGGCAACATATAGGATTTAGGCCAGGGTTGTCAAATTCATGTGGGGACCTGGGCTGGATCCAGACTGCAGGGCTCCCCACAAGCCAGATCCAGGCCAAGGCATGGGGGGAGGGCTGACATAGCCACCATAGTGACAACAGGTCTGGCAGTGGCAAGAGGTCCAGTAACACCCAGGAGTTCAGGGGAGGGAAGAGCAGTGAGGGGTCTGGAAATTACCAGAAATAGTGGGTCTAGAGGTGGCAAGAGCCCAAGGTATAGGGTCCACTGGTGGCAGGAAGAGTCCAGGAGCAACAGTGGGTCTGGGAAAAGGATGTAGAAGGTGGCAACAACAACCTTGTTGCTGGCAGCCATGGCCAGTAGGGTGAAAGGACCCCAAATTCTACAGCAGGCCATGCCCCTCAACTTCCAGTAGCCCTTTGTGCCAGAAAGGGCTACCAGAAGATGTGGGCATGTGCAGGCTGTCAAACATACAGCCTACAAAATGGCTGTGCAGGACATATGTTTGACACCTCTGCTATAGAGCATCCACATATAACCAATGCTTCATTTTGAAGCATTTCTAAGTAGTGCCTCATTCCAATAGGATCACTTTTGAAGAACTGTAGCCATTTCTGGTATTTCAAAGGCAACACATATTTGCCCTGCTCTCCCTTTAAAGTCTTTCAAATGTGACATCTGTCCACACTCACATCTAAGAGTAGTGCTGAGATGAGCACTAAGGATTCCTTTATGCCTTCTACTCTAATTACCTGACTTGGGTACACAAGGAACAGGAGTGAGTGGCCAGGGCTTGTTTCTTGGAAGAAGTCATAGAAGCTCAACAAAGAGGCAACATAAACTGACAGTGATGGCCAGGACCCCTCCACCCTGCTCCATATTAGGACTGTTTCATCACGGAAGCCTCCACCGTAGGTGAGTCTACAGTTTATTGAATGGGAAAACTCAAGAGGAAGCACATACCACAGGAACCCAAGCAAACAAATCTGGATACTTCCCAGAGCCTTGCCTTGCTTAATTTGGATCTAGGAAAATGCCTGGAACAGCTTCCATTAGACTTCATAGAAAAACTCCCCTGGACTTCACAATACACCAGTGGCTGACTGAAGCTGGAGGGAAAGAGTACTGGCAAGGATGGAGCTGGACTCTTAGAAACTCCTGGGACAGGCAACACACTTTGCCATCCCTTAACCTTTCCTTCCACCTTACTTTTTTCTGAATGGGGCTCATACATAATAAGCCTGGGCCACCTAAGGCATTCTCCAAAGTGCTGCCTCTCTTGAAATCCTGCCTCACATGCACATACATGCACCTCTCCCTCTCTACTCTGCTAGCAACCAGGCTCTCACAAACAGATAACAGTCTCTCAGATTTAAAGCTCTTGCTGCAAACAAATCCTTTGCTATCACGTGGCTATCAGGGAACCTAGCTGACAATAGCAACAATGGGCCAAACAGACAGACACCACCTTCATGTGCAGTAGGGGGGGCTCGCCTTTCCACTGAAGAATCTTATTGCACAAGATGCCCCTCCCCCAACAGTCCTTATGAATCCAGCAAGCAAAACCATACTTAGGAATCACAATTCATATCAAGCAGGGACTGGGTCAGCTACGCTTATAATTGTCTGGATGGTTTGTTACAGAAGGAGGAAAAATCCCTGTATTCTTGAAAGGATTCAGCTCTGTAAACTGCATTGTGTCTTGGCTTCTATAGGAAATGTTATAAAGCTCAGTTAGTCGAAGGAAAACCTTGACTTTTACAGTGCAAGATAAAAATCCTTAGCTTTAACAAATGCATGTACCCATCTGTAGTGCACCATATTATCTTGCAAAAGGAAAAAAAATGAATTGAACTTTGGGTGCTTTTCATTTCCCTACAATGTGCAGCAAACTGTGATTCCTATTCATTAAGAGACAAGATTGACATTCATTATATTGTGCATTAAATTCCTCATTCTTCTGCTGCTCTCAAAATTAGTCCACAGAGGGTAGCAACTGGTAATTTCTATATTGAATTCTTAGTAACTACAGTGGAATTTTTCCTCCAAATAAGCAAGGCAATTATAAAAAGGGACACTACCTCCTGAAATTGTAAAATAGGCAGACACTTTTAAAATTCCCCTCTCTCTCACCCGCTTTTCTGTACAGCTGCTGCTCCTAGAAATGTGAATTAACAGCTCAGGTGTTAGCTGCCTTAACACAATTCTTTTGGGAAGGGATAGCTCCTCTCAAGAGCAAGGGAAACTGCTTTAGTTGTATCCATGACCAGAAATTATATCTATCTCTGGATCTGAGTGTGCCCTTATCAGAAGTGGGGAACATAGCAATTCTTCCTCATATATACTTGGTGGGTTAGTAGAAGCTGAAGCATGGGTGGGCAATTATTTTGGCTGGAGGGCCGTTTAACGAGTTTTGATGAGCTTCCCATAGCCACAAGGGTAGCCCTGTCCCTTGACAGGCCCCCACCCCGGTCATCATCCTGGGACCAGAAGTCCTTCCCCTGGCCCCTGGCCATTGACACCGGAAGTCCCTTCCCTTGCCCCCAGAAGTATTCCTTTGGGAGGGGGCTCTGCCATCTTGGAACCAGAAAAAAACCAAATCAGATACTACAAACCAAACATCTACTATAACATATTTTACTTTTACTTCAAAAAATATTTTTGTCCTAATTTCTGTGTTTGCATAGTGTATATAGAGGTAATTGCATAATAGCTCAAAATAGAGTCTTACTCTTGTATATTGTGTGGGGGGGGGAGTGGGGGGTTTATGAGTAGTGTGAGTGGGGTTTGTGGGGGTATGGTTGTGTGTGGAGGGGTGAGGGGTCTGTGGGGGGTGTGGGGAGTGAGTGGGACAATGTGGGGAGAGTGTATAGGTGTGTGGGGTTTGTGGAGGGTGTGGGCAGTGTGGGGGAGGGTGTGGTTATGTGCAGGGGAGAGTGTAGGGCTTGTGAAGGGCTGTGGGGGAGGATGTGGGAGCAGTGCGAGTATAGTGAGGTGTGCACGTGGCCGTCGCCTCCCCCCTTATAGTGCACAACCCCTGCTGCTGGTGGCAGCAACAGCAGCAGGCCCTGGGGGTGCTCAAGGCCTGCAGCAGCACATGTGTCCAGCTAGCTCTGGAAGCTGCATGTGGCAGCATGGAGTGGGGCCAGGCCAGCCAAATTTCATCAGAAGGGGGTCCCAGCACCTCACATGCAGCTTCTGGGACCCGGTGAAAGCCAGGGGGGGAGGAAGATGCCCCACATGATGGAGCCTGCAGCCTGGCTCTGCTCCCTGCCTCCATGTGCAGCTCCCAGTACTCCCTCAGGAAACAGAAAACAGGGCCAAGCCAGCCTGGCTCCAGTGTGTAGGGCTCCTCACCACTTGTGCCAGTCCTGGGAGTTGCATGTGGTAGCAAGGAGTGGGGGGTGAGGAAGGTCACTGGCTCCATTGTGCAGAGCTTTCTTCTGGGGGTGTGAGAGTCTTGGGAGCTATAGGTGAGCTGTGAGGAACCCTGTGCAATGGAACCGGGCTGACCCAGGTTCCACACTCCACGCTGCTGCCATTCCCAGTCCCGCGCTCCCACCCAGCTGCAGCTTCCCCCCGTCAGCACCCAGTTCCCTGGGCACCTGCAGCAGAGGCAGCAGCAGCCCTGCCAGGAAGCTGTCTTGGCTGTGGCCCTCCCATGCATGAGGGTGGGAGTGTAGTGTGCTGCCCCAGTGGGAGTAAGTGGGGCTTGGCCCCATGCAGAGCACAGCAGTGGCAGCCACAGGCTAGGCTGGCTACAATTAATTAGTGGGTACCTGCCCATGGGCTGTATGGAATCACCTGGCATGCCAAATCCAGGCCATGGGCCATTTTTTTCCCGCCCCTCGGATTTGCACTCTCACCAAAAATCACATTTATCTGTAGCACAACTGCAATAAGCACAGAAAAAAATATGCTCAGTGGGTTAAATGTCTGCTAGACCCTCCTGTTTCAGGGGTAAAAGGGGTTTCACCTTGGCTGTTTAGGCATTTCCTTTTTCTCTCCTCATATTTCTTTAGTGAATGCTACAGTTGGAGAAGATAGTCCTTTTCAAAAATTCTCTTTGTGATTTTTGCTTTTCAGACTGAGTGCTCAGCCCCAAGGATGGGGGGATGGGAAAGCCAAATGAGGTCCAGATTTAAACCCAGGAGAGCATCTACAAATACCCATCACTATCCAACATCTTCAACAGAAATGTTATGCGTTTCTTCTGCATCTCCACTGAGTCACATGTTTCTGAGCAGCAAGTCAGGTTACACGAAGACTGGCCTGACCTTTACAGAGGGATTCAGAGCAAAGTTTCTGGCCGTCCTGGCTCCTCTCTTCCTCCAATGTAGGAAAGCACCCTGATTCTCTTTGAAATGAGTGAGCACATCTCCCTTCTAGAATAAGGGGCAACTGGGTCAGGCCTGAAAGCTATGTCTAGTGAGAGCATAAATCTGTAACCTCCACTGGCTGCATTCTGCATACAGGAGGTACTCACAAAGAACTGCTCAATTAAGGTTCTTTGTGTGGAATATCCTTGTTTGTTATCCTATCAGGGTATATCCTTCCACAGTACCCCCCTGAGAGTGCTAGTGCACCCCCTGACCAGCCGCAGTCGCCACTTAGGCGACAGGCAATGGGAGCAGGTGAGAGCACTGGTGCCCCATGCAAGCGCCAGCTGGGGAGTGGGAGTGTCGTGGCATGCTCCCAGAAGTGGCTTCGGCCACTTCTGGAAGTGATCAGCCACAGGGGAGTTGTGTGCTCCCCTCCCCCCCAATCAGTGAGACTGCCCGCGGAGGCCCCCCCCCCCGGGTCTCAGACTGGTTGCTGAGGGGGGTGGCATATGCCCCCCCTGGCTAAGGTGGCACCAGTTGCCCATGTGCTGGGGTTCTGCACCCCATTCCTCCAGCTCTGGCTCCTATGCCCTATCTGACAGCATGGCTTCCACATTGTGCGGAAGTACCTTAGGCCACTTCCACCCAGGAGGACTCAACAAAAATGAGAATCTATCCCCAGTGTTTCCAATAGGCATAGGAGTACATGGATTATCTCAGCTCAGTTCAGGGAAGTGCTTCTCAGACTGTAGGGCAGGATCTGGTAATGCAGCATATAGTGGCACTGCAAGCACACTGCAGTGTTATCAAAGTGATGATGTTCACTCCATACTATAAGGGCAGCAAGCACTGGGCACATCTTGAATGAACTTTTGTTTTGAACCAGTTAGTAGGGATGTGGAATCAGGCAGCTGACTATGTTTCTTCTTTTCACCACTTGAAGATTTCTTAGCCCTTCACTACCTGATGCTGCTGATTTTGATGCAAATGTAGGTTGGGAATGAGCTGCAACCCTGGAAAGCTGTCTGGCAAATGGAAGGAGAAGGAGGTGTTGCATCTCCCATGCATTCAATTACTGTAGAAACAAATTATATCTGGGTGTGAGGCAGGACAACTCACCTTGACTTTACAGAGACTCAAGTATGCCTGGCCCAAAGCAAGCAAGACCACATAATAAGGTCAAGTCCAGTAGGGTAACTAAGGGTAGGCAAGAGGGGCATCCACCCCAGGCACCAAGTTAGAATGGGAGTTGGAATTGCTCCCCACCTCCATAGAGTCCACACCCCGAGAGCAAGAGCAGCCCCACAATTAACCCATGCTGGGAACTCCAAAACAGTCCCCAGCTGCTGTTGCTTTATGAGCGACAGACAGAGAGCAGAGCATGTGGCAGCAGCAACTCAGCCAGGGACTGTTTTGGAGTTGCTGGCATTGACAAGACTGCTGTCCCCTGCCACCGACTGAACTGTGCTCCCCCCACCCACACTTTCACAATTGTGCACACCACTCATCAAAGCCTCATGGCCCTCACCTTTCTCCTGCTCTTTTGCAAGGTTTGCCCAGAGTGCCAACTCTGCTTGTTATGCCTGTGGTCAACTCACAGAACAAATCACAACACAAAACATAGGGGAGGTATCCCATCAAGAGGAGGCTTTATATAGAAGAAGAAGAAGGTCTGAAGAGTTGCCGCATGCTATCCAAGATCCCAGCCCCCCACTGCATCTAGGGAAAAGGAGAGAATCCAAGGCCTCTGCATTTTCCAGACACGTTTAGGGTAGGGGAAGCTGCTTGCTGCAATTTATTCCCCTCCATGGCTGTGGAAAGACTGATTATTTGGCCCTGTTTACAGTGCTTGAAATTATCCTTTAACTCCTTGTATGTGATTCTGGATCATTTAAAGGGACCAGCAGAGCTAAGCAAGCGCCTGAACACTCTGCAGGGGAGGGTGAAGAAGAAAAGACAGGCAACTGCTGGGTTCAGAACAATTAGAAATAAAACATGAAAGAGAGACACACAGATAAAGCATATTATAACACTGATTGTGAGGCTCTGAAAGGCTGATTTCAAGGCATGCAGTTTGGCATGCACCAACCATCATCAGGTGCTGCTAGGGAACTTCAGAGCCATTCACAAATGGGGAATTCAAAGTATAATTGGGGCCTGGCTCTTCAGATCACAATCCAAAGCAAAGCAAAAGGTGCAGTGTGCATAACAAAGATCCTGGGCTCAGGAGACACATTTCAGGGCAGCAATCAAGGAAGAGGTAACTAACTGCAAAGCAATCCCTGTCATCAGCTAAGCAAGAGGAAATCACAGCTGGCTGCACTTTAATTTATATAAAAAGACCAGTCTGCTTAGCCCATGCTGAATAAACAACTGGGGATAAGGACTCCTGGAGTCTCCTCCCAGCTCTGCCAGACTCATTCTGGGTATGTTTCCATCATGGTACCAGCATGCCCCGGACAGCAGTCCCTACAAACTTGCTCCCAGTCACATGCTACAAACCTGTGAATGGGCCAACTCTAAAGTTGTCCCTAGGACTATTCTCAACCATACTGGAAACTGAGATGTCAGGAACAGCTGCAGAGGATACCATGGAGATGTTACCCCAGAGCAATTTCTGTATTTGGAACATGCGAACAGGATCAGAAGGATGATAAAGGCCATCCTGGCCAAGAAGTACTATTGCCACAGCATAGACATACCTCACTGACCGGGGGCTAATATGTTCAACAGAGTTTTTATGTGGGGTTATCCCATTGTGGGGAACCAGCTAGAGCCTCCCAGAAGTGGGGAATGTTTTGAAACTTTTGGTCTGGACTTTCAGATCTGAAAAACTGGAGGCAATAACAATGTTTCTTTGCTTCAAGGGGGACGTGGATAGTATATGCTCCTTAAATCATGTTAGATGGCTGGAAAGTGCTAAAGAATGTAAAAAGATCCAAATTGCAAAGCCCTAATGGAGGCAAAAGTCCCCTAACGCCCACCATGTTGTTCCCCGAGTAACAGACTGATGTTACTGGGGAGCTGGCCCACAGCTGCCATCTACAAGGCAGTATGGTGAGAAAACAGCAGGTTAGTGAGATTACTGTGCCACGGGCATTTGGAATGGAACAGCCCCAGACCCCCTGTGTGCAGAGTTTGCAGAGAGGCTGGAAGATGGACAGTGAGGCAAACATCAGGATAAAGACACCGAAGGTTGTGGATGTATGATAGATACCAAATTGTCTGTTGGCACGGTCCATGGAAGGCAGATCGCTATTTCTGCCACTAGGCAGGTAAAGAATACAGTCCATTATAGAAACTCTCTGTCCAGGGCCTGACAGGTATTTAAGATAACATCTGAAAAATATGTAGATTTTGTATCTTTGTGTAGAGATTTTTCTTTTAGCCATGCCAATTTGTGAGAAGAGCGCCCAGACACTTGTCACACGTGTCCTCTCATCAGTCTTTAACTGACATAAATTGGGAGCACGACAGAGAGAATGAAAGGCAGCTTGGACAAGACATGTTTTACAAGGGGCGACTTTTCAGGAACAGAAAAATTATGAACCTTGTCAGCCACATTCAGACCCATGAACTTCATGGAGGGCAGGAAACTCAGTGGCTTCACAACAGTCATATCTCAGCAGGCTGTTGCTACCCCTCCTACCTGGGAAATGAGGCCTTAGGAGATCTGACATTGAGGATCACCAGGACCTGAAGAAAGGTGGTTTTGGTTAAAAGAGGTCACATCACTTCTACAGTAATGCTCCCCAGCAACTGCTGGGGGAGCCTGTACCTAAAAGAATAGGGCATGAAGCCTGCCCAGTCAGGCAGAGACACCAGGATATGAGGGGGACTTTAATTTGGTGTTTGCCTTTCTGGTACATGCATAACAAAATACATTAAAATATATCTACAACAGCCCCAAACATGTAAGTACGGTGATAGCAGTGACCTTCAGTATAAATCTGATGGGGGGGACAGTGCAGCAAATGGAGACTAGAATCCAGAGATTTTCCATTCAAAATCAGATGAAGACTGGCCAAGTAATTTCAAGATTTGCAGGTAAATACAGAGAACTGAAGGAAACTGTCTCTCTACCTCTCAGAAAACCAGCCCTTCCTGCTACCTCCTCCAGATATTATAAGGCCACTGAGACCATCTCTCCTGACTAGTTTCCTAACACAGACCACAGGATTTCCCTGAATTAATTCTTAACTAGAGCAGATCTTTTAGAAGAATATACAGGCTTGACATAGACATTTCCAGTTAAGGATCATTCATCACAGCACTTAGGAAGTTGAAATTATCTCCACCCCAGAGTGCTGAGGGAATTAGCAAAGGTCATTGCGGGACCCCTGGCGCAGCTTTATGAGCGCTCGTGGTGCTCCAGTGAGGTGCCAGAGGACTGGAAAAGGGCCAATGTGGTCCCCATTTTCAAAAAAGGGAGGAAGGAGGACCCAGGAAATTATAGGCCTGTTAGTCTTACCTCGGTCCTGGGGAAGCTCTTTGAGAAAATTATCCAGGTGCACATCTGCGAGGGGCAAGCAAGGGAGTGTATGCTTAGGGGCAACCAACATGGGTTCATTAGAGGCAGGTCCTGTCAGACCAACCTGGTGGCCTTCTATGACCAGGTCACCAAATCCTTAGATGCAGGGGTAGCAGTGGACGTAGTCTTTCTGGAGTCTAGGAAGGCCTTTGACACTCTCTCTTGCCCCATTCTCGTTAAAAAATTAGGAGATTGTGGTGTTGATGCCTAAACAGTCAGATGGGTCACAAATTAGCTGGAGGGCCGCACCCAGAAAGTGGTGGTGAATAGGTCATTTTTGACCTGGAGGGATGTGGGCAGTGGGGTCCCCCAGGGCTTGGTCCTCAGGCCCGCACTATTCAACATCTTCATCAGCGACTTGGACAAGGGGGTGAAAAGCATCTTGTTCAAATTTGCAGATGACACTAAGATGTGGAGAGAAGTGGGCACACTAGAAGGGAGGGACAGGCTGCAATTGGATCTGGACAGGTTACAGGGGTGGGCAGATGAGAATAAGATGGGATTCAACACTGACAAGTGCAGGGTACTGCACCTGGGGAGGAAGAACCAGCAGCGTACCTACAGGCTGGGGAACTCCCTTCTCGTCAGCACAAAGGCAGAAAAGGATCTTGGAGTCATTATAGACTCCAAGATGAACATGGGCCGCCAATGTGGGAACGCAATCAGGAAGGCCAACTGTACGTCGACATGCATCCACAGATGCATCACGAGCAGGTCCAAGGTGGTAATCTTCCCCCTCTATGTGACATTGGTCAGGCCACAGTTGGAGTACTGCATCCAGTTCTGGGCGCCGCACTTCAGGAGGGATGTGAACAGCATTGAGAGGGTCCAGAGGAGGGCCACCCGCATGATCAGGGGGCAGCAGGGCAGGCCCTACAGGGAGAGGCTACGAGACCTGAACCTGTTCAGCCTCCACAAGAAGGCTGAGATGGGATCTGGTGGCCACCTACAAACTGGCCAAGGGAGACCAGCAGGGAACGGGAGAGTCCCTGTTCCCCTGAGCACTACTGGGAGTAACAAGGAATAACAGGTGCAAGCTGACGGAGAGTAGGTTCAGGCTAGATACCAGGAGGCGCTACTTCACAGTCCGGGCAGCTAGGATCTGGAACCAACTTCCAAGGGAAGTGGTGCACGCTCCTACCCTGGGGATCTTCAAAAGGAGGCTAGACGATCACCTTGCTGGGGTTGTTTGACCCCAGTACTCTTTCCTGCCATGGCAGGGGGTTGGACTTCATGATCTGTTCAGGTACCTTCAAACCCTACCAACTATGCAACCTCCTACCTCTTTCCACTCATGGACAAGATAACTTTACAGGGTTCTTCCTAGGGCTAGTCATTTTTTTCAGTAAAATTATTTTTCGCTCAAAAATGCAAATTTGAATAAACTAAAGCTTTTCACACAAATGTAATATCAAAACTTCAGTTGGGAAAAGATTTCACAGGTTCTGGATGCCTTTTCTGGAGACAGGAAGAAAAACAGAGAGAAACTACAAGAAACCAGATTAGTTTGATCGTTATAGTACTCATCTTCAATCCTTGAAACCAAAGACCAAGCCTCTGATGTCTGAGACACTGATGAGGGACTTGAATGTGGGCGTCTTTAAACCCAACTGAGTGACCTTCCCACTTAGCTAATATTCATTCCAGGTGTGTTTCTCTCAATTTCTCCCACAAAAGCAATGAAATATTAATTGACCTAGAATAAAAAAATGACAGTATATCCTGGTAGTTACAGCCCTATAGCCTCTTCTGGGAGGGCCAGGTTTAAGTCTCTGATACGTTTGAATCAGAGAGGAAATCCAGACCTGGGTCTCCCAGTTCCTAGGTGATTGCTGTAACCAGGGGCACTTACAGAAGTTACATTTTTCACAGGATGATGTCCCTCAAAGCACTCTACAGCCCTCATATAACAAACATTTGTGGCTGCAGAATGCTTTTAAAATGGCTGATCACACAACAAATTAATCCTTGTTAAATCAGGAATTAGATGAAGGCACTCTAGGGCAGAGTGCCTTAAGGAACATATGTACAGGTTCCCTGTGAGGGTTGATTTTGGGCAATTCTACCTGCAGCCCATGTGCCTTTGCAGGTCTGGGCTCGTGCTCATGCCCGTGGGGCTGTCACAGAGAGGAAGAGACTCCTTCCCGCGCAGCAGGAGAGGGACAGGAAGTGGGGCAGGGCAGGGAAGGCATCCAGGGCTTCTGTCAAGGCGCTTGTGTCAAGATTGGGAGGGCAAGGGGGGGTGAAACCGAGCCCCTCTCCCCCACCTTATGGGCCTGGGCTGGCTTCTCCCACAAGACTCCAGTAGAGGTAGCCAAGGAGGGCGAAGAGGGGCTCAAATCCCCACCTCCTCCCCCGCACGCTAGCGCAGCAGTCAGGGCTGCTGTCAAGGCGCTGTGCTAGGAGCTGGGGTGGGCAGGGTGGGAAATCAGAGCACTCCTGTCACACAGGCCCAGCCTGGCTACCCCCAATGGGGTTTTGTGGGGGAAGCCAACTGAGGCCCACAAAGCAGGGGGGCTCAGATCCCCCTGCCCCAGCTCCTGGCACAGCTAGCAAAATCACAATATTTATTTAAAATATAATTATGTTCCAGTTCCTCAGCATTCTTCATTAAATAGAGTTGTCAGCAAGCAATCGTCATGTTGCAAGAGAAACATATCCAACTTTGCAGCAGGACAGCTAGATATTGGGTGCAGATTCATAGGATTTGCATACCTACGGCCAGCTCCCCTGGGCAGGGGGCTGCAATTGAGCAGGAAGCCAGGCAGGCCTCTCCCACCCCCCACAGGATGATTTTGCCAGCTGCCTGCTGGCTCTGCAGGGTGTGTCCCTCCCCTCAGGGAGAGCACCTCCACAGGGGGGAATCCCAGAGAGAGAGAATGCTCTCCAGGGATGTGGGGACCCACAAAGCAGAGCCAGTAGATAGCCAGTAAAATTGCAAAATGCGAGGTAGGGTTCCCTGGACTAGGGAGACTGTGAAGCATGCTGTGAGGCTTGCAACAGCACCACCCCCTGCCCTGGCCTTGGTCAGTGCATTATGGCCCCGAGCCCCCACCATCAAATGCCAAGCATCTGTTAAGTTTGATCATGCTGTACTTTAAGGGCTTAGTGTAAAAGGCAAGAGTTAGAGTAATCGGAAGTGCCTTCGGATTACTTGTGTAAGCACCCCAGACCGTTATAAGCTATCCTGAAACATTTATTTTTCCCCTTGGGGTTTGTTTGTTTTTTTTGTTTGTTTGTAAAAAAAATAAATCACAGAACAGGAAACCTTCTAAAAACAAATAGTTTTTAGGACAGTCGCACCATTTCCTGCTCAGCTCTGGTCCCTCCAAGTTAGGCCAAGTCTGTGATGGCTCCTTGACTCAGTTGGCCATAGAGAGGACAGATTCCTGGGCAAAATGGAGGGCTCTGGTACTATGCTGCCAAAACAGCCACTCCCTTGTATTGAGACTGCCTGCAGAGTAGTGAGTGCCTTGACTCATTAAATCTGCACTTAGCAAGCAGAAGACACCACCCGTTGTTTCAGCATCTCTGTGTCCTGCATCATGTTCCCCTCTACTGCTCACAGTCCATTCTTTTGTAGATTTTAGCATCCATTGCTTATTAATTAAGGTGATTTTAATACACCTTGTGACAGATTCATAATGGCTCTTATCTGCATTTACAGGAACTGCAGAATACAAGTTTCCCTCGCTTTATGCAGGTTCTGTATGTGTGCATTCACTCCTATGTGATGACCCTTTTTATACCAAATATGTGTTATATGCAAGGTAAATTCACTCTTATAAGATTGGTGTGGTGGAAGCCCGCAGCCAGCTGCTCTGTGCATTGCATTGTGGAAGTGACGCGCACCAAAATAGTCTCCTGTATGGATCCATGCTCCTCACTCATTGTCTGTGACACCTGTTTCTATAGTTGCCATCCCCATTATGGCTCCCAAGCATCCCACTAGCTTATCTCCTACCCCTCTCTCTGGTCCATCAATGAAGCACAAGAGAACTTCACTAACACTAACACCCTTCATCACCCTCTCTTCACACCATCTAAACATTCACCATCACCCTGTACATCACAGTATGTACTGTCTGCTGTTGGTGAGTGCTAAAATTGTCTTGTAAAAAGTGGTAGAAATGGGTCGGGGGGAGGGGGGGTCAGTACAGTCAAGGTCTTGGAACATATCCCTATTTGTTACATTGTAAAATGGGTTCCCTTTATATGAATTCAAGTTACACACCCTTTTCCGGGAATGCATGCACAGCATAAAGTGAGGGAAACCTGTATAGCAAAGCTTCAACATCTTAATTAGCATCCAAGCAAATAAGAGTACTGCTACATCTAGACACCTTAAGGGCCTCATGCTATCCTCATCTGACCTGCTGTAGATGCAAGTGTAATCTAAAACAGTTAACACTACCTGAAAGGGCACCTCCAAGATATTTTTCAATCATTGTTTCCAATAACTCTTCTGGGAGCTGGGAAATGAATCTATTTTCCTATGGAAACCCATCACATAGACATCCTGCCTTGCTATTTTTAGGGGTATTTGTGAAGGCAGACTCCACTCTAGTTTGTTATTTTAGGGTCTCATTAGCCCTGGGCTGCATACAGTAGCTGGTTACTGGAGGGTCCTGAAGGACCTCAATTTGTTATTTGAGGGTTCCTTTGCTACTAGCCCCGAAGCATTTATCCTAGACAAAGACAATCATATACAGAATTATACTGACTTTGTTAACAACCGTAGGTGACACTGACAACATGCCATAAACAAATTAATTCATGCTGCTCCAGGGGCACCCTGCCCTTCAAGGCCAAGTGCCACACTCATGGTTGTGGGGGTTTCCTAGCCAGGCAAAGAGGGGTTAGTTCTAGAGAAGTACGTGACTTGGAAGATGTCTGCACAACATCACCATGAGTAGGCATACCCAGGCTAGTTTTACCCACCTGGGATGGCTATGGCAGTGGCACTAGTGTAACCCGGGACACCAACCAGAATCCAAGTTTTCCAGGCACTTGGGTATGTGCTCTTGTTGCTACCCCATATAGAAGCCCATGCTGCCATGTCTTTTTTGCTACTGTTATCCATGCTAGCTAGTCTGAAGCTAGCACAGGTGTGTTTACCTGTACTACAATAGCACTTTCATTTTCAGTGCAAACATACTCAAGAGAGCAGCCTGCAGAACCAAACTTACTTATGTTTCTGTCATAGGCACGAGGTCAGTCCACTTGCCGCCTCTGGCATTGAAGTCTCAGAATCAATTATACCCTTAAACTCGTTAAGGGCTTGATCATTAGCACAGTAAATGGAAAGGCTCCCACTGATGCCAACAGGCTTTACAGTAGAATCTTTAAGAACTCTGATCTTTTAAGGAACAAAGAACATCCTCCTGTATTAACTGAAGGCTCTAGCTAGATGCTCTCACCAGTATGAAATGTGTCATTGCTGACAATGCCCCCATCTTGCTATCTAACAACAACAGGAGGTAGTTCCTCCTAAATGCCATTCAAGAGCCAGCTCAAATCAA
This sequence comes from Alligator mississippiensis, assembly GCF_030867095.1. NCBI lineage: Eukaryota > Metazoa > Chordata > Crocodylia > Alligatoridae > Alligator > Alligator mississippiensis. The sequence goes on from NC_081833.1 coordinate 30,160,790, forward strand.
AGAAATACGTTCCACACATTATATCACATATGTAATAGGCCTCTTCTGCTGGCAGAGAGAGGCAAAATGGGAGACATGGAAACATGCCATTCCCAGATGGAAAAGGAGTGCCCATTCACAGAGGTTTGTGCAGGTTCTGCACCTCCCCATATTATGAGGGGCTACCAAAGATTCACACAGTAAAGTGGCAGGATGAGGCTGTATGCTAACTCGGCACTCCCTCCACAGGCACAATCCACACATGCCTACAAGGTCTGCACCAGAACTAGCACAGGCCAATCCCAGCTTGACACTCAGTGTCATTTCCCAGAAAGAAACAGAATAATAAATTAAAAGGTTAAATTTGCATATTTCCTTATGCTATTTTGACAAGTCAGACAGCTTCTCAAATGTGGCTGCTGCACTCCAGCACTGTATGAAGAGTGCATACCCTTCCCTCCTCCTCTCCCCCCCCCCCCCACACACACACACACTCATTTCTATCCAGAGTCATGTTTCAAGTTCTCTAAGTTGGCTGTCAATTTGGAGGGGGTAAAAACAGAGCTATAGATCCTAAGCACTACAAAGCAAAAATGAATATTCCCAGAATCCTTACCTCTCAGGAGGAAGATAATGACCTGATCCAGTCTGGCAATGTCTAAGAGCCACTCTGGTATCTCACCCCCAAGAATGGCAGGATTGCAAGTTTCATGGGAAGGGACAGGGAATTTTGCTGAGGACACCTTTGGATCTGAACTCTTTTACATTGAACCACCTGGTCTTAGCAATTCCTTAAAAGCGTAAGAGCATAAGAAATACCATTTACTGGGTCAGACTATAGGTCCATCTTGCCAAGCATCCTGTGGCCACCAAGGAGGGAGAGCCTGGCACATGCCTACTTGGAGTGCACCAGGCTGCAGCCCCTTTACCACCTTCTACAGAATCTCTTGCTGAGGCTTTAGCTGTACTATTTCCCCTCACCTGTTTATTTATGCACTCCCCATCTGTAGCACCACCAAGTACCAGGACCTCCTGGTCAACCTCCTCCTGGGCCTGGCTAAACTAGCAATTGCTCTCAAAAGGACGGAGCCTCTGGCTGGGAGGGCTGCTTTCTTGTTCTGGGTCTAATCCCATCTCTGGGCAGAGTTTCACTGGGTAGTGTCCACTGGCCCCTTGGACTCTCTCTGCTCAGTACCCCCCTCCCCCCCGCCCTCACCCCCAACCTTAGTACAGTCATTTTAAATGACCTTACCCTGTCCCTCTTATAATCTGACTTGTTCCAAAGAATCAGGTGTTGTTTACCCAGTGGCTTCCCTTCTAAGGAAGGCTTATAGTGTTTCTTAATGGGCATTGGCCCATGGTCCTTTAAGCAACAAATAGGCCTGTTATCACCAAAGAGGGAGACCCTGATGCACACATATCTGGAACGTACCAAGCTGCAGTTTCTTCACCGCTTCCTCCAGAACCTTTCGCTGAGGTTTTGAAAAGGTGCAGAGAGTAGTGCAGCCATTTACATTCTCTCCATCCATGCCTCCACAAGTCCCAGGACCTCCTGATCAACCTCCTCCTGGCCCTAGTCAAACTAGTAATCTAGTCGAGTCTAGTTCAAGGGCCAGCAGGCAGGCACTGTCCAGTATGGTCTGCTCAGTGTCCCCTATCAGTGCACTAATTATAAACCTTTGACCCTCAATCCTGTCCCTGTTTTGTTATAATTTGTCCCCAGAAACCAGTTGTCACTTTCCCAGCAGTGAAGGAGACTTATAGTTTTATTTGGTTGGCATTGGCCCATGATTCTTTAAAGTGGTAAATAGGCCAGTGCCCACTTGGGGGTGCCACCACGTCCCCTTGGCTGCTGCTGAGCTCTGATGAGCAGTTGCAGGCTCCTGGTCTCCCCATCACCACCATCACCTTTGCCTAGACCTACAGCTCCCCTCCACCTGGCCTCCTGCCTTACCAGCCACCACCTGCTGCTGTGGCCACTTGCAGTGAGAGGGGACCCCACAATGCCAGTGGGGCTCTTCCACCAGCAACCACCCCCTGTATCCCTGTTAGCTGCTTCAGCAGCACCCATCTGCCCTCCTGTGGTGACTCCTGTGCTCCAACTCCACCTCTCCCAGTATTTTGCAAACAACTGAGCAAAAGTGCTTTCCCCCATCTCTCCTGTGTATGTCCTTATTTCTATTTTCCTCCTGTCCCAACCCCAGCCCTACACATGCACATGTCCCCCACACACAGCCCCACCCTCCCAGTGCAGCTGGAAGAGTCACCCTGGGCCCCCACAACAAACTACCCTCTTCCACCCTAGCAGAGAGGGAGCACACAGCTCCCCCTCCTGCACCCCAACCAACCTCTTTCCACCTATTGTCCCATGGCAGGGAAGAAGCCTCTTCCCCAAGGGAGATGCCAGGCTGCTGGCCCCTTATCACAGAGCAGCCAATGAGATGGGGGGACCTCGCAGTGCTACTGGGGAGTCAATCTGCCCACAAGGAGGCACAGGGTGCCCCAAACCCAACAAGGGCAAGGGAAAAGGCAAGGGATCCTCCTCCTCCTTCACAAAGGGTGGGAAAGGTAAAGGGCAGGTAAACAAAAACAAAGCAGCAACACTTGCAGGGACCAGCTGCAGCTCATTAACCCACTCAACCTTCCCCCAACTCTGCAAGCCTGGCTGTACAGCCCAGTAGCTGGAGCTACATCCAGGTGGCTGAATATGGGCCCTTCATCTATGTCAGAATCTGGGCCTTCCACTGCCTCCCCCCACACCTCAGGCAACTGGGGCATCCTTCCTACCATCAGCAAGCACCATGGGGTGCACTGCAACATGCCCAAGACAGAGCTGCTGCCCTTTGACACCTATGTGCATGTGCTCTCTCAGGCAATGAGGACTTTGAAGATCATGGTGGCCTCTTTGAAGATCATGGGTGCCTTTTACCTTGCCAATGGGGGGCAAGCATTTCACCCTCAAGCCCCTGGAAGAGCTGGGAACCTGAGTGGTCCTCAGCCCCACTCCCCCTACACCCTGAGCTGGGCCCTTATGCCCTTCCTCTATGGCCTGGGGAGTCTTGTCCCCAGTCACCACCCTCCTGCTGGGGTGCCAGGACCCCAGGCTCTGCCACATCCAATCCTTCTGCTGGTCAGTCACCATCCAGCTGGTAGCGGAGGCCAGGAGGGGACCTTTATGTTCCCATTCCAGGGGTCCCCCAACTGCATCTACTACATAGTGGGGGAGGTGAGGTGCTTCTGGTGCCAAGCACCAGGACACCACTGCTAAGGGTGTAGCAGTGCCAAGGCCACCACTACCATGGCCACCTCAGTCTGTAATGGGGGGCACCACAGGCCCCTGCTAAGAGGGGTGCTATCACCACCAGCACCCCTGGCACCCCAGTCCCAGCATCCAACCCCTCCCCCCGCAATCTAAGTGACCTCCATGCCACAGCCACTGGAGGGATCACAAAGCAGGAGGTGCAGGCAGGGAAGGGTGGCAAGAGGGGCATGCCTACCCCACTACCTCATCACAACCACCACCCACTCCTAAGCCCACACCACTCACAACACCCCAGGCTGACCCCTTCCTCGAATAAGACCTGGATGGATGTGGTCATCTGGCCAGGTGCTGGGGGATTGGAAATTGGCTAATGTGGTCCCAATTTTCAAGAAGGGGAGGAAGGAGGACCCAAGTAACTATAGGTCCGTAAACCTCACCTCGGTGCTTGGGAAGATCTTGGAGAGAATCATCAAGGAGCACATCTGTGGGGGGCCAGCAGGGGACATCATGCTCAGGAGCAATCAGCATGGGTTCATCAAAGGCGGGTCCTGCCTGACCAACCTGATTGCCTTTTACGACCAAGTAACTAAATCCTTAGATGATGGTGTCACTGTGGACACAGTCTTTCTAGACTTTAAGAAGGCCTTTAACACTGTCTCTCACCCCATCCTTATCAATAAATTAAGTGACTGCAGCATTGATGCCTACACAGTTGGATGGGTAAAAAATTGGCTGATGGGGCACACCCAGAGAGTAGTGGTGGACGGGTTGTACTCAACCTGGAGAGATGTGAGCAGTGGGGTACCCCAGGGCTCGGTCCTCGGGCCTGCACTGTTTAACATCTTCATCAGCGACTGGGACGAGGAGGTGGAAACCACGCTGTCCAAGTTTGCTGATGACACTAAGATGTGGGGCGAGGTGGACACACTTGAAGGGAGAGAGAGGCTGCCACTAGATTTAGACAGACTGCAAAAGTGGGCAGACGAGAATAGGATGGGGTCCAATGTAGACAAATGCAAGGTGCTGCACCTTGGGAGAAGGAATCCGCAGCATACATACAGGTTGGGGAGTTCCCCTTGAAAGCACAGAGGCGGAAAGGGATCTTGGAGTCATTACTGACCCCAAGATAAACATGAGCTGCCAATGCCAGACCGCAGCCAGCAAGGCCAGCCATACCTTGCCATGCATCCAAATGTGCATCTCAAGCTGGTCCAGAGAGGTGATACTCCCCCTCTATGCGACTTTGGTCAGGCTGCAGTTGGAGTACTGCGTCCAGTACTGGGTGCTGCACTTCAAAAAGGATGTGGCCAGCCTGGAGAGGGTTCAGAGGAGGGCCACCCGCTTGGTGAGAGGGCAGCAGGACAGGCCCTATGAGGAGAGACTGAAGGACCTGAACTTGTTCAGCCTCAGCAAGAGAAGGCTGAGGGGGGACCTAGTGGCTGCCTACAAGCTCATCAGGGGAGATCAACAGCTAATAGGCAGAGCCCTTTTCTACCCAGCACCACCTGGGGTGACAAGGAACAATGGTAATAAGCTGATGGAGAACAGGTTTAGGTTAGAGATCAGAAGGCAATATTTTACCGTTAGGGTGGCCAAAATCCTCTGGTGGCCCCTCATGGACATGCGCCAGGATAATTCTCTCAAAGAGCTTACCCAGGATCAAGGACTTCTTCTTGTCTTTGATCCAGGTTGCTAGTCCCAGTTCCATCTCTGCCTTAGCCTTCCTAACAGCCCCCCTACAATCTTGAGCAATGGAGGTATAATCCTCCTTGGTGATGGCCCCTCCCTTCCACTGGGTGTACACCTCTTTTTTGGCTTTGAGACATTCCTAGATGCTTTTGGTGAGCCATGGGGACTTTTGAGCACTCTTGCCCCCTTTGATCCGCATAGGGATTGTCACCCTTTGAGTTTGGAGGATCGTCTCGTTAAGGAATGACCACTCTTCTTGGACTCCCAACTCTCTCCCTCTCCGGGACCTCAGTGCCTCCCTGACTAGTCTCCTTACCTCATTGAAATTCACCCTCCTGAAGTCCAGGGCTACTGCCTTGCTGCAGGCCTTTGACACCCTGCGCTGGATGGTGAATTCCAGCAGGCGATGATCGCTATCGCCCAGGTGGTCAAGCACCCGCAGTCTCCTCACCATGTCATCGCCTGTGGCCAGGACCAGGTCCAACAAGGCATTTCCCCTGGTGGGACTGTGCACCTCCTGGGTTAGATGGAGGTCCTGTAACTCGGCTAGGAACCTACGTGAGTGGTCAGACCTGGCTGACTGCTCTTCCCAGCAGATGTCCAGAGAGTTTAGGTCACCCATGATGATCACGTCCATTGACTTAAATGCCTCCGTGAGCTGACCTGAGAATTCCCAGTCCGGCTCTTCCCCCTGGTTAGCTGCCCTGTAATAGACGTCTACCATTAGGTCCCTTTCCCCCCTTTCTCCCCTCTAGATCTTTTTTTTTTTTTTTTTAATATGGAAGTCACATTGGCAACAGACTGTTTTTACTGATAGGCTGTGTACTACACTTAGGACTTCAGCAATTTCCAAACTGAGCTCCTTTAGGACCCTTGTGCAAATGCCATCAGGTCTTGGTGATTTGCTACTGTTTAGTTTATCAATTTCCTCTACAACCTCATCTACTAAAACCTTGTGGCAATGAATTCCACAGGCTTGTCAAGTTGCCTAGTATAACCATTTTTGCCATCAGTTTTCCATGTGTTGCTGTTTATTTTGGCTGAATGCCACCTATGGTATTGGGAGAGTAGGCTAATCCACCCTATATAATGTTCATCATTGCACTTCCCTCTGCAGGATCCCCTCTTATGCATTTCCTCTTTACTTCAAACAGTCCCAAGTCTGTTTGATCTCTCTTCATCATGAGCAGTCTTCCGATCTCAAATAATTTTCTGTCTCCATGTTTTTGCTAGGTCTTTTTTGAAATAAGATGTCCAGAAGTAAACACAATGGGTGCCTATACATATGCAGCAAAGCTGTTTTGACACACTGTAATTACAGCACACCACAGTGTCGGAGTGTAGTAATTACCACGTTCCAGCAGACTCCAGCATCACATGTATCAGCATCTCCACACTGAAAAATGGTGGCGGGGGCACTTTAACTAAAGTTCATTTGATGAGCTTTAATTAAAGTGCCCCTGCCGCCATTTTTCAGCGTGGGGACACTGATGCACGTGACGTTCCACTCATTACAGCAGCACTGTAATTAAAGCTTCCCCCCAACTCCCAGAGCACCCGATATTCCAAGAAAGGATGTACCACTGATTTCCTCTTCTACCTATGGAGTCAACACCACACTTAAATTCCACAGGCTGGAGGTGCAACGTTCATTCATAGAGCCATGTAGTCCCATCATACCCAGATCATTCCAGTGTTTTTATATGTCTGTCTCTATTTATTTCTTCCTGTTCTTCTTAACATGGATGTCAGACTCACTGCTCCAATTCCTAGGATCTCTCCTAGAATGTTTTAAAAGAAAGGTAAACACCTATTATGTTCTCACCTTCTGGTACAACAAAAAGCATGCCTAATATTAGTTAGCAGCTCAGCCACTTTAATAGTCATTGGATAAAAGGGATGGAGAGCAGCAGGTAAGTTCCTGCCCCATTGGGAAGAAAGGTTCAGGCTAGAACTAGGGCCTACTTCCTTCCAGAATAACAAGCTCCCCACCGAGTCACACATCACATAGCTTGGGCTCTTCCTTTTGCCTCCACATAGCTCCATCTCTTCACCCACAAAAACAGCTTCCAAAATAAAATAAAATAAAAAAGGAGTGATGGAAATTACCTCACTTGCAGCTTGGTAGTTAGAGAGAACACTGTGCCTAGGAACTCAAGTCTCCTCCACAAGAGCCTTGAACCTGGGTTTCCTGCATCCTGAGGAAGTGTTGTAGCCTCATGACCAGGGATCTGGGTTTTCCATTTCCCACAGAAAAACGGAGTAAACCGTGAATTGTACCTTTCACTGGAAGCAAACGCAGATTTCTCATTTTACCAGATAAACCCATGGATTTTGCAGTTTTATGACAAGCCCTTGGCAGCCTGGCAGAGTTCCAGCCTGTAGGGGGCCAAGGGGAGAGGGAGGAGGGCAGTAAGGCAGGAAGCCCCACATGTATGTATAAGCACATGACCCCAGGTAGCCTAGAAATCAGCTCCCACGGGTAAGTGAGGTGGGGGTGGGGGGGACTGAGTCCCACATAGGGAGGGAGGAAGTTGAGCAGGCCTGGGGCTGCTACCCAGCTGGACAGTGGCTGGGGCTTAGGGCTGCAATGCGTGGCCACAAGACCCCAGCGGGGACTGAGACAAGGCCGTGGGCAGCTCATCTGGGGGTCTGGGCCACCTCCCCACCACTGCTCACACTCCCGGAGGACAGGGTGGGGACCCATGCCACCCAGATCTGTGCACAGAGCGGGTGCTGCACATAGCCTGCTTCAGGCTGCCCACTGCCCACATCCCTTGCACACAACCCCATGCTGCTGCCCCTGCTGCAGCAGCACAGGCAGGGGACACCTCGCCAGAGCAGCGCAGAGCTCGCAGCAGCAGGCACCTTCCTGCATGGCTCTGCTGTTCTTCGTTCTTCGCAGCACTGGGTCACACAGGCTGGGTTGCGGAAGCCCCAGGGGAGGGCAGCAGGGTGGGAGTCCACAGCAGGCAGCAGCCAACACAAAGCCTCCACCCCACACAGATGTAGGAGGCATGGATCCCCTAGGTCCCTGGGAGTGTGTGCTGCAGCAGGGAGCAGATCTCCCCTCTCCAGCCTGCTGTGGGCAGGCAGCAGGGAGGGAGCCAGGCTCTGCTCCCTTGCAGCAGCCACTGCCTCCTGCCAGGGGCAGGGGGCTGCAGACAGAGTTCTCTGGCCCCGTAGTCCTGGCAGCTGGAAGTCCCTTCCGGCAGGGCTCGAGGATCAGGAGCTGTGGGTGGGGGGCAAAGGGCTACAGCAGGGCTTGGGGGCTGGGGGTAGTGAAGGGCACCAGCAGGGCTGGGGAGGTTGTGGGGGGAATGAGGGGCTGCAGAGGGGCTGGGAGGTTATGGGGAGGAGGAAGGGTTACCCGCAGTGCCAAGGGAGCTGTGGAGAGGGGTTTCATTCTAATCACGGATTTGGGGGGTTTTAATCAGAGAATTTGCAATTTTTTTTAATCAGGGAAAACAAGGATCCCTGCTCATAACTACAGGGGTTAAAATATTGAGGAAGCGGTGGGGAGGGGAGTGATGGAGAGCGGGGCGGGGCAGGTGCTGGACAGGGCTAATGCTCCTCCTATATTTAACACCTGATAGTCATGGGTTTTCTTTGGCTATAATTTTGTTGCTTCCATGCATACAATCGGGCATGCATAAATGGCCATGTATTTGACCAAACCACGTGTGGCCTACTTGTGCATGCTCAGTGTATGTACACAATAACACTGCAAAGGTAACACAGAAGGTATAAGAATCTCAAGCTGTGGAGCCTTTCAGCCTTACCCAGGCCACAGACTCAGGGGAAGGCAGCTGGCTAAAGGCACTGGGGTCTCTGTTGCACAACACTCTTCTCTAATTACCATCCTAAGACACTAGCTGCAGGGAACCCATTTCCTGATATTTTATGCTGTATAGAACTGCAGACACTCTAAGCTCTGGCTGAAGAAGCTAGTCATAGCCAGAAGCCAGGAAAGGCACTCCTGGATGAAGCAGGAGGTCAACAACTCAAACAGTGAAGTTGGAGTCTGTAGAGGGCTGGATTAAGTATTAATAGCATTTGTGTTTAATAGGGAGCCATGAGAGCCCAGTGAATCGTATACGAATTTAAATCTTCCAGCTACAGGAGTAAGTAGATTACATCTCCATAGCAAGTCCCTACTATACTGAGCAGGCACCAGTGACAACAGAAAAGGAGAACAGCGCACCCTGCAAAGTAAAAGCAGAGAGTGGCATTCAGCACTAACATAAGGGAGGGTTTGGGAGCAGAGTCCAGTGAGTAGGGGGCAAGGCAGGGACCCACCATCGGGAACTGAATATAGAAGAACATGGTAGATATGGGTCTGGGAATAAGGGAATGGGTTGAGACTGGATACAGAGCACCACCTGGACAGGACTGTCTCTGCCCATTACAGTCCATCCCAAGGGCCAGTTCTGGAGCTGACTGTGTGAGGCAGCGAGTGAGGCATGCTCCCTTGGAGGTGGTAGTGTAGGTATGATCACCTGTGTCTAGCACAGAAGGACTTTCCCTCTCCAGAACAGCAATAGGATCAAAGACGGATTTGCTGCTGGAGCCTTAAGAGGCTTCATGTTGCCACTGCAGAGGGAAGGACAGTGTGCTGGCAAGTCCAGGCTGCTCCTCTGATAGCACGGTCACAGACGCTTATGCAGATGTGATGAGGCAGCAAGTCAAGAAGCAATGCATTATTCACCTGCAGGAAACTCCTGCTCCATAAACCAATCAGTTAGCAGCTCCTCACATGAGTAGAGGTAGAATAGATCCAGCAGCTACATGGGTTGGGAACAGATGTGTCAATGCCTGGGCACCTAAATGGGAATGATCTGAGAAGGTGAATGATCAAGGCAGTGCACAAGGTAACACTGCATGCACTGGTCTCAAGGGTAGCCTTTGTCCCAGATAACCAAAGTCACAGAAATACACAGCTCCAACTGCCCCTCAGCTGGAGGGAAGTCTTGGCCTTGAAGGAAAGTCCAACCCTCCCTCCTACTCCGAGGCTGTTCGAGCGTAGAAGCCCATGAAGAACACACTTGAAAAAGGCAATTTGAGCCATTGGGAGGTCCCATCCAGAGAAGTAGGGTCCTGGCTAGTGCCCCATTACACTTCGGTCCCAAACCTCTGCACAGCCTGGAGTTCTCTGTTCAGAGCAGGGATGGATCCTGTTCAGCTCTTCCTATGAATCCCTCACTGACATCCTATTCCTCTAGCTCTATCATGGTCTCCAACCAGTGCTTCACTAGGCTACAAAAGGTCCCCTGCTTGTGTAACCCATTTTAAAAGCATCCTGAAAAAGGAGGCACCATGTTCCTTGTTCCTCCAGAGCAGGGTATCAAAATCATCTGGGACACCCAGCCAGATCAGGACTATAGGGCTCCTCATGGGCCAGATCTAGCCCAGGCCATGGGGGTGACTGCCATAGCTGCCAGGGCAGCAGTGGCAAGGGGTTCCAGAGGCAGCAAGGGGTCTGGCAGTGGTAGTGAAAGGTTCAGAGGCAGTAGTAGGTCTGGAGATGGTGAGGGGTCTGGGGTCTGCCAGTGGTGGAGGAGGGTTTGACCACAGCAGTAGGTCTGGTTTTGGCAGTGGTAGGGGCAAACTAAGCTTGCCATTAGTGGATATGGCCAGCTGGGCCCAAGGGCTCTGAATTCCATGATAGGATGTACCCCCAACTTCTGGTGGCCCACTGGTAGCTCAGCTGGATTTGTCCCACAGACCACATGTTTGACACCCCTGCTCCAGAGCAATAAGGGTCCCTGTCCCAAGCCAAGAATGGGCCTGGACCAAATAAGCCATCTCCGTGTCCAGCTTCCTCATTCAAGTGCAGTTCCTGCCAATGATTTCCCACAATCCATCATTGTTTGTGTGGTTTCTGTTAGAGCTCTGTTATTGTTAAGTGCTGTAATTACAGTTATTAATTCCACCCTCTTTTCATGAGATATTAGCAGCAAATTGAAAGAAGAGGAGGTGGAGATGCTCCTGCTCCTGGTAATTCCTTTTCTACAAAAAACTGATGTGCACACTTCAATGCATGCAAGAAACCACCATAGCCATGTGTTCCTAGAGCAATATGCCCCAAATTTTGGATGAAATAAGGGGACTTCCTCCCAGATAGTTCTAGTGAACCCTGTACCTTAGGCTTCTGCCATGCAAATTCCCCACTTCTGTCTCTGCTACCATGGTTAAACTAAGTGAGAAACTGCCAAACCACTGGTTCTTGTTTTGAGCTAGGAGACCTAGCCAGTTTAAACAAATGTCCCTGCTGACCAAACTAAACCAACCTGTGCTTGTACCGTAGTCCAAGAGCAAAAGTAAAGTGACCCTGAAAACAGCTGGCACAAAATTTTCTTGGAGGCCACTGAACTGTTTGTCAAGTCACAGCAGATTAACTAACAGTCTGAACCGAAACAGGTTCGAACTAGGGCACACCAGTATGGATTTGAACTGAAAACTAAGGTATTTAAAAGCCACTTTCCATTTACCTCATGGAAAGAGCATACACACAGGAGGTTATCACAGAGTAGCTGATACAGTAGAAGTTCAGATCCTAGTTTATCTCATAATAAGGGATTAGGAATCAGAGTTAAACTAAGCTTAAATAAAGGTATCCATACAGATTTACAAGCTATATGGTTCTGAAAAAGCTGCATAACATCTAACCTCCTCACTATTCCTTCACCTCTGTCTTCAGACAAGAGGATAAAAAGGGCCCTGCAGTTTAGTTCTTGACAGCTATGGCCATCAAAGAAATAGGACTAATTTCCTTTCTGGATAATATATGGTATAGCTGGAAACTCTCTTCTGAGTCCAGCAACAACTCTTCTGGACTGACAATGATTCACATGGGAGAAGATGCAAGGCCCTTCCCTGTCTGGATTTCAGACAGAGAAAAAGTAGCAGGATTTAAGTCACATGGTTCTCCGGCTAAGTACAGATAGTCAAAAAGCCTGAGGCTGAATCAATAATATCTTCACAGGTTAATCTAAACTGCATAGATTGAACCAATAAGCAAGTGAACAGATATTCACTTTTGATTCCAGAAATGCAGCCACATGCCTGCAGTGGCCCCAGCTAGAAGCCAGGGGTGCTAGAGCATGCCTCTCTGTTCCGCAGGAGCAGACACCATGGGCCAAAGCTAGCCTGCCCTCCCTGCAGGGGGCGAGGGGGAAGGAGTTTCAGGGAAGTTGCAAAGCATCCTGGGATGCTGGAGGCCTGAGTTAATTTGAATCTGGAGAGGATCTGGGACAGAAGTTCAATAAGCAGCTTTAACCTAAATCAGTTAAATCTGATACTACATTCATCCAGGTTTACCTTAAAACCATTTTGGCCATTTTGAAAGTGGTTTAAGTGCACTGAACTTCTGTTGTGTTACAGATCTGAACTGGTTTCTGATCACCGATACCAGTTTGTCATTCCTGTCCCTGTGAGCTTTGATCAAGGAGGTTCTGCTCAGATGTTTGACTTTGCCCCAGACCAGGAAAATTCCAGCATGCAATGTAAAACACTATAAATGACAGTGGGAAGGTGCCAGGAATTGTCTAGCAAGTGGAACCCAACCTGAAGTGCAGCAGGAAAAGGAACCTTGGCTACACAGTTTATAAGAGCTAATCAGAGTCTTTAATTAAATGCAAGCAGCAACCAACCACCCCTACAAATGTATAATGTCCCCACAAATTTTAATCAAGAACTGCCTCCTTCAATGTACAGTTTTGTAGTGAAGCTCAGACATGAAAAATACCTTGCACCTGAAAATCTGTCTAACTTGATCCTAACCATGCAGTTGGTCCAATAAAAGATATCACCAAAAAAACATTTTCCCTTTTGCATAATTCCTGGACAATCATGGCTGCATCACTCTAGCACTTACTTCAGTACAATCAAGCCTGATGGGGATTCACAGGGAATCCACTGACTTCCTTTCCAACAGGTCTCTCAGCTCCATTGATCTCACTGGTCAAGCTTCCAAGCCTGATTGTTCTTTATCCAGTCCAATGCCAGGTGGCATCTGATAAGCTGCAGTTCAGCCTGTTGGTTCTGGGCAAGACTAACATCTGAAGCTCGATTAAGGATTCCTTGTGACAGTTAAAATAGGGATTGCCCAAGCAGACAAATCTGCATCCTTAGACTGTACTCAGGAGCCTACTGGACTGGGCACTCTCTAGAAAGCAAAGCTCAGGCTAAAGGAACACACTGAGAAACAAACAGTGGGAAAGGCAAGCAGTCTGGTAAGTATCCAACTCCATTCTAGATAGATTAGAGCAGATTGTGGGGAGCAATCCAGCACAAGCCATGCATGAATTAATGGGACTGACCAGGGCTTCTCCCTGAACAAGTCCTGTGCATCTCCCAGCTAAAGTGCTGAGAGTCTTACATGGAGGCATGAAGCTGACCTGGCCTGATGGCATGTGGACGGACCATGAGCATGTGTGTTTGGGGGAGGCAGTGATGTGTGTCATAGGCGACTGGTGCCTCTTGAGTTGGGGGGGCACATGCCACCCAGCAGCCAGTCAGCAACCTGGCATCCCTACTCCCCAGCTGGCACTGGCACGCCCACCAGCCCCCCCTGCCTGTTGCCTAAGCGAGGAGTGCTGGCTGTCAGAGGGTGCACTAGTGCTCTCAGGAGGTACACGTGCACCCCCGAGCACCCGCTGCATGTCGCCACTGATGTGTGTGTGGGTTTGCAGAGGTGTGCATGTTGCCTCACCTCCACACACCCTCCTCCCCATGGCGTACAGCCCCCTCCACTGGCAGCAGCAGCAGGAGGTGACACACCCTCATGAAGCTCATGGTCTGCCACAGGCAGAGTCCCCCAACTGGAGTGCCTGAAGCCCATGAGGAGCTGCATGCCAAAAGGCTGCACCAGTTCCATGCCTTCACATGGGACTCCCAGCACTACCAGAAGCTGCATGTGGAGGCACACAGCCCGCTCAGCCTGACCTAGTCTGATCACATGCAGCTCCCGTGACTCATGCCTGAAATGCTGGGAGCCTCACATGATGGCATGGAGTTGGCCCAGCCTGATGGCATATGGCTCCCTGCAGCTCTTGGCACTCCAGCTGGGGGGCTCTGCCTGCTGGAGACCATGAGCATCCTGAGAGTCTACCATCTGCTCCTGCTGGTGGTGGGAGCTGTGCGCCATGCAGGAGGGAATCGGAGGGGGGCCACACCCACACCCCAGCATACACTTCCACACACCCACACCCTCCCACACACACACACCCATAAACACCACACCTACCCACACACTCACAATCTCGCCCACACCTCTACATATCCACCGCCCCACAAACCCCACACACACAACCCAACCACCCCTCCCCCCCCAACACACAATATATAAGAGAAAGACTTTATTTTGAGCTACCGCCATGACTGGGCGGTACATATTGAGGGCTATAGATTGTATAGAAAGGACAGGTCGGGGAAGAAAGGGGGGGAGGTTGCACTTTATGTCAGTGAGCAATACACATCAACCCTCATAAAGACAGAATCCGAGGTTGAGGAAGTAGGAGGATTGTGGGTTAGGCTACATGGGGGGCAAGGAGAAAGGGATTTGGTGGTAGGGGTCTGTTACAGACCCCCACACCAAGGGGAAGAAATAGATGCGGGGCTCCTGAGGCAACTCTCGGAGACCATAAAAGCTAAAGAGGCGGTAGTCATGGGGGACCTAAACTACCCGGACATCTGCTGGGAGACGCAGACAGCAAGGTCCCATCGCTCACGCAGGTTTCTAACTTGTGTACAGGACCTCCACCTGACACAGGAGGTGCATGGTCCCACTAGGGGGAATGCCATACTGGATCTGGTATTGGCAACGGGAGATGACATGATAGCGGACCTCCAGATTGGTAGCTATCTGGGAGACAGTGATCACCTTATAATAGAATTCAACATAAGACGGCGAGTGGGTAAGGTAACTAGTAGGGTGAAAGTGCTAGACTTTAGGAAAGCTGATCTCATTGCACTCAGGCGATTAGTCAAGGAAGCACTGCAGAGTAGGAGTTTTGAAGGGATGGGTGCCCAAGAAGGGTGGCTGTGCCTAAAGGAAACGATCCTTTGGGCACAAAGCAAGACGATCCCCGAGCGAGGCAAAAGAGGGAAAGGGGCCAGGAGGCTTCCCTGGCTGACCAGAGAAATCCAGGGCAGCCTAAGGGCCAAAAGGGGAGCACATAAAAAGTGGAAACAGGGTGAGATCACTAAAGATGAATATACCTCCTCTGCTCGTGCTTGTAGGGAGGCAGTTAGGCGGGCCAAAGCTACCATGGAGCTGAGGATGGCAACCCAAGTAAAGGACAACAAGAAATTGTTTTTTAGATATATTGGGAGTAAAAGGAAGGCCCAGGGAGGAATAGGACCACTGCTAAATGGGCAGAAACAATTGGTGACAGATAGGGGGGACAAGGCTGAACTCCTCAATGAGTTCTTTGCCTCAGTGTTCCTAAGCGAGGGGCACGACAAGTCTCTCACTGGGGTTGTAGAGAGGCAGCAGCAAGGCGCCAGACTTCCATGCGTAGATCCTGAGATGGTGCAGAGTCATTTGGAAGAACTGGATGCCTTTAAGTCGGCAGGCCCGGATGGGCTCCATCCGAGGGAGCTGAAGGCACTGGCCGACGTCATTGCAGAGCCACTGGCGGGAATATTCGAATGCTCGTGGCGCACGGGCCAAGTCCCGGAGGACTGGAAAGGGGCTAACGTGGTCCCCATTTTCAAAAAGGGGAGGAAGGAGGACCCGGGCAACTATAGGCCGGTCAGTCTCACCTCCATCCTTGGTAAAGTATTTGAAAAAATTATCAAGGCTCACATTTGTGAGAGCCCGGCAGGACAAATTATGCTGAGGGGAAACCAGCATGGGTTTGTGGCGGGCAGATCGTGCCTGACCAACCTAGTCTCTTTCTATGACCAGGTTACGAAACGTCTGGACACAGGAGGAGGGGTGGATGTCGTATACTTGGACTTCAGGAAGGCCTTCGATACGGTATCCTACCCCATACTGGTGAACAAGTTAAGAGACTGTGACTTGGATGACTGCACAGTCCGGTGGGTGGCGAATTGGCTAGAGGGTCGCACCCAAAGAGTCGTGGTAGATGGGTCGGTCTCGACCTGGAAGGGTGTGGGCAGTGGGGTCCCGCAGGGTTCGGTCCTTGGACCGATACTCTTTAATGTCTTCATCAGCGACTTGGACGTGGGAGTGAAATGTACTCTGTCCAAGTTTGCAGATGACACAAAGCTATGGGGAGAAGTGGACACGCCGGAGGGCAGGGAACAGCTGCAGGCAGACCTGGATAGGTTGGACAAGTGGGCAGAAAACAACAGGATGCAGTTCAACAAGGAGAAATGCAAAGTGCTGCACCTAGGGAGGAAAAATGTCCAGCACACCTACAGCCTAGGGAATGACCTGCTGGGTGGCACAGAGGTGGAAAGGGATCTTGGAGTCCTAGTGGACTCCAAGATGAACATGAGCCGGCAGTGTGACGAAGCCATCAGAAAAGCCAATGGCACTTTATCGTGCATCAGCAGATGCATGACAAATAGGTCCAGGGAGGTGATACTTCCCCTCTATAGGGCGTTGGTCAGACCGCAGTTGGAGTACTGCGTGCAATTCTGGGCGCCACACTTCAAGAAGGATGCGGATAACCTGGAGAGGGTACAGCGAAGGGCAACTCGTATGGTCAAGGGCCTGCAGACCAAGCCCTACGAGGAGAGACTAGAGAAACTGGACCTTTTCAGCCTCCGCAAGAGAAGGTTGAGAGGCGACCTTGTAGCTGCCTATAAGTTCATCACGGGGGCACAGAAGGGAATTGGTGAGGATTTATTCACCAAGGCGCCCCCGGGGGTTACAAGAAACAATGGCCACAAGCTAGTAGAGAGCAGATTTAGACTGGACATAAGGAAGAACTTCTTCACAGTTCGAGTGGCCAAGGTCTGGAACGGGCTCCCAAGGGAGGTGGTGCTCTCCCCTACCCTGGGGGTCTTCAAGAGGAGGTTAGACGAGTATCTAGCTGGGGTCATCTAGACCCAGCACTCTTTCCTGCTTATGCAGGGGGTCGGACTCCATGATCTATTGAGGTCCCTTCCGACCCTAACATCTATGAATCTATGCAATCACTTCTATAAACACTACACAAGCACACATAAATCAGGACAAAATATTTTTTATTTGTGGGGGTTTTTCTGGTTCCAAGATGGCAAAGCTCACTCCCAAAAGGAGTACTTCCAAGGGCAAGGAGAGGGACCTCTGGTGGCAAAGTTTAGGGGTTAGGAGTGGGACTTCTGGTTCCAAGATGGTGACCAAGGGACAGAGCACCTGTCAGGAAGTGGGGCTACCCTTGCAGCCCTCGACAGCTCACCAAAACTCATCAAGCTGCCCTCCAGCCAAAATAATTGCCCACCCCTGATCTAGTCCAACCTCTTCCTAAGGTAGAATCTTCCCTATCCAAACCATCCCAAGCAAATGCTTGTGTAACTTATTATTAAGACTACACAGACAACCCTGTCACATAACCACAAGGCACAGCACCATAACCTGCCACAGGTAAAGCAGGGGGACAACGGCAACCAGTGTCTTGCCAACTCCAATATGAAACTCATAAAGTAGGATCCTGCACAGCCATCTTCCACTCCCTAGGCTACTTAGAAAGCTGCTCTCACTTCCTAAGCTATGCAGGTAATGTAGTAGGAGCCTGACAAACAGGTGTGCACACAGGGGGCAAGCTGAGCCTAAGAAGTAGCCTGGAGAGTTATATATAGGGACCTACTTAACTTGTGGTGAAACTAAGTCATTTTTGTGGCTTGCTCACAGCATGAAGGGCTAATTTTGCTGGCATTTCCTGGTGGCCCACCCATCACTGCAGATTGGCAGAGAGGCCCTGCCACTGGTGCAGACAGTAAGTCATAGCAAGCATGTGAGAGTGGATGCAGGGATTTCCACATTGTCTAAGTATCACAATAAGGACTGGGAGATTCTAAAACACCATATTCTAACAGTTATATGAACAATAATAATAATTATATGAATAAGATGGAGGGGGTTGGGTTGATTTTGTGGGAAATCACAGCCAATGCAATATTTCCCAGCAATTGCAGATAGTGCTGGTTTTCGTGGTTTCCACAAAAACCACAAACTGTAAGCTGAATTCTAGTTATAAATGCATGGAGAAGAGTGGATGACTCATGAATGCAGGGAGGGAAAGAATAGAACTGTGCTTCTGTTTCTCATGTGGCCCTGCAAAAGGCATGCATGAGGCCTCCACTCTTGGGAAAGTTACAGCCATGATGTACCCAGTTACTAAAGGCCATGAATAAGCACAGTGGTCACTTAGAAAAATGTGTCCCTAGCATTTCCAGACAGAAGCAGCTTAATTTTTAATCAGCATTGATAGAATCATAGAAAATTAGGGTTGGAAGGGACCTCAGGAGGTCATCTAATCCAAACCCCTGCTCAAAGCAAAACCATCCCCAACTAGATCATTCCAGCCAGGGCTTTGTCGAGCCGGGTTTTAAAAATCAAGTATGGAGATTCCACCACCTCTCTAGGTAATGCATTCCAGTGCTTCACCACCCTGCTAATGAGAAAGTTTTTTTTCCTAATATCCAACCTAAACTTCCCTTTCTGTGACTTGGGACCATTGCTTCTTGTTCAATCATCTGTCACCACTGAGAAGAATCTAGTCCCATCCTTTTTGGAACCATCCTCCAGGTAGTTAAAAGCTGCTATCAAATTCCCTCCCTCAGTCTTCTCTTTTGCAGACTGAATAAGCCCAGGTCCCTCAGCCTCTCCTATGAAGTCATGTGTCCAACCTCCCTATTTTTGTTGCCTTGCACTGAACTCTCTCCAACTTGTCCACATCCTTTCTATAGTGGGGGGCCCAAAACTGGACACAGGAGTCCAGATGTGGCCTCATCAGTACAGAATAGAGTGGACTAATTACTTCCCTTAATCTGCTGCAAACACTGCTACTAATGCAGCCTGGTATGCCATTAGCTTTCTTGGCAACAAGGGCACATTTTGGCTCACATCCAGCATACTGTTCACTGTAACCCCCAGGTCCTTTTCTTCAAAGCTGCTGCTTAGTCAGTTGGTCCGAATCCTGTAGCAGTGCATGGGATTCTTCTGTCCTAAATGCAGGACTTTGTACTTGTCCTTACTGAACCTCATGAGATTTCTTTTAGCCCAATTTGTCTAGGTCACTCTGAATCCTAGCCCTACCCTCCAGCATATCTACTCCCCACTAGCTTGGTGTCAGCTGCAAACTTGCTTAAGGTGCAATCCATCCCAATTTCCAGATTGTTAATAAAGATATTGAACAAAACTGACCCCCAGGACCAAGCCCTGGGACATTCCACTTGATACCCATTGCCAACTAGATCTCCAGCCATTGATCACTACCCATTGATCCTAACAATCCAACCAGTTTTCTATCCATCTTACAGTCCATTCATTCAACCCATACAGCTTCAGCTTACTTGCAAGAATGTTGCAAGAGACCTTATCAAATCGAGATGCATGTATAAATCAGATTGTTGCACATGTATAAATGATAGGGTTGGTGCTGACTGCTGCTTCCCAGTGGAAACTCAACAGTGGCTGTGCAGATCTGGCGAGTCACAAATTATTACTAACTCCCCTTCTACATTTTCCTGCCTGCCCCAGGGAACAGATGATACTCAGCTGAATAGCCCTAACAACATCTGATGAAGTGAACTGTTGCTCACAAAAGTTTATGCATCTGTAATTCAGTTTGTCTATAAGGTGCACCTCTGCTCTGCCTTCTGCTTGACTTCAGATTAACTATCTCTCCCCACCCTAAGTAACTGAAATTCTGCACAGCAAAAAGAAAATTGGAATGAATTCTCCATCTCATGGCCTGGGCCCACATTATGCCCAGCCAGCCTATGCGTCTTTTCTGAATTATAAGCAAAGGTTACCTGCCCAATGCCCCCTGAAAATGCATGTATGGCAAGAAGACCCATTTGGGAATAAGCAAACAAGGCCCATATGTGAACTCTAGAAGGGGCTGGGGGTGTAGTGAAATTAGAAAAGGTACAGAGAAGGGCAACAATGGCAGCAGTATGGAGTAGCTGCTGTACTGGGAGTGACTGAAAAGTCTAGGACTCTTTACGTTTAGAAAGGAAAGGGCTGAGGCGGACATGAGAGGTCTATACAAACATGAAGGGTGTGAACAAATTGATTACAAAACTGCTAGGATCTTGTCACACACAACACGTAAGACATGTTTTATTTAGGTCATAGTAAGCATTACCATGCCACATTAAAAATTAGAATGTTTTCTGAGCAGCCACATGGCAATGTTTACTATGATTTCTAAGTGCAACGTGCAACACGGTGCAGAACCACATGGAACTGGTTCAAGACTCTGGTGGGGTGCCAGGGTTGGGATTAACAATCAGTCTCAGGACTGCACTGAAGCTGGTGTCACACTGGGTGGCCAGGTCTGGGGCCACTCAGGGATCAAGATGCCAGATGCTGACAGGAGAAACAATCAGTTTGTCAGGGACAAGCTGGAGCAGGAAGCCAGGAGGCTAATTTGAGAACTGAGCCTGGGGACAAGCCAAGTCAGGAAGTCAGGAGACCAGACACAGAGAAAGCCAGGTTGCAAAGCCAGGAAGTCAAGCACAGAACAGCGTTGGAGCACAGCAAGACAGTCTCCCTGTTGAGTCCTGTCACCCAGACACTTCCTGTTCCAGGTCCGGGGATTGTATGGGGGAACTGAAGTGTCAGCCAGCCCTGGGTGCCTGCTCCAATACCAGTAAGTGATTGGAGGGTTAGGCTCTGCAGGAGGCTTCAAGACAGCCCTGACCAGCCTGGGTGAGCAGGTGCAATGTGGGAGGATAAGTGGCCATGCTGGTGAGGCCTCAGGTCTGAGGCTGATGCTGACAGCCAGTTTAAGACTCCAGTACAATGCCAGGGCTGCAATGACAACTAGCTGATTTTTTTCAGTTTCAGATGCAGCACCACACCAGAGCCAGTTCAAGACTTTGGTGCAGTACTGGAGCTAGGACTGACAAGAAGCAAGCTGTGCTGGAATATCTCTATGGCGTGATCAGAGAATAACTGAACATGCATTACTTGATCTTAGCTGGAAATACTCCTTCCTTGAAAAGTCCTAATGAACACCCTTAGCACATGTTCTACTGCTTGAACGTGCAGACACTCACATTTTAAGTGCAGTTAACAAGTCCTCAGTGTAAAGTACCAGGCCCTTAATTCACAGAGTCCACAGATAGAAAAACTAGGGGGCACACACTGAAATTAACAGAAGACAAGTTTAAAACAAGAGAAAGAACTCTTTTCTACAGAGCATGTAGTTAACTTGTTCCATAAGTCAACATTGTTGCCAAAGGGGGTTGTAGAGCCAGATAGTATAACCAGGTTCAAAAAGGTATTAGACAAATTAATGGAAGACAGATCCATTGGGAGCTATTAAGCAGAACAGTGACTGATCTGACATCCCTAAACTAATGATGGTTGATGTCACTGTAGTAGCAGATCCAGAATGGCTGCAAAAGTGGCAGACAGCTCACTATTCACACATTTAGTTGCCAAGACCAAAGCTCTCAGCAGCCAAGCAGAGGCAAAAAGATGGTAAAACCACATCACCACTATCAGGCTTGCAGCTTTGAACCCAGGGTGTTATCCTGACCAGCATAGCTTCCTGCCCAAACCTGCCACCAAAGACTGGATGAGGCCTACCTGAAATCTCCATCAGTGCCTGAGTCTACACTCATTCCCAGATACCTGAGTGGCTGGCTCCTGCAACCTGACCTTACATCAGACAGGGGAAAAGAATGGAAAGTGTCTGGACAATAAAGCTTGTCCTGACCTAAGGATGTACCTGTCATGACTCTGCCTGCTTTCTTTTCTCCTGGTTTCCTAACTTGGCTTGTTCATGGCCCCACCAAGTCCCAGGACCTCCTAGTCAATCTCTTTCTAGCTCTGGTCAAGCTTGGCATCCAGCAGACCAGGAAGGAAGCTCTGGCCTGACATGGTTTATCTGTGGACTTTTCTTTCCTTCTGATCTGGTTTCCTGACTCAGCACACTTATAGGCTTCACTTTTCTAGAGGGCCAATGTTGGGGTAATGTTGAGGAAGAGGGCCAATGTTGTACCCATCTGCAAGAAGGTCAGGAGGGAGGACCTAGGTAACTATAGGTCAATCAGCCTAACTTCCATCCTAGGAAAAATCCTAGAAAAAGTTCATCAAGGAGTCTATCTGCGATAAGCTTGCAGAAGGTAAGGTTTTGAAGGACAGCCAGCATGGCTTCATCGGAGGCAGGTCTTGCCTTACCAACCTCATCTCCTTCTACGACAACGGAAGTCACTACCTGGACAAGAGAGAGGAGGTTGACAAGGCCTTTGATCTAGTATCCCATGATGGGATAAGTGAAAAAACTGGAGGATTGTCGGCTTAACGCTAAAATAGCCAGGTGGGTGAGAAACTGGCTGCACAATAGGACCCAGAGAGTTGTAGTGAATGGATCTGTGTCACCCTGGTGAGAAGTAGGCAGTGGTGTCTCACAGGGGTTGGTGCTTGGTCCAGTGTTTTTCAACATCTTTATTAATGATTAGGATGTAGGGGTGAAGAGCTCACTGGTCAAGCTCGTGGATGACACCAAGTAATGGGGAAGTGTGGTCATGCTTGAAGACAGGCTACAGATACAGGCAGACCTAGACAGACTAGCAAGTTGGGCAGATCGGAATCTAATGAAGTTCAATACTGAGAATTGTAAAGTGCTCCACCTTGGGACGAGCAACCCCCAACACACATACAGGCTTGACGGCACCAAACTAACTACCACCACGAATGAAAGGAACCTGGGGGTAATAATAGACCACAGTATGAATATGAGGCAGAAGTGCAATGCTGTAGCCAGTAGGGCAAATAATACTCTGGCATGCATCAATCAATGCATCTGTAGCAAAACCAAGGAAGTGATTCTTTCACTCTACTCAGCACCGGTGAGTCTGCAGCTGGAGTACTGGGTCCAGTTCTGGGCACTGCACTTTAACAGGGACGTGGACAAGCTTGAGAGAGTTCAAAGAAGAGCCGCCCATATGATCAGTCTTACATGGCAAGCCATACGAGGAAAGGCTGAGGGATCTGGGACTCTTCAGCCTGAAGAAAAGAAGGCTAAGAGGGTACCTGGTACCAGCTTACTGTTACACTAGGGGGAACATCAAGGGCTCAGTGAGCAACTGTTCATCAGGGGACCCAAGAGGAAAAGTAGGAGTAATGGCCACAAACTCCTGGAAGACCAATTCAGACTCAACATTAGGAAAAACTTCTTCACAGTCAGGGTGTCCAGACTGTGGAATAAGCTTCCTCCAGAGGTGGTGCAATCACCTGTCCTGGAAATCTTCAAGAGGTAACTAGACAGTCACCTTGCTGGGGTTACCTGACCCCCAGTTATCTTTCCTGCTTGGTGCAGCGGGCTGGACCTGATGATCTTCCAAGGTCCCTTCTGGCCTTACAATCTATGAATCTACCGCTCAACTTCCTGGTTTCCTGACTTGGCTTGCCTCTGGACTCTGGTTGCCCTCTCTATCTAGTTTGTATCTGAATATAACCTTGATCTCTAAAAGGCCTGGCAGCCATGCCCCAGCCCCACTCCCCCCCCCCCCCCGATGTTAGAGATGAATAACAATTGAGATGCCCAATTCATATACTCTCCCTCTAAAGCTGCTACTATTTTCAACTGTTGGAGACAGACCTATTTGCTATACAGTGATGGTGGGCCTAGGCCCACCAAGAAACTACAAGCCCCACTCAATGACTTCAGAGAGACAGTTCTATTTATGATTCTAATATAATAAGAGGCTTAGTCCATCTGTCTGTCTGTAACGCTTGGGGGGGGGGGGCAACAGCACTTGTAGTTTTAAACTTGGCATGTTTCCGTCTCCCAGCAGGGAGACAAAAATGGTGCCAAGTTTAAAATCACAGCTTTTGCAGTTGCTTCTCTGCAGCTGGATGAGGTCCCTCCCCCAATGGGGCTGGGGGTGGTGGGGAGGGCAGGGTAGGCTGAGGCCAGCCTGGCCATGAGTGCAGCCCAGCACTGCGCCAGTTGGGCATGGGAAGCCAGGAGCACTACATTGTGCTGCACAGCATGGCAGACAGCAGTGCTGGGGTGGGGTACAGCCCCTCAACATTCACCTTACTCCCTAGAGCCACCCCTCCCAGCCAGAGGTGACCTGAGCAGGGTGCGGGGCCTGGGGCAAAACAGCCTGTGAGGGGCCTCGCTTCCGGTCTGAGCCAGGCCAGCTTCGTGTATGGCTGCAGGAACACAGCCTGGCAGCAGCTCCCTCCTGATCATTGGAGGGGAGGGGGAGGCAATACAGAGCATCCGACGTCTGTGACGGTGGTGTGGGGTGGGGAAGGCAGGAGGGGAAGAGCATGATGGAGAGTGGGGGAGGTCCTGGGAAGGGGAGTGTATGTGTGTGGGTACATGTGTGCGCGTACGTGCACGTCTGTCTGCGTGTGAGTGCGTGTCTATGCATCTCTGTACATGTGTGCTCATCTGTGTACATGTGTGTGTCTGTGTGTGCATCTGCATCTGTATGTACACATCAGGGCAGCTGTATGCATCTGCTTCTGTGTGGGTGTGTCTGTGCACGTGCATGCATGCATCTCTGTTCATACCGGGGAGAGTGTTTGTGTCTGTGTGTCCATGTGCAGAGAGTGAGTGAGTATAGTGCACATTCAACTGCGTGTGTGTGCGTGTCAGTCCATACGTGTGTGCAGCACCAGCGTGGGACAGTGGGTGGTGGCAGTGGCCATGTACAAGCTTTCCCCTCCCCACACCCCATTCCTGGGAGGCAGCGGTGGTGCAGGCAGGTGGGTGGCAGTGCTCTGTCCCCGCCCGCCCCTCCCCCCCATCATTCTTGATGGGCACTTGGCTAGTACATTCATATGTTTAGAGTGAAGCCATTAACCACCTAACAACTACACTTCTGGGACACAGGATACAAAAACAGGAATGGGAGCATAGGTCAAAGGTTAACAACGACAGCCTCAAAGCAAGATACCACAGAGAGAATATAATTTAAGTATCCACTGCCCCCCTAACATGTCTAGGGAACATGTGGACACCACCCAGTGAAACTCTGCCAGGAGATGTGCACAGATGAGTGAAAGGAAGACAACTCCACAGCTGTCCAACCCCTCCCCACCCCTCCAGTGCCTCCTTCCAGGAGTGGTAAATGGAGATTTTGGCCAGACCCAAGGAAGACATTGACCAGAAGTTCCTAGGATTTAATGGGGCTACATATGGGGCATACACACAATAAAAGATGCAGGGAAAACTACATCCAGAACTTCAGTAAAAGGTTCCTGAGGCGGTGGTAGAGGGCTTGCAGCCTGGCATGCTCAAGGTAGATGTGTGGCAGAGCCTCCTTCTGATTACAAAAGAAAGAAGCGTCACACAAGGTTCCTAGGCCTAGTCTCATCAGGAAACTATAAGCCTCCCTTAAGTAAAGGGAGGCCATGAAGTATGCAGTAACAGAACTATTGGATCAAAGAGAGAAAGTAGGGGCAGGACTGAAGGTCAAGGGTTCTGAGGTTGGACAACACTTCCTCCAAAATGTATCCAAGGAGCCTGGGTGGTGCCCAGTGAAACTTTGCCCAGAGACATGTATAGAGGGACAGAAAAACAGCCCCACAGTTCCCCAGGTTCCCCCAGTCAGGACCTCCTTCCTAGGCTGGTAAATGGCAAGTTCGGCTAGAGCCAGGAGGAGGTTGACCAGAAGGTCCCGTGACTTAGTGGAGTCACAAATGGGGAGTGTGCAAAACAAAAGGTGCAAGGAAAAATGCAGATAGCACCTCAGAAGGAGCTTCCTGAGGAGGCAATGAAGCATAAGTTAAAGCACCCCAGCCACCATTTTGAAGAACAGGGACACTGCATACACATGATGCCAAGGCTGCTGGAGCATGTCAGTTAATCCAGTCTGCTCCAACGTGTTCTAATTAGAATGCATCAGAGCAGGTGTCAGGCACGTGTAGAGGTACTCAATGACTAGACATGCAACAGAACCAGTAGACTCCTCATCCTTCAGCTCTAGCCTCAATTACCTGTGATATAAGAGAACTCCCCCAGCTAACAGCAATAGCATGTGTGCAATGAACCTGGTGGCCTCAGCCATTAAAAGGGCACTTCTTTAATTCACACACAGGCCCCAGTCTTGCAAGTAAGAGCCACTCCCCTGGCAATGCCACCCTACCTCCCCACCCTCCTCCTCTGCAGTCAACAAAACTCTCTGCAGTAGAAATCTGGATGTTTAACAAGTACAGATTTCTCTTGAAGGCATTCAAAGTAGGTGCTTGAACCACCTCCAATGGCAGGCTATTCGAGACCTTGGGGGCTTGGACAGTAAAGAAGTTCTAACTTATGTCCAGCCTGAAATGGTCGGAGGAGTTTATAACCGTTCAATCTTGTCATCCCATGGGGCGTTCTGGTGAACAAATGTTCCCCCAGGTCCTGGTAAACACCCCTTATAAACTTGTAGGTGGCCATCAGATCGCCCCTGAGCCTGCGCTTTTCGAGGCTGAAAAGTCCCATAGCTCTCAGCCTCTCATCATCAGGTTTGTTTTCCTGACCTCTGGTCATGCACGTGGCTCTTCTCTGGACTCTCTCAAGCTTCTCCACATCCTTCTTGAATTGTGGAACCCAAAACTGGACACAGTACTCCAGCTGTGACCTCACCAAAGCCAAGTACAAGGGGAGAATGATGTCCTGGGATTTGCTTGAGAAGCATCTATGGATGCAAGGCAGCGTTTTGCTTGCTTTACTAGCATCAGCATCACATTGAAGGCTCATGTTCATCTTGTGGTCAACCATGACCCTCAAGTCCCTTTCATCTGTGGTGCTAGCCAACGTTGCACTGCCGAGCCTATAAGCCTGCTGCAGGTTTTTCTTCCCAAAGTGGAGAACCTTGCATTTTTCGGTGTTAAACACCATCAAGTTCTTGTCTGCACATTTCCTGAGCCTGTCAAGGTCAGCCTGGATTGCCCTCCTGTCCTCAGGTGTGGATGCTTTACCCCCAAATTTGGTATCATCAGCGAACTTGGCCAGTCCACTTCTGACACCAATGTCCACATCATTAATGAAGATGTTGAACCATACAGGCCCAAGGACAGAGCCTTGAGGGACCCCACTGGTTCTCACCCCATCCTCAGTACCATTGCACCTGGAAGGTTCCGCTCCTTTGTGGGATATAGGACTGGCCACCTCCTAGTGTCATGATCCATCTCTGTTGTAGAGAGGAGACCTTGGGACAGAGTGACAGGCAGGTGCCTCATCCAGAAGGGAACAGTTTCATAGTTTCATAGTAGCTAGCATCAGGAGGGACCTGAACAGATCATCTAGCCTGACCCCCTGCCACAGGCAGGAATGAATGCTGGGTTCACAAGACCCCAGACAGATGATCATCTAACCTCTTTTTGAATTTACCCAAGGTAGGGGCAAGGACCACTTCCCTAGGAAGTTTGGTTCCAGATTTTGGCCACCCTAACCATAAAATATTGCCTCCTGATCTCTTACCTAAACTTATTCTCCATCAGCTTATTACCATTGTTCCTCATCACCCCATGTGGTGCTGGGGAGATAGGGCTCTTCCTATTTGCTGATGAGCTCCCCTGATGAATTTGTAGGCAGCCACCAGGTCCCCCCTCAGCCTCCTCTTGCCAGGTCTGAACAGGTTCAGGTCCCTCAGTCTCTCCTCGTAGGGCCTGTCCTGCTGCCCTCTCACCAAGTGGGTGGCCCTCCTCTGAACTCTCTCCAGGCTGGCCACATCCCTTTTAAAGTGCAGCACCCAGTACTGGATGCAGTACTCCAACTGTGGCCTGACCAATGTCTCATAGCGGGGGAGCATCACCTCTCTGGACCAGCTTGAGATCCATCTTTGGATGCATGACAAGGTATGGCTGGCCTTGCTGGCTGCAGTCTGGCATTGGCAGCTCATGTTCATCTTGGGATCAATAATGACTCCAAGATCCCTTTCCACCACTGTGCTTTCAAGAAGGGAACTCCCCAACCTGTATGTGTGCTGTGGCTTCCTTCTCCCAAGGTGCAGCACCCTGCATTTGTCTACATTGAACCCCATCCTATTCTCATCTCTCCACTTCTGTAGTCTGTCTAAATCTAGTGGCAGCCTCTCTCTCCCTTCAAATGTGTCTACCTCGCCCCACATCTTAGTGTCATCAGCAAACTTGGACAATGTGCTTTCAACCCCCTCATCCAAGTTGCTGATGAAGATATTAAACAGTGTGGGCCTGAGGACTGAGCCCTGGGGGACCCCACTGCTCACATCTCACCAGGTTGAGTACGACCCATCCACCATTACTCTCTGGGAGCTCCCCATCAGCCAGTTTTTTACCCATCCAACTGTGTAGGCATCAATGCCACAGTTGCTTAATTTATTGATGAGGATGGAGTGAGAGATGGTGTTAAAGGCCTTCTTAAAGTCTAGAAAGACTACGTCCACAGCGACACCATCATCCAAGGATTTAGTTACCTAGTCATAAAAGACAATCAGGTTGGTCTGGCAGGACCTGCTTTTGATGAACCCATGCTGGTTGCCCCAGAGCATGTTCTCCCCTGCAGGTTCCCCACAGATATGCTCCTTGATGATTTTCTCTAAGATCTTCCCGAGCACCGAGGTGAGGCTTACAGGCCTATAGTTACTTGGGTCCTCCTTCCGCCCTTTCTTAAAAATGGGGACCACATTAGCTAGTTTCCAATCCCCCGGCACCTAGCCAGATGACCACGAATGCTCATACAGTCGGGCCAAGGGCTCTGCAATGACCCCTGCCAGCTCCCTCAACACCTTTGTGTGCAGGGCATCTGGATCTACAGATTAAAAATGTCCAGCCCTTCCAGAAGATCCCTAACTACATCTGAGCTGACCCAAGGCCTGATAGAGCTATCCCCAAGATTGTCCCTACCTCTGGCAGGAGGGTTGTGGAGTTGGTTGTGCAGTGCCTGAATTCTGGGCATTTGTACAGACAAGCCTATGAACTTCACTTCATCAATTTACCGGATACAAAAAATCAGGGACTAAATATAAACGTTGGATTTATGACACATTATAACCTGCCTAATATCTGACTTCCCTAGGTAACCTCCCCACTTTTTACCAGCTATATTCATTCCCCTTTCTCCACCCAACTCTCACTCATTGACTACAGCAACTTTCATTCCCCTTCCCCATATCAGTGTCTCACCCATTGACTACCTCAATTTACATTTTCAATGACTGGCTGTCTTGCATATGAACTGGCTTTACTATTCCATCCAGGAAGAGCACAGACCAACTGCAAATACTTCTTCTGCCTGATGAAGGATACCTGTACCTGAAAGCTTGCAAAGAAGAATGTTTCCAACCAGCTGAGTTGGTCTAATAAAAGATACTGGATTTACCCAAAGAACCTTGTCAGCATTTGTACAGGCATTTCGGACAGAAAGCAATTGCTCCATGAAGGTAAAACCAACTCCAAGGAGCAGGATAGGGACATTATACACACAATTAGAAACCCCTGTGATTCTGCTCAAAGGTTCCTAACCTGTGGCTGGCCTCACTCAGAAGATCCAAAAAATCCATTTTCAAATACACCAAAGCAAAAGGTTACACACACAGCTTCTAAGCAATCAGCAGCACTACAGCACAGATGTTTGCATGCAGTGTAAACAAACACTGCAAGTGGTAAATAAAAGCTTGCAGTGCGTCTCCCACCTGACAAAATGGGCTGCTGTTGAACTGTTTTGATACTGTGAATTACATGCATGCTCACTGTGTACAGACTGATGCCTTCCCTCCAAAGGGAAAGGGACAGACAGCCCTCTAGTGTAAAGCCAAAGCTAACCACGTTTGTGTTAGCATGAGTAACATTAAGTAATGAAAGCTGTGCACTAATCTGTGCTTGCATGAGGGAAAAAAACTGCTTCCAGACAGGCACAAAGATATCCTTCTCAGGAAAAACTGCTATCGTACAACATTACAGCTTCCTAGAGCTCCCATAAGTTGACACCTATAGACACATCCAAATCAAAAGGTCCCTGCCGCTTTTAAGTGATTGTTTTCATTTGTACAGAGAAAGAAACTGCTGACAAAATGGGCATTTCCCATTACCATCTCCAGCGCTGCTTTGTGTCTGAGGAGGGCTGTAACCTTGATAGCCAAGAACGCAGGCATGCAAATAAAGCTTCTGAATTCTCCATTTGCTTTGCAGCCCAGAGCTTTAATAATAACTTCCTCAATGCATGAAAAGAAGAAAGTTGAATTTAGGGTCTCGAAAGACTCTCTCCTCATTAGATTTAGTTCAAGCTCACACCTCTTCTGAGAGTTCATTGCTAAGTTATGCATGGAGCGTATTATATGCAGCTCTCATCATCACTCATGGCCTCAAGAAAGACACACAATTAAAATCAATATTTAAAGTCATCAAACAAGCACACACAAATTTTAACAGCCACACAATTCACTTTGACATAAGTACGCCGGGTGCAGAGTTGAGAGCTGTGCTGCAGTGCCAAGAGCACAATTCTGCCCACAGTCTTCAAAATTTAATGAAAACACACCAGTTTTAAACACTTTTCCAAATCCAGCACACAAAATCTGTCACTTTGATGTGAATGCTCCAAGTCTTAGACTAATCAGTCACTTTTACTTTCTCTTTAGTAGCTTAAAGACGCAAATGAACTTCCAGCAATGCACAGCTGCAGGAGAAGAATTTGGCAGCCAGATGGTTCCCAAAAAAACTTTATTCTTACCAAAAAAAAATAGAGTTAACCGATTACCCCTACATAGAGGAAGCAATCTGACATGCCAACCAAGTGATTTTCAGTGATGATTTTAAGGACCTGATTTCTATTTGTAAAAGCACTACATGCACCTTGGACACTATATAAATAATAAACAACAATAACAACTGATTGATTAGTAAAAAGCCATATTCTTTTTGGGTTCTCCTTGGAGCTCTCCTGCTCTTGTACCAATGTAAAGGAAATGGGAAGCTTTAATAGTAAGTGCAAGTATTAATTTGCTTCTATTTTATGGTGCAACATGTAAAAAAGGGCATATGCCACCATCAAATACAAATAAGAGCAAAAAATCCATCTTTACTAGGCCCAGCAAAAGGTAGACCCATTCAGCTTCCACCTCACTGGGTCTCTGTTTTCTTTCAGAAGAGGACTGGAATATTCTGAGCCTCCCCGCATACATCTAAAATACTGTAAACTCTGTTTAATTATTCGGCCTATATGGATTCTCTGTTCCCTTTTACCTTCCATGTGGGACTGGAATTCTAGGACAGTGACATAGGCCTAAAAACAGAAGGTTGTTAAACCTTCACAGGTAAAACTCCTTGGACAAAAAAAAAATTAGTTACAACTCAAGGCAAAGCAATTTTTCAAATCTGAACTGCAGGTAGGAGGTAAGTATAGAAGATATCATCTGGTAGAGGACACTGATGACCTGACGAGGGTGCGTTGGAAAGGGGTTGCTAAATGGTGTGGTAGGTTATAAAAAAAAAAAAAAAAAAAAAGGTTTCTCACCAGTTGTTCTGGAGAAAGCTTTGGCAGAAGAGCAGGAGTATGGCAGCATAAAAAGAAGAATTCATGATTTGGAGAAGAAGCTATATGCAAGACAGGCATGCCTTGACTTTTTAGAGGACTCTAACCCAATCCCAAGGAACACTCCAGAGTGGTGCAGAAGCTAATATGGGGAAATACATGTACCATTTTGTTGTCTAGATCTCCTTATTTCTCAGGCTACCTAAAAGGAAGAATATTTAGGTTTTGGAACACTGGCAAAGCCTACGTGTCTGATCAAAGCATCCATAAGAGGAGGTTTGGGAAAAGATATACTTGAGTAACTGGGCCAGGGAGGTCCATAAGTCCAAAGGACCTATAACAGCTGGGCTGTGAAGTGGCAACAAGATGTAGAATCTGTGGCCTGGAGGTATTCCAAGAAAGTTTAAAATGTGCAAATCCAGTATGGTAAAACCCAAATATAGAAGTCTGGTAATGTCCAGCTCTACCTGGGTTGTGGCAAGGGAAATTACAAGTCCTGAATATGCTACAGAACTGTATTAAAATGGAATGCATATATATATTAGAAGAGTTTGGTTGGTCTAAAAAATGTATAGCATTTGTTCACTTTTTAATGTTCTGTCCTTCATTAAGCAACTCTGGGAAACTCTGCTATAATTAATCTGAAAGTGGAAAAAGACACTCGGGGTGGGGGACTAACCATTATTCAGCAAGCCTGGCCACAGCCACCTGTCCTGTATGGAATCAGACTACCTGGAGTCCAGAGACTCCAAGTAACTCCCAAAAGGGAGCAGATTGAGCAGCTGTCTCTGTCCTTGGTGCTATCCCACATCTCATCCAAGTCTCAGAATCAGCAGGGCTCAAAATTCAGAAGAGCCTGTGAGAGCCCAGCTCTATAGGGTGGCATGCCTGATCCAAATCCCTTTTGCTATGAATTCTCTTTCAGTCATTTTCAAGTTTCTCTATAGGGGCCTGAGCCAAAATTGACGGAAGGCAATAACCCGAATGTGCTTAGGCTGAGGCACTAGACCAGTGGTTTTCACCTTTTTAGATTCAAGACATCCCTTTTAGACTCAAGGCATCCTTCAAGAAATGGCAGCTCTTACTTTTCACTCAAGTCAACTACCCTGACATAGGCAAGAAAATAAATGTTCCTCTAGTCATATTTACAGCATCAGTTCCACTAGGCCCACAAACCGGGAAGGTCCAAGCCACAAGAATTGTGGAAAAATGCAATATGCAACCTGTACCCTTCATCCCATGTTAGATCACCCCACTTAGAACAAGTGAGAGACACAGAACTACTGCTACTACCACCTACTAATGGGAATGAGAGTGCACCCTGAAAACAGTGCTCCACTGTGACTTTCCTCTCTAAATAAACCCATAACCAAGAAGCTTCACTCTGTTCTAGAATGAGACTGTTAGGTCTCAAACTCTGGTTTCGTGCTCTCTCCCATTGCTGGTGGCCAGGGGAAATGGGGTGTGAGTACAGTACAAGCCATGCAGCCCAAAAAAGAGGTTTTCATGTCCCATAAGCCCATCAGCATGGTCATTGCCTCCCAGGAATGGTGCTGTATTAACAACTCCCCTATACCCTGTGTTCCTCAGAGCCACATACAAGGGTTGCTGGTGACCCTGCTGCTTAGACTAAAAGCTGAAACATGACTCCCCAGGCCTGCACAAGTGCAAATTTCTACTCTAGAATAACAAATATTAGGTGATTGCTAAACATGCCACAGACCTCTTAAGAGGGAAAAATTGGTATCACTGTCCCCAATTTATTTCTGGAGAAATGAAAATTAAAGCACAGGGGTTAAATAACTTGGCCAATAACACAAAGCAAGTCACTGGCAGGGCTAGGAAAAGAATCGAGAGATATAGTGCAAAGCAGCATCAGGCAAAGACTCCCAGAGCTAGTTTTATGCACACTAACTCACATGCAGTGCAGCATGCAGGCTAACTAGCTATGCTGAAAAGCAGACTTTATAAGCCTGGACACAGCATTGCACTAATGTGCAATCTATGCTGCTTCCAGTTTCAGAGCTAACAAAACAAAGGTAGCTCAGGGTCTCTCTGCAGAGAACTGCTTTGCACCCCATGGATATATTCTATGCTCTTTTTTCTAGACCCCTTCAAAAAAATGGAACAAATACTAGTAGTCTGAGAAAGTGCAATAAGCACGCTGCTATTCAGCACAGCAAACTACACACACCATGAGGTCACTGCACATGCTGGTCTAATTCTCCACTGCACCTTACGGCATCGAAGCTTCCTGAAAATCTCAGGAGTTCCACTGGCCGTAGAAGTGGGAGAATACAATAGTGACTCAGGAAGACAGAACATGTAATTTGTGCAGGGAACACCTGCACACACAAAGCACCAGTACAGATAGAGCTGTGCATGCAAGTCACTCAGGCTTCTTTATGCACGCACTGAAAAATTTGCCTTTTACTGTCCTAATTTGCTTTTTCAGATCAACACCTCACTACTTACTCTCTCCTTGGTCCCTGAAACATGTTGAAGCCGAAATAATAAAAATGGGAAGGAGAGGCACAGATTTCTAGAGTGCAAAATGGAGGGCTCTCAGCTCCCACGCCTGCATATGTCTGTTCTGGCAAAGCTCGAGAGCCCTCTACTCTCAAATCCCACACAAGCAAAGATAGCCCCAGAACGCAATTCAAAGAATCCAAACTTAAAGCCTTCCACAATGACAGGAGGAAGCTGTTCTCATGCAATTCCCAGTTCTCAGAGGCCCCACATTCTAAAGCTGCCTAGTACTGCACCTATTTTTTGAGTGGCACAGTATACTTCTGCTACAGTGTGTACCTCCTGGATAAATAAACCCCTTTAGAAACATCAGAGCAGGAGTTTGGCTCTCAGAGATATATCTTAATGTAAGTGAGGGCAGCAGGAAGTATTTCAACTGGGAAGAGAGTACATGCCTAATTAAGCCAGTTCCTTTTTTCCCTTTGGTTCCACCTTCAGTTTGCTGTGCAATGTGCATACTGTACTTGCATTGTGGTTACAGCCTCTTGAAATGGATATGCTGTACAGCACGATGAGAAGCAGCAGTTCAGAGTAAATGGCACAGGAGCCCTGCACATTGTGTTCAAGCTCGCTCAGAGCAGAGGTTACAGCTCAACTGATCACAGCCCCCAGTCTCTTTATCATGTATGGAGTCAAGTTCAATCAGTCCTCTAAAGGCCCCTTTAGGTCTGGTGCAGCAGCAATCCAAGTTTTCACTTGGGTTCTGAAAGAGTGCTTCAGTCTCAGCACTTTCAAAGAGCGAGGAGCTCTTGTGGGCAAACTGGGAAGCAGCACAGCACAAGGCATCCAGCACATGTGAGAATGAGGCAAGTGGTCCCAGAATTCTTTCAGAAGAACAGGCAGGCCAGATACAGAGAACACAGGACAAGGATTGCTTGTGTTTGTCATGATGCACTAAGCACCCCCCCCCCCCCCACACACACACACAAGCAGGTACAGCCATGGGCAACTGGTGCCTCCTGAGTCGGGGGGGGGGGGGCAGGGCACTTGCCTCTCCCCCCACCAAGCAGCCAGTCAGCACCCCCCGCTGATCTGCTGGTACTTCTGGGCCAATGCAATCAGCCACGGGGGAACCCCCCCAGCCTGTGTAATCAGCCACACGGGGACCACAAGGATCCCTTCCCCTGGTGCTCCCGCTCCTTGGCTAGTGCTCTCATGGGGGGCACCAGTCCTCTTGTCTGCTCCCCCACCTGTCGCCTAAGCGGGGAATACTGCTGTCAGGGTGTGCACCAGTGCTCTCAGGGGGTGCACATGCACCTTTTATGCGTTGCCACTGGGTACAGCAAATAATATGAGCAACAAGACACAGTATGTTCATGTGCCAAAGTATTCCTTATGCCCGTGCCCCCAAAATCTCCCCGGTATTCCATTCTGCCCTCTTTGTTTCTAACTGCCCTGACCTGAGGCAGTTTAAGAGGTCAGAATAGTTGAATCCACATGTAGGTGCTGTTAGATTTGCAGGTTTTCCCTATTCCTCTGGCAGAACCAGGGGGGCAAAGTCATGCCTGGCTTGAATCTCCTGAAGTCAAGAGATAAAGATAAGGGGCAGATGACTACGGTCACATACAAAATCAGCACAGAATTGAAGGCATCTGACTTTTAACTGGACTAAAACATACACAGACTTATCTGTAGAGTTAATAATACAGAGATATTTGAGAAAAATCATCTTTCTGTTCCCTGAAGACCCAATGGGATAAGAAACCTTTCTGTAATTTGAGAGCAGGAAATAGTAAATCTACTACTAGAAACCCTGCCTTAATCCAAGCAGAGCAGGTGTCCTTATGAAAAAGGGGGAAGTTCTCAGTTTTACTGCAAACTGCCCTGTCCTCCCAATACTCCCACACATTCATGCCTACAATTTTCTCCTGCATAGGCTCCCATGAGATTTCAATTTGTGCAAAGCCCAGAGTAGCAAAGAGGTTCATGGAAGTAATTAGCAGAAGACATGGCAGAATTTTCAGATAGGGCTACTGTATCTGTCACCTCTTCTTGGTAAAGAGCATTGGAACAGCATGTTCACAGTCAGTGCTTGAGGGTCATGGTACCTCTATCTTACTTGTGCTAATTAATTATATATATATTGTTTTTAAAACAGCCTTTCCCAGTGCTCTTATTGGGGAAAGCATCACCAGCCATCAGGGACACAGCAACATCTGTGCTAATAAAACCCACTATGGCAAGAGGGCAACACCAAAATGTAAGAACGTATACAAACCTAAATTAATTCTCAAATAACTTTATACGTATAATCCTGAATGGTTCTAAAGAGTATCTGTTGCAATAGAATATGCTGCCTATTGCAAGAAGAAGGGCCAGCATTCAGGAGACACCAAGCTCCATGGTACGTCATATAATAGATAGCGTACTGGGAAAAAATTATCAAATAAAGCATTGTTAAATCTTTCCTCCTCTTCAGAAGCATAAAATACTGCCCATCTAACCACAATGGGAACAGTCTTAGTCTGGGGGAATTTTATATATATAATTATATAATTATATATATATATATAATTAACAACTTTGTAAAAAGGAGAGTAAATAGGAAAGTGGCCAGCTACCTGAAATGTAAGCAGGATGTGTTAATAAAGGTTTGATGTGTGCTAGCAATGCAGAGTAAAAGCCTCATTTGCCTAACACACCCTGTTGTGTATTTCTGGATTGTAAAGCACTTCAGGCTGCCTGGCAGCAAACTCTGGGAAATTGCAATGTAGGCACAGTGGGAGAGCCACTCTTTAAGGCCTGATCAGGCTAAACGTGTTCTAGGAGCCCATTGACTTTACAGTTTCATTTTATCCACTTTCCTCTGCTCAGCCAATAGTTCAAGCTACTAAGCCCCATGCAGTATCAATCAGAGACAGTCTGTAAAACACCCATGTACACCTACCCCACTACTCTCTAAATATAGCTACTATGGTAGATTTGCTATATTTAATTTCCATTTGTCCTTTTCACATATTGCTGATGATATTGGGAGCTTCTGGAGTGTCACCATACATCGAATACATTATGATGCATCAAGGCTGTATACAGCAAGACAGATACTGTTTTCCCAGTTTCTTGTACTTAACCCATCCCCTGTGCATCACTCTGCATGTCTAGCATAGCACATCTAACCGACTAACAAAACAGTAAGCAAATAGCACACAGGTTACCATAAGAGCAATTCCAGTAGTCTGTACCAACCCCTCCTGCCCCCCCCCCCAAAAAAACCCCAGTCATAGCCAAACCCACAGAATGCTTGAGATGCAAACACTCATTCAGACCTACTGACATTTGTGCACAGGAGCAAAATACATCACATAATATCCGGATGTTGAAACACCAATGCTCCCTAACGGCTCACAGCAAAAGCTGTCACAGAAACCTGCTCCTGAGCTGTTTTCCAAATGTGAATAAACTGGCCATTTCAAAATTAAATACAATTCCAACTCTCCAAAGCAAATGCATGCCATTTGAAATGGAGTTGCAATGTCTCTCTAGACCACTGCAAATAAATCAGCCAAAGTGCCTCCAAAAAGTAACAAGTAATATTTGTGTCACTCACATAAAAAAGGAAACAACCTACTGCTCTAGAGCCCGCACAAAAACACCCACCTACTCACAAAGAGGTTACAATCCAGAGTGAGCTATTGCGTGCTAAGCATTTCCATGCCCAGCAGCCTACACCATCCCTGTGTTCTAAAATAATTTGATCTCTTTGAATTTAAAAATTGCAACCTGTGAGTTGCATTTGCAGAAATTAACCTGAGTGGTATGTTCATCTATGACCATTTTGCACATGCAAGGTAGAGGCACATTTTTCAAAATGTAGGTCTCTTTCAAGTTGCATTTCAAGGTGACTAGAAATGTGCAATTTTACAATTTTTTTTTACAGGATTTTACAGATGGTTCCACTTAACTGCAAGAGCAACTATCAAGCAACACTGCTTCTAATAAAAACATATCCCCATTAACCCAACAAGATGCCACATAAAGATTATTGCTGAGTCTATCTGAGCAAAAGAAATAGGGCAAAATTTGCAGTGGAAGATGAAGCTTTTATTTAAATGGATGGCAGTGCTACACTGGGCTTTCCCGAAAGGCTGGCAGCACTGCATGCTTATTACACACAAAAACCTTTTACATGGTGGAACAAATTCAATTCCTAACCTATGCAACTTGATTTGTTCCTATACGGTTTAGCCTTCATTTAGTTTACTGCCTTTTTACTAGTGGGCATTTAAATGACACAAAGTAGGATCAGTTATTAATTATCTATTGCTTTGGCAGTCTCTATAAACCCCAACAATCCCTCTTTCTGTTACCACTATATATGAATTCTAGCCTCTTCATATCTGTAGCATTCTGGCAGTCTTTCTTTCTTAGCCTCAGTATGCTTCCTCCACCTTGAGGCAGAGTCCACCCTTGGTACGCTCTTGGTAGAATATCCTTCTGTCTAATCACTGAAAAGAGCATTTGCAAACTTTGCCAACTAAGGGGAACTTGCACTGTAGATTCCCTTTGTCCCAGTGGCTGTCCTTGCATTTGCCATCATCCTCTATAGGAGCAGAGCCAGTGTTGCTGAAGATCTGGGGTTGTGGGAAGCACCTTTAGATGACCGACCCCTCATCCAGGCTCCCTTCCTGCGCTTCACTAGGATGTACACCTCCGCTCCCCCCACACCCAACTC
Source organism: Alligator mississippiensis (assembly GCF_030867095.1). Lineage (NCBI taxonomy): Eukaryota > Metazoa > Chordata > Crocodylia > Alligatoridae > Alligator > Alligator mississippiensis. The sequence goes on from NC_081833.1 coordinate 30,199,509, forward strand.
GCCTGCCTTTCCCGTTCGTTACAGGGCAACCCTTCTTCTTTGAGCCCTTGCTTCCAGTTCCTCAGAGCTGTTCCTCTTCCCAAAGCCTGCAGGGCTTTTAGAGCAGGGGTGGGGGGCAACAGGAGACACTCTCTAGGATCGCTCAGCTCCTCCGAGGAGGCTGGGGAAGATGCCCGTGAGCCTCCCTCCTCAGCCCTAGGGGATCATTCCCCAGCCTTGCTCCCCTTCAGCCTCGGCTTTCCGTCCGAGCCGGCAGCTGGTCGCGGCCGCTTCAGTTCCAGCTGCATTCAGAGCAGCTGTAGCACCTTTCTCTGCCTCCCGGCGGGATCCCGGCTTGCTGTCTCGAGAGCCATAGGATGCTGCTGAGAGCAGCTGGGCACCTCCCGCCCCCGCGAGCAGGGAGTGCCCTGGCCACTCGCGCTGCCCCAGCCTAGGGCCAGGGCGCTCACCCAGTGCCCTTCTCCGTCGCTCCATCACCCGGACTCCGGGTCCCGCAGAGGCCGGGCCGGGGCCGGGAGGGGGAGCGCTCACTGGCCCCTTTCCTCCCCTCCCCTCCCCACCGCGTGCCGGCCTTTCCTCCGCAAATGCGCCGCTGCCTCCCCACGCGCCCCCGGGCCCAGGCGGGCCACCGAGCCCCGCGGAGGCTGCCCGGGGCAGGGGGAGACGCGCCCGGCCGCCGCCGCCCCCCGAGCGCGGCTCGGCCCGCTCCCCGGGGACTGCGGCGGAGGCAGGCAGGAGCGGCCGCCCCGCGCGGCGGGAAGCGAAGTTTCCGGCGAGGAAGTTTTTTTGGCAGCTGGGAAGCAGGGAGCACCCCCCCGCCGAGGCGCGGCACCCACCTCCGGCGCTCGCCCTCTTCATCTTAGGGGCCGGGGCAGGCACGTCCGGGCGCGCGAACTCGGGCTGCGGCGGCGGCGGCGGCGGCGGCGGTCCTCGCCCGCGCGGGGCAGATCCTCCTGCAAACTTCAGCCGGAGCAGCGCGGGCGCGGGGGCGGGCGCGGGCGCGGGCGCGGGGCGGGGGCTCTCCCTCGGCCGAGGCCCGCGCTCATTGGGGGGACGAGCAACCCCGGAGCTCGAGTCAGCATCCAGGCGAAGACTCCCCCCACCCAAGCGCAGCCGGGCGGCGGCGGCAGGGAGGAGGAGGGCGGGGGAGGCTGCGCGGCCCCGGCCGGCTGAGCTAGGGCGCGGAGCTGGCTCGGCGGCTGGAGGAGCAGGGATGGAGGTGATGAATGTTTTATGGGATCATGTGGTTTGACGTGAGAGGAATCAGCCTGGATCCGATTTACTGGCTGGAGGAGCGGAGCGCGGCGGGGGAGCGGCGCGGGATGGCGGCCCGGGGGAGGGGCCGCTCCGCGGGGCCGGGGCGGGGGCAGGGCCGGTGGCTGCCGCCGGCCAAGGGCGGACAAAGGCAGAGCCGAGCCCGAGCTGTCCGCGCCCCGCGCCGTGCCGGCCGCCCCGTGCTGGGACGGGCCCGGGGACGCTCGGACCAAGGCTGCGGGGCGGAGGCGAGCCGCCCGGCCGGAGCGGAGGATGCTGCTTCCCGCCGGGAAGGTGCCGCCTAAAGGACGCTGCAATCCGGCTGCAGCAGCTCAGGGCTGGGGGCTGCTGGTCCGTTGTGCCCCGCAGTCGTTGCCGCCTCCCATCCTCCTGGAAAGCGTCGCCGAGCCGCCCCCGCTCGCGGGATCCCCGTGCGCCGGGACCCGGCCCACAATAGCCTGCAGCGAGGCCTGATCCCCGGGCCGGGGGCTCGGCACCGCCGCCGGAGGGCTCCGCGCCCCAAAGGGGCTCGTGCTGCTGCTCCTGGCGCGGGGGGGCGGCAATTGCCCTGTCCGCACTAGCCCCATCCCCTTGCCCTCTGGTGCACAGCCCCAGGAGCGTGGCTGTGCCCCCAGCCTCCCCACAATGAACCCTGGTCTTTGGCAGCCCAGCGCTTGGCTGGGGGATCGTCCTCTCGCTTCTTGGAGCAATCGGACCTGGGGTCCGGGATCGCAGCCGGCTCCATTCAGCATGAGGCTGAAGTTGGTTCCTTATTCCCGATTCCTTATTCCCAGTTCCCGATTCCTTATTCCCGGTTCCTTTTTCAAAGCTAATCTAGACCCAATAGAAGCTTGTTATTAATGAATTACACATCCTAAATAAAGAGAGAGAATTTCATTAGCTATGCATATGTACTAATTAATATGTAAAATAATAACCCACATCAAGTACAGAGTCCTAAATGAAGGACAGATTAGGATGGGATTATGAGGCAAAATACTGCTTGGGCCACCCCAAACTTCTTGTCAGTGCCACTGGGGGACTGTCCTGAAGAACCCTGACCACAGTCCTGCCCAGCCCAAAGCACGGTTTGGCTGTGCCAGGCTGCCAACTGACAGCCCCCATGTCCACTATCCTATAATGGCTTGAACAAGGAACTGACTTTTGGGCTGGGAGTATACCCAGAAATCCTTCTTGGGCCACACCATGCCTCTGTGGCACAGGGGGACTCTGCTGGACATCTCTGACCAGAGACTTGCCTCATCTAAAGCACGACCTGGCCATGCCTGGGTGCCAATTGACAGCACCCCAGCCACTTTCTTAAGTATAAGGACCTGAATAAGGAACTGGATTTGGCGCTGAGATTATAGCTACGAATCCTTCCTGGGCTGCCCCAGAACATGTCTCTGTGCCATGGGGGGACTGTCCTGGACATCCCTGACCAGAGACTTGCCCGGGCCAAAGTGATTTCACCATGCCAAACTGCCAATTGACAGCACCCCAGCCACTGTGCTAAATGCATGGACACGAATAAGGAACTGGATTTTGTGCTGGGATTATACCTAGAAATCCTTCTTAGATCACTCCACACCATGCTTCTGTGGCACTGGGGGACTGCCCTGGACATCTCTGAACACAAACTTGCCCGGCCTAAAGCGTGGTTTGGCAGTGCCAGGCTGCCTACTGAAAGCAGCCCAGCCACAGCGCAAAGTATATGGATCTGAATAAGGAACTGGAATTTGGGCTGGGATTATACCTAAAAATCTTTCTTGGGCCACCCTAGACCACACCTCTGTGGCACCGGGGGACTGTCCTGTACGTCTCTGACCAGAGACTTGCCCGGCTCAAAGCACTGTTTGGCCGCACCAGGCTGCCAACTGACACCATGCTCCCAGCCACTGTGTTAAGTGTGTGGATCCAAATAAGAAACTGGAATTTGGGATGGGTTTATACCTAGAAATCCTTTGTAGGTCACCCCACACCATGTCTCTGTGCCACTGGGGGACTCTGCTGGACATTTCTGACCAGCGAGTTTCCCGGCTCCAAGTGCAGTTTGGCCATGCCAGGGTCCCAACAGACAGCACCCCAGCCACTGTGCTAAGTATATCGACCTGAATAAGAAACTGGATTTTGAGCTGGGATTATAGATAGAAATCCTTCTTGGGCTTCCCCATGCCATGCTTCTGTGGCATTGGGGGACTGTCCTTGACATCTCTGACCAGAGACTTGCCTGGCCCAAAGTGCAATTTGGCATGCCAGGCTGCCAACTGACAGCCCCCTATTCCCACTATATTAAATGCATAGCCTTGAATAAGGAATTCGCTTCTGAGCTGGGATTATAGCTAGAAATCCTTTTTTGGGCCACCCTGTGGCACACCTCTGTGCCACCGGGGGATTCTCCTAGACATCTCTGGCCAGAAACTTGCCTGGCCCAAAGCGTGGTTTAACCATGCCACGCTGCCAACAGACAGCACCCCAGCCACTGTGCTAAGTATATAGACCTGAATAAGGAACTGGATTTTGGGCTGGGTTTAGAGCTACAAATCCTTTTGTGCCACCCCAGACCACATCTCTTTGCCACCAGAGGACTCTTCCCCAGTGGTACAGAGATGTGTTCTGGGGTGGCCCAAGAAGGATTTCTGGGTATAATCCCAGACCAAAATCCCGTTCCTTATTCAGGTCTAGAAATTTAGCACAGTGGCTGGGGCGCTGTCAGTTGGCAGCCTGGCATGGCCAAAGGGTGCTTTGGGCTGGACAAGTCTCTGGTCAGAGATGTCGAGGACAGTCCCCCAGTGCCACAGAGGCATGGTGTAGGGTGGCCCAAGAAGGATTTCTAGCTATAATCCCAGCCCAAACTCCAGTTCTTTATTTGGGTCCATGTATTTAGCACAGTGGCTGGGGTGTTGTCAGTATAGTATAGTGGACTGTATAGTATATGGGAGCTGTTAGCTGGCAGCCTGGCACGGCCAAACTATGCTTTGGGACAGGCAGGACTGTGGTCAAGATTCTTTGGGACAGTCCCCCAGTGGCATCAACAGGAAGTTTGGGGTGGCCCAAGAAATATTTTGCCTCATAATCCCATCCTAATCTGACCTTCATTTAGGGCTCGGTACTTGATGTGGGTTATTATTTTACATATTAATTAGTACATATGCATAGCTAATGAAATTCTCTCTCTTTAAGATGTGTAATTCATTAATAACAAACTTCTATTGGGTCTAGATTAGCTTTGATAAAGGAACCGGCAACCAGGAATAAGGAATAAGGAACTGGAAATAAGGAATAGGTAACTGGAAATAAGGAACTTGGAATAAGCAACCAACTTCAGCCTCATCCATTCAGCTCTGTCTCTGGTTTCTTGCAGAAATGAGCTAGATGCAGAGACATGCACAGGAAGCCCCGTGCTTTGCAGCTGAGGGGCATTCTGGGCCCAGGGAAAGTTCCTTCCTCACCCTTGATTAGTGACCAGCTCAGACTATGAAGCAAGAGGATGCCTCCTGTCTCACCCTGGAATGTGTAACCTCTTTGCCAGAAACACCCAGTGGTAGGCTCATTGTGTGTATGGGAGTGGGGGGAGGGGGCTTTTTTACCTAGACACAAACTCTTGTTTCCAGCCCTGGGTAATTAATAGAAATCTCCCTGGTCACCTTAGCAGGTGTTTCCCCCTGCACTTAACCACTCAGGGGTCTTTTGGAATCATCTGGTCAGGCTGCAGTTTTCATAGAAGTAAGGTTAGAAGAGCCCTCCTTCAAGAGCTCATCTAGTCCAACACAAAATCAAACCTGTGACTTTAGTATTATTATTAGCAGCACCCTCTAACCAACCCTAAAGGAAAACCTGGGAGGGTGCGGGTGGGTATAGTGGACAAAGCTATATGAGTGAACAAGATGATCTTGTTGCAAAAAAGCTTGTTGGGATGTATTAATAGAAGTGTTGCATGCAAGTCATGGGAAGAGATTCTTCCAATCTGTTCAGCAGTGGTGAAGCGTCATCTGGAGTACTGATTTAGTTGCTGCACTTAAAGACAAATAAATTTTATATGGGGATGGGAAAATAGTTAAAAGAAATGCAACGCTCCAGTAGATATATTTGCATATAAGAAATGGAACATCTTCAATATGGTAATAACTCTGGTCAGTTATATCGGTTTTGGACAGTTCCAGACTGTCCCTGCCAAACTCTACTCAGGATGGAGTAAATGTCATGGACACCAATGGGTGTCTGAGGTTGGCTTTCCTCCATCTGAGAGAAAACCTATCTGCTTTATCCTATTCTAGTTCCACAATTCCAGCTTTTTTCATGGACTGCTTTGAAGTCAGTACTGTTCTGCAGCTGGTGATCCAGCTGGCCTTTGCAATGAGTCCAGTTTTGTTTCTGCTGGTTCAGTCCTAAAGAATTTCCCACAGAGAAGCCCAGAGCAGAGCAGAACAGTACCATCGGTCCCTTCTATTACAAAAAAAAGTTCCTATATTGCAGCAACAAGCCTGTGAAGTCTAAGCTTTGCTACTAATCTGCAGTTCCCTGTCAATGGTGACCCCAGCTCAAGGCATACGTTTCCATTTCCTAAGTCTTTGGAAGCAGGACAATAACTTGTTATCTAATGGTAAATTGGGTTGGATGAATGGACTATAAAGTGAAAAGAAAAAGGCTGGCTGGATTGTCAGGCTCAACAGGTAGTTATCAATGGCTTGAGGTCTAGTGGGCAGTTGGTATCAAGGAGAGTGCCCCAGGAGTCAGTCCTGGGGCTGGTTTTGTTCGATATCTTCATTAACGACCTGGAAGTTGGGATGGAGTGCACCTGAAGCAAGTTAACAGATGACAGCATCAATCTGGGGAGTGTAGTAGATATGGTAGGGCTAGGATTCAGAGTGACCTAGACAAATTGGAGGATTGAGCCAAAAGAAATGTGGCATGTCCAGACAACTGCACACATGAATTTCCCCACGGACATATAGCAGTAGCACATAGTTGTGCTGCTGCTACTTATCCTGAGGGAATGATCATGTATGTGTGCTCTAGTGCATGGCAAGCTGCCCCAGGTGGGGTAGAGGCGGCTGAGGCCAGCACCTGGGGTGGCCTCAGCAGCCTTACCTGGGGAGCCTCCTGGGGCTCCAGTGATGACGATTCAGCAGCAGGGAGCCTGGCCTGTGGCTGGAGCATGGCTCTGGCCAGCCAAGGTCTGGTTTTAGGTGGTACGTGCTGGTTTTGGGTGGCACCACCTCACTTTTTTCTAGCATGTTTTTTTTTTATGCTGAGCTCTCCCAGTGTAAAATCTCCCCCACCCCCCAGTGCTGCAAATGAGCAGTGCAGGGAATGCCTGAAAGCGCGACATGTGCAGAGTGTGGCACCACAGACAGGTCTGCAGTGCCACATACTACACAGGCACCCTTGTCTGGATATGTCCTTGAGGTTCAACAAGGACAAGTGCAAAACTCTTGCGCTTAGGATGGAAAAATCACTACAGACTTGAGACCAACTGGCTAAGCAGCAGCTCTGGAGAAAAGGACCTGGGGATTACAGTGGACATTTAGCTGGATATGAGTCGACAGTGTGCCCTTGTTGCCAAGAAGGCTACCAACATATTGGGCTGTATTAATAGGAGTGTCACTAGTAGATCAAGGGAAGTAATTATTTCCCTCTATTCTGCACTGATGAGGCCACATCTGGAATACTGTGTCCAGTTTTATGTTGTTGCTGAATCTGAATTGGATCTCCAAACCATTCTTAACGTATTTTTGGAAGTCTACGAGAGAATTGACCTAACTCTAAACATCAGGAAAATGCAAGTCCTTTACCAACCTGCTCCAAATGGAGAAACACCCCCACCACCCCATTTCAAATCAATGGGGAATTGCTGGAGAACGTGAATCACTTCGCCTATCTTGGAAGCCATCTTTCATCAAAGGCAGACATTGACACAGAAATACAACACTGCTTAAAATGTGTGAGTGCAGCCTTTGGACATCTGAGTAAGAGAGTCTTCTTAAATCATGACATCCTTGCTGAAACGAAGCTGTTTGTTTTTCGAGTTATTGTCACTCCAACTGCTGTATGGCTCAGAAACTTGGGTCACATACAGGAGACATCTCAAGTGTTTGGAAAAGTACCACCAATGGTGCCTTCGCAAGATCCTTCAGATTAGCTGGGAGGATAGATGCACAAACATCAGCATCTTGACCGAAGCAAAGTCCAACAGCATTGAAACTATGATCATCCAAAACCAACTTCTCTGGACAGGTCATGTTGTTCGCATGCCTGACTCCCGCCTTCCAAAGAGAATCTTTTTCTCACAGCTGAAAGGTCAGCAAAGTAGCAGAGGGCAAAAAAAGCACTTCAAAGACACTCTGAAGACAAACATGAAGAGGTGTAACATCAACATTAACACTTGGGAGACTCTTGCTCAGGACTGGCCAAAATGGAGGAAGACTCTTTGGGAGGGACCTCAACACTTTGAAACAGCTCATTGACAGGCAGAAGAGGAAAAGAGGAACAGGTGAAAAGAACATCAGAACATCCAATGCAGCAACACAGTGCCCATCCCTCCTGGAAACACCTGTTCTCACTGCAACAAGACATGTGGCTCTAGAATTGGGCTATGGAGCCACCTGCAGATTCACTATTAAGATCCTTGGAAGACTATCTTACTCATTCGCAAGTGATTGTCAATCATCATCATCACTGTGTCCAGTTTTGGGCCACCCACTATAGAAAGGATCTGGGCAAGTTGGAGAGAGTCCAGCAGATGACAATGAAAATGGTTAGGGGATTGGGGCACATGACTTTTGAGGAGAGGCTGAGGGAACTGGGCTTATTGTTTAGCCTGCAGAAGAGAAGACTGAACGGGAATTTCATAGAAGCCTTTAACTACCTGAAGGATGGTTCCAAAGAGGATGGAGCTAGACTGTTCTCAGTGGTGGCAGATGACAGAACAGGAAGTAGTGGTCTCAAGTCACAGCAAAGAAAGTTTGGATATTAGGAAAAGCTCTCTCACAGGGAGGGTGATGAAGCACTGGAATGGGTTGCCTAGAGAGGTTGTGGAATTTCCATCATTGAATGTTTTTAAGGCACTGCTGAACAAAGCCCTGGCTAGAATGATCTAGTTGTGGATGGTCATGCTTTGAGCACTGGGTTAGACTAGATGGCCTCCTGAGATCCCTTCCAACCCTAATTGTCTATGCTTCTATGTTTCTAATGTAGTCATCTTAAGTCAATTCACAATATTCACAATGTTCCATGGTTGAAATTGTTAATAAACGTATAATAATATATGTAAATGAGGTAAAACCCCTTCCAAGCTGCAAAACAATGCTCTCTGCAAGTCTTCCAACATCAATCTTTATGAGTATTTGCTTTGTTAGTTGCTGCATTCCCTTTGCTTTTGACTCTGGGTAGAAGAACACCAAATCATATTAAATGAATGAGATTAGGCACAGGAGTGGCACCATGGTTTGAGAGAGAGTCTTTGGTTTTGGAAATGTAAATATATGTCTTGTATCCTTATCAGTAGGACGTTTTGGTACCGTTACCTCTGAAGGCTGTGGGCTGAGTTATTTTATAATTCCTAAATACCAATTAGCCTATATTCAATACATGTGTGAGGCAAGATGATGTCTGGTTTGAGTCTCCCTTTGCATTTGATCCCTCTTTCAAGTTCCTGTTCACGGGTACAGGTATTCCTGACCATCCCTCTCATCAGTATTAAACCTCAGTAGCGCCTTTCTTTTTCTTATCTCACCATCACTGATTACTCCTTGCTAATACTCAAACACATATGGAGAAATGAAAATACATTCAAATAGTATGGCACCATGGGCTTTTAGGATTGGCCCAGCCATCTCCAGGGCAGTAGATTGGAGCCAGCCAGCCTATTACTTCTAGAGAGCTTTGTCAGTATCTGCCTTGAGTGAGGAGAGAAATGACTATTCCAACCCCACTACCTATATTTATACCCTGCAAGTCACCACACAGCTCGAAGCCATGATTTGAGTTAGGAATGGTAACAGGCCCAATTAGTCCCTTCACCTCTGCTATCAGCAAATACAGGACTGATCTCTGTAGTGTATTCCCCATTGCTCTTTCCAATTTTGTTGCATATGTTCCAGCTTAAGGAGCGCCCCCACCTCCCTAGACTATTGCAAACTCTAATACAGCTCACTATTAGGAATTGACTATCTCTGCTGAAGAGGGACTAATGCTGCTTAACTGAAGAGAGTAGTTACTCCTCAGTATTGAGAAACATGAGCAACATTGTATGTGGGGTGAGGAACAGAGCTGAAATATTAAGAGCTATTCCCATGGGTTGGTTCAGGATTTTAAGAAGTGAGGTGCAGATGGTGTGGCACATCATCACATATAACAACACATATTTTTCTCCAGTTAAACAGAAATTAGAAGCTTTATTAATATGCTAGGAGTCTAGTACTATATAATTTAGTTTACAATCAAAGCAGAAGCAAATATACATTTTTTGGAATATGCACTAATTTTCTAGATTATATTTCAAGTTTAAAAAACACAATGAACTGTGCAAAAATAGGGAAAATATAGTGTTTCATTAGTCATATCATCATTATGGTTAAATGTCCATCTCTAACAGATTCATAAAACAAAATCTTGCTTTCTTAACTGCCTTGACAATGTTTCCAATACTTGGCTGTCAAGTAATACAGATTGTCATGTAATACGGTAATACAAACTCAGGTATATAATACAGATAATACACCTGAGTTTGCATTATCACACTTGAGTTAAAAACAGTCTGCAGGGCTGTGAAATGGCTGATGCTCAGAAATAGCCAAGAAACAGCAAAATTGAAGAAGAAAGATTAGTTTGTATAGTGGAACATCAAGACCAAAAATAAAAGAGAGGATCATTAACACTGTGGAAGGAGGAGAGATTAGCAGCACATTCAGATAGATAATAATGAGCCACGAAGTCAACTGACTCCCTTACTACTGCCTGAATAGAAATGCTGCTGTCTCTGCCAGACAGCTGGTTTTAAAGTTTGGGTGGAGCAAGAATCAAAGAGGGGTGCTACTGCACCCCCCAGGATTGGCCCCTGCACCACTCTCCCATCCACAACTGTATTGAAAAACTGGAGTAGATGCAAATACCACACACAAGGTACACTTGTAGATCAGAAAAGCAGAAGTGCTACCAAGTGAGAAGGATCAGCAAAAATGTAAGTTCCCCAGGACTAGAGTACAAACAGGTTATGGCTGAGACTGAATGGCAGCAGTGGAGTCATGTAGGGTAGGGCCTAGTACAGGAATAGCAAGAGAGGACTGCAGGTCAGAACTCTGGTACAAGGCAGAGCTTTGTGAGGGGAGCTTGGTCAACTCTCATTGCCCTATTTTAGTCCCTGATTTTCCACTGTTGTCATCATTAATATGTACCAGTCTTCAAAACACTAGGAATGTGAAGAGGAGTGAGTTTGTCTTCAGAAGCATAAGAAGCTGGCAAGGGTGACATGAGCCCAGTGCATGGATTAAAGGTGGGTAGGGCACCAGAACAGACACAGTTATGTGACTACTCCAGCAGCTACAGGCTCCTTGGTAGGCCCCAACACCACCACCACCTTACAGGTTTCATATTTTTGCTCACTATGGCATCAGGGGCACTTGCAGAGAAGCAGGTGAGAAGCTTAATGCCTTGGCTGGTGGACGCTGTCCTCCATATCTGCCAGGACCCTAGACTTGCCCTGTCTCTTCCCCCGTCCCCCTACAGCTGCCAGGACCCTAGAATCTCTCTGACTTTCCCCCCTTGGGTCCTAGACTGCAGTCAGAGCTTGTAGCTGTCCAGGCCACAAACAATATCAGGTATGCCTCTGGTTAGAATTTCTCTGTTCCTCCTGCCCACTCCTCAACCTAAAGTGGGATCCAGAAGGGCTATAATGATCAATACCCTGCCTACCCTCCATTTTGTCCCTGGCTCCGGAGCGAGATGCACAGGTGGAACCCTTTTGTGTCCCCATCAAGCCTAGGGACCCCCAGGACCCTCCAGCAGGACCCTGACCTGGACCCCCAGCACAGCCAGAGGCAGGTGGGGCCCACGGCAGGGAGGGAGGGAGGGACCCCAACCCCAGACAGCTGTGGGGTAGCTGAGTCTGAGTCAAGGAGGGACACATGCTCCCCTCTCCCCCCAGCTCATACTTTGCCCAGCTCCCAGGAAGCCACGCAACTGGAGCCTCGTGAACAGGCCACGCAAACAGGCATGCTTGTCTGCCTGGCGTGCAAGTTAGCACGAAGTATGAGCATGAGCGGGAGGGCCCGAGGCCCTGCCTGTGAGCCCCTAGGGTAGGTAGTCACAGTTAGCCAGCCTACCACCAATAAAATGCAGATGGGTATGCACCGAAAACTGAGGTTCTCCTCAAGGTCTGCGGCCCCCTCCTCTTTCTCCTCAGAGGCCTCCACCCAGATGGACACCATGGTTCTGGGCTCCACACAGACAGAGCCCTGGCTTTTGGCTGTGGGGGCTGCCTGACACTTTTTCAGGATTTGGGGTCCAGGAGCATGGCCACCACCCATTGTGGTAAGCGGGAGATCCACTCCTACTACCAGGCCCTTCACCCCCTGGAGGTGGAGGGTAGACCACAGTCGCCTTCCAGGACAAAGGAGGTCTAGGGGATCTCCCATGCTGTCCAACCAAGGGTTTGGACCGAGGTGCTCAAGGGCCCCAAGGCCAACTGCACCAAGGTCCCCGCCCCTCTGGAGCTTTGCAACAGGTACAAACCTCTTGCAGCCAAGCAGAGCCTGCTAAGCTGCCAGGTTCGGTAGACAGCACAGGCTCAACTACAGCTACCGCCCCCACTCTCCCTAAGACAAAACACAAGGTGTTTGTCATGGGAGATTCCATCCTGAGGGGGACTGAGGATACAAAATGCCACCCCGACCCCTTAGCACGGGAAGTCTACTGCTTCCTGGGAGCCTGTATTTGAGATGTTGCTGAGAAGATCCCTGAACTCCTGCAGCCAACTGACCACTACCCTATGCTCCTTATCCATCTGGGCACAAATGACATGGCTCAGAGAGCTCCCAGCCATGTCATGAAGTGCTACAGGGATTTGGGAGCGGGGCTAAAGGGTTTGGGGGTGCAGGTGGTATTTTCTTCAATCCTCCCAGTCTTGGGCTACAGGCTGAGAAGAGAGAGGAGGATTAAGGTAGTAAACCAAAGACTGCAGCACTGGTGTCATTGGGAAGGCTTCGGCTTCCATGACCACAGTCTGCTCTTCGGTGAGAGAGGCAGTGAGCTGCTGGGAAGGGACAGCCTCCACCTTTCTTGGCTGGGGAGGAGGCTCTTCTCAGTCAGACTGGCTGACCTGCTCCACCGGGCTTTAAACTAAGCCTGCTGGGGGATGGGTGGACTACCACCACTGCTGGCCCACTGAGCAACTCTGGCAAAGCCAGCAGGCCAAGGCACTTAAGGGAGCCCACCCCTGCCCCAGCCCTGGAATGAGCTGTGGGCAAAGCAAGGGCCCCATAAGGGACATTTGCCTGCCTGTACACAAATGGCAGGAGCTTGGGGAGTAAACAGGAGGAACTTGTCCTCCTGCTAAACACAAATAATTACGACATCATAGGGATAACGGAGACCTCGTGGGACTCCACCCATGACTGGACCACAGGTATAGGTGGCTATACCCTGTACAGGAGAGATCGAATGGACAAAAGGGGTGGGGGTGTGTCACAACCAAATTAAGTAGTGCCCATGTCACAAACAAGTAAAACCATTCAAAACAGTTTTTTTCTGCACTAGGTTAACTAAGGGTTAACAATAATGATAGTAACCGCTTTTTTTTTTTTGCTGCGCATGTCAAAAAGAAATTTATAACTGCGACACTAACATAAAACAGAACTTAGCCTTCTGTGCTGTACATAAATCATTATAACTGGTCAGAGAAAACAGGGAGTAACCCTGTGAGATAACACCCTAGCGAAGACCGCTAGATAATTGGCGATTCTAATTAAATTTATGACGTGGCGAAAAACAATTGGCTATTACACAAATAAAACCCGTCTTCACTTCTGTGAAGAACGGGAGACCTCCGCACACACACCTGAAAAACCTCTGAACGTATGCGTGAGACTAACTGACAAATTGATCGCTTGTCAGTCTCCCCCGTCTCAACCTTATCAGACGTAAATCAACGACCTGCCGGCCCAATTTTTTCTCCGTTTATCTGCCCGACCAAAAACTTTCATGCAGACCAACCTTCGAACCTTAAGCTGTAACTAACCAAGTATCTCTGACCTCCGCTATTCACCACCTTGACGGCGTGAGTAAATAATCTTGCTTTGCAACCGATAAGCATCTACCTAATTAATTCCACTCCAAGCATCACAAGTACCCACCTGACGGCCTTCTAAGGCCCCGGACCCTTATCTGCCCGGGTGGGAGTCAGGGAGAGCTGCTGGCCGGCTGCCCTGGGTCCCGACAGGGTGTAGCTCTCTATGTCAAGGAAAGCTACGTGTCCCTGCAAGCCAACATTGGCACCCGGGCTGGATGATTGGAGACCCTCTGTGTTAAAATCCATGGGGAACACAGCACAGGGGACACAATGGTGGGAGTCTATTACAGTCCTCCTACCGAGGATCAAGAGCTTGACCAGGAGTTCTCCAGGGAATTGACTGAAGCTGCGCTCTTCCGGTGCATGGTTGTCATAGGAGACTTCAACAACCCTGACATCTCGTGGGAAGAGCACTCAGCCAAATCTGAGTGGTCTCAAAGCTTTCTCTCGTGTGTGGATGAGCTCTACCTGATGCAAGAATTTGACAGGCCAACAAGAGGTAAAGCACTGCTTGACCTGGTACTGGCTACAGGGGACGACCTAATCAGTGACCTAACGATTGAAGGGAAGCTGGGTGACAGTGATCATGAGCTGATCACCTTCACCTTCCACCGTAAACCTGGCAAGTCAGTCAGCAATACAGAAGTCCTCGACTTCAGGAAAGCTGACTTTGACAAGCTCAGGAAGCTTGTAGGTGAGGCCCTAAGGAACCACTATCCAAAGGGGAGGGGAGTTCAGGATGAGTGGTTGCTTCTCAAGGGAGCGATCCTGGATGTACAAGCTGAATATATTCCGTCTCAGAGGAGAGGCAGCAAAGGGCACAGCAGCCCCCTTGGCTCTGCAGGGAACTAGCAGACCTCCTGGGTCTACAAAGAAGACCTACAAAGGATGGAGGACTGGATCCACCTCCAAGGAGGAATATTCTGCACTGGTCCAGACCTGCAGGGAGCGAACCAGAAAAGCCAAGGCTGTGATGGAACTCTAACTAGCTACAAGTATCAAGGACAATAAAAAGTCCTTTTTTAGATATGTGGGGAGCCGGAGGAAAAGCAAGGGCAACATCAGACCCCTGCTAAACCAGATGGGACAACTGACAACCAATGCCCAAGAAAAAGCCAACTTGCTAAATGGGTACTTTGCATCAGTTTTTCACCAGTCCCAAGGGGCACCCCTGCCCATTACAGGACAAGAACGCCTGAGTGAGGATGATTCCTTACCCTCCATCAATGCTGACCTTGTGAAGGAACACCTTAAGAGGCTGGACACCTTCAAGTCAGCCGGCCCTGACAGCTTACACACCAGAGTACTCAAGGAGCTGGCAAGCATCATAGCTCAGCCCCTGGCATGGATCTTCGAGAACTCCTGGCGTTCTGGTGTAGTGCCCGAGGACTGGAAGAAGGCCGATGTGGTGCCTATCTTCAAGAAGGGGAGGAAAGTGGATCTGGCAAACTATTGGCCCATTAGCCTAATCTCTATTCTGGGGAAGGTCTTAGAAAAGATTATCAAAGAGGCCATTCTGAACAGACTGGCCAATGGCAGCATCCTGAGGGTTAGCCAGCACGGGTTTGTTGTGGGTAGGTCTTGCTTGACCAATCTTATTTCCTTTTATGACCAAGTGACCTATCACCTGGACATGAGAGAAGAGATTGATGTTGTATATCTTGACTTCAAAAAAGCCTTCGATCTGGTATCCCATGATGACCTTTTGGCAAAACTGGCCAACTGAGGCCTTGGCTTCACCATGATCTGCTGGCTGGGGAATTGGCTCCGTTGTCAGACCCAGAGGGTGGTGGTTGACGGAAGTCAATTGTCATGGTGCCCTGTGACCAGTGGGGTCCCTCAAGACTCTGTCCTTGGGCCAACACTATTCAGCATCTTCATTAATGATGTGGACATTCATATCAGAAGCGGATTAGCCAAATTCGCTGACAACACCAAACTCTGGGGTAAAGCATCCACACCTGAGGACAGGAGGGTGATCCAGGCTGACCTTGACAGGCTCAGGAAATAGGCGGATGAGAACCTGATGGTGTTTAACACCAAAAAATGCAAGGTTCTCCACCTTGGGAAGAAAAACCCACAGCATACTTATAGGTTCAGCAGCACTATGGACAAAAAGGACTTGGGAGTCATGATTGACCACAAGATGAACACAAGCCTTCAATGTTACGCTGTGGCTAGTAAAGTGAGCAAAACACTGGCTTGCATCCATAAATGCTTCTCAAGCAAATCCCAGGATGTCTTTCTCCTGTTGTACTCAGCCTTGGTGAGGCCGCAGCTGGAGTACTGCATCCAGTTTTGGGCTCCGCAGTTCAAAAAGGATGTGGAGAAGCTTGAGAGCATGCAAAGGAAAGCCACGCACATGATCAGAGGTCAGGAAAACAGACCTTATGATGACAGGCTGAGAGCCATGGGACTCTTCAGCCTGGAAAAGCGCAGGCTTAGGAGTGATCTGGTGGTCAACTATAAGTTTATCAGGAGTGCTCACCAGGATCTGGGGGAACGTCTGTTCACCAGAGCACCCCATGGGATGACAAGGTCAAATTGTCACAAACTCCTTCAAGATCGTTTCAAGCTGGACATAAGGAAGAATTTCTTTACAGTCCGAGCCCCCAAGGTCTGGAATAGACTGCCGCTGGAGGTGGTTCAAGCACCTACTTTGAACACCTTCAAGAGAAATTTGGATGTTTATCTTGCTGGGATCCTATGATCCCTGCTGACTTCCTGCCCCTGGGGCAGGGGGCTGGACTCGATGATCTTCTTCCAAGGTCCCTTCCAGCCCTAATGTCTATGAAATCTATGAAAACTAAAGTGGACCTGCTACAGAGGTACTACCCAGGAATACTCAGATTTCTCACTATCTCCTGCCCCCACCCTTGCAGTGTGGCTTTGGCCCTCCTTAAGCAGGCCTAGCCCCTTCTGAGAAGTCAGATGGTAAGACCCTGCCTTCAACCTATTCCTACAGAGTGGCTGGTGCCCTGGAGGACACATTTTCTCCCTAACCCTTGCTGTCTTGCACACCTGGGAATGCTCCAGCCCCTATCTATTCTACCTGTATTGCATACCTATTCCCATTTAAGTTCCTCCCCTACCTGGTGTATCTGAGCACTCTACAGCCACCCATGTCTTGCATAGTCCTTCCTGCTCTCCTAGTCTTGTACACTTCCTTACTTTATATCTCTGCTGTACATACCACCACATATTCAGGTCTGTAGTGAACATTGATCCGAGGGGGTCATACTTTTCATATGGCTGAGCAGAAGCCAGGCTAGCCTGTGTTATCACCCAGGATCAGGGCAGACAGGCATGGCTGGCTCTCATTGCCCTTTCTTTGGGGTACTCGGGCACCATGATCCTGATCACTCTGTTGTAGGGGTCAGCCCTGCTGCGAACTTAAGAGTGTTTGAGACTTAACTATAGAACAGGTATTTATCTTTAGAGGCTGATCCCAGAAAGCAGCCTAGTGGCCAGGGCTGCAGCTCCTATTAATGTGATATTGAAATCTGGGTCACATCTTTCACTGGCTTTTTGGACAGTTAATAGCATTCTCCAAAAGCATTAGGAGGCAGACAGCTCCTTAGGATGCTAATTCAGATGTGTTTGAAAATGAAAGCAGACTCTCGGGCATGTTATCAGATTATATTCAAACAATTGTAAATTTTAGGCCCGCACTACAGAAAATACAGGCTTGAAATGTGGCTTGAAATACAGGCTTGAAAAGTGGGCCAGGAAAGGAGTGTAGGACAAGCTGATCAAAATGTTCCTTTCCTTTCAGCTTGTCTGATATGGGCAGTAAGGCTGGAAACTGGAAATAACCCTGTTAATAGAGTCACCACCCTTGGACGCAGGCTGCAGAACCAGTCACTGCCCCCTTGCTCCCGGTCAGCTCACTTGGTGAAGAGCAAAACAGGTCACTGGCCTTGGGCTTCTCTTGCACTCTGGTGTTGAACTCATGGGGAGGATGATTTGGAGGCACTTGTACAAAAGGAGGAAGTAGGTTAAGAATGTCAGTGGTAGAGAATGGTGCCAGATTGGATTTCCTAGAGGCTGACGGCTTTGAGGGGTCAACCTTTTGGGCAGGCGTGCCACACATTCAGTGCTGCACACCCCTGGGCATGCTCAGATCCCTTTCTCCTGCTACTCTGCTTTCTGCCCTCTGCCCTGTGCTCTCTAGTGGATCTGCTGCTCTTTTTTCTGCTCCCTGCCCTATAGCCACTGTGCTGCTGCCTGCTTCATCCCGTATCTGCCACGTGCCATCCTCACAGGCTACCCATGTCAGTTGTAGTACCTGTATCACAGGTTGGCCACCGCGGTCTACAGCACAAAGCAAGCCTGGGAAGAGAGATAAGGATCATTTGCCCACAGCATGCCTCACCAGGAGTTCAGAGGAGCAGCCTCCAGGGGTAAAATGAAATATCTTCTCTTTTATAGCCTCTTCAATCTTGGCCCTTTTTGTAACCATAGTCTAAGTGGTCTCAATTGGGGATGGGAGGGCCATGCCCATGATGCTGTCAAGTGGCCTCTGACGGTTATCTCAAGTGTCACACCAAGAATGAGAGGTCCCATACATGTACAACATAGAAGCTATGCAAATAAAAGGGCAAGGAAGCCGATATGGTCAGAATGTAAGGCTGAAGTTAACCAGTGAAGGCAGTAACAGAAATCACTGTCACCTGAAAAATACCCGTTTTACCAGAAAGGAAACTGGCTGCATTTAGTATCCATCAACTATTTTTGAAAAATTACTCTTGAAATGAAAAGAGAAAATTCCAAAACTTTCAGGGGAAGAATTTCTTAGCAGATGTCTATGTCACACGGGGGTGAGCTGAGACCCAGCAACTTGCTGCATCTAGGCCACTAAATGGCCAAAAGAAGGTGACAGAATGCCTCTATTTCTTCCCAAATCCCCTGAGCAAGGTAGTGTTCCACACCTGCTACTTGCAAATGGAGGGGGGTCATTACACTTTTGCATGTGTTAAATCTGTGGAATGTTATGTGGTATTAAATTTAGAAAGTACTCTAAGTAATCACATGTTTAATAACATATCTGACCTGCACAGCTCTTACTTAGTGCTAGAAGGCTGGCAAGCAGGGGTGTGGCTAGGAGTCAGGGTTTCTGGGTTCTATATCAGTTCTGGGAGCAGTGTAGGGTTTTCAGCAGGGGAGCTGGGAGTTAGGACCCCTGAGTCTGGTTTCCAGTTCTAGGAAGCTGGCAGGGAGGGGGACCTGCCTATGCTGGGTAAGTAAGGATACTCTGGCTGCTGCTCTGGGAGGGAAAATGGAGTGAAGGATCCCTGTTCCACTCACACACTCTGCACTGTAGCTTCCATCCAGGATGGGGAGAGGCAAGCTTAGACATCTTAGAGATCAGAGGCAATATTTTACTGTTAGAGTGGCCAAAATCTGGAACCAACTTCCCAGGGAAGTGGTCCTCACCCCTACCTTGGGCAAATTTAAGAGGAGGTTGGACGATCACCTGTCTGGGGTCTTGTGAACCCAGCATTCATTCCTGCCTGTGGCAGAGGGTCAGGCTAGATGATCAGTTCAGGTTCCTCCTGACCCTAGCTGCTATGAAACTATGAAGCTCCCTACTCCAAACACTTCAGCTCTGGCTACTCCTATGAGTGGAGGGCAACAGCACTCTGCTTCCTTCCTGGAGCTTATTAAGGGCAAGTCAGAAATACATATTTTTTAAACTTAAAATACTCCACCAGAGCTCATCACTCTGTGCCTGCATGCTTTATTTGGGAGTGAGGGTCCAGTCAGTACCTTTCCAATGAACAGCTTCTGCCACACCTCCTACTGGCTGTGCCCTCAGGGAGCAACACAGACTCCTGCTTCACAGGCAATACCCAGGTGCTGTGGCCCTCCTTGCTCAGGGCTGCCAGCCCTCATCATCTCAATCTGTGCTTGGACCAGCCTTATAGAGAGCTCTGGCAGGGGTGTGGCATCATTTTTTTTTAATGGAGCTGTTTAGCTGGGAGTGAGGGAAAAGACCCAGAGTGGGCCTTCCTGAAGAGTCAGGTCCAAGGCATCCCTAGCTTGGATGAAGAAACAGAGGGACCCCCCAGTTCCAGCTTGGTTCCATGCTCCAATTCCCTTCCCAGTGGGTCCATGATCCAGATTCCCCTACAAGCACATGAAACAGCAGTCACCAGGAGGGAGAGAAGCATGATCCAAGCTCCTTCCTGGCAGCAGTGGCTCTGACGTCATAGGGGAGGGCAGAGCATGGAGCCTCTGGGAGTGGGGTTTCTATGATGGAAGCATGAAGCTTGCTTCTCTTTCTCTCAGCAGTTCCATGCTCTGACTTCCCCTAGGAGTGTGGAGCTGTAGCCTCCAGGAGCGGGATTTGTGCAGTGGGAACATAGAACATGTTTCTTCCCTTCTCAGTGGCTCCATGCTCCCACCATGCAAACTTCCTTCCTGGTGACTATGGCTTTGCATTCATAGGGGAAGCCGAAGCATGGAGCTGCCAGGAAGGGGAGAAAACAAGCTCCCTCTGCCTGCTCAGCTTGCAGCTGCTGTGCCAGGGGCTCAGCTGCAGCAGCCCTGGTACTGGTGGGGCCCCGCCTGCCACTGGGCAATACCATGTCTTGGGCAGTAGAGCTCAGGATGGTTAAGTATATCATCCATGGAATGGGTGAGGGAACTGGGAGCAGTGCATGCTGGGATACCGAAGGATCTAAATTACGCATTTTTTCTCTGTGGGAGTAGACTGATGTTACCACAACACGTGTTTGGTAGCATAATCCAGAGATACTCTTCACCCAAGGTGGCATAACTTTGCAACTGTCCAAGCTCACTTGGTATGAGTTTTTCCACTTCAAAGCATGGACACTCCAGTTTTAGCACAGCCTGAAGGTAATGTGTAACAAGACACAAATGGCGAATCTACATGTGCGTTTGCAGTGGGGTGGGTTTATTCTAGATTAAAAAAACTCTACAGTAAACCCACCCCGAGCAGGTGTCTATACATGCAGGGACACAGAAACAGACTTGCTCTCATTGCAGCAGGCTGCTCCTGCTCCAACCATCTCTGCACTGGCCTTCTGCCACTGCCAGAGGGAACTGAAGGTGCTAACTGCAGCTGCCTGTGACCAGTGGCCATTTTTAAAAGGCATCTCTGAATGCTGCCTTTGGACCACCTGCTTTCCTGGTCTAGAGTAGCATGCAGAGCGTGGTGGCAGTATGCGGTAACTCTGTTGCAGCAGCCTTTGCCTGCTGTACCATAGCTGCTCCAGTCACTGGCCCCAGGAGCAATGTCTACCACCCCAGGCTCCTGCTCGCCATACTGCTCATTCTGCTGGCCTCCTATGGGGACTGCCAGTTGTCCCGGGTCAGTCTTGACCCTGCCCCATGTGGCAGGGCAGCCTGGCCTGGCTCACTGCACCATCCCAGGCTGCCTGCCACCGCACTGCTGCTGCCTGGACCCTGTGCTGCTGCCCCAACCCCAGCAGGGACAACATGCTCCTGGATGCCACAACCAGGGCTGTTCTCTAACCCCACTGCCTCTGGGCCCACCTGGCCAGCTAGGACTGGTGGCTGCACATCTTTCAAACCACCTAGGATGACAAGCAATGGCCCAAGTCATTCTGCATGACCCGGACCACCTTCCAGGACCTCCTTGAGCAGCTCCATCCACACCTGGAGTGGCAAGATACCACCATATAGCACCCCCTTACTGCAGACACCCAGCTGGCCATTGTCCTGCTCAAAGTGGTCATGCCCACCAGCCTGCACTGTGTTGACCACCTCTTCAGTGTGGGCAAGGTGCCTGCCAGGGAGACCATCCTGGAGGTGTGTGGCACCCTCCAAGACATGCTGGGGCACACTGTGCTCTGTATACATGACACCCTGCTGGTGGTGGTGGGGTTCTGTGCCCTGGGCTTCCCCCAGTGCATTGGGATCCTGGACAGGACCCACATTCCCATCGCATGCCCGCCCCATGGCAATCACCCCTACTATAGCCAGCAGGGATTCCATTCCATCATGCTGCGGACAGTCATTGACCACTGTGGCACTTCTGTGAATGTGAAGGTCAGCTGGGTGCCAGTGCACACAACACCCACATGTTCTGAAACTCTGCCCTGCCAGCTTTGCTGGAGAATAAGTGTTTTGTGCTGGGGTGCCAAACCTCCAGCTGGGTGCAGTGGTGGTCCTGCCCCTCTTCATCAGTGACACCACCTAGCCATTCCTCCCCTGGCTTCTGTGGCTCTACACCAGCCGGCTGGACCCCCACTAGATACACTTCAACAGGTGCCTGGGCCAGACCCATAGTTTCATAATTTCATAGTAGTTAGGGATCAGAAGGGATCTGAATAGATCATCTAGTCTAACCCCCCCCCCCTGCCCCCGCCACTGCTTGGAGCACACGCTGGGATCACGTGACCCCAGATAGGTGTTCATCCAACCTCTTTTTTAATTTACCCAAGGTAGGAGCGAGGACCACTTCCCTAGCCTAGCTACCCTGACAGTGAAATAGTGCCTCCTAATCTCTAACCTGAACCTATTCTCTGGCAGCTTCTGGCCATTGTTCCTTGTCACCCCAGGTGGTGCTGGGGAGAATAGGGCTCTTCCTATTTGCTGTTGATCGCCCCTAATGAGTTTGTAGGCAGCCACCAAATCCCCCCACAGTCTCCATTTGTACTCCAAACCCTAGAGTACACTTTTGGCTGCCTCAAAGGATGCTGGTTCATGCTCACTGCCCACCTAGAGGTTGCTGAGGCCAACATCACCTGGGTCATTGTTGCAGCCTGCATACTGCACAACACCTGCAGGGCCTGGGGGTAGTTCTGTGAGGCCTGGGCAGAGAAGGCACAGTGGACAGAGGATGCCTGATGCCAAGAGCACCAGCTGTGGTAGCAGCAACAGTGGCCAGCCCCCCTGCTGAGGCCCCAAGCAAACCACTCACCTGTCAGTGGGCGCCAAGGTACCAGGTGTAAGAAGCACTGGCTGACCACTTGCTCCTGCACTCTCCACCATAGCCTGCCTGGATGCTTGCCAATGGGCCCCCGCCACACTGCATACCCCCAGCACCATACTCGCTATGGACAGTTCTACAAAAAGCAGTTTATTCCCCTCCACAGAAACAGATCCCACCTCCTACCTCTCTCCCCAACAATAGAGCCACTCTCTCCTTCCCACAGAGCCCTTCCACTGCCTACCTCACCACCAATAAAGCAGCCTATGTACAGTGGTGTGTGCACGCCCTCCTGGGGTGTAGAGTCAGTATGGTGTGGGCTCCCTGGGGGGCAAAGCCTGGGGACAGGGGCCCAGCACCCCGGCCTCTGGCCACACCACCCATGGACCACCCATGGGCGCACATCTGTGGTGAGGCTGGTGGGCAATAGGGCTATACACAACACCACTGTTCTGTTTCAACTTCCATTTCACCGTTTCGAAGGCACAGCATTTCATTTTGCTGTCCGGAAGCCCTGGTTTGTTTCATTTAATTGAAACTGTTTCACTGTTTCACTGCCATTTCAATGCATTTTCATATTTTAACCATAGGCTATAATGGCGAATCACAAAAATGCCTATAGCTTTGTCATTTCTTTCCTGATTTGAATAAAAAGAGCAGGGAGGGTAGCACCTGCAGAGGCCACAAAGTTTGCCAAGATTCAATGAGATAGGTAGAGGGGTTTCTGGGAAACTGCACCTCAAACTGTTCAGAGCAAAACTAATGTCACTTGTAAGTGTGAGGGCACGGGGGGGGGGGGGGGGGTGAAAGCAGCATGTATGGTAGCTCCTGCTGAGGCCATGAAGCCTGCCAAGCTTCAAAGAGATAGGTGCAGGGGTTTCTGGGAAACTGCACCTCAAGGTGCTCACAAGCAAAACTCATGTCACATGTGTGTGTTAAGGCAGAGCAAGGTGAAAACAGAAGGCCTGGTAGCTCCTGCAGAGCCCATGAAGCCTCCCAAGTTTCAAGAAGATAGGTGCAGGGGTTTCTGCACCTGAAACTGGTGACAAGCAAAACTCATGACGTGTGACTGTGTGTGCATGTTAAGGCCTGTCCTCACTGGTGCTGAGGCCTCTACATGACACAGTATTGTGCCCCAGTGAGGACTCCTCCTTCCCTACAGCCTTAGTCCGGTCCACCACTTTAAATAACAACAGGTAAGCGGCACAATAGCACTAGCATCTCAGGCAGCCAAACTGTCGCAGAGCCTTTCTTTTCTATCCTACAGGAGCTTCTCCAGCAGCTGCCAGAGCACTCTCCCTGCCAGCCTGGGCAGAGGCAACACAGGTGGACTGGGTGGGGAGGGAGAGCAGGGGCAGGGAAGGCCCTCTCCCCAGTGCAGCGCTTACCATGTGGGCATTGCAGGTGTGTCCAGTGGCCCAAGTTGGTTCCTGTAGCACCCAGTGCTGGGGCATGGCATGGGCCTGGTAGCCACATGGCCAGGCAGTGCCAGGGAGCAGCAATGGTGTGCAGGCAGGCTACTGTAGCTGGCCTGGGGCCTCTGTGGAGACACACATTGGCCAGAGATTGTCTGCAGGTGTCCCAGGGCCCCAGCATCCCCGTAGGCTTTTAAAGGCCTGGGGCTGGGGCAGGCAAAGAGCTACCTCAACCTTGGGGTTGGAGAAGCTTCCAGCCCCAGGGCCCTGGGGCTGGGCTGCAGGTGGCCCCCAGTGGTGGGGAAGACCTGGTGGTGGGGCAGCATCTACATGTGCAGGATTGTACAGTAACTACTTCTGAGTAAGTTTGCTACTTGTATTTACAGGTAGCAAATACATGTAGACGGTGATGCTTAATGTGCAGTAATCTGTGCTACTCCTGAGTAAAATGTAATGTGTAGACATGCTGAAAGAGTAATTTACTCTCCTTGTGTCGGTGTTGCAAACACTTACATTGCCACTTCCCAGTTGGATAGAAAGCTGTATATAGCAATGGACGGGTGAATGAAAAGGAACTTCCCAAGTGATGACTCCAGAATGACTGGCAATTACAGAGTAAGTAATTCTGTGCAGCTTGTTTGCAGTTTGGAATAAAGCCAATGGTTTTGATTTCCATGAGATACCTTGCTTTGACTGGATAATTATATGTTCATCTCCTTCTAATTCTTAATCATGCTTTTCCTTTGGAATTTGGGTTTCAGCTGTTTACTTGTTTTTAACCCTTGTTTAGAAGACAGTCTCTGCTTCACATTCAGGAAACAGAGGAGTCACCAGTGGCTCACACATGTAGTTTCTAATGATATTGATGAAAGGGTGGAAGTGGAGCCTGGATATAGAACAACATCTAACAAACATAAATCTGTGCAATTAAGACTCATGTGGCTCACACAAATCAGCTGCCTCTAGATGAGCAAGGAAATGATCATCAGAGCAACTCAGGAAATACCACATTCTGTATTTCAGCCCCACCAATAGTGATTGCTGGCTGCTCCAAGCAAAAAATCATGAAGTTAACCAAGTTTAATAATCTGTTGATGAAAATGAGGACTGGTGCAGTGGGAAGGTCACCAAGCTGGCCTTTTTTCATGAAAACAGTCTCCCTGAGGGGCTGTGGCAGAGGGGCTGTGGCACAAGTTCTCATATAAACCAGGCTTCTGGCCTGCCACGTTCCACCACCAATGTAAAGGTTTTTGTTGGTTTTATGACCTTTCCACACTCTCTTTGTGAGGGGCCTCTTTAACGTTGGAGCTCAGAAATTCTGTCAGAGCAGCAGATCTTGCCTTTGCAGCAAATGGCACCATATGGCATATCACCCAATTCCCTGGATTTTGGTGTGATCTCCGAGGGCAAAATGAACCACAACATTTGCTTCTAGCTAGTGCTCTGTCTCTGAGTGTATACCACAATTGGTGCTGCCTCTTCCTTTTGTTACGAGGAGAAACCTCATATTCATTCTTTATTATTACTATTTTTTACTAATGTGCCCAGTAGCCTCCTGCTGTGACCCAGAACTTCATCACATGCAGTTCTGTACAGACAGAACAGAATCACAGTCACTGCCCCAAAGAGCTTCTAGTCTATGAGAAAATACAAATGAACACAGAGTTGTTGATGTTGTTTAAATGAGACAATACATGGCTAGATGTCTTGTCCTACCTGCAGCCCCTCTGATGCAGATAGGGCTAAGCATGATGATCTTGAGACAGCCCATGTTGGACTTGCAGTAGTACTTCACTGGGATTTAAGGGACATGGATAAGCAAAGCACAGAATTTGCTCCTGTGTCTTCTACTTCTCTTTTTGTCTGTAGTATCCTGCTGGTTACGCACTGTCCTAATTACTCATATAATTAATTTCTCAGAGTACTATTCCCACATGCATAGATATCTTCTGAGTTGATTTAACTACCTTCATGTTTGATCTTTTTCAAAAGGTAACAATAAGCTGTGTTCATTTTATCACTTCTATGGTTGTATGGATCATATTATTTTGTGTATATATAATCTTTGCAGTTTTGTGACATGACTTAATCAAAAGATTGTCAATATGATTATAACCAGACCAAGCTGCTGACATATGTCAAGTGGCCACTTAAAAACTAATTTAATTTTGTCAGCAAAAATAAAGCAGATGACATCCTCCCTTTCCCCGCCCCCCCCAGCAGCATACCTCCAGTGACTCCTCCTACACCATGTGCTACCACAGCTGCTCTGCCCTCACGGCTGCAGGGAAGGTGTGGGGGGTGGAGGGGATGGGAAGATGAGACATGCCCCAGTTCCATTCTAGTGCCCCTGCCCCACAGGCAGGACCCAGGATTTATGCCCACCTATTGCTCCATTGCTGTGTGCCCTGCTCGTTCATTCCCTCTCAGCCTGCACCAAATTCCAAAAAAAAGGGAATGTAGCCACTAGGGCTGTGTGAAATGGCTGTTTCATTTCAGTTTTGGATTTGACATTTCAGAGGGACAGTGATTCATTTCAGTGGTTTGGATCACTGTCCCATTTCATTTTGGCTGAAACCGTTTCAAAACTGTTTCTGAATTTGGATGCTGTTTCGGTGTTTCGGCCATAGGCTATAACGGGGAACCACAAAACTGCCTATAACTTTGCCATTTCTTTCCTGATTTAGATAACACTTGCAGGGATGCTAGCCCCATCTGTGAAAAGTGGTTTGTAAATTCAAACAAGCACCGAACCTCGTTAACCTCATCAGCAGAAGCAATTTCCTACAGCCCCAAACACACCAAATGGATCCAGACCATGCCATGACAAGAAATGCAAAACCTGCCAACATATCTCCAGTACCCCTACAAACTGCACACCAGAATCTATTGCGCACAAGAATACCCAACTACCTGTGTGGGCATATTTCTCACAAGAAAACCACTCTGTCTCCAGTCTCTTAGTCCTGATCCTCCAAGGGAATTTACAAACTACTTTTCACAGCCAGGCCTATGAACTTTACTTCATCAACCTCTTAGATACAGAAACTCATGGACTGAATATAGACATTGGATTTATGACATGCTACAACCTGCTGGACATCCAATTCCCCAAGTAGCAGGTACCTCTCCACTTTTACCTTCTACATCCCCCTTCTACTCCTCACCTCCCAACCTGTCTCTCACCCCCTGACACCTCAATTCACATTTTCACTGGCTGGTTTTCTTGCCTGCATTGCATGCCAGCTTGCAGCTTCTTTACTATTCCTTCCATCCAGGAAAAGCGCACACAGCAACTGCAGGTGCTTCCTCAACCTGATGAAGGGTTTCAAACCTGAAAGCCCATGCCTTGTAGATGGCATCCCAGGCAGCTAAGCTCACACGGAGCCTCACAACTCCCCTGCAACCAGCAAGCCTCAGGCCTCTCAAAGATCTTAGAAGTCTGGGCTTTCTGTAGCCAGGACTGTGCATGTGTGTGGAGCTTATAAGGTGCCTCCTACCCACCTTTCACCAGGGAGGTCCTCAGTCCTGACATTTCTTGGGGGCTACTGCACCGCTGGCAGTCCCACCAGACCTTCCAACCCTGGCAGGGTGCAGTTTTAGGTAATGCCCAGGACCTGGGGCCTCCTTCCCCATACCCTCAACCCATACCTCAAAGTTTGTCCTGGCATGGGAGCTCAGCAGGGACATGTTCTTCCCCTGCTGGCTGATGATGGAGTGAGTGCCACCTCCACCTCTGAGAGCGGGACATTAAAAGGTTTAAAATAAATGTAAAAAGGAAATGGGTGTGGATGGAGTGAAGAGGGTGGCACTGATTCCATCTGCACGTGGAGCTCAGGGAACCCCAGCAGTGGGAGGTTCACGTTCAGGAATACCAGCTGCTCCACCAAACCAGGATCCAAGCAGGTGTGGTGAGGTGTCACTACTTCCCCAGCAATGCCCTCTCACTTGAAATACTGGATGATGGACAGGACAGGTGTTCCCGGGCAACCATGGCCAGATCCTGCCACATCTCAATGCAGGTTGCCCAAGAGGCCAAGGTGTCACAGTCCAGTGACTCCACATCCTCGGTGAGATAGGTAGTCACCAAGAACATCCATGCTACCTGCGTGAGGCTGGGGTCTGGTGTCTCTGGACCCCACCGTAGAATCCATGCCCTTGGCTCACATTGGCAACAGCTGTTGTGTAGGAGACTGGCTGCTGCTGAGAGTGCTGGCATGGGAAAGTGGATCCCCCTCTTCCATTCCCCCACATCCACCCTTCTTCCTCCCAGACTCTGTTCACCAGCATCTCCATCCAGTGATCCAAGGTTTTGCTGCCGCATACACTCTCCTTCACCCTTGGGTCGCACATGGCTGCCAGCACTTGGACAGTACTGGATCCAGCCATTTCTTAATGCCCTCCCTCAGCCATTTCACCAGTGCTTGCACCTTTGGTGACAGCAGCTTCCCCAGCCAGGGACATTGATCCCCTGAAACTTCTCCATTTGGTTCTCAAGTTCCCTCACTATGGGGATCACCTGGCTAAGAAGGGCATTGCCAACGCTGATAGTCTCTGTGGCCTCGAGGAATGGCTTGAGGACCACCAAGATCTGGGAGATGATATCCCACTCTGTTTTGTTAAGGGGGCTGCTGATTCCAATCTCCCTGAGCAAGGCCATCTCATGGATGGTCTTCTGTTTCTCCACCAGCCTTTCCAGCATCAGGGATGTGGAGACTCTGTGGAGTTCCACCAAGCCTCCACACCCTGAATGATGTTGTGCTGCGGGATGCTCAGCTCTGCCTGTTTCTCCCACAGCATCTTAGCCTACTTGATGCTGTGGTGGAAGTACCCCACCACCTTCCTGCATTTCAAAATGAGCTGGCTGGTTGTGATGGTGCCATCACTGGCAGCCCTGCCCCCCTCCAAGCCGTCCCTGACTATAAGATGGAACTTGTGTGTCACACAGTGGATGCCAACAAAGTTGGCATCACAGACTGCCTTGATCATATTGGCCCTGTTGTCGGTGAAAATTAACCATGGATGAGCTCCCCCTGCCCAACAAGCCACCCTTGTACCATGACGTTCATGGCCACCATGATCTCCATTGCCATATGGGACTCATCCATCACCTTGACTTGAAGGAGAGGCCACTGATGGCCTGACTGGTTGCTCCAGTGCCCTGTGTAGGGAGAGGTAGACATGATCTCCACTCTGGCTGTTTCAGATGTGTGAGGTGAAGTGCAGCGCCACCTGCAGACCTGCCTTATGCAGCTCCTCCCTCAAGTACTCCCTGCATACCTCATACAGTGAGAGCACCACCATCCTGCTGAAGGTGGTGCATGTGGGCTCTTGGTAGGATGGAGCTGTGAGTGCTATGAGCTGCCTGAACACTGGCCACTCAATTAGGGAGAAGGGCTGGCCATCCAGAGAAAGCATCCTCGATGATCTGGGTGATCTTGCTCACCTTTGTAATGCACTCCCCTTCCTGTCTGCCTTTGCCCCACTGTTACAGGGTGGCCTGCCTCTGCTTCTTGGGGACAGGGGCTTTGGAGTGAGAGGAGGACTTCTTTTTGGGCATGCTCCCACTGGTGCCAGGCTGAGGAGGAGCAAGGGCAAGGGGGTGGTGCTTCCTGAGATGCATCAGCATCCCCATGATGCTGAAGTGTTTCACCTCCTTGCCTCACATGGTTTTACATCAGCAGTGCAGGCAGAGAGCATATGTGGGATTATCTGCCACCTCAAAATGATCCTACACCACACTACCCCCTCACTTCTGGGGTGCAGATGTGGATCCTGCATGATCTTCCTTCTCAGCAGGCAGAGGCAAAGCAACAGGATGAGCTGACCCAGCTGAGCCACTTGCCTCCAGAACCTGAATGTCAACCTCCTCCAAACTGCCTTCTGGGGAAGGAGACCTGACTCTAGGGGAACTTGGGAAGGAGTAGGGCACAAACTCAGATTCCTCCCCAGTCCCCAGAACTTCTTTTGGTAGGGCGCTCAGGTCCCCTGCTTCCAGATTCAGCTCCTCCTCTAGCACTGTCAGGCTCAGGCTGGGAACTAAAATGGGGGTGGAGGAGACTCTCATGCTGATGCTGCTTGTCATGCTGGTGGTTCTGGGAGTTATTATTATGGCTGGTGTTATTGGTGAGGGTGGAGATGCAGGCACTGATCCCACCTCCTGGCTGCCACTAGCACCAGAAGCTCCATGCATGCTAGTGCTAGAAAAGAGGGTGCATCTAAGTTTGGGGGAGAGGGAACTTACAGCTTTTCCTCTGCCCCCTCTGGCTCCCCTGCCAGAAGACCTGGCACCTGAATTTCTAACATGCTTCATATTTTGTGTGCTGGAAAAAAATGTGTGTATAATGTATGTGTAGTGCTTTCCTGAAATGTACAATGATGAGGCAAAGCACTGCTTTCTTTTTGTTTGAGGGGTGTAACAGGGTGCTATCTCTGGTGATATTTTTAAAGGCCGGTGAGTGGGACACCCTTCAAGTCCTGCTATATTTTCCTTGTCCTCTGGGAACTAGCTACCCCTGCCCCCCTCCCCCTTTGCTCACCTGCCACAACTTGATGACACTTGGTTTTTAAAGAGGGAGGCTGACCCAGTCAGCTGCCCAGAAGGCAACAGGGCTCTGGGCACATATAAGCCCCAGGGCTGGGCTGGCAGGGGTCAGTTCTCTGGCTGCAGCCAGGAGGAAGGAGCTCTTGCAGGAAAACTTGAACAGAGATGCTTGGTTGCCTGTTCTGCAACTGGTGAAACTAAGAGGCTCCAAGAACTCCTAAAGTACCTGGGGCTAGGAGACGCACATTACAGACAGAGAAGATTGCCTTCTAGAAGGGGAAGAGTGTGGTCTCCAGTGTTATGGTTATTGTTATATTGTAGCCCAGGGGCTTGTATTTATTTTATTACTTGAACCAGTGGACCAGGATGAGGGTAATTGGGGAGGAGTAGGTCCCATAGGGGGCACACTACTGCAGAGAGTCCCAGCACCAAAGAGGGTGCAGTGACAGGGCTGCAGAGAGCCCAGAACCAGAGAAGGTGCATCAACAGGGGCCAGGGGCCCAGTGATAACAGAAGACTGAATTAGGCCTAGACCTCATTACAGGGACAACATTGATATACCATTCTGTGAGCCATGGGGCATGGTAAAAAGGTGGCTGTGGAGCCACACATGTAGCCCATAAGGCTTGGGGTGTCCAGTGGGGCACCTACTTATATCAGGACCCAGCAAGGGGTCTAAGAACTTACAGGGTTTAGGGGGGTCCATCAGGAATGTGACTGCAGCAACTTGAGGGAAGCCTCCCTATCT
The DNA here is from genome assembly GCF_030867095.1 of Alligator mississippiensis. Lineage (NCBI taxonomy): Eukaryota > Metazoa > Chordata > Crocodylia > Alligatoridae > Alligator > Alligator mississippiensis. The sequence goes on from NC_081833.1 coordinate 30,230,676, forward strand.
ATTATCTAAAACAACAAGACATGGCAGGTGAGACTAGAAGGTGCCTGCACAATGAAGTTGTCATGGTCACGGAGCCCTAGAGGCATCACAGCCATCCCTTGGGACCCTGCACTATGACACCCAAGCTCTGTAATACAGCCTCACATGATAGCACAAGTAGCTCATAGTCTACCTATATAGTCTTCATCCTGACTGTTGATTCCACTGGAGCCTCTAGATAAGCATCATACTGCTGATGTGCCTGGCTTTAAGTGCCAGTGGCTTTGCCTAAATGGATTTACCAGCTGATCAGAGAAATGACATGAGTGAGATTACCAAACCCACAAAGAATGGCCAAGCTGGTGAATTGTAATGCCTTTGTTATGTCCTGTACTTTGGGCCTCATGGTATGGCATGGGTGGCTTCATGGCTTTATGGGGTGTCCATACCTGCACCTGAAAAAAACAATACACCCCTTTTTCATAGCAATTCACCTCTTCCAGCACTGTTTGGATTTAAGAGAATGGCTGCCTCTGTTATTTCTGTGTGTCATCATATTCTCATTCTGTGCCAGACATGGCCAGGGTTTTGTTTCCCCTTGTCTCAATGGATGAGGCACAGAGGTGCCTTTCCTTTCTCAGTGCATTGATCTGAACTGCCAATTACATCTCTGAGATTGTGCCTCTCCTAGAAAGGTGAATTATGATCCTCAGAATTTTTTCTTTGTGATTTCCTCTCAGACTTCAGCCTCTTCTGCCTGAGAAATAGGGTTGTCTTGGACAAGTCTCTCCAATAAATCATCCTAGTGTTCACTAGGGACTGACACATCAATTTCTTCTTCCTCTGAAGTAAGAGATTCATACACAGTGATGTTGTTCAGTATGGAATAAGTCAAGAATCCCTTGCATACATGGCTGGAGCAGTAGGGAACAACAGCAGGGCCAACAGATTGATTCAGGCCTCTACAGGATTGCTAATCTATGATACCCTGAAGATGCACATATTCAAAAAAAAGGACAGCTTTCTGGATATGTGCTAAATGGTGTCTGCATGGAGACAATAGCTTCTTCAGAATTCTTCAGCTCATAGAATCATAGAATCGGAAGGGACATGTACGATCATCAAATCCAGTCCCCTGCCATGGGCAGGAAGTATTGGGCTCAGATGAGCTTGGCAAGGTGCCTGTCCAGTCTCATCTTGAATGCCTCCAAGGAGGGCTACTGCACCACCTCTCCTGGGATCATGTTCCAGATTCTGGTGATATTTACACAAAAGAAGTTTTTCCTTATATCCAACCTGAATTTACCTCCTATGGGCACGTTCATACATGCAAGCATGTGCACTTGCAGCAGCTCAAATAGAAGTGGTGCAAATTTGAGCTGGGGCTTTTTGCCTCAGTGCATGTGCCTGAACATGCACTTTGGGGTGGGGCAAATTGTGCCACTTTTGGCAAAAAAAAAACCCTGCCTGGCTCCTCCTGGATCTGCAGCCAGCGGGAGCTAGATCGTAGGGCCAGCACCTATACTGGCCCCAGAAGTATAAAAACCTACACTGTCTAGCAGCTCAGGGCCACTTGGTCTCATGAGCTTTTGAGGGAGGAGCCTCTGGGAGAAAGTTGGCCATGCCCTTTCCTGTCCCAGGCTATTGCTGTTGCCACTGCAAGTGTGGTCTCAGGAGCTTTTGGGGAGAATATAGCCAGGCCCCTTCCTGTCTCTGGCTAATGCAAGCTGCTGCCTTGTTTTCAGAGGTTTTAGGGGTAAGTTGGTTGCACCCCTTCCTACCTTGGGCTGCTGCTGTTGCTGCTCTCCTCCCCACCGGGGGGTGGGGGGTGTCCTCTCAGGAGACTGGAGAGAAGCAGGGGAACATCTCCAGCTCATCTCCAGGGGCTGGTCTCCAGACTCCTGCTCATTCTCCTATTCTGTTTCCAGTCTTCCTGAGGCTAGAGATGAGCAGGAGAATGAGCAAGAAGCTAGAGATGAGTGGGGGAGTGAGCAGGAGCCTGGAGATGATTCAGGGATTCCCCCATCAGCTCCAGCCTCCTGATAGCTCCCACACTCAGCTCCTGCCCTCCCCCCCCATCACTACTCTGCTTGGCTCCAGCCTCCTGCACCACCTGTACCTTACCAGTAGCAGCAGCAGTGTTCAGGCCTCATGGCCACAGCCCCCCTGCAGGGCAGCGGGGAGCAGTGGGGCTCGGCCCGGGGTGCCCACTGCCACAGCTGCATTGTGTGGGTGTGGCCCAGCTCAGCAGGGTGCTGTGTGCTGTCTGGCAGCTTGGAGGTGCTGTTGCTGTCACCTGGGGCTCAGCGTCACTCAACCCGAGTGGTCCAGAGCTGTGAGACAGCACACAGCACCCTGCTGAGCCGGGCTGCACCCGTGCAATGTGGCAGCATGGGTGCCAGGTGGCTGGGGCCAAGCCCCTGTCCCCACCGCTGTCACCCATGCAGGGGGGCTGTGGCATGAGGCCCAGAGTGGCCCTAACCACTGCTGCTAATGCTGGTGAGTGTAGAGGGCTAGGGCTGGGTGGGGGAATGAATAGGGGGCAGAGGGAATGAAGGGGGAGCGGGGGAAACAAAGGAGAAGTGGAAGGAATTTACAGGGAGTTGAGGGAATGAACAAACAACACCCCCCATGGTCCCCTCCCTTCCTTTTCCAGCCCCCCCAACACCCTACTTACCTGGCACAAAGCTGGGTCCAGGTCCCTGCAGCCTGCACCACTGCTTGTCTTGCATGGGCAGGCAGCGTGCTTCAGCACCAGGGCAAGAGTCAGCCATAGAGATGCTCTGGCTGGCTACCAGAGCATCTGTGTGGAAGACTGAGTCTCTGGTTGCCTCAGGACATGTTCCAGGACCGTGCCCTGCCCCACTTTTTTCCCCTGGCGTATTTTTTGACCCATGGGTATCCGGGTGTCTAATTTTACCCCTGCACTGCAAATTTGCAGTGTGGGGAACATTTTTTGGTTCCCACACGTGCCTCTTGCAGCATCCCAAAGGGATTTAAGATGCTGCAAGAAGCATGTGCATGCTTGTGTGGGTGTGCCCTATTAGTTTATGCCCATTGGTCCTTATCCTCCCCTGTGGTGCCCTCCTGAAGAGTTGCTTTCTTAGTTCTTGATTCTCCCCCCTGAGGTACTTGTATGCAGCTATCAAGTCACCTCTCAGCCTTCTCTTCCTCCGGCTGAAAAGGCCCTGTTCCTGGAGCTCTCCTCGTAGGGCCTACCCTCCATACCCTTAATCAAATGGGTGGCCCTCCTTTGTACCCTCTTGAGCTTATCCATTTCCTTCTTGAAGTGTGGTGCCCAGAACTGGGAACAGTACTCTAACTGAGGCCTCACCAACACTGAATAGAGAAAGAGATCCCTGGATCTATTGGCCATGCAGCGGCTGATGCACATCAGAATTTTATTGGCCCTTTTGGCAGCCTTGTCACACTGTTGGGTCATATTCAACTTCCAGTCCATCGTGACCCCAGGTCTCATTCAGATGTTGTACCAGCCAGTAGGCCACTACCCATTGTATAGTTGTGGTGACGGTTCTTCCTACCCAGGTGAAGGACCTCCCTGTTAAATCTCATCTGATTTCATTCCGCCCATAAGTCCAGTCTGTCAAGGTCCTCCTGGATCTTTGCCCTATCCTCTGGTGTGCCCCCATTTCCCCACAGCTTGGTATCATCTGCAAACTTAATCATTGCACTTTCTACCCCTTCATCCAAATCAGCAATGAATATAATGAATATGGGATCATCTAGACCCAGCACTCTTTCCTGCATATGCAGTGGGTCGGACTCAATGATCTATTGAGGTCCCTTCCGACCCTAACATCTATGAATCTATGAATCTATGAATCTATAATGAATAGCGTGGGTCCAAGTACCAATCCCTGGGGGACCCCACTGGAGATGGCCCTCCAGGATGAGGCCATCCTAGCAATCACCACTCTCTGGTGATACGAGCATAATCCCTGCTGGCTGCTGAGCCATTTTTCCATTGAATATACACTTCTTTTTTCTTTTTCAAAAGCTCCCTAATATCACTGCTAATATAACTGGTGAACCAAGCAGGTCTCCTGGTTCCCTTCCCACTTTTTGGCTGTGTGGGGATGGTCTGTTTTTGAGAGGTGAGAATTGTATTTTTAAGGAAGCAGCATCATTCCTGCACACCCAGATCACCCAAACATTGGTTGCAGAGGGCCGCTCCAATGAGCCTCTTCAGTTTGCCAAAATTTGCCTTCTTGAAATTCAGGGCTTCTGTTCTGGTGACTAACTTCCCAATCTTACGGTGGATGGTAAACCTTATCAGGTCATGGTCACTGTTGCCCAGAGTACCACCAGTCCCCATGTCTCCTATTATGTCCTCCCCTTTGGCCAGCACTAAGTCCAGAGTGGCCTTGCCCCTGGTAGTCCCTTCCACAACCTGTGTCAGAAACAGATCATCTGTTGTCACCAGGAAGTTGGCCAACCTGCTGGAGGCAGCTGAATGGTCTCCCCAACAGATGTCTGTGTAGCTGAAGTCACCCATGATGATCATGTCTCTAGTGCTATCTGCCTCTGCCAGTTCTCCTGAGAATGCTTGATCACTCACCTCATCTTGGGAGGGAGGCAGGTAGTAGACTCCCACCATTAGGTCTCCCTTTCCCGGTCCCCCTTGTAGTCTGACCCAGAGGGTCTCAAGGGACCCTTTCCTGCTGTCAAAGGTGACCTGCAGGGATGGGTACTACTCTTTCACATAGAGGGCGACACCTCCTCCCTTCTTCCCAAACTGATCTTTTCTATGAAACTTGTAACCCTCAATATTAACTGCCCAGTCCAATCAAGTTGAAATCCTCATTAGCCAAAAGGAGTACCAGTTCTTCCTGTTTATTTCCCATGCTACTGGCATTCCCATAAAGGCATCTGAGCTTTCCTTTAGTCACCTCAGGTTTTCTGTCATGATTTCTCTGCCTCAAGATGCTAGAACTGATCTGGACATCTGTGGTTTGAATGCCCTCTCATGTGTCACTGTGGCTACATTGTTTGGTTTCCACATTGGTTTCCACAGTGGAACCTTCTCCCCGGCCCCCGGGTGTGCCTAATTTAAAGCCATCCTGAACAAGTCAGTGACTCTTGTGGTGAAGAGCTTTTTTCCTCTGCCCATGAGATGAATGACATCCCTTGCATGGAGGCCACTGTAGCTGAACTGTGCACCAAGGTCGAGGTATCCAAAGCCCACATGATGACACCATCTTCTGAGCCTTCAGCTGACTGCCTTGATACACTCCTTCCTCTGATGACCATGACCCCTGACTGGGAGTGCTGCAGAGAAAACAACTGGTGCTCCTAGGTCCTTGAGCTTTGCTCCCATGGTCCTGTAGTCCCTCATGATCCTCCCAGAGCTCCTTTTTGCTGTGTTGCTGGTTCCCACATGGACAAGGAGTATTGGGTAGTGGTCAGTAGTGTGGACCAGTTTAGGGAGACTTGCTGTAACATCATGAATATTGGCTCCTGGAAGGCAGCAGACCTCATGTGCAAAGGGGTCAGGGCAGCAGATGGCTCCCTCTGTGCCCTGCAGCAGGGATTCTCTCTTTTGGGGTTGGTTGATGTGGCACAGGTACATTCTCCATCAATGGTGAGCAGGCTTCATAACTGTTGTGCACTGTTATTGGAGGGACAGCTGATGCACGTCATAGCTTCAGTCCTGATGTATACAGTTTCCACCTCCTGTTGGTTGGGGTATCTCGTTCAGGCCCACTCATCAGCCTGGTCTTCATGGTGCTCTTCTCCAGGTGCAGGACCTAGCAATATGCATCGATCCCTTCTTCATGTTCCCTTTTACACAGCTGTCCACCTCCTCCTGTAGCTCCCTCACCCAGCCCTCCAGAGCCTCCACCAGGGAGCACATCCCACAAGTAGGAGAGCCTGTGCCCCTGATCCCAGCATCCAGAAGACATGCCAGGCAGTCGTCGCAGCCTGGAGTCAAGGGCTCCATCTGTGTGGAGGCTGGGACCATAGGCTCTGTCTGGGTGGAGATCCTGGAGGTAGTGGGGGGTGGGGTGGGGAGCTGGGCTATCAAATCCAGGAAGCCACGGATACAGCATGTATCCATTACCATATTGCCAGGTGACCCTCGTTGTCTGGGTGTTTATATTGGTAGGAGACTAGGTGGGTGTTATTGTTCCCACGTGGTCCTCACAAGCTGCAGCTGCTGCTGTGGTTAGGAAAGTCCCCTGTTCTCTCAGCTTCCCAAGCAGCAGGGGGAAACCCAGGATCCCTCCCTGAAGGGGGGAGGGGTGAGCCCTTGTCCTCTTTACCTGGTGTCTAGCACAGGAGTGCTGGAGGACTTCCCTCATCATGGCGGGGCAGGGCTCAGCACACCCTGAGCCTTTGGTTGCTCAGGGTGTGCTGTGCCATGCATGGTGCAGCTGGGAGGCAACTCAGTACTAAGAGTGGCCCCTGGACTTCCCTCTCACATTCCCTTGTCCACATGCCCTTCTCCACTAACTTCCCCACAGACTCACACGCCAGGCCCAGAACATGCCTGTTTATGCACTCTTTTCATGTGGCTCCGGTTGTGTGGCTCCCTAGGGCCTGGTCTAAGTAGGATCTGTGGGGGAGCTGTGACCCTCCTTGGCTCCACTCAGCTGCCCCACTGGCTAGTGCCCACCCACCATGGGACCCACTTACCTCCCGGCTCACACTAGGGCTGTGTCGGGCGGGTCTGCTTGGGGGCTGAGCTCATGGGGCCACGATGGGCTTACACCCATGCATCTTGCAGCAGATCTGGGTCCTGACTGAAGCTGTGCAAGGGTCACATCATGGGGATGACCCTGGGAAGCAGGCATTTGCCTCTGGAAGAAGCAGAACCAAGCAGCAAGCTGTACATTCAGATGGATGTCTGCACCTGCCAGCCAACTAAGGGGCATTTTCTAACCCTGCTTCTGAAGAAGAAAGCAGTTCTTTTTGCCATGATACTCTGGATGTTTCTAAATCAAGGCTCAAGAGATTGAAAGTAAAAGACAATTTTCTCACAAATGCACGTTCCCTGAGCCTGAGAAACACATTCAGCTCTGGGGGTAGATAATGAAGCATCTCTGGATGCAGTATAAGGATGGTTTGCTCCTTTTTCTGTTCCAATATTGGACAAAGTAGCTGGAGAGAGATGTGTGGCCTTATGCAGTCAGCTGCATCTTGACACTTATGGATGTCTCATTGGGAAAAGTGCTCCAGAACTCAGAGGCCAGTGACTTAGCTGTCTTAACTCAGGGAAGCAATAATCTCCACTGTTGCTGGAGCAACAGTAAAACAACATAAGAACCAAGGAGTTGAAGCCCCAATTCCAGGGAACATAGGTCCCTGCTTACTCTGCCAGTGCAGAGGGCTCCCAGAAGGAAGAGGGGTGAAACTCTCCATCACAAAGTGTGTGGGTAGTATGCACCATGACAGGGTACAACAACAGGAGTTGGGGAACTGAAAATACTTCCTGGTATCACCTCATAGGGCAGAAAGCAGGGCTGGAACTTCATGGTACTATGAGCCGTTTTTGACCAGTCCTCCTAAATGTAGTATCAAGAAGCTGGTTTGGACAATGGCATGCATCAGAGAAGCTGATCAGCATGTTTAGGAAGGAGCCTGGTGCAAGGAGCCCTTGAAGCTGCTGCTCCATTGCAGACAATGGATAATTCAGCTGTGTGTGTATGACCATCAATGTTTTTACATCTCTTAGAAGCTAACTGGTTAGATTAGATGGAGTCTCTGAAGCTCTCCTTGTTTTGTATATAGGAAACTGATGAATGGCCAGTAGCCCCTTGTTCTGCGTAATGGCACTAAATCACTTTCTTCCCAGATTGTTTACATGAGCAATCAATGGGAAAGTCATGCAGTGCCATCCCAGCATGTATGGCTTAGAACAGGGATAGGAAATTATTTGGCCCTGAGGGACACACAGGCTGTTTTGGTAAGCTGTTGTGGGCTGGGTCAGCACACCCTTCCATCCTCCAACAACTCACCCCAAGTCCCTATGTGTGATGGGGTCCCGAACAGCAGTGTTCACAAGCAGGAGAAATGAGCAAGGCTAGGATCATAGGACCATGAAAGTGAGGGGCCGGGGTTGGGGCTAGGTCAGAGGCATGATCCACTGCAGACACACTCCTGTAATGGGTGTGGGTTTTGCAGGCAGGGGTATTGTGGGAGCAGACTGCAGCTCTGCCCCACCCCAGCCCTACACTTTCCAACCACAAGAATTTGGTGCACAATGCTCCAAGATCCCATACCTGGGCCTGGACGTAGCTCCCCACCCATCTGTGTGCCCTACCTATGAAGCTCCCTGGAGCTGCACCTGGGGCTGGGGCCAGGATCATGGGGCAGTGACAGTGTGGGGCAGTGCAGCATGGGGCGTGGGACAGTGCAGATCCCTAGTGAGGCCCAAAAGTGTCTTCCATCTCTGCCCCAGCCCTCCTCCTCTCTCCTAGTCTTTCACTTTTTCCCTCCCCTGGCCTGTGGCAAGCAGCCTGCAGGTAGCGGAGGGAGGGGTGTGGATCTGATGGCAATTCCATGCCCTGCCACTTACAGTGGTTAAGACTGGGTCAGGGCTGGGGGAGACAGGTGGTGCTCTTCCCTGTCTTGTGCCAGCCTGGAGCTCACCCTGGGATGCCTGCGTGGCACCAGCCACCCCCAGCCTCCAGCCCCACCAGCTTGCCATGAGGCAGAGCAGCATGGGGTGGAGAGAAATGGCATGGGGGTAGGGGCAGTGGCAGCAGCATGAGCCTCAGTGAGGGCTCTGCATCTGGGGCCAGAGCTGGGGCTGATCTCCATGGAGACTGGCCCCTGGCCCTGGATGCAGGCCCACACTCAGCTTCAAGCTGTCTCTATGGAAACTGGTCCTGGCCCTGGCCACAGCCCTGGATATAGCACCCTCACCAGGGCTCCCACCACTGCTGCTGTCCCTCCATACTGCTCTGCCCCACACTGAGCCAGTGGGGCATGGGGCTTGGGGCTGCCAGCATTGCATGGACATCTGGGGATGAGCTGTGGGATGGAATGGAATGGGGGTTCCCCAGTGCTGCCTGGTGGGGCTGAGGCCAGACAAAATCACTCCGTGGGCCAGATCCAAGCCACAGACCATATTTAGCCAATTCATGGCTTACAGTATGTAATTCCTTTTCTTTTCTTTGGGCTCAGTTTCTTCTGATTTAATGCTTACTGTTGAGGTTAGGTGCAATAAGGCCTGGGTCCCTTCTGGCCTGATGTCCTTCTGCCAAGTGACACCAGGGTGGAAGGTACCTTGTTATCATTCAGGTACTCTTATGTGTTTTTATCTTACCTGCCATGAGTTTAGTCTTATATTTCCTAGAGAGCTAGTTCCATCGAGTGATACTTTTGACCAGCTGAAGGTGTTTCTTCACGGGGCTCCACCTCCCCTACACCCCAACCTTACCACTTCCTTGTTTTTGTACAGAATTCACATCTTGGGAGGAGGAGGATACAAAAAGGCAAACCTCCAAAACAAAGGAAATGGGGAGATACCGTGCGTGTGTCCCCTTGTATATCAGTTCTTAGCTTTAGGGTGATGGCAAAACCCCTCCAGACTGCTACCCTAAGCAATCAATTTTGGTCCTTGGGGTGAAGGAAAACCCATCCACCAGGTTGCTTCCCTTTATAAATCCACTGTCAATTTCAGTTTGCTTGTGCCACACCTGACCTGAGTCTTCCTCACACGCCTCTGTTTGTCATTGTCAGGCCAGTCATGGCAGCATTTCAGCCGGAGGTGCCTGCCTCGATCTTCTGATCACCCATGTATGCAGATTACAGCCCTCCACCATCATCAGCTGCTTGTTTGATCCAACAGGAGAGTCCTCTGGCATGTCCTTTCCAGTGATATTGCCAACTCCCCCTCTTAGCCCTCACTGGAGCTGCAAGTAGCTCTTTGGGTGTTCCTGCTGTCAATCCAGAGGGAGCAATGGCTCCAGACCCATGGCATGAAAAACCCTTTGCTGCTTGCATCCTCTGGTTTATCTAAGATAAAGAATGAATGGGAGGGAGGGCAGAGGAAATCACTCCTAGGGTCTTCTCATTCTCCCCTGTCTTTCCTTTCACACTCACTTGCCATTAATTCATAAATTCATATTAATTCATAAATTCATAGGAGGCTAAACTCAAAAAGACTACTGAACCTCTGAGTCTGAATACTAGTCTGTTGACAGAATGGGTTTCATGGTAGGAGAGATCACAGCCCATCTTAAGGGACTATTGTAGAATAGCATCAGAAAGTGGATATCTAGGACCCCTGGCACATGCTACACTTAAGACCTGATTAACCAGTTACCCAGTTATTACACAAAAAATGTAGCACAATGTACCACAAGCCTGACTTGGAGAGTCACATTTATTTAACCAGAATCAACCCGAGAAAAGGAAATGAATGGCAGCACCACATGGCCAATCAAGACAGCTCATATTTCAAAGCTGCAGTCTCCCAACAATGTTAGCAAATTTGCTATGGACCAAGAAGGATGTGCAAATAGTCTCCAATAATGAACTGAGGTGAGAAGGCTGCAATCTGCTCTCAGACAATCTGTAAACAGAAGGAGGCAAAATTCACAAACTAGAAAACACATTTCAAATTACTTACCCATTTCTTTCCTTTTCTTAGTTTGAACCCTACTCCTCCCTTTTTTTCCTAACCCACATGGGGCATTTGAGGAATGCATCTGTGTTTTCAACAGGGCTGTATAGGATGAGCCCAATATGGCAGTAACAGAGTTAAAGTACATTTGTGCTGAACCAACAAGTTCCACATACCTGGCCTGCAAACAGGGGCTTGCATCTCATTCAGATGCTCTTTATGGCTGGGCAATAGTGAAAAAGGGACAAACAACATGCTGGCTAGTTAAGCCAGCTAGCCAGTCCCCATTTGGGATATGTTCAATGTTAGCGACAAGCATCTACCTGTGTTTCTATGTTGGAAAGGTACATAGTGAAGGCCCTATTGAAAACCTTGGTGTGCATTTTTTGCTGTATGAGAGAGAATCTGGTGCGCAGTGCTCTCCCGACCAACTTACAGTTATTTCCATTGCTAGTGTTTATGGGCCCTATGGTTCCTACCACCTCATACCCTACCCTGCTTCGATGATTTTTCCATTTACCAGTACAGATACAGACACACACATGTACTGCTGGGCAGTGGAAATCAGATGTCTCAAAAGATAATATATGATCTGAGCCTCTGAGAAAACCTTTCTTTTAGCCCTGAAAAATAACAGGAAAGATGAAGTAAAACAATAGGAAAGATTAACTGAATCACAGAACCTTTCAAGGGCAATAGGATCACTGGGGAGAACTGTTACAGATCTCCAGGAGATGTATGTGGCCAGACAGATGTCACTGCCCTTCATACAACAACATATTGAGTGGGATAGAGTACAGTCCATGTTTCAAGCTTTTAATTCAATGCAAAGCTGATTCCAATTTCTTTGGATTTGAGTATGGGAATGTAGATGGGAAACTGGCTAAGCTAATTTAAAAATGTGGGTACTGGTAAATAGAGTATGGAGCTGCAGGGATTTGAGATAGATGCTGTATGGATCAGTGATAATATCAATGTTTTTACACATTAGTCATGAATGATCTGGAAAAGTGGGAGGAAAGAAAAGAACACATGAATGCAAATACCAGATGACTTTAGACTGTGAAGCACTAGGAATTCAAGGAATCTGAAAAAAATGATTCACAGAGACCTAGAGTTGGGACAGATATGGACCAAAAAATGATAGTATGAGAGAAACTCCCTGGGAAAGCATGACTCAGATCCAACCTCTTAAATGGAGGCTGGATTGGCATGGGCACTAAGGTACACAGTTGATAGTCCAGCAGTTGCAAGTTTGAGGCCATAGCATACAAACTGAAGGGATGGCCTGTCAGATTCCAAAACATCTGTGAATCCTGCTAAATACCTTGTCATAAGGACATGAAAAAAGAAAAGACTGGCAGTAACACCAGTAGTAGCTTTTTGCTGAGGTGGCACAGAACTCAAACATGAGATTCCATTGAGATAACACAGAAGGTCATTGAACTTTGGAGCTTGAGTACACAGAGGTATCATGTTTTGGGGAGTTAGCCCTCCCCTCCTATTGCAGATCTGGAGGACCTAGGCTTGGCAAGCTACCTCAGAGCCAGTGGGATCAAGGCACAACTGTTTGGAAAGGGAAAAGAGACAAGAAAAGAGCCTGGGGGCTAAAGGATGAATTGAAGAATAATGAGGAAAATTTAAAAGAAACAGATCTGTGGGTGAAGCCTCCTGGCACTGGAATGTTCTTTGAAGTAGAAGGATCATTCTAAAGCTGTATTGGGAAATCAGTTGCCCGGGGCTCCTTGTTCTTCAAAAATAGAGGTTCTAGTGCACCATGAGAAGCAGCCTGACCAGGAGTCAAAGCCTACTGAAGGGGAATAGGAGCTCAAGGTATTCAGACTTCAACTACCATGAGACACAATAGCAATGTTTCCATATTGAAATATTTCAGCTTAGGGCAAAAATATTTCACTTTCAAGTATTTTAATATCTGCTGGAAAACTTTAATGTGTTTAATACATATTCAACCTCATTTTGAAAAGCTTCAATGAAGGAGATATCACATCCTCTTTTGCCAATCTATTCCAGTGCATCACTGTTCTAACAGAAAAGAAGCTTTTTCTGAGAACTATTCTAAATCTACTTTGCTTCAGTTTAGAGCCATTGCTTTGTCTCTTGTCCTCTTCAGCAAGGGAAAACAATAGTTTTCCATTTTTTTTTTTTTATGACAGCCTTTTAGGTATTTGAAGGTATAGGAAGACCTGGACTTACAACTTTTCGAGTTCTGATGAATGGCATTTACAACCTGTATAAATGGACACCCTGTTTGAACGTTCTGATGCAGGTATCAACTTTATGATGCTCGATACTGCTGCGTGCAGCTGGTAAGTCTGTTGTGGTGGAAGGGGAGGGGACAGCTCAATACCCCAGCAGTGAAGGAGAGGTTGGGGCTGTTGCTGGAACAGGGGCTTGGGCAAGTGTTGCCCAGTTGGGGCAGTGTCGGATTAAGGCACAGCTTGTCCAGGGGGCATGGAGAGGGGTGGGAAGCTCCTGCTGCTGGACATGGCTGGTGTGGGAGGGCACAGGGGAGGCATAGGCCCCCAGATCTGCTTGGGGGGGGGGGCTGGGGATCCACTCCGCTGCACTCAGTGGGGGTGCAGCAGCTGGGAGTGGGGTTATGCCCTGCTACTGCTTGCCCAGCTGGGGCAGGATGGGCGTGGGCCGGAGCTGTGGCTTCTCCAGGCAGCAGTGGGGGGAGGTAGCTCCTGCCACTGTGTGCTGCTCATCTGGAGGCAGTTCAGCGGCTCCATCCCATGCCCACCCCACCATGGCTGGGTGAATGGCAGCAGGGCATAGCCTCTGCTACAAGCCCCCCCCCCCCCCTGGTGCTTGCCCAGAGTGAGCCATGCCTTTGTCCCACACCCCACTACCCTGTCTGGGGTGGCAGGGCATAGCCCCCACTCCCTGTGCTGCCATGCCCACCAGAAGCACAGCATGGTGCAGCCCCAGCCCTGCCTGCCCTGTGCAGATCCGGAGGCACCCCCCCATGCCCTCTTGGACCAGTGGCATGCAGCGGCAGAATCTGCCCCCCACCCCACATCCCCCCGGATAAGCCACACCTTTGTCCTGCATCCCCCACCCCCCGCCCTTGCTGGGCAGTGCTTGCCCCAGCCCCTGTCCCAGCCCCAACCCCAATCCCTCCACTGCCGGGGCATTAATCTGTCCCCTCCCCTTCCATCACAACAGATTTACCAGCTGGAGGCAGCTGTATTGAGCATTGTAAAGGAACTAATCCCCCACTTGTAACATTGTTTCTGTGGGAAAATTGGTCCTGAGTTACAATGTTTTGACTTATGGTTTTCAGAGACCAATTGTGTTGTAAATCTGAGGACTGCCTGTATCATTTTCTCCTTTATTATCTTCTTTTCCAAGTTAAATATACCTAGTTCTTACAACCTTTCTGTCAGACCTCAACTCCATGCAATGCCCAATGACTAGGGAGACAACGGATTGATGCACACATCACCTGCACCCATTGCTTGTCAACAGCTTTATTCAAAATGGAGACAGCTTTGGGCTAGCTCCAACAAACCGGGGAGCTGCCACGAACATTAGTTCTTTCCATATTTATACACCTTGGTTTATACTTATTAACATTTACTCCACCTTTGTCCCTCCTTTGTTCCACTCTTATTCCTTCCCATCTTAAGCTCCGCCTCTGTTTACTGTTTACTTCTTTAGCATGGAATTACCTATGAATTTAATTTATTTACATGTCTTTTTGCTATGAGTGCATGCTTAAGATCCTGACTCCTGCTTCTTTCGGTCACGTGTGGGCTTTTGCTGATTTCCTCACCATCTCCGAGGTTTTCCTTTTGCTTTATCTCTTAACGATAGCTGGTGGTCTGCATCCTGTTTCTTTTACACAATGAACTATATATCTTACAAGACTATTACATTGTTAGGAAAATGCTTGCTTAAGCATTTTGCAATGTTACTTTTAACATACTATTCTGTTTTGTGGTTAGAAACTTGCCAGGCCACAGGTTATAGCCTTTTAGTCAACTGCAAATCCAGTGCTCCCCAAGATCCAAATACTGTCACCCTAACACTTTCCTTGTACAACTTACCTTCTAAAGTAAACTGCAGCAAGACTGGGTGGGAAGGACACCACACCCTGGCTCATTAAGGGGAATGGCTGAGGCTGTGGCAGAACAAAGGCTGCCATGGCAAACCCAGCTTCTCTGGTTCAAACCCAGAGCAGGGAGAGATGCAGTCAGTGACAAGAAAAGAGCTGTGCTGAAGACTCGGAGAGGGAACAGCTAGGAAGCCGGGGAGGCAGTGATTTGCATGCTGCCATGGCAAGCACAGCTAGTCTGAGAGGGAAATTTAAAGGGATGCTGAGCGTGCAGTTGGCATCAGTCCCAAGAAGACAACAAGAGACAAGAAGCAGAGAAGAAAATGAGACCTGAGGTGAGGAGGGACTGATTCTGGGGCTCAGAGAAGAGTCCTGGTACCTGATTTACCTGGTGGGAGCCAGCAACAAAGTGGAGAAGCCTTCCACGGTGGTGAGTCCAATGTTGGGGGTGGGGGAAGAGAACTTCTTCAGGAACCTAGAGGGATCAGAGAGATGAAGACAAGGTAATACCCCAGTGAGGGGCAAGGCTGTCCTGACCCTGAATGTTGAGGGCAGGATTAGGGCTAAGGTACAGCTGTCTTGGGACCCATGCAGGGAAGAATGGGGCAAGTAGCCAGTGTAGGGAAATACCTTCAGCGGAAGAGTCTACAGGACAAGGACCTGAACCCTCAGTCTAATAGACAAAAAACATCATGTCTGGAACATCTAGTGTGGTTAGGGCAGGATATGGGGATGGTGGAGCACTGCAAAGAGAAGCTGACCTCTTGAGCCTATAATCCATCTTTGTCTCCCAAAAAAGTGTTTTGGCACTCTCTCTAACATTAAGATGTGGCAGGAAATTTTCTAGGAACAGAACACATCCTTTTCCAGCAGTCACCATGTCACTGACCTCTCACGCAGACCAAAATTGCATTTCCTTTTAACTGGCAAGTGCATCACATTGCTGACTCAGGTGAAGCCTATAATACACCAAACCCCACAGATCAGTGATTCTCATCCTTTTTAGAGGAAAGGCACCCCTTATTAGATTACATGCACCCTTTGGAAAGTGCATCTTAGCTTGCTTTTTGACTGCAGAAAAGCACTAGAATAATTTTTTTCTGTTGCAAAGAACTCAGCAAGCCCACAACATGTCAGACATTGTGGATTTTTATTTGAAATCCCTGGGTTTAGCTTGTGAATCATGTGTAGGTGTTTGCACACCTAAAAGTGATAATATTGTCTGGTGCCATACAACCCTGTGGCACTGGTGCCATAAGACTGTGTTGCTGGTGCCACTGTGATGGTTTTGGCTTCTATGACTACAGTTCACACTTTGAAGAGAGGCAGCTGTTTGTTGGGAAGGGACAGCCTCCACCTCACTCCATTGGGGAAGAAGCTCTTCTTAGCTAGAATGGCTGACCTGTTTGTCTGGGCTTTAAACTAAGTTTGCCAGGGGATGGGCAAATAACCACCAGTGCAAGCCAACCAAGCATCTACCACAAAATCAGCAGGTCAGGCTGCTCAAGGGAACTCACTCCTACCCAGATCCAGGGATGGAGCTATTCTAGGAGTGCAGGGAAGCCTAGGGCCTCCAATGGCAGACTCACTTGCCTGTACACAAATGCCAGGAACCTGGGGAACAAACAGGAGGAATTGGCCCTATGATTCCATAGGGATAACGGAGACCTGGTGGGACTCCACCTATGACTGGACCACAGCTATAGATGGCTATACCTTGTACAGGAGAGATCATGTTGGAAGAATGTGTGGGGGTGTGGCTCTCTATGTGAAGAAGTACACTTCCCTACAAGTAGGGAATGGCACCCAAGGAGGGTGACTTGAGGCCCTTTGGGTTAGAATATGAGGGGAATGTGGTGAAGGGGATATCATTGTAGGACTCTAGTACAGACCTCCAAATCAGGAGCAAGAGCTTGACCATGAATTTGCTAGGCTACTGGCTGAGGTTACACACTCTCAGTGCATGATTGTCATGGGAGACTTCAGCTACCTGGACATCTCATAGGAAGAACACTCAGCCAAATCTGATTGGTTTCAATGCTTTCTCACATGCATGCATGAGCTCTACCTGTCTCAAGAAGTTTACAGGCCTACAAAAGCTAAGGCACTGCTGGACCTGGTACTGGCCAAAGGGGATGATCTAGTCAGTGACCTAAGAATTGAAGGGAACCTGGGAGACAGTGACCATTAGTTGATCACTTTCACTATCCATCACAAAGCTGGCAAGTCAGTCAGCAATGAAGAAGTCCTTGACTTTAGGAAAGCTGACTTCCATAGGCTCAGGAGGCTAGTTACTGAGGCCCTGAGAGGCCATGATCTGACAGGGTGGGGAATGCATGATGAGTGGTTGCTCCTTAAGGAAACGATCTTTGAAGCACAAGGGAAGTCCATTCCAGCCCTTAGGAAAGGTAGTAAAAGGGCTCAGCAGCCCCCTTGGCTCAATAAGGAACTCATGGACATCCTGTGTCTAAAAAGAGAAGTTTACAAAGGATGGAAGACAGGAACACCACTAACGAGGAGTATTCAGCACTGGTCAGAACCAGGGAGCAAAGTAGGAAAGCCAAGGCTGTAACTGAACTCCAACTGGCTACATGAATCAAAGACAGTAAGAAGTCCTTCTTCAGACATGTGGGAAGTGGGGAAAAAAAACGAACAAGGACAGCATTGGACTCCTGCCAAACCAAAAGGGGCAGCTGATAACTGACACCCAGGCAAAAGCCAATCTCCTTAATGATTACTTTGCATCAGTCTTTTGCCAGCCCAAAAGGACCACCCTGCCTGACAAGATGCTGGGATCACCAGGGTAAAGGTGAACATATGCCCACCATTGGTGTAGAACTTGTGAGGGAACAGCTTGAGGGGTTGGCTACCTACAAATCAGCTGGTCAAGATAGATTGCACCCAAGAGTGCTAAAGGAACTGGCTGATATCATAGTGTGGCCACTGGCAAGGGTATTTGAGAACTCGTGGTGCTCAGTCGAGGTACTTGAAGATTGGAAGAGGGCCAAAGTGGTGCCTGTCTTCAAGGAAGGGAGGAAGAGAAGTCTGGGAAACTACAGGCCAATCAGTTTGACCTCAATCCCTGGAAAGATCTTGGAAAAAATCATCAAAGAAACCATTAAGGACAGGCTAATGGAAGGTGACATTCTGAGGATAGCTAACAGGACTTTGTTGTGGGTAGGTATTGCCTGGCCTGTCTCATTTCTTTCTATGACCAGGTGACACATCACCTGGACAAAAAAAAAAAAAGATGCTGATATCATATATTTGGACTTTAAAAAATCCTTTGACCTGGTCTCCCATGATGTCCTCACGGCAAAATTAGGGAACTGTATCCTCGACAACCCTATGGTCCGATGGCTGGGGAACTGGCTCTGGGGTCAGACCCAGAGAGTGGTAGTTGATGGAACTAAATCAACATGGCACATAGTGACCAGTGGTGTCCCCCAGGCCTCTGTTCTTGGACCTGTACTCTTTAATGCATTTATAAATTATCTGGACTGTGGTGTCAGAAGCGGACTGGCTAAGTTCACAGATGACACCAAACTATGGGGAACTGTGGTCACACTTGAGGATAGGCTAGTGATCCAGGCCAACCTCAACAGGCTCGTAAGGTAAGCAGATGAAAACCTGATGGCATTCAATACAGAGAAATGCAAAGTGCTCTGCCTTGGGAGAAAAACCCTGCATCACACTTATAGGCTCAGCAGTGCTGCGTTCACTAGCACCATGACTTAAAGAGACTTGGGGGTCATGACTGACCACAAGATGAACATGAGCCACAAATGTGATACTGCAGCTGGCAAAGCAAACAAAACTTTGGCTTGCATCTATTGATGCATTTCAAGCAAGACCAAGGAAGATATCCTGCTGTTGTACTCAGCCTTGGTGAGGCCGCAGCTATAGTACTGCATCCAATTCTGGGCTCTGCAATTCCAAAGTCCAGAGGAGAGCTGCACGCATGATCAGAGGGCAAAAGAACAGGTCTTATGAAGAGAGGCTGCAAGCCAAGGGACTCCTTAGCCTGAAGAAGCTTAGGCTTAGGGGTGACCTGGTGGCAGCCTATAAGTACGTAAGGGGTGTGCACCAGTAAGTGAGAAAACATCTGTTCACCAGGGCACCCCAAGGGAAGACAAGGTCCAAAAGTCACAAACTTCTGGAAGACTGTTTTAGGTTGGACATAAGTTAAAACTTCTTTACTGTCTGTGTCCCCAGAGCCTGGAATAGACTCCCCCCAGAGGTGGTGCAAGCACCTACTCTGGACACTTTCAAGAAACATTTGGATACCTATCTTGCTGGGATCCTTTGAACCTTGTTGACTTCCTTCCCCTTGGGCAGGGGGCTTGACTTGATGATCTTGTGAGTTCCTTTCCAGCCCTAATGTCTATGAAATCTTCTTTAAAAATTTTCATGGTACTCTTGTAGAGAATCATTGTCCCTAGATCTTTCTCAGGAATGCTTTCTACCTAGCCTAGTCAGTTATTCCCTAGTCTGTATCAACTAATTATGTTTTTGTTTCATCTTCCCTGGGTATAGTACCTCAGATTTGTCCATGCTGAACTTCATTCTGTTGTCTCTAGCTCAACTTCCCAATATATCAGGATCCTTCTGAATTTTACTCTTATCCTCCAAAGTGTTTGCAGTCTTTCCTGGTTTTGTGTCCTCTGCAAATCTGATCAAGAAGCTCTCTATTGTGGCATCCAAATCATTAGTAAACATTTTAAACAGCACTGGACCCAGGTTGGTCCCCAGTAGAACCCCCACTCAAAAACTCCTGCTATTTTGAAGTTAATCCATTTATAATTACCCTCGTCTTGTGGTTACTGAGTGAAGTATCTATCCCCCTTGTACTAATTTTATCTAGTTCATATTTCTCCAGGATGCTTATAAGAAGGCCATGTAGGACTTTATCAAAAGAATCATAAAACCATAGACAATTAGGGTTGGAAGGGACCTCAGCAGGACCAACTGCCTCCTGAAAGCAGGACCATCCCCAAATATATCATCCCAAAAGCCTTACTAAAGTTCAAGTATACTATGTTCTCTGCATTTCCTTCACCAGCCCAGCTAGTTACATTATCAAAGACAGAAATCATGTTAGTTTAGCATCTTGTGCTCTTAACAAATCCATGCTGATTGCTTGTGATCAGCCTTTCATCCCCCAGATGCTTACAAATTGACCTGAAGGTCACTGATCCTTGGTCCCTCCAGAGGGGTTTTGCCAGAAAACATCTCAAAGCTTCTGAGCCACTTGGACAGCACCTAATGTAGCAGATAGACCAGGAGAGGCAGGATGCAATTACTAATGCTGTGTCTTGATGTCAGCTGGTGATTTGTCCCCACTGCTCAAATTAAAAACACTTCCTGCTGCACTCTGCTCTCGCATTTAGGGAGCTCTCTGTGGGCTGCAAATGATTAAAACCTGTTACTGTCTTAGTAAGAAAGATTTCCCATGAAATTACTGGCTATTTAAGCAAGTGGAAGAAAACTGGAGTGCTGAGTTTGTTTAGGTGGACAGACAAAGACATGTTCCAATAAAGGCACTGTATTGTATAGACAGGGATCATCATTATTTTGGAGTGAAATAATATTTTGTTTTATGATTTTTTGCACTTAACATCTTACAGCAGATGAATAATCTGTTCCTGTTTATTCATTAGAGAAATTGTTCTGCACCTTTTTTGGATGAGGGACAAATAACCAAATGGAATGAATGTGTTGCAGAAACCAGTGATTGCTGCTGTTAGCAGAGAAAAACACATACACATAAATATTTCTCAGTGAAAACTCCCATAAATTTAGTAGGTCTGGCATAAAGCAAGTAATTAAATTAAATAAACAGCAAATGAAGGAGATGCAGGGTGGGTCTCCATTAGGAAGTACGGGCTGCAAGAGATCTGCCAACCTCTGGGACATGATTACACCAAGAGGCTTTAATCGAATGATGAAGCTGGGGAGAGAAAAGCAGAGCCATGTACAACAATTTCTCCATTCTAAAGTGTAACATCCAATGGCAACACAGCCCCCGCAGGAAAGATGCTTTACTGCAGTTGAAAATAAAAGGCAGCTTCAGAAGGCAAACAGATTTTGGTTGGGAGGTGAGGGAAGCGAGGGCCAAGAATAGAAGGGAACAGTGGGTGGGAATCTGACTCTGCTGCATTCAAAGTAAAGTACAGGACAACTTTTAGGAAAGCAATGGGCCAAATCTACAGAGAGAATATAAAAAATCCAGCATGGCAGGGTGTTAGTGATACAGCTATTCTGCCCCAGATGAGGCAAGGGAACATTAGGGAAGAGGAAGAGACATTGTTTGGGCAGCACAAAAGAAAGAGACATCATTATATTTATCTCAGGCAGAATAATGAAACACAAAATGATGGTCCATTTATTAGGTTCTATTAAAAAAAAGAGACACGCAATGGAAGCAATGAACAGGATACTGGGCTCAGGTATGAAATGGACCGTTAACACAATGCACAGCTGCACGTAGAACGTAGGAAAAGGTCAGTCATAACACAGGGAGCTGATCTGTATTAAAATATAACATTTTTCCTAACATATGCAGTATACATATATCGATATATAAACATGTACCAAAGGCATATTTCTGTAGGTGAACAAGGTCCCTTCCAGCCCAAATGTCTGTGAAGTCTATGAAATGCAGCAATTATTATTGCCATCTAGTTGGTAGAAATGGGAACTGCAGTGGATCTTTTCCCTAGGAACACAAAGGGATACAGTGTGGAAGTAACTGGTAGTTACAATTCTGCTGTTTGTTTGATTTAAAAGAGCAGAACTTGTAGCCATTTCCTTTCATTTTGCTAGTTGCCATGCACCTAGTCAATGGTTTTCAGGCTCAAACCTCCCCTCCGTAACTTTCTGTATTAGCAGGACAGTAGGGAGTAATCTGGGGCTCTAAGGGTACTCTGTGGATGGTGTAGCAGAGCACTCAGAGGTGCCTGCTTCTCTAAGGCTGAAGCAGCCTGGCCAGCGAGCTCTGCAGGTTAAGCAGAGCTCCATAGCTGTGGGTTGCCAGGGTACCAGCCTAAGGGGGTAATTGGACAGCACCTGTAGGCATCACATGACCAGAAGGAGGCAGGGTTTGGGACATATAAGCCCAGAGCTGGAGCTTGCATAAGTACTTGCTCTCTGGCAACTGTCAGGGAAGGAGCTCCGGCATGAGGAAGATCCCCGAGACCTGGTGCTCCCTGCTTTACTATCCAAGGGCTGCAAGACTCCAGGGAGTCCCCCAGGTACCTAGGCTGAGGGCATGTTGCTGTGAGGGGGAAGTTTGTCCCTTTAAAGGAGCATAATTCTGTTGGCATTGCTAGTGTTTGAGTTATAGACCAGGGCTTATGCTTCTGTTACAGTTTGCACTGGAGGACTGGGATGAGGCTATAAGGGGAGGTTTGGAGGCCTTACTAATGCCTGGAGAAAGGGATGCACAATTTTAGGTACAGCTCAGTGACAGGTACAGAGAGCCTGTAGCGCCAGAGGGATGCAGCTACAGGGGTGCAGAGCCCAGAGCCAGAGGAATGCGAAAGTGATAGACTGTAGTATAACATCTGCAAAGCTTGCAACATGATAAGGGAAGGTTGGAGTCATGCATTATGCCCTTGATATGAAGGAATAAAAGGGGCAGCCTCCAGCCTAGTAACAACTTAATAATTATCCCAAAGGCATGGCGGGCAAGACAGGTAGGTGGACTACCCTAGACAGGCAGGCAGGCTGACGTAGTGTTCGGCCTTGGGATGCCACCCTGTCACAGATAGGTTTGTGACATCACTGCACTAGACGCATACTCACACACTCAAGGCATTGGGGAAAACTGGCAGTTTGAGGGAGCAAGACATCAATGAAAGTTTCAAGGTAGGGCAGATAAATAGAGGCACTGTGATTATAATCCTGAGTTTAGGAGGGGGTTATAGCTTTGGCCTGGACAATGTGAGAGGAAGGTGAGGTTTATCTTGAAGGTGAGCTGCTTTAAAGTGTTTCTGGCAGAATAGATTGGAGTGTTCACACTTCTTATTTAGGGTTGTAATGCTTTCCTGCATTTGGGAGTGCCAATTAATTGACAAGCATACCAGAGCCCCATAGGGTTCCAATGCACCCACAAGGCTGGCGATGTCTATCAGCTGACTGATACTCCTAGCTATGGAAGCTCACCAGAGCCCTACAAGGCCCAGAACTGCCCCTCCACTGCATGCTGATAGTCAGTGAGTGCCAGAAATCATCATCCTATTCATTCATTGTCTGTCTTATTCAGTTCTCCTCTATCCATTCAGTTCTGTGCTGCATGGTGAGCTACCCCTACCCCTGTAGCTCAGCAAATATAGGGTAACAGATTATTTTATTAAAAATGGATGAGATACCCTCCACTGAATTGTTCAGCATCCAAGTCTCTTGTGGAAAAGTAGTAGTGCAAAGAAAAGAAAATATTATGGCACGGAAGAGAGTGAGCTAAGAATTTGACTCCACACTCTCATAGTTTCCTGCGCACACTGTTGGTGTCCCACATAAAATGAAAACATTAAAAAAAATCGTTGTACCAGACAGTGGCACAAAGTAAACTGGATTGTTTTCCCACATTGTCCCTTATCTTTTCCCAGTTCAACCCAAGATGGTAGCATCCTGCACCAACAAAGGTAGATCAACATGAAAGTGCTCTATCAAAATTGGTGCATCAGTAGTGGTATGTTGGCAGAACTGCTACTGGTAAAGGCTGCTAGTGTGACAAGTCATAGACAGAAGATAGATGGGTAAAGGACAGGGTGTTGGGAAGATGGATATTTATGGAGGGATAAATGAATCCAGAGGATGGAATGAGGGATATCTGGACACTTGTGGGGATGGACTAATAAATGAATGTTGGTGGGAATAGCTAGATAGATAACTAGATAGATAACCATTTAAAATGAGAGAGAAAAGTCCTTTGGTCCTTGCCTTCATCGGTAATTCAAGCCCCCAGAGAACTGCAAACTCCCAGGAACTGACTTTCCTCTTTCCTGGTTCTGATTGTTCTCTTTACAAAGCTGGTATCAAATGAACAAGGTTCATGATGACCCAAGGCAATGGAAGCAGCAGTCAGGTTATGCATAGGAGAATACAGCCCCAGTTGAGACAGGGTGAACTGCAACAAATGGCAATTTGTACCTTGCATCACAAACCACTTGGAACCAAGGCAAACTGCACCTGTGCAAGATCTGACCAGTATCTGAGGGCCTGGTTAGTATGGGGCCTGCATGGGAGGCTGTACTGGGAGATGGGACCAGGGTAAAATCCCAAGGTGCACAAGCCTTGAACATTCTCATAGACCTAGGCCTAGTGTGAATTTGAGAGGAAGGTCCCATCGCTCACGCAGGTTTCTAACTTGTGTACAGGACCTCCACCTGACACAGGAGGTGCATGGTCTCACTAGGGGGAATGCCATACTGGATCTGGTATTGGCAATGGGAGATGACATGATAGGGTACCTCCAGATCGGTAGCTATCTGGGAGACAGTGATCACCTTATAATAGAATTCAACATAAGACGGCGAGTGGGTAAGGTAACTAGTAGGGTGAAAGTGCTAGACTTTAGGAAAGCTGATCTCATTGCACTCAGGCAATTAGTCAAGGAAGCACTGCAGAGTAGGAGTTTTGATGGGATGGGTGCCCAAGAAGGGTGGCTATGCCTTAAGGAAACGATCCTTCGGGCACAAAGCAAGACGATCCCCGTGCGAGGTAAAAGAGGGAAAGGGGCCAGGAGGCTTCCCTGGCTGACCAGAGAAATCCAGGGCAGCCTAAGGGCCAAAAGGGGAGCACATAAAAAGTGGAAACAGGGTGAGATAACCAAAGATGAATATACCTCCTCTGCTCGTGCTTGTAGGGAGGCAGTTAGACGGGCCAAAGCTACCATGGAGCTGAGCATGGGACCCCAAGTAAAGGACAACAAGAAATTGTTTTTTAGATATATAGGGAGTAAAAGGAAGGCCCAGGGAGGAATAGGACCGCTGCTAAATGGGCAGAAACAATTGGTGACAGATAGGGGGGACAAGGCTGAACTCCTCAACGAGTTCTTTGCCTCAGTGTTCCTAAGCGAGGGGCATGACAAGTCTCTCACTGGGGTTGTAGAGAGGCAGCAGCAAGGCGCCAGACTTCCATGCGTAGATCCTGAGGTGGTGCAGAGTCACTTGGAAGAACTGGATGCCTTTAAGTCGGCAGGCCCGGATGAGCTCCATCCGAGGGTGCTGAAGGCACTGGCCGACGTCATTGCAGAGCCACTGGCGGGAATATTTGAATGCTCATGGCGCACGGGCCAAGTCCCGGAGGACTGGAAAAGGGCTAACGTGGTCCCCATTTTCAAAAAGGGGAGGAAGGAGGACCCGGGCAACTATAGGCCAGTCAGTCTCACCTCCATCCTTGGTAAAGTATTTGAAAAAATTATCAAGGCTCACATTTGTGAGAGCCCGGCAGGACAAATTATGCTGAGGGGAAACCAGCATGGGTTTGTGGCGGGCAGATCGTGCCTGACCAACCTAGTCTCTTTCTATGACCAGGTTACGAAACGCCTGGACACAGGAGGAGGGGTGGATGTCGTATACTTGGACTTCAGGAAGGCCTTTGATACGGTATCCCACCCCATACTGGTGAACAAATTAAGAGACTGTGACTTGGATGACTGCACAGTCCGGTGGGTGGCGAATTGGCTAGAGGGTCGCACCCAAAGAGTCATGGTAGATGGGTCGGTCTCGACCTGGAAGGGTGTGGGCAGTGGGGTCCCGCAGGGTTCAGTCCTTGGACCGATACTCTTTAATGTCTTCATCAGCGACTTGGACGAGGGAGTGAAATGTACTCTGTCCAAGTTTGCAGATGACACAAAGCTATGGGGAGAAGTGGACACGCCGGAGGGCAGGGAACAGCTGCAGGCAGACCTGGATAGGTTGGACAAGTGGGCAGAAAACAACAGGATGCAGTTCAACAAGGAGAAATGCAAAGTGCTGCACCTCGGGAGGAAAAATGTCCAGCACACCTACAGCCTAGGGAATGACCTGCTGGGTGGCACAGAGGTGGAAAGGGATCTTGGAGTCCTAGTGGACTCCAAGATGAACATGAGCCGGCAGTGTGACGAAGCCATCAGAAAAGCCAATGGCACTTTATCGTGCATCAGCAGATGCATGACAAATAGGTCCAGGGAGGTGATACTTCCCCTCTATAGGGCGTTGGTCAGACCGCAGTTGGAGTACTGCGTGCAATTCTGGGCGCCACACTTCAAGAAGGATGCGGATAACCTGGAGAGGGTCCAGAGAAGGGCAACTCGTATGGTCAAGGGCCTGCAGACCAAGCCCTACGAGGAGAGACTAGAGAAACTGGACCTTTTCAGCCTTCGCAAGAGAAGGTTGAGAGGCGACCTTGTAGCTGCCTATAAGTTCATCACGGGGGCACAGAAGGGAATTGGTGAGGATTTATTCACCAAGGCGCCCCCGGGGGTTACAAGAAACAATGGCCACAAGCTAGTAGAGAGCAGATTTAGACTGGACATAAGGAAGAACTTCTTAACAGTTCGAGTGGCCAAGATCTGGAACGGGCTCCCAAGGGAGGTGGTGCTCTCCCCTACCCTGGGGGTCTTCAAGAGGAGGTTAGATGAGTATCTAGCTGGGGTCATCTAGACCCAGCACTCTTTCCTGCTTATGCAGGGGGTCGGACTCGATGATCTATTGAGGTCCCTTCTGACCCTAACATCTATGAATCTATGAAGATTCAGGTTTCTAAAGGGTTTGGGTCTGTCCCTCTGATTAGCAATGACAGTAAATGTAGCTCTACAGTAGCTTCAACTAGCACTGGAGGTCAGTAATGCCAACTAATAACCCAGTCCTGCTGCTTTGCTCCAGCATGTGTTCTGGACACAAATGAATGTCCATTCTCTCTCAAAATGCAGAGGTTCTGAATAAAACCTGGTATGGTACTTGCATTCTACAGAAGGAAATCACTGAGAAGACATGCTTCCTGAATGTTTTGAGCCTGCTGGAGAACCAGCATGGAGTGACAGTCCAGAGCTGAAAGCTGCACAAAGCCAGCATCTGGAAGAGAAGCAAACAGGCTACAGAGCATCTGACTGCCTCTTCCTGCAGATTGCATGCAGTACACAGAGGGGGGCAGAGCAAAAGGGCATGGCAACTAAGAAAGAATGAGGGAGGGATCTATAAAAGCTGCTGCTCAGCAGTAGAATCATAGAAGGGTAAGGCTGGAAGAGGCTGCCGGAAGTCATTTAGTCCTGCCCCGTCTGTCCCCCCCGCCCCCAAAGCAGAATCATCCCTGACTAAACCATCCCAATTAAGTGTCTGTCTAATCTCCTCTTAAAAAACATCTATAGCCCCTCTGGGTAGCCGGTTACAATGCTTAACTATCCACATAATAAGACAGTTCTTTCTAATATGTGCTCCAAATTCAACATATTCCCAACTACATTGCAATAGGAACTGGACTGCCCTGTGGGGCAGACAGTGTGGGTTCAGGTCTCTCTAATTCCTCCCGTACCACCAAGTTTGAACAGAAAGTATAGAAACTCAAAGTGCTAAGGAAAGAGGGAGCCAGTATACATAGCCCAGTGGCTCGAGGGGCATAACAATGAGCCATGTTCTACAGCCCTAATCAGAAAGCCAGTGGTTTTTCTCTTGAGGTAGGGCAGCAGGCCTGGATGTGAATGAACAGGGATCCTCCCTTACCAGCAGACTAGCCTAGGCCCTCTGGAAGAGCACCGACAAGGTCCTTCTGACACCCATTTTCTTCACCTGTGAATGTACCCAATGGATTTGAATGACCACGGTAGCCTGCCGAAGTCCATCACAAATACCAAGCTGATTCACGCCTTCATGTTAGTCACACCTTCATATCCCAGGTTCCATCAGGGCAGCACCAGTCAGGTTTCACCTTAATGGGCAAAGACTCTTAGATGCTTCCTTGCTCCTACCAGTTCATTTACTTCCCCTGCCTCTTCCTGGTCACCCTTTCTCAGCCCTTTCTTGTTCCTCACTGCCCAGCCCTGCCTTCCTGCCTGTTCATAGGTTTTGGCCCCATCCCTGCCTCCTTTGCAATCACATAGCTACAATGATGAATATAGCAATTGCTTACATGGGATAATGTATCTGGGAAATATTTAGTTTACTTGCAGCACTTTTATGTAATCTATATAATTTATTGCCTGGAAATAAAAAATCCATCAGGCTCTGTAGAATCCCCATGATACACGCAGACATTTTGACATCCTATGATAGAGAATGAGTAATCATGTTTCTAAGAAGATCAGTAGGGAATGTGTTTGTCAGTGTGTTGAAGTATACATGCATATATATGACCTGCTGAAATCTTACACTGAAATATTTGTAACAAAGCAACAAATTGAGGAAGTCTGTAAGAAGAACACCAACAAATCTGCTGCCCTGTATATTGCTTAAGGACTTTTTCCAAAGTATTGCAAACGCAGTTCATAAATATTTATATGCATTTATTGTTTACTAAGACAAGTATCTGATACTCTCTCTGAGTCTCCCTAGTGGCTGATACTTTGTCCCTTCATTAAGGGTTTTTCACTTTCTACCTCTTTTTAACGCTATTTTAATGCTGAGTTATAATGCTGAAATGTCCTGAAAAGAGAAACCCGTGGTCTGTACTTCAGCAGAGAGGTGAGCAGAGGCATGAAGGAAAGGGTGTATACACATGGTATTGGCCCAGCAGCCTTTAGCCCATCACAGGACACTTGCATCCCCATTCCAGCTGCATCTATTGCAGCCTGCTGCTCTGTAGAACTCATGGGTACATCTGGCTGAGTAATCAGGAAAGGTCAAAAGGCTGTTGGAAGATCTGTGCTGACTTACTGGGATATTGCACTCCAGGAGGTGGGATCATAATGTCTGAGAAAAGAACACTGCAAGAAGTTGCTCTTTGTTTATGTCTCATCTTTTGTTTTTGCTATGGCCACCACCATGGTGTATCTGAGTTCTCAGAGAACAATCTTCAACCTCGCAGCATATTGGGAGTGGATATATCCATCTTACAGGTGGGTGACTGTGCTATAGAGGGGGTGTCTATGCATGCATTTGATGTGGGACCAGTTTACTTGCAAGTAAACTACTCGTGAGTAAACATTCCCAGGAAGTTGTCTACACATGGAAATATGTGGGAGCAGGTTTGCAGCTCCTAGCAGCAAACTGCTTCCACTTCCTGAGGCCCTGCAGTGGGCCCCTGCTGCCAGCAGGGGGAACCGGAGGCTCTGGTAGCATTTCTGGAGGCAGTTGGAGGCAGCTGTGTTTCTGGTCAGGAGCAGCTTGCAGAGTATGGGGGCAGCACATGGTCTTGCACCACGGCTTCTGCCTCCTTGCAACATGTCTGTTCCAGCCCCTGGCCCTGGCAGTGATGCCCAGCACCCCAGTATCCTTCTGGCCATTGCATTGCCCTGCTGGCCTACTGTGCCAGCCATCAGCTGGTCCCTGGCTGTCTGGGCCCTGCCAGCTCCCCCATGCACAGTGACTGCCTTCTCAGCCACACCACACCATTCCAGGGCTGCCACCACTGCACACATGCTGCCTAGACCCTGTCCTGCTGGCCAGACCCTGGCAGGGACACGAACAAGGATGCTACCACCAGGGCCATACTTGCTCTCCTGAGCTTCCAGCCTTACTGTCTCTGGGCCTGCTGGGCCAGCTAGGACTGGTGGCTGCATGGTATCCAGGCCACCTGGGACAATGAGAAGTGGTTGGAGATGTTCTGCATGACCTGGGCCACCTGCCTGGTGTTCCTGAAGCAGCTCTGCTTGCGCCTGGAGTGCCAGGACACCAACATGTGGCATTCCCTCCATGTGGACACCCAGCTAACCATTGCCCTGCTGAAGCTGGCCACACCCACCAGCCTCTGTTACATGAGCCACCTTTTCAGCATGGGTAAGGTGACTGCTGGAGAGGCCGTCTCGGAGGTGTGCGGTGCCCTCTAGGAAGTGCTGGGCACACAGTGCTCTATGTGCACGACTCCCTGGAAGTGGTGGTGGGGTTCCATGCCCTGGAGTTCCTCCAGTGCATTGGGGCCCTTAATAGGACCCACATCCCCGTCATCTGCCTGCCCCACCCCTACTACAGCTGGAGGGGATTTCAGGACCTCGTTGACCACTGCAGTGCCTTCAGGAATGTGAGTGCTGGCTGGGCAGGAAGTGCCCATGATGCCTGCATGTTTCAGAATTCCACCCTGCCGGCCCTGGTGCAGAGTGGGTGCTCCATGCCAGGGGTCTCAGACCTCCAGCTGGCCACTATGGTGGTCCCACCCCTCCTCATCAGGGACTTTGCCTACCTGCTCCTCCTCTGACTCATGCAGCCATACACTGGCCTCCTGGACCCCCACCAGATGCACTTTGACCAGTGCCTGGGCCAGACGCGAGCCCTGGTAGAACGTGCCCTCGGGTGCCTCAAGGGACACTGGCATACCCTCACCATTCACCTTAAGTTCATTCAGGACAACATCCCCCTGGGTCATTTTTGCAGCTTGTGTGCTGCATAACATCTTCAAGGAAGAAGCTCTTCTGTGCAGTCTGGGTGGAGGGTGTGCAAGGGTCAGAGGAGGGACAGTGGTTAGAGGATGCCTGGCAGCAGGAACACCAGCTGTGGCAGCAAGAAGAGCAGTGGGTCCCTGTGGTCGAGGCCCCAGGCAAGCTGCACACCCTCCAATGGAGGCCAACATACCAGGTGTGAGAGGCACTGGCTGACCACCTTCTCCTGCACTCACTGCTGTAGCCCAGCTGGCCACAGGCTCCTGCCCCACCACCCACTTGCAGCACTGTGCTTACTGTGGACAGTTCTCAGAAAAAAAACTTCTATTGTTCTCACAACAAACAGACCCCCCCCCCCTTTCCCTTCCCTCCCCAACAACAGAGACCCTCCACTGCCCACCTATAATACAACACCCTCTTCCCCCATGCAAACTATTTACAATATGGTCTGTGTGTGCGCCTTCCTGGGGTTGGTGGCTATGGGATAGGGATGCCTGGGGATAGGTGGCCAGCACCCAGGCCTCTGTCCATGCCCCCATGGGTGTGCACATTGTGACGAGTCCAGTGGACAGGGGGCTAACCTGGGGTGATGACAGGTGCTGGTTCCTCAGCACAGGTGGCTCCCCCTCTGGTAGCCAGTGGCCAGGGCCAGAAGGGCCAATGTGTGGTCCTGGCCCCATTGCATGCAGCTCTAGCTCCCCACCTGAGCGGAGCTGGGGTGAGCAATGGCTCTGGGCCCAGGCAGGTGGCTGGGTGGCAGGGGACCTAGGGCTGGGGCTGGGGCAGGTGCTTCTGGCTGATGGAGTCAGTACTAAACCTCCACCCAGGCCCATGAGAGGGCTTGCTTTTGGGTGGCAGGCAGTTGCTAGGGGCCAGGCAGGACTGGGTCAGGGGTAGAGTAGCAGCTGAAATGAAGGTAACTGCCAGGGCCAGGATGATGTCCAGCACCCAGTGGTTCTGCTTCATGGCCTGTACTGCCCTGGCCACAACCACACCATGGTCTCACAGGGCCTCCATGTGCTTGTGCTCCAGGGCCAGATGCTGCACCCTGAACTGTCGATCCACTTGGTCCCATGCCTCCTCATACCAGTCCCACTTGTCCTCGTGGGTAACATCTTCCACCTACCACCTGTTCTGTTGGGCAGTGACCTTTGCCCACCACATTCACGTGTCTACCTGCCAGTCTTCTGCAGCTATCACCAGTGGTCCAAGGAGGAGGGTCGAATTCTGGGTCCTCCTCCTGAGGAACTGGCACATCTGCAGGGCCCTGGCTGTGGGTGGCAGAAACCCTGAGGCCACATTCCAGCTGTCAACTGTGGCCTCTACACTGTATGCATTCGCAGGGCTTGCATAGCCATGAGAAAGAAGCTGTTTGTGAGATTAGCAACATTTATGAAATAAGATGTTCTGTATCAGGGCCTGTTTGGTGCCTGGCCTCAGATCAGGGTTCGGGCATGTACAGGTGCCCAGGGACCCTGGTAAGTCAGCCAGGCAGGACCAGACCCAGGCAGCCACTGGCCCAGCCCTGTCCCTGCTTGCTTCCCAGGGGCTGGCAGCCCACTGGGTGCTGGCTGCAGATAGTCTGCCTCCCCCACCTGCTCCTAGTCTGGGTCAGGCCATCATTCTGGCAGCACCTGCTGCCCTGCTGCCCCGCCCCTCCCTTCAGGCCAGCTGGTATCCCATTCAGTGGTGAAGCCCATGATGCCTGGGATTGATGGGTGCAGGGCTCCCAGATGACTGGGATGAGGAGCTTCCCACACCCCTACCCCCTGCCCCAGTGGGCTTCTCTAGGGAGGTACCCTGGGGCCAACCTCTGCCATTCCAGCACTGCATCCCAAGCGTGCCCCCTGCTGCACATGTCCTGGGTGCTGCACTAGGAGCTGTTTACACAGACTTAGGGGTGCTTGACCCACTACTCGCTATGGTGTCCTGGGGGAAACCTGCACACCTGGCATGGGACCCTGAGGTTTGAGGTTGCAGGGGTAAGCCCAGGCTGCCTTGCAACCTTTGCTGCTACCTGGAGGGTTACCTGTGGCTGCACTACATTTCCC
This sequence comes from Alligator mississippiensis, assembly GCF_030867095.1. Taxonomy (NCBI): domain Eukaryota; kingdom Metazoa; phylum Chordata; order Crocodylia; family Alligatoridae; genus Alligator; species Alligator mississippiensis. The sequence goes on from NC_081833.1 coordinate 30,262,892, forward strand.
CATCCTCCACAGCCAAGGAGAACATCACTGCCAGCATCAGTGCATTCATCAGTGTGTGAGAGGCCCATGCCTACCTAGCTGCAGGGGCATGGGCTGCTTATTAAAGTTTTGTACTCTCTCCCACTTCTATGTGTGCTATGTAGGAGGAACACGGGGGTCAGGGGACCACAGCTGTGTGTGGGGGCGGTCCAGGGCTGGCTGGGGCCAGGGCTGGGGCTGGGGGAAGGAGCTGAATTGGGGAGGGCCCTCCTCCCAGCGTGGGGCTTATCATGTGGGTGGGGATGACATGCCCAGTAGCTCCAGTTGGTCCAGTTGCACGTTGCACCTGGTGGACTCATCAAGCGGCAGAGTAAGGAGTGTGGGTACCTGGCCAAGGATGACCCCTGGAGAGGAACTGGCACTGCTGGCAGTTGGTGGTGTCATGGCTACCTTTGTCTTGTGGCTGGGGCTGAGCTTGCTGAGCTGCTTGGACAGGTGCTGGCCCAGGCTCCCTGAGCTGCTGGTGGAGGCTGGGGGTGGGGAGTTTAGCAGGATGGGCTGCTGGCACCCTAAGGAGCACTCCCCCTGGTGACACAGCACCGCAGGTGTGACACAGCACAGCTGCAGCCTGGGTCCTGGGTTGTTACCCAAAGTTGCATGGACTTGTGAGCACACCCCAACTGATGATTGTGGTCAATGATGATGACTCACTGTACCTGCAGGGCCTTGACCTTTATGCTGCACTGCTGCACCAACTGGTCATGCCCACACTCCCACATCCAAACTGACAGCCCCTCAGATATGTGAGTGTTGGTGCATCAACTCCATGTAAACTGCTGCTGCACCTCTGCCTCACTTCACAGTACCATGAGGTCACCAGTCTCCTCCTGTGACCAGTTGGGGCTCCAGATCGTGGTGTATGGCATCAGTGATGACATCATTGAGACTCCCACACTGGCTCTTCAGGCCTCCATGTGGCTGTCCCTATGCTGCCAGGCCTGGGCAGCTGCCTGCAGTACCCAACACAGGGGTTCAGTACAGGACTAGAGCCATGTGGTGAGGCAATGCCCTGCAGCACAAGCAGGCTTTGGACAGGCTGCTGGGGGAAGGTGGAAGGAGCTTGAAGGAGCCTGCAGGGCTGGATGGCACAGGCCTGGCAGCTACGTAACACTGTGGTACCAGGCAGTGGCACTGGGGTGCAGGCAGGTTGGCACAGGTAGTCAGCAGCCTATGAAGGGGCAGCAGAGGCCAAAATACCCTCCAGGCTCCTTGCAGTTGTGCCCCAGGCCCAGGGGTGTGGGACTATGGTGAAGCTGGCTCCCTAGTGGCAGAGCTGATTGGGATCAAATCTGCTCCTGGTTGGCATCTACACATATGTTACTGTGCAGTAAGTACTTGCAGGTAGCAAAATTACTCACAAGTAGTGAAGTTCGAGAAAGTCCAAAGGAGGTCCATGCTCATGATTAGAGGCCTAGCGACCAGATCCTACAAGGAGAGGCTGAAAGACTTGGGACTGTTCCACCTGGAGCATAGAAGACTCACAGAGGACTTGGGGGCAGCCTATAAGTATATCAAGGGCATACAGCAGGGCCTTGGGGAGTGTCTGTTCTTTCCTGATGAAGTGCAAGGAGGCTGCATCTGATGATCTGCAAGGTCTCCTCGAGCCCCTAACAACTATGAAATTATGAAACCTAGATGCTGTTGAGTTAAAAGTTACACTTTCATCTGGAATCCTGTCAGTTGGTATTGCCACCTGATATCTCTAACTGTTAAAGAGGAGGGCAGTTTCTTTGTTTCTGTATTATGCTTGCCTGTTCCCTTTGAAGAAGTAGCTTCCCCTGTGGCTGACATGAGTCTTTCACACAGCAGCAGCAGAAGAAAAGAACACGTTTTAAAGCAGATCGGTCATGTGACCCCACAAAAAACAAAAGGGGTGGTGCCTGAAACTGTGGATATAACTTCTTGTAGAGATTGTCCAGATTTCAGGACCTTATTGTCCTCTTTAGTATCCACTTGAAAGAACAGGACAGGAAGACTTTTCAGGCTCCAGGACTGTAAATTTAGGGGGGGAAAGTTGCCAGTTTGAGCATTTTGAGGGTGTTGAAACTTTTCTATGCCTGTCTTCCAGTTACATATTAGCTGTCTTGCCTTGTATGATGTAGCTAATGAGAAGACTCTGGCTCTTGGCTACCCTTGCTTTCAATGCACATAGTTCCTTGAACACTTTTAATAAACAAGCAAGAAAGGACCATAGAGAATGGATTCTTTTATAAGGAACCTGGCAGAAAGTCACACTGTTTGGCTCCTTTCTTCTGTGTGAAGATGCATCCCTCAGCTCTTCTCGAAAGTCATATGCTAGGCCTGGATCTATCACAGTTCTTCTTTCCAGCATCAGAACTAGTAGATTATGCCAGAGGAAAAGATTTGGCTATCAATCATCAGGGGACACTAATCACTCCTACAAAGGTGTTTACTGTAGGTGGGTGTAAGAAAGGAACTCAGTTAACATTAGAATTGCAGATAACAACACTTTTTAGCAAAGGCGGAAACCTGTGATCTCCCTTTACACTTTGCTAATAATAAAGTGGTAGTTCCTAGGAAAAGAATGGCCAGATTTATGTCTTATTCACAGAAGTCTTCAATAGATATATTGATACCTTGTGAATCTGCAGCAGAGAGAAATATTGAAAAGTGGCTGTTTACTTGACTTCGTCAAGATCCTCTATTGATGTCTGGGAGGCATTTATTTCACTATGTATAGACCACTTAGAATTGCTAACACTCTGTTGTCAATACATCCCATATTTAAGGTTATTATATCACCATAAAGTAGCTTTATGGAGCTATGAATATAGGCACACATCAATAGCCGGAGCAGCCAATGTTTTTTCATAAACTTGACAGTGCCAGGAGAACTCTGGCAACTTCACAGCCCTTGGAAAACACAGAAAGGGGTTGAAAGTGGTATTTTTTATTGCATGAATCTACAAAACAGGAAATATTTGTGTCCATTGTACACCAGAGGTGAGAAGTTCACAATGCAAAACCCCAGGAAAGTTGAATAGGGATTCCCCTTTGTATGAAAAACTCTTCGCATTTTTCTAGTTCTGGTAACTCATTTACCACCATATCAACTTGCCATACGGGAAGCCAAATGTCTCAGCACACAGAACTTCAGCATCTCTCTGTAGACTGACATGTCTGAGTATTGGCGGGTCTTCCAAGCCCTGATAGCTTACTGCAGAGTCCAGGATCTTTCCATCCCAGATCCCCAGCACAGAGCTTATTTCCAGGACCAGGTTTCTCCCTCACCTCCATTTGCCTTGCTCCCGCAGGACGCAAGTTAGCAAGACCACAGGTGCAGGGGAAGCAGGACCTATCCTATTCATCTCATTGAGCCCCAAAACATTGAAATATATCGCTTTTAAAAGGTCTGATTTTAATGTAAGTATGTATGATGTTTGTGGCAACAGGTTGGACAGGGTGGGCCCTCTATGTGCTATCTTTTGTTCTCTTTCAGTCTACCCCTTCCCCTGCATTTGTCCATCTGTGCTAACTCATGGGGCACATTGCCCTGCTCCTTCCCTTTGCCCTTTGATAGGCTTGGACTAGCAAAGTGCTTCACAGCTCCTTCTTTTGCCTACACGACCAAGTGGGAAGGCTTTTTCTGCCTTGCCACTTGGTGGGGATAGATGGGAGATGAGGAGGCTGCATAACAGGTGCTTGACATCCTGGGAGGTATACACCAGTAGAAGCAATAGGCCAAAAGGTGTAGGTATCAAATCCTTCATGTTAGAACACAAGCTGGGTGTCTGAGGGCTAACAGTGTGCTGTTGTGGCTTAAGGATTATGCTGTGGGTTTACCAAGACAGGGGCCCTGGGTCCTAGATCCTGGTGGGGTGGAAGCTAGACAGAAAAGACAGAAGGTATGAGGACCACAAACCCAGAAAGGCTGGACTCATGGACTGAGCTGGGTACAAGACATAGTGGAGAGAAGATAGCCAGAGGACAAGTAAGTATGAGAAGCCCTGATGGTCCAGGAGGACAGTGTCATCAGGTCCCTTTTCAGTGTAGAGACAGGCTATCTCCCAGATAAATTTAACAACCAGGTATGGCAGGAGAATCAGGAAAGGGAAGTTTTATGAGTGGACTGAGGGCAACAGGGCCTCTTGTAGTGAGACAGAAGACCCCTTCTGCCCAAGTCCTGTCACAGACTTCCAGTCTAAATCCTATGGAGTCATGCAGGACTCTGTTCACTCCCGTGTCCTGCGCATGGCAATGGGTAATTCCAGTTGTAAATATCTCTTTGGGTGATTGAAAGCAGCATGACCCTACTGTGAACTGGCTATTGTGAAATGGATTGGCTATTGTGGGACAAATAATACACTAATATAAAGGGAATCACTGTGGAGCTTTCAGGAAATCTACATTTCATGGCTCTTGAGTGCTTCATTCCTCAGCCTTGAGTGTCTTGCATGGGATTTTTTTTTCTTATTCTTTGTATTCTTTTTTTTTTGGAAAAAAGACAGATAGAAGAGTCCACATTCACCATGGAGCTCGATCTGCTTCTGTTAAACCACCTATTTTCTAACTCTTACACATACCCCTTAGTGCCTGAGACTGCTCTTTGACTTTATGAGCTGGCAGAGTGATTTTTCACTCTGACTATTAAATATATAAGTATGCATTCATTTGTCCAGGAACTCAGATACCCAGACTGTATTGATCCAACAAGGATAGTGCAGTGGAAGGATGGAGCCATTTTCATTGAAGTTTTGGGCAGAGTAACAATGGGTGCCTTTACTGAAGAGCTATTAAAAGATACATTTCCTGTGCATCAGACCACAAAGCAAACACATCTTCACAGATAAAAAGAGAGGGATATAAAGAAGCTGATAGCTCCACAAGCTGCCTAGACCTAGGCTTGCAAACCCCAGTTCCCACAGTGACTTACTTGTGATGAGAGGTCAGTGAGTGGCAATACCCCAGGGCTCTCTGGATGGCTATCTGTACAGGAGGATTGGTCAGCCATTGCTGTCCCTCTTGTTTTTTGGCCCCTACTCTTGCTGTGAAATACCACACATTACAAATTCTTGTTTGCAAAGATCTTAGGCAGGGGAACCATGCATTTCTCCCTGTGTTGGATTGCCTGAAGAGCTCTAAACTCAGGACTACTTTGTGGGACCAGACAATAGGGAGATGAAGGCATGTGTTTAGATTAGAAAAATAATGATATTTAGGTCCTGGGAAATTCTCAGCTTCTCAAGAAAAGAAAAGCCATGATTTGAATCCTAATGGTGAAATTAAGATTGTCACCTCCTATCTCAGTCAGCATTGTTGTTGGTTCTTTCACCTGATTTTTAAATCAGAGCATAACACAAAAAGAAACCTGAGAAGCAGCTGGTCTAATCCCAAGAATTTAGTCCCTGTAGCATTTTCCGTTTGTGTTTTACAAAGCAGCTATTTATGAACTAACAGATCATCACTAAGGATTCACAGCAAAATTAAATGAAGAGACTGTCAATCATTATTGTAAGACAAAAAAAAGGTGCCTGCCAGGCTTCATGGCCCATCCTGACAGGACTTACTAAGGCCATGTAAACACAGAGGCAGGAATTCTATTTTCATTTGTGCATCTAAATGGCAGTCTTTTAGATAGCTCTACCTGTCTTGGTTTCTGGCTCTGGCTTTATGTAACGGAGGTATAAAATATGCACACACAGATTAAACATGCACAATAAGGCTACATATTGGCTGGATGTACATGTGGCTATATGTATGCATACCAGAATGTAAGTCCTGAAAAAGTGATGGGGAGAAGGAGTGCTTTTCCAGATTTAACCCCAAGAGCTGAATAGTTAGGGCATTTCCCCTAGAAGTCAGAAAAATGAGTTCTACATCTACCTTGCCAGCTTCCCAATACCATGCTCAAACCTCCAGGCCATAAGTCAGGCACTAGAAAAGCTCTTTCCCAGCACTCTTTTAAGGCCAAGACACTGCCCTTTGTATTTAAGAAGCAGGACACTTTCTACCCCATGGGGAGCAAGGATACAAAATGGAATCCAACCTTTGCTCTCTTCCAGGGCAGGAGCTATCTAACTAAGCCATACACCTTGTACCCTGTTTTCTTCCTCCTGGCCCCACATTTCACCATCTCTTGGCTTCCTAGTGGCAAGCATCAAGAGGAGACCTGGATTCTGTCTAATCTATAGTGTGATAAGTAGAGAATTATTCTGGGAAGTCATAGACCTGCACCTCTCGGTAAGGTGTGCTCAAACCTGAGTGCTACTGGCATGATAAGATTCATCTGTCTCTGCTAACTTCACATATTTAGGGACCTTGAATAGTGTTCCCAATAACACTAACTCAACAAGCTGGAGCTTTCAGTTTCTAGCATCACTGGGCATTTGTAGATGACACAATGTTTAGTCCTTGTTAATTAACGTCACCATTTTAGCCCGAGTTAATGTGGTGCGACACGTTTGTGTATGAATGACATGCTCTTTCAAGCAATGTAAATCCCATGTGTCATTCACTGCAGATTCGGGGGGGGGGGGGGGGTGCAAATACCAATCTAACACCCCTTATTGTCTTCCATAATGAATTACAGCAAGAGGCACATGTGAACTGCCCTCCACAGTCCCTGCCCCCTTCTTCACTGGAAGTCTCCTGCTAAGTCCCCCTCCCTCCCCCCGCCCCTGCAGTTGGGTACATTCATCCCAAAATCCAACCACTTGCACCTACCTAGGCTCAGGCTGGTCTCCCAGTATGCAAAATCCACCCTGGATTTTGCAGACAAAATCCACCCTAGGAAGCCACCAGACACTTTGCAAAGTCCCCCACAGGGGCTGATGCCTGGCCAGTCTGCTCTGCCTCTGGGCCTTGCATCTGGCTGCCCTGCACAGACTCCATAACTTTTGCACAAAACCCAGAAACTTTGAAAGCACGCATCTATCCTACTCACTTCTCCCACTTTCTTTTGGGCTCTTTTCCAGCCTGGAGCCAGGCTGTCTGGTTTTTTCACACCAGAAAGAGGCCAGTGGGGGAAGGGGGGACCTGCCCCGCTCAAGGCCTATAAACTTGGGGAACAGTGATTGTGCTGCATGTTCACAGTATCAATGAGAGAGGGGAGGCAAATAAGACACAGCTAAACGTCAGAGGCAGACAAAAATGGGAATGCAATGTTCGACAAGACTGCAGGCCACAGAACTAGGGTGCAGGGAATCTTTGAGACCCTGGATGAGTGTAGCTTTGTGACGTGTGACTTGAAAGAAAGCGGTGCCATTGTGCATTCATTGATAAGTGAGGGTGGAAGGGGTCAATTGTTTACTTCAACTTTCTTGTAAAATTGATTTGTTGGATAATTTTGTTTGTGGCTGGTGCATGTTGGTTTTCAATAAAAAATCCTATCCTTTTTTTCTATGTTTTCATGATAGCTCCACAGTGGCTGGTCCCAGAAGAGAAAGAGGCCACTTCCTTCAGCATTCTCTGAACTATATGGTATGTATTACTTATATTAGACTTTTGTTATTAGAGTTCTCTGGCACCACAGAGGAGTGGGTGTGGGTACTTGAAAAACAGTGTGCTGCTGCCAAGGCAGCCCTCCCCTCCCTTCCCTGATGTAATGGGGTGGGCATCCTCAAAGTGGCGGGGGAGGAGGGGAGCAGCCCTGGCCCAAAGGGGAGGGGAGAAATAGGCCTGGCCTGAAGGGGACAGGGAAAGTAGGGATGGGGGTTGGGAGGGAGGCGTGGATTGGCCCAGACCCCAGCCCAAGGGGAAGGGGGGAGGTAGGGACAGGGGGAGGTGGGGACCAGCCCAGGCCCCATCCCGAAGGGGTGGGAGGATATGGCCCAGGCCCTGGCCCTTGCCAGAAGTGGGTGGGGAGAAATAGCCCCAGCCCAAAGCAGTGAGGAGAGGTGGGGACTGGCCTAGATCCAGCCCAAAGGGAAGCGGGGGAAAACGTCCCAGGCCCTGGTCCCAGTCTGAAGCAGGGTGAGGGGGCGGAATTAGCCCTCTGTTGTCCCCGCCCCCCCAATCATTCTTGATGGGCAATTTGCTAGTAATAGTATAATGTTATATTATTGTGCTCTTATGCTCCCTTCCTCCAAGTTTTAGGTACCATTCCCTTGCTAGCTGCATGCTGTTCCTAGAACAGGAAGAGAAGATGAAGAAGCAGAAGAATCTGAGAGACACTTCATTCAGCATTCTCTCAAACAGTATACTATTACATATTATAGCATGTTTATACTTACAGTAGACTTTTATTACATAGACTCATATATAGACTTATATTCTATATAGCTTGACATCTGTAGATTTATATAAACTGTATGCTGAATACTATATAGACTTATAACTAAATATGTTATTATAAGCATAATAAAATATAATAGTTATGACTAATAAGTTATAGTTATTATAATTATAGTTATTATAATTATATATAATTATAACTAACATAACTTACAGTAACTATAAGTTATAAGTATATATAGACTATGTAGACTTACAATAACACACACACACTGATATGTTTTGAGTTTGCTACCCCTACTCTAAGACTTACTTGAATATTTCTCTTTTCAAACATTCCAATTCCAGAACCACGGAGAATATTCCAGGTGGATGCTGTCTGTCAGACTTGCCATTTAACATGTTACACACACACACACATAGTAATCATAAGTACATGAATACATACATAAGTAAATACAGGCCCTCACTCCCCCATGGCCATCCCCTGGTTCACTCCCTCCCTCCCTCTCCACATCTCTCTATTCCTGTGGCTGGGGCTTCTGGCTGGGGGAAAATTCCCTCCCTCATTCCCTCCATCCATGTGACTGCCCGCCCCCTGGCCATGTCCCAGCAAATTCTGGCTGGGGGAAAAGTCCCTCCCTGTCTGCCTTTTGCACCCTTACCACCACCTTTTCTTACACATTGTAATTTGTAATTTTTGAATTGGTGCTGGCCACAAATACTGCTGAGGCTTCTCTTCTGTCTCCTTGGCTTTCTTCTCTGAATTCTGGAGGCTTTCTTCATAGGCTTTGGCCTGAGCATCAGCACGAGTCTGGTAGGAATTTCACAAGTTGTGCAGACTAACCTAATATCAGTAGACAAATATATAATAAATAAATAAATTCCCTCCCCAGGTCCCTGTTGCCCCATGGCTGGGCCCCTCTTGATTGCCTTCCTTCTGGTTGCTGTCCATGTTTGCTAATGAACAAGACCTCCTCATAATTCCCTTCTGAGGTCCTGGAGCCTTATCGCCCATCTCACCCTGAATGCAGGGCAGGGTTCCCAAGACCCATCAAGTAATAATATAGAACAGGGTGAGAAGTGCTTTTCCTCCAACCCAATGCGGTAGCATTTTAAAAGCTTATGTGTGGTGGCGATGCACCCCTATGGGCTTGTGAGGAGGCAAGGGAAACCACTGGGGGACTCAAAACCCAGAAACAGACCCCCCCCGAGGGGGGAACTTACCTCTGGCTGGTGAGGCAGCGCAGGAGCCAGGACCGCAGCGGCATTTCGTCGGCTATTTAAGCAGCTGTTCCCCACGCGGGAAGCAGCTGACCCAATCGTTGCGGCCAGCATGGCGGCTGTGGGAAAGTTTAAAAGTCCCAGCAAAACCTATGGGTAGGGGGAGCAAGAAGGAGAGAAAGTTGGCGGGCAGCACATCCAGCATGCTGAGGCTCCTGCCGGGAATAGGCACCTCATAGCCAGTGCAGTGCTGGCAAGTGAGGCAGGGGAAATCTTTGATCCCCTACCCGAGGCAGAGCAGGGGAAGTACAGCAGCTCCCTGCAGGAGTCTGGCCAGGAGAAGCATGTGCTTTCCCTGGAAGAGGTAGAGCAGGGGAGGGATTCGACATCCCCTGTAGACAGCTGGGGAAGAGGAGGCAGTTCCACATCCTGCTCCTCCCCAGGAGAATATTATTTCTGAAGTCAATAGGAAGAAAAGAAAATAAAGGAAAGGAGGAAAGTCCAAGGGAAAGAGAGAGAAGGGGCACAAGCCGGCGAAGTCAGTCAGCTATGTGCTCTTACCTTCACCCAAGGCTGACCACAGGGTGAGCCTGCAAGCCCGAGGCTATCATCGGACCCGCACGTAATCAGTAGGTGAGTAGATGGGGTGTAGGGGAGGTGGAGCCCTGTGGAACATCGCACCTAACAGCCGTGAGTACAGCCGTTGTCGGGTAACCCCTCTGGGAAGATCTCCAATGAAACCCTCTCATGGTAACTTAATAGCAAAGTCATGGCAGGTGAGTCGAGGGGAGGGGCTACCTTACCGACAAGCTGTATCACCCATAAGGCAACAGGCATCACAATATCATATTAACTGTACATGTGTGTGTTATATTCCTTACAATAAAAACTCGCACTTAAGTTTTACCTTAGGGTGTAGCTTGTAAATTATTCACCTTCTCCCTTTAGGAAAAAAACCCCATACCCTACAGTTCTATAGGTGACCACTGGCTTTTCAACAAGTAGCCCCAGGGCACTGGGCATTTGCACAGCCATGCTCTGGTGCATCAAGTTTATGTTCAAGACAAGTTATAAACAGAAGATTTTGCGATAGTCCTCTCCTGTTAATGTTGGACCAACCAGCTAAATATGTTTCTGAGGTCTTCAAAAACAGACTGTGCTACTGCAATAAAATTATTTTTTTCAGCAATAACAGAAAGGCCTTCATTGTGGGACTAACTAGGGGATGACAGGCCAAAACACAAGCAGGCAGGACAGGTGTGAGTTGATTTTGGTAACATTCCTGGGCATTGAGCTGCCACACCAATGTACAATGGCCTTCCATATGCCATTCTCAAGCCCATCAACAAGTCTTTTGTTGTTAAAGGTGTACTTCTTCACCTTTCAGCACAGGTAATGGCTTCACAATCATTTGAACGTTGGTGGCATTTTTATAAAGCAGACTCCCAAATTTTGCCAGGAACCTTTCATGAATCACTTGCTGTTGACCATGAGCTGCTTCCCCATGTCTCAGAAACTGAAGGCCAGCAGTATGGTGGTCATGGAGCAGGAAGCTCCAATGCATGTGGACTCAACTGGCCCTTGAAAGAACTGCAGGACTTAATCAACATTTGGAAGGAACAAAGCATCATAGACAGGCTGAAAAATAGGAGGAATAATCCTGTTTATGTCTCCGTTGCAAAAGCAATGCAGGTGCAAGGGCACAATCATGACTGGACCCGGGTCTGGTGCAAGATCAAGGCCCTGAGATCTGCATTTTATTGTGCCAAAGATGTGAACTCTCATTCTGGGGCAGGGTGCACAATTGTTCCTTTCTATGACCAGCTGTTCATCATTCTTTCCAAGGATGCAGGCAACACTCTGGGTATGCTGACTTTTGGGACTAGGGTTGAGGAGAAGGAGGAGGAGGAGGAGGAGAGCCCACTGACAAAGGCAGCTCCTCCTGAGAGTTGTACCGTGAGCATGTCGGAGGGGTATGAAGATTGCTCCGTGCTCGGGGGAAGGGCACTGCCAAGAACAACAGCAAGTCACCCTACACTTGATCCCAGTCCCAGTGTCCTCCTTGACTCTGAGCGCAGATCATCTGGAGGAGAAATTAGGTGAAACTGATGTGGCCAAAGCTGTTTCTCTTCCCAGAAATCAATCATCATTTTGTGTTCCCGAGATGCAAGAAGATGTGTGACTGGTGACTTGTAAGTATCTTTTAATGTGCCTCTTGCCACTCCCAGGCGCTGCATTGCTTGGGTTTGTGCCGGTTGTGCTTTGGAGGGTTATGGGGGAGGGGTTGTTATATTCATGTGTGGCTGGTGGCGTGCCACTATGCTGTTTCAGGGATGGTGGATGACAGGTATATGCCATGGTTTGGGGCAGTATGAATAGTAGGTTCTCTTTCTGTTCCTGCATTCATTTTCTCCACTGCAGGGTAGTGGTGGTGACGGGAGGGGGATGGTGGTGTGTAGTTTCCTCCTCTTGGGGGAAGAAAAAGGAAGCCTTTTTTTGTTTAACAGCTACTGTGCCTGCACCCAACGGCAGCCAGGGACGTGCCCCCTAACTGTGGACCCCAGCTTGCACTACAGCAGAGTGCTTCAGGGATCTGTGCTGGAAGCAGCAATGCTCCAAAGGAACCTTGATGGAGGCTTTGGTGGAGTTGGCACGAGCCAGACTGTCACATGAGGAGGCCTGGCAGGATGAACTCCGCTCGTCCATGCCTTGAGATGATGCCATCTTGAAGAAAATAGTCAAAAACGTGGAGAAGTTGGTAGAGATGACTGAGGAGTCCCAGACGTCATATGACTTGATACATAATGTCCTGGACAAAATGGTGAAATCTGAGCATCAAAATAAGTCCCAGCCGAATTCCCGTTTTACAAAGCAGAAAGTACAGAATGGCAAAATAGCTCCCCTCAGCTTGCCTCTATCCAGGAGGTAGCCAATACAGCTAAGCCTGCTCCCTAAAAAACACTTGAGCCAGGGGAGGTCTGTAACAAAGCCACTAGGGCCAGGCAGCCACCACTCTAGTTCTGGGAGCCAGAGTGGGTTCAGGGTGATGGTGGGGTGAAAGCATGGAAGATCAAATAACTAAACACTTACAGTTTTGTCTTCATTACAATAAAAAATCATGTTATCACATTCCCACAAAGTATAAGTAGTGTCTTGCCCCTCACAAGCCATGCATGCACACTCTGAACAGGCTTTGGCCCGAACATCCCCTGGTTGCACTCTGGGCTGTGGCCTCTCCCTCCCTGCCTGTTGCCCTAAGGCTGGGGTCAAAATATGACCCTTCTTCTGGCAGAGGAAAATTCCTAGCCTGTCTACACACACACACACACACACACACACACACACACACACACTTATGCTACTACACACTTAATAGTAATAATACTGATCAATATTAATCAAACAAAAATGTCTATACTGTTTCAGCTGTATAGTGATTTCCTGATTCAAATAGATATCATTTCAATGTATTGTGAAAAAATAAAGAGCAGAAAGAAAAAATGCTGATTTGTACTTGCTCCTGCTTGATTGATTGGGGAGGGTACGGTGTTTTGATTGATTGACTGGGGAAAGTGTTTTGGAGGTGGGTGATGGGAAAAACAAAGGGCAACCAATACACAGAAGACATCCAGTATCTCTGGCATCCATAGTGTTCTGCAGGGAGGGGAAGAAAAAAAGAAGAACGGGGGTTTGAACCAACAAAAGTTGAAATACTGCCCACCCGCAGAACTCCCTCCCCACTCCCAGGTCACTGAGGCATTTATTACCTATGTATCATGAAGGATGCTTCATAAACTGAATGTCCCATAATAGGTTGCTCTGCCACTACCTGGATCCCTGTAGTCAGCTGTGGTGTGGAAGCAGGGGGAGGGATGGGGCAAGGGATGGAGGGATGGGCAGAAAGAACATTGCTTGAAGATGTTCCAGGTTCAGGGGGCCACCCCCCTCAACCCCCTCCCAGGACCATGCATTATAATATAAGAAAGAGTTGCTAATTGACCTCGATAAATATCCATGCATGCCTTCTTGCCTGCTTCCTGCTGTGGCTGGGGCCAGTGTGGGGGTGGGAGATGGAGGAAGCTGGCTTCACCCCCCAGGCTTACCAGTATGGATGCACATTGGGATGTGGGGGGAAAGGGAAACAAGCATTTGGGCTCCAATAACAGCGCACCCTGCAACACTTTCCAATAATGCCATGGCTCCATAAACAGCCCCACTCAAGCAAAACATCCCCACACTGGCTAAGAAGGGCTTGATCATCAGGTCTGCCAACCCACCCCACACAGGCTTGATTAGCCATGCCAATCTTCCTATGGAAGAAAACAGGACACACATATACATAGACAAGAAATTACAAAAGTTTTATTAAAAGAAAAAGTGGTACTTTTTATCAAAATAAAATAAAGACACAAACTAAGTAAAAGTACTTAAATTAAATAATAGATAATAGTGAAAGCAAGGAAAATTATATATAAATAATATTAAAGTTATCTCCATCTATACAAAATATTTCTATCTATAAAACTATGCTATACAAAATATGTATACAAAATCTAAACACTATCACTCTTTGTTCTTCTTTTTTCTATCCTTCGTTGGATGGAGGAGGGCTTGCTGCATTGTTCAGATAGAGGGAGAAAGAAGGAGACACGAAACTGGGGGGCCGGTGGATATGTTAAATGGCACATCTGACAGGTCATGTCCACCTAGACTATTCTCCATGGTTCTGGAATGGGAATGTTTGAAATAGGAAGGTTTGAAAAGAGCAATGTTCAAGGAAGTCTTAGGGTAGGGGTAGCAAACTCAAAACTTTGCAAACTTACCATTCTGTTGATGCCACCATGCTAGGCAGCTATGAACCCTGTGGGTGCAATAGGCAGAGGGTGTGGGCGGTGAGTACACAGGGAGCACATACATTACAGGCAACAAAAAAATTACCAATGAGTACTTAACTACCACTTGTTGCACATCACCAGTTTGCCCTTGCTTAGCCATTTTCCTACCCATCTATATTTAAAATAATATATTTGGAAAGCTGTGCCTCTGGGTGAAGATAAAGTGGGATAAGAACAGTCGTGATATGGTGGGAAGGGTTTGCTATAGACTGCCAAGTCAGGAAAAAGAGGCAGATTAGGTATTCTTCAAGGAAATGACAAAATTCTGTAAAAAGTGTAAGATAGTACTCATGGAGATTTTTAACTTTCCAGATATCTGACGGAAGAAAAATACATCAAAATAGAAAATTTTGAGCATGTTCTTAACCTCTGTGGAGGAAAATTTTCTATTGCAGACAGTTGAAGATATGACTAGGAGAACACATCTTTTGGACTTTGTTCTGAGCAATAGGAAATAATTCTTTGAGAACATGAAGGTGATATGAAACCTTTGAAGAAGGGGTCATGTGATGCTGAAAATCATGGGAAAATGACCCAAGTCATGTGATTAACATGGGGAAAGGACCTAAGTCACTTTATTTTAAAATAGTTTATTTAAATTTATTCAGGGAAATAATAGATGAGGTCTCATGGAAGGACAGATTGAAGGGACAAAGGGGTCCAGAAGGGATGGCAATTTCTACAGGTGTATTATTGGAAGCTGAACAAGAAGCTGTTCTGACACAATGGATAGAAAAGAATCATAGAATGATAGAAAATAGGGCTAGAAGTGTCCTCAAGAAGTCCTCTGTCCAATCACCCACTCAAAGTAGGACAATCTCTATACGTATCCTATGGAGGTGTTTTGTTAACTCAAGGGTGGGCAATTGTTTTGACTGTAGGGTGACTTAATGAGTTTTAGTGAGGGCTGTACACACAAAATTTCTTAGAAAATATTATTTAAACAAATTATAGATTAAAAAACCAGATCCTATACTACTATAACATTTTAATTTTATTTCCATAACACTTTCTCTCTTGATTTGTGCTTTTTTGAGTAGCGTATATAGAGGCAATTGCATAATAGCTCAAAACAAAGTCTTACTCTCACATATTGGGTGTTGGGGTCTGTGGGAGGTGTCTGCATGTGTGGGGTGTATGGGTGTGTGAGTGTGTGTTGGGGGCTCCCCATGCACAAGGTCCCTAGAACCACTTGGGGATGGGGTGGGGGGAGGAGGCACATGCAGTAGAGCTCACCCAGGTGGTGCAGTGCAGGTGTGTTCCACTCCCCTGACCCCCACCTGGCCCATGGATTCCCCCAAAGTGCTCCTCATGGAGCTGAGCCCTGCCTGTTCATGCCTGAGGCAGCCCACACCGTGCTCCTGCCCACAGCTGACCTCAGCCCCAGCCCTGGCCCTGGCCATAGTGTATAGCTTCCTGGGGCAATGTTCCCAGCACAGCTGCAGCCACCTGGGTGCTGCTTGGCTCCCTGTGCCTCAAATGGCTCCCCCTCCTCTTCCTTCTGCCCCTGTGGTAACATTGGGGGGGGATGGACTTCAGCAGCCCTGCTTCTGTCCTAGAGTGTGGAGATCCAGATCCAGCCCTTCACTGCCTTCCACTCACTCTGTCTACCCAGAATAATGAGCAAACACCTATGGGCAGCCAAGTGGGTAGAAGGCAGCCGGGAGCTGGAGCTGGAAGTATGTGTGCTGAGGCAGGAGTTGACTGGCTAAAGCTTCCTCCGCCCACTGAAAGTGGCACAGGAGGGGCAGATGGGGGATAAGGAGGAGGAGCCACAGGAGGCTGGGGGACCTGAGTAGCACCCAGGTGGCTGCAACTGTACCGAGAGCAGCACTGTTGGGAAGCTGTGAGCACTGGCTTGGGCTGGGGCTGGTGGGCATGGGCAGGAGTATACCACTGGCTGCCCCAGGTATGAATGGGCAGAGCTCAGCCCCATGCAGAGTGCTGGGGGTGGGGGGCAGGGGGCAGCTGTGGGCTTGATGCAATCAATTGGTGGGTGCCCACCTACAAGCCAGATCTAGTCAGTTGGTGGGCTGGATCCTATTTTGCCCACCTCTAGTTTAACTTATACTGCCCTAGGAAAGAACCTGAGCTCATGGGGTCCTAATCCGGCTCCCTTTCCTGTTCCCCCATAGACTACATCACTCCCAAACCCCACTCCTGGACCCATCCATACCCTGCCAGCTGGCTAGCTGGCATGTGCTCTGCAGGCTGCTTGCACGGAGTTGTACCCCTGCAAGTGGAAAGGACACACCCTGGGGATGGGAGGAAGAGCTGGCTTCATCACAAAACCATAGCCCCTAGGCAGTAGAGTTCAGGGAGTAGAAAGTTTTTTTCCACACGGAACGGGAGGTTTGGGGAGGGGACACTACATCTTGGGATGCTAGAGCACAGCAACTTGGGCAGCTCATCTGTGGGGAGTGGACAAGCCAGGGGTGAAGAGCTCCAAGAGCTGCCTAAAATTAATGTGTAACAATCCCCAGAGGAAGTTAAAAAAAACCCTACAGTCCCAGTTGCTCTGACCATAGAACACAATTCTTAATGTGGTGATTAGCGTGACCCTGAGCCAGGAACCTCTTGGTTTTCTCAGTCCCAGCAGGAGCATTTATGCAAGGATGACACGCAAATTTGTGAAGCATTCCATATTTTTTATTTTCCAAACACTGGCTACATGGAGCAGCCATGTGGAGCAGGTCAGATGACAATAGAATCAGTGTTGCAATCCTGCTGAAAGGAAACACCGTGCACCCCTGAAGCAGCTACATTGAACACCTTCAAGAGTAAATTGGATGCTTATCTTGCTGGGATCCTATGACCCCAGATGACTTCCTGCCCTTTGGGCAGGGGGCTGGACTCAGTGATCTTCCGAGGTTCCTTCCAGCCCTAATGCCTATGAAATCTATGAAAATACCCTAAAGAGGAGGGCATGCAATGCAGGCAAGAGGCTCTTGCTATATGGAGGGGGCTTCCTGCCACATTGGGGGGCGGGGGGCAGGCAAAAGGGGCTTCCTTCTGAATCTTCTCTGCTATTGCAAGGGATCTGAACTCCATGTACCCTGGAGTCCTAACTGATGTGCTAGACCAGGGTTTCAAATCGTGCAGATGAAGAGGATTAGGAAAAGAGGGCAGCCCTAATGGATCCCCAACTCTACCATGATCCATGCTCTCAGGAACCTGTTACCTGCACATCACTGCTCAAGTTCATGTACTGTGTCCTTATCCAGTCAGTGAAGGTCAGGGGAACTCCCATCTGCTTTAGCATCTCAAAGACAAACCAGTGGGATACTCTGTCATAGGCTTTCTCCAGGTCCAGGTTCAGTACAGCAACATTCTGCCCTCTTTCTCATCCCAGCTGGATGGTATCCCTGAGTTGCAGCAGGGCCCCATGGATCTGGTGCCCCACACAACTGGCTCTTATAGATGATGCTACCTAGAATGGATTTAAATTGCTCAGCCAAGACTTTGGGGGACCCTCAGGGTGCAGCATGTGCCCATCCACATCATGTCACTGGGAGTCTGGCTACTGATGAAACTACCTTCCCTGGGGCTCACTGGCAGGGCCTCAGGCCCTCTTGCTCACCCTTCTGCACAAACTCCTGCACTAACTCACACACCTGTGTGATTTCATAAAACACAATTTGTACCCAAATCATTCTATATCTTTATTCTTATAGTGAAAAGAGAAGAAGAAAAGGGAGGAAGAAAAGGTAGAGGAAAAGCTTCAGGAAAGCTGATGTTGACAAGCTCAGGAGGCTTGTTGGTGAGGCCCTAAGGGACCAAAACCCAAAGGGAAGAGTTGTTCAAGAAGAGTGGTTGCTTCTCAAGGGAGCAATCCTGAATGCACAAGCAATGTCTATCCCATCTCAGAGGAAAGACAGCAAAAAGGCACAGCAGCCCCCTTTGCTCTGCAGGGAACTAGTGGACCTACTTCAACTAAAAAGAAAGGCCTATAAAGGATAGAAGGCTGGATCCACCCTGAAGGAGGAGTCCTCTGCACTGGTTCGGACCTGTAGGGAGTGAATGAGGAAAGCCAAGGCTGTGACTGAACTCCAACTGGCTACATGCATCAAGGAAAATAAAACATCCTTTTTTAGATATGTTGGGAACCAGAGGAAAAGCAAGGGTAACATTGGACACCTGCTAAACCATGCTGGTCAAGTGACAAATGACACCTAGGAAAAAGCCAACCTGCTCAACAGATATTTTATGTTGGTTTTTCACCAGCCCCAAGGGACAGCCCTGCTCAATATGGTATGGGATGGCCAGGGCGAGGGAGAGCTGTTACACTTCATCAATGTTGACCACGTGAAGGAACATCTTGAGAGGCTGGATACCTTCAAGTCAGTTGGCCCAGACAGCTTACACCCCAGGGTACTTAAGGACCTGGCAAGCATCACTGGCACAGATCTTCGAGAACTCATGGTGCTCAGGTGAAGTGCCCAAATATTGGAAGAAAGCCAGTGTGGTGCCTATCTTCAAGAAAGGGAGGAAAGTAGGTCCAGGGAACGACAGGCCCATCAGCCTAACCTCCATCTCCAGGAAGATCTTGGAGAAAATCAAAGAGATCATTCTTGACAAACTGGCTGAAGGCAACTTCTTGAGGGATAGCCAGCACAAGTTTGTTGTGGGTAGGTCTTGCCTGACCAATCTCATCTCCTTCTACGTTCAGGTGACATATCACCTGGACAAGGGAGAAGAGATTGACATCATATATCTTGACTTTAAAAAAGCTTTCAGTCTGGTATCCCATAATCGTCTTATAGAAAAACTGGTCAATTGCTGCCTTGGCTACACCACAGTCCACTGGCTAGGGAATTGGCTTTGAGGTCGGACCCAGAGCGGGGTAGTTGATGGAAGTCAATCATTGTGGTGTGCCATGACCAGTGGGGTCCCCCAAGGCTCTGTCCTTGAGCCTATCCTTTTCAACAACTTCATTAATGATGTGGATATTGGTGTCAGAACTGGACTGGCCAAGTTTGCTGATGACACCAAACTTTGGGGTAAAGCATCCACACCCGAGGACAGGATGGTTATCCAGGCCTACCTTGACAGGCTCAGAAAATGGGTAGATGAAAACCTGATAGCCTTCAACTCCAAAGACTGCAAGGTTCTCTACCTTGTGAAGAACAAACTACAGCATGTTTATAGGCTTGGCAGTGCTATGCTTGCTAGCAACACGGCTGAAAGGGACTTGGGGGTCATGATTGACCACAAAATGAATATGAGCCACCAACGTGATGTTGCAGCTGGCAAAGCGAGCAAAACTCTGGCTTGCATCCATAGATGCTTCTCTAGCAAATCCCAGGATGCCACCCTCCAACTGTACTCAGCCTTGGTGAGGCCACAGCTGGAGTACTGTATCCAATTCTGGGCTCCACAATTTAAAAAGGATGTGGAGAAGCTTGAGAGAGTCCAGAGGAGAGCCACGTGAATGATCAGAAGGCAGGAAAACAGGCCTTATGATGAGATGCTGAGAGCTACAGGACTCTTCAGCCTTGAAAAGCTCAGGCTCAGTGGGGACTTGGTGACTGCTAAGTATATAATGGGTGTACATCATGATCTGGGGGAACACCTGTTCATCAGAGTGCCTCATGGGATGATAAGGTCAAATGGTCACAAACTTCTCCAAGACCGTTTCAGGCTGGACATAAGGAAGAACTTCTTTACAGTCCGAGCCCCCAAGACCTGGAACAGACTGCCATCATAGGTGGTGCAAGCACCTACTCTGGATTCCTTTAAGAGTCAATTGAACGTTTATCTTGCTGGGATCCTGTGACCCCTGCTGACTTCCTGCCCCTGGGGCAGGCGGCTGGACTTGATGATCTTCCAAGGTCCCTTCCAGCCCTAATGTCTATGAAATTTATGAAAGTATTTGATAGGTGTTTCTACAGGTATAGTATGGTATTTTGCCTTTGTATTTCCCCCCTCATTGTATTTTGTATTGTACCTATTTTATTGTGCCATGACATTTTGCCTTTAATATTCTGTATTTTATACTTCTAAACTTTTAATGAATGTTTTTTATTTAGAAATAAGTTGCATCCTGTAACAATATTAGACCTATGATTGAATAGGGCATTGACAATGAAACTGTAAGGGCAGAATTGAACCGCCACTTCTTTGTTTCAGGCTGGTTTTATGAATGAAAGGGATGGGGTGAATGAACAGTGACTGAATGTAACACAGTAACTCAGTAGCTGGCTGCACCAATGAGTTAATGAGTGGCAATTAAACACTTGCAAAACCACAGCTCGTCAGGAGGAAGAAATCTATACAAGAGTCGAGCACTCCCTGAAACTCCATTGTGAATGCAACAGTCTCTGATTTGAATTAATCAACACTGGAGACTGACTCCTGAGACTGAATGCCAACCAACTGACCACTCCCAGAGCCCTATTCAAAAATCACCAATGGACTCCCAAAACTGCATATACACCTGTGACTGAGAACTGGAATTCATCAGCTATCAGGGGACGGTTAGGGGATGTCACCCAAGGACCAGTGACCCTTGCATTGGACAAGCTTGGAAACTGGGGGGAGGGGAGCACAGAAGTCCACCAGAGAGGAATAAAAGGCAGTGAAAAGTGACCCTCGGTGGCACCCTCTTCAACCTGATAAGCACTCTATCTGTCCAGCCAGAAAGACCAGCCAGTGACTCTCTTTTGGAGACAACACTGCCTTGGAAGAAATTTTGACTGGGCATTGATAGCAGAATCCAGCACTTAGGATAGGTATACTCAACACTTGCTATGTGCGCACGTGTGTGTGTGTGTGTGTGTGTGTGTGTGTGTGTGTGTGTGTGTGTAGGCAGGCATTTCAAGAGACAGAGACAGTACCCCTCATAACTAAAGGTTTGCATTTGTGACTGATTTTGTTAACTTTGCACTCCATTCAATAAACTAGAATTTTGATGATTCTGTGAGTTGCTCCTTTGTAGCCAACAAAGAGACCAGGGTCCTGGCCTACATGGATGACCTGAACATCCTGTGCTGAAGCAAGTGGTCAGTGGAAAGAGCCCTGTGGCACACACAGGTTGACAAAGTGGCAGCAGGGGCCAAGCTCAATGTGAGTAAGAGCACCTGCCTGGCTGTGGGAGAGCTCAGGGACCTTGCATTTCTTGGGGTCTCTGTCCCCTGCAAGGGGGTCAAGATTCTCGGGGTGGAGTTGAACCCTGAGTTGAGTGGAAAGAAAGCAAGGGAAAAGACTAAGTCCAAGGTTAAGCAGAGGTTGGGTCTGTGGCACATATGCTGCCTCTCTAGGTGGGGGGAGAAGGGAGGAAAGGGTGCATGGCACTTATGAAGGTGGTGTTGCTACTGGTGCCTCTGTACACTGCACCAGCCTTACCTCCTTCTAAGCATACTGCCCACAGAATCCAGAGACAGATGTGCATCTTTTTCTGGGGTTCCAGATGGGAAAAGGTGTCTAGAAAAACCCTGTATAAGATTAAATGAACTGGGGGCAGGGGAATGCCAGACATCCTCCTGTTCCTGTGGGTAAACTGCATAAGCCAGATCTGTAAGCTGGCAATGGGTGCAGAGTCCAAAACAGCCTGTCTTGTAAGATATTTTGCAGTACACCTCCTGAGACTTTGGGGGGTGTTCGTCCCAACCAACAGAAGACTGTGGACCATGGAACACCTGTGGTCCTATAAGATCCTGAACAAATTCTTCAGCACATAGGGACTACAGAATGAAGGCCCTGCAATGACTAACCACAGAAAGATAAAAAGACCACAGAGACCTGAAATGACTGAGGGCATAGAGGCACAGAGAGGGGCAATCTGCCAAGGCACCATAGAAATCATCAACCACCTCCTATAGTTCTGCTCATATGCCAAGGAGGTGTGGAAAAAGGTAAAGTAGCTCTGTGAAGTGGTGACAGGGGTTGGACAGTTGATGAGAGAGGTGGTGCTGTATGGGCACCTGACTAAACACCAGTGGGGCCCATTGGCCCGCTTTGACAAATTCATGTCGTGTGTCAGGAGCACCCTGTGGAAGTCCAGGAACTTTTTGATGTACAGGCATGTGAACCTCAAGATGGCAGACTGCTAAAATGGCTCTGAGCAAACTCTGGTCCTACTACCAGAAATTGGTAGCAGAGGACAGGGAAAACACAGCCAACTCCACCTGGCAAACAGACACTTGGCCCAGGCTCTTCAAAGACCCCCACCCAGAGGGGGAGTAGACAGCAACAGTGAAGAGGGTGATAAGGCTTCTGGACCTGGAGATAATGATGATTACAGTAACAGCAACAGTGAATCCAACAGTGACAGCGAGTGAACTAAGTTTTTAAACTCCGTAATAGGGGCAAGGACTAAGGTGAGGCAGGAAATTATTTTGAGTGGAGGGCTGCTTTACCAGTTTTTGTGAGCTGTCGAGGACTGCATGGGTAGCCCCGCCCCTTGACAGTTACCCCACACACTGGTTGTCATATTGGGACCAGAAGTCCCTCCCCTTGCCCCCCAGAAATACTCCTTTTGGGAGGAGTGGTTGCCATCTTAGAACCAGAAAAAAAACCCTAATCATACACCTATTATAACATATTTTACTTTTATTACAATCTATGAATCTGTGAATATTTTTTGTAAGGGGCTGGAAGGGACTTTGCAAGATCATCAGGTCCAGCCCCCCTGCACTGGGCAGGAAAGACAGGTGACCCCAATGAGGTGACCGTTCAGTCTCCTCTTGAAGATCTCCAGGATAGGTGATTGTACCACCTCTGGATGGAGTTTATTCCACAGTCTGGACATCCTAACTATGAAGAAGTTTTCCCTAGAGTTAAGCCTGAAACAGTCTCCCAGGAGCTTGTCGCTTGAGCCAGTGGTACCATTACTCCTGGTTTTCCCCAAGGGTGCCCTGGTAAACAGTTGTTCACCAAGCCCTTGATGTATTCCCCCAATGTAGCAGTAAGCTGCCAGCAAGTCCCCTCTCATCCTTCTCCTTTTTAGGCTGAAGAAGCCCAAGTCCCTCAGCCTTTCCTCATATGGCTTGCCTTGCAAGTCTCTGATCATATGGGTGGCTCTTCTCTGGACTCTCTCAAGCTTTTCCACCTCCTTGTTCAAGTGTGATACACAGAACTGGATGAAGTTCTCCAGCTGCAGGCTCACCAATGCTGAGTAAAGTGGAAGAATCACTTCCTTGGCTTTTTTTTTTTCAGTGATTGCTATTTTTAAAAATTGTGCATTTTTAAAAAAGACAAACTCATGATTTTGGTGTTTCAAATCAAGTTATTTGAAGGCCTGGGGTTTGGGATGCTACTTCAATTACATTTCTGCTCTAATGGGAGCAAAGTACATAGGATAGTTCTAGAAAGTCAGCCAAACCTGAGAGAAGTACTCCATCCCCTCTCCTTCTATAGCTGCTGTTTTTCATCAGATACCACACCACAAAGGACCCCAAAATGATGAAGCTGAAAAGGTGAATGTGTTTTTGTGTTGCATAAACAGAAGCATTATGCATAAGGTACACAAGATGAAGGTGCCATTCTACTTGGGGCTCATTACCTAGGCTCATTAGGGTACTGTGGGAAGTCTTGAGCTCTGCATTTTAGAACGGGCATGGAGAAGTTCAAGAGGCGCTGAAGCCAGGCAACAAAACTGATTAAGGATTTGGAAGGCAAGCCATAATGAGGAGTGGCCAGCAGACCTAACATGCTTAGCTTATAGAAAAGGCAACTATAAAAGGGTGATAAGAAGCACTTTGCAGCCCAGAGCTGGTAGAAATTGGAGAGAATTATGTTCATCAGCAGGCGAATGAAGCTTCACAACTACCTTGATTAAGAAACAGTAAAGGAGCTAAGATAAGTTACAAAGAGAATAGAATGACAAAAAGGGAGTCTTGGCTCTTCAGTCAGGGTGTGTTAACAGTCTTCAGGTTGCACAGCAGAGTGGGGAGTGGTTGGTTTTCCCATACTTCTGGACTTAGTGGGTCTCCTTATGGGCCAGGAGGGAATTTTTTCCCCCTTTTGTTGCTATGGGTGTCAGTGGGTTTTTTTTTTCCACCTTCCATAGAGTCATTGAGTGTTAGCTGAAGCCAAGGCTGGGGACTTTTACTTTGGTGTTCCAATGCTCTGGAGGGACTGGGTCTTGCTTCTCCACTTAGGATCAGACCAGTTACCATATTTGGGATCGGGAAGGAATTTTACTCCATGGGTAATATTGGCATGGATACTGGGATGGGGGTTGCGGCTTTCTGCAGAAGCATGGTCCTCCTCCTTGGGTCTCTTGAGAGCTGCATTAACAACTACTTATTGCCTTTCAGTGGTTCTTATCATCCCCCCTACACTTTATATGTGGCAAGTTAGGGTTTTAAAAAAAAATTTATCAGACATTATGCCTGGTAGTTATACAAGAGGGTTATTTGTGAAGTTTTTAGGAATAGATTAAACAATCCCTTGTCTTGGATAGCACAGATAGACATGATCCTGCCTTGAGCAGAGGGTGGACTGGGTGACCTCCTGAAATCCCTTCCAGACTTACTTTTCTGGAATTCTATTCTATGATAATGACATATTGCCAGAAAAGAAGTCAATTACCTCTTGGGAGTTAATTATTCTTCTTTGCTGTAAAGCAAATCCAGTGGGGCTGATGTGCTGTGATACTGCTGCACATGATGCTGTGTATATTAAAAGCATGTACTAAAAGTTAGTTGAGACCCCTGCAGTGCCCTCCATGTGCTCACTGCAGATCCTAGCACATTTCTAAAATAGCTCAGCTAATCTACTGGCACCCTAGCTGCTGGCAGGTGCTGTCTGCCGGCTGCCACCTGAATCCTGAACAAGCAGATCAGCTTGGCTCATCATGGCCAGGAGGAACCATACAGGCTCATTTGTACTTGTAAGAACTATACTATAAGGGACCTTTTACTGCACATTTACAGGATAATGGAGTAATGAATATATTACCCAAAATGCAATTTTAATTTCCAGTAGTTAACAGAGTCAGAGTGAATTATACCAGTGAAAATATCATTGAAAAAAAGCCATAAAATTACAGGAAATAACCTTTTTGTTTGAGGCTAATTGAACTAATATTAATTGAAATGAATTAGCTAGTGCAGGTCCATGGTCCTTCACTTAGGGGACTTTCTTGACACAGGGGGAAACAGCCATTAGTCTGGTGGTAGGAAAGTCAAGCAGCTAATAGGAGAACAGTATCCAGAACAGCAGCCAGACAGGAAGCTTTTTTGGTCTGATCTGAAATGGTTTCAGCACTTCCAAGGCCTGACAAAGCAGCTAGTCCTCTGCTAGCACATGCTTCAGGAACACAAATCTTTCCATGTCTCAGAGGATCAAGCTTTTGGCTTCAGTGGACGCATCTACATAAGCAGCAGACTGTGCAGTTATTACCCCACAGTCATTTAGTATTTGTATAAGCAAATATGGTGCAGCATGAGCAACTGGTGCCTACTGAGACCAGAGGGAGCGGAGCACAGCACAGCATTACCCTGCTGCCCCTCTCTCGGCTACCCGCAAGAGTCCCAGGGTTACCTTTTTCCCAGAAGCAGGAAGAGCATCTGTGCTGGGGGATCGGAGCACAGTTTTTACAGGTAGGGAGGAGGAGAGAGGGGGGTACATGGGGGAGGGAGGTGGGGCAGCACTGTGGTTGGCTGGAATGTTCTCTGATGCTTCAGACTCAAGAGCTCTATTAGGGATGTTACCAAATTTGCCCATTACTTTGGGGTGTGCTCATGTATTAGGGATAGTTTCTAGGGTCTTGGTGATTCTGTCAATGTGATGCTTGTGTTACTATACGGAGCTGTATCTCTCCCTTCTGCAAGCCCTCACCCCCAATGGAGCTATCTTGCAGGACTCAATTTCAATGGGGCTGGGTTCCTCCAGTCACCAAATCAGTCATACACACAAACACACACAAATTAACATGACACACCTGACCCGGCTGGGCTGATCAGCATGGACAGGCTGACACCCTCATATGCCAAGAATCAGTTCATAAGAGCAACAATAAAATGCAGTCAGACACAAGCACACAGGTGAACAGAATCCCTCTGAATCCGGCTGGGTGTCCAGCTGACACCCTCATGGGCCAGCATTCAGTTCATAAGGGCATGTCTGAGTCAAACTGGGTCAATCGGCCTGTACAAGCTGATCCCCTTATGCGTTTCAAACTCAGCACGTCCCAATCTTTGGACTCTTGATGAGCAGACCCCACAATATTTTTGGGTTTCACAGGGATCTTTAGCTTAGGTAAAAGAAGCATTGCTGCAGAGCACAGAAGGAAAGAGAAGCAGAGAAGGAAAAATACACCCAGTTACTACCAGTTTGACTATAAAAGTTATTTATTGCTAAGCATATGAAATATATAATAGTACTAGTAGTAATAGACATGCAAAAGGAAAAAAGACACAAGCAATTACAATTCTACCCTGGTTTCACTAAGTATTTGGGGAAACTTAGCTCAAGCTTAACTGATACAGTTCAGGTTCAGAAGTTTATGCCTAGAGAGAAAAGAGAGAAAGAGTGCTGGGATCGCACCAGTCCAAGGTACTCAGGCTGCAAAGCTGACAGGCACAGTCTGTAGCACAATTCTTGAAGAGAGAGACAATCTGTTCTTCCAGCGTCCCAAGAATGACAGGGGATGGTGTCAACACAGGAGTTTTCTTCTTCTTTCTTCTTCTTTCTTTCTCTTCTTTCTTTCCTTCCTTTCTTCCTTCTTCTTTTTCTTCTTCTTCTTCTTGAAGCGCACACACTTTTTACAGATTTGTATACCCTCAGGTCAGCTGCTTCGAAGCATCCTTAATTGTGTAAATCATTGTCTTTTCTATTGACACAGGGTTATCTGGTTTGGAACATCTCAAGAAACTGAGTGATAATTGTGCGGGCTGGGAGCGGTCCGAGGCCCTTTTTTTGCACGGCGGGCTGTGGCCAGCAGCCCGGACACGCCGGGTCAGGGAAGGCAGGCGGCACGCTAGAATTAGGCACGGACGCTTAATGGTTGTTTAAGATTGTTTACTTACACCGTAGATGGTCGCGGTGCAGGCTGGAAAGCTTCCAGGAATACTTTGCTTAAATCCTAGTTTTAGGACTCGGACAGAGCTCTGGATTCACTCACAATTCACTCACACGAAGTTTGCTAGGCTCCATGGAACTTTGCACGCAGGGAAGGGTACGTCAAGGGATCGTTCGGCGACGGGGAGAGGTGAGAGGCTGATCAGACCCCTGTTGCTTTCTTGATATTCACGCTGGGTCCAATAGGCTCCGCAGCGCTTAGAGATCTTCATGAGACGTGAAGTCTCCTCCTCCTGATGTTCATGGAGTCCTCCAACTTGGGCAGAAACCACTCAAGCCTCTTATACGGCTAGCAAGCCAATCGCTAGCCGCCACGTAGGAATAATTTAGAACTGACCAATAGTGGGGCACGAATCTAAATACAAATGGCGGGAACTCCTTGCAACGTGCATTTCTGTGCTGCAACGAAGAAATGCACCCTGCAAAGAAAGCTACAAATGGCGGGAAAATAATTTAGCAGTGCCAAAGCACAGACAAACAAAAAATCACACCCTTGGGTTGTGACAATAATCAGGAAACACTTAAGATTAGGGAGTAACCAAATACTTGGGAGCCAGCCTGAAATTCCTATGGATGGCATATATACTGATGGGATATCTCATGGTTTATTCAGGAACAATAGATAGCTTGCAGCATCAGAATTTTGGATTTTTACTTGTTGTGCACAAGCCTCAGCTTAGCATGACTTTTCCAGATCTTACTATAGTCTTTTAACAGACTTAAAGCAATTATTGGGGTGCTCATAACCTTTTGTGGAGAGGACTCCCACCAGACATCTTGGGAAAAGTATGACAACACCTGTGATTAGGGTTCCAACGGGCTGGATGTTGTGATGAACCCTTAACCATTGTTCAAATGTTGCCCATACCCCCTCTGACTCAGTCTCTTCCCTCAGCATTCCCTAACCCGGCAACCAAGTTTTAGTCAATCAAGTTTAAATAAGCCTCCAATAGTGGGATCAGGGAATGTACAGCCCGAGATGCCTATTAAACTTAGAGGTGTGTGTGTGTCTGGCGGGGTGGGGAAAGTCCTTTGTAAAGCCAGATTAGAACTGGTCTGATAAATGCTGAGCTGGGTGTGTGTGAACATGGGTGGATTAACATTTGGAGCACAGATTCCCCATCATGCAGTGCTCCCCTGCTTCTCTGGTCCCAGAATTCACTGCAGTCTCTGCTTCAGGCTTTCTGTTCTCCATCTCTTATGTAAATGAACGGTCATCTGGTTCCATCTTGGATGCAAATGAGACCTAGGGCAGTTGGTTCACTCTTGTCACGCTTATCTTGAGGGTCTTAGGTGTGTCTCTCACCGCATCTTAATCAGTTTTGTTTAGGTAGAGGAGGGGAGGGAGGGGGGTGAGTCCTTTGTGAGCCAGACAGACTGCATCCTGTGCAAGGGTTGCCCAAGAACACACAGCTGAGATGTAACAGGGAGGGCAGGGCTGGGTAGAGAAGCAGAATGTGGTCCCTGGCTGTACAACTGGGTCACTGGGGATAGGCTCCATGTCTGGCCCAGTTGGGGTACATCAATGGGGCCAATATCAGGGGGGGCATGTGCCCCCCACCGTGCCCCTCCTACCAGTCACCTCTGCTGTGCAGTAACCAGCCTTTCTCTGCAGTACTGTTGCTGCATGGGTTTTTTCATAAGCTACTGTGCAGTACCACATTATTGCTGCACAGTAGCATTGCATCATGGCAACGCTACTGGCATGATAACAATAAGCTACAGTGTAGTAGCTCATTCCTACTGCACAATAGCATCTCATGTAGATGAGCCCAGTAGTCCCAAGTAGTCTGCCCAGTATGCAGCTACTTCATTTCACCTCAGGGGAGTCATGGTCAGTTCTAGGCAGAACAAACCTTAGAACTTGGTGATACCTGAGAAAGGTCCATTTAAGGTTAATGGCCCATTAGGCTAGCATGGTTAAGGCATACCAAGTTCTTAGTCAATGGCACACAAGGTGATGATGGGTGCATCCCCACATGCAGGCTTGTGTGCTTGCAGCAATTCAAACAGAAGTGGCAAAATTTGAGCCGGGGCTTTTTGCCTCAGTACACGTGCCTGGACATGCACTTTAGTGTGGGGCAAACTGTGCCACTTAGAGCAAAATAACCCTGCCCAGTTCCTTCCGGATCTTCAGCCAAAGGGAGCTAGAGCCTGAGGCAAGCACCTGTACTGGCCCCGGCAGTATAAAAAGCTGCCCTGGAAAACAGCTCAGGGTTAATTGCTGTTATGAGGTTCTGGGGGAGGAGACTGGGAGGAAGTTGGCCATGCCCCTTCCTGTTTCAGGTTTCTGCTGCAGCTGCAAGCTAGGTCTCAGGAGTATCTAGGGGAGAAGATGGCCAGGCCACTTTCTGCCTCTGGCTACTGTGAGCTGCTGGCTTGTTCTCACAGCTTCTAGGGGTAAGTTGGCCACACCCTTTTTTACCTTGGGCTGCTGGTGCTGCTGTTTCTGCCCCCCCCCTGCATGATGCACGCCACTGCCCACCCCTCGGGGTGAGGGGGGGAGGCTACCACACTGCACCACACCCCAGCAATACACCCCACCTTCTGCACTCCTGTTCTGGCCTGCTGCCCAACCTGCCACCAAACCATGGTCACGTGGTCATGGGACAGCCTGGGGAGAAAGCCTGCACTGCCTGTGTGCCCATCCCCCACCATCACTGCTAGAGCCTAAAGGTGCCTTGCCTGCCCCAGGTGCCTTGGCAGGCCACCCCCCGCCTTCACCTCCACTTTCACCTGAAGCACACCCTGAGTGGCTGATCTGGATGGCTCCTACCATTGCTGTTACTGTTGCTGCTGCCTGTTCTGCTGCTGTGACCTCTCAGAAGATAGGTAGATTCCTGCTGCCCCACCTTGCACTTCCCTACACTGCACCTACACTGAATTACTTCCCTAATTGACTGTTGCTTCTGCACTCCCCCAGAGCTGCCTCATCATATTTACTTTTGTGTTTGTGTCCCTGCTTGCCCTGCTGCTGAATGCCTGGCTGGAGGCCTGAGGGGCTTCTTGACTGAGCTTCCAGAAACAAAACCCCTACACCACTCCAGCCATCTTTTACATCTGCCTGAGCAGCTCCCCTGTGTGTTTAGCCCTTGTGTGGTACGTCCTGTGGTTCACTCCCCCTGCCCTGGTGTTCGTTGTAGGGCTCAGTAAGCCAGCTCGAGTCTCTCTAGCCCTTGTGTGTATGTGTCCCCACCCCCACCTTCCCTAAGCATAGCCTTCCTGGTTTCCTATGGGGCTGTAGCTCAGAGAGATTCAGCCCCTTCCCTCACAGCCCCAGCCTGTTCCTCCCGGATTCACCAGCCCCACTGTATATTTTGCTTTTCTTTATTGATTTCCCTTTTCCCTACATGAAGAAATGGCAGGAAAGGAACCTTCTGGAAGTCGGGGATGTGGTTCAGTGTGTGGGTAGGTGTGGGGGGACTGTGTGTGCGGGGGCTGCTTAGGAGAGGTGGGTCCATGGAACAGCAGGGAACAGCCCCCTCCCCCCCCAGCATATGGACTGCCCTCCCCACAGGGCCCAGAGACCTCCCCACATGGCTCAGAGACCTCTCTGCAGGGGATATTGCCTTCCCTGCAGAACCCAAAGTCCCCACCTGACCCTCCTCACAGTCTGAGTCCTCCCACAAGGCCCAAGCTTACTGGCAGTAGTAATGGGGTGCTTGGAGCCTCATGGCAGAGCCCCTCTGCACAGTGTGGGGCAGCGGGGATCAGTTCTGGCTACCTGGCACCTATGCTGCCACTGCCAGATTGTGTGGGTACAGCCCAGCTTGGCAGGGCACTGCATGGTACTATGTGGTATCTGGAAGCTCGGGGCTGCGTCATCTGTGGGTGGTCACTGACCCCTGGTCAGCACTCACCACCCTCCCTCCCCCCCAGCCCCAACAGTGCCAGCAGTGTCTGCAGGAGCTCACTGCTTGCTGCTGCCACTTACTGCCGCTTACCGCTGCCATGCTTCTGCCACCACCGCTGTGCCTCCTCAGCTGCTGAGGGAATGCATGATTCATGGTAATGAATGGGGGCTGGGGGAATGAGCCCAGGGCTGGGGAGATGAGTGTGGGAAGGGGCTGGGGGAACAAGTAGGGGCTGGGGAAACCAGTGGGGGCTGGGGCTGGAAGAACTATCAGGGAGCTGGGACAACAACAGGGAAACTGGGGGAATGACCAGAAGCTGGGGAAGCAAATGTGGAGGCTGGGGCTGAGGCCAGGCACCTCCCCCCACATGGTTCCCACCGTCCACCTCCTACTTAGCTGGCATGAAGCTGGGTTCAGGTCCCTGCAGCCTGCACTGCTGCTTGCCCTGCATGGCTAGGCAGTGTGCTTCAGCACTGGGGCAAGGGCCAGCCATAGAGACACTATGGCTGGCTACTAGGGCTGTGTGAAACACCATCATTTCATTTCACTGTCTGTTTTACCATTTCAAAGGGACAGTGAGTGTTTCATTTCATCATTTTGTTTAGTTTCAAAGCACTGTCCCATTTCATTTTGTTGAAACTGTTTTGCTGTTTCATTATGTTTTGATGTTTCACCCATAGGCTATAATGGAGAATCATGAAAATGCCTAAAACTTTGTCATTTCTTATCTGACTTACATTAATATTTCAGAGATGGTAGCCCCTTCTGGAAGCACGAGGTTTGTCAAGTTTCAAGGAGATAGGTACAGAGGTTTCTGGGAACATGCACCTCAAACTGTTCAAAGCACAGCTTCTGACACAGCGGCAGCCTCCTCTCATCCAGTGTACAGACCCAGGGGCTCGCACCCTGGGAAGAGTACAGCATAGCCTGGAAGCCCTCTGGGTGTGGGGGGTACAAGACCATGGATCTGCACTCCAGATGAGAGGAGGCTGTCTCTGCCACCTGGGAATGGTGCTGGGTGTGAGCTGCGCCCCAAACCAAAGAAGATTGCTGCTGCCATCTCTCTCAGGTGGCAGCGGTAGCCTCCTTTCTTCTGGTGTGCAGATCTGGGGGCTTGTACCCACAGGAGGAGTCCAGCACATCCCCATAGACCTCCCAGGGGTATGGGCCCCCCAATCTGCATGCCGGATGACAGGTGGCTGCCCAGCTTTGAAACTTGAAAGGTTTTGAGAGCCCTTGTTTTGTTCCAAAGCCTTTTGTTTCATTTTGAATTCACTGTTTCAATGTTGAAACAGCTTCAAAATTAAATACCTAGTGAAATTTTGCACAGCTTTACTGGCTACCAGAGCATCTCTGTGGAGGAATAAGCCTCCGGTTGCCTCAGGGCACACACTGTGCCCTGCCCCGCTTTTTTCCCCCAGGGTATTTTTTTGATACCTGGATCTCCAGGTATCAAAAATGGAGTTTGAGATGCTGTAAGAGGCACATTTGCACTCATCTGGGCATACACAATTTGTCAAAAAACCTTTGAATCACCAGCCTGAATGACCAAGTGCTCATTAACAGCTACATCAGCTGGGTATGGTTTTGGCATGAATCCACAGTTTTGAACTCGTGCTTCAAGAGTCAGAATGAGACAAAAAGAGTGGTGGCATAGGGAAAAGGCAAGAGATGACAAGTTGCCAATTCATGATTTTATCATAAATGTCATTGTATTTTGGGTCTTATTGATGTCATATGACTATGAGCTATTAGTCTTTATTTTCTTTAAAGGAAATGTATAGTAGGGCTGTGCAAAGCTTCAGATTTGTGATTCAGATTCAGAGAGGATTCAGATAATTTGGAGGCCAAATCTATGAACCTGAATCAAATCATTAGAAGCTTTAGGCTTTCCGAATTGATTTGGAGCTTCCAAATTCATTCGGAAAAGATTTGGAGATTTGGTCATAGGGTATAATGGAGAATCAATTAAATATCTATAACTTTGTTGTTTTTTGCCTGATTTGGATGAAACTTGCAGGTGTGGTAGCTCTTGCTTAGGCCACAAAGCCTGCCAAGTGTCAAGGAGACAGGTCCAGGGGTTTCTGGTAAAATGCACCTCAAACTTCTGACAAGCAAAACTCATGACATAGGTGACACTCTGTGTGTGTGTGTGTGTGTGTGTGTGTGTTAAGGCACAGGGGGTGTGTGGGGGAGGGGTGAAAACTGCAGAGGTGGTAGGCCATTCTTCAGCCACAAAGCCTGCCAGCTGTTAAGGAGATAGGTGCAGGCCGAGTCTGGTTTCTGGGGTGCTGCACCTCTGGCCACAGGCAGGCAAAATTCATGACATGGGTGCCTGTGGGACTGTGTGTGTGTTTTCAGGTGCACCCTTCCTGGCACTGCAGTCTTTGTACAATATGGCAACGGGCCCCAGTGAGGCTGCTTCCTCCTCTACAGCCTTGGTCTGGTCCACCACTGTAAATGATGGCAGGTCAAAATAACTTGGCTAGCTCAACACCAATAGCACCAGCCGCATCAAAGGTATCCAGAACAAACTGTCACAGAGACTTTCTTTTTATAAAGGAATTGACAGCAAGAAGTAAAGATGTTGTACTGGATATGTTACTTGTGGTGTGTGATAACTTATCTTGTGTTTTTTATGTTTATATGTTTATTATGAAAAACCCTGAAATATTTCATAGATTTCATAGACATCAGGGCTGGAAGGGACCTCGGAAGATCATCGAGTCCAGCCCCCTGCCCAAAGGGCAAGAAGTCAGCTGGGGTCATAGGATCCCAGCAAGATAAGCATCCAGTTTGCTCTTGAAGGTGTTCAATGTAGGTGCTTGAACCACCTCCGGTGGCAGGCTGTTCCAGACCTTGGGGGCTCGGACAGTAAAGAAATTCTTCTTTATGTCCAGCCTGAAACGGTCTTGTAGTAGTTTATGACCATTCGACCTAGTCGTCATCCCTTGGGGCGCTCTGGTGAACAAACGTTCCACCAGATACTGGTGGTCACCCCTGATAAACTTATAGGTGGCCATCAGATCACCCCGAGCCTGCACTTTTCCAGGCTAAAGAGCCCCAGGGCTCTCAGCCTGTCATCGTAGGGTCTGCTTCCCTGACCTCTGATCATGCGCGTGGCTCTTCTCTGGACTCTTTCAAGCTTCTCCACATCCTCTTTGAATTGTGGAGCCCAAAACTGGATGCAATACTCCAGCTGCGGCCTCACTAAGGCCGAGTACAAGGGGAGAATGACATCCCGGGATTTGCTTGAGAAGCATCTATGGATGCAAGCCAACATTTTGGTCGCTTTACTAGCCACAGTATCGCATTGCAGGTTCATGTTCATCTTGTGGTCAATGATGACCCCCAAGTCTCTTTCTTGCATAGTGTTGGCCAACATAGCACTGCCGAGCCTATAAGGATGCTGCGGGTTTTTCTTCCCAAGATGGAGAACCTTGCATTTATCGGCGTTGAACACCATCAGATTCTCCTCCGCCCACTCGCTGAGCCTGTCCAGGTCAGCCTGGATCTCTTGCCTGTCTTCTGGTGTGGATGCTTTGCCCCAAAGTTTGGTGTCATCGGCGAATTTGGCCAGTCCGCTTCTGACTCCAGTGTCCACATCATTAATGAAGATGTTGAACAGTATGGGTCCAAGGACAGAGCCTTGGGGGACCCCACTGGTCACAGGACACCATGATGAGTGACTTCCATCAATTACTACCCTCTGGGTCCGACCCCGGAGCCAATTTTCCAGCCAGTGGATCGTGGAGGACCCAAGGCGACAACTGACCAGTTTCTCCAAGAGGTGATCATGGGACACCAGATCAAAGGCTTTTTTGAAGTCAAGATATATGACATCAATCTCTTTTCCCTTGTCCAGGTGATAGGTCACCTGGTCATAGAAGGAAATGAGATTGGTCAAGCAAGACCTACCTGCAACAAACCCGTGCTGGCTATCCCTTAAAATGTTGGCGTCGGCCAGTCCATTAAGGATTGCCTCTTTAATAAACTTTTCTAAGATCTTCCCCGGGATAGAAGTCAGGCTGATGGGCCTATAGTTAGCCGGATCCACTTTCCTCCCTTTCTTGAAGATAGGCACCACATTGGCCTTCTTCCAGTCTTTGGGCACTACACCAGAATGCCAAGAGTTTTCAAAGAACAGAATAGTTAGAAAAATATATCTTGGGAAGCTTTTGGGTTGAAAAATCCTTTGTCAGGCTGAGGAAGCACCTGCAGTTGGTGTGTCTCCTTGTCCTGGATGGAAGGAATAGTAAAGAAGCCAGAGGATGGCCTGGCACACGCTGCAGGCAAGAAAGCTAGTCAGTGAAAATGGAAATGGAGGCATTTGGGGGTGAGAGACAGGCTGGGGTGTGTGGGGGGGGGGGCAGGGGGATGTGGCAATGCAGGTAAAAGTGCAGAGGTACCTGGGGATTCAGATGTCCGAGTTTTGCCTGCCTGCATCTAGAGGTGCAGGGCCCCAGAACCCAGACTCCCCCTGCAGTTTTCACCCCACCTTGAAACCTGGCAGCCTTCATGCCTTCAGCCGCGGCTACCACCCCTGAAAGTTCCATCCAAATTAGGCAAACACAACAAAGTTATAGATATTTCATTGATTCCCCACTATATCCTATGGCCAAATCTCTGAATCACCCAATCTTTTCCGAATTATTTTGACTGAATTGAATCAGAAAAGTGATTCAGATCTGCTAATCGAATTGGCTGAATCCAAATCTGAATCATAAAGTTGCCTATTCACACAGGCCTAATGTATAGTCCTTAAAGCTGTGGAGGAAGGTTGGAAAATGTGATCCAAGTATGATCAAAAGGTAACAGAAAGCAAATAAATAGCATTTTTTTTAATTTTATTTTTTTACATTTTTAAAAATCTTTTTTTTTTATTTTATTTTTTTTTGGAGTCAGTCTCCTGACTTTTTGAAGTCTGATTCCTGATTTATGAGGTTTCATGGTTGGTAATGCTTGGTTAGCTGCTCCCAGATGTAGCAGAAATATATTCAAGTGAAGAGAGAGCCATGAAAAGGTAAGGTTCATAGATTCATAGATGTTAGGGTCGGAAGGGACCTCAATAGATCATCGAGTCCGACCCCCTGCATAAGCAGGAAAGAGTGCTGGGTCTAGATGACCCCAGCTAGATACTCATCTAACCTCCTCTTGAAGACCCCCAGGGTAGGGGAGAGCACCACCTCCCTTGGGAGCCCATTCCAGACTTTGGCCACTTGAACTGTGAAGAAGTTCTTCCTAATGTCCAATCTAAATCTGCTCTCTGCTAGCTTGTGGCCATTGTTTCTTGTAACCCCCGGGGGCGCCTTGGTGAATAAATACTCACCAATTCCCTTCTGTGCCCCCGTGATGAGCTTATAGGCAGCCACAAGGTCTCCTCTCAACCTTCTCTTGCGGAGGCTGAAAAGGTCCAGTTTCTCTAGTCTCTCCTTGTAGGGCTTGGTCTGCAGGCCCTTGACCATACGAGTTGCCCTTCTCTGGACCCTCTCCAGGTTATCTGCATCCTTCTTGAAGTGTGGCGCCCAGAATTGCACGCAGTACTCCAACTGCGGTCTGACCAACGCCCTATAGAGGGGAAGTATCACCTCCCTGGACCTATTCGTCATGCATCTGCTGATGCACGATAAAGTGCCATTGGCTTTTCTGATGGCTTCGTCACACTGCCGGCTCATGTTCATCTTGGAGTCCACTAGTACTCCAAGATCCCTTTCCACCTCTGTGCCACCCAGCAGGTCATTCCCTAGGCTGTAGTTGTGCTGGACATTTTTCCTCCCTAGGTGCAGCACTTTGCATTTCTCCTTGTTGAACTGCATCCTGTTGTTTTCTGCCCACTTGTCCAACCTATCCAGGTCCACCTGCAGCTGTTCCCTGCCCTCCGGCGTGTCCACTTCTCCCCATAGCTTTGTGTCATCTGCAAACTTGGACAGAGTACATTTGACTCCCTCGTCCAAGTCACTGATGAAGACATTAAAGAGTATCGGTCCAAGGACCGAACCCTGCGGGACCCCACTGCCCACACCCTTCCAGGTCGAGACTGACCCATCCACCACGACTCTCTGGGTGCGATATAGGTTGGCTATCCCTGTCAAATATGTGCATTCTTCAGCTGTTGTACTGTGACCAACAGCTAATTCTGCATAACACATATGTATATTAAACAAGATAAATCAGACAGGTACTGAAGAACTGGCCAAAATAACTTTAATAGAGCTCTACTGTCTCACAGAGATATTAGAAAAAAATTCACTGGAGGATCAGTTCTACTTCTCTGAAAGAAATTGCTGGCCACCAGAGTGAGACTTAGTGCAGGAGACAACATTTTTACAGTGGCTGGGCCAAGGCCATGGAACTCACTGCCACAAGACAGGAGTGACTATGCTCCCAATAGTCCTCAGGACAAAATGGTAACTCATATGTTCAACCTGGCATGACCTCAAGAAGTTCTATGGATATACACACACACAATAAACAAATCAAGCCATTTCTCTTATTGATTGATTGTTAAAGGGGAGAAAAATGCTCTATTATTTCTAAATAATAAAAATGCTTGGTAGGAACTTTAATGATATATTCATGGAGATCAGAGAGATCACATAATCAATATAAAGTGTTCGGTATTACCTTTGCCTTGTTCTTTGTCATCTGAGATTTTAGAATAAAAATCTTATTTTGTAAAGCTTCATCTTTTTTTCTGCTTACTTTGCCTGGGGGTGTATGTGTGTCATCCTCCATTTGTGACATCACAGATGTTTGTCATGGAATATAAAACTTTCAGACACCAGGCAACTAAAAAGCAGCAGCAGAAAACAACTCCTGACCACAGAAAAACAACTTTGGTGAAAAAAAGTGACGGGAAATCACAAGATATATGAAATATTTTCACATTTCATATTTTTATTTTTGGTTGTCTTGTATTAGTGCATAATTTTCCCAGGCATCTAAAGATCCTTTATATTCATAGCTGGCAAATTAATTTCCTTTAATCTTCCTTCTTACTCTTACCTCCTCTTCTGCTTTCTACTTGATTCAGCTATCCTGCAAACGGTCCTGCTTTCTGCATACTTTCTCCATTTCTTCTTATTCTGGTTTGCCTTCTCTACCTTTTTCTCCTTAGTTCAGTTCTGCTTTTAAAGAGATGTAGTTAGCTCTTAATGGGAGTGTCTACATGTGCAATTAATGCATCCAAATTTTCTGCACAGAAAATTCAAGCACGTTAAACTGGGTCCCTACATGCATCTGAATATGGGCCTGTTGGGAGCAAATTTGCTTTCAATGGGAGCAGTTTATTTTAGGGCTGCTCCTGCCCCATCCTGCCCCCTGCCCCCCCCCCCACCTCCCCTGCAGCAGCCATGGGGAGCTCTAAGCTCCACCAGGTCTCAGCCCTGGGCTAGCAGGGGGAACAGCGGTTGTTTCCGATCTCTGTGGGGTCGGAGAGAGATGTCCCAGAAAGCTCCTTGCCAGCCACATGAAGATCAGGATGGGTCCCAGTCTCTATATGGCTGGGAGGCAGTTGCCCAGCAGCCAGGATAACCAGCCATGTGGAGATTGAGATGGGTCCCAAACTTCACATGGCAGGGAGTCAGCATCCCACCAAGCCAGGATATCTCTTCCTGCTTCCTGGGGCCCCCTGCTGCCTAGGCTCACTGTCACAGGCCAGCTGGGCACTGTGAGTGTATCAATTTTATCACAGGCCAACTGGGCTGTTTAATTCAGTTTCAGATCGAGGAGGCAAAGTTAGGAGTGAAGTAAAGGCAAATTTATTATAGCTTACACAAATACAACAGTTAACAGAAAGATAAATGCGATAAGCAGATAATGCAGTATTAAAGAGCTAATAGTAAATAATAATAACAGATAACAGCAACAG
This sequence comes from Alligator mississippiensis, assembly GCF_030867095.1. Lineage (NCBI taxonomy): Eukaryota > Metazoa > Chordata > Crocodylia > Alligatoridae > Alligator > Alligator mississippiensis. Next base: position 30,301,993 of record NC_081833.1, read on the forward strand.
ACAGATCTATTCTGTCACAGACCAACCGGGCACTGCAAAGGTATTAGCCACTGGGCTGTTCAAAACAACAGATAAACAGACATGGATTGGCAACTTACCGATAGTCCCTCGATGCCAGGTACGCGGCAAATGATTCCAGCGAAGTCAGGTGCCACCGATCAATGTTGTCAGAGGGGTTACCGGGGAAGTTACCAGGGAAGATCCCTTGATCAGGGTCTGATCCTCACTCACACTGGGAGTCCGGGGTGCAGGCATGGAACAGCAGTGACCGTTCTGTTCCTTCCTTCCTGCTGGTCACCTGATGCACGCACTTTTTATACCTAGTCTTATGCTAGTCAGTTGTCTTTAGAGCCACTCACAATATTAGCCTATAGCTGTTACCCTATGGGATTGAAAGGTGTTTAAATTATCATAAAAGGTTACTACCCAAACTCGGGTTTATCCAATAAGCAAATTATGATGCAGCACCTTTAGGTTTGAAATTGACATTGCTCCACCTAAGCCCCAACCTCTTTTAGGTTTCATTTGAATATGCTTTCTTGGGACGTGGTTTCCTGGAATGTGTTGGGTGTGCCAGGCAGTCGGATCATGTTTTTTATCGCTAAAGCTGAACCCTGAGCAGAAACCATTAGGTCAGCTAATCTCATACCTACAGCTTTACCTATGGGGCCCAGTCAGTTCCATGAACAGTTAATTTATCATTTTGGTTAAACTTATGACAGACAAGTTACATTTGCGGTTTACAAACTTACAAGCTTTATATTAACTAATATTACCTGTTTAGGCAAAATACCAAATGCCTCAAAGAAGCACATATTTATTTCTTATTAATGCCTCTGGTTCTGGTTGTTACAGCTGACCCAGAGCAATTTGCTCCTGGTCAGGGTTTAATGTGTGCTTTGTTGCATTAATTTAATCCACCAATTTCTAGTACCTGTATTTACAGGTACTAGAAAACAGCATGTTAGACTAATCTATTATGTAGTAATTGCTGCACATGTGTAGATGCTGATGCTTTACTGGGTGTGTCTACATGAGATACCTTACTGCTCAGTAGAGCAAATAACTGCACAGTAAGCATCCACATTTACACCTGCTCTGCTCTCCCACCCCACAGAGAGTGGTTACTTACTGCATGGTAATTTGTTCTAATTGCAAGTAAATTTGCTATTTGAAAATGAAAGTAGCAAATCTAATTACTGCACAGTAGTGCACATGTAGACACTGCCGGACAGCTGAACCACTAGGGAGCAGCCTCAGGCTGGGAGCCTCTCTTGCCCAAGGGCAGACTGGTTCTATGCCTAGACCCTAGCCTCAGATCCTTAAGAGCCTGTGGGGATGCTAGGGCTCTGGGTTACTTGCAGGCAGCCTGTAGCCACTGCTGGCCACCATGTCCCCCAGGAAAGGCCCCAGTGCAGCAGCCTGGACACACCTTGGCACTGATCTCTGGCACCACACTGCTGTACAGCTGTTAGGGCCACACCATTAAGCTGTGCAGGGTGCTGCAGACCCCTGCCAGGCTTGGCAGGACCCAGGGCTACCTGCAGCCAGCTTCTGGCCACTGGGTCTAGCTCCAGTTGGCCACAGACTACCCACAGCAGCCTGTCCAGGCCCAGCAGCTGGTTCCTGGAACTGCAGCCCCATATGCCTGCCTGTCCTGCATCATGCCCTGCACTGGATGCTGCAGGCAGGGGACTGCCATGTGGAGGCTCAGTGAGACATAAAAGGAGCCATGTTGGCCTCTTCCCTGATGTCATACACTGCCTTCCATGGCCCAAACTGGTCTCAGGAGGAGATTGCAGACCTTGTGGTGTGGTGGGGCAAGGCTGAGGTCCTTAGCCAGTTTGCTTGGGGTGGTCACTCCAATGCACACATTTATGAGGGACTGTCAGGCCACATGCAGAAGTGCGGGCACAACTGGTTGGTGTGCCAGTGCTGCATAGAGGTTAAGACCTTGTGGGGACAGTGACCCTGGCCTGAGTCATTCCATCTACCCCATCGTTGAAGCTCAGGGTCCTGTGTCAGATGCACAGGTGTACCCAGGGCAACCTGGCCATCATCATTAGCAGTTTGTAGCATCAGGTACCCCTCAATCTGTGCAAACAGCTCCTCATGCCACACCTGGGGCACTTGCAGCATGGGCATGCATGGAGCACAGGCCTGGCATGGGGGCAGGGATTGGCCTTGGGTGCTTCAATGGAGAGGCCTCTGTGGGGAGGGTGGGGGCTCTAGCAGCTCTGTGTCTCAGCCATCCGGGAGCCCCACAACCTCTGAGCCTGGGCATCGTGGGTTTGGTGGCAGCACAGGAGCCAGAGACAGGATGGCCTTCAGGAGAAGAAGGTGGGGGAGTGGTTCTGAAGCCATATTAGTAGTCGGTGCCAGAAGCCAGATCTGGTCTGACCTGGGAACAGAGTGGAGGAAGTAGGCTGCCTGTAGCTAGCAATAAGGAGCTCACCTGCCCCTGGGGAGACAGCAGGGACAGGAGGCTCAGCTGGCAGCCCGCTAGGCCAGAGCCTGCCTAACCAACTTACCATGGTCCCTGGGCACTTGTGCACATAAGACCCCCAACTTGAGGCCAGCCAGTGCACGACCCCCTAGTACAGGGAATCTAATCTCAGAAATGTTGCAAACTCTCACAAGCAGCTTCTTTCTCCTGACTCTGCAGGTCCTGCAGCTGCATGCAGTGGAGAGGCATCAGGTGGCAGGTGGGATGCACGCCCTGGGTCACCACCAGCCTTGGATGGGGCCCTCCAGATGCACCAGCTCTGGCCAGGAGAGGCTTCTACCCCTGGAGGAGTACCACATTGAGGACCTGGAGTGGCAGGCTGTCCTGGTGAACAGGGCAGTGGTGACCATGGAGGAGAAATTTCAGGTGTTAAACACTGTCCTGGCTTTCACAGCTGCCTTCCTGACACTTGCTTCCCTGCCCCCAGCTGCAGGTCCACCTGCCCTCTGGTAGCTTCCCACCACCCAGCAACAGGACCCCAATGGGCCTGGGCAGAGTTGCAGTGCCACTTCCACTGGCTAGGAGCCCCTGCTCCACTTCTGCTCTGTGTCCCCCACCACCCATCCCCCATGTCTGGGCCCAGTCCTGCCACTCACCCCAGCTCCATGTGGCTGCAGAGCAGGATCAGCCTGAAGTGAGGCCAGCACATGGGCCCTTCTGGCCCTAGCTGCAGGAGGGAGAGCTATCCATGCTGGGAGATCAGTGTCTGCTGTTGCCCCAGGCAAGTCCCCTACCCATCAGCCTTGCCATAGCATGCATACCCACAGGGGAACAGCCAGTGACCAGGGGGCTGGGTGCCTGTCTCTGAGCTCTGCCCTCTAGGTACCCCCCATAATCCCCCCACCCCAGGAGAGCACACACATACTATGTAAATGGTTAGCATGGGAAAGAGGGTGTTTGTTGGTGGTGGCTGGGGTGCATGGTAGAGGGGCTCTGTGGGGAGAGAAGGAGGGGGAAGGAGCTGTGTAGAGGGAGGGAGTGGGGAGGGGCTCTTGGGGGGTGGGGCTTATTGTTGGGAAGGAAGGGTGGAGGAGGGGAAGGGTTCTGTGTCTGTGGAGGGGAGTAAACTGATTTTTTGAGAACTGTCCACAGTGAGTATGGTGTTGGGGGTGTGCAGTAGGGCTGTGCAAAATTTTGATGGGTGTTTCATTTAATAGATTGTTAGGGGCTGGAATTGACCTTGTAGATCATTGGATCCAGTTCTCCTGCATTAGGCAGGAAAAGACAACTGGGGTCAAGTGACCCCAGCGAGGTGACTGTCCAGTCTCCTTTTGAGGATTTCCAGGGTAGGTGACTGCACCATCATGGGAGGGAGTTTATTCCACCCCTGACTGTGAAGGAGTTTTTTCCTGATTTGAGCCTGAAGCAACCTTCCAGGAGTTTGTCTCCAATACTCCTGGTCTTCCTGGGGTGACCTGGCAGACAGCTGTTCACTGAGTTTTGAAGATGTTTCAACACATTTTGAGCACAAATCAGCAAAATCAAAATGAAATGAAAGGCCTCAAAACAGCTTCAAAATGAAACGAGAGCACTCAAAACATTAAAAATGTTTCTAAACATTTTGAGTTTCGAAGCCGGACTTGCTTGCAGCTAAAGAGAAACTAAGGAGAGGGAAAGGGAAGAGGGGGGAGGGACTGCTCTGATCTTGACATGTGTAGCTGACCAGTGACTGTGATTCTTCCCTGAGGTCCCTTCCAACCCCAGCGCTCTTGGAGAGGGATGGAATAACAACATAAAAAGCATTGTTTGAATTGAGCTTTCTCTGTGCCTTGGGGTCACATTACTGAGTTATGTTTTCCAGCATCTCAGCAGCATCAGAATGGCTATCACTTCCTACTTGCTAATCTGTTCCTAGCAAATGGGATCCAATACCTTTTCCTTTCCTCATACCCTTTATTATTATATTAATTCCTTTCAATTTATTCCTCCCCCAAAGTCCCCTTTCTGTGTTTGTTAGCCTGTTTTTGTTCTTTTCCCCCAGAAAAGAAATCTGTGCTTTCTCTCACAGTGTGATTACATTCACTGTGCAGGGAAGCACAACATATATTGTATATTATAATACAGAATTTATACAGGAACACATACATGCACTTATATATTTTATATATTACACAAATACATAAATACATACAATTATCTACATATGTTACATAAATATATATTACATTACAGAAGAACACAGATTTTCCAGGACACCAAACACACTATGAAGCATGCTGGAAAGGCAGCTGGAAAGCCTTCAGGGAGGAGTGGAAGAGGGGGTAGAGGGAGAGCTCGAAATCCCCATGCCCCCCCTGCCAAACTGAGATGCAGCCCCTTTCCTATAACTAGCAGGCATGAGGCTTCTGGTTCTACTGGCAGTACGGAGAGGGGAGCAGTGCCACTGTCTAAGCCTGCATCCCCTGCAATAGCACCAGTCATGACAACAAACAGCACCAGCATGACAGTCTCCTCCACACCCATTTCACTTCCCAGCCCGAGCCTTCTAGTGCCAGAGGAAGAGATGAAGGAAGACCTGGAAGTGGATCTGAGTGCCATAGCAAAGGGAATTCTTGGGAAGGAAGGGGAATCATATCAGTTTCTGCTCCACACCTCTCAAGTTTTCCCTAGAGCCATGTCTCCTTCCCCAGGAGGTACTTTCAAGGAGGCTGAGGTAGAGGTTGTGGAGGCAAGTGGCTCAGCTGAGTCTGCTAATACTGTTGCTGTGCCTCTGCCTGCTGAAGAGGAAGAAAAGGCAGCATCCACACATGCACCCGCACCCCTGAAACTAGGGTGTAGTGTGATCTGGGATAATTTTGAGCTGGCAGATGATCCCACATATACTATCTGCCTGCATCACTGAGCCAAAACCAGCTGGGGCAAGGAAACAAAATACATGTGCACCACACGGATGCTGATGCATCTCTGCAGGCACCACCCCTTTGCCCTTGCTCCTCCTTAGCCGGAAACAGTGGGAGCATGCCCAAAAAGAAGTCCCCCTCTTGCTCAAAATCCACCTCCCTCCAAAGCAGAGGCAGGCCACCCTGGAACAGTGGGGGGCATGTTCCCAAGGTGAGTGAGGTCACCCAGAGTAGCGAGGAGATGCTTGCTCTGGATGGCCAGCCCTTATCCTTAGTTGAGCAGCCAGGATTCAGGTGGCTCATGGCATTTGTGGCCCCATCATAAAAAGTGCCCACACACACCACCTTCAGCAGGATAGTGGCACCCTCCCTGCATGAGGCATGCAAGGAGTACTTGAGGGAGGAGCTGCACAAGGCAGGTCTGCAGCTGGCCTTACACTTCACCTCAGACATTTGGGGGAACCGGGGTGGAGATCATGCCTACCTCTCCCTCACAGGGCACTGGTGCAACCAGTCAGGCCGTTGGTGGGCTCTCCTTCAAGCCGAGGTGATGGATGAGTCCCACATGGCAACAGAGATCATGGGGTCCATGAGCCACTTGGTACAGGGGTGGCTCATTGGGCAGGGCGAGCTGACCCATGGGTTTGTGGTCACTGACAGTGGGGTCAATATGGTCAAAGCAGTCTGTGATGCTATCTTTTGTTGGCATCAATTGTGTAGCTCACAAGTTCCACCTCATTGTCTGGGACACCTTGGATGGGGACAGGGTTGCCGGTGATGGTGACAGCACAACCAGCAAGATTATTTCCAAATGCAGGAAGGTGGCAGCATACTCCCACTGGAGCATCAAGGGGGGCAAGATGCTGCAGGAGAAACAGGCAGACTGAACATTCTGCAGCATGAAATCATGCAGGATGTGGAGTCTTGGTAGAACTCCACATATCTGATGCTCAAGAGGTTGGTGGAGCAACAGAAGGCCATCCATGAGATGGCCTTGCTCAGAGATTGGGATCAGCAGCCCCCTTAACAGAGCTGTGTGGGATACCATCTCCCAGATCATGGTGGTCCTCAAGCCCTTCCTCAAGGCCACCAAGACCCTCAGTGCTGGTGATGCCCTCCTTAGCTAGGTGATCCCTGTAGTGAGGGAACTTCAGAACCAAATGGAGAAGTTACAAGGAATAAATGTTCCTGGCTGGGGCAAGCCACTGTCACGAGATGTGCAGGCACTGGTGAGGCAACTGGAGGAGGGCATCAGGAAATGGCTTGATCCCTTGTGGTCCAGAATGGTCCATGTGCTGGCTGCCATGTGTCCCCTGAAGGTGAAGCGGAGCTTATGAGGCAGCAAAACCCTGGATCACTGGATGGAGGTGCTGGTGAACAGTCAGGGAGGCAAAAGGGTGGAGGCAGGGGGACATGGAAAAGGGGGATCCACTATCCCATGCCAGCATGCCATCCACCAACCAGTCTCCTCCTCCACCACAGGCACTGCCAATATGGGCCAAGGGCGTGGCTTCCACGGTGGAGTCCAGAGGCTACAGGCTGCACCATCAGGCAGGTAGCACTCAGGCCTTGGTGACTGTTTATCTCACCGAGGTCGTGGAGCCACTGCTATGTGACTCCCTGGTCTACTGGGCAAGCCACAGCCAGATGTGGCTGAATCTATCCACAGTTGCCCAGGAACACCTGTCCTGTCCACTGACCAGTGTTCCAAGCGAGAAGTTGTTCAGCATTGCTGGTGATGTAGTGACACCACACCACACCTCCTTGGATTCTGGTTTGGTGGAGGAGCTGGTGTTCCTGAAGGTGAACCTCCTGCTCCTGGGATTCCCCGAGCTTTGCATGCAGATGGAGTCAGTGCCACCCTCCTCACTCCATCTGCACTTCCTTCTTATTTTTACTCTTGGGTTTCACAACCATTTGATGCTCTGCTTTCAGAACTGGAGGGGCCACTCACTGTATCACCAGTCAGCAGGGGAAGAACATGTCCCTGCTGAGCTCTCATACTAGGATGAATGTGGAGGTATGGACAGGGTCTATGGGGAAGGAGGAGGCCCCACGGCCTGGGCATGATCACTAAAACTGCACCCTGCCAGGGTTAGGAGGCCTGGTGCGACTGCTGGTGGCACAGCAGCCCCCAAGAAATGCCAGGACTGAGGATCTCCCTGGTGAAAGGCAGGTAGAAGGCACTTCATAACCTCCAGACACCACATGCATGCACAGTTCTGGCTAGGCAAAGCCCAGACCAGTCACATCTTAGACAGGCCTGAGGCTTGCTATGTAGTTTCCATCAGGGTATTTGGTGCATTGGATGAGATATATTACATTTTTGGAGGTGCAGCTGTAAGATCCAGGAATGCTTATGGTTCTGTTGTGAGTTGTAATAATGTGGGGGGGCAGGGGGATATGTTGGCAGGTTTTACATTTCTTGCCATGGTATAGTCTGGATCTATTTGGTGTGTTTTGGCCCATAAGAATCTTGCTTCTGGTGATGAGGTTAGCCATGTTCTATGCTTGTTTGAAGGCTAGGATGGGTGGTTCTGGGAAGATCTCTTTAAGAACTGGGTCTTCTTCTAGTATGGGTTGCAATTGTTTAAGGATGCTCCATATAGGTTTGAGGGAAGGGTGATATGTCATAACCAGTGGTGTGCGATCCATGGGGGTTTTCCTTCTGTACTGCATCAATTCTTCTCCTTAGTTTCTCTTTAGCTGCAAGCAAGCCCAGCTTCGAAACTCAAAATGTTTAAAAACATTTTTAATGTTTTGAGTGCTCTCATTTCATTTTGAAGCTGTTTTGAGGCCTTTCATTTCATTTTGATTTTGCTGATTTGTGCTCAAAATGTGTTGAAACATCTTCAAAACTCAGTGAACAGCTGTCTGCCAGGTCACCCCGGTGAAGACCAGGAGTATTGGATACAAACTCCTGGTTTGGAGGCCATGAGGTTGGTTCAAACTAATGGTATTTGTGTTACTATTGATTCCTTGAAGATGGAATGGTCTAGGGTGCAGAGGAAGATTATATCTAAGGAAACAGGGAAGGGGGCAGGAGAGGAGTTTCTTGTCTTGTTTTAAATTAAATTTTCCATATTCCAAGCCAAATTTGCCAAATCAAATTCCAAATCTGAGAGTCAGCACAGAACCATAAGTACCTACTACCAGCAAACATCCTCCACTCCCATCTGGGGCTTCAGATGTTTCCAAATCCTTTGGCAGGCAACCTACTTGCAGGCCCATGCCTGGAGGCTTGGGGTTAGGATGCCCCTGAGTTTCATTTGCTCTTAGCCATAAGGCCCCAGAAGCAAGCTAGGGAGGAGTCCCCCCTTTCTATAAAGTGGACATAAAGCCAAGACCTTCCCACTCCATCAGCTAAGTGGATGGTTTACTATATATTACCCTGGCAGGTACTATCCCCGTACCAGGACAGCAGTTTTCCCCAGGTGCAACTAGGAAGCCTGCCTTAGTGATCACAGTGTTTCCCTTGCCAGGTAAGCATAGGACTGTGCTTGATATGAGCCCACAAGAGGCCAGAGGAGTGTACAGTAGCAGAGCATCTGACAGTCTATGTCTTGCCTCTGGTCTGGGCCATGATCTGCTGTGCTGCTACCCACACAGCTAAGTCAGAGGCATAAAGTGGTAGTTACACAACTTGTGCCACAAGTGATTCTACTACATTTTAAACATGTAAGCCTTAACTGGCTAAGAGAGATCTCTTCTTTTCTATATGTTGCATAGCTCAGTGATTCTCAGCCAGGGTATGAGGGTACTCTGAGTTACTGCAAGAGCCTGTGAAGAGTGCTATGAGGTATATAGAGATAAATAGATAAGTCCAGGCTCAGGTTCCTTCCTGCCCAGCCCCTCTGGAAGGTGGTAAGCACTGTAATAAGTAATTTTTTTTTGAAATGGTGTGCAGCTCAACTCAGAGTTATGGAAGGGTGTCTTGAGTCTAACAAGACATGCCTTAAATTGAAGAAGGTTGAGAACCACTGGTGTAGCTGCACAGCAATGTCCCTGTGATCCCATGCAGTGACTGTCTGGCCACTTTCAAGTACACCATAATAGGCAATGGCTACAGCCTTCCTGGGACAGCCAGTCAGAAACATGTTGTTGCCATAGAGTGAATCAGTTCATAATAGAAGAGGAGAATGGGGGCACTGCTATACACCTCTTCTTCACCCCAACATGAGTTGCAGGCCCTAAATGACTTTATAGCCCAGCATCTTGAAGAGCAGACATAGAAGGGAGTGCTATGCACCAACCCTGTAGAATACATCTACCCCACATGGAAACACAAGTCCAAGCTGCAGTAGTCTTTTAATCCAGATAGTCCTCACCAGACATCTTTGGACACAAAGATAAGGCAATCATGGAAGACATGCATCCTTTACTGCGAGGGATTGCTGAAGAAGGAGATCTTATGTGCCAACTTTAATACATCCCTGTGATAGGTTCATGCCCCAGGGGTGGCCGTGACACCCCCCTGATAGCTGTGTGACCCCTGCCTCTACTACGGCTCTCCCTTAATTGCTCACCTACCACACCTTGTTCTTACTAGAAGTTGAATAAGGGGGGTTGCCCACAGGCCTTAGAATGAGCCTTAGTCCATTTTTCAGTAGCGTGGGGTTTTTCCTGGACCCCCAACAATGGTGATTAAATCCTTAAGTTCAAGGGGCCCTCTTAACTGGCCTGTGCCCCTGCAGGGCCCTTGTAGTTTTGAGGGCTACTTGTGTATCTGTGCCCCTCCAGGGCATCCGTAGCCTTAAGGGCTCAATGCATGGCTCTATTTCCTCCCCTACACCACACCCTGAACCTCACAGGTGTTCTCTCTCTTTGATGTTAACTATTTATACACTCAACCCCCTTATGTGGGCCCTCTGGTCCAGGTCTCAGCCTTTTCCTAAGTTCTTGGACCCCTACTGGGCCCCAGTTTCAGTCTGAGGGCTCCTTGGTTATTGGTTCTCTAAATAGGCCTTGAGCCTGTCACTGCAGGGCTCAAGGCTAAACTACCAATATGATTTCAATAAACAAGAAGCACTGCAGACACTTCAAACCCTCTAGGTGTTTAACATAAAACAAAGGCCACACGCCTGCAAAACCCAGTTTTTCTTTGCCTAGGGAACTTGCTTCTGTTCCCAAGCCTGAAGTGTTGTTCAGTGCTTGGGCCAGTATTCTTCAATAACTTCATTAATGACCTGGCTTCGGACATCAGATGCGGACTGGCAAAGTTTGCAGATGACACTAAACTATGGGGGAAGGCAGTTACGCTGGAGGACAGGCTGGGGATACAGGCTGACCTGGACATGCTTGCAAAGTGGGCAGACCAAAATCTGATGGCATTCAATGTAGAAAAATACAGGGTGCTCCACCTTGAGAGAAAAAAAACATCATCATACTTATTGGCTTGGTTGTGCTATGCTTGTTAGCACCATGACCAAAAAGGGACTTGGGGGTCTTGATTGACTACAAGATGAACATGAGCCCCCAGTGCAACGCTGTGGCCAGCATAGAAACCAAAATCTGGCATGCATCTACGATGCATGTTGAGCAAAACTGAAGACATCATCCTTCCGCTTTACTCAGCCTTAGCGAGGCCGCAACTGGAGTACTGCATCCAGTTTTGGATCCCCACTTCAGGAGGGATGTGGATAAGCTGAAAAGAGTCCAGAGCAGAGACAGCCATATGATCAAAGACCAAGACAGCAAGCCTACAAGGAGAGGCTGAGGGACATGGGACTCTTCAGCCTGGCAAAGAGAAGGTTCAGGGGAACCTTTAGGGGCTGCCTATAAGTATATAAGGGTGAGCATCAGGATCTGGGAGAACAGTTGTTCACCAGGGCTCCCGAAGGGATAACTAGGTCTAACCACCACAAACTTCTAGAAGGTCAATCCAGACTCGATCTAAGGAAAAACTTCTTTACAGTCTGAGTGGACAAGTTCTGGAACAGACCTTCCCCCCCCCCCCCCCCGGTGGTGAAAGCAAGTGTTCTGGACTCGTTCAAAAGGCATTTGGATGTTTATCTTGTTGGGATCATCTGATCACTGCAGACTTCCTGCCTCTGGCAGGGGGGCTGGACTTAATGATCTCACAAGGTCCCTTCCACCCCCTAATGTCTATGAAATCTGTGAAATCTATTAAATACATCCAGGTCCCTCCAGGAGCTCTGTTTCCAGGAGTTCCTTACTTTGTGGCTGCCAGGTAGAGACTAACTGACCACTGAAAGTTCCAGGATTAAATATCTCAAGCCTGAGCCCTCTCCCATTCAGATGAGTCTCTCATTAGCCGCCCTTTGCCACCTGCAAGCTGCCTCCTAGTCTGCTTGCTGCCTTAAAGAAGCAAGCACATCCCAGTGCCCTACTACAATCACAACATTGCAATGATTTGCAACCATTATAAGCAAAAGTGTGACAGCACCCTTAGATATTCCTTACCTGAAAGGGAGCAACTTTGCAATACTACAATGGCACTTAACTACTTGCACACTGTGTATTTGCTTGTATTTTAACTGCATTTAGCAAGTGTTAAACTGAGCAGTGACATGAACTCTAGATCCCTGGGCAGCTAGATGCATGAGTGGTGGAGGATTATTTGCAAATGTATATATTCTTATATGTATAATTAAATATATATGTCACAGTACTTCTACCAAAACTGTCCTGTTGGTGCTATGCTCACCTGTCTAAAACACATCATTACCATTAAAACATACACATTTCTGTCAAAATATCCACACTATGCACCTGCATGCTCACATGCCCGCGTGGTCATGTGACCATCATCAACAGTCCTATGCCCCTCACAAAGATATTCAACCTTCCCATACACCTTAAGGTCACAATGCCCCCCCCCCCCCCCCTCCCTTCTCCCCCCTATTTTTTTTTTCAATTTCTTTTATCATTATAGTTATCATCACTTTCTTCAGGAGTCCCACCCCTGAAGCTAGTCCATCTTCTTCCAGATGATCCTCACCATCTCCTCCCTAACATCTTCCACTGCTTTCTCATAGTACCGTTGCATCTCATTCAATTCCATTTTGATATAGGCATCTGTTGAGAGGTCTGTGCACCCATTTATGAGCAGGCTCCTCACTCTATATAAGACATTTTTAAAAGCAGGAAATGAATTGATTGAAGCAGGCTGTTGGGGTCCCCTCCTGCTTGGGCAGATGCCCAGACAGCACCACTTCTCTGGTCAGATTTGTGATCCCTGTCACCATTTTGAGGAGAGTAAACACTTCCCTTTATACCCCTTTGGCAAATGGGCGGTACCACAGGAGGAGGTTGATTGTCTCTGCTTTCCATGGGGAGGTTTCCCTGGGGAAGCATGGTTGGTTTCTCTGCCCCTTTGCGTAGCACCATGCCTATACTGGACGTGCATGATGGGCTACTTGCCATTTTGTGTCTCTGCAATTTTTGAAGTTTCTTGTGGAAGATCCTCTCCCATATAGCCTGGCAGCTGCCTTTGGGGAGTAGGACCATGGTTGACACCACATCCTGTTTCCTCAATGCCTCCTGCATTTTGTGGTGGTTCATTTGGGTTGGGTCACTGAGCTTTCTTTTTGTAGTTCATACTTGCTGTGGAACTGCTCCTAAGTTCTGTAGAACCATGGTGGTTCCCAGGCAGCTAAGTTCGTGTGTGGTGGTATGCATATCCCCCAGCATCTTAATATGTGACCTGCAAAATACTTCACAAAGCAGGCTATTTTAACCCCTGCTCTAGTTGACATTTTGAAGATGTGGCTTATATATTTGGCTCAGAGGAAATGCAGAATGTTTGGCATTCCTTGGCCCTCTGTCTGTTTTGTCTTGTATAAAGTTTTCCTCTTCACTCTCTTTCCTATCTGGAACCCCAGAAGAAGATGCACATGCCCTTCCAGATGATTTGCTTCAAGGTGGGGAGAAGACTAGTGTGTTGTACAGAAGCACCAGTGTACATATAGTCACACTTACAACATGACTACTGGGAATTTGCCTCCCATCAAGAGAGACTGCTGAGGGAAGGAAGGGGGCCGTGGCCACCTCCAGGGAAGAGGCAGGGGCCATGGCCACTTCCAGGAAGCCTGACAGCAAGATTGGGCTGCACAGACAATGGGAACTCCTCTGAGTGAGGTCCCCTGGTAGCTGGGTAGACTTGTCTGTGTGGTCAGTGGGAGCTATCCTGGACATGTGTCCTCTTGTGTCCCGGAGACAGGCATCCTGACAGAGTGGTGGGATATTTTGGGTCTCTAGAAATCTGACTGCCCAAACTGCAATGGCTTAACCATCACCATTACCTGTTTTGTCAGCAGATAGACACCTGTGTTCATCCAAGTGCCAGTGACAGACTCCAACTAGGTGTTAGGTTCTGTACAGCCTCCTGTGTGCTAGCTGTAGCTGTCAGTGCTGGAAGCCTCAGCATGTTTCCACAATTAAAAGTTTTTGGGCAGAGATTCATGTCTGTGTTGCTGCTTCAGCTCCTCCTGCCCTGGCATGCCCCTGGGGAGTGCAGTGGCCCTCCACTTTCTTCCCTTCCTCCCCTGGAACTCACCTTGGACTGGCCAACCTCCTTGACTGGGGCTGCCTGTCTGTGTGTGTGGCTGGCACTTCAGCTCTGCCTCTGTGGCCCCCTCTCTCACCAGTAGTAGCCTGCCAGGAACCACAAGGAATGCTCTTTTGGGGTAGGGGGATGAAAGACAGTTGGTTCTGTGGTGCCAGGCTGGGAAGTAGGGAGCCAGATCACAGGGAAGTGAGTGCTGGGGTTGGCATGGGATGCTCCTGGTAGAGTGCCGGGTTTGTCTGGGGCAGGGTTATGTCTCAGTGCAGACAACAGTTAATGACTGCAATGCATTACTTCCGTGCATCCTTCAGAAGGTTCAGGAAGGAGGTCCTGGAGCAGTTCAGCTAGATTCCAAGACATGGCCACTCTGCCTTGACCTCCATGAAAGGAGACAAATACCTTCCATTCTCTGAGCAGACAAGTCCTTATTAAGCCTCTTGAACAGTTCTTGAACATACACCTAGGGACAGCCATCTTGCATGAGGAAGAGGATATTTATTTTCTTGTTTCCAAGGGCCTGTTAGGTTTTTTTACATGGTTGAAGACCAGAAGGTAGGGTGATCTCCCACAGAATGAAGGGGAGTGGTATTTGGCTGGTTCCCTTTACTTACAGAGAAAGGAAGTTGGATTTTGGTGCCTGGTGAATTGACTGCCTGCCCCTTTTTCCCCATATATCCCATGCAAGCATTTTCTTCTGTTGGCTCTGTACTGCCTGCTTGCCAGTGGAGTAGAGTTGTAAGGTGGGAACCAGACATGGACTTTCCAAACTCACCATGACTGTACTGGAGCAAGGTACCTTATCTGTGCCAGGTACCAAGAAAGGGACCTATCTATCTTGGAACCCAATGATAAGTGCTGGGAACCCACTAACGGGCACAGAGGATTCTCTATGTACCTTATGCTGGGTATCTCAGTGGCCCTCAAAGGAAGATGTCCATTGTTCAGAGAGGGTAGCACTGTGTAGGGGTCCTATGAGCCACTCTAACACAGGCATAATTTCTTCTGCAGCTGCTGCAAGTTGGTTTACTCTGCATGGGTGACTGATGCCTCTTGAGTCAGTGACTGGGGCGGCGGTGTCCCCCAGCGGCCAATCTCAGTGGCCAATCTCACTCACCAAAAAGCAGCTGCGCTGCTTCCAGAAGTCCCGCAGCCACTTCCAGAAGTGGTGTGGCCGCTTTTGCTGATGGCCCCACTCCTTGGCCGGTGCTCACAGGGCGGGCATTGGTGCTGCCACTTGCCTTGCTGCCTGCTGACTAAACAGGGAGCACAGCCTGACAGGGGGTGCACCGGTGCTCTCAGGAGGTGCCTGTGCACCTCCTATACATCACCACTGCTGCTTTGCAATGTGCCTGCAAGCCCTGTGTAGCCCAGCTGCCTTTGCTAACACTCCGAGGCATTAGTGTCTGAGGAAAGCAGGGTGCTGCAACTTGCACTGTGGCCCTGCAATATATTTGCAGGGTCTGTGGTTTCAACTGCTTTTTGTGACCCTATTCCTCCTCCCAATGTGAAAGTGCAAGTCCTGCTCACGTTGGCAGCAATTCCTCGACAGATCTTCACCTTATGACCTTAGTAATAGAAAGGCTGCAAAATGCTAATCATCTCATTTTTCTTGTCTGGTGCACTTCTAGACACCCAGGAAAAATAATGGAATGCTATATCAAAGTGCCCAGAGGTAGAAATCAGAATCACTTTGAGGTGCAAGTAGCCTCTGTGTGTCTATGTAACTGTCTTGGATCTTACTGGAATATGCTCAATGGCCATGTATACTGAGTGTCTGGCTAGGCTGTATCTCATCAAATTCACTCGGACACAGGACTCTCCATAGATCCAGAAATATGGCAGCAGAGGACTTAACACTGGTACCACTCTCCTGCTGCCAAATTTACAGACCTATGGAAAGCTTCATGGGCCAGATGACACAGCTCCATGGCTGACCAGAAGTTGAGCAGAACCTGCTTAACGTAATTCTTCAAGTATAACAGCAGGCAGCAACTAGAGACACATACAACATGAATAGCCTCACCTGCAGGTGAGGGTGTTCAACATAACACTCAGTGTTTAACCCTTAATTTCAATGTCCTGTAGCAAGGCTTAATCCCAGAGGGCTTCTCTGGTGCACCCTAGTGGTCACCGTAATCTTGCTCCTACTCCAGCTTCTCAGGGTACTCCTGTGCTATGTCTTGCCATGCTTTGATTTATATATATATATATATATATATATATATATATATATATATATATATATATATATATATTTCCAGGCCCTTGGCTGTGCTCTGGCAGCTTCAGCCTGCTCAGCTTCCTTGGTCCCCATCCTCTTCACTGGGCACCCTGACCCTGTCCATTCTAGTTCTGGGTCTTCCTGTCTTCTCTAGCTCTGGATCCCCTGACTCCCTTTACAGGGCACCCCACTTGGTGTTCCATCACTCCATGGGTTTGGTCTATGCAAACTGCCTAGGGTCCAAGATCCTAGTAGGGCTTTACCCTGATCTCAACCTCTGATAATGGGGGTTGCCTCCCAGGCACTCCCACCTGTGGCTTCCACCTCCATTGTCTTTAACTGTTGAGACTTGTCAAAAACCCCAGCAATTCTCAGTTGCTGTTGGATGCCTCACTTAATGCTCTCCCCAGACTCCTAAGCTGCTTGGCTGGCCTAGTCTATAATAGTCCAAACCTTACCCAATATCAGTTTGCTGCCAGGAGCTCTTCCCTTTAACTCTATCTAGGGCCAGAGTAGCTGCTCTGGCTGTAGGGCTGAGTTGATAGCTCCCTGGGATCCACCGTTTACAGTCATGTGCACTTGACTAGCCCTAGGTGTGGCCCATCTGCTCAAGGAGCAGCCTGGTCTCCTCAACTGTATCTAGCTTAGCTGAGCTGCAGCCCTTTCTCCTTGCCTGGAACTCCCAAGTTGTTATAGGCAGTCATATAACCCTTCTCTGGTCTTCCTTCTGCTTGTTTACTCCAAAAGCAGCTGTCCTAGCTCCGCCATCTCCAGGAAAACATGGCTCTGACCTGCTGCTTTCCCCTTGTAAAGTAACTAGGGACCCTGTTACAGTTCCCATGCCCAAAAGATGCCTTCCGTGGTTTTGTGGGTTAGAACTGATTTGGAGGTTGCAAGAAAGCCTCTACTGAGTCTTGACTTCATCTGCATCTGTTATTAATCTGGTGAAACTAGCTGTCCCCTTTCTTTCAGCTGTCTGATGTGGATGCATTTTTTTTCACTACCCCAAAATATGTGAGTAGGTTTAAAGTTACACCTGCAAAGCACAGTAGGACCATGGAGATTTATATGTGGAAATGCTAGTTTTTCAAACACAGAAGTGCTGAATTGCTAACAATATATATAGTAAGGTTAGAACACAGGGAGTTGTTTGCATTTCAGCCCTTTGTCATGACCTTTTCCCCTTGTCATGACCTGTGTCTGTACACACGTATGTTCCAGCAGCTCCACATCTAGTTCTCAGAATGCTTGAGCAGAGATCACTATTTTAAAATGCATCTCAAAATGATGTTTCCTAGAAGTAAACATTCTTGCCTGCTCCAGTTCAGTGAGGAGTGGTCTTGTCATGTATATCTTTTTCAGAGCTGAAACTGTTAAGTTTATTGAAGGCATTCTCAAATAACTCCAGCCACACATTTATAAAAGAGTGCTGCCAGACTAGCAGACACAGAATCTGTTCTGAACATAAAGTAAAAGTATACATGCATTGGCATTAGTAGATTCAACAGAAAGTAACTTTAGATTAACGCATGCAGATTTAACATATTTACATATCTCACATTTTGTCTCCCATTTTGAAATGAAGGTGTAATAAAGGACAGACTGCAGTCCTCTGATGGCTTGCATTTCCTTTCTGGGTAATGTTGATCACCTTCTTGTACATTTCCCTTGGAATGTGCTGCACTGAGTACTATGTTGAGTTCATGTTTATATTTCCTTTCTCCGTAAGGGCTACCACTCCCTTAAACATGGTACTAAGGATGTTGCCTTACTTCATCCATATCTGGTTCAGACATTCCCTCATTGGATGCAGGTAGCTCAGCACCCTCAGGTTTTGGCTGGACAGCACTGATATGGTCTGATGTAGTGTTACTGGTCATCACTGTAGGTTGCAAAGTTGATGGCCCAACTGTTGCCTCTGTGCACTGTTAAGCAGTCTCATAACTGGTAGATGTGGCAGCGGTAAACTATCTTAGGTGCCACTTGCACTGAGTTAGATAAAGAATCTGCTTGTGTACTTACAAGCACAGGCTGCCATTTCATAAATGCCTAGTAACTACAGACTAATACCTTTTGTCCTACGTGTAGTTGCTGAGGGACATCTGTTCCCCTTGTTATGGCCTGCCTTATTTGGTGATTTCTAACATGTTTCTGTAAGTCTAGTCTTGATAAGTTCAACTATGACCTGAGATTCCAGCTCATAAACAGCATTGGTGTTTGTAGCATGTACTGCATTCTGGCATGATAGCAAAAAGTAGGCCATCTTCTGCTGTACTATAACCCTGCCTCTTCTTTCATGGAGAGCAAGGCATTTTTGAAAAACTATACAAATCATTCATCAATCCTATTCATGGCTGGGTGATATGGTGTAGAAGTCATAGGCTGCATGCCATTTTCCTTTATGAATCCTTGAAAGTCATCTGAACAGAATTGTGGCCCATTTTCAATTACAATTTGTTCTGGCAATCCAGTTCATGCAAACAGACTGCAATTTTTCTATGGTCTTCATGCAGAAAACTTCTGGCTATTCAGAGCATGACTCACCCACTACTAAGTACATCATTCCTAAAAACAACCCAGCAAAATCAATATGGACCCATTGTCAGGGAATGGATAGCCATTCCCATGAGTGTAATGGTGCTGACTGGGCATCTTCCATACCTGCTGGCATCTCAAATATTCCTTAACAAAGTTTTCTATTTATTGATCAATATCTGGCCACCAAACAAAGCTTCTGGCTAATGCCTACATTTTTTACAACTCCTAGGTGCTCTACATTCAGCTTTTCTAAAATTCTTGTGCAGTTTTCTAGGTATAACAACACAAATCATGCACATGAAATACTTTATAGTTCATTTTAGCATGAACAGAAATACAAATGAAAGACAGCAAAAAGTCTTTTTTTTATGTATGCAGGAAGTAAAAGGAAGGTGCAGGGCAGCACAGGACCACTACTAAACAAGAAGGAGCAATTAGTGACAGACAGGGAGGACAAGGCTGAGCTATTCATTGAGTTTTTTGCCTCAGTGTTCTTCAACAGAGGTCAAGATAAGTCTCCTAATGGGCTCTTAGGCAGACATCAGAGAGACACCAGGTCACCAACTGTCGACACTGACTTGGTGCAGAGTCACTTGGATGGACTGGATGTGTTCAGGTCAGCAGGGCCAGATGAGCTGCATCCGAGAGTATTGAAGGAATTGGCTGGTGTCATAGCAGAACCACTGGCATGGCTGTTTCAGAGCTTGTGGTGCTCAGGTCAGGTCCCGTAGGACTGGAAAAGGGCCAATGTGGTCCCTATTTTCAAGAAGGGGAGGAAGAAGGATCTGAGTAATTATAGGCCAGTCAGTCTTACCTCCATCCTTGGAAAGGTCTTTGAAAAGATTATGAAGGATCATATCTGTGGGAGTCCAGCGGGAAAAATAATGCAGCAGGGAAACCAGCAGGGATTCGTAGCAGGTAGATCATGCCTGACTAATCTATTTCATTTTATGACAGGGTAAAAAATGCTTAGATGTAGGAGTAGGGGTGGATGTAGTTTTCTTGGATTTTAGCAAGGCCTTCAATATGGTATCTCATCTCATTCTCATAAATAAATCAAGAGGCTGTGATATAGATGTTTGCACAATCCAGTGAGTGGCAAATTGGCTTAGCAGTCACACCCAGAGAGTGGTAGTAGATGGGTTGGTATTGACCTGGAAGGATGTGGGTAGTGGGGTCCCACAGGTTTCAGTCCTTGGACCTGTACTCTTCAATATCTTCATCAGTGACTTGGATGTGGGTGTGAAGTTTACTCTGTCCAAGTTTGCAGATGATACTAAATTGTAGGGTGAAGTGTACACTCTGGAGGGTGGGGAATGATTGCAGGCAGACCTGGACAGGTTAGAAAAGTGGGCAGTACACAATAGGGTGCAGTATAGCAAGGACAAGTGCAGAGTGTTGCACCTAGGGTGCAAAAATATCCAGCACACCTACTGGCTGGGAAGTGACCCTCTCAGCAGCATAGAAGCAGAAAGGGATCTCCGAGTCACAGTGGACTCCAAGATGAACATGAGTCGTCAGAGTGACAAAATCATCATCAAAGCTAGCCTCACTTTATCATACATCAGCAGATGCATAACAAATAGAACCAAGGAGGTGATACTTCCCCTTTATGTGGCATTCGTCAGACCACAGTTGGAGTACTGCGTCCAGTTCTGAGCACCATACTTGAAGAAGGATGTTGATAGACTTGAGAGGGTCCAGAAGAGAGCCTCTTGTATGGTCAGGGACTTACAGGACAAGCCCTATGAGGAGAGACTGAGGGACCTGGACCTCTTCAGCCTCCACAAAAGAAGGCTGAGAGGTGATGTGGCTGCCTACAAATTCATTAGGGGGATGCGGCAAAGGATTGGAGATGCTCTGTTCACCAGGGCGCCTCTTGGGGTAACAAGGAACAATGGTCACAAACTGACAGAGAGAAGATTTAGGTTAGATATCAGGAAAAACTTCTTCATGGTAAGGGTGGCCAAAATTTGGAATGGGTGTCCAAGGGAGGTGGTGCTCTCCCCTACCTTGGGGGTCTTTAAGAGAAGGCTGAATAGGCATCTGGCTGGGGTCATCTGACCCCAGCACTCTTTCCTGCCTAGGCAGGAGGTCAGACTCCATGATTTGTTGAGGTCCCTTCGAACCCTAGCATCTATGAATCTATGGAGAAGGGTGCTAAATAAGGATTGTCTGTATATTTCCAACTTTTCAGGGTAGCTTCATACATGTGTGCCAGTGTGAGATCTTTCTAACATTCTTGCCCATCACTTTACAGGACACTGGGGCTTACTCCAGGTGAAATAAGTTAACAACTTCAGTAGATCCTGTTTCTACTACAGAATGCTCTTTGGAAGGTAAATGAGACAGTCCAGTGACATTTATATGTTCCTTTGTTCTTTTGTAGTTGATGGGTTGATGATCTGCGGCCAATGTGAACTTTCTAACCAACTGGAAATTCTAACCAATATAGGTATTGGTTAAATTTCTTCACTCCCCACAGCAGACTTAAAGTTTCTTTGTCTATCTGTGCATAATTGCATTCTGCTGCTGTAAGTGTTTGCGGTGTAAATGCTATGGGCAGTTCAGTATAATTGGCTATAGTATGTGCTATAATAGCCCCAACACCATATGAGGATCCATCACGTTAGATTGGTAGGCATCAATAGGTTAAAGTAAACAAGCACCCTATCATCTGTTACTAGCCTTTTTGCTTCTAGGAAAGCTTTCTAGGACGCTCATGGCAATGCAGCTTTTTAAAAAGCCTCTGTTGAGGGACCTTGTCCAAAGCTTTTTGAAAGCCCAAGTATGTCACCTGTCAGCTGGAATCCTCTTTGTCTATGTACTTGTTGACACTCTCAAAGAACTCTAGAAGTTTATTGAAGCAGGACTTCCCCTTACAAAATCCATGTTGGCTTTTCCCTAGAAGATCACATTCGTCCATGTGACTGTTTATTTTATTCTTTATTATAGATTCTACCAACTTGCCAGGGATGGAAGTGAGATTCACTGGCATGTAGTTCCTAAGATCACCTCTGTAGCCTTTTTTGAAGATGGGTGTTATGTTGGAAAACTGCCATTCCTCTGGCACAGAAGTTGTTTGTAACAATAGGTTATATCTTTTTTCCAGGTTTCTGCAATTTCACCTTTGACTTGCTTCAGAATTCTTGGGGCAATGCCATCTGCTTTTGGTGACTTATTAGTATTTATAGATCTGTTCTAAAACTTCTCCTGTTGTCACTTTAATGTGAGTCAATTCTCCAGACCTAACAACTAGGAAGGGCTGATCTAACAAGGGTATTTCTATAGTATCTTCTGTGATAAATACCAATGCAAAGAATTTGTTAAACTTCTCTGCTGTGGCCCTATCATCCCTGAGTTTTCCTTTATACCTTGGTCATCTAATAGTCCCACTGATTCTCTAACTGGCTTTCTGCTTCTGATATTTTTATAAGTTTTTATTAACTTCAGCATCTTTTGCTAGATGCTCCTCAAATTCTTTTTGGCTTGCTTTATTTCACTTTTACACTAGAGTTGTCAGAGTTTGTGGGTTATTGTTTTTTGTTTGTTTTGTTTTCCTCATTTGAGTACAACTTCCATTTTTTGAAGGATGCTGTTTTGCCTTGAATGACCTCTTTGCTTCTGCTATTAAATCATGAGTGGTTTTATTGGTTCACTGGGGACCCTTTTTGATTTGTGGTATACACTTTTTTCCTGAGCTTCTAAGGGAGCTTGTCCATGGCATCAGCTTTTTTCTGGCTAAAGATGTTCCCAGTTTTTTTTCACTCTCATAATGTACCACAATTAATGACCTAACTTGCATGTAATTTAGCACATTATGGCTTAATATGCTATTACTAGTAAAAACTGCTAGGGGGCACATCATAACAATTTTACCTTCCTGCCCACACACTGGTAATTTATACCAGGTGGCATTTTAGATAGCATTTGATTCTGTTGTGGGGGAATGTTGTCAGCTTTCCTTGAGAGACACCCCTATTTTGCGGGGTTTGAGTTCAATAAGCAGTGCTGCTGAACTCCTGCAAAGCCTTCCTTCCCCTCACAAGGCTTGGCATTGGGGGTGGGCCAGATGGGCATCCACCCAAAGGGGCTGCCCCAAGCCTGTTCCTGCACTCCCCCTCTCCCCGCCCCCATTTTTTCTGGGCACCTACTGCATGGGGTTCATGAAATCTTTTTATGCAAAGCTCCACAAGTGGCTGCCTGCCACCCCCTCACAAATCGGGTTTGGCATTGGGGGCTGGTACTGTAAGCCACCTAAAGGGGCTGCCTGCCCCCTTTGACCTCCTGTCCAAGCCTGTTCCCACACACATCCCCCACCACTCCGTGCTCTTTCTGGGGTGCTTAAAGCAAGGGAAATCTTTTTGTAACAACCTCTGCAAGTGACTGCCTGCAACGCCCTTACAAGTCTAGCTTGCCAACATCTGTGGGCATTGGCATTGGGGCACCACAAGGATTCCGTGTCACACTTATCCACTTTGCAAAGCAACCCAAAGTGGCTTCCCCCTGCAAAGTCTTTTCCCCCCATTTTTTGCCCAGGTTTTTGTGATCTTTTGCAGTCTGGCACCAGCCTCTCTGGAGTTGCTTTTACTCCAAAATGAGGTGTGAGGGGGCGTTTCCTGCCCCACTCAAAGTCTATAAATTGTGGAAGCAGTGGTCAGGGTGCACTTATACAGTCTCAGCCAGAGAGGTTTGAGGTGCATGACTGATGGCAACACACCAGTCAGAGGCAGGAGGGCTCAGCCCAGTGGGGAGAGTTGCCCCTGGGTGGCACAGGACTGCTAATGCAGCACTTGAGAAGACTGTAGGCAGCTGCTGCTGAAGTCGAGTGTAGTGCAGCATTCGATGCAGGATGAGAGTTGCTCAAAAAGTATGACTTGAAAGACACATTGGTGACACCCAATACTTGGCTGTGCCCTGAGAGTCGGGGGGTGCATTGTTTACTTCATCTTTGATATAAATAGTGTTGGTGGATTTAATCACCATGAAGGAAAGTGCAAGGTATTGCACAGCATGAAGCCCTGCAGTTGCAGCGCAAGGTTCAGGGCAGGGTGGGATGGAGAAGTGGGAGAATGCCCTTCCCCCCTTCCTTGGCTGTCAGCCACCTTCTTCCACCTCATCTCCCCATGCAGAAGTATTTCCACTTCCCTATGCCCACCACCCCCTACAGGAGGGGTACCCACAGACCCTTCAAACCTCCAGGGTGCTTTGCCCACAGAAATATTTCTGGGTCCTTCGTTCAACCCAAAGCATCCCTAATAGCATCAGGAAAAACTGAAAGAGAATAGAAAGAAAAAAACCCAACAACTTTGATGGCCAAGCAAGGGGCAGAAGGCCTCCCCCCTCAGCAGCACAACAATACAGGTTGTAACCTGACACCTTTGGGGGGTGGGGGTTAGAAGGAGGAAGTCAGAATACACTCTGAGAAAACAAAAGCATCTTGAGTTTTTACAGAGAATGGCTATGGTGACCCTTTTAAGATGCAACTGGCCTAAACATAATTCCTATCTCCTGGTTGATTTCCAGGTTTATACTTACAGAAATCACCAGGAAACACCCAAGAACAGATTCGAGAAGCCCTGAGGCACACTTAGTTTTAAGAACCCAAAGTAACAACAAGTTGTTGGCAGGTGAGTAAAGGGGAGCCTGTTCCCATTATCAAATTAAAATAAGAAAATGGACTCTTGGGTGCCTCTGGGCATTTTCAAATTCCCCTGGGGATGGCACCCTGTTACAGTACAGCATCACAAAATCCACAAGAGTTAAGATATATTTCTTTCCTCTCTGAATCTTATGCTTCAGAGGACCCATAATGTCTATCCCCACTCTTTGGAAGGCCTGATCAATGATAGGGAGGGGCTGCAGGGGAGTTTTTCTCTTATCCCTGCTCTTGCCTGTCCACTGGCATGTTTCACAAGATCTGCAGTAATCTGTCGTGTTCTTGGGTAGCCTGGGACAATAAAAGTTTGCCAGCAGTGGCTGGTGAGTTTGGACCATGTCCAGGTGACCAGCACAGGGTAGATTGTGAGGCCTGACGAGCAACTGTTGCTTGAATTCATGTGGCACCGTGAACTGGCAATAGGGCTCCCAGGACACAGCATGGTCCTAGGCACTCACAGCTGATAAAGGAGTCCCTTATCCCAGACTACTTGTTCTCTCTTACCTGGGGTGTACTCTGTTTCTTGCTCCTGGGCCATCCATCAGAGTTCATCCAAGCTGGGGTCTGCTAAAACCTCCAGCTTAAACTCCTCCTGCTGAACTAAGCAATCAGCAGGAAGCTCCAGTACTTCCCTAAAGGGTACACCTTCCTCCACAGGGCTTTGCTCTAACTTCTCCGTGTGAGCCTTGGCTTCCTCTACCACTGAATGCCCGGGTCCTTTCTGGGGCCACCTCTTAGCTTGTCGCCAGGATGTCAGTTTCCTCAGTGGCCAGCTGGCTGCCCCAGTTAGGGGGGATTTCTTCTCTGTGCTACCTGGATCTGTGAGGATTCCCCACCTACTGTCTCCACCTTCTTGCTCTGACTGTGAGTCACTGCATTAACACAGAGGGGTTCTATATATTCCCCCATGCTACACGTGTACACTCGGGTTCCTCTCCCCACCAGCAGCGGGGCAGGAGCATCCTCCATCACTCCTATTTCCAGGCACATTCTCCACACCCTCCACTTGATGGAGAGATGTGCTACCTGTACCTTGAATGGCCAGCACTCCACCCCTTTTATGGTAAGGATCTTTCCAGGGACTATATCCAAGGGTGAAATGAGGTTGGCATTAATCAACGACACACAGGCCCCTGAGTCCACTTCCCCGATGGTGGTTCTCCTGTGTACTTTTACCTACTCTCTATGGGAGGCCATCACCTCCTTTGGGTTTCTAATCCTGAAGATACAGGTACACCCCTCAGAGTGGCTCAGGGTTCCCTCTTCTTTGTGCACAGCTGTTGCTCAGTTGATAGGCATACTGGGGTTGCTCAGCTTTGGGCCCTGAAATGGCCAGAATCCCTGCAGTCGAAGCAACCCTTCCTATCCAAATTGCGTAGACCGACAAAGTCCAGGGCCACCGTGTGAGACACAGAGGGGGCCCCAAACTCCTGTTTCAGAACTGGATCTCCCTTCCCCCTGTTTTGGAACCTTTTTTTTGTCCTTCCCAAAGTGGGGAGGCCTTCTGTCCAGCTCCTCCTGATTTAGCAACAGCTGATCAGCAATGTCAGCAGCCTCACTGGCTGATTTGGGCTCCTTATCCCTAACTGGATGTTTAATCTCCTGAAGGCACCTGAAATAGAATTGATCTGGCATCATAACGTCCAGCACCTTATTTCTGGTGTCAGCCTTGGCTCCCTCCATTCATTTAAGGAATGACGTCCACAAGTGGGCCACACACGTAGCCATAGACTTAACCTGCTGTGGGGCAGCTGTGAGGAACTTCTTCCTGAAATGGTCTGGACCCAACCAATACCTCTTAAGCACAGCCTCTTTAAAAGTATCATAGTCATACACCGGCCTAGTGGCCAGGCTGTTCAGGATAACAGACATCATGCCCATTACCAGCCCAGAAATATATCTCATGAACTCCTCATTTTCCAAGTTCCATCAACAAGCTTTGTTTTCAAAATTACTCCAGAACACCTCTGGATCCTCTCCATCTTTGTACAGGCTGAAGTCTTTGGGGGTCACCCTAGGGGGTGCAGCTTGCCCCGTTTGGTGTTGCTCAGCCTCATGCTGGTGCTGTGCCTCCTGGGCTTTTAACTCTCACTTCAATAGAGCAGCTTGATCCTATGCTTGCACTGTTCAACCTCGTGCTTGCGCTGTGCCACTTTAGCTTCCAACTCTTGCTGACTTAGTTCAAGCTCCCACTTGTGCTGCACTATCTGGGCTTCTAGATATAGGACCCAGAGGCGGTTTTGCTCCTTGAGCAGTTCCAGCTCCTCGGGGCGCCTTGTCTGAAACCCCAGGGAAAGGGCTCTTTCGGCTCTTCTCCCACCTGGAATGGGGGGGTGGGGGTGGTCCCTGGGCTTCTTTGTTGTTCTGCAGGGACCTAATGAGGTCCTTTCTCTTATGACCATTGGGGGCAAAGAGGCCCCTCCAAGTCAGTTCCCACTGCAGATCCTCCACAGACATTTTGGTATACTTATCAGATATTCTAGCTAAGCCCAGTCTGGTTGACCCGACGCCAAATCAAAGACTCGTTTGTGACTATGCTTCCTGCCCCCAGATTATGCCTTCCAGACAGCCGTCTGAGGGATCCTATAAGTGCCAACATGTGTAGTGGCACAGCAGGGGGCGCTACTATGCATAGCATCCAAAACCACTTCCAAGTCTCCCAGCCCCTTAGCTGGGCTGCACTCAGCCTCCAGCCCAAACTTGGTCTCAAGTGTCCTCAGACGTACCTTGGCCTCTCTGCCTCCTCAATGGGGTCACTGCTCTCCTCTCTCACTGGGCTCCTGGGCCTCATGCCCCTTCGGTCTCAGATCCCTTTTTAATGGCCCTTGGCTCTGTCTCAGGCCCCACTCAATGGGTCTGTACCCTGACTCAAGCTCCACTCACTGGACCTGGGCCCTGTGCTTTTCTGTTGGGGTGTTCTCCCCTAGTCTTTCCCCTCCACAGGGTACCCACAAGGAAGCAGGGGCTGTGCCTTTACAGTGCCCCATTCTCACGTTTCACTAGGGAGGCACGGGTGTGGCATTTCCTGGAGACTTCCCTGACACAGGCAGCCCCACCATACCATCCAATCTCAGGAGAGTGTAGTTTCAGCTTTTACCAGGGACCAGGAACCTCCTCCACCCCCATAGTACCTACCTTGACCTCCAGATGTTTGGGGAGCTGCTCTCCTCAGGCAGTGTGGTGTTGCTTCACTGGCTCCCTAGATCTAACTGCCAGCTTTGCTTCTAGGGCCTGGGCTTATACTGAAGCTGCCCAGCCCTCCTACAATTTGGTGGCCCCCTTGCAGTCATGTGGCTATCTGCCTAACTGCATCTCCCAGCTGCTCCACAGCCTGCTCAAGCCCCTTAAAGTGGCAGGCACCGAAGGTGCCCTGCCATAGGTACCTTGAGTCTAATAAGGGATATTTTGAACTAAAAAAAAGTTGAGAACCAGTTGTCTAGATTCACCTTGGTTCCTAAGTTTCTCGGTGAATGTTCCAAAATATGTTTCCTGTTTCCATTCAATTAAAATATTGTGCTCTTTTAGGATTTACCTCAGTTACTGATGCTTTTTTTACCTCTCAGCTAGGCATGTGCAATCAACCTCACCTGGGATGTACAGCAAAGGCTACCTGGGAACTTTGGCTACTGCTGGAGATGGAAATCTAATGCTGTAGGTGACAGATTCATTTCCCAGACAATACAGTAAAGGTTTTCAGTGGCCACATCACCAACACAGTGTATTGGAAACTCACTAGCCACCACAGCTGCCTTCATGCCACCAGCTTTCATCCCAAGCACACGACTAGATCCATCATCTACAACGAAGAACTATGTTGCAAATAGACCTGCTCTGATTCAACCAACCCAGATGAACATATTCAGAATCTAGGGCATGGAGTCCTAAAATTACAATATGACCTCAAAACTCTAGCCACTTAACTCAACAAAGCCAGACTCAGACCTCACTCAGACCTGCTATCAGACTAACCCTGGGACAACAACAACAGAATCCCTCTGTTTGTCACCTAAGACATGTCATTAATGTCTAGTTTGAACACCTAAGACATGTCATTAATGACCTCCAAACCTTCCTGGAAAAGGATACCTGTATTAAGGTAGCCTTTGGGAACAAACCTTCTCTGGCTTACAGAAAGGTCCTGGATATAAAACAGCATCTCTCAAACAACAGACTAACAAACTCCCATCCTGACTAAGGCACCAAGCCTTGCAATGGACCTCAATGCTGACTGTGTCCCAATATCAATACAGACCACATCATCACTGAGTGAATAACAAAGAGTACAACATCCAAAATTAGTTCACCTGCAACTTGACCAATGTAATACACACTATTACTTTCTTAAAATACCTCTCTGCTGTGTACATTGGACAGACAGGACAATTTATACATGTAAGAATGAATGAGCACCAATCTGACATTATCTGCAGAAAGACAAAAGCCTGTGTGATAGGGTTTTATCTGGTCTCTGGGTTAATCTCCCACTTAGGGTCAAGCACTACTTCAGGAAGCATGACTTCACAGTCAGAGCAGCTAGGATCTGGAACCAATTTCCAAGGGAAGTGGTGCTTCCTACCTACCAGGCTCCTACCCTGGGGGTCTTCAAAAGGAGGCTAGATAGTCACCTAGCGGGGGTCATTTGAACCGAGCGTTCTTTCCTGCCCATGGCAGGGGGTCGGACTTCATGATCTGCTCAGGTCCCTTCAGACCCTACCAACTATGAAACAACTATGAAACACTCCCTTGTTTTCTTCCCTGCCACATCTTGATGGAATTATTGGAAACTAAGGGAACATGCACCCTGTGGAAACTTTCTCACGGCTGATCTTTTCCCAGAGTTTACACTCTACGGTCCATTGACTCCTCACCTGTCCTGAGGTGTATCTTGTCTAGGGCTCCTCCACCCCTGTGCCCTGGTCTCTCCATCACTTAGATGACACTTTCAGCAATCACAGTCCAATAGTGAGGGCTAGGTCTGCTCACCTCTCTGTATTCACTCTCCAAGTCTCGGACTGGAACTGTTTCTATTTAGGCTCAGTTTGTCCCATTCATAAACATAAAGTCAATTGAAATTACAAACTAAAGGAAACAGTCCTGAGCATGCCAAATTGTCCTTTCCATAAACAGTCAGTTTATGTTGGGCTCTCTTACCACTCATAGAGTCACCCATTAGTTCACTTAACTCATAGTTGATTTGACTTCCTCACTGCATCTTCATACAGCGATCCCCAGGATGATCAGCTGTTCCTCCAAGTGTTTGGACTTCCTGCTAATTATGAACCGTCTTCCCTCCAAACAGTTGACTCTCTTATCAATCAGCCCTCTTGTAGAGCTAATTTCTTCCCCTCATATCACTCTAAGTCCTTCACTTCCCAGTCCTGACTCTTAGTGACACCTCTTATCTTTTCTCTGGCATCTGTGCGGGCTGCTGTCTCCAACCCGATTAGGGTTTGAGTCATTTTCTCCTGTCTCCATGGTGTAGACTGATGGGTCTCTAATTGCCCTCTGTAGGGCTAATTATCTGCCTCTTAGGGCTTTTATTTCTTACTCTCATTCTCTCTGCTTCTGTCTTTTTGTCTTCCTTTGCAGTGCAGCAGTCCTATCAAATCACAGCAGTCAGCAGCAGCAGTGACGATCAAAGCATCCCCCTCCCAGCAGCTGTGTATCTCCCATCTCTCTCGTGGTTGGCCTGCCAGCACCTCCATGCTGGTACCAGGTCAGTCTCCTAGTTCTTCTTCCCCTTTCCAGGGAATTTCCCTCTCCAGTACCTTATAGGTTTTTCCTCCTCCTGGTGGCACAGAACTCCTAGGGTCTTCTGGGATTCCACTTCTTCCCCACCGGGCTGGGAAATGTTGGCTTTAAAGAGCCTGTGCCCATGGTGGTGACTCTTTGCCACTGGACTTCTGGGCCTGGTTTGTCAATGGGATGTGAGCATAGTGGGGCTGAAACTCAGCTCTGTGCTCCACTGTGGCAGAACACTTCAGCCTCCCTGGACACTCCATCCCTGACCTCAGAATTGCTGTTCTCAGCCAGAAAAGTAATTTTGAAAACCCCTGAACAAGAAATCATCCACAAACTGGACTGTATTACGTATGGCTTAAGCAGGGACTACATATTTTTATATTATTACCTGGATTAGCTTTTGCGATCCCTTTGTTCCCATGAACTTAATGTTTGTTTGCTTGTTTTCCCCAGCACCGACTGCCTCCACCCTCTGCTTCTCTCTCTCTCCCAACTTTTTCTTTTTTATTCTAATTTCTCTCTGTAACAGGGAATTCCTGCCTCTGTTATTAGGAAGGTGGTGAAGTGCAACAAAATTTTACATGGGGGTAAAAGTGACAGCAAGTAGTAACAGCACAAGTAAAATGAGCCAGGAACTAAAAAACACCAGACTGTTAATAATGGGATTAGCAGAACATAGCCCCTGGGTGCAGGAGAACAGGTTACATGATCAGAAGGAGGCTGGTCTTGAACATATAAACTTAGTTCTTGATTATGTAAGGGGTAGTCTGGCCCTGGCTGTTGCAGGACACAGAGCTCCCAGGTGAGAGCTAGTTGCAGTGAGGACACAAGGGGATTGTGTATAAATATGCAACATCGAAGAGAGAGATCACCCATGAAGCTTGTGGCATGGTGTAGGGGAGGAATGGAGCCATACAATTTGCCCTTACGGTTACAGATGCCTGGAAGAGATACAGAAAGGCTTAGAGGGCTACTAATCTGGAGAGAAGGGCTGTGACTAATGGGACCCAGGAGGGACCCAGTGGTGATTGATACAGACTCAGGCTCACTCAGAGTCCATGGGCAGCCTTCCTTACACAACCTTCAATAAGAATAAGATGTGGCAGGAGAGTGATCAGGGAAGTCTATGCCAAGCCTTAGCCAGGCAAAGGCTGCACAACCACTAGGGGGCATCAAAGCCTCCTCTGTGGCCATAAGCCTGCCAAGTTAGTGACATTTAGAGGTAGAGCCGAAGCCAACACGCTTACTGAATATCGCATGAAGCTGCAAACAGGAGCATGAGTTCTTATAAGCCTGCTTTTGGAACAGACCTCTGAGACTGCTGCCACAAGAAAGTTGTCCTACTTCAGGTTTGCCTCTGAATCCAAGTACATCAGCAGCTACTAGATCCTTTTCCTTCGCCATCTGATCAACTACTATATTTATCCAAATAGAAGATGAGGTTCCCCCCCCTCCCCCCCAGTCAGCATGGGGACCTACTGATTTAAACATGTCCACCCCTCCAAAAGTACCCTAACTAGGTTGTCCCTGACCCTAGGCATGGCGATGCCTCCCCTGGGTCTATCCGCAATTCTAGTGGGGGAAAATGTCTCGGTCCCTGTTCAAGAATCTGGAGGCAAATAATTTGTTAAAGAGGTCAGCTTTTTCGTTTGCTGCAATCATGAGATTGCAAAGTCGGTCTTGTAGGGGCCCCACATTACCTGGTACATAGGAAGTAAAAAGAAGGTATTTGAAAAATGACTTTTTATTATCCTTAATTCTGGTCACTAGCCGTAGCTCAATCTCTGATTTGGCCTTCCTAACAGCCTCCCTGCAGTCCCGAGCAATGGAGGTGTAATCCTTCTTGGTGATAACCCCTTGATTCCACTGTTTGTACACCTCCTTTTTTGCCCTTAGGCATCCCTGGATGCCTTTGCCAAGCCACAGGGGCTTCTTAGCACTTCTTCCCCCCTTGGTGCATGTTGGGACTGACTCCCTTTAAGCTCAAAGGATTGTCTCCTTGAGGAACAATCACCTGTCTTGGACTCCTATCTCATTGAAGCTCTGAGACCCCAATGCCTCTCCTACTAATCTTCTTAGCTCATTGAAGTCAACCATCCTGAAGTTGAGGACTTTTGCTTTACTGCTTGCTTTCACCACCCTGTGCTGGATACTAAATTCCAGCAGGCAATGATCACTGTTGCCCAGGTGGTTGAGTACCCCCAGACCCCTCACCAGGTCATTGCCTGTGGCAAGGACCAAGTCCAGCAAGGCATTTCCCTGGTGGGACTATGCAACTCCTGGGTTAGGTGGACGTCCTGTATCCCAGCTAGGAACCTACATGAGTGGTTGGACCTGGCTGACTGCTCCTCCCAGCAGATGTCTGGGTAGTTTATGTCACCCATGACAACCACATCCCTTGACTTTACTGCCTCCGTGAGCTGACCTGAGAATTCCAGGTCCAGCTTGTCCCCCTGGTGAGGTGTTCTGTAGTAGACACCCACTATCAAGCCCCTTTCCCCATGCCCCCCTTGCATTCTTACCCAGAGTGCCTCATTTTGCCCCTCCTCTGACCCCATCCTGATCATTGACAATGTGTATTACTCTTTGATGTATAGCGCTACACGCCCCCCCCCTTTTTTTTCCCTGCTCTGTCTTGCCTGTACAGTCTGTATCCCTTGATGTCCACTGCCCAGTCATGAGTAGAATCCCACCAGGTTTCCATGAGCCCCACTAGGTCTGGGTTTTTGCTAGGTAGCAGGTGGGCGAGTTCCTCCTGTTTATTCTCCATGCTTTGAGCATTTGTGTACAGGCATTTGAGGCCTCCTGTAGGTGTCCATGCCACCCTCTTGTTCCTAAGCCTGTCCTGGCCCCTGTCATGTACCTTGGTACTGCTTGTGCATGTTTCCTGCCTTGATGGCGAAGTGTCCTTGTGTTCCACTGTGTCCCCGTCCCCTGGTGAACCTAGTTTAAAACTCGCTGTACGAGATCAGCCAACCTGGAAGAAAAAAACACGCTTACCTTTTGGGGAGAGATGAAGTCCGTCCCGCCCAAGCATGTCCTCTGTGTGGAAATATGGGTCATGGTCCAAGAACCCAAGGCCCACCTGGTAACACCAGCTCCGAAGCCACCAGTTGACCTTGCTGATGCATGTCTTGTGGCGCCGTCCATGTCTGCTCACTAGAAGGATAGAAGAAAAAAACACTTGTGTCCCTGTCTCCTTGAGCTTTGCCCCTAGAGCCTTGTAGCCTCTCATGATGCTGTCCAAGAGATTCAGTATCAGAGTTCAGCACTGTAGGTTTAAGCACCGTAACAAACATCTGTACCAGATCCCATCGTAACTGACACTAGATCATATTCCACCAGCAACCCATGGGGCTCTGTGGCATCCTGCTCATCCCCATCTCCCAGGGTGGTCTAAGCTCCACCAGAGCTTATGTGGTCTGCCTGAGCATCAGGTTGCCCCCACCCCTGCGCTGTTACTGACAATAGTCAGCGAAGCCTCTGCCGCTGCGCCTGCCTGCGTCCTCCTTCCAATTAGCAAAGATCCATCTACACAAAGAAAACTGCTTATTAATTATTTTCTTTCATTGCATACTGTCATGGGTGCAGGTGAGCAAGTGCTGAATGCGAGTCAGATGTTATGTTTTTTCTGTTCATAGTTAACCTGTACTTGAATATTCCCAAAATGTACAGCAGCATACCTATACACACTAATATGTAGCATCACTATTTTCCAACTTGTCTGGGGGAACCAAATGTATGTGTAAAATGTAAAAGGTGATAAGCACTTACACTGCCTGTGTTTGGTACAAGATATGGGACAAGAAACCCATGAGTCCATCTCAGTGACACAAACATTGTCACCCCCATAAACATTAGATGTATTCAATAGGCCATAAAGAAACAGAGAGTGTTTCTCAGTTCTCATGCCTTAAAAAATATTTCTATTAATTCTTGTCACTCGAGTAATGGTTTGAAACCATCTGTACTTGATAGAAAATTGTTTCAGACTGTCTGTTACAGAGTTTGAGGTATGCTGCTGGGAGTCCCACAGATACATACATAGGGCAGCAAGGTCCAGGAACTCTGGCTTTGTGAACCTCTCACAATTGGTTTTATTAGTTACCATTTTACAGCTGTCACTTTTCCTGGCTGTATGAATATAATATCTAGTGGTCTTGCTAGTCTTAATGTAGTGTTCCTTTCTTAGAGCCACACACCATTAAAAAAAAAACCAACCCTCTGGAACGTGGAGCCTATGTTGTTCCTCTTAGGAAACACCTAACATTGTTCAATGGGAGGAAAGGAAGCTCTTTCCCTCATCTTCCCAATCTGCTGCTTGCAAAATCATTGACTTTTATTTTCCTTTCTGCACCCAGTAGTTTCTCTAACATCTGTACAAAATTTAGGAAGCCAAGAGACAAATAGGGCCTCATTGCTGAAGCCATAGTGAGTGGAGTGAGTCAGGGTGTCCCATTTGCTGGATCATGCCTGAGAAAGGATGATTTAGGATTACCAGGTTTTTGGTATTGTGTCAATACTCCATCAGTTGTTTTTCAATTGCCTAAATAGCTGGAACCCTAACATTAGCAACTGGTAGGATGCATTGTGTGTCTGAAGGACGGGCACTGCAGAAATATGTTATTTGCCAAGAAATTGTTCAAAGATGTTCAAAGGCATCATTTGTTTGCACACAGGGCAGTAACACTCTCATTGTGTGTCGTCTGAAGTAGTCTAATAGTGAAGTGAAACTTGGGGCCATTTGTTTTTGTTTTGTTTTGTTGCTTTTGGGTTGTTGGGTTTTTTTGTATTTTATCTCACAATTATTTAGTCACATGCAAATTGTTGAAATGTAGTAATATTTAATAGGGATGTGGGAAGTGGGCGCCATTCAATTTGGATTCAGACTTGGCCTGAATTGGGGACAGTGATTCAATTCATTGGTTTGGATCACTGTCCCTAATTTGATTTGGCCGAATCTGAATCTGAAGATTCAATGCTGATTTGGAAAATCAACAATTTGGACATGGATGCAGCTTTAAAAGTTTTTTCTACATGCCTTGAGGTAGCAAGCATGACTCATGATTTCTGTGATGCATCCCACAGGAGCTTGGTGGCAAACCCAGAAGTGGACCAGAAGTAGTTCCAGTCCACTTCTGGGTCTGGTGACGAGGGACAACAGCAAATTCTGGGTCTGCTGGGGAGCGCGCAGCCCCCCCCCCCACACACACACCCCAGC
Source organism: Alligator mississippiensis (assembly GCF_030867095.1). Lineage (NCBI taxonomy): Eukaryota > Metazoa > Chordata > Crocodylia > Alligatoridae > Alligator > Alligator mississippiensis. Next base: position 30,337,247 of record NC_081833.1, read on the forward strand.
TCGGCAATAGGCCATGAGGATCTGGGGGGCACCAGTCACTGAGCTCGGGGGGGAGGGGGGCGGCCTGGTGCACTCCCTGGTGGACCCAGAAGTGGACCAGAAGTGCTGCTGCTCCACTTCCAGGTAGAGTGCCAAGTGCACTGGGGAGTCCCCTGCTCTCCTGTGGGATGTTCCATCTGCCCCAGCATCGCAGCATTCACAAGCCCCTGCTACATAGAGGTATATATAAAAAAACATTTAAAGCTCTCTCTATGTCCAAATCATCAAATCTTTGGATTTGCTTCCTAGCAGTGAAGTCGAGAAATAAGGTAATCTGGGGAAAATCCTATCCCTAGCTGGGTAATCATTAAGAGCAGTTACAGATACTCAAGAATTCTATAGTTTGGGGGAAGGACGAGGGACAACATCAAATTCAGGGGTGAATAAAACCCACTAAAACTTATCAGGTGAAGCTGATATATACACCTATAAAATAAGAATAAGAGCCAGTTATATGTGTGTATGTAAATCAGGAAAGCAAATTTCTTACTCCATCCAAAAGTTTTTTTGGGAAATACCCCCCAAAAAAACAAACAAACAAACAAACAAAAACAAAAAAAGGAACTATTTCTTGTCTTGGGTATCTACAATCCCTAACAGCTACTCTCTCCATCTTGCTGCTTACTTCATAGTTCCTCTAGAGGGGACAAATGTACCTTACCTTCTCCCTGTCTTTAGACACACAAGACTAAATACCTCTCTCAGAAGAATTTTGTAATGTACTGATGGAAATAGTGTCTTGTTCAAACCAAGTTTGTGTTTGTCTGAGATTTAGGTTAGATATGAATGTTGAACCAAATGTCCTTGGTTTTGCCTAATGAATTAAAAAATCACTTTCACTTAAGGGATAAATCTTTAAATATGAATTTTCAATTTTGGTGAGTAGGAGAGTGTTTGCAACAGAGTTTTGGATCTGAACCTCACATATGGTTTTAATATGAACACTAGAATAATTTTGTTTATGTGATCTCTCCTAATCTCTGTCTCTTGCCTCCTTCATAATGTCCTTCCTTTTAAAATGTCATGCCTCTCCATACCACATCAGCCACCACAATTCACCCCAACTTCCTTTCTTGCTCAGGGTTATAAAGTACATATCTAGATATATATATATATATATATATTTTTTTTTTAAATATCAAAATGAATTTGTAATGTTGCAAAACATCCACTTGATAATGTAAGTGCCTTGTGCCTTCTTGTTTCCGACATCTATATTTATATAGAAATATCCCCAAAGGAGGAACTTTGTACATGACCAATAAAGGATAGGGAAATAAATGGTCAAAGTGAAAAAAATGAAATTTAATAAAATTTGGGCAGTAGTATTTTGGGTTGAAATTCATAACTTTCCACTAATAGAATCTACTACACTAACGTCCTCCATTTATAAAAGTTTAAAGTAAGGGTGGCTGAGTTAGCCTCTAAATATTTACCGTCACTTTTTAAAACTTTTTTTTGGAGGAAGGTCTCCTGACATATGCTACATTCCCATTGAATTCACATTGACTCCCCCTCTTCTTCCTCACTGATCAACTACACAATTGAGTATGTGGGGGAAGGGGTGCAGGACTGAATCTCCAAGCTAGGGAGAGCAGACAGATGCCCCATGGTAACTTTAGGAAAACATGGGGCACAGCCATCTGTCTCCTTGATTGGAGATCAAGGACCCTTGAATTTTACAGCCCAGGCAGGGTATGTGGCATTGCCAAAATCACAGGGCAGGTGCTGAAAGCCCCTGGACATTTGGAGATTCTGAAGGTTATCTGGCCAGTGGAGTCCAGGTAACATGAGAACAGGGGCCACAAGCCTCTGAAGTGAGATTGAGAATATGCACCAGGAACTAAACCCTCATGCATCCACCACTACTTCCATCTATCCACCCTTCCAGCCTTCCATCCACCCACTTGCAGCCAGATCCTTCCCCACCCAGACACTGAGATCCCATGGGCCCTGCTGTGAATCATGGATGAACCAACCCAACTGCCTTTGCCATTACCAGCCAAACCTGGGCACGCATGTGGGAGTTCAGGGAAATAAAGGATCCAGAGTGAGGAATACGTCCAGTGCCAGCTTCAGATAGGACATTGAATCAGAGATCTCTTCAAATGCATTGCCTAGAAGAAGTATGCACAGGGGTACAACAAACACTGGTTGCACTGCCTCAGAAAGACCATGTTGAAGAGGCAATTATGATTCTATCAAAGCTTTTGATGCAGCCTTCCATAGCATTCTCACAGGCAATCTCAGGAAGTATGGTGGATAGAAAACTGGTTGGAGCATCAGGCTTAGAGAGTAGTAACCAATAGCTCCATGTCTAGTTGGCAGCCAGTATCAAGTGGAGTGCCCCAAGGGCTGGTCTTGGGGGCGGTTTTGTTTAATATCTTCATCAATGATCTGGAAGATGGCATAGAGTTCACCCTTAGCAAGTTTGCAGATGACACCAAACTGAGGACAGTAGTAGATACACTGGAGGGTAGGGCTAGGATTCAGAATGACTTAGACAAATTGTAGGAGTGGGCCAAAATAAATCTCATGAGGGTCAACAAGGACAATTGCAAAGTCCTGCACTTAGGATGGAAAAAACCCAGACACCAGTACAGGCTGGCAGCTGACTGGCTGGGCAGAAACTCTTCAGAAAAGGACCTGTGGGTTACAGTGGACAATAAGCTGAATATGAGCCAGCAGGATGCCCTTGTTGCCAATGGCATATTGGGATGCATTGGTAGGTGTGTTGTCAGTAGTTGAAGGGAAGTGATTATTCCCCTGTATTCAGTACTGGTGATGCCACATCTGGAGTACTATGTTCAGTTTTGTGCACCCCTCTCCCCACTACAGAAAGGATGTGGACAAATTGGAAAGAGTCCAGCAGAGGGTGACAAAAATGGTGAGGGGGGTGGGAGACATGACTAATGAGAAAACACTGAGGTAATTGGCCTTATTTAGTCTAGAGAAGACAAGACTAAGGGAGGATTTAATAGAACCCTTCCATTACCTGAAGTGGGGTTTGAAAGAGGATGGAACTAGACTATTTTTAGTGGTGGCAGATGATAGAACAAGGAACAACAGTCTCAAGTTGCAGTAAGGGAAATTTAGGTTAGCTATTAGGAATAATTTTATCACTAGGAGGGTAGTAAAACACTGGAACAGGTTACCCAGAGAGTTGAGAGAATCTCCATCCTTGGAGGTTTTTAAGACCCAACTAGACAAAGCCTTGGCTGGGATGATATTGTGGGGAATGGTTCTGCTTTGAGCAGGGGGTTGGACTACATGACCTGAGGTCCCTTCCAACCCTGACTTTCTGTGATTCTGCCCCTTCCATGAAGAAGGGACCCTATATATCCCTGTCATGACCTCATCACTAAGTTCCCACCAGAAGCAGCCCTATTGGCTGATGCCTGGTGCTTTCAAGTGACCTTACCTTCCAGGTCCAATCAGGCAGGTATTTCTGATGCCAACCAATCAGTTTAAAAAGCAATTCTGGTCACCTGGTAGTGTGGGTCCCTGTCCCCTTGCCATGAGGTCACTGCTAACATAGTAGAGAGGTGGAATTCCCACCCCTGGCTAACTGTAGCTTCTCACGTCCGGAGGAGTAGGTCCACCTTCCCTCAGGAATGTTTCCACCTCATGTGACAACTCAGGATTACATGAGACAGATGGGGGGAGGGCTGCCCACCCACTGCAGTGATCATGGCAACCAAATTGACAGACAGGTGATAAGCTTGCTAGAAGAATTTAGGGAGATACTGTGATGGCATTCTGCCACACTCTTGTAAAAAAAACAAACAACCCAGACCTTCCTCCCAGTCTAGGAAAGGGGCACATGTGATGGAAGGATTCCTGCATGAGAATAGTTCTCTTAGCCACTCAGCTCTCACTGCCAGGGTAACTCCTGGGTTGCACATCTGAACAGGATGACAAGTGGTCCAACAGCACTCCTCCCCCCCCCCCCACACAATCTGATCCATTGTTGAAGTCCAATAGCTGTTGGTAGATTCTCTGATTCCCATATCAAAAGCACTCACTTATTGACCTTTCAGGGCAACCCCCAACCACCTCCTCCAATCATGGCCCTATCCCTGCCACCCTCACACTCCCAACCCAAATCCTGAAAGCTAAGCAATTCCTCCTCTGTGTCTACAGGCTCTGCATCTGTGCACAGAAGGCCAGCTCACAGAAGCTGGCATGGTGGGTCCAGAATGGGCAGCCAAACATCTGCAGAGCACATGAAAGACATGTGTATGGGGTGCTGGAGTAATAAGAGATTTTACAAGCCATAGTCACCAGCCTCTGAACTCCAGCCATGGACTGTCAACTCCTGGGACTAGGGGTGTGAGACTAGGACAGGAAAGGAATTGGGACATGTCTGGGGGCAATGGACAGGCTGGTGGGGAGGGCAGTGCTTATACCCAGGTTGGTGAGTTACATGACCAGGGGCTCTGGATGGCCACCTGCTATTTGTAGGATACAGCTCATGGCACATCAGGGCTGACAGAGTTACAGCACCAAGGTAGGGAGTTTATGAATAGGGTCATAGGGCACTTTGGGTCCACCTATGAAACCCATGACTGGCACCAGTGCTGGCTCCTTCAGAGATACTGTAGCTGCACCAGGCAGGGGTGGTGGCTCAGGCTGCTGCCCAGCTCTCCATGGCATGGTGAGTATTGGTACTGGATTTATGACCCAGTCCTGATACCTTGTTCCAGGGAAACTCAAACCTTAAGACCAACTACGACATCTTCCTTTTGATAATAAACAAATTTTATTGATATGTAGTGATAGTGGATAAGAGTACTGTAGGCAAGCAAACAAAATAACGCCTCTCTCCCCACCCCTGATCCTACTTATCTACCAATTTCCAGGTTTTCACAGAGGGACAGTATGCCTGGCCAGTAAGCAAGTACCACCCTGTGGTTCTCTGCTTCAATGTCAGACATCAGCAGTCTTGGAGGTTGAGGGTCAATGCCCACCCCCTCCGATGGAGTTGCGGGGTATGGGCTGGTGGTGTGCCCTTTGCCCATGGTGGCATCAGGATCCCTCCCTGCTACTCTGAAAATCTCTCCTTTTGTATTTTTTCTCCTCCTGATGACTCTTCATTTCTGGGTACCATTGATTGGTCTCCCTGTGGTCATCATATTGTCCACATTCTATTCTGCCAGCATATCCCTTTGTTTCTGAAACATCAGATGTATACATCTTAATTTGCTCATTTACCAGTACCTTAATTTGGGCATCCCCAGCCTCCTGATTTGGTCAGTCCAACAAAACAGGGCCCCACTCCAAGGAATCTTTCTTGGTTAGACAGGAACAGGGGACCCAAGGAGGGGACTCCAGGATGGTGGCTGAGGGAAAATGCTCCCCATTGTGCCCTGACTGAGATGGTGAGGGGCAAGGGAGAGCTGTGACAGGAGGTGTGATGCATGGGAGCCACTGATCCATCTGAAAAGGCAGGAATGTATCTAGCAGGGCCCGCTCCAGGGAGCAGAAGTAGGTCAGTGAAGTGGATCTGGGTTGCCTAAGACATCATGTCAATATCATCAGGAACACCACCTTGCTTGGAGGCCCAACTCGCTACCTCTGAGCACTGGTGGTCACCCTGTATGCCCTGTCTCCCAAAGCAGTTCCAGACCAGTCACGAACAGGTGTAGGAGCACTTAGAAAAGTGGAGAGAGTATGGTCCACCAGCCTGCCAGGCCAGGGGGTCATTGGGGCAGCTTCTGGCAACAAAGCCCAGCAGTCCGAGCTAACTGGGAAACCCAGGGGGGGAGCTGTTCCACTCTCTGTGGCCCCACTCCTGGCCTGGGTCCCACTGCCAGGGACCAGCACAGCCTTGGCGGGGATAGTCAGCCCCTTGCAACATGTCAGCTGCCTGACATGAACCCTAGGTGTTTCATAGATTCATAGATTCATAGTTGTTAGGGTCGGAAGGGACCTCAATAGATCATCAAGTCCGACCCCCTGCATAAGCAGGAAAGAGTGCTGGGTCTAGATGACCCCAGCTAGATACTCGTCTAACCTCCTCTTGAAGACCCCCAGGGTAGGGGAGAGCACCACCTCCCTTGGGAGCCCGTTCCAGACCTTGGCCACTCAAACTGTGAAGAAGTTCTTCCTAATGTCCAGTCTAAATCTGCTCTCTGCTAGCTTGTGGCCATTGTTTCTTGTAACCCCCGGGGGCGCCTTGGTGAATAAATCCTCACCAATTCCCTTCTGTGCCCCCGTGATGAACTTATAGGCAGCCACAAGGTCGCCTCTCAACCTTCTCTTGCGGAGGCTGAAAAGGTCCAGTTTCTCTAGTCTCTCCTCGTAGGGCTTGGTCTGCAGGCCCTTGACCATACGAGTTGCCCTTCTCTGGACCCTCTCCAGGTTATCCGCATCCTTCTTGAAGTGTGGCGCCCAGAATTGCACGCAGTACTCCAACTGCGGTCTGACCAACGCCCTATAGAGGGGAAGTATCACCTCCCTGGACCTATTTGTCATGCATCTGCTGATGCACGATAAAGTGCCATTGGCTTTTCTGATGGCTTCGTCACACTGCCGGCCCATGTTCAACTTGGAGTCCACGAGGACTCCAAGATCCCTTTCCACCTCTGTGCCACCCAGCAGGTCATTCCCTAGGCTGTAGGTGTGCTGGACATTTTTCCTCCCTAGGTGCAGCACTTTGCATTTCTCCTTGTTGAACTGCATCCTGTTGTTTTCTGCCCACTTGTCCAGCCTATCCAGGTCTGCCTGCAGCTGTTCCCTGCCCTCCGGCATGTCCGCTTCTCCCCATAGCTTTGTGTCATCTGCAAACTTGGACAGAGTACATTTCACTCCCACGTCCAAGTCGCTGATGAAGACATTAAAGAGTATCAGTCCAAGGACCGAACCCTGCGGGACCCCACTGCCCACACCCTTCCAGGTCGAGACCGACCCATCTACCACGACTCTTTGGGTGCGACCCTCTAGCCAATTCGCCACCCACCGGACTGTGCAGTCATCCACATCACAGCCTCTTAATTTGTTCACCAGTATGGGGTGGGATACCGTATCGAAGGCCTTCCTGAAGTCCAGGTATACGACATCCACTCCTCGTCCTGTGTCCAGGCGTTTCGTAACCTGGTCATAGAAAGAGACTAGGTTGGTCAGGCACGATCTGCCCTCCACAAACCCATGCTGGTTTCCCCTCAGCATAATTTGTCCTGCCGGGCTCTCACAAATGTGAGCCTTGATAATTTTTTCAAATACTTTACCAAGAATGGAGGTGAGACTGACCGGCCTATAGTTGCCCGGGTCCTCCTTCCTCCCCTTTTTGAAAATGGGGACCACATTAGCCCTTTTCCAGTCCTCCGGGACTTGGCCTGTGCGCCACGAGCATTCGAATATTCCCGCCAGTGGCTCTGCAATGACGTCGGCCAGTGCCTTCAGCACCCTGGGATGGAGCCCATCCGGGCCTGCCGACTTAAAGACATCCAGTTCTTCCAAGTGACTCTGCACCACCTCAGGATCTACGCATGGAAGTCTGGCGCCTTGCTGCTGCCTCTCTACAACCCCAGTGAGAGACTTGTCGTGCCCCTCGCTTAGGAACACTGAGGCAAAGAACTCATTGAGGAGTTCAGCCTTGTCCCCCCTATCTGTCACCAATTGCTTCTGCCCATTTAGCAGGGGTCCTATTCCTCCCTGGGCCTTCCTTTTACTCCCTATATATCTAAAAAACAATTTCTTGTTGTCCTTTACTTGGGTTGCCATCCTCAGCTCCATGGTAGCTTTGGCCCGCCTAACTGCCTCCCTACAAGCACGAGCAGAGGAGGTATATTCATCTTTAGTGATCTCACCCTGTTTCCACTTTTTGTGTTGTTGAGGGCCATGTATCCATGGTCCTCAAAGGGGAAGACATGACCCCAGGACCCCAAGGGGCCCATGTAGGAGAGCTAGGTTTTCTTTGGACATACTGCAGCAACACCTTCTGACCCATGCTCCCTCCGCCCACCCCTCTCCTGCCCAGCAGCTGTCTCCCACCTTCTCAGACAGACATTGGGTCCAGAATCATGCAACTGTCCAATTCCTACATGAAGAAGTCCCTGATCTTCACTCTGGAATCCTGAAAGTAGGGTACCAGCTCAAAAGTCCCCTACCCCATGTCTGTCTTGTGTTTTTTGAGTTCTAAGATCAGTGGCATTCCCTCTGACCCCAAACTCCCTTCCATGTTCTGTCACCCCTTTCTCAACTCCCCCCTATTCCCAGGGGAGAGGGGTCATGGAGGGAGAGGGGAAAGGGGATAGTGCCTTGCCAGCCTGGGCTGTGGGCAGTGCTGCCCAGGACATGGGGCCAGAGGAGCCTGGGACTAGAGACCCATGGTCTGCTGCTGAGGTGGCGGTGTACCAAACTAAAAGTAAACTGGTTTTGTTTTGTTTTTTTTTCATGTCTGTAAGCAGCCATAGATTCTTTCTGTCTCCCTCACCTGGACTGGCAGATGGTTTTATTGTTGCTTGAGGTAGCAAAGATTTATAGATTTCACCTCATCTCTACAAAGCACACATGCACCCTCCCTTGTTTTGCAAGATCAACGAGAGTGTAAAGCAGCAGTTGTTTCAGTTTTCTGAAAAAAGGAGACCTGTTTCTGATGCTGCTGCCAGTTTAACTAGCAATCTTTCCCCATCACTCCCACCACCACAGCCTGGGTGCCGTCATGTCAGACATGGATCATAGCTGTGCTCCATCCCCATACTGTTACCACACAGTAATCCTGAGACGTCCATAGAGACCGGCCAGGACTTGGGTGGGCAGGGCATATTGCCAGATGGGCGGGATGGGGTTGCAGGTGGACAGGGGCTATGTCTGGGGCTGGGTCCAGAATATTGGGATGGTGACAATACGGGGCTGGTTCCCAGGGCAGAGCCATAAGCAGAGGGAGGAAATATTATTTGTGGGGGTTGGGCAGTGTGGGCACGCCCATCTGACCCCCTACCCTCCCTTCTGCAGGGCCATTGTGGGAGCCAACATACATTGGTACTGTACATGTGGCAGTAGTGGAGCATGTGGCAGGGGCACTGGGTGCAGTGCTGCAGTGGTGGGGTGGGGCAGTGGCACTGTCACTGGCAACCACAAAATTAGTATAGGGGGCTAAGCCCCTTTAGCCCCAGCCTTCCACTTCCTATGCATAGAGCCACAATCTGCTCCCTGCATGCCCCTGCCTATGGATCCTGAATGTGTCACAGGGGTGTGCAGGGAGTGGATTGCAGCTATGCCTCAGCCTTGGCTCTGCCCCATGATCCTGAATTGTGGGTCTGCCCCATGATCCTGCTCCATGATTCTGATTTCACCCACCCATTCTGCTTCCAAACACTACATCTTGCCTGCCTGCAGCCCCATTACCTGTACAGGTCCTGCTCCCAGCAGGGCACATGGGTAGGGGGTTCCTGGGCAGCAGGGCCAGGTCTGGCCATGGTGCCCAAGCCCTGCTGCATGCCTGTACCATGGCCCAGGCTTTCGCTTGAGCCTGGGCTGGGCAGGACCAAGGGACCCATTGTGCGCTGGACAGAATCCCTTGGTGGGCTGGATATGGCCTGTAGGCTGTATTTTGCCCGCCCCTGCACTAGAGGCGTTGTGATCAGGGGCAGGACAAGGAGCTAGGGAACGAACAGGCTAATTGCTCCTTTTGCTCCTGTGTGGAACCAGGTTTGGAAGCTCTGGGTACTGGGGTCTTGTCTATACTAGAAGCACACTGCTGAAAGCATTTCTGACAGCAGAGACCCACAAAGTATGTCCCTTAGCTGCATGACTTCTGGCAATACAGCATTTGTGCAGGCAAAGTGCCCAGTGGACCCTGGAAGGCTGTGGCAGAAAGTGTGGGCACATCTATATGGTCTTTTTGGTGGCTTCCTTGTGGCAGCAGGGACAGAGCTTGCAGGAGCAGAGGAATTCCACACAACCAGTGGCAGGGGCAGAGCTGGTATGAGTGGTTGCTGGGAGCAGTACCCCTTTACTGCTGCTTGTATGGGCTTGCTCTGCTCCTGCAGAGCAGAGCTAGTCTGGGCAGCAGTGGGAGGCACCATGGCCTCCTGGGATGCTGGAGGGCTTCATCTTGGGTTGAAAAACTGTGGAGAGTGGCCACAAATTAATGGAACAGGAGCAAAATTAGGCAGATTAGAAATAATCCTGCCCTGGAGTGGCATAATGTTAAACAGAATAACACGTGTTTTAAGCCATTTAAAGGTGTTAACGTGCAGCCAGGCCAGGGGTTAAGAGTTCCAGTATCTGCCTAGAGTTACCATGTAACAAGGGCCTGAGAAACACATATTCCTTTTCCTCATCTGTTAATCACAATGTGCCAGTACATTGCTAAATTTAAATAAAGTAAAACTAAACAATGGTGGGACTATGGGACTGGCACTCAGGATTATCAATTCCAGGCTGCTTAACTGGAATCACAAGGGTACTACATTATCAGACACTATGGTATTGAACAGCCTTCTCTCTTTGCCAGTATAAGTAGAGCTGAGATTTCCCTATCCCTGAGGATACTTTCTTGGCGTGGTAGAAGTAAGAAGCAAAACACAGAGAATTTGGATAATATACTCCCCTCCCCCCGCTCTGATTTTGTAAAGGACTCCAATCCCTAGCAGGGCTGCTATTCTAGCCTTTCTCATTAGCACTAATTTCATTAGAAACAAACCTTTGCTCCTAGCTTTGCTGCAAATTAGTGGCATTCAGCTCAAATTCCCTCTGAACAAACACTCCCTTTCCAATCCAGCTAATTCTCCTACTGGGGCCAGTTTAGAGGCAATTGCTTCCACATTGGCCATGGCCCAATGCATGACAAACAGTGAGCTATGTATCATACACAAGGGTCCCACCATTTCATTCAGCAGTTTTACTGAAAACACATGCCACAGATGCAGGCTAAAATGTACACAGGATGGAGTAGGGGGAGCAACTGGAGTGTACCACACACAACCATAAATTTTTCTAGTTGAATTCTAAATAGGAATGGTTGAACACCTAATCCAATCTTTTGGAGACCTGTGCCAGGCCAGAGCATTCTTGATGGCACTATATCTTAATGTAAATGTAACATTTGAATGAATAGCCCTTTAATTATGCTTTATCTGCCCTGCTCTTTTGCTTCCTGCTGCAGAAAGCCAAGTGAATTTTAATGGGAAGTTGCTCTGCAGGGCTGCTCACAGCCTCACACCTGCTTTCTTTCATGCTGCTGAATGCCTGTGCAGAGTATTAATTAAGTAATTAAGATGGAGGAGGTGTCCATTAGATTTTTACCCTTAGTTAAATGCTCTCTTCAAGGTCATTGGGCTCTGTTATAGCACCTGTCATTAAAGGTAGCTCATTGTACCTCCTGAGTCGGGTGCAAAAGAAATGCATTAGAGTCTCTGTGTTAGTCAGGCAAATACAGCATTTGAATCAAACAATGAAACTCATCTCTTTCAGGGATTCCATTTGCGCAGAGATTTGGCCTGACCTTTTCTTTTTTGGGAGCTTTCTATGTGCTGAGAAAAGCACTGTTTGAGCAGAATACAAAAGCTTTAGAAAAACTGTATCCACTAAACCTTCCTAGGACTCTTTTGTAATCTGCAGTTCAGAAACAAAAGCCCCTGTACTCTGTCCCAGTTTAGATGTCTATCAAAGTCTTTGTGAGAGGGCTGCCATACACAATCTCATTGGTAGCAGCAGAGTGCAGGGTTGAGGGCCTTTCCTATTCAATAGGAGCTGCAGTGTCTCTCTGCTGCTCATGTAGAAATATAGTGGATGCAGTAAAAATCTATTATTTATCTAGATGCCATTAAATGAAAGCAAGAAAAAAGTGGATAATTACTTTCCACAATAGTCTGAATTTAGAGCTTGGAGAATTCAAGTTCTAAAGAATTTAAGCTTTAAACGAATTTAATTTTCAACCAAAAGATACAAAAAGGGAAAGAGCAAGGGACGTTTCTGGCACTTGGTTTTCTAAACAAAGCATTATTATAAATGTTATTGTGGAACTCATTGCTGCAGGATTCTAGAGAAAAATAGATTAGCATAATTCTAAAACCATCAGGGACAGCTGGTGCATAATGCAATAGAAGGCTTGCCTTGATATTAGCCCCATGACAGGGTCAGCAACATTATAGAGGCCTGCCCTAGTTATCAGCCTCAGTATTACTTAACCCAGCGACTTGAGTATTGCAGTACAGTAACTGCTGAAGAATACTGGCATTCTACAGATAGACTCCTGCCAAAAGTACAGGCAAGTTACATACGGTATATTCTATGAGTTACTTTTCATTCATTGGAGTCAGTCAGGAATTTATTCCACTCCTCAGGAAAAAATATGAAAATCTATGTATTGTTGTTTATTTTTTACATCTTTTTCCTATGGGTGTTTTCCAGTTTTTCCCTGAGTGTGGCAAAATGGAAAATTTCCTCTCAAACATTCTGTTCAGTTAGAAAGTCTTTTAAATGTAGGCCCTGCCTGAGCTCAAGAGTAGGAGGCTCTGAGGGGTAAGACTGGACGCTCCATCCAGGGAAGCTGAGGAGAAGGGGTTGCATCTCAGTTTGGTTCCATAATCTGAAAGACTATCTGGGTTTTGTGTTGGTCATAGCAGTGCCACTGACTGATTCTCCTATAGTCCCATTATCTTTTATCTGTGCCAGGTTTGGGTTTTATTGCTTTCAGAAGAAACTTGTTCATTAGTTTTCTCAAGTCAGTGCACAAAGTCATCATGCCTGGATACTACACTCCAATCAAAAGGAGATTATGAAAAAAATCAAGAGGAGAGATTTTGACCATAAAGATTGCATCTGTAAATTCTAGATGTGGGACATCAAAGGGACACTGTGGAGCAGGAAGGAGGCAGTGTGTTTCTGGCTATTTTTGTATCTCTTGGCACAAGGATAGGAGCAAGATTGGGAAGAGTACGTTCGCAGCCCAGCCTCAAGAAGCACAGAAAAGAAAGCAGAAGATTCTCTTGCTGCAAATGAGACTTTCTGAACAGTTTTGAAACATTCATCCAAGCACATGGGTAGGGAAATAAGTTTTAAATGATGATGATAAAGAAGGACAGAGAGCAGCAAATGCCTCTTGCTAGGTTAATACATACATATAGAGAAACTCACTGTTCCCAAACACTGAATTCTAGTTGGGTTGTTGTATAAGCCTAGGTTAGTTAAAGAATGGAGACTCCATATTGGAAGAGAGCTGATGGGAGACACAGTATCATCTGTAGTGAAAAGGAAAAAAAGAACCAAACTGTCTACTCTATGAACTGCTGAATTGTTCTTTCCCACCAGTAACATAACGATGGGTGGTTGAGTGGGACACACACTCCGGGTGTTTCCAAAGTGGGGTGGGGGGAGGAGAGGGGGAAATATCAGAATGGAGCTAGAGGGACCCTCCTGTCCCATCTCTCCCCTGTACCCTTCATCTTCCCTGCAACAACTCTGACAGCAACAATGGCAATGCAGGAGCAGTGGCCAGAAGTTGTTGCTTCTAGGGGAGATGTCACTTCTCTTATTGCTGCCAAAACTGGTGGATTTTTTAGTTTCTCAACTTGCACATTGGCAGCCAAAAAAGGAGGTGACATGATCTCCTCCAACATTCACAAATCTCTGGCTGCTGCTCATGCACCACTGCTGTACCCTCCTTGTTTCTGGAACTAGATGCCAGGGGTGTGCAGTGCTGGCCAATTAAACCTCCACTTCCAATTAATGTTTGTTGTTTGGGTTTCCCCTCCTTTCTATCACTCCCTTCTAATGTCCCCACTTTAGAATTGTTCTTTCCCATCAATAGCATAATGACATGAGGTACCACTTTTAGCCTAATATATTATTCTAGCTCCTCCTTTCTGAGATTGCTTGGTCTTGGACTACTTGTGGTATATTCTAACTCTCTCCTGCCACGCCTTGATTATTGTATGATGTTATTAGTCAGAAGGTGTTATTTGTTTTCTACCACAGTAGGACTCTGGCAACCTATGTGGGGATCCTCTTGGGTTACCCCTTTTACTGTAACTTTTCTACACAACACCCAAAGCTTATATCATCAAACGAAATCAGTCTTATTTTGTTTAGGTTAACAATTTTCTTTATTTGTCAAGATTTATTTTTACATCTATAATCAGCTTGCTGTTTGAAAGGCTGTTGCTGTTGTTACTTCTCTCCACATCAGGTAAGTCTTAAAATTAACTTATACAGAATTCAACTTGGATATAATCTTAATTTAACAGCTATAATGCCAACGTAGCATTCTTATTCATTCTGATTTATAACACCCTGTGTTTTACTTTTTTCTTCAGGTTCGCTGGTCTCTAGGCCTGTTTCTTCCCAAGAACTCACAGCGTGTCACTGTCTCTTTAAGGAATAGTCGTCTCCCAGTCTCTTTTACCCTTCGTCTTCTATAGAGCCCAACTGGCTCAAAACACAGTACAAATGAAAAAATAACAAAACCCACTGTCACTGTAAAGTGGCTGATAGCCATGTTCCTTAGCTCCCTTCTTTTCGCTGCTCGAGTATTACCTTTTAAGGCTTTTCTTTGCCAGTGTTTCCCAGCTTAACTGGATTTGCTTGAGCTCTTCTCTTCACTCAAGCCTGGTCCTCAGGGTTTCTTCTTGTCCCCGCTATCCTCCCAAGACTTCTGTCTGGTGATGTCTTCTGTTGCCTGTTCCTCCCGTGCCCTGCCCCTCCCCTTGTGGGGTTGTTGTATCTTTACAGAGCAGCTGCTCCGGAAGCATCGCTCTCCTCCTGTTCTCATTTCTCTCTCCCACTCAGACACATTCCCTGTGGTGAGTGTTTTATTTATTGCCCATTTCTCTTCGCAGTTACACTCAACAGGGTTTCATAGATTCATAGATTGTAAGACCGGAAGGGACCTTGTAAGATCATCAGGTCCAGCCGCTGCACCAAGCAGGAAAGATAACTGGGTGACTGTCTAGTCTCCTCTTGAAGATTTCCAGGGTAATTGATTGCACCACCTCTGGAGGGAGCTTATTTCACAGTCTGGACACCCTGACTGTGAAGAAGTTTTTCCTAATGTTGAGACTGAATCAGTCTTCCAGGAGTTTGTGGCCATTATACCTAGTTTTCCCCTTGGGTGTCCTGGTGAACAGTTGCTCACCAAGCACTTGATGTACTCCCCTAGTGTAGTGGTAAGCTGCTAACAGGTTCCCCTCTCAGTCTTCTTTTCTTCTGGCTGAAGAGTCCCAGATTCCTCAGCCTTTCCTCATATGGCTTGCCATGTAAGACTCTAATCATATGTGTGGCTCTTCTTTGGATTCTCTCAAGCTTGTCCATGTCCTTGTTAAAGTGTGGTACCCAGAACTGGATGTAGTACTCCAGCTGTGATCTCACTGGTGCTGAGTAGAGCAGAAGAATCACCTCCTTAGTTTTGCTGGAGATGCCAGAGTGTTATTTGCTTTGCTAGCTACAACATCGCACTGCCAGCTCATATTCATACTGTGGTTTATTATTACCCCCAGGTCCCTTTCATTCATGGTGCTAGTCAGTTTGGTGCCACTGAGCCTGTAGGTGTGTTGGGCATTGTTTGTTCTGACAAAGCTTTTTGTTTCTTATCATCTTATTATCTTCTTAGGATCATATTCTATTTCACCAACTATGTGTAGAAATGGACTTATGTGACAACGCACAATTCTGTTCTATGTTGTACAAGTTCCTGAAAAATTCTAAATACAAATGGTAGGTAGATCCTCCATGCAGCTTTTTTATGAGTCCTTCTTAAGGATGGTGTATTACAAAAGTAGAAGCATTACTGGATTTCCAGGGACTTGAACAGAGTAGAACAGAATCACATTAAAGTGCTAAGGGTGGCATTCTGTTCTTTCTTGGTCATCTAAATGGCCATTTTTGGTCCTTTTGCATCTAGTACTGCTATATTCCTGGACATAGGCAATGTGTGCCTCCCAAGGCTTGGAGAGCATGGCAACTGGGTGTGGCGGTGACAAGTAGTCACGTTGACATCTGCAGTGAGCGTGGTCTGAGCAGGAACTGCCCGCAGGTGGCTGTAGCAGCATCAGTGCCGAGTGGGTGGGCGGTCCCCCCATAGCCAATCGCCCACCAGGGTAGAGGACACAGGGAGAGTTCCCCTGTGGCTGGACACTGAGCCCAGAAGTGGTGGCACTTCTCAGGGGGGACACCAGCACTCCGCCTGCCTCCCCCCTGCCCGTCACCTAAGCCGAAAGTGCTCGCTCTCAGGGGGAGCACCTGCAATCTCATGGGGTGCATATTCCCACCCTGCCCCATTCTCCTTCACCCCACAGCCTACACATTCCCTGTTGCAGCTCTGACTCCAGCAGCAAGAAGGGCAGAGTAGCAGTGGTGGTATATGGTGTAGGAACAGCAGCCAGAGGTTTGTTGTTGCATAGGCAGATGTCACCTCCCTTTTCTTTCCCACCAAGAATCAGCACTTAAATGGCTGCTTGATATGCCACCTGCTTTTCCTGTACCATGTGTCCCCACAGCCCAGGGCAGAGTACTAACGTCTATGTGTAGGTACATAGTTGTCTATATATGCAAAGCTACTTGTCTGGGAACAGAATATCCATGGACCTATGAGAACCAAAAATGTCATGTATACATTCAAAACTGGCCACTTAGATTATTACGAAAGAATAAGATGCTACCCTAAGTTTATTTACATACTTCATAGGTGGAATAAGCCCTGACCATAGGTATTTGCAAATTATTTGTTTAAAACTTTGTTCCAGCAAGCTTTAAATTAAGCTGGCTTGTCTATAATTTCCTGTATCCTAGCTTTTAAAGATAGTTACTATGTTTGCCCTCTTATAGCCCACCATGACTTGACAATAAATGCTGATGGTTCAGATTTTGTGTCAGCTAGTTTTTATTTAGTAAATTACAGCAAGTCCTTCCGACTCAACTATATCTAGTTTATGTAGCTTATTTTCACCCACATTCTTGTCTCCCAATTTAAAATTAATTGTGTTAATATTTGGTAACAATTAGCGTTTTTATGAGTACCAAAGTGGAAAAAAAGACATTGAATACTTTAACCTTCCCTATCTGTTGTTTGCTTTTATATCCTCTTGGTGTCCTTTGCATAAGAGCATCCATAGCTCTGAGATGTTTGGGTATTTTAAATAATAGTTCATTACACAAAGTCTTTATAGCTTTGAGCTTTCAAAATAGGGTGTGGGCCATGGGCTATTTTGAAGGGAGGCATGCTGATATTGAGAGGCAAAATTATTTTTGCTTATATAGTTCTGGCCCAGTTGAAGGCCTATCATCTATTTACTTTCTTATAACCTGAACTGTCACATGAAAAATAAATGGTTGATCACATACCTGGCTCAGAAACCTTTTTATTTCACCAGATCAAAACCTAGGATGCTCGCTGTGTAGCAAAAGTGTTTTGATTATGCAGACTGTCTCTGTTTCCCTGGTTGGTTGCAAAAGTAACCTGCATTACATTACAAATTTGCTACATACATTAATAAACACATTGCCCCTAAATCATGATTTCTGCTTGCAAAGCTGTTGGAGTACACAGGGGGCGAGGTGAACCAACTAGGAGCAGCTGAGGGTGAAACCTGCTTGCCAGTTCACTGAGGGCTTCATGCACAGACCTCTCATTATGTAATGTCTGTGAACTGTTTAAGGGGCTATTCATTGTTAAGAACCCATGATTGGTCCAAGCCATCGTTCCTGCTTTCTGATTGGAAGAATGGAACTTTTTTAATTGGAAGAGAACAAGATACAATTAATGAAGAACTCATTTTCTAGAGTTAAAGTACATTAAAATTTCATTAAACTTTGGGCTTTGTGATGATCTTCACTGATCTTCAGCAGCTGCCCAAACTGGAATCTAAATAACAGAAAAAAACAGAGCAGTTACATCTATTACAAAGGCAGCTGACCTACAAAAAGCAGCAACTAGCCAGCTCCCACTCAGCTATTCCTCACAGAGCTCAGAAGAGCTTATGTTTCTAGAAGCCCAGCAGGGTTTCTAGAGCAGCTGTATAGTTCTGAATGCATTGGATAGTGTAAAGGTTAGAGCTGCAATTTTGCTGAGAAACAGAACAGGGCCCTAGATTTTGGAGTTCATCCATAGCACAGTACTCCTCAAATAAAATGCTCCTAGATAAGGTATTTTGCAGAGTTTGGGATCAGTGGTCCCAGCTATATCTAAACACACCAAAATGTTCCCTAGTTTCTCATAAACCTCCATGGCTGTAGGAGTGTTTCCAGCTTTTTAGGCTTTTATCAAGAGGACTGTAATAGTTTGTTTGGTTTTTTTTTTAAAGCTGCAGTTGCTGGAGTCAGGGGATTGTATATGAAATTGCATCATCAACTGAAAATAAAATCAGTTCCTTGCCCTTGTCCCAGCATAGAAAAGCTGGAAATATGGCTCCTAAAAGCTAAGAAGGATTGGAGGCAAATGGTCCCACAGTTTATTAATTTTTAAAATCTCATTATTTTAAACTAATGTAATGATTGTTGAGACCTGACTCATGATTTTTTTGAATGCCTGGAGTTAGAGAGGCTGTTGTGGTGTGTCTTAGTACTCTGCTGCCCTCATTCACTATAATCAGATAATTAGCCATATCTAGTCTCAAAGCTGGAGTCTGCGCTGTATCTGTTGTTCC
The DNA here is from genome assembly GCF_030867095.1 of Alligator mississippiensis. Lineage (NCBI taxonomy): Eukaryota > Metazoa > Chordata > Crocodylia > Alligatoridae > Alligator > Alligator mississippiensis. The sequence continues at coordinate 30,355,873 of NC_081833.1, forward strand.
CTGGCAAATTTTCTGATATGTTGCCAGTCCGTATTACTTCCTTGGGGTGGTTTTGTGTTTGAATTATACAAGGTCTCTCCACTGTTAAGGTACTGTAATAAAATCATATACCACGTTGAGGCCCTGACTCTGCCTGGGCATCTTGGAAGATGGGATTAAACTCAATAACAATCAGCTTGGTGGCTTTCTGCCTAGTTTATGTTTGTGAAAAACAATCTACTATCCTATTAAGTGTACTTCAGCTTGGGAAATGAGCAGAAATAACTGGGAGTCGTAGTACAAGCACATAATTGTGATGTAATTTGGATAACGGAGACTTGTTTAGATGGTTCATATGACTGGAATACTGTCATGGGTGGTTATAACTTCTTCCAGAGGGACAGGCAGGGCAGAGAAAAAAGGTGGTAGTGTTGTTTTCTAAGACAGGAGGTGTAAGCTCGTTATGAGGTGCAGTATGAGGTGGGATGCAAGTGTAACAAGATGATCTGTCCCTTAAAGAACCAGTATTGAGCTATGTTGAGAAGGCCCAGCTACAGGGTGTTTGGATATGCGGGCAGTGTCCTGCATGTTTTTTAAAGGCTTCCAGAAGAATAAGTAGAAGAGAAGGAAGCAAGCTTTTAGCTTAACAACTTGATACAAAAAAGGGTCAGACGGTTCTGCTGGAGCCAGAGCTAAAGGGCTCCCCTCTAATGCCCTGGGCAAGACAGAAGGGTTTGGTTTAGTTTATTTGGTTTAGTTTATTTGTTTCTTCTTTGTTGCTTAAAGACTGTTTTAGTTGGGAAGACTGGCTGACGAACTCCTCAGGGAACAAAAATAACCTGGAGAAGCCAGCAGGCTTAGCAACCTGCTTACAGTAAGTCACACACACTACTGAAAGCATCTGGGTCAAGGTAAAAACAGAGAAGAGCAAGGGCGATGTTACAGTGGGTGTCTGCTACAGATCACCAAACCAGAAGAAAGAGAGGTATGAGGCTTTCTTTTAAAAAAATTAAAATCACATATATATATACAGAGAGAGAGAAAGTTGTGTTAAGCAGCACTTCATTAACTGGCATGCTCTATTAACCGGCACAGCAATTGACACCAGTCGATGCGACAAAAGGAAAACCGGAATGGGGACTTCCAGTTTTGTCAAATCCCACAGCCTGGTGGAAAGCATCCTGTGCAGGTTAAGCAGCCTGCGCAGAGCCCCCTCTCCCTTTCCCCCGGCACACTGACACCAGGGGAGGGTCAGGAGGGGTGGCATGGTTAATCTGAGATGTGGACGTGCTGGATGCAGCGGGAGGGGAGACTTTGCCTGACCAGGCAAAGACGCCTCTCACATAACCTGCACATTTGGTTATCCGGCACCCCACATTTCCTATGGGTGCCGGATAACGGAGCTTTTGCTGTGTGTATATATATATATATATATATATATATACACACACATAAAACAGCTTCCAGATCATAGGACATAGTTCTCATGGGGGACTGGAAGATCACCTGGGAAGAAAATGCAGCAGTGCACAAATAGTCTATCACATCCTTGAAGTGTGCTAAGGTGGTGGAGAGGCCAACTTCCTTCCCAATTTTTTTTTTCTGCTCGCCAACAGGGAGGAGTCAGTTAAGCATAGGAAGGCTGAACATAGAATTGGGTGACAGTAACCATGAAATGATACAGTTCAAGGTCCTTTTCTGTAGGAAGGAAAAAGCAGAATAAAGATACTGGATTTCTTAAAAGAAGCCTTTAACACAATTAAAACAAACTCTGGAAAATGGTGGAGATGATCCCCTTGGGCACATCCACACATGCAAGCATGTGTGCTTACAGCAGCTCAAATAGAAGCAGTGCAAATTTGAGTCGGGGCTTTTTGCCTCAGTGCACATGCTTGTCATGCACTTCATTATGAAGCAAATTGTGCTACTTGGGCCAAAATAACCCTGCCTGGCTCCTCCCAGATTTGCAGCCAGGGGGAGCTAGAGCCCAGGGCCAGCATCTGTGCTGTCCCCAGCAATATAAAAAGTTGCCCTGGCCAGCAGCTCAGGGATACTTGCTGCCCTGTCCTGGCCCCAGCAGTACAAAAACCTGCCTTGGCAAGCAGCTCAGGGCTACATGCTCTCAGGAGCTTCTGGGCTTGGTCACTTGGTATCTGGGGACATTACCCCTTATGCCAGCTGGACTGCTGCAGCAGCATCCCAAATTCATTTTTTAAAATATCCCAAAATCCATGTTTTTCCACAGTTAACAAAAAAGACCACTCTACACACACACACACACACACACACACACACACACTCACACACACACACACACACACATCTAGAGAGAGAGAGAGAGAGAGAGAGAGAGAGAGAGCGACAGCGACAGGGTAATGCTTTATTGGTATATTTACTATGTTAAAGAAATGTGGAAGCCTACCAGTGTCTCTATCATCAGGATAAAATCAATTCTAAATACCTATATGTGTTGATGTGTACTTTTGGTTTTCCTTGCACATGATGGGTGTGTGATGGGGGGATGTGGTGTTTGCAGGAAGGGGGTGGGAAAGGGTGTGGGGGAAGACAGAAGTGTGTGTGGAGGGATGTGGGTTGCTATGTGGGTATGTGTGGGGCAGATTGTGAGGGGTGGGAAAGGGTGTGGGGGAAGGCAGATGTGTGTGTGGGTGTGTGCGGAGGGATGTGGGTTACTATGTGGATATGTGTGGGGCAATTGCTGGGAGGACTGGGTGTGGGGGATCTTGTGAGGGGGCTGCTCAGGAGGGGTGGGTCCCCTGGACCCTACAGGGTACAGCCCCCCCACACAGCACATGGAAGGCACCCTTCACAGGACCCCAGCTCCCCCCTTGAGGGCCACAGCCCCTATCCCTCACATGGCCCCAGCCCCACTGCCCAGGGTCCCAGGCACCTTGGAGGACCACATCCCCCGCCCTGTCCAGGGTACCAGCTCCCCCTGGAGGGCCCCAGCCCCCCCACCCAGGGTCCTAGGCACTCTGGAGGGCCCCAGCCCCCTCTCCCAGGGTCCCAGGCATCCTGGAGGGCCCCAGCCCCCCACCCAGGGCCCAGCCAGGTCCTGGGGCCTCTCTGCTGCTGGGCCAGGCCATTGGTGGCAGGACCTGCCACCCTTGGGGCCCCTCTGCCACCCAGCTGGGCTGGGCCCTTGGTGGCAGGAACTGGTGCAGCATGTGGTTCCTGCATGCCAGGCCCAGACAGGCCCTGCCACCATCGGGGCCCCTGTACCGCCTGGCCAGGTGGGGCCCAGGGTGGCAGGACTGGGCGCAAAGTGCGGGGACTGCATGCTGGGCCCAGCCAGACCCTGCCAACCTTGGGGCCCCTGCGCCACCCAGCTGAGCTGGAAACAGGGTGGCAGGACCCAGCATGGCATGTGGGGACTGTGTGCTGGGCCCAGCTGATTCCTGCCAGCCCTGAGGTCCCTTTGCTGCCTGGCTGGCCCAGGCCCTTGGTGGCAGGACAAGGTGGCTGTGGTGCGTGGTCCCCGCAGCTGGGCCCTGCCACTCTCAGGGCTCCTGTGCTGCCTGGCCAGGCCGGGCCCAGGGTGGCAGGACCTGGCGTGACGCGCAGGGACCGCACACTGCACCGGGTCCTGCCACCCTAGGTCCAGCACAGGGGCCCTGAAGGTGGCAGGACCCAGGTGGGCAGGGATTGAGGAGGTCTTGGGGGCTAGTGGGGGAAGGGCCGGGAAGGTGTCTTGGGGGCTGGCAGGGGGAGGGGTCGGGCAGGGCAGGGATTGGGGCGGCTGGAGGAGTTGGTAGGGCTGGCAGGGGTCCCCTCATGGTCCCCTCCCCCCTCCTCCAGCTCCCCTGACCCCTTACTCACCAGCACTGGAGCCTGCCCAGCTGCGTGTTTCAGCACCAGAGTAAGGGGCCAACCATGGAGACGCTCTGGGACGCTCATGGATCAGGCCCATGCCCTGCCCGGCTTTTTTTTGTCTCATTTTTTTAAACCCCTGGATATCCAGGGGTCTAATTTTCTCCCTGCACTGCAAGTTTGCAGTGCGGGGAACATTTTTCCATTCCCGCACATGCCTCTTACCCCTCCTCTACCCCCTTTGAGATGGGGCAAGGGACACATGCACTCTTGTCTGGACGTGCCCCTTGAAAGCAAACATGAGAGGAAAAGGAGTCCAGGACAGTTGGTTGCATCCTTAATATGGCTACCTTCAGGTGCAAAAACAAGCTTTCCCAATGTGAAGAAAGATAAGACATGTATGAGGAAACCGACTTGACTAAACAGCAAGCCCTTCTATGAGTCGAGAATCAAAAAGGGAATCCTACAAAACTGAAAACTCAGTCATATTACTAAGGAGGAGTATAAGCGTATTATATGAGCATGCAGGGAGAAAATCAGGAAGTCCAAAGCACAAACTGAGATGCAACTAGTAAAGGCAATAAAATAAAACACATTCTTCAAATATGTCAGAAGTATGAGGAAGACCAGATAAAGCATATACTTATTACTTAGCACAGACAGCATTTTAGTAACAGCTCTTATTGAATACCTTCTTTACTTTGATCTTCATTAATAAGGTAGGTTATCAGATGATAGCCATTGACACTATAGGTAGGAGAGGAAATCACAGCAACACAGAAGTAGGGTCGGAAGGGACCTTGCAGATCTTCAGGTCCGACCCTCTGCCTGGGCAGGAAGAAAACTGGGCTCATGACCCCAGGTAGGCATCAAGTCGCTTCTTAAAGATCCCCAGGGTAGGAGCCAGCACGATTTCCCTTGGAAGTTGGTTCTAGATCCTAGCCACCCTAACTGTGAAGTAGTTCTTACAGATGTCTAATCTAAACCTACTCTCCAACAACTTGTGGCCATTATTCCTTGTTATCCCAGTGGGGGGGCGCTAGGGGAAACAAGGTCTCCCCCAAACCCTTCTGGTCCCCCCTAGTGAGTTTATAGACGGTCACCAGGTGCCCCCTCAGCCTTCTCTTGTGGAGGCTGAACAAGTTCAGGTCCCGTAGTCTCTCATTGTAGGGTCTGCCCTGCTGTCCCCGGATCATGCGGGTGGCCCTCCTCTGGACCCTCTCAATGTTGTCCACATCCCTCTTGAAGTGGGGTGCCCAGAACTGGACACAGTTCTCCAGCTGTGGCCTGACCAGTGTTGTGTAGAGGGGGAGGATCACCTCCTTGGCCCTAATTGAGATGCACCTGTGGATGCACGATAGGGTCCGGTTAGCCCTGCCAACCGTGACCTCGCATTGTTGACCCATGTTCATCTTGGAGTCAATAATGACTCCAAGATCCATTTCTGCCTCCGTGCTCTCAAGAAGGGAGTTTCCCATCTTATAAGTGTGCTGCTGGTTACTACTGCCCAAGTGCAGCACCCTGCACTTCTCTGTATTGAAACGCATCCTGTTTTTGTTAGCCCACCCCTGCAACCTATCCAGGTCTTTCTGCAGTCTTTTCCTCCCTACTAGCGTCCCCACCTCACCCCGTATTTTGGTATCATGAGCAAATTTGAACAGGTTGCTTTTCACCCCATAGTCCAAATCGCTGATAAATAAATTGAACAGCACGGGCCCAAGGACCGAGCCCTGGGGGACTCCGCTGCCCACTTCCCCCCTGGTCGAATATGACCCATCCACCACCACCCTCTGAGTATGACCCTTCAGCCAATTCGCAATCCATCTGACCGTGTAAGCATCGATGCCACAGTCACCTAGTTTTTTAATGAGGATGGGGTGGGAGACAGTGTCAAAGGCCTTGCTGAAGTCCAGAAAGACTACATCCACGGTGACACCTGCATCCAATGCTTTTGTGACCTGATTGTAAAAGGCAATCAGGGTGGTCTGACATGACCTGCCCCTAACGAAACTGTGCTGGTTGCCCTTGAGCATCATCCCTGATGCTGGCCTATTACAGATGTGCTCCTTGATGATCTTCTCAAAGAGTTTCCCCAGGATTGAGGTAAGACTGACGGCCCTATAGTTGCCCGGGTCCTCCCTTCTCCCTTTTTTAAAGATGGGGACCACATTGGCTATCTTCCAATCATCTGGCACCTGGCCTAAGCACCCGAGCGCTCATAAAGCCATGCCAAGGGCCCTGCAATAACCCCTGCTTGCTCCCTCAAAACCCTAGGGTGGACAGCATCTGGACCTGCTGATTTGAACATGTCCAGCCCCTCCAGTAGCACTCTAACCTGGTCCTCCTCAACCTTAGGTCTTGAGGCATTCCCCTCGAGTCCATCTTGAATCACGGTGGGGGAGTCCCTGTCCCTGCACAAGAAAACGGAGGTGAACTATTTGTTAAAGATGTCTGCCTTCTCCTCTGCTGCAACCACCAGATTGCCCAGTGTATCTTGCAGGGGCCCCACATTTCCCGGTGCCTTCTTCATCCTCCCTATATATTTGAAAAAGGACTTTTTATTATCTTTGATCTTGGACACTAGTCCTAGCTCTATGTCCACCTTAGCTGTTCTAACAGCCCCCCTACAGGCCCGAGCAGTGGAGGTATACTCCTCTTTGGAGATCGTCCCCCCTTGCCACCAGGTGTACGGTGCCTTTTTGGCAACCAGGCATTCCCGGACGTCCTTGGTGAGCCAGGGAGGCTTTGCACTCTTGCCCCCTTTGCTTCTAGTTGGGATCGTCACGTCTTGGGCCCTGAGTATTGTCTCCTTAAAGAATGACCACTCATCTTGGGCACTGAGTTCCCCTGCCCTCAAGAACCCCAGCGCCTCTCCCACCAATCTCCTCAACTCCTTGAAGTTGGCCCTCTTGAAGTCTAGGGCTACCGCCTTACTGCAGGCCCTTGACACCCTGCGCTGGATGATGAATTCCAGCAAGCGATGATCACTATCAACCAGGTGGTCAAGGACCTGGAGCCCCCTTACCAGATCATTGCCTGTGGCCAGGACCAGGTCCAACAGGGCATTTCCTCTGGTGGGACTGTGCACCTCCTGGGTTAAGTGGAGGTCCTGTATCTCGGACAGGAACCTCCTGGATCAGTCCGACCTGGCTGACTGCTCCTCCCAGCAGATGTCGGGGTAATTTAGATCACCCATAACAACTACATCCCTTGCCTTAAGTGCCTCTGCAAGCTGGCCCAAAAATTCCTGGTCCAGCTCCTCCCCTTGGTTGGGAGGTCTGTAGTAGACCCCCACCGTTACATCCCTCTCCCCACGACCCCCTTGTATCTTGAGCCAAAGCACTTCAGCTTCCCCTCCTCCGACCCCATTTTGCTGGCAGAGGATGTGAATTGCTCTTTGACATAGAGCGCCACACCCCCTCCCTTCTTTCCTTCTCTATCCCGCCTGTAGAGCCTGTAGCCCCTAATGCTCACTGCCCAGTTGTGGGATGAATCCCACCACATTTCTGTGATCCCTACTATGTTTGGGTTTGAACTGGCTATTCTGAGGGTGAGTTTTTCTTGTTTATTGCCCATACTCTGAGCATTAGTGTAGAGGCACCTGAGGCCTCCTGAGGGTGCTCGTGCCTTCCTCCCACTCCCAGGACAGTTTTGGCCTCCTGCTCCTCGGACGTTTATACTTACCTGTGCTTCCCTTCCTCTTGTCACATTGCAGGCTGGTGAAGCATCCTCTCCACTCGAAGTGGCCCCTTCCCCCGGCAAAGCTAGTTTAATAAGTGACCTAGAGTGGTGAGAGAACAGGGTAGGTATTACTCAGGGTTTTGTTAGGGCCTTGTTACACATTAATTTTAGGCAGCTCCAACTGTCTGCACTTTAACACCAGAAACTAGTTTTAAGCACATTTTAGGTGGCTTAAAGTTACAGCCATCCGGTGTAGGTTTAAACTGGTCTGTGTTACCTAGATAGTGTTCCATTAATATGTGGCCACTCCCCACACATGAACCAACCAAGTTGAAATGATCTTACAGGTCACTGATTTAAAATATTGAACAAAACTGGCCCCAGGAGCATAGGCAGAGGGGGAAACATTTTTTTCAGGGGGGCTGACAGTGTGATCACATGCACATGTGCCCATGTCCATGTGCCCATGTCTGCCCCAGCAGGTAAGTCTGAGGGGAGAGGGGAAAGGGCTGTGGGTGGGGAGGAGAGAGTGGGGCAGGCACTGCCGGCCAGGGCAGGGTGTGGGACTGAGCTGTGGCTCATCTGGGGAACACGGGGTGGTTCCCACCACTGCATGAGCCCTGGGAGGGCACAGGGGACATGTGCCCCTGGATCTGTGTGGGGCAGGGCAGGCTGCCACTGTGGGCTGGGGCCAGGGCAGTGCTCGGCTGTACCCAGGGGCCAGGCTGGGCTGTACTTGGGGTGGGCGGTGGCACTGGGAGGGTGGGTTGAGGGGGCTGTGGAAAATTTTAAGGTTGTTCCAGCCCCCACACTGTAGCCCCCTCCCAGCGCCACTGCCATCTGCCCTGAGTGCCACCTGACCCGCCCCCCCACCCAGAAAGAGCCCAGCACTGGCTCGGCCCCAGCCCACAGCAGCAGCCTTCCCTGCCGTCCTGCCCTGCACAAGCCCCTCATGTCTCCCAGGGTACACATAGCAGCAGGAGCTGCATCTCTTGGATAGCTCAGTCCAGTGCCCTGCCAGCTGTGCAGTGCCAACTCCTTCCCTAGCCCCAGGCTACCCCAGCCCCACTCCCTCCCTCACTGATGCCTGCTCACCCCTCCCTACCCCTGCTACAGCCATAAGAAACCCACAGCCAGGCTGCCTTGCAACCCTACTGCTGCCCTGTGTTTGGGGGGCTAATCCCCATTAGCCCTGCTTTCCACTGCCTATGTCCAGAAATAAACCCTGGGGCACTCCACTTGACACTGGCTGTCAAGTAGACATCAAGTCATTGATTATTACCCTCTGAGTCCAAAGATCCAGCTAGTTTTCTATCCCCCCCACTGACCATTCCTCGAACCTTCCTTAGCTTGCTTGCAAGAATGTTGTGGCAGACAATATCACAAGCTTTCCTAAAGTCAAGGTATATCACATCCACTGGTCTCCCCACATCTACAGAGCCAGTCATCTTGGCATAGAAGGCAATCAGGTTGGTTGGACATGACTTGGCCTTGCTGAATCCATGCTGACTGTTTGTAATCACCTTCTCCTTCAAGTGCTTAGAAATGGATTCCTTGAAGATCTGCTCCATGATTTTTCCAAGGACTGAGGTGAAGCTAACTGGTCTGTAGTTCCCTGGATCCTTCTTCTTCCCTTTCTTAAATATGGACTCTATATGTGCTCTCTTCTAAACATCTAGGAACTTTCCTGATCTCCATGAGTTTTCAAAGATGATGGCCAGCAGCTCTGCGATCCTATTGACTGACTTCCTCAGCACCCTAGTGCATCCTGTCCAGCCCCATGTACTTGTTTATGTCCATACTTTCTAAATAGTCCTTAACCTGTTCTTTTGCCCACTGTTGGTTGCTCACTTTCTCCCCAAATTGTGCTGCCAGATACAGTAGTCTAGGAGCTAACATTGTCTGTGAAGATTGAGGTGAAAAAGGCATTGAGCACTTCAGCTTTTTCCACACCATCTGTCACCAGGTTGCCTCCCTCATTTAGTAACAGACCCATATTTTCCCTGATCTTCCTCTTGTTGCTGACATATGTGTAGAAACCCTTCTTGTTACCCTTTACATCCCTTGCTGGCTACAACTGCAACTGCACTTTCGCCTTCCTGGGAACATCCAGACAAGCACACACATACCTCCTGCAGCATCTTAAATCCCTTTGAGATTGTGCAAGAGGCACATATGGGAACAAAAAAACATTCCCCACACTGCAAATTTGCAGGGCAGGGGAAAAATTAGATTCTTGGATATTCAGGAGTCAAAAAATACCCCAAGGGGGGAAAAGCGGGGCAGGGCACAGTCCCAAACCATGCCCTGAGGCAACTGGAAGCTCAGTACTCCACAGAGACACTCTGGTAGACAGGCAGAGCATCTCTATGGCTGGCCCTTTCCCCAGTGCTGAAGCACGGTGCCTGCCCATGCAGGGCAAGCAGTGGCACAGGCTGCAGGGACCTGGACCTAGCTTCATGGCAGGTAAGTAGGAGGTTGTGTGGGCTGGAGAAGGGTGGGGAGGAAGCATGTTGAGGCCCCACCTGGCTCCAGGCCCCATTTGTTCCCCCCACTCCCTGTTCATTCCCCGAACTCTCTGTTTGTTCCCTCTGCTCCTCATTTAAGTGGCACAATTTGCCCTGCATCAAAGTGCATGTGTGGGCACATGCGCTGAGGCAAAAAGTCCCAGCTCAAATTTGCAGTTTCTATTTGAGCTGCTGCAAGCGCTTGCATGTGTGGATGCACCCCCTGATTTCATCCTTGCATGCCCAAGCAATATTCCTACACTCCTCTCTAGAATTTTGTCCAAGTTGCCACTTCTTATAAGTTCCTTTTCTGGGTTTTAGTTTACTGAAGAGTTCTCTACTAAGCTGAGCTACTTTGACATACTTGCTAGTCTCCCTGCACATCAGGGTGGTTTGTTCCTGTGCTCTCAGGAAAGTTTCTTTAAAGTACAGACAACTATACTGGACTTCTCTCCCCCTCAGACTGGCATCCCAGAGGATCTTGCCCATCAGTTCCCTAAGGTTGAAAACAGAAGTGCAGCTCCCCACTGTAACTGAGAATGCTTTGCAGGAATCATTCTGAGTTACAACAATCCCTGGGACCAAGCAGAAGTTTACCATCGGCTCCAGGGGGAAGGGGAATTTAACTGCCGGCTGCAAGCCTGAAGCTGGTTTCCTCTAGCAATGACCCCTCCTCCCTGTGAGGCTGCAAAGTTTTCAGAATGGGAGGGAGGAATGGAGCAAAGGAGGTTCATTCTAGGGTTTCCCAAGCCAGCTCTAGAGGATGGGAGAGGTGAATTGGATCTCCCCTACCTTGCACGGTGGGGAGGTGTGTATGTGTGTGTGTGTCGGGGGAGGGGGTCCAAGACACCCACCTCACCTTCCAGCAGGGGCTCAAAAGCTCCAAGACCAATCTCCTACTTTTCCCTCTTCCTCACTCCCATTCTGAAAACAGTGACAGCTTGGCAGGCAGTGCAGACAGAAGTTACAAAAAATTCTCTGTGTTAAAACATTTTCATCCAATCCCTCAGTGCACTTGTATCTGGTGATAGGTAGAGACTGCTTTCTGTGCCCAGATTGGGTGAAATATCACTTCTGTTTGTACCCTGACCGAGTTGAAGTCTGCTTTTCTGAAGTCCAGGGTCCTTACTCTGCCGCTCTTCTTCTTTCCTTTCTTTAGGATCCTGAACCCAATCGAGCAAATGGGGGTCCAGGAGGGTTGGCGGTTTCTCAAGGGAGTGATTCTTGGGGCATAAAAGGAGATTATTCCATTATGCAGCAAGGGGGCAAGGGGACAAAAAAGCCCCCTTGGCTGAACAGGGAACTCCAGAAAAGACTGTCAGCAAAGAAAGAGATTTAAAGGCAGTGGAAGTGGGGAGCAGGCACCAAGGAGGCATATACCTCCCTGGTGTGCTATTGCAGGGAATCAGTTAGGCAGACCAAGGCAGGACTGGAGCTTAGGCTGGCTACAACAATCAAGGACAATAAAAAGTCCTACTACAGATACATAGTGAGCAAAAGGAAGGCGCAGAGTAACATAGGGCCCCTGCAGGACAAATCAGGACAGTTGGTGGCTGACACAGGGAAAATGGCAAAGCTTCCTAATGAGTTCTTTGCTTCAGTATTCCTAAGTACTGGCCAAGACAATTCCCCCAACTTGAACATAGATAAATGTCTGGGAGGCACTAGACCACCAATGGTTACTGCTGACTTAGTTAAGGAGCATTTGGAGGGTCTGGATGGGTACAAGTCAGCAGGCCTGGATAACCTACATCCATGGGTGCTGAAGGAGTTGGCCAGTGTCATAGCTGAGCCACTGGCATGGCTGTTTGAGCACACATGGTGCTCCGGCTAGGTCCCCGAGGACTGGAAAAGGACCAACGTGGTGCCCATTTTTAAGAAGGGGAGAAGGGATGAGTCGGGTAACTTTAGGCCAGTCAGTCTTACCTCTATCCTAAGGAAAACAGTGGATAAAATCATTAAAGAGCGCATTTGTGAAGGCCCAGAAGGGGAAATGATGCTGAAAGGAAACCAGCATGGGTTCATTAGAGGTAGATCCTGCCTGACAAAACTTATAGCCTTTTATGACCAGGTCACACATTGCCTTGACACAGGAGCTGAGGCAGATGTCATCTACATGGACTCTAAGAAGGCCTTCGAACAGTTTTGCATCCTGTTCTCATAAGGAAGCTAGCAGGCTGTGGAGTGGATGCTTGCACAGTCAGGTGGGTGGCCAACTGGCTTAGGGACCACACCCAGAGGGTGGTGGTGGATGGGTCATTTTCAGCCTGGAAGGAGGTGGGCAGTGGTGTCCCACAGGGTTCTGTCCTTGGACCAGTGTTATTTAATATTTTCATCAACGATTTGGATGACGGTGTGGAGAGTACCCTGTCCAACTTTGCAGATGATACCAAGTTATGGGGCAAAGTTAACACACCAGAGGACAGGGAGTGGATACAGGCCGATCTGGATAGGTTGGATCAATGGGTAGAATGAAACAGGTTGCAATTCAACAAAGACAAATGCAAGGTACTCCACCCAGGGAGGAGGAATCCCCAGCACACCTATAGGTTGGGAGATGACCTCCACAGCAGCTCAGTGGCCGAAAGGGATCTTGGAGTCATAGTTGACTCCAAGATTAACATAAGCCAGCAGTGTAATGAAGCCATCAACAAGGTCAATCGCACCTTGCTGTGCATTAGCAGATGCATGATCAATGGATCGAGGGAGGTGATGCTCCCCTTCTATTCAGCATTGGTCAGGCCACAGTTGGAGTAGTGTGTCCGGTTTTGGGCACCGCACTTCAAGAGGGGCGCAGAGAATCTGGAGAGGGTTCAGAGGAGGGCCACTTGTGTGATTAGTGGCCTCCATGCAAGACCCTGTGAGGGGAGGTTGAGGGATCTGGATCTCTTCAGACTTCACAAGAGACATCTGAGGGGAGACCTTGTAGCCACCTATAAGTTTATCAAGGGAGGACAACAGAGAATTGGAGATGTGCTATTTACCAGAGCACCCCGAGGAGTAACTAGGAATAATGGGTACAAACTAATGGAGGGTAGATTCAGGTTAGACTTTAGGAAGACATTTTTCACAGTAAGGGTGGCCAGAATATGGAACGGGCTGCCAAGAGAGGTGGTACTATCACCTAACTTGGAGGTCTTCAAGAGGAGGCTAGATAGGCACCTGGCTGGGGTTATCTGACCTTGGTTCTCTTTCCTGCCTGGGCCAGGGGGTCAGACATGATGGTCCTTTGTGATCCCTTCCGACTCTACAATCTATGAATCTATGAATCTCATGGTCACTGCTGCCCAAGTTGCCATCCACTACTACATTCCCCACCAATTCCTCCCTGTTTGTGAGCAGCAGGTCAAGAACAGCTCCCCAACACTTGTACCAGGAACTTGTCCCCAATGCTCTCCAAAAACTTCTGGATTGTCTGTGCACTGTTATATTGCCTTCCAAGCAGACCTCCACCATGACATCACCCTTGTTGCTCTTCCCTCTGACTTTAATGAGAGACTTTCAACAGGCCTGTCTCCAGTTTCATACTGGAGCTCTCAGCAATCATGCAGTTCTTGAACTGGATTTATCTTTGCAGTGGGATACTTGACCTCATGCAGCCTCTGCATAAGGCCTAGTTCTTCACTTACCTCAAAGGTCAGCAACTATCATTTTGCATCTTTAATTATATAGATATTTTCCTCTATAGATGCTGTCTTATACTGTAACTCAGGGATGGGCAATTATTATGGGTGGAGGGCCACTTAGCAAGTTTTGGTGAGCTGTTGGAGGCTGCATGCATAGCCCCGCCCTTTGACAGTTGCCCCACCCCTACTCACAACATTGGTACTGGTAGTACTGCCCCCTAACCCCTGACCTTTGCCACCAGAAGTCCCTCCCCTTGCTGCCCCCCCTTGCCCAATACTCCTTTGGGGTGGGGGGCTGCCATTTTAGAACCAGAAAGAAACCAAGTCATACACTAGAAGTCAAAAACCTACTATAATATATTTTAATTTTATTGCAAAAAAATATTTGTCATGACTTGTGATTGTGTACTATATATAGAAGGGATAGCATAATAACTCAAAAATAAAGTGTCGCTCTTTTATATTGTGTGTGTGTGTATGAGGGTGGAGTGTGTTTGTGTGTGTATATGGTGGGGTGTGGGGATGTGTGAGGGGTTGTGAGAGGGTGTGGCTGTGTAGGGGGCATAGGTTATGTTGGGGTGTATGTATATGTCGATGGGGTTTATGGGGGCAGGGTGTGGATGTGTGGGGTGTGAGAGAGGGTGGGGGTGTGGCGCACTTGCACTATGAGTGTGGGACTTGCAGGTCCCACACTCATAGTGGGGAAAGCCTCACACTGGAGCCTGCTGGCTTCCCTGCCCGCTTCTGCGCAGGTCCCAGCACACTGCCAGGAGTGGAGGCAGCCCTGCCCCTGCTTCCCTGTGGAGTCCTGCATGGGGCTTCCCCACTGTGAGTGTGGGAGCTGCAGGAATGCTACTCTGAGCCCCTGTAATAGCTGTGCTCCTTACTGCCAGTGCAGTGCTGGCCACCTCTATCACAGGGGCTTTGTGCCATGTGCCTGCAACTTTCATATTATCCTAGCCTGCATTGCACCTTAATCCCACAAGTCACCAGGGATGTAGGATGGCAGTCTCTACAAGGAGCTGTCAGCATGGGTTTGTATCTAGTATGCTTCACTGATTTTTCTCCCAACACCTGCCCCTTCTGTAACCAGAGCATGACTATATTGATAGGGCAGGCAGCAGCCCCTTCACTGCCTCCTTAGGAACTTCTTCCTGAGGTTATAGCTGAACTTTTCCCACACCTCTTATCTTATGGGCTCTTTCTCCACCAAGTCCTGGGACCTTCTGGTTGACCTTCTCTTGGCTCTGTCCAGGAATTTACCAGACCAGGATGCAGGCACTGGGTAGAGGGAACCTGGGCAAGTGTGGGACTGTTTTCCTCTTGTTTTTCATGCACATCTCCAGGCAGTTTCACTGGACAGCATCCACAGGTTCCTTGGATACATTTAAGGAGAAGTGGGCTCTCATGGGTGTTCTCTTCTTGGTGCACCCCTTTGATGCATTTTTATTAACCTCTAACCCATATTCCTATTCCTGTTTTTTTAGTTTCATAGTTTCATAGTTGGTAGGGTCAGAAGGAACCTGAGCAGATCATCAAGTCCAACCCTCTGTCATGGGCAGAAAAGAATGCTGGAGTCAAATGACCCTGGCTAGGTGATTATCTAGCCTCCTTTTGAAGACCCCCAGGGTAGGAGTGACCACAACTTTTCTTGAAAGTTGGTTCCAGATCCTAGCCACCCTGACTGTGCAGTAGTGCTTCCTGATGTCTAGCCTGAACCTACTCTCAGTCGACTTGTAGCCATTATTCCTAGTTACTCCTAGTAGTGCTCGGGGGAACAGGGACTCTCCTGTTCCCTGCTGGTCCCCCCTATTAAGTTTATAGATGGCCACCAAATCCCCTCTCAGCCTTCTCTTGTGGAGGCTGAACAGGTTCAGGGGTTGTAGCCGCTCCTTGTAGGGTCTGCCCTGCTGCCCCCTGACCATGCGAGTGGCTCTCCTCTGGACCCTCTCAATGCTATCCACATCCCTCCTGAAGTGCAACACCCAGAACTGGATGCAGTACTCCAACTGTGGCCTGACAAATGTGACATAGAGTGGGAGGATCACCTCCTTGGATCTGCTTGAGATGCATCTGTGGATGCATGACAAGGTGCGGTTAGCCTTACTGACCGTGTCCTCACATTGGTGGCCCATGTTCATCTTGGAATCAGTAATGACTCCAAGATCCTTTTCTGCCTCTGTGCTGATGAGAATGGAGTTCCCCAGCCTTGTTGACCCAAGGATCCATTTGCTATGCATTTAGTAGCCTCCCTGTAATTGAGGGAGACATATAGTTCAGGGGTGGGCCTAGGGCCTAGTTGCCATCTTGGCACCGTAAGTCCCACCCCCTGACCTTAGCTATCTGAAGACCCTCCTCCTGCCCCCAGAAGTACTTCTTTTTGGGACGGGGCTTACCATCTTGGAACCAACCCCCCCCCCCCGATACTAAAAATAAAATATGTACTATAACATGCTTTAATTTTATTTTAAGAAATATTTCTGCCCTGAGTTGTGTGTTTGCATGGTTTATATATAGATGATTGCATAATAGCTTAAAAATTAAAGTCTTATTTCTGTATATTGTGTGTGGTGGGGAGGAGGGTGATGTGTGGTAGAGGTGGGTATGTGTCTGTGTGTATGGTGGGGCGTGTGTGGGTTTTATGAAGGGGTGTGGATGTGTGTGTAGGGGGTGTAGGGTATATTGGGAGGTGGGGGTGTTTGTATGGGTGGGGTGATTGTGGGGGGTGTGGGCAGGATGTGGTTGTAGGTATGTGGGGGGTTTTGTGTGTGAGGGAGGGTGGGGGAGTGTGAGGGCCCCCCACATGCCTCCCCATGGTGCACAGCCCCCGCTGCTGGTGGCAGCAGCAGTGGCCACCAGGCCTTTGGAGCGCTAGTGGTCTGTGCAGACACCCAGTGGTGCACGGCTCCACCCAGTTCCAGGAGCTGCATGTGGTGGCAAGGAGTGAAGACAGGCCGGCCCATCTCTGTCACACAGGACTCCCATGGCTCACGTGTACCTCCTGAGATTTGTGCATCACCAGAGGGTTTCCCCTCATGATGGAGCCACTGGCTTGGTCCTATTCCCTGCCACCATGTGCAGTTCTTGGGACTCCACTAGGAAGCAGGGATCAGGGCTCCATGCCACTTCCAGAGTTTAGGGCAGACCCAGGCTCTGTGCTCCTGCTGGGCATGGGCCCCAGACCCTGGGCTCTTGCACCAGCCCCAGCCACACGCTCCATAATTCAACCCAGCAGAAGCTTCCCCCTGCCTGCTGCCACTTCCTTACCTGTTGTGCAGAGTGAGCGCTGCAACAGGGACATGAGGAGCCACTGGAGGCAAGGGAAGATGAGCAGATCCTGCAGCAGTTTCAGCAGTGGCCCTGCCTGGAAGCTGTGTGTGCTTCCTGGTGCTGGGGCCAGGGCCAGGGCCAGGGCCCTCCTGCGCATGAGGGTGGGAGCAAAGCATGCAGGCTGGGTGGGTTAAAATTACTTGGTGGGCACTCACGAGCCAGATGAAATTGCCTGGTGGGCCAGAATATGTCCCGCAGGCCATTTTTTGCCCACCCCTGGCCTAGGCCTACCGTCTCTTTGTATAACAAATTGGCCTGACTTCAGTTTTTCCTCTCTCCTTGCTTCCAGAATCATATGTTACTGATTCAGTTCACTCCTGCATCTCTGTTTGCCCCTTGACCCCTTGCTTAATGATTTTGCTTGCTCCTGGCCTCTTCTTGCCAGCTCTAACTCTGGCTTTGATATTACATCTCTCCCACCCAATAACTGATATCTGATTAGTCCCCAGGCCTAGCTATCTATGTTCTGGCATTGGTATGTTAAGGGGGTGGCTTTGATCTTTGTCAACCATGTAGGGTAGGATTCTGTTTTTCCATATTGCCACACAACTCCCATGCAAGTGTGAATTACACAGCTTTTAATTAAGCATCTGGATTAGATTCTATTTTCCTATGTCTTCTAAATTTAATCATACTTACATGTGCAAGGGCACTGAAATGTAGCTGTAAAAGTTGGGTGTGTGTGCATGTGTCTTGCCTCTTCTAGATGCATAATGTCATTCCACACCTAGGATCATTCTTTTAAGTGCCCCTAGCATTCTAAAGCTCTGTGCAGCTAGAAAAATGTAGTTGCACTCAGACTATGACTAGTAGGACTTTGCCTATTGTTCTAGGTGTGGCTGTTGAGAGAAATTCATGGCACTGAATGACCCAGGGACAATGACTGGCTGTAGGGAGAGGCCCTGTAGGCACAGCTGAGCCAGGAATCATTGAGATGGATTACTGAGGGGACCCTAGGAAGATTCTCAAGAAGTAAATTAATGACATGCAGGTTAGTTGCAGGGGCTGGATACTGATCTAGGGAGAGCAGGGCAAGGTCAAGGAACAGACTAGAAACATCCAGGGAGAAGGTATCTAGGCAGACAGGAGTGGGATGCTGCAAGAGAGCCTTAAGGACAGCTGTGGGTTGCCAGGTACTGGCCTAAGGTGTTGTTCCAGTCTGCCTTGCTTCACCATGGTGATTATTTGCCCATCTGGCTTTTGAATAAATTTCTCTGTCTTGGGCTCTGTACTCTCTACAGAGTGAGCTGGTCAGACTGGAATCTCTCCCTGTGATTGCCTAGCTGCATTTTTATACTTGTAATGTAGGGCTTATGGCTGCCTATAAATGTTCTGGTTGGCATTCTAATGAGAACTAATTGAGTCTGCTCTGCATTCTAATTGAAATGCAGCAGCATCATTTGTATTAAGTCCCTTCATGTTTTAAAATGGTCGCAGGGCATTTTAACTAAACTTCGTCAAGTGAGATTTAGATAAAGCGCCCCACAGCCATTTATAATTGCACAGGGGCTTCATGCACATGATGGTGAGACATTTTAATAACAATGGCTGCTTGGGAACTACTGCAATTAAAATGCACACCATTCCCTGCCAGCATGTGTATAGGTAGCCTATGTGTCCACAGGGAGGAATAGAACAGACATGACACATTGGTCATCTAGATGGATTTTTTTTGACATCTTCATTTTTGCAAGTCTACAGGAGAAACTAACTAGTTTTCTACCCTTGGGTTAGGTTCAAATTACATTTTGACTCTTGCAAGGTCTGCAAAAAAAAAAAAATGGACTGCCCATCATGATTCTCTAATAAAGTGTTACAGGGGGCTCTCATACCTTATGGGGGGGCTCAACACCCCAAGCTCCCCCATAATTTGAACCCTATCCTTGGGCTGTCCATCTGATTTCTAAATGATTTGGAGAAGTGCTTGCAATCAATCTCCACTACTCTTAAATTCTAGTTTCTTGATTCATACCAGACTTCTGCAATCTCAATTGAAAACCGCAGGCTGGGAGTGGATTACAGCATCCAGTGTGAACTAAAGATCCGTCAGTATCTTAGTATTTTAATCTACCAGCCAAGATGCATTGGCTAAATAGAACAGCCAGCTAAGTATGAAGTAGGGGTGCGAAGCTTTGGTCCCTGATTCGATTAGGCAGAGATTCGGCTCTATTCGGTGGCCAAATCTCTGAATACAAATTGAATAAGGGGAACCTTTTACTGTCCCCGTTTCGAATCAGAACTCCCCAAATCGATTCGGAGAGATTCATAAAGATTCAGAGATTTGGACATGGACACAGCTTTGAATGTTTTTCTACATACCTCTAGACAGCAGCCAGGTTGTGAATGCTGTGATGCTGAGGTGCATGGAACATCCCACAGAAGCACAGGGTGGGGGTGGGGGGAAGGGTCCACAGCATGCTTAGCAGCAGACCTGGAAGTGGTCCAGATGCACTTCCAGTCCACTTCTGGGTCCTCTGGGGAGTGCACCAGCCCCCCCCCCCCCCCCCGCAACCCCCAGCTCAGAGACTGGTGCCTCCTGGGTCTGGAGGTGGCACCTGGGGTCCCCCTGTGGTTGATCACTAAGCTGGGGCAGCATGGGGGGGGGGGGGCAATATGCTCCCCAGTGGACCATAAGTAATTCCAGGTTCACCACCAAGCACACGAAGGGCCCTGCTGCACTCCTGTGGGATGCTACATGTACCCCAGCATCGCAGTGTTCACAAGCCTCACTGGTACCTCGAGGCATGGGTGACTGCTGCCGCCTTAGTCAAGGGAGGGCACATGCTGCCAACCGGGGGAGTCCCCTGCAGGCAATCCTGTGGACCAGGGTGGGGGGTAGTCCCCTCCCGGGTGATCCCGCAATGGTTGATTGCTGCGGTCGATCACTACAATTGCTGCAGCTGCTTCCAGGAGGGGCTGCAGCCACTTCTGGGAGCAAGCACTGGCTGATTGCTGCAGCCACTCCCAGAAATGGCTGCAGTGATTGGCTGGCACTTAAAGGGGGGGCACCAGCACTCCCACCTGCCTGCCCAGCCCATCGCCTAAGCGGCAAGCACAGCCGGTCAGGGGGTGCAGTGGCACTCTCAGGGAGTACATGTGCACACCTATGCACCCTCTATGCATCACCACTGCCTTGAGGTATGTAGAAAAAACATTTAAAGCTGTGTCTATCTCTATGTCTCAATCTGTCTCTGAATCAACATCATATCTTCAGATTCAGATTCAGCTGAATCGAATCAGGGACTGGGATCTGAATCAAATAATCAAATCACTGTCCCTGATTTGGGCTGATTCTGAATCTGAATCGAATAGGGCCCACTTCACACACCCCTAATATGCAGGCACCATCCAGGGCACTAGTCTATACAAGAAATACTATGCCATTAACTGAATGGTCCAGCAGGGAGCAGTGGGGCAGTTTCTGGTTACAATCTGAAAGAAAACAAGGTTCAGAATTTTGTGCCAAGTATAGTCATTGCAATATCCAACATTTTCCAGTCCAAGGCACACTTACATTAATACAAATTCTCCATGGAAGACCTGTTAAGGCATTCCCCATCTTTATACCAATTGCAGCTCATTGCCATGGCAAAATTCCACAGCACGCTTGTTCATTTCTGATGGCACACTTTTGTGCCGTGGCACACTGGTTGGGAAAAACTGTGCTAATGAATTCAGGAGTTGTGCAATTTTTCTTGGCTTCTCCCCTGCTCCTTCAGCACATAGTGATGGAACAGGAAGCAAGGGAGATTTGGACCATCCATTTCCAAATGAACATTTTTCTGTTTCTCATGCTGTAGCCAAGCTGATGTCTGCCTTTCTGCAGTTTCTAGGAGTGACTTGGCTCATAGCTGCTTATCTGGGTCCTGTGCCCATGGCTGGAAGCAGAACCCATGCTGCAGGTGGCAGAGGGGGAGGAAATGTTGGCTCAAGTCATCAAGGTCATTGTTTGTTTTCCTTGAAACATTCTGAAGTGAAACAGTCTGATGCTGCTGTTCTGAGTTGCAGCTGCCTTACGGAGCATGTAAACCCTGTCAATCGTGGGGCTAGCCAAAAATATTTGCTTTGCATTGCCCAGGGACTTCACCCTCCTACAGCAGAAGACTTCAGTAGAAATCACTCGCATCTGACAGAAGAGGCAAGATTCCAAGGAGTCCCGTGTGCAAATGGGGAGCTGGCTCATGCTGTGCATAATAGGACCACAAAAATTCATGTTTCAGCAACTTTTATTTCCATGTCCATGCTGTCACAGTGATAGTATTATGGACAGTGACAGCCAGTGACACAGAAGATGCCAGTATGGATACTAAAGACTGGAGCTGCAGGTCTGATGGTGGAAGACATTGTTCATGGAATAAATGTGTCATAAACATGCAGAGACTGTTATAAAGTCAGGTCTTTATCACTTTGAATAATTTTGTATCATCTGAAAATGTGGCCACCATGCTACTTATCCTGTTTTCCAGATAATTTATTAATATTAAACAACACCAGTCCCAATACAGATCCCTGGGGGATCGTGCTGCTTACTTTTGTCCATCCCTAAAACTGACCATTTATGCTTATTCTATTTTCTATCTTTTTAAGGCAATTTCTAATCCATGAATGTATGTTCCTTGTAATCCTATGACTACCTAATTTCATTAAGAGCCTCTGAAGGGAAAACATGTCAAAAGTTTTTTGGAATTCCAGATATACTATGTCAACTAGATTGCCCCGATCCACCTGCAATAGGTTGGTGAGGCTGACAGCTGTATGTTATCCTCCTACTTTCCATCTTCCCCCTTGCTTAGCATTTGTATCATGGCAGAAGTTCTTAACAGGTTGTCCCATATCCAGAGCTCAGAGAGGGGATGATCAGCATGTCTGTATTCTTGACAACCTATTCTATGTAGAGAGGAGTTCAGGAATATGATCTTCTTGTTAAGCACAACCATGATCACAGCCACGTGGGTAGGAGCATAGGAGAATTTTACTCTCAGCTTTCTGTGATTCCAGGAGAGCTGAAAGTGAATAGGTCCCTAATGAAATCTGAAGCAATGCTGATCTACCTCCTTTGGCAAAACTATCTTAATGGCCAGGAAAACCGAGTACACTGGATGTCAGTCCTTTCCATGCTCTTCCACACCACTTCACTCTGGAACACCTTTTATTACCCTCACCTGCAACCTCAAGGAAAATTTCAGCTATTTCATTCAGGCATTTTGAAGTCCCCACTGTGCTGCTAGGGTATCTTAGAGGAATGAGAGAGTCCCAGGATATGGTCCCATCTTCCCTCATGGTTCATATTTGGTGCCATGGTTGATACAACTCTATGATTTTTTGCAAAATTCATGCTACCATTTTTTCCTTCTTTCCTTCCCACTACCTGTTTACCTGCTGGACATATATGAAATGGCGATGGGGTGAGCCAAGCTCTGTAGACCTCTAGGATGCAATGATTCTCAAGTGAAACAGTGAAGGAGCAAAGCACCTTTGGAACATACAAACAGCATGAGAGTCAGTGGCGTGATATGACCAGGGGAGTGTAGCATTCACTCTATTCCTTTCTTGCTTGCCTAACTAGCTATTTTTGGTCATCCACATGACATGCAGGTAGAAATTCCATTTCTGGACAAACAAGCAAGAGCACATACCTGGGCATTTGTGCCAGAAACAAAATGATAGGAGGTAGTGGGGCTTTCAATCTTTTTTCCCGAAAGCTGAGTGGCTAGGACATTCACTTGGAGAGTTGAAATTCAGAAATGATGCAGATGTAGCAGGACTCCTTTAATTCTTACCCTGGCTCCTTGTCTATATGTGAGATTAATGCACACAAATAAACTCAGAAGCTTATTGCTCCAGAGTTTTTTTTTGCTCCTGGGTATACTGTTTGAACGTGAACCAGGAGCAAAAAACTCCAGAGCATATTGCTCTGGAGTTTATTTATGCTTTGGAGCAGCTGTCCGGGGTGCTTCAGCATGGGAACTGCCTGCCAGTTAGCCACATATTGAAACACCCTGTGTCCCAGCCAGGTGGTGCAGCATCTACATGTGCACTATTGTGCATGAAAAAAACTCTGCATCAGGGTAGTATTTGTATTTTACAAGTACTACCCTGCTATGGATTTTATTTGTTTCGTGTGCCCTAATAAGGGTGTATGTGTAGACACCAAGACACTTACTGCACAGTTAATTAGTCAACTACACGGTAAAAGTCTTGTGTAGATATGCCGTAGATGAAGTAGTGTTAAAGTTGGAACAGTTTTGCTCCATTTGGCTGTCTACATCTAACTATTAGAACTGTAACTGCTACCTTGTGGTTTGGACCCCACCTCCCCTTGTAAAATGTACATTTGTTCATACCATACCCTCTGACTTGCTTATTTCCTTCTGGTCCCACATATCTCCATTTCAAGGCTGCTCAAAGAGCCAGCTGCAAGAAGAGTGGCAGAGCAGGTCCTGGGTAGCTTGTGGTGTGTGGTGGTTAAAGCAGTGCATGGAGGGGTCAGAAACTAGTAGGTTTAAACTCCTTCTAGGTGACTGAGGGCTAGAATTTGGGCTTTTGGTTTCCTGGGTGAGTGACCTAGCCAACCAGCTGCTGATCAACAACAGGCAATAGATCAGAAGTACCTCCATTCCTTCTAGCATCTAACAGTTGCTAGTTGTATATTTTGGCCAACTACATTTTCAGGCCTTAGATGCCATTACACATCCACAGTGAGCATGAGGAATAAGAAATCAACCACACACTGGATTGTATTAAGTATGGTTGTAAGATCTGTATATTCTAGATACTTATCCCATTACCAGGACTATCTTTTGTAATCCCTATGTCCCTCAGTTGGTTAACTGCTTTATTTATTTCTTTGATCTTTTCAACTCACCTTCATCTCTATCAGCAGTGCCCCTTCCTATCCTCCTCCTTTCTTGATCTTTTGTATTTAAATGACATTATTCCTGACTTCTGCAAGTCCATTCACTGTCTATTGACACTGTTTCTCACAATGTTCTCATTAACAAGTTAAAAAACTACAGACTAGATGAAAGTACTGTAAAGTGTGTATATAACTAGCTGGATTATTGTACTCAATGATTAGTCATCAATAGCTCAATTTCTAGTTGAGAGAAGGCATCAAGTGAGGATTCCCAGCACTCTGTCCTTCATCCAGTATTGTTTAATGTCTTCATTAATTATTTGAAAGATGGGATTGAGTGCATGTTTAGCAAATTTCAGGAAGGTACCATGATTGGTAGAGTTGACAATATTCCAAAGAGCCAGGCTAGGATCCAGAATGACCTGAATAGGCTGGAAAATCAATCAGATGAGATTCATCCAGGGCAAGTGTAGAGTCTTGCACTTGGGATAGAATAATTACATATATGAATACAGTCTGGGGAATTATTGGCTAGTCTGAAGGACTGCAGCAAAGAACCTGGGGTTACAGTGGGCCATAAGCTGGATATGAGACAACAGTGTGCTCTTGTTGCTAAAAAAGCCAACAGTTCACTGGGTTGTAGTAACAGGGGTGTCACTTGCAAATTAAAGGAAGTGATTCTTCATTTCAAGTCAGCACTGGTAAGGCCTCACCTGGAGTACTGTGTCCAGTTTTGAGCCCTACACTTCCAGAAGGATGTGGACAATTTGGAAAGAGTCCAGTGCAGAGAAATAAAAATGATCAGGGACCTAGGAGACAAAAAATATGAGGAAAGGCTAAAAGAACATAGGGTTATTTAGTTTAGAGAAAAGAATGCTGGGGATGGGGTGGGGGAAGGAGTGGGGGATTTGATAACAGTGTTCAAATACCTGGAGGGTGATTATTGAGAGGAAATGGGATTTTCTTTGTGGCTATAGGGGACAGAACTAGGAGCAATGGCTTCAAGCTGTAGCAGAGGATATTTGTGTTGGAGCTCAGGAGGAACTCTCTCACTTTGAGGGTGGGTCAAGCATTGAAACAGGCTACCTAGAGAAACTGTGGACTCTCCATCCTTGGAGGTTTTCAAGAGCAAATTAAGACAGACATTTGACAGGGATGATTTAGTCAGAAATGATCCTGCCTGATCAGGGGGCTGGATTAGATGACCTTGTGAAATCCCTTCCATCCCTACTTACCTATGATTCTATAATTCATAGCAAAGCAAGCCATAGCTTATGAAAGCTCATGCAACTCTGAATGAGTTCATCTATAATGTGCCTCACTGCCTTGCCTAAATTAGCCTGACAATCTTCCTCGGACAAAAATATGTTATGCTTTGCCTCTTTTTCCATTTACTTCTGTATCTTTGGCTTTTTTCATCTTCATAATTTGTTCTAAGGTCCTATATACTACTCAGATCAAGCCAAGAGGTTTCTAATAGCCACTCTTTATATAGCAGAATAAGTAGCATTTTTTACATTTTTGCAGGTTCTGCATTTTCTCTCACCACCACAGCTACTTTTGTCTTTCTAAATATGCTTAGAAGACTCTACTGTAGCCACGTATGCTCTGTGGTGTAATAAGATCATTCAAGTAGGTTTACAACATCATGCAAGTCCTGCAAAATGTGGTCAGAAAAAATGATTGCTAATATCTGTTTGATGATGGAGGATGAGAGTGCTCCTACCTTTTAGCCCAATAGACTAATGGATAGAACACTTGACCGAGGAGGAGGATACCTAGGTTCTAGTCCCCTTCCCAAGAGGGAGTTTGAACCTGTATTTCTAACTGCCCCCCTAGCCAGTATTTCATGAGCTAGAAAGAATACGGCTCTAGTGAGATGGATGCTGTCCTGAAAGAGAGGAAGTCTAGGGCTTTTTTCCTTGTTGCTGCCCCTAAGTCAGATTTTTTTTTTTCTATCAAATGTAACAGTCATTGGATAAATAGCCAGCCTTACTTAGAATATTAAAGTAAGTATGTTAGCTTCTCCCTCATTGAAGCCACGAGCAAGAGCAGCGGCTCATTTGCACAGGTAGGCGGCAGTTGTGTGTGTAAAAGTGAAATAGAGTTTGGTCCTAAATAACTAACAGACTGTTCGAACAACTCCAAATGGATTGTTACTGGCCCAGAACTAATAATTCATTGTTTTAGGATGTATTAGGAAATAAACAATTATCTATTGAGTTCTTCCCAGGTTCACAAAGCATAGTGGTGTCAGATCTGAACTTTATTTATATGCAATCTATGCCCAAAGTGAGTATTTTGGGGATTGAACTTTTTAGTTTAGACCATTGATTCTCAGCCAGGGTGCCTTGAAATCCTTTTAAGAGTGCTGCAGGGTGCCATGCAATGTTAGCATTGTTACATGTGATACCATGATTCACAAGATAAAGCCAGAGATTTCAAATACAAATTCATAGTGTTAAAAATATTCTGATGCATTGTGGTCCTTCTGAGTTCTTTGCAACAAAAGACTTGCTCTATTTTTTTTTTTTTGTAGTAAAAAAACAAATGAAGCCGAGACCTGGCATTTTCTGAGGGGTTCCTTGAATCAAACAAGGGGGTGGGGTGACTTGAGGTTTAAAAACCACTAGTTTGGGCATAAAGGCTAGAAAGTTGAAGAGACTGTTTTGTTGCCAGGACCCTTGAGAGCCAGTACCTCAGTGATCCTTGAATGCTGTCAGTTTAATTACATTTTTAATATCCTAAGTTTTTTTTTTTTGTCTCTGAGAGGGAAGATTATTTTATCTGTAGCCAGAATTGGGCCTTCTTAGAATGGTTGGTGTCATTAATCTATAAATTAACTTTCTTTTTTATCTAGTAGCAGGTATCTAGGTTGTAGCTATATTGGTCTAGAGGGAAAAGCAATCAGGACTCATAGTAGAGATGATATATTTTATTAGACCAACAAGATTTTTGCAAAAAAAAAAAACCCAACAATCTTTAATTGCAAGCTTTCAGGCACAAACACCCTTCATCAGGCATTGGTGAAAAGATTGTAAAACTAGCCATGACAGCTTTTACAATCTTTTCTGCAATGCCTGATGAAGTATGTTTGTGCCAAAAAGCTTGCAATTAAAGATTATTGGGTTTTTTTGTTTTGTTTTTTTTTTGGGGGGGGGGGGGGTGTTGCAAAAATCTTGGTCTAATAAAATATACCATCTCTACTATGAGTCCTGATTGCTTTTTTATCTAGCACACTTAACCTGTATCATATTAACAAGGTTCAAAAGTTCATTAGTTTACTTTTTCTTTTTTTTACTTGCCATAAGCTTCTGAGAAGTCTGGTTAAGTCTGGTATAAGTATGTAGTTACAGTAAAGTGTCACATAATTTATATAAAGGCATATAATTAATTACATAATCTTAATATGCTAAAATCTAAAACTGTATGTTGCACTTTATATACAATTTTAATTGCCTGTAATAATCTGTGTCAGCCGGCCTATCATTACCTAGGTCATCAATCTGGCTTTTTTCATTGGCACAATATTAACTCTCCTTCAGTCATCTGGATTTTCCCTACCATTCTATAATGTATTAAAGATTTACATCAGTAAGCAGAAATTTCATCAGCTAGCTGTTTCAGGACTCTTGGGTGCAAGGTGTCTAGGTCTACCAATTTAGAGATGCTTGTCTGTAATGGATACTGTTAGCATCCTGAATAGCTACTAATAGGCTCAAAAGTACTTCATCATCCTCAGTGAGATACTTGTAAAGCATCTTACTTCTTTGCAAATACAGAATATAATTATTGGTTGAATTCTTTTCTTTTTACATTATTCTTTACAATTTTACCATCTCCATCTAGTAATGAGTGTATGCTGCTAGGAAGGTTTCTTCTGTTTTTAATATATTTTAAGAAATATTTTTTTTCTGGTTTATAGTCTCTAGAACCATGGATTTTTACCTAATCCCTTTAGCTGCTTTGCCAATTTACTAAACTTCAGAACCGATTACAATTTCCCCTTTTTTCCATTAGTTATGTGCTCCTTTTTTATTTCTAATTGCTGCCTTCACTTTGCCACTGAAATGGTGTGGACTTCTAGCCAAACCATCCTCTTTCTTGATGCTGGAATCATGAATTTTAGACTATCTAATAAGTTCTTCTTAAAAAAAAACAAAAAACTTCCAATTTTCATGATTGTTTACATTTTTTTCCTAATCAATTTCACTCATCGGCTTCCTTAGTGTTTAAGGAATTAGTCCTTTCAGAGTACAATGTGTGTATGCATGTGAGTGCATATGAGTATGTATATATATCCTGTTGCTGAGCTGTGACTGCTCTCTCAGATGGTATCAGTAAGATGCCTGAAGGTACTGCCATCATTCCCCAGAGATACTCCCACCATTTTTGGGTTTGCATGCTTGGTGTTCAGGCAGGATTCATAGACAATTAAAAGAATCTTAGCACTTGGTCCTACCTTGTCTGCTTGGAGACTGCACACAGGTTTTGTGCGAAGCAGCATGACAACCAGCAAATGCCAGTATCCCTTCAGCAGGCCTCCAATAGCCAGAGACAGTGTACCAGCCCTCAAGTCAGAGATTTGTCCATATTGCACACCCTACACAACAGGTTCAGCCAGGCCATTGGCATGTGCCCCCCCGAGATTGGTCCCCAGAAGTGGGGTGCTGGGAGAAGTGCCAGTGTGCATTGAGAGAAGAGCCAGCGGTGAAACCAGAAGTCATTTAGTACTTGTATGTAACACCCACACACAGGGTAAAGTGTGTTCTGGTTTCATGTTGCTGTGTATCTTACTTGTGCTGTATATTGATGATCCCCACCACCCCTGCAGTTTTCACCCTGCTGTGGCATAACACATACACATGACATGAGTTTTGCTTTCAAGAATTTGGGGTGCAGTTTCCCCCAAACTCCTGTACCTATCTCCTTGAAACATGGCAGGCTTCATGCTCACAGCAGGGGCTACCATCCCAGCAAGTTTCATCCAAACTGGACAATAAACAACAAAGTTATAGATATTTCACTGATTTCCCATTATACCCTATGGCCTATTCAGCCGAATCGCAGCAGGAAACAAATTTGGAGCTCTGAACTGAATCACTGGCATCCGAAATGGCTGAATCCAAACCCAAATTGAATAGTTCCCTAGCACAGGTCTATTGACCACCTTCGGATTGATTGATCTGCATTAGCAGTGTTCAAATGATGCTGCTTCTGATTGGGACCCTGTAGTGAGGTCAGGAAAATTATTTGAGGTTCAGGCCACCTGGGCTGTTTTTTTTTTTTTGTTTTTGTCTGTCATCTCCACCCTCCCAGGGCTGCTGAAGCCTGAAAGCTGAACTGGGAGCCAGAAAGCCTGCTCCCCGTGGTGGGGTCTCTTCCCTACCGCCCTCTGTCTTTTGCTGGAGAAGCAAACTGAAGCTATGTGAAGGGAAAGGCTCAGATACGAGGAGAGAAAGTCTGCATCAGGGCTTGAGACCTCTGTTCTCTCCCTCTTCTTTTCCCTTTTGCTTTTTATGGGTTTTGAGTGGGATGATGCCATGGTGGGTATCAATTTCTGCAGCAAACTAGCCAAGGTAGGAGCCTGGCAGTTTTGATGGCAGACTGGGTCAGGGCTGAGAGCCTGGCATGTTTCAGGTGCTGTTGCAACTTCTTTTGGGTTCAGCATAGCTGTGTCGCTGAACCCCAGCTGTGTGTCTTGCTGGCAGTTTTGGCCATTGAGGCCTTGAGAGGGGTGGTGCCATGAGTGTATTACTCCCTAGTGAAGGCTGCCTGGGAACAGAGTCCTGACAGCCACTGGCTCCTGTGCTGCAGATTGTAATGTCTCAGCAGGGTGGTATAGCTGAGACTGGATGTCCAGGCTGCAGCCAGAAGCCTGGTCCCTTTTTGCTGTTTTACAGCTATTGCATTTCAGCCTGCCTGTGTGGGGATGAACCCCAGCCATATGTTCAGCAGGCAGATTTGGACCAAATAGGCCTGGTGCTCTTTTGTTGCATGTCCAGGCCCTGGTGCAAGACAGGCCTGAGTCCCCTTTTTATTGTCTTACAGCTGTTATGTGTCAGCCTAGCTGTGTTACTGAGCCCCACTGTATGTTTGCTGCATGTCTGGACCTGGCTTGAGGCCTGGCACACTTTTGTAGCTCTGCATCCTGACCAAGCAGCGTGGTTGGCATTGGTTGCAGTTCAGGCTCTTTTGCTGTTTGGCTGGCTTTTTTTTGAGTTCTCTTGCAGTTTCCTACCCCAGCAGAGGTAGGACTAGGACTAGAAACTTTGAGGGACTATATGCAATGAAAACTGCAGTTAACCCCTCAAAGCCACCACATGGATGTGGAGATCAGTGCTACAGTTTTGCCGGGAGCAACAAGGGGCCCTCTGAGTTAGTATTTACTTTGTTTTTTCTTTATTCTTTGTAATAAATTTGGATTTTGTGTTTATACTACTTGTGAAGGAAGGGTTGTTGGTATTATTGGACACTAGTGATTCATTTAGTGTTTCTGAGGTAGTCTGGGTGGGGGGGTCGAGCCAAGATTATATATATTTAGTACCCCAAAATTGAACCCAACCCTTCTTACTACTAACAGGTGCTCAGCAGAAGGGTTAAATGTATGAACAAGTACTAAATGACAGATGACAGAGCAATAACAGGAGTTATTGAGCAGTAGCTCCACCAAATTACTTTTTTATGACTGACTGAGCAATAGTTCAAGACTACTGTGCAGTAGCATTGCATCACACTTTCTGCTATGTGATGCTACTGTGCAGTAGTCAGACGCAGGCACCATAGACATGTAGATGCGGGCAGCATATCTTAGCTCATGTCTGGCATTAATAAAAAGCACATAGCATTAAGCAGTATTAATTTTTATCTTACTATGCTGCAGAAGACAGCCAGCCAGTCCAGAGAGAACATTTTACAGGGTTCTCTTCCACAGCCAGGGAGAACATACCTTAGGGAACTGGTGAAATCCCAGGGCAGGCAAGGTAGTTATGTTCTACAGGCTGTGTCCAAACTCAGAAGCCTGCTCACACAGATCTGTTCATGTTTATGCTTCCTTTCTGCATCCAGCTTTGTCTGCAAGCCTGGCAGGCATGGAACTGGTCCAGCCCGATGGCACACAGGGTCCATGGAGGTAGGGTCTGGCCTGGCACAACACGCGGTCCCTGCAAGGGGGGCTGGGCCCTGGGTGACAGCCTGAACAGCCCCATACCTGCCTGATGCTGCAAAGCCCTTCACCAAACCAAGCTGTGCCACCTATCACAGGGCCAGGTGGTGCTGCCTCTGAGGCAACTGGTGCTGCGCCATTGGGGGCTCTGGCCACAGTGGACCCTAAGCGCCCCATGGTTGCTGCTGCTAAGAGGGTGATCTGTGGGCCCTGTGGGGGAGGGGGGCATGAGGGCCCTATGGGGGGGGCAGTCTGTATGCTGTACAGGGAGGCTGCACCCCGTGGGGAGGCAGGGGGCCCAACCCTCCTGAGCAGCCTCCCCACACAATCCCCCCACAACACCCATATCCCCAAGCCACCCCCACAACCCCCCACCCACAAACCCCGAATCCCTGCACAAGCCCCATACCCCTCCCAACTTTACCCCCATAAACCCTACACCCACCCAGAAACTTCCCTAACCTCTCCTTCAAATTGCTTTAGACTTGTAAACATGTCAACAAAACATTGCCTAACTGATCTCCCTATATATAGTGGTGTGTTTCATTTTAATAGCAGAAGAACAGTATTTTGGGTATTTTAATGAGAGAATTTGGGTTTCTTATCAGAGTATTTGCAATTCATGAACAGGGAACACCTGAATCTCTGCTGGCGAGACAAGTGTTGGGACCCATGTGGGGGAGCTTGTCTAGGGCTAGCACTAGGGACCCAGCTGGAGGGCAGACGACAGAGCGGACTACAAAGTGGGCTAGCACAAGGAGCACATATTCTGAGCAATAGTGGCCCAGATGATAGAGCAGGGGCACCCCATCTGGGTCTGGCAGGGCTGCAGCCTTGGGACTGCAGGTCCAAGGGGGCAGATGCTGTCACAGGTGGCAGCAGGTCACAGGAAGGCAGCAGCCCCCACTGCGAGACTGCTGCAGTGGGGAGAGGGTGCAGGGGCCACTCCAAGTTAGGGCTGTTTCAGCAGTCCAACTGGCACAAGGGGTAATGTCCCCAGGTACCATAGGGCTGGGAATCAGAAGCTCCTGTCTATCTGTAACACTCCTGTGGTGGGTCCTAAGGACCACCTGGCTAACTAGTAAACCCGTGTAGGACTAATGAGTGAATGGTACAACTAAATTCTTGGCACAACTAATGAAAAAAAAACAAACAGGATAGGAGTGGCCTGTGCATCAAAGGGTCAAAACATGAAAATAAGTGATTGAGGGGCACACTGAGCAGAGCCCGCTGAGCCACATGCACTGGTCCTCAAAGGCATCTAAGGAGCTGTTGAATGCTGCCAACTGGTGATCTGACCGGAAATATGCACAGACAAGTGAGACCAAAGCAGCCTCACAGTCTCCAAGCACCTTCCTGGCCAGAGCCTCGTTTCTGGTCAAGCACAGGACTCACTTGGCCAGGGCTAGGAGGAGGTTGACCAGGAGGTCCTGGGATTTGGTGGGGCCATGGATGGGGTGACCAAAGACAAAAAGGTGGGGGGTGAAATTCAATCAGAACCTCAGGAGGAGGTTCTAGAGGTGGAGGTGGAGGGGCTGCAGCCTGGTGCATTCAAGGGTCATGCACCAGGGTCTCCCTCTGCTTGCAGAAGGGGCAGAAGACCTTGGTGTCCATGAAGCTTGCAACATACACACCCAGGGTGATGGCTGCATGGAGGAGCCACCAGCTGAGGTCCCCAGTGGCTCATGGAATGAGGGTAGAGTACAGACCCAGCCACTAGGGTGCCCCAGCCATGCCCTCGCTGAGTAGGTCCCACCACTTGGTGTCCGGGCAGGACGCGAGGGTGGCATGATGGACAGTGTGGTGCATGAGTGTGTAGAGGTGGCGGTGATGGACGATGGAAAAGCAGACTGGTCTGGTGTCCTCCAGTCAGCTCAGGTGGTGGAGCAGGGAGCGCCATGAGGCCAGGTGAGGCACCAGCCCCATGACAAACTCCAGTGGGCTGAAGGACACATTGGGTGGACAAACCACTGTCGCAGAGGACCTGGTCACCGAAGGCAAGGGCATTGGGAGATAGGGCATATTTCATCTCCTGGACCAGATGGCAGGTTGCATGTGTCATGGGTAGAGCCATGTGCTGGGCCAGTGCAGTGGGGCCCACCCACTCCTGCTTATCATAGTCCAGGAGGTCTCCAATATGGGTGACGCCAGCCGGGATCAACCTCCGTCGCAACTGGAGCACCTCTGCCATCAGTACCTGCAGCCGGGGGTTCCAGAGGAGGGGCTCAACAAGCAGGCTGGTATCCTGGGTGACTTTTGCGGGGGACCTGGAGGCAGAGACCAGCCTCCAGGCCCAGAGGAGGTCCTTGTAGAAAACTGGCAGAACCTCACAGGTCCTTCAGGGAGAAGCCCCACAGGCCGAGGAGCTGCCAGTCATATCGGAGCCCCTGGAAGTGGTGGAGGAAAGCGCGCCGCAAGTGGCCCCATGCCGCATAGCTGCCGATACCACATAGCAGTCATTGCAGGGCCTGAAGGTGGAATGCCAAGACCCGGCTGTGAAGGCAAACCCGGCCCTGGCTGCCCTCCCATAAGGGGAGGCTCAGGACCTCTGCAGTGACCCAGTGCCATCCCGGCGAGAAAAACTCCAGCACCCATCTCTGAAGTCCCACCAGGACCTCAGGGGGCACAGGCAGCTTATGTAAGCAGTGCCAGAGCATAGATAGAACCAGCTGGTTCAGCACCAGCACTCTTCCATGTAGGGAGAGATATTGCAAGAGCCCTACCCATGCCCGGAGCTGCTCCACCACCCTTGCCTCCAGCTGGGGCTAGTTCTCTGGCAGGGAGGGGTCTATGGGGGACAGGTAGACCCCCAAGTAGAGCAGCAAGCCCATGCCCCAGTGGATCCCATGGAGCATGGGTGGGAGTGAGCCCATCTTCCACCTGTCACCCACCATTAGGCCAAAGCTTTTGACCCAATTGACCCAGGCAGAGGAGGCCACTGAGTACAATGCCTGGCAGGCCTCCACCCGTGCCAGGTTGCCCGAGTCCTGGACCATGAGGAGTACATCATCAGCATACGATGACAGGACCAGCTGCACTACCAGCTCCCAGAGCGTCAACTCTGCCACCCGCTTCCTCAGAAGAACAAGGAAGAGCTCCAGGGCCAAGGTGTACAGCTGGCCTGATAGTGGGCAGCCTTGATTCACCCCTCTCCTGAATGGGATGGGCTCCATCAGGGTCCAGTTGATCTTGAACAAACATTCTGCAGAGGCGTACAGCATCTGGAGAGCCTGCATGAAGCGGAGCCCAAAGCCAAAAGCCTGCAGCGTGCCTGCGAGGTACCCGTGATCCAGTGTGTCAAATGCCTTCTCTTGGTCCACAGATAGGAGGGAAAAAGACAGGCCCTCCCAGAGCGCTAGCTCTAGGAGGTCCTGAACCAGGTACAGGTTGTCCAAGATGGAATGTCCAGGCATTGTATGTCTGGTCAGGATGGATCATGTCTGTCAACATGGACCACAGGTGCAGCAAGATGGCCTTTGCCAGAGTACCTTGTACTCTGTGCAGAGGAGGGACATGGGACACCAATTCCTTAGGTCACAGGGATCTCCCTTCTTTGGCAGGAGGGTCAGCATGGCCCTCTGACATGCCAGGGGGAGCTCCCCACTTCCATCAGATTCAGCCCAGACTGCAACAAGGTCTGGGGCCAAAGACGTCCCAGAAAGCTCAGTAGAACTCTGAGGTCAGTACATCAATGCCTGGAGCCTTGTTGCCAGGCATCAAGCACAGGGAGGCTGAAAACTCAGCCAGAGTGAGAGGAGCTTCCAGACAGTCCCGGTCAACCATACCAACCTTTGGGAGTCCCTCCCGCAGGGTCTGACAGGCATCAGCATCAGTCAGATCCAGAGGGAAGAGCACTTCATAGAAGGCCTGCACATCTTTCCTAGATCCATGAGGGGGGTGATATCACCTGCCAGAAGGCAAGTGATGTACTTCTTGTCCCCCCACCTCCTCTCCAGGGCATAGAAGAAGTGGGACCTGTGGTTCATCTTTCAAAGGAGCTGAACACATGAGTGGACAAATACACCATGGGCACGGTGGTCATTCAGAGCATGAAGCTCTTCCAGGCTCTCCCAACACTCTCCACAGAGGGATGGGTTGGTTGGGTTGGTGGCCAGGTGCCTCTCCAGCTCTAGCACGTCCTGTTTGAGCTGCTCCCAGACTGCCTCCCTCTGCTGGGTTTGCCCCCGAGTGTAGCCACAGCAAAAGAGCCAGATGCACACCTTCCCCACACCCCACCATTTCTGAGCTGAGGGGAAAGCTGCCTGTTGCTCCCGCCAGGCCAGTCAGAACTCCTGGAAAGTCTCCCTGAAGCCCACATCCTCCAGCAGGCTGGCAGTGAAAGGCCAGCAGGCCAACCCTGGACACCCAGGTCCCAGCATGGCCTGGGCCCAGACAAGGTGGTGATCGCTGAAAGGGGTCAGCTGGATGCTAGAGGAGTGGGCCCAGGCAAAGTGCAGCAAAGAGATATAAACCCAGTGTAACCAGGAATGGCATGTTTGCTTCTTCCCCACCCTCATATAAGTGAAGACAGGGGGTTCAGTGAGGTGACAGGCACGCCAGATATCCACCAAGGAGTAATCCATCAGGATCTCCCCGATGACATCCATGGCAGCCTGGTTCCGCTCCTTGCACCTCCGTGCTGAAGAAAGGTAAGCACCTGGCAACTCCAGAGACCTTTCCTGAAGCCATGGACATTGAGGGTCATGACCTTAAATGACCTCATGGCTGGGGTGAGGGGGGTAGATGATTCAGCAGGGTCCTCATGCATCTCAATGCCCAGTGTGGGGCCCGCTGGTTTGCATAACACCCTCCCATAGAGGGCATCTATGAAACTTCAGGCCCACCTATAGATCTGGGTGTTGCAGATTTTGGGCCACTTGCCTTCCCCTGCCAGTGCCCTCGCAGTGGCGAGGATGCTCTCAAAATCTCCCCAGTGGTCCAAGGCTACCTGTACCTGGCTGGGGGACCAACGGGTGTAGTCACGGTCAAGAAATGCAAGTAGCTCATCCCTGGGGACCACTGGGATGGAGAGGTCTGCAGGCTCCATGGAGCCTGCTGGGTCTCGGGCATCCTTCTTCTGGTCCTGGAGCTCAGAGGGCTCTTCTGGTACCATCTGAACCCCTTGGTCTGCTAAGACCCTGGACTGTGGTTGGGATTGGGAGAGCTCTGCAGCCCCTTGGGACAGGGGTGGGGGTTATGGTGGGGCTCCTTCACAAAATGGTGGGGTAGAGATGGAGCCCTGGGGGGGGGGGTCTGTGCAGGGCCCCCAATGAGATCATCCCATTGATTAAGGGACTCCACCATGACCCCCTCTGGTGCAGGACTATGGGACAGGCTGCAGGTGAGGTTTTCCTGGGAGGGAGAAGGGAAGAGAGCCACCAGGCACCGGAATGGCTCTGCCATCTGCCTCAGGGTCCCGGGAAAGGGGACCTTCTCCCTCAGAACTCACTGGGGTGAGCCCCAGGCCCTCTGTATCCCCTAGATCAGAGGGAGGAGGCTCTGCTGCCAGGCCTTCCTTTGGGCAGGCCTCAGCCTCAATGCCCATGGTTAGGCCTTGGTCAGCAGAATGAAGGGCTTCACCCACAGGCTCCTATTTGAGACTATCTAGCAGCCCTGAAACATTCACCATGGGGATCACCCATTTGATCTTTGCCAGGGGTGGGGTGTTAGGTACAGCTGGGGAGGCCCCCCAGAGGCTGGGCCACTCCTTCCCCTCCATGTGGTGGTCTTGAGAGGGGGAGAGGAGTCCTCCATGTCAGAGGGCTCCAGCTGTGCCTAGGGTTTCCTCTTGCCTTTACACCGGGAGGGGACCTGCACCCATTCAGCCATGGGGTGGTCCTCAAGTGGACAGGCTCCAGCAAGAGAAGGTGAGGGTTGTGGAGGACAGCCACAAGGGGGGGTATGACTAGGGCTGGTGCCCTTCCTGGGACTCCACTAGACCTGGTTGGGGGGCGGGGTCCCTTGAGTTCACAGGTGGGCTCGTAGTTGTGGCAGGGGTGCTAGGGGCCTGACGGGGGTTGGGCACTGGTGATAGGGGCACCCCTTTGTTCCAGTGGGACCCACAGATGCCCTCCCTGCCTGGCCCATGGGGCACTCATGATGCAAGTGCCCCAGGGCACAGCACCAGAAGCACTATAGGCCCCCTGATAAGGAATTACCAGGCACCCCTCAGCCTCCAGCTGTGCTCCCACCACCAGCTGGATCATGACCTGGCGACGGAAAGAGCGCATGTGGCAGAGGCCAGGGTCTTGGCACCACAGTGAGAGGACCACCACCAGGGAGATAACTCTTCCCAGGGTTTGGAGCTAGGGACCAGGGCCCAATTGGGGATATGGGGAGGGATGGAGCTGAGGACCACCCTGGTCCCCAGGTAGTCTAAAAGCTTGAGGGGGATGTACTTACTCTCCACCATGAGCCCCTTCTCCACCGCCTTTTGTGCAGTGGCTTCCAAGGCAAGGAAAAAGACCCCCTTGCCATGAAAGTGGGAGGCCGCCATGATCTTGGGGGCCCCCCACTACCTGATCCAGGGCCTGCACGCAGGTCTCAAAGTGCAGGTTCTCCTGCTTGGGCAGTTGGCATTTTACCCCATTCCTGCGGGTGAGTGCCAGAAAGGGGGCTCCACTGCCCAAGCTGGAAGGGATGCCGGTGGAGGGTCCAGGCCCCCTGGCTTTGGGTCTCCTTGCAGCTGCCTGTGCATACCTGTGGCTCCCCCCTGGGGGGCCAAGTTGGTGGGGCCTGACCTAGGGCCAGAGACAGGCTGAGTGGGTATGCTGGCTAGTGTAGTGCACCT
This sequence comes from Alligator mississippiensis, assembly GCF_030867095.1. Taxonomy (NCBI): domain Eukaryota; kingdom Metazoa; phylum Chordata; order Crocodylia; family Alligatoridae; genus Alligator; species Alligator mississippiensis. The sequence continues at coordinate 30,393,635 of NC_081833.1, forward strand.
GGTCCTCTCAGAGGCTGCTGGACTAGGCTTTGGGCAGGGCCCTTGCCCTTCCCACCCTCAGCTGTGGAGGAGGCTGAAGAGGAGCCCTTCCCACAGCCCTTGCCCATTGGTCTCCGATGATGGGAGAGGGGGCTTGGGAACCCCACTGGGGTGGGGCTGGCTAGGGGTGACTGCCTGGCCCTGTTGGGTCCCTACCAGAGTTCCACCTGCCCCTGCAGCAGAGTTTCCAGTCTTCTCCACCCCTGGAGGAGGTTGGTTGGACTCTGCCTCTGGGGTGGAGGTTGCAGGGGCATGCATCCCCTTGGGGGCTTGGCTGGGATCTACCCCCATAGTGGGGGCTGCAGGAAACTCTGTGGGGGCATCTGCCCCCCCCCCACAAAGGTTCCTTCCTTGCCACTGTTTCACATGAGGGCAGGGAAGATAATAAAGAAAAACAAAATATCCCACGGGGCTGGTGAATCTAGTAGGGGCCGGCTGGGGTTGTGGGGCAGAAGGGGGATAAGGAGGAAGGGGGATGAAGCTCACTGAGCCAGAGCCCCACAGGAATAAAAAACAAAAACCTGCACACTGGGAGGCCTATGCTTTGAGAATGTGGGTGGGGAGGGGGAACACACACACGCAAGGGCTGGGGAAAGTCAAGCTGGCTTACTCAGCCACACAACAAACACCAGGTCAGGGTGAGTGGACCACAGGACTTACCACAAAAGGGCAAAAAATACACAGGGATGGCTGCTGAGGCAGGTAAAAAAGATGGCTGGAGCAGGAGAGGGTCTTTGTTTATGGAAGATCTGTTCAGAAGCCCCTCAGGCCTCCAGCCAGTCACTCAGCAGCAGAGGAGTAGGCAGGAAGACAAATCAGGATCAGACGCAGTGAGGTAGCTGTGGGGGAGGGTAGAAGCAGTCAGTCACTTAGGAAGTGATCCAGGGCAGGTGTGGTGTCAGGTGGTGCAGCAGGGAATCTCCCTCTTTCCTGAGAGGGGGCAGCAGCAGAAACAATGGCAGCAGCAGCAGCAGTGACGGTAGGAACCATCCAGTTCAGCTACTCAGGGTGTGCTTCTGGTGAAGGTGAAGGTGGGGGTGGCCTGCCAAGGCAGCTGTGGCAGGCAAGGTTCCTTTAGGCTCTGGCAGTGATGGTGGGGGAGGGGCCCACAGGCAGCACAAGCTCCCTCCCCAGGCTGTCCCCTGACCGCAGCTTGGCGGCGGGCTGGGCAGCAGTCTGGAGTGCAGTGCTGGGGTGCGGTGCAGCACAGGGGGCCTCTCCCTTAGGGGGGCAGCAGTGTGCAGAAGAGGACCCCCCCAGGGGGGCAGCAAACAGTGGCAGCAGCTTCCCAAGGCAGGAAGGGGTGCAGCCAACTTACTCCAAAAGCTCTGAGACCAAGCCAGCAGCTAATAGTAGCCAGAGTCAGGGCCTGGCCAACTTCTCCCCAGAGGCTCCTGAGACCAAACTTGCAGCAATCAGCCACAACAGCAGCAGCCTGGGAAAGGAAGGGGAATGGCTAACTTCCTCCCAGAGGCTCCTCCTCCAGAAGCTCCTGAGAGCGAGTAGCCCTGAGCTGTTTGCCGGGGCAGGTTTTTATACGGGCACATGTGCCGAGATAAAAATCCCTGGCTCAAATTTGTGCTGCTTCTATTTGAGCTGCTGCAAGCACACATGCCTGCATGCGTGGATGTGCCCTTTGGGTGCATCCAGATGTGCAGGCACATTAATTTATGGTGCCAGAAGCCCATCTCCATGTGCTGCTCCCCAGCTGGCTGGGGTGCAGGTTGCCTTAGTGCAAGGACTGACTGCCAGCTAGCCCCATGCTGAGGCACCTTTTGCCCCAGCCAGCACCCCCTGCAGCACATGGAGCCCAGCCAGGAGCTGGGAAGGACCCACAACAAAGGGCATGTGCAGGGGTGTGTGCTGTGACACAAATTAGCAGCACAAATTTGTGCTATTATTTGTGCTGCTGCAAGTGCACACCCCTGCTCATCTGGATGTGCCTTTGAAATCCACTTAGCCAAGGTGTGGATACTGTTGAGAAACATTGCCAAAGGGCACCCTTGTCTTCAGGAAAACTTCGCTGAATGTTGTGCAATGAAGCAAAGAGCCATTAGGCATGAGTGATGATTACTTCTTGAAGACTGCTTTGTAACTGAGCCATTGGCCATGCCATGCAAATGTTAACTGAGCCCCGGAACATATCTGTATCTTGCTTTTCTATATGCTTTTCATCCACTTCCACTTTACAACTGGCATCACCATTTTTAAATAAGACATACTGGGTACATCTAAACATGTAATTAATGTGAAGCAATAAACTCCAATGCATATTGCACTAGAATATATTGCTTCTGGGCTCTGTGTTTACATGTGCACCTGGGACTGCAGTACATTGTGCCAGGTTGTTGCATCCCCAGCTGGTAGGGGGGCAGCCTGCCAGCCAGGGCTGTTCTGACACAACTCAACGTGCTGCAGAGTGGCTGGCTGGGGCATAAGGTGTTTGTGTGGGGCTAGATGGCAGAAAGCCCCTCGCTGGAGCACCCTTGTGTCCCAGCCATCTCTGTTGGCATCTACACATGCATTGCTGTTCAGTAAATAACACTGCCAAGGGATAGTACTTGTATTTACAAATACTAACTTACAGTGGCATTTATTAGTTTACTGTGACCCAACAGGGTGTGCATGTAGACCTGTAGATTTTACTGCAGAGCTAATTAGACAGTTCCACCATAAATATCTTGTGTAGATGCACCCACTGGGTGTATCTACAAATGCACATTAAATGCACAGTAACAGAAATTACTGCACAATACGGGCATGCGTCTACACATGCATGCCTATATTGTGCAGTAAATATGGCAACTTATGCCAACTTGAGTGCAAATTTGATACCTGCATTATGCAGGTATCAAATTTATGCCTGATTAGTTACTGCACAGTAACACGTGTGTAGATGCCTTACTGAGCAGTAACACTGTGTATGTGGACTGATTTGGGACTAACTTTAATCCCAAATCAGTCCATTCACAGCATTAATGCATTTAACACCTGCATGTGTAGATGCCGGCCTATTCCTGCTTACTGTGCAGTAAATGTAATTCAGCGTAAATGTGCATGTATATCATAGAATCACAAAATCATAGGACTGGAAGAGACCCTGAAGGATCATGAGGTCCAGCTCCCTTCATGAGCAGGAAAGACATCTGGGGTCAGGTGACTCCTGCCAGGTGACCATCCAGTCTCTTGAAGACCTCTAGGATAGATGATTGCACCACCTCTGGTTGGAGTTTGTTCTATAGTCTGGACATCCTAGTTGTGAAGAACTTTTTTCCTAATGTTCAGCCTGAAACTATCTTACAAGAATGTGTGGCCGTTGTTTCTAGTTTTCTCCCAGGGTGCCCTGGTGAACAGTTGTTCAGCAATCCCCTGATGTACACGTCTGGTATAGCAGTAAGTTGCAATCAAGTCCCCTCTCAGCCTTCTTTTTTTTAGGCTCAAGAGTCTGCGATCCCTCAGCCTGTCCCCGTATGGCTTGCCATGCAAGTCTGTGATCATACAGGTGGTTCTTCTCTGGACCCTCTTGAACTTTAGCACGTCCTTGTTGAAGTGTGGCACCCAGAAGTAGATGCAATACTCCAGCTACAGCTGAACCAATGTTGAATAAAGCAGGAGAATCACTTATTTGGCTTTACTGGAGATGCATCGATTGATACATGCCAGAGTTTTATTGTCCTTAGTGGTTACTGCATCGCATTGCCGGCTCATATTCATGCTGGGCCTATTGTTACCCCCAGATCCCTTTCATTTGTAGTGCTGATCAGGTTAGCGTTGCCCAGCCTGTAGGTATGCTGGGGGTTCTTCCTTCCTAGATGCAGAACTTTGCATTTCTCTATGTTGAACCTCATCTTGTTCTAGTCTGCCCTACATGCCAGCCTGTCTAAGTCTGCTTGTATATGCAGCTTTATCTGCGGATTTGTCTGCACAACCCCATATCTTGGTGTCATCCACAAACTTGGCCAATGGACTTTTCACCCCCTCATCCAGGTCGTTGATGAAGAAGTTGAACAGCACTGAGCCAAGTACCAACCTCTAGAGTATACCACTGTCCACATCTCACCAGGGCGACACCGATCCATTTATTTGGACTCTCAACATCCTACCCCACAACCAGTTTCACACTCACTTGATGGTCCCACAGTTGAGCCTGATATCTTCCAGTTTTCTGATCAGCACTTCATGGGATACCAGGACAAAGGCTTTCTGAAAGTTGAGGTATATGATGTCAACCACTTTTCTTTCATCCAGGTGATGAGTCACCTGATCACAGAAAGAAATGAGGTTGGTCAGACAAGACCTACCTGCGATGAAGCTATGCTAGCTGTCATTCAGTATCATGCCTTCTGCAAGTTTGTCATATATAGCCTCTTTGATGAATGTTTCTAGGATTTTCCCTGCAAAAGAAGTTAAGCTAATTGGCCTGTAGTTTCCTGGTTCCTCATGCTTTCCCTTCTTGAAGATGGGCATGACATTGGCCCTCTTGCAGTCCTCTGGGATTTCTCCAGAAGCCCATGGTTTTTGAAAGACTTTTGCCAGGGGCTCTGCGATTACTTCAGCCAACTCTCACAGCACTCTTGGGTGGAGTTCATCTGGTTCTGATGATTTATATACGTCTACTTTCTTTAACTGATCATGCACCAGTTCTATGGCAATGGTGGGAATTGTGTCAATCCTGCCCTGCTCATTCTGTGCCCTACCTGGCTTGTTGTTCCCCTTGGTCTTGTGAAAGATTGAGTCAAAGTAGTAATTTAGGAGTTCTGTTTTTTTCCTGAGTGGTAGTGACCAGGTATCCTGAGGCATTCGACAGTGGCCCCACACTCCCATTAGTTGACACAGGTGAATGGATAGATAAGTCCACCAGGTAGAATACTATTATCCTTTGCACACCTAAATGGTAATTTTCCAGCCATATAAGTGGCTTTTTGGTTCTACATACAGTTTGTGATTCTATTACCCTCTAGTATTTGGGCAGTGTGGACATTTAAACAGTTGTGACCATGCCTACACAAGACGCTACTATGCACTATTTATTTATTTAGTAGTTTTATAAAAAAAGTACTAAAAAATGCACAGTAACCAGAGTTACTGCACAGTAGCACTGGCAAATGCCTTTTTTGTGATGCTACTACACAGTAGGCTAATACTATTGTGCAGTAGCATCGCATCACAGCTTTTGCGACACAATGATAGTGCACAATAGTATCAGGCCACTGCACAGTCAGCAACTTGTCTAGACACTCCCAGTGAGTACATTCTCAATGAACTGTAGGCTATGCACTGGTCAGGCAGTTACACGCTATACACGCTTGCCTAATGTATATGCACCCAGAGACCAGCTTCAAAAGCCATTCTGGAGAGGCAGTGCTTAAGCTGTTGGGCAGTGGTTGGGAGCATAGTGCTAAGAAATCAGAGAGAGAAAGGTTCAAACCCCTTCTCAATGAAAGAGGAGAGTAATGCCTCCTGGAGGCATCTACATGCGCAGTTAATGTGATTTAGGCTTAATGAACAGTAAACCAGCCCTGGGAAGGTGTCTACTGCATATGCACCCTGTTGGGAGCAGATTTGCTTCTTACAGAATTAAGTAGATCTAGGCCTATTCCTGCCCTGCTCTGAACTCCTGCAGCAGTCACCCACATGCCAGGGGGCTCCCAGCAGTGCAAGCTCAGTCTGGCAGGGGTCTCTGGGGGGACTGAGCCTGGCACAGGTCTCCAGGGTGGGGGGGGGGTAGTGGCAAGCTCAGGCTCACTAGTCTCTGTTGGGGGGTAGACTCAGCCTGGCAGCAGGCTCCAGGCAGGGGGACAGGCTCAGCCTGGCCAGAGACACTGTCCTGAGAGCCTGTGGCTACTGCACCATAGACACTCCCCCACCCCACCTCTCCCCAGCAGTGGTGGACAGGGCACTGTCTCTTCGAGGTGGTCATTGAACACCTCCTTCCCCACCCTCTGCAGTTGGGCATCTGAGCAGCTGCCTGCAGACCCCAGGCCAACATCACACCCTCACCACATGCACTCTGGACAGTTTTCACTCAGCAATCTGTATTTCCCTACACCACAACACATTCCCCCCTGCCTTCCCTCCCAATCAACAGCCCAATAACAGCCCCCCACCACCCGAATCCCAACACCCATCAACAATAAAACACCCTGTCCCCTGTGCAACTGTCTATAAGAGTGTAGTGGGTACAGTGTCAGTGGGGAACAGTGGGCTAAAGGTGCTTAAGGCATGGAGCTTTGGGAGAGGTGCCTGCCAGATGGCTTCCAGAGGTCAGGCAGGGCCAGGACTCGGGGCTCAGTGGTGGGTGGCTGCCAGAGGTCCAGGTGTGGCTGGAGTTGGGGCCTGAGTGGCAGCCAGCTGCCAGGGAGAAGACAGGGCCAGGGTCAGGAGCTGGGTGGCACAAAGGTGACTGCCCGGGCCATGATGGTGTCCAGCACTCAGTGGTCCTCCTCCATGCCTCCACTGCCTGGGCCACCATGGTGAATTGCTGCTCCTGGGTCTTTATCATCCTCTCAAGGAAGATGAGGTGCCTCTCCTCAATAGTGAGGAGCCATTTCTGAAGGCACGTACCTCCTGGTCCCTTTCTTGCTCTCATGTCACATTCTCAGCGAGGCCTGTGAGTCTGATACCTTTGCCTCCGCTGCGGTGACAGGCTGGTCCAGCAGTAGGGTTTAGTCCTTGATGCACCCTGGTAGAGGCAGTGCATGCAGAGGGTGCAGACTGACACAGGTAGTGTCCTTGCCAAAGCATCCCTGCAGGCAGCTAGTGGTTCTTCCCTGCATGCAGCTGCTAGACCTGCAGAGCCACAAGAAAGAGAGGCTCTTTGTGAGACTTTTGCAACGTTTCAGAGAGAACCTGTAGTGTACTGAGGGGCTGTGCACCTTCCAGCCTAAGTTCAGGGGCTGTGTGTGCACACCTGCCCAGGGACCACAGTAAATTGCCTGGGCAGACCCTGCCACAGATGGATGCTAACTGAGCCTTCTGGCCCTGGTACCTCTGCAGGGGCAGGCAGTCTGCTTGCTGCTTGTGGCAACCAACCTGCTTTTCCCATCCTTTCCCCAGGCATGGCCATGACTGGCTCCTGCTGGCTGCTCCAGACCTCATCTGCCCTTCTCCTCCCTTCAGGCCAGGGAATTTGCTGGCATCCAGGGTTGAGAGGTGAGGGGATTCCACCTGGCTGGGACACACAGCTGGTAGTGTGTCATGTGCCCTCCCAGATTTGTGCATGGGGCAGTGGTGGATGCAGGTTACCTGCTGCAGGCTCAGGGCTTCCCACTCTACTGCCCTCCTCCTTGGGGCCATTGAAGCATAGCAGGTGGTACCCAGCATGGGAGGGTAAAACAGGGTGGAGAGGGTCCCATGTAGGCCCCCAGCATGGTGGCAGCAGAGTGGGGAGCCCCAAAACCACAGAAGGCAGCCCACATCCTTCTCTGCCCCCATGGCCTCCACTTGGCTCTGTTCCAACTGTGCTGTGGGGAGCAGGGGGAGGAGGAGGTGGGCATGTATCCCACCTTTCCATTTTGAAAAGGGGGTCAGCCTACCTGAGGGCCAGGCCAGGGGCCATCAGAACTGTTGCAGTGAGCACACGCCTAGACTGAAGGAATATGTGGGGCCAGGGAGCAGCTTCAAGAGGCCTCGGGGTCAGGCTTGGGCTGTGCAGCATTGCCACACCCTATCAGCACACAATAGCCAGGGGCAGGCAGCAGCTGGTCCAGTCCCCGGGGGTCAAGCCAAGGGTCTGGAGGCCAGCCAGGGACTGCTAAAGAGCCATCCCTGCCCTGTGGCTGAAGGGACTCCCAGCCACATTGCTCTGCCTCAGGCAGGGGGTTGGCCCCTGCTGGTTTGGCTGATCAAGAACAAATTTGCTACTGGTCAGCATTTACATGTGCACTACTGCACATTAGCTAATGTACAGTAAATCTATTACTTGTATTTACAGGTAGTCAAAAACCATGCATTTTAATGCACAGTAGCTGTTGTGCATGGTTACATAGTGAAGCTTTTATTGTGCATTAGTCTACTGTGCAGTAACGCTTCTCATGTAGATGTACCCCTCGAGTCCTACTTCTCTGGTGAGTGCACTAATCACTTAGCCTCAGTCCTGTCCCCCTCCCCTCTCCCCCCCAGGACTTATGTTAGTATATACATAGACATGTAGCTGTGTGGCCAGTGTGCTGCCTACTTCTCATGCTCAGTGTGTGCATACATACTCACATGTCTACACTGGAGGAGTAGTGGATTCATTAACTGTGGCCACAACACCACACTTGCTGCTGGGTTTCTGCCTCTGTTTAAAACAAAATTTACTCTAGGATAGAGGCTAGATACAGGAAGTGATTTTGCCCTCACCAGAGGTGCCCTTATGCTGAATCAGAGGGACAGCTACTTCTCAGAACCAAATTGATATTCTATATTTTCTTGCATATGACTTACAACTTTGCTCCATAAATCAGTTGGGGAAATTGGGTTGCACATTATATACAAGGAAAAGGACTCTAAACAGATCTAGAAAATTGAGGTGTGGGAGGCAGAGAGATGGCAGGATTAATTGCTGCAGCTCTAAGAGCAATTAATGCTGGAACCATTCCCTTCCCTCATATCTGCCACCAAATTTCTAGATCTGCTGGGAGCCCTGCTCCCCAGTTATGTGTCAGATTGTAATGGTGCATGCGGTTAGTCCATGGCATGACTTGGAGCACTGGGCCTAAACCAGCACATGACCCAAGACCAGGAATATGGGTCCAGAGCCACTATGCAGTCCTGGACTTGGTGCATGCCCCAAACTGGTACGTAGGGTTGAACCTGGCATGCAGCCCCAGTATTAGCATGCTGACTGGGCCCCTTCAGTGCTGGCATACTGGATTCAGCTCTGCTGTGCCATGCAGCCCCAACACTGATGAGCCAGATCAGGCCCTACCAGGTGGCTCCAGAGTCAACATGCTAGATCAGGCCCTAATGCAAGGCCCCTGGCACCTAGCCCCTGATATTCCAAACCTCTGGTACTTACCTGTACTTCATGGTAAGATTTTTTTCCTTCTTGCGGCACTCCAAAAATAGGGGGCATGTTATATTTGGGCGTATGTTATACACAGGGGTGGTGCTAGCCTCTTCCCAGTGGGAGGGCTGAGGTGGGCTAGACGTAAAATGGAGGGGAGGGGCTGCACTATACACCTTCTGGCCAAACATAATTATTTTGCCAGGCCAGGAATGCCACATCTCTATGGGTGGGAGAAGGGTGGGCTCAGCTTTGTGGGATGGGCAGCAGCAGCCCCAGAGGGGAAGGTGGGGAAGGAGCAGTACTGGGAGGGGTGGCTATGGGAGGATTAATGCAAATATTGGGGTGGCTCTAGCCCCACCAAGCCCCTCCCTAGAACCACCCCTGGTTATATGTAAGAAATATAGTAATCTACATCCCTCAGGTGCAAGATCAGTCCCCCCTGAACAGGACTGGACCTTCTACACAATGAATGCAGCTGTGCACAGGCTGAGATTCCTGCATAGAATGTTTGGGGACTCAGCAACAGCAGCATGGCTTAGCTCACTTCTGTACTGGGTGCCAGGCTCTATCCATTACACTCTCTGCCTGTGACAGATCAGTCAGAAACTCTTATCCTCTCCTTGTTTAATAAATCCCTATCTCTGGCTTTTCATCTTCCAAAAAGATTGTTATATGAAAATCCCAGCTCAGTGAGATTCCTGGGGTGAATGCTATTATTGATCTAGAGGACAGGAACTCAAATTTGGATTTTGAAAACCTGTGTTGATAAGAGAGAGACCTGTGGGAAGGTGCAGATTGTGTGACCATTCTGTTAGAATCTCAGAATGGGATGTATGGTTAAAGAAAGGATGGAACCATAACTGGGACCTAGAGTGAACACTGAGGGAGCCAGTATATGAGCAGCAAGGCTGCTCTGATGTGCTGTAATCAACACACTGTAATTACAGTGCATCAGAGCAGACTTCATAGATTCATAGATGCATAGATTGTAGAGTCGGAAGGGACCACAAAGGATCATTGTGTCCGACCCCCTGCCCCTGGCAAGAAAGAGGACTGAGGTCAGATGACCCCAGCCAGGTGTCTATCAAGCGTCCTCTTGAACATCTCCAAGTTAGGTTATAGTACCACCTCTCTTGGAAGCCCATTCCAGATTCTGGCCACCCTTACTGTGAAAAATTTCTTCTTAATGTCTAACCTGAATCCACTCTCCACTAGTTTGCTCCCATTATTCCTAGTTACTCCTCAGGGTGTTCTGGTAAATAGCACATCTCCAATTCCCTGTTGTCCTCCCTTGATAAACTTATAGGTGGCTACAAGGTCTCCCCTCAGATGTCTCCTGTGAAGGCTGAAGAGATCCAGATCCCTCAACCTCCCCTCACAGGGTCTTTCACAGAGGCCACTAATCATGCAAGTGGCCCTCCTCTGAATCCTCTCCAGATTCTCTGTGTCCCTCTTGAAGTGCGGCACCCAAAACTGGACACAGTACTCCAACTGTGGCCTGACCAGTGCCGCATAGAGGGGGAGCATCACCTCCCTTGATCTGTTGGTCATGCATCTGCTAATGCACAGCAAGGTGCGATTGACCTTGTTGATGGCTTCATTACACTGCTGGCTTATGTTCATCTTGGAGTCAGCTATGACTCCAAGATCCCTCTCAGCCACTGTACTGCTGAGGAGGCCATCCCCCAAACTATAGGTTTACTGGGGATTCCTCCTCCCTAGGTGGAGCACCTTGCATTTATGTTTGTTGAATTGCATCCTATTTCATTCTGCCCATTGATCCAACCTGTCCAGATTGGCCTGTATCTGCTCCCTGCCCTCCAGTGTATTAACTTTGCCCCATAACTTGGTAATATCTGCGAACTTGGAGAGGGTGCTCTCCGCACTTCTCTTGGAACATGGTAATTACTGCACTCCAGTGGACTCCAGAACCTCATGCATCAGTGTCCCCATGCTAAAAAAAATGGCACTATGGACACATTACTGAAAGCTTATTTGACAGATCTGCTCTAATCAAATCCCTCCCCAACTCCCACCCAGAGCACCTGTATAAACACCCTGAGAGCCCTGCTGCCCATGTACCAGTGTACCAGGAGTTCTCTACCTCAACTGCTTGACCTGGATGATCTGGGTCACATACAAAGTTGTATGAATACTTTATTTTTTTCTGAAATTATATATAATTAATAATTATAGACTGGTTAGCCTCACCTCTATTCTTGGCAAGACCTTAGAAAAAATCATAAAGGATCACATTTGTGGGGGGCCAGTGGGTAATACAATGTTAAGGGGAAAACAGCAAGGGTTTATAGCGGGCAGATCCTGCCTGACTAACCTGGTCTCTTTTTATGACCAGGTCACAAACTATTTAGATGCAGGAGTGGAGATAGATGTTATTTACTTGGACCTTAAAAAGGCTTTTCACAAACTGTTGCATCAAATTCTTACAAGTAAACTGAGTAGCTGTGATGTGGATTTTTTCACAGTAAGGTGAGTGAAAAACTGGCTTATGGGATGCACCCAGAGAGTGGTGATGGATGGGGTGGTTTCTCCCTGGAGAGGTGTGGGCAGTGGTGTCCCCCAGGGCTCTGTCCTTGGACCAGTGCTATTCAATATCTTCATTAGTGATTTGAATGAGGGGGTTGAAAGCACTGTGTCCAAATTCACAGATGACACCAAACTATGTGGTACAGTTAACACACTGGAGGGCAGGGAGAAAATCCAGGTGGATTTGGATAGACTGGGGAAGTGGGCAGATCAGAATAGGATGCAATTTAACAAGGATAAGTGCAAGGTGCTGCACCTGGGGAGAAAGAATCTCCAATACACCTATACACTTGGAAGTACCATTTTGAGTACCGTGGCAGTGGAAAGGGATCTTGGAGTCTTAGTTGACGCAAAATTAACATGAGTCACCAATGTGATGAGATAATAAGTAAGGCTAACTGCACCCTTTCTTGCATTAGTAGGTGCATCACGAGCAGGTCTAGGGAGGTGATACTTCCCCTCTATGTAGCATTGGTCAGGCCACAGTTGGAGTACTGCATCCAGTTTTGGGCGCCGCACTTAAAGAGGGATGTGGATAACCTTGAGAGGGTTCAGAGAAGGGATACTTATATAGTTGAGGGCCTGTGGGTAAGATCCTATGAAGACAGACTGAGGGACCTGAATCTCTTCAGCCTCCACAAGAGAAGGCTGAGAGGTGATCTTGTGGCTGTCGACAAACTCATCGGGGGGGAGCAGGGGTGGTCAGCAGGGAATAGGGGATACTCTGTTCACCAGGGAGCCCCTAGGGGTTACTAGAAATAATGGCCACACACTAAAGGAGAATAGATTTAGATTGGATATCAGGAAGAAATTCATTAAAGTGAGGGTTGCCAAATATGGAATGGGCTTCCAAGGGAGGTGGTGCTTTTCGCTATCTTGGAGGTGTTCAAGAAGAGATTAGACAGGCACCTATCTGGGGTTATTTAACCCCAGTGCTCTTTCCTGCCTAGAGCAGGGGGTTGGGCTCGGTGATCTACAAGGTCGCTCCCAACCCTAGAAATCTATGAAATAACAAACCCATATTGAACAGCTTTGTTTCTCATTTTTTCTTCACCATAATAAAACAATAAAAAAACCCAATTTTTGACAAGAGATTTGTTGAAATCAATGTCATGACAAAATATTTTAGTTTCAATGACAGTCTATTTCTTTGAAATTTATTTTTATTGAAAAAGTTCTGGAGAACCACTTCTGCAGAAATACTACTGACATATCATTCCTCCACTGTTTTGGAGTTACCAGACAGCCTTGAAAATGGAGAGGTTTAACACACATCACACTCCTCAGCCTTTTTCCTGTCTAGCTCTAGGCAGGCCCCTTAGCAGGGCGGTTGTTCTGCATCTTATTGTGAGGTTCCAAACCTCCCCATGCTCTGTGTAAGGAGGCCTAACTCAGGGTTCTATGTTCCACTGTAGGAGCCAGGCACCACACATTTAGTAGATGGAATATTAAATGTTTTGTCTCCTAAGGGTGTAGACAGCAGAGCTGTGCAAAATTTTGCCGTCTGTTTTGTTTTGACACTGTTTCAATTCATTCTGAGCTCAAAACAGTGCAATCAAAATAAAATGAAGGGCTTCAAAACAGTTTCAGTATGAAATGGGGGCACTCAAAATGTTTCAAAAGTTTTGAAACATTTTGAGTTTCAAAGCTGAAGCTGAGTTTGCCTGCAGGGAAACAAAAAGTAAGAAGAGGGAGAGGGAAGAAGGTGGAAGGACTGCTCTGAGATAGACTGTGTAGCTGGCCAGTGACTGTGATCATTCCCTGAGGTTCCTTCCAATCCCAGTGCTCTGGGGGAGGGATGGAAAAACAGCATAAAAGGCAGCATTGTTTGAAATGGCCTGCTATCTGCCTGGGGGTCAATTAGACAACAACGGCTACTACCATTGATTTCCTAATTGCTAGCCTAGCAAGTGAGATTATGTAACACCTTTTGCTTTCTTTCTATATGCTTTTATTTTATTAATACATTCATTGTTTGATTCTTTTCAATGTCATAATTATATTGCATATTATAATTTAGAATTTGTATAGGAAAACACATATATACATTTATATACTTTTATAAAGACAAGGCACTATGAAAGACACTATGAAGCATGCTGGAAAGGCAGCTGACAAGCCTTCAGGGAGGGGCAGAAGAGGGGTAAGTTCCCCCATGCTCACCAAACTGAGACAGCCTCTTTGCTACAACAAGCAGGCATGAGGCTTCCACTAGTACCTGCAACAAGGAGAGAGGGGCACTGTCTGTGCCTGAGTCTGCACCCCCTCCAAGAACACCATCCATAAGCCCCTCCCCCCAGTACCACCATGACAATAAGCAGAAGCACCAGCAGGACAGTCTTCTCCACACCCACTTCACTTCCTGTGCTGAGCCTTCCAGTGCCAGAGAAAGAGCTTGATCTAGATCTGAATCTGAGTGCCCTAGCAAGGGAAATTCTGGGGAAGGAGGAGGAATCATCTGAGTTGGTGCTCCACCCCCTCAGCTTTCCCCTAGAGCTGGGTCTTCTTCCCCAGAAGGCACTTCAGAAGAGGCTGAGATAGAGGTTACAGAGATAAGTGGTTCAGCTGAGTCTGCTCCTCCTGCTGCTGTGCCTCTGCCTGCTGAGGAGGAGGAAACTGCAGCATCCACACATGCACCTGCACCCCAGAAGCAAGGGGGTAGTGTGGTCTGGGATCATTTTGAGTTGGCAGATGATTCCACATATGCTATCAGCCTGCACTGCTGAGCCAAAACCAGCCAGGGCAAGGGAACAAAACATATATGAGCACCACGGGTATGCTGATGCATCTCTGCAAGCACCACCCCCTTACCCTTCCTTCTCCTCAGCCTGGCAGCAGTGGGAGCATGCCCAAAAGGGAAGTCCCCCTCTCACTCCAAAGCAGAGGCAGACGACCCTGCAACAGTGGGGGAAAGGGAGACAGAAAGCAGGGCCCATTGCAAGGGTGAGTGAGATCACCCAGAGCATTGAGGAGTTGCTTGCTGTGGATGGTCACTCCTTAGTTGAGCAGCCAGGGTTCAGGCAGCTCATGGCGCTCATGGCCCATCATACTAAGTGCCTGCATGCGCCATAGTTGGTAGGGTCAGAAGGGACCTGAGGAGATCATCTAGTCCAACCCCGTGCCGTGGCAGGAAAGAGTACTGGGGTCAAGTGACCCCAGCCAGAGATGCACCACAGCATCTTCTGCTTCTTATCTCAGGACCAAATAAAGGCTGCACAAACTCCCAGTGCCCCAGGGTTATTTGTTGAAAAAGCAGTGGTCATTTATTTAATGCAGCTAGACAGAGCTCAACCCCCTACCCACCACTGATCACAGAGATGGGCCAAATGTAGAATCAGGATGAAATGTGTGAGGAATGGGAAGAGGAGAATGGAGAACAATTCAGTGAAGACTCCTCGGACATGGAGAATCTGGAGGACATGGGTGATCAGGAGGAGGTGGTGGTGAATGTGCTGCTGATTGAACTACTGCTGGCCTTGAGAGTAATACAAGATAAGTTGCACTGCTGGATGAGGATGATAGGGTATTCAGTGTTAGTGTGGATCCAAGCTTTCCTAGCATTACAAAAAAGAAAATGGAAATGTACCAAGAAGTGGAAAAACCAAGAGGCATGTGAAGTAGCATCCTCGTGGTCTGCACCCAGAAGGGCAGCTTGGACTGGTGAGAGAGAATTGTGCTGACCACTTGAAACAACTAGCAGTGGCTGGAGATGTTCTGAATGACTAGGGAGATGATATGATGAAACATTTCAATTCTGGGGCCCCAGATTGCAAGGCAGGACACTAACATGTGTTGGGCCATCCTGCCAGACAAGGGAGTGGCAATGGCCAGCATGAAACTGGCCACCCTATCCAGCTTCTGCTACATCGCGAACCAATTCAGCATGGCTCCCTGCACAGCTGGGGTGGCAAGTTGTGAGGTATGCCAGCTGCTACAGGACAATTGCTGCAAACAAATTTACCTGCCTGGAAAACCTGCAGGAAGTCATAGATGGCTTCAATGACATAGGGTTCCCTAACTGCATGAGGGCTTTAGACAGCACTTGCACCCCAGTGCTGTGCCCTTCACGAAGAGGGAGGTCTTTCACAAAAGGAAAGGATTTGCCTTCATGATTCTTCAAGCTGTGGTGGCCTACCGGGCCTGGTTCATGAACCTTTTAACAGGGTGGGCTGGAAGCACGCATGACATGTGTTCAGAAACTCCCTGGTCCCTGGCCTCATGGAGAAAGGACATTATGCATCAAAGAGACAGTGATCCATGGTGTTACCATCTCCCCAGTTATATTAGTGGACACTGCCTGTGGCAGATTACCATCCCTGTCTGTCTCCAAAACTCTGCTACCTGACAATTTGGTTATCATGGTCACTCCTCTGCTCCATCTCTTCATGTGATCCTGAGTTGTAATCTAAGCTGGATACATTCCTGAGGGAACTTAAAGTCCACCTTAGGAGTGTGGTCAAGGGAGCTGTATATTCCACCCCAAGCCCAACAACAACCCATGATTTCAAAAACATTTCACAACACTCCTCCAAAAGCTGTATATCACACTACACAGACAGATTCACAGTGGAAAATGGGCAGGGGAGGGGAGCAGGGGAAGCAGCACCATTGATGCATCCCCATGGAAACTGTTCCAAGCCTGGCAGCTTGGGAATGCTGGAAAATTGTAGTCCTAAAATGCCAGAAAAGGAAGAGTTTGCCACCACCATCAGCTGCAGTCACCAACCAACCATGGCGGCAACACCCACCCACCCACTAATCTCAACCTTGTACACTTCTGATATCATATCAATTATTTATATAGTAAAAAAAATAAAATAAATTCCTATATATAAACTCTCATTACTTTGTAACATGGGGGTAGGGGAGGGAAAGGGATGGGAGGGGATGATTCATACAACTTGTTGTCAGGATCACCATGGGAGGTCACCTAGTGGGAGATCAGATGAAGTCTAGGCAGGTGCAAGTAACAGGGTTTTGGGGTGACTGTGCCTGGGGGAGGGGGGTGTTGGGGGGGAATTAGCAGGAGACTCCAAGTGGAGGCAGGGTGTGGGGACTATGGAGGCCTGTTTACATGCGTCTCCTGCTGTAATTCATTAGGAAAAACATTATTGGGGACAGATTGTGTGCCCACCTAGTCTTGAGAAGGCACTCCCTTGCCACCTTGAAGCATGTGCCTGGGATTGGCCACTGCACTTGTTCCTGCAGTCTCAGCAAGGGGTCATGTTCTCCTCAAGGGAAACCCTGAAGCTCATCCGCCATTACTTTGGTCTTTCTTTCAATGCTGGGGTTCCCTCCTGTAGTCCCCCATGGATTGGTTGCACTTCCTAGTGGGTATTCTTGGGACTCCACCTCCCCTACACCCCATGCATGCACTAGCCTTTAGGACAGGCACTTCATGGTTGGTTGGCTTGTCTTCTGGTATTCTGCACTGGTCTGGTCCTATAGGGAGCAGACCAGGAAAGCCAAGGCTGCAACTGAACTCCAACTAGCTTTGAGCATCAAGGACAATAAAAAGTCCTTTTTCAGATATGTGGGGAGCTGGAGGAAAAGCAGGGGCAACGTTGGACCCCTGCTGAACCAGATGGGGCAACTGACAACTGACGCCCAGGAAAAAGCCAACCTATTAAATAGGTACTTTGCGTCTGTCTTTCATCAGTCCCATGGGATGCCCATGCCCACTACAGGACAGGGAAGTCCAGGTGAGGGTGATCCCCTGCCCTCCATTGATGCTGACTTCGTGAAGGAACATCTTGAGAAGCTGGATACCTTCAAGTCAGCCGGCCCTGACAATCTTCACCCCAGGGTACTCAAGGAGCTGGAGAGCATCACAGCCCAGCCTCTAGCACGGATCTTTGAAAACTCTTGGCGCTGTGGTGTAGTGCCCGAAGACTGGAAGAAGGCCAATGTGGTGCCTATCTTCAAGAAAGGGAGGAAAGTGGATCCGGCTAACTATAGGCCCATCAGCCTGACTTCTATCCCGGGGAAGATCTTAGAAAAGTTTATTAAAGAGGCCATCCTTAATGGACTGGCCAACGCCAACATCTTAATGGATAGCTAGCACGGGTTTGTTGCGGGTAGGTCTTGCTTGACCAATCTCATTTCCTTCTATGACCAGGTGACCTATCACCTGGACAAGGGGGAAGAGATTGATGTCATATATCTTGACTTCAAAAAAGCCTTCGATCTGGTTTCCCATGATCACTGTAACAGCGGGGTCCTGCAGGACAGCCGTGAGCTCCTTAAGGCCCCCTCTCCGTGTCAAGTTGGCCCAAGGGCACCCTCTATTTCTCACCCGCCACAACTTTGATGGTCTAAATTGGTTGGGAGGCTGCCTCACGTCTTCTTGGACACGGTCTGATGTACGCTCTAGTCCTGTAGACTCCTGGACCCCTCGTGGGTCTTGTCCTGCCAACGGGTGCTTCGGAGCACCCGACCTTATGGGCTATGCATGGCTCCAACCACCCTTGAAACCACGCCCCAAGCCTCGCAGACAGAATTGACATTGGATTGTCCCTATCTTTCTTTCTACCTACGCTGCCACCCCCTCCTGGGGCTCTCCTCGACCTCTCGGGGTCTTCCGTGCGCCGTCGCCCTCTCTTGGGGCCTTCTCTGTGCTGTCACCCCCTGTCTGAGGCCTTCTCAATAGTGCCCCTTCCTGGGACTCGTCACGCCCACACTGGGCGTCTCGATAATGCCCCCTTTCTGGGGCTCTCTGTGCCCAAACTTGGGCTTCTCAAATGTTGCCCCCTTTCTGGGGCGCTCTGCGCCCAAACTTGGGCTTCTCAAATGTCGCCCCCCTTTCTGGGGCGCTCTGCGCCCAAACTTGGGCCTTTCAAATGCCGCCCTCCTTTCTGGGGCTCTCTGTGCCCACGCTGGGCTTCTCAATAAGGCACTCCCCTCTCCGGGGCTCGCCGAGCCCAACTTGGGCTTTCCAATAATGTCACCCCCTTTCTGGGGCTCACCACGCCCACGCTAGGGCTTCTCAAACATGCCCCTCTCTAGGGCTTGTTACACCCGCACTGGGGCTTCTCCAAAGTGCCCCTCTCTGGGGCTGGGGTCTGAGCACCCCGTAAGCTGCGCCCTCACTGGTGCTGGGGTCCTCACACTGTGCTGTGAGTCCCCGATGAGGCCTCCTCCAACCCCTAATAGCCTCACCCAAACCACCGGTGTAATAACAAAACAAAACACAAGCCCCTAGGCTACAACATAACTATAAGCCGCCTGGTTGTAACCACATTGCTCTGACATCTTAGAGCTGCCTTCTGTTATCTGGCTTAGGTAGTACCTGCGATTCCCACTGCTTCTCATATCATGGTTGAGGGAGCTCCTGCCTCTCTGGCTGCTGGCAAGGAACTGCCACAGGCCTCTGCTTCTGGGCTTTATAGGAGCCAGGCCCTGCCTCCTACAGGCAGCTGACCGCTGGCAGGTGTGGGTCATTTGCTCCCTCCAGTTGCCCTGGCAACCCACAGGTGGACTCCTATTCCCTGCTAGGGCTCTTTTCCCTGACAGTTTCCCCTCTCTAGGAGCAGGACACCTCAGTGCTCTGCGACAATCACCTCTTGGAGAAACTGGCCATTTGTCACCTTGGGTCCTCCATGATCCACTGGGTGGAAAATTGGCTCCGGGGTCGGACCCAGAGGGTAGTAATTGATGGAAGTCACTCATTGTGGTGTCCTGTGACCAGTGGGGTCCCCCAAGGCTCTGTCCTTGGACACATACTGTTCAACATCTTCATTAATGTTGTGGACACTGGAGTCAGAAGCGGACTGGCCAAGTTCGCCGATGACACCAAACTTTGGGGCAAAGCATCCACACCAGAAGACAGGCGAGTGATCCAGGCTGACCTGGACAGGCTCAGCAAGTGGGCGGACAAGAATCTGATGGTGTTCAATGCCGATAAATGCAAGGTTCTCCACCTTGGAAAGAAAAACCTGCAGGATCCTTATAGGCTCGGCAGTGCTATATTGGCTAGCACTATGCAAGAAAGAGACTTGGGGGTCATCATTGACCACAAGATGAACATGAGCCTGCAGTGCGATGCTGTGCCTAGAAAAGCGACCAAAATGCTGGCTTGCATCCATAGATGCTTCTCAAGCAAATCCCGGGACGTCATTCTCCCCTTGTACTCGGCCTTAGTGAGGCTGCAGCTGGAGTACAGGTACTCCTCACTTAACGACCGAGTTCCGTTCCTGCAACTCGGTCGTTAAGCGAATTGGTCGATAAGCGAGGAGCCGCTCTAAGCAGCAAAGTGCTCCCCGCAGGACCATTGTCGCGTGGGGCAGGGGGCATCGCGCCTGCAGGCAGGTGGGAGCCGGTAGAGCTGCCCCGGTGAGGAAAGCCCACTCCGTGCGCCCCGCCCCGCCTGGGCCGCGAGCGCAGGAGCTGTCCGCCCCGCCGTGCTGAACACAATACAGGTATACTGTACTCCTCACTTAACGACCTACCTGCTCGGAGTAACGACTGCTCAGAGAGCTGGTCGTAAGTCCGCGCGGTCGTTAAACAGATAGGTAGTTAAGTGAGGAGTACCTGTACTGCCTCCAGTTTTGGGCTCCACAATTCAAAAAGGATGTGGAGAAGCTTGAGAGAGTCCAGAGAAGAGCCACGTGCATGATCAGAGGTCAGGGAAGCAGACCCTACGATGACAGGCTGAGAGCCCTGGGGCTCTTTAGCCTGGAAAAGCACAGGCTCAGGGGTGATCTGATGGCCACCTACAAGTTTATCAGGGGTGATCACCAGTATCTAGGGGAACGTTTGTTCACCAGAGCGCCCCAAGGGATGACGAGGTCGAATGGTCACAAACTACTACAAGATCGTTTCAGGCTGGACATAAGGAAGAATTTCTTTACTGTCCGAGCCCCCAAGGTCTGGAACAGCCTGCCACCGGAGGTCGTTCAAGCGCCTTCATTGAACACCTTCAAGATGAAACTGGATGCTTATCTTGCTGGGATCCTATGACCCCAGCTGACTTCCTGCCCTTTGGGCGGGGGGCTGGACTCGATGATCTTCCGAGGTCCCTTCCAGCCCTAATGTCTATGAAATCTATGAAATTAACTCCTGCACCCTCCTCATCTGCTGGGCTCCTGATGACCTCTACCAGCCCTGGGTCTTTTTAGGATGGTAAGCCATCCCTGCTGTTCAGCTGGGTCTCCCTTTATTGCACTGCTACCCCAGCTGCTCCTAATCCCTGAGCATTGCCCATGGACCTGACCCTAATCTCGGGGCCCCTCTCGGAAATCCACCAAAAAAAAAAAAAGGAAGAAATTAACAAAAAAAGAAAAGGGGAGCAGGGCCTTGACCCATCCCCACTCACAGGCCCAGCATCTGTGATTCTTGCAGTCCCTTGATGCCATCATTGTCCCTTTACTTGCTTGCAGACCCCTCCGATGGTTCCATCTCCAGGTCCCTCAGTGGCAGCCAGTGCAGTCTGTTCCCGGTGTGGGAAGCACTCTTGCTGCTTGCTTCCCACTGTGCCTCTGCCACTGTCTCCTTGACACTGGCTTTTATTTCGGCCGGGCAGCTTTCTGGGATGACATCATCCACCTGCACCACTTTTAGCTGTAAATAAAAGTGGCTCACAAACTACGTGGGTGCGCTGTCCCAGTGCGGATAGTCCATCTGTCCCTGGCCTGAAACAAGTAAGTTCACCATGTCTTTAGGGCTTTCCTTGCGGGGATGGGCTGTCTCTACCCTGCGTCCCAACAAGGGAGGTGTTTCCCATGCCCTTGTTTCCATCCCCCTGGGAGAGACTGGTATTTTGCCTCTTCCTGCTGGAATCTGCGAGGAATGACACACAAGACTTAACTCTCTCAAAAATACATAGCATGCAAACAGAAACACACTATACCACAATAACTTGGGTTAAGGTCACCAAGGTTCGGGATAAGGTGGGCACACTAGTAGGGAAGGACATTACAGCAGGACCTGGACAGGTTACAGGGGTGGGCTAAGAAAAAGAGGATGGGTTTCAATACTGACAAGTGCAGGGTGCTGCACTTGGGCAGTAGGAACCAGCGGCACACTTATAAGCTGGGAAACTCCCTTCTTGAGAGCATGGTGGCAGAAAGAGATCGTGGAGTCATTATTGACTTCAAGATGAACATGGGCTGACAATGTAAGGTCACGGTCTGTAGGACTAACTGTACCTTCTCATGCATACGCAGATGCATCTCAAGCAGGGCCAAGAAGGTCATCCTTCCCCTCTATGCAACACTGGTCAGGCCGCAGCTGGAGTACTGGGTTCAGTTCTCGGTGCCACACTTCAGGAGGGATGTGGACAGCACTGAAAGGGTCCAGAGGAGGGCCACCCACATGATCCGGGGCAGCAGGGCAGACCCTACGACGACAGGCTACGGGACCAGACCTTAACCTGTTCAGCCTTCACAGAGAAGGCTGAGGGGGGACCTGGTGGCCATCTATAAACTCACCAGGGGGGACCAGCAGGATTTGGGAGAGACCTTGTTCCCCCTAGCGTCCCCTGGGGTAACAAGAAATAACGGCCACAAATTGTTAGAGAGTAGGTTTAGACTATACATCCAAAGGCACTACTTCATAGTCAGGGAAGCTAGGACCTGGAACCAACTTCACAGGGAAGTGGTGATGGCTCCTACCCTGGGGGTCTTTAAGAGGAGGCTTGATGTCTACCTGGTTGGGGTCATTTGAGCCCAGTTTTATCTCCTGCCCAGGGCAGGGGTTCGGATTTCATGATCTATCTACAAGGTCCCTTCTGACCCTACTTCTATGAATCTATAAGTTTTTCAGGTGTGGTAAATTAACAAGGCTCAAACACCATGTTGTGTACAAACACCCTATGATGGAACCTCAAAAGTTGCAACAATGGGCACAGCAGTTGTTGTAGGTGTTGGCTCTAAAATTTAAGAAAACACCAGAGATCTTTATTAAACTTGTATGATTTGATGATCAGTGATGAACTCCTAACTAAGTCTTTACAATCCATTTCTGGATCCTCTTTATATTCTATCCCAGCTCTTGAGATGATACATTACCATGTAGAAAACTTGACTACCCACTCCTGTCTGCCCTGTACTTTGGCAACCACTGTGATTTTGCACTAAGTTGGGTGGTCAAATCTTCAACTAGCACCCATGTCCCCAGTGCATCTGACAATCTCCTTAAATTTGCAGGTTGCCTTTTTTCATCAGGATCTGTCCCCAGTACCTGTACTTACAGCCAAAAACCATGAGCTGTGATACATTTATAAGTGAACTGGTTACAATGGCTTTTCCGCAATGAATGCTGGAAGGTCTCCTCATGAGCGGGTATGGAGGTCCATGAGTTCATGAGTTGTTTCATAGATGCAGATGTTCTGGGTGCAGGTCACTGGTATGGCATTGAATTATCAAGACTGCTTTGCACATAACAAACCAAGTTCCCAGGGTAATAATTCAGCAAATAATTCAGCAGGTGTATCATGCTTTTGCATATACTTGTAAATAGGCAGGTCTCATGCTAGGCAAATTCTATGGCCTTTGAGCAGTGCACTATGGAATGAGTCACAGACTTCCAGCTTGGACCAGTTGCATGGCTTCCTAGTGAAGTACTTCAGAGTTGTCCCCATTTCATCTAGGGTCAATTTTGAGGTATATCAATCCAATTTGTAATATTTCTTTGGTGGTTGACATCTGTCCCCTTGTGGCAGGGCACTGTGTGTGCCTGCCACTTTAAAGGCCTGGAGCTGGCAGCCACCAGGTGCCTGATGAAGGCAGCCATTTTGGAGTCAGGGGCTGTCTATATAAACAGGGCAGTTTGGCTGCTGGAGGCAGGCAACAACATTGCCTGGCCAGAGGGCTGCAGATCTACATCTGGAGGTGAGGGAGGAGCTGTAGGGCATGGTCAGGAAGCTCCTGGTCCTGGGCATGACCTAAAACTGCACCCTGATGGGAGTGGGTGGCCTGGTGGGGCTCTCAGTGGTGCAGGAGCCCCCAGGAAATGCCAGGCCAGTTACCACCCCAGTGAAAGGTGGGTCAGGGTGCCTTAACCCCTAGCCCCCACCACTGGGTGGGTAACCCATATGTTTGTGTGAAGGGCCCAGAGGGAAGACCCCTGGAGAGAGTGAGGGGCTAGAGACCTGACCTGAACAAGAGAGTACCCTCTACTGGCCCATGCTGGGGCCAGGACCAGGACGGTCAAAAGGGCCAGGGGCCCACCGTGAGGGATGCCCAAGAGCCGGGGGCCTGGGGTCCCAAATGGCCTGGAGGTGGGCCAGGGCTGGTAGCCAGAAGTCCTGGGGGGACCACACCCAAGAGGGGAAAATAGTTTTGGGGGGGCTAGGTAGCCTGAATGAAGGCGGAGAGGCCGCCTGAGTGGAGGGATCATGGAGGGGTCCTGTTAGGAGGATTCTGGGGCCCAGTGTGGGGGCTGGTGATTATGTGAACATCAAGATGCTGTCTGCAAGGCTTGGGCTGCGGTATAGGGGAGGAAAGGAGCCTCAGAGAGCGCCCCCTGGCATCGGGGCAGCAAAATGGGCAGCCTTACACTTAATTGACATCTATTAATTAATCAATTAATATCAAGGCATGGCAGGTGAGAAGGCGGGTGGTTGGCTCAAGAACAGGTGGGTGGGCCCCCTGTTACACCCCTCAATGTTCTGGAGTTGGAGGGCTACAAATTTTATGCTTGTCCATGCCTTCATTTACATTTTGATCTTTCTCAGGTCTACCTGTGGGGTGTGCAGAGTGGTGCTGCTAAATACTTCATAGAAGCAACAACATACAGGCACATTTCTATTTACATTTAATTTACATGGGCTTAGAACTTGGTACCAATACTTTGAATAAATCAGTATTAGTAAACAAATAAATGTATCAGGGTTGGTCACATCTATGCTTCACAGCCAAAGTGGGGTTGTAGTATAATCAGATTGTGTAAATATAAGTAAATATATTTAAAAAAAAAAGCATCTGGTCTTTTCCCCACGCAATTCAATTCAGATTTTCTGACCCAAACTGTTGAACATTACTATTTCCCACCTTCACTTGCATTCCTCAGCCAGACAAAGTACTTGCTGAACAGAAGCGATCTAAGCCTTAGACCATATACATTGCAGGCAACTGCTGTTGCTGGCCTTAGACTCTAAGGCCAGCAAAAACAGCCACCTGCACTGTATATGGAATATATAGCACTCTGAGAGGATATATAACAGAGCAGACATCTCCATGCCAGATACCGAATCTGCCCCCAGAGACTCATGCCTTCCTCTGAGGTCACCGGATGGTCCAGAGTTCCTCAAACTCCCAGTGGAAGCTAGAGAAACAACCTGGCTTTCCACAACCATCCCAAGTGGCTGATGCCCTCCAGGAACAGCCAGAATTTCCAGGAAAAAACAACAACACTGAATAGATTCTACCCCATCCATCCTCCTAAGATAACAGTTTTCTCCTGGTGCCAACTTATGTGCTACAACTCAAATGGAACCAGTTCATGCTGGACTGGTAGAGCTTTCCAGCTCTAAACCCCATGTGGATGTATGATATGAGCTGTTACATCTTATACTCCATGTGGTAGTACCCCACTGCACGCTCCCTGGTGGACCTGGAAGTGGATTGAAAGTACTTCTGGTCCACTTCTGGGTTTGATACTAAGCCCATGCTCCTGTGGAATTCTCCATCCACCCCAGAACTGCAGAATTCATGAGCCACGCCTGGTACCTTGAAATATGTAGAAACAACATTTAAAGCTGTGTCTACGGCCAAATCACTGATCCTCTGAACCAGCACTGAATCTTCAGATCTGGCTTCAGCCGAATCGAATCCGGAACAGTGATCCAAATCAACAGATCAAATCACTGCCCCTGTTTTGGACTGAATCCCAATCCAAATTGAGTAGTGCCCATTTCTCACACCCCTATTAGGCAGTTACTTGATTATAATGTGTGAGTTCATTCATGGGAAAAAATTGGAGGTGCTAAGGTGCTCTGTAATCTAATGGAAAAATCTGATCAAGAACCAATGTGTGGAAGTGATCATGAGAGAAATTAAGTATGGGAGGGATGAAGCAGTCACATCTTCTCAGACCACTAGGGCAATGATGCCTTTCTAGCACATTTTCTTGTCCTATTGGTAGGGACCTACCAAAACTACAATGTCACAGATTTCAGAGAAAATACAAAATCCAGCATTGCCCGCAAAACAGGGGTGGGGAGAGGGAGGGAGAAGGAAACTTACTGGAAATAAAATGCTGGATCCCCAGAGAGAGACAGCAGTCCTCATGGAACTGTGGCTCACATCCACAGCCCACCAGGAGGGACAGGGGAAGGGCAGGCCATAAGGACACAGGGGAGCTCAAGATGGCTGGCACTGTGCCCTTTGCCAGATTGGCTGAGAAGGCTGAATGTCATGTTGTCCTACCCCTCTCCACCTATTGGCAGTGAGGGCAGGTGCTATATTACGGGCATCCCTCAAAGCCAATCAGTGGTGAGGGGCAGGGACACCAGGCCCCCTTGGTTAAGCAGAGGTGTGGGCTGGCTGACTGCGATCAGCCTTAAAAAATGTCAGCTGGCTCCATGATCTCCCTGGAAAATCGGCCAGCTGCCTCCTTGACTTAGGTAGACCCCTACCTATTGCTACTTCTTGGGCATGTCTACATCTCACCCTAGGTCTCCGTGTAGCATGTTATGGTCAAATAGAGAGCACATGAGTCTACATGTAATCAACAGATATTTTGCCATAGTGGCATGGTCCCCCATTTTAGCCCACTACTACAGTGAAGTAGCAGCAAAATCTAACAGTGAGCTCTGCACACGGCACAGTATGGGCAGTTAGTGTTCTGTGCTTTAGTACTTTCAAAAGGAAGTACTAAAATGGGTCACCATAGGAATGTAAACATATGGTGATGTCTAGACATGCCCCTAGTGGAATAAACACATCAGAGAAAGGTGTGACTCGGTCATGACCTCGCCTGTCTACAAGACTCAACAATTTAAAAATTGATTTGGTGTTTCCAAAGCCAAGACCTCAGCCTGAATCTCCTGTGGTAACAATCACCATTAAAATCTTTTTATTAAAGACATGGAAAAAAGAAGTCAGTTTTAAAGTATATCATAAAGTATTAAGGAAGTCTTTCTTTCTAATAATATACCATATTCACTTTCACTTTAGTTCTAGAGAGTGGAAACAATCTCTTGCTTACAAGTCTTTTAGATGATATTAAAGGTGATAATAACTATGATATTAAAGGTGATAATAACTTTAAAAGTAGTTGAAATGCTTCTGGGATGTTGCTGCTGGTATTGTTGAAATCTGATCCTGCTTCCTTTAAAACAAGACAGGAGTAACACAAACGCATAGGATAGGAGAAATGCCAAAAGTAGAACAGCACTTGAAGAAGCAACTTCTGTCTTCGGTGCAGACTATTTTTAACTTTATTGCTGGAGACACAAGCTAGCACATGCTGTTATTAGCTGTGCTGAGACCTGGCAAGCTTAGACCAGCAACACTGTTTAAAACAATGCTTTTCTGCTTCACTGGTTATACCTCTCAGCAGTACTGGAAGACAAATAGTCTTGGCTGGCTAATTTAGTCTCCTAACAGAAGGGGAAAAAGATGAGAGATAGCAAAGAGAAGGTAGGAAGGGAGACATGAGGGGGGCTTCAAACCATATTATATTACAGGTCATGTTCAGGATTTAACAGAAGTTGATAGAGGGAGGGTGGGAGGAGGGAGGGGATGTGATCCCAGTTCCTTTCTCTGGTCTGATCTGTTGATGACATCTCTTAGGATCATGGTGTAGGTCCATCATAAATAAGGTGCCTTCTAGGATCACAGGAGGTGGTGAGGGTGGCATCCAGATGAAAGTGCTTTCCTTTCCTTTGTTCCTTTCAATGCACCTGTCCTTTCCATAGAACAGGGATTGGCAACCCCTAGCACGTGTGCCAAGCATGGCATGCAAGGTGATTTTCCTCGGCACACGTTGGTGCCTGGGAGGCAGCAGCTGTTTGCAGCCTCCCGGCTGCAGCCAGCCCCAGCTCTGGGTAGCTGCTGCCAGTCAGGAGCCTGGGATGCTCCCATCAGGCAGCTGGGACGCTGCAAGCCCTGCTGGGAGGAGCCTGGGCTCCAGCAGCTACCCAGAGTTGGGGCCAGCTGCAGCTGGGAGACTATAAACAGCTGCTACCTCCCCACCCCCAGCCCCGGCCCTAGCCCCAATGGGCACAGTGCCAGCACCTGGTGCGTTCCCAGAGCCCAGGGCTGGGGCTGGGGCTGAGAGGGCAGCAGCTGTTTATAGCCTCCTGGCTGCAACTGGCCCCAGCTCTGGGTAGCTGCTGATAGTCATGGAGCCTGGGCTGCTCCCATGGAAGCCCTGCTGCAAGCAGCCCGGGCTCCATCGCTTTCAGCAGTGACCCAGAACCTGGGCCAGCTGCAAACATCTGCTGCCTCTCCACCCCAGCCCTGGCCCTGGGCTCTGGGGAGGCAGCACATACCAGCAACACTCCCCACTGTGCTGCCCTCACCGCTTCTTTCACACTTCCCCTGCAGGCGGGGGCAGCAGCGAGGGGCACAACCCTGCACTGCTGCCCACGCTGCTCCCATGCACACAGGGGAAGTGTGGCAGGGCAGCAGGGAGCTCAGAGCAGGCAGCTTTCTGTGCCCCCCCCCCCCCCCGTGCCCTACTGTGCTGGGTTCCAATGCTGCTTTCCAGAAGTGGGGAGGGTAGCACAGTGGGGAGCATTGCCAGTATGTGCTGCCTCCCCAGAACCCAGGGCCTGGGCTGGGAGGCAGCTGGGGCCAGGACAGAGGGGCAGCAGATGTTTGCAGGTGGCCCAGGTTCTGAGTAGCTGCTGACAGCCACAGAGCCCAGGCTGGGGGGCAGGGGCTTTGGGTAGAGGGCAAGGAGCAGGGGCTTTGGGTGGGGGGACAGGGCAGCAGGGATGGGGGGGAAGGGGTTTTGGGTGGGGGCCAAGGGGCAGCAGGGCTGGGGGCACAGGGCAGCAAGGCTGCAGGGCAAGGGGCACAAGCAGGGCATCCTTCCATGTACCTCCTGCTCTCATTTTGTTTTTCTGGAATGCTGGCACTCCAGTACCTTCCAAGGTAGGCATTGTGAGGTTTTCTCAGCACTCCGGCCAAAAAACATTGTCTACCCCTAACATAGAGGTTGCTGTGTAAAATACCTTCATAATTTTTTCTACCACTTAAGCCTAAGTTCTGACATGTGTTGTACTCCATTAAGTTCCAAATCCAGTCTCTTTTTGTTTACCACACATGAGCTTTACACTGCCTTTGGGTGCCATCAGAAGGCCTTCTCACTGAGTCTAATCAAAGCTCCCAGTTTTCAAACCTTACTGTTTTGTTTTTTTTATAAGAAATTACATATGCAAGCTGGATTGGACTTTTGTCCTGTCAGATAACTTGGAACATATACCAGTGCACAAAACCAGTGACCCAAGTACCTGCAACATGTTCAAGCTCAAGTCATCTCTGAGCCACCTCACACCTATCACCCTTGTTTTCAGTAATTACCGTAAAACACTTTTGGACATTCAGCCAGAATGTCCAAAGTGCTGGGGCAGGCCAAACTTGCTATGGTCTGCCTTTAAAGATTTGAGGAGTTCCATAAGAAAACAAAACAAACAAACACAAGAACAAAAAACAAACAAAACCTGTATGAAGACTATATACAAAAGACTATATAAAAATGATTTTAGCATTAAAGTCAAACTCAACTATTTTAGGAAATGCTACATTTAAGTTTGCCCTACTCCTTACCCTTGACCCCTTGTATACATCTTTTCCCAGTGCAGGAGGCAATATGGATTGTGGGCACACATACCTTGAACTTTGGTGGTTAATGATTTAGTTCTTATGAGTGCATGCCAAGACTTTAGATTGTTAAGCATTCCCCAGAAGGCCCATCCCCTCCCTTTGAATGCAAGGTCCAATAAGAGATTTCCTCACTACATTGCCTGAAGGCTCAGGGCAATATATGATGTTGGGTAGGCAGTATGTAAGTGTCATCATGCTGACCACTGAGGCTGCAAGAAGGGTTAAAAAATAACCCCTTTCCCTTGCAGGCTTCCAGTTCCCACTGAGTGTGGTCTTCCTTGCAGGTTTTTCCCTTATTTGTCAACCTAGGGCTGGCACAGCCTGGGAATTCAGTCTTGACATTCAAAATGGACATGACAGGAGGCAGATTGCTCTGTTTCTTATCTTCATCATCCCAGGTACTTCTTTGTGTTTGCAATACACTAATGTACAAGGAGACTTTTTCCTGATAAACCCCAGTTATATGCTAAGGATGTGCACACATGCCACAAATTCCAGTTCTAATGGTATACGTAAGCCAAGCCACTTTACATCATCTGAGCCACTCTGATAAAACCTCCTTTTCCAATTTGGAAATAATTTTCTTTTGATCAAACCTTTCTGCTTCTGATGAGAACACACAACAGTAATCAAGGCAGCAATCTAAGTTGAAGCAGTCATGCCAGACTCTTTAAATACCCTGCACCTTTTCTGCAGGCTGCTGCTTCATCAGCAGACCTTTTCTTCTTAGAAGTCCAGCCAGGGCTAATTCCAGTACCATGCCTTTCTCTTCTCCTAGGATCACCCAGAGCTCATCCATTCTGTATCTCTACATGACAAGCAAGCCTCAAGAGTTGTGCTGGGTAGATACATGTTACTAATAAAAACGTAGCTAGTGCCTGGCCTCAGGTCAGATAAATCTCCATGTGAAGACTAGGCTATTAGGCCACATGCTTTATAGCTTCTGCAGTTTGATCTCATAGATTCATAGATTCATATGATCTCACTGCATCTAGCACAGGGGTGGGCAAAATACAGCCTGTGGGCCACATCTGGCCCACCGGACCATTATGTCCAGCCCCCAGAGCCCCTCCAAAAAACAATTATTAGCGACTCACAGCTGTCCCTCTAAAAGCCAGCAGGATCCATGGAATTTCAAAGGTTACACATGATTGGATGGGGGGGGGGGGGGCTCTGTGCTTCCACCTCTGTGGGACTCTTGGTACTCTAGCTGGGAGCCCTGTGTGGAGGCACCAAGTGTGGTAGTGCATGGCTGGACAGCTGGTAAATGGGGAGGAGGGCTCCTGCCTGCATGAGGGGAAATGGGCTGGTGTGGGGTTTGTGGGTGGGTGTGGGCCTCCCCACCATGGTGCACAGCCCTTGGCACTGGCAGCAGCAACAGGCAGCGGGCCCTGGGGTGTTCCTGGCCCATGGCAGGCAGAGCCCCCCAGCAGCGCACAGCTTTGACTGAATCCCGGGAGCTGGACATAGTGACACAGAGCCCACATGGCTCAGGACTTTGCGCCAGACTGGGCTGGTTCTGTGCCAGCACATGGGGCTGCAGGTAGCAGGGACTGTGAGTCATGGGGCAGGGGGGGCATGTGGTGGCCCCCCCATAAATCTCCTCCACAAATCCCTGCCCCCCCCCCTCACTATAGAAGAGTGATACTTTATTTTGAGCTATTATGCAGTTGCAGGTATATAAAGTATGCAAGCACACAAATCATGACAAAAATATATTTTTTTAAATTAAAATGTGTTATAGTAGATGTTTGATTTTTAGTATATGATGTGTTGCTTTTTTCTGGTTCCAAGATGGCAATGTGGAAGGAAAAACACCTCTGGTGTCAAAGGTCAGGTGGTGGGACTGGATGATGATCAGGTGGCAGGGCTACCCTTGCAGCCCTCAACAGCTCACCAAAAATCATCAAGCATCTCTCCAGCCAAAATAAATTTCTGCCCCTAATCTGCCAGGTAAATGGAATCTAATGCAAATGAAGGTGCCTGTGATACTTTGGACCCAGGGGTTTCCCCCAGCCCTGGGTGGGAGAATCACCTGCACGGTGATTTTATGGTCTGTCTGGGCAGGATGGATTGCCTCTGCAATGATCCTCTGTGCCTGAGGTTTTCCTGTGCCCTAGATCCCTAGGTATCACAGCATCCAGGATCAGGATTCAGGGCTTTTACCCCCTAGTCCTAGAGATCATGTCACCCATGATGCCTAGGGTCCACACATTTCATGTACCCCCAAGCCCTAGGGACTGCAGAAGCCAGAATCCCCACAGTCTGGGGGTTTCCCAGACCCCCAGACCCTGGGGATCATGACTGCTGTGATCCCTGGGGTTCAGGATTTTTTCCACTGGGCATGGTGCATCCACCATGGCTGGGAGCCCCATCAGGTATCAGGGCTCCCAGCCCTGCTACATATGCAAAGTAAAGCTCAATAGCAACAAGCTATAAAGTTAATACACAATTTTCAGGTCTATTATAGCTGGTTGGAGCTTTTTTATTGTGTGATAGCTATCTGGCACATGTAGGTGGTCTCCAGGTAATTGCAAAATTAACCAGTTAATGGACCAGTTAATAGAAGGTGGACAGGGGACTTCAGGCCTCCTGGATTAATCCTCAAGGCTTCTTAGGCCCTAAACACCGTCTAAGGGGCTTCTCTACCCTCACAGTCATTGTGGATTCTCCTTAGCCCTGTCTCCTTAAGAGTCTAAACAATGTGTTTCCCTTTTAAGACAGTCCCCAGGGCTTTTCTACCTTTCTGTGAAACTGGGGACATATAGACCCTAAATATGGGCTCCTGGCCCTAATTGTGCCTATGGGGCTATAATCATGGCCTCCAGATGTACCTATAGCCATGCTCATGTCTCATAGGTGTCACTCATTTGTAATCCCATAGGGCCTCATGGCCCAACAAACAGACCTGACCCCTCAGGCCTTAAACCAGGGGTGGGCAAAATATGGCCCCTGGGCTGGATCCAGCCAACTAGCCCATTCTATCCAGCCTACGGGGCCTCTAAAAAATTTAGAAAATTAACTTTCATCTGCCCTGCACTGCCTGTCAAAGATGACAGGCAGTCAGCGAGAGCAAGACCCAGCAGGGTGGCTGAGAAGAAAGGCAACTTTGTCTGACACTCCTGGAAGATGGTTTCAGGCTCAACATTAGGAAAAACTACTTCACAACTAGGGTGTCCAGACTGTGACCATAACTCCTAGTTTTCCCCAAGGGTGCCTTGATGAACAGTGTTCAACAAGCCCTAGATGTACGGTTCTGATGTAGCAGTAAGCTGCTACCAAGTCCCCTCTCAGCCTTCTCTTTTTCAGGATGAAGGGACCCAGGTCCCTCAGCCTTTCCTCATATGGCTTGCCGTACAAGTCTCTGATCATATGGGTAGCCCTTCTCTGGACTCTCTCAAGCTTTACCACATCCTTGTTAAGGTGTGGAGCCCAGAACTGGATGCAGTACCCCAGCTGCAGTCTCACCAGTGCTGAATAGAGCCGAGTAGAACAGGAGAATCAATTCTTTGCAATGGTTTTGCTGGAGATGCATCAAGTGATGCATGCCAGCGTATTGTTGGCCCTGCTGGCTACAGCACCGCACTGCTGGCTCATGTTCATATTGTTCATATTGTGGTCAATTATTACACCCAGGTCTTGTTGACAAGTGCTGGGGGATCTTTAGTCCTGCTGCCTGATGAGAGGCAGTTGTTGCACAAGCACCCATGTCACGAGTTTTGCATGTCAGCAGATAGGGTTGCAGGACCCCAGAACCCCTCTGCACCTATTTCTTTGACAGCTGGCAGGCTTCATGGCCACAGCAGGCCTAGCAGCCAGACCTGCAGTAGTTTCCCCTCCCTCCCCCCCCCACCCTGGTCCCCCAAGACAGACACAGTTGCACAAGCATACGTGACAAGAGTTTTGCCTGTCAGCAGCTAGAGGTGCAGGGCCCCAGAACCCAGAAGCCCATGCACCTATCTCCGTGACATTTGGCAGGCTTTGTGGCCTCCACAGGGGCTAGCATGACTGCAGTTTTGACCCCACTGTGGCCTAACATATACACGTGACATGAGTTTTGCTTTCAAGATTTTGGGGTACAGTTTCTCTGAACTCCCTGAACCTATATTCTTAACACTTGGCAGGCTTTGTGGCATCAGCAGGAACTAGCAATCTTGTAGTTTTGACTCTGCTGTGGCTTAACACATACATGTGACACAAGTTTGGCTCCCAAGATTTTGGGGTGCAGTTTCTCTGAATCCCTTGCATCTATCTTCCTGAAACTTGGCATGCAACATGCCCTCAGAAGGGCCTACCAGTCCTGCATGCTGCATCCAAATCTGGCCAGAAATGACAAGGTTATAGGCTGTTTCAACCTTCCCCATTATAGCCTATAGGTGAAACATCAAAACAGCATCAAAACAGTGAAACATTTCGACTTGCCTTGTTTTGTTTCAAGGTTATTTTGATTTTGATGTTTTGACCTCAAAACAGGTCAAAACAGCCTTGAAACAAAACTAGTGGTGACATTTTGTACAGCCCTAACCTCCAATGCATGAATCGAAGTCACTAAGTAATAAGATTTTATCATTGTTGGGTATGTTTCTTAGAGTGTCACTGAGCTGGCTGTAGAACTGAGGCTTCATCTCTTCAGGGAAAAATAGTGTTGCGGGTAGGCACTTATTATTACCAGAAAATTGTTGTGGGATAGTGGCATCCACAATGTCATTAGGTGTTCAACAATTGACACAGGTTAATGTGGTAGTATATTAGCGATGGAGTTTGCTATTGCAAGTCCTACCCCATGTAGGTTGATGTTTTGGTCTGCCTTGTAGCCTGACCAGTAGAAAATGTATTATTTTTCTCTTAAGCACACTTCTGTCATGTAGTCAAGTTTTGGATAAGACAGTGATATCTATCTGATACCTGTATACTTCTTTTGCTACTAATGCAGTTCTTCTGGGAGCTCAATTTTAGCTTTGAGTCAAGTAGTATACAAATGCGCCAGTATCCAGTTGTCAGTCTCTATTCATTTTTGTGATTTATTCTCCCACTTAAAAAGGAGATCCTACTGTTCATGGGAAACCAGTCAGGAGTCAGTGAGAGCCGAGCCTTTTTATCCCAATGTTTGTAGGGGCCTCCTCAGGTTGGGCAGGTGGGGCCTCCCTAAATAGGGCCATATGGTCACCTCAGTAGGACCTCATGTTCCTGTTACCAAGTAAGAGTCATGTGACTGCCACACCTAGGCTGCTCGTACAGAGATTGTTGGCTACCGCCTTCTCATTTCTCAGGCCTGTTGGCACCACCTAGAAAACTCTTACCACAAGTCTTTTAGTGAAGGTTTAGTGGATGATGATGGTGAAGTACTGGGAAGAAGAAAACTGTTGGTACCAGTTGGTACCAGTAGATTGTCCACACAAAGTATTTTAATGCGCAACCTGCACTGCATAATCACAGGTTGCACGCTCTGGGATGCCATAGCCTTTACCCAGTGGAGAGAAGAGGCTCGATGACTGGAGGTTGCTGTGTCTGCCCTGAAGTGCCTGCTAACTTGGCTATGTGGCTTTTGCAGGGGAGGTGGGGAGCAGAGGTGCCACAGTTCAACTGATGCCACAGTTCAAGATGCCACGGTTCAACTGGTGCAACAGCATGCCATTGGGTTGTAGAGTGCTCTGGCTCCTCATTTCCTGGGCTCTCCTAACCCAAGTGTTACGTGGCCATCCTCAGGATCTGTCTTGTCATGGGCTGGGTCTTCTGGGGCACTGGGTCTGTGCTGGGAGACATCTGGCTGGGGTGCTGAACATTGGGGGATAGCAAGAAACTTCAGACCCTTATTGTCTAAGCCCAGGTCCATTTCAGAGTCCATATGGCTTTGGTGCATAGCCATGAAATCCACATAATTCAGCAGGATGGACTGGGAATCCCTGATCTAGCTCATTATGCAGGCTGCTGTATGACCTGTGAGAGCTATATCTCTTTGACCATGGTCGTGTTGAAGTCCTCACCACTCACCTGGGTAGTGCATGCTGTGTCCACTGCATTTTTAGACATGACTATATCATTGACTGAGAAGATGCAGGAGAATTCCTTGTAGTGGTTGCACATAATTGTGCATGCACCCAACATGCAGTTGCTGACACATGTCCTTACAAACTTCTGCTTCAATACCTTGTACTTGGACTATCACTGGGTCTAGTCATGGTCATGTCCCCAGGCTGCCATTTCCTTTGTGATTCACTGATAGATCACCTTGTATTGGTGGCTTGACTGAAACACCCACTTATTTTCTATCTTACCCCAGATGGCAATGAGATATGTTACCTTATCTCTGATTCAGTTGCTGCCACATATGTTCAGAGCACTGAATTTGGTAGACTGAAGAATCATGGTAGAGGGATAATGCATGACTTTGTGGGGTAATGGAAGTGCTGTACGAGTCCTAGGTGTTCCCAGTGGTTGGTGGTGTGGTAGCTGCAGACTCTGGTGCTGATTGTGAGTGTGCGGTGAGAATAAAATGGCTGGAAAGTCATTCTGCAGGGCAATTAATAGGGAAAGACATCAGATGGAGCCCAATACCTCTGAGCAGTAGATTTCTTTTGTCAAGGGCAGAGTGGCAGCAAATATTTCAAGAGAGGCCAGGATAGGGGATAAAGTTGTATATTGTGGGATGCTTGAAGGACTATTCAGATGTCCATTACAATAGTGTGGGACAAAGTATTAGTACTTTAGGTTTCATAGTTTCATTGTTTCTGGGGCCGGAAGGGACCTAAACAGATCATCAAGTCCAACCCCCTGCCCTGGGAAGGAATGAGTACTGGGATCATAATACCCCAGCCAGATATCTATCCATCCTCCTCTTGAAGATCCCCAAGGTAGGGAAGAACACTACTTCCCTTGGGAGCCCATTCCAGAGACTGACAGCCTTAACCATAAAGTAATGTCTCCTGATATCAAGCCTGAACCTACTCTCAATCCATTTGTGGCCATTATTCCTTGTTATCCCAGATGGTGCCCGGGGGAACAGAGTCTCACCTATTTTCTGCTGGTCCCCCTGGTGAGTTTATAGATGGCCACCAGATCTCCTCTCAGTCTTCTCTTGTGGAGACTGAATAGATTCAGACCCTGTAGTCTATCTTCATAGGGCCTGGCCTTCTGCCTCCTGACCATGCAAGTGGCCCTTCTCTGGACCCTCTCAAGGTTAGCTACATCCCTCCTGAAGTGCGGTGCCCAGAACTGGACGCAGTACTCCAACAGTGGACTGCCCAGCGCTGCATAGAGGGGAAGGATCACCTCACTGGACCTGCTTGTGATGCATCTGTAGATGCACGACCAGGTGTGATTAGCCTTACTGACCACTTCCTCACATTGGCAGAGTCAACAATGGCTCCACGATCCCTTTCAGTGACTGCATTCATGAGAAGGGTGTTCCCCAGCCTACAGGTATGTTGCAGGTTCCTTCTCCCTAGATGCAGCACCTTGCCTTGTCTGCATTGAATTACATTCTATTTTCATCCGTCCACCTCTGTACCCTGCCTAGATCTAGTTGGATTCTGTCCCTCCCCTCCAGTGTGCCCACTTCTCCCCACATCTTTGTGTCACCAGCGAATTTGGACAGCACACTTTCCATGCCAACCTCCAAGTTGCTGATAAAGATGTTGAATAGCACAGGCCTAAGGAGGACCGAGGCCTGGGGAACTCCACTGCCCACATCCCTCCAGGTTGAAAATAACCCATCCACCACCACTCTCTGGGTGGTGAGCCAATTTGCCACCCATCTGACTGTGTTGGCATCAATGCCACAGTCACCTAGTGTTTTTTTACAAGTATGGGGTGACAAACAGTGTCAAAGGCCTTCTTGAAGTTCAGGTAGACAACATCTTCAGGTCTTGTTGTGTGGCCCAGAGGTTTGGGTGCTGAGATTGTTCTGTGAAGGTTGTATGTTCATGTCTTACTTTGAACTGTATCCTGCATAATTAAACAAGATTTTTCACAGCAGGAATGGCTGCCTTTCTACTATTGCCATAGAACTGGTGTGTGATCAAATAAAGAAATTAGACATATATAAGTCAGCAGGACTGGATGAACTCTACCCAAGAAGGAGCTGAGTGAAGTCATGGCAGAACTCCTGATGAAACTCTTTCAAAACTCATGGCACTCCAGAGAGGTCCCTAAGGACTGAAAGAGGGCCTATGCTGTGCCCATCTTCAAGAAGGGGAAGAGGGAGGACCCGGGTAAATATAGGCCAATTAGCCTAACTTCTATTCCAGGGAAAATCCTGGAAAAAATCATGAAGGAGTCTATATGTTATAGGCTTGCACAAGGTAGGATTCTGAATGACAGCCAGCATGGCTTCATCATGGGCTGGTCTTGCCTTACCAACCTCATCTCCTTTTATGATCAGGTAACTTGCCACTTGGATAAGAGAGAAGTTGACATTGTATAACTTGATTTCCAAAAAAAACTTTGATCTGGTACCTCACAATGTTCTCATGACAAAATTGGAGGACTGCACACTTAAATACAAGACACTTAGGTGAGCATGAAGCTGGCTGTGAGGTAGGACCCAGAGAGTCCTAATGAATGGATCTGTGCCATCCTGGTGAGAAGTGTGCAGCGGTGTCCCACAGGGTTCAGTGCTTGGTCCAGTACTTTTCAACATCTTTATCAATGTTTTGGATGTGGGGATGAAGAGCTCACTGGCCAAGTTCATGGATGACACCAAGTTATGGGGAAGTGTGGTCACGCTTGAAGATAGGCTACAGATACAGGTGGATCTAGACAGGCTAGCAAGCTGGGCTGGTCAGAACCAGATGGAGTTCATCATTGAGAAATGTAAAGTCCTCCACCTGGGGATGAACAACCCTCTACACACCTATAGGCTTGGGCGCACCGAACTAACCAGCACCACAAACAAAAGGGGCCGCATCAATTGATGCATCTCCAGCAAAACCAAGGAAGTGATTCTTCCACTCTACTCATTATTGGTGAGACTGCAGTTGGAGTACTGCATCCAGTTCTGGGCACCACACTTTAACAAGGATGTGGTAAAGCTTGAGAGGGTCTAGAGACCTGCCACCCATTTGATCAGAGACTTGCACAGCAAGCCATATGAGGAAAGGCTGAGGGACCTGGGACTTTTCAGCCTGAAAAATAAAAGGCTGAGAGGGGATTTGTAGCAGTTTATCACTACCTCAGGGCAATACATCAAGGTCTGGGTGAACAACTGTTGACCAAGGCATCCTTGGGGAAAACCATAAGTAATGGCCACAAATTCTTGGAAGAGCATTTCAGGCTCAACATTAGGAAACACTTCTTCATCGTTAGAGTGTCCAGGCTATGGTATAAGCTCCCTCCAGAGGTGGTGCAATAGCCTACCATGGAAATCTTCAAGAGGAAACTGGACAGTTACCTTGCTAGGGTCACCTGACCCCAGTTGTCTTTCCTGCCTGGTGCAGGGGGCTGGACCCAGTGATCTTCCAAGGTCTCTTCCAGCCTTACAATCTATGAATCTACCTGTTATTCTACAAACATTTTTGGAGATTTGTCTTATGGCAAGTGGCAGGCATCTGAATACTCACGCTCTGTCCTGCAAGAAAACATTTTCTCTTGCAACAATGGCAATATGTGTTCATAGCTGAATATTCTTTGACATTTTAGAATGTTAAAATGCAACAATTGTGAAGTGGTGTACATTGAACAGACAGAGACATGGCATTAAGTGGTGTGGAAAATTTAACTTCACTTGATTAATACAAATACATTCTAGGGTTAGGGGAACCTCAGTATGGATGACTCCCAATATGAATGATGCTGTTCCAAATCCATTCTGAACCTTGGTGGTTGGGGGCTGAGAAAAAAGGTCTCCTTTGGGTCCTCTTGTGCAGCATTCTGGTCAGAACATATAGTAGAAATACTTCTGAGTATGTTCCAAGTCTTCCCTTTACATTTTTATAGTTTTTAGTTTTTGTGTTGTGATTTTGTGGGCTGCTGGGAAACATATTTGACTGTAGAAAAAGGTATACTTTGATGACAGGGATGCATGTCATATGTATACATGTTTAGTATACCACAGCTTTATCAGGGCAACTCTCATTGTGCATGGGTGTATTACAAGAACAAAGAAACACCTAGGATGATGAACACCCTGCCTTTTTCCCAGGATGAAATGCATATAACTATCTTCCTACATGCATTCAGCCTCTTGTGTGCACTTACCATATGTTTGATACTTAATAAGCAGAGGCATGGAACATTAGGTACTTTGAAAATGCAAGTTGAACCTGAACTTTAAAACATTATTGAGGAGGCAAATTTAGAAATATTATAGCTCCTGACTGGTATAACTCTCAGACATTCTATGTTGAGTATCTGATAAGGCAATACACACCTATTAAGTAACCAGTGGGTGCGTTTACGTGTTCATTAATGTGCAATGTTTACATGTTCATTAATGCGCAATAGTTACTGCACATTTAATTTAATATTTGTATAATAATTTGTATAATTTGTATATTAAAATGTAATGTAATGTAAGTTGTATATTAAAACTAAATAAATGCACAGTTACTGGATTTACTGTGCAGTAGCAATGGTGAATGTCTTTTTAGTGATGCTACTGCACAGTAGCCCGATAATACTGTGCAGTAACATATTAGCACTTTTTGTGCTGTGGCACGATACTGCACATTATTATTTATTAGGTTACTGTGCAGTTAGTATCTCATATAAACGTGCCCACTTTGTCTGGTACTCCACTTAGTAGGAAAATGCAGCTTTTTAGGGCACTGTTGAGCAAATTAAGAATGAGAAGTTCTTCTTACATATAGAAAGGGGGGATTAATTGTTGATTTCTAGGGTAAGGCTGCCCCAGCAATCCAAACACTTCACATGGGCTGTAAACATTGTGTTGATACAACTTGGTTTTAAAGGGACAAATGACATAGCAAATTCTTTTGGTCAGTCTCTTGGACATTTTCTGCTCCCAAAAGTGTTATGACTCAGTCTACAGTATCTATGAGGTAAGGCCAGTCATGAGGAGTTAATGCAACAAAATGACTTCACCACTTAAATGCCTAATTC
The DNA here is from genome assembly GCF_030867095.1 of Alligator mississippiensis. Lineage (NCBI taxonomy): Eukaryota > Metazoa > Chordata > Crocodylia > Alligatoridae > Alligator > Alligator mississippiensis. The sequence goes on from NC_081833.1 coordinate 30,434,045, forward strand.
TTCAGGACCAAAGTGCCCTGTGGAATTCCTAAATTTGAATTAGGCCTCAGGCTCCCCTTTCAATGAATGCAGAGTATTAAATGCTTAGGAACTGGATTCACAGAAGCCACAACACAGAGTAAGGAGCGGCCTAAGCCAGCCAGTAAGAAATGCTAAGGGGCACCTTAGAGGTGCCTTGAAATATAGGCACCTCTTTTCACTTGGGACTCTCAGTGATGAACTTTCTGCTGGAGTTAGAGGCCTGAGCCACGTCAGGCTTTTTCATGAAAGAGAAAGAAAAAAAAGGTTTTCTCTCTCTCTCTCTCTCTCTGTATGTGTGTACCTCATTACAACCAAAAACAGCCTGGGAGTTGTGGCACTAACCAGATAGTTGAGAGACTTGAATCCCAGTTCTCAATACAAATCAGAAAAAGGTAGGGACTAGAAGACAGGTCTATCCTCTCCTATAGAAGTGCACTAAATATGTGGCTATGGTGCTCTAAAAGGACATATAGAATCATCCGCAGAAATTCTTTTCCCCATCTCTCTTTTATGTTAGCCCCAATCTGGGAGATGTGCCTTCAGAATATCTTTAGGATCAGGTCCTGCGGCTGAGATGGGTAGAGGCTCCTAGCATGACAAACCTGCTGGGACAAACAAAGGCTCTGGGAAGTTCTGCAGCATCCTGGTTTAGGCAGTCTGGTACATGCGAATCACCAGGCACTGAGGTCCTGAGGTCCAGCAATGGTGTTATTTCCAAGTCGTAGTGTATTCAGTATCTTTATCAATGATCTGATATAAAATAGAAAGCCATTACTAGTCAAATTCAAAGAAGACACAAAGTTTGGTGGGAGAGTAAATATAAGTGAAGACAAGCCACCACCAAAAAGAAATCTACATATCTTGGTGCTCAAGGGGTGAACGACATGCTTCATAATAGAGCTGGAGAAAAAGCAGATGTTTGGGGCTTTAAGACACACTAGCAGAGTAGGGTCTGTACCTTCAAGCTGCTGAAAAGCGTTAGGGACCATAGTGAAAATTAGTCAAATATAAGCTTCCAAGCAATGCTGTGGCTAAAATGGGGAGTATGAACTTTGAAACAGTGGAAGTGAGTACCAAAAAGGAATAGGGAGGCAATATTGCCCCTGCATACATTAATAGAGAATTCAACTGTATTATAATGCTGTAACAGAGCACAGGGTACACAGGGTGCTCTGTTACTTGCAGGGGCCTGAGCGGCAGCAACAGGGCAACTCACAGCTGGCTGAAGTAAGAGCTTGGCCCTGAAATGCAGAAGAAGCAGCAGTTTGCTGCTAGCAGATGAAGAGCCAACATCCATCTCAGCTGCTGCTCAAGGAACAACTGGGAGGTAAGGTCTGGGGCTATGGGGAAGGAGGAGGTTCCATGGTCCTGAGTATGACTGAAAACTGCACCCTACTGGGAAAGAATGGCCTGGTGGAGCTGCGTGTGATGGGGTAGCTCCACAGAAATGTACTGCCAGTTACCTCCCCAGTGAAAGGCGAGTATGCGGTATCTTATAACCCGAGCCCCACATCTTTGGTGGGTGAGATCAAAGCAAGGGGAGCCCAGGATCACTGCAAGCACTGAGGCAGTGCCTGGGCTTGCAGTAGAGTCCTGAGACTGCATATAGGGAGTCAGAGAGAAGCTCCAGGGAGGTGGGGCCTTGAGCCTTGGGGAGCTATTAAGGAAGCTCCTGGGGCCAGGGATAACGGATCACCTAGGGAGGGCAAAGGGGATGGGATTTGGAGGCCCAGATAGTGTGGGCTTAGAGCCCAGAGGGTCCAGTGTGTGTGTGTGTGTGTGTGTATGTGTGTGTGTGTAAAGAGAGAACCCAGGGTGAGGACACTGGGACCACGAGCTCTGGTGGGGAGTAAGAGTCCCGGTGAGACTCTGGAGTTCGGGTCCCTCCCAAAGCGAGCCACTGGAGGGAGAAACACCTGTGAGGCATGGGACTCAGTACAGGGATGGTTGGATGGTACAGAGGCCCTTGACATCAGGCCATGTAAATGGGCAACCTCCCCCCTTATTGACATCTGTAATTCATCAACATCAAGGTGTGACAGGTGAGGAAGGTGGACAGTTAGCCCAAAGGCAAGTGGGTGGGCTAACATTGAGACTGGTCCCAGGATGCCTACTTGTTACACATGTCAGTTCTTTTAAACATTTTTCAAAGGATGTTGGGTTCAGAAAAGAGCCAAATGAATGACTCAAGGCTTGAAAATTTTGTCTTATAATGAGGCTGTTAAGGAGTCCATTCAATTTAGTCTATCCTAGGGGAGGTTAAGAGGTGACTCAATCAATCTCTAAGTATCTATCTGAAGAAGAGGTTTCTGATACCAAAGGACGTGTTAATCTAGGAGAAAAAGGCAGAACGAGACCAGTGGCTAGAAACCGAAGCTTCAAAAATGTAGGATGAACATAAGGTGTCAATTTATAACAGTAAAGGGAATTAACCATTGGAACAGAACACCAAGGGATGCAGTAAATTTTCCATTACTTGGAGTATGTAAATCAAGAGAATGTCTTTAATAGATTTGGTCTAGCTCATCAGTGCAGCATTGGGCTGGATGCAGGAAACACTGGATGGAATTCTCTGGCCTGTGTTCAGCAGGTCAGCCTGGATAATTATAATGATCCCTTGTGCTTCTGTGAGTTTTGGATAATGAGAGGCACATGCAGTTCCTCAGACAAGAGAAGCAGATAGTCTGTTTTTGAGCTGTACTGTGCAAAGCTGCCTGTGTCCTCCTTAAGGCTTTCTAGGTCTGCTTGTTATTTAAAACATTCATTATCACTTTGTTAAATGTAATGGCTTTGGGGTATACAAAGGAAAACACTTTCTTACTGACCCTCAGAAAAGGACAGAGTTGATGTTAGGATACTTTTGCACACTTGAATTACATACCCACATGCACATAATAGCCCATGTGTGTTGCATACTGGGGGTTGCATGTGCACTGTTATGTGTAACCATGCACACATTTTCACGTGTACTTTTTCAAACTTTTGTCTCCAGATCATAATTCTATGGGACAAACACATCTGGTAGAAATTAGCACATGACGGGGGAACCCCTCTACTCTAGGCCTTCAGCTGACCTGCTAACTTTGTAGAGCGTGCAAAATGAATGGAATCATTCCCACAATATGATAGACTAGTGGGTTGGCTTTGATTTTCTGGTAATGAACAATACAGTGAAGGTGGCTGACCCTGTTGCCAGAGGCATTGCAGGCATGACCCTGCATCTGTACATGAGGTACAATGGTGATGGGCACAGTAAAGAGAATTAACAAAAGGGAATTATTTATAAATAATTTATCCATGCTTGGAGCTTGAGACAGATTTCTAATAAAGCAAAATCAATAAATAAACAAACAAGAATGGGTTGTGTCATTCCTTATGTCCAGTAAAAGACAGGCATGTCAATGTCCTATCTCACTTCTAGTTTACTCTGATAACACCCCTCAATGTATGGAAAGTTTGGAAGCAAAAGAGAACTGAAAATGCACTGGGGAGTTTTCCATATCACAGACAAATCCCCTAACCCCTGGGCTATTGAGTCATTTGGTTATATCAATCATTAGTACTAACATTTTAAGATGATGATATACTATGATATAGTACATTTGGATTATCTAATTTAAGGTCTGCTTAAAAGTGTCTCCTTTCTGGCCTTGTGCTCTGTTTAATTTGATCTCCTGACTAGTCTACCTGGACATGTTGATCACTTCTTAAACTTTGCTGACCAAGCAAGTTGTCAAAAAAGGCTCATTCTCCAGTACTTCATTGGGTACAACTACATTAATACTTTAATGCACATTAGCCTATTTTAGCCTAATTTCCTTTTGGCAGCTGTCTCCTGCATTGGTTTTGGGGACCCCGTTCTCATTGTCTACTTACTTTGTAAGAGGAGTCCAGATGTTCAACTTGGTGGTGAATGCCTATGGACACTGGAAGGAGAGAAGAACTGTACTCAGCATAGAGCCTGATGAAAATGTTGTTTCTCTCCTGCCTGCTTCTCCCTCCCCCCACCACACGTGCCATGATTAGTAAAAAACCTGAATGGTAAGACCATCCTTTTGAAAACCTACAGTTTTTCCTGCCTCTATGCAGGAAATAGCTGAAGCAAAACAGCAGATTAATTACTCAATGGCTCAGGGCAGGTGTTCTCACAGGATAGAATGCCTCTATTTTGTGCAGAATTACAGGGCTACCAAACACTGCTGCAGATTACAAATCAAATGCCAGCAGCTTGTGATTAAAGTTTAGATGTGACTCAATCTAATCATGCTGGAGTTCTTCTAATTTAGAGGAAATGTGGGAACTGGATCTCAGAGTAAAAACTGACCTGAAACTTAATCCATAGGCCAAATCTTGGGGTGGAACCTATCGTACTGGACTTCCTGGGGTGCATCTACATGTACAATTAGTCACAACTAGTTTTACTGCTCATTAAGCTAATGTGCATTAAGTGATTTTTGGCAGGGGTCTACTGTCACAGGCCAGCTAGGCACTATGAGTGTATCAGCTGTGAGGCTGCTGGGTTAGGGATCGAGGAGGCAAGTTGGGAGTGAAGTAAAGGCAAATTTACTTATAACTTAGCATACAACAGTTAACAGAAAGTTTAATGCAACAAACAGATACTACAGTAATAAAGAGCTAATAGTGAATGATAACAGATAGAATGACAAAGAGTTCCCACATGGGGCTGGCAACTTATTGGTAGTCCCTCTATGCCAGGTGCATGCCAAGTTGTTCCAGCAAAGTCAGGCATCCCCGATCAACGCTGTCCGAAGGGTCACTGGGAAGATCCCTAGGTCAGGATCTGGTCCTCACTCACACTAGGAGTCTGGGGTCCAGGCTTGGTACAACAATGGTCCTCTGTCCCATCCTTCATGCTGGTCACTTGACGTACGTGCTTCTTTATACCTTATCTTATGCTAATTTGTTAGCTCAGAGCCACTCACAATCTTGCCCTATAGCTGTTACCCTATGGGATCAAAAGGGATTAGAAATTATCATGAAAGGTTTACCTAATAAGCAAATTACACCACATTACTTTGAGGTTTGAAATAAGCATTACTCTGCCCTTAGTTTCTTATTCCTGGATTCCTTGGAATGTGCTAATTTTATTAGGTGGTCAGATCTTGTTATGGCTTGACCTTTACAAAACCTGTTAGATCAGCTAATCTTGTAGCTCTGCTTATTTTGGGGGCTCAGTGGTCCCATGATCAGTGCATACAGTTAAATTCAACATTTTGGTTAAATTATGACAGACAAATTCCACTTGCAGGTTGCAAACTTACAAGCTTTGCATTAGTTAATCTTAACTGCTTATACAATTACCAGATGGTTCCAAAAGCATATATTTTTTTATTTAACCCCTCTTGTTCTGGCCACCACAGTCTACATGTGCAGTGATCTGGTATTAAATTTAGTGCTAGGTCCTCAAGCCTTGCCATGTGCTCCTGTGGCCACTGGGAGGAGCTCCAGCCTCAGGCCTTAGCTGCCAGAACTTGGCAGCCATGTCTGAAGCCAGGCCCAGCTGCCAGTACTTGACAGCCATCTTTAAAACCCACCCCTGCTCTGTGCTTTCTGCACAGCCAGTTCCAGCGCACAGACGAGCAGCATGGCATAGACACAGACAGCATGTGGCATCTGTGGTCCTTAGCTATGGCTGCCCCAGCTCCTATCCCTAGAATCCAGGGAAAGGATTCTCCAATCCTCCTGGACACCTTGGTTATCCTGCTGGCCCACCATGGTCACCATCACCTGGCTTATGGCCATCTTTCTCTGCTTGGGTCCCCCACATACAGTTGCCATCTGGTTGACCACTGCACACCCACTCAGGGCCCCTACCACTGCATAGCTGCTGCCACCAGCCATAATTATGAGGGGCTCCAGGAGGCCACTGCCAGGGCCATCACCCTCCTAGCCTTTCAGCCCCACTGTCTCTAGGTCCACTGCACCAGCTGGGACTGGTATTAGTGCCTGGTGCAATGTGACTTGGTTGATGAGCAGTGGGTCAATGCATTCAGGATGACTCAGGCCACCTTTGCTGACCTGCTTCATCAGCTGGAGCACCAGGACTCTGGCATGCACCCAGCTCTCCCTGGTGACATCTGCCTGGCCCTCGCACTAGTCAAACTGGCCATGCCCACCAGCCTGAGGTATGCAGGGCACCTGTTTGGGGTGGACAAGACCACCACTGGGGATCCCATCCTGGAGGTGTGCGGCACCCTCCAGGACATCCGGGTAGACACTGTCCTTTGCATCTATGACCCCCATGTTTGATTATAGGGTTCCATGCACTGGGGTTAACCCAGTGTACCGGGGCCCTGGATGGGATGCACATTCCAGTCACCTGACCACCCCATGTAGACAGGGCCTACTATAGCTGCAGGGGGTTTCATTTGGTTGTCCTGCAGGCAGTTTTTGATCACCAAGGGACCTTCACCCATGGCAATGCTGGCTGGGCGGGCAGTGTGCACAACATGCACATATTCAGGAACTTTGGACTCGGTTTGATTGTGGAGCGTGGGTGCTTTGCACTGGGAGTGGAGGACCTGCAGCTGGATGCCGGCATCATCCTACCTCTGCTGGTCAAAGACCAGAAGACCCTCTACTCCTGTGGCTGATGAGGCTTTACACCAGGCACCTGGACCCCTGCCAAGCCCACTTTAATTGGTGCTTCATAATTGGTGCCTCAGCTGGACACATGCCCTTATTGAATGCATCTTTGGCTGCCACAAAGGCCACTGGTAGTCCCTCACAGCCCACCTTGAAGTGGCTGAGAACAATCTCACCCTGTAGGCATGTGTGCTGCACAATAGTTGCAAGGACTGGAGAGAGTTGTTCAAGGAGGCCTGGGTAGAGGAAGTACACCTGGCTTTGGAGGCCTGAGGGCAGGAGCATGACCTGCAGCAGCAGCATTAGCTTTGGGTCTCCCCCAGTGAGGCTCCAGGTGAGCTGTGCACCCACCAGCAGGGGCCAGGGAACTAGTTGCAGGAAACTGGCAAACCACTTCTTGGAGTGTTCTCCCCTCTAGCTCACCTGTTCTGCTGCCCACACACACCCTACCCCCTTCCTACCCCTACCACCACTCTTAGGCCAGGCACATGCTTGAAACAAACAAAAAAACCGTATTTTCCTCACAACACCCACTCTCATCTCTCATCCTCCCTCCTCACCACATACAGCCCCTTTGCCCCTCCCTCCCCAACACATAGAGATCCCTCCCCCTCAAACAACAGAGCCCACTCCCCCTCCATCCCCAACAAACAGAGCCCACTCCCCCTCCATCCCCAACAAACAGAGCCCCTCCAAAACTATCCCCACCCTCCAACAATTAAAAAAAAAACACCCTATCCTCAGTGTCAAAACTATTTACAAAGGTCTCAGTATCTGTTTGTGAGTCCCAGAGTGGGGGGCTGTGGGGTGAGGGTGGCTAGGGGGAAGAGACCAGGGATGGGTAGCCAGCACTCCAGGCTTGGACCATTCCCCTGTAGGTTCAGGGGCTGCAGCAACTGCCATGAGCAGCAGGATTGTTGTGGAGTGATGGCAGATCACATTTCTCCAGGGTGGGTGGCTCCTTCTCTGGCAGCCTGAGTGCAGGGCCAGCATCCACTTGTGATGCCTCTCCTGGCACCTCCAGGTCCTTGGTTGTGTGGCACTGGAGTGAGCAATGGGACTAGGCCCAGAAGGGTTGTGTAGGACACAGGGCAGGGCTCAGCCAGGGGCTCCTCCCAGGCCCAGGCAGGGGCCTGATGTGGGGCAGTGGGTGACTGCCAGGAGCCCTGCAGGGCCATGGATGGAGGCTGAGCAGTGGAGGGCATTCACATGACCTGCAGGCCCAGGAGGGTGTCCAGGGTCCAGTGGCCATCATCTATAGCCTCCACTGTCCAGTGATAGATAGCAATCTCCTCATGAAGGAGCTTGCAGCCTAGTTCTCGGGGTGCCGAAAGGTTGGTCAGCTGCTGCATAAAGGGCATGGTTTTGCAGGTGATGATTGTGGTCAGTCATGGCCACCTACTGTGTCCACAAGGCCTTGACCTGGGTGCAGGCACTGCTACACTGACTGGAAGTGCCCTCACTCTCACCTGATGCAGCTTTATAAATGTGGATGTTCAAGTGCCCACCTTGCTCAAAGTTCCTCAGCATCTCCATATCACTCCAGAGAGTGACAAAGTCATCTGTCTCCTCCTGGATCCAGTTGGGGACCTGGGTGGATGGCAGAGATGTGAGCACGTGGGTGGGACCAGGCCTCATCAAGGAGGAGGAGAAGGATGATATGCTTATCCCACACTAGTTCTCTGGGCTCCCATGTGGCTGTCCCTGTGTTGCCGGCCCTAGACAGCTGCCGGCAGCACCCGGTGCAGGGGCATGGTATGGGACTTGGAGCTGCACAGCAAAGTCAATGCATCACACCACCTGCAAGCACAGGACATACTGCTGGGGGTTAGCATCAGCAGGGGGTAGGTGTTGGCCCTGCTGCCAGATACAGCCAACAAACAGCCCCGAGGAGATATCAGGGTTGGGCAGGGGAAGTAGCAGGCTGCAGCCTTTTTCAACAGCCACCTGTGGCCAAGAAGCAGCTCTGGATAGGTGATAGAACAGGCAGAGGTAGCCTGTATCCTGTCCAGAGGGTCACACAGGGCCTGCAGTGCTCCTGGGGAGCAAACAGGTTCCTCCAGGCTCCTGTGCAATGTGCCCCAGGGCACAAAATGACTGGAGGCTTTTAGAGTTTGCAGCTATAGGCTGCCACAGAGGCAACCCACTTCTAGGGTAGGAACTGTTCTGTAGTTAGTACTTCATTGGCCAGAGGTGGGGGAGTGTGAAGGGAAGCCCTCTATCCCCAAAGTAGGCTTACTTTGGGGCCCTGTAATAAAGAGAGAACACATCCACCACTTCTCAAGGGAATCACTTTATTGGAAATCTAAGCATAAATTTAACTAGCATTCATATCAGGCAATGGAAATGGAAAAAGCATACTCATGCCTAGAAGGATGGGCATAGGCCAGAAACTCATCTCTTGTCCAGTCCTTCCAACAGCTCAGGCTTGTGATTCCTTACTTCCCCTAGGTCCCTAGGTTTTTAATCACATGTGTACAATTAATAACATACATCTAGGTACAATCTGATTGGGTATATGTTAATGGAAGAGTTGATCACGAAGAGCCTCTCTCTAGAAGAATTTATTAACAATACTTAAAGACTGCTTAACTAGGATGCCCTCAGATATTGTTAACTAGGGTTCTACCCTTAACAATGATGTATACAACATGGAGGCACTTATGCCAGGACCTCTGCTGGGTTTGTTACAGAGAGGAGAGGAAGGAAGAGCAACTGGTTCCCTGTCAATCCACCTGGAGAAAAACTGCAGCCCAACCAAAAGACCTGGGGCTGTAATGTTGATCACTACAGCACACTGTCACAGAGATACTGCTGTCTTGGAGAAGCATCAGTTCTGAAGGGTCTCCTGTTGGGGCTCCACCATCACAGAAGTGAAGATCAGTGCTGCTCCTGCAGGGGCAATCAGAATATCTGAAGCCCCTACAGTGGCAGTGGCAGTGGCAGTAGCAGAGAAGCATGCTGTTGTTGACAGGGCCCTGGAGACAGCTGAAGCCCTAGCAGCAGCACCAGCAGCATCAGTAGCAGCAAAAACTGCTACTGTTCCTGACAGAGCACTGAGGAAGCTATTGTTCTCTCCGTGCTTCTGGAGAGGGCAGCAAGGTTTCAGGCAGCCGGAGCAGCAGTGTGCTACTTTCCTTGAGAGGCTGACAGACAGCCCAGTCCCCCTTCTCCACCAGGGAGGAGAGTAGGTTTTCAGTGATTGGGCTCTCTGGGGGCATCTACATGTGTACTTTACTGTGGAGTTGGCTAATTAGCTCCACAGTAAAGTATCACTATCTATGCCTAGGGTGGCCATCATAGAGGAAAGTCTGATTTTCTGCTACTCTGTCCTCTGTCCTCTACTGATACAAAACCAGATGACTTTATGCCTTCTCTTCAAGAGAAAAATCGAGGACATAAAGGTGTCTGGCTTCACATCAATAGAGGACAGAGGACAACTGGACTGTCCTCTGCAATGGCCACCCTATCTATGCCTGAGGTGCTATTAGGCTGGAGTAAACTAATTAACTCTGCTATAGAATAGTACTACCTGACACAAGTAGCATCCTGCCACAGAGTTATTTACTCCACTGCAACACATGTGCAGACAGTGACCAGGACTAACTGGGGCACAAGGGTGTGGGAGCTGCCTGCCTCTGCATCACTTTGAGCCAGGGCAGAGCCATTCTGGGCTAACAGGCCAAACCCCTGGATCCTCTGCCAGCTGGGGCTGGGCTGCCTCAGTTCAATGTGCTGAAGTCATGGGAACATGGGTAAACCCTGAATTCAATAAACTCCTGCATGAACTATGCAAGAGTTTATTGTGTTGTATTAATAGCATGTGTAGATTAGCCTACTCTTAGCGTAGATTAGCAGGTTCCCTTTGGGGTAAAGAAGCAAAAGGTCTCCCTATTGTCCTCTGGCTTGAAAGCACAGCTTTGCAGTGTTTTTGTGGTTCCTCAGCCAAGGAGCTGAGGGTATGTAAATCCCTACAAGAATCTAATGTTTTGGCACTACGAAGTGCTGAGGCACTTGTAATACTACAAATGGACCCATGTTAAAGGCCTTAGAGAATTTAATGGGATTTGGGCCTTAGCTTATTTACTGCCTAAATCAAGGTAAAATCATTATTAGATTAGATTACATTAGATTAGACTAGACACTAGGCCTGTGTGAGTCAGCAGTGATCCAATCTGGCTTCAGATCTGGCCACTTTGGATGGCTGTGATCCAATCTGAAGCTCCGGACCAGGCCTTGATCCGGGTGAAGCAGAGATCTGGCCGTAGGGTATAATGGGGTAATCAATGAAATATCTATAACTTTGTTGGTTTTTTGCCCAATTTAGATGACACGTGCAGTAATGGTAGCCTCTGCTGAGAGCATGAAACATGCCAAGATTCAAGAAGATCAGTGTAGGGGTTTGGGGGGAACTGTACCCCAAATTCTTGAAAGCCAAACTCATGTCATGGCTGTGTATTACACCACAGAGGGGTCAGAACTGCAGGGCTGGTAGCTCTTATACAGGCCACAAAGCCTGCCAAGTTTCAATGAGATAGGTGCAGGGGTTTGGGGGGAGCTGCATCTCAAGCTCTGGACAAGAAAAACTCATGCCCTGAGTGTGATAAGGCTCAGTGGGGTGACAGCTGCAGGGATGGTGGTCCCTGCTGTGACAGCTGCCAGCTGTCAAGGAGATCGGTGCAGGGGGGGTTCTAGGGCCCTCTGCCTCTAGCTGCTGGCAGGCAAAACTGCGCCAAGACTGTGTCTGTCTTGGGGCAGTTGATTGTCTATATTGATTCTTTCCTCTCCTTAGTCTGGTTTTGTAGGTGCTAATTGGTGCTCGTTAAGTCATTATGTAGTAGCTAGGTCCTGTGTATTGAGCTGGTCCCTGAGTAAATCATGATTGATTGGTTGGTAACTGGTAACACAGTAGCTTAGCAGCCAGGCCTGCCCTAGTGTCTTCCCTCCCCACCCCAAGCCAGACTCAGTCAGTCCCACAAGCACCCATGACACAAGTTTTGCTTGTCCGCAGCTTGTGGGGCAGTTCTTCCCAAACCCCAGCACTTCTTGAAACTTGACAGGGTTCATGTCCTCAGCAAGAGCTACCACCCCTGAAGTTTTGCATGATTTTGCATGAGTTTTACTTTCAATAATTTGGGGTACAGTTGCCCCCACGCCTCTGCACTGATCATCTTGAAACTTGGCAAGTTTCATATTCTCAGTAGTGTCTACCATCTCTGAAAATTTCATCCAAATTAGACTAAAAACAACAAAGTTATAGATATTTTATTGTTTCCCCATTATACCCTATGGTCAGATCTCCGAGGTGGCTCCAAAGCTCTTTGGAAGCTCCAAACCACTTCGGGAAGCCTAACAAGGCCAGCACTTCAACCCAAATGTGCTGCTTTGGACCTCAAAGCATCTGAAGCTTCTCCAGATCTGAAGCTGTGTCCGAAGCCTCCCACATCCCTACTAGACACCTCAAATTAGAAACCTGATTAGTTTCTATAATTCATGCCTTTTCTTCAAGGATCCCCTCTCCACCACCTTTTGTGCAGTGGCCTTCAAGGCAAGGAAAAAAAAAAACAAAAACCCTTGTCATGAAAGCAGGAGGCTACCATGATCTTGGGGGCCCCTACCACCTCAGACAGAACCTGCACCCAAATCTCAAAGTGAAGGTTCTCCTGCTCAGGTAGTTGGCACTTTACCCCTTGCCTGCAGGTGAGTGCTGGAAGGGGGGCCCCACCACCCAAGCTGGAAGGGCCAGTGGTGGAGGGTCCAGGACCCACAGCTGCAGGTCACCTCACAGTCACCTGTGCATAGCTACAGTTCCCCCACTGGGGGGCACCTTGGTGTGGCCAGGGCTAGGGCCAGGGACAGATTGAGTGGGTGTGCTGGCAGGTGTAGTGCACCTGATCTCCTCAAGCACCAGTAATCTAGGCTTGGGAGTGGGACCTTTGCCCTTCCCACCCCCAGCTGTGAAGGAGGCTGAAGAGAATCCCTTCCCACTGTCCTTGCCCTAGGTCCCTGATCCTCTGGGAGGGGCCTGGCCAGGGGAGACCCCCTGGCCCCACTGGCTCCCTGTTAGACTCTCGCTTTTCCCCACAGCAGGGGTTACAGGTTTGTCTACCCAAGAGAGGCTCAGTTGGATTCTATCCCCAGGTTGGGGGTTTTAGGGACATACGCCCCCTCGGGGGCCTGATTGGAATCTGCCCCCACAGCAGATTCTATACGAAGTTCTGTGGGGGAATCTGCCCCCACCCCCCGAAGGCTCCTGCTCTGCCATTGCTTCACATAAGGGAGATAGAAACCAAAAAAGAAAAAAACAAAAATCACAGCAGGGCTGGTGAATCCAATAGGGGCAGGCTGGGGCTGTGGGGGGAGGGAGCGGGGTAGGGGGCTGAAGCTCACTGAGCTACAGCCCCACAGGAAACTGGGTGGGCTATGCCTGGGGAAGTTTGGGGAGGGGGGCACACACACAAGAGTGAGCTGGGGAGACTTGAGCTGGCTTACTCAGCCTCACAACAAAGACCAGGGCAGGGCAGGGGACCATGCCTGCTGGTGAGGACCAGAAAGAGAGCCCCGCTGCTTGAGTTGGAAGGGCTGGCAGTGGAGTGTCCTAGCCCCACAGCTTTGGGTCACCCTGCAGCTGCTTGTGCAAATCTGTGGTTCCCCCACTGGGGGGCTGCCTTGGTGGGGCCAGGACTAGGGCCAGGGACAGGCTGCATGGGTGTGCTGGATGCGCCATCAGGGTCAACACCAGTCTTGGCCAGGGCCCTCCATATGTGCTGGCTCTGGCAGCAGCAGACCCAGGAATGGACCTGGCTACTGGAATGACTGGTTACTGTGGCAGAAGAGCAACTGTCAGGCTTGTGGGTTTGGCCTATTGAGGACATCAAACATGAGTGGCAGCATGCGGGCATGAGGGTTGCATGTGAGCTGGAGAGGGACAGAAGAGGGACTGGCTTGATAAGGCATTCTGGGACAGGCTCCTGGACCTCAAGAAGAGGCACCTCACCCTCCTTGATTAAGCTGACAGTAAAAAAATAAGACTTTGGACAAGATTCTGCTGCCCACGAACCTGGCCAAAAATAAAGAGGCCCTCAATAACTCAGAATAGAAGATTATCACCTAACTCAAATGAGAAGACTAGGACTACAGATGAGTGCCAGACAAAAAGAGGGACATATTCCAATAGGTATGCCACGTGCCTAGGCTGAGCATCCCTAATGGAGGAGTTCATCATATTACATGCCCATTAGACACTGGCAGCTCTGTTAGAGCACAAGTGATAAAGGTATTCCACACTGTCAGGGAGGATGGGGACAACCTGCTGAAGTTTGTTTTTCAGCTCTGACATAACCTGAGTTCAGTGAAATAGCTGATCTATTTATTATACCCGGGATATTGGAGCCTTTCATCTTCTAAAGGATCCTTCCCGGCATGGCAACTCAGTATCACTGAATTCTGTAGGATCGGTGTGGCAATCTAAAGGCTCCTTTCTGAGTTACTGTGAAGTCAGTGGATGCTGGAGTTTAACCTCCTCCATGTTTGTAGCACCTGCATTTCCAAGTGAGCATTTGCCTGGTGCAATCCAAAGCAGCCAAAGGCCTTAGTCACTCACAAAGTTGCCTGGTCCGCTGTTGGGACACAGAGACAAATGAATGGATTATGTCACCTCTGTGCTCCTAAACTGGTTTCCACTTTATTGCATTACTTACATACATACTCACTTTCTGTTTAGTCTGGCTCCCATTCCTGGGAGACAGAAGCCAGTGAATATAGCAAAATCCAGTTATGGAAATGTCCTCCCTAGGGAACAAAAACATTGTATTCAATGGCTCCAAGGACAAAGTGTCAACATCTCCAGCCCTGCAGGAAGCTATTAAGGGAAAATTTTATTCCATAGGGCTTAATTTTGTATTTGAATGAAACAATTTTCAAGCACTAGTATAAATGAATAAGGTGCAGAGCCATCAAGCTGTGCACACAATACTGTTCAGCCTCTACATTCAATACATAACTGTTGGTGCCTTCTCCTAATGTTAGGGATTACGGGTAATTGAAAAAAAAAGGTCACAGATAGATGGGGCCACTTACCCTTACCTTCCATGGAGGCATTTAGAGCCAGAGAGAACTGGCATCTTTACTCTTTTAATGTTATTGTACTTAGCATTGACTTAGAGAATTTCAAGACCCATAGGATGGATGTGGCAAAGTAATATCACTGAAGAGCTGATTATGTGGAAGGAGGTATGGCAATGTGACACTACTGAAGATCTCATTCTATGGGAGAGGCATGGCACTATCCACACCCATTAAGAGAGCCATGTAGGTCACCCATTGCACCAGTCATGTCCTCTAAAAGTTCTCCCTCAAAGTCTCCCCAGTGCCCCAGTTACAGTCTGGAATGGTTCCTTTCTTAGGGCTGTCCCATATATAGGTATCTTCTAATTTGCTATAGGGGACCCCATCAATGTTTGTTTTGAAAGCTCAGAAAGGGACCTTATGTGCCAGCAACAGCATAAGAGAGAGGAGTAGAGACAAATTCTGGACCTTGGTCAGCTCTGTCTGGAGGCACTGACTAAAGAAGCACTGATGTGTCATTTGACCCCACAGGGCGTTGTTGAATGGCTCTGCATAGTGTCGGCCTGTGTGTGTTTTTGGACTGACTGACTGACTGCTGTATCATTTGCAGCAGACTGACAGAGGCTTCTGGCAGGCAGGCAAGGCTCATCCCCAGACCTGACATTCACAGGAATCTGTTTTGGCTGTGGTTAATAGCGCCCCAAGGGATGACGACTAGGTCGAATGGTCATAAACTACTACAAGACCGTTTCAGGCTGGATATAAGGAAGAATTTCTTTACTGTCCGAGCCCCCAAGGTCTGGAACAGCCTGCCACTGGAGTTGGTTCAAGCGCCTACATTGAACACCTTCAAGAGCAAACTGGAAGCTTATCTTGCTGGGATCCTATGACCCCAGCTGACTTCCTGCCCTTTGGGCAGGGGGCTGGACTCGATGATCTTCCGAGGTCCCTTCCAGCCCTAATGTCTATGAAATCTATGAAATATGCCCCCTTGGGCTGTATTTCTTCCAGACCAGTTTCTAAGTCATCAATTGTCTCTTCTCAGGCCATTGCACATATGACAGGAAACAGACACCAGTTCTGTTTTTCAGGCTGTTTCTTTGGTTCTAAAGAACCTTGCTGTGTCAGGACTTCAAAAGAATCAGAAGCACTTGGGTGCTCTTAAAAAAGACAACCCAAAGGGTCTCAGTACAGAAGTAGTCACATTTGTTCTCTGAAAGACTCCATGGATGGCTCTTTCTCATGTCAATACTTAAAGGGTAGTGGGAATGTGTCCCATCAAAATACTGAGCACACGCCTGCCTGGATTAATCCCTGGAACTGACTGAACAAGCTTGTTTGCTGTAAGCACCTAACATTGATCAGTACTATAGTAGTTCAAGTTTTTTTTTTTTTCTTTGTGTACAAAAGGCACAATAATAGGAAAGATAAACAGAGGTACTGTCCTCTTGCGGGTGCACTCCAAGGATGGCCACAGGTATAGGGTTATTATAAAGTTCTATCTTGCCATGGGGTGCTATGTAAGATTCCCACTGCTGCATCCAGCAGTATCTGTGTTTCCATCACAGCTGATGGAAACTCAGAGGCAGGAATGTCCCCCAATAGCTTTACAAGCAATGTTATTTTACTGTCAGCTGCTGTAATAATGGCTTTTGCCATAGTCCTGTGTCTCCCATGTGTCTCCAGACAGCCATAACAACAGGCTCTGTCAAGAAGAGCAGGTGCCCAGGGGGATTCAAGCCCAGTTGCAGAGGGCCACTTGTGACCTTTCACCAATTTTCTCCACATGTATGTAGTAATGAGACACATCCTCATGCAACATTGTCTGCCTGCCAGTGCACTCATTGTGTGGGCTCACTGTCTTGTTCATGGCTGCCATCTGGGGATCCATCAATTTCTCCCTGCAGGGCCATGCATCCAAGGGAGAAGCACCCCAGGAGGTGCTGTCCACAACAGAGTGGCAGACGGTCCCCTCCAGAGCCAGGGCTGCTCGCAGCAGAGCAGTACCAGTTCCCCCAGTCCGGTTGGAGAACAGGTACGAGGCCATGGTGACACTGCAGGAGAAGGAAGGAGAAGAAGAAACCTCCAGAGCGGAGGCCACTCCACACTCTCTACACTCCAAACAGGTTGAAGGAGCTAAAGAGACCCAGAGGAAGAAACGTTGAGTGATTGTCATAAGTGACTCCATTCTGAGAGGTACAGAGGGTCCCATCTGTCACCAGGACCCCTCAACATGCAAGGTCTAGTGTCTGCCTGGAGCAAAGATCCAGGATGTGATGGGGATGATTCCAGCCATTATCCACCCCACTTATTACTACCCCATGGTCCTAATCCATGTGGGCACTAATGATGCAGCCAGAAGAAGCCCCAATCACCTGATGATGGACTACCATGCTCTGGGGGGCATGCTGAAGGAGATAGGGGCAGAGGTGGTATTCTCGTCTGTCCTACCAGTGAGCAGACATGGAAGACAACATGAGACCTGCATCAGAGAGGTCAACTTGAGGCTTCGGAAATGGTGTCTCGAGGCAGGCTTCAGCTTCTTAGACAATGACCCACACATCAGGATGAGACGTGCTCAGATGGGATGGGCTTTCCCCCAAAGGTAAGCATGTGTTCTCTTCAAGGTTGGCTGATCTCCTCCGGTGGGCTTTAAACTAGGCTCACTGGTGGAAAGGGAAGACAAGGGTGGAGGAAGCCTTGGAACACCAAAGCAAGTGGCACCCGCAAGAGCAGCCCACCCTAGACTGATGACGAGCAGAACAAATATATTCCATACCAGGTAAGTAACAGGGGCCTGGGTAGTACTGGGTTGGGGGGGGGGGGGGGCAGTGCATGCATCTTCAGGAAGCCTCAAATGCCTCTACACTAATGCTCACAGTATGGGGAACAAGCAGGAGGAACTTGCCCTCCTGCTAGCTAACACCAACCCAGGTATAGTGGGGCTCACCAAAACATGGTGGGACCCGACGCATGACTGGGTGGTGAACATCAAGGGCTATAGGCTGTACAAAAGAGATAGGACAGGGAGGAAAGGTGGAGGTGTGGTGCTCTATGTCAAGGAGCAATACACATCCTCAATGAGTAGCACTGGGTCAGAGGGGGGCAGACCGAAGTGCTCTGGGTTAGACTACAAGGAGGTCGGGGAGAAAGAGACTTAATGGTGGGGGTCTACTACAGACCACCCATCCAAGGAGAAGAGCTAGACCAGGAATTCTTAAGTCAACTCACGGAGGCAGTTGTGTCAAAGGATGTGGTCATCATGGACGACCTAAACTTTCCAGACATCTGCTGGGAGGAGCAGTCAGCCAGGTCTGACTGCTCATGTAGGTTCTTAGCTGATATACAGGACCTCCATCTAACCCAGAGGTGCACAGCCCCACCAGGGGAGATGCCTTGTTGGATCTGGTCTTGGCCATGGGTGATGACCTGGTAGGGGGAATGCGGGAATTCAACCACCTGGGCGACAGTGATCATCGCCTGCTGGAATTCACCATCCAGTGCAAGGTGGTGAAGGCCTGCAGCAAGGCAGCAGCCCTGGACTTCAGGAGGGCGGATTTCAATGAGGTAAGGAGATTAATGGGGGAGACACTGAGGTCCCGGAGCTGGGGGAGTTGGGTGTCCAAGAAGAGTGGTCGTTCCTTAAGGAGACAATCCTCAAAGCCCAAAGGGAGGTAATCCCTACATGGATCAAAGGGGGCAAGAGGGTGCAAAGGCCCCCATGGCTCACCAAAAGCATCCAGACATGTCTTCAAGCTAAAAGGGAGGTGTACACCCATTGGAAGGGAGGGCCCATCACCAGAGAGGACTTTACCTCTGTTGCTCGGGACTATAGGGGGGCGGTCAGGAAGGCCAAGGCAGAGACGCAGGGGTATCAGTAGATGTAGTCTTTCTGGACTTCAGGAAGGCCTTCAACACTGTCTCTCACCCCATTCCCATTAAAAAAAATTGGGGACTGTGACGTTGACACCTACACAGTCAAATGGGTCGCTAACTGGCTGGAGGACTGCACCCAGACAGTGGTGGTGGATGGGTCATTTTTGACCTGGAGGGATGTGGGCAGTGAAGTCCCCCAGGGCTCGGTCCTCAGACCCACGCTGTTCAACATCTTCATCAGTGACTTGGACGAGGGGGTAAAAAGCACCCTATTCAAATTTGCTGATGACACTAAAATGTGCGAGGATGTGGGCATGCTAGAAGGGAGGAATAGGCTGCAATTGGACCTAGACAGGTTACAGGGGTGGGCAGATGAGAACAGGATGGGTTTCAACACTGAGAAGTGCAAGGTGCTGCACCTGGGAGGAAGAACGAGCAGCAGACCTACAGGCTGGGGAACTCCTCTTGTCAGTGCAGAGCCAAAAAAGGATCTTGGAATCATTACTGATGCCAAAATGAACGTGGGCCGACAGTGTGGGGACGCAGTCAGGAAGGCCAGCCACACCTTGTCATGCATCCACAGATGCATTTTGAGCAGGTTCAAGGAGCTGATCCTCTCCCTCTATGCAGCACTGGTCAGGCTGCAGTTGGAGTACTGCATCCAGTTCTGGGCGCCGCACTTCAGGAGAGATGTGGACAGCATTGAGAGGGTTCAGAGGAGGGCCACCCGCATGATCAGGGGGCAGCAGGGCAGGCCCTATGAGGAGAGGCTAAGGGACCTGAACCTGTTCAGCCTCCACAAGAGAAGGCTGAGGCGGGATCTAGTGGCCATTTACAAACTAGTCAGAGGGGACCAGCAGGTATTGGGGGAGTCCCTGTTCCCCCGAGCACTACCAGGAGTGACTAGAAATTACGGTCACAAGCTGGTTGAGGGTAGATTCAGACTAGATATCAGGAGGCGCTACTTCACTGTAAGGGCGGCTAGGATCTGGAACCAACTTCCAAGAAAAGTGGTGCTGGCTCCTACCCTGGGGGTCTTTAAGAGGAGGTTAGACGAACGCCTCGCTGGGGTCATTTGACCCCAGTACTTTTTCCTGCCATGGCAGGGAGTCAGACTTGATGATCTGCTCAGGTCCCTTCCAACCCTACCAACTATGAAACTATGAGATGGAACTGGGACTAGCTACCCAGATCAAGGACAATAAGAAGTCCTTTTTTAAATACATAGTGGGTAAAAAGAAGGTACCAGGTAATGTGGGGCCTCTGCAGGACACACTAGGAAATCCAGTCATCGCACCAGACAGCAAAGCTAACCTATTTAACAATTTCTTTGCCTCCATTTTTCTGAGTAGAGACCGGGTCATCTCCCCCACTGGGGCCCCTGTACACCCTGTGGGAGGCACACTGAGGCCTAGGGTTAGCGAGGACCTAGTCAGGGAACTTCTGGAGGGACTGGATGTATTTAAATCAACTGGTCCTGATGATCTCCACCCGAGTGCTGAGGGAACTAGCAGAGTTTTTTGTGGGACCTCTGGCGCAGCTTTATGAGCACTCATGGTGCTCTGGTAATGTGCCGGAGGACTGAAAAAGGGCCAATGTGGTTCCCATTTTCAAAAACGGGAGGAAGGAGGACCCAGGAAACTATAGGCCCGTTATGTTTACCTTGATCCTGGGGAAGCTTTTTGAGAAAATTATCCTGGCGCATGATCACGAGGGGCCAGCAGGGGAGACTATGCTTAGGGGCAACCAACATGGGTTCATTAGAGGCAGATCCTGTCAGACCAACCTGGTGGCCTTCTATGACCAGGTCACCAAATCCCTGGATACAGGTGTCATGGTGGATATAGTCTTTCTGGACTTTAGGAAGGCCTTCAATACTGTCTCTCACCCCATGCTCATTAAAAAACTAGGAGACTGTCGTGTCAATGCCTACACAGTCAGATGGGTCATTAACTGACTAGAGGGCTGCACCCAGAGAGTGATGGTGGATGGGTTTTATTTGAACTGGAGGGATGTGGGCAGTGGGGTTCTGCAGGGTTCAGTCCTCGGGCCCGCACTGTTCAACATCTTCATCAGCGACTTGGACAAAGAGGTAAAATGCACCCTGTTCAAATTTGCAGATGACACTAAGATGTGGGTGAAGTGGGCATGCTAGAAGAAAGGAATAGTCTGCAATTGGATCTGGACAGGCTACAGGGGTGGGCAGATGAGAACAGGATGGATTTCAACACTGACAAGTGCGTGGGTACAGCACCTGGAGAGGAAGAACCAGCAGCAGACTTACACACTGGGGAACTCCCTTCTTGTCAGTGCAGAGGCAGAAAAGGATCTTGGAGTCATTATTGAGGCCAATATGAATATGGGCCGACAGTGTGGGGACGCAGTCAGGAAGGCCAACCATACCTTGTCATGCATCCACAGATGCATCTCAAGCAGGTCCAAGGAGGTGATCCTCCCCCTCTGTGTGACACTGGTCAGGCCGCAGTTGGAGTACTGTGTCCAGTTCAGGAGGGATGTGAACAGCATGGAGAGGGTCCATAGGAGGGCCACTCGCATGATCAGGGGGCAGCAGGGCAGGCCTTATGAGGAGAGGCTAAGGGACCTGAACCTGTTCAGCCTCCACAGGAGAAGGCTGAGGGGGGATCTAGTGGCCATTTACAAACTAGTCAGGGGGGACCAGCAGGCATTGGGAACAGTCCCTGTTCCCCTGAGCGCTCCCAGGAGTGACAAGAAATAATGGTCTCAAGCTAGCAGAGGGTAGATTCAGAGTAGACATCAGGAGGCGCTGCTTCACTGTCAGGGCGACTAGGATCTGGAACCGACTTCCAAGAGAAGTGGTGCTGGCTCCTACCCTGGGGGTCTTTAAAAGGAGGCTGGATGAACACCTGGCAGGGGTCATTTGACCCCAGTACTCTTTCCTGCCATGGCAGGCAGTCGGACTTGATGATCTGCTCAGGTCCCTTCCAACCCTACCAACTATGAAACTATGAAACTAGAAATGTCATAGATTTCATAGATATTAGGGCCTGGGAGGGACTTTACAAGATCATCAAGTCCAGCCTGCCCTTCCATAGGCAGGAAGCCTGCTGGGATCAAATGACCCCAGCAAGATATGCATCCAAATGCCTTTTGAATGAGTCCAGAGTAGGTGCTTGCACCACCTCTGGGGGCAGTCTGTTCCAAACCCTGGACAATCGGACTGTAAAGGTGTTTTTCCTTATGTCCAGTCTAAATCAGCCTTCCAGAATTTTGTGGTCATTAGACCTAGTTATCCCTTGGGGAGCCCTGGTGAACAGCTGGTCTCCCAGATCCTGGTGCACCCCCCTTATATACTTATAGGCTGACACCAAGTCCTCCCTGAGCCTTCTCTTCTCCAGGTTGAAGAGTCCCATATCCTTCAGCTTCTCCTCATAAAGCTTGCTCTTTTGGCCTTTGATTATGCAGGTGGCTCTCCTTTGGACTCTCTCAAGCTTATCCACATCCCTCCTGAAGTGGGGGGCCCAAAACTGGACACAGTACTCTAGCTGCAGCCTCACTAAGGCCTAGTAGACCAGGAGGAGGATGTCCCTCATTTTGCTTGAGATGCATTGGCAGATGCATACCAGAGTTTAGTTTGCTTTGCTGGCTACGGCATTGCATTGGTAACTCATGTTCATCTTGTGATCAATAAGACCCCCAAGTCTCTTTCATCCATGGTGCTAGTGAGTGTAGCACTGCCAAGCCTCTAAGTATGATGCTGGTTCTTCATCCCAAGGTGGAGCACCCTACACTTCTCTGTGTTAAATGCCATCAAGTTTTGGTCCTCCCACCTTGTGAGCCTGTCCATGTCAGCCTGTATCCCCAGCCTATCCTCCAGTGTGATCATCTTCTCCAATAGTTTAGTGTCATCCACAAACTTTGCCAGTCCACATCTGATGCCCAAATCCATATCATTTATGAATTTGTTGAAGAGTACTGGCCCAAGCCTTGAGCCCTGAAGAACACCACTGGTCACCTTATGCCAAGTTGATTTGCTCCTATCAACTAATAATCTTTGGGTCTGACCCCGAAGCCAGTTCCCCAGCCATTAGACTGTGAGATGGTCAAGGCCATGGTTCTCCAGCTTAGGCATGAGGACATCATGGGAGACTAAGTCAAAGGCCTTCTTGAAATCCAGATATATGACATCAACCTCATCTCCCATGTCCAGGCAATATGTCACCTGGTCATAGAAGAAGACGAGGTTGGTCAGACAAGACCTTCCAGCAACAAGCCATGTTGGCTAGCACTCAGAAGGTTGCCTTCTGTTAGCCTGCTGCTAATGGAACCCTTGATAATTTTCTCCAGGATCTTTCCAGGGATTGATGTCAGACTGATTGATCTGTAATTCCCTGGGTCTTCCCTCCTTCCTTTCTTGAAGATTGGGACCATGTTGGCTCTTTTCCAGTCCTCTGGTACCTCTCCCAAGCACCACAAGTTCTAAAAAATCTTCACCATAGGGTGTGCTGTGGTGTCCACCAGCTCCTTCAAGACTCTCGGATGCATTCCGTCCAGGCCTGTAGACTTGTGGATGTTGAGCCTCTTGAGGTGTTCCCTTACTTGATCTATGTCAGTTGTGGGGCCATCTCTCCCCCTGGATATTTTGTGTCTTTTCTGACAGTGACCCCTTGGGACAGGTGGAAGACTGATGCAAAGTAGTTGTTTAGGAGATTGGCCTTTTGCTGAGTGTCAGACATCAGCTGCCCCATTTGATTTAGCAGGGGTCCAATGTTGCCTTTGTTTTTCCTCTAATTTCCCACATATCTGAAAAAGGACTTTTTTGTTGTCCTTGATTCCCATGGCTAGCCTGAGTTTGCTTCTTGCCTTGGCTTTTCTAGTCTGCTCTTTATAGGTGTGGGCTAGTGCTGTGTACTCCTTCTTGATAATGCCTTCCATTTTCCATCTGGTGTTGGCTTCTATTTTTGTTTCAGGAGGTCCAAGAGTTCTCTATTGAGTCAAAGGGTCTCCCCATCCTGTTGACTGCATTTCCTGCAGGATGGAAGGGACTTTCCTTGTGCTTTGAGGATTGCACTCTTAAGGAACAACCATTCCTCATGGACTCCCCTCTCTAAGGGGCTATGGTCCCTTAGTGCCTGGCTGACCAGTCTCTTGAATTTCTGAAAGTCAGCCTTCCCAAAATTGAGGATTTCTGTTTTACTGGGACATTTGCCTGCCCTGTATTGAACAGAGAAAGTGATCAGTTCATGGTCACTGTCACCGAGCTATCTCTTGATGCTCAGGTCACTCACCAGATCATCCCTGTTTGCCAGAAACAGATCCAGCAGTGACTCTCCCCTAGTCAGCCTGTAGACCTCTTGCATTAGGTAGAGGTCATCAGTGCAAGTGAGGAAGCTACACAACCAGTCAGATATGGCCTTGTGCTCTTCCCACAAGATGTCAGGGAGGTTGAAGTCCCTCATGATGACTAAGCATCAGAAACATGCAGCCTCAGTCAGGTCCCTATTGAATTCTCAATCCAGCTTTTCATCTTGGTTGGGAGGTCTGTAATAGACTCCTACAGTTATATCTCCTTCCACATGCTTGCCCCTATTTTAACCCAGAAGGTCTCAAGACACCCTTCTGGATTGTTATACTCCGTTTGAAGGGAAGTGTACTGCTCCTTCACGTGGAGAGCTATACCCTCTTCCCAACACGTTCTCTCCTGTACAAGGTATATCCTTCTATACCTATGGACGAGTCATAGGTGGAGTCCCACCAGGTCTCCGTTATCCCTGCAAGATCATAATCATTGCCACTCAGGAGGAGGGCCAGTTCCTCTTGTATTTTTCCTAAACTCCTGGCATTTGTGTACAGGCAGCTGAGCCTGCCATGGGAAGCCCTGGGCTTCCCTGTGTGCTGAGATGTGATCTTTCCTTGGGCTGTTTTTGGAGTGGGTTCTCTTGGGCTACATAACCTGTTAATACTGTGGTTGTTGTGACCTGGACTAGAAGTGTTTATTGACTGCCCTTACCCCAGCAATTCTAGTTTAAAACCCTGTCAAGTAGGTCAGCCATCCTGACTGAGAAGAGCTTCTTCCCTGTCAGGGTGAGGTGGAGGCCATCCCTCCCCAACAAGCTGCTGCCTCTCTCCCTGAAGTGTGGAACATGGTCAAAGAAGCCAAACTCCTTGCAATGGCATCATCACCAGAGACTTCTGTTGACCTCTCTGATACACCTCTCCCTTTGAAGCCCACAACCCATGACTGGGAGGATTGAGGAAAAAAACTTCCTGTGCCCCCAGGCCCTTAAGCCCAACCCCCAGAGCCCTGTAGTCACTCTTGACTTTGCCAGGACTGTTCTGAGCCGTGTCATTTATGTCCATGTGGATGAGTAGTATTGAGTGATGGTCTGTGGGTCAGATGAGTTTAAGGATCCTCTCAGTTACATCCCATCCCAGACACGAGCCCCTGGGACACAACAGACCTCATGGGCTAAGGGGTCAGGGCAACAGTTCACTCCCTCTGTGCCCCTCAAGATGGAGTCACCTACCATGATTAGTCTGTGCCTTCTCCTGGGTGTGGTTGCCGAAGGCCCTGCATCCCCATATGCTGGAGCCAGTGGCTTAGCTGGCTTTGCTGATGTAAGGGGTTCATGTCGGTTGCGCAACTCCAGGGAAGTAGCCACCCTAGTGCAGTGCCTCCTTGAACAGGAGACTACCTTCATCCAGGCAACCCCTGCAGACTCTTCCCTTCAGGCTCACTGCCTAGAGCATGACTGGACTTTGTGGTAGTTCTTTGTTTCCACCCTGGCTTCACTAGCCAGCTTTACTTCTTCCACTTCATTCTTTTGATGGAGATACTGGAAGTAGGCATCCTGTTCTACATCCCTAATGGTGTGCAGCCTCTGCATCATTGCCTACATCTCTCTAATCTAGCACTCCAGGGCCTCCACCGCTGAGCACACCCCACAAGGGGAAGTATCAGTGCTCCTAAATACAGCTGCCAGCATTCATGTCAGGCAGCCTCCACAGGAAGCCAGAGGCTCTGTCTGAGTACAAGCTGGGGCTGTGGGTTCTTCCCAGGTGAGGGCAGGGACTGCAGGCTCTGTTTGGGTAGAGGCCAGAACCCTAGGCTCCATTTGGGTGGAGACCCCAGTGGTACCAGTGTAGGGGGGTCCAGGTGCAGGGGGAAATTTGGAGGTGCGATGGAGCCCTCCCACCATGGTCCATGTAGTAGTCTGGGCTACTAGTATGAAGAACCTTCCCTTCAGGTTCACTGCCTAGATCCTCATGCCCCTCCTGCTCACCCTCCCATGCTAACTCCCACACTGGGTCCAAAGTGATCCTGTTTGCTCGTTCTGCTCATGCAGCTCCAGTCGCATGGCTCCCTAGGCACTGGGCTAAGTAGGAGCCATGGGGGGTGTGACCCTCCTCAGCTCCGCTCAGCTGCCTGACTGGCTAGTGCCTACCCACCATGGGCCCCACTTACCTCTTGAATCATGCTGGGGTCCAGTCAGAGGTCCTGCAGGGGTCTGCTGAGGCCCAAGCTCATGGGGGCATGATGGGCTTACACCCGTGCATCTCACTCGAGAGCCGGGTCCCGACTCATAATCACATATCTGCCTGCTCAGAGATCTCTTGATGTACAAAACAATTAGGGTAGACAGGTAGACAAACAAAGGATCATTAGCTTCCATCACTTACAGCATAGCAGTTCTTGCTTTGATATTAGGGTGATGTGATGATATACTGGGTTTAATTATTAAATTTAGTCATTTTTTTCCTGTAAAAATGGACTTTTCATAGAACTAGCACTTACTAGACTATCCCATTTCAAAATAGGACTGTCATGACTCAGGAAAGTTGTAGTTCAAGTGCTTTACTGCTCCTATTGTGCTCTGCTGCTGATCTCACTGATCAGACTACATACCAAAAATAACCTACTTTCTCTCCTCCTGGTGAAAAGGAGGAGTCATCAAAGGACTCGCTGTCTGTAAGGCATTGTGGGAAAGGTAGTCCAGATAGAAGGCTTAGCTATTAGAGGAGAATGGGAGGATAAGACAAATGGACTATTTTGGTTTTGGGGTGTTTTGCTTTTCCAATAAGCTATCAACATTTTCTGTGGACAGCAGATATTTCTTGTGAAAAAAAGAAACTAAAACACTTTAAACCATTTCTAGCAGCCATACTGTATTTGTGGCCTAGCCCACAGAAGCCTGTGGAACCAGTTTCACTAACCTTTGGTAGCTATACCATCCCTCTGTGAAGGTGGCTCTGTTCCTTGCTACATTAGATTGTCCCCTGAACCTAACTTGAATGTTGTTTTATGGTGATTTTGGGAAACAGACCTCAGAGAGGGGTTTTGATATTAGTAGGTCAAGAATTTCTCATTTGCAGTAGTTGCCCCTAAGCTCTGGAACTCTCTTTCACTTCAGGCCTGGAAGGGCCTGAGTTTGGAGATCTTTCCAAAGTAGCATAAGACCTTTATATTTGGGCAGGCTTTTAACAGATGGGATTAGGTTTTGGAGTATTATTTGGGGAATTATTATTTTAGCTTTTTTATGACTTGTTTTTGTTGTAAACCTCCCTGAGCCTTTTGAGGGAGGGCATCGTGTAAATCAAATCCACCAATAAATAATATGAAAAATTCTGAAAACTAGGTTACAGGGCACAATTTAGCCCTTATTTGCCGATTTTTTCCCTTGATGTAGCCATGAACTATTTGCATGCATAGGAAGGTTTCTCCATAATGATTATTTGGGAGATCATACCTTCTTCCAAAGCAGCAGGGGCCATAAATTAAATACAGGCTTTCCTGAATGCCACTTTGATCCTCTTCTCCTGCCTGATCCGCTGCTCTATTTTCTGCTTCCTGCACTTTGCTCTTTGTCTTATTTTCTCCTTTCCCTGTGATAAAAAAAATACAAAAAGTCAACACACTTTTAGTTGTATAAGGTTTGAGTCTCACTCAGTGTTTTGTTATTCACAAATATTTTTATTACATTAAAAAAACCCTATTCATAGGAATTACCAAAATGGTTACTAGAAGTGTTATTTTACTAAAAACAACTTTGATTTCCTTTTCAGTAGGAACAGTCATGAAATCTATTGCAAACAATAACAACTTGGCAATTTCAGCTTCAATAAAAAATTGTGTTAAAAAAAGTTCTGAGTTTCATTGATGCTGGTGTTTCACCTATGGTGACAGACTTGGCTCACAGGTGAGAGAAGACTGGAGGAAAAACAAGAGAAGCCACCCCAGTTCAGGTTCCATGGGGAACACCTGGGGAAAACAGCATGATTTCAGGTTTGAAAAAACTCCTTCCCAATGGCAAACGTGACTTTACCTGTAAACTCATTGTCTCATGAAACTAAGGGTGCTAATTCTAAGGGACCTTAATCTGTGTTAAGGTTAACTAGTGCTAGTAATCAGTCACATATTCAGTGTTAATATGCTCTCTAATGTGCATTGCTCAGACCTGCTGCTGGAGGACAGGTGACCAGGGACATAGCTAGGGGCTGCAAGTCTCCTCCATGCCTTCCCTACTCACCAGGGTTATATTCAAATATGGGCTCAGGAGGAGGGTAGGAAGTCCCCACACCAACCTTGCCCCCATCCCCCAAATCACCCTGCAGCCCTCAATCAGGTCCCAGATCCCGCCTTCATGCCACAATCAGCCCTTCCACCCCTGCATTGTCCCCCTACCCCTCAGTTGGCCCATCCACACTGATGGCTGCCCTACCACCCCAATCAGCCAAGAACAGAGGTGATAGCAGCAGTTTGGGAGGGGTGAGGTCCCCCTTCCTTCCTGCTCTCAGGCTCTCTACAGGCCATATCACCCCTGCGCACCCATATCCAGCCCTGAGCAGGCCCTGCAGATGCCTGGCAGCACCTTGCCCCCCTGCCTTCTACTGCTGCTTCTCTTCACTTGGAGGGCCTGGCAGGGGCTGGAGTGACCTGTTCTACAGGGACCCCAGTAGCAGATACAGAGAAGGAACCTCAGGGGAGTGATTTGGGGGTGAAGGGGTTGGTAGACATAGAGGGGACAATTGGGGTGTTATGGGAGTGATTCAGGTGTGGAGGGAATGATGCAAGGGTTGGGGAGTAAATTGGTGGGCAGAGGGGGCAGCAGCCCAGCAGTTCCTGACCTATCCACTCCCCCCTTCCACCTCTGCCTTCTCCCTCCAATTCTGTCCTCCCTCCCCGCTTCCTTTTGCCTCCCTTCTCACTCACCCCATCTCCACCCATCTGTTGCCCAGCTGCTCTCAGCTATCAGTCAAAGACCATAGAATCTTGCATAATAGCTAGTCACCCTGAAAGCAGTGCCTCCTAGGATACTGGAGGACTGCAAATTTGTGGTTTTATCTTAAATGAATCCCAAGAAGTTAACTTAACTCTAGCTAGGTAGCACAGCTCAAAAATAACCCTGACCCAAAATGGCTTAATTTTAAAATGACTTAAAGGACACTTGGCAGACAAGGTTCTTTGGGTGAATTTGATATCTTTTATTAGACCAACCCAAATGGTTGGAGAATAGTTATTAAGCAAGCTTTCGGGTTCAAAAACCCTTCATCAGGCTAAGGAAACTTCAGCAGTTGGTGTGTTAAAGGACACTTAGTACCTGTTAATGAGGATGAATGTGTGACAGTTCAATTTTTAAGTGCTGTTAACATGATCTAATTGTAGTGTAATCTCACCTCAATGAATCTACTAAGTCTTGAATCCCCTGGGTAATTTCTAGGACTTTGGCAAGGCTACTGTGATTTTTTTGGGGGGTGGAGGGACCGGAGAGGGATAGGTAAATTCATGGATGGCCATCCCACAGAATGAATGGCACAAGTGGCACACGCTGCTGCTGTGTATGGCACCCAAAGGCTTCTAGGATTGAAAATTAAACACCTGGGAGCAGGGACAGATGTGGGGCTGGGGCAGGGCTATGAGTGAAGAGGGGAGAAGACAGGAGTGGGGTTTAGACTGAACCTGATGACCTGCTTGGCTGTAAACTGGGCTCTGCTGGAGGAACAAAGTAGATCTAGCCTTGCATTGCATTGAAGGTGTCATCTCATGAGGCCCTGCAGATGCCAGAGTGCTGCTCCGTCTCTGGACCCTTCTTGTTTCATCCTGTGAGAAGTGTGGGCCCTGAAACTGTCCTTGAGACATGGCAAACCCATCCCTGAAAGCATCTTTAGGTGCCTCAGCTGAGGCTGTCACAGGGTAAAGACACCTGTTAACAGCTGTGCCCATAAAATAATAAAGCTATCTCAGCTGATAAAGGAGATTGAACTCCCAACCTAAGACTCCCTTGCCTAAAGACCTTTGAATAACCAGTACACAGCAGTGGTCTTCTGCATGTCTTTCAAATGTTTCCACTATATCCTTTGACTTTATTTTTCCTTTTAATTCTATGACCAAGCTCTGCAAAATAATAAACAGGGGTGGCCTATGCACAGCATCTGTGGTAGAGCCAAGCACTGGGTGTGGCATGTGAGCCCTGGCCACTCTATACAGGGGGTGATAAAATGGAGGCAGGGGAGGCTTGAGACTCCAGCCCCATAGGGTGGAGAGGCATCAGGACATTTCTGTGACAGGGTGTCACTGCCAAGAGTCAGGTTCAGACTTCCTTGGCTCTGCAGCTGCTGTCAAGTTAAGAGCTTTGGATCCTTAAGGACCCACCATATAAAACTGCAGTGTTTGCAGAGCCAGGGAAGGGTAACCTAGCTCTTGCCAATGACACCTCCTATTACAAGCAGCATCCTGCCACTACATTTCTCCACAAGGTCACAGACTTATGCCCCTCTGCTTCTATTCTGGTGCTCCACTGTGCATACTCTATCAGGTATGCCTCTGGGGCAGCAGAATCAGAACAGCACTCATAGAAATATTGGGCACATCTACACATGCTATTAGCATGGAGCAATATGCTCTGGTGCATATTGTGCCAGATATTATTGATCCTGGGCACCATGTTTACATGTGTCTTTGGAACTGCAGCACATTGAGCCAGGGCAGATGAGTCCTGGGTGGCAAGGGACCCGGGGGAGTCAGCCTGCTAGTCCGGGGAATGCTCTGACCCAGCTCAATGTGCTGCAGAGGGGCATGCTGGGACATGAGGTTACTTCAGTGTACAGCTAGGCAGCAGGCTGCCCATGCACTAAGCTACCCTTATGCCCCAACCAGCTGTGTCAGCATCTACACATGCAGTGCTGTGGAGTAAAAAATCTCTACCACAGGGTAGTACTTGTGTTTACAATTACTACCCTGCTGTGGAGTTAATTCATTTCCTGTGGCCTAATAGAACCACATGTGTAGATCTGAGAAGTTTACAGTGAAGGTAGATAGTTTACTCCATAGTAAATGGCTTGTGAAGATGCGCCCAGTGAGGCTTAACTTGTGTTAAGCACCCATCAAAAAAGTTGGCCATCACAGGGTTTCACAGAAAATAGAAAACTATTTTCTTCAGAGATTCATGCATGCCTGTTCTCCTTGCTCTAAGGATAACACCATGACAAAAGTATCCCTTTTTTTAAGAGCTATCAGTTCTTGCTCCTGGCACTTACTCACTGCTCCAACCCAGAAACAAATAGGGATAAGCTTGTGTATACAAGCAGCAGAAAGTTCAGCATATACTAGCTTCAAAGGCATGGAGGCCAAGGAGTTCCATGATAGAAAGCAGCAAAATGCTAAGAAATGAAGGCAAGGACAGTGAAGTTGTCATACCTTCTCACATTTCCATTCAGCAGAGGAACTGAATGAAGGATTGTTCTGAATAGGAAGAGAAGGATGAGACCGTGTTAGAATAAAGCACTGGCCCTATGTTGGAGGCCCTAGGAGACCAAGATTAATAGCATTCACTGTCTTGGTGAGAAGTGAGAATTCTTGTAGCTTGGCTTCTCAGGGTTAATATCAATCCAGAGTCCTTCTTTCTGGGAAATAGGCCATCTTCAGTTAAACACTTGAAACTTTTTTTTTGGTTCAGCACAGATCTAACTCATCTGAATCTGTGACAAGTGACAACTTCACACCTCTATAAATTCTCTGATCATCATAAGCAAATATTGGCCAAATGCGCTGCTGAGCTGTGAGAAACTTGCCTGGAAAAGGAGCAGCCATTCTAAAAATGCCTATCTACCCCAAAAAGGGTCAACAAGGAGCCAGTGCAGAGAAAACCCAGTGACACTGTTTTGAATATCTGCACATGACATGGAATTGGGACAATGTGAGGGAAATCAGGACTTTACGTTTCCTTATAGAAACATTCTGGCAAGCTGGACAGGCCAGCTACAAGGAGCTTACAAACCATAATAACTGGTTCCTGATCATAGTACACAGCACAGATTTTGGCACAGGACCTTAGGCCTCAGCAAACCTTAGGATATGGACTGAGACTTCCTAAACTCTTAGGTGAGGGGTGTCAAAATCAAATGAGCCAGAGGGCCATATTCTTTGCTGGCAGCAAGGTGGCAATCCATAGGCATGCTTGGCTTTTCACGGGATAGGCAATGCATCTTTAGATCTGGGCGATGAGTTTTCACCCCACGGTGGCCAGAATCACTGTGTTAGTATGACTGGCATCCAAAGGGTTAATGGAGTCACTTTTTGCCCCTGCCCTTTTCATTTTACTGGCTACTTCCAATTTTAGTCCCCAACAGTGACTGAAAAACAGAAATTTGATAAGAGGGAGAAGATAAGAGGTGGCGGTTAACCTTCTGAGTGCTGGCCCACACCAAGAGAGTCATTGGCAGCCATGGTAAAAAGCCCTACAGACCCGATCTAGAGGTGGGTCATCCAGCCTGAAAGAAGCCCTGCTGGTCAGGTCACCTCTCTCTGCAGGTCTGATTTGGCCTGTCAGCCATGTTTGGCACCCCTGTTTTACTCCAGTTTCTTAAAAGATTCAGAATATCTATGTATGTGATATAACAGCCATTGCCTTTCTTACTACAGCTGTTGTGCTGTGGGTATTAAGTTCCTGTCAGTGGGTGCATCTACACATGCCTATTAATATGCAGCCCTAAGCACTGGAGCTGCACGTGCTTATCAGCTGCACATGCTTATCATCTGCACGTGCACCCAGGATCACAGCATGTTGAGCCAAGGTAGAGCATCCCCAGTTGCCAGGAGGCCCTGGGGGTCATCCTGCCAATGAGGAGCTGTCCCAACCCAGCAAAATGTGCTGAGGAGGGATGGCTGTGGCAGGAGGGTGCTTTAATGTGGGGCTAGCCAGCAGGCAGCATCTGCACCAAAGGACCCTTGTGCCCCAGCCAGCTCCTCCGGCATCTACATATGCACTGTTTTTTATAAGTTTTTTACAAGTACTATTCTGCTGCAGAGTAAATTAGCTTACTCCAGCTCATCTGCTTTGAGTGGTGCCTCAGTATTCTGCAGACTCTCAGGGCATGTTTATTGCTGGGTCCCTTTCTCCAAGTGCCCCAGCAATCAGGACCTGATCCATTACATCATATCCCTTCTTCCTGAATGCATCAGTAAATATCTTGTACTTAGACATCTAGACTCTTGGACTCCTATCCTGCTCTGACCTGCCTCTCAGGGGTTCCTGCCATAAGTTCCCTGGTTTTGTTAAAGTCTGCTTTTTTGAAGTTCAGTGTCTTTATTCTGCTGCTCTCCTTCCTTCTTTCCCTTAGAATCTTGAATACTATCATTTCATGGTGACTGGGTGCATCTATGCTTTACTGTGCAGTAGGCCAAATTAATGCACAGTAAGCATCACCATCTACATGTGCAGATGCTTACTGCACAGTAATTTGGCCTACTCTGGAGTTAATTTTCTACCTGCAAATACAAGTAGCAAATTAACTCTTGAGTAGTTACTGCACAGTAAAATACATGTAGACACTGACTGGGGGTAAATTTGCTCTCAGTAAGCCCCACCACCAGGGGACAACTGCAGGCTAGTCCCAGGGCCATGGGGCTGGAAGTTCTCCACCCCCAGGGCTGGGGCAGCCCCACAGCAGAGAACCCAGGCCAGATGCAGGAGCCTGTCTGGACCCCAGTCCCTGGGACAGCATCACTGCATGGCTGGCTGGCCCACACCATCACTGTGTGCTGTGTGCTGTGACTGTGGATGCCTGTCAGGACTGGCAGCACACCAGCCTCTGACCACCAGGTCCTGCTCCAGTGACCACAGGCCAGCTGCAGAAAACTACTTGGACCCCAGTGCTGGTCCCAGGCACACCATCCCCATGTGACCGCCTGTCCCATGCTGTGCCTCTGCACTGGGTGCTGCAGGCACCTGCCCAGGCACGGCAACACCTGGACTGTTGTGTGGAGGCCCAGTAAGCCATCAAGGGATCCATGTTGGCATTATCCCCAATGGCACATGCCACCACCTGGAGTCAGAACTAGTTCCAGGAGGGAACAGTGGACCTCATGGCCTGTGGGGTGAGTTGAGGGCTGCCAACAAGTCCATGCCCCTTATGTGGAAGCTGGATGACATTTTTGCACCCTGGGACCCTTCCTGGGGCCATGCATCTACTCCAGCACAGAAAGCCTGCCTGAGCCTCTGCGACAGCCTGGCACCCATGATGGGGTGTCAGTGCGGGAGGGTACCTCTGGCTGCTGGGAACCAGTCCTGCTGTGTTCCCCACCCTTGGCCTTGTCTAGTATCTCTGGCATCCCTGGCCAGTCCCTGCCCCACCAGCTTCTGGTGTGAAGCCCTTCTCAGGAGGCCAGGATGGCTATGGCACTGCCAGTCCTCAGCAGCTCCAGATCCTTGCTGGATGGGGCCTTTTCCTAAGCAGCCAGGCACTGTGCCCGTACACCCCAGAAAACCACAAGGAACTGCATGTCCTCATTGCCAACAGCAACAAACTCATGCCATTGGGCATGCCTGCCACACCTACCCATTAAGCCCCTCAATGGGTGGAGGGCCTTCCATCTCTGTCCCCACCCCTATGTCTGCTCCTGACCCCCTCATATGATCTGGCCATGCTCCTGTCCACAGGTTCCCTGCTCCCACAGCATGCAGGAAGGTGGGAGGGAGGGCAAAACTTTGTTGAGCAGCCTGTCTCCCCTCAGCTAGGCAGGCATGGGGTCTCTCATACTTGGAGGAATGCATTGATGCCAGCAATGTCATTCTTGGCTGTGGGGAGCAGGGATGTGTAGCACACCCACAGGTAGCCCCCCAGGCCTCAATCAAAGTTGTGGGGTAGTGCAGGCAGTGCTTGCCACACCATCAAAGCTCAAGGTTCCAAGCCATATTCTGAAGTATTGCATGGGGTTGACCTTGTGCCTGGAAGCACCCATTGACCTGCATGGGTTTGACCTGGGGCCATGGCGAGCAACAACAGCAGGTGTAGTGGGTTGGGCACCCCTTGCTCCATGCGAAGAGATCCTTATGGTGTGCCCAGGACACTCTCAGCAGGGGCATGCTTGGTGGGGCAGGGCATGCATGAGGTGGACCAGGCCCAGGGAATATCTCTGTAAAGGCCCCCTGTGGGGAGTGTGGGGGGACCACCAGCTCCACATCCCAGGTGTCTAGAAACCCTCTGCCCCTCAAGTTCAGGCACCGTGGGCTTGGCAGCACTGCAGGAGACAGGCTGGCCTGCAGGATAAGTTGTGGCAGAGTGTGTCTGCAGCCACAGCGGCAGGTGCTGCCAGGAGCCAGGCATGTTCCAGCCTGGGAAGAGGGTGGGCAAGGCAGGCTACCCATGGCAAGCATACAGCGACCCACCTTCCCCTATGGAGGGAGAAGGAGTGGGGGTCTCAGTAGGGCTGTGAGAATTTTTGCCAAGTGTTTCATTTTGAAGCTATTTCAATGTGTTTCAGGATCAAAACAGTGAAATTGAAATGAAACAAAAAACATTGAAACATCTTTGAAATGAAATGAGGGCACTTGAAACATTTTGAAAGTTTTGAAATGTTTCAAGTTTTGAAGCAGTCCAGTGGTGCGAGCCAGTGGAGAGCCATGGCTGCACTCCAAGCAGCTCCACAGCCCTAGGTAACTCAGCCCAGCGGGGAGCACAGTCCTGGATCTCCCTGCTTTTTGCCATTGGGCTGCTCTCCATGGGGCTGGAGGAGCTGATTGGAGGGCAGCACAGGCTCTGCCCACTTCCCACCACTGGGCTGTGTTCCAATCAGCTCCACCCATCTAATGGAGTGCAGCCCGGTGGTAGGAGGTGGGCAGAGCCAGTTCTGTACTCCAGTCAGCTCTGCCAGCCCCACAGAGTGCAGTCCCAGCTCTGCCCACCTCCCAACACTGGGCTGCACTCCTCCTGCCACTGGACTGTACTCTGATTGGCTCCACCACCCCCATGGAGCTCAGCCAAGTGGCAGAAGGTGAAGTGCAGCAATGGCTCTGTCTGCATCCTGCCACTGGTCTGCTCTCCTTGGGGCTGGTGGAGCCAATTGGAAAGCAGCCCAGTGGTGAGAGGCGGGCAGAGCCAAGGCTGTGTTTTGCCTCCTGATGGGCTGAGCTCCGGTTCTAGGCAGCAGCAGCAGGCTCCTGTCATCTGGTGAAGATCTGAGGGCCTGCACCCCCAGGAGGAGTCTGGCACAACTTGGCAAAGCTCCTGGGCATGTAAGCCCCTAGATCTGCACCGGATGAGAGGAGGCTCAGGTTGCAGCAGCAGCAATTTTGTCTAGTGCTGGGCGCAGCCTGCTCCCAGTGCCAATCCCAGATAGGAGAGGCAACATTAGCCTCCTCTCATACAGGGCACAGATCCAGGGGCTCTCACCCACAGGAGAGCTGCCGGGCTGTGCCAGACTTCTCCCAGGGGTGCAAGCCCCTGGATCTGCACACCAGATGAGGGGAGGTTGCCACTGTTGCCTAGGATAGGTGACAGCAGCAATTTTCTCTGGTGCTGGTGCAGCCCATGCCCAGCACCAGTTCCAGGTGACAGGGCAGCCTCCTTTCATTTGGGGCACAGATCCAGGAGCCCACACACTCGTGAGGAGTCAGGCACAGCCTCACAGCCCTCCCAGGGGTGCGGGGCCCCAGATCTGTGCCTGGATGACAAGAAGTTGACGATGCTTCCTGGAGCCAGCGGCAGCATCTGTCTTCCCTGGTGCTGGGTGTGAGCTGTACTCAGGACCCAGCGCCAGTCCCAGGCAGCAGTGGCAGTGGCACCCTCGGGTCATACAGCATAGATCTGGGTGCCCGCACCCCCGGGAGGAGTCCAATACAGCCCTGCAGCCTTCCCAGGGGTACTGGACCCTGGATCTGTACCCAGATGACAGGAGGCTGCCTCTGCTGCCTGGGGCCAGTGGCAGCATCTGTCTTCCCCAGCACTGGGTGCGGGTTGTGCCCAGTGCTGGTCTCAGGTGGCAGTGGTAGTGGCAGTGGCAGCGGCAGCCTCCTGCCATCCAACACAGATCTGGGAGTCTGCACACCTGGGAGGAGTCTGGCACAGCCCAGCAGCCCTCCCGGGGGTTTGAGCCCCCAGATCTGCATGCTGGATGACTGGAGGATGCCACTTCTGGCAAATTTTGCTTTCAAGACTTTGAAGTACAGTTTCTGTGAAACCTCTGCACCTATCTCTTTGAAACTTTGCAGGCTTCATGCCCTCAGAAGGGGTTACCATCCTTGTAATTTGCATCCAAATCAGGCAACACAGAACAAAGTTTCAGGAATGTTCATGATGCCCCATTATAGTCTATGGGTGAAACGTCAAAATGAGTGAAAACTAGGAAACAGTTTTGATAAAATGAAATGGGACAGTGCTTCAAAGCTAAATGAAATGACAAAACAAAACACTGTCCCTTTGAAATAGTGAAATGGATGTCAAAATGAAATGATGGTGTTTTGCACAGCCCTAGATCTCAGCCAACAGGCACCTGTGCCAGGGCCTGCCCAGCCAACTTTCCATGGTCTGTGGGCACCTGTGTATGCACGACACATAATTTGAGGCCAGGCACCACACAGCCCCCTGGTATAGAACATGTCGTCTCAGAAATATTTCAAACTCTCACAAACATCATCTTTTACTGGCTCTGTGGGTCCTGCTGCTGAATTCAAGGAAGAGGCACCAGCTTTGAGCCAGAATGCAGCTTCAGGGTTACCACCAAACTTAACTGGGGCCCGGCATATGTGCCAGATCCAGCAGTGGAGGACCCAGCTGCTGGACCAACTTATCACAATGGTGGAGGAACAGCTGCTGGACTCATGGCCTCATGTATGGAGGACATTGCACATGGGTGAGAGAGGGATGCACATAAGGTGGTATGGGACTGGGCAGACCAGGAGTTCTGAGGAGGCCCTCAAGGAAAGACACCTGGAGGCCCAGAAGTCATAGGCTGCCATGGTAGCCAGAGCAATGGAGGCCATGGAGGAGGACTGCTGGGTGCTCGACACCATCCTGGTCCTGGCATTTGCCTTCATGCCACCCACTGTCCCACTCCCAGATGTAGACCCACCTTGCCCCTAGGAGCCACTTACCATCCAGGAGCAGGCCCCCTAGTGGTTCTGGGCTGAGGTGCAGACACCTCCACCGGCCAGGTTCCCCTGTCACAGCCCCCACCCAGGGTCCCTACCAGCCTGGGCCCTGCCCCACTGCTTCCCTGGCTCCATGCAGCTCCAGAACAGGACCTGCCTTCAGCGTGGCCAGCACATGAGCCCTGCTGGCCCAGCCTGCTGGCTGTAGGATTGAGGACAGAGCAGTAGAAACTGTCTCCCCCAGGTGAGGGGAGAGAGTGGGGATGGGAAGTCTTTATTTGTGGAGGGAAATAAAAGTGTTTTTCTGAGAACTGTCTATAGCGATCATGGTACTGGGAGTGCGTGGTAGGGCTGGGTCCATGGCCGGCTGTCCAGGTGGCCCACAGTGGGAAGAGCAGGAGCAGGTGGTTAGCCAATGCCTCTCACACCTAGTGCCCTGGACCCAGCTGGCAAGTGAGTGGCTCATTGGGGGCCTTAGTCGGGGGGGTGGGGGTGGGCCCATTCCTTTTTCTGCCAACACAGCTGGAACTCCCAGTTGCAGGCGTCATCTACCCACTGTACCTCCTCCACTCAAATCTCCTGGAAGAGCTCCCCCTGGGCCTCACAGATGTTATGCAGCACACAGGATGCAATGATGACTTCAGGGGTGTTGTCTTCTGTGACTCTGAGGTGGACAGTGAGTGTGTGCCAGGATCCCTTCAGGTGGCCGAAGGTGCTCTCCACCAGCCCACAGGTCCAGCCCCAGCACCTGTTGAAGTGTGCCTGGTAGGGGTCCAGTGGCTGGTGCAGGGCCACATGAACCAGGGGTAGAGTAGATAGCATGGGTCCCTGATAAGGAGGGACAGGACCAGCATTGTGCCCAGCTGGAGGTTTGGCATTGCTGGTGTGAAGTGTCTGCTTTCTACCAGAGCTGACACGATGGAGTTGTGGAAGACATGGCTGTAATGGGAGCTGCCCACCCAACTAGCACTCACATTGGTGAAAGCACTGTAATGGTCAACAATGGCTTGGAGCACGATGGAATGAAAGCTTGCCAGTTGTGATAGGGGTGGTTGTGGCAGAAAGCCACCTTTGTTTCTCCCCCAAAAACTCTGCTATGTGACAGTTGTGATTAGGATGGGCCCAGCAGAATACCTTTACCCTATCTCTTTGGGTAACCTGAGCTGGATACATTCCTGAGGGAGGGGGGGAAACCTGCTCCCTCTGCCTACATGACTGCCATCACATACCTGAGTGAGGGGCTTCCTCCCTGGTGGGCTAGAGTCTGCCTGGCAACTAGTGATGTATTTCAAATTGGTTGGTTGATAGCCAACAGGTGCTGGCCTCCATTGGACCAGGTAAATGAGGTCATAAGGGCTATATAAGTTAAGGACTGCTCAGGAGGAGGGGGCAGCAGCCATGAGGGATACTCAGGAACAAAGAAGAGCTGTACCATCTGAAACTTGCTCTCTCTCTCAAAACTCATGATCAAGGAACCACCTGCCTCCAGAGGGATCCTTCAACTGCCTCTGGATGATACTTGTGAGTAAGCCAACTGAGATCCAACTTGATATATAGCTTGCAGTAACTCAGATGCGAGATCAAAGGCTACCCCAGCCACAGGAGTTTGCTCTGTGGGATTTATCTGATATTGCTCTACTCTGTACCCTATTCTAACCCTACCCTCTGTAACCAATAAAGATCTCCTTTGTGACTGGTGTAGGAAGCTTATTGAGGGGTGGGTTTAATTATGCCTAGGAGGCCCCTTGGGTCTGCAGACTAAGGGAGACTATCTGTTTTGGCCCCCGACTTGGGGAAGTGCCCCAAGTTCTTGTATTGGGTCGATTACCCATAGGACTATTAGGCCTGTGTTTCCCCAAGGACACAGGCCCCAGACAGTCCCTTCTTGGGGTGCTGGCAGCATATGTTACCCCCAGACTCAGCGGTGGGGCTCGAAAGGGGGTCTGCCAGGGCTTAGGCACCCCTGGAGAGACACATGGAGTCTGAAAGGTGGATGGGCGTAGTGAGGTGGGAGGCTTAACGCAGGAGCACCCCTACTGGCCCACCACAGTGGTTACTATGGGGTAGGTAGGTGATGGGAATATGGAACCCCATCACCAACTCCAGGGGGTC
The DNA here is from genome assembly GCF_030867095.1 of Alligator mississippiensis. NCBI lineage: Eukaryota > Metazoa > Chordata > Crocodylia > Alligatoridae > Alligator > Alligator mississippiensis. Next base: position 30,474,070 of record NC_081833.1, read on the forward strand.
ATGCACCCAGAGCATGGTGTGCTGCAGCACATCCTGGAGGGCACCACACAACTCCAGAACAGCCTCCACTGTGGTTGCCTTGCCTATGCCAAAGATGTGGCTAATGTAGCATAGGCTGGTGGGCAAGGCCAGGTTCAGCAGAGTCATGACCAGCCAGATCTCTGTGCAGAGAGGGCACTGAATGGTGGTGGCTTTCTGCTCCAAGTGTGGGTGGAGCTGCTCAAGGAGTTCCTGGAAGGTGTTCTGGGTCATCCAGAACAACTCCAGTCACTGCTCATTGTCCCAGGTGTGCTGGAAGACATATAGCTACAGGTCCTGGCTGGCTGGGTGGGTCTACAGGCAGCGGGGCTGGAGTCCCAGGAGTGCATGAAAAGCATTGGTGGAGGCATCCAGGTGCATGTCATCAGTGAGGTCCAGGCAGCAGCATGGGATACAGGTGGCAGGAGCATGGCACGGGGGAGCCTGGGACACTGCAGTGACCCTGGCCAAGTGGCTGTGCCATACTGGGGGTCCATCAGGGCCAAGACTGACTTGGGCCAGGTAGCACTCACTACAGCGGCAAGGTAGAACAACCAGGGTGACGGCTAGGAGCCCAGGGTGTTGGATTTCACTCCTGGGGTCATGGGATGGAGCAGCCATTGCATGATGGGCACAGGCTCTGGCAACAGAATGGCAGAGTGCTGGCAGAGTACTCTGCAGGCTGATCTGGGCCAGGAAGGCAGGTGGTCAGAGAGCAGGGCTGCCTTTTAACGCTGGCCTCTGGCCACAGGCAGCTATAGACAGAGCCTCCAACTCCCCCTGGCTGTGCTGACCAGGGTGGGTTTACTCTGGAGTAAACCCATCCAGCAGTATTTGCACATGTAGACATGCCCACTGGCACCTAAGTTACCTTCCAAATTAACATTGTTAAACAATTCTTCCATGTTTGTGAGGAACATCCCTCTTAGTTGGGTTTTCCACCACCTGTACTAAAATGTTATCCCCAACACGCACCAAATATTTGTTGGATTGCCTGTGCACTGCTATGTTTCCCCTGCAGCAGTTGTCACAGTAATTAAAGTACCATGCAATAAGCAGGTCCTGCAATTTGGAAATTTCCACTAATTGTTTAAAAGTGGCCTTGTCCACCTCTTCCTCCTGGTTTGGTGCCCTGACAGATGACCACCATGACCCCTGCACCCTGCACTGTTCTCCCTTCTGACTTTTGCCCACAGAGGCTTTCAACAGGTTTATCTTCCACTTTGTACTGTACCTCAGAATACATGTGGGCAGGCTTACCAATAGCAGTCTGATGTGTCTGGGCACGGACAATCCTCCTTGTGAACACTTCCACCAATCAGGTGATTTCTGGGAAGGGGTTTACCCTACTCCTACCCAAGGTGAGGTAGAAAACCTTGGCCTGGTTGACGTCTGCACCCTGCTTCAATCTGATTGGTTCATTTGCAATCTGGGGGTGAAGCCTCTGAAGGTAATAAAAGAGCAGCTTGCCCAGCACATGGGTGGCTGCATTGAGGGACAAAGAAGAGGACTGGGCAAAAGAAAAGCTGGCAAGAGCTGGCCAGCAGGGATGGAGCTGTTACCCTGAAGCATCCAAAGACCCTCCTCACTGGATGGGAGCAGCAAGCGACCATGACCCACAGCCCCGCTGCTGAGAAGCATAGCATTGGTGCACAGATTGGTGCATGGGGTGAGACCCTGGGAGTTGCATGAAGCAGCTCGAGTCTGCATCCCCAATTGGTCCATGGGACGGTGCACGGAGGGAGCTGCACAAGGCAACTCTGGTCCCCAATCCCTAGCAAGTGGCCAGGACACAGTGCTGACGGTGCAGCACAGTGTGATCTGGGAGGGATTGGGACCCCTGAGAACCACTCAAAGTGACACAGGTCTACAGCCACTGGCAGAGGATCAGTGGATTGGTGCAGACAACACTGCATGGAGGGTCTGGGAGTGGACTGAGCCCAGGCACTGCATGTCACCGCTTGGGCCTCCAACTCCTAGCAGAAGGTAGAGCCATTGGTGCACATGAGGGCGCACAGGGCCACCAGCAGCTGGCAGTCCAAGGGGAGTCAGTGGCCTCAGAGGCCTCACATGTGAGGAGCAACTTGGCAAAGGGGGACGAGGACCATCTATCCAGGCCCAGAGTTGTGAGTTGCTGGGGCAGAGGATTCCCGGGGTGGGAATTCCTCCCACCTAGTAGGGGGTCCCCTAGAAGGAAAGCAAAGGAAAAGGGCCCTTGGATTTAGGGGCTACCCCAGGGTTGTGAAAGGCTCAAGGGGCATTAGGGTTTCCCCCAACTGGTCCCTGAAGTGCTGGCAGGGCCTCAGGATCCATCAGGGCCCTGGGAACCCTTAAAGAGTTACGTTTTATTTCTGATGCTATGCATCTCATATTTTATATGATAGCTCCTTATATTTTGCTATTCCTGTGTAATGATAATTGTTGATTCGTTAACATATGACCCCACTGAAATGCTTGCTAGGACCTCTCCCTGTCACCCATCTGTTGTTTATCTGTTTTTTATTTGTGCTTACCTGTACTGGTTTATAATTACCTGTTCTTGATTTGTGCTCATCTGTACTGGTTGTGTTGCCCTGTGGGGTCAGGCCAACTCTCAGGATCTCAATATTGTGCTGTTAGACAGGAGGGTGTGACACAATTGCATATATACAAACACACAAATCAATTAGGTGCATACACACACATACACACACACTACCAGCTCAGGCAAATACATGTTCAAACCAGCCTAGGCATATGCATATCTATCACCAGTTCAAGCACATACACACTACACACTAAAAATTAGACAAAAAATCATTTGTCAATACCCGCACACTCAGTACACATACACAGATCACTAATTCATATATCATGCACACAATGTTATGTATATGTATATATATATATATATATATATATATATATATATACACACACACACACACACTCACCAGTTCACACACATATAACCCACCTACACATAGTTAAGTTCCTAACTTGGATGGTATGGTATGTATGTGTGTGCTTGGGATACTTGGGATACTTGGGGGAAGGTTAAATATGAGAGAGAGAGAGTTAAAGTTTAGTAAGTGAAAGTTGCCAGAACCAGGATTAGAACCGGTAGACTAAAAAGAAGCTGACTAAAGAACTGAGGCTTGGGTTTACTTAAGATCAAGTGGCCCTGGGGTTACTCAAGGTCACTGGTACAGGGGAGGAAAAAATAAATAAATAAAAGAAGGCTGGTGGCAAGGAGGAGACGGCCAGGAAAGAGAGAGAGAAAGAAACCTGGGAGCTTGGGGCTGAAAACTGAGGCAAATAGCTGAGATATTGGGGGGGGAGGGGGGCAAATAATGGTGGCAAGAAGGAAACAGCCAGGAAAGAAACTGAGGCAGAAACCTGATTGCTCAGGGGAAAAGGCAGTGGGGATAAGACAGTGGCAAAGAGACAGAGGGTTTGGAGGCAAAGAGGGGCTCAGGACAGGCATTGGAGGTGACAGTGAGCCAGAAGCAGGAGGGGGAGAAATAAGACAGAAGTTAGAGGGGCGAGGAGCAGAGATTGGAGCAGGGCTGAACCATAGTTTCATAGTAGGTAGGGTTGGAAGGGACCTGAGCAGATCATCAAGTCCAACCCCCTGCCATGGCTGGAAAGAGTACTGGGTTCAAACAACCCCAGAAAGGTGTTCATCTAACCTCCTCTTAAAGACCCCCAGGGTAGGAGCCAGCGCCACTTCTCTTGGAAGTCGGTTCCAGATCCTAGCCACCCTGACAGTGAAGTAGCGCTTCCTGATGTCTAGTCTAAATATACCCTCTGCCAGCTTGTGACAGTAATTTCTAGTCACTCCTGGTAGTACTTGGGGGAACAGGGAGTCCCCCAATGCCTGCTGGTCCCCTCTGATTAGTTTGTAAATGGCCACTAGATCCCCCCTCAGCCTTCTCCTGTGGAGACTGACCAAGTTCAGGTCCCTTAGCCTCTCCTCTTAGGGCTTGCGCTGCTGACCCCTTAACATGTGGGTGGCCCTCCTATGTATCCTCTCCATGCAGTCCACATCCCTCCTGAATTGGACACAGTACTCCAATTGCGGCCTGACCAGTGCTGTATAAAGGGGGAGGATCACCTCCTTGGACCTGCTTGAGATGCATGTGTGGTTCCATGACAAGGTGTGGTTGGCCTTCCTGACCACATCCCCACACTGTCGGCCCATGTTCATTTTGGCATCAATAATGACCCCAAGATCTTTTTCTGCCTCTGCATTGACATGAAGGGAGTTCCCCAGCCTGTAGGTATGCTGCTGGTTCTTCCCCCCCAGGTGCAGCATCTTGCACTTGTCAGTGTTGAAATCCATCCTGTTCTCATCCGCCCACCCCTGTAATCTGTCTAGGTCTGATGCAGTCTATTCCTGCCTTCTAGTGCGCCCACTTCCCCCCACATCTTAGTGTCATCTGTCAATTTGAACAGGGTGCTTTTTACCCTCTTGTCCAAGTCGCTGATGAAGATGTTGAACAGTGCAGGCATGAGGACTGAGTCCTGCAGAACCCCACTGCCCGCATCCCTCCAGGTCAAGTATGACCCGTCCAACACCGCTCTCTGGGTGCGACCCTCCAGCTAGTTAGTGACCCAATTGACTGTGTAGGTGTCAATGCCACAGTCCCCTAGTTTTTTAATGAGAATGGGGTGAGAGACAGTGTCAAAGGCCTTCCTAAAAGCCAGAAATACTACGTCCACTGCTACCCCTGAATCTAAGGATTTTGTGACCTCGTCATAGAAGGCCACCAGGTTGGTCTGACAGGACCTGCCTCTAATGAACCCATGTTGGTTCCCCCTAACATAATCTCCCTTGCTGGCTCCTCACGGACATGTGCCAGGATAATTCTCTCAAAAAGCTTACCCAGGATGGATGTAAGACTGACTGGTCTATAGTTTCCTGGGTCCTCCTTCCTCCCTTTTTTGAAAATGGGAACCATGTTGTCCCTTTTCCAGTCCTCTGGCACCACACCAGAGCACCATGAGTGCTTGTAAAGCTGTGCCGGGGTCCCGCAATGATCTCTGCTAATTCCCTCAGCACTCTGGGGTGGAGATCGTCAGGACCAGCTGATTAAAAATATGCCCAGTTCCTCCAGAAGTTCCTTGACTAGATCCTGACTGACCCTAGGCCTGGCTGCACCTCCCCTGGGGTTTACAGGGGTTCCGGTGGTGGTGGTGGTGGGGGGACCCGGTCCCTGCTCAGAAAAATGGAAGCAAAGAAATTGTTAAATAGGTTAGCTTTGTCGTCTGGTGCAATATGTCGTCATCTGCTAGATTTCCTAGCGTGCCTTGCAGAGGTCCCACATTACCCGGTTCCCTTCTTTTTACCCACTATTTATTTAAAAATGGACTTCTTGTTGTTCTTGATCTGGGTAGCTTGTCCCAGTTCCAACTCCACCTTGGCCTTCCTGACCACCCCCCTACAACCCCGAGCAACCAGGGTACAGTCTCCTGCTGATGGCCCGTCCCTTCCATTGGGTGTACGCCTCTTTTTTAGCTAGGAGACTTTCCCGTATCCTTTTGGTGAGCCGTGGGGGCTTTTGTGCTTTCTTTTCCCCTTTGATCCGTGTTGGGATTACCTCCCTTTGGCCTTGGAGGATCATCTCCTTAGGGAACAACCACTCTTCTTCTTACCATAGTAAAACAAAACCCAACTCAGGGGTCCAAATAATAGGTTTATTAAACAGACAACACGCCACACAGCCCCATGAAGTTATTGATTCACACATGCACTTATAATGGCAGCAGGAGAAAGACACTCAGTGGAAGGGTTGGAGTCCAGGTAGGGAAGAGAAACTGAGTCCAAGTCCTTGGTTGAAGAGGGGGTGGGGGTGTTAGCTACCTATCAAGGCTGGAAAGGGGTCCTTGTCCAGTAGGTGTTGTCCAGAGTGGGGTCGCTGGCAGGGCCTCTGGGTAGATAGGTGGTGTGTCATGGTGCTGATCCAGATGGAGAGGGCGTCCCAAAGAGTCAGTCTTCACTACCCCTTTTTTATGGGGCAGACTACCTCTGATCTGCTATGGGGAGGGCCTGTCCAGGCAATGTCAGTCCTGTCCCAGAGGGCTCCAGGTGTTCTTACTGAGCATGAACAGCCTTGGCACAATGGTGGGTTGCCTCATATTTTGTTTCTTGAATGCTGAGGGTGTTTCCAAGGGCTGGGTCACTGGTCCAGGTTTTGATGTTGATGGTTCAGTCATTCAGAGGGAGCTATTTTTAGACCTACTGCCATTGTCTCTCAAGCACCCCCGTTCATCCCTATTCACTCAGGAACCAAGTTACATAGGAGCGGTAGGTGTGAGGCATGGGTTACACAACCGGGCCTGGGGACAGAATGGAGACTTAACAAACAAAATGGAAACTTGACATGACTACTCTAGCTTACATATGTAGGCCTAAATCATATAGTATCAGTAAAACAGTAATATAGAACAGTAAAAATCAATATAAACAGAATAATTATACAATATAAAGAAGGAGAAAAAACAAAACAAATACAACTTGCTAGCAAAATAAAATGCTGAATCCTATCCTACGTCTTAGCGCACTTAAACTTATCTATAGGGAATAGAGAGGGAAAGAAAAAGTCAGAAATGGTTGAGGAAGGGGAGGGAATGCATTTTAAAAGAGAAAAAAAAAAAAGAAAAACTGGCAGCTTTGCTACAATTATACTATTTACCTGTTACTGTTTTGTGCTTACCTGTACTGATTTATTATTTACCTCTTCTCAATTAATGTTTACCTGTATTTAGTTACTTACTGGTACCTGAATGAAATCTCTAGTGGTAGTGTACAGCCCTTCCTCTAGGTTTGGCTCTCAGAGTATAAATTTATGTTGAAGTTGTATATCTGTAAATATGTTTATTAATATACCTCTCTTAGTCTATTTTTATTAATAAATATGTATATAGTTAAGTCCATATATTCCTGACCTGTCACTATAGGGAATAGAGGGAAATTGGGCTTCAGCTGCAGTTCTTTATCACAGCACTCCTGTGTAGCCAATGCTTCCCTTCCATTGGTGGAGGGAGCACTTATCCTACTGCACCTGGGCCACAGGTGTAACTCCTAAAGCATAGCAGAAAGAAGGTGGCAACTCACATTTTCTATAACACAAAGTAGAGTCCTGCAATCAGTCTATCTGGTGATATTTACCTTGTCGCTACTGTTTTGAATGTCCCAGGAGGTGCTTGTGGGATGTATCTCTAGCCCCAAACTATCCCACTGGCTCAGAGATACTCACTCCAGAAGCAAGGAACATCTTTCCAGGCCCAGATATCTACTCTGGTTGCAACGAATCCCTATCCAGGGTCAAACATTCATGGTCCCACCCAGGCCTGTATTTTCTACCATGAAATACTGCTAAGATCCCTGAGATACTCTTTATTCAGTAACACCTGAAATAACCCAGTCATTTCCAGATACATTAACTTTTTTATGAAAACTCTCATAGGATCCTTGAAAAACAAGAAGGGGAGGAAGCCAGTATTGCCCAAGTGATTTACTACCCCCTCTTAATTCTTCTGCCCCCCCTCCCCCTGCCACCTATATCCTATGTCCTCCTACCCCTGTACCCTCCTATCCTCCCACCTCTGCCCATGTACCCTCCAGCTGCGTCCCCTGCACCACCCTTGCCCCCTGCCATGTGCACCCGCTATGGTAGGCATAGCTTCCAGATACAGCTTCAGCATCACCATAACGGTAAATTTTTTGCAACTAGTTTGAAACTTTGGAGTGACTGGCTACAAGATTTCCTTCAATATTGCAAAACTTCTAAACTTCGCATTCCATTTCAGAATCACAACAAATAGTCCAGGATGCTGCTTGCCAGAGCCACCACCCAGGATATGCAGCGTCCCAAGGTGGTATTTAGGTAAAATGTTGCACCGAGTTTGTTACAAAGGGAAAGGGCTGAGGAAGGGGCAAGAGTCCCATTTTTGGACTGTGCTCAACCACACCCCCCAACTTCCTCTTTCCCCCTCCCTGAAGGAAACTTTCATGGGCAGATGTTGCCTGGGGCAACCACTGAATGAAGAGTGAAAAATGAAGAGTTTTGCAGTTGTTAATTTACATGGCATATATATATATATATATATATATATATATATATATATATATATATATATATTATATTTTATATTGTAAAGGTGATGGGGAGGAAGACCCCCCTCTTTTGTATAATACTTTCCATTAACCTTATTTATTTAAAATCTTAATTATTTTAGTGATCATTTATTACTTATTTAAATTCTTTTTTAATGATCCCTTTTTTACATAAAAAGAAAATGCACCACATTCCTCTTTTTTTAATAGAATGTTTTATTTTTGCTCTATATATGCATTTTTTCTTTGATAGGCAGAATTGGCATGTATGGCCAGTCAGGGGTGCGTGGGGTGGTTTCTGGAGATCTGATGACTGCCTCAGCATGGGGATACTTTGCTTGGAGGTTTTTATGGAGTCATGGCATTACTGGAAAGAGTTGCAGGGTGGACTGTTATCAGAGGGATGCCAAATACTTGTCCAGGGCTAGGGTGCAGCAAGCATTTTTTGAAAGAAAAAAAGATTAAACAGCCCTACCTACCCCCAGTCACAAGCAGGCAGGAAAAAGAAAGTGACAATCTGCAAAACTTCTCCATGCATGCACCTCCCTCAAGTAGGGCCTTTAGCAGATGTTTAAAGACTTTAGCAATTCTTTAATGTATTAAATGCATTATAATGCATTCCATATATATGGTTTGGGGGGGGGGGGAGGTGTTAATGATTGCTGCCACCGCTCCAAAACAGCTTCTTTTTTTCCTGACCCCCTGGCAGTTTTTTTCTTGCACTATTATGGGAAGGTGTGATACAAAAATGATTTTTTCCTAATGCTTTCTGTGCAGTGCAATGTTTTCTTTACAAAATCCTGAAGAACCTTTTGGAGCCAGGTAATCCCACCCCCCTCACCCCCACCTGGCCAGCTGCAACCTGCTCTCTCCCTCCCCACCCCCAGGAGACAGCTCATCAGATTTTGGTCAGGATTGCTTTGGCCTTCCTTGCCATATCTCTCCTCTCAGCCTCCTCATCAGTGAGAAGGTGAGAAGGAAATGAGGAGTAGCACTCACAAGGCATCCCAGGGCAGGGTAATCTGTTCAGCTACCTCTAGGCCTCTGCAGAATCAAGTATTCAAAGAAAACATCATTGTTGGAGTTCTTTTCATCCAAATTCAAGAAATTTCTCTGCATTTCAATTGAGAGTACCAGAAAAGTCCTGGCAGGGCTCTACACTTGGTATTGGCACGTCCTTATCTGATGGGTCTCAGCTACCTCAGGGAGTCTGATGTCCCCTGAGGATAAAATCAAGCTGGCAGGGAGTTGCAAATCATTCAAGGCCAGGGTTACAAGAAGCACTCTGCTCCCTTACAGAGCGGTCAGAAGTTTTATCCAGCAGAAGGCTATCCACAGCTTAGCAGGAGCTCTTCTAAAGATAATCCAGACACATTATTGAGGTGTTTGGAGAGGAGGGCAATCGATCTGAAATACAGGCCCTGACCAGCTTTGTGTCCAGTCTGGGAAGCTACTGCAGTCCCGCCCTCAGCTAGCTGGAAAACTCTACCCCCCTCCCAGGTCCCTGCTCCCTCACCGCTCCCAGGTCCATGCCCTGAAATCAAGCAGGAGCAAGTGCAAATCAGCATTTTTTGTTCTTCATATATATATATATATATATATATATTTTTTTTTTTTTAAGAATTGAATTGCAATCAATTCAACTGTGAAATCACAATAAAGCTAAAACAGTATACACATTTTTGTTTTAATCAACAATACTGTTTGTAGTGGTGAATACATTTCTTTAAAAGATATTACAGCTAATATATATTACAGCCACTGGCAACAAACAGGGACTTTTGAAAAATGCAATGTGCCAAGAGGCAAATGGTCTCTTCAATACTCCCTTGATATTCCCCTCAGTGTTGCTACTGTCAGATGACTTGTTGTATAAATGTGTGTTTGCATGTATGTATTTATGTATGTGTGTGTGTGTTCCCTTTCTCCTTCACATGTAGTGTCACTGTTTAATATCTGTTACATATAGTAACTTTCAGATTTTTTATCAGATCATGCTTCCCAGGGGCCCGCATCCGGGACATTGCGGAGAGGATCCCAAAGCTCCTTAAACCCACAGACCACTATCCCACGCTCTTTATTCATGTGGGCACCAATGACACGGCTCGGAGCACTCCCAGCCAGGTCATGAGGCGCTACAGGGATTTGGGGGCGGGGCTTAAGGGTCTGGGTGCACAGGTGGTGTTCTCATCGATACTCCCAGTCTCAGGCTATGGGCTGAGAAGGGACAGGAGGATCTATGTGGTCAACCAAAGACTGCGGCGCTGGTGTCGTCAGGAAGGCTTTGGCTTTCATGACCACAGCCCACTTTTTGGCGAGAGAGGCAGCGAGCTGCTGGGAAGAGATGGCCTCCACCTCTCTCCCCTAGGGAGGAGGCTCTTCTCAGCCAGACTGGCTGACCTGCTCCACCGGGCTTTAAACTAAGCCTATTGGGGGACAGGGGGACTACCACCACTGCTGGCCCGCTGAGCAATCCTTGCAAAGCCAGCGGATCATGGCACTTCAGGGAGCCCACCCTTGCCCCAGCCCTGGTAAAATCTGTGGACAAGGAAGGAGCCCCCCCAGGGGGCACTTGCCTGCCTGTACACTAATGCCAGGAGCTTGGGGAATAAGCAGGAGGAGCTCATCCTCCTGCTCAGTGCAAACAATTACGATGTCATAGGGATAACGGAGACCTGGTGGGACTCCACCCATGACTGGACCACGGGGATAGATGGCTATACCCTGTACAGGAGGGATCATGTAGAGAAAAGGGGCGGGGGTGTAGCTCTCTATGTTAAGGAAAGCTACACGTCCCTGCAAGGTGATATTGGTGACCAGGGTGGACGACTGGAGACCCTCTGGGTTAAAATCCATGGGGAACACGGCACAGGGGACACAATGGTGGGAGTCTACTACAGACCTCCCACCAAAAGTCCTGAGCTAGACCAGGAGTTTGCCCGGGAACTGGCTGAGGCAGCTTGCTCCAAGACCATGGTTGTCATGGGTGACTTCAATTACCCGGACATCTCGTGGGAGGATTGCTCAGCAAAATCTGAGCGGTCGCAGAGCTTCCTCTCGTGCGTGGATGACCTCTACCTGACTCAAGAAGTCTATGGGCCAATGAGAGGCAAAGCGCTGCTCGACCTGGTACTGGCTACTGGGGATGACCTAGTTGGTGACCTAGTGATCGATGGGAAGCTGGGTGACAATGACCACAAGCTGATCACCTTCACCATCCGCCGAAAATCTGGCAAGTCAGTCAGCAACACGCAAGTCCTTGACTTCAGGAAAGCTGACTTTGACACGCTCAGGAGGCTTGTCAGTGAGGCCCTAAGGGACTGTGACCACAGGGAGAGGGGAGTTCAAGAAGAGTGGTTGCTCCTCAAGGGAGTGATCCTCAATGCACAAGCTAAGTCTATTCCATCTTGGAGGAAAGGCAGCAAGAGGGCACAGCAGCCCCCCTGGCTCTCCAGGGACCTAGCAGACCTCATGAGGCTAAAAAGAAAGGCCTACAAAGGATGGAGGATGGGACTCACCTCGAAGGAGGATTATTCTGCACTGGTCCGGTCCTGTAGGGAGCTGACCAGGAAAGCCAAGGCTGCAACTGAACTCCAGCTAGCTTTGAGCATCAAGGACAATAAAAAGTCCTTTTTTCAGATATGTGGGGAGCCGGAGGAAAAGCAGGGGCAACGTTGGACCCCTGCTGAACCAGATGGGGCAACTGACAACTGACACCCAGGAAAAAGCCAACCTATTAAATAGGTACTTTGCGTCGGTCTTTCATCAGCCCTATGGGACGCCCATGCCTGCTACAGGGCCAGGAAGTCCAGGTGAGGGTGATCCCCTGCCCTCCATTGATGCTGACTTCGTGAAGGAACATCTTAAGAAGCTGGATACCTTCAAGTCAGCCGGCCCTGACAATCTTCACCCCAGGGTACTCAAGGAGCTGGCGAGCATCATAGCCCAGCCTCTAGCACGGATCTCCTTCTTCTGGAAGAAGGCCAATGTGGTGCCTATCTTCAAGAAAGGGAGGAAAGTGGATCCGGCTAACTATAGGCCCATCAGCCTGACTTCTATCCCGGGGAAGATCTTAGAAAAGTTTATTAAAGAGGCAATCCTTAATGGACTGGCCGACGTCAACATCTTAAGGGATAGCCAGCACGGGTTTGTTGCGGGTAGGTCTTGCTTGACCAATCTCGTTTCCTTCTACGACCAGGTGACCTATCACCTGGACAAGGGAGAAGAGATTGATGTCATATATCTTGACTTCAAAAAAGCCTTCGATCTGGTGTCCCATGATCACCTCTTGGAGAAACTGGCCAATTGTCGCCTTGGATCCTCCACGATCCACTGGCTGGAAAATTGGCTCCGGGGTCGGACCCAGAGGGTAGTAATTGATGGAAGTCACTCATCGTGATGTCCTGTGACCAGTGGGGTCCCCCAAGGCTGTGTCCTTGGACCCATACTGTTCAACATCTTCATTAATGATGTGGACACTGGAGTCAGAAGCGGACTGGCCAAGTTTGCTGATGACACCAAACTTTGGGGCAAAGTATCCACACCAGAAGACAGGCGGGTGATCCAGGCTGACCTGGACAGGCTCAGCAAGTGGGCGGACGAGAATCTGATGGTGTTCAACGCCGATGAATGCAAGGTTCTCCACCTTGGGGAAAAAAAAACCCGCAGCATCCTTATAGGCTCGGCAGTGCTATGTTGGCTAGTACTATGCAAGAAAGAGACTTGGGGGTCATCATTGACCACAAGATGAACATGAGCCTGCAATGCGATGCTGCGGCTAGTAAAGCAACCAAAACACTGGCTTGCATCCATAGATGCTTCTCAAGCAAATCCCGGGACGTCATTCTCCCCTTGTACTCAGCCTTAGTGAGGCCGCAGCTGGAGTACTGCGTCCAGTTTTGGGCTCCACAATTCAAAAAGGATGTGGAGAAGCTTGAGAGAGTCCAGAGAAGAGCCATGCGCATGATCAGAGGTCAGGGAAGCAGACCCTACGATGACAGGCTGAGAGCCCTGGGGCTCTTTAGCCTGGAGAAGCGCAGGCTCGGGGTGATCTGATGGCCACCTACAAGTTTATCAGGGGTGACCACGTGTACCTGGGGAAATGTTTGTTCACCAGAGCGCCCCAAGGGATGACGAGGTCGAATGGTCACAAACTACTTCAAGATCGTTTCAGGCTGGACATAAGGAAGAATTTCTTTACTGTCTGAGCCCCCAAGGTCTGGAACAGCCTGCCACCGGAGGTGGTTCAAGCGCCTTCATTGAACACCTTCAAGATGAAACTGGATGCTTATCTTGCTGGGATCCTATGACCCCAGCTGACTTCCTGCCCTTTGGGCAGGGGGCTGGACTCGATGATCTTCCGAGGTCCCTTCCAGCCCTAATGTCTATGAAATCAATGAAATCCTTTTTTCTTCCTCATCTTTATTCTCTCACAATGAATTGAATTACAATCTATTCCACTGAGAAATCACAAAAACGGTAAAAATGTATACATATTTTTGTTTTACTCAACAATGCTGTTGGTAGTATAAAGACATTACTACCATTGCCAGTAAACAGGGAGTGTTGCCAAGAAACACGCAATACAATAGGCTCAAAGACCCATTCACAATATGCTCACATTGTCCCTTCAATAATCTCTTGATATTCCCTTCAGTATTACTATTATCAAGCTACTGTTATTGTGGAACCTGAGTACACCCAAGGGTATACCCTATTCTCAATTGAATAGGATGGGTAGGCAGGAGGGGGTTCTGTGAGAGGGATGCCAGAATTTCAAGCAGATCCCTCTTTCCTCTGTAGAGTTAGCCCAAGCCCAAAGCTCTTAACTATATACAATTTATTAAGTTATACTATACATAAACATAAAACTAAATAGCATATATATATATATATATTTACACAGACAGGACTAACCTAAATTACAATACAACATTTCAATTACAATATTAAAGGTGCAAACATGAACAATCTTAATAACATCTATTCCTTAATATAGTCCCTGACCCATAGCAAGATATAGTCCTCCTTCCAATGGGGTCCTTTGTGGGGTGTCTAGGAAGCACCAGGGGCCCCTTCCCTTAGGGCCTTGACCAGGCAAGAGGCTGCTCACCCAGCTCCTTCTCTGGGTTTACCCGCCCCAAATGTTTTTCCCCTGTGGGATCCAAGGACCTAATGACTCACTCTTCCTCAGGTGGTGGTGGCCAGGGTGTGGCTCAATGGGGTCTACTCTGTTGGAGTGCCTCTCCAGGCCCCTCCTGCACCACTGGGCTCCTCTCTACCCTGTACCCCACTCTGGGCACTGAGGGCTCAGCTCCTCTCAGCTGCTGTACCACTGCTGCTGGCTCCTGGGTGCTGAGCCTCATGCTGCAGCACTAGTATTTCTCTGTGTCCTGGCTTGGCACTGAGGGCTCTCTTAGCACAGGCCAGGCCCTTCAGGCTCTGGCCAGCTGTCCTGATGCTTGGTGGCTAACTCAAGCAGCCTCCACAGCTCCCAGGCTCCCAAGACTCAGGCCTGTGTGCTACCCTGCACACCATGGAACCTGGCCGCTTGCTGGGAGATGGGGCCTGAGCTGCCTCACTGGAGCCCCTGAGGTCCTGCAAGGGTTACAGGCTCAAGCTGCCACTTGTGACTCCCAAAGCCTGGGCTCCATGCACCAAACTTTGTACCATGATGGGCCTAAGCAGTCTCACACCCCTCCCAGGGATGGGTCTCCGTGCACCGTCCCTGGGCACTGTCCATAGCCTGAGCGGTCTTGCACTGCTCCCAAGGGTGCTCCTCCAGTGGCAGCTTTAGGAGCCTTGGGCCTATTGACCACTGTGGGAGAGCTCCCCGTCTTTTCTTGGCTCCACTCTTCTTGAGTTCCTCGCTGCATCCACCTCTTGTGCTGGGCACACAGCTCCTTTTATATGCTGCAGGGCTCCACCCCGGAAGTCTTCTGGACCTGACAATTTACAGTCTTCAGTCAGGTCTGAGGCAGCTTTTCTCCCCCTCCCTTCAGGAAAGGGGCATGACTTTATTTCTCCTGCTGCCTCCTGATTGGTGGATGGGCTCCACCAATCAAAACAGCGGGATCTCAAGCCTGGGACTCAACCCCAAGCTCTGAAAGGTGAGCCTGCTACAATTATATAATAAGTGGTGTGTTCTCTTTCTCCAGTTACTTGTAGTATGTCACTGTTTAATATCCATTGCATATAGTAGCTTTCAAATTTTTGCCTGCCACAAAACTTGGGGAGGGAGGGAGGGAGGGATGGATGGATGTATGGATGGATGGAGGCAGGCAGGCATCCAGCCAACCAGTTCCCCTTCTTGGTTAATATCTGTTACATATGGTAACTTTCAAATTTTTGCTGGCCACAAAGCTTAGGGAGGGAGGGATGAAGGGAGGGAGGTAACTCCCCCTCCTGGTTACTGGACATATCTCAGCAAGAGGATGTATGTAGGGAGGGGTTTTTTTTTACATCTGGTGGGTGGGTGAGTAGGGCAAAGAGCCTGCAGGCATGGGTCTACTGCAGGAACCCCGGGGCGGGGGGGATTTGGAGGAGGGCTCAGATGCCAGCTGAGAAGAAAGCCTCCCCAATTCTGAAAAGAAACTGAAGGAGACAGAAGCCTCAGCTGCATTTGTGGCCAGCAAGAATTTGAAAGTTACAACATGTAAGGGAGACTTTTTTACAGATAAAAAACTTGTGGGTGGGTGGGTGGGCGTGTGGGGCAAAGAGCCCACAGGCATGGGCATACTACAAGGTTCCCAAAAGGGAACTTGGAGACAGACTGCATCACTGTTTAATATCCATTACATATAGTAGATTTCAAATTTCTGCTGGCTGGCCTGCCCCGCATCCACCCCCCACCGTATGCCACTGAAGTGGGCATAGCTCCTGAACACAGCTGCAGCTGCTGCATCAGCAGCATCATCCAAATGTTAAGGAGGAGGAGGAGGAATTCTACACAGTTTTATAGAAGTTTTACTATATTTTATATCATAAAGTTCCTAGGGAGGAAAATCCCCCCTTCTGTTATACTACTTTCTGTTATCCTTATTTATTTAAAACTTTCCTTCCGCAACTCAGAGAAGAAACTCAAGGAGACAGAAGCTTCATCTGCATTTTTAGCCAGCAAGAATTTGAAAATTACAAGGTGTAAGGAAGAGGTTTTTTACACAGAAAAACAAAACAAAACTTGTGGGTGGGTGGTTGACTGAGTGGGGTGAAGAGCCTGCAGGCATGGGCCTACTACAGGGACTTTGGAAGGGATCTTGAAGGGTGCTCAGTCAGCACCCAAGAAGGCCTCCCCAATTCTGAGAAAAAAAACTCAAGGAGACAGAATCCTCAGCTGCATTTGTGGCCAGCAAGAATTCAAACATTACAAGATGTAAGGGAGAGGGTTTGTATGCATAAAAAAATGGTGGGTGGGTGAGTGGGGTGAAGAGCCTGCAGGCATGTGCCTACTACAGGGACCCCAGGAGGGAACTCAGAGGAGGGCTTGATCATTAGCAATGGCCAGCAGCCAGGAGGAGGGTGACAAGAAAGACTCTGCAACTTGGAGAATAAACTCAAGGAGACAGAAGGCTCAGAGAACAGTTTTGGCCAGGGCATACAAAATGGGATGGCAGAACTTGTGCAACTCTTACCATGCCATAGTCAAGCTGATGCTCAGGCCAAACCTTGTGAAGAAAGCCTCTGCAATTCAAGTATAGAGATGATAAACCTCAGCAGTACTTGTGGCCAGCAACAATTCAAAAGTTACAATGTGTAAAGGCAGGGAGCTTTTCCCCAACCAAGAAGCATGTTATTGAGACCACAGGGTGCTGAAGGGAGACAGGGAGGGAAATTACATGTGTTTATTCACATTTCTATATAATTACATAATAATCTACTTATTTACTTTCTTAAGCAAAGCAGTCATTACATAGTTAATATGTATTTAATTATATGCTTCTTTACAGCAACAGTCACTTGATAGTAGGCAGCTGATTGAGGGAAATGTCACTCAATGAACATGAGTCCCCTCAATGATACGCTTCATACAGAGTAGTCTCCTATAGAAAATAGCCTCAGCTACTTTTGTGGCCAGCAAGAATTAAAAAATTACTATGTGTAAGGGAGGCTTGTGTAACCCAGGCAGTACTCCAAGAGGTACCTCCTCTCCAATTGAAGGGATCAGAGCAGGTGCACAAGCGCTGTGGGAGGTGTAGGGACTCTCCTCCCGGTACAGAGCAGAGCCAGATCACTAATGGGGACTTAACCATATACCTTTTAATGAAAGAACAGTACTGGGAGCATAACCAGTATAAACCAGGGGGTATAGGGGACACTACAATGCCCCAAGGGGGCAGGATTCAACAAAGGTTAGACACTTAAAATCATAGACATATTCATCCAGTAGTAAAAGACAGGGTTAACAAAATATAAAACATGAATAGCAGAAGAAACAATACTGGTTGGTGAAATATAAAAGGCACAAAATACAAAACATCAAATAACAAGGAATATAGGGCCCAGGTACCTGGAAGGGTGACAAGGGGGGAAACAGAGTGACCCCTTTCCACTGCAACAAGAATTTCTCCCTGTCACTTCACTCACCCCAAGTCATTCCAGCTGGGACTTAAACTCAGATCTCACACATGGTAGGCAGAAACTGTACCACACAGCCTCCAGTGCTGGTACTGCTCTAAGCTGCTAGGGGTCTTGACCTTCCAGGACCCCCGGCCTCACATCAATCTTCCTGGCCTCATATTGGAGGAGCTGGAAGCAGACTGGGAACCTCTCATGTCACTGCTCAAATGCTTGCTGGAACTGGGGAGGCTCTCCTGCCAGCTGCAGCCTCTCATAGGGGATCCAGGAGCCCAGCAGGAAGCCTCTCTTGCCGGCCACATGTCGCGCTGCTGAGGGTCCAACTGCTGCCTGCAGGTCCCACACCTTCAGGCTCTTCTGGGGCAACTTCTCCCACCCCACTGGCCCAGCTCTTGCCAGTTCTTTGCAGCTGCTTCCTTGTGGTCCCTTGCTGGTCTCTCTCGAGTCAGCTGCACTGCCCCTTTTATCCCCCTCCAGGTGACCCAAGGGGCCAATCAGTGGACATGGAGGGTGAGTCTGATTGGTGAGGAAAGGGAATCCAAAGCCCTCCAATCATCTTTTACCCTTTCAAAACCCCTGGGCTAGGTCACTACCAGCTAGCCTGTCACATCCTCCCCAGTGGAACCCTTCACCGTCCCTGGTGAAGTGCAGGCCTCAGCCTAGGGGACTGCTGGATCCAAGATGCAGCAATGGGGACCTCCCCCTACACCCCCGGAGCATCATAGGTGAAGCGGCAGATGGGCCGAAGCTCCTGCCTTGGCCATGGGGTGAGGTCTGGGGCAGGACTCCACAAGGGTCCCGGAGACTCGGGTTCCCTCTCACTCGAGGAGTCTGCCCCACTGGCAGGTAAAGTCATAGGGATGTTTTGTCCTTTGGTCTCGCCAGGCAGGGCCCCATGAGCAGCAGTCCCTGTCTCCCCTTCACCATGAGGGGTGGCAGGTCCTAAGCTTGGGTGAAAGTCAGTAGGGTACCACCAGTCAGAGTCCTCTGGGGGAGCTGTAGGTACAACTGCTGGCTGGGTGGCATGAGGCCTCCTTCTACGGGGAGACCTATGCCTCTCTTCTCGCAGCTCTATCTTGGGCTGAGGGGGGCCCATCAATTCGCCAATAGGCAGCAGGAGGTTCTGGTGGACCACACAACTTTGACTCGGTCCAGACTCAGGGGAGATCTCATATACTGGGAGGTCTCCTAGTTGTCGCACCACTGTATAGGGTTCAGCCCACCACTGATCAGTGATTTTGTGTCTCCCAGTTAACCCCAAGTTTCGTAGCAGCACCTGGTCCCCTTCTTGTAACCCTTACTCACGAACTCAAGCATCATAAAGCCACTTATGGCATTGCTGGTTTCTTCCAGCAGTTTCAGCTGCCAATCGATACGCATGACACAGAAGGTCCCAAAGCTGTTGTGCATATTGACTATGAGACAAATGTTGTTGGTAGACTTGTTCTACCCCAAAGCACAAATCTATGGGTAACCGGGCCTCCCTCCTGAACATGAGTAAATATGGACTGATCCCCATTGCATCATTCCTAGTGCATAATACCTATAGGCTGGGGAACTCCCTTCTCAAAAGCACGGTGGCAGAAAGAGATCTCGGAGTCATTATTGACTCCAAGATGAACATGGGCCGACAATGTGAGAACACGGCCAGTAGGGCTAACCGTACCTTGTCCTGCATCCACAGATACATCACAAGCAGGGCCAAGGAAGTGGTCCTCCCCCTCTATGCAACACTGGTCATGCCACAGATGGAGTACTGCATCCAGTTCTGGGCGCCGCACTTCAGGAGGGATGTGGCCAGCATTGAGAGGGTCCAAAGGAGGGCCACTCACATGATCTGGGGACAGCAGGGCAGTCCCTATGAGGATAGGCTATGGGACCTTAACCTGTTCAGCCTTCACAAGAGAAGGCTGAGGGGGAACCTGGCAGCCATGTATAAACTTACTAGGGGGGACCAGCAGGGTTTGGGAGAGACCTTGTTCCCCTGAGCGCTTCCTGGAGTAACAAGGAATAATGGCCATAAGCTGCTAGAGAGTAAGTTTAGACTAGACATTAGAAGGCACTACTTCACAATCAGGGCGCCTAGGATCTGGAACCAACTTCCAAGGGAAGTGGTGATGGCTTCTATCCTGGAGGTCTTTAAGAGGATGCTCGATGTTTACCTGGATGGGTCATCTGAGCCCAGTTTTCTCTCCTGCCCAGGTCAGGGGGTCAGACTAGAAGATCTACAAGGTCCCTTCCGACCCTACATCTATGAATCTATGAATCTATGAGTTGTAGGCATTCACCAGGTATGCTATATGCTGGCTCCATGCAGCCTTCTGTTCCTGCTGGAGGGTACCCAACATGTTCAAGAGAGTGCAATTGAAGCAACTTTATATTTCTATATCTTAACTAGGAGGAGGAGGAGGAGAATGTGAAATGGGCCAGCAGAACTTGTGCAACTCATGCTGAGGCAGGAGGCAGGGAGAGTTTTCCCCAGCAAGAAGCAAGGTGGTAAGAAGATAGGGTGCAACAGGGATACAGGGAGGAAAATTTACCTACCTGCCTGAATATGCTGGGACATGGCCAGTAACTAGGAAGGGGGAGAGCAGTCACAAGGATAGAGGCACTGAGAGAGGGAATTTTTCCCAAGCCAGAAGCCCCAGCCACAGAAATAGAGGGACGTAGGGAGGAGCTTGCTCATGAGCAGCAAAATGACCAGTAACAGGGAGGAGGGCAATCAGGGATTCCCCCCCCCCCACCCAGACACCATTTAATATCCTTTACATATAGACAAGCAGGTGACTCAGGGGGTAATGCCCCAGGCATGGTCCTACAGGGGCCCAGGAGGGTTTTCTTCCCTGCCAACAGATGGTTGGTTGGGTGGGTGGGTGTCTGATTCAAGCAAAATCCCACAGACTTCAGCCTACTACAGGGACCCCAGGAGGGAATTTTCACGAGGGCTTGGCCAGCAACTGAGAAGAAAACCATCACAATTCAGAAAAGAAACTCAAGCCTGAGCTGCATTTGTGGCCAGCAACAATTCTAAAATTACAGTGTGTAACAGAGCCAGGTTTTATGCAGCACAGATGGGTTTCAGAAGGGCTTGCTCATTATCAAACATGGCCAGCAACCAGGAGCAAGGCGAGAATAATATGAAATGGACCTGCAGAACTAGTGCAACTCTTATCATAGTTGAGTTGATGATCTGGCCAAAGTCTGAGAAGAAATCCTCCATAATTCAAGTAGTAAGCAGAAGAGAAGCCTCAGCAGTATTTGTGGCCAGCAACCAGGAGAAGGGTGAAAATACTACTAAAAGGACCTGCAAACTTGTGCAAACATTTAAGTGGACAGAGGAGAATCCCTAGCTATACTAGTGGCCAGCAACAATTAAAATATTACAGTGTGTAAAGGGAATTCTTAATTCTTAAGTGCTTAATAATGCACACATTTACTTTAGTATGCACTCACTATATAGTTATTACACAATTCTTGATGTGCTTATTTACAGCAACAGTCACTTGATAGTAGGCTACTGAGTGAGGGGACTGTCGCTCAATAAACATGAGTCCCCTCAGTGATACACTTTATACTACGTAGTATCTTATAGACTCAGCTGCATTTCTGGCCTGGCCAACAACCAAGGAGGAGGGCAAAAAGAAAGCTTTGAAATGCTGTGATAAGGAATCAAACCATTACAATTATTATTGACCATTAATAAATCATAATTAATATGAATATTATCACAAACTCTTAGTAATGTATTACTATTGGAATTAATATTATTATTGACTCCTATTATTAGTATTACCTGTTATTAGATTATAAGTCTATATAAGGCTATAGGATGAGAGTCAACTATAATTATAATGCATAGTATAATATATAATAGTTCAGTTGCTGAGAGAATCCTGAAGGAAGTGTTGTCATCCTCTTCATCTTCCCTTTCTTCCTTTTCTCTTCTGCCTCTTTTCACACCCACAGGGACTGATCATCCTGCAGCTAGCAGTGGAAGATGATCTAAAAACTGGAGGGAAGGAGGATAGACAGAGCA
This sequence comes from Alligator mississippiensis, assembly GCF_030867095.1. NCBI lineage: Eukaryota > Metazoa > Chordata > Crocodylia > Alligatoridae > Alligator > Alligator mississippiensis. Next base: position 30,495,798 of record NC_081833.1, read on the forward strand.
TCAGAATTTGTATTGTGCATTCACATACCTTCCTTCATGCCCATAAAATTCCACCAGCCCCGTTTACAATAAATATGAACTAAACAATGTGTCCCCTGCAACCAGAGATGACCCTATCAGGATGACCTTAGCAGGGTGCAGGGCACTGGCATACTGATGGGGAGGGCGGTGGGGGAGGGTCTGGCCACCAGGCTGGCGCCTGGTGGGGTGAGGGCAGTGCCATAGCAAGGGGGTGGTGGGCGAGGCAGCTGCCCAAGGCACGAATGTGAAGGGGGCACCACTGGCAGGTACCTGGGGACTCAACCACTCTGCGTCACTTGCCACCCCCACCACCACTGCCACTGGTAGCTTCACATCAATCTGCCTGTCCCCCACCACTGCCAAAGCTGCCACCAAAAGCTGCTTGTCTGGGGTGCGCAGGAGAGTGGCCTGCGGCACCCTGAGCTTGGCCCCCAGGTGCCAGAGAGCAGTGGTGCACCACTGGTGCAAGGCCTTGGGCAAATTAGCACCCCCTCCCCTGAGTCAATCCCGTCTGCTGTGGCGGTGGGGGGAACTGAGGGAAGTTGGTGAGCATCCAGATGTGAGGCCAGTGGCAGCACTGAGGAGTCACCCCATACACTGTGCTCATCTTTGCAGGGCCTTCAAAGCACTGGGCCCAGGGTGGTCACTTCTATCTGTGCTTCCCTAGGGATGACCCTGCCACCTTCAGGACACAGACAAGTGTCAGGTTATCAAAGGTGCTGTGAAGCACAACACCATGTCCCCTTTCGAGTTGCACATCACAGAGGTGTGAGCATCAAATAGCACTCAAAGCTTCACTGCAGCCCACATGATCAGCCTGCTGTCTTCTTGAACCCTGGATTTGCATTGCTGTGCCTCCCAGGGGCTAGTATCATGACTGGGATGAGGCCTTCTCTGCCACCGCTGTGCTGTCATCCCTCAACTACCTCAAACCTCCCTTGTCAATACATCAAATGCACACCTTGACCTCTGCTCCCCCAATTTATAGTCCTTCAGTGGGGCAAGCCCTCCCCCCTACTGGCAGCCTCATTTTGGTGTGGGGGAAAAAACAACAACCAGACACTCTGGTGCCGGGCTGGAAAAGAGCATGAAAAGAAGGTAGGAAAATTTGCAAAGTCTCTTGGTTTGTATGCAAACAAAGCAGGTCTTAAATCCCATGCTGCCCTCCCACCCACAGCCTTGCTTTGGTGTTCCAAGATAAACGAATTAGTGTCTGGCACCTGGCTGGAAAAGAATGCTGAAAAGATGCATTTGCAAAGTTTCCATCTAGGGAAAATGCAAGGGTTGTGAAGGATGAGCCAAAGAGCCCCACCGCCACACACCATAGGCAGACCCGACTGGGAAGGCACGAGCCCATGTGGGAGACTCTGCAAAGTGGCTGGTGGTATGCCAAAAGCAAGACAGGCTGCCTGGGGGTGACACACCAATTCACTTCTCCCAACTAAGGGAGGTGAAATCAGAAGCAATATGATGTCAAAAAAGTGACTTTGCAGAGTGGGTGCTGCCTTTGCAAAATGTTGGTGTGCAAGCCAGCACTTGTGTGTTGCAACCCACCCAGGAAGCTCCCCTCTTTACCTCTGGAGCCCCCCTGTGTACTTGTGCAAGAGATTTCCAACCCCTCCCCCCATGCCCCATGCAGCAAGAGGCAGGAAAAACAGACAGAGAAATGAACCCAAACAATGAACAAAATCCACCTTCCCTAGCAAGCAGTGTAAGGCTTGATATGGAAGCAGAGACAGGAAACCAGGAAATCATGAGGTTTTATTGCTTGGAACATAGTAGTGTAAGCCATTGCTTGGGCTTCTTTGCCTTCACCCCATCATGACCCTGAACTTCCCCTGTCTCCCTGAAATGCAGTGGTGGTCCCCTGGCCCTGCTGGCAGTCGTACAGCCCTACTGTGACCCCACTGAGTTAGGGAGAACAGGCTCAGCTGTAATTCTTCCTCTGGGTTTTTCCTACACAGAGGCAAGCCAAGCAGACTGACTTTTCCCATTTCCGGTGTGGTACCCATTTATTTAAGAGGTACTCCTGCACACTCTGAAAGGCATCACTGAAATTTTCCTGTGACCTCTGTAATTAAACATGGGACTCTTCAACCATGTTTTTTAAATTCCATGGTTTCTCACACTTCCTTGAGGATGGCATCATCCTTATGCAGCAACTCAAGGTGTTTGTCCTGCCAGGCATCTGCGTGTGCTGCTCTGGTTAGTGAGGACTCCGCCAAAACCTCGAGTAAGCTTTCATGGGACCGTAGCTTCCTGCTGCAAAAATCTCTTCATTGCTCTGCTGTAGTGTGACCTGGGGGGCGTTCTGGATGATCATGGGTCATGGTGGCTGATAAACAAAGAAAAAAGCAATGGTTGCCTTCCCCACAAGAGGAGGAAAGCACACCCCACACCTCCACCATGCAGTGGGGCACCACTCGTACTGCCCAAAACTTACAAATACCCACTTTGGAAACAGGTCCATGGCTGCCACTGCCCATGCTAGCTGTAAATAATTAAAGCAAAGAATTATTTTGGCATCTGTTACATTATGAGCTATTAAATCCATTATGCACTACCACCAAAAGAACATGGCAACCCATGTACAGCAGCACATGACTTTCTCTCCCTCCCCACCCCACAAACTCAACCAGCACGACCCCGAGCATCACTTGGCAGTGGCAAGAGGCACATTACATGAGACTTACATGGTCCAGCATATTCTTGGGTCTCAGTAGCAGTAGATGATGCATCAGCCGCATGGGGATTCTCCATGACCCTCCATCTCCTCCACTTCATCATCTGTGCTAGTCCATCGAATGGAGAGGCAAAGTGGCACTAAGTGTATGGTGACCTATGGTTCTTCCTGCCAGTCCTGGTCATCAGGGAATGGTCTTTGTCCATCTGAGACATGCTCATGGTTTCACCCTCAGGAGGGACTTCTGCTGCCTCCTCCTCCTCTTCCTCCTGCTCATCTCTGGTGCTGAAAGTCTCCATACCCAGGTTGTCACCTGCAACCTTGGACAGAATGATGGACAGCTGGTCATAGAAGGGAGCAATTGTGTGACCTGCCCCAGAATAAGAGTTTGCATCTTTGGCTCAGTAAAAGGCAGATCTCAAGGACTTGATCTTGTACTGGACCTGGTCCAGTCACAATTGCGACCTCGCTCCGGCATGCCTTTTTCAATCTCAACATAAACCGGCTTATTTCTCCTACTTTCCAGCCTGTCTATGATCCTTTGCTCCAACCAAATGTCAATTAAGTCCTCCAGTTCTTCCCAGGTCCGGTTGGATCCATGGACATTGGAGGTCTTCCTGGGCCATTGGCTCTATACTTCTGGCCTATGTCAAAGCAGTTTGTGGTCAACAGCACAAGTGATTTGTGAGAGGTCACTGGCAAAATTTTGGGGGGGCACATTTATACTCAAGCTGTGCTTGCATGAGGGTCTTGGAAAATTCCAAGGAGTGTGAAGTCATTACCTGTAAGTGTCAAAACAACCAAAGGTGATGAAGCACCCAGTTTACCAACAAAGACCTGGTGATGGGGTTGAGCATGGGCTAAATAAGGCCACTGTCCTTTTGAATGGCTGCTCAATGGCCTGGAATGTTGCCAATTAGATGACACCTACCTGCCTGCTTGTGCAAAATAATTTTATTGTAGAAGCGCAGTCTGTTTTCCCTGAAGTAGGGAAAGTTTTGAGTAACCTACATTACCAGGAGAGGAGTAGGCAAAACATTTTTTGTTTGCAAGCTTGATTATATCAGAACACCAGTGGCTGCTAATCTCGGGATGAAACAGATGTGCAAAAGCTTCAATGCCCCAGGGTGACTTGTTGAAAGGGCAGCTACATGATAATTAATTGTGAAAGACCCTATGCCTTGACACAGCAGCTAATGATGGTGCCTGGGCCTGTGCTGCATCTTCCAGCAGGGAAGCTCCAGACAACAGAACACCCTATAGTCCCTACCCCCAACTTGGTGCAGACGGGTGAAAAGTCACTGCTGATGGAGAGGAGGCAAAATGAAGAATGAGGACAACATGTGTGATGATGGAACAACACAGTGAAGAGTCCTCTGACAGGGAGAATATGGGTGAGCAGGAGCAGGAGTAGGAGGAGGAGGCAGTACTGCTTCTGCAAATACTGTTTACCTGTGGATTACCGCTGCACCGCTTGAGAAGGATAAGAATGATGATAGAGTATTCACTGGCAAGATGTGTTCCTGCTTTAACAGCATTAATGAGAATAATAATAATAAGATACAGATACCCAGAGGACTTGGAATACCCAGAGGAAAGCAAGGAAGTGGAAGATCACCCGGCTTTGTTGAGAAACCTGAAGAGGACCAGTATCTGCAGGTTGTGGGCCCATGAGAGCAGTGAGGACTGGTGGGAGAGAATCATGCTGACCACTTGCAACAACCAGTAGCAGCTGGAGACATTTCAAATGAGAAGGGGGATTAGGTTCTTTGGGTGAATCTGATATCTTTTATTACACCAATTTAAATAGTTGGGAAGAAAAATAGCAAGATTTCAGGTTTAAAAACCCTTCATCTGGCTGAGAAAGGCTCTGCAGTCGGTGTGAGCTCTTCCTGAATGGAATGAATAACTATTGACATAATGTAACAGACGGCAAACCAAGTATTTGTTTTAATTTTTTGCATAGTCATTCATTCCATCCAGGAAGAGCGCACATCAACTGTACAGGCTTTCTCAACCTGACGAAGGGTTTTCAAACCTGAAAGCTTGCTAAAAAAAAAATATTCCAACTATTTAAGTTGGTCTAATAAAAGATATCAGATTCACCCAAAGAACCTTGTCTGCCTATGTCCTTAGACTGACATGGCTACAACTGGGAGGTGAACTTGTCTGTGAAAATTGAAGTAAAATGGCATTTACTTCAGCCTTTTCCTCATCATCTCTCACTAGGTTGCTTCCCCCATTCAGTAAGTTACCCACACTTTACCTGACCTTCCTCTTGTTCTTACCATACTTGTAGAAACCCTTCTTGTTACCTTTCACATACCTTGCTAGCTTGCACTCCAACTGCACTTTGGCCTTCCTGACTTCACCTCTGCATGCCCAAGAAATATTTTTATACTCCTCTCAAGTTATTTGTCCAAGCTTCCACTTTGCCACATTTGCTCTTCTTCCTGTGAGGACATTGAGGCTCATCTGATCCAACCCCATACATGAATGCCAGTATTGCTACTCCTAAAGCATCCCTGCCAAATTCTTCTCCGGCCTCCTCTTGAAAATTTTCAATGAAGGAAATTAGATAACCCGCATGGGTAAATACAGAACTACTCAGTTCAGATTCAGCCTATTCAGATGCCAGTGATTTGATTCAGAGATTCAGATCACTTTTCCTATTTGATTCAGCCGAATTGGCTTCAGAAGAATTGGCACCAATTCGGAGGGATTTGGAGATTTGGCCATGGAGTATAAAGGGGAGTCAATGAAATATCTATAATTTTGTCATTCTTTGGCTTCAGATGAAACTTGCAGGTGTGGTAGCCCCTTCTCAGGGAATGAGGTCTGCCAAGTCTCAAGGACATAGATGCAGGGGTTTCTGGGAAAATTCACCTCAAAATCTTGAAAGCAAAACTTATGCCATGTTATGTGTGTTAAGCCACAGTGGAAAAAAAAAACCAAACAGACCTGTAGGGATGATAGCCCCTGCTGAGACCACAAATCCTGCCAAGTTTCAAGGAGATAGGTGCAGGGATTTCTGGAAAATTGTGCCTCAAGCTGCTAACGAGCAAAACTCATGACATGGGTGACACTGTGTGTATATTAAGGGACAGGGGGGTGAAAACTGCAGGCCTGCTAGGCCCTGCTGTGGCCATGAAGCCTGCAAGCTGCCAAGGACATAGTTGCAGGGGGGTTCTGGGGCCCTGCACCTCTGGCTGCAGACAGGCAAAACTTGTGACATGGCTGCTTGTGCAACTGTGTCATTCTTGGGGCACAAGGGGGTGAAAAATACTGCAGGCCTGGCTGCTGTCAAGAAGATAAGTACAGGTGGAGTCTGAGTTCTGGGGTCCTGTACCCCCAGCTGCTGACAGGTAAAACTCATGATATGGGTGCTTGTGCAACTGTGTCTGTCTTTGGGCACAGGGCGGTGAAAACTACTGCAGGCCTGGCTGCTAGGCCCTGCTGCGGCCATGAAACCTGCCAGCTGTCAAGGAGATAGGTGAAGAGGGAGTCTGGCTTCTGGGGCCTTACATCTCTAGCTGTTGACAGACAAAACTAATTGTCATAACCCAAGGGTGTGATTTTTGTTTTGTGTGTGTTTCAGCACCACAGAATTATTTTCCCGCTGTTTGAAGCTTTCTTTGCAGTGTGCATTTCTTCTTTGCAGCATAGAAATGCACGTTGCAAGGAGTTCCCACCATTTGTATTCTAATTCGAGCCCCATTATTGGCTTGCGTTAAATTATTCACACGTGGCAGCTAGCGATTGGCTTGCTAGCCGTATAAGAGGCTTGAGTGGTTTCCGCCCAAGTTGGAGGACTCCACGACTATCAGGAGAAAGAGAACTTCATGTCTTGTGAAGATCTCTAAGCGCTGCGGAGCCTATTGGACCCAGCGTATTCAAAGAAGGCAACAGGGGTCTGATCAGCCTCTAGCCTCTCCCTGTCACTGAGCGCAATCCTCGACGTATCCCTCTTCCCTGCATACAAAAAGGATCCACAGAGCCTCGACAACTCCGTGGGAGTGATCCAAATACTGTCTGAGTCCTCAAATGAAGATTTAAGCAGAGCTTTGCCTGGGAAACTGTCCAGCCTACACCGCGACCATCTTCGGTGTAAGTAAACAATCTTGAATCAACCATTACAAGTCCGTGCCTAATTCTAGCGTGTCGCCTGCTTTCTCCGACCCAGCGTGCCTGGGCTGCTGGCCACAGCCCGCGCGGCGCGAAAAAGGGCCCGGATTGCTCCCGGCCCGCACATTAATGTCATGGGTGCTTGTGGGACTGTCTGCCTTGGGGCACAGGGAAGTGAAAATTGCAGGCCTGCTAGCTTCTGCTGCAGCCATGACAGGCAAAACTCGTGACCTGGGTGGGTGACACCCTGGGTGGGTGACACTGTTTCTGTTCAGGTCTGCCCTCACAGAGCTAATGTGTGTGCGTGTGTGTGTGTGTGTTCAGGTGCACCCTTCCTGTTGCTGAGGCCTCTTCACAACACGGCAGTGTGCCCCACAGAGGTCTCCTCCTCCCCTACTGCCTCAGTTCAGTCCACCACTTTACATGACAACAGGTAAGAAAATCTGGTGCCTTTTTAGTTGGGCAACTGTATAGGTGGAGAAATGTATTTTAGCAAGTTTTTGGGTTGAAAAACCCTTTGTCAGGCTGAGGAAGCACCTGCAGTTGGTGTGTCTCCTGGTCCTGGGTGGAAGGAATAGTAAAGGAGCCAGAGGCTGGCCTGGCATGTAATACAGACAAGAAAACCAGTCAGTGAATATGGAAATGGAGGGATCAGGGGGTGAGGGACAGGCTGGGGTGGTGGGAGGGGAAAGGGGGTGCAGATGCCCACCAGCATGTGGACTGTACTGGACCTCAAGGGATCATGCCGTCTCCTGATGTCCTCCTTTAGCTGCTTCACCAGTGCCTGCATGTCTGGGGACAGTGGCTTGCCCCAGCCAGGAACATTGATCCCCTGGAACATCTCCATTTGATTTTCCAGCTCCCTCACTACAAGGATCACCTAGCTAAGGAAGGCATCACCAGTGCTGAGGGTCTTGGTGACCTCAAGGAAGGACTTGAGGATCACTAAGATCTGGGAGATGGCACCCCACTCAGCTCTGTTCAGGGGGCCGCTGATCCCAATCTCCCTGAGCAGGGCCATTTCATGGATGGTCTTCTGTTGCTCCACCAGCCTTTCAAGCATCAGGTATGTGGAGTTCCATGAAGTCTCCACATCCTGCATGATTTTATGCTGTGGGATGTGCAGCTCTGCCTGTTTCTCCCACATCATCTTGCCCCAATTGATGCTGCAGTGGAAGTAGCTCACCACGTTCCTGCATTTTGAAATTAGCTGGCTTGCAGTGGTAGTGGTGGCAGCACCATCCCCTGCACCCTGTCCCCCCTCCCCCCCCCAAGGCATCTCTGACTATGAGGTGCAGGTGCCACACAGTGGATGCCAACAAAGTTCACAGTAAACACATACCTGCTCTTGTCCTTTCTCCCCAGAAGACTGTAACTATTCCCAAGGACCCTACAGTCAAAGGACCCTGTTCATTCACACAGCTTTTCCAGCAGAGAAATTACTTCCTTTACTTTCTAGCTTCTTATTGTAAACACAACCAGAGGTTTTTACTTAATCCTAAATGGACTACAGCATATACTTATGTCTACTACTTTGCCTGACCTGGGCAAACAAAGTTTCCTGGTTAGCAGTAACAAACAACATCTTCTGCACAACACTTATATCTCTAATCACAATTATTATACGGCTCTACCTGATTACACGTTTTAGCTAACTCCTCCAGAACAGATTACTCAGCATCAACAAATTCCCTGATTGGTTAGGTTACTTCTCTTGTGTCCCAGTGGAGTTGCCAATTGTTGGACGAGATTTGAACCTTGCACCTATACCTTTGTTCTGGGTGGGCATGACTTTCAGACCAACCACAACACCTGCCAGTCAATAATCGGTGAATTTATTGATACAGAGTAAGACCAAAAAAGCAACAATACAAACCATCAAACAATTCTATATCTGTCAAGCATAGGGCTGTCATCAGAGTCAAAGTAAATGTGGCCAGGATGCAGGCTCCACTCTGAGGCTCTCTCTCTTAAGGGTCAGTAGTCTGGAGATGAAATTGTGAAAACTCCAAAGGGCAGTTCCTTTATGGAAGGCTGCCTTCTGTGATTTTTCACTTAAAATTCTCTCAGCCCACCCCCAGGCCAATCCAAGATGGGCTAGATGGATTCTCCTGAAGCCACTGCAATGGACCCCCATTCTGTTTAATCTAAAGCTCAATAAAATCCCTGAGGTTTCCCTGACCCACACACACAGAGGAAAAGTCTCTGAACCCACCGTCATGCTACTGGGGAAAGGTATAAGACAGGGTACGATAGCTGAGGCAGCCCAAGAGAACCTAATACACAGCTAGGCCATTACCCTGGTAGGACAGGATGATCAGTTCCCCTCCAAACGTGTGTTGTATCCTGCCAACTATGCCAAGATGTTAGAACCCAGCTCCATGCGATGCCTAACAACTGGGGAGACAATGGATCGATGCATGCATTGCTCGTCAACAGCTTTATTCAAAATGGGCCAGCTCCAACAAACCGGGGAGTTGCCTTGAACATTAGTTCTTTCCATATTTATACACCTTGGTTTACGTTCATTAACATTTGCTCCACCTTTGTTCCTCCTTACTTCCACCTTTATTCCTTCCCATCTTAAGCTCTGCCTCTGTTTACTGTTTATTTCATTAGCATAGAATTACCTATGAATTTTAGTTATTTACATGTCTTTTGTTATAAGCACATGCCTAAGACCCTGACTCCTGCTTCTCTCAGTCACTTGTGGTCTCTTGCTGATTCCCTCACCATCTCCAAGGTTTTACTTCTGCTTTATCTCCTAACAATAGCCGGTGGTCTGCATCCTGTTTTCTTACACAATGAGCTATATATCTTACAACAATACTATATTGCTAGGAAAATGCTGGCCTAAGTGTCTTGAAATGTTACTTTTAACATACCACTCTCCATTGTGGTTAACAGCTTGCTAGGCCACAGGTTATAGCCTTTTATTTAGCTGCAAATCCAATGCTCCCTATGATCCAAATACTGAAACCCTAAGAGTAGGCATGATCACCACTCCGGCTGCTCCAGATGTCAGAGTTGAAGTGCAAGGCTACCTGCAGCCCTGCCTTGCACAGTTCCTTCCTCAAGTACTCCCTGCATGCCTCATAGAGGGAGGGCACCACCATCCTGCTAAAGGTGCTGCATATGGGCACTTGGTAAGATGGGTCCATAAGTGCCATGAGCTGCCTGAACCCTGGCCACTCAGCTAGGGAGAAGGGCTGGTTTTCCAGAGCCAGCATCTCCCCAATGGTCTGGGTGATCTCGCTCGCCTTGGGAATGTGCCCCTCTATCTGCAGCTTTCCCCCACCACTCCAGGGTGGCCTGCCTCTGTTTTGTGGGGATGGGGGCTTTGGAGTGAGCAGGGGACTTTCCTTTGGGCATGCTTGCACTGGTGACAGGTTGAGCAGGAAGAGGGATAAGGGGGTGCTGCCCCCTGAGATGCAGCAGCATTGCCATGGTGGCAAAATATTTTGCCTCCTTGCCTGGCTGATCTACCTTCGGCAGTGCTGGCAGATAGCAAACCTGGAATAATCTGTCAGCTCAAAATGATCCAACACTACACTACTCACCCACTTCTGGGTTGAGGGTGGGGATCCTGCCTTATCCCCCTCCTCAGCAGGTTGAAGCACAACAGCAGCAGGAGCTGCCTCAGCTGAGCCACTTGCCTGAGCCTCAACAACCTCCTTAACCACTGAGGTGTTGCTTTCCAGAGAAGGAGACCTGGGTCTAGGGGAACTTTGAGGGGTGTGGAGCACAAACTCTGATTCCCCCTCAGTCCCCAGAATTGCTTGAGCCAGGTCACTAAAGTCCCCTGGTTCCAGCTCCAGCTCCCCCTCTGGCAGTGGGAGGCTCACGATGGGAGATGACACTGGGGTGGAGGAGACAGTGATTCTGCTGGTGGTGCCTATTTCTGGAGTTAGGGGAGGTGGTGCAGGTGCAGGGAAGTCAGGTACAGGTACCGCTACCACCTCCTTGCTTTCACTGGCAGCAGAAGCCTCATGGCTTTTCAGCAAGAGGATGTGTCTATGTTTGCAACTCTAGCTCTCCGCTTACCCCCTCTAGCCCCTCTCCCTCCCCTGCCAGAAGATCTGGCACCTGCCTTTCCAGCACGCTTCAGATTAATGTTTCCTGTGCTGCAAAAGGTGTGTGTGTGTGTTGTGCTGTTCTTTGATCTGGTCTGAATCTGAATGTGTGCCTGGCTGACTTGTTCTTTTCTTCTTGTGTTTTGTGTTATTTATTTCCTCTGTGCCATGCAGGACTTTGGTTTGATTGATTACTGATTATATATATATATATATATATATATATGGTGTTTTGTGTTCTTCTTTGATCTGGTCTGAATCTGAATGTGTGGCTGGCTGGCTGGCTGGCTGGCTGACTTGTTCTTTTCTTCTTTTGCATTGTCTTTAGTTTGTATGTAAACTATTAAAATTAACTATAACTAATAATATTCACTAATGTAATAACTATATACAATCTCTTCTTCTTCTATGAATATCTGACTTCTTCTATGATCTGTGTGAGTGTGTGAAATGTGTGCTTCCCTGCACAGTGATGGATCACACTGCCAGGGAAAACACTGAGCTTTCTCTTTCAGAAGTATTCGGGGGAAAAAGCAAAACAAATATAAATTGAAAGAAATTAATTGGAAGTAGAGAGATGCTAAACTAAGCTAAGTTAAGATAAACTAAGCTAACATAAGCTAATCTATACCCTATCCAATCTTTTCTAACAGCAAAAAGTACCAGGCCACTGACTAGGAAGCCAGGCCAGTAGCCACAGTACCTTTGAGGCGCTGTTGCTTAGGAAGAAACAGCTCAGGAAAGGGACAGAAAAGCCTGCAGACAGAAGCTTTTATGCTGTTTCTATGTCCTTCCCCCCAGACACTGTGATTGGAAGGGCAGTCAGGGAGAAATAGCAGTCACTGGCCAGCTAGAGATGTCAGTCTTTCCCCCCCTGCTCCCCCCACCTGCTTTCCCTCCCTCTTCTAAGTTTCTTTTTCCCTATAAAGACTGCCTTCCAAATCTCTGAATCTCTTCTGAATCTTTTCCAAATTGATTCAGATAGTTTTAAGCTTCTAGCAATTCAATTTGGATTCAGAGATTCAGCCTCTGAATCAGGCCAAATCTCCTCTGAATTGAATCACAAACTGAAGCTTCGCCCAGCCCTAATGGGCAATCCACTCCCAAGGTGTTTTCACAGTGAGGAAGTTTTTCCTGAGCCCTAAGCTTACTCTGCATCCCTTCAGTGTTCCTTGCCAGCTGTTGCAGCTCCTTTGTGATAGCTTTTAAAATATTTAAAAATTGCCATCATTTTCCATACTTAATCTCTTTTCTCCATGATAAACTTACCTAACTATCAACCTTTTTGTGTACATATGAGTCTGCTTTCTGGGAACCAGAGTTTGGCCTCTGGAGCCTTTATGCACCCTATTCTTCAACAGGCCATCAGCTTGCCCAGTCCTCATATTCTTGCCTGACAGGACTCTTTGGGTGCATACACACATACTAAGTTACTGACAGTTAAATTGACTTAACTGTCAGAGTGCACACACATATGTGGAGTAGAGTTGACTTAAATGTGGCACAAGAAAATACATCTCTGATGTATTAAGTTAACTTAAATCATGTGTGTATGCTAAGTCAATTTAACTTAAGTCAACTTGACTTGTTCCAGCACTCCTGTGCCCCATGAGCCTATGGGACAATCACTTCCTTATTCTATCACCTGCACTGCCTAGGGCCACATACCTGCCACATGCCCAGGTTCTTACAGACACACACAGGCATGAAGGCCAGTTTCTGCCAGCCCCCAGGTAAGTCGGTCCCTGTCCTAAGTAAGTGGCAGCCAGTGGTGTGGGTTGAAGGGGTGGGGTGGGGGATCAAGGCTTCTGGGGCTGGTAGAGGGGATGCCTCGGGTAGAAGGAGGGCATCTATCAAATGTTTGTCTGTTCAGGCACCTGCAGCCTGGCCAGAGGTGGCCCTCTGAGGCCTGCCTGATGCTAATTTCCTGCTCCTTTCCAACAGGTCCACATTGGGATGGCCTCACAGAGCTCCAGTGCTACCACTCAGTTTCTGATGCCCTAGTTTCCCATAAATATTGCCACCAGGGCCTGAACTGGGAGCATAAGGAGGTGAATGTTTTCCTCAAAATCTGGGCTGAAGACTGGATAGAATACCTCTTTAGGGAGGTCCTCCATAATGGGCATGTTTATGGGGCCAATGAGGGGAACGTGTGGGTCCAGGGATATGACTGGACTAAGATGAAGGGATATGATTCGACTAATCTGGCATGTGAATGCCCACCTTTGTGATAGTGCCTGTGGTTCTCAGGAGAAGATCATCTGTCGGGAGGCAGGGACCCAGGTATACCCCACCTACCTACCACCAGGGAAGAGAGGAGGCTGCTTGGCCCCATGAATGAGCAATAAGGAGTTTTCCCCGGTAATTGGGGGAAGCAGAGGGGCTGCAGGGAAGAGTTGCAAAAAGGACAAAAATGTGTATGGTTAGGGTCATGTCTATGCCCCTTGCTGTGGGTGTGGTGCACTGCTGGACATAGTGTGGGGTGCCTGGATTCCTGCAGCAGCCCTGGCTCCCTAGTCCTGGGGGAGGGTCAGCAAATGTTGTGCCAAGGCATCCTGGACTTGTTGTCCCTAAGAGCACTGCTTATTGAGGGGTGGTCCTTCCCATGCTTCTCCTTGCCTTGGATGTCACAAGTGCCAGCAATGTGCTGCCCACCAGACCACATGCTCATCCCAGTGCTGTGTTTCCATGAGCCATGCACCTGGACCCTCCTTCCTCTGGCTCTCGCACACATTGTGGAGGATGCAGGCAACTAGGATCCTAAGGCATTAACAAACTTTGAGCATGATAGGAAGGGTGAAAAAGAATTTAAATGGGCCCTTGGGTCATTCCAACCAATGTGAGAAGTTTATGATTAATAGACAAAAACAAGATTGATTGCTGAGGCTAAGCATAATCTTACAGGACAGATCTCTTCTGTCATGGAGCAGCATCGGCCAGCTTTTCAGTCTCCACAGCAGGAGGTAGGAGTCCTCTTCCAACTTATCTACAGGCAAGTGTCTGATATACACAGCAGTCCCACAGATGTTGAACAGTTACCATTCAAATTTGTTCCAGTCGTATCCCTTATATATGGATGGCTAATAAACATGGTCTTAATAGTCTAATCAAAGCTTCTTGATTGACTTTATTTAAATTTATTTGTTTCAATGGAACTTTCAGAACTGGATCAGACCAGATTCTTTTTTTGTCCATATGAAAAGTGTTACTTAATTGGGGATGCATACTTTTAGCAGCAGGATACTTCCTTATTTTCTTTCTTTTACACTACTCTTTCTTGCACAATTTATTCAACCATTCTAAGAACAATCCATTCAATACTTCATGCATTTGCCACTGCAGCTTGCTGTATTTGGTTTCCAACAGATTTCAGCACCAGGATACTGGTGTTCACCCCATTTTGAGATGTAAATGCAGGTGTTTGTTAAGCAAAATCAGCCTTATAATGTAGCCTGACTGTCTGCCTCGAGTCACAGACACACAGAGGCCACACATATCACAATTGCTTCAGTTCTTTAATAGCCACATATGTTATGAATGTCAGTTTTATGCCAACAGAGGGTCATACTCTCCTGGGTGGCACACAAGTGGGAGGAGAGGCAGTGCCAGCAAGCCTTGAGATCCCCAAAGACACACTCAGCATCACTTGATAGATGTTGTGGCCTTCTAGATGCATCCTGGCTGGGAATGAGGTGTCCAACATATGCCTTCAGCAGCCATGGCAGGAATGGGTAGGTTGCATCTGCCACAATAAGAGAGGGCATGGCTATCTCACTCACTAGGAGGGAGGGCTAGCCCTTGAAAAGACTGAGGGGAAGAAGGGTTGGGCTGCCCTTTTTGACCAAGTAAGGGCTGGGGTGGATCACCCCCTCAACCCCAGTCACAGCCTGCAGTGTCCCCCTAGCTGGTAGCCAGGGGCTGCTGCAGGGTAGGACTTACAAGATAGCTGTCATCATCTCAAGGAGTTGTACATGTGTACACTTCAATATGGCTTAAGTTAACTTAGTAAAGTCACCTTATTTAAAGTTGACTCTAGATGTGTATAGACACTCCTTGCATTTTCTCTGGGACTTGCAGTCTATTATTGCTCCAGGCCTCCCTATGCACCTGCAGTCTTCACCCCTGTATGAGGTCTCTAAGACCCTTGCTGTCTATGCATTTCTCTAGGTTCAATCCCTGCCAGTCCCAGACAGGATCTCTTTTGAGGCCTTTACACCTCCAGGCCTTCACCCTTACCTGCGCCTTCTCCACCTTCTGTATAGCTATGGACAAACTGTTTTTGGGTCTTGTTTAACTCTCTTTTCAGCTACTGAATGTGACACTTCACAGCCACCATTTCTGCCTCTGCCTGCTGACTGTTGTGGCATTCAGCCTCTGCCTGCAACATTTGCTTCTGCCTCTTCTTTTGTGCTTCCACATATTGTCTGGTTATCATGTTGAGCAATTTTGTCAGTTAGTCTTTCTGTCTCTCGGTTGCTTCCAGCACCTCTAACTTCAGGGTGGGCATTTCATCTCTTGTTTGTGCTTTTTCTTTAGCTGGCTGAGCTCAGCATTGCATTTTTCTTTCTACAGGGCTAACTTCCTGCTAGGTCCTTTGTTCTGTTCAGACAGTTCAGTTTGGGCCTGCTGGAGCACAGTAAGCTACTTCTTATAGCTGGCCTTTTCCACCTGCAACCACTCCTTCAGCTCGTGGAACTTCATCAATTCTACATTGTTTCTAACAAGCTCCTCTTGCAAGACACTGTTGTCTTGCTGTCTCTGTTTTAGCTCCTGTCTATTTCTATCCTTCAAAAAGAACTGCTCATCCTGCTCTGGCTGTAAGAGGTGTTTCATGGGCATCAGCACTAACATGTGTTTGGACTTTAGTGAGTTCCTGCAGCAGCAATGACACCAGCTGTTCACCCTGTATGTATTTTGTCTGACAGATCTCCATTTCTTGATTGAGCTCTTCCTGATGTTCACTCTGAGAACTCAGTTGCCTCTTCAGGGTCTCTATTGTTACCTTTTGTTTTTTCCAATGCTTCTGAGTGTTTTGGTACCTTGACTTTGCTGGCTGAGTCTCCCTCTGCAATTTGGGAGCCAGTGGCAGCCACCTCTTTCTGAAGTATTTGAAACTTCTCCTCACACTTCTTACTCTACTTTGACTTTGCTGCCATCTGTCACTATAGCTCTTTTTTTCCCCTCTCAGTCTCTGCTTTTAGGCCCCTTGCTTACTTGTTTTTCTTTCTCTCCTAGAAGCATGTACTATATCAAGCAAGATTTCTTCCTCATCTTGTTAATGGCAGCACTGGTCTACTTTGACTTCCCCTCTCAGTGGCTTCCTCACTCTGCAATCCCCTCTGAAAATTGTTACAGTTCCAGTATTTGACATTTCAGCCTTTCAGTGGTGTCAGCCTTAGACTTGGCTTCTCCAGCCCTTGCTATAGGGACCTCCTAGCTTAACCTAGCTGAATTTCTCCTCCTTACTTCACCTCTGTAACAAGGTGGCCTCCTCGTCAGGTCTTTGCCAGCTGCCCTACTCCTGAGGTAACCTTCCATGCCTTGATGGAAAAAAAAATGAGAGCTGTGTTCGGGCCCCTGACCACCCTACTCCTGAGGTAACCACCTACTTTGGTCATCTGCCTTGCCTTGATGGAAAAATATGAGAGTTGTTACTAAGGCGGGAGATTACCCATTACTTGACCTGCTGACAAGGGCCTAATACCTGCTCTGACCTCCCCTCCAAAGATCCCATGCCTTGCAGATGTTTCACTGATGTTACTTCTCTGGCCTATGGCCATAGCAAATTGTGCACACAGCTGTAGCTCTTTCCTACAACCCCAGAGGGCTACTCGCATGCTACCCCTCTCTCACCGGGGTTGCCCTCACTCTGCTGGCTCCCACTCAGCCTCTTTCATACTGCCGTCTCTCAGGGGCCACACTCATGCCACCCAGCCTCACCCAGCTTCAGGCTTAGCTCTCCTCACCTCGGTCAGCCCCAGCACAGTCTGTTGAGTATCTCCTGCTACCCTCACCTGAGCATTGACAGAGCAATTGTACAACTGTAGAACTATTTCACTCCTAGCCCCTCACTGGGCCACTATGCCCCCACTGAGCCTCCTCACTCACACTCATGGGGTCACTCTGTTCATCACCCCTCTCATACAGGATCTCTCTAATTGTTGCCCCTCTCACACAGAGGATAGCAGGCCCTCCTGGGAGTGCAGCCCCCCCCCCCCCCCGATATGCCTGCCAGATCACAGGAGGCTGCTCCTGCTGCCTGGGATGGGCAGCAGCACCAATCTTCCTGGTGCTGGGTGTGGGCTGTGCCAAGTGCTGGGAAGATTGGGGCTGCCATCCATCCCAGGCAGCATAAGCAGCCTTCTGTGATCGGGCAGGCAGATCAGGCCCCCCCCTGGACCCCCAGGAGGAGCTAGCAGAGCCCTGCAGCCCTCCTGGGGGTGTGGGGACCCCAATTGGCTGGCTGGATCACAGGAGGCTGCTTCTGCCACCTAGGACAGTACTGGGCACAGCCTGCACCCAGCACCAGGAAGATTGGTGCTGCCACTGGCCCAAGATGGCTGCACCATCCTCCTCTAATCTGGAAGGCAGATCAGGGGCCCACCCACACCCCCAGGAGGAATCTGGCACAGCCCCTGCAGCCCTCCTGGGGGTGTGGTTGAGCCCCCAATCTGCCTGCTGGATGACAGGAGGCTGGTGCTGCTGCCTGGGGCCAACAGCAGCACTGATCTTCCCCAATGGGCTGCACCCAGCACCAGTCCAGGCTGGCAGCACCAGCCCCCTATTATCCAGCAGGCAGATAGGGGGCCCACCCGTACCACCAGGAGGAGTCTGGAAGAGTCCTGCAGCCCTCCCAGGGGTGTGGGTCCCCGATCTGCCTGCCATATCACAGCAGGCTGCTCCTGCCTGGGACAGCACTGGGCACAGCCCACATCCAGTACCGAGAACATTGGTGCTGCTGCCTGTCCCAGGTGGCAGGAGCAGCCTCCTGTCATCTGGCAGACAGATCAGGGGCTCCCCGCTACTCCACCCCCCACTGCCAGCACTGCTGCTGATGGTGGTGGCAGCTTCTTTGTATCCAGGGCACAAGGGATTGGGGAGGGGGTGGGTCCCCACAAGAGCTGATTTGCCCTGGGCCCACACCAGAGCCAACCCAAAGAGGGTCAGCACAGCCCCCACAGCCCTCCCAGGGGTGTGGGCAAGCCCCTGATCTGCCTGCTAGATGACAGGAGGCTGTTCCTGCTGTCTGGGACTGGCACTGGGTGCAGCCCATGCCAGGAAGATCAGTGCTGCTACTGGCCCCAGCTGGTAGCACCAGCTCCCTGTCATCCAACAGGCAGATCGGGGGCTCACCTGCACCCCTGGGAGGACTGTGGAGGCTGTGCCAGACTGCTCCTAGGGGTGCAGAGCCCCGATCTGCCTGCTGGATGACAGGAGGCTGCTGCAGCCAGCTGGGACGAGTGCTAAAGCCAAGTAAGCCTGGTTTCAAAACTCAAAATGTTTTTAAACTTTCAAAATGTTTAGAGTGCCCTTGTTTCATTTTGAAACTGTTTCAAAGGCTTTTGTTTCATTTTGATTTCTCTGTTTTGAGCTCAAAATGCATCAAAATAACTTTGAAATGAAACACTGGGTGAAATTTCGTACAGCCTATATATATAAAACTGTTATTTTCTGTTAAATCTTTATATAGTTAAATCTCAACAAATGTTCTACAGGGAGGAGAAGGAAAGCTGCATACCTGAGTATCACTGGTTTACATGATTGTATCAGCAAAGATGCTAAAGGAATCAAAAAAAATACCTGTTACTAAAAATGTTAGCACTTATTCACATGGCTTGTCTGACCAATGTGAATCAATGCTAAAGTTTTTGCTAACAGGTATTTAGGTATCAGGCATTCTAAATGCAACAGGTATCAGTCCATTGCAGAAATCAGCCTCTTGACCACTATGATGGAACCCTGAGTCAGCCAAGGCTGTGAAGGTGCAAACTCTCCTTGAGGTGAGATAGTCAATTAAACAGACAGCCTAATTTCAAGAATAAAAATAAAAAAAGACCAACTTTTATAATAAGGGGAAAACACTACAATAGAACTGGGGAAAGAAAGAACATAAAAATAAAGATTGAGAACGCTTTAACCCATCACACTTCAATCTCAAGCCTGGCCAGTGCTTACTTCTTAGTCCCTGGCTGGGTCTAGTGGCAGGGAGTTCCTTGGATCAAGCAGACTACTCCCTAATCCCCTCTGGGTCCCTGGCAGGCAACAGCTGCCACCGTCTCCCCAGTAAAATTCCCCCTTGTCCCAGGAAAATCTCAGCTTCTCTGTTGACCCTTGGCTGACTCAGGGTCCCATTGTAGTGGTCAAGAGACTGTGGCATTGATGCCTACACAGTTGGGTGGGTCAAAAATTGGCTGATGGGGCGCACCCAGAGAGTGGTGGTGGACAGGTCATATTCAACCTGGTGGGATGTGAACAGTGGGGTCCCCCAGGGCTCGGTCCTGCAGCTCACACTGTTCAACATCTTCATCAGTGACTTGGATGAGGGGGTGTAAAACACTTTGTCCAAGTTTGCCAATGACACCAAGATGTGGGGAGAGGTAGGCACGCTCGAAGGGAGAGAGAGGCTGCTATTAGATTTAGACAGACTACAGAAGTGGGCAGATGGTAATAGGATGAGGTTCAATGTAGATAAGTGCAGGGTGCTGCACCTGGGGAGAAGGAATCCACAGCATACATACAAGCTGGGGAGCTCCCCCCTTGAGAGCACAGAGGCGGAAAGGGATCTTGGAGTCATTATTGACTCCAAGATGAACATGAGCTGCCAATGCCAGACTGCAGCCAGCAAAGCCAACCACACCTTGTCATGCATCCAAAGATGCAGCTCAAGCTGGTCCAGAGGGGTGATACTCCCCGTCTACACGACATTGGTCCGGCCTCAATTGGAGTACTGCATCCAGTTCTGGGCACTGCACTTTAAGAAGGATGTGGCCTGCCTTGAGAGGGTTCAGAGGAGGGCCACCCGCTTGGTTGGAGGGCGACAGGGCAGGCCCTATGAGGAGAGGCTGAGGGACCTGAACCTGTTCAGCCTCAGTAAAAGGAGGCTGAGGGGGGATTTGGTGGCTGCCTACAAACTCGTTAGGGGAGATCAGCAGGAAATAGGAAGAGTCCTATTCCCCCCAGCAGCACCTGAGATGACAAGGAACAATGGCCAGAAGCTACTAGAGAATAGGTTCAGGTTAGAGATTAGGAGGCACTATTTCACTGTCAGGGTAGCTAGGATCTGGAACCAACTTCCTAGGGAAGTGGTCCTCGCTCCTACCTTGAGTAAATTCAAAAAGAGGTTGGATGAATACCTATCTGGGGTCATGTGATCCTAGCGTGTGCTCCAACCAGTGGCAGGGGGTTAGACTAGATGATCTATTCAGGTCCCTTCTGACCCCTAACTACTATGAAACTGTGAAACTATGACCCCCAGCAGGTTGCCTCTGCCTCACTATTCCAACCTTTCCATATGCCAGGTGGCAGATTCCCTCGCTTTCCACTATCTGTGGCTTTAAACCAGCAGGCTTCAGTGGACTCCAGCTACTTGCAAGCTGGCAGACACACATGCACATACCCCCCTGGCTTGGCTGCTTACATCTCCTCCCCTCAATTTCAGAAAAACCTGGCACCCTCAGGACATGGTCCTTTCCAACAACATTTGGAGGGTGAAGTGCAATTAGCCAGCCGACCCCCACCCCCTCTTCAATCCAACCATCAACCCTTTGCCCACCAAAACAAAAACCTATCCAAAAAACACTTTCCACATGGAACATCAAAACAAGCAACAATACCACAGAATTGTCACTGCCACCCATCCACCAACCCACAATCTACCTCCCTTTTGATCAGCCGTTCTCTAATCAGCTTGTCCTTTGATCCACCCATCCTGCAATCAGCCTGGCTAGAGACTCACCTTTTCCCAACTCACTCAGCCTATATTCTATCCTCCTCCTTATCAAACCTAACCCTCACTCATTCTTGCAATAATTGGACCAGCTTCTAACCACCTTGATCCCCCACCATCCTGCCTCTGCCTCACCCATCCCTAGATCAGTCCATCTCTTTCTTCCAAAAATAGATAACTAGGATGGCGGAGGGACACTTTTAATTTTTGCACTTTGTTCCCACCACCCAAGAACTGGGGAAAAGCAAAGAAGCACTAAAGCCATATATAGGAAAAAGGGGAAGTTGACTTTGGCTTCCCTTATACTCAGGGGGCTCTGTGCCAGTATTTAGGCTTGATAGCACCCTGTTGAGCTTCCCCAGCCATTGCAGGTGCTTACCATTACCAAAATGATGCAGTGGAGAAGAAGAACCGCAGTGAGCTTAATATATTATAAGTAGTATATTTATGGTAGCCTGCAAGATGACCCCAGCAAGGACCTGAGCTGAACTTGCTGGCAGAAAGGGACTGGGATGAGCTCATTGCAGTTAAGATGGCATGAATCACAGTGTACGAAGCCCCTTAAAAGCAAGAGAATCTTTTCTTTATATGATGAGACTATTGCAAACTTCAGCAGCCCCAAAGCCAAATCTGTACACTGAGATGGGAAGAAAAGGCAGATGGGGCTATGTGTGAATTCCATTCCTACACCAGCACAACCCAGGGCCAGGAATATTGAGAATATCTGACTTGAAGGCACATTAATGAGGTCTTCTGGTTCAGCATTTTCCCCTATGTGCATGTGTTTGAGCATGTGAGCCTCTATGTATCTCCCTCTCTGTGTAAGAAGAGCTGAAAGATTCCTCTTTCCCATCTAAGTTAATCTTTCATCCTAGACTGTGTACAGCGCACTTTAGCAGACCTATGCAGTCTGCCCAAGCAGCCCCACTGAGGGCCTGCTTACATTGCCTGGCACTTCTTCATTGTGCCATCCCCACAGGGCACTGTCTTTCCTGACCTCAATGGAAGGCATTTGTCTAGAGCAGAGTGCTGAGCAGAGCTATCCCACTGGGCACAGAGTACAATTAGCAGTCAGCAGCCTGTATTAGCCCAGCTCATCTTTGCATCAAATTAATTATGGGGATTAGGAGATGAGTGAGGAGAACACTAGAGATCACCAATGCTTGTTTGAAGCCACACAATCAGTGAGCTGACATGGCAGAAGCAGCTGCGTCCCTGCAGCTACGCAACCAAGAGACAAGCCATCAGGCTGGTTTCTCAGCTTAATGATGATTCTGCTGTCTTGATGTTGGCAGGAGGTGCCACACAAAGAAAGGTCAAAGTAAATGGAACACCCAGGTGGAAATCAGGATTAATTATCCTGACTACAAACACAGTCATGGTCATACAGATACCTGCTCCTACTTGGGTTGCTTGTTCCAAGCCCTGAGAGCTGCACGGATGACATGGAGCTTACCTGAAGAGCTGGCATGGATCTGTAGAGTAAAAATTTCAACAGATACAGAGAGAGGGTGCCTGGTCCAGAGTTAATGTCTCCCTACTGGGCACATAAGGCTGACCCTATGCCACTGAGCTTGGTGAAATTTGACTATAGATTTCAGTGGACACACAATTGTCTTTTGAAGTCCAGTGCTCAAATGCACAAACCATTTTCAGGCTCCCATGTAATATGTCCTTCACTCACAGGGTATAAATTGATTCTTGCAGCAGCATGTGATGAAAGCATCTCTCTGTACCCAGAGTGAGTTAGTGAGAGGAAAGGGTAGGCAGGGAGTCCAAATTATATCTCAAGGGCAGTTTTATGTCCACTAAGACAATTCTGATAAAGTGACTCAAGCTAATGGAAATCAGTGGGAAAACAGATCTGTTTGCCAAAGAAAGACTGACCTCAGAGTGGTGTGGCCAGCCAACAGTGTTCCAAACCAGCAGTTATTCCCCAAAACATCATGAGACTCATTTTTGGGTGGTGAGGGCTGCACTCCTTCTTTAGGTTGCTGAGCCATAGTCAAAGGTCAGGCTGGTGGGAACTGTTCAACTACCTTACCTTCAGCATCCCCAGTCCTTGGATGGGTTCATCCTGCATCCTCCTGAGTACTGCTCTCAACTGAGTACTGCCAACCTCAGAGCAGCTCTGCCACAATGAACAGGGCGAGGCTTGAGTAGTGTCTCCCCTTTGGGGCATCACACTAGAGATGCCCTGAGTCAGATTGTTCCCCAACACAGCCATCAAAGAGCGTGCACCCCTGTTGTGCCTGCCTAGGAGAATAATGGCCCAATTCAGCACTTAAGAACAGTAACAGAGCGTGGTCTGGCCTTGTGATCAATGGGCTCAGTCAAGTCGCCCAGGCACTTTCACCAGTGCTTAAAAGCATGAAATCATAGAATCATAGAAGTAGGGTCGGAAGGGACCTTGTAGATCTTCAAGTCCGACCCCCTGCCTGGACAGGAGGGAAACTGGGCTCAAATGACCCCAGCCAGGTAGGCATCAAGCTGCTTCTTAAAGACCCCCAGGGTAGGAGCCAGCACCAATTCCCTTGGAAGTTGGTTCCAGATCCTAGCCACCCTAACTGTGAAGTAGTTCTTACAGATGTCTAATCTAACCCTACTCTCCAACAACTTGTGGCCATTATTCCTTGTTATCCCGGGGGGGCGCTAGGGGAAACAAGGTCTCCCCCAAACCCTTCTGGTCCCCCCTAGTGAGTTTATAGATGGTCACCAGGTCCCCCCTCAGCCTTCTCTTGTGAAGGCTGAACAGGTTCAGGTCCCGTAGCCTCTCATTGTAAGGTCTGCCCTGCTGTCCCCAGATCATGCGGGTGGCCCTCCTCTGGACCCTCTCAATGTTGTCCACATCCCTCTTGAAGTGGGGTGCCCAGAACTGGACACAGTACTCCATCTGTGGCCTGACCAGTGTCGCATAGAGGGGGAGGATCACCTCCTTGGCCCTACTTGAGATGCACCTGTGGATGCACGATAAGGTCCAGTTAGCCCTGCCGACCGTGACCTTGCATTGTCAGCCCATGTTCATCCCTTTCTGCCTCTGTGCTCTCAAGAAGGGAGTTTCCCATCTTATAAGTGTGCTGCTGGTTACTACTGCCCAAGTGCAGCACCCTGCACTTGTCAGTGTTGAAACGCATCCTGTTTTTGAAATCCACCCCTGCAACCTATCCAGGTCTTGCTGCAGTCTTTCTCTCCCTGCTAAAGTGCCCACCTCACCCCAAATTTTGGTATCATCAGCAAATTTAAGCAGGTTGCTTTTCACCCCATCGTCCAAATCACTGATAAAGAAATTGAACAGTGCAGGCCTAAGGACCGAGCCCTGGGGGACTCCGCTGCCCACTTTCCCCCAGGTCGAATATGACCCATCCACCACCACCCTCTGAGTGTGACCTTTCAGCCAATTTGCAATCCATCTGACTGTGTAGGCATCAATGCCACAGTCGCCTAGTTTTATAATGAGGATGGGGTGGGAGACAGTGTCAAAGGCCTTGCTGAAGTCCAGAAAGACTACATCCACAGTGACAACTGCATCCAATGCAAATCATGGGGGCTTTAAAATAATAAATGTTAGGTGTAGACATTTTTGAGCAAGTATTTGATGTCCCAGTTTTGAGCTACTCTGCAACTGAGAGGGCTAGATACTTAAATTTATTTTTAATGACAGCTGAGAGTCTCAGGAATTTAAAGAAAACATAAAATCATAGAATGAGGAGGTTGAAAGGGGCATCTATCCCACAGCTGTCCAACTGCTAAGCAGCTGGACACTGCATGCCCCACAGGCTATTTAAGTAGGGCCTGCATGCCCCATGGGCCACACTAGTGAAAGTTAGAGACCCCCAGGCTACATGCTCCATGGATGAACTGTGCATCCTTAGTCTGCAGATTATACCCACACAGGTGCCCCACTCATCAGTATAACAACCTTGCGTGGATACCTCTCCACTGTTGTACTGCATACCTGCCCAGGCACCCAAACACTGCTCCCCTACCTCACCATTGCACCATATGCCATGCAGCTCCAGCCTCACCCTGAGTGACATGCACTGCACTGCTCCTTAGGGAAGGCACAGAATGCATAATCCAGATGAGGAATAGGGAGCCTAAAGACTGGCTGCTGTTGCATTTGCAGCACTAGAGGGAGTGGTGACTGAGTGGGAGCCTGGGGGTCACAATTTAACTCCTTAAGGGATGCATACAACCTGCAGGCTGTCAGCTGAACAGTGCTGATCCAGTCCAACCATTCCTTCTGCTCCTCCTCTCACCCCCCCAAAATGAGCTCTAATGGCATGCCTATGCTACAAAACTGGAAAATATTTATATTCATAATCATTGGCTCAAGAGTACAGCGAGTCCTGAATTCCTCCACCCTGGCTCATCTGGTATCTCAGATATAGAAGGCAGAGTAGATTTTCAGTCTACAGACTAAGTAATAAGGTAATAGAATAAGTATCCAAAGCCTTGGTTTAGATCAAGACTAAACCAAGACTACAGATTCTTATCCCATTACCAGGATTAGCTTTTATAACTTCTTTGTCCTTCAATGAGTTAACTGCTTAGTTTTTTTTTCCCCTTTTCATAGCTACCTTGCCTCTTCCACCAGTGTGCCCTCCTTTTTCTTCCCCTTTGCCTACCCTTTATATTCTAATCACTACTTCCTATTTACAAGCTTTTCTTCCTGCAGTCCATTTATACTATTCAAAGAAGTAAGCCTCTGCTTACAAAACCTAATACATCTCTAATTTAGTTCGTCCATACAGTACAAATCTACCCTGCCTAACTTCAGACTAATATGGCTAACTACCTGTCTTCTCTGAGCTACAGGTCACTTGTAACTACAGTGACCTCTGAGCAACCCCTACATAGCCGCTACGTGCATTGTTGTGTACCTAATGCCTTGGATATTCCCTGAAACCCTGGAGTTGGCACTGCCCTTCAAGCCAAATAATGTTCAATGGTCAAGGAATAGGACACATTTTGGCTGCAGATGGTTGTGGGACAAAAGGAGCACACTCCCTGTACCTGAATCTAAATGCCCTCCTTTCCGAAAAGCCCTGACAAAGTGAAGAGCTCCTTTTACATGTCCAGGCCAAGCTGGAACAGAGAAGAATCAGATTCATGTCAGCTCCTCTGGCTCCTTATGATCCCCTGCTGCTCTTGCCCTCTTTACCACTGATTTTGCAACTTCCTGCTTCGCCTGCTACTCCAAGGAACCTTGCACAACCCCTACTGAAGGTCTGAGCTGTTCCCAATGGGTCTGGAGCAAGTGTAATCTCTTTGGGGCTGGAGCGTTTTTCGTATGTACCAACTACCCCTTGTCCAGTGCAGTTCTGCACTCTAGATACAAATACCTATGGCACTTGAAAACTGAAGTCATTTGATTGATGTACAGGCTAAGTTGTATATCAGGGGACAATTATTATGGGCAGAGGGCTGCTTAACGAGGTTTGGTGAGCTGCCAAGTGCTGCATGGGTAGCCTCGCCTCTCCCCACCATGGCACAGCAGCAGGCAGGGGAGCTGATGCCTGGCTCTGGCCAGCACTGCATGTTGCAAAAAGGAGCACAACCCCCACAGGGCCATTTGTTTCCCTGGCACTCTCTGCACTTGCTAGGCACAGATGGGAAGCTCCAGACACTAGCGGTGGCTGCTTTCCCCACCTCAGCCCACTCCAGTGCCTGGGACTTCTCTCCTGTGTCCCGTTAGTGCAAGGAGCACTGGGGAAACAAATGGCGCAGTGTAGTTTGCGCTCCTTGCAATGCTGGGTGGAGCCAGGCACCGGTGCGGAGCAGAACTCTCCCCCTCCCCCCCTGCTACTGCTGCTTCTGCTACTACTGCTGCTCCTCCTACCTGCCAGGCATGTGTGCCATGAGGGGAGTGTGGAAGGGGTACCCACTACTGTCCCCCCTCACACCCACACCTGGCCAGCTGGGCTCCACACTGCTGCCACCCCCCTGGGTGAGGACTTCACACTGCAACCAGCCCCAGCTGGACACTCCACACTTCCGCCCAGCTGTAGACCTGCCCCCACCCCCAGATTCCCTACCTGCTACCTGGAGGGAGCTGGATGCTGGGGAAGCCTGCAGCAGTATCCCCACCCAGTGCTAGCAGGGCTGGGCCCTTATGCCCATGTGGGTGGGAGCGAGGCATAAGAAGCTATGTTACAGGTCACTGTAAGGGCCTTGCTCCCACCCTCACCAGAGGAAGGCCTGGGCACAATTCATTGGTGGGTGCTGCAGGCAAGATGAAAGTGCCTGGTGGGCTGGAAGTAGCCTGTGGGCTGTATTTTGCCCACCCCTGCTGTATATCATAGAGAAAAGCGAAGTGAGATGCTACCTCTGACATGTGGATAGCAACAGTGGGTGCCGGGGTAATTGAAGGACTCACTTTAGATGTGTATGGCTGGGGAAAAAAACCCAGAATTTCATCCATGTAAAATTAAAAGCTGATTGAAATACCTATAAAAATCCTGTTAATATTTCAAAATTCTTTATATTGCCTTTGTTCTATCTACTTTTGAAATAAGTTGATTTATACTTTTTGGAAATCTCCAGATGATTTTTGCTGGTGATATTGCATTTTGATGTCAGTCATATTCAAACATGAAAACAGACTTTTTAATTTTGAAAAAAAATAATTTCCCCTGCATAGCTTAATTGATTGATGTCAGTTATATGTTCAGCAACTCATGTAAGCAAACACTGAAAACCATCCCTGTTCAGGGAAATAAATGACTTCAGTGGAATTAGCTTGTGATGAGAGAGAAGCCTAGAACAGATTGGCTTGTTCAGCCTAGCAAAAGGAAGACTAAGCAGGGTGTGACTGCTGTCAATAAATACATCAGGGAGGTTAATACTAGGAAGGGATAAAAACTATTTAAGTTAAAGGGATGTGTTGGCACAAGAACAAATGGGTATAAACTGGCCTTGAATAAGGATTGAAATGAGAAGCTTTCCAACCATCAGAGCCTTGAGCCTCTGAAACAACTTTCCAGTCAGTCCAGGAGGAGGCATAAAACCTGATGCACTTTTATATAGAACCTGATAAGTTTATGAAATTGATTATATAATGCAGTTGTCTATAGGAACTGATGTCCTAGGAAGTCCCTTTCTAGCATGTATTTCTTTTCAGTCTGTGACTAACACTAAGGGCAGAATCCTATTTCATTTTATACCCAGAGGCATATACCCTGCAGTTTTGACAATTCTGAGGATTTGTAATTGTATTCCATGTGCAGTGTGAATAAGCAAGCATCTGCATGGCTATTGAGCATGCACAAATTATTTCTCTTTGTCTGGGCCTGTATGTGGCTCTATACGCATGTATATAGACAAATGCAAGTGCCAAAACTGTAGCCAGGCAATAATCTATTACTAGCTAGTGTTGGAAGCTGGAAGAAGATGTTAGCATTGGACTTATGACCCAGATACCTTGTTCTGGGTGGACCCAAACCCTCAGATTGACCATGACCTCTCCATTCAATAATAGGCAAATTTTATTGATGCTTCATGATAGTAGATAAGACTAATGCAAACAATGATATATCTACCAATCCTAGAGATGTCATAGAGTCAAGGTATGCCTGGCCAGTATGAGAGCTTCATCCTGAGATTCTTTCTTGAATGTCAGATGACAGCAGCTTGGAGGTCCAAGACCAAGACCCACCCTCCCCCAGTAGGGTGAGTGAGATGGGATGGTGGTATGTCATCTGTCCATGGTGGCTTTGGGTTCTTGGGGACCCCCCTGGGTTCTTGGGGACCCCTTGCTGCTCTGAAATCCCTCCTTTTAAATACTTTCTCTCCTCTTATGACTCTTCATCTTCGGGCATCACTGATTGGTTTCCCTGAGATTGTCATACTGTCCACGTTCTGTCCTGTCAGCATATTCCTTTGTTTCACAAACCCAATTACATGCACACATCTTAATTTGGTTGTTTAGCAGTTTCTCTTAATTTGCTCCATCTACCAAAACCAGAAATCTCTAGGGCTCTGCAGTTTGGCACCTGGACCTAATGCCACCTTATGTCATAGATTTCATAGACATTAGGGCTGGAAGGGACCTCGGAAGATCATCGAGTCCAGCCCCCCACCCAAAGGGCAGGAAGTCAGCCGGGTTCATAGGATCCCAGCAAGATGAGCATCCAGTTTGCTCTTGAAGGTGTTCAATGTGGGCGCTTGAACCACCTCCAGTGGCAGGCTGTTCCAGACCTTGGGGGCTCAGACAATAAAGAAATTCTTCCTTATGTCCAGCCTGAAACGGTCTTGTAGTAGTTTATGACCATTCGACCTAGTTGTCATCCCTTGGGGCACTCTGGTGAACAAACGTTTCACATGTTATGGAACAGTGTGGTACGTATCTTCAATTTCCCAAAATGTGTGTCTGCTAGATTCAGATACACTGGGCCTTGAAAGAAACTTCATTACAAACAGGCTTTTAGAAATCAATTAATCCTTGCCAGTTTTTGGACCTTTGTTCTAAAGCAATATCTACTTCACCTATAAGCCAATTCCCAAAAGCAAATCTCTGAATATAATTTTTTAGCTATCAAAGAGAGGTGATCAGGAGGTTCTTGCAAGTTCTAACACTTTCCTGAATAACAACAGAATGCTGAAACACAGCACAAATCAGCACTGCAACAACCAATAGAAAAAGATAATGACAATGACAGTGCTTCTACACTTGGCTTTTATAGGTCACCTTCTTAGTCTTTAGTGCTCATGTTGATTGCTGTCCCTTCTTGGACTTGCCTGATATGCCTTGATGAGAGAAAGTAAAGAATGTACCAAAAGAAGGAAAATCAGTGATTCAATGTGGGACGAGAGGTGTGCAGAGTACTGGCCTTCAGCACAGGGCTTCACCACCCCTTATAGCCTGTCCATGCTCGACCAATTCATATTTTGAGCTCCATCTTTCAGAAGGCTGTGAATTCCTCAGCCTGCTTGCAGCCTCAGTGGGTTTGTTCAGCCAGCAACTCACTCTATTATTTTGGCAACATTACAGTCCATTCCAATCTATTGTCTCGGTAACAATACAGTCTATTCCCTTATCTCTGAGTTCCCACAACTGGGGCTTCAGTAGTCCTGAGTGGTTCAAAAGGGTGTCCGCCATCCCTGATCTCCCTCCAAATGTCTTTCACTTCACTTGAAGTCTCTTGAGGTAGCAGGATCACCAACACTTGGATGACCTCTCATGTCACTAACTATTCCTCTTGCCACTGGTTGCCCAATCCCCTGTTATTTTCTCTCTGTCATTCACATAGTGGTCACTTGCCTGCACTACTGCCAATCTATGACTGTGTCAGTCAGTTGAATACTACACCTCTGTGTAGACTGTTGAAACCTTTTTGGTTGCATCACAGTCCCCTCTCTGGGGGGCCCTCTCTTTCTCTGTTGTTACCTTTTTATAAGTCCTTCCAGCTATCTGGACCAGTCAGGGATGTCCCTTGCACCACCTGTCTCAGCTGCCTTTAAAACAGCCTGCTGTGAGATGATGTCATCCAGTTGAACTGCAAACTGGGGGTCTTCAGCTTTTGGGGGCATGGCAGGCTTTCATCTGTGTATGTCTTCAAGGAGTAGGTCCCAAACTGAAAGTTTTTTTCAGTTGTGGTTTGTTGTTTTTTTTAAACCCGCCAACTCTCATAGTCTCATGGGTTCCTCCGCATGCACAGGCAACTGTCTCTGGTTCTGCCACTTACTTGCTATGTGCTCTTGGGTTCCCTTCACACCTTATTTCTGACTTGTTTGTTTAGATGTCAGGCTCTTTAGGGCAGGGACTGACTATACTTAGGAAAAACACTAAGCACTAAGTACAGTGCTTAGGACAAACAGTTCTGTTCTCAGTTAGGTTCCTCGGTTCTACTGTAGTATACCTAATAAATAATAAATCAGTATTTGAAAGAAATCTTGCTCTGAGTATTTCACAGTGGCAAGGATGTTGCCAAAATCTCCCCAGAGGTCCAAGATGAGCTGTACCTTGGTGGTGAACTGCTGGGTGTACTCGCAGTCAAGAAAGTAGCTCGCCCCTGGGGGCCACTGGTTCTCGGGCATGCTCCTCCTGGTCCTGGAGGTCAGAAGATTCCTTAGGTACCATGTGAGCCCTGTGGTCCACAAAGAACCAGGGCTCTGGTTGGGATTAGGAGAGCTCTGCAGTCCCTTGGTATGGGGGTGGAGGTAAGTTTGGTTTCCCTCACAAGATGGCAGGGGAGAGCAGGAACCTGGGGGATCTTCATGGTGCCCCCAACAAGATTGAACTGTTGGTCTGGGGACCCCAACCTGACCTCCTTTTATATGGGACCATTGGGTGGGCTGGTAGTGGGGTTTGACTGGGTGGGGAGGAGGAAACCCATCAGGCACTGGGGTAGCATCAGTGCTTGTCTCCGGGTCATGAGAGAGGGGACTTCCCCCCTCAGAACTCACCGGGATGATCCCCAGGACCGCCATCTCCCCTAGATCATTGGAGGGGGAGGGCTCCACTGATGGACCTTCCATTGGGTTGGCCTCAGCCTCAGCCTTGTGCCCATGGTCTTGGGGAATGGGCCCTAGCCAGTGGAGTGAGGGGCCTCCTCCATGAGCTCCTGCTTGGGGATGTCCAGCAGCCCCAAAACATCCTCCACGGGGATCACTCATTTCATCTTTCATGGGGGTGGGGTGTCGGGGACAGCCGGGGAGACCCCTGGACTCTGGGCCACTCCTTCCCTCCTGTGTAGTGTTCTTGGGATGGGGGAAGAAGTCATCTATGTCAGAGGGCTTCAGCTGCACCTGGGCCTTCCTTTTGGCTTTGGTCCTGGAGAATGACCAATGGGGTGATCCTCAGCCATGGGGTGATCCTCAGGTGGACAGGCTTCAGTAGGAGAAGGTGAGGGTTGGGGGAGTTAGGCAGCTATGACATGACTAGGGGCAGGGAGGCCATGCTCCCTCTCTGCTCTTAGATGCTGCTGCCCTCCCTGAGACCCTGCCGAACTTGCTGTGTGGCGGCCACCAACATCTGTTTGGCCACTGCTGCTGCCTCTTGTGCTTCATCAGCCCACAACTCACTAAAAACCTGTGTGTGTTAAGGCACAGCAGGGTGACAGCTGCAGAGTTAATGGCCCCGATGAGGCCCCAACGCTTGCCAGCTGTTGAGGAAATTGGTTCAGGGGGGTTCTGGGGCCCTGCACCCCTAGCTGCTGACAGGCAAAACTCTTTCCAAGACTGTGTCTGTCTTGGGGCAGTTGATTGTCTGTATTGATTCTTTCCTCTCCTTAGCCTGGTTTTGTAGGTGCTAATTGATGCTCATTAAGTCGTTATGTAGGAGCTAGGTCCTGTGTATTGAGCTGGTCCCTGAGTGAATCATGATTGATTGATTGATTGGTAAGTGAGAACACAGTAGCTTAGCAGCCAGTCCTGCAGCAGTGTCTCCCATGCCCCAAGACAGAGACCGTCCCACAAGCACCCATGGCATGAGTTTTGCTTGTCCGCAGCTTGGGGGGCAGTTCCCCCCAAACCCCTTCACTGACCTTCTTGAAACTTGGCAGGCTTTGTGGAGCTACCACTCCTGCAGTTTTGACTATCCTGTGGTGTAACACGTAGATGTGACAGGAGTTTTGCTTTCACGAATGTAGGGTACAGTTGCCCCAAAACCCCTGCACCGATCTGCTTGAAACTTAGCAGACTTTGTGGCCTCAATAAGAGCTACCACTCCTGCAATTTTCACCCTGCTATGTTGTAACACCTAGACGTGACATGAGTTTGGATTTCAAGAATTTGGGGTGCCATTCCCCCAAAACCTCTGCACCTTTGCAAGCTTCATCCTCTCTTCAGAGTCTACCATCCCTGAAAATTTCATCTAAATTGGACAAAAAACAACAAAGTTATCGATAGTTTATTGTTTCCCCATTATACCCTAGGGCCAGATCTCCAAGGCAGCTCTGAAGCTCTTCGGAAGCTCCAAACCACTTCAGGAAGCCTAACAAGACCAACGCTTCGACCTGGATGTGCTGCTTCGGACCCTGAAGAGTCCAAAGCTCCTTCAGATCTGATGTTCTGTCCGAACCCTCTCACAGCCCTACTATTCAATAGCCAGCCTGCATTTTCTTAGATGGTAGTTGAAGGCCATCTTCTGTGGGTCCATAATATGCCCTCCATAAGGCTTCATGAGCCAAGGCTTGAGAGGGTAGGCAGTGTCTGGTATTATAAGTAGGAGGATGGCAACACCACCGATCACTGTCTCATGGACTCTGGGTGCATAGTGTCCTTTCCTTTCTCCATTAATCCAGGCAATGGAGTTTCTGAACAAATGCATGCCATGCATGCTTGCTGCCTGCCCACCCTGTATAAATGCTCAAGAACCAGCCGTGGTGATTGACCATGGCTTGCAGGATCACTGAGTCAACTCCTCTCCTTTTTGTGAATGATCCCCCCTCCCCCCACCCCAAGGAGGATTGCATAGGGATATGTGTGCTGTTGAAATCCCTCAATCCCTCACACAGTTAGGGAAGCCCATGGCATTGAAACCATTAATAACTTCCTGTGGATTACTGACAAAAATAAAATTGTTTGCTGTGATGCTCTACAGCAGCTGGCATACCTTGCAAGTCACCAGCCTGGCCATGCAGGAAGCCAAGCCGAATTAGTTCACTATGTAGTGGAGGCTGGATGGGATGGCCAGTTTCATGATGGTCATGGCTACCTTCTTGTCTGGTGCAATGGCTTGATGCATAACAGTGTCCTGCCTCACAATTTTTGACCCCAGCATTAAGATAATGTGAATAAACATCTCCCTGGTTATTTGGAATGTCTCCAGCTACTGTTGTTCATCCAAGTGATCTGTACAGTTCACTCCCACCAGTCTGGGCTGAACTTGTGGACCCAGTAGGCCTGTGTGAATAGGGAACTATTCAATTTGGATTGGGCTGATTCGGATGTCAGCGATTCAATTCACATATTTGAATTGCATTTCCAATTCAATTCAGCTGAATTGGCTTTGGAACACTCAGATCCAATTCAGAGAGATTCGGAAATTCAGCCATAGAGTATAATAGGGAATCAATTAAATATCTATAACTTTATTGGTATTTGGCTGATTCAGGATAAACTTGCAGGGATAGTGTCCTCTGCTGAGGGCATGAAGTCTGCAAAGGGTCAAGGTGATAGGTGCAGGGGTTTCTGGGAAACAGCACCTCAAAATCCTTAAAGCAAAACTCATGTCACGTGTGTTTGTTAAGCTACAGTGGGGTTAAAACTGCAGGGATAGTAGTCCCTGATAAGGATACAAAGTCTGCCAAGTTTCAAGGAGATAGGTACAGGGGTTTCTGGGAAACTGCACTTCAAACTGCTGACAAGCAAAAATTTGTGACATAGGTGACAGTGTGTGTGTGTTAAGGTACAGGGGGGTGAAAACTGCAGGTCTGCTAGGCTCTGATGCAGTCACAAATCCTGATATCTGTCAAGGAGATAGGTGCAGTGGGGTTCTGGGACCCTGCACCTCTGGCTGCTAACAGGCAAAACTCATGACATGGGTGCTTATGTAACTGTGTCTGTCTTGGGGCATGGGGCGGGGGGGGAGGGAGGCAGAGTAGAACTACTGCAGGCCTGGTTGCTAGGCCCTGCTGAGGCCACAAAACATGCCAGATGTCAAGGAGAGAGGTGCAGGAAGAGTCTGGGTTCCGGGACCCTGCATCTCTGGCTGCAGGCAGGCAAAACTCATGATGTGGGTGGGTGACATTGTGTATGTGTGTTCAGGTGCAATCTTCCTGGTGCTGGAGCCTCTTCACAACATGGCAGCGTGCCCATGAGGTCTCCTCCTCCCCTACAGCCTTGTCTGGTCCACCACTGTAAATGGTGGCAGGTCAAAATAACTTAGCTGGCTCACCACCAGCAGCATCAAAGGTAGCCAAACTGAACTGTCAGGCCCTTCTTTCCTCTCTAGTAGGAGCACCTAGTGCATGTCTGTTAGGTGCACCCTCACTGTGAGACTGCGTGTGTGTTTTTGTGTTCAACTGTGCCCTTCCTGGTGCTGGGGCCTCTGCACAGCACAGCAGTGTGGTCTCCTCCTCCTCTACAGTCTCAGCACAGTCCACCACCGTAAATGGCAGCAGGTCAAAATAACTTAGCTGGCTCAGCACGAGTAACACCAGTAGCATCAAAGGTAGCCAAACTGAACTGTCAGGCCCTTCTTTCCTCTCACGTAGGAGCACCTAGTGCGTGTCTATTAGGTGTGCTGTCACTGTGCGACCGTGTGTGTGTTTGTATATGTGTATTTGTGTTCAGGTGCACCCCAGGTATCTCTGCACTTTTACCTGCACTGCTATATTGCCCTTTACCCCCCAATCCCCACCCCCTACCCCAGCCTGTCCCTCACCCCTTGACACCTCCATTTCCATTTTCACTGACTGCTTTTCTTGCTTGCATTGCATGCCAGGCCAGCCTCTGGCTTCTTTATTATTTTTTCCATCCAGGACCAGGAGATACATCAACTGCAGGTACTTCCTCAGCCTAACAAAGGGTTATTCAATGCAAAAGCTGGCTTTCTGGACCACAACCCTCACTTCAGAATGAGAGACATGCTCAGGTGGGATGGGCTTCACCTCTCCCCCAAAGGTAAGTGTGTGTTCTCTTCCAGGTTGTCTGATCTCCTCAGTGGGCTTTAAACTAGGCATGTCAGGGGAGGGGGAAGAAGAGGACCAAGGGAGCCACAGAACACCAAAAAAAGAAACACCCACAAGAACAGGCCAGCCAAGTCAGGTGATGAGCACAAAAAATACCCAGGTAAGAGACAGGGGCCTGGCCAATCCGGGGATTGGGGGGGGGGGGGGGGGGGGGGGGAGGCACATACACCCTCAGCAGGCCTTAAATGCCTCTACACTAATGCTCACAGTATGGGAAACAAGCAGGAGGAACTTGCCCTTCTGCTAGCTAACACAAACCCAGACATAGTGGGGCTCACTGAAACTTGGTGGGATCCAATGTATGACCGGGTGGTAAATATCAAGGGCTATAGGCTGTACAGGAGGGATAGAATGAGGAGGAAAAGTGGGGGTGTGGCACTCCACGTCAAAAAGCAATACATATCCTCTGCAAACAGCACTGGGTCTGAGGTAGGGCAGATGGAGGTGCTCTGGGTCAGAATACAAGGGGTTCAGGGGGAAAGGGACCTAACAGTGGGGGTCTACTACAGGCCACCTAAACAGGGAGAAGAGCTGGACCGGGAATTCTCAGGTCAGTTCACGGAAGCAGTTAAGTCAAAGGATGTGGTCATCATGAGTGACCCAAACTACCTGGACATCTGCTGGGAAGAGCAGTCAGCCAAGTCTGACTGCTCACATAGATTTCCTAGCAGAGTTACAGGACCTCCACCTAACCCAGGAGGAGCATAGTCCCACCCCTGGACTTTGGAAGGCCTTTGACACTGTCTCTCACCCCATCCTCATTAAAAAATTAGGCGTCTATGGTGTCAACACCTACACACTCAGATGGGTCACAAATTGGCTGGAGGACCACACCCAGAGAGTGGTGGTGGATGGGTCATTTTAGACCTGGAGAGATGAAGGCAGTGGCGTTCCCCAGTGCTCGGTCCTCAGGCCTTCACTGTTCAATATCTTCATTGGCGATTTGGATGAGGGGGTGAAAAGCACCTTCTTCAAGTTTGCAGATGACACTAAGATCTGGGGAGAAGTGAGCACACTAGAAGAGAGGGACAGGCTACAACTAGATCTGGATGGGTTACAGAGGTGGGTGGATGAGAACAGGATGAGTTTCAATACAGACAAGTGCAAGGTGTTGCACCTGCTGGAAGAACCAGAAGCATACCTACAGGTTGGGGAACTCCCTTCTCATCAACACAGAGGCAGAGAAGGACCTTGGAATCACTTGATTCCAAGATGGACATGGGCCACCAATGTGGGGATGTGGTCAGGAAGGCTAACCACACTTCATCATGCATCCATAGATGCATCACAAGCAGGTCCAAGGAGGTGATCCTCCCCCTCTATGCAACATTAGTCAGGCTGCAGTTGGAGTACTGCATCCAGTTCTGGGCGCTGCACTTCAGGAGGGATGTGGACAGCATCGAGAGAGTCCATAGGAGGGCCACTCACACGATTAGGGAGCAGCAGGGCAGGCCCTATGAGAAGAGGCTATGGGACCTGAACCTGTTCAGCCTTCACAAAAGGCAGCTGAGAGGGGATCTGGTGGCCACCTATAAACTTGCCAAGGGGGGCCAGCAGGCAACAGGAGAGTCTGTCTTCTTCCCGAGCACTATCGGGGGTAACAAGGAACAATGGCCATAATTTGACTGAGAGTAGATTCAGGCTAGATATCAGAAGGCACTACTTCACAGTCAGGGTGGCTAGGAGCTGGAACCAACTTCCAAGGGAGGTGGTGCTTGCCCCTACCCTGGGAGTCTCCAAAAGGAGGCTAGACAGCCATCTAGCTGGAGTCATTTGACCCCAGCATCCTTTCCTGCCCATGGCAGGTGGTTGGACTAGATGATCTGCTTGGGTCCCTTCTGACCCTACCAACTATGAAACTATCCCAAGCAGCTAATCTGATCTTACTGGGAGCCTTATAACTGCACTGCAACCTGCAAGCCTCAGGTCTGTCAAAGATGTGACAGATCTGGGCTTTTCCCAGCCAGGACAGTGTGGATGTGTTCATTACCTAGAGGTCATGGCATCTCCTACCTGCCTTTCACCAGAGTATCATTGGTCCTGGCACATATGGAGCTGCCATGCCACCAGCAGTCCCACCAGGCCTCCCTACTCTGGTAGAGTGCAGTTTTAGTGGTCATGCCCAGGACCTTGGGCCTCCTCCTTCCCCATAGCCCCAGTTCAGACCTTCAAGTTCATCCTGGCAGGGGAGCAAGCTCAGCAGGGACATGTTCTTCCTGTGCTGGCTGGGGATGCCATGAGCGGTGCCCTCTCCAGCTGAGAGTGGGGCATCGACCGTTTTTTTTTTTTTAAATGAAATAAGTGCAGACAGTGTGAGGAGGGTGGAACTTTGTCTGCAAGTGGATCTTGGGGAACCCCAGCAGCAGGAGGTTCACTTTCAAGAACACCAGCTGCTCCACCAAACCAGTATCCAAGCAGGTGTGCTAGGGTGGCACAACATCCCCAGCAATGCTGAACATCCTCTCACTTGGAACACTGGTTGGTGGATAGGACAGATGTTGCCAGGCAACTGTGGCCAGATCCTGCCACATCTGGCTGCAGTTTGGTCAGTAGGCCAAGGGGCTGCAGTCCAGTGCCTCTACATCATAGGCAAGATAGGAAGCCACTGAAGCCTTGGTGCTACCTGCCCGAGGCTGGGATCTGGTGCATTTGCAACCCATCATTGAAGCCATGCCCTTGGCCCACAATGGCAGTGGCTGGCATGGAGGAGACTGGCTGGAGTGCAGACATGGGGAAGTGGATCCCCCTCTTCCACATCTCCTCACCTCTGCCCTTCATCCTCCCTGACTTTGTTGACTAGACCTGAGTCCAGTGATCAAGGGGTTTGGTGCTGCTAGTACACATGGTCCCCTTCACCCTCTGGTCACATGTCCACAAGGATGTGGACTGTACTGGACTGCAAGAGATCATGCCATCTCCTGATGCCCTCCTTCAGCTGCCTCACCAGTGCTGGGAACATTGATTCACTTGAAGCTTTCCATTTGGTTCTCAAGTTCCCTCACTATGGGGATGACCTGGCTGAGGAGGCCATCGCCAGGGCTAAGGGTCTTGGTGTCCTCAAGGAAGGGCTTGAGGACCACCAAGATCTGGGATATGGTACCACACTCAGCTCTGTTCAGGGGGCCACTGATCCCAATCACCCCAAGCAAGACCGTCTCATGGATGGCCTTCTGTTGCTCCACCAGCCTTTTGAGCATCAGGTATGTGGAGTTCCACCAAGTCTCCACATCCTGTATGATTTTGGGCTGTGGGATGTTCAGCTCTGCCTGTTTCTCCCACAGCATCTTGCCCCACTTGATGCGGTGTTGGAAGTAGCCCACCACCTTCCTTCACTTTGAAATCATCTGGCTTGTAATGGTAATAGTGGTGGCACCATCACCTGCAGCCCTGTCCCCCTGCACAGCATCCCTGACTGAGGTGCAGCCTGCATTCCACGTTTGCATCACAGACAACCTGGACCATATTCGCACCATTGTCAGTGACCATGAATCCGTGGGTGATCTGCCCAATGAGGCACTCGTACACCATGTGGTTCATGGTGACATGATCTTCCTTGCAGTATGGGACTCATACAGCACCTCAGCTCGGAGGAGAGCCCACCAATGGACTGACTAATCACACCAGTGCCCTGTGAGGGAGAGGTAGGCATGATGACCACCCCAGCTG
Organism: Alligator mississippiensis; assembly: GCF_030867095.1. Classification (NCBI taxonomy): domain Eukaryota; kingdom Metazoa; phylum Chordata; order Crocodylia; family Alligatoridae; genus Alligator; species Alligator mississippiensis. The sequence continues at coordinate 30,534,948 of NC_081833.1, forward strand.
CTCCATATGTCCAAGGTGAATTGCAAGGCTATCTGCGGCCCTACCTTGTGAAGCTCCTCCCTCAAGTACTCCCTGCATGCCTCATACAGGGAGGGTGCCACCATCCTGTTAAATGTGGTGCATGTGGGCACTTGATAAGATGGGGCCACAAGTGCCATGAGCCACCTGAACCCTGACTGCTCAACTCTGGAGAAGGGATGGTGTAACAGGCATCGCTTCCGGGCCAGTTGCGGCCTGCTCACCTGTTCCCGCGGCAACCGCCCGCCTTCTCACCTGCCACATCTTACTGTTAATTAATTAATTAGCGGGAGGCTGCCCATTATAATGCCCCGATGCCAGGAGGCACTCTGCGGCTCTGACCTCCCCTAATACCGCAGCCCAAGCCTCGCAGATGTAATTGCTGTTCTCTCTCTTCTGCCCTCTTTCTGGGCCTCACTGTGCTGCCCCCTTTCTGGGGCCCCCTATGCCCACACTTGGGCTCAATCGCCCCTCTCTGGGGCCGGGGTCTATGCGCCCTGTAAACTGCGCCCTCACTGAAATCCAGCTGTGCCCCGCTTGGGCTTATAAAATGGACCCCTTCTGGGAGCTCACCCCGCCCACACTGGGGCTTCAGAAATGCCCTTCCCTAGGGCTGGGGTCTATACACCCCGTATGCTGCACCCTCCTGGGCACAGGGGTCCCCACACACTGCTGCGGGTCCCTATAAGTAGGTTGCACCCTCACTGGCACCCGGCTGTGCCCCGCTTGGGCTTATGAAATGGCCCTCTTTCTGGGAGCTTGCCCTGCCCACACAGGGGCTTCAGAAATGCCCTTCCCTAGGGCTGGGGTCTATGCACCCCGTATGCTGCACCCTCCTGGGCACCAGGCTCCCCACACACTGCTGCGGGTCCCTGTGAGTAGGGTGCACCCTCACTGGCGCCAGGGTCTTCACTTTACCGTGAGTCCCCCTCTGAGGCCTCCTCCAACCCCTAATAGCCTCACCCAAACCACCGGTTTAATGGACAAAACAAAGCACAAGCCCCAACGCTGCAACATAACTATAAGCCACCTGGCTACAACCACACTGCTTCAACATCTCAGAGCTGACTCCCAAGCAGTACCTGCGGCTGCTTCTCACATCTCTCCCCCAGGAGCTCCTGCCTCTCTGGTTGTTGGCAGGGAACTCCCAGCCTGGCCTCAGCCCTGGGCTTTATAAGGGCCAGGCCCTGCCCCCTTCTGGCCAGCTGACTCCCATTAGTTGCCCCAGCAACCTGCAGCTGTGCCCATTATGTTCTGCCAGGGCTCTCTCCCTGGCAGTTTTCACTCCTTAGGAGCAAGTCACTGACGTGCCCTGCGACAGATGGCTATCCAGAGCAAGCACTTGTGGGGATGGGGGCTTTGGAGTGAGTGGGGGACTTTCTTTTGGGCACGCTTGCCCTGGTGCCAGGCTGAGCAGGAAGAAGGGCAAGGGGATGCTGCCTCCTGAGAAGCAGCAGCATCACCATGGCGGTGAAGTGTTTCATCTTCTTGACCTGGCTCATCTGCCTTTGGCAGTTCTGGAAGATAGCAAACCTGGGATCATCTGCCAGCTCAAAATGATCCCACACTATGCTGCTTACCTGCTTCTGGGTTGAAGGTGAGGATGCTGCTTTATCCCCCTCCTCAGCAGGCTGAGGCACAACAGCAGGAGGGGCTGCCTCAGCTGAGCCACTTGCCTGAACCTCCACAATCTCAGCCTGCTCTGAGGTGCTGCTTTCTGGAGAAGGAGACCTGGGTCTGGGGGAGCTTTGAGGGCTGGGGAGCTCAAACTCTAATTCCCCCTCAGTCAGTGGGAGGCTCATGCTGGTAGATGAAATTGGGGTGGAGGAGACAGTGATTCTGCTGCTGGTAGCTATTTCTGGAGTTAGGTGCAGTGATGTCAGGTACAGGTACTTCTCCCACCTCCTATCTTCCACTGGCAGCAGAAGCCTCATGGCTGCTTGGGAAGAGGATGTGTCTATGTTTGGGGGAGGGGGGTGGAATTTGCAGCTTTAGTTGTCCCCCTACCCCCTCTCCCTCCCCTGTCAGAAGACCTGGCACTTGCCTCTCCAGCACGCTTCATATTAATCTTTCCTATGCTGCATAAGGTGTGTATGTGTCACTCCTTTTGTGGTATGTGTTTTATTCCGCTGTGTTGCGTGCATGCACTGGACTCTGCTTTGATGCTTTGATTCAGTAATAAGTATGAAGAACTATGTAAAAAATGTGTGCTGTCTGTTTGTCTGTCTTCTTCTCTGCTGTGATGTATTTATTTACTATGAATTCTGAATATGGAGTGTGACACCATTGTGTGTTTTATTCCTGCCATGTTGCGTGCGTGCACTGGACTCTGCTTTGATTATTAATAACTATATATGGTGTCTTCTTCTGTGATGTGCTATTAATATGAGTGTGTGACTACTGTACTTCTTGTTCTTCTTCTGTGCTGTAACGTGTACCAAAAATAATATATCTTCTTCTAAGACCTTCCATGTTAGTCTCAATCTGAATCTCTATCTGACTTCTGTGTTGTCTTTTGTCTGTATGCAAAATAACTATAATAGTATTAATAACTATACATAATCTGATTCTGAATCTCTTCTTCTATGAATATCTGACTTATTCTATGTGTGTGTGAGTGTGTGTGTGGAATGTGTGCTTCCCTGTACAGTGATGGATCACACTGCCAGGGAAAACACTGAGCTTTCTTTTTTTAAAGTATTGCAAAAAAAGAAAAAAAAAAGAAACAAAAAAGAAAAGAAAAGAAATATGAATTGAAAGAAATGAATTGGATAAGTATTAAGTTGAGAGATTCTAAGCTAAGCTAGGCTAAACTAAGCTATATCCTATCCAATCCTTTCTAACAGGAAAAAGTAGCAGGCCACTTACTGGGAAGCCAGGCCAGTAGCCATAGTACCTTTTAGATGCTGTTGCTCAGGCAGAACCAGCTCAGGAAAGGGGCAGAAAAGTATGCAGACAGAGGCTTTTATGCTGTTTCTATGTCCCTCCCCCCAGATACTTTGATTGAAAGGGCAGTCAAAGAGAAGTCACAGTCACTGGCCAGCTAGAGATGTCAGCCCTTCCCTCCCTGATCCCCCCCCCGCTCCCCCTCCCTCTTTTTAAGTTTATTTTTCCCCCTAAAGATTGCCATCCAAATCTCCAAATCGCCGAATCTTCTCTGAATCAAATTGAAAACTCAAATTTCACACAGCCCTAGGGCCCAGACCCTGTGGTTGTTGCTCCTGAGGGTGATCCACAATGCCCTGTCAGCATCCACTTCTGTGCTTGCCTCTTGGCTATCCCACTTCACCACAGATCTGTTGTTTTTTTTTTGTGAGGTGCACCTACGTGCAGGCATCTCATCACAAGTGTTTAGAAGCAGGATCATAGCATACGCTGCTGTCATTAGCTGCACTTTTGTTTTATGCAGTAAGTCCAAGGCCAGCAGCAGAGTACTTAGCAACAGTTTCTCCTCCTCCTCCTTGTCCTCTTCCTCCTCCTTGCCCATGCCATCCAGATGCTTCATTTCAATGTCTTCATTCATGTTGTCACCATTTTTCATGTCCCTGTCCTCATGCATTTCTTCTTGAATCTCCATTTGGTCCTCCTCACTCATCTCATCTGGATTCCATGAAGCAAGGTTGATTGCATGTACACAGCAGGGCCACTTCTCAGATCACAACACCACTACCAAGCAGGGGAGGTGGTGGTGTTTGGCTCTTATGGGAGCTGCGTTCAATCAATTAGCATTGCAAGTGACCTCCTATGTGCATGTCAAGGAGTAGACCAGTCAGGTTTCCATGTAATGGGCATTGGAACAGCAGAGTGTTCCCCCTTTACCGTGTTTGATGGGTGTGGAGAAGGTGATATACCACATGTCCGTCCACTTCAAAATCAAATGTGGGGTTTAGTAAGATGACCAATGGTGCCCTGGGTTCATGATAATTGCTTTTATCATATCAATGAACAGGGACACCCAAGAAGAATCTACCCAGAAAATGGTAGATAGTCATCAGGTTTTCCTCCTCATTCTTGGGTTATTGAGCTTTAAAAGAGACATCTCATCTGAAAAAAGCCTAACCTGCAATAACCCTAACTTCAAACCAATGTCTCCCCATAAAAAAACCAAACAAACAAACTGTTGCCCTGTGAGAGCCCTGATTCAATTTCTCACAGTGTTGTGGATTTGAACTGTTGCCTACATTTTGGATCTCAGAAAGGTGTCGATAAGGTGCATGTGTTGTCATTACCTCTTTAATCTCTGAAAATTACAAAAATAATAATTCAAATAGCATGTGTAGATTATCTCAAAAGAAAAGAAAAAGAAAGGGCAAATTCAGAACCACAATTTCTATTTTATGCTTGGATCCAGAGCAAAGTATGAGATGTGTAAAATGTGTACAGATGAAAAATCTTATATTTCTAATCAGATGGGTAATGTTATTTTTCCCTTTAGGAAGCAGAATAAAAGATAGTCTTTGACACAAGCAAAATATTCTAAACAAGATAAATGTGCCTCAGTGGATGAAGGTCAGAAATCTCAGGAACTGCAGCCTGTTACTTTAATAGTGCATGAGGATAGCTGAAGACACTCCTGAAAAATCCTAGTATGATGATAAAAACGTAAACAGATGCATTCAATATCCTGAAAGTGTTAAATCTCATGATGGCAAGATAGAATGTATTGGCAAAATGTGTATCCAGTTTCAAGAAAATAACCACTGTGCTTCTGAAATAGGAAACATTTTAACAGATTCTAACTTAATAGCTGATGAAAACAATATTTTGATATTGTCATGCAGAAAATGCAAAGTTAAAAGTGATGTTTTAGATGCACACGATCATCCTTTTGAAAATTGTGCTCATAGGAAAGTGTATTCTTCTAAGCATCCTTCTAACTGTATGGACTGGGAAAATTTGTTTGAATACACTAGTCAGAAAACATCAGAGGTTTTAAAAAGTGCTTCTGTGAAGGAAAGTGAAGATTGTTCGTTTGAGAAAAAATCTTGCAAAAAGAAAGATAAAACAGGATCTTTCAGTAAGACAATGTGGCCTGACTTTAAAGATTACAGTAACCAACACAGTTGCCCTGTGAGAAAAAAAACCAGTTGCCCTGCAAGAACCGTAGCAAAAGTCCTCTGACTTGCAAAGCAGTTCTCCCCATGAAATACCTTTCCTCCACACTAGCCAAGGTTTGAAACAGAGGTGTGTGATGGACAGGGCCATGTCTCAATAGCTGCCATATTAACACCTCTCAAAGGGGCACAATTTGTACAATTAGGGAATGTGAATTGTTTCCATCAAAAACAATTTAAAAAAATCGTGGGTCTGTCCTGATGGAAACAATTCACGTTTCCAAAAATGTACAAATCCCTGCTTCAGTGCCACATCCCCTGCTGGCATTGCATGTGGTAGCTGAAAGCAGTTAAAGGAAAACGAAGAGTTTGTGGCGTGCTGAAATACCCTTCACCTACTCTCAAAATAGCATGCTGATCAACCTCCAGCACTACATGCACTAACCCCCGCTACACACCTAACCCACATGTACCCGAACAGTGCCTGACAGAGTGGCCCACATATTATGCCCATTCCACGATACTTATAAGTCCCCGCTCATGCATCCTCTTGTCTCAGGAACAGAAACCGTTCTCTGGCAGGCACTGCTTCAGTGCCTGTGGGCAGTTTCATCACAGGGGGTGAGGGGTGGGCTGGAGGTGGGTTACCATCTTCTTGAATGCTTGGAGGGTGCGGGAAGGATGTTTGACCACACCAGGAATGCTTTTGTTTTCCTTTTGTTACCAGCTACCATGACTGATGCCAGCTGGGGATGTGCCTCCAAACCTCGGACACCAGCTCTCACTACATCGAAGCGCTCACATGATTATCACCACAGGCAGCAATGGTGCAGAGACAGAGCATCATGGAGGCTTCGATCAAGGCAGCACAAACCCAAGTGGTAGCCACAGATGGTTGGTGGGACAAAGTCTGGGAGGCACTTAGGTCTGATGAGGACCGCGAGAACCAAATCATGAACATGACTGAATTCCGGAAGCAGCTTTTAGACCACAAAGGGCAGTTTCTGGACATGGCCACACAGTGCTGTGTCAATGTGCAGAGGACACAAGACTTGATTAAGGATGTCCTCCAGCATTTGAACAATGGCAGCATCCCAAAGCAGGTACCACCCCAGAAAGGGCACAGTAGCTCCGCTTGGCTTGCCTTTGTCCAGGAGGTAGCCAGGAGCATTACATCTGAGCCTGCTCCCGAAAACACAGTGCAGTCAGCCAAGCGGTGCACGAGTGCAATCAGGGCCAGGCAGGCAACTCTGCAGTTCAGGAAGCAAGGGGAAGGTCAGCTGCAGGGGGCAAGAAGGGGCAAAGAGAAAGAAGCCCAAGTAACCCACTGCTTTCAAACATTGGTGTTGAAAGGGGAAGGGGGGAATAAACTGTTTAAAATATCCCTCTCACCTTTGCCTGTGCTCGGCCTGAGAAGGTGCTAATTGCCCTTTTTAAAATATAAAACCTTCCTTGTGGCAGCCAAGGTACTTTGAGTAGATGGGTTTAATTAAACCCATAAAACCTTCCTTGTGCAATGGCCAGCACAAAAAGGAAAGAAAAACACTGCGGCTATGGCACTGCATGCGTTTGGGTGGGGGGGAGGGTGCTGTTGTCACCTAGGCCAGGGCAAGGCTGGGGCAGGCAGGGGTGGGGGTGAGGATGTGGGTCTGAGTGAGCTGAGATGGTAGCTAGGGGGGCTACCTGCAGTCTCTGCATAGTGCCTTGACACATGTAGGTGATTTGCAGATAACCCTTGGGACCCTGTGGGCCACCTTCCTAGACATCCCCATTACTACATAGCTCTCTTTTTACCTACAACCCTTTTTGGTGCTCCTAGCAAAGAAATTTACCAGGATGGTGCCAGCATGTCTGCATCAATTGATACACTTTGCACTGAAAGGGGATTGGGGGGTGGGGGAGGGAAGGGAATTTTGCAGATTTCAGGCAGGCTGTTGCCATGAATCTGACTGTGGGGCAACCTTACTTGAGCAATCCCAGACAGCTGAAGGAAAAAAAAACCTGTGGGTGGGTGTTGCAAGGTGTGGGTCTAAGGATGTGGGATCTGCGAGCCGAGGTTTTTGGCATTCTTTTGGCCCTTTTTTTGGTGGTTTTTTTGGAGTGCTCTTTTGGCACAAGGTTTTGGTGCTCGTTGTCAAAATAATTGCCAGGATGGTGCCAGCATGTCTGCACTGACAGGTTTGTTTGTTTTTTTCAATGAAATGTGAGTGGGGGGAGGGTCACCTTTTCCTGACCCACTGAACAGCAGCCCTATAAATTGTGGGAGCAGTGGTCAGGGTACTCATACACTGTATTAATCCGAGATGTCTGAGGCTGAAGAAAGAAGACAGCAAACTAGAGGCAAAAGAAGTCAGCCAGCCAGGGTGTGTAAGACTAGGGCAACATGGCCCTCTGAATTTCTTGCATGTATCCAATGAGAATCACCCATCGGAGGCACAAGAATGCAGTGGTCATGTGCAGGATGAGAGCTGCTTTCTGATGTGGAGTTTCAAGAGGGTATTGTGATGTCCTCCATAATTGGCATCTCTAGCCATTGGTAGGTGACACCTGAGAGTAGGCTGCGTCCCAGGATGGGGGGTGGATGCGTGAATGCAGACAAGTGGCACAATATGTGGAAGAGCGGAGCATTGTTTACTTCAACTTTCAACTAACTGGGGGGGCGGGGGGGGATTGATTGTCGCGCAGAAAGGTGAAGGGCAATACACAGCATTGAGTCTCTACTATTTGCTTGCTGGTGAATACTGTTCACACATTCAGAGCAGGCCCTTCTCAGTGGTTTTTTCATAAACCTTCCTTTGCACTGGTCTATTCCTGCCCCCACACATTCCTTCCTTCCTGGTTTCAGCTCCAATTGCTATGCTGCCACCACTGCCGCCTGCCGAAGAAGAAAAGCAGACCACATACAAAGCCTGAGAATGACATCTGGACACTCCATCACATCCTGCGCAGTGTGGTTGAGGCATGTAAAAAAAAAATAAAATGCACAGCGGACACATGTTAATGGCCAGGGGGAGAGGGTGGCCTCGTGATAATGATACTGATAAAAGTTGATGATAAATTATGGTAAAATGATAAAATACAATGATAAAGTTTGATACAATGACAATCATAATGATACAGTATGAATGTTACACTGTTAACAGGTCAATATTATTCTGTTGGTGGCCTTAAAAAGGTCCCCTGAAAACCTTTCTGGAGGCTAGAATTCCAAAAAGGACCAGAAGTCATTAAAAATAATAATACCTCCGCCCCCCCAATCACTAACATTTGCTGCCTCACAAGAGTGGCAATGTTTGCAATGTCTGCCTGCCAGATGCCTATCTCTATTGACTTCTCTGCCTGCCTGTGCTGCCTCCCTTGGTTATCTGCCCATGTGGCTTTGGGGTCCCCTATCTGCTCAGTGTCCTGTGGCTGGGGGTGCCCGCTTGCCTAATAATAAGAATGATTATGATCAAACACTTATAAATGATAATCATAATGATAATAATAATGACAAAAATAGAATAAAGATAATGATGATGATGATACTGATAATGGTTTCAGGCAGCCTTTCTTCAAAGAGCAGCTGAGGTGATTAAAAAAATAACCCCCCTTCTCTCCTTGAGGTACATCATTTCTAAACAGAGACAAAAAGAGGTTTAAAGCTTTGCCTTCACCAATACAGTTTTTATTCTGCACTTCTGATACTATGCTCTGTCTCCAAGCATAAGATTGAAATGGTAGTTCTGAGTTTGCTCTTTCTTTTTATTTTATTTTGATATAACCTACACATATGTTACTTGAATTATTATTTTTGTAATCTTCAGAGATTAAAGAGGAAATAAACAATGTTGATGACAACACATGCAGTTTACCTTGTGAGGACAATGAGCCCAATTAATGCCTTTTGAGATGTTTTTGAGAAGTGTACTCTGTTACACTTCAAGCCCTGCCTCTTTATTCTTCCTCTACTAGCCGCTTGGCCTGCCTATGCTGATCGCCTTGGGTGTCTGACCAAGTGGACTTGGGGTCCCCTCTCAGCCTAATAATAAAAATGATTAAGGTCATACAATTATAAATGATAATCATAATGATAATAATAATTAAAAAATATATTAATGATACTGGTGATGATGATTCTGCTCCCTGTGCATGCACTCTGCCTTACGGCGGGCATTTCCTGGAATGGCCTTTGGGAAGATCAGCCCTCTACTTCTATCGCCTCTCTGCCTGCCTGTGCAGCCTCATACTGAAAACAATAATGAAAAAATATATAATAATGATAATGATGATGATGATAATGATAATGATAATGGTTTCAGCGAGCCTTTCTTCAAAGAGCACCCAAAGTGATTAAGAAAATAAACCCCCTCTTTTTTTCAAGGTAAATAGTTTCTACACGGGGAGAAAAAGGGGCTTCAAACCCTACCTTCCTTGCCATTCACTAACATCTGAGTGGCAATGTTGCTAATGTTCACCTGCCAGGTACCTCTATCTCCTCTCTGCCTGCCAGTGCTGTGGCTGGTGGGTGCCCTCTTGCCTAATAATAATAATAATTATGATCTTGCAATTATAATTGATACTGATAATGTCCTCCTGCCTCTATCTTTGCCTGCCTGTACTACCTCCCTTGGGTGTGTGCCCAAGTGGGCTTAGGGTCCCCTCTCAGCTCAGTGTCCCTTGGCCACAGGGGGGGAGTACCCTCTTGCCTAATAATAATAATGAATATGCCCTTTACCTTGTGAGACCAATTAACTTCTTTTGAAACATTTCCATGAAGTGTGATCTGTCACACTTCAATTCCTGCCTCTCAGTTCTGCCTCTATTGGCATCTTGGCCTGCCTGTGCTGCCTCCCTTGGGTATCTGCCCAAGTGGGCTTGGGGTCCCTTGTCTGCTCAATGTCTGGCAGCCGGAGGGTGCCCTTTTGCCTAATAATAATGATTATGATCATATCATTATAAGTGATTATGATAATGATGATAATAATCATGAAAAAATATATTAATTATAATGATAATAATGATGATAATACTGATAATGGTTTCAGCCAGCCTTTCTCCAAAGAGCACCCGAGGTGATTGAAAAAACAAACCTCCTCATCTTCTTGAGGTAAACAGTATCTACACAGGGGCAAAAAAGGGGTTCAAGCCCTGCCTTCCTTGCAATTTACTAACATTTGTTACCTCACAAGAGTGATGATGTTGCCCATGCCCATCTGCCAGGTGTCTCTATCTCCTCTTTGCCTGCCTGTGCTGCCTCCCTTGGGTATGTGCCCAAGTGGGGCTGGGGTCCCCTGTCTGCTCAGTGTCCTGCACCCAGGGGAGGGGGGAGGGTGTCCTCTTCCCTGATGATGATGATGATGAAGATGATGGATAATTTTAGCTTTTAGTTGTTGAAATGTGAATAGAACATGTTTGTTTGTTTGTTTTTCCTGCTTGGTTTTCTACAAATGTAACTGTGTCACTTAGCTCCATGAGTTTACTAAGTTGAAGAGTGATTACTGTTTCTTGCACATTGTTTACCTAGAAAATTCTGTAATGGTTGGGTTGTTATTTTTGAAAAGTTTAGGTGAATAAACCTGTCGCAGGGCACCTTAGTGCCTGCTCCTGAGAGAGGAGAAACTGCCAGGGAGAGAGCCCTGGCAGAACCAAGTGAGCACAGCTGTGGGTTGCCGGAGCAACCAAGCGGAGCCAGCTGCCTGTAGGGGGCAGGGCCTGGCCCTTATAAAGCCCAGGGCCGAAGCCAGACTGGCAGTTGTCTGCCGGCAGCCTGGGAGGCAGGAGCTCTGGGAGTGAGGATGTGGAAAGGAGCCTAGCAACAAGTACCATGGTCATGTGGAGTAATGTTGTTATGGCCATAGGGCTTCGGGTTTGTGTTACAGCCAGGAGGCTTGAGTTTGTTTGACTTTGTTATTACACCCGGAGGCTTGGGCGAGGCTGTAGGGGTTGGAGGAGGCCTCAATTACTTGCATGCCAGTGCGTGAGCAACTGGCAGCGAGGAGTGCGGCCAGTGGGTCGCTGGCGCAACCCGTAGGTTGCAGACGGGGACCTAGACCCCAGATTGCGTGTGGGGGAACATAGACCCCGAAGGCGCAGCTCGTACGCCACTGCGCGAGCAGCTGGCGGCGAGGAGCGCGGCCAGTGGGTTGCGGGCGCAACCCGTAGGTTGCGGATGGGGACCGAGACCCCGGATTGCGTGTGGGGGGAACATAGCCCCCCGGCCCCAGGAAAGGGGCGGTATTACTGAGTAGCCCAGTGTGGGCACGGCGAGCCCCCAGAGAGGGGGAACGCCCTTGGACGTTATTGAGTAGCCCCGTGTGGGCGCGGCGAGCCCCAGAGAGGGGGAACACCATTGTGTTTTATTGAGTAGCCCCGTGTGGGTGCGGCGAGCCCCCCAGAGAGGGGGAATGCCATTGTGTTTTATTGAGTAGCCCCGTGTGGGCGCGGCGAGCCCCAGAGAGGGGGAACGCCATTGGGTTTTATTGAGTAGCCCAGTGTGGGCGCAGTGAGCCCCCCAGAGAGGGGGAACGCCCTTGTACATTATTGAGTAGCCCAGTGTGGGCGTGGCGAGCCCCCCAGAGAGGGGGAACGCCATTGTGTTTTATTGAGTAGCCCAGTGTGGGCGTGGCGAGCCCCCCCAGAGAGGGGGAACGCCCTTGCACGTTATTGAGTAGCCCAGTGTGGGCGCGGCGAGCCCCAGAGAGGGGGAACGCCCTTGTGTACTATTGAGTAGCCTAGTGTGGGCGCACGGGCATAGCAAGCCCGGCCGCAGGCTAGTGCGGCAATCCCCCTCAGACCAAGGCAGGGCTCGGCGGTTGCCCCTGAGAAGACGGGGAGTAGCAGCGCGGGGAGCCAAAGTCAGGGAGGGTATCCGTGCAGTTGGCCCATAGGACTGGGGGCCCGCTAGAGAGTCCCGAGGCGGAACCACACCGGCAGGGGAGGCCCAGAGTGGGCCAGACGAGAGTCCCAGCAAGAGGCTGGGCATGAGAGAGGGATCCCAGGGTGGGCCACATTAGAGAGACAGACTGGACAACGTCCATTACATCTACGAGGCTTGGGGCGTGGTATCAGGGGAGGTAGGAGCCACGCATAGCCCATAAGGCTAGGGCACTTGGTTAGCGCCCATTGTACGGGGAGACCCACGAGGGGTCCAGGAGCTGACAGGCCCAAGGTAACACAAGGCAGCCTCCCTATTACATATTACATCAAGACGTGGCGGGCGAGAATGGAGGGTGCCCTCGGGCCGGAGTAGCAGTGAGAGGGCCTCAAGGAGATCACGGCCCCCCGCAAGGACCCCGCCGTGACAAAACCATTAAAGGTTAATTATGTAAAAGAGACTTATTTGCCGCCTTTTCTTTTGTGTCTGGTATCTATCCTCACTTGCAATTTCTTTGAAACAGGAGAGCAGGTCAAACCTCAGGGAATTCCCTAGCAGAATGGCAGCAGCATGGCAGATTGGGGGGAGGGGGGATGGGCAGAGGTAGATTAAGATTCCTTGGGGCCATGGGTCCCCCATCGCATGGCCTGGGCCCCCCACCCACCTTGTGGCCTGCCCCGTAGCTATGCGAGCAGGGAGCTGGTACATGGAACCAGAAAAAACCCACACCCCAAAGTGGCAGCAATTCAAAGTGATATTTGGTGCACAGAGGGGTAAACTAGAAAGAAGTCACAGTGCCACCTGGTGGGAAAAGAAGGCAATTGCACACCTTTGAGTGCCTTTGTGTTTGTACTCAACCAATCCATGGGTGTGCTGCTTTAATTCCTGGTGACTCAAACTATACTATGTCTAAGGAGTTTTAGTTTAATGCACCAGAAAGACTTTTAAAGCATTCAGAAATGCCACTCGTTCAAACAGTCATGCAGTTGCAGTGCAAAAAAGGGGCAAAAAAGGTGTAGTGTACAAATAACCTTGAAGTCCAGAGTCCTTACTCTGGGGGCCTCCTTCCTTCCTTTCCTCAGGATCCTGAACTCAATTATCTCATGATCACAGCTGCCCAACTTGCCATCCACTTTTATATTCCCTACCAATTCTTCCCTCTTTGTGAGCAACAGGTTAAGAAAAGCAAGGATCCTAGTTGACCTCTCCAGTACTTGCACCAGGAAATTGTCCCCAATACTCTCAAAAAACTTCCTGGATTCTCTGTGCACTGCTGTATTGCCCTCCCAGCAGATGCTAGATTACTGAAGTCCCCCATGAGAACCAAGGTCTATGATCAGGAAACTTCCACTACCCATTTGAAGAAAACTTCATCTACCTTATCCTCCTGGCCTAGTGGTCTATAGCAGATGCCCACCACAACATAACCCTTGTTGGTCTCCCCTCTTACCCTAGCCCAGAGTCTTTCAACAGGCCTATCTCCTGCTTCATCCTGGAGCTCTGAGCACCTGGGGTAAATTGCCCTACTTTCTCAAGAAAAATGAGAAGACCTCCCCTGTTGTCCACTCCTGCTTGTGCTTTCTCCAGGTCACCCACTTCCCCACTTACCTCAGGGCTTTGATCTTCACCCCCATGGCTAACCTAGTTTAAAGCCCTCCTCATTAGGTTAGTGGGCCTGTCTACAAAGATTCTATTCCCTTTCCTTGACAGGTAGATCCTGTCTCTTCCTAAGAATCCTCCTTCTTGCAACAACATCCCATGCTCAAAGAAGCCAAAGCCCTGCTGGTGACACTAGTTGTGTTGCCATGTATTGGTCTGTAGGATGTGTCCACATCTTCCTGAGCCCTTCCACTGGAATGGAAGGATTGAGAATACCACCTGAATCCCTGTTCTCTTCAGCCTTGCACCCAGATTCCTGTAGTCACTTTTGATCTGCTCAGGATCACCTCTGGCAGTATCACCCATATGGGTGAGCAGCACAGGGTAGTAATAAGATGGCTGGATCAGTGTCAGTAACTGTAACAGTGTCCAACTCCAGGGGTGGCTGTTTTGCCACTAAAAGTCCTTCTGCCCTTGTCTACTCTGCTATCTCTGGGCAATCACCCTTCTCCTCACCTGTCATGCCTTGATACATTTTTTTTTTTTTTTTTTTTTAAAGGGAGGCACCCCAGGGCTTCCCAAATCAGCTCTCCTCTTCATGAGTACACATGACCCTACTCATTGCCTTAGGGGCTAATATGTGCACTTCCCAATATCCATGTCCATGTCTCACAGATGTTATCACTTAGCACCACTCCTAGGCCTATACCAGGACCCAGTCTCTGCCATTGCTGGGATTTGAAGTCCCTGTGCCATCAATGTTTCCGCACCCTCCTGAGCTCAGGTCTTCTGTGCACCTCTTTGTTCTGGCTTGTATTCCCTACCCCACCTGGGACTCAGGCCCTGTCACTGTCTGGGTCCTGGCCCCTACTTGAACATATCACAGACCCCAGGCCTTTCCTTTTGGCCATTTTCTCCTGGGCTTTCTGGCCTTGGGATCCTTAGCCCTGGATGTGGTGCTTCCCACTTGCATCTTGACCTCTTGGACTGGGCTCTGGGATCCCTCTAACCTCTTTTTTGCCCTGTAACTCTGCTACAGCCTTACACCCAGGCATCCCAGCAGTGGCCCTGCTCCTTGGCCTTTGGTTACAACCCATAGGAACCCTAGACATGCTCCTGGGCCAGTTGACACCAGCACTGCTGCTTATCTCAATCCATAAACTATTTGACCCTACCTCATATCTAAGGCTGCCTTCTCTTAACCCCTGGGAGTGCAAGGTCTCCTTCTGTCTGCTGTTTGCTCAGGAGCTCCCTCCATGTCAGCAGCTGAGCTGAGATTGACTGTCACAGCTCTGGCTCTTAGTTTATCTGCCAGTTAAGCCCCACTCCTTTCCAGTCTAGTGCTCCCCTGCCTACTAACTCAGCTCCTTCCAGAGGCTTGCCCTTCCTTAAGGAACAGGCACACCCAGTAACAGGACCCTGGCCAGGCCCCATCCAATGCCTCCTCCCCCAGTCCCCCTAAGCACCCCCCAACCTCCACTGCCTCTCCCAGCCTCTGGCTTCCCTACCTGGGCCCCCGAGTACTACCAGGAGTGACTAGAAATAATGGTCACAAGCTGGCAAAGGGTAGATTCAGACTAGACATCAGGAGGCGCTATTTCACTGTCAGGGCGGCTAGGATTTGGAACCAACTTCCAAGAGAAGTGGTGCTGGCTCCTACCCTGGGGGTCTTTAAGAGGAGGCTAGACAAACACCTTGCTGAGGTCTGTTACCAGATTTGCCCATTACTTTGGGGTTGGCTCATTTATTAGGGATAAATTTCTAGGGTCTTTGTAATTCTATCAATGTGCTGCTTGTGTTACTTGTGTTTCTATACGGAGCTGTATCTCTCCCTTCTGCAAGCCCTCACCCCCAATGGAGCTGTCTTGCAGGACTTAGTTTCAATGGGGCTGGGTTCGTCCAGTCACCAAATCAGTCATACACACAAACACACAGATTAACGTGACACGCCTGACCCAGCCGGGTTGATCAGAATGGACAGGCTGACACCCTCATATGCCAAGAATCAGTTCATCAGAGCAACAATAAACTGCAGTCAGACACAAGCACTCAGGTAAACAGAATCCCTCTGAATCTGGCTGGGTGTCCAGCTGACACCTTCACGGGCCAGCATTCAGTGCATAAGGGAACGTCTGGGTCAAACTGGGTCAATCAGCCTGTACAAGCTGATCCCGTTATGTGTTTCAAACTCAGCACGTCCCAATCTTTGGCTTCTTGATGAGCAGACACCACAGTATTTTTGGGCTTCACAGGGATCTTTAGCTTAGGTAAAAGAAGCGTTGCTGCAGAGCACATGAGGAAGGAGAAGCAGAGAAGGAAAAATATACCCAGTTACTACCAGTTTGACTATAAAAGTTATTTATTGCTAAGTATATGAAATATATAATGGTACTAGTAGTAATAGACATGCAAAAGAAAAACAAACACAAACAATTACAGTATTACCCTGGTTTCACTAAGTATTTGGGGAAACTTAGTTCAAACTTAACTAATACAGTTCAGGTTCAGAAATTTATGCCTAGAGAGAAAAGAGAGAGAGAGTGCTGGGATCTCACCAGTCCAAGGTACTCGGGTTGCAAAGCTGACAGGTAAAGTTCATAGCACAATCCTTGAAGGGAGACGATATGTTTCATCCAGCCTCTTGAGAAGAACAGTGGATGGTAACAGAGAGATTTTTTTCTTCTTGAAGCACACACACAGCTGCTTTTTTACAGATTTTTATACCCTCAGTTCAGCTTCTTCAAAGCATTTTCAATAGTGTAAATCATCTTTTTCTATTGACAAGGGGTTATCTGGTTTGGAACATCTCAAGAAGCTGATTGATAATAAGGAAACACATAAGGATAGGGAGTAACCAAATACTTGGGAGCCAGCTTGAAATTCCTATGGAGAGCAGATATACTGATGGGATATCTCATGGTTTCTTCAGAAACAATAGATAGCTTGCAGCATCAGGGTTTTGGATTTATACTTGTTGTGAACAAGCCTTGGCTTAGCATGACTTTTCCAGATCTTTCTATAGTCTTTTAACAGACTTAAGGCAATTATTGGAGTGTTCATAACCTTTGGGCAGGAGGACTTCCACCAGTTGTCCCAGGAAAAGTATGACAACACCTGTGGTCAGGGTTCCAACGGGCTGGACCCTGTGATGAACCCTTTTACCATTGTTCAAATGTTGCCCATACCCCCTCTGACTCGGTCTCTTGCCTCAGCATTCCCTAACCTGGCAACCGAGTTTTAGTCAATCAAGTTTAAATAGGCCTCCCATAGTGGGACCGGGGAATGTTCAGCCCAAGATGCCTATTAAATTTAGAGGTGTGTGTGTGTGTGTGTGTGTGTGTGTGTGTGTTTGTGTGTGTGTGTGTGGCGGGGGGGGGGAGCCCTTTGTAAATCCAGATTAGAACTGGTCTGATAAATGCTGAGCTGGGTGTGTGTAAATGTGGGTTGATTAGCATTTGGAGCACAGATTCCCCATCATGCAGTACTCCCCTGCTTCTCTGGTCCCAGAATTCACTGCAGTGTCTGCTTCAAGCGTTCTGTTCTCCATCTCCCATGTAAATGAATGGTCATCTGGTTCCATCTCAGATGCAAATGAGACCTAGGGTAGTTGTTACACTCTTGTCACCCTTATCTGGAGGGTTTCAGGCGTGTGTCCCACTGCATCTTAATCAGTTTCGTTTAGGTAGAGGAGGGGAGGGAGGGGGAATTCTTTGTGAGTCAGACAGGCTGCATCCTGTGCCAGGGTTCCCCAGAACACACAGCTGAGAGGTAACAGGTCATTGACCCCAGTACTCTTTCCTGCCATGGCAGGGGGTCGGACTTGATGATCTGCTCAGGTCCCTTCTAACCCTACCAACTATGAACTGGGTTTATTTTGTTTTTAGAAGAGAAGACTGAGAGGTGATTTGATAGCAGCCTTTATCTATCTGAAAGGCAGTTCCAAAGAGGATGCAGTAGTACTGTTCTCAGTAGTGACAGATGATAGAAAAGGAGCAATGGTCTTAAGTTGCAGTAAGGGAGGCTTAGGATGGATATTAGGAAAAACTATCTCACTATAAAGGTGGTGAAACACTGAAACAGGTTATCTAGGGAAGTCATGCAATCCCCATCCTTGGAGGTTTTTTAGGCCCAACTTGACAAAGCCCTGGTTGGAATGATTTAGTTGGGGATGGTCCTCCTTTGATCAGGAAGTTAGACTAGATGACCTCCCGAGGTTCCTTCCAACCCTAATTTTTCTAGGATTCTTATAGCTTGAGAATATACTGGATGGCATTTTGAGATGTCATGCCCTGTGTCTGCCAGGTTTCATGAAGGAGGTCCAATATACCTTGGAACTGCCGTGCATTAAAAAAAATCACAAAAGGGGAGAATCCCATGGAAGATTGGGGAATCTTACCAAACAGCAAGAGTGCACTCCACCTTTGAGGTTTTCTAGCTACAAACTTTCTCAACTTTCTCACCATCCCCTTAAAAGTTAGTTAAATGTTTCCAGTAGCCCATCTTTCTGGGGTGGCAAACACAGGACCTGACTGGGTGGATTTTATTAGTGTCTATATCTTTTGTAAAAGCCAAGATATAAAGACCATGCCATTGTCAGTCAGTACTGTCCCTGACCCGACTCTTCCCATAAAAGACCCACCTATGAGAATATTTTTACCTGTTCTGTGGCCACTGTTTTGACCAAAGCATTAGGAATCACTGCCACATCTGGGCATGGGATAACTTGGTGCATAAGCATGAGGATAAATTAGCACCTGCTTGTGCTCAGTTCCAAGGACCAAACTAAATCTATCTTGATGCATTCAAAGTGGGTACCCACCAAGGGCAGCACTGCCAATACCTTGAGCATGGGGTCACTAACTGGCACTCAAGGAAGGATGCAATGTAATCTTTAATGTCCTTGTAAATCCTGGACCAAAATAATCTAGAAAATACCCCCATCCCTGTATTTTCTCAACACCCAGGTGGTGCTCTCAAGGTATGTCATGGACCAATGCTTGCTGTGTAATTTTGGCACCAGTAACTGGGACTTCCAGGCTCTAGTCATCCTGTCCCAAGATACCATAAGAACATACCCATGTAGCTTGAAGTGAGGGTCTTGGGCAGCTAGGTGAGGATCTGACATCATGTCATTTACCTGAGCCATCTGGCCATAGGGCAGGACAAAGAATGTGTCTCTGTATGAAGTAGGGTCTTTCTTCTATAGGCACAACATCTCTCTAAGGTGGGCTGTGAGACGACCCTGGTTCTATGGAGTCTTCTGTGGAGCCACCAAGTTCACATTGTACCCTGACCCTTTTACTCAGCCTCTTACCAAGCTTCCCCCAACCTGAAAGGGCTTCTTTTCAAAACCTTCAGTGTCCCTGGAGCAATACAGGTTGGGGTGTAAGCATCTTGGGGTCAAAAGAAAATCTCCCCTAATTAGTACCTAGGGTGGTCCTGACTACTCAAATTCTGTCAGCCTTTTGCTTCCAGGGACAACAATTAGGTCAGTGGGCCCTAGTTCCACCCTGGGTAGGAAAGATGGCTGGCCACCATCCATCCCTGTCAGTTTTTGAGTCCAGGCCCCAACCTACAGTCAGTTCCACAGGTCCTCAGCCAGCCCTCCCAGTTTAAAACATATTCTTTAAGTGATAAACAAGCAAACCAATTATTACTGTGTGGGGGTGAATAATGAAATCTCCTTTCCTGGCCTATCCTGCCACACCTTGAAGTGATGGAAGAATAAGAAGTTAATTCCCTAATGAGAGAGGCTGTAGTAAATCACCTCAGAAGCAGAATAAAAGTAAAATGGTTTACTAGTGAATTCCCCCCATGTTGTGGATAACCCCAGATGTTCTCACAGCATGTGGTCTTCCTTCACTCTCCACTGCCATGCAACCCACTCCCCTGAGCCTGTCAGTTCACCTCCAGCCTTACTCTCTTTCCTTCCTTCACAGGTATCAGCAGATTCTTTCTCTGTGGGACCTCTCTCTCTCTCTCTCTCTCACCTCTTTGCTTCACTGGTTATTGTATTTACCCTCACCTGGTCAGCTGGTTTTATCAGCGATCTGTTCCAGCACTGGGTTTGCCACTCCTGGATTTCACCCACTGACTCTCCTCACACCATGCCCCAGGGGTTAAAGAAAAGCCCTTTTCCTTGGACTTTAATAGTCACTGGCTCTTAATCAGGCAACATTCACCCTGGGTGAGTTCTCTGTCCCCAACGGTGTCTACTAAGTAATTATCTTAACCTTGTTGGACCTGGTCCTGGCAACAGGCAATGACCTGGCGAGGAGACTGTGGGTGCTCGACCACCTGGGTGATAGCGACCATCGCCTACTGGAATTTACCATCCAGCACAGTGTGACAAAGGCCTGAAGCAAGGTAGCAGCCCTGGACTTCAAAAGGGTGGATTTCAATGAAGTAAGGAGACTAGTCAGGGAGGCACTGAGGTCCCAGAGGGGAGGGGAGCTGGGAGTCCAAGAAGAGTGGTCATTCCTGAAGAAGATGATCCTCCAAGCCCAAAGCATGACAATCCCCACACAGATCAAAGGAGGCAAGAGTGCTCAAAAGCCCCCATGGCTCACCAAAAACATCCGTGAATGTGTCAAAGCCGAAAGGAGGTGTACACCCAATGGAAAGGAGGGGCCATCACCAAGGAGGATTATACCTACTTGGTTCGAGATTGTAGCAAAGCTATTAGGAAGGCTAAGGCAGAGACGGAACTGGAACTAGTGACCAAGATCAAAGATAACAAGAAGTCCTTTTTTAAATACATAGGAGGTAAAAAGAAAGTGCCAAATAATGTGGGGCTTCTGTAGGACATGCTTGGTAATCTGGTGGTAGCACCAGATGACAAAGCTAATCTCTTTAACAGATTCTTTGCTTTCATTTTTCTAAGCAGGGACAGGGACATCCCCCACCCCCACTGGGATTCTGGACGGACCCAGGGGAGGCGCAGCCAGACCCAGGGTCAGTGAGGACCTAGTCAGGGAACTTCTGGAGGGACTAGATGTGTTCAAATCAGCAGGTCCTGATGATCTCCACCCCAGAGTGCTTAGGGAACTGGTAGACATCATTGCAGGACCCCTGGAACAGCTTTACAAGCACTCGTGGTGCTCTGGTGAGGTGCCTGACAACTGGAAAAGGGCCAATGTGGTCCTCATTTTCAAAGAAGGGAGGAAAGAGGACCCAGGAAATGATAGGCCCGTTAGTCTTACCTCGGTCCTGGGGAAGCTCTTTGAGAAAATTATCCAGGAGCACATCTGCGAGGGGCCAGCAGGGAAGTTTATGCTTAGGGGCAATCAACACGGGTTCATTAGAGGCAGGTCCTGTCAGACCAACCTGGTGGCCTTCTATGACCAGGTCACAAAAGCCTTGGATGCAGGTGTCGCAGTAGATGTAGTCTTCCTGGACTTTAGGAAGGCCTTCAACACTGTCTCTCACCCCATCCTCATTAAAGAATTAGGCATCTGTGGTGTAGACACCTATACACTCAAATTGGCTGGAGGACCTCACCCAGAGAGGCAGCAGCAAGGCGCCAGACTTCCATGCATAGACCCTGAGATGGTGCAGTGTCACCTTGAAGAACTGGATGCCTTTAAGTCAGCAGGCCCGGATGAGCTCCATCCAAGGGTGCTGAAGGCACTGGCCAACATCATTGCAGAGCCACTGGCGGGAATATTTGAACGCTCATGGCACACGGGCCAAGTCCCGGAGGACTGGAAAAGGGCCAATGTGGTCCCCATTTTCAAGAAGGGGAGGAAGGAGGACCCGGGCAACTATAGGCCAGTCAGTCTCACCTCCATCCTTGGCAAAGTCTTTGAAAAAATTATCAAGGCTCACATTTGCGAGAGCCCGGCAGGACAAATTATGCTGAGGGAAAACCAGCACGGGTTCGTGGCAGGCAGATCGTGCCTGACCAATGTAGTCTCTTTTTATGACCAGGTTACGAAACACCTGGACACAGGAGGAGGGGTGGATGTCGTATACTTAGACTTCAGGAAGGCCTTTGATACGGTATCCCACCCCATACTGGTGAACAAGTTAAGAGGCTGTGACTTGGATGACTACACAGTCCGGTGGGTGGTGAATTGGCTGGAGGGTTGCACCCAGAGAGTCGTGGTGGATGTGGTCGGTTTCGACCTGGAAGGGTGTGGGTAGTGGGGTCCCGCAGGGCTCGGTCCTTGGACCGATACTCTTTAATGTCTTCATCAGCGACTTGGACAAGGGAGTGAAATGTACTCTGTCCAAGTTTGCAGATGACACAAAGCTATGGGGAGAAGAGGACATGCCGGGGGGCAGGGAACAGCTGCAAGCAGACCTGGACAGGTTAGATAAGTGGGCAGAAAACAACAGAATGCAGTTCAACAAGGAGAAATGCAAAGTGCTGCACCTAGGGAGGAAAAATGTCCAGCACACCTACAGCCTAGGGAATGACCTGCTGGGTGGCATGGAAGTGGAAAGGGATCTTGGAGTCCTAGTGGACTCCAAGATGAACATGAGTCAGCAGTGTGACGAAGCCATCAGAAAAGCTAACGGCACTTTATCGTGCATCAGCAGATGCATGACAAATAGATCCAAGGAGGTGATACTTCCCCTCTATAGGGCACTGGTCAGACCGCAGTTGGAATGCTGCGTGCAATTCTGGGCACCGCAATTCAAGAGGGATGCGGATAACCTGGAGAGGGTCCAGAGAAGGGCCACTCGTAGGGTTAAGGGCCTGCAGAACAAGCCCTACGAGGAGAGACTAGAGAACCTGGACCTTTTCAGCCTCCGCAAGAGAAGGTTGAGAAGCGACCTTGTTGCTGCCTATAAGTTCATCACGGGGGCACAGAAGGGAATTGGTGAGTATTTATTCACCAAGGCGCCCCCAGGGGTTACAAGAAATAATGGCCACAAGCTAGCAGAGAGCAGATTTAGACTAGACATTAGGAAGAACTTCTTCACAGTTCGAGTGGCCAAGGTCTGGAACGGGCTCCCAAGGGAGGTGGTGCTCTCCCCTACCCTGGGGGTCTTCAAGAGGTGGTTAGATAGGCATCTGGCTGGGGTCATCTAGACCCAGCACTCTTTCCTGCTTATGCAGGGGGTCGGACTTGATGATCTATTGAGGTCCCTTCTGACCCTAACATCTATGAATCTATGAATCAGAGAGTGGTGGTGGATGGGTCATTTTTGACCTGGAGAGGTGTGGGCAGTGGGGTTCTGCAGGGCTTGGTCCTCAGGCATGCACTGTTCAATATCTTCATCGGTGATTTGGATGATAGGGTGGAAAGCACCTTGTTCAAGTTTACGGATGAAACTAAGATGCGGGGAGAAGTGAGTACGTTAGAAGAGAGGGACAGGCTACAACTAGATCTGGACAGGTTACAGAGGTGGGCGGATGAGAATAGGATGGGTTTCAATACAGACAAGTGCAAAGTGTTGCACCTGCTGGAAGAACCAGCAGCATACCTACAGGCTGGGGAACTCCCTTCTCATCAGCACAGAAGCAGAGAAGGATTTTGGAATCACTATTGATTCCAAGATGTACATGAGCCACCAATGTGGGTATCTGGTCAGGAAGGCTAACCATACTTTGTCACGTATCCATAGATGCATCACGAGCAGGTCCAAGGAGGTGATCCTTCCCCTCTATGCGACATTGGTCAGGCTGCAGTTGGAGCACTGCATCCAGTTCTGGGCGCTGCACTTCAGGAGGGATATGGACATCATCGAGAGAGTCCAGAGGAGGGCCACTTGCATGAGTAGGGGGCAGCAGGGCAGGCCCTACGAGGAGAGGCTACGGGACCTGAACCTGTTCAGCCTCCACAAAAGAAGGCTGAGAGGGGATCTGGTGGCCACCTATAAACTTGCCAAGGGGGACCAGCAGGCAATGGGAGAGTCCCTTTCCCCCCAGCACTACCAGCGGTAACAAGGAACAACGGCCATAAGTTGACTGAGAGTAGATTCAAGCTAGATATCAGGAGGCGCTACTTCACTGTCAGGGCGGCTAGGAGCTAGAACCAACTTCCAAGGGAAGTGGTGCTTGCCTCTACCTTGGGGGTCTTCAAAAGGAGGCTGGACAGCCACCTAGCTGGAGCCATTTGACCCCAACATCCTTTCCTGCCCATGGCAGGCGGTCAGACTAGATAATCTGCTTAGATCCCTTCCGACCCTACCTACTATGAAACTATGAAATTTTTGCCCAGTCCCTGACCAACTCTTCCCCGCACTCGCAACTTTGTATCACCAAAGGAACAGGGCTGTTCATTGTCCTGTTACACCAAAAAACAACCTAAAGCAAGCAGGACAAGGGAAACCCTTTGGCTCTGGCCCCTGCACAGCAACCTGCCCCTTCTTTGTAGCAAACTGTTCTAGTAACAACAACTCCTGTATGCTCTTCTGAGAGCTTCTTACTGGAAAACTGCCTCCTATGCAAATACACAGTATCTTGGCTTTCTCAACATGACTAACTGTTCCCTTTTAAAGGGGAAGACCACCCTGTTACAGTATAGCTTTCTGTTGTGTTAGTGCTTGTCCCCTCTATAACCATAGGCATGATATATAGATAGTTAGATATATATATGTATGTATTTCTCTATAACTCAATCTCTAATTATTTCACCACAATCTTCAACCTGCAGAAACACAATACTCTGAAGTACAATACAATTCTCTATCCCAGGTGCCTGGGATATGCATACCTGTGCTTGCTTGACAGTTATGCAACTTTCGGATTCCACAGTCACTCCGCACTTGGGAGAGTTCTTTACATCCTGACACTACAGACTCACCCACAAAAGTTGATGGTTATCTTCCCCTGTAGAATGTGGCCATTAATACCATGACTGAAATTCTATTACCCTCCATGTGCCAAAATAGCCATGTGATTCAATACATGTGGCACTTGGGTAGGACTCCTCAGTTCCAAGCAGAAATGTTTGTTGGGGAAGAAATCCATGAACCACATATTTTGGATTTCTTTTGTTTGTTTGTTTGTTTGCAAATGAGTACAGTGTAGAATGAACAAGTGGCTAGACAAAGTACAGTGTACAAAAGCATTCATGAAAGAGATGGTTTTATAGGGGCTGGTCCCCAAAAGGTCAGAAAGCTTCTTTTTGTAGAACACTTTTTATCTGTTTTAAAATGAGCTTGTGGAAGGCACAGAACCTTCTGATCTTTAAGAGCCTGTTTCTTGCAATGAAAAATGATTTGAAACTTGAAATGAGCATATGGAGACTATACTACCCAAGATCAAGAAAGGCTCAGACAGGAAAAAGCAGAGAAACAATGGAACAAAAAGGCCTGGGGACCCTTATTTGCAGAGAACATTGGGGCTAATTTTAATGGATGAAAGGAAAGGAATGTTTTACAGATTTTAAAAAGAAAAACAAAACACATAGTATTTGGGATGTCAGCTTCTAGAATGTCCACTGGGATGTGTGCTTTATGCTTTTATGTATTTAATGTAATAAGGAATATTATTTAAAGGGATTTATGTGCTTCTCTTACTGTGTATTTTAAGCCTTTAAGCTGGTTATTTATTGTGAATTTAACTTCTAGGGGGATGTTAGTCCTTGTAGCGATGCAGGAGGAGGTGGGATATGAAAGTAGGCTGAGTGGGGTGGCAAGTAGGGGTGTATGCATAGTGATATGCTGTGAAATAGAATCTGGTTATGGCAACACATAATTATCCGCCTACTTATTTTTGTAGTATGGTTTTTAGGGTAGTGTAAGGGGGGCAAAATGGGGAAAGTGCTATAAGGAAATGGGAGTAAAAGGAGAGAAGGTTGGAAGCAGCACAAGACAATATGAAAACATTAAAAAGGAAGAAGCAGCCGTTTAATAATTTTGTAATAACAAAAAAGCCTCTCTGGATCTAGTGTTCTTTGATTTTTTTTTTTTTTTTCTAGCTTCTCACCTTGCTTGGCTCTTCCTCTGGACTCTGGCTTTTGGGAACTCCTCTCAGCTTTGGAGGAGCCAAAACCCTGACTCAGCCTGTGACTTAGATTTTACCTTTGAAATTCTCCCCTGTATTTGGTAACTTGGACTCTAGCTCCTGCCCTGCCCTGCCCTGCCATGTGGCTTTGGGTACCCCAGCTCCTGTCTTTAGTCATCTTCTGGTGGCCCACCCACTAAGTCTAACCAGTTCAATACACCAGATCAATGCCTATGACCAGATCAATACACTCCTCACCCAAAGCAGTTTAAACCTGTATCTTTCTCAGTTCCCAGCAGTGTCCTAAGCACCAAACCCTCCTGGGAGAGTGAGGAGGGCTAGAATATGAGTCTCCTACTTTTAGGACAAGTGCCCTAACCACTCAGCTGCTAGTCCTAAAACATGGGAGTGCTGTCTTCCTCATGTTTTTTTTCCCAGTACATATGCCTAGGTGCGTGTACATGGCTGTGTAGTTGATGAACCAATGCATAGTCTGCTGAGCATGTGTAGTGTTGCTTATGCATCCACACTGTAGGAGTAATAGGATCTCAAACTTTAATAAGTGCCAGAAATGACACTTATGCAGCTGGATAAGTGACAGTAGGTGTGTCTACCTGTGCAATTAATATGAAATAGGCTTACAACACAGTATATTACTGTGCAGTAAACCAGCCCTGGGAACACATCTACATGTGCACACTGTTGGGATCAGACTTACTCCATATAAAAATTAAGTAAATCCAGGGCTGCTCCTTCCCTGCTCTGACCTCTTGCAGCAGCCAGGGGTTGCTGCAGCCTCTGGACACAGCAGTAAACAGCTGCCAGGTGTTAGGCAGGACTGGGAGCAGTGGATGGGTACTGAATGGCACAAAAGTGGCTACCAGGGCCAGGAGTGTGTTGAGCACCCAGGAGTCCTCCTCCATAGCCCCCACTGCCTAAGACACAATGGAGGCCTGCCACTCCTGCATGGCCACCGTCCTTTAGAAGATAGCAACATGTCTCTTCTCAAGGGTCAGGAGCTGGACACGGTATGCCCGCTCCTCGCAGTCTCTCTCCTGCTCTTGAGCGGTCCGCTCCTTCTTGTGTGAATCACCTCTCACTCATGTGTCCCTCTCCCACTTGTGCGTGACATCCTCCATGCTCCAGGCCTATGAGTCCACCAGCTGCTCCTCGATGACAGTGACCAGCTGGTCCAGGATCACAGCCTGATCCTGTATCCACTGCTGGCAGAAGCAGCACATGTGGAAGATGCCAGCCATTGGGGGCACTGTCCCTGATGCCACATCCCTGGTGGCGGCTGGTGCCTCTCCCCTGTGAGCAAATACTGGATCAGCTGCTCTTTGTGAGAGTTTGCAACAATTCAGAGATTATATATACTATACCAAGGGGTTGGGCTGTGCCCAGCCTCACATCAAAGGTTGTGTGTGCACAGGTGCACAGGGATGATGTAAATTGGCCAGACAGCCCCTGCCATGAGCAGCCACTGGCTTAGCCCTACATCTCCACTTCCTGTCTTAGGGCAGATGGCCTGCGCGGCATTGCCACAGGCAGCTTGCTTTCCTAATCCCTTCCACAAGCCAGGCCAGGCCAGGCCAGGGCTGGCTTCTGGAAGCAGCTGCCAAAGCTGCTCCAGCCTAACCCCCCACTTCTCCTCCTGGAGGCCAGGCAGTTTCCTTCTGTGGGTCCAGGGCCACACCAGCCAGGGTGTGGGGGCAAGGGCCTCCCACCTGGCTGGGATGCAGACCTGGTCATGCCCCCATACTCCCCACAATGGGCCTCTCCACAAAGGCGAGAGGCGAGGCAGGGCAGCCCGTCTCCCCCCACCCCCCCGTGACCTGTATCTTGAGTGTGCCGCTGTTGAGAGTTCCCCTGGTCACACCAGAATGAACTGTTTCAGTGCACTGAGAGGTGCCTAACCCACTATGCAATGCTGCTGCTGCTTGCCATGGGGACCTGGGTGCAGCTGAGAACCTGGCATGGAGCCCTGAGCTTTGATAATGCCCCAGCCAAGCCTGAGCTTACTTGCAATGTGCACTGATGCCTGGAGGGGTACCTCTGCCTACCCATGGCTGAGGAAGAAATCATAAGTGCCATCAACAAGTTTATCTGCATGTGACAGGGCCATGGCTGCCTAGCTTGGAGGGCATTGTTGGCTCAATAATGTTTTGTACCATCTCCCACCTCCCTGAGTGCTGTAGGGGAGAAATCTGGGGCCCAGGTGGGAACTCAGCCACATGGAGTGAAGAGGGGTGGGGAGGTGATGGGAGGGGGGCCCCACCTGCTCTGCAGGGCCCCTGGTACCAGGCCTGCAGCTCAGGGTTGGGTGGGTGAGGTAGTGTGAGTGTAAGTGGCTGCTTGCCACTCCCAGAAGGCCTCTTCCCTGTGCAGGGCTTACCCACTGGGCATGGCAGGAAATCCCAGCAGTCAGACTTGGAGCCTGGTGGCAGGAAGCTGCCAGGCTGTCTGTGGGATGCCAGGGTGTGGAGTCCTGGTGCCTGGTCACATAGGCAGTGGCCCCCTCCAGGGAGGAGCTGGAGCTGGATGTGGGTGGGGACATCCCTGACCTGTCCTCCCCTCTGTGGGTGTATGCTCAGTTACCAGGGCAGGTGCTGGCCCGGGCTGCCCACACCAGACAATAAGGCCCTGGGTGGGGATCTGGTTGTTGGTGCTGCTGGCTGGAGGGGCACTCTTGTTGTGACATCTTGTCAGGGCTGGGCCACAGCAGGGGTTCTGGCAGTCCATTGCTGCTGGTATATATATGCTGCCCATGGCCTAGGTTAGTGGGACCTAGAATGCAGTCCATCTTGCACATGCAAGGCTTGTCAGGTCCCTGCAAATGTGCTACTATGCAGTAGCTACTGCACAGTTAAACTACTACCTGTATCTACAGGTAGCAGCCAATCACACAATAGACTAATTTACTGCACGGTAAATTCGGTGCATGTGTAGAAGTTGATGATTTACTGTGCAGTAGATTATTCTTGTGTAGACATGCCAAAAATTACACCTCCAAACTTTTCTTGCAGTTCATCTTTCTAAACGTTGGCATCTGACTCACTTTTATTATAAAGGGGATGACTAATAAAGTTGGTCATCTATGCCATTGATCCTTTACTCATGTTATTCAGACATTCTGATAGCTAGAGAAGAGTAAAAGTGGTAAAACATTATTTCATAGAATCATAGAAAATTAGGGTTGGAAGAGACTGTAGGAAGTCATCTAATCCAAACCCCTGCTCAAAGAAAAACCATCCCGAACTAGATCATCCCAGTCAAGGCTTTGTCTAGCCAGTTCTTAAAAACCTTCAAGAATGGAGAGTCCACACCCTCTCTGGTTAACCTGTTCCAGTGTTTTACTACCCTTCTAGTGAGAAAGTTTTTCCTAATATCTAACCTAAACGTCGCTTGATGCAATGTGAGATGATTGCTCCTTGTTCTGTTATCTGCCACCACTGAGTGTAGTTTAGCTTCATCCTATCTGAAACCACCTTTCAAGTAGTTGAAAGCTGATATTAAATTGCCTCTCAGTTTTTTCTTCTCCAAACTAAATAAGTCCAGTTCACTCAGACTTTCCTCATAAGTCATATTTCACCAGCCACTGAAACTCTATCAGATGAGTGCAAGAATGCCCTTAGAATATATGCATAAAAGTGGGGCTGGTGCTACAATACCTGGTATTGGCAAAAGGTAACATCCTTCTCCCAGTAATTTGCTAATAATATACTGATATTTATCCACAGTTGAATGAGGCTTTGCTCTTATGCAATATAGACACATTGCTTTGGGGAAACAAATCTGAAATACAAATATGATATTCTACGTGAACAACGCATACCTCCAGCTGCTGGGGGAGAAGGGGGGCATGGTGGTGGTGAGAGTGCAGTGGTAGGAGCGTGGTGGCAATAAGTAGGGGAGCTCCTGCAGATGCCACCGGAGCTGTTGGCAGTGGAGGAAGGGGTGGTGAGTGCCGACCAGGGGTCAGTGACCACTCACAGAGCCTGCTGGCAGCATAAGCAAGCTGCAAGCGGCGACCACCCACAAGTGCTGCTGACAGTCAGTGGCACCTTTTTGTGGAGGATGCACTGTCAAACTCAGGGGGTCCATGTGCACCCCCTATGTATCACCCCTGTTATTCTATGATATCCCCTATCTGGGAAACAGTTTATTGGAAATGATCATAGCTAAAATGTTATGGATAGAACTGGAGATTCTATAAGGGCTTAATGCCTCCTCAAAGATCATGTTTGCTCGGCCAGCTAGTTACATTAAATTTAAGGTCATGGAAATACTCCATGATGGGCAAGATGAGTGGTGTTCTGGTAGTGTCAACTGAAGCAAAAGTCAGATTTCAAATACTGTAATTTTTATTGTATTCAGCATCCTATAATGAATCAAATATCCTGTATTTCAGGGTTTCAGCTCAACAGGAACATATAAATGAATTTGTCAGCAACCTTTTAGTAGTGTACCATATTAGTGCACCCCACTGAAAGTAGGAGAGTGCTCCTGTTACGGGAAATACACTCACAATCCAGAAGCTGTTCGAACCAGGTACCACACTTCTAACTGGGCAGTTGTTTCTCCAACTGCCAAATTGCTGATGACATCATAGATTTGCAGCCCAGATAACATCACTTGATGGGCCAAATCTGACCCATGATCTGTAGGCTGTCAACTCCAACCTTAACATGTTTCAAAACCTGCACACAAAAAATGAGGAATACAGTTAGTAGTCACCTGCTAAGGTTTTCTTTTAATGATTTTCTCTGTATCACAGAGAAACTCTGTAGCAGAGTCAGAGAAAGAATTCTGATTTCCTGGGTAGTATCTAATCACCGTAACCATCTAACCTAATCACCTTAGCCATTTTTTCTTACAATATTTGTAATATTTGCTACATAGAGCATTTATACATGTGCTGGGGGGGCTCTGAGAGCTGTTCTAATTAAAGTGCCTGGAGCATCATGTGTATCAGCGTCCCTGAACTGAAAAATGGTTGTGGGGGTGCTTTGCACCCCTGCCATCAATTTTCAGTACAAGGGTGTTGATACACATGACACTGGAGTCTGCTGGAGTGTGGTAATTACCATGCTTCAGCAGACTCAGTTAATTAAGTTGGAAAATATGGGCACCTATACAAGTACAGGGAGACTGCTCCAATGTGCTGTAATTACAATTTATGCAGCAAATGAGATAGAATAATATAGACCATGGATGGCCAACCCACAGCATACATACCAGAAGTGGAACGGGCAGCCTTTGTATGTGGTAGATTGGGGAGAGAGCAGACTGCACAGCAGCAGATAAGGTAGGGAGAAGAAGGCACAGCACCAGATTGGGCACGGAGCACAGGGCAAAAGGGATTAGAAACCAGAACAGCAGACCAGGTAAGGGAAGAGGATTGGTATGGCACTCATGGAGGGTGTAGGACTTAAACTGTGGCATGTCGACCCAAAAGGTTGACCCCCTACTATTACAGACAAATGCACAGTCCAAATTAATCCCTAGATCATTTCCATACAGTGAGTTGAATGAGGCAGGACAGAGCATATGATCATGCAATTAATACATATGCATAATGCAGCTGTATTAAGGTTGGTTGGGCAAGCTTATTTTGGGCATTTCCTAACACCAGAGTGCTTAACTTGTCCCCCCCTTTTTTTTTTCAAGGTGATTTCCAAAATTTAAGAAAATGAGAAAGGGCAAAAACATACCCTATCCCTTGCAGTTGGAACAACCTGCATAACATACATAAGAAATAGGGTCTACTCCTTCTGGGTAGGCATTTCAAGTTAGCAGGGTGGAGAAATAGTTTCTCCTGTTTGCCTGTTTGAAACATAGTTTCTATGCCAATACAAAATTCTGTAGGGCCCTAAGGAAGGCTAAAATCCAGATGAATACCTGGTGGTCTTACTTCATAAATTTTGTGGCTAGAAGGGACCAATGTAACATCCAGTTTCACCCACACAGCACAGGCCAGTGAATCCTGTGATTCACCATCAAGCCCCATCACCTGGGTGGGAGCTAAAGCAATTCTAACAATCTTGATTTAAGAACTTCAGGGCATGAAGTATCCATACTCTCATTGGTCCTGTCTACATGAGATGGTATATGCACAGTAGACTAATTCTACTGTGCATTAACATGTCATGACAGAAGTTGTGTTTAATGTGCTAATGCACAGTAGCATTAGTCTACTGTGCACTAGTGTCACTAAGAGCACCTATATATGTGACGGAGCTCTGCTCTGATGTGTGCTAATTAGTCTGTAATTGAGTCTGCTGTGAGTCTGCTGGAGGACACTCCAGCAGGTTCTGTGTCACATGTATTCAGTGTCCCACATTTAAAAATGGTGGTGGGGAAGCTTTAACTAAAGTTCGTCAAATGAGCTTTAGTTATAGCACCCCCACCACCATTTTGAAGTGTGGGATGCTGTTTACACATGATGCTGTGGACACTTTAATTAGAGTGGCTCTCAGAGTCACTCTAA
Source organism: Alligator mississippiensis (assembly GCF_030867095.1). NCBI lineage: Eukaryota > Metazoa > Chordata > Crocodylia > Alligatoridae > Alligator > Alligator mississippiensis. The sequence goes on from NC_081833.1 coordinate 30,566,867, forward strand.
TTAAAGCCCCCCACCCCCGTCCCCCAAACATATGTATAGATGCCCTAAATGACTGTGCAGTAGTGCCAGTTATTGTGCATTGAGTTAGTACCTGTTATTACAGGTACTAAACTTAATGTGCAGTAACAAAGGCACATTAATGCATGTGTAGACATGTCCAGTGAGTTGTGTCAATAGCTATTTTCTCTCCCAGTTAAACACTTCCACTTTATTTGTAGTTTGCATTTCTCTAACTTCAGCTTCCTGTCATTAGCTCTCACTTTTCCTTCATCTTCCAGATTATTGCCTCTCTCCTACTGGAAATCTTTTACCCAACTTGGTCTCTTTTTAACCTTTACTTGGCTAAATTATATAGGCTGAGCATTGTCATTCTTTCACTATGCATCACATTTCAGACATTAATCCAGACTTGTAGTGTTTTTGTTTGTTTTTTTTTAAACCATTCCCTGCCCATACATGTCATGTATGTAGTGCAGGTGCCAGATCCAGGCACAATTAATTCTAATCAGCATGCCATTATACAGCCTGGGCCAGGGTGACTGGTGCCACCTAAGTCTGGGGGGCACAATTTGTGGGTGGGCCCAGTTATGGGCCCAGGAGCAGGCCAAAAACCCCATACCCACTCTTATACTTCTGTGCCATGGCTTAGTGCCACCCCCGCCCCAACATGCTACCAGCCCATGTGGCCAAAAAAACTGCCCCATCCTGAGCAGTGGTAAATTGGGGGTCAATCTCAGGGGGGCACATGCCTCCCCTCCACCCCGCCCCCCACCAGTCGCCTGTGGCACAGGCCAAAGAAATGGCCTAAAAATAGTCCCTATGAGACAGAAGTAAAGATCACTAGGATTTACCAACATCCTGCACCTAGCCTGAAATACTATTAGCACTGACCCCTCACCTTGCAGGACACGGAAAACCAAATTATATTATCTGCCTTTAGTTATTACACTAGGTACAAGGACCTCACCCTATAGCACTATTCTTAGGGCTGCTTCCCTGGATAAAGACCTGTTCAGCCAGTACTCCAGGGGAGCAAGTCAAAGCATGTGGCTTGTGATACTTGTAGCTGCATTTTGAGAGGACAAATGTATAAAGTGGTGACTTAAACTTGACACAAATTGTGAGAGCAGAAAGCAATTAACATTTTTTCTAATTAAAACTGCAGTTGCTTCTAATAATTATGGAGATTGTGTATGTGAGTGGGTTTCACACAGAGGTGTTGCAATGCTGCCTTCTGCACTGTTATTTATAAGCTGCCACCTGCTGTGCTGTGCTCTTCGGGGTTTCTGTGCCTCCCAAGCAGGAGGATTTTGAATGAGGTGTGCAGATGATCCTGCTTGGTTTAAAAACCTGGATGTTCCTGGCTAGAATATCTTGTTCTGCTGCTCAGGGTCAGACTGATCACCACATTTGGGATCAGGAAAGAATTGTACTCCATGGTAACATCAGCATAGACTGTGGGGTTCCTCCCTCCCCCTTTCTTTCTTTTGTAGTAAGGAGCATTATTGTCTTCCATAGATCACTGAAGTGCATTTTAACAAGCTGTTTCCATTTCCTGCAGGGGCAGAATGTTGACAGTGTCATCCCCCTGCTTTACCTGTGGCAAGTTATGGAGTTTCTGACATTCTCAGTATTGTGCCTGTTATTTGTGCCAGAGGTTTGTTCATGTAGCATTGAGATTAGGTTAAACAAACACTTGCATAGGATGGTATAGATAGGGACAATACTACCACAGGCAAGGGATTGAACTGCATGAATTCCTGAGGTCCCTTCCAACCCTACTGTTCTATGATTCTGGAAGGGGAGAGGACTTACTGGTCCAGTTATTGCACAGAGCCAGGGGCTGGTTTTACAGAGACAGCTGAAAGATTAATGGCTAGCTGATATAAGCATGGAACCAATAACTTGGGGAAGGCTGAAAGCCCTGGAGTTGACTTATCCTGTATGACTGTATCAGAGAAAGCATGAGAATGAACTTGGCTGGGCTGGGACTTCAGATGCCAAGCCTTTGAGGACTGCTCCTTTAAAGGCTATTGTGGCAAACAGTAGAATATCTTATCCTATGCTTTCTATACAGCTGAGCTGCATAATCTTTGCAGAGGGTCTGGGAGTGTTTTCTATTATAATTTTTTTGAATGTTAATATTTGGAAGTAGTAGAGTTCTATAGGAATAGCAATCGTGTGGGCTCCCTCACAGTGGAACTCCCTGTCTGCATTCAATGTGTCAGTAGGTATTTAATTCCATCACTTAAAAATGTAGCAGTCTCTCAAGATGCAAACTGATTGGGAAGGATTAATAGGCACCAGTACTGTTAGTGTAACTCTGCTGGATAAGAAGAAATGCAACTGCGGAGCAGAGGTGAGAATTGCTATGCAGAGAATGGCTCCCATGTGAGCTGTGTGAAGGCCCAGATGTTATCCTCTTCTGTTTCCAAATTCTCTTCCTTTGGTCTCTGTACTTCAAAGCTGGAGCAGAGGTAGTGCTGAGCACTGCTGCTTAAGGCTTTCAGTGAGAGTCCATGAGAGGGGGAGTGCTTTGTCATTCTGAAGCTTTTGCAATTGAATGAGAGGCAGATGCTGTAAGTGAAGCCTGCCTCAAAGCAACAGATGGCAGCCCCTCTACACAGGCAGAAAGCTGGTGCTGTGAAGTACCTGGTCTCTCTTCTTTTCTTTCTTCTCCAGTCCCTCTTTCATTATCACATCCATTTCATTATCACGAATAACAGCAGCACCTTCTTCACAGATACTACAGTGATACAGAGATTCTGGTGCAGCTGTCCACCTGCACTATTTTCCTGCTCATGTAGGAACCTGTGGAGGAGTAACCCCAGGAGAGAGGGCACGGATGGACTGCATATGGAGAAGCTAGTGATGCAAGGTGCCATGCCTTTCATCAATGATGGCCAAACTTTTTGATGGGTGTGCCACAAATTAAGACACCTGCCTGAACAGATTTACTGGGGCCTCCTGGAGCAGCCTGCTCCCTCCTTACTGAGCAGCCCCTTCAACAGGAACTCTCTTAATGGGGTTGCCTCCAGGTGCACCCTCAGGATCCAAATAGGCAACACCTTCAGGGTCCAGGAGATTTCATGGGGCAATGGGATGAAGTGTCCTTGAGAACAGGCTCTAGGGTGGTAATACCCCATGGTATCTTGTCTCAGGACTCCTTGTGGTGTAGTGACATTGAAACCCTCGGTTTCAGTGTAAATGGGAGGCAGTCTGAAGAAAAGGAGGACAGCCTGTAGGGTGACACTGGGGCACATGGGGCTGCATGAGGGTGCCCTGCTGGGTTTCTAGTGGCACCTGGCTCAAGGGTTTGGAGAGAGAATGATGGGGCCAGTCTCACTATGGGCTTCCCAGACTTAGAGCTTGCTGGGGGCATGTAGATCCTGGCATGCATCTATCAGGTCAGGCTAGGCCTGGATAGGTGTAACTAACAAGTTTTGTACCCTGGGAACTCCCCCCCCCCCAATGCCCTGCGATGGGGAGAATGTGAAGCACCGGAGAGCATATAGAAGAAGGAAGGTGGGCAGTTGTTGTTTTTTTTTTCTCTGGAGACAAAGTTCCCATCTGCTGCTGGGCAGCTCCAGTTGGGCAATATGGGCATTTATAGATGTGCTCTGGGAGGCAGGGGAGGGTGTGTCATGTGTAATTAAAGCACTTGGAGCGTCATGTGTATCAGCTTTCCCACACTGAAAAATGGTGGCAGGGGGCACTTTAACTAAAGCTCATTGAATGACCTTTACTTAAAGCACCCCCACTGCCATTTTTCAGTGTGGGGATGCTGATCCATATGACTGGAGTCTGCTGAAGTGTGGGATTTACTGCGCTCCAGCACACTTGAGCCTGCTCTGATGCGCTGTAATTACAGTGAATTAGAGCAGCCTCCCTGCACAAGTATAGGAGTCCTATGAGTTATGTCTTGCCCCAATCCTTCTGTCTTGGAAGCAGAGAGCTGTGCCCTCCAACCAGTCGGTGTGAGCTGTTTCCTTCAGACGACCCCCACCAAGCTGAAAAGCAGGGGGTTGTGTCCTGAATGCACCCCTTCTGACTGGGTGGTGCAGGGCTGTTTCAACCCAGTCCCTCCAGCAGAGCCCAGTTTGCCACAGAATGGCTGAGCAGGTCAGCAGGGGGAGCGCAGAACCCAGACCTGTCTTCTCCTCCCCTTTTCGCTCACAGCCCTGCCCCAACCACACCCATACCATTGTCCCCCAATCTCTCTCTTCACTCCTAGCAGACTTCTTGTGTTGGACACAAGGGCAATGTGTACCCCTTGTGTTATGGGTTCTGAGGGCTGGACACCTGTCTTAGACTACCTCCTAGTGCAGGGGCAGGTATTTATTTTGGGTGGTGGGCCACTTACTGAGTTTTGGCAAGCTTACTAAGTTTGGAATTGAGGGCCACGTGACAGGCAGCTAGGGGAAGATAAATATTATTTTTCTAATTTTTAGGGGCCCCGTGGGCCAGATACAATGGCCTGGTGGGCTGGATGCAGCCTGCAGGCTGCATTTTGACCACCCCTGTCCTAGTGGCTAGGTTTGGTAGCAGGACTCACTATTGCTGGTCCCTAGATTTGTCCTTTAATTAATTAATTTGTTCTTTGGAACAAAATATACCATATGCAACAGTGATGCTTGACGTCTTGGCCCTGTGAGCCAGAAGAATAGGGCAGGGCTCATCTATATACCATCTGGGTACCCTGCACCAGGATTAGGCCTTGTGTTGCCTTTGCGCAGCCCACACACATGGACTGGACCCCACATGGCCTCTGCTTGCCCCAGGAGCATTGTGATCAAGCCCTGCCCTACCTCTGCCCGGATTCCACTCAGCCCTGTGTGCTAGCACTGGGCCGCAGGGCCCTGTTCCACCACTACACACCGGTATATGACCTCAAGGTCTTTTCCCACCCTTGTTCAGACCACCCACTAGGTGGGATTGAGCCTAAGAGCCTTACATAACTCCCACCCAGCTCACACACCAGGAATAAGCCCTAGGACCCATGTCACCCCTGCATACTGGGATCAGACCCTATGCTTCCCCATGCATCTGATCCAGCATGCAGGGCCACACTCTGTGGCTCATGGGACTTGCCATAGGTCTGGAAATTTGGAAGCAAGGGAGGTGGTGCACTGCCCCCCTGCTGACAAATTTGCAGACCTGTAGGGAACTCCATGGGCTGGATAACACAGCCCTGGAAGCAAGATCTGGCCTGTGAACTGGGCATTGAGCACACTTGCTGCAGAACAACATAATACTATCATACGGATTCTTAGACAAAGCAACTAAACTAGCAATTTCAGCAAGAAGAGCCAATATACCTCCTTTAATAGTCAGCCTGACAGTCATTTAGCAAGCTTCCCTGGAAAAAAAAGCTCCCACAATTCTCCACTTCCTCAGTATGAGTGTTCACATCACCTACTGAAAAAATGTGTGGTCCAGTGCCCTGATGGAAGGAACTCTGCTTGGTGCTGTGACACAGGCCCTGCTCAAAGCACATAGTCCTTTAAAAATAATCTATCCCATAATCAATTGGCTTTGGCATGGGATGGGAACCACATGCACTCTAACTGCCCACTGAAGTTGCCTCAGATTCTCAGTATACCAGGGATAGGAACTTTGGGAACTGTAAGATTACCTGTGTGTGCTTGTGGATTGAAATGGTAAGTAAATTAATTGTTCAGAAGTAGGTAGGTGGAACATTTGCTCCTCTCCCAGCACTACATGCCAACTGAGAAATGCCCTACGCAACAATGGCTCTGGAGTATGGGATTCAACATGCTCATCTACAACTAGAATCTGTTGCCAGTGCCTGCATGTCTGTACCTTGCCAATTGGCAGCAAAGGGAACCCAAGGTACAGCAAGCCTGCCCCTGTACAAAATGACTCTACTTCAGTCACAGTTTGATCTTTCTTCAAGCAAGAGACTGTGAAGAGATGCAGGAACTAGCATGCTATGAGGCAACAGTGGGAGAGAGGGCTTTTTAAAGCTCCTGCTGGATCTGCAATGTTAATATTTGTGATGCACAATGGCACTACACTAACAAGGCATCACTGGGATTGCATTTCATGTGGCCTTGGCTTTAGGATGATCCCCAGAGAGACTGGCCTGGCAAGGGCTGTTGCTGGACATGGCTATCTGTCCCATCTGGCAGCTACCTCTGTCACCCTCAGTGCATTAACTTGAAAGAAGAATGAGGAATTTGTCAGAGAGCAGGGCTGACATGATAATTTCTTTCTCCCTGCATAACAAACAAGCCAGCCTTATTTTACACAGCGTGGCAAGTAATTGACTTGTGACAACAGAGTTCAACACAATTAGCCTGATTTAGATGGACAACTTAATTTGTTCTTTCAGCCAAAGGGAAACAGTTAATCCAAGTGAAGGAGAAGAAATCATTAACTACCAGTTGCGGAAAGGCCATAGACTTTCCTGACTTCATTTAGAACAATCTTATCTGACTGGTCCAAGTCCATGGAGCCTGCCAGCGCTAAGATACTTCAGCTGTTGGCATATTGGGGAAGTGATTGCCATCAATAGACTACTAGGCAGGCAAACAGGGATCTAACTCAGTCCTTCAGTGGCTTGGGTATGCCATAGATTCCTCTGAAGTGCTTGCCCAGTAATCAGGACAGGACTACTTCTAGAGTACAGTATATGCCCTGGGGCCTTATCTAATTTAGTTTGTAGTAGCAAACCTGCCCCTGTACACGATTAAGACTTTACCTCAGTTTCAAACACTCAGAGAAAAGTCTTACAGTGCTGACAGTTATTCATCCCACTGCACTGATTTCAGCCCTCGTACTTAATAAAATAATTTTTCTCCCACCCTGGCTTCTATTAGTATTTGGATAATTTTAAACATAATAATTTTCCATTTGTGTTTATGACCCCAAAATTGGAGACTTAACTCCAGGCCAGATTGAGATCAACATCAGAATTCCCATTTATTTGCAGGGGGGGGAGGGAGGATTCCTGGAGAATCCTGGAGGTCAGCTTCCTTTTTCTATGGATTTTCCAACACAACAATTCATTGGCCAAACCATTTGTGTAAAAAGCAAAATGAAAGGGTCAGATCACAAAGTCTTAACTCCCAGTGAGTAGTATGGTTATCCTTGAGGAGTCCCATTGAAATTAAGAACAGAGGGTGTGTCTACATGTGCTTTTACTCATGCCTAAACTTAATGTACATTAACAATGCACATTAAGACAATTTAGACACACGTCTACATGTGTACATGCTAATATGCATTAACATGGGTGTGTGGACTGACTTGGGACTACATTTAGTCTCAAGTCAATGGATATACATTGTGTTAATGAGCATTAGTGCATCCATGTTTGCTAATGCTATTTAGCTAATTGTGCGTAAATTTGATGCCTGCTTTATGCAGGTATCAAATTTAGGCTTGAGTAGCCTTAAATCACCCTTTTTAAGGCACATTAAGGGTGCACACATGTAGACATGCACCCTTAATATGCCTTAAATTGGGCTAATGAGCATTAAATGTGCACGTGTAGACACACCCAGAATATAGTTTGGCTTGCTTGACTATTTTCTGTCATTGGAAAAATATGTTTTCAATTCAGTAAGATAGTTCAAATTGTGAATTTGGTTATGACATTATAGCACCAAAAGGTTTAACACCAAAAATTATTTGCCAAGATTAGTTAAGAAATATTTTGGCTGAAAAATACATAAGGGCAAATCATAATTATTTAATGGAATGAATGAATGAATTCATTCATTCATTTGAATTAGGCACTCATTACAAATTCCTCATTCAGCTATAGGTTTTATACTACCTGTCAGAACTAACTGCATTATGTTTTAGTTCATCTCAATAGTCCACGCATTCCCAGCTGTGTTTTATCTAGCAACCCAGCTTCAAACCTACCTGTTCCTCTTTCTCACTTTCACCTTTGTATTGGAATTCAGCCTTTTGGACAGGAGAGCTGGGCAGCCCAATGTCATTGCATAACATCAACTACACGATTCTTCTAGCAGGATCTTGACTCATAATTCAGCCAGTGAAAGAGATTCTAGACACATTCTGCCATCAAGACACTCACTGGTTGAATATGCCCCTAGAACAGGACATTGTTACCTAGCAACCAGTGAATAATGATTAAGCCAACACATAACCAACAATACCCCTGTGGCTACCTTCTCCAGTCTTAGCTTTTATTCTCCACATGATCTGAATTGCTCTTTGTTGTTCTTTGTTGAAATGCCTCCAGTACATCTGTCTGATATGGCTGTGCTTAGAATTGGGTGTTCATGTGACCGCTCAACAGAAAATTCCTGTTAGAATGCCTTTTGGCAAAAACTGGTGTTTTCATAAAAATTTGATATTTTGAAAAATGTGTAAATATTGATTAAAATTCCTACAAGAAAATACCTTTAAGTATTTTTTAAGAATATTTTAATTTTTAAGGTCATATTTCATTTTTATATTTGTGTACTCTTTTTTCATTATTCCATGACAATAGACAAAGTTTTCTGTTTCATTACAGCACATACAATGTTCAATCAAGAATAAATGGATATTTCTAGGTGATTATTTCAATAAATAAATAAATACATACATACATACATACGATAGCTCATCAATGCTAAGTAGCAACTATTTCTTATGTTCTAAAAATAAAAATTATATTATGTTATTAACATGTCATAAAAAGAATGTAAAGATATAAAAATATTTAAAAAATCAAAATGAAAAACTGACATTTCAAGACCTCAGGTTTTTGTTTTGGAATTAAATTTAGAACATTCTAATAAAATAAAGGGCTTAGTCCATCTGTCTGTCTGTCTGTAATGCTCTTTAGTGAAACAATAAGAGTGTTACAGACAGGAGGCGGTAGTGGCAGTGTGGCTGAGTGCCACCATGACAGTGGGGATGGAGTGAGGCCAGCGGTGCCCTGGTCCTTGGAGGCAGTGGTGGCATGGGGTGCTGGCAGAGGGGGATGATGGGGATGACAGGACAAACTTCTGGGTGCCAGTGGCAGTGCAGGGGGGTTAGGGTTAGAGTTAGCAAGCTTCCCCCCTCCCTCCGTCACTGCCTGCCCCTCCCCCCCCCACATTATTCTTGATGGGAAATTTACTAATTTCAAAATAAAATCCCCAGTATCTGGGTTGTTGGGTTTTTGTTTTTTTCTGAAATCCCATTTCATAGAAAATAATTTCAAAATTTGTTTTTATTTTGATTCAGAATGAAAAAAAAGCTAATATGTCAAAGTTTCCCTCCAAGCTAGAACTCCAATTATTGACTGCTAGCCACACCTGCCTGCACTGTTTCTGAAGAGTCAGCACAAGATCGATTGGCTTTGCTTGTTCTGTGAACACGATTTGCTGTCCATTACCAGGCAGGCTAGCTACCCACTCTCTGAAGTCATGGAGACAGTTAGGAATTGTTTGAAGTCATCATGACTGCATTGATGTTATTTCAACCAATATGATGTGTGTGCCCAATGAACTAGTTTCCCTTTGTGCACAATTGTGATTAGCTAAGTGAACTCTGATATCACAATGTACCTAACAGAATAATGCTGTGTGCAGCAGTCTGGAAATCACAATGGATGGCAAAAAATATCCAAATCTCTTTTTCCTCTGACAGGGCATTTTTAAACAATCCTATAAAAATAAATAGCCAGGGTATGGAAAAGGCTTATGTCTTGGGTAGGTTATAGTTAGGAGCTGTGAGGTGCCAACAGAGGTCTGACAAGCAGAGGAAGTGACAGCTTCCTATGGAAGGAAATCATATTCAAGGTGAAAACATTGGTGGACAGTGTAGCAGGACACTAAGGTGCCTGCTACTGTGAAAGCCATGAAGGCTCATCAGGTGCCGGTTGCCAAGGCAACAAGAGGGGGCTAATGGGTTACACCTGCCTAGCCGGCTGAAAGAAGGGGCAGGGCCTGGCCTATATAAGCCACAGGCAGGAGGCCAGGCAGTGAGTTCCCTACCAACAGCTAAGGATGAGGTAGCTCCTGGCCAGAAGAGAGAGAGAACCTGAATGCCAGAGCAGCATTGGTCACCACGGTTGGAGAGAAAACCCAGTAGGCCTGAGCCTAGTTATAGCTGGAGGCTTATGTTTGCATTGTAGCCCAGGGGCTTGTGTTTATGTTGTTGTTTGTGTTTGCTATTGTTACACCGGTGGTTTGGGTGAGGCTATAAGGGGATGGAGGAGGCCTCATAGGGGACTCACGGTAGAGTGAGGACCCCAGCCCCAGTGAGGGCACGGAATTTGGTGGTACAGACCCCAGCTCCAAAGAAGAGCCTGGTGAGAAGGGCAGCCCTGCAGGGGGAAGAGCCCAGTGAGAAGGGTGGTGTATAGAGAAGGCCGCAAGGCCTAGACAAGCCGGACACCCGGAGCAGGAGAACTGTGGCCAAGTGGAGGAGAGAGAGCCTCCCTACAAAAACACTTATCATCAAAGTCGTGGCAGGCGAGAATAGGAGGATGTAAGTCCAAAGCTTGGCACAGTAGAGGAGGCGGCAAGGGCTAGCACGGCGACCCTGCCGTCCCTCCTGTTACAGTAGTGCATTGGCTGGGAAAGGCTTAGCTGTGCACAAAGAAAGAAGAACCACCAACCTGTGGGCCAGAATACAAATCGGGAAAGGATTTATAAAAAAGGTAGTGGGGGCCACAGCTTGTGAGGCGGGGCGGAAGGAGTAAGCCCATTGCCAGGAGTCTCACAGAATAAGAATGAGGCCCAACCCAGAAAGTTAGGAAGCATGGGAGACCAGAGACAGGAAAAGCTTAACTGGCAACTAAGGATGGATGAGATGGAGGAGAAGGTGGACTGGTTGAAGTGGGAGCTAGGAATGGCAAAAGCCCGAAAGGAGAGAGCAGAAGCGCAAGTCACTGCATTAGAGCTTCAGGTGAAGTCTGGCAAGAAAGAGGGAGGATCAAAAGAGATTAGGCGCCTAGTGGCGATAGAAATAGAAAAAAGACAGGCAATCGAACGGCTCATTGCCCAGGAGGCTCAAAGGGGCAGGGAGAGAGAAGAGAAACTGAAAAAGCTGAAGGAGGAAATGATAGCAGAGGAGGAAAGGTCTCAGCAAGCTGACACCAGACAGGCTGAAGAACAAAAGAAGCTGCTAAAGGAATTGGAAGTAGCTAGAGGCCTAATAGGAGTCCTTCAGAAGGAAGCACATAGCCAGGAGGACCAGATAGGAGAGTTGCAAGAGGAGCTGAAAAGTTGGCAACAAAGAAGTATGTGTGCAGAAGATCTTACACAGGAGTTGTGGGACCAGCTGTCTAAAAGCCATACCCAGGCCAGAGAGACAGACAAAATTTTCATGCACCAGGTGGAACAAATGAGAAATTTTGGTGCAAGTTATGAAATGTTGGGAAAACAAATGCAGTCTCTGGAAGAGGAACTAAAAATTAAGGAGAGAGAAAATGAGCAGCTACAGACCCAGTTAAAGAACATGGAAGGGAAAAAAGAAAAACTGGAGCAACAGATACAGTCTCTAAAAGCCCTTATAGAAGATAGCCTAGCAAAGGAAAAGGGGATAAGGGAAGAGAAGGAGCATCTACAGAGGGACGTGCAAAAGATGAGGCAAAAAATCCAGAGCCTGGAGACAGAGTGAAAAGGATTGCAAGAAGCCAACGAGCAGATGGCTATAAAGATCCAAAACCTGGGGGAGGTTGAGAGGCCAGATGAAAGACAGGAATCACAAACCAGAGATTTCACAGACACAGTGCGGGAAAGGTTGGAGGCACTAGGAACTCAATTAGCAGAGTATGTGATGATGGCCAAGTGGGAACACCAGGAACAATACCAAGAGGTGGAAGTAGTAAAAGGGGCCCTGAAGGAAGTAGAGGCTCAGCTAGAAACCGCCTGGTATACGAACCCAAAGCATATGGAGCTAGGGAAGTTCCCCAGAGACCTAGGCCCAGAAGAAGCTAGGGAAGAGGCTGAGCCAGGACTGTCTGAGGGAAGTACCAGGGAAGAGGGAGCTGTAGAGAAGGAGCACATGACCCTACAAAAGGAGGCCCTGCTGGCTCTGATAGAAGGTTGGAACCAGAGATGGAAACGATGGCAGAAGGAACATGCAAAGGAATTGAGCCAGCTAAAACATCAGCTGAAGGAACTGTTACAACTGCGAGACAAGAGAACCAGCATATATCTCAGTAAGCGGCAGCCAAGGGAAGCCGGCCTGGTAGAGGCTGGGACAACAGGGAAAGGTAAACAGAGGACCCCAAGGAGGGAAGCTTCCTGCTTTGTCTGCCAAGAATGTATACAGGCAGCCCAAGACCTGGGGCCATGCGGGTCAGAGAGGGACCCCGGGAAAAGGAAACCAGTGGAACCTGATAAAGAAAGTGGGGGAAAAAGGTCAACAGGCAAGGAGGAGAGAACTACCACCAAAAGGGGGATCAGAACCTGAGAAGAGACCTCAGATTTATGTAAATGGGCTCCCTAAACAGGTCAGATGGTAGATGTTAAGAAACCTCATTGAAGAGAAAGTGTGGAGTGTAGCTTATGTCAAGGTGTATACAGGACCAGGAGGAAGGTCCACGGGCAGGGGCAAGATAGAGCTCTGGAAAGAAGAGGATACCCAGAAGGTATTGAGGAGGCAGTGGGAGATATGGGAGAAGCTTCAGGAGCTCCAAAAAGGCCTTAGGAAACAAGGAACCCCACAACTCGCCCTAGGGAAGAGACTAGGGTGTACAGGAATAGAATGTAGGTGGGCCAGAGGTGAGAGGGAGAAAAACCCCCACAAGTCAGGCCAAAGCTCGACCAACAGGGAGCGTATTTGCCCAAGGTTGGCTAGTGTGGGGGGACTGCCTGCGGCAGGGCACATCCCATAAAATCCCACATGGTGCACCTTGGGGTAAAAGGAGAGTAGGAGGCACCTTAAAACCTCTGCCTCTTTGTGCTGATGGGATTGAAGAACCAGAGCCTGGACTTGAGAGAGCTAAGATGGAAGAAAAACAGCAGATAAGAACCAAGACCCAGCCCGGTGAGTTGGAATTGTGGACAGGGAGGTGTGCAGCAGGACACTAAGGTGCCTGCTACTGGAGAGCCAGGAAGGCTCGTCAAGTGCTGGTCGCCAAGGCAACAAGAAGGGGCTAATGGGTTACACCTGCCTAGCCGGCTGAAAGAAGGGGCAGGGCCTGGCCTATATAAACCACAGGCAGGAGGCCAGGCAGTGAGTTCCCTACCAACAGCTAAGGATGAGGTAGCTCCTGGCCAGAAGAGAGAGAGAGAGAGAACCTGAATGCCAGAGCAGCATTGGTCACCGTGGTAGGAGAGAGAAGCTGGTAGGCCTCAGCCTAGTTATAGCTGGAGGCTTATGTTTGCATTGTGGCCCAGGGGCTTGTGTTTATGTTGTTGTTTGTGTTTGCTATTGTTACACCGGTGGTTTGGGTGAGGCTATAAGGGGATGGAGGAGGCCTCATAGGGGACTCACGGTAGAGTGAGGACCCCAGCCCCAGTGAGAGCACGGAGTTCGGTGGTACAGACCCCAGCTCCAAAGAAGAGCCCTAGTGAGAAGGGCAGCCTTGCAGGGGAATGAGCCCTAGTGAGAAGGGCAGCTGTACAGAGAAGACCGCAAGGCCTAGACAAGCCGAACACCCGGAGCAGGAGAACTGTGGCCAAGTGGAGGAGAGGTAACCTCCCTACAAAAACACTTATTGAAGTTGTGGCGGGCAAGAATAGGAGGATGCAAGTCTGAAGCTTGGCACAGTAGAGGAGGTGGCAAGGGCTAGCACGGTGACCCTGCCGTCCCTCCCGTTACAGACAACATGGGAAGTATTCCAGCTGTGGCCTCACCAAGGCCGAGTACAATGGGAGAAAGACGTCCCAGGTTTTGCTTGAGAAGCATCTATGGATGCAAGCCAGCATTTTGCTCGCTTTACTAGCCGCAGTATCGCAATGAAGGCTCATTTTCATCTTGTGGTCAATCATGACCCCAGAGTCCCTTTCATCTGTAGTGCTAACCAGTATAGCACTGCCAAGCCTATAAGGGTGCTGCAGGTTTTTCCTCCCAAGGTGGAGAACCTTGCATTTTTTTGGTGTTGAATGTCATCAGGTTCTCGCCTGCCCATTTCCTGAGCCTGTCAAGATCTGCCTGGATCGCCCTCCTGTCCTCAGGTGTGAACGCTTTACCCCAGAGTTAGTGTCATCGGCGAACCTGGCCTGTCCACTTCTGACACCAATGTCCACATCATTGATGAAAATGTTAAATAGTATAGGCCTCAGGACAGAGGCTTGAGGGACCCCACTGGTAACCTTAGTGGCAGAGCCTGCCCTGGCAGCAGGCAGTTCCTGGGGGCAGGGCGCAATCTCCTGCCCCCCGGTGGCCAGCTGACAGGGAGCAGATTTGTTCCTGCTCAGCCATCTACCAGAGTTAGTAATTGCAAGTAAATTTGCTACTTGCAAATGCAAGTAGCAAATTTACTCATGATGAGCAGGGTTTACTGCTCAGTATGCATGTGCACATGTAGATGCACATGCTTACTGTGCAGTAAGGTACACTTTTCACAGTAAAGTGTCTTATGTAGACACACCCTGTTTCTCTCTAAGGGTGTAGTTACGCATTACGTTACATACATACATACATACACACATTACATGGGATAACTCTAAGGAATGTTAGGTAGTGTTAAAGTTTTCATTTGCTGTAACCAGCCATGCATTAAGAGTTAATATTTGTTCTAACTTACATAGCTCTAACCTGAGGCTAGAAGAATACTAACTCTGCTTCATGCTTGCCCTGCTCACCAGCTCTATAGCAACAGCATAGTGTCCAAGATCACATCAAACCTTGTTGCCCCCTCCCCACCTGAATCAAGCCCCACTACCCCATCCTGCAGCTCCCTGCCCATTGGCTCTCCTCTGCCCCCTTTTCCCTCCCCCACCCCCCTGCTCTGTACCCAACTTCCTTATGCTCCTGCCTACTCTTGCAATAAGCAGATAATGCAGTATTAAAGAGCTAATAGTAAATAATAACAACAGATAGATCAATTCTGTCGAAGGCCACCTGGGCACTGTGAGGGTATCAGCCACTGGGCTGTTCAAAACAACAGGTAGACAGACAAGGGTTGGCAATTTATGGATAGTCCCTCAATCCCAGGTGCGCGCCAAGTGATTCCAGTGAAGTCAGGCGTCCCCGATGATCGATGCTATATGCTTTCTTGTGATCTGTTTTCTTGGAATGTGTTGGGTGTGCCAGGCAGTTGGATCCAGTTTTTTATCACTAAGGCTGAACCCTGAGCAAAAAACCATTGGTTCTCTTAATTGTACAGCTACAGCTTCACCTATGGGGCCCAGTCAGTTCCACAAACAGTTAAATTTATCATTTTGGTTAAACTTATGACAGACATGTTACATTTGCAGTTTACAAACTTACAAGCTTATTTTAACTAATACAGGCACTCCTCACTTAACCACTGAGTTCCATTCCTGCGACTAGGTCATTAAGCGAATTGGTCAATAAGCGAGGAGCTGCCCCTTGATACTGCGTGCCTTGGCTTGAGATGCCGCGCTGCCGTTTCCACAATACGTTTCGTACAATACCGACTGCTCGGAGAGCTGGTCGTAAGTCCGCGCGGTCGTTAAACAGGTAGGTCGTTAAGTGAGGAGTACTGTATTACCTATTTAGGGAAAATACCAAATGCCTCCAAGAAGCACATATTTACTGCTTATTAATCCCTCTGGTTCTGGCTGTTACACTTTGGAATCACGGCTCCCAGGGAGCTCTCTTCTCCTTTGCCAGCTACTGCCGACTCCTGGTAAGTACCAGCGTATTCTTTGCTTCTGCACAGTAACCAACCCCAGACACAGGAGGGTGGCTGTTCTTTGCTTCTTTTGGCAGTTTGCTAACTGTAAGCTTACAGCTCTCTTGGGATAAGAGCTTTCAGCTCTTTTTCATTCAAGAAACATAATTCTTCAACTTTTTTCTTAGACAGAGGTCTTATTCACTTTAAAAATAAATAAATATCCCTCAGGTTAAGCAGACTCTCACATCCTGAAATTATACACTGACTTAGGTGCTTACATCTTTAATTTTTCATTTTCTCATTTTTATTTTTTTTTACTTTTAGACTGCAACTGTCATTGTGGGGGCAGGACCCCCAAATAAAATCCACTATAATTCCTGTAGATTTTAAATACCTACTCTATATAATCTTTGATTGATTATATCTTAGTTTGCAACATTGAGGGTTTACAATAGAACTCAAGGCATTATCCACATAGGGTGGTAGCTTATTTGTTTCACAAATATACAGCTTCTCAGCTGAGATGAAATGCACTGAACAAACAGAACAATGCTGCGAGTCACATAACAAAATCAAAAGCCCCTATAGACCATAGGCCACACTGATGTGCATCTGTACACTTAGGGCAGTGGCTCCCAACCTTTTTTATACCGCAGACTGGTGGGAGTGGGATGGGGCGCAAGAAGCTAGCTGCCTCCCACTTGGGGCTGCCCCACTGCCCAGGTTTAATCCCAGAATCTGCTTGCCTGGGCAGACAGAGAGGGGGCCAAGTGGGGGGGGCTCGTGTCATGACCCAGCAGCCAACCCTTTGTGGTCTGGTACCAGGCCATGGCCCAGTGGTTGGGAACCTCAGGCTTAGGACTGTGGAACTTAAGCCTGGTGAATTTCAGTATCTAAAAGACAGGACTGTAACAGGCCTTGGCAAAATCCACCACCCCAACACCTGGTGCCCCCCTGTGGTCTAACCCACCTGCCAGCTCTTTCTTGGCACTACCTCAATTCCAGTTTGTTTGTTTGTTTTTTTTACCTACCATGACTCTGATGTCATCTTGTGGGTTCTTGGGGAGGCAGACCATTGGGTCATGAATAGTTCCCTTGAGAGTCAACTTTGCTTTCAAAACTAAGTCCACCCAATCGGTGGTCAGTGATCTCTCCTCTAAAGCACTTCCCTTTTAAGGGAATGCCCCCTCAGACTTCCAAGCACCTGCCAGGGCTTCTGCTATCCCAGCCCTGGCTCCCTTTCTTTGACCATACCCTTAGCTTTGGTCTACTGACTAAGAACTCAGGACCTGGGTATCAGCCTCAATTTGGCAGCAGTCCTCCTTGGGGCTCCAGTTTCACCCCACCAGCCTCAGCCCCTCTATCTTGGGGTTATCTTCTGTCACTGGTAGTAGGGAGTACTACCCAGACATCTCCACCCATGGTCTTATCCTCCCCTGTAGCCACAATCCAGTCCTCTGGTAGAAAAACTCCAAAACAAAACAATGACCTAACCAGTCCTAATTTAAACATAAATCCTCTGGGACTCCAGGGCTCAAGCCTATGCTTCTTTGGCTGGCTAGCTTCCATTTCTCCAGCTCCCAAATACCTTTCTCAAGTTGGCTTGGTTCCTTGCTGCAGCCAGTTCTTTCCAAGGAGTTCAATGTCCTTCTGTAATCAGGCTCAGGATTCTCCTTATATAATCAGGGATTGGGTTTATATGCCTAAATCTAGCCTTCTTCGAGTCATGTAATCAGATCACCTGTACCCAGGAGCCAGGTGCTACTAATTACATCATTAACAGCCTGGTGTTTTTTACTCCATGGCTCAGTCCAGCTACATAGCTACTATTTGCAACGTAAGTACTGACCTTTATTTTTGCTGGTGGAGAGGGGGATAAGATGATTGACATGTGGAAAGTTTTTTACATGTTTCAGGTGCTAGCCCTTTTCCCAAGAGAGGTGAGGGTGCTTTGGCCCCCACATACTCCGTACCTCTGACTTGCTGCTATTTTTAGGCTTGAGTTTCCTGCACTCCCTAACCTTTCTAGTAAAAGGAACAGGGACTGATACTTGGTCTGTGATGGCTCCTTTGTGAGCTCAGAGCCTTTTCAGTGGTGTGTGTGACTGCTTTTCCAAAAGCTCAGCCTCTACAATTAAAGAGAAAAGAGGCCAAGTCTTAGTGGAAAGGAGAAAAGATTAAATTGGAGCTGAATTTATCCTTCCCTGTTCCATCTTGGAATGAGCCCAGAGGCTCTTTACAAAGATTATACTGCCAAGAGCCTTCATGGGCGTTCTAGGGTACCATTGCACTAGAAGGGGAGGTCTTTGTGCTAGCTATAGCCTTGGATCTGAATGAGATTCTGAGGATCCATTGGCTGCTCTAGGACCCTATTAGAACTGATGGGGAAGAAAAGTAACTTCTCAAAAATAATTTAAAAAATTAATTACAACATCATAGTTCAGCCCCTGGCATGGATCTTTGAGAACTCCTGGCACTCTGGTGAAGTGCCCGATGATTGGAAGAAGGCCAATGTGGTGCCTATCTTCAAGAAAGGGAGGAAAGTGGATCTGGCAAACTATAGGCCCATCAGACTAACCTCTAACCCAGGGAAGGTCTTAGAAAAGATTATCAAAGAGTCCATTCTTAACAGACTGGCCAATGGCAGTGTCCTGAGGGATATCCAGCGTGGGTTTCTTGCAGGTAGGTCTTGCTGGACCAATCTCACTTCCTTCTATGACCAGGTGACCTATCACCTGGACAAAGGAGAAGAGATTGATGTTGTATATCTTGACTTTAAAAAAAGCCTTTGATCTGGTATCCCATTATCACCTCTTAGTAAAACTGGCTAACTGAGGCCTCGGCCATACCACAATCCACTGACTGGGGAATTGGCTCTGCAGTAGGACCCAGAGGGTGGTGGTTGACAGAAGTCAATTGTCATGGTGCCCTGTGACCAGTGGGGTCCCACAAAGCTCTGTCCTTGGGCCTATACTATTTAATACCTTCATTAATGATTTGGACATTGGTATCAGAAGCAGGCTGGCCAAGTTTGCTGATGACACCAAACTCTGGGGTAAAGTGTCCACACCTGAGGAAAGGAAGGTGATCCACGCTGACCTTGACAGGCTCAGGAAATGGGCGAGAGAGAACCTGATGGTGTTTAACACCGAAAAATGCAAGGTTCTCCACCTTGGGAAGAAAAACCTACAGCATCTTTATAGGCTTGGCAGTGCTACACTGGCTAGTGCTACAGATGAAAGGGACTTTGTGGTCATGATTGACCACAAGATGAACATGAGCCTTCAGTGTGATGCTGCGGCTAGTAAAGCGAGCAAAACGCTGGCTTGCATCCATAGATGCTTCTCAAGCAAAACCCGGGACGTCATTCTCCCATTGTACTCAGCCTTGGTGAGGCCACAGCTGGAATACTGCATCCAGTTTTGGGCTCCACAATTCAAAAAGGATGTGGAGAATCTTGAGAGGGTGCAGAAGAGAGCCAGGGGCATGATCAGAGGTCAGAAAAGCAGATCTTATGAAGAGAGGCTGAGAGCCATGGGACTCTTCAGCCTGGAAAAGCGCAGGCTCAGGGGTGGTCTGATGGCCACCTATAAGTTCATCGGGGTGGTCATCAGGATCGGGGGGGACGTTTGTTCACCAGAGCACCCCAAGGGATGACAAGATCAAATGGTCACAAACTCCACCGCAACTGATTCAGGCTGGACATAAGAAAGAATGTCTTCACTGTCCAAGCCCCCAAGGTTTGGAATAGACTGCTGCTGGATGCAGTTCAAGGTGCTCAAAGTGAGTGCTTGAAGACACATTTGGATGCTTATCTTGCTGGGATCCTATGATCCCTGCTGATTTCCTGCCACTGGGGCAGGGGGCTGGACTCGATGATCCTCTGGGGTCCCTTGCAGCCCGAATGTCTATGAAAATCTATGAAGGCAGACCCCACCACCAGAGCCTGAGGGAGATGGTGATCTTATGTCCCCTTGCTCCGATAGCAGGGAGGTCCAAGCCTTCCAGCTCTGAGATTGTGATTGGGGAGAAGGTCCTGAAAGATCCTTATCTCCCAGACCCCACTTCACCACACAATTGGGGACTGGGGGATTGGGAGTTTCTTATCTCCCAGTGCCAGCTCCATGACAGTGGGGCCAATACTGGGAGATCCTCTGCACCAGCTCCAGCTTGTTCCCCACCCAACTCCATGGTAATGGAAATAAACAGGGAACAAGCTCTCCAGCATGTTCCCCACCAAACTGCAATTGTAGAGCTAAGCAGGGAATAGGTTCTCTAGCCCCCACCCCATGATTGTGGAGCCAGGTCTGGGATCTCCCTGTGGCTGGGATAGGGGGACATTATCCTGTTGGGGAGCTTCCCTGGGTTATGGCAGGGGGAACAGAGAAGTAGGGGGAATGATAACAACATGGAGCTGCCCTGTCCTGCTCTGGTGCAGCTCCCTACCAACTGAAATCTGTGCCTTTGCCACAGCTGAGGATCAGGGGCCAGGGAGAAACAACAGTAGTACCGGTGTAGCTCCAAGCTTCATGGCCCCTGCATGAGGGCAGGCAAACCCCCAAACCACTGACACAACACTGAAGTCCACCACTGAAGTGTATTTGGGTAAATAAAGCTGTAGTGCCCCGGTGCTTTGAAGTCTGTACTTTAAATCGCAAACGTATCCTACAGACAGATGCCTTGGTGTGAGGCTTTGGGGTCATTCTTCCTCAGAATTTTGAGGATGGAGATCACCTGACATTACAGTTGGACTGAAAGTTTCTTCCCCAAGAACAAAGCTATTCTGTGATTGAGAAGTGTCTTGCCATTAAGTGGAAAATAGAGGCCCTCTGGTATTATCTGCTTTGGGACACCTTTAGCCTAGTCACTGATCACACCCCCTTGATGTGATTGCAAGCAACGCAAGAAGCCAACTTCAGACTGACACACTGGTACCTGGCTTGTAACCCTATTTCTTTGGTATTTGCCATTCTGACTTGTTTTCCCCCTAACACTATCTGCACAAGCCAATGTGGACTTTTTTCCTGAGAAATATGGTGGCTAAGTTCAGAAGAGTGGGTTTCAGGCTCCAGTTCAGCCTGGGAAGGGCTGTGCCATGTGCATGTGCTCCCCCTGCATTACGGCTCTCTAATCAGCCTAAAGCAGGTAAGAGCTGCCTCATGCTGTGTAACTCTACCTGATCTTGAACTCCAGGATCCTCCCTACTCTTCTCTCAGAAACAGATAGGACAGTTCCACCCATGCCTTTTTTGAGGAGGAGCATAGGGGGTTCCAGACCAGGAAAGGATACACAGCAGGAGGCAGCTTTGCTGCCAGCTTTAGGCTGATTAGACAGCCTTAATGCAAGAGGAGCAAGCAGGGCAGTTTTACCTGGCTGCTGCTGCCATGGCACCCTGAGGGGGCCTCACAGCACCCCAGTTGAAAACCAGTGCTCTAACATTTAATGGATCATCCAGTGATGATTTATGTTTATTAGTCTGTCTTGGAAGTGAGTGATTTCAGGGCTGGTTGTATTGCTGGTTGCAATACAAATGAATTGCTACTCCCCCTTCCAGAGAGCCTGAAGTCCACTGGTAAAAGGGAAATCACCTTGGAGGTCTGGGCCCAGTATTCCCTGGGAAGTCTTTGCTTATTTAAGAAACCCTGCAGCTAATCTACATCCCCTTCTCCTCAAGGCAGCCATGTCACAGCACAGATACCAGGGCCCTATCCAGGCTCGGCAAATGTGGGCGCTGATCATGAGAGCTCTCTTATTTCTCTTTTAAATGTAGGTGTGCTTAAGTGGCCTTTGTTCAGACCTAGGGATCCTTGACAAAAAAAATCTGATCCCATATAGTAAGTGATTAGCGAACAAAACTCTGGCTTGCATCAGCCGATGAATCTCGCATAAGACACAGGATGTCATCCTCCCACTGTACTCGGCCTTGGTGAGGCTGCAGCTGGAGTATTGCATCCAGTTCTGGGCTCCACACTTTCAAGCTTCTCCACATCCTTCCTAAAGAGTCCAGAGGAGAGCCACATGCATGATCAGAGGGCAAGAGAACAGGCCATATGAAGAGAGGCTGCGAGCTTGGGACTTTTCAGTCTGGAGAAGCACAGGCTCAGGGGTGACTTTGTGGCAGCCTATAAATGCATAAGGGGTGTGCATCAGGACCTGGGGGAAGACCTGTTCACTAGAGAACCCCAGGGGATGACAAGGTCCAATGGTCACAAACTCCTGCAAGACCATTTTAGGCTGGACATAAGGAAAAACTTCTTTACTGTCCGAGGCCCCAAGGCCTGGAACGAACTCCCTCCCAGAGGTGGTGCAAGCACCTACTCTGCACGCTTTCAAGAAACATTTGGATGTTTATCTTGCTGGTACCCTTTGACACTACCTGACTTCCTGACCCTTGGGCAGGACCCGATGATTTTACGAGGTCCCTTGCAGCCCTAATGTCTATGAAATCTATGCTACAGGGTGACACTGGTGAATGACTCCAGAGTTTCCATCCCTGGCTTGGATCCACACTCCCCCACACTTCACTTGCCTGCCAAATAGGCTGGCCATCACAGAGGACAGTCTGGTTGTCCTCTGTTTTCTATAGGTATGAAACTGGATGCCATTTCTCTTGAAGAGAAAAATAGAGGACATAGAAGTGTCCGGTTTTGTATCAATAGAGGGCAGAGCACAACTGGACTGTCTTCTATGATGGCCACCCTACTGCCACACCTTGCTGTTGAATGATTTGGGGAGGCTGCCTCACCCCCCAAACAGGTTGGGTGGATTTAAAGTCAGGTGTCACTGCTTTATCCTTATCTGTGTTGTTGTTACTAGTTGGGTCCAGGTCCCTTTCCAGGTCCTGGGTCTGTGCTCCTGACCTGCTAAGGGTCAATTACAGCAGAGTCTTTTGTTTCCATTTTCTACTATGTGGCTTCCACATTGCCCTGTATAGCAATACACATTCCACCAGTTGTTAAGAACAGAGATTTTTTTTTTTCTTTTAACAATCTGTGCTATCCTTTGTGCCATCAAAAAAGTCTCATATACAAACCTTGACCCTTTCAGGCACACAAGAAACAACAACAAAAATCCATGCAGTTTATCACTTCAGGGATCCATGCATATTTGGATCCACTATCTGGGTGTCCCCAGAGCCCTGTAAGCCATCTTCTGGGGTACTGCCCCTCTCCCACTCGTGGGTAATCTATTCTAGCTTCCCTGGCAGGCCTCTTGTTCTCTCTTTTGTAGCTGGGAACCTACTTTTGTGTTCCAGGGCCCTTCCTCCTCTCCAGTCACCTGACTCCCTGCCTGCTCAGACCTACACGAGAGGTCTTCATTATCACAGTACAATCTTTAGGAGGGGCAGGTCTGCAGCTGGAGTCCAGCTGCATCTCTTCACCCCTTCTGGCTCTAAAAGTTCTTGGCTTAAAGGGACCTAGTCCCAGGGTCTGAATTACAGGAGGGGCTTGAGGGGGCTTAACCCCCACATCCCCCATAAGAGGCTAAAGCCCTCCCCAAGCAGTGGCAGTGGCTCCTTCCAACTTCCAGCTGCCACTGCTGAAGACCTCCCCAAGATTTGGAATGTAATTCAAACTCTACTTAGTCCTCTGGTCTTGTCCTGTAGCCTCTACTGCAGTAACAGGGGAGAAACACTCTGTTAGAGTTTGGAGGAAGTTATGAGAGAAATGCTGCTCCAGGTAGTTGCCCCATAATTCATTTCTGTCTGAACCAGTTGACAGTGCATTTACTCCATTCATTGCATTCTAAGCATCTAAGGGATGATGCATTTCCTTTCATTGTAGAAATAAGGTTGTTCCCATGTAACTCTGTAATCATAGCTGAACAAATACCACTCCAGTGATCTGCAAAGATACCCAGAGCTGTACTTCAGAAGAACTAAGCACTCAAAGGGGGGTGCTGCCTTTGTTTTCATTGCTGGAGACATAAGAATGAACAGTATTTCTATCATAGACTTTTGCTCAGACTTTAATTAGCAACTCAAACATATGTTTCCAGCTATTTAAACTATGCTAGAAAGACTATAAAGCCTCAGCAATGTCACACACTGAAGCATAGTTTTAACACATCATCAAGAGACAGGCAAGATAAGAGTCTACAATTCAAGATTGTCTTCTAAAGGCATGTAGAGGTTTGCTCTCTTTTTGTTACCTCTGTTCTCCAGGGCTAAAGAAATATCACCCACTTATGTAGCCTTCTCAGTCTTTCCCACAGGGATTGTGATGCAGGCAGAGCTTCAATTAAGGGATGCCATATATTTCATAGAGCAAACTTTTGCTTTATAATATATGCAACATAGTTTATCACAAGCCTGTTCATCCAGGGCAGCTCCTGAGCATAAGCCAACTTAGAGGAATCCTCAGTATCTTTTAGCACTGATCTACATATAAGATGATAACCTATTATTAGTAGTGGTAACTTAATTAGCTCAAGTTGCAAACTGTAGATCTGAATAAGATCAAGGCTTGCAGGAAGAAAGTTGGATTCCTTGAATGTTGTCCTGGAACACTAGATTCTACCCCTGCTTCTACCACAGAGGTTTAAGTAACTTAAACCAGAATCTTAGCAGGTATTCTAGTGATTCTCAGTCGGGGTTCTACATGCAAATATGATTCACATGTTAAATCCAAATATTTCAAATAGGGATCCATAGTGGTAAAAACATTCTGACCTGTTGTGCTATTTCTCAGTTCTTTGCCATGGAACAATTGCTCTATTATTCTTTTCTTTGGCCAAAAAAATAAGTGAACACTAAGAGATGCCTTCTTCCAAAAGGTCCCTTCAGTCTATCAAGGGGGAACCTCAACACTAAAAAGACTAAGAACCATTGAGGTTGCCAATAATTATATAGTCCTCATTTTGGGTGCCCAATTTGATCACTTTATGTCTGATTTTTAGAAGTACTTATTGTTTAAATGTAGTCAAAGAGATTTGGGAGTTGGAATAAATAAGCTGTTCTATAATGTAGGTAATCTGACAAATTCGGTCATGGTATCCCTTGTTGGATATGCCAAAGGTAGCGGACAATTTTTTGCCCTTAATCTTTGTGCTGCATTCTCCATCTGTTCAATGGAGATAATGCCATTTCCTCACCTTCATAACACCAGAATTTGTTTAGGTCTGATTGTGCTCAGGCCCCTTTCCACTTATTCCACTGCCTCCTGTGTAGAGGAGCCAGCATTAGGCCTATGTACAAGTGACAATCATCAAAACAGGGCTGAAGAGTAACTAAAGTAACACAAAGACTTTTGCTGTCCCTGCACAGGAATTTATTTTACTTGCCATGAATATTAGGGAACATTTTGTACTGCTTAAATGGTGTAGTAGTAGTACTAGGGAATGCCAAAGGGCACTGGATAGTGGAAACATGAGAACCCAACTCAAAATCTGCTTTTTAGAATTACATCTATCCACATAAAGAGCAAGCCCATGTGATAGATGGGGATGGTCCTGTTTTGAGCAAGGGGTTGGACTTGACGACCTCTTGAGGTCTCTTCCGACCTTAATTTTCTCTGATTCTAATGATCTCTGTGTTCAATAACAGCACCCCAGAAACAGATAGGCAACTCAGTGCAAGAGGTATTCAACACTCATTGCAACCTACTTGGCAGTGAGCTACTGATCACACAAGATGTTTTAGAAGTGACCTGGTTGATGACCCTGAGTCACAGATAATTGCTATAGGGTAATTCCAAACAACCAAGTGAGCAGGAAAGATCCTCCTGCCTGGCAATGTACTCTCCATTAGCGCGCTAGTAGCCAGCACACACTCTGCATGTTTCTCACGTCCCCCTGAAGCCCTAAAAGTGACAGCAATGGTGCATAGGTGCTCTGTAGAAAAGGAATTTCACTTCTGTGTCTGCATTGCTCCTCTGATAGTTCTACTACCTTCCTCTGTTCCTGTTTTAGAAGGAATAAGCAACTTGTGCACGACTACAGAGGCAAATAGTGATGAAATACAGAGACCATTGCCTCTGAATACATGTTGTTTTATGTTTATAGCTGAGTACACATCTTTCACATATCGGAGCTATCTAAGCAATGTACTCCCAAAGCAGTGTACCCTCTACATTTTGTAGGGTTCTTCAGATAGACGCAGCTTCTCTTACCAAGAGCTGCCAAAGCGTGTGCTTCTAAGCAGTACTGGAGGGACTTAAAATCAGCACAGGTTTCTAGTCATAACCTTATGTTTTCCCTTATGAAATGTGAGATGCTAATCCAGATTGTGGTGCTGTGATTTCTCACAGGATTAGCATCCTCAAAGGAACATCAATTAAATAGAAACAAACCACCCAAGTAAGTCCCTGCTCTCATTGCTCTTTCCCATTTTTCTGCCCTTCCATCACTGTCGCGTTGGTACTATGTCTTATGTTCTAATTCCTAGTTCTGATGCTGCATCACTGAGCATTGCTCATTTAGAATTATAGAAAATTAGTGTTCGAAGGGACCTCAGGAGGTCATCTAGTCCAACCTTCTGCTTAAAACAGGACCATCCCCCTATCCCTAACTGGATTGTTTCAACCAGGGCTTTGTTAAGCCGGACCTTAAAACCCTCCAAGGATGGAGATTCTGCCGTCTCTCTGCATTGCACATTCCAGTGCTTTGCCCTCTTATTGAGAGATTTTTCCCTCTATTATCCAATTTAAACTTCCCTTGCTGCAACTTGAGACCATTGCTCTTTGTTTTGTCATTTGCTACCACTGAGAACAGCCTAACTCTATCCTTTTTAGAACCACCTTACAGGTAGCTAAAGGCTGCTATCAAATCTCCTCTTAGTCTTCTCTTCTGCAAACTAAATAAGCTTAGTTCCCTTAACCTCTCCTCAGAAGTCATGTGCCCTAGCCCCCTAAACATTTTTATTGCCCTCCTCTGGACTCTTTCCACCTTGTCCACATCCTTTCTGTAGTGGGGGACTCAAAACTGGACACAGTACTCCAGATGTGGCCTCAACAGTGCAGAATAAAGGGGATGAATAACTTCCTTCAATCTGCTGACAACACTCCTACTAGTACAGCCTGGTATACTGTTAGTCTTTTTGGCAACAAGGGCACAGTGTTAACTCATATCTAGTTTATCGTCCGCTGTAACTACCAGGTCATTTTCTGCAGAGCTGCTGCCCAGCTAGTTGATCGCAAGCCTGTAGTGGTGAATGGGATTCTTCTATCCTAGGTGGAGGACTGTGCCCCATCCCCTGCTTGCTCCCCCAGCTCCCCACTGCCCCACCTGATTCCAGCTCCCCCCTGGCTGCCTCTCCCAGCCTCAGCCTCCCAGCCCTCCCAGACAGTGTGCAGTGCCCTGCCAAGCTGTGCTGCACCCAGGTGATGGGACAATGACAGTGTAGGTGCCAGGTGGCTGGGGCTGCTCTCTGCTGCCCCCTGCCCACCCTGCACCACATGAAGGGGGAGCTCTGTCATGAGTCCTCTGCAGTCCTGAGGGGGCCACTGTTACAGCCTCTGAATATGGGGCTTTTTTTTTTTTTTTTTTTTTGAGTGCTGGGAAGGCAGTGAAAGGGGGGAGGAGGGCAGACAGAGATGAGCCCCTGCAGGACAGGGATGGAAATGAACCCATGGAGATGAGCTGGATGGGTGTTCCCATCCTCTTGGACATTCCTCTGCTCATCTCCAGCATCCTGCTCATTCTCCTGTTTGTCTCCAGCCTCAGGAGGCTGCAGATGAGCAGGAGAATTAGCAGGCCAGGTGGGGAGATTGAGGGGAGAGCTGTAGATCCTCGGTGGGGCTGGGACCCTGCAGGGGGTGGCAATCCATGTGTTGTGTGTGGGGGCTCTGCCCTGTAAGAGGCAGGGGACCCACCCCTTTTAAGCAACCCCCCACACACAGTGCCCCTCACATCCACAGTCCCCCCCCCCCCACACCTACCCACACATTGATCCCCATCACCCCCACATGCCTTGTAGGAACTAAGGAAGAGATACTCCCACTTGTACCCCACACTGGTGAGACCACAGCTGGAGTTCTGCATCGAGTTCTTGGTGCTACACTTTAACAAGGATACGGAAAAACTTGAGAGGGCCCAGCAAAGAGCCACCCATATGATCAGGGACTTGCAAGACAAGCTATATGAGGAGAAGCTGAGGGACTTGGGGTTCTTCAGCCTACAGAAGAGAAGGCTGAAAGGGGACTTGGTAGGGGCCTACTGCTACATCAGGGGAGTACATCAAGAACTCGGTGAACAGCTGTTCACCAGGGCACCCCTGGGGAAGACCAGGAGCAATGGATACAAACTCCTGGAAGGCCACTTCAGGCTCAATTCCAGGAAAAAAATAAACTTCTTCACAATCAGGGTGTCCAGACTGTGGAATAAACTCCCTCCAGTGGTAGTGTAGTCACCTATCCTGGAAATCTTCAAAAGGAGACTGGACAGTCACCTTGCTGGTGTCACTTGACCCCAGATCTCTTTTCCTGCCTAGTGCAGGGGACTGGACCTAATGATCTACAAGGTCCCTTCTAGCCCCTAACAATCTATGTTTTTATGTACGTATCCCCCCACACCTACCCACACACCCATCCACATCTTCCCACCCTCCTCCTGCAAACCCCACATCCCCCTACCACACACCCACCATGTGATAAGGAAACCAAAAGCAAACATCAAAACAGTTATTTAGGATTTATTTTATGATGATGATTGAGGCACTGGTGGCTTCCAAATGTCTTTAAAATTGAAAATATATCAATAAAACACTGCCCGACTGATCTGATCCCTTTTTCTCTATATACATATCTCTCTTGTGGTCTTTTGTTTTATTTGTGGCAGAACATGGATTTGGGGGTATTTTAAAGAGTGACTTTGGGATTTTTTTTATCTGGGATTTTGCAGTTTTTAAATCAGGATCACCAGAATTCCTGCTAGTGAACCAAGTGGCAGGACTCAGGCAGAGAAACCTGCTCAGAGCTGGCACCCGGGACCCAGCTGGAGGTAGTTGCCACTTGGGGCTAGGCACATTAATGCCACTTGGGGCCCCATAGATGTTGGTGTTGGAGTGCCCACCCCAGGCAAACTGGCTCTGCAGCTCAGAATTGCCCTACAGTGCAATCAAGTCTGCAGTCTTGCCCTGGTACCAGCTGGGGCCTTGGAGCGTGGTGTGTAGCATCAGAGAGAATGCCATCATGGCTCTTTTGATGACCCTTGGGGCTCATCTGAGGTGCTGGGTGCTACCAGGCCTGGGCATGTGCCTGCAGGACAGGGACATGGCACATAGGAGGCAGCCAGGTGGTGGGTCTGGCTTGGGGAGCCACCACTGGTGTCCATGAGCCTGGTGCAGCCAGCACAGGGTCACTGCTGCCGGACCTGATGGCCAGAGGCAAGCAGCAGGTGACGCAGGTTTTAAAAGCCAGGCTGGGGAGGCAAAGAGATGTCCCAGTCCTGGGGCTGGAGAAACTCTGAGGCCTGTGCTTCAAAGAAAAGCCTGAGGGTGCCCCCCTGGTGGTGGGGCTAGCCAGGAGCTACTATGTAGTACCTACTGCATGATTAATTTATTACCTTCATTTGCAGCTAGTAAATTAACCATGCAGAAGACTTACTGTGTAGTAAGTGCCTGCATGTGTAGATGGTGATGCTTTACTGTACAGTAAATTAGTCTACTGGGCATACCCACTGGGCATGACTACATTTCATTAATGTGCCATTGTTACTGTATATTAAATTTAGTACTTGTATAATCAAGTACTAAATTAACGTGCAGTGACCTTCATTACTGCACTGTATTGCCAGCACATGCCTTTTTACTGCCCAGTAGTGCTGGCACATGCATCATTTGTGCTTGTGACATGCTACTGCACAGTATTATTAGACTACTGTGCAGTTAGCATCTCATGTAGACGTGCTCACTATCAGCTTATCCTCCCTCACCTTTTTATGTCTCTTGCATATACTTTAGTCAATCTAACTAGCTGAGTCATAAACCATGGATTGGATCCTGCTGTTTCTAAAATAGCAGCTAACTCAATTTCTGGATACTTCTTAAGCCTCACATTTATATTTACCAGCAGAGATTCTGGAGGAAAGAGCAGTTTCCACTTCCCAACATCCATAGTGTCTAAACATCAGTGTACTTCTTGTGGCATCATACAGCTCTACTGCAGCACCTAGTACAGGTGACTGGTAGAGGGGATACGGGGGGGGCATGTGCCCTTCTCCCCGAGATTAGCCCCCAACTCAATGCCACTCAGGAAGGGGCAGCTTTTTTTCCATGTGGGCCAGCAGTGTGTGTGTGTGTGGGGGGGGGGGAAGTAAGCCATGGCACAGAAGTATAAGAGTGGATATGGGGCTTTCGGCCTGCTCCCAGGCGTGCCCACAAATTGTGCCCCCCCAGACATAGGAGGCACCAGTCACTCCTGGTATCTAGCAAAGTACAAGATGAATCCTGGGAGGGCACCAGCTGCTGAATAGACTAATAAAGCTAGTGGAAGTTGCAGGAATATGTGTACACCCCTTCTGTTGGTGCATGGCGAAAGCCTTCTTTTACTTGGGAGAGTGGGATATAACTATCCATGAAAGATTCTTCACATAGTCTGCTGCTGAAGAGAAGCTTTAAGTCTGGCTACTTCCACACTTTTCATAGCAGAACATTATAGTACAGGCTTGCCTTGGGCTAGCCCACAGCAATGGGCAAACAATGCTTCCTTTTACTGCATTACATCACCTCTGAAAATTCTGTTTATCCTCAAAACAATTTGGGAAGTGTGACCAACTGAAGAGTGAACAAGAAAGCCACCACTTACGTGTTTTTAACTTCTGGGGAACCTAGGTGTAACTCTCAGATACAAACTCCTAAAAGCATGGACAGAAGAAACTCTCCACTCCTGACTGTGAGTTACATAGTCCTGGACCTTGGGCACCTTTGTCAGTTTCTATATCTGCAGCTGATTTGCATATGTAGCCTGGTGCCCCCATGAACATGCATACATACATAATATATTAATAACTTTAAACTTATTTTTTTAACAGTAGCAGTACTGGTAGTGCTGATACACAAAGAGAAATTTGCTAAGTCTATGTTAGTCTATAGGTCCTTGAAGCTTCTGAAAGAGTGGCTATGATACATGCTTGAGACATGATAGGAAAATAATTTCTGCTCAAATGATCCCCATCCCACAGATGATATTTCCTATGAGATTGTACAAATATGATATCTACTCATTCAACTTAGACAATGAAATGCTATAAGTTGGGGTGACTTGATTTCCTGCCTTGAATTTAATTTATGGTATGGACATCATGCTAACTTTATGACAAAAGAAAAAAAAAAGTTCATTATGTGGGTATAATTGTTTATGCACTTGAATGTCTTTCACCTTTGTACCTTGGTATGACTTATCTGCTCTGATTTCCATTTTTCCTTAGTTTTCTGCACATGTCCAGATTTTCAAGTAGAGCTATAACCAAGTCATAAACTAAATCACTTAAGCAATCATACTAGAAACCAATAACACTACTACTTACTAGGAGTGTGCGAAATGGGCCTATTTGATTCGGATATGGATTTGACCCAAATCAGGGACAGTGATTTGATTCATTAATTCAGATCACTGTCTCTGATTCGATTAGGCTGAATCTGAAGATTCAATGCTGATTTAGAGAATCAGCAATTCAGACATGTACACAGCTTTAAATGTGTTTTCTACATGCCTTGAGATACCAGTGTGGCTTGTGAATGCTGTGATACTGGGGTGCACGAAGTGTCCCACAGGAGTGCAGGGGGCGGGGGGGTGTCCCCACATGTTTGGCAGTGAACCTGGAAGTGGACCAGAATTACTTCCGGTTCACTTCCAGTTCTGCTGGGCAGCCCACCAGGCCTCCCCCCACCCACACTCCCCCAACATGGCAATTGACTACGGGGGGGGCCCCGGGTGCCCCCCCCCCCAGACCCAGGAGGCACCAGTAGCCAAGCCACAGGAGTGTTGGAGGTGGGGGGGAGGTGGCTCAGCGGACCCAGAACTGAACCAGAAATGCTTCTGGTCCACTATTGAGTCTTCTGCCTAAGTCCCCTGCACTTCTGTGGGACACTCCATGTGCCCTAGCATTGCAGCATTCACAAGCTGCCTGCTACCTAGAGGTATGTAGAAAAAAACCCTTTTAAATCTGTGCCTATGTCCGAATCTCTAAATCTCTCTGAATTGATTCTGAGGGTTCCAGTTTAATTTGGAGAGATTAAAGGGTCCTCTGATTTGATTTGATTTGGATTTAGAGCTTCAGCCACCAAATCAGGGACCAAAGCTTCGCATAGCCTTACTACTTACTATTGCAATACACTGGAAACCACAATGGGGGGGAGGGGGGAGACCCTGATTGGGCTATTTGTTACGACTTCTATTCTGAAACACTGAGCATTTAGGGATCAGCACTTGCTCATATGCAGCCAATTTTGGTGCAAAATACTGTCCCCAAAGTAACCATTTGTAGCCATTTCCATTCCATAACAACTTTTCTTAGGTGGAGAGGGAGAGGGAAGGTGATGAGGGAAGGTGATTGTGACAGAGAAGATCTCACTGCCAGTCCAGGGGAGAGAGTAGGAAGAATAGAGTAGGAAGAATCACCAAAGAGAATAGTAAGTGTTGGGTTGGGTGCCCCAAACGCAAGTACTTACTGGATAACTCAACAAGAGTGAAGGAACAGGATGCGCAGAGATCAGGAACACCTCGGTTTATTAGTTCCTGCCAGTTCTGGTTGGCTGGGCACAGGATGGAGAATACTCAAAAACTGCACCCCACAGCAACCAGATTCCAGTTTGGATTAGAATTGGAAGTTGGCATAATACCTGTCAACACTTCTCCAAAAAGTACCGGTTCTCAAAGCCTCTTTGCTCAACCCGCTCTGGGTTGTTTGCAGTCAGTGTTTTTGGTCATGAAGCCTGTGCCCTCTAGTGTAAGATACTTCACTAGTGTCCTAAACCAAATGGGTTGCCCCTACGGGCCCTGTACCAGATACCTTAACCATATCATCTCCCCTGACCTTCAACCCCTTCAAATGAGGAAACACCAAAGAGAAACACAAAATAATACTCTGTTCTATTGTGGAGAATTTGCGTGGCCCCTTTCCTGGTCCCTTACATCGGGGTGCCGGGTGCCTCGTTCTCTAAGGCCTTTCTATGACAGGACCCCTATGGAGGGCCAAACGCCTGTGTCCTCCTGCTCAGGTCATCTCTCCCACTTTATCTGCCTCTTCCTGGTGTATGGTCCTTCTCCACTTCTCTCCCTCCTGTGGTGTCACTATTCGGGTGCCTTGTGGTCCCTTTGTGTACACCTGGTCGCTCCCTGTAATCAGGATAGGTATCCTGACTCTTTTCAGCCCTTCATGGTGTTCCTGCCTGGACTCTCCTAAAGGGGGGGATTTCTCCACCTCCCTACTGGCCCCGATATTCCCACCTGTTGCAGTGTAGGTCACCACATCCACCTTTCTATTCCTTCTACCTTTGCTGCCTTTGTCAGCTGCAGGGGCTGCTTCTGGCTCATCTCTCTCTCTCTCTGTCGAGCCATTCCTCACTGCCAGGGTCAGTGCCCAGAGCCTCCGCTGACTCTTCAGGTTGTTGCCCTTCCTCCCCAAAAGCCTCCCAAGGGACACCCTGTGGTTGTGTCCTACTCGGGTCTGCTCCTCCTCTTCCCTTGTTTCCACCAGCAGCTGGTTTTATCCCCACCGGCCGGTGATTGCCGATGACATCATCGGCCGGCTTCAACTGGATAAAGACGAAGCTGATGAGCCACGCGGGTTTCTTTCTCCATTCCAGCTGCTCCGCAGCTCCTTCTGAAGGTAAGTAGTTTCTTTGCTTTAACTTTGTGTTTATTTCCTCTCTTTTCTGGGTATTCCCAGGGACCTTCCCTTTTGGTTCGGGGTCTTTCCTCCCACTCTCTCCCGGGACACTGGCCTCCCAGTTTATTACACCAAGTCATGGCAGGAAAGATTGGGTGGATAAGCTAGAGAAAAAGGGACCCTTACTATATACATTGGCTGTAATACTCTAAATACACAGGCTCCAGAGGTCCCAAAGTATCCATTATATGAGTAGGGTGCAACTTCAAGTAGTGACTCCTCTTACAGTGATGAAGACATTATCCAACTGAAACTGTAAGGAGGATTTAAATAAGCAAAATTCAATGGTTTGGATTAGAATGGGAAATTGGCATAATACCTGTCAACACTTCTCCAAAAAGTACAATAGGAATTTATAAATCATAGGTGGTTAATTTTATATCTCATCTCTAATGCAACATACCTTCCACAGTGAAATAAATAAAATATTTTCCAAGTAGTTAGAAAGCCTAGGAAAGACTGCATTTATATATTTTATCACTTAATCAAGTGATAAACTAGGTCATTCCTGTCATTGTATGGTACCAAAATGCTTTCCTTCAAGTATGTCATATACCTCCCCAAAACTGAGTAACTGGAGGAAAAGATTTTTTTAAATGAACTGTTCATATCGATGTTTACAATATGCCTAGATGCATTTAGAAAGTGAAACTTGCTGGTGGATATTCAATATACAATGTCTCTTTGCAAATTGTCATTTAAAACCTTTCCAAATGGCGTAGAAGATACAGCACATAAATTGGCTCGTATCTCAATGAGCCACTGAACCAGTGGACAAAGAGACCTTATAGAAATCTTATTTGTACTTTGAGGCCAAAGTCTGGTTAACTGAAAAGTGATTTCTAGTAGAAGATGAGAGTCTTCATCTAAAGAACTTCTCATCTTTTGTGTACTATTTGAGGTTATGCCATCATTTGAATATATTAACTGCAATGTTTAGAAATGCTAGAACTCTCAGAATGTCCTACAAGTCAAACAATCAACTTTTTAAATTGCCTTATAAAGTTCTTGACATTCAGCCATAAACTTTTTTTTCATGAGAGGTCCAACTAATTCATCTGATAGCTCAACAGAGCTCATCCTTGGTTTTGCATATTGGGTGCACCTCTCTCCTCTTGTTTTTCCAGAAGATACAAAATGTTTCTTGGCTGGTAGTAGCAGAATAGAAGTTTCAAAAGTCGGGCAAAAAATCATACAAAGAGAAGAGACTCCCAGTTTGTCAACATATAACAATTAGATTCTAACAGCTGCTGCCCTTTTGAAATGATCTTTTTAAAATGGCTCCAAATATATGTGTGTCATAGAATTATAGAATCATAGAAAATTAGGGTTGGAAGAGACCTCAGGAGGTCATCTAGTTCAACCCCTGCTCAAAACAGGACCATCCCCAACTAAATCTTCCAAGCCAAGTCTTTGTCTAGCCAGGTCTTAAAAACCTCCAAGGATCCAGAGTCCGCATCCTTTTTAGGTAACCTGTTCCAGTGTTTTAGTATTCTCCTAGTGATAAAATTAGTTCTAATATCTGTCCTAAACTTCCCTTGCTGCAGCTTGAAAGCATTGCTTTTTGTTCTGTCATCTGCTACCGCTGAGAACAGCCTTGCTCTATCCTCTTTCTAACCATGCTTCAGGTACTTGAAGGCTGCTATTAAATCTTCTCTCAGTCTTCTCTTCTCCAGACTAAATAAGCCCTATTCCCTCAGCCTTTCCTCATAAGTTGTGCCCTTCCCCCCCCCCCCCCTCTGCATTTTCATTGCCCTCTAAAGGACTCTTTCCAAATTGTCCACATCCTTTCGTAGTGGGGGGCCCAAAACTGAACACAGTGATCCAGGTGTGCCCTCTCCAGTGCTGAATAGAGGGAAATAATCGCTTCCCTTGACCTGCTGGCAACACTCCTACCAATTTAGCCCAGTATGCCTTGGCAACTGTTGCCTCATAGTCATCTTCATATTCAGGGCATACTGTTGGTTCATATTCAGCTTATTGTCTGTCCACTGTAATGTCTAGGTCCCTTTCTGCAGAGCTGCTGACCAGCCAGCCAGCCTCCAGGATGTACCACTACATGTGATTATTCTGTCCATTTTAAAACTTGCTGAGGGTGCACTATATGCCATCTTTCAGGACACTGATAAACAAAAACAGCCCCAGGATCGACCCCAGGGGCACTCCACTTGATACTGGCTGCCAACTAGATATAGAGCCATTGATTACTAGTTTCTGAGCCCAATGCTCCAGACAGTTTTCTACCCACCTTTATAATCCATTTATCCAGCCCATATTTCTTTAGCTTGCCTGCAAGAATGTTGTGGAAGACTATACCAAAAACCTTGCTAAAAGCAAGGTATACCACATCTACTGGTCTCCCAGCATCTGCAGAACCAGTCATCTCATCATAGAAATCAATCAGGTTGATCAAGCATGACTTACCCTTAATTAATCCATACTGACTGTTCCTAATCACTTTCTTTTCCTTCAAGTGCTTAGGACTGGTTTCCTTAAGGATCTGCTCCATGATTTTTTCCAGGAACTGAGGTGAGGGTGACTGGTCTGTAGTTTCCCAGATCCTCCTTTTTCCCTTTCATAACTATGGACAGTATGTTTGCCCTTTTCCAATCATCCGGGGCCTCTCCTGATCACCATGAGCTTTCAAAGAAGATGGCCAGCAACTCTGCAATCACATCATCCAACTATCTCAGCACTTTTGTGTGCATCCCATCCAGTGCAATGGACTTGTATATGTCTAGCTTTTCTAAATAGCCCCTAACTTGTTCTTTCACTGCTCTTGGTTGCTTACCTCCTCCCCAAATTGTGCTTCCAGGCACAGTAGTCTGGGAGATGACCTTGCCTGTGAAGATGGTTGATCCTCCAGCAAGGTCGATCCTACTAGTCAGGAAGACAGCAAGATCAATCCTTCCGGTCAGTGGTTGCAGTAGGCATTGTGTCACCTGTGTCAGGGAAGTCAACCCACAGCTCCAGAGTTGGTGCCATTGTGCAGGTTTTGGCTTCCTGCACCATGATCTACACTTCTGTGCAAGAATTGCACAGAAGCTGTTCCAGACCTCCTGGAACACGACTGGCTTTATCTCTCCACAAAAGGTAAGAGTCTTTTCTTACAGGTTGGCTGACCTCCTACATCAGGATTTAAACTAAGTATGATGAGGGATGGGGAAGCAGGAGATGGAGAGAGTCTAGAACCTACAAACTGCGAGACATGCAGCAGTACACCCCAGGTAAGTACCAAGGGGCCCTTTAAGCATCAGAATGGGGGGGGGGGGGGCACCAAAGGCACCATTCAGAGGGTTCAAGTACCTCAATACTAATGCTAGGAGCAAGGGGAACAAGAAGGAAGAACTTGTGCTTCTGCTTGCAGATAATAACTTTGATTTAGTGGGGCTAACAGAAACCTGGTGGGACCCAACCCATGACTGGACGGCACACATTGAGGGTTACAGGTTGTATGGAAGAGACAGAATAGGGAGGAAAGGGGGTGGGGTTGCCCTCTATGTAAAGGGGCATTATATATCTACCCTAATCAAAATGGGATCAGAGGAGGAGAAAGTTGAGGCATTGTGGTTTAGGATACATATAGGTCATGGGGAAAGGGACTTGCTGGTGGGGGTCTGCTACAGACCACCACACCAAGATGAAAAGCTAAGCTTGAGGCAACTCTCAGAGACCCTACAGCATAGGAATGTGGTTGTCAGGGGGGACCTAAACTACCCTGACATCTTCTGGGACCCATCCTGCAGCCACAGATGTTGAGGGTCACAATCTTGAGCGACTTCATTGCTAGGGGGTGTCAGCCAGATCAGTGGGGGCCTTGTAAGTTTCAATGTCAGTTCTAGGGCCCTGCAGCATCCCTGTAACCCTGCCATAGATGTAGATGGCATCATGAAAACTGTGCGTCCATGTGTAGATCTTTATGTTGTACCATTTCAGCCCCTTGCTTTCACCCACCAGTGCCCTCGTGGTGTAGAGTACACAGTGAAAGTCCCCCCAGCAGCCCAGGGTGAGCTGCACCACCCTCTCTAGGAATTGGTGCAGGTCTTCCCTGGGGACTGCCAAAGCTGAGAGGTCCATGGGTGCCACTGGACACACAGCTTCCCCTTCAACCTCCTCCTGGTCTTGTGATTCAGCAGGCTTCACCTGACTCCTGTGGGGAGTGGGAGTTTTCCCTGCCTCCGCTTCTGGTAGAGAATCATGTGAGCCACCCAGTTTGATCATTCCCCTTACCCTGGCAGAGGGAGTGGTTCAGTCCTTTGGGGTAGGGGCAGGGATGAGGTCAGTTCAAGGAGGTGGGGCAGGACAGAGTACAGGGGGGTCTTCACAGGGTCCCTGCCAGTGTTGTTATGCTCATGAGAGGACCCTGCCTTGGCCCCCTCTGTCAGAACCATATGGCAGGCCTGGGGTGATTTCTGGGACATTTTATGGGGTGGCTGGAGGAGACACACCGGGCACCTGGGTGGCATCAGTGCACTTCCTGGAGACTTGGGGAAGGGGGTCTTCCCCATTGGGGCTCTCTGTGGCTGAGGCCTCTGCCTTAGCACTCACTGTGTTGAGGGAAGGTAATGGTAGCCAGTGTAGGGGGGGGGGGTCTCCTCCATGGGTTCCCCTCCAGGATGACCTGGCTGTCCCAGAGCCTCCTCCATGGGGCAACCCTTTTGACCTTCCCTAGGAGTGGGGTGTCTAGCACAGACCAAGAGATTACAGAGATCTCATTTAGCTCTGGTCCCCTCTTGGTGGTCTGAAGGGGAGCTCTCTCCATCTCGGAGGGCCCGAGCTGTGCCTGGGCCTTCCTTTTGGACTTGGCAACCATGCACCACCTGAAGGGGACCGGCACACATTCAGACATGAGGTGGTCATCAGGTGGGTCAGATGAAGGGAATATTGCAGCAAGAGTTTCTGGAGGAGAAGGTGTAGGGGCTGCACCATGCCCATGGTGACAGCTCCATGGAGGAGCCACCAGCTGAGGTCCCTGGTGGCTCACAGGATCAAGGTGGAATACAGTTTTGTCCACTGGGGATTCTTGTCCCTGCCCTCACCCCAGGTGTCCCACCACTTGTTATCTGGATGAGATGTGAAGATGGGATAATGGATGGTGCAGAGCATGAGCATGTAGAGCTAGCAGCAGTGGACCAAGCCATGAGAGCTAGCTATGAGGCCAATCCTGTCAGTGTATGTAGACAATGTGCTCCTCACTGTTCAGGACCTGGGCAACCTGGTGCAGGTAGAGACCTGCCAATTTATCTACTCAGCAGACTCCTCTGCCCAGGTTAAATGGGTCACAAGCTCTGGCTTCATGATGGGTGGCAGGTGAACTTGCTCCTACCTGTGCTCCAGGGCATCTCCTGGGGTGCGGGCTCACTGTTCTACCTAGGATTCCACCTGTCCCCTAGGGCCCCTTTCTCACTAGAAAACTGGCAAGAGCTAGAGGTCAGAGTGTTGAAGCAGCTGCTGGCATGGGCAGATCTGCTGAAGTGTCTCCTTTTTTGGTTCCCGCTGGTAATCAATCAGTCAGTCCTGTCCATCCTCTGGCACCACTTGAGAACCCTGGCCATGGCCCTGGAGCTCCTGGCCAGGATCCAGAGATAGGCACTGTAGTTCTTCTGGCCAGGATGATGCTGGATTTCTACAGGGCTCCTGATCCTCCCTTTGTGGGATGGCAAGGCCTGGTCAGCCTCTGCAGCCAGGTCCACACCTTCTACCTTCAGGCCCTGAAGAGTCTCATTTATGGTGCCAGTGGCAGTGGAACATGGAGCCACTTGGGACATGCCTTCCTCCACCACCTCTGATGGTTCCAATATGTTCAGCAGCTCTTCTACCTGTAAGTTCTCCCCATGCAGGGTCTGGAAAATCTTCCAGATTTCTACCAAAACCTCCTCAGGGCCTGGAGGCTGATGCCCAACTCCAGGTCCCCTGGAACAGTCACCCAGGGTTCTCACCTTTTTGCCAACCCCCTGCTGGCAGCTAGTGGTTCCAGCAACAGAGGCATCCTGTGTGCACTGGAGGATGGTTTTGGCCCACATCACCCATATCAGGGATCTCCTGGACTATGCCAAACAGGGGTGGCCAAATCCCACATTGCTGCATGGAATATGGAGCTGCCAATGCTGCATGCATCCAGCCAGCTGCTCAAGGAGGTCAATGCCACCCTGTCAGAAACTTCCCTCACCAACATAGGCCAGGTCTTGTGTAAGTGCAATCTTCACCACCTGGTAGTCCCCATCCCTCCAGAGTTCATCATGGGGCCTCTGCTTCATCAGACACTGCTGTACTCCCTGCCCCACAGTCTTAGCAGCCTGGGAGATACGAAATCAGTTCACTTTTGATCCACCCACTGCTGCTAGCTCCACATACTGATGCTCTCTACAGTGCATCATCCCTCCTCATGTCCCACTCAGACAATGGGTGTCAGGACACCCTAGGTGAGGTCAGGAGTGAGGGTCTACAGTGGATTAGTTTGTATTCCATCTTGATCCCACAAACCACTGGGCACCTCAGTTGGTGGCTCCTCCATGGAGCTGTCACCATGCATGTGTATTTGGCATGGTTCACTGATGCCCCCAACACCTGTCCCTTTTGTGAACAAAGAGAGATTTTGGTGCATACCTACCTGGAGTATGCCAGGCTGAAGCTCCTACACCTCAGAGGTTCTGGTTGCACTATTCCCCTCACCTCTTCATTTATGCCCTCCCCGGCTCTGGCCCTATCAAGTCCTGGGACACCTTGGTTAACTTGATCCTGGGCATGGCTAAGCTGTCTATAAACCTGTCCAGGAAGGAGACTCTGGCTGGGAGACTGCAGAGCCACTTTCCTTTCCTATTTACATTCTTGTCTCCAGGCAGAGTATCACTGGAAATTGTCCACTAGCTCCTTGGAATCATTTGACGGTGAGTGGGTGCTATGCATTGTGATCTGCTCAGTGTCCTCGCTTGGCACATTAATTATTAACCTGTGATCGATTTCTTTCTTTCTTTTCATTATTATTTGTCCCAAGTACTTAGTAACATGTCATCAGTGGTCCCCAGTACCAAAGGGGGCTTATAATTTTCTTGGCAAGCCTGGGGCTATGACTCTCCTTGATGTGTTCAGATCCTGTGGCTACCAGAGGGCACCACCACTCCCCACTGTCTGCTCCCCACTACCACCACCATCACCTTCTACTTGATCTGCAGTCCCCTCCCCTATCAGGAGGCACTGGATTTATGAACCAGATACCTTATTTCAGGCAGACCCAAATGCCCAGACTAACCATGACCTCTCCATTCAAGAATTGTCAAAAATTTTGATACACAGTGATAGCAGATACAAATT
Organism: Alligator mississippiensis; assembly: GCF_030867095.1. Lineage (NCBI taxonomy): Eukaryota > Metazoa > Chordata > Crocodylia > Alligatoridae > Alligator > Alligator mississippiensis. The sequence goes on from NC_081833.1 coordinate 30,607,734, forward strand.
AAGCTGGCAAAGCAAACAAAATAACCCTTCTGATTCTATATCTACCAGTCATAGGGTTGTCACAGAGGGAAGGTCCATCTGGCTAGTATGCAAGCTTCACATGGTGGTTCTTTCTTGAATGACAGATGACAGCAGCCTAGAGATCAAGGGCTGAGGCCCAACCTCCCCACCTCCCTCTCTGCCCCCGCCACCACAGTGTGATGGGTGAAAGAGACTGGTGGTGTGCCCTTTTCCCATGGTGGCCTCAGCTGCCCCCACTCAGGGCCCCTTTGCTGCTCTAAAATCCCTCCTTTTGTATTTTTTCTCCCCTCTGATGACTCTTCATTCCTGGGAACCATTGATTGGCTTCCCTGTGGTCATCATAATGTCCATGTTCTGTCAGCTTATTCCTTTATTCCAACAAGCCCATCATATGCACACCTCTTAATTTAGCCATTTATGGATGTTATGCCCTGGCCTCCTAATTTGGTCTATCCACCAAAACCAGAAATCCTAAGTGCTCTGCAGCTGGGCACTGTGACCTAATGCCACCTTATCTCATGTTATAAAACAGTGGGGTATATGTTTTCAGTCTCCCATCCTGTGTGTCTGCTGGCCTCAGATAACATTTCCTTCTAGGCCAACTGTATCACAAACAGGCTTTTTGAAACCAATTAACCCTTGCCATTCCCATGGACCATTATTCTAATACAATATCTACTTTACCTATCAGCCAATTCCCACAAGCAAACCTCTAATAATAATTTTCTAGTCATCAAACACCAGCAATCACCTGCTGTTGCAGTGGCCCACAGGCAAAGGGGACCTCTCAATGCCAGTGGGGCCACTCCACAAGTAACGCCATTTTCCTGCCTGGCTTTTATCTGCTCCAGAAGCATCCCCTGTGTCTACCCTCCTGTCTTCAGTTGTGTACTCTACTTCCCGTCTCCTGGCATTTGCAGATGGCTGAGTAAGCCAGCAGAAAGCTTCTCCCCTCCCTCCTGCCTGTGTCCTTGTTTGTCTTTCTGTGTGTCCCCCACCTCCAGCTTGAGCCCACCCCCTCACACATACACCACCCACCAAAAAGCGCCCCCCACCCACTTCAGCCTGAGGAGAACCCTGGACACCCTGGCAGCAAGCTATCTCCCCCATCCCCACAGGGGGAGGGGGAGCTCACAGCTCCCCCCCCTGCATCTCACCTGATGCTTTCCCAAATAGCCACCCATGGCAGGGCAAGAGTCCCCCACAGGGTCAGGGGGCTCCTCCTTGCTAGTTTCTCCCTGTTGGGGCCAAGGTCCCCCCCCAAAACCTGACCAGAGCAGGGGAAAAGCCAAGGGCTCCTCATCCTCCTCATCTATAGGGGGTAGGAAGGGTAAAGGACCTGCAAAAAAAAAAAAAGCCAATTACCAATACCTGTAGAGACCAGAGATGCCTCATTAGCAGATGACCCACCCACCCAGTCTTCTTCCAGCTCTGAGAGCCCAGCTGCTCAGCCCAAAAGATGGAACTAAACCCACAGCCTTGGAGCCTAGGCCCTCACAACCTCTGCCCACATGAGCTTGGGAAAGCAGGGCCCTCTCCCCAACATCAGCAGGTGCAACAGGGTGTGCTGCAGCATGCCCAAGATAGAGGCACTGCACAGGAGGTGGCAAAGAAGGGACTCACAGTGGGAGGTTAGCATGTCCCACTTAAGCCCCTAGAGGAGCTAGGGACCTGGGTGGTCCTGACACCTGTCCTCACATACATCCCTAACTGGGCCTTTATGCCCTTCCTTCAGGTCCTGGGAAGAATTCTATCCCTGTTTACCACCCTCCTGCTGGCATGCCAGGACCCTAGCCTCCACCATATCAAGTTTTTCCAGCACCAAGTCACCATCCAGCTGCTGGTGGGGCTGGAGGCAGGGGGAAACTTTACAGTTCCCTTCCAGGGGTCCCCCAACTGCATCCATTATACTATGGGGAAAGTGGGGTGCTTCTGGTGCCAGTCACTGGGGCACCTCCACCAAGAGTGTCCCTTCAGTCATCCATGGGGGACACCACAGTGCTCCACCAAGGAGAGAGGTGCCACCACCACTGGTACCCCTAGCACCACAGCCCCACCATCTAGGCCCCCTGAAAGCTCAAGGTGCCCCGTGCCACAGCCACTGGGGGGTTCCAAATAAGAGTGGGCACAGGAAGAAGAGGGTGATGCCTGTCCCCACCACTCCACCACAGCTGCTATCCCTCCAATTTCGACACCACTCCCAGCATCCCAGGACAGCCTCTCCCCATGCTACCCCAAGGCTGGGTGGGTGCTTGTCCCATATGGGTGGTGATCTGCTGCCTACAGCATGGCAGAGCACCAGGGCCCAGTGCAGCTCAGGCCTTATGTTTTAGAGGAAGTCCCCCTCCCACCACCCAAGAGGAAGCCCAACACTGATGTTATTACCACCACCTCCTGAGCTACACCAGGAATCCCACCCACAGAAAAAAAAAGACAGTGTTACCACCACAGAGCAGGGCCCAGAATGGCTTGGCCACCTGAGAAGGCCCTGAGCCCTCACAGGCCCATAGAGAAGACCCCTAACTCCACCAGGTGTGACCTGCCCCCCAACAACTGCAGACACTGAGTCTTTTGTCCCAGCTACTCTGGGAGTAGGTCCATTGGTGAAGCCCTCCCACTCTGACCACCTAGGGGAGGTGGGAACCCTGGGGCTTATGCCAGTGGGTCCCAAGGAGGAGGATTCACTTTTCCAGGGCTCTGGGGAGGCCACCAATGCCACCCAGGTACCTGAACTGTCTCTTCCAACCCCAGTTAAAGCCACCCCTGCCACAGACCCTGTGTGTCTGGTGTCACCAGTACTGAGGGGAGAAAGCAGGGTCCCCCACCAAACACCTTTCCAACCCTGAGGGAGACCCTTCATGGGAACCACTGCCATTTTCTGTACCATTCCCTGTGCTACCCCCTCATCCACCCTGAGAGACTGCATCTTTCCCCATCTCAGTTTCAGAGGATGTAGCAGACCGGGTGGTTCACAGTGCTTCATCAAGCCTCTATCCTCCTGCAAATGCCCCACCAAGCCTAACAATGCCCCCACCAATGAAGCCCCTCACTGTGGTAACCCTCAAAATGCATGGCTGAAGAATGGTCTCTGCAGATGTCTGGTACTCTTTTTCCTTGGGGGCGGGGAGGGGCGTACTCTATGATTTTCCTCCAGGAGACCAACACAATTCCAGCCACTGAAGCCAACCGATGGCTGGAGCAGGGAGACTAAATCTACTTCAGCCACCTCACAGAGACACTGTGTAGAGTGGCTACCCTGATTTCCCTGAGCCTGCAGCCAGACGTCCTTCTCACCACTGAGGTGGTGCCAGGCCATCTAATGCATCTAGGTACAGGGCCTTGACTTCAACCTGTTAAACATGTATGCAGCTGTACACAACTCAGAGATGGCTCATTTCTTTCAGCAGGCATCCAACTACCTGAAGACCCTGAGCCCTCACAAGTACTTGCTCCTAAGCAGAAATATTAACTTCACCCTTGAGGCACAAGACAGCACTGGCAGGGGGTGAAGCCAGGCTGCCACAGCCATAATCAAGGATATCATCCCAGACCACTCCTTAGTGGACATCTGGCATGCACACCACCCTGATGACCCCACCACCTTCACCTTTGCCAGGATGAAGCAACAGAAGGCATGCCACTCCCAGTTGGATCAAATCTACACATCCATTTGAAACACTGCCCAAGTCCAAGCTTCAAGCATGAGGCCACCCTGCTACAGTGATCACCACCTGTGGCAGAAGGCCACCTCTGTTTCTCCCCAAAAACTCTTCTCTGTGACAATTTGGTTAAGATGGGCCATGCAGAGGGTACACACCTTACCCTATCACTTTAGGTAACCTGAGCTGGATACAGTCCTGAGGGAGGGGGGAAACCTGCTCCCTCAGCCTACGTGACTGGCATCACATACCTGAGTGAGGGGCTTGGGCTCCCTGCGGAGCTAGGAACTGCCAGTCTTTCCAGCAACTAGTGATGCATTTCAAATTGGTTGGCTGACAGCCAACAGGTTCTGGCCTCCATTGGACCAGGTAAATGAGGTCATAATGGCTATATAAGTTAAGGACTGCCCAGGAGGGGAGAGATGCAGCCATGAGGAAGACTGAGAGAGAGAGAAGAACTGGACCATCTGAAACTTGCTCTCTCTCTCTCAAAAGTCATGATCAAGGAACTTCCTGCCTCCAGAGGAAATCTCCACCTGCATCTGGACTAGATATATAGCTTGCAGTAACTCAGATGTGTGATGTACCCAGTCATGCCAGTTTGCTCTATGGGATTTCTCTGATATTGCTCTACTCTGTACCCTATTCCAACCCCACCCCTTGTAACCAATAAAGTTCTCCTTTGTACCTAGCATGGGAAACTTATTGGGAGTGGGTCTAGGTTATGCCTTGGGGTCCCCTTGGTTCAGCTGACTAAGAGAGACCACTACTGGTGCTTCTGACTTAGGGAAGCATCCCAAGTTCTTGAAGTGAATCAAGTACCCTCGAGAGCTACTAGGCCTGTGTTTTCCAGGGTGCACAGAGCCAGAATCAAGCCCATCCCTGGGTGGTGGCAGAGTTATCCCCAGACTAGCGGGTGTGCTGCAGGAAGGGGGTTGGCCAGACGTGAGGCACCCCCAGGGAGGCACTCAGAGCCTGGAAGGTGGCCAGGTGCAGTGAGATGGGTGGCTCAATGCAGGAGCACCCCTACTGGCCCACCGCACCACCTTGTCTATGTTTAGGTCATGCTACAATCCAAGTACCTGGGACTGGCCTACTAGCACTTCAACAGCTGTCTGCTGGAGGACATGGGCTTCATGTTTGCATTTTGGGAGTGCTAGATGGCCTGGTGCAGACAATGGCAAGCCTTTTCCTTGGCCTGGATATGGAGAATGTTTGTGTCAGGAAGTTCTTTCACTGCTACACCAGGGGGCACACCAGACAGTAGGAAGCAGCTCGAAAGCAGATTGAGAGGGAAGTGCTAGAGCTGGAGAGGTGCCTGCTTACAGACCCAGACAACCTGTCCCTCTGTGAAGAGTGTTAGGAGAGCCAGGAAGAGCTTTATGGAGTTCTACCACACCTTCTGGGGAATCCAAAAGGGATGGGGAGCTCTCCCTCTCATGTGGGAGGTCCCTGTTCTGGCCCTGCTGCCCAAAAAGCTGACCTGAGGGACTAACCCTCAGTCTCACTCCTCTGTATGAACTATATAAGGTCATAGTGAAATCCATTTCATTGTGCCTGAAGTTGGATATGATTCACGCTGACCAGATTTACCTTTTTCCCAGGGTGTTTCATCGTAAGCAACCTGTACTTGGTGCAGGACCTCCTTGAGCTTGTTCACAGGGAGATGGCCTGTCATTTGCCCTCCTATCCCTCAACCAGAAGGTGTTTGACATGGTGGATCATGGCTATCTCACAGATATGCTGAGGACATTCAGCTTGGATCCCTGCTGTGTGTAGTTTTTTCAGGTGCTGTACACCTTTATAGAGTCTATGATCAAGCTCAACTGGATGATAATGAAACCCATTCACTTTAACTGGGGTATGCATCAAAGTTGCCTGCTGTCAGGCCAACCCTACACCATTGCTCTTGAGCCCTTCCTCTGCCTCCTGCACAAGTGGGTAGCACGGCTGGTGCTTGAGGAACCACCCATGAGTGTGTTTCTATCAGCATATGTCAACAATGTGCTCCTCACCATTCAGGACCCAGATAACCTGGAGCAGGTGGAGGCCTTTCAATCCATCTACTCAGTAGCTTTCTCTGCCTGGGTCACCTGAGTCAAGAGCTCTGGCTTGGCAGTGGCAATGGGTAGCAGGTGGAATCACTCCCACTTGCACTCCAGGGCATCCACTGGGGTGGGGGCTTGCTGTTGTACCTTAGGTTCACCTTTTCCCCAGGGACTCCTCCCCACTGGAGAACTGGCAACAGCTGGAGGTCAGGGTGCTGGAGTGGCTTCAGGCATGGGTGGACCTGCTTCAGTCTCTCCCTTTGTGGGAGGGTACCAGTCATCAACCAGCTGGTTCTGTCCATGTTCTGGCACTGCTTCAGCACCCTGGCCATACTGCTGAAGATCCTTGCCAGTCTCCAGAGGTAGGCACTGGGGTTCTTCTGGCTGGGGTGACACTGGGTCTCTGTGGGTATCCTGAACTTCCCCTTTTTGGGAGGATGGGCAAGGCCTGGTCTGCCTCCACAGCCAGGTTCACACCTTCCACCTTCAGGCCCTGCAGAAGCTTCTGTACAGTGCAGGTAGCTAAGTTATGTGATGCCTGATCAGTTTCACTTTCCTCCTCCACCTCTGAGGGTTCCAGTAGGATCAGCAGTTCTTCTATCTGTGAGGGCTCCCCAAGAAGGCCCTGGAGGAGCTTCTGGATTTCTATCAGTACCTAATTAGGGCCTGGATGCTAGTATCCACTTCCAGATCTCCAGAAACAGTCACCCAGGGCACCAACCTCCTTGCTGAGCCCCTCCTGAAATACTTGCAGCTGGTGGTGATGGTGATGAAGGTGCCCTATGTACAACGGAGAATGGTCCTAGCAGTAGCCATGATGAAAACTCAGAGAGAAGAGGTGGACCATCTGAAACTTGCTCTCTCTCTTGAAACTCATGATCAATGAACTGTCTGCCTCTGGAGGGAATCTCCACCTGCCTCTGGATGGTACTTGTGAGTAAGCTACCTGAGATCTAACTAGATATACAGCTTGCAGTAACTCAGATGCATGATAAAATGCTACCCAGCCATGACAGTTTTTTCTATGGGATTTCTTTGATATTGCTCTACCCTGTACCCTATTACAAACCTACTCCTTGTAACCAATAACATTCTCCTTTGTACCTAGTGTGAGAGACTTATTGGGAAAGGAGCTAAATTATGCCTTGGGGTCCCCTTGGTTCAGCTGACTAAGGGAGACCACTATTTGTGCTCTGCTAGGTACCTTCTTCAGAATCCCTTGTTATTAACTTGTTACCTCACTCCTATTCCTGCTTTCTTTTGTATCATTCCGAGTAATTAGTTCATATGTCCCAAGTGGACTCCCTTCTTAAGGGAGGCTTATAGATATTTGTAATCAGCCAAAGCCCATGACCCTTGGCACATCAAATAGTTCTGTTTCACAGTAGCTGAGAGTGGATGCTGAAAGGGAGAATGAACTGGGTATGACCCATTGGTACAAATATTGGTATTTTTTTTGTAAGTAGGTATAGTTCACATTCAGGTAGGAGAATCACAATTATTTTGACAGCTCGAGATCTGGCCCAAAATGTTTTGTTTGGAATATTGGTCCTGGTTATTCTCTCACCCTGGGATAAATAAGGAGTAACTCAACTGAAGTCACTACAGTTATAATAGTATCAAGCACAGCAGTATACTAGTACAGCAGTGTGGTTGCATGCCCCTGCTTCTGTTGCCACCATCCCTGGCTAACCCAGGTGCAAAGAGAACCCCAGAACCACTCCTGTCCTGCTCCAGATGTCACTGAGGCTGGGCAGAGTGCCAGGCTTGGCAGGGGACACCAGCAGCAGGGGGAGGGTCCTCATCCTGTATCTTATCCCTGACACTTCCCCTCCTCATTTCACCCAGTGGCTGGAAGCAGGTGGCTTGTCCAGTGGCTGGAAGAAGGAACCTGCCTACTGAAACAGCTATCTCCAGATGACACAGGAATGGAGGGCACCCAGATCCACTCCTGACCTATTCCAGTCATGGGCTGAAGGGAGAAGCTGTGCAGAGTGTCAAGCTGATGAGGGGACAGGGACAGCTGCACATAGGTTCCTCCTTCCAGCACCTGTTCCCCCAGCTAGGTCAGGGAACAACCAGTGGGCAAGCAGGGAGAAGGCATTGGAAAATGCAACCTGAACACCAACCTGACTGGAGAATGGCAGGAGTGTCTCTGGGGCTTCCTGCAACCTTGGGTAAACTGGAGACAGTGGTGGTAGTGGTCAGTGAGCAGGTCCCCCCATCCCTTCACAACCTCATCTTCCTGTAACTGCTGCCTGCCCAGATCCCCAGTGTTCCCTGATAGCCTAGAGGCTCCATCCACATCTTGAACCCATGGTCTGAGTGGTATGACACACCACCCCCTTTAGTAAATCCTAATTTATATTACTTTATGCTTTACTTTCTTGCCAGTCCTCAAGCCTCTCTGTATCTTTCATGGTCTTATTAAAAATTACATCTATTTTTTAGTACATAGTACCTGTCCAAGGCATTCAGCATGCCACCCTTAACATTTCTCACCTGCCAAAGGCTGCTGACACAGCCAGAGGTTCCAGTTATAGTAATGTGGCCTTTAAACTCTAAACCATGCCTTGCACAATAATTAATTACCTTCTAACATAAAATCAATTGGTGTCTTTATTTTGTTTTGAGCAACCATGATGGATAATATAAAGCTTCATCTTCTTTACATTAACTGAACTTTTTCCTGGTGACTCTGCCTGGCTAGGACAAATCTGTACAAATTCCTTCTAATCACTCTAGATCTTTATTTTTTTTTTAAATGATAAATTCAGGCAGTTGATGGGAAAATACAAGTGGAATTTCACAAATTGCAGACTTAAATTACCATAGGTCTGTGATAGTCTGTGAAAGAGAGACACAGCAGGAGACTGTTTTCTCTGCAGAGAAACCAGCCTCCCCTGGGCTTGCCTGGAAATGTGGGGAGACAGGAGAGAGGAGAGTGCTGTCTGGGAGTGAATGCTGACTGCAGACAAGCCAGCAGAGTTCCACTCAAAGCAGCTCCAAGCCAAGGAGTTATGTGAAGAGAAACCATGAGCTGGGTAGCAAAACCTGCAGCCCTGAGTTGGGGAGACACGGTGGGGGGGGGGGGATGCCCCGAGCTGAGGAGAGAAGCCAAGCAGGGCAGTGAGAGAGAGAGAACACCCAGGGGGCGTGTCCATAAAAAAACCCAACAGACTGATGCCAGAGCCAAAGAGGGAGAAGAGGGAGTGGACACAGATGCACCCTGAAGAACAGAAGTGTGAAGAACATCCAGGAAGCAGGGTGTGAAGAGTCCAAGGGAGCAAGGGGGTGAAGGAGGGATGAGCCTGTGGGCAACAGTTGAAGCTAGCAGCCAATAGGAGCCATATAGTTGGATAAGAGACATACAGGATGCTAGCCAGAGGGTGTGGCAGCCTGGTGGCAATACTGGGATGCAGGAAAAAAAATAGCAATATAGATTTAAACATAAGAAGAGCCACAGACAGTGGTTAAAACAGGACTTTATTTTATATGCTTATATTTTGGTCTGGACTTTATTTTGATTGCTCAGTGTTTTTGGACTGTTTTATTTTGCATTAACACCCTGACCTGAAAAGGAATCCTGGGTGTCAGGTGGCGTGAGGCTGGGGTGCAGGGGATGGTGGAGTTCCAACTTTTCCATCATGTGTTTTTCACATCCGTAAAAATCTTCTTCTGCCCTGTGCCATGATGAACATCCTCCCATCAAGGAAAGTCTGTACAAAACCCTGTAATAAATAAAAACCAGAATACTTACAATCAAAGTTGCGGCAGGTGAGTTTTTGTATCAACTGGAAAGGTTAAGGGTGATATAAGACCCTTTACACATTGTAGCAAAAAACCCAAACATCTGCATGCTTAATAAATGCGGCATCTTGCCTTATCCTTCCTGGGTGGTGCCTTATCCTTCCTCATAAGGTCTTGCTTGTGATTTGAACAATTGGCAATTTGTGTAACCTTTAAGTTGTGGAGAATTGTGAAAGGGGGGGGATACAAAGGAAGTTCCATGTTTATTATTCTTTTCATGTGCACAATTTGGGCTGTAGAATTCCCCAAGCTTATGGGAGAAGTTGGATTATCACCAATTAGGAGATTCAGAGATATTTTTGTTAGGAGAAAGAAGAGATGAGTTAGAAACAAGTTTATAGAAATAAGTTTATAGAAGTCTCTCAGCTGTAGATTACCCATGAAAATAGGGAGGGAGTTTAGGACCTACGTTCCTACCACTAATCCTTGGCTATAGCTGTACCCGAGGGTTAGAAGTCAAAATTTAGGTGTTGTGTGGTTGATGACCATGGATTTTAAGATATATTGTGTGACTTAAGGCAAGGTGACTTTAAAGTGTGGAAACAGAGGTTGTATACTGAATAGAAGGTTGTAAGAAGTATAGAAACGTATTAATTAACAGTTACAGTCTTCTGTGTAGATGATTACAAGAGCAGTTGTGTGTTTTTACTGAGGCAGATACTTCAGGATCCTGTGTGCCTAGGAGAACAGAGGCAGCAGAGGGCACAGAAAGAGACAGGGTACATTACCAGACACCTGCTCAGGCAGTGGCACAGAATTCATGATTGGAAAGTGAGGGTGAAACTTGGAGCCCCCACTCCCCCGCTACTGCCTCTCTAGGAACAGTGAAGAGCCTACAAGAGATTGTTATAGGAGCATAACATCTTGTTTCAGGAATCATCAGGGTACAGCAAGTGCACCATGGATTCTCCCCAGCTCCCTGCAGTGGCAGACAGGGCAGCATGTCTATGAGGAACCTTTAGGACACCTTCTCTCCCACCACACACAATAGGGTGCCTAGGCCACTCCCCGCAGGCCCTAAGCCCACAATACTCTCCCAATACTACACACAGACAGTTCCATTCAACCAACTTTAGTTTCCATTCAACAAGCTTTATTTCCCTCCAGCACAGCACAGTCCATCCCACCCCCACCTCTCCAACAGTACACTCCCCCATCCTGCTCTCCGCAACAGCTTATTCTCTCCTTATCCCCCTCCCCACAACATCTCCCCAAACATCAATGCTCACCGCACACAAAAAAAAAAAGAAAGAAAGAAAAAGAAGGAAAAAAAACCCACCCTCTTCCTTGTGAAAGTCTGTACTGCAGTGCAGTTGGTGTATGTGAGTAGGGAATAGTGGACTGGTGGTGCCTATGGTATAGAACTTAGAAGTGCCTGGAACCCTGGCCTTTCATAGCACCACCATGGGTTTGAACACCATGGTGAGGATGGTGGCTGGGGGCTTGGCCAAGGGTAAGGGCCAGTCTTCCCTTGCTGGCCAGTCTGCTCCCCCTCCTCCTTTATGGGGCTGGCCTTGGCCAGGGCCATTTTCAACACAGATGCCACATGGTGGGAGAGGTACCAGGGTCCCCAGCCAAGGTGGGGGCCTAGATGTTGGGGGAAGTAGCATGGGAGCAGAGGTAGGGTGCCCTGGCCACTGCACCTGGCACAGGACCTCCTCTTATGCCCATTAGCCAGAAACCAGGTCCAGGGCTGGTGGCTTGGCTGTGGGTGGCTGCCAGGCAGAAGGCATGGCTGGGGCCAGGGGCTGGGCAATGGGTGGCTGCCAGGTGGCAGGCAGAGATGGACCTGGTGTCTGAGTAATGGATGGCATGAAGGAAGGAGCCAGGACCAGGATACAGTCAAGCACCTGGTAATCTTCCTCCGTGGCCACCACTGCCTGTGCCACCTGGCCATCCACCACCTTGGCAACCACCAAGGCCTGCCATTTCTGGCCATCCACCATCCATTTGAAGAGGGAAACATGTCTCTTATAGTTTCATAGTTTCATAATTGGTAGGGTCAGAAGGGACCTGAGCAGATCATCAAGTCCGACCTCCTGCCATGGCAGGAAAGAGTACTGGAAAGAGCACTGGGGTCAAACGACCCCAGCAAGGTGTTAATCTAGCCTCCTCTTAAAGACCCCCAGGGTAGGAGCCAGCACCACTTCTCTTGAAAGTTAGTTCCTCTTCTTGAGCTCCAAGTGCTGGGCACAGTAAGTCTGTTCCTGCCAATCCCTCTCCAGTTTGCAGGCCACCCACTTGTTGGCACTGGATTTATGGCCCAGATACTTTGTTCCTGGAGGACTCAAAATCCTCAGACCAAACATGAGTTGTCCTTTAGATAATATGCAAATTTTATTGATGCACGGTGATAACAGATAATAATAATGCAACCAATTCTGTAGCTACCAGTCCCAGGGTTCATAGAGTCAGAGTACATCTGGACAGTATGCAAACTTCATTCTGAGATTCTCTCTGGAATGTCAAATGTCAGCAGCCTGGAGGTCAGAGGCTGAGGCCCACCACCTCCTCCACCCTAGGGTGGTGGATGGGATGGGATGGTTGTGTGCTCTCTGTCCATAGTGGCCTCAAGTTTCCCTCTCAGGGACCCTTTGCTTCTCTAAAATCCCTCCTTTTTTATTCTTTCTCTCCTCTGACTGAATTCCCTGTGGTTGTCAAACTGCCCACATTCTGTACTGTCAGCATATTCCTTTGTTTCACAGACCCATCACATGCATGTATCCTAATTTGGGCTTTACTGGTCTTTTCCCAATTTGGTCTGCTTCCCAAAACCATAAGTTGAAAGGGCTCTAAAGCTGGACACTGTGATCTACCCAATGTGGCAGAGTCCCTGATCTCATGTTATGGAACACTGTGGTACATGTCTTCAGTTTTCCACCCTGTGTGTCTGATTACTACTTTCCTGTGGCAGACACAGTGCGTTTTGAGGAAACTGTCACAAACTGTCACTAATGAGCATGGACTGTGAAGCCTGCAACCCAGAAATAATGTGGTTAAAGCAGTGACATCACAGTTATAAAGGTCTGTCAAGGGAAAGAAAGGCTAAAAGTTAAGGGAGACCCATAGAGTGAATGTTAAGACCCAGAAGAGAGTGTGGGGACTTCAGAGAACTGCTAGAGAGAGATATACTGAGATATCTATGAAACAGCTTGAGAGAACAGACCCACAGAGCCCAAAGAAGGACTGAAAATGGAGACCAAAGAGCAGGGCCCAGGCAAAGTTTGTGAGAGCATTGAAAACCAGAGATTCACAATCTAAAAGAGGTGTGTGAAGCAGAGTCAATGACTTGTGGCCTAGGAGGGGCCAGGAGAGAGTGGGTCCAGGGGTTCAGAGTGGAGCCAAGAGAGAGAGAGAGAAATCTGATGAGAGGTCTGACAGTCCAAGAAGGGCCAGGTATTGGTGAGGCTAGAAAGCCAAAGGTCTGCAGTCCAGGAAAGGCAAGTGTTAGTGCTTCAAGGTGCCAAAGTCTCACTGGCCCAGGAGTGGGGCCAGGACCCAGAGAGGGGTCAAAGTCTGAGGGACACATCTAGAGACTGAAGGGGTCCAGAAGACCATAGCCCAAAGGGGAGAGCACTGAAAGACCAAGGGGCCTGACAATGCATATTTGGGGCCCTAGTGAGGTCAGAAGTTTGAAGGAGACCTTAGCTCTGCTAACTGCCAGAGCTGGGAGCCTGAGATATCAGCTAACCTGAGGAAGGAGCTAGGAAGCCCAGAAATGAGAGACTGCCCATGAGGGGTGAAGATGACCAGGGCAGAAAAGCCTGAAGATTTGTCTTGGGTAAGACCTGAAAACTACACTCTCCTGAGACTGGTTAATGTGGTGGAGCTACTTGTGGTAGGGTAGTTTTTACAAAATGCCACATGCTGCCACCCCAGGGAAAGGCAAGTACAGGCTACCTGAAAACCCTAGATCCCACCTGCCTTGTGGGTCACCCTTTGATAAGAGAAGGCTAGGGGAGTATATCCTGACAGAAAAACCTTTGGTGGAGCCAAAGGAGGGCAGATCTGTGGCAAGTCACACCTTGGAGTACTTGCCACTTGAAGAAGAAAACATTGCTGAAGAAGCAGCCTCTGCAAGGAGCTAGGAGGGGAAATGTCTGAATGAGCTTCAGCATGGCAAGAGCCCATTTGAAAAACCCGCAGTATCTTTATAGGCTCGGCAGTGCTATGTTGGCTAGCACTATGCAAGAAAGAGACTTGGGGGTCATCATTGACCACAAGATGAACATGAGCCCGCAGTGCGATGCTGCGGCTAGTAAAGCGACCAAAACGCTGGCTTGCATCCATAGATGCTTCTCAAGCAAATCCCGGGACGTCATTCTCCCCTTGTACTCAGCCTTGGTGAGGCCGCAGCTGGAGTACTGCGTCCAGTTTTGGGCTCCACAATTCAAAAAGGATGTGGAGAAGCTTGAGAGAGTCCAGAGAAGAGCCACGCGCATGATCAGAGGTCAGGGAAGCAGACCCTACGATGACAGGCTGAGAGCCCTGGGGCTCTTTAGCCTGGAAAAGCGCAGGCTCAGGGGTGATCTGGTGGCCATCTATAAGTTTATCAGGGGTGACCACCAGTATCTGGGGGAACGTTTGTTCACCAGAGCGCCCCAAGGGATGATGAGGTCAAATGGTCATAAACTACTACAAGACTGTTTCAGGCTGGACATAAGGAAGAATTTCTTTACTGTCCGAGCCCCCAAGGTCTGGAACAGCCTGCCACTACAGATGGTTCAAGCGCCCACATTGAACACCTTCAAGAGCAAACTGGATGCTTATTTTGCTGGGATCCTATGACCCCAGTTGACTTCCTGCCCTTTGGGCAGGGGGCTGGACTCGATGATCTTCCGAGGTCCCTTCCAGCCCTGATGTCTATGAAATCTATGAAATCTATGAAAAAGCCAGCCACTCTTCTGTAACCACTTACAAATGCCTCAGAGTCCCAAGGACTCTTTCTCTGTTCATTCACATAGTCTCTCCAGCACAGAGGTTAGTTACTTAACCCAAGCAGGCCACTGCTTCTACTTTTGTCCAAACCACAGACTTCAGGCACACCCCAGAATCAGGTTGTGACCCTGTCTTCTTCAAAGTTGCTGCTTCTGCTTCCAATGCACATGTACCTCTGTACACTACTCCACCTGACCCAGACAAACAATGTCACCTTGGTCAGCAGTGCAACAAACAAAGATTCTGACAGACTTGGTTACTTAGCTTACAAACCTTGTTGGAACTATCATATGGCTTTACTTTACCAATAGGTCTCCACCCATAGTTCCACAGCCTTACCCTACTGAGTCTAGGCTGACCCCTCTACAGAGGTTCACTCTGTATCAACAAATTCCCTGATCAGTCAGGTTACTGCCCCGAAGCCCCAGTTCTAGAGTCCAAGTCCCCCAATTGTTGACACTGGACCAGGTCCCAGTCCCTGAGTCAGAGTCACCATCCCCGCCCAGTGTAGTCGCCAATTGTTGTCAATGGATTTATGAGCCAGATACTTTGTTCTGGGTGGACCCAAAACCCTCAGACTGATCACAACCTCTCCATTCAATAATAGATTAATTGTATTGATACACAATGATAGCAGATAAGAATAATGCAATCAGTTCTATATCTACCAGTCCCAAGGTTCACAGAGTCAAGGTATGTCTGTCCAGTATACAAGCTTCACTCTGAGGTTCTCTCTTGAATGTCAGATGTCAGCAGCCTGGAGGTTGGAGACTGAAGCCCACCCCCACCCCAGTCTGTCTTTCTGTCCATAGTAGCCTTAGGTTCCCCTCTCCAGGACCTTTTACTGCTCTAAAATCCCTCCTTTTGGATTCTTTCTCTCTTCTGATGACTTCATCTTTGGGCACTGCTGATTGGTCTCTTTGTGTCCATCATACTGTCCATGTTCTGTCCTGTCAGCATATTCCTTTGTTTCACAAACCTATCACATGCACACATCTTAATTTGAGGTTTACCAGTCTTTTCCTAATTTGATCTGTTCCCAAAACCAGAAATCCCAAGTACTCTGCAGCTGGGCACTGTGATCTGGCCAATGTGGCAAAGTCTCTTATCTCCTGCTATGGTTCAGTGTGGTACATGTCTTCAATTTCCCACCCTGTGTGTCTGCTTGCTGCTTGCCTGTGGCAGACACAGTGGGCCTTGAAGAAATTGTCACAAACAGGCTTTTAATCATAGAATCATACAAAGAAGGACCATAAGGGACCTGTAAGATGATCAAGTACAGTCCCCTGCCATGGGCAGGAGGCATTTGGGCTCAAATGAGCTCAGCAAGATGCTTGCCCAGCCTCCTCTTGAACACTGCCAGGGATGGCGACTGCACCACCTCTGCTGGAAGTGAGTACTAGATTCTAGTTACCCATGTGGAAAAGAAGTTTTTCCTTATCTGTTAACTCACCTTTTCCTCACTAGCTTGTGCCCATTGGACTTTGTTCATCCAGGGATGCTTTTCTGAAAAGTTGCTCTCCCAGATCCTGGTGTTCTCCCTTGACATATTTGTAGGCGGCTATCAAGTCACCCCTCAGCCTTCTTTTACTCAGACTGAACAAACCCCAATCCTGAAGTCTCTTCTCATAAGGCCTATCCCCTGGGCTCTTGATCATAGGGGTGGCTCTACTCTGCACCCTTTTGAGGTTGTCCACATCCTTCTTGAACTGTAGTGCCCAGAACTGGACAAAATACGCCAGCTGTGGTCTCATCAACACTGAATAGAGAGGAAGGAGCACCTCTCTGGATCTATTGGTGACATGTCTGCTGATGTACACCAGAGTTCTATTTGCTCTGTTGGCGACTTCATCACACTGGTGGCTCATATTCATCTTCTGGTCAATTGCCACCCCCAGATCCTTTTCAGATGCAGTTCCAGCCAATGGACCACCACCCATCATCTCAATATGGTGAGGGTTCTTCCTACCCAGATGAAGACCCTGGCACTTGTCCCTCTTGAACCTCATCTGATTGCATTAAGCCCATAGGACCAGCCTGTCAAGGTCTCCCTGGATCTTCTTCCTGTCCTTGGATGTGCCTGCTTCTCCCCACAGCTTGGTATCATCCACAAACTTAATCATTGTGCTTTTCACTCCCTCATCCAGGTCATTGATAAAGATGTTAAAGAGCACAGGCCCAACCACTGATCTCTGGGGAACACCACTGGAGATGTCTCTCTAGGATGAGGCCACCCCATGTATTGCCACTTCCTGGGACTGGCTGCTGAACCAGTTGCCAACCGACCTCGCTGTAGGCTGGTCTAGGTCAATACTCTCCAACTTAATTGAGAGAATTTAATGGGAAACAGTATCAAAGGCCTTGCTGAAATTAGGTAGATGATGTCCATCTCCTGCCCTGTGTACACCTGGTTAGTTACCTGGTCATAAAAGGACATAAGTTTCTTAGGCATGACCTCCCCTCAACAAAGCCATGCTGGTTGTTTTTCAGTACCCCACCAGTTGTGAGCTTGTGGTTGATGGACTTCTTGACAATTTTTTCAAATATTTTTTTTTTCCCCAGGATTGAATCAGACTGACTAGTCTATAGTTAGCAGGATCATCCCTGGTTCCTTTCTTAAGGATGGGTACCACATTAACACTCTTCCAGTCATTCAGAACCACTCCTGAGTTCCACAGCTCTTTGAACAACCTCACCAGAGGCATTGCTATGAGCTCAGCCAGTTCTTTCAGCACTCTTGGATGCAGGTAATTTGACCCATCTGCCTTGAAAATGTCCATATGATCTAAAACTACCTTCACCTGTTCAGGACTGATTTTATGTGGACTGCTGTCATCACCCTATTATCTGTGCCTCTGGGCACATGACAAGTTCTCACCTGGTTTCAGGAATACTGATGCAAAGTAAATATTAAGGAGCTATGGTTTTTCACAGGGGTCAACTGTAGACTTCCCCTCCTTATTCAGTAGGGGTGCCACAGTAGGGCTTGATTTTTTTCTTGCAACCTATCTACTTATAGATGGATTTGTTGCTCTCCTCTCTTTAATTTTGGTTGTCAGCTTGATTTCCATGCATGTCTTGGATTTCCTTGTCTCATGTCTGCAGTCCCTGGCTGCATGAACATACTCTTCTCTGGATGCTGAACCATTTTTTCCATTGTATGTACGCTTCTTTTTTCAATTTTGAAAAGTTCCCTAAAGTGTCTATTGAGCCAGGAGGGTCTTTTGACCCCTTTACCTCTTTTTGACCATGTGGGAATGGCCTCTTTTTAAGCAGTGAGAATGGCTTCCTTAAGGAAGTGCCATCCTTCATGAGCTCCCAGGTCATCCAGTTGCTGGTTGTGAAGGTCCTTACCATCTAGACTCCTGAGTTTACCAAAGTCTGCCCATCTGAAGTCTAGGACTTCTGTTCTGCTGGTAGAATTCCCAGACTTTCAGTGGATGATGAATCTAATTAAATTGTGATCACTATCACCCAGAGCACCTCCAATCTTCAGGTTACCTCCCACATCTTCCCCTTTGGTCATCACCAAGTCCAGAGTAGCATTACTCCTAGTTGGCCCCTCCAGAGCCTGTGTCAAAAACAGTTTGTCTATAGTTGCCAAGAAGTTGGTTGATATTCTAGAGCTGCCTGAATAGTCTTCCCAACAGGTGTCAGGATAGTTAAAATCACCCATGCCAATTGAATCTGTAGTACTGAGGGCTTCAGTCAGTTCCCTGTAGAATGCCTGGTCGCTCTCCTCTTTTTGGTAGGGAGTCCTAAATAGATTCCCACCATTGGGTCCCCTTCTCCTGAGCCCCCTTGTATCTTGACACAGAGTGTCTCAAGTGAATTCTCCCTGCCATCATATATAAACTGCAGGGATGGATACTGCTCTTTCACATAGAGGGCCACCCCTCCATCCTTCGTCCCAACCCTGTCCTTCCTATAGAGCCTGTAGCCCTCAATATCCAGTGCCCAGTCATATGTATTGTCAAACCAAATTTCTGCCAATCCAATGAGGTCAAATTCCTCATCTGCCAGAATGAGTGCCAGCTCATCCTGTTTGTTGCCCATGCACCTGGCATTTAGAAATCAGTTAACTTTTGCCATTGTTCCAATACAATATCTATTTTACTTACAAGCCAGTTCCCAAAAGCAAACCTCTAAATACCATTTTCTAGCCATCACTGCTTGCATGTCTCCATCTGGTGCTCACACTCCTCCCTCTCCCACTCATGCACTTTTGTCATCTTGTGCTAGGCCTGTGAGTTGGCAAGCCACTCCTCTGAGATGGTGACCAGCCAGTCCAGGAGGAGGCTGTGATTGTAAGTGCACTATGGCAGAGACAATGCATGCGGAGGGTACCAGTTGTCAAGGGTACCATCCCTGTTGCTGAATCAGGGTAGTAGCTGGTGTCTCTTTGCCACAAGCAGCTGCTAGACCTGCAGAGCAAGGGAAAAGAGGCTCTTTGTGAGAGTGTACAACATTTTAGAGATAAAATGCACTATACCAAGGGACTGTGCTCTGCCCAGGCTCAAATTAAGGGTCATGCATGCACAGGTGCTCAGGGACCATGGAAAGTTGACCAGGCATTCCGTCAGAGGCAGCTGCTGAATGAGCCCTCCATCCCTCCTTCCTGCTTGAGGACAAATGGCCCACTTGGTGCTTGCCACAAGCAGCTTGCTTTCCCAATCCTCTCCACAGACCAAGCCAGGGCTGGCTCCTGGCAACAGCTGTCACTCCTGATCCTGGCAAACGCTTCACTTTCTCTTCCTGCAGGCCAGGAATTTTGCTCCTGTCGGTCCAGAACTTCACCAGCTGGTGTGCGGAGTGCTGGGCTTCCACCTGTCTGGAATTCAGAGCTGATAATGCCTCCCCCCTCCCACTCCCTCAGTGGGCTTCTCCAGAAAGGTGGCCCAAGGCAGGGCCCCCACCATGTGTGGTTTGTGCCCCAGGTGTGCCACTGGTGAAAGTCCCCCAGGCATGCTGATAAAAAACTGTTTCAGTGCACCAAGGGGTGGCCAATCCAGTACACCTGGCTGCTGGTAATAGTCATGGTGCCCTAGGTACAGCTGAGAAAGTGGCAAGGATTCTGAGCTTCAGTGGTGCCCCAGGCAAACCCACACTTCCCTACAACATGCATCACCCCCTAGCAAGGTACTTATGCCTATGCTACAATTCCCTGATGCCTGCAGGCAAAGAGGAGATTGCCGGTACTATATTTTTTTTTTCTCCATCTGATAGGCCCCTGGTTGTGTAGCTGGGAGGGTACTTCCTATGCAATATATTTCTGCACTGTCTCCCACTTCCCTGGGTTCTGGGTGGGGATGGGACTTCAAGGGCAGGGGGGATCCCAGCCAGGTAGGGCAAGGATGGGATGGGCATGATGGAAAGGAGATTTGGGGGCACTCCCTTTGTGGGTCCCCTAGTGCCATCCCTGCAGGCTGAGTGTGGATGGGTAAGGTGGCATGATCAAGGGTAGCTGTGGTATCCCCTGTCCCTCCAAGCCCTCCTGCCTGTGCAGGGCTTTCTAGCTGAATGTATCAGGTGGTCCTGGAAGTTGATCTTGGAACCTGATGATGGGGAGGTGTTCCAGCTGCTTGCAGGGTGCTGGGGGGTAGAGGCCCAGTGCTTGGCCACATGACCAGTGGCCACCTATAGGTAGGAGCTGGATCTGGCATTGGGTAAGGCTCTCCCTGACCTGTCCTCCCCACTCTCACTATGTGGCCACAGTTGCCAGGGCAGGTGCCAGCTTGGGTTTTCCATACTGGATTAGGAGGTCATAGATGGGAGCTTGCTGGCTGCTGGCACTGATGGCCCAAGATTCCCTCCTCTGAGGACTTCTTTTCAGGGCTAAACCACAGAAGGGGATCCAGGAGTCATCAGTGATAAACATGCTGCCCATGTCGGGGGGCCAGAAAGGGAGGAACCTGATCAATTCCTTCATGCAGGGCATGTTCCTGTGGGCTAGTCCACACTTCCTGTTGTTGTCAGTGACTTTCACCCACTGAGTATGCAGGGCCTTCGTTTTGAACCTGCACTGACTCCTAGAGCAGTAATGCCCACACTCCCTCATGTGGGCCACCATCTGATCATATATATGGGCATTGGCCCACATTCCCTGGCTGAACTTCAGCATCATGCCATATTGCTATGAGGTCCATGGTCTCTTCTTCCCCCTGGTTGGGGCCCTGGGATGAGGTCCACGGGGCCAGGAAGGATGTCATGTTGACAGGGTGCCTCTGCTAGGGATGGCAGGCAGGTGCAGCACAAGGGCCCGAGAGCAAGGTCAGGGTATTGCTCAAGTGCCAGAGCCAGCACATTCCCATGCTGCAGGGGCACAATGCCCAGGGGGAAGGGAGTAGGCACCAGAGCCCCCTGGCTCCAGCCAGGGCTAAGCAGCTCTCATGCTTCCCAGACAGGCTCACCAAAGAAATCCCCAGAGCAGGCAGCAGCTGGCCGCAGGGTCCAGAGAGAAGGCCAGAGGAGGGGATGCAGAGGAACTACCCCTACCCTGTGGCTGGAAGGTGCTCTCAGCCATGGGGATCTGTCCCTGGCTGGAGGCTCCCCCCCCCCCCCCAACCACCCCAAGTGGACTTTCTAAATGGGAGCAAATTTTCTCCTGGTCAGCTTCTACACACTCGCTAATGTGCATTAGCTAATGTTCACTAAATCTAATACCTGTGGGCACCTACAGATGAGTTCTGAGGCTCCTCTAACACATTGAAATTCCAGAGCATTAGAGATGACTCATTTAATTGAGTCTTCTGAAGCATAAGAATTGCCATGCTCCAGCACCCTCCTGCGTCTTATATATCAGTGTTCCCACACTTAAAAATGACACATGGGTGCTTGAACTATAGCTCATGAAAAGAGTTCAAGGCTGTACCCAAAGGAGTTCAAGTGCCCCCACCACCATTTTTTAGTGTGGGGGTGCTGATACACAAGATGCTCCAGGTGCTTTAATTAGAGTGGCCCTTGGAGTGGCAAGAGAAACCTAACTGTAGGTGTATACTACAGACCACCAAACAAGGGGGAGGAGCTCCATCTGGAGTTCTCTAAAGAACTAGCAGAGGCTGTGCATGCATGGGACATGGTCATCATGGGCAACTTCAATTGTCCAGACATATCTTGGGAGGAACACTCATCTAAGTTGGATCAGTCATGTTGCTTCCTGACCTGTATCAAAAAGCTCTTCATGACTCAAGAGGTGCACAGGCCTACCAGAGGTAATGCTCTCCTAGACTTGGTCTTGGCCAAAGGAGATGACCTGGTGAGCGACTTGAATATACAGGGTAACCTGGGGGACAGCAACCACACACAACCATTACATTAATTGTCCATCATCTGCATTCCCTTGAACTTGAGGATGATGTCAGTCAGGCTTGGTGGGTCCTCAGGTGACTGAGGAGCCCAATTCTGGATACACACATTCTTCGGCAATGGGGGCATGTTGTTGCGCAGGGGAGTGGGATTTACAGCTTTAGGTTGGTCTCCTTCTCCTTCCTCCTCCTCCACCATTCCACCTCAGTATTGAGTCACTGGGCCTCAAAGTGGTGCATACCTTGGTGGACCAGGTGGCACCATACCAAACGGTCAGCAGCTTGCTCCTCCCAGCTATTGGTGTCAAAGCCTCTGTGCTTGAGGGTGACCTTGAGTGTGTCTTTGCGCCATTTTCTTTGGCTGCCCTTTGAGTGTTGACCAATGGAGAGCTGGGAAAAGAGAATCTAGTGAGGGAGGCAGTTCTTGGACATTTGGATGCAGTGGCCCATCCATCAGAGTTGATTTCTCAAGAGCGAGGCTTTGATGCTGGTGGACACAGCTTCATGGAGGACACTCGCACTGGTCCGGCAGGCCTCCCATTTGATCCCCAGGATTCAACACAAGCACCACTGGTGAAAGCTCTCAAGGGTCTTAATGTGGTAGACATTCCAGGTTTCACTGCAGTAGAGGGTGGTCAGCACAACAGCCTTGTAAACCAGGGCCTTTGTTGACTTTCAAAGGTCTATATTTTTGAAGACACATTATTGCAGCTTGAAGAAGGTGGCACTGGTGCAGTTGACCCAGTGCTGGACTTCTTCATTGATTGGAGCCCATTGAGAAAGGTGGCTTCTGAGATGCAGAAAGTGCTCCACATACTCCAGAGCCTCACTGTCTATGTAAATAGTGTGAGGGATGTTCAGCTGTCCTGGGGAGGGTTGGTGGAAAACCTTTGTCTTTGAGACGTTCAAGCAGGCCAAGTTTCTTATATGAAGTTTTGAAGAGATCTAAGGTTGATTGCACATCCTATGCAGAGTGAGCCATCACACAGCAATTGTCCACAAACTGAAGATCAAGTATGTCCTTGGTGGTGAGCTTCATTTTTGCCTGGAAGCACCCAAGATTGAAAAGCTTCCCATCCATTCAATATTGGATACTGACGCCAGACGGTAGATCATCTTGGATGAGGTGGATGATGATGGTCAGGTAGATGGTGAGCAGGGTGGGGGTGATCACACAACCTTGTTTGACCCTGGTCGGGATGTGGAAGGTGTCAGTTTCAGATCTCACACTCAGGACAGTGGAGGTCATATCATCATGCAGGAGCCTCAGCATGGTGACAAACTTCAGTGGGCAGCCAAGGCATTGGCGGATGGTCCACAGAGCTTCATGATTTAAGGAATTGAACACCTTGGTCAGGTCAACGAAGGTGAGGAACAGTCCTTGATTTTGCTCCTGACATTTTTCTTGGATCTGCATGGCAATGAAAACCATGTCCATGGTGCCCCAGGATGGTCAGAAGTGACAATGGGTTTCCAGAGGGATCTCCTCAGAGATGGGATGAAGCTGATTTAGGAGGATGTAAGTCATGATCTTACCTGCAATGGGAAGGAGGGAAATCACCTTGTAGTTCCCACAGTCAGATTTGTCCCCCTTCTTGTAGATGTCCATGATGGTTTTCATAGATTTCATAGACATTCAGGCTGGAAGGGACATTGGAGGATCATCACATCCAGCCCCCTGCCCCAGGGGCAGGAAGTCAGCAGGGATCATAGGATCCCAGCAAGATAAACATCTAAATGTGTCTTGAAGGTGAACAAAATGGGTGTAGTCTATTCCAAACTTTGGTTGTGTTCTTGAGATCCCTGGGGATGTCCTCTTCACCCCAAAATGTGGAGGATAAGCTGGTGGATTTGTGTTGTGAGCCAAAAGCCACCAGTATGGTAGACCTCTGTGGGTATACAATCTGGCCAGCAGGATTTTTTGGTTTCCACCTGTTGGATAGCCCACTTTAGCTTTCCAGTGGTTGGCGGATTGCCAAGGGAATCCACCACAGGGTATTGTGGGTGTTGATGGCTTAGAGGGTCTCTCTGATATGGTGGACTCCCGGTTAAGGAGGAATTTGAAATGCTCCTTCCAACACAGACAGATGGCATCATCATCCATGAGGAGCCAGGAGCCGTCCTGTGATTTGAGTAGGTTTTGTCCAATGAAGCAGGGTCTATAGGTTGTCTTGGTAGCCTGGAAGTAGTTATGCATGTCATGTTGGCCAGTGTAGCCGTGGATCACGTGTGCCTTCTCCACCCATCAGTTGTTCTTCATATCACAGATGTGTCACTGAACCTCAGCCTTCAGCTGGTGGTACACTGCAGTCTTTCCCCGAGTTCATGGATGGCTTTTCCAGGTGATGAAAGATTCACACTTCCACTCAAGGAGATCATGAATCTGAGTGTCACTGGTGTTGAACCACTCCTGATTCTGTCGCGATGCAAAGCAAATAGTCTGGGCTCAGGCACCTTGGACAGTGGACTTGAGTTGCTCCCAGTGTTCCTGGGTGGAGATGTCATCAGCAGTAGGGACTTTTTCCATTGCACTATACAACTGGGCCTGGAACTCCTCCTGCTGTCCAGGGTGTGCAGGCCAGGAGCGGTCCGAGGCCCTCGGGGGCGTGCGGCGGGCTGTGGCCAGCAGCCCTGGCACGCGGGTCAGGGAATGCAGGCCAGCGGATTAGAATTAGGCATGGACGCTTAGCGGTTGATTAAAGATTATTTTACTTACACCGTAGATAGTCGCAGTGCAGGCAGGAAAAACTTCCAGGAAAAACTTGGCTTACGTTGCAGTTACAAAACTCACTCGAACTTGGAAAGAGCTCTGGATACACTCACACGAAGTTTGCTAGGCTCTGTGGAATTTGCGCACAGGGAAGGGGTTCGTCGAGGGATCGTGCTCGGTGACGGGGAGAGGCCAGAGGTTGATCAGAGGTGGCAGGAAATAATTTAGCAGTGCTGAAGCACACACACACAAAATCACACCCTTGGGTTGTGACATCCCCCCTTGCTGAAGGCACAGCTGAATTATACCACATGCTCATCACTTGGGTGATCGAGAGCTCTTACCATGGGTCACTGAACTAAACGGGTAAACACAAAATTCACTAACATAAGAAGTTCGTCCTCTAGGGATCAAATCAAATAATAACCAACACAAATACATATACACATAATCAGATTCATAACAAAGAACTGCACAATCAGGGCTTCAGTGGGAGTCATGGCGAAGTCACGCGTCAGGCCCTCACTTTTTCTGATGATGTTATCCTTCTTGGGGCTTCTCTCCGCCACGCACTCTGAATTCCGGATCTGTAAACAAAACTCTCAAAAAATAAGTTAACATATAACAAAATATTTACAAAATTTCCATGGAACTACACTATTATTTCTAAAACATATAATACAAGTGTTTGCTACTTTAAACTACCCTCTCTTGCACACTCAACTAGATGAACTCGTCGAGGAGCCGTTGTCTAGTTCTTCTAGATAATGGAAACCTAACTCATAGGCCAGTTGCCATTGGCCTGCATCCCCTAAAATCCGAAGTTGCCACTTACTGAGTCCAGGACGCTGTAGGAGAAATCCAAACATGTATCGCTCCTCTGGTGTTCTCTGTGGCAATGGAAGATGGAAGATCGGATTCGCGGTGTTTTGCGCCTTGAGTCTCGGTCGGGTGTCGACGTTCCCGATCACTGGACAATCTTGGCTCCATCAAGATACGCAGTCATGACAACTGACGAAGGAGGTTGCTCACGGGTTGGTTCACCATTGGGTTAAGCAGAATCCGGAGGACAACAATGTTCTTTCACTCATAAACCTCAAAACAATTATCTATGCTGTGAACGGTTACTGGAATGGTTCCAGGATCTCGTAGATGACGGTGAGGCCATGGTCTTATTCGCTGGAGTGATGTCAGTCCCAGCGCACATGCTCTGGGGTTCCAGGCACAGTACGAGACTCCGATGATCGCTAGCATAAGTTGTTCTGCGCTGGTATGTTCTGACCGTCCGTCATGCCATGCGTGGGCTTTCTGACCGATCAGTCATGCAACAAGCGCTGGCAGTGGAATAGGCCAGTGAATGTTAAACGCCACCATGTCAATGTCAGTGACATGTCCTCTACTCCACAAAGCTTGTCTGACCAAGAAGCTTGCTTCTTCCTGGTTCAGCAGGTCAGATCCAAGTTCCACGACCAAACGTCCCAACCATACAGCTAGAGTTTCTTCAGGTTGGATTCTTGATTCTCTGCACAAATCCTGCAATTCAGTTCTGGTGCGAGCATAATAGGCAGTAGCAACTCGGCTGGTTGTTGCTACAGGCTGAACTACTGCTGCAGGAGTCATTGCTGCTGTTATTGCTTCAGGCAGGAGGGGCGGATGCACTCCTCCGCTCGATTCTCCCTTCTGTCGGCATGAAGGCGTGGTCGCTAGAAGCGACGCTGCGTCGGTGGGCGGAGTCGCTGACCGAACTCTCGCGGGTTCCTCCAAAGCTCCACCCTTCTCTTCCGGTTCTTCCACACGGTCTCCCTCTTGCTCGGCGCCATCTTGTCATGGCGTTTCAGGATTTTCTTTCGCAGCCGCTTCTTTGACCGCTCGAACAGCCATACGCAGCTGGGCTTTTAAACTTAAATTCTTTTGCATTAGATCGGTTATAGTGCGAAAAGTTGCAGTTAGCACTCCCCCCTTGTCGTATTGTGGGGCCACCCTTTTATCCGCAGCGCGTTCCTCCGTCTCCAGATCTTTGCGGAGCTCAGATGGAAGCTCACGACCCCTTAATCTAGACACCAGCATAAAGGGGGCGAACTGGTTGATCGGCATCGGTTCTTCACTCTCCCGAGCACATCTTAGGCAACGGGCACACTCCCGGGCGAGGGTCAGGTTCACTTCGCCCGCCGGGTTAACTCTGGCGAGGGACACAGTGACAAGGGGCCTGAACAGGACCCGCTCATTGCTCATTATACACCCGAATGCCGCGGGGTGAAAATACACTTCCCTCTCTCTCGGGGCTCCGTCTTCGGAAGCTACCTCTTCTCCCTTCAGCGAAAGGCGTCCGCTGATAAACCTCTCACCCGTTCCGCCCGCCTGGTGGTAAGCGATATGCACCTCCAGTTCCATAAAGCTTTCTACTTGGCGTTTTCCACTGCGCCAAGGGCAGTTCTTAACTAATTCTAGCTCCAGCGTGCCTTCCCCTGATCCCATCCTCGTCGCTATGTGCGGGCCGGGAGCGGTCTGAGGCCCTCGGGGGCACGCGGCGGGCTGTGGCCAGCAGCCCTGGCATGCGGGTCAGGGAATGCAGGCCACTGGACTAGAATTAGGCACGGACGTTTAGCGGTTGATTAAAGATTATTTTACTTACACCGTAGATGGCCGCGGTGCAGGCAGGAAAAACTTCCAGGAAAAACTTGGCTTACGTTGCAGTTACAAAACTCACTCGAACTTGGAAAGAGCTCTGGATACACTCACATGAAGTTTGCTAGGCTCTGTGGAATTTGCGCACAGGGAAGGGGTTCGTCGAGGGATCGCGCTCGGTGACGGGTAGAGGCCAGAGGTTGATCAGACCCCTGTAGCCTTCTTAAGGTACGCGCTGGGTTCGATAGGCTCCACAGCGCTTAGAGTTCTTCACGAGACGTGAAGTCCTCCTCCTCCAGATGGTTGTGGAGTCCTCCAACTTGGGCAGAAACCTCTCAAGCCTCTTATACAGCTAGCAAGCCAATCGCTAGCCGCCATGTGGGAATAATTTAGAACTGGCCAATAGTGGGACACAAATTTGCATGCGGGTGGCGGGAACTCCTTTGCACCGTGCATTTCTCTTTGCAACTGAGAAATGCACCTTGCAAAGAAAGCTCCTCGTGGCGGGAAATAATTTAGCAGTGTCGAAGCACACACACACAAAATCACACCCTTGGGTTGTGACACAGGGTACTTCAGAGTTGTGATTGTCAGCCATCTCTGGGTGGCCTTCTGGGTCTTGGCACCAGGCAGATGTTCATCGCTGAGTGCACAAGTCAGTGGTCTGTTCAGCAGTCTTCACATCCCTTCATGGCCCTCATGACAAGCACATCCCTCAGGTCTCTCCAACAGACAATGATGTAGTCCAAGAGGTGCCAGATCTTGGATGCCTCTGCGTGTTCCTGAGATGGTCTTTCTGGTGGAAGATGGTGTTCATCACAATCAAGCCGTGTTGGGCACATTTGGTCAGGAGCAGGATATCATTGGCATTGGCCTTCCCCATGCCATTCTTGTTGATAGTTCTGCTCCAGATTTTGTGGTCACATCCAAACCAGGCATTGAAGTCTTCCAGGAGAATGAGCTTGTTGTCCCAGGGGATGGAGGCAAGGGCATTGTTGAGATCAGAGTAGAACCTTTCCTTGACTTCCTCATCAGAATCCAGAGCTGAAGCATGTGTGCTGATGACAGTAGTGTGTTGGTTTTGCCTGAGGTGCAGTTGAAAGGTCATCAGCCTTTCACTGGCATCCAAAGGAAGTTCGGGGAGCACATCAATGATCTTGTTCCTAATGGTGAAACCAACTCTGTGGATACAGGGATCGCGATCTGGTTTCCCTTTCCAGAAGAAGGTGTACCCTCTGCTTACCTCCCTTAGGTGTCCCTCCCTGGTTAGCCAGGTTTCACTAAGAGCGGCAATGTCAATGTTGTGCCGCGCTAGCTCCTGAGCCATGATGGTAGTTTGTCTTTCTGGGCAATCAGTCTTTGGGTTGTTCACAAGCATTCTCACATTCCAGGTTCCAAATTTTAGCTTTTTTTATTTCGACCACAGGAATGATGATCCCACTGGATGCAGTTTCCCATCCAGGAGAGATGGGACAGCCTATTTTGGGGGTACACTTTCTACCCCCCTCCAAATCAGGGTAAGCAGAGGGTATCCTAAAAAGGACTGCTTAGTCATGGATGCAACTGCCAAAGGACACCCCTGTCCCAACATAGGTGCCCAATGACCATCGCGTATCTGCTGCCTATGTGCAGATTCTTGGCTGGGTGCCTACTCCCATCACCAATCCTCCACTGCCACAGGGCTTTTGGACCTGACAGAAGCCTGCACATGGCATCTTTAGCATGGGGACTCTGGTGCGCAGTTGGGCCCACATGGTAAAGCAGATAGGTATTAGAACAATGGTCAAGGAGGAAGACAGGGGTTAATTGGTTTCTAAAAGCCTGCAACAATGTTTTCTTCAAGGCCCACTATATCTAAAGCCAGCAGACACACAGGCTGAGAAGATGAAAACTTATATCACACTGTTCCATAACATGAACAATCTACCCAAACAAAGATAAGGGACTCTGCATCATTAGTGCCAGGTCACACTGCCTAATTGCAAAACCCTTGGGATTTCTGGCTTTCATGGACAGACCAAATTAGAAGACCAGTAAAAGCCCAAGTTAAGATATATGTGTATGTTATAGGTTTGCAAAACAAAGAAATATGCTGATAGAACAGAATGTAGACAGTATGATGAACACAGGGAGACCAATCAATGATGTCTAGGAATGAAAGGTCATTGGAGAGGAAAAGGATACAAAAGGAGGGATTTCAGAGAAGTGAGGGTCCCCAAGAGAGGAACCTGAGGCTATCATGAACAGAGGGCACACCACCAGCCGGTCTCAGCCACCCTACTAGCGAGTGGGCCTTGGCCCTCAACCTCCAGGCTGCTGACATCTGGCATTCAACAAACAACTGCAGGGTGAAGCTCATGTATTATCCAGATGTATCTTCCCTGGGAGGGTACAGGCACTAGGGAGACTAATGTCTGCCATTGCCCCTGGGTGAACTCTCCACTTCCTGTCCAGGCCACAGCATGTGCATTAGGGGTGGGAGAAATTTAACCGGCTATTTCATTTCAACAGGGTTTTGACTCATTTCGAGGTTGAAACAGCAAAATCAAAATGAAACAAAGGGCATTGAAACAGCCTCAAAACAAAATGAAACTAGTTGAAATGTTTCAAAAGTTGAAATGTTTCAACCATAGCACTGGGCTGGGCTGACTTCCCATCCCCCGCACAAGTTCAGGCCAGGGCAGGGAGTCATCACCTGGGCTGATGTCTCATCCTCAGTGCTGCATCGGGCAGGGGGCAGGTAGTCAGACAAGCTGGACTGACTCCCCATCCCTCAAGTTAGATTAGGGCACAGGCAGGGTGTCACCCCAGCTGGGCTGACTTCCCGCCGCCTGTGCCAGGGATGGGAAGTCAGCCAATCTAGTGAAATATTGAAACAAAGTCGAATCAGCCTTACTGTTTTGATGAAGCAAAAAAGAACTTTTTTTTTTCAAATCAAAATTAAATTTGATATGAAATGCTGTTCCATTGAAACCTCAAAGCTCAAGGGAAAATGGAACAGTGCCATTTCACACAGCCCTAATGTGCACCCAAGAAGGAGTAGCCAGAGGCAGGATTGGTGGGGTCCTGTCCCCCAGCGCCATCTCCTAGGTGCCCCCACACCACAGCCCTCCAACCCAGGAGGGCACACAGACACCACTGTGAACAGTCTGCACATGGAAGGCTGGCCTTGTGTAGCCTTGTGTGGTGGGCCAGTAGGGGGTGCACCTGAAGTGAGCCACCCACCTCACTGCACCTGACCACCTACCAAGCTCCAAGTACCTCCCCTGGGGCACCTCACATTTAGCTGACCACCTTCTGCAGCATACCCACAAGCCTGGGGTAACTGCTGCCACCACCCAGGGGTCTGATCTTTATTTGGGCCCTGTGCACAGGCATTTTAGACCTTGAGGATGTTTGACCCAGTGCAAGAACTTGGAGTGTTTCCTTAAACCTGAAGCACAGAAAGTTGCCTCCCTTAGTCAGCCGAGCATAGGGAGCGTAAGGCGTGCCCGAATCCTTCTCCCAGCAAGTCCACCAAGCTTTTATAGTAGAGAGCTTTATTGGTTAAAAAGGGTAGGCTTGGGGAAGGGTACAGGTTAGAGAAGAATCACAAAATAGACCAGAGCAAACAGTACTGGCTCAGTTACCTTTTGAAATGCTTCTGCATTACAGTAAGCTATATTTCTAGATAAGTTTCAGGTAAGTTATTCACATGTTCATCTACAGCATAGAAGAGCTCCAGAGGCTGTGTGCTAACTCCAAGTTCTCCATTATGGCTCCCCTTCTTCAAGGAAGAGGGGAACCTTAAACAACCTTTCTGACTTCATCTTCCATACCAGTTAGGGCAGGTGTTATTTGAGGCCACCACTTCCTGCATTCTGCTTCCAGTAAGAAAGGTGGCTAGCCAGGGAGCAGAGCGTGGCGTTGCCTTTTGAAGTCTCCCACTCACCCTGCTGGCATCAGGGGCTTGGTAGAGGGCCTGAAGGAGTGGTATCAGATTGCTGCTAGGACCAGCAAATCTTTTCCCACATCCCTGCATGTGTAGACCTGTGCCCAGGACACTTTAGAGTAAGTTACTCTAGACTAAATTGATCCCACAGTATTTACATGTGTAGATGTACCCACTGTTTATTAAACTGTAAGAAAAATAAAATAACTTTTCAAGAGGATCTATTACCCACAGGTGCTGATACTTATATCATGTATATTATACTTCTGGGGGTGACTAAATTTTAATCAGTAAATAGCAAATGATCTAATTATCACTTTGCAATAAATTAACCACAAAAAAAAAAAAATACCATTGTTCACAATGGTCACATCTACACAAGATGCTTTACTATGCAGTACCATAGTTTACTATGCAGTAAGCACATGCATCTACACATGCACAGCCTTACTGTGCAGTAAATGAGGTTAATCATAAGTAAATTTACTATCTGCAAATGCAGATAGCAATTTACTTGAGGTTAATTACTATTCAGTAATGAATATGCAGATACCAACCCGGAACAAATTTGCTCCCAATCGGCCCTGTCACTGGAAGGGGGGCAGCCTGAGGGCTGGCAGCCTCAGGCTGGCTCCCCACCCCTGCCTGATCCAGTGCCAGGGATGGAAAGTCAGCCCAGCTGGACTGCATGTGTACATCTACCCACTGTTTATTAAACTGTAAGAAAAATAAAATACCTTTTCAAGAGGAGTTAGTTGTCAAGGCTGGGAGCCTCTCTTGCCCCAGGGCTGGGCTGCCTCTAGGGAAGCCTTAGGCCCTTAAAGGCATTTTGAGCATTGGGGTACACATGCACACATTCAGAGAGTCTGAGACCACTCCAGGTCCATGTGTCCCCCTGGGCAGGCTGCAGTTCAGATGTATCAACCTGAACTCTCCCCCACTCCCGCCGGGCTGCAGCCTAGCACCACAGTGCTACACAGCTGCCAGGCCCATGTCATCCTGGTCTGCCAAGTGCTTCCACATTCTGCAAGCTTCAGACAGGCCTGCAGGCATCTTCTGGTGGCTGCAGCCAGATTCATCTGCCCACAACCTGAAGGTGCATTGCCTCACCACATGACTGCCAGTCCCACGCCATGTTCCTGGGCACCACAGGAACAGCCATGCAGAGGCCCAGAGAGCTGGTGCTGGAGCCTTAATGGTGTCTTTCTTACCCATGCCCATGCCCACACTCATGCCTACCACCCGAGGCCTCAACTGGTCCATGAAGGAGACTGGTGACCTCGTGGCACTGTGGGGCAAGGTGGAGGTGCAGTGCCAGTCCACTCAGGGCCGGTGCTCCAACCTCCATGTGTATGACAGATTGTCAGTCCAGATTCTGGAGCATGGGAATGACCCATCAGCATGGCAGAGCCACATAAAAGTCAAAGCCTTGTGGGCACAGTGGGTTTCCATCACTGACTACAATCATCAGTTGGGGAGTGCTTTTATGAGGCAACTGATGGACATTCTTGTGCCCTGGGACTTGTACAGCAGCATGGGTGGCCTGCCTGTGCCCCTGCCCTGACCTGACATCTGCAGTGACATGTCACTGGGGAGGGCCTATTGGGCCTCCAGCAGCCCATCTCACCAACCTTCCTGGCTGCAGCCTCCTCCAGCAGATAGAGGAGTCTTAGACAGTGCCTGTCCCAACAGATGTGCAGTCTCAGCCCCAGCGATTAGTCACAGCTGGTCATGTCACTGCTGGCTGCTACCAGTTCCATCTCCTCCCTGGAGGGGTGAAGGGACTGTGCAGGCACCTGCATGGTGAGCCCTGCTTTCCAAGGACACTTCCTGGAGCTGCACACTGTTGCTACCAGCTGGGGCCAACCTGAGCCACTGACCGCTCCAGTCTCAGCCACATGGTAAGTCCCTCATTGGGTGAGGGCCCTCCCCACCCTGGCCTGTGCCCCTTCCCTCAGTCCCCACTCTCTGCCCAGGTCAGCCACACTCCCCTGGCCCCAGGTTCCCCCTCCTCACCCCCACAGTATTCAGGGAACCAGGAGACAATGCAAAACTTTAATGAGCAGCCCATGTCCCCTCAGCTAGGTAGGCATGGGCCTCTCATTAAAGCTCAGGGTCCTGTGACAGGGTGTAGTGGGTTGGGCACCCATTGACCCATGCAAAAAGTTCCTTGTGCAGCACCCAGGACATGTGCAGTAGGGGCATACTCAAGGTGCAGCACTGCTGTTGGGAAGGGATGGTCCCTGGGAACCTCCATAAGAAAGACCCATGTGGGAAGTGCAGGGGAATAGGCAGCACCTTGCCTCACTTGTCCAGGAGCCCTGTGCCACCTGAGCCTGGGTGCCATGGGTTGGGCAGCAGCCAAGCAGAGAGCTTGGCCTGAAGGAGGAAGACATGGGTAGCAGGGTCTGCAGCCAGCACCCAGTGGCCTACCTGCCTCAGGGGAGCAAGTGGGTTTGGGGGTTTGGCCAGTGGTAACCTGGCCCCATTCCTGCCATCCTGGCTTATCATGGTCCCTGGGCAACTGTGCACGACCAACCCCTGATCTGCAGTTGGATACTACATGGGCCCTTGTACAGAACATCTTATCTCAGAAATGTTGCAAACTCACACAAACAAGCTTCTTTCTCATGGTTCTACAGGGCCTGAAGCTGCCCATGGGGGAAAGGCTTCACTTGGCAACCAGGATTGTGCCTCAGGGTCACCACTGCCCTCAGCCACAGCCCTACAGATGCACCAGCTCTGCCAGAGGAGGGCCCTGGACAGGACCCCCATCCTGAACTATCTGGTCATGGTGTCAGAGGTCCAGCTGGTGGACACACAGGCTTGGTGGTCAGAGGGTGTGGCCCAGGAGGATGTGCATGGCTGGGCAGATCTGGAGTTCTGGGCACAACTCCTGATCCTGGAGCACAAGCAGGTGGAAGCTGTGTAGGAGCAGCTCATGGTCTTGTTCAGGGTAGTGCAAGCCACAGACAATGACCACTGGGTACCGGACACTGCCCTCTGCCTGCCACATCTCCTCCACCCAGACCTTGTGGCAGACTTCTCTGTGGGCTTCACAGATGCAGGCTGTAATGATGACATGCGGGAGGTTATTCTTTGTGAACTCAAGGTGAGGGTGCGCCATCGTCCCTTCAGGTGGCCAAAAGTGCACTCCATTAGGGTGCACATCTGGCCCAGACACCAGTTAAAATGGTCCTGGCAGAGGTCCAGCTGGCCAATGTAAGACCGTATGACCCAGCACAGGAGTGGGTAGGTGGGTCCCCAATAAGGAGAGGCAGGACCACCACGGAGCCCAGCTGCAGGACAGGCACCTCTGGTGTAAAGTGGATGCTCTGTATCAAAGCTGGTAGAGCAGAGTTCCTGAAGACACAGTCATCATGGACGCTGCCCAGCCAGCCAGCATTCACGTGCATGAAGGCCCCATGGTGGTCCATGACAATCTGGAGCATTCATGGTGGTCCATGAATCATCAAGAAGCACATCTGTGGGGGGCCTGCAGGGGAGATCATGCTCGGGGCAATCAGCATGGGTTCATCAAAGGCGGGTCCTGCCTGACCAACCTGGTTGCCTTTTATGACCAAGTAACTAAATCCTTGGATGATGGTGTCACCATGGATGTAGTCTTTCTAGACTTTAAGAAGGCCTTTGACACTGTCTCTCACCCCATCCATATCAATAAATTAAGCTACTGTTGCACTGATGCCTACAGTTGGATGGGTAAAAAATTGGCTGATGGGGCTCACCCAGAGAGTAGTGGTGGATGGGTTGTACTCAACCTGGTGAGATGTGAGCAGTGGGGTACCCCAGGGCTTGGTCCTTGGGCCTGCACTGTTTAACATCTTCATCAGTGACTTGGACAAGGGGGTTGAAAGCACGCTGTCCAAGTTTGCTGATGACACTAAGATGTGGGGCAAGGTGGACACACTTGAAGAGAGAGAGAGGCTGCAACTAGATTTAGACAGACTACAAAAGTGGGCAGACAAGAATAGGATGGGATTCAACGTAGACAAATACAGGGTGCTGCACTTTGGGAGAAGGAAGCCACAGCATACATACAGGCTGGGGAGTTCGCTTCTTGAAAGCACAGTGGCGGAAAGGGATCTTGGAGTCATTATTGACTCCAAGATGAACATGAGCTGCCAATGCCAGACCGCAGCCAGTAAAGCCAGCCATACCTTGTCATGCATCCAAAGGTGCATCTCAAGCTGGTCCAGAGAGGTGATAGTCCCCCTCTATGAGACTTTGGTCAGACCGCAGTTGAAGTACTGCGTCCAGTACTGGGTGCTGCACTTCAAAAGGGATGTTGCCAGCCTGGAGAGGGTTCAGAGGAAGGCCACCCACTTGGTGAGAGGCTGGTAGGACAGGCCCTATGAGGAGAGACTGAGGGACCTGAAACTGTTCAGCCTTAGCAAAAGGAGGCTGAGGGGGGACCTGGTGGCTGCCTACAAACTCATCAGGAGAGATCAACAGCAAATAGGTAAAGATCTTTTCTCCCCAGCACCACCTAGGGTGACAAGGAACAATGGTAATAAGCTGATGGAGAATAGGTTTAGGTTAGAGATCAGAAGGCAATATTTTACAGTTAGAGTGGCCAAAATCTGGAACCAACTTCCCAGGAAGTGGTCCTCACCCCTACCTTGGGTAAATTCAAAAAGAGGTTAGATGATCATCTGTCTGGGGTCTTGTGAACCCAGCATTCATTCCTGCCTGTGGCAGGGGGTCAGGCTAGATGATCTGTTCAGGTCCCTCCTGACCCTAGCTACTATGAAACTATGAAACTATGAGTGAAAGCCCCTCCACCTGTAGTAGGGCCAGTTGTGGAAAGGTGATGGGAAAGTGGTTCCCATCCAGGGCCCCAATGCACAGGGGGAATCCCAGGGCACAGAACCCCACCACCACCACCAGGGGGTTGTGCATGTGGAAAATTGTGTCCCCTAACATGTCCTGGAGGGTGCTGTGCACCTCCAGGATGGCATCCCCAATGGTGCACTTGCCCACATCAAAGAGGTGGACTATGTACTGCAGGCTGGTAGGTGTGACCAAATTTAGTACAACGAGGGCTGGGGAGGGGCAGCTGTATGCCATATTCCTGCCATTCCAGGTATGACCGGAGATGCTTCAGGAGATCTTGGAAGGTGGCCTGGGTTGTCCTGAACACCTTCAGCCACTGCTTGTTGCCCAGGTGTACTGGATGATGTGCAGCCACCAGTCCTTGGCTGGCCCAGTGGACCTGAAGATAGCAGGGCTGGAGTCCTAGGAGTGCAAGGGTGGCCTTGGCAGTGGCATCTAGTAGTATGTTTTTGGTGCCCCTGCCATGGTTCAGTCAGCCAGCCAGTGTCCAGGTGAAAGGTGTGTGGTGGTAGACCTGGGATGGCATGGTAGGGCCGGGCAAACAGTTGCTGCACTTAGGGGAGTCAGGAGGGCACAGATGGCCATGGGCTATCCAGTGGTCAGTGTGGGGGGTCAGCAGGGCCAAAACAGTGGCCAGGAGGTGCCTGGGGCATTGATCATTGCTGCCTGGGGCAGGGGCTGAAGCAGCCATGGCGTGGGGAAGCACAGGCAGCAAGAAGCGTTCTCCTGTGTGCTACCCCTGCAATAAGCACACTGCTCCTGGACAGAAATGACTGGCCTAGGAGCAGGGAGCATGGGTGGCTTTTAAAGATGGCTGCTGGCAGCTGCATCCAGGGTCTGGAGGTCCCCCTGGTGGCAGCAGCATTCTGGTGCAGGACCACAGGATGTGGTAGAAGTTTGCTGCTAAGAGCAGCAAATCTACTGTCATGTCCATGTATATGTAAATACCTGCCCTGTAGATGTACCCAGTCAGTGTTGTACAGTTAGGTTAGTTCCAAACATATCCTATATCACACTTCTAGCCAACTGGCATCCTCATTTCCCATCCATTCTACTTAGCAATCAAAATACATTGTCAAATAATATGGTTCCATTTCTGAATGTTATCGTCTAAAATTTGTTGCATTTTAATTGACTGACTGAATAGTGGTTAGTAATCAGAGTTATTTTTGTTTTATTTCCTGCTAGTGCAAACATTTAAGTCAATAGCTGACAGATTTATGAAAATTAAAACTTGGCCTCTTCAAGGCTTAATTAAATTAATGGAATAATGTTTACTATTATTTATAGCCCAATACAAATATTATCCATTTGACTAAAAGTTTTCTTTTGTCCTTTGAAGATTCCTTTTTGGTCTTAATGTAGTTAAAAAAGGGTAAGCATTGGTGCACCACATAACTACCAGAGAAACTGCCGCATTTGTAAAGATTAGAAGAGGTGATGTCTAGGAAATTATATCTACAGATTTGCTTTTACAAATTGGCTTGTAGTATACATTGCATTAGAACAATGTTCCAGGGGAATGGCAAGGGTTACCTGGTTTCTAAAGTCTTTTTGTGGCAAAGATTCATCTTCTCATCACTGTGGCAGACAAACAGACACATAAAATCTAGGAATTTGAAAACCTGCAGTAGCACAGAGTTCCCTTAAAATGGATAACAAGAAAGAAACATGCAGACTTAGCATCAGGTCACAATGACCAACTGTAAAGCTCCTGGGGTCTCATGTTTTGGTGGGATGGCCAAATTAGGAGACCAGGAAATGACCAAATTATGGTACCATCAAATGACCAAATTAAGATGTATGCATGTGATGTGTGTGAGTGAGTTGGTTGATAGCTTCATCTCCTTTTTGTACTTGTCTGCCACGACTTGGATTTGATAAGAAAATGTAGGAGATCAGTGAGCTTTTAATGTCTGTGATCAATAAATATCACCCAGATGTTACCCGCTCACTTTGTAGGTTTATTTTTCGAAGTAACAGATGCAGTGACAATAAACCTTGCCAATTACTTCATTGGCGAGGGCAATCTGCATTGGAGATGAGCAAACCCAAAGCCAATACTTTTAAAGATACATTGTATTTAACCTAATCTAAACCGCTAATTGCCTTATTAGCAGAACGCGGTCCCTGCATCTTTCATTCATCACCCATAGCTTATGCCAGGAGCAGCTACCTGCTCCTCCCCCACAGTTCTCTTTGCTATCTTCTAAGTAATAGTCATCCCAGCAAGGTTAGGGACTTATCTGGGATGCTATTTTCCCAGTGCTTCGTCCTAGAAATGCTATGTCTTACTTCTCTCCCCGCCAAGCAGGTTCCCAACGCCTCAACATCTCTCTGCACTCACCAAGGCAATACAATCCTCAGTAGCAATGTATGTCTGAGTCTGGCTTGTGTCCACAGGAAGTCCAGCACTTCCAACATCCTTCTAGATCAAAGGTTAGACTTCTTTACCTCTCTTCTCTCTCTGGGGGCTTAGTTAGCCCTGTGTTCATCCTCTTGTGCCCAAAGGTAATCAGTAAATGTCCTGCTGCCAGTTTTATCTCCGTTTTTCTTGGGTAGTTATCCAATCTTCCCTCAGGTGTCAAATCCTCTCCACCTGTCAGGGGCATTCAAAGGTCACTCCTCCCAGAGCTAGCCTAAGTATTAGGGCTCCTACATAAGTCCCTGTTACAATGTGTTTAAGAAAAAAAGGATTATGCTGACAATGAACTATATGGACAGTATAATGATCACAGGAAAATCAATCAATGGTACCTGGAAATGAAGAGTCATCAGGAGAAAGAAAATACATAAGGTGGGATTCTGGAGGCCACAGTAGGGTGCACCACCAGCCTGTTTTTCCCACCCCATCAAGGGAGGTGGGTGTAACAGGGAGCCAATGGCCCTGTTACACAAGAGAGAAGAGAGTAAAGAGAAACTTACCAGATGTCGTGGGACCAGCTGGTGAGATGACATATTTTCACCAGTGCCCAGAGCATTCACAGCATTGGAGACTGGCACAGCTGGTAAAGTGTCAATTCATGAGCTCCTATAAGAGGAGCTAGAATTGATTAGTAATTTCCCCAGAAGGGGAGAGGAGCCAGAGCTGAGAGACAGTTGCAGCAATGGAGCCAGTTTCCTGTGTGGAAGCATGGGAGTGATGAGGGCAGCGTGCCCAAAGGAAAACAGAAGCCAGGCAGCCTATTACATCAGGAGTGAACCTCACTGGAAACTCTGCGAGGCCAGGTACTCCCGCTTAGTTAGAGACTTCATTGCTAGACATTGGGAATGAACGTTTGTGGACTGACTCCATTACCTGACCAGACTGGAAGCAGGATCTCTCCAGGCAGAGAGGAGCGAACGAAAAATCCTGCAGCTGGCCAATTAACAATTTGATTTATCATTTGTTTATCTCCACCTTCTGAGAGAAAGAGAGAGCAGAGTGGGGAGGAAGTAAACACTGAGTTCTGGGTAAGGACCTCAGCCTTCCCAGAAGCTTGTTTCAATGCATAAGAGTGTTACCCCTGGGGGAGGTAGTTTGCTGGCTTCCCCAGCTGCAGTAACATTAAGGAAAGAGTGAGCGTCATTCTGGGTATTAGTTAAAAATCAGAAGCCACCCACCAGTGAGTGCTAACTTTAACTCCCATCAAAGTTGTGGCAGGCGAGAAAAATGTAGGGGGTGGGGGACTCTGCCAAAATGTGCTGTCTTTCTGACTTGATTTAGGACACCCGCTCACAGACTTTTGATGCGTGGACTGTGAAATTGGGATCAGATGGAAACAATAAATGTGGATCTGCAGCCACCCACGGATTGGGAGGAAGCCCCATGCCCTTACAGTTAGGATATTGCAGGGGCAGCAAGACCAAATGGAAGAACTGGTTATAGTAAAGGGACAGAAAGCCAAAGCAAGAATAATGCCTTTGTCCCAGAAACAAGAGCTTAGTAATAAATTTGAGGCGAGAGCCATAACTATTCACACAGGGGTTGAGGGGACTGGACTACCCAAGATGACTATGTTGGATGATGTAGAAACCTTTTTAGAAAGTGTTGAGAGGGCTGCGATTGAGGCAGCCTGAGATAGAAAAAAATGGGCCATACAGTTAGGGCCATTCCTGACAGGCCCAGCGCAGGCAGCATATAGGGCCTTATCATGTGAAGAGTCCAGATGTTATGAGAAAGTGAAGGAGGCTATCCTGTATAGGTTGGACATTTCCCCAGATATGTACAGGCAGAAGTTTAGGGCTAAAAAGAAACTGGAAGAAATGCACCCCAGAGTGTTAGCACAGGTTTTGAGAGACGCAGCCCCTCGGTGGATTGAACCAGCTAACAAGACCATGGAA
This sequence comes from Alligator mississippiensis, assembly GCF_030867095.1. Taxonomy (NCBI): domain Eukaryota; kingdom Metazoa; phylum Chordata; order Crocodylia; family Alligatoridae; genus Alligator; species Alligator mississippiensis. Next base: position 30,647,957 of record NC_081833.1, read on the forward strand.
GAGGTTGTAGACCAAGTAATGTTGGAGCAGTTTGTAAAAGACTTGCAAGGAAATACCCAAAAGTGGGTGAGGAGAAATCAAGCCAGATCCCTAGCAGAGGCATTAATGGTAGCTGAAGATTATACTAATGCAGAATTCAATCATGAACCAAGGAGGAAAGAGAAGATAGGGAGTACAGGTGCTCCTACCCGCACAGAAAATCATAACAAAAGAGGGAGAAATGAGGGTGTGAGGATGAGTACTAAAGAAACCAGGAGCTGGGATTCACAAGAAGTGATTTATTTTAGATGCAGAGAGAGGGGGCACATAGCGAGGTATTGGAACAAGAGGGGAGTGTGCCCACCTCTGTTCTATTAGGCGCTCCCTTGCCGCCCTGGCCCGCATTAGTGATCTTCTAGGGCCAAGGCCTGGGGTGGGTTCCCAAAGGTTACCCCGGCTGATGCTCGGGTTTCCCTTATCTCACCCGCCACGACTTTGTTTGTAACTTCAGTGGAGGAGTTCTCCCTTGGGGTAGCCTTCAGGGCTGCCACACCATGTGGCGGGCACTCACGGGGCTCCGACCTCCCCTACACCCCTGCCATTTGCCACCTTTTTATCGTGGATCTCCTGGCCCTCACACACCTCTGGATCTCCTCAGGCTCTACCCCGAACTCTCCTGGCTATCCAGCCATGAGCAGCCAGTGGCCTGGGGTCTCAGCCCAAAATACACAGGCCCCGAGGCCCTTTGCCCTTGCCTCATCTATTCCTGCTCAACCCCCTATTTTACCCACACTGTGACTGTTGTGCACTCCGACCACCGTGATTGTTACAGTAAAGTGGGTCCCAGCAGGCCTGGAGTTCCCCTGACCCTAACGGCTAGTTTCCCACTCGAGGCTCCTTCCTACAGCTGCTTTTCAGCTACTCTCCCTATCTAGTGGCCAGCTGGCTAGCCAGTCGACTGCCCAGCCAACCTCTTTGCTGGGGTCTTCACCAGCTCTGCTGCCGGCTTGCCTGCTTGAGCCCTCGCTGGCTCCACTACCGGCTTGCGTCATCAAGCCCTCACCGGTTCCGCTGCCGGCTTCCCCGCTCGTTCTGCTGCTGGCTCGCATGCCAATCCTGCTGCTGGCTCTCACGCCGGTCCGGCTGCTGGCTTCCTCACTGGTTCTGCTGCCGGCTCTCATGCTGGTCCTGCTGCCAGCTTCCTCACCAGCTTTGCTGCCGGCTCTCACGCCGGTTCGGCTGCCGGTTCTTTCACTGGCTTCCCTGCTGGCTCTACTGTTGACGCCCCTGCCTGTGCCTCCGCAGGCTCCGCCCCTGCTGTCCCGGGCTGCCCAACGCAGCGGCTGCGCCTCTCGGGTTGTGGGCTTCCCCGTCGAGCCTCCGCTCACCAGCTCTCCTGCAGTATCCTCGGGGTAGTCTTTTATCTCCGCTGGGCGGCGTCTCCCACTGACGTCAACTTGCCCCAGCTGGATATAGGTGCGGCTAACAAACCACACAGGCGGTTTTGCAGTGCACCTCTCCCCATGCCTTTCAGCCCCTGCAGGAGGTAAGTGAGGCTTTCTTTTGTTTTTGGCCTGGGGTCCTCCGGTCACCCCAGCTCCCCTGGGACAGGGAGGAATGAGGGGGCTCATGAATTTCCCCACAAGGAGCAGATGAACTGCAGTTTCAGGAAACATAAGGGACCATGGCACAAAGCCAAGCCTATCATGGAGGTGAGAATAGGAAATCTAGCGGTGCCTGCCATCGTTGACACAGGGTGCACCCAAACTATGCTGAGGTCAGATCTGGTAACCCCAGAGATGGGTGAGTTGACAACCCCTGTTAACATGGTTTGTATACATGGAGCCTCCTATACCTATCAAAGGAGGAGGCTGAGGTTGATGGTCCTAAACCAAATGGAAAAGATTGTGGTTGGATTAGCTGAGACATTCCCCTTCCAATGATTTTATGTACTGACTGGCCTCACTTGCAAGAGGTGGTAGTGAAAGCCATGGGGAACCTCAGTGCAAAAGATTATGTGAGGCATGTGGAAGGGGTATTGGTAGGGGCAAGAGTGCCAGAACAAGAATGCTATGAGGTGGAGGAGGAAGGAATAGACTTTGAAGACATAATAGGCCAGGGCCAGTTTAGAGAGCATGGAGAGCATGAACCCCTGTTTCAAAATCTCTTTGAAAAAAAATGTGGCTAAGAGAGAGCAGGAGGTACTCAGACTGGAATTGGCAGATGTGGTGCCCTGTTTCAAGGTAAGAAATGGGATATTATACTGGGTTAATAAAGGCAAGGGAGGAGAGGACATGGTCCAAATCCTGGTACCCCAACAGTACTGGTTACAGTTGTTGAAGGTTGTGCATGCATTACCTATGGAAGGGCATCAAGGATGGACTAAAATGGAAGCCAAACTGAGACAAGGGGGTTTTTGGCCCAGTATTTACAAGATTCTAGAGCGATATTGTAAGGAGTGCCCTGGGTGTCAAAAGGTCTCCAGTTATAAACCCACAAAAGTGCTGTTAGTTTCTATGTCCCAAGCAGCTCACCCATTTGATAGAATTGCTTTAGATATTGTGGGACCCTCCCCAAGAAGTGTGGCAGGATATCAATATGTATTGGTGATGATAGATTATGCTACATGTTTCCCAGAGGCGATACCATTAAAGAATGTCACCGCACCCAAGATAGCTGAGGAATTGATAAAATTGGTGTCGAGAGTGGGGATTCCCCAAGAGATTTTAACAGATCAGGGGAAAAACTTTATGTCGGGGATGTTAAGAGGGGTGTGTAGAATTTTGAAAATAAAGCAGCTTAGTACTTCAGTCTACCACCCTCAAATGGATGGGTTAGTGGGGAGATTTAATAGAACACTGAAGGGCATGCTAAGGGCATGCATCCAGGGCAACCTGAAAAAATGGGAGTCCCTGTTACCTCCTTTATTATTTGCAGTCAGAGATGACCCTCAGGTGTCCACCATCTGTACTGCATCTGAACTAGTCTATGGGCACAAGCTGAGAAGTCTGCTTGATATTATTTGTGAGGGGTGGTCTGAGAGACACCCAGAAAGGGAAAATCAGCCCCAGTTCATGTGAGAGTTTCCAGAGAGATCCCTATCTCTCTTCCTGGTCAGTTACTCACATGCTCCCCCAAGATGGCTATCCCCATTCTCCTGGGCAATCCTAGCTTATATAGGCCTTCTGACATCACCTTTCTAGGTCCTATCAGGGCAGGTGTTGTCTGAGGCCAGCCAACCAATTCAAAAAGCATCACTGGTCACTGGTGAGAGGGACAGGCTTGAGCCACTGCCACCATGGCATCTCCTGTGTTAGGTCACTGCTAACACAACAGAGAGATGGAGTTCCCAAGCCTGGTTATCTGTGTGACAGGCTAGCTGGTAGTGATTTGGCCCAGGGGTTTTGAAAGGGTAAAAATTATTGGAGGGCTTGGGATTCCCTTTCCTCACCAATAAGGCCCCATAGACTCACCCTCCATGTCCCCTGATTGGCCCCTCAGGTCACCTGGAGGGGGATAAAAGGGGCAGCACAGCTGACTCAGAGGAGACCTGTGAGGGACACTATGGAAGGAGTTTCGAAGAGCTGGCAAGAGCTAGGCCAGTGGGGCAGGAGCAGTTGCCCCAGAAGAGCTTAAAGGAGCAGGATCCGCGGGCAGCATAGCACGGCTGGCAAGAGAGGCTCCCTGCTGGGCCCTAAGTTCCCCAGCAAGAGGCTGTAGCCCGCAGGACAGGTTCCCAGCCTGGCTCCAGCAGAAAGCTGTGCAGTGAACCAAGAGACTCCTAGCTCCACTTCCAGTTTCTCCAGCAAGAGGCAGGGCAGCTCAAAATGAGGCAGGGGCTTTCAGAAGGTCAAAAGCCCCAGCAGCCTAAAACAAACCTAGCAATGGTGGCTGCGTAGTATAGCTTCTGCCTACTATGTGGGAGATCTGAGTTCAAGTTGTAGATGAGTCAAGTAGGGTTGAATGAAGTGAGAGGGGTGAAATTCTTGTTGGAGTGGAGGGGGTAATCATGCTTTCCCTCTCTAGGTACCTATGCCCTATATCTCTTGTTATTTGGTGTTTTGTATTTTGTGCATTTTATAATTTGTCAATTGGTATTGTTTACTGTGTTGTTTGCATTTTATATTTTGTTAAACTTGTCTTTTGTTAACCAGATGAATATGTCTATGAATGTGAATGCCTAAACTTTATTGAATCCCATCCCCTCAAAATATTGTAGTGTCCCCTATGCCCCCTGGCTTATATGTTATGTTCCCACCACACTTTCTCTCATTAAAAGGTATATGTTTAAGTCCCCATTGGTTATCTGGCTCTGCTCAATAGAGAAGGAGGGTCCCTACACCTCTCACAGCATTTGTGAACCAGCTCTGATCCCTTCAGTTGGAGAGGGGGTACATCTTAAAGTACCACTCAGATTACACCTGTAACTTCTCACATCTGCAGGAGCAGGTTGCCCCTCCCTCAGGAATGTTTCCAACCCAGGTCACAACTCAACGTTAAATGAAACAGATTGGGGATGGCTGCCTGCCCACCACAGTGACCATGGCAACCAAATTGGCAGACAGGTGATAAAACAATGGCAAGGGAAAACCTGATAGCAGAGTTTGGGAAGATACTGAGATGGTATTTTGCCACAGGCTCTCTCAAATGTTGCCTTCCATTAGCCTGTTGTTAATGGCTTCTTTGATATTTTTTTCCAAGATCTTTCCCGGGATGGAGGTCAAACTGATTGACCTGTAATTCCCTGGATCTTTCTTCCTTCCTTTCTTAAAGAGAAGCACCACACTGGCCTTCTTCCAATCTTCTGGAACCTCTCCCAAGTGCCACGAGCTATCAAATATCCTCACGCTTGGTTGTGCTATGATGTCAGCCAACTCTTTTAGCACTCTTGGGTGTATTCCATCCAGGCCAGCTGACTTGTAGATCTCCAGCCTCTCAAGGTGTTCCCTCACAAGATCTTTGCCAATTATAGGCATATGATCTCCCTTACCCTAGTACTCCTGCATCTTGTCAGGCAAGGTGATCCGCTTGGGCTGGTGGAAAACCAACACAAAGTAATTGTTGAGGAGATTGCTTTTTTCCTGGGTGTTAGTTGTCAGCTGCCCAATTTAATTTAGCAGGGGTCCAATCTCTCCCCTCCCCCCCTCCCCCAATTTTCTATGTATCTGAAGAAGAACTTTTTATTGTCCTTGATTCCTATAGCCAGTCTGAGTTTGGTTTCAGCTTTGGCTTTTCTGGTCTGCTCCCTACAAGCGAGGACCAGTGCTGCATAATCCTCCTCAGTGGTATTTCTTGACTCCCATCCCTTATGAGATTCTTTTTTTCAGATTCAAGACATCCATGAGTTCCCTGCTGAGCCAAGGTGGGGTCTCCCAGCCCTTTTGCTACCTTTCCCATGGGCCAGAATGGACTTCCCTTGTACTTTTAGGATCATGTCCTTAAGGATAAACCACTCATTGTGGACTCCCCTCCCTGTCAGACAGTGATCCTTCAGGGCCTCTACAACTAATCTCCTGAGATTGTGAAAGTCAACTTTCTTAAAGTCAAGGATTTTTGCTTTGCTGACTGATTTGCCAACTTTGCAATGGATAGAGAAAGTGATCAACTCGTGATCACTGTCTCCTAGCTTCCCTTCAATCCTCAGGTTGCTCACTAGATCATCCCCTTTGGCCAGGACTAGATTCAGCAATGTCTTACCTCTTGTCAGCCCATAGACTTCTTAAGTCAGCTACAGCTCATCAATACAAGTGAGAAAGCTTCACAACCAATCAGATTTGGCTGAATGCTCTTCCCATGAGATGTCAGGGTGACTGAATTCATCTATGACAACCATGCACTGAGAGCATGCAGCCTCTGCTAGTTCCCTAGAGAATTTGTCATCAAGCTCTTCCTCCTGGTTAGAGGGTCAGTAATAGACTTCTACAGTGATATCCTCTTCACCACATTCTCCCCATATTTTAACCCAGTGGATCTCAAGTCACCCTCCTTGAGTACCAATCACTGCTTATAGGGAAGTATACTGCCCCTTCACATAGAGAGCTGCACTTCTGCTCTTCCTCGCAACATGATCGTTCCTGTACAAGTAATAGCCATCTATTCCAGTAGTTCAGTCATAGGTGGAGTCCTACCAGGTCTGTGTTATCCCTACAAGATCATATATATTTCCACTCAGTAGAAGGGCCAGTTCCTCTTGCTTATTCCCCATGCTCCTGGCATTTGTGTACAGGCAGCTCAGCCTGCCATTGGATTCCCTGTGCCTTCCTGTGGACTTAGAAGAGTCCCATCCTTGGGATGGGGTCAGAATAAGTTCCTTTGTGTGACAGGGGCATACTTTCATGCCCAGTGCAAGCCCCGTCCCACCTCCTGTCTATGGGCTAGCTTCCCACCTCACCCTCCTGCCATGTTTTGATGTCATAGTATTAGGATGTTAATCAGGTGGGAGGCTGCCCGTTTTGAACTCTGATGTTTAAGGGAATATCCACAGCTCCATTCCACCCCTACACTGTGGCCCAAGCCTTGCAGATGGCATCCACCAGTGGTTTGCATTGGGTCTTTCTTTACACAAACAAACACACACACATACACAAACAAACACATATTGCGCTCCAAAACCTTGACCCCCTCACTGGGGCTCAACACTGCCCCATCACTGGGGATCACTGGGGTCTGTCACCCCATCTGGCTTATGTGGCCATAGCCCTGCCTGGCCCTCTGCCCTGGGGAATTACACGCTGTGAGGTTCAGGTGGCCAAAGCCATGCCTGGCCCCTTATCAGGGTCCCTGAAGCCACAGGATTCATGAGGAGACTGGACACTGCTCCAGGTCCCACCACCAACCTGGGCCCTGCCTCAGGACTCCCATGAGCTTGGGCTCCTCCTGTACCGGTTGAACCCACCGGGGATGTGGGGTATGGGGTTATAGGGTGCCCCACACTTACCTTTCACTGGGAAGGTGATTGACCTGGCATTTCTTGAGGACTCCCCCACCACAGAGAGCCCCACTAGACCCCACCCCCCTTCCTCAGCAGGGTGCAGTTTCATATCTTACCCAGGACAAATGAGGCCTCCTCCATCCACCCAGCCTCACCCTGTCCTCTGCAGTGTTCCTGGCAGAGCTCAGCAAAGAGAGCTGGGCCTTAAAATGGCCACTCTAATCAGGCACCTCTCCCTCCCTGGCCCAGTCCTTGTGTTACTTGCCACACCTTGCATTACCTGACCTGATGATTCTGTGGTTGACACTTCCTGGGCTTACACTGGTGATTGTCTACCTGTCCCCCAGGGATCTTAGTTTAAAGCCCTATCAAGCAGGTCAGCCATCCTGACCAAGAAAATCTTCTTTCCCATCAAAATGAGGTGGAGACTATCCCTTCCCAACAAACTGCTGCCTCTCTCTCTGAGGTATAGACTGCAATTAAAGAATCTGAAGTCATAATGGTACCAACTATTGGTGACACATAGAGGGTTCATGTGGGCACACATGCACCCCCTGAGCATGGCAGTGCACCCCCTGTGAAAAGGCGCCACTGACACTGTTGGTGGTGCCTGTGGATAGTTGCCACTCACCATTCCCCCACCTTGCCAACTATACTGCCAGCGGCATCTGCAGGTGGTTGCTGACGTCTGGTCAGCACTCGCCACCCCCATCCCCCACCACTGACAGTGCCACGGCTGCCTGCAGGAGCTACCCACTTGCTGCCACCCTGATCCTGCTGCTGACAGTGCTGCCACCACCTGTGGGAGCTCACCATGCCTCCCAGCCTCTGGGGGCATGTGGCATTCATGGCAGAAACACTTCAGTCTTCTGTTCACTTCTTCTGTAGATCTCTCCCTCCTGTACCCGTGACCCATAACCAGGAGGATCAAGGAGATAATTATCTGCACCCCCAACCCTCTGATCTCAGCCCCCAGAGCCTTGTAGTCACTCATGACCCAGCCAGGATTGCTCTAAGCCATATAATTTGTGCCCATATGGATGCGGAGCATGGGGTAGTAGTCAGAGGGCTGTACAAGTTTAGGGATCCTCTCAGCTACATCCCAGATACAGGCCCCTGGGAGGCAGCAGACCTCATAGGCTAAGGAGTCAGGGTAGCAGATCATTCCCTCTGTCTCCCTCAAGAGGGAGTCTCCCATGATGACCACACTGCATCTCTTCTTAGGGGTTGCTGGTTGCCTTCCTTCCTCAAGTGCTGGAGCCATCAGCTTTGCTGGCTCTACTGGCTCTGCTGATGCTGCAAGTAGTTTGTATCTGTTGTGAAGTTCCAGGGTGGTGTTGATCCTGGTACAGCCTGCCTTGGGGCTGGACACGACCTTCATCCAAGTGACCCCTGGCTGGACTTCACAGTAACTCCTCTTGTGCACCTTCATCCTGCCAGCCATCCTTGCTCTTCTGTCTTCATATTTCTGGTGAAGAGCCTGGCAGTAGGTGTTGATCTCTTCTTTGCCATCCCTGATGGTATGCAGCCTCTGCACTGCAGCCTGTAGCTTCCTTATCTGGCACCCCAGAGACTCTATTGCTGAGCACACTCCATAAGGGGAGGTCTCTTTGCTCCTTATCCGAGGTACCATCTTTGGGGTGTGATGCATCCCCACCATTGCACAGGTAGTAGTTCTGGCTACTGCTCTGTCCACCCTTCTCTTCAGGCTCACTGCCAAGAGCCTCATGCATTTTTGCACACCCCTCCACATGAACTCCCACACTAACTCATGTGCTGGGGCTCAGAGCATACCTGTTTGCATGCTCTGTTTGTGAGGATCCAGCCATGAGGCTCCCTGAGAGGCTGGGCTAAGTAGGAGATGGGAGGGGAGGGGGGTGTGACTCTCCTCCACTCCACTCAGCTTCCTCCCACCATGGCTCCTGCCTACCTGAAGTGGTCTCTGCTTACCTCCCGGCTCTGCATTGAGGTGTCGGGGTCTGCTAGAGGGTCCACCAGGGGTCTTCTGTTCTTGGGGGTGAAAGAGGATTCCACCCATGTATTTCCATCGAGCGCCAGTCTGAAACTGAAGTTCTTTTTAGTTGGGACCCCTTAAAAATTTTATATCTCACAGACTCTCAGAGTCTCGTGAGATCACATGGCTCACGCGTATGCACAAATGTCTGCACCATGCTGCTTTCAAGGACCAGAATACCAGTCCCTTCCCTTTCCCACCAGAGAAGGGGGCCAGTGAATACCCCTCCCTCCTTCTCTCCTGCGCTAACTCATGCACTGGGGCCCAGAGAGTGCCAGTTTGTGTGCTCTATTCACATGGCTCCAGTCGTATGGTTCCCTGGGGAGACGGGCTAAGTAGGAGCTGGTCAGGGGGTGACCTTCCTCAGCTCCACTCAGCTGCCTCCCACTGCTGCTCCTGCCTACCTGCCACGGTCTCTGCTTACTGCTGGTGGGTTGGAGTCTGCTGGAGGGTCCACTGGGGGTCTTCTGTTCTTCAGGATGTGACAGCCTTCCACCCATGTGTCTCCACTGACAGCTGGTCCCAAACTGAGAGCCAGTCTGAAAGAACAGGATACCAAGGTTCCAGAGCCCCCTCACTTAGAGGGGACTTGAGCTTATAACACTTCAGTTTCCCAGCAGAATGTACTAACCACCAAGCCACTGCTCAGGCAATCTCATCCCATCTCCAGCCCTTCTCTTGAAGCTGAGGACTTTTTATTTAATATTAATATTAATTCCATAAAAAGGGTGCAGACTAGTGAGTAAATTTTGGCCCTGTTGGAAGCAGAGGTCCCAGCTAATATCATTGAATCACACACCCTCTAACACCCTCTAGCTTGGGGAATTCTTCCTCTTGGACCCACATATCTCCATCTCTTGGTTGCACAGGAGACCAGTTTCAAGAGAGGTGACAGTGCGTGTGTCTACATGATATGCTAAATGTGCAGTAAACTAATTCTACTATGCATTGGTGTGTCATGGCAAAAGCTGTGCTATTGAGCTAATGTGCAGTAAAATTACTCTACTATGCACTAGTATCACTTAAAATTGATTAAAAAAATTGGGGGTCCATAAATTGAAATTGTATTCTGCCCTACGTATCTTATGTAGAGATCCTTATTAGATGATGCTTTCCCACCCACATGCACTGAACCTGTGCGTGAAACAAGGAAAACTTTATTGGACTAAGGGAAAACATCATAACTTTTGGAAAAGCAATGATTTATCTATATGAATGATCAATATCATTCTCAGAGAGAGACTGGCTATCGTTCACTAACTCTGTTTTTGCAGCTTGTGCAAGCATTCAGAAAAGCAAATATCCCTTTACTTTATCACTTTGCATTCTTCTGTTCCAGGGGCAGGCAAGATACAGCCCACAAGCCAGATCTACCCTGCCAGGCCATTCTATCCAGCCCATGGGGCCCCTCTAAAATTTAGACAATTTTTACCTATTGGTTGCTGTCTATTTGATGGCTGATGAGGCACTAGCAGTACAAGTCTGTGGTCACAGGAGGTGCTGGCTGCAACAGCAAGCAACTTGGGCTTTGAGGTTGCAACCAACCCCAGCCCCAACCTGACCCACCTGGACACATTCTGCCCCCACCTCTAAGAAGCTTCTGGAGACTGGTACCTTATGCCTAGTAGGAACTTCTGCCCTGGTGACCCTGTAGCTGTTCCCCAGCCCTCACTCCATTTGTGAGTTGAAATTCAGGTAAGACTGGGCTGGGGCAGGGGGAACTGTTGGTTAATGCCCCACTTTGTGGGGCTTGCAGGACTGTTGCTCTGTGCTTCCATGTGCCAGTCCTGGCTAGAGTGGCAGGAGCACCATGTGGAGGCATGGAGCTGGTCCAGCCTGATGGCTCAGGGCTTCCCACAGCTCCTGGCACTCTAATGTTTCACCAACCTGGAACAGGCTGGCTCTGTGCCATGCTGCTTTGGTCCTAGCCATACAGCAGAGAACCTGCAGTTGAGTCTGGATGGGTGGAGTTTGCTCTGTGCCATGTCATGTGTGTCCCAGCCATGCAGCAGACAACTGCAGGCTGCCAGGCTGGCCCAGGCTGGCTCCTTGCAGGTCCAGCCTTGCAGTGCACTGCAGCCGGGATGGGATGGGTGAGCTGGCTCTGTGCCATGCCGCGTGGGTCTCAGGCTTGGAGTTGGGAACCATGCGCTGCCAGGAGAGGATGAAATGGACTGGACTGGCTCCCTGCTGCACCACATAGGTCGTGGCCTTGCAGTCAGGAACTGCTTGCCACTGGAGCCGTGAGCGATGTGGGCTGGGCTAGGCCCTGGTAGGTACATGGGCAACAGCCATGCTATGTCCCCACAGGAGGTCCAATGCTCCTGCTGCAGTTACTAGCTCACCTAGCACTGGTGGCATGCTGCCTGTGACTTCCAGGCCTGTCACTACATGCTGGATTGCAGGCCCCACCTAGTTACCTGGCCTAGTTACCTGAGTAACTGTTACAATGAGGACATCATTGTAACTGGTAAGAGCAGAGGCCAGGCAAGGGCAATGCCCCAATATGTTATAGTTAAGCAACATAATTAAAAAAGTTTAAGTGGGCAATTTTTAAATGAAATTTACATCCCTAATATCATCACTGCACACGTGAATAAAAACATGGATATGAGCACATCATAGAAGAGGAAGGTAGACACTAAATGCTGAATATTCAGTGAAGAACAGACTTCTAAATATCTTTTACTGATGCAGGTGGAAAATCTGTTTAATTTGCAAAGGAAGTGTGGCAGTATTCAAAGAATATAGTTTGAATCAGCATATTGAGACCAAGCATGCATCCAAATATGAGAAATTGTCTGCCCAAGAAAAAGCAAAGAAAGGTGAGGAGATGGTTGCTGGAATGCAGAAAAAGCAAAGGGTTTTTTTTCCTCACAAAAGCATTGGTGACACAGGATGGAATTATAAGAATGAATTATGCAATTGCACACTAAATTGCAAAGAAGAGCAAATTAGTCTCTGAAGGAGAATGTGTAAAGGAATGTACGGTTGAGTCTGCTGTGATGTTATTCCCAGACAAGAAAGAACAGTTTGTGAATGTTTGCTTGTCAAGGTGGACTATTGTGAGAGGTATCAAAGATACCTCTGAGAACCTGGATCAGCAGTTGAAAAGTAAGGTAAATAATTTCTCATATTTTGCATTGGCACTCGATGAGACTTGTAATGTCAAAGACACAGCCCAGTTGTAGATTTTCATTTGAAGAATCACTGAAATTTTTGAGCTTACAGAAGACTTGGCTTTAATGCAGTCAATGAAAGACACAACAACTGGAAAATATTTACTGGAAGCAGTAAATTAATGCATGTCAAAATTAGGAGTGGACTGGAAAAACTGGTGTATGAGACCAGAGATGGAAGCCCAAACTGGACAGGCAAATATGATGGATTGGTGAAAAGAATTTAAGACCAAGTCAAAGAAACAAATCCAGAACAGAACGTTATTTTTCTACACTGTAATATTCGTCAAGAGACCCTCTGTAAAATTGTTCTTAAACTAAGCACTGTCATGGACACAGTTACAAAAGTGGTCAACTATATTTAAGCAAGAGGATTAATCCACAGGCAATTTGTAACTTTGCATGAGGAATCTGAATCTGAACACAGATATGCTTTGTATCATGCCAACATAAGATGGCTTAGTTTGGGTAATGCTTTGAAAAGAGTGTGAGAACTGAGAGCCGAGATTGGTTTGTTTTTGAAAATGAAGAAAAAAGATTTGGATTTCCCACGGCTGAATTATGTGGATTGGCTCTCTGATTTTGCATTTGCCATTGGTACCATGGGCTACATGAATGATCTGACTTCATGACTGCAAGGGAAGGGGCTTTTTGATCATGATTTGAATTTAAGCTTCAAGTCATTCATGATCAAATTATTTCTTTCCTCCCATGAGATAGGAAAAAAAGATCCAGAACCATTTTCCTACATTGTAGCAGATTACTGTTTGGGATCAAAACCTAAAAATGTACAAGTCATTACTAATGGACCTGCATGCTGAATTTTATTGCTGATTCAAGGATTTTTGAATGATAGAAAAAGGTCTGTCTTTGGTCTCCTCACCTTTCACATTTGATGTTGATAAAGCTTCATGTGACCTCCAACTCCAGCTTATTGACCTGCAGTGTGATGCATTGCTTGTGGAGCAATTCAAATCAATACCACTTCCTAGCTTTTATGCCTGTCTCAATGAACAGAAGTTTCCGAAGATCAAGGCTCATGCCCAGAAGATGCTTGTGCTGTTTGGATAAACATATGTAATTGAGTGACATTTTCTGCAATGAAAGCCAACAAATCAAGTCTTAGATCTTCGATGAGTGATGATCACCTTGCAGCAGTGCTCCACCTTGCAACAATGGAGATGATGCCTGACTTTGATTTTCTGGTTAACACACATCAGAGGCTTCATTCTTCCCATTGAATTCCTTTGTTTGTCTTTAACTTCATTTTCAATATTGCAACAGGGCCCCTTCCCCCTTACTAGAGAGGTTGGGAAGTTGATCATTTTCTTGCACTAATACCTTTTCAACTATGTGAAACCCCAACTCGGGACACAGAGAAAGAGGAACAGCAGGAGTCCAAAGAGGAAGGAGCTCCCTGTGGAGATGGCAACTGATTTGAAGGAGGGCCAGAGAAGAGTGACCTGGAGACACACCCAAGCTGGAGAGACCAGCAGTGTAGCACTAAGGAAGCAAAAAGTTCCCAGACTTTTGGGTTTTATTTTTCATTGGGTCTTGAAGCAATCTGCCCATGGTGAAGTAAACCTGTGGCAGAGTAATTTTGTTTGAAAGGGGGCAGCTAGAATCTGAAGTCCATAGTCCTGGGAAGTGGGCTGTGAATAGACACAGCTAAAGCAAAAGTGGACAGGGATGGAGTAGACTCCATCCAGATGAGGAATGAGTAATGGAGAACCCATTGCTTTGATGAGACAGTCGTTAGTTACCACACTATGCTGCAAATGAAGCATGTAGTCCGCAGTAGTGGACTCAGACCTAACAGGTGCAGCTAGAGCAAAAGTGGACAGGTGTGGAGGGGACCTGTAACAGGGAGCCTTCCCAGCGCTGGTTTGATGTTAGCCCACCAACCTGTCTCTGGGATAACCACTCTCCTCTCTCATCTGCCATGCCTTGATACTAAATGATTATGATGTTACTCAGGCAAGAGGTCTACCCATTTTGAACCCCGATGTTAAGGGAAATAACTGCAGCTCCGTTCCACCCCTACACTGTGGCCCAAGCCTCACAGAAGGCATCCCAGGCAGCTAAACTCAGCTGTGTCCTTCATCCCCTTAGCTGTGGTCCCCTCTCTGGGACCTTTGGTTCCCCCTTAGGCCCTGCCCCCATCTCAGGCCAGTGAGGATCCCAAGCCTCTTGCTCTTTGGGCAGCCCTAATGGCATCCCTTTAACCCCTCTCTGGGTCCTGGCCCTAGCATGGTCCAGTTGAGGTACCTTGGGTCAGGTCTAAGCTGCATGCCTGTCTTCACCCTCACAACTCCATTGAAACAACTGAGTTGCAGGCCTCTCCAAGCTCTTACAGGTCTGGGAATCCCCCAGTTAGGACTGTGTGGGGGCCAGAGGTTATTAGGCACCCCCTACCCACCTTTCACCAGGGAGGTTTGTGGTCGTGGCATTTCGTGGGGGTGCTGTGCCACTGGCAGTCCCACCAGACCTCCCTACCCTGGCAAGGTGCAGGTTTAGGTCATGCCCAGGCTCCATTTCAGGCCAGTTGGGATCCTGAACCTCTTGTTCTCTGGGCATCTCTCACGGTGGGCCTCTGGCCCTTCAACCCCTCTCTGGGTCCTGACCCCCGCATGGGCCAGTTGAGGTACTTCAGGTCAGGTCTAAGCTACATGCCTATCTTTACCCTGACAACTTCACTGGAAGAACTGAGCCACAGGGCTCTCCAAACTCTTACAGATGGCCATTTCTCTGTTAGGACTGTGTGGTGGGGCTGAAGGTTATTAGGCGTCCCCTACCTGTGGCAGGCCAGCAGGAGGAGCTCCTGCGCTGAGCCGCCCACCTCACTGCACCCAACCACCTACCGAACTCCAAGTGCCTCCCCGGGCGCGCCTTATGTCTGGCTGGCCCCTTCTTGGAGCACACCCACAAGCCTGGGGGTAATGCTGCCACCACTCAAGAGTCTTAGTCTGTTAGTGGCTCTGCACCTCTTGATGTGCACAGGTTTTACATAGCTGAGGGGTACTCAACCCACTGCAAGAACTTGGGGTGCTTCCCTTAGTCTGAAGCACAAATAGCGGCCTCCCTTGGTCAGCCGGAATAAGGAGACCAAAAGGCATAATCTAGATGCTCTCCCAATAAGTCTCCTACACTAGGTAGATTAGAACTTTGTTGATTACAAGGAGTAGATTTGGAGTAGGGTAAAGGATAGAGCAATATCAGAGAAATACCTAAGAGCAAACAGGAAGGGTGGGTAGCCTTTGATCATGCATCTGAGTTACTGAAAGCTATATATCTAGTTAGATTTCAAGTATTTTACTCACAAGTATCATCCAGAGGCTGTATGTTTTCCTCTGGAGGCAGGCAGTTCCTTGTGTGTCCAGTTTCAAGAAAGAGAGCTGCAGATGTCCTGCTCATCTCTGTCTTTGTCATGGATTCCACCCCTTCTCCTGGGCAGTCTTTTACTTATATAGACCGTATGACCTCACTCTGGGGTCCAGTGGAGACTAGCTGAAATTGGCTACAAGCCAATCAACTGGAAATGCATCACTGGGTTGCTGGGTAGACTGGCAGGGTCTCCAGCCCCACTCCCAGTCATGAGGTCCTTGCTAAGACAGTAGAGTTTTAAGTCCCTTCCCTGATATGTGAGGTCTTGCACGTAGGCTAGAGGGTTACTTAGCATCTAGAGTGATAGACAGGTAAGAGACCTGGTCACCTGGCCAGCAAGAGGGGGTAACTTGAGACAAATGGAGCAGGTTCCCTCCCATCTCAAGAATGTCTTCAGCTTAGGTCACATAATCAGGTAAAGAGACAATGGTAAAGAGGGGGAAAAAAACTGGTGAAGGAGGTACAGGGAAGAGGCTAGCATGGGAATCCTCCACACTACCTGCCTTTCACTGGGGAGTTTTGTGCTCCTGGCATTTCGTGGTGCTGCAGAGCCACTGGCAGTCCCACCAGACCTCCCTACCCTGGCAGGGTGCAGTTTTATTCTCAGGACCTGGAGCCTCCTCCATCCCCATAGACCCATCCGATACACCTCCAAGGTGTTCCTAGCAGAGCTCAGCAGAGAAATCAACAGAGAGCTGTTTCTTCTCTGCTGGCTGATCATGAACTGCCCTCTGCATCTGCTTCTCCCTGGCCCAGTTCTTAAAGTGGTAGGCACTACCAGTGCCCTGCCGCAGGACCCCATCCAGACAAGGGCCAAGTAACCAAGAGCCTGTTCTTCTGCTGAGATGGTCCCAGGTCAGTTTATGCCATCAAGTCATGGCAGGTGGGACCACTGGCAGAAATAAGCAGGGGAGGAAGGGGGTGACCAATTGGAAGAGGTCTGAGAGGTCTGGTACACTGTACCTACACTTTGGGCACTATACAGCATACAAGAGTAAGATTTTATTTTGAGCTATTATTCAATCAACTATACATACACTACTTAAATTATTTTTAAAAATAAAATTAAAATAATTAATAGTAGATGTTTGATTTTTAGTATATATTTTTTTAATCTATACTTCGTTAAAATTATTTCTTCTGAAAAATTTTGTGTGTGCAGTCATTAACTCAATTGATTTGGACCTGTTCTTGGGGAGGTCCAATGGCTTTCTTGCCTGAATTGCATGCCAGGCCGGCCTCTGGCTTCTTTACTATTCTTTCCATCCAAGACCATCAGACATACAAACTTCAGGTGCTTCCTCAGCCTGACAAATGGATTTTCAACCCAAAAGCTGGCATCCTAGGCATCTAAGCTGAGCTCACCTGGAGCCTCAAAACTCCATGGCAACCAGCAAGAATCAGGCCTGTCAAAGAAAGACATGACAGGTCTGGAATTTCCCCAGCCAGGACTGTGTGTATACATGCATTAGCTGGAGGTTATCACATCTCCTACCCAACTTTATGTGGCATTTATGGGGCTGCCACACCACCAGCAGTCCCACCCTACCTACCCCGGCAGGTTGCAGTTTTAGTGGTCATGCCCAGGACCTGGGGCCTCCTCCTTCCTCCTTCCCCATAGCCCCAGTCCAGACCTCCAAGTTCATCCTGGCATGCGAGAGAGATCAGCAGGGATATGTTCTTCCCCTGCTGGCTGGTGATGCAGCGAGCAATGCCCCCTCCAGCTGAGAGTGGGGCATTAACTGGTTTTCAAAAAGGGAAAAAAAGAAATAGGTACAGATGGAGAGAGGAAGGTGGCACTCAGTCCATCTGCGGGTGAAGCTTGGGGAACCCCAGCAGCGGGAGGTTCATTTTCAAGAACACCAGCTGCTCCACCAAACCAGGATCCAAGCAGATGCAGTGAGGTGTCACAACATCCCCAGCAATGCTGAATACCCTTTCACTTGGAACACTGGTTGGTGGACAGGACAGGTGTTGCCAGGCTTGCCCAGTAAGCCAAGGGGTTGCAGTCCAGTGTCTCCATATGCTCAGAGAGACAGGTATCCACCAAATCCTCAGTGCTACTTACCTGAGGCTGGGCTCTCGTGCATTTGGACCCCAGCATTGAAGCCATGCCCTTGGCCCACACTGACAGTGGCTGGCTTGGAGAAGAATGGCTGGGGCTGGGGCTGGGAGTGCTGTCATGAAAAAGTAGATCCCCCTCTTCCATATCCCCTTGTCTCTCCCCTTCTGCCTCCCTAACTCTGTTGACCAGCACCTGTGTCCAGTGTTTGAGGGTTTTGATGCTGTCAGTGCACATGCTCCCCTTCACCCTTGGGTTTCACATGTCCACCAGCATGTGGACCATACTGGACTGCAAGAGATCAAGTCGTCTCCTGATTCCCTCCTTCAGCTGCCTCAATAATGCCTGCACATTTGGTGACAGCGATTTGCCCCAGCCAGTAACACTGATCCCCTGGAACTTCTCCATTTGCTTCTCAAGTTCTCTCACTATGGGGATCACCTGGCTAAGGAGGCCATCACCAGAACTGAGGATCTTGATGGCCTCAAGGAAGAGCTTGAGGACCAGCAAGATCTGGGAGATGGTACCCCACTCAACTCTGTTAAGGGGACCACTGATCCCAATCTCCCTGAGCAAGGCTATCTCATGGATGACCTTCGGTTGCTCCATCAGCTTTTCGAGTATCAGGGATGTGGAATTCCACTGAGTTTACACATCCTGCATGATTTTGTGCTGTGGGATGCTCAGCTCTGACTGTTCCTCCTGCAGCATCTTGCCCTCCTTGATGCTGCGGTGGAAGTAGCCCATCACCTTTCTGCATTTTGAAATGAGCTGGCTCATAGTGGTAGTGGTGGTGCCATCAGTGGCAGCCCTGTCCCCCTCCAAGGCATCTCTGACTATGAGACACAACCTTTGTGCCACACAGCAGATGCCACCAAAGTTGGCATCACAGACAGCCTTGAACATATTGGTTGGTGACCATGAACCCACGGGTCAGCTTATCCTGCCCAATAAGCCACTCCTGTACCATGTGGTTCATGGCCACCATGACCTCCCTTGCCTTGTGGGACTCATCCAGAATCTCAGCTTGGAGGAGACCCCACCAACATCCTGACTGATTGCACCAGTGCCCTGTAAGGGAGAGGTAGGTGCGATCACTATCCCAGCCCCAGATGTCAGAGTTGAAGTGCAGGCCTACCTGTGGCCCTGCCTTGTGCAGCTCCTCCATCAAGTACTCCCTGCATGCCTCATACAGGGAGGGCACCACTGTCTTGCTAAAGGTGGTGTGTGTGGGCACTTGGTAAATTTGGTCCATGAGTGCCATGAGCCACCTGAACACTGGCCACTCAGCTAAGGAGAAGGGCTGGCTATCCACAGCAAGCATCTTCCCAGTGGTCTGGGTGATCTGGCTTGGCTTGGGAATGCACCCCACTCTGTCTGCAGCTTTCCCCCACTGCTCCAGGGTGGCCTGCCTCTGTTTTGGGGGCACGGGGGCTTTGGAGTGAGAGGGAAGCTTCCCTTTGGGCATGCTCACACTGTTCCCAGGCTGATCAGGAAGAAGGGTAAGGCACGATCCCCAGCCTTAGCCTCCTGAGATGCAGCAGCATCACTGTGGTGGTGAAGTCTTTCACCTCCTTGCCCCAGCTGATCTGCCTTCGGCAGTGCTGGCAGTTAGCAAACCTGGGATCATCTGCCAGCTCAAAATGATCCCACACTACACTACTCCCCTGCTTCTGGGTTGAGGGTGGAGGTCCTGCCTTATCCCCCTTCTCAGCAGGCTGCAGAAAAACAGCAGGAGGAACAGCTTCAGCTGAGCCATTTTCTGGAGACTCCACAACCTCAACCTCCTCTGAGATGCTTTCTGGAGAAAGAGACCTTGGTCTAGGGAAACTTTAAGAGGTGTGGAGCACAAACTCAGATTCCTCCTCAGTCCCCAGAATTGCTTTAGCCAGGGCACTCAGGTCCCCTGGTTCCAGCTCCAACTCCTCCTCTGGCAGTGGGCGGGTCACATTGTGAGATGAAGTTGGTGTGAAGTATACAGTCATTCTGCTGCTGTTGCCTATTTCTGGAGTTAGGGGAAGTGATGCAGGTGCAAAGATGTCAGGTACTGCTCCCACCTTCTTGCTTCCACTGGCAGCAGAAGCCTCATGGCTGCTAAATCAAATCATGGACTTAAGCTTCACACAACCCTACTAATCTGCTCCATAGTAAAGCATTGCAGTCTATAGGTGGGCTGGAATTAGGCCGGAGTAGAATAATTTACTCTGTGATAGAATAACCCCACAAGACACAAGTACTATCCAATGGTGGACTAAATTAGGATGATTAAATGTACATGTAGGTGGTACAATTTTCACTTAATCCAGCTGAGCCAGCAGGGGGCCACACTCCTGCCTGCTGCTGTATGGGCAGCTCCTCCACCATCCAACAGAGCCACCCAGAGCCTAGGGCTTACCACTGAGACCTCTACAAGCCTGGGACTTACCCTGGAGGTTTCTACCAGCCCGTTTCTACCAGCCAAGTCTTTCCCTGGAGCCTTTTGCCAGCCTGGGGCTCACCCTGGAGCCCTCTGCCAGTGTGGGCCTTTCTGCACACTGTCCACAGAGAGCATGTTCTTGGGGTTGCACTGTGGACATAGTGCCCTGGCTGCCGGGGGAAAGGTCAAGGAGCATACCTGGTACACTGAGCACAGGCTTTTGGGATGGCATCCTGGAGGGCTGTGTCAGCAGGCTTCAGTCTCCAAGCTGCAGACTGCTTGGGGCCACAGAAACATGTGGCCAGAGACCAAAGCATGAGACAGCCTTCGACAGAGCAGAGCTGGAAGCTGGGGATCTGTGGCTAGATTCTGGAGCTCCCCCTAGCTGCTGCAGGGGGAAGAGCAGGGCAGGAGCAGCCCTGACCTAATTTCTCTGCCCTGGCTTGATGTGCTGCTGACCCAGGTGCACATGTAGATTCTGCACCCAGGAGTAGTTTACTGCAGAGCAAATTGCTCCACAGTAAATTCAGGTGCATTAATTGCATGTGTAGGTGTGCCCTGTGTCTCTTAAAGTATGGCCTTCCAGTTTGCCTTCCTGCCTCTTCAGCAGCTAACCTTGTGGGACATTAGGGCCTGGAAGGCCTATTCTAGGTTGCCCTAAATATGACTTTTTGGGAGCCTGGGTCTCCAGGGTCCCCAACTCAGAGACACTCTGTCAGGTTGTCTACCCTAAATCTTGGATTCAAGTAGGGGTGGTCTCCACTTCACAAAGAATTTCATAAGGCTTAGGTGCCATTCTAAATTGGAACAAAATCAAATCTCAAAATCCTCCATAACCTCTCCCCGCCCCCAACAAACAAATAAATAAACCCTAATAAGTTTCACCTGGTTCTAAAGATAACTGAGGCTGTGTATGCAATTCTGTGAGGTAGACATGTATCAAAACAGGATCCTGGAACCTGGATAGATACAGCATGCCATGAACCTGCTGACTGCTGCTCACTGGAGCATCCAAACAGCATGGGGCAGATCTGCAATGAAGCAGTTCAAATTATTACCACATCTATAATGTGATTTATTATCCCAAAATTTGTATTTCATTCAATTAGCAGAACCTCATCTGATAATTATTTTCTGCTTCTTTGTTATGACAGTTACCCCTGTCTATAGAAAACCTCTAATTCTCATAGCAGCTGAGTGGTTCTATATTTGTTCTTCAGACAACATAGAGTTTTCTCATAATTGATAGTGAAAACTCAGCTTGGTCTCTCAGACTCCAAACAGAAAAACCTCCCTCAAAGAGCTTTGTCCCGGTTTGTTTGTTTTTTTGGTGCTAGGTTTTCTTTTCTGAGTCTGGGTGTGCAGTTACATGAGACACTTAAAGTGTGGAAAACTAATTGTACTGTGCATTAGCAAAGTGGATAAAACCCATGCTAATGTGCTAATGAGCAGTAGACTTAGTCTAATGCGCATTAATGTAAATAAAAAATTGGTCACCTGCACTAATGCACAGTAGCGCCAATTACATAGCATTAAGTTAGTACCTGTCATTAAATGTAGTAAATGTAATGCACCGTAATTATGGTACATTAATGAACATGTAGCTGCAAAATCAAGTATTTTGAGAGTGATTTAGAGTCAAACAGTTGGAAGGGACTTCAAGGGTCAGCTGTTCCAACGTCCTGGTCATATGCAAGAATTCTATTTCTAAATCATCCCTGTTCAATGCTTATAGAGCTGATTATAAAATGTCTCTGTACTGTTTATTAAAGAGTAGTTTGATGTATCCAAATATATAACAGAATACTGAAAAGTCTGTTTGATTGCAAACAAAGCTGACATAATAAGATAACCTTGTGCTCCCATTTTACTGGAGTAACAGTTAATAGGTAGAATCAAACCCTTTGTATTTAAATGTGCATGCCTTGATGGATAAGAGTAAAGAGGTAAAATACAGATCTGTTGCCCTTCTCACACAGGGAAAGAAAGTTCAGAATTGCCAAGGACTAGATGGGAATGGTCTTTCATATACCTAGAAGTTTGGTTATGCTTTGGCAATGCTTGCTCCTGGTTTGCAGATCCTCAGAGTAATAACACACTGCATCGAAATTACTAGGTGACTCCATTGAACCTATCCCCCTATAATGATATTGCTGCCAATGATGAACATAGAATTAAGGCCATGCTCAAGAACCTTCTAAATATCTCCAAGGAAGATGAGCACCCTGTACTACTGAGCTAGGTAAACACAACACAAATGGTTTGGGGAATAATCTGCAAACTGGCCCACAAAAACAGCTTAGCTGACATTTGCAATCTTCTGGCTGTTTATTTAGGAATGCTTAGTTTGGTGAGAACTTTTAACACTCATTTTTTTTGCTGAAAGAAGAGGTACTGTGACCCCCAACAGGGGCAAATAACCATGGAAGCCTTTGTGTAAGAAGGGTTCTCATAGCAATTTTGAAACATTCTCATTACCACTGACATTCTGTGCTGGCCAGAAATGACTACTGAGGTCATTCAACCAATTAAGAGACATAAACAAAGCTGTTTGTCATATTGTACAACAGTGAATAATGCACTGTGCATAATCATAGATATCCATTTGCTCATGGCAATGGCTAGAGTTAGATTTCACTGCTCACCCTATGGGGTCTCTCAGTAATGTGATGCAATAAGCCTAGTGAACTATTGTCATCCTGCTGGAACAAATGGTTCTAATGGTTCCAATCACATCCTTCTAACAGGAAGCCTTGAGAGGGGAAGTGCTGATTAGAAGTGGAGATAATATGAACCAAATCCTGTTTCACTTTAGGCCCCTAGGGCATCTTTACAAGTGTTGGGGAGGGGAGGGCGCTTTAATTACAACAGCTCTTGGGAGCCACTATAATTAAAGTACCTGTAGTGCCTCATGTATTCAGTGTCTTGGGCTTCAAAATGGTAGCAGGGTGGCTCTAACTGAAGCAGGTTTAATCAGCTTTAGTTAAAGTAACTCTGCTGCCATTTTGAAACACAGGGATGCTGAATACACCAGATGCCGAGGCTGCTGGAGTGTGCTACTTAATTGATTAATTGAGTCTGCTCAAATACACTGTAATTACAGCACATCAGAGCAGATCACTTCCTGCATGTCTACAGGCACCCCTAAATTGCATGTACATAGCTGCAACATTCCTGTTTTAGCACTTATACAGTTTGGGATTCTTCATTTTTGTGGTTAGCAGTCAAATATTTATCTAGTTTATCCAATGAATATTAAATACAAGGAACCAGTGGGCCAGCTTCAAGAAGAAGCGTAGAGAACAATTTAAGCAGTGCCTATCCTGTGAGTTAGTGATTAGAGAACTTTTCTGGGAAGGCAGGAGATGCAGGTTCAAATTCCACATGGGTGAGGGAAGCCCAGAACTTGGGAATCCTGCTTCCTGGGTAAGTGCCCAAGCCAGTAGGTCATGGGGCTAAAAGGGTAGGATGACCCTCCTCTTGCATCTAGCATGCTTTACTTGTGGACTTTCTGTAACTACATTTTCAGGGCTTTCCCAGCCTTTTATGAATATCTGAGTGATTCTGTTTCACTATGCTACAGCTTCCCAATGGGAGCACAAGCCTATTGAACATACTCAATAAGCATGCATGGACTTCTAGCTTCAGAGTTGAATCTCAAACTGTATGTAAATGCCAAAAAGTGCAATTGTATGGCTGCATAAGTGCCATTTAGGTGCATAAAGTGTAACAGGATTTAGCTTTCTAGAACATTATATGATTTTTCAGATGTGGGCAATAGTTCTTCCTTCCTGAAAGTCCTCGCTTGCACGGTCCTATAAGGCTGAATTCTGCATTTCATTGTACTACGCAAGACTAACTGAAGAGCTGTCTGGGTGAAATAGCCATTCCTGTCATAGATGGACTCTGATCCCCACTGGCATACCTCATTCTGCACACTAAGGATGCCTTGTTTTTTTCAGTAGTATATCACAATGATGAGGTGTCTCACAACTGCACTTGGTGGAAAAGAAGGACTCAGCTCTGGCCAGACCAAAATAATTCTGGTTAGAAGGGGAAGTTTCACTGAGTTACTGACAAAAAAAAAACTGGTTGTCCAGGTTACTGTTACTTCCTAAGTCTGGGGTATACAATCGAAGCAATGCCAAAGTCCAAGAATCAAATTCTATTCCACCTGTTGGCCATCTAAGTTGACTTAGGTTTAGTGACTGCATGGGACTGGGGCATTCCACTATGTCTAAGTCCCTGATCCATAAACGCATCTGCCATTGTAATACATTATCATCTGACCATTAAGGTTGAGTCACAAAAAGCAGTGAGAAGGGACACCCACCCACCTTTTGTTATTAACCATTTTTAATTGGAGACTCAATTAATAGAATTACACGTAGGTGCTTAAGTTCACTCATTCACCTAATAGGTGGAACAAAATCTGGCTCCAAATTTGCTCAGAAAGAACTGTGCATATCTTTAAAAGGTCAGATAACCCATGACCACATCTTTCCCTTCACTCTAGATGCTCACAGGCATAGAAAAAACAAACAAACCAATCAGCCATTTATTTTCAGCTCAGTGCATCCCTTCACTAAGTGCAGTGCATGCCCAGAAGAGGAATCACATCAGTTTGACCTGGCTCACCCAGTGTCTGTATAATTGACATTTTAGCAAAGGGGTTTTGGTACTTTTATCTAATAGCTGATTGAATCATCTTTTAGATAAAAGCCCCCAAAAGCCCCACTGAAGCATGTAAACTATACAGACCCTGGGGAGCTAGGTCAAACTGATGCAATTCCTCTTCTGGTAAAGCATAGTTCCCCCACCCCCAACCCCGCATCCGTCAGCACCCTCTCTGGTTATGCTGCATCATTGCCCCTGCTCTTGAACTGGAAAGCCATCAGCAGGTTTGGAGTCAGGGACTAGCAACGTAGGCAACCATCGATAACAGTGTAATTATGGGAGACTACAGCTAAACTAACTCAGGATAAAATGTGTGAGATCCAGATGGACATCTTAGTTGGGGTATGAGAAGCAAGAATACGTTTTTGATGGCAGCTCACCCTGGCAAATCACCCTATTTGAAGCCTGTTCGGATGAACCAGAATGAAATACTGGGGGGAAAAAAAATCACATATGCTTGTACAGTTCCCCCAGACAAACAAAAGCAAAGTTAAACCTGAGTGATATTTCTCAGGGAAGAGGATGCAGGGGGGGAGATGGGGTAACAGGATGGGGAGGTGCCAGTGGTAAGGGAGAAATCTAGGTTGGCCTGCAAAGGCAGAAGTAGGGCGGGAGCTGGGTGCAAAGAAGTTTTGGGCTTGAGGCCTGAAATGGAAGAAACAGTGAAAAAAAGCCCTTTTCTTGGATACCCTTTGAGGTTCCTCAGAACCCAGTCCCTCATACTCCAAAGCACTCTTCATCCCAGATCTATTTTCCCCCAAAATAGTTGCCCCAGTCCCATGGAGTCACAGAGAATTGCATCATAGTGGTGTGACTACAGCCAGAATGCTTTCTGTGTAACAGGTGTATCAGTCCTTCCACTCCAGAGAGACTGCTTTTCCCTTGAAGCCTTCATACATGCTAACTACTGTATGTCCCAAAACCAACTCACCCTCAGTTTCTGCCAGGCTCTTTCATGCTGCCTGCTTATACACTCTTCTCTCCTTTTCCTACTCCACTTAGAAAAAAGGGGCCTTACAGTAGGGACCAGTCTTGCTGGTACCTGTTTTGTAGAAATAGGCCACAAGCAGATCTTGGTTCTTGGGCTGCTTAGAGGCTTTCACTGAAACTTTTGAAATATAATTCTGATTATTTTTTTAATAAAAAATATTGATTTGCAATTTTAACTTTTCATCCAAAAAAAAAAATGAATATCTAGCCACTGAACAGTTTTCATTCAAAAATTGAAAAAATCAGCTCCAAACAGAAAATCTCCACCTAGAAAATCTGCTGTAGTATCTGATAGGATTTACTGTTTGGATATCTTATGGCCAGGTTCTCTGTGTGCCAAGCTCACCAACAGGACTACAGCTCCTATAATACTTAGAGATCATAGGATTTATAAAAATAATTCAATTAGAGGGATAGGCTGTGATGCGTTGTGGGAGATTTAGTTTTACCAGGAAGTCTGACAAGTAGAAGAGAATAGAAACACGATGCCAAGCTACAACCCCCTGAGATATTAGAGCAACATTTCTGAATTGAAATATTCACTTTTCAGCTGGAATATTTTGGTTTCAGAGGAACTTTTTTTTTTCACTGAAAAATGGATATTTTCTACAACAGCTTTGTTTTATAGCTGGTTCTAATTGTTAGTTTGTATAGACAAGGTAGTTCATTGGCAAAGAGTCAACTAGCCCATCAGGTGTCAGGTAGAGCAGTTAAAAGATTCTGTCATAAGGCATCTGTTGTATTGGCATTTGAAGAAGTACAAATTGCCCCAAGAGCGCAAAGAGGAGGCTAATTACACATACATCTCCACCACAATACATGCACAACAGTGGGTGAGTTTACTTATGAAAATACTGCTAGATCTGTTTACTCTGCAGTAATTTACTGCAATGTAAACCTGCCCTGGACAGGTAGTTGGGCTGCTCCTGGCAGTAGCCTGCTCCTTGCACAGAACTGGAGGGTGTCTGGCCACAGCTGCCTGTGGCTGGAGGCCAACTTTAAAAGCCAGGCCCAGGTGCTGCTTTCTGACCACCTGCATTCCTGGCCCAAAGTAGCCTGCAGGGTGCTGGCACAGCCCTCTTTGACCCTGTCACCAGAGTCTGTGCCCACTACATGATGGCTGCTCCACCCCCAGACCCCAGGAATGATTTCCAGCACCTGGGCTTCTGCTGGACACCTGCTTGCCAGGATCCTGTGCTGCCACCTGGACCCAAGCAGGGACACTGATGACATGCACCTGGACACCACGATAAGTGCTCTCCATGAACTTCTGAGGCTCCAACTGTGCCACCCATGGGCCTGCCTGGCCAGCCAGAAATTGTGGCTGCACATTGTCCAGCACACCTGGGATAATAAAAAATGGCTGGAGTCCTTTTGCATGACCTGGGCCACCTTTCCAGGAGCTTCTTGAGAAGCTCCAGCCACACCTGGAGCAGCAGGCCACCACCATGAGGTGGCCTCTCCTCGTGAACACGCGGCTGGCCATCACCCTTCTCAAGCTGACCACAACTACCAGGCTGCACTACATGGGCCACCTCTTTGGTGGCAGCAAGGCAACCACAAGGGAGGCTATCCTGGAGGTTTATGTCACCCTCCAGGATGTGTTGGGGCACACCATTCTCCAGATGCACCTCCCACACCCCCGGGAGGTGGTGGCAGGTTTCTATACCCTTGGTTTCCCCCAGTGCATTGAGGCCCTGGATGGGATACACATTCCTGTCACCTGCCCACCCCAAAGTGACTATCTCTACTACAGCCATCAGGGCTTTCACTCCATCATGCTCCAGGCTGTCATCAACCACTACAGTGCCTTCATCAGTGTGAGCACTGGCTGGATGGGCAGCCCCCATGATGCCCATGTCTTCCACAACTCCACCCTGCCAGCCTTGGTGGAGAGTGGGTGCTTCAAGCCAAAGGTTCCACCCCACCTATCTGATCCTCCTCTGGCTCATGAAACCCTACACTGGCCAGCTGGACCCCTGCCAGGCACATTTCATCAGGTGCCTGTGCTGAATCTGTGCATTGGTGGAGTGTGCCTTTGGCCCACTGAAGGGATACTGGCATATACCCTCACCTCCCCGCCCCCTCCAAAGTAACAGAGGCCAATATCCCCCAGGTCATCATAGTTGAGTTGCATAATATTTGTGAGGCCCTGGAGGAGATCTTCTGTGAGTCCTTGGCAGAGGAGGCACAGTGGGCAATGGATGCCTGGTACCAGGAGTGCCAACTGCAGCAACAGTGACAGCCCCCTCCACACTGAAGCCATAGGTCAACCTCACACCTGCCAGTGAGGCCTGGCCAACCATCTCCTCCTGAACTCCCCACTATACACCACCTGCATGGCCAACCACAGATCTCACCACCAGGTTCACTGGGGGCAAGCACTTTATTCTCCTCCACAAACATAGGCTCCATCCCCTTGCCCCATTTCTCCCCAACAACAGAGCCCCTCCCTCCTCCCCCACAACAGCCCTAAGCCCCTCTCCCTCCTAAACCACAGAGTCCCTTTCCCCTCCCCCTCAATTGACAGAGCTCCTGCACCATTTAACCCACCCACCACCAATAAAGCACCCTCCTTCTTGTGCGGACTCTGTACAGTTCATGCTGTGTGTCCTTTCCCAGGGTGGGGGGCAATGGAGTGGGGGCTACTAGAGATTGAAACCCAGGGACAGGCACCCAGCACCCCAGCCTCTGGCTGCAACCCCATGGGTGTGCAGTTGCGATATGTAGGAGGTGCACAGGGGTGCATGTACACCCCGTGAAAGCACTGCTGCTCCCACTGACCAGCCGTCCTCACCGCTTAGGCAATACGTTGGGGGGGGGGGGGGGAGGCAGGAACACCAATGCCCACTCAGCAAGTGCCAGCTGATCTCTGCAGCCGCTCCCAGCCATCAGCTGCAGCAATCAGCCATTGCTGGATTGGCTGCAGAGGGATCCCCCCTTTGGGTAGTGAGATTGGCTGCGGGGGGCATCCCCCCAGTCAGTAGGATTGGCCATGGGGGGACCCCCCTCCAATTGGCATGTGCCCCTCCTGACTAAGGCAGCGCCAGTCACCCATGTGGATGTGTATACCGTGGTGAGGCCAGCAGTCAGAGGGCTAAGCTGGGGGTGATGGTGGGCACTGCTCTGTGGGCATGGGCAGCTCCAGCTTCTGCACCCAGTGAACCAGGTCAGCAAGGCCTGCACATGGTGCTACTCCTGTTGCAGGAATTTCCTGTTCTGGGGCCAGATGGTGGAATCAGGGCAGGTGCCAGGGCAGGGGCACCTGCCTGGTGGAGATGCCACTGCATCTCAGCCCAAGCCCACTGTGGGGATTGCTGCTGGGCAGCATGAAGCTGCCAGGGGGCAGGAGGGGTGGCGGCTGGGGGCTGGGCAGCAGGCAGCATGAAAGCAACTACCAGAGCGAAGACAGTATTCAACACCCAGCGGTCTTCTGTGGTAATCACTGCCCTGGAAATCATGACAGCCTGCTGCTCCTGGGCCTCCAGGTGCCTCTCCTTTGAGGTCCAGGAGCCTGTCCCAGAACTCCTGGTCCATCCAGTCCCTGTCTCATTCCCTCTACACCTTGTGTGTGACCCACTCCTACTCGAATGCAATGTCCTCCAACCACTCCTCAGCCACGGTGACCAGGTGGTCCAGGAGCTGGGTCCAGTCTTGTGTCCTCCACTGCTGAAGCCCGCTCATAAGGAGGGGCAGAGCTGAGACTGGTGGTGACCTTATGGCACATCCCTTCTGGCAGCTGTTGTCTCTCCCCAGCATGCAGCTCCAGGACCTTCAGAGCCAGCAGAAAGAAGCTGTTTATGATATTTTGCAACATTTCTGAGATAACTTGCACTATACCAGGGGTCTGTGCACTGTTCAGCCTCAGAGAGGGGGTTGTGTGTGTATGGGTGCCCAGGGACCACAGTAAGTCATCTGGGAAGGCCCTGGAACAGGCATCCACAGGCCACGCCCCTTGTCCCCACTCACTCTATAGGGGAAGTGGGCTGCTGAGTGCTGGCTGCACACAGTCTTCCTTCCCCTCCCCCTTCCCAGATGGGAACAGGCCTGGGTCCTGGCAGTACCTGCTGCACTGACTGGGAGGCAGAGTGGTGGTACCCTGCCCCCCTTTCAGGGTGCCTCTCCATAGAGGCACCTTTGGGCTACCACCCCCCCACCTCTGCACCTGTCCTGCACTCTGAGCATGTCCCTGATGAAAGTGTCCTAGATTCACTGCAAGAAGCTGTTTGTGCAGACTGGGAGGTGCCTGACCCACTATGCTCTGCTGCTGCTGCTCACCATGGTGCTCCAAGTACACCTGACAACGTGGCATTGGACCTTGAGTTTTGACTGTGGCAAGCCTGTGCCACCCTGAAATGTCCACATATTGGCCATCTAAGAAATGTCTGCTGCCTCCTGGAGGTCTACCTGTACCTGTACTACACATCCTTGCACACTGCACCTGAGGATGACATCACTGCCAACATCAATGCATTCCTCCACACATGAGAGGTCTGGTCTGCCTAGCTGAGGGTGCACAGGCTGCTCTGTAAAGTTTTGCACCGTCTTCTGCCTTCGTGCGTACTGTGCAGGGGGACTCTGGGGCCAGGGGGAGAGTGGCCAAACTGGGTGGGGCATGGAAGCAGGGACAAGGGCAGGGGCAGGGGCAGGGAAGGGGACAGGAACAGCCCTCTCCCCCCTATGCAGGACTTACTGTGTGGGTGTAGCTGGCATACGCAGTGGCCCGAGTCTGTTCCCACTGGTAGGGAAGATGTGCAGCTCCTGGTGGTGTTCTGGGATGCAGGAGAACAGTGCCTGGGTGCCCAGACAGAAGCTTCTTCTGGGAAGATGAAGAAGCAGCTGATGGCAGGTAGTGCCATGTCCAGATTGGCCTCCCGTGCAGAGCTGCACACCCAGAGCTGGCTGGACAGTACCGACCCAGGCTGCCAGAGCTGCTGGACAAAGACAGGGGTAAGGACTATGGTGGGATGGGCTCCCAGCACAAGAACATGGTGTGGGACTGGCAGGCAGGTGGCAGGGCTGTGAAGCAGAGCAGCACTGGGTTCCATCCAGGGTCCTGCAGCTGGCCAGAGGCCACTGTTGTGGTATATAGTGGCCAGAGGCTGGCTGCAGGTGTCCCAGGGCCCCAGAGTCACAGCAGCCTTTAAGGGCCTGGGGCTGGGACAGGCATAGGGACACCCCAGCCCTGGGGCTAGAGAAGCCCCAAACGCCATGGCTCTGTGGCTAACCTTCAGGTAGCCCCCTGGTGATGGGGCTGATTGGAAGCAAATTTGGTCCCAGTTAGCATCTACACTTGTGTTAGTGCACAGTAGCTACTCTGCAGTTGATTTGCTATCTGAATTTGCCGATAGTAAATTAAACATAAAGTAGACCAATTTACTGTGCAGTAAGTGTCTGCACATGTAGACAGTGACACTAACTGGGCTTGTCTACACATGCATTTGATCTGGGCTCAGTTTACTTGGGAGTAAGCTTCTGAGGATTAAGCACTCTTGGGCAGGCATCTTCACATACAGGGAATAGGCAGCAGATTTGCTGCTCCTAGCACCAAACTTCCTGCAGCCCTGCATTGGGCCCCTGCTACCACCAGGGGGAGCTCCAGGCTCCAGCTACACTCCCAGCAGCCAGCTTTCCTCTTCAAAAGACAGACCTTCTCTCTACTCCTTGGCCAGCCACTTCTCTGCCTAGGAGCAGAGTGCCCAGCACAAGAACAGCATGTGGCAGCAATCTCCTTGACAACTCTGCCTCTGTGCACCATGGCTGCTCCTTCCCCTGCCTCTGGCAATGACTAGCATCCCAGTCTCCTGCTGGCTGATGCACTAGCCCTGCTGGCCTGCTTCATTGACCACCACTTCGCCCACAGATGTCTTGCCCCACCCAGCTCCACTCCACCATGCAGTGACCACCTGCCTAGATGCAGCACACCATCCCAGAGCCATTACTACCACTGTGCAGCTGCTGCTGGCAGGGACTACAATGTGGGGCTTCTGGACAGGACTGCTAGGGCCACTGTCACTCTCCTAGGCTTCCAGTTCTACCTCCTCTGGGCCTGCTGGGCCAGCCAGGACTGGTGGCTGCACATTGCCCAGCACAACTGGGACAATGAGCAGTGGCTGAAGGCCCTTCTGATGAGCTTCACCATGTGGCTGCCCCTCCTTAAGGACACCTGGCTGATCCTCACCTTGCTGAAGCTGGTATTTCCTGCCAGCCTGCAGTACATCAGCCACCAGTTTGGCATGGGTAAGGCCACTGCCAGGGAGGCTGTCCTGGAGGTCTGTGGCACCCTCTAGGATGTGCTGGGGGACACCATGCCCTGGGATTCCCTTAGTGTATCAGGGCCCTGGATGGGACCCACATCCCCATCACCTGCTCACCCTATGGCCACTGGCCCTAATACAGCCACAGGGGATTTCACTCCAAGGTGCTCCAGACCACTGTGGACCACTGCAGCATCTTCACACATGTGAGCACCAGCTGGGTGGGCAGTGCCCACGACACCCACGTTTCAGAACTGCAGCCTGCCAGGCCTGGTGTAGAGTGGAAGCTTCATGCTGGGGGTGCCGGACCTGCAGCTGGGCACTGTGGTGGTCCCTCCCCTCCTCACTGGGGACCCCTCCTACCCACCCTTGCCCTGAATTATGTGGTCCTACAGCTGAACTCCCACCAGGCCTGGAATGGATCCATGCTCTGATGGAATGTGCCTTTGGCCATCACAAAGGACTCATGTGTTCCCTCACCTTGAGTTCCCCAAGGAGAACTTCCCCTGGGTCACTGTAGCAACCTGTGTGCTGTATAACATCTGTGAAGCCCAAAGGGAGGTATTCTATGAGGTCTGGGCAGAATAGGTGCAGTGGGCAGAAGACACCTGGCAGCAGAAGCACCATCTGTGACAGTGGTTCCCCATCCCCCCACCCCTAGCTACTGCTGAGGCCTTGGAAAAGCTGCACATCTGCCATTAGGGACAAGGGCATTGGATGTGGGAGACCTTGGCTCACTACCTCCTCCTGCACTCCAGCCCAATTGCATGACCACCCATGGAACCCCCCGAACCATCCCCAGCACCACACTTACTGCAGACACATGTCAGAAGAACAAGTTTTTATTCCCTTCACATCAAACAGCCCCCCTCCACCCTCCCTCTCCAACAGACACCCCAACATCTTCCCCCTCCAACAGAGTCCCTCCACCACCCACCCCACCCACCAACAATAAAACACCCTCTTCCCTGTGCAAACTATTGACAAAATGCTTTGTGTGGTGTCCCAAGGTGGGTGCATTTTCGGGTGGGCATGTCTAGTGGACAGAGCCTAGGGACAGGCACCCAGCACCCTGCTCTTTGGCCCTTCACTTCCAGGTGTGGGCACCATGATGAGTGTGGCAAGTGGGGGGCTCCCCCTCTGGCAGATTGTGTCCAGGCACAGCAGAGCCAGAGTGTGGTCCTTGCCCAGCAGCAGGCAGCTCTGGCTCAATGCCTGCACAGAGATGAGGCAAGTATATGGGCTGGGCCCAGGTTGGGGGGCTGGGTGGCACTGGACCCAGGTGGGGCCTGGGGAAGGGGAATCTGGATGCATTGTCCGAAGCCCAGGTGGGAGCCTGCATTGGTGGCTGGGCAGCAGGTAGCATGAAAGTAACTGCCAGGACCAGAATAGCATCTGGTACCCAGAGGTCATCCTCCATGGCCTGCACTGCCAAAGCCAGGATGACATTCTGCTCCCACAGCAAGTCAAGCTACTGGCATTCCAGGACCAGGATCTGTGCCAGAAACTCTCAGTCCTCCCATATCCTGCACATCCTTGTAGGTGATATCCTCTTTCTGCCAGGCCTGTGACTCCTCCAGCCAGTGCTCTGACACTGCCACCAGCCACTACAGGAAGACGGTGCAGTCCCATGCCTGCCTCTGGAAGACTTCGCCCATCTGCAGGGCCCTGGCTGGGGCAGCAGTGACCTTGAGGCTGCATCCAGGCTGCAAAGTGTGGTCTCTCCATCATGTGCAGCTGCAGGATCTGAAGAACCATGAGACAGAAGTTGTTTGTTAAAATTTGCAGCATTTCTGAGATAAGATGCTCTGTATCAAGGTCTGTGTGCTGCACAGCCTCAGATCAAAAGTCTGGTGTGCACGCATGCACAGGGACCATAGTAAGTCAGCGAGGCAGGCTCAAGCTCAGGCCACCACTAGCCTATTCCCCCATCCCTGATCACTTACCCAGGAGTGGAGGGCAGCTGTGTGCTGGTTGCAGGCAGCCTGCCTCCCTCTCCCCTTTCCCAGGGTGAGAAAGCCTGGCTCATGGCAGCATATACTCTTGTGGCTCCAGCCCCCACTGCACCCCCTTTCTGCCTGCAGGCCAACCACTCAGCTGTGTGCTTCCACTCACCCCACAGTGCTCAGAACTGGGGAGTGTGGGGCTCCTGGATGACTGGGACAAGGATCTGGCTGCGCCCCTACTTTCCCTTCAGGGAGCCTTTCCAGGGAGGTGGCCAAGGGCCAGCCCCCCACCATGTCACTGCTGAGCCCTGAGCATGCCCCTGTTGTACATGCCCTGGTGATGCATGATGAGCTGTTTGTGTGGACTGAGGGGTGTCCAACCCACTATTCCCTGATGTTGCTGCTCATCATGGTGTCCAGGAAAACCTGCATACCTGGTACGGAACCCTGAGCTATGATTGCATGGGGGGCAAGCCAGGGCTACTCTGCAAACTCCACCACTGACTGGAGGGCTACCTGTGGCTGCACTACATGTTCCTACCCCCTATAGCTATGGAGGACATCAGTGCGGCATCAACATGTTCCTTGGCATGTGAGAGGCCTGTGCCTGCATAGCTGTGGGGCATAGGCTGCTCAGTGAAGTTCTACATTGTTTTCCACCTCCCCATGTACTGTGAGTGGGGACCCCAGGGCCAAAGAAGTGTAGGTGGGCTGGTTGGGGAGGTGGGGCAGGGAGGGAGTGCCTTCCCCCATTGTGGGGTTTGCATGTGGCTGGGGCTGGTAAGGCTGGTGGCTGCACTCAGTCCTGGCTGGTGGTGATGCCATTCAGCTCCAAGTGGTGTCCTCCTATGGCTGGGTGCTGTGTTCAGTCAACCTGCCAGGGGACCCCTGGGGAAAAGCTGGCACTGCTGGTGGCCAGTGTTGTCATGGCTGGCTGCACCTCATAGCTGGCCCTGGTGCTGTGAAGCTGCTGGTGAGACAGGTGCTGGACCAGGCTCCCTGAGCTGTTAGTGGAGTCTGCAGCCAGGGAGCTCAGTGGGACAGGTTACTGGAACCTAAGGGGTCCTCCTCCACTGACGTGTCACCGGGCATGATAGGCTAGGGCGGGTGCTTGGGCAGCTCTGTAAACATCACACTGTAAACATCACAGCAGTGGCCTTGGTTCCAGGGTGCAAGGATGGCATTCAGTTGCTGCATAAAGAGCATGGACTTGCAGGCACTTCTGAACCAATGACTGTGGTTGGTTATGGTGACCCACTGTGTCCAAAAGGCCTTGATCTTTATGCAGCACTGCTGCAGCAACCAGTTATGCCCACTGTCCCACATCCAGCCTGACTGCACCTCATAGGTACATTGGAGTGGCCTCTCTGCTTGAACTGGTGCTACACCTCTGCACCTGTCTCATCCCATACTGCCACTAGGTCACTAATCTCCTCCTTGGACCAGTTGGGGCCTCAGATGGTGAGGATGGGCATCATCATAGCCATGGACACAAGAAGGATGTGCAGCTTTCCCTGTGGTGTCAGGCCTGGGCAACTTCCTGCAGCACCCAGCATGCCTGGCCATTGTGGTTCTGGCAGCTGCACAGCATTGTGGTGCCAGGCAGCAGTGCTGGGATGTAGAAAGGCTGGCACAGACAGGCTGTGGCCTTCCCAAAGGGACACAGGGACTGGAGTAGCCTGTCTTCCTCTTGGAGTGCCCCAGGACTCAAAATGCCTGTAGACTTTTAAAGTGAGGCAGGGGCTGCCATAGAGTTAGCCCAGCCCTGGGGCAGAAGAGGCCCCCAGCCTGAAGCCCTGGGGCTATCCTCAGGCTGACCCTCTAGTTACAGGGCTGACCCAGGAGCAAACTTGTTCCCAGGTTACATCTACAGGTGCATAATTGTGCAGTACCTAATCACATTTAAATTTGCTACCTGCATTTGCACTCCCACCTTCATGATCTGCAACAAGAAAAGAGACTGGACTAGTCATCCTGTTGTACTGTTACTTCAGCATCATCCCCACTGACACTCTGCCCCATATAAAGGGGATTGTATCAGCTTTCATTGATCAAACCTTTCTCTGCTCTGTCAACTATCATTTTTCTCAGTAGAACTGGAACATCATTCTAAATCTGCTGCTTCACTGTGAGGGATTATGACCCCACTAGTACACTGGCTTGAGGAGATGACCAACTCTCCATCTCCTTCCTTTCTCTCAGTTTTCAGAACATGCTGATTTTGCTGTGCTCTGTCCTGGGATGGTGGCTAATAGCTTACTGAATCCTAACTGTCCCTTGAACACAATACTGCCTGCTATGAGCCTTTCCATATTTTTCCTCTCCTCCACAGAAGCGAAAAGGCGTCCTGACATCTGTTCTAGAGAGCTCAAGGAAGCCAATTATTGTTAAAGGTAAATTGTCCTCAGTTACTTGGAAAAATAGACTTTAAACTGATGGACTGTTGACTAAACTCCAGTGGTCACTTCACATGTATCACAATGAATCTCTGAAGCTGCTTATATTTAACAGGTACATTATCAAGTCACATCTAGACAGGTGTGAAAGCATAGCACCTAGGATCTACTCTGGACTCTTTTAAGAAACATTTGGAAATCTATCTTTCCTGGGATCCTTTGACCCTAGCTGATTTCCTGCCCCTGGGGCAGGGGGCTGGAATTGATGATCCTCCGAGGTCCCTTCCAGCCCTAATGTCTATAAAATCTATTAAATCTAATTGGAAGTCTGGTTCCCCATATCCCATTGTTTTCTCCCATAGCTGCTTCAGTTCAAGTCTAGTGGGGTACTTCACCCTAGATAAGACAATTGTTTCCACCACAACACAATGAGACACCAGATAAAGATATTGGTAGCCTGTTCAGAGTGGTATATTGTGACAGTATCCACAACTAAGGACGTGCATAGTTTCATGTCTGCACCAGCAGCATCTCTTTGAGATATGTGTGTTGGTCTATAGGTAGGGAGACTGCAAATAAAGCCCTAAATTCAAGTTTATCTTCCCAGATGCACTTTAGCGCTTCCCAAGGTGAAGCAGGAAGTCTCATTCTTTATGATAAATGCAGGATCTCTCTTCCATACTGGACTTGGCACACCCCAATGCTGTGTTCATGGGTCTGAATGTCACCACAACATGGGGTGAGGTAGAATAAATGTTTACATGGTTTCAAGGCTTTGTAATCACAAGTGAACTCAGGTATTATACTGTTCCAATTCCAGATGCAGCCCAGTCAGCTAAAAATGTATTTGTCCCAAGGGGAATTGTACACCCACTCTTGACCCTGATGAACTTCGATCAGTTTTGGAAGCACTCAAGTGTCTTGCCTGGTCTCATTGGCTGGACTGGCTGTACATTCACAGGAGTGAATTGTCAGGATATCAGGAACAATGCAGGCGTTAATCAATGAAGACTACTGCCCGATGCTATGCAGGAAGTAAGGCTCTGGAAACAGAATTGTCCCTTCTGGCCACCAGACCAATAGAACTGTAAAACATTAAAATTAGGTCACCTGGATTGCCCTACAGAGGCGGGGTCCAACCTTTCAAACATTAAACCCCATACCTTCCTAGTGACACTCTGATCTCCTTCCCCTGCCTGATCTTCTGCTCTTTTTTTCTGCTCTCTATCCTACCTCCTGCTGTGCTGCCTCCCCCCACCCTTTTGATTTGCTGTGTTCCATACACAGAGGTTGCCTGTACCATGTGTGGTACGTGTGCTGCAGGTTGCCCACCCCCCGACCAAGAGAATAGAAGGAATATATGTGACATCCCTGATCATGCGAGTGACTCTCCTCTGGACCCTCTCAATGCTGGCCACATCTATCCTGAAGTGCGACACCCAGAACTGAACACAGTACTCCAACTGCAGCCAGACCAGTGTCACATAGAGGGGGAGGATCACCTCCTTGGACCAGCTCATGATGCATCTGTGGATGCATGACAAGGTGTGGTTAGCCTTCCTGACCACGTTCTCACATTGGCAGCTCATGTTTATCTTGAAATCAATAATGATTCCAAGATCCTTTTCTGCCTCTGTGCTGATGAGAAGAGAGTTCCCCAGCCTGTAGGTATGCTGCTGGTTCTTCCTCCCCAGGTGCGATACCTTACACTTGTCAGTATTGAAACCCATCCTGTTCTCATCTGCCCAACCCTGTAACCTGTCCAGATCTAGTTGTAGCCTGTCCCTCTCCTCTAGCATGCCCACTTCTCCCCACATCTTAGTGCCATCCGTGAATTTGAACAGGGTGTTTTTCACCCCCTCCTCCAAGTTGCTGATGAAGATGTTGAACAGTGCAGGCCTGAGGACAGAGCCCTGGGGAACCCCACTGCCCACATCCCACCAGGTTGAAAATGACCCATCCACCACCACTCTCTGGGTGTTGCCCTCCAGCCAATTTGTGACCCATCTGACTGTGGTGATTGCACCACCTCTGGAAGGAGCTTATTCCACAATGTGGACACACTAACTGTGAAGAATTTTTTTCTTAATGTTAAGCCTAAAATGACATTCTAGGAGTTTGTGGCCATTATTTCTGGTTTTTCTGAAGGGTGCCCTGGTGGACAGTTGTTCACCAAGACCTTGATGTATTCCCCTGATGTAGTGGTAAGCTGCTACCAAGTCCCCTCTCAGCCTTCTCTTTTCCATGCTGAAGAGTCCCAGGTTCCTCATCCTTTCCTCATATGGCTTTCTGTGCAAATCTCTGATCATATAGGTGGCCCTTCTCTGGACACTGTCAAGCTTTACCACATCCTTGTTAAAATGTGGCACCCAGAACTGGATGCAGTACTCCAGTTGGGGGTCTCACCAATACTGATCAGAGCAGAAGAATCACTTCCTTTGTTTTGCTGGAGATATATCAGCTGGTGCCTGCCAGAGTATTATTTTCCCTGCTGGCTACAGCATCCCACTGCTTGCTCATGTTCATACTGTGGTGACATTATGACATTATGTGGCCATCAGCCTCACAAAGCTCACCATGTTTGTCAGCTTGAGCTACATTAGCCACCTGTTTGGGATGGGCAAGATAACCTGCAGGGAGGTCATTCTTGAGGTCTGCAGCACTCTCCAGGATATGCTGGCCAACACCATGCTCTGGGTTTCTGACCCCCCACAGAGGTGGTGGTGGGCTGCCAAGTGCTTGGCTTACCTAGTCCATTGTCAGGACATAATCCCCATCACCTGTCTAGCCTGGGTGGACTGCCCCACTATAGCTGGCAGGGCTTCTACTTTCTTGTGCTGCAGGCCATGCTCGCTTACTGGGGGGCCTTTACCAACATCTGTGCCACCTGGCCTGGAAGTGCCCATGATGCCCAGATTTCTCAGAAATCTGCCCTGCCAATCCTGGTGGAGAGTGGCTGCTTTGCACCAGGAGTCATAGACCTTCATCTGGTAAACATGGCATTTCTACCCCTCTTCATCAGGGATCCTACATATCCAATGCTGCTGTGGTTCATGTGCCCCTACACTGGCCAGCTAGACCCATGCCAGGCATACTTCAACAGGTGCCTGAGCCATAGCTATGCACTGATCAAATTAGCCTTCTGGTTCCTCAAAAGATGCTGGTGGAACCTCACCACCCTCCTCAAGTTCACCAAGACCAACATCTCCAAGGTCATTACTGCAGCCTGTGTGCTGCACTACATCTTTAAGGCCCAGAGAGGAGCACTTCAGTGAGGCCTGAGTAAAGGAGAATTGCACACTGAGCATGCCTGGCACCTGAAGTGCTGGCTGTGGTTGTGCTGATGCTCCTCCTCTCCCCAACCCCCAATCTGAGGCCTTGGGTGAGCTGCATTCTGGCAGTGCGAACCAGGGCCCTGTGTGAGTGAGGCACTCATTAACCACCTCCTCTGCCACCCCCCATAGTAGAGTACTTGGGAAGCCACACACAGACCCCAGGCCCACAGGGCAACTGCAAGACCATTAACACTGTGGACAATTTGCAACAAACACCAAACTTTATTTCCCTCCACCAAACACCAACAGACCTTATGCCTCACCTGCTTTCTGTCCCCAATAACAGACCCCATCCTTCCCTTCCTCCCAGCAACAGACCCCACCCCTAACCCCAATGCCTATCACCAATAAAGCACCCTCTTCTTCATGAAACTATGTACACAAATGTCTTTTTGAAAGAGTCAGAGGGACAGTGGGGAGGAGGTCCCTGCAGCACAGATTCTAGGGAGATGTGCTTGGCATCCCAGCCTCTGCCACCACCACCTCAGGTCCAGATGCTGCAGGGAGGCTGGCAGGCTGGAAGCTGGCCTGGGTATGAGGGTGAAAGCTGTCCAGCCCCATCAGGGCACTCTTCTACTCCATGGGGATGGGGTCAACAAGGACAGCATGGGGAGCTGGATCTGCTGCAGCCAGCTTCCACTCTGGGGACACGTGGAGCCTGGCCCAGATTGAGGTCCAGGCCACAAAGGGCCCAGGAGAAGGGGGCTTTGTACATGGAGGTAGTGCTGCACCTAGCCCTGCACCCATTTGGGGGGCTTGACTCTAGCCCATGGGTGGCTGCCAGAGGCCAGGTGATTACCACACCAGTGATTACCAAAGCAAGCATAATGCTGAGTATATTGTGGCCTCCACCACTTGGTGCACCACTCCTCCTGTGTATCCACCAGCCCTCCAGGAGGGTCGAAGGTGAGGTGCCTCTCATGAATGGTATCCTGCCTCCCCCAGAGGGTGAGCCCCTTCTCCTCAAGAATAACGTGTGCCCCGTGCCTCTCCCCATGCCTCTTCTGCTCCCTCTTCAGGTCCTGGCAGCTCAATGCCCAAGAGTTCACAAGCCACTCCTCAGCCATGGTAACCAACCACTCTAGGAGTGTTGTCCAGTCCTGACTCTGGTGCTGATGGAGGCAGTGCATGCAGAGCAAGGACAGAGAGGCCCATTGTGAGAGTTTGCAGCATTTCAGGCATAACTTGTACTGTATGAAAGGGCTGTGGTGCCACCTGTCTTCAGTTCAATAATTGTGCATGCACAGGGCCCCAGGGACCATGTTAAGTTGTCCAGTTAGCCCTTTAAACAGGTTGCTGCTGACCAAGCCCTCTCTTCCTACTTTCACAGAGGGAACAGACAGGACATTCCTAAATCCTTGCCACAGGAAGCCTGCCTTCCCTGTACTGTCCTTCAGTCATGCCATGGCTGGCGCCTGCTGGCACCTGCTGTGGCAGGTCTGGACTCACTCCCTCTTTCTCCTCCTTGTCAGAGCTGATTTGGATCAGTGCACCGACACAGTGGAACTTTCCAGTACAAGGCACGGTAAGGCAGGAGAATTCTCAGCATGGTGAAGAGTTCCTGTGTGAATAGAGTTCCCATCGAGGATATGCAGATTTGCATAACACGATTGGCCAATGTTAAATTATTCCCATGTGGCGGCTGGCAATTGGCTCGCTAGCCGTATAAAAGGTTAGGGGCGTTTCCGCCCTAGTTGGAGAACTCTGCGATTTCCTCTGGAGTGGAACTCTGGCAGTTTGATCACCTGCCAATGACTGCCTGTTGTCGAAGCCTTACGACGTATCCTCCGTGTTGCATGCCCAAGTTAGACCCGAGCTACCTGGTCTACAAGAGCTCCTCGATTAGCGACTAGAGATTAGAATTGTTGCAACTACGATTGCCTGCACTGTATATGACTCTACAGTGTAAGTAAAGCTATCTCTGTTTTCCAACTGATACGTGTCCCATCTGTGCCTAATTCCGCTCCGGTGATAGAGAATACCCATCTGCCCATCACGGGATCGCAGCCGCAACCCCAGCTAGCGTTCCCGAGGATTCCCAATCCTCAGTCCCCTCTCAGCCCCCACATGGCGTCACGAACAGGATCAGCGGGATCGGGATTAGGATCAATAGGATCGGAGTCAGGATTTGGGGAAGATCTAATGGAGCAGGAGCTAGTGAGAAGTTGCCCCTGGCGTAGCGGGAGACGCCACGTGGCCAGCTCTGAGAAACTAGGCGCTCACATCGCGTATCACCAGGCGGGCGGAGTGGGTGAGAGGTTTATCGATGGCTACCTTTCACTGAAGGAAAAAGGAGAAGAGGCATCGGAAGTATGGGAGGCACATATGCACCCCAAGGCATTCGGGTGTGTGATGGGCAGCGAGAGAGTCCTGTTCAGGCCCCGGGAGAGAGGGAACACCACACCCCTCGCCAAATGGGGATCGGGCGATGTGAGCCCGGCTCTCAGCCAAGAGTTCGCTCGCTGCGTGCAGCTTCCACGGGAGGGTAAAGAGCCGACGACGGCTAACCGGTTCAGCCCCCCGTTGGATACATGTGTAGCCCCGAGGGATAGAAAAGAGAGCATGTTGGATGTGTTGTTCCGAGCTGTGACAACTTTGCTGCAGAAGAATGCAGACCTGGAAGCCCGACTGCTCGCGGCCGTTCCAGCGGCAGGAGAAGCGGCAAAGGAGAAAAGCCCAAAGTCGACGCCACTCCAAGATGGCGCCGAGGAAGGAGTGAGCTGCCTGGAACCAGAAGAGAAGGGAGGAGCTTCAGGAGAATCGGCGGGAACCCGGCCGGCGACCCCGCCCACCGACGCAACGTCGCTTCCAGCAGCCCCGCCTCCTTTCCACGGGGAGGGGGCAGTAAGCGGAGGACATCCTCCCCTCTCCACGGATGCAGGGGCAGCCTCAACAGCGGCTACTTGTTCTGCAGCAGCCGAGTGAGGGAGACAATCTACACTACCCATTACACTAGAACCTGGACTGAGCTACAGGAACTGTGCAAAGAGTCAAGGATCAAGCCCAATGAGACCTTGGCTGTATGGGTAGGACGTCTGGTCGTGGAGTTTGCATCTGACCTGCTTGATCTGGAGGAGGCTAGTTTCTTCACTCGACAGGCCTCGTGGAGTGGAGGACACACCACTGATATAGATTGGCTAACGTACAATACTCACTGGCCTGTTCCGCTCCCAGCACTCATCGCGGGTCAAGTGGATCACAAGCCCCACATCTGGCATGAGGGTCGTCCGGCGAGGATCAGTGCAGAGCAGATCCTACTGGCGGTGATAGGAAGCTCGTACGGTTCCTGGAACCCCAGGGAGCATGCGCTGGGACTGACACCGACCCAGCAGCAGAGACCGTGGCCACATTGCCACCTACGAAACCCTGGAACTGTTCCAGTGACTTTTGGCAGCGTGGAGGCTTGTGTTGAGGTGTATGGAGGGAGGAATGCCACCGTCCTTTGAGTCCTCCTCAATCCGTTAGCCGGCCAACCGGCCTGCAACCTTCTGCGACAGCTTCCGCAGTTGCAAGCGCTCATGAAGTCAGACACAGGGACTTCGAATGACCCAGAGCAAGTGTGGCAACCACCGCAGAGGATGAGAGAGGAGAGGATTATGTTTGGTTTCCTGTTACACCACTCCAGACTCACGAAGCAACAGCTGCGGATCCTGGGAGACGAGGGTCAATGGCAGTTGGCCCATGAGCTGGGTTTCCAGTGTCTGAAGGATCCAGATGGCTACTCCAGAACGTCCTCATCATGTTAGGACAAGACCACGCAGCATCCGTGTGTGGATCGTCATTCGTGACAGTGCATCTGCGGGCATGCAAGAGCCGTCTGGAGCTGAGTCGAGTTCGAGCACCTATGTCATGTGCTTGAAGGAGAGCAGGGAACCGAGAGAAGAGATCTGATTACCTCTCCATACGAATAGTGTTATATAGGTTGATTA
The DNA here is from genome assembly GCF_030867095.1 of Alligator mississippiensis. Classification (NCBI taxonomy): domain Eukaryota; kingdom Metazoa; phylum Chordata; order Crocodylia; family Alligatoridae; genus Alligator; species Alligator mississippiensis. The sequence goes on from NC_081833.1 coordinate 30,691,452, forward strand.
ACAGTGTCTAAGAATTCTTTTTTCAACAGTGTTTACCCGAGGTTCGAGATACGTGTCAGAAGCGGATCCAGAGAAAAAAAGAGAAACGCAGAGGTTGTCTGACATGTGACTCCACCATGACACCTATTGAACTCCTCATGATTGAACTTTTTGTGACCATTATATTGATGTGTATGTGTATGTGTGTTGGTTACTATTTGGTTCGATCCATAGAGGACGAACTACTGTCGTTGTATACCTTTGTATATAGTCAGTTATCTTTAGAAAGGAGCGATAATTTGGACGGCATGCATGTGCTTCAAGTCCCAGCTGTGTCTTCAGCAAGGGGGCATGTCAGAGCTGATTTGGATCAGTGCCTCGACACAGTGGAACTTTCCAGCACAAGGCACGGTAAGGCAGGGGAATTCTCGGCATGGTGAAGAGTTCCGGCGTGGATAGAGTTCCCACTGAGGATATGCAGATTTGCATAACACGATTGGCCGATGTTAAATTATTCCCACGTGGCAGCTGGCAATTGGCTCGTTAGCCGTATAAAAGGTTAGGGGCGTTTCCGCCCTAGTTGGAGAACTCCGCAATTTCCTCTGGAGTGGAACTCCGGCAGTTTGATCACCTGCCAACGACTCCCCGTTGTCAAAGCCTTCTGATGTATCCTCTGTGTTACATGTCCAAGTTAGACCCGAGCTACCCGGTCTACAAGAGCTCCTCGATTAGCAACTAGAGATTAGAATTGTTGCAACTACGATTGCCTGCGCTGTATACGATTCTACAGTGTAAGTAAAGCTATCTCTGTTTTCCAACTGATACGTGTCCCGTCTGTGCCTAATTCCGCTCCGGTGATAGAGAGTACCCATCTGCCCGTCACGGGATCACAGCCGCAACTCCAGCTAGCATTCCCGAGGATTCCCGATCCTCGGTCCCCTCTCGGCCCCCACACTCCCTACAGGCCAGGTAGTTTTTTTCTGTGCTGCTGGACCTGCAGTGCCCAGGTTATGGGGGTGAGGAGATCCCTTCCAGCTGGGATATGGAACTGGTGATGCCCTGCCCTCCCCTTCCCCCCCACCCCATGCCACGAATCTCTCCTGAGAGGTGCCCTGGGCCAGGGCCCCTGCCATGCATTGCCTGTGCCCCAAGTGTGCCCCTTGTAAGAGTCACCCAGGTGCAACATGGTTAGCTGTTTGAGTGCACCAAGGAGTGCCAAACCCTGCTGTTCCTGACTGCCATTGTTCCCTGGACAGAACTGATAATGTGGTATCATTACCTGTCCTCCATGTCAGGGGCTGACTGCTGCAGTAGTTAGGGCAGGTGGTGGTCCAGGCTGCCAGAGGTGCTGGGTGAGGCTGAGGGTGGGGAATACACTAGATCCTAGCGTGGGAGCCCTGAAGCACGCCCCCCCTCCCACCCAGTGAGTCCTTCTCATCTTCTGGGAGGAGCAGTCAGCCAAATCCAACCATTCACATAGGTTCTTAAGCTGCGTGCAGGACCTTCACCTAATGCAGGAGGTATACAGTCTGACTGGGGGAATGCCTTACTGGACTTGGTGTTGAAGGATGGGGGAGGACCTGGTAGGGGAGCTGCACATTTGTAGTCACTTTGGGGACAGTAACCACCAATCAATCTAATTCACCATACAGCATAGGGTGGGTAAGATAACTAGTAGGGTGGAAGTGCTTGACTTTAGGAAGGCTAACTTCAGTGTGCTTAGGAGTCTAGTCAATGACACACTGAAGGATAAGAGTATTAGTGAGATGGTAGTCCAGGAAGGGTGGTCATTTCTAAAGGAAGCAATCCTTTGGGCACAGAGGAAGACTATCCCAGTACAAGGGAAAAGGTGGAAAGGAGCCAAAAAATGTCCTTGGCTAAAAAGGGAAATCCAGGGGAGCCTAAGGGCAAAAAAAGAAGGCATACAGGTGGTAGAAGCAGGGGAAAGCTACCAAGCAGGAGCATACCTACTTGGCCAACACTTGCAAGGAGGCAGTTCGGAAAGCCAAAGCAACTACAAATCTGATGCTGGCAATACAAATTAAAGATAAGAAAAAGTCTTTTTTTAGGTATGTAGGGAGTAAAAGGAAGGCGCAGAACAGCATAGGACCCCTACTGAACAAGAAGGAGCAATTAGTGACAAATGGGGGGGACAAAGCTGAGCTATTCAATGAGTTTTTTGCCTCAGTGTTCCTGAACAGGGGTCAAGATAAGTCTCCAAATGGGTTCTTAGATGGGCATCAGAGGGATACCAGCCTACCAACTGTCAGTGCTGACTTGGTGCAGAGTCACTTGGATGGATTGGATGTGTTTAAGTCAGCAGGCCCAGATGAGCTTTATCCAAGAGTACTGAAGGAATTGGCCAGTGTCATAGCAGAACCACTGGCACAGCTGTTTGAGCACTCATGGCATTCAGGTCAGGTCCTGGAGGACTGAAAAAGGGCTATGTGGTCCCTATTTTCAAGAAGGGGAGGAAGGAGGATCTGAGTAATTATAGGCCAGTCAGTCTCACCTCCATCCTTGGAAAAGTCTTTGAAAAGATTATGGAGAATCATGTTTGTGAGAGTCCAGAGGGAAAAATAATGCAGCAGGGAAACCAGCGTGGATTCATAGCAGGTAGATCATGCCTGACTAATCTGGTTTTGTTTTGTCACAATATCACAAAGTGCTTAGATGCAGGGTTAGAGGTGGATGTTGTTTTCTTGGATTTTAGCAAGGCCTTCGATATGGTGTCTCATCCCATTCTCATAAATAAATTAAGAAGCTGTGACATAGATGTTTACACAGTCTGGTGGGTGACAAATTAGATTAGCGGTTGCACCCAGAGAGTGGTAGTACTTGGGTCAGTATCAACTTGGAAGGATGTGGGCAGTGGGTTCCCGCAGGTTTCGGTCCTTGGATCTGTACTCGTCAATAGCTTCATCAGTGATTTGGATGTGAAGTGTACTTTGTTCAAGTTTGTGGATGATACTAAATTGTGGGGTGAAGTGCACACTCTGGAGAGTAGGGGATGATTGCAGGCAGGCCTGGACAGGTTATAAAAGTGGGCAGTACACAACAGGTTGCAGTACAACAAGGAAAAGTGCAGAGTGCTGTACCTAGAGCGCAAAAATATTCAGCACACCTACTGGCCGGGGAGTAACCCTCTCTGCAGCACAGAAGTGAAAAGGGATCTCAGAGTCATAGTGGACTCCAAAATTAACATGAGCTGTCAGCGCGATGAAATCATCAGCAAAGCTAACCGTGCTTTATCATGCATCAGCAGATTCATAACAAATATATCCAAAGAGGTGATACTTCCCCTTTATGCAGCATTGGTCAGACCATAGTTGGAGTACTGCATCCAGTTTTGGGCTCCATACTTCAAGAAGGATGCTGATAGACTCGAGATGGTCCAGAGGAGGGCTATTTGTATGGTTAGGGGCTTACAGGACAAGCCCTATGAGGAGGGACTGAGGGACCTGGACCTCTTCAGCCTCCACAAGAGAAGGCTGAGAGGTGATTTTGTGGCCTCCTACAAATTAATTAGGGGATGCAGCAAGGGATCGGAGATGCTCTATTCACCAGGGTGCCTCTTGGGGTAACAAGGAACAATGGTCACAAACTGACAGAGAGCAGATTTAGGCTAGATATCAGGAAAAACTTCTTCATGGTAAGGGTGGCCAAAATTGGAATGGGCTTCCTTGGAGTAGGGGAGGTGGTGCTCTCCCCTACCTTGGGAGTCTTTAAGAGAAGGCTGGATAGGCATCTGGCTGGGGTCATCTGACCCCAGCACTCTTTCCTGCCTAGGCAGGGGGTCGGGCTTGATGATCTGTTGGGGTCCCTTCTGACCCTAGCATCTATGAATCTATGAATCTATAATGTGCAATATTTGCCATGGTAAGACTTTACTTGGTATTAGATTAGTCTAAAGCACAGTAAAGCACAAATGTAGATTTGCCCAGTGACAATAACAGTCCTAATATTCCATAGGGAAAGTTTGGGTGGGAAGAGCAATGCAGAGTAGATGGTGTGGTGCTGAGATGCTAGAATGATGGAGTTGTCATAACTACCTAAGCCATACAGAGAGATATTTTTCTAGACTAAATTACAACTTTCAGTGAACATTGGTGTTATTTGAAGGTCAGTGAACTGTGTTTAAACAAAGTGTTTAACATGCAACATGTAGGGGAAAAGCTTTGTGTCCATTTAATAGTCCCTTTAGTTGTCATCACCTTTAGCTAAATATCTATATTGTTGATGGATGTAGTGTACCCAGCACATAGCCATAAACACCACTTGTAGTCAAGAAATTAATTGTTTGGCTGTTGGCTCTTTCTATGTTGTTATAAGAATGTTTTTATACTTGGAGTTCCCTGAAGGCCTGTGTAAGTATTCTGCTCAAAAATACAATTATAACAGAGCTCTTGCTGGCAAGAACCATATATTATGGGATACTGCAGCCTCATCCCCACACCAAAATCACTGTAGAATCCAATACATCAAAATCAATGAATGATCACCTGAGTTCTTGCTCTGTTAAGAAGTTCAACACCTGAATGCCAATGATGTAGGTGCCTCTTGAAATATGTTCACATGGAATCGTGTCTCTGTGGTACTTTGTTACAAATGTCCCCCACCAAAAAAGATGAGCATCCATTTCTCCCTCACTGGGTGGAAACTCATCAAAAAGGTGAAAGTTACTTCCAAGGGAAATTTGGGGTGATTTGGTGGAAGTCTGTACAAGTATTGATTTGATTTATAAAATGATAAGAAAGAAGGAGGACCTGACCCTTCCCATTTGTGGGCCTCTTGACAATTTGCCATTGTACTAAGCATCCCACTTCTATGCTAGTACTCTGCCATCAATAACCAAATGCAGAAAACATATTTAGGACACTTGGCATACTTACACCATTACAAGCCTCCCCAAAAGCAATTAGAAGGCCCAGGATTTGCAGCTGGCCCTAAAGTTCACCAGCCTCTGGCTACTACAGGTCAAGGAGTGAAAGAGTTTCAAGCCCATGTGGCAGAATGTTTTTCCAGAAGCCCCGCTCTCTTAAAATGGGTGACATTTCCACTGATCACAGTGGCAGCTGTAATTCACACATGTGGGATATGTCTGTCATACCATACAGGGTTTTATAGGTCACAGGTCCACCCAGAAATGGACAGGCTGATAGCATAGATCATGGAAAGCATGAACAGCCCTAACATGCACATGTTTGAATTCAAAACAAGTGTTACTTCTGGAAAGATTTGGGGTATACCCCCTAATCCTGAGATGAGAAATCCTGGATAAAGGCTGAAGTGCCCCATGAAAAACATGGCTGTAGAAAAACAAGACAGGTTGATCTGCCTGTGGCTTCTATCTGACCCAGTACAACTACAGGGGGATCTATCTAGACAATGAGATTTTCAACTTGGAAACCAATAGTAGAAAGTCACTATTAGGGAAGGCGATGAAAATTATTGCTGTTACATCTTAACTTTTGTCTGCTAATCCATACCACAGGCAGGCAAGCTTTTTTTGGATAGATATGGTATCTTTTATTAGCCAAACTGAGAAGTTGGAAAAAATGCCCTTTGTAAGCTTTCAGGCACAAGCACCTTTCTTCAGACATATGGAGTCTCTGCTGTTCTGAAATCTCCTAGGAATGAAAGAAGCTAAAAGTGTGACAAGATGTCAGTGAGAATGTAAATAGATGGACATTTGGGAAAAAAGGGTAGAGGAAGAAAGGGGGTGGGGGAAAACAAGAAGGAAATAAAGTCAAATGTAAGTAAGGGAGACTCTACTCTCCAAGGTAGAAAAGAGACAGTCTGTGAAAAAGTAAATAGTTGGAAATTAGGAAGACAAAGGGTAGAAAAGGAGGGGAGGGGCGGAAGGGCAAGAATCTCAGTTGGTCTAATAAAACTAGTACTATTAATAAAACTTCTAATAATAAATACTCAGTTGATCTAATAAAAGTTATCACATCTACCCAAACAAGCTTGCCTGCCTATGTCCTTAGAACAACATGACTACAACCAAAAACCGTGAATCCATATCTCATACAGAAGTCTTATGTGGATTGTGAGTGAGCCAGCTAGCTCTCATTCAGTCTTCGTTAGATAAATTGTGTTAACACAGGGGCAGGCAAAATAAAGCTTGTGGGCTGAATCTGGCCCACCAGGCAATTTCATCTGACCCATGGTACCCACCACCTAATTGTACCCTGCCCAGCCCTTCCACCCATGAGGTGGGACCAAGGCATCCATATATGCACCCTCCCACCAACATACCCTATTGTACCTCACTCCCACCCTCATGGGCACTACCACCCAGCCCCACCAGCATGCAGCTTCTGGGCAGTGCTGATGCTGCCACTGCTGCAGCCATTGGGAGACCTGCTTGGCTTCAAGGCATCCTGCTCACTCCAGGCACCCAGTACAGAAGCTGCAGGGCTGGGGGAGGAGCTGCAGCTGGGTGGAAGTACAGAGCATGCAGCTGGCAGCAACACAGAGCCTGTGCTCATGAGGGCTGTGGCAACATGGAATTTGGATGGGCAGGGTATGGGTGTGAGGGAGGGTAAGGGTGTGGGGACACCCTGCACTTCACCCATTGCACACAGCCCTAGCAGGCAGTGGTGGCAGCATCAGCAGCAGATGGGGGCACTCGTGCTTGTCACAGGTTCTAGTATCTAGCGCCATTCAGTTCTGGCCAGCACCACACATCACAGCAAGGGGCTCAGCCTTGCTGGGCTCCCTCTATCAACAGTACTCCCTTCCATGCATGTGTAGCTCCCACACTTGCATGGCACTTGAGGGATGCTTCACATGATGGAGCCAGTTGCCTTCCCTGCCCCATGGCGCACAGGTCCCAGGATCCCACTGGAAGTGGAGGGGAGCCCTGCAGCCCCTGCTTCCTCATAGAATGCTGGACCTGTGCAGTGGGGAGCGGGGAAGGCAGCCAGCTCCAGTGTGTGGACCTTCCCTTCAGTGTGTGTGCATGATGGGGAGCACCGGTGATAGAAGCAGCTGGGCCAGGCTGTGCTCCTTGCCAAAATGTGCAGCACTGGCTGGAGCTGTGCACCACCAAGCACCAGCACCTGCACTGGGCACAAGAGCCCTGAGCTTGCCTACCTCCCCCCTCTCTCTCACACCCCAAAAATGCCACACACCCACACCCTTCCCCCACAACCCCTCACATATACACATCCCCCAACATACCCTATGGCCCGCTCCATAGCTATACCCCCTCACAACCTCCCCACATGCACACTGTCATGCTCCAGTTTACACACACACCCACAACCCACCATACACATACCCCACTGTACACATATACACACACATTCCACACCCCAACACACACATATGCACACACACTTTATGCCCCACCATAACCCACCCATACCCCACACAACTCACCATACACCCATGCACACACAACCACACACCCCACAATATACAAAACTAAGAATTCATTTATGAGTTATTATGCAATCATCTCTGTATACAGCATGCAAACACAAATCATGACACAAATATTTTTTACAAGCAAATTTAAATATCTTATGGTAGTTGTTTGACTTTTATTGTATGGTTTGTTTGTTTTTTATTTCTGGTTCTAAGATGGCAACCCCACCTCCCAAAAGGAGTATTTCTGGGGGGCAAGGGGAGGGACTTCTGGTGGCAAAGGTCAGGGATTAGGGGCAGGAATTCCAGTCCCAAGATGGCTACCAGGGGCAGGGGAAACTATGAAAGGGCAGGGCTACTCATGTGGCCCTTGAAAGTTGACCAAACCTCGTTAGGCGGCCCTCCACCTGAAGTAATTGTCGCCCCCTGTGATAACATCTCACTATTCCACTGTATAAGCTTGATATAAATTATTAAGGATCTCTCCTTCCAAAGAAGGTTTCTTGCTGAAAGGTTTATTAACATATATCTATACTGTGTAAATTGATTTAGGAGATAGTTCCATGAAAGCATGCCTTGACCACTTGCTTCACCTCTCTGTGCATCCAAGGACAGAAAAGGTTATGTAGCTGTTGTTTGGCAGATCCTTAGAGCATACCCAGGTCTATTCTCAGTTTCAGGAATATGCTAGGTCTTTGCCAAAAAAAACAGCAACATTATTTTCACAGCATTTAGCGTGCACAAGGTGAGACCAAGTGGGTGTTTTCATTTTACCATCACAATACTCTTTAGAAAGTGATTCTCAGCCAGCTGTTGTGACACCTTGGGGTACCTTTAGATCCTCTTAGAGGTGCCTCAGGACACAAAATGTTAATACTGTTAAGTGTGGAAATATGGGGACTGGACTAGATGACCTTGTGAGATGCCTTCCAGCCCTACTTTCCTATGATTCAGAAGAAAAAAAACCAACAACAGATATTTTAAACAGGAATCCATAACATTAAAAACAGTCTGGCCTGCTGTGGTTTTTCTGAGTTCTTTGCAACAAAAGATTTAGCTTATTATTTTTCTGCAGTCAAAAAAAAGTGAAAACTAAGGGTTGGCATTTTCTGTGAGGTGCCTTGAGCAAAAGAAAAAAAAAAAAGGTTGAGAACCACTACCCTTAACAGAGTGATGTCCTACATCTTGTACTAAGTTCTCCCTTTTGCTGTAGATCAGAGGTTAGCCACCAATGCCCCCCTATCCAGATCCAACCTACAAAAAGATTGGTTCCACCATGGGAATGTCTAACTTTACCTGGGTCAGCATGAACAGCAAGCAGATAAATCTTGGCACCCATCCCCTCTGCAGTCCTCTCCTCAGTAGCCCTCCTGGCTGCTGTTTATGTCTTCAGGGAAGGAAACTAAGCCAGCTTTATTTCAGGGGAGAGGGGTGAGATTTGCAGCCTCAGATGCTGGCCGCACCCCTCATCAGAGACCACATCATTATTAGACCAAGTAACATGGATTGTAACTCTTCTGCTGTCTACATTGTACAGATGGAGTTGGGTGATCCCTACATGAAAGAACAAATGAACACTCATATGACCTCAATTCCAGAAATAACACAAGCCCATGGCAGAACACCTTAACCTTCCTAAACGTTTTCATCACTGATCTCAGAGTACCTATTCTTAAACAACAAAACTTTAAAAACAATCTGAACATAAAATTGCAGAATAAGAAATCATCCACAGGCTGAACTATACTAAATGTAATTTCCACAGAGACCCTGGATTCTTATCCCATTACCTGGACTAGCTTTTATAAACCTTATGACCCTCAGTGAGTTAACTGCTTTATTTATCCCTTTAAGTCTCTTAAATTTACTTAAACCTCTTTCAGCAGTGCTCCCTCCCCTATCCTCTCCCTCTTTTCCTCTCCTTTGTATTTAAATAACCATATTCCTTTCTATCAGTCGGGGCAAGTACAGGGAGTGGGACCTAGGCTGGAGGTCCCTGGCCTGCCTCTTGTCTAAATCCTGTTGAGAAACCTTCCAAACCAGGCTGCATATTTTCTGAGACTGGGCTAATACAGACAGAAGCAAATATGGATTCTTACACTTTGAAAGGCTCAGGCACTGGTCAAACATCTCTCAGCAGCACAATGGATGAGATCTTGGTGGTTAAGACAGATTCCCAGACTCCCAAAACAGATCCAGGGACCATGGCAGACCTCCAACAGACCACATCAGAGCCACAGACAGATAACATGGAAGTGGCAGACAAGGAAAACCCCAAGGGCTCTGCTGAGGTAACTAATCTAGATTTTTTTTTTTGGAGGAAGTGGCTTGTTATGGTAAATGGGTGGGCCTGTGTTAACTATATAATCTCTTTGCAGGGAGTAAAATATGGATTTTTACCCTACACCAGTGAGGGCCTTTGTTCCTGATTTACCACCAAGGCCTAACAGATGTCTTCCAAGAAAACGCTATTGTAGTGATAGTTCTGAAGAGGGGGAGATTAAGGAGAGTAGCCCCCTAATCCAAGGGTTTCCTGAGATGTTTGATGGCCACACGCCCAGAACAGATGCTGAGGATTCTGGAAAAGAGGGGTGTCTTATTTTGGATACTGAGGAGGAAGAAGATGTCTCCAAAGGAGCAGAGGGACGGGTGAGTGTCTTGAACCTGGGCAGGGATGTGGGGGTCCTTAGGGGTATTGGTGGTAAGGGCAGGAATGAACTATGAACTCCTTAAACAGTGGCTAAGTAGAGGTTCTCTTTTAAATTCCCTCTGAGGCTTGATGAAGCCTTTCTTATGACACCAGAAAGACAGCACAGCTGCAGCCCTGTAACCCCTGTATTTGAAAAGAGAAGCTGTTTTGTGACAATCAGATGCCTGGTGCTTCAGAAGAAGAAGGTGCTATGGCCTTTCAAAGACAACTAGGAATTGAATGAACTAGCCCTGTCTCACCACAGGACCATAAAAGACTCATGAAATCTATTGTATATATATATTGTTATGGCATTAGGCCTGTGCGAGTCAGCAGTGATCTGATCCGGCTATGGATCTGGCCACTTCAGATGCCTGTGATACAATCCGGAGCTCTGGATTGGTTTGCTGCATCGATCCAGCCGAAGCGGCTCCGAAGATTCGGAGCTGCTTCGGAGATCCGGCTATAGGTTATAATGGGGGATGAATGAAATATTTATAACTTTGTTATTTTCATAGATTCATAGAAGTAGGGAAAGAAGGGACCTTGTAGATCAACAAGTCCAACCCCCCTGCCCTGGGCAGGAGAGAAAATTGGGCTCAAATTACCCAAGCCAGGTAGACATCAAGCCTCCTCTTAAAGACCCCCAGGGTAAGAGCCATCACCACTTCCCTTGGAAGTTGGTTCTAGATCCTAGCCACCCCAACTATGAAATAGTGTCTTCTAATGTCCAGCCTGAAGCTACTCTCAAATAACTTATGGCCATTATTCCTTGTTATTCTAGGAGGTGCTTGGGAGAACAGGGTTTCTCCCATTCCCTGCTGGTCCCCCTGGTAAGCTTGCAGATGGCCACCAGGTCCCCTGTCAGCTTTCTCTTGTGAAGGCTGAACAGGTTCAGGTCCCATAACCTCTCCTTATAGAGTCTGCCCTGTTGCCCCCTGATCATGCAAGTGTCCCTCCTCTGGACCTTCTCGATGCTGGACTCATCTCTCCTAAAGTACGGACCCAGAACTCGACACAGTACTCCAACTGTGGCTGGACCAGTGTCGCATAGAGGGGGAGGATCACCTCCTTGGCCCTGCTCGTGATGCAGCTGTGGATTCATGACTAGGTGTGGTTGGCCTACTGACCGCGTCCTCACATTTGCAGCCCATGTTCATTTTGGAATCAGTAATGACTCCAAGATCTGTTTCTGCCACTGTGCTTTTGAAAAGGAAGTTCCCCAGCCTATAGGTATGCTGCTGGTTCTTACTGCCCAAGTGCAATACCCTGCACTTGTCAGTATTGAATCCCATCCTATTCTCATTTGCCCACCCCTGTAACCTGTCCAGGTCCAGCTGTATCCTGTCCCTCCCTTCTAGTGTGCCCACCTCACCCCAAATCTTGGTGTATTAGTGAATTTGAACAGGGTGCTTTTCACCCCCTCATCCAAGTTGCTAATAAAGAAATTAAACAGTGCGGGCACAAGGACCGAGCCCTGGGGGACTCCACTGCCCGCAACCCTCCAGGTCGAATATGACCCATCTACCACCATTCTCTGTGTGGGGTCCCTCAGCCAATTTGTGACCTATCTGACTGTGTAGGCATCAATGCCACAGTCACCTAGCTTTTTAATGAGAATGGAGTGGGAGACAGTGTCAAAGGCCTTCCTGAAGTCCAGAAAGACTACATCCACCGAGACACATGAAATTGGTGCAGATCTTGTGTTGTGTTGTGTTGTGTTGGACAAATGATCTTATTCATAGTGTGTGATGGTCGAAGTGGCTCCTCATCCAAAGCAGGATCCGAAGACTTGCACAGCCCTATATGGCATACTGAAATATTACTTGAGAAAGAAACTTTTTGATAGTTGCAGGGGCTGTCCCCTAGCTGCACCGGGACAAGGAAGCCATTACTGTGAGGACTGGAAAGATGAGGATACAAACAAGACAATTCAGGAACTTTGTACTCAGCTGTATATGGAGAGTATTCTAAATGCTATAATTGCATCAGCATACTCTATGGATTGTCTATGCCTCACTGAGAAAAAATTTAGCTCATGGTGGGGTGATTATAGACCACATTCATTTGGCTGGAGACCCAAATGCTGCTTTACATGGTGTTATTCATGAGGAGGATAAATCTCTGTACCCTACAATGAATGCTTAATTGGGACAAGAAATTATAAATTCCTGCTCCAGAGAAAAGTTTAGCCAGGATGTAGTATAAAATTGGCAAAAGATGTAAATTTTGTACAGATTTTGATTCAAGTAAATCTTATTAGAAATATATTCTCACAGATGTCATTCTTCAATCTTTTGGCTAAGCGGTGTGCGGGGGGTGTATAGATGGATGTGGGTATTATAAAAGTAAAAGTTCACAGCTAAGGGCATGTTGGAACATGCATTAAGAAAATTCTGTTGAACAATACAGGAAAGCCACCCTGAAGTAATCAGACCTGTTGGCTACAAGTTGCTCTTTCTACACCTAAGAATCTTACCAAAGAAAGCCACCCCAAAATTGAATGGATTTTAATCCATCACAATGGGTCTACAAGGATGAATCAAAGGCTGGTATGCAAAAAACAGGGCCATCCTCCATCACAATGGGTCGATAGGAATGAATCAAAGACCAGTATGCAAAAGCCAGGGCAATCCTTGTTGAAGATCCACCAATCAGAGAGAAAGGCTTCATAAATATTAAAGTCAGAAGTCACCAGGCTGTAACCCCTGAGAAAGTCAGAAAACACCCCTTTTCTCAGGATTTTGGAACTGTTTAAAGATAGGATCTAGGTATGTACTCATATGCTTTAAATATCTTTATAAGTGTTTTATGCTTTATTTACTTTTTTCTTTTTGGTGTTCATTGCAGAGAGTCTATCTACTGAATTAAAGGGCCAGAAACCAGGATTTATGTATGTAGTCATATGTTTTTATATATTTTATAAGCTTTAATTTTTATGCTTTACTTGATGCTTCTTATGGTCTTCATTACAGCAGAAGCTGTCAAACTTTAGACCAGAAAAATCTCAGAAGGATCAGACCACGGCCAGGGGTAGGTATGTGACCATTTTTTACTCTCTATGCATATAGACATCTTTTCTGTTTCATTACACTATCTTTTATTTACTGCTTCTTGTGGTCTTCATTACAGAGGATCTATCTAGTAGGAAAACCACAAGTACTACAGACACTTTTACTACAGAAAGTCAAAATTAATTTAACAATGAAGGGATCATCTGTGGGTGTGTTAATTTGAGACTTAAGTCAGAACACCATTTTATAACTGCTTGTCCCCAAACAGAAACCCTTCTTCACAAAATGGAAAATCCGATCAATCATATCTCTTCATGTCTTTACCCTGTGGTGAAAAGTACATTTTCTGAAATTACATTAAAAAACTAGAACTCTTGGTTCCAAAATGATACCTTGTATTAGACCAACTGGAAAATGGCAAGAAAATTGTCCTTTTCTGCAAGCTTTCGGGATCAAAGTCCCTTTGTCAGGCTCTGGGAAAAGTGTAGATGGTACAAGATGGTAAAAATTCCCCATAGGTAGGAAATAAACTTCATTTTTGTACACAGGGAGCTGAAGATGGAAGCCTGTCCCTCTGGGTCCATGCAAGTGTCTTTGTGAGCTGTGTTTAGTAGCTCTTTGATGTGTTGATAAGTAGAATTCCTTCCCTGGAGGTGTCAGATGGCAGGCAGGGAGGTAAAAAAAAACTTCCTTGTTGTTCTGCATTGAAGTTTAAAATCCAAAATTGGCTAAAATTCAGCATCTTCCATGTTTCAGGGGTGTACTTGGTAGCAGTGTTGGTCTGAGATAGAAAGACATACAAAAAACTAGAACTCTTGTTTCTAGCTTTTTAAACTCTATGTGTGTGTGTGTGTGTGTGTGTGTGTGTTTGGGGTGGTGGGGTTCATTTTGCCAAGGGTCTTTTAAAGCATGTGTTTCTTTCAGCCTCGTAGCTTTTGAAACTGTGTGTGTCTTGGCGGTAGGGTTAAGTTGTGGATAGGTGTTTTGGGTTAGGGGTAGGAGTAGGGTTAGTGTGTGTGTTTTTGGGGTGGTGGGCTTAATTTTTCTAAGGGTCTTTTAAAGCACAGGTGTTTCTTTCAGCCTTGTAGCTTTTGAAACTGTGTGTGTTTTGAGGCTAGGGTTAGGGCTAGGGAAAATGGGATGGTTTTTATAGCCCTCCCATCAACAGGTCCTTCAGTTGTCCTGGGTCATCTGGTGTCCCTTTGGGAACCTCATAGGAGGGGTGTCCAGCCAAGTTCTTCGTAGTTTAAGAGCCTAGACGTCTGCCTGTTAATGCAGAAGACCCATGTTTGAGTTCCAGTGGTCCTGACACTTGCGGGGGGGGCAGTTGTTCCTTATGAACATGTGATGAGGCTCCATATAGCTGCTGTACAAATATAGGAACCAGAGACATTTTTCAGATAGGCAAAAAAGTGTATCTCTACTCTAGTAAAATGACTTAGATGTACAGCTTGTCTCACATCCAAGCACCCTGCTTAGTTTCTAAGAGAAAGCGCAATCAGTCTGGCAATATGCCTGTCTTACCACTGCCAGGAGGACAAAAAAACAATTTGGGCTTAGATATGCAGCTATTGCTGCTGGATTGCTCTACACAGAACTGATGGAAAACCCAGATTGTTTCAGTCCTAGTAAACAGTCCAATAGCGTTCAAATGAATGTTATTAGGTGTGAGTGGGGGCTCCTAGGTCAATAATAAAGTGGAAAAATGTTGACTCTGAGTTTCCTGCCCGTCTTTTTCTTTCCTGCTATGACTTGATGGGAGTTAATTCAAAGAAACATAATGGTAACTGTGTTCTAATTATAGTTGAAATTGGTATTTTTTCTTTTTTTTCTCTTAATGTCTCTCTATCTGGAGGCCTGCTCACTTTCCAACAATTAGCCTGATCCTGGCCTTAGGGAACACGACCTCTGATAGCTCTGGGTCCTTAATATGAACCCACAAAGGAAAACACAAAAAAATCCAAGTAAAAATCAGCCTCTTCGTCAAGCAGCTTTCTTCCCCTCCCCCTCCCCCCCCCCAACCCGGTGGGAGGAGATACTCTAGGCAAAGTCTATACAGTCCAAATTCCTGTTCCATAACTTAATCGGAAAAGTCTCTAATTAATTCTGGGTTACCACCTAGTCCTGGGTTGTGATCCACCATGTCGATTCTTGATACTTGCTCACTGAGGGATCTGCCCTCTGTCACTCTTGTGCCTCCACACGAACTGGGCTCCATTGCTCTCTCTCACCATGGTTCCCAATTCCACTGCTGGGGGTTTGCTGCTCATTCATTGCTTCTTTTTATTCATCCTACTTCTGGTTAGTAATTAACAATGTTTCTCCTTCTCCCCAGGTGAGGCAAACTCTCCCGGTGTTAGTCAGTGTTGTCATCCTTCCAGTTGTCTCACCACCGGCATGGAGGAGTTTCTCTCTTTAAGTTTCTATAAGTAATGGGGACCCAAGATTCCATGTTACATGAGGGAAGACAGCTGCAGTTGAAATATTCAAAGAGAAAACCTTTTACACTCAGCTTTGTAAGTCAGTCTAGTTGAGGCTGTTCTGTTGTGGAACAGAATGCTCTTAGTTTCAGCTGAATGTTCTGTCATATGTAATATATTTGGTCTGGTCACAGGATCTGATAATTACTCTGTAAAGCTGTCAGACAGAGCAGGCAAAGTGATCAGAGTTGGATCAAGAGATTTGATCCAAATTTCTTTGGATCAAATCTCCGGTGCACACTTCAGGGGGAGGGGACTCCTGGGAACAGATGACATTCACCTCACTAGGAAAGGTAAGTCCTTGTTTGTGGCCAGGATAGCCACTCTTTTGGACGGGGCTTTAAACTATGATTGCTGGGGGAGAGGGATACACAAATTCAAACATCCAGGGACCAACATACAAGTAAGCCCTGTAGACAGGGACACTGGGAGAGCCACTCTTGCTGGAGCTGAGGGAATAGTTCTCCATCAGTTGGACAGGAAGATAAGGGCCTCAATAGAAGAACTCAGGTGCCTATATACTAACACCAGGAGCATGGGGAACAAGCAGGAGGAAGTAGCTCTCCTACTCTCCAGTGGGCATTATGGTCTAGTAGGGATTATGGAGACCTGATGGGACTCCTCACATGACTGGAGAATAGCTATAGAGGGCTACACCCTGCATAGAGGGGACCTGGTAGGGAATAAAGGTGGTGGCATTGCTCTCTATGTAAAGAGCAGTACACCTCCTTGGAAGCTGACATCAGCTCCAAAAATGAACAGTGTGAAACCCTCTGGGTTAAGTTTCAGAGGGGAGGGGGGACACAGTGAGAGAGACCTAACTGTAGGTGTATACTATAGGCCACCAAACCAGGGAAAGGAACTCGATCTGGAGTGCACCCAAAAATTGACAGAGGCCACACATGCATGTGACATGGTTGTCATGGGTGATTTTAATTATCCAGACATCTCCTGGGAGGAACACTCAGCCAAGTTGGATTGGTCATGATCCTTCCTGACCTGTGTCAAGAGCTCTTCCTAACTCTGGACGTGCATGGGCCAACCAAAGGTGACGTTCTGCTAGACTTGGTCCTGGCCAAAGGAGACAACCCGGTGACCAACTTAAATATAGAGGGAAGTCTGGGTGACAGCAGCCATGAAACCATCATATTCATTGTCCAATTTAAGGCAGACAAATCTGATAGCAGGACTGAAGTCTTGGGCTTAAAAAATGCAAATTTCAACAAGCTTTGGTCACTAGTAGGGGAAGTGCTGTGGGACCAGGGACCAAAGGCAAAAGATGCACATGAAGATTGGTTGTTCCTTAAGGACACAATCCTTGAAGCACAAAGAAAGTCCATTCCCATGTGGAGAAAAGGTAAAAGAAGGGCTGAAAAGCCCTCTTAGCTAAACAGTCATATTCGACCTGGAGGGATGTGGGCAGTGGAGTCCCCCAGGGCTCGGTCCTTGGGCCCGCATTGTTTAATTTCTTTATTAGCAACTTGGACAAGGGGGTGAAAAGCACCCTGTTCAAATTCACTGATGACACCAAGATTTGGGGTGAGGTGGGCACGCTAGAAGGGAGGGACAGGATACAGCTGGACCTGGACAGGTTACAGGGGTGGGCAAATGAGAATAGGATGGGATTCAATACTGACAAATGTAGGGTATTGCACTTGGGCAGTAAGAACCAGCAGCATACCTATAGGCTGGGGAACTCCCTTCTCGAAAGCACAGTGGCAGAAAGAGACCTTGGAGTCATTATTGGCAGCCCATGTTCATTTTGATTCCAAAATGAACATGGGCTGCCAATGTGAGGATGTGGTCAGTAGGCCAACCGCACCTTGTCATGAATCCACAGATGCATCACGAGCAGGGCCAAGGAGGTGATCCTCCCACTCTATGCAACACTGGTCCAGCCACAGTTGGAGTACTGTGTCCAGTTCTGGGCTCCGCACTTCAGGAGGAATGTGGACAGCATCGAGAGGGTCCAGAGGAGGGACACTCGCATGATCTGGGGACATCAGGCAGCCCCTACGAGGAGAGGCTATGGGACCTGAACTTGTTCAGCCTTCACAAAAGAAGGCTGAGGTGGGAACTGGTGGCCATTTATAAACTTACCAGGGGAGATCAGCGGGGAATGGGAGAGACCCTGTTCCCCTGAGCACCTCCCAGAGTATCAAGGAATAACGGCCATAAGCTGTTTGAGAGTAGATTCCGGCTGGACATTAGAAGGCAGTGCCTCACAGTCAGGGCGGCTAGGATCTGGAACCAACTTCCAGGGGAAGTGGTGCTGGCTCCTACCTTGGGGGTCTTTAAGAGGAGGCTGGATGACCTAGCTGTGGTCATATGAGCCCAGTATTCTCTCCTGCTGAGGGCAGGGGGTCGGACTTGAAGATCTACTTAGGTCCCTTCTGACCCTACATCTATGAATCTATCTATGAATCTATGAAAGGAAATGATTCTTCCACTCTACTCAGCACTTGTGAAACTGCAGCTGGAGTACTCCATCCAGTTCTGGGCACCACACTTTAACAAGGACATGGACAAGCTTGAGAGAATCCAAAGAAGAGCCACCTGTATGATCAGAGTCTTACATGGCAAGCCATATGAGGAAAGGCTGAGAGATCTGGGACTCTTCAACCTGAGGAAAAGAAGGTCGAGAGGGGACCTGGTAGCAGCCTACCACTACACTAGGGTAGTACATCAAGGGCTTGGTCAGCAACTGTTCACCAGGGCACCCAAGTGGAAAACTAGGAGTAATGGCCATAAACTCCTGGAAGATCAATTTAGGCTCAACATTAGGAAAAATGTCTTCACAGTCAGGGTGTCCAGACTGTGGTATAAGCTCCCTCTAGAGGTGGAGCGATCACCTACCCTGGAAATCTTCAAGAGGAGACTAGACAGTCACCTTGCTGGGGTCACCTGACCCCCAGTTATCTTTCCTGCTTGGTGCAGGGGGCTGGACCCAATGATCTTCCAAGGTCCCTTCTGCCTTACAATCTATTAATCTATGAATTTGCCATATCTAAATACTGATATTGCCTGACCCATGCTGTGCTAGGATAATCACTCTTCCTCAGTGACATGAATATTGAAGAAAGGCATACATCAGGCTCAGAATCTGGGAAATCAGAAGATCAGGGAGCCTGAGCAGAAGCTACCTATGAAACAAAATGCTGGGCATTTTTCTTTGGTCTGTAGCAAATAGGTTTAGTGATGGATATCCTCATTTATAAAAGACATTCTGAAACACTGGTGCTTGGACCAATCTCTCATTGTTGTCTGAGAATTGTCTAATGAGATGATTGGCTGGCAGAGGTGTAGCAGGCTCCTGCAGTGCCCTAGTACAAGTGCTGAACCTCAAAGAGTGCCGCTGGGCAGGGTGTGGGGGTGGGGGGTGGAAGGCCTTACTCACCACCTCTCTCTCCTCACTCTGGAAGAAGCTGCTTCTCCAGCTGAGGAACAAGCTCGCTGTATAATAGATGTAGCAGGGGGTGCCAGAATGCCTCCTTGGGGAGTCTTTGCTGTGGTAGGTGCAACCTAAGCATAGAAGCCAGCCAGCCCTGTGTGGCAGGACATTAGGGGCTACTACTACACTGAGTCACCCACCTCACTGTGCCCAACCAAAACCCTTCTTCCGGTGTCTCCCTGGGGTGCCTACATCTGGCCGATCCCCTTCTTGGAGTACACCCACAAGCCCTGGGTAAAAGCTGCCACCACCTAGGCTCTGTTCCCTATTAGGGTCCTGTACAGCCCAGGTACAAAGACCCTGCAGATCTTGGGGGTCCTTTGCTCACTGGTAGTATTTCTGGGTCCTCAAAGCCATCTAGGGTTTTTTCAGGTAGGACAGAATCAGATAATAATCAGTTGAGCTCTGCTAGGTGTGAAAAGGCCTGTCCCTCCTCTAAAGTATTCACAACTAGGTGTGCTATAACAGATAACTTTTATCAATCAGAGAGGGGGAGAATGGGGAAGGAGTACAAGATAGAAGAATAGTAAAAAAACGCCTTGAGCAGAACAGAATGGACTTGTTGGCCCTTTTACCACATGACTAAAGATACATAACCCTAATTTACTGGCCAAATTTCAGGTAGGCTACTTACAGATACATCCAGAGAATTCTGGAGGCCCAAGCTTTTGTGTTTGTTTCCAGAGGAAGTCCCCTTAGACCAGATCACCTGACCCTTACATAACTTTTCTGACCTCATCTCCTTGCTCCAACCAGAAACAGGCATTATTTGAACCCTGCTGACATGGTCAGCAGCCCTCAGTGGAGTGACCAAAGTCACCAAACTGGTTCCACAGGTTACTTTGTGGGAAACTTAAGACAAAGGGTCTGGACCCAATAAAGGGAGATGGGAGCAAATTTCCCTCCAAGCAGCTGCACACAATAAAAAAATCTTGCCTCACACTAACTTTTTAATGCTGTGCACCCACCCAGAGAGGATCTGGGATGCGGCTTCCTGTAAACTTTGGGTGCATTTTGCGGCAGAGGCACTGGGGCCAGCACAGGACACTTACCAGTAACAAGTTACCACTCAGCTACACAGGAACCACTCTGCTCTGCTTCTCACTCCTCCACTCCACTCCTCACTCCTCACTGTGCCAGCATCCCTGTGGGGAGAGACAGCAGCGTGAGGCAGGTAACGGCTCCACCCCAAGGTGAGGTGGGGCAGGAACAGGGGCTGGGGCACAGCCGGGCACTGCGTGGACTCCATCAGCTCTGGGGAACTGGTCCGTTCCCCAGGCCCTTTGGGTGAGCTTTGCCATGAGTCCCGACACCATGTGCCTCCCCAGCCCGGGGCAGTTGGAGAGAACCTGCCTTGTGAGAGGAGATTGGTGGGTCATAGCCCCAAGCTTCAGGGCTTCTGTTGATCACCTGAAGGAGCAAGGAAGAGCTTGCCCCTCCCAGCTTTAAGCCCTGGACATTGGCCACAGCCAGAGGTGGGAGATGGGCTGGGAGAGGGGGTGCTGGTGCCCCCAGAGGTATTGAGAGACATCCCAGGTTCAAGGACTGTGGGGGTTTTGCTTGCCTCTAGAATGGGGCATGGTCAGCTGTCTAGGTCTCTTTGAACACATCTTGCCCAAGAAACGCCCTGCCACTACCATGGCAAAGATCTCAGTGATCCTGTTGTGTGTCCTGCTCCCATCCTGTGGCCCACAGTGGGGTTTTGGGACAGGGGCTTCCCTGGATCTACAGTGTGCAAAAGGGGCTGGAGTGGATGTTCTGGACCCCTTTGCACAATTGTCTGCTAGCATGTGCAAGGGCCCCACCTGGGATTTTCCAGCAGGGTCCTTCTAGTCTTATGCTCCTGAATGCAGGTATTCCCCTGGCATGTGCCAAAAGGGGGAGGTGGGACCAATTTGGAAGCAGACCAAAGCACTGCGCTCATGGGCCGAAGTGGTGCACTCATAGACTGAAGTTGTGTGCTCGCAGATTGCTAGACCTTAAAGGGAACTTTGGATGGGAGATGGTCCAGAGGAAGCAATAAATACAGCACAAACAAGATACACATCAAAATAAATCCAGAAACACTTGACCACACACAACCCCAAGTGTGTATGGGTGTTACATTCTCCCCCCAGCCTGAAGTGTCCCAATCCTGGGACAGACAGAGGGAGATTTCTTCACACTCTGTGCCCAGTAGTGTATAGAGGAGAAAGCATTAAGCAGAATGGTATCTCCTCTGGGATTTTTGCCATGGGAGGTGCTGCCTCATGCCCAACAGCATATGTGGGGTACAGGGGCAATGAACAAAGCGCCAGGGGAAGCCCCTTGTGATCCCTCATTTAGCTGCAACAGCTCCGCAGTTCAGTCTTCCTGGGCAGGCCACCCCTGGTGCCTCAGTCATTTCCCCCTCCCACACATGCACTACTGGATGAGAAGCTGAACCTCCTGTGAAAAAAAATCCTGGGAAGGGTTCACACATTCAACTTAAACCCACCCTCCATACACTACTGGGTGCAGGAAACAGACCACACCCACTTCAGCCTTTAAAAGCAGGCCCAAGACAGCAGTGCACTACCTGATGCTTGCTTCTGGTTCCTCTGCAATTCCTTTACATGCTTACCTGAAACTCTGACTTCTGGCTCACCCTGACTTTGTCTTAAGTGCCTGGCTTAACTAGCACACTGTTCTTGACTACTGGCTTACTGCATCTATGGCCTTGACTCCTGGCTGTCTGTAAACCCAATGCTTGGACTTTACCAGATTATTGAATGACTTTCCCCTATCCCATGGTCCCTGACACCTGAAGGATTACGTGCCTTGAGTGTATTAATGATATATATATATAAGCCATCCATTTCTTAGTCCAGACATGCAACACCAGTCTTAGAAGTGGTAGTGCAGAAAAGGGCATTCCCTTCAGCACCCGAAGTGAGCCTTTCTACCAGCTAAAAGAAAAGTATTCCTTGTATGATTGTGATTAACATATCTATGCTGTGACCCCTGGGTAGATACAGTGAGTTCAAACACCTTTGCCTGGAAAGTAGGTAAAGTCTGGAAAAGTAGGTCATGAAACAGGAGGAGGCCACATATCCCATAAGATTTAGACATTCTCTTGTTGATATCTTTGGATCAGCTTGAAGGCTCTGAGAATAAGAGCAGTATTGAATGGAAGAGTGCTGCCTGAGGGATGATCATGGTCTTACTTGTGTGACGGGCTAGCTGGCAGTGACTTAGCCATAGAGTTTTGAAAGGGTAAAAGATGATTGGAGGACTTGAGATTCACTTTACTCACCAATCAGGTACCAGAGACTCACCCTCCCTGCCCCCTGATTGGCCCCTCTGATCACCTGGATGGGATAAAAGGGGCAGCGCAGCTGACTCAGGAGAGACCAGCAAGGGACCACAAGGAAGGAGCTTCAAATAGCTGGTAAGAGCTGGGCCAGTGGGGCGGGAGCAGTTGCCCCAGAAGCACTCGAAGGAGTGGGACCAGCAGTCAGCAGCTGGACCCTCAGCAGCGCAGTGTGCGGCTGACAGGAGAGGCTCCCCGCTGGGCTCCAGGATCTCCTAGGAGAGGCTGAAGTCAGCAGGAGAGGTTACCCAGCTCCAGCAAGGATCTGAGCAGTGACCTGAGAGGTTCCCAGCTCTGCTTCCAACTCCTCCAGTAAGAGGCTAGGCAGCTTGACATGAGGCAGGGCCTCTGGAAAGGTCAAGACCCCTAGCAGCTTGGCACAGTACCTGCACTTGTGGCTTTGTGGTAGAATTTCTGTCTGCTACATGGGAGAGCTGAGTTTAAGTCCCAGCTGGGGTGACTAGCTTTGAGTGAAATAACAGGAAGAAATTCTTGTTGCAGTGGAAAGGGGTCATTGTGTTTTCCCCCTTTTTCCCCCTCCAGGTATCTAGGCCCTATATTCCTTGTTATTAGACATTTTGTATTTTGTGCCTTTTATATTTCACCAACCAGTATTGTTTGTTCTGCTGTTTGTGTTTTATATTTTGTTAACCCTGTCTTTGTCAACTGGATGAATATGTCTATGATTGTACGTGTCTAACCTTTGTTGAATCCTGCCTCCTCAGGGCATTGTAGTGTCCCCTATACCCCCTGGTTTATGCCTGTTATGTTCCCAGTACTGTTCTCTCATTATAAGGTATATGGTTAAGTCCCCATTGGTGGTCTGGCTCTGCTCTATAGTGGGAGGAGAGTTCCTACACCTCCCACAGCGCTTGTGCACCTGCTTTGATCCCTTCAATTGAAGAGGGGCTACCTCTTGGAGTACTGCTCAGGTAACACTTGCTTCCTTCCTGAGACTGAAAAGTATGAAACAAAAGAGCCAGAGCCAATCTGGAGTCCTTCGCTTTAGGAGTAAAATATTTTAGATTAAAAAATTCTGTGTTCCTAAAAGAAGTTTTTTCACTGTGGTTTGGGTTTTGCTTGATATCTCCAAAGACCAGATGTGGTAAGATCTTTTCATCACTAGATATGGCCATAGTAAAACCCAGTGTTGGACATGTCCATTATACTGGCCACGTCTACATAAAACACTGACTGTTCTGTAGCTCATTACTACTGTGCAGTAGTGTTGCGCAGCACAAAGCATGATGAGTGCTACTGCTCAATAATAACGAGCAACTGAACAGTAGTAATGAGCTTCTGTGCAGTCTGCATCACCAAAAAGCCATGCAGGGACGCTACTGCTTAGTAACTCCAGTTACTGCACAGTCATTTAGTACTCATTATGCAACTGCGCAGTCAGTGTCTTGTGTAGACACAGCCACTGGGCACATCTACATGTACAAATGTTCCAGGGTGGGTTTACGCTAGAGTAATTTACTCTAGCATAAAACCGCCCTGGGCAGGCATCTACACATGAAGGGAAGTGGGGGAAGGTTTATTGCTCATGGAAGAAGTCTGCTCCCACTCCTGCTGGTCCTGCACCAGACCCCTAAAGCAGCCAGTGGGAGCACAGGCCCAGGAGACAGCTGTCTCCTGCCAGAGGCTGGGACATTGCCTACTGCTGGGGCAGGCTCCGCCACCAGAGCCCAGGCAGAGACAATGTCCTTCTGCCCAGCAGAAGGGAGCTCTTAGACTTTGCTCATCCATAAGTATCTCTGAGATAGGAATCTATGATATAAGAATCCAAGCTCCCAGCCCCCACTCCAAGTTAAGAATCTCCCAGTCCCTGCTCCACAATTGTGGAGTGAGGGATGGGAGCTGTCTGCTGCTGGGCAGGGGGATGTTGTACCTGCCTGGGCTCTGGTGGCAGAGCCCACCCTGGCAGCAGACAACTACCGGGAACAGGGAGCAATCTCCTTGCCCCTTCTGCCTGGCATACCGGGTACACATTTGACCTGATCAGTCATCTACATATGTCATACTGTGCATTACTTACTGGGCACATCTACATGATGCCATAATGACAAGCAGCAAATTTACTCAGGATTAGAGCAAATTACTGTGCAGTAAGCATCTGTACATGTAGAAGGTGATGCTTACTGTGCAGTAATTCACTCTACTCTTGAGTAAAGCATCTCAGGTAGATATTCCCAGTAAAGGGAAATGTGGTTATCAGCTGTCCCACAGTCATGATGGCTTCTAGTTCTTCTGAATGTTCCTGTGGTAGCTTGTGCAGAAGATGAAGCAGTTTGCCCAAATCAGACACTTTTATTTAGATCAGAAGGGCAGGAAGACAGATTCTATCTAAATAGGTCAAGCTTTGGGGGATTTTCTTCCTAGTGTTGATACAGAATGTTATGGTTGTTTGATTTTTTTTTTTTTTTTTTTGCACAGTTGGTATAACCAAAGATCATTTCCTGTGTGAGACTAAAAATAGTCAATTCCCTTGGAGGGGACTTGATACAATTTGTCTGTTTGCATATACAGGGCTGGAATCAATGCTGGAGTCTGCCAAGTGTCTTTGTAGTCTTTAACAAGTCCTTGTTTATTGGTATGGTAAATCTGGCAGATATGACAGAATGCAAGATATCCAGGAATTAGTAGAATTTATTCTATACTATGTTACGCCTCAGCTCTGTATTCTTGGGCAACCCTGGCACAGGATGCAGTCTGTCTGACTCACAAAGGACTCACCCCCCCCCTCCCTCCCCTCCTCTACATAAACGAAACTGATTAAGATGCAGTGAGAGACGCACCTAAAACTCTCCAGATAAGGGTGATAAGAGTGAACAACTGCCCTCGGTCTCGTTTGCATCTGAGATGGAACCAGATGACCATTCATTTACATGAGAGATGGGAAACAGAAAGCCTGAAGCAGAGACTGCAGTGAATTCTGGGACCAGAGAAGCAGGAGAGCACTGCATGATGGGGAATCTGTGCTTCCAATGTTAATCAACCCATGTTCACACACACCCAGCTCAGCATTTATCAGAGCAGTTCTAATCTGGATTTGCTAAGGACTTTTCTCCCCCCAGACACACACACACAGCTCTAAGTTTAATAGGCATCTCGGGCTGTACATTCCCCGGTCCCACTATGGGAGGCCTATTTAAACTTGATTGACTAAAACTTGGTTGCCGGGTTAGGGAATGCTGAGGCAAGAGACCGAGTCAGAGGGGGTATGGGCAACATTTGAACAATGGTTAAGGGTTCATCACAGCATCCAGCCTGCTGGAGCCCTAATCCCAGGTGTTGTCGTATCTTTCCCGAGACGACTGGTGGAAGTCCTCTCCACAAAAGGTTATGAGCACCCCAATAATTGCTTTAAATCTGGAAAAGTCATGCTAAGCTGAGGCTTGTGCACAACAAGTAAAAATCCCAAATCCTGATGCTGCAAGCTATCTATTGTTCCTGAAGAAACCGTGAGATATCCCATCAGTATATCTGCCATCCATAGGAATCTCAAGCTGGCTCCCAAGTATTTGGGTTACTCCCTAATCTTAAGTGTTTCCTGATTATCAATCAGTTTCCTGAGATGGTCCAAACCAGATAACCCCTTGTCAATAGAAAAGACAATGATTTACACTACTGAGGGTGCTTCAAAGCAGCTGAATTGAGGGTATAAAAATCTGTAAGTGTGTGCGCTGAAAGAAAAAAAAGAAAGAAAGAAGAAGAAGCAGGAGGAAAGAGGGAGAAAAGGAAAGAAGAAGAAAACTCCTGTGCTGACACCATTCCCTGTTGTTCTTGGGACGCTGGAAGAACAGATCATCTCTCTCTTCAAGGACTGTGCTACGGACTGTGCCTGTCAGCTTTGCAGCCTGAGTACCGTGGACTCGGTGAGATTCCCAGCGTTCTCTCTCTCCTCTCTAGGCATAAACTTCTGAACCTGAACTGTATCAGCTAAACTTGAGCTAAGTTTCCCCAAGTACTTAGTGAAACCAGAATATTATTGTCATTGTTTGTGTTTGTTTTTCTTTTGCATGTCTATTACTACTAGTACTATTATACATTTCATATGCTTAGCAATAAATAACTTTTATAGGTAAACTGGTAGTAATTGGGTATATTTTTCCTTCTCTGCTTCTTTTTCCTCCTGTGCTCTGCAGCAACGCTTCTTTTACCTATGCTAAAGATCCCTGTGAAGCCTAAATTATTGTGGGGTCTGCTCATCAAGAGGCCAAAGATTGGGACATGCTGAGTTTGAAACACATAAGGGGATCAGCTTGTACAGGCTGATTGACCCAGTTTGACTCAGACGTGCCCTTATGAACTGAATGCTGGCCCATGAGGGTGTCAGCTGGACACCCAGCCGGATTCAGAGGGATTCTGTTTACCTGTGTGCTTGTGTCTGACTGCATTTTATTGTTGCTCTTATGAACTGATTCTTGGCATATGAGGGTGTCAGACTGTCCATGCTGATCAACCCGGCCAGGTCAGGCATGTCACGTTAATTTGTGTGTGTTTGTGTGTATGACTGAGTTGGTGACTGGTGGAAGAGTCCTGCAAGATAGCTCCATTGGGGGTGAGGGCTTGCAGAGGGGAGAAATACAGCTCCGTATAGTAACACAAGCAGCACATTGACAGAATCACCAAGACCCTAGAAACTATCCCTAATAAATGAGCACACCCAAAAGTAATGGGCAAATTTGGTAACAACTATTTGAAGTGCTATATCTGGAGTGTCTGCTATGCATTTGATAAAGTCTTGAAATACCCTGAAGTTATGAATGTAAGAAGGTATGGTGGAATCTATTGTTTCACCTCTGAAGAATAGGATTACAGTGCACACAAGCTGATCTCAAACATGGTTTCTTGTTGGTTTGTTTTTTGGTTCCTTATCATTTACCTCCTCCTGCTTTCAAGTGTCTAACGCCGCATTACCTAACCTAGGTGGGCAGGTTTATGCTGCCTTTTTGGGGAGGATAATTGAACAGTCAGAGGCCTCTGTTACTTTAAGAGAGTACATCAGACTAAACTGGCTGTGTAGAGCTGCAGCAGCGGAGCAGCGGCTGGCCCTTAAGTAAAGGAGAAATTCCTGTGTGTGGCTGGAGAGTCACATGACAGGAATGGACAGGTCTTTCAGGCATATAATATCAGGGCTTGTACCAGGAACGGAAGTCTGCCTCTGCATGCTGCAGGGAGAGGAGCTCCAGAGGAGGCAGGTAGCAGGAAACGGCCCCATGGATAACCAAGCTACCCATGTAAGTGAGACTGATACAGCTATGGGAAAAGTATAGTAGGGCTGTGCAAAGCTTTGGATTGTGATTAAATTTGGAGGAGATTTGGAATCAAACCAGAAGACCAATTTAAAGGTCTGAATCAATTCAAAGCTCTCCAAATCTTCGGAAAAGATCCTGAGAGCTTTGATGATTTGGGCAGTGCCCAGTGGCTGCAGCAGGGAGCTGCAGCTGACTCTGAGCTAGTAAGTCCTAGGGGCAGGGGAGGGGGGAGGGGACCACGGGGGGACCCCCTGCCAGCCCCCTGACCCCCACCCACTCCCCAGGCCCCCCTCCCCATGGCTGCCCTGCCCACCCCAGCTCCCGGGACATTAAAAAAAAGTCCCAGTGCTCACCGGATGCTACTCGGTTGGGGGGGGCAATCCCTGCTGCCCCCACTGCCCCACACTCCATGGGAGGCTCTGCCACAAGTCCCCTGACCCTGCCCTGCTCCCCAGCCCCCCACGGGTGCCCCACCCAGGCCAGCTCTGGCCCTTTAAGAAAAAAAAAACTGAAAGAAGCCCCAGGACTCATTGCTCCTACAGCAGCCTGGGAACTTAGGGGGCTCTTGCAGAGCCCCCCATGTGGCATGGGGCAGTGGGGAGCAGCAGGGATCACCCCCTGCCAGCAGGGGCAGTGAGTCCTGGAGTTTTATCATGTTGTTTTTTTTTTCTTAAAGGGTCGGAGGTGGCCCAGGCGGGGCACCCGTGGGAGGGCTGGGGAAGCGAGGGGGGCATTGCCTCACCATGTGGCTGCCAGTCTCGCATAGTGCCCTTGTGCTCGGTGGTGCAGACAGCTGCCCAGGCCCAGCAGCACAGGGACAGCCACACAGGGCCCAGACAACTGCTGAAGGAGCCCCAATGGCCTTATCATCACCCTTGCCTTTCATCACCAAGCAGGGCCCCATGGAGAAGACTGGTGACCTTGTAGCGCTGTGAGGCAAGGCAGAAGTGCAGTGGCAGTTCTCACAGGGCAGGCACTCCAATGTCCATGTCTATGAGGGGCTGTTAAGCTGGATGCAGGAGTGTGGGCACCACCAGTCAGCGTGGCAGTGCCACAGAAGGGTCAAGGCCTTGCAGGCAGAGTGGGTCACCATCACCGACTACAATCAATGGTTGCAGCGTGCCTGCAAGTCTATGCTCTTAGTGTAGTAACTGGATGCCATCCTTGCACCCCAGGCCACAGCTGTGCTGTATACATCAGCATGAGCAGGCTGCCTGAGCCCCCCTCCACTCTGGCCTGGCACCCGCAGTGACATGTCACCAAGGGAGGGCCCCTTGGAAAGCCAGCAGCCCATCCCACTGAACTCCCTGCCCCCAGCCTCCATCAGCAGCTTGGGGAACCCAAGCCAGTTCCTGGCCTGGCAGCTCCACAGCCTCCCTGGACTGATGCTCCTGTGCTGCCCCCACTTCTCCTCATGCAGACCTGGCAGGCTCCTGTGCTGTGAAGCGTCACCTCCCTTGGCTGATGCCCCTGGGCAGCCTCCCTGGGAGGTGATGCTCCTGTGCTTCCACCCTGGCCACAGCACCCAGGCTTGGGGGCACATGGGTCCCGAATGACTGGGGCTAGGACCAGCCCATGTCCCTGCCCTCCCTGCAGCAGGCCTCTCCATTCCCCTCCCCCACCACACCCACGCTGTGCCTCAAGCATGCCCCTACCACACAGAGATTCATAGATTGTAAAGTCAGAAGGGACCACAAAGGATCATCGTGTCCAACCCCCTGCCCCTGGCAAGAAAGAGGCTGCGATATTGGTCAGGCCACAGTTGGAGTACTGCATCCAGTTCTGGGCGCTGCACTTCAGGAGGGATGTGGACAGCATTGAGAGGGTCCAGAGGAGGTCCACTCACATGATCAGGGAGCAGCAGGGTAGGCCCTATGAAGAAAGGCTATGGGACCTGAACCTGTTCAGCCTCCACAAAAGAAGGCTGAGAGGGGATCTGGTGGCCATCTATAAACTTGCCAAGGGGGACCAGCAGGCAGTGGGAGAGTCCCTGTTCCCCCAAGCACCACCGAGAATAATGAGGAACAATGGTCATAAGAGGACCGAGAGTAGATTCAGGCTAGACATCAGGAGGCTCTACTTCACAGTCAGGGTGGCTAGGAGCTGGAACCAACTTCCAAGGGAAGTGGTGCTCGCTACTACCCTGGGGGTCTTCAAAAGGAGGCTAGACAATCACCTCGTCGGGGTCATTTGACCCCAGCATCCTTTCCTGCCCATGGCAGGGGGTCAGACTTGATGATCTGCTTAGGTCCCTTCCGACCCTACCAACTATGAAACTATGCTCCCCCTCTATGCAGCACTGGTCAGGCCACAGTTAGAGTAGTGTGTCCAGTTTTGGGCACTGCACTTCAAGAGAGGGACATGGAGAATCTGGAGACAGTTCAGAGGAGGGCCACTTGCATGATTAGGGGCCTCCATGAAAGACCCTGCGAGGAGAGGTTGAGGGATCTGGATCTCTTCACCCTGCACAAGAGATGGCTGAGGGGAGACCTTGTAGCTACCTATAAGTTCATCAAGGGAGGACAACAGGGAATTGGAGATGTGCTATTTACCAGAGCACCCCTAGGAGTAACTAGAAATAATGGGTGCAAACTACTGGACAGTAGATTCAGGTTAGACATTAGGAAGAATTTTTTACAGTAAGGGTTGCCAGAATCTGGAATGGGCTTCCAAGAGAGGTGGTACTATCACCTAACTTTGAGGTCTTCAAGAGGAAGCTTGATAGACACCTGGCTGGAGTCATCTGACCTTGGTCCTCTTTCCTGCCAGGGGCAGGGGGTCAGACACGATGAGCCTTTGTGGTCCCTTCCGACTCTACAATCTATAAGTCTATGAATCTGTGCACAGTAGGGGCATGCTTGAGGCACATCGCAGATGTGGTGGGGGAGGGGGATGGAGACGCCTGCTGTGGGGAGAGCAGAGGCATGGGCGGGTCCTAGCCCCAGTCATTCAGGAGCCCTGTGCCCCCAAGCCTGGGTGCTGTGGACAGGGTGGCAGCACAGGAGACTGCCAGGTCTGCATGAGGAGAAGTGGGGACAGTGTGGTCTGAAGCTACAGCATCTTGTGCTGTCAAGATCCTGGCCTGTCCCAGCCTGAGGAGTGCTGGACTGGCTGGTGATGGCAATGGAGGACTGGCAGGCAGATGGGTGGAGGATGGTGCCTTGCAGGGCAGGTGGTGTGTGGAGGATATGGCCCACAAGGACACATGGGACCAGCATGATGAGGTGCAGGACCAATGAAAGGAGGTGTGGGACTGGGCAGAGCTCAGTCTGGGATACAAGGATTTCTCAGCCCTGGCCTCACCACTGTGGAGCTTGTGCTGGGAGATAAGAGTCTTCCATCTCCCTGCTACCCCACCGCAATGGCCAAGTGGGGGCTTGGAGATAAGGATTTCTTAGCTCCCACTCCCGGCTTATGATCTTAGAGTGGGCGGGGCTTGGAGATACCTGCTGCCAGGTCAGGGGGACATAGTCCCCACCTGGGCTCTGGTGAGGGAGCCCACTCTGGCAGCAGGCGGCTCCCAGGGGCAGGGAGCCATCTACCACCCTCTGGTGGCCAGCTGACAAGGAGAAAATTTGCTTCTGGTCAGGTGTCTACATGAGCACTACTGTGCTATTACTAGTTGGGAGTAACTTTGCTACTTGCATTTGCAGGTATCATATTTAATTGCAATTAATGAGGTTTACTGCACAGTAAGTATGTGCATGTGCAGTCTCACATGCTTATTGCTCAGTAAACTATGCTACTTTGCATTAAAATGTCTCACATAGACTCAGACTTGCCCAGTGTGTACAAAATCAATAAAATCAAGGTAATTTATTTTGTGACAAGATTTTTGAGGTTCATAAAGTATGCACACAGAGGATAAAAGTGCCGGTTTTGTACGATGTGCCCTGATGTCACACCTGCTGCCTTCTGAATAGCTGTATGGGCATGCTTATCTGTCTGAGTGACTGAGTGATGGTATCATGAAACACCGCATAAGTTTCATTAGCATTTGATGTATGCAGACAAACAGCTTGGATATATCTATACCCATTCACATTCAGTAGTATCAACCCTGGTCTTTACAGAATGTTCATTGAAAACACAGAGCATGCCATAGCCTGGGAAGTAACATGGTTAAAAAAAAGTATTTTATACTTCTGGGAAAAACAAAACAGAAAAAACAAAAACAAAACACTTTAAATAAGCCAATACAATGCTGGTATATACTGCATTTCTTACATTCAGAAGGAAATTCCTGGAACACAAAGACAAACCAGGGATATTAGAAAAATCATTACTGTCACAGGAAAAACTGGCTCATGGTCTCTTTAAGACCAAGTGAGAAAATCAGGATTTATTTCCTGGAAAAGGTAGTTTTCTGCCAGTAACCTTTCAATAATCACCAAGCAACACAATTTAACCTCCTCTGCAACCAATATAAAATCACGTGGGCTCAATGTCAGAGGGATTTATTTTATTTTTTATAAATCTGTTTACATTTGAAATAATTTCTCTAGGGAGCAAAGTAATCGCTGGGTCTGATGGCTTATGGATTCCTGGTTATCCCTAGACATCAGATGTTGTTCTATACTTCCAAGGTTTGTTCTTGTGGATTGTGGCTTCCTCAGAACCCAGTAATCCATCCCCTTCATTAGCCGTGGTGTACAGTAATTTATCATTCTCTGCACAGTAACTGATTTTCTGCACAGTATCTGATTTTAACATGATGTGAAATGGTTATAGCCCTACAAAATTAAACAACCCAACTTGAATAATGCTGAAGGACAACATCTGTGAGCACAAGGCATGGGACGGATGTCAGTTAAACCCAACACTTGGAGCAAGCCCAGGGCACAAGCAGGATAATTCTACAGCTTGCATACAAAATGCTGTCCCCAGGTTGCAGGACAGAATAGAGGAGCAGGAGAATGAGGCAGAGTTCCAAAACTGGCCTAGTTATGAATGAAGACTGAAGAAAGTTGGTGTCATTTTAAGCAATATAGAAAGAAAAGTTCTAGCTCTCTAGCTAAAGGGTGTGATACGTGGACCTGTGCTTGCTGTTCCCAGGTTGCAGAGAAGAATGGAGGGTGTTTGATGTTTCCCATGCTTCTGGGCTTTGTTGGTTGCTATATGGGGTAGAGAAGGGTTTTTTCTCCTCTTGTAGCCACACCTCAGGGTTTTTTCACCTTCCTCAGAAGCATTGAACGGTGGCTGAAGACAAAATTAGGGGTTTTGACAAGGCATACTAATGCTTCTGTTGGAGCTAAAATCCAGAGGTTCCTTGCCCTTCTGCACCACCACATTTAGGATCAGGAAGGAATTTTACCCCATAGTCAGTTTTGTTTGGAATGTGGGGGGTTTTGTGGTTTTTTGGGGGGCAGGGTTGCCTTCCTGGGTTCATCTACACATGCAGTTAGGGTAAAGAAATAAACTCCAGCACAGTTTGCATGTGTGCCCGGGACTGCAGCACAGTGAGCCAGGGTGGAACAGCCCTGGGCTGGCAGGGAGCCTGGGGCATCAGTCCTGGGCTCTGGATGGTGGTGTCAGGTAGCATCGGGGCTGACTTGGGCACGAAGGTGCTCATTTTGGGACTAGCTAACAGGCAGCCCTTGCACTATAGCACCCTCATACCCCAGCCAGCCCTGGTCAGCATCTACACATGTGTTGTGGTGACATAACTTACTCCACTGTGGGATAGTACTTGTCCTGGACAGTACTATCCTACGGTAGAATTAATTTATTTATTGTGTCCGAATATGGGTGCACATGTAGACCTTGATGTTTTACTGTGGAGCCAATTAGTCAACTCCTCAGTAAAGTGCATGTGGAGATGCAGCACCCCTTGTAGCAGGGGGAATGGCCCTTTTCCTTGCATTTCTCAAGTGCATTTAAATAACCCTTGCAAGGGTGGGATACGGACAGCCCTTTTCCCCCCATTTTACCTGTGGCAGGTTAAAAGCACCCTAGTCTGCCAACCTGCCAACTACACAGCACCTCAGGTTAGGGTGTTTTTGGAGCAGCATGTCGTATAAATGTGCACCAGGGTTGATTATGTTGTTATAGGCTAGTTTTAGGTTAGTTTATATTACTTGATGAAGTTTTAGGTTAGACAAAATCTTGAATGATTTTAACAGGGATAATCCTGTCTCTAGCAGGGTTATGGACTAGATGACCTCTGGAGGTTCTTTCAGCCCTACCTTTCTATGAGTCTATGAATCCATCACAGCTGAGCACAAGCAGTTACTCAGAATCATTCAGTTACTACTGAAGCATTCAACTCATGGTAGCAATGCACTGCTTTATTAAACTTATTGAACTTTTCAGCTACAAAAAGGGCCAGAAATACCAGACATGTTGATTTTCTTGCATTGATAGAGCTAAATCCTATTTCACATTCATATATCTAACTGGCACATAAGTGGATATGAAATTGAAATTCTGTAACTTATGCACAGTTTGGACTCTATTTCCATCTGTAGTAGACTATGTTCACCCAGCTACATAGATGCTTTTCAGGGGCAGAACCAGTAGTGGGGGAAGGGGAGGGAGGGGTATGGTGGTACAGTCACACCCTGATTTTGGACTATGTCATGGGAATAGCAGCCAAGGATTTTTTTAATCTCTAAAACCACCCCCTCCCTCTTCCTCCATGCTCAGCAGAACCTCCTCTCCCCTCCCTCCCTACCCCCCCAGCCTGGGACAGTAGTAGTGATGGCATGAGGCAGGTTTCCACTCCCTGCGTAGTCCCCAACATGTTCCCCAACAACCCAGAATCAGGCTTAGTGAGGGGAAACCTATTGCACTATTGCTTTTGTCTCTGGCTGAGCCCAACTCCCTGCATAGTATGGCTGGAATATGGCTGGAGTGGCTTTGGAGCTCTTCTCACTCCCAGGGTCAGCTGTGGGTAGCAGGGTCAATGACAGCAGTGGATTGGTAAGGGGAGAATGGGAGGAGAGGCACTAATAATATCTGCAAAAAGTAAAGCAGAGGAAGAAAAGCCTCTCACTTTTTAGCCAAAGATTAGGGCACTTTCCCCCCCCAAAAGAGGTGACAAATGCAAGTAGCAAATGAACCATGCCATGGTAACTGTGCAGTAGCACATGCGTAGATGCCAAATGGGAGAAAATTTGCTCCAGGTTAGCCCCACCACCAGAGGCCCACCCTTAGGCTAGCCACAGGGCTTGGAGTTTTTCCAGCCCCTGAAGCTTGGGTGGCTCTTTGCCTGCCCTGGCCTGCCCTTTCAAACTCTGTGGTGACCTCAGGTGCCTGTGCCATCTGCTGCCTTCCTCTGGCCACTGGGTCACACACCAGAGGCCTTGGGCCAGCTGCAGAAGCCTACCTGGACCCTGGTTCCAGCCCCCAGCCCAGCCCCACTGCCTGCCTGCCTGCCTGTCCCATGCTGTGACCCTGCACTGTGCATTGCAGGCACCTGCCCAGGCCTGAACTCTCATCCATATCCTCTGAGGGCCATGGATGCATCCAAGCTGGCATCATCCCCAATGCCACACACCACATCCCAGGGGTGTAACTGGTCCCAGGATGAGACCATGGACCTCTTAGCACTGTGGGCAAGGCTGAGATCCAGACCCAGTTCACCTGGAGCAGGCACTCTAATGTGCACATCTAGTAGGCTGCATATGGGAGTGAGGACATAACTGGTCAGCACACCAGGGCCACATAAAGATCAAGGCCCTGTGGGCACAGTGGGTCAGCATCACTGACCACAACCACCAGTTTGGAGTAGCCTGCAGGACCATGCCCTTTATGCAGCAGATGGACTGCATACTTGCGCCCTTGGATGCTGGGTGGAGCGCACCATATTCTTCAGCATGGGTGAAGAGAGCCTCCTCCACAGACTGGCAGTGACAACATTCCATCAGCAGAGGAGGGACCCTTGGGGCCCCAAGAGCCTATCCCACCACAGTCCCCCACTCCCAGTGTTGTCCAGCAGCTACAGCAGCCAGGGCCATCGCCTGCCCTGCCAGTCCTGTGTGCACAGCCCCACCGAGGAGGCCAGCCAGGCCATGGCACCACCCACCACCATGAGCTCCAACTCCTTCCTGGAGGGGGCCCCTGCCAGGCTAGCCAGATACTGCAGGATGCCACCAGGAGCCACATGTTGCCACAAGTGGGGACAGACTTGGGCCACCAGGCATGCCAGCCACACCCACCTGGTAAACCCTGCACTGGGAGAGGGACCTGATCTCCCCTCTCCTCCCTTCCTCTCCCCTCCCCTCTACTCCCTTCCCCACCTCTGCCCTGCCTCTGTCCTTGCCCCCACTTCAAACCTGAGCTGGCTGAGCTCCCACTGGCCTCTGGAGTCCCATTCCCCCCAGCACCCATGGAGGCAGAAAGCAGTTCAAAACTTTCTTGAGCAGCCTATGTCTCCTCAGATAGGCAGGAACTGGCATTTCATATACAGAGAAATGTGTTGATGCCAGCAGCAATTTCCTCAGCTTTGAGGAGCAGGAACACAAAGTGTAGGCACAGGTACCCCTCCAGGCAGCAACAAACATTGTAGGGAAGCACAGGCTTGCCCTCTGTATTGTCGCAGCTCAGGGTCCCATGTCAGGTTCTCAAGTGTGCCTGGTGCACCATGACAATCATCATCAGTAGGGCATAGTGGGTTAGGAACCCCTCAGTCTATGCAAACAGTTCATTGTGGCATGGCTGGGACACTCTTACCAGTGCCACACCCAGGGCTCAGGACGCTCGAGAGGGGGAGGGTGTGAACTGGCCCTGGGGCATCTATCCAGAGAAGTCCCTTGGAGGGGCAGGGAAACTAAGAGCTTATCCTAGTCACCAGGATGCCCCTTGCCCTCCAAACCTGGCTTCACAGCAATGGAAGAGATGGCTTAGCCTGCAGGAGGAGAAGGAGGGACTGGGTCTGGAGCAGCCACCACAGGTGCTGTCTGTATCCAGGCCTGCCCTGGCCTGGGAAAAAAGCTGGAAAGGCAGGCTTCCTGAGGCCAGCACCCAATGGCCCACCTGCCTCTGCAGAGGGAGGAGGGATGGGGGGGCTCATCCAGCAACTGCCTGTGCTGGGGTCTTCCTGGCTGATTTACCATGGTCCCTGGGCACTTGTGCCTGCATGACCCCCACTCTGAGGCCAGGCAGCTTACAGTCCCTTGTTATAGCACATGTTATTTCAAAAATGTTGCAAACTCTCACAAACAGCCTTTCCCCTGGCTCTGCAGGTCCAGGAACTGCAGATGGGGAGAGGCACCAGCTACACATGGGGATGCCTTGCCAGGGTCACTGCCAGTCTTGGCTGGGGCCCTCTGTATGCACTGGCTCCAGCAATGGCAGACCCAGGACCTCACTCTGCTGCTGGATCCTCTGGTAACCATGACAGAGGAGTGGCTGGCAGTCACGGACCTGGCACATGTAGGATGTTGTGCATGGGTGGGAGAGAGTCAGACATGAGTTAGAGAGGGACTGAATAGACTGGGCATTCTGGGACAGGAATATCACCCTCCTTGAGAGGATGCTGGAGGTCCAGGAGTGGCAGGCTGCCATGGTGTCCAGGGCAGTGGAGGCCAAAGAGGAGGACTGCCAGGTGCTGGACAACATTAGAGTCCCAGCTCTGGTGCACCCCCATGAGCCTGGGGACCCCAGCAGAGACCCCAGGAACCCTGACAAGCCCCAGCCTGCCTGCAGGTAAGCAGGGACCTATAGAGGGTGGGACCTAGTCAGCTGGGAATGGGCTAAGAATGCCAAGGATGGTCATGCCCCACCCCGGCTTCTACTTGGCCCAGCCCCAGAGGGAGCCACACGACTTGACTGCAAGTACGCGAGTCAGGTTAGAGGGGAGTTACCCACCTGTTCCTTCCCTCGGAGGAAGGGAGGGACCCTCCTTATCCCCACAAAAAACAGTGGGGCACCAGCCGGCCCTTCTGCTCTTGTGCACAGTTTTGCTACAGGTATGAACCTCTTGCAGCCCCAGCAGAGCCTGCTGAGTTGCCAGCTCCCGCAGGCAACACAGGCTCTACTGTAGTTACTGCCCACACTCTCACCAAGACAAAATGCAAAGTGTTTGTCATGGGAGATTCCATCCTGAGGGGGACTGAGGGGGTAATCTGCCATCCTGACCCCTTAGCCTGGGAAGTTTGCTGCTTCCCGGGAGCCCATATCCGGGACATTATGAAGAAGATCCCTAAGCTCCTCCAGTCCACTGACCACTATGCTCATCCATGTGGGCAACAATGACACAGCTCAGAGCACTCCCAGCTGGGTCATGAGGTGCTACAGGGATTTGGGAGTGGGGCTAAAGGGTCTGGGAGCACAGGTGGTGTTTTCTTCGATCCTCCCACTCTCGGGCTACAGGCTAAGGAGGGAGAGGAGAATCCAGGTAGTGAACCAAAGTCTGCGGTGCTGGTGTCATCGGGAAAGCTTTGGATTCCATGACCACAGCCCGCTCTTTGGTGAGAGAGGAAGTGAGCTGCTGGGAAGGGATGGCCTCCACCTCTCTCCGTTGGGGAGGAGGCTCTTCTCAGCCAGACTGGCTGACCTGCTCCACCGGGCTTTAAACTAAACCCGCCGGATGATGGGGAGAACACTGCCACTGATGGCCCACTGAGAAACCCTTGCAAAGCCAGCGGGCCTAGGCACTTAAGGGAGCCCACCCCGCCCCAGACCTGGAATGAACTGTAGGCAAGGCAAGGGCCCCCAAGGGGACACTTGAGTGCCTATACAGAAATGCCAGGAGCTTGGGGAATAAACAGGAGGAACTTGTCCTCCTGCTAAACGCAAACAACTATGATGTCATAGGGATAACGGAGACCTGGTGGGACTCCACCCAGGACTGGGCCACAGGTATAGATGGCTATACCCTGTGCAGGAGGGATCGAGTAGACAAAAGGGGCAAGGGTGTAGCTCTCTATGTCAAGGAAAGCTACTCATTCCTACAAGCCGACATTGGCACCCATGGTGGACTTGAGACCCTTTGGGTTAAAATCCATGGAGAACACGTTGCAAGGGATAATATGGTGGGAATCTACTACAGACCCCCTACCCAGGGTCAAGAACTTGACCAGGAGTTTGCCAGGGAATTGGCTGAGGCCACACACTCCCGGTGTATGGTTGTCATGGGAGACTTTAACTACCCAGATATCTCATGGGAGAAGCGCTCAGCCAAATCTGAGTGGTCGCAAAGCTTCCTCTCGTGCGTGGATGACCGCTATCTGATGCAGGAAGTCTACAGGCTGACGAGAGGTAAAGTGCTGCTCAACCTAGTACTAGCAACCGGGGACGACCTAATCAGTGACCTAATGATTGAAGGGAAGCTGGGTGACAGTGACCATGAGCTGATCACCTTCACCATCCACCGTAAAGCTGGCAAATCAGTCAGTAATACAGAAGTCCTCAACTTCATGAAAGCTGACTTTGACAAGCTCAGGAGGTTTGTCAGTGAGGCCCTAAAGGGCCACAACCCAAAGGGGAGGGAAGTTCAGGACTAGTGGTTGCTCCTTAAGGGAGCAATCCTGGATGTGCAAGCAATGTCTATCCTGTCTCAGAGGAAAGGCAGCAAAAGGGCACAGCAGCCCCCTTGGCTATGCAGGGAACTAGCGGACCTCCTGCATCTTAAAAGGAAGACCTACAAAGGATGGAGTACTAGAACCACCACCAAGGAGGAATACTCTGCTCTGGTCCAGACCTGCAGAGAGCAAACCAGGAAAGCCACGGCTGTGACAGAACTCCAGCTAGCTATAAATATCAAGGAGAATAAAGAGTATTTTTTTAGTTATGTGGGGAGCCATAGGAAAAGCAAGGGCAATACTGGACCCCTGCTAAACCAGATGGGACAACTGACAACCCCAAAACTGTCAGTTTTTCACCAATCCAATGGGATGCCCCTGCCCACTGTGGGACAGGGAGGCCCAGGTGAGGGAGATTCCTTACCATCCATCAAAGCTGATCTTGTAAAGGAACACCTTGACAGGCTGGATACCTTCAAGTCAACTGGCCCTGACGGTTTACACCCAAGGGTACTCAAAGAGCTGGTAGGCATCATAGCTCACCCCCTGGCATGTATCTTTGAGAACTCCTGGTGCTCTAGTGAAGTGCCCGACAATTGAAAGAAGGCCAATGTGGTACCGATCTTCAAAAAAGAGAGGAAAGTGGATCCGGCAAACTACAGACCCATAAGCCTGACCTCTATCCTGGGGAAGGTCTTGGAAAAGATTATCAAAGAGGCCATCCTTAATAGACTAGCTGACGGCAATATCCTGAGGGATACCCAGCATGGGCTTGTTGTGGATAGGTCTTGCTTGACCAATCTCATTTCCTTTCATGACCAGGTGACCTATCACCTGGACAAGGGGGAAGAGATTGATGACTTTAAAAAAGCCTTCGATCTGGTATCCCATGTATTACCTCTCAGCTCCGTGTTCTTGGGGAACCCTGAAACGGGATGCAGCCTGTCTGACTCACAAAGATTTCCCCACCCCCCCTTCCCTGCTCTACCTGAACAAGAACTGATTACGAAAGACAATGAAGATGCAGTGGGAGACACACCTAAAGCCCTCCAGATAAGGGTGACAAGAGTGAAACAACTGCCCTAGTTCTCATTTGCATGCAAAATGGAACCAGATGACAATTCATTTACATGGAAGATGGAGAACAGAATGCCTGAAGCAAAGACCACAGTGAATTCTGGGATCACAGAAGCAGGGGAGTACTGCATGACAGGGAAGCTGTGCTCCAACTGCTAAATACCCACATTT
Source organism: Alligator mississippiensis (assembly GCF_030867095.1). Lineage (NCBI taxonomy): Eukaryota > Metazoa > Chordata > Crocodylia > Alligatoridae > Alligator > Alligator mississippiensis. Next base: position 30,731,747 of record NC_081833.1, read on the forward strand.
ATACACACCCAGCTCAGCATTTATCAGACAAATTCTAATCTGGATTTACAAAGGATTCCTCTCCCCCACCCCACACACCTCTAAGCAGAAGTAAAGTTTAATAGGCATCTCGGGTCGTACATTCCCCACTCCCACTATGGGAGTCCTACTTTAACTTGATTGACTAAAACTCAGTTGCCGGGTTAGGGAATGCTGAGGCAAAGAGACTGAGTCAGAGCAGGTATGGGCAACATTTGAACAATGGTTAAGGGTTCATCACAGTGTCCAGCCCATTGGAGCCCTGACCACAAATGCTGTCGTACATTTCCCAGGATGACTGGTGGACGTCCTCCTCACTAAAGTTTATGAACACTCCAGTAATTGCCTTAAGTCTGTTAAAAGACTACAGTAAGATCTGGAAAAGTCGTGCTAAGCTGAGGCTTGTTCACAACAGGTAAAAATCCAAATTTGCAAGCTGCAAGCTATCTATTGTTTCTGAAGAAACAATGAGGTATCCCATCAGTATATCTGCTCTCCATAGGAATTTTAAGCTGGCTCCTAAATGTCTGGTTACTCCTTAACCTTACGGTTTTCCTGGTTATTAATCAGTTTTTTGAGATGTTCCAAACCAGATAACCCCTTGTCAATAGAAAAGACAATTATTTACACTATTAAGAAAGCTTTGAAGAAGCTGAACTGAGAGTATAAAAATCTGTAAAAAAAAAAAAAAAAAAAGGCAGAAAAGTGTGTGCTTCAAAAAGAGAAGTCTCTCTGACACCATCCACTGTTGTTCCCAAGAATCTGGAAGAAACAGATCGTCTCCTTTCAAGGATTGTGCTAAGAACTTTACCTGTCAGCTTTGGAACCCGAGTACCTTGGACTGGTGAAATCCCAGCTCTCGCTCTGTCTCTCTTTTCTCTCTAGGCATAGATTTCTAACCTGAATTGTATTAGTTAAGCTTAAGCTAAGTTTCCCCAAATACTTAGTGAAACCAGGGTAGTATTGTAATTGTGTTTGTTTTCCTTTGCATGTCTATTACTATTAGTACCATTATATATTTCATATACTTAGCAATAAATAACTTTTAGTGTCAAACTGGTAGTAACTGGGTATATTTTTCCTTCTCTACTTCTCCTTCCCCACTTGCTCTGCAGCAACACTTCTTTTACCTAAGCTAAAGATCCCTGTGGGGTCTGCTCATCAAGAGGCTAAAGATTGGGACGTGCTGAGTTTGAAACACATAAGGGGATCAGCTTGTACAGGCTGATTGACCCAGTTTGGCTCAGACATGCCCTAATGAACTGCAGGCTGGCCCATGAGGGTGTCAGCTGGACACCCAGCTGGATTCAGAGGTATTCTGTTTACCTGTGTGCTTGTGTCTGACTTCAGTTTATTGTTGCTCTGATTAACTGATCCTTGGCATACGAGGGTGTCAGATTGTCCATGCTGATCAACCCGGCCGGATCAGGCATGTCATGTTAATCTGTGTGTTTGTGCGTGTATGACTGATTCGGTGACTGGAGGAACCCAGCCCCATTGAAACCGAGTCCTGCAAGATAGCTCCATTGGGTGTGAGGACTTGCAGAAGGGAGATATACAGCTCAATATAGAAACACAAGTAACACAAGCAGCACATTGATAGAATTGCAGAGACCCCCAGAAACGTACCCCTAATAAATGAGCACACCCCAAAAAGTGATGGGCAAATCTGGTAACACATGATCACCTCTTGGCAAAACTGGCTAACTACAGCCTTGACCTCACCACAATCTGCTGATTGAGGAATTGCCTTTGTGGCAGGACCCAGAGGGTGGCGGTTGATGGAAGTCAATTTTTGTGGTGCCCTGTGACCAGTGCGGTCCCTCAGGGTTCTGTCCTAGGGCCCTAACTTTTTAACATCTTCATCAATGATGTAGACCATGGTGACAGAAGTGGGCTGGCCAAGTTCGCCAACGACACCAAACTCTGGAGTAAAGCATCCACACCTGAGGACAGGAGGGTGATCCAGGAAGATCTTGACAGGCTCATGAAATGGGCAGATGAGAACCTGATGGTGTTTAACACCGAAAAATGCAAGGTTCTCCTTGGGAGGAAAAACCAGCAGCTTGCTTATAGGCTCGGCAGTGCTACGCTGACTAGCACTACAGATGAAAGGGACTTGGGGGTCATGATTGACCACAAGATGAACATGAGCCTTCAATGTGATGCTGCAGCTCGTAAAGCGAGCAAAATGCTGGCTTGCATCCATAGATGCTTCTCCAGCAAATCCCAGGATGTCATTCTCCCATTGTACTTGGCCTTGGTGAGGCCTCAGCTGTTGTACTGCATCCAGTTTTGGGCTCCACAATTCAAAAAAGATGTGAAGAAGCTTGAGTGTGTGCAGAGGAGAGCTACACACATGATTAGAGGTCAGGGTAACAGACCTTATGATGAAAGGCTGAGAGCCATGGAACCCTTCAGCCTGGAAAAGCGCAGTCTCAGGGGTGATCTGGTGGCCACCGATAAGTTTATTAGGAGTGTTCACCAGGATCTGGGGGAACATCTGTTCACCAGAGCACCCCAAGATATGACAAGTTTGAATGGTCACAAACTCCTCTGCGACCATTTCAGGCTGGACATAAGGAAGAACTTCTTTATAGTCCAAGCCCCTAGGTTTGGAATAGATTGCCATCGGAGGTGGTTCAAGCACCCAATTTGACTGCCTTCAAGACACATTTGGATGTTTATCTTGCTGAGATCCTATGATCCCTGCTGACTTCCTGCCCCTGGGCAGGGGGCTGGGCTCGGTGGTCCTCCGGGGTCCCTTCCAGCCTGGATGTCTATGAAATCTATGTTGTCTATGAAATCCTGGCCTTGGCAATCACCTTTGTGCCACCTACTGTCCTGTCCCTGGACCTAGCCCCACCTGGCCCCTAAATGCTGTCCACCCCCCCAGCAGCAATCCCCACAGTGGGCTTGGGATGAGGTGCAGTGGTGCCTCCAGTAGCCAGATCCCCTTTCCCTGGTACCCGCCCTGGATCCCCCTCCAGCCAGACCCCCCACCTGGGCCTACCCTCTCTGATTACCCTGGCTCCATGCAGCTTTGGAACAGGAGCCTGCCACAGTGGGACAAACACAACAACTGGGCCCTGCTGGCCATGGCCGCTGGTGGCAGGAGTGGGAGCTGGCCATGCTGGAAGAGCAGGAGCTGCCTTCACCCTTAAGCAAGTCCCCCACCAGTGCTGACAGGGTGGAATTCTGGAAGAGGCAGGCATTGTGGGTGCTGCCAGCCCAGCTGGCACTCACATTACTGAAGGCACCATGGTGGAAAACTATGGCCTGAATCACGATGAAGTGAAAGCCACACTGGCTATAGTAGGGTCAGTCACCACGGGGTGGGCAAGTGATGGGGATGCCAGTCCCATCTAGGGCCCTGATGCACTGGGGGAAGCCTAGGTTGTGGAACCTGATCACCACCTCCAGGGGGTAATGGATCTGGAGCACAGTGTTCCCCAGCACATCCCATAGGCTGCTGCAGACTTCCAGGATGGCCTCCCCAGTGGTCATCTTGCCTAAACCAATGAGGTGGCTAACACAGTGCAGGTGGGAGGGCATAGTCACTTTGAGCAGGGTGATGGCTAGCTGGGTCTTCCTGAGGAGAGGCAGCCTCATGGTGGTGTCCTGCCACTCCAGGTGTTGACAGATTGAGGAGCTCCTGGAAGGTGGCCCAGGTCATTCAGAAGGACTTCAACCACCACTCATCCATCTAAGTGCTCTGGATGATGTGCAGCCACCAGTTCTGCCTGGCCAGAAGGCCCACAGGCAGCAGGGCTCATGGGACCATGAGCCATGGGACCTCATGGATGGTACCAGTGGTGGCATCCATGTGCTCATCATCAGTGTCCCTGCCAGGGTCTTGGCAGCATTCCAGGGTTTGGATGGTGTCAGCATGGTGGCAGGGAACCTCAGATACTGTAGTGAGCCTGGCCACATCACCACACAGCACAGGACTGACCTGGATCAGGCAGTGATCACCATGGCAGCAAAGTATGTCAAGCAGGGTGGCAAACAGGAGGCTTGGGCATGAGTTGTTGCTCCAGGGGCCTGGTGGCAGAGTAGCCATAGATTCATAGATTCATAGATGTTAGAGTCGGAAGGGACCGCAATAGATCATCGAGTCTGACCCCCTGCATAGGCAGGAAAGAGTGCTGGGTTCAGATGACCTCAGCTAGATACATATCCAACCTCCTCTTGAAGACCCCCAGGGTAGGGGAGAGCACCACCTCCCTTGGGAGCCCGTTCCAGACCTTGGCCACTCTAACTGTGAAGAAGTTCTTCCTAATGTCTAGTCTAAATCTGCTCTCTGCTAGCTTGTGGCCATTATTTCTTGTAACCCCTGGGGGTGCCTTGGTGAATAAAACCTCACCAATTCCCTTCTGTGCCCCCGTGATGAACTTATAGGCAGCCACAAGGTCGCCTCTCACCCTTCTTTTGCGGAGGCTGAAAAGGTCCAGGTTTTCTAGTCTCTCCTCACAGGGCTTGGTCTGCAGGCCCTTAACCATACGAGTGGCCCTTCTCTGGACCCTCTCCAGGTTATCCACATCCCTCTTGAATTGCGGCACCCAGAATTGCGTGCAATACTCCAACTGCAGTCTGACCAGTGCCCGATAGAGGGGAAGTATCACCTCTTTGGATCTATTCATCATGCATCTGCTGATGCACGATAAAGTGCCATTAGCTTTTCTGATGTCTTCATCACACTGCCGGCTCATGTTCATCTTGGAGTCCACTAGGACTCCAAGATCCCTTTCTGCTTCCGTGCCACCCAGCAGGTCATTCCCTAGGCTGTAGGTGTGCTGGACATTTTTCCTCCCTAGGTGCAGCACTTTGCGTTTCTCCTTGTTGAACTGCATTCTGTTGTTTTCTGCCCACTTGTCCAACCTATCCAGGTCTGCTTGCAGCTGTTCCCTGCCCTCAGGCGTGTCCACTTCTCCCCATAGCTTTGTGTCATCTGCAAACTTGGACAGTGTACATTTCACTCCCTCGTCCAAGTCTCTGATAAAGACATTAAAGAGTATTGGTCCAAGGACCGAGCCCTGCGGAACCCCACTGCCCACACCCTTCCAGGTCGAAACTGACCCATCCACCACGACTCTCTGGGTGCAACCCTCCAGCCAATTCGCCACCCACCGGACTGTGTAGTCATCTAAGTCACAGCCTCTTAACTTGTTCACCAGTATGGTATGGGATACCGTATCGAAGGCCTTCCTGAAGTCTAAGTATACGACATCCACCCCTACTCCTGTGTCCAAGCATTTCATAACCTGGTCATAAAAAGAGACTAGATTAGTCAGGCACGATCTGCCTGCTACGAACCCGTGCTGGTTTCCCCTCAGCATAATTTGTCCTGCCGGGCTCTCGCAAATGTGAGCCTTGATAATTTTTTCAAAGACTTTGCCAAGGATGGAGGTGAGACTGACTGGCCTATAGTTGCCCGGGTCCTCCTTCCTCCCCTTCTTGAAAATAGGGACCACATTGGCCCTTTTCCAGTCCTCCGGGACTTGGCCCATGCACCATGAGCATTCAAATATTCCTGCCAGTGGCTGTGCAATGACATTGGCCAGTGCCCTCAGTACCCTCGGATGGAGCTCATCCGGGCCTGCCGACTTAAAAGCATCCAGTTCCTCCAAGTGACTCTGCACCATCTCAGGGTCTATGCATGGTAGTCTGGTGCCTTGCTGCTGCCTCTCTACAATCCCAGTGAGAGACTTGTCTTGCCCCTCTCTTAGGAACACTGAGGCAAAGAACTCATTGAGGAGTTCAGCCATAACACTGTAGGCACAGGATCTGGTGACAGTCATAGAAGCCTGTGCCAATATACTGCAGACTGCTCGAAGTCAGAAATGTAGGTGGTCGGGGAGCACCACATGTAGCTGGCTTTTGAAGAGGGCCCCTGGCTACAGGCAGCTGCAGCTGGAGCCTGCAGTTCCCCCTAGTTACTGCAGGGGGGCAGCACAGAGCTGTTGGAGGCTGCGAGTCGACCAGTCCCTCGGGGTGTGAATCTGCTCCCAAATGGCCACATATGTAGATGTTTGTATAATACATTACTGTGCAGTAAACCTATATAATAGTAAATGCAGATTTAAATGCACTCAGTGGGTGCTTCTACATGTGCTATTATTTCAAAGCAGGCTTACTGCACAGTAAAAATACTGTGCAGTAAGCCTATCGAGGAACATATCTACATGTACCCCCTCTGGGGAGCAGATCTTCTCCCAGTGGGAGCAACCTAGTACAGGGATGCTCCCATCCTGATCTGCCTCCAAGCAGCAGCTAAGGTGAGCTCCAGGCTTACCCTGGGTGCTAGTTTGGGGGCTGGTAGGGATCATGGGGTGGTCCCCATGTACATGGGGCCAGGACGCTCTAGCATCTGTCTCCTGGCCCTGCACACATCAGAAGAGGTCCTGATGTACACAGGGCTTTGAGATAGCTGCTGCTGCCGAGCTCTCCTGTCCTTGCACATGGGGACAAGTCCTATGCTCAGTGGGGATTCCCTGCCCAGCCAGAGGATGGCTGGCAACTGTCCTGGTCTGCAGCAGGTCCCAGCCAGATCTGGGCTGTGTGGAGAATTCCACAGCATCAGGGTGCCTGTGCACAGGCACATAGTTTTAGGTTCCTATGCATGAACACCCTTCTGGTAAGCATCAGACCTCCACCTTAGTATTTATTATTCCATGATTTAATCAAGGACATGCATGCAATGAAGACTTTTACTCATTAATTTTGAAGTTTCTAAAAATAATTTAATTAGAATTAAAAACATAGCTACTGGTTATTTGTTCCTTTAGGCCAGAGGTGTCTAAGTCAAGGTCACAGGTCATTAACCTAGGAAATTAATGCTGATGCCACTCACCCCTTCACCAACTACCACCAATTATTTGTTGTGAGCATTCATCAAAAACACTCAATTTAGGGACAGGAAAAGTTGTGGGGGGTATCCGGGTACCTACCTCTAGTGGCGGTAGTGTTAACCCATTAGGTGCTGGCCACACCAACACAACAGCCATGATGAGAAGTCCTAGGGGCCAATTGATGTATCTTTGACACCCCACTTGCCCCCAGTTAGAAGGGTAAAAATCAGGAGTGACTTTGATTAAGTCAGCAAGATTAAACAGATGTGAGCAATTTATTTCAAAATCTGATTTTTCTACATGTTTAATTGAATATATGTGGCTCCATCTAACAGCATCCCTGCCACTGCCCTACAATATTGTAGGTTTGTTTGTTTGGGGTTTTTTTGGTGGGGGGGGGGGTCTTTTAATGGGGTATTTTCTCCACTGAGAATGTATAGCTAAACTGCTGGCAACAAAAAAAGCATGTGGGCAAAATGAGTAAGTTTTAGTGATACAATTCAGTTTGTCCTTTGGAATCACTATTTTGCTGAATCTCTGATGCTATGGAAAATATATGAGTGCTGATGGGTAGAAGACAAATATAAAGGTTCTATATCTGAATACAGTGTATTCAGGATATTATCAAGAAAAGTATTAGACAAAATTTGCTGGAACAGAGTATTACAAAGCATGCTCAGAGATATGAAACCATTCTCATATTACCACAGTCCTGTGACAAGAATTATTGCCTTAATCATCAGTGCATATTTGCAAGTCATTAACTCCAAACATAGATAGCCAAAGCTGTGCCAAAAAAAATCTAATTATAATTGCTCATTGTCTCTTTTTGCCTGAAAAGTCTGAACTGAGGTTGTCTCTACACAAACACAAAGGAAAGACAGCCCACCTGATGCAAAGAGAGGTTTTGAAGAAGGTAACTAGGCAATTTGAAATATTGTACATAATGTCCAGGAAATGCCTATCACTCAGCCACTTTACTCAAGTCATTTCTCCATGTGGGTAGTCCTGATACTAGGAATCCCTGTATTTTCAAAAGAAAAGGAATCTGTGTAGGCATCTTCCATAGAAGTGCTTGTGATAGATGGAGGGAAAGAATTACCCAAGAAAAAGGAAAATGGCAGCATCATGCCAACTGGATGCCTTTGTGGAAGATGTATTTTAGTCAGACAAATTAGTGGAGTCACTACAGGGGTAATGGAGTGAAAATTCTCTGGTCTGTAAAAGGGGAAGGTCAGACTATCTATAACTGTCCTCTCTCTAGCCTTTACATCTATCAGTCTGTGAAACAGACTCTGCTTAGGACTGTATGAATATGTGTGTGTGCAGACACATGCATGATACCTAATTTACCTTTATATAAAAATGTAATCCCTGACTGGCTTAGAAATCAAACAAAGTCCATTAAAACTGTTCTGTGTTTACTTCACAGAGTATTTCAGCATTGCTACATACCTGAAACAACTGCCCAGCTACTATTAATGTGGAAACCTGGCACACCTGACTTGCTCACTGAGATGATGGTCAAGGGATGATGCCACTGGGTAGGTTTTTAATTATTACATTTATTCCATAGGAGAAGACTATGATGCATCTCACTATCTGTTGTCCAGACTAAGGGGTCCAAATAATGTTTTATGTTAACAAACCAGAGAATCATACAGGGATAGTCTGATGACACATGACTAAAACCCATCTTACTGGGGCACTGTTTTGAGTGAGTCTTTTCTGATTATGGGGATGCCCTGTCAGTAATGGATATAATACCACAGGGCAGGAGTAGAAAGTCTTGCTGAGTGTCTTCATGGTGTCACTGACAAAACTGGTTGGAGCATCAGGCTCAGAGAATAGTAATCAGTGGCTCCATGTCTAGTTGGCAGCCAGTGTCAAGTGAAGTGCCCCAAGGGCTGGTCCTGGGGGTGATTTTGTTCAATATCTTTAGCAATGATCTGGAAGATGGCACAGAGTGCACCCTTAGCAAGTTTTCAGATGACACCAAGCTGGGGGAAGTAGTAGATACACTGGAGGGTAGGGCTAGGATTCAGAATGACCTAGACAAATTGGAGGAGTGGGCCAAATGGAATCTCAGAGGTTCAGCAAGGACAAGTGCAAAGTCCTGCACTTAGAGATGGATCAATCCCATGCTCCAGTACAGGCTGGGGGCTGACTGGCTAGGCAGCAGCTCCACAGAAAAGGACCTGGGGGCTACAGTACACAATGAACTGAATATGATCCAGTCAACAGTGTGCCCATGCTTCCAAGAAGACTAATGGCATACTGGGCTGCATTGGTAGGTGTGTTGCTAGTAGGTCAAGGGAAGTGATTATTCCCCTCTATTTAGCACTAGTGAGGCCACAGCTGAAGTACTGTGTTCAGGTTTTGCCCCCTCACAACAGAAAGGATGTGGAAAAATAGGAGAGAGTCCAGCAGAGGGCAAAAAAAAATGGTGAGGGGGCTGGGGCACATAACTTATGAGGAAAAACTGAGGGAACTGGGCTTATTTAGTTTACAAAAGAGGAGCCTGAGTGGGGATTTAATAGCAGCCTTCAACTACCGGAAATGGGGTTCAAAAGAGGATGGACATAGATTGTTCTCAGTGGTGGAAGATGACAGAACAAAGAGCAATGGTTTTAAGTTGCAGCACGGGAAGTTTTGTTTAGAAATTAGGAAGAAGTTTCTCACTAGGAGGGTAGTAAAATACAGGTTACCCAGAGAGGTGGTAGAAGTTCCATCCTTGGAGGTTTTCAAAACCTGGCTAGACAAAGCTTTGGATGGGATGATCTAGTTGGGGATGGTCTTGCTTTAAGCAGGGGGTTGGGCTAGATGTCCTTCTGAGGTCCCTTCCAACCCTACTTTCTATGATTCTATGGTAACATTGTGGTGTTTACAACCCATGAGACAGATGAAGGTGATTGTTCTCACAAGATATTTCATTGTCATTTTTTAGTAGCTTTCCTTTATGATGTGGAAATATCTTTTTCAAAAGAAAACAGAAACCCCATAGCATTATGAAAATTAATGCACCTTGGTGTGTTCAGCAGAGGTATAGCCCCAACTGGAGCAGAGAAGCCAGCTGGCTTTGTAGCCAGTTGCTGGTCAAATGCACCAGAAGGCACAGCAAGCTGTTAAAGTTGCCTTAATATCTTCCACTGATGAAGCAGTAGTTGTACACAAGGGCTTTGTGATAGCCAGGTGAATGGATGGAGAGGAAAAGCCTGGCAGAAGCAATGACAGGGGCTTCATAGGGAATCTTTCCCAAAACATGGAACATGCTTTTATTAATGTATATATGCAAAGCAAATGGGGGATTACAAGGTTGTCTATTTTGTGGTTGTGCTAATCTTGATACTAAGGGGGTTGAGCATGTCCTGTCCATGTCTTGCTTACCCATACCAGCAGGACTGACCCAAACTCATAATTACACCAGTGTGGCAATTCTGGTTCATCCCTCTGTGCTTGCATATTAGCCCTGTCTTTGGCGTGCCTGAGAGAGGATGTTGAAAATAAGCAGGGTCAGGCTTGCTGGTATACCCCAGGTTGGTAGTATATTAGCAGCTCACATAGGCAAAGCATGGATAGTGTGTATTCAAGCCCCTTGATACTGGGATTTGCTGCTTCAGCATTGTAGACAAGCCCATTGCCATTAATGACTGAAGCAGACAGGTGGTCTCTGGGCACGTCTACACATGCACTTTAATGTGCAGTAGCATATTTTACTGTGTGTTAAAGCATCACATCAAAAACCATGCTAATATGCTAGTGTGCAGTAAAAATAAGCTACTGCACATTAATTGTCATGAAAAAAGTGTGTGCTTTCCCTACTGTGGATTAGGGCAGCCCAATACACATTTATTTAGTACCTCACATTGGAGGTACTAAATTTAATTTGTAGTAGCAAAAGCACATTAATGAATGTGTAGACATTCTCTCTGTCTTGTCCCAAGCTCCTAGATCTCCAGTCAGAGGTGTGGACATTGGAAAGTGCTGAGCAGGTGACATCTGATAGCCAAGTGTGCAACTACATGCTGAATTCTGGCCTTTACTGTCTGTAAGGCACTCAACAGACCCTTGCTAGAACCATAGGGAAAATGGGGTGCATGGGGAGGCAGTATATAAGAGGTGTAGAACTGATCTGACTTGACAAAGATAGATAGGAAATGAAGGGGAAAGTATAGGGAGGAGAAGTGTTACTTTGAATTACCAATTTATCATATCAAGAGCAAGACCTTAGAAAGGGGGATGAGGCAAATGCCGCATTTATTGATTACATGAATTAGACATAGAGGTTCAGACACACCACTCATACAGACACACAGAAATCACCCTACACATCATTACACTCAGACACACACAAACACAAACCAACCATTCCATTCAGATATTATAGTTACCAGCAGCAGTTGTTCAACAGGAGTACTGGGTGGCCAGCCCAGGCCTATTGGGAGAAGATGCAGATAGCAGGCTGGAGCTGGGTGAACAGATGCATCTGTGCTCTGAAAAAACAGCAGTTGAGAGAGATTCACCCAACCCGGTATACTCCAGAATCCTCTTTTATGGGGACTGGCATTCTTTGTTTTGCACTTTGGGGTTTTTCCATACCCAATTTCTGTTTTTGCAGTTGTTTCACATCCATCTTCTGCTTATCTCAGCCCAAGGTCAGTTTGGTTGTAAAAGTTGGTATCTCAGCTTTGGAGTGTCCTTGCTGCCTATCTGGCAGGATTTGTGCATTCCTCCTAGTCATCTCCTTTGTGCCATAGGCCTTAAAGGGATTCTTCAGCCATCTATTAATTAGTTTACTGACTGGTAACTTACACATGTGGTGCCTTGTTGCTTACAAACACAGTTAAATCTTCTTTTCCTGTCTCTATGCCATTCTCTCACCATTCACCCTTTCACATACACTCATACATAAAGGGCATGCAGAGTTCATTCACTTATGTCTAGCAAAAGAATACAAAATGGAGTTTTCAAGTTACTTACAGGATAAGACTAACATGGTTACAGTTCACTACTATTACACTGTATGTTAACATCAGCTACATTCGTTCAGTTCATGCTACAGAAGGGAAAGGAAAGAAAAGATTTTACCATGGCATTAAAAAGAAGGAAAGTTGAGATGGAAATGTCCTGGATGAGACTAGAAGCCATGTATGGCTTCTCTAGTTGAGGAATGTCTAAGATCCATGGGATGAGGGACACTTCTACCGTACCCTACAAGTAAGCTTGGGTTAGCTACCCCCTCTCCTGGCATCTCAGCAGGTAGAAATCAAGAGAAGTGGGTACTTCTTTCTGAAAGAGCATGTCTCACACCCTCAGTGTTAACTGTAACAGCTCTCCACCAGCAGTCTCCCCTCAGGACTCCTATAACCAAGGGGAAGGAGTTGGGAACTCCTGCTGCTTCCCAGAAAGTGGAGGCAGAGTGAACTTAAATTGACATGGAATTGTAGGCTGAGGCAAGGTGAAGTTTTCCCAGTCTAATCCATGGTGGCATCAGGGATGGAGTGGCAGCAGACTGGGCAATATGAGGCTGTGCCAAGTCAGTATTTGGTGAAGAGGACTGTGGCAGGTAGTGGCCAATTCTTCATGATTCACCCACCATGACTGACCTTCTTTACTTTGCTGCACAAGCCTGGGTGATTATTTCCTAACCCCCATGGTATTTTCAACCATGAGGGAAATAGTAGCCAGTTTCAAATCTGGCTGTTTTGATTAAAAACATGATAATATGATAACAGATTCACCTCCATCCTTGGCAAAGTCTTTGAAAAAATTATCAAGGCTCACATTTGCGAGAGCCTGGCAGGAAATATTATGCTGAGGGGAAGCCAGCACGGGTTCGTAGCAAGTAGATCATGCCTGACTAATCTAGTCTCTTTTTATGACCAGGTTACAAATGCCTGGATGCTGGAGTAGGGGTTGACATCATATACTTAGACTTCAGGAAGGCCTTCCATACAGTATCCCACACCATACTGGTGAACAAGGTAAGAGGCTGTGACTTGGATGACTACACGGTCCGGTGGGTGGCGAATTGGCTAGAGGGTCGCACCCAGAGAGTCGTAGTGGATGGGTCAGTATCGACCTGGAAGGGTGTGGGCAGTGGAGTCCCGCAGGGCTCGGTCCTAGGACCGATACTCTTCAATGTCTTCATCAGCGACTTGGACGAGGGAGTGAAGTGTACACTGTCCAAGTTTGTGGATGACACAAAAATGTGGGGAGAAGTAGACACACCGGAGGGCAGGGAACAACTACAAGCAGACCTGGACAGGTTGGACAAATGGGCAGAAAACAACAGAATGCAATTCAACAAGGAGAAATGCAAAGTGGTGCACCTACGGAGGAAAAATGTCCAGCATACCTACTGCCTAGTAAATGACCTGCTGGGTGGCACGGAAGCAGAAAGGGATCTTGGAGTCCTAGTGGACTCCAAATGAACAAGAGTCAGCAGTGTGACGAAGCCATCAAAAAAGCTAATGGCACTTTATCATGCATCAGCAGATGCATGACAAACAGATCCAAGGAGGTGATACTTCCCCTCTATCGGGCGCTGGTCAGACTGCAGTTGGAGTACTGCGTTCAATTTTGGTCGCCGCAATTCAAGAGGGATGTGGATAACTTGGAGAGGGTCCAGAGTAGGGCCACTCGTATGGTTAAGGGCCTGCAGACCAAGCCCTATGAGGAGAGACTGGGGCACCTGGACCTCTTCAGCCTCCGCAAGAGAAGGTTGAGAGGCGACCTTGTGTCTGCCTATAAGTTCATCATGGGGGCACAGAAGGGAATTGGTGAGGTTTTATTCACCAAGGCGCCCCCGGGGGTCACAAGAAATAATGGCCACAAGCTAGCAGAGAGCAGATTTAGACTAGACATTAGGAAGAACTTCTTCACAGTTCGAGTGGCCAAGGTCTGGAATGGGCTCCCAAGGGAGGTGGTGCTCTCCCCTACCCTGGGGGTCTTCAAGAGGTGGTTAGATAGGCATCTGGCTGGGGTCATCTAGACCCAGCACTCTTTCTTGCCTATGCAGGAGGTCGAACTCAATGATCTGTTGAGGTCGCTTCCGACCCTAACATCTATGAATCTATAAATCTATGAACATTCTTAAATACCTGAAAGTCTTCCATAAAGAAGGAGAGCTATTTTTCTCCCTCACTGCAGAAGGTATGATGTGAAGCAATGGTTTCAAAATGCAGCAAAGTAAATTTAGATTAGATATCAGGAAAATGTCCTTACTGTTAGAAGAGTGAAGCAGCCCTATAGACTGGTCAGGGAAACTCTGGAATCTCCTTCATGAGAAGGTTCCAAGAAGAGACTGGAAAATCACTGGGTAATGTTGCCTAGGAGTACCAATATTTGGAGCAGACAGTTAAGGGCAGCATTTGGAAATCCCAGGAGATCCCCACATGTACACCCCAGAGACTTCTGAGAGTTTTACTTAGAGAATGTATGATGTCTGCAGGCCACAGCAGGCTGAAATTGGAAAGAACCTTGCTCAGCAGCAACAGAAGGAAGCAGAGCTCCTCCCAGTTTGGGTATGATTAAAAATTAAAGGAGATGGGATAAGTTTATAGAGGGGATAGGATGATAGAAAAGGTAGTTCTACCTCTCTATTAAGGGTGTGTGTCTACAGATCTGGTGGGTCTCATATCTCTTTCTAAAAGCCTCTGCCCACTTACTTATACTTTCCTGCCATGCCTTGATGGAAACAAATGAAGGGAGGCTGAATGGTGGAACAAAAGGAAACAGCATTCTTTTGACAAGGTGGTATGTCCTCTTCACAGGTCTCCACCTTACCTGCACCCTGCTCTTACTACACCTGCTGGGTTGGACCTATGATCTTCCAAATATGTCTGGGTCTCTTGACCAGTGACCTGACCAGTTTTTCAACACTTATTCAGACCTTTCCCATCACAAGCTCTTCAGGGCTCAATTTCTCCTTGTCTACGTCCCTTTGATTTCCATGCATGCCTCAATCAAATTAAAAAACGGTCCCTGTTTATAGCTGATCATCACGAGAGTCCCTCAGCAGTCACTTACCCCTGTGCATCCTTGAATGAAGGATGTTTCTCAATCAGCTCTGTTCTCTTTTAAGACTTATCAATTTCTCTATACCATCCTCAGCCATATCAAATCTGCACCTTCCCTGGCAGTATCCTTTTGTCCGACACCATTATCACCAGCCCAATACATGGGTCCCACAGAAAGGACTTAAAGTCACTCCCTGCATGCAGAGGCTTAGCTCCGTATCCCAAGCCCAACACTGGTGGGTTGGGTGGCCAGCTCGCCTCTGCTGGTTACCCTTCACTAGCTCAGTCCAATCACCTGAAGTTCACCCTGGGCTAAGACCCAGGTTTGTAGTGCACCTGCTCTTTCTCTGTGCCTCCACACAAGAAGGCAGTTCTCTCTTCCCAGAGAGCGCACTTCCCAGAGATGGGCTTTGGCCCTCTCACATTTAAGCCCATCAGGCTTCTCAGGAGCCAATCACATCTGGCTCCCTGGCCATGTGAGTACCAGCATCTGGGGATCACCAGAAGCTGGATCTCACTGGCACTTCCAGATTTACTTCTGGGCAAGCTGGCCAATGGTGGCAGAGACCCAGTCTGGCTCTGGACAAAAACCCAGTGTGACTCTGGACTGGGATGGCTGGGGACCTGGCTGCACCTGGAAGTCTGCTTGACCCTGGTAAAGGGGATAGCCCCCAGCTGCACCTGAATGAGTTTGCTGGCAATACTGGGGACCCACCATGGCTCCCAGGTAAGTGGAGTGGTAAGCCCAGTTGCACCCAGGTTCCTGCTCATTACAAGAGCCAAGAGGTGGCTCCTTGTTACACTGTGCAATATGTGAAGCTCTGTTTTTCGTCGTCAGGTTGAAGTGTAGGACTGGAGAGTGCCTGGTTATACGATGCTTTGGGGTTTTGTTGGTTGCCATGTGGGGCCAGGAAGGAATATTTTGCCATCTGCTTCTAGTGTTCCCCCCACTCAACCTCACTCAGAAGGACAGAGTGTTGGCTACAATCAGGGCTAGGGATTTTGGGAAAGGGGAACCAGCCCACTGCTGCCACTCTCCCCATCTGAGCCTGGCTCTGCACAAGCTTGCTTAACACCCCCCCTCCACACACACACACACACACACACACACACACACACACACACACTCCTCTGGGTCAGCCAGTGACAGCATCAGTGGGAGAGGGAAGGGAGAACAGGAGGCGAGGTGCCCCATTCTCCTGGAGGGCAAGTAGGGGGGTGGTGCTGAGAGCAGGGTATTTTTATCTATTTCTGGGACTTGAAGTTCCCAGTTTCTGCTCAAGCAATCTAAAAGGGATCACCATGATCCAAAAAGAGGGTGGGGGGGGCAGGGAGGGGTTCAACTGTGGCAGTGCATCCCCTCTGGATCTGCCCCTGGTCATTGCTGCTCATGAATTAAATCTATCAAGGACTGAATTCCCATGAGAAGTTCCACAGCACCTCTGTGAGAAGTCCAGGAGAGAGTAGGTATGGGACATCCACTTTAAACCTGCTGACACTCCACCTCAGACTTTCATTGCAGAGAGCTGCCTATCCCTTTAGACAATGTCTGTGAGCAAAGGATACTACAAACATGGTTCACTTGAATCAATCTGATTCCACTATTGACAGATGTCATCTTCTCTTTTGCTCTTACTAAATTTATCCTAGTCTAGCTGAATAAAAAAAGTAATCTCCTCATGCCACATTCCCCTTTTCCTTTATGAAAAAAGAGTCATTCTCTTTTACCTTTTCATTTTTTGCTGATATTCCCCCTGAAACTGGTTACCTTATGAATCAGTGGGGGCATCTACATGATATGTTTACTGAGTTGCCTAATTAGCTCTGCAGTAAAATCTCAGCTTCTACACATGTGGCCTTATTAGACCACATTAAACTAATAAAAGCTGCCATAGGTTCGTACTTGTACATACAAATACTATCCTGTGCTGGTCTTATTAAGTGTGCCACAATCCATGTGTAGATGCTGATGGGGCTGGCTATGGCACAAGGGTGCCACAGTGTGAGGATTATCTACTGGCCAGCCCCTGCATTGGAGCATCCTGATGCCCCAGACAGCCCCTCTGCAGCACATTGAGCTGGGTTGGAGCAGCCCTGGGTTGGCAGGATGATGCCCTAGGTCCCTTGCCAGCAGGCTGACTCCCTAGGTGCAACACAACTCAGCATGCTGCAGTCCCAGGCACATGTGTAAATGCGGTGCCCAGGAGCAACAAACTCCAGCACGAACTGCACTGGAGCATATTGCATGGTGCTAATTTCATTTGTAGATGCACCCAGTGTTTCCCAATTCACATGACTCTGTGGATAAGTGTTGCACAGATGCTTGTCTGCAAGCCAGATCCAGAACGCAGAGCTCATCATCTGTCCTGTAAGGATACCTATGGATCGGGCGATATGGCAGTAGGACAAGTGGCAGCAGCATTAATTAGAAACATAGAACCATCAAAAATTGGGTTTGGAAGGGACCTCAGGAGGTCATCTAGTCTAATCCCCTGATCAAAGAAGGACCATCACCAACTATAGACCATCCCAGCCAAGGCTTTTTCTAGCCTGGTCTTAAAAACCACAATTCAGGTAGTTGAAAGCTGCTATTAAATACCCTCTCAGTTTTATCTTTTTCAGATAAAATAAGACCAGTTTCCTCAGCTTCTCCTCATAAGTAATGTGCCCCAGCACCCAAACCATTTTTGTTCCCTCCACTGTACTCTCTACATTTTCTCCACATCCTTTCTGTATGTACTGCTGGTTCATATTCAGCTTATTGTTCACTGTAAACCCCAGGTCCTTTTTATGCAGAGCTGCTGCTTAACCAGTCAGTCCCAGCCTGTACCAGTGCATAGGATTGTTCCATCCTAGGTGCGGGACTTTGCACTAGTCCTTATTGAGATTCCTTCATGAGATTTCCTTTGGTTCAATCCTCCAATCTGTCGAGGTCTCTTTGAACCTCAGCCCTAACCCCCAGCATATCTACTATTTCTTTCAGCTTGGTGCATCTTCAAACTTGCTGAAGGTGCAATCCATCTCATCTTTCAGGTCATGGATAAAGATGTGGAACAAAACCAGCCCTAGAACTGACCCCCAGGGCAGACCACTTGATACCCCCTGCCAGCTAGACATTGTACCATTCATTACTACCCTTTGATCCTGAAGATTCAGGCATTTTTCTATCTACCTTACAGTCTATTCATCCAGCCCATACTTCCTTAGCTTGCTTGCAAGACTATTGTGAAACACTCACTGTACCAAAAGCTTTGGTAAAGTCAAGGTATATCACAACTCCTACTCTCTCTGCATCCACAGAACCAGTCATCTTGTCAAAGAGGGCAATCAGGTTGGTCAGGCATGAGTTGCCCTTGGTGAATCCATGCTGACTGTTCCTGATCACTTTCTTCTCCTCCAGGAATTTAAAAATGGATTCCTTGAGGACCTACTCCGTGATTTTTCCATGGACTGAGGTGAAGCTGACTGGTCTGTGGTTCTCCAGACCCTCCTTCTTCCCTTTTTAAAGATGGACATTCTGTTTACCCTTTTTCAATTGTCCAGGACCTCTCCTAACCCCTATGAGTTTTGAAAGATAATGGCCAGCAGCTCTAAAATCATATTGGTCAACACACTCAGGATCTTTGGGTGCATCACATCTGTCCTCATGGATCTGCACATATCCAGATTTTCTAAATTGTCCCTAACCTGTTCTTTTGCCACTGTTGGCTGCTTCCTTCCACCCCAAATTGTGCTGTATGGTTTCGTAGTCTGGGAGCTGACCTTGTCTGTAAAGACTAAGGTGAAAAAGGCACTATTTCAGCCTTTTCTTCCTCTTCTGTCACTAGGTTGCCTCCCCCATTTAGGAAGGGACCCACAATTTCTCTGATCTTCCTCTTGTTGCTGACATACTTATAGAAACCCTTCTTATAACCCTTCACATCCCTTGCTACCTGAAACTCCAACTGCACTTTGGCCTTCCTGATTTCATCCCTGCATGCCCAAGCAATACTCTTTTACTCCTCCCTAGTCATTTGTCCACGTTGCCCCTTCTTGTAAACTTCCTGTTTGTTTTAGCTCACTGAAGTGTTCCCTGCTAACCCAAGCTGGTCTTCTGCCATACTTGCTAGTTTTCTTGTGCATCAGGATGGCTCATTCCTGATCCCTCAGTAAGGTTTCTTTAAAATATAGCCAGCTCTCCTGGACTGTTTTTCCTCTCAGGCTGGCCTCCCAAGGGATATTGCCCATAAGTTCCCTGAGTGAATCCAAGTATGCTTTTCTCAAGCCCAGGGTCCATACTCTGCAGCTCTCCTTCCTTCCCTTCCTTAGGATCCTGAACTCAATCACCCTATGGTCACTGGTGCCCACATCCACATCCCCACCAATTCTTCCCTGTTTGTGATCAGCAGGTCAAGAAGAGTAAGGCCCTTAGCTGGCCTCTGTAACACTTGCACCAGGAGGTTGTACCAAACTCTCTCAAAAAATGTCCTGGATTGCCTCTGTAATCCTGTATTGTCCTCCAAGCAGATGTCAGGGTGATTGAAGTCGTCCATGAGAACCAGAGCCTGTGACTGGGAAACTCCTACTGACTGTTTGAAGAATTCCTTGTTCCCCTCATCCTTCTGGTTTGGTGGTCAATAGCAGACCCCCACCACAACATCATACTTGTTGCTCTGCTCTCCAACCCTAAATCAGAGGCTTTTAACAGATCTGTCTCTAGTTTCATACTGGAGCTCTCCCCTGCGTGTCCTTCCTGAGCAGTTTATACCCACCCGTGACAGTGCTCTAATCACGTGAGCTGTCTCACCAAGTCTCTGTTATTCCGATCACATCAAAACTCTGTGACTTTATGAGGACTTCCAATTGTTACTGTTCCTGCAGACTCCATGCATTTGTGGAGGATCCTGAAGGCTCCATGTATTGTGACACCAAGGGTAACTAGTAATTGCCCTACTTTGTCAGGAAGAATGATAAGGCCTCCTCTGTTGCCTGCTCCTGCTTGTTCTTCTTCCAGGTCACCCACTTCCCCACTTACCTTAAGGATTTGGTTTCCATCTCCCAGCAAACCTAGTTTAAAGCCCTCCTCACTAGCTTAGCAAGCCTGTCTCCTCTCTTCATCAGGTGGATCTCATCTCTTCCTAGAAATCCTTCCTCATGCAACATCAGCCTGTGGCTGAAAAAGCCAAAGCTTGCTGGTGACACCATCTATGCATCCATGCTTTCATCTTCAGGATGCATCCATTCCTGCCTGGGACCTTCCCCTTGACTGGAAGAAATTATGACTTGAGCCCCATTCCCTTCACTCTTGCACCCGGAGCCCCATAGTCACTTTTGGTCTGCTTAGGGTCTACCCTGGCAGTATCAGTGGTGTCCACATAAATGAGCAGCCTGCAGTAGTAGTCAAATGGCTAGATGACTCTCAATAATCCTTCTGTGATATCTCAGATCTAGGCTGCTGCCAAACAGCAGGCCTCCTGAGACAGGATCTGGGAGCTGTAGCAGTTAGTGCTGCCACCACTGTCCCACCAGCAATTTTCCAGACCCATGGGGAAACCCTGTGATTCGCATGGTACTGCTACATGCTCTGGATCTGGTTCTTGGAACATATGTTGGTCACCTGTTATAAAGTCTTTTCTAATTTTTTACCCGCTGCACTTTCCTTTTTTTTTTTTTTTTCAATTCAAAGCTGCCACTATTTATTTATAATTCCTACTAGCTCCCCTTCTGGACTGTGCCAATTATCTAGCTTACTGAAGAACATTGATTTCCCATAGTGTTTGTGTTACACAGGAAGGTCTGAAGTTCCTGAGCGTATCATTCAGAAGAAGAGCACTGAGCTAGAAGCTGGGGCAAAGCAACTGTCAGTTCAGTGGCCACCAAAGGAACCAAAGTCTCATACACCTCCAAGAAAATTTAGAATCCTACATTAATTTACAAATTACAGTATATAGATGAATGAATCCTCAAAAATTAACAATTTGGTTTTACAGAGGCATGACTGGTAGGGATTATGCTCTTGGCCAGCAGGGTAGCCACTGCTTCATGAAAAGCATGAGAAACTCTGGGGTTAATACAGCAGGTACCAGGTCTCTGAACCCTCTCTTGCCCTCCTGCTGTAATTACCACTGCTGATTCTCAGGCTGAATGATGATGTGAAACATTGAATTTGGTGTTGAGTAAAGTGGTGGCACAAATATGAAAAGATCTCTACACCTAGCTGTGTTAATCCCTTGGCTACTAGCTCTGTTGACACATCCACCAGCAGCATCTTCTGTTTGGGGAGAGGAAAAGCAGAGGCTGATGAAGGGAATCCTACCGCCACTCCCTGCAGGTGGAGCCTTGAGCCCCACTGCTTTCATTCTGGCATCCCTCTGTTCTGCCTCAACCTTCATGCCCTTCCCTTCCTCTTCTCCCCCTCCCATCCCCCCACCGCACCTTAGTAATGACACATGAATCTGCCCCATTCACCAACCCCTAGTTATGATATTGCAGCTTTATGCCTATATTCTGGAAAATTCTCATCAGACTTTTGTATCTGGAGTTTGGAATATTAAAATTGGAGAAAGTCATTGATTTACGGTGTTATTTCACAGTAACAAGCAAGTGTTAAGGGCCCATTTACACCAGGAGTGTCTGCACATTAGAGATAATCCTCTGTCATCGAAGATTATCTATAACTGGTTTGGAGCAACTCCTGTTGCAATCAAGTATGACTGCTCCACAGGCCCAACACCAGTTGGGAACAATCCTGCAGCATCCCAGATAGACCTCTGGATTAACTCCTCCCACAGTGACAGAGGAGCACCAAATGTAAGAATCCACCATGCCCTCCCATTCCTGACTCATCCTTATACCCTAGGCTCCTCCCCTGCCCGTTGAGGATCCCCTCTGTCTCCTCCCCTCCCTCAGGACTCTCCCCTGCCTCTTGGGATGCTTGACCCTGGGCTTCCTCCCTGCTCTCCAGGGCTCCCCCCTCACCCCCACTGCCAGGGCATTCCTGCTGCCCCCCCACCCCCCGACCTCACAGCTCACTTGTGCCCTCTTAATCCCCTGGCCCACCTGCATGACTGGCACTGTCTGGCCGCTACCATCACCAGGCTCCCACTCTTCTCCAGGCTGAGCTGAGCCCAAAGAACTGGCGGTGGCAATAGCTGTTTTAACTGGATTTACAACTCGGTCCAGATACCTTGTTCCAGATGAACACAACTTTCAGACAGACCACAGCCTGTCCAATTGATAATAGGCAAATTTTATTGATACACAGTGATAAGAAAAAAGAGTAATGAAAACAAAGCAAGCTGGATTATTGCAGAATATATTATCAAAATATTTTCTAGTGGCCAGGGTGTATGCAAGGCAAGCAGTGCGTCTGGCTGGTATGTGAGCACCATGTTGTGGTTCTTTGCTTTAATGGGCCAGTGAGGGAGCAGGTGGTACAGCCTCCCCTGCTCAATGCCTTGCCCCCTCTGGCTCAGATCAGTCCTAGCACCCTAGATCCACACTCAGTTCCCCCCAGCAACTCCCAAGTCACCTGCACTGATGGCAATATCCTGGAAGAGCAAGGAGAGAAGGGGAAACTTCCCACCTAGCCACTGCCTCTGTTGATGCTCTCTGTGCTGGGCTCAGCCCAGAGAGCAATGGTGACCCGACTGCAGTAGCCAGGCGGACAGGTTCAGGTTCCCTGCTTGCTCCTCCAGCACAGTGCCAGCATACACATGAGGCAGGGAACACAGAAGGTGGTGGTGAGCCAGTAAGGGTAGAAGGGGAATCCCTGAAAGGCACAGAAAGAGTCCTAGGAGGTGTGGAGGCAGAGGAGGAACCCTGGGGGCAAGGGAGGTGGAGAGGGAAGCAGCAAGCCATTTTGGGTGGCACGGGGCAGCAGGGACCCAGATTGCAGGCAAACAAGGGCTGGCAGGCCTGATGGGGCCCTGCCAGCCCACAAATGCTTGTAAATCTGTGGTATCTACCCTGCCCCTGAGAGCAGGCAAGCTGAGCAGGCACAGAACCAACTTAGCTCCTAGCCATGCCCTGGGTAACCAGCCTACTAACTGTATATCAGAGCAGTGCATGTTACAGGTGATATTAACACTTAACTAGGACTGCTCAAAATATTCACTAACTTTAACACCAAGTAAAATTAGTAAGGTGCTAATTGTAAAGTGTAGTTATACCCTTAGGTTATATTAGGTTTTATCTAAGGTAACTGATGTGGTCAGATGACACTGGAAGTGTTTTGATTAGTTTTAGTGTGTCAAAAATACTTTGCATATAGTGGGGTTAATAACACCAGGAAATTAGTCACTTCTAGACCCTTGTATTTTTTGGTTTAGACCATTCAGATAGATGATGCCCAACCCATGAACATTTGCATTAAAATAATGAGAATACTTTTGTCTGGGTTAGATACAGAAATCTGCAAACAAGAATATAATTTTGTCCTACAAACTATGGATGTTAAATCAACCAATCAGGAAAGGAAGAGAATGCCATGTGACTTCAGTGATCAAGTTCATAAATCAGGTAGGCAAACCTCACCACTAAAAACAGCACTCACGATAATAATTTAGGAAGCACTCTTTATACTGTAGGGTTCTGGAATAGAGTGCTTGACTCAGTCACTAAAATCAACCTGTCACAAGCAATTCACAAGCAGAAAAACAGCTGTATCTGTTGGATAAATTACATGTCTCAAATACTCTGACTACCACTAGTTAGCTTTGTTTTTTTAGAGACCCAGTTGGAATAGAAGTGTCCTGTGAAAGTAGCTGCTCATGTCCCATAATACAGAATTATAGGTGTTAATTCACTGAAATTGGAGAGACAACTCCCATCTCTGCCAAATGCTTCAATAAGCACCAGCTCTTTCCATTAGCAGTTTCTCCTAGTTAATTACTTTTGGGAAATGCTCCAGGCTCTGAATGAAAGGAGTATGTTCCTTGGAGAATGAGTCACCTCTCCTCCTCCCTAATAATAACATTAACAGGAATGCCTGGGTCTTACACTAGTGCTATTCCTCTGCAGATTCTGAAGCATTTTACAGTAGTGGGCAGAAACTTCCATTCTTATACTATAGTTGCAGAAAAATGAGATTCAGGAGGGCGGCATGATCTGCCTGTGCCATGGAGAAAGCCAGTAACAGTGCTATGAGCCCAGAGGCCTAAGCCCCAGTCTCACTAACTGGGCTTGAACCATAAGACCCTAATAATATCTTGGAGTATTAAATCTGTTGGCAAGTTGCAATAATTTGAAAGTGCCAGTAGGAGTGAGCATAGGACAGATGATTTCCACCTTGCCTTATGAGTAAAAAAAGAACAGTCAGACCTTGCAGACAGCAACAAAGAGTTACAGATTGTATCCTCATGGACATAAACAGGATGTCCCTGGTTACAACCTGCTACCTCTCTTCTACTGGCATGGCAATGCCCTTACAACCCCTAACTTAGGTCTCTAACTTGGTGTAACCAAGCTTATCAAGAAAAAGGGCCATGGCCTCACATTAAATGCTCTGGCACCTGTGTGTTAACAGAGTAACACTGGGAGTTCTCAAAGACTCATAGACAAAGTTCATTTTATGCAAATTAGGCCCAAATAAAGCTTGGAGCAGTCTACTTACCTCAAAGGTGTCTGATGACAAGCAGGATGTTGAATTTTGCTTCTTTCTTGGTACGATGTTTTATATTGCACAGGAGAGTTGGTTGAAAGAATGATTCTCCTGGCCTGTAGACCATCTACAACCTGTATCCCTGAAATATGAAAGATATCATAAGAGCCATTTTGAATTGAAAACTTCATATTTTTTTTTCAAAAAAGAAGCAAAATTCATCACCCTAAGACCTGAAGGCTAACACTTCTGCTCCAGCCGTCTTTTGTTCAAGCTGAATTTGCATACTTGCAAAACATCCTCTACGCAACAGAACTGCCTTAGCCAAGAGAAACATTCCATTGACCAACTCTCCTGTGCAATGTAAGAGGTCTTACCAAGAAAAAAGCAAAATTCAACAACCTGATTGCCATCGGGCACCTTTGAGGTTAGCAGACTACTCCAAGCTTTATTTGAGCCTAATTTGCATAAAATGAACTTTTGCTAGAAGGGAAACTTATAACATCCTTCAATTCTCCTGTACAGTATGAAGTTTCATTTCTACCTAGGAGAAAATTTTACAATCTTTGCATTCTCCTTCACCTGAGAAAGGGAATGGGAGCATGAAAGCGTGTGTGTGTGTGTGTGTGTGTGTGTGTGTGTGTATTGCAACTATCTAGTTGATCTAATAAACATATTGCCTCTACCAAAAGTTCTGACTGTTTTTGCCTGTAGATCAACACAGCTACAACCTGTATCCCTGAAATGTGTGAAATGGGTTTACACCGGTACAATCAGAGAGCTATCAAGAGAGCTGTGACTGGACAACTAGAAGCAAAGTGAAGAGTGAGGGCCTGATTTTTCACTGCCTATTCTGCTATGCTGGCATGGGAGTGCTTACCCTCCCTCTGTACAGCTACAAAGGAGAAAAAAAGGCATGTTTCAGAATCATACCCCAGCTGTTTCACTAACCTCTGTACCTGTGTTTCATGTTTATCTTAACAACACTTATCACTCTTAAATTTCCCCTGCTTGATCTCTGACTGAATTAATATTCACAATATCTCTGATTAATATTCACAAACAATTCTCTGACATGATGACTGCCAAATTTTAGTTTATCTGCACTACTTTTTTCAGAAACAGAGCAGCTTTAAAAAGTGGTCAAAGTTAATTCATTATAGAATACTTTGATTTAAACAAATCAAAACAAATAGAGAAATCATTTTTGCCTCACATATAAACCTACATGTTGTGACTGGAAGACACACTTTTCAGATAAGTGAGCAACCGAGAGAGACAGACAGAGAAAGAAAGGGGGATGTGTTTTAAACCTTTAGTATACAAATATTAAAACAAATGGTGAAAATGAAAGGTGTGCGGCCCTCTGAGGCCAAATATGAAACACTTTTTAGCAACAAAAAAGCCACCATATCAGCAGAGATTTAAGCCCCACCCCCCCCCCATGCGCCTAATGGGGTTAGACATGTAGGACCACATAACCATCTTCCACTTTGCAGAGGCCCCCTTCAGTGGCCCAGAAAGACACAAGCTGGCCCATATTTTGTTGCAAGGTAAAGTATCCAAAATCAGATGTGACATGTGCGCAGACCAGGAAATGATAGTGTTGGAGGGAACCATCAGATCTGGTCCCTGAAAACCAGTGTCTGTGGCTTTTCAGAGTGGTCATCTTGTGTAGGGCCAAGTCTTGGAGAAATCCAAGTCCAGCATGCCAAAGAGGGTGCTGAGGGCAGCAAATGGCTGCAGCTGGGGGCAGTCCAGGAAGGCATGAAAGAGAGTCTCCTCCACCTTCCCCCTGCTGAAAGGGCAGGCCAACAATGCCTCTAGGTCTGAGTGGCAGACAAAGTGCTGTGGCCAGGGACGTGTGCAACAACCACCATGGGGGGTCACCAGTTCTCTAGTTGATGGGTAGCTTCTACAGTGTGTACCAAGCTGGGTGGGCTTGCACTGGTGTTACTTGCACTAGGCATTGACTTCAAGTTGAGTTAGGGCTGGCATGGAGGGCATGGGCATGGCACTTTGACTTTCCACGTGTACCATCCTTTTCCAGATAGGATCTCAAGGAAGATCCCACCACAGGTCTTAATAGGCACAGGGAGGGACAGCAGGGTGCCATCCCTGCCACTCATTACTGCCCACAGATGAAGAAACAGGCAGTAATAGAGGGGGGTCTGTCTAGCAAGCTGCTATCAGAGAGAGCTTGTGGTGGGTACAGCTGGTCTTCTAGGGTGACATGTGCATCTGTTGGGAGGTGCAGCTTTTACTTCATCCAAGAGGACGGAATGGAACAAAATGGACAGAATGAAGGTCCAGCTGGTCAGCCTTTGGCTGAGAGCCAAGCAGATTGAGCTGAGTCAAAGAGGGAAGCCAGCTTGGCGGTGTGCAACTGAACCAAGGAAGTAGTGAGGCCGTGGGAGACAAGACTCAGTGCCCCCTGCTGCAAGGCCAAGTTATAGACAGGAGCTCTTGTAGCAGCTGTGTAAATTGCAGGCATCTGCCTGGGGTCTCAGCGAGAGGTAGGCCCACCAGGCCTGGGCAAGGCTGTGGTAGAAGGGCAGTAGGGCATCCCAGCTGAGATTATCAGGATCCAACAGAAACAGTTCCCAGTCAAGGTTGAGGTCTCCCACCCAGTGCAGAAAAGCAAAAGCCATGCATTGCCAGGGGATGCATTCCCCAAAGATCAAATGCTGGAGGGCTTGCAAATGGAAGGCAGCCACTGTGCTCACCATGTCGATTATCTCCTGACCTCCCTCAGTAGAGCCAGGGTGTCATCTTCTAAAAGATGTCCACAAGGAGCTTCGGGAACCTTTCAAGCAGTGTCATTGGTGGATCCAAGGTGGTAGACCTGTGCCACAGAGTAGCAACTGCCAGACTGTTGATGACCAGGACCCAGGCATGGTAGGAGAGACTGGGCAGGTGTCAGAACCATGGCTGTAGTTGTGACTCAGTATCCTCACTGAGACCTTCCCAGTTCATGGTTAGATAGACTGGCATGCTTAACAAAAACCCTGTGGCTTTTAAGCCATCACAGCACCAGAAAAGGCCTCTAGGCAGGTCTGGGGGCTGTGTGTTGGTTTAGGTGCCCAACAGAAATGTGTCACTGTGGCAGGGCACCTTTGGTGCCTGGCACTTTAAGAGGCTTAAGCAGGCTGTGAAGCAGCTGGAAGGTGCAATGTGGCCTAATGAAGTGGTCACATGATGGCAGGAGGGCTCCTGGACTGGAGGATGGAGCTGAGCAGCCTCAATATAAACCCAGGCCCTCAGGGCTGAGCCAGCAGTTGCTGGAGGGAGCTAGAGAGATAACATTGCTCACCTGCAACTGCTGCTCTCAGAACACAGCTCCAGTGCGAGATGCATGGCTGTCCTGGCTCCGGTGCAAGATGTGTAGGCGTAAGCCTGCTGCACCCCCATGAGCCTAGGGACACCAGCAGAGACCCCAGGACCACTGACAAGCCCTGGCCTGCCTGCAGGTAAGCAGGGGCCCATGGAGGAAAGAACCTAGACAGCTGGGAGTGGGCTGAGTGGGCCAAGGAGGGTCATGCACCCCCCTGGCTCATACTTGGCCCAGCAGAGCGACCCAGCTGCTGGCATGCATGCCAGGTTAGAGGGGGATTATGCACCTGTTCTTTCCCTTGGTGGAGGGGAGGGACCCCCCTTAGCCCTCCAAGAACAGTGAGATGTGGGCTGGCCCTTCTGTGCATGTGCACAGTTTAAAAAGGGCCTGGCAATGGCAGAAACCTCATTCATGTCCCAGCTCCAATGTGAGATGCGGGTGTAAGCCCACTGCACCCCTGTGAGCCTAGGGACCCTAGCAGAGACCCCAGGATCCCTGACAACCCCCGGCCTGCCCCCAGGTAAGCAGAGGCCCATGGAGGGAGGGCCCTAGACAGCTGAGAGCAGGTTGAGTGGGCCAAGGAGGGTCACGCCTCCCCCTGGCTCCTACTTGGCCCAGCCACCCAGGGAGCGCAAACAGGCCATGCAAACAGGCACGCTCCTGGGCCTGGCACATGAGTTAGTGTGGGCGTTTGCACAGGAAGGTGTGCAAGAGGGCCTGAGGCCCTGCCTGTGAGCCATCCAGGGTAGAAAGTCCAAGCCGCAGCTGGCCTACTAGCAGCATGCTGCAGATGGGCATGTGTCACACCCTGAGGGTCCCCTCGGGGTCTGTGCTCCCCCCCCCCCCCCCCCCCCGCCCAGCACCTCAGAGGTCTCCACCCAGACAGAGCCCATGGTTCCAGGCTCAACGCAGACAGAGCCTCTGACTCTCAGCTGCAGGGATTGCCTGTCACTTTTTCAGGCTCTAGGGTATGGGAGCATAGCCACCTCCCCTTGTGGGGTCTGCTCCCTTTTCGGGTTTCTGGCATGCCAGCTGGAGGAGCTCCAGGCCGCAGTCAAGAGACTGCGTGGCATCAGGGACTATGAGCAGGAGATCGACTCCTACTGCCAGGCCCTTCTCCCCTAGGAGGCAGGGGGTTGAGCACAGTCACCTTCCAGGACTGGGGAGGACTCAAGAACCTCCCATGCTGTCCATCCCAGGGGTTGGACCAAGGTGGTCAAGGGCCCCAAGGCCCACCGCATCAAGGTCCCTGCTCTGCTGGAGCCTTGCAACAGGTATGAACCTCTTGCAGCCCCAGCAGAGCCTGCTAACTTGCCGGCTCCTGCAGACAACACAGGTTCAACTGTATCTACCGCTCCCGCTCTCCCTAAGACAAAACACAAAGTGTTTGTCGTGAGAGACTCCATCCTGAGGGGGAATAAGGGGGCAATCTGCCGCCCCAACCCCTTAGCCCAGGAAGTCTAGTGGACCTCCTGCATCCACACCTGAGGACAAGAGAGTGATCCAGGAAGATCTTGACAGGCTCATGAAATGGGTGGATGAGAACCTGATGGTGTTTAATACCGAAAAATGCAAGGTTCTCCACCTTGGGAGGCAAAACCTTCAGCATGCTTACAGGCTCGGCAGTGCTACGCTGGTTAGCACTACATATGAAAGGGACTTGGGGGTCATCATTGACCACAAGATGAACATGAGCCTTCAATGTGATGCTGGGTCTAGTAAAGCGAGCAAAAAAACTGGCTTGCATCCATAGATGCTTCTCAAGCAAATCCCGGAACGTCATTCTCCCATTGTACTCAGCCTTGGAGAGGCCGCAGCTGGAGTACTGCATCCAGTTTTGGGCTCCACAATTCAAAAAGGATGCAGAGAAGCTTGAGAGAATCCAGAGGGGAGCCACACACATGATCAGAGGTCAGAAAAACAGACCTTATGATGAGAGGCTGAGAGCCATGGGACTCTTCAGCCTGGAAAAGCACAGGCTCAGGGGAGATCTGGTGGCCACCAAAAGTTAATCGGGGTGTTCACCAGAGCACCCCAACATATGACAAGATTGAACGGTCACAAACTCCGCCACGACCGATTCAGGCTGGACATAAGGAAGAACTTCCTTGGTGTCTGAGCCCCCAAGGTTTGGAATAGACTACCACTGGAAGTGGTTCAAGCACCCACTTTGACTGCCTTCAAGGCACATTTGGATGTTTATCTTGCTGGGATCCTATGATCCCTTCTCACTTCCTACCCCTGGGGCACGGGGCTGGATCGATGATCCTCCGGGGTCCCTTCCAGCCCGAATGTCTATGAAATCTATGAAACACCTGGAGGTTAAAGGTAGGAAATATGGGGATGGAGGAGGTTCCTCATCCTGGGGAATGACCTAAAATGAAACCCTGGTAGGGTTGGATGGTGTGGTGGGGTAGTCCCCAGTGGCTCCCTAGTCAAATGTGAGTATGGGGTGCTGTATAACCTCAGACCCCATGACCTGGTGGGTTACCCTGCAGAGGGGACAGGTGAGAGGTGCAGGCATGTCATCAGGCCTGTGACCCAAGGGATGAGCGCCCCAGCAAAGGGGCAGTGTAGTAGCGCGCTAGCGAAGGGGCCTGTAAGAGTGATTGATTGGGCTGTGTATAGTAGGGTCCATATGGCGGGCCTGAAGGACTGTGCATGGGCTGTGTAGAGTATTGTCTGCATGGGCAGAGGAGGCTGAAATGTTGATCATAGGCTGGCCTGGATAGAGTGAGATGTGTTAAGAGGGGCCCAAGAAGGTTGATCCATATGGGAGTGAGAGGGCGAGCAGCTCAGTACCTACCCAATATAACCTTGCTGGGATCAGGACCAGACTGGTCAAAGGGCCAGAGCACCCACCATGAGGGATGACCAAGGCTAGAGGCTGGGAGTCCTGACTGGCCTAGAGGCAAAGTCAGGGCCAGTGAAGCCAAAGGCCCTGTAGGGGGCCACAGCCACAAGGGAAAAAGGGCTTGGGAAGTTTTGGCAGCCCAGTATGAGGGTGGACATTAAACCACCTGAAGAGGAAGGATCAAGGTGGGATCCAAATGCCAGGTGGACATAGAATGAGGTCCATCATGGGGCAAGATCCACATAAGGATGGCATCTGTGAGGCGTGGGGCGTGATATAAGGGACATTTTGGAGCCGTGTATTATGCCCTTGACATCAGGCAGTAAAGAGGCAGCCTCCTGCCTTAGAAACAATGACTGATTATGTTACAACAAAGGCATGGCAGTAGAGACAGGTGGGTGGACTGCCCTGGACAGGTGGGTGAGCCAGTGATTTGACCAGCTGCAAGAGCCCCCTACCACCGTCACTTTTGGTCCAATTGATAAGGGCTGGAGAGACGTGCCCATAGGCCAACTGACACTTGATCAGGGACTGGATATCACCCTCACTGCTTACAAAAACAGTCATGTCATCAGCATATGCTGCTTCCTTAATTGGGGCCCAGCAGCTGGGGCTGCAGTAGATAAGGGGGCCAGGCTCATCAGGTGCTGCTGCAGTTCATGAGTCAGCATCTCAGTGGTTAGAGCATATAACATTCCAGAGAGTGGGCAGGCCTGCTGGATATTTCTGTATGCTGGAAATGGGGCACATAGCTTTTCATTCATCTTCAGGAGGCTGGGGATGTCATGGTGTAGGAGCCTGATGGTTGAGGTGAAAACAGGCCCCAAACCAAAGGCACCTATATATATGCCTGATACCTGCTCTGACATGTTCTAATTATAATGTATTGCAGATAATTAGAACACTCCAGCAGCCTCACTGTCATGCATATTCAGCATCCCCACATGTCAAAATGGTGGCGGGGGTTCTTTAACTGAAGCTCATTGATCAAGCTTTAGTTAAAGGACCACCACCTCTATTTTGAAGCATGGGACATTGAATACTCAAGATGTTGTGCGTGTTTCAATTAGAACAGCTCCCAAGAGCAGCTGTAATTATAATCCCACCTTGCACCAGGAAGATGTCCCCAGTACTCTCCAAAAACTTCCTGGATTTCCTGTGCACTGATGTATTGCCTTCTCAGCAGATGTGAGGGTGATTGAAAGCCCCCATGAGAACCAAGGCCTGTGATAGAAAACTTCATTCACCACTCCCCCCTGGTCTGCTATAGACCCTTAGACTCCCCCCCTCCCCCCCCCCCCCCGACAACATAACACTTGTTGCTCTGCCCTCTGACCCTAACTCAGAGACTTTTAACAGGTCTTTCCCCAGTTTTATACTGGAGCTTGCGCCTGCCTGTCCTTTCTGAACAGTTTATACCCATCCATGACAGTGCCCCAGTCATGTGGGCTATCCCACCAAGTCCCTGATATTCCAATCATGTCATGGTTCCAGGGCTTTGCAAGAATTTCCTGCTTCTTTCCCAGGCTCCATACATTTGTTTACAGGCATCTGGGTAACTAGCTGATTGCCCTACTTTCTCCAAAAAAACTGAGAAGGCTGCCCCTGTTGCCTGCTCCTGCTTGATCTTCCTCCAGGTCACCCACTTCCCCACTTACCTCAAGACCTCGGTTTCCATTTTCTGGTGAACCTAGTTTAAAGCTCTTCTCACTGGGTTATGAACCTGTCTGCAAACACGCTTTTCCCTCTTTGTCAGTAGATGGGTACCATCTCTTTTGAGAGATCCTTCTTTGTGGAACAGCATCCTGTAGTTGAAGAAGCCAAAGCCCTACTGGCAGCAATATGTGTGCAGCCTTGCATTAATCTACAGAATACATCCACTTCTGCTTGGGCCCTTGCCCTTGACTGGAAGCATCAAGAACACCATCTGAACCCCCATCCTCTTTGCCCTTGCGATCCCCCATCCTCTTTGCCCTTACATCCAGAGCCCTGTAGTCACTTTTGAACTGATCAGGGTTTCCTCTGGCAGTATCATTGGTGCCCACCTGGATTATCAGCATGGCATAGTAGTCAGAGGGATGGATGAGTTTTGGTAATCCCTCCCAGAGATCTTGGATCCGGGTTCTAGGTAAGTAGCAGAACTCCCAAGACAACAGGTCAGTCAGGCATGTGGATGCACAGTAGCTTATTTTACTGCTCATTAAAGTGCCAAATAAAAAAACCCAAAACCCATGCGGTTACACTAATGTGCAGTAAAATAAGCTACTGTACATTGTGTCACTTAAACTTATGCTTTTGCCATTGCTCATTAGGTCAGCCTTATACACATTTATTTAGTAACCTACATTGGAGGTATTAAATTTAATGCACATTAGGAAAAGTTCATTAATGCACATGTAGACACACCCCAGAGATTCTTCCATCCTTAACCTTACGACTTATAGCTTGCACCCTGCAGGTTGAGCTCTCTATTGGTGCTATCTGCAGAACTTCTCTGCTGCCCAGAATTCTAAATTTTGCAGCCTGTACCCTATACAGTGAGAGAGGTTAGGGGGTTCTTATGCAGCGTACAGATAACTTCATGGGGAGAAATATTCCAGGATTTCTTTAATTTAGCAG
Organism: Alligator mississippiensis; assembly: GCF_030867095.1. Lineage (NCBI taxonomy): Eukaryota > Metazoa > Chordata > Crocodylia > Alligatoridae > Alligator > Alligator mississippiensis. The sequence goes on from NC_081833.1 coordinate 30,765,024, forward strand.
AGAAGGCTGAAAGCAGAAGCCAGACAATTGTAACCTGGAAATCAGCCACAATGTTTAACAGTGACTAAATAACTTTTGGAATAAATTTCCCAAGGTAAGTGGATTTTCCAGCTCTTGATGTCTTCAGATCCAGAATGGATGCCTTTCTAGAAGACAGCTCAGCCAAGCAGAAATGTATAAGTTTCGTACAGGAGTAAATAGTAGAAGTCTTCTGGCCTGTAATATATGGTAGGCCAGAGTAGAAAAAATCTTCTGGCCTTAAAACATGAATAAACGGGCACGTGTTTTAATGTGCCATAGCCTATTTTACTGTACTGTATTTTAAAGTGTCACATAAAAAAACCCAGGACTATTACATGAATGCACAAAAAATAGGCTAGTGAGCATTAAGAATCACTTAAAAACCATGAACATTCATTTACTGTACATTAAGGCAGCGTGATGTGCATTTGTGTACTACCTCACATTGGAGATACTAAATTTAATGCACAATAGTAAAAGTGCCTTAATGCATGTGTACTCATGCCTGATTAATTTAATATTCTGTATGCTGCTGCTGCTGTAGGAATAACTATTTTCTTCTGTTCTCTGAGGCTTTAGAAGACCAGTCTTTTGAACTAATCAAATTAAAATTATGATGACTAGGTCATGTTGTGTAAGTCCTCTCATGGCAAGTTTTCTGATTCTAGAAGGCTCATTAAGTAAACAGACAAAATAACTGAAAAGAGAAGATTCATACTGGAAATAAAGTATACATTTTTATGCTCGAGAGGAATCAACCCCTGAAAAAGAATGCTAAGGGATATGGTAGATTCTTCCTTACTTGATGTCTTTAAAACATATCTGGATATATTTTTTTTTAAAGATCAACTCTAACAGCCATGAGTTATTGATTTGATGAAGATATCACAAGTTGGGATGCTCTGTGTGTTGCTGGAAGTCAGACTGCAGGGTCTGATGGTCCTGTCTACCCTTTTATTCTTAAAATCTATAATTAGAACATTTTTTTTCTTCACAGCCTCCGCCAGAAAATGTCAAATAAACCTGGGAGGAGATAGTTAATACAAGGAACTTCTCAGAGAGAAGACTAGCTGGACTTTGTAAAATTAGCTAGGAAACATTCTTAAGCATCAGAAAATCTGAATCTTGAAGACATTATTTAAATTCAGTTCATTCCAACCAACCCTAATGATGCTACCCTCAATATATCTTAATTTGATATAGGCAATAAAGTTCACTATAATGGTCGCACTAAGCATACCAATACACCAACATACAAATTAATGTTAGCCATGTCATTTAATACCCTGTGGCTGTTAAGGTGTCACTTTAGCCATATATTTAATAAATAGGTCCTTTTATGACTATAAAATGGATATGTATTCATCTAATTTCTATGTATGTTGCATCCTATATGTTGCTAGGGATTTTACCCAGGCTGTCACCACTGGTAACTATAACCATGAAATAATAAATTCAGGACACATTTTGAAATATCTACACCATAAAATCACTTTATAAAAATGCAGGAAACATCAATCGCATCAGTGGTTAATGTGAAAATTTGATGTGGTCATTTTAAATACCCCTGAGAGTGAGAGAAACAGCTTACAGTTCAAGACAGTTCTACTCAAAATGTATTTGTATAAGTCTGGAACAAAATTCTCCAGGCTTATATTTGCCTCCTAACCTGTAATGTCTTTGTACATTATTATTGCACTTTGAATGGAATAGTCCGGTGACAAGAGAGAGAATTTAGAGCCCTCACATGTGCTGAGCTGACTACGGTGCCACAGAGCTACATCTTCCAGTCTGTTCAAGCAACTGAAAAAAACCGCAGTGAAAGAGTTTGTTTTTCCCCAGTAATATCATTGGTTTCAACTAACACTTTGCTAATTAGAAACTACCTGCACTATTGAAACTGACTGTGTCTTAATCTTACCCATTTCCTGCTCTGCATTTGGCTAAGTGTTGTGTTTTTATTTTAATTGCTTTCCTGTGCCACGGTGTTTTTTAGAGTGACAGCACCTAGGAGTACTCTATAGCCTAACCGAAACAAAATGTAAAGCGGGAGACAGTCCCAGAGGAATGGAGATAGGACTATGAGGTCAGAATCTGAGCACTAATGAGTACTGTGTTATTTCAAGGCACAAGTGTCTAGTTTTTCCTAGGTGCTGTGTCTGAGGGTTGATTTCACCATCACATTTCCAGTTCATTAATGCATACAGTGCACCATCACTGTACCCACAGGACTCACAGCTGTGTATGTGCAGGAAAGATCTAAGCTTTAATCTGTCACTTTGCTGCAACTCAGACTGGGGTGGTCTTAGAATAGCTCATTATTTTGGCTCATTATAGCCACTTGCACTGTGGCAAGGTAACCTTGCAGCTAATAAGCTGGCAGCAACTTGTCACATGGATCAATTACACAAATCCTCTCCTAGAAGAAAGGAAACTAAACCCACTCAACAAAAATTCTCCATAAAGAGACAGACAGACAGCTGGAGGGAAACTGAGCAGAAAGTCAGTAAGCCACTGGTACCGGGACCAGAACACTTTTGGTTGGTCCACTCTAAATATCCTCTGTGTTTAACTAAAAATGAAGTATTGTTTGTTTGTTTGTTTGTTGAGCTTTGGCGTAAAGCAGAAATGTTGTTCAGATTGAACTATTTTGCTTGGCTTTTGAGATTTTCTCTTTTTTTTTTTTTAATAACAGCAAAATTAATTAGAAATGAATGTCCTTTTAAATTAAAAAAAATGTCTCATTTCTACCCTGCCTTCTCTCTTTAATATATTGAAACAAAACAAGTTTGTGAAATGTTTTAGTTGACTTCCAACTTGCATTTCTCACTGAAAAGAAGCTTCAGATGAAATCCCACCTAGGTCTAGTTCCAGCTACCTATTTTCAGCATGGCAGAGCACACTGTCTAACCTACAGGTGTCACAATCCTGTTCCAGAGCTGTGTATTCATATCTATGTACCATGTGAGCAGCTGCTTCATAGTTGTCACCCACAACCCTCAACCGCAATCCTGTAGGTTTCTACCAACTGAAATCTCAAATCCTAACAGGGTTTCCATTGACCTTTAGGGGAACCACTGGATGATAAAATTCTAGAGCTTGAGTAAGCAGTAAACACTGAAGCAGCTTCTGCTCACACCTTGTATTTGGGAAGTGTCTGGTGGCAGATGCTCACATTCTGGCTTGGTACAGATTTATTTATGTTACCTTATTAAAAACAGTTGGGTGTGAATTTCTCATTCCTCAGAGACAGGAGCAAATTTGGCTACACTAGGCAGTTCCCCCCCACTGTGCCCCAAAAAGAAGCATACTGCCCATTAGGGCTGTGCAAAGCTTCATATTGCGACTCAGATTCAGAGATGATTCTGACAATTCAGAGACCAAATCTCTGAACCCAAATCAAATCACTAGAAGCTTTAGGCTTTCCGAATTGATTCAGAGCTTCCGAATCTTTCTATGACCAGGTTACGAAACACCTGGACACAGGAGGAGGGGTGGATGTTGTATACTTAGACTTCAGGAAGGCCTTCGATACGGTATCCCACCCCATACTGGTGAACAAGTTAAGAGGCTGTGACGTGGATGACTACACAGTCCGGTGGGTGGCGAATTGGCTAGAGGGTCGCACCCAGAGAGTCGTGGTGGATGGGTCGGTCTCGACCTGAAAGGGTGTGGGCAGTGGGGTCCCGCAGGGCTCGGTCCTTGGACCGATACTCTTTAATGTCTTCATCAGTGACTTGGACGAGGGAGTCAAATGTACTCTGTCCAAGTTTGCAGATGACACAAAGCTATGGGGAGTAGTGGACACACCAGAGGGCAGGGAACAGCTGCAGGCAGACCTGGACAGGTTGGACAAGTGGGCAGAAAACAACAGGATGCAGTTCAACAAGGAGAAATGCAAAGTGCAGCACCTAGGGAGGAAAAATGTCCAGCACACCTACAGCCTAGGGAATGACCTGCTGGGTGGCACAGAGGTGGAAAGGGATCTTGGAGTCCTAGTGGACTCCAAGATGAAAATGAGCCAGCAGTGTGACGAAGCCATCAGAAAAGCCAATGGCACTTTATCGTGCATCAGCAGATGCATGACGAATAGGTCCAAGGAGGTGATACTTCCCCTCTATCGGGCGCTGGTCAGACCGCAGTTGGAGTACTGCGTGCAATTCTGGGTGCCACACTTCAAGAAGGATGCGGATAACCTGGAGAGGGTCCAGAGAAGGGCAACTCGTATGGTCAAGGGCCTGCAGACCAAGCCCTACGAGGAGAGACTAGAGAAACTGGACCTTTTCAGCCTCCGCAAGAGAAGGTTGAGAGGAGACCTTGTGGCTGCCTATAAGTTCATCACGGGGGCACAGAAGGGAATTGGTGAGTATTTATTCACCAAGGTGCCCCCGGGGGTTACAAGAAACAATGGCCACAAGCTAGCAGAGAGCAGATTTAGATTGGACATTAGGAAGAACTTCTTCACAGTTCGAGTGGCCAAGATCTGGAACGGGCTCCCAAGGGAGGTGGTGCTCTCCCCTACCCTGGGGGTCTTCAAGAGGAGGTTAGACGAGTATCTAGCTGGGGTCATCTAGACCCAGCACTCTTTCCTGCTTATGCAGGGGGTCGGACTCGATGATCTATTGAGGTCCCTTCGGACCCTAACATCTATGAATCTATGAATAGATTTAGAAAATATTTGGAAAAGATATAGTGATTCAGAGATTCGGCCATAGGGTATAATGGGAATCAATTAAATATCTATACCTTTATTATTTTTTGCCTGATTCAGAGGGAACTTGCGGGGCTGGTAGCTGCTGTGGAGGGCATGAAGCCTGCCAAGTTTCAAGGTGATAGATGGAGGGGTTTCTGCAAAACTGCACCTCAAAGCCTGAAAGCAAAACTCAGGTCACGTGTGTGTAAGCCACAGCAGGGTGAAAATTGCAGGAATAGTAGCACTTTCTGCGACCACAAAGTCTGCCAAGTTTCAGGGAGATAGGTGCAGGGGTTTCTGGGAAACTGCACCTCAAGCTGCTGACAAGCAAAACTCATGACATAGGTGATATAGTGTGTGTTAAGGCACAGAGGGATGAAAACTGCAGGAGTGGTAGGCCCTGCTGTGGCCACAAAGCCTGCCAGATGTCAAAGAGAGAGATTCAGGGGGAGTCTGGGTGCTGGGGCCCTGCACCTCTGGCTGCAGGCAGGCAAAACTCGTAACATGGGTGCTTGTGGGACTGTGTGTGTGTTCAGGTGTGCCCTTCCTGGCACTGGGACCTTTGCACAACATGGCAGTGTGCCCCCGTGAAGTCTCCTCCTCTCCTATAGCCTTGGTCTTGTCCAACACTGTAAACAAGGGCAGGTCAAAATAACTTAGCTGGCTCAACACCAATAGCATCAGCAGCATCAACAATACCCAGGCGGAACTGTCACAGAGCCTTTCTTTTTATAAAGGAATTGACAGCAAGAAGTAAAGATGTTGAGTTGGATATATGTTACTTGTGGTGTGTGATGATTTCTCTTGTGTTTTTATATTTATATGTTTATTATGAAAAAAATCGAAATAGTTAGAAATATATATCTTAGGAAGCTTTCGGGTTGAAAACCCCTTTGTCAGGTTGAGAAAGTACCTGCAGTTAGTGTCTCCTGGTCCTGGATGGAAGGAATAGTAAAGAAGCCAAAGGCTGGCCTGGCATGCACTGCAGGCAAGAAAGCCAGTCACTGAAAATGGAAATGGAGGCATCATGGGGTGAGGGACAGGTGAGGGTGGGGGAGGAAGGGGAATGTAGCAGCTCAGGTAAAAGTGCAGAGGTACCTAGGGAGTCAGATGTCTGAGTTCTTCCTGCCTGTGGCCAGATGATCAGCCACCAACAAAAATCAGATTTTGGTAGCATTAACTAGTCTCACAGGCATACAGGATCACGAGCTATCTGTTTCGCATCCCTCCTGCCCCCAATCTTATGATGGGCTGGACCCTTTCTGATTTTCCTTTAACTGTGTTTGACCTCCCTGAAGCTGTGTTGCCTGGATAACATTCTGACTCGCCTGTGCTCCAGAGAAATGCACAACACTGCTCATGAAACCAAAGCCACACATGCCATTAAAAATCCCTGCAAAGCAGCCTTGCTTATGAATGCCTCAGATTCCCAAGGACTCTTTATCTAAACATTCACACAGTCTCTAGCACAAAACTTCTCTTACTTAACCCAAGCAGACCACAGCACATATCACTGTCCAAAATATGGACCTATGAGCCAGTTACAGGGGACCAGTGTTGCTCCTGGATTGGCTGGCAGGGCTGAACATAGCACATTTCAAGGTATTAGAGGCAGCATGCAGTGGGGGAAGCAGCACAAAGCTCCAGAGGAGTGGAGCCATGCCAAAAACCCACTTCCTCACCAGAAGGGAGATGCAGCAGCCAACAGATTGCAAACAGCTGCAGACTCAGAAGTGAGAGCCCAGAGATGGCCTGAGAGTGGGACCAGGGGTCTGGGAACCCAGAAAGAGGCTGAGTGTGGGACCGGCAAGGTCTGGGGGCCCAAGGGCCCCACTGATGGGACAGACTCACTGAGTAGGCAAAGCAAGACCAAGTTCTGTTTATTTGTGAGGACTGGTGATCCTTAAAGGGGCAGTGCATTGGAATGAGTTCTGGTTCTTTAAAGGGGCAACACCAGAAGAAAGAAGAGGAACCAGAGCAACTATCTTGAAAGAGAAACTGTCAACCTCTTTGACAGAACACATCTTTGGGAGATGTGTGGGTGGGTTGTATGGGAGGAGGAGCCCCATGAAGACACCTGGCAGGACCCTCCTTAACCCTCACAACCAACTAACCCAAAGACCTGGTACATTTGTAGTCACCCATTTCTATCACATACTATCAAGGCATGGAGGGGAAACCGAGTGTGAAAAGAACAGAGAATGGTTCCATTGATTAATACTTAGGCCACTAGAAGATGTAGCTCTCACCCTTGGCTACACTGAATATTTTTCCAGTACTGAATTTTTTTCAAATACTGCACTTTTTAAATAATTCAGTAGTAATCTGCATCTGGGAATGGGAATTACAGTTGGAGGCTTCCCAGCCAGATTGAATGTATCATCATGCACTGTGGACCCATCACTCTGATGATACATTGAATAGTTCAACCAGAGAAGAGATCATGGTGTATCTGGCAGACGTATGTAGGGACTTACCTAAATCGTGCTTTCATGGATTTCAAGGAAACCACATTCCTCTTCCAGGGCCTCTGCACCAATCAGTGGTGAGGGATGGGGCCAGAAGAAGAGTAGCCAGCAGTTAAGATGGCGGCTGCCCTGTCATCTCTCCCCCCCCTCCCCCCCCCCCCCCCCCCGGCTGGAGCCTCAGGGCTTCTCTGCCAGTTAGTGATAAGGTATGGGGCCTCTCTGCCAATCAGCAACAAGAGCCAGGACCACTTCAAAATGCCCATGAAATGGGCTTTTCATGCCAGGAAACTCCACCTCACCTGCCACTTTCCTAACATACAAGCTAGTTTGCTCTGCCTTTGTTGGAAGTGAGGACAAGGAGCAAAGGGACAGCAGAGAAGAAATAGAACAACATCATACTGCAATACGGTGTACACTATGGAATCACCTTTAACGGTAAGGGTTTGACACCCCATTCCCCTTTTACCTGCTCTCAATAAGCCCCTGGATTTGTAGTTTCCAAACAGCATCCACCCACATTTGGCTTGCCTGCAATGGGGGGATGCTTGTCTCTGGCTTCTGTGCCCAGGAGGAGAGGGTGCTACCTGCATTGCCATAGGGCAGGGCAGAATTGCTTCTGAGAGAGCACAGGTGGACAGGCTTGTCTTTGATTGTTATTTATATGCATTCAGCAGTAATACTTTTTTTCTTCTTTTTCTGCAGTCCAGAATGAGAAGGCAGTGCATATTTAGTGCTGAAGCCCTTCTTACACAGATAACTGGGGATGACAGCGACACATCCAATGATGAAATCTTATCCGAAGGCAGTGAGGATGCTGACTTTGTTCCAGACATGGGAGATTGTTCAGAGCAAGAAGACCATGTGTGTATGGAAGCTTCATCCAGCTCAGATGAGGAGGAGTTGTGCCTCAAGCAGAAGTGATGCCAACACTTCCAGTGGGAAAAGAAAGAGGACCATCCCAGGGCCTCCATGAAAGTCCAAGGAGAGCTACAGCAGGATGTGGAGCAGAATCACTTCCACTACCCCCCGAACACATTGTAGATGTTGACACCTTTAGAGGAAGGAATTGCAGAGTGTAGGAAAAAAGTCCACAGCTAATACATCATCGGGGAACAGCCAAGGACATCATCCATGAAAGTGCTGGGCCAGCAAGAGAAAGTAATAAAGACACAGTGGTGGAAATGTTCCACCTGTTTCTCTCACAAGATATCCTGACTGTTATCATAAGAGAAACAAATAGAGAGGCAGAAAGAAGATTCAGGGAGTGGAATGACAGCCATCCTGAAAACAGAAAGAAGTAGAAAAAGCTGGATGAAACAGAGCTGAAAGCCTACATTGGCCTCCTACTGCTGAGTGGTTTATAACACAGTGGTCACAAGGCACTGTACGAGTTGTGGGAGCAAAACTTTGGGTGTCCTTGCTTCTGTGCCACCATGAGTTTAAAATGATTCCATCAAATCACCAACTACCTGAGATTTGACAACAAACTGACATGTGAGGAAAGGAGAGCTGTGGACAAGCTTGTTGCCTTCAAAGATATTTGGACACAATTTGTGGAGCAGCTCAGGAAAAGGTATATTCCAGGAATACACCTGATGGTTGATGAGCAGCTCATTGTGTTCAGGGGTCACTGTCACTTCAGACAATATAAGCACAGTAAGCCTGCAAAATATGGCTTGAAAATTTGATGGTGCTGTGATGCAACAATATCATTCCCCCTGTCTGGAGATATCTACCTGGGCAAGCAACCAGAAGCTCCATGCCAAGGTAATCTTGGTATCCAGATTGTTGAAAAACTGGTTCATCCCTGGTACAAGATGGGAAGGAATATTGTGGGTGACAATTTCTTCACAAGTAGTGACCTGGCAGAAAGACTGCTAAAGCAGGACTTGACCTATGTGGGTATGATTTGGAAAAATGAGGCCAATATCCCAAATGAAATGCAAGCAAATTGAAGAGGGGAAACTTTTTTATCCATTTTTGCTTTTGATGGGGAACTCATCCTAGTTTCCTGTGTTCCAAAGAAGTGCAAAGCTGTGCTGTTGCTGTCAAGCATGCACCATGACCTATTAGTGGATGGAGAGCAAAGAAATCCAGACATCATCCATGACTACATTAAAAACAAGGGTGGTGTGGATAACTTGACCACTTAGTCCATATGACCACCTGCAGATGGCAAATCAACAGGTGGCCAATGACACTATTTTTCAGTATGCTGGATGTGTCTGTCGTTGCCTGCCTCATCATTTGGCTAGGCTACAATGCAAACTGGAAGCAAAGATCACATTTAAGAAGACGGTGATTTTTTTTTTTTTTTGCAGGAGCTGGGAGAACAGTTAATTGACGGACAAATACAATGAAGAATGATGGATACACGTAATCTATCTAAATCTGTCAAGTTTAGTATGACTGCCCTAAATTGCAAATTGTCACAATGCACCCCAGTAGAACTTTCTGCAAGCTTGAGTGGACGTTGTGTTTTTTGTCCAAGGACAGATGATTGCAAAATGATGCAAAGATTGTAAGCAATTTGTATGTGTGCCGCACAGTGCATCACTGCTGTTTTGTGAGGAATGCAATATTTAGTTAAAACATCTAGGAAATGTTTTTTGGAAGTAACTGTTAGTTTGAAAACTGTGAACTGCAGTCTTAGCAAATTGTGCATTCACATTTTGGAACTCTAAAAAAAATTTAAATTTTGTTCCTAGTTCTAGTTAAATATTTTGGGTTCAAATTATCATAAATACTCTTTCAAACAATTTGTATGTTTAATAAATAGTTTTTTGGTACATTTATACTGTTGTCAATGGTTCTATTTTGCTCATGTGGGTGGGATAATAAGTTACCCCATGAGAACAACAACAGTTATAGTTTCATGAGAACAGATGAGGGTTAAATTTACTGCACAGAAAGTTACCATGCAGTAAGTGGGAACAGGCTGACATCTACACATGCACAAACTAAAGCGTATTAAAACTCTGTGTGGACTGACTTGGGACTAAAATTATTCCTAAATCAATCCACGCACACAGTGTTACTGTGCAGTAAGGCACCTGCATGTACGTTACTGCACAGGAACTAATCAGGTGTAAATTTGATATCTGTATGATGCAGATATCAAATTTATGCCCACATCAGTGTAAGTCACCATATTTACTGTGCAGTACAGGTATGCATGTGTAGATGTGCACCCATACTGCACAGTCATTCCACTTACTGTGCAGTAAATGCACACGTAGATGTGCCCATGGAGGTGCAGTACAGATAAAATTACCTCTTCTTTAAAGAGTTTCTGGTAACATAGAATAATTCATATTAAATACCTGTAGCTGAATTACTCAGGGCTGATTTTTTGCTAATTGATTTAATTAGTTATTTCTATTAAACAGTAAGAAATTCAACAGCTTAATACAAATTATTATGAGTAATTATTTTGTTTACTTTTAACTTTCAAAAAATACAGCCAAGTTTTGGTTGGTTTGTTTTTTTCATGAGAGCCATCATTCACTCTGTGTACATTCCTGGGCATGCATGTTTGTTTAGAGTGACCCATGAGAGTGCTCCGAGTTTTTTTATGCTAGTGCATTAATATAGAAGTGCAGCATATACCTGTTTGTTTGTTTGTTTTCCCCACATTTTTATAGTCCAGGGCATAGGGGCTAAGTGCAAGAATTCAAGAGACCTGCAGTGGAAGCCCTCTCATTTTTTACCTTTATTCTAAGCATCTGAATTTAGGTGATGAGGAAGCAGAACATGTGAGTCCTTGAATTTGGGGGGGGGAGGGGGGAGGGGTCGGAGCCTGCCTGCATCACCCAAGAGGAGAAGGGAGAGGGCTATCACACACCTACCAGCGTGCCCCGCAGGCTCCCCAGGCTGCTGAAGACTCCTCAGCAGATGCAAATGGCAATGGCACCCCTGTTTGGCTGGTAAGGACATCACAGCCACCCAACTGTACCTGATGCAGCAGCAGCTTGTCATGGCATGCGCTGTCATGGCCATGAGTCACCTACATGCTCACTCAGCATGCCCTGCACTTCCCAAGTATGCGTGCATGCCCCAGACACTTGGGCTCTTTGTGTGTGTGTGTGTGTGCGTGTGTGTGTGTGTGTGTGTGTGTGTCAGATGCCTGGGTTCTGTGTGTGTGAGTATGTGTTTGCACCCTCCCCCCATACACAGACAACCCAGGCATCTGGGGAATGACTGGGCCACAAACTTTCATGTAAACGATGAGGACAACACCCAGCCCTTGCATAACTCCCCATTTCCTGGAGTGATGGAGAGTGGGCACCATGCTCCCAGTGTCCTGATTTCATAACTGGTGACATTATCACCCCCAATTATCACTGGGGGCCTTGACTACCTCTCCTGACCAAAGTCATGAAACCCTAATGGGGGGGGTACCTGGACTGCCAGAAGGAGGACTTCAACTATTAACCAAGCTTGGCACCATGAGCACATGTGATGCAGTGATGTGGGGGAGGGCAAGCCCCCTGCCAATATGTCTGGCTCCAGCCCTGGAGCAGGGCAAGCTATACAGATCTGTGAAGTCCTAGCTGACTGCTTCCTCACCTGAGTGGGCCAGGAGGATTCCGCAGACTAGCAGGGTAGGAGGGCTTTGAGTACCCAATCACTGGCACTGGGCCTTAGGCCTCCTGCCATGGGCTCCTCTGGCCTTGTGTCATGGGAGCAAGCCTTGTGTCTGCCTACAAGCAAAGCTGCCTGGGCACCAAGCCTCTTCCCTTCTTCCTCCCCAACCCTCCCAGGGGCAGAAGCCAGGGTGTGGGGGAATGCATTGTGAGGAAGAGTCATGCCTCATTTTAAGCAAATGCTGAAACAGCCAAGCTGTTATTGTGTTTATTTAACAAAAATCGTGCAACATTTCCCATTTCTCAGCATAGTCCCTCCTCGCAATTAACACAAAACAGCAAACCTTAAGTGGCGGTGGATGGTAGGGGCAGGGTTGAGAAAGGGGTGACAGGACCCAGAATGGGGTTTGGAGTCAGGGGGAATGCTGCATGGCCTGAACTCAAGAAATATAAAAGCTTGGAGAGGAGGCATGGGGTAGGTTTTGACCTGGCACCCTACTTTCCACAGTCCACACCAGGGACTTCTCCATGGAGGAGTTGGACAGCTGTGTTATTCCAACTGTGTGATCCTGAACAGACGACTAAGAGAGGTGCAGGCTGGGAGGCATCACTGTAGTGGGTGCTTAAGACTGCTGGTTCTCTCACGTAGGGCGCCTTTCCCCTGAGGCCATGTCTCAGCCCTAAGAGCTGAACTGCTGAGATAATGTTTTCCACATGGGAATCCTTCCATCACATGTGTCTTTTCCAAGACTCAGAGGAAGGGAGAGAGGCAGGGAGGTCTGGTTTTGTTTTGTTTTTTGGAAAGAGGAAATATTTTCTTTTTCTGCTGCATCCCCAACTATAGCTGTTGTCAGACGTAGCTGCATCATATCTCCTGTTCCTGAGGTAGAAGTGTTTTCTGCAAGAACTGCTGTTTATCCTTTTGCCTGCTGAACTCAATAAATGCTATTGATACTTTGACATGAGTGCTTTGCTAGGAAGGAGAGTTCTTTATGATCAAGTGCTTGAGGTATCTGGGCTTAAGTTTTAATCTTCCATAGAACATAGCATGATCCTGACAGACATGACAAGGACATGTCAATTATGCAGATTTATGATTGCATTGAATGGGACATGCTGTCCTAAGCACTCAAGAGTGGGGGCAGAAGGAGGAGAAAGGAAACTGGTGCCTTGGCTGGGCTCCACACTTCCTCTGGGGAGGGTAGGTGTGGGGGTGGGGGGAAAGTGGGTGATTCAGCCTACCCCTATACCACAGTCTTCCTGCCCCCCCCCCCCACTCCAGATCCAAGCCCTTTGTGGGCTTCTCAGCCATAATGACCTGAGAGAGTGCTATGACAACAGGGGGTGACCTGGGGTGGCCTCAGCTTCCCCCACTGCCCCTTCCTCCTCCCCTCCCCTGCTTCTGATGGCTCTACATTTCCCCTGGGACCAGAGTCTCCATCATGGAAACATGGAGCTAGGGCAAACCTTACCATTATGGTTTACAAGGCATCCTTGCATATGACCTGCCTCATAAGGAGAAGTATCAAGAGAACTAGCTGCACATGCTTCATGTCTCTGAGAGATGCGCAGAGACATGTGACAGGACTTGGTTTGGAACAGCTGTGGCTCCTGTGAGGAACAGTGTTGTGGGGCCTCCTTCTACCTCCTTATCCTGCTTTGGTGGGGTCCTTTTGTGTGACTCTTCTGTAACACCCTTGGTCCCATGGGAACCAGGGCAGGGGTGCAGGGGCATCTGTCCTGTTCTTGGTAAGGAAATGGGATAGGTCCTTGTAGAATGGCATGCTCTGCCTCCAGCCCACAGACTATTTTCTAGCATCAAGCACATGGTAATTTTGCCTCCTCATCAATGTATTTTTGGTGAGACACTGCTTCCACTTTCTGTTGTGACCCCTCACCTGCATATCCTGGGCAATGCACTCAAAGACCAATGTCCTATCTGGACATGGCACTGGATATGTTCCTCAGTCCCTGAATTGACACTTGGATTCTTAGGCTTGGCTGGTGATGGCAGACACACCAGGTTCATCTATGGTTCACGTGAGGTCTCATCTGGAAGGGTAGATGGATGGATGGAAGCAGTGGCAGATACATAAAGGTGCATCTTGTGCTGGCCGGGCCCTGATCCCGCCCTCATCGCCATGCGCGGCGGTGATTCCGATCCCATTCTGGCTGCCTTGGGCAAGCCGGGGGTGAACTGGGGTCGTACCGGACCCGTCTTCGGTGCACGCGGGCTGTGGCCGGCAGCCCGGGCACACGGGGTGGGAGAGAACCACTGGGTGGTTTAGCGCACGCGAGTTAGAATTAGTTACGGAGGCATAATGGTTGATTGAAAAGATTGTTTACTTACACCCAAAGATAGTATCGGTGTAGGCTGGACAAGTTTCCAGGCACAGCTCCCGCTTGAACCCTCGTTGGAGGACTCTGACAAATCGATTGCTCCCATGGAGTTTGCTAGGCTCTGAGGGTCTGATTAAGTTAGGTTCGAAAAGCTTCCCCAGAGTTATTCAGGCTCCACGGGTCCGATACATTTTCCCCGGAGTTTGCTAGGCTCCGCGGGGTCCGAAGTTACAGGAAAGGGATACGTCTAGGATTGCGCTCAGCGACGGGGAGAGGCGAGAAGCGAAAGCTCCGTAGGCTCGGTTCTATTGCCTCTCTTGCCTGCTTAGGGGAGGCGCGCCGGGTCCGCGAGGGTCCACAACGCTTGGAGATCTTCACACAGAATCTCTCTCTCTTCCTCCCTCCTCTGGCTTGGGCGGAAACTACCCAAGCCTTTTGTAAGGCTAGCAAGCCAATCGCTAGCCGCCATGTGTGCCTAAATTAGGAATCGGCCAATAACATGGCACGGATCCTAATACAAATGGCGGGAACTTCTTTGCAACGTGTATCGCTACGGTGCAAGAAAGAAATGCACACTGCAAAGAAGCTGCAATCCGGCGGGACATCCCCCATTGCACCAGAGTTCTCTCTAGCAACAGAGAACTCTACCGTGCAAAGAAAGCGACAAATTTGGCGGGAAATAATTTAGCGGTGCCGAAGCACAGACACAAACAAAAAATCACAACTTTGGGTTGTGACATATCTGTGCATGGTTCTCACTCTCACTTCCGAGTCTTTGGGTCCCTTCTTCCACATCACCTGGTCTGTGCTGCTCAGGTCACCTCCAGAATCTTGAAATGTCCAGGGGCTTTCATCTGATGTCCTCTGATTCTGGCAATGCTATACAACCTGCCCAGGCTGTAAAGTTCAAGGGGCCACAGCCCACATGGTTCCTTAGGATCATGGGGTATCTCTCTGCTTGCCCTGGCATAGAAGTTCAGTGCCCATTCCCCAAAACAAAATCCATCCACACACCAAACTACTGAATTGATCATCTATTAGCTATCAGATCAATGATCAAGAGTGGGAGTCAATCTGAACTGGTTGAGAATGAAAGACATGGCAGGAGCCTTCCCTCTGATTGAAAAAATAAATAAATAAAGGATGGCAAATATTTAGGGCCCAACTCAGGCACTCATACTATACACCCTTAAGACATGGAGGAATTAAGTGTAGTGGATTCTATTAGTGGCATGTTATGAATTTCAACTCCAAATACTACTTCCCAAATTTTATTAGATTTCTTACTTTCACCTTTTGTTTCCCAGGTCCATAACTGGCAGTGTATAAAGTCCCTTTTTTGAGGAGATTTCAATATAAATATATTTGTCACAACTGAGGAGGGAAACTGTACCACACTGTCAAGTATCCAGGTTGTATTGGTCTAGAGGAAAAAGCAATGAGGACTCAGTAGAGATGATATATTTTATTAGACCAACAAGATTTTTGCAGAAAAAAAAAATCTTTAATTGAAAGCATTCTGGCACAAACATCCTTCATCAGGCATTGGAGAAAATATTGTAAAAGTTCTCCTGGGTAGAAATGAAAGTTCATATTCCATAGGATTTAATGGAGGAGTCAATAAATGGAAAACTCTTCTGGGCAGTCCGTTCATAGCTGGTATGAAGCCTCTCACCTGTGAGGATCTGTGACGATGCAAATTACCTTGAAACAAAGGCAGGAGCAGGGTCTCAGGTTCCAGGTGGTCAGAGTTGCTCCTTGTTGGTTCCTGAAGGCATGGTACAAAGAAACTCATGATAACAACCATGTTTTAAGTGCCCAATGGGTGACAACACCGTAATATGGGGAAGTCTCATGGATACTTAATGGAAATGACTTCATCAAGGTCTGATTCATTACCAACCCTAGGGTGGGCCAACAGCAATCAGCTGACAGGGATGACCTGGACACTGTGAGCAATGAGAAGACCCCAACCCAAGTCCTGGCTGACATGCAATCCCAGGAGCAGCTGCTCAGTCAGTAGTTGAACAAGTCCTTTCTGAAATCCAGGTTTCTGGTGTAGAGCATCACAAGGCAAAAGCAGGCGTGCCAGGCCCATGAAAAGAAACAGGGAGACAGTCACCCCTTGCAGTTCTATGCTGGGAGCACCACAGATAAATGTTCCCTGAATCACAAGGGTCATCAGCCTAGAGTTCCTGAAGAAAATACATTGGCACTGTGGACCTTGCCTAGCCACCCTAGTCATATGCATGAATAGTCCTGGCATCCCACAATTCTCTGCAGTACAGTGGAGAAGTAGCATTTGTTTCCAGGAAATGGTGTGATAGGCACAAGATGGGAATGTGGGTGTTATTGGCTTTCTTGGCTTTCCAGCGGGACCATCAATTTGAGCAAATCCAGCTATGATCTTCTATGAATAGGCAGAGTAGCCATGATAACAGTAACTTCCAGATGGCATGGTACAACCCCTGGATGACCCATGCAACTGTGGACCTTTCCACATTAAGGTGATTGGCAATGGATCAGAGTCCATTGTCAACTTCTAAATGTTAACTGCCACCCTTTGTCTACAGTCGTGTGTACCTTCATGAAGATGGCTGTTTCCAGGCAACAAAGCCAGTTCCGTCCAGATCTCCATGAAGATTACTAATGTTGAAGTTCTGCCACCATGGTACATTGTCCCATATCACCAGGACTATCTCAGCAGTTGCTTCCCTGTCTTATAAATGGCAATACATGGCATGTAGGAGTTTGCAAAGAAAACTATCCTCCAAGATGTCCCTTGTTTCTTCCTCCTTTGGCATGTAGTTCCCAGACATGGAGAGAATGTAACACAAGAAGGCATATTTCAAGCGTTAGGATCATGACTCTTCTAGGTAGGCCAAAACTCTCCATGGTAAGCAGACCAAAATCAGTGCCTCATAGCACTGCTCCAAGAGAGACTGAAGGGTTAAGAGATAGTAATAGTGCTTTCTGTGCTCCTGCTATGAAGGTGATTCACATGAAAATGACCAGCCCTGCAATAGTTAGACATCGTGAACATAATTGTGGAAGTCAAATACACAGAAGATTGTGCTGCTTGGCTGTCCTTAAAGACAGAGGGTCACAGCTGAGAGGCCAAAGACCACGCTAAGATGTCCACACTCCAGCCCCTTAGTACTTCAAATTAGGGTAGGATTTGGAGTGCGCCGTATGTTTTTGTGTCCATATATCTTCTTGGGTGTAAGCTTCAGTACATAAACTGCTGCCTGTATCACTGCTGTGTCCTGTTGCTATTTGCATTGCACAGACCCAGAATAGGGTTTAGGAATTAAGCATTCAAGGAAAACTATTGCATAGGTTTGTTTGTTTTTTAATACTGAAATAGATAAAATAACAGCATGATATTGATTGGCAATTATGGGAAAACAATGCAGAGCCAATTTCTCTGTTCTGGATCAGGCATCCAAGAGTCTGAATGGCACCAGGAGAGTTTGGGGTCCAAACTCCAGTGACTTTCAATAGAATCTAGACTCCTTACTACCACTGAAGACCCTGTGACAACTCCAGGCTCAGTTGTTTAGAGTAGGAGAACAGTTCAGTCATATTCTAAACTACATGTGCTGTCCCTACAAGCCCAATCCTTGCTACAGCTTGGGTCCATAACAAAGGGGGAAAAAACCCAAAATAATTATCTATTAATACAGTATATTCATAGATTCATAGATGTTAGCACTGGAAGTGACCTTGAATATCATCAAGTCCAACCCCCTGCCCCAGGGGCAGGAGGTCAACTAGGGTCAGCCCTGCTCTACAGGTTGGATAGAGAAGAAAGGAAGGGAGGGGGTGTGGCGCTCTATGTCAGAGAGCAATACACATCTTCTGCCAGCAAAATCGGGTCAGAGGAGGGGCAAGCTGAAGTGCTCTGGGTCAAGATACAAGGGGGTGGTGGAGAGAGGGATTTAACAGTGGGGGTCTACTACAGACCCCCCAACCAAGGGAAGGAGCTGGACCGGGAATTTTCGGGCCAGCTTGCAGAGGCACTTAAGGCAAGGGATGTAGTTGTCATGGGTGATCTAAATTACCTGGACATCTGCTGGGAGGAGCAGTCAGCTAAGTCAGACCATTCCAGGACGTTCCTGGCCGAGATACAGAACCTCCACTTAATCCAGGAGGGGCACAGTCCCACCAGAGGAAGTGCCCTGTTGGACCTGGTCCTGGCCACAGGCGATGATCTGGTAAGGGGGCTCCAGGTCCTTGACCACCTGGGTAACAGCGATCATCGCTTGCTGGAATTCATCATCCAGCGCAGGGTGTCAAGGGCCTGCAGCAAGGCGGTAGCCCTAGACTTCAAGAGGGCCATCTTCAACAAGTTGAGGAGATTGGTGGGAGAGGTGCTGGGGTTCTTGAGGGCAGGGAAGTCAGTGCCCAAGATGAGTGGTCGTTCCTTAAGGAGATGATACTCAGGGCCCAAGAGGTGACAATCCCAACAAGAAGCAAGAGGGGCAAGAGTGCCCGAAAACCTCCCTGGCTCACCAAGGACATCAGGAATGCCTGGTTGCCAAAAAGGCGGTATAAACCTGGTGGAGGGGGGGGCTATCTCCATAGAAGAGTACACCTCCACTGCTTGGGCCTGTAGGGGGGCTGTTAGGAAAGCCAAGGCAGACATAGAGCTAGGACTAGTGTCCAAGATCAAAGATAATAAAAAGTCTTTTTTCAAATATATAGGGAGGATGAAGAAGGCACCGGGAAATGTGGGGCCCCTGCAAGATACGCTAGGCAATCTGGTGGTTGCGGCAGAGGAGAAGGCAGACCTCTAACAAATTCTTCACCTCCATTTTCTTGTGCAGGGACCGTGACTCCCCCACCATGTTTCAAGACAGACTCGAGGGGAACGCCTCAAGACCTAAGGTTGAGGAGGACTGGGTTAGAGTACTTCTGGAGGGGCTGGACATGTTCAAGTCAGCAAGTCCAGATGCTCTCCACCCCAGGGTGTTGAGGGAGCTAGCAGGGGTTATTACGAGTGCTCGTGGTGCTCGGGCCAGGTGCCAGATGATTGGAAGAAAGCCAATGTGGTCCCCATCTTTAAATAAGGGAGGAGGGAGGACCCAGACAACTATAGGCCCGTCAGTCTTACCTCAATCCTGGGGAAACTCTTTGAGAAGATCATCAAGGAGCACATCTGTGATGGGCCGGCATTGGGGATGATGCTCAAAAGCAACCAGCACGGTTTCATTAGGGACAGGTCATGTCAGACCAACCTGATTGCCTTTTACGATCAGGTCACGAAAGCATTGGATACAGGTGTTGCCGTGGATGTAGTCTTTCTGGACTTCAGCAATTTGGATGATGGGGTGAAAAGCAACATGTTTAAATTTGCTGATGAGACCAAAATTTGGGGTGAGGTGGGCACTTTAGCAGGGAAAGAAAGACTGCAGCAAGACCTGGATAGGTTGCAGGGGTGGGCTAACAAAAACAGGATGTGTTTCAATACTGACAAGTGCAGGGTGCTGCACTTGGGCAGTAGTAACCAGCAGCACACTTATAAGATGGGAAACTCCCTTCTTGAGAGCACGGAGGCAGAAAGGGATCTTGGAGTCATCATTGACTCCAAGATGAACATGGGCCGGCAATGTGAGGTCACGGTCAGCAGGGCTAACCGGACCCTATTGTGCATCCACAGGTGCATCTCAAGTAGGGCCAATGAGGTGATCCTCCCCCTCTACGTGACACTGGTCAGGCCGCAGCTGGAGTACTGTGTCCAGTTCTGGGCACCCCACTTCAAGAGGGATGTGGACAACATTGAGAGGGTCCAGAGGAGGGCCACCCACATGATCTGGGGACAGCAGGACAGACCCTACAGTGAGAGGCTACGGGACCTGAACCTGTTCAACCTTCACAAGAGAAGGCTGAGGGGGGACCTGGTGACCATCTATAAACTCACTAGGGGGGACCAGAAGGGTTTGGGGGAGACCTTGTTTCCCCTAACGCCCTCTGGGATAACAAGGAATAACGGCCACAAGTTGTTGGACAGTAGGTTTAAATTAAACATCCGTAGGAACTACTTCACAGTTAGGGCGGCTAGGATCTGGAACCAACTTCCAAGGGAAGTGATGCTGGCTCCTACCCTGGGGGTCTTCAAGAAGCGGCTCGATGCCTACCTGGCTGGGGTCACTTGAGCCCAGTTTCCCTCCTGCCCAGGCAGGGGGTCGGACTTGAAGATCTACAAGGTCCCCCTTATTCTATGATTCTGTGAAAGGATCCCAGCAAGATAAGCATCCAGACATTCCTTGAAAGAGTCCAGAGTAGGTGTCTGCACCACTTCTGGAGGGAGTCTGTTACAGGTCTTGGGGGCTCAGACAGTAAAGAAATTTTTTCTTATGTCCAGCCTGAAACTGTTTTGGAGGAGTTTATGACCGTTGGTCCTTGTTTTACTTTGGGGCAGTCGGGTGAACAGATGTTCTCCCAGATCCTGATGTACACCCCTTATGTACTTATAGGCAGCCATCAGGTCCCCCTAAGCCTGCACTTTTCCAGGCTGAAGAGTCCTATGGCTCTCAGCCTCTTCATAAGGCGTATTCTCATGCCATATGATCATGCGCCTGGCTTCTTGACATCCTTCTTGAATTGAGGAGCCCAGAATTGGATGCAGTACTCCAGCTGTGGGCTCACCAAGGCCAAGTACAGTGGGAGGCCAAGTACAGTGGGAGGTTGACATCCTGAGATTAACTTGAGATGCATCTATGGATGCAAGCCAGAGTTTGGTTAGCTTTACCAGCTGCAACATTGCATTGGTGGCTCATGTTCATCTTGTGGTCAATCATGACCCCCCAAGTCTCTTTCAGTAGTGGTGCTAGCAAGTGTAGCACTGCTGAGCCTATAAGCATGCTGCAGGGTTTGTTTGTTTTTTTTCCCAAGGTGGAATACCTTACATTTATCAGTATTGAACGTCATCAGGTTTGTATCCCCCCACTTACTAAGTTTATCCAAGTTAGCCTGGGTCACTAGCCTGTCCTTAAGCGTGGATGCTGTGCCCCAAAGTTTAGTGTCATCACTGAACTTAGCCAGTGTGCTTCTGACACTAATGTCTGCATCGTTGATAAAGATGTTAAAGAGAACCGGTCCAAGGACAGAGTCTTGGGGGATGCCACTGGTCACAGAGTGCCATAGCGATTCACTACCATCGACCACTACTCTCTAAGTCTGTCCTCAGAGCCAATTTCCCAGCCATCTGACTGTGGCGTAGCTGAGGCCATAGTTGGCCAATTTGAAATCTCATTACAAATCCTAGGCCTGGGCCTTTTCCAGGTGTGCCCTGCATTACTTCTACTGTTACTAGCTCTTGGTCCCTTAATTCCTTGTGTAAATACTGAACATTATTGTGGGTGAGGGATGGCCTTAGGTTAACATGACTAATATCTATGTGCTTAGGATGAACCTTGCACTGATTTAGATGTAGGTGAAGCCCAAAATCCTTTTGTACCTGGAGCCTTAGAATAGAAAGAATGGCTCTGTGGTCACATCTACATGAGCCACCTACTGTGGAGTAGACTAATTAGCTCCACAGTAAACATCTTGGCATCTATGGGCCTTCATACATGCCATGAGATTTGCCATTCAAGGCGCCGCAACTGCATTTCTGTTTGCACAAGTGGGATTTCCTGCCAGTTTAAAAGTCTTTTCAGTGCATAATGTAAAACTGCTCAGAAGTAGTTTAGTTGGCATCACCCCCAATTGTGTCATTGCATCTATGGATTCTTTGCGTGCAAACACGGTGACTCAAAGACATGTAATTACCTCTTTTGCCACCAGGTGGTGCTGCACTATTTCTGTAGTTCAGGCATTTGTCCATTATGTGCTGCTATTTTATTTTATATTTTTTTGGCCAGCCCACTCCTGTTTATCCATCCCTCCCCTTCCCTGCTCCCACAGCTGACTACAGGTAGGGCACAGTGCAGGCAGCATCTCTCATCCATCTGTCCTGCATCTGTCATCTGTCCTCTCATCTGTCCTAAAAAAATGGAGAAGCAACCCATTCACACTGTGGTGGCATGAATGAGTTGCGTCACAAATCTGCTAGTGGTCGTGCCCATACTACCACCACCACCACCACCAGTGGTCCTGTATCCCCCCCCCCACCCCCCACACACACACCCCTGCCTCCTGCACCCACCAAGGTGTTCTGAACTGCAGAGCATAGTGGCGGCAGCACCAAAACAGAAAGTTTGCAACTGACAGAGGGTGCTCTTCTTAACACTTTAATATTTTGGAGGTAACCTTCCTATTTCTTATCATTTTTAATTGCCATTGCCATTCCAGAAACACAACGAATAGTGCAGGCAAATGCTGCATGCCAGACCAGCCTCCCAGGATTTGCATCATCCTGGGTGATATGTAGGTAATATCAGAAATATCCCACTGACTTTGTAGCCTCTATAGGGGGGAGGTGAAGAGGGTGGAGTTTGGACTGTGGGCCAAATTACATTCTCTTCTTCTTTTCCCCCTGCAGAAGACTTTCAAGATCAGGAATCAAAAAGGATGAATAAATGAAAGCATGGATCCACAATAGCAGAAGAAATAGATAGTAGTAGTGTTTAATAGTTAGTAATTGTAATAGTTAAATAGTGTATAGTATATATAAAAGTAATAGTGTATAGTGTATATTGTATAATAGTAAATAGTGTATATAATAGTAATAGTTAAATAGTGAATAAATAAATAGATAATGTATACATAATGTATAAATAGAGAGTGTATAGTTAATAAATACTGTATAGATACAGGGGTGCGGGGAAGGAAAATCCTGGCTATTTTTTTTCTACTAATTTAACATTTTAAAAAAAATTAAAATGTATTATTTAAAAATCTATTTTTAAATAATTAAAAAAACCCCAGGTAAATGCATCACAACATGATTTTTTTTTTTCGAAATAAAGATTTCAAATTGTGTGTGGTGTGTTTTCTTTCATAGGCAGATTGGCATACATGGTAGTCTGTGCGGTTTGGGGGGGGGGTGGGACCGGCAATGATTGTGCCTGCCTGCCTCAGCATGGGGACCCTTTGCTTGGGGGCATTTCTGGAGTGATGGGATTTCTGGAAAAATTGGAAGGGTGGTTTGGTATGGGAAGTCCAATGTTTGTGCAATGCTTGTGTTAGCCCCATTCCCAACATACAGGGATCCTGGCAAGCCAGACTTCTTAGGGTGCAGAACCTTTTTGCAAAAAAGACTTGCCCCACCTCCGACCCCCACACAGAACGTCCCATCCCAAACCCAACAAGAAAAAGTGGCAATACTGTGCGAGGGGAGAGCCTTAATATTTGAAAGAAGACAATTAGCAACTTTTCAGGCTATCATGAGCCTATGCATGGCTTTTGTTTTTTGCATCACCTCCACCACACCCTCCCCCTGCATGTGGTTCCCCCTGGCTGGGCCAGGGTGGAAGTTCATCCTGCTCTGCTTGCACCCTGCACCCACACCTGTGTGCATGCATGCTGGGCAGTGTAGTGGTCCATTGCCAGCCAGGGGATGGAGTAGGGTGCTCAGGGTCTCCACCAGGTGGAATGAGTGGGGTGCAGATGTCCTTGGCATGGGAGTCCCTGGTACCCAAGGAATCTTAATCCTCCTCTACACCCCAACAGCCTCACCTACCCACCCCATTCTGCCATACTGTTGCTGCTCATGCTCAGCTTGACCAAATGTCTTTCTGCTGTTTCACAAAAGACAGGAGGCAGAGTATTCATTCTCTTTTACATAAACATCCTTTAATGTTTATATTCACCTTTTCTTTTCTTTTCTTTTCTTTTCTTTTTTGAAATTAGTAAAACCATGAGTGACTTACATCTGTATGAATCCAAGCATTCACAGTGAGAACCCCTGCAGGGTTTTCAGGGTTTCAGGTACTCAGGGTTTTTTGAGCAGGCAACCCTGACCCCACCCACTGTGTTCTACATTTACATTTGCACAACTTGATAGCTTAGTCACAACTAGCATGGACTAGTTAGAATATTTTAACTAGATCATGAAAGATTATTTTTATTTTTCATTACAGTTTTTGTTTGTTTTTGTTTTAGTATTTCGTGAAACTAGTTGTTTCATTCACCAGCACCTTGACACGGGCAGTGTTTTTCCTTGAATCTTTGTGTGTGCTTTTGTCTTCGTGTTGTTGTGTTTGTGTTTGTTGCATATTTGTGGTTGTGGTTTTTGTGTGTTTGTTTTGATGCTTTCTGTGCTTGTGTTTGTGTGTTCGCAATTTTTCCTTGCTTGTGTTTGTATGATTTTATGCTTTGTGAATGTTAATGTAGGACCAGACAAACTGAGTCAGTATCAGCTGAATACTTTTGCAAGGTCAGCAAAACCAGCCTGTGCTTCTCTAGTCACAGCAATAAAAATTTGGTCCACTGGGCATTTGGACAGAATGACCAGACTGTCATTTGATTAGAATGTCTGTGTGAATGCATGTATGGATTAGAATATATGGAAAGGTGGAACCTCAACTAGAAGCAGACCCTAAGACCAAGCAGGCAGTCAGAAGGAGGGCCTTTGCCTACCACCCTGGGTGCTAAGACCCACTAGACAGGGAAGAAGAGGGAGGGCCTTGGGTGCTAAGACCCACCGGGCAGGGGGGAAGAGGGAAGCCCTAGGATGCTAAGACCCACCAGACAGTAGGGGAGTAGGCTGACCAGACCAGAGATGGCTGCGCTCTAGAAGCTACAAAGGAGCAAAATCATTATTAAGACATGGTGGCTAGAGTATTCTTATTATCATTTATGATTATTCTTAGTATAATTATTAATGTAATTATTACTGTAAACAGACTTGCTTGGGCTCACTGTCCTCACAAGATACAAAAGAGTACAATCATTAGGCAAGGGGCCAGAACCTCAGACCTTTGGACAGGCACCAGAGAAAGGCAGACAGCAAGGGAGGGAGGCTGAGAAAGGTAGCCACCTGAGATATTATTATTAATTATTATTATTATTCATTGCCATTAGGAAAAGGCCTTACCCCGCTACCAATACTTCATTATAATTCTCCTGCTATACCTGCTGGACAAAGTGAACCGAGTGCCCAAAAGTCAGTCATTTGTCACCTAGGACCCATAAATGACGTTGTGCTCCTTTGTATCTTGAGAGTACACCAAGCCCAAGTAGCAACATACATTAAAATAAAAAATGTTGGGTTTAAACAAAATTTTTAAAAGGTACATTGCATCCAGCATCTTTCAAAAGAGTTAATGAAGCATCTTTGATTAAGTAGCTGCTTGGACTAGCTGAACATTTGTAATTTATCAGCATTTCAAAATGGATGCTGAGCAACAGTCAGCCCTGGAATTAGGACACACACACAGCATGTTTCAGAGACCGTTCTTACCCTGAACAGAGACAAAAGCATTCTAATTATTGATAAATACTTGTATGTTAATATTAAAATGAAATATGATAATTATAATTATTATTTCATGTGCATGTTTAGTTACTGCTATGTTTACACAGTACGGTCCCTTTTTGTCTCTGTTTAGAAACTCTACATTGCGATTGAGAGAGGATTAATTTTATAAATGCACATTTATCAGCACTAATCATGCTCATTCTCAATATTTTTCCCCAGTTTTATGAATCTAAGGATAATACCATCAGCGAAAGGCACCTACCTGGCAGTGAGACATTACCAGCATTGCCATTTGAGACAATGCAACTGTGTAAAAGGAAGTGGCATAAGGTGTCATTCTCAGGCTTCGCAAGTTGTCTGTGTTCTTCTCTTCTATGGCCACTGTGCCTGTTGTCACAGGTGGGAGCTGCAGCCAGTGTAGCAATCAGAGCTAAAAATAGGAGGGAAGGAAGGAATTTCGGGGGTACAGAGCATGGGAATTTGTATTGTAAAGCCACCGTGCAGTGCCTCCTGCCCTGATCTCGTGTACACCTCATGTAGCCCTCCTGTACAGGCAGTTGCAGGGAGGTGGAGAAGGGAAGTTCATGCCACTATGTGCACTCACAGCTGAGGAAGGGGTGGTGGCTGTGTGCGCCCTGGAACTGTGTGCTGCCACACGGGCCCTCATGCTGTTCATTACCCTTCACCTTCCTTCACAACACTGAAATCCTCCCACCCTATTTACTTCAAAGTTGAAGTAAACAATGCACCACCTCACCCGCAGGGCACGGCCAAGTGTCAGGTATCACTTTCCAATGCATAAAGGTGCCGATTGTGGAGGATGTCGCAATGTCCTCTTTCAAGTCCCACATTGCAAAGTGGCTCTCATCCTGCACTTGAATACTGCACTGCACCCGACTTCAACCTGCACTCTTCTGGACCACTGCATTCATGTTCCTGTGCCCCACAGGAGCAACTCTGCCGGCTGGGCTGAGTCTTTCTGCCTCTGGTGTACTGTCATCTCTCACCTGCCTCAAACCTCTCTCATCGATACAGTGTACGCACACCCCAACCACTGCTCCCACAATTTATAGGCCTTGAGAGGGGCAAGAACCCCCACCCCCTTGGCTGCCCTCGTTTTGGTATAAAAAAAACTCCAACCCTGCTGGGACCAGCCTGGAAAAAAGAGCACAGACCCTGTCCAAAAAGAGCACCAAAACACTGTGCAAAAAGTGTGGGAAAAGACTTTTTAGGGGGCAGCCCTTTTGGGTGGCTTTGCAAAGTGGGTGGGAACTTCAGTATTAGTGGTACCCTAATGCCAATGCCAAAGGATACTGGCAAGCCAGACTTAAAAGAGGGGATGCAGCCAGTCCCCTTGTGTGCCTTTTCATGAAAGATTCCCTGATCCCCCCCCCCCCCCCCCCCCGTGCCCCATGCAACACATCCCCAGAAAAAGCAGCAGGCAGAACTGCAGGAAAATGACTTGGCAGGGGGCTTTGCAAAGTGCATGAGTGATGTGGGAGAAGGGAGCTCCAATGCTTGTGGTACCCCAGTGCCAATGTCCAGGGGTGTTGGCAAGGTAGACTTCTGAGGGGGGAGGCAGCCATCCCCTTTGCGTACTTCTGCATGATAGATTTCCTGCCACTCCCCACCCCCGCCCCGACCCCTGCAACAAGTGCCCAGAAACAGTGGCAGGTAGAACTGTGGGAAAATGACTTGGCACTAGGCTTTGCAACGTGTGTGGGTGATGTGAGAGAAGGGAGCTGAAATGCTTGTGGTACCTGGCTCCTTCCTGCTGTTGTGAATCCCAACCGAAGCAGCATCCCAACCCTAAACCCTACACCACAATTGGTGACTGTCTGAGCCAATGCTTGGGGTTTGATTTTTGCATCCCTCACCAACCACTCAACCAACCAACCAACCCCCAGCACTGTGAGCAGGGACTTTGCCAGTCCTACAAAATTAGGGAGTCAGATGCAGAAAGAGAGGAAAACAGGAGATTTTATTGTAAGGAAAACAATATTGTAAGCCATCGGTTATTTGGGCTTCTTTGCCTTTACCTCACCATCACCCTGAACCAGCCCTGGCTCCCTGAACTGCATTGGTGGCCATTATGCCTGTGTGAACAGGGAACTATTTGATTCAGATTTGGATTGAGCTGATATGGATGTCAGAATTGTTTTTTTCTGATTCGATTTGTCAGAACCCAATAGTTGAGTGCCTATGTCACAGTGGAAGGTTTCATTGATTTGATGCCTGTGGCGCAGTGGAATTTCTCGCCACAGTGGAATTTTCCGCTACGGTGGAAAACCCCGGTGCAGTAAAAAGTGCCCACCAACTTTATGCAAATACGCACATCACCATTGGCTGGTTTAAATTATTCACATTTGGCGACTCGCGATTGGCTTGTTAGTCATATAAAGGTTAAAGCAGTTTCCGCCCAAGTCGGAGAACTCCGCGCACATCTCGGAGTGAACTTGGTGGACTGATCACCCACCAACGACTCCCCGTCGCCGACCGTCCTGACGTACCCCCGTGCCCTGCAGGCCCGATAAACCGTTCATGTCATTTTGTCTGACTCGGAGAGCTCACGTTTGCAACTGTAACCTAAGTCAGTTCTTCTTCTTGTGCTGTGTACACTGACGGCGTAAGTAAATAATCTCTTTGTTCAACCAATATGCTTCAGTGCCTAATTCTGCTCCATCGGTCAAAAGTACCCGCCTGCTGTTTCGGGACTACTGGCCACAGCCCAGCCTACCACTCGACCGCCACATGATTCAGCCAAATTGCTTTGGAAGATTGGAAGCCGATTCAGAGATTCGGCCATAGAGTATAATGGGGAATCAATGAAACGTCTATAACTTTGTTGTTTTTTGACTGATTCTGATTAAACTTGCAGACAGTAGCCTCTGCTGCGAGCATGAAGCCTACTGAGTTTCAAGGTGATAGGTGCAGGGGTTTCTGAGAAACTGCACCTCAAACTGCTAACAAGCAAAATTTATGACATAGGTGACACTGTGTATGTGTTAAGGTGCAGCAGGGTGAAAACTGCAGGCCTGCTAGGCCTTGCTGTGGCCACGAAGCCTGCCAGATGTCAAGGAGATAGGTGCAGGGGGAGTCTGGGTTCTGGGACCCTGCACCTCTTGCTACTAACAGGCAAAACGCATAACATGGGTGCTTGTGCAACTGTGTTTGTCTTGGGACATGGGGGGGTGGGGGAGGGCATTGAAACTAGGGCTGTGCAAAGCTTTGGACCATGATTCAGATTTGGAGATGATTCAGATGATTCAGAGGTCGAATCTATGAGTCCAAATCAAACCACTAGAAACTTTAGGCTTTCCATCGATTTGGAGCTTCCAAATCAATTCAGAAAAGATTAGGAAAAGATTCACTGATTCACAGACATGGAGGGACGTCTGTATGGGGAAACAGAATCTTAGAGGGAGAGCAGGGGGAGAAGGACTGATATGTCTAGCTGGCCAGTGAGCATTATTTCTCTCTGACTGCCCTTCCAATTACAGTGTCTGGGGGAGGGACATGGAAACTGCATAAAAGCCTCTGTCTAAAAGTTTGCTGTGCTTTTTGTCAACTGGTTCTGAGTGAGCAACAGCATCACAAAGGTACTGTGCTGCCTGGCTTGCTTCATAGTCAGTCAGTTGCAACTTGCCTGCTCCTTTTTTGTTCTTAGACAGGATTGGATAGGATTTAGCTTAGCTTAGAATCTCTTTACTTAATACTATCCAATTCATTTCTGCCAATTTATATTCGTTCTCTTTCTTTTTTCTGGGTGTTTTTTTTTTTTTTTTGGGGGGGGGGGGGTTGCAAACTTTTAAAAAAGAAAGCTCAGTGTTTTCCACTGCAGTGTGATCCATCACTGTGCAGGGAAGCACTCATATTGCACACACTTATATGCACATATACAAGAAGAAAAATCAGATATTCATAGAACAAGAGAGTCAGATGATATATAGTTATTAGTCACCTATATTATTATAGTTAGTTTACATACAGACTAAAGACAATGCAGAAGAAGTGAGATAGATATTCAGGTTGAGAGATTAACACACACAACACAACTCAAAGTGCAAGAAGCAGGAGATATATTATTTTAGCTACACTACACAGAGAAGAACAAGAAGTAGTCATACATTCACATTAATATCACATCACAGAAGAAGACAGCATACCAGGCCCCAGGACACACAAATACAGCAACACAGAGAGTAAGCAACAACCAAAAGAAGTCACACAGTCACACAGTCACACACACACCTTTTGCAGCACAGAAAAGATTGATATGAAGTGTGCTGGAAAGCCAGGTGCCAGGTCTTCTGGCAAGGGAGGGGAAGGGGGTACAGAGAGAGCTAGAGCTGCACGTCTCCCCCCCACCCCAATATAGACACATTATTTCCCCAAGCAGCCATGACACTTCTGCTGCCAGTGGAAGCAAGGCGGTGGGAGCAGTACCTGTAACTGACTTCCCTGCACCTTCACCACCTCCCCTACCACCAGAAAAAGGCACCAGCAGCAGAATCACTGTCTCCTCCATCCCAATGTCATCTCCCAGTGTGAGCTTCCCACTACCAGAGGAGGAGCTGGAGCTGGAACCAAAGGATCTGAGTGCCATGGCTAAATCAATTCTGGGGACTGAGGGGAAACAGAGTTTGTGCTCCACACTCCTCAAAGTTCCCCTAGACCCAGGTCTCCTTCTCTGGAAAGCAGCACCCCAGAGGACGATGAGGAAGTGGAAGCTCAGGCAAGTGGCTCCACTGAGGCATATCCTCCTGCTGTTGTGCCTCAGCCTGCTGAGGAGGGGGATAAGGCAGCATCCCAATCCTAAACTCAGAAGCAACAGTACCTGTACCCGACATCCCTGCACCTTCACCACCTCCCC
The DNA here is from genome assembly GCF_030867095.1 of Alligator mississippiensis. Classification (NCBI taxonomy): domain Eukaryota; kingdom Metazoa; phylum Chordata; order Crocodylia; family Alligatoridae; genus Alligator; species Alligator mississippiensis. The sequence continues at coordinate 30,795,373 of NC_081833.1, forward strand.
TAACTCCAGAAAAGGGCACCAGCAGCAGAATCACTGTATCCTCCACACCAGTGTCATCTCCCAGCATGACCCTCCCATGGTCAGAGGGGAACTGAGCACCCTGGCTCAAGTAATTCTGGGGACCGAGGGGGAATCAGAGTTTGTGCTCCACACTTCTCAAAGTTCCCCTAGGCCCAGGTCTCCCTCTCTGGAAAGCAGCACCTCAGAGGATGATGAGGTTGTGGAGGCTAAGGCAAGTGGCTCACCTGAGGCATATCCTCCTGCTGTTGTGCCTCAGCCTCCTGCGGAGTGGGATAAGGCAGCATCCCCACCCTTACTCACCCAGAAGTGGGTGAGTAGCATAGTGTGGGAGAATTTTGAGGTAGCAGATGTTCCTAGGTTTGCTATCTGCCAGCACTGCCAAAGGCAGATCATCCAGGGCAAGGACATGAAACACTTTGCCACCATGGAGATGCTGCTGCATCTCAGGAGGCAGGACCCCCTTTCCCTTCTTCCTGATCAGCCTGGCACTAGTATGAGCACGCCCCATGGAAAGTCCCCTGCTCACTCCAAAGTCCCAGTCCCACAAAGCAGAGGCAGGCCTCCCTGGAACAGTGGGGAAAAGGTAGACAGAAATGGGGGCGAGTTTCAAAGGTGAGTGAGGTCACCCAGAGCATTGAGGAGACCCAGATTCTACCGAGTTATCTCTTGGGCCTTACTCAGTCATTCCCAGAAGTCAACCGCTGCTCATGACTGAGCTGAATCACTGGCCTCTCTCCCCCACTCCTCGCATATAATGTCCAGTAGTCCTCATGGGCTATGACCATAAACCAACTCAAACAGAGCATATCCCATGGAGGCCTGTGGTGCCTCCCTTATGGAGAAAACTAGTGGAGGCATCGTGGCATCCCATCCCCATGGGTCCCCCTGAATTCAGGCCTGGATCATCCCTTTCAAGGTGCTGTTAAAGCACTCCACTAAGCCATCCGTCTGCAAATGGTAAATGGAAGTTTGGAGCTGCTTAATCTTCAGGGTTTGGCAAATTGCCTTTAGGATCTTGGACATCAACATTTTCCCCTGATTGGTAAGAATTTCTTAGGGAATGCCAACCCACACCATCCACTTCAGGAGAGCCTCTGCTATCACAGTGGTTGTTACTGACCTATGGGGAACTGCTTCAGGGAATCAAGTGGCATAGTGGATAATTATCTAAATGAATAGGTATCCTGCTCAGCTTCGGGGAAATGGCCCAGCCAAGTCTAGAGTGATTCGGTCAAAGGAGCACCGTGCCGGGGGCATAGGCATCAGAGGGACCTTCACCAGTTTCACCCCTCCCATTCTCTGGCATTTAGGGCACTCTGCACAGAACTTCTCCACCATCTTATAGAGGCAGGACAAGAAGACCTGCCACTTCAGGCATACCTCCATTTTGTCCTGACCCAGGTGTCCCCCCCTGGGGAGCATGTGGGCAACCCATAGCACGACTTCCTAATACCTGTGAAGGACTAGAATCTGGCACCTCTCCTCCCCATCTTCCTGGTCCTCCAGCTGGTAGAGGATGCCCCATTTTACCTCGAACTGTGGGTTCTGCTTTGCCCTCCCAGGGTCCACTGTCTCCCCTTCATCCTTGGCCAGTTGAGACTGCCAGATATTCTGAAACAGGTTTTTTTTTCTTTGTTTGTCCCGGAAGTATCCCTCACCTATGTGTTGCTCCACATCAAGGTTTTCTCCCTCGTCATTCTCTGGAGTCCCAAAGCAAGCCACTCCTGGATCTTTTTCCCACTCACCACCTCTCTTGGTGAGAACTCGGGTGACCACCTCCTCCAGATATGGCCAATCTACTCCCAAGAGAATGGGGTGGGGCAGGGTCTTGGCTAGGCCTACGGCAATTTCTTCTGTGCAATCCATCAGTGAGCTGGACATGTTGATATTTGTAGATGTATGAGGCCCCGTAAATGCAGACCATGCTCACTGGGCTCTCTGGGCTCCCCAGATGGAATGGGAAGAGGCCAGCCCATATCATCGACTGTGAGCAACCCATGTCAACAACCACCAGTATGATGGTGTCTCCCACCCTTACTTCGACCACGGGCATGTTTTGGTGCCCTGGCCCCTTATGTTGACCAAAGCTGCAATCCATCTTCTCATTGTCATAACCCAAACTGAGAAGTGTCCCTGACACAATGGAATCTGCCTAGCAACTGTTGTTGCTTTTAGGTTGGTACATTCCGTCTCCTCACTTAGCAGTTTATTACAGTCCTGGCATAGTGGAAAATCCCATTTGGTTTGCATGCCTGTGCCATGGTGGAAAATTCCATGGATCTGGTTTGATACATATGGCACAGGGAGAAACTAGGTCACAGAAAAAAAAAGTTGGTCACAGTGGAAAATTCCGCTGGGCCAGAACCCGGTGACTATATGCTATGTCATGGAAAAGTACAGCTTTAGAAAAAGTTCCCGCCAAACTTCATGCAAATACGCACACCACAATTGGCCGGTTCCAAATTATTCATATTTAGTGACTAGCGATTGGCTTGTTGGTCATATAAGAGGTAAATCAGTTTCCGCCCAAGTTGGAGAACTCTGCATATCTTTCCAGCTTAGCACGTTGGAGCACTCCGCATACACCTCGGAGAAGGAGAACTCAGAGAGCGAACTCGGAGAGCTTGAACTCGGTACATATCTCTGAGGAAACCTGGTGGACTGATCACCCACCAGTGACACCCCGTCACCGACCTCCCCCCTCCGTCTTGCATGCTTGTTCAGCCGTCTTTGCAACTGTAACTCAAGTCAACATGCAGCCTACCTGTATTGTATCATCTACAGTGTAAGTAAAGCAATCTTACTTTAACCAATACGCTTCGGTGCCTAGTTCCTCTCCGTCTGTCAAAAAGTACCCACCTGCCATTTCGGGCTACTAGCCATAGCCCCAGCCTACCACGCAGCCACCACACTCATCATGAGAGCTATCAATAGGCGCTTCAGCCTGGGATCTCCAAGGGCAAAATGGGGAAATGTGCCCTTTCTTCCCACACTTGTAGCACACTACCTCCCTAGAATCCCAGGCCTAGGTGTCTTGCCCAGAATTCTGTGTGCGCTCAGCCTGCTGGGTCTGACTGGCTGCCACCTGACAGGGTCCGGTCATCGGGTCTCCAGGATGATCCCTCCTGGGGGCTTCACGACCCCCTTCAGTAGCAGCATAAACTTCAGCGAGCCACAGGGATTATTCCACTGCCTTGAGTTGCTGGCACCAAACTCACCACTGGGAGCTACTGCTAAGGTCCATCAGAAATTGCTCCAGAACTATGAGATCTACCACTTCTTGGAGGGTATGAGTCTCAGGCTGTATCCATTGTTCCACCAAATCCCTTAGCGTCTATGCTAGCAGGTGGGGATGAGCCCCCACAGGCCCTTTCTGGGCCTGGAACTTTTGGCAGTAGGTTTGGCGGAAATCTCTAATTGGTACAATATTGCCTGTTTCACCTTCCAATAATCTCTGGCCTCAACTCTGTTAAGGGTATAATAGGCAGCTTGTGCTAGCTCAATGAGGAGAGGCCCAATCCGTGCCACCCAGCTGCTGGGGTCCCATTTTGCGGCCATGGCCATTCTTTCAAAGCCCTCTAAGTAGACTTCCATGTCATCATCTGGGGACATCCAGGGAAGCCTGGCTCCATCTCCTTCTTTCCCCAGTGAGATCTGCTGAGCCTTCATTTTCTCACACAAGTCCTGCTGATGAGAGAAGAGTCAGATCCAGGCCTCCACTTCTTGAGTACGCACCCTGATGATCTCCTCCAGCTGGGCTTGTACCTGCAGGAGCCATAGGGAAATACTGTGCAGCTGCTGCCAGTCGGTCAGGACTTGGGTGTCTATGGATTCCATGGTGCCTTGAGTTGCTGATGGCTGTTCCCGGCTAATGCACAACATTGTGAGTGGGTGGGAGATCCTAGCTCTGCCTCCTTCTGAACTCACCTGCCATGACTTGGACAGAAAGAAGATGAAGGAGGTATCAGTCGTCCTTCAGTGCTAAGAATAAATGACACCACCCAGATAGTGCGTGCTCACAGTGTAGTTTTATTTTCTTGTGGCAGGAAATGGCACAGTAACAGTAGCCTCACTAATTACTTCATTAGCAAGGTGCATCTGAGCTGCCGATTACTTAGCTCAGTGTTGGATGCTTCACCGATACCATGTAGCACTTCCTACTCTTATTGCTAATTGCCTCATTACCAAGGTGCATTCCCCACATCTCTACCATCTGCCTTGTGCCAGGAGTGGTCTTGACTGCTCCTCCTCTTCTCCCACCACCACTCTCAGTGTTGTGGAAGTTCTGGGGTCAGGGCCAGAGCTTACGTGTGATCCACTTGCCTGCTCATCATCCTGGGGTGTCTCCCTCCACTCAGGGCTTCCCCACCAAACTGTTTCTATGGTGCCCCACCTCTTCCCACACTCACCAGAGTGCCCGGAGTCTCAAGGTAAATAGCTTGCCTCAGGGTTGTGGTATCCTAGTCTGGAGTCCCACAATCTCGGTGTTTCCCAGGTGGCCAGGTGGGTTACTCAGTGCTCTCTCTCTCTCTGTCTGGGGCTTCAGCTGCCTCTTACTTTTGTCTCATGCCCAAAAGCAAAAATGCATATGCCCCACCACCGGATATATACCAGCCATGGTGGGCTAATCACCCTACCCTGCCCCAAGTGCGTCATTCCCTCCACTTGGCAGAAGGACTTTGGCAGGTCAATCTTGCCTGATCCTGCCTTAGTAATAGGGCTCCCACCTGAGCCCCTGTTACAGCATTCATAAATCTCTTCACTTCACCAGAACTACAGTTTTGAGTTTATATACACAGATAGACATATTTCTATCACATTCGTAAATCTCTTCACTGCACCAGACCTACAGTTTTGAGTGTATATAGGAGTGCAAATACATTATATATTTCTTGAAAAGGAAGACAGGAAACACATCATGAAGCATGGTGGAAAGGTAGGTGGCCACACTGGCCAACCTTCAGGGCGGGGTGGAAGAGGGGGTAAAGGGAGAACTGTAAGTTCCCCCCCACCAACACCAAACTGAGACACAGCCTCTTTCATCCAGCTAAAAGGGATGAGGCTGCTACAAGCAGCAAGGAGAGGGGAGCAGTGCCATTACCACTGCCTGTGTCTGAGACTGCATCCCCTCCATGAGTACCAGCCATAACCCCCCCGACCCCCATCCCCAACATGATGACAACCACAACAAGCAGCACTAGCACCAGCACAGCTGCCTACTCCACCCACATGTCACTTCCCATGCTGAGCCTTCCAGTGCCAGAAGAAGACCTGGCACTGGATCTGGATCTGAGTGCCCTAGCAAGGGAAATTCTGGGGAAGGAAGGGGAATCAGCTGAGTCTGTGTTCCACACCCCATGAGTTTCCCTTTGAGCCAGGTCTCCTTCCCTGGAAGGCACTTCATATGAGGTTGATGTAGAGGTAGAGGCAAGTGGCTCAGCTGAGTCTGCTCCTCCTCTTGCTATGCCTCTGCTTGCTGAGGAGGGGGAAAGTGCAGCAGCATCTACAGATGCACCCACATCCCAAAAGCGAGTGGGTAGTGTGGTCTGGGATCATTCTGAGCTAGCAGGTAATCCTGCATGCGCTATCTGCCTGTACTGCCGAGCTGAAACCAGGACAAGGGAACAAAAAATATGAGCAGCACAGGGATGCTGATGTATCTCTGCAGGCACCATCCCCTTGCCCTTGCTCCTCCTCAGCCTGGCACCAGTGGGAACATGCCCAAAGGGAAGTCTCGCACTCACTCCAAAGCCTCCATCCCCCCAAAGCAGAGGCAGGTCACCCTGGTACAATGGGGGAAAGGCAGACAGAAAGGGTGGCATGTTCCAAAGGCAAGCAAGCTCACCCAGAGAATTAGGGAGATGCTTGCTGTCAATGGCCATCCATTCTCCCTAGTTGAGAAGCCAGGGTTCAGGTGGCTTATGGCATTCACGGTCCCATCATACCAAGTGCCCCCGTGCACCACCTTCTGTAGGATGGTGGTGCCATCCCTGTATGAAGCATGCATGGTGTACTTGAGGAAGGAGCTGCACAACACAGGACCACAGGTGGCATTATACTTCACCTCAGACATCTGGAGCAGCCGAGGTGGAGATCAATTGGCAAAACTGGCCAATTGTGGCCTTGGTTCCACCACGATCCACTGGCTGAGAAACTGGCTCCATGGTCAGACCCAGAGGGTGGTGGTTGACGGAAGTCAAACATCATGGTGCCCTGTGACCAGTGGGGTCCCTCAAGGCTCTGTCCTTGGACCTATATTGTATAACATCTTCATTAATGATGTGGATATTGGAGTCAGAAGCAGACTGGCCAAGTTCACTGATGACACCAAACTTTGTGGTGTTCTTCTGCCTTCCCCTTGATCCACTACAGTACTGAGAGCTGTCCTTGAGGATACTCAGAAGGTAGTGTAGAATGTGGAAGCTGGTTTGCTTATTGGAGCCAGAGATCAGCAGCATTTTCAGTAGGACTGTGAGAAATTTCACTGGCTGTTTCGTTTTGACACTGTTTTGACCCATTTTGAGCTCAAAACAGTGAAATTGAAATGAAACAGACGGCTTGAAACAGCCTCAAAACAAAACTAGGCCAGTCAAAATGTTTTTAAAGTTTTGAAATGTTTCAAGTTTTGAAGCTCAAGCTGGGATTGTCTGCAGGGAAACAGAAAGTAAGGAAAGGGAGGGGAAGAGGGTGGAAGGACTGCTCTGACATTGACCATGAAGCTGGCCAGTGACTGAGATCCTTCCCTGAGGTCCCTTCCAATCCCAGGCCTCTGGGGGAGGGATGGAAAAACAGCATAAAAGGCAGCATTGTTTGAACTGTCCTGTTTTCTGCCTTGGTGTCACTGTTCCAGCAGCTCAGCATCAGACAACGAAGGCTATAGCAGTGATCTTCTGAAGGATTTCCTACTTGTTAGCCTAGGCTAGCCTAGCAAGAGGGATTTCAGAATACCTTTTCAGCTTTTTCTTTCTTCCATACACTTTTATTTTATTATTATATTAATTGATTTATTCTTTTGAATTTTATAATTATATTGGACATGATTACTATAGAATTTAATTTATATAGGAAGGCAAATACATTTATATTTTATTTCTATATATTTAAAGCTGTGCAGCATACATCATACATTATAGAATTTATATAGGAAGAAAGATATATTTCTATTTGTTTTTATACATTTGTTCTTTGCACCACACCTATGGTATTGAATTTATATAGGGAGAAAGACATATTTCTATTTTTTTTTTTATACATTTCTTCTTTGCACCACACACCTAGGGTATTGAATTTATATAGGAACACAAATACATTTATATATTTGTAGAAAAGGAAGACATGAAACACACCACGAAGCATGGTGGAAAGGCAGGTGACCAGCCTTCAGGGAGGGGTGGAAGAGGAGGGAGAGGGAGAGGTGTAAGTTCCACCCCCACCAAAATAAGACGCAGCCTCTTTCCTCCAGCTACAAGGTATGAGGCTTCCACAAGCAGCAAGGAGAGGGGAGCAGTGCCAGTGCCACTGCCTGTGCCCTAGACTACATCCCCGCCCATGAGCACCAGCCTTAACCCGCCCCCCACCATCACTGCCATGATGACAACAACAAGCAGCAGCAGCAGCACCAGCATGACAGCCTAGTCCACCCCCATTTCTCTTCCCATGCTGAGCCTCCCATTGCCAGAGGAAGACCTGGAGCTGGATCTGGATCTGAGTGCCCTAGCAAGGGAAATACTGGGAAAGGAGGGAAAATCAGCTGAGTTTGGGATGTTAATGTAGAGGTAAAGGCAAGTGGCTCAGCTGAGTCCACTCCTCCTCTTTCTGTGCCTCTGCCTGCTGAGGAGGGGAAAAGTGAAGCAGCATCCACAATGCACCCACACCCCAGAAGCAAGTGGGCAGTGTGGTCTGGGAACATGTTGAGTTGGAAGATGATCCCACATATGCTATCTGCCTGCACTGCTGAGCCAAAACCAGCTGGGGCAAGGGAACAAAACACATGAGCACCGCGGGGATCCTGATTAGGCCTGTGTGAGTCAGCAGAGATCCAATCCAGCTTCAGATCTGGCGCCTTCAGACGGCCATGATCTGATCTGGAGCTCCAGATCAGTTTGCTGCTTTGATCCGGCCAAAGCAGCTCTGAAGCTTCAGAGCCGCCTCAGAGATCCAGCTATAGGTTATAATGGGGGATGAATTAAATAACTATAACTTTGTTATTTTAACTCTGATTTGGGTGCAACTTGCAAGGATGGTAGCTTCTGCTGAAAGCACAAAGTCTGCCAAATTTCAAGAAGATCGGTGCAGGGGTTTTGGGGCAACTGCACCCAAAATTCTTGAAAGCAAAACTCCTGTCACGTCTTTCTGTTACAACACAGGGGGCCTGAAAACAACACGGGTGCTAGCCCCTGGCAAGGCCACAAAGTCTGCCAAGTTTCAAGAAGATTAGTGCAGGGGTTTGGGGAGAACTGCTCCCAAAATTCTTGAAAGCAAAACTCCTGTCACGTCTATGTGTTACACCATAAGGGGTTGAAAAACTGTATGGGTGATAGCCCCTGGTGAGGCCACAAAGCATGCCAGGTTTAAAGAAGATCAGTGCAGGGGTTTGGGGGGAACTACACCCCAAGCTGCTGACGGGCAAAACTTGTCATGTGGGTGGGTGCTTGGGCGACTGCTGCGCTTGTCTTTGGGCACAGAGGGTGTTAAATCTAGTGCAGGTCTGAGTGCTGGTCCCTGCCAGGCCACTAAGCCTGCCAGCTGTGTGTGTCTCACTGTGGAAGTCTGTCATCCGAGGCCATGCGCCCCAAGCTGTTGACAGGCAAAACTAGTGATGTGGATGAGTGACATTATGTGTGTGTTAAGGTGCATCCTTCCTGGTGCTGGGTCCTCTGCACAACACAGCAGTGTGCCCCAGTGAGGTCTCCTCCTCCCCTACAGCATCACACCCGGTCCACTGCTTTATGTGACAACAGGTAAAATAACTTAGCTGGCTCAACATCAGTAGCAGCAGCAGCAGCATCAAAGGCTATACATCAGGCGGCTCAGGCTAGACATCAGGAGGCACTATTTCACAGTCAGGGTGGCTAGAAGCTGGAACCAACTTCCAAGGGAAGTGGTGCTTGCTCATACCATGCGTGTCTTAAAAAGGTGGCTAGATAATCACCTAGCTGGGGTCATTTGACCCCAGCATCCTTTCCTGCCCATGGCAGGGGGTCAGACTTGATGATCTGCTCAGGTCCCTTCCGACCCTACCAACTATGAAACTATGAAAGGTATCCAAACGGAACTGTCACAGAGCCTTTCTTTTTATAAAGGAATTGACAGCAAGAAGTAAAGATGTTGTGTTGTGTTGTGTTGTGTTGGACATATGATGTTATTCATGGTGTGTGATGGCTTATCTTGTGTTTTTATGTCTATATGTGTATTATGAAAAAAAAAAAGGAGTACTTAAAAAAATGTATCTTAGGGAGCTTTAGGTTTGAAAACTCCTTTGTCAGGCTGAGGAAGTACCTGCAGTTGGTCCTGGATGAAAGGAATAGTAAAGAAGCCAGAGGCTGACCTGGCCCGCAATGCAGGCAAGAAAGCCAGTCAGTGAAACTGGAAATGGAGGCATAAGGGGGTGAGGGACAGGCTGGGTGTGATACCCATATCTTCAGTTTTGCTGACAGTACAGAAACAAGACACAAAAATGACAAAAGAGAAACCCAAGTGTTCTGACTGCATGGTTGTTACTGAGCTTGCGAAACGGGGAAACGTGGTTTCACAACATTGTCAAAGGCTTGAAACACCTGTACTGGCAAACCATGAAGAGAAGCTCAGCGGCACCAAGGCCTCTTGTCAGTAAGCTGCAATCTGCAAATTTGAGTAAAGGAAACAAAACACCAAGGCACCAAGGCATCTTGACACCAAGCGGCAATCTACAAACTTGAGTGAAGCCTAACCTCAAAAGATACAATATAGCCTAAGATGCAAAGGTGAAAAATAATGTGGTATAAAATAAAGGGAGACACAAGCCATGCAGTACAAAATAAAGTGAGCGACAAGCCACACTAACCTCAAAAAAATTTTGTGCTTAGCCAATCACAGTAAAGGTTAATCCAAATTTGGTTCTAAATTCCGCTTGGATGCAAATAAATTTCAGCTGAAATTTGAGCAAGGTGTGCAGATCTTTGGGTTCTCATAGAAGCGTACTGCTGGGGGAACAGATGATCTAGAAGCTTTGTGGGTAGTGCACAACCGACAGCTTAGCTGATCTGCTCCAGGCATCATCTTTAAGGGTGTCTTTAGAAATTGCTCATAAGAAGTAACAAGGCTTGAGCAAGCTGTATTGGATTTTGTGAGTATACTCTGTTTATTCCTTTTCTCTTAAATAAACAAAAGCTTGCTTCAAAGATTTGCGTGTCTGTCTCAAAATAAGTTATACCACTTGACCCATTACGGGTACAACACTGGGGTAGCGGGGAAAAGGGGATGTTGCAGCTCAGGTAAAAGTGCAGAGGTGCCTGGGGTGTCAGATGTCCAGCAGGTCACAGTGTGCCAGAATTCCACTGTCTAATCTATATTGAGTCCATGAGTTTCTGTACCTACTACCTAGGAGGCTGATGAAGTGCAGCTCATAGGCCCAGCTCTTAAAAGTGGTTTGTACATGCAAACAAGCACCTAACCTCATCACCAGAACTGAAGCCAACTTCCTACAGCTCAAAACACAAAACCTCCCAGCTATCTCCAGTAAACCTACAGACTGCACACCAGAATCTATCAAAAACAACAAAACCAAACTACCTGTGGGGGCACATTCCTCACCAAAAAAACACTCTGCCTCCTCTCTCTCAGGCCTGATCCTGAGAGGGAACAAATTACAGTGCAAACCACTTTTAAGAGCTGGGCCTATAAACTGCACTTCATCAGCCTCCTAGGTAGTAGTTACAGAAACTCACGGACTCAATATACACAGCGGAGTTCTGACACACTGCGACCTGCCGGACCTCTGACACCCCAGGCACCTCTGCACTTCTACCTGCATTGCTACATTCCCCTTTCCCCCCTACTCCCCACCTAGCCTGCCTCTCCACCCTGAGGCCTCCATTTCCATTTTCACTGACTGGCTTTCTTCCCTGCATTGTGGGCCAGACAAGCCTCTGGCTTCTTTACTATTCCTTCCATCCAGGACCAACTGCAGGGACTTCCTCAGCCTGAAAAATGGGTTTTCAACCCTAAAGCTGGCATCCCGGGCAGCTAAGCTGAGCTCACTGGGAACCTCACAACTGCGCTGCAACCAGCAAGCGTCAGGCCTGTCAAAGACATAACAGGTCTGGGCGTTTCCCACCCAGGACTTTGTGCACGTGTGCATTAGCTGGAGTTCATGGCACCTCCTACCCACCTTTCACTAGGGGATCATTGGTCCTGGCATTTACAGGGCTGCCGCGCCACCAGCAGCCCCAGCAGGCCTCCCTAACCTGGCAGAGTGCAGTTTTACTGGTCATGCCCAGGATCTGGTGCCTTCTCCCTTCCCATAGCCCCAACCCCATACCTCCAAGTTCATCCTGGCAAGCGAATGAGCTCATCAGAGACATGTTCTTCCCCTGCTGGCTGGTGATGCAGTTAATGACGCCTCCAGCTGAAAGAGGGGCATTACTCGGCTTTTCAACCACTCATAAAAGGAAATTGGTGCAGACAGAGTGAGGAGGGTGGCACTCAGTCCGTCTGCAGGTGGAGCTTGGAGAACCCCAGCAGCAGGAGGTTCACCTTCAGGAACACCAGCTGCTCCACCAAAGCAGGATCCAAGCAGGTGTGGTGGGGTGACACAGCATCCCCAGCAATGCTGAACACCCTCTCGCTTGGACCACTGGTGGGTGTACAGGACAGGTGTTGCCAGGCAACCATGGCCCGATCATTCCACATCTCTCTGCAGTTTGCCCAGTAGGCCACAGAGTCGCAGTCCAGTGGCTCCACATCCTCAGTGAGATAAATAGCCACCAAAGCCTTGGCTCTACCTGCCCAAGGCTGGGGTCTGGTGCGTTTGGACTCCAGCATTGAAGCCATGCCCATGGCCCACATTGACAGTGGCTGGCGTGGAGGATACTGGCTAGTGCTGGTGCTGCCACTGGTGCTGGCAGCAGTGCTGGTCCTGGCAGTGCTGGCATGGGAAAGTGGATTCCCCTCTTCAACATCCCCTTGCCTCTGCACTTCAGCTTCCCTGACTTTGTTCACCAGCACTTGCTACCAGTGATCAAGGGTTTAGGGGCTGCCAGTGCTCATGCTCCCCTTCACCCTCAGGTCACATGCCTGCATCATGTGGACCGTACTGGACCACAAGGGATCCAGCTGTCATCTCCTGATGCCCTGCTTCAGCTGCCTCACCAGTGCCTGCACGTCTGGTGACAGCAGCCTGCCCCAGCCAGGAACACAGTTCCCCTGGAACTTCTCCATTCGGTTCTCCAGTTCCCTCATGAGGGGGATCACCTGGCTGAGGAGAGCATCACCAATGCTAAGGGTCTCGGTGGCCTTGAGGAAGGGCTTGAGGACCACCAAGATCTGGGAGATGGTGCCCCACTCCGCTCTGCTCAGGGGGGTGCCGATCCCAACCTCCCCAAGCAAGGCCATCTCATGGATGGCCTTCTGTTGCTCCACCAAACTTTGGAGCATCAGGGATGTGGAGTTCCACTGAGTCTCCACATTCTGTATGAATCTGTGCTGTGGGATGCTCAGCTCTTCCTGTTTCTCCCACAGCATCTTGCCCCCCTTGATGCTGCGGTGGAAGTAGCCCACCACCTTCCTGCATTTCGAAATCAGTGGCTTGTAGCAGTAGTGGTGGTGGTGCCGTCACTGGCAGCCCTGTCCCCCTTCAAGACATCCCTCACTATTAGGTGCAGCCTGCGTGCCCTACAGTGGATGCCTACAAAGTTGGCATCACAGACAGCCTTCACCATATTGGCTCCATTGTCAGTGACCACGAACCCACAGATGAGCTCAGCCTGCCCAATGAACCACCCCTGCACCATGCGGTTCATGGCCCCCATGATCTCACTTCCTGTGTGGGACTCATCCAGCACTTAGGCTTGCAGTAGAGCCCACTGATGACCTGACTGATCACGCCATTGCCCCATGAGGGAGAGGTAGGTGTAATTGCCACCCCAGCTGCTCCAGATATCGGAGGTGAAGTGCAAGGCTACCTGTGGCTCTGCCTTGCACGGCTCCTCCCTCAAGTACTCCCTGCATGCCTCATACACAGAGGGCATCACTGTTCTTCTAAAGGTGGTACGTGCAGGCACTTTGTAAGACGGGGCCAGAAGTGCTATGAACCGCCTGAACCCTGGCCACTCAACTAGGGAGAAGGGCTGGCTTTCCAGAGCAAGCATCTCCCCAGTGCTCTGGGTGATCTTGCTCGCCTTGGGAACGCGCCCCCCTTTCTGTCCACCTTTCCCCCACTGGCCCAGGGTGGCCTGCCTCTGCTTTGGGGGGAAAGGGGCGTTGGAGCAAGTGGGGGGACTTCCCTTTCAGCACACTTGCACTGGTGCCAGGCTGAGCAGGAAGAAGGGGAAGGGGGTGCTGCTTCCTCAGATGCATCAGCATTGCTGTGGTGGAAAAGTGTCCCACATCCTTGCCACGGCTCATGTGCCTTTGGCAGTGCTTGCAGATGGCAAACCTCGGACCATCCGGCAGCACAAATGCTCCCACACTACACTACTCCCCCGCTTCTGGATTGAGGGCAAGGATCCTCCCTTTTCCCCCTTCTCAGCAGCCTGAGGCTGAACAGCAGGAGGAGCTGCCTCAGCTGAGTCAGTTGCCTCCACAACCTCAGCCTCCTCCGAGATGCTGCTTTCTGGAGAAGACCTGGGTCTAGGTGAAACTTGAGGGGTGTGGAGCAGAAACTCTGATTGCCCTCGGTCCCCAGAATTGCTTGAGCCAGCGCTCAGCATCCCTGGTTCCAGCTCTAGCTCCTCCTCTAGCAGCGGGAGACTCATGCTGAGACCTGATATTGGGGTGAGGAGGCAATGATTCCACTGCTGGTGCCCACTTCTGGACTGAGTGAAGGTGGTGCAGGTACCAGGACATCAGGTACAGACACTGCGCCCACCTCCTGGCTTCCACTGGCAGCACTGATGTCATGGCTGCTTGGGAATAAAATGTTTTGGGAGGGGTGGGGACTTGTAGCTCTAGCTCTCCCCCAACCCCCTCTCCCTTCCCTCCCAGAAGACCTGGCACCTGCCTTCCCAGCACGCTTCATGTTAATCTTTCCTGTGCTACAAAAGGTCTCTGTGTGTATATGAATCCTTTTGTATTGTGTGTTTTATTCCCTCTGTTGCATGTGTGCACTGACCTCTTCTTTGAATGTTTGCTTCGGTGTTAAGGGTTATGTAAACATTGTGTGCTGGCTGTCTGTCTGTCTTCTTCTGCTGTGAATATCTGTCTGTCTTTCATAGATTTCATAGATATTAGGGCTGGAAGGGACCTCGGAAGATCATCGAGTCCAGCCCCCCCTGCCCGAAGGGCAGGAAGTCAGCATCCAGTTTCGTCTTGAAGGTGTTCAATGAAGGCGCTTGAACAACCTCCGGTGGCAGGCTGTTCCAGACCTTGGGGGCTTGGACAGTAAAGAAATTCTTCCTTATGTCCAGCCTGAAACGATCATGTAGTAGTTTGTGACCATTCGATCTCGTCATCCCTTGGGGTGCTCTGGTGAACAAACGTTCCCCAAGATACTGGTGGTCACCCCTGATAAACTTGTAGGTGGCCATCAAGATCACCCCTGAGCCTGCGCTTTTCCAGGCTAAAGAGCCCCAGGGCTCTCAGCCTGTCATCGTAGGGTCTGCTTCCCTGACCTCTGATCATGCGCGTGGCTCTACTCTGGACTCTCTCAAGCTTCTCCACATCCTTTTTGAATTGTGTCTTCTTCTGCTGTGATTTTTTTCTATATTGTGGGTCTCTGTATGTGTGCATGCATGCGTGCGTGTATGCATGCAAGCAATCTTTGCCTCCCTCCACAGTGATAGATCACACTGGCTAGGAAAACACACCTTTCTTTTTGCAAACTTTCCAAAAAAATAGAAAATATAACTTCAAAGAAATAAATTGAATTGTAATTTTAATAATAATTGAATAGAATAGCTAAAATAATCTAAGATAAGCTAAGATAAATCCTACCCACTCCTTTGTAACAAGAAAAAGGAGAAGGCAAGTCTCAGTCTGAGCGTTCCTCTCTCACACAGTTGCTGACAAGGAATTAGCTGCAAAAGGCACAAAAGGGCTTCAAACAGAGGCTTTTATGCTTTTTCTAGTCCCACCCCACAGATGTTGCCATTGGAAAGGTAGCCAGTGAGAAATCCTTCTCACTGGCTACCTACAGATGTCAGTCTTTCTCCCTGCTCCCCCTCCCTTCCACCCACTCTCCGTCCCCACCCCCCCTGCTCCCCCTCCCTCTTCTAATTGTGACTCAAGATGGCCAAAGCAGGTCCAAAGCATCTGAAGCAGATCCAAAGCTCTTTGGATGCTCCGACCTGCTTTGGATATCATTGCCGAGACCCCGCTTCGATCCAGGCATGCCGCTTCAGACGCCAAAGTATCTGAAGCAGCTCCGGATCCGAAGCAGGATACGAAGACTCACAAAACCCTAATGCCAATACATGCACCACCCCCTTGCCCTTGCTCCACCTCAGCCTGGCATGAGTGGGAGCATGCCCAAAGGGAAGTCCCCCTCTCGCTCCAAAGCCCCTTTCCCCCCAAAGCAGAGGCAGGCCACCCTGGAACAGTGGGGAAAAGGAGGACAAACAGTGGAGCATGTTACAAGGTAGAGCAAGATCACCCAGAGCACTGGGGAGGTGCTTACTGCTGATGCCCAGTTCTTCTCCTTAGTTGAGCGGCCAGGGTTCAGATGGCTCATGGCACTCATGGCCTCATCCTTTCCAGTGGTGCCCTCCCTGTATGAGGCATGCAGGCAATACTTGAGGGAGGAGCTGCACAAGGCAGTTCCGCAGGTGGCCTTACATGTCACCTAGGACATCTGGAGCTACAGGGGTGGTGATCACACCTACATCTCCCTCACAGGGCTCTGCTGTGACCAATCAGGCCATCAGTGGTCTCTCCTTCCAGCCAAGGTGATGGATGAGTCCTACACAGCAAAAGAGATCATGGGAGCCATGAACTGCTTGGTGCAGGGGTGGCTCACTGGGCAGGGCAAGCTCCCCTGCGGGTTCACAGTCACCAACAATGGGGCCAATATGGTCAAGGTGGCCACTGTTTCCCTCCCCAGCACACAGGTTACTGTGATCAGCAAGGAGCCAGGTTGCCAGGCAACAGCACATGACTGGGTCAGCTGACCAGGAGGTCAGGTGACCAGAGACTCCATAGAAAATAAGAGGGAAGGGAAGAACAGCAGCAGGGTGGCCAGAGGGGAGAGAGCCGAGTTGCTGTGGCTGTCCCCAGGTGAACGCCTGAGGAAGATGGGGAAACCAGTGGAGCCTTATGACAATTAAGTGAATCATGACATAAGTTTGACTTTTTGTTTACATTTCTTTTGGGCTCAGAACAAGCCCCAGTAGCAGCCTGGGCAGGGCTTCTGGTGCCAGCCAGAGATTTGCGTTCTAGCAGAGTGGGCAGTGTCCAGGACCCAGGTGCCTGAGGTCTGGGCACCTTCCCTGCCATGCTTCAAGGGCAGCTCGAGTTCCCATACTGTGGACCTGGAGTGAGAGCAGAGGTGCTTGGCCACACATGCATCTGATAATGTGCCAGCCTTTCAGGTGCTCCCCAAGACAGTCTACACCCTTAAAATGGGAAAGTTGCTCCCCTAGAAGGGAAGAAGTATTGGGTCTGGAGATACTGCCATATGAGGCTGGCACTTGGAGAAGCCAGAGCAAGCTCTGATATCCTACCCTTCTGGTGCTAAAAATGCTAATGGGAACACTTAAACACTTAATTTAACACTTAACTTCCACCTCCCTTTTCCCCTACCCTCACTGTTATCTAAAATTCACTTCCATTCTCAACATCTGGTGTTCCCTGGAGGTCAAATCTTTGATCATCTTCTTTCCAATCCCTAACTCATTTGCAAAATCCATCCTCAACACCTGCCTTCCACTTTGTTCCATCCATGTAATTGCCTTCTCACTGTCCCATACATCTTTTACCCCTTCTTTTTTTTCTGATCATATTAATCAGTCCTTTTGATGAACGGTCAGCATATTGTGTACTAGCAGTATGTGGCCATACTGGGTACTGAGTTTAGGCTGTCCAAAATTCATTTTAAACCTTCTGTGTGGCCCTACTTGGATTACCAATGGTAAGTACATTATCCCACCAGGACTCCTCTCATCCACCTTCATCCTAGCATTACATACTTTTTTACTTCCTCTTCACTCCCATAGCTAAGGTGTGTCTTTCTTTCCCATTTCTAATGATTCTCGTTTCCTCACCAGCCATAGCTGCCTAGAAAATATTGTGAAACTGGGTCCCAAACAGTTTCCCTGGAATCTCTCTATTGCCCCTTGTAATGCGTTGGCTGTCACTTTTCTAATGCATTTTTTTTTATTTTCCCTGGGGAAAACTTATCCCCACAGGAAGTAGCATAAAACATAAAACAAGCAAATATATAAATAATAAATTATTAAAACAAACCATGTGATCCTGAGAGAGTAACTCCAGATATGTGCTTTCTTAGCACCTCGGCGCTGCTGTCCCTGAGCCATTTGCACTGCTCCACCTCCTCTTTCAGCCTGGAACATATGATTAGTGTGGTCCTGCCCTAGAAGAGTTGAAGTTGGACCATGTTGATGTGCACCTCAACTACATATACATTTTTAGATCATCTTGCGACAAGATGACTCCATTCCCCCCATGGGGGGAGGGGGGCGTTATTAGCACACGGATCATTTGTGCGGGTATCTGGAGTATATAAGCATACTGAGAAGTGCTTAGCTATGGGGTTACCATGCCTTGAAATGCTGTTAACTCCGGTGAGGTCCAGCCCAATGAACTATCCGTAGATTCATAGATGTTAGGGTCGAATGGGACCTCAGTAGGTCATTGAGTCTGACCCCCTGCCCTAGGCAGGAAAGAGTTCTGGGGTCAGACGAGCCCAGCTAGGAACTTGTCCAGTTTCCTCTTGAAGACCTCCAAGGTAGAGAGCAGCACCACCTCCCTTGGAAGCCCATTCCAGATTCTGGCAACCCTTACTGTGAAGGAGTTCTTCCTAATGTCCAACCTAAATCTGCTCTCCATCAATTTGTGGCCATTGTTCCTAGTTACTCCAGGGGGTGCCCTAGTAAATAGAGCATCTCCCATCCCCTGCTGCCCTCCCGTGATGAATTTATAGGTAGCCACAGGATCACCTCTCAGCCTTCTCTTGTGATGGCTAAAGAGATCTAGGTCTGAGGTCTCTCCTTGTAGGGCCTTGCCTGTAGGCCTCTGACCATATGATTGCCCCTCCTTTGAGCCCTCTCAAGATTCTCTGCATCCCTCTTGAAGTGCAGCATCCAAAGTAGACACAGTACTCCAACTGTGGCCTGACCAGTGCTGCATACAGGGGAAGCATCACCGCCCTGGACTTGTTTATCATGTATCTGCTAATGCATGATAAAGTGTGGTTAGCCTTGTTGATCACTTTGTCACATTTGTGTTCACCTTGGAGTCAACTATGACTGAATCCAGAGGGTTTTTAGTCAGTGGATCCAGCTGTGCTTCTTGCTTGCTGGATTAGGATTTTGCTGTATCCTTGAAGCTGTGGAGCTCCTGAAGCTGCCACTGCTCAATCATGCTCCCCCCCCCCACCCTCACTTGTTGGCTCAGGGTGCATCAGCCTCTGCGCACATGCTGACATGCAGGGAGCATATGCTTCTAAAATGAGGCTGCGTCCATGTGTGTTGCCCTGCCATCAGCATCTCTGCACCTGCAGGTGAGTAACAGATATCTCCTGCCCTTACTGGGCTTTCTGCATCCTCTGCCAGCAGCTTACTGTGCCTCCCAGGGACCAGCAGCTATCTGGGCTGTTGGAGCACTCATGACCCGCTGCAGGCACACCCCACAGTGCACCCACCCTCCTGTCCCTGCTTACTGGGGACAGAGCCTAGGTCTGAGCTGCTGCTGCAGCCTTCACCCACTTCTATTTGCTCCAGCAAGCTGAAGTAGAGCAGCAGGGGCATGCGGCAGCCATAGAGACACTCTGGTGGGTGGTAGAGCATTTCCTTGGAGGATCCAGCCACTGGTTGCTTCAGGGGCACTCCCTAAAGCACTTTTTTTCCAGGGATTGAGGGGTTGTTTTTTTTAATACCACAATTTCCTGGTGTCAAATTTAGAGTTTGTGCTGCAAATACACAATGCAGGGAACATTTTTAAATTTCTGGTATGCCTCCTGCAGAATCTCAGACTGCTTTGAGATGCCACAACAAGCATGTGCTAACTTGTCTGGATGTGGTCAAAATGTTCAGAGAGGGAATGAGAGTAGAGGCCAAAGAGCAGGGCCCATGTAAGAGCATGGAAAGCCAGAGATTCATAGTCTGGATGGTGTATGAAGCAAAGTCAGTGACTTCTAGCCTAGGAGGGGCCAGGAGGGAGTGGGACCAAATTGGTTCAGAGGCTCAGAATGGAGCCAACAGAAAGAGAGAAAGAGAGACCTGATGAGAGGTCTGACAGCCCAAGAGGATCGGAATATCATTGAGACTAGAGACACAGAGCTCTGTAGTCCAAGAGAGGCAAGTGATAACAGGGCCAGGTCCCAAAGACTCATTGGCCCAATAATGTGGTCAGGACCCAGAGAGGGGTCAAAGTTCACAGCACACAGCTGGAGACCAAAGGGATCCAGGAGCCCATATCCCAAAAAGATCTGGAGTAGCCCTGAAAGACCAAGGGGTCTGGCAATCCAGAGGTGGGGTGCTAGAGAGGTCAAAAGCTGTAATAGACCACTGCTAAGACTGCCAAGGCTAGGATCCCGAGATCTCACCTAGACCGAGGAGGGGCCAAGAAGCCCAGAAGTGAAAAATTATGCCCATAAGGGGTGAAGATGACCATGGCAGGAGAACCTGGAAATTGTCTTGGCTAAAACATGGAAACTATGCCCTCCTGGGACTGGTTAATGTGGTAGAGCTACTTGTGGTGGGGTGGTGTCTACAAAATGCCACATGTTGCCACCCAGGAAAAGGTGAGTATAGGGCACATGAAAACCCTAGCTCCCACTGCCTTGTGGGTCACCCTTTGATGAGAAAAGGCTAAAGGGAAAATACCCCAACCCTTGGTGGAGGCCAAGAAAAAAAAGACATGTTGCAGGGTGCTTGGAATACATGTCACTTTGAGAAATAAAGACTGCTGGAAAAAAAAAGACTCTGCAAGGGGCTAGGAGAAAAATCTCCAGATGAGCTCCAGCCTGAGTGTTAGCAGATAAACGAATGGACAATTGAGACCTGTACTGCATCCTCAAGCATGAAAAGTAGAAGATGAGATGATGTACCATACCACTAAAGAAAGGATGAAAGACTAAATGGCAAGAGCCAGGGCCCATTGTAAACAAAACCAGCAACAGCCATGACCTAAACTAACCTAAGAAGGGATTAAGCCCCTCCCTTTTGTCCTCTGTGTTTTGCAGGGTATGGACCACCACTGAAGCATCAAGAAGTTTACTTGGTCCAGAAAAAAAGTATGCATAATGATTGTGTGCTGCTTTGGCTGTGTTTGTAAAATGCTATTACTGTAAGTAGTTGTAATATTAACTATGCTAGACAATGAAATGTAAAGCAGAACTTTGTTAAAGGCTATGAAATATATGAAGGGCAACAATTAACACCTATTAGGCTGGGAATATCTGCAGAGTGGCTACATAAAATGGTGCATCATGTGAAGCATCATCTCCAGGGCCTCAAATAGTTCAGTCATGCCAAAAATTGAAAAGGCCAAATTAACCATTTGTTTTATTGTCATCTTTTTGTTTGTTTTCTTTTGCTCATTTTGCTTTGCTTGTGTTAAATTTTTTATACAAAAATAGTAATGCAATGTAGCTTCATTAATTCCCCAAATTTGTGCAGAGAAATGGAACAAGGAGTAAAGTGGCAGCATCCCGATAGAGACCAAAGCTGTTGTTTGCACAGGAAGGATCTGGCTCTTGGCACTTCTCCATCCTCTTACAAAATAATGGACACTAGTGATGCTACAATGGCACAATTGGTCTGGTTGAAATGACAACAAAAATGCCCATTTTACAAAAGGGTTTAAATTGCTACGAATGTTTGTTTCCCCAAAATTCTGACCATGGGTTTTTTTTAAATCTAGTTTATGCAGTAATTTTGACAATAGGAACGGCACTAATGGCTGAGTAAAAGGTTCAATAGGCATCTTGAGCAATACATTCCCCAGTCCTAGTATGGGAGGCCTCTTTAAACTTGATTAGCTAAAACTTTCTTGATGGGTTAGGAAATGCTGAGGCAAAAGACTGAGTCAGAGGGGGCAGAGGCATCATTTAAACAATGGTCAAGAGTTCATCACAACATCCTGATGGAAGTACCCCAGAGCCCCAGTTGGAGCCCCTGATCATGAATGCCATCATACTCTTCTGGAATGACTGGTGA
Source organism: Alligator mississippiensis (assembly GCF_030867095.1). Classification (NCBI taxonomy): domain Eukaryota; kingdom Metazoa; phylum Chordata; order Crocodylia; family Alligatoridae; genus Alligator; species Alligator mississippiensis. Next base: position 30,816,924 of record NC_081833.1, read on the forward strand.
AGGTCCTCCCCACAACCCCAATGAACATTTGAGGTAGTTCCCTTGATTATGCTCCATTTATGATGAGAAGGTGCAAGACCTTCAAGAAAGGGATTAATGACTAGAAAATAACATTAGAGGTTTGCTTTTGGAAATTGGCTTGTAAATAAAGCAGATATTTTATTAAAAAACAGTAGTCCAGGGGAACAGCAAGGTTTAATTCATTTCTAAAATACTGTTTGTGACAAAGTTTCCTTCAAGGTCCACTGTGACTGAAGCCAGCAGAGACAGGCTGGGAAACTGATGACATATACAACACTGTTTCAACAAGTAGCACACACAAATGAAGTCTGTTTCTGATCAGATTTCACTAAGGTGTACATAGCAGGCTTTGATGGGTTCCCTCTAATAGGGAATCCTAGCCCTTTTACTAGAATGTAGGGTGGCCCCTTTAAGGACAGAGTTCTCGGAGCACAGGCTTCCAGCAGAGCAGGGATTAAAGAGTAGCCCTGCTGGCTAATCAGCTGATTGGGGGCTATCACCTGACTGGGAGAGAACTCAGGCTAGAGTTATATAAACCCTGGGTTGAGCCAGCTGGGGGAAAGCCAGCCCAGGCTGGGATGGAATGCAGGCTCTTGAGTACCTAGGGGACCAGAAAGAAATAGTTCTGCAGGCTGGGGCACAGGACCGAGAGACCTGGAGAGAAAGAGATTCAGGGTAAGGCAGCACGCTGCTTGTATTATTTTTCTTTATTGTTATTGCTCAGGGTTTAGTGTTTATGTTATAGCTTGAACTGATGGTTTGGATTGGGATTATAAAGATATATAATCCAGGGGTCCAGGATAAATGTGAGCTAGAGCTTCAAAACCAGGCCTGGTGCAGTGGGCCTAGGCTAGATGGCCTATCCAAAGTAAGGGAGAGGAGGTTGGGGAGGCCAAAGCCCTAACAGTGACAACAGTAATATCTGCAAGGCATGGGGCACAGTGTTGGGATGGTATGTACCTGTGAAATTAGTGCTTAAGGCAGAGGTTCTCACTTTTTGGGTGTTCTTCAGAGCAAAGAGGAGATCTGGAATCCCTAGAGTAGCCTCCCCTTTGAGAACCGGAGGAAACATCAAAACATAGCAGGTGAGTAAAAGGAAGACTGTTCCCAGAAGTGAATCAGAATGCAGGGGACTCTGGGGTGCTTCCAGGGCTTTTCAGTTGCTCTGTGTGTTCTTCCTTACATAACTAGATTTAGCAGTTAGGACTATTAATAAAGTAACTTTCTCTTTCAACTGAAAGAAAAAAGAAAAAAAAAAAAAAAAGAGAAGTGGAAAAATATAGGCCCTTTCTGCAAGCTGGAAGGAAGTTTGCCCTGGACACAGGCCCTTGTGTGAGCTCCGCACTTATTACAGGTAAAGTGGTGATGTTTTCAAGAACCAATACCCACAGAATATTCTTTTCCTTGTGAGGTCAGTCCCATAACTCGCATGCGTCATGTCTTTGTTTGGAAATATCCCAGCTGCAAAAACAGTGTAGATATGCCCAGAATGGCTTAAGGTCAAAACCAGAACCGTTAGTAGTCCATATTCTCCTTGTTGATTAATTTGGTACCAATTTACTTGGCCAATGCTTATCCTTCCAGGATGAGGTTCTAAGGCTTTCTTTATCTTAATTTGTAAGTAACTCTTTTCACTTACCATTACCATCTCCTAACTGGTCTGAATTAGGGGTGGAAAGAGTGTACATTTGAGCATACTGGGGCCCACCCAAATTAGAAGGAGAAAATATATGGCTTCTGTCTTTTTTCTTATACAGGTTCAGGAGGGTGGGCAAGATAGAAAGAAAAGGGCTTCTGTGGAATAAGGTGCGTTTAACATGGGGGTAGACTCCATTGCACAAAGGGCTGTAGAAATGGGTACTTCCCTGTGCACTACAGGTGGATCAACACTGAGGCCCATACCAGAAACATGTGCAGTATTAAAAAGCCTTGTTACAAACAGATCTGGAGGAGGTAGATGGAGGAAGAAAGTATAGAAAAGAGAGATAAGATGTTAAGAAGACTCTTAATATTGTAATAGTTATAATAGGAATTATAGAAAAGCAGGAACTCACCTTAGTGAGGCCAGGGAATGAGTATGGAACACTGCCAGAAGTCATGAGATAAAGCAACTGTGGAAAAAAAAAAAAAAAAAAAAATGCAGGCAGCTCCCCAGGTGTGCTGAAGTTCACTTGATGAGCTCCAGCTGACTGGAGGAGTCATCCCAGCAAAGAAGCTGAGAAGGGCTGGAAACAAGAGAGTCAGCCAGATGAACATTCCAGGGGAGGAGAAGGGCAGTGAGGAAGCTGACGGACAAACACTGTGCCAGAATTTTCTCCATGGGTCTGTAGTACAGGGACCATGCATATGGTTTATGGATTAAAAGGGCTCAGACAGAAGAGGCAAGAAAGTAGAACGCAGGAACATGAGACAAAGCACTCTCTCACAGGGTCTGAGACCTGAAGGGAAACCAGAGGTTGGTTACACATTATGTTTACTTGAAGGAGGGAAGGTTCTGGTTGACCTAAAGGTGGAAGGTTTGTGTTCTCTAGAGACACATCCTGGGGATATAATTAAAAGGGACTGCTTAATTACTTTCCCTCTTATCTCCTGTTTCATTGGAATTTTAAAAAAGGACTTAACTTATTCACATGAGGTAAGGGTCCAGGGTGTAGGGGTGGAGGAGCCCTGCTGAAGAACCCCACTATCAAACCAGAAGTGGAGATTGGATCACAACCATATAAGAGAAACATTACTGTACAGTAAACCCAGCCTGGGCAGGAATATGCAGGTGCAGGGATTTAGGAGCAGATTTGCAGCACCTAGCAGAAGTCTGATCTTACGCCCTCTGGCCCTGCACTGGCCCCCTGCTGCTGTTAGGGGAAACTAGAAGCACCGAAAGTACCTGCCTGCAGCCAGTGACCATCTTTAAGAGCCAGCTCTGCTCCCTGACCACTTGTCTCCCTGGCCCAGAGCAGGCTGCAGGGTGTGGTAGCAGCACACTGTGTGTCTGTCACCAAAGCCTCTACCCACCATGTCATGGCTGCTCCAATCCTAGGCCCCAGAAGCAATTTCCACTGCCCCTGGATCCTGCTGGCCACTCTTGCTGCACCACCACAGTCTGTCCCAAGTCATTTTTGTCCCTGGTGGCTCCCCGACACACATCACAGCTTCTTGGCCAGGCTCACAGTGCCATTCCAGGCTCTCTGCCACCAATGCTGCAGCTGCTCAGACCCCATGGTGCTACCTGGACCCTGTCAGAGACACCAATAACATGCACCTGGATGCCACCACTGCTGCCATCCATGTACTGTTGGGCCTCCAGCCCCACCACCTGTGTACATGCCCAGCCAACTAGAACTAGTGGCTGCATGGAGGTCATCTGGATGGTTGGCCCCAGACCCCAGCCCCACCACGCACCCCTAGCACCACGCTCACCGAGGACAGTTTTCAGGAAAGCACTTTATTCCCTTCCACAAACACAGACTCCCCTCACCCCTTCCTCCCCCACAATAGAACCCATCCTTCCCTGCCCACGGATCCCCTCTGCCATGCATCCTACCTTTCATCAATAAAACACTATCTTTGCCATGAAGACTCTTTATAGTTCACGCTGTGTGCGCCTTCTGAGGTTGGGGGGCAATGATGTGTGGGCACCTAAGGGGAAGAGCCTGGGAACAGGTGCACAGCATCCTGGCCTCTGGTCATACCCCCATGGGCACGCAAGGTATGGTGAGGCTGGTGGACAGGGGGAAATTACTTGGAGGCAATGGCAGCCACTGCTCTGCTGGTGCATCCACCTCCCCTTCCTGTAGCTAGTGAGCTGGGCAGCAGGGTCCACATGTGGTCCGGGCCCTGCTGCAGGAAACTGTTGCTCCTGGGCCACATGGAGCTAGGGTGTGTAGTGGGGCTGGGCCCAGGCAGGGGGCTGGGTAGCAGGGGCCCCAGGGGTGGGAGCCAAAGCAGGGGCACATGGCCACTGGATGTGATGCCACATCTCAGCCCAGGCCAATGGGGAGGAGCTGCTGCTGCTAGCTGGTGCGTGGCTGACAGGGTAAAAGCAGGGCTGTGGCCGGGGGTACATCAGCAGCTGGAATGAAGGCAACTGCCAGGGTTAGGATGGTGTCCAGCACCCAGCAGTCCTCTTCTGTTGCCTCCACTGCCCTGGCCACATCAGGAGCCTGCTGCTCCTGGGCCTTCAAGTGCCTCACCTCCAGGGCCAGGAGCCTGTCCCTGCACTGGTTTCCCCGGTCCCTCTGCCAGTCCCTCACTACCTTGTGGAAGTCCCTCTCCCACTTGCAGGCAATATTCTCCTCCTGCCAGGCCCACAAGTACACCAGGCACTCCTCAGCAACATTGATAGCTGGTCCAACAGCTCAGTCTGGTCATGGATTCTGAGCTGCCAGAGCCAGTACATACTCAGAGCCCCAGCCAGGGCTGAAAGTAAACCTGATGGGACAAACCAGATGCCAACCAATGCATACTCTCACAAACAACCATTTTTCTCCTGACTCTGTAGGACCTACAGCCGCATATAGGAGGCAACATTTCTGAGATACGATGCTCAATACCAGGGGCTGTGGGATGCCCAGCCTCAGATGAGGGGTTGTGCATGCATGGATGCCCAGGGACTATGGTAAGTCAGCTAGGAAGGCCCTGGCACAGGTGGTTGTGGAATGAGCCCTTTGACCCTGTTCATTCCACAGGGGCAGGTTGGCAGCTGGATGCTGGTCACAGGCAGCCTGCCTCCTCTGTCCCCTTCCCAGCCTGGGACACACCTGCTGCCAGGGCTCCAGAGCCACTCCCCTCCTCTTCTCCTCCTGCAGGCCAGCCAGTCTCCTGTACTGCAGCTAACCCCATGGCACCTGGGCTCCTCTGAGGGGACCTCTCCAGACAGGCACCCTGGGTCCAGATTCCCCTCCCTCCACACTAGTGCTGCCCCCCCCCCCCCCCCCCCCCAAGTGTGCTCCTGATGAGATTATCCCAGGCTGCCCAATCTACTAGGCCCTGCTCCTGCTGATCACTATGGTTCCCTGGGCATTCCTGTGAACCTGGCACAGGACCCTGAGCTTAAACAGTGTGGAGGGCAAGCCTATGCTGCCATTGCCACCACCTGTAGGGATACTTCTGGCTGCACTACACATCCCTTCCCCCACATCTTCCCCTTTCCCCACACATTACTGCTGGCAAAGACATGTTCTTCTGTATGTGAGATTCCTATGCCCATACAGCTGTGTGGTGACTGCCTGCAGATGCTGGCTGCTGCTGACACTGGCACCAATCTCGGGGGGGGGGGGGGGGGGATGCCCCCCATCCCACATGTTGCCTATGCACATGAACTCCCTAAGGGAGGGCAATTGGGGGAAGATAAGAGCCATGAGCAGCAAGAAAAACAGTTTTTTTGGCCAGGGATTAGGCAGGAAATATGCTAGTTTTGTTGATCCTGCCCTCAGTGCCAACCCTCCCACCTGCAGTGACCACCACATGCTCCCATGGTGGCCATGCCATTAATAGACAAACTATTTGAAAGAGTGGCAGTAGATATTTTTGACCCATTGCCACAGAGTATTTCTGGGTATCAGTTTATTATGGTACTGGTTGATTATGCCACCTGGTATTTGGAGGAGGTACCCCTGAAGTCAGCAAATATGGAAAAAGGTGGCAGAAGAGCTTTTGTGCACATTTACTAAGGTAGGCCATCCAAAAGAAATTTTAAATACCAATGTCACAGCAGGGTCCTGCAGGAGAGCCGTGATCTCCTCAAGGCCCCGTTCCCGTGCCAAGTTGGCCCAAGGGCACCCTCAGATTCTCGCCCGCCATGTCTTTGGTGTTCTAATATATTAGGGAGGCTGCCTTCATGTCTTCTTGGACATGATTTATCTGTACTCCAAGCCCCATGGGCTCCAGAACCCCTTGGTGGTCCCCGTTCTATCATAGGTGTTTCAGGGCACCCTAGCCTTATGGACTATGCGTGGCTCCAACCACCCCTTTTACCATGCCCCAAGCCTCACAGCTGGAATAGACGTTGTTCTGTCTGGGTGTATACTCTCTCTGGCGCTCGGGCTCTCCGTAGCCCTGTCTCTCTTTCTGTGCCCTTTCTCGAGGCCTCCTCAGTAAAGCCGCCCCCCTCTGGGGCCTCCTCAGTAAAGCTGCCCCCCTCTGGGGCTGACCACACTACTGCCCCCTTCTCCAGGGTTGACCACACCCGCACTGGGGCTTCTCAGCAACACCCCCTTCTCTGGGGCTTCGCAACTGCCCCTCTCTGGGGCTAGGGTCTATGTACCCCAAATGCTGCACCCTCACTGGTACTTGGGTCCCCACACTAGTGTGAGTCCCCTATGAGGCCTCCTCCAACCCCTAATAGCCTCACCCAAACCACCAGTGACAAACAGTAACACAAACACAAGCCCCTAGGCTATAACATAAACAGAAGCCACCTGGCTATAATCATGCTCAAGCCTACCAGAGCTCTTCATCCCACAGCTGTCAGATGCTGCTCCTTCATCAGGCTTCCCTTCTTTTCCACAGAAGAGAGCTCTTTCCTCCTGGGCTGCTAGCAGGGAACTGCCTCTGACCTCAGCCCCTAGAGTTTATAAGGAAGCCAGGCCCTGCCCCTTTCTGTCAGCTGACCACCGGCAGGTGCAATCTCTTGCTCCCTCCAGTTGCCCTGACAACCCACAGCTGGGCTCCTTATTCACTGCTAGGGCTCTTTCCCTAGCAGTTTCCCCTCTTTAGGAGCAGGGCACCTGAGTGCTCTGCAACAACCAAGGAAGCTATTTTATGGCCTGGGTTTTGTAAGTGAAACTCTCCGGATCCAGCACTTGAGAACTTTGATTTACCACCAGCAGATGGATAGCCTAGTTGAGCAGTTTAACTGCACTTTAAAAAGCATGCTAAAAAAAGTAGCCAGGTAGGACACCTGATGGTGGGACAGGATGTTCAGGCCTTTAATGTTTGCATACTGCGAAGCTCCACAGAGTGCCATAAAATTTTCCCCCTTTGAACTGTTGTAAGGCCATCGTCCATGGGTGTTGTTAGACCTGGTTAAAGAGGGCTAGGAAATACAACAAGGCTCCACCCACAGTCCTGTGGCCCATGTCTTGAAGATGAGAGAGAGATTGAAGGTGGCCTGGTCTATGACAAGGGGAAGCCTGGGGGGGGGCTCAGGAACAACAGGCCAGCCAGCTATAATCTCAGGGTATGTGAAAGGTAGTTTGAGGAAGGGGACAGAATGTTAGTCCTATTGCCAGATGAGACATCTAAATTTCTGGCCTGATGGCAAAGGCCATATGAAGTAATCCACAGAACCACCCCAATAGATTATGAGGTATGGCAGTTGAGTGGGTAAACATGACAAATTTATCATATATTTTTTCTTTAAAAAGTGGGTTGATAGGGAAGTGCTGTGAAGTGCCATGGGCCAAGAGCAACAGTTCAGCCCAGCTGTGACTGACATAAGTATCTTGGAGAATGTATGGTTGGGACAGCAGTTAACTGCTCTAGCAGTGGCAATTAATGCAAGTAGGGCAGTCCTTCTCAAAGGTATTTATAACTTGCCCAGGGAAGACCACCTTAGTTGAGTATCAGATATAAACACCACCAGGGCAGGTGGTCTGAGAAGGCCGAAGAAGAATCCTGCAAAAATTGCAAGAGAAAGTTCAGATGGAGGTGGAATGAATAGTGCAATTCTATCAGCATGGTCCCCAAAAAGGATCAAACCATGCGCCTCTCCATTGATTTCCAGAAAGTTAATCCCAGGGACCACTTCAATGCATACCCTATGCCCCATGTAGAATATCTATTAGAGAAAATAGGAGGGGCGTGCTTAATATCTACCCTCAGTCCATCAAAAGTGTACTGTCAATTCCCAATGGAAGAGCACTCCCAGGACAAAACTGCATTTGCAACCCTTTGGGGGTTGTAGGAATTCATGCGTATGACCTTTGGGCTGCATAAGGCTGCTGCAATGTTTAAAAAACTGATGAACTGAGTGTTAGCCCTGCATCAGGACTATGCAGTGGCCTACATCGACGATGATGCTTTATTCATGGTCATGGGAGGAACATTTGAAGCATCTTAATGCTGCACTCCAGGAACTGTGCCTGGGGGGCTAACGGCTAGGGGTGCACCAATAGAGATTTTGGGGGCCGATACCGATAGCCAATTTTTAAGGAGGAATATTGGTCAATACTGATCAGCTATCCAATACAGCTTCCATCAGCTGGTAAGTCCATTGTGGTGGAAGGGAAAGGGGAGGGAAGGATTGTGGGAGTGCAGATCAACATCCCCCACAGTGAGGAAGGTGGCAGGGGAAGGGGCTGCCCAGCCAGAGCACAGGGAGAGTGCAGGATGAAGCTATGGCTCATGGGGTGGGGGTAGCTACTTCCACTGGTAGCACCTGGGAAGGCAAGGGGGCATGTGCCCCCAGATCTGCATGGTGTGGAGTGGGCTGCAGTGGTGCAGTGGAGCTGGAGCCAGTGCTGCACAGAGCTCTTTTTGACAGGGGCTGGGCTCAGAGCAGGCTCCAGTGGTGCTGGGAGGAGGCTGCAGCCACCCCACATTTCACTGCAGCTCAGATCCCAACCCCATGCTGCCACCTGCCACCTGGCAGGCTTTTCCCACCACTTAGGTGGTAAAGACCATTCAGCCAGGGCTGTGCCAGGCAGTGGCATGGGGCTGAGAGCAGAGCTGTGGCAAAATTTGGGGTGGCTGCAGCCCAGCACTGCTGGAGCCCACTCCAAGCCCAGCTCCTGCTGAGAAGAGGCTTGTGCAGCACCAGCTCTGGCTCCACCCCACAGCTGCAACCCACCCTGCACCATGCAGGTCTGGGGGCACGTGTTCCCCACTCCCCCGCCCTCCCAGGGTGCAAGCAGCAGCAGGAGCCATCCCCGCACATGAGCCACACCTCTGTCCCGCGCCCCCTCCCCTCTGTCCCAGCTGGGCAGCACCTACCGCTGCCCCTTCCCTCACCTCAGGGGACGTTGATCTGCACACCCACATCCCTTCCCTCCCCCCTTCTCTTCGGACTTACCACCTGGAGGCAGCTTTCCACACTGCTGGCTCTGCTCCATGCTGTGCTGCAGCTGTGCGCAGCAAGGACATTTATCAGCCCCGATGGGGCCAATATCCAATATAGACAATTTTCTTGATATCGGTAATGATCTGATATCAGACCAATGTATCGGTGCTCCTCTACTAACAGCAGATCCCCCCAAAAATGCACCCTAGGTAAAAAAGATACCTAATACTTACAATTCTGCATAGCAGGAGGGCAAATCTGGCCACTAATAGACAAGGTTCAAGCTGTATAGAGTACCCACTGCCACAAACAAAGAAATAGATGTGGTCCTTTTTAGGACTCACCAATTACTATTGATGCCTGGTGCCCTGATTCTCAGACATTATTGCACCATTGTCAGAAATAACTAAAGATGCAGCCCCAAGCAGAATCAGCTGAACACCTAAGATGGAGCAGGCATTGTTAAGAGTTAAAGAATCCCTATGTACCCAAGCAGTGGTGTACACACCAGACTTCACAAAACCATTTATATTATATATGGATGCCTCTAATGTGGCATTGAGTGCAGTGCTGTCCCAGCCAGAGGAAGTGGGGGAACATTTAGTGGCTTACATTAGCGAGAAACTACAGCCCCAGGAGTGGGCATACACTGCAATTGAAAAATAATGTCTAACAGCGAAGTGGGTGATAGAAAGTTTCCCTTACTATTTGATAGGACATAAATTTACAGTGGTGATGGAACATGCACCACTTCAATGGTTAAATAAAGTAGGAAAACTTGAGGTTAATGTAGTGGAGTCTGAGCTTAAAAAAACATTAATTTATCTACAAAGCATTGGCCAGGGAGAGTACATCACAACACCAACAGGTTGGTTTTTTTTGTGAAAGGGTAAAGAGGCAGACTCGTTGACCTCAAGGAAAGGTGGATTGGGACCTGGAATGGGAAGGTGTACAACACAGACAGGCTCCAGGTCCAGGAATGCAAGGGAGCTAACCCAGGTGTGTTGAATGAGGAATAGCCAGCCACACGGACCAACATAAAAGATGCTGAATGCAGCCTAAGGACTGGCTGGTCCAGAAGGGAGCAAGGCTCCCTGGAGCCTAGGTTTACCAGGGGTCAAGCAGCTGCCAGGAGGGGCTGAGAGCAAGGCTTCTTATCTGTCTGTTTGTTTGTTTGTTTGTTAGTTTGTTTTGTTTGCACAAGCCCTGTAGGGTTGTCAAAACGTCTGAAAGATCAGAGGCAACCAGGGAAAGTGAAGCCTGGGAAGAGCTGCATGAAGCCAGCACAGAGCTAAGTGGCAGTTTATTTGTTTAACTTTGTTTCCTTATTTTGCATTTCTAACAGCACTGGGTGGCCTCAGTGGTGTTATCTACTAGCTCTGCTGGAGCAGAGGCAAGGGCCCTGAACAGTAGGTCCTTAGCCAAAGAAGACAGCAAAAGTAAAAGTGGGCAGCTCTGCTAGCATGACCAAACGTGCCTGGCTGTGATCTGCCCCAAAACCACACGTAGCATCATACACACTGCACCTGCAAGGCCTTGACCTTTACGTGGCACTGGCATGCCAACTGGTAACACCCATGCTCCTGCATGTGGCCTGATAGCCCCTTATAAATGTGTGTATTTGAGCACCTGCTTCACTGAAACTGGCTGAGGACCTCAGCCTCACCCACAGTGCCACAAGATCTGTGGCTGTGGGCGGTGGCATGTGGTGTTGAGGAGGACTCAAGCATAGCTCCCTCAAGGGCTCACTGGGTCTGTGCATGGCAGTCCAGGTGCTGCAGCTCCCAGCACAGAGGCATGCATGGTATAGGTGTGGGACAGGCAGGGGCCTGGCACTACTGTGCCTGCGACGAGCAATGGGGCCCAGCTAGGCTGCTGTGGCTGGTCTGGGGCTAGCTGCTGTGGGACCCGGTAGCTGGAGACTGGCTGCAGGTGGCCCAGGATGCTGCCAGGCCTGGAAACTGGCTGCAGCACCCAGCACTGTGTGAGGGCACAGACATAGCAGCTGGGTGGCAGGGCAGTACCATGGAGTGGTGCAAGGGTCTGGGCAGGCTGATGCTACAGCTGGCCTGGTCCCTCTGCTGTTAATTGTAGTGGTCAGAGGATAGCTGCAGGTCACCCAGGGCCCTGGCATCCCTGAAGTCTTAAGGTCCAGGGATTGGGGTAGACAAAGAGCCACCCCAGCCCAGGGACTAGAGAAGCATCCAGACTTATGGCTTTTTGGCTGGGCTTGGACTGGACCCTGTTTGTGGGGCTGACTGAAACCTAATTTGCTCCTGGTATGCATCTACACTTGCACTATTACACAGTAACTTCTTGGGAGTTAATTTGCAACTTGTATCCATAGGTAGCAAATTTACTCCTGAGTACAGCAATGTACTGCACAGTAAGTTTCTGCTCGTACAGATGCTGAAAGCTACTGTGCAGTAATTTTCTCTACTGTGCACTAAAGCACTTCATGTAGACATGCCCACTTTGAAAGGAAGAGTATAACCACTTAATTTGATATATTTGTTGGGGTTTAATTTGCTTTTTATTTCTGAAAATTAGTCTGAATTCTGGAAGTCTCTCTGGTTTTAGTAACTGTAATTTATTTAGCTATGAACCTACTCAGAAGAGTTTTGTATATAGATAACCCTTGAAATTTTCTGAGTTTCATAATGCGCCATATTTTTTCTTAAAGAACCACCTGCTGGGGTCATGAGTTTGAATGAGCATCTTGACTCTGTTTTCATAGAAATAAATTTCTTGTCCTTGTGATTGTAGGGAAAAGCATAAAGATGTCACTTGAGAACAACTTTAAAGGCTATAGTAGTAGTAGTGGTTGAAGAAGGAAGAAAGAAGAATAAGAAAGAAGGAGGAGCAAGAAGAAAAAGCATGTGGCAGGCCTCTGGGCTGCCACATGGGGGTTGGGTTGCCCTGAGGCATACTACCCTGCTGTGGAGTTTATTAGTTTTCTGTGGCATAAGAGAGTCACATGTGTAGATGTGACATGTTTACTACGGAACTAAATTAGTCTACTCTACAGTAAACAGCTCGTCTAAATGTGCCCTGTCTCTGCAAGTATAAGAATGTATGAAATATAACATCAAAAATCCAAGAGTCTAAGCCTGAGGGTAAGACAAAGTACCATATTTATGCAAATCCAACATGACTTTGAATTTAAGATGACCCTCCAACAATTGGATCCTATACGAAGAAAATGTATAATTTTGTTATAATTTGCCCTGTATAGAGTCTAACTATTGGAGGCTCATCTTAAGTCCTGCCCCCTGAGTGCTGCATCAGGGCAAACACCAGTGGTGGGGCAGGCAGCAAGGGAATCAAGTAGCCTCACCCCTGCCCACCAACGACTTGACCCCCTGCTTCCAGCCCCCTGGCACCTGTACCCACTGCAACTTTCCCTCCCTCTCACTTGCCCCCCATGGTGCCTACCTACATCCCATGACACATTTCCCCACACCACTTGACCTCCTGCCTGGTCCCCCAGTGCCTGCCCACTTCTGCCTCTATCCTACCACTACCTCTGCCTCCCTGCCACCTCCCCCTGCCTCCACCTCCACACATGCACATAAATCCATGCTGTAAGTATAAAGCTGGGTGCCCTGAGTTCTAGCCTTGGTCCCTGCTCCCAACTGTGTTGAAAAAATCTAGATGCTATTTATCCAGCGAACAATAAATGTAAGGTTCAGAGGCCCAGCTTCAAGGGAAGGAGTGGAAAGCAAACTAGTTCATGCCTTAGGGGCTAGATAAATTTACTTGGAATCAGTAGACACATATTCAAACCCCCTCAAGCAGGGGCAGTGCCCACTTCTTCTTGGTGACAGGGCTGAGGTGAGCTGAGAGAGGGATGCACTGTCTGTGAGAATGGGGCAGGTTCAGCTGCATAGCGTGGGTGGCAGCAACCAGGGGGGAGAGGTGGTGCTGAGAGCGGGGTCTATTGGGGGCTATGCCAAATTTTGGGCTGGCTATAACCTCCCCCAAAAAACCCTCCCCAGCACTACCCCTGCCCTCAAGATGAAGTTGGGAAGAACTTGGGTTCTTTGTCCCCAGGGAAGTGCCGATTTTGGCTGTTGGGTTAAAAGATGAAAGGATCCTTCTGCATGTTAGTTCCAGTAAGTATGTGTACAGAGTGATACTATTCCTTGTTAACCAGTGCTAAATGACTGTATAATAGATGGAGTTACTGCACAGTAACATCACCAAATGGCTTTTAGGCGATGTTGACTGTGCAGTAGCTTGTTACTACTGTGGAGTAGGATTGCATCACACTTTCTGACATGCAACACTACTGTGCAGTAGTGATGAGCTACTGCGTAGTCAGTGTCTAATGCAGACGTGCCCAGTAAGAGTCAGCATGTGTAGATGGTGATACTTACTATACAGTAATTAGCTCTACCATGCAGTAAAGTATCTTGTAGGATCTTGTGTAGATGTGCCCAGGGGGGGTCTTCCCTGAGAACACATCTACACATGCTCCCTCTTTGGAGCAAAGCTCTGGCCCCCTGCAGCAGCTAGAGAGAACTCCAGGCTTCCCCAGGGTGCTAGCCCAGGGGCTGACTGGGAGCAAAAGCCTGGTCCCCATGCACATGGAGCTTAAAGAGCTCTGCCAGCTGCAGCAATAGCTGTCTCCTTGCCCCATACATGTAGGAAGGGGTCCTGATGTGCAGAGGGCTGCTACCCTGTCTGGGTTCTGCTCAGCTTCCAGCTCCTGGGAAGAGCCAGGAGCTGAGTAGTGCCAGGACTGGGGCAGTTATGCATCCTCTGTGGCCCCCTAATGTTGGGGTGGCCTGGTGCAAATTTGCTTCTGGTCAGTGTCTACACATGTTCTGCTGCACAGTATCTACTGCACAGTAAGTTTACCATCTGTGTTTACATGCATTAGCTAACTACACAGTAGACTGATTTACTGTGCACAGTAAATGGTGTGCACATGTAGAAGGTGATGCTTTATTAGGCAGTATATTAATCTACTGCACAGTAAAGCATCTCATGTAGACACCGCCAATTCATTCCTGTTTTAATTATTTCCACAGTTTACTCATGCTTTAGTAATTCTTTATGTATTTCTTTCAATCCATTTTTAATTTATCACCTCTAATAGCATTGAGTGTCCCCTTCTATTTTATCAGCTAAAAGTCTCCTTACTCCAGGAAAGGGGTAAGGAGAAAACATGTTTTTATCAAAGAGTTTTTGTTTTTGTTTTTTGTCCCAGCTCTTGATCATGGAAAACTGTTCACAACTACAGGGAGACTGAAATTGTGTAGATTTGAGGAAGGTCTTTACAGTGTAAATGATAAAATCAACTGCCTGTCTGCTGCAGATTTGGTCTGAGATGGGTGTGATTTAAGATGGGAGATGTATCTCTGGGAAGGAACTCTGTTCTTTCCATGAGAAAAATGGGAAATAAAGGCCAAGTGTTGCCTCCTGAAGTAAAAACCGGTCCCTGCTTTTCATAGGTGTGTCCAGAATTTTGTAAAGGGTGAATGAGCAGTGTTCAGAGCTGCAAGAATGGCTACACTCTCTACTCCCAGCTTTTCTTTCCACCAGGGAACAGAAGCCAGGGACTATTTTTTATTCCCAAAGCAGGTAAAAACCTTTCCCACATCCCCCTCCCCATACTCTCAGGACCCCATCCTTTCCCTTCCATGCCCAGCAGTACATCCCCCTCCCTTTCCATTCCACCCTCATCCCCCACTGGTGTAAGGGCAGCGAGAGCTCCAGAGCTGGTCCTGCCCCACTCCAACTGGGCTTTCTGGGGAGCTGGCTTCAGCTGGGCACAGTAGCTGCAGCTGTGGTGGTAGGTAGGTTCCCCCACTCTGAGCCTGCTCCCTGCTTTTGGTTTGACAAGAAACATCAAGAGAGACTGGGCAGGGAGGGAGAACCTGCCTGCCCATTACTGCTTTTACTGACTGAGCTCTGCTCCTTATGCAAACCAGCTAGAGTGGAACAGGAGCAGCTCAGAAGTTTCCCCTTCCCCCGAGTAGACAGTTGGGACAATGACTGTCCCAGGGAAGTGATGCAATGGGAGAGCAGGGGATGTGCTGCTGAGGATGGAATGGAAGGGAGAGGGGGGATTTTGGCTTGCTTCAGTGAATTAAAAGAAAGAAAGAAAGCAAGAAAGAAAGAAGTCCCCTGCTGCTGCCAGAGCCAGCCTTAGGGAAAATGTTTCCCTGGGTGAACATGTATTTTGGAGCTCACCTCCCTGGTCCCCTCCCTGGCACTCCCTCCCCACCCCCAAGTCAGTGGCAGGGCTAGAGGCAGAGGCAGGCAGACAGGGCACAGAGTGCAGTCCAGCAGTCCATTTTTTTTTAAACATTTTATTAGAAAACCAGACTATAACAAAAGACTCAAAATGACCCCAAACAGAGGTGGAATGACATCGTGCACATGGCAGGCAGGCACCACTGCTGCTGCCTGCACTGCCCTACTCAGTTCCACCTGAGCAGTGGTTGGAGGTGTGGGGTGAGCTGGCTGGGCACTGTTTCTCCTGCTTGGGGCGGGGTGGGGTAGGGTAGGGCATGGTGAAAGTGCTGCTGTGAGCATGGGCTGCTCACACATTTGTGTACATGCACATGTGGGTATTTGTGTGTCCCTGCCCCCAGTCACAGCACACTCGGCAGTCACCTATGTTACCCCCCACCTAAGGCCAGCTCTGGCTGCTGCTTCTGCAGCATGTTGCAAAAGAAGGGTGTAACCATACTTCTACACCCCTTCTGCACCTGCCATTGTCACTACGGACAGTGATTGCACTAATTAGTGATATCTTACTTGAATGAATTCCCTAGCCAAATCCTGGAGTCCTGCCTGCCCTCACATGGTTTTACTCTGTACAGATCCAGGCACATTCCTAGAATAATATGTGCTTTTCCATTGTTCATACTACCCCAATTGCACTGTCATAGCATAGCCCTAGATCAGAGGTCTGACAGTCAAAGGAAATAGTTTCCTTGGCAACAGGAGTTGTGTGAAAGGGCTGGAAATAGCTCTCCTCACTTCAGCTCTCTGCCACCATGCAATCATATATGCAAGCTGAGGTAGCAGTATCTAACAGATCTGATCCTGTGACAAATTCCTGCCAAGATGTACCAGGGTCAGGGGAATAAATGGAATCCCTTGCTTTTTCAAGCCTGGAGTAATCCAGCCCTCCCTTGCCCCCTGCTGTTACACTTTCATTACACTGTAGCTACATCAGAATTTACTAATTGCTACATTTCTGCTGGCTTCTAGGACAAGAACAGCAGGGTTTATTTCCAGAAAAACACAGATGTAAATAAACAGAGCAATGAAAGCTCCAACTTGCCAGTTGTAAATTGTTGTTAAGTGCCAGTTAAGTGAGGTCAAGTGTAGCAGAGTTAAAATGTGATAGTTATTAGAAATGAGGCAAAAAATCAGAAAGCATCAGGGTTCACTGAAAAATTGAGGCACTACCAGCTACTCTGTAAAGCAGTGCTGCCCTATGGACAGTGTCTCTACAGCATCCTTACACAGAAAGCAAAGCAGGCATTTTTGCTCTGAGTGATAGCCTTTAGATTAAAGAATGCAACAAAAGAAAAGAATATCTAAAGGTCTGTGTGCATAGGGAAGTTATTTGAAGTGTGGGTGGGAATTGTACAGCACACCAGCTACTCGATGCTCACTACCCTGACAATTTGAAAACTAAATAATCTACCTAGTGCAAATGCATACTTAATATGCACTATGCATGTCTTCATAGGGAGTAAGAGAGAAGAAGCTATTGGGCACTTACAGACATGCTCAAAGGCGGGGGGGGGGGGAACTTTAATTAGAGCTGCTCCACGAAAAATCCTCTCTCCTCTGCTTGCTGCCCAGCCTGGGGTGGCTGGGAGCTGTCCTGCTATGAGGCTGAGTGGGAGGTTGGGTGGGAAATCCCACAGGGGCTTGCTGCTAGCTGCTGAACCCTGTCTGTGGGAGAGCTCCTGGCTGCCTCTGGCTGAATGGGGAATCCCTGCCTAGTCAGGGGATGCTGGTAGCTACTCCACCTGCAGATAAGAGTGGGGAGCTGGGCCCTGCGCATCCCCTGGAGTTGTTTCCTCACCCCATGCACCAGTTAGGCAATTGGGCCAGGGGGCTAGGAAGAGTCCCCTCCCCTGCAGCTGTTTCCCAACCCAATAACCTGATTACCCAATCCAGGATGGAGAACTGTGAGGGAGGGGACTCTTCCCAACCCCCTGTCTTGATCACATGGGACTCAGAAAGAGCTATACTGGAGGCTGGTCTTCCCAGAATCTTGCCCTAATCACCCTATCAGGGCACAGGGCTGGGAAACAGCTGCAGGGGAGGGGACTGTTCTCAGCCCTGTGCCCTAATTGGGTGATTGTAGCATGGGGCTGGAAAACAGCTGTGTGGGAGGGGCCCAGCCTGGAGGTGGCTGGGACCTGCCTCATATGGGAAAAAGTCCTGGCCAGTCACAGGGAAACCCCAACAGAGTTTGTCCCCATGTGCAGGGTGGGGCAGGGGCAGAGAGCTCTGCAGCAGCAGCTTTCCTGCCCCATGCACATCAGGACCCCTCCTGATATGTACAGGGCCAGGAGAAAGCTGTCTCCTAGGCTCATGTTCCCTGCCAGCCCCTGGGATAGTACCCAGGGGAAGCCCGGAGCTCCCTTTGCCTGCTGCAGGACAGCGGAGCAGTGTGGGAACAGCCCTCTCTGGGCTGCTCCCATTGGGAGAAAATCTGTTCCCAAGAGGGAGCACATATAGCCCCATTCCCCAGTAGGCTTACCATAGTGGGTCATACCATATCAGTGCATGCCTCTATTTCCCTGACTTTCTTTCACACTGGGAAAGAATATATTAATGTTGCCCTGAATTAGCCTGGGGGGGGATAGGGTTCTGCACTAATGGCCTTGTTACACATTGCACTTTGAGTTGCTCAAATGTTGGTCAGTGTTAATGGTAGCAAAAGTTTGGAGCAGTCACACCTTAAAGCTAAAACCTTCTCTAACTGTCCCTGACCTGTACAGCTGTGGCTTGCCACTAGTAGGCTGTCAAGCCAGAGCTAAACTAGAAGCTACACTAGAGGCCTAGTGATCCAAGACATGCTTCTATCCCTGCTCTGTGTCGGGGCGGGGGAGTGAGAGATGAATTGGGAGGGGATCAGGAACATAAATCTGAAAGACAGAGAAAGAATGTGATGGGTATACATAATAAACAGGGAAGTGAAAAGGAAATGGAGATGGAGGAAGGGTGGTGAAATGAAGGAAATCACCACTGAAGAATAAAATAAAAAGAAGTAAAAAAGAAAAATAATTTAAAAAGAAATAAAGAGAAAGTAATTTAGAGAAGGTTTCATGTTTTAATAAATTAGGATTAGGGTTGGGGTGATGCTGGTATTGCATCCTGGGATGGCTGTGAGGTAGGAACAGTGAGAGAAGGTGCTTTTGGGGGGTCTACTGCCCCTGTTCCAGGAAGGAAGCCCCAGCTTATGGGGACCCAATATGGCCCCCTACCTTGCTCCCCCTCACCCCCCCCCCCTGCCCCGCCCAACCCCACTCCTGGCCTGTCTACTTCCTATAATCTGGCTAGCTGTCATATGCTCTGCAGGCTGTTTTCATGGGGTTTCATCCCTGGGGGTAGAAGGGGGAGTCAGCTTGGTGCCAGAATTCCCCTGGGCAGTAGAATTCAAGGGCTAAAAATTTTGTCCACACAGGCCATGTCTACACTTGATGCTGACTGCACAGTCACCCAAGACTACTGCACAGTAGTGTCACTTGGCAGAAACCATGACACAGTACTACTGTGCAGTAGTCTTGAGCTACTCCACAGCCAGCATCACAGAAAAGCTGTTCCTCAGTGCTACTAAGCAGTAACTCAGGTTACTGCACAGTCATTTAGTACTTGTTTATACAAGTACTAAATGGCTGCAAAGTAATGACTGTGCAGTCAGCATGTCATGTAGATGCAGCCACAGAACAGGAGGGTGGGGAGAGGACACTGGATCCTGGGATGTTGGATGGCTTATCTGTGTGGAGTGGCCACACATTAATATAACACAAGCTGGGTCACACAGATCACAGTAAACCTGTCCTGGAGTGGCATAACTTTACATTGCCTAAAGTGTGCTTAAAACTAGTTACCGGTGTTAATGCATGGTCAATCCAGGGGTTAAGAGCTTCAGGAGCCACCTAAAATTAGTATGTAACCAGGCCCAGCTACTCTAGATTAGGCCATCAAGAACACAAGGGATGAATGTGTATATAAAGAAACAAAGAAGCACCTTGGTATTCAGACCCCCAGCTACAGGACAGTCCCTCCATCTGATGCACAGGAGTGACATCAAAGAAAGCCCAGTGCAGAAAACTGGCTTGAAAAGGGACTCCCAGAAACACAAAGTAAGAGAGAGAAAAGCAGGATTAATGTGGACAGCTGTAATTTTTTAAGCAGTTCTGAAGGCTTTGAAATGCTTCAGAGGGCAAGCTGACATCCTTTGAAGCCTTCCAAGAACTGTAGAAGTGCTTCAAATTAAATGCTGAAAAAATGAATACAGTTTTGAAGCCTGTTGTATATGCATCCTTAATGGAGCGCAACAGGTCATATTCTTCCAGCATTTTCTACATTGTGGTACCCCCCTCCCCCCACCCCATGTATGTGGGCAGAGTGGTTCAGACTGTTAATAAGCACTCTTCTGTATGCACTGTCTCCATTATCCTAAAGAGCCCCCAATGCTAGACCAGGGAGACTGGAGGTTCACGTAGGAAAAAATGGATCTGCGAGTTTCAGGAGCTCTTGAGAGATCCAGAGATCTGATCCAGAGAACCTAAGGATGCCTATTAGGGCTGTGTGAAATTTCACTGGCTGTTTCATTTTGACACTGTTTTGACTAATTTTGAGCTCAAAACAGCAAAATCAAAACTAAATGAAGGGTTTTGAAACAGCCCTAAAATGAACTGAGGTTCAGTCAAAACATTTTGAAAGTTCTTAAGATTTTTCAAGTTTCGAAGCTGAAGCTGGGCTTGCTGGTGGGGAAACAGAAAGTAAGGAAAGGGATGGAAGAGGGGGGAAAATATTGACTGTGTAGCTGGACAGTGACCATGATCCTTCCCTGAGGTCCCTTCTAATCCTATTGCTCTGGGGAAGGGATGTAAAAACAGCATAAAAAGCAGTATTGTTTGAATCAGCCTGCTTTCTGCCTTGGGGTCAGTTACTGAGTTATCTTCTAGTATCTCAGCAGCGTTAGACAACAAAGGCTATTACGATTGATTTCCTACTTGCTAGTCTAGCAAGTGGAATTCCGCAATACCTTTTCCTTGCTTTCTATACCCTTTTATTTTATTATATTTATTGACTGATTCTTTTCAATTTATTCCTCCCCCAAAATCCTTTTTGTTTAGTCTATTTTGTTTCTTTTCAAACCTGCACTTTCTTTCACAGTGTGCATTGCATTCATTTAATTAAGCACAGCATAATTCTATTGTATATTATAATATAGACTTTATTATATAGGAAGATACAGATATACATGTATACATTTTATTTTATTTATTGTATTGCATATTGTAATATATAATTTATATAGGAAAACATATATACATTTATATATTCTTATTTTATTTGTTATATTGCATATTATAATAAAGAATTTATATAGGAAGACATATATGCATTTATATATTTATTAGTTTATTTATTACATAAATACATACAAACATACATACATTACATAAATACACATACATACAATTATTTTAATATCTACATATTTGCATAAATCAGATAGATAACGTTACAGAAGAGAGATATTCTAGCACACCAAAGACAAGCCATTATGAAACACACCATGAAGCATGATGGAAAGGCAACTGGCAAGCCTTCAGGGAGGCATGGAAGAGAGGGTAGAGGGAGAGGTGTAAGTTCCCCCCACCCCAAAACTGAGACGCAGTCTCATTGCTACAACAAGCAGGCATGGGTCTTCCACTACTACTGGCATCAAGGAGAGGGGGTCAGTGTCGGTGCCATTGCCTGTCCTTGAGTCTGTATCCCTTCCAAGAGCACCACCTATAACCCCCCCACCCCCGCAATACCACCATGACAACAAGCAGCAGCACCAGCATGACAGTCTCCTCCACCCCATTTCACTTCCTACGCTGAGCCTTCCAGTGCCAGAAGAAGATCTGGAGCTGGAGCTGGATCTGAGCACCCTCGCAAGGGAAATTTTGGGGAAGGAGGAGGAATCATCTGAGTTTGTGGTCCACACCCTTAAAGTTTCCACTAGAGATAGGTTTCCTTCCCCAGGAGGCACTTCAGAGAAACCTAAGGTAGAGGTTGCGGAGGCAACTGGCTTGGCTGAGTCCACTCCTCCTCTTGCTGTTCCTCTGCTTGCTGAGAAGAGGGAAAGTGCAGCATCCACACATGCACTTGCACCCCAGAAATGAGCAGGTAGTGTGGTCTGGGATCATTTTGAGCAGGCCATGTATGCTATCTGCCTGCGCTGCTGAGCCAAAACCAGACAGGGCAAGGGAACAAAATACATGAGCACCATGGGGATGCTAATGCATCTCTGCAGGCACCACCCCCTTGCCCTTGCTCCTCCTCAGCCTGGCATCAGTGGGAATCCCTGCCCAGTGGGAGTATGCCCAAAGGGAAGTCCCCTTCTCACTCCAAAGCCCCCATCCCCCTAAAGCACTGGTAGGCCACCCTGGGACAGTGGGAGAAAGGTGGAGGGGAAGGGGCCGCATTGCAAGGGCAAGCGAGATCACCCAGAGCACTGGGGAGATGCTTACTGTAGATGTCCAGCCCTTCTCCTTAGTTGAGTGGCCAGGGTTCAGGTGGCCTATGATGCTCATGGTCTAATCTTACCAAGTGCCTTCATGCACCATCTTCAGCAGGACAGTGGTGCCTTCCCTGTATGAGGCATGCAGGGAGTACTTGAGGCAGGAACTACATAAGGTAGGTCCACAAGCAGCCTTACACTTCACCACAGACATCTGGAGCAGCCTGGGTGAAGATCATGCATACCTCTGCCTTACAGGACACTGGTGATACCAGTCAAGCTGTTGGTGGGCTCTCCTTGAAGCCAAGATGATGGATGAGTCTCACAAGGCAGCAGAAATCATGGGGACCATGAACCGTTCGGTGAAGGGGTGGGCTCATTGGGCAGAATGAGGTCACCCGTAGTTTCATAGTCACTGACAACAGGGCCAATATGGTCCAGGCAGTCTATGATGCCAACTTTGTTGGCATCTGCTGTGTGGCACACAAGTTCCACCTCATAGTCAGAGATGTCTTGGAGGGGGACAGGGCTGCCAGTCATGACACCAGCACCAACAGCAAGCTCATGTCAAAATGCAGGAAGGTGGCATTCTACTTCCACTGAAGCATCAAGGGGGCAAGATGTACCAGGACAAAGAAGCAGAGCTGAACATCCCACAGCACAAAATCATGCAGGTTGTGGAGACTCGGTGGAACTCCATATACCTGATGCTCAAGAGGCTGGTGGAGCAATAGAAGGCCATCCATGAGACGGCCTTGCTCAGAGAGATTGGCATCAGCGTCTGCCTTAACAGAGCTCAGTGTGATACCATCTCCCAGAACTTAGTGGTCCTCAAGCACTTCCTCAAGGCCAACAAGACCCTCAGCACTGGTGATGCCCTC
Organism: Alligator mississippiensis; assembly: GCF_030867095.1. Taxonomy (NCBI): domain Eukaryota; kingdom Metazoa; phylum Chordata; order Crocodylia; family Alligatoridae; genus Alligator; species Alligator mississippiensis. The sequence goes on from NC_081833.1 coordinate 30,839,554, forward strand.
CTTAGCTAGGTGATCCCTGTAGTGAGGGAACAATTAGAGCCAACTGGAGAACTTTGAGAGGATCAATGTTCCTGGCTGTGGGAAGCCACTATCACCAGATGTGCAGACACTGGTGAGGTGGCTGAAGGAGGGCATCAGGAAATGACTTGATCCCTTGTGATCCAGTACAGTCCATGTGCTGGCCACCACGTGCAACCCAAGGGCGAAGGGTAGTGTGTGCAGCCGCCAAAGCCTGAATCAGTGGATGAAGTTGCTGGTGAAGGCAGTTAAGGAGGCAAAGCAGTGGAGGTGGAGGGAAAATGGAAGAGGGGGATCCACTGTCCCACACTAGCACGCCATCCACCAACCAGTCTCCTCCTCCACCACAGGCACTGCCAATATGTGCCAAGGGCATGGCTGCCATGGTGGGGTCCAGAGGCACGAGACCCCACCATCAGGCAAGTAGCACTTAGCTCTTGGTGGCTGCCTATCTCGCAGAGGATGTGGAGCCGCTGCCATACGACCCCTTGGCCCACTGGGGAAACTGCAGCCAGATGTGGTTGGATCTGGCCACAGTTGCCCAGGAACACCTCTCCTGTCCACCAACCAGTGTTCCAAGTGAGACACTGTTCAACATTGCTGGGGATGTAGTGAGACCACACCGTACCTGCTTGGATCTTGGTTTGGTAGAACAGCTGCTGTTCCTGAAGGTGAACCTCCCACTTCTGGGGCTCCCCAAGCTCCAGGGGCAGACAGAGAGAGTGCCACCCTCCTCACTCCATCCACACCTATTTCATTTTTCATTTTTTAAAATCCATTTAATGCCCCACTCTGAGAGCTGGAGGGGGGACTCACTGCGTCACCTTCCATCAGGGGAAGAACATGTCCCTGGTGAGCTTCTGTGCCAGGATGAACTTGGAGGTATGGAATGGGGCTATGGGGAAGGAGGAGGCCCCAGGTCCTGGGCATAACCACTAAAACTGCACTCTGCCAGGGTCAGAAGGCCTGATGGAACTGCCGGCAGCGTGGCAGCCCCAGGAAATATCAGGCCCAAGGATCCCCCTGGTGAAAGCTGGTCAGGATGTGCCATAACCTCCAGCCACCACACACATGCATACAGTCCTGTCTGGGGAAAGCCCAAACCACTCACATCTTTGACAGGCCTGAGGCTTACTGGTTGCAGTGGAGTCGTGAGGCTCCAGGTGAGCTCAGCTTAGCTGCCTGGGATGCCAGCTTTCAGGTTGAAAAACCCTTTGTCAGGCTGAGGAAGCACCTGCAGCTGGTGTTTGTTTGTGCTGTTCCTGGATGGAAGGAATAGTAAAGAAGCCAGAGGCTGGCATGCAATGCAGGCAAGAAAGCCAGTCAGTGTAAATGGAAATGGAGGTGTCAGGTGGTGAGGAACAGGATGGGGTGGTGGAAAAAGGGGGATGTAGCATCTGGCAGTGAGATGTCCCCACAGGCTCCCAAAGGGCAGGGGGCAGTCCCCACAGGCCCCAAACTGCACAAGAAGCCCCGCCACTGGGGAAACTCACCTCCGGGGACACAGCCAGAGCCAGAGCAGAAACTGCGGCTGTGGCCGTGCAAGCCGGCGTTACGCTGGCTATTTAATCAGCTGTTCCCCAGGCGGGGAAAAGAAGAGCCAATCACAGTGGCTGGAACAGCCACCATGGGATGATTTACAAGCTCCACCGGGACCCGGTGGGAATGAGGAGAAGAAGCACACCAGTGTGGAGCACACCAGGCATGCTGAGGCTCTTGTGGCAGGCAGGAGCAGTGCAGCCAGCTCAGTGCCAGCATCCAGAGCAGGGGGAAGCTGAGCCCCTTTAGAAGGCTGGGAGGGAGGAGGCAGTCCCACCCCCCTCTCCTCTCCAGTGGTCTATTTTTTTGGTAAAGAGCAATTAGAGGCATCTCGCCCAGAGGTGGCAAGGTGGACGCCAGACTACGGAAGCCTAGCTCCTCAGCATCCAAGGCAGAGACACTAGCCACCAGGACAAGCAGGCTAGCCCACCAGGATGCACGCCAACGCTGGTCCCCCTGGTGAAAGGGGTAGACTGGGCATGGCTGAACCATGAAGGTGGTGAGTGGATGGGGTGTAGGGAAGGCGGAGCCCCACGGAACATCGCACCAAGACAGTGAGTACTACCGTCCCTGGGGTCCCCCAGAAAGAGGATCTCCACTGAACCCCTCCCTTTCATTCAATAACACCAAGTTGTAGCAGGAAAGTCGAGGGGAGGGACCCCGTGCCAGACAGATAGTACATCACCCAACGTAAACCCCACCTAAGGTGCCTTCCATCACAGTGGTGCATTGGCTGGGAATCTCGGCATTAACGGTTTAGAAATCCCAACCCAGGTCAAGCAGATATGCAGCCACCAGTGATAGCACATGCGGAGCTACTAACACAGGCCATCCAAGCTATAGGGCAGGTGTTGGAGGTACAGCAGCTGCAGGGGGCACACCAGCAGGAATGGGTGCAGTGTAATGCTGCCCTATCAAAGATGCCACATATGACATGGGAAGATGATCCCCAGGCATATATAGAAGCATTTGAGAGGACCACCATCCAGACGGGTTTGGATCACAATCAGTGGGGCCGCCAGTTAGGTGCCCTGGTGACTAACCAGGCCCAAGCTGCTTATCAGGCCCTGTCAAGGGAGGATGCCCAAGATTATGATACTGTGAAGGTGGCAATCCTCTACAGACTCAAGATTCCCCACAGAGCTACAAACAGGTGTTCCAAGCACGAAAGATGAAAGAAGCCAAGCAGTCCCATGTTTTGCTGCAGTACCTGCAGGACGCTCTTAATAAATGGCTCCTGACAGGCCAATTTGACTGGGAGGGTGTCATTGACTAGGTCTTATTAGAACAATTCCCCTGGGACCTGGAGAAAGACACCCAGGTGTGGGTGAGGAGACACCAACCCCAGACCAATGAGGAAGCCCTCCACCTGGCTGAGGCCTTTGCCAGCTCAGAAAATGAGCGTGGGCATAGACAAAGTTCCTGGGCCCCAAAGGAGAGCCTGGCCAGAGAAGAAGAAAGGCGGATCTGTTCATGGAAGGGGACATTGAGGGGTGTCGTTTGCTATCGTTGCGGATGAACCGGGCATATTGCCAGGGAATGTGGTCTGGGCCTGAGCAAACTGGGCCGTGAGCCAGCTGTGTCCACTCTGGCCTGTGAGAGGGGAAAAGAAGCAGAGAGACGGGAGCCCGTGGACTGTAGCTTTGGGTACATTGCACATGAGGGAGGATGGGACCATCCGGTTGTGACCACCTGGATTGGGAACAAGGTGGTAAGGGCAGCCCTGGACACGGGATGCTCCCAGTCCCTACTCCGAGCAGACCTAGACCCGTGGACTGGGATGAAGGAGGCCAGACCCTTAATGATGACTTGTATACTGGGTGGCAAGATGTATTTCCGGAGCTGCTACCTTCCCTTGAAGGTGATGGAGTTCCACGGGTAACTGCGAGTTGGATTGGCTCCAGCCCTGGCCTGCGAGATTATCCTCAGATGAGAATGGGGACCATTCTACACAGTATTTGAATGGATACGAGCAACTGAGGAGGAAAGGAAGTGACTCAGAAGGGGAGGGGACTGGGCTGGTGAAAGCCCACCTCACCAGAAGGAAGCAACTCAGGACAGTATCAACCTAGAACAGGTGGTCAGTGCAATGCAGTTTCACCAGGCTCAATGAGAAGATCCAGAACTCCAACAGCTGTGGACAGAGGGCCCCAGGGAAGGAACATCTCAGAGTCACTCTGACTTTGAGGAAATTGGGGGGCTGCTATATCGGGTCCAACGGGGTGAGGAGGGCACATTGGAATGGTGACAGTGGTCCCGTCCTTGCTCTGCCACTCCATTTGGAGATTGGCCCATGACTCCCCACTAGGGGGTCATTTAGGATGTACCAAGAGCCGGGCAAGGCTGGTTCAAGAATTCTTTTGGCCACGTCTGCAGGAAGATGTGGAAAGATTGGGGACAGCTTGCCCAGAATGCCAGAGGGCCCAGGAGTGGAGATCACAGAGGGCACCGTTGCGCCCAATGCCAATAATATAGATTCCGGCAAAGATAATTTTTTAGTGAATTTCCTTTCTAGATGTGGTAGCCCAGGTGAGTCAGCTGAGGAGGCATGCCACGCCTATGAGGAGGAACATCAGGCTCTGTGGGAAGCCATACGAGGGGTCCAGATGCCACAAGGCAACTTAAGGGGAGAGGTCTGTGGCAGCTAGATGCCCCCACAGGCTCCTGAAGGGGAGGGAGCAGTCCCCGCGGGACCCAAGCTGCACAAGCAGCCCGCCCTCTGGGGAAACTCACCTCCAGGGGCACAGCCGGAGCCAGAGCCAGAGCCGGAGCAGGAGCCGACGGAGTAATGCCAGCCACGAGCCAGAATTATTCTGTCTGCTTACTCAGCTGTTCCCTGGGCGGGGAAAAGCAAAGCCAATTGTGGCAGCCAGAACACCCACCATGGGAAGATTTAAAAGCCCCACCGGGACCCGGGGGGGAAGGACGAGAAGGAGCACACCAGTGTGGAGCATGCCAGGCATGCTGAGGCTCTTGTGGTGGGCAGGAGCAGTGCAGTTGGCTTGGTGCTGGCATCCAGAGCAGGGGGAAGCTGAGCCCCTGTAGAGGGCTGGGAGGGAGGAGGCAGTCCCACCCCCCTCTCCTCTCCAGTGGTCTATTTTTTTTGTAAAGAGCAATTGATGATCTGCTCAGGTCCCTTCTGACCCTAACAACTATGAAACTAGAGGCGTCCCACCCAGAAGAGGCAACGAGGACGCCAGCCTATGGAAGCCTAGCTCATCAGCATCCGAGACGGAAACGCTACCTGTCAGGACAGCCAGGCTAGCCCACCAGGACCCACACCAACGCTGGTCCCTCTGGTGAAAGGGGTCAACTGGGCATGGCTGAACATGGCATGGCTGAACCATGCGGGTGGCACCCATTTGGTTGGTGAGTGGACGGGGTGTAAGGGAGGCGGAGCCCCACGGAACATCACGCCAAGACAGTGAGTACTACCATCCCCGGGATCCCCCAGAAAGAGGCTTTCCACTGAACCCCTCCCTTTCATTCAGTAACACCAAGTCGTGGCTGGACAGTTGAGGGGAGGGGGCCCGCACCAGAAGGATAGTACGTCACCTGATGTAAACCCCGTCTAAGGTGTCTTCTATCACATAGCATCACAGGTAAAAGTGGAGAGGTACTTGGGGAGTCAGATGTCAGGCAGCTTGTTGTGTCAGAATTCCAATGTCTATATTGAATCCATGAGTTTCTGCACCTGTTGATGAATTGCAGTTCATAGACTTGCCTGTGAATAGCGGTTTGTCAACCTGAAACCTTGAGAACATATAATTGTTACGTCTCAGCTCTGTGTTCTTGGGCAACCCTGGCACAGGACACAGCCTGTCTGACTCACAAAGCACTCACCCCCCTCCCTCCCCTCCTCTACATAAACAAAACTGATTAAGATGCGGTGAGAGACGCACCTAAGACCCTCCATATAAGGGTGACAAGAGTAAACAACTGCCCTAGGTCTCATTTACATCCGAGATGGAACCCGATGACCTTTCATTTACATGGGAGATGGAGAACAGAATGTTTGAAGCAGACACTGCAGTGAATTCTGGGACCAGAGAAGCAGGGGAGCACTGAATGATGGGGAATCTGTGCTCCAAATGCTAATCAACCCATGTTCACACACACCCAGCTCAGCATTTATCAGACCAGTTCTAATCTGGATTTACAAAGCACTTTTCCCCCCCAGACACACACACACACCTCTAAGTTTAATAGGCATCTCGGGCTGTACATTCCCCGGTCCCACTATGGGAGGCCTATTTGAACTTGATTGACTAAAACTTGGTTGCCGGGTTAGGGAATGCTGAGGCAAAAAGACCGAGTCAGAGGGGGTATGGGCAACATTTGAACAATGGTTAAGGGTTCATCACAGTGTCCAGCCCATTGGAGCCCTAATCACAGGTGTTGTCATGCTTTTCTCGAGATGACTGGTGGAAGTCCTCTCCACAAAAGGTTATGATCACCCCAATAATTATCTTAAGTCTGTTAAAAGACTATAGTAAGATCTGGAAAAGTCATGCTAACCTGAGGCTTGTTCACAACAAGTGAAAATCCAAAACCCTGATGCTGCAAGCTATCTATTGTTTCTGAAGAAACCATGAGATATCCCATCAGTATATCTGCTATCCATAGGAATTTCAAGCTGGCTCCCAAGTATTTGGTTACTCCCTAATCTTATGTGTTTCCTGAGTATCAATCAGTTTCTTGAGATGTTCCAAACAGATAACCCCTTATCAATAGAAAAGACAATGATTTACACAATTGAGGGTGCTTCAAAGCAGCTGAACTGAGGGTATAAAAATCTGTTAAAAGTGTGGGTGCTTCAGGAAGAATAAAACTCCTGTGCTGACACCATCCCCTGTTGTTCTTGGGACCCTGGAAGAACAGATCATCTCCCTTCAAGGACTGGGTTAGGAATTTTACCTGTCAGCTTTGAGACTCGAGTACCTTGGACTGGTGAGATCCCAGCTTTCTCTCTCTCTCTCTCTCTCTTTTCTCTCTAGGCATAAACTTCTGAACCTGAACTGTATCAGTTAAGCTTGAGCTAAGTTTTCCCAAATACTTAGTGAAACCAGGGTAGTATTGTAATTGTTTGTGTTTATTTTTCTTTTGCATGTCTATTACTATTAGTACCATTATATATTTCATATACTTAGCAATAAATAACTTTTATAGTCAAACTGGTAGTAACTGGGTATATTTTTCCTTCTCTGCTTCTCTTTCCTCCCGTGCTCTGCAGCAACACTTCTTTTACCTAAGCTAAAGATCCCTGTGAAGCCTAAAAATACTGTGGGGTCTGCTCATCAAGAGGCCAAAGATTGGGACGTGATGAGTTTGAAACACATAAGGGGATCAGCTTGTACAGGCTGATTGACCCAGTTTGACTCAGACGTGCCCTTATGAACTGAATGCTGGCCCATGAGGGTGTCAGCTGGACACCCAGCTGGATTCAGAGGGATTCTGTTCACCTGTGTGCTTGTGTCTGACTGCATTTTATTGTTGCTCTGATGAACTGATTCTTGGCATATGAGGGTGTCAGCCTGTCCATGCTGATCAACCCGGCTGGGTCAGGTGTGTCACGTTAATTTGTGTGTGTTTGTATGTATGACTGATTTGGTGACTGGAGGAACCCAGCCCCATTGAAACTGAGTCCTGCAAGATAGCTCCATTGGGGGTGAGGGCTTGCAGAAGGGAGAGATACAGCTCCGTATAGTAACACAATTAGCACATTGACAGAATCACCAAGACCCTAGAAACCTATCCCTAATAAATGAGCACACCCCAAAGTAATGGGCAAATCTGGTAACATAATTCTGTAACTATTGAGTTGGTCTACTCCAAGATAGATTGACCCAAAGAACCTTCTCTGCCAGTGCCATGTCCTTAGACCAACACCCCTAGCATCTGCTCCCGGTCAGCTGACAGGAAGGATTCAGGGCCCTGGGCACATCTAAGCCCCAGAGCTGGGGCTGGCAGGGAGAGTTCTCTGGAAGCTGCTGGAGAAGAAGCTTCTGCAAGAAGGGAAAGAAAGGCTCTCTGACAGTTGGCTGCCTGAGATGCTGCTAGTGCTACTGTGCTGCTACTCACTAAGTTATTATTTCCTGTTGTTGTTTGAAGTGGCAGACCAGACTGAGGCTGTAGGGGAGAAGGAAACCTCATTGGGGCACACTACAATGTCGTGTAGAGATCCCAGCACCAGTGAGGAAGCGCCTTAACACACACACAAAGTCACACATGTCACAGGTTTTGCTTGTTAGCAGTTTGAGGTGCAGTTTCCCAGAAAACCCTGCACCTGTCTTCTTGAAGCATGGCAGGCTTCATGCTCTCAGAAAGGGCTACTGTTCCTGCTGTCATTTGGGCTCATTGCCCTATGAGCCCAGAATAGCCTCCCTGGTAAACTTCTGAGCTTGGAGTGTGTCCCAAAGGAGCTCTTCTTCAAGACTCCCAGTCATACAGTCTGTCATTTCCTGGGGGCATGCAATCACCATAAGGCCATTATGTAGCAGAAAGCCCCCTTTTCCTCTTGCCTGCATTTGCTCTCCCCTCTTTGGATATGTTTCTCTTTTTCTACCTTTTCTTCCTTCCTCTTTCACTTTAAGATAAGGAATTGTGTTTTAAAATTTGTGTGTGTGCATTTTGTATCTCCCCTTGTATTTTGGTATTTTTATCTATTTGTGTGCCATGGCATTTGTAGCTTATATTTTATACTCCTCACCTTTCAACTTTCAACTGAATGTGTTTAGTTTCATAAGTAAATTATACATTGTAACAATGTTAACAAGGGCAGGAATCAAACTGCTCTTCCCTGTATCAGGCTGGCCCCTGAAAGAGCGAGTGAATCAGTGATTGAATGTGTAACCTGACTGAATGTGTAACACTCTAGCAGCACACAGCAATTAACACCTGGAAGCTGCAGATCAACCAATGGAAGAATTCAATAGAAGACAATGCAACAGCTGGGAAATCTCTAAACCTCACTGATCAAGGGCTAGAAGCCCTGGCCTGAGTTAATCAATGCCGGGGACCAACTTTTGGGCTGAATATCTCCAGATCGACCGCTCCCAGAGCCCTATTCAAAATTTATCAATGGACTCCCAAACCTGCACGTACATGCGGACGACCCCTGGGGCTGGCAGATGCCGTCCAGTAGCCACCGAGGGGGGGGAAGTCCCATGAGGTTCAACGACCCCTGGATTGGGCAAACCTGAAAACTGGGTAGTCACCAAAGTCTGCCAGGGACAGATAAAAGGCAGTGAAAAGTGACCCTAAGTGGCGCCCTCTTGATCTCCAACTCAACCAGACCTGTCTAGCCAGAAGAACCAGCCGGCGACCCCCTTCTGGAGGATAACACCACGCTGAAAGAAGCCTCGACTGGCCATTGACGGCAGACTCCAGCGCTTGTAGGATAGGTATACCTGACTCTGTAGCTTGCTACTATGTGTGTGTGCATGTGGGGGGGTGGGGGGGGGGGGGGACCAGCTGGATAAGTTTCCAGGCACAGCTCCCGCTTGAACCCTCGTTGGAGGACTCTGACAAAACTATTGCTCCCACGGAGTTTGCTAGGCTCCGCGGGTCCGGTTAAGTTGGGTTCGAAAAGTTTCCCCGGAGTTATTCAGGCTCCGCAGGTCCGATACGTTTTCCCCGAAGTTTGCTAGGCTCCGCGGGGTCCGAAATTATAGGAAAGGGATACGTCTAGGATTGCGCTCAGCGACGGGGAGAGGCGAGAAGCGAAAGCTCCGTAGGCTCAGTTCTGTTGCCTCTCTCTGCCTGCTTAGGGGAGGCGCGTTGGGTCCGCGAGGGTCCACAGCGCTTGGAGATCTTCACACAGAATATCTCTCTCTCCTCCCTTCTCCAGCTTGGGCAGAAACTACCCAAGCCTTATGTACAGCTAGCAAGCCAATCGCTAACCGCCACGTGTGCCTAAATTAGGAGTCGGCCAATAACATGGCGTGGACCTTAATACAAATGGCGGGAACTTCTTTACAGCGTGTATCACTACGATGCAAAAGAGATGCACACTGCAAAGAAGCTGCAATTTGGCGGGAAATCCCCCGTTGCACCAGAGCTCTCTCTAGCAGCAAAGAGCTCTACCGTGCAAAGAAAGCGACAAATTTGGAAGGAAATAATTTAGCAGTGCTGAAGCACACACACAAACAAAAAATCACAACTTTGCGTTGTGACATCACCCTTTGCTGAGAGCATAGCTAAATTATGCCATACTCTTCCAAGCAATCTAAAATCTGTCATGATCGTCCAACGAGTGAACAAGCCCTCAAACAAATATAAAAACATAAAATTTGCTGTCCTGGGATCAAGTTACATAACAATCAAGAAATAATAACCAACACAAACACATAATCTGATTCATGACAAACACTACACGATCAGGGCTTCAGTGGGCGTCGTAACAAAGTCGTACGTCAGGCCCTCACTTCTTCTGGTGGTGTCATCCCTCTTAGGGCTTCCCTTCGTCACGCGCTCTGAATCTCGGATCTGTAAACAAAAAACTCTCAAAACAGATTAATGATCTGATTCAATAAACTTAAACAATCTTAAACGATTCCTATGGCCTAATTAGATGAAATCATCGAAGATTCATCATCTGGTTCTTCTAAATAACGGAAACCTAACTCATAAGCTAACTGCTATTGGCCTGCATCCCCCAAAATTCGAAGCTGCCGCTTGTTAAGTCTGGAATGCTGTAGGAGAAATCCAAACATGTATCGCTCTTCTAGGGTTCTCGGTGGCAGTGGTGGGAGATCGGATCCACGTCGTCTGGTGCCTTGAGACTTGGTCGGGTGTTGACAGTCCCGATCATAAGACAATCTTGGCTCCATCAGGATACGCAGTCTTGGCAATTCACAAAGAAGGTTACTGACGGGTTGGTTTACCATTGGACTGAACAAAATTCGAAGAACGACGATGTTCTTTTGTCCGTAGATCTCGAGACAACTGTCTAGGCTGTGAGAGGTTAGTGGAACAGTTCCAGGATCTCGCAAGTGACGCTGAGGCCATGGTCTTATCCGCTGGAGCGACATCAGTCCCAGCGCACATGCTCTCGGGTTCCAAGCACAATACGAGACGCCAATCATTGCCAGCATAAGGTGATCTGCACCGATACACTCTGGCTGTCCTGCATGCCACACATGGGCCTTTTGACTAATTAGTCCTGCAACAAGCGCTGGCAGTGGAATAGGCCAGTGAGTATTACACGTTATCATGTCAATGTCGGTGACATGTCCTCTACTCCACGAAACTTGTCTGACTAAGAAGCTTGCTTCTTCTTGGTTCAGCAGGTCGGATCCAAGTTCCACAACTAAACATCCTAACCATACAGCTAGAGTTTCTTCAGGTTGAATTTTTGATGCTCTACATAAATCCTGCAACTCAGTTCTGGCGCGAGCATAATAAGTAGTGGCAACTCTATTAGTCGTTGTTATAGAACAAGCTGCTCCTTCGGGAGATGATGCTGTCATAGGCTGAACTGCTGCCGCTGGGGTTACTGCTGCTGTTGCTGCTTCAAGCAGGAGGGGCGGATGCTCTCCTCCGCTTGACTCTCTCCTTCATCGGCAGGAAGGCACGGTCGGCCGGGACGCTGCTGCATCGCTAGGCGGGGTTGCCGGCGACGACGCTGCGTCGATGGGCGGAGTCGCCAACCGAACTCTCACGGGTTCGTCAGAAGCTCCACCCTTCTTCTCCGGTTCTTCCACGCGGTCTCCCTCCCGCTCGGCGCCATCTTGGGCTGACGTTTCAGGCTCTTTTTTCTCAGCCACTTCTTTGACCTATCGGATCACCATCTGCAGCTGGGCTTTCAAACTTAAATTCCTCTGCATTAGATTCATTATAGCACGAATAGTTGCACTACCTTCTCCCCCCTTGTCGTACCGCAAAGCTATTCTTTCATCCGCGGGGCGCTCCTCCGTCTCCAGATCTTCACGGAGCTCGGATGGAAGCTCGCGACCCCGTAATCTAGACATTACTATTCCCGGAGAGAACGGGCCGATGGGCTCCGGTTCTTCACTCTCCCGAGCATATCGTAGGCATCGGGCACACTCCGGTCGGGTTTGTTTCGCCCGCCGGGTTGGGTTCAGCGAGGGACACAGTATCGAGGGGCCTAAACAGGACCCACTCATCTCTCATTGTACACCCGAATGCCGCAGGGAGCAAATACACTTCCCTTTCTTTCGGGGTTCCGTCTTCGGAGATTCCCTCTTCTACCTTTAGCGACAAACGGCCGCTTACAAATCTTTCACCCGTTCCGCCCACCTGGTGGTAAGCGATATGGATCTCTAGTTCTTCAAAATTTTTCACTTGGCGTTGGTTATCGCGCCAAGGGCAATTCCTAACTAACTCTAACTCGAGCATGCTCTCTCTTAATTCTGTCTGAGTTGTTACGTGCGCACTCTCTCCCGATCTTAATCCCATGTGCGAATTTTCTCCCAATCTCAATCCCATCCTCGTCACCATGTGCGGGCCGGGCCCCGAGCCCGCCCTCGTCGCCATGTGCAGCGATGATTCCGATCCCATTCTGGCCGCCATGGGCAAGCCGGGGGTGAGCCGGGGTCGAACCAGACCCATCTCCGGTGCACACGGGCTGTGGCCGTCAGCCCAGACATGTGGGGTGGGAGAAACTGCGGGATGGTCTTGTGCACGCGAGTTAGAATTAGTCACGAAGGCGTAACGGTTGATTGAAAAGATTGTTTACTTACACCCAAAGATGGGACTGGTGTAGGCTGGATAAGTTTCCAGGCACAACTCCTGCTTGAACCCTCGTTGGAGGACTCTGACAAAACGATTGCTCCCACGGAGTTTGCTAGGCTCTGCGGGTCCAGTTAAGTTGGGTTCGAAAAGTTTCCCTGGAGTTATTCAGGCTCCGCAGGTCCGATATGTTTTCCCCGGAGTTTGCTAGGCTCCGCGGGGTCCGAAATTATAGGAAAGGGATACGTCTAGGATTGCGCTCGGCGACGGGGAGAGGCGAGAAGCGAAAGCTCCGTAGGCTCGGTTCTATTGCCTCTCTCTGCCTGCTTAGGGGAGGTGCGTCGGGTCCGCAAGGATCCACAGTGCTTGGAGATCTTCACACAGAATATCTCTCTCTCCTCCCTTCTCCAGCTTGAGCAGAAACTACCCAAGCCTTATGTACAGCTAGCAAGCCAATCGCTAACCGCCACGTGTGCCTAAATTAGGAGTCGGCCAATAACATGGCGTGGACCCTAATACAAATGGCGGGAACTTCTTTACAGCGTGTATCACTACGATGCAAAAGAGATGCACACTGCAAAGAAGCTGCAATTTGGCGGGAAATCCCCCGTTGCACCAGAGCTCTCTCTAGCAGCAGAGAGCTCTACCGTGCAAAGAAATTGACAAATTTGGCAGGAAATAATTTAGCAGTGCCGAAGCACACACACAAACAAAAAATCACAACTTTGGGTTGTGACAAAAACAAAATGTGCCAGCTCTGAAAAGTGGTTTGCATTGTAATTTGGTCCATCTCAGAATCAGGTCTGAGAGACTGGAGGCAGAGGGTTTTTTTGTGAGGAACTTTCCCCCACAGGTAGTTGGGTTTTGTTGTCTTTGATAGATTCTGGTGTACAGTTTGTGCCAACAGAGAGGAAATCTGTTGAATACCATGCCTAACAAATATTTGTGACTGTACATGGAATCCATCCTTGCAAAAGGATTGAATTCTACATATCAAATCAAAATCTGCCCAAACACTTTACAAATCTTGTCAAGTGTTAGCTCTTCAGTAGAAAGGTTACATTTTTTTGCGTCTGTAATCCTCTGTGGTATGGTATTAGCTCATTGTAAGACCAGAAAGCAGAGAGGGCACCCTTTACACTTCAAACAGGGCAATTATCACTTTTCTCAGGTTGAGCTCCATCTCTTTTGTTCTCCTGGGGGCAGAAAAGCTGAGAGATTTTCTTCCCCTTCCCCACCATCCTCCATCCAACCCAGAGGCAGGCATTTTCGCTATGCCCCAGGAGTCCTTGAGACAAGACAGTGATCTGTGGGTTCCCATGGAAACTGTACCAAGCCCAAACTGCTAGGGGATGCTGGGAACTGTAGTCCTGTCACACAGGGGTAGGATGTTGGTGGGGATGGCAGTGATATGCTGGTGCCCTGCTTTTGCCCATTCTGTTGCCCCTTAATCACAAGTCACAACCCCCCCAGCCCTGCTGCTGACCCTCACTCCCAAGCCACTGACCCCAGCCCTGTCAGTGCCCCTCACTCTCAAACCAGAGCCTCCTGCGCCCCCAGCCCTGCTGCTGCTCCTCACTCCTGACCTGCAGCCTCCTGCTCCCCCATCCCTGTTGGTTCCCACCCTACACTGCCGACCCACAGCCCCCTCCCCTCCCCAGGGCTGCTGCACTGAGCCAGTCAGCCTGGCCACAGTCCCCATTCCTCCTCCTCCTCCCCCTCCCCCAGGCAGCATCTTCTGTCTGTTCAGCCCCTACAAGCACAGGCACTGGTCCCTGTGCTGCCTGCATGGCCATGGAGTTTCCTGCTGCCCTCAGAGGCAACCCACATCCCTCCTGACCTGTAGCAGCCCCAGCCTCTGCCTCCTCCACCCTTGCCCTGACCAAATGTCAGGGGTTTTGTTTTACTTGGCTGGTGGGAGCATGGGGAGGGAGATCTGAGCTAGATTGGTATTTGCCTCCCCCTGCTGGAATTTGTGGGGAAATACACACGGGACTTAATTTGTGCAACTCCTGTGGCATGCAAACACAAATGTGACACACCAAAATAACCCAGGTTAAAAATGTTTAAAGCTTATTAAATTAACAAGGATTAAATGCCATGACATGTACAAGCATGCAGAGATATTACAGTCTGGGAATGTGGCATCTACTTAGGAACTCACTGCAGAGAAATCTCTCAGAGAAAACAAGTAATATAGCACCAGCAGTTTCATAGGTATCTGGGTTTGTGCACATACCAGCAGCTTCAGAAATTCTAAAGCTGTCTGGTCAATAGAAAGATAAGTTTAAAAACAATTTCAAAGTTATTTATATTTTTCAGGAGACGAAGTAGATATGTTTTCTATCACCTTTTCTGCACTATCTTTACTTGCATTTTCAATAGAGTTTTATTATTGGTTCTGAAATGCTTTGTTCACAAACAAGACACAAATTTCAGTTAACAAAAAAATGTCAATAATGATGCATCTTTTTAAAAAAATCTAAACCATGGAACATTTTGTGAAAAATAAAACCTCTGGATTATTCTGTAATTTTTTCAATGGTTTAATGTTTGGAAAAATGCCATTTTAAGGAATTAATTTTGCAAAAAATATTTAAATGGCTCAAAACAACTACTTGTGAAATAACATCACACATAAAAATAGGAGCTGCTGAGCCTAGCTAACTCCATTCTGAGCATTCAGAATGTATTAATGTATCTGAGACTACATTTTCAAGATTGGCTTGTTCAGATTCAATTCACATGACAAAAACAAGAGGTAAATTAGGATAAATTATATTGAAACACATTGTTTACAAGGACTGGTAATTCACCCAAAGCATCAAAGTTCTTCATGCCAAGAATATGCTTTTAGTGGACTCAGCTATTGTGAATAAATGAGTTTATGTTCCCACGAAAACCTAATTTACCTAGCAAGTGTGCATTATCTCCGGTGAAGAGGACATATATAGTTAGGCAGATAGATAGATACCAAGTATAACATGCAGCATGTCTTGAAGCTACATTGTGCTTTTTGAGACTCTATAGAAATAACATTTTTTATCGGCTTTATATGATTCAGTATATGATCACAAATGAGAAGAGATCATAGATACTGCTATATGCAAGAAATCTATCCACTGAACAACCAAAGAGTTCACAAAAGATAAAAACTTGTTTGTTTCATTCAAACCACAACTTTTGGTGAGGAATCCATAGTGCCGAACTGACAACTCAGTGAAGAATTGACCCAAATTCAAATGGAAGACACTCAGGCCCCCGGCATATGTTTGTGTAATGGTACAATGGAATTTATTCCTCAGTCCCAACAATCACAACTCCTGCCATACCTTATGACAGGACATAAGATGTTAGGACTGGGGGTCAGATCCGTCATGCCATTACTACTTGCCAGTACAGTGGGAGCTCAGGATCATGATCATGCACGTGTGGCCAGGCTAGCACTTAAGTGTAATGCTTTCCATAGGCTGAGATACCTACCACTTTGGGCTTTCCCTGCACTGACATGTAGAAAGCAGGGTGCCTGGTGAACCAAGGCAGTCCTAGGACTGGGACTGACAATCAGCTAATTGTCGATTTCTACCCTGGGATCACACTGGAGCCAATTTGAGACTGTGGTATGGTCCCAGGGCTGGTAACAACAATCAGCTTATTGGAGAACCCAGCCTTGGGACTACACTAGGGCAGTCCCAGCGTTTGCCATGAGGTCTGCATCAGGTCACATGGTGTGAACTGTGTTATTCTCAAAATACCAAGGAGTTAAACTTATAAACTGATAATGCTTGTTTATACAGAGAGCCTTCTTAGCCTACTGATCTGCTGTTCCCTCCTGCAATCCCCAGGTCCATGTAACAATTTATACATAACACTCTTAAAGGTATCCACCCATCTTCTCCCTTTACATATCCCCATATAATACTAACATTGAAAGTTTACTTCAACTATACTTAAACCACATTTTAAAAGATCTTTATTAGTCTTTGGGCATGCCTACACCTTGCCCTATGGCAATGTAGCGACATGCTATATCACCATATGGCATGCTACAGTGATGTAGCAATCATATGGGTTTACATGCGATTGCCAGATACATTACCAGAGTGGCAGGCTCCCCTGGTATAGAGTGCTGGTATGGTGATGTAGCAATGAAATCTAACCATGCATCACACTCACTGTGCAGTAACCACCCATACTGCGATGTGCTTTAGTAATTCCAAAAGGAAATACTAAAGCACAGCACAGTAGAAATGTTGCTGTATTGCAACATGGGGATCCACCCATCCTGTTGGCTTTTTAACTCTAAGTGATCTTCTCATTTTCTCTGCATTCTCAGTCTTTATTGGTTCAGTTCTTGTTTGGTTTCCTTGTTCAAATGTCTTGCCATTTCCAATCTCCTCTGTCATTTCTTGTTGCTTTAATGTTAGCTCGGTTTCCCTTGCTGAATCTTCTGATGGTGCTTCTTTACTCCCCGTTACAAGCTGCAAGTGTCATCTGTGTCTTCTTAACACCTATCCTTCCAGAGTGACTACTTTATAGGATCTGGGAGCTACTTAATGGGAAACTAGTGCTTTTGTTTCCATGTTTGTCCATTTGAAATAGACACCATATCTTTGTTGGACAGTTGTGGTAGCTCCCTGGAACCCCTGTCATAGTACCATTTTTGTTTTAGTTTATCAATTTTTTAAAATATTTTCATGACCTGCTTGTCATTCTGATGAGCATCATCCACAAGATTTGGCAGCCTGGTTTTGAGTTTCTTGTTAAACAGCATTTCTGCCAGGGACAATCCATGTTTCATGGGTGTTGCCCTGTAATGTAAGAGTGTCAGGTAAACATTGGTGTGTGAATCTGTAGCTTTTTTCAACTTTATTTTTCACTATTTTCCACCAGACCATTGAATTGTGGGTATTTAGGACTTGAAGTGTTGTGATAGAATCCATATTTGTTTGCAAACTCTTTAAAATCAAGACAGCTGGATTGAGGTTGATTGTCTGCTCTCACAATTTGTGGAATCCCATGTCTAGCAAAAAATGAGTTGATGTGAGTTATGGAATAGTCTGCTGCTGTGTTTTTGAGCAATGCAATTTCAGGATAGTGGGAATAATAATCCAGCACTAATACATATTTTTTTTTTCCTGCATGTATGAATAAGTCAATGGCTATTTGATACCACAGAGCTACAGGGTCCTCCATAACCATCACAGGCTCTTTTCTCTGCACTGATCTGTACTTTAGGCATGTTGTAAAAGCCTTTATAGTATCTTCTATGTCATTATTTTTATACATAATGTACATTTATGTACATTATCCCACATCAAGCACCCTTTCTCTCCTTTTGGATTTTTCAGTGCCTAGATGCATCTCATGTATTCTGTTTAACATGTCTTTCTTTAGCACTGCTAGAACAACAGGTTGTTTTGAAGAAAATGCCATCTAGTACTGACAGTTCTTCTTTTAAATGAGAGTAGGGGCTAGATATATGTTTGCCGGACCAACCAGCACAAATAGCTGTTATCACTTTTTGCAATATGGTGTCCTGCGTAGTAGCTTCTGCAATTTGTGCCCACATTTTATCTGTGGCAGGAATCATTCTTTTAATTAGATTAACATGTACGATGCCTGAGTCTGGAATTCTGTCATTTTCTATTGTGCCTCATGCTCTGGAAAATATATCTGCAACAAGTAGATTCTTTTCTGGCACGTACTGTATGTCTAGATCATACATTTACAATTACATAGAAAAGTCTCTGTAATCTGCATGGCATGCATGTCTGATAACCCTTTCTTTACTATAGTTACTAAGTTTTATGATCAGTTTCAGCTACCATCAGCTTTGCATAGATGAATATTTCTTACAGCCATATACCAGAACTAAACTTTCTTTCTCCATTTGCACATACAAACACTCTGACTTAGAGAGTGCCCTAGATGCATATGCCACTAGTCTCCAGCTACCACATTGTTTTTGAAGCAAAGCTGCTCTGATGCCTTCTTTAAAAGCCTCTGTTAAAAATGTAATGGGTCTTTTAGGGTTATAATATTTTAGTACTGGATCTTTTATTATTTTTCCTTCAAGTTTTTTAATTCAGCTTCATGTTAATATTCCCATATCCACTAAGAATTCTTTTGTAGGAGTGATCTAAGGTGTTTGGTTTGCTCTGCTAAGTTAGGTAGATATTTTCCAGGAAAACTGATCATTCCCAGTAATCTTTGCACTCCTTCCATATCTGTAGGGGGTGGTGTGTTTATAATGGCTTTAACCCTTGCAGGATCAATTTGCACACCTTTCTCAGAGAGCTTGTCTCCCAGATATATTATTTCTTAGACCCTGAATTTGCATTTTTGTTTTTTTCAGTTTCAAAACTGCTCTGCGAGCTCTTTCTAGTACCTTTCTTAGCCTTGTCATGTTATTCCATAGTATTTCCCCAAATTAATACATCATCTATATAAACCATAATTCCATCAAGACCTTCAAAAATTTGTTGCACCTTTCTGTGAAACACTTCAGGTGCAGAACACAGTCCAAAAGGAGACCTATGAAAGCAAGACCTTCTGAAGAGCATATTGAAGGTTCATAAGCTAGTGCTTTTCTTTTCTAGGGGAACCTACCAAAACCCAGAAGAGGAATCCAAACTGGAGAAATATTTAGCTTCTGCCATGTTGCCAAAACCTTCTTCCCTGGTAGGAATGGGAGAACGCTTCCTTTTGATGTACCTGTTCATTTGCTTAGGATCCAGACATAATCTCAAGGAATTATCTTTTTCTTTTTTCTATTATGAGCAATGAAAGAACCCAGCATTTGGTTGCCCTACTTTTTCTATTATGCCCATGTTAACTAATCTGTCTAATTCCTTTTTCAGTTTCTCACTTGGTGTAAGGGGAACATTTCTTGGAGCATGCATGGTGGGAGTATTTGGTTATCTTAATTCTATCTTCTACTCAGTTGTCAGTTTCCTTATACCTTAAAACACAGCATAAAACTCTTCTTCTGTTCTTGCTTTCTCGTCCCTGAAGGACATCCATTCTCTTAATCAAACCTAGAGTTTTACATGTTTGCAACCCAATAATTGGCACTAGCTTCCCTGGGACTGTTACAAACTGAACTTTTACTATATTACCCTTGGGCACCTGTACATGTCACAGGGTTTAATCCCCATTAAATTAAATAGGTTTATACAATTTAAAATGGTTTATTTTAGAGTATTGTGATTTTTTTGCCATTTGTGCCACTCTGGCAGGCACTGTTTTGGTGCGTGTGCATTGTATGTGCTGGGGAGATTATGCATGTAGTGCAGGAGGTGGGCCAGCATCCTCTTGAACACTTGGGGAGGGCGGGGGAGAACGAAAGTTCACCACACCATGAACACTTGTTTTCCTTTTATTACCAGCTATGACAGCTGATGCCAACCAGGGATGTGCCCCCAAACCTCAGACCCCAGCTTGCACTGGAGCAGAGCACTCATTATCACTGCAGGCAACAAAATTCCAGAGAGAGCATGATGGAGGTTTTGGTGGATGTGCCACAAACCTGAGTAGACACTGCAGATGGTTGGCCGAAGGAAGTCCAGGAGGTGCTTAGGTTTAATGAGGCCTGGGAGAACTGAAGCATGGACAACATGATAGAATTAAGGAAGCAGCTCCTACACCACACATGGCATTTTCTTGACCTGGTCATGAAGTGCCATGCTGATGTGCAGATGACACAAGACTTGATTAATGATGTCCTGCAGCACATGAACAAATGCAGCATCCATAAGCGGGTACCACCCCTGAAAGGGCACACTAGCTCTACTTAGCTTGCCTCAGTCCAGGAGGTAGGAAGAAGTATTAGAGCTGAGTCTGTTCCTTGAAACACAGTGCAGTCAGCCAAGGGGCACATGAGTACCAGCAGAGCCAGGTGGGCACTGCTGCTGTGACAGCTAAAAATTATATCTGTGTGATAAAGGTGCTTGCTGAAGGCTCTATGAAAATTAGACAGTGTTTTTCTGTCATTTGTTCAGATATTAAGCTGTATGTTGTTGTTAAGACCCTAATTAAAGTCTAACATGTAGTAAGGCCTAGTAAATTTAGCAAAGCCTTATAGAAGTGATGGTAGATCCTGTGGCATAGTTAAAAATTAACCTTATCAGAAGAATGCAAGGCTTGTACTGCTATTGGTCAGTCTAAGGAC
This sequence comes from Alligator mississippiensis, assembly GCF_030867095.1. Classification (NCBI taxonomy): domain Eukaryota; kingdom Metazoa; phylum Chordata; order Crocodylia; family Alligatoridae; genus Alligator; species Alligator mississippiensis. The sequence goes on from NC_081833.1 coordinate 30,859,976, forward strand.
AGTTAAAGTAAAAAGAACCTAAATGGCTGTAAGTTATCAGCATAGCTCAGAAGTTATAAATTAGCTGGCACATCCAAAATTATTTAGAAGGAAGATACAGCTCTATGAAAGGAACTACAGATTAGCTGCTGGCCTGGATTCAGTGGGCCTGTAGATCTTGAGGAGCCCAAGGACTGAATAACAGGGTCCTTCCTGGTACCTCTTGGACAGCACTAATCAGGGACACCTGACTTCACTAAGCTTTATGAAAAGAGAAACTTGTCATACATCAGGCATCAGAGTGGACTGCCAATAAGTTGCCATTGCAAATTATTATCGTCTGTCATTAAGTGTCTTAGTATATTATGTGTAATTCTGTTTTTATTAAGTCAATAAACCTTTCTTACCTTTCTACCTTCCGACCACACTCTCAATCCCAAACCCTCCACAGGCTGCTAGGACAACTGCAGTTCAGAGAGCAAGGGGTGGGTCAGAGTTCGGGGGAGGGAAGAGGGAATGGATGGGAAAGAAGGCCAAGTAACCCACTGCACAATATTCTGTTTCCATTACTCCACAGGTGGCTGGGACATAAACTGGCATCACAAACAGGATTGAGAGGTTCTGGTCTGAAAAGAAAAGTCAGAATGGAGGGAGTTGGGTGGGCCCTGTTGGTGGCTTTGCTTAAGGAAGTGACAGGGATGGAAAATCCCGGGAGGGATAAGGATAGGTTGAGGCCTGCCTGGAGTAACCCAGAAACTGTACCCGATCATTGGGCTAGGTTTGCTGCTGCTACCTGGGGTAAGCCCAAGAAGGGCTGTCATAGCTGCTGGCCACATGCCTGTGGTTAGGGGCCAAAGAGAATGCTCAGCTCCAGGAAAAGGTCACCCAGCTGAGTAAGGAGTTAGAAGACGTAAGAGATTCCAACAGCATGGTATGCGAGGCTGTGCAGGCCAATCAGAGCCACTTGGAGACATTAGAACAGAAGAAAGGAAAAATTATAATCACGCGCGTGGCTGCTTCCCTCCAGAAGAGGACGCAGTGAACACAGGCTGTGGAGCCATCCTTTGACAAGGTACGACAGTGTCTGTGTGGGGAGAAACCGGAAGCTGAGCTCTGGGAAGATCAAGCAGAGGAGATTGATGACGAGTCTGCCACTGAACCACCCCGATATGTCCCTGCCCAGAGGGAAGGACCTAGCCAGGTCTTCCCCATGATAGCAATTCACTCAGTGCCACAAGGGAGGAATCCCCGAACAGAGCTGCATTCATTTACCCATGCAGAGATCCAGAATATACAAGAACAGCATAAGTCCAAGCCAGGAGAACCAGTGATAGACTGACTAGTTGGAATGTATAGTGAAGAGGCATCCGCAATTTCAGTGAGTAGGGCTGAAGCATCCCGAATTGTCCTGCACCGTGAGCTCCAGTTAAATCAGTTTGCCGGAGGTGATGAGAATGTTACTTTGTTTTCTGCTGCACTCCAGGCAACCACTGGCAGTTACGGTAATATGGAAGAAGAGCTTAACCCTGCCCTTCAGAAGTGGGGCAATTTAGAGGAGGCTGTCCACTGCTTGCATCAGTTGGAACTAACTAAAATCATTCATGCAGCAGTTTGGACTTGCACGTCAGATGCAAAAGTCGTAACAGCACCATTATGGAGGAGGTTTTGCTGACGAGCACCAAAAGAGTGCACCTCAGCCCTGTTGGCCTTGGAACCAGAAGTGGTGAATCACGTGGTAAGAGATGCAATCTGGTGATTAGTGCAGCTTTTACCCATTTTGCAGAAGGCAGGGTTTCCAAGCCGACGAAAACTTCCAAGGCCATGGTGGTGGCCTCAGCAAAAGACAAACCCCCTGGCCCCCCCAAATTGTTGAGAAAAGCTGGGGAAGCCAAGCCCAAGACTCCATGAGAAAAAATGTGGAACGACTTGTTAGCTGCCTGTTTCAATAAGGTGCAAATTGATAAATTGCCCACCAATGCCCTGCGAGGGCTATGAGCTAAACACTGTTTAGCAAAACAGTGTTTAACACTGTTTAAACAGCAAAAAGACAACCCCAAAAGTGGAGCTACTGTCCCACCAGCAGTGCCACCAGAGGGATTCTCTGCCCTCAGGGCAGAACTGTCAATATTTTCCTAGGCACATGCAGGGCCACCAGCCTTTACCCCCACTGATCATGTGGCCTAGGGAGCCCGGCTGGCCAGACCCCCAAAGACAGGGGCCACAATGGGGGCAGTAGCAGGCCGGAGACCGGTATCTAAAGTTAATATTTGCCCCTTAATTCGCATACCTGTACAGATTCAATTAGGTAAAAATGAAAGGTCAATTGATATGCTATTGGACATGGGTGCCCAGATTTGCATTTTAGATTCTGAAGCTTAGAAGGGGGAGAAAGGAACCCCTTGTCAAGTAATTAGAGTTGGAAGCACCAGATGATCAGAACATCTGGTCCAAGCAACCTTTGCATTACCTAATGGCTCTAAGGTAATGGTGGCAGCAGTAATATTTAAAGGAGGACCAAGCTTACTGGGACTTAATGTACTATGAGGACAGCAGTTTGCCCTTGAGTGAGAGAATTGGCAGTTTAAGTGCGCAGTGCCTCACCAAGAACCAGAAGAAACATCTATAACAGCTGTAACTCGATGTAGCATGATCCCACTAACCCTGCCTCTCATGAAAGGAGTACACAAACCCCAGTATCGAGCTCCCCCCAAGGCCACCCAACCCATCCAGTTTATTATCAGCCAGCAGTTAAAGGACAGGACTATTATCCGAACCCATATAACAATCCAGTGTGACCAGTGTGTAAGCCAAATGGAGGGTGGCAGCTGACTATTGACTTTCAAGCTTTAAATGATAATACTGACCCCTTGACAGCTGCCATCCCATCATTACCAGCCTTGACAGAAAGCATCCAGTGTTATAAGCCTGCATGAATAGGAGCCGTTAATATCAAAGACATGTTGTGACAGTACATGTTAGTAGCCGTAGACATTATCATGATGGTAATGTTCACCCACACCTCAGCGAGAGTTACTGCCCAACACATTTGTGCAGCACTGGAAACTGTGCTAGCTGTGTATGCACCACCCATAGAACTACAGAGTGATAATGGCCCTCACTTCCGCAATCATCTTGTGTATGACTGGACCGTAAAAAATGGCATGTTATGAACATATCACATCCCATACCATCTGCAGTCTAACAGATTGGTAGAGTGAGCCAATAGCATCCTCAAATGCAATTTTTGGTTGGCCACTGGCCCAGCTCTTAAGGACTGGGACTTGCACCAGAATTGAGCTATCAATTGGGCCAATAACCGCCCTCATCCAGGAGGTAGCCCTATGCAGCAAGCCTTTGGATTGGGTGGTCACCGCGAACCAGCAGTACAGCGACCTAGGGGAGGTAACCAAAAAAAGGTCCAGGCAGGAGATTGGGTGGTAGTAAAGCATCCTCAGGGAGATAAATGGGAGGGGACACTATTGACAAAAGGTATGCATAATACATAGTGGGTATTTAAGTCAGATTCATCTAACGGGAGCCAAGCTCCTTGTTGCCTTGTTCCTACAAATTGGATCTGTCCACAAATGCAACCATAACCATTCCTAATTGAGCCTACCACTGAAGACGAGTCCTGCTCTGTCACCAGTCTGACTTGACTGGCACCATGAAGTGGTAGACTGTTATAACTGTATTCTTCTTGTTAATGCCTTATTGTGTTTCCTGGGTAGGGCATGTCTACTATCCTTCTTATTACCCAGATATTAATGAGCTTGCTCCTGAAGACCTAAAGGAGTGGCCTGACCCTAAAGATCATCCCCCAAAAATGCACTTAGATGACCTTCACATGGTCCAGCCTCAGTATCCATTTTGGAAGAAATCCGCCACCCCAGAGCAAGTGAAATCCTGGTCTCTGAGTAGAAGAAACAAAATAGTTGACTGGCAAGGTGGTAACTGTCAGTGCACCTGTGGCACCAGTTATTATCTTGGGTACATTCCCTACCTCATGGCTGGAATGGCTAACTGTGAGAGGGGAGGCAATTGTTATAGCTCTGCTTGTTTATGGGTTTATTGTTACATACTTCCTGAGGGAAACCCCATTGAGCTCAACGCCCCTGAGTCTGTGCCCCCAATTGTGCATTCTGCATCTGTTCAGCCTCTTGAGCCACTGCATTTATGGGAGAATCTACCCGCTCCAATTCCTATGTCTGACAACACTCTCCAGTGTTAGTGTGAAGCCCACCAGGTGGAAGGGCATGCTACAGGTTAGAAAAAAAGTTATTACATGGTTTGTAAATCATACCTATACGGAGGCATGGTGGTATGGTACCCACTTTAATACAACTAGAAGCAAGCTGTATCCACAAGTCTCCACCACTTATCCCCATCCTTTTATACTGGTGGGGTTCCTAAAGCAAATTAGTGCTATAATTCTGCCAGGGCAGTGCTGTTTCACCAACCCAGTACAACATCGTCCCCATGTGCAACAGTGAAAACTCTTTCACTCTCTGGGAGGTAAAGCATGGTTACAGGCTCCAAAGAAGGGAAAGATAAATGTCATCTGTAAGAGAATGGGGTGTTCACTATTATCTCTGGCCATTCCCCCACGGGAGGCCCCAACACCACCTGTGTATAACTCAACACCCTGGTGGAGGTCACAGGTTAAAATCCCAACCTTCTTAAATGCTTCATTATTCACTGCCTGGGTATTGTTCAGACCAAAACAACAGTATGTCCGAGCTACCTTTCCAAACTGTTCAGCAGAAGCCCATGTACCTGAAGAGTTACTTAGGAGGGATTGGCCGATCATTTTCCATTTCACAAATATACAGTTAGGTCCCACAAATGAAGAAATGCTCCAAGTTATCTTTGGAATGGACTTAACTTGGCTATAAATGTATGGAACTTAGATAAATCCCAGAAAAATACTAAAGGAGTAGCCAATCTCCAACAGGCAGTAGGGCTGCTCACAAGGGGAGGCATGCTCAAAGGAAAAAACTTTGGAGCACACTAACAAATTACTAAATAATGTAAAATTAAAGACAGCCTGTCTTGCCCAGGCCATGATGGACACTGCTTTTAAAGTAGACAAAAATCAAACTTGGAGTACTGCTTGTGCACAAGTTCAGTTATCATTAAACATGCATTTTTCCCAGGTAATAAAAAATGTTAAAAACAGGGAATGGCCCCCTGGCTTAAAGCATCATGGGATGCCTGCAACATTTAAAGAAAGATAGTGCTATCAAAGTACCTGGATTACCACTCAAGGAGGCCGTGATAAAGGTAAGTGTTCATTCCTGGTGCAGGGGGTAAAAAATGGAAACTAGACCACTGCTTATTTGCTAAGCATGGGGCTAGGAGGAGGATGCTTTTGAAACTAAAATCTGCTTCGCCCATATGGAAAATAGTTACCCCTAATGGCCGTCGGTATGTAGCACAATCCCCCTTAATTCAAATCAGTAACACCTTAATTAGATTGGGAACCCTATGGAGAGGATGGCCTCTCAGCCCACCTAACATAACCTACGTACACAAACTACCTAATCTGTCATATATAACAATAGGGCAGCATGTTTGTTAGGAAAAACCAAGTCGCTTACTGTATAAAAATGGTACTACCTGGGCTTTGTGCAGTTCGTGTTGCTTAGAAGCTAAGAATGGAGCTGTTGCTCTGCTGCAATTAAGTAACTGTACTATTGTCCTAAAATGGTCAAAAAAATTCTTATAAGACTATAACTTTCAACTTTATGATACCCACTTCATGGGTATCAGATGTAAACATGCCATGGTTAGAAAACTGAAAAAAAGTAAAAATAAGCTGCAAAACCTTAAGGGAAAAGCTTGGCAAGGAACTCAGTTAGCCTTCCTTGCTCAGGAGGGTGGACAAATCATCAGTTTAGCTGTCAACTTGCCCGAGCCATATAAATGGTACAATGTAATTTACACTGTTCGCATGTCACCAGGTATCACATCAAATACGTAGCTAACTATCTTGAGTGTCATAGTGTTCTGCATTGCCTTAGTGGCAACAGCTAAATGGTGTTTTAACCATTGTTTTCATAAATCTGTTCATGCTATGCAAGTTAAATTTAAAGATCCCTTCCCATTCCCTGATGTACCAGATGTAGCTTTAGCATCTCAACTGTAGCTATCATAGTGCTTCAGCAAGCAAGAGGTACAGTGTGACAGCTAAAAATTATGTTTGTGTGATAAAGGTGTTTACTGAAGGCTCTATAAAAATTAGACAGTGTTTTTCTGTCATTTGTTCAGATATTAAGCTGTATGTTGTTGTTAAGACCCTAATTAAAGTCTAACATGTAGTAAGGCCTAGTAAATTTAGCAAAGCCTTATAGAAGTGATGGTAGATCCTGTGGCATAGTTAAAAATTAACCTTATCAGAAGAATGCAAGGCTTGTACTGCTATTGGTCAGTCTAAGGACAGTTAAAGTAAAAAGAATCTAAATGGCTGTAAGTTATCAGCATAGCTCAGAAGTTATAAATTAGCTGGCACATCCAAAATTATTTAGAAGGAAGATACACCTCTATGAAAGGAACTACAGATTAGCTGCTGGCCTGGATTCAGTGGGCCTGTAGATCTCGAGGAGCCCAAGGACTGAATACCAAGGTTCTTCCCGGTACCTCTTGGACAGCGCTAATCGGGGACACCTAACTTTGCTAAGCTTTATGAAAAGAGAAACTTGTCATACATCAGGCATCAGAGGGGGCTGCCAATAAGTTGCCATCGCAAATTATTATCTTCTATCATTATCTGTCTTAGTATATTACGCATAATTGTGTTTTTATTAAGTCAATAAACCTTTCTTACCTTTCTACCCTCCGACCACACTCTCAATCCCAAACCCTCTGCAGGCTGCTAGGACAACTGCAGTTCAGAGAGCAAGGGGTGGGTCAGAGTTTGGGGGAGGGAAGAGGGAATGGATGGGAAAAAAGGCCAAGTAACCCACTGCACAATATTCTGTTTCCATTACTTTTCTGTGTGCTCCTTAAAAATCTCTCGGGTGCAGTAAAGCCACATTTTCCCCTGTCTGCCTGTCTGCCTCCTCTATTGGGAAGGAGAGAAAAAATGCCTTCCTCTGGATGGTATTGGGGGGGGGAGATGTGAAAGAAAACCCAAGCATTCCCTGGCTATCAGACCCAGAGTGGTAATCAGACTTCAGTTTAATGGTGGGCGGGGTTGAAGGAGGGGAAGGGGCTAGACTGGGAAGAAACTGTTAACAAGCCGCTCTCAGCTTATCCTGCTCCCAAGAGAAGAAAGATAGGAAGCTCAGTTTAATAAGGTGCTTATTGCCCTCTTTGAAATGTGACGTGGCTATGTTATATGCCACATTGCCAAGGAATGGGGCAGCCCCAAAAGTTGCAATGCTGCAAGTGGGGTGACCTCCCTTGTGCAATCCCAGCCAGCACAAAGGAAAAAAAATGTGGCTACAGTGCTGCATTCTGTTGGGAGGAGTAAAGGGGAGGGGGAGTGTGACAGGGGGCCTCCCGGGGCCGAGCTCTGTGGCCCGCCCGCCTATCACCGTGACAGCAGGCCTACTCAGGGCCGAGCTCTTCGTGGCCCGCCCACCTGTCTCTGGGCAACCGCCCGCTCATCTCGCCCGCCACGCCTTTGATGATAATTAGTTCAATTAAGATGATAATTAAGCGGGAGGCTGCCCTTCGACTGCCCCGATGCCCAGGGGCGCTCTGTGGCTCCGACCTCCCCTAATACCGCAGCCCAAGTGTGGCGGCGAAGCGCCCCCACAGGCTAGTGAGGGAGAGAAGAGGGGAGCCACAGACCCCAGACCCCAAGAGCAAGCCCCCAGAAGGGCATACATACCAGCGGAGGAGCAGCGGGAGGAAGAGCCGCATCCGCAGCTGCAGCCGCGCGAGCCGCCATTACGCCGGCTCTGGCAACAGCTGTTCCCCGCGCGGCGAACAGCTGAGCCAATCCCAGCGGCCGGAGCGGCCGCTGCGGGAAGGTTTAAAAATGCCGGCAGGACAGGGAGGGGAGGAGAGCCAGGGAGAGAGAGTACGGGTGTGCTGCCCGTGCTGCAGGCTCTCACACGGAGTGGAGAGGACCCCGCCTGCGGGTCTCAAGCAGGCAGCTTAAGCAAGAGCTGGAAGCCTTTTGCAAACAGCAAAGCGAAAGGCAGTCAGAGAGTGCAAGCCGAGGCACTCTCTCTGCATCCTGAAGCAGCAGACGCCCAGGAGGCAGGGGAGCACTCTGCGGACGGGAGGAAAGGGGAGACAGCGGAGGCCCCAGGAGAGGGCTGGAACCAGGGGGAGCACCCACCAGCTCCCCCTGATTCAGAGGAGTATTATCTGTAAGACAGGAGAAAGAAGAAACCCCTCCCAGCAGGAGGGAGGACGACCAGGAACCGGGGAACCGGTCAGAGGCCATCATACTGGGCCTGGCAACATCTGGAATACATCGCCCAGCGGTTGGCGTGTGGACGGGGTGTAGGGGAGGCGGAGCCCCGTGGATCACTGCGTCCGATAACCGTGAGTAACACTGTCTATCGGGAGGCCCCACCCAGGATAAAGATCTCCACTGTAGACCCCTCTGAAGGTAATTGAGTACATCGAAGTCGTGGCAGGCGAGTTGAGGGGAGGGGCAACACCCCAATAGGCCAGGCGGAGCGAGGCGCAGGCTCCACACCAAGCCTCGCAGATGGCATCATGGTGTTCTTCCTCACTGGCCCCACACTGGGCCCCCAGAATCTTCCATGCAAGACCCCACTATGATCTTCGCTACTCAGGCGGCCAATCCGCCGTCAACTGGGCTACCTCACCCCCCCCCCCGAAGCTATCTTCCCCTCTCGGGTGTGGTTCCCCCGGAACCTTCGGCCTCTTGCCCTGGCCCACCTCAAGGCCAGTCGGGACCCCAGGCCCCTGGCTCTTGGGCGTCCCTCGCTGTGGGCCCCTGGCCCTTTTGACCCACTTGGTCCTGGCCCCAGCATGGGCCAGTCGAGGGTACTCTCCCCTTCGGGCTGGGTCTCTCTAGCCACTCACTCTATCACTGGGCCTCACCGTGCCGCTACTCCCTTCCTCCTAGGAGCAACCGCAGCACCTCGCCCACATCACTGCCGCTCTCGGGGTCCGCCCTCTCTGGGCCCCCCCAACAAACTCAAGGGTAACCCACCCAGTGGTGGTGGTAGCTAGGGGTTAAGGTGCCCCGACCCGCCTTTCACCGGGGTGATCACTGGCCTGGTACTTCCTGGGGGCTCCCACGCCACTGAGAGCCCCACCAGACCACCCACTCCTGGCAGGGTGCAGTTTCAGGTCATGCCCAGGACCAGGAGCCTCCTGCCAACCCCTTGTAGCTCCCCCTTACCTCCGGGTCCATCACAGCAGCCCTACGGCCAGGCGATGTTGCTGCCTGACCTCCTGCAGCCAAACTGCCTGGTTTATATAAGCCTCAAAATGGCTGCCGCAATCAGGCACCTGGAGGCTGCCAGCTCCAGGCCCTTAAAGTGGCAGGAGCACCCTGTGCTCTGCCACAGGGGGGTAAAAGTCCTGTTGTCACTCTGGCCAAGGCAAGGCAGGAGAAGGTGGTGGGGCTAGGACGTGGGTCTGATTGTGAGCTGAGACTGTGTAATCATGACCAGTGGCAGCACAGGGGAGCATGATGGGTATGGGGGCTACCTTCAATCTTTGCATAATGCCTCGACACATGGGTGACTTGTGGGTAGCCCTTGGGACTCTGTGGCATAACTATCAATACATGGATAGTTTTACATAACTCCCTTTTGGTGTTCTGCAAAAAAAATTGCCAGGATGGTGCCTGCATGTCTGCACTGAATGATACATTTTGCACCAAAGTGGGGAGGGGAGGGGACTGTGCAGATTTCAGGCATCCTGATGCCATGAAACTGACTGTAATAAGTAGCAACAACATTATTATACATGTTTTGTGGAATAATTTTATGGCTTATTGTTCATTTTATCACAGCATTAACTGTCTGAACATGTGGCCAGTTTATTATTTAAGTGTAATGTCTTCCATAAGCTGAGATACCTACCACTTATTACTTAACTGCCAGTTGAGGAAGCTCCTAATGTCTTAGATAATATAAATGGACAAACCAATCCAGGGGATCAGGAAGCTGTAGATCAAGTCAAAGACAACTGGGTACAATGATGAACCATACTTTACTATAAAAAAGTTGGTGGATAATATATGAACTATATGCACTAACCTTCATACAAAGACCCTTGGAAAAGCTCTGGGGACATCAGCCAGTGAGAAAATAGCTTGGAGGCCCATGGAAAAATATGAACATTTTCAGAAACTTGTTACAGGAACCATGTAAGTGAGAAGCACAGGTGGAGCTGTTAGATGCAGGATTGCGCTTGCCTTAAAAATTAAAAACAAATCTGTGAATTCACTCAGGTAGTTTGAAGAGATAAAGAGGGAAGAAGAGCTCTGAGAAGACAGACAAGGAGCTATTTTCACCATGTTGCATTAGGCATAGCAATGGAACATCTAGGAACTAAAACCCTGAAATATTTGGACAAGGATTGTATGTATTCCCGCTGGGGGAGAGGCAGAGGAGCAGAAACAGATGTTCAGAATGTTAGTAGGACAATCCTCAATGTAGGCAAAACTGAATCCTAGCAATCACACTCATTCTGCTCTCATTGTCCAGTCAACAATTTGGCCTTCCTTTTGGTCAACCTGACATTTGTGGGAAATCTGGCCTGATTCGATACCTGTCCAGGATGCCACATTCCCATTGGCTGCTGCAAGACCTCTGCATACAAAGTTGCTTCTGAGAAGAGTTCGTGATGGTCTTTATTTGTTCTGCTCTAGTGTTTTATGTGTGCCTAATATCTCACTGCAAATTCCAAATGTGAATCTAAACTGCTAAATAGTTGTTGTACAGCATATAAAAATCTTGATTTCATTTTGCTGCATGGCATGGGTATGCTAACTATTTTAAAATACATATGGATTGAAAGCATATGGTGCAATACAAAAATCTCTGGCATATGATGAATTACAGTAATTTCATGGGCAAAAATGTTGCATATATTTAAAATGCTGCAACATTCTAATATGAAGTTCTTATGAGCTATATTTCATAGATTTCATAGACATTAGGGCTGGAACAGACCCCGGAAGATCATTGAGTCCAGCCCCCCGCCCGAAGGGCAGGAAGTCAGCTGGGGTCATAGGATCCCAGCAAAATAAGCACCCAATTTACTCTTGAAGGTGTTATAATATCATGGGAATTTAGTAGCTCCCCATCTTAATTACATGTACACATGTGTGCACAGGTATGCATGCATGCACACATATGAACACACTGCAGATTGAAGGCAGATCTATTATTGCCCCAGTATGAATTTCTCTGTCATAGTGATAATATGCTACATCTCTTATTTAAAAGAACTGTACTTTTACAACAGATTGTATAATATGGTTACATTGTCAATTTTCTTGTAATGAGAGGCTAAAATATTTTGCCTATAGGAAGAAAAAAAAAGTAGGTATGTAGTACATCAGGACACCTATACAGGGAGGCTGCTCCAGCATGCTGTCATTACAGGGCATCACACCAGACTCAATTAATCGAGTCTGCTGGAGTGGGGTAATTACTGGCATTGTGCAAAACAGCACCATTTTATTTTGACTTCTATTTTGACATTTCAATGGGGCAGTGTTTCATTTCAAGTTTTGTTTAATTTCAAAACCATTGTTCCATTTTGTTTCATAAAAACTGTTTTGTTATTTCAATGCTTTTTCAATGTTTCGCGCATAGGCTATGATGGGGAAGCATGAAACTGCCTGTAATTTTGTCATTTCTTGCCTGATTCAGGTGAAACTTGCCAGGATGGTAGCCCCTTCTGAGGCCATGAAGCCTGCCAGCTTTCAAGGAGATAGGTGCAGGGGTTTCTGATACACTGCACCTCAGGCTGCTGACAAGCAAAACTCGACATGGGTGACACTGTGTGTGTGTTAAGGCATGCCCTCACAAGCGCTAGTGCCTCTACATGACACAGTAGTGTGCCCCAATGAGGTTTCCTCCTCCCCTACAGTCTTATCCCTGTCCACCACTTCAAATGACAACAGGTATAAAATAATTTAGTGAGCACTACCACAGTAGCACCAGCAGCATCTCAGGCAGCCACACTGTCCAGTCTTTCTTTCCTCTCCTGAAGGAGCTTCTTCTCCAGCAGCTGTCAGAGAACTCTCCCTGCCAGTCCCTGCCCTGGGGCTTAGATGTGTCCAGGGCCCTGCCTCCTTCCAGTCAGGTGTTAGGGGTGGTGGTCTAAGGACATGGCAGTGGCAGACAAGGTCCTTTCCTTTGAGTCAATCTAATCTGGTATTTTTTAGCACAACTGAATAGTTACAGAAATATATGTTAGCAAACTTTTGGCTTGAAAACCCCTTTTTCAGGCTGAGGAAGCACCTGCAGTTGCTGTGTGTGTGCTGTTCCTAGATGGAAAGTATAATAAAAAAGCCAGAGCCTGGCATGCAAAGAAGACAAGAAAGCCAGTCACTGAAAATGGAAATGGAGGCATCATGGGCTGAGGGTCAGGCCGGGGTGAAAGTGAAGCAGGGTGTAGCAGCACAGGTAAAAGTGGAGATGTACCTGGGGAGCCAGATGGCCAGAAGGTTGTAGTGTGTCAGAATTCCAATGTCTGTTTTCACTATATTTATCTACTGCCTCTCTCTCAAATGTTTTGGACTCATTTTGATTCCAGTAGTTAGGCAGGCTGGCAAGAATGAGGAGACCTTGGTTAGTTAAGGCAGCTGAAATTGAAAAAGAAGCCTAAATTATACGGAAGGGCATGAAGATAACCTCTGTCAATGGCTTCTGTAATGGGGTCTCAGTACGTGGACTGCTCACCTATGTTGTCTTAAACTGGGCAGCCCACAAGATTTGGGAAGTCTGGACTCTATGTACCCCAGGTGTCAAATGTGATGACAGTGCACTGAGTAGCTTTCATAAGGAAGGGGAGTTCCAAGCAGCTGTTTCCTAGCTTCACCAAGCACTGTGAAGATGTTGTCAACTGATTTTCAAAACACTGGAGAGTAGGAGGAAAGGACCATGAGTGACTCTTACCTACATATCTTCACAGATTGAAGGTTGCTGCTTCAGCTCAGGTGGCAGCAGCTCTGTATCTGGACTTCCCAAGGGCCATCCTTTGTGCCCCAATAGCCCTTCCCCACCCCCAAATATGTTACTGGTGGCAGGGCTGTGCCTGCCATGTCAAAGACTCACCAAAGGTTGAGGGGAGCACCATTCTGCTTGCCCGCTGCTGATACGCTGCTGAGTGTGGCAGTGCCCTGCCTGATTTTATGATTTGTCAGGGGCATCACAGGACTGTGCAATCCATAGCAAAGATTTGTCGGTTCAGGGGATAACTCCAGTCCCACTTCAACAGTTGGTGCTGGTGCCCTGCTCACTCCAACCTAGTTACGCTACTGCTTCCCCTACTTGATCTGCTGTTCTGCTTCCTCCTCCCTAGCCTATCTGCTGCTGTATTGCCTGCCCCTTCCCTGAGCTGCTATGACCCAAGCTGGTTGCCTGCACCACTTGTGACGTATGTTCTGCAGGTTGAACTCCCTCAGAGAGACCACAGCTGCCAGCTCCAACTGTTGAAGTGGCACTGGAGTTATCCACTGACTCCACAAAACTTTGCCATGGATTGCACAATCTTATGCTGTCCCTGCCAAACCATGGGAACCAGGCAGGGTATTGCCACACTCAGAAGAGTATCAGCAGAGGGCAACCAGAGCCTTACAAGCCTTTGGGAATAAAAGTGGGTGAAAGTCATCCAGTTTCTGCAGCAAGCACAAAAAAGTAAAACTAGCCATAGCTTGGTCCCAAATATTTTGGGATCCCAAAGTTACACTCAACATTCAAACCCAAACTTTTTTCTCCACCTAAGCAGAAATTGTAGACATGGTTTTCAGGTTTATTTGTTTTTTTTCCTGAAAGGGTACAAGGACTCAAGATTTATGTCATGTGATATGCTTCTGGGTACCCATTCTTTTCTCATTTGACCAGCAGAGCCATCAGAAGGGAGGATACTTGTTCTCATGCAAGTATGTGACAATATGCATTCACTCAGATAAGTCCCCAAATTATGCCAGCCCAAAAGCCAATGACTAATGGGTAATGGGTGATAAACCCCTTGCCTGGGGAGAGCCTGGAAAATGCAAACTGTAGTGGGAGTTTGCTTCAGGAGAGGAAATGCAAGTTCAAACTTCCTTGAATGGACTGGGGGGCGGGGATAAATAAGCATCACATAAATTAAGCACGCATAGAAAGTTATGACCTGGCTGGGCAGGAACATGACTGTGTATGCACACATATTCTAGAGATGTAAGTCATGAAAACAGAACTGGCCAGAAACACATGGGTAATGGGCATTATGCACTAGAGGAGGATGTGACAGGGTGACTCTCCAGGGGCGGCCATGAAACCCCAGTAAATCCTGCAGTCCTCACTTTCTTGGCAATCACCTCTTCTGTTTCCTACCATGCCTTGATGTTTATTATTATTAGGAAGGTTGCCCCATGGATTCACAAATTACTCTCAAAAGACCACCAGATATACTGTGACCCCTGTCTTATGAGCTAATTGCATGGCTCAGTTCCTCCCCTACATTATGCCCCATGCCTCACACATGGCATCCTCATTAATGTTCTCACACTTAGCCCCTCACTAGACTCCCAGACCCTCTCTGGTCCCACACTCTCTGCCCTTTTCTTGGCTCTAGACCCCTTCTGATGTCCCTAGGAACCTTCTCTGGCCTTCTCTGCCACATCTTGATGCATTTGTAATATAGGGAGGCTGCCTTCATGTCCTGTTGGACACAGTCCTGATGGATTTCCTTGAACTTCTTGGGTCCTGGACTTCTTGTGGGTCCCATTTCAAAATAGATGTCCCGGGACACCCCAGCCTTATGGGCTATATGCATGGCTCCAACCGCCCTTTTACCATGCCCCAAACCTCACAGATGGCACTGACGTTGTCCTGTCTAGGCCTTGCTGTAATTGGCTCCCTTATCCTCTCTTTGGGCTCTCTACAGCCCTGTCACTGCACCTCACTGGAGCCTTGGCTCTCCACAGACCAGTTGCTGTGCCTCCCTGGCACCTGGGCTCTCTGCAGCCCTGTCGCTGTGCCTCACTGGTGCCTGGGCTCTCTGCAGCCCTGTTGCTGCACCCTCTCTGGCACTGGGGTCTGTGCACCCCAAATGCCATGCCCTCTCTGGTGCTGGGGTCCCCACACTGCAGTGGACCCCCAACGAGGCCGCCTCCTTCACCAAATAGCCTCACCCAAACCACCAGTGTTATGAACAGCAAACAAACATGAGCCCCTGGGCTATAACATAATGCAAAAAACCAGGGTGTGCTCTTCCCCTTTAAAAGCATCAAACTTCATCCCCAGCACTAAGTGTCAAGTAGGCAAGGATACCTGCGGAGCTCAAGGAGCTCCCTTAGCCCTAGGTGGAGCATACCAGGCATTTGCAGCATCACTGGGCACTTCCTCCCTGGAGGCTCCTTCCCCTCTGGCTACTAGCAGGGAACTGCCATCCTGGCCTCAGCCCTGGGGTTTATATATGAGCCAGGCCCTTCCCCTTCTGGTCATCTGACTGCTGGCAGATGTGGGCCAACTAACTCATTCGGGCTGCCCTGGTAACCAGCAGCTGGGGCTCCCAACTGACTGCTAGGGCTCTGTCTCTAGCAGTTCCAGCCCTTAAAAGGAGCAGGACACCCTAGTGCCCTGCGACAATCAGCTCTAAGCCCAGCTCACTTCCTGACTCAGGTGATTCCCTCCACCCATTCTAGCTTCACTTGCCAGCTCCCTGGGTCAGCTGACTCTCAATTATCCTGGCCCACTCCTGCTGGCAGCTTTGCAGGCTACCAGACCTCTTAAACTGGGAGTCACCCCAAGTGTCCTGCCACATTTCAACTCTAGTAATTAGGGCACTTGCCCAGGAAGTAGGAAACACAGATTCTAGCCCTTCCTCCTCTATGCGCAATGTGGATTTCAACCTGTGTTTCTCTTACTCAAACCATTACACCACAAAATAGGCATTAACTAGGCCACTCTCTACCATTCTTTTTGAAGCTGGACAGGAAGAAATAAACAAGTTAAGAATATGTGTGACTCAGTGACATGGATACTGTTCTGAAGCATAGTAAGTTCTAGCTCAGACCATTACGCACAATGAGACTTCTACACTGGTCTTTATCCAGTGACTTTTAAATTGAATGGGAAAGTGGCTCAGCTTCAAAAGGAGGAGGGACTGGATAAGGCCTAACTTGTGGCATAGGGTTTCAAGCACTGTTCTGGGAAGCAAAGTGATATAGGGCCTAACCCCTCTGTGCAACAGGATATAGGATCTGCATATCCTGTTGCCTGAGCAAGTGCCCTGTAAATTTAACTTAGTGTCCACAAAGCAATCTGAACCAGCATGGCTAGTGGCATGGAGCAGTGTCTCTCTGCTATGAATCCATGCCTTAGTTTACATTGGGTGTGTCTATATGAAATGTTACGGTGATGCAGATCATCACTACAGTGATACAGCATCACCAGGAACTAATCATGACACCGCCACTATGTTGCTGTAGTGATGAGCTATGTGGTCATGGCTCATCACTATGGTAACATAGTGTCAGAGGCAACCTGGTGGGTACTGCACAGTCATTTAGTATCTGCTTTATTAAGTACTAAATGACAACTTCACAGTCAGGGGCATGTGTAGATATGCCCACTAATTGCATATGGCATGGGAATGAGTGCCAAGTCTAAAAACAGGAAGCTGGGACCTCTAGGGGTGGAGATTTCCATCTTGCAGTAGGGTCTGGGTGGGGCCCACAGCAACAAAAGGTTGATAACCCCTGTTCTAGATGTACTTTCAGGTATACAAGTACCTGTCCAACTATTGTGTAGTCTACTTTGCACATTCTGTCTATGCAGATATGCCTATACATCCACAGAGTGAAGGAAGGGCCAAAACCACTCAGTTATGTGGCTAGAAAACAGCTGCTTAGGCAAACAAAGGGAAATGGAATTCTACCATGGGGCAAGATAGAATCCAAAACTATGGGCCCATCTACATGAGGCACTTTACAATGAAGTAGCATAGTTTCCTGCTCAGTAAGCATGTGCATCTACACATAGAAATCAGTCATAGAAATCATAGAAATTAAGAGCTGGATGGGACCTTGAAAGATCAAGTCCAACCCCCCTGCTTTGAGCCAGAATACTGCTGAAATCAAATGATCTCAGCAAGGTGTCTGTCCAGTTGCCTCTTGAAGATTTCCAAGGTTGGGGACTGCACCACCTCCTTGGGAAGTCTATTGCAGATTCTGGGTACCCTTACCATAAAGAAGTTCTTCCTTACATCCAACCTGAAACCATCCTCTAACAGTTTATGGACATTGCTCCTTGTCCTTCCCTGGGGCACCATAGAGAATTGGTTTTCTCCCAGCTCCTGATATTCACCCCTTACATACTTATAGATGGCCACCAAGTCCAACCTCAGCCTTCTCTTCCCCAGGCTGAACAGTCCCAGATTCCTTATTCTTTCCTCATAAGGTTTGTCTGAGCCCTTAATCATTCTTGTGACTCTCTCTTTGGACCCTTTCAAGATTATCCACATCTTTTTTGAAGTGTGGTGCTCACAACTGGACACAGTACTCCAGCTGGAGTCTCACCAGCACTGAGTAGAGAGGAAGTATCACTTCCTTAGCCCTGCTCACAATGCATTGGCTAATGCATCCCAGTATGCTATTAGCTCTGTTGACTACAGCATCACACTGGCAGATCATGTTCATCCTGTCATCAACCATAACCCCAAGGTCCCTTTCAGCCATTGTGCTGGCCAGGACATCTCCTCCTAACCTATATTCATGTCTCTGGTTATTTCTACTCAGATGAAGTACTCTGCATTTATCTTTATTGAATTGCATCTGGTTTCTATCCGCCCACCTTTTCATCTTGTCCAGGTCTGCTTGGATCTGTATCCTATCTGTCACGGCGGGGTCCTACAGGAGGGCCGTGATCTCCCTGAGGTCCCTCTCACCATGTCAAATCCAGCCCAAGGGCACCCTCTTATTCTCGCCCGCCACATCCTTGATGTTCAGTAAGTTCGGGAGGCTGCCTTACACCTCCTTGGGCACGGCTAATCGGGACCTCCGTCCCCGTGGTCTCCGTGTTCTCCTGGACCCCCCCGGGGGTCTCCCAGTACGATGGGTGCTCCCCAGGCACCCTAGCCTTAGGGCCACGCGTGGCTCCTACCATCCCCTAATACCACGCCCCAAGCCTCGCTGATGTTCTGGACGTTGTTCTGTCGCCAATCAACTCGCCCGCTCCCTTGGGCCTACTCCGTACGTTCTATGGAAGCGCCCCCTCCTGGGCTCCCCCTCTGTGCCCACTCTGGGCTCTCTCTAGTATACTGTCCCTCTCTTGGGGCTCTCAAGGCCGACTTTAGGCCTTCTCTAGAGTGTCATCCCTTTCCGGGACCCTTGTCCGCTCTGGGACTTATTACCAAGCCCTCCGATCTCTTAGACCCACCGCACTGCTAACCTCCCTCCTCCGGGCGCACCGTGCTGCTATCCCCTCTTGCCGGGGACCACCACCGCACTTTGCCCTTCTCCTGGGCTCTGTACTGCTAACCCCTTTTGTCAGGGTCCACCACAGCACCGTGCCCCTGTCTGAGGTCTATTGCAGCACTAGCCGACTACCAGGGCTTGCTACACCCATCCTGGGCTTCGCAATAGTCCCCCTTCTCTGGGACTTGCTGTGCCCACGCTAGGGATCCTCAACAATACTGCCCCCTCTCTGGGGCTTGCTACACCCACTCTTGGGCTCCTAATAGTACAGCCCCCCTCTGGGGCTTGCTGCGCCTCACCTGGGTGCTGGGGTCCTCACGCTCCACCATGAGGCCCCCTTAAGGATACTGCACCCTCACTAGCGCCAGGGTTCCCACACCACTGGGGTCCCTTGGGGTTCAGCCACTCCTCTCTGAGCTTAACTGACCCCACAACTCTGCCCTGCAACTCTCAGGGCTTAGTGCACCCTCACTGGTGCCAGGGGTCCCACTTTACCGTGAGCCCCCTATGAGGCCTCCTCCAACCCCTACAGCCTCACCCAAACCACCAGTGTAATAAACAACCACAACCAAACACAAGCCTCTTGGCCACAACTTAACTCAACATCGCCTGGCTAAACCATGGTGCTCAAAACCTCTTCGAACTGCCCTCCTTCACTCGGCTAGAGTGGTTCCTACAGTGCTCACCTCCTAGCTCCCACCTCTATAGCTGCTGGTAGGGAAATGCCAGCCTGGCTTCCGCCCTGGGTTTTATAAGGGCCAGGCCCTGCCCCCTTCTGGCCAGCTGATTCTCCTTAGTTGCCCTGGCAACCCACAGCTGTGCTCGTTATCGTCCTGCCAGGGCTCTCTCCCTGGCAGTTTCTCCTCTCTAGGAGCAGGAGCACCGAGGTGCCCTGCGACACTATCCTTAGCGTGACCACTTTTCCCCATAATTTAGTATTGTCCACAAATTTGGCCAACATGCTTTCCACATCCCCATCTAAATTGTTAATTAAAATGTTGAGCAGCACAGGGCCAAGAACCAAACCCTGGGGGACACCACTGGCTACCTCCTACCAAGATGATACAGACCCATCCACTAACGCTTTCTAAGTTCAACCCCTTAGCCAGTTCCCAACCCACCTGACTGTGGAATCTGCCAGTCCACAATCCCCCCATTTTTTTTCTAAGAAACTCATTTGCCTTTTTAAAATCCAAGTATATGACATCAACTGCATCTACCAGATATAAGCAGTTCATTACTTGATCATAGAAGGAGACAATGTTGGAGAAACAGTCTGCCCACAATTAAACCATGTTGCCTAGTAGGGCTGTGTGAAACAGCATTATTCTGATTAAACCCCCATTTTAATGATTTGATGGAACAGTGTTTCATTTTGAGTTTTTGTTTTGAGCCCTCAATCTGCCTGCCAGATGAGAGAAGCCGGGTGCTGCTGCCTGGGACCAGCGAAAGGAAGATCGCTGCTGCCACCAGTCCCAGGCAGCAGCACTTGGCTCCTCTCATCTGTCAGGCAGATTGGGGGCTCACCCACACCTCCAGGAGGGCTGTGGGGTCTGTGCCTGAGTCCTCCCAGGGGTGCAGGCCCCCAATCTACCTGCCAGATGACAGGCTGGTGCTGGGTGCATACCGCACACACTTTGGCACAGCCCACCTGAAAGGAGCCAAGTGCTGCTGCCTGGGGCAGCAGGGCTAGGGTAGATCAGCTCAGGGAGGGACCAGGGTGGAGGAGCATCCCCGCACCAGCTGATCTGTCTCGCCCACTACCAAAGCCAGCCAGGTGGTGGCTGGGGCAGATCAGCTGGTGCAGGGACCCACTGCTCCAATCCCCACCTGAGCTAATGTGCCCCAGCCCTGCTGGCCCCAGGCAGCAGCACCCAGTTCCTGTCAGCTGGCAGGAAGATCAGGGGCCCACCAATACCCCCGGGAGGGCTGTGGGGGCTGTGCCAGAGTCCTCCTGTGGGTGCATGCCCCCCATCTGCCTGCTGGCTGACAGGAGCTGGGTGCTACCACCTGGGGCCAATAACAGCATCGATCTTCCCAGCACTGGGCGTGGGCTGTGCCCAGCACCAGTATGTCACCTGGCAGGCAGATCGGGGGCCTACACCCCCAGGGAGACTCAAACACAGCCCCCACAGTCCTCCCGGGTGTGCGGGTGATTTCTCAATCTGCCTACCCGATGAGAGGAGCCAGGTGCTGCCAACTGGGATTGGCACTGAAGTCAGTAAGCCTGGCTTTGAAACTTGAAACATTTTGAAACTTTTGAAATGTTTTGAAATCCCTTGTTTTGCTTCAAAGCTGTTTTGATGGCTTTTGTTTCATTTCAGTTTCACTGTTTTGAGCTCTGTTGCAGGGCACCTCGGTGCTCCTGCTCCTAGAGAGGAGAAACTGCCAGGGAGAGAGAGAGAGTGCCCTGGCATGACATAACGAGCCCAGCTGAAGGTTGCCAGCGTAAGGAGCGCAGCTGCGGGTTGCCGGAGCAACTAAGGGGAGCCAGCTGCCTGTAGGAGGCAGGGCCTGGCCCTTATAAAGCTCAAGGCTGAAGCCAGGCTGGCAGTTCCCTGCCAGTAGCCAAAGGGGCAGGAGTTCCTGCAGTTAGGATGTGGAGAGAGGCCTAACAGCAAGTACCGCTGTGACACGGAGCAATGTTGCTATAGCCATAGGGCATGTTGAGTTATAGCCAGGAGGCTTGAGTTTGTTTGGTTGTGAGACTATACCAGAGGTTTGGGTGAGGCTGTAGGGGTTGGAGGAGGCCTCATAGGGACCCCAGAGGTGTGGGGGCCCTGACGCCAAGAGGGCGCACTATTCTCATAGGGGGCTCATGGAGTGTGAGAGCCCTGGCGCCAGTAAGGGTGCCAGTGAAGGCACAGTGCCAGCAAAAGTGCAGCTGGCGGTGACAAGTGCAACCAGTGGGTTGCGGGTGGGGTATGTAGACCCCGGGTTGTGTGCGGGGTACATAGACCCCAGCCCCAGAGAGGGGCGGCTTTGAGAAGCCCCAGCGCAGGCACGACAAGCCCCAGAAAGGGACACTACTAGGAAGCCTGAGCGTGGGCGTGGTGAGCCCCAGAAAGGGGGAGCGCACTTTAGAGGAGCCCAGCGTGGGCCCAACAAGTCCCTGAGAAAGGGGGGGGACTATTGAGAAGCCCAAGGTGGGCACGGCAAGCCCCGAAGAGGGGGAGCGCCATACTGAGAAGCCCAAGACGGGCATAGCGAGCACGGCCGTAGGCTAGTGCGGCAACAGCCCTCAAGCAGAGGCAGGGTGCTGTGGTTGTCCTCGAGGAGAGGGGATAGCAGTGCGGTGAGCCTGGATCAAAGAGGGTAGCCGTGTGGCTGGCCTAAAGGACCGGAGACCCGCTAGAGGGTCCCTGAGCGGGACAACACTTTTAGAGAAGGCCCAGAGTGGGCTCGACGAGAGTCCCAGTGAGGGGCTATGTATTAGAGAGAGCCCAGAGTGGGCTAGACCATAGAGGAGGCCCCAGAGAGCAGGGCGAGAGTACATAGAGGAGGCCTGAGAGACGGGCCGTGTACATAGAGAGAGACATACCAGCATCTATCCCATCAGCGAGGCTTGGGGCGTGGTATTAGGGGTTGGTAGGAGCCACGCGCAGCCCATAAGGCTAGGGTGCCTGGGAAGCACCCATCATCCTGGGAGACCACAAGAGTCCGGGAGAACCGCGGGGACAGAGGTCCCGAGTAGCCATGCCCAAGGAGGAGTAAGGTAGCCTCCCTATTATATTTACCAGCAAGACGTGGCGGGCGAGAGTAAGAGGGTGCCTTGGGCCGGCCTTGACATGGAGCGAGGGACTTCGAGGAGATCACGGCCCTCCTGCTGGACCCCACCGTGACAAGCTCAAAACACATCAAAACAGCTTCAAAATGAAACACCGGGTGAAATTTCTCCCAGCCCTATCAGCTAGCCCTCAGCATCATGCCTTCTGCCAGTCTCTCACAAATGGACTTCGTGATATTTTTGTCCAAAATTTTACCCAGTATCAAGGTCAAACTGACTGGCCTATAGGTTTCTGGATCCTCCCTCCTCCCTTTCTTAAAGATTGGCACTAATTTGGCCCTTTCCAGTCTTCTGAGACCCCTTCCAAGCACCATTAATCTTCAAATATCTTTCCCAATGATCCCGCAATGACTCCAGGCAATTCCTTCACCACACTCAGGTATAGTCCATCCAGTGCTGCTGACTTGGAGACACTCAGCTTCTCTAATTGCTCCCTTATCATTTTGACACTGACCTTTGGTTGGCAATGCCTGACCCCCCTCCCTCCACTCCCTGCATCCATCCAGTAGCTCAAGGGTGACTAGTGTCACCTTAGTCATGGGGGGCATGTTCCCCCCCCCCCCAGCGACCAGTCACTGACCAGGGGACATTCTCATGACCTGGGGGGAGGGGGTTCCCCCATGGCAAAATTCACCAACTGGGAAGTGGCTGTAGCACTCCCAGAAGCGGCCATGGTGCTACATCTGGTGCTCCCACTCCCAGCTGGCGCTCACAAGGGAGGGGGCAATGGTACCCCCCTGCCCATTGCCTAAGTGGGGAGTGCAGCCTGTCAGGGGGTGCACCAGCACTCTCAGAGGGTGCACATGCACCCCTATGCACCCCCTATGCATTGCCACTGCAGTAGCTGAACAGGCAGGAAACTACCATTTGTATGCAGGAACACTGATGCAAACTATTCATTAAAGAGTTCAGCTTTCTCCTGACTGTCCATTATCAGCTGTCCCATCCCATTCTGCAAGGGCCCCACATTTCCCTTGGTCTTCCTCCTGCTCCCTATATTCCTAAAGAAGGACTTCCTATCTTCCTTGATTTCAGTCAACAACCCGATGTCAGTTACCATTTTTGCCTTCCTTATCCTCTCCTTACAAATATGGGCTATACTTGTGTATTCCTCCTTGGTGACTACTCCTTGTTTCCACAGCCCATAAACCTCCTTTTTCTTTTCTAAACACTCCTTGACTCCTCTGGTAATCCAAGAGGACTTCCAAGCCCCTTTACCACCTTTTCTGCATACAAGAATTGACCTTTTCTGCCCTTCAACAATCACTCCTTTGAGAAATGACCACCCTTCCTGAACTCCCTTCCCCTCCAGTCCCTCTTTCCATCAGTTCTCTACCACTATTTTCCTAAGTTCATTTAAGTAACCCCTTCCTGCAGTCAAGCACCTCTCCCCTACTGAATGACTTCCCTAACCTATGACAGAGAGTGAACTTTATCATCTCATGATCACTATCTCGAAGATTACACTCAGTCCTCAGATCTCCCACCAGATCATTCTCTGTGGCTAGAAACAAATACAAAAACAATTTCCCCTGGTCATCGCATTCACTTTGTGTACTAAATAAAGTTCTTCCACACAGATCAAAAACTTAGATGACCGGTCAAATCTGGCTGTGTGCTCCTACCAGCAGAAGTCAGCATAATTGAGGTCAACCATGATAACCTTGTCCCTTGAACATGCAGCATCCATCAGTTCACTAGAAAATTCCAGATCCAGCTCCTCCTCCTGGTGTGGCAGTGTGTAGTGGAGGCCTACCATCAAGTCCCCTTCTCCTCATCCCCCACCCTTCCCATCTTGACCCACAGGGTCTCGAGTTGCCCTTCTCTTGAACCATTTTGGGTCTCCAAGGAGGCATACCGCTCCTTTAGAGAACTACACATCCTCCTTTCTTCCCTACCTGATCCCTTCTGTGCAGCCTATAGCCCTCTATACGTACAGCCCAGTCATGTGTAGCATCTAAGTAGATCTCCATTATTCTGATGATCTTTATTTCCTAGTGCAAACTCCATAACTGTGGAGCTGGCCCTGGGAGATAAGGATCTCCCAGTGCTGGACTCATGGTTGCAGAGCTGGCACTGGGAACTTCCTGCTAAAAGTGTCAGGTGGACCTGTTACCCACCCAGTTCCATGATCACCATGTCCTGTAAGCATATTTCAACCACAGGTGCCACAGATTCTGAACCAAACCACACATCTGATCAACAAAGCTAAGTATTTTGACATTTGAAACTCAAGCTCAACTCAGGAGAGGAAGCAATCTCAAAGGCTCTCCACTTATTGGATGGCTTACTTCCTCCTGCTAGGAAAGTGGGGTGTGGTTCCATTCAAGGACATTATCCACCAGAGGAAGCACAGTAATGAGCAAAATTGTATATTGTTTAATTATTCAAAACTTATTTTCTTCTGCATTTGCCCAGCTAATTCAGGTCAGTCACTAGTCTCTTTGTGTAAATACTTAAAACAAATTAAAAATTTGTAGACTCTGACTCCTGTTCAGCAAGTTCAGCATCATTTCAGCATCAACTCTGCAATCTACAAGTACTAGAAGTTTATAGTCATTTTATTTTCTGAGGACAGATGGAAGTAAAGGGGCAGATAGCTATGCACCTAAGAGGAAACCAAAATATAAAAACCCTGCATTGTTAAGTTGAAAAGTATTCAGGTTTAGAATCTGCTCTCAGATATGCTGTGTAAAACCATCTGCACCAATGAAATCATTGGGTTTATTTCCTATTCCCATAAGCATAAATGAGGTCAGGATATTGCTTCATTGGTTTATTATCCTTTAAACTACAATATAAGAGCACAACTTTGCCAATTAAGATAGAAAATGGAAAGAAGGACAAAATAATGATATAAAGGACAGCAAGGCATTAGAGTAAAGAGTACAAATGATTTCTCTCAGATTAGGAGCAAGAATGATGCATGGGACTGTGGGTCTACCATCTGACCTATCACCGCTAAGAAGAAGCTGAAATAATGTTTTGTATAAGTTTCCTCCCCCACCACGTGGAAGTAATTGCAAACCAAAGAAGCATATTCAGTTACAAAAGCCCAGGATGGAGCTGGTTGAAAACCATGTTTCTTTCCCATGAAAGATTTAAGAGAAATTTTTTTTAAACAGAATAATAATATCCCTAATAAATCCCTAATAATATTTTTAAACAGAATTTTTAAAAGGAAACAAAATGGTCATGTTATTTTGAATCCATTTATATTTTTGTTTCTGTTCTACTCAGACCTTCAGTTAGATTAAGTTTTCTAAACTTGAACATTTTTCTTATTGGCAGTTTCTGAATTTTGTATTTTTTCTCTCCATTCTCACCATTCACCCATCCTTGCCCTGCTCTTGTATCCTTCTTTATGTTCTATTTTTGCTGGTGGAAAAAGGCAAGGAACAACAAAATACAAAGGAAAGATAAAGGAAATGCATGTAAGGACTGGTTTGTGGGTGGTATGGCCTAGTGGTTGGGTTACTGGGAGAGTCCAGGAATAAGGGGAACAGTCCAAATCACATACTGAGTCACAGGTCTAGGATCAGGGATAAAGTCATCTTACGAAAGGGGAAAATCCATAGGCGAGTCCAAAATCACAGGATAGATTAAGGTTCAGGAGTCAAAAACCAAATTACCAAAGATGAGTAGAGTTCCCAAAAGCCAGAGTCCAGAGGCAAAGCCAACCAGGGTCAGAAGCCAAAAAACCAGAGGGTCCAGCATCCAAACCAGAGGGTATAGTACAGTATCCAAAGATAGATAGATAGATAGATAGATAGATAGATAGATAGATAGATAGATAGATAGATAGATAGATAGATAGATAGATAGATAGATAGATATACACACACAAACATATCAAATGGCTTCTTTCTTCTTCCTTTTTAAAACTTTGCACATTCTCTTCTCCTGCTTCTAATCCCCTCCCCTTTTGCTGCCATATACCCTTTCCACTCTTAGAATCATAGAAAATAAGGATTGTAAGGGACCTCAGGAGGTCATCTAGTCCAACGCCCTGATCAAAGCAGGACTATCCCTGACTAGATCATCCCAGGCTAGGCTCTGTCTAGCCAGGTCTTAAAAACCTCCAAGGACGGAGGTTCCACAACCTCTCTGGGTAACCTGTTCCAGTGTTTTACTACTTTCCCAGTGAGAAAGTTCTCCCTAATATTTAACCTAAACTTCCCTTGCTGCAACTTGAGACTGTTCGTCCTTGTGTCATCTGCCACCACTGAGAACAGTGTAGCTCCATCCTCTTTCAAACCCCACTTCAGGTAGTTGAAGGCTGCTATTAAATCCCCACTATCTTCTATTCTCTAGGCTAAATAAGCCCAATTCCTCCCACCTCTTCTCATAAGTCATGTGCCCCAGGTCCCTCACCATTTTCAGTGCTCTCTTCTGTACTATCCCCAATTTGTCCACATCATTTCTGTACTGGGGGGCCCAAAACTGAACACAGTATTCCACATATGGCCTCATCAATGCCTAATAGAGGTGAATAATCATGTCCCTTGACCTACTGGCAAGACACCTAGCAATACAGCCCAGTATGCCATTAGCTTTCTAGGCAACAAGGGCACACTGCTGGCTTGTATTCCGTTTATTGTCCACTGTAACCCCCAGGTCCTTTTCTGCAGAGCTGCTGAGCAGCTAGTCAGCCCCCAGCCTGTACTGGTGCATGAGATTATTCTGTCCTCAGTGCAGAACTTTGCACTTGTCCTTGTTGAACCTCATTAGATTCCTTTTGGCCCAGTCCTCCAATTTGTCTAGGTCACTCTGAATTCTAGCCCTACCCTCCAGCATATCTACCAGTTCCTTCAGCTTGGTGTTATCTATAAACTTGCTGAGGGTGCACTCTATGCTATCTTCCAGGTCCTTGATGAAGATATTAAACAAAACTGGCCCCAGGACTGACCCCTGGGGTACTCCACTTGATACTAGCTGCCAAGTAGACATTGCTGCATCGATTAGTACCCTCTGAGCCTGATGCTGCTGCCAGTTTTCTATCCTCCTTACATCCATTCATCAAGCCTGTACTTCCTTAGCCTGCCCATGATAACATTGTGGAATACCTTATCCAAAGCCATGCTAAAATCAGGGTATACCACATCCACTCGTCTTCCCAAATACACAGAGCCATTCATCTCATCATAGAAGGCAGTCAGGTTGGTCAGGCATGACTGGCCCTTGGTGAATCCATACTGACTGTTCCTAATCACTTTCTACTTCCAAGTGCTTAGAAATGAATTTCTTGAGGATATGCTCCATGATTTTTCCAGGGACTGAGTTGAGGCTGGCTGGTCTGTAGCTCTGTGGATCCTCCTTTTTCCCTTTCTTCAAGATGGGAAGTATATTTGCCCTTTCCTAATCATCTGGGCTCTCTCCTTATAGCCATAAGTTTTCAAAGATGATGGCCCACGGCTCTTCGCTCACATCAGCCTACTCCCTCAGCACCCTTAGGTGTATCCCATCTGGCCCCATGGACTTATATATGTCCAGATGTTCCAGATAGCCCCTAACCTGTTCTTTCACCACTGTTGGCTGCTTGCCTCCTCCCTAAACTGTGCTGCCAGGTACAGTGGTCTGGAACCTTACCTTGCCTGTGAAGACTGAAGTAAAAAAGGCCTCCCCTTCCCCACAAGACCATACTACAAAAAATAAGTAACCCAATAATCATGTTTTGCTATGACTAGATTCCTCACTACTATGGGTGTACCACTCTTTTTAAAACGTAAAACACACATCCCGGTGGACATCCTAAAAGTTAGCATCTAAAACACTAAGCTTTTCGTTTCTCTCTTAATATCTATAATACCCGTTCTTTTGCTTTTGTCTTTTACAACTTAGTCCCAATTTCCTCTACAAATAAATGTTTCCAGTCCTTTTTCTTCCATTTTTTCACTGCTTCTCCCTGTCTGACCTATTGCTTGCATCACTAGAAAAAAAAGTATGTGTATAATTGGCCTGTGTGAATAGGGAACTATTTGATTCAGGTTCAGATTTGACCAATTCAGCTGCCAGTGATTCAATTCAGAGCTCTAAATCAGTTTCCCGCTTCAATTCAACCGAATTGGCTCTGAAGCTTTGGAGCCAATTCAGAGATTTGGCCATAGGGTATAATGGGGAATCAACGAAATATCTATAACGTTGTTATTTTTTGTCTGATTCAGATGAAACTTGCGGGGTTGGTAGCCCCTGCTGAGAGCAAAAAGCATGCCATGTTTCAAGGAGATAGGTGCAGGGGTTTGGGGGAAAATGTACCCCAAATTCTTGAAAGCAAAACTCATGTCATGTGTGTGTGTTACGCCACAGTCGGGTGAAAACTACAGAAGTGGTAGCCCCTGCTGCAGCCACAAAGCCTGCCAAGTTTCAAGATGATAGGTGCAGCGGTTCTGGGGAAACTGCACCTCAAGCTGCTACAGGCAAACGTGACATAGATGACCCTGTGTGTGTTAAGGCGCAGCCGGGTGAAAACTGCAGGGGTGGTAGCTCTTGCTGAGGCCACAAAGTCTGCCAAGTTTAAATGTGATAGATGCAAGGGTTTGGGGGAAACTGCGTCTCAAGCTGCTTACAGGCAAAACTCGTGACATGGGTTCTTGTGCAACCATGTCTGTCTTGGGGCATGGGGGTGGGGGAAACACTATTACAGGCCTTCCAGGCCCTGCTGCAGCTATGAAGCCTGCCATCTGTCAAAGAAATAGGTGTGGGGGGTGGGGGGTTCTTGGGCCCTGCACCTCTGGCTGCTAACAGGCAAAACTCATGACATGGGTGGGTGACAATGTATGTGTGTTACGGTGAGCCCTCACTGGTGCTGGAGGCTCTGCAAAACATGGTAGTGTGCCCCAGTGAGGTCTCCTCCTCCCCTACAGCCTCAGGCTCTGTCCACCACTTTACATGACAACAGGTAAAATAACCTAGTGACTGACTGAGCACTAGCAATAGCACCAGCAGCATCTCTGGTAGCCAAACTGTCAGAGAGCCCTTCTTTCCTCTCAATTAGGATGTGCTTCTTCTCTATCGTGTCTGTTAAGGCATGTTCTTACTGTGCAACTCTATATGTGATAGAGTGTGTGTGTGTGTGTGTGTGTGTACTTGTGTTCAGGTGCACCCTTCCTGGTGCTGGGGCCTCTGCACAACACAGCAGTGTGCTCCAATGAGGTCTCCTCCTCCCCTACAGCCTCAGGTCCAGTCCACCACTTTACATGACAACAGGTAAAATAACTTAGGTGGCCCAACACCAGTAGCAGCAGCAGCAGCAAAGGTACCCAAATGGAACTGTCACAGAGCCTTTCTTTATATAAAGGAATTGACAGCAAGAAGTAAAGATGTTGTGTTCTGTTGGATATATGATGTTACTCATGGTGTGTGATGGCTTACCTTGTGTTTTTATGTCTATATGTTCATTATGAAAAAAGGAGTACTTAAAAATATATATCTTAGGAAGCTTTAGGGTTGAAAACCCCTTTGTCAGACTGAGGAAGTACCTGCAGTTGGTCCTGGATGGAAGGAATAGTAAAGAACCCAGAGGCTGGCCTGGCCCACAATGCAGGCAAGAAAGCCAGTCAGTGAAAATGGAAATGGAGGCATCACGGGGTGAGGGACAGGCTGGGTTGGGAGGTAGGGGGGAAAGGGGGATGTAACAGCTCAGGTAAAAGTGCAGAGGTGCCTGGGGAGTCAGATATCCGTCAGGTTGCAGTGTGCCAGAATTCCACTGTCTAATCTATATTGAGTCCATAAGTTTCTGTACCTTCTACCTAGGAGGCTGAAGAAGTATAGTTCATAGGCCCAGCTCTGAAAAGTGTTTTGTACATTCAAACAAGCACCTAACCTCATCACCAGAACTGAAGCCAACTTTCTACAGCTCAAAACACAAAACCTGCCAACAGTCTCCAGTACCTGCACAAACTGCACACCAGAATCTATCAAAGACAACAAAACCCAACTACCTGCAGGGGCATGTTCCTTACCAAAAAAAAACACTCTGCTTCCAGTCTCTCAGGTGTGAGAGGGAACAAATTACAATACAAACCACTTTTCACAGCCGGGCCTATGAACTTAACTTCATCAGCCTTCTAGGTACAGAAACTCATGGACTCAATATAGAAGTGCTATCAGCTGCCTCAACCCTGGCCGCTCAACTAGGGAGAAGAGCTGGCTATCCAGAGCAAGCATCTCCCCAGTGCTCTGGGTGATCTTGCTAGCCTTCACAACTCGCCCCCCTCTGTCTGCAGCTTTCCCCCACTGGTCCAGGGTGGTCTGCCTCTGCTTCGGGGGGAGGGGGACTTTGGAGCGAGCAGGGGACTTCCCTTTCATTATGCTCACACTGGTGCCAGGCTGAGCAGCAAGAAGGGCAAGGGGGTGCTGCCTCCTCAGATGCACCAGCATCGCCATGGTGGAAAGATGTTTCACATCCTAGCACCAGCTAATGTGCCTTCAGCAATGTTGGCAAATGGCAATCCTGGGATTATCTGCCATCTCAAAATGCTCCCACACTACACTACTCCCCCACTTCTGGGTTGAGGGTGAGGATCCTGCCTTCTCCCACAGTCTGAGGCAAAACAGCAGGAGGAGCTGCCTCAGCTGAGCCACTTGCCTCCACAACCTCAACCTGCTCCAAGGTGCTTCTTTCTGGAGGAGACCTGGGTCTAGGGGAAATTTGAGGGGCATGGAGCACAAACTCTGATTTCCCCTCAGTCCCTAGAATTGCTTGAGCCAGCACTCTCAGCACCCCTGGTTCCAGCTCCAGCTCCTCCTCTGGCAGTGGGAAGCTCACGCTGGGAGATGGCATTAGGGTGGAAGAGACAGTGATTCTGCTGCTGCTGCCTTTTTCTGGTGTTAGGGGAGGTGGTGCAGGTGCAGGGAAGTCAGCTACAGGTACTGCTCCCACCTCCTTGCTTCCACTGGCAGCAGAAGTGTCATGGCTGCTTGGGAAGAGAATGCGTCTATGTTTCGGGGTGGGGTGGGTTGCAGCTCTAGCTCTCCCCCTACCCGCTCTGCCTCCCCTGCCAGAAGACCTGGCACCTACCTTTCCAGCATGCTCCATATTAATCCTTCCTGTGCTGCAAAAGGTGTGTGTGTGTCAATCACTCCTTTTGTGTAGTGTATTTTCTTCTTTTGCATTGTGTGTGTACGCTGGACTCTGGTTTGATTGTTTGATTCACTAATAAATATGAAGGCCTATGTAAAAAAAATGTGTGCTGTCTGTCTTTTTCTCTGCTGGGATGTGTTTATTTTTTATGAATTCTGAATATGGAGTGTCATTCTGTTGTGTGTTTTATTCCCTCTGTGTTATTCCCTCTGTGTTGTGTGCATTCACTGGACTCTTCTTTGATTATGAATAACTATATATGGTGTCTTCTACTGTGATGTTCTATTAATGTGAATGTGTGACTACTGTACTTCTTGTTCTTTTTCTGTGTTGTAATGTATACTTAAAAAGATAGATCTCCTTCTTCTAAGATTGAGCTCTGTGTTAGTCTCAATCTAAATCTGACTTCTGTGTTGTCTTCAGTCTCTATTTAAACTAACTATAATAATATTAATAACTAATAACTACTATATATAATCTGACTCTCTTCTCCTATAGATATATGATTTTTCTTTGTGTGTGTGTGTGTGTGTGTGTGTGTGTGTGCGCGCGCACGCGCCTCCCAGCACAGTGATGGATCATGCTGGCAGGGAAAACACAGGGCTTTCTTTTTTCAAAGTTTGCAAAAAAAAAAAAAAAAAAGAGAGAGAGAGAGAGCAAATATAAATCGAAAGAAATTAATTAGATAGTATTAAGAGATGCTAAGCTAAGCTAAATCCTACCCAATCCTTTCTAATAACAAAAAGGGACAGGCAAGTAGCAACTCCTGACTATAAAGCAAGCCAGGCAGTGCATAGTACCTTTCTCATGCTGTTCCTCAGACAGAACTAGCTTACAAAAGGCACAGCAAACTGCACACAGAGGCTTTTATGCTATTTCTATGTCCCTCCCTCCAGACACTAATTGGAAAGGCAGTCAGAGAGAAATCTTGCTCACTGGCCACCAAGACATGTCAGTCTCCCCCCACCTCTTCCCCACCCCCCACTCCACCTCCCTCTTCTAAGTTTCTGTTTCCCCATACAGACAGCCCTCCGAATCTTTTCTGAATCTTTTCCGAATCAATTTGGAAGCTCTGAATCAATTTGGAAAACCTAAAACAGCCAGCAATTCAATTCGGACATGCTGATTCGGCTTCCGAATCATCCAAATCTATTCCGAATCCAAAGAGCAGTACGAAGCCTCACACAGGCCTAGTGTATAAATGCCATGAGAGTCCCCATATACCCACCAAGACTGTTTAAGAAGTTCTGACCATGCCAGCCACTAGTATGATCCACCAAAAATAACACAGAGATCTCCCTTTGAATTTACATGGCCTGTTTCCATGTTGTGAAGGAATACTATGCCTCTGTACAAAATAATTGGTAACAGCATGTCTTTAATCACTACCACCCCCCGTGTGATAAAACTGTCCTTAAACACAGTCCCCACATGCACTGGGCTCATTTCAAGATCATTTTTTCATTCCCTATCTCCTGTCATCCTTTTGTCAAATAAAACTCCCAACACTTATTTCCTCAACTGCCATCTGTACCCCCAACTCTGACATATCCCCCATTACACCCACCACCTTGTCTGTGCTTTTTTCACATTTAGTTTGTCCCTGGACACTTCCCCATGTGTCTGTGTGCTTCACCATCCATTAAAGGGAGAGTCTATCCCTTACCATGACATTGATATCATCCATATGCAGTACTGCTTTAACTTCTCACCTTCCTTCACCCAGTAGCTAGCTAGGATAACAAGTTAATGAGCAACAATTAACACCTATGAAACCACAGACTAAGGAGAGGAAAGAATCAATACAGAGCCTAGAACTGCTTCTGCCCCAAGACAGTCAGTTGCACAAGCACCCATGTCATGAGTTTTGCCTGTCAGCAGCTAGGGGTGCAGGGCCCCAGAACCCCCCTGCACCTATCTCCTTAACATCTGGCAGGCTTTGTTGCCATAGCAGGGCATAGAAGCCAGGCCTGCAGTAGTTTCCCCCTCCCCCCAGTGCCCCAAGACAGACACAGTTGCACAAGCACCCATGACATGAGTTTTGCCTGTCAGCAGCTAGAGGAGCAGGGCCCCAGAACCCAGAAGCCCCTGCACCTATCTCCTTGACAGCTGGAAGGATTCATGGCCTCAAAAGGGGCTAGCAGGCCTGCAGCCTTCACCCTGCTGTGCCTTAACACACACAGTGTCAGCCATGTCACGAGTTTTGCTTGTCCACAGCTTGAGGTACAGTTTCCCCCAAACCCCTCCACTGATCTCCTTGAAACTTGGCAGGCTTCATGCCCTCAGAGGGGCTACCATTCCTACAAGCTTCATCAAAATCAAGCCATAAATGACAAAGTTATAGGCTGCTTTGTCCTTCCCTATTATATCCTATGGGCGAAACGTCAAAACAGGTTCACCATTTTGACCCTGTTTTGATGGAACGGAACGGAACAGAACAGCTGTTTCGAATCAAAACAAAATCTGAAATGGAACATTGTTCTGTCGAAACATCAAAACACTGGTCAAAACAACGCTGCCATTTTGCACCACCCTTATATATACATATATGCATGTATGTATGTATGTGCATATGTGTATGTATATGTATATGTGTGTGTATGTGTATATATATGTGTGTGTGTATATATATATATATATATATATATATATATATATACACACACACATACCTACATACATACATGTATATAGGTATGTGTATGTATATGTATGTATATGTATAATATCAATAGTTAATTATAAAACCAACACTTAAATATAATCCACAAATGCAACATGGAATGATTCCTCCACATTGGGTGGTCCCATTTATAGCAAATACTCTCAATAATTACATTCCCCTGTTTTAAAAACAGTTTCCCTTAGAGTTAAACTCCACTCCATTGCAACATGTCAATACAGTTATTCCTATGATCCACCACTAGATGGCAGGGACGAGGCATGTGTTGCTCCGGGGGCTCTGAGCTCCTTTCCTTAAAGGGACTACTGCAAGACAAGCCTCCAGTCCAGCAATGCAGGCAACTGGCTTCCTCTTATTTCTCCTGACATAAACCATCTACAAACTCTATGGAGTTAGATACCTCCTCACATCCCTATGAGGCTTGTCCCTCCTCAGCCCACTCCTCTTAAGAAACTGTCTCCCCTCCTAGCACCTACACCCACAGAGAGGGGATTCCCTCCCTGCAGGTCTGGGCTCCTGCAGCCCTGAGCCTTCCTACTTCAGACAGGGCTCCCTTCCACAGGTCTCTGATCCAGCAGCTTCTCCCAGCTCCTAGCCAGTCTATCCACTTCTGCTGACCATTCCCTTCCCCACCTCCCCTGGGGCCACCTGTGTCCTGAAGCTGAACAGCGCTACACCCAGTGGGGAAATCATCTCTGTGGTGCAACACAGGTTCTCCCACATCCTGGTATCTGCTCCTGGAGCAAGTCTCAGTTCCTATTCCAGTGCCCGGCGAGAGGGGGGAGGGAGGTGGGGTCTGTGTATCTGCCCCCACTCTCTCCAGGCTGGAACTGGATCCTCCTCTCTTCTTTTCCCACTCCTCAGCTGTTTTAAAGTCCCAGAAAAGCCAATCAGAGCCCTTTTTTCACAGCAGGGCGCGTCACTGTGCTAATGGCCCAATAAAAAGCACACATGGTGCACAGCAAGTTTTCATGCTTGCAAAAGCCATGGCACCCGTTGCAAGCATTTTTCTGCCCTTTTCGCAAAGGGTCCATGGCTCACCCGCTTAGCCAGAAGCCCAGCAAGCTGAGCACCTGTTATGCACATGCATCCTGCTCCCTGCAGCCCCTTTCAGGCTGGAACTCTACCAGCCTACAAGGGAAAACCTTCCATTTCCTGTGTTTTTCCACGGTGAATGGAAAACCCCAACCCCTGCATAATACTGTCCTACTGCTAAGTATGATACAAATGATGTCCTGGAGTCATGCGGTCCAGGACTAGTCACCCTACTGCCTCTTCCCAAAAAGGGTCAGGGCCCATTGGCCCCCCACGTACGCAAGGCCTACATTCACTAGTCTTACTTGCTGCCATAGTTTAAGTTCAGGTTTGGACATGGCTTATAGTAATAAACAAAGCTAGAGTGATGCCTTTGGAGAATTAAGAACTATTGTGATACTGGCCAAAACCAAATCTGCCTTGTAGGTATCTCTGGTTAGGTATTACAATAGGTACCCAAGATGTTTATGGACTATGAATGATGAGACTAAAGGTCATTCCAAAGACAGTCTAAAGAGCCCAGATGTTACTCTTGGCACCTAACTCAGGACTACAAATTAGACATCTCCATTATCTCAAGTTCTATATTGCCCAGAGTGGAGGAATTTACCTGAATCAGGATACCTAACTGACAATATCAAACTAATAAATTGAGGTCATTATAGGGCACAGAGCTTATGAAAATAACTACTGCTCATATTTTGCTCAGTATCTAACTGGCTGGAAGTTCAAAACTTGTTCAGCTCAAGGGAATTTAGCTCACTTATCCTATTTTCTGAGTGAAGGGGCCTCTTCAGGTAAAGCTGGTCCACTGAGCAGAAAAGCAATTGTCTGGGACCGCCATTATCTCAGGGCCCCCTGAATTTCTCCCACAGAGGTCACTGCTGGACAAGACACTGCACTGCACAAAGCACAGACCATGCAGCACAGTATGCACATGATAGGGATCCTCATATATGGAGAGCCCATTTCAAGATTAACCCTTCTACAAAAAAAATCTACACCTCTGAGTCCTCCTCCTCGCCCTGAGGTAGTACTCAACAGCATTGTTGGATGAAAATTTTTATGGCTAAAAATGGATTGATGTCAACATCACCATTTTTATAGAATTCTTTTTATTAACTACATTGACATTTTATCATAAAATCAATACAATTCCTTATGTAATTTAAAATAACAATATTCAGTTTAAAATCAAATGAAATGTTTATGAATTTTGAAAACTGAAAACTTTGTTTTCAGTTGTAAGATTTGGAGTGTATATTTTCTTCTTTTCTCTATTCTGAGACTTTCCAAACCTTTCTATTATCATTGGAAGAGGGGAAGGAGGAAATTGTGTAAGACATTGGATTAACAATACTTTTTCTCATACTTACATTTTTATTGAATTGAACAAGGATATGGGACATGTCCTGAGAAACTTGATGGAAAGGAAGTATTTTCTCCATGCTTTAAGACATTTTATTTCAATAAATATTTCTTACTGTGGTATGTTAGCCACAATAGGCATTTATACATTTGCTCTGTGAGTGGGGCAGGGAGGCACTTTAATCAGAGTGGATCTGACAGCCACTCTAATTAAAGTGCCTGAAGAGGCACATGTATCAGCATCACCACCCTGAAAAATGGTGGCAGGGGCATGTGGCAGGGAACTGTTATTGCTTGCCACTTTAAAGGCTATCCCAGAGAGGTGACAGGTGTTTGATGAGGGCAGCCATTTAATGCCCAGCTCTCTATGTTGAGGAGGGAAGTTTGAAGATCAGCCAGTGCGGAAAGAACATCCTGCTGAGCTTCTTGTGCCAGAAACAACTTGGTGGTGTATGAGTTGGAACTATGGGGATGGAGGAGGCCCCAGGTCCTGGGCATGACCTAAAACTGTACCCTGCCAGGGTAGGGAGGCCTGGTGAGACTGCTAGTGGCACAGCAGCCCCAGGAAATGCCTGGACTATGAACCTCCCTGGTGAAAGGCAGGTAGGGGGTGCCTGATAATTTCCAGCCCCCAAACAGTCCTGGCTGGGGAAAGTCCAGGCCTGTGAGACCCTTGGGAGGCCTGAGGCTCATTTTGATCCAGTGGGGTTGTGAGGGAGAGAAGGCAAGTAGCTCAGACCTCACTGGATGGACCTTCAAATTGGTCAATGCTGGGGCCAGGACCCAATGTGGGTCAAAAAGGTCAGAGGCCCACCGCAGGGGATGCCCAGAACAAGAGGTATGGGATTCCAACTGGCCTGAGGGTGGGGCCAGGGCCCAAAGTTCCCAGAGAGAGGATCACAGCCAGAGAGGGAGAAGGGTTACAGGAGAGCTTAGGTGCCTGGGATGCAATCTGTGAGTCATGGGCCCCAGTCTAGGGGAAGCTTCAGAGATGGGGATAGCACTCCTAGTCATCAGGGTCTTAAATGGGCAGCTTCCCACCTGAGTAACATCTTAATCATTTTTCCATCAAGGCATGGCAGAAGAGAGAGGCAGGGAGTTAGCCCAGAAACAGGTGGGTGGGCCAACATCTAACCAGCCCCAGGAAGGCCCCATTACAGTGCACTTTAACTAAAGCTCATCAAATAAACTTTAGTTAAAACATCCTCTTCACCATTTTTCAGCATGGGGACACTGATACATGTGATACTTGAGTCTGCTGAAGCATGGTAATGATTTGATTAATCAAGTCTGCTCCAACACGCTGTAATTACAGCATGTCAGAGCAGCCTCACTGCACATGTATAGGTGCCCAATGTGGTAAGTAAATAGCCCTGATATATAGCCTTTGTAACTGGAATTAGATCATCACCCTATTCCACATGGTGCCAACCACGGCTAATGCTTGCCCATGCAGGGCTCACAAATGATAAAATAATGCTCCATACTCCTAATCCATGTGGGTACCAATGACATTGCTCGGAGCGCTCCCAGCTGGATCATGAGGCACTACAGGGATTTGGAAGCAGGGCTAAAGGGTCTGGGGGCACAGGTGGTGTTTTCTTTGATCCTCCCAGTCTCAGGCTATGGGCTGAGGAGGGAGAGGAGGATCCAGGTAGTCAATGAAAGACTGCGGCGCTGGTGTCATCGGGAAGGCTTTGGCTTCCTTGACCACAGTCAACTCTTTGGTGAGAGAGTCAGTGAGCAGCTGGGAAGGGATGGCCTCCACCTCTCCCCGCTGGGAAGGAGGCTTTTCTCAGCCAGACTGGCTGACCTGCTCTACCAGGCTTTAAACTAAGCCCGCTGGAGGATGGGGGGAACACTGCCACTGATGGCCTGCTGAGCAACCCTTGCAAAGCCAGTGGGCCTAGGCACTTAAGGGAGCCCACCCCGCCCCAGGACTAGATCAATCTGTGGGCAAGGCAAAGGCCCCCAAGGGGACATTTGCCTGCATGTACATGAATGCCAGGAGCTTGGGGAATAGATTCATAGATTCATAGATGTTAGGGTCGGAAGGGACCTCAATAGATCATCAAGTCCGACCCCCTGCATAAGCAGGAAAGAGTGCTGGGTCTAGATGACCCCAGCTAGATACTCGTCTAACCTCCTCTTGAAGACCCCCAGGGTAGGGGAGAGCACCACCTCCCTTGGGAGCCCGTTCCAGACCTTGGCCACTCGAACTGTGAAGAAGTTCTTCCTTATGACCAGTCTAAATCTGCTCTCTACTAGCTTGTGGCCATTGTTTCTTGTAACCCCCGGGGGCGCCTTGGTGAATAAATCCTCACCAATTCCCTTCTGTGCCCCCGTGATGAACTTATAGGCAGCTACAAGGTCGCCTCTCAACCTTCTCTTGCGGAGGCTGAAAAGGTCCAGTTTCTCTAGTCTCTCCTCGTAGGGCTTGGTCTGCAGGCCCTTGACCATACGAGTTGCCCTTCGCTGTACCCTCTCCAGGTTATCCGCATCCTTCTTGAAGTGTGGCGCCCAGAATTGCACGCAGTACTCCAACTGCGGTCTGACCAACGCCCTATAGAGGGGAAGTATCACCTCCCTGGACCTATTTGTCATGCATCTGCTGATGCACGATAAAGTGCCATTGGCTTTTCTGATGGCTTCGTCACACTGCCGGCTCATGTTCATCTTGGAGTCCACTAGGACTCCAAGATCCCTTTCCACCTCTGTGCCACCCAGCAGGTCATTCCCTAGGCTGTAGGTGTGCTGGACATTTTTCCTCCCTAGGTGCAGCACTTTGCATTTCTCCTTGTTGAACTGCATCCTGTTGTTTTCTACCCACTTGTCCAACCTATCCAGGTCTGCCTGCAGCTGTTCCCTGCCCTCCGGCGTGTCCACTTCTCCCCATAGCTTTGTGAATAAGCAGGAGGAACTTGTCATAGGGATAATGGAGACCTGTTGGGACTCCACACAGGACTGGACCATGGGTATAGATGGCTATACCCTGTACGGGAGAGATCGAGTAGACAAAAGGGGCAGGGGTGTAGCTCTCTATGTCAAGGAGAGCAACTCATCCCTGCAAGCCAATATGGGCAACCAGGGTGGATGGCTGGAGACCCTCTGAGTTAAAATCTGTGGGGAACACAATACAGGGGACACGATGGTGAAGTCTATTACAGACCTCCCACCCAAAGTCAAGAGCTTGACCAGGAGTTCGCCAGGGAATTGGCTGAGGCCACACACTCCCAGTCCATGGTTGTCATGAGAGACTTCAACTACCCAGACATGTCATGGGAAGAGCACTCGGCTAAATCTGAGTGGTCGCAAAGCTTACTCTCATGTGTGGATGACCTCTATCTGACTCAAGAACTCTACAGGCCAATGAGAGGTAAAGTGCTGCTCGACCTGGTACTGGCAACTGGGGACAACCTAATCAGCAACTTAACAATCGATGGGAAGCTGGATGACAGCAACCATGAGCTGATCACCTTTACCATCCACCGTAAAGCTGGCAAGTCAGCAATACAGAACTCCTTGACTTTAGGAAAACTGACTTTGACAAGCTCAGGAGGCTTGTTGGCGAGGCCCTAAGGGACCACAACCCTAAAGGGAGGGGAGTTCATGAAGAGTGGTTGCTCCTCAAGGGAGCAACCCTCAATACACAAGCTCAGGCTATTCCGTCTTGGAGGAAAAACAGCAAAAGGGCAGCCCCCCTGGCTCTCCAGGGAACTAGCAGAACTCCTGTGGCTAAAAAAAAGGCCTACAAAGGATGGAGGATGGGATCCACCTCCAAGGAGGAATATTCTGCACTGGTCCAGTCCTGCAGGGAGTGAACAAGGAAAGCCAAGGCTGCAACAGAACTCCAGCTAGCTACAAGTATCAAGGACAATAAAAAGTCCTTTTTCAGATATGTGAGGAGCCAGAGGAAAAGCAAGGGCAACATTGGACCCCTGCTAATACAGATGGGACTACTGACAACCGACGCCCAAGAAAAAGCCAACCTATTAAATGGGTACTTTGCATCAGTCTTTCATCAGTCCCAATGGACACCCATGCCCAGTACGAGACAGGGAGGCCAGGGTGAGGGAGATTCCCTGCCCTCCATCAATGCTGACCTCATGAAGGAACACCCTGAGATGCTGGACACCTTCAAGTCAGCCGGCCCTGACAATCTACACCCCAGGGTACTTGGGGAGCTGGCTAGCATCATAGCCCAGCCCCTGGCATGCATCTTCAAGAACTCCTGGCACTCTGGTGAAGTGCCCAAAGATTGGAAGAAGGCCAATGTGGTGCCTATCTTCAAGAAAGGGAGGAAAGTGGATCCAGCAAACTACAGGCCCATCAGCCTGACCTCTATTCTGGGGAAGGTCTTGGAAAAGATTATCAAGGAGGCCATCCTTAACAGACTAGCTGACGGCAATATCCTGAGGGATACCCAGCAAGGGTTTGTTGAGGGTAGATCTTGCTTGACCAATCTCATTTCCTTCTATGACCAGGTGACCTATCACCTGGACAAGGCA
This sequence comes from Alligator mississippiensis, assembly GCF_030867095.1. Classification (NCBI taxonomy): domain Eukaryota; kingdom Metazoa; phylum Chordata; order Crocodylia; family Alligatoridae; genus Alligator; species Alligator mississippiensis. Next base: position 30,900,995 of record NC_081833.1, read on the forward strand.
GAGGAGATTGATGTCATATATCTTGACTTCAAAAAAGCCTTCAATCTGGTATCCCATGATCACCTCTTGGCAAAACTGTCCAACTGTGGCCTCGGGCCCACCATGTTCTGCTGGCTGGGGAATTGGCTCCATGATCAGACCCAGAGGGTGGTGGTTGACGGAAGTCAAACATCATGATGCCCTGTGACCAGTGGGGTCCCTCAAGGCTCTGTCCTTGGATCTATATTGTATAACATATTCATTAATGATGTGGACATTGGAGTCAGAAGCAAACTAGCCAAGTTCACAGACAGTACCAAACTCTGGGGTAAAACATCCACACCTGAAGACAGGGGGGTGATCCAGGCTGACCTTGACAGGCTCAGGAAATGAGCGGATGAGAACCTGATGGTGTTTAACACTGAAAAATGCAAGGTTCTCCACCTTCAGAGGAAAAACCTGCAGTATCCTTATAGTCTTGGCAGTCCTACGCTGACTAGCACTACAGATGAAAAGGACTTAGGGGTCATGAACATGAACCTGTCATAACCCAATGAGTTTGGTGCCTCGGCACTATGGAATTTTCTTGACACCTGAGAGCCTCTTGCACAGCGAGGGTTTTTGTTGCATAAAGAACCCGCGTGCAGGAGAGTGTTCCCGCCACTTTTGCAGCTGCTTTTGCAGGATGCATTTTCTCTTTGCAGCACGGAGGTGCACGGTGCAAAGAGTTCCCGCCATTCGGATGCAAATTCGTGCCCCGCAATTGGCTAGTGCTAAATTATTCACACATGGCGGTCGGTAATTGGCTTGCTGGCCGTTTAAAAACTAGCGCGACTTCCGCCCAGGTCGAAGAACTTTGAGCACGCTGCAGAGTGCTTCTTAGAGATCCGACTTGCGGCTAGCTGATCGATAGACTGATCACCTATTGATCCTTCTTCCCGTCGCTGAATGCAGTCCCAGACGTACCCTTTTCCCGCCGGCTTGAATTACGGACGAGTTTACTGGCATTGGCCTCGCCAGCTGGAGCAACTCACATTGTTGTCGGTTCAGCCTGGCCGAGACAGAACCTTCCAGTGTGATTGGTAAACCAGCTGCGGTTGGTAAAGCGAGCAAAACACTGGCTTGCATCCATAGATGCTTCTCAAGTAAATCCCAGGACGTTATTCTCCCATTGTACTTGGCCTTGGTGAGGCCACGGCTGAAGTACTGCATCCAGTTTTGGGCTCCACAATTCAAAAAGGATGTGGAGAAGCTTGAGAGAGTCCAGATAAGAGCCGCACGCATGATCAGAGGTCAGAAAAACAGGCCTTATGATGACAGGCTGAGAGCTATGGGGCTCTTTAGCCTGGGAAAGCGCTGGCTCAGGGGTGATCTGATCTATGTTTATCAGGGGTGTTCACCAGGATCTGGGGTTAACAATTGTTCACCAGAGCGTCCCAAGGGATGACAAGGTTGAATGGTTATAAACTCCAGCAAGACCATTTCAGGCTGGACATGAGGAAGAATTTCTTTACTGTCCAAGCCCCCAAGGTCTGGAATAGCCTACCATTGGAGGTGGTTCAAGCACCCACATTGAACACCTTCAAGAGAAATTTGGATTCTTATCTTGATGGTATCCTATGACCCCAGCTGACTTCCTGCTCCTGGGGCAGGGGATTGGACTTGATGATCTTCCGAGGTCCCTTCCAGCCCTAATGTCTATGAAATCTATGAAATATAGTCTTCCAAAGTTTCATGAATTTCTCACAAACACCCTCTGTCCACAGAATCAAAAGTAGATTTCAAATAATTAAAGGCTACATGGGTGAACAATATTTATAAATCAGAAGTGAGAGAACAGAGTACTTATCTAGAATGAAACAGCCATTCCTAAAATTGACTTGTTCCTACATAAAAGGTTTAAACTCACTTCTCAACCTAAACCTCTAATCTCACCAGTATAGATTTTCAGGACTGCATATGAAAGGCTAATTAGTTAATAATTCCCTTGGCAATTTCTGGCATCTTTATTATAAAGGGGGAGAATGATAGCAGTGGACTGATCTACTGGGATAAAATTGCCTTAAGCAGATTCTTTATGTTGATGGTGATTTATTAAGATTTTAACTTCCCTAAAAAAAATAGTAATTGTGCTCCCATTCATTGAAACAAACCATGCCAGAGAGTTAATGTTATGAAGAGGATAAGTGCCTTTCTGCTATGCACATTTAAGGATAAGAGCTTCAGTATTTACATTAACCTCCCCATACCCCACTGGCTCCTATCTCCAAACTACAAATAATTTACTTCCATAACAAAAGTGAAAGCAAAATCACCCTGGACATTTTTGCGGTCTGAAAGAAACTGAGACATACAGCCATAGTGATGTTATACTCTGACACTCCCTCCCACCCCCATGATTATCCTATTCCTTTCATAGGAATGCATTTCCTGCCCTTCAAGTAGTTAAAGTTACAAAAACCTGCAACCCTGTATTTCTCAGTTTGTCCATGGATTGTCTAGGCTGAATTAAGAAACGGCTCTATTTAGTGAAACAGAGGAGCGATGTAAGCAATTCTTGACCAGAGGACCCACTCAAGCACTAACCTTTCCCAAAAAGTGAAAGTTAACTAATGGCCATTTTTTTCATCAATGAGAACTGAAAGCTCTGCTCAGACACCCTCATGCAGGACAAATAAAAAGTAAGAGTTCATCAAAAAGTGATTATTTATCACTAAAGGCCTGCAAATAGGGTTTCTCTGTTTTACATTGATAGTAACAATGTTTAATTTAGTGGAGTTAAAGAGGGCCAGACCACCTGTAGGCCCTGAATATACTTAACATCCCCTTCTAAGAAGGTTTCACTACATGGACAATAAAAAAATCTCACCTTACACAACCAGCTTCTTAGAGGAAGAATAAGGAATATAATTCCAAAAACCTAAATTCTAAGATGAATTTTTTTTAAGGGAAGCATTATCCCATCTGATAGCTGTGACAAAAGTTGGTATAAAGTCTATGTGCCTGCTCTACTAGGCGTTCTCGAGCAGCTTTTGCCCGGGCAGTTGACCGGGTTTGCCCCGGACCTGCAAGTGGACCCCAGAGGGTACCTCGGATGATATCAGAAGACCCCCCTAACTCTCCTGCCATGACTTTGAATGGATCCTCAGTGGAGGGGGTCCCCTTCGAGGAAGCCTCCAGGGTCGCCACGCCCTCGGCGGGCACTCATGGGGCTCCAACCTCCCCTACACCCCGGCCAAACACCACCTTCTGCCAGGGGTCTCCAAGTCTTCTTTTATTACTGGCCCCTCCTGGTTTCTTCCCTTGGACTTCCCGTTGTCCCAGCACAACGGGACCTGGTGGCCTGCCGACCCTAACCCCTATTCAGACACCCGCTGCGCCACCACATGAAGAAAAAAACCCCACCACCATGCCTGCTGGGGAGGTGTAATCATTGGGCAAGAAGGCCTACGAGGCAAGTAGCGAGCCCCAGCCCAAGGAGCCCTGCAACCGCCCAGTGCTTCAAAGTCCCCTAGGCTGCTCCTATCTGGGGATGTTGCTACAGTCCCCTGAGGTCCTGTAGCCCCGGCTGGCTCCTCTTGGTGGTGCTGTGAGCCTCTTCTCCGGCCCACTAACTCCACTGGCCTTCCCAGTTCGGGGCCTCCCACCGCCCCTACTGCAGCTATCCCCGATAGGGTCTCTGCTGGTCTTGCTGCTCTCTCTGCCGGCTCCTCCACTGGCTTCGCTGTCAGTTTCTCCACAGGCTCCTCTGTCGGCTCCTTTGCCGGCTTCTCCCCCGGCTCCTTTGCCGGCTCCTTCACTGGTTTCTCCCCCAGCTCCTCTGCTGGTTCCTTCACTGGCTTCTCTGCCGGTTGCTCTAACAGCTCCTCTGCTGGCTCCTTTGCCGTTGCAGCTCTTGCTGCTCCCGCAGCTGCAGCAACCCTCGCCGCCTCAGGCAGACAGACCCTGTGGGTGCGAGCTCCCAACCTCAGGTTTCCCTGCGGGCTCTGCAGTCATCTGCCTACCGCCTGCACCCCCGGGGCTGCACTTTATTCCCGCCAGATGGCATCTGTCGCTGACGTCACCCGGCCCCAGCTGAATATGAACACGGCTAATGAACTGCACAGGCAGTTTTCCAGCGTGCGCTCCTCTGCTACTTCCAGCTCCTGTGAGGGGTAAGTAGGGGCTTTCTTCCCCTTTTGTTTTGGCCCGGGGTTCCCCCATAGCCCCGGCGTCCCTGGGACAGTCTAATTGGGCTGATTGGATCATTATCACATCTTCTGAGGCTTCAAATGAAAGATTTTCTTGGTAAATAGCTTCACTGGTTTGGAAATTTGTCTGTGACCCAGATTCAGTAGGAGGGCATGAAAGCTGCCCACCAGCCTCTTCTAAAACTTGGTAGTTAGAGTGCTCTTATGGGATGTAGGAGATATGGGTTGTACGTCAAGATGAGAACAGCTTTGAACCCAGTTCACTCACTTCCTTGGTGAATTCTCTAACCACTGGGCTGTGATGTTGTGATAAAAAAAGAGGGATGTAGCACTCATCATTGTTGGCACAACACCAGCTAGGGTCATGAGGCTGGACAGCCTTGTTCCTAACTGGATTGTACCATGGGTTATGAGTATACTTGCCTTAGAATCACTGCGGAGTTACCCAATTCTCTCCTGCCATGTCTTGATGTTTAGATGATATTTAAGATTGGGAGGTGCTTGGCTGTACTGCAACAGACCAAGGGAGAATCCGGATGGTTCTTCTGGGTCTCCGACCTCCCCTACACCCATCCAAGCACCACCCAGATATTATGGCACAGATTACACCCTTGGATCTTGATGGGCAACTCTTTTCTTTCTGTTTGACTTTATAGGCGCCTGGTCATTTTGATCCTGTTCACTTTGTTACGATGGACCTCTAGGCCTCAATGGTCCCCTGACTGAGGATTGTATATACTCAGAAAAAACCAAAGAAGAATACAGGACATTTACTTGACACCCAGGTTACTCTTGCTGAGTTTTGGGCCCTGCAACTTATGGGTGGAATTTATTGGGAGCTGCCTTCTCAGGCTAAATGATGAAGGTGCCTATCCCCTCTTCCTGGGACCTGTCCTCAGTGGATTAAAGAAAAAAAAGGGAATCCCTTCTGGGTTTGTCTAGCTGAGGTATGTGGTGGGCCAGAAGGGGGTGGTCCTGCAGTGAGCCACCTGCCTCACTGCTCCCCACCAAAAGCCAGGCTTCGGATGCCTCCCCAGGGATGCCAATCCCTGACCTACCCACTTCCTGGAGCACACCCACAAACCTGTCTGAGCGTCACCACAACCCAGACTCGGGTCTCTGTCTGGGCCCTATGCCACCTGGGATACACAGGCCCTGTAGACCTTGGGATCTTGGAGTGCTTCTATTAGCCTGAAGCCTAAAAAGTAGCCTCCCTTAGTTAGCCAAGCCAAGGGAGCAAGAAAGCCTGCCCAATCCCTCTCGACCATGTATTACATGGCTGGCTATAATGGACAGCTTTATTAGGCAGAGAGGGTCAGCATGGGGAGGGGTATAACTCAGAAGAGTAACAAAAGAATAACCCTGAGCAAACAGCAAGGCTTGGTAGCCCTTTGATAGGTAACTAGGGTACATTAATCTAAGTTTCTAGTTAAATTCCTGGTAAGTTACTTACAAGTATCATCCAGAGGCTGATTGAGCTTCCTCTGGAGGCAGGCACCTCTTTGTGTGAGTGTGAGTTCCAAGATTTCTCTCCTCCAACCCCCAAGATGGAGGGGCCCTTAAATTACCTTTCTGACCTCATCACTTGGACCCAACCATAAACCACTATTCTCAGACCATGGCTGACACTAGTTGCTCAGTTTAAAAAATGTCAGCACCCTCAGTTGAGAGTTAAGAGTTCCACAGGATAGAGGATGAGCAAATTCCACCCCTTCAGGAATTTACAACCCTGTTACCATGGAGATCAAGTGCACCCACAGCCAGTGTTTGTAACCAAAGCAGGGGGTTTGGGGCTGTAGCCCTACATAAGTGAGTCAGACAGGCAGAGAGGTTGATTCCTCCACAAGGTGCATGGCTCCTTTCCGCCTTGAAGGTCTTCAGTGCTGTACTGGTGCACCTCAAGCTGGGTCCACACCCTCGCACAGGAGACTTTTCTTTCCCCTGGTGAGCTATGACTACCTGGGCGCTCAGGCTCTGCGCCCCACCTGCACCTCTGTATTTCTCTTAGCCTGTGTCTGGGTTTTCTTTTTCTTAAGTCCTGGGGTCATAGTCAAGCCTTACTGGCTATCCTATGAGTAAACACCCCTTAAGTCTCCAACAGAGAACAAAGGATAAAAGAAAAGGACACAACTGAACCTTCCTGAGTATGGCCACTTTTCCCGTGGCCAGCTCATCTCCCTGCGAGGTTCCCTGCTGCTCATGCTGCTTCTCTTGGGGTCAATCTGATTCCAATATCCCCTGCCTCGCCAGAGTTCCTCCAAGCTCTCTTGCTGGCAGGCACCCAGCTCCCCATTCTCCAGAAACTCCTCTCTGGTGTCCTGGGCCTTAGGACTCATCCCTCCCTTTCTCAGCTCTTCTCTTGCCTTGGCAAGTCCTTTCAGCTGGTTTGAAGAAACGGCACAGCTGTGGGGCTGCCTCACCCGGACTGAGCAGCTGCTCCTAAACTGAGGATCTCATGGCATCCTCTTCTCCCTCAGTGTTGCTGGCTCCCACATGGTAGATGGGTCTCATCCTGCCATGAGTTTAATCAGGTTTTTTCTCTTCCCTTCACAATCACCAGTAATATGTATGAGCAGAAATCAGTGCTGGTAAGTATATTCCATACATGTCTAATGGATTGGAACCTTCCAAGAATGTTGGCACCTTTCCACCAGGTTAATAGAGTTATGTGCTCTATTGTTCAAACTAGGTTGTTTCTGGACATGAACAGAGTCCATAGGGTAGGTACCTATGGACCTCTATAGTGCAAAATGGTGGTACTGCCTAAATTTGAGAAGCCACTGAGTTTTGCTGCTTGTGGAGCAGAGCCATGCTACATTTCTCTTTAGAAAAAGGAGACAAAATTTTGTTTAGGTGTTTATGAAATTAATTTGAATTTGGCCTTAAGTTATTACAATGATTTATAGGGTGCAGTTTACTTTTCATTTTTAAAAATCATCATCTAGCAAGAGTTTTGAGGTCAGATTCAGATCTCCTTTCTGTCCACTTGCTCCCCACCACCACAGGGGCTGCATATTGGACAAGTTGCTCTGCCTTCCCCTGTAGACAGCCCCATTGTGGATATGTGGTCTAACAGAGGTGTGCAGTAAGTTAGTCCCACTAACTCCCTCCTCTTGTCACTCTATGCAAAAGGATGAAAGTGCCAATGATTGCAGATCATCAAGAATGATCTGCAAGAATGGTTTGGTGAGTCAAATCTTCCCTGTTCATACAGTGCACAGAGCAGGTGGTCTCTTGCTCTCTGCACCTTTTAACCACTGATGCTGGAGACCCTGCAGGTGTGATTTCATTCAGTTTCTAAACATTAGGTTAGGACAGTGTTTCTCAGGGATGGTGCTGCGGTACCCTGGGGTGCTGAATGAACCTTGGCAGGGTGCCTCAAAGTGTGAGGTGATATGCAGTTCATCACAAGCTCAGTCTTCTCTCTGCCTAGCTAATCTCCTATTCCCAGTTCCATGACCCTCTGCAAGGAAGTAAGCACCATAATATATAAATTCATTTTTAACATTGGATGGCACTCAAAGTTATGGAGGGTTGCCTTAAGTCCAGTAAGAGGTACCTCTAGTCCAAAAATGTTGAGAAGCACTGGGTCAGGGTGAAGAGTAGTGCTACTCAATTCACCTTGTGATGAGTTGGGTCAGGTAAAATATCAACTCTTGTGGTAGTTTCCCTATGGGATCAATCTCTTGGGGTTCGGTAGAACATGTACCAGCAATAATATAAAGCAACCTTCAGACAGACAACAGAACTGGTCAGAAATTAGCAAAGGTCAGGAGTGAGTGAAGGTCTCAGCGGCATTGTACATTGCCAGATCATCCTAAATGTGTGGATACTATGAGATTCCATGAGGAGAGAATAATAATGAAAGAGATTTGAAATGCAGGTGAGAGACAGGAAAAAGTAAACTAAGCCTGATGAACTGCTGCCACTGCTGCTGCACCACACCAGAAGTCAGGAGGAACTGCCCCAGGTTGAACCCCCCTCCAGTCACAACAGATTCACCTCCTAGTGATGTCATGGCAGTAGTTGCTCTTCATGGTGGGCAGGTGCATGGGATGGCTACTCTGCATGCTGCATTGCACCCTATACCATGTGAGCCCAGCTCCTGGCAGCTGTGACACTAGGACTATGCAACACCAACAGGAAGCTGAGGGGAGGGGGGTTGAGGAGTCTGCACAATGAGTGCTGCATGGCCCACCCCAGCCTTGGTGGAACTGAGTGGAGCAGCAGAGAGCACAGCCCTCCTTCCACAGGTTTTTGGAGGTGGCCAGCAGGCCAGATATCATCAAATGGTGGGTGGAATGGATATGGCCCACCTGTGATTTACAAGCATCGAGGATTAGAATGACAAAGCCTTGCAGAGATTCCTCTTCTCTCAGACAGGAGATGCCAGAAATTGAGAAGTTGAGTACATAATTGGAATATGATTCCCCTCCCCCGCCAAATGTCAGCTATTTTCTGATACTGTTCATACAGATAGGAGAAGTTTTAAAAATCATGCTGACTAACATGGTTTAACTTTTACCCAGAGATGGCTGCAACATAGAATCAGGTACAGTACAGTGCAGAAGCATTGGCAGGTTTTTTTTCTGAGATCAAGGAAAATGGAAGCTTCCTGCCAGGAGCAAACAAAAGTGGTGTGTTTGCAAACAAACATTCTGAAGAAAGTCCCATGAGCCCTCTCACTCCTCTGTCCTGGTGCACAAACCTCATCCTGTATAGCATTCTCATCTGACTTCTCACTTCAATAGTGTTCTGCAGTAGGGCTGTGTGAAATTTCACCATTTGTTTTGTTTTGACACTGTTTCAACCAATTTCAAGGTTGAAACAGCAACATCAGAATGAAACAAAGGCTGTCGATATAGCCTCAAAACAAAACGAGGCTAGTCAAAATGTTTTGAAAGTCAAAACATTTCAACCATAGGCTGGGGATGGGAAGTCAGCCCAGCTGGGTTCACTTCCCATTCCCCACACTAGATCCCCATCCCCAGCACTAGATCATGTCAGGGGTGGAAGGCAGCCCAGCTGGGATGCTTGTCCATCTCTGGTGCTAGATTGTTATCTAGCACTGGGGATGGGAAAGCAGCCCAGCTGGGCTGCCTTCCACCCTCCCCCCTCTCCCCCCATGCAATCTAGCACTGGGGATAAGAAGGCAGCCCAGCTGGGCTGCCTCTTACCACCCCCCCCCCCACGCAATCTAGCTCTGGGGATGGGAAGGAACTCAGCTAGACTGACTTGCCATCCCCAGCAAAACCTCAAAAAAGTGTCAAAATAGCTTTTCTGTTTTGATGGAACGGAACAGCTGTTTCGACTCAAAATGAAATTTGAATCAAAACACTGTTCCATCGAACCATCAAAACTCAAGATGAAATGGAACAGTGCTGTTTCACACAGCCCTACTCTGCATTCTTACATTGTTGTATCAGGCAGCCACCTTGCCACCATAGGCTTATCCTCACACTCCCCCGTTTAGCTAAGAGCTGAGAAGATCTTTGGTGATAGCACCCTGCTGTGGTTCTTGCCCTATTTTTCAGGGAACTTATTGCATCACCACAAGCTGAGCTTCTCTGAAATTCACTGATCTAGTAATGAGATATGGATATTACCCAGAGCAAAGATTGGTTACTTTTGTTTATTAGAGATAGACAAATACTGATACTGCTGATGGCCAGCATATTCTGGTACAACTGGGTGCTGAATCATGACATGGAATTTGAGAGAGGACCTCTGGAGAAGTATTGTAATGAGAACCAGGAGGTCATTGGCTGGATGGACTCTCAGGGAAGTGTGGCCACAATGCTCCCTGCTTCTGTCTCTCCCCCTCCATATTTGCCTTGTAAACTTAACCTCTATCAGCATCTCCAGATACTATTAACTGCCCTGAATTTTTCCAGAACCTTCCAAACATTAGTGCATCCACTTCCCTTCAACACACCTGCTTCTGTTACCTCATTCCTGCCTAGTTGTAGATTTAGAAGTCTAGGCAGAAATCATGGGACAGAAGATGACTGGCTCGATATTGTAGTTACCTGTGGTTAGGTCTTCCAGTACAGTTTTAGAGAATAACTAAGATAAGAATTAGGAATGTGTAAAGCAGACTATATTGCTGGCTATCTTCTCCATTACATTTGATTTACATTAATAGAAAGATAACTCTTCCCCTCCTATAAACACACACACCCAGAGTACAGAACAGTCAAAGTCACCTCACTTGAGATGAAATCTCTCTTCACCTTGAGCTGCACATGTCTGAGACACATATCCTCACTGTTCATAGGCTGTCAGCTCCCACCTCTTCTTGAGGCTTGCAGCATACAGGTGCACTGCCTGGCAGCTTTCCAAGAGTGAACAGCTCAAATGCATGGTTCTTCCTTTCCCAGAGAAGCCCTGCTCATTTCTGAGTGAGCAACAGTGTTTTTATTTACCTTTACCAGAATGTGCTGGCCATTGTAGTGTCCCAAAGTAATCCAAAGGGTGGTCTCTTATTTACCTTAGCTAGTGCATCTGGAAGCCTCTGATACTATTTGTTCATAAAACAGTGCAGACAAAAGAATCTAGCTCAGGGCGGGGGGGGGGGGGGGGGAGGGATAAAGAGTCTCTCTCAAGGTCATAAGGCTGCTAGAACTTCTACCTGATTTCTGGTCTCTTCGGGCATGTCCCCACAAGTGGGACTCTGCATTTCCCCAGGGACAAACAGCAGTGGCACAATATGTTTAGGGCCAGCACCTGTGCTGGACCCTGCAGTCTTAGCTGGGGGAGGGCTGGGGGGATGGTTCAGGCTGCTGAAGTTCTCCCACCTGCTGCCCTGGGCTGGTAAAAGATGCCTCCAGACTCCTCCCCTGCCCCACCACCCAACAGGCAAATGTTTGTTGTGTTGGGAGGAGGGGGTGCTCTACCTCATGGTACTTTATGCAAAGTGCCATGAGTTAAAGCAGAGCCCTACTGTCTACCTGTGGCCATATGAAATAGTATTGCTAACTTTCTGTGTCTATAAGTTTACTTACATGGCTATATAACCAAGATTTGTGCACATTAAGGGAAATAGGATTCTGTCATTTTAGTCTAAAAGGAGCCATTTAATAATGTAATCTAACCTTCTGTGTTTCACAGACCATTATATGTCATCCATTTATCAAAGTATTGAGCCTAGTAACTTTTGTTTACTTATCTTCCAGAAAGGCACCAAGAAGTTGAGCCTTTACCATTTCTCTAGGGAGCAAGTTTCAGTAGCTAATTACCTCCACTGTTAAAAAAATTATGCAAAATTTCTCATTTGAATTTGGCTTTAGTTTTCAGTCACTGATTATTGTTTTGCAAATCTCCACTGGATTTAAGAGCCTTTTAGTATTTGCTTACTTCCCAATAAGGCTAGTTATACACTATAACCAAAATGATCTACTTTATGATAAATTCATAGATTCACAGATGTTAGGGCAGGAAGGGACCTCAATAGATCAACGAGTCTGACCCCCTACATAGGCAGGAAAGAGTGCTGGGTTCACATGACCCCAGCCAGATGCCTATCTAACCTCCCCTTGAAGACCCCCAGGGGAGGGGAGAGCACCACCTCCCTTGGAAGCCCGTTCCAGACCTTGGCCACTCTAACTGTGAAGAACTTCCTAATGTCCAGTCTAAATCTGCTCTCTGCTAGCTTGTGGCCATTATTTCTTGTAACCCCCGGGGGCGCCTTGGTGAATAAAACCTCACCAATTCCCTTCTGTGCCCCCATGATGAACTTATAGGCAGCCACAAAGTCACCTCTCAACCTCCTCTTGCAGAGGCTGAAGAGGTCCAGGTGCCCTAGTCTCTCCTTATAGGGCTTGGCCTGCAAGTCCTTAACCATATGAGTGGTCCTTCTCTGGAACCTTTCCAGGTTATCCACAACCCTCTTAAAGTGTGACGCCCAAAACTGCACTAATGGCCATTGCTAGATTGCAGTATTCCAACTGTGGTCTGACCAGCGCCCGATAGAGGGGAAGTATCACCTCCTTGGATCTGTTCGTCATGCATCTCCTGATGCATGATAAAGTGCAGTTAGCTTTGCTGATGACTTCATCACGCTGACAACTCATGTTCATCTTGGAGTCCACTAGGACTCCAAGACCCTTTCTGCTTCTGTGCGGGTCATTCCCTAGGCAGTAGGTGGGCTGGACATTTTTCCTCCCTAAGTGCAGCACTTTGCATTTCTCCTTGTTAAATTGCATTCTATTGTTTTCTGCCCATTTGTCCAAACTGTCCAGGTCTGCCTGTAGTTGTTCCCTGCCCTCCAGTGTGTCCACTTCTCCCCACAGTTTTGCATCATCATCCATGGGGCTCTTTAGACTGGAAAAGTGCAGTCTCCGAGGTGATCTGATGGCCACCTATATGTTTATCAGGAGTGACCACCAGTATCTGGGGGAACATTTGTTCACCAGAGCACCCCAAGGGATGGCGAGGTCAAACAGTTACAAACTACTGCAAGACCGTTTCAGGCTGGACATAAGGAAGAATTTCTTTACTGTCCGAGCCCCCAAGGTCTGGAACAGCTTACCATCAGAGGTGGCTCAAGCACCTTTATTGAATACCTTCAAGAGTAAATTGGATGCTTATCTTGCTGGGATCCTATGACCCCAGCTGACTTCCTGCCCTTTGGGCAGGGGGCTAGACTCAATGATCTTCCGAGGTCCCTTCCAGCCCTAATGTCTATGAAATCTATGAAACTTGGACAGAGTATACTTCACTCCCTCGTCCAAGTCACTGATGAAGACATTGAAGAGTATTGGTCCAGGGACTGAGCCCTGTGGGACCCCACTGACTATGCCCTTCCAGGTTGACACCGACCCATCCACCAAATTAAACAAAGATCTTTCAGGGCACATCTACACTTCAAACTTACAGCAATACAGCCATATACTCAGGCACACCATGCTTCTCTGTACAGACTGCCTCCAAAAAACAAAAGCATTATACTCACATATGTGGGGCACTGCAGGTAAGCTAATTAGTATCACAGTGCATCTACACATGCAATTAATTTATAGCAATATACTCTGGAGCACTTTGATCTGCAGTAAAATACTCCCATGAACAGTTTCAACACATGCAACCAAGACAGCAGTTATCTGAGCTGGGGTGGAACAGTTTAGACCAAGGTCACCCCTAGCCTGCTGACAGGGAGTTTTGGGGGTCATCCCTAGGCTCCAGGTGGTGGTCAGGTGGCAGAGGGGCTGGCTGGGGAATGAGGATGCTGAAAGTTCAGAGCCACGTGGCTAGGTGGCAAGCAGGAGTCTGGCTCCTTGCTGGCTGGGCTGACCAGGTGCAATTAACACCCACAGTCAGCATCTACACGTGTTTAATTGCACTTTACCTTGCCATAAAATAGTACTGTCCCTGAAAGTACTATCTTATGAGAGTATTAGTTTTATCCAGCCTAACACTGTTGCATGCCTCAGCCTGGACTCTTTGATGGCTCTTCGTAGTCGCTGCATCAGCCTTTAGCTGGTTTCTCCAAACTGAGCAGATACGGGCAAGATTCTCCCAGTTGTCAGTGGAAATGCTGAATTTCTCGAGACTTCGCTTGATCTTGTCTCTGTATCAGAGCTTTAGTCTTCCACTGCTTTGTAAGTGGTTCTTGAGTTGTCCATACAGCACAGCCTTTGGCAGATGATCTTGAGGCATGTACTTCACATGACCCAGCCAGTGAAGCCTGAGAACATCCAGTGTAGTCTGCATAAGCTGTAGGCCAGTTCTCTCAAAGATCTCTTTGTTGGAGATCTGTTTGTCCCAAATGACTCCAAGGATTATTCTGAGACAGGAAAGGTGGAAGTTGTTCAATCTCTGCTCCTGCTTGGAGTACGTGACCCATCTTTCACAGCCATAAAGGAGAGTGCTGAGAACATGAGCTGGATATATGGACACCTTTGTGTTGAGGGTTAGCAGCTTGTTGTTCCAGACATGTGAGGTAAGTTTGCCAAAGGTGACAGAGGTGTTGCAAATTCTCACATCAAGTTCTCTATCAAGGCTAAGTGAGCTGTAAGAGTTGAGCCGAGCTAGCAGAAATGATCTATGTTGTCCAGAGCTTCATTACTGACATAGATTTGGGGTTGGATGTTGGTGCCCTGTGACATGACAACTCTTTTTTCATACTGATTACCATGCCAAACTTGGTGCATGCATCAGAGAACTTGTTCATCATCATCTGCAATTCATCAGGTGAGTTAGAGGCAAAGGCAGCAGCATCTGTGAAGAACAGATCCTGAATGAGTTGGGTTACATGCCTTTTCCTCTGAAATTGTCTGATCTTGAACAAGCTGCTATCTGTCCTTGATTCAGTTAGTAAGCTAGATTGATCATTTCCAAAAGCATACTTGAGAAGGATAGAGAAGATGCCAAAACCAGTAGGCAGCAGGCTCTAAAATGCAGACTTGTTTCATGCCAGTATCAATGCTAAACTCAGATGATATTTCATTTTCATACTGGGTGGTTGCCTTCATTCCCTCATGGAACTCCTTGAATAGAGGGAGCACCTTTTGTGGACAGCTAATTTTCAACAGGATCTTGTAGATGCCATTCCTGCTAACCATGTTGAAGGCACTTTGTAGATCAACAAAAGCTACATGGAGTGTTGCCTGTTGTTCATGGGGGGTTTTCTTACAACAAATGTAGTGTGATGGGCATGTCAGCTGCAGAGCATTGAGCTCTAAACCAACACTGGTTCTTAGGGTAGACTTTTTCAGCAAGGATGTGGAGTCTTTTCACCAGGACCCTTGCAAGCACCTTGCTGAACATGCTGAGCAGAGATATCCCTTAGTAGTTGCTGCAGTCTGTTCTGTCCCCTTTATTTTTGTACAGAGTAAATATCTTTGCATCTTTCAGATACTGGGGTATGTGGCTTTCCTCCCAGCAGGTGCAGAGATGTGAGTGGATGTTGCTCGCAAGCTTTCTCCCCCAGTCATTGCTTGCTGCTTTCCCAGGCACTATTCCTTTGATAGTTTTCTCTGTATCTTTGAGAGTTGGTGTTTGGTCCATCTCTTGCATCACTGGAAGCTGGGGAATGGCAGCTAAGGCAAGATCACAGATAACAGAGTCCTTTGAGTAGATTTCTTTGTAATGCTCAGTCCATGGGTCAAGTTATTCTCGCCTGTCAGTCAGCATGGTAGCATCTTTTGCTCTCAGGTTTGCAGTCTTTTGACAAGTTGAACCCAGATCCTTTAGGGTGTAATTGGAGCTTGGCCCCAACAAGGGCATTATTAGTGTTACAGTCAGTGCTATTTATTGACTGAGCATTCAGTACATCACAAATGCTTCTGCAGTGGATCAGGATGAGGTAAAGCTGATGCCAATATCCATGTGGACTTGCTGCACCTGCTGTCAGCAAAATACATGTTCAAGGCTATCGAGAGCTCACAAGAGGCACAGAGCTCAAGGATACGCTGGCCATTTTCATTGAGGCTACCTGTGCCATGTTGGCCAGTGAAAATAGCCAGCATTTTCGCAATCCTTACCCACAAAGGCATTGATATCACTGAGAACAGTGAGTCTGTTCCTTGTGGGGACAGTCTTAATTATTTGTTCCAGTTGAGAATAGAACTCATCTGTTTGAAGTAGTCATGTGTTGATCTGTAGATTGACAGAAGAGTCAGGGTTCCTGAGTTCATGTTTACATCCAGCTGCATGATCCTCTCGTTAATAGATACTGTAGGGGTACATGCACTGAGGACAGATTTCTTGACAGCAAATCTAACACTGTGCACCCTTGATTCATTGTTAGGTTTCCCAGACCAGCAGAAGTGGTAGTTTATTTCATCTAGTGATTCAGTTTCTGAAAGTCTCATCTCACTGAGGGCTGCAATATTGACACACGTTGCTGTAGTCCTCTATCAATTATGGCTCTTTTCCAAAGTTCATAGTCTTTCAGTTCAAGCCCAGTTAATATAGCGTGAATGTTCCAACAAACAATGATTGGTTTAGAGGAAGGGAAGAAGATAGAAGCAAGTTTGTTAGCCCACCTTTTCTAGAACCTTCCCTGGATTGGGGCAAGCAGGCCACCCCTAAGTAGGGATGCTTGTACATCTGGACTGCTGCTAAACACCTGTGTCCTTCCCCACCAGAATGGGCAATCATTGGGCACAGACCTTTGATGCATACGCATAGGCAGAAGAAAGAATGAAGGGGTTGCCATGGGCCCTCCACTTTCTCTCTCAGCAGGAACTATAGAACTCCAATGGCAACATGAAGGTCAAGACAAATTGGTATAGGCCTGCTGCAGCTTCTAGCTGGAACAGCACTCCGAGTTGAAGGAAGAGCCTGCCTTATTGTGTTTGCAACTGCACCTTTTCTCAACGGGTGTGGTCCCAGTACTGTGAGTACCATTGGTCAATAGGATTCTGGCTCATTCACCTTTCTGGGGACATTTCCTTCACCTAGAAAGTTCTACCACCCCACCCTTAGGTGCTCCTTCACCTGGAGCCACTGGGGCTTCCCAAGGCTTGTTGACTGGCACCTGTCCCTCACCATTGAATCACTGGCTGAATCATCTGTTCATCTAGTGGTGAATCCTGAGGAGATTTCTACCAATCCTTTATGTCCTTTTCAGAGTCACTGAAGAACAACTGCAAATCTTTCATTTTTATTGCATTTTCCCCCATTTCTAGATATCGTCCATTGCTTGGGCTGCATGAAAACTGATGCTGTCATGTGTTTCCTGCAGATTTCCTACAGAAGAAGCAGGGTCCTGTGCACAGTCTGAAGCTGCTAATTTTTCTCCCCTTTTATCCACAGACAATGGTCCAGATTCTATTTCTACCTTAGGCATGTAAGCAGATTTAAGTACCTAAGTGCAATAATATTCCACCCTGCCCCAATCCACCTGGATGCCTGAAAGGTGGAATGGAATATGGCCCAGTGCGTATTGCAGCATTTAATTATTTATGCTGAATTAAGGACTTTTTTACTGCCTGAAGGATTTTCTACCTATATTACAGAAGTACTGGTAGGTTGGGTATTGATAAAATAGGCAAGAGACAGGTCTACAACCTAAACTCTTATTTTACACCTAAAAGCAGAAGAAACATGTACTCTATTGCCTATCTGGCTACCTGTAATGGTGAAATATAGATTCTTATTTATACTTCTTAGGGAGACTCAAGGGGGAGAAAGAGTATGGCATACAGACTTGGATTCCCCCCTTACCTCCCATTTTCTCTCCAATTTTTCTTCCAGTCTGTATCTTTAATGGTGATTTTCTGATTAGTTTGTTTACATTTGTTTATTTAACTAAGAGTTTGGGAACTGGACTATGGGTTTGAAAGGTGTCAATTACATGGCCTTTATATCCTTGTGAAAATTACAGTGTTGGAAGTTTTATCTTCTTCCTGTATTATCTTGAAACTGCTTGCCATTCTTCTGTTTTCTATTTACCTTGTTTTATGGTCTTCACTGGTGAGGCTACCTTGGTTTTATAACGTATTTAATAAAGAGTGTACGTCTCTATTGTAATAAAACTATATCTAAGATTTGTTTGCATCAATCATTATCACAAATATTTTTAACCTCAAGCTATAAAATAGAAATGAATTATATTTGGATTATCTTTTCTAAGGCCTTCTTGTATAATTTCTCCTCTCAGGCCTCTTGCTCTGTTTAATTTGATCTGAGTACTGCAGCACTATGGGTGAGTTGACACGTATGCTTTACTATGTACTAGCCTATATTAATGCACATTAAGCATCACTTAAAAACTCTTTAGTTAATGCATATTAAGGCAGGCTAATGCACATTTTCCTAGTACCTCACAATGGAGGTACAAGATTTAATAGACATTAACTAAAGTGTGTTAAAGCACATACAGAAGTGCTTCCTATGCATAAAAGTCCATTTAAACCTCTCACTGGTGGGGCTTCCATGGAAAGCAGCACTCATTTGGCCTAACTAAGGGCAGATGTGGGCCTTTTACTCCAGCTTTGTTTTGCTATCTCCTTTGTGCTATATACTTCATCTACTGTACTTGAATCTTCTTCCAGTGCCTGCCCTCCCACTGATATTTCAGGCCTTTACCTCTCTGTGCACTGCATCAGCCTCAACTCACAGACTTTGGTTTCCATATACTAGCCTCTCCCCTACTAAGCTACACTTTCTCACTCAGCTGGTCATCCCAAAGAAACTTGCCCTCTACTTGTCCTCTCACTAAGGGTACATGTATATGCCATGGCGTTTAATCCTAATTAATTTAAAGATTATCAATTTTAAACTTGTTTATTTTGGCACATCACACTTGTGTTTGCATGCACAGGGCTTTCAAACTAATTAAGCCCTGTGTCCAATTCCCCATAAATTCCAGCAGGGCGAGCCAAATGCCAATCTACCTGGTGCTGTCTTTCCTAATGAATTACAGAGGGAGGCACATGTTCACCAGTAAACCAGTAAGTAATACCTCAGTATTACTAATCCCCTCCCTCCACAGTCTCTGCCCCCTACCAGGAGCCTTATGCTAAGCCTGCCTTCCCCCACCCCCCGCCAAGCTTGGGTCACCCCAAAACCCTGCCACTTGTACCCCCCTTGGCTCCATCTGGTCTCCAGCAGGTGACCTCATGGCAGGGATCCCAACTCCAAGCCATGTGCATTATCCCCTCCAATTGCTCCCCACCCATGTTAGAAAGTAATATAAGTGTATATAAGATTTTTTTAAACTATATATGTCATAGCAGAAATATACTTTGCTATGTGGTAAGAGGAGCAGGTGCCACCCTGGCTCCTCCTCCTCCTCCACATTACCGATAGTAATTGCAGCTTTTGGTGGTGGTGGCAAGGTGGGTGGGTGGCTGAGTGGTGGTGGTGGTGTGTTGCCAAAACAGATGTGTGCTATGAACGCTTATTACAAAACTTAACGGTGTAGTAAAAGTACAATGTGTGTGAGGGACAGATGGGGCAAAACCACAGTTCTGTCTGATAGTTGTTAGTTTTTAGTGTTTTAAGACTACATTTCCCAGCATACCCCAGCTATCTGGGCTTGGAACAGTTTCCATGGGGACTCCTGACAGGGGCTATTTCCTTCCCTCTCCTCCCCCTGCCCATGGATGCTGTGACTATGTGAATATCTGCGGCACACTGTGAGAGGGGAAGTAAAAGCCCCTCTAACACATCCCAGACCCCCACCCCACGGACCGCAATACTTACCACAAGGGTCCAGATGAGCGGCAGCTGGGAAGAAACACCGACACAGGCTCCACAGTTCCGGAGCTGCCTGAGCCTGTGAATCAGCAAAGGGTGGGGGCAGGGCTCCGGGGGGTGCGGACTGCTCAAAAAGCAGCCAGGGAACACAGGTGTGTGGCCGGGGAAAGAAGAGCGGGATGCCAGCCAGCAGATGCCGCCTGCAGACCTGGGAAGCCCAAGTCCCAACTGCGAGGGAGTGGAGCTGAGTGTCCGCCGGAGGACTCTGGCAGATGAGATGAGGAGCATAAGTCTCGGGAACCAAGAAACACCTGAGAGCAACATCGCAGCCCCATTAGGGAGCCCAGGTACTGTGGCTAGGAATGGCAGCACAGAACTGCTAGCCCTCTCGGGCACCTCAGTGAGGAGGAAGGCACAGGTAGCTGCGCAGCCCTGCATGTGAACTATGAGCCCCATCAGTTTGAGGGGAACAGGAAACTGACTACAGGTCAGCTGGGACCTGGGGGCGGTCACGCTGGGAAGACTGACCAGGGTGGGACATGGCACATCTGCCCATCCCAACAACTACTAAGAAACAAGGGATGGACGAGTTCCCCTTCCCCGCCCTGAGTGATCAAGTGGGCACTGGGAGATGGAATCCCAGGGGCCCATCAGCAGATGCTGGACACTTTCAGTTGAGTTCTTCTTAGTTACAGTTAGCCCCAAGCTGGGGCAGGTTTAGTTGCCCGAGCCAGCCCAAAGTTGAGGGACTGACCACGGGGAAGATTTTGCTGGCTGGGGAGACCAGACCGGTCTCAAGGTGGGCAGCATGGATGAGACAAAATCATCCAGGGGAAGACCTGCAGAGTGCAGTGTTTGCCCAGGCCATGGATGTGGTAAGGATGAGGTAAAGGGGAGGTTGGAGCCCCACAAAGAAAGACCAGGGTTGAGACCCCTTCAACTTGGGGCCACCTGCAGGGAACTGCCTCCCCAATAATGAACATTAAAGACTTGGCAGGAGAGTGGGAGCAGCACCCGAACCATCTAGGTGGCACCAGAGCCCCAATCTCACCCTGATGTCACTTGGGGGCAAGACACCTATCAAAAAGGGGCCGAAGCCCTACAACACCTACAAGCAACACACACCAACATTGTGTATTTTGCACAGCATGAAGCTTTGTGACCAATACCAATACCAATAGCAATACTGTGGAATCAGAAAAAATATATGCCTTAAACTTTGATTATTTTAGTTATAAGATGACATAACCGCTTTGTGTAGAATTGCTGGCTCTGTACAGTAGAACAGATAAGGGCAAGTGTTTGTTCTTTGTAACTCTTCTGCAAATGCTTCGCTCACCGCGGCCTTGAAGGTAGAAAAAAAAAGTATGTACAAAGTAGATTTCCAGGTGCAAGAAGGAGGTTTGTGAACTAACCCCACCTCCCCCATAATTCCCATCCTGATAACAGCAAAGAAATAATGAAGTAATATTATAGCCGCTTTTCATGCTAATTTCACTATATGATCACATGAGTTGTAAGCGACTGTTAAAAAGTATATAAGCCTCCTGATTTTGCTCTTGGGGGGGGACCCCTTCCAAGTGCTTGGGAAATCCATGTCACTTTGGAACTCCCCCTACAGCTGTAGTTTCTTTTGAATAAAAGCTTCTGCTGACCTGACCCAAAAGTACTCTGTGTGTGTTTCCACGACAATACCAATACTTGATATGGGGATCAGGTACCATTTCAATGGAGACAACTTGTATAGGCTCCAAGTAAGCTCCAAAGTCCAGACAACCATGCTTTGTGACTTCCTCTTCACTGACAACTGTGTGTTATGCACAGGCTCACAGGTTGACATGCAATGGTCCATGGACCTATTCTCATCAGTCTGCGACAACTTCGGACTCACTATCAAGACAGATAAGACTGAAGTGATGTTTCAGCCTGCACCTGGCACAACACCCCAGGAACCACGTATCTCAGTTAAAGGACAACAACTGTCGATGGTCAACACATTTGCCTATCTAGGCAGCAAGCTCTCTTGTTCTGCCCACAGTGATGATGAAGTCAACACAAGGCTAGCAAAAGCCAGCATGGCCTTCGGCAGACTCTGTAAGTCAGTCTGGGACCACAGAGGTATCAGAATGTTGACAAAACTGAAGGTTTAGAAAGTCATCCTTCACCCAGCCCTCCTTTATGCCTGCAAAACCTGGACTGTCTACTGATGTTATGCCAAGAAACTAAACCACTTCTACCTGTGCTGCCTGTGAAAGATACTAAAGATTCATAGATTCATAGATGTAGGACTGGAAGGGACCTAAGTAGATCTTCAAGTCCGATCCCCTGCCCTAGGCAGGAGAGAATATTGGGCTCATATGACCCCAGCTAGGTAATTAGCAAGCCTCCTCCTAAAGACCCCCAGGGTAGGAGCCAGCACCACTTTCCTTGGAAGTTGGTTCCAGATCCTAGCTGCCCTGACTGTGAAGTAGTGCCTTCTAATCTCCAGCCTGAACCTACTCTCAAACAACTTATGGCCGTTATTCCTTGTTACTCCAGGGGGTGCTCAGGGGAACAGGGTCTCTCCCATTCCCCGCTGGTCCCCCCCTAGTAAGTTTATAGATGGCCACCAGGTCCCCTCTCAGCCTTCTCTTGTGAAGGCTGTGTGGTGAGCCAGTAGGGGGCGCTCCTGAGTTGAGCCACCCACCTCACTGTGCCTGACCACCTTCCAGGCTCTGAGTGCCTCCCTGGGGGCGCCTCACATCTGGCCGACCCCCTTCCTGGAGCACACTCGCTAGCCTGGGAGTTCCACTGCCACCACCCAGGTCTCTGGGATCATTCTGGCTCTGCGCACCCTGGGAAACACAGGCCTAGTAGTCCTCAAAGGTACTTGATTCACTTCAAGAAGTTGGGATGCTTCCCTCAGTCAGAAGCACAAGTAGTGGTCTCCCTTAGTCAGCCGAACCAAGGGGACCCCAAGGCATAATCTAGACCCACTCCCAATAAGTCTCCCACACTAGGTACAAAGGAGAACTTTATTGGTTACAGAGGGTAGAATAGGGTACAGGGTAGAGCAATATCAGAGAAATCCCATAGAGCAAACTCCCGTGGCTTGGTAGCCTTTGATCACGCATCTGAGTTACTGCAAGCTATATATCTAGTTAGATCTCAGGTAGCTTACTCACAAGTATCATCCAAAGGCAGTTGGGGATTCCCTCTGGAGGCAGGCAGTTCCTTGATCATGAGTTTTGAGAGGGAGAGCAAGTTTCAGATGGTCCAGCTCTTCTCTGTCTCTGAGTCTCCCTCATGGCTGCTGCCCCCTCCTCCTGGGCAGTCCTTAACTTATATAGCCCTTGTGACCTCATTTACCTGGTCCAATGGAGGCCAGCACCTGTTGGCTGTCAGCCTACCAATTTGAAATACATCACTAGTTGCCGGGCAGACTGGCAGTCACTAGCCCACCAGGGAGGAAGCCCCTCACCCAGGTATGTGACACTAGTCACGTAGGCAGAGAGAGCAGGTTTCCCCCCTCCCTCAGAAATATATCCAGCTCAGGTTACCTAAAGAGATAGGATAAAGGTGTGCCTCCTCTGCTGGGCCCATCCTAATCAAATTGTTACAGAACACAGTTTTTGGGAAGAAACAAAGGTGGCCTTGTGCCACAGGCGGAACAGGTTCAGGTCCCATAGCCTATCCTCATAGGGTCTACCCTGCTGTCCCTGGATCATGTGAGTGTCTCTCCTCTGGACCCTCTCGATGCTGGCCACATTCCTCCTGAAGTGCGGCGCCCAGAACTGGACACAGTACTCCAACTGTGGCCTAACCAGTGTCACATAGAGGGGATCACCTCCTTGGCCCTGCTTGTGATGCATCTGTGGATGCATGACAAGATGCAGTTAGCCTTACTGACCATGTCCTCACTTTAGCAGCCTATGTTCATTTTGGAATCGATAATGACTCCAAAATCTCTTTCTATCACTGTGCTTTCAAGAAGGGAGTTCCCAGCCTATAGGTATGCTGCTGGTTCTTACTGCCCAAGTGCAGTACCCTGCACTTATTGGTATTGAATCCCATCCTATTCTCATTCGCCCACCCCTGTAACCTGTTCAGGTCCAGCTGTATCCTGTCCCTCCCTTCTAGCGTGCCCACCTTGCCCCAAATCTTGGTGTCATCAGTGTATCTGAACAGGGTGCTTTTCACCCCCTCATCCAAGTTGCTAATAAAGAAATTGAACAGTGTGGGCCTGAGGGCCGAGCCCTTGGGGACTCCAAGCCCACATCCCTCCAGGTTGAATATGACCTGTCCACCACCACTCTCTTGGTGCAGCCCCTCAACCAATTTGTAACCCATCTGACTGTATAGGCATCAATGCCACAGTTGCCTAGCTTTTTAATGAGAATGGAGTGGGAGACAGTATCAAAGGCCTTCCTGAAGTCCAGAAAGACTACATCTACCACAACACCTACATCCAGTGATTTTGTGACCTCTTGTAGAAGGCAATCAGGTTGGTCTGACAGGACCTGCCCCTAATGAACCCATGTTTTTTGCGCCTGAGCATCCTCCCCCCAGCTGGTTCTTCAGAGATGTGCTCCTGGATAATCTTCTTAAAGAGCTTCCCCAGGATCAAAGTAAGACTGACGGGCATATAGTTGCCCAGGTCCTCCCTCCTCCCTTTTTTGAAAATGGGGACCACATTGGCCTTCTTCCAGTCATCTGGCACCTGGCCAGAGCACCACGACTGCTCATAAAGCCATGCCAGGGGCCCCTCGATAACCCCTGCCAATTTCCCCAGAACCCTGGGGTGGAGAGCATCTGGACCTGCTGACTTGAACACATCCAGCCCCTCCAGAAGTTCCCTAACTCAGCCCTACCTGACCCTAGGCCTGGTGGAGTCTCTCCTGAGTCCATCCTGAAACTCCTGGGGGGGAGTCCTGGTCCCTGCACAAAAAAATGGAGGCAAAGAATTTGTTTAAAAGTCTGCCTTTTCCTCTGTTGCAACCACCAGATTACCTAGTTCCTTCTTCATACTCCCTATGTATTTAAAAAAGGAATTTTGATTGTCCTTGATCCTTGATGCTAGCCCGATTTCCATATCTGCCTTAGCTTTGCTAACAGTCCCCCTACGGACCCAAGCGATGGAGGTGTACTCCTCTTTGGTGATAGCCCCTCCCTTCCACTGGGTGTTTGCCTCCTTTTTGGCTTTCAGGAATTCCTGAATGCCTTTGGTGAGCCAGGGGGGCTTTTGAGCACTCTTGCCCCCTTTGATTCTCGTTGGGACTGTCACCCCTTGGGCTCAGAGGATTGTCTCCTTAAGGAACGACCACTCATCTTGGACACCCAGTTCTCCTACCCTCCAGGACCCCAGTGCCTCTCGTACCACTCTCCTCAACTCATTCATAATTGGTAGGGTTGGAAGGGACCTGAGCAGATCATCAAGTCCAAACCCCTGCCATGGCAGGAAAGAGTACTGGGGTCAAGCGACCCCAGCAAGGTGTTCATCAATAGTTTCATAGTTTCATAGTTGGTAAGGTTGGAAGGGACCTGAGTAGATCATCAAGTCCGACTCCCTGCCATGGGCAGGAAAGAATGCTGGGGTCAAACGGCCCCAGCAAGATGTCTATCTAGCCTCCTTCTGAATACCCCCAGGGTAGGAGTAAGCACCACTTCCCTTGGAAGTTGCTTCCAGATCCTAGCTGCCCTGACTGTGAAGTGCTGCCCTGACAGTAGTGCCTCCTGATATCTAGCCTAAATCTACTCTCAGTCAACTTATGGCTGTTGTTCCTTGTTACCCCCGGTAGTGCTCGGGGGAACAGGGACTCTCCCATTGCCTGCTGGTCTCCCTTGGCCAGTTTATAGATGGCCACCAGATCCCCTCTCAGACTGCTCTTGTGGAGACTGAACAGGTTCACGTCTCATAGCCTCTCCTCGTAGGGCCTGCCCTGCTGACCCCTGATCATGTGAGTGGCCCTCCTCTGAACCCTCTCAATGCTGTCCACATCCCTCCTGAAGTGCAGCACCCAGAACTGGATGCAGTACTCCAACCGAGGTCTGACCAGTGTCACAGGACCATTGAAGTTGGTCCTCTTGAACTCAAAGGTTACTGCCTTGCTGCAGGCCCTTGACACCCTGTGCTGGATGGTGAATTCCAGTAGGTGATAATCACTGATGCGATGATTGCCCAGGTGGTCAAGAACCTGGAGTCCCCTCACCAGGTCATCGCCTGTGGCCAGCAGGGCATCCCCCCTGGTGGGACTGTGCACATCCTGGGTTAAGTGGAGGTCCTTTATCTCAGCAAGGAACCTTCATGAGTGGTCCAACCTGGCTGACTGCTCCTCCCAGCAGATGTCCGGGTAATTTAGATCACCCATGATGACTACATCCCTTGCCTTAAGTGCCTCTGCAAGCTGACCCGAGAATTCACGATCCAGCCCTTCCCCTTGGTTGGGTGATCTGTAGTAGACCTCCACTGTTAAGTCCCTTTCCCCAAGACCCCCCTGTATTCTGACCCAGAGCACTTCAGGCTGCCCCTCCTCTGACCCCATCCTGTTAGTTGAGGACATGTATTGCTCTTTGATGTAGAGTGCCACACCCCTGCCTTTCCTCCCCATTCTATCCTGCCTGTATAGTCTGTAGCCCCTAATGTTTACTGCCCAGTTGTGGGATGAATCCCACCAGGTTTCTGTAAGCCTGTCCAGGTTTGTACTAGCTATCCAGAGGACGAGTTCCTCCTGCTTATTCCCCATGCTAGGAGGATTAGTGTAGAGGCATTTAAGGCCTTGTATTGGTGCATGCACCACCCCCCTCCCCCAATTCTTAGGACTATCCAGACCCCTGTCACTTACCTGGGTACTCCTTGTGCACATCACCTGTCTAGGCTGGGAGGTGTCCTCATGTCTTCCTGTGGCCCCATCCCCTGGTGAAGCTAGTTTCATTCATGTCAGCTTCCACTTCTGCATGTGCCTCTTGGCTATCCCACTCTACCACATATCTAAGTGCCCTTTTCCACAAGGGGTGTCTATGTGCAGGCATCTCCTCCTCAAGTGCTGAGAAGCAGGATGAATGTATACACTGCCATCATTAGCTGCACCTCTAGCTTTTTCATAAAGTCCAAGGCCAGCAGCAGGGTAATTAGCAACAGTTCCTTCTTCTCTTCCTCACTCATGTCATCCTGATTCTCCTTTTGGCATTTTCACTCAGTTCTTCACCATTCTTCGTGTCCCAGTCCTCATGCATTTCTTCCATTTGGTCTTCCACCATCATCTGCCTGTATTGAGTCTGTCAAGCAATACTGATTGTATGTATGCAGCAGAGCCACTTCTGAGATCACAGCACCACTACCAAGCATAGGGGTGGGGGCATTGTGGTCTGGGGCTCTGTCTAGGGAGTTGCATTAAATTGATTACCATTGCAACTGACCTCTTTTCTGCATGCCAGTGCAGGGCACTGGGCACTGGTGCAGCAGATTCTTTCCCCATTACCATGTCTGCTGGGGGCTGTTGCTGTTTACTGTGGTGTTTACAGGGATTAACAATGGTGCCCTGGCTTCAGGATAATTGCTTATACCATATCAAGTAATAGCCACACCCAATAACAATGTACCCAGAAAATGGAGCATAGTTTTGGATGACCCTCCTCATTCTCTGGTTACTGATCTCATCTGGAAAAAAGGCCTGACCTTCAATAACATTCCTGGCTACAAAACAACATCCCCCCAGAAAAAAAAAAACACTTGCCCTATCAGGCAGAGCAGGTAAAGTTAAAATTGATGTTTTGGATGCACAGGATCTCATCCTTTTGAAACTTGTGCTCACTCTTACTGTATTCTACTAAGCATAGTGAATACATATATCTCTATATATACCCAGTGAGATAAGGGAAAGGTTTTGCTGGAACAATTCTTTGGTGAAGATAACTGTCATCAAGCTAGGCTTCCAAAAAGTTTTAATTCTGCAATAAGAGAGAGACAATTCTGTCATATTGCTCTTGTGTTAATGACAGATGAGACAAAGCCTTGAGAAGCTTCAGTACAGAGTGCGTATGTTTACAAATATGTTCAAATAAGCCAGTATGAGGTGAATACTTTTGCAAGGGTAGCAAAGAGAGTCCTGCTTCTCTAGCTGCAGCAAGAGTAAACTTGGCTCTGCCAGGTTAAGAAGCAATTTCAAGCAAAGCCACAAGTGTCTTCTATGATATGTTGACAATTGTGACAGAACTGTATATTCTAGGTTTAGAAGCATCAGCTGCTGATTTATATTTAATATTTGAGGAAGCATGTCTATGGTATTAGGTATATTTGCCATAAAAAAAAGGAAATTTTTCCTATGAAAGGAAAGCAAAGTAATGTGGTCAGATGGCCAAAGAAATTAACGTTACCTATTTACATCAGTAGTGTTTTTTAGGCATGCAGATTTGCCACAGGATTGCAATATGAAAAATCAGAATGTCCCTGTAACAGGGACTCAAGCAGGAGCCCTGTTACTTGAGCTAGCTCCAGGAGGAGTGACCTCTGAATGCACTCTGCCAGGTGGAGAGTATTTCACACCTGGAAAGAGGTGAGATGATTAGCCCACAAAAACTGGAGATAAAACCAGCAGCAGGACATTTACTGATTGCCTTCAGGCACCAGAAGATGAACATGGGGTTAACTGAGACCCTAGAGAGTTCAACAAGATGAAAAAGTCTAACTTGCAACTTGGTAGGATGCCGGGAGCTCTGGATTTCCTGAAGACTCAGCAGGTCAGGCTTGGACAGACACTGCTATAAGGGATCGTGCTGCTGTGGTGAGGCTGGAGGGACAATGATGCAGCGGGAGCTGGCTTGACTGAGAGCCAAGTAAAAGGCGGTGTCTCTGCGATGATGCAGGGTGGGAACAGAGACACAGATAAGTCCCTGACCCCATGGGGACAATGACTGTTTAGAAGATAACGAAAAAAAAAAAGGAACTGTGCAAGAGTTGCAAGGAACCACTCCCGGCACAAACCAGGATGAAGAGTAAGAGACACGGAGACTGTGTTCCACTAATGATGCAATTAGTGGTCAAGATTAGTTTAAACAATGAATCTTTGAAGGCTACAATGAGGGGTTTTCCTCACCTTCAAACCTGCTGCTTTTGCCAATGAAGGAATTGGCAAGGCTATTGTCATTGTATCTGCTACTTTGAAAAATAAACCTATAATTTGAGCACGTAACATCTGGGTACAATTTATTGGTCAAAAACCTTATCAACTCACTGATCTCCTTCCTTTTCTTATTCAATCCAAGTCATGACAGGAGAGTACAGGGAGAATCCAAAGAGATTACCCAACATGCTCACAGTCCCCACCATACCTGTATTTTGTTTTCTATTTTTTTATCTGTGTCTGTTTTTTTCTATTTGACAGGAGATATCTTGCTCAGTATAGAAAACAAAAAGTCTTGCAAGGCAGTCTCCACAAAATACCCTACATCAACAAAAACATGGGTGTATGATGGACAGGACTATGTCTCAATAGCTACCATAATAACACCTCTCAAAGGACTGCTCACTTGACCTTGATTCTGTGGGACTGAGAGTCTGGGGAAGGCAGGCACAGGCACAAGTGGGTATGACCAATTTTGGAAATATTATGGGACATTAGCCAGCCATCTGAACAGACAATGGGGCCCTATTTGGGCCAAGCTGAAGCCCATCACCATGTCTTTGTTGGTAAATGGGGTGCTTCATCGCATTGCCAGTTCTGAGACACACGTGATACCTTCACAATTATGAGTAAGTGGAATTTTACAAATTGTTCATTCAAGGCATGTGTGTATAACTGACCCACAAATTTTGCCAGCACCCTTTCATGAATGAGTTGCTGTTGGCCTTGAATAGCTTCCAGGTGTCTCAGAAAAACAAGTCCAGCAGTATGCAGGTGACAGAGCAGGAGGGTGATACATCCATCAACTCATGTCAAACTGGACCCAGGAAGAACTGAAGGACTTAAATGACATTTTATGAAAGCAAAAGATCATAGAACATCTTGAAAGTAGAAGGAATGAGCCCATGTATGCTGCCACTGCAAAAGAAATGAAGGCACGATGGCACAACCAAGACTGGGCTCAGTGTTGGAGCAAGATCAAGGCCCTGAGATGTGCATTTCATCATGCCAAGGATGAAAACTCATTCTGGGGCAGAGTGCACAATTGTTCCTTTCTATGACCAACTGACCATCATTCTCTCCAAGGAAGCAGCCAAGGCTACCTGTCTCCGGTTATTCAGGATTGGTGTAGTGCTAGAGAGCACACTGACAGAAGCAGCTTCTCAGTGTCCTGAGCAGGACACTAGGAGCATGTTGCAGCAATGGAGAGACTGCTCCATGGTCCCAGATGACAGGGACTCCCAACAAGAGGAGTATACCCTGACCTTAACCCAGCATCTCCCCTGATTCCATGGACTAGCACAGATGAGGAGGAGGACAAGGAGAAAACCACTTTGGATGCAGTTTCAGTTCCTGAGACCCAAAACATGTTTTCTGTTCCCAAAACACAAGATGCGTGACTGGTGATTTGTAAGTATCATGGAATGGGCCTCTTGCCACTGGTGGGCACTGTTTGGGTTCATATGGGTTGGATGTTTGGGTGGGGGTGTTAGTGCATATATCACTGGAGGTGGGTCACCATGTTCTTTTGGGGGTGGATGAGGGGTATTTCAACAGACACTGAACTCATTATTTTCCTTTAACTGTTTGCACCTAACATGGGCAGTGGCAGCTGGGGACTTGGTACTGAACCCAGGACTTGTAAGTTTTGGGGACTATGAATTGTTTCCATGTGTACCACTCTTGCAGGCTTTGTTTCAGTGTCTGCAGGCAATTCCTTCCTGGTGGAAGAGGGTGGGAGTGGAGGTTTATCACTGTCCTCTTGAATGCTTGGTGTGTGAGAGAAGGAAAAGTAACCAAACAAGGAACATTTTTTCATTTGATTACCAGCAGCCATGCCTGATGGCAACTGGGCATTACAGCAGCGCTGTCACATGATATGCTCTGCAGGTAGATTGAATTCAGAGACAGCATGATGGAGGCTTTGGTTGAGATGGCACAAACCCAAGTGTCAGCCGCAGATGGTTAGCAGGACAAAGTCCATGAGTCACTTCAGTCTGATAAGGACCAGGAGAACTGAACTGTGGGCAACACAATTGACTTCCAGAAGCAGCTGCTAGACCACACGGGCAGTTTCTGGACGTGGCCACGCAGTGCCATGACAATGTCCAGACGACACAAGATTTGATTAAGGATCAGCTGAGGGGCATGCAAGTGTCTGCAGGGCCAGGTGGGCACCACTGTAGTTCAGGGAGCAAAGGCCAGTTCAGGGGAGGGAAAGCAGGGGGTGGTTAAAGTCAAAGAAATGCAAGTAATCTGCTGCTTCAATACCACTTCTTTTGGTGCTCCTCACAATAAAGCCTCATCTTACCCTGTTTCTGGTTCCCTAATTGTGAAGGACCACAAAAATGCCTGCTCCTGGGGAGGGGAGATGGGGGAGGGAAACCAAGCACATGCTCAGACCAAGTGCAATGGTAGTGGGGGTGGGGGATAAACTGTTTACAAAGGAATGGCCCTTTGCTCACGGGAGACCAAAGAGAGGGAGCTCAGACTGAAAAGTTGCTAATATCCCCCCTTCAAATGTCAAAGCTTCTCTCCTGCTCTCCCTTGTTGCAGTGTTGCTGCTTTTTTTTTTTTTTTTTTTTGGCAGGTTTCTGGGGTACTCTTCTGGCTGTCTTTCTTGCCCTGGATTTTGTTGGTGGGGGCTGGGGAAAGGAAAAGTGGCAGAATTCTGGCGGGTGGTGGGTTGCCAGGATTCCACTATGCTGTCCATGGGGGGGGGGGGAGAGAGCTACCACAAGCATTGCATCTACCATCCCTCCATCAACGTAGCAGTTTGCAAAGCTACCATAAGTTGTTCCCCGTGAAGAAGTCTTTTGGCGCAATTTGCCCGGGTGTTTTTGACAGGTTTCTGGGATTGCTAATTGTTCTCTATGAAATATAAGACCTTCTCTCCTGCTCTCCCCTGTGCAGTGTTGCCACTTTTTTTTTTGGTGGGTTTCTGGGGGTGCTCTTTTGTGGGTACCCTTTCTTGCCCCAAGTTGGCGGGGGGGGGCAAGGAAAATTGGCAGAATTCTGATGGTGGTGGGTTGCCAGGGTTTTGGCACACTTTGCCAAAACAGTGCCAGCATTTCTGGACCAACTGCTTTTTCCACCAAAACAAGGGTAGGGGTGGGGGTGGTGACCTTTGCCTGACCCCCTTAAGGCCTATAAATTGTGGGAGCAGTGGTGGGGGTGCGCATACTCTGTATCAATCAAAGATGTCTAGGGCAGAGGAGAGACAACAGCACACTAGATTCAGCAGGACACAGCCCATCAGGGAGAGTTGCCCATCAGGGGCACAGGAATGTGAATACAGCGGTCGAGTTGAGTGCAGGCTGAAGTTGAGTGTCATGCAGCGGTCGAGTGCAGGATGAGAGCTGCTTACCAACAAAGTATTTTCAAGAGGATACTGCAATGTCCTTCACAACTGGCACCTGTATGCATTGGTAAGTGACACTTGGCTGCACCCTGATGGGGGCTTGGCGTGGTAGTGTTACATGCAGAAATGGAGACAAGTGACAGGATAAGGGGCAGGAGGGGAGCATTATTTTCTGCAATTTTCAAGGAAATAGGGTGGGTGGATTTGATTGTCATGAAGGAAGGTGAAAGGCAATGCATAGCACCAATGCCACAGCAACGAGGCTTGGAATCCAGAACGGCAGGCCACCATCACCCAGTGCGCAGATCTTGGGGGCAAATGACCTTTCCTTACTTACCTGGGAGCTCACACAGGGGCAGAAGGCACCCTTACCCCCTCCCTGCCCCCCAAACAAACCACTTGTGGTTTGGTCCTTTTTCCCACCTCAACTGGGCAGCAGCCACCCACTCCCCACCCCCTCTTGCTATGGCACTGCACAGCACAGAGGCTGTCTCTGCTAGCCATTGATTACTCTTCATGAGTTCAGGGCAGGAGGCCCTTCTTGCTAGATTTCCAATAAAATTTCCTCTGTTCTGTCTTACCACCCCATCTAGCATCCCTTCCTTCCTTGTTTCAGCTCTGATTGCTACGCTCCCACTGCCACCGCCAACACCTCCCACTACCATTGCAGAAGAAAAGCAGACCAACCATGTACAAAGCTTGAGAAACAGTTTCTAAACAGAAACAGAAATGGCCTGATGGGTGTTAATTTAGAAGCAACTGAACAGAGCCATGTCAAATACTAATTTTTAAATAGTTTTTTAATAGCAATATTTTATTTTTTTAAATAATAAAATACTATTTGTTTTATTAATAATAAGAATCACTGTGTATCTGATCAGGGTAAGAACTGTCTGTGAAGCATGCTGTGTGTCCTACTTCCAAAGCTGACTCTGTGCTCTGCTTCCTGGCCTACCTCCATACACCTGTCTATACAACACAAGAGTTTGAAATGCTGCAAACTTAGAAATGTTCATATAGTCCAAGCATCTAGTTACTAAAAAAAAAATGCTTTATTAACTCTTTTGAGAGAGACTGGATGCAATGTGGGATTCACATTTTCAGCATGTAGGCAAAGAAGTGCTTTTTGAAACTGCAGATGTGACAAAGTACTAGCAACTAGTAAACAGTTCCATCTCATAAGAAGTTATTACCTCACATGTCTGAGTAAGTGAACTACCACCACTGGTATTGCTCTCATAGGAAGAATAGTACCAATAGTAAGAACAAGATGTCCCATTGGTATTCACAGAAGAAGTGTGCAGAACTTCCATTAACACAGAAGATGTTAATGGAATTTCATGATGTAGTTTTATTTGTTGTAACCTTTGGAGGACCTGAGATATGAATATGAGTATGGAGTGAGATGACCTGCAATACAATTTGGCATAAGACAGAGAAACTGATAAATGGGTTCCTAGCCCCTATGCTTCAAGTTCCAATGGTTCGTAGCCCCTATCAGGTTTCAAGGGTTAGGACTTCACTTAGAGTTCTTTCTTGTGATTTTGGTGATAGTGATTCACTTCTCTTGAATTATACTAATTTTGTTTGCTTGTTTACACAACACCATGAAAAACACAAACACACAAACACAGTCATTAATATTAAAATTATTAAAACACAAACAAGCATAAAAACAAAAAACACAAACATAAAAACAAGGACAATAATAAAATAAAAACAGTAATATTAAAACACAAACATGAAAAATGAAAAAATACAAACACAAAGACACAATTATACCATTGGACCTTGTCTTCCCATGGGGTGCCCTAGTGAACAGACACTCTCCCAGTTCCTGCTGCACACCCCTTATGTACTTACAGGCTGCCCCCGAGTCACCCAAGCCTACACTTCTCCAGGCTGAAGAGTCCCATGCCTTTCAACATGACCTCATGAGGCCTGCTCCCTTGTCCTCCAATCATGTGCATGACTCTCCTCTGGACTCTTACAAGCTTCTCCACATCCTTTCTGAATTGTGGAGCCCAGAACTGGACACAGTATTACAGCTATGGTCTCACCAAGGCCAGTAAAGTGGGAGGATTACGTCCTAGGTCTTGCTTGAGATGCATCAGTAGATGCAAGCCAGAGTTTTGTTTGCTTTTCTGGCTGCTGCATCGCATTGGTGGATAATGTGCATCTTGTGGTCAATCATGACCCCCACGTTTCTTTCAGTCATGGTGCTAGCGAGTATAGCACTGCCGAGCCTCTAAGTGTGGTTTGGGATTTTCCTCCTGAGGTGGAGCACCTTGCATTTCTCAGTGTTGAATGCCATCAGGTTTTTATCCACCCACCTTGTAAGCCTGTTAAGGTCAGCCTGGATTGCCAGCCTATCCTCTAGGGTGACTGCACTTCTCCATAGCTTGGTGTTGTCAGAAAACTTAGCCAGTCCACTTCTGACACCAGAATCCAGATCATTTATAAAAACAGTGCAGAATACAAGTCCAAGAATGGAGCCCTGGGGGATGCCACTGGTCAACATGTGCCATGTTGATTTGGTTCCATCCACTATCACTCTCTGGGTCCATCCATGGAGCCAGTTCCCCAGCCATCGGACTGTGAAATCGTCAAGACTTCAATTCCTACATTTTTTCCATGAGGACATCATGGGACACCAGGTCAAAGGCTTTCTTGAGGTCCAAAATTATGATATCCACCTCTTCTCTTTAGTCCAGGTGATGCACCACCTGGTCATAGAAAGAAATGAGATTGGTTAGACAAGACCTACCCACAATGAAACCATGTTGGCTCTCTCTCAGAATGCTACCTTCTGTTATCCTGTTGTTAATGGTTTCCTTGATGATTTTCTCCAAGATCTTTCCAGGGATTGAGGTCAAACTGATAGGCCTGTAGCTCCCTGGATCCATCTCCCTCCCTTTCTTGAAGATAGGCACCACATTGGCCCTCTTCAAATCATCAGGCACCTCACCCAAGTGTCATGAGTTCTTGAATATCCTTGCCATTGGCCATGCTATGATGTCAGCCAGTTCCTTTAGCACTCTTAGCTGCATTCCATCTGAGCTGGTTGATTTGTAGATATCTAGCCACTCAAGGTGTTCTCTCACAAGATCAACGCCAATGATGGGTGCATATGTGCCCTTCCCCAGTGAACTTCCATCCTGTGAGGCAAGGTGATACCCTTGGGCTGATGAAAGACCGACGCGAAATAGTCATTAAGGAGACTGGCTTTTCCCTGGGTGTTAGTTACCAGCTGCCCCACTTGGTTTAGTAAGGGTCCAATTTTACCCTTCTATTTTTTTCTGACTTCCCACATATCTGAAGAAGGACTTTTGATTGTCCTTGATTTGTGTGGCCAGTTTGAAATCAGTGTCAGCCTTGGGTTTCCTAGTTCACTCCCTACAGGTGCGGGCCAGTGCTGAATACTCCTACTTAGTGGTGTTTCCCCTCTTCCATCCTTTGTAAACTTCTTTGTTTAGGTGCAGGAAGTCCATACGTTCCCTATTGAGACAAGGGGGTCATCCAGCCCTTTTACTATTTTGTCTGTGGGCTGGAATGGACTTCCCTTGTACTTCAAGGATCGCTTTCTTGAGGAGCAACTACTCATCATGGACTCCCCTCCCTGTCAGATTATGGCTTCTCAGGGCCTTGACACCTAGCCTCCTTAGCTTGTTAAAGTTGGCTTTTCTAAAGTTGAGGACTTCCACGTTGCCGACTGACTTGCCAGTTTTACAGTGAACAGAGAAAGTGATCAACTCATAGTCACTGTCTTCCAGCTTCCCTTCAATTCTCAGATCACTTGCTAGATCCTCCCCTTTGGCAAGTACCAGATCCAGCTGTGCCTTTTAAGTTATGTAAATGTCAATGTAGAACAATATTTCCATTTAAAGAAATGTTAGTTATCTGCATGTTAAATAATGATTGTGCTATTTTGTGAGTGCTATTTGGGTGAGTGAGTGCCTTACTTCCTTGGGTGCCTCGCCCAAAATATGGAATTGCCTGCCTGCTCAGTGTCTGTGTCTGGGGGGTGGGTATCTGGCCTCTTTCATAGCATTCATTAGAAATAATTGATCGAATAATGAGTAGAAATAATCAGAGTAATCAGTAGACATAATCTTTCAGAAATGTCTGTGAAGAATGCAGTGTGTGTCACACTTTCAGGCCACCATCTGTTCTCTGCCTCTGTGCTGCCTCCCTCTGTTGGCCATCTACGTTGCAGGGGTGCCTGCCCCAAACTATAGAGTACCACGTTTGCTTGTTGTCTGGTGGGGGGGCGGGGAATGCCGTGCAGTATATATATAATAATTATATGTATATATACTGATATAATTATATAATTTTATAGATATATAGATCTGTATCTAATGTATATCTATATCTAATCTACAGATATAGATCTATCTATATGATTGTGCTGTTTTGTATCTGGTGAGGACAGTAGCAAGCCCAATTAGTAGGGCTGCGCAAAATTTTGCCAGCAGTTTTGTTTCTATGTTGTTCTGACTTGTTTTGAGCTCAAAACAGGAAAATCAAAATGAAACAGAGAGCTTTGAAACAGCCTCAAAATGAAATGAGGCAAGTTTCAAAGCTCAAGCTGGGCTTGCCTGCAGGGATACAGAAACTAAAGTAAGGAGAGGGAGGGGAAAGCCGGCCGGGGGGGGGGGGGGGGGGAGTGCTCTCATTATTGACTGTGTAGCTGACCTGTGACTGAGGTCCCTTCCAATCCCAGTACTCTGGGGGATGGATGGAAAAACTGCATAAAAGGCAGCATTGTTTGAACTGCCCTGCTTTCTGCCTTGGTGTCAGTTCAGTGAGGGGGCACCTTAACACATTCACAGTATCACTCACCCATGCCACGCGTGTTGCCTGTCAGCAGCTAGAGGTGCAGGGCCCTAGAACCCAGACTCCCCCTGCACCTCTCTCTTTGACAGCTGGCAGGTTTCGTGGCCACAGCAGGACCTAGCAGGCCTGCACTTTTCACGCCCCTGCATCCCAAGACAGACACAGTCCCCACAAGCACCCATGTCATGAGTTTTGCCTGTCAGCAGCCAGAGGTGCGGGGCCACAGAACCCAGAAACCCCTGCACTTATCTCCTTGACAGCTGGCAGGCTTTGTGGCTTCAGCAGGGGATGGCAAGCCTGCAGCTTTCATCCTGCTGCGCCTTAACACACACAATGTCACCCATGTCATGAGTTTTGCTTGTCCGCAGCTTGAGTTGTAGTTTACCCTAAACCCCTGCACCTATCTCCTTGAACCTTGGCAGGCTTCATGGCCTTAGTAGGGGCTAGCATGCCTGCAGTTTTGACCCTGCTGTGGCTTAAATACATACATGTGACATAAGTTTTTTGCTTTCAAGACTTTGAGGTGCAGTTTTCCTGAAACCCCTGCACCTGTCTCCTTGAAACTTGGCAGGCTTCATGCCCCCAGAATAGGCTACCATTCCTGCAAGTTTCATCCAAATCAGACCAGAAAGAACAAAGTTACAGGCTGTTTCAAGCTTGTCTATGGGCAAAACATCGAAACCATTTCAACTAAACGAAAAGGAACAGTGGTTTCGAATCAAAACAACATTTTTTAAAAATGCTGTTCTGTCAAAACGCAAGTTGAAATGTGAGTTCAAATAGAATGGTGCCATTTCGCACAGCCCTACCAATTCAATTAGACCCATCTATTTCCACGAAGCATGCTGTGTCACCCTTCCAGCCCTGGCTGTCTCTCTTTTTAGATGAATGAGCTTTTTGAAGCATCTGAGGTAGATTGAACATGTGAAGAACAATAAGCATCTGTGAAAACTTTTAAATAGGAAGGTGAGTTGGGCAATTGGTTTTGCACAACTTCCTTTTAATTTTCTCATGTTCTTTAATAATTGCTTTTCTTCCATTTTCTCTTAAAACTCATTACTAACTCATTAGTCCGTGTGTTTGTATGTCCCTGTATAATGTTGGAATGTCATCTCATGGCATATTATCCAAAATTGGTTCAGGCACACATTACTCATTAATTATAACAGGATTTTTGGGGTCCCCTGCCTGCTCAGTGTCTGCATCCAGGGAGTGGATACCCTGTTGCTTAATAATAAGAATGATTCTGCTGTTTTGTATGCATCTTGTAAAGACAATGAAATCCCTCTTTGGAAATATGTCCATGAAATGTACTCTGTCACACTCAAGCCAAGCTTGAAAAAATATATTAATGCTAATGATAATGACAATGGTAATCCTGGTAATGATAAATGGTAGAGTGCAGTAGCAAAACCCCCAGTTTTTCTTTTTTTTTTAAATGCATTCCCTCCCCTTCCCCAACCATTTCAGATTTTTCTCTCCCTCTGTATTCCCTATAGATAAGTATAAGTGAGCTCAAACTTAGGAGAAGCTTTGAACATTTTTATTTTGCTAGCAAGTTTTTGGTTTTGGATATCCACTGTTTTATATTGTATAATTATTAGGTTTGTATTAATTTTTACTGTTGTATATTGTATTATTATCATTTTCATCTTGATTTTTATTGTTTCATATGGATATTGCATGGTTTAGGCCTGTGTTTTTAAATGAACCAAAGTCATGTCAAGTTTCCATTTTATACATCAAGCCTCCATCTTCTGTCCTCTGCCTGGGCATCCCATGTTGCAATATGATTCATTGTACCCCTCCCATGTAAATTGGTTCCCCAATGAATGAGAATGTTTGAAATACAATGGTAGCAGGCCTCTACTGAATGGCCTGTAACAACCGAGCCATCACCTTGCATTGGTTCACCCAGGAACCATGGACCTCACCCAGGAACAGAGACAAGACCAGCATTTGAAAAACGAAACACCCTGCAGAACCAGCAACTCTATCATTGTACCCCACCATTACAGACTCCCAAAACTGCAAATCCCTGCATGGAGCACACATGCTCAGTACATCAGGGGCTGACCCTTGCCTGGGCATGCCTCCTGTCACTAGGGTCACACACGGTCTGCCCCTATAAAAAGGGGCAGTGAAGACAGACCCAGTGGGAACGCCATTTCCATCCAAACCAGACCAGCTTCATGTCACCTATCCACCCCAGAGGCCCTGCCGGCGTCCCCCTCTGGACAACACCGAGCTGAAGGAGACCCCGACTGGCCACCGAGGACCAACTTCCAGCCTGGGATAGGTAGATATTACCTGCACACCTCCTCCTACAATTTGGACTCTTTCTTTCTCTCTCTGCCTCTCTCCTCCTGGACTTCAGTGGACTTCAGCCCCTGCACCAAGCCTCTCTAACCCCTGCTGCCATTGTGTGGGTGGGTGGGTGGGTACAAGGGAACCAATTTGACATTGTGCCACCATCTCCCCTGTTCAATAAAACCACTGTCATTTGCAACCCCAAGTTGGGTCATGTTTTACTGAATCCCAGTCCCTCCCTTATCTTAAATTCCAGCCTCATTCTCTCTCTCTCTCTCTCAATTCCAGCCCCCACCCCCCTCCACTAGTTTCCAGATCTCCTCTCAATTCCTACTGCCTTTTCCCTGTGATCTTTTGCTGCCTTTCTCTGCTTTCCCACTACCCCTGCTGCCTCTCAGTCTCTTCTGCATCTTTTCCTGTAATTTTCTGCTGTCCCCCTGCTTCCCACACTCCTACTGCCTTTTCCCTCGTGACTTTCTGCTGCATTTCTCTGCTTTCCTGTTGCCCCTGCCACCTTTCAGGCTCTCCTGCTGCTCTTTCTGTGATTTTTCTGCTGTCCGACTCTCTGTTTTCAGGCTCCCCCCCACCTCTGCAGCTTTTCAGGCACCCCCCCCCCCCCAGCTGCTCTTTCTGTGATTTTTCTGCTGTCCGTCTCTCTGTTTTCAGGCTCCCCCCGCAGCTTCCCAGACTTCTCCAGGTGCCCCGGAGCCATCCTCTGGCTCCCCCACACCCAGAGCCCCTCTTTAGCACCCACACTTTCCCTTAGTCCCATTTTTCCCTCTCCTCATCTACCTTTTCAGTTTCCCCCTAACTCTGGCTCCAGACCCAGCCTCTGTGCCGGCATGCTTCCCTGTTCTGCAGGCTTTGGGCGTTGTCTTTTAATCAATTAAGATCAATTAACCTAAAGTGACCCCGGAGCCTCAGTTCTTCAGCCCAGGCTCCTGTAGTCTACCAGTTCTAATCCTGGTCCTGATAACTAACTCCTTACACTTCTACTTTCTTACCTTAACCTTTCCCCAGGTATCCCAGTACAGCAAGCATATACATACATACACATCACAACACCCAACTTAGGAACTCACCTGTGCATACATGTAGGTGGATGGTATGTGTGTGAATTAATGAATACACATATATATATCATTGTGTGTGTGTGGTATATAAATTAGTAATTCACATATGTGTATTGGATGTGCAGGTGTTGATAACTGATAACTGATTCTGTTTAAATGTGGTGTGTGTAGCATGTATGGGCTTAAACTGGTGATAGGTGTGCATGAACCTAGTTACTAATTATTTTGAACGTGTGTGTATCTGAGCTGCTAGTGTGAGTGTGTATGCCTAGTAGGGGTGTATGCACCTAGTGAGTGTATGTGTGCTTAATTGATTTTTATGTGTGTATGTGCAATTGTACACCACACCCTCCTGTCTAACAGTGCAATATTGAGATCCTGAGCATTGGCCTGACCCCTCAGGGCAACAGTGCTAGGATGGCAATGTTGCCAATTGACACCTGCCAGGTGCCTCAATCTCCTCAACCTTTCCCGGCATCTGCCGAAATGGGGTTGGGGTCCCCTCTCAGCTGAGTGTCCTACAGCAGGGGGGGGGGGGGGGGGGAGGGAGTGGCCTTGATCAATAATGATAATGGATATTTGTAGCTGCTAGTTGTTGAACTGTGAATAGAACATGTTTTCTCTGCTTGGGTTTCTACAAATCTAACTCACTCGTGTTTACTAATAAAAAAATAAACAAGTGAATAAAACATTAAAGGTTATTATATAAAAAAGAATGAATGATCTGCCTCCTGTCTTTTGTATCCTCACATGAAACAGCAGAGAAGGTCAAACCTCAGGTAATGCCCAAGCCGTGCAGCAACAGCATGGCAGACTGGGGTAAGTGGTGGGGGAGTGTAGGAGGCAGAGATAGATTAAAATTTCTTGGGGCCCTGAGATCCATCTCCTATTGTGCCTCTCACTTGCACCATGCCCAGGACAGCTGCCCTCTTCTGCTGGGGACCCCAACCCCTAGCTGCATGCCCCCCGCCCCCCCCCCCCCCCCCCAGCCCAGCCAGGGACTCCCACACTGTGCCCAGCCTGCACACAGCTGTGGGAGCAGGGGATCCAAGTGGAGGTGCAGGACAGTGGAATGAGTTGCCCACCCCCACCCCCACTCTGCATGGCCGGGGACCCCCACACCAAGCCCTGCCTGTACCTGGCTAAAGGAGCAGGGGAGCTGGGTGATGGTGCAGGACAGTGGGATGAACAACCCCCACCCATCAGGGGCCAAAAAAAAAATGCAGCAAAAATCCAAAGCAGCATCTAGTGAACAAAGACCTACACTTCAAAAATAACACAAAACCATCTGGTGGGAAAAGAAGGTAATTACACATCTTTGAGTGCCTTTGTGTTTTCAGGCAACAAATCAATAGGCACAATGCCTTAATTCACAGCAAGTCAAACTAAACTACATACAAGGAATTCTACTTTAATGTGCCAGAAAGACTTTTAAAACATCGGGAAATCCTGCTCATGCAAAGAGACATACAGTTGCAGCTCATGAAAGGGCAAATATCGTGGCATGGACATGTACCCTAAATGACCACACCCTTGATCTTGCTTTCAGCATATATTGCTGTTGTCCCATTTCACTCTCCATATTCCACTCACCGCATCTTCCATCTTCAATATTTCCAAACTGCCCTTTCCTACCATGTAATACATGTCCCCCTTCCCACTCTTCTCCTATCACTGACACCAAGGTTTTCCCTTCTCTGCACCTCATACTTCTATATTTTTCAGGTTCTCTGTATTGCTTTCTGATCCCCATAATACCATGCGGCTCTTCCCTCCATAATCCCATCCTCAGAAAGTAACCAATTAACTCAACTTACCACTATCTTTGTCCCATCAGCTGTCTTGTCTTTGCCTTCAGTTTCTTCTAATGCATTATCTTAACCTTCACTTCTCTAAAACAGTGCTGGATTCCATCTATTTGGATGCTGCCTTCTTCCCCAGTGGTGCTGCTCTCACAAGTCCCTAACAATAACTTCCTAATCAGGCCTCAAAGTCTCTTCTCTCTATCCTCCTTGACTCCTCTGCAGCTTTTGATGATCTTTAGTGTGCCATCTCTTTCCCAGTTCAAGAACTTCATACATAAACTGGACTCCAGTTTGTGACTACTCAGTGCCCTGTGTGCATTGAGACAGTGGGTCTCTGAGCATGGACCTATGCATAGTTACACTGTACTTACTGTCCACTTGTAACCTGTGTTAAATTAAGTTCAACTACAGTAATTTATAGTCCTGAATGAAACATGAGGGGCACTATTATGATTTAGTTTCATTTACTGTAGGTTAGGAATGGACAGTCAAAACAGTTGCACCAAATTAAGCTGTATCACTGTAAGTCCTCCTCCTTTTTATAGTAGCATAGGTATTTAATTTGTCCATGTTCCCAGTTCAGTAATTAATCAACAAGCCCTGACATCCCAAAACCAGAATCTTAGCTGGCCTGTTCTTAGATCTGGCAGAGAGATCAAGAGCTAGCTAGAACAAAGAAAACAAGCTCTCATCCCATGGAAGATGGAGGTTCACTAGCTTGGTGGTTCTTTACTTTTTGCAGTGTTGCTATTTTTCTGTTCCTATTCTGGGAGTAAGTACAGGGTACCAGTGCCATAGCAACAAAGTTTGGCTCCTGGGGTAAACCTGCAGTGGCAGCCCACCCTCAATCCATGCACAGATCTGGAGGGGCACATGCCCCACCGTGCTTGCTCAGTAGTGCACAGAGCAGTGGGAGCTGCCCTTCCCCTATCCCTGCACCCCCCAAATGAGCCACTCATGGGTTTGTCCTGCAACCCACCCCAACTGGACAGTGCCTTTGGTGCCCCTTCACTTTGGCACCCGGGGCAGTTGCCCCCCTCACCCCCCCTTGCTATGGAACTGCAGGATACTAGTATCTATGTCTTTCAATCTAGAACATTTATAAGTATTTGGAAAGTGCTTTTCCTTGCAGGGTTCCAATTGAAAGTAAAGACATCTGATAAGCATCCCTATGTTGGAAATGAATCTGATGTGTTCTCTTTTTTACTAATGTCATGGCTTTTGTCTTTTAAAAGCCAAGGTTTACGTCATCATATGACCCCTGAGCCTATTAGAGACCATTCTATATACTTTCCTAATATTTAGATCACTGTACAGAAAATGCTAATGGGCAGCCATTATTTTTGATGTCCAGACATAAATTGCTCTTCTTCCTGCCACTCTATCATAAACATTTTTTCAGCTGTTGAAAAAAATAGCAGCTGTTAGACCCTGACTCCATGTGGTACCCAATGACTAGAGAGACAATGATCCAATTGCCCATGGATCCTGTTACTTACTAGCCAGAGCAAGCAGGGAGCAAACACCAGCACACATTGCTCGCAACAGCTTTATTCATAATGGAGACGGCTTCAGACTAGCTTCCAAAACAAACAACAAACCGGAGAGCCACAGTGAACAATAATAGTTCTTTTCACATTTATACACCTTAATTCATGCTCATTAACATTTACTCCACCCTCGCTACTCCTATGTTCTACCCATCTCTCCTCCTATCTCAAGCTTTGCCTCTGTTTACTGTTTGCTTCATTAGCATGGAATTTCCTATGCATTTTACTCATTTACATGCCTTTTTGCTATGAGTGCATGTCTAAGACCTTCACCTCACTTCTTCAGTCAATGAGCGGAATTTGGAGGCTTCTTTACCAATCACCATTCACCTTTTTGCATATATTCATCTCAGTTACGTATTATCTTTCACATTCCAATCTGTTTTTCTGTGTCATGTTGTACCATCTTCATCTTCCTTAGGCCCCTGTATCTTACCTTGTTTCTCACTGTAGCTAGTTAACAGCACACAGATTTACTTGCTGCTTTTTCCAGAAAATGGTTGACACAATTAAGATGGTTACTTAACATAAGCAGTCATAATCAAAATCTTATGTATAAAAGTTATATATCTCACAACAATACTATTATATGGTTAAAACTACTTGCCTAAGCATTTACAAAGTTACTTTTAATATATATCATTCTGCCTTGTGGTCAGCAGCTTTTGCTAGGCCACATGTTATAACTTTTTATTCAGCTGCAAATCCAGTGCTCCCCAAGATCCAAATATTGTCACCCTAACAGCAGCTATTAATAATCTTAGGAGCCGTCTGTGACAAAAGGTGGCCGGTGGTTATTTATTTTTCACATAGTTGTCTCCACAAATAGTAACTTGAAAAAAGAAAAGTTGTGCCTTTAAAGATTCCCCACCATTTTCAGCTTGACTTTTAATTATAAATTTATTTGATGGGCCTGACCATTTCCTTGGTTCCCTAACCTTCAGATAGAAGCCCTTATCATCATTCTGCAAGGTCTGATGTTGCCAAGGCCCTCCATAATAATAGGCCTCTCATCCCTCTCCCCAACACAAAAACTGGCAAAAGTTC
This sequence comes from Alligator mississippiensis, assembly GCF_030867095.1. Classification (NCBI taxonomy): domain Eukaryota; kingdom Metazoa; phylum Chordata; order Crocodylia; family Alligatoridae; genus Alligator; species Alligator mississippiensis. The sequence continues at coordinate 30,945,394 of NC_081833.1, forward strand.
TTCTCAACGTCCTACTGCAGAAGTCTTAGTGGCTTAAATTATGAAGGGTGCCATTTTCTACTTTAACTGTATTATTGGTTTGACCATTGAAAAATGCATTACATTTGATGTTTAATTAGAACTGTCTAGATGGACTGGCTGCTAAACAGCCCATGTGAGGGTGTGAACAATGCCAGAGGGGATGGGGCTAATTAAATATTTAATGCTGAGAACTGAAATGAGCCAACTTAAGTGCAGCATATGATGAGTTTAGTTTATAAATAAACTGAAATGCTATTTCATGTTCACTTTATACATTCCTGCAACCTTCTCTCACAGCAAGACTCATACCTCTTGGTTACTTGAGTTTGTGGTTCCCATTCAGACATGGGACAGGGTTGGACCCAAAGAGTACTAGTTGAAGGGAGCAAATCAACATGGCTCAGGGTTACCAGTGGAGTCCGCCAGGGCTCAGTACTCAGGCCAGTACTCTTTAACATTTTCATCAACGATCTAGATTCAGGAGTCAGATGTGAACTGGCCAAGTTCACGGACAATACGCCAAATTATGGGGGAGGGCCATCACACCGCAGGACAGGCTGGGGATACAGGCTGACTTGGACACACTCTCAAGGTGGGCCAACCAAAACCAGATGGCCTTTATTACAGAGAAGCACAAGGTGCTGCACCTCGGTAGGAAGAACCCTCAGCATACTTACAGGCTCAGCAGTGCTATGCTTGCTAGCACCATGACTGAAAGGGACTTGACAACGAGATGAATATGAACCACCAATGTGATGTGGTGGTGGGCAAAGCTAACCAAACTCTGGCGTGCATCCACCAACGCATCTCAAGCAAAACCAGGGAAATCATCCTCCCACTTTACTTGGCCCTGGTGAGACCAGAGCTGGAGTACTGCATCCAGTATTGGGCCCCCCACTTCAGGAAGGATGTGAAGAAGCTTGAGAGAGTCCAGAGGAGAGCCACTCATATGATCCAAGGCCTGGAGTGAATGCTGTATGAGGAGAGGCTGAGGGATTTGGGACTCTTCAGCCTGGAAAAGAGAAGGTTCAGGGTGGACCTGGTGGCAGCCTATAACTTCATAAGAGGGGTACATCAGGACCTGGGAGAACAGCTGTTCACCAGAGCTCCTCAAGGGATAAAAAGTTCTAATGGCCATAAACTCCAGGAAGGCAAAATTAGACTGGATATTAGAAAAAAGTTCTTTAAAGGGCATGCATCCAGGGAACAAACTCCCCCCAGAGGTGGTGCAAGCACCTACTCTGGATTCCTTCAAAAAACAGCTGGATTTATTTCTTGCTGGGGTCACTTGATCCCAGCTGACTTCCCACCTATGGCGGGGGGGGGGGGGGGGGGGCTAGACCTGATGATCTCGTGATGTCCCTTCCATCCCCTAATGTCTATGCCACCCTCCCCACCCTCTAGATAGAGAGCAATTCAGTTTTTCTGTTTAGTTATTTTTTCATCTTCAGTCTGACTCTTAACTGTCAAACCCAGCAACTGGAATACAACTGATCTCTTGAGATTTGCTGACAAAATACTTTCGGTCATTGGGTTAACAAAGGGAATCTACTTTGTTTAGTCTTTGACAACATACTCTGCAACTCCTTCAAGTTCAGCTGCACACCTGTTGGAATCCTCAAGATCAGAACTCAAAATTGTGGCCATCACAGAGACCATCTCAGCAAATCTGTGGAGGAAGCAGGGATGAAAAGATGGGTGAATGATAAGCTGCTATGGAAGATCCACCTCTTAAAAAAATGGAAGCTGTTGAACTGTAGCAAATTTCTGAAGCAATCACTTGTTTTCTAACATATTATATGCCCACAAAACACAGGCACCTTGTCTGGGGAAGGCAGACAAAAGGAAGAGAGATTTTTTTTAGAGACTGAATACTAGCCACATGAAGCAGGGCAGACTTTATTCATCAACATCACTTGCCTTTCCTTTTCTGCTCAGCCAAAAGCTAGAGGCCAGTGATCAGGGAGCTATACACCAGGGGCTGAAAACAAGGTAAGCAGTTTGCAGGCAGTTGCTGGGGGCAAGAGGAGGAAGGGGGAGAGAAGCTAGGCACCAGATCCTGCCAAGGGAAGGTAAGTGATCCGGCTGCCTGTGCCTTTGATTTGATGAGTGTTTGTTTGGTGGTATGTATGTGTTTAGGGCATGTGCTCTGAGAAGCTGGGAGTGATTGATGACTGCTGAGTGATTGCTGAGCAATTGCTGCCTGGACCTGCAAGAAGCCCTAACAAGGGGATAGAGACAGTCCAGGCTCAGCAGGGTATAAAAAGAGACTCCCCAGGTGATCAGGGAGCCATCGACCAGGGGCTGCAAGCAGGGTAAGCACTTTGTAGGTAGTTTGCAAGCCAGTTTGTGGGCCTTCCCTATCTTTTTTGAGGAGCAAGTCTTTCAGCTTGGCATGAGGAAGCAGGGAGTAAAAAGGAACCCTTTGGGGCAAATGAGAAATAAAGAAGTCAGTTCCAGGCCAGTTTACTAGGGAAGGTCTGCTTGGAAAAAGAGCAGTAAGAGAGAGAAGGCAGATTAAGAGACCCAGGAAAATGTTTGGAGGATATTGCACTGACAGAGCCACTGCCACTGCTTGCACCTGTGAGATTTCTGTCCAGGCAGAACTGCTCACCATTGATGCTTCCATCAGATCCAGGTTTGGCACTGTGGGAACTTTGGCTTGCAGGTTCCTCCCAGTGTTGACCAGGTCAGGGAGTGCCAGCTTTGTGAGTGGTGCCTCCTCATGGTGCCTCTCAGGGAACAAGCAAGAGAACTACAAGAGGTGACAACTCTCTGAAACATCCTCTGCCATGAGGCTTTCATTGATTAAATGCTGGAGGAGACCTCTGAGACTCTGGAGGAAGAAATGCTAGACACAGCACTAAAGAAGAGAGAGGACATGGACGCCCAAGAAGATGGAAGCTGGAGGCTTGTGACTTCTGGCAGCAAGCAGAGTTCCTCACCTCCACCTGCTGTGGTTTATCTGAAGAACAGATATGCAGCCCTAGCAGCAGAGAAGGAGGAGTACATTTCATTGCTGGAGGAAGACAGGCCAGGCCTCACCAAGGTGAGAAGGATCAAGATGACTGCCACCAAGAAGAAGTGATGGGTGGTGGCAGTTGGAGACTCCCTTCTGCCATGAACAGAGGGAAACATCTGCTGACCTCACCTGTTTTCTCAGGAGGTCTGTGGCTTCCCCAGAGCCCCAATCTGAGATGTCATGGAGGGACTACCAAGACCCATCCATCCCTCTGACCTACTACTCTATTCTGCTCATTCATGTGGGCACCAATGATACTGCCAGGGGAGACCCTGAGTGTATCAAGAGTGACTACTGGGCTCAGGTTATGTTCTTGTTGATCCTTCCAGTCAAGAGAATGGGAATGGGCAGGAGCAGGTGTATCGAGCAGATCAACACCTGGCTGCAAAGGTGGTGTCTCTAGCAGGGCTTTGGCTTTTTCAACCATGGGATGTTCTTCCAAGAAGGAGTATTGCTGGAAAGAGATGGGATTCACCAGATGAAGATAGGGAAGCCAGTCCTTACAGACAGGCTCACTAACCTAATGAGGAGGGCTTTAAACTATGTTCGCTAGGGGATGAAGACCAAAGGCCTGAGGTAAGTGGAGAAGCAGGAGACCTGGAGGAAGAGCAAGCAGGAGAAGGCAACAGAGGAGGTGCTCTCATACTTCCTAAGAAATTAGGGCAATCAACTAGTTACTTCAGGTGCCTGTACACAAATGCACGGAGCCTGGGAAACAAACAGGAAGAATTGGAAGTCCTTGCACAATCATAAATCTATAATGTGACTGGATTATCAGAGTTTTGGCAGGATATCTCGCATGAGTGGAGCACTGTCTTAGATAGGTACAAACTGTTCAAGAAGGACAGGTGGGGAGAAGAGGAGGAGGAGGAGTTCACTTTATGTAAAAGAACCATATGATTATTCAGAGCTCCAGTATGAAGCTGGAGATATGCCTGTTCAGTCTCTGGACTAGGGTCAGAGGGGAGAGCAACAAGGGTGATGTCATGGTCAGGATCTGCTATAGACCACCAGGACAGAAGGAAGTGGTGGATGAGGCTTTCTTCAAACAGCTAGCGGAAGTTTCCTGGTCACAGGACATGGTTCTCATGGGGGACTTCAATCACCCTAACATCTCCTAGGAGGGCAATACAAAAGCGCACAGGCATTCCAGGTAGATTCTGGAGAATACTGGGGCCAAATTTCTGGTGCACATGCTGGAAAGGAAAAACTAGAAGCCATGCTCTTCTTGGCCTGTTGCTCACAAACAGAAAGAAATTGGTGGGGAATGTAGTAGTGGATGGCAGCTTGGACAGCAGTGACCACAAGATGATTAAGTTCAGGATCCTGAGGAAAGGAAGGATGGAGAGCAGCAGAATAAGGACCCTGGACTTCAGAAAAGCAGACTTTGATTCACTCGGGGAACTCATTAGCAGGATCCCCTGGGAAGCCAGACTGAGGGGGAGAGGAGTCCAGGAGAGGTTGCTGTACTTCAAAGAAGCCTTACTGAGAGTGCAGGAACAAAGCATCCCGATGTGCAGGAATATTAGCAAGTATGGCAGAAGACCAGCTTGGCTTATCAGGGAACTCTTCAGTAACCTAAATCATAAAAAGGAAGTTTATGAGAAGTGGAAACATGGACAAATAACTAGGGAAGAATATAAAAGCACTGCTCAGGCATGCAGGGATGAAGTCAGGAAGGCCAAATTGCAATTGGAGTTGTAGGTAGCAAGGGGCTTGAAGGGTTTCTACAACTATGTTGGTAGGAAGATGATCAGGGAAAGTGTGGGTCCTTTACTGAATGGGGAAGCCAACCTCATTACAGAAGATGCAGAAAAGGCTGAAGTGCTCAATGCCTTTTTTGCCTCCGTCTTCACCAGCAAAGTCAGCTCCCAAACTACTGCACCGGGCAGCACAGTTAGAGGAGGAGGTGAGCAACTCTCAGTGGTAAAAGAACAAGATAGGGACTACTTAGAAAAGCTGGACATGTACAAGTCAATGGGCCAGATGGCACCCAAAGGTGCTGAGGGAGTTGGCTGATGTGATTTCAGAGCCATTGGCCACCATCTTTGAAAACTCATGACAATCAGAAGAGGTCCCAGATGTCTGGAAAAAGGCAAATTTACTGTCCATATTTAAGAAAGGGAAAAAGAAGGATTCAGGGAACTACAGACCAGTCAGCCTCAGACCTCAGTCACTGGAAAAATCATGGAGCAGATCCTCAAGGAATCCATTTCTAAGCACTTGGAAGAGGAAAAGGTGATTAGGAACAGTCAGCATGCATTCACCAGCAGCAAGTCATGCCTGACCAACCTGATTGTGTTCTGTGATGAGGTGACTAGATCTGTGGATGTGGGGAGACTAGTGGATGTGCTGTACCTTGATTTTAGCAAGGCTTTTGATACAGTCTCCCACAGAATTCTCATAGGCAAGCTAAGGAAGGATGGGGTTCAGTTTTGGGCACCCCACTACAGATGGGATATGAATAAATTGGAGACAGTCCATCAGAGAGCAACAAAAATAGTGTGGGTACTGGGGGACATGATTTATGAGGAAAGACTGAGGGAACTGGGATTATTTAGTTTGGAGAAGAGAAGACTGAGGGGGGTTTAATAGCAGTCTTCAAGTACCTGAAAAGGGGTTTGAAAGAGGATGGAGTTAGACTGTTCCCAGTGGTGGCAGATGACAGAGCAAGGAGCAAAAGTCTCAAGTTGCAGTGAGGGAAATTTAGGTTAGATATTAGGAAGAATTTTCTCACTGGGAGGGTAGTAAAACACTGAAATAGGTTACCCTGAGAGGTAGTGGAAGCTCCATCCTCAGAGGTTTTCAAAACCTAGCTTGATAAATTTTTGGCTCGGATGATCTAGTTGGGGATGGTGCTGCTGCCTTGAGCAGGGGACAGGACTAGGTGATCTCCTGAGGTCCCTTCCAGCCCTACCTTTCTATGATTCTATGTTTCACCTTCTTATAGCCACTGCCAAGTTAGCAGCAGCTTTTGGCTGATCTACCTATTCAGAAGTGTCTGTGACAGGGCAACATATCTGTTTTTTGGCTGAGAAGCAAACTGTGTCCCTTCTGTCTGTGGCCAGAAGAAAGCCAGTCCCTGGCAGCCATTCTAGTGAAGAAATCAGCTTCCTGGTTTAAAACACAAACCTTTTTTGGATGGCGAATTTTTTTGGGAAATGATACGTGCGGTATGCACATAAATATAGAAGATATCAACTTTGAGAAATGAGCGCACGGCCTGACAACAGATACGACAGGATTCAAACAAGGAATCTGTCAGCCAGAAGTGGGCATAGTGTTTCAGCTCAGTGATGTCTCTGTCCTGATGGCCAAAAAGACCTGTGTGGGAATAAATGTGGAAATTATTATTCCTCAGATAAAATTAATCATAGGCCAAAGCATATGAAAGGCATACTACTATGTGAATTATATAGACCATCACATGTGGGTGAATGGTGTGTATCAAGGCACAGACAATCTATAAGAGTATGAGCATATTAGTGCATTTTTTAATATATTTATGGGTGGACGTGCATGGATTTATCTACTACTCTCCAAAAAAAGGAGTGGTTGATCCTAGAGAAGTGCTGTATTCTATTTTCATCTATAAACTTTCCTGTAGAAATAAACTGTAATTTTTGAGCATGCTACAACATATGCAGGTTTGAAGCATAGCAAGGAAAGTCACCATTAGCTTGAGTGTGCAGCACAAAAGCTGAACTATCTATCTGATCTGCTGCATTGTGCCACAGTGATTTAGGAGTCTTTCAGAAGAGCTATGCAAAATAGTACCTGCTTGGCCTTGAAGGAAACAAGTGCTGAGAAGAGGAATTCACATTCCTAGCCATTGTGAATTAAAGGATACATAGCTTCTTGTGAAAGGACAGCCTCTCCTGAGGAGCTGCAGTACCTCATGCAAGCTTCTGGGAAGAGCAGAATATAAAAGATACTGGCACACCCAGACTGGCAGAAGTGAAATGCACTCCCCAGACACCAGTCTCTAAGCCATCATCAGGGGAGGGGGAGACAAGGGAATGAGGTGGAGGTGGGGATGGGAGAGATGGTAAGGACAGGAACAGAGTTGAGGCTGGGATAGGTGAGAAGAGTTAGAGGCAGGGGTAAAGAGGAGGGTAGAGAACATCACTGATTCAAATACTGCTAGAAAGGGCAGGATCTTTTTGTATCAGGTTTTAGGGTCAAATGCTCCTGACCACTCCTGACTGCCTGGGAAAGAACCACTCAGTTGTTTGCTTTCTTCATTGTCCTGCCTCCTGGGTGAAAACTCCAGTTAGGGCTGCTACAGATGCAATTGGAGTGCCTCCTTAAGCAATCAGCAGTGTTGTCTCAGGAAGCGATGAGGAAGGAAAGAGCAGAAGTCCAGAAACCAAGACTGGTTCTATTCTCTCCACTCCTTAAAGCAATGAACCAGTCCATTCCCTTCTCATCTCTCATTGGCAATGAAAGAACAGTTGGCTACTCTCAGAAATTTCATTCCAATCCATTTTTTAGACTCATATCTAAACAGCCTTGGTTGGAGGTACAGTACAGTCTCACCCTGTGGATGGGGGACCAAAATGGAAGATTTAGAGAAAGTAATTTGGGATCCCAGAGAACGCAGAAAGAAGGGCTGTGTGAGGCTTCGGACTGTGCTTTGGATCTGGAGAAGATTTGGATGCTTCAGACGCCAAAGCAGCATGTCCAAATTAAAGTGCTGGCTTCTTCAGGCTTTCCGAAGCAGTTCAGAGCTTCAAAACCGCTTTGGAAAAGCTTCAGAGCTGCTTCAGAGATCCGTCCATAGGGTATAATGGAAATCAATGAAATATCTATAACTTTGTTGTTTTTTGTCTGCCATAAGAATGAAGCCTGCCAAATTTAAAAAGATAGGTGTAGGGGTTTGGGGGGAACTGCGCCCCAAATTCTTGAAAGCAAAAATCATGTCACATGTATGTGTTATGCCTTGGGGGGGGAGGGGGGGGGGAACTGTAGGAGTGGTGGCCCCTGCTGAGGCCATGAAGCCTGCCAAGTTTCAAGAAGATAGGTGCAGGGGTTTGGGGGGAACTGCACCTCAAGCTGCGGACAAGCAAAACTCATGACATGGGTGACACTGTGTGTTAAGGTGCAGCAGGGTGAAAGCTGCAGGGATGGTAGCCCCTCCTGAGGTCATGAAGCCTGCCAGCTGTCAAGGAGATAGGTGCAGGGGTTCTGGGTTCTGGGAACCTTCAACCCTAGCTGCTGACAGGCAAAACTCATCACACGGATGCTTGTACAACTCTTCTCCCTTGGGGCGTGGGAGGGGGGTGGGGACTACTGCAGGCCTGGCTGCTAAGCTACTGTGTTACCAGTTACCGATCAATCATAATTGACTCAGGGACCAGCTCAATACACAGCTGCTAGCTAATATAATGAGTTAATTAGTAACAACTGACACCTACAAAACCACAGACTAAGAGGAAAGAATCAATACAGACAATCAACTGCCCCAAGACAGAGACAGTCAGTTGCACAAGCACCCATGTCATGAGTTTTGCCTGTCAGCAGCTAGGGATGCAGGGCCCCAGAACCCCACTGCATCTATCTCCTTGACAGCTGGCAGGCTTTGTGGCCTCAGCAGGGGTTATCAGGCCTGCAGCTTTCACCCTGCTGTGCCTTAACACACACAGTGTTACCTGTGGCAGAAGGCCACCTTTGTTTCTCCCCCCCAAAAAAACTCTGCTCTGTGACAATTTTGATTAGGATGGGCCCAGCAGAGGATACACACCTTACCCTATCTCTTTGGGTAAATGAGCTGGATACATTCCTGAGGGAGGGGGGAAACCTGCTCCCTCTGCCTACATGACTGGCATCACATACCTGGGTGAGGGGCTTCCTTCCTGGTGGGCTAGAGACTGCCCAGCAACTAGTGATGTATTTCAAATTGGTTGGCTGACAGCCAACAGGTGCTGGCCTCCATTGGACCAGGTAAATGAGGTCACAAGGGCTATATAAGTTAAGGACTACCTGGGAGGAGGGGGCAGCAGCCATGAGGGATACTCAGGAACAAAGAAGAGCTGGACCATCTGAAACTTGCTGTCTCTCAAAACTCATGATCAAGTAACCACCTGCCTCCAGAGGGAATCTCCACCTGCCTCTGGATGATATTTGTGAGTAAGCTAACTGAGCTCCAACTAGATATATAGCTTGCAGATGCGAGATCAAAGGCTACCCCAGCCACAGGAGTTTGCTTTATGGGATTTCTCTGATACTGCTCTACCCTGTACCCTATTCTAACCCTACCCTCTGTAACCAATAAAGTTCTCCTTTGTGTCTGGTGTAGGAGACTTATTGAGGGGTGGGTTTAATTATGCGTAGGAGGCGCCTTGGGTCTGCGGACTAAGGAAGACTATCCTTTTTGGCCCCCGACTTGAGGAAGTGCCCCAAGTTCTTGTATTGGGTCGAGTACCCATAGGACTATTAGGCCTGTGTTTCCCCAAGGACACAGGACACAGACAGTCCCTTCTCGGGCTGGTGGCAGCACCCATTACCCCGGACTCTGTGGTGGGGCTCAAAAGGGGGTCTGCCAGGGATTAGGCACCCCTGGAGAGACATGTGGAGTCTGGAAGGTGGACGGGCATGGTGAGGTGGGAGGCTTAACACAGGAGCTCCCCCTATTGGCCCACCACATCATCCATGTCATGAGTTTTGCCTGTTAGCAGCCAGAGGTGCAGGGCCCCAGAAGCCAGACTTCTCCTGCATCTATCACCTTGAAACTTGGCAGACTTCATAACCTCAGCAGGGGTGACCACCTCTGCAGTTTTCACCCCTCTGTGGTGTAACACATACACATGACATGAGTTTTGCTTTCAAGATTTTGGGGTTCAGTTTCCCCCAAACCCCTGCACCTATCTTCTTAAAGCTTAGCAAACTTCATGCTCTCAGCATAGGCTACCACCCCTGCAAGTTTCATCCAAATCAGACAAAAAACAACAAAGTTATAGATATTTCATTGATTCCCCATTATACCCTATGGCCAGATCTCTGAAGTGGCTCCAAAGCTTTGGCCGAATCAAAGCAGGAAAATGATCCGGAGCTCCAGATTGGATTACTGGCATCTGGAGCAGCTGGATCTGAAGCTGAATCAAATAGCTGCCTAATCACACAGGCCTAGTAGGAAGGCCCTTTCTTTGTACATTCTTTCCTGCCCTACTCTTCTGTGCCTGGATCGTCATCATCAGCTCTTCCTTTGATGTAGCCAAGGCATGTCATACAGCTTGTCTGGGCAGTGAAGAGGATGCCAAAATTATGGAAAATAGCAAAGCAAGAGAGGTTTAGCTGCCATTAACACAAACTGCTGGTAGTGAACAGACATATTTGGTGAGTTCTGACAGGGTATTAAGTATAGTACAAAAAGTACTCAGAGCCTCAGATGCAGCAGGCAAGGGCTCTGAGGGTGCAGAAAGAAGTGCAGCTCCCCACTGTGACTGAGAATGTTTTGCAGGGCATGTTCTGAGTTACAAGGATCTCCAGAACCAAACAGAAATCTACTGTTGGTTCCAGGGGGAGGGAAATCTAGATGCTGGCTGGGAGCCTGCAGCTAGTTTCCCCTATCGATAGCCCCTCCTCTCTGCCATCTTGTTCCTTTTTCAGAATGGGAGGGGGAAAAGGGAGGAGAGAGGGGAGCTTATTCTAGGGGGTTTTTCAGGCTCTGCTTCAGGGTGGGATGGGAATATTGGAGCCCACCCCACACTTCAGCAGGGGCTTAAAAGAAAAAAAAAATCAGGCTGAACTCCTTCCGCTCTCTTTCCCTCTCCCATTCTGAAAACAGCTTAAGGCTGGGAGACAGCGCAGACAAAATTGCAGAAGATGGTCTGTTTTGAAACATCTTTATTTGACCCCTCATGCAATGAGGGTTGAGATTTTCACCCAGTCAGCCATTTTTGAAGCAGTCTGCAGCCATGCAATTGTGTTTGGTCATGGCTATAGACCACTTCCTGTGGCCAGATTGAGCAAAAATTGTTATGTCTGCCTGTGCCTTGAGTCTTCCCATATTCACACCTAGATCTAATGGCTGTCTTTCTGATTCATTTCACACTGACTCTACTCTGTACAGGTGGCACAAACAAACAGAATCAAGCCAGGTTTCTGGGGTTGGCCTCACACATGGAGGTATTATTTTATTAGCCTAAGTACATATAATTCTGAAAATACTTCATTTGAACCAGGAAGAGTGAAATGAGCATCAGGCTCCAGAAAGTTTTTCACACAAGCTTCAGCAACCTCTAACTGCCCTTGAGCAATTTTTACATACCATTTTTTCACTGGTATCAGTAATACACTCAGAAGGACAAGACCCTCAGGATCAGGCTCTTTAGATACATCTGACCTTACTTTTGTGCATGTTACACTGCATGCTACACTGTTGTACCTGCATTAATGCTCCCTGTGATAACTTGCCATGCTGTGTGCTGAATAAGTACAGGGAAGAAGAGTAGGGAACCACCACCCAGGCTGGAGCACTAGATGGGAAAAATCCAAGTCATTCCAAATGCATCTGCTTGTCTCTTTCTTTTCATTTTTATTTCACTATGAAGTTTCCCAGAATTCAGTTAAAAATAATGTAATTAAAAAGCTAAAGGAATTCTGGATTGAGAGGCAGGTAGTTTTCCCAGACCAAAACTTATGCCAGGGCACTAATGTCTCATCCCTATCAGAACCAGTGAAGAAGTTGACATCTAGTACCTGAGTGATTACTGCACCTGCAGTCTCCATTTTAATCTATGATTTGAAGATATCACAGTTCCTTTGAAAGAATTAATGTGCAAGAACACACACATTCGGATAGCTGTATAGTTTGACTCCAAGGTTAAATTCTACATTACACCTGGGAAGTAAAGTAGGGAGGACATCTGTTTTTCTGGCATGTCCAAAATCAGCAGCTTGAGGCTCTCCAAAGGTGTCTGTTCTGAGCTTGATTCATAGATTATAGAGTCAGAAGGGACCCAATGGATCATTGTGTCCAACCCCCTGCCCCTGGCAAGAAAGAGGACCAAGGTCAGACAACCCAGCCAGGTGATTGTCAAGCCTCCTCTTGAAGACCTCCAAGTTAGGTGACAGTACCACCTCTCTTGGAAGCCTATTCCAGACTCTGGCTACCCTTATTGTAAAAAAATTCTTCCTAATGTCTACCCTAAATCTACTCTCCACTAGTTTGCACCCATTATTCCTAGTTACTCCCTGGGGCACTCTGGTAAACAACGCATCCCCAATTCCCTGCTGTCCTTCCCTGATAAATTTATATGCAGCCACAACGTCACCCCTCAGTTGTCTTTTGTACAGGCTGAAGAGAGCCAGATCTCTCAACCTCTCCTTGTAGAGTCATTCATAGAGACCACTAATCATGTGGGTGGCCCTCTTCTAAACCCTTTCCAGATCCTCCGTGTCCCTCTTGAAGTGCAGCACCCAAAACTGGACACAGTAGTCCAACACCGGCCTGACTAATGCTGTGTAGAGGGGGAGCATCACCTCCCTTGGTTGGTTATGCATCTGCTAATACATGACAAGGTGTGATTGGCTTTGATGATGGCCTCGTTGCACTGCCGGCTCATGTTCATCTTGGAGTCAACTATGACTCCAAGATCTCTCTCAGCTTCTGAGCTGCTGAGGAGGACATCCCCCAGCCTGTAGGTGTGTTAGGGATTCCTCCTTCCTAGGTGGAGCACCTTACATTTATCTTTGTTGAATTGCATCCTATTACATTCCACCCATTGATCTAACGTGTCCAGGTCAGCCTGTAAATGCTTCCTGCCGTCTGGTGTATTAACTTTGCCCCATAATTTGGCATCATCTGTGAACTCAGAGAGGGTGCTCAACACACCCTCATCTAAATCGCTGATGAAGATATTAAATAATACTGGCCCAAGGTCTGAATCCTGTGGGACCCCACTGCCCACCTTTGTCCAGGTTGAAAATGACCCGTCAACAACCACTCTCTGGGTGCAGTCCCTAAGCCAGTTAGCCACCCACCTGACTGTGTAGGCATTCACTTCATAGCCCGTTAGCTTCCCTATGAGAATAGGATGTGAAACTGTGTCAAAGGCCTTCCTAAAATCCAGGTAGATGACATCAGCCTCCGCTCCTGTGTCAAGGCAGTGTGTGACCTGGTCATAAAAGGCTACAAGGTTTGTCAGGCAGGATCTACCCATGATGACCCCATGCTGGTTTCCTTTCAGCATCGTTTCCCCTGCTGGGCTTTCACATATATGCTTTTTGATGATTTTTTCTAGTATTTTCCCAGGGATAGAGGTAAGACTGACTGGCCCAAACTTACCCGGCTCTTCCCTTCTTCCCTTCTTAAAAATGGGCACCACGTTGGCCTGTCTCCAGTCCTCAGGGACCTGTCCAGAGCACCATGAGAACTCAAACAGCTGTGCCAGTGGCTCAGCAATGACACTGGCCAATTCCTTCAGCACCCGCGGATGTAGGTCATCCAGCCGGCTGACTTGCACCCATCCAGCCCTTACATGTGCTCTTTAACTAAGTCAGCACTAACCTTTGGTAGTCTGGTTCCTTTTAGACATCTGTCTATGTTCAAGGTGGGGGGATTGGCTTGGTCAGTATTAAGGAATAATGAAGCGAGGAAATTGAAGAGCTCTGCCTTTTTGTCTGCATTAACCACCAACTGACCTGATTTGTCCTACAGGGGCCCTATGCTACTCTGTGCCTTATTTTTGCTAGCTATGTATTTGTAGAAGGACTTTTTATTGTCCTTGATTGTTGTAGCCAGCCTAAGCTCCAGTCCTACCTTGGCCTGCCTAACTGACTCCCTGCAATAGCACGCCAGGGTGGTGTATGCCTCCTTGGTGGCTGCCCCCTGCTTCTACTACTTATATATCTAAGGGGATATACTACTTATATATAAAGCCAAGCGGGCTTTTCTATCCCCTTAGCCCCTTTCCTGCATAAGGAGATAGACTCCTTTTGTGCTACAAGGATCACTCCCTTGAGAAACTTCCAACCCTCTTGGACCCCCATTAGCCCAATGTTCTTGAGTTTGACCAGCTCACTAACTAGGTTCCTAAGTTTACTAAAGTTGGCACTTCTGAAGTCTAAAACTCTAGCATCACTGGATATTTTTGTCACCCTTCACTGGATAGTGAACTCTACCAAGTGGTGGTCACTATTACCCAGGTTACTGTGTACCTGCAGGTCCCCCACGAGATCATCCCCTGTTGCTAGGACCAGGTCTAGCAGGGTTCTACCCCTGGTGGGACTGGACACCATCTGGGTTAGGTGGAGGTCGTGCATACAGTGTAAGAACCTCCTTGATGTATGGTGAGTGGGTGGGTGGAGATAACTTCTTTAGTGGTGAGGAAAAGCACCCTGCTGCCACAGTGTAGACATAACCTCAAATTCATATAGGCTTGTGTTCTATTGACAGTGCAGCTCTGGTGGCAAAAGAATAACTTTGAGCAACACTTTTTTTCTCTTATGGAAGGACCTAGGGAAAACAGAATTCAGCACATGCTACTAAGATGTTGCATATCTCAGGTGTCAAGGGAGGCATGGTGAAGAGCCAGAAAGATGTGTTTCCAGGGTTCCTCCATTGCATTTACTTACCTTCTGTTCTCCATTGCCAACTCATTTCTTTTCTCTAAGTAGTTATACCCCACTCCCACAATAAGGCACATCCAATTCTTTCCTTTTGTACAAAAAACTTTGCCAGCTTGTAAGACCTATTGATGATACTGCTGAGGCCTTTTACCACTCTCAAGACTTTTTTTCCCCACCCTTACATTCAGCCTCGGTGCCTGAAGATGGAAAGATGAATTTCCCCATGTTAACCTTTTCTATTTAGTTAGTGGTAAGCCACAAATTGATAACTCACAAAGGTGACAAGGCAGCAATGAGCAAGTTGTCTTCTTCAGCAGGACTTAGGCTTTCTGATTCACCCAAAAGTGTTTGGTAGGTTTTATGTCAACTGAAATTGTGGAGAAAGTAAACTCAAGTAGAGTTCTTCCCCTGAGAAAAAGTTTCAACCATGGTCTCACCATCACAGACCATGTCTACCCAAGATGCTGACTGCACAGTCATTACTTGTTTATACAAGTATTAAATGACTGTGGAGTAACTGGAGTTACTACGCAAGAGCTTGCGGAATGGCTTTTTCATGACATTGAACGCATGGTAGAATGATAGAAATTTAGGACTGGAAGGGACCTCAGGAGGTCATTTACTCCAACCCCCTGCTCAAAGCAGAACCATCCCCAACTAGATCATCCCCAGTAAAGCCTTGTCTAGCTAGGTTTTGAAAACCTCCAAGGATGGAGTTTCCACCACCTCTCTGGGTAACCTGTTCAGTGTTTTACTACCCTCCTAGTGAGAAAAAAAAACTCTTCCTAATATCTAACCTTAGCTTCCCTTCCTGCAACTTGAGACCATTGCTCCTTGTTCTGTCATCTTATACCACTGAGAATAGTCTAGCTCCATCCTCTTTTGAAATCCCCTTGCAGGTAGTTGAAGGCTGCTATTAAGTCCCTTCTCTAGACTAAATAAGCCCAGTTCCCTCAGTCTTTCCTCAGAAGTCATGTCCCCCAACACCCCTCATCATGTTTGTCAACCTCCAATAGACTCTCTCCAATTTGTCCACATCTTTCCTGTAGTGGGGGGCCCAAACTGAACACATTACTCCAGATGTGGCCTCACCAGTGCTGAATAGAGGGGAATAATCACTTCCCTTGACCTACTGGCAACATACTTCCCAATGCAGCCCAGTATGCCATTAGTCTTCTTGTCAAGAAGGGCACACTGCTGGCTCATATTTAGCTTACTGTCCACTGTAACCCTTAGGTCCATTTCTGCAGAGCTGCTGCCCAGCCCATTCACGACATGTAGGATGTGTAGGAGGCACATGCGGGTGCATGTGCACCCCCTGAGATTGGCAGTGCACCCCCTGTGATTGGCCATTACCGATGCTGCCAGCAGTGCTTGCAGGCAGTTGCCACTCACCACCTCCACTCCCCATCACCGCTGTCACCGCCAGTGGCATCTGCGGGTGGTCACTGATCACCACTGGCCACCACCAACGTCATCTGTGAGTGGTCGCCGACCACCAGTCAGTGCTTCCCCACTGCTAACACTACCATGGCCACCTGCAGGAGCTCCCCACTCACTGCCACCATGTCCCCACCACCACTGCCTGCTCCTACAGCCTCCAGGGGAACACATCGTTCATGGCCTGTACTGGAGCATGGAATTGTTCCATCCTAAGTGCAAGACTTTGCACTTGTCCTTGTTGAACTTCATGAGATTCCTTTTGGCCCAATCCTTCAATTTACCAAGGTGACTCTGAAAACTAGTCCTGTCCTCCAGTGTATCTATTACTCCCCCCCAGCTTGGTATAATCTCCAAACTTGCTGAGGGTATACTCTATGCCATCTTTCAGATTGTTGATGAAGACATTCAATAAAAACAGCCCCAGGACCAACCCCTAGGGCACTCCACTTGATACCAGCTACCAACTAGACATCAAGCTACTACTCAATTGATTGATTACTATTTTCTCAGCCCGATGCTCCAGCCAGTTTTCTATGCATCTTATAATCCATTCATCCAGCCCATACTTCCTTAGCTTGCCTGTAAGACTTTTGTGGGAGACCATATCAAAAGCCTTGCTAAACTCAAAGTACACCAGATCCTCAGAACCAGTCATCTCATTATAATAAGTAGTTAGGTTGGTAAGGCATGCCTCACCCCTGGTAAATCCATGTTGACTGTCCCTAATCACCTTTTTCTGTTCCAAGTGCTTAGAAATGGATTTCTTGAGAATTTGCTCCATGATTTTTCCAGTGACTAAGCTGAGACTGACTGGTCTGTAGTTCCCTGGCTCCTCCTTTTTCCCTTTCTTAAATATAGGCAGTATGTTTCCCCTTTCCAATCATCTGGGACCTCTCCTGATCGCCAGCATCTTTGAAAACTCATGGTTAATGGCTCAGAAATCACATCAGCCAGCTCCCTCAGTGCCCTACGGTGCATCCAGTCTGGCCCCATGGACTTTTACACATCCAGCTTTTCTAATTAGTCCCTAACCTGTTTTTTTCCACCACTGTTGGCTGCTCACCTCCTCCCCAAACTGTGTTGCCCAGTGCAGTAATCTGGGAGCTGTCCTTGCCTGTGAAGACTGAAGAGAAAAAGGCACTGAGCACTTCAGTCTTTTCTGCATCCTCTGTCATGAATTTGCCTCCTCCATTCAGTAAGGGACCCATACGTGGGGTAACCCAAAGCCACTGCACACTGGAGTTGCCTCACACTTTCTGCCACGTGATGCTACTGTTCAGTAGTCACAGGCTACTGCACAGTCAGTGTCTCATGAAGACCTGGCCACAGCCTCCTTATTCCACCAAACCAACAAATGGAAGACATCATAAATACACTCCCATTCAAAACCACTAAATCTGATTTATTATATCATAGTTGATACCTGGGATTGCCACAATGTCTGCATTGCCAGAGCTATGATCAGCACAGATGACCACTGGGTAGATCTCTATACACTTGATCCACACCCTTTATGATGATATAGACCTCAAATTATATCCCCCTCTCAGCCTTCTCCTTTCCTGCTCTTTTCAGATTCTCCCGGTATGGCAACTAACTGTTCCATGCCCCTGATCATTTTGGTTGCCCTTCTTTATAGCTCTTCTAGTTCTACTACATCTCTTTTGAGATGTGGGGACCAGAAGTGAACACAGTATTCAAGGTGTGAGTGCTCCATGGACTTATATAGTGGCATGATGATGTTCTCCATTTTGTTTTCAATTCCCTTCCTAAAGATGCACAACATTTTATTGGTTTTCTTGGTCACTGCTACACACCAACTTGATGTTTTTAGAGAACTATCTAGGACTCCGAGATCTCTTTCGTAAGCCATAACAGCTAGTTCAGAAACCAGTATTGTTTATGTATAATTGAAGTTATTTTTCCCCATGTACCTTACCTTGTGCTTTTCAATATTAAAGTTCTTCTGTCATTTTCTTGCCCACTCACTCAACTTGATGGAGAGGAACTGCATAAAGATCCCACAAACTTGTGACTTAGCTACACAAAATATTTTCATATCATCTGCAAACTTGGCAATTTCCCTGTGCATCCTCTTTTCCAGGTCATTGATGAAAGTGTTGAACAACATTGGGCCTAGCACAGATCCCTTCAGGAGCTCACTTTTGATCTTCCTCCATCCTAGGAAAGTGACCATTTAGCCCCACTCTTTGCTTCCTATCTTTGAACTGGCTCTTAATCCTCTCTATCCTGTGACAACAACATTTTTGTCTGTCTGTCTGTCTGTCTGTCTGTCTGTCTGTTTGTTTTAAATCTTTGCTTTGGGACCTTGTCAAAAGCTTTTGAAACACCCTTAAAAAAACGATAGCAGATTGGTGAGGCAGATTCCATTGAGCAAAACCATGTTGGATCTTCCTCAGGAGATCATTTGTCTATGTGACTGCTAATTTTTTGTTTATTATCACTTTCTACCAACTTGCCAAGGATAGAAGTGATACTTATTAGGAGGGATCCAGGTTTTCTATTTCCCAGGGAAAAACTGAGAAACCCACAGATTTCCAATTTTTAGCAGAGAAAAATTGGATTTCCCCTTTTAGGAGAGAAACTGGCAGATTTCCTGCTTTTGCAAAGAGCTCTGCAGGCTGGCTGAATTCCTGCCTGCAACAGCTGTTTGCAAAAAGGGTGGGAACCCCCCCAGCCCTGCCTGGAGGGGGAATGGTGGGGCCTGAGGCTCTCAGTCAGCCACAGCTCCACTTGGCTCAGGCTCACTCTTCACTCCTGGAGCCTGTGTGGTAATTGGGGCTTTCAGGGGGATGAGGACCCCTCTAGCAGGGCTATGGGGTTGCAGGTCATGACTGAGGGGCACTGGCAGGGCTGGAGGGGTGGGAGATGTCCCTGAGCCCCAGCAGGCAGCAGAAGTGGGGAAGCTGGCTCATGCTGCTTCTGCTGCCACTACCTTCTGTTGGGGTCAGGGAGCTGCAGACCTGGGGCCCTGGACCCATAGCCCTGGGAGCTGGGGGCCCTTCCAGCACAGCTGAGGGGAAGGAGCTGTGGGTGGGGGGCAAGGGGCACCAGGAGGGCTGGGGCAGGGAGGAGCTTTTGTTATAAACATGGATTTTTGGGTTGTCAGAGAATTTGTGGGTTTTTTTTTTTTAATCACAGAAAACCAGTGCCCCTGCTCATTAGTCTGTAGTTCCCAGGTTCATCTCTAGATTCCTCTTTGAAATTGGTTGTTACGTTGGTAAGGCACCAGTCCTCTGACCAGAGGCCATTTGAAATGTTAGGTTACACACAGCAGTTCTGCAATTTCACTTTTAAAACCCTTCAAAACTCTCAGATAAATGCCATCCCATCCTGGTGACTTATATAGTTTATCTATTTGTTCTAAAATTTCCTCTGTTATCATTTCAAAGTGGTCCAACTCTTCCGACCTATCTACTAGAAAGGACTGATCTAGCATGGGAATTTCCCCAATATTTTCTGCAGTAAACACCAATGCAAAGAAATTGTTTAACTCCTCTGTTATGACTTTTGTCATCCTTCAGTGTACCTTTTACAGATTGGTCATCTAATGTTCCCACCAATTCTGTATCTTGAATTCTACTTCTGATATATTTGAATTTTTTTATTATAATTAACTTTATCAACTTTTGCTAGACACTACTCAAATTATTTTTTGGCCTGCCTTATTTCACTTTTACACTTGACCTGCCAGAGTTTGTGACCATTTCTGTTTTCTTCATTGGAACACACCTTTCATTTTATGAAGGATGCTTTTTTGCTTTGTATGACTCTCTGAACTCTATTAAATAATTTGCTTTCAATGACTTTTTTTAACTCTATTAAAACTGGTTGGGTGGTAGGATGCAGAGAGTCCAAATGAATTCATTGGTTTTGTCCTGGTGAGATGTGGGCAGCAGCGTACCCCAGGGGTAGGTACTTGGGCCAGTGCTGTTCAATAACTTCATCAACAACCTCAATGAGGGGGTGAAAAGTCCATTGGCCAAGTTCACAGATGACACCAAAATATGGGGTTGTGCAGACACACCCGCAGATAGGCTGCAGATACAAGCAGAACTAGACAGGCTGGCATGTTGGGCAGAACGGAACCAGATGGGGTTTTACGTAGAGAAATGCAAAGTGCTGCATCTGGGAAGGAAGAACCCCCAGCACACCTACAGGCTGGGCAACATTAACCTGATCAGCACTACAAATGAAAGGGATCTGGGGGTAACAATAGATGCCAGCATGAATATGAGCTGGCAGTGTGATGCAGTAGCCGCTAGGGCCAATAAAACTCTGGCATGCATCAATAGATGCATCTCTAATAAATCCAAAGAAGCGATTCTCAGGCTTTACTCAACATTGGTACAGCTGCCGCTAGAGTATTGCATCCAGTTCTGGGCACCCCACTTCAACAAGGATGTGCTAAAGCTCAAGATGTCTTTCCTGCTCATGCAGAGGGCTGGACCTGATGATCCTTCGGGTCTCTTCCAGCCCTATGATTCTATGAAAACAAGCAGGGGGGGTCATTGGTCCTCTTGGGTGCATCTATACATGCTGTTAATGTTATACAGGCTTATTGTACAATAAAATACTGCACAGTCAGCCTTCCCTGGGTGAGTATAGATGTTCATTAATTTTGCTATAATTACAAGTACTAATTTAATGCAGCATAATTGGCGCTACTGCACATTTGCACAAACAAAAACTTTTTGTGATGCTTAGTGCTCATTGGACTAAGTCTACTTCACATAAGCATGGTTTTTGGCAGCTGTGCTCATGTACAATAAAATTAGTTCAATGGGCATTAAGTGTCTTATGTAGATGCACCCCCTGGGAGCATGTCTACACATACTCCATGTTGGGAGCAAATCTGCCTCCAACAGGAGCAGCCAGGTACAGGGCTGCTCCTACCCTGCTCGGGCCCCCTGCAGCAGCCAGGGGAAACTCTTGGCTCCCCTGGGGTGCTAACCTCGGGGTTTACAGGGAGTATGAGGGCTGGTCCCAATGTGCAAGGGGCCAGGAGAGCTCTGCCGGCTACAGCAGCAGCTATGTAGTGATAAGCTGCTGCGCAGCCAGCTTCTTATATAAATGTAGCCAGTATCTACTGTAGAGTTCCTTTACTACCTGTATTTACAGGTAGTAGCTAACTATGCAGTAGACTAATTTACTACACAGTAAATGGTGTGTACATGTATACGGTGATGTTTTATTGCACAGTAGATTAATCTACAGCTCAGTAAATCATCTTGTGTAGACACACCCCTTCTGATTTGTGGTATACTTTCTTCCTGAGTCTCTAGTATGGTATTTTTTAAACAGTTTCTAAGCTGTCTGTTGGCTTTTTTACATTTTTAATTGTTCCTTTAAACTTATAACTTCATCATTTTTGTGTAATTTCCTTTCCTAAAGTTATCATCAGTGTGGTGGACTTCTTTTACTTATTGTCTATCATATCCATTTGCACTGCCTTAAAATGATGTAAGCAAAATAAACTATCAAGCAACAGGTTCAATATTGAATGCTTGAAAGATCTTGCTAAAAGCAATCACACCTAGCAGTGCCTCAGTGAGAAACTCTTGAACTTCACTGATATTCTTGACACAATTGATCACTGAGAGTGCCTCAAGAAAGGCATCCAGAAGGCATGTGCAGGCTTCTCCACAAATAAATGTCAAGACTGGTTTCATGAGAATGATGGAGAAATTCAAACTCACACTGACAGAAAAGAGACAGAGTCTTGAAGTTTGGCAAGATGCCATCACCTCCAAAGAGAAGGAAAACAGTTTTCACCACATTAAAGCTGAGACCCAGATGAAGATTCAAGAGTGAAAGGATGAGTAGTGGGAGCATAGTCAGAGACACAAAAGTTTGCTGACAGCCATAACATTTATTTTCTTCAGCCCAAACAAAACTGCCAATGAGCCAAAGGAGCTGCCCATCTGAGATCCATGAATAGAATAACACTCTTCAAATATAGCTTGAACACATCATGGAAAGAACACTTTCAATAGTTCCTGAACACAGATTCTAATTTTGAGACAATGCCACTGAAGCCATTCCACAACAGCACATTAACAACTACCTTGTAGATCCACTAATTTAACAAGGGACCTTGAAAACCATTAAGGAGATGAAAAACAACAATGCATGCACTCCTAAAGGAACGCCAGCTGAAATGTATAAATTGAAAGAAATTCTCTTACCAATTATACATTTTTATTCTGAAAATCTGGAAACATGAACAGATTCCCAGTGACCTGAGAGATGCTAAAGTAATTACCATATTTAAGAAAGGAGATTGAATGGATTGCAGCAATTATTGTGGTATTGAACTCTTTTCCATAGCTGGGAAGATCCTCACCCGCATTCTACTCCATAATCTCACCTTCCTCACTGAGGAGATTCTACCCAAGTCCCAATATAGCTTTATTCTACTTAGAGGTCCAACATATAGGATTTTTTTTTTTTTTTGTGGCCCGATGACTGCAGAAGAAGTGCCATGAGCAACACCAAAATCTTTACATAACTTTCATTGACCTGACTAAGGCCTTTGATTCAATCAACACAGGGTGTGTCTACATGAGGCACTTTACTGCACATTAGGAGTATCCACCCTCATTTACATGGGCACTGGACTTCCTATGCATTAAATTAGTCTAATGCACTGTTTGCTAGTACCAACACATACAGATACCAGATACACAGCACATTAGGCAGTTCACAGTAGTCCACATGTAGGTGCTGTTCAGGAGCAATTTTGCTCCCAATCAGCCCATGAAGTAAGGAGCCACTGCTTCCTAACTAAGCCCCAGTGCAAGGGAGACTTATACCAGCTGCAGGTGTTGAGCCCCAGCTCAAGTCTGGGATCGTGCCCGGTATGCAAAGGCCAATAAAGATACCAGGGGTGAAAGTATAAAGAAGATTTATTGCTAGCAATAAAAGGTGCGAGCGGAATAATTTCACGTAACAAGCCCACCAGATCACTACCACTAAGTATCTTTTATACAGGAGTTTCCAAGTTCTCACCAGCGTATTTGTTTGCTGATTGGTTGTAAGGAGTGACGCAAGAAGTTCTTTACTGAGCATGTCTCTATACCTGTGTTTTAGCTATGTATCTCATTTACATACATGTATGTTTCATTAGCATACTTTTTCCCCACCTAGGGGCGTGATTTTTAGTATTTTAATGAGCCCTTTTAACCCAGTTCCCTGTTTTTTCCTTTTTGTTTTCAAGCCCCCTTTATCTCAGACTGTCTCCTCCTTATCATTGCAGATGGGCATACATCACATAACATTCTGTTTGCTTTGTCTTGGGTAGTGTTTTCTAGGTCACTCCTTACACAGGAACAGCTGTCTCCTGGCCTTGTGCACATTGGGACCCATCCCAATGTGCATGGGGCTGGAAGACAGCTGTCCCTGAAGCTGGCACAGATCTCCTAGCCACATGAGAATCAGGACTGGCCCCCGTGCCACTTCCCAGTCCCTGGGCTGGCACTTAGGGGATCCTGGAGTTCATTCTGGTTGTTGCAGGAGGGTAGAGAAGGGCAGAAGCACCTACAGACTGGGCTGCTCCTGTTGGACACAAGTACGCGCCCAACATGGTACATATGTAGATGTATTCCCAGCCACATCTTACTGCACCTTATTTTACTGTGCAGTAACCTTACTGTACATTAATTGCATGTGTAGATGCACCTACAGAGGCCCAATGAAAGATCCTGATGAGTTTAGATGCTATGACAGGGTCATGGCTACTACCATGACCACAGTGCCCTGCTTCTTCAGCCACATCGCACCTGGATCTATTCACCTGCCATGACTTGCTATTTATTGAGTTTTACCTCTGGAGGTGGTGATCCGTGGATCCCCTAGGGCCCAGGGCAACTCTACTGATGCATCTTCTGTGGGGCTCCTCCTCCCCAACATCCTACCCATTTTCACTTGGTTGTTTATGATGAGCCTGGGTGAAGCTCAAATACAGTAATGGGGGCTTCTCTTCCTGCGCTGGGCCCTGGTAAGGATTACAGCTGCAGGGGTTCTTGCAGCTATCCTGCAGACTCTGAGAATTACAACATAACCGAAAATCCAATTTAAATATCTAAAATGGCACAGCGGGTAGGGTGACAATGCCTCCACACCAAGTGCTTTCCTTAAGCAAATAGGTATCCTGCTGCTTGATGCACCCTTTGCTCACCCACCTCTAGGTTTGCAGTGCCTCCTGGTGGGCCAGTTTTCAGATCCAGGTTCTGCCCATCCTGGCATACAGACAGATATGGTAACAGTGTGCCACATTCCACTGCATTGCTTCCAGTCCCCTGTTGGCATGCTTTGGGCCTGCAGATGTGGTGCTGGGAAGTGTGGTGCCAGGGGGTCTCCATTCCAGATTTTTCCCTCAGTGGGTAACAACACTACCCACTGGGCCACCCTCTTCCAGCTCCACCTGACCTGGGTATTCCAGCATGGGTCACTGTGGGTGCTGGGCTTGGGATGCACACCCTGCATACTGCATCAATTCTTTTGGCACTTGGTTGAGATCCCAATGCCCTGTCAGTGGCCAAGGTTCCAGGGTCTGCCTAGGGAACTCAGCCTGAAAAAAGTAACTGGCTTCCAACTAGTCACACAGAGTGTGCCCAGGTTCTCCCTGGATGCTTTGGCAGTGGGACACCCACTTGTTGCTCCTCTTCCTGGAGCCAGGGTGTGCTGGCCCTGGGAGAAAGTGCTGGGTCCTGTCTATGGGGAGAGCATCAGGCTCCATTACCAGTGCTCCAACATGCTCTCCCCTGGCTTCCATCTCTGTGCTGGCTTTAACCCTGGGGTCTCTGTACCCTGGATCAACCAGTGGAGCTCTGTCCAGCAGACAGGGCCAGCCAGCTCACCCGCAGGCTGGCCATATGGATGCCAGTGCTATGGCGATTAGGACAGAAGACTGTCACAGATGCCCATTTAAATTTGCTTCCATCATCAAACTCCTTCATGATGACATGACAGCAACTTCAAAGCAATGGTTCAGGAATAGTCTCCTTCATTATTAAAACTGGAATCAAGCAAGGTAGTGTGATTTCACCAATGTTCTTTTCTATCAGTATCTCATCTAGTCTTCATCTCACTGCAGATAGGCTTCTATCCAGAATCAGTATGGTCAGAAATCTTTAGAATATCAACCAGTTATTTCCCACATCCCGGATAACCAACACCTTAATTACTGATCTTCAGTTTTCTAATGATTGTGTCATATGCACCCACTCAGTTGAAAATCTTTAGATCACCTCTAGCTCTTCTGTGAACCATTTGAAATGCTTGGACTCACTGTCAGCTTCACAAAAACCAAGATACTTTAACAATCTATATTGGAAACACCCAAAAGCTTTGGAACTTTACCATTGTGATGTCTTTGGAAAATCTTTCACATAAATTGGAAGGACAGAAGAATGAACACAAGTATTCTAGCTCAAACAAACCATTTTTCTACAGTACCAGCTTCATTGGACAGGGCACATCATAAGGATGCCTAACAACTGCTCCCCAAAACATGTCCTATACTCCCAACTCACTAATGTTTACCACTCTATAGGTGGGCAAAAGAAGAGATTCAAGGATACCTTGAAGGCCAATATGAAGGAATGTTATATCAATACTTAGGAGACTTGAGTACTG
Organism: Alligator mississippiensis; assembly: GCF_030867095.1. Lineage (NCBI taxonomy): Eukaryota > Metazoa > Chordata > Crocodylia > Alligatoridae > Alligator > Alligator mississippiensis. Next base: position 30,971,111 of record NC_081833.1, read on the forward strand.
AATCATGCCCAGTAGTACCATTAGACACAACAAAATATCAGTCACTTGGAGCAAACTCACATCATTATGGAGAGAGATAAATGAGAGAGGAGAAGTAAAACTTACCTGCCATCACTAAGATCTATGCCTTTCTTCCAGAACCATTTGCCACATCTGCAGTCAATCATAAGGGTCTTGGATTAGCATTCTCAGGCTCACCAATGACTCCTCTATTTACTGGAAGACTGGTCTCCTTGTATCAAAGGACTGTACTGCTGAGGCAGTTTTTCAGAAATCTACTGAAGGAGCATTTTTTTTTCCAGAGCAGTGAAGCACAGAATCCACCTCAGGTTCCTGAGTTGGTTCTGAGCAATGGAGTTAATGGGATCAGAAGATGTCAAGCCCTGCCCAGAAAGAATCCAGCATCATGAAGTTTCAGTAGACCACCAAAACAGCAGCAGCATTCTATCAAGCATTTTTCATGCTCATCCTCAGATCACAGCATGAGGACTTTTTCTGGTGCCATGATCACAAAACACCTTTGAATGCATTGATATGGACCTGTGCTCTCTAGTAGGAGAGAAAGAATGTGGCGATCACTGAAAAACAAAGCAGACACTGTCCCTGATTTGGGAGATATTTTTAAAGGAAGCCACTATGCACCTTGTATTGGCCAAGATTCTCACTCAGATTTGAATTCCTCTTATTTTTCTGTCCTTCCTGCCATCAGGAAATGGTGATAAATGTGGTGGGTATTTGCATTCAATAAATATATTCTACCATATGGATAAAGGGGTGCATATCCACATATACACACACACACAGAGCTAATTTGGAGTCTGAAAGCCAGTCTGCAACCTTTCTATGAAAATAGTCCACCAGCTAAAAGTGGGCTGGGGTGATGAGTCATAGCTAGGGAACAGGATTGAAAAATTTTATGTAATGAGCACAAGCCTGATATCTGTCTCCAGGTTCTTTTATGTTCCTAATCTTTAAAAATGAGAGCTAGTGAGGTTTATATTTAGCATTGATAAAATGGACCAGCTGGGAAGCCCTGGAGACCAAATCCTCTTCTCTGAAGAAGAGGTACAAGCTGGACTTCCTACATTATCTTGACCACGTGTCCTCACCAGTGGCATAACTAGAATGGGACAACTATGGCAGCTTCCCTAGGTGGCGCCTTGCAGTGGAGAAAAGGCAGAAAAATATTAACTACTGCTGCAGCTGCACAAAGGTGCCAGCATCATGGTGGAAGCTGAAAGTTGCTGCTGCCCACATGCATCCCACTTCTTGAGGGACCAAGCTGCTTTGTTACACCTCTGTTCCTCACCCAAGACTGAAAGAAGCATCTTGAGGATTCAAGTTAAGACCTAACAAAGGAAGGGGACTGTAGGAAAGGACCTCCCTCTCATATATAGCATTCTAGCATGGTGTGACAGGTCTATGCCCCAGAAGCCATGATGGAGCCCCTTGGCAGCTGCATAGCTTTTGCCCCAGGATCCCTGGTCTCCCCTCCATTCTCCTTCCTGCCATGCCTTGTTGGAATTGATTCACTTAGGAAATAGGAGGCTTCCCAGGACCCCAAAAAGGATTCTGGCCCACTGTTGATCTGTCCACTAGCAACACCAGACCTTATGGGCCCATTTTGTGGTCTTCGACCTTCCCTCTATGCCATGCCCATGCCTCCCAGTTGTTACCAGTTGATTTCCAATCAGCCTTTGGCCTCAGTGAGTTTGCTAGCTTGGTCCAGTGAGCCTTGGACCTAGCCCAATAACTTGGTTTAGTGGGCACCCAGCCCCAGTCTGATAGCTTAGTTGGATGGGCCCTCAGCCCTAATCCACTTCCTCTGTGCAGCAGGTGCTCTGCCCCAGTCCAACACCCAGCCACTTTTTGGTTCCCATGTCCTTAAGAGATTCAACCAACCTTCAGCCCCTCCATTCAACTTAGGGCTCTCCCTAGAACTCCTCTCACTGCTTCACAGGCATTCCAGGATAGAAGGCCCTACCTGCCATGCATTTTGGCAAAGGGCTACCTCAGTCTCATAGCAGAGCACATCAAAGATAGACTATTCCTGACAGTGAGCAACTACAGCTTAATAGCCTAGAGCTTGCCTCTTCAGAGTGGGAAGGCAGAATGTCCTGCTATGGGGGAAAATAGGGCTTCCTGCTTCTCTCCTCAAGGGCTGTTCTTAGCCCCACAAGACCTTTGCAAGAGTCCAACTCTTCCTGCCAGAGGAAGTCAGGTTGTGGTCAGCCTGAGGAGATATCTTCATTCAGGCATAGACTTCTCCCTTAAGTGTGGTGGGCCAGTAGGGGATGCTCTTGTGCTGAGACACCCACCTCACTGCACCCCACCAAAAAACAAGCTTCTGATGCCTCTGCAGGGGTGCCAATTTCTGGCCAACCCCCTTCCTGGAACACACCCACAAGCCTGGGGTAGCACTACCACCACCCAGAGTCAGGTCCTGTGCCACCTGGGATACACAGGCCCTGTAGACCTTGGGATCTAGGAGTACTTCTATTAGTCTGAAGCTGATAGAAAGTAGTCTCCATTAATCAGCTAAGCCAAGAAAGCAAAAAGGGTGTGCCCAAACCCTCTTATGCATGTACCACATGGCTTGCTAATGGATACTTTATTGGTTAGAGAGAGTAGGCTTGGGGAGAGGTACAAATCAGAGAAGTATCAGTAGAATAGCCCAAAGCAAATACAACCATTCTGATAACTGCTTGAGACACTTCTAGGTTACTGTAAACTACATTCCTAGTTAAGTTTCTGGTAATTTACTTCAGCATCCTCAGAGAGAGAGTTGCAGAGCAGGGCTGTGAGAAACAGCATCATTTCATTTTGACTTCCATTTTGCTGTTTCAATGGGACAGTGTTGCATTTCAAGTTTCGTTTCAAAGCACCGTTCCATTTCATTTCATCGAAGCTGTTTCGACGTTTCACCCACAGGCTATAATGGGGAAGCACAAAACTGCCTATAACTTTTTAATTTTTAGGAAGATTTGGATGAAAACAACAGGTATGATAGCCACTTCTGAGTGCATTAAGCCTGCTAAGTTTGAAGGATATAGGTACAGGGGTTTCTGAGAAACTGCACCTCAAGCTGCTGAAAAGCAAAACTCGTGACATGCGTGACTGTGTGTGTGTGTTAAGGCATGCTCTCACTGGTGCTGGGGTCTGTACACAACATGGTAGTATGTCCCAGTGAGGCTGCCTCTTCCCCTACAGCCTCAGCCCAGTCCACCACTTCAAACAACAACAGGAAATAACTTAGTGAGCAGCAGCACAGTAGCACTAGCAGCATCTCAGGCAGCCAAACTGTCACAGAGCCTCTTTCCTTTAATGCAGAAGCTTCTTCTCCAGCAGCTGCCAGAGAACTCTCCCTGCCAGCCCCAGCCCTGGGGCTTAGATGTGGCCAGGGCCCAGTGTCCTTCCATTCAGCTGACCAGAAACAGGTGCTATGGGTGTTGATCTAAAGACAAGGTTCTTTGGGTCAATCTAATCTGGTATATTTTAGTACACCAACTGAATAGTTACGTAGCTGTATCTTAGATAGATTTCAGGTTGAAAAGCCCTTCCTCAGGCTGAGAAAGCACCTGCAGTTTCTGTGTGTGCTGTTCCTGGATGGAAAGAAGCCAGAGGCTGGCATGCAAAGCAGGCAAGAAAGCCAGTCTGTGAAAATGGAAATGGAGGCATCAAGGGAAGAGGGACAGCTTGGAGTGGGTGGGGGAAGGGGGATGTAGCAGCATAGGTAAAAGTGGAGAGGTACCTGGGGAGTCAGGTGACTGGCAGGTTGTAGTGTGTCAGAACTCCAATGTCTATATTGAGTCCATGAGTTTCTATACCTAGGAGGTTGATGAAGTGCAGTTCATAGGCTCGTCTGTGAAAAGTGATTTGTAAATTCAAACAATCACTAAACCTCGCTAACTTCATCACCAGAAGTCAACTTCCTACAGCCCAAAACACACTGAATGGATCCAGGCCATGCCATGACAAGACATGCAAAACCTGCCAACAATATCTCCAGTACGGAGATATCTTCACAATACATATACCCATCAGGGCACAAAGTGCCCTGATGGAAAATACATGAAGACACCAAGCAACAACTGTGCACCAGAATGAGTGCACATCAAACATCTATCAAAGACAACAACAGAACACCACCTGTCTCCAGTCTCTCAGGCCTGATCCTCAAAAGGAATTTACAAACAGCCCCAGCCAGGAACACTGGTCCCCTGCAAACTCCATTTGGCTCTGAAGTTCCCTCACTACGGGGATCACCTGGCTAAGGAGGGCATTGCCAGCACTGAGCTCTCAGTGGACTCGAGGAAGGGGTTGAGGACCACCAAGATCTGGGAGATGGTATCCCACTCAGCTCTGTTAAAGGGGTCACTGATCCCAATCTCCCCAAGCAAAGCCATCTCATGGATGGCCTTCTGTTGCTCCACCAGCCTCTTGAGCACCAAGTATGTGGAGTTCCAATGAGTCCCCACATCCTGCATGATTTTGTTCTGTGGGATATTCAGCTCTGCCTGTTTGTCCAGCAACATCTTGCCCCACTTGATGCTCCAGTGGAAGTAGCCTGCCACCTTCCTGCAGTTTGAAATTAGTTTCTTGGCAGTGCTGGCGCCATCACTGGCAGCCCTGTCTCCCTCCAAGCTGTTCCTGACTACAAAGTGGAACTTGTGTGCCACAGAGCAGATGCTGAAAAAGTTGGCATCATGGACCACCTTGACCATATTGGCCCCATTGTCAGTGACCATGAACCCACAGGTGAGCTCGCCCTGCCCAGTGTGCCACTCCTGCACCAAGCAGTTCATGGCCCCCATGATCTTGGTTGCCGTGTGGGACTCATCCATCACCTCAGCCTGCAGGAGAGCCACTGACAGCCTGACTGGTCATACCAGTGCCCTGTGGGGGAGCATGATCTCCACCCTAGCTGCTCCAGATGTCCGATGTGAAGTGTAAGGCCATATGTGGACCTGCCTTGCGTAGCTCCTCCCTCAAATACTCCTCCCTCAAGTACTCCCTGCATACCTCATACAGGGAGGGCACCACAATCCTGCTAAAGGTGGTGCGTGCGGGCACTTGGTACAAGGAGGCCACGAGCACCTCTTCTGCCCCTCCTTGAAGGCTTGTCAGCTGCTTTTCTAGCACGCTTCACAGTGCATTTTATAGTGTCTTGTTTTTGCCTTGGTGTGCTGAAAAAGCTGTCTCTTCTTCTGTAATGTTTTCTATCTGATTTATGTAATATATTATGTGGATAAGATAATTGTATGTATGTATGTATGTATGTATGTAATAAAATAAAAATACATAAGTGCATGTATTTTCCTATATAAATTCTGTATTATAATATGCAATCTAATTATGCAGTGCTTCCCTGCACAGTGAATGGAATGCACACAGAGAGAAAGCACAGATTTGAAAAGAATCAAAAATAGCCTAAACAAAAAGGATTTTGAGGCAGGAATAAATTGAAAGGAATCAATCAATGAATATACTAATAAAATAAAAGGGTATAGAAAGAAAGCAAAATGTACTGATGAATCCCACTTGCTAAGCTAGCAAGTAGGAAATGAATGGTAGCCTTTGTCGTCTAATGCTGCTGAGCTTCTGGAAGACAGCTCAGTAACTGACCCCCAGGCAGAAAACAGCTCAGTTCCAAAAATGCTGCTTTTTATGCTGTTTTTCCATCCCTCCCCCAGAGCACTGGGATTGGAAGGGACCTCAGGGAGGAATCACAGTCACTAGCCAGCTACGCAATCAATATCCAATCAGTCCTTCCCCCCTCTTCACTGTCCCTCTCCTTACTTTGTTTCCCTGCAGGCAAGCCCAGCTTCAGCTTCGAAACTTGAAACGTTTTGACTGCCCTCATTTTGTTTCATGCTGTTTTGAAGCCCTTCATTTTGTTTCGATTTCGCTATTTTGAGCTCAAAATGAGTTGAAACAGCAAAGTGAAACAGCAAGCAAAATTTCACAGAGCCCTACTGCAGAGGTTCCAGCTGCTGCGTAAAAATTCCAACATGGCTCCCCTTCTTCCTGGAGAGTCTCCCCCTTAAATAGCTCCTCTGACCTCATCTTTTAGATGGCCAGGTGTTGTTTGAAGCCAACAAACCAATTTGAAAAGCATCAAACCTTGACATGGACTCAAGCCCCTGCCTTAGGACTGCCCTCCTAGGCTAAAGGCAGGAAGTTTAACAATAAGGCCACAAAGGAAGAAAGATTCCCCCCTCCTTAAGGGATCTCCTAGGCAACTGTGTTGATAGACACCTGAGTGAGAGAAGAGACTGGGAACAGACAACCCAAAAAGCTAGGAGGCTGGGAGAGGGTTCTTTCACACCATTCTTAGCCCCACAAGACCTTTGCAAGAGTCCAATTCTTCCTGACAGAGGAAGTCTGGAAACAGGTTGTGGCTAGCCTGAGGAGGTATCTGCATTCAGACATAGATAGGTGTCCCGGTGTTGTGGGGCTCCCGGCTTCCCACAGAAGCAGGGAGCTGAGCAGTTCTGGAACTGGGGAGTGCTTGCTTCCCCACTCAACCAGGCACTGGCTGGCAGTGGTCCCATCCATGGAGCAGCTGGCAGTGAGGACCTGATGGAGCCTAGAGCTCCCCCTGACTGCCATATGTCAGGATAACAGGGCAGGAGGACTCCTGCCCTGGACTGCTCCTGTCTGGAGCTAATTTGCTCCTGACTGGTGCATGTAGAATGCAGATCTGCATTCAGGCATACAACAGTGCCGTATCCCTTAGGCATACCAGATGTGTAAGAAGAAACCACCACCACCCTTCACAGCTTCCCCCTGCTTGTTTTCTCACAGCATCCTACCACCAGAGACCACTTCCTTGGCTCATCCGGTGAGACTTACTAGGCACCCAAAGGTAAAATAAGTCAGTCAAATATGCCAGACCTAGGGGTTCCTGCTGCTGTGCAGAGAGGTATTACATCTTGTGCTTCACACAAGGGAAACTGCATCCCATCACAGGAAACACTGATCCATAGGTAATCTCTGTCCTTCCTTTGTTCTGCAAAACTGTCCACACATCAACTTCAGTGCCAACATCCAAATCCGATTAAGTCAGAAGCATGACATGGCAGTTACACAGCTCATGACACAGCTTATTCTACTATGCATTGGGCAAGGAAGCCTTAGCCACATAAAAAGAATCCCTAATTACATTGGGTAGCTGTATGGGGACACCCCTCTGACCCTGAAGAGTGGATGGCTGTCCAGTATCAAGCACTGCATAAGGGACAATGGCTTCAGCCTGCCCACTATTGACCAGCTTGACTGGTGTTGCTGTTACAAAAGCAGGTGGGGGTTCTGTGACTGATGGACCACTGCCAGCCACATCAGCACCAGAGATGAGTTCCTGAGCTCTTGCCCTTCCTGAAGACCCTTCCAGGGAGGGCTCAAGTCATTTCAGCTACCCTGAGTCCCCAGGGGGCTGTTGCCCCATGCCTCTCCTACACTGCAACAGGGCACCCAGCCACCTGGCCATTGGAGAATACTGAGTGCCTTGTTATTCAGAATGTGGTGACAGTATTGTAGGAGGCAGCACTATGACAAAAGGTTGCAGATATCAAAAGCACTTTCTTGGAGATGCTTGGTAATAAGTGCTCCGGCTAATCACAGCAGCAGACATTAGTGTAGATCACTACAAAAACTTTTGCCTTTCTCTGTACCATAAGTGCAATATCAACAGTGGTCACAGCCTGCCTATGACCTGCAGGAGCTCCCATAGTTACATTTTTGAGTGCTAACTGCAGGTGACTTCCATGGGCGTGTCTACACAAGACAAGATATACCATCAGCGGGCACAAACCATGATGCTGCAACTACATTACCATAGCAAGGTGCTCCCTCACTATAGCTCATTGCTACAGCAATGTAGTGGATAAAAATAATCATGCACCACCAGCATGGCACAGTACAGGCTGTTACTGCGCCATCATTTAGTACTTCCAAAATTAAGTACTAAATGATGCTGCAATAACAACGACACTGCAGGGACACATGTAGACGCAGCCAGTGGGTGTAAATACAGGTACTAAACTAACTGCACAGTAGAACTCATGTAGATGCTGACTGAGAGAAAATTTGGTTCCAGTCAGCCACAACAGCAGGGGTCCTGGTCCTGACACTGCTTATCTCCTGGCTCCCCCCAAGTGCTGGGAGCTGATCAGTAAGGGGACCAGGTCTCTCTCTGCCCACCCTGTCCTGGTGTCGTGGCATTCCCAGCTTCCCACAGCAGCAGGGAGCTGAGCAGTTCTGGAACTGGGGAGTGCTTGCTTCCCCACTCAGCCAGGCACTGGCTGGCAGTGGTCCCATCCATGGAGCAGCTGGCAGTGACAACCTGGTGAAGCCTAGAGCTCCCCCTGACTGCCATATGACAGGAGAACAGGGCAGGAGGACCCCTACCCTGGATTGGTCCTGTCTGGAGCTAATTTTCTCCTGATTCGTGCACTTGTAGACATTCTCTCTCAGAAAGCTTATTGCACAGTATTTTTTGTGCAGCAAGTTTTCTGTGCCTTAATTGCACATGTAAATGCACCCAGTATCAGTTTCAAACAACTGCATCTGCTGCTTTTTGAAGTGGATGTCAAGCCCCTGTCCTCCTTGAAGCACCCCTACAGCCATGATCAGCTGGTAGAGAGGTCCATTTCTGGCCCACTCTGCCATTATCTATAGCCCATCTGGGAAATCAGTAAACAGCAGCAGCTTGACTCCAAGAGTGGGAAGTGGAGTACAGCAGAGTTGAGGTTATTCAGCCTGCTGGCTTCTGCAGGCTGGTTTTATTCCCTGAAGAGCTCTTCAGCTAGTCCTCCAAATAGGTACACAATCTTTTCGCAACACACAAACAAATAAATCAAGAAACAAAAACCCTTCAGCCCTCTTCCAGGCAGTTGGAAGGTCCCTTTGGCTGTGGCCCCATCCTGGTAGGCAAAAAGTGACCTAAATAAGTTTGCTTTTGCTTCTTCACCTAGTTTTCCTCCTGTTGCTCTCTCCTTTGGGATTTTAAGCTTCTAGTGCGATACCATCTCATTACCTAAATGTCCAGGGTAGGGCTATTTCAACAGGGATTCATGCTCCCTCCTAAAGGGTCTGACTGCCCTATTAGAGGGGCCTGTAGGAATTACTCAGTAAAGATATATGAGAGAACACCACACAACTTGAGAAGATTCCAAATTCACAAGAAGTCACTCTAAGCATGGCCACACAACAGCTCATTGGAAGAGGAAGACTAAAGGAGCCACAATCCCACAGTCACATATTAAGAAGTCATCTTACCTCCCCAGGTAAGATTGCATTCACCACCTGACAATCCTAGCGAGTCCAAGAAGAAACTCATGCAGACAGCTCCAGCTCTATCTGGTTCCTTCAATTTATCTCATGCTTTCAGTGGCAGGACTACAGCAAGAAGCAGCTGCAGATGGTCCTGCCACCAAAAAGGTGAAAGCTTTCACAACTCGAAACTCCGCACTTTGGGAATTCAGCTCAGAAGAGTACAATGCCCATACCTTGTGTAGGCCCTACAGTTAGTGGGTAGTCTCAGTTCTTGCAGATCCCTGTGAGAACCTAGCCACCTGGGATAATCCATTTGTGGGATAAAAACAGCTGGATTCTTGCCATCTTCCTATGGACCACACCAGAGGCAATTTCTCTTCCAGCAGTGTAGGCATGACAGAAACTGGTCTGATGGAAATATCAGTACTATATTTTCACACATACAGCATGTCCCAGAATATATTACGTGGTTTTTTGGGGGGTTTTTTGGAAAGGCATGGTGAAGAAAAAATATTTTTTTCAGAGTTATATTTGCAAAGATCACAGACAGAGCCTAATCTTCAACTGAATCAGTCCCCCCCCCCCCCCCCTTCCTTTTTAACTAAATCTAAATCCCTAGTTGCTGCATGGGTTGATCTATGATTTTGAAAACAGCTAAAGAGCTGTGAAATAAGAGGAAAGAAATGAGGAACAGCTAGCGAGCAACAAATCTGCCCTAATAAAAGTTAGCTTGATTATTAGATCATCAAGATTAATAAAAAGGAGAGATAATCTTTAACACCTGTGGAGCGAAGAACAATTAGCCATTAAGTTAATTGACTCCCTCAGCTGCCTGTACAACAGCTGTTGCACTGAGGAACAGGAATCAAAGCAGGGTGCTTCTATCTTGGGCAGAAAATCAGCTTCCCTACTTAATACATACTTCCCAATGTAGGGGAGGAGTGATATTTTGGGTAAAAGATGTGTTGTTTGAGAGAAAATATCAGAATTGTACCCTTATGCACAACTAGATGAAAGATGTGTGTCTGGACATTGCCAACATGTTGTTCCAAGGGCTCCCTGAACACCTACTGTATCAGCATGATCCTGAGTATCCTCCTATGGTTTTTCCTCCACCTGGTATCTGCAGGCCTCTCTCTACACTTTTCACCTGAGTGGTATGCCTCATCATCTGCCTCTGAGGTTTGAGTCTCCGAATGCCCCAGATTTGGAAGTATCTTTTTCTGTTGCTGGAACCTCCTCTGGGAAGAGCTCTTCCTTCTAGTTTAGGTCTCTATGTTGTATGGCTATTTTACAGAATGCCTTCAAAAACCCTATTGGTCTTTTCAGGGCCATATTGTAATATAGGTACATCACTAGCACATTTTGAGCAGGCCTACCACGCTTCTCACAGCTGACCTGGTGTGCTTTTCAGCAAAGTTAGGGTGTGGATACAAATAACTATTGAAGTGTTCCAGAATGTTATTAATTAGGAACAGGTTCACCATTATGTATGAAGTGATGGGGCTCTGAAAACAGGGGGTGCAATTAAGCACCCAGCTCAGCATACGTTATAGTAGGCAAGTCACAAGGGTGTACTTACACCTATAACTTTGTATAGGTATATACCTGTACTCAGGGGGCAAATGACAAGTGACAAGGGGCATTTAAACTTTTCCGCTTTCTTTCCTCTCATAAATACGAGTTCAATAAACTTCAATAGCCTCAGTTGACCAAAGTATGCAAAGTGTGCTTGTCTGACTTGTGGGTGGGGTAAGAGTGTATGGACCTACACCTTTGGGTTCCATGGGTTAAAGTGGCATGATAAAAGGCTGTGATCAAGTAGGGAGTGATGACAACTGGTTGTTAGAAAGATAGCTTTTTACTGAACACGCAGTGCAAGGGGCCCCACTTGGAAAAAAAATGCCAACAAAAGGGAGGGGGAAGGAGGCAGTAGAGTTTGGCCTGCAAAGTAAAACAGCCAGTAGCAGCAGTTGTGAATGGGGTGAGGACAATGAAGTGTGGGGTACCTGGAAGACCAAACATACCAGAGTCCCAAAATGCTTGATGTCCACACTGAACCAATTCATGGTCAACTGGTTCAAAGCTGTACTTGATTTTCCAGGTACACTCTGGAATCATTCCTGGTGATTTAAAACTGGTTTTACAGGATTGTATGCCTGTCTGCTTCAGATGCAAATTTCATTTAATCCATTCCAAGTGTCATGCATATCCATGCCTTCATACTGTAACTGGCAACACCTGTAGAAAGTGTGGGAGGGAGGGGGGGAGAAATAAGGGGAGACAGCTTTGATCACTTGTTCAAGGACAGTAGAGAGGCAGGAATGAAAGGTGGGTAACAGAGAGCTGGAACTTCTTACCTAGCAGTCATCTAGGGGCAAACTCTTTGTTACTGAATCTTCTTGGGATGACTGACTGGAAGAGCTGTGCCTGGAGCTGGGGAATCTGGCCACAACACCAGTTATCTCAAGATGGTGTTGCTGACCACTATCCTTTTGCCTGTTCATAAATATGTGGAAGTCTGTGACAAGTGGCAAGTCTTGGGGCCAGGTCTCATGTTGGCCTGCCCACCTGTCTATACAGGGCAGTCCGCCTGATCCTGCCTGCCATGACTTTGCTGTTCCCATGTACAGATGGTACATGTGGGAGACTGCTCATTACTGCCCCAATGCCAGGGGGTGCTGTCTGAGACTGACCTTCCCTACACCACAGCCCATGCCTTCGCAGTCTCTTCGCATTACTCTCAGTCTGAGAACAGAGCAAACTGAGTCCAGTTAAAACACATGCATGCCTACCTCCCCTCTCACAGGAGGCCTCTTCCACTCCACCCCTCTCTCACCAGGGCCTCTGGCATACTGCCCATTACCAAGCCACACTCCACTGCCCTGCTCCTCCTTGAGCCAACCCTCTTAGGCCATCAGGCTTCACTACACTCATACTGGCCTCACCATGCAGAGCCTTTGGTTCCTGCGAGTTCCCCTACTCCACATGGTCCAGCCTTATGCCAAACCCTGGGCTAATTCTGCCCCAAGCCTCTCACCAAGGCACAACTTCTCATGGGGCTGGCCTTTGCACTGTCCTTCAAGTTTATTCCCATTTGACATACTCAGTGCACCCCTTGGGCAGTCCTTCAGGTGTACTCCAACTTCAGCCCTGCTCAGCTCCCTCACATGCACAGCCCTTCAGGCCTACTAGCACTTCAACCTTACTCTGTGCAGGGCCTCCCAATGTTCTCCACACTACCCACTCTGGTAGGTAGAACTCCAGGACCTCATATCCCTGCTGGGCTCAGGCACCTATACATGAGCATACCTGGCCCCACGACTCCCCCAGATGTCTCCAAAACCCACCCAAAGATTGGGACTGGGGTTAAGGCACCCCTCCTCACCTTTCACCAGGGAGGTAACTGCCCTGGCATTTCCTGGGGACTCCTCTGTGTCACCAGGAGCCCCACCAGGCCACCCTTCCCCAACAGGGTGCAGTTTTAGGTCATGCCCAGGAGCCTCCAAACCATCCCCATAAGCGTCTGCCCTTATCTCCACGGCTGTTCCTAATGCAGCTGAGCTAGGCTATGTTTCTGCCTCCCCTAGCCACAGCAAACTGCAGCCTTTATATGACGTGTTCAAAATGGCTGCTCTCGTCAGGCATCTGGTAGCTGCCTGCCTCTGCCCTTAAAGTAGCAGGCACCCAAAGGTGCCCTGCCGCAAAGTCCTACATGGATTTCCTGATGGTGGCATATGTACCATCTATAGCACCTATGAGCTGAGATAAGTTCGTAATTTTGTGAAAGATCTACACCAGTTGCTGATGCTGGCACCTCCTGGAAAGGAAGATGCTGTAGTTTGGGCTCTGTAAACTAAGGGCACCTGTGATTCCATCAAAATAGCAAATCTGTGAATCCAGGTGTTTCACATCTTCATAATTTCTGTTTTGACTACATCTCTAATGAAGTCTCCTTCCATGTTTTGTAGCTTTTAAATAAAATATTTCAGTGTTCACTTCCACAGATTTCCCATTTTTCCATTTCCTGAGTTCTAGCATATGCAAGATCCTGCTGTCACTGCTAGAAATACCTAAGTCACCTCAGCCTGTCTCCTTTGCACTTTTCACCTTCATTCACATTATCCTTTCACCGCCTCTTCAGGCATTCCAATTCAAAACCAAAAATCACCTTAATTTTAAAACTCTCTATCCATTTTCATACACAAATCATAGGATCAAAGGAAAGTAGAGCTGGAAGAGATTTCATGAGGTCATCTAGTCAGATCCCTGCTCAAGGCAGGATCATCTCTGACTAAACCAGCTCAGCTAAGTGTCTGCCTAACCTACTTTTGAAAATGTCCAGGAATGGAAATTCCACAACTTCTGCACACAGGGTTTGGAAAAGCTGGGGAGTTCTTGGGGAGGTGGAAGAATGGAGAGAAGAGCACCCAGCCCCCTGGGGACCATGAGAAAGGTTATAGAAAGGCATTGGGGTACAGCATGATCCAAAAACCCCTGAGAAAACTTCAAGGGGCCAAAAATTACAAGAACTCATCCAGAGGTTGGACTGTTCCATATGGGACAGGGTCTGGATTTCACTCAAACCCAAAGGGAGGGTTAATTTTTTTCTTGTCCCTCCCCCTGCAGTGTTGATTAGGTCGATGCAATGGTGTCATAATGGATCCCATCTTAACTTCTCAAGATTCTCTTGTCAAATTACAGTGGGATTTCCTGGAGAGGGCTATGAGAGAAAGCTATAATGATCCAGTGGTATCAGTTAGTGCCAAGGCAATACTGAAATTAAGTGTTAAAGTTAGCCTATGATGTAGCCTATATGGGCCACTTGGAAGTAGAGACGACAAAAGAGATGGTGCTTGCTAGGATCTTTGGGATCATAGTCTATCAAGACATCAAAAATGACTTGCACCCTGCCCAAAATATAAACTGGGGACCCTGTTAGTACCCATCCCACTGATAAGCATTCCCTGCGAGTGCTCCCTTAGGTTGGAGTGAACCTAATCAGACCATTGGATGCATGTGCAGAAGAAGCTGGCTCATTCTTGTTCTCATAGACTATGCCAGTTAATAGCCTGAAGTGAAGGCCATCTGCTAGGCTTCGGCTCAAATGGTCACCTCAGAATTACTAAAAAGATCTTTTCATGTGGGGATTTCCCAGAAAGTGTTAACTGACCAGTGCGCAAAATTCCTGGCATGGTTATTACAGAAACTATTAAATGGTCCACTCAATAAAGACCTCAGTTCATCATCCCCAGAGGAATGGTTTGGTTGAATCTGTCAGCCAGACCATAAGGGGATCTTACAAATGGTTGTAACATGGAAGCTTGGGAAGTCCTTAACCAGCTTTTTCCTCATTTGACTTGTTATATGGCAGACTAACGTGGGGAATGTTAGACCCCTCACAGGAATCCTGGTGGGCACAGGGCATAAAAGCACAGAATGATTGTAATATGTACTCAAGCTGTGGGAGAGATTAGATTTGGTGGGAGTCCTTGCCAAGGAAAATCTCAGGGCTGCGCAACAGACCCAGGACTAGCAAAATAATAGATATGCCAAGCTATAGTCACACAACAGGAGGCAGAGAGGCTCCCATATCTAGTGTATCAATCTGTTAAAGCCCTAGAGGACTTGAGATATTTGCAGTAACTACACATGTTTGGTTGGAGCTGGCCACTCCTGAGGCCTCTCTTGACTCCACTATATGTCTCACTCTGGTGAAAAGTTTAATGCCAGCTCAGAAATCTGGAGCAAAAGGCCAATAGAGGAATTTAAGGATAGGTTTATGATTATTCAAGCACAAACTACTCTCAAGAAGCACTGAATTATCCTGAAGTAGAGGTGTTGTTCCCTTGAAAAGAGATATCCATAAATTCCAACCCATTTAAGAGCTATGATAAGCCAAAAGACTTGGAATATTCTTGAATTGTGCGTAACTGAAGAGTCTGCTAAGTGAGTAGAGTAGTCCAATTGTGCAGGTGCCAAAACCAGACTAAACCATCCATTTTTGTATTGACTTTCACAAAGTGAATGTGGTCTTGAAGTTTGAAATTTGCCTAATGTCCCAGATAGATAAGATGCTGGAAGGACTAGTGTAACAGGGCACCACATACAGTGCCTGTTATGGGGGAAAGGGGATATGCCATCATGAACAAAGAGGAAAACTGACCTGCAGGTGGACCACAGCAGCAAAGGAAGAATGATGCTGGGCATCAGGATCCCAGGTGTTCCCAATGGAGCCCTGCCCAGTTCCAAGCAGCACCACACATGGAAGCAAGGACTAGGTGGATTGGCTTCTAGGAGAGGAGCCGGGAGGTAAAAGGCATGCAGGGGGGAAGAGAGAGATTGCCCCCAAGGCAGGGGCCAGCTGGAGAGGATGGTACTGCAACGAGAGGTGAATCAAAAGCAATGAGCTAAGCAATGCTGGAGGCAGGTACACACCTGTGATGGCTGTATGTGTTGTAGGGCTTGCTACCACTGCCCTGAGCTCATTTGTCTACAGGCAGCGACAGGGTGAACCTTGACTTCGGATCACCTCATCTGCCAGGAAGCTGGTCTTATATTTTCTTTCCTGCCATGACTTTGATGAAATTATATTACCAGGAGGCACTGCCCACGATGATCCTGCCTGATCTCAACCCCTGTTTCTTCTGCGAGGCTCCAAACCTCCCCTTTACCCCAGCCTAGCCTTTCCAGATGGTACTCAAAAGTCCTCCTGCAGCCAGGTTGCAGTACTGCCTGTTGTGCTGTCATTTGGCCCTCTACCCCAGGGTGACCTTTGGTCTTGATTAGGTACACCCTTCCAGGGCTGGTCTTGTTTGGTGCTCAAAATGCCAAAAGAAAAGGCAAAAAAAAAACAAACCCAACCCCAAGGAAATCCCCAACTGATCTGTATCCTTGTCAGGCTCAGTCAATATCCCCTTTCACCTGGGGTCAGGCTCTCAAATCACAATCACAATGATCAGAAAATCACTTAGTCCAGTCTCTGTTATGCACAGGCCTGCCCTGCTACCCTGTGAACAGTCACAGTTTCATTGGGATCTCTCCCATGTGCAGCAAGGCTGTACCTGTAACCACAGTTTTCCTCATGCCTCTCCCTCCAGATCCTCTGCTGATACTCTGCTCTGG
This sequence comes from Alligator mississippiensis, assembly GCF_030867095.1. NCBI lineage: Eukaryota > Metazoa > Chordata > Crocodylia > Alligatoridae > Alligator > Alligator mississippiensis. Next base: position 30,987,512 of record NC_081833.1, read on the forward strand.
AGATTATCATCAGCCACGTGTGCGCAGGCCTCCCCAGGGTCACTCCTGCAGGGTTCCTCTGGCAAGTTTGCAGCCCTTCCCTGCTGGGCCACTCAGCTGCTTCTCTCTCCCTGTGGCCTGCAGGGAACTGACCCCTCCCTGCCCCCTTCCAGGGCCAGAAATACTGGGCAGCCTCCCTCCTCCAATCCTGAGCGAAATGGTACTCCAGAAGTGTGCTGGGTGTTTCTCTTCCCTTCCGGTCTCCAGCTGCAGCCCTGCTGGCCCTCCATGCTGTGAGTTTTGTTTGTTTTCACTCTCTCCATCTGTTGCTGCTTCCTTCTGCTTTCCTCCCCTGCCCAACACATAAGACACCCCGGGACTTCTGTTTGCTTTCTCTCACTCCTTCACATCACCAAAGCCAGAAGAGCTGAAGCAATGTCTGGAAAAATCAGGTGTGCGGCAGTCTGGGTAAGTGCTAAACTGAGGTAGGATCTGCCTGTGGGTGAAGAGACTGGAGGAGCCAGATATGGAGCTGTGGGGAGGCAGTCAAACTCCTCAACCTTCCTTATCTGGTGGGGGGAACTCGGGGAAGAAGACCAGCAGCCAACAACAGAATAATAGGCAAGCTGCCTGAATTACTAAGGAGTCCCAGAGGCTGGGACCCTGAGGACTTAAAGGGCCAGTGCACACAAAGTGATGAGTACAGAACTATGGTTTAATTCTCACTCGGGCTGTGAAGCAAACAGCCCAGTGCAAGGGAGTGCTGTGGAATGCCGTCTCCCTGGGGATAATTATGTTGCGACAAGAAGGAGACAAATGGGACTCTCATGACCATGAGACCCCACCAGATGAAGAGGGACGAAGCACCCAAAGTGACATCAAGGGCTGGGACAGCATAGGTGTGGTCAGTGCCATAGCAAGGGTGGGGGGGCGAGTGGGGCACTGCCCAGCCAGGTCAGGATGTGGGACGGAGCTGTGAGTTCCCCCATCCCTGCACCCCGCAAATGAGGCAGAGTGGCTCCTGCTGCTGCATGCACTCCTGGCAAGCATGGGGGGGGGCATGTGCCCCCCCCCCCCCGATCTGCACACAGGGCAAGGGTGGGCTGCCACTGCAAGCTTTGCCTCAGGTGCCAAACTTGGGTGGTTTGGCACTGGGTGTGGTAAGGACAGGGTGAAGGAGAGGTAGGATCCCTGTGAAGATGCTACAGTCAGTATCCTAAAGTGTCTTAAGGAGAACACCTCCCAAACTCTGTGCTTTTTCTCATTATATCCATTTTTCCATCACAGCATGGTGGGTGAGTAAGAAGAGCATCATGACTATATGCCATGGAGTAACAGCAACACACACAGCACCAGTAGGGTGCTCACAACTAGGAAAAAGACAAGTATACGGCAACCCTGGATTTGACCAAAGGGTACTGGTATGACTTGGGGTGTGAAATGCAAGCTGTTTGCTTTCAGACTACTACTGTGCCTGTCAAGTTTTTCTTCGGAAAGTTGACCAGCAACTAGGTTCACAGCCTTTGCCTTCAGGCCCTGCAGAAACTTTTTTTTATAGTTTTGGTAGTCAGGGTGGGGGTTGCCCAATTGGCCATGTTTCCTTTGTTGCCTCTGAGTCTTCAGATGTGACAGGCAGCTCTTGTACTAAGAGGTCTTCCAGTATGTGGTCTCAGTGAGCTGCTAGAGGTCCACCAAAACCTCCGCTGGGTTTGGAGATTGATCTCCTCCTCCAGATTACCAGACAAGGTAATGCAGGCCACAGACCTAACCAAACCCCTACTGAAAAATCTGGCCAGAGCCCACTACTGCCAGCTCTACATGCTGGTGCAATCCATGATCTGTCTTCTTGCCCATGTGACTTGGCCAGACACCAGGTGATGGGAGACCTTCAGTGTGGGCGAGGGTCCTCAGTGGGCCAACCTGTATTCCACCATAATCCCACAAGTCTCTGGGGGACCTAGGTAGTCAGCTTTTACATGAAGCTGTCTGCACTGGTGTGGATCTGGTATGATTCATAGACTCCACTGACACGTAGATATAGAGAAACCCTGATGTATTCCTAGTTCAAGTGCACTGGGGTATAAACCTACTACTGCCTCCCCAGGAACTTCTTCCTAAGGTTTTGGATGCACTTCTTTCCTCACCTTTTATTTTATACACTCTCCATTTGTAGCCCTGCCAAGTCCTGGGACCTCCTGGTCAAATGCCTCCTGACTGGCCAAACTTGCCATCTACCAGACTAGCAAAGAGACCCTGGCTTGAGAGGAACCCAAGCAATTGTACAGCTGTTCTGTTACTCCTCTGCACACATTTCTAAGCAGTTTTTCACTGAGTGACATCCACTGGCTCCTTGGACATGTTTGAAGGGCAGTGGGTGCTGACCTCTCTTCTCTTCTCTGCTCCATGTCCCTTCTCAGAAATCCTCTTTATCAACCTCTGACTTTCATTCCCATCACTGCTTTCTCTTTTGGTTTCCTGAGTAATCAATTGATATGTATCTAGTGGCAGCCTGCTGGGCCTAGACCCACTGTCCTTTTTACATAACAAATAGGCTTGAACATTGATCAGCAGCAATGTAAACACGTTCTACATTATGGCCCTGAAGAAACTCCTTATAGTACCAATAGTTAGGTGGTGTGGTGCTGGATAGGCTATGCCTTCCTCTGCTACCTCTGAGTGTCTCCACATGAATGGCAGCTCTTCTATCTAAGCTGTCTTCCCATGTGAGCCCTCAGTGAGCTGCTTGAGTTCTTCCAGGACCTCCTCAGGCCTGGAAGTTGATCTCCTCCAGGTTCATATAGGCAACTTCCCACGGTACAAATCTCCCAGGTCCCCGCTGAAAAACCTGCAGCTGGCAATGTCAGTGATGGAGGTGCCTAAGGTAAGCCAGACAATGGCCATGGCCAACATCACTCCTTTCGCAAACCTCCTGAGCTTTTCCAGAAGCTACCCACACTGTAGGCACCTTGCCACTTACTCTAGTAGGCCAAGGCCATCCTGACACCCCCTGCCCTTGCATAAATCCCAGAGGTTCTGCACAAATGAATTCCCCACTTGCTCATATCCCCCAGACTTCCAGAGTTTGGCAGGGGCCCCATGACTCAAGACGCCATATAGAATACCCTACCACACTACCTGTGCACCCCCCTGCCAGTGCAGCCATGCCCCACCCCAGCTGCCAGGGGCACGTGCTGTTCATGCACACTACCTCAGCAACTATGCAGATGAAACCAGTCTGCATCCACATAGCCCATCACTGCCAGCTCTATGCACTCACACTTCACAGTATCCACCACTCCAACTTCAGATCCTGCCCAGATACCAAGTGGTGGGACACCTTCAGTGAGGGCAAGAAGTCCTTAGTAGAGAAGCCAGTCTTCTACCCTAATCCCATGAGCTACCAAGACCTAAGCTAGCAGCCCCCAGACAAAGCCATGACCCATGGGAGTGTATCTAGTGTACTCCATAGACATCCCTGACACCTGTCCCTTCTGTGGTCAGAGTACCTAACTTAAGTGTACCAGGCTGTAGCCCCTCTACTGCCTTCTTTGGAAACCTGACATTCTGGCTGCAATTCTCCTTGCACCTTTCCTTTTACATATTACCCATCCATAACCTCACCAGGGCCCAGGACCTCCTGGTCAATCTTATCCTGGGCTTTGGCCAAACTTGTCATTTACCAGACCAGGAAGGAGGGCCTGGCCAAGGGCTACGTGGGAAAATTGTAGGCTGTTTTCCTGTTACTTCTCTGTGCACATCTCTGAGAAGAGTTTCATTGGGTTGCACCCTCAAACTCCTTACACACATTGGAGGGGTAGGAAGCACTGGCCTGTGTTCTCTGCTCAGTGTCCCCTTTCAGCACCCTCATTATTAACTTTTGACCTTCACTCCCATCCCCGTTTTCTCTTTTGTTGTCCCAAGAATTTTGTTACTGTGCACTTTGGGTCCTCCCTTTGTTTAAGGGAATCTTGTAGTTTGCTGGTGGGCCTAGGCCCACTAACCCTATTCAGTAAATAGGCCTGAATATTAACCAGGTTGCTGTGTTTGAAACCTAATTCAGAATCCATGGGAGTTTAATTCCACTCTGCATAGGCTCTTGGCACTTTTTTCTGCTAACTTGTAAGCCAATTCCTTGGGAATAGCCTCTTACCATATGCTCTTTTCAACAATGGTATCCTGCAGTCCAGGTGACTTTGCCACCCAGAGTCAATACTGAACCTAGAGATATTTTACAAACATATGAACACCCATTCTTTGAGGTTTTCCCATGTGAGTTACTCTGCTTTCCAGTTTAGCCTTTGCAGGCAGGTGAGAGGGGAAAAGAGGGGAAGCATGTGATAGTTGAAATAAGTGCAGAATCTGCAGAAGGATTTGTAAAACAATTGTTCTTTCCCTTAGAAAATAAGCAAGATGTAAATATATTGCCGTGCAAAATAATTTCCCATGGCACCCCATTCTCTCTCTCATATCCCTAACCACTCTGAATCTGGTTTGAGATCTGAGTCATTACTGTTTGAGTGTTCTAAGTAAAATCACTTGGGACATTTAAAATGAATCAGTTTTTCATTGGTTTTAATGAAAACCAATTAAATTAATTAAACCTCGCATTGAAATGTACTAGTTTATCTAAAACTTTTGTCACAAGAAGTTTCTTAGTTACAGGATGACATTTTTGGTCAAAACCTGAGAAAGCAAGAAAGGCATTCATCAGAGTATCTTAAGGATTTCAGCTAGGAGGTGGAATGCATAGACTGAAGTCCTTGGTCTGAATCAGAGTAGGGACTAAACCCTCAGTCACCATATTCCAGATGAGGGCCATAACCACTTAAGTTAGCCTCTTCCGTTGGAGTTGTTTCAGCTCCTCTAAAAAATTACATATTCACTGGGCAAGAGAGATAATACTGGGTTTTAATTGCAGGTTCTCTGTCAACCCCACATAGCTCATGGGAGCAGGTATGCTGTAGCAGGTCTAGTGTCTGAGACGGGAGTACTCTCTTGCAAAGTTTGATATCTAAAGACAGCTCCATATGCCTCTCTTTCTCCATCACAGCAGCGCCTACATAAGTTACTGTGTTGTTTTCCATTTATCATTTGTTATTGTGCATCTAAACAGACCTGGTCAAAAACTAGAAAACATGTTTGAACAAGGCTTCATTTTTTTTCCAACATTAAAAAACAAACAAAATGAAAAACAAAACATCAATCTTATCCTGACAATTCATGTTCAAATTTAGTTTCACCATGACCATACCCCTCTCTCAGAGCCACTACTTTACAAGATATGACATCTCTTAACCTCTGTGTGAGATCTACAAGTTTGGTTCCTGGACTTATGACCTTGCTTCCATGTTAATTAAAAAGCATTTCAATGTGCAACAGAAAACCTACCAAGTGAAGCTGCTTGCCTTGTCCTCAAAATTGGTCACCATTTCACCAACCTCTTTAAATCATTTACAAAGTTTATTCATGATAGTTGGTTTTTTTCTTCTGGATAATTGATAAAAATATTAAATGGCATAGGCTCATGCACACCTGCATTTTCAGATCTATCAGTTAACCAGTTTTTTACCCAGTTAATCTCTCCCACATCTATTTTTGCATAATGCTCATGTAAATGAGGTAACAACAAAAATTTACAAAATTAGTATTCCCCTTTGGTCTCCCAGCAAGCCCCATGCTATCACTGTCGGGGGTGAAATTGGCATGTTAATTTCACACATAACCTTCTTGAGACAGCATGTTAATGTCAGCTCCATTTATTGTCACATAGGGCTTAGGTCCCCTGCAGTCTCATATTTTTCTCTGATTAAAAAAAATTGTCTCAATATCTGAGGACAGGTTTAAAGGAAGCAGTTAGCATATAAAAATAAAAGCCCTTTTAGCTCCTGGTTGTTTCAACTTGGCATTACTATTGAGTTGATATACAGCTTAACAGGTTCTTGAAAATGGCTGTTGTCTCTATGAAAAAGCTGGTTTCCTTCATCAAATCCATTCCCTCTGCTCTCCCAAAGTCTACAGAACACAAGCCACAGATCAACTATTTATTAAAACATGATAGTTGGCAAAACAAGCAGGGGGAGGGTTAATTAAATTAAAGACCTCTCTAAAGAGAAGGTAATTAGGCTATTGATTGCAAGAAGTGCCAAGTTAATTGGGCATGTGACACATTGACATTGTTCACAATCAATAAACCTGCAATATCTTCAAAGAAATCTTCCTTGAGCAGTGCATGAACACATCAGGGTCAAACTTACAATAAATTTCTTGGGCTGATTATAGCTGTTGGCTTCTTTCATGTTTTCTCAATAAATAAAGCTGTCTGACAGAGCAGATATTCCCCATGTAGCTTTAATAAAAGTCTTTGATGGAGACAGTGCAAGCTTTTTCTTTTATATATATATAAAAAGAAATCTCAGTTTCAGTCAACTTTGCTTGCCTTTTTCTGCAATTTTTTGGTAGGAAAAAGGGATGGAGAAAGCTGGTTGAAGTCAAATTAGCATAAGTTAATTACCACATACTGGACTAGAAGATGGAGAGGGACTTCGGGTGCTAATTCAATTCGGAGGAGATTTGGCCCGGTTCAGCAGACGAATCTCTGAATTCAAATCAAATCATGAGACCAGTTAAAAGGTCCAAATTGATTCAAAGCTCTCCAATTCAATTCAGAAAGATTTGGAGAGCTTTGGAGATTTGGGCAGCCCCCACTCACTGCCGCAGGGAGCTGAACCCAGACTCCATGCTGGTAAGTAAGGTGTCAGGAGGTGGTGGGGGCTGAAGGAGGGTGGAGGGGACCATGAGGGAACCCCTGCCTGCTCCCTCATTCCCCCTGAGTGCTCCCCAACCCCCACCCTCTGTCCCAGCCCCTCACGCCCCCACCCCATGGCTGTCCTGCCTGGCCCCAGCTCCCAGCTCTTTAGAAAACAAAAAGCCCCTACTCACTGGCTGCTGCCAGGCAGGGGGTGATCCCTACTGCCCCTCACTGCCCCACGCTGTGTTGGGGGGCTCTGCCACGATCCCGCAGACCCCCACCTGCTCTCCCAGCCCCACCCCCATGGCTGCCCCAGCTACCACAGTTTCCAGCTCTTAAAAAAAAAAAATATATCACCGGCTGCTGCAGCAGCCTCGTTCCCTCAGTGGGGGACAGCAGGGGTCATTGCCCCACCTGGCAGCAGCCAGTGAGTGGGGAGCTTTTCTTTTTTCTATTAAATTGCTGGGAGCTGGGGCCAGGAGAGCGGATGGTGGTGAGGGCTTGTGTTAGAGCCCTTCACACAACTTGGGGCAGTGGGGCGAAGCGGGGATCATTCCCCTGCCTGGCAGCAGCTGGTGAGCCCAGGCTTTTTTTAAAAAAAAGATGGGAGCTGGGCCTGGGTGGGGCAGCCATTGACAGGGCTCGGAGAGTGGGTGGGGGATGGGGCCAATTTGGAGATTCAGCTGATTCAGCAGTGGCTGAATCTCCAAATCAGATTCAGCCGAATCGATTTGAAACAGTGATTCGAATCACCGAATTGAATCACTGTTCTCAGAATCGGCCAAATCATAGTTTCATAGTTGTTAAGGTCGGAAGGGATCTGAGCAGATCATCAAGTCCGACCGCTTGCCATGACAAGAAAGAGTATTGGGGTCAAACGACCCCGGCAAGGTGTTCATCCAGCCTCCTTTTAAAGACCCCCAGGGTGGAAGCCAGCACCACTTCGCTTGGAAGTTGGTTCTAGCCGCCCTGACAGTGAAGTAGCACCTCCTGATGTCTAGCCTGAATCTACCATCTGCCAGCTTGTGACCATTATTTCTTGTCACTCCTGGTAGTGCTCAGGGGAATAGGGACTCCCCCAATGCCTGCTGGTCCCCTCTGACTACTTTGTAAACAGCCACTAAATCTCCCCTCAGCCTTCTCTTGCGGAGGCTGAACAGGTTCAGGTCCCTTAACCTCTCCTCGTAGGGCATGCCCTGCTGACCCCTGATTATGCGGGTGGCCCTCCTTTGGACCCTCTCGATGTTATCCACATCCCTCCTGAAGTGCAGCTCCAAAACTGGATGCAGTACTCCAACTGTGGCCTGACCAGTGTCACACAGAGGGGAAGGATCACCTCCTTGGACCTCCTTGAGATGCATCTATGGATGCATGACAAGGTGCGGTTGGCCTTCCTGACCACATCCCCACACTGTCAGCCCATGTTCATTTTGGCATCAATAATGACTCCAAGATCCTTTTCTGCCTCTGCATTGATGAGAAGGGAGTTCCCCAGCCTGTAGGTTTACTGCTGGTTCTTCCTCCCCAGGTGCAGTACCCAAATACTAGCCACTTTGCACAGGCCTAGAAGTTGACTACAATGAACAAAACCCAGTGTAACTATTGTGTTAACCACTGAGGAATTTCGCCAAGACTGGAAAGAAGTGCAATCAAGAAAGCCCTGCTCTGCCCTGCCCTGCCCTGCCCTGCCCTGCCCCATTGAAGGAGAGCTAAAAAGCTAGATTAAAATTAAATCTGTTTATCATAAGTGCTTGCAATGAGAATCTATCCCATAAATCTGCACAGGCAGTTGCCCATAACCAGTATAGAGAGAAAGTAACCTTCAGCACTGTTCACATCCCTGCGGTCTGGACCCAGTGTTCGGACTAGCATGTCAGCCTGTTGCTTAGCCCCTGAGACATCTTTTTCTATATGGGTCCCACCCCAATCCGCTGTGGGCACACAGCAAGTCACTTTAAAGAGGGACACAGTGGCAGTGTCCTCTGTAAAGGTTTAGAACAACCCTGCTGTGCAGAATTAGGAAGTGTAAAGGTCTGGGCTTTCTAGTAAGTCCTGCCCCTGCTATTATATACAGATGCCTTGATTTCTAAATGAGATACCTCCTGTGTGTAACAGGGCCATTGGATTTTATTCACAGTCTAGAGTCTGTTGAACTCTGAGATCAGGTGTCCTGCATTCCTTGCCTCCATTATCCCAATCCAGGAGCCAGAATGTTGCAGAAATCAAGATGGGGTCATGGTGGAGGCTGTGATGTCTTAAGCAATTTCAGGAGAACAAAGTGTACTGCACTAAAGCCCTATCTAGTTTCAATGAACAAAGTGGGATTTTTCGTATTTTTTTTTCCAGTCTGTGAGTATGATAGTATCATAGTACTTAGGATCAGAAGGGACCTAAACAGAACATCAGGTCCAACCCCTTGCCAAGGCAGGAACGTGTGCCGGGGTCATATCACCCCAAATATCTGTCCAGCCTCCTCTTGAAGACCCCAAAGGTAGGAGAGAGTACCACCTCCCTTGGGAGCCCATTCCAGAGCCTGGCATCCCTAACTGTAAAGTAATGCCTCCTGATGTCCAGCCTGAACCTTCTCTCTAACAATTTGTGGCCATTATTCCTAGTAACCCTGGGTGGTGCCCGGGGGAACAGAGCCTCCCCCAATTCCTGCTGGTCCCCTCTGATGAGTTTGTAAATGGCCACCAGGTCCCCTCTCAGCCTTCTCTTGTGGAGGCTGAATAGGTTCAGGCCCTTTAGCCTTCATCTTCCTCATATAATACACTCAGAGTTAGTTTATGGAGTATCCAACTCCAGAACTAGCATGAATGGCCCTCAACTTGCACTAGTGAGTCTATTCTATCTCCTAATTTTTCTCATTCTCTCACCCCTTTTTCCTGTCGCTCTCCTCTGGCTCTTTCCTCCCACCATACAAATGTATCATTCTTTCTTATGTTAAAATAAAAACACCATTGATCCCACTTGCCTGTTGAACTATTCCTCACTGTGTCTCCTTAATTTCATCTCTAAGTTAACTGAATGTGGTCTACAATCACCTTCTTTACTTCCCTTCCTCCAGTTCCATCCTAGAACCAATATTCTCCTTGAATTCTTACCTCGTTTGGTTTCTGTGATGTTGTAATCTCTTACTTCTCCTTCTTTTCTAATTGCTCCTTAAGCATTTGCTCCTGTTTAGACTCCTTTTGTATCTTAGGGTACTGGTAGACATTAACCTTTTCATATGCTAAATGTACTTAAGACATTATTTCTGTGTGTTAAGGCAGGAAAAGACAAGCTAAGTACACTATCACTCTGTAGAAGTATTAAAAATGAACCCACCTGAAGAAATAGGAAGGGCTGCCCTGCAGAGGGACAGAGTGCAAAGAGACAGAGTTTGTCCCAGTAGGGACACCATTTGCCCTGAGGGTGAGTGAAACTGTTTTGGAGGTAGCCCTCTTGGAAGTGGGAGAAGTGATGTAACCCCAGCAGGGCTTGAATGAAAGACTTTAGCAAAAGCCCGGGAAGAGTCCTGACCTGGGATTGGCTGAGAGGCTTGGTTAAAAGAGGGGAGCAGTTTTCTGAGGAGGGAGAAAAAAGGAGGGGGGGGGTGAGAGAGAGGCTGGAGACCAGGGAAAGGATCTCTGCATGGCTGTCCCTCTGAAAGCCCCTGTCAGAGCCCTGCAGAAGTAGCAGTGAGAGGCTGTACTGAAGAGTGCTACAGGGTGTCTGTTTTCCTTCCCTTCCCCTTAGGGGCAGGCACGTGAGAGGAACTGCCTGTGAGGAGACTCTGAGCCAAGGAAGACCCTCCTGCAAGCCCCTGTGTGTCTGGGTGAGCACAGCAGGGGAGGGGCATGCAGGGCCAGGGGGAGACAGCTGGAGACTGCCCTGGTATTTCCCCTGTGAGTGAGAAAGCACTGGGGAGGGGCAAGCTCAGGGTGCTGGAGGGAGGCCTGAGCTAGAGGAGCAGGGACTGCTTCAGCCACCAGAATCCCTGGGGCAGGAAGGACCCAGGAAGGGGCTGCATTTGTAAGGTGTTGTGAGGCTGTACTGGCTGGGGAAACTGTTACAACCTACAGCCCAGACACTGCCACCTGCTAAGCCAGGAAAGGCACCTGAGCAGGAATCAGCTCTCTTGCAGAGACTGCAAGGAAGGAACCATCATCTGCTGCACTGAGACCCCTGGAACTCCTGCGATGGATGCCAGCACCAGGGATCACCCACAGATCCTGTGCCAGGGACCCAGACACAGTTCTGCTCCCTGAGACACCCAGCCAGGGGCAGTGCACACAGGGTCCTCAGTACACAGTGTACAAGTTACAGAATGTGTGCTAGTTGGTTGAGAGGTAAGGGGTGGTCCCCTTTCCTGGCTCTTGTAGGTGATGCTCCTGGTACAGCACTGCCCCCAGCCCAGAGTAAATAGCATCTGTGTGCAAAAAAAAAGGGTGGTTGGGGTTGGCATATGCCAGTACAGGTGCCTGTATCAGAAGTCAGATCACTTCCTGGAAGGTGTCTTCACACTGCAAATCCCACCAGGGACTAAAGGGCTCCATGGGGCTCCCTGTCACATGGGGCCTGCTTGAGCCACTGCCCTTCCCCTTCTGGAACCAACTTCCCAGGGAGGTGGTCCTCGCCCCTACTTTGGGCATATTCAAGAGGAGGTTGGACAATCACCTGTCTGGGGTCTTGTGAACCTAGCATTCATTCCTGCCTGTGGCAGGGGGTCAGGCTAGATGATCTGTTCAGGTCCCTCCTGACCCTAGCTACTATGATACTATGATACTATGATTTTTACGGGGTGATCTCCCCCTCTAGTATCCTTGAGTCAGGGAATTCAAAGGTCTAGTTACTATACCATAGTCCTTAGCAAATCACCAGTAGAACCCCACAAACCCTAGAAACCTTTTCAATTCCCAGAAGTTCTTGGGTCAAGGCCAGGTGGTCACAGCACTTACTTTTTCAGGATCAATGCTGACTCCTTCCTGCAACACGATGTGTCCCATGTACTTCATGGAGGCTTGGCAAAATTTACACTTATCAATAGCCAGCTTGAGTCCAGTGGCCTCCAGTCATTCAAGTACCCGGACCAGCCGCTCCTCATGCTCCTCCAGAGTCTTACCAAAGACAATGACATCATCCAAGTAAACCAACACTTGGCTCATATGCTTAGCCCCGACTACCTTTTCCATTAGTCTTTGGAAAGTGGCAGTAGCCTCAGATATCCCTTGAGGCATCTGGGTATCTTACTGATACCCCAAACTGATAGAACCCCAGGAAGCAAATAAAAGCAGTTTTCTCCTTGTCTTCCTCTCACAGAGGTATTTGATAGCAGCCACTGCAGAGGTCCAGTACCAAAAACCATTTGCTCCCCACTAAACAGTCCAGGGCCTCCTGTACTCATGGGACAGTATCAGGCCTGTCCCAAGGTTGCATGAATTGGGGCAACTGCCCCAGGCCCCATGCTTTGGGGGGCCCTGCAGACAGCACCACACAGGCCCCAATGCAGCCACCACGTGCAGCCACTACGGAGCGCTGCTGCCTCTGCCGCCACCTAGCGCTGCTGGCTCTGGCCACTCACAAACCCCACACTACTCCGCTGGCAGGGGGATGCTTGCTACCCCCTGGCCCCAGGCCCTGCACTGACTGATATGCCCCAGGCCCTGCACACCCCTAGGGACAGCTCTGGATGATATACTGATCAGCAATGGTACAAGCATTCAACATACAGTAGTTCATACACATATGAAGCTGGCTGTTTTTTTTTTTCACATGATCACGATGGGCAAGGCATAAGGGCTTTTAGATTGAGATGATCTTATGGTACATGAGATCTTGTAGATGGTGCTCACTTCCCCCATCTCAGCAAGGGAAATGCATCGGAACCTTTCTCAGAAGGGTCATGGATCACTGAGGTGAATGTGGTGCTCCACCCCTGTTGCCTGTCCTACATCCCAGTCATGCATGGAAAAGACACAGGACTGAGCCTTGAGCTTGTCACTGAGGCATGCCTTCCAGACCTCAGGCACTGGGGAGTTCCCAAAAAACAACTTTAAGGGGTCAAAGGGAGGGAGGTTTCCTCCCAGCTTGGGAATCACCACCTCAGCTTCCTTCCTCAAAGTCACCTTCTGTTGTGGGAGGACTACTATGACGGGCCAGTAGGGGGAGCTCCTGCGTTGAGCTTCCCACCTCACTATGCCCGTCCACCTTCTGGACTCCATGTGTCTCTCCAGGGGCACCTAAGCCCTGGCAGACCCCCTTTTGAGCCCCACTGCAGAGTCTGGGGGTAACATGTGCTGCCACTACCCCGAGAAGGGACTGTCTGGGTCCTGTGTCCTTGGGGAAACACAGGCCTAATAGTCCTATGGGTACTCGACCCAATACAAGAACTTGGGGCACTTCCCCAAGTTGGGGGCCAAAAAGGATAGTCTCCCTTAATCCGCAGACCCAAGGGGCCTCCTAGGTATAATTAAACCCACCCCTCAATAAGTCTCTTACACAAGTCACAAAGGAGAACTTTATTGCTCCTGACAGGATGAGGTAGAATAGGGTAAGAGGTAGAGCACTATCAAGGGATTACCATTGAACAAAACAGTCGGGCTGAGGTAGCCATTTGATATGCAAATGCATCACTGTGAGCTGACTAGCTCTCTAGAAACAATTACAAATATCATTCAGAAGGTGACAGAGATCTGGCTCGGAGATTTCCAGAGAGAGAGCGTTTCAGATGGATCAGACTCTCTCCCTGTGTCCTGATGCTTGGGCCATGATGGAAAAATGGTTTCTTCTCCTTCTTCTTGAACCAGGCCCTTATATAGCCTTTCTGACCTCATCAGCCCAGTCCAATAGAAGCCAGCAGTGTTGGCAATTAGCCAATCAATTTAAAAAGCATCACAGGTTACCTGGGCAGATGAGCAGGGACTTCTCCCTTCCCCCCACTCAGGTGACTAGAGGGACCACACCCTAGGCACCAGGCTTTTGTCACATAGGCAGGGAGAAAAATCCACCCTCCCTTAGGAATTTGACCCCAGTGTCCCAAGCTGACAGGGACAGATTTCTGGAGAGACACAGACGGTGGCATTTCTGCCACAACTACAATAGCCTTTAAAAATGGATTAGTCACTGTCACTGTGACCTGTTCTTGGTTGACCCCTTTGGTCTCAATTACATCATCAGGGACCCTCAGTGCCCCAGGGCTCTTTCTCCCTTTGGGAGTTTCCACCACCAGCAGTTTGTTCTTTTCCTCCCCCTCTGACCATTTACGCACTGTGGACAAAGCCCATTGGCCCTGTGCAGGGACCCATTGGGGTTTTACCCCAAAGAAGTGCAGGGTCCCCGCAACCTCAGGGAGACCATGAATCCCTCTATGTTTCCACTAGTCATATGCCTCTGAGAGCAAAGCATGCATTGTTAACCACTATTGGTAACCTGAGCCAGCTTACTATTTACATTAGTGAGCGAGACCCTCGTGTGCGGGCCGGGAGCGATCCAGGCCCGTTTTGTGCACACGGGCCGTGACCAGCAGCCTGGGCACGTGGGGTCGGAGAGGACCGGAGGCGAGCTAGAATTAGTCACGGACACGTAGTGGTTGATTTAAAGATTGTTTACTTACACCAAAGGTGGTCGTGGTGTAGGCTGGATAGTTTTCCAGGCACAGCTCTGCTTAAATCCTCGTTAGAGGACTACGACAAATTCGTTCTCTCCCACGGGGTTGTTGAAGCTCCGTAGGTTCGGTTGTTTCTCGTGCAGGAAGGGATACGTCTAGGAATCTATCAGCGACAGGGAGAGGCCAGAGGCTGTTCAGGCCTCTATTGCCTTTTAAGAAATACGTTGGGTCCATGAGGATCTGCAGTGCTTAGAGATCTTCACACAGCGTGAAGTCTCCTCCTGGTGTTCGTGGAGTCCTCCCATTTCTCTCCAACTTGGGCGGAAACCACACAAGCTTTTTATACGGCTAGCAAGCCAATTGCTAGCCACCACGTGTGCATAATTTAACGTGAACCAATAATGTGGCTTGAATTTGAACACAAATGGCAGGAACTCTTTGCACCGAGCATTTCTTAGATGCAAAAAGAAATGCACCATGCAAAGAAAGCTACAAATTCGTGGGAAATTCTCTGTTGCACCGGGGTTCTCTTCTGCAGCAGAAAATTCCACCGTGCAAAGAAGCTGCAATTTAGCGGGAAAATAATTTAGCAGTGCCAAAGCACACACAAACAAAAAATCACAACTTTGGGTTGTGACACCTGGAAGAGGCTGGAATTGATCCCTACAGTGAGGGAGGCCCCCTTCATGCACCACAGATCAGGGCACACTAGAGCAATGGTTGACACTTCTTTTTCCACTCCAGTCATTGGAGCAGAGAACTTTATTCTCACATTCACATAACCCCTATAGGGGTACTGCTCTTCGCTCAAGCCACAAAGCCCTCACCCCATAAGTGGGAGCAGAGGTAACTGTTTCAGATATTCCCCATAAAAGGATTCAAATAGTATGGTGACCTGTGACACACTGTCTAGAATGGCACAGCACCAGCAACCATTTACCATCACAGGGACCTCCACTTGGGGCCCTACCAGTCCCTTGGGTAGTGGGATAATGTTCAGGAGCCTGTCTGAGTCTGGGGCAGAGCTGACTCCCTTGCTCTGCCCCTTCCCCATTTCCTGCATCCCACCAGCCATTTAGCTTTTGAAAACCAATTTTGGGTTATCTGGCTGGGTGCAGTCCGAGCCCACGTGCCCGTACTCCCCACATCTATAACAGAATCCCAGAACTCTGGTGTGGTGTGTACCTTCGGTGTGTACCTGGGGCACATTGACTGGGCTGGGGGGAAGGGGGGGGGGCTCCTAGTGGGGAGTCCCAGCCACCACAGCTGCCAGTACTGGGGTTTAGGGCTCTTCCTACATCCCATGAGAAATGTAGTGTTGGGGAGCCACCACCAACAACCAGCTAACAGATCCTGTATGGGAAGGGGCATCCTCCAAGGTCAACATAGTCTCCCTTAATTTAGATATCTCTTCCTCTTCCCGGATCTCTCAGAGGAGCTGACTGAAGCTGAGTGGGCTACCTCTGCTCCCTGCCAAGTTGAGGCTTCAGAGTAAGTCTGGGCTATACTGGGCTGCAATCTGAACCTGCTGGAGTTATATGTGGTTGACTTTGATGACACTGAGTGCCCCTTGTGCCACCACTCACTGTAACACTGGCTCCAAGTGCAGGACGTAAGCTGAAATAGTCTTGCCCTTCTGCTGCAAAGTTCCTAGCAACTTATAATGTGCTCCCTCATGTCGGGTGGGTTGGCCAAAAGCATCCTGGAGTTCCTGCAAGCATTGCTGGGTGGTGATGGCAGAGTGTTGTAGCTTGGCAGTCCTTACAACCCTTAAGGCAAGTTCTTTCAGGATGTCCAGCAGGTGGCATCACTTGTCATCATCAGGTATCTGCCAGGTCAGTAGCATCTCCCATGAATGTGGGAAAGCCAAGGGTTAAATTCTTCCTCCCCATTGGGAACTGGAAGGTTTCCCCAAAAAATCTATAGCCTCTTATAGGCTGCCTGGTTACTTGGAGGAGTGAGCCACTTCCTGGAGAACCTACTGCAGGACATTTATCCATTCTAGGGCAGCCTCAGCAGCAGCAGGCAACCCTGCTCCTGCCCCCCCACCCTCCCATCCCATCACTCCTGGACATTACAGCGGGTTGGTCAGCATTCAACATGTTCTCTTGTGGCTCTCTCTCTTCTTTAGGAGTACACAGTGTTCTAGTAATGCTCTAGCACCCTCTACATGGATCCCAGACGAGCCCCCAAAATGTAACCCTGGTGGTACTCAGAAAGTGTACCCCCTCTCCAATTGAAGGGATTTAGTGAGTACTAGTGTGCTGTAGGATGGGTAGCCCCTCCTATCCCCTATAGAGCAGAGCCAAAACCAGTTGAAACAGAACCATATGCAGTTTTACGTAACCATATACATTAACCATATATGGGTTTAATAGGAAAAGAACTGGGTTAAAATATGACACATAAGTGGGGAGGGCAATGGGTGGAGGAGAACAAGAGGGGATTCAGTAAAGGTAAGATAGACATATACATCTAGCAAAGGCAAATCAACAACAAAGCTTGAGGCACAGGGTTTCACAAAATATAAGGCACAGGTTCTGAAAATTTGATGTGCAGGCACCCCGGGTGGGGGGGGCAAGCAGAGGAAACTCTTCTACCCAGTGGGGATTTATGCCTTCCAGCAACTCACCTCTCTGGTACCCTGGTCAGGAATCAAACTCGAGTCTCCCATATGGCAGTTTAGAGCTGTACCAATACCTGGGCTGTTGCCTGCAGCTCCAGGCTCTAGTACCTCTGGGGTCCTCTGCATGCCGTCTGCACACTGAGCTGCCTGGCTTCATGCCACAGTGGGAGAGTTGGAAAGAATCTGAGCTGTCACCTGTAGCTCAGGGATATGATCCACCCTACCTGCCACCTGCCTGCCAAGCTCCTAGCTTCCCTGCTGGGGGTCAGATGTCTGAGCCACCACCTGTGGCTCGGGGCCTTTGATCCACAGTAGGGGATCCACCCCACACATCATGCTGCATCGCTGCTGCCAAGCCACCACCTGCAGTTTGGACCCTCCACTGGTTTCAGGGCTCTTCTGGGGCAATCACTCTGCCCCTGCTGATCAGCTCTCACCAGCTCTTCAGGGCCCCTCTTCTTCATCCCTCAGCGATCTCACTCCTGGGGCCAGGTGCACTGCCCCTTTTATTCCCTCCCCCCTAGGTGGCTGGCAGGACCAATCAGGTGACATGAGACATGAGTCTACTCTCAGGTCTGGTTTCCCTACCTGGCCCCTGGCGGGAGGGGGGGGGGGCAACCCTTCTCCTTTCCCAGGCCCTGATTGGTGGGGAAAAGAAAATTCCCTCCACCAATCATTTTTGAACTTTTCAAAACCCCCAGGCCAAGCAACCACTGGCTAGCCCATCACAGGAAAGACAGTCAAGTATATCCCTAATGTAACTTTTTTTAATTTAAAAAAGAATGTAAACAGTCTCATAAAGAATGTTGTTTCTTTATGGAGTGAGTATCAGTGCTTGAGAAGGTGCTGAATTGTCACCCCTGGCCCTAGCAACTTGAAGCTTTGAATAAGCAATTCCTAGTCTGCAAGACCTTAAGGGGAAAGATCAAAATCCACACTGGAAATCTGAATTGTGTGAGTAAGAATGCAATAAAACTGGGAAATCTACCATGCATATTTGTTCAGAGTCATTTGTATGTACGCAGTGCAGCTAAGTAAGTTGAAAAATGGTATCGAATGAAACTTGCTTCTTCAAACTGAAAGGTGTTTGTGCCTCCTAGCTGAGCAAGATGTCCTGACTGTGGCTGAATGGTTGCAAATTTCAGAGAATGATCAGATATAAAGGGCAGGAAGCATGGAGGGTTAATCAAATATTTCAGGAGTGAACTTGGTAGCTCAATGGAGAATAAGAGGATGTCAGTATTGTTCAAATTCAGGATGAGAGTCAGAAAAGGAAGGCAAAAGTTCCAGAAAGGCATAGGTAGATTAATGCACGGGGCAACTGAGCACGCACCCAGGGGCCCCTACCAACTTGGGGCCCTGGCCCTGGGATCCTCATCAGCAGAGAAGTGAAAGCCTCACTTTTAAACTCAGTGCCCATTTTTGGTGCCAAGTTTAAAACTGTGGCTTTCATATTTGCTTCCCTGGGAGCTGGAAGCGTGGCCCCTGCCCCCAATAGGACTGGAGGTGGGGGGCAGGGCTGGGGTCAGGCTGGGAGAGCCATGCTGTGCCTGCAGGAAAGGGGCGGGCTGGGTGGTGCTGCATCTGGAAAGAAGGGGGCCAAGGTCTGAGAGAGCCATGCCCTACCTGGCGGGGGGCTGGGTGCTTGGGCCGGTCCAGGAACACTGTACTGCACTACGCCTTTGTGGGCGGCAGTGCTGGGAGGGCCTTGGGAGCTATAGCCCCCCCAAATTCATCTTAGGCCCCCTGCAGCCACCCCTCCCAGTGCCCCCGCCTGCCTGCAGAGGCACAGTGCAGCACTCCCGGCCCAGCCCACAGCAGCTCCCTGCAGGTCAATGTAACAAGGATTGGGTGGGGAGCAAGACTGAGCCACAGGTGGCTTGCCAGGGTGGTGGGGGAGGAGGGCTGCCTCCATGTGATTGAGAGTGGGGAGGGGGGAGGCCTTGTGAGGGGAAAGTGTGTGTGTGTGTAGGTCTGTGTCTGTGTGGGGGTCTGTGTCTGTGTGGGTCTTGTGGGGGGGGTCTCTGTGTGAGTCTGTGTGGGTGTGTGTGTCTGTATGTGTGGGTCTCTGTGTGGGTCTGTGTATGTCTGTGTGTGGGGTCTGTCTGTGTGGGTTTTTGTGTATGTGTGGGTCTGTTCATAGGTCTGTGTGTGTGTGTGTGTGTGTGTTGCTGTCTATCTGTGTCCGTATGTAGAGAGAGTAGAGTAAATGCGCACGTGTGTGTGTGTGCGCGCGTGCGCGTGCGTGCACGTGTGCATGCGCATTCAGCCATAGCAGGGGTAGGGGCAGGGACAGGGACAGGAAGAAAAGGCAGGTGCCTTCCAGTCCAGCAGGGTCCACCCAGGCTCCCGCACCAACACTAAGAGGAGAAGGTGCCTCTCTCCCTTGCTGCAGCCCAGCTCCCAGGGTGGGGGCTTCCAATTTTGTGCATGCCCAGGGCCCCAGTACACCTTAATCCACCTCTGCAGAAAGGGTTAAGCAGGAAAACCTTGCTCAAAAGTAAGGTTTGTCAGAACATGACACAAGTTGAACACTAGCAAAAAATGATACCAGAACAATTTAGAGTGAAGATGAAAATAACTGAATCAGTAAAATTACTGTAAATTAAAAAGTAATGAGTATAGTTTTGAATCAGTGTCATCAATATTTGGAAAGATTTGAAAATTACAGGACAGGCTAGTTATTTCACACAAAAGAACAAATTATGTTGAAGTACTAAGAAATAGCAAAGTGGACAACTGAAGCAGGGACTATCAAACATTAGAAATTAAAAGAGGAGTGATCTGTACAGTTAACCCAGGATTAAATTAGTGTTATCTAGAGGGCAAGAATGATCATTACTCAATCTAAATAAGATCCTTTAAATATCAGGAAAAACTACATCAATTTATATAAAAAATGAAATACAGAGAATCAGGGCTCCAAAGATATTCCATTAGACGTCATGGTATGAATAGTAGCTTTTTCTAAAACAATTAGCTATCAATTAGTAAAGAGAGAATCTACACAAGGGGTGGTAAATTATTTAATAGATTTCATAAATTTTACGGTTGGAAGGGACCTATTAGATCATCGAGTCCAACCCCCTGCCCTGGGCAGGAAAGAGTGCTGGGGTCAGATGACCCCAACCAGGTGTTTGTCCAATCTCCTCTTAAATACCTCCAAGGAAGGGGACAGCACCACCTCCCTTGGAAGCATATTCCATATTTTGGCAACCTTCAGTGTAAAGATTTTTTTCCTGATGTCCAGTTTAAATTTGCTCTCCTTCAGTTTGTGGCCATTTTTTCTAGTTATCCCAATGGGCACCCTGCTAAACATCGTATGCCCTATTTCCTGCTGTCCCCCCCTTGATGAGTTTGTAGATGGCCACAAGATCACCTCTCAGGCTTCTCTTGTGGAGGCTGAAGAGATTCAGGTCCCTCGATCGCTCCTCGTCAGTTTTTTCTGTAGGCCTTTAGCCAGACAGGTGGCCCTCCTCTGAAACCTTTCCGGGTTATCTACATCTCTCCTGAAGTTCAGCACCCAAAACTGGATGCAGTACTCCAGCTGTGGCCTGACCAATGCTGCATAGAGGGGAAGTATCACCTCCCTAGACCTGTTTGTGATGCACTGACTTATGCAAGAAAGAGTGTGGTTTAGCTTTACTTATTACTTCATCACATTGGTGACTCATGTTCATTTTGGAATTGACTACAACTCCAAGATCCCTTTCTGCAGTTGTGCTACTTAGAATGGTACCTCCCAGGCTATAGGTATGTTGATGATTCTTCCTGCCTAGGTGCAACACATGGCACTTATCTTTGTTAAACTGCATCCTATTCTGTTCCGCCCACTTCCCCAGCCTGTCCAAATCCACCTGAATTCACTCCCTGCTCTCTAGTTTGTTTACCTCATCCCGTACTTTGGTGTTGTCTGCAAATTTGGACAGGGTGCTTTCTACTCCCTCGTTCAAGTCACTAATGAAGATATTGAATAGTACCAGTTCCAGGACACAGCCTTGGGGCACTCCGCTGCCCACATTTCTCCAGGTAGAGACTGACCCATCCACCACCACTCTCTGGGTGCATCCCATAAGCCAATTTTCTGCCCACCGGACTGTGTAAAAATCTACATTGCAATTGTTTAGTTTCTTTATAAGAATTGGGTGCAACAGTGTGTCAAAGGCCTTTTTAAAATCTAAGTAAATAACATCCACCTCTTTTCTTCTTCCAAGCATTTTGTGACCTGGTCATAAAAAGAAACCAAGTTAGTCAGGCAGAATCTGTCTTCTATGAACCCATGCTAGCTTCCCCTTGGCATTATTTTGCCTGTGGTCAGCTGTGGAGCTGGCATGGGTGCAGGCGGGCAACAGCTTTAGGAGAGCTGCCACCAGTGCAGCTTCCAAGCCACCCTTCTACCTGGTGGAGGGGCTGGAGCTGCTTTCCAGCCCCAATAGCAGCAGCAGCCTGGGTGCAAAAGAGGTAGCAGCTGGGCAGGATCTGCTGCTCAGTGAATGACTGAAGCAGGGATTATCATGTATTAGAAATTATAAAATGTGTGATCTGTACAGTTAGCCCAGGATTAAAATAGTGTTATCTAGAGGAACCCAGTGGCAGGCACAGGCACATCCCCTCACCACTGTGGGGTCCTTCTTGCTGCAGCTGCCCAGAACTCTCCTCCCCCACCACTGCTGCCATCAGTGCACAGCCCCAGCCCCAGCCTACTCCATGTTGAGGTTCGGATCCCTGCAGCACCTGCTCCACACCCATCCACCCAGGCCATGATGAGTGGTAGTGGCAGGGCAGAAGCTGCTACTCAGTGTAGGAAAAAAGTGGGATTTAGAAGCTGATGCAGCTGCCTCCCCCTCACTACTGCTGGGCCCTTCTTGCTGCCACCAACTGGAGCCCACACCATGGTTCTTCTTCCCACTGTCACTGCCCCACTAGGCACAGTGGTCTGGGTTGGCCCAGAGGTGGTTCTGGTGGTAACAGAGAGGAGAGCCCCAGTGTAGGCTCTGGGTAGTGGCAGCAAGAAGGGTACAGCAGTATCAAGGGGGAGGCAGCTGTGCCCATCACTGGGTCCTGCTTCTTTCCAATGCCCAGCTTCTGCCCAGCTGCTGCTGCTACTACTCATCATGGCCAGTGTGGGCAGGTCCAGAGTGGTTGCTGCAGGGACCCCAACCTCCTATGCAGGGTGGGCCGGGGCTTTGCACTCAGCCCGGGGCTCAGGCCCTGCCTGCACAGGTCCTGGCTCATCTCCAAGAAGCTGGAGCTGGAACTGGTAGCATCTGCTGAAAGGAGCTGCCATCACCTGGAGTACCAGGAAATGGACTCCTGCTGTGGAGCCACCATAGCCCAGCTGCATGTTCAGGGGTGACGGGATGAGCCATGGACAGAATGATGCCTAGGCCAGGTGGGACTGAGGGATCCACTGTGGGCTAGACAAAGTCCCTCTGCAGGTCAGATCTGGCCCACAGGCCATATTTTGCCCACCCCGATCAACATTAAAATGGCAGCCTGATTTAGAACAAATTCAGTTTTTATAGTGTATTTAACCAGGTAGCAAAGGTAAAAATACTGAAGTAGCCTAAAACCAAATTTACAGCCTCCCCACAGAACAGTATTAATGACCCAAATCTGTGGCTCAAAGCTCTAATGTTGGTGTTCGCAAAGCACAAGGAAACTTTGCCACATGTGGTATAATCTCAATGAAAGGAAAGTAGCAAAACTAGGTGGCTCAGATGTCTAGGTATTCATGACTGAAAGATAGAAAGAAGACCATGACCCAGATTTAGTTGTAAGTTTAGGGCATTTGTACATGCCATCACCTTTCCCATTTACGCCACCGCAACTGTGTTTGTGTTTTCACCATCGTGATTTCCAGCTGCTTTAAATGTCCTTTTGGCGTGTTAAAATAACACTGCTTGGAAATGTTTTGTTTTGCGTCACCACCGCTTACCTCGCCCTACCTATGGATTCGTGTCACACAAACAGACTCAAAGACTTCTAATTATGCTCCTTTGCCACCAGGTGGTGCTGTGCTATTTGTGTAGTTCAGGCCTTAAGCCAATAGGTGCCCCTGTGAGTTTACTTTAGGGGGGGTTCTTCTCCTCCCCCTCCTACTCCACAGCTGACCACAGGCAGCCAGGGCACAGCATGGTGTGGGGGCTCAGAATATTATAGATTAGGTCTATATAATATAAGTCTATATGATATCAGGCTATATATAATTCTGTATAATAAATGTCTACTATAATACATACTGTAATATATAATAATGCTGAAGGAAGTGTGGTCAGGCTTTTCCTCCTCTTCCTCTTCTCTTCCTTCTCTGAGAGCAGCGTGTGCACCTATCAATGGAAAGGGAGCTAAATGCATAGAAAGAGCATAGGAATTTTAATTGAAAACCAACTTGCAGTGCTTCTTGTGCACCAACCCCAAAACAATTCCACCAACCCAGTTTACAAGACAGTTGAAGTAAACAATGCACAAGACTCCCCCCCCCCCCGGCACAGACAAGTGTCAGGTGTCACTTACCAATGTGTAACGGTGCTGCTTGTGGAGCACATCACAATGTCCTCTTTCCAGTCACATGTCACAAAGCTGTGCTCATCCGTCACTCGAAGCTTCACTGCATCCCACTTCAGCAGCCTGCACTCTTCTTGAATGCTGGATTCACATCACGGTGCCCCCCAGAGTCAACTCTCACCACTGGGCTGAGCCCTTCTGTCTCTGGTGTGCTGCTGTCTTTCAGCCGCCTCAAACCTCTCTTGTTGATACAATGAATACTCACCCCGAACACTGCTCCCCCAATTTATAGGCCTTGAGCAGGGCAGGACACCCCGCTCCCCTCTCCTGCCTCATTTCGGTGTAAAAAAAACCAAACAAACAAGCGAACAAACAGTCTGGCACTGGGCTGGAAAAGAACGCAAAAAGGAGGTGGGAAAAGTGCTGTTGCAAAGTGTGCCTGGCTTGCCAAAATGCAAGCCAGGCTTGTGAGGGGCCACCCAGGCAGCCCGCCCCCACTCCTGCCCCGTAGGCAGAAAAGACTGGGCAGGCATCATAGTTTCATAGTGCTTAGGGTTGGAAGGGACCTAAACAGATCATCAGGTCCAACCCCCTGCCCTAGGCAGGAACGAGTGCTGGGGTCATAACACCCCAGCCAAGTATCTATCCAGCCTCCTCTTGAAGCCCCACAAGGCAGGGGAGAGCACCACCTCCCTTGGGAGCCCATTCCAGAGCCTGGCAGCCCTAACCATAAAGTAATGCCTCCTGATGTCCAGCCTGAACCTTCTCTCTAACAATTTGTGGCCGTCTCTAACAATTTGTGGTAACAATCAGCCACTGTTGGAGCTTTTGCAAAGTGTGTATCTTGGAAAAATGCAAGTTAAGTTTGTGCGGGCTGACCCCGCAGCTGCTCCCTCCCCGCCCCCCCCAGCCTCCTTCCACATCATAGGCAGGCAGAAGAGACTGGGCATCAGCTTCTGTGAGGGCATCTGGAAAGAGTATGGATTGGCGAGCTGCTGGCAATTTGGCCAGCCAGATTTGTGAGGGGCAAACCACCCAGGCAGCCCTGTGCCCCGTGTACCTGTGCACAAAAGATTACTAGCCCCTTCCCCATGTGTCCCATGCAGCAAGCACCCAGGAAAAGCAGCAAGCAGAAAAAAAGCAAAAGAAATTAAACCAAAAAATGAATTAAATCCCCATTCCCCACCCAGCAGTCTAAGGCAGGATTTTTGCCAGCTCTTCCCTTCAAAGATATGGAGCCAGATGCAGAAATCCAGGATAACATGATGTTTTACTGTAAGAAACACAATATAGTAAGCAGTCTGTTATTTGCCCTTCTTTGCCTTCACCCCACCATCACTCTGAATGAGCCCTGGTTCCCTAAACTGCAGTTGTCGCTGACTGGCCCTGCTGGGAGTTATACAGCCCTCCCCTGACTCCAGTGCATTTGAGGGAACATGCTCATCTGGAACGATGCTGGCTAATGGGCAGAAACAATTGGTGACGGACAGAGGGGACAAGGCTGAACTCCTCAACAAGTTCTTTGCCTCAGTGTTCCTAAGTGAGGGACACAACAAGTCTCTCACTGGGACTGTAGAGAGGCAGCAGCAAGGCGCCAGACTTCCATGCATAGACCCTGAGATGGTGCAGAGTCACTTGGAAGAACTGGATGCCTTTAAGTCGGCAGGCCCGGATGAGCTCCATCCAAGGCTGCTGAAGGCACTGGCCGACATCATTGCAGATCCACTGGCAGGAATATTTGAACACTCGTGGCACACAGGCCAAGACCCGGAGGACTGGAAAAGGGCCAATGTGGTCCCCATTTTCAAGAAGGGGAGGAAGGAGGACCCGGGCAACTATAGGCCAGTCAGTCTCACCTCCATCCTTGGCAAAGTCTTTGAAAAAATTATCAAGGCTCACATTTGCGAGAGCCCGGCAGGACAAATTATGCTGAGGGGAAACCAGCACGGGTTCGTAGCAGGCAGATCGTGCCTGACTAATCTAGTCTCTTTTTATGACCAGGTTATGAAATGCTTGGACACAGGAGTAGGGGTGGATGTCGTATACTTAGACTTCAGGAAGGCCTTCGATACGGTATCCCACACCATACTGGTGAACAAGTTAAGAGGCTGTGACTTAGATGACTACACAGTCCTGTGGGTGGCGAATTGGCTAGAGGGTCGTACCCAGAGAGTCGTGGTAGATGGGTTTGTTTCAACCTGGAAGGGTGTGGGCAGTGGGGTCCCGCAGGGCTCGGTCCTTGGACCGATACTCTTTAATGTCTTCATCAGTGACTTGAACAAGGGAGTGAAATGTACTCTGTCCAAGTTTGCAGATGACACAAAGCTATGGGGAGAAGTGGACACACCGGAGGGCAGGGAACAGCTGCAGGCAGACCTGGATAGGTTGGACAAGTGGGCAGAAAACAACAGGATGCAGTTCAACAAGGAGAAATGCAAAGTGCTGCACCTAGGGAGGAAAAATGTCCAGCACATCTACAGCCTAGGGAATGACCTGCTGGGTGGCACGGAAGTGGAAAGGGATCTTGGAGTCCTAGTGGACTCCAAGATGAACATGAGTCGGCAGTGTAACGAAGCCATCAGAAAAGCCAATGGCACTTTATCGTGCATCAGCAGATGCCATGACAAATAGGTCCAAGGAGGTGATACTTCCCCTCTATAGGGCACTGGTCAGACCGCAGTTGGAGTACTGCGTGCAATTCTGGGCGCCACACTTCAAGAAGGATGCGGACAACCTGGAGAGGGTCCAGAGAAGGGCCACTCGTATGGTTAAGGGCCTACAGACCAAGCCCTATGAGGAGAGACTAGAGAAACTGGACCTTTTCAGCCTCCACAAGAGAAGGTTGAGAGGCGACCTTGTGGCTACCTTTAAGTTCATCACGGGGGAACAGAAGGGAATTGGTGAGTATTTATTCACCAAGGCGCCCCTGGGGGTTACAAGAAACAATGGCCACAAGCTAGCAGAGAGCAGATTTAGACTGGACATTAGGAAGAACTTCTTCACAGTTCAAGTGGCCAAGGTCTGGAACGGGCTCCCAAGGGAGGTGGTGCTCTCCCCTACCCTGGGGGTCTTCAAGAGGAGGTTAGATGAGTATCTAGCTGGGGTCATCTAGACCCAGCACTCTTTCCTGCCTATGCAGGGGGTCGGACTCAATGATCTATTGAGGTCCCTTCCGACCCTAACATCTATGAATCTATGAAACTCCTGGATAGAGTCAAACCAAGCGGAGCTACTTTTCCCTGGTATCTGCTTTTTAAAGAGGTGCTTCAGCAATTTCTGCAGGACGTCACTTATCAAGTCATCTGACTTCTGGTAATCAACACGGTACTCCGTGGCCATGTCTACCAACTGCCACACTTCCTCAAGGAGGGCATCATTGGAACACATAGACTTGTGGAGTTTCTCCCACCAGGCATCTGTGTGTGACAGTCTGGCTCATGATGAATCTACCAAAACCTCCAGCAAGCTTTCTAGGGAGTGTCACTGCTTGTGCCACATATCCCTTGAGCACTCTGCTGAAGTGCTAGCTGTGGTCAAAGGTTCAGGAGCACATTCCTGACTGCCACTGGGCATGGTAGCTGGTAAACAAATGAAAACAGTCTTCCTCGTTTTGTGACATTTCCTTCCCCCAAGAGGAGGAGACTACACACCACCACCCACCACCCTACAGTGGAGAAAATGCATGCAAGCACAGAAACAGACCCTGCAAGAGTGGGGCACCATTCATACTGCCCAAAACTTACAAGTGCCCGGTTCAGAACCACGTCCACGGCTGCCACTGCCCATGCCAGCTGCAAACAATTAAATCAATCTGTTACATTCCTAGATATCCAAACCCAAAAGAGAACGGTGTATATCATTCATCCACCACCACTGAAAGAGCATGGTGACCCACCTCCATAGATGCATAGATGTTAGGGTCGGAAGGGACCTCAATAGATCATTGAGTCTGACCCCCTGCATAAGCAGGAAAGAGTGCTGGGTCTAGATGACCCCAGCTAGATACTCATCTAACCTCCTCTTGAAGACCCCCAGGGTAGGGGAGAGCACCACCTCCCTTGGGAGCCCGTTCCAGACCTTGGCCACTCGAACTGTGAAGAAGTTCTTCCTAATGTCCAATCTAAATCTGCTCTCTGCTAGCTTGTGGCCATTGTTTCTTGTAACCCCCAGGGGCGCCTTGGTGAATAAATACTCACCAATTCCCTTCTGTGCCCCCGTGATGAACTTATAGGAAGCCACAAGGTCGCCTCTCAACCTTCTCTTGCGGAGGCTGAAAAGGTCCAGTTTCTCTAGTCTCTCCTCATAGGGCTTGGTCTGCAGGCCCTTAACCATATGAGTGGCCCTTCTCTGGACCCTCTCCAGGTTGTCCGCATCCTTCTTGAAGTGTGGCACCCAGAATTGCACGCAGTACTCCAACTGCGGTCTGACCAGCGCCCGATAGAGGGGAAGTATCACCTCCTTGGACCTATTTGTCATGCATCTGCTGATGCACGATAAAGTGTCATTGGCTTTTTTGATGGCTTCATCACACTGCCGACTCATGTTCATCTTGGAGTCCACTAGGACTCCAACATCCCTTTCCACCTCTGTGCCACCCAGTAGGTCATTCCCTAGGCTGTAGGTGTGCTGGACATTTTTCCTCCCTAGGTGCAGCACTTTGCATTTCTCCTTGTTGAACTGCATCCTGTTGTTTTCTGCCCACTTGTCCAACCTATCCAGGTCTGCCTGCAGCTGTTCCCTGCCCTCCGGTGTGTCCACTTCTCCCCATAGCTTTGTGTCATCTGCAAACTTGGACAGAGTACATTTCACTCCCTTGTTCAAGTCACTGATGAAGACATTAAAGAGTATCGGTCCAAGGACCAAGCCCTGCGGGACCCCACTGCCCACACCCTTCCAGGTTGAAACAAACCCATCTACCACGACTCTCTGGGTGCGACCCTCTAGCCAATTCGCCACCCACCGGACTGTGTAGTCATCCAAGTCACAGCCACTTAACTTGTTCACCAGTATGGGGTGGGATACCGTATCGAAGGCCTTCCTGAAGTCTAAGTATACGACATCCACCCCTCCTCCTGTGTCCAGGCGTTTCGTAACCTGGTCATAAAAAGAGACTAGATTGGTCAGGCATGATCTGCCTGCCACGAACCCATGCTGGTTTCCCCTCAGCATAATTTGTCCTGCCAGGCTCTCACAAATGTGAGCCTTCATAATTTTTTCAAAGACTTTGCCAAGGATGGAGGTGAGACTGACTGGCCTATAGTTGCCCGGGTCCTCCTTCCTCCCCTTTTTGAAAATGGGGACCACGTTAGCCCTTTTCCAGTCCTCTGGGACTTGGCCCGTGCGCCACGAGCATTCGAATATTCCCACCAGTGGCTCTGCAATGATGTCGGCCAGTGCCTTCAGCACCCTCGGATGGAGCTCATCCGGGCCTGCCGACTTAAAGGCATCCAGTTCTTCCAAGTGACTCTGCACCATCTCAGGGTCTACGCATGGAAGTCTGGCGCCTTGCTGCTGCCTCTCTACGACTCCAGTGAGAGACTTGTCGTGCCCCTCGCTTAGGAACACTGAGGCAAAGAACTCATTGAGGAGTTCAGCCTTGTCCCCTCTGTCCGTCACCAATTGTTTCTGCCCATTTAGCAGGGGTCCTATTCCTCCCTGGGTCTTCCTTTTACTCCCTATATATCTAAAAAACAATTTCTTGTTGTTTTTTACTTGGGTTGCCATCCTCAGCTCCATGGTAGCTTTGGCCCGTCTAACTGCCTCCCTACAAGCACAAGCAGAGGAGGTATGTTCGTCTTTGGTGATCTCTCCCTGTTTCCACTTTTTATGTGCTCCCCTTTTGGCCCTTAGGCTGCCCTGGATTTCTCTGGTCAGCCAAGGAAGCCTCCTGGCCCCTTTCCCTCTTTTGCCTCGCTCAGGGATCGTCTTGCTTTATGCCCAAAGGATCATTTCCTTAAGGCACAGCCACCCTTCTTGGGCACCCATCCCTTCAAAACTCCTACTCTGCACTGCGTCCTTGACTAATCGCCCGAGTTCATTGAGATCAGCTTTCCTAAAGTCTAGCACTTTCACCCTACTAGTTACCTTACCCACTCGACATCTTATGGTGAATTCTATTATTAGGTGATCACTGTCCCCCAGATGGCTACCGATCTGGAGGTCCCCTACCATGTCATCCCCCATTGCCAATACCAGATCCAGTATGGCATTCCCCCTAGTGGGACCGTGTACCTCCTGTGTCAGGTGGAGGTCCTGTACACAGGTTAGAAACCTGCGTGAGCGATGGGACTTTGCTGTCTGTGACTCCCAGCAGATGTCCGGGTAGTTTAAGTCCCCCATGACTACCGCCTCTTTAGCTTTTATGGTCTCCGAGAGTTGCCTCAGGAGCCCCGAATCTCTTTCTTCCCCTTGATGTGGGGATCTGTAGCAGACCCCTACCACCAAATCCCTTTCTCCTTGCCCCCCATGTAGCCTAACCCACAATCCTTCTACTTCCTCATCCTTGGATTCTGTCTTGATGAGGGTTGATGTATATTGCACACTGACATAGAGCGCAACCCCTCCCCCTTTCTTCCCCACCCTGTCCTTTCTGTACAATCTATAGCCCTCAATATGTACTGCACAGTCATGGGATGAATCCCACCAGGTTTCTGTTAGCCCCACTAAGTCACAGGTGTTTAGTGCAAGCAGGAGCGCTAGTTCATCCTGCTTGTTCCCCATGCTCCTAGCATTAGTATATAGGCACTTGAGCCCTGCTACTGGTGCCTTTGCTGCCCACCCTCCGCTCCGAGTCCCAAGGGGCCCATTGTTTCTTACCTTCTCGTTTGTTACCTGTGCCGTAGTGCTGGCCTCCCCATGGCTTTCAGGTTCCCAATGCTCTCTTTCTTCAGGCTGGGCTGTCCTTGTGGGTGCCACATGGTTTGGTGGTCCACAGCTTCCCCCGCTCTCATATTCCCCTCCCCCGATGAGCCTAGTTTAAAGCCCGCCGGAGGAGATCCACCAACCTAGAAGAAAACACACGCTTACCTTTGGGGAACAGGTGAAGCCCATCCCAGCTGAGCATGTCCCTCGTTGTAATGTGCGGGTCGTTGTCCAGGAAGCTGAAGCCTGCCTCGAGACACCACTGCCAAAGCCGCCAGTTGGTTTCTCGGATGCCGTTCTCATGCCGTCTTCCGCGTCCGCTCACTGGTAGGATGGAAGAGAATACCACACCTCCAGTGACACATGAAATCTCCTCCCTCCCAAAAACCAACCAGCACATTTCTGAGCAGTGCCTGCCAGTGGCAGGAGGCACAGATACTTAGAAGTCACCGGTTATGAATCTTCTTGAATCTCAGCAACATAGAATGATGATCGAGTGTTGTTGGGAGCATAACAAACCACATTGACCACATTGGTTTCTTGATGTTCCCCTCCTCTACCTCACCATCTGTGCTAGCCCATGGAATCAGAGGGGGGCACTGGAATCAAGTCAATGGTGCACCCCTGTTCTTCTTTGCAGTCCCTGTCATCCAGCAGCAGTCTCCATACAGCTGCGACACGCTCCCATTTTCATCCACAGGAGGAGCTGCCTTTGTCAGTGTGCTCTCCGTCCCAATAACCCCGGTCCTGAAACACTGCATACCCGGAGTGTCGCCCGCATCTTTGGAGGAAACGATGGACAGCTGGTCATAGAAAGGAGAAATTGTGTGCCTTGCCCCAGAGCGAGAGTTTGCATCCTTGGTATGGTAAAATGCAGCTCTCAGGGCTTTGATTTTGCACCAGACCTGGGTCCAGTCACGATTGTGCCCTTGCACCTGCATCACTTTTGCAATGGAGACATAGACAGGCTTATTTCTCCTACTTTCCAGGTTGTCTATGATGCTTTGCTCTGGCCAAATGTTGATTAAGTCCTGCAGTTATTCCCAGGTCCAGTTGGGTCCCTGGGCCTTTGGAGGCATCAGCCTCCTGCTCCTTCACCTCCATACTGCTGGCCTTGGCTTTCTGAGACATGGTGAAGCAATTTGTGGTCAACAGCAAGTGATTTACAACAGGTCCCTGGCAAAATTTGGGGGTTGGCTTTATACACATGCTGTGAAAATTCCAAAGATTGTGAAGTTATCACCTATGTCGCACAACACCCAAAGGTGATGAAGCACCCCAATTACCAACAAAAGACTTGTTGATCGGCTTGAGCATTAGGTACATAAGGTTATTGTCCATTGGAATGGGTGCTCAGTGCCCCAGAATGTTGCAAAAATCTATCACACCTGCCTGCTTGTGTTTTGGCCTGTCTTCCCCTAGTTAGTCCCACAATGAAGGCTGTTTTGTTATTGCTGAATACAATAATTTTATTGCAGAAGCACAGTCTGTTTTCATGGACGTAGCAAAAGTATTTAGCTGGCTGGTCCTACATTAACAGGAGAGGGCTATGGCAAAATCTTACATCTGCAACCTTGATCACAAGTTGTCTTGAACAAAGACTTGATGCATCAAAGCACCTGCTGCTTCTTATCTGAGGACTAAACAAAGACAGCGCAAACACCCAGTGCCACAGGGTTACTTGTTGAAAAAGCAGTGGTCATCTATTTAATGCAGCTAGACAGAGCTCAACCCCACCTTCCACCCCCTGCTGATGACAGAGAGGGGACAAATGGAAAATCAAGACAAAATGTGTGAGGAATGGGAAGTGGGGAATGGAAAACAACGCAGTGAAGATTCCTCCAACATGGAGAATCTGGAAGGCATGAGTGAGCAGAAGGAGGAGGTGGTGACAGTGCTGCTGATTCAACAACTGCTGGCCTTGAGGATAGTGCAAGACATGCTGCACCACCAGATAAGGGTGATAGGGTATTCAGCATTAGTGTGTATCCAAGCTTTCCTAGTACTGAGAAAAAGAAAACAGAAATGTACTGAGTGGGAAAACAAATAGTGGGATATGCAAAGTAACTGAAGATGACTGGGCTGTGTTGGGAAACCTCAGGAACAGCATCCACATGGTCTGGGCCCACAAGATCAGCTTGGACTGGTGGGAGCAAATCGTGCTGACCACTTGGAATGACCAGCAGCTTCTGGAGATGTTCCGAATGACCAGGGAAACATTTTATCATATCATCTCGATACTGGGGCCACAGATTGAGAGGCAGGACATTAACATGCTTTGGGCCATCCCACCAGACAAGAGAGTGGCAATGGCCACCATGAAACTGGCCACCCTTTCCAGCCTCCACTACATCGCGAACCAGTTTAGCATGGCTCCCTGCACAGCCGGGGTGGAGAATAGTGAGGTATGCCAGCTGCTGCAGGACATCACTGCAAACAAATTTATCTGCTCAGGTAATCTGCAGGAAGTCATAGATGGCTTCAGTAACATGGGACTCCCTAACTGCATGAGAGCTTTAAACAATACTAACATCCCAGTGCTGTGCCCTTCGGGGAGGGCAGGTCTTTCATATACAGGAAAGGATTTGCCTCCGTGATCCTGCAAGCCATGGTGAGCCACCAGGGCTGGTTCACAAACATTTTCACTGGGTGGGCCAGCAGTGTGCATGACGTGTGCATTTTCAGAAACTCCCTGATACCTATCCTTGTGGAGAAAGGACATTATGCACCCAAAGTTCATGAGACAGTGTTCTGCAGTGTCGCCATTCCCCCAGTTATATTAGCAGACGAAGCTGCATGCCCAGCATGAGGGGGACACATCTGGGACAAAGAAGAGAGAAGAGTGGGGCTTAGAAGAGCTGAGGACAGCTGCTCAGCAGTGTGAAGCAGCAGCCCAGAAGTGCCCCTGAAGACTTCCATCGGTGGGAAACGGTAGACAGCTCTAGTGGCTAGGCTCTCGGTACACAGCACAGTGCACAGCATCCAGATCCTGGGAGCTGTGTAAGGCAGCTCAGATCTTCAACCTCTGGTGATAGCCAGAGACAGTGCACAGGCCAATGCATGGAGCAGGATCTTTGAAGCATTTGGGCAGCTCAGGTCCTCAACCCCCGGAATGAGGCTGGGAGCATGGTGCAGGAGGTGCTGCACGGAGGGTCCAGAAGTGGACCAAGTCTGGTGCTGCACGAGGTGGCCCAGGCCTCCAACCCATAGCAAAAGGTTGAGTCCAGGGAGCCAGATGGTGCTCAGGCTACTGAGCCAGCAGACAGGGCTGAGCCAGAGGCCCCAGAAGCCCTGCATAGTGCAGTCCTGTTCCAGGGGACAGCGACCCCTCCTGAAGCCCACTGGAGGTGAAAGGGCAGCTTGGCGCAGATGACGAGGGCCACCCTCCAGGCCTGGGAGCTGCGAGTTTCAGGGAAAATAGGATTCCCACAGGTGAGGGGCTGTCCCCCCTGTTTAGTTAAGAGCTCCTGAAAGTGGAGGTCCCACTGTGAGGGCCCCCCTGAAGTTACCAGCTTCCTTGTAGGGCTTGGGAAAAGCCCAATGGCATTAGGGTTTCCCCTTAGGATTAAGTTTATCATTGGGGTTCTTGCAGCAAAAGTGGTGTGATGTCATGCTTTATATTTTGTGCACTCTCATGTTTGTAAATTAGCAGATGAGTAGAGTCCTAGGGCTCTGCTGGGACCCCCTGTTGCTATTATTTCACCTGTTGTTTATTTGTGTGTATTTGTGGCTTATTTATTGTTCACCCATACTTATCTATAGTTTATCTGTTAGCTATCTATTTTTATTTTGGGGTTTATCTGTTTCAGATCAGATACTTACCTATATCTGGAGCACTGGTTTCATAGCATTTACCCAAAGGGTATTGTTTATGTTATTCGTTTAGATATCATATATATATATATATAACAAATGTTTATATCCATGTTTCTTTTCCCTGTGATAAGTTAATGTAAATAAAGTTGTATATAGTTAAGTTCTCTGACTGTCCTGGCCTGGTTCTATACGGACGGAGGGAAACTCAGCAGTCTGCAGTTCCCCATGGCACACCTGCCAGCTAACAATTCCCTTCAGTTGGAGAAGGGGAATATATACCCAAGTTACCTGGGCTACAGATGATTCAGGCAGAGTCCCTGGTGGCTGCAGCAGGGATTTGCAACTGATTCCGAGCTGGTAAGTACTAGGGGCTTGGGGGGGGAGAGGGAACCATGGAGGGACCCCTGCCAGCCCCCCAACCCCTCACTCCCCCAGCCCCCCCCCCAGCCCCTGCCTGCTAGGATGCCCTCCCCCCACCCTAGCTTGGTACTTTAAAAAAAAGCTCTGGTGCTCACCGGGTGCTGCCGGGTGGGGGAGGATGATCCCTGCTGCTCCCCACTGCCCCATGCTGCATGGAGGAGCTCTGAATGAGCTCCATGACACCCCCCTTTCTTCCCCCCCCCCACAGGTACCCCGCCTAGGCCAGCTACAGCCCTCTAAGAAAAAAAAAAAAAACAAAACAAGAAAAGCCCCAGGACTCACCACTCCTGCAGCAGCCTCAGGGCTTCAGCGGCTCATGCAGAGCCCCGCAAGTGGTACAGGGCAGCAGGGATTGCCCCCCACCAGCAGCAGCGGTGAGTCCCGGGTTTTTTTCTTTTTTTTTTCTTCTTAAAGGACCAGAGCTGGCCCGTGTGGGGAGTGGGGGGGCTGGGGGAGCAAACGGAGGTCAGAGGGGTCAGGCAGAGCCCCCCATGCAGCGTGGGGCAGTGGGGAGAAGCAGGGATTGGCCCTGCCTGGTTGCACCCAGTGAGCCAGGGCTTTTTATTTTACAAGTGCAGGAGCTGGGGCAGCCATTGCCCGGCTGGAAGAGGGGCAGGGGATGGGCCTGGCTGATTTAGAGATTTGGCTGAATATTATCTGGACAGCAATTTGAATCACTGAACTGAATCACTGTCCCCCGCACAGGCTGAATCTGAATCAGAAATGAATACTAGCTGCTTCACACAGGCCTACAAGATATCCTTTTTCAAGTAGAACAAGCAGTCAAGACATGGTGTATAACAAGAACTAATTGCATGGAGGGAGACATCAAAATATTATTTGTACCAAATAGAATGGTAGCAAGGCTGGCAAACCTGACTATCAGAAAACACCAAATATATCTGTCACCAGACTGGAAGAAATATCAGGAATATCATGAACACAATATCATTTTAAACAAGAGAATCATACTGGCACAAGAGGTGGATGCTAATTGCATAATGCGACTATGTAAGAAGCCTTACTTTGTAAGGCTATTAACAAGGAATACATGTTACAATAACTAGTTCACAAAGCCCAACAGAAACCCCTGGAGAATCATGGAATCCTCCCATCAACATGCAGCATCTGTGACAAAACTAGTCCCTATGGGTGGCCATAGTTTCCCCTGGTGGCCACACCAATCCTGCCTCACTTCAGCTCCTTGGTATACTCCCCTCACTGTTTAGAGATAAGAATCTCCCAGCCCCCACTCTGCCATCATGTAGTGGGGTCTAGGAGATCCCTTCAGCCCAGGCATGGGGACATTGTCCCCACCTGGGTTCCAGTAGCAGATCTTGTCCCAGCAGCAGGCAGCTCCTAGGGGCAGGGAGGAATCTCCCACCCCCTGCTGCCCAGCTGGCTGTGAGGAATATTTGCTCCTGGTCAGTTATCTACATGTTCTGCACTTTGCAGTAATTACTCCCTAGTAAATTTGCTACTTGTATTAACAGGTAGCAAATTTACTCATGATGGGCACATCCACACGTGCAGGCATGTACACTTGCAGCAGCTCAAATAGAAGTGATGCAAATTTGAACCAGGGCTTTTTGTCTCAGTGCACACGCCCAGACATGCATTTTGGTGTGGTGCTAGTTGTGCCACCTGGGGCAAAATAACCCTGCCTGGCTCCTCCCATATCTTCATCCAGGGGGAGATAGTGCCTAGGGCCAGCACCTGTGCTGGCCCCATCAGTATAAAAAGCTGCCTTGTCCTGGCCCCATCAGTACAAAAAGCTGCCCTGGCAAGTTGCTCAGGGCTACTTGATCTCAGGAGCTTCTGGGGGAGGATCCTCTGGGAGGAAGTTGGCCATGCCTCTGTCCCAGGCTGCTGCTGCTGCTGCAAGCTTGGTCTCAGGAGCCTCTGGGGAGAAGATAGCCAGGCCCTTCCTGCCTCTGGATACTGGTAACTGCTGGCTTGTTTTCAGAGCTTTTTGTGGTAACATGGCTGCACCCCTTTCCTGCCTTGGGCTGCTGCAGCTGCTGTTGATGCCCCCCTGCCCCACACACAGGGGGAGGGGGTCCTCCGCTGCACATCACTGCCCCCTCTTGGGGAGGGGCCCACTGCACTGCACTACACCCCATCACCACACCCCAGCACCGTATCCCAGATTCTGCACTCCTGTTCTGGCCTGCTACCCAACCTACTGCCAAGCCATAGTCAGGGGACAGCTTGGGGAGAAAGCCTGCACTACCTGTGTGCCCCTCCCCCACCATCACTGCTGGAGCCTGAAGGTGCCTTGCTTGCCCCAGATGCCTTGGTAGGCCACCCCCACCTTCACCTCCACTTTCACCTGAAGAACATCCTGAGTGGCTGAACTGGATGGCTCCTACCACTGCTGTTGCTGTCCGTTCCACTGATGCCCCTCTCAGGAGAGAGGGAGATTACCTGGTGTACCACCTTGCACCACTCAACACCACACCTGCACTGGATTACTCCCTAATTGTCTGATTGCTCCTACACTCCCCCACAGCTGCCTCACTACATCTGATCCTGCTTTGTTTTCCTGCCTATTGCTATGCTGCTAAGTGCCTGGCTGGAGACCTGAAGGTCTCCTGGACTGATGGTCAACAAACAAAGCCCCTCCACTGCTCCAGCCTTCTTTTACATCTGCCTCAGCAGCTCCCCAGTGTATTTTTTGCCCTTGTGTAGCAAGTCATGTGGTCTGCTCCCCCTGCCCTGGTATTTGTTGTGTGGCTGAGTAAACCAACTCGAGTCTCCCCAGCTCTTATGTGTGTATGTTTCTCCCTCCCCCACATTACCCAAGCAGAGCCCTCCTGGTTTTTTTTTTCCTGTAGGGCTGTAGTGGCCTCCCTTACTCAGCCAAACCAAGGGGACCCCAAGGCATAATCTAGACCCATTCCCAATAAGTCTCCCACACTAGGTACAAAGGAGAACTTTATTGGTTACAAGGAATAGGGTTGGAATAGGGTACAGAGTTGAGTAGTATCAGAGAAATTCCATAGAGCAAACAGGGTAGCTGGGGTAGCCTTTGATCATGCATCTGAGTTACTGCAAACTATATATCTAGTTGGATCTCAGGTAGCTTACTTACAAGTATCATCCAGAGGCAGGTGGAGATACCCTCTGGAGGCAGGCAGTTCCTTGATCATGAGTGTTGAGAGAGAGAGTGCAAGTTTCAGATGGTCCAGCTTTTCTCTCTCTCTCTCTCTCTCTCTCTCTCTCTGAGTTTTCCTCATGACTGCTGCCCCCTCCTCTGGAGCAGTCCTTAAGTTTTATATAGCCCTTATGACCTCATTTACCTGGTCCAATGGAGGCCAGCACCTGTTAGCTGTCAGCCAACCAATTTGAAATGCACTGGTTGTTGGGTAGACTGGCAGTCTCTAGCCCACCAGGGATCCCAAGACCCACACTCAGGTATGTGATGCCAGGCACATAGGCAGAAGGAGCAGGTTTCCTCCCTCCCTCAGGAATGTATCCATCTCAGGTTACCTAAAGAGATAGGGTAAGGTGTGTACCCTCTGCAGGGCCCATCCTAACCAAATTGTCACAGAGCAGAGTGTTTGGGGAGAAACAGAGGTGGCCTTCTGCCACATGATGCATGGGACTGGTCAGGCAGGGAGCAGAACCAGGCCAATGGAGGCATCCTCTGGGAGATCCTGACAGAGTACTCCCTGGTGGACGTCTGGTGCACCTGCTGCCCCGCCTGCCACCTTTACCTATGTGAAGGTGGGGGAGGAGCAGGTATGCCACTCCCATTTGGACTAAATTTATATCTCTTTGCCACACTTCGCACAGGCCCACTCTGGCATCTGGCTGACCCCCTTCAGATATCACCTTTTTGTCTGGACCCAGGCTCTGCTGGGGCCTGGCCATCCAGGGTCAGCCTACTGGCATTTTAATGCCAGTCTGCTGGAGGACGTGGACTTCAGGGAGGCCTTCCAGGAGTTCTGGTTGGCCTGACAGGAGCAACAGGCAGCTTTCCCCTCAGCTCAGAGATAGTGGGATGTGGGGTAGGTGCATATCTGACTCTTTTGCCACAGCTACACTTGGGGGCACACCCAGCAGAGGGAGGTGGTCCAGGAACAGTTTAAGTGGGAAGTGCTGGAGCTGGAGAGGCACCTGGCCACCAACCCACCCAACCCGAGTTTGCTCAGAGCTCTGAAAGCTTTTCCCTGTTTTGTGAGCCCTTACAGCATGGTTACAGGGCCAGTTCATAAACTTCTGCTTAGTAGCAAGGTCCCTGAACTCTGGCATGTCCTGTCCTTTAAAAGGCAGCTGTTCACACTGCTCAACAGGGAGGATCAGGGTTTGCCTCAGTCCATGTCCTTCATGATTGATGGGCAGCGGTACGAGGTCTACCTCATCATTGGGAACACCTAATGTTTTCTGTGTGATAGCAGGTCCCACCTGGCTACCCAGTGCCTGAAGAAGCTGGCTGTAGTGGAGCTTCCTGCGGCTGTGCCTGTTGGTGGCTCATCCACCTCTGGTGCGGCAGCTCCATTGGGCAATGGGGAAGGGCCTTCCTCCCAGTCACTCCCTGCTTCATCGGAGTCAGCAAGCTCTGTTGTGGTGAACCCACTCCCCACCTTTCCTCCTCCCTCATGGGAGGATTTAGCCCCTCCTGCTGGGAAGGGTAAGTCCTAGAAGAAAGGGGTCTTCTAAAAAGGCCTTGTAATCCCCTCAAGACCTCCCCACCACTTCAAAGGGAGCTGAGGTTACTGAGCAGAGCCCCTCTTCTTTGCCTGCCTCCTCAGACCTTGTAGTGCTCCCAGACTCTGTAGTGCTCAGGGGTGACCCAAGGGTAGGGGAGGTGGTGCGGGACTCCAAAAGCCTTTCTTCCACCTCTCAGATATTTGAGCCTGATGAGGTTGACATGTAGGTTGGACCTTCTGAGAGCCACAAGCAGCTCCAGGAGCAAGAGTGCCTGGCCCATGAGAGTGCCCTAACCAAGAGATCAGGGACTGAAGTCCCCCTCCAGGACCCCTCAGGAGACACTGCTCCCACAGGGCCTGATGCTGAGAATCCTGGTGAGGGGTCAAGTGCTCCCCCCCAGTGCTTGACAGATATCAATGCCTGATGTGTACAACTCCTCCTCCTTGGAGTTGGACTTTGATTCTGCCTCTGAGGATGAGTTGACAGAAGTCCTCCCTCAGGAGGTAGTGTTCCCCAATTCAGCTAAGGTGCCTCCCTCAATAGGGAGCGTCCCCACCCTGGAGGCGGAACCTGTTCCTGCTTCTGAGGAACCTCCCTGTGCTGGATACTCTGTTGAACACCTCATTGAGTTGCTAGACCAGACCAAGCACCACCAGAGGATTGCACAGCATATACATCAATTGTTCCCAGAACTTGAGACATTTGTGGTGTCCGCTAAGGCTACAGCAGCAGTACTGCACTACAATCCAGGGATGCAGCATTATAGTTTTCACATTAGCAAGCTTGCAGGTGATGTTGGGCACTTGTTATGAGAAACACCAGCTGGGGAGTTGTAGGCTTGATCTTTCTCTGTCTTGCACGTTTGCTCCTCTCTGCTGCTTCTCTCTAGTTTTTTTTTGGCCTTGCCTGTCCCCCCATCTACACCCTTCACACATGGTTGCCACAACCTTTGGTTCTCTTAATGCCAATGACTGCAGAGACCCTGTGAAATGGATGGCACTCTTTGATTACTTGCACCAGAAAAGGCTAGACATCGCCTTTCTGCAGGAAACACACACTGACGCAGTTAACCAAGCCGAATGGCATGCCACCTGGAAGGGCCACAGTTTCTTGAGTCATGGCACTTCTCTCACCACAGGGGTCATGATCCTTCTATCACCACAGCTGACGCCTGACTCAGCGGTAGCCCAGGTGGTCATGTCTGGCTGCCTGTTCACCATTTGCATCCTGTTCGCACAACATTGCCTCCTCCTTATTAACATCTATGTGCGATGAGAATGGACTGCTTTCTTTGAAACATTGGCTGACTTTTTACAGAGAGCTGCTGATGGTGATGACCTTCTCCTCCTGGTTGGGGACTTTAATTGCATGGTCAATGCATGGCTTCACTGGAATGGTTCGGAGCCCCATCCATCCTCGGCCCAGAAGCTGTGGACTGCTTTGGGAGCAGCAAACCTTGTTGATGTCTGGCATCATCTCCATGCCAATGCAAGGCAGTACACATGGTTGAAGGCAACTACCGGTGGGCTCTCCATGGCACACTTTGACCATCTGTACATTGCCAGGTACCACTTACTGCTCCTGCACAGCAGCTGCATTACCCCAGCAGGACTATCAGATCACAGCCTGGTTTCTTGTATGCTGAGCCTACCTGTTAGGATGCATTCCCAGGAGCCCTACTGGTGCCTCAACACTAGCCTCTTGCAGGACACTCACTTCTGTGACTGTTTTGTTCACTTCTGGAAGACATGGAAGGCCGTAACAGCCACCTTGCCCTCCTGGAAGCAGTACACAGTTGGCAAAAAGTGATCTTTGCCGCCGTGTTCAAGAGTTGGAGGAGAATGTGGCACAAATTGAGGTGGCCCCGCATGATGCTTGTGGTGATGGAGGGCCACACAAGAGTCTTAAGCTCTGCAAGAAACATCTGCAGGAGATAGCAGAATGCAGCCCAAGGTGTGAGTGTCAGTTCCCACTGCCAAGAACTGGCAGAGACCAACGCCCCAACTCAGTTCTGTAGCCTTGAGAAACAAAGAGCTGCAGAGAAGGTCATTGACCATCTTAAGACCCCAGGTGGCCAAACGCTCACAGATCCTGTTGAGATCCAACACCATGCCATCACCTTCTACCAGGAACTGTTTGCAGCTAAACCAATTTGCCTAGAGTCTGCTAGACACTTACATGATGGCCTCCCTATGCTTTGCTCATCAGAGGCTGACCATCTTGAATGAAAACTCTTTGGAGGAACTCATGGCTGCCATCGGGGACCTCACCTCAGGCAAAGCCCCTGGCATCAATGGGTTGCCTGCTGAGTTTTATAAGACCTTCTGGCCTCTCCTCATTCCCTGCCTCCTGTATGCTCTGATCACTCTTGTGCTCTGATTACAAGATCTTAGCCAAGGCTTTGGCTAAGCAGCAGTGCACCATTATGACTTTGATCATCATCCCTGGGCAGAGCTACTGCATGCCAGGTAGGACCACCCAGGACAATCTGTTCCTGCTTTGAAATCTGCTGACAGCTAAATACATCTTCAGTCTCAACGTTGGGCTTTTCTCCTTGGACCAGGAGGAAGCCTTCAACCGGGTCAGCCATGACTACCTGTTTCGGACCCTTGAGGCCTTTGGCTTCAGGCCTGTCTTCACCTCTGCCCTCCAGGTCCTATATCGGGACATTTCAAACTTCCTGCAAATGAGTGGCATGCTCTATGCCCCATTCCTGGCCTGCAGGGCATCCACCAGGGCTTCCCTCTGTTGGGAATGCTGTACACCTTGTCCATTGAGCCCCTTCTCCACACACTGAGGTGGAACCTGACTGGACAAAATCTTCCACCTGCCTCCATCTTAGCTGGCTGCCTGTCAGTTAGGCTGACAGCATATGTGGATGATGTGACTGTCCTCATTAGCACCCAGGATGATGTCCAGTCCTTGGTCAACTGTCAACAAGCCTATGAGCATGCCTCTGCCACATGTGTGAACTGAACCAAGAGCAACACCCTCCTTCTTGGTTCTTGGGTCAACCCCCTTCCCCCTGCCTTGCTTGGGGGTCTTGCCTGGTGTTGGGAGGGCCTCAAGGCCCTGGAGGTGTTCCTCAGGCCATTAGTCTTCTCAGCACGGAACTGGGAAGATCTTGGTGCTGAGGTGCAGTCACACCTGCAGCAATGGTGCTGACATCTGCCCAGCCTCTCTTACCACAGGTGGGTCCTCATTGTTAATAACCTGACAACTGTGATGTTGTGGCACCAGTGCACCATGTTGGACCCCCTGCTGGACCTGCTTGAGAAGCTCCAGTGACTTCTTGTGGACTTGTTTTGGGACGGGCATCACAGGCTACCCAGAACCATTCTTTATTTGCCAGTGGCTAAGGTGGGCCAGGGCTTAGTTGACCTGGTGGCCAGGGTGGTGGTCTTCTACCTGCAGGCCCTCCAAAGGCTCCTGTACTGCAAAGACCCCCTCCCCTGGAGGCAGCTAGGTAATTCTGTTTTTGCACTGGATGGGGAGGCCTTGGTTTCAACCAAGACCTTTTCCTTCTGGACCCCACCCTCCTGGACTGGGGTGTCCTCCCACCTTTCTATTGAAGCATGGCGCAGCCCTGGAGAGCTGCCTTCTGCCTCCTGCCCCAAGCTAGGCATCTGCGGTTTCCACAGTTACTGCAAGAGCTCCTGGTCCATAACTCAACCCTGCAATGCAGGCTGCCAAGCCTCACTTCTAGCAGCCTTGTTGACTCCCTTCTCTGGCTGGGACACCTCTTCAACATGACTCGGTCAGACTGGTTATTAGATGAAGCTCTTGCTGCCCAATGGGGCATGTTCTTGGTCTGCTATGCCATCTACTTCCTGAGGGACATGCAGGCCACTCTCCCAGAAGATGCGGCAGCTGCCCTGGAGGACCACCTCCAGGCACAGAGAATCCTCCCTACTGGGGATGTCCTGGGAGAGCCTTTTCCACTGCTGCCCATTGCCCCAGTTGTGGATGGTGACCTAGGTGGTGGGCCCACCACCTTATTAGCTCTTCCCATGCCTCCTGACAGCAGCACCGGCATCCACTTTGATGCACTCCCCTGTATCTGTGGGTGATTTGAGTTTGCCATACCCGCATCCTTGCCACTCAACTTGACACGGTGTGGCAGAGGCACATAGCAGTACCAGCACTCATGCCAGTCTGCCCAATGTGATGCATGCTTTATAAGCCCCCCATCTCCAAAAAGACCAGTGACCTCCAGTGGCAGTTGCTACTGGGACTCTCGGTGGCCACCAGCACTCCCGTCCACCACGTAGACCCACCTGTGTTAGGAGCCTGCCCCTTTTGTTTGGGAAGAGTGGAAGAGGATCTTCATCATGCCTTCCTTAGATGTCCCTGGCTGTCACCACTATTTGCTGCCCTCAGCACCTTACTTTATGAGCTGGACTTGGCCTTCTCAGAGACCATTTACTTGTTCTCCCTCCCCTACCGGGTGGCAAATGGAGGTGTCATCTGCCTGGCCAACTTCAGCTAGTCTCTACTGGATCCCAGAGTGAGGTCAGAAGGTCTATATAAGTTACAGATTTCCCAGGAGGAGGGGTGGCAGCCATGATGAAGACACAGAGAGAAGCTCAGCTTTCTATCTCTCTTGAAACACATGGACACACTACGAACTGCCTGCCTGCAGAGAGAAGCTCTATCAGCCTCTGGATATATAGCTTGCAGTTTGTCAGATGTCCTCATTAGCATTATCAGCTCTGGATATATATAGCTTGCAGTAAGTCAGATGCGTGATTAAAGTTTACGCAGCCACCCTGTTTGCTCTAAGGTATTTCTCTCATATTGCTTTACCCTGTATCCCCTACTCCAAACCTACCCCTTGTAATCAATAAAGTTCTCTTCTGTACCTAGCATGGTAGACTTATTGAAAGAGGGTCTAGATTATGCCTGGGGGTCCCCTTGGTCCAGCTGACTAAGGGAGACCACTATTTGTGCTTCAGACTGAGGGAAGCACCTCAGGTTCTTGCAGTGGATTGAGTACCCTCAAGGACTACTAGGCCTGTGTTTCCCAGGGGGCACAGGGCCAAGAACAGTCCAAACCCTGGGTGGTGGTGGTGTTACCCCCAGGCTTGCAGGTGTGCTTCACGAAGGGGGTCGGCTGGATGTGAGGTGCCCCAGGGAGGCACTCGGAGCCTAGAAGGTGGTCAGGCACAGTGAGATGGGTGGCTCAACACAGGGCACACCCTACTGGCCAGCCACAAACCCAAGCAGCACCTGGTGATGAAATTGTTGCAAGGCAGGGAAAATGCCATTTTCACCCATATGTCAGATACACGTTGAAAAAAATAATACGATAAAAAATAATCCTCTGAGGCACAAATTCACCCACTAAACATAAATGCTGGAGGTGATAAAAATGACTAACCCAGGGGCAGGCAATTATTTCGGGCAGAGGGCCACTTCATAGATTTCATAGATTTCAT
This sequence comes from Alligator mississippiensis, assembly GCF_030867095.1. Classification (NCBI taxonomy): domain Eukaryota; kingdom Metazoa; phylum Chordata; order Crocodylia; family Alligatoridae; genus Alligator; species Alligator mississippiensis. The sequence continues at coordinate 31,032,151 of NC_081833.1, forward strand.
AGACATTAGGGCTGGAAGGGACCTCGGAAGATCATCGAGTCCAGCCCCCTGCCCAAAGGGCAGGAAGTCAGCTGGGGTCATAGGATCCCAGCAAGATAAGCTTCCAGTTTGCTCTTGAAGGTGTTCAATGTAGGCGTTTGAACCACCTCCCGTGGCAGGCTGTTCCAGACCTTGGGGGCTCAGACAGTAAAGAAATTCTTCCTTATGTCCAGCCTGAAATGGTCTTGAAGTAGTTTATGACCATTCGACCTAGTCGTCATCCTTTGGGGCGCTCTGGTGAACAAACGTTCCCCCAGATACTGGTGGTCACCCCTGATAAACTTATAGGTGGCCATCAGATCACCCCTGAGCCTGCGCTTTTCCAGGCTAAAGAGCCCCAGGGCTCTCAGCCTGTCATCGTAGGGTCTACTTCCCTGACCTCTGATCATGCACGTGGCTCTTCTCTGGACTCTCTCAAGTTTCTCCACATCCTTTTTGAATTGTGGAGCCCAAGACTGGATGCAGTACTCCAGCTGCAGCCTCACTAAGGCCAAGTACAAGGGGAGAATGACATCCCGGGATTTGCTTGAGAAGCATCTATGGATGCAAGCCAGCATTTTGCTCACTTTACTAGCTGCAGCATCACATTGAAGGCTCACATTCATCTTGTGGTCAATGATGACCCCCAAGTCTCTTTCTTCCATAGTACTAGCCAGCGTAGCACCGCTGAGTCTATAGGGATGCTGCAGGTTTTTCCTTCCAAGGTGAAGAACCTTGCATTTTTCTGTGTTAAACACCATTAAGTTCTCATCCGCCCATTTGCTGAGCCTGTCCAGGTCAGCCTGGATCGCCCTCCTGTCTTCAGGTGTGGATGCTTTGCCCCAGTGTTTGGTGTCATAGGTGAACTTGGCCAGTCCTCTTCTGGCTCCAATGTCCACGTCATTAATGAAGATGTTGAACAATATGGGTCCAAGGACAGAGCCTTGGGGGACCCCACTGGTCACAAGGCACTCTGACGATTGACTTAATCAATTACCACTCTCTGGGTCTGACCACAGAGCCAATTTCCCAGCCAGCAGATCATGGTGGACCCAAGGCCACAGCTGGCCAGTTTCACCAAGAGGTAATCATCGGATACCAAATTGAAGGCTTTTTTGAAGTCAAGATATATGACATCAATCTCTTCTCCCTTGTCCAGGTGATAGGTCACCTGGTTGTAGAAGGAAATGAGATTGGTCAAGCAAGACGTACCCGCAACAAACCCGTGCTGGCTATCCCTTAAGATGTTGGCATCGGCCAGTCCATTAAGGATGGCCTCTTTAATAAACTTTTCTAAGATCTTCCCCGGGATAGAAGTCAGGCTAATGGGCCTATAGTTTCCCGGATCCACTTTCCTCCCTTTCTTGAAGATAGGCACCACATTGGCCTTCTTCCAGTCTTCGGGCACTACACCAGAGTGCCAAGGGTTTTCAAAGATCTGTGCTAGAGGCTGGGCTATGATGCTCGCCAGCTCCTTGAGTACCCTGGGGTGAAGATTGTCAGGGCCGGCTGACTTGAAGGTATCCAGCTTCTCAAGATGTTCCTTCACGAAGTCAGCATCAATGGAGGGCAGGGGATCACCCTCACCTGGACTTCCCTGTCCTGTAGTGGGCATGGGCGTCCCATGGGACTGATGAAAGACCGACGCAAAGTACCTATTTAATAGGTTGGCTTTTTCCTGGGCGTCAGTTGTCAGTTGCCCCATCTGGTTGAGCAGGGTCCAACGTTGCCCCTGCTTTTCCTCCAGCTCCCCACATATCTGAAAAAGGACTTTTTATTGTCCTTGATGCTCAAACACTTACTGAGTTTTGGCAAGCCATCAGGGGCTGCATGACAGGCAGGCCAGGGCAGATTAATATTAATTTTCTAAATTTTTTAGGGGCCCAATGGACTGGATAGAATGGCCTGGCAGGCTGCATCTGGCCCCCAGGCCACATTTTGCCCACCCCTGTTCTAACCCATTTAAAATAGATGACAACCTGGATCTTCAGGCATGATTAAGCTAATGAAATGGCTATTTTTGTCACGTAGAAACAGGAAAAGTGTAACAAGGACAAGGGCCCTAAATGACCAAATTAAAGTGTATGCATGTGATGGGTTTGTGGAAACAAAGGAATATGCTGACAGAACAGAATGTGGGCAGTATGATAACCACAGGGAGACCAATCAACAATACCCAAAAAGAAAGAGGCATCAGGAGAGAATACAAAAGGAGGGATTTAAGAGAAGCAAAAGGTCCCCAAGGGGTGGGAATCCAAGGCCACCATGGACAGAGGGCACATCATCTGGCCCGTCTCATCCACCCCATTGTGTGTGTGTGTGTGGGGGGGGGGGGGGAGGGGGGTGCTTTGGCCTTTGACCTCCAAGACTACTGCCATTCAGAAAAGAACCACAGGATGAAGCTTGTGAACTAGCCAGATGTACCTTCTCTCTGTGTCACCCTTAGGGTGGGCAGATAAAGAATTAGGGGGTTATTTTGTTTGCTTTGCCCGCATTACTTTTATCTGCTATCCCTTTGTATCAATACATTTTGCCTATTATTGTATGGAAGAAGTCATGATTGGTCTAAGGTTTTGAGTCCACCCAGAATAAGGTTGGTAACCATTTATCCTTCCACATCATTTATCCTTCCACATGCATGAGAGGTCACCCAGAGCTTCAATGCATATGCTTAGGCAGCAGTTATTGGGGGAGGGGGGGGAGGTTGGAGCAGTGGTAGCTGCCCAGACCTTCAACCCCCCTTTAGGCCACTGAGATAGAATCCAAAGGCCGGAATGGGTCCATACATTTGGTGCCTCTATAGCTGTATTTGTATAAGCATCCAGGAATTGAACCCAGGTTACCTGTGGGGCAGACAAAGAATCTGTCACTGAACCACAGGGGACTCCCCCGGATACAGTATTTAGGTCATAAATGCAGTGCCAACAATGCACAGGGTGTTAGGAAAATACTCAGAATTCAATAGAAAGAGGAATCAACCTGCAAGTAAAGAAGGCATGCTATTGTGGAAGAGTGGTATCAGCGTACAGTTATGAAAAGGCCCAAAAGTAATGGCCAATTAATAGCCTTTGCAGGAAAAGTCATCTTTCTATAATGAGGGAAATAAAACAAAACAAAGCAAAACAAAACAACCCCCCAGTTGAGTTCCTTAACTTCCAATGGATTTATAAATAAATATTTATTTAACCATTGTACAACTTCTGTTATAATCGCAAAGAACTAGATTCAAGATGAGAAGCATAAAAAATGCCAATGTAACAAGACATTTACCTGCCAGTCAGTGACATGGCCAGATCTTCAGCAGACTTCTGAAATAATTGATTCATGTTTCATCCAATACACTAATCATGGCCTATCTATACAGATGTTCAGAAACCACTTCCAAGGGTGGAAAGCAGTCCTGTGGGCAAAAGTGGCCATCAAGCATCAAGTGGGAAAAATCCAGGTGCTTGGCTTTGGATTCAGATTTCTAACACCAGGAAAGAAGAACTAGCACTTACTTCCTGTGAAGCTGAAGTAACTGTCTCTGAACTGGGTTATAACAGAAAGGTTCAGAAATCACAGCTTCTGTGCAGCATCATTCATAATCTTAAACAATATTAACCCGCTAACACATTAAATGACGCTGAGTAAAATAAATGGATTTAGTAAAGAGGGATGTGGAATGACACCCCTCAGATATGGAGGGTGGGTGGGCAGGGGGTGGGAGTGGAATATGACTGGAGCCCCAGCATAGGGAAATGGGCAGTGAACACAATTAAGAAGGGAGGGCCAGCCCATTGTCACTGCTGCTTTTACCCTACTCCAGTCATGGTGAGTGGATGCCTTGGGTGCCAGGCTCAGATGGGGACAGTAGTAACAGTGGGTGGGTCTCCCTTTCCCATACCCACTCCCTGCCTGCCACCCTGTGTTTCCCTGCCATCCTGAGGGCTCCCACTGGGTAGAGAGGCTGCACAGGATTCTGGACTCATCCAAGAGCAGCAGCATATGAGCAGTCCCCCTTCTTGTGCCTCTTCCCTGCCTGATCCCTGGGGTTTCCCCTGATGACCTAAGGGCTCAAGCTGTTGGGAGTGGTTGTGCAGGGTACTGGACTCAGCTGGGACAATGCTGGGCAGCCCCCTTTTCTGCCTGTGCTCTGTCCCCAGCTGCCCTAGGTGTTTCCCCCTTAGGAGAGCTCACTGTGCTTCACAGTAGAAGAGGATGAGGGGTGACCACACCACTTCACCCCCCCCCCCCTTGAATCTTCCCTTGGTTTCAAAGTGTTCAGATTTCAACTTCACTGTCAAGTGTCATCCCGAGAAAGTGAACATTGATGTCAGCATTTTTTCCAGGAAACTTTTTACATCTAGAAGCATACATAAAAGAATACATACAAGAGTTTTACCCCAAGGGCATATCAGTAAAATTTCAAATTGTGAATCCAGGTTTGACACTTGGCTACACCCAAATGCATTGACCCTTGGATCCAAGACTCACTAAGTCAATAGTAATTTTACTTCTCACATTTACCACTCTCCTCCACAAGGAGGAGTAATGCTTCAGATAGTATGGTTTAGATTTAAAGAAAGGTGGAACCTTACTTAGAACTGTGGGAATAGCCATGTCCAGCTGGACTATGAAGCTCTGGGCCTCTCATTGCCACCAAAGGTCACTAACCTCCAGGAGCAAACAGTACTTCCTGCCTTTTATCCTCTGCTTGACACCCCTGTGATCCACTGAATTAAATTATGGTGATAGATCTGGGATGGACCCACACCACTTCACAGCTGGGGGAGGAGTGTTCAGTGTAGGGCCACCATGAATAGGACAGGATGCAGCTTGCTTAAGTACTAGCCCTGCTCAGCTGGTCTCACATATTTCTTCTTGGAGCTGCTGTGAGGCATTCACCTCTGCACAACATACACAGATATTAGTTCATAATTATAGTCCTAGACCAGGACTGGGAGATGTGGATTCAAATCTCTGCGCTGCCCAGCAGTGGTTTAATTACTTAACCATGTGTCTGGGGTTACCTCCTTTGCATGGTGGGATAATGATTTTGACTGGCTTCAGTGAAGGCTTAGTAGTCATCCAAAGATTTTTCTTTGCATTTTATTGAAGAAATTGAGGGGACTGTGTTCACTGAGGTATGTAAATGAGATCTACCTGTTCACATGTGGCCAGCAGACTATGGGCCTCTGACTGGAGAGGAGGATAAATCAGTGAAGATGGAATTCTTATGACAGAGCTGTTAGAAGCAGCAATGCTTTTATTGGTTGGAGCAAAGATTTCCTCTATTTTTGCCCATTGTAGCTGTCAGGATAATTCAAACCTTCACAAGTCATTTAACTCTGCAACACAATAGATATTAAAATGCACATTACCTCTTTTCCTGAAGAAGCAATGTTCTTCACTGAGACAGTAGGAGGCAAGCACTCTGTACTTGCATTGTACTTAGAGGCACATATTAACAAAAGGGAAATGCTGTATCACCAAAATTTCCTGCAACTAAAACTGACTAATAGCTTTGACTTTTTTTTAATGCATGCTATTGCTCACTGTGCTGCTGTTATTACTTGGGGGGGCAGTTCTGTTTCTATATGTTCATTGTTAGATAGTATTTATCCTGCAAATAAAGGAACAGCTCATAAACTGAAAATATAAAAAACACTGGGACCTTTCCCATAAGCATTTAATCATGATGCATTTTAGAAGGGAATTCCTCCTAAGGAGTGGAATAGAGAGAAAATACATACTCCTGTGTCCCTACTAGTCTTACTCCTGCTTCGGTCTTAGAAGCATCTTCCTTATAGTCTTTTCCAGTCACCTGGGAATCTGATCATATGACTTCAAAAAAAAAAGCAAGACAACAGACAAGGCTGTGCATGTCAAAATGAGGCAAGTAGTTCCTGGTGTTCTTGTGAGAGCCTATATTGGGCCAATATACCTCCTGGTAGTCTCAATGAGATTCTGAGCCTTCAGTGAATAATCAAACCCACTTTTTATATTCATTAAACCACTACAAACTCTAAAGGATAAGATCAAATAAATATCATAGTTTCATAGTGCTTAGGGTTGGAAGGGACCTAAACAGATCATCAGGTCTGACCCCCTGCCCTAGGCAGGAACGAGTGCTGGGGTCATAACACCCCAGCCAAATACCTGTCCAGCCTCTTCTTGAAGACCCCCAAGGTAGGAGAGAGAACCACCTCCCTTGAGAGTCCATTCCAGAGCCTGGCAGCCCTAACTGTAAAGTAATGTCTCCTGATGTCCAGCCTAAACCTTCTCTCTAACAATTTGTGGCCGTTATTCCTAGTAACCCCCGGTGGTGCCCAGGGGAACAGAGCCTCACCCAATTCCCACTGGTCCCCCACGGTGAGTTTGTAAATGGCCACCAGATCTCCTCTCAGTCTTCTCTTGTGGAGGATGAATATATTCAGGCCTTTCAGCCTCTCTTCGTAGGGCCTGACCTGCTGCCCCTTGACCATGTGAGTGGCCCTCCTCTGCACCCTCTCAATGCTAGCCACATCCCTCTTGAAGTGCGGCACCCAGAACTGGACACAGTACTCCAACTGTGACCTGACCAATGCTACAAAGAGGAGAATTATCACCTCCCTGGATCTGCTTGTGATGCATCTGTAGATGCACAACAAGGTGCAGCTAGCCTTACTGACTGCTTCCTCTCATTGGTGGTTCATATTGATCCTGGAGTCAACAATGACTCCAAGATCCCTTTCTGCCACTGTGTTGATAAGAAGGGTGGTACCCAGCTTATAGGTGTGTTGCTGGTTCCTCCTCCCTAGATGCAGTACCCTGCACTTGTCTGCATTGAATTCCATCCTATTCTCATCTGCCCACCTCTGTAACCTGTCTAGATTTAGCTGGATTCTGTCCCTCCCCTCCAGCATGCCCAACTCACCCCACATCTTGGTGTCATCAGAGAATTTGGACAGCGTGCTTTCCATCCCCACATCCAGATCACTGATAAAGATGTTGAACAGCACAGGCCCCAGGACAGAGCCCTGGGGGACCCCACTGCCCATGTCCCTCCAGAGCCTGGAGTTACCTGGCCAGAGCCCCACAAGCACTCATACAGCCGTGCCAGGGGTCCCGTTATGACCCCCGCCAATTCTCTCAGCGCCCTTGGGTGAAGAGCATCTGGTCCTACTGATTTAAACATGTCCAGCCCCTCCAACAATTCCCTAACTAGGTCAGCCCTGATCCTAGGCATGGCAGTGCCTCCCCTGGGTCTGTCCATAATCCTAGTGGGGGAAATGTCCTGGTCCCTGTTCAGGAATACAGAGGCAAAGAATCCATTAAAGTGGTCAGCTTTTTCATTAACTGTGCCAAGCCTGTCATGTAGGGGCACCATGTTCCCCAGTACCACCTTCTTACACCCTATGTATTTGAAAAAGTACTTTTTGTTATCCCTAAATCTGGTCACTAGCCCTAGCTCCATCTCTGCCTTGGCCTTCCTAAGAGCCTCCCTGCAGTCATGAGCAAAGGAGGTGTAATCCTCCTTGGTGATAGCCCCTTGCTTCCACTATTTGTATGCCTCCTTTTTTGCCCTCAGGCATTCCTGGATGCTTTTGCCAAGGCATGAAGGCTTTTTAGAACTCCTGCCCCCCTTGGTGCGCATTGGAACTGACTCCCTTTGAGCTTGGAGGATTGTCTCCTTGAGAAACAACCACCCATCTTGGACTCCCATCTCATTGAAGCTCCAAAACCCCAACGCCTCTCCTACTAATCTTCTTAGCTCATTGAAGTCGGCTTTCTGAAGTTGAGGACTTTTGCCTTACTGCTTGCTTTCATAGCCCTGTGCTGGATAGTAAATTCCAGCAAGTGATGATCACTGTCGCCCAGGTGGTCGAGTACCCGCAGACCCTTTACCAGGTCATCACCTGTAGCAAGGACCAAGTCCAGCAAGGCATTTCCCCTAGTGGAACTATACACCTCCTGGGTTAGGTGGAGGTCCTGTATCCTGGCTAGGAACCTATGTGAATGGTCGGACCTGGCTGACTGTTCCTCCCAGCAGATGTCTGGGTAGTTTAGGTCACCCATGACAACCACATCCCTTGACTTTACAGCCTCCGTGAGCTGACCTGAGAATTCCAGGTCCCGCTCATCTCCCTGGTGAGGTGGTCTATAGTAGACTCCTACTATCAAATCCCTTTCCCCACGACCCTATTGCATTCTAACCCAGAGCGCCTCAGTTAGCCCCTCTTCTGAACCCATCCTGATTATTGAGTACGTGAATTGCTCTTTGATGTACAGTGCTACACACTCCCTTTTTTCTGTGCTGTGTCCCACCTGTACATCCTGTAGCCCTCAATGTCCACTGCCCAGTTGTGGGATGAATCCCGCCAGGTTTCCATGAGTCCCACTAGGTCTGCATTTTTGCTAGCTAGCAGGAGGGTGAGTTCCCCCTGCTTATTCCCCATGCTTTAAGCATTTGTGTAGAGGCATTTGAGACCTCCTGTAGGTGCACATGCCACCCCCTTGTTCCTAAGCCTGCCCTGGCCCCTGTCACTTACCTGGGTACCACATGAGCGTGTCACCAGGCTTGACGGTGAAGTGTCCTCATGTACCTCTACATCCCCGTCTCCCAGTGAACCTAGTTTAAAGCTCACCGTATGAGATTAGCCAGCCTGGAAGAAAAAATATGCTTGCTTTTTGGGGAGCAATGAAGCCCGTCCCACCCAAGCATGTCCTCTGTGCAGAAATGTGAGTCATGGTCCAAGAACCCAAGGCCCATTGCACAGCCCCTGGTACAGAGTATGCATCAGAGTATTCCTAAAGGGAAGTTCTAATGACCTCTGTTTCTTCCTTCCACATTGCATGCTGAAACTCTATGCTACTCTGTGTACTCCAAGTGACTGCTGGACTAGGATTCTCACTAAGAGCCATCTGAGGATTCTCATTAAGAACCACTGGGTCACAGTGGGTGCATTTACACAAGATGCTTCACTGCTCGGTAGCATAGGTTACTGCACAGTAAGTGCTCATGTTAACATGTGCGCATGGTTACTGTGCAGTAAAAAAACCTTAATCACAAGCAAATTTGCTACCTGCAAACTCAGGTAGCAAATTTACTTGTGATTAGTTACTGTGCAGTTATACATGTGTAGACATGAGCCAGGAGCAATTTTGCTCCTGGGTCAGCCCTGCCACCTATGGGGCTAGTCTGAGGCTAGCCCCAGGGCTCTGGGTTGGGAGCCTCTTCTGCCCTAGAGCTGGGCTGCCCTATGACAGCCCCTGCCTCAAGCCTTTAAAAGCCTGCAGGCACTCAGAGCCCTGGGGCACACCAGCAGGGAGCCTGAGGCCACTCCAGACCCCTACGTTCCCCTGAGTAGGCCACAGGCCAGCTACCCTAGCCTGCCAACACTACTGCTTGGCACCACGCTGCCACCCAGCTGCCAGATTCACACTGTCCAGGCCTGCAGGCTTCTTCAGGCTGCTGCAGGCTCCAGACAGGTCTGCCAGACGAGAGGCCCAGCTGCAAGCAGTTTCTGGCCATTGGAATCAGCTCCACCTGCCCACAACCCACCCCCAGCAATGTGCGCAGCAGTGTGCTCAGGCTTGCAGGTGCTGCAAGGCATTGCCTCTGCTACACGGCTGCCAGTCCCATGATGGGCCTTGCGCTTAGTGCTGAAGGTATCTGTCCAGGCCCAGAAGCACAGGTACAGCCATGTGAGGGCCCAGAGAGATGGTGTGGGACCCATGATGGTGTCCTCCTCTGCAGCCATGCCCACACCTGTGCTCACTACTCAGGATATTAATTGGTCCATGGAGGAGACTGGTGACCTCATGGTGCTATGAGGTGAGGTAGGAGTGCAGTGCCAGTTCAAATGTGGTGGGTACTCCAATGCCCATGTCTATAGGGGGCTGTCAGCTCAGATGTGAGAGCGTGGTCACAACTGATTAGTGTGGCAGTGCTACATAAAGGTCAAGGCCTTGTGGGCACAGTGCGTTTCCATCATTGACTGCAATCATCGGTCGGGGAGTGCCCACAAGACCATGCCCTTTATGTAGCAAGTGATAGACATACTTGTGCCCAGGACCCAGGCCACAGACATGCTGTCTATGGCAGCATGGGTGGCCTGCCTGAGCCCCACTGTGGCCTGGCATCCCTAGTCACACACCACTGGGAGAGGTTCCCTTGGGCATCCAAGACCCCATCCTGCTGAGTTCCCTGGCTGCACCCTTCACCAGCAGCTCAGGGAGTGTGGATCAGTGCCTGCTGCACCAGCTTTACAGCCCCAGCTCCCACCATAAGGCACAGGAGCCATGACACCACCTGCCACCAGCAGCATCAGCTTGTCCCTAGGGGGGTCCCCCAGCTGGGTGTCTGCCTGCTGCACCCCACTGATTGATGACATCTCCTGGAGCGGCATGCCATCACTGGCAGATGTGACCACACAGAGCCACCAGCCACTCTCGGCCAGGTCACGTGGTAAGCCCCGCTCTGGGGGGAGGACACTCCCACCACTGCCCTCAGCCTCTGCCCTTGCACCTGCCCCCACTCCCAGCCTGGCCAGCCCGCACTCCCCTGGCCCTGAGTTGCCCCCTCCCCGCCCCAGCACACAGGGAGGTTGAAGGGAGTGCCAAACTTTATTGAGAAGCCCGTTCTTGCACAGCTAGGTGAGCATGGGCCTCGCACAAGCCAAGGAAAATGTTGTTGCTGGTGACAATGTCCTTCTCAACTGCAGGGGGCAGGGACATGTAGTGCAACCCAAGAAAGCCCTCCAGAGAGTGGCAGAGGTTTTGGGGCAGTCTGGGCTCGCCCCCAGAGCTGTCGTAGCTCTGGGTCCCATACCAGGTGCACAAGTGTGTCTGGGACACAATGGCCATCAGCAGCAGCAAGGCTTAGTAGATTGGGCATTCTTTGGTCCATGCAAACAGCTCCTTGTGCACGACCCAGGGTATGCACAGCAGCGGCATGCTGTGGGGGAATGGTGGTATGTGGGGGGAGGGGGAGGGGAAAGGATGCTCACCCAACCCCTGATCTGAGGCTGGGCATTTAACAACCCCTGGTACAGAGCATCTTATATCTGAAATTTTGCAAACTCTCACACAAAGCTTCTTTCTCATGGCTCCATAGGGCCTACAGCTGTATGTGGGAGAGAGGCTGCCCTTGGCAGCTGGAATGAGGCTTCAGGGTCACTGCCACCCTGGACAGGTCCCTCATCCTGGATCACCTGGAGGTAGCTTCAAAGAACCAGCTGGGGGACACTCAGGCCTGGTGGATGGAGGATCTGGCCCACCAAGACAGGTAGCAGGTGAAAGATGTCACCGATGAGGAGGTGCAGGACTGACACAAGGAGGCACAGGGGAGGGTGTACAGGGAGTTCTGGGTGCAGCTCCTGGCCCTGGAGCGTAAGTAGGTGGAGGCACTGTAGAAGCCAAATGCCATCCTAGCCTAGGCAGGGTAGGCCATAGATGAAGATTGCCAGATGCTGAACACCATTCTGGCTCTGGCCCTGGCACTGCTCATCTGCCAACCCTTGCTCCACCTGCCCCCTGGCAGCCACCTTCTGCCCAGAAGCAGGCCCCTGCCTGGGCCTGGGAGGAGGTCCTCCACAACCTCTACCAGCCCCTGGCCTGGCCCCAGTCTGGCACCATCCAGTTCCCCACTGCCTGGGCCCAGCCTGGGTCCCCACTGCCTGGGACCTTAGTGGAGGGAGCTGCTGCTTCCACTACTGCAACAGGTAGTGGTCCCACTGCCAGGCATCCTCCATAGTGCTGCACCTCCTCTGCCCAGGCCTCATGGAAGAGCTCCCCCCAGGCCTTACAGATGTTATGCAGCACACAGGCTGTGAAGATGGCCCAGGGGAGGGTGCCCTTGGAGAACTCGAGCTGGGTAGTAAGGGTGTACCAGAAGCCCTTGAGGCAGCCAAAGGTGTACTCCACCAGGGTGTGGGTCTGGCCCAGGCAGCAGGTGAAGTGGGCCTGGCAGGGATCCAGGTGGCTGGTGTAAGGCCACATTAGCCAGGGCAGGAATGGGTAGGTGGGGTCCCTGATGAGAAGGGCTGAGATGACCATGGTGCCCAGCTACAGGTCTGGCACCCAAGGCAAATCTCCCATTCTCCATGAGGTCCAGGAGTCTGTAGTTCTGGAAGACATGGGCATCATGGGCACTGCCCACCCAGGCAGACCTAACATGCATGAAGGCAGCATGGTGGGGCACCATGGAGTGAAAGCCCTTCTGGCTGTAGTAGAAGCAGTCTCTGTAGCATGGGCATGTGATGGGAATATGGGTCCTATCAAGGATCCTTAAGCACTGGGGGAATCCCAAGGCACTAAACCTCACCACCACTACCAGGGAGTCATTCATGTGGGACGTGGTGTCCTCCAGCATGTCCTGGAAGGTACCACACATCTCCGGGCAGAGTTCCCTCCATGCTGTTTTTTCCTTTTTTTTGTTTTTGGTTTTTTTGGTTGCATGTGTTGCCCATTTCACAAAATAGGGTCCATTTTTCCTTTTTCTCATGTTTTTTTTTTCCTATGGCCCAGTTGCTTGTTTCATGAAATGGAGGTCTATTTTTCCTTTTTTTTTTATTTTTTTTTTATATGCAGGGTGCCCATTTCACAAAACGGGATCCATTTTTCAGTTTTTCTTGCTTTTTTTTTTGATGTCCAGCATTGCCGATCAATAAAACAGGGTCAATTTTCAGTTTGTTTCTTTGTTTGTTTGTTTTTCTTTGTTTTTTTATGCACAGGGTACATGTTTCATGAAATGGGGTTCATTATTCAGTGTTTTGCTTGTTTTTCTTGGTTTTTTTATGCAGAGTTTGCCCATTTTGCAAAACAGAGTCCTCCCCCACCCCTCCAGCCTTTTTTTTTTTTTTTTTTTTTGGTTTTTCTGATGTGTGTGCGCCTTTTTCATGAAACAGGGTCCATATTTTTTTTTTTTGTCTTTTTTGACATGCAGGGTACCTGTTTCATGAAGTGGAGTCTATTTCTCCTTTTTATGGAGGTTTTTTTTTTTTTTTTTAACACACAACATACCTGTTTCATTAAATGGGGTTCATTTTTAGTTTTTTTCTTGCTTTTTTCTTTTCCTTTTTTTTTTTTTTTGAACATGTGGAGTTCCCATTGAACAAAATGAGTTCTAGTTCTTGTTTTTTTCTTTTTTTCTTGTTTTGTTTTTTTATGCCTGTTTCATGAAATGAGGTCCATTTAATTTTTTTTTCCCTTTTTTGTTTTTCTTCACATGTGGGGTACCCATTTCATGAAACAGTTCCATTTTTCCTTTTTTTTGGTTATTTTGCTTTTTTGATGTGCGGGGTGCCCGTTTTGCAGAATGGGGTCCATTTTTCATTTTTCTGCTTCTTTTGGGGTTTTTTTATGTGTGGGGTGTTTAATGAAAAGGGGTCCATTTTTTCCAAAATGGAAACCGCATGCATCAAACAAACAAAAAAAGAGGAAAAAAGTTGAAAATCGACCATGTTTCGCAAAACCAGCAATCCATGTGTCAAAAAAAACAAAAAAGGAACAACCCCCCCCCAAAATGCACCCTGTTTCACCCCCATGTAATGCACCAAATGCACCCCCATGTAAAAAAAGCAAAAAAAAAAGGGAGAAAAATGAAAAATAGAGCCCTCTTTGCAAAAAGGTTTTTTTGTGAAGGGCTTTTTTTTACCTCTCCATATAAAAAAAAAGGAAAAGGAAAAGAACAAGAAAATAAAAAATTGACCCCTTTGAGGTAATTGGGTGCCCACTACATGGGGAAAAAAACAACAACAAAAAATGGACCCTATTTCACAAAATAAGCACGCCATGCATCCAAAAAAAGCCAAACAAAAAGCAACCCTACCCCACCCCCCAATGGACCCTGTTTCCCAAAATGGGCATTCACATGTCAATAAAGGCCAAAAAATACCCCCATAAAATTTCAAAATGATCCCAGTTTCCCAAATCTGGCACTCCCACATCAAAAAAAAAAAGAAAATAGAAGCAAAAAAACCCCCCCTTTCATGAAAAGAGTACCCCACACATCAAACAAAACCAAATGAAGCAAAAAAAACCTAAAAATTGACCCTGTTTCGCAAAATGGCCACAATGCACATCAAAGAAACTGAAAAGCAAAAAACCCAAAAAGATACCCTGTTTCATGAAATAGGCACCCCGCGCATCCAAAAAAACAAAAAAAGCAAAAAATCCAAGAATGTACCCTGTTTCAATGAACCGGAACCCCGGACATTAAGAAAAAAACCACAAAACAACAAAGCAACAGAATATGAATAGTGGACACCACTTCACAAAATTGAGTACCACGGGCCAAAAATACAAAAACAAAAAAAAAAGGAAAAAAAAGACAAATGGGCTCTGTTTCAAAAAAGAAAAAAAAAAATTAATAGTGGATGCTGTGTCCTGAAATGGACAGCCAGCACATGGGGGGGAAAAAGCCAAAAAAACAAGAAATGGACCTTAATTCACAAAACAGGCACCCCATGCATCAAAAAATACAAGTAAAAAAAAGAAAAAGAAAAATGGACCCTGTTTCACGAAGTGGAAATCCTGCACATCAACATAAATGTTAAAAAGCAAGAAAAACCTAAAAATGGACCCCGCTTCATGAAACGGGCACCCCAGATATTCAAAAAAAGAAAAAATTCAAACAAGTAAAAATGGACCTCATGACCCGAAATGGACACCACACATTAAAAACAAACAACCCCCCGTAATGAAAAATACACCCCCATTTCATGAAATGGGCATCCCATGCTATTAAAAAAAAAAAAGGCAAAAAGAAAGATAGACCACATTTCAAGAAATAGGCACCCTGCACACCAAACCACCCCACCAAAAAAACACATAAAGTAAAAATGGATCCTGTTTTCCTGAAACAGGCAACCCCACAAAAAAACAAACAAACAAACAAACAAACAAACACCTCTAAAAAAAGGAAAATCTTGAAAAATAGCCCCCGCTTCACAAAACAGGTACCCCTGCATCAAAAAAACAAAAAAAGGAAAAAAAAGATAAATTGACCCCGTGCATAAAAAAACCCAACAAAAAAGCAAGAAAAATCTAAGAGTGGAACCTGTTTCACAAAACGGCCACACCACGTGCCAAAAATAGGAAAAAGCAAAAAAACCCAAAATATACCCCATTTCATGAAATAGCAATCCACGTGTTTAAAAAAAAACCCAAAAAAGCAAAAAACCTAAAAATGTACCCTGTTTTGACAAATGGGAACCCCAGGCATTACAAAAAAGTAACAAAAACAGCAAGAAAAACCTAAAAATAGACCACATTTTGCAAAACGGGCACACCACACATCAGAAAAGGCAAAAAAAAAAAAAAATACAGAACACCATTTCTAGAAATGGACACCAAACACGTGGAAAAAAAAGCAAGAAAACAAAAAATGGACCCCGTTTCATGAAACAGACAACCCTGGGTCAAAAAAAAATTAGCAAAAAGAAAAAGACAAATGAACCCCATTTCTCCCCCTTTTGTAAAATGGGCACCTGCCACGTGAAAAAAAAAAGGGGGGGTACAACAAATGGACCCTTTTTTGCAAAATGGGCGCCCCATGCATCAAAAGCAAAAAAACAAAAAAGGAAAAAACCCAGAAATGGACCCGGTTTCATGAAATAGGCACCCTGCATGTCAAGAAACCCCTCTATCTCTGTTCAGAAACTCTGTACATCACGGCGGAGAGATGTTTATTTTTTATACATGCAGTGTTAATGGTGAACTCATTATCATGCTCATTCTCAATTACTCTGTCAGTATTAATCATCTAAGGATAATACAAGGAGCAATAGGCACCTGGCAGTGACATTGCCAGGACTGCCAGTTGAGAATGTGTAGAAAGAAGTGGTGTAAGGCATCCTTCCATTGCTTCATGTGTTCTTCTCTTCTGCCTGTTGTCTGGTGGGACCAGCATCCAGTGTACCAATTGAGAGTTAAAAATAGGAGGGAAAGAAGGAATGGTTGGGGGTGGGGAGTTTAAGAGCATAAGAATTTGTATTGGGAAAACACCATGCAGTGCCTCCTGCCCTGATCTCAGGTACCCTGCCTAGAAGCAGGGTGGGGGGCATGGGAAGATGGAGAAGGCCACTGTAATGCACTTGCTATTGTGGGGTTTCATGCTGTGCATTACCTTGCACCTTCCTTCATGACAATTAAATCCACCCACCCTATTTACATCTGTCACAGGGCAGTAAAGTTCCTGCTCCTTTAAGAGCAGAAACTGCCTAGGGAGAGGGCCCTAGGAGCCAGGCAGAAAGCCCCACAGGTGTAGATTACTATGGCAGCAGGCTAACAAGGGAATTAGGTTGTACCTGCACCTGGTCAGCTGACCGGAAGAAGGCAGGGCCCTGGGCACATATAAACCCCAGGGCTGAGGCCAGCTGCGGTTAGTTCTCTAGCAGCAGCCAGGGGAACGAGCCTCCAGGGAAGAATTGCACAGAAACACTGGTGGCCAACTGATAGATTTCATAGATTTCATAAACATTAGGGCTGGAAGGGACCTTGAAAGATCATTGAGTCCAGCCCCCTGCCCCAAGGGCAGGAAGTCAGCTGGGGTCATAGGATCCCAGCAAGTAAAACATCCAGGTTTCTCTTGAAGACATTCAAAGTAGGTGCTTGAACCACATCTGGCGGCAGGCCATTCCAGACCTTGGGGGCTCGGACAGTAAAGAAGTTCTTCCTTATGTCCAGCCTGAAACGGTCTTGCAGGAGTTTATAACCATTCAATCTTGTAATCCCTTGGGGCACGCTGGTGAACAAACGTTCCCCCAAATCCTGGTGAACACCTCTTATAAATTTATAGGTGGCCATCAGGTCACCCCTGAGCCTGCGCTTTTCTAGGCTGAAAAGTCCCATGGCTCAGGCTCTTGTCATAAGGTCTGTTTTCCTGACCTCTGATCATGTGTATGGCTCTCCTCTGGACTCTCTCAAGCTTCTCCACATCCTTTTTGAATTGTGGAGCCTAAAACTGGACACAGTACTCCAGCTGCGGCCTCACCAAGGTCAAGTACAATGGGACAATGATGTCCTGGGATTTGCTTGAGAAGCATCTATGGATGCAAGCCAGCGTTTTGCTCACTTTATTGGCTGCAGCATCACATTGAAGGCTCATGTTCATCTTGTGGTCAATGATGACCCCCAAGTTGCTCTCGTCCATAGTGCTAGTCAGAGTAGCACTGCTGAGCCTATAGACGTGCTGAAGGTTTTTCTTCCCGAGGTGGAGAACCTTGCATTTTTCAGTGTTAAACACCATCAGGTTCTCGTCTGCCCATTTACTGAGCCTGTTAAGGTTAGCCTGGATTACTCCCCTGTCATCAGGTGTGGATGCTTTACCCCAAAGTTTAGTATCATCAGCGAACTTGGCCAGTCCGTTTCTGACTCCAATGTCCACATCATTAATGAAGAGGTTGAACAAAATACGTCCAAGGACAGAGCCTTGAGGGACACCACTGGTCACACGGCACTATGACGAATGACTTCCATCAACCACCACCCTCTGGGTCTGACCCCGGAGCCAATTCCCCAGCCAGCAGATCGTGGTGGACCCGAGGCCACAGTTGGCCAGTTTTGCCAAAAGGTGATCATGGGATACCAGATCAAAGGCTTTTTTAAAGTCAAGATATATGACATAAATCTCTTCCCCCTTGTCCAGGTGATAGGTCACCTGGTCATAAAAGGAAATGAGATTGGTTAAGCACGACCTACCCGCAACAAACCCATGCTGGCTGTCCCTCAGGGTATTGCCATCACCCAGTCCATTGAGGATGGCCTCCTTGATGATTTTTTCTAAGACCTTCCCCAGGATAGAGGTCAGGCTGATGGGTCTGTAGTTTGCCGGACCCACTTTCCTCCCTTTCTTGAAGATACGCACCACATTGGCCTTCTTCCAATCATCGAGCACTTCACCAGAGCACCAGGGGCTCTCGAAGATCTGTGCCAGGGGCTGAGCTGTGATGCTAGCCAGCTCCTTGAGTACTCTGGGGTGTAAATTGTCAGGACCGGCTGACTTGAAGGTGTCCAGCCTCTCAAGGTGTTCCTTCACCAGGTCAGCATTGATGGAGGGCAAGGAACCTGTCCCGTAATGGGCATCCCATGGGACTTGTGAAAGACTGATGCAAAGTACCCATTTAGCAAGTTGGCTTTTTCCTGGGCATCGGTCTTCAGTTCTCCCTTTTGGTTTAGCAGGGGTCTAACATTGCCCTTGCTTTTCCTCTGGCTTGCTGCCTATGATAGGCTGCCTATAGACCTAATGGGGCTCCAGGAGCTCACCAGGTACCCTGGGCTATGAGGCACTTAAGGCTTGGGTGGAAGTTTGACTCCTTTAAAGGGACAGAGAGCACCCTGAAATGGTTGTATTACATTATAGTGCAGGGGCTCATATTTTGGTAGTTGTTTATAAACCAGTGGACCAGAACAAGGCTATTGGGGAGGAGAAGGCCTCACTGGAGCCACACTACGGTGTGGAGACCCCAGCACTAGGGGGTGCAGTGACAGAGGGGGTGAGCAGACCCCAGTGCCAGGGGGTGCAGTGACAAAGGGGCTGTGGAGAACACAATGCCAGAGGGTGCAGAGGCAGGGCTGCAGAGTCCAGCTATGACAGGAAGCCAAGCCAGACTATGGCCTCAGAGGGACAACGTTTGAATGCTACCTGCGAGGCTTGGGGCATGGTAAAGGGATGGTTTTGGAGCCATGCATCTAGCCCATAAGGCTGAGGGTGTCCCATGAGGCATCCATTTTTAGCAGGACCCAAAAGGGGACCAAGAACCCACAGGGTTCAGTGGGGCCCATCAGGACCGTGTCCAAACATAAACTTGAGGGCAACTTCCCTATTTATTATAATTACCAGCAAAAGATGGCAGATGAGGAAAAGGGTGCCTGTTGGGCAAGACTGGCACAGTCACAGCCCTAGGGGCATCACGCCGTGACAACATCCAAGTTGAAGTAAACAAATCACCACCCCCCACCCTCAGGGCACAGCCAAGTGTCAGCTGTCACTTACCAATACGTAAACATGCCAATTGTGGAACACATCACGGAGTCCTCTTTTATGTATCACAAAGCCGCTCTCATTCAGCACTTGAACGCTGTGTTGCATGACTTCAGCAGCAGCAGCTTACACTCTTATCAAACCGCTGCACTGGCATCCTTGTGCCACCCAGGGGCAAGTCTCCCCGCTGGGCTGAGTCCTTCTGCCTCTGGTGTGCTGCCATCTCTCATCTGCTTCAAAACTCTCTTGTTGATACAGCGTATGCACACCCCGAACACTGCTTCCCGAATTTATAGACCATGAGGGGGCAGGAACCACCCCGCCACCCCGGGTGGTTTTGTTTTGATGTAAAAATATCCAGACAGTCTGGCACCAGCCTGGAAAGGATACAAAAACCCCTGTGGGCTGGAAAAGTGCATGAAAAGCCCCTGTCCAAAATCAACACCAAAACAAAATTGTTTCCTGTGCAAAAAATGGCAGGAAGGAAATTTGCAGAGGGCAGCCCCTTCGGGTGGCTTTGCAAAGTGGGCGGGAAATGCAATGCTTTTGATACCCAGATGCCATTGCCCATGGAGGCAGGGAGGGGAGGCAGCCAGACCCTTTGTGTACCCCTAAGTGTACCCCCCCAGCACCCAGTGCAACAAGTACCCAGAACAAGTGGGAGGCAGAACTGTGAGACCAGGCTTGGCTGTGGGGGCAGTCCCTTTGTGTGGCCTGCAGTACCCACCCCTGATGCCAAGCCAGACTTGTGAAGGGGAGCCAGGCAGGCTCTTGTGGACTTTTGCGTGGAAAATTTCCTGCCCCAACCACCAGTGCCCTGTGCAACAAGCACCCAAAAAAACCCAGTAGGCTTTGCAGAGGAGATGGGCAGCACTGCTTATTGAACTGAAAAAAAAACCCCAAAACATGTCTCTCTCAAGCAAAGCTGCCTACAATCTCCCAAAAAGCAACCCGGCACAACCCAAGAAAATAAACCAACTAAAAAATCAAATTCTATCTTAAAATGCCTCCTGGCATAAATTAGTACTGTGAAGGCAGGAGTGTAAAATTGTTATGATGTGACCCCTAGCGTCTTTTACTAGTTATACATATTAAGCCATTACATGGTAAATCATGTACATGTTACATCATTAGTCGTCATCCATTACAATAGTGTGACCGCCAGGTCTCAAGTAATTGGTCACGTGCTGCCTTGGCTTGCGCACTGAGGGATGTATGCCCTGCAGCCTCCCGAAAAATGCCGAGTTGATGTTCCCTCCATGGGCAGCCTTCCCCTATCTCGCCTGCCATGACTTGTATGTTTCCCATTGGGGGGGAATGACCACCCTGGGATCTTCTATGGCACGGGCAGCCCAGAGGTCACCAGCGGGGCTCCGCCACCCCTACACCCTGTCCTCACACCACCTTGATGAGTTGTCCCGTCTTCGTGACCATGTACCTCTTCTTCCACTACCGTGGAGCCTCCTGATTTCTCTCCTGCCCCGGATCCCGGCTTCCGAGGCCAATTTGTTTATTTTGTCCTGGGTTATGTACGTTCACTGGTCTCGCTCGTGGCATCCGTACTCACCTAGGAGGAGCTTTTCCCCCGAGACCTTGACCCGATGTGCTGTCCTATGGGCTTCACCACGTCTCTCTTATTCTAGCGTAGCCTCCTACCCCTCAACCCCTTCGTACAGGGAAACGCAAAAGAAACACAAAAAAGAAAAACACAAAATGACTCCCTTCCCAGGTCTCTTGTGTCAGAGACCCTGGGTGCCAAGCCCTCTATGGTCTGGCTGGGAGCTGACCTCCTGCTCAAGTCCTCGCTTACCCTCCTTCCCCTGCCTCTATAAGCCCTGGGCTACCCTGCTCCTCTCCTTCTCGGAGAGTCCCTATCTGGGTGCCTCGTCATTCCCTGATGAGTGGCTGGCTCTCTCCCACACTCAGGGTGGACGCCTGAGTTCTCTGTAGCCCTTATGTCTGGTTCTGTTGGGGCTCTCTCGCCGGGTAGAGCTCCTCCTCCTCCCTCCTGGCCCCAATACTCCCACCTATGGTGGTGATGACCCTTGTGCGTCCTCCACTGTTTCCCTTGAAGCTGATGCTCTTGCAGGTTGGCAGAGCGACTTCCCGCTCACCTCTGGCACTGGTCGCTTGTTCATGGCCACTGTTTCTGCGGCTGGCGTCAGGAGCCTTCTCTGGCTCCTTGCTCACTGCTCTCTCTTCCCCGTGGGAATCCAGGAGTGAGCCTGGCGTCCCCACACTCTCTGGGTCCGTCCTCTCCTTCCCTCTTCTTTGTCCATCTGCCCACTTTATTGCTGCCGGGCCGTGATTACTGTTGACGTCACTGGCCAGCCTTAGCTGAATAAAGACGTGGCTAATGAGCCACGTGGGCTTCTCCCTTTCTTTCTGCTGTGTTGCAGCTCCTGTTGAAGGTAAGTGGTTTTTTCTTGTTTTATCTTCCCTGTGTGTTTTTTTTCTCTCTCCTGTCCCTCCTGCCTCTTGTAACTTTCCTTTCTTGTCCTAGGTCCTTCCCCCCATTCTCTCCTGGGATAAATAGTAAAAAAACCCAGAAACATCTTTAGCCAGAAAAAGCCACTGTCATGGACAAGCGTTCTATGTTGGTCCCGGAATTCCCTCCCCATCAGAAGGTCCACACCTTGACTGGGAAAAACTGCCCCTCTGGATGGCCTGCCTTCATGGTGCATGGCCTGCCCCTGGGGCCCCAGAAGCTCTGCCCTGTAGAAAATGAGGCATAGGCATGACCTCTCAGACAGTGAGGGGTTGTGACCAGTGCTGCACCTAGACTCCTGGGGGCCCCAGGAAAACTTTTAGTATTGGCCCCCCCTTTGCCAGAGATAATGATAATATAATCAGAAAATGGGAAAAAATTACCATTTTTTATAAATTATAAAAGATGATGAATAGAAAATGTAATTAAAAAAAACAGAAAATCAAATGTTCAAATCACATGTTTTTATTATAAAATACTTATATAAACTCCACTCTGTGGCATTTGTTTGTTACAAAAGTCTTTATCATGTCTGCAGTATTGATGTCTTTATATATTTTGTTCTCAATTGATAACTTTGCCAATCCATTCTATCTCTCTTGACTTAAGAGCGAATGTAAGTAATTTTAATTATTTTTGTTTTGAGAAACTTCTTTCTCCAGATGTGACAGTAGCTGGTAATGTCAATAATATCCTAAGAGTGATTGTCACATTAGGATAAATTTCCACCATGCCCTTTCTTGGATATATGTGAGAAGTTCTAAACAACCAAGGTTGATACTTATAAAATACTGTAGTGAGCAGATTTCTTCAAAAAATTCATTACAGTTTATATCACTAATAATGTCCTCGCTGGTGAGAATTTTTTCTAGTTCAAGGGACTTTTTTTTTAAATCAATTTAATTTAAATTTATGAAGCTGCTGGTATTTATTATCAAATCAAAGGTGTTACAGATTTTATTGATCTGATCAAATCATTCATCTAAGCTTCCAATGGCAGTATCTGTTAATTTATTATAAAATTCTACTTCAAATCTCTTCATTGATTCACTAGAACATTCATCTGATGATATTTCATAGCTAGAACATGTTTTTTTTCTGGCAATGTGCACTTCTGGTAATGTCTGTAACTTCCAACTCCGTTGCAATATCTGAAACTTTGGTCATATATGTTTGAAATCCTGATGTTCTCATTTCTTTTAATAGACTTTGCACACTTGATTAAAATAATTGCAGTATTCATGTCAATCTGAGCACTTGGCATGGCTTTATTTAGTTTGTTTATCACTGTCAAGACCTCATACCTAAACCTCACAACTAAACTGATAATTAAACTAAACAAGTTGATTTCAATGAACACACCTCATAGTTCTGACTGCAGCTTGGCATCTCTTACTTTTGCCTGTTTTCTTATTTCATTTAATGCACTTTTAATATTTCCAAGTTGAAATCTTACTGTTCTTATGGCATTTATTTTTCCTTCCCATCTTGTTTCTGGCAAAGATTTAATGATAATTGTGTACGTGCTTTTTAAAAATGCTCCATGTACACGTTGAAGCTGCAAAAATAGTGGACAACCTTTATAATGTTCCAAAAAACAGTTCAGCAGTAGATGAAGTGCTGTATCAGAAATAACTAGGTTCACCGTGGAGAGAAACAGGCAAGAGCACTGGAACAGATGAAAAAACTCCCCGCAGAAAAAAAGGAGCCTGCTAGGGGAGAGATAGCAGCAGGAGAAGAGGGAAGAATGTGACAGGAGTGACACTTTCAGAGCAACTGCTCCATAGTAATAGCATGGCCTCAGGAAATGGGAGGCAAGACACCGGAGGAGACGAAGATTCACTTGGAAACCCAGGACTGGGGGCTAGAGAGAGTGAAGTCCCAAGAGTTGGCTCCAAGTGGGGAGGAGAGCTCGGCCATACTCTACTGAGCAGGGAGACTGTGGCTGAAGAGATGCTTCCAAGAGGCCCAGTGCAAATGGTGGGAGAGCCTTATCAGAGACAGGAATGCCACAGGAGAAGCAGCTGCCACAAACTGGTTCCAGCTGAAGCTGGGTGGGTTTTTTCTTTCGTCAAACGTCAGTTGGTTTTGTTCGGACTTTCGGTGGGTCCACGAGATGAAGGTGCCAGAGTGGCAGCGACACCACCCAAAACTCTTAAAGGGACAAGATTGCTTAAAGCCACAGGCTGTGGCTAGAGCCCAGCAGTGGGCATGATTGTCAAGGAAGCCACAGGTTAGGAGACTGAGAGAAGGGTAATAAACCCCAGGAATAAAAGTGCCAGAAAGGGATTTTCCATTCTTTTTCATTTTTTAGCTATTTAATTTATAATAACAACAATGGGCAGGGCACCCTGAGAGATTGGGACAAGTCAGGCCCTATCATGACCAAGACTTACCTGATAGTGGTGGAAGCCAGGGGGTCTGCTTTCTCCCGGATCATTAAAACTTACAAAGAAAAAAACAAAAATATATGAATAAAAAAAATAAAGGAAGTTATCTCACTCAAGGAAGTCTATGATTTCAATCAGCAGCGTAACATCTAGGTGGGACTAGGATGGGTTGCAGGGGAGGTTGGAGCCCCAGAAGAAATCCCTGACTGGGTTGTTGGTAGTAGGCTGTGGTAGAGAACAAGTCACAGCTTGCAACTAATACTATCAATGAAAAATCAAGACGAGAGTTGAAACGTACAGCAGCGAATCAAATCTGAGCAATAATGATAAGAAGGCATCGGGCCAAGAAATTTCCAAGATGCCGAATACTTACACTCAACCAGAAGTAACCTACTTACAAAGTGGTGAATTGTCCAGGAACTTGATGACGGTCTGATTACTGGCCGCACAGAGATCCAAACAGGTGCCATGGGAGGCCTTGAACCTCTCCAAGAAACATTACATTTGGTGGGCCAACTGCTACAACAGCAGCAACAGCAGGCAGCTCATCAAATCACCCTCAAAGTGGCTCCAGCAACATGCATGGGCTTACAGGAACCAAGTTGAGCTGAAAGTCCCCAGGATGACCCCACAAGATGGCCCAGAAGCCTTCCTGGAAAACTTTATCTAAGCAGCGTTAGCCTCGGGATTGAACCAAAGCCACTGGGCAGGCCAGTTGGGTGTACTCTAGATAGGATAAGCACAAGCCAGATACTGAGCTATGCTGTGGGGAGAAGCAATAGGTTATGATAAAATAAAAAAGGAAATTATGTATCAGTTAGACATCAACCCAGAGTGGTACCACCAAGCCTTCAGAGTGAAAAAGAAGAGGGAAGATAAATGTCTGAGGCTCTTTCTCCAGTATTTGGCAGACCTGCTAGAAAAGTGGTTAAGACAACAAGAGATGTCTAAGGTTGATCTGTGTGACCAAATTTTGTTAGAAAAATTTCTATTGGGTCTGGATGAAAATACACAGTGATGGGCGTGATGTTACCGTCCAAAATCTTCTGCCAAGGTCCTGTGACTAGCTGAATATTTTGAGAGTGCACAAGAAGGTAACCATGAGGCCCAAAGAGAGGGCCAAATCACACACCATGGGAGACTGAACGTAAGGAAGTCCATGAAGGGTGATGTGCTACAATCATGTGTTTCCAGTGTGGATGGATGGAACACATGGCAAGGGAGTGTACAAATGCTTCCCGCCTGATATACCACTCCAGAGAGGCCCATTTCAAAGCTTGGATTCAGTGGAAGGATCTGAGGGATAACAGCCCTGTGGAGACGATGGACTGCAACATAGGAAAACCAAGCTGGGAAGAAAAGAAGGAGAAGCCCATAGTCTGGACCAGTATGGGAGGGAAGATGATACAAACCATCATAAACACGGGTTGTGCCCGGACACTGATTCAGGTGGAAGTAGCCCCTTCTCCTATGTGATAATGAATATGACATTGTAAGAATTACAGAGACCTGGTGGGACTCCACCTATGATTGGTCGGTGGCAGTAGAGGGTTACACATTGTATAGGAGAGACTGTATGGGAAAGAGGGGTGTGGGTGTTGCTCTCTACATCATAAATCAGCTCACCTCCCTGCACATTGTTTCTAAACCAGGAAGGGCGTCTCGAGACCCTCTGGGTCAAGATACAAGGAGAACATGGGGAGGGTGACTTACCTGTAGGAGTCTACTATAGACCCCCCCCCCCCCCCCACCACCACCACCACCCCAAGAGGAAGACCTAGATTGGGAATTCAATAGGGAACTGGTCAAAGCTGCATGCTCCTGATGATTGATAGTCATGGGGGACTTCAACTTCCCTCGCATCTCTTGGGATGATCGCATGGCCAAATCTGATAGGTCACATAGCTTCTCATCTGCGTCGATGACCTCTACCTAATCCAAGAGGTCTATGGACTGATGAGGGAAATTGCTGGATCTGGTCCTGGCCAAAGGGGAGGACCTGGTGAGTGATCTGTGGATCGAGGGGAAGTTTGGTGACAGTAACCATGAATTGGTCACCTTCTTAGTTCACCAAAGAGCAGGCAAACCCCTCAGTAAAACAGAAGTCCTTAACTTCGGGAAGGCTGACTTCTACAAACTGAGAGAACTGGCCAGTCAGGCAATCAGCGACCATAGCCCCTCAAAAAAGGGAGTACATGAGTGTAACAGCGCCGCAGCTGCAACGCGGTTACTAAAAGAGGGGGAACAGCTGCCGGGGAGGCAGACAAGGAGGAAATAGATGAATAACCCGGGCAGCCAATACGAAGCCAGAAGGGGATAATAAAAGAGAGGAGGAGACTTACCGAAGACGCCTTCGGGCATGCATTCACGGAGGGGAATCAGGAGAAATACTCCAGGACGGAAATAAGAGATTTTGAGAGAAATTGAGACGTCTTTCCCCTGCTCGCGTCCTGCAGCGAGAGAAGACAGCCTGGACGGTGAGTGGTTCCCGCGTTGCCGTTCCGTGGATAAACCGTGGCTCCAAGCGGCTTCGCACGGGAATTCCCCAAGCCGGGGGGGGAGAGAAAAGAGGAGACAGAGAGAAAAGGGCGGAGAAGCCCTGACAGGGTCCTGTAGCCCCAGTAACTCCAGGCTCTCCTCGGAGGAAAAAGGGGAAACAGAGACTGCGGAAAGTGAAAGAAAGGAAGAAAAGCGAAATTGACGAAGCCGGGCTCTAGAAGCCGGCACAAGCCGCTGCCGGAGGGGGAATCCCGGTATCAGCGTCAAGTGGCTGTTAATTGACTTGTTAACTGCTGATCAGTGCATGGGAGGAAACTGACGAAGCCGAGCTTAGAAGCCCGCACAAACTGCAGCTCAGAAGGGAAATCCCTGGGCCGCCAACGGGTGTTAATTAGCCTTGTTGAGGACGAATTATTATGTATCAAGCTAACCAGTAACCCTACGTCACCCCCAGAAGGCAGATGGTGTGAATTGCGGCAAGACAAAGCAATCCCAGTACAAGGGAGGGAAAAGAGCCTGATTTACTTTAATAAAGCACCTACATTGAACACCTGACCCGTGTGGTTATTATCAGGGTACCGGGATCTAACAACTAATAATACTTCCCCCTTCACAAATCTCATTTAGATCAAGTCATGGCAGGCGGGAATTGGGGGGAAGTTATCAGATTACCGGATACCCAGGACAGGCACTCACTCACAATGAGGAATAGTCATTGCTCAAAAACATAATCCTTGAAGCACAGGTCAAAGCCATCCCTTCTCACAAGAAATGTAGTCAACCACCAAGGAAGCTCCTATGGCTGAATAAGGAATTGTTAGACCTCATTAAGCTCAAAAGAGTAGCCTACACTAGCTAGAAAACAGGAAGCATTACCAAAGAGGATTATTCTGCACTCGCCCACACCTGCAGAGCACAGTTGAGAAAAACCAAGACACAAACTGAACTTAGGCTAGCTATGGGGATCAAGGACAGCAAAAAGTCTTTCTTTAGATATGTGGGAAGTAGGAAAAAGAACAAGGACAGTATTGGGGCCCTGAGAGATCCAACAGGGCAACTGACATCAGATGCCCAAGAAAGGCCCAATAATCTCCTAAATGACTTTTTTGCATCGGTTTTTTACCCTCCCACGAGGATCTCACTGCCAGGAATGGCACAAACCAATTTGGGAGTGGGTGACAGGCCCAAAATCGATGTGGATCAGGTGAGGGAACACCTTGAGAAACTGGACATTCACAAGTCCGTGGGCCCAGATGACATGCAGCCAAGGGTCTTGAAAGAGCTGGCAGACATCATTGAATCCCCTTTGGCAGAGATATTTGAAGAGGAGAGGTCCCGGATGACTGGAAAAGAGTCAACATGGTCCTTATCTACAAGAAAGGGAGGAGGGATGACCCAGGGAACTATACACCGATCAGTCTGACATCCATCCCTGGCAAAATCCTGGAGAAAATTGAAAAGGGATCCATCACCGCCAGACTAACAGAATGCAAGCTTCTGAATGCCAGCCAACATGGATTTGTGACTGGCAGGTCTTGCCTGACCCACCTCATCTTCTTCTATGACGGGTGGGCAAAATACAGCCCGCGGGCCAGATCCGGCCCGCCAGCCCATTCTATCTGGCCTGCGGGGACTCTAAAAAATTTTAGACAATTCATTTTTATTTGCCCCTCACTGCCTGTCAAAGATGACAGGCAGACAGTGGCAGCAGGACCCAGCAGGAGCCTGTGGTGGAGCAGCAACGCGAGCCTGGCCCCAACCCCTCCCCTCTCTCATCCTCATCCCCAAACCAGAAGCCTCTGCGGACCCTGGAGTGGCTCCCCACCCACATCCGAGTAGAAGGTAAGGCAATATTGGATGGAGGGGGGGGAACCGCTGGAACAGCCCAGAGGCTGGTAGCCCCTGGTGCTTCCTGGGCAAGTTGGAAGCAGTGGGGGGAGGAGGGGGGGGGGAGGAAAGTTGCTGCAGCTGGGGGGGGGGGGGGGCACAGAAAACAGTAGGAGCTGTAGGGGGTGGCGGGAGAACATGCCACTCAGCGCTGCTTCTCGCCAGTGGTGACCTGGCTGGGCCCATCTCATTCTGAGTGGCATGCAGCAAAGCAGTGGCTGGGCTGGCTTTGCCACTCGGGAGGGGTCGGGACAGGCCCAGCCGGGTCGGCACCAGTGAGAAGCAGTGGCTGAGTCATGTGCCACTTGGGAACTGCCTGAGCTCAGCCATGGCTTGTTACCAGATTTGCCCATTACTTTGGGGTGTGCTCATCCATTAGGGATAGTTTCTAGGGTCTTGATAATTCTGTCAATGTGCTGCTTGTGTTACTATACAGAGCTGTATCTCTCCCCTCTGCAAGCCCTCACCCCCAGTGGAGCTATCTTGCAGGACTCAGTTTCAATGGGGCTGGGTTCCTCCAGTCACCAAATCAGTCATACACACAAATTAACGTGACATGCCTGACCTGGCCGGGTTGATCAGCATGGACAGGCTGACACCCTCATATGCCAAGAATCAGTTCATAAGAGCAACAATAAAATGCAGTCAGACACAAGCACACAGGTAAACAGAATCCCTCTGAATCCAGCTGGGTGTCCAGCTGACACCCTCATGGGCCAGCATGCAGTTCATAAGGGCATGTCTGAGTCAAACTGGGTCAATCGACCCGTACAAGCTGATCCCCTTATGTGTTTCAAACTCATCACGTCCCAATCTTTGGCCTCTTGATGAGCAGACTCCACAGTATTTTTGGGCATCACAGGGATCTTTAGCTTAGGTAAAAGAAGCGTTGCTGCAGAGCACGGGAGGAAAGAGAAGCAGAGAAGGAAAAATATACCCAGTTACTACCAGTTTGACTATAAAAGTTATTTATGGCTAAGTATATGAAATATATAATGGTACTAGTAGTAATAGACGTGCAAAAGAAAAACAAACACAAACAATTACAATACTACCCTGGCTTCACTAAGTATTTGGGGAAACTTAGCTCAAGCTTAACTGATACAGTTCAGGTTCAGAAATTTATGCCTAGAGAGAAAAGAGAGAGCGCAGTGGGATCTCACCTGTCCAAGGTACTCAGGCTGCAGAGCTGACAGGCACAGTCCTTGAAGGGAGATTATCTATTCTTCCAGTGTCCCAAGAACAACAGGGGATGGTGTCAGCACAGGAGTTTTCTTCTTCTTTCTTCTTTTTTTTTTTTTTAGCGCGCGCACTTTTTTACAGATTTTTATACCCTCAGTTCAGCTGCTTCGAAGCATCCTTAATTGTGTAAATCATTGTCTTTTCTATTGACAAGGGGTTATCTGGTTTGGAACATCTCAAGAAACTGATTGATAATCAGGAAACACTTAAGATTAGGGAGTAACCAAATACTTGAGAGCCAGCTTGAGATTCCTATGGATGGCAGATATACTGATGGGATATCTCATGGTTTCTTCAGAAACAATAGATAGCTTGCAGCATCAGGATCTTGGATTTTTACTTGTTGTGCACAAGCCTCAGCTTAGCATGACTTTTCCAGATCTTACTATAGTCTTTCAACAAACTTAAAGCAATTATTGGGGTGCTCATAACCTTTTGTGGAGAGGACTCCCACCAGTCGTCTCGGGAAAAGTATGACAACACCTGTGATTAGGGCTCCAATGGGCTGGACGCTGTGACGAACCCTTAACCATTGTTCAAATGTTGCCCATACCCCCTCTGACTCAGTCTTTTGCCTCAGCATTCCCTAACCTGGCAACCAAGCTTTAGTCAATCAAGTTTAAATAGGCCTCCCATAGTGGGACTGGGGAATGTACGGCCTGAGATGCCTGTTAAACTTAGAGGTGTGTGTGTCTGGGGGGGGGGGGGGGGGGAAGTCCTTAGTAAATCCAGATTAGAACTGGTCTGATAAATGCTGAGCTGGGTATGTGTGAACATGGGTTGATTAACATTTGGAGCACAGATTCCCCATCATGCAGTGCTCCCCTCCTTCTCTGGTCCCAGAATTCACTGCAGTCTCTGCTTCAGGCTTTCTGTTCTCCATCTTTCATGTAAATGAATGGTCATCTGGTTCCATCTCGGATGCAAATGAGACCTAGGGCAGTTGTTTCACTCTTGTCACCCTTACCTGGAGGGTCTTAGGTGTGTCTCTCACTGCATCTTAATCAGTTTCATTTATGTAGAGGAGGGGAGGGAGTGGGGGGTGAGTCCTTGTGAGTCAGACAGACTGCATCCTGTGCCAGGGGTACCCAAGAACACAGAGCTGAGGTATAACAGGCTTTCCCTCCTCAGTGGCAGCCTGCCCAGGCCTGAGTGGTACTCGGCAAAGCCAGGACTTCTATTTACCTCTGCCAGCTGGTCCCAAGCAGCACACAACTCAGCCACCGCTTCTCCTCTCCAGTACTCACTCGGCCAGGCCTGTTGCCTCTCAAGTGGCATGCAGGGAAGTAGTGGCTGGTCTGGCTTTGCTGCATGCTGGCCAGGCCCAGCCGGGTCAGCATCAGCAAGAAGCAGCGGCTGAGCCACATGCTGCTTCCCCATACTGCTTGGGACGGGTTGGCACCAGAAGGGCAAAAAGCTGTGGCTGAGCCTGTGCCAAGCAGCATGCTAAGAAGTGGGACACAGCTCAGCTGGCTCAGCCACCGCTTTTCCTCGCCAGTGCTGACCTGGCTGGCCCCATCTTGTCCCAAGCAGCATGCAGCAAAGCCGGCCCAGCCGCTGCTTCCCTGCGTGCTGCTCGGAATGTGACAGGCCTGGCTGAGTCAGCACCAGCGAGGAGAAGTGGCGGCTGGACCGTGTGCCGCTTGGGACCGGACAGGCCAGGCCAGTGGAGGTAAGTACACAGCTTTGCAAAGCTGTTCCCAGAGCCCTGGAGGCTCCTGCAATAGCCTGGGGGACTCTGCTCCACTTGTGCTGTGCCCAGTGTTCACAGAGACTGAGCCAAGAGCCCCCCAAGCCCAGCATCCTGCCCCTGCCAGGCAACATCCTCTCATGTGCAGGGCAGGGCAGGGTGGTTGGGCCCCATTCCACACAGCTATATGGGCCAGGTTGGGCTCCACTTTCAGTGCTGCTGGGGGCCCAGATGTGGCCCAGTCTGTGGAGCTCTGAGGCAGTTCCCACTCCCCTCCTGGCCACGCCTCTCCTCCACCTGCCACCTTCCCAAGGGCCTCCACCCGCACCTGCTTCTCTCCATGCCTCTCTCTCTTTCCCTCTCTCTCTCTCCCTCCTTCCTTCCCTCTCTCTTCCCTCCCTCTCTTCCCTCTCCTCTCTTCCGTTTATGAAGTTTTATTTATGGTCACAAGGTTTAGAATTTTTAGAAAACTTGTTATTTACCATAAAACAGAAACATGCATGATTATTAACTATATTAATATGCAGTGTATCCTGCCACATACCCCCTGCCCCAGTTTTGTTTTGTTTTTTTTTAATGCCAGCACTCCAGCGCCTTATAAGGTAGACATTGTGGATATTTTGGCACTTCAGCCAAAAAACATTGCTTACCCCTGACATAGACCATGTGACAGTATAACTTCCAGTTCCAAGACCCTACTACCCCCTCCCAAAAGTCGTACTTCTGGGGGCAAAGGGAGGGACATCCAGTGGCAAAGGGTAGGATTAGGGGGCAGGACTTCCAGCCACAATATGGTGACCAGGGGGCGGGACAACTGTCAAGGGGTGGGGCTACCCAGGTGGCTCTTAACAGCTCACCAAAATTCATGAAGTGGCCCTCCCCCTGAAATAATTGCCCACCCCTGTTCTATGACCAGGTAACGTATGGCCTGAACAAGGGAGATGATGTGGATGTCATTTATCTGGATTTCAAGAAGGTCTTTGACCTAGTTCCCCAGGATGTCCTCATGGTTAAGCTGGGGAAATGTGGTGTTGATCATCATATTGTCCAATGGCTAGGCAACTGGCTACTGGGTCAGACTTAAAGAGTACTAGCTGAAGGGAGCAAATCAACATGGTGCAGGGTTATCAGTGAAGTCCCTCAGGGCTCAGTACTCAGGCCAGTACTCTTTAACATTTTCATCAATGATCTAGATTCAGGGGTCAGATGTGAACTGGCCAAGTTTGCAGATGATACCAAAATATGGGGGAGGGCTGTCACTCTGCAGGACCAGCTGGGAATACAGGCTGACTTGAACCTATTCTCAAGGTGGGCTGACTAAAACTGGATGGCTTTCAATGCAGAGAAGTGAAAGGTGCTGCACCTCAATAGGAAGAACCCTCAGCATACTTACAGGCCCAGCAGTGCTATGCTCACTAGCACCACAACCAAAAGGGACTTGGGGGTCTTGATTGACCACAAGATGAATATGAGCCATCAATGTGATGCAGTGGCGGGCAAAGCTAACCAAACTGTGGTGTGCATCCACTGATTCATCTCATCCAAAACCAGGGAAGTCATTCTCCTGCTTTACTTGGCCCTGGTGAGACCACAGCTGGAGTACTGCATCCAGTATTGGGCCCCCCACTTCAGGAAGGATATGGAGAAACTTGAGAGAGTCCAAAGGAGAGCCACTCATATGATCCAAGGCCTGGAGGGAAGGCTGTATGAGGAGAGGCTGAAGGACTTGGGACTCATCAGTCTGGAGAAGAAAAGGCTCAGGGGGAACTTGGTGACAGCCTACAACTTCACAAGAGGGGTAACATCAGGACCTGGGAGAACAGCTGTTCACCAGAGCTCCCCAAGGGATAACAAGGTCTAATGGCCATAAACTCCAGGAAAGCCGATTTAGACTGGATATAAGAAAAAAGTTTTTTACAATGCGTGTCCAGGGTCTAGAACAAACTCCCCCCAGAGGTGGTGCAAGCACCTACTCTGGACTCCTTCAAAAAAACAGCTGAATTTATTTATTGCTGGGTTCACTTGATCCCAGCTTACTTCCTGCCTATGGTAGGGGGGATGGACCCAACAATCTCATGAGGTCCCTTCCAACTCCTAATGTTTATGAAATCTATTAAATCTATGAGATCGGGCCCCAAATGCGACAGCAATCCAAATGGTATGCATGCATGGACAACCCTCTACATACCCCTGAAAAAAGTATTGGGTGAACGTATTAGACAGAGCGAGGGAGATGCCTGTCAGCCTAGCCAAAGATTTTCCTTATCTGATGCTGTTGGGCCATGATTGGGCCAAAATTTACCACGTCCCAGATGTGACAAGAGGACAGGATGAAAAACAACTGGAACTGGTGAGCAAAGAATCGGAAGTCCCATCAGATGCAGATGAGTTCAATCTTGAAGAGCTTATCAAGCAGTGTCCACTTCCAGGAGACCCAAGAAGGAGATCTGTTCTGATCCATTATTCAGTTTGAATTGGCCAAATGCGATGAATAGGTAATATGCCTCAAACGATGTCATACTATGCCTCGATACTTAGAAAGGGCCTAATGCATAGAATCCATTTGGGCCAATCTGATGGGACAGAGATACCACAACTCTTGATCCCCCAACCTTACTGAGCCCCACTATTGAAGTTGGCCCACATAAACCCCTTGGGAGGACACGTGGGAAGGGCAAATATGGAGGCTAAACTGACCAAATGGTGGTTTCTGGCCATGACTTTATGAACAAGTAGAAGATTTCTGTCAGACTTTCCCTCATTGTCAGCAGGTCAGCCTCCAGGAACCCCCTTGGGCTCCATTGCAGTTCATGCCAGTGGCATCGGAACCATTTTCATGGATAGCGGTAGACATAGTCAGACTGCCACTGAAAAGTTCGGTAGGGCACAAATTTGTATTGGTCCTGATCGACTATGACACTTGGTTCCCAGATGCAATCTCTCTTCATACTGCTACAGGACCCCACATAGCAGAAGGTGGGCATCCCCTAAGATATAATTATGGAGCAAGGTGTGGCAGGCCAGTAAGGAGTGCTCCTGTGCTGAGTCACCCACCTCACTGTGCCTGACCACCTTCCAGGCTCCGAGTGCCTCCCTGGGGGTGCCTCATGTCTGGCCAACCCACTTCCTGGAGCACACCTGCTAGCCTGGGGGTATTGCTGCCACCACCCAGGGATGGGCTTCATCCTGGCACAGTGTCCCCTGGGAAACACAGGCCTAGTAGCCCTCAGTGGTACTTGACTCACTTCAAGAACTTGGGGGGCTTCCCTCAGTCAGAAGCACAACTAGTGGTCTCCTTTATTCAGCCAAACGAAGAAGACCCCAAGGCATAATCTAACCCCCTCTCAATAAGTCTCCCATGCTAGGTACACAGTAGAACTTTATTGGTTACAAGGAGTAGGGTTGGAATAGGGTACAGAGTTGAGTAGTATCAGAGAAATCCCATAGAGCAAACAGGGTGGCTGGAGTAGCCTTTGATCATGCATCTGAGTTACTGCAAACTATATATCTAGTTGGATCTCAGGTAACTTACTTACAAGCATCATCTAGAGGCAGGTGGAGATAGCCTCTGGAGGCAGGCAGTTCCTTGATCATGAGTTTTGAGAGAGAGAGCAAGTTTCAGATGGTCCAGCTCCTCTCTCTCTCTCTGAGTTTTCCTCATAGCTGCTGCCCCCTCCTCTGGAGCAGTCCTTAAGTTTTATATAGCTCTTATGACCTCATTTACCTGGTCCAATGGAGGCCAGCACCTGTTGGCTGTCAGCCAACCAATTTGAATGCATCACTAGTTGCTGGGCAGACTAGCAGTTCCTAGCTCCCCAGGGAGACCAAGCCCCTCACCCAGGTATGTGATACTAATCACATAGGCAGAGGGAGCAGGTTTCCCCCCTCCCTCAGGAATGTATCCAGCTCAGGCTACCTAAAGAGATAGAATAAGGTGTGTACCCTCTGCAGGGCCCATCCTAACCAAATTGTCACAGAGCAGAGTTTTTGGGAAGAAACAGAGGTGGCCTTCTGCCACACTAGGGAAAAACTTTATACCTCATGCGTAGCCTTTTCCAGGTACTGAAAATCTGGTACCTACGTACAGCTGTGTATAATCCCAAAAACCAACGGGCTGGTGAAACGATTTAATGGAACCCTAAAAAATACATTACACCAGTGCACGGGGACAGTGTGGGCAGCAGGGCAGGGTTGTGCCTCTTCCTGCTACCCACACCCGCAGGGGAAGTGTGGCCAGAGCAGCAGGCAGTTTACCTGTGTGGTCCCACTGTGCCCTGCCATGCTGGGTCACACACGCTGTGCTGCTGAAGCCATGGGGGAGGACAACAGGGCAGGGAGCATGAGCCCGCAATGCGTACCTGCCCTTCCCCCACTTCCTGTACACAGATCTGGGGGGTGGGGGTTTCCCCTACCCCCAGGAGTATGCGCTGCCAACAGGTGCCGGCCCTGCTCCCACCCAGAGACAAGCCCAGCCTGGCAATAGCGTGCCACTCCTAGTCCAACCAGCTGGACACTCCATGTGGGGCTTCCCCCAACTCCTCCCACTCTCTCAGACCCAGCCAATTTCCCACAGGAGTG
This sequence comes from Alligator mississippiensis, assembly GCF_030867095.1. NCBI lineage: Eukaryota > Metazoa > Chordata > Crocodylia > Alligatoridae > Alligator > Alligator mississippiensis. Next base: position 31,067,892 of record NC_081833.1, read on the forward strand.
CCCGCCTGGTCAGCTGCACATGGCATGTATCTGCCCTTCAGGGAAACTGCACACAGTGCTCACCTGCCCCCGCCCCCCACACAGATCTGTGGGGTGCAGGTCCCCCCTTATCCCCAGGAGTGCACACTGCTGCCAGGAGCCAGCCCCACCCCTGCCCAAGTCTGCAGCAGGCAGCAGCAAGGGGAGAGCCAGCTCCATGCTCCTTTTGCTGCAGCATCCGCTGCCTTCTGTTGGGTGCAGGGAGTTGCAGACCTGGGCCCCTGGCCCCATAGCCCTGGCAGCTGGGGGCCGCTCCAGCAGGGCTTGGGGGCAGGGGTTGAGGGTGGGGGCAAGAGGCACAAGCAGGGCTGGGGGGCTATTGTGGGGGAGTGAGGGGCACAAGCAAGGCCAAGGGGTTGTGGGGGGGGGCTTTAATTTTAATAATGAATTTTCGGGGTTTTATCAGAGAATTCGGGGGGGGGGTTATCAGAGAAACCCAGGATCCCTGCTGATGACACACCCATTAAATGTGACCCTTGCACTAGCAATGGTGACAGTTGGTATCATGAAAATGGCATGTATTGTGTCTATGATTTCTCCCACAGCTACAGCCACTTCTTTGTAATGAAGGAATTGTATTATTGTGCACTTGTATTCTTGTGAAGGAATTGTATTTTTGTGGCTTCCTTGGAGATTTCTCCCTTGAATACATTCAGTGTGTCTCCACTTATGTTAGTTTTCCTGACAATATTCAGATTATGCTTTGCAAGAACTCTGCATTGTAGGGCTTCATCTTGAACTCTGTACACAAGACGATCCCCAAGAAAAGATTCAAGACTTGTGCCAAAATCCCAGTTCTTAGACAACCTACACAAGTCTTCTATGTATGCAGCAATTCTTTCCTCTGGCAGCTGATTTTATTGATTGAAATTGAGCCAGCAAATAGTTTCAGACAGGCTTGGTGCAAAGTGATTTTTTAGCAATTCAAGAATCTCATGGTATGACTTGTAATGGGGTTTGACCAGGCATACAAGCAAACAAGTAATCTCAAACGTTTTTCAGCTATTGATGCTCAGAAGTACTACATATTTCTGGTTATTATCAGTAATCTTATTAACTTCCAGGCAGAAATCTAGCTGGTCAGTGTAAAAGACCCAAGTGGCAGACTGGCCACATCGTATTATTTAATGTGGCCCAAAGTAGGCATATTAGAAAACAACTGCACAGACCAGTCCATGGGAGGAAAAGAGCCCCATCTTCTGCTCACTTGCAGCATGGATCACTGCAAGGTTTAATTTTGTTCTTCTGTCTGAAGCACTATTAGCATTAGCGCTATTAACCCTTTGAGGTTAAGATGGGAGTTAAGCAAGGCTGCATCACTGCTCCAACACTCTTCTTGATAGCCTGTACTGCAATGCTACATCTGACCACCAAGAAGCTTCCAGTTGGAGTGGAGCTAAACTGCTAAATGGATGGTAAGCTATTTAATCTCAGCCAATTCCAAGCCAAACCAAGACCACTCGGAAGCAGACCTTCAGGCAATTGTCGACATATTTGCCAACACATACAAGAAAATGGACCTTAACATTCAGAAGACTAAGGTCCTCCATTAACCAGCTCTTAATGGGCAGCCCCCAGCTCCAATAATTCAGATTCACAGTGAGACTCTGGAGAACATTGAGTATTTCCCATACCTCAGAAGCCATCTCTTACAGAAGGCTGACATTGATGAAGAAATCAGACATCACCTCAAATATGCAAGTGCAGCCTTCAGACACGTGAGGAAACAGGTGTTTGAAGATCACATCATCAGATCTGATCCCCACATTACTTTAAAGCTGAGACTTGGACAATGTTACAGGAGACCCCTCAAGTTGCTGGAGAAGTACCATCAATGCTGCCTGTGGAAGTTCCTTTAAATCCAGTGGGAAGACAAGCATGCCAACATTAGCGTCCTCTCACAAGCAAATACTACGAGCATCAAGGAAATGATCATCCGACATCAACTTTACTGGGCTGCCCGCATTATGCAGATGTCCAACTCTAGATTCCCAAAGCAAGTTTTATTCTCCCAGCTTATTCAAGGCATACACTCAAGACAAAGACAGAAAAAGCACTTCAAGGACATCTTCAAAGCTAACTTGAAAGAATGCAGGTGTGGTGGAGCACTGGTAGGATGCTTGCCACATAGAGTAGGCTGCAGCAGGCTGGAGAAGGGCCTGCAGGAAATGCAGCCAGATGAAACCCCAGGGAGTCATTTAAAGGGGGAAGGTGCGTGGTGGAGCACAAGTGGGGTGCTCATCACTTGGGGATGTTGCAAATTTTGTGAGCGCTTGTTGACTGAGCAGCAGGGAAAGCCCTCCCCAGGAACCATTTTAAGGGGGAAGGTGGGTGTCAGAGCACTCCAGGCACTCTGCCACTTTAAAAACGGGGCCAGGGAGCAGGCAGGTGCAGCCCAGTCCTGATGAGCAGCCATCTTAAGCCTCAGGCCAGCAGGGCTGGAAGCAGGAGTTGCTGCCTGGCGCTGAAAAAGCAACATCTCCCAGCAGAGCTGCTGCTTTGGAGACAACATGGAAGTAAGGGCAGGAGTTATGTGGTGGCTTGGAGGCTCCTGGTCCTGGGCATGACCTAAAACTGCACCCTGCCAGGATATGGAGGCCTGGTGGTCCTGACAGTGGCAGACCAGGGCCAGCAAATTCCAGGTCTGAGGACCATTCTGGTGAAAGGTGGGTCAGGGCGCCTTAATAACCCCTGTCCCCACCATCTGGTGGATTCCTAGTAACATCAGAGGGAGTGAAAACCAGGTATGTCTGTGTGGGACACCTGGGCCCAATGGGGGCACAAGGCCTGAAGTGGGTAGCAAGGCCAGGCACACCCATGTGTGGTACCTGCACCCAGTGGGGGCAAGCTGCCACAGAGTGGGTAGTGGGGCCAGGCATGGCTGCGGCCACCAGAGCCTGTTTAGGGTGTAAGACTCTAGAGATAGAAGGAGAGTTGTGGGCCAGGCACGCTGACAAGGGGCACCTGAACCTGGGGGGGTGTTCGACCCCAGACCCCAAAGAAGGGAGCGGAGTATATGCCTCAGGAGGTGGAGGTACAGAGCTGGGCACAGAGAGGCACCTGAAAGGCTGCACCTGAGTAACTGAACCAGTCGAGACCCTGAGAGTTGGGGGCATGAGTTGAAGTCCTATTAACTTGGGGAACCGAATTTGGTCTAGGTAAGCCTTCGGGTGCCTAAGGCCAATTGGAGGGCAGCAGAGGGGAAGCTGCAGGGAAATAAGGGGGTGAGTCAGCAGCTGTGTATGGAGAACAGCTGCAGAGATTTACCCACTTATAAGACAGGGGCAGAGTCAGCGTAGTATTTTGCAAACCACCCAGCACTCCCTCGGATGAGGGTAGTAGATGTCCAAAAGGCTGCATGCTTGCTGGCTGGGGAATGCAGGGAATCAAGCCCAAGGACCCCCCGGGTGAGGGCAGGGTGAGTGTGGCCCCACGGAAAAGGAGGGACAGTATGAGAGAGGCCCAGCAAGGGCACTATGAGAGAGAGAGAGTGTGAGAGACAGTGGAGTGTGAGAGGCCTCAGTAAGAGGGAGGCAGTGTGAGTGGGGCTCAAAACAGGGCAGGTCAGGAGAGGCCTAATACTGTAATGAGTTGGGCCTGGCCTCAACCCAGAGCTTTGCACAGTTGTTAGAAACATCTGTGAGGCATGGGACACGTAAGGGAAGGTAGGAGCATGTACTCAAGGCCCTAGACACCAGGGCCCAGAGTGGGCAGCCTCCCACCTAATTAAGATTGCAATTACTTAACAGCAAGGCATGGCAGGAAAGATAGGTGGGTGGCGTACCCAGAGACAGTGGGAGCCCAGCACTGTGGCCGGCTGGGGAACGTCCACATTTGCCACAGCAACATTGATCTCAACTTGTTGGACACTATCACCCAGGACTGCACCAAATGGAGAAAGCATCTGCTGCAAGGATCTCAGTACTTTGAAACCTTATAACAACAACAGGAGATGGAAAAGCGGGAGTGGCAGAAACAGTGTGTTGCAAACTGCATCAAGAATCCAGAGCCACCCCCTGCTCTTTCATGGAAACTCATGCCTGAGCTGCAACAGAGTCTGTCAATCCTGGATCAGACTCATCAGCCATCTTTGGACCCATAGATAAGGCAATCATGCAAGACAATCATCCTCCACTGTGAGGGACTGCTGATCCTACTCACCCGGATCCCATCCTCATCACTCATGGGGTTCTTGTACCAGAGAGACCATGCAAGGAAGATCAAGGAAACCATCTTTATTAACAACTAGCTACCTTAACACTGAAGCAGAACAGCAAACAGCAACGCAAGGTAATGCAGTTCCAGCAGCACCCTCCATGGATGGAGCACATAATAACATACATACAGCTGCTCAGTACACAACAGGATTGTTGTTCTTACTTGGAATCTCAGATTCATTCCACATCCCTGTGGACTCAGGCTTGATGCCTCCACAGTATTCTGAGGCCTCCAAAACCCTGGATCTGATGGGGGAGAAGCAGGACCCCATACTTCATTGTCTAGGCACTAAGAGGTGGGAGCTATGTCTTCACCCTCTTATGTTCAAAGTCTGGGAGGTACCCCAAGCGTACTTGGGTTGCTCTCCCTTTGGATTGATTTATGGGCATAAGCCCTGAGGCCTACTTAACGTCATTTGTGAGGACTGGAGGAGAGCAAGCCTGGGGGTGAAAAGAGCTCTTTCCAGGTTAGAGAGCTGTGAGAATGGTTGAGAAAGTGAGACAGATCTACTGAGATAATTTAGAAGAGAGTCAAGCCAGTCAGAAGCAGAGGTGTGACCAGGATAGTGAATTGCAGGAAGTAGTGAATTGCAGGAAGGTGATTTGGACCTAGCCATGTGGCTGGATCACATTAGTAAGTTAGTCTCTGAGTGGCAGGGTCATTTCAGGATACAAAGGAGGCTGGGTCCTACAAACTAAGTAGTGGACCGGCCCAGGCAGAGAAAGGCTAAACAGATTTATCATGTGAATCTGCTGAAGAAATGGGAGGAACATGAACATTACTTGATGGACCCCAGGGTAGTAGAAGAAGAATGGTCTCCAGAGACTAGCAATCCCCAAGAAGGGGGTAACCCAGTCCCCATGATTGGGACACAGGTACCCAAAGGAGGGAGGGAACAGCTGGAACAGTTGGTGAGAAGATTTAAAGACGTATTTATGGAAGTGCCGGGCCAGGCTAAAGGGATTTTCCACCAGATTAGAACTAGCCCAGGTCAAGTGGTGAGGGAACATTGGAAGAGATTGCCCTAGGCCCTATACATACCAGTGTGGAGTGAATTAGAACAAATGCTAGCCCTTAAAGATGCAGGTACTGTTGGCGCCTGCCACTTTAAGGGCTAGGCCAAGATGGCAGGTGCTTGATGAGGGTAGCCATTTAATGCTCAGCTCTCCCTGCTGAGAAGGGGAGCAGTTTTAAGATCAGCTAGTAAGGGAAGAACATCTCCCTGCTGAGCTCCTTGGACCAGGAACAACTTGGAGGTATATGGACTGGGGCTATGTGGATGGAGGAGGCCCCAGGTCCTGGGCATTATCTAGAACTGCACCCTACCAAAGTAGGGAGCCTAATGGGACTGCCAGTGGTGCAGCAGCCTCAGGAAATGCCAGGACCAACCACGAACCTCCCTGGTGAAAGGCAGGTAGGAGCTCCTGACAACCTCCAGCCCCTGCACAGTCCTGCCTAGGGAAAGCCCAGGCCTGGGAGATCTTTGAAGAGGCTCATTTGATCAGTGGAGTTGTGAGGGAAAGAAGGCAAGCGATTCAGATCTGACTGGATGGACCTTTGAACTGGTCCATGCTGGGGCCAGGACCCAAGGGGGGATCAAAAGGGCCAGGGGCCCACCGCAAGGGATGCCCAGAGCAAATGGCTCAGGATTCCAACTGTCCTGAAGGTGGGGTGAGGGCCTAAGGTGAAACCAAAGGTCCCAGAGAGGGGACCACAGCCAGAGAGGGAGAAGGGTACACGTGAGCTTAGCTGCCTGGGATGCCATTTGCAAGGCATGGGCCCCAGTGTAGGGGAAGGTTTGGAGCTTCATTGCCCCGTTGGCTTAGGGGCTGTCTTAACCCAATAGATCAGGGGGAAGAATGACTGATTGCGTTTGCAAGCAGGAAACTATCCAAGGCCGAGACACAATATTCGACAATAGAATGGGAGTGCTTAGTGATAAAATGGGGAGTCGAATTATTTCATTATTATCTATATGGAAGGAAATTTACTCCTATCACAGATCACGCACCACTCCATTAGCTGCAAACATTTGCAACTTGAGCCTGCAACATAAGTCTGCCCTGCCACAGAACTCCAAAGGAACAAAGAAAGAGGATCAAGTCACCAGAGCAGCGAGCCTGGGCGGGGAGAGGTCAAGTCCCAGCCACCTGCGGAGGGTTTAGGATTGAAAGTATGGTCGGGGATAGAAAGGTAGGAAAGGTTTATTGACTTAACAAAAACACAACCACGCGTAGTAACAAGACAAACAATGACAGACAAGAATAATTCACGTCGGCAACTTATTGGCAGTCCCCTTTGATGCCTGATGTACAACAAGTTTCTCTTTCCACAAAGCTCAGCCAAGTCAGGTGTCCCTGATCAGCACTGTCTGAGAGGTACTGGGAAGGACCCTGGTATTCAGTCCTTGGGCTCCTCAAGATCCAGGGGCCCACTGACCCAGGTCAACAGCTAACTAATCCATTTCACAGAGCTGTATCTTCCTTCTGAATGACTTCCAGATGCTCCAGCCAATTCATAGCTTCTGAACGGTACTGATAACTTACAGCCACTCAGATTCTTTTTACTTCAACTGTCCTTAGACTGACCAATAGCAGTACAAGCCTTGCATTCCTTTAATAAGGTTAATTTTAACTACGCCACAGGGCCTTACTACTTGAAGGCTTTGCTAAATTACTAGGTCTTACTTTATACAAGGCTTTACTACATTTTAAACTTTAATTAGGCTCTTAGCAACAACATATAGCTTACTATCTAAACAAATACAGAAAAACACTTTGTCTAATCTTCATAGAGCCTTTAGCAAGCACCTGTATTACACTGACATAATTTTCAGCTGTCACAGGAGGCACGGCAAACCTAAATAGGAAAAAAATCGTGTGGAAGACCTGGATGGTAATTAAGGCTGCAAGAGTGGGGAGGGCAACGAATGAGACACTGCCATGGCAAACGCAGCTTATTGGTGCAGGGAATTAACAGGCAGCTGTCATCTCTCCCTGATGACGCCTACACAAGAAGAAACCTGAAGGAGCGCAAGGAGACAACAACAAGGGACCGAGCAAGGGGACTTGGGGGAGAGTCCCGAAGACTGACTTACCTGCGGAGGCAGGGAGATGAGGTGCCTGCAGCGTCCAGGAGGTGTGGGAAGACATTCCAGAGACCTGGAGGAAATAAGTGTTTGTGTGAGTTGGGGCTTTGTCCCCCTATGACTCTGCCCTTAAAGACCAAGTCCAACTGTGAGACAGGTGGCTTGGGACCTGTGCAGGAAGAACAGGTTAAGTGACCAAGAAACCAGTCACCTAGAGTCTGGTCATGGCAGTACGGGGGTTGAGACTCCCACAGAGAACTGATGCAAGTAAAGTCATAACATCTGGTGAGGCGAGGGCAGGGGATGGGGATGGGGATGGGCATGGTGGAGCCCTGTGAAGCAGAGCCGACCTTCTAAGTTACAGAACTACCATCGACCTTATCTCATAAGACTGTATTCCTCTTTGGTGCCTCCCTTTTTTCATCTCAATCCTGGCAGGCAGTTCAAGAAGACTTTCTGGTCCAAGGTGAGAGACGGCAGCTTTACTTGGGGAGGGCACAGCTAATCTTCCGCACTGCCCATCGGGGGAAACCTGGCGGATAGGACAAAGCCCAAGCTGGGTGGGACCAAAACTCTGGAGGGGCAATGAGAGGAGCCGGAGCGGGGCAGTGCCCAGGGCTGAGGGCAGCAAGCGAGCAGGCTGAGCCCCGCCAGGTCCTGGGATTGGTCCCCGGGGAAGGCGGCGGCGCATGCCGCCCCGCTCGGCTCTGGGCGGAGCTCCGCGCAGCCACAGGAAGGGCGGCGCCGACGCCGGCGCTATTTAAGCGGGCTGTCCCCGGCCGCCGGCCTCTCGCAGGATGGGCGGCGGGCTGGGCGCGGGGCTGGGGCGCGCGGCGCTGCGAGCCGCCTCCGGGCTGCGCGTCTCGCCCCGGCCGCGCTCCACGGCGGCGGCGGCTCCGCGGGAGCAGCCCCCGGCTGCGGAGGAGGCCCGGCCGGCGCCCACCCCCCGGGGCCCGGGACGCCGCGGGGAGGCCTCGCAGGGGGTGCCCCGGGCGCAGCCGCCGCCGCCTGCCGTAGATTTCGGCGACCCCCGGGAGGCGTTTCGGAGCAAGAGCAGCGCGGAGCTGGTGCGGAGCCTGGTCGTGCTGGGGCTGTGCACCGTGGAGCCGCTGGTGCAGCGGAACCAGGAGGTGAGCGGGCCCGGCGGGGAAGCGGGGAGGCCGCGCCTCCGCGTGGGGCTGGGCTCCCGCCCACCTGTCTTCCCTGCTGCGCGCCCGCCCTGCCGGGCCCTGCGCGCCGAGGTCCGGCCCTGGCCCGGACGGCTGTCTCCGAGAACCGGCTCGGCCTCTTGGGGAGGAGGCTCCGGGTTGCAGCCTCCCGGGGCTGGCTGCCTTCCCAGCGTGGGGGCTGGTTACTGGACCTCCGCTGAGGTCGGTGCCCGCACAAGGGCAGATCACTGGCATGGGCCCTTCCGGGGCAACCTTGAGGCTGTGTAATGGAGTGTGACAGTGAATGGAGCGTGAGCCTGGAGTTGCTGGCTCCGAGGCTGGGGCAGAGAGGAGGAAGCAGCCTTTCCTGGAAGGAGCTATGCTTTTACACTGGCTTTGTATCTCCTAGCTTATGAGTCTCAGCAGGAAGATCCTGGGGCAACAGCTGTTTGAGAAGCTGATGAAGATGACTTTCTACGCGCAGTTTGTGGCTGGAGAAGACCAAGAGGCCATCAAACCCCTGATCCAGCGAAATCAGTCATTTGGTGTGGGATCAGTGCTGGATTACAGTGTGGAAGAGGATCTGACAACAGAGGAGGCTGAGAGGAAGGAAGTGGAGTAAGCATCTGTGTACAGCTGGCTTCTGGTCTGCAGTTGGTTACTCAGTTTGAGGGATGCTATGCTGATGCATACTGCTGTCACAACACAGTAACCGTGTGATCTCACCGTGTTTCTGTGGTTAGTGGGTGGCTCCAGAATTTGGTTCTTTTTTTAGGACTGCTTAGTTTGTGAACATAGCTTTGAGGCTCTTTCAGCCTGCCTGCATACTAGGGTGGCCAAGCAATGCAGTACACCCAGGGTGATGTCCAGAGATTGAGTTCATAGGCCCTGGAACATCAGATAGGCCCGGGACAGTTAGCTCAGTTGGTAAGAGTGTTGCTAATAATGCCAAAATTTCAGCAGCTTCAGTTCCCATATGGGATGTAAGGCCTTTCCCGCTTCAGACGGGGTTAAACTAGATCAGGCCTTGAGTTACCTTCTAGGCTTACTTCTCTATGATTTCTGTTTCACATGGGAGAAATGCAGGTTTTACATGTACAACATTAACTGCTGATTATGTTGAAGGAAACTAAAATCAATCTCCATTTGATTCTGCTATAGTTGTAGATTTAAATGTATCTTGTTCCTTGATTGTAGTGACTTTATCCCAGCCAAAGTAAAAAAACAAACAAACAAACAAGCAAAAAAAAAACTTAGTCTAGTCCAAGTTTGGAAAGGAGAAGGAAAAGCCAATTTCTAGTTTCTCAGGTTCTAAAGGCCCTAAAACCAAAATGCAGACTTCCTCTGTATCTCTAAAAGGTTGGATAGTTAAGAGTTCCCCGAAGTTGAATACCCAAAGGGCCAGATTATATTAGGTGCCTGGTTGTAATCAAATTTTCATCCTGCTTTTGTCCCAGAAATGCAGTTAACTTGAAGTCTATGGGTCTTCCTGCTGTCTGCTGTTTTCTGTGACCTAGTCCTAATCAAAGGTGATGGTGTAATACTAAAATAGTGGTGGACAGGTTGTTTTCGACCTGGAGGGATGTGGGTAGTGGGGTCCTCCAGGGCTCAGTCCTTTGGCCCGCACTGTTCAATATCTTCATCGGTGACTTGGACGAGGGGATGAAAAGCACCCTCTTCAAGTCTCCACTAAGATGAGGGGAGAAGGGAGCATGCTAGAAGAGAGGGACAGGCTACAACTAGATCTGGACAGGTTACAGAGGTGGGTGGATGAGAATAGGATGAGATTCAATACAGACAGGTGCAAGGTATTGCACCTGGGGAGAACCAGCAACATACCTACAGGCTGGGGAACTCCCTTCTTGTCAGCACAGAGGCAGAAAAGGATCTTGGAGTCGCTATTGGTTCCAAGATTAACTTGGGCCACCACTGTGGGGACGCAGTCAGGAAAGCTAACCGCACCTTGTCAGTCCAAGGAGGTGATCCTCCCCCTCTATGCAACATTGGTCAGGCTGCAGTCGGAGTACTGCGTCCAGTTCTGGGCACTGCACTTCAGGAGGGATGTGGACAACTTGGAGAGGGTCCAGAGGAGGGCCACCCGCATGATCAAGGGGCAACAGGGCAGGCCCTATGAGGAGAGGCTACGGGATCTGAACCGGTTCAGCCTCCAAAAGGGAAGTCTGAGTGGGGATCTGGTGGCCACCTACAAACTTGCCAAGGGGGCCCAGCAGGCTATGGGAGAGTCCCTGCTCCCCCAAGCACTACTGGGAGTTACAAGGAATAATGGCCATAAGCTGACAGAGTAGGTTCAGGCTGGACATCAGGAGGCACTACTTCACAGTCAGGGCAGCTAGGAGCTGGAACCAACTTCCAAGGGAGGTGGTGCTTGCCCCTACCCTGGGGGTCTTCAAAAGGAGGCTAGACAATCACCTAGCCGGGGTCGTTTGACCCCAGCATCCTTTCCTGCCCATGCCAGGGGGTCGGACTTGATGATCTGCTTAGGTCCCTTCTGACTCTACCAACTATGAAAGTATAAAATAAGCACACTTAAGACTTCTGTTTTCCCCCTGGGCACTTAAACAGGGTGGAACAGGATCATACTTGAGTGCATAAGCATTCAGTGTGTGGAACAGGTTTCCCGTGTGTCCTGTCCAGACAGTACCTGTTGAGCACTCAATGCAGTACTCTGATCTATGTATTTGATTCATGCCTTTGCTGCCACATTGTCTCCCTCTTCTGGATTAGGGTTGTCTTGGCTAATCACAGGTGTCCTTGGCCTGCGGTACTGAATAAAGTTGTATTATTGCAGCATGTGCTCTGAAGCAATGCACATAGGGTCATTTTGTGCCCCGTTGCTCACAATGTTGGCCTACTCTCAGGGGCTCCATGCTGCTAAGTCCTTCTTTGAAGTGCCCATGCCAGGATTGTTTGCCGTGTCCTGGTCTCCTTCAACAAGGATGTTGTGAGCTCTGCAGCACATGATGCATTTCAAGGTGGATTATCCTCTGCCTCTGTCTGGAAGTGTTTGGAACAGAATGTGCTATTTGATGCTTGCCAAGAGCTTGAGCACCGGCTGGCAATGTGATTGGCCAGTGAGGCCCATCCCACCATTTTGATAGGCTCTGCCTCTCTGGCAGCCATATGTCAACACTCCAGTGGCCAAGTTTTAGATCTGTGTGCAGCCAGTCCCACTTGTTATGAGTCCATCAGCTCCCCTGGCTCCCTCAGATGCATACCTGAGCTCTTCTCCTGTTTCATAACACTTCAGTCCTAGATTCCCTTTCTTTTAGACTCTAGTTCCTAGAGAAGAGTTCAGAGCAGTGTTTGTTTTCCTGACCCTGTCTCTAAATAGACCCAACATTACTATGTCCTCTGCAGCGGCTGTGTTCTCTTTCCATGTTGCGTCCTGCTGTCTCAGCCCAGAGTGAGCGCTGCCAAATTCCTTGCAGTGCTTTTATGCTTTGTGTGAAGGGTTGGGTGTTGGCTCAAGTCACAATAGGTGACTTGTTTAAACACTGCTGTTGCCAGCTACAGGCTGATCATAACAGATGGGCTCTCTTGGCTGTAGCAGCTGTGGAGTCTGACTTTACTCCTCAGTGTATAAACAAAAGGTATGGTAATGATGTTCAGCATGATGCATGCTGGCTTCTTTCTCGAGAGAGGTGTACATATGAGGATTTACCCCTCTGCTGTACAGGCATTTAAAACTGCCAGGGCTTCTGTACTGCTTTTCCTTGCAGGTCTAATTCAGGCTTCATGGATCTTCCTTTTGAGCATGTCAACTATGGTCCTCTGTAGATGCTTTTAGCAGCTCCGTCTGAGGCATCTATTCAAGTACTTTGTGTTTGGACTTTCCTTTATCACCGGCCTCACCTTAGAGAAGCAAATCCTTTTACTTTCACTGATTTTTTGCCTTCTGCTATGAGCTTTTTGCACTGACTGCAGGCTAACTTGCCAGTATGGAACGAGCTAGGGCAGTAGCCCTTAGTGCAGACACAGGCAAAATATAACCTGTAGGTTGGATCTAGTCTGCGAGGTGATTTCTCTGGCCTGTGGGTGGACTCCCACCAATTAATTGTATCCAACCCAGCCTGCAGCTGTCTGTGCTGCACTACACATGGGGCTGAGCTCTATCTATTCCTGCCAGGCCAGCATGCTATGCTTTTACCCTTACCTGCAGGAGGGCTGTGGTCCCAGCCCCAGCCCTGGCCAACATGCACAGCTTCTAGGCAGGACTGCTGCTCCTGCAGCTGCCTGGGGAACTGCTCAGCTCCTCCAGGCTCCAGCTGGTCCTCCTGTCCCTGCTGCATTGCACTGGGCAGCAGGTGGGGGGAAGCTGCAGCTGGGCAGGAGCACAGGGCCCATGCCAGTGCTGGGGCCAGGAGCACAGGGCCTGCTCCAGGGCTGGGCCTTGCTGGAGTATTGGGTTGGAGGAGTGAGGAGGCTGCATTGGCAGGAACATGAGACGTGGACTAGCAGGAGCACAGGGCTGACCCAGCTCCATTGAACAGAGCTCCCTGCAGCTCATGAGCCACTCCCAAGAGTCATCTGAGAGCTGCATGTGATAGAGCCGGCAGCCTAGCCCTGCTCCCTGCCACCATGTCCAGGTCCCGGGACTTGGTCAGGGCGGCAGGGAGCAGGGCGGAGCCAGCCTGGCTCTATCATGTGGAGCTCCCCACCACTCCTAGCCAAGTCTATCATGCCTGGCCTCCAGCTGAGTTCTGGGAGCTGCATGTGAGCTGTGGGGAGCTCCACGCGATGGAGCCAGGCCAGCCTGGCCCCATTCCCTGCTGCCTCTTGCAGCTTCTGGAACTCGGCCACAGCTGCATGCTGCTGGGGGACTGCCTGCTGTGAGCCATGAGCACCCCAAAGGCCCACCACCTGCTGCTACTGCTGCTGCCACCAGTGGTGGGGACTGTGTACTGTGGAGAAGGGGCCATGTTGGGGGCAGGGCCCCCCACATACACACTCCCACAGTCCACCACAAACCCCACACCTACCCATACTTTCCCTATACTCACACCATACACCCAGACCCTCATCTGCACACAACCACACTCCTGTACAAACCCCACACCGCCCATCCACAGCACACTCCTGTACACACCCCACACCGCCCATCCACACCCCATACATAGTGTACAAGAGAAAGAGTTTATTTTGAGGTAGTATACAGTCGTCTCTGTATACACTATGCAAACGCACATAAATCAAAATGACAATATTTTTTGTAATAATTAAAATGTTATAGTAGATGTTTGACTTGTAGTATATGATTTGTTTGGTTTTTATTTTGTTTTGTTTTCCTGGTCCTGAGATGGAGAAACCCCCCCTCCCAAAAGAAGCAAGGGGAGGGACTTCAAGTGGCAAAGGTCAGGGGTTAGGTCATGGGACTTCTGATCCCAAGATGGTGATCAGAGGACAGGGCACCTATCAAGGGATGGGGCTACCCTTGCGGCCCTCAACATATCACCAAAACTTGTTAAGCAGCCCTCCAGCCTAAATAATAGCCTACCCCTGCCTTAGTGGGTACTGTACAGAGTGTCCCAAGATGGCTAAGTGGTAGAATAGTGGCTTCATTCTGCTGTAGCTACTGAACTGCAGCCCCTCTGGCTCTCCAGGGACCTAGCAGACCTCCTGAGGCTAAAAAGAAAGGCCTACAAAGGATGGCGGATGGGAGTCACCTCCAAGGAGGATTATTCTGCACTGGTCCGGTCCTGTAGGGAGCAGACCAGGAAAGCCAAGGCTGCAACTGAACTCCAGCTAGCTTTGAGCATCAAGGACAATAAAAAGTCCTTTTTCAGATATGTGGGGAGCCGGAGGAAAAGCAGGGGCAACGCTGGACCCCTGCTCAACCAGATGGGGCAACTGACAACTGACGCCCAGGAAAAAGCCAACCTATTAAATAGGTACTTTGTGTCGGTCTTTCATCAGCCCCATGGGACACCCATGCCTGCTACAGGGCCGGGAAGTCCGGGTGAGGGTGATCCCCTGCCCTCCATTAATGCTGACTTCGTGAAGGAACATCTTGAGAAGCTGGATACCTTCAAGTCAGCTAGCCCCGACAATCTTCATCCCAGGGTACTCAAGGAGCTGGCGAGCATCATAGCCCAGCCTCTAGCGCGGATCTTTGAAAACTCTTGACGCTCTGGTGTAATGCCCGAAGACTGGAAGAAGGCCAATGTGGTGCCTATCTTCAAGAAAGGGAGGAAAGTGGATCCGGCTAACTATAGGCCCATCAGCCTGACTTCTATCCTGGGGAAGATCTTAGAAAAGTTTATTAAGGAGGCCATCCTTAATGGACTGGCCGACGCCAACATCTTAAGGGATAGCCAGCACGGGTTTGTTGCGGGTAGGTCTTGCTTGACCAATCTCATTTCCTTCTACGACCAGGTGACCTATCACCTGGACAAGGGAGAAGAGATTGATATCATATATCTTGACTTCAAAAAAGCCTTTGATCTGGTGTCCCATGATCGTCTCTTGGAGAAACTGGCCAATTGTCACCTTGGGTCCTCCACGATCCACTGGCTGGAAAATTGGCTCCGGGGTCGGACCCAGAGGGTAGTAATTGATGGAAGTCACTCATTGTGGTATCCTGTGACCAGTGGGGTCCCCCAAGGCTCTGTCCTTGGACCCATACTGTTCAACAGCTTCGTTAATGATGTGGACACTGGAGTCAGAAGCGGACTGGCCAAGTTCGCTGATGACACCAAACTTTGGGGAAAAGCATCCACACCAGAAGACAGGCGGGTGATCCAGGCTGACCTGGACAGGCTCAGCAAGTGGGCGGACGAGAATCTGATGGTGTTCAACGCCAATAAATGCAAGGTTTTCCACCTTGGGAAGAAAAACCCGCAGCATCCTTATAGGCTCGGCAGTGCTATGTTGGCTAGCACTATGCAAGAAAGAGACTTGGGGGTCATCATTGACCACAAGATGAACGTGAGCCTGCAATGCGATGCTGCGGCTAGTAAAGCGACCAAAACGCTGGCTTGCATCCATAGATGCTTCTCAAGCAAATCCCGGGACGTCATTCTCCCCCTGTACTCGGTCTTAGTGAGGCCGCAGCTGGAGTACTGCGTCCAGTTTTGGGTTCCACAATTCAAAAAGGATGTGGAGAAGCTTGAGAGAGTCCAGAGAAGAGCCATGCGCATGATCAGAGGTCAGGGAAGCAGATCCTACGATGACAGGCTGAGAGCCCTGGGGCTCTTTAGCCTGGAAAAGCGCAGGCTCGGGTGATTTGATGGCCACCTACAAGTTTATCAGGGGTAACCACCAGTATCTGGGGGAATGTTTGTTCACCAGAGCGCCCCAAGGGATGACGAGGTCGAATGGTCATAAACTACTACAAGATCGTTTCAGGCTGGACATAAGGAAGAATTTCTTTACTGTCCGAGCCCCAAAGGTCTGGAACAGCCTGCCACCGGAGGTGGTTCAAGCGCCTTCATTGAACACCTTCAAGATGAAACTGGATGCTTATCTTGCTGGGATCCTATGACCCCAGCTGACTTCCTGCCCTTTGGGCGGGGGGCTGGACTCGATGATCTTCCGAGGTCCCTTCCAGCCCTAATGTCTATGAAATCTATGAAACTGCAGGTTGATTTCTGAACAGCTTCTGTGGCATGAATGTGAGGTGCCCCCAGGGACTTGGCAATTGCCTTGTGGAAGCTGTTACCCTGCAGGTGCTGGTTTGTGTTACCCTCCTCTTCACAAGTACTGTCTACCCTGATAAACTGGTGGCGGTAAAGGGGAGGCAGCTTTCTTGCTGTTTTTGATAAGGTTGCCCTTGGATTTGTGCGCTATGAGTGTAGCTTGGCACAGGATGGGTGGGCAGTTTACTTTTGAAAAAGCTTATCTGCAGCCTTCCAGATTCTAAATGAACTCTCTGGAAGTGGGTGAAGCTGTCTAAAACCAGCCTTTGGGCATCTTGTATGCATTATTTCCTCCTGTGTCTGTTCCATTGCTCAGCACAAATCCAAGTTTCACCTGGTAGGGTGTAGGTGCAGCCTTTTAAGCAGGGTAACTGAGGTGTAACTAATCCCATCCGGAGCACGCAGGACTCGCTTTAAAGCAATTAAGGAATGCAGAGTACTCTGATGGGGACTGGCCAAGAGATGACTGAAGTAGCTGTACAGTGTCACTAAACCAGGGCTATAAATCTAGTCCCATGTCCTTCATGTAATATCTGTGTTCTTGGTAGGTGGCAGTATTTGACTCAACTGCATGTTATATCTCTGTCTGTCCCTATATCTACCATGTTGCAGCCTTGTTTGTAAATGGCTTGTCTTCTGGAGCTAATATATTGACTTATGGTAAGCACATGTTACATGCACATGACATAGGGCTTTATGTTGGGAGAAGTGGGGCTATCTGCACATTCACAGCCAAGAGCATTTGGTAGGAGGAGATCATGCTCTGTCCTCCAGGAACCTACCAGCTCAGGGTTAGCATGCCTGTTGGAAACAGCTTAATGCTGCACAGTGCTACTTAATCTACATTTTACTTAATGTATAGTTGACTGCCATCACTTTCCTATAGCCACTGATAGAACATGGCAAGCAGGGTTGGGATCTCTCTTAATTTTGCACTACTTTTATCGGTTTATTAACTACTTCTCTGTTAGAACAGCGAGGCAGTGGAAGACTGGCTAGGAATGTTGTGAAATCCCTATCATTACAGGTGTTTGAGAGGTTGGGTAAGTTTTGATTAGGGACAATCTAGGGGTTTGTTTGCCTTTTAATATGTTACAGGCATTTCCCAAGCTTCTGGGCTTTGCTCATTTTCCCACAGGGGTTGGGAAGGACTATTTTTTTGTATTTTTTCCCCCCTCCTGTTCCTATACTCATAGGTCAGGTTTTGTGCCTACCCCCCCCCCAGACACACACACACACACCTTCCCCATTGTTGTGTCAGAAGCACTGGGTAATGACTGCAGCCAAGTCTGAGTGTTTTGACTTGAGTTTCTATACTTCTGCTGGGACTAAACCCAGAGGTCCCTAGCTAGAGGGTCATGCCCCTCTGCTTGAGGTCAGACTGATCACATTTGGAGCTACAAAGGGGTTTTACCCCTAGGTCAGATTGGTACAAGCTGGTGGGACGGGGGGTGCCTTCTGTAGCAGGGGTGTGGCCCTTTTGGATCTCTCAAATGTAATTTAACAACCCTTGCAGCAGTAGGACATTAGCTACAGTTATCTCCCTGCTTTATCTGTGGCAGGTTAGAAAGCTGTGCCTTGTAGTTGCGTGACAAGGTTGATCCTTGTAGTTTTGCTAATAGATTAGATTAGGATTTGTATGGAATGGTTGTATAGAAATGATCCTGCCTGAGGCAGGTAGTTGAACTAGATGACTTTCTGAGGTCCCTTCTAGCCCTACTTTGTACACACTCTTTGTATCTCTTACTTTGTGTGGTGTCTGACCGACTTGCCGGGCTATGGCCGGTAGCCCGGAGCGCCAGGTGGGTACTTCAGCGAATGGAGCGGAATTAGGCACAGATGTGTATTGGTAAAAAATAGATTGTTTACTTATGCTGCTGATGCGCGCAGTGCAGGAAGGATGAAATACGATGCAGGTAGCAGACTTGCTTTAGTTACAGCCAAGCGTACGTATCTGGTTACAATCGACCGCGTGTGACGAACGAGATGCCGTGACCGAGCTAATGAGCCTGCGGGGGGGGGGGGGGGGTATTGGGTATGTCAGGACCGCCGATGACGGGGAGTTATTGGTGGGTGATCAGTCCACCAAGTTTACTCCAGGATGCGTGCGGAGTCCTCCAACAAGGGCAGAAACCGCTTTTACTTTTGTATGGTTATAAGCCAATCACTATTTGCCAAGTGGGTATAGTTTTGGAAACCAGCCAGTGGGTGATGTGTAGGGTTAGCTAATCATGCGGACTGTTGAAAATTAAACGAGGGTGACCGTTGGACTTGGCTGGGATTTTTGCTGTGCTGGGACTTTCCACTGTGCCAGAGGCATTCAATTACTTGGTTTTGACACTTTGGCATGCCAGTTGGGCATGGCACAGGTACAAAGTCTGTACAATGCCTGAAAGTCATTGCATCATTTGCCTCTATTTTAGAATAAATTTTTTTTTTTCCTCCCTGTGGTGTACTTTATCTTGTTTGGCAGCTTTAGCTTCTGCCTTAGGATGAGACTTCTGCTTAAACAATGTGATCAGAACTGACTTCTGAACTGAATTGGAGACCACATGACAAAGGGTATAAATTGTCTTCTTCAGCTAGAACTTTTGTTCACTGAATTTGAAGGAGTTACATCAGCTTACTGTTTAAACATTGTCAAAGCTCTTTGCACATGTAAGAAATCAGCCTGATTCACCACTGCAGCTTAAAATGCATCTGATAGACAGCTACCCAAGATATTGGGGCTCTGGGAAAAAGTGAAAAACAAATGCTTGGTGCTTGTTACCACAGGGTGAGCTTCAAACTTGCTAAACTCTTCTACCCTCCAATGTCCAGACATGGAGACCAAATTAAAGGTCTTTCATAGATTTCATAGACATTAGGGCTGGAAGGGACCTCGGAAGATCATCGAATCCAGCCCCCTGCCCAAAGGGCAGGAAGTCAGCTGGGTTCATAGGATCCCAGCAAGATGAGCATCCAGTTTGCTCTTGAAGGTGTTCAATGTAGGTGCTTGAACCACCTCTGGTGGCAGGCTGTTCCAGACGTTGGGGGCTTGGACAGTAAACAAATTCTTCCTTATGTCCAGCCTGAAACGGTCTTGTAGTAGTTTATGACCATTCGACCTAGTCGTCATCCCTTGGGGCGCTCTGGTGAACAAACGTTCCCCCAGATACTGGTGGTCACCCCTGATAAACTTATAGGTGGCCATCAGATCACCCCTGAGCCTGCGCTTTTCCAGGCTAAAGAGCCCCAGGGCTCTCAGCCTGTCATCGTAGGATCTGCTTCCCTGACCTCTGATCATGCACGTGGCTCTTCTCTGGACTCTATCAAGCTTCTCCACATCCTTTTTGAATTGTGGAACCCAAAACTGGACGCAGTACTCCAGCTGCGGCCTCACTAAGACTGAGTACAAGGGGAGAATGACGTCCCGGGATTTGCTTGAGAAGCATCTATGGATGCAAGCCAGTGTTTTGGTCGCTTTTACTAGCTGCAGCATCACATTGCAGGCTCATGTTCATCTTGTCAATGATGACCCCCAAGTCTCTTTCTTGCATAGTGCTAGCCAACATAGCACTGCCGAGCCTATAAGGATGCTGCGGGTTTTTCTTCCCAAGGTGGAGAACCTTGCATTTCTCGGCGTTGAACACCATCAGATTCTCGTCCGCCCACTTGCTGAGCCTGTCCAGGTCAGCCTGGATCACCTGCCTGTCTTCTGGTGTGGATGCTTTTCCCCAAAGTTTGGTGTCATCAGCGAACTTGGCCAGTCCGCTTCTGACTCCAGTGTCCACATCATTAATGAAGATGTTGAACAGTATGGGTCCAAGGACAGAGCCTTGGGGGACCCCACTGGTCACAGGACACCACAATGAGTGACTTCCATCAATTACTACCCTCTGGGTCCAACCCCGGAGCCAATTTTCCAGCCAGTGGATCGTGGAGGACCCAAGGCGACAATTGGCCAGTTTCTCCAAGAGGTGATCATGGGACACCAGATCGAAGGCTTTTTTGAAGTCAAGATATATGACATCAATCTCTTCTCCCTTGTCCAGGTGATAGGTCACCTGATCGTAGAAGGAAATGAGATTGTTGCAGGTAGGTCTTGCTTGACCAAACCCGTGCTGGCTATCCCTTAAGATGTTGGCGTCGGCCAGTCCATTAAGGATGGCCTCTTTAATAAACTTTTCTAAGATCTTCCCCGGGATAGAAGTCAGGCTAATGGGCCTATAGTTTGCCGGATCCACTTTCCTCCCTTTCTTGAAGATAGGCACCACATTGGCCTTCTTCCAGTCTTCGGGCACTACACCAGAGCACTAAGAGTTTTCAAAGATCCACGCTAGAGGCTGGGCTATGATGCTCGCCAGCTCCTTGAGTACCCTGGGGTGAAGATTGTCGGGGCCAGCTGACTTGAAGGTATCCAGCTTCTCAAGAAGTTCCTTCACGAAGTCAGCATCAATGGAGGGCAGGGGATCACCCTCACCTGGACTTCCCTGTCCCGTAGCGGGCATGGGCGTCCCATGGGACTGATGAAAGACCGATACAAAGTACCTATTTAATAGGTTGGCTTTTTCCTGGGCGTCAGTTGTCAGTTGCCCCATCTGGTTGAGCAGGGGTCCAATGTTGCCCCTGCTTTTCCTCCGGCTCCCCACATATCTGAAAAAGGACTTTTTATTGTCCTTGATGCTCAAAGCTAGTTGGAGTTCAGTTGCAGCCTTGGCTTTCCTGGTCTGCTCCCTACAGGACAGGACCAGTGCAGAATAATCCTCCTTGGAGGTGACTCCCATCCTTTGTAGTCACTCTCTTTTCATCCTGATACCCAGGAAGCTTTGGCTTTTCCTGATGAGCCATTGGTGGGGGAATATAGTAAGGTCTGAGCTCAGCCTTTGAATCCCTTACTGGGATGGGGTCAGGCTCCCTGATGCTTTTCTTCTTTGTAGGGGACCATGTTCCTTATCAAAGCATAAATGCCAAAGCCTAAGCAAGCCTTTTGGCATCGGGTCAGAGGCTCTTTTACTTCTGGCTTTTTAGTATGAGATGCTACCTGGGGGACCAGAAAATGCTTTGGTATGGCCCATTTCCCAATGGGAGAGGTGGGAGGGTGTTTTTACTTCCCTGGGACTCTTTACCTTGGGGTTAAAGGTGTGAACTTCAAGTGGCTGTCCAAGTCCGGTTAGGGATTAAAGGAGAGTAGTAAATCCTTGGCATGAAGCAGTTTAAGTGGAAGCTTCTTTCTGACTGATAGTCCGTGTATTGCATTGTTCACTGCAGGAAAGATGCATGCTGTAATCATGGGGGAGGTTATGGGGAGGGGTGGTAAGAACTACAAATTGAAGAGCCACTTGTGCTTTGAAGCTGTGATCTGAGTATTACTGCTACAGCAATATAATTTTTATTAAGCATTTCTACTGCTAAATGCAATCCTTTAGACAAGCCTGGGGTCATGCTGAGTCCACAAAGCAGGTTCCATTCACTCCTAGTTACCAGTATGGGCCCTTCACTCCATAGTTTGACAAGCTGGAGTAACTGCCAAGTCCCACTGGGGTCCCAAGACGAGCACCAGGCACCAGCAATCTTGGTTTCTCTCTTTCTCTATTGGCTAACTCAGGGAAGACAAAATCCTAGACTGCCCTTTTGACTGAACTGTCCAGCTTTGCTGATGAGTTGAAAGGAATTTGTCACTTAGTATATATTAAAGAAACTAGTAAAATAGTAGTAGTAGTAATAATAACAATAAATAACAGTTAAGCTTCCAAAGTTAGAGTGTTAAATGTATGCCTGCCTTAATTCAGCCCACTAGTGCATATACATTAAGGTAGACTCTAATTGCGCAATTTTTATCAAGTTTCTCCCCAAGGAACCACGCTCAGAGAATGAGGCAACTATTAAGTATTTTGCATCCAGTCATCAGTATATCAACCCACATCTGACTTTGCTTCTCACCAACTGAACCCTGTGCCTCCTTGCGTACTCCTTACTGTAACTTTTGGCAGCTCAAATGTAATGAATGTCTCATCCCTATTGCAGAGAGCTGGTTGTTAGGCCCTGGAGCTGCATGTTAGACAGGAAAATTAACTGTAGGGTATCTAGAGTTTTGAGGTGTTTAATCTATAGCTGTAATCTCCTGGTGTCGATATTTTTAAGTATCTGCTTAAGTAGTCTTTGAGAGACATGGTTTTTAGTATGTAATCATTTCTAATTTTAACAATCCTAAAAGAAAACAAAGGAACAAGAGCTAAGTAGGGTATGGGGGCTTTACCACTAACCTCTCTCCCTCATCTGGAAAAAGCAGTAGAAGTGAATATGGTAAAGCCTGGAAACATATCCCTTGCCTCATGTGGCAGGGGTGTACTGTTGTGAAATAGAGCTCCTGCCCTGTTCACCAAGGCCCTCTCACCCATGTAGAGAATGCAGACCAGCATCACATAGGATCAAGATCCCATTGGTATGAAAAAGGGGTGGTCTGTACCATTTCCCCCTTAGAAGAAGCTTCCACCTGACAGCTGAGTCACTGGGCCCTACCTCCCAGCTTCTGATGTGTGGGCAGGCTGGCTCCCTTGATTACTCTACGGTACCAGTGGGGGACCTGGCTTTCATCTGAGAACCATGCCAGCACACAAGATCTGGCTGCACCTTGGGGTGGGATGGGTGTCTTGAATAACATTTACTAACTCATTGGAGCCCCTGTGAGTTTTACTTTTACAGTCATGGTTTTTAGGTGTATGTGACTTCTGCTCGGATTTTAGTCTAGTGGTATCTTTTGAAGCTATTCTGTTGGCGAAATGCCCTGGGGCCAGAAGCATATTAGAGAATAGCTTATATGAAGGGAAGTTGTTAGAGAGAAGCACCAGAATCTCAGGGGAAGTTTAAGCTAACAGCAGTGTCCTCCTAGTTCTGTCAGGTTTACCCAGAGGAGTCAAAGAGGGTATGTTGACTATTATGCCTCAGTAGGGTCTAGAAAGGCACTGTCTTCTATCTCACCCATCTGCTTCCTTTCCTAGGTCCTGTACCTCTGCAGCTGAAAAGGAGATGGGAGGTGAGTGACAACTCTAGATAGGCAAGTGTCCACTATGGTCAAACTCGCTCACCACCCTCTCCCCAACCTACGCAAGAGCTGTGCCAACCCCTTTTACCCCTGCTCAACAGGGACCTGCGTGCTGCAAGTCCAGGGGCTGGAAGAAACGTGTTTTAACTTGGTCTGTTTATAGACTGAAGAGAGGCATTAAACAAAAAATTGTGTGGGATTATTTGGGATGAGATCCTCTTGTTAAAGAACTGAGAACAGTGGCAACAGGGAGGGCTCACTAGCTTTGTCCAGGCTGACCCCTGCATAGTACAAGCCAAGCACAAGCTTTGTAATTCTTGTGTTGTCTGTTTGCAGCTAAGCTAGAGAGATGTGGCTTCAGTGAACCTAGGTAGGAGATTGCCACAAGCTGGGCAAGGATTCCAGGGAGAGTCTGATAGAGATATGTGAGCTTTTTTTTGTCCTCCCTTCTGTCCCTGCCCCTCTTTGCCCCCACCCCTCATCTCTCACCTGTTTGTAATCCGCTCTCCCTATTTGTCCACGTGCAGAGCAGAGAGAGAAGCAGTATCGTGTGCACAGGGGTTTTGGGGATCGCCGGGGTGGTGTCATCAGTGCCCGCACTTACTTCTATGCTGATGAAGCAAAGTGTGACCAGCACATGGAGACATTTCTGCGCAGTATTGAGGCCTCAGGTAGGTGATCCATGTGTTGTCCCTTTTGTCCAAGCATCTGTCAGTGCCTTCCCCCAGCAAACTGCTTAACCATCCATCACCCAGAGCTTTGCAGTTGCCATCTGGTGTAAATAGGTTGGTGCCATGTGATCCTCTGCAGAGATTAGATCATGTTGGAGTTTATTGGTGTTTCCAGTGGGTAACTAGTAGGGGCAAAGGGTTGCATTGCCAGGCCAAATAGGTTTTCTGAAATTCTTAGTTTCTTTGGCTTATAGTACCTAGTGGATTCCCTTAGCACTAGAAGATGGGGGAGCTGCTTTCACTTTCCTGCTGAGGAGTTATGAACTTTCCAGCTACTTTAGTGTTCCTCTCTTTCTGTTTAGGTGGCGTCTGTGAAGATGGTTTTTCAGCCATTAAACTGACAGCTTTAGGAAGGCCACAGTTCCTGGTGAGTGACTGGTCCCAGGTATCAGTGAAGTGGGCTCAGGCTAACACTGAATTTGTGTAGGCTGTTCAGGCAGGAGCTTAGGAAGATGCTCTTGTATGCCGTGGAGAACTGTAGAAAGGGACAGAGGCATCTCTTGCAAGGTCAGAGCAACTGGGTCAGGTTTGCCTAGGAGATACTGCTTATTTCTGGTGGTCTCTTCTTATTGGTATCACTTTGGGGCAGGGGAAGAGCCCCTGAAGCCCCTGAGCAGAATACTTCCTCTGTATTTGTGCTCAGCACACACTGGGAAATGGTGTTTCTATAGCTGGTGCTAGCTAGGCTCCAAGGGGGCTGACTGGGCAGCAGTTTGGAAGATTGTACGTCTCTGAAACATTTTGTAGTACCAGTGGCCTCACATGCTGCAGAAGAGGTTCTATGCATATGGCTTTGAGAATGTGGTCATGGCTAGGCCTACATTTTGAGGTCTAAGTGATACCCCTTTCCTAGTACCTGCAAGGGAAGTGGGGAAGGGTTACAGTGGGACCTTGACCTCAACTCAAAGGGGAATGGTAGGATAAGAATTCAGTGCCATGCCAGTGGGAGCAGTATCTCTATGCAACCTCTCCAGGTCTGTCTGACTACTCTTCATTCAGCATGGTGCTGCTTGCAGACTGCTTGACTGAGCATATAGCCCCACTAGTGCATGGCCCCTTTGAAGGAAGGCTCTAAGTTGTTCTTGTGCATCTTGGTGCAGATGCTCACTTTGTATGATCTCCCAGCTGCAGTTCTCTGAAGTGCTGGTCAAGTGGAGGAGGTTCTTTCACCAGATGGCTGCAGAGCAGGGCAAGGCAGGTCTGGCTGCGCTAGAGACCAAACTGGAGGTAAAGAAGCTGCAGGTGAGTTTCTGGCTCTTAAAGTTGCTGATGAAGACAAGTCTTTTCTACTCGGGATATGCCCCCTTCCTGGGGTGGGTTGTATGGGGAAATTTTGCTTCCCATATTTCTCTTAGGAGCTGTGATATTTTCTTGGGACCTTGGAAGAAACCTCTTGTTTCAGGCCTGATGACCCTGAGTGTGGTACAGTTACCAATAAAACCATTCCTGTTCTGTTGCCCCTTTTCCTCTTATGCCCAGATTTACCTGGCTCAGGGGTAGGTATGGCTCCCCCATGGTGGATTCCATAAGAATGGTGCCTCCATAATATATACTGAATGCCTCCTGAAGCACAGGAAGCAAAAGAGAGAGACTCTGATCTACTCTTCTCATATTGGCAGGAGACTTTGGCCAAGCTTGGGATTGCAACCAAAATCGAGAGTGAGGACTGGTTCACAGGCGAGAACCTGGGTGTCTCAGGGTAAGCTCCCTCTAATGAGAGTCTTCCTGAGGAAGGGAATGGGGTGTCTTGGGAGGAGGACCCAGAGGTTCCTATCTCTATCTTTGCATGTTTCAGTAGGATGCTGGATGAGGAAGCCTTAGAGTCCACTAACTGAATACAAGAGCATTGTTTCAGGGAAGGGGTTTAGAGCTGGCTCCATTTTTGGGGGATGGTGGAAATAACACTGCAGCAGAGTTAGTCCATGGGGAATGTATGAACTGACCTGTAGGGGGTGAAGTTTGAGCGTTGTCATCAAGGTCCACTCTGCTACTCTGGAAGATTGTGGCTAGTAACAGTGCCAGACTTGTATCCTCACTATTGAGAGCCATTTTCTATAGTCTCTTGCTGAGTTGGTACATGCATTAGTCTGAGCACCTCTCCTGGTGGCAAGTAGAGCAGCTGATTCGTGTTGCTCACAGACCACATGAGCCTGTAGCAGTCTGGGCTGGAATGTGTCTAGAGCTGTCAGCAGCTCACCTGGAACTGGCACTGACACAGTTCTGTCTGGCTATAGTACTGTGGATCTGCTGGACTGGAACAGCATGATTGACAGCCGAATGAAACTCTCGGAGCTGCTGCTTGTCCCAAATTTGCAGGTGAGTTAGCACCACTTTCTGAAGGGTGTTCTTCTGGAAAGCAATAAATAAGGTTAGATATTGGTGCTGGGGCGATCCCATAGTGATGATCCTGGGCGGCGGGGTGGGAATGTGGTACATGGAAGGATAGTTGCTATGCTGAACTCTCCAGTGCCTTAAGCAGGCTGTTTTAGAACTCCCAAATGCTGGAGATGAGCCATTATTCCTTGGTAGGTTTACATGTTGGGCATTTTTATTGTGACTCCTGTCGTGTTCCTCAGAAGCATCCTGCCACTCCTTACATTATGTCCTAACAATGTAGGTTATCCTCCACATTGGGAGCCCAGTCTTCAGTCTTAAGTCACCCCTCCTTTCTGCCAGGAACACACTAATTATGGGTGTTCAGAGCTTATCCTTGCTGACATCACAAGCAATTGTTGCAGGAAAAGCAAAGCCCTAGGGGCCTAGGCTTGGGTCTTGTCAGGTGTGTGAAGACCCAAGGCAAGTCTTTTAAGTTAATGACTTGTGTTTGAGTTGACTTGTGAGGAACCACCATACTGTGCAAATCAAATATTGTAGAACTGGGCTGTAGAGCAAGATCCAAGGAGAGATTGGAGATGCTTGCAGAGAGAAGGGACACTTCAAATTGAAGTGGCTACAACATCAGGAGATAGAGGTGATAGGTATAGACCAGGAGCTGTCACAGGTTGCTCTGATTGCCTACATGCATTGCTTATAGGCATGCTGTCAGGCCCATCCTTGGCTAAACCAGGGTTCACATCTAGGGCAGGCAGAAGTGAGAGAGTTCTTTCCTGAGCTGTCATGGGAGTGCTTTAGATTTGGGAATGCTGGCAAAGATAGGAAGAAGGGAGGTGGCGGGTGGGAAGGGAATGGGAGAGGAGTGGTGACTGGTTTTGGCTATGCCCTTGCTGTCAGCTGAGTGTGGAGGAGTCTAGTCAGGAGCTTGGCTAGTAGAGGAGGATGTGATCCTGGGGAAAGCTAGAACTTCTGTGATCAATCGCCATCTTCATGGAGAGCCAGACGTCTGGACTGGAACTTCCAAAGAATGGATGTTGTCACAGGTACCATCACATGCTGAGCAGGGTTTGGCATGGGAATAGCCTGGCTGGAGTGGTTTTTGGAATCCATCCTTCTGAAATGGGGGATTGAGTCTTGGGGGGGCCTTGTGTCTCCCCCAGTTCTGCACATGGGTTCCAGTTTCCACAGTTCCTAACTAAAGCACAATTCTCAGTTGCAGTCGCACCCTCAGTAAGCAGGAGAGCTGGGTTGCTGTGCTCTTAGCTGTGCTCCATCTACTGCCAGAGAGAGATGTTGCTGGATGGTCCAGTCTTTAATTCTGTAGCAACAATGCTGGCCTGAGCAGAGGTAGTCCTAGGAAGCTTTGGATGCTGTCCCAGCCATGATGATGGGTGGATCTGTGTAACCAGCCAGGTTGTAAGGGATGGGGATGGAACAGCCCAAGTCTGGGCATGGCATTCTGGGAAGGCTCCTGTTAGCACTGGTCGGCCTGTATGTGGAGTGTGCTGCCATCTACAGGGCCCTGTAGTAATGCACTCAATGCAGTCTCGCAGAGTTGACCACAGAAGACACTACAACTGCTTTATTTGCTACTTTGATAAGAAGTGTTTATGATTTGGTGGGGAGGGGAAGGGAGTGGAGGCCCAGCTGCAATGACATACCAGGTTTTGATGCAAGTGAAGTGTCTGGGGTAGTGATAGCAAAACTAGGATTCTCTCTCCCCATTACACTATGAGAATGATACGCTAGGCCCCTGCCTTGCCCTAGCCCTTAACTAAGGGCATGGGTGCACAAGTGGAGTAACTGGGACTGGCTGGCCATGCCAGTGGCCCTGTGTGCATGACCTTTTCTGTCTTTCAATAAGTGGTTCAGCACACTGTGTTGCCTTGATATAAATGCTGTGGGATGGCCTCATGAACTCCTAGGCTGACTTTTTTTGTCCAGGACCCTTGTGTTCATCCCTGTCCATGATAAGGGTTACCTGCAGTACTTGTGGTGCTGAGGCCCTGGTGTTTCTATTTTCAGACCGGTCAGCTGGAGCCTCTGTTGTCACACTTCACCGAGGAGGAAGATCTGCAGATGAAGCGAATGTTGCAAAGGATGGATGTCCTTGCCAAGGTTTGGAGTGAGACCCAGCTAGCACCACTACTTTGTCCTGGTGGGAAATTTCCCTGGCCTTTTTTCCAACCTATGAAGCTGGAGTGTACTTTCTGGAGAACTAGACAATAGCCTTGCTGAGCGACTGTGATGGCACTGTTGCTCCACATGTCAGTTGGTCCTGAAGTATTCGGGGCCTTCGCTATGAATTCCATTCAGTGCTCTTGTGCTATATCGCTCCCTGCTTTTGGCCTGACTCAAATGTCCTTCTCTATCCAGAAAGCTATGGAGACTGGAGTGAGACTGATGGTGGATGCTGAGCAGAGCTACTTCCAGCCAGCCATCAGCCGGCTTACCTTGGAGATGCAGCGCAGATTCAATGTCAACAAAGCAGTTATCTTCAATACTTACCAGTGCTACCTGAAGGTGAGGGCATACAGATGCCACTGCTGACAGGAAGGTCAGTGTCCAGTGCTATGCAGGGTAGTCAGAAGAAGCTCTCTGCAACAAAGGATGCAATGGTGGGCGGTGGAATGAAGCCCTGCGGCAAGAGGCACTGAGGCTGGCCAGGCTTGGGAGAATACGTGGCTCCTAGAGCCATTTGGGGGCAGTGGGCTGGTTCCATGTGGAGCAGACTGGGATTTCTGCTCCATGCTATGGGAGCAACTGCTTGGCTCAGGTGTTGGTAACCTTATAGAGCAGTGGGCTAAGTGCATGTGACCCAGCCACCTATGTTTCTTTTTATATTCTCCATCACAACCCTCCCCTCCTGACCATTGCTGCTGTTGCCAGCTACTGCCTCCCTCTGCAGCATCCAAGTCATCTGCTTCTGTCACATACCATCAATTCCTATCCCCAACAGCAGTGGGGAGGGATGAATTGAATGATGATGGTAAGCAGTTCCTGTCATGTGGGGTGGAGCAGGGAGGACTGTGGAGGAGTCAGTGGCATGGTGCAGGTCAGTAGGGGGTCATGCTGGGCTAAGTTGCTTGCTGTTGTTTTCTCCAAACCTCTGCTTGCCCCCACCCTTTGCTCCTACAGGCTGCATTCAATCATTTTGTGGACCCAATCCAGCCAGTAACCATTAGTTGCAAACCCATGCGTGTAGCTGTTTTTTTGCTGAGCGGTAGCATGAGAAGGGGAGCTTCAGGCTGCAGGACTGTTCTTTTTCTCCCTTCATTGCAGGAGGCATATGATAATGTGACTGTGGATGTGGAACTCTCACGCCGGGAGGGCTGGCATTTTGGAGCCAAGCTTGTGAGAGGGGCTTACATGGAACAAGAACGAAACAGAGCCGCCCAGATAGGTTATGAGGATCCTATTAATGCCACATACGAAAACACGAGTGAGATGTACAACAGGTAGTAAGACTATCTGAGCTGGGAACCCTATTAGTGTATGGGATAGGATCCCAGGCATTCTTTCTTGCCTCTGTGCCAGGGGGTGGGATCCTAGGTAACTTCCACTTACCCCTGTAAGCTCTATCCTTCAGGTGTCTGGACTACATTCTTGAAGAAATCAAGCACAACCGGAAGGCCAACGTAATGGTGGCTTCACACAATGAGGACACAGTGAAGTTCACTCTTAGAAGGTACAGGCACTTCCAACTCATGTGACTATAAGGCAAGAGTAGGAACTGTCAGGCCTGTAAGAAGTGGGATGAGAACTGCAGGTTGGTGCCTGTGGGGAGGGACTCAGGATAGAAATAACATGGACTACTCCAGAAAAGAACTTGAGGCTAGATATGTCCAGCAGCAGAGTCAAGTATGTGAGACTTGCACAGTGTTGCTGCTGTATGTATGCAGCTCATAAATACTGTTTCTGTACATGCGTGCAGAACATTAGCCATATTTAAGGAAATATGACTGGGAGTGAGCTGAATTAGTGCATGGCTGGGACTAAACTAATGTTGCTTTCCAGTACAGTCAAGAGGCTTGGCTGAGAATTTTAGCTGTCTTGGGCTTCTGAGATGGCTAGCTGATAAGAAAACTCAAGCTTGGCAGAAGCAACTTTTAGGAAAGGGTGTTACATGCCTGCTCTTGCAGTGACTTCTGGCCTCTGGGTATCAGTTTGCCTGGCAGTGTGTGTGTTGTGGGCATAGCAATGGGAGTAGGGAGGCATGCTGTCCTAGGGACAGCCTGCAGGCAAAGCAGAATGCACTGGGATGGTGAACAGGCCCAGCTGGGTTCTGTGATGTGCTGGATGTCTGGGAGGGCAATGCAGATTTCTAGAATGAGCTGAGTCAAGAGCTTGAAAACTCTCACTTCTGGAAGGCAGTACTGTTTGCTTTTTTTGTGCCTTTAGGTGGCTTGTAGGAAAGGTGGAGCAAGTTTCCCTGATCAAATCTCCCCTCTGTGCTTGGTATCTGGGGCATTGCTGTTGTCTGCACATCCTTTCTGATGTAACTAGTCCTTTATTTACAGGATGACTGAGCTTGAGATCCATCCCTCAGAGAAAAAGGTGTACTTTGGGCAGCTGCTGGGCATGTGTGACCAGATCACCTTCCCACTGGGTAAGCATCTGGCACTTCTGGTCCTGGTGCTCAACAGGAAATGAATGTGCCATCTTAGCAGAGACCCACTCCCTTTTGGTAGGTTTTGCCCAAAGCAGGCTTCCTCCTTTTCAGTACCAGCATTAATACCTGTTGCCTATCACCAGGATCCTTCTGCAGTTTGGTGTGAGGGAGGGAAAGATGAAGGTGTGGTTTAGCATGGTATTAAGTAGACACAGGGCTGTAGGTATAGCTGTCTTGTGGTCCAGGGGCATTGGTTCTGCTGTGGTCTGACTGCTTGGACTGGCATAGGCTAAGAGTGCAAAGGCACTTGAATGGCTTTCTTGTCATCTGGCAAAAGGGGCTGTGCTAATGAGGGAGTGGACACAACACTTAAAAGTTTAAATGTGATTTTTTTTTTTTTTTTTGAACCTGAAGCAAATGAACATGCAGGCCTGGTAAACTGGTTTAAAGCTACCTAGAGTGGTTCAAAAGTGTACCTGTAAAATCAGGTACTATTTTTAAACTGGTTCACTGTTGTGTGGACACGAAGCATTCTGTGACACAACTGGTTGGTTCTCGGGTATCCCCACAGTACATCACTCTTCATTCTGTGGCACTTTCCCATTGCTGCAACTGGCCACTCTGGCGTGCAGCCAGAATTCTACTTCCTTTTTTCATTTTCTTTCTTTTTTAATCAGTGATCTCCCTTGCACTATGTGCTCAATAAAAGTTATCTGTCTAAAAAACAGCTGTGTCCTTATCTCACTCAACTACAGCCCCTCAGTCCTTTCACCCCACCCGAGCCCCTGGGAGCCCAAAATCATGAGTCCACACACTACAGACTTACCTGTTGCTGGATTTCTGCGATCCTAGGCTTTCCTCAGTCTGGGTAAGTTACAGCACTGGCTTCTTATTGGGTCTCTAGCACTGACAAGGCACAAGCTTTGTTTCCACTTCATGCAAATGGGACTTTGTGACCCACCTGCCCTAGGTCCTCAGAAGTAGTGCTGTTCCTCCATGCCCTATATGTCACAGTAGGTGGAGCACACACTTTCCTACAGTTCTAACTTCATGGATACTCTCACTGTCATTTGAAAGCAAACGCAGTCTTTGTAGGTGTCCCAGACAGTTGTACTTTTTGTCCAGCTACCATAGGAATTGTACAGAGCAAAACAATACCAGTCTGTCCCCCTGCTTAGCTTTTCTTATCACTCTTGTGCTTTCTCTGGGCTTGGCTCAAAGTGCCTCTAGTGAGCCCAGGGTTTGCCTTCCTGCATAAGGCTTCACTGAAGCATGGATTCTTTCTCCTCCCCCTATAGTTAGTGCCTTTTGTTCTGCTCAAGCTTCCTTTTTTAATAACCTTCAAACCCCTTTAAGAGGTGGGCCACCCAGTCAGCTTTTATCAGGTAGTTGGTTTCCCCCTCATCTAAGCTCCACAGCCATGGTCATCCATGCACTGAGCAGAAATGGTGTTCCTTACTGCACCCTTTAGCACATCCACTGCCAGACATGGCTGTGCACATTGATTGTCCTCTATTCCCAGCCCAGCATGTATGTCTGGAAAGTGTTAACCTCTTGAGGCCTAGCTGCAAGGAAGAAATTGATTTGCACAAACATACAGAAACTCCATTGCCACATGAGTCTTTCATGCTCTTTCCTTGCCTGGAATAATGTCTTCCAATTCAGTTACTCTCCCACTAGCATTCTGACTGAAACATGTTATACCTATGTTGTTAGTTCTGCAGTACTTGTGAGTATATGCTTCTTGAATTAGTCCAGCTGTCCTGCTGCTGGAAATTCCTTTCTTCCTCCTTTGAGCCACAAGCCTTCTCGGGCCTTGTCCTGTTCTCCCATTTTCCCCCAGGCTTTAGCTATGGGGAAATCCCAGTGGAGCCTCCCTCTGCACTGGGCTGCTCCTTTTGGTCTTCACGCTTTTCTCAGAATGGACTACTTTCTAGGGTTGCCTAGTTGAGGAATCCTATTTGAATCATTCTAAGTCTGGCTTTATCCTACTCAGCTCTGCATTCTGGGTTTCCCTGCTTCTCCCTTGCCTGAACAGTTGTCTTTCTGAGAGTCATTCAGTTGGTTTCTCAAGATTATTTTCCAGTTTTGTGTTCTTCCCATAGCAGCGTGTATAAGTTCTGCCTGTGCTGCTTCCATTTTTCAGTTGTTGTTACCTCTTGTGGTGTGGGGTGTTTTTTGGGGGGTTTTTTTTTTTTAAATCTCTGCTCTAAGAATGAGTTGGAGGAGCCACAAGCCCACTCTGATTGTAGTACAAGCAAAAAGGAGCAGCAAAAAGAGATAGTTTTAAATGACCATTTGGTGTCGTTGCAGAAGAGCTGTTGCCAAAAATTGAGGCCTTCACTTGTGAGATTGAAGCTAGATGGTTTTCTGCTGTGATTTAGCTTCCCATTAGGTTTATGGGACTTTGTTTGTACTGCTTCCTTGGCTGAATGTACTGATAAAAGCATAGCCTGCCTACATCCTCCATCTTCATGCACATCAAACCTGGAAATGAGGCAGAGACCTCCTGCACTACTCCTCTTGATCTGTCTTTAGGTAGGGGCAGAGTCCCCCCTCACTGTGATTCCATTATTTCTCAGGTTTAGCTTGTGCAGAGCAGGAACAGGTGAGCTAAGCAGCATGCGCAGAAGCTCTATGGAAGTGGTATAGACACATTGTGGTATAGGGGTATTTGCTGTAATGGGCACTTTAAAGATGTAATGAGCTATGCTCCAGAAAGTTGGATTCCCTAGCTAGTGTGAGTAGGCATAGCTCAGGAGTCAATGAAATCATGTTAACTTTCACATGGCTAAAAGTATTGCTTAAGGTGTAATGGTTCTTCTAGAATTGCAGGCCACTTGTTACCTCACTGAGCCAGCACTCTTTTGGCAGTGGTGGCTGCTGGGCATGGTGTGCAGGAGGGAAGGAGGTGGGGCTGCCAATGTCAGAGGGAAGAGGGAGAGAGCTTACCTATAGTAAGCAGCCCCTGTCTAGGTGAGGGGGAAGGGAGAAAGGAAGGGAAATACTAAGCAGTCTGCCATAAGGGAGAGAGCAGAGGGCTGTGGAGGAGAGCAGCAGCACACTGTAGGGCAGGGGAGGGGATGCATCAGCCTGAGATGCGTGCCATTGGCTTCCCATGCTGCAGGCCAGATGTGATCACTTTGGGAGCCATACATTGAGCCGTACACTGGTCTAAGGTAACAAGATTTCTCTTCTCACAGGTCAGGCAGGTTTTCCTGTCTACAAGTATGTCCCCTATGGTCCTGTGAATGAGGTGCTGCCATACCTGTCTAGACGGGCCCAGGAAAACCGGGGCTTCATGAAGAGAGCAAATCGGGAGAGGGACCTCCTCTGGAGTGAGTTCAAGAGAAGACTCCTCACCGGCAGCCTCTTCTGCAGTCAAAGCCACTGACCTGCCCTAGCGGAGAAGTAGCCTGTGTCTCTGATAAAGAGACCAACATATCAAAAACCTAGCGCCTTTACTATAACTATTATTTTCTCTCCACCTACCCCCTTTATCAATATTTCCTTCAGCCTTGGCAAAAGTGTGTTTTGCTGCATTGGTAGCCAGTCTTTTTTCAAGCCAGCCTACAGGAAATGGCTGTGCTTTGTATCAAAATGATTGCACTTATTTTGGGATGTGTTAAGGCAACTGCACGCTGCCCTCCAAGAGGAAGTGCCTACCTCTTTCTGGATAATTGCAGTATGAGCATGAGCACAGGACACTCAGCCTGATTTGTCACCAAGGGCTAGGAAGTTCTTCTCTTGCTCATCAAAATGTCAGCTGCTCCTCCTGGCACCAGTGTTTAGCTGGTGTCTGTAACTAGTGTATGCACCTGGTTCTGCTGCAGTGTAGCTCTAGATAGAAAGGGGTCTACATGCCATCCCCTGGGAAAGTCCCTCAAAGATACTAGAGCTAGAGTACTTCTACATTTGTAGAGTTGAAGATGCTGCTATGATGCTGTTGCAATTCCTAGCATCTGATGAAGTAAGCTGTTGCCTACAAAAGCTTCTTTGTATTTAATACCACAGCAGAATGGTGTCTGCTTAGAAGTGGGCTGTTGGGGCTTTGAGGGGCAGCTACCTTTATCCAATGCCACTTTTAATTACTCTACTGTGAACAAGGGCTACAGACCGGAGTCTCTGGTCATCTTCAGAGCCAACAAGTTAATGTTTCTTGGTTCTAGGAAGACTGGACAGCGGATTCAGAGGCACAAGGGTTAAGTTCATATAAAACACTGAGTGCCTCCTAGCCATCCGATTTTTGGCAAAGGTACTAAGAGCTGTGAGTAGAAACTTGAACTTAATGTTCTCAAACACTTGGGTAGGGAAGTATCCTTATTTTACAATTAAAGAAACAGGCATGGTTCAAAGGTGGGGTTAATGGCTTGTTGAGGATCAGAGCTAGGTAGAAAAAGGGGTTCTCAGGGATAGTAGTGAAAACAATGTCCTGTTCTGGCCCGACTAGCTAGCTGGTTAGTCCAAGATAAGTTAGGGATCAAGCAAACTCCTGAGCTCTATTTTGGGGCAGGGATGGGAGAAGTGGTGGGGCGAGGAAAGGACAGGATTGATATAAAATCTTTAGACGCCTTTAGAAAGTTTGGACTGGTTTAGCCCTTTGGGTGATACAAGGGTCTCTGAAGCTGTTCCTGGTTCTGTTGCCAGGGTGTGAAGTGCCAGAGCAGCATTGTTCCCTTTAAAACTATGCAAGTCCACTCCATTGAACTATAATTCTTTCCTGCCCCCCTGGCTTGATAGCCTGCAATACAAGGGGAAGGACCTGTGCCTGAGAAATGTGTGGATGGGTGGGGGTGAATTTGGTAACCTATGGAGACCTCTAGCTTTTTTCTTAATACAGCTGAAGAGTAACTGTCTGTACTCTAGGATTGTTCTGGGATTTTGTCTTAGCTGTGGTGATGGTGATGCATTGTATTTCAGGGGAAAATACTGTGACTTCATTAAAACTAATAAAGTTTCCAGAGGTGACTATGCTGCATATGTTGGGCAGGTGTGAAAAGGGACCTGTTCTCTGGCTGTGTTGGTGCATGGTAGGATTAGATGGTAAGTATGTTTACAGGCCTCTCCCAAGTGCTGCTTTTGACCCCACGCTTTCGTTCAGACTAGAGAGTGAATCCTTTACAAAAGCAGGTCTGGTGGTGTGAGCTCTCCTTTTGGAAAGGAAACAATGCCTTAAAAAGAGTCCCAGTTAATTGTTCTCCAGTTTCAGCCCAAGCACTTAGTTATGCCCTCCTTCCTTGTAGTAGGTTGCCCAGAGTTTGTGGTGGAATGGCTTCAGTTCTACAGTACCCGCTTTGTCACTTCTCATCAGCAGAACAGAAGTGAGCCCTGCAAACTTAGAATAGACTAGGGATAGGCAGCGTCTTCTGGCCGGAGTACTGAAAAACACTACAATGCCTACCTTGGAAGGTGCCGAAGTGCTGGCATGCCAGAAAAACAAAATGAGGGCAGGGGGTACATGGCAGGAAGCCCTGCTGCCCCTGCTCCCCCAGCCTGGACTCTATGGCTGTCAACAGGTACTCCACTTCTGGGTAGCTGTTGGAGCCTGGGCTGTTTCCAGCAGGGCTTGCAGTGTCCCAGCTGCCTGCTGGGAGCCACCCAGGCTCTTGGCTGGCAGAAGCTACCCAGAGCTGGCACTGGCTGCAGCCGGGAGGCTGCAAACAGCTGTGCCAGGCTTCGGAGCCCAAGCATCAGCTCGGTACTGGCACGTGCATGCGCGCCTTGGAGCCAGCAGTGGGGAAGGGGCCTGAGGCAGCGCAATCCCAGTCTCTCCCTCGTTCCTGGCACAGAGCTGGCGACTGGGCTCCAGAGCTCGGCGCAGCTGTTTGTTGCCAGCCTAGGCTCTGGGAGGCTGCAGCAGGCAGGCTGCAAACAGCTGTACCGCGCTCCACAGCTCTGCATCAGCTCTGCTAGCGGCAACTGCACACGCACCTCAGGGCAGGCTGCACTGCCCTTCTGTCTGCCCCCAGGTGCCCGTGCAGTCACCGCCAGGATGGAGCTGATACCAGA
The DNA here is from genome assembly GCF_030867095.1 of Alligator mississippiensis. Classification (NCBI taxonomy): domain Eukaryota; kingdom Metazoa; phylum Chordata; order Crocodylia; family Alligatoridae; genus Alligator; species Alligator mississippiensis. The sequence goes on from NC_081833.1 coordinate 31,104,750, forward strand.
GCTGTGGAGCCCGGTACAGCTGTTTGCAGCCTGCCTACTGCTTGCTGTAGCTGTCCAGAGCCCAGGCTGGCTACGAACAGCTGAGCTGGGCTCCGGAGCCCAGTCACCAGCTCTGTGCCAGGAGCAGGCGAGAGACTGGGGGTGCGCTGCCTCGGGCCCCTCCCCCACTGCCAGCTCCAAGGTGCATGTGCACGTGCCAGTACAGAGCTGAAGCTGGGGATTTGGAGCCCGGCACAGCTGTTTGGAGCCTCCCGGCTCTGGGTAGCTGTTGCCAGTTGGGAGCACACCAGGCTCTGTCACCGGCAGCAGCTACCCAAAGCTGGGGCTGGCTATGGTGTGCCAAGCAAAATGGCCTCATGTGCCATGCTCTATGTGGGGTTACTGACCCCTGGAATAGATTTTCCATGTCATGGTGTAGTGTGGGGTATCCCAATAAATACTTATTTAAAAGTCTGTAGGGGCTAAGGTGGGTACATTCATTTTCTATTGGCTGTTTCTGCTCTGCCTTCTGAATCAACTAGTAATATAGCAGAGTATGAGACAGTGCTGTGGAAATTGCTTCTGGGATTAAGGCTCCCTCTGCACTAGTGCGGGAAAAACCTTACACTGTCTGTGTTTTTTCCTATTGAAAGATTGTGAGTGAACACAGCTACTTTTTTTTTTTTTTCCTGGAACATTAAAGAAAATGGAAATGGCTCTGACCACTTCCTTCTGCTAAAGGGCACAGGTTTTGCCTGGAGCTGTGATGACGTGTGTGGTTTGTGCAAGAAACAGTGCTCGCTCAAGTAAAAAATACAATTTAGTTTGTGCCTGAAGATCTTGCCGGAGGCTTTATGTAGCTGAAAAGGGGACCTGGGCAGTGCAGTGCTGCTGCAGTGGTTGTGTTGCCATGTCCTTGCTGTAGCATGACTAGGACTGAGCAACCAAAGCATAAGTCCTGAGTTCTGGCTAGGGGGAGGGAAAGTGCAGGAATGATGGTAGAGAGACAAAGTGATGGCAAAGGGCTTTGCATGGATGAGGCTGGAGGCTACAATTGTAGCTGTGCAGGCAAGAGACCCCTTGTCAGCATCACTCCTCCTACTCCTGTTGTATGGCCAGGAGTTACTGGACTAATTCTCCAAAGCTTCCACTAAATGGAGGCTTTTACAGTGTTGTTCCATGTGCAGCTTAGCGGCAGGGGGATGAGGTAGATGAAGTAATGTCATCCCTATCTTTTCATAACCCCCTTAAGTGAGCCTTGCTGCATTAAGTAAAGCTGTGTGTGTGTGCGTGCGCGCACGCGCCAACTATGTCTCTCCTGTTGTGGAGTGTATCTGGAGTCCTGCTGCTCATCATCACTTACCAGCTTCTAGTAGACCCCTTTGCTCCAAGCCACATCTGTTTACTGTAATCCCAGTCTTTTTTGTCCCTGTCTTAGTGAATTGGGAAACACTTCTTGAAAAAATGCTCCTTGCCTGAGCTTGTGTTACATCTGTCTGTTTCAAGTTCTGCGGAGTAATGAGTTGTCAGGTGGACAGAAGGACACAGAGGCACACTATATGCCTCAGATGTTTCTAGAAATGAGACATTTCTTTGTTGAAATCCTTGCTTTCATACTAGTTGTCAAGGAATCTAGAAAATATAAAAGAAAAACCCTCAGTCATTTCAGTTTTTTTAACTACAAAAAGAAGATTCACTCTATAGCTCCCTCACCATGACCTAAGGAGAGTCTACGTTCATTCTTTACAAATATCTTCAGACCAGCCTTTCTGAATTTCAGCTTCAACAAGCACAGGTCTTGACCAGTGGTGCTCAAGCTTTTTCCCTGGCAGCGTGGATGGGCAGTGCTCAATCCATCTGCAGGTCAGACCCAGCCAGTGACCCAGACCCAGTGCCTGGGGTAAAACAGGCAGGCACTATCTGGCTGAATGGAGGGGGACAGGGATCAGGCCAACCTCAACATGGTCTGGCAAGGGAAAGATGCCTAATCTGGCCTTGCAGGGGGAAGGGGGCATATTAATAGCTACCACTCCCCCGCTGCCAAACTTCAGGACTGCGGAGACCCATGGGCCAGATGCAATGGCTCAGCAGGCTGCATTTGGCCCACAGGGCAGAGGTTGAACACGACTAAGCTAAGCTAAAGGTATCTGCTAGCTTTCAATTTATAGAAAGACCCTGATGCTGGCTCAGCTGTAACATACTAACATATCTAAGGCATGTGATACTCAGAGGGACTAAGGACTTGCAAATACTGTTAATGTCAGTGGGTATTATGGTATGACAAAGGAGGCTAGGCTGTCTGGAAGCCTGTAGTTCTTGTGGGGAGAACTTTGGGGGCTCAGTATAAGGATGCTTTATTGTAAACAGTTCTTGTAAGTACTTCCCCAAGTAGGACACTTAGATGCCCTTTTCACCCCAGGGACAAATAATGATCTAAGCCTGACAGCAAACCACAGAGAATGCTTCCTGATTATTTCACCATGACTTTCATTGTATTAGGTGAATGTTGTCCCAGGTTAGGACTATAGTTTTGCAACTCTTGTAGCACATGGACATGTCTATACATGCCATTAATACAACTGAATATACTCCAGTTCAATTTGAGCTAGAGTAAACTAATCCCAACTTCACCATCTACACACATGTTTAAGTGCAGTAATTTACTGTGGCATAGGATAGTCTCTGTGTGTGATAGGACTGTCCTACACCAGAGTAAATTAATCTACTGCTCATTAACTGTGGTGCACATTAAATTAAATTAGTTCAAAGTGCAGTAAAGTGCATGTATGGACCCACCTAATGTGGCTGACATCCTGAAGAGTATGGAGGATGGCTCTGAGCTGGGTAGAGAAGGTCCCAGGGTGGACTGAATAAGAATGGCACCATAAGCAATGGTTGTTGTGAAGCAGAGTCTACGATGCTGTTGGAGAAAATTGGCACTCTGATAACCCTCTTCTTTAAAAGCTGAAAATGCTGCCTCCTCTTTTCTAGATGCTGAGGTCTGCTGTGCTACAGATCACTAAAGAAGCCAGGAACTGAGAAAAGCCAGGGCCTTGAAGGTAGAGGCTTGCCCCTTATGTAGTCACATTAAGGCTGGCTTCAGGGAGTCCTCTCCAAAGAGGGAAATTGGATAAGGCAGCAGCCTTAGGGAGTTCCAAAGTAGAGCTTTCCCCTTGCCCTCAAAAAGGAACAGTTTGATCCTTTTCATGACGTATGGGAGCTTGTCTACATTACACCTCTTCTGTTACCACATTACACTTTCCCTGTGTCAACGTGACAAAAATCACTATTAAGCTAGTTCAACCGCATCTGTGTATCCACGTTATCAGCTGATTTTATTGTTTTAGGTTTTGTTTCTTCATGGTAATTTAAAATACCTCCAACATATTTTATTTTTAGCTCCTACATTTCTTCCATGGGGGTTATTTTTATTGTTTTAAATTTGTAATCTGGGTATAACTTATGCCTAAAAACATGATTTTTCCCTGCTTTGCCATTACTGTACCACCAGGTGCCGCTTGGGTTCACTTGTAAATTCATGGAAATCTATGAAAATCCATCTAAATTTCTCCTGCACTGATTCAACCGGATGTCAGGTGCTAACCTTGCAAATTTCAATCAAGCAGAAGCAATAACATAATGAAAAATGAGATTTCCAAAGAAACATGTTCTGCCTTTTTGTATGCACCTTGCTTCTGGCTGTCCTTATCAGCCTCAGCTGCATTCTACCTGGACACCAAACTTTTTTCCCCTGCTTGCTCTGGCCCAGAATTGGGGGAGCACCTCTGCCCCCATGTTCCCCACAACAGTGCCACTATCCCCTACCACCCCCTGCTGTGCAGCCTGCCACTTATCACAGCAAGCTGTCTGGCCAAGCCAGCCTCAGCCTCTTCTTACATGGACCCCAAACTTTTTTTCCCCTGCTTGCTCCTGTCCAGAGTTGGGACGGGGGGCACCCCAGCTTCCCTGTTCCCCTATTTTCATGCTCCTCTTCCACTTCTCTCTATTTTCCTCAGTTCCAACAAGCACACAGAAGGCTGTATTGTATTTAAAAAAAAGTTAATAACCTAATTTAACTTAAATATTAACAAACATATACTTTGTATAATACAAATCTCAATTTATATTATTAATGTGTAGTGTCGCTGGTTGCTAAATATGAGAATCCAAGTACTTGGACTTTCTTGTCAAAGGACATAACTGTATTTAACAATTCTTTCTATTACATACATACCTATGTAATGAATCTAGATCCCCATTGATACCAGTGCTTCTCTATCTGTGTTACTGCATCTCTGTCAGGCCTTCGAAGAGCTGTCAGGGGATATGAAATTGAGCAGTTATCCCATTCCAAAAATTCAACTCCAGATCACTGTCCTTTTGCAAGCTCCCCCACAAGATACCTTCCTCCTGCACTCTCCCCGGCTCATGTCAGCATCCCCCTCCTCCTCCTCCTCCTCATCATCATCCCTGAAGCACCTTGGGGCTCTCATCTTGCAGTTACGTGAGGCACAGCTCTCCTTTGCAAGAGATTGGACAGTTTGAGTGGGCTACTCACAATGCCACTCCCAGTACATTGGCATTTGTGAAACCCTGTTACAAACTCTGGTCTGAACCTTTGACCCCCACTCAAAATGAGATCAACCTTCTCATTTAATTCCTTACAACACTGTACCAGGTCATTACTAGTGCATTTCATAACCTCCAAATTGGCTTGCTCACTACGCTTTAATACATCCAACGCATCTTTCAATTTGGATGTCATTTCTGCCCTGGACGTAGCCATGCTTTCAGATGTGTCTGTCAGTAGATGAAGAATACTTTCCTTATCTTCTCGTTGATTTTTTCAAAAATTATGTTGACGTTGAGCATTAGCAGCTGCTCATGAAGATGGAGTGCCTGTTCACAGACAAAAAAAACCCCTCTCATCCGTTCTTGAACATTTCTAAAGAACTGAGTCATTCTTTAGTTATTTTAACAGGACTGCCACTTCAAGAATTACCACTGACAGCCTACTGTCTCTCACCCAAGCATTTTCTTAAGGCTGTATCCCCCAAATATTTGTCCCAGCACCACAGCATGCACCCCACTTCCCAGGATGCACACTGAAGCAAGACCCGTGCCTCCCCCATCCCCTCCTCCAGCTGCGCGCCTGCCCCACACCAAAAACCAGCTACCTCTGCAGGTGGCTGTGGCCCTACCAGAGGTGAGAGCCTGGAGCTCTGCTCCCCTTGGAAGCAGCTACTGCCCTGCAGGTACATGCAGAGTGCCCAGGTGCAGTGTCCACCACAGGGAGCAGCACTGTTGTCCTTGCCCCCCCAGTCCGAATTTATATGAGTGAAAATCTGTAAAACCAAAAATCCAGAACACTACTAATACCAATACTGTTACTTACAAGTCACCCTTCATAAGGATAGCAGAGTCTCTGTCTCAGGACTGCCATTGCCTCCCTGACACAGTACTCCCTTCGGAACCTGAGGAGTCCTGCAACACAACGATGGTTGAGTCAGAGTCCTCTTCCTTCTCATGAACAGGAGAGTTATTTCTTTTGAGCATCTGTTGAGCCTCCTGAGTGTCCGGTACCAAAACGCATGGGTTCACTAGAGTAGAGGGGGAGCTCATTTCTGGCCGAGTGCCAAAGAGGTCCCTTGAGCAGTGCCAAGCGAGATCATTGGTCTCTGACTGATTCTGTTCTTGAGAAGGAGGCTGATTGCATGGAACTTACAAAGTAGCTGTGGCTTGACAAGTACTTTGGTGCCGGGGAGTTTCTGATTCCTCGTGATGCATACCTCTTGTCCCAAACTCAGTCACACAAGCCTCTGAAGCATCTCTTTTAAGCATGATAGCTTGTCGTAAAATGGAATCATTCCATGTGAGGCACCGGACCAAGAGTTATTGTCCTTTATGTGATGGAAGGCACACTTTAAGACCTTCCTCTTACTGCGACACTGTTCCCAGTTACGTTTGATGCCAGGTTGCTCTAATTGTTCAGAAATAGAGATGTAAACAGGTTTATTCCTGCAGTTTCCCAGTTGTGTCATGACGCTCCCTTCACTCCAAATGTCAGTGCCTCAACTTTTGCGTAAGTCCAATATGGTCCCTGTCCTTGAGATCCATCATGTCTTCCAAAATTTGACTTTTCTTGCTCCCCTCCTTGGCCAACAAAATGTAAAGCAGAGCAGATGATACACACTACAGCCTGTGCATGCTGTTAGGACCTGTTCTGAGACCTGTTCTAGGATGTGTGAACCTTTTATCAAGAGAGGCATAAAAGAAGCGTGATTTGCCCAATCTCCAGGCATTTGAGGCAATTCTTCACTCTTGATAGTCTAGTTTAGGGGTTGGCAACCCCTGGCACGTGCCAAGTGTGGCACGCGAGGCCATTTTGCTTGGCACGCCATGGCCAGCCCCAGCTCTGGGTAGCTGCTGCCAGCGATGGAGCCTGGGCTGCTCCCAGCAGGGCTTGCAGCATCCCAGCTAACTGCTGGGAGCAGCCTGGGATCCCAGCTGGCAGCAGCTCCCCGGAGCCAGGGCTGGCTGCAGCTGGGAGGCTGCAAACAGCTGTGTGGGCCCCGGCATCAGCTCCGCACCGGCATGTGCAGGCGCACCTCAGAGCGGGCGGTGGGGGCGGGGCCTGAGGCAGCACAGCCCCGGTCTCTCCCCAGCTTCCGGCATGGAGGTGATGAGCCCCAGTGCAGCTGTTTGTAGTGAGCCAACTGCTTGCTGTAGCTTCCCTAAGACACCCCCCGCTCCCCTCCAGTGCAGCCTCTCAATTCTGTCCACTGTGTAAATGATGATTGGCGGGGGAGCAGGGGAAATTCATTGCACCTGGGCAGTTTTTTCTTTCTTCAACTCGGTGGGGGTGTTAGGTCATGCTGGCCATTTATGTTGATCGCAGGGGGAGGGGGGAGTTAGAGTAGGCTGATCATGGCCCCCCCAACACGAGTTTGGGGGCAGCTGTCCTGAGCAAGGGGATCCCAGGTAACATTTTTGTATTACATTTTTATAAATCCAAGCATTGACAATTATGTTTTTTACATACATGGGGGGAAGCAGCAGGGGGACGATGCTAGGAGGTCCTGTCCAGAGAATGGAGGGCATATAGGGCAGCACCAACCAGGAGTGCGGAGAGACAGCCCCCCAGCCATGGGGGAAGCAGCTGTTGGTATTCAAGTGGTGGAGCTGGCTGAAAAATATTTCTATTTGTGAAGAAAATAATATATCACAAAGCTATTATATATATATCATCTCACAAATATATCACAAAGTTGTTATATGATATTATATCACAAAAAAACCCCAGAGGAAGTTTTTTTTGCCCCAGACAGAGCCCCAGCCAGGAGGCAAAATGCAGGGAGGAAGCTTGCCAACTGTTCCCAGGAATGTTAATACACTATGGTCTGGAGAAGCTGAGTCAGAACAAGCTGCCCAGCTTGAACTCCTACATCAAAAGGACTGGCTGAGGGCGTGGAGTGGGTAGGTGAGTGCTTGGTTGTATTGGAAGGCCAACCATGGAGCGGGGAAGCTGAGATACCCTTGGTAGTGAAAAACTGGCTGAAAAACTTTTTTTGGGAGGGGGGGAGAGAATAACATTATATCACAATGTTTACTTTTAACCAACACTGTTCAAACATGCATGTAATCTTTGTCTTGATTTTTAGGGAAAACCTTTTTTTTTAGATTTTACTCAAAAAAACAAAAAGAAAGCTGCTCACTGCAGTGAAAGAACTGAGCATTTTTAGCACCCATGAAGCAGGGTGCTGTGTGTGTGTGTGTATGTCTGTCCGCAGCTGGAGGAAGAGGGAGTGAAGAGTGAAGCCCTTTCCTGGCAGAGATTTACCAGGTTTCAGACCTGAGGAAAGCATTTCTTGCAGTGCAAGAAATCGTGTGTGTAATCTGGGATACCATTGGTCTACATAGGGGTAGGCAACATTTTTTGGTCAGTGTGCCGAAAAACACCACAATGCCTATCTTGGAAGGTGCCGGAATGCCGGCATGCCAAAAAAACAAAATGAGGCCAGGGGGTACATGGCAGGATGCCCTGCTTGTGCCCCTTGCCCCCCACCCGAAGCCCCTGTCCCCCAGCCTGGGCTCTGTGGCTGTCAGCAGCTACCCCAGCTCTGGCTAGCTGCTGGAGCCTGGGCTGCTCCCAGCAGGGCTTGCAGCATTCCAGCTGCCTGCTGGCAGCAGCCGAGGCTCCCAGCTGGCAGCAGCTACCCAGAGCCACAGCCAGCTGCAGCTGAGAGGCTGCAAACATCTGTGCCGGGCTCTGGGCTCCAGCATCAGCTCCATACTGACGTGTGCACTCCACGCATTGGAGCAGGCGGTGGGGGTGGGGCCTCAGGCAGCGCAGCCCTGGTCTTTCCCCAGCTCCTGGCACAGAGGTGATGGCAAGGTTTCAGAGCCTGGTGCAGCTGTTTGTAGCCAGCCTGGGCTCTGGGCAGCTGCAGCAAGCAGCGGGCAGGCTGCAAACAGCTCCACAGCTCCAGCATCGGCTCTGTGCTGGCGGCAACTGAGCATACCCCTGGAGCAGGCTGCACTGCCCTTCTGTCTGCCCCAAGGTGCCCGTGCAGTTGCCGCCAGTGTGAAGCTGATGCCGGAGCTTTGGAGCCTGGTGCAGCTGTTTGCAGTCTGCTTGCTGCAGCTGCCCAGAGCCCAGGCTGGCTACAAACAGCTGTGCCGGGCTCCTGAGCCCAGTCACCAGCTCTGTGCTGGGAGCGGAGGAAAGACCAGGGCTGTGCTGCCTCAGGCCCTTCCCCCACCACCTGTTTCAACACGTGGGTGCATGCACTGGTATGGAGCTCGTGCCAGGGCTCTAGAGCCCAGCACAGCTGTTTGCATCCTCCTGGCTGCAGTCAGCCCCGGCTCTGGGTAGCTGCTGCCAGTTGAGAGCCTGGGCTGCTCCCAGCAGGGACACTACAAGCCCTGCTGAGAGCAGCCCAGCCTCTGTTGCTGGCAGCAGCTACCCAGAGCCAGGGCTGGCCATGACATGCTGAACAAAATGGCCTTGCATGCCATGCTCGGTACACGTGCCGGGGGTTGCCAACCCCTGGTCTCCATGATGAAGCACAGGCAAGAGGGAAGGATGGAGAGAGTTGTTGGAAAAACTGCACTGTAGCAGTAGTGATAAGAGAGGGCACATAGGCCAACAGCAACCAGGAGTGCTGAGAGGGAGCCTCCTGCCACGGGGAAAGCACCTGAGGGAACAGGCTAGATATTTCAGTTCAGCACTTTTGCCATTGTAAATAGAGAGAAAGTGCACAAGCTGGGATTCTGTAGATCTACAAGTGGTGAAGCATAGGCAAGAGGGAGGGAGGGAGGTAGCACACACAGCCTACAAGTTGATGGTAGTAGCATAATATAAAGCACGGGTCAGTAACACCTGGCACATGGGCCGAGCATGACACGCGAGGCCATTTTGCTCGGCATACCACCGCCAGCACAAGCTCTAAGCAACTTCTGCCAGCCACAGAGTCCAGGCTGCTCCCAGGAAGCAGCTGGGAGGCTGCAAGCCCTGCTGCAAGCAGACTGAGCTCCATGGGACGGCTCCAACTGGGAGGCTGCAAACAGCTGCTCCGGGCTCTGGTATGTTGGCACTCTGGCACCTTCCAAGGTAGACATTGTTTCCTGCAAGTTTTATCCAAATCTGGCCAGAAATGACAATGTTATAGTTTGTTTCAACCTTCCCCATCATAGCCTACGGGCAAAACATCAAAACAGCATCAAAACAGCGAAATGTTTCAACTTGCCTCATTTTGTTTCGAGGCTGTTTCGACCATATCTGTTTCACTTCGATTTTGCTGTTTCAACCTCAAAACAGGTCGAAACAGTGTTGAAACGAAACTGGTGGCAAAATTTCACACAGCCCTATCAGATACCCACAACTTCATTCATGGCAATTAAAACCCACTTACATGAAAGATAAAGTAAACAATGGGCACAGCCAAGTGTTTGTTCTCACTTACCTAAGCATAAACGTCCTGTTTAATTGTAAAACAGGTCTGGGTGTCCTCTTTCAAGTATTGCAAAAAGCTGCCTCATCCTGCAGTGAAAGGCAATACTGCAGTTGACATGAGCAGCAAGCAGCAGGATGCACTCTTATAGAAAAGGTGCTATGCCACCCAGGAGCAAGCGTCCCGCAGGGCTGAGTCCTTGTGCCTCTTGTGTGCTGCCATCTCTCATCCACCTCAAAAGTCTACAGAGTACGTACCCCAGTTAGTCACTGCTCCACAAATTTATAGGCACTCAAGGGGCCAGACGGTCTCCTCCCCCCCCCCCCCGCACACACACACACACACACACACACACACACACCTGCCTCGTTCGGTGTTAAAAAAACCCTGACAGTCTGATGCCGGCGTAGTAAACACACGAAATTTTTGTGCCAAAACTTGGGTCTTTGCATGGCAAGGTTTGGGGCCAAAAGAAGCACCCAAGCGCTGCATACAACTTGCAGCCAGGGAAAGCAAGGGGCACTGGGTTAGGGCCGGGGGTGATGTCCTTTGGGACCCTGGAGCCAGAGGAGAGGCAATGCTTTGTGCATGCTTGGGGGTAGCACAAACAGTACCTTGCACCCAGCTCCCTATGGAAACAACCTGCTGCCCAAAGAGTGCCCTGCCCCACTTCACCCAGCTTTGGGAGATGCCTGTGTACGCTTGGGAAACCTTCGGGGCTTTGCACAGAAAGGTTTCAGGCCAAAAAAACCCACCCAAGTGCCCCATGCTTGTATACACTTGGGGTTAGCTTTGCACGGAAAGATTTCGCATCTCAGTCCCCCGAGCGCCCCATGCAACTTGCACCCAGGAGAAGAGAGTGGCAGAAGTGCTGTGGCTGGGCATTTCTTGTAAGGTAGGACTGAAAGGGCATGAGAGTAAAATTGTTCTGACATGTTCTCTAGTGCTTTTTACTAGTCGTAGCATAATAAACCCTTACGTGGTAAATCATGTCCATGTTACTTATTTAGCCATCTTAAACTAAGAAAGAAAAACAAAACTAGGAACATTTTTAGTGACTAAATGCCAAGTATGTGTACAAGGGCCCTTAACATACAGAAGAACTGAAGTATGAACATCTAGTTGGCCCAAAATCATTTTATATATATATGAAAAGATTTGTGAGAGCAGTGGGCTCTTCAGACAAAGGCAGAATGAGAGTTTAATTAAAATTACAAAATTCAGGATGGACTTCAACCTCACATTCTTAAGAGGGTGGCTTAATAGAGAATCCACCCTGTCTTCTAATATGTTGCATCTTTAAATCAAGCCAATCTGGGTGCAAAGAGTAAACTTAGTCCAGGGTTTAATGAAGGTGCATGAGGCTTAGAAATGTGTCAGGGAGGAGGGGAGCAGCAGCAGTGGCAATGTTAATTACTAACCCTTCCTGCTGCTAAGTTTCCAGACCCATGAAGAGCCCTGTGGCATGGATGACATGTCTCCAATGGGCCTGATTTAGCCCACACCCTGGGGGTTGAGCATACCTGATTTATGGCATTTCTATGAATTCCAGGTTAAAATGGTTACCAGAAAATTAAGGATGAAAACTGAAGCAACAAACAGGCAAGAAATGTCAATTATATCTATGCAACTTCGATTCCCATCTTTTGTGTGCGTGCATTATAGTGGTGTCCTAAATTAGATTATAGCATCTGTTACTTTTTCTATATGACCCTTTCAGTCAGTGTAGAGGATGAAGTCTAATGAGCTCTGGGTACATTTTGGGACAAAAATGCACCTGATTTAAAGCAGACATGAATATAATTTGCAATAGTTTTATCCAGGGCCTTTGCATGTGGAAAATACAGTACTGTCCCTTGAAGGATAACAGGAGCCATGAGATCAGGGGCAGTTCAATCCGGTGAACCATTTCTGAGTGTGACCAGTATCAAATACTTCAAAGATGGGGTAATAAACTCTACAATGCATAACTATGCCACAGGGATTCTTTATTAATCCCGTTGGTTAAGAGTTTTGCTCCTGTCCTGCAGAAGGAGGGCTGATAGTCCCGAATCATCCTGTCTAGTACCTGAACATTCAGTACGGATGTGTCCATACCTTGTCAACTGTCTTTTGTATGTAACTTCATGCCCATGCTGGTAGAGGCTCAGCTTTGCATGTTTTCTGCAGCTCTGCCATATAGCCACAAGAGGGAGGCAGCACTGCATGCCCCTTGGACATATATAGTGCTTTAATTCATGCTCCAGTAATCCTGCAGGTGGGTGCAGCTAGCAAGAGCTGCCTTCTCAGCCAAACCCTTTGCAATATATGAGCCTCATTAAGAGAACACTGGGGAGGACCCCACAGGATGCTCCAATCTGGATTTGCCTCAAGCACAGATTTGAATTTCCAGGGGTTAGAAACTGCCTCCATCTCAGCTTTGTGTCTCTGGCACCTTCTCCAACCTTTGGCAATTGTCCAGTCACTTTTACAGAAAAATAGCTCATCTCCCAGCACATAATCTGTGCTGAGGATTTTCCAGTTACTTCCTCTTGGGTTAAGGGGAAGTCCATAAACTGGAGCATAAATGTACAGTTCCTACCCTTCATTGTAATCTAGGGGTATCAACCGCACTGTGGGCCCTGGGCCAGATATGGACCACAGAGGTTCCTTGCAGGCTGAATATGACCGGAGGCAGCAGCTGCCATTGCAGCAATGGGGCAGATAGGATAGCTATGGGCCAGGCATCTGCTTGCCATGGTAGTGATGTGCAAGTGATAGCAGTTGCAGGGCAATTGAGGACTGTCACACAGTCCTCACCCATCCTCTGCTGCCAGCGCCCTGTTCAGCAAAACCCAAGTGCCTCAGATTCTGTTGCAAGCCCTGCCTACTATTGGCCCCACCCGCCAAACTCCATGGCTCACCAGTAGCCTGGTGGACTAGATGGGGGGGTCTCCATGGCCCATATATTTGACACCCGTAATTTAATCAGTGTGTATCCCCTCTGTAGCACCAACTAGCAGAAACAATCTAGTGTTGGCTTCCAGTTTAAATACAGCCACATAGATTCATAGATTCATAGATGTTAGGGTCGGAAGGGACCTCAATAGATCATCAAGTCCGACCCCCTGCATAAGCAGGAAAGAGTGCTGGGTCTAGATGACCCCAGCTAGATACTCGTCTAACCTCCTCTTGAAGACCCCCAGGGTAGGGGAGAGCACCACCTCCCTTGGGAGCCCATTCCAGACCTTGGCCACTCGAACTGTGAAGAAGTTCTTCCTTATGTCCAGTCTAAATCTGCTCTCTACTAGCTTGTGGCCATTGTTTCTTGTAACCCCCGGGGGCGCCTTGGTGAATAAATCCTCACCAATTCCCTTCTGTGCCCCCGTGATGAACTTATAGGCAGCTACAAGGTCGCCTCTCAACCTTCTCTTGCGGAGGCTGAAAAGGTCCAGTTTCTCTAGTCTCTCCTCGTAGGGCTTGGTCTGCAGGCCCTTGACCATACGAGTTGCCCTTTGCTGTACCCTTTCCAGGTTATCCGCATCCTTCTTGAAGTGTGGCGCCCAGAATTGCACGCAGTACTCCAACTGCGATCTGACCAACGCCCTATAGAGGGGAAGTATCACCTCCCTGGACCTATTTGTCATGCATCTGCTGATACACGATAAAGTGCCATTGGCTTTTCTGATGGCTTCGTCACACTGCCGGCTCATGTTCAACTTGGAGTCCACTAGGACTCCAAGATCCCTTTCCACCTCTGTGCCACCCAGCAGGTCATTCCCTAGGCTGTAGGTGTGCTGGACATTTTTCCTCCCTAGGTGCAGCACTTTGCATTTCTCCTTGTTGAACTGCATCCTGTTGTTTTCTGCCCACTTGTCCAGCCTATCCAGGTCTGCCTGCAGCTGTTCCCTGCCCTCCGGCGTGTCCACTTCTCCCCATAGCTTTGTGTCATCTGCAAACTTGGACAGAGTACATTTCACTCCCTCGTCCAAGTCGCTGATGAAGACATTAAAGAGTATCGGTCCAAGGACCGAACCCTGCAGGACCCCACTGCCCACACCCTTCCAGGTCGAGACCGACCCATCTACCACGACTCTTTGGGTGCGACCCTCTAGCCAATTCACCACCCACTGGACTGTGCAGTCATCCACATCACAGCCTCTTAACTTGTTCACCAGTATGGGGTGGGATACCGTATCGAATAGCCACATGTCACAAGGAATATATAATGCAGGGGTTTTCAACCTGTTTTGGTCAACGTACTCTCAGTGGCCAGTCGAGAAGCAGAGGGGTCCTCCAGTGGCTGGTCGATGAGTGTGGGGGTCTTCCCCAGTGGCCAGTTGACTGGGGGGGGGGGTCCCCCAGCAGACAGATGGATGGACTTGGGCTCAGGGGGGCAGCACACAGCGCTGGATGGCGGTGGCAGACCCATCCCCTGCACAACCACTTCCCAAGTATCCCTGCTTCTCTGCACTGCAGTCTCCTGTCCCCTGGGGCCTTCCCAAGTACCCCCAGGGGTACGCATACCCCTAGTTGACAACCCCTGATATAATGCGTATGTCCATTATCTCATGTCCTTAAATGGGAACCTCTAAAGCCAGTGTCCGCAAGGGAGGAAATCTAGGAAAAGGGTGTGCTTACTGGGAAGTCTGAAGGATCAGTGCAGGTCCTGGAAGGCTAAGGGAGCCAGAGATGTGGGTTTTCCAGAAAATTTTGAAATGGAAAATTTTCCAGAAAAATCTCCAATGCCCTAAATAGAGGGTGATCTTATTTAGCATGTTTATTTGACTTATATTTCATAAACAGAACTAAAAAACTACCCCCATGTTAATTTTATGCCCCAATAGCCACAAGTATTTAAACTTAAATATTAGATCAGGAAAAAAATTAACTACAGCACGCTTAATGTGGTTTAAATGTTATATTCAAACAAATTCAAAGCTTTATGTAGAAAGAAATTATTTTTTATTGGAATACGTGTAAAAATGTAAAGACAATACACAATAGCAGGTACTTCCCTTATATGGTTTGTTTAAGAAAAAATGCTGATACACTAATTTTAGCACACCCAAAGAACTTTGCATCATATGCCATGGTTGTCCACTCATCTATTTCAACAGAGTTTAACTCTCTTCCACTGAGGTCATTGCGGCACCTCCAGTTTCACTGTCACCATCTGTAGAATCACTTGCACAGATTGCGGCAAATCTGATTCAGAACTACTTGAAGCACATTCTCTTTCACTAAAGGATGGTTTTACCAATGAGTTTATGAGCAAGGACAACTTATCATCACACTGCATCTTATTCACTAATTGTGCTTCTGACTAATACTCCAGAAGCAAGAGATTTTGAGAAATAAAAACAAATTTAGTGGTGCGTTCATTTGTTAATCTATTCCTCTTTTTTGTTTTGATTGAGCTGAAAGCCTTCAAGTTTCATTCCCAAGAAGCTGCTGTTGGTGGAATACTTAGGATCCTTAGAGCAATCCTGGACAACAGTCGGGTGTTACAGTATCCCTTCCACCACGTGAGAGGAGACATAGTCTCTTCTGCCTGCCAAATGATGCCTTTGCTCCAAAGTTTTTCTTTTGCATGGTACTTGGCAATGTCTGTCATCATGGCTATTTTGTAGATGTTGGGGAGATTCTTAGCTTCCATAATTGTATTGAGAGTAGTAGATAATTCATCTTCTAATAAATGTTGTCCTCTCTGTTGAGGATCCAACAGGTTTGCTGCCAGATGAACTGGATGAAAGCAAAACTCAGATCTCTTAGTAAACATTTGTTTTACTACTACTTCTTTTTTGGATAGAGGTGAAGAAGGCAGAAGCTCAATTAGATTTTCATTCAGTTGTCTGAATATCTCTGGAATACTTGAAAGGTTTGGGGTATCTCCTTCAAGTTTCTTGATAGCCACTGAAACTGGTAGTAGCAAATTGAATGGTTCTTGAACTCGAACCCAGAACACATTGTTGTTGAGAATCTGCTTCCAAATGTTCACAGGAATAATCTGGAAGACTGTGTCATCTATTGAAGTGCACTGCAAAGAATTCTTTGTGCACTGCAAACCATGTAAATGCTTGTAGCCGAGCCCCATCTAGTTTCCCCTGGCAATAAAAGTACACTTTCCTTCCCCTGCTTCTCTTTCTGTAATTTCTTCAAAGTCTGATTAGCAACATGATAATTGTTGAATACCTTCACAATCGCTTTACAGTTTGCTCATATTGTCTTCATTGTATTCCCATTTACTATGTTGTTTGCCAGAAGATTCAACCCATGGGCAAGACAGCCAAATACTATTAAATGAGGATACTTTGCCTTTAATATTTGCCACACAGCTTTCATGTTACTCGCATTATCAATTGCAAGGGCTTGTACCCTGGAGGGAGCTGCACTTTCAGTCCCTTCACTCAGTAAGTTGGCTATGTATTTACCTGTATGACAAGAAGATTTGGTAGCAATTGCTTTCAGAAATATTGGTTCAGGTGTTGCTAACACAATGTTCAATAAAGATATCCTTGTATATCAGTCCATCCATCTGACATCAGAGTCAGTGATTCTGCTTGACTAATCCTTTAAATAACCATTGTTTGAACTCTGTCATACTTTCTATCTAAGAGAAAATGTGATAAGCAATAACATGACGGTAACTTTTCATTTTCCTTTTTTTTGCAAATCTGCCATTTCACTTGAGTTACCAAGTTCCTGCAACAAACTGGGGGAAAGATTTTGATTTTAGCCTATTCTAGTCTGGCCTCATCCATCAGAAAGAGAAGGAGAAGTGGCAGGGAGCTTGCTTCCCCCCCTTCCCTGCCAGAAATAACACACTGCTGCTCAACTTGCTGCTCAGTTGCCCTGGGACTGCAGAGCCAAAGGGAAGTATAGTTTGGCCTCTTCCATTGGCCAGAGGACTAAGCTCGCTCTGCTGGGTTGAAATAGTTAACTATCTATTATGTAATTTTTAAAAAAATTATTGTTAAGCCTCAGCCACTTTGGGTGCTTAATGTAAGCAGAAAAGCAAGATACAAATATTTTAAATAAGTAAATAATCGTCCAGAGCTGCATTAACAACTTTTACAATTATAATGTTTGCAAACAATTTTAGATGCTAGCCTATACTGCGTGTTGTTTAACATATTAATTTGTTTACTTACATAGGATTCCTGAAGTCCCACAGGGCTCGGTCCTTGGACCTGTAATCTTCAATGTCTTCATCAGTGACTTAGATGTGGCCGTAAAGTGTACTCTGTCCAAGTTTGTGGATGATACTAAATTGTGGGGTGAAGCGAACACTCCGGAGAGTAGGGCACGATTGCAGGCAGACCTGAACAGTTTGGATAAGTGGGAAGAACACAATAGGATGCAGTTCAACAAGGACAAGTGCAAGAAGCAGAAAGGGATCTCAGAGTCATAGTGGACTCCAAGATGAACATGAGTCGTCAGTGTGATGAAATCATCAGCAAAGCTAACCGCACTTTATCATGCATTAGCAGATGCATGACAAATAGAACCAAGGAGGTGTAACTCCCCCTCTATGCGGCATGGATCAGACTACAGGTGGAGTACTGTGTCCAGTTTTGGGTGCAGTACTTTAAGAAGGATGTGGATGACCTAAAGAGGGTCCAGAGGAGGGCCACTCGTATGGTTAAGGGTTTACAGGCCAAGCCCTATGAAGAGAGACTAAGGGACCTGAACCTCTTCTTCCTCCGTGAGAGAATTCTGAGAGGTGATCTTGTGGCCGCTTACAAATTCATTACGGGAGCACAGCAAGGAATCCAAGATGCTCTGTTCACCAGGACATTTCTTGGGGTAACAAGGAACAATGGTCACAAACTGTCAGAGAGAAGATTTAGGCTAGACATCAAGAAAAACTTATTCACAGTAAGGGTAGCCAGAATTTGGAATGGGCTTTCAAGGGAGGTGGTGCTCTCCCCTACCCTGGGGGTCTTTAAGAGAAGGCTGGATAGGCATCTGGCTGTGGTCATCTAATCCCAACACTCTTTCCTGCCCAGCAGGGGGTTGGACTCAATGAATTCCTAAGGTCCCTTCTTACCCTAGCATCTATGAATCTATTAATCTAAGTAGACTTTTCTCAGATGATATTGTTCTACTACTTGGTTGTATCAGCTTGCTGTATATGCCTTGTACTCTTTCAGGACAGTTTCTAGATGTTATTAAATGTTTCTTCATTCTTGTTGCATTGTTAGCATACTCCTGCCCACAATATTTACATCTATCAACTTTCTTCCTTCCTTCAGTGGCTTGAACTTCACTATAATGATATCACACACTAGTTTTTTTCTGATTAGACATTATTATGAGTACTTCAAAACAAAAGCACTGAAAAACTAGCAGATCTTATGCAGACTCTTTTAACTTCCCCAACTCAAGAAAAGAAATGAGACACTGATCTGTGCGTTTGCTGAACTGAAAGTGAAACAATAATTAATCACAGTTTTAGTTTTGCTTTCACTTACAGTCTGAGATGAAATCAGAATTTTAGCTTTGGTTTGGATTTGACCTGCACACCAATTAGGTGAATTCATAACTTGATTTTTGGTTTGGATTATTGTGTGAGTGTATTTACCCTCCTGTTTACAAATCAATAAAATATACATGTACTCTCTCACATACTTCCTAGGGATAATCACCTGGAAAACATTAATTACAACTTTGAAACTGCCAAGCTTGCCTAATATTGTATTTGTATCCAGTCATTGTTACTACTGAATTCTATGAAACAATGAATTTTTAGAACTGGAAAATTTCCCAGGGAAAAATAAAGCACTGGAAAATTCCCCACATCCCTGAGGGGAGCTAGGATATTGTGTCCAATTCCTATGAAAGGGCAATAGGCAGTGCTACTCTGGTGCTGTATCTTTCCCAAACCAAAGTAAACCTGATAACAACATGGCAGCAATATGCTCAGGCTGGGGTGCTCTTGAGCCTGCCCCTCCCCCCCACATTCCCTCAAATCCCAACAAAAACCAGTTAAGCCACTTTGCAGCTGTGCTCCCACAGCTACTCACTGTGCATCTACATGTGCTGTTAATACACAGCAATAAACACTGGTGCATATTGTGCCAGTGTTGACTGCTCCAGTGAATGCACCCAGGACTGCAGCATATTAAGCTGGATTGGAGCAGCCCTGCCTGGCAGGGGCCCCAGGAGCTCGGCCTACTAGTACAGGGCTGCTCCAACCTGGCTCAACATGATGCAAAGGGCCTGGCTGGGGCACAAGGGTACTCCAGTGTAGGACTATCTGGCAGACAGCCCCCACATTGAAGCACCCTCATGCCCCACCAGCCGTCATCAGCATCTACACGTGTGTTGATGGAGAGTAAAAAACTCTACTGTAGGATAGTAGTTGTAAATACAAGTACTAACCTGCGGCTGTGTTGATTAGTCGCCTGTGGCCTAATAGCACTGCATGTGTAGATGCTGTGGCATTTACTGTGGAGTTAATTAGCCAACTCTCCAATAAGCATCTCATGTAGATGCACCCACAGTATGCCTCCATAGCTGTGCTAAATACCTCAGTCTTCCATGTGCTTGCAGCTTGTAGGCAGCTGCTGGAGAGAACCCTACAGCAGTTCCAGCAGGAACATCTACAGGTATGGAGTGAGAAACAGACCTGCAGGACATGCTCCAGGCTCTTTTGGCTGAAGCACAGCGCCACCATAGTGCAGGCAGGCTCAAAGAGGATATGCAAAAATTGGTGGGACCCAAACGTGGCACCCTGGTGAGTGTCCAGCAGAGGGAGGTTTTCACCTCAGTACAGTGCTGTACAATTTTTGCTTTCTTTACTCAGACCTTGGGTCATATGAGGGTGCCCATTTTCTAGCCAGTTTGGAATGAGAATATTAAAGATTTTCCAAGGCATACTTTCAGACACTGCCCAGTGATCACACCATGGTACTTAACATAAGAACAAAAGAAATGTCATTTGCTGGGTCAGACCATCAGTCCTTCACACCCAGCATGAGGCAAGGTACAGCTGTTTCCTGTGGTGACTGGCTGGTTGGGTCAGGGACCAGGTGCCGGAAGCTGCTGGCTGCAAACTATCTCCTGAGCTGTCCCATGCTGCCTTGTGGGGGAAACAAAATCCTCTTCTCCCCCTGTTGCTGCTCCATGGGCAGGGCTGGCCCACCATTTTTGGGGGCCCCCTGCAAGAAATAGTTTTGGGGCCCCCTGCCCCAAAGAAGCCAGTGGTGGCAGTGGCAGAGGGGGAGAGGGGTGGTGAGCAGCTGGATGCGAAGCCAGCAGTGGCAAGTGGCCAGACGCAGGGACATGGGTGGAGAAATAAAATACACGTCCCCTTGCTTGGGAAAGTCTGAGCGGGGAGGGGAAAGGACCAAGCAGGGGAACAGCATTGCCTGGTGCTGCACTGCCCTGGCCACCTCCCAGCCCCGGCCCTGGCCCCGGCCCTGGCCCTAGCTGCCTACCATTCCTAACCACACCAGCCCCAGAAGCCTTACCAGCCATGGCTGCCTCCTGGCTCTGGCTGCACTGGCCCCAGCCCTGGCTGCCTCCCAGTCCCGGCCATGCCAGTCCTGGCCCTGGCAGCTTCCCAGCTGCACTGGCCCTGGCTGCCTACTGGCTGCACCAGTGCTGGCCGCACCAGCCTTAGCCACTTCCTGGCCCTAGCACCTGCCCCAGCTGCACTGGCCCCAGCCCCAGCCCTGGCTGCCTCCCAACCCCGGCCCCAGCCTTGCACCAGCCAGGGGAGTCCAGAGCCAGGACCTGGAGCAGTTCCAGCCTCAGCTGCACCACTGGGATGGAGGGGATGGAGCCCCCGGGACTCCTGCGCCCAACCTGCCCCACCCTGCATCATCCCAGGAAGAGCCCGGCAGCTCTTCCAGAGGCACAGCGATGGGCAGCCAAGCAGAGGGAAGGCTCATGACCCCCCAGTCTTTGCATGGACCACATCTGAGAGCTGGGCTTAGCTTCTGCTCCGTCTCCATGCCTCACCGCCACCGCTTTGGAAGCAGTGGGTGTCATCATGTGCGTCCCATTGCTGGGCAGGCCAGGCAGCAAGGCACAAGGTGGTGCCCAAAGCTTTCAAAGCTGCAGCTGTAGTCCATACAAAGATCGGGGGGCCACGTGCCCTCCCCCCGCTTGGCTGCCCGGCACTGCGCCTCTGGAGGAGCCGCCAGGCTCTGATTGTCCCATGACCCGTCTGGGCCAGGGCCCCAGTCATGGTGAATGGGGGCCGGACAAGGTGGTGGGGCAATCCCCACAGTGCAGGAAGGAGCAGGCCAGGGGCAGGGGTGAATGATTTGCCCTTCTGCTACCCCACTCTCTCCTGCACTGTCAGGGTCTTGATCTGTTCTCCCCCAAGCCCATGGAAATGAAAAAAACAGATTAAAAGATACATACCTGCCTACAGCTGGGCCACCTGCAATCCTGGTTGTGAGTGCACGGTGTAGCTTAGCATGCCCACTCCCCCCCTGCTATAGGACCCTGCAGCTGGACTGCCCTAAGGCAATGCCTGCTGCTGCTCCATGTTTGTAGGGGCTGAGCCCTGTTAGCACCCCACTTCCGCTGCCTATGTGCAGGGGGCCCCTTAGCTGCAGGGAACCCTGAAACTGCAGGTTTTTCAGTATAGGACTGGCCAGCCCTGTCCAGGGGCTTTCCTTACACCTACAGGGTCCCCTCACATCCCCTATTACAACCTTGAGTTTACCCTCCTGTGGTGAATCCTGCAGTCGCCTCCTCCAGCCCCAGTGTTTGTCCAGGCTGAGAAAGCCAGCACTGTGCTTTCCTCTCCCTCCTGCTTATGCCTGAGTGTGTTTGTGTGGTTATTAAGCTCTCCTCCTAGCCCTACCCTCCCTCTTCTTATTAAGCAAACAAATGTCCCATGTCCCCCAGCAGCTATTTCCAGCACTTTCCAAAGGCTCCCCAGTTTGTCACAAAAAATGCATCAAGAAGAGGTAACCCCTGACCCATACTCCAAACTATCCACTCTCCCATTCCAATACTTCCACTCCACATCCTACCCCAGCCTGCTATGGCAAGGCAAGAGACCCTTGAATGGGGCTGCCTCTTCAGCAGCTTCTAGCAAGGGAGCAGAAAATGGAGTAGGGAGTAGTAATAGGGACCAGGGAGATCTTCCTGTCCAGTCTCCCTCTGATGGGGCCACAGTGCCCTTAAAACAAGGTGAAGTCAGAGGCAAGGGTAAGAGCTCCTCAGCTGCAACCTCCTCTTCCAAAGCGGGTGGAAAGGGCTAAGGGCCTATTCACAAGGCCCAAAACAAGTGTACCTGAAGCCACCTAGCCTGGCCCCTCCACTACCTGCAGCCTATGTCCTTGGCATCACCTCAGGTAGTCAGGGTCCCTTCACCAGGTAGCAGTGGAGTATGCTGTTACCTGGTCCCTGATATGCTCTACATGCAGGTGCTAACATGCTAACAGAGGTAACGAGGACCACCAAGATTATGGGAGCTTCCAAGATGCATGACAAGGTGATGCTTTCACTACTCAGAGGCCACTACTTATAGGGTTCTCTGGGTAGGGTGTTTATGTCCCCCTTCAACTCCTTATGGATGTGAAGACCAGGGTGGTGCTCAGCTCTACCCCATTTCTTCCCCAAACTGACCTTCATACTCCCTCTTCTCTACCTGGGAAAGATCTCCCCAGTCACTACCCTTCCACTAGGGTGCCAAGATGCCAGCTTTTGCTGTGTCCAGTCCTTTGTCACCAGGTCACCATCCAGCTGGTGCATAGGTACATGAGTGGAGGAAATGAGTACTTCATGGTTTCCTTCCAGGGGATACTATATAAGATCCATTACACTATGGGGGAAAACAAATGCTTCTCATGTCAAGCACTAGGTAATGTTCCAAAACCTAGCAGAAGGAGGCACCATGAGCCACCACTGCAAGAAGGGATGCCAATGACAATGGCACCTACAGCACTATGGCACCAGTACCCAGCACTGTGCAAGCTCAAAGGATACTGTGTCACAGCAAATGGCAGTGTTTCAGAGTGAAGGGGAAAAGGCAGGAGAGGGAGATGAAAAGAGCACTACTACCACCCCCCACCTCCATCCCATGGCCCAACACTGCCCCTTTCATAAATCATAGAATCATAGAACCATAGAAGTAGGGTCGGAAGGGACCTTGTAGATCTTCAAGTCCGACCCCCTGCCTGGACAGGAGGGAAACTGGGCTCAAATGACCCCAGCCAGGTAGGCATCAAGCTGCTTCTTAAAGACCCCCAGGGTAGGAGCCAGCACCAATTCCCTTGGAAGTTGGTTCCAGATCCTAGCCACCCTAACTGTGAAGTAGTTCTTACAGATGTCTAATCTAACCCTACTCTCCAACAACTTGTGGCCGTTATTCCTTGTTATCCTGGGGGGGCGCTAGGGGAAACAAGGTCTCCCCCAAACCCTTCTGGTCCCCCCTAGTGAGGTTATAGACAGTCACCAGGTCCCCCCTCAACCTTCTCTTGTGAAGGCTAAACAGGTTCAGGTCCCATAGCCTCTCATAGGGTCTGCCCTGCTGTCCCCAGATCACGCGGGTGGCCTTCATCTGGACCCTCTCAATGTTGTCCACATCCCTCTTGAAGTGGGGTGCCCAGAACTGGACTCAGTACTCCAGCTGTGGCCTGACCAGTGTCGCGTAGTGGGGGAGGATCACCTCCTTGGCCCTACTTGAGATGCACCTGTGGATGCACAATAAGGTCCGGTTAGCCCTGCTGACCGTGACCTCACATTGTCGGCCCATGTTCATCTTGGAGTCAATGATGACTCCAAGATCACTTTCTGCCTCCGTGCTCTCAAGAAGGGAGTTTCCCATCTTAAAAATATTTGTTTCTTTACCTCAGAGAGGAACATCATAGTCTGAACCAGCTTCGCATCAGAATACTCGAGATCCCAATGCATATGTGCATTAGCTACAAGAACTAGCTGCTTCTCCATCCCAAAATGTGGCTTTCCAGATGACATTTCTATCAATTCCTTTGATAGAATTTCCAAATGCTGAGTGGGAGCAGGTCCCAAAGGGCAGCAAGCAGCTGTCCTGGCCAAACAGAAGGCCCAGGTGCAGCTCAGTCCCTCTGACATGGAGGAGGTCTTCCTCACACTAGCAAAGAGGGAGGCTGCAAATAAAGTGGACCCTGGCATCTCTGAACTCAGTTGGAAGCCCATGCATCACCATTTCACATAAACATCTCCTTAGCCCAGAGCAGGTGAAAACTGGGAAGGAACATGCTGAAGTGCAAGAGAATGAAGGATAAGTCAGTAGAAGAAACAGGGTGACAGAATAGAGGAGTTCTGGCTCTCTGGTTACCATGCGTTATGTGTAGAGTTTGGTTTCTGGTCCTTAGGTTGAAGAGTAGTGGAGGGTGTTTGTTTCTTCTGTGCTATTGAGTTTTCCTGGTTGCCCATGGGCCAGAAAGGATTTTTCCCCACCTCCTGTTTCTACAGATATGGGGTAGGGGAAGGAAAGAAGAGGGGTGCCTTCCTCAGAAGCTTTTTGCATTAGTGACAGCCAAGGCTAGGGTGTTGACTGAGGTGTGCTGATGCTTCTGCTGGAATTAAAAATGGAAAGTTCCAAGTTAGAGGGTCTTGCCCCTCAGCTCAGGGTCAGACCAATCACTACATTTATGATCAGGAAGGAATTTTACTTTACAGTCTGATTGACATGGACTGGAGGTGGAAAGGAGTGAGGGCAGGAGTTTGCCTTCCTTTGTATTGGGAGTATTGTCCTCTTTCTTGTATCTCTTGAGTGTATTTTAACAATCACTTCCTGTCGTCACAGTGGCAGGATACTAACAATGCCCTCCTCCCCAAGCTTTCCCTGTGGCAGGTTAGGGTGTTCTTTCTGTTTTGAACAACATGCCTGGAAACTGTGTGACAGGACTGTTTGTGCAGTTTTAAGAAAATGATAGACAATCCTATAGTTTTATATAGAGAGCCTTGAGCAGGGGGCTGGACTAATTACCTCATGAGGTCCCTTCCAGCCCTACTTTTCTCTTACTTTGTGATTGCAGCGCAGTGGTGCCTCAACCTCTGACCCATGGGCCAGATCTGACCCACAGAACTGCATCATTCAGCCTGAGTGCTCTCCCATGGGTCCCAACATTTGGCTGCTGGGGACCAGTGGCAGCACTGATTGTTGCTCCCCTGCTGCCAAATTCCTGGACTCAAGAGGACCCCCATAGGCCAGATAACGTAGCTCTGCCCTGGCACATGGGTTTGCTTCAAGGCTGGATCTGGGTGTGTGTGTTCGGGCCACTGCATGGGCATATCTGGCTGTGCAGGATCAGGCCAGTGTGTGTCCAGACCTCACCATGTGGGGTCAGGCTGGCATGTGGCCTGATCCAGGTGCTTGGGGTCAAGCTAGTGAGTGACAGATCTGGCATGTGGGCTTACACCTGTGGACCAGCCTGATGCATTGACTCTGTATGGGATTCAGGCTGCAGATTGACCCCGCACCACTCATCCAGCCGGCAGGGTTAAAAGGTTAGGCACCATTGTTGTAGTGGATGCTGCAACACAAGTTATAATAGGGATAGCCAACCTTCAGCATATGTGCCACAAGGGGCATGGGCATCCTCTGTGTGTGGCATGCAGAAGACTAGGGAGGGGACAGACAGCACAGTGGTAGACAGCACAGGGTACAGAGAGAAGAGCAGGAGATAAGTCAGGGAAAGGGGATCAGAGTGTACTTAGGAAGGGTGTGGGACTAATTTGGCATATGTGCCAAAAAGGTTGGTCCCCACTGTTAAAATGAGCCAGACTGCCAAATTTGCTTAGTACCAACCACTGTGATCTTTGAGAACCCTTTGTGTTCTTCACAAACTCAGAATAATTGACCATGAACAAACTGCTGTGAAGCTGTTGGACTCTTCTAGATTCATTTGGATATAGGATTCTTTAGTAGCATTGCCATGTCTACTAAGCTGTCAAATTGTTTCAAATTTCATCTCACAAGACTGCTGCATTTCAGTGATGCCAACCTCTGCACACACTGATGTCTCTCTCCCCCATCCCATTCTCTTGAATCTTGGCTAGTTTCTTAAGACTGCCATCTTGCTTGACTCTGTCTCTGAGGCAAGGCTTTTCTGTGGTATCTTTTATTGGGCCAACAGTATACTTAGGGGAGCTGTTAGAAGAGATTTCAGGCATCAGGTGCCCTTCTTCAGGTTCATCTGTCTCCTCATATTTGCTCAGATATCTGCTCTATGTTGCAGGTCATGTCTGGAGCCATAGAGCCGGAAAATAGCATACAAAATGAGCTAGGAGGAAATTCTGCTGAGGCAGATACATTTCAGAAGTGTGACTATTTAACATTTTAAATTCCCTCTTTTAACACTGGACTGTATAGTTATTATTTAGAAAAGACTAGACATCCTGAAATTTCCTAGTGTGACACTAAAATTGTCTGAGTTTAAACTTAAAATACTTAAAAGGAAAGAATATATTTCATTATCTCAATAAACCAGGGGTATCAAAGATATGATTGTATGGGCTCTATGGCCTGTGGCCTCTGGAGCTGTATCATCTGGGCCCCCATTTTGCCTGTTGATCTCAGAGTGACTCACAGGTAGCACACAAGGCATGCCAGATGGCCTTGCACACCACATGCAGTGCTAGCTCTAGCTTATGTCCTGGAGTGGCTACTGCATGCAGCGCAGCCCTGGAGCAGCCAGAGAAGACTTGGCTGTGCACAGCGCCCACTCTAGCTGTTCCACGCCATGTTCTAGATCTAGAATGCAGGTCTGGATGAGTTCAACACCCCTGCAAAAGACCAATTCATAGATGTTATCATAAATGTTATAGATAAGTAATTTGCTGAATATAGTTTCCTCACATTTGCTGGGGCGGTCAGATCTGAGCTGACAACTGCACATAACAATGGTGTAAATCAAGGCTGTGCAACTACTGCAAGCCCCTGGGCCTCATGCTGTGCCAGTTATGGCCCAGCATGGAGGAAAATGGGGATGGGGAGTTGCTGTCTATGTTAAGGAGCATTATACATTTACCCTAATCAAAATGGAATAAGAGGAGGAGAAAGCTGAGGCATTGTGGGCTAGGGTACATGGAGGTCAAGGGGAAAAGGACTCGGTGGTGCGGGTCTGCTACAGTCTATCACATCAAGAGGAAGAGCTAGATTTGGAATTCTTGAGGCAGGTCTCAGAGGCCGTACCATCTAGGGATGTGGTTGTCATGGGGGACCTAAACTACCCTTACATCTGCTGGGAGGAGCAGTCAGCCAAATCCAGCTGCTCACGTAGGTTCTTAACCAGCATACAGGACCTTCACCTAATGCAGGAGGTATACGGTCCCACTAGAGGGAATGCCTTTCTGGACTTGGTGTTGGCTACAGGGAATGACCTGGTAGGGGAGCTGCAGATTTGTGGTCACCTTGGGGACAGTGACCACCAATCAGTCAAATTCACCATACAGCATAGAGTGGGTAAGAAAACTAGCAGGGTGGAAGTGCTTGTCTTAAGCAAAGCTAACTTCAGAGGGCTCAGAAGTTTAGTCAATGACACACTGCAGGATAGGAGTATTGTCGAGATGGGAGTTCAGGAAGGGTGGTCGTTCCTAAAGGAAGTGATCCTTCGGGCACAGAGGGAGACTATCCCAGTGTGAGGGAAAAGGGGGAAAGGGGCCAAAAAACTTCCTTGTCTAAACAGAGAGATCCAGGGGAGTCTAAGGGCAAAAAAGGAAGCATATAGGCTGTGGAAGCAGGGGGAAGCTACCACGAAGTATACCTACTTGGCCTGCACTTGCAGGGAGGCAGTCAGAAAGGCCAAAGCAACAACAGAGCTGAGGCTGGCAACACAAATTAAAGAGAACAAAAATTATTTGTTTAGGTGTGTAGGGAGTAAAAGGAAGGTGCAGGGCAGCATAGGACCCCTACTGAACAAGCAGGAGCAATTAGTGGCAGACGGGGTGCGGGGCGGGAAGGCTGAGCTCTTCAGTGAGTTTTGTGCCTCAGTGTTCTTGATCATGGGTCAAGATAAATCTCCTAAAGGGTTCTTGGATGGTCATCAGAGGGATACCAGCCTACCAACTGTTGATGTTGACTTGATGCAGAGGCACTTGGATGGACTGGATGTGTTTAAGTCAGCAGGCCTGGCTGGATAAGCTGCATCCGAGGGTACTAAAGGAATTGGCTGGTGTCGTAACAGAACCACTGGCACATCTCTTTGAGCACTCATGGAGCTTGGGTCAGGTCCCAGAAGACTGGAAAAGAGCCAATGTGGTCCCTATTTTCAAGAAGGGGAGGAAGGAGGATCCAAGTAATTATATGCCAGTCTCACCTCCATCCTTGGAAAAGTCTTTGAAAAGATTATTAAGGATCATTATTTGTGGGAGTGCAGCAGGGCAACCAGCATGGATTCGTAGCAGGTAGATCATGCCTGATTAATCTGGTTTCATTTTATGACCAGGTCACAAAATGCTTAGACACAGGAGTAGAGGTAGACATTGTTTTCCTGGAGTTTAGGACGGCCTTTGATACGGTCTCTCATCCCATTTTCATAAATAAATTAAGGGGCTGTGACTTAGATAGTTACACAGTCCAGCGGGTGGCAAGTTGGTTGGGGGTCACACCCAGAGAGTGGTGGTGGACAGGTTGGTATCGACCTGGGAGGACGTGGGTAGTGTGGTCCCGCAGGGCTTGGTCCTGGGACTGGTACTTTTCATTGTCTTCATCAGTGACTTGGATGTGGGCATGAAGTGTACTCTGTCCAAGTTTGCGGATGATACTAAATTGTGGGGTGAAGTGAACGCTCTGGAGGGTAGGGAACGATTGTAGGCAGACCTAGAAAGTGTCAGACTGGAAAAGTGGGCAGAACACAATAGGATGAAGTTCAACAAGGATAAATGCAGAGTGCTGCACCTAGGGTGTAAAAATATCCGGCACACCTACTGGCTGGGGAATGACCCTCTCAGCAGCACAGAAGTGGAAAGGGATCTAGGCCTATGCAGTGCAGAGGAAATAAGCCCCAGGGGCTATTAGGACAGGGAAAGGCCTCTGAGGCCCCTGAGCCCTTCGCCTCCCTGGGCTGCGATGGCCAGGCGCGGGCTGCAGCAAAGCCAGTCCAAGCGCTGCCGGCCCCCTCCAGCCCTGGGGGAGCTGCAACCTGAGCCGGCACCGGGAGCGCCCGCAGCCGCGTCCAGCGCGGGGAAGAGGCGGCATCGCCGCGTCCCCCAGAGCCTGGCCTGGGATCAGGGGAACCAATGTGGAATTTCCTGGCTGGCCGGGCGCCCCTCCTGCTGCTGCCGAGAGGGGCGCGGAGGAGGCGGCGGCGGGGGCAGCGGCGCTCGCGCTGCAGTTTCCGGCCTGGATCCTGAAGGCAGCAGCTGCCGCCGTCGGGACCGCCGGGGAGCCCGCGGGCTGGAGAGCGGGCACTGCGCCGCGCCCGCATGGGACCCGCGCCGCGGACCTGCCGCCGCCCGGCCAGCCACTGAGCCAGCCGCTCATGGAGGGCCCGGCCGGCGGGCTCCGGAGGCTGCGCCAGCCCCACGGGGCTGCCGCGCTGCTGCTGCTGCTGCTGCTGAGCTGGGGAGCTGCCCAGGAGCTGAGCTCGAGGGGGAGGAACGTGTGCAGAGCGCCCGGGTAGGAGCAGCCTTGACCCCGCTACCGACTTTGGCGCCCCCGTCCCTGTCCCGCGAGCCTGCTGCTCCGGGCTCGGGTAGGGAGCTGCCCGCGGCCGCGGAGCGGGTCCCGCCGGCGCCGGTGCTGCCCCTGCCCCTGCCCCGCTCTGCGCGGCTCGAGCAGCGGCGGCCGAGGGAGCGGGGGCGCGGGAGGAGGACCAGGCACGCAGCGGAGCGGGAGCGGGAGCGTCTGTCCCCCGGGGCGGGGGCTGCGAGTGGAGGCGGGGGAGCCCTTTCAGGCAGCGGGGTCCGGGCGCGGCGGCGGCGGCGGCAGCCAGGGCACCGCGCAGCTTTGCGCCGCCCCTTGCCGGGCCGGGCCGGCCCTCAGTGCCACATCGCCGCGGGCGGGCGGGCGAGCCCCCAGCCCTAGTCGCGCGGTTCTGGCTCCGGAGCCCAGCCTTGCAGCAGCGCGGAGTGCCAGCTCAGAGCTCCGCATGCCTTTGGTTTCCCCTCCCTCCAGCGGGAGAATTTAACCCCGTGATGTGCCTCGGCGTGGCGGGATGCTGCAGCTCCCGTCCTGGGCTCCCCACAACGGCGGAGCTGGGCTCGGGCCCCCCGGCCCGGGCTGCCGCCTGCTGTCGAGAAGCCCGGGCTTTTGTGGGGAGGGTGACTCCCTACAACAGGTGTCCCCTTTTCCGAACTTTGTGGGGAGAAAATTCAGGCGAACTGTAACCTAAAACCCAATGGAAAGAGGCGATACATCTGCTTTAGATTTAAACTCTTGCAAACAAACCCTGCTAGACAAGCGGACTTTCCAGTTCTGTGGAATTTCTGCACAAGGTCTCTCTCTTTCCCTCCTCCCCCATGGAAGCGTCTGGTCTGTTTTTCTTCCAAGACAAAGTCCGTTTTGTGTATTACTGTGGTGGATGGGGGAGGGGGAGGGGGAGGAGGGAGTCTGACATGAAATATGTTGGGGGAAAGGGAGGGCTAAAGCCTGAGGAAGAGCTGTACTAAGATGAACTAGATTTGATATTACCTCAGGCAGACCCTTTTTTGTAGTGAAAAGAAGGAGCAATTGTGAACGTGGAAAATGGCACGGCAGACTTCTCATGAGTTCTGGTCTCCATCAGGACCTCTTTTAATTGCAGATGGATAGGACAGTTGGTGAATTGTGACACCTGGGAGAGAAGTTCCTGGTGTTGGGACACAGAATGGTGGAATTTAGGGATCAAAGGAATCTTAAGTCATCTAGCTCACTAGCGAGCCCCAAGTCGGATGTGATGGGGCCTCTGAGGTTCGCTGGCCCCAAGCCACTAGGTAGTTTGTGGAGCAGGGTTCTGCAATATATGTCCTTTGGATCTAGGCTACAGAGCCAGGGTGCTTTGGTGGCTTTTTGCGGCAGGATGACTTCAGTGGTATATGGCTGCAGGGAGCTTTGCCTGCACCACAGTTGGGTAGTAGAGACTTTTGCCTGCACCATAGCTGGTTGGTAGAGAGCTTCGGCCAAGTGACAGAGAGCTTAATTCATGCTGTGCCTGGGCAGCAGGGAGAAGCAACAGCAGCCAGGTCCTAGAGCTAGCCTACCTTGGACCTGAGCTGGGTCGTTCTAACCCACTACCAGAAAACCTTGCTGACTGTTGGGCTTGAATTGGAAAGACTTTGATTTTGTTTTAAAAAGTTTGGACTGTTTTAACTGCTGGACGTCAGTTGCTGTTGTCCCTTTCCCACTGCTCCTCATTTTGCCTTGGGGCTGAAGTATGAGGGAGTTTAATTTTCTTTCAGCTTAAATTGCTTCTGTGCTGTGCTCTCCCAACAGCTGGTAAGAAGCCTCCCATTTTATTATATCACTGACACTATAGATAGCTTTTAAATGAATTGCCTCATGTCAAACTAAATGACCCCACATCACTAAATGTATGACTTCTCCTTTTCAAGGTACAGGCTTCTAGGTGACATGGGAGGAGGAAAGGGGTCATATGATCCACCAACAAGCACGGTATTTAATAAGTCTCTGGTTGTAGGGCAGAAGCCAAGACCAGGTCCTGAGAGGAGGAGGAGCCCCTTTTCTCTTGCCCCTTCCACAGGTAGGGAGCTGGATCAACTTGGGTGCAAGAAATATGTTCACCTTGCTTTTAGACACAGAAATTGCTTATATAATGGCTGTATTCAGCAGAATGTCAGAGCTGTGCTTCCCCCTCCTCAAATTACAGGCTGAGTTTTCTAATGAGACACTTCATGAAATAGATCATCAATCTTCTTGTTCCACAGCCATGTGCTTATTGATCAATTTTTCTTTCAGCACAGTCAATGGAAAGTTTCTTATTTGTTTTCCTAAGGGAAAATCTTGTAGTTTTGGTATCCCACAGCTTTTGAATCCACCCATTTTCCTTCTTTCTTTAATCACCTGGCTCCCCAAATGCAAAGAGAACCAGCTGGGAGGTCGCATTCATGGTTTTTCCATTCTGAGCTTGTCTTGAGGCTGATTACAGGGGTAGCTACAATCACATGATGTTTCAGAGGAAAGTGATGCATAGAATAAATGTGTGTGCAATGAAGCCAAAATACAGGAGTGTCTGCTGGAACTGCTGATGGCATGAGGCAGACCATTCACTGTAGGGAGGCAGCATCTTGGAAGTTCCTCCTGCAAAACACTAGTACTGGTATAACTAAAATAATCTGTCATTCTCATGTGCTTTGAACTACAACTTTCCCCATTTGGGTTGGGTCCAGCGTTGACCAAGTGAGGGTCCTTCCTTTAGTAGGAAAAATGCTAAATGCTCCTCACTAGTTGACCAGCCCTTTCACTCACCATCTCAGTAGGCCACAAGACGGAGAAACAGGATCATTATTTTATTTTATTTTTTTTTTTAATGAAAGCTGAAGCTGTCATGTGATTCCAGAAGCCCAGTTCTGGGGGATCTACTACCCTAGAAGAGGGCACTGGGTTCTTTACCTCCTGGTCTGTGTAATGAGGATCATAACATCATCTTTCTTCCATTCCTTACCTGTGTAAGCTGTGGAGTGCCCAGCATAACAGGGCCTTAGTAACAGCTTGGGTCTCCAGTAACTATATGATCACAATTAAATTTAGTAGGCGTGTTGGGAAGGAGGGGGTTAGGATAGGTAGATGGAAGGGTAGAACATATGGCAGGAGCACAGGAAAGAATAGAGAAGGGTAGTGGCCAGCAACCTTTTTTCAAGCTATGGGCCAGAACAACCTGGCTGCAGTCTGGCACAGGTCAGGTGGCTTTGGCAGTGCATCAGCAGTAGAAGGCTTTCCCTGTGTCCCCAATGAAGACAGGCAGCTGAGATTGTGCCATCACTGCTTTTCCCTGCCTCCTGCTCCTTGGCCGTGGTGTGAGCACAACTTCCAGCTGGAGCAGAGCTGCACCATGGCCAGATAGCTGGAAGCTGCCTTCACGCTGCTCCTGCTTTTCCCCACCTCTCCACCACCCAGCCTGGCCCTGGCACAGCTTCACTCTGTCTGGAAGCTGTGCTCACACTGCAGTCTTGGAGAGGAAGGAGCGGGGCAGAGGGGTGGGGAGGCAAAAGCAACAATGTGGGAATAGCTTCCTGACCCTGGTGCTCCTTCATGCGGCTCAGATCCGGCATGGACATGGGCATGGGCATGGGCACGGGCATGGACACAGACAAAGCCCTGTGGCTCTGTGGGCTGGATCCAGCCCAAAGGTTGTATGTTGCGGATCCCTGGGAAAGGGGATAGATGGTAAATAGTGGCTGCTTAGTTTCTCATCAGCAGTAACAAAAGTTTTCATTTCTTTTTTCTTTCCTATAGCATTGGATTTTAAATGGAGGATTCAACAGTTGTAAGGGAAAAGCTTTATTTTTGTGCTAACATTGGAACCCAGTTTTCATTATAACAAAAAAGGACTCTGTTTGGGGAAATGTAGCTAATTTGAGGAGATGAAATTAAA
Source organism: Alligator mississippiensis (assembly GCF_030867095.1). NCBI lineage: Eukaryota > Metazoa > Chordata > Crocodylia > Alligatoridae > Alligator > Alligator mississippiensis. The sequence continues at coordinate 31,138,150 of NC_081833.1, forward strand.
TCCAGATCTCAAAAGCCTCATGGGAAGAAACCACCTAAGAACCAGTGATTCTGTGTGATGTGATTCAGCAAGTTAAATACCACAGAAAGAGCAATAGTTTCCATAATAAAGGGAGGAAAACATGGAAAAGTGGGAGGAAGGAAAGTTGAAACTTTCTGATAATATGGTGAACTGGTTCAGTAGTACCCCAGGTTGTGGTAGAATTCCCATCACTGAGAACAACATTGAGCACGTCTACATGTGCACTTTAATGCACAGTAGCCTATTTTACTGTGAATTAAAGCATCACATAAAAAAACTTGCAATGACGCTAATGTACAGTAGAATAGGCTACTGCACATTAAGCATCACTTAAAAACTGCACATTCACTGCTGTGCATTAAGGCAGCTTAATGGGCATTTCTTTAGTACCTCACATTGGAGGTACTAAATTGAATGTATATTAGAAAAAGTACCTTAATGCATGTGTAGACACACCCATTGAAAACTGGGCTGCACACAACCTTAGTAAGTCCATTTGGGAGCTGTATTGCACAGGTCAAAAGAGCTGTCCTCTATACCTCTGTGATACCATCCCTACACAGCCCAATCTGGCAACCTGTTTTCATAGGTAGCCTTTCACTTGGATCCTGTGTCCACAATCTCATCTAACCTCTACATTTACCATGCTACCGGGAACAATTTCCTGAGTATGGATAGGACTGCCCCTCGATAGCTACAGAGGGTTATGTTATGGGACTCACTTTCACACTAGGAAAACTGCCTGAAATAATAATTAAAACTAGGTAATCATCATGGTGACAAGGATTATTCTTAACAGCTTCTGGAAAGGAAAATCATACAAATTTGTTAGGGTAAACTTTTCAGAAACTACTATATGACTTCATGTCTCTATGGCTTTTCTCTTGACCCCATGCTGTCACAGACAAAATAAGCTCTGCCCATTTGTTCCTTAGTGGAGCTTAGGAGCACCCAAGACCAATCATTCGGCTGTGAAAGTGGCATGTAGCAAGCCTGAGCACTACACTCAGCCCTCCTGAGAGAGAAAGATTGAGTGCAGTCCTGGAGCACACACTGACAACGGTCTCCAAGCTGTCTTCACTGCCTAGTTCCTGGTCGTGGGCACTCCTGTGCAGGAATGAGTTGACAGAGTTCAGTTTGTCTGCAGCTGGTCCTGGAGTGGAAGAAGGACTATGCAGATTTTGCCTCAGGCTCCTTTATTCCATTTGGATTATTAAAACGTTTTTGAAAATATTATCTTTAGCTCTTTGATTGTGTCAAATTAACAGTCCTTCTGCTAGATGCCAGTGGCAGCAACCAGACTGGGCTCAGTCATTCTCAAAGTCCTTTTCTTAAATAAATCAAGTGTTGCCTCCAGCCTCCACTCAGAGTTGGCTCTGGGGAAATAAACACCAAACCATGTCAGGTCCCTTTTGTGACCAATTTTCCTCCTTAGAAGAAGGTATTTAAAAACAGTCATCATGGATCCACAAAGGGCATATCATGCTTGATCAATCTGATCATCTTCTATGATAAGATGAGTGGCTCTGTGGATGTGGAAAAAGTAGTGGATGTGGTGTACCTTGACTTTAGCAAGGCTTTTGATACGGTCTCCCACAACACTCTTGCAGGCAACCTAAGGAAGTATGGTAATGGACTTTAAGGTGGATGTGGATAGAAAACTGGCTGGATCATTAGACTTAGAGGGTAGTAGTCGATGGTTCGATGTCTAGTTGGCAGCCAGTATCAAGTGGAGTGCCCCAGGGGTTTGTGCAGGGCCTAGCTTTGTTCAATATCTTCATCAATGACATGGAAAATGGCAGAGTTCAGCAAGTTTAAAGATGACACCAAACTGAGGTGAGTAGTAGATATGCTAGACCAGGTCACAAAAGCCTTGGATGCAGGTGTCACAGTGGACATAGTCTTTCTGGACTTTGGGAAGGCTTTCAACACTATCTCTCACCCCATCCTCATTAAAATATTAGGTGACTGTGGTGTCGACATCTACACAGTCAGATAGGTCGCAAATTGGCTGGAGGGCTGCACCCAGAGGGTGGTGGTGGTGGACACATCATTTTCGACCTGGAGGGATGTGGGCAGTGGGGTTCCCCAGGGCTCGGTCCTCAGACCCACACTGTTCAATATCTTCATCAGCAACTTGGACAAGGGGATGAAAAGCACCTTGTTCAAATTCGCAGATGACACTAAGATGCAGAGAGAAGTGAGCATGCTAAAAGAGAGGGACAGGCTACAACTAGACATGGACAGGTTACAGAGATGGGCAGATGAGAATAGGATGGGTTTCAATATGGACAAGTGCAGGGTACTGCACCTGGGGAGGAAGAACCAGCAACATACCTACAAGCTGGGGAACTCCCTTCTCGTCAGCACAGAGGCAGAAAAGGATCTTAAAGTCACTATTGATTCCAAGATGAACATGGGCCGCCAATGTGGGGACGCAGTCAGGAAGGCTAACAGCACCTTGTCATGCATCCATAGATGCATCACGAGCAGGTCCAAGGAGGTGATCCTTCCCCTCTATGCAACATTGGTCAGGCTGCAGTTGGAGTACTGCATCCAGTTCTGGGCGCTGCACTTCAGGAGGGATGTGGACTGCATCAAGAGGGTCCAGAGGAGGGCCACTTGCATGATCGGGGGCAGCAGGGTAGGCCATATGAGGAGAGGCTACAGGACCTGAACCTGTTCAGCCTCCACAAGAGAAGGCTGAGAGGGGATCTGGTGGCCATCTACAAACTTGCCAAGGGGTACCAGCAGGCTATGGGAGAGACCCTGTTCCCCCAATCACTGCTGGGAGTAACAAGGAACAACGGCCATAAGTTGATTGAGAGTAGATTCAGGCTAGATATCAGGAGGCACTACTTCACAGTCAGGGCGGCTAGGATCTGGAACCAACTTCCAAGGGAAGTGGTGCTCGCTCCTACCCTGGGGATCTTCAAAAAGAGGCTAGACAATCACCTAGCCGGGCTCATTTGATGCCAGCATTCTTTCCTGCCCATAGCAGGGTGTCAGACTTGATGATTTGCTTAGGTCCCTTCTGACCCTACCAACTATGAAACTATGAAACCAGAGGGTAGGGTTAAGATTCAGAGACACCTAGACAAATTGGAGAATTGAACCCAAAGAAGTCTCATGAGGTTCAATAAGGACAAAAAGACTAGCAGTATACTGAGCTGCACTGGTAGGAGCGTTGCCAGCAGATCAAGGGAAGTGATTATTAGGGCTGTGCGAAGCTTTGGTCACTGATTTGAGTCGGAGGAGATTCGGCCCAATTTGGCAACTGAATCTCCAAATCCGAATTGAATCAAGAGACTCCCTGTCCCTCAGCTCGGTGACTGGTGCCTCCTGGGTCTGGGAGTGCACCCAGGGTCCCCCCACGGCCGATTGCTGAGCTGAGGGGGGTGTGGGGTGGTCCCCCATGTGCTCAGCAGCAGCCCCAGAAACGGACCAGCAGTACTTCCGGTCCACTTCTGGGTATGCCACTGAGTACACAGCCCCCCCTCTGCCCCTGCTGTTGTGGGACACTCTATCTACCCCACCATTTCAGCGTTCATGAGCCACACCTGGTACCTCAAGGTATGTAGAAAAAACGTTTCAAGCTGTGTTTATGGCCAAATCGCTGATTCTCTGACTTAGAAGTGAATCTTCAGATTCAGATACAGCTGAATCAAATCAGGACAATGATCCAAATCAGCGAATAGAATCACTGTCCTCCAAACTGGGAAGAATCTGAATTGAATACTGCATGCTTTGCACACCCCTAGTGATTATTCCCCTGTATTCAGCACTGGTGAGGCCACATCTGGACTCCTGTGTCCAGTTTTGGGCCCCCCACTACAGAAAGGATGTGGACAAGTTGGGGAGAGTCCAGTAGAGGGCAGCAAAAATAGGGGGCTGGGGCACATGACTTATAAGGAGAGACTGAGGGAATTGGGCTTATTTAGACTGCAGAAGAGAAGACTGAGGAGAGATTTAATAGCAGTCTTTAACTACCTGAAGTATGGTTCCAAAGAGGATGGAGCTAAACTGTTCTCAGTGGTGGCAGATGACAGAACAAGGAGCAATGATCCCAAGTTGTAGCAAGGGAAGTTTAGGCTAGATATGAGAAAAAACTTTCTCCCTAGGGGGGTAGTAAGACACTGGAACAGGTTACCCAGAGAGGTTGTAGAATCTCCATCCTTGGAGGTTTTTAAGACCCAGTTTGACAAGGCCCTGGCTGGGAAGATTTAGTTGGGGATGGTCCTGCTGTGAGCAGGGGGTTAGAATAGATGACCTTCTGAGGTCCCTTCTGTGGTGGGCCAGTAGGGGGCGCTCCTGTGTTGAGCCGCCCACCTCACTGCGCCTGACCACCTTCCAGGCTCCGAGTGCCCTCCCTGGGGTGCCTCACATCTGGCCAACCCCTTCCCTGGAGCACACCCGCTAGCCTGGGGTTCCCACTGCCACCATCCAAGGCTCTGGACTCACTTCTGGCTCCGCGCACCTTGGAAAACGCAGGCCTGATCGTCCAATGGACACTAGACCCAATACAGTCACTTATTAGGAAAGTCTCCCTTAGTCCACAGACCTAAGGGCCCTCCTAGGCATAATTTAAACCCACCCCTCAATAAGTCTCCACACCAGTAACAAAGGAGAACTTTATTGATTACAGGAGGTAGGGTGAAAACGGGGTAAAAGGCAGAGCAGTATCATAGAAATATCAGAGGAATATCAGAGGAATCCCATAGAGCAAACCAATATGGCTGAGGTAGCCCTTTTGATCTTGCATCTGAATTATTGTAAGCTAAATATCTAGTTGGACCTTGAGTAGCTTACTCACACGCATCGTCCAGAGGTGGTTGGAGTTTTCCTCTGAAGGCAGGTCACTCTTTGAGCATGCGGTTATGAGGAGGGAGCCAGTTTCAGATTCACCTGGGTGACCGCATGGCTAATGGCTTCCCTTCTTCCTGGCCCGGGCCTTTAAATAACCTTTCTGACCTCAGCAGCCTGGTCCAATTGAAGCTGCCAGTGCTGGCCACTAGCCAACCAATTAAAAAAAGCATCACTGGCTACCTGGGCATCACTGGCTACCTGGGCCAGGTAGCCATCACCGGCTACCTGGGCTCACCAGCGGGGCTTTTTCCTCCCCCTCCCCCTCCCCAGGTGACCAGAGCATCAGCCTCCGAGGCACCAGGCTTTTGTCATGTAGGCAGGGAGGCAGATCCCCCGCCCTGAGGAATTCAACACCAGCCTCTCACGGTGGCAGAGACAGACTTCTGGAGAGGGACACAGATGGTGGCCTTTCTGCCACACCTTCCAACCCTGATTTTCTGTGATTCTATGTTCTGTGATTCCTTCTTGACAGCACTCCGTCTTTTGGGAACAAAGAGTAAAAGTCCATCTGATGAAAAAACACACAAAAATATGAGACCTTAGTATATATATATTTGTATGTAAGAAATGAAATAATAAAATCTTCAGGAGCTTTGTCAGCACTCTAGTACCAGATAATAAAAGTTCATGTAACAGAGCTCTAGTTTGTTTCACCAAACCCCATTTGCAGGACACGTCAGCGTTAGTGGTTGACAAGAAGTGGCTCTCCTCCACTGGTTTGTTCTAGTCCAAATAGAAGTATTTCACTATGTCCTACTCGAGTGAATGACAGCCTGTTTCAGTAAAGTGATTTAATCTAGGTTTCCACTGGCCAGATACACCAGGGTGCTATGAAGTCAGACCAGCCCTGCTGCTACTGACAGTGATATATATAAATAGAGGCAGCTGGGGGTGGCATGCTCAAGATTGCTGGGGAGATGGTTCAGACATATCCTAAGTGGAACTCATATTTGGGATATATGAAATACTGAATAGTTCAAAGGTCACCTGGTATGATTTAGCCAGAGATGACCCTAGCTGTGGACAGATATGCATTGGTAGTGCTCCAAATGCATCAGCGCTTTGAAGCATTTTCAAAACTTTAGCAGTACCAGCTGCAGGAGATGTTCAGAAAAAGCTCCTGGCTGGAGTGCTTCTAGCCTGTGAGTGAGTCTGGTTCCAATCATGGGCTCACTAATAGCCTGGTCCCAGCTGGTTAGCTTTAGTCAGTTAACCCAGGACTGGGATGGGTCTGTGAGTGACCCAGGTCCCAGTGGGAGTGAGCAGGTGGGAAAGTAGGCAGGCTGTGCAACCTCAGGGCTGTACTTCATGATTGTCCACCCTTCTCTCCATCCCTCCATCCTTGGAGGTTGGGAGAGAGTGCAGAGTAAGGCACCGTGGAGTGGCTGGGGGGCTACAAGACCTCTTGTAGTGCTCTGGTGTGTACATAACATATGGTGCTACAAAATGTAGTGCTACAGAGAAGTACCCGTTTCATCCAGAAACATATCTGTAATGTTTGCTCCATTTTTGTACTGCTTCTGTCATGTTACTAGCATTATAGGGGATGTTCACATCTGTCCCCTCAACTTTTGTAATACTGTAGTTTGTAGTGCTATAAATGTAACCTCTGTCCACACCCAGCCTGTCCTCTTGAACAGGGATTGAATTAAAAGACCTCTTGAGATTCTTTCCAGTTTATTTTTCTGTGATTAAATTTCTTTTGATTCTATAAGATGGTAAATCAAGATAAGTTTCATTTAAACTTAAAGCCAACAAATTTAAAATTGATAGGCAAGGGTGTGGTTGATATGCAGAACTCACTATCCAAAGATAGTACTGAAACTAGTAGCTTAGCATTAGAGCTTAGATTAGAGGATTTCTTAAGGTGATATCTTTTACCACCAAATTGCCCGAAAAGAATGATGGGGGTGGGGAAGTGGGCAGGCGGGGGTGGAGCCCTGTGTCTGGCCCCACGCCCTCCCACCACTCTGTGTCTGGCCTCGCTCCCCACTCCTGCTGCCACTCTGTGTCAGGCTCCACTCCACCCCACCCTGCCACTCCGTGTCCAGCCCTGCTCCCTCCCACCACTGCTACTCCATGTCAGGCCCTGCTCCAAGCGCCCCCCCCAGTCCACATCCAGCCCTGTTCCACACCCCCACACTCTGCATCCACCCCGCCCACTGCCACACCGCGTCTGGCCTCACTTCTCCACTCCCCCCCACCACCACTCTGTGTCCAGCCCTGCTCCTCCCCCTCCCACCACCACTCCACATCTAGCCTTGTTCCACCTCCCACTGCTCCGTGTCCGGCCATACACCACCCCTCTCCTGCCCCGCTCTGCATCCGCCTGGCCCTCTCCACCTGGCCTGTATGTATATATATATAGATTCAACCAACTGGGTAGTTGGGATACTTAGACTTCCCTTGAGCATGAGGATAGTGAGGTCAGAAGAGTGGCTGTTCTGTGAGAAATGTGTTCCTAATGGGTATGTGTGTCTTTTATATTTTTCTGTGAGAATTCATTGTGGCGTATAGTTGCTGTTTAGTTTCACCCACATAGTTGCCATGAGGACACATGGTACAGTGGATCAGGAATATCACATTTTGGGAAAAGGCATATTTAGGAGCTGTGGATTCTGATGGCATTGTTATGAGGCATGTTGATAGTAGTGGCAGTGGAGATGTGTTAATAAGTTAAGCCTTTCTTGCCAAGGCAAGGCTGTGTCCCACTTGATGTCTGTTGGAAAGTAGCATTTTCTTCTGATAATGGATTGGGCAAAGTTAAGGAGCTGTTTGAAAGCCAGGAGGCATTCGGCCTGCACATAGCAATGGAAGGTAATGCCTGAGGACCGGCATGTCTGGGAACAAATAGGATATGGGGTGCTAGGTATAGATGCTGGTTAGGGCAATGGATGTTGGCATCATAGGGCAGCTGTGATATAATGTTCTGGGTGTACAGCCAGTCAGTAAGGATTGAGTTATGGGGTACTTGGGTGTATAGACTTCCTAGTGACTAAAGAGGTGATTAGGAGTCAAACTCAGGAGGTCTGGCTAGTATAGGACAGCAGCCTTTGTGTCTTGGGGCAACGGGGATATTGTATGGCCCAGCAGGAATTGTAAAACCTCTGAAATGACTCGGAGCACATTCTCCAGGCAAATGAAAAGGGCTAAGTACTGACACTGGTGGAGCCAACTCTGTGGAGTCAGAAGGAAAGTATCTGTTCCCCACTCTTGGGACTGCATCTTTGGGCCAGCCTGCCTGCACAAGTTCTGAGTAAACGAGGCCCCCACGGAGTGGGAGGGAGTGGGGCTGAGACAGGGGCAGGTGCTGCCCAGCTGGGGTGGGGCAGGGCACGGGATGAAGTTGTGGGTGGCTCATCCGGGAGGAAGTGGGGGAAGCTCCCTGCTGCTGCACACATCCCTGGGGGAGGCATGTGCCTCACCAGGTTTGTGCACAGAGTAAGGATGTGCTGTCCACTGAAGGCTCAGGGCTAGTGGCTGCGCCAGTCTCTTCCCAGTGGGGAGACTGGGCCAGGGCTGTACTTGGGGCAGGCAGGGGAAGGGCAGATGACAGCGGAAATGAGAGGGGGGGCTATGGGGTGGTCTATGGCCACCCCAAAATTTGCCATAGACACCCTGTAGCCCTCCCTCCCAATACCACTGCTGCTGCCTGCCCCACCCCCGCCTTCCCTGAGCGCAGCCTTGCCCCAGCCCCCCTGCCAGAAAGAGGTCAGTGCAGCCCCTGGCCCTGAGCCTGCAGTGGGTAGCCCACCTTTGACCCATGCACAAACCCGGGGGGAGGGGGGCACATGCCCCCATGCCTCCCCCAGGGGTGCACTCAACAGGAGGGAGCCATCCTCCCCCCCCACGCCCCTGCCCCCCACAGACAAACCTCCTGCAACTCCTCCCCTTGCCCCATCCTGCTCCAGCTGGGCAGCGCCTGCCTGAGTCACAGCCCCAGCCCCACTCCCTCCCTCACTTTGGGGGCCTCAATCCACCTCCCCTGTGTCCCTTCCCTCCACAGACTTACTGGTCTTCTATCCTAACCCTGCTCTCCAGTGTATCTACTACTCCCCCAGCTTGGTGTCATCTATAAATTTGCTGAGGGTGCACTCTATGCCATCTTCCATGTCATCAGTGAAGATATGGAACAAACCCAGCCCCAGGACTGCCCCTGGGGCACTCCACTTGATACTGGCTGCCAACTAGACATTGAGCCGTTGACTACTACCCTCTGAGCCCAGAGATGCAGTCAGTTTTCTACCTACCTTGAAGTCCATTCCCATACTTCCTTAGCTTGCCTGTGAGAATTTTGTGGGAGACCATATCAAAAGTCTTGCTAAAGTCAAGGTACACCACATCCACTACTCTCCTTGCATCTACAGAGCCAGTCATCGCATCATAGAAGGCCATCAGGCTGGTCAGGCATGACTTGTCCTTGGTGAATCCATGCTGACTGTTCCTAATCACCTTTGTCTCCAAGTGCTTAGAAATGATTCTTTGAGGACCTGCTCTATGACTTTTCCAGGGACTCCCTCACTGTGAGGGCCTTGATCTGCCCCCCACTTCCCCCACATACACCTTCCCTCCCCCCACCCTTCCCCACAACAGATTTACCAACTGGATGCTACTCTCCAAGCTGCGTGTATGTTGTGGCTATGTGCATGCACACAGCATTTATTGGCAACATTATCAAACACATCAGCCAAAAGAAGCCAATTGCCAATAATGTCAATTTTCCTTTTATCAGTGCCAAAACAATATGAACTGATGTATCGATGTACCTCTAGTCCTTCCTCTACAGTTCTAGAGGTCTCCTTTAACACTGAATCGATGAACTTCTCATGGCGGAGGATGCTTCAGAGCCTCACCACCTCCTCCTGTAGCTCTCTTGCCTGCTTCTTGAGGGATGCCACCAGGAGGCACTACTCACATCGCAGGCATGCCCTCAGCTGGCCGTCACTGGAGTCTTTCAGGATCAAGGAACAGTAAACAGGCCAACTTACAGGTGAGTTGACTAGGGAAAGTGTGCTTAGAAGAAGGGCAGTAAGAGACAGAAGGCAGATTAAGAGACCCAAGGAAATGGCTGGAGGATGTCCCTGGAAAAGTCATGGAGCAGGTCCTCAAGGAATCCATTTCTAAGCACTTGGAGACAAAGGTGATTAGGAACAGTCAGCATAGATTCACCAGGGGCAAGTCATGCCTGACCAGCCTGATTGCCTTATATGATGAGAGGACTGGATCTGTAGATGCCTGCCTGCCAGCTGCAGTCTCCACAGTGCCAAACCCTGACCTGGGTGGAAGCCTCGATGGTGAGCAGTCCTGCCTGGACAGACACCTCTCAGGTGCAAGTTGCAGTGTCTCAGGCATTGCAACATCCTCTAGCCATTTCCTTGGGTCTCTTAATCTGCCTTCTGTCTCTTACTGCCCTTCTTCTAAGCATACTTTCCCTAGCCAACTCGCCTGCAAGCTGGCCTGTTTACTGTTCCTTGATCCTGAAAGGTTCCTTTTTTCCTGCTGCCTCTCTCCAGACTTTAAGGCTGTCCCTCAAAGAGGGGAGGTAAGCTGATTTATAAACTGACTAGTGAACTGCTTACAAACTGCTTCCCCTTTTTGCTGCTTCTGTTCACTTGCTCCCTAGTCATTCAGGGAGTCTCCTTTTATACCCTGCTGGGTCTGGACTGGTTCTGCTTCCTTGTTAGGGCTTTTGTCAAGCACAGACCACAATCACCCAGCAATCACTCAGCTTGCAACACTCTTAGCTTCTCAGAGCACACACCCAAAACATGCAGCCCCCAAAACAAACACTCATTAAGCTAAGCACATAGGCAGTCCTGGATCACTTACCTTCCCAGGTCAGGATCTGGTACCTGGTTTCTCTTCCTCTTCCCCGTCCTCCTCTTGCCTACAAACTGCTTCCCCTGTTTCCTGCCCCTGTTCACTTGCAGAGTGGTTGTAAAAGAGCTTCTAAGCCCTAAGGGTTGAATGCAAGGGTTTGTGTGGAATTTGCTTGTCATTCCTGGAAATGTTCCTGGATCCTAGTTGAAACAAAATGATCCCAAGTCTTTTTTTTGTGATACGTGCTTCCTACTAGCAAAAAGAGAAGGTTAAGTATTGGATGTGTTGGTAGCAACACATAAAAAAGATGTTTGCTGATCACAGATTTTCCAACCTTGTTGACAAAGGCCTAACAAGGTCCAGTGCTGGAATATGAGGTTAAACAAGTTCAACCTTGAAATAAGATGCAGTTACGAAGCAGTGACAAGATGTCAGCATCGCCATTATTTGGTATCTGTAAAGCAAGATTAGATATGTTTTTTTTAAAGAATTGCTTTAATTGAGTTTCTGGGAGAATTTTTGCTACCTGTAGGGAGATGAAGGGTTTGGGATTGGGCTGCCACTGCATGCTCATGGATGTCCTTTCTGGCTTTCGGATCTCTGAATCTTTAAGTTTGCTGATTAATCCCTCCCTTCTGGGGAGAACTGGATCATGGTACTCAGAACACTTGCAGCACTGCATTAAGACACTGATCTGAATCAGATGTCATGCTGCAGGGCTTATACTGGTCATCTGCAGGGGTCAGGAAGGATTGTGCACCTGAAGCACAATTGACCAGATGTATTCCAAATGGAAGATAAAATTCAATGTAGATAAGTGTAAAGTGATACACATAGGCAAAAATAACCCAAATTATACCAACATTATGATAACCCAAATTATACCAACATTACGTGGTCTACATTTGCTATTACCATGCAAGGAAGAGATTTGGGAGTCATTGCAGACAGTTCGCTAAAAGCATCAACTCAGTGCTCAGCAGCCATCAAAAAGTCAAACAAAATGTTAGGCATTATTAAGAAGAGAATTGTAAACAAAACAGAAAGTATCATTATAACCCTTTATAAATCCATGCTTCAGCTACACCTTGAATAGTGTGTCCATTTCTGGTCCCCACACCTAAAAAAAAGGATATACAACATCTAGACAAGGTACCGAGAAGGACAACAAGGGTGATTAGTGGTATGGAAGGTCTTCCACATAAGGAGGCTAGGCTAATTTAGTTTAGAAGGGGTGCTTGAGGAGCGGCATGATAAGGGTTTACAAATTACTAAATGGTGAAGAGAAAGTAAATAGGGATTTATTATTTATTGTCTCTCAAGATACAAGAACTAGGGTCACAAATTGAACTAGTAGGTAGGAAGTTTAAAACTAAGAGAGCAAAATTCTTTTTCATACAGTGTGCAATTAAAGTCTGGAACTCATTGCTACCAGATGTTGTGGAAACTGACAGCTTAGCTAGATTCAGCAAGGGATTGGACAATTTCTTGGAAAAAAGGGTCATCAGTAGATGGGAGTTAGGGATACAGCCTCTGAATTTAGAACTTCCTAGACCTTAAAAATGCTAGAGGCTGCAAGTGACAGAGGAACAGTGGAAAAAACCCTGATCAAATCTAGTTCACTCTCCCTTTCAGTATCCGCTCTCTGCCAGTGTGACACAGGATACTTAGTCAAGATGGACCTATGGTCTGACCCAGTAAATGGGAGTTCTGACTTATAGGTTTTTATGTTCGGGGGGGGGGGGGGGGTTTGCCTTCCTCAGAAGCATCAGAAACTGGCCACTGCTAAAGACAGGGTGGATCTATCCTCTGAGGTATATGTAGGAAACACTTAGATACCAGAGATCACATTATTCCATAGGTCACCAGATTTTTGGTTGGGAAGGCATTTTCCCTCAAGACTTAGCCCCCTCCCTGTAGCCACCTCTCCAGCACCGCCACCACCCACCTGCCCTGCGCAGCTGAGCTCATCCCACTTCCGCCCTCAGTGTAGCCCTCCCTGAGGAAGAAGCTGGCGCTGCTCCTGCAGCTGGCCCAGGCTCTGGGTAGCTGCTGCCAGCCATGGAGCTCAGGCTGCTTGCAGCAGGGCTTGCAGCCTCCCAACAGCCTCCCAACTGCCTGCTCGGAGCAGCCCAGGCTCCATAGCTAGCAACAGCTGCCCAGAGCACAGACCAGCCATGGTGTGCCAAGCAAAATGGCCTCACATGCTATGCTGTGGCACACATGCTGTGGGTTGCCGATCCCTGTTCTAAACATTAGGTGACAGGTTAGGGATCATCTACTCTATCTTCCAGCCCTTCTTTTGAAGTTAGTTCCATAGGCAGACAGAAAACGGAGATATGCGGGGCCAGGAAAAGGAAGAGAGCAAGCTGGAGGGTGGGTGACTCAATGGGTGCATCCAGACAAGCACGTGCTTGCTTTTCCTTAGAGACAAAAAACAGCAGCACATAGTTGTGCCAATGCTACTTATCCCTGGGGATCACCCCTGCACATGCGCTCCGGCATGTGGCAAATTCTCCTGGATGTGGCGGGAGGGTGGGGCCAACACCTGGGCTGGCCCCAGCAGCCTTGCGTGGGGGCCTCCCAGGGCTGAAGTGGCAGTGATCCAGGCACGCATAGTAGCCTGGCTGGCAGCTGGAGCATGACTCTGGCCAGCCAGGTTCCAGTTTCGAGTGATGCGTGCTGCAGCCACGCACACCACCCCACTTTTTTTTCTGCATTTTTTTCTGCATTTTTTTTTAGATACCAGGATTTCCCAGTATTTAATTTAGCTGTCATGCTGCAAATATGCAGGATGGCGAACAGATCCACATGTGCTGCATGTGTTTCGCAGCTCCACAAAAGGCTTTGAGGTGCTTGAAACCACATGTTCCTGCTCATGAGGACGTGGCCATTAAGGTGACTCCTGCTCTTAAAGGTCTTGGGTTCTTGCCTAGAACTTTATTCTCAGTAGGGCAGAAACTTCCCCACTGCTCCCTATCCATTTTTTCTGATGAATATTTGTGAGTTATAGTGGCTCAGCTTCAAGATGAAGGATGAGTGTAGATGGGGTAATGCCTAACGTGTGGCCTAGTGGTTTGAGCACTGTGCAAGGAAGTTGCAGAGATCATAGAATCCTGCAAAATAGGGCTGGCAGGGACCTCTGGAGGTCATGCAGTCCAGCCCCTGCTGGAGGCAGGATCACTTCATTTGAAACCATCCCATACAAGTTATTATCTTTTTCCTAAAATTACAAGATCAACACAAAAAACCCTTGCTTCTGACACTACCACAGTTAACCCTTGCAGCACAACTACATAGTATATTGCCCAAAGACACTAAAACCACCCTTACTTGACACAGGTAAAGCAGAGGATGGAGACTGTCAGTGCCCCGCTACTGAGGTTTGAATAATCGTATCTCCTCTTATTTGCCTTTTTTCTGCAACTGAATATATGTGTTTCTTTCAACATCTCCTCAAATGGCTTGCCTACCAAGCCCTTTTTCATTTTTGTTGCTGGCTCCTGGCCCCTCCCTAACTTCTCCATGTCCTTTTTAAATGCAGAGCCCAAAACTAGATGTACTCTAGATGAGACCTAACTAGTGCTCAATGAAGAGGCACTTTTACCTCCCATGTATCGCATCTAATGTTCCTATTTATGCAGCCCCAACAACATTTTTGCAGATATGTCATATTGTAATGTGTGGGATACTTCTGTGACTGCAAGTCCTGTCAGCTGATGGATTCACAGGGTCAGCAGCACATGGTACCATCAGCTGACAGGGCTCCCAGTGTCTGGGAGTCCCATCAGCTGACAGGGCTGCCAGCCAGGAGGGCACAGTGACACATTCAAATTAAGGCTGGATAGAAACCAGCTATAAAGTTGTTACACATTCTAGCAGTATTCTGTTAGCCTTCTTGGCAACAAGTGTGCCCTTGTTGCCAAGAAGGCTAACAGCATACTGGGCTGCATTAGTAGGAGTGTTGCCAGCAGGAAGTAATTATTCCCCTCTGTTCTGCACTGCTGAGGACACACCTGGAGTACTGTGTCCAGTTTTGGGCTCCACTGCAGAAAGGATATGGACAAGTTGGAAAGAGTCCCCCAGACAGCAACGAAAATGATTAGGGGAGCTGGGGCACATGACTTATGAGGCGAGACTAAGGGAACTGGGCTTATTGGGCACCTATACATATGCTGGATGTCTGCTCCGATTTTTGTTAATTATTGCACATGGTGGAATATCCATCCTTGGAGGTTTTTAAAGCTTGGCTTGACAAAGCCCTGGCTGGAATTATATTGTTGGGGATTCCTAGATTTCATAGACATTAGGGCTGGAAGGGACCTCATGAGATCATTGGGTCCAACTCCCTGTCCAAGGAGCAGGAAGTCAGCTGGGGTCAGATCACCCCAGCAACATAAGCATCCAAGCATTTCTTAGAGGTATCCAGAGTAGGTGTTTGCATCACTTCTGGGGGGAGTCTATTCCAGACTCTGGAGACTCAGATAGTAAAGAAGTTTTTCTTTATGTCCAGTCTAAAATGGTCTTCCAGCATTTTGTGACAGTTAGACCTTGTCTTCCCTTGGGGTGCCCTGGTGAACAGACGTTCTCCAAGTTCCTCATGCACACCCCTTATATACTTATAGGTATGGGCGACTGATGCCTCCCAAGTCTGGGGAAGGCACCAGAGGGCATGACCAGGGGGTCCCCCAGCAGCCAGCTGGAGCATGCAGCACAACGGCAGCCAAAGTGCCACTGATGGAGCAAATTTTAGGGGGGGCACAAGCACTCTCCATGCCCCCCTACCAGCCGGCACGCTCACTGTCCGGGGGGCACCAGCACTCTCAGGGGGGCACGTGCTCCCCCCATACCCCTCTATGAGTCACTTATGCTTATAGGCTGCCACCAAGTCACCACTGAGCCTTTGCTTCTACAGGCTGAAGAGTCCCATTCCTGGAGAATAGAGGTACATTGATACATTGCTCCAGTATCAGATCAGTAGCAATAAAGAAATTTTGCTGTATTGGAAATCAGCCTGATGGGGCCGATAATTTGGCCAATAAATGCCTGTGTGTGCACGCAGTCTCAGCGCAGCACTCAGGCAGGGAGGAGCAGAGCCCAACAGTGTGGAGAGCTGCCTCCAGCTTGTAAATCTGTTGTGGTGGAAGGGGAGCAGGGAGGGAAGGGGCATGGGGGAGCAGATCAATGCCCCCTGTGGTGAGGGAGGGGGCAGGCGTAGGTGCAGGCGCTGGCACTACCCAGCCGGGGCAGGACGGGAATGGGATGGAGCTGCAGCTGATTGCTGTGTGCATCTCAGCGGGGCATGTGCCCCCCCAGATCTGCATAGGGTGGGGCAGGCAGGTTGCAGCTGCAGGCTGGAGCTGGGGCTGTGATGGGTTCTTTTCGGCAAGGGCTGGGCTCAGAGCAGGCGCCGGTGGCACTGGGAGGGGGCTGCAGCCACCCCAAATTTTGTTGTAGCCCCACAACCAGTGTCACTGCTGTGCATGCCTGGTGCAGCCCCAGCTCCATCTCACAGCTGCAGCCTGCCCCACCCTGTGCAGATCTGGAGGCACATGCGCCCTCCTCTCCTGGAGTGCAAGCATTGCCAGGAGCCACCCCCACCCTCCCCCACCCCAGCTGCGGCTTTCTCCTGCGCCTAACCTGCCCCAGCTGGGCAGCGCCTGCCCTCACCCCTGCCCCCTCCCTTACCCCGGGGGGAGTTGATCTGCCCCTCCACACCCCTTCCTTCCCCCTTCCCCTTCCACTACAACAGACTTACCAGCTGGAGGAAGCTGTATCGGAAATCAAATCGTATCAGCCAATATGCCTCCTTAAATATCAGTTATCAGTATCAGCCCCCCGAATCTCTATCGGTACACCCCTACTGGAGAAGTGAAGGCTCAGGGGTGACTTGGTGGCAGCCTATACGTATCTAAGGGGTGCACATCAGGAACTGGGAGAACATCTGTTCACCAGGGCACCCCAAGTGAAGACAATGTCTAATGGTCACAAACTGCTGGAAGACCGTCCTGTTAATAACAGATGGTCCTGCTTTGAGAAGGGGGCTGGACTAGATGACCTCCTGAGGTCCCTTCCAACCTATTTTTCTATGATTCTGTGATTTTTCCAGCTCTAACTTTATAATTGGATACCCCTTTTCATGGCATGATAGTTACTCTGCATGTGTAGTTGGTCTAAATTGTGCAATTAGCCAGTTAATTGAGTAATACAGGTACCATGTAGAGGGGGCCAAGTATTCATTCAGATGCATCAAAAGCTGTCTCTTTCTTTTGGTATCTCAAGCCTCAGTTTGTCCCTTTCCTTATCCAAATAATACTTATTAACTGTCTGATTCCAGTAGCATTTTTATGAAGGTTAAGGCAAAGCAGCTGTTGAGCAGCTCTGCCTTCTTTCCATCTTCTGTTAAGAGCTTGGTCTGGCTATTTGACAGAGGATCCACAGCTTCCTTGGTTGTTCTTTTCTGGATAACATATTAAAAGAACTTCTTGTTGTCATTAACTTCCCTCTTCAGGCATAGGTTATTTTTTTTAACTGTTGCTTGCCTAATTTTATCTCTGCAAGTTCATGCTATTTCCTGGTATGCTTCCTTGGTTACCTGCCCTTCTTTCCATTGCCTGTATGGTTTTCCTTTTGTTTTTGAAGTACTCTAGAAACTTCTTGTTTCACATTGGTGAATTGGGCTTTTGTCATTTTTGTGCCCTTTAGAAGTTTCCAACCCTCCCATGGCACCATGTCTACTATCTAGAGGTGCACTGATAAAGATTTTTTTGGCTTGTATCTATGGCCAATGATTAACCAGCCATATCAGCTGATACTGATCTGATAGCCAATATGCAGCTCAGCAGTTTGGAGAGCAGCATCTGGTTGGTAAATCTGTGGGGAGGGGAAGGGGTGTGTGGGAGGAAAGGGACATGGGGGGCCGGGGCAGATCGAGGTCCCCATGGTGAGGGATTAGGGCTGGGGCAGGGGCAGATGCTGCCCAGCTGGGGTGGGGTAGGATGTAGGATGGAGCTACGGGCAGCTTGTCTGGGGAATGAAAGGGACACAGAGGTGGGGTGGCCTCCTGCCACTGTGTACACCCCTGGGGAAGCATGGGGGGCATGTGCCCCCTGGATTTGTGCATGGGGTGAGGGCAGGCTGCCCACTGGGGCCAGGGCTGTGCTTGGGGTGGGACAGGTGGTGGCAATGCTGGGAGGGAGGTCTATGGGGGGGCTATGGCCACCCCAACATTTTCCATAGCCCCCCATCCCAGTACTACCCCTGCCCACCTGGGGGGAGCCCTGGCCCAGCCCCCACACTGGGAAGAGGCCAGCAGAGCCCCCAGTCCCGAGCCTGCAGCAGGCAGCCAGCCCTCACCCCATGCACAAATCCAAGGGGCACATGCCCCCATGTCTCCTCCGGGGTGCATGTAGCAACAGGGAGCTGCACCTGACCCTTCCCTGCACTCCCGCCTCAACTTGTCTTCCATGTCCTTTGGGCTCTCTTGTGCTAACTTCTCATGACTCCTGTTCAAGAAGTCTGCATTTTCTAAGGTGGCACACAGTGTGGCACCTGTGCTTCCAACCCTCCAGTGTTTTCCTCCAAGATGGACACCACCTTACACTTGGTGCAGATAAAATGATCTTGACCCTGTAGGACAGGGGCAGGCAAAATATGGCCCATGGGCTGCATCTGGCCCACCAGGCAATTTCATATGGCCTGCAGGCTCCCACCAATTAATTGTACTCTGCCCAGCCCACATGCTTTTCTCTCACCTTCATGCACAATAGGGTCCCAGCCCTGATGCCAGCCAGCACACACAGCTTCTGAGTGTAGCCACTGCTGCAGCTGCCAGGGGACCTGATCGGCTTCCCCAGCCTCTAGTCATTCACATCCCTGCTGCAGCGCTCACTCCAGGCAGCAGGTAGAGAAGTGGCAACTGGATCAGAAGGCTGGGGCTAGTGGGAGTGCAGAGCCTGGGGTCTGTGCCAGGCAGGTCTACGGGAGCATAGAGCTCGAGTGGGCAGGGTGTGGATGTGAGAGAGGGTGGGCAGGATGTGGGGATTCTCCATAGTGCACAGTCCTCACTGGCAGTAGCAGCAGGCAGAAAGCTCTTGGAGTGCTCATGGCCCGTGCAGGCACAGCTGTCCAGTGGCACACAGATCCAGCCAATTCTGGGAACTGCACGTGTGGCAGCAAGAAGCAGAGTCTGGCCAGACCGCCTCTATCCCTGGCTCATGTGGAGCTCCTGGGAGTCATGCATCACTGGGGAGAAGCACCACGTGACAGAGCCAGCTGCTTTCCCCACTCCCTGCCACCACATGCAGCTCCCAGACACCACGAGAAGTGTTGAGAAGCCCCACTCCCTGCTTTCCGGCAGAGTCCCAGGAACTGCATGTGGCAGCAGGGAGTGGGGAAGGCAGCCGGCTTCATTGCACAGAGCTTCCCCACAGTGGTGCATGAGTCCCAGGAGCTCCATGTGAGCCACAGGGAGCCCTGCATGATAGAATCAGGTTGGGCTGGCTCCACTTCTGGCCACGACATGCAGCTTCTGGAACTGGCTGGAGCTGTGTGCTTCTGTGTGGCTGTGCCTGTGCAGGCCTTGAGCACCCTGAGGGCTTGTCACCTGCTGTTGCTGCTGCCAGCAGTGGGGGTTGTGCGCCATGGGGGGCATGTAGGGGGTCTTTACTCACCCTCCCTCACACTCCAAAAACTCCACACACCAACACCCTGCCCATACCCCACCACAACCCCTCCACATATATGCACAGCCACATCCCCCAGCATACCCTACAACCTCCCCACACACACAAAACCCTACCCCTACACAAACCCCCCCACACCTGCCCACACATACCCAAAACCCCACCATACACATACACCCAACCCCCCAACCACCACATCACACCCCCCCTACACACAATATATATATAAGAGTAAGACTATTTTGAGCTATTATGCCATCACCTCTATATACACTACACAAACACACACAAATCAGGACAAAAATATATTTTGAAATATAATTAAAATATGTTATAGTAGGTGTTTGACTTTTAGTATTTTTTTTTACATTTCCAAGATGGAAACTCCCCCCCAAAAGAAGTACTACCTGGGGCAAGGGGAGGGACTGCTGGTGGCAAAGGTTAGGGATTAGGGGCAGGACTTCCAGCCCCAAGATGGTGACCAGAGAGTGGGGCATCCGTTAAGGGGTAGAGCTCATTTGCAGCCCTCAACAGCTCACCAAAAAATATTAAGTGGCCCTCCAGCTGAAATAATTGCCCACCCTTACTCTAGGAGGAATACAAACATGGCTCATCTCATGCAAATAACAGCTGCTGATCCAGTTTCCATTTATGCTTTCTATACTCTCTGGATACAGGTCAAATCCCCTTTGGGTGAGCGGGTGGTAGCAGAAGGTGGGGGAGGGAGGATAAAATCTGAGCCTTCTAGGAAGATGCTCCAATGACTTAGCTGCTTAGCTAAATCATGGAAAACACATTTTCCTCCTTGTTTTTGCAGGGCCTTAATTATATGACTTATGCTAAGGTATGCACATACAGAACCATGTTCTTGCTTGGCCAGAGCGCATGCACAGTAGCCATGTGGACATTTATGTGCCAACACTGAGCATGAAATAGAGTTGTAAACTGTGTATAAGTGCCAAAAATTGCAGTTCTTTGTTACTGCTATTCCTCTCTTTGTATATTTCATTTAATTGAATATATCATAATTTTTCCCATTATTTAGCTGAGAACTGAGGTCAGGCAAACCAGCTTACATATTCTTTTTGGGATAAGTTTGCTTGGTGGGGTTGGTTCTCTCTGTCATCATGTGGGTTATTGTGCTTGTCTGTTGTGAATATTGGCACAATATTAACATTAACAGCAGTGAACCAGAGATCTCAGCCAGCTCTTCTAGGACTCTTGGATGCAAGTTCTTCAGGCCTGCATATTTAAAATGTTTAACTCTTAATAGATGTCATCTATATCCTACCTTGGTTCCTAATGGACTTGAAAATACTTCTACATATAAACATTTAAATAGAGAACCTTTTTGTACCTTAAGTTTTACTATCCCCATCTAGTAATGTGTGTATACTATTTTAAAGTTTCTTTGTTTGTAATATACTTAAAAATTCATCGCCTCATTGTCTTAGTCCTAGCAGCCATAGTTTTTTCATGAGGTCTTCTGCTTCCTTTATTAGTTCTCCCTACTTCATAAGTTGTAGTGTATACTGTGTGTTGTCTAGCTTTCTATTTTCTTTTTTCTATTTCTTAGATCTAAATATTTTCAACTTGAGCCTTCACTTCAACACTAAACCAGGATACATTTTACCTGAAATTATCCTCTTTCATGACATTGTAATATTTATCATAAGTAGGGACCTACCAAATTCATGACTGTGTGATTTTCATAGAAGCTGTGAATTCAGGAGGGCTCCATGAAAATTGGTGGGCTCTGTGAAAAATGGCAGGTTTGCTGGGGAAAAAAAAACTTACCTATGTAGAAAGCCCTGCAGTCTTGGAGTGGGGTGGGGGAGGGAGGAGTAGGGGGAAGACGGAGGGTGGAGGGCAGGAGAGAAGGGGGAGGGGGAAGTGTAGATGGCAAGGAAGCCACACAAGCAGCTGTCTCATGGTCCCAGGACCACTGTGACAGGCAGCTGGAAGACTGCAAGTATCTGCACTATGGTCTGAGAAGCCCCGGCAGAGCTTGTGGTGCGCATGCACCCACCGCCAGCAATGAGCCATGCCACAGCTCTGCAGCCCCTGATGCAGCCATGTGCAGCCTTCTGGCTGCCTGCCACAGGTGGCTCAGGACCACAGTCCAGCTTAGGGATGGCCCAAAACCATGACTTAATTACTAGGGGGTCTAATGAGCTTGAGGCAGCTGCCAGCCAATTTCACATGCAGATCATGGGGCAGGCAGCCAATTTCCCAGGTGGAGTATGGTGGGCCTCTAATTGGCTGAGGGGACCCTGGTGGCTCTGCCATCACTGCTGATTGGTTGTGAGGGTTGTCTGTCATAAGGTCCTATCCCTCACACTAAGTGGCTGTGAGAGCTGGCCATCAGGCAACCCCACTGTTCATCACTGATTGGAAGAGAGGGGCAGGGCAGGATGAGGGATAGCCCTTGGAGCCAATCAGTGGTGAGGGGCCAGGGCATCAGCCATCTTGCCATGCCAGAAGCCTTTCTCCCTCTCCCGAGCAGGGTGTGCGGCCAGGCGACAGCCGCCATGAGGACTGCTGGCTCCCCAGAGGGAGTAAGCATTTTATTTTTGGTAAGGTTTTTGTTTTTTCCAGAGAAGCTGCCAAAAGCATGGAGCCTGTGCTTTTTTGCAGAGCCTGCACATTTTCATGAAGCCCGCCCGATATCATGATTTCTGCAAAAATTGCAAAATCACGATTTTACTAGATCCCTACTAATTACCCCGATTAAGCCTGAGAAGCCATTAATCCACACTTAATGTGTGGATTAATGGCTTCTGTAGGCTTAAACAGGGTAATTAAGCTGTCATTTTGAGCCATCTAACAGCCTCTTGGGAGGGGCAGGACTGCTGGGGCCCTTTGGCCAGTCCGAGACATGTTGGGGGAGGAGGGGTACCACACACAGCCCATGAAAATGGTGACTGGTCCCAGGATCTGCCCACAAAATCAACCAGGCACCTCATCAAGTTCACTAGACCCCCTAACCAGAAAGTAATCACATCCCCCACCCCTGCCGGCTCCTACTTGGCCCAGCCCCCCAGGGAGCCACGTGTCCCAGTGCCACCCAGTGTGTGAGATAGGGGAAGGAGGGAGCACTTACCTGTCCTCTTCTCTGCAGGGTTAGGGGTTCTCTAGCCCCTAAAATGGCATGGTACCAGTGGCAGGCCCTACTGTGTATGCACAGGATTTAAAAGGGCCCGCCAGTAGCAGAAAGGCACAGTTTAGGGACAGCTCCTGCATGAGATGCCCATCATGCCCTTGCAAGCCCAGGACCCCCAGTGGCCCCCAGTAGAAGCAGCAGACCCCTGACCTGACCCCCAGCATTGCTGGAAGGTAAGCGGGGACCGCGGTGGGAGGGAACTAGACAACTGCGGGGCAGCTGAAAGGAGCTGAGGAAGGTCACCCCCCACCCCACCCAGCTCCTACTTTGCAGAGGCTGCGTGCCATCAGGGATGGCAAAGAGGAGATCAACTCCTACTGCCAGGCCCTTCCCCAGAAGACAGAAGAGCCCAGGGGTCATCTGGATGTCTCCAGCTCCAAGGCACACTGCACCAGGGTCACCACTCCCCTGGACCTTCACAACAAGTATAAAATCCTTGCTGCACCAGATGAGCCAGCAGAAGCACCAGCTCCTATACCTGAAGAGGAAAGGCATCCTGCAACCACCCCTAGGAAGAAATGCAGAGTGGTTGTTGTAGGAGACTCCCTCCTGCAGGGGACTGAGGGAGCAATCTGCTGCTTAGCCCATGAGGTCTGCTGTCTCCCAGGGGCCCGTGTCTGGGATGTAGCTGAGAGGATCCCAGAACTTATCCAGCCCTCTGACCATTAGCCCATACTCCTTATCCATGTGGGCACAAATGACATGGCTTGGAGCAATCCTAGCCGAATCATGACTGACTACAGGATTCTAGGAGCAGGCTTCAAAGGGTTAGGGGCATGGGTGGTTTTCTCCTTGATCCTTCCCATTGTGGGTCATGGGCATAGGAGGGTGAGAAGGAAGTAACAGAAGTCTTCAGGAAGTAAACAGAAGACTTATGGCACTGGTGCCATCATGAAGGCTTTGGCTTCTATGACCACAGCCTGCACTTCAGAGAGAGCCAGCAAGTTATTGGGAAGAGATGGCCTCTACCTCACTCACATAGGGAAGAAGCTCTTCTCAGCCAGAATGGCTGACCTGCTTGACCAGGCTTTAAACTAAGTTTGCTGGGGGATGGGTAGAGAATCACTGTTGCAAGCCCACCAAACATCAGCCACCAAACCATCAGGTCAGGCTGTACAAGGAAACAAACTCCTACCCCACCCCAGGGACAGGGCTCTTCCAAGTGTACAGGGAAACCTAGGGCTGCTGATGGAAAGCTCACTTGCCTTTACACAAGTGCCAGGAGCCTGGGCAACAAACAGAAGGAGCTGGCCCTACTGCTAAACAGTAATGATTACAATCTTATAGGGTTAACAGAGACCTGGTGGGACTCCACCTATGACTGGACCACATGTATAGATGGCTACAACTTGTACAAGAGAGATCATATTGCAAGAAAGGGCAGGGGTGTAGTTTTCCATGTGAAAGAGCAATACACTTGGAGATTGGCAACCAAGATGTAACTACCCAGACATCTCATGGGAAGAGCGCTCAGCCAAATCCGATCAGTCGCAATGGTTCCTCATAAGCACTGACAAGCTTTATTTGTCTCAAGAAGTCTACAGACCAACAAAGGGCAAGGTGCTGCTGGACCTGGTACTAACCAAAGGGGGTGATCTAGTCAGCGACCTGAGAATTGAAGGAAAGCTGGGAGACAGTGACCATGAGTTGATCACTTTCTCTATTCACCGCTAAGCTGGCAAGTCAGTCAGCAATATGGAAGTCTTCAACTTTAGAAAGGCTGACTTCCACTAGCTTAGAAGGCTAGTTGTTCAGGCCCTGAGAAACCACAAACTGACAGGGAGGAATGTCCATGATGAATGGTTGCTCCTCAAGGATGCAATCCTTGAAGCACAAGGTAAGTCCATTCCAACCTGCAGAAAAAGTAGCAAAAGGGCTGAATGACCCCCTTGGCTCAATAAGGAACTCAAGGACCTCCTGCACCTAAAAAAAGAAGCTTATAAAGGATGGAAGATAGGAAACATCACTAAGAAGGAGTAGTCAGCACTAGCCCACACCTGTAGGGAGCAAACTAAGGAAGTCAAAGCTGAAACTGAGCTCAAACTGGCCATTTAAATTAAGGACAACAAAAGGTTCTTCTTCAGATATATGGGAAGTTGGAAAAAGAACAAGGTTAACGTTGGAACCTTACTAAACCAAGTGGGGCAGCTGATAACTGACACTCAGGAAAAAGCCAGTCTCCCTAATGACTACTTTGTGTTGGTCTTCCATCGGCCCAGTGACATCACCCTGCCTGACAAGAGGCAGGATCACCAGGGGAAGGGCAAACCTGTGCCCACCATTACCACTGATCTTGTGAGGCTGGATATCCACAAATCAGCTGGCCTGTGCTAAAGGAACTAGCTGACATTATAGCACAGCCTATGGCAAGGATATTTGAGAAGTCGTGGTGCTTGGGCATAGTGCCTGATGATTGGAAGAGAGCCAATGTGGTGCATATCTTCAAGAAAGGGAGAAGGGAAAATGCAGGGAACTACAGGCCAATTAGCTTGACCTCAATCCCTGGAAAGATCCTGGAAAAAATAATTAAGGAAACAATTTAGCAGCATCCTAACAGAAGGTGATATTCTGAGTGATAGCCAACTGCTTCATAGCAGGTAGATCTTGTATGACCAACCTGATCTCCTTCTATGACCAGATGATGCACCTGGACAAAGGAGAAGAGTTGGATATCATATTCTTGGACTTCAAGAAAGACTTTGACCTGGTGTCCTATGCTGTCCTCATGGAAAAATTGGGGAATTGCAGCCTAGACAATTTCATGGTCCAGAACTGGCTCCATAACTGGACCCAGAGAGTGTCAGTTGATGAAACCAAATCAACTTGATGCACTGTAACCAGTGGCATTCCCCAGGGCTCTGTTTTTGAACCTGTACTCTTCAATGTGTTTATAAATGGTCTGGACTCAGGTGTTATAAGTGAACTGGCTAAGTTTGCTGATGATAGCAAACTATGGGGAAGTGCAGCTACCCAGAGGATAGGCTGGCAATCCAGGCTTATCTCAACAACCTTACAAGGTGAGCAGATCAAAACCTGATGGCATTCAATGCCGAGAAATGCAAGGTGCTCCACTGCGGGAGAAAGAACCCACACCACACTTATAGGCTCAGCAGTGCTACGCTAGCTAGCACCGCATCTGAAAGAAACTTGGGTGTCATGTTTGACCACAAGATGAACATGAGCCACCAATATGATGCCACAGCTGGCATAGCAAACAAAACTCTGTCCTGCATCTTCTGATGCATCTCAAACAAGACCTGGGAAGTCATCCTCCCACTTTACTCGGCCTTGCTGAGACCAGAGCTGGAATACTGTGCCCAATTCTGGGCTCCACAATTCAGAAAGGATGTGGAAAAGCTCAAGAGAAGTCTAGAGGAGAGCCACATGAATGATTAGAGGACAAGAGACCAGGCCTTCTGAGGAAAGGCTGAGAGACATGGGACTCTTCAGCCTGGAGAAGCGTAGGCTCAGGGGTGACTAGGTGGCAGCCTATAAGTATATAAGGGGTGTGCACCGGGAACTGGGAGAACATCTGTTCACTGGGGCAATGCATGGGAAGACTAGGTCCAATGATCACAAACTCTTGGAAGACCATTTTAGGCTGGACATAAGGAGAAACTTCTTTAGTGTCCAAGTCCCCAGGGCCTGGAAGAGACTCCCTCCAGAGATAGTGCAGGTACCAACTCTGGTTTCCTTTAAGAAACAGGATGCCTATCTTGCTGGGATCATTTGACCCCTGCTGACTGCCTGCCCTTTGGACAGGGGGCAGGACCCAATGATCTTGCAAGGTCCCTTCCAGCCCTAATATCTATGAAATCTATAATCAAATTCAGTATCCCTACAGGAAAGCATAAGCCAAAAAATCCACCATAACAATATTTAACTTTACAAAGGAAGTTGCACTAAAATGAGGCAGCTAGTTAGAAGTAAAATAAAGGTGCAGGAATACACCAAAATGCCTATAGGAATCATATAAACTTAGAGGTACACCGATACGTAAGTTTGATATTGGATCGGTACCGATATACAGAAAATTGGCTGTATCAGAAATCAGCCCGATGTGGCCGATAATTTGGCTGGTAAATGCCCACGCATATGCACAGCCCCAGCACAGCACTCAGACAGCAAGGAGCATAGCTCAGCAGCATGAAGAACTGCGTGCTGCTTGTAAGTCTGTTGTGGTGCAAGGTAAGGGGCATGGGGGCAGGGCACATCAACACCACCCCTGCAGTGAGGGCAGGGGCAGGTGCTGCGCAGGCAGGGGGTGTGAGACAGAGATGCAGCTTGGGGAGGGGCAAGTGGCTCCCGGCACTGTACAACACAACCCGGGAGGGAATGGGGGCAGGTGTAACCTCAGATCTGCATGGGGTGGGGCAGGTGGGTTGCAGCTGCGGACCAGAGCTGGGGCTGTGCTGGACTCTTCCCGGCAGGGGCTGGGCTTGGGCAGGCAGCGGCGGCACTGGGAGGAGAGCTATGGGGGGGACTGTAGCCACCCCACATTTTGCTGTATTCCCGCTTCCAGCGCTGCTGCCACCATCTGCCCAATGTGCATGGGTGGAGACAGAGTGTTGAGCTGGGGCTGTGCCTGGTGGGTGGCGGTAGAGCTGGGAGAGGGGATACAGCAAAATTTGGAGTGGCTGCAGCCCACTCCATAGCCCCCCTCCCAGTGCCACCACCGCCCACCCCAAGTCCAACCCTCACTGAGAAGAGCACAGCCCTGGCTCCAGCCCACCCACCCTGCCCCGCATATATCCAGGGGCACACCCCCCCCCCCCACTCCGATGCCCTCCTGGGGTGCGTAAAGTGGCAGAAGCTGCGCCCCCTCCCCCGACGGTCTGTGGCTCTGTCCCGCACCCTGCCCCACCCCGGCTGGGCAGCCCCTGCCCCTGTCCCTGCCTCTGCCCCTGCCACCTCCCTCACCATGGGGGTGTTTTATCTGCCCCCCACCCCACGCCCCTTCCCTCCCCCTCCTCTACCACAACAGACTTACTAGCTGCACGCAGCTATATTGGAAATCAGATAGGTATCAGCGGATATGCCTCCTTAAAAATAGGCTATTGGTATCGGCCCCCAAAATCTCTATCAGTGCACCCCTAATATAAACTGTTTGAAAACACCATATTAGAGGCTCAGAGTAAATGTGTACTGCAAATCAGAAAAATATCTGGTATGACCTGACTGCCTAGAGGAGTTTTCCATCTATTGACTCCCCTGTGAAATCCTATGAAATATGAACTTTCATTTCTATGCAGGAAAACTTCTACAATCTTTCCTCCAATGCCTGATGAAGAGTGTTTGTGGCTAAAAGCTTGCAATTAAATTTTTTTTTTTTTTTTTGCAAAAATCTTGTTGGTCTAATAAAATATATCTTCTCTACTACAAATCCTGATTGCCTTTTTCTCTAGACCAATACGGCTACAACCCGGATACCTGACAGTTCTGCTAGCACACTCCAAAGGTGGTTAACCCTGGCCTATCACCCAGACTGGGCAAAGGGTCTTTGAATTTCAGTCTCCTCATCAGAAATGCTATGCCTCCAGCTGCTCTATTCTTGGAACCAGGGTCCTGTTGGCCCTGCATCTTAGCCTGATAACAGCTGTAGAGGGGTCAGGCAGGGTGAGAAGGATTTCTCTGGTTATTGCAATGAACAACTCAGGCTTTTGGGTTCAGAGCCAGTGCTTTCTCACCCCATTCTCTGAAGTCTCCAGGCAGGCAGTGTAGAGCCCAAAGCACTGGACTTCTGTGTTCCCAGCAAGGAACACCATGTGGTAGAGTAGCTGCAGTTGCTTGAAAGTTTGTAGGTGCAATTCTGGTGTCGAACATGGCTCCAGTCTAGCTTGTAGTGGGTGGTAGTCCCTGTAGATGAGCTTCCTCATCACAAATGGGAGCAAAAAGTGACCACAAGTGGCCAATGGGGATCTCAAATGGCTGCGCACTGTCTCTGGCATTGCCTGCGTGGTGGGGGTGGATTACAGGGACCCATCCCTGTAGCATATGTCATGTGTTCTGTGGCTGCATGTGGCTCTCAGATGTACTAAAGTTGCCCAGCTGTGGGCTGAGGCATAAGGGTATTTTCCTTCTCTGCCTAACACTTGTTAGTCATGGAGTTTTGCTCAACTACAATTTTGTAACTTCTGCTTGTCCAGGGCATGAGTGTACAGAACCATGTGGCTCTCTAACACTTGTGGTCCGACATGTACAGTACCATTCTCTGCAGGAAGGGGAGGGAGTTTGCAGTGAGGCCAAAAGAGCATGAGAATGGTAACCAGCCTTTGTGTTTTTCCCTGTTCAGCTTTTCTGGGGCTGTGTGCTGCCCAGGATGGAGGCAACAAGGAGATGAATGTTTAATAGGTAAGCAACAGCATTCCTTCCTTAGACACTGCTTCTTCCTCAGATCTGCTACTTGTTCCCTTCTTGAAGAGAATTCTGCTAGTACTATAGGCCTAGTGTGATGTGTTCAGGGTAGGAGAGCCCATATACCCTCTTCCACCCTTCTTGGGGGTCTTTGTACACCTGAACTTAGCTCTGGTTTCAGGGAGTTCCTTTTGGGAATCGACTAGCTTTTACTTTGTAGGAGCCAACTCTTAGGGTGGGGCTGGGACTAGCAAAGAAAGGGTGGATGTTTGCAGAGTCTGGCAAGCACCACAGGAGCAGGCACATCCTGATGTGCCTCCTCACTTGTTTAAAGCAGCACTGTAGCCAGATGGAGAGAGCCCATTCCATGCTGGGCTCCTTTTACAGAACTAGACACAGCTGATATCCTGCCAGCTGCCACTATGAGACTGTAAATGCAGGCTTCAGTTTAAAAATAGCATTCTGTTCTCCTTGAGAGGTAGTCCCTAACATTAGCCCTGGGGCTTCCTACAGTTTACACAGATTTGGGGTTTCCATACCATTATTGTTGACAGCCATTTACATTGCAGCAAATGCTACTGAATCAAAGGCAAGTGAACTCCTGTTGGTCGCGGTGGCTTTTTTGTTCTATTTTGTTTTTGTTTTTTTTAATGATAGGAAGGAAGCCCACAGCATGAATAATTTTGTTATATTCTTCATTTTACATTTTTGTCACATCCTGAGTCCCTCATTGGTCCTTGACAAGAGGCTGAAGCCCAGCTTCATGGCAAACCCAGTCTCTGTACAGGGTCAGGAGGACACTTCCAGGCAGTTGTGTAACCAAGGCAGGGGCAACTGGAGCAGCAGCCCTGGGCACCACCTTTATGGAGGGGCATAAAAGCAGCTGTTGCTGCAGCAGTAGCTGATTGTGTTGTCAAAGGAGCTGGCACTGCTTCAGCTGCTACTCAGCTGCCCTGAGCATAGAGCTGCATTACTAAACCTCTGCTTCCAGGTACGCAAAATAACTCCTGTGACACTGGACAATGACTATCCAATGGATTGGTGGGTTTCCAAGGTGTAGCACCCAGCTACCTGGGAGAGACAAAATAGGTAATGAAATAGGTAACGATACAGCCTCATCTCTGATATGTAGGGAGAGGCATAGAGATGAAGAAAAGGAGTGTCTTTATGCATGGTACATGTTGCATTCCAGTAAATGTTGCTATAGGTCCAAGTCCTTGTGTTGAGCCTAAACATGCCTGCATTGAGCAAAAGAGGCAAAGATTGGGAACTTGGGCTCTCACCACTTGTATATCCCCACTGGGGAGGTTTTCTGGCTGGTTACACCCCAGCGTAAGGCCCAGCTGAAGCTAACTAAGTCAGCTTAGACAGAGGCAGCGCT
This sequence comes from Alligator mississippiensis, assembly GCF_030867095.1. NCBI lineage: Eukaryota > Metazoa > Chordata > Crocodylia > Alligatoridae > Alligator > Alligator mississippiensis. The sequence continues at coordinate 31,168,439 of NC_081833.1, forward strand.
TGGGAGTAGAGCTTTTGCCATGGCTGCCCCAGGGCAGAATCATCAGACAGCTACACTTTTCATTGCCAAGAGTTAAAGATCCAGAGTAAATGTCCCTTGAGGGCTGAAGCTTGGCATTGGGCAGCTCTGGATTAGAATGTTTTGTTGAATTTAATAATGAAAGAGCGACAAGCTTTGTAAGTTCTTGGAACCTGAAATCCCAGAACATTCCTGTGAGACTTTCCAAAGCTATTTTTGGATTCCTGTAAAACTTCCTGCAGTTTCAGTTGGCCCATAGTATCCCTCACTTCCTGTTGTGTAGTATTCCTCAGCTGCACTCTGCAGCTGCTGCAGTTTGCCCCAGAAAGAGCTAGGTTTTAGTGCTTGAGGAAAGGCTTTCTGCATGTGCATGGTAAGGACATAGACTCATCTTGATCACATGAGTCCAGGGAATTCCAAAGCTACGGTTCCTGTAGAAAAGTTAATTTAGTTCTTTTGCTTCTCCTGTATATATAATGGTAAAGAGAGTGTAACAGACTAATACCATAAAGTTTGCATTAACACTAATAACAGCATTTTGCATGGATTTAATGCCTGTATCTGACTCTCTCAAAAGGTTTCACAAAGCTGGAAGAGAAACTATCCTCTCAGTTTCTCCATTTGTATGTAGGGAGAAATGACTGGCCCAGGGAAGGAGGTATCAATCAGGAAAAAGACTGTCTCCCCAGCCTTAGTCTTGTTCTACCTACTACATCCACTGCTCCCTATCCATCTAACCTGTTTTATCTAATCTATCTATCTATTTTAGGGCTTTCTGTAGTATCCATCACCATAGATCTAACAGCTTTCAGGTAAGGTGGACTGCACAGGACCTTCTACTTTTCTCTTTCCTTTAGTTAAGGCAACTCTGCTTGGCAGACACATACATGTGTGTGTTTGGGTTTGTATGTTGTTTTACCATACCAGTTTCTGTGAAAAGGCCTGGGAAAGAGGTGGGCCTTTCTGCATGCCTTTAGCTTGCCCTGCTCTGGGACCTCCACAGGTAGCCTCCTCAGCTGTGAGCACTTTGCCTTCAGCTTTCATGGGTTTTGTCTCTCCCAGAGCAGTGCAGCTACAGGACATAGGTGGAAATGTCCAGGTTGTTAAATCATTCTTGGCCCTGACACAACACCCTTGGCGTGGAGAATGTCAGCATAGACTAACCCCTACTGCAGACTGCCCTCTTGTTTTCTTTGAACCTCGGAGTCCTTGATCTTCCCACTAAAGCCCCATCACTGGTGGCCAGAAGGCAGCCATCAGCTGAGCACTGAGGCATGCTTCATGGATCCAGCCAGATTCCCACCTTATTTCCACTCTGAACTGGGCGCACGTGAGAGTGGCTTCCGAAGAAAGGGATTGTGGGGCTGAGCAGCACCACCCTTCCTAGGCTGTGGGGGCTTTCCTCGTGAATGGGGAATGCTAAGAACACTTAGTTGCTCCATGTATCAATGTGCAAACTCTCTCTCCCTCTCACAGCTGTCTGTGAAGGGAACTTCACTTGCAAGGAGAATGAGGTGTGTGTGAGGCCCAATGAATGTCGCTGTCGCCATGGATACTTTGGAGCCAACTGTGACACGAGTGAGTATCCAGCAAAGTTTCATTGTAGCAGCTCTTAACTTTCTTTGCTTGGCTTCCCTAGTACTTTTCCTAGCACTCTAGGGGCCATCCCAGGTAGAGTAACTAATAAAATATGGAGGTGAAGCTTCTCTGTCCCCCTGTACACATCCTTGGGATGCAACAAAAAAGCCGAGGTGTTAGCTGATGCTCCTTATGGGGATTGGGGGATTCTTGCTTCAATTATTAGTTGCTATAGTCCTGAAGGGAAATACCCAACTGTTCTTAGGCAATGTTAGGGGTCAAACCATTGTGTTTTTTATTGTTGCTAGAAATATGTCACTAAATCATGGCCCTTTGCTGCAGCAGAACCACATGTGGGTGGGAGCAGGCTGCTCCCAAGTTAGGCTGCTTACTCCAGTGACACCCAGAGCCTTTCTTATTCCTTCTTAACTCTATTATCTCTCTGCAGCCAGTGCTGCTTAGTGGAAAGTGAGCTGCGGTCTGTTCTGGCTCAGACATCATCACTAGACTTGTTCACTGTGTTCCAGCTGCAGGGATCAGTTCTGCCCTCATTTACATCTGTGCCACCAAAACACAGCAACAAAATGAGACGTGCTAATGATGTTGTCTATGCTTTTCTTGGCTCTCGTATCCCAGGATAACATGTTACTGGCCCAGAAAACCTACCTTGTTGAATGGAACAAACTCAGTCTGGGCTCGTAGAAGATCTCTGAACACAGCACCACACAGCACTGTTTACAGAGATTAGGACAGCACATTGCACCTCCCTGCATGGCAAGTTGCTTACTGCAGGGGTTATTCCTCACTGTGTGTGTGAGGGGAGAGGATTATGTGGGGTCAGAACCATGGGCCAGGTGGAAGCCTTCATTTGTTTTTTCCCCACCCTGTGCCAACTTTCTCCTGAAGACAGGTCCTATGGCTAAGCTCCAGGCAGGGGGCCACAGGGACTCGGCTGCTGCCTTATCATGGCAGAAGAGGTTTCCCTGTCCCTAGAGAGCTTGAGAACTGACTCCATCATTAGGATGTGTGTGTTCAATTTAACAGTGATTCCTGCCTTTAAAAAGCTCATCCCACCTGCTGCACTAGTTAGAGTGTGGAAATGAGCATTTCAAGGAGCAGAAATTATGCAACTCAGTTGTGCAAGTGGTTCACCTACATTGTGACTAAATTTATTTTGTGATAGGTAGAGTCTGGATTAAATGGCAGTTTTGCATGTTTCGTGAAAATAACAAAATCAAGTGATTTTCATGAAAAGTGTGATTTGCAATGAAATGCCATGATATGGCCACTTGCTGGGGAGTTCCCCAGCAAGCGGCCATATCATGACATTTTGTTGCAACAAGATGGAGCCATGGGGGTGCCTGCACCGCTGTGGAGCCCCCAGTCCCTGCCCCAGCCAGTGGCGGCAGCAGCAGCAGTGCATCACCGGGCAGGTCCAGGCAGGCAGTAGGAGGGAAGTACTCAGTGCTGCCCAGCATGCATGTGGAGCTGAGGGCAGGGGCAGGGGCAGCAGTGTGTGAGGCTGAGGGGCAGCAGCCCCTCGCGTTCAAGCGATGTCGCTCACGCTCCTCCCCCCCCACCTCACAGCCTGTTGTCTGTGGACTGTGATGCTATAATGCCACAATGCTGGGTAAGTTTGGCCAGGGTAGGGTCTGTGAGGTGCCAGGCATGCTGTCAGGTGAATTATCCCCCCCTTTCCCTACTCCAGCAGCAGGTCCCCACCCCCTTCTTCCAGCAGATGGGCTCCATGCCCCTGGGGGGAGATTTGCAGCATCCTGCTTGGAGGCTTTATCCTCCCCACCTCCCTGCTGGGCACTCCTGATCCTTGCCCCCAGCCTGCCACTGGGAGCCAGGCTTAGCCAGTAGGATGGCCCTAAACCTGCCAGTTAGCAAGGGAGGGGGGCACCACAACCTGGGAGCAAAAATGGTGGTCCATGCCACGGTCAGGCCGTGATACTAGTGATCTGGGCTCATGATTGAAAACAGGCCCTAGTGATAGGAGATACTGCTAAATGGGAAAGCTAGGAGAGGAGGGGATTAAGAAGCCCTTTATACCTTTAGGTGAAAGGTCGCACAGCTTAGCCAGGTGACCCTTTGCATTGCTGCTCCTGTGAATTACTGCTAAGTCTGGTCCCTTTTCTCTGGAGGATCCAAGTCTATGGCATACCAGGGATCCTTTAGGGGTCCCTACCAAAAAGTGTCCTGTGTGCTTTCTGTCTGGAAGATAACATTTTTTTAGGGCAGAGACCACTAGAGAAGCTAGTTCAGCTTCTGTTTTGTCATTTTGTTGGTATCATCATGTCAGGGGAAAAGTAGCAGTAGCTGTCACATAGACAGCTGCTCTTGTTATGGACTGACCATCCTACAAGTTCCTTTGCAATACTCTTGAGTGCAGAACCAAGGTTACAGATCTGTTTAGTAAAGATGAATGAGTGTCCTCCTGATTGTGGCTCCTTTAAATGTGATAAAATTTCCTCCTGGCCCCATATGGCAACCAGCAAAGCCCAGAAGCATGGGAAATACCCACAGTAGAACATAGGCATAGCTATGTTGAGATCATCCTGGAGCAACCTCTTCTTGAATACCTTTAGGGATGGACAGTCCACAACTTCCCTAGGTAGTCCATTCCACTGCCTCACTGTCCTAACAGTGACATTTTTTCACTGATATCCAATCTAAACTTATTTTGTGCCACTTCAAGCCATTGGTACTTGTCCCTGCAGCAAGAGGGGAAAGTTGTTTTTCCTTGCCTTTATGGGAAATGTCCAACTAGATATTGGGGGGAAATGTTTGTTTTGCAGAATGTCCCCGCCAGTTCTGGGGTCCTGATTGTAAGGAAATGTGCAACTGCTACCCCAATGGCCAATGCGAGGATGTCACAGGCCAGTGCACATGCAATCCCAACCGCTGGGGCCTCAAGTGTGAGAACATTTGCCTCTGTAAGCATGGCAAGTGTGACCAGAAAACAGGCAAGTGCACCTGTGAGCCAAACTGGTGGGGTCTCCAGTGTTCCAGCTCCTGCTACTGCAGCCACAATTCCCAGTGTGACCAGCAGACAGGGAACTGCATCTGTCAGCCAGGCTGGTGGGGTCGTGGCTGTAACAACCAGTGCTCCTGCAACAACTCGCCATGTGAGCAGTTCACCGGGCGTTGCCAGTGCCGTGACCGTACTTTTGGCCCTCGATGTGATCGCTACTGCCAGTGCTATAAGGGAAAGTGTAATCAGGTGGATGGAACGTGTACCTGTGAGCCAGGATACCGGGGCAAATACTGCCGAGAACCCTGCCCAGCTGGCTTCTATGGACAAGGCTGCAGGAGGCGGTAAGGAAAAATGATACATTGGTTTTGATCCCTGATCCAGAGCTTTGATGGAAGACCTTTTTTTCGCATGTGCTTTGTGTTCAAACAATTTGGTCCAGTAACTAAGTCCTGCTTACTTTTGAAGAAGGATAGGGTAGTCAGCCTGAGGGCCAGCAAGCATATTCAGGCTATTTGGGGCAAACTGAAGGCTTCTTCTTGCCTATCCCAAGCTACATGGGCTGCACCTCCCTTACTTATTGCGTTATCTTGCTGTACACATGTATAGGAAGCACAGAAGGAAAAACTAATAATGGGCAGGCTGATTCCTAGAAGAATAGGAGAGACTACTAGACACAAGGGATGTGATAGACTTTCTGTGATAGACTTTCTGTCATGTTGGGGTTAATTATGAAACACTGTAGAGCAGGGGTAGGCAACGTTTTTGGGCAATGTGCCCAAAACACCTGTAACCTCGACTCGTAAGATGTTGGTGTGCCAGGGGCAGATGGCATGGGAGCCACCAGGGGTCCAATCCTTCTTGTGGCAGTGCAGAGCTGGCCCCTTCCCCCACCCTTTGCCTAGAAGCATGCATGCCAAGCAAAATGCCTTTGCATGCCACACTCTGGCACCCATGTTGGGGGTTGCCTATCTCTGCTGTAGAGCAGTGGTTATCAACCGGTCCATCATGATTGACCGGTAGATCCCGGAGCCTCTTGAAGTCGAGCCTGGGCTGGGGTGTGTGCACCTCTGCCAGCCCAGCAGGCCAGTCAGAGGGAAGGGGTGGAGGCCTGGGGGGCATGTGCAGTGGGGCTTGGAGCTGCCTCCACTGCACACAGAAGGGGGTGGGGAGTGGGGGCGGGGGGAGACACATGCCGGCAGCTACAGCTCTGAGGTAGGTAGTGGGGCTGGATCAGGGCAGGCCCTGCACAGCTGGCATGGGGAGGGTGAGCACACAGCCTGGGAGGGCATGGCGGGCCCATGCCCCTGGATCTGTCCAAGGGGTGGGGTAGGACAGGCTGTGGGCTGTTCCTTCCAGGCTACTCCTGGTGGGGCTGTGCTCAGGCCAGGTGGCAGTGGTGCTACATGCAAGGGCACGTAAGGGGGCTGTAGCACCCCCAGTCCCTGCTCCCAGCATTGCAGCTGCCTACCCCAACCACAGCCTGGGCCAGGCCCAGTGGGAACAGCCCAGCACAGCCTTCCCCTCTCCTTGCCCCTTTCTCTCCCATTCCCCCTGAGGACATGGGGGCCGGGGCTGGCAGGTGTAGGGGAGGGCAGACTGTAGCTGCAGAACAGGAGGCTGCACCGAGCTGTTCCTACCACACCTGTCCTGCACTGCACTTGGGGTGGGTGGCTATGGCATTGGGAGTGGGGGTTGGGGGCTACAGCCGCCTGCCGTGACCCCACTTGCAGTGCCGCCACCACCACCTGGCCTGAGCACAGCCTGGTTGGAAACAGCCCAGTGCCGCCCAGCCCATCCTGCCCCATGGGCGGATCCGGGGAAGGAGTGGAACTAGGGCTGGGGCCTCGATCTGCTCCTCCCTGCCCCCCCCCCCCCACCGTCCCTTTCCCCTCCCTGCTCCCATCCCCACAGACTTGCCTCCTGGGCAGGGCCAGGGGGGGAGAGGGGGTGGATCTTGAAGTCCTTTTAAATTCCCAAAGTGATCTCTGACCTAAAAAGTTTGGAGACCATTGCTGTAGAGGAAGGAAGCACTAGAGGGAAACTTGGCTTTGGGGTTTTGTGCACAAGAGAGCTTGTGAGCTAAGAAGTTTCTAGGGTAAATAGCCATTGGGTTTGAGTTACAGTGAGTCTAGGAGTTGCCCTAAGTAACTGTATAGACATACCTGACACTTGTGTGGGTGTGTCCAGAGCATTGGAAGGTCACCTGCTAATGTTCTGTGCTGTTCTCCATGTTGACACTTACAGCTGTGGACAGTGCAAGGGGCTGCAGCCTTGCACAATTGCTGATGGCCGCTGCTTGACATGTGAAGCTGGTTGGAATGGCACCAAATGTGATCAGGCCTGTTCACCAGGGTTCTATGGAGAGGGCTGTGGGAAAATCTGCCCTCCATGCAAAGATGGCCACACCTGCAACCACATCAATGGCAAGTGCTCGCACTGCAATCCTGGATGGATTGGAGATCGGTGAGTTGTGGCAGGGAGCTGTCGCTGAAACTTAGACCTGACCGCTATTGGCATGAGTGACCCAGGAGGCTTGTGTCTGTGCCTGGAGTAGATCTTTGATTTCTGTGATTCTCATTCATTGTCTTAAGCATTAGAAATGCTGCCTTCCTCTGAATACCAGTTAAACTGTCCATCAGGAATGGGTCTTTTCTCTCAAAGTATGGTTGAAAGTGTGGGTGCTATCCTTAGGATTCTACCCAGTGGGTCCAAGTTATGCCCAGAGACACTGGCAAAGCTTTGCTGGAGGATCTGACCAGTCATAGCCTGATCTTGCTCTGGGCAAAGTCTAATTGTTGCTTTTACCTGCCTGCTTCTCACATGGGAGGAAGTGAAAAACTTTGCCATCAGCCCTTGAAAACCACTAACCTTGGGTAAAAAGAGTGGCCTTCTTTTTTAAGAGCTAGCAGGCCCAAGCAGTGATTAGCAAGTCTATCCAGTTAATTTCCAAACACAGTGAAATCAGTCAAGTTGAGAAGGGGTCTGCTGTCAGGAATAGAGTTGGCATGTGGGTGGTTGGAGCTTGACCCTAGAGAGTCATAATCCAGGGGAAACAGGAGCAGACAAGGTCCAAACTGGAGTCTGGAGTCAGGGGATCAGGAAGAGGCAGGTCAGGAGGTAGAGGTCTGTAAGAAACCAAGATGTGGCTTTACCTCAGTAATCACCCACAAGCTAGGGGATCAGGATCCAGCAGAGATCCAGACTGAAGTCACTGGCCAGTGTGATCAGGGCAGGCAGCTGTAACTGTAAGGGACTGGGGCATGGGCAGTTACTGAGCTACAAGCCATGAGCTGGAGAAGTTAAAGCCTACCTGCTGCCCTGATTTCTGACAGCTGCAGGGAGCAGGTTATTTCTGTAACAGGCCCTAAAGCAGGGGGTGCTCCCAGGCAGATGGTCTGTGGCAGGGTTGCCCAACCTCAGCACTGCTGGCGGTTGCTCATGGTATGGACCACACACTGTGGGTATAGTTCCTTCAGGATCCCCCCCCTCCCCCTGCCAATGGGTTGTGCTGGTGGCAAGCAGACCCTCTACCTCCCAGGTAGCACTGATTGCACATGTTCCCACTCCCCCAGGCCCTTCCCCACCATGTGCCAGTGGACGAAGGGGCTGCAGGGACTCACAGACCACATGTTAACTGCTTGTAGGCCACCAGTTGGGCAGCCCTGGTCTATGGGAAAGAGCTGTGATTGTGAATGCTCTAGCAAGGACACTGTTAGCTGAGAGAGACAGCCTAATTTAGTTGCTGAGTTTATGCTGGCTTTGTTGCAAGGGATTTTGAAAACAGGGTCTGAACAGCTGCATGGCATTTTCGACCTTCCTACATGAGGCAGCCAGCAGCCTACCCTCAACAAACCAGTTTTCCTCCAAGGCTGTATATGAACCGATAGGGCACAACATCCAAGAAAACAGAACTTTGCCCTTTGGAATGCATGCAGAAGAGGCTGTTGCATCAAAACTGAGCAGAGTGGAAATTATTCCTGCTGTGAGCTTTTATTGGTCCTAGGATGTCTTCCCTCCTTCCCTGGAGCTGTCCAGCCTCTAGGGAAACAAAACTGACCAGAAGAAACAGATACTGACCAAAGGAGAGGAATTACAGTTCTTTCTTTCCCTGCAGCATGTAAGCTAATCACAAAGGATCAAACTCTCAGAACCTTGCTGAGATTTGGCTGGGATAATATACTTGGGGCTGGTCCTGCTTTGAACAGGGGTTGGACTAGATGACCTCCTGAGGTCCTTCCAGCCCTAATTTTCTATGATTCTATGATTGACTGTTGACAGAGCACTGGCATCCTCTGTCAGCATTTTCTCTCCTTTGAAGGCCTCTTCTCCCAGGTCACTCCCTCTCCCAGCCTGCGTAAGAGTGATCAATGTTTGCTGTCATGGCAGGTCCAAACAGCTCCATGCATATGAAGAGGCTGGTGAGGCTCACCCTTTCCTTCCACTCTAGGATGCCAGCTCTGAAGTCACTGGAAGTGTAAGGAATGGTCCCCTCCCTCTAAGCCCTTAACAGGGCTTTGTAGCCTCTGGGAGGGGATATATTTAATTGAACTCTTGTATGAGTTTCATCTTCCATCTCAGCAGGTTGGTAGAACCCTTGTGCCAACTCTGGCTGGGGTCCTAGCTGGTTAACCCTGGCTATGTGCCTAGTCTGAGCAATTTCAGCTCTTGTGTTCTCTTAGAGACATTTGCTGCTGGCCTTGGGCTTCAGCTCTCTGTTATCTGGATTTGATTAATCCTTTCCAGTCTCCAAATTCATGCAGGCATAGCACAGATCTCAAGGTCATGAGGACAGGGCACCTGCACAACCTCATTTCCCTCCGAACTCTGTCCTAGCAGGAGAATAATAGTGTGTCACCCTCCAGTTCTCAGCCAAATTTCAGGTTCTTTCACAAGACAAGGCATCCTGGAAAGCCATGCTTAGAGTAGTCTGGATAGGGAATGGGGAAGGAGAATGCCTCAGGAAGGCCAGGTCTGGACAAATCCTGCTCAATCAAATGGAGGCAATGTAGAAAGGAAGGTGCTATTGACTTGGGTCTGTGCTGGATAGTTTTGAAGACTCCCTCACTCTGGAACTCATAAAGGCACCACCCAGACATAGCCCAGGTGTGACAGTACCAAACCACCAGCTAAGGTGTCTCTCAGTTTCCAGAGACCACAGCATCTATCAGAAAGCAGAGCTAGTTTTTCTACCATATCTCAAAGGTCTTCATGAAATGATGGGCATAAATCCTGGCTGGGCTTTTGAAGTGACAAGACTGTGAGATGTGTACAAATTACTGCTTTTATGGGGACCCAAGGAAAGAGCCCAACTTGCCCTGAAAGACAGCATAATCTTTCCCTTTGTTTCCACATGTCCCTCAAACAGCCTAACTGCTCCTGAGGAGACATGGTTCAAAGCCCCAAAATGCCCTTTATAGTCAGTTGGCTCTGCATGGACAATGGGGTTGCTTCTCACAGCTGAACTGGGCCCAGCTCCTTGCTGAAAGTGTGGAGGGTTTTCATCCCCACTCTTTTCCTGGGGATAGGGAGGAACAGGAAATGACAGGAGATTTCCAAAGTTCCAATCTGTTTATCTGGATGATCCTGCCCTGCTTCAAGCTGTCTTATCTGCTAGCTCCCAGGAAGAGCTCTCCTCTTCCCTTCCCATTCTTGTAACTAGTTCCTGTTGGCTATTTCCTAGGTGTGAAACCAAGTGTCGCAATGGGACGTATGGTGAGAACTGTGCCTTTGTGTGCAGCGATTGCTTCAACGGCGAGTGCCACTTTGAAACGGGCAGATGCCTCTGCCGGGCAGGCTCCCACGGCACTTAGTAAGTGACACTTTCTGTCTCATGCTCTTTGGAGCTGAGGCTGGGGGCACCTGGGCTGAATAAACGCATGAAGAGTTGGGTTCATGGTTAGGGTTATCTGCAATGTCCCAGGAGAGGAAAGTATGGGGAACCTGGAGGAATGTGACAATCTGCCCTGTTATCCTTTAGATCAAGGGTGTCAAACTCAAATTGTTCTGTGGGCCTTATTCCCTGCTTTGCAGGTATATGTGGGCAGCACCTGCTGTACTACAGTGGACTCTGTCCATTGTGCAGCCACGGCTACCAGAAGGCCAATTTTTTGCCATGGATCTAAAAGCCATGGTAAGAAGCTCCACCATCATGATCAGAGCTGCTGCTCTGCGAGGAGTGTCAGCGGTCCCTATTGTAGCTGCCACTGCTCACCCCCATCACCAAGTGTTACTGGTGATTCCCATGGCCACTATCAACAGGAAACAGTAAATATGACAGTGGCTGCAGTAGGTGCCACACCAGTACCTCCCTCTTCAGGGAAGCTGACCAGGGGACACAAATGCCACCAGCAGGCAACTCCTGCTCTTCCATTCTGGTCCAGGGAAAAGATGGTGGGCTATATGATCCACCTCTGCAGGGCATATCTAGCCCATGGGCCATATGTTTCACACCCCTGCCTTGAATAACTGGCTTTGGAATTTGCAGAATATACTTAGAGTGTGTCCCTGTGTGCGTGTGTGATTATTGTTCTCTTCTGACGTATTTTGAGGGGAAGGAGGGCATACTGTGTCTCATATCAAACAAGTTCTCAGTATATCACCACAAAGTTATCTTCTCTTCTGGTTTCTAGTGGCTTGCACCTCATGAATGAAAATATCCTGTGCCTGCTTCCCATTTTCAGGGCACTTTTCTATTACAGTCAGAGCATTATAATTTTTACTTCCATGAACTGACCTTTCCAAGCTGCAGCATATTTATCCAGACATTGAAACAGATGTTGCTAAACCAAACACCTGAATTTTGCCTAACTTCTTATAGTTATGCTGGTTTTCCCTATCAGATCCTGTAGGAGAGTAACTATGATGAAAGGGATTAATTGGTAAAACAGTATCTTGCCTTCCCTGCAGGCTGTAATGCCTGTGGTAGCAGGGGACTGGACTTAAATGAACCAGCCCTATATTCTCATTGCCATTCCAAAGATAGCTTATTATTACACATTCATTATCACTCTTAATTCACATCATGGTATTTTCATGCGTAATATATAACCCTGGAAAGCTAAATCTGTACACCAGTCACTTTTATCCACAGAGGGTGGGAATTCTTGTGATCATTCATATATCCAAAAAAAAAATCACAGAGGTGAAACCAAGCCAAAGTGTCTGAAGTCTCTGTGAAAAGGAATTCTAATGTACATATTCTGACAGTCATGTCATATTTATCTCTCAAACTTAAACAGGTGTTTCCTGGTCAAAATGGAAAGCCTGTAGTTCTGAGAGTCAGATACAAGAAATCAAGGTTTTAATTCTGTTGTTTGATTGCTTTGCTTTCTGTAGATTCTCGTATTGAGGGGTCTGCTTTTGATCAGAGTCCTGATAGTTGGTATAAATCACAATGCACTTTTGCTAACTGGATGCATACATACTAGAGCTATTTGGGAATTTTTCAATAAAGCAGTTTTTGATTAAAAATGTCAGTTCAACAAAACTAAAACTTTTTCACAGTAATGTACTAATTGAGGCAAAGTTTTATTTGGTCCCAGATGGCATTGCTGGTCAAAATGAGAGAGACATCCCAAAATAGCAAATAACTTTGTGGTTAGGGCACTCAGTCTAGGATTCCTGATGTGGAGCAAGGACATGAACATGGATCACCCACCTTTCAGATGAGTGCTCTAAGATTCCTAGTTAGGTGGATGTTGACAACAAAGAGCTGTCTTTCCCTCTCTCTCTCTGTTATTTGGTTGGTTGGTTGGTTGGTTGTTGTTTTTTTTCCTGGACTTACACCTACTGATCTTCTAGCTATGGTAGTTCCTTCTTGCTTTCAGTTTATGTCTTGTTGGGCCCATCTCTTTGGCCTGCCTGGGCATGTCCCACATTCTTATTTGGCTGCTTTTTGATGTGGCAGACTGTCTTCTTAAAATCATCAACCCAGTGTCAGCAAACCCACTCCTGAGCCCCACCAGCAATATCTGCTGGAATTGTTCTAGAGTTATCAATTCCATGATTTTGGTGGCCAAGCAGGACTCTGTTTTCACTCACTGGGTGCACAAGTCTTTGAGGTGCTGTGTAACTGCTTGGGGCTGAGAATCCAAATTAAATGCCTCTTCCCATAAATAGTGCTGGTGTTCCTCTCCAGTGAGCCCCATGTGGTCTAAGATGGCAACCTTGAGGTTGTCATACTCATAGAATCATAGAAAGTTAGGGCTGCAAGTGACCTCAAGAGGTCATCTACTTCAGCTCTCTGCTCAAAGCAGTATCATCCCCAACCATGAATGGCGTGTGCCCCCAGCAGCCTGGGGGGGCATGAAAGTGGTGGGAACATGGAGGTGGTGGCAGGAACACGGTGGTGGTAAGCAGGGGAGCTCCTGCAGCTGCCACCGGCATTTTTGGCGGTGGCGGCCAGTGGGAACCAAAGACCACCTGCAGATGCTGCTGGCGGTGGCAGGGTGGTGAGTGGTAACCGCCCACAGGTGCTGTCAACACTGTTTTTTGCACCCTTTTTGCAGGGGGTGCACCGCCATACTCAGGGGGTGCACATGCACCCGTGTGCACCCCCTGCGTATCGCCCCTGTCCCCAACTATATAATTCCAGCCAGGGCTGTTGAGCCAGGCCTTAAAAACCCCCAAGGGTGGAGATTCCACCACCTCTCTAGGTAACCTGTTCCAGTGCTTCATCACCCTCATAGTGAGAGTTTTTCCTAATATCCAACCTAAACTTTCCTTGCTGCAACTTGAAATCATTGATCCCTGTTCCGTCATCTGCCACCACTGACAACAGTCTAGCTCCATCCTCTTTGAAACCACCCTTCAGGTAGTTAAAGGCTGATGTTGCTAACAAATCCCCTCCCAGTCTTATCTTCTGCAACCTAAATAAGGCCAGTTTCCTCAGCCTCTCCTCATAAGTCATGTGCCACAGCCCCCTCACCATTTTTGTTGCCCTGCACTGGACTCGCTCCAACTTGTCTACATCCTTTCTATAGTGGGTGGCCCAAAACTTAACACAATGCTCTGGATGTGGCTTCATCAATCCAGAATACAGTGGAATAATTACTTCCCTCAATCTTCTGGCAACACTCCTACTAATGCTACCCAGTATGCTGTTAGCCTTCTTGGCAACAAGGGCACATTTCTGACTCCTATCTGTCTTACTGTCCATTGTAGCCCCCAGGTCCTTCTCTACAGAGCTGCTGCTTAGCCAGGCTGTAGCAGTGCATGGGATTCTTCCATCCTAAGTACAAGACTTTACACTTGTCCTTGTTGAACCTCATGAAATTTTTTTTGGCCCAGTCTTCCAACTTGAGTGTTAACTCAAACAGAAACCCAGGTCTCCTTTCCCTGAGAAGAAAGAACAGGCAAAAGGCTGAACAATGCTACTAAGTCTAAAATATCTGATAGCTTAACAAAGTCCTCCTGGCCAGGAGCCCCAGGACCTGTTTCTGCAGCTGGGAATGGAAGAGCAGGAGAACATGAACTGGTTCTGATGAACTTACTGTGAGACTGGTCAGCAGTGTCTCTTACTATATATACTATTACATGCCACAAATTTGTGATCTTCCTTGGTAACATTAGCTGAAACTGTAGAAGGTCGAAGAAACCCTCAGTGACTCTGTTTGGCAACTGAAATGGGAAATATGCAGGATGCAGCTCAACTCCTGATTGGTAGTCATCTTGGGGGAGAACCTGACTATATCTCAGCAAGTGGAGGCAAAGAGGCCTGCCCAGATATGTTCACAGCCAAACCTGGAAGAAGCACCCAGACTGGTTTTGAGATAATACAATGACCAGAGTGTTCCATTCTAACGGGGTTCTCCAGAATCCCAGAGCAATTACAGGAAACTGAAAGAAGCACAGAGTATGCTGGATATGAAAATGATTGAAATGAATGGAGTAGTCCAATCATATTGGTTCCCAAACCAGACAAGATGACCTGGTTTTGCATCGATTCCTGGAAGTTAAATGCAGTATTGAAGTCTGAGGCATACCTGATGCCCTGGATTGCTGAACTGCTACAGTGGCTGAGGAAGGCGAAATATATAACAACACTGAACTTAACAAAGGCTTATAGGGAGTTCCTCTTGGCCCCAGGGTTCCAGGAGGTAACAGTATTCATGACACCTTTGGGAGCTGTATTGATTTTGAGACCTCCCCTTCAGACTCCATAGTGCCACAGCCACCTTCCAGCAGCTAGGTACTACAGCAAGGTACTGCAGCCACATTGAGAGTATGCTGCTGCATACTTTAATGATGTAGTCACAGTCACAAGTACCTGGGAGTAAACTCTCCAGTAGGTCAGGGCAGTGCTACAGTCACTTCAGGCTGCAGGCCTTATGGCAAATCCAGCAAAATACCAGCTCAGCTATGCTGAAACTAGACATCTGAGATATGCTTTAGGCAATGGAGAGATTAGACCCCTCATTGATAAATTGCAGGCTTAAGTAGAAGCTCCTGTACCCAAAACAAAAAAGCAATTGAAGTCTTTCCTTGGGTTGGCAATTGAAGTCTTTCCTTGGGTTATTACTGGCACTTTGTTTCACATTTCTCATTAATGACTACTTTATTAACAGACAAACTGCTCAATAAGGCCTCAGCATGTGCAGGAACATTTGGAGAAATAAAATGGAAAAATGGATACAATGTACTGCTCTAGTACTGCACTGTGTGGTCTTTGACCGTAGGTTTGTTTTACAGATGGGTGCCTAAAGGCAAGGCTTGGGGTCAGTCTCTCTCTGGTATTACTTGTATCTTCTGGGGGCCCCTTTCATCCTTGTTACCAATCATATCCCTTTGACTGAAAAGCAGTGTGAGATGCCAACCCCAGACTGACATGCTGTACTTGGCTTTACAGCCCTCCTCTGTTTGAAATATATCATTGACCAGGATCTGCACGTGCCAACATGGACAACTTCTTACAAGAAGGTGGGGGGCTAAATTCAGAAGCGTGCATGTCAGACTCAGCCCTTAGGTATCAGAGAGATATAACAGGGTTACATCCATCCCCCTAAGAGAGGGTGGCCAGCCCTGTTGAGTAGCCACAGCAATGGGGGAGCTGCTGATAGGGAGTGACTCATTGGGAGTTTAAAGCCACAGAGAAGAGAGCAGAAAAATGACTGTGGTGGAAGTTTGCAGGGAAGGAGTCAGTTGTGATTGGAAGAGCTTGCTACAGTGAAGAGCCAGGCTGGTGTGCCAAGCTAAGGGGCTTTTGCTGTGTGACCACAACAGGCCATTATTATTTATTTTTTATTTTCTTATTACATAGTTATTTGCAATGTAAAAACTGCACTGGAGCTGGGAGGAGTGGCTGAGGAGCTCCTCAGGGAGCAGAGCTGCCTGCCAATGCCAGTAGGTTAAGCAACTTGCTTTCAAGATCAATGTTGTCACTCATTGCTGGCACTGGGGTCACTGCTGCCATTCTTTAGCACTAGAGGGTACTGCTGGAGACCACTGCTCCACTGCTGCTGCTCCACACCTCCACTGGGAGTAACTGTTTCCCATCACCACTCTGCTTCTCCTTATCACCACTGGGTATTGCCACTCGTTCCCATTGCTGCTGCTGCTCACCCCTAGCACTTTGCTGCCACTGCTACTCAGCACCGCTACAAGGAATTACTGAAGATGATTGACATGCTGCTCCTCTTCTGGTTCTTTATACAAGCTTGATCTTTTGTACCCTAACAAGTTCAAGTTATAAAATATTCAGCAAGTTCAAAGTATTCAACTTTTTTAGGACCTAGTGGGTACGTATACACGTTCATTAATGCACAGTGATTACTGCACATAAATATAGTACTTGTATAATCAAGTACTAAATGAATTCACAGTAACTGGGGTTACTGCATAGTAGTGCTGGTGCACATCTTTTTAGTAACACTACTGCACAGTAGCTTAATACTGTGCAATACTGTATTAGCACTATTTATGCTGTGATGCGCTACTGCACAGTATTATTGGGCTACTGTGCAGTTAGTGTCTTGTGTAGACATGCCCAATGGGTAGTAGATGTTACTCCAAAACCACTAGAGGGAAATATACCCAGCAAGCCTTCTACCCCAAGCCTTTTCTTTTGCTTTGTAAGGTCACTCCACTGCAGACCTCTGCATGGGGAGTACATGGTGGGTAACCTTTGCTCAACTTTCCCTTACAGCATTTGAACACAAAGAATGGGTTTACTTGCTCCTTTACATTTAAACATGTTTATTTCAATACACCTGAAAGAGGCACAAATAGTTCATGCCCCATCCTTCTTTAGCAATCCTTCACAGTCTTCCATGATTGTATCAGCCATCTTCAGACCCACAGATGAGGAGATCAATCCAAGATTGACAGACTTGCAATTTAAGCATGTGTTTCTGTATAGGGTGGCTAGCTCCAGATTATTGATTCAGCCCATGGCACACTGTTTCTGCCACTCCTGCTTTTCTGTCTTTTGTTGTCATTATAAGGTTTCAAAGTACTGAAATCCTTGCAGCAGAAACTTTCTCCATTTGGGGCAGTCCTGGGCGATAGTCTCCCATGAGATGATATCAGTGTTGCATTTTTTCAAGTTGGCTTCAAGGATGTCCTTGAAGTACTTTCTCTGCCCTTATCTTGAGTGTACACCTTAACTGAGCTGAGAGAATAAAACTTGATTCAGAAGTCTGGAGGCAGACATCTGGATGATGTGCCTTGCCCAGCAAAATTGATGTTGGATGATCATCACCTCAATGCTTGTGGTGTTTGCTTGTGAGAGGACGCTAACTTTGGTGCATCATCTTCCCAGTGGATTTGAAGAATCTTCCACAGGCAGTGTTGATGGTATTTCTCCAACAACTTGAGATGTCTCCTGTATGTTGTCCGTGTCTCAGCCCTGTGCAATAAGGTGGGGATCACAATTGCTTGGTAAACCATGAGCTTGATTTCATATCTGATGTCGTTATCTTCGAACACCCGTTTCCTCAGGCATCCAAAGACTGCACTTGCATTTTTAAGGTGATGGTGGATTTCTTCACTGAAGGGGGCAAGAGTGCTCAAAAGCCTCCATGGCTCACCAAAGGCATTCAGGAATGTCTGAAAGCTAAAAAGGAGGCGTACACGCAGTGGAAGGGAGGGGCTATCACCAAGGAGGATTACACCTCCATTGCTCGAGACTGTAGGGGTGCTGTAAGGAAGGCTAAGGTGGAGACAGAACTAGGACTAGTGACCAGGATCAAAGATAACAAGAAGTCATTTTTTAAATACATAGGGAGTAAAAAGAAGAAACAGGGTAATGTGGGGCCCCTGCAGGACACACTTGGCAATCTGATGGTTGCACCAGACGATAAAGCTGACCTCTTTAACAAATTCTTTGCCTCCATTTTTCTGAGCAGGGACTGGGACATCCCCCCCACCAGGATTCCGGATGGACTTGGGAGAGGCACTGCCAGGCCTTGGGTCAGGGAGGACCTAGTTGGGGAACTTCTGGTGGGGCTGGACATATTTAAATCATCAGGTCCAGATGATCTCCACCCCAGGGTGCTGAGGGAATTGGCAGGGGTCATTGTGGGGCCCCTGGCACGGCTTTACAAGCACTCGTGGTGCTCTGGCCAGGTGCCAGAGGACTAGAAAAAAGGTGAATATGGTCCCCATTTCCAAAAAAGGGAGGAAGGAGGACCCAGGTAACTGGAGGCCCATTAGTCTTACCTCAGTCCTGGGGAAGCTCTTTGAGCAGGTCCTGTCAGACCAACCTAGTTGCCTTTTATGATCAAGTCACAAAATACTTGGATGCAGGTGTTGCAGTGGACATAGTCTCTCTGGACTTTAGGAAGGCCTTTGACACTCTCTCACCCCATTCTCATTAAAAAACTAGGCGACTGTGGCATTAATGCCTACACAGTCAGATGGGTCACAAATTGGCAAGAGGGCCACACCCAGAGAGTGGTGGTGGATGGGTCATTTTCGACCTGGAGGGATGTGGGCAGTGGAGTCCCCCAGGGCTCAGTGCTCAGGCCCATACTGTTCAATATATTTATCAGCGACTTGGACCAGGGGGTGAAAAACACCTTGTTCAAATTCACAGACGACACTAAGATGTGGGGAGAGGTGGACATGCTAGAAGGGAGGGACAGGCTACAACTAGATCTGGACAGGTTACAGGGGTGGGCGGATGAGAATAGGATGGGATTCAATACTGACAAGTGCAAGGTACTGCACCTGGGGAGGAAGAACCAGCAGCATACCTATAAGCTGGGGAACTCCCTTCTCGTCAGCACAGAGGCAGAAAGGGATCTTGGAGTCATTATTGATTCCAAGATGAACATGGGCTGCCAATGTGAGGACGCAGTCAGTAAGACTAACCGCGCCATGTCATGCATCCACAGATGCATCTCAAGCAGGTCCAAGGAGGTGATCCTCCCCCTCTGTGTGACACTGGTCAGGCTGCAGTTGGAGTATGCGTCCAGTTCTGGGCACCGCACTTCAGGAGGGACATGGACAGCATTGAGAGGTTCCAGAGGAGGGCCACTCGCATGGTCAGGGGGCAGCAGGGCAGGCCCTACAAGGAGAGGCTATGGGACCTGAACCTGTTCAGCCTTCAAAAGAGAAGGCTGAGAGGGGATCTGGAGGCCATCTATAAACTTACCAGGGGGGACCAGTGGAGAATGGGAGAGGCCCTGTTCCCCCAAGCACTACCTGGAGTAACTAGGAATAACAGCCACAAGTTGATTGAGAGTAGGTTCAGGCTAGACATCAGAAGGCACTACTTCACAGTCAGGGTGGCTAGGATCTGGAACCAACTTCCAAGGGAAGTGGTGTTTGCTCCTACCTTGGGGTCTTCAAAAGGAGGGTAGATAATTACCTAGCCGGGGTCATTTGATCCCAACGTCCTTTCCTGCCCATTGCAGGTGGTCGAACTTGATGATCTGCTTAGGTCCCTTCCGACCCTACCAACTGTGAAACTATGAAACTATGTCAACCTTCTGCTAAAGATGGCTTCTGAGGTACAGGAAATATTTATCATTCTCCAGAGTCTCACTGTGCAGCTGAATGACCAGAGCTGGGGACTGTTCATTAAAAGCTGGTTGATGGAGAGCCTTAGGATTCTGAATGTTAAACATTAATCCCATTTTTTTGTATGCCTTGGTAAAGTCATCAACAATTGCCTGAAGGTCTGCTTCTGAGTGAGCTGCATCATTAGCCTACTGGAATTTGATGATTGAGGTTGGAGTAGTCTTGGTTTTGGCTTGAAGTCAGCTGAGATTAAACAGATTGCCATCTATTCAATAGTTTAGCTCCACTCTGACTGGAAGATTGTTGGTGGTCAGATGTAGCATTGTGGTAAGGAATATCCAGAAGAGTATTGGAGTGATGATGCAGTCTTACTTAACTCCTGACTGAACCTCAAAGGGATCTGTGATAGATCCATTGCTGAGAACCACCACTTGCATGCTGTCATGGAGCAGGAACAGGATGGTGATGAATTTCAGTGGGCATCCATACTTCAGAAGGATCCTCCGTAGTGTTTCTTGGTTGAGAGAGTCGAAGGCTTTCATGCCATGTAGAAAGGTTTATGTTCCCAGCATTTTTACTGCAGCTGGTAAGCAGTGAAGATCATGTCAGCTGTATCTCTTGACACCCTAAACCCACACTGAGATTCCGGGAGGAACTCTTCAGAAAGTGGAAGATGATTCAGGAGGTTCTCACAATAATCTTTCCTGTGGTGGACAGGAATTTTCACAGTTGTAATTGTCTCCTTTCTTGAAGATTGTCAAAATCATGGTATCCATGAGGTCACCTGGGATTTCCTCATCATTCCAAATCCTTAAGATGAGGGCATGGAGCTGTGGTATGTGCTCCTTTTCCCCCTGCTTGAAGATTTTGGCAGGGATTGCATCAGTTCCAGATGCCTTGCTCTTCATTTGCTTGATGAATTTCTTCACCTCATCAAGGGTTGGAGGGATTCCGAGATCGTCTCTGACCAGGTGTTGCAGGATGGAGCTGAGAACACTCTTGTTAACAACAGAGTATTAATCAAGAAGGTCTTCAAAATTCTCCTTCCAGCATGCATTGATGGCTCCCCTTTCCTTTATCAGGTCTCCTCCATCCTTAGATCTCAAGGGGGTTGGTCCCTGAGTGCTTGGCCATAGATGGGTTTGGTGGCATTGAAAAACATATGCATATCTCCTTCACCTTGTCTTTCCACCATCTGTTCTTCATATTATGGGTCCTCCTTTGGACCTCTGCCTTGGCTTGTTGGTGATTTAATTTCTTTTGCATCGGGTTGATGTCATTCTGGCAAGTACAAAAGGCCTTGTGCTTGTGGTCCCAACTCTTGGATCTCTTGATCATTCTCATCAAACCAGTCTTGATGTTTCCTAGTAGAGAATCCAAGTGTCTCTTTTACAGGGGCTGATTACAATGAACTTGAAGGCACCCCAAGCACTGCTGACAACCACCCATCAATGTTGATTTAGATTTGTCAGTTTTTCATTGAGGCATTAGTGGAAGTGGTCTTGCTTGATTGGGTCCTTTAGTCCTTTGACATTGATCTTCTGTCAAGATTGCTTCTGCTTCAGCCATCATTTGGAAGCCAGTTTGAGTGACATGATTGAGCTAATGAGTCAGTGATCAGCCTATCAGTCATCAGCTCCTAGCATAGCTTGGGTGATGTGGTCATCTTTGCGATCCCAGGCATGGACAATGACGTAGCTAGTCAAGTGCCAATGCTTAGATTGCAGGTTTTGCCATGATGTCTTTTGCCTGCTTGTCTGGCAGAATGGGGTGTTGGTGATTGTGAGTCCATGTTCTTCACATGTGGTCAAGAGGAAGATGCCATTGGAGTTGACCTTTCCTACTCCTTCCTTGTTGATGGTTCTGTTTGACTCTGGCATTGAAATCACTGAGAAGAATAAGTCTATCTCCCTCCAGAATGTCAGAAATGACTTAGTCAAGGTTGGCGTAGAATTCCTCCTTGGTTTCAGGAATTGGTGTCAAGAGTCAGGGCATATATGCTGATGACAGTGGCTTGTTGGCTTCCTGCCCATTTAAGATAGAAAGTCATGATGCAATCATTAATTCCTATAGGGAACTCGTTGAGTTGGTTTATAAGTTCAATCTTGATGGCAAAACCAAATCTGTGAAGCTCCTTCCTGTTTACTCTTCCTGTTTACTCTTCCAAAAGAAGGTATAGCCTCCTCTATGTTCTGTGAGCTGTCCACCTCCCACTCACCAGATCTCACTCAGTGCAGTGATGTTGATGTTGTGTTGCCTGAGTTCTTGAACCATAATTGTGGTGCAGTGCTCGAGGCATTCACTATTAGGATTATCCATGAGAGTCTTGATGTTCCAGGTCCCAAAATTGATTATGTGTCTTCATTGATTTCAACCACAGTAAACGTGATCCCACTGGACATGGTTATTCAGTTAGGAAGATGGTAAACAGGCTATGTTTAAGGCAGTTTTTCTAGCCCCCTCCTCATGCAGGAGGAGCAGAGTGGACCCTGAAGAGGGCTGCTCAGTCACACTTACAACTGCCAAATCACATCCCTGCCTCATCTAAGTGCGAGATGACCTTCTTGTAACTGTCACCTTCATGCCAGTTCACAACTCAGAGCTTGCAGACCTCACAATCCTGCTCCCATCTTCACTAGCTTGTTGCCAAAGGGCTTTAAAAATGTACTGTAAAAGCCATTTTCAGGGAAGGTGCCTGTGCATGATTTCTTTTATTGTGGAGAAACTGTTGCACATCAGTTTCCACACAGTTCTTGACAGAACAGGAGCTTAATCCAATGGCAAGGAGGCCAAAGTAACTGGAGATCTTGTTCCACTGCAGCCTTCATAGGCGATGCATAGGGGGGGGCACAGGAGAACACGTGCCCCCTCTGAGAGCACTGGTAACACCCCTGAGAGTGAGCACTCCAGCTGATAGGGGGGCACAGAGAGTGCTCGTGCCCCCCCCTGAAATTGTCTCCACTGGCGGCGGAAGTCCCGACATTTCTGCCGCCGCTGTGCCACTGGCACACTCAGCGACCAGCCGCTGGGGGACACCCCTCTCCACCCCAGTCATGCCTCACTGGTGCCCCCACAGACTCAGGAGGCACCAGTCACCCATGGCAGCCTTCGTCTGCCTTCACAACCATTTAGATTCTGACAACTTCTTCTGCCTGCTCTGCCATTGAGGGCTTGTAGATCCATGGTTGGGGGTTGGCCAGGCCTATTGTAATGGTGATCTGTAGTCACCGTGTCATAGAACTGTCAAAGGATATATGTGGCTTTTCAGGAGGGAAAGCATTGCCATCTGCTGCTCCTACCACGTTCTGGTGGTGCTGCTTAGTCCGTGACTGCTTATTTGTCAGTTACCTCTACTTATTTCTCAGCTAACCTTCCCTGAAGATCATTCCTCTATCCACTACCTGTGGACATGCGGGGTAGCAGTACAGCTCTGCCACCCATAGAAATATGCCAATAAGCGATAGACAAAGCTTGTCATGCAAAACAGAGATAATATAAGCAATGTTATTTGCTTATTGCTGCTGTCTTACAGTCTTAACTTATTAAAGCAACTTGATTTAATCTCCTTGGATCAGAAATCATGGTTAAACTTACTTTTCCTGATCAGAGCAGCTCCAAATACAAACTAGTAAATATAAAATCTCTAAAATACTGCTTCCCCTGTCTACCACCATCCACATGGAGCAGAGGAACAGAGACTTAGGGAAATGGTGGCTCCAAGCCTGCTGTTGGACAATCAATTTTAAGTGAGAGTCAGGAGCTGTGCTCCTTTTCTTAGTGAAGCACCCTGTCTCTGAGGCCCTAGGTGGAGGAAGCTGAGAGGAATTTGTCCAATGGTAAGCTGAGAGAAGTTGTCAGAGATTGTGTGTCGTATCTCACTCAACACTGTGGGTAAGTGCACGTGTGGTTAGAGATGTCTCTAAGGAGAAAACACTGTAGGTAAAAAGAATGGAAGGTCAATAATTGAATCTTGTGAGGTATGCCAGAGCTGAAACAGAGTTGGAAACACTACTGGGTGCATCTACACGAGATGCGCAGTAGACTAATTCTACTTCACATTAGCGCATCATGACAAAAGATCTGCTAACATGCTAATGTGCAGTAGAATTATTCTGCTATGCATAAGTGTCACCAAAAAAAACATGCACCCATGCTACTGCATAGTAGTACTGGTTACTGCATATTCAGTTAGTACCTGTTATTACAGGTACTGACCTGAATGTTCAGTAACCACAGTGCATTAATGAACGTGTAGGTGCACCCACTCAGAGGTAGAGAAAGAGAGACTGGAGTGCCAAGTGTTATTACCATGCTACAGGAAGTAGAGACACATATGCATCTGTGAAGGCTGTCCAGGATGCATTCCAGTAGATCAAGGATGCCCCAGAAATTGCCTGCAGACCCTGTGCTGGTCAAAGTGGATAAAACAGGACCTCACTCAGCTTCTTCAGTCTCTAGAGAGTAAGTATAGGCAGTAGGCTGAGGTTAAGGCAGCATGTAGTCCATATCCTTAGGTGTCCTTTGTGGCAGAATGTCACAGCATCTATACATGGGGAACATTTGTCTTGCTTGAACCAAGTGCTTTGAGGCTCCTCATTTTGTAGGTCTGTGAAGTTAGGAGTTACTAGAGTAGATGCCATACATGCATGGCAGGCCATGCAGTTTTGGGACCGGGAATTAGATCCCTATCATGCCTTCCTTGGTGGTGCAGGTGGAGCCCAGGCTCCCCCTGCATCGTCAAGATAAAACCCTATCAGCTGATTACCACTGTGGTCCCTGGCACCAGCGGACAATCAGCTTGGCGCACAGGGATCTATAAAACCATGTGTGATGCCCAACTGTAAAATCATGTGTACTGGGCTCCCCATACACTGGGACCCCTCAAAACCTTACGTGCTGCACAGCTGGATGACACAGGATTTTGACAGGTCCCAGCTACGTGTTCAGTTTAAGGTGTGATACAAACAAGCCATATGCCATTATAGATAGAATAACTGTGGCTCATTTACTGTATTATCACGCTTTAAATCAAGTTGCACGTGTCGTCAGGTTGCTATTTAAGGTGTGGTTTCTCTGTTAATCACATCTTAAATGTAGTGTGTATCAGGAGTCTGAGACACATAGACCTTATTTTTTAGAGACATAACATTATATAGCACTTTATATATTCAAAGACCAGCTGTCATAGACTTCATTTCTAGCTGCAAGTGCTCAGCACTTCTGCAAACCTCATCTAATGACCTCAGCTCATAAATCCAGGGAATACACGATAAAACACATAATTAGCTATTTGAAGTTTGGGTATTATTTGCCCAACAAGGGATAAGAACATAAGAAGAGCCATACTGGGTCAGACCAATGGTCCATCTAGCTCAGTATCCTATCTCCAGTGGGTGGCAGAGGTGGATGCTTTGGAGGAAGAACATTGAGTCAGATATATCTAGTGATTGATTCCTTACCCTTCCTGGCATCCACCATTGTTGGTTTAGAGATACCAAAGGAAACATCTCTCAAATCCTCGGTTCAATCGCTATTAATAGATGTATCATCCAAGATTTTGTCTAGTCTCTTTTTTAACCTGGCTATGCTATCTCCCTCTACCACGTCCTGTTACAATGAATTCCACAAGTTAACTATGTGTTGCATAAATATTTCCTCTTGTTTGTCTTAAGCCTGTTTCCTAATTTCAGTCAGTGCCCCCTACTTCTAATATTCTGGGACTTAGTGAGC
Source organism: Alligator mississippiensis (assembly GCF_030867095.1). NCBI lineage: Eukaryota > Metazoa > Chordata > Crocodylia > Alligatoridae > Alligator > Alligator mississippiensis. The sequence goes on from NC_081833.1 coordinate 31,193,706, forward strand.
AAGTTTCCTGCTCAGTTGGCCCACACCCCTCATGATCTTATAGCCTTCTGTCATATCCCTCCTCAGCCTTCTCCTTTCAAGAGTTCTAGTCTTTTTAGTTTCTCCTGGTATGGCAGCTCCTCCATATCCTTACTCATCTTGGTTCCCCATTTTCTGTGTCTTTTCTAATTCTACCACATCCTTTTGAAGATGCAGAGAGCAGAATTGCACGCAGTATTCAAGATGCAGACACACCGTGGATTTGTATAATGATGTAATAATGTTTAACATTGTGTTTTCAATTCCATTCTTAATTGTGCCAAACATTTTATTGCTTTTTTTTTTTTTTTTTTGTGGTCACCACTGCACATTGAGCTGACATTTTTAGAGAACTATCTACAATGACTCCAAGGTCTCAGCACCCAGCACCATGTATGTATAGTGGAGGTTATTTTTCCCCCATGTGCTTTACTTTGCGCTTTTTGACATTGAAATTCATCTGCTGGTTTTTTTGCCCACTCACTTAGCTTGGCAAGATTTTTCTGTAGTTCCTGTCTGTCAGCTTGGGCTTTGACTACCCAGAATAATTTAGCGCTATCTGCAAACTTGGACATTTCACTGCATATCCCCATTTCTAGGTCATTGATGAAAATGTTGAATGATACTGGGCCCACCAGAGATCCCTGTGGGACCCCTCTTTTGTCACCTTGCCTTAAGAACCAGGGGGAAACTGGCTGTCCTCCCAAATGGAGAGCAAGCAAGAAGGATCAATATTGCCTTAAGGATATGTTTTAATCTTTCTCCAAATGTGAATCTTTTTAATTTTTTCCAAATGAAAAAATTCCTTTTGTTCCTTAATAAATCTATTTATTGAGCATTACAGAACATCAACAACTGATGTGCGTATAGATATAGTTTTAGCAAGCAACCAATTCAATTATATAGGTAGATTACCAGTCCTATGAATACACTTCTCTGTCAGCTGGCCATGGGTTGTCGAGCAGGCAGGTTCCTTGAAGGGAGATCAGATATTTTCAGTCTTCATACACCATCAGGATTACGGAAGAAGATTTTTCCTTTTCAAGGTGGTGATAATTATAGTCCTTTAGTCATGTAGCCACCAATTAGGTCAATTTTTGTTTTTCATCAGCAGGTTTCTAGTTTTTATAAACATCCCATTTTGTGTCTTCCTCTTATCTATCTATCCTTACCTTGTACCAGGAACTGTCCTGCTTCAGGTATGGGTGAAATGTGCGCTAATAAACCATTTTCTCAGAATCTTTGCAAAAAAATCAAGTTACATAATGATATTGCTTGCATGCAAGCGTGTTAATTCCATAGATGAACTCATGCCAAAACTAGGCCTCATGGGCCTAACAGATCATTTTCAGTTCTGTCAAGCATCAAGAGGCTGAACTGTCTCCACACTTTGTCCTTACTCCATCCTGAAAAGTGACTGTTTAGCCCTACCCTTCAGTTCCTGCCTTTTAACCATCTCCGTGTACAAAAGAGCCTTCCCTCCAATCCTGTGGCAATGCGGTTTTTTTAAAAGCCCTCAGTGAAAAAAGCTGAAAGCTTTTTGAAAATCCAGGCGTATTATGTTAACTGGATCCCCTTTGTCTACAAGCTTGTTAACATCCTCAAAGAACTCCAGCAGACTGGTGAGGCAGGATTTCCCTTTACAAGAACCATGCTGGCTCTTCTTCACCATATTGTATGTGACTGCTGATTTTTTTCTTTATGTATAGATTCTACCAACTTGCCAGGGATGAATGTGAGACTCATGGGTCTTTAGTTCCTAGGATCACATCTACAGCCTTTTTTGAATATGTGCAGGAGGATGGATAGGAAGTCTGTGTCAGAGGCAGAGATGCAATCCAGTGCTCCAGGATAGTATTTACTTCTCAGGCATGTGACTGTCCTTTCTTTTCTTGCACTTCCATGCCATGTTCACTACATACTTTCCACCTTCTCAGCAAATGAGGCAGAATCCTGTAGAACAGAGGTGTCAAGCCTATAGCCTTTGGACTCGATCCAGTCTGTAGTGCCACTCTATCTGGCCAGCTGGCTACTGGCAGAGAAGGGAAGTTGACGGTATGGCTAGGGGTCTACTGCATAATGCAGAGCATCTGGGCCCCAGTGGATATGACCTTCAGCAGCAGGAAGGCAAGATAGAGCTGTGCTGACAGCTCAACTCAACATGTGGTTGCTTAGCCCATATCTGCTTGCCTTACCACTGCCAGCCCTCCACCACCTCATTCTCTAGTCCAGATCTGCTGCTAACCCATGCAACATTTGCTCTGGGACAGATCTTCCGCTATCACTGCTACATACTATGTGTCATATCTGCTGATCCTACCACAGTTGCCCTATGCCTTTGGTTGGCTTGCAAGAAGCCCTGAATTTCAGATCCATCTTGGGGCATAGAGTGAATTTGACACCCCTGATATAGATGGTAGACTCCTTGTATTTATTGTTTCTTTAAAAAAGCAAAAGAACAAATTTTAAATTCCATCTTGTAATAACATTGGACAATAGCAGCATGGAAATTTGTAGTCCCATTGTACTGATCTCTGCCATTTGAACCAATAGTAGAGGTGTAGCAAGGCAATTCTGTGCCCTGGCTAAGTGTAACACCTGGAGCAGTACCAGTATGGCCTGCATCAAGCTGGAGATATGATTGCAGGAAAACTCCCACTTAGCCCCAGAATGGAACATGCCTGGTGTGGACAGAATCAGTAAGGATTTTATGCAAGGCCTAGCAAATCTCTACTAAGCCTGTGCAAGCTACCCTTTTTTTCAGAGGCTCGTCACTTTGCTGAATGCAAGCAGATTTTCATGTGGATGGCAAAATATGCATATATGAAGCAAGCAGCATCTCAACCAAATTTCAAAAGCATGAAGACACTAGAGCTTCTCAGAGAAAAGGTCTCCAATATTTATCATGGGAAAACACTATTCCTTATACTTGTTCTCAACAAAGCTGTACCATGTTGGTTGAAATCTTCCTAAACAAATAAACCAAAGGCAGACATACAACATGGAAAATTTCAGCTCAAGCAGTTAAAAGTTTGGTATCGTTATAAGCTGGGATCCTGGTTTTCTCTGTTTAAAAATAGCAAATTCTCTGATTAAAACACCCCAAATTTGCATTTTTCTGTGATTAAAATGAAACATCTATCTATCTATCTATCTATCTATCTATCTATCTATCTATCTATCTATCTATATCAGTTGAACACAGCATTTTATTGATATATTTACAATTTTTAAGCATTTTGGAAGCCTACCAGTGCCTCAGTCACTATAATAAAATAAATTCTAAATACCTTTAAATGGTGTTTGATTTTGGGTTTTTATCATGGAAAATCAGAGCTTCACTCATCAGGATTCAGGTGTAGCTGCTGCTGTCTCCCACCCACTGCTTTGTGGTGCTGAGCAGCCCTGATATGCCAGTGCCTTGCCCATGCCATTGCCCCTCACTCCCAAGCCACATCCTCTTAGCCCTGCTGGTGCCCCTCACTACTGACCCACAGCTCCTTGGCCCTGCCAGAGCCCTTCACTCAAAATCTATAGCCCTCTGGCCCTGCCAGCACCCCTCACTCCCCACCCATAGCCCCCTGGCCCTGCTGGTCCCCTTATTCCTAACCCACAGCCCTCTGGGCCCTGCCAGTGCCCCTCACTCCTGACCCACAGCCTCCCAGCCCTTCTGGTGCCCTTCACTCCTGAACCACAGCTCCCTGGCCCTGCTGATGCCCTTCACTCCCTACCCACAACGCCACATTCCCCCATCCCTACTGGTGCCCCTTTCTCCCAGCTGGCAGCCCTCTACCCTGCTCAAGTGCCCATCACTCCCAACCCACAGCCCCCTGGCCCTGCCAGTCTGCTTCACTCCCCAAGCTGCAGACGCACCCCTGCCCTTCCCTGCTGGGCCCCCTCACTCCCCTACCCACAGTCCCCTGCCCCCTCCCCAGCCTTGCTGGAGGGGTCCCCCAGCTGCCAGGGCTATGGGGCCAGGGACCTGGGTCTTCAGCCCCCTGCCTCCCCTTCCCCCCAAGGAGCACCTGAGCCCTGGCTGCCGTTCATGGCAGGCAGTGGCTGCTGCGGCCAAAGCACAGTGCAGAGCCCAGCTCCCCCTCCCCCGTAAGTGGCACAGCTGGAGTGGAGCCTGTGGGAGGGGGGGATGCAAGCTGCCCACTGAGGGCTTGGGGCTCCTTCCCCCAGGGTGGGACCCAGTGCAAAAGAACAGAGCAAGATGCAGAGGCTCGATGCCAGCACTGGGAGCCCCGCGCTGCCATAGCAAGACACTCCTTGCCCACCCAGCAGCAGCGGAGGGCACAACTCTGCTCCGCCATCCCCTCTGCAGCCGGCAGGCACTGGGCAACTCATCATGGTGGTGTGGGGCTCCTGGCAGCGGCACCAAGCCTTCCCACCCCACCCCACCCCACCCCACTCTGCCCTCCTGTACCAGGTCCCACCCACTGAGCTGTGGAGGCCCCAAAGCGGAGGGCAACAAGGTGAGGAGCCCTGAGCCTGCAGTGGGCAGCCCACATCTGGCCCTACCCTGTGCACAAACCTAGCAGGCATGTGCCTCTCATGCCTTCCCCTGGGGAGTGTGGTCAGCTGCAGGTAGCCAGCCCCACCCCTGCCATCCTCTGCCCCCCAAAGAGTCACCCACTCCCTAGCTGGGCTCTGCAGCTGCACATTCCTGCCCCAGGCCCCAAGCCTTATGCCCCACACACCGCCCCAGCTGGGCAGCGTCCCCAGCCCCAACCCTGTCCAGCTTCCTTTCTTCTTCCCTCACTATGGGGGCCTCAATCCTCTCTCCACCATGACTGAGCTGCAGGAGCTGCTCTCCATGTTGCCTGGCTGCCATGTGCAGGTGCACATGGCAGCCAAGCAGCATGGAGAGCAGCTCCCACAGCACGCACACTTGCATGTGGCACCCCCCACCTGATCACCCTCCTCCTCCTCCCTCAGCCCCTTTCAGACTGGAACTCTGCCAGCCTGCAAAGGGAAACCCGCTGTTTCCTGCATTTTTCTCCTTTAAAGGAGAAAATCTGCATTTTTCTCCTTGAAAAAAGAAAGTCTATGTTTTTACATGTTTTTCTGTGGCAAATGGAAAACCCGGATCCCCGGTTATAAGCAACTGAAAATAGGATCATATGATACCAGATGATGCTTCCAATAGTCCTTGGAATATCACAAGGAACATCATCAGTTTAATCTCATTTTGGGTTTTCACATCTTGATATCTGATCTCCAACCCAGGTACTTTGAGGAAACCAGGGTGATTCTGTACCGGCTGGGCCAGTCACACAGTGTTATAACTGGTACATCCTGCCACATGAGCACAGAGCTTGGCTATAGGAAAGCTTTGGAAGTTTAAAAGCATAAAATGTTCTAAGTCCAGGCTATCACAGGTGAGTCCCTTTGGGACCTGAAGGCAAGAACAGCAGCTGCTAGAAGCAAACTGGAATGTGCCAGCTGCAATCTGCCTGTAAATCTGTGCATGTTATCCTTTCTAAAGGAACTGAATCCATGGAGAGAGAAATGGCACCTAGGATGTTGTGGTGAAGGCAGGAGGAGAAGGTGAATTCCCCCAACCTTGTCCCAAGGAAATAAGTATGGGCTATTATAGTTCATGCTATAGATCCCAAATCAGGAGCAATGTAAGGCTTATGGGCAACTGAAAAGTGAGCCCCCAAATTGAATAGCTTCAGAAAAATTGTTCAGGGGAGAAGATATTCAAGGCAGATCATATTGAGAGAATCAACAGCGGAGTTTACTGGGAACTCAACCTACGGAAAGACTACAGGACAGAGCAGATGCGGGGAGGAAGTGGGGTGGGGGGAGAGGGGAGGGAGAACTTACTTTCCATTAACTGACTTGTTAATGCAGGACTTACGTTCCATTAACTGGCAGAATTTACTTTCCATTGTAAGGAACTTACTTTCCATTTACTGGCTTGTTACTAGCTTTACAGCGTAGCATTTCCTAGTTCCCTACACACTGACACATGTGATCTGCCATACAGGTCTGGACAGAAGACAGGGCACTTTCACTCCATTTGCATTTTTCTGCTCCAGCTATGGCTCTGGCCTCTCACATTACCCTGGGGGAGAAGTTGCCAGCATGGGAGGAAGGTGTATAGATCAGGTTCTCCCAGATTGGTCTCCAAACTCTAAAGGGGTTAAAAGTATGATTTCTAGTTCTTTGAATTCCATCCTGAGTGAAAAAATTGCTATTTGTGGGCTTATTGTGCAGCCCTGAGATTTTCTTTGACAAGGGCTCCCACAGATCGAGTACATATTACAATGCATTTTATGTTGTGGTACCTTGTGCCTGTCAGAATTCCTGTAAGAGGTCTAACACTACCTGGGGTTGCCTATCATTTAACAATTCCAATAGGAAAAAGCCTATGAAAGACTCTGCAACTCCCTGAATAGCAATAAGTGCAACAGTGTCCCAGTCCCAGGGCTCCCTCCTTCTAAACTTCTGCAATATCCCCTTCAAAGTTTGGTTGCATCGTTTAACCAGACCATCTGTTTGGGACTGATAAACTGAGGACTTTACTGAGTGGACCTTTAATAATTCCCACATATCCTGTAATAACCTTGACATGAATACAGTGCCCTGGTCAGTTTGTAGGCCTGTGCAAAGCGACAAGTATTCATTTTGGATTCAGCCAATTTAGAGGGACAGTGATTCAATTTAAAGATTCGAATCAGTGTCCTGATTCAATTTGGCTGAATCAGATCTGAAGATTTGGCACCGCTTCAGAGATTTGGGCATAGACTAAACAGGCAGCAGTCCTCATGACACTGGACACAGCTGCCTCCAGCTGGTAAGTCTATTGTGGTGGGCGGAGGAGGAGGGAAGGGGCGTGGGGGCAGGGGCAGATCAATGCCCCCACAACAAAGGAGGGATTGGAGCTAGAGCTGGAGCTGGGATAAACTGCCTAACCAGGGCGGGGGGCTGTGGGACTCGAGGAGGAGGGCAGGGGGGGCATGGGATGTGGGCACAGCAGCGCTGGGAGCCGGTGCTATGCCGTGCTGCTGCTTGCCCAGCCCAGGGCCGGGGGAGGATGCAATGCAGATGCGACTCGCTCCAGGCAGAAGGGAGCAAGTAGCAGCAGGGCATAACCCCTTCTCTCAGAGCTGCCACGCCTGCATCCCGCATGCCCCCCCCCGCACTGCTCTGGCTGGGCAAGTAGCAGCAAGGCATAGCGCCCACTCCCAGCGCTGCTGCACCCATATCCTGTGCCCCCCGACCCAGCGGGGCAAGTGGCAGAAGGGCATAGCCCCTGCTCCCAGCACTGCTTTGCCTCCATCCCACACCCCCCTTCCCCCCCAGCTGGGCAAGCAGCACCAGGGCATATTGCCCACTCCCAGCACTGCCACATCCACATCCCATGCCCCCCCCGCCCCCCCCCCCGACCCAGCTGGGCAAGCATGAGGCAATGCCCTGCTGTTGCTTGCCCAGCTGTGGAGTATGGCCTAACACAGATAAATATTACATAGATGCACTCCACTTTTTAGAAGTCCTCATGGTTCACAAACTGCTGATATATAAGGTCTTTCTGGACCCTGAATTTACCAGCCCCACTACATGGACATCACTTATCTTGACAGGCACCATAACACTTCCAATTCAAGTCCTTCCTTGATGGCCCCAACATAGGTTTGAGTATACATAGGTCCATCTAGGAGCAGCCTCTCTAATCAGTATGTTTCACTGTCAGGCTACTAGCCTGCTCCAATTTTCCCCTCTTCCCCCAAGTGGTCCTTTAAAGGTAGGCTGCTGGCTTGCAGTCTTGGAGGAGATTGAAGTGGGGTTCCAGATGGTGGTGTCCCAAACCAAGTGCCCCTCAAAACTGCAGTTGGTCTCTTCCATGGCCTCAGCCTCCAAGAATTTGGCCCCACTGCACCCCCCCCCCACCCCGGCCCCAGTATCTTTACAGTCCAAATCTACCTCCATCAAGTTTTCAACCATATGAGTGGCCTCATCCAGACTTGTTTTAGTAGTCCCAACTCTGGAGTCCCAACAGGAGCATGAAGCAATACTGTTCTAAAGTTGTTACCTCCACTGTTTCAAATGATGTACATGATTCCAGTTTAACCAGAGGATGAAGAAGACTTTCAGTTGTTGGGTGATTGCTTAGGGCAGTAGGATCAAATGCCTCCTGTCCAAATCTGAGTCAACATGTCTCCTCTGTTTTACCCAGCTGGTCCAATATGGCTGCTTTAGGGGACCTATAATCCTGAGCCAAAGCAGCCCTGAGGCTCCTAGAAGTTGCCTGAGCTTCCCTGTAATAGCTCAGAGTTCCTACAGTCAGTGGTATGTCTCTGCAAGGTCTCTAGGTCATCTGTTCACCTTTTCATGAGTACTATGCCCTTCCCCATCTAGGAATAGGGTAACACACCAATCTACATGAGGGTCTTCTCATGTTACCGAAAATGCTGCATAAATTCCTGCTGGAACAGCTGATGTTGTAGCTATAAAGAAAACAACCCAACCAGAACCTGCTGCCTTTTGGGCAGTAGGAGAGAGGCCTCCCTAGGCTTGCATTTGTCTAGCACTACCATCTGTCCCCCACTCCCTTGCATTCTTCCCCTGGGGCAGTGAACCCTCAGTTTCTCCATGCTTATGAACTATTCATTAGTTTCAACTGGCTCCCAGCCTTCCAGCCAGACAGACCATTAACTGCTGACCACTTGCAGCTGGGTTTAAACCCACTGAAGGTTGAGCACCTCCTTATTGCTTACCACTGTATGCCTTTGCCATGATTTTGTAGTGCTCTGTACGGAGGACCTGGCAGGGGGCATGCCTGTAGCACTATGCTTGTAGCACTACATGTTTGTAATGCTTCAAAGTGCTGCAGCACTTGTACAATGACAGATACTACATGTGTCTGCAGCCATGGTAACCTACAGTACCTTTTACCACCTCTCTCTCATTTAGCTCCCAATTACCTCCAGTACTTGGCTGTTGCAGTGAATTCTTCTGTCATCCCTGAAGTCCCTGCGTATGGAACTGTGTCTATATTTATTGCATCTGCACCCATGGAAATGCTTGCTGAAGGGAACATTTTACTTTATATTTTAAAACACATATTTTCATGGAGTTTAAAGCATATTTTTGCTGCTGTTCTTCAAGTCATCCTGGAATGGGCATGGTCCCCCAGCCCCAATTAGAGGACAGTGGGTAGGAAACAAAGGAATTTTGCATCCTTCCAGAATCCTCCTTGCTTCTTTGGCAGTGCCACAGTTTGGGAGTGGAATGCTGAACTGGCAGTGGGCACCTGCAGCTCTCCACCCTGTGCAAGAGCAAGTAGCATCAGTATGGACTAAAAGCTCAGATTGCTTTGCTCATCTTTGCCATGTGGCTACCACATACTTCCGTCTTAAGATATTGGTTGGTATATGTGCACAGTTTTTTCACTTTCATTATAGTCCCTTTGGCAGAACCCAGAGATGGAGCTCACACCAGCACATTAAGCTCATTAAGCAGCTGGCTATTCTGTCTGTGAAAAGATGATGCTGGGGTTTAATCATGATCATATATTCTATAATTGTATGATCATAGAATCATAGAAAGGTAGGGGTGAAAGGGTCTTCAGGAAGTCATATAGTCCAACCTCTGGCGCAAGACAGGATCACCCCTATCCAAACCATTCCATACAAATGCTTGTCTAACTTATTTCTAAAAATACACAAACAGCCCTATTGCACAACTACAAGGCACAGTCCTTCAAAGTAACAGGAACATGCTAATTAACTTGCTAGAGGTAAAGCAGGGGGACAAGGGCACCATCAATATCCTGCCAGTGCAATATACTTGAGAAATCCAAGGAAGAGCACCACACCTGCCACTTTACAGGAGGAAGACTTCCCTCCCAATACACCTTGTCTGTGCTGATCTGACCAGGGGGTTACTATCCTTCCTGATCCCGTGGCAAGTGGTCTGACCCTGACGGTAGGGAAAGACCTAATCAAGAACCTCTGGGTTTTAGGTTCATCAGGAGCATTGATATACCCCAGTTAAAATCTCCAGACTGGCTACAAGCAACACAAAATGCTTCTATGAAAGGTGAAAAAAAAACCCTTACACCTGTTGTACCAGGAGGGGGGAAAAATCCTTCCTGGCCCCATGTGGCAAGCTGCAAAGTTTGGAAGCATGGGAAAAACTAAATATCCTCCATTGTTTGGCTGCATTCTCCTGGTGTTGAGTATTGTTGTCCTCTCCAGTATCCACCTGCTCTGGCCTGCAGATTTTTCCTTGTAATCTCCCAGCGATCTCTTTACCACATGCTCCAGGCATTGCTACTCCTGAAGACCCTGCCTTAAGCAGGAGGCTGAACTAGATGACATTCCATTCCTGCTTCCCTATGATCATCCTTGATCAATGCTTATCCAACCTCTTCTTGAAAATTTCCAATGAAGAAGATTCCACGATTTCCTCAGGCAGTCTTTTCCACTGCCTCACTGTTCTAACAGGAAGCAAAACTTCTCCAAATTTAAACTGCTTCATCCACTGTTAAAGTTGGAGCAGTTTTGCTACATTTGCTATTGTTCCCTGCTTGTCCACAGTAACACTTAGAATGTAACAGCTACTGCCATTTTGACATGTTTGCCTTTAGAAATGGTTCCAAATCTGCATGTGTCTATACCCACAACAAGTATTTTAATGTCAGTACAAGACATGTAAGGGACCTGAGGCACAAAGTAGTGCTAAGAAGTAATGCTCTGTACTGGGACTAGGAATTTGTAGAGCAAGCTCCATTCTCAGCACCCTCAATTCAGATCTGGGAGTGAAAGTAGCTAGCACATTCATGCATTTACAAAAATAATGCGTTCAAGTGTTGCAAAATCCACTGAAGAGAGAATGAATCCATGGGGCCCATTGAGAACAGAGTGGAAATACATGGACTGAATATATGAAATCCTATGTGAAGCACAAGTGGGGTAAGGGTCTGTAGAGCAGAGGCCAAAGACCAATTGTGTGAAACACTAGTTTCCAGTGTTGAGTGCCTCATTATAGAAAGCTCCTGATAGCTGAAGGGGTCTACATTAGGGAAGGATTAGGGAACCAATGTTTTGTGAATGTGGCAGAAAAAGCAAACTGCAAGTGTGCCATTCCCACAGGGGCAGAATATTGCTATGCAGTGCCAGTGGAATCAAGGTGGAGAAACTGGCACAAAGGAGTGTGCCGTGTGGCCTGAGTGTTACTCCCATGAAAGGAAGCTCAGCAAAGGGAAATTTGAAGCATCAAGGCAAGCTTGTGTCAGCTGACCTGTCCTTTGCAGGGCTCTCACTGGGCTGGGGATTGGGAAGTTGCCCCTAGTGATTGCTGGCACCTAGCTCATTTGTGTGCTGGTCTGGAAAATATATCACTCGAACAGTACCTTAGCTCCAGCTCTTGGTTGCCTATGCCTCCTGGTACATAGTTCCACAGGCCCCTGGGACAAGGTAGAGAGCCTTGTACCTTGATGCTGAGAATGCCATCAGTGCCATAAGGAAAACTGAACCCACACACTGGTTCTGGCAGACCAATTCATGAGACTAAAATTAAGGCCTGATGGGTCGTGGGCCCAGTTCATACACCTTGCTTTAGCCTGTCATTCCTAGTTTGAACCTACATTCACCCTGAAATAGCCCTATCCTGAGCAAATACTGTGAAAGCTGGCAGGACATCCTCAGCTGTAATCTCTATGGCTATGCATTTACCACCTGCCTTTTCTGCAGTTTTGTGGGTAGCTAACCCGTGTTGACCAAGAAGCACCTTGCCACATTCCTCCCATACTTCTGTCTTGGCCCAAGGGCAGAGAAAGGTCAAAGTCCCAATATACAAAATCGGGAACTGGAGAATACTAGGATACTTTCAGCCCAACTGTGAGCCTTCACAAGTACTCAGGGTAGGTTCTGTAGCTGGAGGGTCCTAAATGCACAAGGCAGGCTGCCTAGGTCCCAGCAGGATGCTCAAACACTCTGATCTGGGACTCTTTTCTTCTTAGCTGTAACCTGACCTGTCCACCTGGTCAGTATGGAGCCAACTGTGCTGAGTTCTGCAGCTGCCATGATGACACGTGTGATCCCATGACTGGAGCCTGTCACATGGGTGAGTGCATTGTTTTTGTCCTTGGCTGTGTGACACAACCCCTTCTGTTATACTTGTAGTAACATAAGAGCTTTTGTGGCTTTTGGGTGTCATGACAATCCACTCCCCTGGCACCCTAGATTTCAACAACTGCCCAGCCAGAAGAGCCAATTAAGCTCATTTGCTTCCTTATGGCTGCAAGGCTTCCCAGTTCTTTCTGCAGCTTCTCTCCCCAAGAGTATTGATTCCACCTGTTTGGTATCCTTGAACCAGGTAGGAGTTCCCCCACAAATCAACAACTGCATGTGCCTACTGGAACCACAGTTCTGGCCTCAGCACATGTACTGCATAGGGCTCGTGCAAACCAACCACAGTGAGGCATCATTATTTCCCTTAGCTGAGTCATGCAGGAAATAGTCTAGTTACACTGTGTATATGTAGGAAGACCTAAGCTTGGATTTGCAAAGGATTTTTCCTAACAATTCTGTCAATGCCCCTTGATACTCACTTGAAATCTCCTGCAGTTTTAGCCCTGGGCTGCTGCCAGTACTCAGCTCTAATATTGCCTCTCAATCCTGACCCAGAGCCCTTTGGCTGACCCCACACTATTTCTGCCAATGCCCTTCATTCCTGACTTGCAGTCCTCTGATCCAAGCATAATATCTTTTGTGCAATGACCTGAGCAACCAGGCCAGACTACATGGAGATGCAGAGTGACCTTCAACCTGAAAAGATGTTTCTGACAAGAAAGGTAGAGGAGGTTCAACTGTTACAGTTTTAGCAGTTAACCCCAGTGACATAGTACTGAGTGGCTGGCACAGACATGGATATAAGATGGTCAGATCTTTGAGCCCTTCTGTTACCCATGACCAGCTGACACAATTCTGATCATGTTGTGCCCATGTCTGTATTGACAGTAAGTGGCATGTCATCTGATCAGGTGTTATGAGATTGAAACCTTTTTCTTATGTAATGAAGAGCAGCCATGAATGAAACCTGAGTGCATGGATCTTTCAGCTAAGCCAGCTGTGCAGCAGTCTCCTTTGCATCCCATTACCACTAGTAGGTCACTCACATCTCTCTGAAAAAGTGCCAAGGACTCCATTGTATTATTTGGCTCCAGGCCTTGGCACAGCCTGGCCCTACTAGAATCTGCACTGAGCCATTCCTTGCACGAGGTGCTGAAAGATACCAGTTTCTGGTCACCTGGCCCTGCTCCTTGACTTGATTCTCCCTCATGCCACTGGTGGAAGCCACTTTGGAACCTAAAGGATGCCACAACTGGACTGAGCCCTTACACTTCAGACAAAAACATGCAAGAGGGTCCAACCCAGAGTTTCAGCGCACAGAGTCACAAGTCAGAGGTTCAGAGCACAGAGTCAGGGTTAGGAGGTCCAAGCCGGCCAGTAGCACAGAAAGGTGGTTTGTTGCCCAAAGAACTTGCTTCTATCTGAAATTAGTTTATATAAGCGTGTATGGGTGGGACCCTCTTCTTGAGGGATGACTCAGTTTGAGTCCCTGATTATGCCCAGTTAGGACCAGGGACTTGGCCAATTACATCCCTCCGCTTCTTGGGGCATCTGCTGGGTGCTTTTAGACTAGGTTTCTCTGAGTGGGTATGACAGAAGGCTTGAACCAGCCCCAAGGGTGTGTACATGTTTTATCAGTTTCCATGAGCAATCCAGTGGTCTGTAGAACTTACAGTCAATGAGACAGGAAGTTTATCTTGCACTTGCTTGTTGCCAAACATTTCTTTGAAAACATATTCCTCTTGTCCTTGGACTAGGACAGGTGGGGCTGGCCTGGGAATGAGTTTTCTAGATAGGGTATTAATAAGGAGATGTGGAATATAGCTGTCAGAGTCGAATTGAACTATTCCGGATTGCCAGTTGATTTTTGAGTTATGGAGGGCAAGTTAGGAGATCCCCAATAGCAGAGGGGCAAGGGCAGAACAAATCAGGCCAGACTGCTGTGGTTCTCGAAAGAGACTCCGGGGAGAATGGTTTCAGGCATGATGGGCCCTAAAGCAAGGTGTGGGCTTTCAGTTGAGTCAACAGTACAGAGTGAGCCCTGAATTGCATGGGGACACAGCGCTCCCTGGGAATGTTCAAATTAATAAAATTATTCAAGGTAGGGATGTCCCTGATCCCAAGGTAGGGATGGTGCTATGTCATGGTTTTGCTAAAGTGAAAGCAAGGGTCAAAGCCGAGCCAAGGTTAGGGATGAGGTCATGGTTAGGCAAGGAGCTAATCCAGGCAGGGAGGTCCAAGGCAATCTACTAAAACAGCTTAGATGGGAGAGGTATAGAAAGATGAACAGCAGAGAGGGACAGGATCCCACAGTGACCACTGTTCACAAGAGGAAAATAGCAGACTGGCTTTGATGTTGAAGAGTGTGTGCACTGCTCTGTCTGGACTCCTCTACTTCAGCAGGCATCATGGTTTCTCAATGGCAAGGCTCCTCTGAGCTTGGCAGAGCAGGAGGCTGCAAAGTAGAGGGGCTTACCACAGTACTGGCAGAGACCTGCAGCTTGTCATCTGCCCTTTTCCTCCTTACACAGGTGGGGTCACTAGCTATGGATCTGCATTGGCTTTTTGGGTGGTTTTTTCATGGAAAGTGGAGGGGTAAGAGTCATGTTGTCTTTCCCCAGTGTCTTTCCTGCTTGGTTCAGGGGGCTGGACCCAATGATCTTCCGAGGTCCCTTCCACCCTTACAAACTATGAATCTATAAATCTATGAATATACTAAGACCTTGTCTTGGTGCTCTTGTCCTCTCCAGTCTCCATTTAGAGAGGCACAGTGGTCAACCTGGATGCATAATTCAGTGAGTGGTTCTGAATGGGTGGAGCCTATATCTAGACCAGTGGTCACCAACCAGTCAATTGGGATCGACAGGTTGATCTCAGAGCCTCTTGCTATCAATCCTGGACTGGGGGTGCTGAATGTACCCCCCTGCTCCAACCAAGCAGGTCAGTCAGTGTTAGAAGGGAAGGGGCAGGGGCCAGATCAAGGCCCCCACTGTCAGGGACAGAATGCAGCAGAGGCCTCTATGGTAAGTGGGGCCCCAGCTGGGTGGGTGGTGGGAGAATTGAGCTGGTGTGGCTCCTTCCACTGTGTGCATCCTGGCAAAAGCCCTGGAGGGCATATGCCTCCCATCTGTGCACGGTAGAGGTGGCTGCTGCTGCAGGCTGGACTTTGTGCCTGAGCTCCACTGCAACTGGCTTGGGAAAAGCCCAATGCCACATGTGTTTGCTGCTTGTAGATGGGATATGGCATGTGCCCCCCCAAAATGCGGGGCAGCATGGGCAACTGCAGCAGCTGTGAGGTAGGGAGTAGGTCAGGGGCAAGCCCTGCACAGCTGGGGCGTAGCAGAGGATGGAGCCACAAGTGGATCATCTGGGGGACATAGGTGGGGGTGGGGGCACGTAGCCCAGGAGGGCACAGGGGGCATGTGCCTCTGGATCTGCATGCAGGGCGGGGTGAGCTGCTGGCTGGGGCCAGAGTGGCATTGCGCTGTTCCCAGCAGGGGTGTTTGGTCATGCTGCACTTGAGCTGGGTAGCTGTGGCAGCGGCACAGACAGCAGGGCCATAGGGAGCAGGGGGTTGCAGCTATCCCAAAATTCACCCCGAAACTCCTCTCCCAGCACTGCCACCACCCAGCCCAAGCACACTGCAACCAAACAGAACCACAGGGAATGGCAGAGCACCACCCCAGCCCACAGCCTGCCCCACCCCGTGTGCAGATCCAGGGGCATGTACCCCCCCGTGCCCTCCCAGGCTGCATGCCCCCCCTCCCCATGCCCCCTGAATGAGCCACTCATGGCTCCGTCCCCCGCCCCACCCCAGATTTGCAGGGCTTGCCCCTGCCCCACTATCTACCTCACTGCCATTGGAGGGGGCAGATTGTGGCCCCAGTGGTGAAGGAGGGAGTGGGACTAGGGCTGAGGCCTTGAGTTACCTCACCACCCCCCAGCTCTTTCCCCTCCCTGCTTCTCTCCCCACAGACTTACCTGCTGGCTGGGGGGGGGCGCTCCTTTTAAATTCCAAAGATGATCTCTGACTTTAAAAGGTTGGCGACCGTTGATCTAGACAAATCTCATGCATTCTGACAACGGAACCACAGGCTTGGGAGAGAGCTGAGGCATAGCTCCAGACAAGGTCCAGCCACTGCTGGTTGGTTTGGCTATAGCCTCAAAGTGGCCTTCTCCTGTCCTAACGCTGCCATCCGGGTCTGCAGGGCCCTGTTCTGTATGTGCAGGATGTCCCCCTGGGGGCACATTTCCCACCGGCTGGCCAACAAATCCTTCAGATAAACGGACGCCTGGAAAGGATCCACATGGTCAGAGAACTGGGACCCCTTGGATTGATCTGGGCAACCTGAAAGGTGGTTGGTCAGTCTGAGTGTATCATACTAGGTCAGGGTTTTACTGAAGTGAAAGATAGGGTCAAAGCTGGGTATTAGTCCTAGGGCAAGCAGCTGATCCAAGCTGGGAGATCCAAGACAAGAATAGGAGCAAGCAGGAACAGGCAGGAGGTTCCATGCCAGAGTTTCAGAGCACGGCGACATGATTAAGTGTTCCAAGCAGACCAGGGGCACTTCAAAGCAGTCTGTTGACCAGACAGTTTGTTGCCATGTGGTCCTAGCAAATACAGGCCAGTGTGAGTGGGGCCCTCCTCTGAGGCATGACTCAGTCTGATTCCCTGATTATACCCAGCTGGGGCCCTGGACTGGATCTGCCTCAATTAGGCCATGGCTAAGTACACAATCGATGCAAAATAGACTGGTATTATCACCTCCCAAGTCTTACATCTAATACCCTTGTTGATGCAGCCTAAAACCACATCCATCTGTTTTACAGCTGCATCGCATTGTAGGCTCATGTTGAGTCTGTGATCCACAAAGACCCCAAGATCTTCTTTGTAGTGCTGCCATTAACCAGTTATCACCCATTCTACATTTGTGCTTTTATTATTATTCTTCCTTAGGGGTAGAAACTTACATTTGTCAGCCGTGAACTTCATCCTGTTGCCTCTAGATCAGCAATCCCATCTATCAAGATCCTTCTGAATTGCACTCCTATCCTCCAGTGTGTTTGCAGTCCTTGTCAGTTTTGTGTTGTCTTCATATTTTCTCAGGAAGGTCTCTATTCTGTATCCAAATCATTAATACATGCACTGAACATCACCGGACCCAGGACAGACCCCTATGGGGCTCCATTCAAAACCTCCTGCCATTTTGAAATGGATGCACCTATATTTATCTCTTGCTTACCAAGTACACTATTTCCACTGCATTTCCTTCATCTATCTAACTAGTTACTTTGTTAAAGAAGGAACTCAGACTTATTTGGTATGATTTATTCTTAGCAAATTCATGCTGGCTGTTTGTGATTAGCCTTTCCTTCTTGTTTACAATGAATGAACTGGCTTTTTCTTCTAATTAGCATAACACAGGGTAGGTGAGCAGGGCACATGCCTTAGGTGCTGCCTAAGGTGAGGGTTTCCAGGATGGTGGGGGGAGAGGGGGTGGTGCTCATGGCAGGCTCCTCCCTGCAGCCTACCTCACTGCTGTCAATGTTGCCTCTTTCTGCCATCACTTTCTGGCTCTAGGAGGCAGGAGCCCAACAGAAGGTAATGTGGGAATTGTAATTTGTAGAGAGACAGTGGAGTTTGCTGCTGCTGAGGAAAGAACTGATCATTTTCTGCTACTAAAATCAGCAATTTTTTGCTCTCTGGACATGATCTGGCATCAAATAAAAGTTCTGAAAGTCCTCCTCCCTAGGAGCAGCAAACTCCACTGCCAGAACTACGATTCCCGGAACTACTTGCACTCAGCCTGGCTCAGTTTCCTTCCTGCACCTGGAGAAGGAAGGGTGGGAGCTTCCCAGGTCATGTTTTTTTCCATGTTATGTCTCTGCTTCCTTCAAGCCACTTCTTTCCCAACAGGTAGTGCAGGAAGTGCACTGAGGTCTAAGCCCACCATGTTATAGACAGGCTGCCAATCATCACCAGGTTTGATCATTTCTGTTGTGTGGAAATGAAAAACTAGGAATAATGAAAAACTAAGAATATTCCAATCAGCCAGGAAGTGCCATAAATTAAAAGCTTTGTTCCTGTACCTCCAAATGGTATGATGAATTCAAAAATATCCCTCTTACAGGAGAACTGAAGAAGTGGACCAGATATTTTCTCTCCAGCTGCTGCCCTATATCCTTTCTTACTCCATCTTATCATCAAATACACCCTTTAAAGTTCCCATCAGGAGTATCTGTCCTCCAAAGGTATCATCCACCTTCTGTAATCCAGTGTCTACCCCCTGCACTCCATTGAAAAGACACTCACCTGTCTTAATGATTTCTTCCTTTTCAACCCCAGAACTAGTTCTCCATCTTCATCTTTCTGTACCTACCTTATGCCTTCAGCACCATCAACCATCTGGAAAAGGTGTTCTCCCTCCTCCTCAGAGACAGTGGCCTTTCCTGGTTCTCCTGTGCCTCTCTAGTCACTCCTTTTGAATGTCCTTAGAGGTCATTCTTCCTTGCCCCTGCTCTCACTGAAAGCCTTTGCTCCCCCAAGATCTCTGTTGTTTGCCATTTTCTCTTCTCCCTTCATACCTTGTCTTTGGGCAGTCCCATTCAAACATGCACTTTAACTATCACCCTTGTGCTGACATTTCCCAGATCTTGTAACCACACCTGGAGATCATTTTAAGAGGAAACATTATCCCAGTCTCTAAGCACCTACATAGATGGAATTTTCTAATGGTAAGGGGTTCTTTAATCCAACAGATAAAACAGAATGAAATCCAGCAGCTGGGGCCCAGGGACATTCTAGATTCCTTTTCACTCTACATTTTTAACATTGAGGTTCTTACGTGAGTGTTAAGACCTGACTTTCACAGGACCTGGGCAACTGCCTCCTGATTATGCTTTGAGAATCTTAGGAATCCAAGCTTTTCTTCATAAAAGCTTTGCTTTAGTTTGGTGACAAGTGATTAGCTGAAGGCCCAATTCACAGGGTGACATTGGCTTGTCTCTCTTTTGTCTCCTCATGGACATCCATATGCCAGCATGGTTAAAACTGTCTTCCCTGCCTCCTCACTCCTCTTTCAAATACTGGGAACACCGCCCCATCCTGCCTGTCAATCAGGTCCTCCCCTGGGCATCGCCATTTACTCTACCCTGGGCAAATCTACACAAGATGGTGACTGCGCAGTAGCCTGATACTACTGCACAGTAGTGTTGTGTGGCAAAAACCATGATGTGATGCTATTGCGCAATTGCATTAGGCTACTGCACAGTAGCGTCACAAAAGCGTTTGCTGGTGCTACTGCATGGTAACTCCAGTTACTGAGCATTTATGTAGTACTTGTTTATACAAGTACTAAATAGATGTGCAGTAACCACCGTGCAGTAGCGTCTCATGTAGATGTGGCCTCTGTGTCTCAGTCTAAATTTTGCTCCTTCCTCCTGTACAAAGCTCCCATACCAGCCTTTCCTGTCCATCCACACAGCTGTGGTTCTAATGCCTCAACTTACTGCAACTTCATCTGCTCCAGCATTGAACGAGTTGTGCCATCTCCCCTGCTCATGTCCTCTCAACTTGCTGCTGATATTCCCTTTTACTACATCCTCCCTTCTTCTGTCCCTCCTTTCCACCCTCTTACTTCATCAGATGGAAACTGCTGGACCTCACTTTTAGGGGCTTTCCTCCACCTCCTTGCCCATCACCTCTCCTACACTAATGATATAAACTCTGCCATCAGCCACCATTGCTCACTTGGCAAAGTTTCAAGATGGCACTGTGCATTGTCACCCCTTTGCCACTCCTGTCTGGAATCTGCTTCTCAGCAACATCCCCATACCACCACAATATTCTGTCATGTTTCTCATAAAACTCTCTTCTACCACAATACCTATGAGCATCTGACAGCAGCCAGGCAATTGTAGTATGCAAACTTCAATTGCTTTATGCAGAAACTGTGAGCCCTTTTGTGCCTAGACTGAAGAACTTGGCATCAGGAGCTCTCCCTGACTTGGGTCTCTAGATGGTAACATTGCCTATTGAGGCAAGCTACTCCTAGCATGTCAGAGGCTCTGCCTCTGCTCTTAGCTGTGCTATCTCAGAGTCTCACGAGTAGGAACCTACCTAAATTGGTATGAGGCAAGGGTTTTTTGTGGCCTGCTTGCAGCGCACAGAGCCACTTTCATGGGCATTTTATGGGGGCACTGCCCCTTGTTGCTGATTGGCCAAGAGACTTCAGAGGCCCTGCCCCTCACCGTTGACTGGCAGAGAGGCCCTGGCAGGATGAGGGGGCAGCTGCCACCTTGACTGCTCCCCTTCGTGCCACTCCACCACCCAGTGCCTTTCCCCCACTGGCAGGTTGCAAGGCTGGGCAACAGAAGCCATGAGAACGGCCAGTTCCCACTGGGTAGCCAGCATTTTCTTTTTAGCAAGTTTTTATTTTTTTCAGGTGATTCCATGGGAAATCACGACAAATGGCTTTTGTCACAGCAGTCGCAGAAACTGCCATTTTTTGCAGTTTCTGCAAAAATTGTGAAAGCACAATTTAAGTAGTTCGCTACTCATGAGCCTAGTGGTCCAGTGGAACAATGCTTAGGGATCAGTAGGTAAAAGGATGTTCGAAGGGCTGGATGCTCACTCAGCTACTGTGTACCAAAAGCAGATGGAGGTCTGGGAAAAAAGAAGGGTGTCACTAGAAGTGCCTGATGTGGAAAAAACTTATATTTCACAAGACTTTTGGTGTGTCTAGTCTGGATTCAGCACAGCAAGGGGAAGCAACTTACTTCACAGAAAATTTATTTAGCGTCCATCTAGTAACTGACTGCCCATAAAACTGACTGACTGACACATGCCTAAACCCTGGGCAGGCACTAACAAGGTGCCCTAAATTGTAGCCCCTGGCTCTGCCACCCCTGGGCTTCCTCACTTACAGCTCTGCAGCCGTCTCCTTTGTTACTCCTGTTATGGGTGCCTGGCAACGACTTCTGAGTTTTAGTTAGTGAAGGACCAGACTGGGAGTTCCCAAACTTATTTCATCATTTCTTGCCTGTTGTGCACTTGCATGCACGCTTCCCACCCCCTCTTCTCTCTTTGACATCTAGCCCCTTCCCTCCCCTATGCTTAACCCTGACTGAGTGACCTGAGGGATCTGGGCCAGAATAGGACCGGCCTGCCTTCAGAGCTGTGGGCTAATGGTGCATCTGCTTTGTCTTTCAGAGGCGAATCAGCGAATGGGGGTGATCGGGGCAGGGGCCCTGCTGGCTCTATTGCTCATCCTCCTACTCTCATTGCTCTGCTGCTGCTGTATCTGTCGCAAGAAGGAAGATGCCCACAGGTGAGTGTCTGTATCATGGCACTGATAACAGGAGCCTCAAGTGTGGCCTTTCCAGGATCATGGTTCTCCTGGAATTGATGGTATGCTGGCATTGGCCAGCAGTCTTTTGGGTTCACACTGCTGCAGTAGGGTCTGGCCATGCAGTGTATGGCTGGAGACAGGAGGTCACTTCCAGCAGAGCTACCAGCTGCAGTTATTAGTGCAAGGGGTGGCAGGAAACAATTGTTTAGCTAGTTCTGTGAAACATAGTAAACGCAACAATTGGTTGCTATAGTGGCAACTTTTTATAGAAATTTTCCAGTTTTCATGAAAATGTTTGAAGCAATATGAAGATTTTCCTTTATATCTTGAAAACTATCTGTAGCCTGAGACTCTCCCAGGATAGGAAATCCTCTTGGTAACATTCTCCAGCACAAACTGCCAGGGTCACACACTCCTTACCAACTAGGCAGTAGTTAAGCCTGAAGATGTCTTAGAGCAGGGGTGGGCAAAATGCGGCCCAGGGGCCAGATGTGGCCCACCAGGTTATTCTATCCAGCCTGTGGGGCCCCTAAAAAATTTAGAAAATTAATATTTATCTGCCCCTGGCTGCCTATCATGTGGCCCTCGATGGCTTGCCAAAACTCAGTAAGCGGCCCTCTGCCCACAATAATCGCCCGCCCCGTCTTAGTGTGTCTGCCTGGCACTGAGAGCTAGGAGCAATGAACAAAGGGCAGAGAACAGCTGGGAGTTACATGGGAAGCTAAAGATTCAAGCAGGTTGGGAAGGCAGGAGCAGAGTTCCCAGCAGTGACAGCCATAGTCATTGTTGCTGCATTAATGGGGAGCAATTGTTCACTTGTCTGTACTAGTGGCAGTTTGACCAGGGTTATTACTGTGTGTGATATGTCTGGGCCCTGAGACCAATATTTATATAATGGATGAATCAAAATCTTTGCCCTTGCCCACCATCTGAGGGCTTAAAAAAGTAAAAAGCAACAGAAGGCTGGTGCTGCATGAGTGCAAACCTGGCAAGTTCCTGGGACTGTCCAGTGACAACATGTCCATGGTGCTGCAGAGGTCTTTATACACATGGAACACAGATGTGGCACAGGAGTTAAACACTGGGTCACAAAAAATGTGTTCATATCAGTTGGGGCCAAAGTACAGCCATTGAAGTATATGGGCTTAAGATGCTGAGCTTCTTCCTGAGGCCAACTTTCCAGTCCTTTGCAGGTCCCAAAACTTTCTGAGCCTCAGTATTGGCATCTGTAGCCATGATTTGTGGGTTACAGGAGTGTATTTTCCTTCAGGGACTTGGCAAGACCCAGTTTATTAACTGTATAGCACTTAAACATCCTCACTATGCAAGTGCTCCCAGCCCCTTCCCCTAAGTGAGAGCTGTCAAAATGGAGACCCACAGGCTGCATGAGGCCCCTGTAAGGTTAACCTGTGGCCCCTGGGATTCTGGTCCAGGCACTAATCCCCACATTGCTCCACTGCTGCTGTCACCAGAGTCTCTGATCTTCCCATTCTCTCTTCCAGCCTCTGCTTCTTGTTCCTGTCCCTGGGGGTAGGGTAGGATGGGATGGCCTGTGGGACTAAGGGAGCCCACAGCCAGGGAGCTCAGGCAGATGCCAGTGCTGGACAACTAAGGGGACCTGCAATGCAGCAAGGGACCCCACATAGTTTAGAATGCTTCTTGCATGGCATGGGGCCCAGCAATGCCCTGCTCAGAAGTTGGACAGTCCTGCCCTAGGGTAAGGGACATTTTGGTGGAGAAATGCAACAGTACCAGCAGTTAGGTAGATCCATTTAACTAGAGCAGGGTATTCCTTAACAAATCTAGAAATGGTCCTTGCTCATCACCAAAGCAAAGGAGATGAGTGTGTGTATTCCTTGCAGATAGACAGCTGTGCCAGTCCATAACGAGTTCAGTGTTTAAGCTGTGCACTGGTGACTACAGGTGTCCAGTGTAATTCCCAAATGTGTAGGACCCCTCTGAGCAGCCCGCTGCATGGGGAAGAGAGGGAGTAGGGGTTCTGTAATGCAACAAACAACAACAGAACAAGTTCTGACAGACAAATTCAGACAAGGATTTGGTGCCAGTTTATATGGGGATTCTCCATCATTAGCTGACTGTCCACTGGAACAGGGTGTGAGGGTTTTGTAAGGACTTAGGTGGCTGAACCTGCAGGTAGGCCCTAAAGGGCAACCAGAATGTCAGGCAGGTGGGGGTACAGGTTACCAAGGCTTCAGATCAGGGTCTGGATCAGTGGAGCGGAGAACATGGGACCAGATCCCAAGAGAGCTGAGAGGGAGATCTGAGAGGTGTAGTTTGGTGTGCAAGCTGAGATCAGAAGCCAGGAGAATTAGAGAGCTGGTACAGAGTTCCAAGGAAGATCCAAGATTAAAGTCAGGAAAAGCCAAACCAAAACCAAGTCAGGAGCCAGGAGAACCAGAGAAAGCAGCAAATGTGAGGCTTGCTGGAGCAGTTTGAGACTGTTGTCAAGGTATGCCTGTAGTCTGAGGCTGTAGGTGTGTTTAAAAGGGCTGAGTGGCAGTCTCAGCAGGCAATCCAGTTATAGAGAACAGGGGCAGTTGGATTCATCCAGGATCAGGATCAGGTGTGGAAGCTCAAGAGCTCAGCCCAGCTGGGCCCGACTGACCAGATGCCCTGACATAGGATCCTGCATGAGCTTAGGTGGTGGATGGACTCCTTCATGCTGCAATAACCGTAGGGCTTCTCTGGCCAATGCAATACAAACGTACATACCAGGATGCTCACAATGGCCTCTTCTGGCCTAACATTCTTAACCCAATCCAATCCAATCCAACTGTGACTATACTTGCTCAGCCAGGGGTCCAGCCTCTCCACCCTTAAGCTCTTAGGTGGGCTCTAGCTCCCCCACATCTTTCCCTGTCCTGCTGCTTAGCCACAGCTTTGCTTCTCCACCCACCACCATATGCTGTTCAACCAGGGCTCTGCCCCACATGCTTCTTTTCATGCTGTTCATTTTCCACCCTCCCCTTTGTGCTGTTCAGCCAGGACTCTTCCCTCAGCTTCTGCTGCTCAGCCAAGGCCCTAGCCCCTTCAATGCTTTCTCAGCAGTAGAGTAGCAGTAGAGCCTTTAAAATCATCTACAGAATCTGTTCCATAAGTATTTTCCATAATGTCCAAGCTGTTCCTGTCAATCCTTTTCAAACATTTTCAAATCTCAACCAAGATTATCCTGCAAAATTGTAGCCTAAAATGTGAAGTCTTCTGAAAACTCCAAATAATTGCAAAGAGCATCATAGTAGCTCTTAAGCAGCCCTCACTTTCAGGGCTTATCATCATCTTCCACTGTTTTTCCATCTATCTATTCATGCATCCTCCACTGTCAAGCCAGAATGCCTAACCACAGCTGAGGAGAGACTGTCCATCCAAGGATGTACCACAGCGAAACCCAGAAAACCAAAAACACTGCCAGCAACAGAAAGGACATAGAAATGTAGGGAGGCAGATCATAATTACTTATGTTACATTTTGGGTAAGAGCCTCCCAAGGAAAATTCTTCTTGTAACAAGAGCTGTGAGTTCTTTGAGGCTTCCACAGTGCCAGGTCAGCAACTGCCCAGCGACCATTGCAGTCCAAAGCAACACTGACAGTGATGGACACACACTGTGCATAGGGTACTTGGTGCCCAGGCCACAGTACTGATCTCCGTAGAAGGCTCTGAAATGGCATGCCATGTTGGTGGCTGTGTCTCTGAGATTAATGGGAGACCATGGGAGAAGGCAGAGAGGAGCCACTGATTGCCACCGAGCCAGGTAGTCTTACATCCTTGTTATCTGGTAATTTTGGGGGGCTCCTGGAGCAATTAACCCCTGGATTGTCTGCACATTATCACCTGAAACTGGTTTTAAGCACTCATGCATCTCAAAGTTACGCCACTCCATGGCAGATTATCTCTGATTTATGCTACTCAAGTCACGGTACACTGGGCACTTTACATGTGTGCTTTAATGCACAGTAGCCTATTTTACTAAGCATTAAAGCATCACAAAAAAAACCATGCGATTATGCAGATGTGCAGTAAAATAGGCTACTGCACATTAATTAAGCATCACTTTAAAATCATGCACATTCATTACTGTTCATTAAGGCAGCCTACTGTGCATTTCTTGAGTACCGCACACTGAAGGTACTATATTTAATGAGCATTATAAAAAGTGCCTTAATGCACATGTAGATGCACCCACTAAGGTGCAACCAGGCCAGGCTATCCCTTAGTGTGAACACCCCACCTGCCCCCCTCCCCTACTGGCCTGGATTGGGCCCATTGCCTCCCCCTGCCCTCCCCAGCACTCCAGATCCCCATTCACTACCCTCCCCCCATTCCCTGCTTACTTGTGGTTAATCCTTTCTTGCCTGCTCCCGTGGAATAGACAACATAGGCAGTCACAAGTAAGAAATGCCCTGGGGGCTGGGGGAAGCCCTGGAAAAGAGCCCAGAATGGTAGCTGGGGGGGATTCTTACCTTTCAGTCTTCCAAGCCCGTCTTTCTGGGCTGAAGTGTTGCTGTTCCAGACTTGAACTAGCACTAGCACCAATCGACTTTTGTGAACCTCACAGCATAAGGTGTTATAAAGCCTTTAAAGTGTAGAGAAAGGCAAGAAAATGAAGAGAACAATCAACTGAAAAAATGCCAGGCCACTTATTGGCCTTGAGATGGAAGATGAATGCTGGGGAAAGAGGAAGCCAGTTGTTTTGAGAACATATATACAGAAAGGCACAGATCATAGATCAGTGGTTCTCAACCTTTGTAGTCTCAATGCACTTCCTGCCCTCCACATCTTTTCTCAAGTTAGTGGAACTCAGTGCTTATCTTGCACTGCTTTGCAGTGCTTATCTTGTCATACCCTGTGGCACCCTTAAAAGGATCTCAGCGGGGCACATCTACTAAAGATACCGACTGCAGAGTAACCTGATACAACTGTACTGCAGTGCCACATGGTAAAAACTGTGAGGTAACGCTACTGCACAGTAGTATAAGGTTACTGTGCAGCAGCATCATAAAAAAGGCACTCACCAGTAACTCAGTTTACTGCACATTTATTTAATGTTTGTTTATACCAGTACTAAATAAATGCGCAGTAACCACTGCACAGTAGCATCTTGTGTAGATATGGCCACAGGGTGGCAGCATGGGCAGCAGCAGGAAGAGCATCCCTGAGAGTATAGCAGGAGGTGGTACACAATGTTTGGCATTGACAGAAGCTGCTCAGTTGGGCAGATTGGGCAGCTTGGCTGTGGGTCATTGGACCAAGGGAGGAGGCAGCTGTCCTTGCAGGGTAGAAGGAGGTGGCAATGGACACTCATAGAGGCTGGTGCCAGCTAAGAGAGTGGGGGCAGGACCACACTGTAACCTGATCTTTTTACAAACTGTCCCCTCCCCTCCTCTGGTGTGTACCTGAGGAGATAAGCAGTCCCTACTGCTATGGCTGATCCTCTGGGGACTTGCATGCTGGTAACTGTATCCAACCCTCTCCCACCAGCTCTGGGAGTGTGGAAGAAGTGGAGGAATGATCCAGGCTGAAAAGCACATCTCTGTGGAACCAGAACCACCCACCCACTTTCTCATGACAGAAATTTGTGCCCCTACTTTGTGCTGCAGTGCATGCCCCTGCTCATGCGGTTTGCAGTGGGACAGACACATTGTCCCGCTGCTCCATGTGCTGCAAGGGAGGGGCTAGCTGGGGCACAGGGTGCCTCAGTGTAGGGCTAGCTGGCAGACAGCCCCCATGCTGGGGCACCCTGTGCCCCAGACAGCTGGGGAGTGGCATGTGGAGACGGGGGAGCAGGGGGACCCCCTGCCCTGAGACAGGGGAACAGGCAGCCTTAGATTCATAGATTCATAGATGCTAGGGTCGGAAGGGACCTCAATAGATCATCGAGTCTGACCCCCTGCATAGGCAGGAAAGAGTGCTGGGTTTAGATGACCCCAGCTAGATACTCATCTAACCTCCTCTTGAAGACCCCCAGGGTAGGGGAGAGCACCACCTCCCTTGGGAGCCCGTTCCAGACCCTGGCCACTCTAACTGTGAAGAAGTTCTTCCTAATGTCTAGTCTAAATCTGCTCTTTGCTAGCTTGTGGCCATTATTTCTTGTAACCCCCGGGGGCGCCTTGGTGAATAAAACCTCACCAATTCCCTTCTGTGCCCCCGTGATGAACTTATAGGCAGCCACAAGGTCGCCTCTCAACCTTCTCTTGCGGAGGCTGAAGAGGTCCAGGTGCCCTAGTCTCTCCTCATAGGGCTTGGCCTGCAAGCCCTTAACCATACAAGCGGCCTTTTTCTGGACGCTCTCCAGGTTATCCACATCCCTCTTGAAGTGTGGCGCCCAAAACTGCATGCAGTATTCCAACTGCGGTCTGACCAGCGCCCGATAGAGGGGAAGTATCACCTCCTTGGATCTGTTCGTCATGCATCTGCTGATGCACGATAAAGTGCCATTAGCTTTTCTGATAGCTTCGTCACACCGCTGACTCATGTTCATCTTGGAGGCCACTAGGACTCCAAGATCGCTTTCCACTTCCGTTCCACCAAGCAGGTCATTTCCTAGGCAGTAGGTATGCTGGACATTTTTCCTCTCTATGTGCAGCACTTTGCATTTCTCCTTGTTGAATTGCATTCTGTTGTTTTCTGCCCATTTGTCCAACCTGTCCAGGTCTGCTTGCAGCTGTTCCCTGCCCTCTGGCGTGTCCACTTCTCCCCACAGTTTTGTGTCATCCGCAAACTTGGACAGAGTACACTTCACTCCCTCATCCAAGTTGGCAATGAAGACATTAAAGAGTATCGGTCCAAGGACCGAGCCCTGCGGGACCCCACTGCCCACACCCTTCCAGGTCAATACCGACCCAATCCACTACGACTCTCTGGGTGCAACCCTCCAGCCAATTCTCCACCCGCCGGACTGTGTAGTCATCCAAGTCACAGCCTCTTAACTTGTTTACCAGTATGGTGTGGGATACCCACACATACTGGTAAACAAGTTAAGAAGCTGTGACTTGGATATATACTTGGGCTGGCTGCTCCCTTTTACCCATGTGCCTCAGCACGAGGGCTCCACTTCAGAGCCTACATGCTGAGGCACATGAAGTTGGGAGAAGCCAACCCAAGGCTGCCTGCTCCCCCATCTCGAGGCAGACTGCACCCCAGCCAGCCAGGGAGAGGCTAGATGGGACATAGGATACCTCAGTGCAACACATGCAGTTTGTGTCACCGCAAAGAGGTTTTCAGCACCAACCACATATGCCTGCACATTTGGATCCAGCCATAGGGCAAAACTAATCCAGGTAATAGAATAAAAATCCATAGTCCCTGTTTACACCATGTTTAACACAAACCATTGAGGTACTGAATGTCTCAACTCAGTCTGTCTCAGTGGTCTAATAAGGGGATGGAAGGTATTGGGCAGCCTCCACTCCTCCATATACTTGCCTAGGCATATGTATTAGAGGTCTTGGTGTGATGGTCACAGACCTCTTATGTGTACACAATGATCCAGAGGATCAATGGTTGCCTGTTAATACAAGCCAGCCTATTGATTTCTTGTTCCATAATTTCCCCTTCAAGTTCATCTGTAAAGTTTTTGCTGTCTAAGAACAGAAACCCTATGTTAGAATGCTCAGGGAATGTAAAGTGTTCTGCTACAGGCTTGTATGTCATCCTGGAACTGGCATCATATCTGTGTTCATTTATTTTTACTCACATGGAACACCCCATTTATCCAGTGCAGACATCAGAGGGTCACTGTGAGCAGGCGATGAGGTATATGATGTTGGCAGAGTTGCAGGTGAATGAACATGAGATGTTATAATCTGTGTTATTTGGCCCAGTGATGATGTGATCTGTATTGATGAAGGGGCACAGCTTGCACCAAATAACACAGGGTGTCTTTACACGTGATCTGGGGATGTGAGGTAGGGGGCACTTTAATTAGAGCAGCTCTTGGGAGCTATTGTAATTAAAGCACCCACAGAGTCTCCTGTAGTCAGCATCCCACGCTTCATAATGGTGGTGCTTTAACTAAAACTCATTCAACGTGCTAATTATCATGCTCTGATGTGCTGTAATTACAGCATGACAGAACAGCCATCTTGCATGTCTACAGGCACCCTTAGATTTTATGACACAGCCATGTGGGGGGAGGAGACTAAGATTTCCCTTCCAATTCAAATAGTTGTAGAAAAAAATCTTCCTGCAGTGTGGTTACACCTCATGCTGTCAGCTGCTGCATGGGAATTTTCAGGAAACTTCCATTTTCTGTGCCAATCAAATTCCAATTCTGTGCATTTGGTTTGGAGACTGTGTGGTCTGCATATTATCATCTTGCAGATAAAAGAAGCCACTTCAGAAACACTGGCTCATTTGAAGAAGTATTTTTGGGGGGAAAAGTTTCTAAATAGTTGTCTTTGTGGTGTGCTAGGCTCTCTGGCTCTCTGTGGTTGTGCTGGCTCAGTGCAGGATAGTTAGTACTGTGTGGTATAACTGCTTCTTTCCCAGCATACAGCTTTAGGAGAAACTGTCAGCTCCTTTGCAATTGTACTAGAATGGTTGAAACTTTCTAGAGCAGCTGGGACAAGGTTAGGCCTCTGCTAATTCCAAACATAACCCATTCCCTGTCTATCATGAGCCCCAGAGGTGTTGTCAAGCAACACACTGCAATATGATAGAGAAGCACAAGTTCTCAGTCTCTTCTACTGCAGCAGTTTTCAAAGGAGGGGAGCTTCTTGCACCACATTAGAGTGGGAAAGGTTAATTTAGTTCATATGTTTTTTTCTAGGCATATGCTTGACCCTTTGCCCTGTGCACACGACAGTACTTTTATTATTTATGATCTGTTTTGCAGTAGCATGTAGGATCCTTAGTCATCAACCAAGGACCTGTTGTTCTAGACACAATACAAGCACAGAATAAATTATACTACCTACATCTGTACTAGAAAATACTTATGAGGATTATGTTGTTTAAACCCAGCTAGAGGAGCCACAAAATAGAATGATAGCAGACAGAACTATGTTAAATAGTTTTCCAAAAAGCCATGCTTGGAGCCCAGGACTAGGGGCTGGTGCCCACTGCTGCACCAGGAGGGCTGTAGATCAGTGCCGGGCTGTTTCCAACCTCCTGCATTATCAGTGCAGCGGGGAAGTTCTGACAGGACTCCATTTCCTGCTCAGCTCCTGTGTTCTCCCACATCTAGCTCTTTCCCCATGTCTCCTGCTTGGGATCACTGGGAAGGCCATGTGCACAGGTGAGCAGGTCACAGCCAGAGTCCTGCATGAGCAACTGAGGGGAGCACTGACTAGCCTTCTGGGGAGTGTACAGATGAGCACAGCTGTGCAGTATGTGGTGCAGCAAACAAGTCTGCAGTGCCACATACACTGAGGTGTCCTCTGAGCTGCAAGGGCATGCTGCCCATATGTGCACTGCTCTAGTTTTTCTTCCCTACAGGTTTTTTTGACCCCTAGGTTGTCAAAAAAACTCAGAGCAGCACACACATGGCCAGTGCACACTGCTGAAAAGTGGAGCCAGGCTGCCCAGAGCTATGCCGAGGCTGATTGCCACAGCTGAAGACCCGGGAGGCCCCAAGGACCCCAGGTAAGGCTGCTGGGGCAAGCACAGTGCTGGCCCCAGCCTCCCCTACTGCCTCCAGGGTACCTTGCTGCGTGCCAAAGCACGTGTGACGGGCATTCCCCAGGAACAGTGGCAAGGTGCACCACTGCTACTAGTACCCGGGGAACTAGACATCTGCGCTCATCTGGACGCAGCCCTAGAGTCTTTATGGTCGGCGGAAAAACATTAGGCAACTTGTGTCATATGGGTCTTTTCTTAACAGAAAGACTCTTGATTGGGAACTTCCCTTCTAGTTCTCCCTTGCCTGGCCCTAACCTTGTTCCTATTCACATAATCTATACAACAGCTAAATTCTGGTCCTCTTGGGTTGCCTGGGCAGCCTACAGGGTCTGAATAGCAGCTGAAGCTGGCAAGCTGAGAATTCTCTGAACTGCTCGGTAGGTCTCCTTGGTACAGATCATGGATTTCTAATAGCAGAGGGGGAACATTGTGATTATGCAGTCTGATCTCCTACCTATGGAGTTCTAGCCATAAGATTTCCATGAATTAATTCTGGCTTATATTCTGCTAGCTGTGAATAATAGAATCATAGAAAGTAGGGCTGGAAGAGACCTCAGGAAGTCATCCAGTCCAAGGCTAGGTCATCCATCCCTATCCTAACCAGCTATCTATAAAAAACTATCAAATCTTGATTTAAAAGTTTCCAGTGATGGAAACTCAACCACGATCCTTCATAAATTGTTCCAATGCTTAACTAATCTGACTTAAAAATTAGCATCTTACTTCTGGCCTGTTCTATAGTTGGGGCCAGTATTTTTTGTTCCTAGATGTATGACTTTATACGTAGACATTTTGAAACTCATTTTTCTCTGTGTGTAACTTACCAAGTGATTCATCTCACCCTGTAACATTGATCTTTCCTATTCATTATTTGTCCCTGCTTGGCTGCCATGGTAAAAATTATAACTGCTTCCACACAAATGCTAGAAGCCTTAAACATAATATGGGTGAACTAGAATGCCTGGTATTAAAATGGTGACTGTAACAGGTTAGGTGCCTTAGGGCTGTTATGATATCCCCTGCAGGCCCCCCATCCCTGTCTCTCAAGGTCTCTCCTTCCACGCCTTGATGGAAATTTTATGAAAGACAGGCTGCTCTCAGAGAGTGACGAGCCTACACTGCTCTCTCCCCTTTCTGGTAGTCAATTCCCCACATTTAGCCTGCCTTAAATTACATGGCTTCAATCCATCCCTACACCATGCCCCATGCCTCATAGGTGTTTTGAGTCACCCATCAGGTTAGACAGTTACCTTTAAGCCTTCAGGCCATATCAGTCCCTCCTTGCCTTGTTTAGGCTTTTAGCCTTCTTGGCTCCCACCCCCCTACTGTGACTGATAAGGCTTACTGTTCTACACTGGGCTTCTGCCCCCACCCCTCCCACACTCTGCCCCTAACTGGGCTTTGGGCCCTACAGCCTGACCCTCATGCTCTTCCCTTGAGTGGGCTTTAGGCCCTACAGCCCACACTTCTACCACGCTCTGTCACTATCCGTGCTTTGGGCCCTGCATTCCTCCCTTCCCACACTGCCTCTTTCTGGGCTTTGATCCCTGCAGGCCCCTTGCCCCATGCTCTGCCCCTATCTGGCTTTCCGGGCCTGTGGCACCCCTCACCTACACTCTGCCTCTGACTGGGCTTTGGGCCCTGAAGCTCCACCCCGCCCCATGCTCTGCCCCATGTAGGCTTCAGGCATAGGTGGTAGGAGAAAATATTATTTGGGGGGGCTGAGGGTGCAGGCGCAGTGCAGGGGGGTGGTGTGGCATGTGCCTGCCTAACTCCCATCCCTCCCTCCCACAGGGCCATCACAGGGCAAGTGCATGCTGGTGTGTACACAGAAGTGGAGGAGTGTGCGGTGGGAGTGCAGGGTGTGATTCTCCTTTGTTTCCCAGCCTGCACAGTTGCTTGCTTCCAGATCCAGTGTCAGTTCACGAGCCTTGCTAATTTGCTGCCAGGAGCTCCTCACTCCATGGCTTTCAGGGTTAGACTGCAGGACTAACTCAAGTTCTGTGCTTATATTGCTCAAGCCCAGCCCTCTTCCAGTCAGGTGACTCCCCTGTCAGCTGACCTGACTACACAACTGTTCCTTAACCCTTGCTCTGCTGAGTGCCTGTGCTATAAAGATCCTGCCCTTAAATGGGCCACACCACTTTTCAGTAACAGGGCAAGGATTCCCTATTACAGTGACTTTGACATAATGATCATCCATGAGATCTGGTGGAAGGATAATAATCAATAGGATAGTTTTATAACAAGTTACAAACTTTATAGGAGTGACAGAGTAGAATGTGCAGATGGGGGATTGGTGTTTTATAGTAAAGATAATATAGACCAGAGGTTCCCAAACTTTTACTTATTGTGTACCCCCTTCCAGATTTACCAGCTGCCTGCCTACCCCAACTAGTATATGTTTTATATTGTAACCCCTTAAATGCCAATTATTATAAAAGTGAAAATTAAATCTGCCATTACACAGTTTTTCCTGCACAGTCTCCAGAGATGTCTTGCATTTTCACAGGTGTACGTGTACCGCAGTTTGGGAACCCCTGGTATAGACATTGATAATATAAGTATCTTATCTGAAGGTAAAAATACCATAGAATCTCTGTGGGTAGAAATTCCATCCTTGAATAAAAGGAACATAATAGTAAGATTGTACTGTTGACCACCCGCACAGGAGGATGAAGATGATTGGAACATGCTAAGGTCAATTAGAGAAACTGCAAAAATAGGACAGGCAAAAAAAAATGGAAGCCTTTAACTATCCTAACATGGACATGGAACTACCCTCCACATCAGGCAAGATGTGGAGATAACATTTCTAGACATAATAAATGAATACTTTCTAGAACAACTTTTTTTTGAAACCACAAGAAGGAAACATATCTAGACCTAATCCCAAGTAAAACACAGAACCTGGTTCAAGAGGGTCTGTAGGTAAGCCAGTCTGTAATAGGAAGTAAGATAAAAGAATCCATCGGGCCAATATACAACTTTAGGAAGAAAAAAAATCACAAAAATGAGGATGTTAGAAAAAAAATGAACAGTCAAAAACATAAAAGGCAGGCCAGAAGTTGTTTTAAAATACCATATTAGATCCTCAGGAAAAGCATAGTGCAAATTAGAAAGGGTACCAGTCAGTCCAATAAATCCCCTGCATAATGGAGTTAAGGAGCCCATCAAAGACAAATGAGCATTATTCAAAAAATAGAAGGCATCTCCAGATGAGTAGAACAGGAACATACACAAATTTTGGCAGGTCAAATATGAAAGTGAAATAAGTCAGGCCAAAAACAACCTGAGGAACAACTTGCTAAATATGCTAAAGTTAATAAAAGGTGGGGTTGTCTGTTTTGGGGTGTGTTGTTTTGGGGTGGGGGGGCGGGTCATAACATCAAAAGCTATAAGGCAGCAAGGGAATCTCTGGGACCATTAGATGACCAAGGTGTAAAAGCTGCAGCAGGGATGATAGGGACCGTAGTGGAGAAATTAAATTAATTCTTTGCATCAGTTCTTACTGTAGACAATACTGAAGGAATTCCCACACCACATCAATTATTCCTAGGAGATGAGTCTCAAGAGTTGTATCACATTGAAGCGGGAAATAAAAGATGCTTTAGAACAGAGGCAGGCAATTATTTTGTGTGGAGGGCCACTTACCGAGTTTTGGTGAGCTGTTGAGGGCCACATGGGTAGCCCCGCCCCTTGAAAGTTGCTTCCTCCCCCCCCCGCCTCCCCAGTCTCCATACTGGAACTGGAACTCCTGCCCCCTAACTCCTGACCTTTGCCACTGGAAGTCCATCCCTTGCACCACAAGTACTCTTTTCGGAAGGGAGGTGATGTGATCTTGAAACGAGAAAAAAACCCAAATCATATACAAAAAAAATAGAATATCTACTACTACTTATTTTAATTTTATTTAAAAATATTTTGTACTGATTTATGTGTTTGCAAAATGTATCTAGAGGTGATTGCATAATAGCTCAAAATACAGCCTTACTGTATATTGTGTGCAGGCAGTAAGGGTGTATCTGTGTGTGTGTGTGTGTGCGGCGTGTGGTAAGTGATTGGGGTGAGGGCTGTAGGAGGGTGTGGGGTTATGTTGGGTGGGGTGGGGGTGGAAGAGAGAGATAGAGAGAAACAGTCAGGCCTCCAGCTCCATCATGTGTGACTCTCGTGGACTCCGTGTAAGCCTCACGTGATGCAGCCTGGCAGAACCTGCAAACAGGCTCCGTGCTCCTGCTGGCCCAGCCTGGGTCCCCACCAGCTCCAGGGCACCGGCATGTGCTCCGCATTTCCACCCACTGCCACACTCCTCTGCCATTTCTCTGCTTTCCCATGCCACTGCTGCCACCACTTCCCAGGCATCGCTGCCCCCCGCTGCCACCACCACCTTCTGCGGCCACCCCACTGCCACTCCCCATGGCCCCACCCCACCCCCACTGCTCCCTGTGGGCCCCCCACAGCACCACCACCACTCTCCATGCCACCTTCTGCAGCCCCCCCTTCACCCCTCTCACTGCAGCTGCTCCGCTGCTCCTCTCGCTGCCTCTACCACTTTCCATGGCCCCCTCACCACTCCCCATACAACCGCTGCTTCCTGCAGCACCCCCCTATCCCACTGCTTCCCACTCTGGCTCCAGCCTGGCTTGGCAAGCACCACATGATTCCCAGCTGCTGGGCAGATAGCAGTGGTTTCCCCACTCCCTCTGTCCAATCTTATCTGACTATCCACTCAGGCAGAGGGAGGATGGAGAACAGCCAAAGGGGTCACCAGGCCAGAAGCTGTAGAGGCTTCCAGTTAGGGGCTGGGGGTGGGAGAGGGGTGGGGGCAGGGTGGAACTGGGCAGGCCTTGCTGCCCAGCCATTGGGTCCTGCTGACAGTTCCCTGGGTCCTGCTGCCTCCTATCATTTTGACAAGCAGGCAGGGGAAGATAAGAATTAAATTTTCTAAAATTTGTAGGGGTCCCGTGGGTCAGAAAGAATAGCGGGCTGTATTTTGCCCACTGCTGCTTTAGACCAAAGTGATAAATTAAATACTAATAAGTCTCTGGGATCTGAAAGCATTCACCGGAGAATTTTGAAGGAAATGTGAAATTGCAGAACTCTTGATAATAGCATGTAACCTACTGTTACAAGCAGTCTCTGTGTCAGAGGACTGGCAGATTGCCAACATTAACACCCATCTTCAAAAAAGGCGTCAGAGGCAATCCTGGGAATGACAGAGCAGCAAGTCTCACTTCCATCTCTGATAAGTTGACAGAATCCATAATAAAAATAAATCAGCAGTGACATGGACAAATATGACAGCGAGTAAGGAACAGCAAACAACAGGGCTGTGCAAAACAGCAGTGTTTTGTTTTGATTTGTGTTTCGCTGTTTTGATGAGACAGCATTTCATTTTGAGTTTCATTTCGTTTCAAAAACACTGTTCCGTTTCATTTTGTTGAAACTGTTTTGCTGTTTTGATGTTTCACCCATAGGCTATAATGGGGAAGCACAAAACTGCCTATAACTTTGTCATTTCTTGCCTGATTCAGATGAAATTTGCAGGGATGGGAGCCCCTTCTGAGGCCATGATGCCTGCCAGGTTTCAAGGAGAAAGGTGCAGGGGTTTCTGGGAAACTGCACCTCAAAGTTTTGAAAGCAAAACTTGTGTCACTTGTGTGTGTTAAGGCACAGTAGGGTGAAAACTGCAGGCATGGTAGTGTCTGCTGAGGCCACAAAGCATTCCAAGTTTCAAGGAGATAAGTGCAGGGTTTTCTGGGAAACTGCATCTCAAGCTGCTGAAAAGCAAAACTTGTGACGTGTGACTGTATGTGTGTTAAGGCTCAGCTATTTTTCTGTCCCCCCCCAAAGCACTGGGATTGGAAGAGACCTTAGGGAAGGATCACAGTCATTGGCCAGCTACACATGTCAATAGCAGAGTAGTCCTTCCCCCCTCTTCCCCCTCCCTCTCCTTAGTTTTTGCTTCCCTGCAAACAAAGCCCAGCTTCGAAACTCGAAAAGTTTCAAAACTTTTGAAATGTTTCAAGTACCTTGTTTCATTTCAAGGCTGTTTCAAAGCCTTTTGTTCCGTTTTGATTTTGTTGTTTTGAGCTCGAAACGAGTTGAAACAGTGTTGAAACAAAAGACTCAGTGAAATTTTGCACAGCCCCAGCAAACAGGGCAAGCAGTTTGCAAGCAGTTTACTGGGAGCAAGAGGAGAAAGGGAAAGAGGAGCCTGGCACCAGATCCTGCTCTGGGAAGGTAAATGAGCCAGGGCTGCCTGTGCGTTTTGTTTGTTGAGTGTTTGTTTGGTGGGCTGTGTGTGTTTTGGGCATGTGATTGCTGGATAATTGCTGCCCGTGTCTGACAAAAACCCTAACAAGGGGGCAGAGACAAGCCAGGCCCAGCAGGGTATGAAAGGAGATTCCCCAGGCAACCAGAGGGTGAGTGAACAGAGATAGCAAACAGGGCAAGGAGTTTGGTAGTCAGTTCACAGGTCAGTTTGCTGCCCACCTCTTGTGTTGGGGATAGCTTCCTGGTGCAAGTGCTAGAGAAGCAACCTATGAGCATGCTCTTCTTGACCTACTGCTCACAAACAGGGAAGA
This sequence comes from Alligator mississippiensis, assembly GCF_030867095.1. Classification (NCBI taxonomy): domain Eukaryota; kingdom Metazoa; phylum Chordata; order Crocodylia; family Alligatoridae; genus Alligator; species Alligator mississippiensis. The sequence continues at coordinate 31,231,387 of NC_081833.1, forward strand.
ATTGGTGAGGAATGTAGTAGTGGATGACAAGTTGGGCAGCAGCAACCATGAGATATGAGATGATAAAGTTCAGGATCCTGAGGAAAGGAAGGAAGGAGAGCAGCCCAGTAAGGACCCTGGAATTCAGGAAAGCAGACTTTGACAAACTTGGGGAACTGATGGGCAGGATCCCCCTGGGAGTCCAGTTTGCGGGGGAAAGGAGTCCAGGAGAGCGGGCTACACTTTAAAGAGGGCGCACATTTTACTGAGGGCACAGAAATGAACCATTCTGATGCCCAGGGAGACTAGCAAGTATGGCAATAGACCAGCTTGGCTTAGCAGGAAACTCTAGTGAGCTAAAATACAAAAAGGAAGCTTATAAAAAGTGGAACTGCCTGGGCCCATTTTGTTCAATATTTTCATCAGTGACCTGGAAGATGGCATAGAGTGCACCTTCAGCAAGTTTGAAGATGACACCAAGCTTGGCGGAGTAGTGGATGTGCTGGAGGGTGGGGTTAGGATTGAGAGATTGGAGGATTGGACCAAAAGAAGTCTCATGAGGTTCAATAAGGACAAGTGCAAAGTTCTGCACTTAGGATGGAACAATCCCATGCATACAAGCTGGGGACAGCCTGGCTAAGCAGAAAAGGACCTGGGGGGACAGTAAGCTGAATATGAGCCAACAATGTGCCCTTGTTGTGAAGAAGGCCAACAGCATACTGGGCTTCATTGGCAGGTGTGCTGCCAGCATATTGTGGGAAGTAATTATTCCCTTCTATTCTGCACCGGTGAGGCCGCAGCTGGAGTGCTGTGTTCATTTTTGGTCCCCCATTACAGAAAGGATGTAGGCAAATTGGAGTGAGTCCAGTGGAAGGTAATAAAATGGTTAGGGGGCTGGGGCACATGACTTCTGAGGAGAGGCTGAGGCAACTCAGTTTATTTAGTCTAGAGAAGAGACAACATAGGGAATTGAATAGCAGCCTTAAAGTACCTGAAGAGTGGTTCATAGATTCATGGATTATAAGGGGCTGGAAGGAACCTCGCAAGATCCAGCCCCCCTGCACCAGGCAGGAAAGACAACTGGGGTCAGGTGACCCCAGCAAGGTGACCATCCAGTCTCCTCTTGAAGATTTCCAGGGTGGATGATTGCACCACCTCTGGAGGGAGTTTATTTCACAGTCTGGACACCCTAACTGTGGAGAAGCTTTTCCTAGTATTAAGCCTGAAATGGTCTTCTAGGAATTTGTGGTCATTACTCCTGGTTATGCCCAAGGGTGCCTTGGTGAACAGTTGTTCGCCGAGCCCCTGATGTAGTGGTAAGCTGCTACCAAGTCCCCACTCAGGCTTCTCTTTTTTAGGCTGAAGTCCCTCAGTCTTTCCTCATATGGCTTGCCTTGCAAGTCTCTGATCACACAGGTGGCTCTTCTCTAGACTCTCTCAAGCTTTTCCATGTCTTTGTTGAAGTGCAGCACCCAGAACTGGACGCAGTACTCCAGCTGTGGTCTTACCAACGCTGAGTAAAGTGAAAGAATCACTTCCTTGGTTTTGCTAGTGATGCATCGATTGACACATGCCAAAGTATTGTTTGCCCTGCTGGCTACTAGGACTGTGCGAAATGGAAGCGTTCTGTTTCAACCAGCATTTCGACATCTCGACAGAACAGTGTTTTGTTTCGACTTTTGTTTCGAGTCGAAACGGCTGTTCCATTTCGTTGTGTGGAAACGTTTTGCCGTTTCGACCCTGTTTCGACGTTTCGCCCATAGGATATAATGGGGAAGGTGTCATGGGTGCTTGTGCAACTGCTGCCTCTCATCAGGCAGCAGGACTGAAGATCCACCGTCACTTGTCACCAAGACCTGAGGGTAATAATTGACCACAGTATGAACATGAGCTGGCAGGGTGATGCTGTAGCCAGCAGGGCCAACAATATGCTGGCATGCATCAATTGATGCATCTCCAGCAGAACCATTGCACAGAAGTGATTCTCCTGCTCTACTCGGCTCTTCTCAGCACTGGTGAGATCGCAGCTGGAGTACTGCATCTAGTTCTGGGCTCCACACCTTAACAAGGACATGGTAAAGCTTGAGAGAGTCTAGAGAAGGGCCACTCGTATGATCAGAGACTTGCACAGCAAGCCATACAACGAAAGGCTGAGGGACCTGGGACTCTTCAGCCTGAAAAAGAGAAGGCTGAGAGGGGACTTGGTAGCAGCTTACCTCTACATCAGAAGCGTACATCTGGGGCTCAGTGAACAACTGTTCACCAGGGCACCCTTGGGGAAAACTAGGAGTAATGGTCACAAACTCCTGGAAGATCATTTCAGGCTCAACTTTAGGAAAAACTACTTAACAACTAGGGTATCCAGACTGTGACCATTACTCCTAGTTTTCCCCAAGGGTGCCCTGGTGAACAGTTGTTCACTGAGCCCCAGATGTACGCTTCTGATGTAGCGATAAGCTGCTACCAAGTCCCCTCTCAGCCTTCTCTTTTTCAGGCTAAAGAGTTCCAGGTCCCTCAGCCTTTCGTTGTATGGCTTGCTGTGCAAGTCTCTGATCATACCAGTGGCCATTCTCTAGACTCTCTTAAGCTTTACCATGTCCTTGTTAAGGTGTGGAGCCCAGAACTAGAAGCAGTACTCCAGCTGCGATCTCACCAGTGCTGAGAAGAGCCGAGTAGAGCAGGAGAATAACTTCTTTGCAATGGTTTTGCTGGAGATGCACCAATTGATGCATGCCAGCATATTGTTGGCCCTGCTGGCTATAGCATCACACTGCCGGCTCATGTTCATACTGTGGTCAATTATTACCCCCAGGTTTGTGGTGGCAAGTGATGGGGGATCTTCAGGCCTGCTGCCTGGTGAGAGGCAGCAGTTGCACAAGCACCCATGTCACAAGTTTTGCCTGTGAGCAGCTAGGGGTGCAGGGCTCCAGAACCCCCCTGTATCTATCTCCTTGACAGCTGGCAGGCTTAGTGGCCGCAGCAGGGCCTAGCAGCCAGGCCTGCAGTAGTTTCCCCTCCCCTGTGCCCCAAGACAGACACAGTTGCACAAGCACCCATGACACAAGTTTTGCCTGTCAACAGCCAGAGGTGCAGAACCCCTGCACCTACCTCTATAGCTGGCAGGCTTCGTGGCCTCAGCAGGGGCTAGCAGGCCTGCAGCTTTCACCCTGCTGCACCTTAACAGATGCAGTGTCACCCATGTCATGAGTTTTGCTTGTCTGCAGCTTCAGGTGCAGTTTCCCCCAAACCCCTGCACCTATCTCCTTGAAACTTGGCAGGCTTTGTGGCCTTAGTAGGGGCTAGCATGCCTGCAGTTTTGACCCCACTGTGGCTTAACACATACACGTGACATGACTTTTGCTTTCAGGATTTTGGGGTGCAGTTTCTCTGAACCCCCTACACCTATCTTGAAACTTGGCACACTTTATGCCCTCAGAAGGGGCTACCATTTCTGCAAGGTTTAACCAAATCTGGCCAGAAATGACAAAGTTATAAGCTGTTTCATCCTTCCCCATTATAGCCTATGGGCGAAATGTTGAAACAATGTCAAAACAGCGAAAAGTTTCGACTTGCCTCGTTTTGTTTTGAGGCTGTTTCGAACATATCTGTTTCATTTTGATTTTGCTGTTTTGACCTCAAAACAGGTCGAAACAGGGTTGAAACAAAACTGGTGGCAAAAGTTTGCACAGCCCTACTGGCTACAGCAGCGCATTAATGGCTTATGTTCATACAATGTTTCCAAAGAGGATGGAACCAAACTGTTCTCAGTGGTGGCAGATGACAGAACAAGGAGCAATGGTCTCAAGTTCTAGGAAGGGAAGTTTAGGTTAGATATTAGGAAGCACTTTTTCCACTGGGGGGTAGTAAGCACTGGAACAGGTTACCCTGCAAGGTAGTGGAATCTCCATCCTTGGAACTACTTAAGACCTGGCTAGACAAAGCCTTGGCTGGGATGATATAGCTGGGGATGGTCTTGCTTTGAGGACTAAATTACTTACTAATTTTCTATTATTCTATGACATGTTGGGGAAAGTCAACCTGGGTTTTAGAAGAATTGCATTACTACAAGATTGGAAGGTTCTTTTGTGGACTGAGAACTGATTAAAAGTTAGGCAACCAAGGGAAGGGCTATGTAGTCAGTTTTCAGAATGGAGGGAGGTCAGTTGTGGGATCCTGCAGGGACTTGTGCTGGGCCCAGTTTTTTTCAGCATTTTCATCAATGACCAAGAAATAAGAGTATACAGTGAAATCTCCACATTTGCAGATGAAACCAAAATATTCTCAGAAGTCAAATCCCAAGCTGATGGAGAAGAGCTGCAGAAATATCTCACCAAGTTAAGTGAGAGGGCAAAAATATGGTAGTTGAACTTCAGTGTTGACATGTGCAAGGTAATATACATGGGAAACATAACCTCAACTCTATGAACACAATTCTGGTTGCTGAACTAGCTGTTATGACTCAGGAAAAAGACTCTGGAATCATTGTAGGTAGGTTTCTAAAAAATGTTAGCTTGATGTACAATAGTTTACCAAAAAAGCCAATAGCTTTTGGGTATCATAAGAAGGGAATTTAAAACAAAATGGAATACATCATACTGTATGCAAATCCATAGAGCACACACATTTTAATGTAATAGGATTAGAAAAGGTGCAGAGAAAAGCAACCAAAATGATCAGGCATTAAGAGCATAAAAGGAGAAACAAAAGGCTAGGTTCTTGTTTTGGAAAGAAGGCTCATGGGAGATAGGATAGAGGTCTATAAAATAATGAAAGGTGTGGACAAAGTGAACAGGGAACTGTTGTTCATCAAGTCCTAGAATATTACAAGTAAGGGGCACTGAAATTAAGAGAGAGGTCTAAAACTAACAGGAGAAAATAATTTAAGCAGTAGGTATTTAACTGGTGGAAGTCATGACCGCAGGAAGTTCTAGATCAGGGATTGGCAAAATACAGCTCATGGGCTGGATACAGCCCACCAAGGGATTTATCCGGTCTGAGGTGGTTCCCTCAGCCCTGCCCGGACCAGGTACAGAGGACATCTGTACAGCTGTTTTTATCAACCCTGGGCATGCAGAAGGGCTGGGGTGGCACAGTGGTTGGACTCAGCTTCCTGGCAGCCCCAGCAGTGACTACTTCTTCTGGCTGGCACTGCCAGTGTTGCTCCTGCTGCTGGACCCAGCCCAGCCTGGCCACTCCACACCAACTGCAGAACGGGCATTTGGAGCTGGTGAACGGGCAGGTGAGGTCTTCATGGAGACTGTCCCGGGACACCCATAGGCAGGGCGCACTGGGCTGAGCAGTTATGATGGGGCCATGGCTGGGTGGCAAGTGGCATCCAGGAGCGAGATAGGTGGGAGGGGCCAGAGCTGAAATGGCAGGGCAGTGACAGAGCAGGACTGGAGTCTGGGGCAGAGCCACGATCGCTCCCCACACATCCCTAAAATGGGTGCCAGTTTCTTGGGCAGAGACATGCAAGGAGTGGATTGTGGCTGTGCCCTGTTCCTGTGCTATTACCACGCTGCCAGCCTGGCCCCAGCCCCACCTGCCCATCCTTCTCCTGGATGCGATTCCTTACCCACCTGCAGCCCCATCCCATCTGCCTGGCCAAGCGCATCCTGCCTGCAGGGGTACCAGGCAGGTCTCCATGATGACCCCACCCACCTGCTCTGTCTGGCACCCCCAGTGGTGGATGCAGGGCAGACAGACCCAGGCTCAATAGAATCAATTGCCTCCCCCACTCCCTGTTGGGCCAGGTTTGCACCCTCTCCTCCTCCCCCAACAGCTCACCAAAACTCCCTAAGTGGTCCTTCAGCCCAAATAATATCCCACCCCTGTTCTAAAGGCAGATAATATAGCCAGTTTCAAAAGGACTGGACAAATTAACATGTGATAGATCCATTAATAGCTATTAAACAGAATAGTCAGGGTTGTATCTCCTGGCATCTTTAAACCAATGATGGTGGATGCCTGGAAGGGTGTGACAAGGGATAGATTACTCTAGATATGGCCTGTTTATATGCTTTCCATCCTGCTACTGTCAGAGACAGGATACTGGCTAGATGGACCATTGATCTGACTCAGTATGCCACTTTTTATGTCCTCCAATCTTTGTGCTATTGGCAGTTTCTCAGTATTGACTTAAGAAAATTATTAAATAGGTTAGGGCCAAAAAATAAATTCTTGAAGGACCCCACTAGGAATAGTTCTGATGAGTTTCATAGATGTTAGGGGCTGGAAGGGATCTTACAGATCATCAGGTCCAGGCCCCCTGCACTTGGGCAGGAAAGACTGCTGGGATCAGATGTCCCCAGCAAGATGGGCTTCAAAACGCTTTTTGAAGATCACTAGGGTGGATGACTGTACCACCTCTGGGGTGAGTTTATGTCCAGCCTGAAGCAATCTTCAGTCAGTTTGTGCCCATTACTTATTGTCCTCCCCTGGCGGGCCTTGGTATATAGATGCTTCCCAAGGCCCTGATGTATGCCCCTGATGTACTTATAGACTGCCACCAAGTCCCCTCTGAGTCTTCTCTTCTCCAGGCTGAACTGTCCCAAGTCTTTCAGACTTCTCGTATGACCTGGTCTCTAGGTCTCTAATCATGCACATGGCCCTCCTTTGGACTCTCTCGAGCTTCTCCACAAAGTGATGGTACCCAGTTTACACCTACATTTTGAAACCCGTAAGGTAGATTCCAATCCATTTAATATGTGTCAGCTTAACTTTGAATCACCCTAGTAACATGCAGTACCATGTCAGATCCCTTACAAAAGCATTATGTCTACATTATTACCTTTATCAACCAAACCTGTAATCTCATTAGAAAAAATAACAAGTAGTCTGATGGAATCTGTTTTCCCAAAATAGGATCTTAGAATCGTAGGGTAGAAAGGGCCTTCCAGGGCCATCTGGTTTAATCCATGTTGTGAGTAAAGGAATGGTGTTCCTAAATCATCCCTGTGGGGGATGCCTGAGGGATGCCTCCTCTTTACAACATCAAGTGAAGGATATTGTATAACTTCTCTGGTTAGTCTTGTTTCAATGCTCTACTGGTCTAAGAGTAAGGAAGTTTTTTTCCTGAGATCTACTCTAAATCTGCTATGCTGAAATTTGAAACCGTTGCTTCTTGTCTTGCTCTTTGCAGCAAGGGAAAACAGTTATTCCTGTCTTCTTTATGGTAGCTTTTCAGATATTTGAAAACTGCTATCATGCCCCACCCCTTAATTTCCTTTCCTCCAGACAAAACATACCTAATTCTCTCAATCTTTCCTCATACAGCTTGCCTTCCAACACCTTTATATTTTTTGACACCTGCTTTTAGATCCTAATTTTTCCACATTCTTCTTAAAATGTGGAGCTCAGAACTGCAGACAATACTCCAGCCAAAGTCTAATCAGTAGGGACCTACTTAAATCTGTAACTTCTCAATTTTTGCAGAAACCATGAAAAATGTCAATTTCCATGATCACCATGAAAAATGGTGTTTCCCATGATTTTGCATGGAATCTCCCCCCAAAAAGTAAAAGCTTACCAGAATATAAAGAAAGTGTGGCAATCCCTGCAGCCATAGAGCATGTGGTTTGAGAGTGAGCTACTGAAAGGATAAGCTACTGACATTGATTCAGTGAAGGCACCAGTGAGGCAAGTGAAGTGGTTTCATACCATGTGTTAAAGAAGCCAGATGCAATGCTGCAGTGATGCTTCAGTCTGAAGATGATGAATGAAATCTAAGAAAACTAAACATTTCAGGTCAGGATCATGTAATCCTGCATGCAGATGATGATAAATTGTTTTGTCCATCATGCAACATGACTCTGGATATGTTGAGGGAAAAACAGCATTGATCAGCATTTAGAGTCCAGATAACATACTAAAGTAAAACGCAGCTGCAGAGGCTGAAGGTTGGAGCAAGAAACAAGCAACTAAGTCCTTGATCTTTAAAAGAACCACTAAAAGCAGTTTGACAAGAAGGGAGGCTATGTTTGCACTAGTGGAGGCATTCATGGCTGCCAATGTTTGTGTGAAGAAAATTGATAACCCTAAATTAAGGGGCTCTTTGAACAAACATGTGCCGAATGCTGGCAGTTTCCCCATGTGCAAGCAAGCTTCGCCAAGATCGTCCCCCAAGACTAATTGCTTTATGTGTTCAATCTACAGAATCTGCATTGGCAGAATATGAATCAATCTTAATTGTAAAAGAAAAAGCAACAGCTGCCCAAGATAACTATGTTCTACACATTTTATTTGTACCTGGGAACTGGACAGACTGCAATCTGCATGTTTTCCAAACAGAGCTGGTTCATCTTGTGCTTGTCAATTTTTCTACCATGGCACCAGCTGTAGCGAAGTATATTGTAAACTACAGCTTAGAATTGCATCTCGAGCAGGTCCAAGGAGGTGATCCTCCCCCTCTATGTGACACTGGTCAGGCCACAGTTGGAGTACTGCATCCAGTTCTGGGCGCCACACTTCAGGAGAGATGTGGAGAGCATTGAGAGGGTTCAGAGGAGGGCCACCTGCATGATCAGGGGGCAGCAGGGCAGGCCCTATGAGGAGAGGCTACGGGACCTGAACCTGTTCAGCCTCCACAAGAGAAGGCTGAGCGGGGATCTACTGGCCTGTTACAAACCAGTCAGAGAGGACCAGCAGGCATTGGGGGAGTCCCTGTTCCCCTGAGCACTACCAGGAGTGACAAGAAATAATGGTCACAAGCTGGCAGAGGGTAGATTCAGACTAGACATCAGGAGGCGCTACTTCACTGTCAGGGTGGCTAGAACCTGGAACCAACTTCCAAGAAAAGTGGTGCTGGCTCCTACCCTGGGGGTCTTTAAGAGGAGGTTAGACGAATACCTCACTGGGGTCATTTGACCCCAGTACTTTTTCCTGCCATGGCAGGGGGTCGGACTTGATGATCTGCTCAGGTCCCTTCCGACCCTATCCACTATGAAACTATGAATTTAACAATATCTCAGCATTTCTGTCTGATAATGTACTGTATACGTGTACAGCTTTCTCTATGTCCCATGAAATGATGCCCAGTAATTTATGTCACATGCAATGCACACTCCCTTTCTTTAATGACATCTGGTGCACACATTTTCCTGATTTGAAAAGCCTGGTTGTCCTCTTTTAAAAAAAGCATTCAAACATTGTCCAGGCTGTAAGCTTCACTACAGGGAGTCCATCACCAATCAAAGCAGGGATGTACATGTGACTGTCTCACTTCCACAGGAGCCAGTGCTTTCAAGGTGCAATTCATGGTTTAAAGCAGTTTGTTATCACACAAAGAATATGAAGTAGTACCAGTAGTTTGTGTGCTTTAAATCACACCCAGCACACAGTGCATGCTTAAACAATATGATCTCTTAAGACAGGGCAACATTTAAGATCAAGTTAAGTTTGTGGCTGAAAATGCAATCCAGTTCATGTAGCTTCTATTGTGGTTTGAAAGGCAGCAGTCTTTGACCCAGCTTATCAAATCCATCAGCTTGTTGTGTTCTTGGTGAATCAAACACAACAACTTTAAATTGTCAGTGTGAAAACTAGCAGAGACAAGAACTGTTCCAAACAATATCTGCAAAGTTGAGTCAGTACTATAAGTACAATCAGTCACTACCACTACAGTTTAGACAACTGGCTGCCTCCTTTTTTTATTGCAATTCACATTTTTTAGCCCAGTCAGATGTCTTTTCTGAGTTTTGACCCTCAGCTACTGAAATCAATCCCTGGATGGCAGAAAGCATGGCAAGGAATGTGCTACTTAGATAAACTTTGTTAAAGAGTTCCAGATGCCTTTGACTGTAACTGTGTTTTTGGGAACCTGACTGATTGGTTTCCACATCTCTGCAACTTGGCAAATGCTGTCTTACCATTCCAACCAATTCAGTGGATGGAAAATGCGTGGCCTACGTGTACAGAGAAGTGTTCACACCGCAGACACAAAGGATGTCAGCTGCAGCTGCCAGTGGATGCTGCATGCTTTCATGTAACAACTAACACGAATTGTTTCTATCAAGGTTAGCATTATTTAGTATTACTAAACTTTCATAGAATGCTAATAATAAATTATGATGATATTAGTTACAATTCATATTGTGTATACATTTATATTCACCATATACTTCAATTTAGATTTAAAACGTAATACTTACATTTATAATGTAATGTATTTGATATTTCTGGCAATTTTGCTATTTAATTATGCTGTGGTTTTTGCATCTGGCTCAATCAGTGATGAGGGGTGGGGTTGCCAGGGTCCCTTGGCCAATCAGTGGTGAGGGGGTCTTGCTGTGAAAAGACTGCAAGTGGGCTCCATGCACCCGGAGCAGCCTGAGAAAAATCCCTTTGTCTCTCTGACATTTAGATAGGTCTCTACTAATCAGTACAAAGTAGAGTGATATCTATCACCTCCCATATCTTACACCTACTCCACCAGGGGCAGGCAATTATTTTGGGCGGAAGGCCGCTTACCCAGTTTTGGCAGGCTGTTGGCCTCATGGGTAGCCCCACCCCTTGACAGATGCCTCGCCCCCTGGTCACCATCTTGGGACCAACAGCCCAGTGTCTTGGGACCAATGTCCCAGGGCCAGCACTGGTGGGGCCCAGAGCAGGGCACAGGCCAGCAAGGGTCTGTGGAGCCGGGCTGGGCTGAACCAGCAGGGAGGTGGGAGTTGGCCGGGCTCCATAGATCCCCTGCCACCTGGGACCCTGTGCTCCTACCACCCTGCTCTGGGCCCCACCGGCACTGGCCCCGGGACACTGGTGTAGGCCCCGTGCTCCCACTGGCTCCCCACCCACTCACACCCAGTGCCCCCCAGCCCCGCGGTACAGGCGGGGGGCAGTGCTCAGCCCCAACCCCCTGCTTGCCAGCAGGGAAGAAGCTGGTGCTGAGCATGGGGAAAAGTGGCCCCTCGCCTGTGCCATGGCCGGCGCCCCACGCTGCAGGTGCTCACAGCCGACATGGGGCTGTCTGAAGAAGGCACAGGCAGCTTCATGCAGGCTGCAGGTGGCTGCAGCACAGGGCGAGGCCATGGGGCAGGCGAGGTGCCACTTTTCCCCATGCTCAGCACCAGCTAGTAACCCGCCCCCACTGCCAGCCTGGCAGTGGGGCCCGGTTACAAGGTGGTGCTGAGTGCAGGGGCAGGGGAGAAAGCAGCCCCTACCCGCCCCATGCCCAGCGCCCCACGCTACACCCACTCGCAGCCTGCCTGGGGCTGCCTGTGCCTGCTCCAGACAGCCCCATGTGGGCTGCGAGCACCTGCAGCACGGGGCGCTGACCATGGGGCGGGTGAGGGGCCACTTTTCTCCATGCAGGGAAGGAGCCCAGGGAAAAGCTGAGCATGAGGGGGGGAGAAGGAGTGGCCCCTCCCCCACCCCATGGCCAGTGCCCCACACTGTAGGCACTTGCAGCCCGCGTGGGGCTGTCCAGAGCGGGCACAGGCAAGCAGCTGCAGCGTGGGGCACCGGGCATGGGGGGGGGGGCTGCTTCCCCTCCCCCCCCACACTCCTTCCATGCCCGGGGTCCCCCCCACCCCCACTTACCTGAGCTTCCAGCCACATGCTCCCAGCCCAGAAACCCCAGCTGGGGCTTCCAGCTGTGGGTGAGGCCAGGAGGGCCACTGTTGTGGGAGCCCACCGGGCTTGCCCTGGGTCCTATTGCCCTTGGTTCCTGTCATTTTTGACAGGAGCCAAAGGCAGAGAAATATTAATTTTCTACATTTTTTTAGGGGCCCTGCGGGCCGGCTAGAATGGCCTCGTGGCCTGCATCCAGTCCGTGGGCCATATTTTGCCCACCCCGTACTACACCTATAAATGTAGCCCAAAATTACAATTGCTTATTTTGCAACTGCATCACGCTGCTGACTCATGTCAAGCCTGTGCTCCACCGAAAACCCCTTATCCATCTCAGCAATGGCACTGCTCAGCCAGTTATCTGCCATTCAGTATTTATGCATTTGATTACAGGCACGTTGATTGCCATTAATGACATCACCCCCTTTCATTTCTTTATTAGTTTAGTTCTGTATCTGTTGTTCCATTATTTTGCCTAGATTGCTGCTTGACTGACAAACCAATAATTTCCATATTTTACTTGAATCCAAGATGAGGTCCCCCTCTCAATCAGCATGGGGGGAAAAAGTCTAATCTTACATTCAAGTACTGGCCTGGGCCAGTGGCAGCTCAGCTCCAGATTTGGCCCTGGGCTTGAGGCTAAGGGTGGCTCATTTGGCTGAGTAAGGGACTTACAGCCAGGGGAGACTATGGAGTGAGAGGAGGGAAGACATGAGAGACTTCCATGTGCAGCTCAGGGGGAGCACAGAGGACACCATGTGGCCTGCCCCCTACTTACCTTCTCTAGGGTTAACATATTTCTGGGTTTTCCCAGACATGTCCTCTTTTTTGGACCTCTCTGTTGCATCCAGGCAGGGTTTTTTTTAAAAAGAGCAAATGTCCGGGCTTTCTGCTGTTACAAACTGACTGCTTCAGGCTTGGAGCAGTGGGCAAGGTGATTGTTTTTTGAGGGTCACGTGCTCCCCGCATGGGCTCAGGCAAGCCAGAGAGAGAGAGTGTAAGCAGCAGGGCTGAGGGGGTGGGAGCAGGGGTTTGTGGTTCAGGAGTGCGAGGCACCAGCAGGGCTGGGGGGCAATCGCCGTGGGTCCAGAGTGCAGGACACCGGCAGGGCAGGGGGCTGCAGATCAGGAGTGAGGGGCACTGGGAGGGCTGGGGGCCAGAGCAGGGAGCTTCAGGTTGGGAGTGAGGGGCACCGGCAGGGGTCCAGGGGCTGCGGATCAGGAGCGAGGGGCATGGATGACAGGACAGGTAACTGTGAGCTGGGTGTGCAGGGCACGGGCTGCGGGTCAGGAGTGAGGGTCACCAGCAAGGTGTGGGGGGTAGGGTACTGCTGTTTGGGAGTGAGGGGCACCGGCAGGGGGCCAGGGGCTGCGGATCAGGAGTGAGGGGCATGGATGACAGGACAGGTAACTGTGAGTTGGGTGTGCAGGGCACAGGCTGCGGGTCAGGGGTGAGGGTCACCAGCAAGGTGTGGGGGGGTAGGGTACTGCTGTTTGGGAGTGAGGGGCACTGGCAGGGCTGGGGTCCAGAGTGGATCCAAAGTGAAGGGCAGCAGCAGGGCTGGGGGGTATGGGGAATGTGGCTTGTCAGTGAGGGGCAACAGAATGGGCAGGGGCAGGACACTGCTGCCCCACCCATCAAACAAGCAAAACTAAAAACTGCTGTCTTCTTTCAGACATTGTGCTTATCCCTCAACACCATAATCTCTTCTCTTCCCCTTGCACTCTCCTCTTGAAGCTATTACCCCTCTTTTAGCTCCATCCCCATTTACTGATCATCAGTTACAGCTTGCTACCAGACTATTAACTAGGGGTGTGTGAAGTGGGCCCTATTCAATTCGGATTTGGATTCATTGATTCAGATCATTCTCCCTGATTCGATTCAGCTGAATCTGAAGGTGCAATGCTGATTCAGAGAATCAGCTATTCGGACATAGACATAGCTTTAAATGTTTCTTCTACATACCTCAAGGTACCAGGCACACCTCGTGAACGCTACAATGCTGGGGTGGATGGAGTGTCCCACAGGAGCGCGGGGAGGGCACCTTCCACATGCTCAATAGTGAACCCAGAAGTGGACCAGAAGTACTTGGTCCACTTCCGGGTCTGCCAGGGAGTGCATTGGGGGGTCCCCTGTGCCCCACTATCTTGGTGATCAGCCACAGAGAGACCTTGGGTGCCCCCCCAACCCAGAAGGCACCAGTTGCCGAGCCGGGGGTATGTGCGCTCCCCCCCCCATGCACACCCCAGTGAACCTGGAAGTGGACCGGAAATGCTTCTGCTCTACTTCCGGGTCTGCTGCCAAGTGCGCTGAGGAGTCCCCCGTGCTTCTGTGGGACATTTCATGAGCCCCAGAATCACAGCACTCACTATCCCCTGCTACCTAAAGGTATGTTGAAAAAATATATAAAGCTGTCTCTCTGTCTGAATCTCTGAATCTTTCCAAATCTCTCTGAATCAATCTGGAGGGTTCCGATTCAATTCAGAGAGATGAACGGGTCCTCTGATTTTATTCGGATTCGGACATTTGGCCACTGAATGAGGCTGAATCTCCGCTGCATCGAATCAGGGACCAAAGCTTTGCAAAGCCCTACCATTACTGTCTGCAGCTGGATTTTAGCCCCCTGAAAGCTGAGCACATCCTTTCAGAGAGAATCGAGGAGATCCATCTGATTCATTTATCTAGAAGAAATATAAACAGTGATTTGATCACAGTCCATATCTAACTGCTCATAAACACGGAGGGATTTGTTGAGAATGTGAAGGTGGAAGGTAACTTGGGTGACAATGATTACAAAATGACAAGAGTTCAAGCTCCTAAAGGGAAAAAGGAAGGAGAGCAACAGAATAAAGACATCAACTGGACTTAGAAAAGCAGACTAATAAAATCAGGAAACTGGTGGGAAGGATACCCTAGGAGGTAAATATGAGAGAAAAAGGAATCCAGGAGAGCTGGCTATATTTAAGGAGAACTTGTTAAGGGCATAGGCACAAACTATCCCAATAGTACAGAAGAAAGGGAAGTGCAACAGGAGACCAGCCTGGCTAGACAGCAATCCCTTTAATGAGCTGAAACTCAAAATGCAATCCTACAATAAGTGGAAACATGGTCCTATTATTAGGGATGAGTATGAGTATTGCACAAGTGTACAAGGGGGGAAAATCAGGAAGGGCGATGCATAATTTGAGATGCAACTGGCAAAGGACATGTAAAGGACATATAAAGGGATTCTATAAGTATTTGAAGAGCAAGAGGAAGACCAAAGAAACTACAGGTCCCTTACAGAATGCAACAGGCAAGCTAGTTATGGATGATGCAGAGAAGGCTGAAATATTTAATGACTTTTTTACTTCCATTTTCACAAATAGGGGCAATTACCAGTAGCAGCAAAAATAAGGAAGAAGACAAACAGTTTAGAATAATGGTAGAACAGGTTACAGATTACTCCAGAGAAGTTAGATGCTTTCAGATCATTAGGGCTGGATAGGATGAACCCTAGAGTACTGAAGTAATTGGCTTAGGTAATTTCACAGCCATTAGCTATCTTCTCTGAGAATTCATTGAGGTCAAGTGAGATTACAGATGGTTGGAAAAGGACAAATATATTTCCCATCTTTAAAAAATTCTGTGAAATTCAAGAAGAACAAGTGTACTTGGAATGAAATAACTGCATGCACAGATACAAACTAGCTAGGCTGCAGTGCTGCAGAAAAGGACCTGGGGATTATAGTAGACCAGTGGTATCCAATTTTTTCACCCTACAGGCCAGATAAATTGTGCCAGGCCAGTACAATCCAGTCTGTTATGCTTGGGAACAGACTGGCAGGGGCCCAATTTAGCTGTGCAGGTCTAGGGCCTGATCCAGTTGTTTGAGGCTGGAGCTGGGGTCCAATTCAGCCACACAGCAACGATCTGGCTAGGGCCTCATCCAGCCATGTAGGAACAGCCCAGCCATGGCCTAATCCAGCCACATGGGCCAGGTGTGGCCAGATCCCAATCCCTCTGTGTGGGGCTAGCCCAGCTGGGGCATGATCCAGCCATATAGTTGATGCAGATCCAGTGACATGCCAGTGGTCTGGCTGGGACCTGTTCCAGCCATGCTGAGCCAGCGAGGCCAGGGCTAGATTCAGCAGTATGGGAATGCCCCAGCAAGGGACCCACTGTGAGCCAGACAAAAAAAAAAATCATTCCGTGGCCCAAATATGTCTCACAGGCCATATTTGGCTACCCGTGCCCAAGAGGGCAAAAAGGGTTTTGGATTGTAGGCCCTTGTCTGAGCTGAGGCCCATTAACCTTGTCCCACTTCATTCTGACTGGGCCCCTCAAGCTGCCAGGCCCTAGTTCTAGTCATGCTGTCCTGGCTCTGGGCTGCTTGGCCCCTGGTCTTTCCCTTGCATGTTCTGGGCTCATGCCCCAGTCTTTGCTATGCTTCAACCTTCAGTGGGCTCTGGACTTGCACCATCAGTCTATGCTGTGTGTCAGCAGAATCCTTCTGCCAACAAAAGTGCCTAGGACATGGGGCGCCCCATGGCACCTGGCTCAGTAGCCTCCTCTGCCCCTACAACCACAACCTGGTCCTCTGGTCTAAATGAAAACAAAAACCAAAACATTAGTGTCCACTCCAAAACAAAGGGTTCCCCCTCTGGAGTTAATCTTGCTCTGTGGAAACCCTTGCCAAAAGGACCCACAGTATCTATCTGTTCCTGGTTCAGGATCCAGGGTTTCCTCTGCCCACACTATAGCTCAGAGTCCTTCCTCTGGGCCACCCAGCCTAGCTCCTTGCTGGAACTCTGCCCCCTAAAACTCCTATGGCCAGACTGCCACTCTGGCTGTGCTTATAAGTCCTTTCTTGGGTCACCTGACCCTCCACGTCTGCCCCCAGGCCTGTTAGTCACTGCTTTCAGCTGGGTTGGGTGGAGGGACAGACTGCAACTAGATCTGGAGAGGTTACAGGGGTGGGTGGATGAGAATAGGATGGGATTCAATACTGACAAGTGCAAGGTACTGCACGTAGGGAGAAAGAACCAGCAGCATACCTACAGGCTGCTGAACTCCCTTCTCATTAGCACAGAGGCAGAAAAGGATCTTGGAGTCATTATTGATTCCAAGATGAACATGCACCGCCAGTGTGAGGACGCAGTCAGGAAGGCTAACCATACCTTGTCATGCATCCACAGACACATCACGAGCAAGTCCAAGGAGGTGATCTTCCTCCTCTATACAACATTGGTCAGGCTGCAGTTGGAGTGCTGTGTCCAGTTCTGGGTGCCACACTTCAGGAGGGATGTGGACAGCATTGAGAAGGTCCAGAGGAGGGCCACTCGCATGGTCAGGGGGCAGCAGGGCAGGCCGTACGAGCACAGGCCACGGGACCTGAACCTGTTCAGCCTCCACAAGAGAAGGCTGAGAGGGAATCTGGTGGCCGTCTATAAACTTACCAAGGGGGGCCAGCGGAGAACGGGAGAGTCCCTGTTCCCCTGAGCACTACCAGTAACTAGGAATAACAGCCACAAGTTGACTGAGAGTAGGTTCAAGCTAGACATCAGGAAGCACTACTTCATAGTCAGGGCAGCTAAGATCTGGAACCAACTTCCAAAGGAAGTGGTGCTTGCTTCTACCCTGGGGGTCTTCAAAAGGAGGCTAGACAATCACCTAGCTGGGATCATTTGACCCCAACATTCTTTCTTGCGCGTGGCAGGGGGTCGGACTTGATGATCTGCTTAGGTCCCTTCCGACCCTACCAACTATGAAACTGTGAAAGATAGCTATGTCAACAAAACTTTGTGGTGTAGATCAGACCTGAGAAAGGAAGTTGATTCTTCTTATGTACCATACATGCTTTTCTATGTGGCCGGCCATCAGCTTTCCCCGTACCTCATCTGGAAGTGATGACAATAATGTTCTGTTTTACATGCAGCAGCTATCTTTGATGCTGAAGACCCTGTGAACTGTTCTGAATGAGCATTTTCCACTAAATTTCTTCTGGGGAAAAATCTTTTCAAATTGGTTCCCTAATTTGAAGTACACATTCTACAGACAGGGAAAATGCTTTGGGGAACTTAAGGGGATCAGAGATGAGTAATTTGCTGATTCTGCTGTCTCTCTCATGGGAATCTGACTTCAGGCAGCCATCTGCTCCTGTGATATCTTATGACATCTTCCTCCTCAACATTTTTAATAATATTGAGACGTTTCTACATCCCCAGACCAGAAATTTAGACCGAGATGTACTTGTGGTTTCTGATCATTTGTGGCTTCCATTGTTTCCAAGGATTTTGTAATGGAATTGGAGGCCCTGAATGATGCATTCTGTATGCACTAGTAAATCAAAAAGCTCACAGCATGGGAATGGTGACATATGGCATTTGGTGATGGTGTAGTCAGATGAAGGGAAATATTTGCATACGTATATAGTTTCAGCATTGTAGGTTGTCCCAGCCAAAGCACTTCCAGGTAGATGTTTGCAGGCCTCACAGCAGACAGGGGCATTAAAGAAGGATTTGAAAGAGGTCTAGGCCTATAAATTAGGTTTCTATTAGGGTTGTGTGAAGCTTCAGTTGCTTATTTGATTCGAAGGAGATTCAGCCCAATTTGGCAGCCGAATCTCCAAATCCGAATCAAATTAGGAGACCAATAAAAAGGCCCAATTCAATCCGAAGTCTCTGAACTGATTTGGAAAAGATTTGGAGGAGATTTGGAGATTCAGGCAGTCCCCGCTTGCCACCACAGGGAGCTGGACCCAGAGTACATGCTGGTAAGAAGCGGGGGGGGGGGGGGGGGCTGGAGGAGGGGGGGAAGGGACCATGGGGGGACCCCCACCAGGCCCCATCCCCTGCCTGGGTCAATGGGTGGCTTGCCCAGCCTCAGCACTCACCAGCTCCTGCCAGGTGGGGGGGTGATCCCCACTGCCCCCCAATGCCCTGTGCTGCATGGGGGGGGGCTCTACCATGAGCCTCCAAAAGCCCTGATGGCTGCTGCAGCAGCCAGTGAGTGTGGGGCTTTTTTTTTTTAAAGTTCCGGTATGCTGGGGCCAGGTAGGGCAGCCATTGACGGGGCTGGGAGAGCGGGCAGGGGATGGGGCCTGCTTGATTCACCTGAATAGATTAAGGACAGTGATTTGAATCACTGAATCGAATCACTGTCCCCCAAATCAGCTGAATCCAAGTCTGAAGCAAATACTAGCTGCTTAGCACAGGTCTAGTTTTTATTTAAAAATGTAAATAGTGATGGTGAGTTCTCTCTAGGCACAAGGGGTGGCAGGTCACAGGATTGGCTTCAAAGAACAGGTGTCAAGGTTTTTGCAGCAGAGACAAGGTACCGGTATTGTAAGGTACTCACTTCTCTGCCATCATTTTGTGAAACAAATACCTGTAATTTGTGTCCCAGATTGGATTGGAGTGGAAAGGTTGGAGGCCTCATGCACCAAGAACTGAGATTTGGAACTGGTGGTAATGTGAGGAGGGATACAGTACCAGAGGGAAAATCACTAAGAAGAAACTTGTAATAATTTCCCTCAGGTGTTTTCTTGAGGTGGCCAGACTCTAGCAGTAGATTATTGGGTCTTAGGCAACAAGCAATTAGAGTTGCATTTAACAATGTACTTAACTGCCTCACAAGCAGGGCAGAACAGAGGCATTGTGAGCTGCCCGGCCAGATGCAGACATTTAATTGTTGGGGCAAGTCCTTTCTCCACAGATCAAACACATCTGTTAATGTCTATAGGGAATCAAAGTCAGAATGCCCTGCTGCACCCTACCAGGGGCTCTACTGCCAAATGGCACAGTGCACATCCTAAAGCAGAGATGTAGCATGGAAAAAATGTGCACTGAGCAGTCTTCTCACCCCCTGGAGCTTTTATCACTCTTTTAGCTCCACCCCTATTTACTGGTCATCAGTTGCATTTTACTGGTAGACTATTAACCAGTAGGGTTGCCAAACTGTCAGTAAATATACTGTCAATAAAATAAATCTGGCTAAAAATTGCTCTTGGCAAAATGCATTTTTTTTAAAATTGCTGTCATTAAAAACACTAAACAGGCTTAGCTTGATTGAAGCATTGACAGGACAGACCGAGCACAGCAGCACCACATAATGTCTTAGTGGGAGTGCAGGAATCTGCAGAGAGCATTCTCTCAGCCATGTGCTGCTGACAACCAAACAGTTTTATTTTTTTATTATCATCAGTATTAAATCCCTAAATTTGAATTCAGCCCTTTTAACTGGAGCCTGGAAGCAGGGGAAGGGCTAGCAAAAGAGTTACATTATGTTATGTGAAACATACGTATCAGTAAAAATGTTTGGCTGCCAGTAAAAAGCTTGCAGATTGTCAGGAAAAAAAATTCTTGGGTTGGCAACCCTGTCATTCACCCTTCCTGCCCACCCTCCTTTTCCATACCATCTGACTTGCAGGCAAAGGAACATAAGCAACAGAGTTGATGCAAGGTATGCAGGGAATTCTAGTTCTCTAGAGTATCAATGGAGTTTGCTGCTGCCAACTTTCACCCCATTTTTCCTGATGCCCAAACCCATGTCTAGAGGGTGGGGAAAATGCTTATTTCAGTGCCAAAAAAATTGAATCAATTCTCTCGCCAGCAGCAGTCAATTTCACTGCGAAGGACTGAAGACTGAAAATTTCACTGCTGCCCTGCAAAAAGACAATTCCTAGAACACCTGGTGCTTCACACACACTGTCTGACCCTGCTTCTTCCTGTAGCCCTCCATGCAGGCAGAGTGAGACAGGCAGTAGACGCAGAGCGAGGTGCCTCCCACCCCATCCTTCAGGCATCCCTCACCTTAGGTGGTCCTGAGGAGATAGAATCATAGAACCATAGAAAGTTAGGGTTGGAAGGGACCTCAGGAGGTCATCTAGAACAACCCCCTACTCAAAGCAGATCCCCAGCTAGATCATCCCAGCCAAAGCTTTGTCAAGCCAGGTTTTGAAAACCTCTAAGGATGGAGCTTCCACCACCTCTCTGGGTAACCTGTTCCAGTGTTTTACTACCCTCCTTGTGAGAACATTCTTCCTAGTATCTAACCTAAACTTCCCTTGCTGCAACTTGAGACCATTGCTCCTTGTTCTGTCATCTGCCATCAATGAGAACAGTCTAACACCATCCTCTTTTGAACTCCTCTTCAGGTAGTTGAAGACTGCTATTAAGTCCTCCCTCAGTCTCCTCTTCTATAGATTAAATAAGCCCAGTTCCCTCAGTCTTTCCTCATAAATCATGTCCTCCACCTCACATTACACTACTGCCCCAAAGGGCCCCGTTTCATGCTGGAACTAGAGAGGGATCGAGGCTCCCTGTTGGACTTAGGTTGCCATTATCTGTGCTGTTCCTTATCCCATTTCAGCTCAGTTCTACAGAGCCTCGGAGTGAGCTCTAGGGATGGTTAATGTGTAGCTGCCTTGCTCCCCATGAGGATCCCTTGTTCACACCCTGCAAGACTGGCACAGCTGCTCTTTCCAGTGCTTTGCAATGTCTCCTACTGAAGTACAGTATTTTTGTTTTTTGGTTTTTTTGTTTTTGTTTTTGTTTGTTTTTTTAGCATAAACCAGGACACAGCTGCAGTCAAGAAATCCCCAAGATGTTTGTGTGGCCGGTTCAGTCTTATTAGCATGAAACTACCCCGAATTCCTCTGCGCCGCCAGAAACTGCCTAAAGTTGTAGGTAAGGTGCTACTGCTTGTTGACCTCCTGCTCTATGGTTTGTGTTCAAACTCTTAGCACAACATGAGGAAAAGAAAACAACTCTAATTTAGGCAGGACACTGACCCCCAAGGTTGATAGTGGTAATGTCAAAAGCTAAGGACTGAGTAATTGACATGAAGCTACCAGTCCCTGTCCCATAATACCGAGATGCTGATGCCTTAGCTCTGATTGGTAAGGACCAAGTGTAGGTATCTTCTTAAGACTTGAGTATGTTGCATATGATGACAGTGATGCAGTATTCATGTGTTGTGTCATGGTGTATAAACAGAATGCATTGAATGCAGCAATGGATACACAGAATGTTTGTATTGTACAGCTGTGTTACAACTATTTCAGACTGCTCAGTCTTCCTGACCTCCACCCCTTTTCTTTTGCTGGGTTTTCTAGTTTAAGTCTACCATGATGAACCTGGTTTCTAGGCTGCAGCCCCCATCTGGTCCACCAAAGCTTTAGCCTTGCATCTCCAGGACTCTAATCTCACCCTTCTAGGGCTATGGGCTTCTGGTTCTGGATCTCACCCTCTTCAGGCACTGAGTTCATCCCTCTTGGGCTATGAGCCTCTGGCCCTGGCTCCACCTCTCTCTGTCACTGGGCCTAATTCTGGACCTAACTCTGCCCTGCTCAGGGCCTGTGCCTTAGCTTCCCTGGCTTCAAGCCACTACTATCACTTGGCTTTGGCCTACCTGACTATTGCCTGCCTGGGGTTTGTGCCTACCCCTTCCTTCCCCTCCCTTCTGCCCCCATGGCAGGGCTCAAACAAAGCTGCATGCCCCTCAGACACAACTGGGACCTCCAACCTCCCCTGTTCATCCCAAACCCAAACCACCGGTGATAAACACAACAAAAGAATAACCTTGTTGGCTATAAAAGAAGTTCTAAACACACTGGCAGCCTAACAAAAACACTTCTAATCCTGGGCCTTAACTCCTTGTAAGCCTTCAGCCCCTTATTCGCAGTCCCCATTGCCACACAGTCCCTGTCTGTAGCTGAAGCCACAGCCATTTTGATCCAGAGCTTCTTCCCTAGCAACCTTCAGGGACCAGCTGTCCGCCCTGGCCCAAGCCCTGGGTTCATATGTCTCCCAGGAACTGCCTCTTTCTGGTCAGGTGACTTCCCTGGGTTGGCTACAGGTGTTCTTTAATTAGACATGTTGGCTTCACCCCATGGCAGCTTACTTCCCCTGCAGGGCTCTCCCCAACTGTACTATTGTAAAGCAGTTAGCTTGGGAACTCACAGCTTACAAGCACCTGGGGACCTGTTCTTTTAAAGCTCCTAATGATCAGACTTTCCCATCTAAAGCTCTCCATGCAGTTGTTTTAATCTCTTAAGGTAACAAGGGCCCTAGGCTCCTGTTACAGTCCCATCAACCTGCAGCCTAGAGCAAAATTCCAGTTGGCCATATTTACACCGGGTCAGATCCCAAACTTTTCACCCTCCACAAATATCTGCAGGAGAACCTAGCCTAGGGCTTTATACATAGGTCCACCTCATCTGCTGGAGTCCTTCTCCTGTTCATCAAAAAGCAGGATGGGAGTTTCCACTAATATGTAGATTACTGGGCACTGAACTGGGTTACCAGTTATCGTTAACCAGTATCCTCTGCCCCTCATCCCAGAACTGCTCGATCAACTCCAGATGATCTGTGTCTTCACCAACCTTGACTTCTGGGGAGTCTACAACCTGGTGCAAATCTCAGCTGGGGATGAGTGCAAGACCACTTTCAGGACTTACTGGGCATGTCTACATGTTCATTAATGCTCCATAATTTTGGTGCATTGAGTACCTGTAATGATAAGTACTAACTTAGGGCCTATGTACATGCCACATTTGTTGCCCTTTCTTGTGCTGCAACTGCATGACTGTTTGCATGAATGGGTTTTCTGGATGCTTTAAAAGTCTTTCTGGCACATTAAAATAAAAATCTTCAATGTGGTTTAGTTTGGCTTGCCAGGAATTAAAGAATCAAGTCCATGGATTCACTGCATGCAAACACAAAGGCACTCAAAGACATGTAATGAACTTCTTTGTCCACCAGATGTCATTGCGACTTTTTTGTAGTTCACCCCTCCAAATTGCTTCCACTTTTTTTCTTGTGTGGTTTGCTGGTTCCCTGCTTCCACAGCTGCATGGTGGGGCATAGGCACAGTGTGGGTGGGGGAGGGAGCCCAAGCCAGGAGGGTAGTGCTGGACCATACCGCTCTCCTGTGGCACCAGCTGGGAACCAGATTTAATTCGTTTGAAAACCTAGTGCATGCAAACAACGATGTGACACTCCAAAATAAACAAGTTTATGTTTTATAAACCTATTTAATTTAATGAGGATTAAAACTCATGGTGCTTAAAGTTGCCCTTTAATGTGCCATAATCAGCACTACTGCTTTTTTCATTACGCTAATGCAAAGGAGACTAATTCTGCTGTGTGTTACTACATTAGCATGGGTTTTTCCCACTGCACTAATGAACAATAGAATTAATCTACTGCACTTGAAGCATCTCATGTAGACGCACCCAGTATAAGCACTTTGAATACTTAGTTATGTCCTTTGGGCTTACCAGCACCCTAGCCACATTCCAGCACTTTATAAACAATGTACTACAAGACTTCCTAAACCAATTTGTAATTGCCTACCTACATAATATACTTATCTTATCCAAGGACCCTAATCAACATTCAATACACATCCAGGAAATGCTGGAAAGGTTGTATCAGCACAGCCTGTTTGCGAACGGAGTGAAGTGTGCATTGAACCAAACTACAGTTGAATCCCTTGGTTTAATTGTATCTCCTTCAAACGGACTTCCAGAAGGTGTGGACCACCTGAGAACAGAACACGTCCTGGAATGTGAAATAACTCCAAAGTTCCCTAGGGTTCTCTAACTTCTATCATAGATACTTTGCTAGCTTAGCCCAAGTAGTGAGCCCCCTTATTATGCTATTATGGAATAACTTCCAGTTCTCCTGGTCTGCAGAAGCCCAGGAAGCATTTGACAGCTTGAAACAGGTCTTTATCTCTGCCCCGTGCTAGCTCATCAAGATCCTGCCTTGCCATTTGTAATAGAAACCAATGCATCCAACATTCCAGTGGGTGCTGTATTTTCCCAGCTGCAAGGCCTGAAACAGACCTTATGCCCTTGCACTTTCTTTTCTTGCAAACTTATCCCGAAGGAAGAAAAGGATGAGCTCCTTGACCACAAGCTCCTGGCCATCAGAGCAGCCTTTGAGGAGTTCTGCCACTCCATCTTGAAGGGGTAGATCACACAATACAGATTCTCACAGATCATGAGAATTTAGAATATTTCTGTAAGGCAAAAGCACTGATTAAGACATCTTTGCTGGGTGCTTTTTTCTCCCATTTTGATTTTCAAATAACTTACCAGCCTGGGCTTAAAAATGGAAAAGTAGATGCTCTCTCCCAAAAGGCAGAGTATGATGCTGATCCCTCACAAATTCTGTCAGAGCCAAGCCCCATCTTGAAGCGACATAATGTCATCAGTGCTGTGCCACTGGTGGATCTGCTGTCCCTTCTCTAAGCTGTCACCCCAGAGAAATCCCCACTGAAAAGCAGGCTGCCTTCTCATAACAACCCCACCAGGTCCAGAAAGGGGTCATATTTACTCAGGGTAGGTCCTATGTGCCACCAGGTCTGGTTAGACTTATTGTTCTTCATGTGGGCCATGACTCTCTGTTGGTAGGTCACCCTGGAACTGAAAAGATCCTTAGCTCCCATTTTGTTTTAGTGGCTATTGCCTGTACAAAACAGTGCAGGACTTTGTCTGCTCCTGTGGTATTTCTGCCTGAAGTAAAAGACCCACACAAAGAGTCTATGGACTCCTTAAGCCTCTTCCCATTCCCCCCTATCCATGGTCCATTATTTCATTAGACTTTATTGGGGAGCTGCTCTAATCAAAGGGGTGCTCCACAATCCTGACAGTAATGAATCAACTAACCAAAATGGCCTGCTTGATTCCATGTGCCTGTCTGCCCTTTGCCAAAGACATTGCCTAATTATGGTTGGATTATGTAGTTCACCTTAACGGTCACTGCCACAACATCTGACAATGGGTCCCAGTTTTGGCACAAAGCCATGTGCCTGCTAGGGGTCTGTGTTCAGCTATCACCCACAGATGAAGAGCTAAGCCAAGAGAACAAACCAAATTCTGGATTTTGATCATAAAAAAAATCCTTAAACTCCTCTAACAGAGCTTTTACTTTCGATTGTCGATTGAGATCCACACTGGAGTTTGGAGGGACCTCTAGAAGACCCAGACTAGCTCCAAATAAACAGCTGTAGACACTGCATGCTTCTCAAGCTCTCCAGGGCTCCAGGAAAATTAACATGATACACCTGAGTTTACAAACCAGTGATGTATAAAAATCTGTCTGGACCCCAAGACTATTAGTGTCATAACTTGAACATCGTCGGTCATGACAAACATGACATAATCCTTCATATCCAGGTCTGACTGTGATGGTCTTGACCTAAAGGTTTGGGTGTACCCACAGCCCTCCATCACAGTCTTTAAAATAGGACAGGTAACCACCCAATTTCCATTTCATGGTACTAGCCAGTTCTGTTTTCTTCTTCCCCCAGGTGGATCAATGCCTGTCCACTAGGCAACAGTCTGGGAGAAGAGTGAGGAAGGGTCTTGATTGGTAGGGTCCCAGCCAAAGGTCCCCTAAAAAGTTTCCACTTGCCTCTTTTATGGCCCAAAACTTAGGTCCCATTGAACCCCTGGAAATCGTTGCAATCCAGGTCCACCTCCATAAAGCTTTCAGCCATACAGGTGGCCTCACGCAGAGTGGACATCTGTTGCTGATAAGTCCACTTTTGCAGTCCCACTGAGAGTTTGGGACAAAACTGTTCTGAAGTCCACTATTTCTTACATCAATCATGACTCCAACATTAACCAGTGGGTATAGAAGTCCTTCAACCTTTGAACTGTGGTTCAAGGCTGAGAGTCAGGATTTAAATGCCTTCTGTCTAATTCTTTGCTAGTTTGCCTCCTCTGTTAGACCCAGATGGTCCAATATAGAAGCCTTAACCGTCTTATGATCCTGACCAAAGCAGCCTTAAGGTTTCACTAGGCTGCCTGAATTTACCCATTTAAAAAGGGTGATATTTTAATAGGCCATATTTTCTGCAGCCAGTGGTAGGTCTCAGCCACCTGCTGAAAAGCTTCCAGGTCATCATCCAGCCCCATTTTTCAAAGTAATTCACCCTCCCCTATCAGAACAGGGTGACACACCAACCTGTGAAAGGGTCTTTTCACAGTCTAGGACAGGGGTGAGCAATTATTTTGGGTGGAGGGCCGCTTAAGTTTTGGTGAGCTGTCAGGGGCTGCATAGGTAGCCCCGCACCTTGACAGTTGCCCCTCCCCCTGTTCACCACATTGGGACCAGAAGTCCTGCCCCCTGACCTTTGCCACAGAAAGTCCCTCCCCTCGCTGCCCGCCCATACTCGTTTTGGGAGGAGGGGTTGCCATCTTAGAATAAGAAAAACACCAAATCATACAATAGAAGTCAAACACCTACTATAAATATTTTTATAATAAAATTTAAAATATTTGTCATGACTTGTGATTGTGTACTGTATATAGAAGGGATTTCATAATAACTCAAAAATAAATTGTCACTTTTATATTGTCTGTATAATGGGGTCTGGGGTGTGTGTGGGGTGGGGTGTAGAGGTGTGAGAGGGTCTGGCTGTGTAGGGTGCCATCGGGTATGTTGGGCTGTATGTATATGTTGATGGGGTTTGTGGGCACAAGGTGTGGGTGTGTGGGGTATGAGGGAGGGTAGGGGGTATACGGACCCCCCCACACACATTCTCCCCATGGCATGCAGACTGTGCTGTCTGACAGTAGCAGACAGGGAGGTCAAGGCACTCGTGGCCAGTGCAGGCACCTGGTGGGGTGCAGCTCTAGCCAGCGCTGCACGTGAGGGTGGGGGAAGTGCAGCCTGCCCAGTAGCCTCTATTACCAGGGCTCTGCACCATACGCCTACAGCTCCTGCACTCAGTGGGGGAATCCCCACACTGGAGCCTGCTGCCTTCCTTGCCCTCTGCTGTTCAGGTCTCCATGCTCCGCCAGGAGTAGAGGGAGCACCACCCCCTATTTTCACATGGAGTGCAGTGGGGGCTTCCCTGCTGCAAGTGCAGGACCTGCCGGCATCCCACGCTGAGCCCCTGCAATAGAGGGGGCCAGACAGGCTGTGCTGGGGCTGCACTCCTCACCCCTAGTGCAGCGCTGGCTGTCTCTATCGGAGGGGCTCTATGCTGCATGCCTGCCCACCCCTGTAGAACATACTACACAAACTGCTTCTGCTGTTGCTTCCACTGGTATTGCTCCTGCTATAGTTTTAGCTTCTGCTATAGCTACTGGTGTTGATGGTGCAGGCCTTCTAGCCATTTTAACAGAACTTCTGACTCCATGGTTCTGAGTAGGTTTAGACTGTATGCATTATCCATCACATGTAAGCAGGTCACTCATCCACTTTCCTTATCATAGCCAGTCAGCTCTGAGTTCAGGGTTTTCAGCCAGTTTGTTTTACGTGGGGCAACCTTGTCTCAACAGTGAAGATACTAAGCAACACAATGAACAAGCATGTAAACAACAAACAAACAAACAGAACTAAAACCATCTTGTTGAGCCTCCATCTTTTTGAGCAGAGACCAGGGCATTCCCCCCACTGGGATCCCTGACAGACCCAGGGGAGGTGCTACCAGGCCCAGAGTCAGTGAGGACCTAGTCAGGGAACTTCTGGTGGGTCTAGACATGTTCAAATCAGCAGGTCCTGACGATCTCCACCCCAGAGTGCTGAGGGAATTAGCACAGGTCATTGTGGCACAGCTTCACAAGCACTCATGGTGCTCTGGTGAGGTGCCGGAGGACTGGAAAAGGGCCACTGTGGTCCCCATTTTCAAAAAAGGGAGGAAGGAGGACCCAGTAAACTACAGGCCCATTAGTCTTACCTCAGTCCTGGGGAAGCTCTTTGAGAAAAGTATCCAGGAGCACATCTGTGAGGGACCAGCAGGGGAGATCATGCTTAGGGGCAACCTACATGGGTTCATTCGAGGCAGGTCCTGTCAGACCAACCTGGTGGCCTTCTAGAACAAGGTCACAAAATCCTTGGATGCAGGTGTTACGGTGGACGTAGTCTTTCTGGACTTTACAAGGCCTTCTACACTGTCTCTCACCCCATTCTCATTAGGAAATTAGGCGACTGTGCCGTTGATGCCTACACAGTCAGATGGGTTGCAAATTGATTGGAGGGCCACACCCAGAGAGTGGTGGTGGATAGGTCTTTTTCAACCTGGAGGGATGTGGGCAGTGGGTTCCCACAGGGCTCGGTCCTTCATCAACATCTTTATCAGCGACTTTGACGAGGGGGTGAAAAGCACCTTGTTCAAATTCACGGATGACACTAAAATGTGGGGAGAAGTGGGCACGCTGGAGGAGAGGGACAGGCTGCAACTAGATCTAGACAGGTTACAGGGGTGGGCGGATGAGAACTGGATGGGATTCAACACTGACAAGTGCAAGGTACTGCACCTAGGGAGGAAGAGCCAGCAGCATACTTACAGGCTGGGGAACTCCCTTCTAGTCAGCACAGAGGCAGAAAAGGATCTTGGTGTCATTATTGATTCCAAAATGAACATGGGCCACCAATGTGGGGACACAGTCAGGAAGGCTAACCGCACTTTGTCATGCATCCACAGATGCTTCACGAGCAGGTCCAAGGAGGTGATCCTCCCCCTCTATGAGACACTGTTTAGGCTGCAGTTGGAGTACTGTGTCCAGTTCTGGGCGCTGCACTTCAGGAGGGATGTGGACAGCATTGAGAGGGTTCAGAGGAGGGCCACCCGCATGATCAGGGGGCAGAAGGGCAGGCCCTACGAGGAGAGGCTAAGGAACCTGAACCTGTTCAGCCTCCACAAGAGAAGGCTGAGAGGGGATCTGGTGGCCGTCTACAAACTGGCTAAGGAGGACCAGCAGGCTATGGGAGAGTCCCTGTTCCCCCAAGCACTACTGGGAGTAACGAGGAATAATGGCCATAAGTTGATGGAGAGTAGGTTCAGGCTAGATATCAGGAGGCGCTACTTCAGAGTCAGGGTGGCTAGGATCTGGAACCAACTTCCAACGGAAATGGTGCTCACTCCTACCCTGGGGGTCTTCAAAAGGTGGCTAGATAATCACCTCACAGGGGTTGTTTGACTCCAGCATTCTTTCCTGCCATGGCAGGGGGTCAGACTTGATGATCTGCTTAGGTCCCTTCCGACCCTACCAACTATGAAACTTTGAAAACATGCTGTCTTCTTTCAGCCTTTGAGAAGGGCCGCCCAGAATCTGTGTTTCTCCCTCAGCACCACAGCCTTCTGTCTTTATCCCTCCTACTCCCCTCAGGATTTCTTAAACCCTTTCCACAGCTGCTCCTTCATTAGGTGTTAAAATAAAATCATAGAATCTTAGAAAATTCTGTCTGGAAGGGACCTTGGGAGGTCATGTAGTCCAATCCCTACTGAAAGCAGGACCATTCCTAACTATATCATCCCAGGCAAGGCTTTGTCTACTGGGTCTTAAAAACTCCAAGGATGGAGATTCCACAGCCTCTCTGGAAAGCCTATTCCAGTACTTTACTACCCTCCTAGTGAGAAAGTTTTTCCTAATATCTAACCTAAACTTCTTTTGCTACAACTTGAGACCATTGTTCCTTGTTCTGTCATCTGCTACCACTGAGAACAGTCTAGCTCCTTCTTCTTTGGAACCATACTTCAGGTAGTTAAAGGCTGCTGTCAAATCCCCCCTCAGTCTTCTCTTCTGCAGACAAAATAAGCCCAGTTCCCTCAGCCCCTCCTCAGAAGTCATGTGCCCCAGCCATCTAACCATTTTTATTGCCCCCTACTGGACTTTCTCCAAGGTATCTACATCTTTTTTTGTGGTGGGAGACCCAGAACTAGACACAGTACTGCAGGTTTGGCCTCACCAGTGCCAAATACAGGGGGATGATCACTTTCCTCGATCTGCTGGCTCCATACACTTTTAGCCTTCTTGGCAACAAGGGCATGCTGTTGGTTCATATTCAACTTATTGTCCACTGTAACCTCCAGGTCCTTTTCTGCAGCTCCTACTGAGATTCTATGCCTTGGTATAGGCCATGGACCAACTGGCTAAACAGCAGGTCTACAGAAAAGGAACTAGAGGTTACAGTGGACAATAAGCTGAATGTGTGTTAGCAGTGCTAGCCAAGAAGGCTAGCAGTATACCAAGCTGCATTATTAGGATCATTGCCAGCAGATTGAGGGAAGCAATTATTCCCCTCTATTCTGTACTGGGGGGGCCACATCTGGATTACTGCGTTCAGTTTTGGGGCCCCGCACTACAGAAGGGATGTGGACAAATTGGAGAGAGTCCAGTGCAATGAAAATAGTTAGAGGGCTGAGGCACATGACTTCTGAGGAGAAGCTGAGGGAAATGGGCTTATTTAGTCTGCAGAAAAAAAGACAGAGGTGGGATTTGATAGCAGCATTTAATTTCCTGCAAAGTGGCTCCAAAGAGGATGGAACTACACTGTTCTCAGTGATGGCAGATGATAGAACAAGGAGCAATGATCTCAAGTTTTAGCAAGGAAAGTTTAGATTGAATATTAGGAAAAACATTGTCACTAGGAGGCTGGTGAAACACTAAAATAAGTTACCTAGAGAGGCTGTGGAATCTGCAGTCTTGGAGGTTTTTAAGGTCTAGCTCAACAAAGTCCTGGCTGGAATTATTTAGTTGAGTGTGGTCCTGGCTTAAGCAGGATGACCTCCTGAGGTCCCTTCTGACCCTAATTTTCTGATTCTATGATTCTATATCAAAAGCCTTGCTAAAGTCAAGGTGTATCATATTCACTGCTCCCTCTGCATCCACAGAGCCAATCAACTCATTATAGAAGGCAATCAGGTTGGTCAGGTGTGACTTACCCTTGGTGAATCAATGCTGACTCTTCCTAATCACGTTTTCCTTGAGTGCTTGGAAATGGATTACTTGAGGACCTGTTCCATGATTTTTCAGGGACTGAGGTGAGGCTGACCAATCCGTAGTTCCCCTGATCATTCTTCTTTCATTTCTTAATGATGGGCACTATATTTTCCCTTTTCCAGTTGTCCTGCATCAATCTTCACTGCCTTTAGTTTTAAAAGATAATGGCTAGAGGCTCTGCAATAACATCAACCACCTCCATTAACACTCTTGGGTGCATCACTCTAGTCCCATGGACTTGTACACATCCACTTTTTCTAAATAGTCCCTATCTTGTTCTTTCACTAGGTTGACTGCTCTCCTTCTCCCCATATTGTGCTGCCAGGTGCTGTAGTCTGGGAACTGACCTTGGCTGTGAAGACTGAGGCAAAAATAGAATGGAGTACTAGGGCTGTGTGAAGCTTCAGGTGCTGATTTGATTCAGAGGGGATTCAGTCCAATTTGGTGGCGGAATCTCCAAATCTGAATCTAATCAGGGGACTAATTAAAAGGTCCAAATTGATTTGAAGCTCTCTGAATCAATTCAGAAAACATTCGGAGAGCTTTGGTGATTTGGGCAGTCCCCGCTGGCTGTAGCAGGGAGCTGGACCCAGATTCCATGCTGGTAAGTAGGAGTCAGGGAAGGGGAGGGTGGAGGAGGGAGAAGGGGACCAAGGGAGGACCTCCCCCAGCCCCCATGAGCTCCCCTGACCCCTGCCCACTCTCCCAGCCCCACCCCCCATGGCTGCCCCACCCACCCCAGCTCCTGGTTGTTTGAAAAAAAGCCCTCACTCACTGGCTGCTTCCAGGCAGGGGGGTGATCCCTGCTGCCCCCCACTGCCTGGGGAGGCCCTTCCATGAGCCCCCCCAACCCCTGCCCACTCTCCTAGCCACCCCCCATGGCTGCCCCGCCCCAGTTCCCAGTCCTTTTTTTTTTTTTTTAAGCCCCAACCCACTGAATGCTACAGCAGCCTTGGAGCTTCTGGGGGCTTGTGACAGAGCCCCACATGCAGTGAGGATCCTCCTCCCCCCTGCCTGGCAAGAGCCAGTGAGTTGGGGCTTTTTGATTTTTTTAAGGGTCAGGAACTGGGGCAGGCGAGGTAGCCATGGAGGGGAGCGTGGCTGGGAGACTGGCCAGGGGCTGGGGGGCTCACAGCAGAGCTCCCCATGCAGCGTGGGACAGTGAGGGGCAGCGAGGATCACCCCCCCCCGCCCAGCAGCAGCCGGTGAATGGGGGCTTTTTTATTTCTAAGAGCTGGAAGCTTTGACCAACGGGGCTGGGAAAGCAGATGAGGGATGGGGCAAGTGCGATTCAGAGATTTGGCTGATTCAGCAGCAGCTGAATTGATTTAGGACAGTGATTCAAATCACCGAATTGAATCACTGTCCCCCAAATCAGCTGAATCCAAATCTGAAGCGAATACCAGCTGCTTCACACAGGCCGATTGAGTACTTCAGCATTTTCACATCATTTGTCACAAAATTGCCCCTCCCATTCAGTAAGGGACCCACACTTTCCTTGATCTTCCTATTGTTGCTGATATACCTGCATCCCCAAGCAATATTCTTATACTCTTCCCTAGCCATTTGTCCAAGTTCTCACTTCTTGTAAGTTTCTTTTTTGTGTTTTAGCTCACTAAAGAAATCCCTACTAAGCCAAGCTAGTCTTCTGCCATACTTGCGAGTCTTCCCATGCATTGGGAGGGTTCATTTCTGCACCCTCGGTAAGATTACTTTAAAATACAACCAGCTGTCCTAGACTCCTTTCCCCCTCAGACTAGCTTCCTAGGGGAGCCTGCCTGTCAGTTCTTAGAGTGAGTTGAAGTCTGCTTTTCTGAAGTCCAAGGTCTGCACTCTGATGCTCTCCTTCCTTCCCTCCTTTCCTCAGGATCCTGAACTCAGTCATCTTGTGGTCACTGCTGCCTAAGTTGCCATCCACTTCTACATTCCCCACTAATTCTTCTCTGTCTGTGTATCAGCTCCAAGTGGCTCCCAGTCTCCCATATAGGCAATCTATTAGCTGCTTAGCAGCTGCAGCTGAACCTGGATCCTGAGAGATTGAGGGCTATGAATTTTCTTAGAGTCTTTATCAGGCTTTGCTGCTGGTGGTGGCTGGTGCCTTCTCCTAGTTCTCCTGCACGTATGATAGTGCATTGTAAGGATGCAAGGTGTGAAATCTAGGATTCTTCTCTTTCTTCATCCTTTTATTCTCTTATTTCCCAGTGGGGAAGGATGAAGTCTTGGGCCCCTGAAGAAGCATAAGTATATCTATACTCTGCCACCTTCCAGAGGACACCTTTGAGACAAAAATGGCTCTTATCAAGGAGACATGGGGCAGTATCCTATTCCATTTTACTTGTCTTTTTGATACATGCACAGCTATAAACCTCCCATTTTTTTAGACTTATGTACAGTTTGGGCTTCTCTCTTACCCTGTAGTGAAACAGAATTACCCTGTGCATGTGCCAGTCAAGAATGTCAAGGAGAGCTTTCACATGTCTTACCACCTGCTGCTTGGTCTCCCCTCACCCAAAGCTGCATCTTTTTCCCAGAAAAAATGCTGTTAGTACCAGGCTTTCAGGAATGTACTCTGAAGCCCTTTTACTAAAGTTGGGCCAGGAATTCTCTGGAGAACTGGCAGAGGCTGCATGCTCTTGGAGCATGGTCATCATGGGCAACTTCAACTACCCAGACATCTCGTGGGATGAGCACTCGGCCAGATCCATCACTCACAAATGCACCTTGCATTTCATAGTTATTGGAGCAAATAGATGGAGAGCAGTCAGAAGTATCTTTTCCATTCAAAACAAAGGACCAGGCTACAACCCAAGGCTGTCTCCCAACCAAGGAAACATCTCAATGACCCCCAGACCCTGTGGCTTGTTCTCTTTCTTCTGGCCACATAGATATCTCTCTATTGGCTTTCCAATAGGTCAGGTTCAAAAGGGAGGATTGGAAGGGGGTCTGGATAATGCCTAACCTCTATACTAGTGACTTGAGCACTTTACTGGGAAGCAGGATATGTAGGTTCAGACCCTTTCTGTAAGGGGAGAGGAACTAGAGCCTAGGTTTTCTACTTAGTAGCCAGATGGCCAAACCACTAGGCTATTGGACACAGGAAGGCCTTACTTTGGTGCCTGACCACTACTAGTCATGAGGTGTTTTTGCCCAGCTATAACTTTGAGACTTACCTGGGCATGGCATACCTGCCTGCAGCTTTTCTGTCCTATATTCAGTTTCCTGAATGGAGAGGGCAATCAGAGATTGGTTTTATTTGCCTCATTAATAGCTGGCAGTACCCAAGCACTACTACTGCCTTCTGCAGTAGGTAGATGTGCCAAAGGCACCTTCTTTGAGATGCTGCTTTCTTTCCTGCTGAACATGGCATAGCTGTAGCCCCCCGAACTGCAATGCAAAGTAGAGTTCACCAAGGCCAGGAAAACATGAACACGGAAACTATAACACATGCTGGTTTTTTTAGGAGCTAGGTGGGCAGGGCTTCCTGAGAATAGAGGGTCCTTCTGTGAGGCAGAGCTGGCTGCCAGGCAGTGCTTACTGCAGACTGAACGGAGCTGTGTATTCATTTCCTGAATCATACTGAAGAGAGCTGGCTGCAAATCAGACATCTTGTATAAACAGAGGGACAGGGTGAGAATACCTCCTGGTCTCTATCTTTATGAAAAGCTGCCTTCATTCTCACAGACTTTACTCCCTGTTAGGCAGGGATGACAAACTAAAGGCACTGAGCTGAGTGGAACAGTTCTGACCTCCAAAGACAAAGTCCCCGCCACTTCTGTGAACATCTGAAGGAGCCATTGGGTTGGCAGCTAATCTTCTCAGCTATGCTACTGTCATTAAAGTAAGGTGCCTGGGGTCCAGGGTATGACCTGACCCTTGGGGCCTGCAGAGAAAAAGGCAATTGCGAACTAGTAAGTAGTGGGTGTCCTTGCATATGCCTGCACTCTCTAGGGTATGCCTGCTTGCATGTCAGGCAGCCTGAGAGCCTGTTTGTATTGCCAGAGGGGCTGTTATTTCATTGGAATGAAATGCTTTGGTCACAGGATGATTTGTTTGTTTTGGCTCTCCCACTTCGCCATCTGGCTGGAGCTTGATCTCCCTCCAATCCCCCAGTTCCTTGGCAATAGGGAGGGGAAGTGCCAGGGTTTAGCATAGAGGAAAATCCTCAGTCTCTAAATTAGAACAAAAGGCAG
This sequence comes from Alligator mississippiensis, assembly GCF_030867095.1. Taxonomy (NCBI): domain Eukaryota; kingdom Metazoa; phylum Chordata; order Crocodylia; family Alligatoridae; genus Alligator; species Alligator mississippiensis. The sequence continues at coordinate 31,266,850 of NC_081833.1, forward strand.
CTCACTTCATCAGATGGAGTCCCAGAATAGCGACAGCACACCTGTCTTTCCCCAAGAAAATCACTTTATTGTAAAGCTAAACTGAAATTTAACTAATATTCAGATCAGGCGATGGTAATGTAGAGACGTATGATATGGAATTGTAAGCAGACACCCAAAATCTCTGAGCTCTTTCTGGCTTCTGAATTCTTCATCCTCCCTGGGTTCACAATCTATATACTATCATTAATTACATGTATCAGTCTGCACTTTGAGTATATATCAACATAAAGATTTGGTCATGAAGACAGAATTATGTGAAGAGTTTACAGCAAGGACTTTTGTCCCAATGCCCGTGTGTAATACTTTATCAAGTCTTGTCACCACAACCATTGTTTAACAAGAACTGTCTGCAGAACTTATCAGATAGGTTTCTACCATTGACTCTAGGTGCCTTTCCTTCTGGTAAATGATTTAAGTTATTTTGTTTTATTATTGTGGCCAACAGGTGGCCCTTCTCTCTACTTGATTGAACAAAATGGAGTCTGGCCTTACAGTTCTGACAGAGTTAATGCAGAATATCTCTTATTTCAGTTATGCTTTAAATAACATCATACAGGGTGCATCTGCACGTGTATATTAATGCGATACAGTTAACTCTAATACTAATCCCACTGGAGTTTATCGCTCATAGGCCCTCATTTACATGGGTGCCTAGGATTGTAGCACAATGAGCTGAGTCATAGCAGCCCCAGCTGGCAGAGGAACCCAGAAGGTCAACCTGCCAGCCTGGGGCTGCTCTCCCTGGCTCTCCCTGGCTGGGGCATTAGGGTGCTTCAGTTCAGGGCTAGCCATCAGGCAGCCTCCACATTGAAGCACTCTTGTGCCCCAGCCAGCCAGGGTAGCATCTACACATGCACTGCTGTGGAGTAAAAAACTCCACAGCAGTGAAGTTGTAAATTCAAGTACTATCCTGCTGTGGAGTCAATTAATTTACTCCAGCCTAATAGGGGTGTATAAGTAGATACATGATGTTTACTATGCAGATAATTATTGTAGTCTACTGTGCAGCAAATATCTCATGTAGACATGCCCACAGTTTATTTCTACACAATGAGGGATGCATATAGGATAAAATTATTTATCCTAAGGGGAGAATATCCCTTACACTCACAGAATCATAGACAATTAGGGCTGGAAGAGATCTCAGGGGGTCATCTAGTCCAATTCCCTGCTCAAATCAGGACCATCACCAGCTAGATCATCCCAGCCAAAGGTTTGTGTAGCCGTGTCTTAAAAGCCTCCGAGGATGGAGATTCCTCAACCTCTCTGGTTAACCTCTTCCAGTGTTTCACTACCCTCCTAGTGAGAGAATTCTTCCTAATACATAACCTAAACTTCCCTTGCTGCAACTTGAGACCATTGCTCCTTGTTCTGTCATCTGCTGCCACTGGGAACAATCTAGCTCCATCCTCTTTCGAACCCCTGCTCAGGCAGTGAAGGCTACTATTAAATCTTCTCTCAGTATTCTCTGGACTAAATAAGCCCAGTTTCCTCTGTCTTTCTTCATTAGTCATGTGCCCCCGCCCCCTCACCATTGTTGTTGCCCCCCTCTGAATTCTCTCCAATTTGTCCACATCCTTTCTGTAGTCGGGGACCCACAACTGAACACAGTGCTCCAGATGTGGCCTCATTAGTGCTGAATAGAGCAGAAGAATCACTTCCCTTGATTTGCTGGCAACAATACTACTAATGCAGCCCTTTATGCTGTTAGCCTTCTTCATAACAAGGGCACAATGTTGGCTCATATTCAGCTTATTGTCTACTGTAACCCCCAGGACCTTTTCCGCAGAGCTGCTGCCCAGCCAGTCAGCCCCTGGCCTGTACTGGTGCATGGGATTGTTCTGTCCTAAGTGCAGGATTTTGCACTTGTCCTTGTTGAATCTCATGAGATTCCTTTTGGCCCAGTCCTCCAATTTACCTAGGTAACCCTGAATCCTAGCCCTACCCACCAGTGTATCTATTACTCCCTCCAGCTTGGTGTCATCTGCTGAGGGTGCACTCTATGCCATATTCCAGGTTGTTGATGGAGACATTGAACAAAACCAGCCCCAGGACCAACCCCTGGGGCACTCCACTTGATACTAGCTGCCAACTAGACATGAAGCCATTGATTATTACCCTCTGAGCCCAATGCCCCAGCCAGTTTTCTAGCCACCTTACAGTCCATTCATCCAGCCTGTACTTCCTTAGTTTGCCTGAGAGAATGTTGTTGGAGATTGTATCAAAAACCTTGCTAAAGTTAAGGTACACCACATTCACTGGTCTGCCTGCATCTACAGAGCCACTCATCACATCATAGAAGGCATTCAGGTTGGTCAGGCATGATTTGCCTTTGGTGAATCCATGCTGACTGTTCCTAATCACCTTCTTCTCCTCCAAGTGCTTAGAAATGGAGAAATAGATGCCTAGAAGAAGTAAACAGAAGATGCTGGCAATGGAGCTACCATGAGGGCCTCAGCTTCTTCAACCATGGTATGCACCTCAGGGACTATGACCTGTTGGGAAAAGATGGCATCCACCTCACATCAAAAGGGAAGAAGCTTTTCTCAGCTAGAATGGTGGACCTTCTGGATAGGGCTTTAAACTGAGATGACTGGGGGACAGGCCATCAACTGCTAGCACAAGCCTGAGAAATGGAAACCTCAAAATAAGCATCCCAAGGTATATTAGCAAGCATTCTTCAACACCAGCCAATGGACAGGTTACTCCACAGCTCACCAGAAAGCCTAGGGCCTTCAATGACAGGCTTAGCTGCCTGTACACTAACACCAAAAGCATGGGATACAAGCAGGAGGAACTGGCCCTTCTACTAACCAACAAGCAGTATGATCTCACTGGTATCATGGACACCTGGTAGGACTCCACCTATGACTGGACCACAGCCATAGGGGGATACACCCTGCATAGGAGAGATTGTGTTGGGAAGAAGGGCAGAGAAGTTGCTCTGTATGTGAAGAAACATTACATCTTCCTAGAAGCGAAGATTGGAAACAAAGAAGGGTGACTTGAGATCCTCTGGGTCAAGATACAGGGAGAGCTTGGGGAAGGGGATTTGACTGTAGGAGTTTATTACAGACCTCCAAATCAAGAGGAACAGCTCAACCAGGAATTCTCTGGAGAACTGGCAGAAGCTGTATGCTCTTGGAGCATGGTCATCATGGGTGACTTCAACTACCCAGACATCTCGTGATAAGAGCACTCAGCCAGACTCGATCACTCACAAAGCTTCTTCACTTGCATTGATGAAATCTACCTAACTAAGAAGTCCATGGGCCAACCAGGGGCAAGGCACTCCTAGACTTGGTTCTGGCAAAGGAGAAGATCTAGTGAGCAACCTGAGGATTAAAGGGAAACTGGGCAACAATGACCATGAGATGATCACCTTCTCCATCCACCGTAAGTCAGGGAAATCACCCAGTACGGTAGAAATCCTTAATTTTAGGATGGCTGCCTTCCACAAACTTAGGAGATTGGTTAGCGAGGCCCTGCAGGACCATTGTCCAATAAGGAAGGGAGTACAAGGTGAGTGGTCATTCCTCAAGGAACCAATACTAAACACTCAAAGGAAGTCGATTACCTTTCATAAGAAAGGCAGCAAAAGGGCTGAGAGACCCCTTTGGCTCAACAGGGAAGTCATGGGCCTCCTGAAATTCAAACATGAAGCCTACAAGGAATGGAAGCCAGGAATAACTACCAAAGAAGAGTGCTCAGAACAGTCTGCATCTGTAGGGAGCAGTTCAGGACAGCAAAAATACAAACTGAGTACAAATTGGCAACTGGAATCGGGGACAACAAAAAGTCCCTCTTAAGATATGTAGGAAGTCATAGAAAAAATAAGGGAAGCATAGGGCTCCTGATTAATGCAATGAAACAGCTGATAACCAACACCCAGGACAAAACCAAACTCTTGAATGAATACTTCATGTTGGTATTCCACCAGTCCTACGGTGTTAACTTACTTGACAGTATACAGGATGATCATGGTGGGGATGACCATCCTCCCATAGTTGGCATAAATCTTGTGAGGGAGCATCTACAAAGGCTAAATATCTACAAGTCAGTAGCACCAGATGAACTACACCCAAGAGTGCTAAAAGAACTGGCCAATGTCATCACACAACCTATGGGCAAGTTATTTGAAGACTCGTGGCACTCGGGAGAGGTCCCAGAAGACTGAAAGAAGGCCAATGTGGTGCTTATCTTTAAGAAAGGGAGAAGAGAGGACCTGGAAAATTACAAGCCAGTCAGTTTGACCTCAATCCCTAGTAAAATCTGGAGAAAATTATTAAAGAATCCATTACAGACAGGCTAACAGAAAGCAGTATTCTGAAGGATAGCCAACATGGCTTCATTATGGACAGGTCATGCCAAACCAGCCTCATTTCCTTCTACAATCAGGTAACTCACCACCTGGATAGGAGAAATGAGGTTGATGTCATATACTTAAAAGTTCAAAAAGGCCTTTGACCTGGTCTCCCATGATGTCCTCATGGTGAAATTGGGAAAATGCGACCTCGACTACTTTATGGTGTAGTGGCTAGGTAACTGACTCCACGGTAAAACCCAGAGAGTATTGATTGACAGAACTCAGTCATCATAGTGGAGGGTGGCCAGTGGTGTCCCTTGGGGTTCAGTACTTGGAGCAGTGCTTTTCAACATGTTCATCTGGATTTGGGTATTAGAAGTGAACTGGCAAAGTTCACTGATGACACGAACCTTAAGGAGCGTGGCCACACTCAGTGACAGGCTAGCAAATCAGGCCAACCTGGACAGGCTCATAATGAAGGTGGACCTCAACCTGATATCATTTAATATAGAGAAATGTAAGGTACTCCACTTGGGAAGAAATAACCCAGAGCACACTTACAGTCTTAGCAGTGCTACGCTTGCCAGCACCACAACTGAACAAGACCTTGGTGTCGTGATAGACAGCAAAATGAACATGTGCAACCAATGTGATGCCGTAGCTGGCAGAGCTAATCAAACACTGGTATGCATCTACCAAGGCATCTTGAGCAGGGATAAGAATGTCATCCTCCCACTCTACTCGGCCTTGGTGAGGCCACAGCTGGAGCACTGCATCCAGTTCTGGATGCTGCACTTCAGGAAGGATGTGGAGAAGCTTGAGAGAATCCAAAGGAGGGCCATGTGCATGATTAGAGGCCTAGAGACCAGGTCATATGCAGAGAGGCTGAAAGACTTGGGACTGTTCAGCCTGGAGAAGAAAAGACTCAGAGGGGACTTGGTGGCAGCCTATAAATACATCAGGGCCTGGGGAAGCATCAATTCACCAAGGGCCCCTGGAGGAGGGCAAAAAATAATGGGCACAAACTGACTGAAGATCACTTCAGATTGGACATAAGGAAAAACTTGTTTACAGGTGGAGTGCCAAGGGTTTGGAACAGATTCCCCTCAGAGGTGGTGAAGTCATCCACCCAGGCAATCTTCAAAAGGCGTCTTGACACCCATCTTGTTGGGGTCATCTGACCTTAGCAGTCTTTCCTGCCCAAGTGCAGGGGGGCTGGGCCTAATGATCTGTAAGGTCCCTTTCCAGCCCTTAACAGCTATGAAACTAAATGGATTCCTTGAGTCTCTTCTCCATGCTTTTTCAGGAACTGAGATGAGGCTGACTGGTCTGTAGAACCCTGGATCCTCCTTTTTCCCTTTCTTAAGTATGGGCACTATGTTTACCCTTTTCCAATCATCCAGGACCTCTCCTGATCACCATGAATTTTCAAAGATGATGGCCAATGGCTTTGCAATCACATCACCCACCCCCTTCAGCAACCTTGGGTGCATCCCATCTGGCCCCATGAACTTATACTCATCCAGCTTTTCTAAATAGTCCCTAATGTGTTCTTTTGCCACTGTTGTCTGCTCACTAGAGGTGTGCAAAGTGGGCCCTATTCAATTTGGATTCAGATTCAGCCTGAATAGGGGACAGTGATTCTTATTTGTTGATTCGGATCACTGTCTCTGATTCAATTCGGTTGAATCTGAATCTGAAGATTCAACACTGATTCGGGGAATCAGTGATTCAGACGCACACACAGCTTTAAAAGTTTTTTCTACATACCTTGAGATACCAGAGTGGCTCATGATTGCTGCGATGGTGGGGCACATGGAGCATCCCACAGGAGCACAGGGGGGCACTCCATGTGCTTGGTGGCAAGCCTGAAAGTGGACTGGAAGTACTTCCGGATCCACCAGGGAGCACACTAGGGGCCCACCCTCACACCCCTCCAGCTCGGCGATCAGCCATGGGTGGACCCCGGGTGCCCCCCCCCCGACCCAGGAGGCACCAGTCGCTGAGCTGGGGGGGTGCAGGGGGGCCCCAACATGCTCCCAGCAAACCTGGGAGTGGACTGGAAGTGCTTCTGGTCCACTCCTAGGTCTGCTACCGAGCCCACTGGGGAGCCCCCCATGCTTCTGTGGGACACTCCAAGTGCCCCAGCATTGCAGCATTAATAAGCCCCTGCTACCTAGAGGTATATAGAAAAAATATTTAAAGCTCTGTTTATGTCCAAATCACTGAATCTTTCCGAATCTCTCCGAAAATGATTTGGAGGGTTCTGATTTGAGTCAGAAAGATTAAAAGGTCGTCTGATTCAATTTGGAGATTCAGCCACCAAATTCGGCCCAATCTCTGCCAAATCGAATCGGGGACCAAAGCTTCACACAGCCCTACTGCTCACCTCATCCCCAAACTGTGCTGCCCAATGCAGTAGTCTGAGAGCTGACCTTGTCTGTGGTGAAAAAGCCATTGAGCACTTCAGTCTTCTCTGCATCCTCTTTCACAAGGTTGCCCCCCTCATTCAGTAAGGGACCCATGCTTACCTGATCTTCCTTTTGCTACTGACATACTTGCAGAAACGCTTCTTGTTATCCTTCATATCATTTGCTTGCTGCAACTCCAATTGCACTTCGGTTTTCCTGACTTCTTCCTTGCATGCTTGAGAAATGCTCTTATACTCCTCCCTAGTTATTTGTCCAAGTTTCCACTTCTTATAAGCTTCCTTTTTGTAATTTAGTTTATTGAAGAGTTCCCTGCTAAACCAAGATGATCTGTCATACCAGCTAGTCTTCCTGCACATTGAGATGGTTTGTTTCTGAACTCTCAGTAAGGCTTCTTTAAAGTACAGCCAGCTTTCCTGGACTCCTCTCTGCCTCAGACTAGCTTCCCAGGGGATGAGTTCCCTGAGCGAGTCAAAGTCTCCTTTTCTGAAGTCCAGGGTCCTTACTCTGATGATCTCCATCCTTCCTTTCCTCAGGATCCTGAACTCAATCATCTCCTGGTCACTGATGCCCAAGTTGCCATCCACTACTACATTACTCACCAATTCACTCCACACTCTTGCTACCTAGAAAGAATTGAAGAGGATAGCAGATATGAAAATAGAAGTTATAACCAAATGATTCCCACTTTCCTCATCACCCATCATCAGAGCATCTTATCTTCCAGCAATAAGGCCTGGTATAGGTACTGTCATAAAAGGGGATAACGTATTATTAGTCTAAGGGTCCACACATGGAAGTCTCTGTCTTAGGGATACTACACAGAAGGACCATAATGCCTGAAGATCCCCTTTAAGGCATCAAAAACTGTGACTAGGTTTGGTTGCACAAACATTTTTGGCTAATTGGAGCATGAAAAGGTTACTAGGCAGGCTCTTGTATCTCTTAGGCCCCTGGCAGATGTCCAAGTAGGAGACATGATTATGGGATCCAGTATTGGATAACATCATGTTTTACAGTTAGTGCAGGGGGAGCCTGGGAACACAAGCCTGGGTTCCCTTTGCACCAGCAAGTAGCAAACTCCTATGGATGGGAGCCCCATCAGCCAATGGAGTTCCCAGCTGCTGGACCATACCTTGCGGCTGGGAGTCCTAGTTTGGCTATGTTTTCAATTATTGGCATGATGGGAAACAGTCACAAAATTATTACACATTTTTTGTGTAATAACTTTGTGGCATATTTCTTGTTTTACGCACCATTCATTGCTTTAATGTGTGGCCATGTAAAAACTTAAGATGTAATTAACTCCTTAATCACATCTTAAGTGTAGTGAGTGCCAAGGGCCACTGATTGGGAAGGATGTGTCCCAGAAGATCAATTGTGGAAACTTGAGAAAAATGTCCATGCTCAAGTTAAAATCAAAGACTTCCACTATGCCTACCCAGAGATGTCATGTCCTGGGGCACCCAGGGTTTGGTATGAGGGAGGGGGTGTTGTAAGGTCAAATCCCAGGGGTGCTGACATCTTCCACAACAATGGGCAAAAGTCTAAGCCATTGTACCACTAGGCAGCAGAACAAGCACCAGCCCCAGCTCAGCATGGGTCCTCCCATGAGGTTCCCCGTGCCCAAACATCTTTTAACTCTGGCCTTCAGAGCCACTAGAATTGTTCATGATGAGGAAATGAAAATAGAAAATTAAAACTTGGATGAAGCAGGGCAGTTGACAAAGTCAAGTGTATTTTGGGTTTTCTATTTAGAGGAGCATTTTAATGGTTCTTGAAGTAACATATTTTCAGGCATCACTCGGCATAAGTGTAGACAGGAAGAAATGATTACAGTATCATATGGAATTATTACATTTCGGTATTGCAGTATGGTGGTGAATACCCTACCTCAAATTTGTAGACTGTCAGTGGTATTAGCACACATTAAGTGCTGACATACATGTAGATCCCATAGGTCAACATACTGGGTAAGGGAAGAACTCAGTGGGTGAAATTCTGTTTCCCTTTAGCAGCAGGGAGTAAAAAATTACCCTGGTTTTCCAGAACAGGGACTGCTTGACATCAGTGAAGAAGGCTCTCTAGAGGTCACCACAGCAATCTTCTTCACAAGCCTGGCTCTGATTGGAAGAGACATTTTACATGGGCATAACTTCAGTTTTGAGAATGTGTTTTTAATTCTGAAGAACTTTCTAATTCCCCAGGAGCCCAGAAGGTTAATCTATGTCTTGGGAGTCATCCCTCAGCCAAGCTCCACGTGGGTCTGTTTCAGGGCTTTCTGGAAAATCATTTCCCAACAGTAACATGTTGGGAGATGTTAATGGTGTTTCTTCTGTATCAGGGGTGGGCAGTTGTTTTGCGTGGAGAGCCACTTCACAAGGTTTTGTGAGCTGTGCAGGGCTGCATGGGTAGCCCCACCCCTGGAGAGATGCCCCACTCCCTGGACGCCATCTTGAGACCAGAAGTCCCACCCCTAGCCCCCCGGAAATACTCCTTTTGGGAGGGGGGGTTGCCATCTTGGAACCAGAAAAAAACTAATCATACACTAAAAATCAAACACCTACTATTACATATTTTAATTTTATTACTAAAATATTTTTGTCATAATTTGTGTTTGTATACTGTATATCAAGGTGATTGCATAATAACTCAAAAATAAATTCTTACTCTTTTATATTGTGGGGGGGTGTATGGTGGGGGGGTGTTTATGGTGGAGAGGTGTATGGTGGGCAGTGGGTGGGTGTGTCTATGGTGGGGTCTGGGGATGTTTATGCTGGGAGTGGGGACTATGGGTGAGTTTGTGAGGGGGTGGGGCTGTGTCTGGGGGGCATAGGGCATGTTGGGGGGGTTGTGTGGCATGTGTGGGTATGTGGCTCTGGAACACACTGTCCTCTCCTGCAGTCATAGTTTCACAGATGGTAGGGTTAGAAGGGACCTGAGCAGAACATCAAGTCCGACCCCCTGCCATGGCAGGAAAAGGTACTGGGGTCAAATGACCCCAGCAAGGTGTTCATCTAGCCTCCTCTTAAAGACCCCCAGGGTAGGAGCCAGCACCACTTTCCTTGGAAGTTGGTTCCAGATCCTAGCCGCCCTTACTGTGAAGTAGTGCCTTCTAATGTCTAGTCTAAATCTACCCTCTGCCAGCTTGTGACCGTTATTTCTAGTCACTCCTGGTAGTGCTCGGGGGAACAGGGACTCCCCCAATGCCTGCTGGTCCCCACTGACTAGTTTGTAACAGGCCACTAGATCCCCCCTCAGCCTTCTCTTGTGGAGGCTGAACAGGTTCAGGTCCCGTAGCCTCTCCTCATAGGGCCTGCCCTGCTGACACCTGATCATGTGAGTGGCCCTTGTCTGGACCCACTCCATGCTGTCCACATTCCTCCTGAAGTGCAGCGCCCAGAACTGGACGCAGTACTCCAACTGCGGCCTGAACAGTGCCGCATAGAGGGGGAGGATCACCTCCTTGGGCCTACTCGAGATGCATCTGTGGATGCATGACAAGGTGTGGTTGGCCTTTCTGACTGCGTCCCCATACTGTCAGCCCATGTCACTTTGGCCTCAAGTCACTGATGAAGATGTTGAACAGCACGGGTCTGAGGACCGAGCCCTGGGGGACGCCACTGCCCACATCCCTCCAGGTTGAAAATGACCCATCCACCACCACTCTGGGTGCGGCCCTCCAGCCAGTTAGCGACACTTTTGACTGTGTAGGTGTCGACACCACAGACCCCTAGTTTTTTAATGAGAATGGGGTGAGAGACAGTGTCGAAGGCCTTCCTGAAGTCCAGAAAGACTATGTCCGCTGCTACCCCTGCATCTAAGGATTTTGTGACCTGGTCATAGAAGGCCACCAGGTTGGTCAGATGGGACCTGCCTCTAATGAACCCATGTTGTTTGCCCCTGAGCATAACCTCCCCTGCTGGCCCCTCATGGACATGCACTAAGATAATTGTCTCAAAAAGCTTACCCAGGATCGAGGTAAGACTAACTGGCCTATAGTTTCCTGGGTCCTCCTTCCTCCCTTTTTTGAAAATGGGAACCACATTGGCTCTTTTCCAGTTCTCTGGCACCTGGCCAGAGCACCACGAGTGCTCATAAAGCCATGTCAGGGCTCCTGCAATGACCTCTGCCAATTCCCTCAGCACTCTGGGGTGGAGGTCATCAGGAGCAGCTGATTTAAATATGTCCAGTCCCTCCAGAAGTTCCCTGACTAGATCCTCACTGACCCTAGGCCTGGGTGTGCCTCCCCTGGGGCCTGAGGGGGTCCCCGAGATGGGCTAATCTGGTCCCTGCTCAGGAAAATGGAGGCAAAGAAATTGTTAAATAGGTTAGCCTTGTCATCTGGTGCGACAACCAGATTTTCTAGTGTCTTGCAGAGGCCCCACGTTACCCGGTACCTTCTTTTTGCCCCCTATGTATTTAAAAAAGGACTTGTTGTCCTTGATCCGGGCAGCTAGTCCCAGTTCCATCCCCGCCTTTGCCTTCCTGACCGCCCCCCTGCAGCCCCGAGCAACTGAGGTATAGTCCTCCCTGGTGATGGCCCCTCCCTTCCATTGGGTGTACGCCTCCCTTTTAGCTAGGATACATTCCCATATGCTTTTGGTGAGCCATGGGGCATTTGTGCCCTCTTGCCTCCTTTGATCCTTGGCAGTCAATGCAGGCAACCCTGGGGGGGTGGGGTGTATGTATCTGTGTGTGCCTATGTCTATGTGTGTGGTGTGAGGGAGGGAGGGTGGGAGAGGTGTGGGGACCCCCCACATACTCTCCCCATGGCACAGCAGCAGGTCAGGGCACTGGTGCCTGGCTCCAGCCAGTGCTGTGCATCACAGTGAGGAGTGCAGCCTCTGTCAGGCTGTTTGTTTCTCCAGTACTCCCTGCACTTGTGGAGCACAGGAGGGAAGCCCCAGGTGCTGGAGCTAGATGTTTTCCCTGTGTCAGCCCACTCCAGTACCTGGGGCTTCCCTCCTGTGTCCCATGAGTGTGGGGAGCGCCAGGAAAACAAATATCCCAGCAGGGGCTGCACTCCTCACAGCACTGGCCGGAGCCAGACAGCAGTGCTGAGCAGACCTCCCTCCCTCCCCCTGTCCTGCTGCTGCTGCCCACACTGCCTGCCAGAGCTGTGCGCCATGGAGGAGAGTGTAGGGAAGGATTCCCACACACCCCCCCATGCACCGATACATGTCCACCCAAGCTCTGCACTGCTGCTGCCCGGGGATGCGGACTTTGCACTGCAGCCACCACCAGCCCCATGCTCTGTGCTCCTGCCTAGCTGCAGCCCTGCACATGCCCTCACTTCCCTACCTGCTGCATGGAGGGAGTGGGACACTGGGGAAGGCTGCACCAGCAGCCCCACGAGTGCTAGCAGGGCCGGCCCTTTTGGCCAGGAGGGTGGGAGAAGGCATAATAGGATATGTTGGGGACGGGTGTAGGTGCCTTGCTCCCAGCTTCATGGGCACAAAGTCTGGGTGGAGCACAATTCGTTGAGGGGTGCTGCAGGCTGGATGAAAGTGTCTGGTGGGCTGGATGCAGCCCGCAGGCCATATCTTGCCCACCCCTGTTCTATATACAGCAGGGAATGCACAGGATGACTGGAAACTGTACTGCCCTCTGCTCTGGAGTCAGACAGAGACCCTTGAATGAATAGTAGTGTGGAGGTGGTGATGTTGCTATGACAGACAAGGAGATAGCAAGAATTCTTATGAGTGTTATCTTTTATTGGATCAGCTGTATGGCTGGTATAGAAAAAAGCTATAGCTGACTTCATAGTCAGTTTAAGTCAGAGCCACAAGGAATCATATATCAAAACAGCAGCTGCAAGTGGATGAATTTTCCTCCATCTCTGTTTTCAGCCCTAGCACTGGACTTCTGTTGAGTAATCCTAGCATTATTCAGTCTCTTCATAGGTCATGCAAGAGTTCAGATATGCTTCTTTCTAGCCATAATGCCTGCAGTTCTGTGAGAGTGGGAAATCCTATTAAATCTTTCCACCCAAATTCTGTCTGCCTTGGAAATCAGCAGAATTGTTCTGGCATTAAAATACAGAGGGTATTCAACACCCCTTGACAGAAACCTTCCACTCCACCACAGGTTCCTCCTTCTGCCCACACACTCATTCCCACTGTCAAACATTTGTGCCCCCTTCTGTCATACAAACTTAATTGTCTGAGTTTATTTTCATGTAAATGTTTGTGATGCACCAAACACAGCTTCATGCCTTTTCTACTAATTCAAGAATTAAACAGGATAAACCAGAGGCATAACAAGAAGTCTTTTTGCCTGTGGCCATGGCCACTGGTCTTGTGCCCCCCTCTAACTTAACCAGTGGCAGGGGGGTGGTGTCCTGCTCACCCAAGCAGCCCTTGATTGATCACATGATTTTTGCCATTTTCCAGCTCTCCATGTTCTTTGTAAACATGAATTTTGTCTTGCAGTTTCATGACACCCACTTTTTAGAACCCTGTGAAATAGGTAAGAAACATGTATGGATCAAATTGGGAACCTGGCAGCTGAATAATAATACAGAACCATTTACAAAAGGAAATGACAGAATGTTCCAGTCTAGTTAATACTTCAAGGGAAATTTACTAAGGTCGGGTAGAACTGCCTGAGCTGGAATATAGCCAGGCATTGGCATTTGCACCCTGATTGTTCCTTAAATTTAATTTCAGACCTGAATGTGGCAACTATGTATTTTCCAGAATGATTGTCTCCAGTCCTTGGGCACATCCACACATGCAGGCATCCTGACCCTGCCCAGCTCATCCCAGATCTTCTGCCAGGGGGAAATAGAAGCTGGGGTCAGCACTCGTGCTGGCCCCAGCTGTATAAGAACCTGCCCTGTGCTGGCCCAAGCAATATAAAAGCTGGCCTGGTGAGCAGCTCAGGGCTACTTGCCCTCAGGAGCTTCTGAGGCCCAGCCAGTTGGTATCTAGGGACACGATCCCTCGTACCAGCTGGACTGCTGAAGCAGCCCTAACCTGGAGTGGCCCCTGCATCCTCTACCCACTGCAACAGTCTAGTAGTGGGGGATGCTGCCTGGCTGAGATCTGCTGCCACCTGTTACAGCATCTGCCCCCTTGGACCTGCAGCCCCATGGCTACATGCCTGCCACACTCAGATGGAGACTGCACGGCTGCCTAGGCTGTAGTATGGATACTGTAGCAGAGCATCCTGCACTTCTAGGCCAGCTGCCAGTGGGCCATGGCTGCGCAGTTGGCAATCAGGTGGCACTATTGTCATGTCTTCTGGTGCCCCCACTCTGCCATCTGGGCAGCTATCACCCAGAAGATGTGCTCCTTGCGGTGGCCCACTTTGAACTGTCAGAGTGTCTCCTCTTGGCCCCAAAAGGCCAAAAGATCAGCCACCTCATCTGCCCTCCATCTGGATCCCCAGTGCCAGCCCTGAACAGGCTTCTCTATCTGAGTCTCTCCACTTGTCTCACCAGCAGAGATCCTGGTGTTCCCTGTTTAAAAATTGCAAATTCTCTGATAAGAAATTCAAATTATCTCATTAAAATACCCAAAATCCATGTTCTTACACTATTAAAATGAAACACCACCATATATAGAAAGGGCAGTTGGGCAATGTTTTATTGACAAGTCTAACGCAAATTGGAAGCCTACCAGTGCCTCTATCATCATAATAAAATGGACTCTAAATAGCTATAAACTTTGGCATTTATTTTTGGGTTTTTGTCTTAGAAAAATCAGAGCTGCCCCTACCTGCTTCACTCGCTAGAAGGTGCAGCTCTGAGTAGCACTGATATGCCAGTGCCCTGCCCCTGCCCTTGCCCCACACTCTCACCCACAGCCCCTCCCCCCAGTCCCCTCACTTCTGACCTGCCACCCTGGTCTGCCCCTGCTAGCTCCCTCCCAACCACAGCTCTGTCCCAGCACCAGGACATGAGTGTAGCTGCAGCTGTCCCATCCGCTGCTTTGTGGCTCTGAGCAGTGCCAGCCCTGGCTGTTCTGCTCCCTGCCCCATGCTGTTCCTGGGAAGCCCTCAGCTGGGGATCAGGGACTGAGCTGGACCATTTCCTCCCAGGCCAACCCCACCCTGCACAGGCTGCTCTAGGGGGCAGGGGGGCTCTAAGTCTGGCTCTGGAGGCCTCTTCTACCCAGAGCACTCCCCCACCCCCAACTCCCATCTCTCTCACACACCCCTGCTACTACCTCCACCCCTCCTCCCATCCCATCACACCCCGCAAGTGGTTCTTGGGACCAGGAGCCCCCCAAGACTGGGGCCGCATGTCCCAGCACTGGTGTGGGTATGGGGCAGGACTGCAGTGTAGCTGTTGCCCCTGCAGCCGCAGCTCCCACCAACAGATCCCGTCCCATCCCATGTAGCTGACTGGGCACACAGGGCGTGAGATTTGTAGGGGGGTTGAGGGGGGGCTGGAGGGTTGTGAGGGTTGTGGGTAGGTATAGGGTTTGTGGGAGTGAGGTTTGGGGGGCTTGTGAGGGGCTTGGGGTTTGTGGCTGGGTATGTGGGTTAAGGGTTTGTGGGTGAGCCCCCTCCCAGCAGCAGTGGCTGTGGGGCACTCAGAGCCTGTTCCTGGCAGAGTCCACCCCTCTCCCCCTCCCCCCAGCATGGGGTGGCACAGTGCAGACCTGGCCTCCTGGCACCTGGCACCACCTGCATCACATTGCATGGGCCTAGCCCATGACCATGCGCCTTCGGGCAGCACCGGGCCACTTTGGCTGTCACCCAGGGACCCAGCACAGCTCGCAGGAGCTGCACATTGAGCTGGGCCTGGCCCTGCCTCCAAGTGCCCTGTGCACCACAGGGCTGGACCATTTCCATGGAGGCAGGCAGGACCCAGCCCAACGCATGGCCCCTGTGAGCGATGCCAGGCCCCCGGGTGACAGCCAGAGCAGCCCAGTGCTGCCCAAAGGTGCATGGTCCCAGGCTGGGCCCATGTGATATGTTGCAAGCGGCATTGGGTGCCAGGTGGCTGGGGCTGCACTGTGCTACCCCACACCATGGGGGGAGCTCTGCCAGGAGGGCCCTGAGCACTGCGACAGGGGGCAAATGAGGGACCCACCCCTCCCAAGCAGCACCCCCACACACACACATTCCCCCACACCCACACAGCCCCCCTGCTCCAGTCCCCCCCACCCTCAGTCCCTACTTACCTGGGACAGAGCCCAGGTCCCAGTCACACTGCAGCCTGCACTGCTTCACTTTGCCAAACACACAGTCAGCGTGCTGAAGTGTTGAGGCAAGGGGCAGCCATAGGGCCGCTCTGGCCAGCCGCCAAAGTATCTCTTTGGAGTACCCCACCTCTGGTTGCTTTAGGGCATGCTACAGAAGCGTCCTTGCCCCACTCTTTTCCATGGGTTTTTTATATACCTGGATTTCCAGGTATCAAATTTAGAGCCCGCACTGGAAATATACAGTGGAGGGAACACTTTTCTGTTCCTAGCATGCCTCTTGTGATGTCTCAAACTGCTTTGAGATACTTCAGGAGGCACGTGCGCACTTGTCTGAACGATCCCCTTGCAATCAAATATTGTGAATGCAAAAAGGAGTTAAGAGTAAAAGTCTGGCCCCATCAAATCAGTGAGAGTCTTGATATTCATTTTAGTGTGGCCCAGAGTCAACACCCATTTTAAAAGCTGCCCAGAGGGCGTGTTTGCATGGCACGCTTTACTGCTCAGTAGACGAATCTACTGCTCAGTAAAGCATTGCCTTCTACATATGCCTGGCATTTACTGTGCAGTAAATTAGTCTACTGTGCAGTTAGCTAGAACCTGTAAGTACAGGTACTAGATTGACTGCACAACAGTTACTGTACAGTAGCACTCGTGTAGATGCTGACTGGGAGCTAATTTGCTCTCTGTCAGCCACAACACAGGGTGCCACAGGAGATGAGGGATTTCTCTGTCCCTTGTCCTGGGGCTGCTCAGCTCCTGGTTTCCCCCAGGAGCTGGAAGCTGATCAATGCTGGGACTGAGTTCCTCTCTGCCTCTCCTATCCTGGTACTGTGTGGCTCCCAAAGCTCCACAGGAGCTGGGAGCCAAGCAACACTGGGAATGAGGAACTCTCTGCTTCTCTGCTCAACCAGGGGCTCGCTGGCAGCTGTCCTGCTTGTGGGCCAGCTGCCAGCAAACCCCTTGCCAGGTGGGGATTCTCTGCCCAGCAGGGCACTTATTGGGAGCTGTCCCACTCCTGGGGCAGCTGCTAGCAAGCTCCCTAATGGGTGGGCAAGCCCCACTAGGCACTGGGCTCATTGACGGCTGTGTGTCCTGATGTGCCTGGGGCTGGGAGAGCTCTTCTGGCTTTGGTGGCAGCTGTTTCCCAGCCCCAGGCACATCAGGACCCCTCCCAATGTGCACAGAGCCAGGGGACAGCTGCTTCTGCAGCCAGCAGAGCTCTTCTGTCCCCATGCACATTGGGACTGGCTTCCATGCCCCCTGCCAGCCCCTGAGATAGTACCCTGGGGAAGCCTGGAGCTCCTCCCTGGCTGCTGCAGGGGGACAGATCAGGACAGAAGGAGTCCTGTACAGGAGTAATTTCGGAGTCATTTCTGACCATACTGTGCAGTAGCAATGAGCTACAGCACAGTAGCTCATTGCTGCTACGCAGTAGCATTGCCATCATGGTTCACACCTGGTGACACTACATCACCATAGCTTGTTGCTATGGCAATATAGCGTCTCATGTAGATGCACCCACTGTGCAGTATTTTGCTGTGCAGTACACCTAGATTGTATTAATAGTGCATGTAAATATGTCCAGAGTGTCCTTGGATCTTCAACAAGTGTTGGTTTTATGCCTTATTTGAAAGATGGTATCTTCAAGCTACTTAGTACTCCCTAGCCTTTCACTAGCTGCAGACTGACTGTATTAGGCAAGGGCAATCCCTTCCAAAACCAGCACTTCACTGTCGCCACTCCAACCTGATCCTATTGAAATGTGAAAGACAATGGGCATGTCAACACGTGCATTCATGCACCGTTGTTACTGTGCATTAAGTTTAGTACCTGTAATAACAGGCCTTAACTCATGTAGTAGCACTAGTGCATGGTCTTTTAGTGACACTAATGTGCAGTAGACTAATTCTACTATGCATTAGCACATTAGCATGGCTTTTGCCATGATAGGCTAATGTGCAGCAAAATTAGTCTACTGTGCATCTAGCATCTTATGTAAATATGACCAATGGGTTTGCGGTACAAGTTGTTCTGGCCATGCCATGAGGAAAACATGGGAAAGTATATCTCTATTTCAGTCTGACTGCCTGAGTATTTCATTCAGATCAACGTGAAACTGTGGGAGAGATGGGAGGATGCATCTTGCTTCTATAGTGAGTAGAGAAACTGATATGCTACTTTGTTCTTAAGAAAGGGGATATGCTTAAGAAAGGAATTCAAACTGTGCTTAACAAGTTCAGCATTGTAGAATGGACTCAAAGGAAACAGACAGATTTCTCCCAGCCTATCAGATAAATCATAGGCTGACAAGTCACCCAGAGCCAGATGTTTGAGCTAAACAGGAAAGACAGTGTTCTGGAGCTGGCATTGCACATCTTGACAGCTTCCTCCCAAAGCTGAGATGAGCAGTGCACTGCAGTGCAGTTTGTGTCAGTCATCTCCAAGAAGAGCTCCTTCTGGCAGCCAGAGGCTTTTTGCTTCCATTCTGTCTTTTCAGAGTCAGCTTGCAGCCTCTCTATCCTAGACTGTAACATCTAGTCACAACCAAAGCCAAAGGAGCCAAATTGACATCACATTTGACCAAATCCAGCATTTATTTTGTGATGTCACACACTTCTTGATCACTATCCATAACAGAGTTCCTCATTCTTCTCTTTCCTAAGGTGATGGTCGTAGCTTGAATGCTAGCAAAGAAAGTCACCTGCGTTCTTAAATCAACAGAAGAACCCTTCCTCCCCCATGCTCCAGCTCATTTAATTTCTTTATACCATGCATACCATTTTTTTAATATAGACCCACCGAACATGCCGGACCAGATCAGAGGACTTAGCCCTACACCCCATCTCCAACAGTGATCAATTCCAGATGCTCAGTTGTTAGAAGTTCTGCAGCTGGCAATTACAGGATATTCTGGTTCTGGGGGGAGAACCTCATAAGTTAGGGTTGGTTTGCACCCTACTGCCAGAAGATGTATATTCCTTTCAGAGTTCTTGAGGAATTGTGTTTCTTTGATTGTACCTTGTCTGCTGCTACTATGTTGCTTTTGGTATACCCACATCACTATCCAGCTCTTCACAAAATTGTAATAACCTTTTGCCTCAATGATACCTTGCAGCAGTAATTTTCAATAGCAAATTATTCCTTGTGACAAAATTATTGTTTTATCTATTTACAGTGATGTTCTTTCATTTTCCTTTTTCTTTCACAAGGTTTATATAGAAGTTCCTGATTTACATTCTCAGTACTGCTATCTACTTCATCTGTATTCACTATATCCCATATATTATTCCTCTCCTTCATAAAGTAAATGGTCCCCTCAGTGTTAATACCTCCTCATCCATAGCTTTTTCTGTCCCTGAAATATTTCTTGGTTTCTGTCTCTAATCCCCTTTATTTTTTCAACATCATTTTAGAGCTTGGTTGGTTGCAGCTGAGCAAGATGACCCAGATGAGTTCAGGCTGTTGTGTATATTTAATAGCATACTGATATTACCAGTTTTATTCTGCATCTCTGTCATGCATCTGAATATTGCATTTCGTTTCTTAACTGCTCTTGCACATAGAGAACTCCATGATCCAGGTCTTTTTCTTCAGTCATTGCAGTTGATTTAGGACCAATTAGGGCACATGAGTGCTTTGCAGTTATCAATATTGAATTTCATCTGTTATTGGTATGTTCTTCAGAAATGTCTCACATTCTTCTCTAATCTACTATGAGAAAAGAGAATGTAATGGATGAGGTTTAAATTCATTTTGGATTACTAATTATATTTAACCATTTACCTTTATAATAGTTCTAATGGCTCTGTTGTCTCAGCTGAAATAGAGATTACAATGGTGAAGTTATACGTTACTCTTAGACAGTACTAAAGGCCCATGTATTACAGCACATTAACTCATGCTAAGTGCCCTCTGAGCATCTCAAAGTTATGCCACTTCAGGCAAGGGTTAACTCTGGGTAGTGTTCCCTAGCCTGAGGTAGGGTAACTTCAGTCTGCTCCAAAGAGCTAAAACAAGCAATTTACAGTTCTCTAGCATTCCAGGATGTGCTGCTCCCAAACACCTCCCCCTAGCCCCACAACATACACCTGAGGAGAGATAGATCCCAGATGTCCAGCCTTCTAGCCATGCCCTTGCTTACCAACCCTTTAGTGGCCAGTCAGAGCTGTGCAGGCCAGAAACAGTATTAACTCTTAACATGCAACTGATTACGGCTCATTCTAACTTTAACTATTTTAGCACCACTTAACATTCCACAGATGGTCTAAGTATAATGTGCAACTCTTGTGAATTTATAAATTATAATCATAAGCTCTTGTGAGTTTATAAATTGTAAGGAATACATGTACAGTAGGGGTGTGCGAAACAGGCTCTATTTGATTCGGATTCCGCCCAAATCAGGGACAGTGATTTGATCTATTGATTCAGATCACTGTCCCTGATTCAATTCGGTCAAATCCGAATCTGAAGATTCAATGCTGATTTGGTGAATCAGCGATTTGGACATAGGCACAGCTTTAAAAGCTTTTTCTACATACCTTGAGGTAGCAGGCGCGGCTTGTGATCACTGCAGTGCTGGGGTGGATGGAGCATCCCACAGCAGAGTGGGGGGCTCTCCAGTGTGCTCAGCAGAGAACCGGGAAGTGGACCAGAAGTACTTCTGGTCTACTTCTGGGTCCATGAGGGAGCGTGCTGGGGGCCCCCCCCCATGCCTCGCCAGCTCGCCGATTGGCCACAGGGGGATCCCGGGTGCCCCCCCAGACCCAGGAGGCACCAGTCACCAAGCTGGGGGAGGATGCGGGAGGTGGGGCCTCAGCGTGCTCCCTGGCAGACCCAGAAGTGGACTGGAAGTGCTTCTGGTCCACTTCCAGATCTGCTGCTGTGCAGGCTGGGGAGCCTCCCATAATTCTGTGGGACGCTGGATCTGCCCCAACACTGCAGTGTTCAGAGCCTCTGCTACCTAGAGGTATGTAGAAAAAACATTTAAAGCTGCATCTACATCCAAATTGTCGAATCTGTCCGAATCTCTCCAAATCAATTCAGAGGGTTGTGAATCGATTCAGAGAGATTAAAGTGTCCTCTGATTCAATTCAGATTCAGAGATTCAGCCACTGAATCAAGCCAAATCTCTGCCGAATTGAATCAGGAACTGAAGCTTCACGTAGCCCTAATGTATAGCTAATATTGGAAGTTATAAATTAGTTAAATACTAGTTACTGATGGTCTGTTGATGGTGTTTTTGAATAATTACTTTAACATAAAGTATATCAAGGTTATTAAGAATAAAAAAACAAGCAAATTTACCAATACTATTGTAACATATCTTACAAAAGAGTGATAACCCATTGAATTTTCTAACCTATTCAGGAGTGATACTGTTAAATCAATATAAAAAGTATGAATCCTTAAAACATATCCTTTAAATATTTGTCAGTCAACTTAATATGCCATTTACAAGTTATGTCTTGGATATTCTGTGTTAGTTCAGATTGTAAAAATTTGAATACTTAGTTATAATTACTGAAAATCATATCTGAGATGGTTGATGACAAGGCATTTAGCAGAATTTGCAGTTTCTTAAGGACTCTGGACTCAGATGGGGACCATGACCTAAATGCTTCTACTATGGCCCCCATAGCCAAAAAAAATCCAAAACAAAGATCACGGCAGATGGAAGACTCCAGGCATCCACTCTGTGGTCACACAAAAGTAACTAAATTACTTAAAGTATAAAAACGTTTTGTGACCAGTGATGCATCCCTGGACAGGGCATGACTGAGGTTATGGAAAGGCAGATTACATACACTTAGATGCTCTACAATAGACCTGGAACCCCAAGAGGACAGTCCTAGAGGGGGCTGATATAGTTTGGTTAACATGGTGATGCCTGAACTGCCTCTGCATACAAACTGGAAGTTAAAAAATAAACATGATCAAATGGGGCTACTCTAACGACACAAAGACATGTGAGTGTAATGAAGTGCAGACTATGGAACATTTGGTCATTTGCTAACTCTTTGGTGAGACCTGCATGAAGGAGGGTCTTGTTTCTGGAAGTGAAAGAGCCATTATAGGTGCACAATTCTGGAAAAGCATCTACTTTATGACAAGGACATGAGAAGAAGACTGAAAATAACAGTTCAAGTCAAAATGGCCTCTCTCCAGCAATAGTATCCCTAGGCAGATTTTTTATATGTGCTGTGGCAGGGCACTGTTTGTGCTGCCACTTTAAGGGCCTGGAGACAGCAGCCGGCAGGTGCCTGATGAGTGCAGCCATTTTGGATTCAGGGCTGCCCATATAAACAGGGCATTTTGCTGCTGGGAGGTCAGGCAACAACATCTCCTGGCTGCAGGTATCATGTGGAGTTCAGGGAGGAGCTGTAGGGGATGATCAGGAGGCTCCTGGTCCTGGGCATGACCTAAAACTGCACCCTGCTGGGGGTGGGTGGCCTGGTGGGGCTCTCAGTGGCGCGGGAACACCCAGGAAATGCCAGGACAGTTACCACCCTGGTGAAAGGTGGGTCGGGGAGCCTTAACCCCAGCTCCCACAACCGGGTGGGTTACCCACTTTGTAGGGTCTGGAAGGTGGACCCCAGTGAGAGAGTCGGGCCATAGACTCAAACCTGTCTTGACCTCCCCCGACTGGTCAATGCTGGGGTCAGGACCAGACAGGTTGAAGGGCCAGGGGCCCACCGCAAGGGACGCCCAGAGCTGAGGGCCTGGAGGTGGGCCAGAGCCAGTAGAGCCAAAGGTCCCGAGGGGACCACACCCACAAGGGGGAGCAGCTCAGGGAGCCATGCAGCCTGGAATGACGGCGGAGGAGGCCACCTGAGAGGAGGGATCCAGGTGGGGTTCAAAGAGCAGGATTCTGGGGCCCAGAGCGGGGCCGGTGATATTGACAGCAGCCGGATGCCATCTGTGAGGCATGGGCTGCGGTGTAGGGGAGGAACGGAGCTGCAGATGGCACCCCCTGGCATTGGGGCAAGAAATGGGTAGCCTCCTGCTTAATTAACATCAATTAATTAATTAACAACGAGGCATGGTGGGCAAGAAGGCAGGCGGTTAGCCCAGAAACAGTTGGGCTGGCCACAAGAAAATCAGCCCCAGGAAGGCCCCCTGTTACAGTGCACTCGCCAATAATTTTACACTATAAAGCAAACGCATATAAATCAGGGGTATCAAATTTATCCTGTACCTCAAGCTGCATCTGGACCGTGGGTCAGTCTCTTTCAGGACAGATCTGTAGGGCAAGCAGCAGCTGTGGTGGGGCCAGACGCAGAGGTGGAATCATGGGTGGCAGCAAGATCAAGCATTTGATTGCCACAGCAAGGGTGGTGCAAGCAGAAGTAGCAGCAGGACAAACAGTTGGGACCAAGTGGGCACAGATTAAACAGGGCTGCAGCGCAGCTCACTCATCTGCTGCTGACAAGAGCCATGTCCAATGGGCCCCGGGGTCCAGGATTCCATGGCAGCTCCTGCCCTCAGCTAGGGACACTCCCAACTTTCCTGGCCTGCCAGTAGCCCGTCTGGCCAGATAGCACAGCTCTGTGGGCCAGATCCATCCAAGGATCCTATGTTTGACATCCCTGATATCAGTAATGATCCCTGATCCTGGTTTTCTCTGTTAAAATATTCAAAATTCTCTCATAAAAATCTAAAAATCTCTTATTAAACCCATCAAAATCCATGTTTTTCTCTAATCAAAATGAAATGCTTATATCTACATCTGTGTGTGTGTGTGTGTGTGTGTGTGTATCAGTTGAACACAATGTTTTATTGATATATTTACAATTTTAAAGCAAATAGGAAGCCTACCAGTGCCCCAATCATTATAAAAAATATATTCCAAATAACTTTTATATTTTGTTTGATTTTGGGGTTTTTTTATTCTGGAAAAATCAGAGCTCCCTCTGCCCTCTTTGCTCACCAGGATATGGGTCCAGTTGCACCTTTTCCCACTACCGCTTTTTGGTGCTGAGCAGTCCTGACACACCAGTGCCCCTCACTCCCAAGCCACACACCCCCACCCCGCCCTGCTGGTGCCCCTCTCTCCTGACCTGCAACCCCTGCCTAACCCACACTTGCTTCCTCCCAGCAGCAGCTCCCCCCATGCACCGGGATGTGGGTCCAACTTCAGTTGTCCCCCCCTGTTACTTTGGCACTGAGCGCCCCTGACTAGTGTGGCATGTCCCAGCAGAGCAACTCTAGGATCTGCATCAGGAACAGGCACTAGCGGCCCCAGGCAGGAGGTAGGGGCCAGCTGGAGCTACAATGAGCTCACAGCTGTCAGGAGTAGCCCTTCTCTGCTGGGTCATGCTGCACTGTGGCCACTACTTCCATCTGAGCAGTGAGAACCCAGGAGCAGTGGGGAAGGGGTAGCAGCATGGAGACTGTGGCTGGCTGGGGACTCATGTGGAGGCAGAAGATAGGCAGCAGCAGTCGCCACTTGGCAGGGGCTAAAAGGCAACTGAGGCAGATCCCACCAGGCCCCACAAGTGGCCCCTGCTGCATTCCCTTCCTTCTTCCCCTCCTCTTCCTCCTCTCCCTTCCCTCCCCCATCCTTCTTGCCCTGCCTGTCACTAGGCTTCCCTTTTCCCCATTTCCCTAGAGAGCCAAGCATTGAGCCCCAAAACCTGCAAAATCAGTCCCAGGGGCTATGTAGGGATCAGGAAATTGCTGGCTCCCTTATTCCCTACCTGCCTCCCCAGCGCTGTTGGAGGGGGGCCCAGCTGTCCCCTGCCTGCAGGCTCTAGCCCCCCAGGCCCTACTTACCACAAAGGCAGCTGGAGACAAAATGTTTTGTAAAGATATGGGGATGGGGATCATCGTGGTGGGTGGGGTTGGCGGCAAACAAAGAATCTGGAATCACAGTTTTGTTCAAGAGTAAGTGGAAGTGCAGCAAGTGCATGTGACTCTGGAAAGAAGACTGCAACAGATGGTGGTGGAGTTTGAAAAGAAAGCGTCAGAGATTTTTAATATATATGCACCAGTTTAAAGAGAAGGAAGGATCACCCTGTTTAAGAAGTTAGAGGTTTAGGTAGGTGGAGGTAGACAGCAAATTCTGGTGGGAGACTTCAATTGCATTATTGAGGAGGGGGATAGGGGAGGGGATAAGGGAAAGGGAGATCTAGACAGTTCATCAAAAGTGCTTTTAATATAATAAAGGAAGGATGTTTAAAGAATGCATGGTCAGTGAGAAGGTGATTATGAAGATGGAACTGAGTGGAAGAAAGATGTCAAGGATTGATTTTGTATTAACATCAAATGGGCTAGGGGTTGGAATGAAGGAGATCTTAGATATGACCCTCAGTGTTCAATGGTTGCTAAGAGTGGAAGTGAGTTTAGAAAAGAGAGAAGGTAGGGGGAAAGGGATGTAGAAATTAAATGTTCAATTATTACAAGATGAGAAGACCTGTCAAGAATATGTGGAACTGTACAAAGGATGGAGGACTCTGAAGAGATTCTATAAAAGCATCTGGGAGTGGTGGACTAGGATGAAGAGAAAAACAAGTGAATTTTCATAAATATTGATCAAAGAGAGGCAAAGAAGAGGGTGGAAGAGCTAGAAGAACTGCAAGCAAGTAAGCAGGGATTCTTAAAAAAGTATGAGTGAAAAAACTGGAAGACAAAGTGATGGACTGAAGAATGGCTCAAAACGAAAATGGATGAGAAAATCTTTATGACTAAAGCACTTTGGATGGAGAAGGAGGAAGGATGGTGTAAGTATTTTTTGGCATAACTGAGGAAAAGAAAGAAAGAACTGAAAATAGTGAGAACTGAAGAATAAAAGCAAGTAGAAGAGAGGGCAATGGTGTTGGACATGGTGATGGAGTTGTTAAAGAGATGTACAAAAGAAAAGTAGTAGACGGTAGAAAAATGAAGGTGTTTCTTGGAACAAAGGAAAGAATAGAGAATGGACAGAACAAAAAATTAGCAAAGTTAAGTGTGAGAGACGTGGAGGACTGCTTAACAGTTTGCAAGATAGGGAAGGCTCCAGGAAGAGATGGGCTTCCAGTAAAATTCTATGAAAAAATTTGGCAATGACTGGGGACAGATATGATAGATATGATAGAGACATAGAAGAGAAAGGAAGACATGTCAGATAACTGGAGGACAATTATCCTTTTAAAAGTAGACTACAAATTGATGGCAAAAGTATTGGCCAAAGACTGTGCGACTGTTTAGCAGATATGTTACAAGAAGGCCTATGGCCAGACTGGACTGATTACACCCGATCCCGTCCGATCTTGGAAGCTAAGCAGGCCCTTCCTGGGTGCTGTAGGCCGCCTGCTCTTTTTTCCTGAGCAGGGACCAGATCAACCTGTCCGCTGGGACCCCCTCAGGCCCGGGGGGAGGCCTAGGGTCAGTGAGGATCTAGTCAGGGAACTTCTGGAGGGACTGGATGTATTTAAATCAGCAGGTCCTGAAATCTCCACCCCAGAGTGCTGAGGGAATTAGCAGAGGTCATTGCGGGACCCCTGGCACCGCTTTACGAGCACTCGTGGTGCTCTGGTGTGGTGCCAGAGGACTGGAAAAGGGCCAATGTGGTTCCCATTTTCAAAAAAGGGAGGAAGGAGGACCCAGGAAACTATAGGCCAGTTAGTCTTACCTTGGTCCTGGGTAAGCTTTTTGAGAGAATTATCCTGGCGCATGTCCACGAGGGGACAGCAGGGGAGATTATGCTTAGGGGCAACCAACATGGGTTCATTAGAGGCAGGTCCTGTCAGACCCAGCTGGTGGCCTTCTACAACCAGGTCACAAAATCCTTACACGCAGGGGTAGCAGTGGACATAGTCTTTCTGGACTTCAGGAAGGCTTTCGACACTGTCTCTCACCCCATTCTCATTAAAAAACTAGGGGACTGTGATGTTGACACCTACACAGTCAAATGGGTCACTAACTGGCTGGAGGGCTGCACCCAGAGAGCGGTGGTGGATGGGTCATTTTCGACCTGGAGGGATGTGGGCAGTGGGGTCCCCCAGGACTCAGTCCTCAGGCCTGCACTGTTCAACATCTTCATCAGTGACTTGGATGAGGGGGTAAAAAGCACCCTATTCAAATTTGCTGATGACACCAAGATATGGGGGGATGTGGGCATGCTAGAAGGGAGGAATAGGCTGCAATTGGACCTAGACAGGTTACAGGGGTGGGCAGATGAGAACAGGATGGGTTTCAACTCTGACAAGTGCAAGGTACTGCACCTGGGGAGGAAGAACCAGCAGCATACATACAGGCTGGGGAACTCCATTCTTGTCAGTGCAGAGGCAGAAAAGGAGCTTGGAGTCATTATTGATGCCAAAATGAACATGGGCCGACAGTGTAGGGACACGGTCAGGAAGGCCAACCACACCTTGTCATGCATCCACAGATGCATCTCAAGCAGATCCAAGGAGGTGATCCTCCCCCTCTATGCGGCACTGGTCAGGCCGCAGTTGGAGTACTGCGTCCAGTTCTGGGCGCCGCACTTCAGGAGGGATGTGGACAACATGGAGAGGGTCCAGAGGAGGGACACTCACATGATCAGGGGGCAGCAGGGCAGGCCCTATGAGGAGAGGCTAAGGGACCTGAACGTGTTCAGCCTCCACAAGAGAAGGCTGAAGGGGGATCTAGTGGCCTGTTACAAACTAGTCAGAGGGGACCAGCAGGCATTAGGGGAGTCCCTGTTCCCCCAAGCACTACCAGGAGTGACTGGAAATAATGGTCCCAAGCTGGCAGAGGGTAGATTCAGACTAGACATCAGGAGGCGCTACTTCACAGTCAGGGCGGCTAGGACCCGGAACCAACTTCCAAGCAAAGTGGTGCTGGCTCCTACCCTGGGGGTCTTTAAAAGGAGGCTAGACGAACACCTTGCTGGGGTTGTTTGTCCCCAGTGCTCTTTTCTGCCATGGCAGGGGGTTGGACTTGATGATCTGCTCAGGTCCCTTCCGACCCTACCTAATATGAAATTATGAAGAACAAACTTCTGCTGTTCTTGAACCTGACCTTATGTTTAATAAGAGATGTCATAGTGGAAGTGAAGGAGAGGAAAAGCAATACAGAAATAATGAATCTAGACCTGGAGATAGCTTATGATAGGGTTCAGCATCA
Source organism: Alligator mississippiensis (assembly GCF_030867095.1). NCBI lineage: Eukaryota > Metazoa > Chordata > Crocodylia > Alligatoridae > Alligator > Alligator mississippiensis. The sequence goes on from NC_081833.1 coordinate 31,294,872, forward strand.
TTTCATGTTTGAAGTATTGCAGAAGATGGGGTTGCCAGGGAATATGATTGGGTGAGTCAAAGTGCTATTCAGGGCGTATCTACACGAGGGGCTTACCTGCAAATTAGCATAGTTTACTGTGAAGTAAGCATGTGGGCCTCCACGTGCACATGCTTACTCAACAGTAAATCTCCCTAATCTCAAGTAAATTTGCTACATGCAAATGCAAGTAAACAAATTTACTTGGCATTAGTAATGGTGCCATAGAGCTCATGTAGATGCCTGGCCAGGAGCCAAGTCTGCACCTGGCCAGCCACCCACAATGGGACAGGAGATAGGGGCCTCAAATCCCCTGTGCCCAAATCACGATTTTTGGAATGTGGGCTGGGAAATCCTTATCTCCCAGCCCCCACTCTACCATTGTGACTGGGGAGTGTGGGGCTGGGAGACCCTTAACTCCCAGCAGCAGTTCCATCACTGTGGGGCTACTGCTGGGAGATGCATATATTCCAGCCTGAGTCCCACAACCATGGGGCTCTGGCTGGGAGAGAAGCATCTCCCAGCAACAGCTCTATGTTCATGGAGCTGCTGCTGGGACGTAAGAGTCTTCCAGCCTGAGCCTTGTTCTCTGTGCTTGAAGGCTTTGTTCTCTGTGCTTGCAGAGCTGGTGCAGGGACCTCCCTGCAGGTGGGGGCTGCAGAACTTGTTCCCTGCCCAGCTCTGGGAGCACCGAGCTGGTGGGGAGGGAAGGAGGACAGGCTAGGGAACTTGTTCCCCACCCAGCTCCATGAGCACTGAGGGAACAAGCTTTTCTCCCCTCACTCTGTGATCACAACTATGATTGCAGAGCAGGGGCTGGGGTCTCCCTGAATGGAGCTAGTTCCCCACCCAGCCTGGAGCTGGCTGGGACCTGCCCCTGACTGGGACAGTTCCCAACCAGTCCCAGGCTGCACAGGATGGCATATCCAGCCTGGAGGTGGTTGGGGACTATCCTCTTTCAGGCAGTCCCCAACCAGCTCTGGGATGTACATGCAGACTTCCCCATGCAGCCTGGGGCTGCCTGGGAACTTTCACAGTCAGGGGCAGGTCCCAGCCCCAGGCTCCAATCAGGTGATTGAGGCACAGGGCTTAGAAAGAACTGCATGGGTGAGGCAGGTCCCAGTCCCCTGCCCCAATCTGCCAGTGGGGCAACTAGAAGTGAGCTAGCTGCCCCACTAGCAGATTGGGGCAGGGAGCTGGGACCTGCCCCTCCCCTGCAGCTCTTTCCAGGCCCCGTGCCTCTGATTGGGAGACGGGGCCAGGAGCTCCATGCTGCCAGGGCAGGGAAACATTGTCCCCACCCCAGCAGCAGGTAGCCCCCTGGGGCCAGGATACAGCTGTCTCCTGGCCAGGTGCTCCCTGACAGTCTCTGGGCTAGCACCCAGGATGAGTCTGGAGCTCTCCCGGGTGGCCACAGGGGCACATTGCAGGGCTGCAGGAAACGGGGAGCAAAACTGCTCCCTAATCCCTGCATGTGTACACACCTACCCAAAAAACCTTACTGGGCACTTTTACACATCACTGTATGGCAATTCTGCTATGGCACCATGCTTTAGTACTTCCTTTTGGCTGGTTACTGCACCATCTGCATAGCACATGGGTAGATTTTGCCTCTATGTTGCCATAGTGGCAGACTATACCTGGGGAGCATACCGCTATGGTGACACAGGTGGTGATCACATGTACACACACGTGATTGCTATGTCATCGTAGTGCACCATATGGTGATGTAATGCATTGCTATGTCTCTGTAGGCACAGAAGTGTAGGCACACCCACTGTGCAGTAGCTTACTACTTAGTAAATCTAGGCTGGAGTAAATGCATGTGCAGACGCACCCACAGTAAAGCAAGAAGTTGAGTACAGGTAAATAATTACTTGAGCAAGGCATTCCCCATACAACCAGGAGTAAGACAGGGATGCCCAATGTCCCCATATCTTTTTTTTGTTTGCACAACAGAGCCATTGGTGCAGAGAGTTTGTGATGATAAACTGATAAGTGTTGTGAAGATACCAGGAGGAGGAGCAGTTACATGTACATTATGCATGGACGAGGTGAACATTATGGCTCAGGACAACACATCAATTGAGAGGGTATTGAAGTACACTAAGGACTATGGTCAAGTGACAGGGGTGAAATTAAATAAGATAAAAAATAAGTTGATGGGTGTAGGGAATTGGGAGAATTTACAGAAATTTTGGTTGTGGGTGTTAGAGAGTATAATCAAGATCTTGGAAATTTCAATGGATGATGAAGGGAAAGGATCAAAGGCACAGAAGCAGTTAGAGATAAGAGTGAGAAAAATCTTGGGATCATGGAATAGTAGAACATTATCTTTCAAGGGTGAATCATGTTTGTGATCAAGCATGTGATCATGTTTTACACTGGAGTGGTGTCTCCAATATCATGGCAACAAATAAGGAGGGTACAGAGGTTGATATGCATATTTTTGGGTGTGTAGGGTGGGGGAGTAAATGAGAAAGGGTAGCCAGAATGGAGCTATACAAAACTGGGGTATTAGGAGCCTGGGGAATGCCAGACATGGGGGGTTTTGTGTATATTTACTTTATAAGCATGATCTATAAAGAGGCAACAGAGCGGGTGGGGAAGACTGCATATGTCTGCCGCTACCTGGCAGAAAAAATGTTAAGATGGGGCATGTACAGGGGAGATTGGGAAAATCCATGGGCATGGCAGGTATCATCCCACTATATGAAGATGGAGAGCTTCATAAGGATAAATAAACTTGAGGGAGTGCTTGAAAGACTGGAAGAAGGTGACTAATATGATAAGAAAGAAAGACAAGATACCAATAGTTGTGGATCTGGCAGAAAGACAGATGGCAAATGTATGGAAAGAAGTGACAGATAACAGAGTGAAAGGAAACATGGATATCATACGGATGATGACGTGATATTCCTTCTGTAAGGGGGATTTGGCATAAATGTGGTTTGCTAAGATTGATGGTATGCCAAAGAGAGATGAGGGGCTGAAGGATATGTACTGGGTGTAATGGGTGTACTGGGTGTAATGGCACCATTCCATTTCAACTTACATTTTGATGTTTTGATGGAACAGCATTTAGTTTCGAATTTCATTTCAATTCAAAACTGCTGTTCCGTTTTGTTTCGTCAAAACAGTTTTGTTGTTTTGACGTTTTGCCTATAGGCTATAATGGGGAAGCATGAAACAGCCTATAACTTTGTCCTTTCTGGCCTGATTTGGATGCAACATGCAGGAATGGTAACCCCTTCAGAGGGCATGAAGCCAGCCAAGTTTCAAGGAGATAGGTGCAGGGGTTTCAGGGAAACTGCACCTCAAAATCTTGAAACTAAAAATCTCATGTCACATGTATGTGTTAAGCCACTGCAGGGATGCTAGCCTCTGCTGAGGCAACAAAGCCTGCCACGTTTCAAGGAGATAGGTGCAGGGATTTGGGGGGAAACTGCACCTAAAGCTGTGGACAAGCAAAACTCATGACATGGGTGACACTGTGTTAAGGCACAGCAGGGTGAAAGCTGCAGACATGCTAGCCCCTGCTGAGGCCACGAAGCCTGCCAGCTGTAGAGGAGGTAGAGGCAGGGGTTCTGGGGGCCTGCACCTCTGGCTGCTGACAGGAAAAACTTGTGACATGGTTGCTTGTGAGACTGTGTCTGTCTTGGGGCACAGGGGGGGTGAAAACTGGAGGCCTGCTATGCCCTGCTGCAGCCCTGAAGCCTGCCAGCTGTCAAGGAGATAGGTGCAGGGGGAGTCTGAGCAGTTGACCCAGATGTTGGTTACACATGATTTAACACTTTGAGAAATATAACAAAAGAGCTTCTTTATCTTTGGTATTATTATTAATTGGATCTTCCTCGAATTGATGGAGCCCTCTGCTCATAATTAGCTTTCTACCCTATCTAATATACTTAAGTTTCACAATAATAAGATTTACAAGTTTAAGTTCTTTTGGGCTTCCTCAAGGCTTCTTAGAAGTTCTGTTGAGACTTTAACATAAGTCAACTATTAAAATATGGCAATATGAACACTATATAAGGCTAAATAATTTACTCAATGTTATCAATAGGCTTTTAACTAAAATTGTGGCATGTACCATATTTATAATTTTGATTGGAATCAACAGTCTGTCTTCTGGGCCAAGACATCCTGTTACATCAGGGTGCTCTGCCAGGCAAAGCTCTGTTGCATCTCCCTTTAGGAGAACAACGAAAACTTTGGATAACATATATAACAAAAATTAAGCTTATACCCATATCCTTTAGCATCTATACATAATAATATTTAATTTAATCCTAATAATGAGTAAGGAAGGTTTAAAATCTGGGAACATACTGGTATTATACATTTTAGAAAATTATTCAAAGGAAATATATTTAGATCTTTTGAGGAAATACAGAATACAGTAGGTGACATTAAAATTCCATTTTTTCAACACCTACAATCAAGAAATTTTTCAACACACATTCAAAGAAAGGAAAACTTCAGTAGAAATAAGACATAATCTGAAAAATTTTGGTCATATCTATGAAACATACAGGCCTATTGCCTGTTTTATATAAGGTGATTTTAAATAACCATATAGAACCACTATTTATAATAAGGTGGGCTAACCACATTGAATCAGAAATCAGTACTGAAGGTTGTGACACAATCTGGAACAATGGTCCTCTTACATCCATCTGTACATTAATGAAAGAAACTTATTGATGATATCTCACCCCACTGAAAATTAAATTATGATCTATGAACAAGCAAATAATGGAGGGAGTATGGTCAGTTAGGAGGATTCTACCATGTGATGGACATTAGGGCTGTGCGAAGCTCCAAGTGCTGATTTGATTCAAAGGAGCTTCGGCCCAATTTGGCGACTAAACCTCCAAATCTGAATCGAATCAGGAGACCAATAAAAAGGTCTGAATTGATTCAAGCCTCTCCAAAGTGATTTGGAAAAGATTCAGAGAGCTTTGGGGATTCGGGCAGTACCTGCTTGCTGCCACAGGGAGCTGGACCCAGACTCCATGCTGGTAAGTAGGAGATGGGGGAGGGGGGCTGGAGAAAGGGGGAGTGGACCATGGGGGGGGACCCCTGCCAGGCCCCATCCCCTCCCTGTTTCCTCAGCCCCCCTGAGTGCCCTCCTGACCCCTGCCCACTCTCCCAGCCCTCCCTGTCCCATGGCTGCCCCGCCTGGCCCCAGCTCCTGGCTCTCTAAAAATTAAAAAAAAAGCCCCGGTCTCCCTGGCTGCCTCAGCAGCCTCAGGACTTTTGGGGGCTTGTGACAGAGCGCCCCATGCAGCGCAGGGTAGTAGTGGGGAGGAGACCGCCCCCTGCCTGGCAGGAGCTGGTGAGTCTGGGACTTTTTTGTTGTTGTTGTTTTGTTTTCTTCAAAGAACTGGGAACTGGGGTCAGGTTGGGCAGCCATGGAGGGGGGGGTGCTGGGAGAGTGGACAGGGGTCCAGGGGCTCATGGCAGATCCCCCCACACAGTGTGGGGCAGCAGGGTGCAGCAGGGATTGCCCCCGACCCCCCCCCCCAGCCCCTCTACCCCCCGGCCTGGCAAGAGCGGGTGAGCCCAGGACTTTATTTCTTTTGGTTTTGTTTTTGTTTTTTTTTAAGAACAGGGAGCTGGAGCCGGGTGGGGCAGCCATTGATGGGGCTGGGAGAGTGGGTGGGGGATGGGGCCTGTCCAATTTGTAGATTCAGCCAATTTGGCAGTGGCCAAATCTCCTAATCAGATTCAGACAAATCAATTCAGGACAGTGATTCAAATCAAATGGAATCACTGTTCCCAAATCCGCCAAATCTGAATCAGAAGCGAATACTAGCCACTTTGCACAGGCCTAATGGAATATCCCAGAAATAAATTCTTCTGGGAAAAGGTTGGAGACATGGTGAGGGAAATAACAGGATGCTAATTATCAGATAACCCCTTGGGCCATGTTCACATGAGCAGGGTATGCCTTTGCAGCAGCACAAATAGTAAAGGCACAAATTTGTGCTGCTACTTTGTGCCACAGTGCATGCCCTTGCTGGTGTGCTTCACAGTGGGACACGTCCTGCTGCTCCATGTGCTGCGGGGCAGAGGTGGCTAGGGCACAGGGTGCCTCATCAGGGGCTAGCCATCCCCTCCACTAAGGCACCCTGTACCCTGGCTAGCTAGGGAGCAACATGTGGAGCCCCTGTGCCCCAGCCAACCACTCCCTGGCTGGCTGGGGCTCAGTGTACCTCGACAGGAGGGAGCAAGCAGCCTTGGGTTGGCTGCTCCCCTGTCTCCACTTGCTTCTGCATGGGGCCTCCACTGTGGAACCCCTGCATTGAGGCACGTGGAACCCCCATGCTGAGGCACAATGTGCCCCAGCCAGCCACAAAGCAGCTGACTGGGGCTCAGTGTGCCTTGAAACAGGGGAGCAGGCAGCCCAGGGTTGCCTGCTTCACCATCTTGAGGCACACCGCACCCCAACCAGCAGCTCAACAGTGGAGCTCCCATGCTGAGGCATGCAGAGACAGGGAACAGCCAACCCAGGGCTGCCCGCTTCCCCATCTGCAGGCACCCTGCACCCCTGCCAGACATGTAGCTGGCTGAGGTGCAGGGTGCCTCAGCACAGGGTCTCCACATTGCATGGAGATGGGACAGCAGACAAATCTCTGCATTTGTCCTGGTGCCCACCACTTGGGCATGGTTTGCACAACTTTTTTTCCCAGGTTCTTTTTTCTTTTGTTACGAGGAAACCCCGGTGATAAATTTTGCCCCAGTGCTGTAAATTAGCAGTGCCACACACTGATTAAGGTGCAACTCATGTGGTTTGTGGTGCTGCAAAATTGTTTGCTGTGCCACAAGCCACACATGCCTGCACGTCTGGACCCAGCCTTAATGTTCTTATTCAACCTTCCTGAGACCTCTACAACATGCAAGTGTCATAGGGAATTGATCACTCATTTTCAAATGGCTGCAAGAAATTTGATTCATAGAATCATAGAAAATTAAGGTTTGAAGGGACCTCAGGAGGACATCTAGTTCAACCACCTGCTCAAAGCAGGAACATCTCCAACTATATCAACCCAGCTAAAATATTGTCTACCCAAATCTTAGAATTTTCCAAGGATGGAGATTCTATAACCTCTCTGGGTAACCTGTTCCAGTATTTTACTGTCCTCCTACTGATAAAGTTGTTCTTAATTTCTAACCTAAACATCCCGTGCTGAAATTTGAGATCATGGCTCCTCCTATATTTGCCACCACTGAGAACAGTCTAGCACCATACTCTTTGGACCCACCCTTTGGGTAGCTGAAGGCTGCTATTAAATCCCCTGTCAGTCTTCTCTTCTCCAGATTAAATAAGACCAGTTCTGTCAGCCTCTCCACAGAAGTTCTGTTCCTCAGCCCTCTAACCAATTTTGTTGCCCTCTGTTGGACTGTCTCCAATTTGTCCACATTTCTACAGTGAGGGGCCCAAACCTGGACCCGGTACTCCAGATGTGGCCTCACCAGTGCCAAATAGAAAAGAGAAACACTTCCCTTGATCTGCTAGCAATGCTCCTATTAATAGAGCCCAGTGTCCTGTTAGCCTTGATGACAACAAGGGCATGTGGTTGGCTCATATTCAGCTTATTGTCCACTGTAACCTCCAGCTCCTTTTTTGCAGGCTCCTGCTTAGCCAAGTCCTCAGCTTACCCTAGTGCATGGGATTGTTCCATCCTAAGTGCAGGACTTTGCACTTGTCCTTATTGAATTTTATGAGATTTCTTTTCATCCAATCCTCCAATGTCTAGGCCTCTCTGAATCCTAACTGTAACCTCCAGCATATCTACCTCTCCCCCCACCTTGGTGTCATCTGCAAACTTGCTGAGGGTATACTCCATCCCATCTTCCAGGTCATTGATGAAGATATTGAACAAAACCAGCCCCAGGACCGACCCCTGAGGCACTGCACTTGATACTGGCTGTCACTTAGATACCTACCCATTGATTACTGCTCTTGAAACCCGATGTTTCCTTAGCTTACTTGCAAAAATATTGTGGGAAACTGTATCAAGGCCTTACTAAAGTCAAGGTATACCATGTCCACTGCTCTCCCTGCATCCACAGAATCAGTCATCTCATCATAGAAGGCAGCCAGCTTGGTTGGGCATGACTTGCTCTTGGTGAATCCATGCTGGCTGTTCCTAATCACCTTCTTTTCCTCCCAGGGCTTAGAAATGGATTCCTTGAGGACTTGTTCCATGATTTTTGTAGGGATTCAGGTGAGGTTGACCCATCTGTAGTTCCCAAGGTCCTCCTCCTTCCCTTTCTTCTAGATGGGAACTATAGTTGCCCTTTTCCAATTGTCCAGGACTGCTCCTGATTTCCATGAGTTTTCAAGGATAATGGCCAGCAGCTCTGCAATCACATTAGCCAACTCCCTCAGCACCCTCAGGTGCATCATGTCTGTCCCCATGGACTTGTACATGTCCAGCTTTTGTATGTTTCTTATTGCACCCTCAATAAGGTTTCTTTCAATACAGCCAGCTCTCCTGAACTCCTTTCCCCCTCAGACTGGCCTCTCGGAGAATCCTGGCTATCAGTTCCCTGAGTGAATCCAAGTCTGCTTTTCTGAAGTTCAGTGTCCATACTCTGCTGCTTTCCTTCCATCCTTTCCTCAGGATCCTGAGCTCAATCATATCATAGTCCCTTCTGCCCAAGTTGCCATCCACTTATATGATCCCCACTAATTCTTCCCTGTGTGTGAGCAGCAGGTCAAAAAGAGCACAGGTTCTAGTTGGCCTTTCCAACATTTGCACCAGGAAGCTGTTCCCAACACTCTCCAAAAACTTTGTGTACTGCCTGTGCACTGCTGCATTGCCCTCCCAGCAGATGTCAGGGTGATTGAAGTCCCCCAGGAAAAGCAGGGCCTGTGATGGGAAAATTTCCACAAGCTATTTGAAGAAAGCCTCATTCACCACATCCTCCTGTTCCAGTGGTCTACATCACACACCCATGAAGACATCAGTCTTGTTGCTCTCCTTTCTGACCCTACCCCAGAGACTTTCAACAGCCCTATCTCTAATTTCATACTGGAGCTCAAAGCAATCATCTAGCTCTTTTACATATAAGTAATTCCTCCTTCCCCTTTCCCATGCCTGACCTGCCTTAAAAGTTTACACCTACCCATGACAGAAGTCCAGTCATGCAAACTATCCTACCAAGTCTCTGTTATTCCATTCACATCATAGGTCCTCAAATGTGCAACAACTTCCAGTTCTTCCTGCTTGTTTCCCAGGTTCTGTGCATTTGTGTACAGACATCTGACATAACTAGCTGATTACCCTACTTTCTCTGGAAGAATGAGAAGACCTCCCCTGTTGCCATCTCATGCTTGAGCTTCCTCCAGGTCACCTGCTTCACCACTTACCCCAGAGCTTTGATCTCCATCCCCCAGCAAATTGAGTTTAAAGCCTGACTGACTAAGTTACTGAGCCTATCTGCAAAGACGCTCTTTCCTCTCTTTGTCAGGTGGATCCTGTCTCTTCCCAGCAGTCCTTGGAACAACATCCTGTGCTCAAAGAACCCAAAGCCCTGCTGGTGACACCATCTGCACAGCTATGCATTAATCTGTAGGATGCATCAATTCCTGTCTGGACCCTTCCCCTTGATGGAAAGGATCAAGGAGAACACTACCTGAGCACCCTGTCCCCTTCACCCTTGCACCCAGAGCCGTTTACTCACTTTTGAACTGCTCAAGGTCCTTTCTGGCAATCTCAATGATGCCCACACAGTAGAGCAACATGAGGGTTGAGTCAGAGGGCCTGATGAATCTCAGTAATCCCTCCATGACTTCTCAGTTCCAGGCTCCAGGCAACTAGGAGACTTCCCCATACAAATGATCAGGCCAACAAATGGATGCCTCCATCCCCCACAGAAGGGAGTCTCCAACCACCATTGCCTGTTACTTCCTCTTGATGGCAATGTCCCCTATCCTCCCTCACTTGGAGAGGCCTGGCTTGGCTTCTTCACCTGACTGAACATGCTCCTTCTCTTCTGTTGCTAGGGCTCCATATCTGTTCTCCAGGCAAACCACTGCAAGTGAGGATGAAGAAGTCACAAGCTTCCAACTTCCACCTTCATGGGAGTTCATGTCCTCTTCCTTCTCTAGTGTCACCTCTGGCAGTCCTTCCTCCACTGTCCTGGAGGTCTCCATCATTGAATCAATGAAATTCTCATGACAGAGGATGCTTTGGAGCATTGCTGCCTCCTCCTGCAGCTTTTGTGCCTGCTTCCTGAGGAATACCACCAAAAGTCTAGAAGATAAGTGACACCCCTAGAATCACTGAGTGGTTACCAAAAACTTGGGACTTCAGTCATGGAAAAGTTGTTCTATCAAGTCAGTGTTCAACAGGAAAGAAAGCAAAAAATATCCTTAGTTGTAAATCTGATAGAATTTTTTGCAGTTTGTTTAAAAAAAAATCATCGGGCCTCTAAACCAGAAAATTTGAGAAACTTTTTTGAATATTGAAATGCAAGTTCTATGAGTGAACACTGAAAAATAAATTCAGAATAAATTTAAAAATTAAAAGCAGAGAGAAGTTAATAAAATTGATGTTAGTCAGAATTATAGGGAAAACGAGGGGTGATTATTATATACAGTTGAAGAAACACAGGGATTGGCATTGGTGAAAATGCAAAAGAACTGTTGGAGAGTGGAGAAAAAGAGGAAAAGAACACAAGACTTGTGTGAAAATTGATTTGGATTCTGGTAGTACTACTGATAGAAGATTAGTGTCTGTCTTTGTGTATATATTGAGGATTGGATATGCTTTTGAATGTTAAATGTGTTATTTTATGGGTTGGATTCATTAATAAATAAAGTTTTTGGAAGAAAGAAAACAAAACTTCTTTAATGTTCTGGCTTTTTAGATTAAACTGAGAATGTTTACATTTTGATTTTAAATTTTTTTTTCCTTTCCTATACATTTTCCTTGTTTTGCCAGAGAATGCAACAGAATGAACGGTGTGTGTGTGTGTGTGTGTGTGTGTGTGTGTGTGAGAGAGAGAGAGAGAGAGAGAGAGAGAGACAGGACATTAGTTGGTTATTTTTTGTTTTGTTTTTTCCTGTGGTGTTATAAACTTAGAAAAGGCTTTAAAAGCTACAGAATGGCAAAAAGAAAATGAAGTATACACAGGACTGAGGTGAAAAGAGTTAGGGTGAACATGGTTCTAGGGAAAAGTGAGCTTTTTTGTATGTAGTGTTATGGAATAGTAAGCTATAGGAGTGCTGGTGGAGTGGTCCTTTCCTTTAAGCCTTCATCCACTATCCCAACCTTATTGTGCATATTTCCATGTGCACTTTTAATGTGCAGTAGCCTATTCTACTGCTCATTAAAGTGTCGTGTCAAAAACAGTACTAATGTGCAGTAGAAATAGCATACTGCACATTAAGTGTCACTAAAAAGGTGTGTGCTTTTGCTACTGTGTATTAGGGCAGTTTAATGCACGTTTATGTAGTATCTCATGTTAGAGGTACTAAACAATGCACAGTAACAAAAGTGCATTAATGTATGTGTAGACACACCCACTGACGGGCACATCGAGCAGCAAGATGTTCTGCTGAACACTAGAGTGGAGAGGCCCAGGACTGGTGCTCCTACATGTGAAGGGATGGAGATGTATTCTGCTAGTCTGTCCCATTGAAACCTGGGACAGATTGGTTGTGAGAGAGCCTAGGAAATCATTGTTAATAGTTAGAGATCCTGCTCAAGGAATTCTTGTTCATTTACCCAGCTCTGCCTGCTGTCCCTTTATAAGCTCCAGCACTTAAAAAATGAAAATAAGCAACAGTCCTGTGAGCCAGGCAGAAGGCCTTTGGAAATTGGCCAGTCAGATCACTGTAGTCAAGAAGTAGTCCTCAATGACTCAATATCTAGTTGGGAGGAGGTATTAAGTAGGGTTCCCCAGGGGTCTGTCCTAGCTTGGGTATTGTTTAGCATCTTCATTAATGATTTGGATGATAAGATTGAGTACATACTTAGCAAATTTGCAGATGACACCAAGTTGGGTGGAATTGTGGGCATTCGAGAGGGTAGGGTTAGGATTCAGAATGACCTGGATAGGCTGGAGAAATGGTCCACAATCAATTAGATGAGATTCAACACGAACAAGTGCAAAGTCATGCGCTTGGGATGAATAATGTGCTCTCTGTAAATAGGTCTACCTCTCAAGGGGTAAAGGTCACTTTCTGCACCATATTTTGTGCATGGAAGAACCTGGGGATAGCCTGAGAAGTAATACAGGAGCACTACCATCAACTCTCTGCTCTCTCTCTTTCCAGTGGCTCACCATGACTTGGAGAATACCATGAACTGCAGCTTCATTGAACCACCTTCTGTGGTTGAGCAACCATCCCCCTCCTGGTCCTCCCGTGGCTCCTTCTCTTCCTTTGATACCACAGATGAGGGGCCAGTATACTGTGTACCCCATGAGGGTGAGTAAGCTAAGGGAGTGCTGGTCAGGCCAAACCACTTTCCCAGGGGTCACTGGAACCGCTTGACAGGAAAGTTCCCAAAGTCTCTGATAAGCAGTCTATTTTACCTGGCACTGTAGTCCTCATGATGCTAGAGGGTAACAGGTGCCTGTCTCTATATGGGGGAAGTGAACCATAATGTCAGTTCTGCTCCCTCCATGACACTTGTGTTCTGATATTAGTGCCAGCTCACGCATTGACTCGGGTGCCCCATAGATGGGTGCTCATAGCAGGAGACCGCACAATTTGTTCTCTCATGGGCCTCCCTACCCTTATTGAACTGATTTCTAAACAGAACACTGCCCAAGCTGGCATCAAAGGTGAGCTCTTTGCTCACATAAAGAATAACCATTTGTCTGGAGTCTTCCAGCAAAGGAGAAAATTATTTCTTCTTCAGGAATCAAAGCAAAAAGAAAACACAGCAAAACAGTCCTAGATGATTAAAGATGATCTAAAATAAAAGTTAAACTTAGCATATCCAGGAAACAGATTTTTATGTTAAGACTTGATGATGTCTGTACAGATCCTTATCCAGGAACATTTCTCCATGTCTGTCTGTAAGAGGCCATAACAGTCTCTGACTTCACAGGCTCTGAGTCCAACAGCTTTACTATATTTGTATTGAGGGTTTTCAAGAAAATTGTTAGTTGCTTCAGTTCTCTGTAAAATCCTCCAAGAAAGGCAGCTTGATATGCAAACTAGACAAAATTCAAGCGTGGTGTTTATTAGGCACAGTATAAGGAGAGTATCAGTGAAGAGCAGGGTGTTGAGGTGGAAAATGTATAGCATAACACAAGCAGACAAGGTTCTTTGGGTAAATCTGATATCTTTTATTAGACCAAGTCAAATAGTTGGAAAACATCTTCTTTGCAAGCGTTTGGATATAAATACCCTTCGTCAGGCTGAGGAAGCATCTGCAGTTGGTCTGTGCTCTTCCTGGATGGAAGGAATAGTAAAGAGGCCAGAGGCTGGTATGCATGCAAGAAAGCCAGTCAGTAAAGATGTAAATTGAGGAGTCAGTGGGTGATGGATTTATGATGTTGGATTTATGGCACACAAGTGATGTTGGATTTATGGCACATTATAACCTGCCTGACATCTGACTTCCCAGGTACCTCTCTGCTATTTACCAGGTACATTCATTCCCCTCCTTCCCCCCTCCCCCCACCCAACCTGTCTCTCACCCAATGACTCCTCAATTTACATCTTCACTGACTAGCTTTCTTGCATATGTATTTAGACCAACACAGCTATAACCTATACCCCTGTAGCATAACATAGGACACAAGACTGGACGAGATCACAGGCACCCAGTTATATTGCTTATAGAATTATCAAGCACCCTCCTAAAACCAGTCAGAGTTTTTCCCCCTAATCCTATTGGCAGGCTGATTATAATACTGCTCTAATCTGTCCCAGCTCTTCCTGTGGCCTTCATTCCCCACTCCATCTCTACATGCCACAGTGCAGCAGTAAGTGTATGCTTTCCTTTTACAGAGGGTGTGAGTGAAAGCAAGGAGAAGGGCACCTCCTGCAGCCTGCTGGAGAAGCTGACACCCCCAATCATCACAGAGGAGGCTGGCGAGTACACCTTCCTGAAAGAGACAGGCTCTGTAAAGGCTTTCCAAGCTGACAGCAGTGAAACACCCCTGCTCAAATCATCTGACAGCGAGAGGTCATCCTGTGGGTCTGGCTCTGCCAGTGGGGCTCTCTATGCAAAAATTGCCCGCCTCTCTAAGCAGTCCAAGGATGAAGATGAAAATACAATGGATACCAAAAGCCCTGTCATTAGTGGCAAACCTCCTTCTCCTGAAAGAATCAAACCCCCTCCCCCAGATCCATCCACAAAACCGAAAGTGTCCTGGATTCATGGAAGGTACAATGCCAACCAGTCCAATTCATTGCCTGCTCCCAGTAGATCCCCAGAGAGGGCACTCATGCAGCCTGATTGCTCTGAGCCCACCCAGGGCTTGGCCAAGAGAAAGAGAAGCCCAAGTGAGACTTCAGCTAGCCTGCATGCCAAAGCTGATGAAAAATGCAGCATGAGGAGCAAAGAGAAAGCACAGAAACATCTGAAAGAGTTGAATTTCCCAGAGAACAAAGCCTCCCTCTGTGGGGAGCCTCAGCTACCATCCAAGCCCAAACAAAGGAACAAAACTAGTTCAGAGCAGATGGAGAACATCAATGGAGCTGTCCAGAATGCTCTCAAAAAGATTGGTAGCTACCACCCAGAGAAGAAAGGAGGGGAAGGCAAGGAGGCCCCTAAGAGTCCCAATCTCAGTAAGCCACGCTCCGAGACCATTCATCCCCATTTGTCTTCAGAGGCAGCCACTTTACTAGCTGCACAACTGAAAGAAAAAACTCAGAGCCTCAACAAGGGTGACAGCAGCACTAGGCAAAATGGAATGAGTCCCTTGCAGTCCCAGAGGGAGAAGCCCACCCCTCCACAGAAAGCCAAGCGTTCAGTGGCTACCAACAACCAGAAATCCAGCAAGCCAGTGCTTCCCACCTCCCCCAACTTGCAAAAACTGATCAGCCCTGTGTCAGAGACCATGGTCAGTGAAACGAAAAGGGCAGAGAAGCAAAATTCCGGCAGCAGCCAGGAGCAGGCACCCCTGAGTGACCAGGCCAGCAAGAAAATACCTATTAAAAAGCCCCCAAGAAAGAAGAGTAGGGAAGCCACCTTGGAGCAGCCCAAAGCAGCCATAATGCCCCCTCAAATGGTGCAGTAGTGGAGATCCATGGGCCCCAGGCCCTGACTCTGGCCTACTACCACATTGAATACCTGTTGGATGGGAGGAAGCAAGTCTGCAGCTGGGAGCAGGTGCTGGAGAAACTTCAAAACCTTCTCTCTGTCATGTCCTAGGGCTTTGGACTCCCTTGTCTGTCAGAGATGCTTGTCCCAATGCTGAAATCTGCCCCATACCATGTATCCTCTTCTCTGCATGGTTCTGGGCAACTCACGTTGCATGTCTCGTTGGCAGAGAGAGGGACCATATAGAGCTGTCCTTGTGTGGGAGGCTTGGCCAGCTTGTGTTGTCTACCTGGGAACCTGAAGAGCTATGTGAGGCTCTGAGCAGGGCAATGCCCTTTTTATAGCAGTATTATTGATTTGTATAAGCAGTGCTTGTTTTACTAGAAATACCCATGTTATATTCTGCAATAATGGATTAGCTTGCTTCCTGTATTCTAGTCCAATCTCTCAAGTGTCCTTGGTGAATGGCAGCAAGAGGCCGAGGCTTCTGCTCCACATATTAGAGCGGCAGATGAGACCTATATCAGCCTTTCCATGTTGCTATCCATGTGCCCAGGGCCATAGAAAAAGCTTGGTCCCATGTGCCTTCCACCTGCATTTCTGCTGCAGAGCAGAGCTGACTCCAGCTGTCTCCAGAGCCTGTATGATCCAGAGTGGTGGAGTAAGGTGATCAATGTATAAACTCAAATAAGTTTTAGTTTGAGTTGCTTCCTTGCCATTTTAGCTTTTTATTTTCTGGAGATGTAGACTTTCCTGGGCACTGTCATCCTCTTTAAGCATGCTGCTTTGGTCAGTGTGGGTCGAGCTGGTATCGACCATCTAAGGATGTTTCTTTTGGGGACAGCTATGAATAATAACCTGTTTGTGGCCTAACTTGAAGATACTGTTCAGAGACACCGTCCCAACTAAGGGGTCCCATCCAGTGGAATTGGATGGAGTGACTTGGTACGACAGAGTCTGACATCTTTCCAGAAAGTTTTCATAATAAAAGTGTGTTTCTTGTCTCTTTTGGGTGCCTTCATACCTTCTGCTAACTAGTGCATGCTATCTTCCTGCTTTGATTTTCACACTGGGTGTCTTTTATTTTAAATTAATGCTTAGCAATGTGAGCTCCCACCGATCCCCTGACCCAGTCATTCTCTCACAGTGGGTCAATGGACTTTTCTGCAGGTTTAAGGGTAAGAATTCAAGGGGTGGCTGTTAGATTCTAAGGAGAACCCAAGGAAGAGGTGCTCAATGGCTCCTTAAAGAAGCAATTCTGAAGGCTGGTTGGGGAAAGGGAGAAGGGACGGTGAGTTGTAACATTTCCTGTTGAGGTGCCCTGGACAGCAGAGCATAGCGTGAGTCCTGGGACTCCAGGAAGGAGGGGGAGAGGGAGAAGCATTTAACCCAGGGATGCTGGAAGACCTGGTGAGACACTATCGCCCTCACTGTAACATGCCACATATTCAAATTAAAGCTCAATAAAAACGAGCTGCAAAGATAGTCTACATTTAACAAGTAACATCTGTAAGGCTGGATCACCATTTTTGCAGTATGTTGTCAACTGATTAATTGCCTGAAGGTATGGCATGATACAATGTATTGCTGCATTAGCACATTAATCGCATTTTAAACGTTGCTTTTGCTGGGGCCTTAATTAACTGTCACCCCTACCACAGAGATAGCTGTATTTCAGCGAACCACAGAGTCACATACAGTACCAGTCATGCAGCACTATGCAAATATTTACATTGTTACCTCCTCCTCATAGGCTTTAGCTCTTTGGGTTGAACCTGAAGCTGTTTCTTGATTTGGGCTTTCTCCCCCTGCTTCTCTGAGGAAGTAGGGCCAGGCTGTGCCACCTAGCCTAAGTGCCTTTGTGTGCACAAGGCAAGTATGGTATCAAAAGGAGGAAGAAAATAGAGGGGAAATTAAGTTGGCTGCATAATGCTAATCCTAAAACTTCCAAAATCAAATGCCAAACCCTCCAAAACCCATTAAGTCCAGGACTGGTAATTATAGACAGCAGAGCCAAATGTACAGTAGCCATCCCTAGCTCTTCTGCAGTGACAGAATTCTGGATCGTTGTGGGCTTGTCTACACATGCATTAATGCACTTTTCCTAATGCACATTAAAAGTAGTACCTCCAATGTGAGTACTGCATAGGTGTGTTTTTCAAGTGGCACTTAATACACAGTAACCTATTTCACTATGCATTAGCGTATTTGCACAGTTTTTTACACAATGCTTTTATGCATAGTAAAATAGATGACTGCAAATTAAAACACACTTGTACATGTTCCCTATATGTAACAGTGTTGCTCTCTGTGACTTTGAGATAAAGAACCAGATCAGTTAACATGGAGACTGTAGCATACAGGGCATGTCTACATGAAACACTTAACTGCTCATTAGCATAGTTTACTGCGGAGTAAGCACGCATGTCTATATGAGCCCCTGCCCTGGCACCCACGTCACACATCACCAGAGGAGGGCCCCTCGGGGGAGGGCCCCTGCAGCTGCCAAGCTCCCCAGCTACACTCTCCACCAGCAGCTTAGGCATCCCAGGCCAGCACCTGCCTCACAAGCTCTGGTGCCCCAGATGCCACCAAAAGGCATGGCTGGCCATGACACCACCAGCTGTGAACAGCACCAGCTCCTCCCCAAGGGTGGGAGATCAGCGAGGCACCTCCCTGCCACACCTCACTATCCAAGGACACTGCCCAGAGCCACACACTGTCCCCAAGAGCCATGGGGAATAAGCAGGAGGAACTCACCCTCCTGCTAGCTAGCAAAAACCCAGACCTAGTGGGGCTCATGGAAACATGGTGGGATCCTACCCGTGAGTGGGTAGTGGACATTGAGGGCTACAGGCTGTACAGGCGAGACAGAGCAGGGGAAAAATGTGGGGGGTGTAGCACTCTACGTCAAAGAGCAATACATGTCCTCAATGATCAGGTGGGAGTCAGAGGAGGGGCAAACTGAGGGACTTGATAGTGGGTGTCTACTACAGACCATCTCACCAGGGGGATGAGCTGGACCTGGAATTCTCAGGTCAGCTCATGGAGGCTGTAAAGTCAAGGGATATGGTTGACCTAAACTATCCAGACATCTCCTGGGAGGAGCAGTCAGCCAGGTCTGACTACTCACGTAGGTTCCTAGCCAGGATACAGGACCTCCACCTAACCCAGGAGGTGCATAGTCCCATCAGGAGAAATGCCTTGCTGGACTTGGTCCTTGCCACCTGGTGAGGGGTCTGTGGGTATTCAACCACCTGGGTGACAGTGATCATCACCTGCTGGAATTTACTATCCAGTGCAGAGTGGTGAAAGCAAGCAGTAAGGCAAAAGTCCACAACTTCAGGAGGGCTGACTTCAATGAACTAAGAAAATTAGTAGGAGAAGCATTGGGGTCTCGCAGCTTCAATGAGATGAGTGTCCAAGACAGATGATTGTTCCTCAAGGAGATGATCCTCTGAGCTCAAAGGGAGTCAGTCCCAATGCACACCAAGGGGGACAGGAATGCTAAAAAAAAAACCCTATGGCTCAGCAAAGGCATCCAGGAATGCCTGAGGGCAAAAAAAAGGAGCTGTACAAACACTGGAAGCAAGGAGCTATCACCAAGGAGGAGTACACCTCCATTGCTCATGACTGTAGGGAGGCCATTAGGAAGGCCAAGGCAAAGATGGAGATAGGGTTAGCAACTAGAATTAGGGATAATAAAAAGTCCTTTTTCAAATACATAAGGAGTAAGAAGAAGGCACTGGGTAATCTGGGGTCCCTAACAGACAAGCTTGGCAATCTGGTGATTGCAGCAAATGAAAAAGCTGACCTCTTGCAAGGGCTCAGCAGGGGAGGTAATGCTCAGGGGCAACCAGCATGGGTTCATTGAGGGCAGATCCTGGCTGACTAACTTGGTTTCCTTTTATGATCAGGTTGCAAAGTCCTTGGATGTCAAGGTGGATGTTGTCTTCCTGGACTTTAAGAAGGCCTTTGACACTGTTCCCCACCACATTCTCTCAAAAAAACTAGGTGACTGCGGCATTGATGCCTACACAGTCAGATGGGTGGTAAATTGGCTAGATGGTCACACCCAGAAAGTGGTGGTGGATGGGTCATTTTTGACCTGGAGGGATGTGGGCAATGGAGTCCTCCAGGGCTCGGTCCTGTTCAACATCTTTATCAGCAATCTGGATGTGGGAATGGAAAGCACGCTGTCCAAATTTGCTGATGACACCAAGATATGGGGTGAGGTGGGCACACTGGAGGGGAGGGACAGAATCCAGCTAGATCTAAACAGGTTACAGAGGTGGGCAGATGAGAATAGGATGGAATTCAATGCAGATAAGTGTAGGGTACTGCATCTAAGGGGAAGGAACCAGCAACAAACCTATAGGCTGGGGAACACCCCTCTTGTCAAAACGGTGGCAGAAAGGGATCTTGGAGTTAGGGATCCAGGATGAACATGAGCTGCCAATACAGGGAAGCAGTCAGTAAGGCTAACTGCACCTTGTCATGCATCTACAGACACATCACAAGCAGGTCCAGGGAGGTGATCCTCCCCCTCTATGCAGCGTTGGTCAGGCTGCAGTTGGAGTACTGCATCCAGTTCTGTGCACTGCACTTCAAGAGGGATGTGGCTAGCATTGAGAGGGTCCAGAGGAGGGCCACTTGCATGGTCAGGGGGCATTAGGCCAGGCCCTAAGAAGAGAGGCTGAAGGGCCTGAATATATTCAGCCTTAACAAGAGACGGCTGAGAGGGTATCTGGTGGCTATTTACAAGCTCACCAGGGGGGGACCAGTGGGAAGTGGGTGAGGCTCTGTTCCCCCAGGCACCACCAGGGGTTACTAGGAATAATGGCCACAAATTGCTAGAGAGAAGGTTCAGACTGGACATCAGGACAGATTACAGTTAGGGCTGCCAGGCTCTGGAATGGATGCCCAAGGGAGGTGGTGCTCTCTCCTACCTTGGGGGTCTTCCAGAAGAGGCTGGACAAATATTTGGCTGGAGTGTTATGACCCCAGCACTTGTTCCTGCCCAGGGCAGAGGGTCAGACCTGATGATCTGTTTAGGTCCCTTCCAACCCTAAGCACTATGAAACTATGAAACTATGACTGAGGAGAGCCATCATCCATGCCAGTCCTGGCCATATAGTAAACCCTGCCTGGGGGAGAGGGCCTTCCCTGCCCCAGCCCCTGTCCCCAGCCCCTGCCCCATCCCCACATGACCTGCTCACACTCCCCTGGCCCTGGTTCCACCCCACAACACAGAGAGGCAGGAGACAGTGCCAAATTTATTGAGCAGCAAATGCCCCCACAGCTAAGCAGGGACAGGCTTCTCACATGTTGAGGAATGTATCAACCTGTAGGAGGAGGCATAGGGGCAATGGGGTCTGGAGCTGCCTCAGCAGGTGCTGGCAGGAACCTGGCCTGCCCTGCCTTCGAAACGGGGCAGGGGAGGCATGCGGCCTCAGGCTAGCACCTAGTGGCCCACCAACCCAGGGGAGTGGGTGGGAATGGGAGGCTCAGCCAGCAGATGCTTGGGCCTGGGCCTGTCCACCTGACATACCAGGGATCCTGGGCACCCATGTATGCCTGATCTCCAATCTGAGGCTGGGCACTGCATGGCCCCTGGTACAGAGCATCTTATCTCAGAAATGTTGCCAAGTCACACAAACAGTTTTTTTCTCATGGCTCTGCAGGCCCTGCAGCTGCACACAGGGGAGAGGCCACTCTTGGCAGCTTGGAAGAAGCCTCAGGGTCACCAATACTCACAGCAGGGGCCCTGTGGATGTGCTGTTTCTGCCAGAGGAGGATCCTGGACAGGACCCTCCTCCTGGACCACCTGGTCATGGCACCAGAGGACTGACTCGCAGACATTTGGGCCTGGCTGGAAGAGGACATGGCCTTCCAGGACAGGTGACAGGTGGAGGATGTGACCTGCGAAAATGCACAGGACTGGGAGGACCAGGAGTTCTGGGTGCAGCACCTGGCCCTCGAGTGTGAGTTGGTGGAGGCGATGCAGGAGCACACTGTGGTCCTTGGCAGGGCAGTGCAGGCCATGGATGATGACCACTGGGTGCTGGACACCATTCTGGCCCTGGAGATCACCTTCATGTCACCTGCTGTTCAGATCCCAACCCTAGCGCTGCCTGCCCCCTGGCAGCCACCAGACACTGAGCAGCAGGCTCCCACATTGGCCTGGAAGTAGATATGGCACCACTTCCAGCAGGCAGGAGCCCCTGGCCCAGCCTACAGTCCAGGTCCAACATCACCCAGTCCCCCTGCCTGGGCCCAGGCCTTCCACTTGCCATGGCTCCACATGACTGCAAAGCCAAATCTGCCTACAGAAGGGCCAGTACCACACACTGGTTCTGCTGGCTCTGGGCACCAGCTGATGGAGGTAAAGCCACCTGCACCAGTGGCACACTGGCCACTGTCACCCCTGGATGAGTCCCCAGCCCACCACACTCGCCACAATGTGTATGCCTGCAGGGAAACAGCCAGAGGCCATGGTGCTGGCTTCCTATCCCAGGGCTCTGCCCCCTAGGCACCCCCACCCTACAGCCTCACACCCCAAGATGGCACACAAAGGACAATGTACATAGTTTTCATGGGGAAGAAGGTTTTTTATTGTTGGCAGGTAGGGTGGGGTGGGCTGGGTGGTTGAGGGGCTTTGTTTGTTGAGAGGGGAGGGGGGTTCTGTTTGTTGGGGATGGGGGTTCTGTTTGATGTGAGGGGAATAGATTTCATAGATTTCATAGACATTAGGGCTAGAAGGGACCTCATAAGATCATCAGGTCCAGCCCCCTGCCCAAAGGGCAGGAAGTCAACTAGGGTCATAGATTCATAAATTCATAGATTTGAGGGTCAGAAGGAACCTCAGCAGATCATAATGTCCGACCCCCTGCCCCGGGCAGGAAAGAGCGCTGGGGTCAGATGACCCCAGCCAGGTCCAGTCTCCTCTTAAAGATTTCCAAGGTAGGGGAGAGCACCACCTCCTTTGGAAGCCCATTCCAGATTCTGGCAACCCTGACCGTAAAGAAGTTCTTCCTGATGCCTAACTTGAATCTGCTCTCCGTCAGTCTGTGACCATTACTTCTAGTTACACTAAAGGGTGCCCTGGTAAACAGAGCATCTCCTATTCCTTGCTGTTTCCCCCTGATGAATTTGTAGGTGGCCACAAGATCACCTCTCAGCCTTTCTTACAGAGGCTGAAGAGATTCAGGTCCCTCAATCTCTCTTCATAGGGCCTTACCTGCAGGCCCCCAACCATGACCTTTCAAGGTTACCCACATCCTTCTTGGAGTATACTATCCAAAACTGAACACAATACTCCAGCTGCAGCCTCACCAGTGCCACACAGAGGGGAAGTATCACCTCCCTTTCCTTATGTTCACCTTATTAGCACCTGCTAATGCATGATAAAGTGTGGTTACCTTTACTATTCACTTCAACACACTGACGACTCATGTTCAGTCGTCTTTTTTTTTTGCTGCACTGCTGCTGAGAGGGTCACCCCCAGCCTGTAAGTGTGTCAGTGATTCCTGTGCAGCACTTTGCATTTGTCCTTGTTGAACTGCATCCTATTCTGTTCTGCCTACTTCTTCAACCTATCCAGATCTGCCTGGATTTGTTCCCTGCCCACTAGTATATTTACCCCATAATTTGGTGTCATCATCGAATCTGGACAGAGTGCTCTTCATGCCCTCATCCAAGTCACAGATGAAGACATTTAACAGCACTGGTCCAAGGACCGAAGCTTGCGGAACTCCACTGCCCACATCTTTCCAGGTCAATGCCAGCCTGTCCACCACCACTCTCTGGGTGCATCCCATTAGCCAATTTGCCACCCACCTGATGGTGTAATCATCTACGTCACAGCCACTCAGTTTATTTATGAGCATAGGAAGAGATCCTGTATCGAACTCATCCCCTGCATGTAAGCATTTTGTGACCTGATCATAAAAAAAAAATGTTAGCCAGGCAGGATCTACCTGCTATGAACCTGTGCTGTTTGCCCTTCAGCATTATTTTTCCTGCTGGACTCCCATAAATGTGATCCTTAATAATTTTTTCAAAGGTTTTCCCAAGGTTTTCCCAAGGGTCAAAGGATCCTAGCAAGATAAGCATCCAAATGTTTCTTAAAAGTGTCCATGCTTTCACCACCTCTGGGGGGAATCTATTCTAGGCCTTGGGGACTCAGAAGTTTTTCCTTATGTTCAGCCTAAAACAGTCTTGCAGGAGTTTGTTACCATTGGACCTTATCATCCCTTGGGGTGCTGTGGTGAACAGGCATTCCCCCAGATCCTAATGTACACCTCTTATGTACTTAGAGGCTGCCACCAAGTCACCCCTGAGCCTGTGCTTCTCTCAGCTGAAGAGTCCCATGGCTCACAGCCTCTCTTCATAAGGCCTGTTCTCTTGCCCTCTGATCATGTGTGTGGCACTCCTCTGGACTCTTTCAAGCTTCTCCAAATCCTTCCTCAATTGTGGAGCCCAGAATTGGATTCAGTACTCCAGCTGTGGCCTCACCAAGGCAAAGTAGAGTGGGAGGATGACATCCTGGGTCTTGCTTGAGCTGCAATGGTAGATGCAAGCCAGAGTTTTGTTTGCTTTGCCAGATGCAATATCACATTTGGTGGCTCATGTTCATCTTGTGGTCAGTCATGACCCCCAAGTCTCTTTCAGTCTTGGTGCTAGCAAGTGTAGCATTGCCGAGCCTCTAAGTGTGATGTGGGAGGGGGGGGGGGGGGTTTCTGGAGGTGGAGAACCTTGCATTTCTCCATATTGAATGCCATCAAGTTTCCATCCACCCACCTTGCAAGCCTATTGAGATCAGCCTATTCTCAAGTGTGGGCACTCTTCCTTAAAGTTTGGTGTTGTCAGTGAACTTAACCAGGCCGCTTCTGACACCAGAGTCCAGATCATTTATAAAGACATTAAAGAGTACAGGTCCAAGAATGGAGCCTTGGAGGACACCACTGGTCTCTGGGTCCATCGGACTCTAGTGTAGTCGAGGCTGCAGTTGCCCAATTTTTCCAAGAGGACATCATGGGACACGAGGTCAAAGGCCTTTTTAAAGTCCAAATATATCAACCCCTTCCCCTTTGTCGAGGTGATACATCACCTGGTCATAGAAGGAAATGAGATTGGTCAGGGAAGACCTACCCACAGCAAACCCATGCTGACTGTCCCTCAGAATGTTGCCTTCTGTTAGCTTATTGAGAGTAGTTTCTTTGATAAATTTTTCCAAGATCTTTCCAGGGATTTAAGTCAAACTGATTGGGCTGTAGTTTTCTAGATCTTCTTTCTCCTTTTCTTGAACATAGGCACCACATTGACCCTCCTCCAATCTTCAGGAACTTCACCCAAGAGCCACAAGTTCTTGAATATCGTTGCCAGTGGCCACGCTATGATGTCTGCCAGTTCCTTTAGCACTCTTCGGTGCAATCTATCTGGACCAGCTGATTTGTGGGTGTCCAGCTTCTCAAGGTGCTCCTTCACAAGATCTATGCCAATGGTGGGCATATATTCACCCTCACCCTGGTCATGTTAGGCAAGGTGGTCCCTTGGGGTGGTGAAAAACTGATGCAAAGTAGTCATTAAGCAGATTGGCTTTTTCCTGGGTGTCGGTTGTCAGCTGCCACAATTGGTTTAGCAGGGGTCCAACATTGCCCTTGTTTTTCTTCTGACTCCCCATACATCTGAAGAAAGACTTTTCATTGTCCTTGATTTGTGTAGCCAGTTTAAGTTTGGTTGCAGCCTTGGCTTTCCTAGTTTGCTCCCTACAGGTGCTGACCAGTGCCGAATACTCCTCCTTGGTGGTGTTTCCTGTCTTCCATCCTTTATAAGCTTCTTTTTACATGTAAGAAGTC
This sequence comes from Alligator mississippiensis, assembly GCF_030867095.1. Classification (NCBI taxonomy): domain Eukaryota; kingdom Metazoa; phylum Chordata; order Crocodylia; family Alligatoridae; genus Alligator; species Alligator mississippiensis. Next base: position 31,319,995 of record NC_081833.1, read on the forward strand.
CATGAGTTCCCTGTTGAGCCAAGGGGGCGGCTGATCCCTTTTACCACCTTTCCTATGGGTTGGGATGGACTTCCCTTGTGCTTCTAAGATTGCTCACTTAAGGAGAAACAACTCGTCATGAACTCCCCTCCCTGTCAGATCATAGCCTCTCAGAGCCTTGACAACAAGCGTCCTGAGCTTATGAAAGTCAGCTTTCCTGAAGTTGAGGATTACTGCATTGCTGACTGACTTGCTAGCTTTGCAGTGATCAACTCATGGTCGTTGTCTCCAGCTTCCCTTCAATTTTTAGGTCACTGACTAGATCATCCCCTTTGGCCAGTACAAGGTCCAGCAGTGCCTTACCTCTTGTTGGCCCATAAACTTCTTGAGACAGGTAGAGCTCATCCACATACATGAGGAAGCTTTGAAACTAATCAGATTTGGCTGAGCGCTCTTCCCATGAGATACCCAGGTAGTTGAAGTCTCCCATGACAACCATGCACTGAGACCGTGCAGCCTTAGCCAGTTCCCTAGTAAATTCATGGTCAAGCTCTTGTTCCTGATTTGGAGGTCTGTAGTAGACCCCTACCATTGTGTCCTCTTCACCATGTTCCCCTCATATTCTAACCCAGAGGGTCTCCAGTCACCCTCCTTGGGTGCCAATCTCAGCTTGTCGGGATATGTAGCTCTCCTTCACATAGAGAGCTACATGCCCGCCCCTTTTTTCAGCATGCTCTCTCCTGTACAGGGTATAGCCATTTATACCCATAGTCCAGTCATAGGAGGACTCCCACCAGGTCTCTGTTATCCCTGTGAGATCGTAGTCATTTCTGTTTAGCAGAGGACCAGTTTCTCTTGTTTATTCCCCAAACTCCTGGCATTAGTGTACAGGCAAGTAAGTATGCTGTTGGAGACCCTAGGCTTCCTTGTACACATGGAAAAGCTCTGTTCCTGAGTTGGGGTAACAGTGCGTTCCCTTGAGCATCCTAACCTGCTGATTTGGTGCTGGATGCTTGATAAGCTTGCTCTGGCAGTTGAATAAAAACTTGTTTTTCTGATCCCAGGCTGCAGTGAGCATGGTGCTCACTGGGGGTGAGCAGAAGGGTTGGGGGGTGTCCATGGGTGTCCTTGCAGGCAGGATAAAGTGGGACTTGCTGGAGGAATTGCTGGAGGAGGTGGTCTATAAGTGCCCTGGCCCTCACTGGTGGGCGTGTGACTCTCCTGGGGCTTCAGTGGGGTGAGGAGAGGCAGGGGGCCACCGCAGGTGGTACTTCTCCTGCCAGATGTCCTCCACATACCACGTCTCCTCTGCCCAGGCCTCACAGATGTTATGCAGCACGTAGGCTGTGATGATGACCTAGGGGATGTTGTCCTTGGTGAACTTGAGGCGGGCAGTGAAGGTGTGCCAGCGGCCATTGAGGCAGCTGAAAGTGCACTCCACCTGGGTGCAGGTCCAGCCCAGGCATGGTTAAAGTGGACCTGGCAGGGGTCCCTGATTAAGGTGTAAGGTATAGGGCCACATGAGCCAGGGTGGGAGTATGTAGGCAGGATCTACAACAAGGGGCAGGACCACAGATCCCAGCTGCGGGTCTGGCACCCCCAACACAAAGCGCCTAGCATCAGGCCCAGCACTGTGGAATTCCTGAAGATGCAGGCATTGTGGTTGCTGTCAGACCAGCTGGCACTTGTGTGTGTGAAGGCCCCACAGTGTTGCATGATGGCCTGTAGCACCACAGAGTGAAAGCCCCTCTGTCTGTAGTAGGGAAGGTTTCCATGGGGCAGGCAGGTGACAGGGATGTGGGTCCCGTCCACAGCCCCAGTGCACTGGGGGAATCCCAGGGCATGGAAACCTGCTACAACCACCAGGGCATCATGCATGCAGAGTACCATGTGCCCCAGCATGTCCTGGAGGGTGCCACACACCTCCAGGATGGCCTCCCTGGCTGTGGCTTTGCCCATGCCACCTGGGAAGTGTGGCTGCATGCCTGTGTCCTGCCACTCCAAGTGACCAGAGCTACAGGAGATCCTGGAAGGTGGCCTAGGTTGTGTGGCAGGCCTTCAGTCACTGCTCATCATTCTAGGTGTGCTGGATGATGTGCCACTACCAGTCATGGTTGGCCTGGAAGGCCCAGAGAAAGTGGGGCTAGAGGCCCAGGAGGATGATGGCAGCCCCAGTGGTGCCATCCTGGAGCCGATCATTGGTATCCCAGCTGGGGTCTGGCCAGATGCATGGGGTTGAGGAGGCAGGTGTGCAGTGGCAGCTGTGGGATGGCGCACGGTGGATGGCAGACACTCACTGCATGTGGGAGATCTGGAAGGGGGAAAGAACAGCCATGGGTCAGGTGACAGCCAGTGCTGTGGGCCAGCAGAGCCAGTGAAGTGGCCAGCAGGAGCACAGGGCACCGGTCGTCTCTGCCAGGAGCAGGGACTAGAGCAGCCATAGCGCAGGGAGGCAGAGGTGTCAAGGAGAGTGCTGCCTGTCCCTGTGCTGTGCACGCTGTTCCTGGCCAGAGAAGTGGCTGGCCAGGGAGCACCAAGTGGGGCTGGCTTTTGAGGGGGGCTGCTGGCTTCCCCCATTGATGGTAGATGCCCATTGCAAGGCCCCAGGAAGTGGAAGCAGATTGACAGGGAATCTACTCCTGCTTCCCTGCATGTATAGATGCCAGCCCATCACTATTTACTTGTGAGTAATTTACTCTGGTGCCACAGCAAATGCACATGTAGATGTGCCCACCCTGTCATAAAACCACTTTGTGAAAGTGTGAGTTACCCAAGTTACCTAACAGTCCTTCAGAAAGAAAGTACAACAGTGCATGAAAGTTGGCACCATTATTTTAAGGTAGTTATTCTTGACCAAAGTGCTGCAAGATCCTTTTAAGGGTGCTATGAAATATTAGTGATGTACCCTACACATCATCACAGAAATTTATCTACACAGACGCTATCGCTTTTCACACACAAGCAAAATCTTTTCAGAATATTGAGCCACACTGAACTCTGATTTATCAACAATGGATGAATAAGTGGAAACTACAACCAAATCCTACCAAGTCCATCATCTCCACATTCCATCTTGGCAATCACAAGGCACATAACACCCTCAATGTCACCTTTTGTGGAGAAAAAGTATGTCACGACCTGACTCCTACCTCGCTTGGGGTGACCCTTGACCACTCCCTAACCTACTATTATCACCTCCAAAAGACTGCCTTGAAAACAAAGGCATGAGTGAACATCATCTGAAAGCTTGCCAGCACAAGCTAGGGTGAAATATTGCTGACCTCTGCACTTCTGCCATATCCCTGGCCTTCTCAATGTCATAAATAAGTCCGCAACAGAGTTAAATGCTCCTGTCACAATGGGCTGAGCGAGCTGTTTTACCCCCCCCCCTTTTTTTTTGCTTGGGCCACCTGATATGGGCGTACCCTATGTCATATTTCCGAGTACTTCGGTGGAAGGTTCTAGAAGTAAGCATCTAATGCTAGGTCTTTATAATAGTAAGGAAAAGTTCCGCCTTGTTATGTAAATATGTGCAACACTATTGGCCGGATGTAAATTATTCTGTAACATGGTTAGCTATTGGCCCGCTAGCCATATATAAGGTTACCCAGTTTCCACCCAAGGCAGAGACCTCTGCGACGGCCTCCAAGCTCGCTGCCCGGAGATCTGAGAGATCACCTTTAGAGGTTCATTGAGAGACTGATCATCTTTCAGCCTCTCCCCGTCACTGAAAATATCTGACATACCCTATCCCAATTGCTAGCTTGTTGCGTTGCGAACTCGTCCATTCCTCCGTTCGATTGTCGTTCCTGTTACCTGTTGAGTTATTTGTATTCCACGTTCGCCTCGTTTTCTGTAACAAGCAAGCTTCATTCACCTACGCCAGAACCATCTAAGGGCATAAGTAAAATCTTTTTGAAACCATTAAGCTGTCCTGCCTCTCCATCCACACGCCTGCCCAACCGATCCCAGTTTGCTTAACAAACCCCGATTTCTGGCCCGGCTGGTCTGGCTCCCAGGACACTCAACAGCTGAGGACTGTGCACCCATCTGGGCCTCAAACTGACTTACTAAACTCATCGACACTCAGTAATGACTATCTCTGGAACTTTGATATCAACTCCAGTGCTGTGGCTACCAGTACTTTCAAACATTATTCCTCCCTCTATTCAATGGGATGCAGCAACATACAGAGAAATAATGAATATGACTAGTAATCCAGACCTTCCCATCCACAGAGACCTTCAAGATCTCCCAATTCATCACATGATTTCATAAAAAACTTTTTGGCCACAAACTGAGCACCTTCTATACTACGACACTGAAGAATCTTGGAGGAAAGCTTGGGCAGAAAACACTTCCCAAATAAACACCTTGTCTCTGATCCAACAATGCAAGAACTGGGTTTCAACCTTCCATGGAGCATGTGGAAAACCCTTAATAGGATGCGCACTGGACATGACCAGTGTGACCACCTGATGTACAAGGGGCACCTAAAAACCTCACCTGGCTGCAAGTGTGGAAACCCTGACCAAACCATGGAGCACATAATAACATCCTGCCCCACAAGTTTGAGGATGACATCCTGGAGTTACACTCACTTTCCAGTAGGGCATTGGTCTGGTTGGGGAATGTGGAATTAAAACTGTGATGATAGCTCTTACTCCTAAAACCATACAAAAGAAGAAGCTGCAGCAAGAGGTGGGGCCACATGATGGACATCCCTCTTAATCAGTGGTGGGCGGTGGGGCCACTGTGGCCCCACATCCAATCAGAGGTGGGGGGGCACCATTATAAGCCCATGAAAATGGAGGATGGCCCTGTGATCTGCCTGTGTAATCAGCCTCCTGCCTCTTTGAATTGGGTAGACCCCTACTCATGGTCTGTGAACCCTATGTGAATCCCAGGGCACTGGCAGTATTGCTGTGAACTAGAGGTTTGGGGTGTCCTTTGTTTTTCCAGTCCAGACTAAGGCTGTTTGTTCTAATCTTCCTCCCTCTGCAATACAGCTGCTAAACAAAGAGCTGACTCTGTAGAAAAGGGCTCTCTCTCCCAAAAGTACTGTTTGCTCTGCTATGTGAGAGAAAGGGTGCAGCACTTCCAGCATTCATCTGCACGAGGCGCTTTACTGCACAGTAAACTGACAGCACCATAAAGCCTCACTGTCTACACATACAGATGCTTACTGTGCAGTAAATTAGTCTACTGTACGGTTAATTTGTTACCTGTAAATGCCTCTCCAGTCCCAGGGCTGGTGCAGCTCTTTGCCTGCCCCAGCCTGGCCTTTAAAACTATATGGTGACCCCAGGGTCTGTGCCACCTACTTCCTGCCTCTGACCAGTGGTTCCCATAGCAGCAGCTCTGGGACAGTTACAGCAGCCTGCACAGACCCTGGTGCTGGCACCACCTGACTGCCTGTCGTGCTCTGTACCCTTGTACTATGCACTGCAGGCATCTACCCAGGCCCGATAGACTCAGACTTTCACCCACAGCCCCTGAGGGAGCCATGCTGCAATCATCCCTGATGCTACACACTGCATTCCAGGGGCATAACTGGGCCCAGGATCAGGCCATAGACCTTGTTGCGCTGTGGGATGAGGCTGAGGCGCAGAGCCATTTTGTCTGATGTGACTGCTCCAATATGCGTATCTATGATGGCCTGGTGGGCCACATGCAGGAGTGTGGGCATGACTAGTTGGCATGCCGGTGCCTCATGAAGGTCAAGACCCTGTGGGCACAGTGGCTCTATGTCACCAACCACAATTGCCAGTTCGGGGCTGCCCAAGGACCATGCCCTTTATGGGCCACATCCTCATGCCCTGGCACCCTGGGTGGAGCCATCATGTTCTCTACCATGGGCAGCCTGCCAGAGCTTCCACCATGGCCTGTCAGCAGCAGTGAGAAATTAGGTGAAGAGAACCCCTTGGGGCACCAGGAACACTTCCAGCTGTGATCCCTCCCTCCAGCATCATCCAGCAGCTCCAGCAGCCCAGGCAACCACCTGTCTCACCAGCTGCGAGTGCACAGCCCTGCCAGGAGACCAGCCCAGGGATGGTACTGCCTGTCCTTAAGATTTCCAGCTCCTCTCTGGAGGGGGCCCTGCATAGCCAAAAAGAAACCATACCCCTGTACCCCAGGATGCCGCCTAGAGCTGCACGTCATGGCCACCATCAGGGACAGATTTGGGCCACCAGGCAGCCCTGCCATGCCCACCTAGAAAGGCACTCACTGGGGGGAGAGCCTTCACCTTCCTGCCCCGCCTTGGTCCCTGCTCCCCACCCAGCCTGGCCAAGCAACCCCTGGCCTTAGAGATCCCCTGCACAGCATGCAGGGAGGCAGGAGGAATTGCAAAACTTTAGCGAGCAACCAGTGACACCTCAGCTAGGAAGACATGGGACTTGCACATGCGGAGAAATGCATCAATGCTGGCAGCAATGTCCTCAGCTGTGGAGGGCAGGGATTTCATAGATTTCATAGACATTAGGGCTGGAAGGGACCTCGGAAGATCATCGAGTCTAGCCCCCCGCCCAAAGGGCAGGAAGTCAGCTGGGGTCATAGGATCCCAGCAAGATAAGCATCCAGTTTCATCTTGAAGGTGTTCAATGAAGGCGCTTGAACGACCTCCGGTGGCAGGCTGTTCCAGACCTTGGGGGCTCGGACAGTAAAGAAATTCTTCCTTATGTCCAGCCTGAAACGATCTTGTAGTAGTTTGTGACCATTCGACCTCGTCATCCCTTGGGGCGCTCTGGTGAACAAACGTTCCCCCAGATACTGGTGGTCACCCCTGATAAACTTGTAGGTGGCCATCAGATCACCCCTGAGCCTGCGCTTTTCCAAGCTAAAGAGCCCCAGGGCTCTCAGCCTGTCACCGTAGGGTCTGCTTCCCTGATCTCTGATCATGCGCGTGGCTCTTCTCTGGACTCTCTCAAGCTTCTCCACATCCTTTTTGAATTGTGGAGCCCAAAACTGGACGCAGTACTCCAGCTGCAGCCTCACTAAGGCCGAGTACAGGGGGAGAATGATGTCCCGGGATTTGCTTGAGAAGCATATATGGATGCAAGCCAGCGTTTTGGTCGCTTTACTAGCCGCAGCATCGCATTGCAGGCTCATGTTCATCTTGTGGTCAATGATGACCCCCAAGTCTCTTTCTTCCATAGTGCTAGCCAACATAGCACTGCCGAGCCTATAAGGATGCTGCGGGTTTTTCTTCCCAAGGTGGAGAACCTTGCATTTATCGGCGTTGAACACCATCAGATTCTCGTCCGCCCACTTGCTGAGCCTGTCCAGGTCAGCCTGGATCATCCGCCTGTCTTCTGGTGTGGATGCTTTGCCCCAAAGCTTGGTGTCATCTGCGAACTTGGCCAGTCCGCTTCTGACTCCAGTGTCCACATCATTAATGAAGATGTTGAACAGTATGGGTCCAAGGACAGAGCCCTGGGGGACCCCACTGGTCACCGGACACCACGATGAGTGACTTCCATCAATTACTACCCTCTGGGTCCGACCCCGGACCCAATTTTCCAGCCAGTGGATCGTGGGGGACCCAAGGCGACAATTGGCCAGTTTCTCCAAGAGGCGATCATGGGACACCAGATCGAAGGCTTTTTTGAAGTCAAGATATATGACATCAATCTCATCTCCCTTGTCCAGGTGATAGGTCACATGGTCATAGAAGGAAATGAGATTGGTCAAGCAAGACCTACCCGCAACAAACCCGTGCTGGCTATCCCTTAAGATGTTGGCGTCGGCCAGTCCATTAAGGATGGCCTCTTTAATAAACTTTTCTAAGATCTTCCCCGGGATAGAAGTTAGGCTGATGGGCCTATAGTTAGCCAGATCCACTTTCCTCCCTTTCTTGAAGATAGGCACCACATTGGCCTTCTTCCAGTCTTCGGGCACTACACCAGAGCACCAAGAGTTTTCAAAGATCCGCGCTAGAGACTGGGTTATGATGCTCGCCAGCTCCTTGAGTACCCTGGGGTGAAGATTGTCAGGGCCGGCTGACTTGAAGGTATCCAGCTTCTCAAGATGTTCCTTCACGAAGTCAGCATTAATGGAGGGCAGGGGATCACCCTCACCCGGACTTCCCGGCCCTGTAGCGGGCATGGGCGTCCCATGGGGCTGATGAAAGACCGACGCAAAGTACCTATTTAATAGGTTGGCTTTTTCCTGGGCGTCAGTTGTCAGGTGCCCCATCTGGTTCAGCAGGGGTCCAACGTTGCCCCTGCTTTTCCTCCGGCTCCCCACATATCTGAAAAAGGACTTTTTATTGTCCTTGATGCTCAAAGCTAGCTGGAGTTCAGTTGCAGCCTTGGCTTTCCTGGTCAGCTCCCTACAGGACCGGACCAGTGCAGAATAATCCTCCTTGGAGCTGACTCCCATCCTCCATCCTTTGTAGGCCTTTCTTTTTAGCCTCAGGAGGTCTGCTAGGTCCCTGGAGAGCCAGGGGGGCTGCTGTGCCCTCTTGCTGCCTTTCCTCCGAGATGGAATAGACTTAGTTTGGGCATTGAGGATCTCCCTACATGAAGCTGGTGCTTCCCCTGGCAGCTGCTCACCGCCCAGATGCAACCCCTTCAGTGAGCTTGTGCTAAGATGCAGCAGCACTTTCAGTGGCCAGGTCCCTCTGCCCTGGCACCCATCTCAGGTCTCCCACCATCTAGCCCCCTGCCTGGGCTCTGACCCACTTCTCACCCAGGCTCTATGTGGACCCTGACCATGACCTGCCCACAGTGGGGCCAGCACTGCAACTGGGACCTGTTTGCCCTGGCTTCAGGCTGCAGGAGGGGGAGCTGACTGTACCAGCAGAGCAGCATCTGCCCTAACCCCCAGACAAACCCCTGCCCACAGGCCTTGCTGTGGTGTGCATACCTGCAGTGGTGCCGGCAGAGGCTGGGGTGCTGGGCCCCTGTACCTGGGCTCTTCCCCCTAGGTGCACCCACCCCATTGTCCTCCACCCTGGGAAGGCACCCAGAGCACTGTACATAGTCTGCATGGGGAAGAAGGTGCTTTATTGGTGGGGTGGTTGGTAGAGGGGCTCTATTGGTGGGGCGAGGGGGTTGGAGCTCTGTGATTTAGGAGGGAGGAGAGAAGGAATCTGTTGTTCAGTGTCTGTGTTTGTGGAAGGGAATAAAGTTCTTTCTTTGCCAGCTGTATTAGGGATGGTTGCAATGATCAGCCAGGTGTTGTGGATGTGGGTCCTGTCCCAGGGCCCCAAAGCACTGGGGGAAGCCCAGGGCACAAAACCCCTCCACCACCTCCATAGGGTCGTGGACCCAGAGTTTAGTGTGCCCCAGCATGTCCTAGAGGGTACTGCAGACCTCTAGGACAGCCTTCCCAGTGGCCACCTTGCCAATGTCAAAGAGGTGGCTGACATTGTGCAGGCCTGTGAGCATGTCCAGCTTGAGCACAGCAATAGCCAGCCGGGTCTCTGCAGGGAGGGGTGGGTGCATGGTGGTGGCCTGCTGCTCTAGATGCAGGCAGAGCTGATTGAAATGCTCCTGGAAGGTGGCTCTGGTCATCCATAATGAATCTAGCCACTGCTAGTCATCCCACGTGCAATGGATGATGTACAGCCACCAGTCCTGACTGACTAGGTGGGCTCACAGGAGGCAGCGCTAAAACCCCAGAGCCCATTTATGGCACTGGTGGCAGCATTCATGTGTACGTTGTCAGTGTCCTTGCCAGGGTCTGAGCAATGGGCCAATGGCTGGTCGACATCAGTGCTGGGCCAGGGGGCCTCAAATGCAGCAGTGAACCTGACCATGCAGCCGCACAGCACAGGGGCCAGGCAGGGCTGAGACTGACCTGGGCCAAATGGCAGTCACCATGGTGGCAAAGCACAGTGAGCAGGGTGGAAAGAAGGAATTCATGGCATGGGTCATCACTCTTGGGGCCTGGGAGTGGAACAGTGGGCACAAGCTCTGGGAACAGAGTTGGAGAGGGCTGCACTCTTCAGACTGCTCTGAGGAGCAAATCTGCTCCCAAATGGCTGCACATGTAGCCATATAGCATCCTTTTATAAAAGTTCTTGGGGCCATGACTAGGCCAGAAAATAAGACTGAAGCTGATCCTTGCTTTCCTGAAAAAGGACAGGCAGGATGAAGATGGAAGCAAAGCAAAGGAAAGCAAAGCAAACCATCCCAACTCTGCAAAACTAAGCATAGATCCCATGCCCATACATGTCACTGCCCCTCCACCTATATCATATTCCCCCTGCCCCCCGCCAGGTGTCCTCTTTTTTGGAGCTGGAAATATGGTAACCCTATGAAATAATCCTAGAAAAGAAGAACTGGAAGGGACTTCAAGTGGTAATCTACTCCAAGTTGCTGTCAAGCAGTTCAAGGCAGCAGCGCTGCTGGTGACCAATGGTGACATAGCTGGCCATGCCTCATGGCTGGGGCTGAGGCTGCAGAGCTGTCAGGGCAGGCACAGGCCTGGGCTCCCCAAGCTGCTGGTAGAGGTGTAGGCAGGGAGATCAGTGGGACAGGCTGCTGGCACCCCAAGGCCCTCCCCTGGTGACACATCACTGTGGATGTTAGGCCAGAGTGGGAACTTGGGCAGGCTCCCCATCCTGCTGTACACAGCATGGCTGTGGCCTGGGTCCCAGGGTGTAAGGATATCAGTCAGGTGTCTCATAAAGGTCATGGACTTGCAGGCAGTCCCCAACTGATGATTGTGGTTGGTGATGGTGACCCACTGTGTCTGCAAAGCTTTGATTTTTATGCGCACTGCTATACTGACCAGTCATGCCTGTGCTCTCGCATCTGGCCTCATAGCCCCTAATAGATGCTGGCATTGTGGCGCCCACCTGCTTGAGCTGTGGCTGCAGCTCCACCTCACCCTATGGTGCCATGAGGTCATCAGTCTCCTCCATGGACCAGTTAAGGCCCCAGGTGAGTGATAAGGGCACTGGGGCTCCCACACCAGCTCTCCAGGCCTCCCCACAGCTGTCTCTCTGCTGCCAAGTGTGGGCAGCTGCCTGCAATTCCCAGAGCAGGGGCACAGCTTGGGACTGGGAAATGTGAGCCAAGGTTTCATAGATTTCATAGACATTAGGGCTGGAAGGGACCTCACAAGACCATCAGGTCCAACCCCCCTGCCCAAGGGGCAGGAAGTCAGCTGGGGTCAGATCACCCCAGCAAAATAAGCATCCAAGCATTTCTTAAAGGTATCCAGAGTAGGTGCTTGCAGCACTTCTGGGGGGAGTAAATATACCCAGTCAGATCCTGTGTTACCATTAGGTATCCATATGGACTTTAGATAACTAAGGGCATTTATACACATACTTTTTTTTCCAGTGACATGCCAGAGATCTGCCACTTTGGAGCAGGCTCTTAACCAAGTCTGTTCTGCATGCAAGCTAAGGTGAACTGCACTGCGCCGCATGCAGTAGTGGAAGTGACGAAATGCACATCAGCACACAGAAAACAGCAGTTGTGCAGTTTTAAACTAAAGCGCCACTGAGGCATTTTAGTTCAAAAGCGTGCTACTGCCATTTTCTCAGCGCTGACGCAAATTTTGCTGCTTATACAACTGTATGCATTTGCAGCACCAGGCACTTTTCAAAGCAAGCACCCTGCACTGTGATGCATGCATGTGTGAAAATGCCCCATGGTTTGAAACAGACTTTGCCAAATGCAGCAGATCAGCTGATCCAGGATGTGTCACCTGGATGTGTCACCTGGATGTGTCAGCTGATCCACTTCATTCAGTGAAACACACATTACCCAGTCTCCCACCTGTTGATGCTGCAGGACAACAGACAATGTGTTCTTCTGAGGCTTGAGGGGCCTGGTCCTGTGTGCTGCTAGGAATTCCTGCACAGGATTGTGGCCCTGAAGCCCTGGGAATGCCTGCCCAGCCTTTGCCTCTTATAAGGATGTGCTTCTGGGAATCTCCTGGGTGTCTCCATGAGTAGGAAAAGTTGGAGGTTCCCCACTAAGCGGGCACATCTACATGAGAGACTACTATGCAGTGGTTACTGCACATTTATTTAGTACTTGTATTATAAAGTATCAAATAAATTCCCTGCAACCAGAGTTACTGTGCAGTAGCACTGGCGAACATCTTTTAAGTGACACTACTGCACAGTAGCCTAATAATACTGCGCAGTAGTGTATTAGCACTATCTGTGCTGTGATGTGCTACTGCTCAGTATAATTAGGCTATGGTGAAATCAGCATCTCATCTAGATGTGCCCACAAAGATGTGTCCCTGGGATCTCTGGAGCATGTACTTCCACACACACACACCCGCCTTAGAATTTATTTTATCATGATGATAGAGACACTGGTAAGCTTCCGAATTGTTTTAACATTGTAAATATACCAATAAAGCATTGCCCAACTGACCGATCCCTCTCTCTCTCTCTCTGTATGTATATATGTATACACACACACACACATATGTATATGTATATGTACAGCACAGGTACCGGCTCCAGGCTCTAGCTCACCCTGGTTGCAGATCCGGGAGGAGACAGGCAGGGTTATTTTGCCCCAAGTGGCACACCAGAGTGCATGTCTGGGCACATGCGCTGAGGCAAAAAGCCCCAGCTCAAATTTGCACTGCTTCTATTTGAGCTGCTGCAAGCACATGTGCCTGCATGTGTGGACATGTCCATAGTGTTTACACCTCAGGCTGAGATATAGTCTCTCCTCAACCATAAAACTCCCAGGAATGTCACTAAATCCATCTTTGTTGCAAAGCTTTCAGCGAAGGTGAAGTTTGGTTGGTGTCACATGTTCAACTTGACACTCAGTGCAGTTAAAACACAGTCAGATGCATGTTCAAGGACTTTAGCTCATGTTAAGGGCCCTCATGCAAGGGTTATCTCCTAACATATTAACTTCAATCAGTCACTTCATGCTGATAATTAATAACTGTCACAAATGAATATGTGATACCACCCTTTGAGAGCCTCAAAGGAGTGTTGAGAAGATCAGATGCTGCCATGTGGGGAAAAGGACTTCAAGTTCTCAGGTTTATGTATCAACAACTCATTTGTCAGTTTTGTTTCATCTGTTTGTTCAGTTCATTATTTCATCTATTTTAAGACTTTATTTTATTAATGCTAATGGAGTTACTCTTGGTAAAGTGTTTAGAGTCTGTGATAAGCATTTTAAATGATAGATAAATAAATAAATATATAAATGCAGACATTGTTATTCTGAGAATCAAATGATGAACTGGACCCAGGTAAGTGGTAGTAATTGTGTAAAAGTGCCATGAGCAGCCAGTCAATTTTTGTGAGAAGACACTGGAGGTGAACAGTCTTGTTTTTGAAGTCATATTGTCCAGTTATATTTGAGTTATGCTGTTTTGCTTGTGAAAATGGTCAGTAATCCCAAAAGCTTCACATGTTAGCACTACCGTTCGCTATTCATTCTACTGTATTTTTAAAAATTCAGTCAGCAAATCAGGAAGTAGAAGCAATATGGTGTTGTTTTGGGGACCAATTAAATACCATCTATAATGACCTGCAAATAATGAGGAGACAAAATAAGGAGTTCAGGAACAGTGTGTGGTCTGAAATTATTTACATACCCTCTTCCACCAACACTTACAAACAGTGAATAAATTAATACCAGCCAGATATCAGATTAATACCAGTCAGATATTCTTTGGATATTTTATTTGCAGCACTTTTAAATATAATAGAAAAACTATTTTGTCTGTTTTTACCTGATCTCCATTTGCTTCTTATATCGCAATGTAAGAAAGAGCAATTAGAACAAGAAACAAGCAGATGTTGAAAATAAGCCTCTCTGTTCACACTGCCTGATTTATATTGGAGTCTGTGTTGCTTGGCGGCAGCACAACATATTATACCTTCCTCTGCTTCTTTAGTCTGTATGGAAGCACAAATCACAGCACTATATGTCATCACTCCACCAGGGTCTGGATTTCATTAGGAGCCACGTGATCAGCTTCAGCTGTTGCTTGTGCTTGGAACTCTCCCTCCATAGAGTGCAAATATTCTCTACAGGAAACAGGGGCAACAGAGCCCCCCACACAGCGCAGGCTGGAGGCAGCAGTGAAAAGACTTCTTGTTCTCAAATAAAAAAACAGCAGCAGCTCCATGACTCCAACTCCAATTCTGGCTGGATTTAACTCCTGCAAGAGCAAGGTTTGTATCTGGAAAGGAAACAGAAATGCTGAGAAGCCAAAGGACTCTATCCCAGGAGAGGGTGGGAAGGATTGGTAAACCAATGGAGCACTGCTGATTTACACTATTGGCCCCTGATTAATTTATTTTTATATTCTTAAAGAGGCAAAGAACTGCAGTGGTATGGTGAGTGGCTTATTAGAACGTAACCAAGAGAAAGAATAGAGTCAGGGGCTTCTCAGTCTCTTGGGCAAGATTATCTGCTGATTCTTTCAGGTGACCCAAACTGTTCTTTGCCATTTGCATTTGGCCAGGACACCATAGCCTTCAGCCTGAATCATCATGAAGGATTTCATATGGGTCTGAGGCTGCATGAAACACCTGGATTTCATTATTATTTCTACAGCACAGTTATGGAATCAGATTCAGAGGCCTAGATTTTCTGAGCTCCCTGAGAATTCCTCTGGTAGAATGGGAACTCTGATCCTTTCCTGCTTCCAAATGAATTGGGGATGTTTTGGAGAGTGGCAAGTGGCTGTTCTCTGCTTCCTGGAGACTGCAAGTTACAGCAGCCTTAGGTTAGCTCCAATTTTCATTTAGGAAATCATAGGCATCTTTTAAGAATATAGAGATGGTAAATGTGGCTTAACTCTACCATGCCCACATTCCTTTCACAAGCATAGGACTGGGGTAGGTGACAAGCAGGCTCAATTTTTTGTCGTTCCACTGAACTTCCCTCACTTCTACACTTTCTAGCAGATACTGGGTGTATCTAAACAATGTGCTTTACCACTCCATTGACTAATTGACTGCAGTGAAGTGTCAAGGTCCAGTCATGCAGGTGCTCACTGCACAGTCAATTAGTCTACTGTGTGGTCAATTTTCTACCTGCAAATGCAGGTAGCAAATTAACCATGCTATAGTTACTGAGCAGTAGCACACATGTAGACAACTGACTGGTGGCAAACTGCACAGTAGTGCACATGTAGATACAGGAGCCCCACCATCAGCTAGCCCCAGGGCCATGGTTGGAGCTCTTTTCCTGCCTCAGCTTAGCCTTTAAAACTCTGTGGTGACCCCAGGGTCCTGTCCCACCTTCTGCCTGACTTGGCCACTAGATCCAACAGTAGAAGCACCAGGACAGCCTGCCCAGACCATGATACTGGCCCCTGGCCCAGCCCCACAGCCTGTCTGCTTGTCCCACACCATGCCCTTGTGCTGTGTGCTGCAGGCACCTGCTCAGGCCCAGCAGATGCAGATTCTCTCATGCAGTGCCTAAGGGCCATAGAGAAATCTATGCTGGCATCACCCCTGATGCCACACACTGCCTCCCAGGGGTGTAACTGGTCCCAGGATGACACTGCGGACCTCATTGCACTGTAGGGTAGGGGTGAGGTCCAGAGCCAGCTCACCCAAGGTGGGCACTCCAACGTGCACATCTGTGAGGGTCTGGCAGACCACATGCAGCAGACAGATATAATGGGTTAGCATGCCAATGCCATATAAAGGTCAAGGTCCCACAGAAACAATGGGTCCATGTCACTGACCACAACCACCAGCTGGGGGTTGCCTGCGGGACCATGCCCTTTATGCAGCAGCTGAAATACATCCTCGCATCCTGGCACCCTAAGCAGAGCCATGCCATGTATTCCAGCACGGGCAACCTGCTGAGACTCTGCCATAGCCTGGCAACAGTGATGAGCTGTCAGTGGGGGAGGACCCCTTGGGACTCCAGGAGCCCATTCCACTACAGTCCCTGCCCACAGCATCATCCGGAAGCCCCAGCAGCCCGAGCCGGGGCCTGCCCTGACAGGGCTGAGTGTGCAGCCCCACCCAGGAGGCCAGCCTGGGGATGGCACCACCTGCCCTCATGAGCTCCAGCTCTTCCCTGGAGGGAGCCCATGCCCAGACAGCCAGGCACTGCACCCCTGCACCCCAGGACACTGCTGGGAGTTGCACATTATTGCCACCAGCAGGGGTAGACTCAGGGCAATGAACACACCCACCATGCCCACCCAGTAAGCCCTGCACTGAGAGGAAGGCCCTCCCCTTCCTGCCCCTGCCCCTGCCCCTGTCCCTACCCCTGCCCAGCCTGGCTGAGCTCCCCCCTGGCCCCTGGAGTTTACCTCCACAGCACACACAGAGTTGGGAGGCCATGCAAAACTTTACTGAGCAGCCAGTGCCCCCTCAGCCAGCAGCCAGTGCCCCCTCAGCTACATAGACATGGGCCTCTCACCAGCGAAGAAATGCATCGATGCCAGCAGCGATGTTGTCCTTGGCTGTGGGGGACAGGGACACATAGTGTAGTGTAGTGAAAATTGTGGAGAAGCATGGGCCTGCCCAGTGCACTATCCAAACTCAGGGTCCCACATCAAATTCTCAGGTGTGCCTGGGGCACCATGGCAATCAGCAGTAGCAGAGCATAGTGGATCAGGCTCCCCTCAGTCCACTCAAACAGTTTGTCATGGTGCGCCCAGGACACACTTACCAGGGGCAGGCTCAGAGAGAAGGGCACATAACACACAGTCATATACTTAGTAAATTACTCAGACTTAGGAAGTTACCCTTTAAAAAGCCTAAGTAAAGGCATAAGCAGATCTAGAATTTAATAAATGGGGAAGAGGGTGGCACGTTACCCTTCAGACCATGGTGGGGTGGGGGTGGGACATGCCTGAAGCCACCGAGTCTGCAGAATATACCAGCAGGGGCCAGGCAGGTAGCAGGCACAGAGAGGGGGTAGGGTGAGAGAGGGAAGCCTGTACTCCACCATCACTGCCATTCCCAACTGACCTGGGCATCAGAGGGGACTGAAAGTCAGTCCTGCCCTGATCCAGCTGGAGGCTGTGAGGCAAGGCTGTATGGGTGCCAAGCTCAACCAAGAATAGACACAGCAGCAAGCGGTCCATGTTCCTATGCATGCTTTCTGCCCAACACTTGTGAGTATCCCCCACTGGCTTGGGTCTCCAGCCACAGGGAGTGGTTGCACAGGGTGCCAAGCTTGGCTGGGGACAGTAGCAGTGGCAGATAAAATCCCTACTTTCTGCACTTGTTCCCTGCCTCCCTCCCCTGGTGTCCTCTGCCTGCCTGAGGACTCCAGCTGCAGAGAAAGGCTGAATGGGTGCCAGGCTTCACCCCTGTTCCTGTACCTGCTCCCTGCCTGGCCCCTTGGGTGTCCTCCATCACCCAGGAGGCAAGAAAGCTCAATGTCCTACACAGTGGAAAGCATGCACTGTCCATCCACAGTAGAAAGTACACACCACTGCACTTTCCTGTGGATATGCCCTTGAGTAAAGGTACTACGTAGAATATGTCAAGCAGAGCTGCCCCTAGGGGTGTGCAGGGCCTGTGCAGGCCATGTGCAGGGGGAGGGGGTGGCAAGTGGCCAGAGCACAAAGCCAGCAGCACACAGCACCTGCGTGGAGCGGTGGTGCCCTCAGGGCCTGTACAACACTGCTCGCAGGGGCCCCCAAAAACCGGGGCCCGGGGCGGTCACCCCAATTCACCTCCCCCCCCCCCCAAAAAAGGGACTGCTCTGATATCAAGTCAGTTTCACCCTCAAGGAATTGTTTGCTGGGGTAAAACTTATTGCTCCACACATTGTAGCTTCGTATGGTAACAGTAGCAACTGCAGGCAGCTGGGGAGTGGATGATGCCAGTTTTGTGTTTAGGCAGATGTTCATGTGAAACATTTTAAATCTTGCTCCAATTTGAAGAGCCTCTAATTTAGAGCTCTTCAGTACTGTACAAATATACATACCTCTCCTAACTAAAGTGCTTCAAAAGGGGTGCTTTTCAATTCCACCTTAGGCGGGCTTGTGTGCAGTTACCCTGGGATGCTGAGAATGAAAGCCTACTATCTCCTCACCTTGCACTCTGTCTGATCCCTGTCTTAGCATCACTGTAACATGTTGGCCCTCCTCTCCTTCTCAAGGTGGAGCCATTGCCTAACTGGAAATTCTTTTTGTCTTCCTTCAAATCACCTATAGCTATTAGATTACAGTGCAGCAATTATGGCATCTCACTGCACTCAAAAGGTACATCCTTGAGCTGTGTTATATGTTCTTTATGACTAAGAGCAATGTGTCCAAGGAGGAAAATATGCAAACACCAT
The DNA here is from genome assembly GCF_030867095.1 of Alligator mississippiensis. Lineage (NCBI taxonomy): Eukaryota > Metazoa > Chordata > Crocodylia > Alligatoridae > Alligator > Alligator mississippiensis. The sequence continues at coordinate 31,338,192 of NC_081833.1, forward strand.
AGAGCAGGGGTGGCCAAACTGTGACACAAACCACCTCTGTGTGTGGCACATGACAGAGCAACAGGCCAGGAAGGGAGCACAGGACAGGAAACAGAAAGTAGAGCAGCAGATTGGGCAGGGGAAGGGGGTATCAGAGTGGTACTTGGAGAGGGCACAGGTCTTAATTTGTGGCACACATACCAAAAAGGTTGGCCCCCACTGCTATAAAGGATGACTATCTCTGAGATTACCTGCAGAGGATGTACACAGTTTCTGTGCTAAAAATATGGACAGCAACTGATAGGCTCTGATTGCTCTGGGCACTGAGACAACAAGCAATGATGACAGAACTTTAGGATGTGCAGGGCTATTTTCATAGAGATTTACACCAAGGTGCCTCTGTTACTCCAGCAACAAGACATCAGGATGAGAACACCCCGATGATAGTGAAGCAGCTGGCAATTGCCTGGAAGCTGACCACTGATAGCACCCTCCTTCTTCCCAGCCCCATGAGTCTGCAGTCAAACACATCAGCATGGGCAGCTTTAGAGCTGAACTGGCTGTCTGGGAACAGTCATGCCATCCAGAGGGTGCTACCTTTGCCTCTCCAACCCATAGAAGGTCATAACTGGATTTTTCCATCAAGGTTTTCTAAACTGTGTCAAGGCCATTAATGACACACACAGGGCACATCTACATGTACACACTTACTGTGCAGCAATTTAGGTTGCTGCTAAGTAACCAAACATTACTGCACAGTATGGGCACGCATCTACACATGCACGCCCATACTGTGCGGCAACTATGGTGACTTATGCCAATTTGAGAGTAAATTTGCTACCTGACTGATGCAGGTAGCAAATTTATCCCCAAGTAGTTACTACATAGTAACCCATGTGTCGATGCATTATTGAGCAGCACAACTGTGTGTGTGTAGACTGACTTGGGCCTAGCTTTACTCCCAAGTTGGTTCACATACAGTGTTACTGCACTGTAATGCCTGCACATGCAGATACCGGCTGAAAAACCACCGACAGCGCAGTAAATTGCTGCACAGTAAATGCACGTGGAGACACGCCCACTCTGTACTCTGTATAATGTAACTCAGAATATTACAGCTGAAAAGGGTATTTCTCTATCATACCACAAAATATTGGGGAGCACTACAGATGTTTTACCTATGCAACCACAGAGTGTTTGGGCAAGATCCATGATGCCAGGGTCTTCAGAAACGACACCCTGGTGTTTCCTGTCAGCTCTGTGTTCTTGGGGAACCCTGGTGGAGTACCCAGCCAGTCTGACTCACAAAGGACTCTTTCCCAACCTCTGCCTGAACCAGAACTGATCAGAAGAAGAACTTACAAAAGGCTATGAATATGCAATGAGAGACACTCCTAAACCCCTCTGGATAAGGGTGACAGGATTAAGACAACTCCCCTAGTCCCATTTGCATCAGAGATGGGAAAAGGAGGCACGTCCATTAGCATTCAGGATGGAGAACAGAGGTTCCAAGGCAAGGACCGCACTGAACTCTGGCACCAGAGAAGCAGGGGAGCACTGCATGATGGAGAATCTCTGCTCCAAATGCTAATCAAGCCACATCTTCATACACCCAGCCCAGCATTTATCAGACCAATTCTGGTAATGTCTCCTTTATTGGTACCCAAAACACTGAATATGCCTGTCTGCATTGTGAGCTCCCTCAGAGTAATCCCACCCATAGCCAGGAGTGATTCATTCCTATTATCCAGTGTATAAACCATTGTTTAACCCTAACAAACCTAGTGTTCTCCCTTAAGCCACTGTTAGTTCCCTACAAAAACCCTCACCCAAGCTCAAGTTTCCATTCTGGTGCGTGAATCCAAGGACTGCACCAGTTCCATTTCCCTGCCTGGAACACCTGCACTGATTGTGCTGAGGGCTCTGCCTGCCTGCAAGCTCCAACAAACACCTGGGAACCTCAACTTCAAGTTTTGCTAAGTGGAGAGACCCCAACTCTCTCTCTCTCTCTCTCTCTCTCTCTCTCTTTCTGTTCAAGCAGACTTGATGTAATCTCTCTCTCTCTCTCTCTCTCTTACTCCAGGCACAGCTTTTTAAACCTGACTTTTGCTGATCAAACTTGAGCAAGCCCACTTTCTAAACCTCAGACTTGGTTTAATCCCTCTCTCTCTTACTCCAGGCACAGCTTTCTAAATCTGACTTTTGCTGATCAAATTTGAGCTAGACTTCCCCAAATACCCTATTGTAACTGTAATATTGTAACTGCTTTGTTTGTTTGTCTCTCCTTCCATGGCTATTACTACTAGTGTCATTATAAGTTTGACATACCTAGCAATAAAATAACTTTTATGGTCAAGCTGGTTGCCATACTCTGAGCCTCATTTACTCTTCCTTCTCTTCAACCTCCCCATTTGCTCTGCAGCAATGCTTGTTTTACCTCCAGCCTCCAGGCTGCTGACGTCTGACATTCAAGAGAGAACCTCAAGGTGAAGATTGCATACTGGCCAGATGTACCTTCCCTCTGATTACAACTCAAGGACTGGTAGATATAGAATTGTTTGCATTATTCTTATCTGCTATCACTGTGTATTAATAAAACTTACCTATGGAGAGGTTGTGGTCAGTCTGAGGGTGTGGGTCCACCCAGAAGAAGATATCTGGGTCATAAATCCAGTGCCAGCAACTGGTAACTCCACCAGGATGCTGACTCTGTGATTCAGGGACTAGGACCAGGTCCAGTGCCAAAAATTGGGCACTGGGTCTTTAGGACAGGGACTTGGCAGCAGTAACCTGACTGATCAGGGAATTTGTTGATACACAGTGAATCTCTGTAGGGGGGTCAGCCAAGAATTGTAGTATGTTAAGGCTGTAGAACTATGGGTGGAGACCTGTTTGTAAGGTGAAGCAGTATGGTAGTTCCAACTAGCTAAGTAAACTAGGTAAGCTAACTAGGTTTGTGTCAAAGTCTTTTGTGCAGGAGGTTGTTTGTTTTACTGTTGACCAAAGGGATGGTTGTTTGTCTGGGTCAGGCAGAGTGGTGTACAGAGGTATATGTGTGTTGGAGGCAGAAGCAGCAACTTCAAGGAAGGCAGGGTTGCAACCTGATCTTGGAGTGTGCCTGAGGCCTGTGGCATAGACAAGGGTATATGCTGTGGTATGCTTGGGTTAAGTAAGATAACCCCCTATTGTGTGTATGACGGGAAGCTAGGAGCACAGAAAAAAAATATCTCCCCACTGGAAGACCGTATGAATGACCAGGTAAAGAGTCCTTGGGACTCAGGCATTTGTAAGCATTTGTCCTGTGTTTCTGACATGAACAGAACCTAAAGGAGAGGTCTGCTTTGAATGCACTTGTGTTTGTGCAAGAAGAAAGTGTCAGGAACAGTGTTGTGTTTGCTTTGGAGACTGTAGGTGGAATTTACAGGTGCAGGCTATGGCAAGCCAGAATGTTGTCCAGGCAATGCAGTTTTAGGGAGCTTGAACACAGTTAAAGGAAGAGCAAGAAGGATCCAGCCCCACCCTAGGATCAAGGATGGGGGTGTGAAACAGGATACCTTGTGGTCCTGTGTGCCCCTGAGAATAGATAGTGCCACAAAAATTTAATTTTTTTGAGGCGGCTGATCATCGTAGATGCTAGGAGGGGACATGGGGGTAGATAAGCAATGTTATTTGACACCTGCTCATTCGCTGTGTTTCATTGTACTAGCATGCATTTGTGTTGCAAGGCTGATCCTAGAAGGGAAAGTATTAACAGCTTGTTAAGACAGGAAGGTTTGTACAAAAACTCAGAGTATAGCTGTGTAAACAAAGAGTCAGTGCTGAGAAGTCATTGTGAGCAGAAGGAGACAGCCTGAGCCACTTCATCATCTCATGGTTGCTGCTGCCGAAGGTCATCCACATCTATGCTCCCCACCAATTCTTCCCTGTTTGTGAGCAACAGGTCAAGAAAAGCACAGCTCCTAGTTGGCCTCTCCAACACTTGCACAAGGAAATTCTTCCCCAACACTTTCCAAAAACTTTCTGGAGTGCATGTGCACTGCTGTATTGCCCTCCCAGAAGACATCAGAGTGATTAAAGTCCCCCACGATAACCAGGGTCTGTAATCAGGAAAATTCTGCTAGCTGCTTAAAGACAGCCTCATCCATCTCATCCTCCTGGTCTAGTGGTCTATGACAGACCCCCACCATGACATCACCCTTGTTGCTCTCCCCTCTGACCCTAACCCAGAGACTTCAACAGGCCTTTCTTCAGTTTCATACTGGATCTCTGAGTAATTATGTGGCTGTTTTACATAAAGAGCAACTCCTCCTCCTCTTCTTCCTTGCCTGTCCTTCCTGAACAGTTTGTACCCATCCATGACAGTATTCCCATCATGTGAGCTATCCAACCAAGTCTCCGTTATTCCAATATCATCATAGTTTTGTGCAAGTATTTCCTGTTCTTCCTGCTTGTTTCCTAGGCTTCATGTATTCATATAAAGACACCTGAAGTAACTAACCAATTACCCTATTTTCTCAGGAAGAATAAAAAGTCTTCCTCTGTTGCCCCCTTCTGCTTGTGCCTCCTCTGGGTCACCCGCTTCCTCCCTTCCTCAGGGCTTTGGTCTCCATCTCCCAGGAAACTTTTTTTTTAAAGCTCTCCTCATTAGGTTAGTGAGGTTCCTCAAATCCTGTAGTTTGACAATTATTCCTTAAAACAGTGGTGCTCAACCTTTTTGCTTTGCAGGCCAGTGGGGCAGTGCCTGGTCCATCTTCAGACTAGATCCATTTGGTGGGCCTGATCCAGGGAGTACTGGGGCCCATTCTGGCTGTGTAGAGGACAAAGGGTGTGCCATCCATCTCCATGTGACCATGCAGGGTTTGGGAATTTGGCAGTATAGGATGCATGGCAATGTTAATTACACCCCCACCCCTGCATTTCCTCCCTTGTTGGGGAGCACTGCAGGCCAAGTGACAAGGCTCCATGGGCCAGCTCTGGCCTGCAGGCCAGGGGTTGAGCACCCCTGCCTAAAAGATGCCATGAAAAGAGATTTTTATGGTTTTATATTTAAATACTTACTCTTCACTTACACCACAACATATAGATATCATGTTTCGTAACCTGCTGTTTAACCTCTCTAGATATCTTAAAATAATAATACCTACCATGCTTTGTCTTATTTATGTATAGTGTATTTTGTGCTACATGCATTTGTATGTACTTACGGTATTCCCAGGCTATATCACACAAGTGTCTTCTTTCAAAATAATAGTAAAAAAGGATAAACAATAATACAATATTTTTGTTGGGGGGGAGGGTTCTTCATATAACCTTCACTAGACACCAAAATGCCTGGCTTTGGCTCTGTTCAAAGGCCACTGAAAGATCTAGTAAGATCAACAGGGCACAGTTTTCCCTGTCAATCTCCAAACAAAGATTGTCAATGAAGGCTATAAGCATAGCTTCTGTGTTATATTCTGGATGAAAGCTGTTGGGCAACCACTCATTCAATACTCTTATTCAAAAGTGAAAGGTTGGAGATTGTGTTTGAAACTGGCTGGGGAGTCAGTTTCAAATGTTGGATTCTTAAGTAATGACTGGACAATCACAAACTTAAAAACGTCTGGCGCCCTGCCCGTTCAAAGGGAGACTTTGACAACCTCTGGCAACAGCAGTCTCAGTCTCCTCCAGCTGGCTTTTACATGTTGTTACTAAATATCATAATATTTAAATTTCAGTAGGTCTAAACAACACTTACTCCTATTGACCTCCAATCTTTCTCTCAAAAGTGGTATTTATACATGATTATTTGTATTACAAGGCACCCAGAAGCCTCAGTGCTAGGTGCTGTACAAACACAGAACAAAAAAAGATAGCACCTGTTTCAGGTTGCTTACAATCCATCATAGAAGATACAAGAGTTAAATGCAGACAAGAATGTGACCAAGTGTCCATCCTGGATACCCGTTTCTCTGATAGCTCCCCCAATTCCCGCCTGCCACAACTTGATCTAAATACAATTTTGGGGGGGGAGGAACAGTTGTTAGATACCGGTACCCTGGTAATGAACACGTGGGTCAGGTCTTAATTATAAGTGCTTTATTAAAGTTAGTCTGGCTCTCTCCCTGGTTAACGCCAATATCGGGAGTCCTCGGCTGCCGCTTGTGCCGGTTTGCAAAGCGCGGCTTCGTTAATTTCCTTTCCTTTCACTTTCTGGCGTCTGGGCTTCCCCTTCCCCCTCTGGAGCGAGATCGGGATTACAGGGGCTACCGGCAATGTCGGGGCTTCTTCGCCCTTTTCCCTCTCTGCTTCTTCCTTCCTCTTCTCCCCCCTCATTCAGGGAATCCCCACACTGAGCCCTCGGAGCTGCAGGGGAGCTTCCGCACCACCGCTCCGTTTATAACTCACCGCCGAGGCTGTCTTCTCCAGGTAGGATGCGATCTGGGGAAGGACGTCTCATTTCCCCTCAAAACTCCCAACTTTGTCTAGGAGTGTTGTCCCTTCTGGTTCCTCTTTGCGAGTGCGTGCCCGAAGGCAACCTTGGGAAGTTTCCTCCCCCCTTTATTTCACTTTCCTGGCTCTGTATTGGCTGCCCTGGGGTTATTTTTTGATTTCCCGGATGTCTTCATCTCCGGCAGCTGCTCCCTCATTTTAGTAACCACGTCACGGCTGCGGCACTGTTACAAAGAACAAAAAGAAACCACTCATCATTTTAAACAATATTGTCGCATTGTTTCTTTTTTCAGTAACACAATGGTCACTGAGGGGTCCAGACTCACTATGATCTGTACAGAGGGGTGGCCTTCAGTTCCAGCATGGAAACATTGCATGTGGGAAACACAGAGGCTCCAGAGAGGAGTTAATCCTTGGATGACCTTGTGAACCAGCAACTCCTCAAAGAGTGTGTGAATATAAGTACTTGTAGTAAGTTCAAGGGGAGGGAAGAAAAAGCTAACTGATACTCACTATATCTAAAAATAGCTGAAATCCCTGTGTGACAACCTGACTAGAGTTGGTCAGATGTGCTTTGAGACATATTCCTGGGGTGTTCACACACACACACAGATGTGTGTCCTTCAGCCCTGAACCCCTCTCTACTATTTCCTGCTTGACCATTGAGAATGGACTGAGATACTCTGGGGTCAACTTCTTGGCCTAATGTACCTCAGTTTTATGTGTGTCACCCAGGTCTTGCATAATCTCAGCAGAGGAGATTTTGCCAGTTAGCAGAATCACATCCTTGTCTAGTCACATGCTCAGAAATTACAGAGTCCCTCTTCTGGAGAAAAGGCCTGTTTGACTGGTCAAATCTGCTACCACACTTATCACTGACAATAAGCAAAGAATAACAAAAACACTTATTATAAAACAAACCGCATAAGAATCATAAGAGATCAGTGACCATATGCTGAGATATAGACAGAGGAATCAGAGCCTAGCATAAAATATCAGAACAATGATTTTACCTTATCCTAGCAGATTAGCTGTAAAACGTAAGAATACAGTTTCCACTTCCACCCAAGCCAAAGACCTGTCCCAGACTCTTGGTTAACATTGCTCAACTAAGCTATTGGATGGGGTGGGTAAAGAACCTTTTGCCTATATCTTTTTGCAAATATCTAGTTGGTCTAATAAAAGATATCACCTCTGCCATGAGTTCTGATTCCTTTTGACTATGAAACTTTAGACAACACTTGCTCTCGTGGCAAGGCTTAAGTATGGTTTCTTATCTGATCGATTTTCTTCTTCTGTGGAATTTTTGGAAATTAAATATCATGCATATATCATCCCTCCCCTCCTATCTGTTACATTCAGTAATGTTATTTTGGGCCTTGTACGAGGTGTTAATTCCAAGACTAGGAAACAGTTACTCCTTAACAAATAACACATTTATTAAGTCCTTAGCAGTTACAATTCTAATACTGTGGTTAGAAAAAGGAAAACAACATGCTCACCACCCCAAGATTTAATGAACACAATGTCACTGGATGGCCAGTCCATGAGGTCATGTCCAGGGTTCCCGCTTCCTTCGTCTGAGTTCTGAATCTTGGCTGGATGACTGGATCTTTCAGGAGTAGGTTCTGAAGGATACACTCTTTCATCTCTCTTTGTATACCACATAGTTTGCATTTCTAAATACATAAAATTGGCTTAAGCCTTCATCCTAATGCATATTAATTATCTTGCTTCTGTTTGCCAAATATAGTTACCTTTAACTAAAAATTTCTATTCTGAGGAAATCTTTTCATTCTTAGGTGGTGTAACAGGGGGCAAACTCCCAGGCCCAGTTACAATGCTGGCTCACCCTCCTACAGTTTGTTACAGCCCCGGCTTGAGGCTGGGCCAAACTCAGTACATTGTTAGGCCTCTTGTACACTGCCCTGTTCGGGGCCTAACTCACTCTGCCCCCATTTCACTGGGGCCTCTGACACTCCACCCACTCTCACTGGACCTCTATCACTCTTCCCTGTCCTAGGCCACATGCACTCTGCCCTGCTCCCTTGAGCGGCTCCCGTAGGCCATCAGGCTTATTCTGCACTCCTTGACTGGCCCTACCTCAGCCTTTTGCACCTCTTCCATGACCCTCATCTGAGTGGAGACCAATAAATTCACCAACCCTGGGCTGACTCTGCTCCTAGCTCCTCACCGGGCAACACATCACTCTATCCCCTCCTTGGGGCCAACACTCCACCCCCTACACTGCGGCCTGGGGTCTTACATGCCTAGGGACTCAGATGCCTTTCACATCAGTGTGCCTCACCCCAGAACTCTGCCCTCTCACCAGAGCCTGGAGTCTTACACCCCTAGGGAATCAGGTGCCTTTGCATCAGCATGCCTGATCCCCGTGCTCTAACTGTTACCCAATGGCTGGTGGGGGCTGGGGTTTTAAGGTGCCCCTACCCTACTTTCACCAGGATGGTAACTGACCTGGCATTTCTTGAGGGCTCCACTGCCACAGGGAGACCCACCAGGCCACCCTTCTCTGGCAAGGTGTAGTTTCCAGCCATACCCAGGACCAGGAGCCTCTTGCCATCCCCATAGCTCCTGCCCTTACCTCCAAGACGTTCAAGGAGGAGCAGCTCAGCCAAGCGCTGTTGCTACAGCTGCCAGCAGTAGACTGCTGCTCCAGCCCTGAAAGCCAGGATCTAAAATGGCTGCCTGCACCTGCCAGCTGCCTGCTCTCAGCCTTTAAAGTGACAGACACCCAAAAGGTTTTGCTCTGAGTGTTCCTCTTTTGCCCAGGCTATATTTATTCAATTTAGTAAGCCAACTTCCCGATTCATTTTAAGTCAGGAACAGTATTTTTCCATCTGCTCCTTTTCACTGGGTGCAAGTCTTGAACACAATTCAAGCTAAGCATACAGCTAAAGCTAAGCACAGAGGTCAAAACCTGGACCTGAAGGCCTCTGGGTCCCAACATATCCTAATCCATTTGGTCCTCTCCATGAACCAAGACCTTGTAGTGGTGGAGAGGCTTGTGTATCTCAATGATCCTCAGAGCTACGTTGCCTGGAGTATCGCTCCTGGCAGGGTCACCCATGACAAACAGGCCTGAAAGGAGGTTCCAGACAAACAATCATCCAACCCCAAGTCCTCAATGGTGTATCAGATGGAAGATGTCAGGATCTTAATGGCAGTAAAGACAGAAGAAGCTTGCAGCAAGATGGAGATCAGATCTCTACCTTGTCAAAACCAAGTGGTGGCTGTTTCCACGCATCAGCTTCCTCACATTGAAGTCACAGCAGGCTTCTACCACAGGAAACAACACCCTCTCTTGTACCAACCCCCAAAAGCCCTGCAGTGATGGACCAGTGGTAATGTAAATAGGATTAGTGAATCTGGCAGTCTCCAGCCGTGAATCTGCATGCAGATGGTGGTAGCCTGATGGTTGTTTTGCACCTGGGTTGAGACAGGGGTGCAATTTGGCAGCTGCTACTGTGACTGAACAGCCCTATTCAGCATCCCCTCTGCTCACACCACATAGGGAAGGGGCTAGAAAAGGTGCTTTAACTTAGGCTGCCTTACCTGCTTCTGGCTGAATAACAGTGCCCAGTGGGATCACTCTCTTTGTAGTTGAAAACATCATAAGAGGAAAATGATTTTCTCAACATGGAATGTTCACACTTTGATGGATAACAAAGGCAATGGATGACCAGAAAGAACAGGTATTGTCTCCAGGGAGGTAGTGAGATACAACATCAACATTGCAGCTCTGAGACAGGATGACTGGATGAGAGCCAGCTGAGGGAAGAGGATGAAGGCCATACCTTCTTCTGGAAGGGAAAACTGGCCCAGGACAGATGCATTCACAGCACTAGCTTTGCCATTAAGGATAAGCTAATCAGTCAACTTATGGAGCTCCCTGTGGGCTCTAACTTTTATCTGAGACTAACTTGCATAAAATGAATTTTCCAACGAGGAGATCTTACAACACCTTCAGATTTCCTGTGAAATATGAATTGCAATTTCCATGTAGGAGAAATTTTACAATCTTTGCCTTCTCCTATGTCTGAAAAAGGGTGTGTGCGCCCAAAAGCTTGCAAATAAAGACAAAAAATTGCAAATATCCAGTTGGTCTAATAAAAGATATCACCTCTACCATGAGTTCTGAACATCTTACGACCCTCTGTTTAAATGGAGTAATGACCAGTATAATCAGTGTATACGCTCCAGTGCTTGATGATGATGATGATGATATCAAAGAACAGTTCTACTCAAACCTTGACCATATTGCAACTAATACTTGCAAAGAGGCACATCTACACATGTGCTTTACTAGGTGCATCTACACATGCATTTGATCTGGCAGCAGTTTACTCTCAAGTAAACTACTCAAGAGCAAGTGCTCCCAGGCAGTGTCTACATGTTCAGGGAAGCAGGAACAGATTTGCTGCTCCTAGCAGCAAATTGCTCCCACTTCCTGTGGCCTTGCAATGGGCCCCAAACACCACTCGGGGAGCTGGAGGCTCTGACTGAAACTTCTTGCAGCCTGCAACCATCTTTAAAAGGCAACCCTGCTCCCTGGCCAGCCACTTTTCTGGCCAGGAGCAGTGGGTAGAGCCTGGGGGCAGCCCACAGCAGCTCTCCTGCTGCAGTCTCTGCCTGTCTGCACCATGGCTGCTCCAGCCCCTGCCCCTGGCAATGATGGCCAGTGCCCCAGGCTCCTGCTGGCCATGGTGCTGGAACTGCTGGCCCTGGGCGAGTTACAAACCTGCCAGTGGGGGCCAGAGCATTGGGTATGAGAGATACTGGCCAACAACCTCCTTCTGCACTCTCTTCTGTAGCTCACATGGGCAGCCGCCCCCCTCCATCCCGCCACACACCACCCATCCCCAGCACCATGCTCACTGTCGACAGTTCTCCAAAAAACACTTTATTCCCCTCACAGAAACACAGTCCCCCCACCACTTTCTCAATCCATCCCCAACAACAGGCCCCATTCCCTTTCACTCCCCAACAACAGAGCTCCTCCACCACCCACCCTACCCACCACCAATAAAACGCCCTCTTCCCCATTAGGGCTGTGCGAAATTTCACCGCCCGTTTTGTTTCAATGCTGTTTTGAGCCATTTTTACCTTGAAACAGAAAAGTCAAAACAAAACAGGGAGACTCGAAACAGGGTTGAAACAAAACAAGGCAGGTTGAAATGTTTAAAAAAATTCGAAAAAATTTGACTATGAAGCTGGGCTTACCTTTAATGGCTTCCCTGCAAGGAATCAGAAAGTAAAGTAAGGGGAGGGAGGGGGAGGAGGTGGGGGGGAAGGAGTGCTCTCATTATTTATATGTGTAGCTGGCCAGTGACTGTTACCCTTCCCTGAGGTCCCTTCCAACCCCAGTGCTCTTGGGGAGGGACAGAAAAACATCATAAAAGGCAGCATTTTTTGAACTGCCCCGCTTTCTGCTTTGGGATCACTTAGTGAGCTGTCTGTTCTAGCAGCTCACCATCAGATCACTATGGCTAGCAGCACTGATTTTCTAAAGGATTCCCTGCTTGCTACCCTAGCAAGAGGGATTTCAGAATACCTTTTTCTTGTGTGTGCTTTTAATTTATTATTATATTCACTGAGTTATTCTTTTGAATCTTATACTTATCTTGGATAGGGTTACCATAGAATGTACTCTATATAAGAATTTACTATATATATTTGTTTTTATACATTGTATATAGGAATTTACTATATATATTTGTTTTTATACGTTCATTCTTTCCACCACACCAACGCTTTTCAATTTATCTACACACAGACATATTTCTATCAAATTTATAAATCTTGTCACTGCACCTCAACTCCTTTTGAGTTTATCTACACACACAGACATATTTCTATCAGGTTCATAAATCTCATCACTGCACCACACCTACAGTTTTCAGTTTATATAGGAACACAAAAACATTTATATATTTCTTTAAAAGGAAGACATGAAACACATCATGAAGTATGGTGGAAAGGCAGGTGGCCACACTGGCCAGCCTTCAGGGAGGGGTGGAAGAGGGGGTAGAGGGAGAGCTGTAAGTTCCCCACACCAAACTGAGTTGCAGCCTCTTTCCTCCAGTTAAAAGGGATGAGGCTGCTACAAGCAGCAAGGAGAGGGGAGCAGTGCCACAGCCACTGCCTGCATCCCATCCACATGCAGCAGCCATAACCCCCCTCCCCTACCATGATGACAACCACAACCAGCAGCATCAGCACCAGGACCACAGCCTACTCCACCCCTATGTCACTTCCCATGCTGAGCCTTCCAGTACCAAAAGAAGAGCTGGCGCTAGATCTGCATCTTAGTGCCCTAGCAAGGGAAATTCTGGGGAAGGAGGGAGAATCAGCTGAGTTTGTGCTCAACACCCCTCAAGTTTCCCTTCAAGCCAGGTCTCCTTCCCCAGAAGGCACTTCAGATGATGTTGATGTAGAGGTGGAGGCAAGCGACTCAACCAAGTCCGCTCCTCCTCTTGCTGTGCCTCTGCCTGCCGAGGAGGGGAAAAGTGCAGCAGCATCCACAAATGCACCCGCACCCCACAAGTGAGCAAGGAATTGTGGTCTGGGATCATTTTGAGATGGCAGATGATCCCACATACACTATCTGCCTGCACTGCCAAGCCAAAACCAGCTGCGGCAAGGGAACAAAACATAAGAGCACCACGGGGATGCTGATGCATCTCCACAGGCACCACCCCTTGCCTTGCTCATCCTCAGCCTGGCACCAGTGGAAACTTGCCCAAAGGGAAGTCCCCCACTCGCTCCAAAGCCCCCATTCCCCCAAAGCAGAGGCAGGCCGCACTGGAAGAGTGGGGGAAAGGCAGACAGAAAGTGGGGTGCATTGCAAGGTTGAGCAAGCTCACCCAGAGCATTGGGGAGATGCTTGCTGTTGATGGCCAGCCCTTCTCCTTCGTTGAGCGGCCAGGGTTCAGGCAGCTCATGGAGCTTGCAGTCTTATCATACCAAGTGCCTGCACACACCACCTTCAGTAGGAAGGTGGTGCCATCCCTGTATGAAGCATGCATGGAGTACTTGAGGGAGGAGCTTTGCAAGGCAGGTCCACTGGTGGCCTTACACGTCACATCAAACATCTGGAGCAGCTGGGGTAGAGATCACACCTACCTCTCCCTCACAGGGCACTGGTGTAACCAGTCAGGCTATCGGTGGGCTCTCCCTCAAGCCAAGCTGATGGATGAGTCCCACACAGCAGCAGAGATCATGGGGACCATGAACCGCCTGATGCAGGCATGGCTTACTGGGCAGGGTGAGCTCACCCGCGGCTTCATGGTCACTGACAATGGGACCAATATGGTTGAGGCGGTCCATGATGCCAATTTTTTGGCATCCACTGTGTGGCACACAAGTTGCACCTTGTCAGGGATGCCTTGGAGGGGGACAGGGCTGCCGGTGATAGTGCAAGCACCACCAGCAAGCTCATTTCCAAATGCAGAAAGGTGGCAGGCCACTTCCACCAGAGCATCAAGGTGGGCAAGATGCTATGGGACAAACAAACAGAGCTGATCATCCCACAGCATAAAATCATGTAGAATGTGGAGACTCAGTGGAACTCCACATACCTGATGCTTGAGAGGCTGGTAGAGCAACAGAAGGCCATCCATGAGATGGCCCTGCTCAGGGCAATCAGGATCAGTGGCCCTCTGAACAAAGCTGAGTGGGATACCATCTCCCAGATCTTGGTGGTTCTCAAGCCCTTCCTTAAGGCCACTGAGAGCCTCATTGCTGCTGATGCCCTCCTTAGCCAGGTGATCCCCATAGTGAGGGAACTTCAGAGCCAAATGGAGAGCTTCCAGGGGATCAATGTTCCTGGCTGGAGCAGGCCACTGCCACCAGACATGCAGGCACTGGTGAGGAGACTGAAGGAGGGCATCAGGAAATGGCTTGATCCCTTGCGGTCCAGTACAGTCCATGTGCTGGCCGCCATGTGTGACCGAAGGGTGAAGGGCACCGTATGTGGCAGCCAAACACTGAATAAGTGAATGGAAGTGCTGGTAAAGAAAGTCAGGGAGGCAGAATGGTGGAGGTGGGAGGACATGGAACCAGGGGATCCACTGTCTCATGCTAGAACACCATCCATGAGCCAGTCTTATCCTCCACCACAGGTGCTGCCGATATGGGCTAAGGGCATGGCTTCTATGGTGGGGTCCAGAGCCACCAGACCCCAGCATCAGGCAGGTAGCACTCATGCCTTGGTGCCTGCCTATCTTGCAGAGGGCGTGGAACCCCTGCTGTGCGACCCCTTGGCCTACTGGGCAAGCCAGAACCTGGTGTGGCCGGATCTGGCCACAGTTGCCCAGGAACACGTCTCCTGTCCACTGACCAGTGTGCCAAGCGACAGTGTGTTCAGCATCACTGGGGATGTAGTGACACCCCACTGCACCTGCTTGGATGCTGGTTTGGTGGAGTAGCTGATGTTCCTGAAGGTGAACCTCCCGCTGCTGGGGTTCCCCAAGCTCCAGATGCAGATGGACTGAATGCCACCCCCCTCACTCTGTCCACACCTGTTTCCTTTTTTCATTCTTTTAAAAAACAGGTAATGGCCCACTCTCAGTTTGAGGGGGCACTAACTGCGTCACCAGCCAACAGAGGAAGAACATGTCCCTGCTGAGCTCATTCCCCTGCCAGGATGAACTTGGAGGCATGGGATGGGGCTACCCCCATCCTGTTCCTCACCCCCTGACACCTCCATTTCCATTTTCACTGACTGACTTTCTTGCCTGCATTGCATGCCAGGCTAGTCTCTGGCTTCTTTACTATATTCATCCATCCAGGACCAGGAGACACACCAACTGCAGGTACTTCCTCAGCCTGACAAAGGGTTTTTCAACCTGAGGCTTCCTAAGAGATATTTCTCTAACTACTCCATTTTTTTCATAATAAACATACAAACATAAAAACACAAGATAGGCCATCACACACACCATGAGTAACATATATCCAACACATCTTTACCTCTTGCTGTCAATTCCTTTATAACAAGAAAGGCTCTGTGACAGTTCTGTTTGGCTACCTTAGATGCTGCTGGTGCTGCTGGTGCTATTGGTGTTGAGCCAGCTACATTATTTTCAACTGCCATCATTTACAGTGGTGGACTGAGATGAGGCTGTAGGAGAGGAGGAGGCCTCACTGGGGCACACTGCCATGTTGTGCAGAGGCCCCAGTGCCAGGAAGGGCACACCTGAACATACACACAGTGTCACTCACCCATGTCATGAGTTTTGCCTGTCAACAGCCAGAGGTGCAGGGCCCCAGAACCCAGAATCCCGCTGCACCTATCTCATTGAGAGCTGGCATGCTTCATGGATGCAGCAGGGTCTGGTAGCCAGGCCTGCAGTGGTTCCTCACCGCACCCTGCCCCAAGCCAGACACAGTTGCACAAGCACCCATGCCACAAGTTTTGCTTGTCAACAGCCAGGGGTGCAGGGCCCCAGAACCCAAAGTCCCACTGCACCTATATCATTGAGAGCTGGCAGGCTTCATTGCCTAAGCAGGGGCTAGCAAGCCTGCAGTTTTGACCCTGCTGTGGCTTCACACATACAAGTGACAGGAGTTTTGCTCTCAAGACTTTGGGGTGCAGTTTCTCTGAACCCCCTGCACCTATCTCCTTGAAGCTTGGTAGGCTTCATGCCCACAGATACAGCTACCATTCCTGCAAGTTTCATTGAAATCAGGCAAGAAATGACTAAGTTATAGCCTGTTTTGACCTTCCCTGTTATATCCTATGGACAAAACGTCGAAACAGGCTTGAAACGTGAAACCGTTTCAACGGAACGATACGGAACAGCCTTTTTGGCTCAAAACAAAAGTTGAAACAAAACACTGTTCTGTCAACCCATCAAAAGGCTGGTTGAAATGGAACGTTTCCATTTTGCAGAGCCCTATGTGAACTATTTACATTGTGCTGGCTTGTGAGTGCCCTCCTGGGGTGGGGGACCATGGGGTTGGTGCACCTAGGGGGCGGAGCCTGGAGACAGGTGGCTAGTACCCTGTGGGTGCACGTGCCATGGCAAGCCTACCAGGTGGGAGCCTGGCCTAGGCGTGACAGCAGGCACTGTCTTGCAGCACACCCACCTCCCACTCTGGCAGTCAGTGGCTAGGGCCAGCAAAGCCTGTGTGCAGTCCTGGTCCCACTTCAGGCAGGTAGTGCTCCATGGCCACAAGGATCGGGGGTGAGTGGTAGGGCTAGGCCCAGGTGTTGAGGCTGGGTGTTGGGGGACTCAGGGCAGGGGCTGGAGCATGGATTTCTAGCCAGTGGAAGCAGCTCTGCAACTCCGCCCAGGTCCATGAGGGGGCCTGCTGCTGGGTAGTGGGTGACTGCCAGGGGGAAGGCAGAGCTGTGGTCAGGAGTAGGACAGCAGGCAGCATGAAGGCAACTGCTAGGGCCAGGATGGTGTCCAGCACCCAGCGGTCCACCTCCATCGCCTCCACTGCCTTGGCCATGAGTACAGTCTGCTGCTCCAGGGCCTCCATGTGCCGTTCCTCCAGGGCCAGGAGGCACACCCTGAACTTCAGTCTACCTGGTCCCATGCCTCCTTGTGGGCCCAGTCCTCTGCCCACCATGCATCTTGCTGAGCCAAGACCTCCACCCACCATGCATCCTGCCAGGCAATGTCCTCTGCCCACCAGGCCTGTGCATCCACCAGCTGCTTTTCTGATGCCGTCACCAACTGGTCCAGCTGGAGGTTCCTGTCCTGGGTCCTCCTCCTGTGGAGTTGGAGCATCTGAAGGGCCCCAGCCAAGGGCAGCAGTGGCCCTGAGCCACCATTCCACCTGCCAACTGCTGCCTCTCCCCCACATGAAGCCGTAGGACCTGTAAAGCCATGAGAAAAAAGCTGTTTATAAGAGTTTGCAACATTTCTAAGATAAGATGCTCTGTATCAGGGGGCTGTATGCTGCCCAGACTGAGACTGGAGGTTGTGTGTGCATGGATACCCATGGACCATAGTAAGTCAGCCGCACAGGCCCGGAGGCAGGTGGCCACTGGCTGAGCCCCATCCTTGCTCACTCCTCAGGGGCTCGGAGACTGCTGGGTGCTGGCTGCAGGCAACCTGCCTCCCCCACCCCATTCCCAGGGCAGGACAGGCCTGGCTCCTGGCAGCACCTGTTGACGTGGTTCCAGACTCCCTCCCCCTCCTTCTCCTCCTGCAGGCTAGTTTTTCTCCTGTGCTACCTCCAAGCCCATGGTGCCTGGGCTCAGGGGCATGGGGCTCCCAAACAACTGGGATGCTCAGTTGCAGGCACCTGGACCCTCCACCCACGCTGCCTCTCTGGGGAGGCACTCTGGGGCCAGCACCCCTCTGTGGTGGCACTCTGCCCTGAGCGTGAGTATCCCAGGTGCAGCATGAGGAGAAGTTTGCATGGACCAAGGGGTGCCCTACCCATTATGCCTTTCTGCTGCTGGCCATGGTGCCCTGGGCTCACCTGCACACCTGGCATAGGACTCCTAGCTTTGATGGTGTGGCAGAAAAGTCTGCACTACCCTACAACCTCTGCGGCCACCTGGAGGGCTACCAGTGGCAGTGCTACATGTCCCTGCCCCCTGCAGGTGAGAAGGATGTCCCTGCCAGCATGTATACTTTCCTTGGCATGTGAGAGGCCTGTGCCCACCTAGCTATGAGGGCACAGGCTGCTCAATAACGTTTTGCACTGTCTTCCACCTCCCTGCGTGCTGCTGAGGGGGAAGACAAGGGCCATGGGAGCACAGGCAGGCCAGGTGGGGAAAGTGTGGCTGAGGCAGGGCCTGGGGCAGGGCCTGGGGTAGAGACTGCGAGGGCCTTCTCCCCCAGTGCAGGGCTTATCATGAGGGAGGGACTTACATGCCCAGAGGCTTGGGTTGGTCCCTGCTGGTGTAAATGCCATACAGCTCCTGGCAGTGTCCTTGTTTGGGGAGCACACTGTTTAGCTGCCCAGGCAGGGGCCCCATCTGGGGAGGAGCTGGTACTACTGTTGGTCAGCAGTGACATGTCCAGCCTCTTAGTTGGGGCTGAGGCTGTGGAGTTGGCAGAGCAGGCTGATCCAGGCTCCGAGAGCTGTTGGGGGCAGGGAGCTCAGTGGGATGAGCTGTTGGCAGCCCGAGGTGCCCTCCCTTGGTGATACATCACAGGAGGTACAAGGCCATAGTATAGACTCAAGGCAGGCCACCCTTGCTGCAGTATACAGCACAGCTGTGGCCTAGGACCCAGGGTGCAAGAATGGTGTCCAGTTGCTGCATAAAGGGCATGGACTTGATGGCAGCCCCCAACCTATGGTCATGGTCAGTTATGGTGACCTACTGTGCCCATAAGGCCTTGGTCTTTATGCAGCACTACTGAGCTGACTGGTCATGCCCATACTCCCACATATCGCCTGACAGCACCTTGTAAACGTGCACGCTGAAGCACCTACCCTGAATGAACTACCTGAGCACCTCAGCCTCATCCCACAGCACCATGAGGTCCCCAGTTTCCTCCAGCAACCTGTTGGGGCCCCAGGAGGCATCATGTGGTGTTGGTGAAGACATCAATCAGCATGGCTCCCATGATGGCTCTCTGGGTCTCCATGTAGCTGTCCCAGTGATGTCAGTCCTTGGCTGAAGGGAGGGTGGGGGTGACAGCTACCTATCCAGGCTGGAAAGGCGTCTTTGTCCAGTAGTTGTCCAGAGGGGGGTCACCAGCAGGGCCTCTGGGTGGATAGGTAGTGTGGCATGGTGCTGGTCCAGATGGAGAGGGTGTCCCAAAGAGTCAGTCTTCACTGCCGCTTTTTATGGGGCAGACTACCTCTGATCTCCTATTGGGAGGACCTGTCAAGGCAAGGTCAGTTCTGTTCCAGAGGGTTCCAGGTGTTCTTACTGAGCATGTGCAGCCTTGGCACAATGGTGGGTTGCCTCATCTTTTTTTTCTTAAATGCTGAGGGTGGTTCCAAGGAATGGGTTGTTGGTCCAGGTATTGGTGTTGATGGTTTGATCATTCAGAGGGAGCTATTTATAGACCTATGGCCATTGTCTCTCAAGTACCCTCATTCATCCCCATTCATTTAGGAACCAAGTTACATAGGAGGGGTAGTATGAGTCATAGGTTACACAACTGGGCATGGGGATAAGATGGAGGCTTGACATTACAAGATGGAAACTTGACATGACTTACACTAACTTACATATATAGGCCTAAACCAGTAATCACACAATATAAAAGCAGTACAAACATAATAATTATCACTTATAAAACAGTGGGCATCTATATCAAAATAGCAGGGCACTTATTTGCAAAGAGGGGACAGAAAAATAAAACTTACTACCTAAAATAAAATGTTAAAGCTTATCCTACATGTTAACTTACTTATACTTATCTATAGGGAATAGAAAGGGAAAGAAAAAGTCAGAAATGGTTGGGAAAGGGGAGGGAATGCATTTTAAAAGAAAAAATAGAAAAACTGGGGGGTTTGCTACCATGGTGTGAACAGTGGGCCAAGGGCTGGCCTAGGGGCCTGGGTGGGCACTGTCTGGGCTACTCAGGCCACTTCCTCTCCTTCTCCACAGGAATGGGACCAGCAGGACCCACAAGGGGAGCTGGCCCCACCACTGCCAACTCCTGCTCAGGGGTCACATGGAGGTGGGGCAAGCAGCAGGTGGCATAGGGCCTGGCCACCAGTGGATCAGGATCTAGAGGAAGGGTTGGGAGCCCTAGCTGCTGCAGGCAGTACTGCACCTCTTCCCACACCCAACATGGAACCTGAGATATGCCTTCGGATGGCTGCCAGGGGATAGCCATGCCCAGCGCTGGGGCACGTAGTATGGAAAACATGTGGGACAAAAACATTGCCAGGACCAGCACTGTGTCAAGGATGCTCCAGTGCTCCTTGGTGCCCTTCACCACCTGTTGTACCATGGTGTGCTGCTAATTCTAGGCCTCCACCTGCCTCTGCAGGAGGGCAAGGTACACCCTGTGGTCCTTGCAGTCTGCCTGGTTCATCTCATGTTACTCGCAGTGCCAGGCCTGACTGTCCTTGAGTCGGACCTCAGAGACAGCAATCAGCCACTCCAGGAGAGCTGTCAGAACTGGTGTACATGGAGTACACCTGCAGAGGAGAGGACGGTGGTGTCCTGGGACCCCATCTCCAGTACCAACAGCTGGGTCTCCCCCATGTCCAGCAGCTGGTTCTGGAGATCAAGGACAGAGAAGCTCCTTGTGAGAGTTTGCAACATTTAAGAGATAACATGCACTGTACAGAGAGGCTGTGAACTGCCTGCACTTAGCTCAGGAGTCATTCATGCACAGGTGCCCAGGGACCATGGTAAGTTGTCCAGGTGGGACTTTCCACAGGTGGCCACTGGGCAAAACTTCCCTCCCTGCTTCCACAGTGAGAGCAGTCAGGCCACTTGCCACTTGCTGCAGGCAGCCCGTATTCCCCATACCCTTCCCAGGTCAGGCCATGGCTGGCCCTTCCTGGCAGCTGCCATAGTGGCTCTGGAGTAATTCCTCCTTTTTCTCATCCCTGCAGGCCAGGCACTTAGTTTCTGTGCTGCCAAGCCTGTGGCACTAGGGTTTTGGGGGTAAGGAGTTCTCACCCACCTGAGATTTGGACCTGGTGACACCCACCCCCTGGCAGCCTTCACTGAAGATCCAGGGACCCTGCCATGCATGGGCTGTGCCCAAAATGTGTCCCAGGTCAGAATCACTTGGGAGCACTACAGCAAGCTGTTTGAGTGCTCTGAGGGATGCTTGAACTACTATGCCCTGCTGTTGTTCATCATGATGGTTCCCTGGGAGAAGCTGAGAACCTGTCATGGGACCATGATCTTGAAGGGCACCCCAGGCAAGCTTACACTTCTCTAAAACATGCACTACCACCTGGAGAGGTATCTTTGCCTATGCTATGAGTGCTTGACCCCTGCAGCCAAGAAGGAGATCACTGCTACCATTAAGTTTTTTCTGCATGTGATGGGCCACTGACTGCCTAGCTGGCAGCTGCTGGCTTCTCAGTAAAATCCTAACCTGCCTCCTGTATCTGTGTGGGTTGGAGGCCAGGGGGTGGACAGGAGACTCAGGTGGATGTGGGGGGCAGCTTGGTTAGGAAAGGCAGGGAAGGGAGGGCTGCCTCTCCCCAGCTGGTGCCCCTGTAGCCCAGGGGTGGACAGGTGATCTAGTGTCGGCACGGGTGGCCATGGTGCCCCCTCCTACCCTGGCCTTCCTCCCTGTGTGGGGTTTACCAGGTAGGTGTGACAGTTGCTCCTGGCAGTCAGACTTTCTCCCTGGCATGGCATCTGGCCAATCAAGCAGTAGTCCCCTCTGGTGACAAGCTGGAGCTGGCTATGAAGTCTGCCATCTCCTCAAGGCTCTAGTTGGGCCCCCATCCCTGTGTGTCAGTGGATGCAGGGAGTAACTTCACAGCAGCTGGCAGGGGCCTTGGCAGGCTCCCAGTGGTGGCATCGGACAGCAGGTGCCTGCAGTAGTGGGGCTTAGGAGGCAGACCAGGGCTGGCAGGGGCATTGGAGGGGCAGCCCTGGGCTCCAGGTAACAGTGTTGGGCAGTAGGCCTGTGCAAAGCGGCTAGTATTCGCTTCTGATTTGGTCGATTTGGGGGACAGTGATTCAATTCAGTGATTTGAATCACTGTCCTGAATCAATTCAGCCAAATCTGATTTGGAGATTCAGCCACTGCTGAATCTGCTGAATCTCCGAATCAGCTCCATCCCCTGTCCGCTCTCTCAGCTCCCAGCCCTTTAAGAAAAGAAAAAAAAGCTCCCACTCACCGGCTCCTGCCAGGGCAATTTTCTTTGCCCCCTCACTGCCCTGTGCTGCACTGGGGGCTCTGCCACAACTCCCCAGAAGCCCAAAGGCCACTACAGCAGCCACTGAGTGGAGGCTTTTCTTTTTTTTAAAGGGCTGGGAGCTGGGGCTGAGCGGGGCAGCCATGGTGGGGCTGGGAGACTGGGCAGAGGTCAGGGGGCTCATGACAGAGCCCCCCCACACAGCGTGGGGCAGTGGGGGGCAATGGGGATAGCCTCCCCCTGCCTGGCAGCAGCTGGTGAATGAGGGCTTTTTTTAAAGAGCCAGGAGCTGGGACCGCGCGGGGCAGCCTGGGGTGTGAGGCTGGGAAAGCAGGAGGGGGTCAAGGGCCACTCAGGGGACGGGGACAGGCAGAGTTCCCCCCCATGGTCCCCTCCCCATGCCCTCCTTACCAGCATGGAGTCCAGGTCCAGCTCCCTGCTGCAGTGAGCAGGAGCTGCCCAAATTGCCGAAGCTCTCCAAATCTTTTCTGAATCTATTCAGAGAGCTTCAAATTGATTCGGACCTTTTAATTGGTTTTCTGATTCGATTCAGATTCAGAGATTTGGCCATCAAATTTGTCCAAATCTCCAAATAGAATCAGCACCCGAAGCTTCGCACCCGAAGCTGTTGGGCAGCAGAGGATCTACCCAGGCCATGAGGCTTCTGAAGTTGCCAGGCCATATGACTCAGCAGCAGGCAGGGGTCTGGCTCCCTGGTGGCTTGGCTGACCAGGTGCAATTTGTACCCACTTCACTATCTACAAGTGCATTTAATCACACAAATTTACTCAGCCATTGCATAGTACTTGTGTCTCATGAGACTATCCAACAACACAGTAAATCAGTCTATTCCATCCTAAGAGTGGCACATATGTAGACAGTGATGCTTTACTGGGCGCATCTACATGAGATGCTTTACTGCACAGTAGTATAGTTTACTGTGCAGTAAGTGTGCACATCTACACATGCACATGCTTACTGTGTAGCAAAAATCGGTACTGGCAAGTACATTTGCTACCTGCCAATACAAGTAATAAATTTACTTGTGAGTACTTACAGCACAGTAATGCTTATATAGACCCCACCTGGGAGCATGATTTGCTCCCAGTAAGCCCTGTCACGAGGGGGTCAGCCTGAGCTCAGCCCCAGGGCCCTGAGGCTGAGAGCCTCCCCTGCCCCACGGCTGGGCTGCCTCTGTGGCAGTCCCAGCCGCAGGCCCTTTAAAAGCTTGCAGGCATTTTGAGCCCTCAGGAACAACAGCAGGGATCCTGGGGAAGGGATTTTTGGCCTCTGCTGCCCCTGCACAGGCCACGGGCTACCTGTGCCAGCCTGCCTGTAACCCAGCACCACTGCCTAAAACCAAAGTGCTGTGCAGCTGCCAGACCCATGCCATCCAGCCCTGCAGGCTGTTGCAGGCTCCTGCCAGGTCTGCCAGCCACCTGGCCCAACTGCACCCAGCTTCTGGTTACCTGGGCCAGTGCCAGCTGCCCACATACAATGCCTAGCAGCCTGCCTGGAGCCCACAGATGCTGCACGGCATCACCTTGCCGCACAGCTCACAGTTCCATGCTGAGCCCCTCTAATGGGTGCTACAGGCAGCTGCACACACCCAGTAGCCCAGGGACAGCCATGTGAGGGCCTGGAGAGCCAGCCTGGGAGCCCCAATGGCCTCATCACCAACACCATTCACCACCACCCAGGGCCCCAGCTGGGTCCATGGAGGAGACTGGTGACCTCATGGTGCTTTTGGGTGAAGCAGAGGTGTGGCACCAGTTCACATGGGGTGGTCACTCCAACACCCACATCTATGGGGGCTGTCAAGCTAGATGCAGGAGCATGGGTATGACTCGTTGGAAAGGCAGTGCTGCATAAAGGTGAAGACCTTGAGGGCACAGTACAGTGTAGGCAGATGAGAACAGGATGGGTTTCAACACTGACAAGTGCAAGGTGCTGCACCTGAGGAGGAAGAACCAGCAGCATACCTACAGGCTGGGGAACTCCCTTCTCAACAGTGCAGAGGCAGAAAAGGATCTTGGAATCATTATTGATGCCAAAGTAAACATGGGCCGACAGTGTAGGGACGCGGTCAGGAAGGCCAACCGTACCTTGTCATGCATCCACAGATGCATCTTGAGCAGGTCCAAGGAGGTGATCCTCCCCCTCTACGCGGCACTGGTCAGGCCGCAGTTGGAGTACTGCATCCAGTTCTGGGCACCGCACTTCAGGAGGGATGTGGACACATTGAGAGGGTCCAGAGGAGGGCCAACCACATGATCAGGGGGCAGTAGGGCAGGCCCTACGAGGAGAGGCTAAGGGACCTAAACCTGTTCAGCCTCCACAAGAGAAGGCTGAGGGGGGATCTAGTGACCTGTTACAAACTAGTCAGAGGGGACCAGCAGGCATTGGGAGAGTCCCTGTTCCCCCGAACACTACCAGGAGTGACTGGAAATAATGGTCCCAAGCTGGCAGAGGATAGATTCAGACTAGGCATCAGGAGGCACTACTTCACAGTCAGGGTGACTAGGATCTGGAACCAACTTCCAAGAGAAGTGGTGCTGGCTCCTACCCTGGGGGTCTTTAGAGGCTAGACGAACACCTTGCTGGGGTCGTTTGACCCCAGTGCTCTTTCCTGCAATGGCAGGGGGTCGGACTTGATGATCTGTCAAGGTCCCTTCCGACCCTACAAACTATGAAACTATGAAACTATGAATTGACATCAGAGTGGCATTTTTTTATCCCAGAACAACAGAGGGCATTGACCTCCTTTCTTATTTCTTTCATCCAAGTGTCATAACCCAATTAAGCAGTGCCCATGCCACAAGCAAGAGATACTATTTAAAGCAGTTTTATTTTGCACTAGGTTAACTAAGGGTTAACAAAATGATAGTAACAGCCTTCTTTGCTGTGCATACCAACAAGATATTTATTGCTGCGCCACTAACAGAAATGAAACTTTAACCTTCTGTGCTTTACATAAATCATTATAACTGGTCAGAGTAATACAGGGAGTAGCCCTAAAATAACACCCTAGCAAAAACCGCTATATAATTGGCGATTCTAATTAAATTTATGACGTGGCGAAAACCAATTGGCTATTACGCAAATAAAACCCGTTTTTTACTTCCGCAAAGTCGGAGACCTCCGTACACACCTTGGAGACCTCTCATCACATGTATCAGAGTAATTAGACAATTTGATCACTTGTCAGTTCCCCGTCTCGACCCAATATCAGACGTAAATCAACGACTGCCGGCCCGACCATTTCTGCCTGAACGCTTCCTGAACGCTTATGCAGACCGACCTAATGAACCCTAAGCTGTAACTAACCAAGTATCTGACCTCCGTTATTCACCACCTTGACGGCGTGAGTAAACAATCTTGCTTTGCAACCGATAAGTGTCCGCCTAATTAATTCCACTCCAAGCGTCACAAGTACCCGCCTGATGGGCTTCAAAGGCCTCGCGAACCCCTCGCTGCAGTGCACGGTAGCAACACCAAGTTGTGGCAGGTGAGTATAAACATGAGACAAGGATAAGATTGCCTATCTTGCTCACAGTGGTCTGGCCAGGAGGATGGGATCCAGATGGCAGGTGTGTGGCTGCAGCAGCCCTGAAACAGTGCAGTGGGCTCTGCATGTGGGGGAGCTGGCAGGGCCCAGATGGCCCTGGGCCAGCCAGTGGCTGGTACAGCAGGCCAGCAGAGCTAGCACAGCATCCAGCAGGAGCCTTGGGTGCTGGGCATCACTGCCAGGGGCAGGGGCTGTAGCAGCCATGGTGCAGGGAAGCAGAGGATATGGCACATGAGCTGCCATGAGCTGTGCACACTGCTTCTGGCCAGAAACACAGAGAGCCAGGGACCAGGGAGTAGGGCTGCCAGGATGCCTTTTAAAGATGACCTCTAGCCACAGGCAGCTGCGGCCAGATCCCCTAGCTCCCTCTGGTGGTTACAGGGGCCCATTGCAGGGCCCGAGGAAGCGGGAGCAGTTTGGTGCTGGGAGCAGCAAATCTGCTTCAATATGCCTGCCTGGGAGCATTTACTTATGAGTAGTTTACTCACAAGTAAACTGGTCCTACATCAAATGCACATGTAGATACACCCAGTGGTTGCATCTATATGAGCAGTGGACAGCGTTGTTGTTACTGCACAGCCATTTTGTATTTGCATCACGGAGCACTATATGGGTGCATCTACATGATGCTACGTTGCTGTAGCAATGCGCTATAATGACGTAGCATCCAGTAGCAAAAACCATGATGCCACCACTACATTGCCATAGCAACATGTTCCCTCAATATAGCACATTGCTATGGCAATATAGGGGCTAAAAATAACTGTGTACTGCCAGCACAGCACAGTATGGGTTGTTACTGTGCTGTCATTTAGTACTTCCAAGAGGAAATACTAAATGATGGTGCAGTAACAACGGTGCCATAGAGGCACATGTAGGCGTGCCCAATGACTGTGCAGTAACTGGCGTTACTGCATGGTAGTGTCCCTGTACAGTTTTTTTTCTGATGCTGCTATGCAGTAGCAATGAGCTACTGCACAGTAGTGTTGCATCACTGTTAGTGCCCCCCAGTGCTACTGGACAGTAGCTTGTTGCTTCTGCACAGAGGCATCTTGTGTAGACACAGCTACTATGGACCAAATTAGTCTACTCCACAGTAAAACTCCCATGTAGACACACCCAGTGTTATTGCCAGTAGAGCTGGCAGTCAAGCCCAAGTCTCTAATAAGGTAGACTTAAAACTTACCCATTGAACCACACTGACTTTGAGAGCCATCTGGCTAAGCTGTCATGCCCGAACAAGAAGTGTTTGACATTTACTGCAACAATCCTGCCATTCATCACCCATTTTATATATGTATTTTTTATTATTCTTTCTGATATGTAGAACTTTGTATTTGTCTACATTGAACATCCTCCTGTTAGCTGCAGCCCAGCTTCTCCACTTGGTAAGATCCTTCTGAATCATGCTCCTGTCCTCCAGTGTGTTCACAATCCTTCCCCGTTTTGTATAAACTACAAATTCTTTCAAGAAGTTTTCTATGCTAGCATCCAGATCACTAATAAACACATTGAACTGAACTAGGCCCAGGACACTCTCCTTTGGGAAACCACTAGAAACCTCCTGCCATTCTGACATGGATCCGTTTATAATTACCTCTTGCTTGCAACAACTGAGCCAGTTATCTATCCACCTTATAGTAGTTTTGTCCAGTCCACATTTCTCCATTTTGTTTATGAGAAGCTTATGCAGGGACATTGTCAAAAGCCTTGCTGAAGTCCAATAGACTATGTCCACAGCATCCCCTTCATCCACTGAAGTAGCTAGCTTGTCAAAGAAGGAGACCAAGTGTGTTTGACATGATTTGTTCTCATTAAATCCATGTTGACTGCTTGTGATCTCATTTTCTCCAAGTGCCAGAAAATGGATATCCTTAGGTAACTCCAGTTACTTCCAGTAGGAGCTCCAGTAACTCCCCACGTATTGCGGTGAGGTTAACAGGCTGTAGTTCTGCAGGTCCTCCTTTTTGCCTTTCTTAAAGAACTGTGCTACATTGGCCCCTTTCCTCTTGTACCTTGTCCATTTCCCACAACTTCAAAAAGACCATTGCCAAGTGCTCCAAGGACTCCTTTGCCAGTTTCTTCAGTTCCATGTAAGCCTCTTTGGTGGGACTGTTCATTGCCATGTTAGTCCTTTTTCTACTATGAAACCTCAGTTTATCATTAGTTGAAGTTTCCACACATTTGTCACAGGGCAGTGCTGCAACATAAAACTGGCCCCGCACTGCATGTGTATACCAAGGCACTCTTGGATCCTTTGGAAAACATTATTCCCTTTGAGTTCCCTCCACTCCACTACCAAGACAGTCCAATCTGTAGCTGGAAACTACTAAGGCTACTGGGGCACAGTCTCCTCTGTAGAGCCCCCAGCAATCAATATGGGAATATATATCCCTAGCCATCATGTTATGGACATGCTATAAACTATACTATGACCAATGGGCCATCTCACTTGGGACCAGGATTTTTAGAAATAGACCCTTTGTCTTTCCTTCCCACCATTCCCTGATTTGGAATATGCCCATGGCCTTGAAACCATTGCATGCTGTCTGTTAGCTCTCTCAACACTGTTCATTTGCTCTACACAACAGAAAAAAAATGTCAGACACAGGAACTGGCCTGAGAAGCCCCTCTGCAGGGTTAGTGTTTGTTATTCAATTGATGTTCACTTCTTTAGGTTTGTATCTTACATTTAGTGTAGCATAGCCCTCTTTCCAGCACCCCACCTAGCATTTTCATCAAATCAGTATCTCTACTCCTCCTCTCATATCTTCCCACTTTAAGAACATTTTCCCTATAGTAGCTTTACATATATAGTCACACTGGTACAAACCGCACACTGTAAGCTGTAAGATAGCTACACAGGCGCAGACCGGGGTTTGCACTGGAGTAAGGTAACAGTCTTCTGGAAGCTTTTCAAGAGTGCAGAATCCTTGCACTGATAGAACATCCCTCGTGCACCCAGTCCTAGCACCAAAAAGTTACACATCCAGGCCCCTGTTGAAAAGGAAGTGGAGGTTTACCCTAGCTGAAAAGACAGCTATTCTCAGATGCCCTGGTCCTTGCCAAGCTAAATATCTTTGGGTACTGCCATTTCCCACAATAAACCAAGCATTTCCAAAAGTCA
Source organism: Alligator mississippiensis (assembly GCF_030867095.1). Classification (NCBI taxonomy): domain Eukaryota; kingdom Metazoa; phylum Chordata; order Crocodylia; family Alligatoridae; genus Alligator; species Alligator mississippiensis. The sequence goes on from NC_081833.1 coordinate 31,367,081, forward strand.
GCCAACTGAGCTCAGAAGAATGCTGAGTGCTGAGCTTGCCAGGCTAATTAAAGGAACTTGGGATGGACATCTGGTAGCTATTGAGAGAAAACTCATTGCAAATGAAGGAAGCAAGTATTTCCTGCAGCAGAAAGGAGGCAAAAGTAACCTACTTGAGAGAGCCAGCCCAAGATCTCTCCCATACACAGAGACCTCACCCTGCCAGCTTCTGACTCAGTAGGGTCTGCGGACCCCAACTTGACAATTAGGCACTTGCAGCATGAGCAGTTCTCTCCACCATGATCCTGCTAACACAGTGGCCTCTTCTCCCTCTTGCCTTGCATGCTGCTGTCCCCCTTCCACCTGCAAGCACTGATCACTCCACTCCATAAACACAAGCCTTCCTTTAGGCCCCATTCTCCACAACTGTGTGCTCAGACACTTCTGTCCCCATAATACAAACATTACCCCTGATAATTGCTGCCTTACTTTAGACTGCGCGCTCATTTAAGAGTGACGAACGCTACCAATAGGAGCACAGCAGATCATGGCACTGCTGTGTAAAAAGCCACCACAAAGCCAGACCTATGAGGAAAACCAGGAGCAATATGTCATCCATTGTCATAAATATGTGTCCATCCCTTCACTTCCTGCTCGCCATTCTCATGGTCCTGTCTGCACTATAAGAAACTCACCCTCCCCACACCTCTTCCAACCAAGCAGAAAACTATCTGCCCTTGGTAGGGATGCTATCTAGGGCTGTACGAAACAGCACCATTTCATTTTGACTTCTGTTCCACCTTTTCGAAGGGACAGTGTTTCGTTTCATTTTGAAGCACTGTTCTGTTTCATTTTGTCAAAACTGTTTCGCCGTTTGGATGCATTTTGACCATAGGCTATAATGGGGAATCATGAAAATACCTATAATTTTGTCATTTCTTGCCTGATTCAGATGAAAATTGCACAGATGGTAGCCCCTTTTGAGGGCATGAAGTCTGCCAAGTTTCAAAGAGATAGGTGCAGGGATTTCTGGGAAAATGTACCTCAAGGTGCCAACAAGCAAAGCTCGTGTCACTTGCTGGCAGCGGCAGTCTTCTGTCACCCCACATGCAGAACTGGGGGCCCGCACCCCCGGGATTGCAGGCCTCTGGATCTGCTTGGGATGACAGGAGGCTGCCGGTGCCACCTGTAACCGGCGCTGGGCACACCCTGCACCCAGCACCAGGAAGACTGGTGCTGCCACTGGCCCCAGGCAGCAGCGGCAGCCTCCTTTCATCCTGCGTGCAGATCTGGGGGTCAAGCGCCTAGGAGGAATACAACAGTACTGGGAGGGTAGGTTGAGCCACCCTCTGTGGGGCTGGCGGAGCCACTTAGAATGCAGCCTGGTAACAGGAGGCAGGGGAGAGCCAGGGCTATGCTCCAAGTGGCTCTGCCAGCCACATGGAGCTCAGCCTGGTGGGAGGAGGTAGAACACAGCCCTGGTTCTCCATTGCCTCCTGCCACTGGGCTGCTTCAAAACTTGAAACATTTTGAAACTTTCAAAATGTTCCGACTGCCCTCATTTTGTTTTGAAGCTGTTTTGAAGTCTTTTGTTTCATTTCAATTTTGCTGTTTCAAGCTCGAAACGCATCAAAACTGCTTCAAAACAAAACACTTGTCAAAATTTTGCACAGCCTTAATGCTAGCTCTCCCACAGAAATGGGTCAGATTCACGTCAACATATAACCTGTTATTAAAATATGTTAATAGAAATAAAAAAGCTATCTTTTCAGGAACAAGTCAGCATTGCCTTTCACCCTCTGCATCTGCACTGGAGAGTATGTCGATGCACAGTGCACAAGTCATCTGCACCTGAGCTGCACAAGTTCCCATTGCAGACAATATAGAGACAGGCAGGAAACATGCCAGGGACAGGATGGAAAGGCAGGGTAGACTGCAGGAAGGAGAGTGCAAAACAGAAGTAGTGACTGGGCGGAAGGGGTAATGCAATTTGAGGCAAACTTAAGACCTTCTTTAACCTCTCCTGGAAGTAAATGGTACCCCTACAATTTCTGCCCTGACTAAGAAAAGACATGAATTATTTTTCCTGGACCTGTGCTGCTGCTGAAGTAGTACTACAGCGCAAATCCCATTCAACCTCTACATCTTTCACTCAGCTAAACCAAAAATTACACATCTCACCTAAGTGCCACCATCTTCTGGCACAGTTAGTGAAGTGATCTTCTTGACATCTACAACAAGGAAACCCAGCACTTAATCTGGATGAGCCACGGCAACTATGCCATCTCCCAGTGTAATGCCCCTGAAATAGGAGATAATCACAACCATGATTGGCACCAGCATGATGCCAAGGACAGTGTTGAATTTACAATAAAGGAAAGTCCAAGATGCCAGTTGGAGTTTTGGTCTAAGTTAGAGACTGGTTAGCTTGTATTTTGTTTTTTGTTTAACTGGAGGCTTGGGAGTAGCCATAGGGGTGGTTGTAGGCCACAGGTGGCACTCTGTGCTTGGAATCATGCAAAGCACAGAGCTCTGCAAGGACCTGGGGTCTGGTGAGTTCAGTTGGCTGAAGTGAATAGGTAGAGCCATGCAGGGACCAAGGGGACGGTGGGCTGATAAGGTGGAAGCCATGATAGAGCAAAGGTGCCTGGGGTACTGATGCCAAGACAGGGCCAGGGGCCCAAGGAATACTGCAGGTAGGAGCAGCCTGACAAGGGTCAGGAACTAGGGGGCTGGAGCCAGTATGGGACCAGAGGGCCCAGTGAGTAGAGTTACAGTAAGACACATGAGGCATGGCGTGGCTATGGGAGAGACTGGAGGCCACAATCAGTGCCACAGGTGCCAGTGAGGAACAGAATGTCACTTAACAAACCTTAGGTCCATTGGCACAAGTAGAACCAAGGTGTGCAGATAGGCAGATAGGATTAGACCAATTGCAGATCCATTAGGCTCACACAAGGACTCCAGGGAAAGCTTTCCCAAAATAACACACAGATTATATCAAGGCATAGCACATGAATAAGTAAAGGGGGGAGAAGAGAGAAGGAAGGGGGAGGGGAAGAGAGAGGCTCTGAGGAGCTGAGGTGGGGCAGGATTAATCCAGCCCTGAGGGTGGCTATGGCACCAGCCTATCAGGCACCTTTGTTTTACCTTGGCTTCTATCTTCTCAGCCCACCAGGACCCTAGCCCTTGTGGGGCTGTAACTTGGCCTGTGGCCCTGTCTTGGTCTCATTTATTTCAGCTCGCTGAACCCCCTCTCCCCCCAGTCATTGCAGAGCTCTATCTTAGCTACAGCCTATTGGACCCCTGGTGCTTGCAGGACTTCCCTCTCCCACAGCATTATCCCACCAGGCTCCGGATCCTTGCACAGCTCCAAGGGCACAGTGCCTCCCTCAGGTACTTCCCGTGGCTCCAAATGCTGCTAGAGCCACTCCAAACCCCCTAGTTAAACAAAAAACATAAGCCAAATGGCTTCTAACCCCTACCTGCTAGCTCTCTCCTAGCCTTCATTGTACCTTCCTCAGTCTGCAGCTTCCCCTCTATAGCAGTATATGCTGGCAGGCAGTGGTGACGCGTAGGGGTGCATGGGGGTGCACGTCCACCCCCTGAGAGCACTGGTGCACCCTGTCAGGCTGCACTCCCTGTTTAGGCAATGGACAGGAGGGCAGGCAGGAGCACCAGTCCTGTCCCCTGCCCCGTGAGAGCCAGCCGAGGAGCGGGGCCACCAAAAAAAGTGGCTGTGCTGCTTTGGGAAGTGGTGGCAGGACTTCCAGATGCCGCACAGCGGCTTTTTTGGTGAGTGAGATCAGCCACCCCCCTAATTCAAGAGGCACCAGTCACCCATGCACCAAAGCTTGTTTCCTTCAGAAGTCAGGGCCAAACTATTTGCTGAGACTCAGAAACCAAGGTTTATACCCCTGAGCTCCACCCTTTCAGCTCACGAGCTCCTTTGACCTCCCACAGCCTGCTCTCAGTTGCTGCAGTTTTCCCACCTGAGGTGCAGTAACTAACCTCCTTCCTGCCTGGAGTTCTGCCTTGTTGGGAGCTAGCTGCATGGCAATAGACAAAAAAGTTACTTGCAGACCTGTAAACTATCTTCAGCTTCTACTGGCTGTTTATTCCCCTGGAGCTATGCCTTAATCAGCTGCCTGCAACTGATTGCAGGCCTTGCCTGCTGTACTTTTTTCCTTAAAATAACAGGGTTCCTTGACTCAAGTTACATCACTCCTGACCATGACCTCCAGCTTCAGCTCTACCCCTGTGTAACAGGGCAGTCTCACCCTTTAAGGGAGGCAGCCAGACCTGGGGCAGGAGCCCAGCTGTGAGGGATTAGCTGGCAATTTAAAGAGAAGCAAAGAAAATGCAGAGAGCTTGAGCTGGGGAAGGTGAAGATGAAGGCAAAGGCTGTGGTCAAGCTCATCAACCCACTTACAACCTCCCAGACCAGGAGTACCCTGAGTATGCTTGGGGTACCCACACTAGGACACTAGCCAGGTATACCCTCCTCATCCTGACCCAGGACTCCACCACTGTCCACCCAGGATTCTTCCCAGCCCCTCTCCATGATGCACCAGGAGGCGTCCCATAGCAGCACAGCCTCTGGGTCAAGAATATTAGGAGCGAGAATCATCAGCCCATCACCAAGGCGGGGTTACGCACAGCAGCCCCAAAAAACCATGCTCCATTCCATAGGCTTCCCACAAGAGCACTTTGGATCACCCCTGTAACAGGAAACCCTAACCCTGTTAAAAGACAGAGAAGGGGAGTGATAAGGAGAAATGGGAACTGAGGCAGAGATATAGAGAGAATAAGCACTCATCAGTGGATTAGGATACTGGCCCTTTAAGAAGACACAGGGGCTGGCACAGGTAGAGTTTGCTAATTGGGGAATTAGTTAAAGGCTGATGGGCAAACAATCAGGTGGCTGAAAGAGGCTCTTAAACATTTAAACAGAACCCCAAGGCCAGGTGAAGAAAGGACCGCGTCGGGTTGGATGGGAAGTCCCAAGTGCTGTGAGGAACTTGCAGAATCTTCTTGTGTTTCAAGTAGTGGAAATGTTGATGACTCTGGTGCTGCAGACACTGAAGAGGTTCCCTCAGACTTCTTGGTACTTCTTGGGAGAGAATTGCATCTTCCATGGAATAAATGGCAGTTATAAGTAGCAGTGAAAGCTGCAATGCCTGAGGTGCTGTGAACCTGGGGAGGGACTGCTGACAGCAGTGAGTCAGCACTGCCAGGGAACTGACTGTAGTGAAATAAGGGAGAAGCTATTAAAGTGATAGCATCCCTTGACTGCAGTTCTGTTTGGACTAGCTACTCATATCCTGAACAGAAAAAGGTGGGAAAGTGGGTGCAAGAAGCTAATGCCAATATTTCATTTGGTTTCAACGCAACTTCTGCTGAAATCATAGCCTGGGACCTTGAGCCCAAACATGGATAGGGACTGTGGGCCCTGGAACTCTAAGAAGGATGTGAAATTAAATAGCTGTGCATAGCAAGTCTAAGCTGTAGTTGAGACAATGCCTATGCCTGTTGATTAGGGTCCTGGCCCCAGGTTAGAGCAGGGGAAGCTCTGAGCATGGAAGTTTGAGGAGCGGCAAACAGGACTGGAGTGTGTGGGGGCTGAACCCTAAAGACCAAAGTTGTACCCCTGGGTAGAGGTTCAGTGGTACTGCTGGGTGTAACCTTGGGTTGGGGAAGGGTTCTCAAATGAATTGAAGGGAGCGTGTTCTCAAGTGGGGAATTGAAAGTTGCACCAGGGGGTTGTGGATTGAACCCCGAAGAGTGAAAGGTTACTTACAGGTAAGAGTTCAGTGGTACTCTGGACATAACCCTGAGCGTGGGTTGTTCTCAAGAGGTGAGATGGGTAGAGTTGTTGGGTAGAGGGTTGTAATGACTCCCCTCCTCCACCTCCCAGGATTAGGGCTCCTGGGGTATAGCGAGGGACAGTTATTTTCCCCTGTCTCTACACCTCACCTGAACTCATGCCTGCCATGACTTAATTGTGATGTAGAATTCTCACGTTCAGAAAAAATGCGCAGACAAAAGGTCACTCTTTCCTGTTCTTCTGTGCCTCACTCAAAGGAACAGATTATCAGTCCCCTTTTCCAGTCCAGGCTCTGCCCCCATGGAACCATCCTTAGTCTCCAATCTTATAAACTAACTTAAACACAGAGGGAAACCAAATTTGCTAGTCAACTTAATACCAAAGGGACGGCAATTGAAGTGGCACCATCCCCATGGGGTGTTAAAGGTACACAGCTGTGCTGATTCCTTGTCCAATTTGACTTGCCAGTAGCCGTCCTTTTCATCAAGAATGGTGAACAGCTTTTTACCTGACAAGTTCTTCTGCACATCCTCTACAGTAGGAATAGAAAAGTGCTGCCTCAATACTGCCTTGTTGAGGTCTCTAGGGTCTAGACAGTCGTAGCGAACATCCTTCTTTTGTGTGATCACTAAGCTATTGACCAAGGGTGTGGGTTTAGTCACCTTTGTAATGACTCCCTTAGCTTCCAGTGTTTCGAGGGTGGTCTCTAACTTGCCTAGGGTTACATAAGGAATTTTTCTACACCCACGCACAACTGGTGGTACCGCGGGGTCAACATAGATGTGGTGGGTACCAGGAAATTGTCCCAAATCTTCAAAAATGTCTGGGTATAGTTTGAGCAGGTCCACCTTGGTTGTAAGTACTGTCAGGGCCATCCCACGGACTCATCTGATAAAGTCTAAGGTGGTGCATGCTACCCTAACAAGTATTGGTGGGTCACTATTGTCGGTTATATAAAAGGTTAAATCGGATTCATTAGCACAAGATATGCAGTGTGCAAAGTATTCCAACAGAAGAATCATGAGTGCTTTGGTGAAATTCTGGGAATCCACTTAATCATGGATGACATGCTCATTGTGGCAGTTACCAAAGAGAAGCATGGCACTATCCTGAAACAAGTCCTGGAGAAAGCACACCTGAAAGGAGTAAAGTTTAATAAGGACAAAATACAGTTTTTAGTTGACAGTGTTAGATATATGGGCCATATCGTCTCAAAAGATGGTGTCAAACCAGACGATGACAAAGTGGAAGCCACCAACAGGATGCCCCCTCCAACAGGCAAAGAAGGCCTTCAGAGACTCCTTGGAACCATTCAGTACTTGGTGCAATACATTCCACATGACTCAAGTCTGATGGCCCCGCTGAGGTCATGCCTCAGGAACGGCGTTATCTGGCAATGGGGACCTGAGCATCAGGAAGCCTTGAATAAGCTCAAGCAAGCTATCACAACAGCACCTGTGCTCAGGTAATTTAACCCAGCAGAGCACCTGGAAATCCAAGCTGTCACATCCAAAGATGGTCTAGGAGCATGTCTGTTTCAGCAGAAGCAACCAATTGCATATGCTTCAAGGACTCTAACACAATCTGAAAGAAATTATGCGCAGATTGAAAAAAGAACTTCTGACAATTGTCTTCACCATGACGAAGGTCCACCAATATGTGTATGGCACCCAGGTAAGGGTTCAATCAGACCACAAACCCCTGGAAGATTTTTGCAAAGCCCATAGGAAAGGAGCATGGCTACAGAGGATGCTGTTGCAGCTCCAGAAATATGACATCCAGATTCTCTATACCAAAGGCAAAGACATGTTAGTGGCTAACATGCTTTCCAGACCCACAATGATCGCCCCTCCCCCTGAACCTGATCTTTTCCACTCAGAAAAGTTGGTTCACAGTCTGACAGAAACAGAGTCACTCAGTGGCCAGTTGCTCCAGCACTTATAGGAGCACATGAAGGCTGACACAGAACTACAAGCCCTTAAAGCTCAACATCTTAATGGATGGCCAAGCAGGCAAAAACAAGTTAGACCTGAACTAAAGCCTTACTGGCCTCTCAGAGACCAAATCCAGATCCAGGACGATTTGCTCATGATTGAGGCAAAAATAATCATTCCACGTGGTGCAAGGACCCACATGTTGACATTGCTTCACTCACCCCATCAAGGCATACAAAGGTTGAAAGCACGAGCTCGACAAATCATGTATGGGTCTCAGATGAGTGCCCACATGGAGCAATGGATTGCAAATTGCATACCTTGTCAAGAGTTCCAACCCAGTACTCAGAAAGAGCCCTTGACCTCACATGAGATCCCAGACCTGCCTTGGCTAAAACTGGCAGCAAACATTTTTGACCTATAGGGACAGTCTTATTTGATAATAGTTAGCTATTACTCCAAGTACTCTGAAGTTTTGCACCTGCCAGACAAAATGGTTGGCATGGTAGTAGTCAAAATGAAGTCTGTATTTGCTCACCATGGCATACCTAAAGAAATTGTTTGTGATCACTTGCCATTTGCAAGCCACATGATGACACAATTTGCAGTTGACTGGGGCATAACCATCGCCCACTCTATTCCGGGTTATCCACAATCCAATCGTCAGGCTGAATGCACGGTTCAGACCATCAAATCAATGTTTAAGAAGACTTTGCAGGACAGCTCAGAACTATACCTGGCTCTACTCAATCTGTGGAACATGCCCATTACAGGTCTTGAGTATGCTTCAGGGCAGCTTCTGATGCAGAGACTGTTGCACAGTACCCTCACTGCTACAATGGTGGTGCTGGCTCCTAGGCTACCATCGAATGCCTCCCACAAGTTGCAGAAACTTCAAAGGCGCCAAAAGAAGCACTATGACTACATGGATGCATTCTTACTACCTCTACAAGAGGGGGAGAAATAAGGATGCAAACAAGTACAGATTGGATACCAGCATCCATTATGGCAAAAAGGGATGAACCGCATTACCTACGTGGTAAAAACTCCATGCAGTAATGTCTACAGGAGGAACAGAAGACACTTAAGAAAGGATTACTCATCAGTACCAGCAGAACATGTTGATGCACCTCAAGTGACAGCAGTAAAACAAACATCAGAAGTAGAACTAGACCACCAAGAGCAGAGTTTTATTACATTTCAGAGAATCCACCACTACCCACAGAGACACCTGATGACACCACACAAACTAAGAGTGGGCATGTGGTGAAGCTGCCTGCGAAATACAAGGACTACGTATTGGGATAGTGGTAATAGACCCCATCGGTGACCCACGTGCTAGCAACCTCTGGCTCCATGATCCCGAAATGTTCTGAGTTAAAGTAGCTACTGATGAACATTCGACTATTTAAGAGCAAGCTCCCAGAGTAAAGAAGGGGGATGTGGTATATGGAATGTACCTTTAAGGGGCCAGCAGTGGTATGGTCCAGTCTTTGCTCCTGATGCCCTGTGAGTGTGGTTCTCCCCGTAAGCTGTGAATATGGGTGTTGCTGAATCCTGTTTCCCAATAAAGATAAAGCTGTTTATCATCCCACCTGTCTCTGCTGAATTCTTACTCAAGGACAGAAACACAGGGACATAGAGGTCTGAGTGGGTATCCCATACCTGGAACCCAATGGCTTAAACATTACAGTCTTTGAGTCTGGGACTCGACTCTCCCTTTTTTTGTCCCATGAAATGACTGGTGCCTCATGCCAGCGTTGGTGTCGATGGCGGCAAATGGCAAGCAGGGACTGCCTGCAGACACCAGAGGCAGTGTTGGTGGCAAGGAGGAGTGGGGTGAGTGGTGAATGAGGACCGTCCATAGCTGGCGGCAAGGGGGAGGACGTGTGGCGACCAGCAACCACCCACAGAAGCCGGCGGCAGCTTCGGCAGCAGCCAATCTCAAGAGGGGCACATGTCCCCCAGTACCCCTACTATGCGTCGCCTATGTTTCATGTCCTTTTTGTTCTCCTGGATTTTGGGTGGGATAGTACTCTGAGGGTAATAATCCCTGGACCAAACCACCAGGATTAGAGTTTGGTAAAGTGTGCATCAGGATTTGGAGCTTGTTCCCTGTTGTGGCTGCAGCAATTGTGTCTTAGCCTAGCTGGGTAGCTGAGCCTATCTGCAGTTCAAGCCCAGGAACCAGGATAGGCCTGGGTCCTCTTCTCTGAAGTTCTTTTGCAATTTTTTCCCCAGCTGGAGCTGTGGGATTTGGGACTAGGAATTTTGGAGTGCAGCCACCCCCCCCCCCCCAAAGTCACCACACCACTCTACAAATTCCTAGGGAACGAGGGGCACCTTGCATATAGAAAGACGCATGGGCAACTGGTGCCTCTTGGGTCGGGGGGCACGTGGACACCAGTCAGTGATGGGGAGGGTCCCCCGGATCACACTGACTGTTGTGGGGGGGGTTCCCCTGTGGCCGCTGTCACTCACCAAGGGCCCCGCTCACAGAAGGAGCACCGGCACTCCTGCCTGCACCCCTACCCATCATCTAAACAGGGAGTGTGGCCTTCCACCAGCGCTCTCAGGGGGTGCATGTGCACCCCCATGGATCCCCTATGCATTGCCACTGGAAGGACCCACACTCACTAGCAACTCCCCGAGATGCAGCAAAACTCAAGAAACAGCTTATAGGACTCTCTAAGTAGCAGGTATAGGGGACCAGGCTCCCCAGAACTTAACCTTGGGTGAGCCCCCATGTCTCAGACTGCCTGGGCATGGGTGGAATCTCCCTAAACGTGTGCAAACTGGAGACTGTACTTTGTAATTGGTACTGTTTTATATTGCATTTGGTGGTTTCCTTTGTTTTCCTTCCCTTTGTTTTCTGTAATAATTCTGTCCTCTGTGTTCACATTGCCTACAAGGGGGTGGAGGGGTTGTTTATGTGGGACACCCGAGCCAAATTCAGTGACCCCAGATTTCTGGATGGGGGCTTGAGCCACAGTGAAAACTTATTGGGTACCCCGAAATTTGAACCCAGCCCTTGTTGCTGCCAACTGGTGCCCAGCAAAAGGATTACAGACTCTTTGCCCTTGCCTAGTCTAGTCTAATGATCACTACTGTGGAGTCACAATGATATAACATTTTTGGCAACAAGGATGGGATCTTCAGTTGTGTTGGTGCCTGCAGCCTAAATGCCCCAGAACAGGAAGAAAATGCTTTAATAATACTACATGTACACTGAAGAGATCTTATATGAGCACCCTGATAGGTCACAGCTGTTCCTGTAATCACAGTAGAAAAGTTGCCAAAATAAATGAAGCATGGCAAACTGATACACCAAGCAAACCTGTCTGTAACATAATCACTGTGGAACTACTGCAGAGAAAGATGCAAGAGGGGAGAGCAGCCATTTTATTTTTCAGTCTAGAGTAACAGAACCTGCAGCCTGCACTGAGAGCACACTAAGCAAGGGGAGCCTATGTATAGAGTCCTAAATAAACTGGCACTCATGTGGGCAATGCTGGGGATTTTGACGGGTGTCACTATCACAGTTTGTGGTTGCCTTAAAGAAGGCATCAGAGCACTGTCAATTTGGACAAGCTTTGATCAATGCCTTGACAAATACTGTACATTTGTTGACGGGTTGCACAATGACCAAATTTAGAAGTTATTGACTGTCAACCCTTACACTGGAAAAGACTGGAAATAGAGGTTGCCATGGAAATTGCTGAGAGGGGCTTTCTGGAATGTATTGGGAGCCAGAGAAGGCACCCTTTGAGTCAAGACCTAGGAAAAGGGAAACTGAGGGTTTGTAAATGTAACCATTATACACGAACCATGCACACTGAAACGAGTTGCTAGGCACATTACATCAGTTGCAGAAGGTGCCAAAGAAAAGGTCCAGAGTATATAATCTGATGATACTGACCAAGACCTGGAACTGCATGTGCTTGCAGAAGCAATGATGAGAAATGGCATCTGGGTTGCACTCTTATTGAAGGAGTCCCTGTAAGAACAGAGCTAGATATGAGAGATGAAGATATTAGGGAAACAGCAGCTTCGTATAATAAGACCTTGTCTCATATGTACCTTTAAAGGCAATTATCATGACTACACTGGAGAAAAGGTGGCCCCAAAGGGGGTACTTGGTAATAGTTCACCTAGGGCACATCTACATGTGCATTTGCTGCAGGGTAGACTTACTCTAGAGTAAATAACTCTAGAATACATCTACCCTGAGCAGGCCTCTACATGTGCAGGGAAGCTGGCAGCAGTATGCTCCCACCCTGGCCTGCCCTACACTGGCTCCTTGCCACCTCCAAGGGGACCTGGAAGCTCCAGCCTGCTGGCCATTGCCCTGCTCAAGCTGGCTACATCCACCAGCCTCCACTATGTCAGCCACCTCTTCAGTGTGGGAAGGGCCACTACCGGGGAGGCTGTCCTAGAGGTGTGTGGAGCCCTGCAGAATGTGCTGGAGCACACTGTGCTCTGTATGCATGACCCCCTGGTGGTGGCAGTGGGGTTCTGTGCCCTGGGCTTCCCCCATTGCATCAGGGGCCTGGATGGGACCCACATCTCCAACATTTGCCCGCCCTGCAGTGACTATCTCTACTACAGCTGGTAGGGCTGACTCTGTTGTGCTCCAAGCCATTGTTAACCACCATGATACCTTCATGCCCAGGATGACTGTGTCTTATGCAACTCGACCCTAACATCCCTGGTAGAGAGTGGGCCCTTTGAGGCAGGGGTGCCAAACCTCCAGCTGGATGTGGTGGTGCTCTTATCCCATCTTATCGGGGACCCCACATACCCGCTCCTCCGCTGGCTCATGCACCCCTACACCAGCCAGATGGACACCTGCCAGGCACACTTCAACCGGTGCCTGGGCTGGACATGCGCCCTGGTGGAGTGTGCCTTCAACCACCTGAAGGGACACAGGTGCACTCTCACCACCCACCTCAAGGTCACCAAGGCACAGGGGTGTGACATCTGTCTACTCAGGCAGGGGCCCCTCCAGGGAGGATCTGCAGCTGCTGGTGGCTGGCATTACCATGACCGGCCTGGCCCCCTAGGTGGAGTTTGTGGGGCAGGCACTGGCCTGGGCTCCCAGAGCTGCAGGAGGCAGCCAAGGTTCAGAAGCATGGCTGAATAGGCTCCTGGTGGGTGAAGGGATCCTTCCCTGGTGATGCATCACCACAGGTACCAGGCTGCAGGGGAGGTTCAGACAGGCTACCCATGCTTGAACATGGCTCCAGTCAGGGTCCTGGGGCATGAGGATGTTGTCCAGCTGTTACTTAAAGGGCATGGACTTGTGGGCAACCCCTGACCGGTGTTACTACTAGGATTCTTTTTGCCAGAGACCCCCCAAGGACTGACATGGCCCCTTGTCCAATTTGGTATCATAGTTTCATAGTTGGTAGGGTTGTAAGGGACCTGAGCAGATCATCAAGTCCGACCCCCTGCCGTGGCAGGAAAGAGTACTGGGGTCAAATGACCCCGGCCAGGTGTTCATCCAGCCTCCTTTTAAAGACCCCCAGGGTAGAAGCCAGCACCACTTCTCTTGGAAGTTGGTTCCAGATCCTAGCTGCCCTGACTGTGAAGTAGCGCCTCCTGGTATCTAATCTAAATCTACCCTCTGCCAGCTTGTGACCGTTATTTCTTGTCACTCCTGGTAGTGCTTGGGAGAACAGGGACTCTCCCAATGCCTGCTGGTCCCCCCTGACTAGTTTGTAAACGGCCACTAGATCCCCCCTCAGCCTTCTCCTGTGGAGGCTGAACAGTTCAGGTCCCTTAGCCTCTCCTTGTAGGGCCTGCCCTGCTGACCCCGATCATGTGGGTGGCCCTCCTCTGGACCCTCTCCATGCTGTCCACATCCCTCCTGAAGTGCAGCACCCAGAATTGAGTTTTAATAGTAATCCCTAAGCCTTATTACAGGTTTGCTCCCCATAATACGACTTTACAAGTGGTTCCTTAGGTGTTACAACGGTGACCTTTGGTGGTACCAGCCTCAGATCCTCTGCTGGGTCTGTGGGATGTTAGTTTCTGGATTCCTCATTATCCAAACAAGAATTCCAAGGTTGCTCCGGTCTCCCCAGGGTGGCAACTCAAAACACACGTGTTCCTTTGTTCGTCCATCACTTTTGTAAATTTTCTCATCCCAAATGATCCATTCCCTTGGCTCTGTGCCAAGCATTTCTTATACAGTGCACCAATCCCCTGCCACTATGCCAGTCACATTCCTTATAGGGAAACTGTTGTGCCTTGTTTACCTAGTGCCCAATCCCAGCACTCACATCTCCCAATGCCACAGAAGGTACTCTGTTCATTTTCTTTGTTTAGTTCTGGGAAAGTCTGGACTATGGCTAAAAGTCTTAGCATAACTCAGTTGTGGTTGGTGATGGTGAGCCACTGTGCCTGCAAGCCCTTGACCTTTATACAGCACCGGCACAGACTCGTTGTGTCCACACTCCCACATGTGGCCTGACAGACTCTTGTAGATGTGTGCATTATAGTTCCCGTTCCATGCAAACTGGCTGAGGACCTCAGCTTCTCCCCACAGTGCGAGGTCCATGGTCTTCTTCTGGCACCAGTTGGGGCCCAAGGAGGTGACATGTGGCTTCAGGGAGGACACAAGCATGGCTCTTTTGATGGCTCACTGGGCCTCTGCATGAGAATCCCAGTGCTGGTGGGCCTGGGCATGTGTGTGCAGTGCTCAGTGCAGGGCCACAGCACAGGCCTAGCAGCTGTGCATGAAGGGCATGCCAGGCACTAGCGGCAGGGTCTGTGCAGACTGCTGTGGCTGGCCTGGGGTCATCTGGAGAGGGACCCAGTGGCTAGAGGCTGGCTGCATGTGGCCCAGGGTGCTGCCAGGCCTGGCAGGTGTCTGCAGCACCCAGCACAGCACGAGGGTACAGTTCTAGCAGTCGTGTGGCAACACAGTGCCAGAAAGGGGTGCTGGGCCTAGGCAGGGTCACAGTTGACCAAGGGCTTCTGCTGGGACATACAGTGGCCAGAGGCTTACTGCAAGTGCCCCACAAGCACTGCAAGTATTCCCACAGGCTTTTAAGGCCCAGGGGCTGGGGCAGAAAAAGAGCCACCCCAGCCCTGGGGCTGGAGAGGGACTGGGTTCCAGGTGGTCCCCTAGTGATGGGGCTGACTGGAAGCAATTTTGTCCCCATCAGTGTCTACATGTGAATTCAGATACCCCAATAGGTGGGAGAATAGATGACTACTACCAAAAGGACATGAAGGATGTTGGTGGTTGTAAACTTCCTCCTGCATGGCATGGAGATGTTCATCTGCTAGCCTGACCTGTTGCCTTGGGAAATCTGCTGTCTGACAGGCTCCCACATCTAAGACATCACCAAAAGGTCACTGAGACTTATCCAGGCTTCTGACTACCATAGGCAATGTATAGGGGGATCACAGGGGTGCATGTGAACCCCCTGAGAGCACCAGTGCACCCCCTGACTGGCCACACTCGCCGCTTGGGCAATGCACAGGGGGGCAGGCAGAAGCACTGGTGCCTTCCCTGCAAGTGCTGGCCAATTGCTGTGATCACTGCAGCTGCTTCCAGGAGTGGCTGCGGCCGCTTCTGGGAGTGGCTGCAGCAGTCAGCCAGCGCTTACTCCAAGAAGTGGCCGCAGTGATTGGCTGTTGTGGGATCACCTGCAGGGGACCCCCCCTCCCCCGGTTGGCAGGATCGCTCATAGGGAGACCCCCCCACCCTGGTCGGCAGGACTGGTCACAGGGGGGGCATGTACCCTCCCCCCCAAAGGCAGCACCAGTCATCCATGCTGACTACTATCTTACACTGCTTATCCATGTAGGCAGTAATGAAGTAACCTTGAGCAAAAGTGACTACATGGTTCTGGGTGCAATCATGAAGTGGATAGAGGCCCAGATGGTGTTCTCATCAGTCATTCCAGTCAAGGGTGAAGGCCTAGGTAGGACACATCTTGGAGTTCAACACATGGTAGATGGTACATGGTGTTCCCAGAAGAACTTTGGCATCTCCAACCAGGGGGTGGTGTTCCAGGAACAACTACCTGGAGGACATGGGGTCCACAAGACAAAGAGAGGGAAGAGTCTCTTCATGTACAAGATTGCTAATCTAGTGAGGAGGGCTTTAAACTAGGTTCGCCTGGGGATGGAGACAAAAGACCAGAGGTAAGCAAAGAACCAGGGGACCTGGATAAAAACCTAATAAAGGGAGATAATGGTAGAGTCTCCACAATGCTCTAAGGAAGAAAATAGGCCAATCCATTAGCTACCAGAAATGTTTCTATATTTATCTGAGAAGCTTGGGGAATAAGCAAGAAAAATTGGAGATCTTATTACATGGAATCATGAGGTAATTGGGATTACAGAGACATGATGAAATAGTTCACATGACTGAATACTGACAAATATGGGAATAGCTTTTTCAGGAAGGACAGGCAGGGAAAACGGAAGAGGTGTTGCACAGACAGAGAGAGAGAGAGAGCAGGAAAGAGCAAGTATGCATGTGGTCTGAGGTTCAGTATAAAGTGGGAAGTAGGCCTGTGAAAGCTCCTGAGTAAAGGTCAGAGGGTTGAGTAGCAGGATGTATGTCACTGTGGGATTCCTATATGCTACCAAACCACAAGGAAGAAGTGGATGAGGTCTTTAAATAAGTAGCAAAAGTTTCCAAATCACAGGACCTGGTTATCACAGCGGACTTTAATTATCTGCACAGGCAGTCCAGCAAATTCTTAAAGTATGTTGGGGGTAACTTTTTGGTACAGGTGATGGAGGGGCCAACTAGCAGGGGACGTTCTTCTTGACTTGCTGCTTACAAACAGGGAGGAATAGTCTGAGAATGTGAAGTTGGAAGGTAGTTTGGTGGCAGTGGGTGCATCTACACAAGACACTTTACTGCACAGTAGTGTACTTTACTGCAGAGTAATATGTGCACCTACACATGCACATGCTTACTGCACAGTAAACCTCCCTAATCACAAGTAAATTTGCTACCTGAAAATGCAAGTAGAAAATTGACTTGCGATTACTAACTGTGCAGTAGGGCTCATGTAGATGCCTGGCCAGAAGCAAATCTGCTCCTGGCCAGGGGATGGGAGATTGCTCCCTGCCCCCAGGAGCTGCCTGCTGCCAGGGTGGGCTCCACCAGCAGAGCCCAAGTTGGGGGCAGCAGGGAGCTCCAAGACCCCTGCTCTGAGATCATGATTGGAGAGTGGGGCTGAGAGAGCCTTATCTCCCAGCCCACACTTCACCATTGCAATTGAGGAGCAGGAAGCTGGGAGAGCCTCATCTCCCAGCACCAACTCCATGACCATGGGGCCAATGCTGGAAGATCCTTATCCCCCAGCACCAACCCTGTGACCATGGACCTGGTACTGGGAGCTCTGTGCTGGTGAAGGCTAGAGAGCCTGTTACCTGCACAGCTCCATGAGCGTGGAGTTTGGTGGGGAACAGGCTGTTCCCCACTTAACAATCACAGAACGGGGTCTGGGAACTGTTGCAGTCAGGGTCAGGTCCCAGCCCTGTGCCCGATCAGGTGATCAAGGCACAGGGCTTGAAAAGAACTGCAGGGGTGGGGTAGGTCCCAGCCCCCTGCCCTAGTCTGCTGGTGGGGCAGCTAGATCACTGCTGGTGGATCAGAGCATGGGGCTGTGACCTGCACCTCCCCTGCAGCTCTTTCCCTGACCTATGTCCTTGATCAGGGAGCTAAAGCCAGAAGCTCCCTGCTGCTGGGGCAGGAGAATTGTTCCTGTCCCGGAAGCAGGCAGCCTTCCAGGGGCAGGGTACAATGTCCTAGCTCTGGGCAGCAGACAGCTGTCTCCTGGCCCCCTGCTCTCTGCCAGCTCTTGAGCTAGCACCAAGGGAGAGCCTAGAGCTCCACCTGGTGGCTGCATGGGCCCATTGCAGGGCCCCAGGAACTGGGAGCACTTTTCTGCCTTTAGCAGCAAATCTGTTCCCATTTCCTTGAACATGTGGATGCCTGCCTGGGAGCATTTACTTACAAGTAGGTTACTTGCAAGTAAACTGCTCCTGGATCTAATGCACATGTAGACACACTCAGTGACCATAAAATGATAGAGTTCAAGACCCCAGTGGGAGGAAGGAAAGCAAAGCAGCAGAATAAAGACACTAGACTTCAAAAAAAATAAAAAATAAAATAAAAAATAAAAAAAAGCAGACTTTAACAAACTCAGAGAAAAGGTAGACAGGATCCCCTGGGAGACAGGTCTGAGGGGTAAAGGAGTCTAGGAGAGCTTGCTGTACTTTAAGGTCATATTAAGGGTACAGGAACAAACTAGTCCAATGCAATGGAAGAACAGGAAGTGCAACAGTAATCTCTTGAATGAGATGAAACTCAAGAAGGAATCCTACAAGAAATAGAAAATGTTATTAGTAGGGAAGAGTATAAGAATATTGCACAGGCATGCAGGGAGAAAAATCAAGAAGCCCATTGCCTGACTTGAGATGCAACTGACAAGGGACGTAAAAGGCAATAAAAAGGATTCTAAAAGTATGTAACAAGTATGCTAGCTCACATTGGGTCATGGGTGGCCAGGTCTGGGGATCAAAGTACCAACCAGCATCAGGAGGAACAAGCAATTCCAGTCAAGGGGAAGGGCTGAAACAGGAGTGGATACATCCTACAGCCCAATGCATGGCTGTGCAGGTGGTGTTGCCAGCAGGGATGCAGCTTCTCCAACTATGGAATGCTGTTCCAAGGATTACTAGGAAGAGATGGGATCAACCTAACAAAAAACAGGAACAGCATCTTCACAGACAGGCTTGCTAACTTAGTGGAGGACTTTAAACTAGATTCACAGGGGCACAGAGACCAAAGCCCCAAGGTAAGTGGGGAGGTGGGAAACCTGAAGAAAGCATGAGGGGACAAGAAGGAAGGCCTCCTCATTCTTCCTGAGAAAGTAGGGCACTTGGCTAGCTACCTCAGGTGTTTGTACACGAATGCACGGAGCCTGGAAAACAAGCAAGAATTGGAATTTCTTGCACAATCAAGGAACTATGATGTAACTACAATAATAGAGACTTGGTGGGATAGTTTGCATGACTGGAACACTGCCATGGGTGGGTACAAACTATTCAAGAAGGACAGGCAGGGAAGAGCTGCTCTTTATGTAAAAGAGCTGTATGTTTGCTCAGAGCTGCAGTATGAAACTGGAGATAGACCTTTTGAAAATCTCTGGGTTAAAGTTAGAGAAGAGAGCAACAAGGCTGATGTTATGGTGGGTGCCTGCTATAGACCACCAGACCAGAAGGATGAGGTAGATGAGGCTTTCCTCAGACAACTAACAGAATTTTCCAAATCACAGGCCCTGGTTCTCATGGAGGATTTCAGTCACCCTTACATCTGCTGGGAGGGCAATACAGCAGTGCACAGGAAATCCAGAAAGCTTTTGGAGAGCATTGGACACAACTTCCTGGTGCAAGTGTTGGAGAGACCAACTAGGGGCCATGCTCTTCTTGACCTCCTGCTCACAAACATGGAAGAATTGGTGGGGGATGTAAAAATGGATGACAACTTGGGCAGCAATCACTATGAGATGATCGAGTTCAGGATCCTGACAAAAAAAAGAAAGGAAAGCAGTAGAGTATGCACCCTAGACTTCAGACAAGCAGACTTTGACTCCCTCAGGGAACTGATGGGCAGGATCCTCTGGGAGGTCATTCTGAGAGAGAAAGGAGCCCAGGAGGGCTGTCTGTATTTTAAAGAAAACTTACTGAGAGTGCAGGAACCAGAGACGCGAGTTTTCTGGAAAAATTTGAATTGGAAAATTTTCCAATGCCCTAAATAGAGCATGATCTGGTTTAGCATGTTTATTTGACTTATATTTAGCAAACAAAACTAAAAAAGTATCCCCATGTTAATTTTATGTCCCACTAGCCACAAGTATTTGAACTTAAATATTTAATTAGGAAAAAAATTAAATACAGCACACTCAATGTGGTTTAAATGTTATATTTAAACAAATTCAAAGCTTTATGTGGAAAGAAATTATTTTTATTGGAATACTTATAAAAATGTAAAGACAATACACAATAGCATGTACTTCCCTTGCATGGCGTGTTTAAATTTAGGGAAAAAAATGAAGGCACTGAAAACTGTTGACACACTAGTTTTAGCACACCCAAAGAACTGTGCATGATGCGCCATGGTTGTCTACTCATCTACTTCAACAGAGTTTAACTCTCTTCCACTGAGGTCATTGCGGCACCTCCAGTTTCACTGTCACTATCTGTAGGATCACTTGCACTACTTACTAGTTCCATTTCAGAATCAGGTTGAGGCAAATCTGATTCAGAACTACTTGAACCACATTCTCTTTTGCTAAAGGATGGTCCAATGAGTCTATGGGCAAGCGCAACTTATCATCACGCTGCATCTTCTTCACTAATTGTGCTTCTGACTGATTCTCCAGAAGCAAGAGATTTTGAGAAATAGAAACAAGCTTAGTGCTGCGTTCATTTGATAGTCTATTTCTCTTTTTTGTCTTGATTGAGCTGAAAGCCTTCCAGTTCCATTCCCAAGAAGCTGCTGTTGGTGGAATGCTTAGGATCCTTAGAGCAATCCTGGACGACAGTTGGGCGTTACAGTATCCCTTCTACCACGTGACGGGAGACACATTCTCTGCTGCCCGCCAAATGATGTCTTTGCTCCAAAATTTTTCTTTTGCATGGTACCGGGCAATGTCTGTCATCATGGCTATTTCGTCAATGTTGGGGACATTCTTAGCTATTTCCATAATTGTATTAAGAGCAGTAGATAATTCATCTTCTGATAAATGTTGTCCTCTGTGTTGAGGACCCAAAAGGTTTGCTGCCAGATTAAATGGATGAGAGCAAAACTCAGATCTCTTGTTAAACATTTGTTTTACTTCTTCTTTGGAAAGAGGTAAAGAAGGCAAAAGCTCAATTAGATTTTCATTCAGTTGTCTGAAAAATCTCTGGATTATTTGAAAGGCTTGGTGCATATGTCCTTCAAGTTTCTTGATAGCCACTGAAACTGGTAGTAGCAAATTGAATGCTCCTTGAACTTGAACATCATTATCAAGAATCTGCTTCCAAATGCTCAAGGGAATAATCTGGGATATTGTGTCATCTACTGAAGAACACTGCAAACAGTTTTTTGTGCGCAGCAAACTATGTAAACACTTTGTAGCCAAGCCCCATCTAGTTTCTCCTGACAATAAAAGTGCACTTTCCTTCCCCTGCTTCTCTTTCTGTCATTTCTTCAAAGCCCAATTAGCAACATGATGATTGTTGAATACCTGCACAATCACTTTGCAGTTTGCCAATGTTGTCTTCATTGTATTCATACTTAATGTGTCCTTCACCAGAAGATTCAACCCATGAACAAGACAGCCAAATACTATTAAATGAGGATACTTTGCCTTTAACAGTTGCTACACAGCTTTCCATGTTACTCACATTATCAATTGCAAGGGCTTGTACCCTGGAGGGACCTGCACTTTCAATCTCTTCACTCAGTAAGTTGGCTATATATTCACCTGTATGACAAGATGATTTGGAACAATTGTTTTCAGGAATATTGGTTCAGGTGCTGTTAACATAATGTTCAATAAAGGATTTACTTGTATATCAGTCCATCCATCTGACATCAGAGTCAGTGATTCTGCTTGACCAATCCTCTGAATAACCATTGTTTGAATTCTGTCATACTCTCTATCTAAGAGAGAATGTAATAAGCGGTAATGTGACGGTAACTTATATGATGAGCAAATTAGTTTGTAATGTTCCTTCCAGTGTTGATTTTCAGTTATAGAAAGAGGTGTACCACTTGCAAATATAGCTCAAGTTAATGTCTCATCTGCTTTTTCTTGATCTTCTTTTGACATTTTGTCCACAAAGCTTGATAAAAAGCTTGACTGTCTTGAACAGCTACTCATGGTGGATCACATACCTGGTGACAGGGATCTTGAAAGCAAGGATCCTGCTTCTTCTTCCCCCAGACCTGGTAGCTCAACATTTTCATTTTCCATTTTTTGTAAACCTGTTATTTCACTTGAGCTACTAAGTCCTGCAACAAAAAGGGGGGGAAAGATTTTGATTTTAGCCTATTCTAGTCTGGCCTCATCCATCAGAATGAGGAGAAGCAGCAGGGAGCTTGACTGTTAAGCCTAAGATACTTTAGGTGATTAGTGCAAGCAAAAACACTGGATACAAATACTTTAAATAAATAAATAAATAAATAAATAATAGTCCAGAGTTGCATTAACAACTTTTAAAGTTATAATGTTTTAAAACAATATAGAGGCTAGTCTATACTGTGTGTTGTTTAACATATTCATTTGTTTACTTACATAAGATTCCTGAAGTAGACTTTTCTCAGATGATGTTGTTCCACCACTTGGTTGTATTACCTTTCTGTATATGGCTTATACTCTTTCAGGACAGTTTCTACATGTTATTAAATGTTTCTTCATTCTTGTTGCATTGTTAGCATACTGCTGCCCACAATATTTACATCTACCAACTTTCTTTCATCCTTCAGTGGCTTGACCTTCACTATAATGATGCCCCACACTAGGTTTTTTTCTGATTAGGCATTATTATGACTACTTCAAAGCAAAAGCACTAGAAAACTAACAGATTGTATGCAAACACTTTCAACTTCCAACTCAAAAAAAGAAATGAGACACCATTCTGTGCATTTACTAAACTGAAAGTGAAACAAAAGTTAATCAGTTTTAGTTTTGGTTTTGCTTTCACTTGCAGTCTGAGATTAAATAAGAATTTTAGCTTTGGTTTTGATTTGATCTGCACAGCCAATTAGGTGAATTCATAACTTGATTTTGGTTTGAATTATTATGTGAGTATACTTACCTTCCTGTTTACAAATAAATAAAACATATATGTATTCTCTCACACATTTCCCAGGAAAAACCTGAAAAACATTAATTACAACTTTTAAACTGCCAAGCTTGCCTAATATTGTACTGGCATCCATTCATTGTTACTAATGATTGCCTTCTGTGGATACAGGGAAAAGCAGCATACGTAATATATCTTAACTTTATCAAGGCTTCTGATACCATTTTCCACAGCATTCTGAGGAAGTATGGGTTATATGAATGAACTGTAAGATGGATAGAAAGCTGGCTGGATCATTGGGCTCAGTGGGTAATAATCAATGGCTCAATGTCTAGTTGGCAGGCAGTATTAAGTGGAGTGCCCCAGGGGTTGGTCCTAGGGCCAGTTTTGTTCAATATCTTCATTCATGATCTGGATGATGGGATGGATTGCAGCCTAAACAAACTTGTGGACAACACCAAGTTGGGGGAGTTGTAAATATGCCATAGGGTAGGGCTAGGATTCAGTGACCTAGACAAATTAGAGGACTGGGCCAAAAGAAAATCTCATGATGTTCAACAAGGACAAGTTCAAAGTCCTTCACTTAGGACAGAAGAATCCTATGCACTGCTTCAGGCTTCGGACCACCTGGTTAAGCAGCAGCTCTGCAGAAAAGGCCCTGGGAATCACAGTGGACAATAAGATGAATGAGTCAACAGTGTGCTGTTTTTGCTAAGGACAAAACACCCTACTGGGCTGCATTAGTAGAAGCGCTGCCAGCACATCAAGGGAAGTAATTATTCCACTCTATTCTGCACTGGTGAGGCCACATCTGGAGTACCGTGTCCAATTTTGGGCCACCTACTACAGCAAGGATGTGGACAAGTTGGAAAGAGTCCAGTGGAGGGCAACTAAAATGATTTGAGGGGATGGAGCACGTGACTTCTGAGCATAGACTGAGGGAACTGGGCTTATTTAGTCTACAGAAGAGAAGACTGATGGGGGATTTGATAGCAGCCTTTAACTACCTGAAGGGTGGTTTCAAAGAGGATTGAGCTAGAGTGCTCAGTGGTGGCAGATAACAAAACAGGGAGCAAGTTGCAGCAAGGGAAATTTAGGTTGGACAGTAGGAAAAACTCTCATTAGGAGGGTGGTGAAGCACTGGAACAGGTTACCTAGAGGTGGTGGAATCTCCATCCTTGGAGGTTTTTAAGGCCTGGCTCGGCTCAACAAAGCCCTGCCTGGAATAATTTACTTGGGGATGGTCCTGCTTTGAGCAGGAAGTTAGACTAGATGGCCTCCTGAGGTCCCTTCCAACCCTGATTTTCTATGATGCTATAACAGGCAGGTCAGGAAGGCAGGAAGTCTATCTGAGAAGAGGGGCTAGGAACAAACCAAGTCAGAAAGCCAGGGAATCAGGAAGACAGCAGAATCAGAGAGCAAGCCAGGTTGAAAATCCAGGAGATCAAGCAGAGTAGAGAGCCAGTCTGAGATTGAGTTGAACCCATTTAGTGAGATACTTCCTGTTCCTGTGCATGGGTTTATATCTGGGAACTCGAGGGTTAGTTGACCCTGACCAGCCACGCTGGTGACTGAGTGGATAGAGGGCTAGGCCCCGATAGAGACTTTGTACCTACCTTACCCAGTCTGGGTATGTGACAGGACTAGATCTTCCAGGTGCTAGCAACACCCTGCAGCTGGCTAGCCCACCCGCCCCTCTGTCACTTCTGAACTGCTGTCCTCTCTCGCCTGCCAGGCCTCGATGGAACAACCAGTCATACAGGACTCCTGAGCCTGGGCATAACCTGTTCCATTTGGACCACCTGCTTCACCCTTTGAACTTATCTAGACCCCGGCCCCCTTGGTCAGGCCTTACTTTGGCTACTACCTTCAATCCTAGACCCACTTACTTAGGCCATGGCTTCTCAGCAGCAGCTGCACAGCTGGAGTTTTTAGCCCAAGGGTTTAGGCTCTGGACCCCCTTCCTGGCCCTCTGGCCTAAAAGGAGATAAAATCCCGCTCTCTCCCTGACCCTCTTGCCTAAAAGGGACTTAACTTACAAGGTGCTTTAATTCACTGCAGCCTCCACCTCTCCTCACAGTCACTTCTGGTCCTTCAGCCTTTACTAACTTAAATCCAATTAAAATACCATCCCTCCAGGCACTCACAACCAAAGCCTACATGAACTTAAATCCTTATCCCTTCTTGGCCCACTCCGGGGCGGGGAAGTCTTCTCTTTCCTTTGCCCTCATCCACGAAGACTTCCTTGCTGCACTTCCAGACACCACGAGAGCCTGCACAGCCAACCTGCCTCCTTCCCAGCCAAGGCTAGGATGCCCTCTATAGCCTGAAGGCAATGCGAGCCGTTTATGCCCTTCCCAGGGCAGAGCTATCGGAAGCGGGAGGGCCCTTCCCTCTCCCCGCCGCTCTTGCGCGGGGCGGCTGCGCCGGAGCATGCGCGGGGCGGGGCGATGGCGCGGCTGTGGCGGTGCGGCGAGGAGCTGGGGGACGCGGCGCGGCAGCAGGAGCGGCACTACGAGCTGCTGTCCGAGCTGCAGGCGCTGGTGAAGGCGCTGCCCAGGTGCCGGGCGCTGCGCGGAGCCGGGGGCGGGGCGGGGCGGGGCGGGGCTCCCCCGGAGCAGGCGGCGGAGAGGCTGCCGGCTCGGGGCTTTGGGGCTTCAGCAAGGAAGGGGGACGGGTCTGTCGGGGGCCATCGGGGCTTCTGCAGCCCACACGGCTTCTGCCGGAAGCCCTCGGGTGTCTGCAGCGCTGGGTAGGAGGCGGGTGGATGTCAGGGTGCTGGGGGTCAGAGTTAAACAGGCCTATTTGTGATCACAGGCTTTTAGGCCCATCTCCAAGAGCTATAAGCCTTCCTTAATAAGGGAGGCCACTGAGGATATGTCAGCTGATTTTGTGAGACGATGAAAAGAAAACAGGCCTGTTTGATTTGCTGTAGGGCCAGGGGCCTTGGCCCATTGTGGAAAATTATAGGCCTCCCTTAAGAAGGGAGGCCACTGAGGACGCATCAGCTTGGGACAGCAAAAAAGAAAAGAGGGAAAGGAGCAAGGTCACAGGTTACTAACGCGGGATTTGGAAGAGAGCACCCAGCAAAGCACATCAGCCCGGGCCCGCTGCCCCCGAGCACGTTGAGGGAGCCTGTGGACACCGACCAGTGAAACTGCCCGGAGACATGAGCCTATTTGCCACTGTGGGAATTCGTGTGCTAAAGGCCGACCATGGGAAACTATAAGCCCACCTCAGAGAGGGCCTATGTGTTGCCTAGGGACCCAGGGTCAACACCCGCAAGGAAGCATTATAAGCTTCCCTTAGGAAGGGAGGCCACTAGATAGGCAACAACTGAATGCTTGGGACACCTAAAGACATAACAGGGACAGGAGTGAGGATCAGAGGCTTAAAACTAGCACGCAAAGGGGAAACGCTGAGCAGAGCATACCAGACTGCCCACTGGCCCTCAAATGAATCCAGCAAGCTAGTGGACACAGAACCTCCTTCCTGGTTAGATATACAGCTAGCTTAGCCAGGGCCAGGAGGAAGTTGACCAGGAGGCCCTAGGACTTGGTGGGGCCACAGATTCGGAGCGTGGAAATAAACCGGTGAAGGAAAAACTGCAGCCAGAACATCAGCAAGAGGTTCTGGAGGAGTTGGTGGAGGGGCTGCAGCCTGGCATACTCCAGGTTCATGTGCACCAGGGTCTCCCTCTGCTTGCAAAAGGGGCAGGTGTCCGGGGTATCCATGAACCTCTCCAGATACACTCCTGTGGAGACAGTTCTATGCAGGAGCTGCCACCTGAGGTCCCCAGTGGCTCACGGGATTAAGGTGGAGTACAGACTAGTCCACTAGGGACCCTCCCCACCACAGCCTAGCGTGTCCCGCCACTTGTTGGGGCAGAACATGAGGGCAGGATGACGGATGGTGCAGAGCACGAGCATGTGGACTTGGCAGCAATGGGCAGTTCAAAAGTGGACTAGCTGGTATCTCCCAGCTTGCTATGATGGTGGGGCAGAGAGCACCATGGGGCCTGCTAAGGCAGCAGCCCCACAACCAGCTCCAGAGGGCTTGGAGATACTGGGGGGCAGGCACTGCCCTCACAGGACTGGGTTGACGTAGGTGAGGGCAGTGGGCAGCTGGGCAACCTTTACCTCCTGGAGTAAGCAGCAGGGAGTGCACAGAGTAGACAGTTCCATGTGCTGGGCCAACAGATGGATCCACCCACCCCTGCCTGGCATAGTCCAGGAGGTCCCCGATATGGGTAATGTTGGCCAGGACCATCTTCTAGTGCATCCAGAGCATCTCGCCTCCATCACCGGCACCACTGGCTGAGGGGTTTTCAGCAGGGTCTCAGCTACAAGGTTGGCGCCCTGGTTGGAGTTAAATAGGATAGGGAGATTTGCAGTTCTCTCAAAGTACAGTAAAAGTTCTGTTAACCGGCATGCTCGCTTGTAAGATAAAGTGAAACTGGAAGTGCCCACCATGGCAATTCTGGTTTCTCCGAGCCCCCGCAGCCCGGGGCAAAGCAGCCTGCGCTGCTGAGCCCTCATGGCCCCCAGGCATAACAGGCTGTGCAAGGCCTACCTCCCTGTCTCACGGGGCCCGCGGGAGGGGTGGCGGAATGCCCCAGATGTGGTGGGAGAAGCAGCGGCCTGGGCCACTCAATTAACCAGCATATTTTGTTATCCGGCATCCCCAGGGGATACTGGATAACAGAGCTTTTACTATAGATCTGTGGTGCTCTTAATGGTTTGTTATGGAGGTAGCTGGTATGTTTGTAATGATTTGTTTGGACTCTACAATAAGCATGTGAGGTGTGTTCCCGTGAGCCCTTTCCAAGCAAGTCAATACTCATCAATACTCGAGTTAACTAGCAGTCCATCCACATAGCAGTCCTTACTTGTCTGTGTGAACAAGCCTTTAAGAGTGCCCTTTGGAGGCCCCTTTAAAACTATCCAAAAGTGCTGTGGTTAATCTGAGCCGTTCTCCCTCCCTCCTGTTTATGAGAGAAGTAGTGGAATTTGTGGTGGAGCTGAGAGGAGCCTAGGAGGGTCACATCCCGCCTCCCCCTGGCTCCTACTTTGCCCAGCCCCCCAGGGAGCCACGCAACTAGAGCCTCACAAACAGAACATGCAGTCAGGCACACTTTTGGCCTGGTGCATGAGTTAGCACAGGAGGGCACAAGGCTCCAGGCAGCGAGCCTGAAGAGAGAGGTCTGCACAGCAGCAGCCCAGAATACTACTGGTGCAATGGTGGTGGGGATGCGCCGCATCCTGAGGATCCCCTCCGAGTCTGGGACCCCCACTCTGGTACTGCTGAGGCCTCCACCCAGACGGAATCCATGGTTCCAGTCTCCACTGAGACGGAGCCCCTGGCTCTCAACTGTGGGGGCTGCCTGCTATGCTTGCAGGCATCTGGGATTAGGAGCATTGCCACCTCCCCTTGTGAGGTTTGCTCCACATTGGAGACCCTGGAGTACCAGCTAGGGGAGCTCCAGGCTGCATTGCAGAGGCTGCGTGCCATCAGGGATGGTGAACAGGAGATCATCTCATACTGCCAGGCCCTTCACCAGAAGACAGAAGAGCCATGGGTCACCTAGACGAAGGTTGTCTCCAGCCCCAAGGCACACTGCACCAGAGTCACTACTCCCCTGGACCTTCACAGCAATGAAATCCTTGCTGTACAAAATGAGCCAGCAGAAGCACCAGCTCCTGTACCTGAAGAAGAAAGCCATCCTGAAACTACCCTGTGGAAGAAACGCAGAGTGGTTGTTCTGGGAGACTCCCTCTTGCTGGGGACTGAGGGAACAATCTGCCGCCTGACCCCTCAGCCTGTGAGGTCTGCTGCCTCCCAGGGGCCTGTATCCAGGATATAGCTGAGAGAATCCCAAAACTTATCTTGCCCTCTGACCACTACCCCATGCTCCTTATCCATGTTGGCACAAATGACACGGCTCAAAGCAATCCCAGCCAGGTCATGAATGACTACAGGACTTCAGGAGCAGGCCTCAAAGGGTTGGGAGCGCAGGTAGTTTTCTCCTTGATCCTTCCCATTGTGGGTCACAGGCATAGGAAGGTGAGAAGAATTCAAGAAGTAAACAGAAGACTTGTGGCACTGGTGCCATCATGAAGGCTTCGGCTTCTATGACCACAGCCTGCACTTCAGAGAAAGAGCTAGCAAATTATTGGGAAGAGATGGCCTCCACCTCACTCGCACAGGGAGGAAGCTCTTCTCAGCCAGAATGGCTGACCTTGACCAGGCTTTAAACTAAGTTCGCCAGGGGAAGGGCAGAGCATCTCTGGTGCAAGCCCACCTAGCATCAGCCACCAAACCATCAAGTCAGGCTGTACAAGGAAACAAATTCCAACCCCACCCCAGGGACAGGGCTCTTCCAGAAGTGCAGGGAAACCTAAGGCCGCTGATGGCAAGCTCACTTGCCTTTACACAAATGCCAGGAGCCTGGGCAACAAACAGGAGGAACTGGCCCTACTTCCAAACAGTAATGTTTATGATCTCATAGGGATAACGGAGACATGGTGGAACTCCACCTATGACTGGACCACAAGTATAGATGGCTATACCTTGTACAGGAGAGATCCTGTTGCAAAAAAGGGCGGGGGTGTAGCTCTCTATGTGAAAGAGCAATACACTTCCCTACAGGCAGAAGTTGGCAGCCAAGGAGGGCAACTTGAGACCCTTTGAGTTAAGAATAAGGGGGGAACATGGTAGACCTGGTACTGGCCAAAGGGGATGAGCTAGTCAGCAACCGGAGAATCGAAAGGAAGGTGAGAGACATTGACCATGAGTTGATCACTTTCTCTATTCACCGCAAAGCTGGCAAGTCAGTCAGCAATACGGAAGTCTTCAACTTTAGAAAAGCCAACTTCCACAAGCTTAGGAGGCTAGTTGTTCAGGCCCTGAGAAACCACAATTTGGCAGGGAGGAATGTCCACGATGACTGGTTGCTCCTCAAGGATGCAATCCTTGAAGCACAAGGGAAGTCCATTCCAACCCGCAGAAAAAGTAGCAAAAGGGCTGGATGACCCCTTTGGCTCAATAGGGAACTCAAGGACCTCCTGCACCTAATAAAAGAAGCTTATAAAGGATGGAAGATGTGAAACATCACTAAGGAGGGGCAGTCAGCACTAGCCTGCACCTGTAGGGAGTAAACTAGGAAAGCTGAGGCTAAAACCAAGCTCAAACTGGCCATTCAAATTAAGGACAACAGAAAGTCCTTCTTCAAATATGTGGAAAGTCAGAAAAAGAACAAGGGTAACATTATACCCTTACTAAACCAAGTGGGACAGCTGATAACCGGGAAAAGCCACTCTCCTTAATGACTACTTTGCATTGGTCTTCCATCAGGCCACTGGCATCACCCTGTCTGACAAGAGGCAGGATCACCAGGGAAAGGGCAAACCTGTGCCCACCATTACCACTGATCTTGTGAGGGAACATCTTAAGAGGCTTGACATCCACAAATCAGCTGGCCCGGATGGAATGCACCCAAGAGTGCTAAAGGAACTAGCTGACATTATAGCACAGCCTGTGGCAAGGATATGCGAGAACTTGTGGCACTCGAGCAAGGTGCCTGATGATTGGAAAAGGGCCAGTGTGGTGCCTATCTTCAAGAAAGGGAGAAGGGAAGATCCAGGGAACTACAGGCCAGTTAGCTTGACCTCAGTCTCTGGAAAGATCCTGGAAAAAATCATTAAGGAAACTATTACCAACATCCTAACAGAAGGTAATATTCTGAGAAATAGCCAACACTGCTTCATGGCGGGTAAATCTTGTCTGGATGGACCCAGAGAGTGTCAGTTGATGGAACCAAATCAGCTTGATGCACTGTAGTCAGTGGCGTCCCCCAGGGCTCCGTTCTCGGACCTGTGCTCTTCAATGTGTTTATAAATGATCTGGACTCAGGTTTTACAAGCAGACTGGCTAAGTTTGCTGACAACACCAAACTATGGGGAAGTGCAGCCACCCCAGAGGATAGGCTAGCAATCCAGGCTGACCTCAACGGCTTACAAGGTGGGCAGATCAGAACCTGATGGTATTCAATGTGGAGAAATGCAAGGTGCTCCACCTTGGGGGAGAGAACCCACACCACACCTATAGGCTCAGCAGTGCTACACTAACTAGCACCGCATCTGAAAGAGACTTGGGAGTCATGATTGATCACAGGATGAATATGAGCCACCAATGTGATGCCACAGCCGGCAAAGCAAACCATACTTTGGCCTGCAACTTCTGATGCATCTCAAACAAGACCCGGGAAGTCATCCTCCCACTTTATTCAGCCTTGGTGAGACCACAGCTGGAACTGTGTCCAGTTCTGGGCTCCACAATTCAGAAAGGATGTGGAGAAGCTCAAGAGAGTCCAGAGGAGAGCCATGTGAATGATTAGAGAACAAGAGAGCAGGCCTTATGAAAAGAGGCTGAGACATGGGACTCTTCAGCCTGGAGAAGCGTAGGCTCAGGGGTGACTTGATGGCAGCCTATAAGTATACAAGGGGTGTGCATCAGGAACTGAGAGAACATCTGTTCACCAGGGCACCCCAAGGGAAGACTAGGTTGAATGCTCACAAACTCTTGGAAGATCGTTTTAGGCTGGACATAAGGAAAAACATCTTTACTGTCCGAGTCCCCAGGGCCTGGAATAGACTCCCCCCAGAGGTGGTGCAGGCACCTACTTTGGGTCCCTTTAAGAAACACTTGGATGCCTATCTTGCTGGGATCATTTGAATCCTGCTGACTGCCTGCCCTTTGGGCAGGGGGCTGGACCCGATGATCTCACAAGGTCTCTTCCAGCCCTAATGTCTATGGAATCTATGAAATCAAGAGTACGAGAAAAACATGATGGGGGAGGTAGAGCACATTGGGGCTGTCATAGCATATCAGTAGAGAACATGAAAGGTCTGACTCTTTACCTGGCAGGAATGAGACAATGCAGGATCCAGGAGCTGTGCTAACAGACTTTTCTTTGGGAGGAGAGGTGTGTGTGTGCATGTGCATAGAACTCACCTGTAGGGCTCCAAGAATTGAGTAATAATGCTTAACATTGTAACAATTATTTTTTATTTGAGGACTCCAGTGCTTTGTAAAGCACTAATGAACTAAGCTTTTCTTCCCTTCATTTGCTCTGTCTGCAAAACTGTGCTGCCTCCTCAATTAGAAGATTTAATTGGCTTAATAACAAAGACAGTTGTCTTTAAAATGCAACCTTGTGCCATGGCTACTACTACCCTCCTACTTTTTCTTGTGCTTTATCTTCAGCTCCTGCCAGCAGCGTTTGTCTTACACAATCCTCAGTGACCTGGCATTAGCACTCCTTGATGGAACAGTCTTTGAGATTGTTCAGGGTCTGCTTGAGATTCAGCATCTGACAGAAAAGAACCTCTACAACCAGCGGCTGAAGCTGCACAACGAGCACCGAGGTGAGAACCCTAGGCAGAGGTGCTTGAAAAGTGCCTCTGTGTGTGTGGCAGGGGTGTGTGGAGGGGATGGGTGTGTGAGGGGGGTGGGTGCCTGCCAGTGCTGGGGGAGCTATCTGGGCATTGGGGCTGCAGCAGGGAAGCAGGGCGGGGGGTCCCTTTGGGGCAGCAGGGAGCTGCGTGGCTGGGCCAGCAGCACCAGGATCAGTGCCTGTGTCTGCAGGGGCAGAGCAGCTGGGAGACACTGCAGGGCTGGGGGGAACAGGGGGCTGTGGGTCAGGAGTGAGGGGCACTGGCGGGGCTGTGGCTTGGGAGTCAGGGACACCAGGGAGGGCCGGAGACTGTGGGTCAAGAGCAGGGGGCTGCAGGTTGGGACTGAAGGGTATCAGCAGGGACAAAGCAGATGCAGGTTGGGACTGAGGGGCACCAGCATGGTCTGGGGGACAAGGTACTGTGGGTCAGGAGTGAGGGGCAGCAGAAGGGCTGGGGTGGGCTGTGGTTTGGTAGTGAGGGACAGGGGCAGGGCACAGGCATATCACTGCCCCCCCCCCCCCCCCCCCCCCCCCCCACACACACACAATCTTATTCCCCACCCCCAGCAGGTGTCCTCTTTTTTGAAACTGGAAATATGGTAACCCTGCACCTGCATGGCCAGGCCACAGTGCCATAAGGACTGCTGGCTCCTTCTGGGGAGCCAGCATTTTATTTTCAGTAGGGGGGAGGGGTTTCCCCCACAGATTTTGCAGGCATTGCCTGATTTTGTGATTTCCACAGGTCCTTAAGTATATCTTTAAAGCAAGGAAATTAGGCCCATTTCTTCAGTCCTTTTCAATGAATTATTCCTGTTGTGTTTCAGGAACAGTACTCTTATTATAAAAGTCTCCGAGCTGCACAGTTCTGGAGAGGGAAGTGAGCTAAGTAACTGGCAGCATTTTAAAGAGCTCACTTTCTTTCTGAACACCAAAGGGATAAAGACTTGGTGGATGGCTAGTCAAATGTCTTGTTAAAGATTAAGGCAGAGGTATGTCTTCTGTGCTTTGCTTCAGGCAACCCATGCCAAGAAAGGCGATGCTCCTAAATTCTGTGGATTTAGTGAAAATAGTATTCTCTGAAGTATAAGACTTAACTTCCAAAGGCTAAACTTTTGTGAATATGGAGGAAATGCTGAGTATAACTGTCTTGCCTGTTATTTTTGATGCACAATTTAATTTTGTATTTATTGAACAGTGCTCAAGCAAGAAATGTTCCACAAACACAAAGAGGCCCAGCAATCCTGTAAACCACATAACCTGCCACTCCTCAGAGCAGCTCAGCAGAGAGAAATGGAGGTAAAGTTCTCTTGGTATTTTCTGTTGCACAACATATTAGAGCTCTCACTCCCAGCTGCATGTGTAAACCTCTCTGCAGTGGCATATGCTGCATTTATACAAATTCAAAATGACTTTGAATTCAAGTTGATTCCCCCAATAACAGGATTCTATGCATGGATAATTATAATCTGTGGGGATTTGCTGGTTGCCCCACCCACCTGCCCCCATACGACTTACTCTACCCCCCTGCCACTTGCACCCCTGGCACTACATAGTCTCCCCTGGGTCAGGATTGTAGTGCTGCTGGAGCCACAGCTGCCAGCTCTGTCCTC
Source organism: Alligator mississippiensis (assembly GCF_030867095.1). Lineage (NCBI taxonomy): Eukaryota > Metazoa > Chordata > Crocodylia > Alligatoridae > Alligator > Alligator mississippiensis. The sequence goes on from NC_081833.1 coordinate 31,400,720, forward strand.
ATATCCAAGGCAAGGTTTCTTTTTTTTTCTTTTGTTGAATGGGGAGAAAGCCTTATCTTGTACGTGAATAAATACAGTACTATTATTATAGTATATTAAGTTACCTGTAGAAATGGGAAAGTTGATTCTGAAATTGGTCTCTAGATCAACAGTTAAACTCTTCCCTGTAGGAATGGATGTTCCTCATCTTCACTTAGTAAGCACTGATGACCCATCTCCATGCTGTCTACTCCCAACAACCGCCTACGGGCTATCTTTCCAAGGAGGCCAAAATAGAATTTCTGTTTACTGTACTTGAAGTAGCAAGATGCAGGCGTGCTGCTGCTGAAACGTTCCATTCTAGTTGTGAAGCAGGGAATGCAGTGCAACCTGTTTCTGCTTCACTAATCTCCAGAAATTAGAGCTAGCAAGGATCTTCTCTGAAGAAATTTTGATTAGTAATCTTTGTATTCCTTTGATTATGTGCAGTTTTCCCCCAATGAACAGTACACAGTTTGTCTTCCCTTTCACAGGTATGGTTTCATAAACCCTTTCTTGTAATTATAGGAGGCTCAGTTACTATAATTCTTTGACCAGGCTTGTACTTGCTCACTGAATTTGTTTGAGGATATTTACTCTATTTACCTGAATATAGGATGATGTTAAATTTTAAGATGACCCCCCCCCCCCATCAAATTCTTTACATTGCAAATTATAAATTTGTTATAAGTTTCCATGTACAGAATCTAATCGGCAGAAGAGCATCTTAAATTTGCCTCCCCACCACTACTGTGTTGAGGAAAGGAACAGTGGAAAGTGAGGGGCCGCACACCTGCTTCTTACTCCTATGCCTACCTGCATACCTTCCCCCTGCTGCGCTTCGCGCCCCCCCCCCCCCCCCCCCCGCGTCCTGCCCCCACCACTTCCCTCTTACCTTCTCCTGCAGCTCTGCTCCTCCAGGTACTTGGCAGCAGCCCTGCCCAGCCAGGGAGAAGCAGCAGCTGCTGCATACCTTCCCCCTGTTGTGGAACCAATATAGTTCCATTGGCTAGAGCAGTGGTTTTCAACCTGTGGTCCACAGACTCCTGGGGGTCTGCAGGCTGTGTTTAAGGGGTCTGTGAAAGGTGACTCTGATCAATAAAAAGTATGTGAATACCCACACTTACAATTCAGAGAGATCTGTACCTCCTTTCAAAATTTCCAAAGGGGACCATACCTCCATTCAAAAATTTTTAGGGGTCTGCAAATAAAAAAAGATTGAAAGCCACTGGGCTAGAGCATGTGATCTTTTCACAGATATAACTAGTATAGCTATGATTGTAAAACTCAAGTGTTTTACCAGTTTTCAGTAAGCCTCAGTCTACTTGGAGCCCTGTACTCTTAAAACAGGGATGGGCAAAATACGGCCTGCAAGCTGGATCCGGCCTGCCAGGCACTTTCATCTGGCCTGCGGTACCAACCAACGAATTGTACCCTGCCCAGCCCTTCTGCCCATGAGGGTGGGAGCAAGGCATCCACATATATTCATACCCCCTACATACCCTACTGTACCTTGCTTCCACCCTTGTGGGCAGAAAGGCCCAGCCAGCAGGCAGCTTCTGGGCAGCCTTGGGGATCTGCTCAGCCTCCTCAGCATCCTGCTCGCTCTGGGCAGCAGGTAGGGAAGCGGTGGGAATGGGAGCAGAGCTTCAGCTGGGTGGGAGCATGGGGGGCAGGGGCTGGGGCTGGTGGCAGCACGGAGCCCACGCCCAGGGGTGGTGGCAGCACAGAGCTTAGGTGGGTAGGGTGTGGGTGTGAGGGAGGGTATGGGTACCCTGCCTTTCCTCTCCCCCCATGGTGGGCCGGCAAGTGGTGGTAGCAGCAGATGCCTGGCACCCAGCTCTGGCCAGAGTTGCACATTGCAGCGAGGAGCACAGCCCCCGCTGGGCAGTCTATCGCCGGCACTTCCTGCCCTCACATCCCATGAATCCCACACACCCACACCCTGCCCCCACATCTCCCCACATATAGAGAACCCCAACATACCCTGTGCCCCCTCACACACAGCCACAGCCCTCACAAACCCCACCACACATCCCTCATACCCCACCATACACATACACACCCCTAAGCACACCCCCTACACAATGTACAAGACCAAGAATGTATTATTGAGTTACTTTGCAATCACCTCTATATACAGTATGCAACCACAAAACATGACAAAAATATTTTTTGTAATAAAATTTAAGTATGTTATATTAGGTATTTGACTTTTAGTGAATGATTTGGGGGGTGGTTTCTGGTTCTAAGATGGCAACAACCTCTCCCAAAAGGAGTATTTTGGGGGGGCAAAGGGAGGGACATCCAGTGGCAAAGGTCAAGGATTAGGGGTGGGACTTCCAGTCCCAAGATGGCAACCAAGAGGTGGGGCAACTGTCAAGGGGCGGGTCTACCCTGCGGCCCTCAAAAGCTCATCAAACCTTGCTAAGGGGCCCTCCACCCAAAATAGTTGCCCATCCCTGTTTTAAGATCTGCCCAGTTTGATTGAATTTGTGCTATTAACTTACTGTTTGCAACTACCAGCATGTATTGTAGTTGGAATAGTCATTTTGATTTACCCCATCCTTCTTTTTTCCCTTTTTTTTAAAGATGGGCACCATGTTAGCTTGTCTCCAGTCCTTTGGGACTCCACCTGTTACCTGTGACTTAAATATTGTTCCAAGTGGCTCTGAGATTTCTTTGGCCAGTTGCTTCAGCACCCTGGGATGAATTTTGTCAGATCCTGATGACTTGAATTCTTTAATATTTGTCAAAGCTCACTGCTGCCTTCTTTATTTAAGATGTGGCCTGGCCCTTCTTCCTTCTTCTCTGTATGATATTTGCTTGATTAAAAGACAAGATTTCTTTTCACCATTTAACACCTGGGGGGGAAAGCCCCTCGTTTTATAATCAAGTACGAGATGGTGGGTACAGGCAGCTGCTGCAGCTCAAACTCTGGCCCAGGGCCAGAGCTGCAGCTTCTGCTGTCCCCCCTGCTGCCTCTGCACCCTCTGCCACTCCCTCTCCCCACAGCCTCAAGTCCCTGTTGCCCTCAGTCCTCTCCCACCCCATGCTGCTTTTCCCCCTCTCTCCCCCTTTGCCACACTCCTCCTTACCTTTGTTTTGTGCTGACAGGCTCCGTCCTTGCTGCAGCTTGGAACATGGAGCACATACTTCACCTCATCCCTATAGCAGCAGTGCCAGCTCCACAGCACTGCTGGGGTCATGCTCAGTGCCTCAGGCAGAAGCAGGGACAGAACCTGCTGGTATGGAGCAAAAGTAAGGGTGTGAATGGTGGTGGGGCAGGCAGGACAATAGGGACTTTGAGGGGAAGGGGAGATGGGGGGGGGGAAGGGGAGGCAGGGACCCAAGACTGCAGAGAGCAAAAGCAGTGTCGGGATGGGGGTAGGCAGGGGAAGCAGGAATGGGGGGCCTGGTTTTATCTTGAACTTTCTGGAACAGAAGGTTGTCCTCTAAGGTTAGCTTGCTGGACATCTTATGTTTTGTTGTATTAATCTTCCAGCTGGTGCTGGGAACTTAATTTCCCATAAATGCCATCATACGTTTTTTGGATATTGTTACTTCCTTGTAGCAATGTTACTTCCTGATTTAGGGGTATAGGCTGTAGCCAGTGTTACCTCTAAGCCGCATGCGTGTGCGGCCACACACAATAAAAAATCATGCTGCGCAATAACTTTTTAATGCCATGCACACAGTGGCATACTGATGGGGGGGTGGGGAATGGTAGGGGCTGCCAGACTGCTGCAGTGGGTAGGGGGTACAGGGTCCACTCTAGGTCAGGGCTGCTGCAGCAGTCCAGCTGGCACAGAGGGCTAGTGTCCCCATATGTCAACTGGCTGGGCCTGAGAAACTCCTGAGCAAGTAGCCGAGCTGCTCGCCAGGGCAGGTTTTTATACTGCTGGGTCCAGCACTTGTGCTGGCCACAGCCTTCTGCTCCCCCTGGCTGACGATCTGGAAGGAACTGGGCAGGGTCAGTTTGCCCCAAGTTGCACAACTTGCCCCACACCAAAGTGTATGTTCAGGCACATGTGCTGAGGCACAAATCCCCAGCACAAATTTGTGCCGCTCCTATTTGAGCTGCTGCAAGCGCATGTGCCTGCATATGTGGACACGCCCCTGGAGGTGCAGGTGCAAGATCCAGGAATGTCGATAGTTCTGTTGTGCGGTGTCGTTATCGTGTTGGTGGTGAAGATCTGTTGGCAGGTTTCATAGATTTCATAGAGATTAAGGCTGGAAGGGACCTTGGAAGATCAAGTCCAGCCCCCATCCCAAAGGGCAGGAAGTCAGCTGGGGTCATAGGATCCCAGCAAGATAAGCATCCAATTTACTCTTGAAGGTGTTCAATGTAGGTGCTAGAACCACCTTCTGCTGCAGGTTATTCCAGACCTTGGGGGCTCGGACAGTAAAGAAATTCTTCCTTATGTCCAGCCTGAAACGGTCTTGCAGTAGTTTATAACCATTCGAACTTGTCATCCCTTGGGGTGCTCTGGTGAACAAACATTCCCCCAGGTACTCGTGGTCCCCTCTGATAAACTTATAGGTGGCCATCAGATCACCCCGAGCCTGCGCTTTTCCAGGCTAAAGAGCCCCATAGCTCTCAGCCTGTTGTCGTAAGGTCTGTTTTCCTGACCTCTGATCATGCGCGTGGCTCTTCTCTGGACTCTCTCAAGCTTCTCCACATCCTTTTTGAATTGTGGAGCCCAAAACTGGACGCAGTACTCCAGCTGCGGCCTCACTAAGGCCGAGTACAGGGGGAGAATGATGTCCCGGGATTTGCTTGAGAAGCATCTATGGATGCAAGCCAGTGTTTTGGTCGCTTTACTAGCCGCAGCATCACATTGCAGGTTCATGTTCATCTTGTGGTCAATGATGACCCTTATTTTACATTTCTTGTCATGGCATAGTCTGAATCCATTCAGTGTGTTTTGGGCTGTAGGAAATTTGCTTCTGGTGATGAGGATGGCGAGGTTTGGTGCTTGTTTAAAGGCTAGGATTTAGTGATTTGTGATCTGCAGCAGACATCATCCTTTGATATCCCCTACCCTGTTGTTCTTTATCTTCACCCTGATTTGCTGATTTCTTTCTCTTGGACCTGAAACTTGAACATGCATTTTGATTTAGTGCAGTACCACCTCTTTTTTCCCCCAAAACTATCCTTCTGAAATAATGAATACCCTTCAATGTTGATATTCCAGTCATGGGAGCTATTCCAAATTTCGGTAATATTAAGTTATATTTTCCTTTACATGCTATGACTTTCATTTAATCTTGCTTGTTCCCCATACTTATGTTTTGTATATATGCATCATAAATATTCTGCAGCCAGCCTTACTAACTTTTTCTCCCATCAAGCCTTCTTCAGAATTGGGTCTCTTTTCTTGCCCCTCATCCCTCTATTGAATGCACCATGACTGAAGAGTTTTCTTTTGCTCTCCCTTGTAGAACTTTTCACAAGGTTAGCCATATGATGCCCAAAGATGCTTTTCCCAGTCTTTGTTAAATAGGCCCTGTGTCTGATGGCAGGTCTCTTAACCAGAACACCAGCCAATTTTCCAAAATCCTATTAAATATTTTCCTTTGTTACATACAGGGAAAGAGGCAGAAGTTATGGGTTTTTTCCCTCACCCTCACACTCAACACATTGGTGGCAGAACTAGTTCTAGTCCTAGCGCAGTCAGAAGCTGAAACCTGTACACCAGCAGTTCCCAAACTTTTTCTTATTTCGTACCCCCTTCTAGATTTACCAGCTGCCTGCGTATCCCTACCAGCATATGTTTTATATTTAAATGCCAATTATTATTTTTATAATGAAAATTAAATCTGCCATTACACAATTCCTCCAGCATACCCTGCCAGAGATGTCTTGCATACTCCCACGGGTACACATACCACAGTTTGAGAACCTCTGCTCCAAACCACACATCTGTCATCTGTTCCTTTACTTCCTTATCTGAGAAATGGGGATAATGCATCTCTTCCTCCCAAAAACTGAAGTAAATTTTGCTAAATATTAGGAGACGTAAAAGTCCTTGTTACCATTTCCTAGATAGCATTGTTTTGGCAACATCTTGCTGGGTAATATTTCTGACCATATGGCCCCCTCTACACAGTATACACAATTGTCAGGTTAACTGCGCAATAAATTTAGACTGGCTACACATGCAAATTAACTATGATGCCTTAAAAAGATCCAACTAGCTATAAAGTTATTTTAGGAAAATGTGTAATTACTTTATAGCTGGTTTCTCTCCACCTTTAATTTGCGCATGTAGGTAGTGCCCCTGTGGCTGGGAGACCAGTCGCTGAGGCGAACAATGCACCTTGGAGCTGGGAGATCATAGCCACTGCAGTCTCCCAGCTGCGGGGACACTCTATGCCACCTGGGGCTGGGAGGTTGCAGTAGTGCCCTTTGGCTGCCAGGACCTTGAGTCCAACAGCTGACAGGACTCCTGGCCCCAGCTGTGCCTCTTACACAACTGAGATGGAGAGTCCCATCAGCTTTGGGACTCTCAGCCCCAGTAGTGCTTGGGAGGTGTGGACGCTAGGTCCTAGCAGCCATGGGGCACTGTTGTGTTCCCCCAATCCCTAGGGGTGTGTAGGGCACCCTGCAGCTGCGAGATTGTGGTCTCCTAGCTTCAGGTGCCCTCAGAGGGGCTACAGTGCCATGGCTGCCAAGGTAAGGCACTACCATGGTGGCAGCATGGAGTTGTGCCCCTCTGCTGCTGCCAACTGGGCAGGGGGCACCTATGCTCGCACCCGCCTGCCCCCCACACACACACCCTGCCCCACACACCATCCCCTTCCCCATACACTAGGGCTAGGGCCTTCCCCTCACACTGGGTGGCAGGGGGCAGTGGGTTGAGAGTGGGAGGCATCAGCAGGGTTGGGGGGCATAGGGGACTGGGTTAGGAATGAGGGGCACCAGCAGGGCCAGGGGTTTGCTGGTTGGGAGTGAGGGGCACCGGGAGGGATGGGGGGGCTGCAGGTCAGGAGTGAAGGGCAGTGGCATATCAGAGCTGCTCTGCACCACAAAACAACAGAGGGACAGCTGCAGCAGGACCCAGATTCTGTTGAGTGAAGGGGGCAAGAGGAGCTCTGATTTTCCATGATAAAAAAAGCCCAAAAATACCAAAACACAGGTATTTGGGGATTTTTATCAAAGGATTTTGGATTTTTTAACAGAGAAAAAACCAGGATCCTTGGTGATGATGATTTTCTAAACTTGTCGTAACTCTCCCTAGCTTATTTTTAGACCCTTCAACAATGCAGGGACTAAGAGATTCTTAAGGAATACAGATTATTTCCTGGTCCTTCTTACAGTCTCAGGGATTAAATTAATTTGTGTCTTTATTTTTGGGTTAAAGAAAATCTAATGAGAAGATAATTGAAGAAAAAATAATATCAAAATTTTCCCTCTTAGACTGTGGAGCAGCGAATTCGAGATGAACAGCGAATGATGGATGAGAAAATAGTCTTGGAACTAGACCAGAAAGTAGTTGACCAGCAGAGCACCCTGGAGAAAGCTGGAGTGTCTGGATTTTATATCACCACAAACCCTCAGGTCTGTAAGATGAGAAGGAGATTCAAGATCTGTCAATACTTTTAACAGTTGACAGATAAAAAAAAAAAAAAGGAAAACTAAAATGCCAGAAGTTTTCTTCATTTCCCACCTTCTCCCCAGCCCATATGGCACAGAATTTGAACTTTGAAAAGTTGTACTGGAAGTATGATCCTTCCTTTGCTGCATGAACTGATGCTAAAGTCTGTCAGCTAGAAATATTAGGTTAAAAAATTTCTTGCAGAAGCCAGTTACTAGAGAGTGAGCAAAGATTACCTGATATAGAGCACATTTTGAACAAGAAGTCTCTGGCACAAGATTTCCTTTCAGCCCCGTGACTCCTTAGCCTGTCCGAGTATGAGCACTAAAAATAATCTAAACTTTTTTTTTTCAGCTTGCATTTATAAACTTGAAATCTAATCTGCAGAGAGAAAGGATAACTTAAGGTGAAAAGGCACCCAAATATAGGCTGTTTTCTGGTTTCCAGTTCATTCTTTATTCTATTATCTTGGGCAAGTCACTTAAGTTTCCTGTTTTTATCCTTCATGTTTAAAATGGGTAAATACTTAATTTCTCTCCAACTGTTTTCTCTATTTGGTAAGGATAAGTAGAGGTCATAGTGAAACAGCCGCTTAACCTAAGGGTTTTTTTTTTTTTGTAAAACTCAGGGAACAGGATCATTTGAATGAGGATAATGACAGATTTTCAGATATTTACAGGGAACACTTCACGATGGAATGGTGAAATAATTGTGTGTACCACGCACAGGTGCATTTAACAAGTAGCACTATATAACCAGTATCAAACCCTCAGTGCCTGCTCCAGCTTTTTGTCTTAGTTTTTCTTCTCTTTTGAAGTAAGATAAATGCATTGGAGCTGCTTTTTGAGAACTATGAGGGTGAGATGCTCAGAGAAGTAGTGCGTGTGTCTCCACATGCATTTAAAGAAGCCCAAAATTACTCTGATGTAAGCTACTCTGGAGTAAGAGTTTTTGGGCCAGCATCTACACATGCAGGGATTAGGGAGAAGATTTCCACCCAGTTCCCTGCAACCCTGCAATGGGCCCCGACACTACTGGGGGGAGCTTCAGACCCTAGCTTCCCAATCAGGGGCATGGGGCTTGGAAAGAGCTTCACGGGAGGGGCAGGTCCCAGCCCCCTTCCCCAATCTGTGATTGGGGCAGCTAGCTCACTGCTAGCTGGCCCACCACCGAATCAGAGCAGGGGGCTGGGACCTACTCCACCCCTGCTTCTCTTTCCAAGCCCCATGCCTCGCTCACCCAATCAGGGCATGGGGCTGGGACCTGCCCCTAACTTGGACAGTTGCTGGGTAGCCCCAGGCTGCATGAAGAAGTCTGCTTGTGGAGCCCAGAGCTGTCCGGGGACTGCCTGAAACAGGACAATCCCTAGCCGCCTCCAGGCTGCATATGCTTCCCTGCATAGCCTGGGGATGGCTAGGAACTGTCCCAGTCAGGGGAAGGTCCCAAACAGCTCCAGGGTGGGTGGGGAACTGTCCCCATGCAGGGAGCTCCCAACCCCCATTCCACGATTGGGGAGCAGGAGTTGGAAGCTTCCTACTGACTGCTGGGGTAGGGGTACATTTTCCCCACCCAGGCATACAGGGCAGGGGCTGGAGAGCTTATTCCCAGTTCCCCAGCCCCCACCAGCAGGGAGCTCCCAGCACTGGCACTGTGCCATGGGGCCACTTATCTCCCAGCCTGAGCCCAGTGACCACAGAGCTCAGGCTGAGACACCCTTATCTCCCAGCACCTGCCCCTTGATCATGGAGCTGGTGCTGGGAAAATAAGCATCTCCCAGCCCCCATTCCCCAATCACGGCTTGGGAGCAGGGGGCTTAGAGCTCCCTGTTTCCATGGCAGGGGGACATAGTCCCTGCCCAGGCTTCTGTGGTGGAGCCTGCCTGGGCAGCAGGCAGCTCCCAGGGGCAGGGAGCAATTTCCCATCTCTTGGTAGATGGCTGACTGGGAGCAGATTTTTCAGTCAGGCGTGTACACGAGTGCTATGGCACTATTACTACTTCAGAGTAAATTTGCTATTTGTATTTGCAGGTAGCAAGTTTACTTGAGATTAGGGAGGTTTACTGCGAAGTAAGCATGTGCGCATGTAGACACGCCCAGGGAGGAGCACTTTAATATGCTTTTTACATTTTTAGTGGAAAGCTATTGCTCCAGTGCCCTAATGAAAAGGTTGCAGAACTGACGGGCCTGTGTGCTTTATGACAAGCTATGAAAAAGGAGAGAACCTCCATAAAGGGTATCGTATCTTATAGCTCTTGTACCTTTCTGCAGATCATCCTCTCATTTCAGATATTTTGCAGTGTTTACATCCTACATTAGGTAAAAAGGTATTAACCTCAAGCTTTAGTTCTGCATACGTCTAGTGTTTGAAGGGGCATTTTATTTGGGAGATGGGGTGGAGGGTTGATGTCATTAGTGTGACTCTATCTACTTTGTGGAATACCCTCTACAGTATCCTCTACATCTTTCCTGCAGCCTCTGGCAGAGAAGTGTGATTAGCTTTTCTTGTTCCTGAAGTGTCATTTCTTCCATTACAGGAGCTGACTTTACAAATGAACTTACTAGAACTAATTCGGAAGTTGCAGCAAAAGGAAACACAGCCAGAGAAAGCATTCTCCTGAATGGACCCAGCTGCAGTTTTCCAGAATGTCTGACTTCTTGCTAATGCATAGAGTACTAAATGCATTTGCTATAAAAAAGCAAGATAAAGAAGCCACTTTCCACCAAGTCTGGAAAAGATGGCCCCTTTTTACTGGGAGTTGGAGGACTCCAAAGTACCGAGGGACAGTTGGAGTAAGGTGTTTGTAATGATTTCTACTGTGTTTACTACGCATCTCAGTTACAGCTGTTGAAAAAAATTTCACTGACCTCTATTCTCAGTTTTAATAAGTGATTAAGGTCTTGTGGTCCTTGAATAACACATGTTTTGTAATGTCTCTTCTGAAGTCATTACCTCTTGAATGTTGTATAAAATGTAGCAAAAGGTCTGAAGGAAGTAACTCTGGGTACTTGGAACATGTCAGTAACATCTCCTTTTGGAAAACAGGATAATAGATGCAATGTTTAAGTGACATTTTGGAAACCATCTGTGGGTCATCTTGGATTCCAAATAATATCTCCTACTCAGTCTCAAAATACAGATCTCTTTCCTCGTGTTCTCAGAGGGCATGGGTTTCTGATAAAGGACCATAAATAACAAGAAAGGATTGAATAGCTGCTGATATCAAAAACAGGTACAGTAAACACTCTGGTAACCGGCACCTTACAAGCTGGTATGCTCTGTTAATAGAGCATACCAGCTTGTAAGGAAAGTGAAACTGGAAGTGCCCACCATGGCACTTCCGGTTTCTCCGGGCCCCCATGGCCCAGGGCAAAGCAGCCTGCACTGACGAGCCCCCACGGGCCAGGGACATAACAGGCTGTGTGGGGTTGTGTGAGGCCCACCTCCCTGTCCCACGGGGCCCACAGGGCCTGCGGGAGGGGTGGTGATGCCACAGGAGGGGCAGAGGAACACCCCAGATGCGGCAGAAGAAGCTGCAGCCGGGGCCGCTCAATTAACCAGCATATTTTGTTATCTGGCGTCCCCCATTCCCAAGGGATGCCGGATAACAGAGCTTTTACTGTAATTGGATGGCTTTACTTTGCTGTGGAGGCTGAGCATGGCCTTTCTAGTCTCATCTTGGTACACAATTAGGAAGCTATGAATCAAGACTTCTGTATGTGTTAAGATAAAAATAACCTTTTTAAAGCAAGCTGGAGCACACTTTCCCTTTCCAAAGCAGCCTCTTTATTTTGAGTGTTGTTTCTTAAAGAAAAAGCCAGGCCTGCATAGTGCTTTTGACATTAGAGGTGCAGTTTCATGAGGGAACCTTTGGACACCTATACACATGCTCCGGGGACTGGGAAGAGGGTGTTTTAATCAGAGTGGCTTACATATTCAGCATCCTGTGTTTCAAAATGGTGACAGGGGCCACATATTGGGAACACCATCTTGGCACTGCACATGAATATTGTGGTTGGTTTACTACACTCTATGCTACTTCAGTGCCAGGTTCAGATTGCATAACAAATAAAAGTTCACCTGTGTTTCTATACCTGGCTCTTGGTGTGGATTTTTACAACCTTTTGCTCTTGCAGTCCTTCAAGTGACTGAGAAATTGTCCCTGCATCTGTGGCTTTGCCCTCCTAACCTGATGGCTAACAGTTAATGTTTTTCCAAGTTCTAGCATTATTGAAATTTAACATTTCAGAGAAATTCCAAAGCTGCTTACCTTGAAGAACTGCATCCTGTTACTCCTACCAGGACACCAGTGCAAAGGTAAAGGCCTCAGAAAACAGCAGCAAAGAATGATGGTTGAGGGTCAAGAGTTCATCTTCCTCTGAAGGTACTTAGGGTTCCTATCAAAAATCAACTGCAAAAGTAGGAAGAAATAAGAGTCCAAGAACTTTGGGAAGGGGGTGAGTGGGGGCAGGGGCTACAGATGGCATGGGTGGTCAGGTTCAAGATGCATAGGCACTTACAGGGGCAGCCAACAGGGTGGGGGAGGGTCAGCAAATGATGGGGGGGAGGGCAAGAGGCAGGGATCAGGCCACTTGACTTCCCTGCTGCTTGACCTGTCCTACCACTGCTCCCCATGCTGCAGCGGTGAGGGGTGGGCTGAATTTAAGATGATCCTCCCATAATTAGATTCTATATATGGAAAATTATAACAAATGTTGTTGGGTTTGAACGAATTTAAGTTAGCAGGATTGGATGAACTTCATCCTAGGGTACTGAAGGAACTGACAGAGGAGATCTCAGAGCCCTTGGCAATGATCTTCCTGAAGACAAACCAGGTACCAGAGTACTGGAAAAGGGCCAGTGTAGCGCCCCTCTTTAAAAAAGGCAAAAAGGAAGGTCCAGAGAACTACAGTCTGGTTAGCCTCATTTCAATACCTGGGGAGTTACTGGAGTATATTGTAAGGAAGTCCATTTGCAAACATCTGGAGGAAGACAGGCTGATCACAAGTAGCCAGCATGGATTTATGAAAAACATTGTGTCAGACAAACCTGATCAACTTTGACAAAGTAACTGCTTGGGTGGATGAAGGGAATGAATGCAGTGATTATGGTGTATCTAGACTTCAGCAAGGAAAGACCTGCATGACCTCATAAACAAATTGGAGAAATGTGGGCTGGATAAAACTACTATAAGGTAAACAGATAACTGGTTCAATATCCATGGAGATTTTGTGTGGAGTCCCACAGGGGTCAGTCCTGGGCTTGGTGCTGTTCAATGAGTTTATTAACAATTGAGATAATGGCACTAAAAGTCTCTTGAGCAAGTTTGCAGATGACATGAAACTGGGAAGGATTGCGAACACACTGGAGGACAGGAGCACAGTTCAGAAGGATCTTGACACATTGGAAAGTTGGCCTGGAACTAACAGGATGAAGTTCAATGTGAACAAACGCAAGGTGCTGCACCTCAGGAGGAATAATCAAAAGCACAAATATAAAATGGGGGACACCTGCTGAATTATGGAAAAGGGCTTGAGAGTCTTGGTTGATCACACAGAGTCAGTACAAGTTTGTAGTGTGATGCAGCCACACAAAAAGCAAATGCAGTTTTAGGCTGCATCAACAGAAGCAGTAGGTGCAAAACATGGGAGGTTACAGTGCTGCTGGGCTTAACGTTTTCAAAAGATTGCAGAGAAGTTAAAGGGTTCCAGAGGTGGACAACACCAGCAATCAAGGGCTTGAAAGCAAGTCATGAGAGGCTGAAGAAACTAGGCATGTTCAGCTTGTGGAAAAGACATTCAAGAGCAGATACGATAGTGTTCAAATAGCTGCCATAAAGAAGAAAAGCACCTTTTCTCTCTCGCGGCAGAGCAGGAGTCATGAAACAGCGACTTGACATTGTAGTCAGGTAAGTTTAGATTGGATATCCAGAAAAAGTCAGTGTTAGTATAGTGAGGCAATGGAATAGACTCCCTAGGGAAGTCGTGGACTCTGCATCAAGGGCAGTGTTCAAGGAAAGGTTGGACAGCAAATGGTTGGGGATGATCTAGGCTTAGCTATGCCCGTTTTGCTACGGATGTTTCCCATGCTTCTGGACTTTTCTAATTGTTGTTCCACCCCCTCAGGTTGGGGGACGGAGGGGGGAGGGTTGCCTTTCTCTGTAGCAGGGGGTGTTGCGCTCTACTGGGATCTCTTGAGCATATATTGACATTTCATGGAAGCTAGAGGTTGACTGATGTGGTTCCCCTGTGGCAGGTTAAGTAGGGTGTTAGTGTCACTGCTGAGGGTAGTCTTATGTAGAGTTTAGATTATACTTTGTATAGGATGGTTTGGATAAGGATGATACTGTCTCAGGCAGCAGGTTGGATTCATGAGACAACCGCTGGATGTCCCTTCCAGCCCTCCTTTCCTAAGGGTGCAGACAGAAGTGCAGCTGCCCCCTGTAACTGAGAACGTTTTTCAGGACATGTTCTGAGCTACAGAAGACACGCTGTTTTGGAACATCTTCATTTGACCCTCATGAAATGAGGGTTCAGATTTTCACCTCATCTGCCAGCCATTGTAAAGCTGTCTGCTGCCCCACACTTGGCAACACTGAGAAAGAAAAAAGATAGACACAAATGGTTCGTGATGGTGGAGGGGGTAGGTTGAGAAAGTTTCTCAGTCTATAGTATCTTATCACGGGGGTCCTCTCCGGGTGGAGTGGAGCGGTCCGTCATTGGAGATCCCTCTCGGAGTCCATCGGGTGCAGAGCGGGGTTCAGGCGGTCAGTCTGGTGGGGTTGGTGTACTGGCGGTGGCCTGTGATGTGCTCAACGTAGATGTCACGGGACCAGCAGATGGGGTCGGGCACCATGAGGCAGTGCATCAGCTTGGCATAGCCACAGGAGACGCGGCAGGCAGGCAAGACACTCTCGTTGCTTGGCTCCAAGCATTCCCATGATGGGCGCGTCGACCATGGCATCGTAGCCATGGCCCTACTACAAGACTTCAGTGGAAGCCTGCATCCTATGGTAAGCCCATAATCCAGGTGCTCCAGGGAGGAGCTGACCCTGGAAACCTGAACCATGCTCTAGCAAGAGAGATTTCTGTCTGGATAGTTGCCCGGGGCCTGCTGGGCATTTGTGGGGAGATGGTGCCTTGCGGCCATGCTGTGCCCACCTGCCCGTTCAACACGACCCCCCCCCCCCCGGGGCCGGGGCGGAGGCCGACTGTCCCTCGGGTGGCGGAGGCCGGGCTGGTCCGCGCATGAGCAGAGCATCCTCGCGGGCGGGGCGCTGTGCCGCATCCTGCCGCTGCCTGCGCGCCGCGCCCCTACCTGGCGGAGCCGCCGCCTGCAGGTGTCGTCATGCAGTGACTCAGCGTCGGGGCAGGTGAGCGGGCCCGGGCGCTGCGTGTGGCGGGGCCCGGGCGGGGGCGGGAGGAGCCGTAGGGTTGATGGGGAGCCGGCACCTGCCCCGCGGCCGGCAGCGCTGGCCGGGCCGGGCCGGGCCCGCCCGCAGTGTTGCGAGTCGGCCGGCCCCGGCCTCGCCCCGGCTTGCGTGCCGCAGAGGACGCCGACGGCCGCAGGCATGCCGGGGGTGGCTGGCAGCGCCCGAGCCGCAGCCGGAGCCGGAGCACGGGGGAGGAAATGGCTTGCGGCCCTGCGGGACGTGTAGGAGGCGGCAGGGGAAAGACAGCGTCTCCCTTGCCGAGCTGGAGGGGCGGGGCGGGGCGGGGCGGAGGGGAGCGGAGCAGCTGTGCTCGGTCAGGGGTGGGTGCAGGCGGGGATGGCCGGGGCCGGGTCGGGACCTGGCAGGGCCACGCCTGTGCGGGCAGCAGGCCCATCTCTGCGCCAAGGGTACCAGTGGCTGTGTAGAGCTCTTAATTAGGCTGTTTTTCTGAGCCCGGACAGGTGAGGTCCCTGGGCTAGAGGAAGACTACCATCCTTTCCCCTGGAGCTCTTATTTCTGGAGGAGCTGAGAGTAGTGAGCACACCACAGCCTGGCATTTTAACCACGAAGGAAAGAAAAGCAGCTGGCTACTCTGGAGGGCTTGGTGGGGAGGGGTCAAAGGGAAGCCATTTTTCTACCCTCAAGGAGGACTGAAAAAGCAGGGTGCAGTGGCATCTGGGGAGTGAGCACTGCAGCCTCCAGGAAATTGGGAAAGCAGGGTTCAGAGGGATGGCACGGTTTGGAGCTACCTGGAAGAGGGTGTTACTGGATATATGAGGCAAGGGGGTGGTGAGGTGATGGTATTGAGACCAGGGAGATCGGGAGGCTGGAATTAAAGGTCCTGAAGGTCGGGGCAATAGACAAAAAAGATTGTTAGGAGATGAAGTCTGGGCAAACTGGGAGGAAAGACAGGGTGAAGAGAGAAGTTCAGGATTTGTGTATACAGGGACAGAGAAGATCCAGGGATTGTAAAAACCAGGATAAGTGTATCTGGGAGGTGCTAAGGCCTGCAAGCTGGGACAGGGGTAGTAAGGATGGGGAAGACCAAAGACCTTTGGAGTTCCTATAGCACAGGTAGTTTGGAGATACCATTGGGAACATGAAAATTGGTCCTTAAAGATCACGGTCTCCAGGTAACTGGGCCTTCATTGGAAAGAGGAACTGGGGATTAGGTTAGCAGCTAGGGTTGAATATGGCACCTTTAGTTCTACTGTATGCAAGGCAAAAAGGCATTATTCAAAAATGGAAGACATACCCAAATGAGAAAACTGGGAAGGTACACAAACTCTGGTAGGTCAAATGTAAAATGAAATAAGGCAAGGCAAAAACAGAATTTGAGGAGCATCTTGCAAAGGATGCCAAACTTAATAATAAAAACTTTAAAAAATACATCAGGAGCAGGAAGCCAGCTAGAGAATTGGTGGGACCATTAGATGATCAAGGTGTAAAAGGTGCACTTGGGGATGATAAGCGTGTAACAGAGAAGCTAAGTAAATTCTTTACATCCGGTTTTATAGCAGAAGATATTGCTGAGATTCCCACACCAGGTCAACTCTTCCTAGCAGATGCATCTGAAGAGTTGGATCAAATTGAAGTAACAGAAGGATGTTTTAGAACAAATAGATAGATTAAACATGAATAAGTCACCAGGATGGTATATATCCAAGAGTTCAAAAGCAACTGAAATGTGAAATTGCAGAACTATTGCCAATGGTATGTAACCTATCATTACAAATGGCCTCTGTGCCAGAGGACCAGTAAATTGCCAATATAACACCCTTCAAAAAAAAAAAGTTCCAGAAGTGATCCTGGAACTACAGACCAGTGCATCTCACTCAATCCCTAGCAAGTCAGTAGAACCTATAGTAAAGAATAAAATCAGCAATCTCATGAACAAATTTGATTTGTTGAGGAAGAGTCCGCATGGTTTTTATAAAAGGAAATTCTGCTTCATCAATCTGCTGGAGTTCTTTGAGGATTGTTAACAAGCATGTGGTCAGGGGAAATACCGTTGATGTAATATATTTGGATTTTCAAAAAGCTTTCAACAAGGTTCCTTTCCAAAAGCTTTTAAGAAAACTAAGTTGCCACAGGATTGGAAAGAAGATTCTTTGATGGACTGAGAGTTGGTTAAAAGACAGAAAGCAAAGGGTATAGCTAAAAGTCGCTTTTCAGGATGGAGAAAGGTCAGTAATTGGGATCTTACAGGACTCTGTTCTGATCCTGGATTTCCCCATTTCAACATTTTCATCAATAAGCTAGAAGTAAAGGTACACAGAAAAATTTCCAAGTTTGCAGATGATACCAAATTAGTCAAAGCTTAAACTGACAGAAAAGAACTGCAGAAAGATCTTGCTAAGCTGAGCGAGTGGGCAAAAAAGTGAAAGATGAACTTCATTGTTGACAAGTGCAAAGTAATGCACACAGGGAAAAATAGCCTCAACTATACATACACAGTTCTGGGCTCTGAACTAACTGCTATGACTCAGAAAATTGACCTTGGAGTCACTGTCGTTAATTCTGTAAAAGCATCAAATCAGTGTGGAACAGCAACCAAAAAAGAAAATCATTGGGCGTTGCTAAGGAGGAAATTGAAAACAAAACAAAACCACATCATTCCACTATAGCAATTCATGGTGCACCTGCATCTTGAATACTTCATGCAGGTTTGGTGTCCACATCTCAAGATGTAGTAGTTAGAAAAGGTACAGAGAACAGCAACAAAAATGATTAGGGGTATGGAGCAGCAGCCATAACAGGAGAGACTAAAAAGGTAGGACTCTTCAGTTTGGGATGGAGAAGGCTGAGGGTCTATAAAGCCATGAAGAGTGTGGGCCAAGTGAGTAGGGAATTGCTATTCATCAAGTCCCAGAATTGTAGAACTAAGGGACACCTATTGAAATGAGCAGGAATCAGGTTTAAAACATACAAGAAAATGATTTTTATTTTTTTATACAGTGCATACTAGGTGTGCACTGATAAAGATTTCTTAGCTGATACCGATCGTCATTTATTAACCAGCCATCTTGGCTGATACCAATCTGATAACTGATTTACAGGAATGCAGCCAGGCAGCATAGAGAGCAGTGCCCTGCAGGTAAGCCTCTGAAGGGGAGGGGAGGGAAGAGGCATGGGGAGGCACAGATTGAGGCCCCCTACTGTGAGGGAGGGAGTGGGACAGGGACTGGGGGCAGCCCCAGCCAGAGGAGTAAATGGGACCCAAAGGCCAGGAGCAGGACAGAGCTATGGGCAGTTTGTCCAGTGGGGGAAAGGGGCAGCTCTCTGCCATTGTGTGCATCACTATGGAAAACATGAGGCCACATGTGTCCCCCTGTAGTTGTGTTCAGGGTGGAGGCAGGCTGCCCTCTGTGGTCTCAGGGCCAGGGGCGACGCCATCCTCTTCTTAAGTGGCGGGGCTGGGCTGGGGCTGGGTTCAGAATGGGTGGGAGCCGGATGGGCTCCGATGTGTGGGGTGGGCTGATGTGGGTGTGAGGGGGCTAAGGCAAATTTTGGGGTGGCTGTAGTCCCTGCAAGCCCTCCCTTAGCACCACCCCTGCTCGGGGCATTCTGCATTGTGGCCTTTCCCTCGGCTATAGCCACTCCAAAATTCAATTTAGCCTCCCCACCCCCCTTCCCCGTAGCCACCCCTCCAAGCACCACCACCACCGCCCACCTGCACCACACAGCTGAGCCTGCTCTGCTCTCACACACTGAACCAAGCCCTGGCCCTGCCTCCCACCAGGAAGAGGTTGACACTGCCCCTGGCCTCAAGCTCAGAGGCAGCCCGTCTCCACCCTGCGCACAAATTCAGAGGGGCACATGCCCCCCTATGCCTCCCCCAGGGGTGCATGCAGTGCTGGAGAGCTCCCCTCCGCCACAACCTCCTATGCCCTCTGGATGAGCTGTCCACAGTTCAATCCCACTCCCAGGCCCAGGGTCCCATTCACTGCACTGTCTGGGCAGCACCCCCTGCCCTTACCCCTGCCCCACTCCCTCCTTTACTGCAGGGGCCCCAGTCTGCCTCCCCCAAGCCCCTTCCCCTCCACAGACTTACCTGCAGGGCGCTGCTCTTCATACTGCCTGGCTGCACTCCTGGCCACATGCATGGCAGCTGCACGCATGCATGTGGCGTCCAGGGGCCCTGACCAGAAGGCACATTATATTTATCAGAGACATTATCAACTATACAAGCCAAAAAAAGCCAATAGCAGATAATGTTAAGTTTCCTTTTATCAGCACCGATCAGCTATGCAATCTTTATATCCGTGCACCTCTCGTGCATACTGAGCTTATTGCTACCAAAGCTTATAGAGGCAGATAGTATATCCAGGCTCACAAAGGGATTAGGCAAATTCATGGATGATGGGTCCATTCATAGTTGTTAAACAGAATAGTCAGGGATGTATCATCTGAGATCCCTAAACCAATGATAGTGGATTCCAAGAAGTGTACAACTGGGGAGTCTAGATATGATCTATTCATGTAGTCTCCCTCTACAGCAGTGGTGCTCAACCTTTCTGCTGCATGGGCTGGTTGAGTGGGGCCCAGCCAGACTATGGGCTGAATTTAGTGTGCAGAACCTAGTTTGTGGGTTGGATCTGGTCTGCAAATCACCCCTTCATGCTGCCCTGATCTGGCATGTGGAGTTATGTCACTTGGCCTGGGAGGGCAGGGGGGGCTTCCCTCAGGTCCAAAAATTTAGCATTGAGGGAGCAGTGGTAGCGTTAATTGCCATGGGGCTCCCTGAGCCACAACAATTAATGCATCTACCACTCCCCTGCTGCCAAATTTCCAGTCCCATGGGGGGCCCCATGGGCCAAATGATTGAGCTCTGAAGGCCAGATCCAGATTGTGGGCCATACTTTGAGCAGCACTGCTCTGAAGCATCTATTCCTGCCACTGTTAGAGACAGGATACTGGGCTAAATGGACCATTGATCTCAGTCACTGTGGCTCTGCTTATGTTCTTATGACTAAGGCTGAAGGACATTTCTCTAAAGTTATAAAACTCAATAAGATGTATGGCTCCCTACGGGGACAGCACACTACCCACAGAGAAGGGACTGCAGCTATTACATGGTGGATGCAGTGCCCCTATCAACCAAGCAGGTGGTGAAATACAGTTAATAGCCACAGGGCTAAGAGGGGGCACTGCCAAGCAACAACTATAGTCAACAGTGAGGGAGCTCTTGAAAACTCTGTTATGCATGGGCGGGCTTGCTGCAGGAGCAGGGGCAACAAAGTATAGGGCAGGAAACTAGGTCCTGTGTCTCTTGGCCTGCCCAGAGGTGATAAGTGTGCAGGGAGTGTGACATTCCTTCTCCTACCACACTGGTAGGCAAGTAACCAAACTAGATTCTTGGATGCAGAGAAGTGTTTATATGGATATGAGGTTTGGCTGATCATCTACCTTGCTGAATTTGTTTAGGGCTGTTCACACCCTCAGTCAGATGAGCCCATGCACTTCTGCCCACTTCTGACAGGGGTGGCTAAACAATTTAAAATATTTCTCTCATCTCTTAGTCCATAGGTTAGAGCTATCCTACTTCAACAGAACTAGAGTTTGAGACCAAAAAAGAATGCCCCTTTTGCCTGACAGTTAAGACAGTCACTTGAGTAATGGCATATCCTGTTTCCATTCCCTACTCCAGTGAATGATGAATTATTTGTATGAAATGGAACAGCTCCCACAGGAGGGATGGAGGGTCTCCAAGTTCCAGCTCAAGTATAGCCAAGGGGCTAAGGAAGATAGGAAATTTCCTTGGAGGAAATTGAGCATAGATCTACTACATTGGGTGCGAGCTTTAAGCTACTGCATAAAGAAACCTACTTTGCATAAACCCGCACCCCCATCCCCAAACTGTACAATGAATCTGGATCAAATTTACAAACATTTGGGAGTTGACTGAAACTGCATTTTTAATTTACTGTTAACTGAAAAAAATTCCTGCCACATATTAAAATATCTGATTAAAAGCAGTGTCCCCCTGTATCACTAGCACAACAACTGGTCTTTGTGACCTTTAGCCTCTCATGCCTCATGGAGAGTTAAGAGACTGGAAGCAGTGGAAGCCAATCTTTTTGGCAGCCATGCCACAAATTAGCTCTGTGCTTTCCTGGAGTAGTACTCCAATCCCTTTCCTCTGCCTGTTCTGCTGCATTTCTTTCTGCTTTCTATTTTGTGTTTCTTCCCTGATTTCTTTGCTTTGCTTCCTGATTCCTGTCCTATTTGCTGCTGTGCTGCCTGTCCCCTTCCTGAGCTGCCACATGCCATATACAGACGATGCCTGCACCACTTGCGGCACTTATACAGCAGGTTGGCCACCCTTACTAGAGTTCCTTGTCCTGCAAGCCAGGGTTCTAGTTCTGGGCTGTGTGTCACCCCTTAACACTGCATCTGTGGCATTAAAGGAGGTGGAACAGGTGTGGGAATTTCCCTGGCAAAGGGAATATGTGGTCACAAACTGAGATCCCATCATAGAGCCATGGTGGAAGAAAGGTGCTGAAGCAAGGTTGGTTTGCTAAAGTCTTTGGGCTGCCGGACAATTTTATAGGTAGCAGCCATAAAGTAGAAGCCCCAGAATGCTCTAACTTTTACTTTTAGGCCCAGGCCTCCTCTTTAATCACAAAGGAGAACATACCTTTTCCCCATCTTTGCAGCCAGGTTTGAACCAGAAGTTTGATACATCTTCTATTTACACACAGGAGAAGGTTTAATTTGTCCGTCAAGCTCATTCTGTGTCCCCTGCACCATCTTTTTGCACTATTTGACATTTTCAACTTTCCTGACTTGTGCACAACCTGACCTAGCACAACTTTCCTTAATACCAAATTGGTCAGGTGTCCTTGTGACATTTTGGGGGGCAATGCCAGGTTTCTCTAAGTTCTTATCTCTCGTGCAGGTTGTTTTAGCTAGTCACAGCTTTTAAAAATGGAAAGACAATCATAAAATCAGCAGGATAGAAACTGTTTTACTTTTGTTTTTAAAAGTAATATATTTTAATGTAATTCATAGGTTTTTTAATCAGAAGAAAAATTCAGACTTTTTATCATATGAGACAAAATGCACTCCCAAAGTGGGTCAGTTGCTGGGTTGGAACCTCTGCCTAGATCCACAGTAGAAGCCTCTGTCACCTAAGTTAATCAAGTAATTGGTAGCAGTCATAGGTGAGCCCGCTGCTTAGGGAGGATGAGACACTGCACAGCTATTTACTAACAACAGGAGAATTGAGAGATTAAAATCCTGAGTTCAGTCTTAAATTTTTCTAACCTAGCCAATTCCTGTCCATGTTTCCTGCTCTGTTCTTCATTCCTTTGTATTTGAATTAGAAGTCTGTTTGGTGTTTTTGGTTTGGTTTCTTTTGGGGGGGGTGGGCAGGGGCAGTGGGATTTCCTCTTGCTTCTGTTGCCACAGTGGCTCTTTGTGTTTGGAAGGAAGAAGTATTAGAAAAGCCCTTTGGAGCCCTGGAATGGAGCCTTCTCAGTCTTGTTGTCATATTGGTGAAGTGTGGTGTGGAGCATGCTCTGTGCAGATGAAATCTTGACAGCATAAGTCTGTTAACTCTCAAATCTGTGTGAACTTCAGTTTTTAACCTTAGCAAATGTGGGCAGATTTTCATGGAGCTGGCAAATCACAACCCTTTGATGACCCCTCTGCCAAATGTCAAGCCCCTGATCCAAAACCTGGAGGAACTAGAGCTTCTTAATGAAATGGATGAAAAAAAAAAAATGGGCAACAATATAGTTTTCAGAACCTTATTCTTGGAAGCAGCTGGAACAATTCTTAATTTTTTAAAAAATAAAATTCAGTCTGAGCCAAACAGCTTTAGAAATTTCAGTTAAAATAATAATAATAAGGAACTGAAAATGGGAACTTATGCTTGAAAGTGTTAGTGAAGTGTAATTGAAGGCAGCACAATCAACTCTCCCTATAATATTCTGGATTCCTGTTTCAAAAATTCTTCCTCTCCCTTGGAAGTGGATTCTGTATATACATATGAAAGCCACTGTGAATGTTGGAAAGGACCTCTGATGTGTTAATGGAGCAGGTATACAAGCTTAGCGAATAATTGTTTTTCATAGATTCATAGATTCATAGATGTTAGGGTCGGAAGGGACCTCAATAGATCATCAAGTCCGACCCCCAATTGATCTGTGATCCCCTGGCTGCATCATCAGAGCACTCACTGGATAGACATACTACAAAATGCACCATAAATGATATGCACCCTTGATGGACAGCCAAAGCAGGTCTGTGTTTCTGGGCCTGGGAAAATTGGGGCTGCCCCTCACCAGCTATATGCCTGTTGGAAACCTTTCCTAGGCCTCTCTACCTCCCTTGTCTTTACTGGTAAGCTCTGGGAGTTGGGAGAGGAGCCTTAGTGCTTATGATGTTGGGTGTTAGATATTTAGTATCTGGGTAGTGCTTTCTATTTCTAGGCTACTTGATGTCTCGGACGGCCGGAGCTGACTCGAGGTGATATACAAATTGCTCAGTCGTTTGGGCGGCCTGGTGAATGGAGAGGGAGACAAAGCGTATTGGTTGCGAAAAGCTTTACTTAGGCCGCTAGTAGCCGCGACACGGGTGGTCCGGTCGCTTAAACAACTCCATGAGTTGCTCCAGCTGGCAAGGCTCAGGCCAGCTAATCCATCCACAAATTAAGCCGGCAGGGAAAGGGTACATCGAAGGATTGCGCTCGGCGACGAGGAGAAGAATCGATAGGTGATCAGGCTATCGATCAGCTCAGCTGCAAGTCGGATATCTTTAGAGGCACTCTGCAGTGTGCTCAAAGTTCTCTGACTTGGGCGGAAGTCGCACAAAATTTTATACGGCCAGCAAGCCAATTACTAGCCGCCACGTAGGAATAATTTAGAACTGGCCAATAGCAGGACACAAATTTGCATGCGAATGGCGGGAACTCTCTTGCACCAGGGTTTTCTGTTGCAGCAGAAAACTTTTGCTGTGCACAGAGACTCATGTGGCGGAAAAATTCCATCGTGCCGAGGCACTAAAATCATTGGGTTGTGACGTGCCCCCTTGCCGACGGCACAACTGGAATTTTAGACACGTGAGCACGTTATAGAGAATTTTTGTTTCAGGATTCGCTGGCCTGACGGACCTTAAGCAACCAACATATATATAAACAAACAATTTTACAGAACGGTCTTTTTAACAAACTACAAAACACAATAACTTAAACATATAACAACAACTATTAGTTATCGTCTGATTGGAGAACATCTGTTTGGGACTCCCCTTGTTTATTAGTCAGTGCACAATGAAATAATCACCGCGGGACATCCGTCTTCTCCTATAACAGACAGTGCCAATTAAAATACTTAGCAAAATGAGAGAGGAGCAGCGCCATAGCAAGTTCTGGGCCGATGGACATTCGCTGCCTCGGTGCCCCCTCCATAGCCGTTATTACGTTGACTTAAGGGGAACCGCAGTTGGGTGCTCGACGGATCTCACAATCGAGCAGCTGTGGATTACTGCTTTGTTGAAGTCGGGCCTGTAAAGAAAGAAACAACAACAGAACAAAACAAAAGAGAATCGTAGTTGAATTTACTATAAGGATACTAGGTGAACGTCGGAACAACGAGTCATCCAGTTGTGATGAACGATAATAGGGGGACGATCGGGCTTTTCCTCTAATTGGACAGAATAGGTATTAGGATATTGTCCCGACCGTTGAACTGCTCCCTCGTGAACTTGCGGATGAGACTGCTGGGGGTGCGGTATCAAGATCCACACTAACTCATCTGGTTGGAACTTAGGTTCCCAAGGCAGAGGTTTCTTGACATTAGCTTCGTCCCATAACGGTTTTGCGGTGTTCAGTGAGATGAGAACATCATGATTGAATTTAGTCCAGTTTTTAAACATCCCTCCTCCTCTGAAACGAAGTTGTTCTTTGTACAGGCCTATATGTCTTTCTACAACGCCATTGGACTGCGGGTGGTACGGCAGATGGAGATGCCACGTTACATTGTGAAGACGAGCAAATCTGTCTAGAGCATTAGAGTTAAAAGGGGGTCCTCCATCAGACTGAATCTCATGAGGAGGTTGCCAGGTAGCAAATACAGCAGTTAAGGCAGAAATAACAGCAGTGGCATTGCTTTTCCGTAAGGGAATAACTTGTAACTGTCTTGTTCCCAAGTCAACAACAACTAATCCTTTATTTGGCGGCTTAGACCCTGGGAGGGGTCCTAGCAGATCTACCTGCCAGACTTTTCCTGCTTGGAACTGTGAAGAGTCGAAAGCTCCGAGCTGATGTTTGGTTCTATGACACTTCTCCTTAGCGCATATCTCACAGGCCTGAGCTACCTTTTCCCAATCGCGCCAAACTCCATATGAGACCGTCTCCGAAATGGTTCGACACCAACATTGATGGCAAGCTCGTGGTCCTGGGTGACCCCAATTTTCATGAAGCCACGTGAGGAACGGATTTATTTCAGGACCGGAGGTAGATGTGATAAGCAAAACTACGTTGGTCCGGAGTGGGTCTTCTAAGAGCTTATCAATGACCTCATGTACTGGATCAGTATCCGGACGGTGTGACTTAGTGTGCCTAACCAATGAGAGTCATGCAAATTTGGTTAATGTTTTCCAGATGTCTTGCCAATCATTCAAATTTTCGGTGGGAAAGGCTGTACCCGTAAGAATTTTATAAATGTACTGCGAATCGATTGCGATGATTGGAACAGGGAGCGAGTCGTTATGATGTGTCAGACAATGTTCCAGTACTTTGAGGAATCCTAACAATTCACATTTTTGGGCCAAATTGTCATCTGGGTAGGCTTGAAATATTTCCTTATCGTGACAAGCCTTGCAGTAATACCCATAGCCTCCGCCATGTCGGGAGGTTCCATCTGAAGCCATCCATGCCGGGGCAGAAGTTCCATACAGTGTAGGGACCTTTTCCTCATCTTCTGGGCTGGGATTATGCGTCATATCTTCTAACTTCCAGCAGTGCCAGTTGTAATGGTGGGTAAGCACCAGTGTATTCCACGTTTTAGGCTCCTCCTGAAAATGCAGGTCGACTTTTTCCGCATTCAGCAAGGGTAACAATGTGGCACCGGGAGCACATAGTGTTCCATGCCCCCTTGCTAATGGCTCCACTAATTGTTTAGCTAGGAGGATTTTTCCTACAGCTCCATATCGATGTTGTGCCGCTTGAAGTGTTTTATGGGCAGTGTATACTAGCTCATCGCAAGGGTTGTGCACAACAGCCCATACGTGGTTTGTAGTGAACCCAAGAGTTACGGTTAATGACTCGCCCAGATCGATGACGTGAAGCTGTGTGTTTTTAACCGTGGCTAGAAGGCGAAGCAGGTTCCGCTGATCTCCTTTCGTCCAGGGCATGGATTTTCGGGATTTGTCACGGATCTGTCGCTGCAACTTAGTGAGGAGCGCCAAATCACTGGGTTCAACATAATGCCGGTACCAATTTAAACGACCCAAAAGCTGTTGAAAATGTCTCTTAGTAACAGGGAGGAATGTTTTTAATGGATCGATGTTAGGACCATCATGCGAGATTCCGTGGCGGATGGAACCGATGTATCGGGTGCCAAGGAACGTGATGTCATCTACAGGATGTAGGCATGACTTTTCCTCGTTGATCGTCCATCCCTCGCTTTGAAGGTGAGCAACTAGTTGGTTGACTATACTAGTAACTACGGAACTGTCACGACCCATGATAGCAATATCATCGACACAACTCCAGATTCTTAATTCCTCCTCTGGAGGAAGAGAATGTGAGGCTTGAAAATTCTTCAGGGTATTATTCATGGCACCAGTAGCCAACGACAGAGCGTTGCAATATCCCTGTGGACAAACCGTCCACCTGTACATAGTGCCATCAATGCACATATTTAGTATTCCTTCAGGGTCAGTTATTGGGATGGAAAAGAACATGTTTTTCAAATCCAGTGTGACTCTGACCCACTTACTTTGCTGGAATTGTGCCATCTCGAACATACATTGTGGCAGAGTAGAAGGATTAGGTTGTTGAAGTACTTGACATCTTTTGTTGACCTCTCTATAGTCTACGACTAGCTGGGCTTCGTTGGGCTTTCCAGGTTTCGCAACTCCCTGTCCTGGTGACAAGTAGGTGCTAGCAGTTACGTTTTTAATACAACCTCGTTGCTCGAGTCGCCGCAGGAGGTCAGTAAGGGACTTTTTTAGGGGACCCTTGGTTGGAATTGGCCGATATCGCCAGGTGGAGGTGTTACGACGTGTTGGTCAATGCCAATCCTGCTCTGGGATAATAATGGGTAAGGCTTGTAGCACTTGTTCTTTAAGGTTAAGCACTCTTATCCCTGGGATTCCTAGAATGTTGATGCCCCCTAGGACAGCCTCTAGGGGGTATCGGTGGCCTTGGACTGAGAATTTGACCTTTGTGGTGACTGCAATAGCGTTAAGCCCTTGTACCTTGATTGTTTTGGTGGTCTTCTGGTGAGGTATCATTGAGGTAATCACATTGACTTGAGCTCCAGTATCGAGAAGGAAGAATACTTGTTGCTGGTCATCTGGATCATTAGGGTTGTAAACAGTGAGTTCGGCATAAGGACAAGGGTCAGTGGGGTCAGGTTTGAGTTGGAGAAGGCCGCCGGCAGAGCCGACGGCCATTATTCATTTTTTGGTGGGTCTTCGAATTTGAATCCTAATGCTTCGGCCAGACGACGTTGGGTCCTTTCTCCCAAAATGCGCAACTGATACATTTTAAGTCCAGAGTGGGCGAGAAGAAACCCGAACATACTTTTTTCCTTCAAGGTTCTTGGAGGTGACCACCATGGCTCTCACCAGGGGGTAAACTCTTGACGTCTTGGTTTCGGTGTTTCAACTGGGTATGCTGAAGATCGGTCTCTTATATCATCAGAAGTTCCTTCACTTTGTTTCATGAGCGCCTGCAGTCATGGGAGGTGGCCTAAGAGATTTCCCACTGGCTGACCTGCCATCAGGTTCAAAAAGAGTCGGAGCGTAACAGCATTTGCTTCTCTGTATACCTCTACACAGGCGTCTATAGCTTCCAGGGGCATTGGAATTGCCCCGGGGTCCGATAGGTGGCGATGAGCCCATCTCTCTTTGCATTGGGCTGCTGTTAGCCCCGTTGGATTCGTTCTCGGGCTCCATGAAAGGTATGATACTCCGATTATGGCTAGGAGGAGTTGCTCTGCAGTGGCCTTCTGCGGGCGACCCTCATGCCAGGTGTGAAATTTGTGGGTTACCTGTCCCACTGCAAGCGCCGGGAGCGGGATGGGCCAGTGTGCACTGTCCGTGACCATGTTCAAATCAGTAGCACGCCCTCCGCTCCACACCGCTTGTCGGGTCAGAGCACTCGCTTCTTCCCGGTCTAAAGTGTCAGATCCGAACTCCACTATTAATTGTCCCAACCACATGGCCAAAGTTTCTTCTGATTTTATTTTAGATTCTCTGCGAAGTTCCTGAATTTCTGGTCAAGTGCGTGTGCGAGAGGTAACAGTGGTACGCATAGTACCTTCTTCATCCGCAACACGCTTCATCACAGCTATCGGGTGAGCTGCGGCAGAGAGAGAGTTAAATTCTTCATGCGGGACTGTTGGGTACAACCCTCCTCCCATTGCCCCCTCCCCATGGCAAGGAGGCGGGGCCGTTGGGAACGACGTCACCTTAGGGGGCGGAGTTGCTAGGCGGATCCCCACCGGGTCTTCCGAAGCTCCGCCTCTCTTTTCTGGGTTCCCTGGATGGCTCGCGTTTCTTTCGGTGCCATTTTCTGTCAGCGGCATCATGCGGCCAGCGCTATTGATAAGCGTCGCTCCGGAACTTTTTGCCGTCCGCTCCAGCGACTCTTTACCCGCTGTATGCAGCTGAGCCTCCAAATTTGCGTATTCCCTTAGTAGACCTGCTACTGTATGGAACAACGCATTCATCATCTTTCCCTTCTTCCATTTAGTTAAACCCCATTTGGGCACGTGACGGCCCTTGGTCTCCAGGTCCTCGTGGAGCTGAACGAGGAGCTCATGGCCCCGTGACCCAGGCACCAAATCCGGACAGTTGAACCAGTCTGTGGGGGTGGGTTCCCCTCCTTCCCTTAAGTATCGGGTGCATTGAGCGAACTCCTGAGCGGGGGTCAGCTTTTCTGCCTTCCACGCCTTCACCCCGGCTAGGGATATGGTCGATGCTTCCTCCAAGGGTCGATAATAGACCCGGTCGCTCCCCATTATGCATCCGAACTCCCCAAGGGATAGCTTAGTTCTCCACTCTTTTATGACTGCTTCTTCTTTCTTTACAGAGAAGTAGCCATCAATATTCCATTCATCCCCTTCTACCACCTGGTGGTAAGCAATATGCGCCTATAGATCGTTTGCATTCTCTACGCAGCGAATCCCGGTGCGCCAAGGGCAGCACCCAATTAGACTCATCTCCATCACTGTGCCCTTGTATCCCATCCTCGTCGCCATGTCTCAGACGGCCGGAGCTGACTCGAGGTGATATACAAATTGCTCAGTCGTTTGGGCGGGCTGGTGAATGGAGAGGCAGACAAAGCGTATTGGTTGTGAAAAGCTTTACTTACGCCGCTAGTAGCCGTGACGCAGGTGGTCCTGTCGCTTAAACAACTCCACGAGTTGCTCCAGCTGGCAAGGCTCAGGCCAGCTAATATATCCACAAATTAAGCCGGCAGGCAAAGGGTACGTCGAAGGATTGCACTCGGCGACGGGGAGAAGAATCGATAGGTGATCAGGCTATCAATCAGCTCAGCCGCAAGTCGGATATCTTTAGAGGCACTTTGCAGCGTGCTCAAAGTTCTCCGACTTGGGCGGAAGTCGCACAAAATTTTATACGGCCAGCAAGCCAATTACTAGCCGCCACGTAGGAATAATTTAGAACTGGCCAATAGCAGGACACAAATTTGCATGCGAATGGCGGGAACTCTCTTGCACCGGGGTTTTCTGTTGCAGCAGAAAACTTTTGCTGTGCAAGAGACTCTCATGTGGCGGGAAAATTCCATCGTGCCGAGGCACTAAAATCATTGGGTTGTGACACTTGAGATGGGAGCTTTTGCCACCTCCAGGGCTAGGACTGGTTTGTGTTAAGTCACAGGTAGAAGTAAGCACTGGCTCATGTTTGTGTCATATGTTAGAGAAAGGACTCTCTTGCATTTGGGCTGTGGAGGAAGGATTGGATGATGTTTGAGTCTCATACTGGGGAGAAGGGCTAGTTCATGTTCGGGCAATATGTGGAGAGGAAGAGCCAGTTCATGTTTTCTTTCTCCCCCTCCCTAGATCTCTGACTGGGAAGCTTCTGAGGGACATTCTGACCTAAGGTCCACCTCCTTCTGCTGGCCTTCCTGAAGGCAGGACCTTATCTGCCCAAGATGGCGAGTTGGCTGCCTCGGTCTGCAGACCTGGCCCGTTTCTGCCAGAAACTCAACCGAGTGAAGACATTGGAAGATGACATGATGGAGACATCTTTCAACAGATGCCTGTCCACTGTTGACCTGACATTATTGGGCATTGGGGGTATGATTGGTTCTGGTCTGTATGTGCTCACAGGCACAGTAGCCAAGGAAATAGCTGGCCCTGCCGTCATTGTCTCTTTCATAATTGCTGGCTTTGCCTCTCTGTTGGCAGCCCTTTGCTATGCCGAGTTTGGTGCCCGGGTACCGAAGACAGGATCTGCATATATGTTCACCTATATTTCTGTGGGTGAAATCTGGGCCTTCCTGATTGGCTGGAATGTGCTGCTGGAGTACATGATTGGGGGGGCTGCAGTGGCACGGGCATGGAGTGGCTATCTGGACTCTATATTTAACCACAAAATAAAGAATTTCACTGAGACCTATGTGGGCACATGGCATGTGCCTTTCCTGGCTCATTACCCTGACTTCTTGGCATCGGGAATCCTGCTGATAGCAACAGCTTTCATCTCTTTTGGAGCCAAGGTGTCCTCTTGGCTTAACCATGTGTTTTCTGCCATCAGCATGGGCGTAATCCTGTTCATCCTCATTATGGGATTCATTCTTGCAGAGCCTAAGAACTGGAGTGTCAAAGAAGGTGGCTTTGCCCCATATGGACTGTCAGGCATTATGACTGGCACTGCCACCTGTTTCTATGCCTTTGTTGGCTTTGATGTCATAGCAGCCTCCAGTGAAGAAGCCAGAAATCCCCAAAAGGCTGTCCCCAGAGCAATAGCCTTCTCCTTGGGCCTAGCCACAGGATCCTATATCCTCGTGTCCATGGTGCTGACACTAATGGTACCCTGGCACACCCTGGACCCTGACTCTGCCTTAGCAGATGCCTTTTACAGAAGAGGTTACTCCTGGGCAGGGCTTCTAGTAGCTGCTGGCTCAATTTGTGGTAAGTCCATACAGGCTGAATTCTCTTATTTCTGGGACCTTAGCTAGCAGTCAGATCTGTTTCTGCTGCAGTACAAACTTTCTGGCTTGTCCTTCAGTTAGTTCATAACCTCAGAACTAGTGGTTAGACATGAA
Organism: Alligator mississippiensis; assembly: GCF_030867095.1. Taxonomy (NCBI): domain Eukaryota; kingdom Metazoa; phylum Chordata; order Crocodylia; family Alligatoridae; genus Alligator; species Alligator mississippiensis. Next base: position 31,432,236 of record NC_081833.1, read on the forward strand.
TTCTGGGTTCTATTTCCATCACTGCCTCCATTTTACCTAATATAAAATGGAAATAGTACTTGCCTGTCTGAATGTTGTCTGTCAGAGCAAGCTAGACAAAGCAGACTCCCTATCTTTTGAGGCTCCTGCAATTTAGGACTTATTTCAAGGAGAGGAGCACAAGCTTCCTTTGTCTGAGGTTGCTTTTCAGTCTTTTCCCAGGGCACGGGCTCCATTAAGTAGGTCAAACTGAGAGTCCTGGTTGACCTTCCTGTTCCCAGGCAATCAATTTCTAGGGTAAAGTATTTTCTGGGGCATTAGCTCTGCCCTGTGCCTGGTTTCTCCTGCCCCAAGGAGAACTATCAAGGAGAGTAAGTCTTTGCTGGGGCAATGGGATGAGTATATTTTGAGGGTGTGCAGGACAGAAAAAGGACAGTCTTGTAGTAGGAGGGTGGAGACAGAGGGATCCCCTTGCTGTCAATATGTACATAAGTCCACGAGCTTACTGCTGCCTTGGTCTTGAGTCCAAGAGTGTAGCATCTTTCCCATCAAGGTTTTGGATGGCATGATATGTGGCTATGCTTGTGGCTTCACTCTCTCTTCATATCTTTTTCAGCAATGAACACAGTTTTGCTGAGCAACCTCTTCTCTCTGCCCAGGATTGTCTATGCCATGGCAGAGGATGGCCTCTTCTTCCAGGTGTTTTCCCAGGTACACCCCCGCACACAGGTGCCTGTGATTGGCATTGTGGTGTTTGGGGTGCTTATGGCTGTGCTGGCTCTCATCTTTGACCTAGAAGCTCTGGTGCAGTTCCTGTCCATTGGTACATTGCTGGCTTATACTTTTGTGGCAGCCAGCATCATTGTGCTGCGCTTTCAGCAGGGGAAGCCAGCAGCTCCCTCACACCTCACTGGAAATCAGCCCAGCCCTGGACCAAGTGAGGGCCCTAGCACCAGTGGGCTGAAGGAATATGAGTCCTTCTCAGACAAGCTGCAGCTTGTAGACAAAGATAAAGCTAAGGAGCACCGGGAGCCTGGACAGCTGAAGGCAGCTTTTGAGCCATACCTCGAGTTCCTCAGCGACTTCTACCCCAGAGAAGTGGTCACTGTGGCTGTGATTACCTTGATGGTGTCTGCCATATGCCTTTGCTCCATCTTGGTGTTTGGAAACTCTCACCTCCACCTGCCCACTTGGAGCTACTCCCTGCTACTGGTACTCTTCAGCTTGGGATTTCTACTCAGCCTGTTCCTCATCTGGGTCCATGAGCAGCAGCAGAGAATGCAAACCTTTCAGGTAGCCACCTGCCTTGTGCCTTCTCATTGAATGTTGGGCCAGAGGAAGACTGGAATGGCTCATGCCTACCACTGTCATGTGATATCTGCAGTAGAGGGGAAGGCTGAATTGATGGGTAAAGAACAGACAAGGAACAGCTCAATTCTTTGTACTGTCACAAAAAATGGCTCTGGGTGGGTCACTTCCCTTTCTGTCAATGGACTCTATAATTGGTGGGGGCTGAGAAGTTGCACCATCTTCCTAAAGTTTACATAGCACTTTATAGACAAGTTGTTCTTGGGCCCTTGGATTTCAGTATTGTTATTAATGATTTGGAAGAAAATACAAAACCAAAGCTGGTCAAATTTGAGGATGACACAAAACTCAAAAGAGTTCCAAATAGGGCCAGCACAGTTACATGATGATCTGGTCATTTGGTGAGCAGAGTTCACAGTAATGTATATTCTAGTACAGACAAGGACAAGAAACAAAGGAGTTAGGTCGCACAAATTGAACGTAATTCATCTGACAAGGGACTAAGGCATCACAGTGAAAACCAGTGGAGTGTGAGCTCCCAGTGCCATTCTATGGCTAAAAAGACAAACATGACCCTTGGCTGTATAAGCAGGGATGTATTACATAGATGTACACAGGTGCAACTATCTCTGGTTCCTGGCAGACATTACATTTAAGATGATAATTTTATTGTTGGTTCACTTCACACCCTTAAATTGCATATGTGGCCAAGCTGACTGGGGGTCAACCTCAGGAGCCCTTGACTCCCATGCACTCCTAAGGCTGAGAGCATTAGTCAGCTGACTGCTGCTTCCAGCCTCAGGGGCACTTTGGAGTCGAGTGCTCTGATGTGCCCCCAAGGCTGGGAGCTGAGATCAGCTGCTAATCCCAACTGTGGAGGCACACTGGAGCCCTTGGCTCGAATGCGCTGCCACAGCTGGGAGCTGCAGCTGACTGGGGCTCCCAGCCTCCAGAGTGTAGTGGAGCCCCTTACTGCACTGTGTCCTGCAGGCTGGGAGCTCTAATCAACAGCTCCCAACCTCCAGAGCACAACAGAGTCAAGGGCTTTGCTGTACCTTGGAGGCTAGGAAAGCAGATCAGGTGGTCTGCACCCATGCCTCCAGGGCACAACTGTAATCATGGGTTCTGCTGCACCCTTGAGGCTGGGAGTGTAGACCACCTGATCTGCATTCCCAGCTTTGGGTGCAGCAGAGCTGTTGATTTTGCTATGGCCTGGAGGCTAGAAGTAGCAGCTGATAGGGCTCCCGGCTCTTGGGGAGATGGAGTCAAGGGCTCTGGTGCACCCCTGAAGATTGGAGGAATAGTCATTTGATCAACTTCTTACTTAGGGGAGCAGGGGAAGCATAGGATCATGATGGGGATCCCCGCTCCCATAATTGTGCCTCCTGCCATGCACATGTAGCATGACAGGAAGTACGATCATTGGATGTGCACATCAGATCTCATGGAACATTTACTTGAATGTCTGCTGGGTCTGCAACTAGCATTACTGACACCATGGCTGGATACTATGTTGAGTGTTCAGGTCCTAATTTTAAAAGGACTGATTGAAAAAACCACAATAAAGATGTGTGCTCTGGAAAATTGGTGTTCTAAGTAATGTCTAAGAATCCAAATCAGTTTAGCTCCCTGAAAAAAAGGTTGAGAGGAGATTTAATCACTATCTGTTGATATCTACATGAGAAGGACGTTTCTGATAAAAGATTACTTCTGAATTTGGTGAAAGGAAACCATACAATGACTGGATATGAAACTAGACAAATCAAAATTAGAAATAAAGTGCAAATATTTAACAGGGAGGGGAATTAACCATTGTAACAGGTAACTTTGGAACCTGAATGTTCACTCCTTTGAGGCCAATAAGTAAAAATTTGATATCTCAAAAAAATTGCTGCAGCTCAATCCAGGTAAAGGAATCTGTTTAGAAGTCTTTGTCCTGTTCTGTACAGGATGTCAAACTGGATATTCAGAATAGTCCATTCTGGCCTAAAACTTGTGAAGACCTCTCTGATTTCAGTTTGAGGAAGGAGCCTGTTTCCTGACCCTTGCTTAGCATAACCCAGCCTTTAAAACAGGAGTCAAAAGAAGGGACTTGAACTTTGACAGGGCAGAGTTTGGGCCCAGCTTGTGACTTGATGCCCATCAGTCAGATCTGCTAGGAAGGCTGAGCAACCAGGGCAGTGACAATATCCAATATTGCTGTCATGGTCAGGAAAAGGACCTAGCAGGATGGGGAGCAGTGGGAAGTCTCAGTGGTGACCTCCACATGCCAGAATCTCTGCTTTACAGCAGCATAATTATGTAGTTGGCTGCGTGGAAAAGACAGGGTGGGCTAAAGGAGAGAAATGGGGTCTGCCACACACTCGGAGGGCTGCATTGAAATAAAGGAGGTAGAGCTATTAAGCAATCTGTCGCAGGTTTTGAATACAAATCTAAACTTCAAGGTAAAAGATTAGCCCCTCTGGTCTGAACTCTTGTCAGTTACAAGCCATTAAATTTAATTAATATACCATATATAGAGCCCAGTATGGAGTTATGATTAAAGCACATCTTCCAGTGGTCACCAACCTTCACTTGAAGCCCTCAGGCAAGGCAGACTGCAACTCTTCCCTGGATCTGTTCCAACGGTTAATCACCCTCGTTTTCTAATTTAAATTTGTCTGGTTCCAGCTTCTGACATTTAATTTTTATTCTGTGTTTCTTCACTAAATTCAAGAGACCTTTGGAACGTTGTATTTTCTCCCAAGAAGGTCATTAAACATTATGATCTAGTCACCTCTCAGCCTTGTTTTAGATAAGTTGAACAGAAAGAGCTCTTTGCATCTCTCAGTATTGGGCATTTTCTCCGGCCCTTGAATCATATTTTGTGGCTCTTCAGTGCTCATTTTACAGGGTTTCAACATGCTTTCTAAAATGTGCACAACATGACTGAACCCAGTAGTTCAGCATCTGTCACATCAATACTAGATTGAAAGATAAATTCACTTTCCTGCTCCTTCTCCCCACTTCCCTTTTTATGCAGCCAAGGTCCCATTAACCCTTTCTGTCACAGGATCACACTGGGAGCCAGGAGAAGATTCAGGATTTCTCAAAGTGGGGTGCAGGAGCAGCAACCATCACTGCAGGGGTGACTGTAAGCCCTGCTCCCAGACTCTTCCACCCCTGCTGATATAGACAAATTGCCTTTAGGAGTCCATTGCCCATAGACTTTTTAAGTCCCTAAAGAAAGTGAAAATCCTGCCTCCCTGCCTGCCGTTGTTGCTTTCCCCATTTTTCAGGGGAAGCACGAGAGCTTTTCTTCCTGCCCCATCCAGAGCTCATTTGGGGATGGGGACAGTGGCAGTACCATGGCAGGAGAGTAGTTCCCCCTGTTCCCTGTCCCATGCCTCAGGAGCAGATGTGGGTACAGGGATTTCCACCCCAGCCTCCACCCAGCCCCATTGCCTCTTCCCAGTCTCCACTGAGTCCAGCCTACATGCAGCCCAGCTGAGGTGGACAGGAATAGCCCTGTTGTTTCACCCACTTGGGGGACAGCACAGACTGGAACAGTGACAGATGGGGGAGGAGGGTAAGAGGAAGGGAGTGGGGATTTCACCTCCTTTAGAGGATTTTAAATGTCCCCAGATGCACCTGTGGTGTGGTCCAATTCAAAATGGGATGTAGCTGCAATACTGCATCCCCTGTTGGGAGCTTATGTTTAGCCGCTTGTCTGCTATGATGCCAAAATCCTTTTCATAATTCCTCCTTCCCAGGATCCAAGTCCTCATCTCTAGGTAGAGCCTGTACTCCTTGTTCAGAGAAAAAGATTTTTAGTTTTCTGTGCGGAAACATTGTTTGGAAAGACTCCGTTTATCATGTGATCCAGATCATTTTGCATGACTGCTCTGCCCTCACTGTTTACCACTCCACCAGCCCTTGTGTCATTTTTAAGGCTCTAAGTTTTGTTTCTTAGCAGCAGTTGTTTGCATTCCAACATCCTTTGTTCTTGTGATTTTGGTGATGTTTCTGGCTGACACAGGCTGCCTTATCCTTTGTCACTGCTAGCTTTTTTCCTGCAGATTCCACTTGTGCCACTGACCCCAGCACTGAGTATTCTTCTGAATATCTATCTGATGCTGAAGCTGCACTATATGACATGGCTCCGATTCTCCATCTGGCTGATCATAGGTGAGTTTGCATGGTGGCTGCAGAAACATTAACTCCACAGAGAACCTTAGCTCATATGGAAAGAGACTGCGTGCATTTACACGTGCATTAACATGCTTTAGCTAATGTGCGCTAAGTCTAGTATCTCCCCATTGTGAGGTACTAGGAAAATGTGCATTACCTTCTCTTAATATGCATTAACTGAAGAGCACAGTTTTAAGTGACACTTTAATGCACATCAAAATAGGCTAATGTGCATTAAAGTGCACGTTTAGGCATGCCCAGTGAAAACCACAATGATTCTGATCTCAGGCATGCTGAGCTAGTTTGTGCACCTGAACAATTAGAGAGTAAGTGTACACAGTGTGTCCTTGGAAAAAGCTGAGTAGTTTTAGGTATGTAGGTTTGGAAGGGACCTCTTGGATCATGGCATGCAACTCCTGCTAGTGCAGGCACCCCAATATATAATCCCTTTCATAAGTGGATCAAGCTACTTATGTTTTTGCACTCACTACCCCAAAGGAAAGTCTGTTCCATAGCTTCATTGCTCTAATAGTTGGAAAATCTCCTTTAGTGTCTATCCCAAATTTATTCCTGACCAATCTTTACTCATTTGTTCTTGTGCCAACATTGCCCTTTAGCTTAAATAGCTCTTCACCCTTCCTGCATTTACTAATAATATATTTATAGACAGAAATTGCACTATCTCTTGGCCTTTGATTTACCAGGCTACATAAATCAAACTCTTCTAGTGTCCCTCTTAGTAGACCTTCTTTGTACTGTCACAGCGGGGTCCTCGCGGAGGGCCGTGATCTCCTTGAGGCCCTCTCACCGCGCTACTTCGGCCCGAGGGCACCCTCCATTCTCGCCCGCCACGTCTTGCTGGAATATGTAATAGGGAGGCTGCCTTGTGTTTTCCTCAGGCACGTAAGCTCCTGGACCCTTCATGGGTCACCCCGTACAATGGGTGCTACTCAAGCACCCCAGCCTTATGGGCTGTGTGTGGCTCCTACCAGCCCCTAATACCACGCCCCAAGCCTCGCAGATGTAATAGACGTTGTTAGGTCTGTACGCCCGCTTCCCGGGCCTCCTCTAAAGTGTAGCCCGCTCTGGGCTCTCTCTCTCGCACCCAGCCTCTCACTGGGACTCTCCTGATGGTGCGGTCCCGCTCAGGGACTCCCTAGCGGGCCCCGGCCCTTCCGGCCAACCGCACAGGTACCCTCTCTGACCCCCGGCTCACAGCGCTGCTACTCCCTGTCTTCTCGGGGCAACCGCAGCGCCCTGCCTCGGTATGAGGGGTGTTGCCGCACTAGCCTGCGGCCAGGCTCGCTATGCCCATCTCAGGCTCCTCAATATGGCCCCTCTAGGGCTCCTCAGTAAATCGCCCCTCCCTGGGGCTGGGGTCAATGCTCCCCCACCAGTGATGCCCTTGCTAGCATCTGCTGCGCCCGTCCTGGGCTCCCTGATCTGGCGCTCCCCTTCCTCGGGGCTCGCCGTGCCCCCACGGGGCTTCTCAAGAATACAATGTGGCGCTCCCCCTCTTTGGGGCTCGCCGTGCCTCCACGGGGCTTCTCAATGAAATTGCCCCTCGCTCTGGGCTGGGGTCTATGTACCCCGCATGCGATCCGGGGTCTATGTCCCCCGTCTGCAACCTACTGGTTGCGCCCGCGACCCATTGGCCGCGCTCCTTGCCGCCAGTTGCTCCCGCACTGGCGTGCAAGCTGCGCCTCCACTGGCACTGTGAAATTAATGCGCCCTCTTGGCACTAGGGCACCCCACACTCTCTGGGGTCCCTATGATTGAGGCCTCCTCCAACCCCTACAGCCTCACCCAAGCCTCCGGGTGTAATATCACAATGTCAAAGCAAAGCCCCAAGCCCCTAGGCTGTAACACAAATGCAAGCTCAAGCCGTCTGGCTGTAACTCAAACCCGAAGCCCTATGGCCATAACAACATTGCTCCATATGACCATGGTACTTGCTGCTAGGCTCCTCTCCACATCCTCACTCCCAGAGCTCCTGCCTCCCAGGCTGCTGGCAGAGAACTGCTAGCCTGGCTTCGGCCCTGGGCTTTATAAAGGCCAGGCCCTGCCCCCTTCTGGCCAGCTGCTTCTGATTAGTTGCCCCGCCAACTTGCAGCTGTGCTCACTAGGCACTGCCAGGGATCTCTCCCTGGCAGTTTCTCCTCTCTAGGAGCAGGCGCACCGAGGTGCCCTGCGACGGTACCTGATCCATTTCAACTAATCTTTTCTGAACATAATTGACTAGAATTGTACATGGTACTTGAGATGCCTTCTAATCAGTAGCTCATATAGTGGTATTGATATTTTCTTATCTCTCATTAAAATACCTTTCCTGCTACATCCTAGGATCACTTTGTTTTTTTCAAGTCTCAGAGGGTGCATCTACATGAGATGCTACAGCAGTGTAGCATCGGCGGTCATGAATTATGATTCTACCACTACTATGCAGTAGCTTATTGCTACTGTGCAGTAAGGTTGGAAATGACCCATGCACTGCCAGGACTGTGCAGTACCAGCGGTTACTGTGCAGTTGTTTAGAACTTGCTGAAGCAAGTACTAAATGACTGCACTGTAAAAACTATGCAGTTGGGCACGCGTATAGACACACCCAGAGTCATCATGTGATTGACTAATACACCCAGGCCTTTCTTCCTGTGAGCCATTTCCATCTGGATCCTGATCTTGTAGCATAAACTTGTATTAGTCCCTAAGCACATGACCTTGCACTCTGTACTTCTGGATATTGGACATTAGGAAGGCCTTTGACTTGGTGTCCCATGAGGCTCTCAAGGTAAAACTAGGGGACTATGGGCTCAACAATTCAATGGTCAGATGGGTAGGAAACTGGCTGTTGGGTCAGACCCAGAGAGTACTAATAGACATGGGGCCATCCCTGTGGGGGAGCAAATCAGGGCAACAATCCTGGGCCCTGCACTTTGTGGGGCCCCACGGAGCTCGGTGGAGCAGCCATGGTGACTCTATGCCACCACTGTCAGCTTCATGTCTGGACACTTGCTACCCCCTCTCCCCCCAGCGGCACTACTGCCACTGCAGATGGTGGTGCCAGCTTCTTCGGGTCCCAGGCGTGTGGGATTGGAGCAGAGATGGCCCGCGCAAGCTGATTTGCCCCAGGCCCCATACCCTGCTTGGGTCAGCTCTGAATAGATAGATCTGTCAACCTGGCAGAAGGTAGTAAGTGGGGTCCCCCAGGGTTTCATACTTGAACCAGTGCTTTTCAACATCTTCATCAGTAATCTGATTGTGGGGGTGAAAAGCACACTGGCAAAGCTCACCAATGACACTAAGCTGTGGGGAAGTGCGGCCACACATGAGGATAGGCTGATGATCCAGGCAGACCTAGACAGATTGGTTAGATGGGCAGGCCAGAACCAGATGCTGTTCAACACTGAAAAATGTAAACTGCTCCATCTGAGGAGGAAAAATCTGTGACAAACTTACAGGCTCAGTGGTGCCACACTAGATAGCACCACATCGTAAGGGACCTGGGGATCATAATTGACCATAAAATGAATTCGAGCAGGCAGTGTGATGCTACAGTTAGCAGAGCAAACAATTCGCTGGTATGCATCAACCGGCGCATCTCAAGCAAAACTAAGGAAGTTATTCTCACTCTGTTTGGCATTGGTGAGGCCACAGCTGGAGTGCTGCATCCAGTTCTGGGTGCCACACTTCAAGAAGGATGTGGAGAATCTTGAAAGAGTCCAGAGAAGTGTCATGTGTATGATTAGAGGCCTCACAAGGTCCATTCTAGACCTAAACTTCTGTGAATATTATCACATTTATATAACCCTAGTTGTGTTGTCCTCAAGCTCATTCAGTTCTTCCCTTATGATATCATGGTCCTCTTCTTTATAATCAGTACTTCCCAACTTTGTGTCATCAACAGGGATCCTGGTTTTCCCTGATAAAAAAACCCCAAATCCATGATTAAAATTAAAGTCCCCTCCCCCACACCCTCCCTGGACCTTCTGTTGTCCCTCACTCCCCACCACAGGGAATGCAGCACAGATCATGGCAGCGATGGCGGCAGTGAAGTGGCGGTGGCCCCACAGGCAAGCACTGCAGGGTAGCAGTGCCCCTCTGTGGGCCACACACAAGCCAACTGGCAGGGACGGGGGGGGCTTGCATGCAGCAGCCACCACTGCACCACTGCCACGCCCCATGCTGCTTTCCTGCAGCCAGCCACAGGGCTGTGTGGGCACAGCTCTGCAGCCCCATGGCTCCGCAGGCAAGTGGCATGGGGCACAACAGCAGCAGTGGTGAGGTGGTGACAGCGGCCTCCATGTGTGAGCCCCCTCCTGGCTGGCTGGTCGGACAGCTTGTGTGCAGCCCGCAGAGGGGCACCACTGCCCTGCGCTGCTTGCCTGCAGAGCCATGTGGCTGCGGAGCTGTGCCCACGGAGCTGTGTGGCCAGCCACGGGAAGGCAGCACAGGGCGCAGCCACCTGGGCACTCCAGGGCTTCTCCCAACGCCTCCTTGCTCCCTCAGGCCCCTCAGCCCCCAGCCAGCTTCCCCCCCCAGCACTGCCTCACAACCCCCCAAGTCCCCTGCAAGCCCCACTTACCTAACCTTGCAGGCTTGAGAAGGAAAGTGAACCTGAGTCAAGCCTTGGGACTGACTAAAAGCCTCAGGCCCCACCTTTCCCCCTCCCTACCCTGCCTCTGGGCAGGGTTGGGGGTTCTCCGCCCTTTATGCAATCAGCTCTTGCAGGCTGGAGCTCTGCCCATCTGCAGAGCTCTTTGCAAAAGGGGTAATCCACGGCTTTCTCCACTAACAGGTAAAATCACATTTTCTCTGATAAAAATGGGAAATCCATGGTTTTCTCTGTTTTTCCATGGGAAACGGAAAGCCCTGATCCCTGGTCATCAGCAAATATCATTAGTACGCACATTTTTTACGCCAAGGCCATTCATGAAAATATTAAACGAACCCCATTATTTCTCACAAGTCCGTTATTTCCCTTTTCAGCGCTGTCGTCTATTTGCTCCCACTGTGCCAGTTTCTTACCTCACAGTTTTTTTTCTAATCCTCATCTTCTCTAATAATTTTCCTCATGGCAAAGTATCATATGCTTTACTGATGTCCAGCTAAATGAGTTATACAAATGAGATATTTTCTTTGTCTGGATCAGTGGTTCTCAACCTTTTTAGACTCAAGGCACCCTTGGACAATGAGCTCTAAGTTTGCATTCATTATTTGATTATGGAGAAATATGTCAATTTTCTATTGCAAGGAACTCAGACCACAGCAGTTTAGATTTTTTTTTTAATGCTATGGATTCTTATTTGAAATCATTGGGTTTATCTTGTGAATCACATTTGTACACTCAACAGTGCTAACTTTACATGGCAATCCTTGGCACTTCTAAAAGAATCTCCAGGCACTCCTGGGTGCTGCAGCACCCTGGCTGAGAATCAATAGTCTAGACAATTAGTTAACAGTTAGTTAAACTGCAAAAATGGATTTACCAAAGAGGATCACTGCCAGATTAGTCAAATAGTTTTCTTTATCCCATTTACCATTCATCTCCATGTCTTTAGTTATTGTTTCTTTTAATATTTGTTCCTAAGCCTTTCATACTTTTGAGATCAGACTAATAGACCTGCATTTGCCTGGATCCTTTTAGCCCTTTTCCCTCCCTTTGTTTAACTCCAGTGATATGGAGTCCCCAACTTGATAAATTAATTTGAAACATTTGTTCTTAGGTTCGTGTTTTCATGAGACAGTTCTTTCACAGATGTTTAGGGCTGGAAGGGACCTTGTGAGATCAATTCTTAGACAGATTTTCTAGTCCCTCCAGCTTGACTGCATTAAACTCACAGAGTATTGACACATGTATATTTAGAACCATTTCAAAAAGGGAGTGTTTCAAATAGGCAGCATCTGTTATAGAGTCAGAAGGTGCATCTACACATTATGATTTAAGGTACATTTGCCATTTTTAAGGTGCATTAAGGGCATGGGTCTACATGTGTGCACCCTTAATAAGCCTTAAAATGGTGATTTTTAGGCTAAACACCTAATTTTTAATGCCTACATAAAGCAGGTGTAGACACCTTAAGGTGCCTTAACACTATGTGACTGAGTGGTCCAGAGCTGAGCCTCTGGGTGCCACCAAGGAGATGTGGCGGGTTCCGTTTTGCAAGGCACAGATGCTGGAGCTGGAGCAGCTGTTCCGGCAGCAGGGGTCCCTGTCGGTGTGCAGTAAGCCAGCAGAGGGGGCAGAAGGCACAAAGGCTCCTGTCAAAGAACAAGGGAAAGGCCCCCTGTGACTCCTTGCAGGAGAAGGGGGCAGTGCAGCATGGGCAGGGCTAGCAGCTCCCCAGCACATCTTCCTCTGGGTGGGTTTGCTGGCTGGACAATGTAGTCCTGCATGTTGCCCGATGAGCCACGTTAAGGTACCTTAAGGCATCCATGTGTAGATGCATGCCTAAATCACCTTGATGTACCTTAGGCTAAGGTGCATTAAGTTTAGGCATGCATTAATTCATGCATAGACACGTCCATACAGTCATATAGAAATAAGGCTGGAAGGGACCTCCAGATGTCATTTAATCCAACTCCCTGCCAGAAGCAGGATCATCCCTATCCAAACCGTCCTGGGACAGAGCCCAGGGCAGAGCTGCCATCTGCTCCCTGCACACCCCTGCCTTTCAGTGCGTGTGTTGAAGGGGGGGGTATGTGCACATGTGTGTTTGTGGGGGGTTGGGGCTGCCTGGGTGCTAGGTCCCGGGAGCCGGCTGGGGTCAGGGGAGGGAGGTGGGTGCAGGGGGTGCATGCAGCAGAGTTTTCCCAGGCAGTGTGGTCCACAGTTGCCCCCATGGCTTACCACATACAGCCAAGCCTGACCAGGCACAGCCCATGGCAAACTCCATCCCAAGCCTACTATCCTGGCCCTGGCCAGCACAGAGCTTCAAGTGGGGCTGCTCTTGGGTGCTGCAGCAGCCACCCAAGTGGTGCTTGGCTCCCCTCACCTCCAGTGGCAGCTCCCCCTGCTGCACTGCTCCAGGCAGGGAAGAAGCTTCAGCTTGGCAGCTCCTGCCCCGGTGTGCAAGGTTCCAGCTCCCAGCTACCTTCCACCCACTGCAGCTACACTAGGAGCAGCTCTGCTGGAAGGTGTGCATGTTGGCTTGGGCTGGGCCAGTGGATGCAGTCTGGAGCATGGTGTGGGCTGCCCCAAGTGGGGCTCAGACCCACGCAGAGCACAGCAGGGACAGCCATGGACCAGATCTAATCAATTGGTGGGCATCCCCTGTGGGCTGGATCCAATCAGTTGGCATGCTTCTGGCCTGTAGGCCATATTTTGCCCACCCCTGACCTAGATCATTCCCAATCAATGGCTGTCCAACCTGTTCTTGAAAAGCTCCAATGATAGTCCACAGCTTCCCTAGGCAGTCTATTCTACTACCTATGTTCTAATTGTTTTTTGTGAACAAACCAGGAAGGATAAAAATATAGGAAAACTCCAAACTTGGAGTGATTGTGCTACCTTTGTAATGTTCTTGACTTGCTTGCACACATAGGTGGATGTAGGATTTTTAAAAGGGAGTGCGGATGTTGTGGTGCATAATCACAACACAAGCTATTTTTCTCCACTTAAAAAGAAATGGGAAGTGACGGAAACTGGAAGTTTTACTAATATGCTAGAGGCCTGAGGCTGTATTATTCAGTAAGTATGGGTTTTGCCAGCCTTACTGCCAGCCCTGAGGTGGGGCAAGCACCTGGTGCCAGGGGAATACAGCTGTTATTCCCCAGACTGGCCACAGACAGAACTGCTCCCTGCACACTTATATGTGCATCCCCCAGACACTTTGCAATTCATAGTTTCATAGTAGGTTCATAGTTGGTAGGGTTGGAAGGAACCTGAGCAGATCATCAAGTCCGACCCCCTGCCATGGCAGGAAATAATGCTGGGGTCAAAGGAAGAATGCTGGGTCAAATTGCCCCAAAGTGCTCCTCATCACCCTTTATACATTGCTCCTGCCACCTCAAATGTTCCCTGGCTCCACTCTGTCCTATTATCCCATATATCCTCCATCTTCATCCCTACCCCATCAAATCATAGCACCCCTCACTGACTCCTGTCCTGCCCCATCACTGCCTCCATGAATTCACTGCACCCTGCACAGACCAGTTCCTATCATGCCCCTGGTGGCACTAGATTTATGACCCAGATACCTTACTCCAGGTGGACCCTAAACCCTCAGACCAACCGTGACCTCTCCATTTGATATTAGATGAATTGTATTGCTACACAGTGATAGCAGATAAGAATAATGCAAACAATTCTATATCTACCAGTCTTTGAGCTGCCCAAAGTCAAGGTACGTCTGGCCAGTATGTGAGCTTCACTCTGAGGTTCTCTCTTGAATGTCATCTATCAGCAGCCTGGATTTCGGAAGCCTAGCCGGCCCCCCCACCACCACCACAGTGGAGTGGATGGGACAGGCTGGTGGTATGCCCTCTCTCTATGGTGACCTTGGGTTCCCCTCTTGGGGACCCTTTGCTGCTCTGATATCCCTCCTTTTGTATCTCTGTGATGACTCTTCATCTTTGGGCATTGCTGATTGGTCTTTCTGTGGTCGTCGTACTGTTCATGTTCTGTCCTGCCAGCATGTTCCTTTGTTTCACAAAGGCATCACATGCACACATCCTAATTTGGGCTATACCAGTCTTCTCCTAATTTGGTCTGTTCCCCCAAACCAGAAATTCCAAGGGCTCTGGAGCTGGGTACTGTGACCTGGTGCCACCTTATCCCATGGAACAGCATGGTACCTGTTTTGAATTTCCTAGCCCGTGTGTCTGCTTGCCTGTCAGACATGGTGGGCGTTGAGGAAAATTTCTCAAACAGGCTTTTTAGAAATCAGTTAACCCTTCCCATTGCCCTGGACCATTGTTTTAATGCCTAGCTACTTTACCTACAAGCTAATTCCCAAAAGCAAACTTCTAAATGCCATTTTATAGCCATCAGCCCCAGCCCCCTGCGCCCTCTTCTTCCCCTCTGAACATCCAAGCCTCACTGCAGTCCCTCATAGCCCCTGGGCCTCCTTCCCTAGCAATCCCTGTCACTTCAAACCCCAATGTCCCAGCCCCTTTTCATACCACACCCCTCTACCCCGCAGGCTCTCCCTCCAGAGGCCCATTGGTGCCTATGACCCCCATCCAGCTCCTCGCAATCCCTAAGAATCCCTTCTCCTTAGAACCCCTACAAACAGTCACCCCTACCCTTTACAGCTCAGGGTAGGTGAGGATAAGTCTATAACTGCCTCCCACTGCCCTTCCCTCCCAACAGCATGCCCATGGTAGCCACCACTGCCTTTCACTACCACTGCAGGTAGCCTTCCGCTGTCAACAAAAAGAGACAAACATTTAGCGAGGACTTCAGCCACTTGCAGTTACCCTACCTGAGTTGACCAACCCTTCTGGATCTGCCCATGCCTAGGTTTATGCCACCCTGGTTGTGCTTCTGGTATACCCTGATTATGTCACTCCCACAGCCTCTGCCATCTGCTGCAATGAATAACCTGGGGGAAAGGGTCACCACAGTAACTTACCTCTTCTCTTAACCTTTGTAACTCCTTCCTGCTTCTGACTGCTGTGGCACTGCACAGTCTAGCCTACCTTTAGCCCTATCCTCTAATTTTTTGTGGGTTCAAATTTCAGAGCAAAGGCATCCAGTAAAGTTCCTAGATAATGGCATACTTTTATTGTACATGCTGGTGTGTGTGCAAATAAACGTTAACCAGGGTAGCGAACAGACAGGATAATTGCAGAGGAAAGGATAGTTTGATTAGTAGAAGGTCACAAGTTGTTAACAGCCATGGAGTGAATAGATTAGTAGGTATCAGGAAGATAATAAACCATGAAGTCAGTTGACTCCCTCAGTTCCTGAAGAGAAATGCAGCTGTCCCTGCCAGGCAGTTTGTTTTAAACTTTAAATACGGCAGGAATCAAAGTGGAGTTTGACTGAACCCCCAGTCACTGCCCCTCCATTGGCCTTTGTTCACACATAACAATTAGAACGTAACAGCTACTGTTCCTTTTGAAATGGCTCCAGGTGTACCTGTGTTGAACCCCCTCCATCGATTTGCATCTGAGATTGCTAGGGAATTCACTTCAGAACCTATCAAACAGTTGACAAGTCCCACTACTTATTTAGCCACTGTCAAGGAGGTTGGCAGGGACAAAGCAAAAAGAGTACTGATCTCCAAAGAGTGTGATTCTGGCAATCACCACTCTGACTTGCATCCTGTGTAACAGGTTGGAGCAACCAGCAAGAGAAAATCCTGGGACCTTGGGTGCTAGGGGGTGCACTTTAATTAGAGCGGCTCTAAGAACTGTTGTAATTAAAGTGCCCAGAGTGTCCCATGTATTAGCATTCCCACATTTCAAAATGGCAGCAGGAACACTTTATTTAAAGCTGGTCAAACAAGCTTTAGATGAAGCGGCCCTGCCACCATTTTGAAGCACAGGGATGCTAATACTAATACATGAGATGTGGGAGGCTGCTGGAGCATGGTAATTGTCTGTGCTGGTAATTTATCATGATTGTCTGTGTTGACTGTTGTCTTGTCCACTGCCATCATACAGTGGTCTCTATGGGTGCCATACATGAGCAAGTAGGCTACTCCGACACATTGGAATTCCAATGTAGTCTCCCTGCTTGTGTATAGGCACCCATAGAGACCACAGAATTGTGGGAATGGATGAGATATCAGTCAGCACAGACAATCATGATAAATATATGTTTATTATAGACCCTTGAATGAATGGTTGAGGGGAATGCATTGTAGATCTGGATTTTAGAGAAAGATTTAAAAAATATATGCCTATAGCTCATTGGAAAAATGAATTTATATTGACTTTGGTTAAAATAGATAAATAAGTGAATAAATGGCTCTGGCAGAATAGAGAGAAGTGGAGTCTTTTTGTTGCTTTAGTTTTAACTCTCCAGGAGGGTGTATGTATACTGCAATGATCACAGAGCCAACATACAGAGGAGGGATGTGCAACTATCACATGAACTGAAACTGGATGAAAGACATAGATAATGGATCATCGTATATACAAGGGAGCTGAGTGTGTGGGAGATGGCTACTAGAGTACTTCAGAAATTGGTGCTAGGGCTTCTATCACAAGATGTATACGTTCCCTTTCTTCCCTACATGTACCTCCCTCTAGCACGTGGGATGGTTCTGTTCCTCCAGCCCTGAGAGCAATCCTGTTCTCTTGGAACCACCTCATTTTTGCCTGCTGCTAACCTAAGCTCTTTCCCCTGCTCTAGGCCTCCTGGTGTACTTTGGCTATGGCATCTGGCACAGCAAAGAGAATCTACGGGAGCCAAAGTCTCACAACGTGAGTGCCCGCTATGTGGTGTTTCCCAGCAGCAGCCTTGAGGAGACGCTGCAAGCAGTTCAGCCCAGTACTCAGGCATCAACAGGGCTTGCAGATATAGTGAATGAGGAAGCCAAAAGATGATTCTGTTTGGGAAGGGAAGCCTGTGTGCATCGAAGTGGTGGCAACCTCCCTGAGTGATAAAAGAGCACCTGCCTACCCATTCTCTTCTGCAGCAGTAGCTGAGAGGGATGGGTCTGCCTTGGTCATGCTCTGTTCTCTGGAGAGTGCTGCGATACACATGCTTTCTTATCCTCACTGAGCACATGCAGCGGGGTGGAGAGAGCTGAATCCCTTGTATGTGGGAATCTGGCTTTTATCTCCCTACTTCAGCTTCTCTGTTTTGGTAAACTATAAGCCTTGTTCTTATCACTTTTTTCTCTAGAACCCACTGCAAAACTCTAGGATATTAGGAAAGGGGCTAAAACTCTTTTCCATGTTTGTATCCATTCATGCCCTGCCAGTCTTGAAGTAGCCAAGAGACAGCCTCATGGCCATTCTCATCAGAGCCTTCTGTTTTCTCCCATAATTCACAGAGAGCTTTAAACGGTCTCTTCAAGACAGGGCTTTATCCTTTTTCCTACTTTGGTCTTAGGCCACTGTGGCTTTCATCTCCCTTTGCCTCAGTTTCCATCTCTAAAATGAGGATTATTTCGATGCTGAACAGAGATAACTGAATATAAGAATGTTCAGAATGTATGTACCCCTTGTGTACCCATCAGGCACTTCCTGGCATTTCTTCTGCAGGTCTGCCTATAAAGCAAAGTTGTGGATGCAAGCTGCTAGTTCAGTGGGATAACTCCAACAAGAAAATCCTTGTTTTCAATCTTCTAAAAGGGACAGAGATGAGTGTGGCTGCAAGGGTCATTCCAAGAGCTTTCTGCTATTCTCAGGAACCTTGGATGATACAAGTGAGGCCTGGGGAGAAGAATCTGTCCCATTGTGCACCATGTAAGGAGCCATGGCTACCTAGTGCAAATTCAGATTAGGGAGTCCTATGTAGTTTATCAGATTTCTGATGTGATATATTTGTAGCCAGTAGGCAAATGTAATTCAGCCCAGGCTCTTTACTTGTGTTCGTGACCATGTAAGTGGTCTATTGAGCATTAGGTCAATTCCACATCACTTCAGCCTTTTAACTTTGCAGTGCTCAGTCCTCTGCATGAGAGAGAACACAGTCCCTTCCCTGAGGATATCACAAGCTAAAAGTGAAAAACACAGGATCTGTACAAGACCTGAGAAAGCATAACCCAGAACCTGAGTTCATTCTTTGGCATATTCCCCTGAATATGAATCACAGAGAAGCAGAGCTAAAAGGGACCTCCAGAGGTCTTCTAGTCCAGTCCCCTGCTGAGGCAGGATCGTTCCTGTCCAAATCATCCTATACAAATCCATAATCTAAACTTTTTGTAAAACTACCATCAACCCTGATATAATGCAAGATATAACACTAAACCTGCCACAGGTAAAGTGGGGGAACCACGGTAGCCAGCATCCTGCTTCTATAAAAGGTTGTTAATATAGGCTTAAAAGATCCCAGGGAGAGGGTCATGGCCCCTGCTATAGAGGAAGGCAAAAACCTCCACAGTCCATACTAAGAAGCAGAAGCAGCCAGTTGCCCACAAAGAGTATCAGGGAGATAGATGTCACTTGACTCAACTCTGAACAAAAGCTTAGGGATCAATATGTGCTGTTTTTTCTCTGCAACTTACAGAATCCTTCCCAGCAGCATACAGGCTGCAAAGCATTATGCAGAACCCACTCTTGCCACCCATGTAAACTCTCACAATTCCAGCTAGTTTAGCCCATCTCTGGCACAAGGGCCTGTGAAGAGAGGCTTAGGATTCATGCTCCTATGCCAAGGGACTTCTCCACTAGCCACTTGCATGCCCCTTACAGCCATCAGCTGTTCTGGTGGCATATTGATTTAATTTCATATAGGGGCAGCTTCTACTTTTTAATAAAACCAATCAGTGTCCCAAGCAGCTTCAGGGCTTGGACTGAAGTAAGAACTCCAGAACTCCAGCCCAAGTTTTCTCATTAAATGATTGGAGCTTTCTTTGTTTGGTGACTCCCTTTCAGAGACTGTTTTCTGGAACCCTCTTTACCATTAGAAGAGCTTCGAGCAATGGTTCTCAACCTTTTTAGACTCAAGACACCCCTCAGAAAATGCCAGCTCTTAGTTTTCACTTGTTTGTTTGTTTTTTTGACTACAGAAAAGAAACTCAAAAAGTCCACAATAATGTTTTTTAACACTACGGATTCCTTTTTTAAATTTTGGGGCTTTTTTGTGAATCATATTTGTACACCTAATGGTGCTAACATTGTGTGGCATCCCACAGGACCTTTGAAAGGATCTCAAGGCATCCCAAGGTACTGAGGCACAGGGAAAGGCCTCACTACAGCTCAGCTGAGATTTGAGGCTCCCTTTTCCAAAGTCATCCCTCACCTTTGGATCACTTCACTTGCCAGTGTAGGCAAAGTAGTTGCCGCTGTCAAGGCAACCAGGCCCAGGTAGAGTTCAAAAGAGCAGTTGTTGCCTACTTGTGTTACCTGCCCTGACTCCCTGCTGTATGCAGTGGTGATGGACACATTTGCTGTATTAAAATTCTCTGCCTGTGTATTTGGGCAGTTTTGTCAGTATGGGAGCTGATAGCTGAAGCTTTGTAATTCTTTAGTAGGAAGAAGTGAGTATATAGGCAAGAAGAAGACTGACTAATTACTAGGTTGTGCAGAACAGATGCCACAGTTACTGAAGCTATTAAGGATGGGGCAGATCTTCCTCATGAGGACTGGGTGTGAATCTGGAAGCCAGCCACACCCTGGTAGGGAGCAGCAGAATGAGCACTGGGTGACCTACTCAAGTCCCTTCCCCCTGCCGCAGCTTGGATTTTATGTCTCTACTGGACCTAGAGAAGCCCATAGGCTCGACAGTGGGAGACATTCCAAGTTCAGCATATGGGTTCTGTTGTGGATTTGCTGAGACTGCCCAAGGTGTTGAATTTGGCACACACTTGTGTTGTCCAGGCTTCTCCTTGCTCTGTTGCTGCTATTTGATCACCCCTGCCCTTGCATTGTGTGAAACATTGTATTTAGAAATGTGTGAAAGGCTATTATTGCAAACTGAGTTGTGTGTTCCTGCTGTGCTGTGGCTCTTCTCAGTGTCTCTGTATAATGGCTTGTCATAAAGATGATGAATCCAATCCCATTATAAACACTGGTCCTTTAACCACTCTGGCTGGTTATGGGTCTGTTCATGTGATTCTATATGTCTACGTGCAGCCAGCATGGTACTTTGCTGAGGTTGCCCCTTTTCCCACACCATGAGCTCAGAAAAGCCCTTTCTTTTGTACTTCCATTGCACCAACATATGAGGAGGGCTGTAATTTGGGGGCTTTGCTCTTCCAGAACATTCATAGTTTGGTGTCATCCCTCTACATCCCTGCAACACTGGACACTGGCCAGAAGCACCAGGTTACAAGAAACACCTGACTGCACATGTTCTCCACAAGGAGAATGAAATTTGATATTTCCCCTATGTAACAATGCCTGCCCCATCTGCAGTCCACTCTCACCTGACTTTACTCTCTTGGGAACACAAGAGCAGATAAAGACACAGGCATAACAGCCTAAAGCCCCATCTCTTGGAGTCATGTAATGAGATCATAATCCCTTTAAAAAAATGTAGGTGATTATGGTTGCATTGAGAAGCCTGAGAATGTGGCCCAAGTGCCAGTTAGTGCAACATCACCTGCCTTTGTAGGGAGCTTCATAAGGGTTCTCCAAGAGCACTGACTCTAGGCTTTGGAGGATTCTGTTCCAGCAAGAGCCTCTACATGTATCTGGTCTAGGTCATTCTCAGAAGCTGACTTCCCCCTGGCAAGTCCTAGCAGTCCCTATCCCTCTCCAAGAGGAGACCTTGTCTGATGTCACTGTCATTGTGGCTAAGGGCAGGCCAATAAATGGTGTGTTGCTTTGAAGACACATATTTGCCTCAGTCCTACTCCCACAGACCCACTGCATTTCCTGTTTATATTTTCTTTGCTATTAGCCCTTTCTCTACAAACTCTGGTCCTGGAGTCCCTGCTCCCGCACCCACCCCCCAGCCTGTGATGTTCCTGCTCTTTTTTCTTTCTCCTTGTTCTCTTTGTTGGAAGAACACACCACTCCACTGCTAAAGAATCCAGCCAGTTATTTGTAAAGAGGCCAGTTAAGTCTAAATTGCTTAGATATCTAAGTGTGTTGAAATATTTGGGCCCAAATTGCTGCTTCAAATTTACCTCTATCACAGTCTCCTCAAGGTCTGAGACCAAGCTGATCAATAAGGAAGCACTTGGAGAGAAGACTGAAGGCATGTGCCCGCTACTTGGTAAGATGTCTATAACCCAGGGATTATTTTGGATTCTCATATAGTCCTACAATCTTTTTATAGTCATTTTCATAACCCATTCTCAAAGTAATTGCAGTTCTCAAGCAAAAAAAAAATTCTGCTGTGGAAAGGCAAAAACACTCCCCTACTGCCTTAGTTGGCCACTTGTGATGCCATGGACATGGCTTTGTGTGAGTATAAGTAGATTCTTAGTCAAGTGTGAGTGAGTCTGGATGGTGTGACTTTACAGGTTGGACAGTGACAACTGTAATATGATCCTTGGGCAGCAGCCTGCTTTGATACACATTTTAGTGCGAGGATTCTGTATTGCATGCAAGTATGTTGTCCTGCAGACCCCTGCTAGCATATACCAGCTGGCATAGATGCCACTTAGCAGTGCCTAAGCCATATATGAAAATTTGTCTTAGGACAAGTGAAGAAACACTTAAAGACCTTTAAAAACTTAGGCCAAATGGTATAAGAAGCTCTATTTCCTAAAACTGAAAATAATTACAGGAAAATATTTTAAACAAATAATGGAAATAAAAATTGGGAGTAGTTTAAGAAAACTTCACTAGATGACTGCCCAAAAGTGCCAGTTTCTCAGCTACAAAAGAAAGGTTTCTGTTAACAAGGTATTTTGGTAAAGACTCAAAAGCCATGATTAAAAAAAAAAAAAAAGAAAGTATTCAGCAAATAGGAAAAATACAAAGTTGAGAGCAGCAGCTATGAATCAGAAGTCATGAAATGCAAACAACTAATAAGAGGAGCTGAAGTTATTATATAGGAGGAAGAAAGAAATCCCAACAAAGATCTAAGTCCATCCCAGCATAGGTGTGGTAAAATCACTAATAATTAGGCAGATCACTCTGAATCATTCAGTGAATTATTTAATTCTTACTTGGAATGCAATCAGGTGACATATTTAAAGCTTAAGATGGTCATGAAATATTTTCTGTTCCAGCAGTAAGTAAGGCTAAAACAGGAACTATGATCAGTAAACATTTTCAAATAGGCAGGATTAGCCAACTTCCATCTAAGGTTGCAACCCTATGGGCAGGGGTGTGGGGTTGCTGCAGGGAAAAAAGCAGTGGCACGAATTCATGCTGCTGCTTTTTGCCCCGGTGCACACCCCTGCACGTGGGGTTAGCACAGGGGAAAATGCTCCAGGGTGGGGTGGGGTGGGGTGGGGTGGGGTGGGGTGGGGGAGGCTGGGGCCAGTACCTGGGCTGGCCCCAGCAGCCTTACCTGGGGTCATAGGGCCCATACTATGTGGCCAATAATTTGACAAAGTAACTACTTGAGTGGATGAAGGGAATAAAGTGGTTATAGTGTATCTGGACTTCAGCAAGGCTTTTGACAAGGTCCTGCATGACCTTCTCATAAACAAATTAGAGAAATGTGAGCCAGACAAAACTAGTATAAGGTGGATAGATAACTGGCTCAATATTTACAAGCAAAGGTCCGTGTCAGAATGGAAGGAGGTTTTGAGTGGAGCCCCACAGGCATCAGTCATGGGCTCAGTGGTGTTCACTGTGTTTATTAACAATTTGGATGCTGGTACAGAAAGTTGATAAATGCAAGGTAATGCACATGGGGAAAAATAACCTAAGTATACTTACACAATACTGCTTTCTGAACTAGCTGTTATGACTCAGGAAAGACCTAAGAGTTATTATAGATAGTACTCTAAAAATGTGAGCTCAGTGTGCAGCAGTGATCGAAAAAAGCCAATAAACTGTTTGGCATCACTAAGAAGGAAATTTAAAACAAAACAGAGAGCATCATCATGCCATTATAAAAATCCATGGTGTGCCTACAGCTTGAATATTGGTTCTGCAGTTCTGGTCTCTGGATCTTCAAAATGATGTGATAACATTTGAAAAAGGTATAGAGAGGGTAGTAGAACCTAGCTGAGGTGATCAAGCATACAGAACAGTAGCCATTCCAAGAAAGACTAAAAAGACTAGAACTCTTCAGGTAGGAATGGAGAAGGCTGAGGGGAGATATGATGGAGGTCTATACAATCATGAAGTGTGTGGACCAAGTGAACAGGGGACTGTTGTTCACCAAGTCCCAAAATACTAGAAGTAGAGGACACTAATTGAAATTAGTTGATAACAAGTTTAAAACTAAGAAGAGAAAGTGCATGCAACACAAAGTTAACTTATGGAAGTCATTGCCACTGGAGGTGGTAGGGGGAAATAACATAGCCACATTCAAAAAAGGGACTGGATACATTCATGGATAATAGATCTATTAGTGGCTATTGGGCGATTAGATATGTTTTCTGTGGTATCTCTAAGCAAATAATAGTGGATGCCAGGCATAGGTGCTGACTTATTTTTTGCCAGGGCGGGGAACCTGAGATGATGGACATGTGGAAAGTTTTACACATTTCAGATGAAAGCCCACTTCCTGAGGGGGGGCCAGGACCCTCAGGGCCCCATGTATTCAGTGCCTCCGATGTCAGGGCAGATATTGAATAGGGGATATCGTTCTAGAGATATATGGTTCAATACTCTCCCTTTATAGCAGATGTTCCCAAACTGTTTCTTATTGTGTACGCCTTCCAGATTTACCAGCTGCCTGCATACCCCTACCAGTATACATTTGATATTTTAACCCCTTAAATGCCTCAGGTGCACACACCACTGTTTGGGAACCCCTGCTCTATACCATGTAGTTCTGCCCCTGTCAGAGACAGGCTTATTTACTATATGAAGGGAAACCATGGGGTTAGGCTCACCAGTAAAACCTAGTGGCCTCCTTGATTAAGAGATCTTATAGAGATATAGCAACTAATTACTTGGGACAAATAAAAAGGAAAACAGGATGGGAGTGATGGTCACAGGTTTATAACAAGGAGGGCCACTGATCAGAGTGCACTGGCCAGCACTCACTGCCACTTGACCCAGACCAAGGAGCCTATTGAAGCTGACCAATGAAGACTGGTCTGCCTCTGTTGGCAGAAGGGGCAGGTGGCAGAGGTGTCTGAAGCACATCAGATACATGCCTATAGAGATGGCTCCATGCAGGAAAGGCCAAATGGGGTCCTTAGTGACTCATGGAACCAGGGTGGGACACCAGCTGGTTCACTGAGCTTATTTCTCATGACTCTATGGGGCCTGAAACTGTATGTGGGGGAGAGATTGCACTTGGCAGATGGAATGCTGCTTCATGGTTGCTGCCACCCACAGTCAGGGTCCTGTGGGTGCACCAGCTCCACCAGAGGAGAACCCTGGACAGGACCCACCTCCTGGACTACCTGGTCATGATGTCAGAGGACTGGCGGGTGGACGCTTGGGCCTGGCAGGCAGAGGATTTGGCCTGCCAAGACAGGTGGTGGGCAGAAGATGTTTCCTTGCCAGGACAGGAGGCAGGTGAGGACATGGTCCATGAGGACTGGTGGTGGGTGGAGGATGTGGCCTCTTGAGGATGCGTGGGACTAGAAGGACTGGGAGTTCCAATTGCAGCTCCTAGCCCTAAAGCAAGAGTGGGTGGAAGCACTGTGGGAGTAGACCACAGTACTGGGCAGGGCAGTGCAGGCCATGGATGATGATTGCAAGGTGCTGGACACCATTCTGGCCCTGGCATTCACCTTGCTACCAGCCACTGCCTTGGCCCCCAACCCTAGCCTCACCTGCCCCCTGGAAGCCACCCACTGCCCAACAGCAGGGCCTGGGAAGAGGTCCTGTGGTGCCTCCAACAGCTGGGAACCCCTGACCCAGCCCCCACCCTGGGTCCTGTGCCACCTAGTCCCACAGCCTGGGTCTAGGCCTGCTGTTCGCCCACTCCAGAGAAGCCCTGGCTGCCTTCACCCCTGGGTGAGTCCCCCACCCACTACATTTGCTGTGGCATGTACACACAGGGGAACAGCCAGAGGCCAGGGTGCTGGCCACCTGTCCTTGGGTTCTGCTCCCTTGGTGCCCCCACCCCATGGCTCTGCACCCTGGGATGGCACACATAAGACATTATACATAGTTTTCATGGAGAAGATTTTTATTGTTGGTGGGTGGTGGAGGGGCCCTGTTTGTTGAAGGGGGTCTCTGTTTGTTGGGGAAGGGGGCTCTGTATGGGGGGGGGGGGCTCTGATTGATTTGAGGGAAATAAAGACTTGTTCCTCTGAGATGTCTGGTGCTGGGGTGGGCAGGGGTCCTGGGAGGTTTCATAGTAGGTAGGGTTGGAAGGGACCTGAGCAGATCATCAAGTCCGACCCCCTGCCATGGCAGGAAAGCACTGGGGTCAAACGACCCCGGCAAGGTGTTCGTCTAACCTCGTCTTAAAGACCCCCAGGGTAGGAGCCAGCACCACTTCTCTTGGAAGTTGGTTCCAGATCCTAGCTGCCCTGACAGTGAAGTAGCGCCTCCTGATGGCTAGTCTGAATCTACCCTCTGCCAGCTTGGGACCATTATTTCTTGTCACTCCTGGGAGTGCTTGGGGGAACAGGGACTCTTCCAATGCCTGCTGGTCCCCTCTGACTAGTTTGTAAACGGCCACTAGATCCCCCCTCAGCCTTCTCTTGTGGAGGCTGAACAGGTTCAGGTCCTGTAGCCTCTCCTCGTAGGGCCTGCCCTGCTGCCCCCTGATCATGTGAGTGGCCCTCCTCTGGACCCTCTCAATGCTGTCCACATCCCTCCTGAAGTGTGGCACCCAGAACTGGATGCAATACTCCAGTTCGCAGGTCCATGGGTGGCAGTGCAGGCAGGCTAGAGCGGGAAGTTCTGGAGCAGGTGGTCAGCCAGTGCCTCATGCACCCAGTGCCCTGGTTCCTGGTGGTGGGTGCATGGCTCTCCTGGAGTGTGTGTGTGTGTGGGGGGGGGGGGGGGCTGCTACCGCCGTTGCCACTGCAGCTGGTGCTCCCGCTGCCAGGCATCCTCTGCCTACCATGCCTCCCCCCACCCAGGCCTCATGGAAGAGCTCCTCCCAGGCTGCATTGATGACCCGGGGGAGTTTATTCTCAGCCAAATCAAGGCAGGCAGTGTGGGTATGCCAGCAGCCCTTCAGGTGGCCAAAGGTGCACTCCACCAGGGTGGGTAGGCAGGGTCCCTGATGAGGAAGTGGGGACCACCACAGTGCTCAGCTGCACATCTGGCAGCCCTGGCATGAATTGGTCACTGTGCACCAGGGCTGGCAGGGTGGAGTTGCAAAACACAGGCATCATGAGTGCTGCCCACCCAGTTGGCACTCATGTGCATGCAGGCCCCACAGTGATCCATGAAGGCCCCTCTGGCCGTAATGGGAGCAGGCTCTGTAGGCCAGGCAGGTGATGGGGATGTGGGTCCCATCCAGGGCCCTGATGCACTGGGAGAATCCCAGGGCACAGAATCCCACCACCATTGCCAAGGGTTCATGCATGTGGAGCAAAGTGCCTGCCAGCATGTCCTGGAGAGCACAGCACACCTCCAGGATGGCTTGCCCAGTGGTGGCTGTGATCACACCAAACAGGTGGCTTACATACCACAGGTGGGTGGGTGTGGCCAGCTTCAACTGGGCAAGGGCCAGCCAGGTGTCTACAGGGAACGGCAGCCACATGCCAGTGTCATGCTGCTGCAGGTGTAGCCAGAGCTGCTCCAGGAGATCCCTAAAGGTAGCCCAGGTCATCCTGAATGCCTCCAGCCACTATTAGTTATCTCAGGTATGCTGGATAATGCATAGCCACCAGTCCTGGCTGGCCCAGTGGGCCTGGAAGTGGCAGAGCTGGAGGCCCAGGACAGTGTCATCCTGAAACCCATTGTTGGTGTCCCTGCCAGGGTCCAGCCAGGCAGACAGGGTTGAGGAGGCAGCTGTGCAGCAGTGGTGGCCGTGGAACAGTGCACAGCAGGCAGGAAGGAGGTTGCTGGGTGTGAGGGAGTCAGGAGTGGTGAGATGGCTATGGGCCAGGCAGCAGGCAGCGTAACAGGCCAGCAGGGTCAGCATGGTGGCTAACAGGACTGCAGGGCACTGGCCTTCATGGCCAGGAGCAGGGGCTGGAGCAGCCATGTCACGGGGGGGGGGGGGGCGCAGGCAGCGAGGAGAGCACTGCCACATGCTGTCCCTGTGCTGTGCACGCTGCTCCCTGGCTAGGGAAGTGACTGGTCAGGGAGCACCCAGTGGGCCTGGCTTTTAAGGAGGACTGCCAGCTGCTGCCAGCTGTAGCCAGAGCCTGGAGCTCCCCTGAGTGGTGACAGGGGCCCATTGTAGGGTCCCAGGAAGCAGGAGCAGATTTTCTGCCATTGCCGTGTGTAGATGCCCACCTGGAACCATTCACAAATAAGTTACTCGCAAATAAATTGGTGCTGCAGCAAGCGAACGGGTAGATGTGCCCAGTAAGTTTAAAACTGAACAAAAGAAAGGTTTTTCACACTGTGTGTAATTAAACTGTGGAACTCATCGCCACAAGATGTTGTGAAAGCTGACAGTTTGAACAGATTAAAAAAAGAAATTGGATGAAAGGTGCGTCAGTAGCTATTGAACATGGGAGTCAGGGGTACAGCCTCTGAATCAGAACTTCCTAGACCAACGGTTCCCAAACTCTGGCAAATTACACACTGCCAATTTAAAATGATACACCCTTAAGTACCACCAGCAATTTTTTTCAGTTCAACCTAGGTACCACCAGCAAATTTTTGTCCTGCATAAAACAGGTATCAAATGTAGATGCAATTAGTTAAGGCACCTTAACCCATGTGTAGTTCCCTTAAGGCATCTTAACGCTATGTGACTGAGTGGTCTGGAGCCAAGCTTGTGGGGTCTCATGCTGCCGCCAGGCACCACCAAGAAGATGTGGTGGGTGCTGTTCTGCACGGTGCAGCTGCTGGCACAGTGATTGTCAGCAGTGATTGCTGTTGGCAGAGCAGGCAAGAGGCACAAGGGGTCCTGTCAAAGCACAAGGGAAATCCGCCACTACTCCCAATGACTTCCTGTAAGGGAAAGGGGCAGTACAGCATGGACAGGGCCTTTGTTAGTGGCTCCCCCATGCCTCTCCCTTGGGGCAAGTTTGCTGGCTGGGCAATGCAGCCTTGCAGGAGCAGGACACCTCACTGCCCATCTGGGATTCAGGCACCTTTAGAAGCCTGTGCTGGGGCTTCCACCTGGGACAGCAGGCAGGTTGGGGTTGCATCTGCCCACAGCACCTGGCATGGCTTTCCCTGCTCCACCCACCTCTGTCCCAGGCAAGCACCTGGCCTTGGTGCTGGACACTCGGTAGGAGTGGAGCTCATTTTGAACAGCCCCAGTGCAGGCTTCTAAGGGCACCTGAATCCTGACCAGGCAGTGAGGCATCCTGCCTCTGCAGGGCTGCATTGCCCAGCCAGAAAACCCACCCAAAGGGAAAGGCACTGCGGAGCCACCAGCAAAGGCCCTGCTGGTACTGCACTGCCCTCTCCCCCTGCAGGGAGTCATGGGGAGGGAGGCTGCTTTCCCTTGTGCTTTGACAGGAGCCCTCATGCCTCCTGCCCACTCTGCTGACTTACTGCACACTGACAGGGTCTGCTACTGCAGGATCCACCACTCCAGCTCCAGCATCTGTGCCTTCTAGCACAGCACCTGCCATGTCTTCTTCTTGGTGGTGCCTGGCAGTGGCTCCGGTCTACTGTTGTCCAACGCTGGGGAGGCAGGAACAAAGGGAGGGAATTAGGGCTGGGGCTGAGTCACCTGCATCCAGCAGAACTGGAAGCTCCAACCCCCTTGGATGGCACTGGGCTGCACTGCCTGGCTGCACCGCCTGGCTTCCAGGGGCTGTCCAGGGTGCTGACCAGGGCAGGCTGCCCAGGCTGCCCAGTATCCAATGTGCCCTAGGATAAGGTTTGTTGTGTTTAGGCACACGTAAATTCATGTATAGACACACCCTATGTGACACAGGATACTGGGAGAAATGGTCTGATTCAGTAAATGGCATTTTTTATGTTCTAATGTAAATAATCTGCTTCCTACACCCGTTTAACAGCTGTCAGTTTAGCATCATGGTCCTAGACAGTTTGTTCCTCACTTTCTCTATGCTCCACAGTCACGAAGTTGTCTGCAATAATCCTTATTCCTGAAAGTCCCTTTCATTCCTGATTGTCAGGCCACAGCCTTGAATGTGAGACCTTTTCCAGCCCAGCATGGTTTCTGATCCCAACTTGCCACTCTGTAGCAAACTGTTCAGTGTGGGCAAGGTTGGCCAGGGGTCTCCATCAGGTTTTATATATCTGTGCACTCTCCATCACCAGAGACCCTACAGTTCCCTCCATTTAAACCCCTGCAAAGCAACTGGAATTGTCTGGGTACCAAGGTTCAATCTGATCATACACTGTCTTGCTGTTCCCTCCTGCTTGTGTTCCACATTTACACTCATCTTGCTCTCCTGGCTCCTCCACCCAGCTTGTCCTCTGGCTCCATGCTCTGTCTGGTCCTTTGACTTCCTGACTTGGCTTGTCCCTAAACTCTCTGCTTAATCTCCTGACTACTCAACCTGACCCAGAGTTGGATTTTACTCATTCCCCTTGACCTTGTTCTCTGTGTGGCCCCAAACCTGGCTACCCATAGCCCCACATAACAGTGATTTAATTTATGCTGGAGCACCTCTGGGACAGGACTGATGCCCATGTGTTTTTGTACCCAGTGGTGTGAGCCAAAGGGCATTGCAAATGTTGTCAGTTGGCTCAAAGGCTCATGTAACTCAATATGCTAGAACCCATTTTTTACATCACAAAACATGACCACTTGCCCCCAGTAGCTCAGGCACTATGTCCTCAAGAGTGGGGAATACATTATGACTTGTTTCCAATTCTCAGTTAAGAGGTTATGTATCTATATGGAATCCTTTCCAAAAAAATGTAGCCACCACAGGCCCTTGTAGCCATTATGCATTGCTTAGATACACATTACAAAATGGTGGCAAAAATCACCATTTTGTTAATTTAGTTGCATGTGAAAATACATGTTAATGTCTTTTTATCATGGTAGATTTTGATTTATAATGGTAAATTAAACCACCTCCAACATGTTTTATTTTTAGCATGGCCAATTGTTCCAGCAGGATTTTTATCATGGTAGTTTCACAATGTGTATTCTTACATACAGGCAAAACCTCCAGGTGCCCCTCAGGTTAATTCAGAAATCCATGCAATTTTTGTTGCAATGAAGCCGCTATACATTAGGTGGAAAGAATCTGAATTTTTTTGGGTCAGGCAGTTCAAGAATCAGGCTAATTAAAAATACTTTTTGTTAGACTGAAACCTTTTCCAGTACATTTCCTGTTAGCACACAACGCTGGGGCACCAGAGGGACTCCCACCCAGGGGCCCACCAAGGTTCAAGCAAGCAGGAGACAGGGCCCTCAGCCCTCCCCACCCCCCATCCCACTCTTTGCTGATAGCTCACTGCTTCAGGGCACTGTGTGGGCAAGCACACACCACTGGGGCACTTGCCGTACTTTTGGGGGTGCCCACCCAGGGCACCACCAACCTTTTGCCAAGTGCCTCTTTGAAAATACTAAAAAGAGAAGCTTCTTTCAGCACTAGACAATCTTTCTCCCTCACCAATGTAGGGTGCCCCATGGGCTCCTTGCAATGTTGGATTTCTCTGCAAGCATCGGTGGACTTTGGGGGTTGTCCACCCAGGGGACCACCAAAGTCCCAGCAGGAGAAAAGACCCTCACCCCTCATCCTCCACCAAACTGCTTCTTAGCCCCAGCCCCAGCCAGAAGCCCTTGTCCACACTTCTTGTTCGGCCTCTGCACTTCCAATCAGTCCTTTGTAAACCCACAAACCGGTGGTTCACCCACATTGCCCTCCCCACCCACATCACCCTCCCCTGCCTTCACCTCTTGCAATCCTCTCTTGAAATGCACCATTGCACCAGCACCAAAGGGTGTTTGCAGCACACACACAACTGTACGGTACCAAAAATTTTATTTACAGAATTTTTAGTAACACCAAGCAAACAAACAAACAAAAATGGTCATTAAATAATCAAACACAAAACAATAGTCCCTCATCCAATAACTGTAGATCATTGTTTTCACTCCTGTCAAAAATACATATTGGAAATCATTACGATGCCTCCTGAGTAGTACTGTGCTGCTGCTTTCTGTGAAAGAAAGGAAGAATGAAAGGAATTTTGTTTTCTTCTCACCCAAGATTATTGTATAACTGAGATTTCCACTTCACTTCATCAATCTGCTAGATACAGAAACTCATGGACTCAGTATAGACATTGGATTTATGACACATTACAACCTGCCTGGTATCTGACTCCCCAGGTAACAGGTACCTCTCCACTTTTACCTGCTACATCCCCCCTCCCCCCACAGCCTGTCTCTCACTCCCTGATGCCTCCATTTACATTTTCACTGACTGGCTTTCTTGCCTGTATTGCATGCCAGCCTCTGGCTTTTACTATTCCGTCCATCCAGGAAGAGCACATACACACCAACTAGATGCTTCCTCAGCTTGACAAAGGGATTTTAAACCCAAAAGCTTGCAAAAAAGAATTTCTCCAACTATTCAGTTGGTCTAATAAACTATATCAGATTGACCCTAAGAACTCTGTCTGTGCTATGTCCTTAGACCAACACAGCTACAACCTACACCCCTTAACACACATAAGTGACACGAGTTTTGCTTTCAGCAGTTTGAGGTGCAGATTCACAGAAACCCCTGCACCACTCTGCCTGAAACCTGGCAGGGTTCCCTTGAGGGGCTATGTACGTGGCAAGACAGGTGCTAATGAGGGCAGCCATTTAATGCCCCACTCAGAGCTGGAGGTGGCAGTTTAGTTTCTCACCAGCCAGCAGGGGAAGAACATCTTCCTGCTGAGCTCCTGTGCCAGGAATAACTTGGAGGTATAAGGGCTGGGGCTATATGGGGAGGAGGACGCCCCACATCATCCTGGGCACAACCTAAAACTGCACCCTACCAGGGAAGGGAGGCCTGGGTGGGACTGCCAGTGAAGCAGCAGCCCCAGGAAATGCCAGGACCACAAACCTCCCTGGTGAAAGGTGAGTAGGGGCACCTGATAACCTCCAGCCACTGCACAGTCCTGGCTGGGGAATGCCCAGGCCTGGGAGATCTTTGAGAAGCCTGAGGCTTACTGGTTGCAGTGGAGTTGTGAGGGTGAGAACAGGGGCTACCAATCTATCCCTGCAGTTTTCATCCTTCTGTGCCTTAACACACACACAATCTCCTTGAAACCTGGCAGGCTTCATGGCCTCAGAAGGGGCTACCATCCCTGCTATTGTCATCCTGCTCTGCCTTCACACTCACATCATGAGTTTTGTTTTGAACAGTTTGAAGTGCAGTTTTCCAGAAACCCCTGCACCTATCTCCTTGAAACTTGGCAGGCTTTATGGCCTTGGACAGGGCTATCAGCCCTGTAAGTTCCATCTGAATCGGGCAAGAATTGACAAAGTTATAGGCAGTTTTGTGATTCCCCATTATAGCCTATGGCCAAAACACCGTCGAAATTCCGAAACAACTCCGAAACAGTTTCGGCTTATTTCTTCGGTTTCCCAGTTGCATGAACACCTTCCTTTCACCCCAAATATTAATCAGTGCCTCCACTTCTGCATGAACCCAGTTTGGTCCCCAGCCTTGTGAAGTATCTGGCATCTCCTCCAGATGTTGCTTTTTCTTTGTCCCCTCCATAGCCCAACTGTGCCAGGTGAGAGGAGATCAGAGATAGTGTTTGCAGACCAGCCTGCTCCTTTAGACCCTGGTCTCATGTATGTCCTATGAGCAGAGACCTGTGAGCTTGGGTCAGGACCCAACTCTGAAGTAAGATGCATGAGAATGAGCCTGTCGTGCCGTCATGGGCTTGGGCCTCAGCAGACCCATGGCAGACCCCTGACTGGACCCCAGTGCATGCTGGGAGGTAAGTGGAGCCCACGGTGGGTGGGTACTAGCCAGTGGGGCAGCTGAGCAGAACCAAGGTGCACACCCTCCCATGGCTCCTACTTAGCCCAGCCCTTGGGAGCCACGTGATGGGAGATGAGCTAACAGAGCACGCAAACAGGTACACTCTGGACCCAGCATGCAAGTTAGTGAGAAAGTTTGTGCAGGAAGACAAGCAGGAGCAGCATGAGGCTCTAGGCAGCAGCCTGCACAGTAGTAACCCAGACTACTATTTGGACCATGGTGG
This sequence comes from Alligator mississippiensis, assembly GCF_030867095.1. Taxonomy (NCBI): domain Eukaryota; kingdom Metazoa; phylum Chordata; order Crocodylia; family Alligatoridae; genus Alligator; species Alligator mississippiensis. The sequence goes on from NC_081833.1 coordinate 31,465,575, forward strand.
GAGGCACACGTCGTACCCCAAAATTCCCCCCTGCACCTGGAGCCCCCTGCTCTGGTACCACCGGGGTCTCCACACGAATGGAGCCTATGGTTCCGGCCTCTACCCAAAGACAGCCTGCAGTCCCTGCCCTCACCCGGGTGAAACCCACAGCCCCAGCCTCCATCCAGATGGAGCCCCTGGCTTCCTGTGGAGGCTGCCTGGCATGGACGCAGGCAGCTGGGTTTAGGAGCACTGATACTTCCTCTTGTGGGGTGGGGTTGTTGGTAGAGGCCCTGGAGTGCCAGATTAGGGAACCCCAGATAATGGTTCAGAGACTGTGCACCATTAGGGACACAGAACAGCTATTTCCAGGCTCTCCAGCAAAAGAATGAGGTGGAAGAAGTAATGATGACTGGCAAAGCCAGGGTGGAAATGAAGAACTACCATGAAGACACCAGAGATTGCCTGGATGAAGGTAGTCTCCAGCCCAAGGAGGTACTGCACCAGGGTGGCTTCTTCTTTGGAACTACACAACCAACATGAACCCCTAACATCAGCAGAGCCAGCTGAACCACTGGCTCCAGCATATGAGGATGCAGGGCCTCCAGCTACCACACCCAGGAGAAGGCGCAGACTAGTCATGGTAAGCGACTCTCTCTTGAGGGGGACAAAGGGAGCAATCTGAGCACAGGTGCTGGCCCCAGCCTTTCCTATCCCACCTGGGTTAACTTGTCACACGCCAGAGCACACATGCAGGGGCATTCCCTGGGGATGACTAGCAGTGGCACAAATATGTTCTGCTGCTATTTGTCCCCAGGGAATGCATGTTCCTGCTCATCTGGACACACCCTACTTGTACAAAATTTAAATAAGTATTACAAATTTTTAAAAATAATTCTGTTTAAAAAGCCTATTTCTTATTCTGAAATTAATAAATTACTTCTATGCTATGTGTGAAAGAAACTTGATTTGAACCAGTAATCAAACCACAATTTTTGGTGGCTTGAACCAGATCTGAACCCAAATCAGTTGACAGCACCTGTATCCAAACCTGTACTGAACCCAAATAAATGCTGGTTCAATTCCCTACTTGGAAGTCATAGAGAGCTTGAAGGAGTTAGGCATGTTCAGCTTATGGAAAAGGCACTTAAGAGGGGACAAGATACCAGGCTTAAAATACTTGAAGGGCTTCCATAAAGAAGAAGAAAAATACTTTTTCTCTCTTGCTGCAGAGAGTAGGGTCTGGACCAATGGCTTGAAGTTGCAGCAAAATAGGTTTAGAATGGATACCAGGAAAACTTATTTATTGTTAAAACAGTGAAGCAGTGGAATAGACTGCCTAGGAAAGTTGTGGACTCTCCGTCACTGGAGGTGTTCAAGAAGAGGCTGGAGAGTCACTGGTTGCAGAAGATTTGTGCACAGTGATGCCTATGGGGATTGCCTATGCTTCTAACCGTTGCTGGTTGCTATATGAGACTGGAGGGGATTTTTTTAAGCCTTTCTCTGAAGCCTTGGGTGTTGGCTGCAGCCAAGGGTGGGAATTTTGACTGAGGTGTGCCATTGTTCCTGCTGGGCCTTAAAACTGGCAGTTCCTTGGTTAGAGGGTCTTGCCCCTCTAGTCAGGGTCAGACTGATTACCATATTTGGGGTCAGTCAGGAGTTTTACCCCATAGTCAAATTGGTATGGTCTCTAGGTGGGGGGGGTTGTCTACTTCTGTAGTGTGGGGAGGAAGCAGGGCAGGAAGTGCCTCTTTCTGGGATCCCTGAAGCATGCTTCAACAACCTTTGCAACAGCAGGATGTTGGCTGTTGTGATCCTCTTGCTTTACTTGTGGCACATTAGGTTGTTATGTCTTGAGATGTGACAGCGTTGACTGTATTTTTGCTAGGAGGCTAGACTATGGATTTGTGTAGGGTGATTTGGATAGGGATGATCCTGCCTCATGCAGGGGATTAGATTAGATGACCTCTGGAGGTCCCTTCCAGCCCTGCTTATCTGTGATTCTATGAAAGGTACACTTGATAGCCCAGTGGAAGGATTAATGGTCTCCCTAGCATAAAGTTATGGGTTTTGAGACCTGCCTCTGTCCTGGTCAGCTGCCTCCACGTTTTTTGATTTTTGTTTTAATTTGCTTTTCAAATTCTTTTCCAGCAGGAAATACCAAATATGGAGTGTGGCAACAAAGGGCCCAACAATAATGACAGTGAAATAGAAACAGGGGGGTACCAGCTTGCTGTTTAGAGGCCAGATTGCCAGCCTCCCAAATGAAAGGTTTAGGCTTCAAGGCTCTGATCTGTTCTGATTAGGGCTGTTCCCTAGCTGAAGGTTTCATCTTTCCTTCCTTCCTTTCTAACTGTTCCTCCTCAGGAAATGCTGTGTAGATGTGGGGAGGGAAGCCCAATAGCAATGCTTAATGGCGCCTACGCCTCCCCTCGCACTGCCATACACAAACCCCAGCCACCCTCCCCCCATACCCACCCACACCCCACATACCTACACACCCACAGCCCCCACAAACCTATACCCACCCTCCACAATAAACAAGAATAAGACTTCATTTTAAGCTATTGTGCAGTCACCTCTGCATACACTACACAAACATATGTAAATCAGGACAATTTTTTTTTAAATCAAATTAACGAATGTTGTAGATGATCACTTTTTATAATATAATTTGGTATTTTTCTGGTTCTGAGATGGCAAACCCCCTTGCTGAAAGGAGTACTTCCAGGGGCAAGGGGAGGGACTTCTGGTGGCAAAGGTCAGGGGTTAGGGAGTGGGACTTCTAGTCACAAGAAGGCAACCAGGGGGCAGGGCACCTGTCAAGGAGCAGGGATATCTATGCAACCTTTGACAGCTTGCCAAAACTCTGTAAGCAGCCCTCCGCCCAAAATAATTGCTTACCCCTGATATAAATTGACACTTTGGCAGCCTTGTGCATCATGTGTATCAACAGCACAGCATGCTTCTGCGCTGAGAAAATGGCAGTGGTGCACTTCGAATTAAAACACAGTTGATGTGATTTAGTTCAAAGCACTCGGCTACCATTTTCTCAGCATGGGGATGTGCTACACTGCTGATACACATGACATGCAAGTGCTTTTAATTAGTGCAGCTTGCTAGTTAAAAGCACCCAGCACTGTGTTGGGAGCACATGTAAAAATGCCCTGTAATAATAACTACTAACTAAAGGCACAGTAAAGTAGCACTGGTGCACAGCTTTTAATTATGCTAAAATTATGTGCATTAGCACAGCTTTTGCTGTGACACACTAATGTGCAGTAGAATTAGTCTACTGCACATTTAGCGTCTCTTGTAGACATGCCCACTGAGTGGGCAAAGGAAGTTCAGCTGCTAAAGGGCTTTCACTGCCTTTCTGTGTTGCCCCCTGCAACAGGAAAGCAGGGGTAAAACCCTTCAGGGGCAGTGGCATGGTTGTCCCTTTTGGACTGGACCCTTGGACTGGTTCCCCCTCCCTGCACCTACTCCTTGGGGACCAGGTAGGAGGGGAACCCAGCCCTCCACCCATTGCCACTGCTGTTTCCAGCCGAGCCCAGTCCACACAGGCTAGAGCAGGCAGGAGTAAACCCCCACCCTTGGGACAGCAGAGAATGCAGCATCAGTGGGCAGGTGAGGGGAGAAAGGTAGAGGACAGAGCATCCTTTTGACCATGGAGAGAAAAGGGAAGAGGGATTCTTACATGCTTTGGGGACTTTAAAAAAGCTTCCAGGGGCTCCTGTGGTAGTCTGCCTGCACAGGGTCAGGGGGTGGGGGCCATGGGCTGGGAACAGAGGGTACTTCTACATGTGCTCCGGGGTGGAGAGAGCAGTGCTTTAATTAGAGCGGCTCCAAGATGATAAAGTTCCTGATGATAAAGGAAGCTAGACCCAGGAAACTGATTGAGGATAACATTGGTCAAGGTCAAACAGGCTGCGAGGAAGGCCAGATTTGTTTCAGGCCTATTCTGAGGAATTAAGAGGCTTAAAATGCAGAGGATTGGATTGGGGAAATCTGGTAGAGATTTAGAGGATGTACTATTTCATTTAATTAATTGTAAATACTAGGTAAAAACAAGTTCAACAATGAGAAAACAAGGCTTATAGGACATTAGGCAGAAAGGCTAAATATAGGAAGGAGCATACTGGGAAACCCAGTGAAATCTTAGACCAAGAGGGGCCTATACCCTGTTGGTTAGATTCTGTGTCTCATCAGTGGGAATATCTCTTAAAAGAGCAAGATATGGCTGGTGAATAAGTGGGGACACTAGTGGGGAAAGTAAATGTAGAATGGTGGAGAAAGCATGAGAGATTTTGCACCTGGAGCTGCGAAAAGGTGCAAGTGGCTACATTTGTCAGTTCAGCAGACTTTCCCCAAACCTGTAGCTAAGAGGCAGCTTTGAAAGCAAGCTTATAACATTATTAGCAGCAGATCTCTGCTCTAATACTCTCTGATCCAAGTCAGGAGTGCAATCAGTAGCATTGATGGCTCTGCACATGCCTCTGCCTCACACTATACAAAGGGGCTTGACAATTTTAAGTGGATTTCTATTCATCAACAACAAAACAAAGGACTGTGGAGTTGTGCAGATCTGCCAACGAGGTACAGTAACTAGTGTTTCTTTTGCCTGAAGAGACGGACTTGGTACAGTCTGCTCTGACTGCCCCAGGTCTGGCACAGATCGCATAATAGATGACGTGGTTTTACTTGATATTTAGAGTTCACTGTTGCTGAAATTCTTCTGATTACTATTAATAGATAGATGTGTTTGTTTCTTAATGTCTGTACTAGGTTTGGTAGAGCTCTGAGCAGGGAATAAACATCAGCCTGGTTGGCCTGCCTCATTCTCACTCTGAAGTGCAGCAGGTGAGCACGTCAGGCAATGAGTTGTGTGATGAATGAGCTGGAGTCCAAATGACAAAGTGGGTTGCTTTGTCTCCCCACTCATGTCAGAAAGACTGAAAAGTTGGGATTGTTTAGTATAGGGCTACTCAACTTCAAAGCAGCGGAGGGTCACATGCCTCAGAGGCTGCATCAGAAGGGGCTGCACACTTCAGGGGCAGAACTAGTGGGGACCATGGACCCCGACCCCTCTCCCGCTGCACTGTGCATGATCCCCTACCCTGCATGATCCCTCATGCCACACAGCACCCTACCTTACTTTCAACTCTCTGTGGGCTCCCCCGTGGCACCATGCTGCATGAGAGCTCCAGGCTGCTGGCTACCTTGGCACCATGTGCTACACTGTACTTCCCTGGCCCCTGTGGACCAGAGAATACAGCAGAAACCAGAAGAGGGAGTGGGAGCCCTGAGACTCCAGCTGCAGCTTTAGCCAGAGAAAAAGCAGTATTGGAGGCCTGGTGGGAACTTGGGGATACATGTTAATCCCTTGTAGGCTGCATGTAGCCCATGGGCTGCCATTTGGACAGTCCAGGTTTAGAATAATGAAGACACAAATGAGAAGGAACATGACAAAGGGAGATAAACTAATGGCTGGTGTATAGGAGAGGAATTGGGAACTCGTAACATTTTTCATGGTATAAGTGTAAGGGACTATTCTATGAAACTCCAGAAGCAATTGTAAAAGGATGGATGTTATAGTTCCATGCGGAAGGAAGTACTTAGCTACTCACTAGACAGAACAGATGCTAGGGTCCATCAGAGCACCCTTGTATGTGAATAATGAGTCTATTTTTATATTGGATGTGATGTTCTGCCATCATCCACCATAACTTTCTTGCACTTCCCTCTGAGGCTGGTGCTGACAAGAGAGCTCAATGGTTTTTGGCAGTGTCTATGCACCTGCACAATGATCACCTACACATCACTTAGAGTAGGTTTCAACCTTACATTTGTTTATTTGTCATTAAAATAGCTATTTTGGGGGGGCAGATTCTTTTCCATGAGTGTGGGACTGACAACATAGGGATGGGTAAGCTTTCCAGACCTGGTACCTTTCCTTTGTATTCAGGGCAACAGGCGCTATCCAGTCTGTCTCTTCAGGTGATGCTGTACTTCAGTGTCTTCTACTATCCATTCTGGTGTCTGTCTGAGGGAATAATACTGGAGCTAAAGGTATCAGCACGGCATTAGTTCTGGGAAGCTGAATGAAGTCTCTGGTGTGTGCTTTCCCCCAGTGTTGGTGCAAGTGCAGGATGGCCCAGCTTTGCATGCTGCCTGATGGGCCATTGGTCAGTGAAGATGGTCCAAATTTATTAATGGTCCTGATTTACTAAGAAAAAATACTTTTTTCTGTTTTGGGAAAAATAGCCTTTATTAACAAATAAAATACTTTAAAAAATTGTTGCTTTCTTGGAAACTCTCAGATTTTCACAAAACTTTCCATAATATTTTATACCACCTTTTTCTCAAAACCATTATTGAAATTCCCAATTTCCCCAAAAATTGGGAATTCTCTCTCATCAGTAGGAAGAGCTCTGAAAAGAGCAAGATATGGCAGGTGAATTAAGTGAGGACACTAGTGGAAAGAGAAAAGCTAGAATAGTGGAGGAAGCGTGGGGGATTTAGCACCTGGAGCTGGAAAAGCTCCAGTAAATGGAAAAGCTCCTTAAATGGAAAATAGATACATATCCACTTCTTGCCACCTTTCATAGTTTGGATAGACTCTATTGTGCTCTTTTGTTTCAAACACCCCAGGCCACAGGGCTACAGCCCAAAAGGGCTGTTTGATCCTTATCAAGCACATGTGGGAAGCTCTCCCTGCACTTATCTTCCCTTCCTTTTTCCCATTCTCTGACCTTTCTTCTGTCTGTGTGTGTCTGTGTGGAACTGAGAATGATCTGATTATCAGGAAATGCCCAAAAGCATGGCCCTTCTGCTCTCTGTGGTGAGGAATTTACATATAACAGCCTGAGCAATGTGTTGTTTTCCAAGGAGATGTATGTGCATGGGGCTTCCTAAAAACTCCTGGGGTTGGCTTATTTGGGAGCCAGTTTTGGAGACATTCTGCTATTAGGTCAAGGGAAGACACTCCTGCTATAGCACTGACTTGCTAGCCTTGGTGCAGAACATTAGTACGGGGTATGAGCAGAAAAATTGCACTCTTGTCTGTCTCTGGGTGCCAAGAGGGCATGCATAAATGAAGAATCTTGTCTGGAGTCCAAGTACTAGCATCTCTGTAGAGATTCAAATAGATCTGTCTACATTAGCTAGATCCTTTGAGCCTCTGGACCCCCTGGCTGTCAGTGGCCTGTCAAAGCTATTCTGAGTATAGAGAGGCCAAACAGCCCACAGGGCTAGCTTGATCACTTTCCTCTTCTGGGGAGGGAGGAGATAATCACAGAAATAATCCCATAAATAAATAGCAGAGATAATCCTCTAAATTCTAGGGAGATGGTGTGTTTTGGGAGGAGGAAGCTGCGCAGCTTGACACCATGAGAGAGTAACTTTGGCTTCCAACTGATGCAAGTATTTTGTGCTCACAGTGTGGAGGTCTCATCCCATAACAGGGACAGCTGATGTAGGGCTGGAAGAGAAACACAGCAGTGCCCTGTGGCCACATACTCTCAACTGGCCGAGGACAAGAATGACAAGCAGGAAAGGAGCAAGACTGGCCCAAGTGCACTGAACAGAGTTATATCTCCCAGCTTGCCAGACTGTGGGCAGATATGATTAGAGATGGTGCTTGAGGATGGAGACACCTGTAGGTAGAGGCTTAATGTGGACAGCTGCATGTGTTGGTGAATATGTATTTCCTGTGATGGCATGACTGGTATATTTGTCCATTTTGGGGTGTTGGGGGTGCACTATGTCCTGGTTGTGGGAGCAGACAGTGGAAGGGTGAGGATCAATGAGTGAACAGAGAGGATATGGGTACACAGGCATTGGGGATCAGAGGAAAAAAGCTTGATTTGGCAGCTTATGAAGCTGTAGATGTGCCAAAGTGTGAGTCAGGAGAGCGAGGGGGAGGTAGAGGCTGGAATTGTTGTGATGGAGGGGGAACAAAAATGGAGAGGGATTGAGAAAGGCAGATTGGGGCTTGAATTGCAACTGGATTTTGGAGGCCATGGGAGTTCTATGGTGAGTGGGAGTGAATGCAAGAAGATATGGGGTAAAAGTAGTGAATGAGTATGAAACATGGTATGTGTTGCACTGAAAGGAAGGAAGTAGTAGTGCAACCAGCTGTGGGAAAGCAGGGTGCGGTGGTGGCAGCAGCACAGGATGGTAGGTGATAGCATGGGGTAGTGCATGCTGGCAGCGTGCAGCAGTGGTGGCGCGGGGCAGTGGGTGGTGGCGGCAGCCACCGCATGTGAGTCCTCCTCCTCCCCCATGTCCAGCCAGCAGGGTGGTGCTTGTGTTGACCAGAGAGGATAGCTGCTGTCCTCGCCCTGGGTGCGGGCACAGAAACACATTCCTCACCCCACTCTGTGCCTCACTGTTGCTGCTTGCATCCCATTGCTGGGTGGGCAGCAGCCCAGCAGCGAGCTGCCCAGCAGTGGGATGCACACAAAGTTATGCCACTCTCAAAGCAGTGGCAGCTAGGTGCAGAGGCACAGCAGAGCCCAGCTTGCCCTCGCCTCATGCACAGATTGGGGGCCATGTGCCCCCCCTTGGCTCCCCCACAGTGCACACAGCAGTGGGTGCCCTCCCACCTGCCCCCGCATGCCCCGGGACGTGCTTCTGGACTCCCCGTGTCCCACAGCTGGGCCCGGGCCCCATTCACCCCTGCCCCTACCCCACTCCCTCCTGCACTGTGGGGGTCTCAATCTGCACCCCCAGCCCTTTCCCTTTCCCTCTCCCCCTCCCCACCCCTTCCCCACACACACACACTTACCTGCTGGAGGGGAGGGGTGTCTGCGTCTGCTTGCGTCTGTCCCGTACCTGCCCAGCAGCACCAGGCACATGGCATCACACAGCTCTTGGGGCAGCTGCAATGGGGTACAGAGTCCAGCCTGCAGCAGCAGCTGCCTCCACCTCATGCACAGATCTGGGGGTCACATCCCTGCCCGGGCCTCCACCTCCACTTCCCACACTCCCCCCACTTCCCACACCTCCCAGACAAACGCTCTCACAGCTCTGTCCTGCGTTCTACCCTGGCTGTGCAGCGCCTGACCCAGCCCCAGCCCCAGCCTCACTCCCTCCCTCACAGTGGGGGCCTCTATCTGTGCCCCCCCCCCCCCCCCACACACACACACCCCTTAAAAACAAGAAAAAAATATAAAGGAGTACATGAGCTGAAACTTTGAGGCAGAAGGAGTACACATGTTAAAGAAGGTTGAAAGCCCCTGTGCTAGTTCTTGTTTTCTGTCCACAGAACGGAGACATATCCCCCCAACACTCAATTCCTTACTAAGAGTCTGTCCCCTTTGAATTGCCAGAATGATCTCAGAGCTGCTGTAAGAGGAAATCACAGTATTCTCCTGGTGTAGGAAGGGTCCCTGATGCAGTAAAGCAGTTGGGAAGAACTTACCATCACAGTCCAGAGGTCAGTTGCATCTTTTCTTTCCTGGTGGTGCTAATACTATGTTTTCTTACATACCACATACCACTAAATAAGCTAGATACCTTGTTTTTTGAAGGCAGAACGTAGGAAAAAAGATTTTCCAGTCATAGCCGACTGCCTAACACAAAGTAAGTTTTCCTGGAAGCATAGGGCACATCCCTGTAAGCATGCATGTGCAGTTTGTGGTGCCACAGACTCATCTGTGGTGCCACAAACTGTACACGCTGCATATGCAGGCATTTGCTGTGCTGCTAGTTTGAGAAAGAGAGAGAGGCATCACTTACACATACAATAAAGCAAGTGTGATGGAGCTAACTGTACTTCTCTCCAAGGTGGTGATTCCTCCTAGAAGACAGATGTTTGTGTCAAATCATCCTGTGAAACAGAGATGGGCTGTAGCACTCAAACTCCACGCACAGAGATGACAACATTACAGGTCCCCAGATCACAAAGTGTCCATTTCCCTTGGGCACAGGTCATACTGGCAGGCTTGGAGGGAGCTCCTGCAGATATAAGCTACTCTGCGAATTTGTCCTTGATCCAGTCAGACACTGGTGCAAGGAGACTGGGGTTCATTTCCCTTGCTGGCAGGTGGATCCTGGATTCTGCTTTAGGAGTCAGGGACACTGCTCACTACAAGCACGCTGCCAGCTCAGGAGCCTGCCTTAGCCCTGTCAGAGCTGGGGGGACCCTGCTGGACTGAGGTGCAGAGCCCCTCCATGCTTCTCAGGGAGCATCTGGTGGGATCAGCTGAGGAGATGCTCACCCTGTGCTCCCTGGTGCTGCCACAGAGGGCCCAGAGGGGTTCTCTCCTGTGATTCCCAGTCTTCAAATGCTCTCTTGAAGCAGTCCTTAGAGGAAGCCAAGGAAGCACTCTCAGAAGCAGGGAGCACTAGACCCACAGGTGCTGAGACCAGGACTTCCAGTCCCAGCCTCCCCGGCTATCTGTACTTGGCAGCCAGCTCCTGCTTCCCCTCAGGCTTCCCCTGCTGGCTTGGTTTGGATGCAGCTCCTCATGCTGCTGGAGCTTCTTCTTGTGGCTCTTCAGGTCTCTCAGCTCTTCTGGCTCTTTCCCCCAACCCCCAACTCTTGCCAGGCTTTGCCCTGGCTCCATACTCACACCCTACTGCAGCCTGTACCTTGCTCATGGCCTTGTCCTCTTTCTGCTGTGGGCACCTGCCCAGCTTCTCCTGCACTTGGCCCAGCTCAGGTCTTAGGGGTCCTCTCTCCCCTTATCTTCCTGGGAACAGCTTCAGCGGCTCCAGGTTGACAGGCTCTTCCTCTGGAGCCTCTTTCTCAGCTGTCCTTAGGGCCTCTGCACCTGCTGGGACGGAAAGAGCATCGGCAGACTGTAGGCCTTGCTGGAACAGTGATCACTATATAGGTACTGCTCACACAAAGGCTTTGCTAAAGCTTTGGCCAGAGTAAGCCCGATCAGCAAACCTGGCCAATGTCAGAACTCCTCAAATAAGGAAAACTTAGCATGTGGCCAGAGGATGGGGGCAGTGGTGGGGATGTCTGTACAAGGGGGAGCAGAGTCCAGTACCAGGATGGTAAGGCTGGAATGAGATCCTGCTCCCCACCTCCCCCTCTAAGCAGTATGTGGAGCAAGCCCATGGCACAGGACACCTCATGACAGTCAAGATATGGGTGCAGTGTAACACGCATTATATTTTGTCCACTGTATAAAAGGAGAACCAGGAATGAAGAGAACTTTGTATTGGCCAAGGGAGCCTGCATGGTGTTGTGCCAGTGCCTTGTCATGGGCACACATGCATTAACACTTTGTCTGAGTCGATACCCAATAACACACGCAAGCAGACAAGAGTTTTGCTGTTGGAAAGGGCAGAACCAGCACCTCTCACCTGCCCCTAGCGAAGGGCCTTGTCTGCGGAAGAAGCCCAAGGGGCTTTCATCTGCCAATGAGTCCCAGGTCTCCTTTGTGTTGGGGGAATCTGCAGTGGGACAGAGGTTTTGGATTAAACGGATATAAAAACTAGACCAAAATCACTAGGAAAACCCATTGTCCAGACACACGCACCAACCCAATTCAGGGGCACAGAGGGCTCCCAGCAGGCGTAACAGAGGAGCGACTGCAGTAAAAGCTGCCAGTATTGGCTCCCACAAGACCCTGCATAGTGACCAAATGTGTTTAAAAGCTATGAGCTGGTTAAAGCTGAGCAAAGGAAATTTTGTCCAAGTGGAAATGCTACCAAGGACAGCAAGATGATGTGCAGAGAGAGAAGCATGATAAAAATATCCTGCCAGTCTAGTCCGGGTGTGTTTATGCAGAGCAGGTTTTAAAAAAATACCCAATGGTGAAAACCCCGTTAACTAGTACATGGCCTGTAGTGGAAGCGATTGCCATGGAAAAAATTGTAAATACGCAAGTAACCAAAGGCACCAAACAGTTGGGAAACAAAAGGGCTCCTAGACTGCAGGGCTACTAGACTGCAAAACCCCTGAATGCCCAGAGAAACCCTGGACTGTCTGATCAAGAGAACAGGGAGCAAGACTCACAGGCAAGGTGACTAGTGTGTTCACAGGTACGGGCATGCGTGCAGCTGATGAACAAACCTACACAAGTGCAGAGGACACTCCTGCCTCTGGACCGTTGTCTCTCCTCACAACCCACTGGTTCCCCAGTCTCAGGTTTCCAAATAACATGGTGATGATAAAGGATCTTCCCACTGGGTGCTGCTGCCAGGCCCATGCTGCCTTGGAACAGAGACCGAGGCCCTGTCACCTCACAGACTGGCAGTGAGATCCTAGCCCCTCACTCTGGGGATGAACAGCCAGGCGGGCACCAGCATCTGGGCCCCTCAATACCTCTGCCCATGGCGCTGGCATGTTACCTGGACACCTTCTCTGCCTCCCCCCAGCCTGGACCTGTGCTCTCACTCTCCCACTGCTCCCACGGGGCCTTTTAGCAGCATCTGAGCTCCTGGCTGCCTGCAGGAAGGAGACAGCAGGATTTATCATGTGATGGGGGGCAGAACCACAACCCCCCACCACAGATCCACAGACCCTCGGCAGCCCCAGCAGTTCCTGCCCCCACTCTCACTGAGGGGCTGGGGGGAAGCACCCTGCCCTGACACAGGCATAGGGAGTGGGACAGATCCCAGAGCACCCTTTCAAGGGCCCACACCACCACATGGGCCCACCTGCTGGTGCCCCTCAGTCCTGACCCACAGCCTCCAGGCCCCTCATTCTTGATCTGCAGCCCCCTGCCCACCGCAGCCCTGCCAGTGCCCCTAACTCCAGACACACAGCCCTGTCCCCCGTCCCCGTCCAGCCTGACCAGTGCCCCTCCCTCCTGACCTGCAGCCCCCTACCCTGCCAGCCCTGTTGGTGCCCCTCACTCCAGGCTTGCAATCCCTATTCCTGCCCCTTGCTCCTCACCCGCAGCCCTCCCCCTCCCAACCTATCACTCTGGACCTGTAGCCCCTGCCCCTCCCCCTAGCCCAGCTACTGCCCCTGGGAACCCCTAACACCCCAGCCCTGGTGATGTCCCTCACTCCCGACCCACAGTCCCCTGCCTCTCCTCCCACCAGGCCCGGGGGGAGCCAGGGAGGGAGAATGGAAGGAATGGGATGGATTCTGAGGCAGCGTCACGTCCTGCTGCAGCGCCTCCCTCCCTGCCCCACCCAGCCGAATGCAGTTCCCCATGGGGCAGAATTGCTGGGAGAGATGGCTCCAGGGCAGAGAGGGCAACAAGAGGCTGGGCTGGCCAGGCAAAGACTGTGCAAGCCTCCCTTCCCCATGGTACCAGCGTGCAGCTGAGCACAGGACAGCGCTGCCCACTTAGCCCTGTGGGAAGAGGGGCTTGGGGGGAAGGCGGGGATCCTGTGCACAGGGATACATGGACACAGGCCTGTGTGCACACAATTTATAACACAGCAAAATAATTATACACACACACATCAACTGTAATATAGCAAATTATATGTGTGTATTTAGAGACAGATACACATACACACACATCTACATACACATAGATGTACAGATGTGTGTATGTGTATACTTTACTATGTTATGAAGTGTGTGTGTGTGTGTGTGTGTGTGTGTGTGTGTGTGTGTGTGTGTATCTGTGTGTGGATGTCTGTGCCTATGTATATACAATACTAACTGTTGTTCTCTGGGCCTAAGGCCTGTGTAGGCCTGTGTCCAGGGCATGTCCACTGGCTCCTTGGACTCATTTGAGGTGTAGGAGTGAAATCAGATAGAAGGTAGGGCAGTTTTGCACCTTATAGACCTAGATCCCTTTATCTTTCTCTCCATAGAAAGAGAGAGAGCATGAAAGGGAGGGGCACAGCCTCCAGATCACACCTTTCCAGACCTGAAATCCTGGAGGCTGCGAAGGAGAGAGGAACAGTGGAGAAAACCCTGGTCAGACCCAGGTCACTCTCCCTTCCAGCCTCCATTCCCTGCAGCTGTGTGACACAGGGCTTTTGATGTGTTGTTCTGTGACATGGGCCAAAGCCCAGCAAGTAGAGCAGGGACAGGCAATTATTTTGGGTGGAGGGCCACTTACTGAATTTTTGCAAGTCATCAAGGACTGCCTGGGTAGCCCCGCCCCTTGACAGGAGCCCCACCCCCTGGGTGCCATCTTGGGACCGGAAGTCCTGCCACCTAACCCCTGGCTTTTGCATCTCTGAACCAGAAAAATACCAAATTATATTCTAAAAATCAAACACATACTACAACATTCAATAATTTCATTTCAAAAAATATTTTTGTCCTGATTTACATGTGTTTGTGTACTGTACATAGAAGCGATAGTATATATAGATTAAAATGAGGTCTTACACCTGTATATTGTGGGAGGGTGGGTATAGGCTTGCGGGTATGTGGGGTATGGGGGAGGCTGTGTGTGTGTGTGTGTGTGTGTGTGTGTGGGATGTGTGGGGTGGTGGATAGGTGTGGGGAGCGTGGGGGGTGGGTGGGTATGGGTTTTGTGGGGGACTGTGAGTGTGTGGGGAAGGGTGGCTGGGGAGGGTTGTGGCTTGGGTGGAAGGGGAAGGTTTGCCCACAGTCTGCCACCTCCCCTACCCAGAGGCAGGCAGAGCCACTGCCAGCACTCCTGCAAGCCCAGGCTCTGCGCTCCTGCCACTCCTGGACCCGGGACACTGCCGTGGGCCCTGTGCTCCCGCTTGCTGCCACTTGCCTCCTGTCTGCCACTACTGCCCTTCTCCTGCTGCTTCCCCATTCCCCCTCCCTCCTGCTGCTCTGGCACCACATCCCAGCTGCTCCTGGCACTGCAGCTGGGAACCATGTGGTGCCATTCGTGGCAAGCGAGGAAGGAGCAGGGAAATGGCTGCGGCAGGCTGGGGGGAAGGGGCAGCGAGTGGGCGTGCGGAGCACAGTGACAGCCGGGTGGGAGCACGGGGCCCACTCTCGTGCACTGGGGCCAGTGCCAGCAGGGCCCAGAGCGGGACGGCAGGAGCGTGGGGCATGGGCTGCCAGGAGCTCTGTGGAGCTGGGCCGCTCTGCTGAAGCAGAAAGAGGGGAAGCCAGCCCAACTCCACAAAGCCCCTGGCAGCCCGGCCCCATGCTCCTGCCGCCTGACTCTGAGCCTCACCAGCACTGCCCCAGGGCACCAGAACAGGCCCCACGCTCCCACCCAGCTGTTGCTGTTCTCCACATGGCAGTGGTGGGGGGAGAGGCATCCTTCCTCCCTCAGACTGGGGCCCAGGCCCACTCTTCCCCCACCCCCCTCCCCTCTGTCGGCCCCAAGCCTGCTCCTCCCTTCCCCCCCGCCACCACCACGTTGGCCCAGGCCTGCTGGTCCGCCCCTCCCCCACCACGGTGGGCTGGCTTCTCCCCACCTCAGGCCTGGTTCTCCCTGACAGCCCCCACATTGGGCCCAGGCGCATTCCTCCTCTCCCCCCACCACTGCCGCAGGGAAAGGGGGAGCAGGCCTGGACCCTAAGCGGCAGGAGGGGAGTGGGGAGCGGGCCCAGATGGGGGGTGGGACACAGGGCTCCATCCCCACTCGCTCCCCCATCCCCCATCATTCTTGACAGGCAACTGGCTAGTATATGTGTGCGTGCGCGTGCGTACACACACACACAAATGATCCATATATACATGCACATGGTTAATGAAAGTAGAGTGAGTAGAGTAAATGAGAGCAGAGTGTGCACCCGTATGTGTGCAAATTCTGGAGTGGCGGCAGCCCCTCCCATAGCCCCCCTCTAAGCGCTGCCGCTTTCTGCCCCGAGCGTAGCCTGGCCTGGCCCACAACGGGAAGAGCCTGGTGCTGCCCCGGCCCCAGACTGCCCCGCACACAGATCCGGGGACACGCGCCCCCCATGCCCTCCTGGCATTGGCGACATGTAGGGGGTGCACACAGGTGCACATGCACCCCCTGAGAAAAGGCACCGCCGACACTGTCAGTGCACCTGTGGGTAGTCGTTGCTCACTGCCCCCGTCTCGCCAGCGACATCACCAGCGGCGTCTGCGGGTGTTCCACAATCGCCGCTGGCCACTGCCAACACTGCCGGTGGTGTCTGCAGGTGGTCACTGACCGCTGGTCAGCACTCGCCACCCTCACCCCCGCCGCCGGCAACACTGCAGCTGCCTGCAGCAGCTCCCCATTGGTCTCTGCCATGTTCCCGCCACCGACAGCACCACCACCACCTGCGGGAGCTCGCCATGCCCCCCAGCCTCCAGAGGCACGTGACATTCATGCCTCTTGCGGCGCACACAGTGACAGAAGCTGCCCTCCACATCCCCTTGCACCCTCAGGCTGAGCCACTTGCAACTCTGTCCTGCACCCACCCTCCCCCTCCCCCCC
The DNA here is from genome assembly GCF_030867095.1 of Alligator mississippiensis. NCBI lineage: Eukaryota > Metazoa > Chordata > Crocodylia > Alligatoridae > Alligator > Alligator mississippiensis. The sequence continues at coordinate 31,481,813 of NC_081833.1, forward strand.
AGTGGGCCAAGTAGGAGCTGGCTCTGCAGTGCCTGCCCCCGCCCCACTCCCTCCCTCATCTGCCTATCTTCAGTTTGGCTGCGGCTCCGATGTGAGATGCACAGGTGGAAGCCAGTCATGCCCCCACAAGCCCAGGACCCCCAGCAGATGTGGCTGACCACCAGCTAGCCCAGGTAAGCAGGGCCTGTGGCGGGGCCAGTTTGGGTCTGGCTCTGGTGTGAGACACACAGGTGGAAGCCCATTGCGCCCTCACGAGCCCAGGACCCCCAGCGAGTGTGGTGGACCCCCGACCTGATCCCCAGCATAGCTGGGAGATAAGCAGGGCCCATGGTGGGAGGGTATCTGATAGCTATGGGAGCAGCTGAGAGGAGCCAAGGAGGGTCATGCTCCCCACCAGCTCCTACTTCGCCCAGCCCCCCAGGGAGCCACACAACCAGATCCTTGTGAACAGAATGCACAAACAGGCATGCTCTAGGCCTGGCAAGTGACTTAACACAGGAGTTCGTGAACAAGGGTGAGCAGGAGGGACATGAGGCCCTAGGCGGCAAGCCTGAAGAGAAGAGTCTGCACAGCAGTAGCTCAGAATACTACTGGTGCAATGGTGGTGGGGACACGTTGAATCCTGAGGATCCCCTCCAAGTCTGGGACCACCCCCCCTCTGGTGCTGCTGTGGCCTCCACCCAGACAGAGCCCATGGTTCCAGCCTACACTCAGACAGAGCCCCTGGCTCTCAGCTGTGGGGGCTGCCTGCTACACTTGCAGGCACCTGAGATCAGGAGCAATGACAACTCCCTTTGTGAGGTTTGCTCCACATTGGAGGCCCTGGAGTGCCAGATAGAAGAGCTCCAGGCTACAGTGCAGAGGCTGCATGCCATCAGGGATGGTGAAGAGGAGATCGACTCCTACTGCCATGCCCTTCACCAAAAGAAAGAAGAGCCAGGGGTCGCCTGGATGAAGGTTGTCTCCAGCCCCAAGGCACATTGCACCAGGTTCCCCACTCCCCTGGACCTTTGCAACAGGAGTGAGTCATGCCTCACTCAAACCCACACCTGGTCAGCTGAGCAGTGGGAGGGAGGGGTTAAGGATAACACAAAATAAATTCAGAGCACCTCCTACTGGGTAAAGAAGAAGCACAGCACCACATGTTGGCAAAGGAAAGCAATTACAAGTCTTTGAGATGCTTTGAGATGCTTAGTGAGCGCGCTACATGATCGGGGGTGCTAAGCCAGGGCACCAGGAAATAATACCTCTCCGAGCACGTTTAGTAAAAGTGCCAAAAAGACTTTTAAAGCAGTGGGAAATCCCGATCATGCAAACACAAATGCAGTTGCGGCGGCCAAAACAGGAAACCGCGTGTCTACAAACACCCAATGGTGCCATTGGGGATGATTGATTACTTGAGTCATCCATGTATTGATGTTAAGGGTGCCCCACACTCTGGACCTGCAGCTGCCTCTCCCTTGGTGTCCCTAACTCCCGACCCGCACCCCCTCCCCCTCTCCCAGCCTTGCCAGTGCCCCTCACTCCTGACCCACAGCTCCTACACCCCCCAGCTCTGCTCATTCTGGCTACAGCCCCAGCCCCCTGTCCCCTCAGCCCTGCCCCTCATTCCCGACCCTCTGTGCTCTGCTCCCTGCTGCCTCCGATTGCCCTCCCCCTACTGCCACCAGTGGAGCAAAGCAAAATCGCAAACTCAGCTCCCAGTCACACAGCGCCGCACTAGGTATTCTGGGAACTGTAGCTCTACCTAGCGATGGCCATATTGAAAATGGACCTGGGAGGAAACCCCAGACATTTGGCTTGCATTTAAAAAACCCGCCCAGACGCAGCACAGGGAGCCAAAAAAGAGGACATGTCTGGGAAAACCCAGACATATGGTAACCCTAGTTGTATAAGCATGAAAGATACCCTCCAAATCTTTTTACTTCTACTAGGTTGATACTCCTTGGTGCTGGGTTGTGACATAGGGCCATGTCAGGACCGGATCTTAACAGCGGCCTGCCCCTCTGTCTAGGGCAGTCTGCCCTGCCTCGCCTGTCACAACTTGCTGGTTAATAAAATTGATGTAATGTGCAGGAGGCTGCCCATCTAGTGCCCCGATGCCAAGGGCATTATACACGGCTCCAACCTTACCATGTCCCATGCCTCACAGATGGTATCCACTATGTGGCTTCAGCCCTACACTGGGCCCCAAAGTCTGGTGTTTGGACCCCAACTAGATCCCTCCTAATCAGGAAGACTCGTTACCTGCAATCATGCAGGGCTGTCAGCTCCCTAGACCTCTTTCCCCCTTGGGCATGGCTCCCCTCTGGGACCTTTGGCCACACAGGCCCTGGCCATCTCCAGGCCAGTTGGAACCCCGGGCCACCTGGTTCTGGGCATCCCTCACAGTGGGCACTCTAGCCCTTTTGACCACCCTGGTCCTGGTCCCAGCACTGACAAGGGTTTTGTCTAGGCTGTCACGCTGCTTGCCCACTCCCTTTCACACAGGTCTGCCTACTTGGGGCCCTGCCTGTCCTTACTACTGGTTAACCCACCAGGTTGTGGGGGCTGAGGCTATAAGGCACCCTTTACTTGCCTTTCTCTAGGGAGGCAACTGGTGTGGCTTTTCCTGGGGACCACCCTGCCACAGGCAGACTCACCCACACCATCCTACCCCAGCAGGGTGTAGTTTTTGGTCATAACCCAGGACGAGGAGCCTCCTACTACCCCCACAGCTCCTGCCCTTACCTCCAAGGTGTTTCTGTGCAGCCACTCAGCTGGGTGGTGTCCTTCCAGCTGCCAGCAGCAGACTGCTGCTGCTTCAGCCCTGAGGGCCTGAGCTAAAAAGGAGGCCACTCAGCCCTCTCCTCCAATCACAGGGCTCTCCTGTGGTCCAGTGACTGCCTCATCAAGCCTGCACCTGCCAGCTGCTCTCAGCACTTCAAGTGGCAGGCACCAAAGGTGCTCTGCCACATGGGTGTAGAAGCTAGCCAGAAAGTCAGGACAAGGTGGAAGGCCCCAGTGATGCCCAGAAAGCATGTTCTCTTTATCAGAGTAGCAAAGATGTCTCTGGGATTTGTGCAGCTTCCAAAACGTTTTGTTCAAACTAAAATGATAAAATGGAAAAGCCTAACTTGTGTGGGTCTGACTAGATATAGTCTATTGGTCTATTCAAAGTAAACATATGGTGCATCATATCCAGTGCCCTAAAGCCTGTATCAAGCTCAGGCCCATCTCTCTCTGAGGATGGCACATGTATACACCTGGTCAGTCCCCAGGAGCTGTGAGGAACTAGAGCAGTGGTCACCGACCAGTAGATCTTGATCCACCAATAGATCTTGGAGCTTCTTGGAGCCAATCCAAAGTTGGGGTGGGGGGGCTGAGTGCCCACATGCATGCACATGCGTGCCTCAGCCCAGCAGGTTAGTCTGTGGGGGAGAGAAGGGGCAGGGGCTAGATCGAGGCCCCCGCGGTGAGGGACAGTGCCGCAGAGGCAGGAGCAGAAGTAAGTTGAGTGGGGACCTGGCCAGGTGGGACTTACCTGCTGGGGAGGTGCACCCACAAATATGTTTTTCTCCCTTTGCCTCGATCTGCCCCCTCCCCCTTCCCTTTCCTCCTCACAGACTTACCTGCTGGGTGGGTGAGGCAGGGTGGCAGCAGTGCATGGTAGATCTTGGGTTGCTTTTAAATGCCAAAGGTGATCTCCTACTTAAAAAGGTTGGCAACCACTGACCTAGAGAATACTCAGTGAGGGCAGAGGGTTTCATTGCCAAGCTAAGTTGTCTCTACAGGATATGAGCAACCTGAGATTTATTTCAGAGGCTTGTAACTTGGCCAAATATGGACAGATGTTCATGGGTGTTAACTTTTATCATCTCTAATGAAAGATAATCTTTAAGAAGCACTTGAGAGGCCAAACTGACCAATTTCAATTAGTTTATTGATTAAGTGTAGAAAGACCATAATCAAACAACAAAACACAGGTCTAGGTTGCCAATCCAAACAGAAGTGGCTACAGCAATGGGGTAGATATATATGAACTTTCCCAGAGAAAATCAAAAACAGTGCAGCTACTTGCACTTTCAGAAATCCTTTGACAAAGGCTGTTACCAGAGGCACTAAGCCTCTGGTAGTGACTAAGGCAATGGTGAGAAGCCACGGGGTGCAAGGCAGAGCTAGCTAGGAGTCAAGAAACAGCATAGCAATGAATAAGCATTTGTCACCATGGCTACAAAGGTCTCTGGCTAGGGGCTATGTTGTCATAAATGACCTAGAGAAAGGGTAATAAGAAAACGGCAACATCTAAAAGTGATAAAAGCAGAAGTCAGTCACACCTATGCAGACTTGTAAAGGGCCCTCTCCAGGCAGGACAATGGGCAACATGAAGGTGAGTGGACTCTGGTGTGGATGAATACACTCAAATTGCATTAGAAGTACTGCGAACTACACATGCTAGCATCTACATTAAATGCAGCCACTTAGGAAAGAGATCTGGACAGCACTATATCCACTCAGCCAGCATCTGCTCCTTGCGCAGCTAATAAGATGCTAGAATGCAAAATGAGCAGCTATGGAGGAATTTGTATTATAAGACTATTCTGTGGATCAACGGTACGTCCTGGCCTGGAGACTGGGTGCAGCATAGACTTTCCCTGCTCGTAAGGAGATGACGCAGAGTTGGAGGTGTGATTCAGAGCACAGATGAGAGGAGACAAGACGTATGTAGAATAAAGAGTTGAGAGAAGGCAGACTGCAGGCTGCTCCTGCCCACTACCAAGGCTATAGGAAGAATGGGACATTCAGTTAAGCTGAAAGGTCCCACAGCAACAGCTCAGACACCTACTCTGTACATGATTTGTAATGAGCCTGAGGAAGTCACTGACACTAGGAGCCATTGGGCATGTATGCATGTGTACTTTAATGTGCAGTAGGCTACTTTACTGCTCAAAGCATCACATAAAAAAAATGTGGAATTACACTAATGCACAGTAAAATAGGCTACTGTGCATTAAATGTCTCTTAAAAATCATGTGCATTCATTACTGTGCATTAATGCAGCTTAATGCACATTATTTAGTACCTCATATTGGAGGTACTACATTTAATGTGCATTAGAAAAAGAATCTTAATGCATGTGTAAACACGCCCTTTGAGGCCAAAAGTTCAGTAGGACTCATGCCTCCATGTGAATGGTGAGAACAACCTGTTACACTTGAGAGGGGTTGGACCTCCATAGCAGCCCCACTGAAGTGTAGGGCTTCAGCCAGCTTAGTCTTAGTATGAGGAGCTGTTTCAGTCTCTGTCTTTGCTTGCAGGGCGTGGTACAGTTCACAGGTACTCAGAGACTATGGCAAAGGCTCTGCATAAGAACTGGAACTCAGCAGACAGTGGTGAAGAAACAGCCCCTGGGGAAGCTTTCTCCATAACTACCCTCTAACTGGTCTCTTGAACCCCATGGACACCTGTTGGTGTCTGCATCTGTAAAGGGTGGGAGAGAAGAGTATGTGGCCTGGCCTGATGGGCTTTAGCTGGCTGGCAGGTTTAACATAACATAGCAGAAAGGAAGTGCACATGTTATAATGCTGTTGCAGCCCTAAGTTTATTAGGCCTATAGCTTAGCTTAGTGACAGGAAAAGAAAAAAAAGACAGAACAAAAGACTTGGACACTCACAGGTGCAGTGGACAGAGTGACTTGTGGCAGGAACGTGGGGAAGAATCCTGGAGCAATCTTGGTTGTTTGGGTGCTTCTAGGCTTGCCTGCCATTGACCATGCTGTTCCCTTGGCTCCCCCTTCCCTTCCTGTAAACTATGGAGCATAACATGAGCAGCAACATGAAGGGGAAGCCCAGACCCATTGCTCGAGGGGACAGAGGTGAATCAGGTAGTGAACAGCTCAGCAATAGGCCTAGACACTGTCCCCTCCCCAGCCCTGCCCAGGATCATATGCCTGGGGCCACAGTCAACCAAAGGCTCTCTGGGGCCTAGCATCAAGGGGACAGTCTCTTCCCCATCCTCCCCACCCAGCAGGGCTAATATCCAGCTTTTCCAGCCTTATGCTGCACCCACTGCCTCAAGAGGTCAGGTGGTGCCTTCCACACTATGCACTGCACCAGTACACAGACCCAGTGGTCTTTGATTAACCCCACAGTGGGCCTCGGGGTCTGCTCACAGTCAGTCCCTTATTCAGAGGTCCCAGGGCAGGTAGAAAGCTTGAGAAAACCTAATTGCATGACCAGGTATCAGGCACACTTGCCCTTGCGAAGGCAGAAAGCCAGCTCTGGACCTGGGACCAGGATGTTACTGAAGATTGGCTGGTAGTTTTCAGGCAGGGCTTGCGGATTTTGTGCCATCATCTCCATCACCATGTTCCGGACCTCTTTGGAGACATCGCCTCGGAGATCCAGCAGGGCTGACACATGTTCATCGCTGCCGGAAGTAAGAAACCACAGAGACAATGAACTTGTTGCCTTCCTGATGCCCAACTCCACCACAAGGTGGCTCCACCTGCACTGCTTTAATGTCCCTCATTTTAAAGGGACATTGAAGCATCTGTCATTTAAAGATCAGATCCCAGTCTGTCTCACAGTTGGCCTCCCTCAGGTCCCTCTTTACTATTGAATATGACTGATACCCACATTGTAGAGGCAGGTGCTGAGCTGAGAGGAACTCACACTGATGGGAGAACTTCACCAGACTGGCTCCTGGGGAAGTCCTGAGGCTGGATGCCTCAGTATGGCAGCTGGGTTTATAAAATCCCAGGAAGAAAAGACAGTCTGAGTTTCCTTTGCACTTAGAGGGTGGGTCTACATGTTAATTAATACACTGCAATTACTGTGCATTAAGCTTAGTACTTGGATAACCAAGTACTAAATCAATGCACAGTAACTTGCTCTACTGCTCAGTGGCACCAGCGCACAGGTTTTTTTGGACAATAACTGCACAGCAGCCTAATACTACTGCGCAGTTGTGTATTAGCATGGGTTTTGCCCACAACTGCGCAGTGTTATTAGGCTACTGCGCAGTTAGCATCTCGTGTAGACACACCCAGAGTGACCCACAATCCTATATCTGGGAGTATTTTTAAATGCAAAATGATTTTTCTTTCCAAAAGCAAAACCTGTAAAAAGCTTGTTTTTTTTTACTTTTTCTAATATTGGCTGATTTTTCATTTCAAATGTTCATGGTTTCCTCCCTTTTTTCCTCCCTCCTTTCCACCTTTGTCACTAAATAGGCCTTTTTTTGTTTTAAACAATTTTTCATTCTGCTACTTCGGGAGGTTTTTCAAATCTGTCTCAAGTTTAGAAAAGTTGATTGTATAGAGGAGCAAAGCAAGGACAAAACCTCTGCTCACTGTTCATTTCTTTATTGCACACAGCAGCGAAGTGGAAGAAAAGAGGAAGTTGGAAATTTTGAAATCAAGGACCTTGTAAAAATGTTCAACAAATGACAGCATGTCCTGTTTTGAGCCCCGGAGAATGGTAGTACCACCACCAATTCCATATTTGACATTAAAGTGTTCTTCTGGGTTGGATGGTCTGTGAACTCAGGGTTGGTCACACCAGAGGTTGCCAGGGAGCCTGTCCCCAGCACCTCCCCAGCTCTGGGTGGGAGAGTGGCCCCTGGAACAGTGGCCTACTATTTTGTGCAATTCCTACGGAGCGCTCTGTGCTCCTCTCTCCTGCCCATGACTGAGCCTAGGATGAGAAGCTAAGAGCTGCCTCTGAGAGCTGTCCCCATGGCTCTCCATACTCACATTGTTTGAATCTGTCTGAGATAGGGAAGCCTCCTAAACTCCCAACAATCCAGGGGATAGGGAAATCTGACTCACTGCAGACAGCCCATGTAAAGGCCAGAGTGATAGCAGTTCCCCTTTGACAGGGTGGGACAGTCCCCTGGCCTCTCCCTCTGTACTGCACTGAGCCTGGTCCCTTGGCATCCATGCAGTCATTACATTTGCTACCTGATGTCAGGGTATTTTGTCACAAAGCCCAAGACCTCCAGACTGAGCAATGCTGGGTCCTTGAGGCGGATGAGTTCCTGGAGCGCAACTATCACCTCAATGGTCTGTTCACTCTTGTCCAGGCCCTGCAAAAAGGAACCACATAGCATGAGATAGGTTAGGCCAGAGCAGGCCAGATGAAGCAGGAGAATCAGCCTAATTGGTGCAATGGGTACCACAGTGCCACCCACCTCCCACAAACGCTCTGAAGATAGGGAGCTGCTATGGTGAGGAGGGCCAGAGGAGAATCTTGGGTGGATGGACAGTGCACATACACTGGAGTGTCACTCGCTGGGGCTCCCAACCTGGACAGCATTCAATCATCTGCTCCAATGCTGATCTGGGGCATGTTCCTTACAGTGGCCCATTCAAGAAGCTGGTAGATGCAACTGCCCCATTCTCCAGGCATTCCCTTCTCCCCTCCCTCCTTACATGGTGAGGCCAATCTAACTGCAGGAATGACAGAAGTGACCCCCTTTCCATTTCCTTTGGCTAAAGCTGTCCCATGCATCTACCCAGCAGCCCTGTCTTCCCCCTTGAGATGCCAACCCATATTGCTGACTAGTTTGCTGGGGATATGACTGGGCAGGGGAGCTACCTCCCTCACCAGTGAGTGGAACAGGTCCCCAAGCTGTGTAGCATCCTGGAGCAGCCGATGAGAGAACTGGCTCCTCTCCTCCTCACTCTTGCACACCAACTTCTTCTGCATGAGTGCCCGGAGGTACTGACTCATAACTAAGTGCTCACTCTCTGACAGCAGGAGCTAAACATTGGGAGGAGGAAAGAGCAAGACCACAAAAGTCAGTCACTCAGTGAGAAATGCCCAAAACCCAGCACAACTCTGGGAAAGGCCTGGAGAGGCAGAAGCAGAAATAAACAACAGTCAACATAGACCAAGGTGAGGAAAGCCAGCAAGAGAACAAGGGACAGGCAGATCCTACAAGCAGATGAGGCAGCGGTGCTGGGCAGCTCTCCCCATACGAGGTGACCATGAATAAGATCTTTTGGGCAATATGGCAGGAGCAGCCAGAGAGCCAATCCATCACAGGGCAGAGAGCCAGTTGTGTGCCTATCTGTGCACCTACAATATAGTGCTCTTCTCTGGACTTGCCATTAGCAGGCAGACAGGTTCAGAGAGATGAGAGTAGTCAGGCAGGAGGTACCAGATCAGTCATGGGGAAGAGCTAAAAGGGAGTAAGTCTCTACTGCTGCTGACTTTGATGGTTCATGAGGATGAGGTACATGTCAGAAGGGGAGCCCCACCAGGGAGTGACACAGGACTTTGGAGATGAGAATAAAGGAAGGAAGGGGAGGCTGAACACTGGGGAAACTTCACAGCAATGAAATGAAAAGCTTGCCAAGGACAGTCAGCTGTGAAGCCTCACTGCCTGGGACACTAGGTAGTGATCAGGCCAGAGACCCAGAGGGATCCAGGACAGGCTTAGACATCTCTGTAGTTACTGAGAGCATCCAGTTCTGCAAAGAGTTGGCAATTGCATAGAGAAGTGAGGCTGGAAGGGACCTTAAGAGATCATTTAGTCCAGAGTGCAAGTGAGGAATCCCCTTGTATCAGGGAAGAACCCAGGGCTCACAGCTGGGGATTGGGAAGGGACTCCCAAAGGCAGATCATGCCACATGTTCAGCAGGGGCTCCTGGCACTTGTCAGTAAAGCGATCAGTGCAGGGCACTCTCGACTATGGGTGGCATGGCCAGCCTCCAGGGCTGAGCCGATTAGGGAATGCTATCTTTAGAAAAAGCAGGGCCACTGCAAGAGTGAACGTGCTGTAGGAGTCCCCAGGCCGAGACTGGTTGACCTGACCTCTCACACTCTCTGACCCCAGTATACAGCCCATCCCATTGACCTCCCAGCCCCAGTAGCTCTGCTCCCTCCCAACCCTCCCTCATGATTCCAGGGCACCTCTCCTATCACCTCCACCCTTAGACATGGACAATGCAGAGCTGTGCACTCTCACTGGGAGCACCTGGAGCAGGGATGACTAAAATATAGCCCATGGGCTGGATTCACCTCACCAAGGGCTGGGGCCAGGGCAGAGCCACAATCCACTCCCTGCACACTCCAGTGCCAGGCACTGACTCTGCAGGCAGGGATATGGGGGGAGCGGGTCGCAGCTCTGCCCTAGGCCCCCAGCTCTGTGCTGTCACTGCCCAGTGATCCCAGCCCAGCCCAGCCCACCAATCCCACTTCCTGGCCGCCTGTGGCCCCAGCCCATCTGCCGGGCCAAGCGCACCCTGCCTGTGTGGGTCCTGGGGCATAGCCACTTAGGGAGTTTTGGTGAGCTGTGGTGTGGGACAGGGAGGGGAGTGCTGACCCTGCCCACAACAACTCACCAATACTCCCTAAGTGGCCTTTGGGCCCAACTAACTGCCCACCCCTGACCTGAAGAGACCAGCCTTTGCCAATCCCACAGCCTGCAGGAGGAGGTGCTTGTTGCCAAAGCCAGCCCTGTGGTACAGCACCGGGAGGCGCCAGCCCAATTCCTGCCACTAGAGTGCACCAAAAGATGGAGAGATGCAGCCCAAGGACAGAGAGTGGATTGCTGTGTCCCTACCTTGAAGATGGGTTTCCTGACTCTGGCGAAGTCTCTCACATACTTGTCTATCACCTCACACGTGCTGTTCACCAGCTGGGACCCAGACAGCCACTTGCGAGAAGGCAGCTGCATATACAGGGGCTGAAACAGACACAAGACATGGGCCACCTCAGGCTGCAGCCAGCACTTACCTCCAGACCCAGTCTGCTCCTTCCTGCCCTGCACAAGGAGGCAGGCGGTCCCACCACCAGTGCTGAGAGTGAGCAGTCACTTGCTGTGCACCCAGCAGAGCCAGCCTCAGCTCCCTTGGAAAGATCCCTTTGCCCAGGCAGTTTTTCCAGAAACTCCCCTTGCCTCTGGCACTCTGATGTATATGTTCCTTACACTGTTTGCCTCTCAGGGGCTTGGGTAGATGTGCAGGGTATAATTGCTTTATTTGTACATGATGTTCATTTCAAGGGCATTGGATAGTGCTTCAGGGTGCTGGGACCTACTCCTGTAAGCCCAGCAACATGGAGAGGTGGCTCAAAAACAGCCCCCTGTCTCAAACCCCTTCGGGAGTCAAGGTCTGCATGAAATACAGTCTGGCTCAGAAACACAAGTTTGTTTTGCAAAACCAGCAACCCATTTCCATGGCTTTTTCTGGGTTTCTGGGCAGTCGGTGGAAGACAGCTGCTTCTTAGCAAGCAGAACATTTTCTGAGACCTTCCCTATCACACCTGCCAAGGAGCAGCATAACTCAGTTCAGACAGCACAGACCAAAGGGGACTGCCTACTCAGACATTCATCATCCTTTGGTGGACATCTCACTGTGGCTCAGATTCTTCTGTCTCTGAGGCTGATGTTTAGTACAAAGAGGAAAGATGCAGTGCCCTTAATAAAGACTTACATGATGAGAGGCCAGTATAGCAACCTTCTCCCTCTCCTTCCTTACCTGTGACTAGGCAATTTTATGCCCTTCCTTTCAAATATGGCAAGGGGGCAGGAGCTCTGAGACACATCCTCCTCCCTAGATCCTATGTGCCAGGATTTGTTACTATACAAAACCACATTGATGCCTACATGGCAGCATACAGCCATGTCACAGGGATTCTCACAATACAGTGACATTCGGTCAGCACATGTAGTAGTGCCAGATCCAGCCTTGGCACCAGCTCAGCTCTGCTGAACTGATGGGGGGTACAGGGGCTATAGCAGCATATGTATGCCCCCCCACCCCGCATTCAGTTTCTGGTCAGAATTCAGCCTCAAAATGGACTTTGAGCAGCACAGGGGAGCTGCTGTCACCACAGCAACCCACAGCTGCGTAATTCCTGCTCCTGGTGTTCATTTTGGAAACAAGATAACTACATAGGCACCAGTCAAGCTGCGCGGATGCCCTCTTATCCTTCTCTCTGTTAGGGGAAGGAGGTTTGGGAGGGGTTCTTTCCCTACTTGTTTTTCACCTTAGACAGAGCAAGGAGACCAACTCTGCTCTCCCCTGATTTGCACATAAGATCTAGGGAGGAGGAAGTGTCTCAGAGCTCCTATCCTGACACTTAGTGTTTCCCTATCAGACTCACCAGTGCTGTGTGCCATGGTATCCATTCACTACTCCCCTATCTAAATAGCCAAGGATGGCATTAGCTCCTTGTGGTTCAGCATTACACTAGTAACACACGGTGAGTGAATTGTTTGTTGGGATCCCAAGGTCCATTGCACAGTCCTTGTGTCCTGGGATACAGGTATCCATTCCCTAGGCTTGGCCTGCATGCTAGATCTATAAAGCTAGGACTTTGCACTGGACTGTATCAAAATGCATTGGGTTTAGGCAGACCCAGCTTCCAAGTGACCCAGCCCTCCTCAGTCATTTACTTTCTACCCTGACACCCATGTTATCATCAGAGATTTTATAACTACTTCAAGATCATTGAGGAAGGTGTTATACAGTGTCTGGCCTATGGCAGAATCCCTTAGAAGCTCCCTTCACTCAGTCACTTCCCACTGATGACCACTTTTAAGATCTGTCAGTTAACCAAGTCTTAATCTCTTGGACGTGTGCTTTGTTGATATTGCCAGGGCTAATGTTAATCAGAGTGCACTCTGACACTGGGTCTGTTTATCAGGGCAAAGGAGCCAGCCAGGTGAAAGAGTGCTCTGGGTGATAGTGGGTGATGCTGCAGTTTTAGCCTGTCAATGTGTCAGTGTGCCCAGCACAGCTACTATGTGCATTTGGGCGATGTGAGTGGGCACTGGCTTGTGAGCAGGGTTATGCTCTTCCTGTCTGTATATGACCCTCTGTTTTCACATCTGAGGGGAAGGGACTGCTCCAGGCTGCTGGAGAAGAGAGGCAGGCAGCTTCCCTGAACAGGGCCTACCACAGGCTCAGGCCCAGCGTGCCCAGCTGCTCTGCTCCCTGCTAGGGTGGCAGCCCATGGCATGCTCAGATGCCCATACCTGTAGATCCACCAGCAGCTCCTCCAGCAACAGCTGGCAAGCTTTCTTCTGGGTCCTGTCCAGTGCTGCCTTGATGGAGGTAGGGATCTCCCTGGGTTCAGATAGCAAGTCACCATTGGGGTGCAGAGAGCAGATGGAAGAGCTGGAAGAAAGAAGAGGGAAATGTATAGCTGGAGCAAGCAGCCGGGGTGGGGGTTGTTCTAGGAGGGGGCAGACAGACTCAGCACAATGCAGATCTTACAAGGTCCCTTCCAGCCCTAATGTCTGTGAAATCTATGAAGATGTGTTGGGGAGGCCCTGGCAAAAGGGGAGGATGGACATGGGCCATGGGAGGGCTCTAGACAAGGGAAAGAAATTTGGCTCAGTTAGGGGGACAGAAGAGTTGGGAAAGGGTGAGGAGGTTCATGACCAAGATGGGGGATGGGGGAGCGCTGGAGAAGCAGTGGGACCCAGGCCTTGCTGGGGGTGATGCTCCGGATGGAGAAATGAATCTTGTACAATTACCTGAGCACCATGTTGTTGTTGAGCACAGCCAGGAGGTAGGGGACGTAATACTTAGGTTTGGCCCGGTCTCGCTGGTGCTCCTTCCCATACTCCACCAGGGCCTCTCGCAACCTGTAGCACAGCAGACAGGGCCAAAAAGGACAGGAGACCTACCTTGGATGTCAGAGGCAGCCTTTCCTCAGGACCAAGGCTCAGGGGCCCTGAACCTAGCTTTGTGAGCCACATGCTCTCTTCTCACATACCATGGTACAGCCTGGCACTTGCACATCCATGCTCTTCTGCTCCATGCTGCTGTTGCCTCAGTGTTCCCAGCAGCACAGTGCAAAGCATCTACACATGTGGTGGGGCGAGGACAGCAGAAAGGCAGACACCCAGTGCCCCATCCCGCACAGCCAGCACTGCAGAACTGCTTCCATGTAATACTGCCTCCCACCAGGTCCAACCCAAAGAGGGCACTCTGTGGGCCAAGTACGGACTGAACCCCTATTGTCTCAGGTGCTTCCATTCTTGTCTTCACCATGCCAGAGAATGAATAGGCAGGTTACAAGAGGGCTAAAGGTCGGCCTAATAGCCTACCTCCTCATGTGCCCTGCTGTGCCCCACATAGCCCTGGCAGGCTGAATACCCAGAAGCTGTGTACTGCCAAGATGTGCCAGAAACTTTCAAATGGAGGATCCCAACACCCAAGTTCTTGGACCCTGGAATGGCCCAAACACTGATAAATGTGCTGTGGGGGCCCATCCCACCCTAGCTGCAGCCCCAGGAGGTACCTGCACAGAGGTCCTGGAATCCCAGGTGTCAGAGAGCTTGGGGAAGAAGGGACAGGGATTATGCAGGGGGGCGGGGTGAGGGGGGCAGGCACTTCAAGGATGCTACTGACCTGGTCAGGAAGGTCTCCAGCTCATCCATGGCCATGGTGTAAACCTTCTGCTGGAGAGAGTCTGTGATCAGAGAGGCCACCCGGATATTCTCATTCAGCATCTGGGCAAGGAGAGAAGCTGAGTTAGTGCCTCAGATGGTGGCAACAGGCAGATGCGGGAACTGCAGATGCGCTCCTTGGACACCATGCCCCTGGAGCAAGTGGGCCTCACCCCCTGGATAGCACCCAGTGACAGGTAGGAAGCAGCAAGCTCTGGACATAGCATGCTTGGTCTGCCCATTCCCTTCCAGGAGGGGGATTCTGCAGTGACAGTGCCTTGGGGCAGCTGGCAGGAGAGCACAGGTCTGCCCTAGCCACGGGCTCCCCTAATGCCTGGCTGAGCTCCCTGGCAACTTTGGTGGGGTTTAGGGAACTGTAATGGTACATTTTAGTCTATACAGCTCAGCAGCATGTGCTCCTGGCAGTGCCGTGAGGCAGACCTAGCATGAGGCCTATTCCCAACTCCTGCCCTTCAGCTCTCCATGCACCCATTCTGCTCCACTAATCTCTTGAGCTCTCACAAAGTCTTGTTCTTCCCCCTGTATCCTTCCTTTGCTCTTATTTTTGTTTCTCAGCTTCTCTAGCTCTCTTCTGGATTTCCTCATCTCACTCTGTTGGCCTCCAGTGCCTGTGCCAATTGCTGCTACTACAAGAGTGTGGCCACAGCAAGTCTCTGACAGGCAGGGAAGGGCAGGCATTGTGGTCTGTATAGGGCCCTACCCCTGTCACTTCACAGCCTTCTGCTTAGCCAACTGTACTTCTTTTCCTCCTTCTCCACCCCACACTCATGTAGACTGTTGGGCAGGGGAAGGGCTTTGCAGATAGAAAAGCTGTGGGGGTGGATGGACAAGCACTCTAGACACTTTCTCTGGACAGCCCTGTGACCAGGCGGCAGTGCCAAAATGACCCTCTGAAGGCAGGGCAGGATCGTGCTGCTCACATTTTTTAAAAGTAACTTGGCTCTAAGAAGCCCAGGGAGTGCCATCATAATAACCAGGCAAACCCCAAGCACTGAGGGCAGCAGAGAACCCTCCTCCCCACAGGCATGACCCTTCTGCACAGGGGATCAGAGGCATAGCTAAGGTGGGAAGGAAGAGGTACGCTCTATTTGGAGCCCAGAGCCAGTCACAGACCCATGCCTGGCAGAATGCCCAGAGATAGCACAGTGCAGTCCTGGGAACAGGAACTCCAGGGCCTGGGTCTGGGGATAGTGCTGGGTGGCTCCAGTGTTACCCATGTTTTGGTCCCAGATCCCAAAGAGCACAGGACTAGCTCTACTCATAGAAGAGGCACAACATGCTGCGTGTGTCACACAACGAGCTATGCCTGTGTGGAGATGAACTTAGGACCTCACTGTGTGTGAAAGGCCTTGAAGGGAAGAAGTGAGGCCAAGATCTGTCTGCCCCACTCAGCTACACTTATGCAGCACTCTCCCTGCAGTGTGCAGGCATGTCTGGTCACCTGCTGGTCCTACCTGCATGATAATGACTGGCAAGGCAGACTGGAAGAAGCCCTGATGATCCATTTCTGGTTCCTCTTCCCTGAACCACTCTTTGTATTCCACCTCAAGTGTCCTTTGCATCCACTCAGTCATATTACCCTGAATGACAGAAGGACAGACAGCCAAGACTTGACCCTGCTCTTCAGAGTGGCTCTTGCCTGAGTCTGATGGAGCCAAATCATTCTGGCCTGACTGTGAGGCACACTGCAGCTGAAGTGTTTCAGTTCAAAGCCAAAATTTTAAACAACTGTAAAATCCACCTGCCTAGTCAGATGAGCATGAAGATGTGCCTGCTCCTGCAGAAATTCAGGTAGAAGCACTAGTGGGAATTCAGAAGTATTTAGTCACAGTGTTCTTGAGATATAACCCGGCCCACTTTTCTCCCCAAATAACCTAAACGCATCTTACTTGTAAATACATTTCTGAAACAGAGAAGATGCCAAATTTTAGCCGATTTTGGATTTTAAACTTCATTGCAGAAGAAAGATTTTTAAACTTCCCTGCTTGCCACCTGACACCTTCAGGGAAGGAATCCTACCTGATCTATACAACAAAGAGCAATGCAAAACAACTCACAGAGACACTCACATGGACCCAGAGGGACAGACTTCCATCTTCAGCCCCCTCTGTGAAAAAATGAAGTTTGTTTCCTACCTATGGTGACTTTTTACCATATTTAATTTTCCCAGAGCCTGATGAAGGGCATTTGAGCCTGAAAGCTTGCAGAAAAAGATAATTTTTTGCAATTTCCTAGTTGGTCTAATAAAAAGGTATCATTTCTGAACCAAGAGTTCTAGATTTTTTTCTTTCTTTCTTGTAAACCCCTTTTTAAGAGATGGAAGACTACAGGCAGGATATCTATAAAACTGAGGCCTTTGGACTGTCTCTATAGGGATTCAGCTTCTGGACCCAAGAACCAGCTCCAAAACCTGCTAACTCAGTTATCAGACTCCTCTACTAGTTCTAAGGAGTGGTGTGTGCTGTGCGGGAGAAAGTGACTATCAGTACTGCTTACAGACTCCTACCCCTCTCACAGACTGTAGAAGTGGAGAGCTGCAAGCCAGGAGCTGCAAGCCTTGATGAGTTCAAGGCTCTTTGTTTGCTGTCTGGTGTTAAACTTTGAATTTAAAGCTGATTTTTGCAACATCTAAACTTTACAGCCACAAAATTTCCCCTCTGCACCACAGCTAGAGCACTCCTGCCACAACCCCAAAATCCTCCTGAAGTTCACGGGAGGGGCAGACCTGGTATCCATGTACTTCCTTTAAACTGCAGCAAGGATCAGTGAATGGGGATGGGGCTCCAAATGGCTGGAAGAGGGGAAAGGGTCAGCAATACTGCAGAATAAAGGAGGGGCAAAGTTAAGGTGGTGTGTCTAGGCCACATAAGAAGCATCACCTTATCTTGTAGTTTCCCAGCATTTGAATTCTAGGAATGATGTATCCCTGTTCTGCCAGGTGATGAGCATAGGGCAGTACTGAATGTTGGCAGCCTCTACTCTGTGGAAGCAAATGCTTCATAGCTCCCAGAGGTAGGTATTGTCCTAATTTACCAATATTTACAAAAGGGGAAACAGAGACACGGGTGTTAATTGCCTTATCCAGTCACCTATTAAGTCTTGCAGAGACATCAGTAAAACCCAAAGGTTCTCATTCTCAGCCCCGAGATCTAACCTGTACTGGACAGTTCCAAGCCATCAGATAGCACTTTGTGCACCTTGTGTAGGGACTTTCTGCAGAGGGTGCTTTCCCATATACTCAGATCCAATCAAGCATGGTCCTGGTGCTACCATCTGTAGGCTGTTGGGGCCGGGGGCTATCTTCTGACTATGTAGCCAACTGTTCTCTCTCTCCACTGCCATATCTCTCCCCAAACCCACTTGTATGTGGAAGTTTATTGTGGTGACCCATCACTGCAATCTAAGCCACTGTGCTGGCAGGTGGGGTCCAAGGGGTTTAGTTTGACTCTGAGGATTCTCAGGTTTGCTTTTTTCCCCTGAAAACCTCATAGTTACAGTGCACATGACATGCAATATGCTCACACTTTTGTATAGTGTTTGACTTAGTCCTACATGAAGCTCTGCACCTCACACTGCTACTAAGGCACCTTTCAAAAAGATTAAGACCTGGCTACCTGACAGCACTTGAAGTGTTATTTTCCTCCTCTTTGGGGTTGTCTATAAGAAATCATCATGTGATGAACTTGTTACTCCTGGGATTCTGCAGAGATCAGTCTGAGGCATGATACTGTTAATTATTTCCTAGGGCCCTAGGACTGTCCCCCGCATGCCCTGACATTTTGAGACCTTATAAGCCCTTTTGTTTCAATGCACTTTTTTAATCAACATGTCCTGAGTCAGATCACAGCCACAACACTAGAGGGGTCTGTGCCTGCAGGAGATCACAGAAGAAATTAAAAGATAAAAACAGGTGTGAATGTTAGGAAGAAGCTCTTAGCAGTAACACTTGTGGCAGAGCAGGCTCCTGCTGGCCCACCATGCCTAAAACCCCAGCACGGGCAGAGTGAGAATAAACAGGACCAGAGGAGGATTTTGTAGCTGTTTGCTGGGCCCTCAGAAAAATCAACCCCTACCCCCTGTATCAGTTGCTCCAGCCCTCCACAGGAGTCTTTCCAGCACGTCATGCCCCAACTCACTCACTCTGACTTTCACCACGTATTTCCTCTCCATGTGATCCACCACCTCAGGAGGAACCAGGGGGCCCAGAGTTGATACATCCACCTCAGGAAGAAGGTCAGGGTGACTCATCATTTCTGGGCTGAAAGAAAGGAGAAGGAGAGTCAGTGAATGTGCTCCAAGAGGAGGGGTAGCTTTTACTTAAGGGACCAATGCACACAAACATGTGACTCTCTTGCTCCAGAGGAGGACTCTTCACATGCACACACACATGCAAGCACGCACAAACACACAAAATGTCATTGCTTTCCAGCTCCACACATATACACATGCATGCACATGCACATACACACATACACATGCATATTTATATACAGGTTGCCCTCTGGCAGGCATTGACCTGTGGTACACATGCAGAACCCAGTCAAGGACGATGAAGATCTCTTGTTTGTCTAGGTCCCAACTGAGGATGTCCTGCAGGTGACTGGACAGGCCCTGATGGTACATGATGGTGCAGACATTCAGGATATTGTAGTGCACAGGACAGCACTGCACCATCAGGTCCTTCACCACACACAGCTCTGCCAGGATGTTGCTCTGCAGAGCAGCTAGGTGCCTAGCCATCCCTGGGCCCTTCATGTCTGCATGACTGGCCTGAAAATGGGCAACAGTGATGGTTTCCTGAAGGACCTGGTAGAACTTCTGCCTCCAACTTTTGGGGCGTCCTGGGGGAAGGAAGTGGTGGGAGCGGGTGTCCAGGAACAGGGCATCAATGTTCTCTTCTCTCTCAATAATCCGCACAGCAGAGACAAAGAGGGCTGGGTCCTCATGTACAAGCTTCATGCTCCTGCCAATGATATTCCACAGCTGCCGGGTCAGCTCCTCATTCACCTTCTGCAGGCCACTGAAGTAGGTCTCCACAATGTCCAGATCCTGGGCATTCAAGAGGTCGCTGTGATGCAGCTGGGAGAGGGTATTATCACGAAGACGCTCTAGGACCATGAGCCCAGCATGGGCTTCCAGGAGATGCTGATCATGAAGGAGATGGAGGGTCTGAGAAAGGAGCTCATGTACTGCAGAGAAGGGGAGAGATACAAGAGTCTGAATAACACAGGGAGGAGCCTGATGGCCCTGCGTGTGATGGCAGCAGGGACTATCCATGAGAGCTTGGGCTCAGGGCAACAGAAGCATCCTAGGCTTAGCATAGGCAGTGGAGAGAGACCCAAAACAGGGGCAATAAGCACACCTAGGAATAGGTAAGTGTGTCATGGGAACCAGGTGAGCAACATTAGCTAATTCACAGCTGGTCAATGGAGGGAGAGTGTCTTTATGACCAGCCACAAGAGGTGGAGTCTTATTTGGTACCTTATGAAAAAGAACCTAAGTTTGAGATAGTACCATGAACCTCACTACTCACACTCCATGACCAGTGCCCCCATCTTCCCATTGAGAGGCCCCAACTTGCATTATTTTTCCATAAAAGCTGCAGTTCTCACCAGCATTGTGAATGCCTACACCTCTGATAATCAGGTTCGCAGCATCTTAAAGTAGACCCCAAAGATGATCCCACTACTCATGCTTTTGTGGCTGTTTTGTTCTTCCAGTCCCAGAAGCACAAGTCCCCTGTGGAGCACCCAAGTCTTCTAGGACAGTGGTTCTCACCCTTTTTTGTACCAGCACTCATTTGTAAACACGGATGGCCAATCCCAACTCAGTGCTCCTCTCTCCCAACCTGCTGCCCCCTGCCCCCAGACCAGTGTGTGTGTGAGGGGGGGGAGGGGGGAGGGGGGGGCATGGAAAGCCCCAAGCAGTCCCTTGCAGGCTGAAACTCTGCCATTCTGCAAGGGAAAAGCTACCATTTCCCATGTTTTTGTCCTTTAAAGGAGAATCCATTTTTAAAGTTTGTTGATATAATTTTCAGAGGTGTATTTGGTAGCCATGTTGGTCTGAGACAAAAAGAAATGCAAAACTCTAGAACTCTTGGCTCAGAGATGATAACTTTTATTAGACCAACTAAGAGGTCACCAAAAATTTATTTTTTTCTGCAAGCTTTTGGATGTGTGTACCCAAAAGCTTTCAGAAAAAGATTTTTTTGCAATTTCTTAGTTGGTCTAATAAAAAGGTATCATCTCTGAACTGAGTTCCAGGGTTTTGCATTTCCTTTTGATCCATTTCTAAAGTTCGTTCATGACCCATGGGTTCTTTTGTGTGACCCACTTTTGGGTCACAACCCTTGGCTTGAGAAAAGCTGCTCTAGGAATCCCGCTGCAAGGCCTCTATTCCACACACCCAACACCTGAAAACATGGCTGCAAGCCACCAAGCGCCAGGTGGCATAGCTACCCTGGGAAATGAAAACAAAGGATTAGGTCAGTAATTGCTCAATGGTGAGGTGAGGGAGGGCTGACCTGACCTGACCTGAAGGCAGCAGAAAGATGGTGAAGATCACAGAAACACATTACTGGGAGAGGAAAGCCACCAGCCCCACAGTAGGACACTCCCTATGGTCTCTTGCCTGCATTTATTCATGTTGCCCCTACTTTTTCTCACAGGGGCAAGGGAGAGCACATGACTAATGCAGCTTGGCCATGCTAAGGGGGTGATGTTGTGTTTTGGTGGAAGGTGAAAGAAGACTCGGACTGAAAGAAGTCTTTGACAAAAAGGCTGCGGAGGATTTCCAGATATGTGGATGGATTCTAGCTGAGACACACTCGTGGGCCAGCCCCTCCAACTTGTCCACCGGGGACCATCACTGTGGGCTTGGGCACCTACCCTGATGATGACGGCTTAGGGAGGGTTAATTACCCTGGCCTAACCACGGTGCCATGCCACTCTGGACCCCCAGTGAATTCTTAAAGGGCTAGGCCAGAGCTTCTTACCTGAGACCAGCTGAGGAAGAGACTGCACCACCAAGCCCAGCTGCACATGGTCTGTCATCACAGCTCGCAGCTGCTCAAGGTTTTGGAAACACTCAGCACTGCCCAAGAGGTTCCACTGCACTGTCCCCAGATCTTGACACACGCTCTGCACTTCATCAGTAGCCATGCACAGCTGTTCCAGGCCTGCACTTACCCCCTCCAGGTAGGACTGGACAGTCGACTGTCAAGACAGAGAAAAGGCAAGAGGCAGTGACGAAGTGCAATAGCTACCAAGATTCTAGAGGTGAAAACTAGCCCTAAGCACAGCTAAGCACAGCTCAGCAAACACCTCCCCCCACCACAGCCTTCCTCAGACCTCCAAATGCCATCCATGCCTCCCTATGCCCAAGCACATTCCTTGAATCTTGCTTGCACACCTGTTCCCCACAAAAATACACTCCCTTTACCATATCCATACCTCTCACACACTGCCCCTAATCCCAAAGTAACCTCAGCTTTTTGCATTCCCCTATATCCATGTCCCTACACACAGCTCATCCAGACCCCCAAGAGTCAAATACAGAGACAGATAACCCCCACACTCCCATGACTCACACACCCCTTATATGGTCCTCTGGTTCCACATAGTCCTTAGCCAGGGGACCCCTGATCTAGGGAAACTAAAATCACAATGGGAATATCTCCCAGGTATATCACTGATAAGCCTAGATGGCACAGGGCAGCAGGGATAAGTTGCTGAAGGACAGAAGACCTGCCCAGCCTTGAACTGTGAGGCTGGCTCTCCTGTTAAGACTGGCTGGTAGCAGCTATCAGCATAAGGGGCAAAGACAGGAGCTGAGACAACTTCAAGAAGAGTCCAAAACAGGTCTGAAGGAGGAGACCAGAGAAGGTCAGTGCAGAGCAGAAGGGAGTGCTGCAGAGGAAGAGGTGCACATATGCAGCCACACTTCTGGGTTGAAGGGTACAGCTGGAGGGTGAACAACACAACGCTTCTGCAACGCTGGAAGAAAGAGCAGGTTTTGGTGGGGATAGTAGTCCATAAAGGGATGAGGGGTGGGGAAGGGAAGACATGTTTTGGTGGGGAGAATTCCTGCATTCACATAGGGGCTGGATCAAGTTATCCTTGAGCTTGCTTTCCATTATATGATTCTATGTGTAGCCATCAAACCTTGGGAAGGGAGGTAATTTATGTAGGGATACTGTAGGGAGGGAAGAGTGCATCTGAGTACTGAACCTGGCCATAATATTTTAACAATGCTTGCAGCAGTAGGACGCTGATCACTGTTGCCCCCTGTTTTACCTGTGGCAGGTTAGATGCTGTGCCTTTCAGTTGTGCAGCACTGACTGTTATAGTGTAGTTTTTGAAATAGGTTAGACAATGATTTGTAAGGGTTAGTTTGGATACGGATAATCCTGCCTCGGGCAGGAGAGGGGATTAGCTGACCTCCCCTCTGGCTCTACTTGTCTATGACTGGGGAGGGACACAATACTAAGGAGGAAAGAGCATGTTTGTATGGGGATAGTGGCATTAATGTTAGAGGGAAGGTAACAGATGTGTGGACCCAAATGCTGTAATGTGGATGGTCAGGTATGTTTGTGTGGGAATACCAAGGAGTCCGAGTGTTGGGTAACAGGCATGTGTATTTGTATATGTATGTATTATGCAAATTTGGGGGTTGCTGTGCCAGTGTAAGCAGCAGGTAGATGATACCCAATGCATACTTGTTCTACATGATCTCTTGTCTGAAATGTTTTAAAATATTTTCAAACTCAGACCATGCATTAGGTATTTAAACACGTTCTACAGGAAAGGCCACCAGCTATTCGGAAAACATATTATTCATAATTGGTTTGATAGAGCACAGATTTCCCATGCTGGGCAAGTCAAAAAGGTGGCATTGATAGAAACAGAAGCAGGAATGGCACCCCACTTCACTGCCTGCGAGAACATTTCCATGCCCACAGACATATACACCCTTGTACTAGGTCAGCTATGGGGGTGCTGCTGCTTGAGGTCAAGAACTCCTTTGGAAGCATGTTTTCTGGTATCCCCTGCAGATCCCACATGGGAGAGAGAGAGAGAGAAAGAGATTTTCAGTGTATTCTACTTGCTGCATCATCACCACAAGATGGTGTGATTCCTTATCCCCAGGCACCCACAGCTTGGACAACAGTCAGAAGGATGGTACCGTATTTTATTTCCTGCTTTATCTATTTGACCTCTGGATCTGAATGCAGAGGTGCATCTTTACAGAATGTTAAAGGAAACAAGTGATTCTCTCAACTCCATATAATTTCAAACTGACTCCTTAAAAGCAACCCTCTCACATTTCAATCTAGCAAATACTGTTAAGAAAAATGAGTAATTGAAACTAAAGCTAGAAGGATGACATCTATGTCACCCTGAGATAACACAGGACTGCTTGATCATCAGGCACAACACACTCAGCAGCCTCACCCACAGCCTGGGTACAGGATTTGCTCTGTCCTTTGATGTCACTGCATCAGAGTGGTTAATATGTCTTAAATTCACATTAAATAACAGGTGGGGTTGTCCTGTCAAGGAATATTGAGGGTTTTGTAAAATCGTTTATATCCCTGCTATCCTTTCTTTGTTGCAAGGTTTCAGCTGCATGTGATTCATGTGACTATTTTATGTGTGAGCTGATCATTTTTCAAAGGAACTGCAATTCTGTTAAATTCCATGTTCAGTACAAGGGTCAGAACAGTGTTTTGCTCTTCAGTTTTGTGAACATCCAAACATTTCTATTCATCACCGAGTAGACAGGACTGCTGGCAGCAGCAGTGAGAACTCCATTTGGGGTAATTCTGGTGACGTGCTGGTAGAGACAGTGGATGCTCATTGGATAATACAAGCTTTTTTTCCCTCAACCACATAGAAAGGCAGGAGCTCAGCTTTCCAGAGTGGTCAGAGGAACAACACTCAAGCTAACAGCTAAGTCAAATTAGCCTCTGGGCACATAGAGATGTGTTAAAACATTGAACACATCTGCATTTAAGCTTTCCTTTTGAAATTTGGGCAGGTATGTTTATTTTCCAGCTACAGTGATGGGGGACAGTGTGGGCATAGTTGTGCTCCCCCCTCCCCAGTCATCCTTCCAAAAACACCTCTAACTTTGGGGCTTTGGTTTCTCACACTTGTTCTCAGCCTAAAAGCAAGTTGACCTGAAAGAGTCAGACCCTAACTTTAACCCTGACCCTGCCTCACACCTCAGGTTCATTTAAAGAAAATCTGACTTTGATTTCATGATGTGTTTTCATGCTTTGGATGGATCTAGCAGTGTTTTATGTTCTCTAAGCCCAAAGTAGGTTTAATACTTATAACCTCCCCTGTCTAATGCTGGCCAGTGTGAAGACAACTGATTAAGCATGAATGTGATTTAGTGTTAGGCAGTGGCACACTGGGCCCTGAGGTCAAGTGTTAGTAAAACAAGAAGCATCAAGCTGGAGGGGTGGAAGGTCTCACTTCTGTGTGCCCTGCAGCCCTCAGACACCCTGAAAGAAACACCCACCTTTAGCCGGGATTGGATGGAGTTGTTCCGCTGCGTTTCCCGCCTCCAATAGTGCCCAAGACCCTCCAACTTGTCTGGGTGGTAAAATACCCCAGAAGCCCATTTCAAGGCAGCTCCTCTTGCCAACTTCTCAGCCTTCTCCACTTCTGGCCATTCCTCATCTAGGGTCAGAAGAAACAGTTAAGAAAAGAAATCCAAAGCAATGCATCCTTCCCAGACAGGAAGAGCATTTCCATGTCAGCTGCTTCCCTGGGACAGGGGCAGGAAGCAGGATGTGAGCTTACACACCATACAGTGTGTATGTGTACACACACATGCACGCACAGATATGGGAGCCCATAAGAACTCAGATATCATGGTGATGAATACCTTTACAGGGAGCACAGGGACAGACACAAATCTCTCTGGGAAAGAGACATGGAGATATGTTCACAAACGCACACTATGGGCAGCTATAGAGAGAGATGTTCGGTGTTTCACTTTGACAGATAGCCTGCCTTGTATGCACAAACCAGATCTTCCAGTCAGCCCCTCATGAGATGCCTTTTGAGGTGCCTTAGAACAGTGCTTCTCAAACTATCTGATGTGGTGGACCGGCAATTTTTTTTCCAGCGGGCCAGGAACCGGTGACCGGTTCAGCCGGTGGCAGCAACTGCATGTAACAGCGCTACACAAATGCGCAACCGGCTGGTTCTTTCTCTTTCCTCACCTCGCACAACGTGACGTCACCTGGAGTGTTGGAACGTACGAACTGTGGCGCTATGACATATCAATGTTATGCTTCTGAAAACCTATTTCTTTCTTTCCTGGCAACTCACTGCGGACCGGTGAATATATTTCTTTCTTTCCTGGCAACTCGCTGCAGACCACCACTTTGAGAAGCACTGCCTTAGAATTTGCATTCCCAATGTCATGGCTACCCACAGAACTTTTGAAGGTGCCTTGCCCTATCGGCTCGCCAGTATAAAGCAGTTGCTAGTGGCCTGCGAATGAGGCAATGACTCAGCAGGAGAGACACTGCTGCAGCTGGCAAGGCCTTTTCCCCAGGCAAAATGATTCCAACAGGAGATTAACATGAGTGACCAAGCAGAAAGCATGGGAATGCACTCCCTGGCCTGGGTCAGCCTGTCCCTCCTGATGGGCAAGGAGGCTGCTCTTACCATGGACAATACACCCCCTCACTTCAGTCTCAGTCAGGTCACAGTACTTCCTTTGAGCCCCTGTACCAGGAGAGGGGAGGGAGAATAGTCTGACCCTTGCCACAGCCCAGGCTAAAATATGACCCCTAAACTAGCTCATATTGGATGTTGGAGGAGATCCTTCTGTGTCTTTTTTGTCTCTACACAGCTCCTGTGGGTCACCCCAGCTGTGCTCCATGTCCCTGACTAACACTAGATCTCTGCTAACCAAACTAGTTTTACCCTGCTCTGACACCAGGGAAGCAGCTGCTGGGTGCATGCAGAAAGCAACCCCATTAACTCAGATTGCAGAAGGCAGGGCACAACTATGGCTGGGCACGCTTCATGGATCTACTCTCTGCTTTGGATTGGATTGTGCTTCCCACTACTAACTTCACCCCATAGTCCAATTCAATGGAGCTTCTGAATAGTGTGCAAATAACAGGTCCTATGGAGTACCAATCTAGGACAGAGGTCTGGGGTTCTGTCCCATTGCTAGGTGTAACAGGGGTACCTTGCCAGCCTGGTCTCTGCCTCCAGTCCTCCCCTGTCTCTGGGCTGCCCACTTCACTCTCCTCCCATGCCTTGATGTAAACAAAGTTCAGTTTTTAAGCAGGAGACTCCCATTTTCTTGCCCTCTTGATCACCAGGGTCTTAGTACACCCTCTGACCTACCCTCACACGTGTCCCATGCCTCACAGATGACATCTCCAGTTCTTACTCATGCTCTGGCCGAGTTGGACTCAGTCCTCTGTTAGGACTCTTGCACACTTCCCTCACAGGCCACACTCATACCGCCCCCCCTCACGAGGGCCTCTAACACTCCACCCTCTCTCACAGGGTCTCCCTCATCCATCACCCACTCTACTGCCCTGCTCCCCTTTGGAGCGGCTCCCCTAGGCCACCAGGCTTTGTTGCTTCCACTCTGTGGCTGACCAGCATGCAGCCTTTTGGGCATTTCCCACTACCCTCATCTGCACCAGGTCAGGCCCTTCTCCAGACAGGGGGCTAACTCCTCCCCTTGTACCCCTCACCAGGCATCCTTACACCAGACTCTCTCCTCCTCTCAGGGCCTCTACTCCCACCCACTCACTGGGGCTGGGTCCCTCACCCCCACTCTGGAGCCTCCTACTTGGCTCTTGCTATGCCCCCAGGCTTTACCTAGCTGCCTGGGTGAGCCCCAGGTCCCTCCTTTGGCCTGGGCTATGCCTCAGAGCTCCTAACAAGCCTGGGTTCCCCCTGTACAATCTCAGTTCCACCAGGGATGTGGGGCTGGAGTTAGGAGGCTCCCCATACTCACCTTTCACAGGGAGGTAACTGGCCTGGCATTTCCTGGGGGCTCCCATACCACCAGGAGCCCCACCAGGCCACCCATTTCCAGCAGGGTGCAATTTTAGGTCTTACCCAGGACCAGGAGCCTCCAAGCCATCCCTCTAGCTCCTGCCCTTACCTCCAAAAGTTTCATGAGCAGCAGTTTGGCCAGCTGATGTTGCTGCCTCCTCTGCAAGCAATAAACTACTGGCTTTGTACAGCTGGCCTGTGTCTGAAAACAACCACCCTCATCATCAACCTGGCTGCTCCCTGCTCCAGCCCTTAAAGTGGCAGGCACCAAAGGTGCACTGCCACACTGGGCAATAGGGCTCTAGATGTCACTCCACACAGGAAAGTTATTGGGGGTTGGGCACCACTGTAGCCAAAAGGTATGTGAAATTCAGAGAAGAGCAATCACGGAATTAGGAGCTGGAGATATGCATTTGTGAGGAAAGCAAGAGCACTCCATAACTTGGAGACAAAACTGTCTGCAAGTCCCCAGGGCTAAGAAGGCAAAAGGATTATTTAGAGGGTTGGTCAGTGGAGGTGTAATTTGGAGCAGTTGGATGATGATAAAGGAAAATTAATGATAACTGGAAAAGCTCCTTGCCAGGAAGAGGTCAATTGAGCCAAGGGAACAGCAGGGGAGCTCTAAGCCTCTGAACATGCAATTACACTAAAGCAAAGTTGGGAGAATGCACTGAGGGAAAGAGTCCCCTTTGACCCCAGGGACTGGACTAAAAAAAGATCTTGAAGGATACAGCCCGCTAAAACCTCGGATGCCATCATTCTTTTCCGAGTCCAGTGCAGAAGCAAGGGGGGGAGTTGACTACATACACTCCAAGATAGCAGGGTGTGGGCAAGGGAGCTTTAAACCCTGTTAAAGGGCAGAGGATTAACCCCACCTTCATGAACAACTGGTGCTTGTTGGCACTGAGGGGGCACCATGGCGGCGAGTGGCAAGTGGGGATCGCCTGCAGCTGCCAGTGTCAGCAGCCATGGTGGCGAGCGGGGACCACCCACAGACGCCACTGGCCGCATCAGTGATAGGTGTCTGAGTCCTTTCAGACTCTGGAGACTAGCTCCACATCTATAACCCCCCTCTCAGTTCAAGAAATCATGAGTTGCCCAATCTCCAGAAAGCACTGTCCCAGCATGAGTTGCCTGGGCAGTGGGACCCACCGCCCTCCTTCCAGCTGCTGTTCTTGTTACCTTTAGGGCTGCTGGAGTCCTCTTCCTCCGCAGACATGCCCATAGCTTCAGCCGTTGTGTGCAGGGTTCAGAGGACAGGGCTGGGCTGAACAGAGGAAGCACAGGCAGCAGTTTCCTTCAGTGATTCCACTCACAGCTCCTCAGGGACTCATTGTATTACTGCAGACACATTCAGGATGTCGGAAGGGAGGGAGAGGGGCAGAGGAGGGGGGAGGGGAAGACAGCGAATAATGCTGACATTTTTCACTCTTTGTAAATGAAATCATTCAGTGCACAGGGCTGCCGCCATGCATGCATGCCTGGGAATGCAAACTGCATATGCACATTTGTATGCATAGTTGATTGTGTACATAACCATGCCCGGGTTCTGAACAGATTCACTCTCCTTCATGCTCCATCTATATCTGCATATGGCTATGTATTCATATCACATGCATGTGCCAGTCAGTGACACTATCTGGCTCTAACTCCGTGTGCACTATGTGTTACTTGTGTACAGAGCTGTACAAGTTTACATCATATGCCAATGTTGCTGGGGGGGAAGGGAAGGGCTGTACACCTGTTTTTGTCATGTGTGCTTGAGTGCTGTGGGCTGTGCCTGAGTTTATACTGAAGATTGATGTCTGTATAAGCACCTGTTTGTTTATGTTATATTCCAATTCAAGAAACTGAATTAGCATATGGCTTTCACATTGCTGATATCCCTCACAAAATTATGTAGATGCTGAAAGTATAGGGAGTCCTGATGTAAGCAACTTTCACAAACTTTAGAAATTACTTTAGGAGCAGGTGCCTTTCCCATCCCACTCCCAGACATGGCCCACACGTTGTAGAGAATGCAAACTCGCCCCCTTCCCTGGGGTTGGGTTTGTTAACATAGAACTTCCCACTCTGGAGCATACAATAATAACCTTTTACAGAAGCAGGATGCCAGCTGCTGTGATTCCCCTGCTTTACCTGTGTAAGGGTGTTATGTCGTGTGTTATGGCAGGATTTAGGGGTACGACAATAGAAATGTTGGGGGCTGATACCAATAGCCGATATTTAAGGAGGCATATAGGCCGATGCCAGTCCGATATCCAATACAGCCGTCTCCAGGTGGTGTTTGTTGTGGTGGAAGGGGAGGGAAGGGGCGTGGGAGGGGGACAGATCAGCACCCCCGTCCCACGGCGAGGGAGGGAGGGAGGGGGCAGGTGCTGCCCAGGCAGGGCAGGGGTGCGGGAGGAAGGCGCAGCCTGGGTGGCCCCCGCCGCTGCTTGCACCCCGGGGGAGGGGGGCGTACCCCCGGATCCGCGCAGGGCGGGCAGGCTGGCGCTGGCGCAGCGCGGGACTCTTCCCAGCAGGGGCTAGGCTCGGAGCAGGCACCAGCGGCGCTGAGAGGGGGCTGCAGCCACCCCGCATTCGCCACAGCTCCGCTCTCAGTGCCGCCGCTGCCGCCAGGCACAGCCTCGGCTCTTCCTAGCGTGTGGGTAGAAGCGGGACATGGTCCCTGGTGACACGGGGCTGGGAACGGAGCTGCAGCAACATCTGGGGTGACTGCAGCTCTCCCCAGCGCTTCCGGTGCCCGCTCGGAGCCCAGCCCTCCCCGAGAGGAGTCGCGCAGCGCCCGCTCCAGCCCGCCCCGCGCAGGTCCGGGGGCGCACACCCCGCTGCCCCCCCAGGGTGCAAGCGGCGGCGCGAGCCGCCCCCGCCCCCCACGAGCTGCGCCTCCGTCCCATGCCCTCCCCCACCCCACCTTTCACCGTGGGAGGCATTGATCTGCCCCCCGCTTCCGATTTACCAGGTGGAGGAAGCTCGCCACGCTGCTGGCTCTGCTCCACGCTGCGCTGTGGCTGCGCACATGCAGGGGCATTTATGAGCCAAATTATCAGCCCCATCAGGCCGATAAACGACACAGCAAATTTTCTCTACATCGGTACCGATCCGATATCAGATGTATTGGTGCACCTCTATCGGGGGTGATGGCAGTTTTGCAAAGCGTTTAGATTATGGATTTGTACAGGATGATTTGGATAGGGATGATCCTACCTCAGGCAGGGGGTTGGACTAGATGACCTCTGGAGGTCCCTTTCATCCCTACTTCTCTCTGATTTCTATGATAAGGACTTGCTCCAAGCGTCTCCCCAAACTGGGCTACCCCTAGCATTGCTCCTTCAAGAACCGTTCAATGCATCCCTTAGATTCACTCCCATTTTCCCTATATGTAGATGGGGCAATAAATCACCTGCTTCAGAACAACTCATGATATGCTCTCTGGTCATGAATACCTGTTAACTGGGTATAGTATTTCAGCCAGTACTGCAGAATTTCATTAAATTAATGGGCGCATTAGAAAACATGGTGATAATTAACCACGCTGTGACAGGAAATTGACAGAAAAAGAATTCAGAATTTCTGCTACAAATAAACCTAACAATTATAACTAGAAACTTTCAAGATACCTTTATATTGCAAATGTAATTCTATTTATACAACTAAAGACATGCATGGCCCTTATAAAATCAGCATTCACCTGGTATAAACAGCACATGGATAATGTAACCAAATACCTGATGTTACAGTCAAAAGCAGGATTGGAACCTAGTGCAGTTAAGGATTGACATGACGATTAATGACAGAAAGGCTTTAATAACTATATCACACATGGGCTATAAAACTAAATGATAGGAAAAGACTCCTTCCCAATATTCAGTAAACTGAGCTCATATTCAGATGAGCTATCACAAAAGTCCTAGTATATGTCAGCTGCAAGAGTGTCTCTCACCAATGCAGGCATGAAGCGGTTTCCATATTTGCAGCCTTCACTGGGCATGGATCTGTGGCCGGGAGTGATCAGCTGGGTGCAGGTTACAATTTTTTTTTTTTTTAGAAAAATATATAGCTCTATATATAAATAGATAGTTATATATATACACACCATCTAGCATACCATTCTTCACAAAACTTAACCCACTTTCAAAACCTTATACCTGTCTCCAAAAAACTCACATCCGTGTACCCGTTACAATAACTGCACCCACACACCCGTGCTCCCGTCCACCTTCCTTTCCTCGTTACACGTACACTGTCCCTTTGGTTCTTATTCCAGTTCTGAGCTTTAAACCCTCAGTTCATTCACTGCCACTGTCCCTGGTGATTCCGCGGCTGCTGTCACTGCTGCTGTCCTCATCGCTGTCACTTGACTTGGTTGACTCATTGTCTCCTTCGCTGTCACTGCCTGCTTCCCCTTGAGGCCGGGGTCTTTCAAGAGCCTGTGCCAACTGTCCCTCTGCCAGGTGGTGTTGGCCACCTCCTCTCTGTCCTCTCCTACCACTTTTTGGTAGCAGGACTGGAGCTCACTCAGTACCATTTTAACAGAGTCTGCTACCTCCAGTTTTGTGTGCCTGTACATCAGGAGGTTCCTGGACTTCCACAGGGTGCTCCTGAAGCAGGACATGAACTGATCAAAGTGCCTGTATAGCACTACTTCTCTCATCATCTGTCCAACCCGTCATCACTTCGCAGAGTTGGTTTACTTTTATCCACACCTCCCTGGCGTATGGGCAGAGCCATAGGAGGTGGTTGATGATCTCTGATGCACCTTGGCAGATTTCCCTAGGGCAACTGAGTTAACCTCTCTGCCTCTCTGTGCCCTCACTGGGAGTGAGCAACAGACTATTAGCCAGTTCAGGTCTCTGTGGTCTTTTTGTAGGTCCTTGTGGAAGATCTGTTCCCACGTGGCCTGGCAACCACTGCCAGGGAGCAGCTCCACAGTTGACAGCATGTCTCTGACTCTGACTGCCTCTTGTATCTTCCTGTGGTTAGACACAGTTGCGGGGACTTCGTTCTGTAGCTTGTATTCACTCTAGAACTAATTCAGAACCTTGCAGAACCAGGGGTGTTCCATGGGCCACGATCTCCTGCTGGTTGGTATGAACACCCCCCACGATCTCAGAAGGTGTCCTGCAAAAGACCTGACAAGACAGGCTGTTTTGGACTCTATGCCAGTCACCAGTTTACAGATCTGCCTCGTGTACCATGCCCACAGGAACAGGAGGATGTCTGGCATTCCCCTGCCCCCAGTCCATTTCATTTTGTAAAGGGTCTTCCTTGCCACCGCCTCCCATCTGGATCCCCAGAAGACACACATGGCTCTCTAGATTCTGTGGGTGAGATGCTTCGAAGTGGGAAAGACCACTGCGGTGTACAGAAGCACCAGTAGCAACACTGCCTTTATGAGTGCCAGGTGCCTCCCCATGGAGAGGCAGCGCATGTGCCACAGACCCAACCTCTGCTTAACTTTGGCCTTTGTCTTTTTCTATGCCTTCCTTCCACTCAGCTCAGGGTTGAACTCCACCCCAAGGATCTTGACCCCCTCATGAGGGACAGAGACCCCCAGGGACATTAGGTCCCCAAGCTCTCCCACACCCAGACAGATGCTTTTACTTACATTGACCTTGGTCCCTGCTACCACTTCATAAACCTGTGCGCGCCACAGGGCTCTTTCTACTGACCACTTATTGTGGCACAGGATGTTCAGGTCATCCGTGTACACCAGGATCCTGGTCTCTTCTTTGCTGCTGCTTGGGATCTGGACTCCACGTATCCCAGGGTCCTGCCTAATGCGCTGGGCCGGGGGTTCAATCGGGCTGGGTGCACATTACAATGTTGCAGAGATTTTTCTCTCTCTCCTGAAGTGCACACTTTTGCCAGCAACTCTCTTTCATTCTTATACAATTTAACTGTATAGCTTCAAAGCATTCCTTCTTGATAGTTAGTAAATTAAAGTTCAAACAAAGCAGGTAGGGAGGGACCACATTACAATTACTAACTGCTCAGATCCTGTTTTGGGTCGTCTAGTTGTGAAACTTATTTTTCCAAACTTTTGATCAGTCCAGAGGTTACACTTCAATCAAATAGGATGGGTCTTGATTGACTGAACAAGATACCTTGTAGAACTGATCACAGAACAGTGTTTTGGGTAGTTATTTTAACAATAGGGCAGAACCCAAAATAGTCTAAGTTGGTGATGGTTTATGGAGACATTTGCAAAACTCCAAACAAACACTGAATAACTGTTCTGACAAATATGCCTTAATCCAGGGAGAATGTGTCAGCAAGGAGGATATAGTCACATAGGAATATACAGTTATTTATGAGTGGTTTAGCATAATAAAACATTGGGTACATTTGCAACTAGCACAAGAAATTAAATCAAATGGGATTGCTTTATTTTGCATGGTCCCAGTCACAATCTTGCATTCTTGTGCAAGATGCACTGTTGTTTTAATTTGGTCATTTAAATGTCATTTGTAGGTCTGGACAAGCTTTCACAGTTTTCACTTGGCATCAAAGCTTGTTTATCATACTTTAAGGTGCAATTTTATTTGAAACATATAAACCCAATCAGATCTAGGAGTTGTTAGACCAGAAAGGACCACTAGAACCATCTTGTTTGATCTCCTGTATAACAAAAGGTAAAGGTTTTTTGTTCTGTAATTCGTGTACCTAGCCTGCAAATCTATGGCTGAAACACGTCCCTTATAAAGACAATGAATGTCCATTTAATGAAGTTTTTAAGTCATATACAACCTAGCACATTCCTGGCAAAGAGTTCTAATCTATTAAAATAATTATGTGTTATTAATCATTCATACTATTAAAATGCATACAGTATTTTTACTCTGAATTCATTTGGCTTCACTACAAGTCACTGGATTTCATTTTACCTTTGTTAGCTAGGTTAAGGAGCTCTCTGCTACCAGAAAGCCTTTCTTCATGTAGGTACTTATAGATCAAGCTGCCTCTTCATCATCTTTCTTTGGCAAGTAAATACACTGAGTTTTCTAAGTTCTAGTACTCAACAATCATTGTTGTGGCTCACTTGAACCCTATTTTTAACTAGAGTTAATCCCACCTCCTTCCTTCAGCTTATACATCTAAGAATTGCGTTAGCCCATTTGCCCAGAGCATCATGGCCAATTGAAAAAGAGTTAATGCAAAAAAGTGTGTGGGTCCCTCCTGCCCCCATCTCATTGCCTTTTTTTGCAAATCAGTATTAAGGATCAGATGACAGCATGTTGCAAATGTAGATGCATTACAAAGCTACTCAATCTCCAACCCATGGGCCAAATATAGCCTGCAAGCCATCATATCTTGCCCCCAGGAGTCCCAATGGGGTGGGAAATTTGGTGCCAGGAAAGCAGTGGTCATTAACATGGTCACCCTCCCCATACCAAATTCCTAAACCCCAAGTCCTACACTGCTGGTTGCTGCTGGGCCATGCCTCCTTCCCCACATCTGGATCAGGACTGGACCATGCTCTCTCTCCTCCCCATCCAAACCAGTTTAGGGGTGGGCCACTACCCTTCCACCCCACTCCCCTCATGGGGCCAAGCCATACCTCTTTCCCCTTCAGGGCCAGGTTGTGGCTGCATTGCCCCCCCCCGCCAACTCCCCTCCGCGTGGCTGGATGGTGCCCACTGCACCCACCCACCCTGGTGCCAGATCAGGACCACTGGCGGGATCCAGCCTGCAGGTGGACAGGACGCTGCCCATCCGACTAACAGGGGGAAAAGGTTGAGCACCACTGGTATAGCCTATACTAGTTCCTTGAGTGAAATCCATACCAGCAAAAGCACTTGTATGCTAATACACCTGCATCTACACTAAAGCTTTTGCTGGCATTGAAAAGTCATAAAAATCCCATTCTGACAGCTCTATATCAGCAGATTTCTTTGTGCTGACCTTTGTGGCCTCTCCTCATCAGTATTAACCACTGCACGCTCCTCCATGTCACCTACAAGCTTCAATACTCCATGATTACAGACTTTCTTCTAAATCATTACTGAAAATACTGATTACTGGTAGACTAAAGCCAGATCACCCATTCCCCTTTAACTAGGGTAGCCATTCATCCGGTTTTATAGAGGACAGTCTGGTTTTCTGCTACTCTGTTCTCTGTCCTCTAGTGATATGAAACCAGATGCCTTGATGTCCTCTATTTTTCTCTGGAGACACTCAACCTTTCAACCCACAATTGAACTTAAGATGGCTTGTCTTCATTCGTCAATATGTTTGACATTTAATCAATCCCGTGTTTGTATCGGACCTGAGAATGCCAACAAAGATCCTATTTGTCATGCTTCCTAATGACGTCCTTACGTTACAGCTGTTGCTTCCTGCCGTTAAATGTTTGTCTTCAAAATCAGTTTGACATCACCCTTAATTCAAAATGTCCAAGACGACCTTCAATTCAGAATGGTCAAAAGAATGTGATTTCATAGCGAAAAGCAGAAAGGGTGAACATCACACATCCTGTACCCTGTGATATCGATGTCAGCAGCCCAGGAAACGGAGCTGTATATCATCACATTGTGTCAAAAAAACACAAACTGAACACTCGAACATTTAACTTTTTGGTAGCTTCTATAGATGTGGTTATTATGAATTAGCACTAAATTTAGTTTTAAAAAAATCCCTATGCACTAAATGAAACTGTCCTCTATTCTTGAGGTCCCTTGATGGCCACCCCACAGTTCATTTCTGAGGCCTATCAGTGAGCCAGTTTCTAGTCTGTTTACTGGGCGATGCATTGGTTTTGTGCTGTACTGTTATATAAATCAGAATGTAGCTCTTGGAAATTGTACCTTTCCCATGAATTTGTGAGAGATGCTTCATGTAACACATACAGAAAAGGAAAAAATATGCAAAATTTCCAAAAGAAAACTAAAGCTCAGATTTTATGTTTGTAGCTGTTGTATATTTAGGGCTTGTGCCAAAGGACATAAGCCAACCCACCACGATGTTGATCCAGACCCACCTGCCTCCTGGCTGCATTTTTCATGGGGA
Source organism: Alligator mississippiensis (assembly GCF_030867095.1). Classification (NCBI taxonomy): domain Eukaryota; kingdom Metazoa; phylum Chordata; order Crocodylia; family Alligatoridae; genus Alligator; species Alligator mississippiensis. The sequence continues at coordinate 31,518,283 of NC_081833.1, forward strand.
CAAAGCGCTGGGGTGCCATTCGCCCCCAAGCTACCGGGACGGGACGGGACGGGCCGGTCTCAGAAAGGACGACTGTGACTCAAGACGAGGCTGCGCCCTCCCCTGCCCTGCCGCTCCGCGCACTGCCAAGTGCCGCCGGCGCCCCCGAGGCCGGCAGTTGCCACGAGCCGAGGCGGCGAGCGCGCACCGCACAGGCCGGCCGCCGCCGCCGCCAGCCACGACCCTCCCGCCAGGCGCGCAGCCGCGTGGCACCAGCGAGGCAGTGCTGGGCCTGCCCTGGGCGCGCGGAGACACGTCTGCACAACACGGGGGGGGGGAGCGCCCACCTGCCCGGGAGGCCCCCGAGGCGCGGGGCTGGGCCCGGCCCCCGGCCCCGCTCCCCCCGGCCGGCGTTTCCCGTCGTGCCCGGCGGCCGGAAGCGGAAGCGGCGCGGGGCCGCCGGGCCGGGGAGATGGCGGAGGCCGGGCCGCAGCCCCCGGGGGGCGCCCCGAGCCGGCACGAGAAGAGCCTGGGGCTGCTCACCACCAAGTTCGTGTCGCTGCTGCAGGAGGCCAAGGACGGCGTGCTCGACCTCAAGCTGGTGCGGGGCCGGGCCGGGCCGGGCCGGGCCGGGCCGGGCCGGCTGGCGGGGGTGTCCCGGGGCCGCTCAGTGCCAGCGCCCGCGCGGCGCCTGGCGACGGGGCCGGGCCGGGGGCGGGGGCGGGGGCAGCGGCCGCGCAGGGGAGCCGCGGCCGGGCTGGGGGACGGCGGCAGCCTCGGCTCGTGCTGCAGCGCCCGCTGCGTTTCCTCCGCGCTGGCCCCGCCCAGTCTCGCTCCACTTCACACCTGCGGGGCGGCCCCTGGGCCAGCGCCAGGCACAGGAGCTGGTGGGCTCTCTCTGCCGTCGTCTGCTGGCCTGTAAGGTGCACGTCTGCCTCGCTGAGGTCTGCCATCTTTGCCTTTGGCAGCTACTTCATTGAGCTGCTGCAGGGAGGGAGGGAGGTGGGGGGCTGCGGATAGCTGCCTGTCTTCCCTCTCCCAGAGCATAGGTGTGAGGCCCTGTACCCAGCACAGTGGCCACGGGTAAGTGCATCCAGCTGCCTGGTTACGTCGCTGTTCAGAGAGCTAATGCAGAGCGCTCAGTCTTGAGAACTGCTTCTCCTGCTGGCGCTTCTTGTCTGGGCAGCGGCACTGTGGGCACTGGGGTGAGTCTTGCCGGTATCTTATTGTGCTGCAGTCGGTGCTGTAAGTAGCAGGTGTGATCTCTGCCATCTGGGAGGCTTGGCAGCTTCTTAAGATCCCATGAAGGAGTGTCTGAAATGGAAAGTGCATCTGGAAAAGCTGCAGTTGGCTTGCTGTATTCAGAGAAAAGTAATTTATTTCGGGTCTGAGAGTGGCTACAGATGCAGCAGAACTCCTGAGTTTAGGACAGACCTCAGTCAGAGAGGGCAGGTATCATCTCTGCTGTGTTGACTGCTTCCTCCAACCCTGCATCACTATCTCAGTCAGTGTTGGTTCATGTTCAGTCATCTTGGTTTCCTTCAAGCTGTAGTCTTGGCGAGAGAGCATGAAAGCTGAGTGCCTTGAACACAGATAATACCGTGAATCAGATGTAGTTGTATTCTATATCACTTTCATACCACAGCCCAAATCCTGGTTGTCTTCCCCTAGTGATCTCTTGCACACAGAAGAAATGAAAATAGAGTGATGTAATATATTGTTCAGAGCCCTTGAGAGAAAAGTATTGTTCTTTATTGTTTTCTGGTCCTCGGAGCTAAAACAGCCATTCAGACGGGGCCAAACCTATCACTTCCATAAACTATAGGCAAATCATTTTCACCTTGTGCTCTGTGGCATTTGTGGTGGCTCAGGGAGAAGAGAATTGGCCTAGGTGTTGACTGGAGATCATTGTTTTTTAAAGAAAGCAGCGTGGACTCTGTACTATAGCCAATGTTTAAACCCAAGCCTTGTCCACACTTGAAAATGTGTTTACACGTGTATTTTATGCTCATGTTGTGTGTGTGGATCTGTATTCCTGCTGGTGATCCATTTCATATAGATCCAGTCAGATACAAGAGGCATTATAGAAATACAGGAGTGGAAAGGACCCATAGAATCCACTTCTTGCTATTGCATACAAAGCAAAGTCATTTGGATTTTGTCAAAAAAAGGTATGCTTGCTTTGTCTAAAAAATGGCTTGCAAATGGGACTCTTGTTTGTCAGCATTACTTGAACTAATGATTGGCACTGCCATGGAGAGCTGACTCGACATGAAAACTCTTCAGTGACCTGTGCATGTATAGTATCACCTAGAGTGTTGGTGCCAGTTTTGTTGTTGCAAATCTGTAACTTCTGTGCTAGTGTGACACCAATTTCAGTCCCATTTTTGCAGGATTATTTTGGATGGGAACTGGAGCAAATTGATGGGCATCCAGAGGTTTGTTGAGAGAATGGAAGAGAATATGTGTTTTGTGTGTGAGCAGACCTTATTAACAAATCAGTTCTGCTAATTAGAGTTTTGTGAGGAGACTGGGTCCTAGGTTTGAGGGGTGAGACACTGCCTCAGAAGTGTGCTAAACAAATCTGGAGACATCAAGTACTACATGAGTCCCCTCCTCACAACCTTCCTTTTCCTCAAAAAAAAAAAAAAAGTGAGGCATGGTGGCTGAAATTTTGAGGGCCAAGGGATGGCGTTTTGTAATATTGGTTGAGCAACCTTCATTTAAGAGATACTAGTAACTTATATGAAGGAGAGGTATTGGCACTTTATACCAAGACTTGTGACATTTAGATAGAAAAGACCTGTTGGAATATCCAGACCTGTTCCTGACAGTGCAGGATTAGTGTCAGTGTTTTCTTCCTCCAGCTTTTTCACCTCCCTGTTTCCTCCTCTTAACCTCAAGGTTTTGCCATTCCAGTAGAGTGTACATTAAATTGGAAGGTCACCTCACAAAGTTCCTGTAGAATTGAGCATTTAATCCTACTCTCTCTTAGTATGACTCTGCTGTCAGGAGGTTGTCCAGTCTGCATCAGAACCAGATGAGATTGGGGAGATGGTTAGGATTTAGTTTGTGATTAATAGGGGATTTGGGTTGAAGACTGAATTGCAGGGAAGATATAATTAGCAGTCAGAGAGTAGATCAGTGACTGGTTTCATGTCCCTTGACACACAATCTAATTTGCAACTTGAGGTGGGAGACAGATGCCACCAGAATCATAGAGCCTGATCTGTACTGGTATGATGTCCAGGCCTGGCGAAAGGATGGAGCATAAGAAGGAGTCTGGAACCGATTGTCCATCTTTGATTTTTCCACAGGCAGCAGATACCTTGGCAGTGCGGCAGAAACGGCGAATCTATGACATCACCAACGTACTGGAGGGCATTGGGCTCATTGAGAAGAAATCCAAGAACAGTATCCAGTGGAAGTGAGTGGTAGAAATGCTTTGGCAGTGTTAGAAAATTATGGAAGGAAAAAGCCTCACCCTGAGTGAGTTTCTCTCAGGGCCTATCTGCATGTACTCTCATCGCCCCTCCTCCCCTAACTGTTCCCACTGTTGAAGCTCCACCTATGGTTATTATAGTGACAGTGTTACTTTGGATAGGGCCGCAAGCACCTGGTATTCTAACTGTCGTGTCACATGGACCTTATAGATTCATAGATGTTAGGGTCGGAAGGGACCTCAATAGACCATCGAGTCCGAACCCCTGCATAGGCAGGAAAGAGTGCTGGGTCTAGATGACCCCAGCTAGATGCTTATCTAACCTCCTCTTGAAGACCCCCAGGGTAGGGGAGAGCACCACCTCCCTTGGGAGCTCGTTCCAGACCTTGGCCACTCTAACTGTGAAGAAGTTCTTCTGATGTCCAGTCTAAATCTGCTCTCTGCTAGCTTGTGGCCATTATTTCTTGTAACCCCCAGGGGCGCCTTGGCGAATAAAACCTCACCAATTTCCTTCTGTGTCCCCGTGATGAACTTATAGGCAACCACAAGGTCGCCTCTCAACCTTCTCTTGCGGAGGCTGAAAAGGTCCAGTTTCTCTAGTGTCTCCTCATAGGGCTTGGTCTGCAGGCCCTTAACCATACGAGTGGCCCTTCTCTGGACCCTCTCCAGGTTATCCGCATCTCTCTTGAAGTGCGGCGCCCAGAATTGCACGCAGTACTCCAACTGCGGTCTGACCAGCGCCTGATAGAGGGGAAGTATCACCTCCTTGGATCTATTCGTCATGCATTTGCTGATGCACGATAAAGTGCCATTGGCTTTTCTGATGGCTTCGTCACACTGCCTGCTCATGTTCATCTTGGAGTCCACTACGACTCCAAGATCCCTTTCCACTTCCATGCCACCCAGCAGGTCATTCCCTAGGCTGTAGGTGTGCTGGACATTTTTCCTCCCTAGGTGCAGCACTTTGCATTTCTCCTTGTTGAACTGCATTCTGTTGTTTTCTGCCCACTTGTCCAACCTATCCTGGTCTGCTTGCAGCTGTTCCCTGCCCTCCAGCATGTCCACTTCTCCCCATAGCTTTGTGTCATCCGCAAACTTGGACAGAGTACACTTCACTCCCTCGTCCAAGTCACTGATGAAAACATTAAAGAGTATCGGTCCAAGGACCGAGCCCTGCGGGACCCCACTGCCCACACCCTTCCAGGTTGAAGCCGACCCATCCACCACGACTCTCAGGGTGCGACCCTCCAGCCAATTCACCACTCACCGAACTGTGTAGTCATCCACCTTCTCTGAGCAGACTTTGCCAGTGGCCTGTGTATGCTAGCGCTTTCACCAGCAGAGCTGTATAACAAGTACAGTCCATAGGAGATTTTAAGGGAAGTGCTAGTCTCGACAGAGGCAGGCTATCATGTCTCTAGGGGCTGAAGCCTATCCCAGTTGCTCCAGGTGCATGCTAGATCCTTGCAGTGGCTTTGACTAGGAAAGATGCCCTCAGCTCTTACTCTGGCATAGAGGAGAGTGGGAGGGACAGTCCAGCCTGGATGATGGTGGGTCTGGCCCTGTTGTACTGGAAGAAGGTTCTGGGATGCAGGGTGGATGGGATGGAGATTCTGACTCTGCTGCAGTGTGGGAGAGAGGTGCTTTGGAATTAAATTGGGGGACATGGAGGCTGTAGCTCTGGCTTTCTGAAAAGGGTCAGAGATTGCTGAGGACTGGTGAGGCACAGATGAACATAAATCCAGCATTAGTGGGTGAGAGAGCTTAATGTTGTTTGGAAAGGCAGGTCTTTTCTTCAGGAAAGCAGAATTAATCCCATTTTCACGTTGGTGAAAGTTGAGCCGAGCTGTGCCGCTCATTCCTCTCTTTTGTCTGGTGCAGAGGAGTGGGTCCTGGCTGCAACACTCGTGAGATAGCCCACAAACTCATCGAACTGAAGGCAGAGATTGAAGAGCTGGAGCAGCGGGAGCAGGAGCTGGAGCAGCAGAAGATGTGGGTCCAACAGAGCATCAAAAATGTCACAGAAGATGTGCAGAATAATCGATATCCTTTGTATAACCAGACTTCTTTGTCTCCTGGCTCAGTTTCTGTTGCTCTTTTCCTCTTCTCCTGGGCTGGAGAAAAGGTTTTGGTAGAGGTGCACTGATATGTTGGTCCATATTGGATCAGCACCGATAAAAGGAAAATTGACATTATCGGCGATCAGCTTTTTTTGACCAGTGTAGCCAATAATGTCACCGATAAATGCCGCATGCACGCACAGGGCCAGGAATGCAGTCCGGCAGTGTGGAGAGCAGCACCCAGGCTGTAAGTCTGTTGGGGGGGGCAGATCAAGGTCCCCCATGGTGAGGGAGGGGGTGGGGCTGGGTGGGGCATGGGGTGGAGCCATGGATGGTTCATTGAGGGGGGGGGGAAGGGGGTTGGCTCTATGCCACTGCACACACCCCTGGAGGAGGCATGGGGGGCATGTCCCTCCTGGATTTGTGCACAGGGCAAGGGTGGGCTGTGGGCTTGGGGCTAGGGTCTGCGCTGGCCTCTTCCTGGTGGGGTGCGGGGGGGCAGGGCGGGCAGCAGTGGTGCTGTGAGGGAGGTTAGGGGGTGGGCTACAGCTGGGCCCCTGCTCTCAGCGCTGCTGCCACCCACCGCAAGCACAGCCCTGGCCCAGCCCCTGCCAGGAAGATCCCAACACAGCCCCTAGCCCTGAGCCCACAGCAGGCAACCTACCCTTGTACCGCACACAAATCCCAGAGGCACATGCCCCCCCATGCCTCCTTCAGGGTGCACACAGTGGCATGAAGCCTCTCCACACCCCTGGACAAGCTGCCTTGCAGCTCTGTCCTGTGCCTGGCCCTGTCCCAGCCCCAGCTCCACTTCCTCCCTCACCGTGGGTGCCTCATTGTGCACCCCCTCAACTTACTGCCCGGATGCTTCTTTCCAAGCTGCTGGGCTACATATTGGCCATCAGATCAGTATTGGCCGATATGTCTGATAAATAATTGGCCATCAGTATTGGCCAAAAAAGTCCTCATTGGTGCACCCCTAGGTTTTGGGTTGCACGCTACCTGTGGGATTTGGGGTACAGCTGCCTCCTTCTAGTCCTAATGTTGTGATAATGACCTTGCTTTTCTGGGGCATTGTTCTCCTCAGAGGCTATAAAGCACTGCTGTTCAGACTTTATTACACGAATTACTTGACTCCAACCATAACTTCAGCCACTTCTGAGGTGCCATCTACAAGCTGACTAAAAGCTTAATTTGACCCAGCAGTGTAACAGCAAGTGAAGAAAAACACCCATGTGGAACTACAGGGAGAATTTAAGAAAGTGCGTGAAATTACCTGGGTAGGAATTCTCTCCAGACATGCTGTTACCCCTTACCTTTGAGGTATTGCTTTGGGATATATAAAGATCCTCCCACCTAAAGGGCCACCTCTGGCCATGTAGTGTCCCCTACCATTATGCTGAGGCACAGCATCAGAACGGACCCAGAAGGAAAACGGGCTTCAGCTGAGTTGCCAGTGCTACTTTCTCAAGCACTGAGCTGCTGTTGCAAATTTCATATATGCATGCTAACCCTCCTTAGTGAGATGTGATAAGCCCAGCACTAGAAGTGGTCTGACTGATGGCAGACCTCCCCTCCAGACCACTTCGGAGACCTTGGTACTGGCATGGAGAGTCTTCTAGGAATTGTATTTTTGTATGTAGAAAGGAAATGCTAGGTGCCGTTTGAATTCTCTGTCTCTACAGGAAGTTGTAGCCTTTCTCCTTAACTGCAGGAACATTAGCCTATGTGACCCATGAAGATATCTGCAAGTGCTTCACAGGTGAGAAGATGAGGCACTGCTCTGCCTGGTTTGTTGGCTGTGAGCTCTTTTGCCTTGTGACAGCAGACAGTGCTGTATTTTGACTGCGTCTTCCACCTGTGCTCTCTGATTTCCCAGGAAGAAGTTGGTAGCAGAATGCAGCTGGTCCCCAGTCTGTCTGCCTGGTCTCAGGGAAGACACAATGCTATATTGTTCCCCTAACCCCCAGGATCAAATGCCATTATATTCCAGCTCTGCCACTGCAGTCAGAAGCTCTGTGTCATAAGGAGACAATTCTGTGCAACTGTAGAACAACAGCTTTGCCATCTGTTCTATCCTGTTGTGTTTGGGAATATATTCTCCTATGGAGCTCAATAACATTTCTTGTCTGATCACTGGTTGCCTCTGTATTGTTTGGAGGCTCTTTCATTCATGCATCTTGCAGGGTTCTCAGGGAGAGCTTGGCTTCCTAACAGCATGTGCTGTTACCCAGCAGCCAGAGGCACCCTTCAAAATGCTAATCAATTTGTTGTTTTTTTTCAGGAGACACCCTCCTGGCAATTCGAGCTCCATCAGGCACTCGGTTAGAGGTTCCCATTCCTGAGGTGGGTGATACAGCTGTGTATGCTGGGAGGGAGGGCTTGCTGGACTTGAGCAGGCTGTGAAGGGGATGATACAGAGTGTGATGGGGTGAAGGCACTGGGTGTTCTGTGGAAGGATATGGCATTGATCACTTGCCAGGAGCTGTGCTGTTTGGGGGATGGGAAACATTGTGGGTGTGCTGCAGTAAGGGGAGGGCCTAGTGGCAGAACAGTTAAGGCATCTTGCTGTTGTTTCAGAGGGGTGAGTTTTAGCCTTATTCTGGACTCGTACACAAGGCCACCCACCCTTCAGTCAGCCCAGCTGCAAAAGGGCACCTCTCATTTGGGCTGAGGAGGTAAAGGTAGCCAGATGTGATGCTTGCCACATTATTCTTGTCTGCTGCCAGCTATAGAAGCTGGCATATTATAATAATGCTAGCTCAGTGAGCTGCTAAGCCTGAGTGGATCTTTGACTTCTTTTATGACTGAAATAAGGATAGCTCTGGGAAGAGAGGGCAAATCTGTTAGGAAGGGATTCCCTTAATGTGCTGAGCTGTTCCAGGGAATAGGCCTTTCCCCTCTAAGTCCAGTCAGTGTGTGGTAAATACTTTGCTTCCTGCTTTCCTTAGGGCCTGAATGGACAGACAAAATATCAGATCCATCTGAAAAGCACAAGCGGTCCAATTGATGTCCTCCTCGTGAACAAAGATGCATGGAGCTCCCCTCCTGTAGTGCTACCTGTCCCTCCCCCTGAAGACCTCATCCAGTGCCAGCCAGCTGTGCCCTCTAAACCCCCAGTACCACCTCTTGCCCACTTCCAGGAAGCATCCGTTCCCAGCAGCACACAGCCGTCCACCCCCACACCCACCAGCACTCAGGACCATAGTCCTGCTACACAGAAAACTACAAGCACAGGTGAGGGCAGGAGCAGCTATGTGAAAAATGAGAATGGGCAGGATGAAGGCCAGATGCATGAGAAAAGCCAGCTGGAAATCGAGGGAGGGAGAGGGGGGAGCAGCTAGAGAAGCACTTCTGACTTGTCCTGATGTGAGGATCACTTGGATGATTAAACAGACATAGATGGCTCCTTTACATGCATACAGACGTGTGCATGCACAGACCAGACTGCATGTGTGAATTCCAGTGAATAGATGAGTCCATAAGCCTTTTCCTCTTGTTCTGTGGGCTGGCAAGTGCTAGGGAGGCAGCCTCCGGATGGTGGGGGGGCAACCTTCCCCTCTCCTCGCTGCAGTGGTTTTGTTAGATGTCATCACTGGCTTGTCCTGATGTCTCATTAGATGCTGAAGGAGTGTCAGCATGCATGAGTAGTAGAGGGACCTGGGGCACAGAGGCTTCTCCAGAGTGAAGGAGGAAAAGCCCTTGTTTTCTTCATGCATTTGTTCCAAGTGCAGAACATCTGTGTTTGCTAGTGCAGGGGAAGATCTGTGGTGTGGTGTGGGTTTGCTGATGCCTGCACCTGCTGCTGTGTTGTTTGCATATTAGAGTCACGCATACCTGGGCTCTGTGCAGTCATATCCATGAGTGACACCATGGTTTGTTCTAGAATGCAGCATCTCAGTATCAGAGTCCAAGAGCAGCAGCGACTTCGATCAACTCAGCTCAGTATCTGCATCAGCCACTCGGACAGCTGCGTTAGATACTCAGCCGCTCCAGTCATCTGCCTCACTGGACAGCAGCTCCATCCTGCCCAACCCCTCTACCTCCTTTGAGCCAATCAAACCTGATCCCACAGAAAGTGAGTATTGGCTTTGCTCCTGGGGGCTAGGCTCTATTAAAGACAAGGGAGTGAGAGGCTGCTGGTTCTATAGAAATACGCTGAGCTCCATTCTGTTTCAGCTGAGAAGAAGCTTCAGTCAGACTCTGCAAGCTGGAATGTAGAGGAAGGGCTGAGCAGACATCTGCTACACTGAGAGGAGTGGCCTGTATGGGGGCAGTGAGAATGTGCAAGAGGTATTGCTGAGTGTCTTAGAATGAACTACTGGGTTCAGAAGATTCCCCGGGCTTGAACAAAGGACGTACTCATGGGTGTTCTCACTCTTGCAAAGCTTTATTTAAGGATACTTGCAGAGGCAGGCAATAGGACAGAGCAGAGAGAATGATCACTTCACATCGGCTCTAGGCAGCAGCCACCACCCCGCATAGTTCCCCTGGCCCCCGAAGTGTCTCAATCCCAGGGATACGATAGCCTGTGCCGGGCTCTGCGCAAGTCAGGATTCTCGCCAGAGTTGAGGAACTACCCATAACTTAAGAATGTACAGCTTATATAGTCTGGAGTAAATAACATTATCTCTAACTAGGGATTTGGTTATCTCAAGATAAGAATTTGGGGATGAGTCGAGATCCAACACACCTGGTGTTTACCACATTCCACTGTATTACAACATTGTACTATCTAGGTTCTTGGTTCGGTCACTCACAGAGCAAAAAGCTACGTGCTATAATACTGGCCTACTATGGAGTCAGCATACAAAACTCTTGCTATGAGCATTAAGTAAAGCCCTTACTATTACATTGAGATACCTGCTGTAAAGGAGATGGCTCTTCAGTGAGTGCCCTGACAAAGAGCACTTAAGAACTCTTTGACATATATTGTCTCCTGTTGCCTCCCATTACCTGCGGTCAGTGCAGGTTGTTTCTTACAGTCTCTCCTATGTAGCTCTTGCTTTAGTTTTGAGTGTCTCAATCCATGGGGTTTCCAACCTTTCCCAAAAAGATTGTTCTATAGTCTGTGAGGAAATTTCTACTCATTATGAGCTTCTCTTTTTTCGCAGTTTTGTCCCTTTGCTCAGAGTTAGTCATTCTGGGCCTGTCTGTAGTGACATTCAGCTAAGACTGGGGGGGAGGGGGGGTGCAACCTGTGGCATGCATGCCACTAGTGGTACAGGCAGCCTCTGTGTGTGGCATGTGGCAGGGGATGGGTAGCACAGTGGCAGGCAGGATAGAAAGCAGAGCAGCAGATGGGGCAGAGAGCATGAAGGGGAAAGAAGGAAGCAGAAAACACAGCAGCGGATGGAGCATGTGGCAGGAAGCACAGCAGCAGGGTGGGCAGGGGAAAGGTATAAGAGTGGCACTTAGGGAGGGTGCAAGGCTAATTTGTAGCACATCTGCCAAAAAGTTTGGTCCCCATTGATCACAGATGTTCCTGATGCTTTTCTAATGCAAAGGTCTGAAACCTCCTGATGCTTTTGTGTGGTATATCTAAGGATCATTTTACCCACCACTGGGATATAGCCCCTTTCAGTATGGAACATAATAGCCATCTTGCAATGTACAGCAACATTATGCAGTAGTCTAGGATGTATTGGAGAAGAATCCTTCCTGTAACTGGTACTGCTATGGGAATTGAGAGAGGCAGAAAATAACTGAGTTGGAATATAGCCGGGTCACTTAAGAACATTGTACTTCTTAGGATAAGTGCTGAGCAATCTTTCCTGACAAGAGGCCAGGAAGCTAGCTCTGTTTTGTGTCTAGTCCACTACATCTGCAATACACCTGGCCTAACATCGTGATCTGTGGCTGCTTGGTGAGCAGAAGAACTTGTATTACATAGCTAGCTACTAGGAATTCCAAGGAATGCATCCATCCATGTACTGAGGGAAAAGTTGAGGATGAGACACCTCATGCTGTGGTGGGTGAATTAAGCAGTGAGAGGAGATGAAGTGAGAGTTGGGAGCATAGGAAATGAAGTGGAAATTCTATAGCCCCTTGTGAGAGACGGGCCAAGTTATAGACCCATCTCTTCTCTCAGTACAGCAGTCCCCTCCTGCTCCATTCTGTGACCATAGAGGTTGAATAATTCAGTAGCGAGGGTATTAGCCTGGGTCTCACATCTGTGTTCAGTTCCCTGCTCCTCCACAGAATCCCGATGAGGCTATGGGATTTGCCAAAGGTCACAATCTCAGTTTTCCATTAGTATGCTGGAATAATAGCACTGCCCTGCTTCACTTTAACTGGGGGTGGAAAAATAGATAAGCTGAAGATGGTGTGGTGGCCAGATACCTCCATGGTGGTGGTTAAGCCACTAGAGAGCAACAAGATTCTAAGAGTTGTAGACCTCACCTTGTGACTAACAGACCATAGGCTTTGCGAGCTGCTTGTCTGCGCCTAGTAATTGTTAGGGCATCAGTCCAGACTGGTTTAATGGGTTAGCACTTGGTGAATTGGTGATTAGTTTTTTAATGACCACAGTTGAAGTGCCTGTTCCAAGGTAAGAATGCTGTTTGAGCTAGCAAGCAGATTTAAAAGGAAGTAACTACCACTGGGGAGTCTTGGGAGCAGTATGAAAGATACTAGTGTATATCTAAGCATAGAAATGTTTAGGCCTAATGTTAGGAAGCAATTTCCAGCAGTGTGGTTAGGCTATGGGAAGGTGGTGGGAATCCTACTGTTTGGGACACTTAAATCCAGGCCAAACAGAGCATGAGAAAATGTACTGTGAGCAGAACCCTGTGTGAAAACATTAGCCAAGTAGAATTGATGTAGCATCTTTCTGTATCTGCAGATGATTCTGAAGGAAGCGTGAGTTGCCTTCTCTTCATCTCGGAGTAGTGTTGACTCAAACCTGCAAATGACATTTAAAATGAGAACATGTTGTGCTGATAACTTCAGCAGATATATCTGATATGTCCTTATTCCAGAGTCCCAAGTTATCTCCCTGCCTCTGTGAGGTGGGATTCAGGAACAATAAAGTGTGTCCAAGCTTTTGTACTAGTTGTATTTTCATAGGTGTATAAACTCCTCCCATCTCTCTAGCATGACTTAGATTGCTTCAGAATTTTCAGCCTGCTGCACCAGGTCAGGCAGAGCCTTGGCCCTTGATACAGAGTCCAGGTTCAGTGCATCAGAGTGCTCAACCCAGTCTCTCTAAGAGAGCATGTTGGCCATGCAGACAAGAGGACTTGGTCTGGTGGGTCACTTCCACCTCTCATTTCTCTTATTCAGTGGCCATCCTTTGCAGAGCTGCTGTGTCCAAACTGGGGGTAGGTATGGGTGTGTCCCTTGCCCCATGCATTTGAGTCGACTGCTGTCTTCTTGTCTGGCACATGTGCTTGGGAACTCTGCAGGGAAAGGGTGTACCAGAAGAATGTTCCTGCTTGTGAATAATGTTCTGGGTGATTCAGGGATGAGCAGGACTTCTTAAGTGGGTAGGATGGTAGGGTCAGGGGAAAGATAACTAGTTTAGCCTTTTAGATCTTTGACAGCACAGTGCAGACCAGTTTGATTTATCTTTGCAGTACTGGAACTTCCCAAAGAGCTATCAGAGATGTTTGATCCAACAAGAGGTATGTTGACCCCTCCCCATCTGATTGCCATTGCCTTCTGCTGTCCTGTGTCAGGACATCTCTTTGCTCACTCCCTTTCCCATCTCTTCTGCACCTGTTCTTGCCATGATAAGGTCTGTGCAAAGTTATTTTGGGTACTTGGTTTTGTAAAGCAGCTAGAGGTCTTGCCCAGGGCCTAGGGGTGTTAGCTGCTGCTGGCTGGATGCTGAGTGACCTCTGCTGGATGATTTTGGAATGGCGTCTATGTTAGACATCATCTGACTCCATGCAGGAGAATGTTTGTTGACATCAGGTTACCAAAATTTCTTCTACTTATTCTACTGGTGCTGGCAGAAGGGGGAGCCCTTGTAGAGATGGACACTGATTCTTGGAACTGCTGTCAGTGCTCCCAACTCAGAATGTCTCATTGACAAAAGGGCTTCTGGTTTATTCAACCATTGTTCCCACCATTGCTGGGACTGATAGAGTTTTTTAACAATGGCACCAGTAGTAGGAAAGGTTAAGAAAATTTAATGTAGACAAAGCTAGGGTGGGTTAACTTTAGCCACCCTTTATTTTCTTGCCCCATGGGAATTGCTGTCCCCTCTACCTTTAGTTGCTGTCCTGAACTCCTGGCATGGGGCTCCCTGGCCATGCTATCAGGATCCCATTTGGCCTGTTTACTTCAAGATGGTGAGGACTCCCCTGCTGCTTTGCAGTGGTTGAGCACTTTTTGGTAAGAGCACGCCAGGAAGACTCAGGTTCTTTTTTCAGTGGATGACTCTCACACAATGAAACAGCCCTTCTCAGCTTCCTCTGTGCTGTGGGCCCTCAGGACACATTCCATGGGTGGCCTACAGTCTGCCCTTCTCTGTGGTAGGCTCTGTGGCATTCCTCCAATACACTGCGAGAATATTGCACAGAACAGGGTATAGTTAACTGGTATCAACAGTAAGTGCCCAGAGTTTACTGGTGCCCACTCTATATTGGTAGAGCACACTGATGGGCACATTTTGAGCCAAGTGTCTGCTTGACTGTACACCACCAATGGGTAGGCCGGGGCACTATAGCATCTTATAGTTTCATAGTTGGTAGGGTCAGAAGGGACCTGAGCAGATCATTCAATCCAACCCCCTGCCTTGGGCAGGAAAGAATGCTGGGGTCAAATGACCCCAGCTAGGTGTCTATCTAGCCTCCTTTTGAAGACAAGCTTGTTTCAAACAATCTGAATTGCTGCCTGGGTGCATTTAGTCTGTATCAGGCTTCTTGCTGCTATGGTGTTAGCAGCACGAAGTGCACATCTGCTGGCCTTTTGGACTTAATAAAAAGGTTCTTGAGGAAAGTTACAGATTAGGAGAGAGGGGTCTTGCATTGAATTTTGCTGTGATCCTCACTGTGTTATAGTAATTAAGTTAGTGTGCTGCTGATTTCACATCAGAGGCTGCCCAATCAAAGTTAAGTTAGGCAGTAAGAAAGTTCAAGTTGTTGCCCAGTGCTGTAGGAAGTACTTGCTCTTCCTGTTTTCTATTTACATGTCTAGCTTAATAGCTTGTTTTAAATACACACTGTAGAACAGCCACAATGACTGTGGAACCATTGCTATAGGTGTGATGTTGATTTTACATTTCATTAGTTAAGAGAAAGAAGAAAACTCTGTTTAAGTTTGGTTTTGAAGTTCTCATCTCATTGAGAAAGTAAATGGGACACAGATTATCAGCTGTGCTGGAGCTGATGGTTGAAGACAAGTTTCTGGCAAGCAGGGCAAAAAGGAAAGCAGCCCATCATGGATGTAGGTTTAGATTAGTATTGAGAGCCCTTATTTGTAAACCCTCTTTGTGGGTGGACATGGGCTCAGCTTTAAACACATGCCATTCTTGTATTAATGATACCAAGGGGTACTAAGTTGTATTGAGGGGTACAGGGTAGGAGAACTGAGAACAGGTACTGGAAATCAGGGTGCATTTCTCAACTGCACTTTCTATCTCCCTGTCCCTCCAGAATGTATGAACTCTGAACTGCTGGAAGAGCTAATGTCATCTGAAGGTGAGTTGCTGAGTTTATTTTCTATGGGAACAGCAGGAAAGGAGAGAAACTGCCTCTTGTATGACTTCTAAAACCTGGGGCTTAAACCCAATGATAGCTTTGCATTGTAGATTCTACCCCACCTTGTCTTGGACAGAAGCAGTTGTAACACAGACTCTACTCTCAATATCCAGGCATGAGACAAGGAATGCCGGCTCTTCAGCAATGTCTGATGAGTGGGAAGAGACTGTTCTTTTGGCATTATGAAGCTGAGAGGCTTCAGCTTCAAAGAGGTCTCCTTGGGAGGAGGCTTCCCCCATATCAGGGGAAGTCCAAAAGGCTTGGAGACTCCACCATGGCTGGTGGTAAGGGAGGGGGTGGCTGAGTCTCATCTCTAACCCTGCTTTCTTTTTGACAGTGTTTGCTCCTTTGCTTCGCCTCTCCCCACCTCCTGGAGACCATGACTACATTTACAACCTGGATGAGAGTGAAGGTGTCTGTGACCTCTTTGATGTGCCTGTCCTCAACCTCTGACTTGTCAGCATGGCTGTGGGCCTCATGAACACAGACTGTTTATAACTGCCTTTGGAAAGTATCTATTTTTGGATTCCTGTTGTGCTAGTGCTTGATGAGTGAATGGTTCGAAGAGATGCTCTTGTCTGGACTAGAACCAAGGGACACGGACTTGAAGACAGGAGCCTCTCTAGCTTCTCTCTTCCTGTGTTGCACATGCAAGGTCTTTTGATTTTCCTCACCCTGCTGCATATCTGTCTCTCCACTGGATCCTGGACCTCACTCCAAAAGGGTCTGTGTTTGAATCTTCCCAGTACACCTGTAGAGATTGTCCATGTGCCTCTCAGAGCTTCCTCAAATCTACATGCCTTGTATTTCCTGCACTCCCAGAGGCACTTTGTATCTCCTAAGTACCAGCTGCTATAAGGAGTCTTAATAGTATGGTCAGTTCACAAGCCCAGAGGTAGCTAGCTAGATCTTTTAACTTGAGCAGTCTCGTCCCTTCTGCCCTCTCTGATTACAGCGGCTGTAAACAGTGACATCATGGGATCTCTATCTGGTGACTCCAGGTCTACCTAGTTTGTTTTACGAGTAAAAAGCACTTTGTAACTGCCAGCTGTGTTCCTCCTGGGGTCCAGGAGTTGCTCATGCATCGCCACTCAGTAAGGTGGTTCCGCAGTCTGACTTGTTAATGTTGCTGATGCACAAGCTTAAAGAGTGTCCCGCTCCCTTTTCCTGCAGCTGTGCTGCTTCCACAGGGTTGGAGGAAGGGGTAGTGTTTCTTTAATCTAACCTAAGAGACGTTTGAAAGGGCAGATTGCTCCAAACTGCATCTAATGTATTACTAGGTACATTAGTTTGCTTGTCTGTGAATAGATCTGTTCTCCAAGCACTGCACTTGAGGTGTCTAGCAGGCAGCAGAGGTATAATGAATCAGTAATAATTTGCCATGACAAGTTGCATATGTGGTGCCCAAGTATGAGGACATTGATCTCCCCTTTCTTTCCAAGGTTGTCCAAGCAGCTGCCTAGTATTGGACTTCCAGTGTGTTCAGAATTTACTTTCCTGTGTCCATAGGCAATTGCTTTCCAGTCCTGGTCTGGTGGCAGGTTGTTGCCTGGCATAGTGCTCTCTCTGCATCACTCACTCCTCCCTACCTTTTCCTTATTGCTTTTTAATGGAAGGCCTCCTATAATTGTTGACTATCTGAGGATATCGGTCTTTGGACCCTTTTGTATTTTGTTTGCTGGAGAAGAAAATCCCTCTCTGGATTACACAGTCATGGTATATGATTACCAAGTCTGCACTTGAGATTCTCTTAATTTTGCCTGTTTTTTCTACTGTCCCAGTTGTAGCAGCTGTCTTGCTTTCATTGTTCCACTATAGAAGTGCTGCTGCCATAAGCATACTGGGTAATACCCTTTAGTAGCTCTCATCTCCCCTCACAAAATAACCAGCGTCTTACTGCCACAGTCAGCCATCTGCCCTGGCTGCCCTGGCTGATGAGCCCAATAAGAAGTAGCAAGGTTTCTTTGGTGATATTAGACCAGCTATATAGTTGGGAGTTGTTAGACAAGCTTTTGGGAGTTAAACACAAACCATTCTATTATCTGATATTTAGTATAAGCTATCCTGCTTCTTTCCCAGACTTGAAGAAGGGCAGTTTATGCCCAGATACTTGTCTAACATTTCTCTCAATTATATAGTTTGTCCAGTAAAATATAGTATCAACAGAACCTTGTTTCTTATATTCCTTGGATCATCACGGCCAAAACACCCTACCCCGCTGTATTAAGTAGAAAATCTGCAGCTGTTGGAGTTGAACAGCTCCTGCAGCTTGGAGAGGTGAGGGGTGCATGCTTGGGATTTCTATCCACTTGGTGGCATATCCAACTGTCCCAGGACTCCTCTAGAACAGATAGTCGTTTCCAGCTGCAAATAACTCCACTGAAGCCTTAGAATCCTGTTTTAGAGAGTCAAACAGTAGTCCCTTACAGAGTGAGAATTTGAAACCCTGTAGGAGCAGGTGGTGTCAGGAAGGTTTCCTTTTCTAGTTCATCTGCCAGCTGTGAGCAGTTAGTCCTGGAGAGAGTAAGAGAGATCAGAATCCCATAGGGCCAATAGGCCTCCAGTTCGCATGCGCCGGTTCTTTGACCTTTCCGCTTTTTGCATGGAAGCTACTTTAAAAAAACAAAATCAAAACAAACAAAAAAATACACTTGGTGGCCCTGCGTGTGCATTAGCCTAGACTTCATGGCCTTTGTGTAGCTAGAGTTCTCTGTACTACCTGATGCTGTGCTGTCCCTTCAGCTGTTAATCTCTTGCCATAAATTAGACTATGTTTGGAAAAAATATTTAGAGAGAATTTACCATAACAAACTTTGATTCATATATAAAAGATTATTTTTATACTTTTTACAGTAAAAGATTACCTGTAATATTTGTACAGTGTTGTCTGAGTGAATAAACTAAACTTTTCCAGAGCCTCACATCAGCCCTTTAGCGCAACTTCTGCGCAGAGCCACTTTTCACCCAGCCTCCCTCTAAGGCAGTGGTGCTTAACCTTTCTAGACCAATGACACCCCTCAGAAAATACCAGCTCTTAACTTTCGCTTACCTTTTGACTACAAAAAAATAATAGAGTAATTCTTCTGTTGCAAAGAACTCAAAAAGGCTACAACAGGTCAGAATGTTTTAACAGTATGGATTCCTATTTGAAATCTCTGGGTTTATCTTGTGAATCGTGTGCAGGTGTTTGCACACCCAGAAGTGTTAATATGAAGCAGCACTCCATGGCAGCCGTAAGGATATCACTACACCCCAAGAGAGCTTCAGTATCCAGGTTGAGAATCACAGTTCTGAGTGCCTCTGTGGATGCCATGGCTGGAAAAGAAACAAGGCCTGCCCTGATTCCCTCAATGAATCCTGGAACTTGCCTGTGTCATTATATAGCTACTGTCTGACATTCAACTAACACAGCTTTGGGTGGTTCTAAATTGAAAAATGTTTCTTCCCTGCTGGACTAAGAATTGAGAGAATCCACCTTAATCTGCACTGTTGGGCTAGGACAGCCTGTATTCCAGCTCGTTCCTACAGCACATAGCATTAGGTCTTCTCCCCTGAGGGTACTCTGGCACAGTTCTGTCCTGAATTCACTTCATGTAGATGCTGTTGGTTCTGGGTCAGGCATTTGTCAAGATGATGAAGTTGTGAGTTCCACCAAAGAAACAAAAGGTGATGTGGGTGAATTACATCCTGCTGTACTGTATGGGGGAGCTGCAAAAGACTCCAGAAGATTGTTTATAGGTAGGGTAGCCAACTGTCCCAGTTTGGCTGGGAATCCCAGATTTCATAGGCTGGTCCCAGGCAGTCCGTGAAAATTAAAACAGAAGTCCTGGAATCACCGGGGCACAGGGCACAGTCTGACAGGGAGACAGAGCAGCATGGTGCTTAGGCAGGCGGGTGGGCAAGCAACAAATGACCAATGACTTGCAGGGGGTGGGCAGTGTCCCAGACTTCCTTAAAAGTAATATAGTCACCCTAATAGCCAATATAATTTACCTGGATTCTCAGAGGAGTCAGCAGTACAGCCACTAGAGGGCACTTACGCTAGACCAGGGCTTTTCAACATTTTTTAATAAGTGTACCCCTTCTGACTCAAAGTTTCAACTCCTGTACCCCCTTATATTTTTTTTTCTTGTTTTTCTTGTTTTTAAGGAGAGAGGGGCAGATTGAGGCTCCTGTGGTGAGGGAAGGAGTGGGCCTGGGGCAGGTGCTGCACAGCTGGAAAAATAAGCTGATCTGGAAGGCACAGGAGGGAAGGGGGGTGTGGCTCCCACTGCATGCAACCTGGAAGGGCATGGGGGGAGGGGCATGCTGGGGCTGGGCCTGGGGCAACACTGGGCTCTTCCTAGTGGAGGGGCTGGGCTGGGCTGCACTCAGGACAGGCTGCGGCAGCACTGAGAATGGGTCTACAGGAGGGGCTGCAGCCACTCCAGAATTCCCCATAGCCCTCCCAGCACCGCTGCCACCGACCTGAGCACAGCATGGCCACACACACCCCTTCCCCACAGACCAAGAAGAGCCTGGCACAGCCCCAGCCCACAGCAGCAGCCTGTGCAGATCTGGGGGCACACGCCCTCCCCGGGGTGCACACAGCAGCAGCGCTGGGAGGTGGAGCCAAACAGGAGTGGGCTTGTACATGGTGGCCACCACTGCCACTATCACCACTGCTCACCAGCCCACACCTCTGCCGCTGCCACACCCACACTGCTTTCCTCCATGGGCTGCTGACAGGCCTGGTGCCCAGCCAATTGCACACTGCCTGTCAGCAGCCCACGGAGCTGCATGGGCAACCAGCCATGGGAAAGGTGCAGGTGTGACGACGGTGGTGCCAGGCAGTGGGTGGTGATGTCAGCGACAGCTGCCCATGTGCAAGCCCCACCAGTCTGGCCAGGCAAGCAGTGCCTGTCCAGAAAGGGGTGCCACTGCCCTCACCCCCCTGGCCCTGCTCCTGGGAGCGGGCACAGAAGCACGCTCCCCCCCGTCCCTGCCATTCAGACCCTTGCTGTTGTCCAGGAAGGGGGTGGAGGAGAGCGAGCTGGGGGTGGGGGGAGGTACTGTGGTATGTTGTAGAGCTGGTGGCACCCGGTGCACTCCTCCCCTGCCCCCAGGTAAGAGGTGAACTGTGGCAATGCACCAAGGGAGATGCCACTACCATGCCCCAGGGTGCACTCCGTCCCTGTCTGCCTGCGCGTCCCCCTACAGCCTTTCTAAGTGCCCCTGAGGGTATGCGTACCCCCAGTTGACCCCTGCCGTAGGCTAGAAACCCCTGCCCTAGGCTAAAAACAGACATCTTCACTGGAACATGATCGCCAGTGCTGTGACATGTCTGCATGCCAGACAGCTTAGCATTCCAGGGAGACATCCCGAGTTGCTGCTCCCAACTTGGGGCATGTCTGCAAGCAGGGGGAAAGCCCCCACTTATAGATGCCCCCTCAGAGTTGGATAGTGGGAGAATGTATGTGTGTGTGGTGGATGGGGGGACTTGAACAGGGGTCCCCATCCACGTTTCCAGACCCGAACAGGGAAATCTCTCTGCGGGGGATTTCCCCAGATGTGCCTGTGAGTATGGAGTAGGGAGACCTAGCAGCACAGGCTGCAGATATGGAGGGGGTACTCCCTATTGGAGATCCTCCTATTCCATGCTTGCATCTGGGGAAATCCCCTGCAGGCCCCTGGCAACAATTTTCAGGCACAAGTGCCTAAAACTTTAGCACCCAGAACAAGTAGCCTTTGTCTGAGGTGTTCAGCAGACCAAGCTACGTATTTACATGCCTAACGTAAGAATTCAAGTGTGTATTTTGTGGCTTCCTAGTACACAATACTGAAGCTGCAGTGCCAACAAAGTGCTGTGTCAGTAAATGTTGGGAATTCTGCAGGCACCTTCCAGGGATGTCATTGTAAAGGGAAAGGATTCAGTTAAACAGATGTAGCCAGTTCCCTCCTACTCCACAGTGCACTAGCTCTAGCCCCTTGTGTGCAGATTTTTGTGTGACCGACCTAAGCTGTTAATAGCACAGGGAGCCTTGAGTCTAGAGACCACAGTAACATGCAATGAATTGGCTAGACCTCCTCTTTGCAGGGTACCTAAATTACTGGTGGCAATCAGTGCTTATCTATCCTAGAGCTTTTTTTTAATGTTCCTAATTCTGCTGGTGCTGAATCTGTATTAGGAGTGATAAATCTTTGACAAGGTACGCAGCATAGGGAGGCCCCATGTCAACCTGATGCCTCTCCTGAATGCAGGCTCTCCTGAAAGGAGCCTGAAGCAGCCACTCCCCTAAATGTTGGGGTGAGGGATGTGAATAATCTCAGGGATTCTTCTTAGGTTTCCGCCTGTTATAGTCATGAGGAAAACATGGATTGTACAGCTGGTGCAGCTGAGTCTGCAGTGAAGCAATGGCACTCAGATGTCAACTGCTCATTTCAGCATGGCAGGAAGAAGAGGGGGTGTTATCAGCCTATGGAGAGCTACAGCTGTTTCCCCCACAAATACAGCTGTGTGCGGAGGAGATGGGGTGGAGAAGCTGTATAAAGATATAGTGGATTTTAAAAGCACTGGAGGTCCAGAGGAAGTGACTCCTTTCATTGTTCTGAAGGGGGCCTGGTTTCCATGCACTTGGGCAGTGCCAATGTGGCTGGAGGCTTCTTGCTTTTGGCCTGGAGCCGGAGGAGGAGTCCTCCGGGAAATCTTGAATCCATGCAGCTGGGCCTAGCCATGCTGTTGGGATGCTCGAGAGCCTGGTTTGACGTGTGCCATTTCAGACCTGTTTTGAAACTCATTGTTGGCACGCCCCTGGCAGGAGACGCTGTCGCGTTCCAGAGCGGCTTGTTTGGACTTCGTTTAGACCTGTTCTTAATTCATTTGGGCTAAAGTACAGCAAGCCCGTGGACAGACAGAAGAGAGATTTACGCGGCTGCAGCCTGCCCTTGCGCACACCTGCGCTGCGCCCCACGCGGCCGGGCTCCTGGGCACTTGAGGCGGCGCCGAGGCACCCAGCGGGAACGCGGCAGGGTGAGGAGACCGGGGAGCGCTGCCTGGCCCCGGGCCGGGCGCCGGCTCAGTGCCCTGGCGCTGCCCGCCTCCCCGGGCCGGGCCGGGCCGGGCCGGCAGCTCCCCTGGGCACGGCACCCGCGCTGGGCTGTGGCGGGCGGCTCTTCCCGGCCAGGCCCCGAGGGCGGCGGGCTCGGGGCGGCCGGGGAGCCCGCTGGCGGAGAGGCCCGGGCTGGCGGAGCGGCGGGGCCGCCCCCACCCCCCGCCGGCCGGCCGGGCGGGCCCTCCCCTCCCCTCCCCTCCCAGGGGCGGTGTCGGCGCTGTCCCGCGCCAGCCGCACCGACCCGGAACTGCAGGCGGCGGCGGCGGCGGCTCCGCGGCGGTGCCGGTGGGTGCGGGCGGGCGGGCGGGCGGGCGGGTCGGGGGGGGATCGCCCTCGGCCGCGGGGCCCGGCCCCTCTCGGGGCAGGCAGCCGCGCGGGGCCCGGCAGGTCGCGCTGGTCCCTCCCCGCCCCGCCGGCCGGGCGTCACTAGACCCGCCGCTCGCACCTGGGCCCCCGCCCCGCCCCGCCCCGCCCTGCCCCGGGCTGGGACAGGGCACGCGGGGGGCACCGACGTGTCTGCTCCCGAGGGCGGGGCCGGGGCCGGGGCCGGCTCGGGGCAACTCGGCCCGGCCCGGCTGCTGCCGAGGGGGCGGCGAGGAAGGAGCTGCCTTCCCGCCCGGGTTCCCCTGCCCTCTCCTGCCCTGGCTCGGGGCTGCCCGGGGCTGGGACGGGAAGCGGCAGCCGCGGGGCCCGAAGCGCGGTGTCGACTCCACAGCCCCGAGGCGCTTCCTGCTGCCGGGCCGGGCCGGGCTTATGCTGTGCAGAGGGCAGCGCTTATCTCCTGGCCCTGCCCCCAGGCGCCCTGCCCCTCCGCTCGCTCGCTCGCCAGCAGCCCTTCCTGCCCTCCCGCCAGCTTGGGTGGGGAGCAGTTCCTCTGCGGGTGGGGCTGGGAGCTGCTCGCACCTGCCTGCGACCCCTGCTCAGGACAGGGGCCGGTGGAGGTCTGCCCCTCGCCCACAGTTCTGCGGTGCCTGTTCATTAGGGCCTTGCTCACCATCGGTGCCCTCGCTATACATTTATGGGCTTGGTGCCTGCTGGTTTCCTGTTCAGAGTGTGTCAGCCCCATGAGTGCAGATGCAGGTAGATGGCTCCTGAGTACTGGCTAGTGGTAACACTTTCCTTTCTCTTGTAGGAGTTGCTGTGGAGCCAGAGTGGGAGCAGGAGGTCCAGGACCATGCCGCCTCCCAAAGATGTTGTGAAAATTGCGATCCAGATGATGGGGGCAATTCCACAGCTCATTGACCTGAACCAGGTTAGGTCCTGCCTCCGACCCATCCCTGTGCCTGCTGCTGGAGAGC
Organism: Alligator mississippiensis; assembly: GCF_030867095.1. Taxonomy (NCBI): domain Eukaryota; kingdom Metazoa; phylum Chordata; order Crocodylia; family Alligatoridae; genus Alligator; species Alligator mississippiensis. The sequence goes on from NC_081833.1 coordinate 31,541,860, forward strand.
TCAGCTGTGATGCCAGATACTCCTGGTGCTGAAAGAGAGTCTGAATGGCAGGGGGAAGGGATCCCTGCTGGCAGGGTGGTGTGGTCAGGTACTCGGGCAGGGCCATGCCTGTATCATGCTCACTGCTGGCCATGTTTCTTTGCTTCCAGACCAAGCCATTGTCTTACGTTCTGAAGGAAGTTTGTGATACGTGAGTAACTCCTCTCCCTGGTCTCTCACGTAGTTGGGCCATCTCTCAGAGCTAGCAGGCCCTCTGGCATCTGTTGGGATGTTCCCACCCTCTCCTTCAGCTTTTTGGTTTCTCCCTCACTTCCCTTTCTGGGTGCCCCAGTGTGTGCCCTTCCTTTGGCACAGGTATGTTACACCCTATGTCCAGGCTGCCCCACCCCCTGTGAGAAGGTGACTCGTGGTCTGACTGTGTCTCTCCTGTTGGTGTCTGGGCTACAGGTGGAACCTGAATAACCCTGAGCATTATGCCCTGCAGTATGTGGATGGGCAGCAGACATACATCACTGAGTCAGTGAGTGATTCCTTTTGTGACTGTCTCTGGCTGCTGTGGTTCTAGGGCTGTCTTAGCTGGCTTGGCCCTGGTGTCCATTTGAGAGATTTGGCTTCTTTAACTGTTTCTTTGCCTTTCCCATTGCAGAACCGTGGGGAGATTAAGAATGGAAGCATTCTGCGGCTGACCACTTCTCCGGTACATCCCATCCCCACCCCCTGTTCCACCCATGCAGGTTTATCTCTCATACATGTTCTGGCCAAAAGCATTGTAAGCTAGGAGCTGGGAGTCAGCTCTGTTGTGGGCACTGCCCCTGCTACTGCTGTGCCTCAGTTTCCCCAGTGGTCTCATCAAGATAATGATACTTGGTACAGTTCAGGGGGAATATGAAATTTAACAAAATAGTGTTTGTAAGGTGCCATGGATTGCTTGAATGGGAAAGTGCTGAAAGCTGTGACTGTTCCTCTAGTCTGGCTTCCCTTCTTGGCTCACTATGTGATGGCTGTGGCCTAACCACCTCATATCTTAGTTTTCACTCCTGACTCTGTCTCTCTCTAGGACAACTCTAGCCCAATCCTCCATCCAGGGTTTTAACCCTATGCTCCCCAGTCTAGGTTTCCACATAAGTCTCTTCATACATGTACCTGGTCTTATGGTGGGATGACTTTGGGCTGGTTCCTTTCTGTGTGATAGGATCAAGAGGCAGAGAGGTTGTACAGTGGGATCCAAAGTAACAACCTGGATGTGAAATCAGACTCCTTGAAAAAGCTGGCAAACCTCTCCCAAGATGTCACCTTTGCTCAGGAGTTCATCAATAGGAATGGCCTGAAGCAGCTCTTCCATATTGTGGAAGAGGGGAACAAGTGAGTATCGGTAGAGAAACGAGCTGAAGGTTCCCTTCCCTGAAACCACCCAGATCCTTGGCTCCTACATCCTTGCATCCCTTACTTGCCTTCTCCTCTCCTCCATCCCACACTCCCTTCTCCCTAAGACTGTGCACTCAGTGACAGCAAAGCATGCTGCCTTGTGTGGCTCAGGGCTGTCCAGCTTCTAAGCAGCCAGGTGCCACATGCCCCATGGGCTGCATTAGCAGGTGCCACACCAGATGGGGGCCCCAGGGGCCACACATGACCCCACCCCCACTGCACTGCACTGCATGTTTGAGGCTCCTCTTTCCCCAGCTGCACCACGTGCCTGAGCTTCCTTCCACCCCTGCTACACTGTACACCTAGGCACCCTACCTCACCCTAAGTTCCCCCACTGCATCATGCCTCTTAGGTGCCCTGGCCCTTGGGCTCCCTGAGCTGTGGGCTCCCCCAACACTATGGACTGTGCCACATTGCACTGCCCTGCCTCCTGGGGCAGAGAAGGGGAAGCTGGAGGGAGAGGAAGCCCAGAGACCCCAGCTGCTTCTGTAGCCAAAGCAGAGAGGGAGCAGCAGATAGGTGGGAGCCCAGGGGCTGCAATTTAACCCCTTGTGGGGTATACGTGGCCCATGGACCACAAGTTAGACAGCCCTGGTGTGGCTGGTGCTGAACCAACCACTGTGTTGTAACACTTCAGATGACAGGAAGTAGGAAAAGCCTCTTAGCCAGGGGCCCAGACAGTTCAGGGTTTCCTGTCTTGTATGTTCATTCATCCTTAAGAGCCCATCCCTGGGGAGGTGGTTTCAAAGCCTGGTGGATTTCACTTCTAGAGAGTTTATTTTTATGATCCTCCTGTGCTTCTCTTCAGTCCCATTGCTGCCTGTTTCTTCCTCCTGCCTATGTTCTCCTAAATAATTCTTCAGCCTCCTTGAGGTTTATCCTGAAGAGTGTTTGTAGGCAGCTTATCAACGTGGTCCCTAATCTCTGCTTTTCTGAGCTGAGTGGATGCACCTCTTTGACTCTTTCCTCTCCAAGTGAGCCTGCACGTGGGGTGGCCATCCTGTGGCAAGAGTGCAGCAAGTGGCACATGCAGTGTCTGTGTGTGGCATTTGACAGATTAGGATAGGAGCAGGCAGCACAGTGGCAGATAATGCAGGGATCAGAAAGCAGAGCAGCAGATCAGGAAGGGAAAGGGAATAGGAGCAGCTTGTTGGGGAGGGTGCAGAGCTTAATTCGTTGCATGCCAAGTGGACTTGATATCTTGGTGGTACTTGCAGGAAGTTGCACTTAGCTGAACTTAAGGATCTTGATGGAGCATAAGGAAGAAGGTGGTCCTTCAGGGCCCAGGCTCTTTAGAGCCTTATAGGTCAAAACCAGCACCTTGAAGTGCACCTGAAAATTTACTGGGAACCAGCAAAGATGCTGGAGGACTAAAGTTATGTGCTCCTGGGGACCCACCCTCATCAGAAGGTGGGCTGTCACATTCTGTACCAGCTGCAGCCTCTAGATGGTTTTCAAGGGTAGCCATGTGTAGAGCACATTGCAGTAGCCTTGAGGTTATGAAGGCAAAGAGGAGGGTAGCCAGATCTGAATCTGAGAGAGTCACAGCCTTCTCATCAGAAGGAGTTGGTGAAAGGCATTCCTAGCAACTGCCACCATATAAAGATCCAGGAGCATCAGAAAATCCAGAAGCACCCTAAGGCTGTGAATCAGTGTGACATAGGAAGGCTGAACCCCAATGGGGTGCTTGGAACAAGATATGTGTACAGCATTGTCTGGCAATGTGCTGTGGACATGTAACTAAAGACTGGATTGTGGAGCACATGTGTATGAGGGGGCAGAATTAAGGTGGAGCATTACAGTAGTTAATGCTTGTATGCTTAACTGTGCAACCACTCTCCTACAATTTCATAACTTTTCTGAAGACCACATGGGTCTCGCTGTTTTCTGAGTTTCTGTGCTCCTCCTCAGGCTATGTGTGAATCTGATTTCTGATACAGAATATTCTCTCTTCACTGCTTATTGCCCCTCTCTTTTTCTCTCTCCCTCTCCCTGTTTTTGCCTCTAGGTGTTTCTAACATGCCCATCGATATGGTGGTACCTGGGTAGCTGTGCTCCTGCTGCCCTGGCCTTTAGAGGGGGTTTCTGGGACGCATCTCACCATATTTGCTGTTCTGTTGCTTCAGTACAGGGGAGATTCTAGCTTATACCTTGAAGGCCTTCATGGAGCTGATGGAGCATGATTTTGTTTCCTGGGAGACCCTAAGCCCAGCCTTCATCAAAAAGGTAAGTGACTTAGAGAGTCAGAGCCTTTGCAGATACCTCAGTGTTTGAATGCCTGGATCAGTTTTGCCTTAGACTGCTTTTCCATCCTGTTACAGATAGTGAGTTATGTCAATATGAATGCAATGGACGCCTCTGTCCAGCAGCTCTCATTGTCCATCTTGGAGAATATGGTGCCCAGCAGCCGGCTTCTGTTTGATGTGGTCAAAAAAGAAGTGACCCTGGATCGTCTACTCACCCACCTGCAGGTGTAAGTGTAACAAGAGCTGTGTTCTGCCCCTCTATTCCCCACATCCAGACACTGCTTGCAGCAGTAATCTCCTCTGTGGTCCCTGCAGAAATGGAGTGTAAGGCCATTTCATAATTTCATGGGAATATAGGACTTGAAGAGACCTCTCAGGGTGTTGAGTCTAGCCCCCTGGTATCACAGGCCAACCACACTATATAACTCACTTCATAAACTTAGCAAGATTAAAGCCAGATAGTCATGAAGGCAAGAAACCTTACTGGGAGGCTGTTCCAGACATCACTGCCCTGATAGTTAGGAACCTTCTTCTGATTTCCGGCCTAAATTTATTCCTGGCCAGTCTCTACACATTTGGTCTTGTGCCAGCATTGCCCTATAGCAGGGGTGTCAAACATACTGCCTGTAGGCTAGATCCAATCCATGTAGCCATTTCATCTGGACTGCAGGCTCCCAGAGAGACTGGGAATTCAGGGGCAGGGCCTGTCACCAAAATCCAGGACAAGGAGCCTTGATGGGTACCCGTGTTTGTGGCAGAGGGCAGCAAATGATGGTTAAGTTAACCCCTGCACTGTTGCCACTCACCCTGATGCTGCTGCCAGGTCCAGATCCAACCTAGGGACACAGATGAGTTTGATACCCCTGCCGTACAGCTCTAGTTCTTCCCCCTGCCAGGGGTTTACCTACTGATGCATTTTGACCCAGCAGTCTGGTTTTCTTTCAGCTTTGTTTCATCAGGCTAATAAACCCAGTCAAGCTCTTTGAGCCTCCTATCATGTGATGGGCTCTGCATCCTCTGATCAGGGTGCGAGCTCTTCATTGCAGCTGGAACAGTATGGGTGTATCTTTAGAACATGGGTGACCAGTGTTGCCCACACTGTCACTAACATCAATGCCCTATACCAGGGGTTGTCAACTGGGGGTACACGTATCCTCAGGGGTACTTAGAAAGGCCGTAGGGGGTATGTGCGGCCAGGCAGGGACACTGTGTGCCCGGGGCACGGTGACAGTATCTCCCCTGGCACGTTCCCACAGTTTGCCTCTTACCTGGGGGAGGGAGAGGAGCTTGCCAGGCACTGCTGGCCCCACACAGCATACTGCAGCACCTCCCCACACCTCAGCTCGCTCTCCTCAACCCCCTTCCTGGAGAGCAGTGAGGGTCTTTGAGCTCCAGTGAAGTCATCTCTTTTAACAAGGTTCCCTGAACCCTATGCAGTATTTCAGCTCTGGTTGGAACCATATGCAGACAGAGAGGAACTAGGGTTCCCTCACCTTGCAGATTCCTGTTAGCAGTAGCAGTAACAAATGGTGGGCAAGTGGGGCAACAGCCCCTGTTGTTGACTTAGAGGGGATGCCAAATGGCAGTCCTGCAGGGAGTCCATGTCATGACAAGAGCAGCAGCATTCAGACAGAGGGACACTGCATCACTACTGGAACAGTAGTGGCAACAGCTGAGGTATGTAGACTGGACCACGGCAACAGCAGCCAGGGATCTAGGTCCCTGGAGCAAGTAAAATCCCTACACTCCTCCCTGGTGCTTAGCAGGACTAATCTCCTCTCCCTGTCCTCTCGCCTTCCCACCCTCACCCCACCTCCCCTATCTTCCAACCAGGTTCTTTCAGGGTGCAGATCTTGCTACTTGCACCTCTGTCTGTTATCTACAGCACCTTCTGCCTCCACTCACTCTCAGGATTCTCAGCTTTACTGACTTCCCCTTAGAAAGTGTTTCTTTCTCCCAGATACATCAGCTTTGCTGAAACAGGCTAGGGGAGAGATGGGGCAGTAGTGGAGAGAGTCTCATGGATAAGGGAATGCCATTAGAAGGGATGGACAATGACAGGCAGGGTCTCCCATGATCAGGGGCAGCAGTTCCAGCATTGCCTGCATTAGTAGCTTTAGAATTTAATGCCAGTTGTGCTACTGTTAGTTTATGTTGAATCTGGTACCCTTAGTTGACTGGCCTAGAGGAGAAAATCCAAGTCACTAGAATGGGCTTGTGTAACAGGTGTGGTGCCCAAGGGGTGGCCATTACACCCCCTTGGTGGCAACCCAGCTCCCACTTTGCTCTGGCTCTAGGTTATCCTTCCCTTTTTCCTTTCCTGCCACACCTTGATGGTCTGTGTTATTTTTGGAAAGGGAGGCTCCCCCAGGTTCTAGAATGAGTTCAGCTTGGTCCTTCTGTCAGTGGATCCCTCTTGATCCCTTCTGATTCCCCCAACCAGCCTTCATGCTAGGTAGGCCCTCCTGGCCTTTCATGCCTCTATGGTACCTAATGCCTTATGGGCCAATCATGGCCTTCAGAGCTTACCTACAGCCATGCCCACGACTTGCAGGTGTTATTGACTTGCCCTTAGGCAGGGCACTTCTCCCCCAAGCCAGTATTAGGCCACTCCAGGCCTTCATGCACTTGTTGGGGCCTTGGTCTTCCCAGCCTGTGACCCTTTCCTTTAGCTGGTCCCTCACTGCCTTGGCCAACTACATTGGGCCAGGCTCCTGGGTCCCAGCCCTACCAATCCAGGTGCTTGGGGTCTCTGCCTCTTTCCTCTCAGTTTGCTCTTCACAGGTTACAGGTCCCTGACTTTGCTTTGCTTCTCATGAGGCACTGGGCTCCTGGCCCTGAGTCAGCCTGCAGCCCAAAGAAGGATATTCTGGCCCCGGGCTCCAGCCTTCCCTGGGCTGTCTCTGCTCCTTCTTGGGCTCCCTGCTCTTCTTGGGCTCTGGACCCTCTGCCCCCCCCTGGGCTATAGTCCCTGACCCTAGCTTTGCCTCTCATGAGGCACTGGGTCCCTGGTCCTGACTGCCCTTGTTTGGGCTCTGGGCTCTCTGGCCCCCAAGCTCTGCCCCTTCTCTGGGCTCTGGCCTTGCTCCTGGTCCTCTAGCTGTGCTTTGAGCTCAAGGCAGTCACATACCCGTTAGGTACTAATAGGACCTCCAAAAAACACCTCTCACAGATGCACCCAAACCACAACACTATGCAAAAAGCCCTCTGGCTACAACAGAAAACTATCCCTCACATCGGGTCTCAACATAAGCATCTGAACCACCACTTTATGCAGGGCCAAACTGCCTTCCCCTGGCTCCTGCCCTGGCTTATTTGGCTCAAGCCCTGCCCGCTTCCAGTCAGGTGGCTTGCTAGCCCTGGCCCAGCTGTGTCTCTCTCCCTCTAATGGGCATCTTGCTGACGCTGCCCTGACTCCTATAGCTGTGGCTCTCTTGCTTAAGTAGGCTCTGTCCTATCATACTATTGCTGTGCAAGTAGCACAGCACTTGGCACTTTGGCTGCCTGTTCCTTTGCAGGTCACCTTTTAGTAAGCTGCCTGAGCACTGCTTACTGCTGTTCTCCGCCTCAGAGTAACAGAAGCCATAGGCTTCCTGTTACAGCTTGTGAATGCCAAGGCTTTGAATCGAAACCCCTGTGAGGGAGGTTTGGCCATATCTACATAGTACAAATCCTGTGAGTAAAGCATCTTGGAGTTTCCAGAGCTGTTACTGGAATTGCTTTCACTCTTGCAGTCTGGCAAAATCTCTAGAAAATGCCTCCTTGCATTTCTCTTCTCTTTTCCTCTATGTTGGTTCTTATCCAAAGCATGTTTCTCCTCTGCCAAGCCTTACTGTTATCCAAGAAGCTCACTGGATTGGAAATACTGGTGACACAATTGCCTTCACTTCCCCTTCTCCTGCTTGTTGCTGAGATTGGCTGGATTTCAGTTCTTCTCCAGTCATGTGAACTGATGCTCAGGGTTACTCCTTGCTCTCATTGGGCTTTCCCTCCACTCTGCATACCTTTTAATATGTGAACAGCCTGCTCTCTGCTTACTATGTAGCAAGAAGCTCATGTGGAGTGTCTGTGTGAGAGGAAATCTTCCCCCCCACCTTAATTTTAAATTTCCTAGCAAGCCCTGCCACTCATGAACCTAAGCAGGCATTTAGCTGCCAGTCTGCTGAAATGGAGCCCCACTGCTCTGTGAATGCTGCCACCTCTTCTCGGCCAATACTAGCACAAGTCTTCCCTTTCCTCCATCAGGTCCTTGATTTAGCACCAATTCAGCTCTCTCTCCAGGTCCCTGAAAGACCCTCAGAGTTTTGGTCCTGATGTCTGAACTCTCTAGAAGGCACTCTGCTCTTGTGGTTCCTTCCTGGACCTGGCGTGTAAAGGGCAGTGGGATGTTGTGGTCTCCTACCCAGGCACAGAAGTCTGGAGGCAGCTTCCCCATATGGCCAAGGAGCCTGGTGGAGTGGGGCCCAGCAGTGACAGTAGCATCATTGGTGTTGACGGGTCTAGGGGGTGTGAAAACGTACCTCCTCCTGGCTAGTGACTCTTTTCCTTGTCTCTAGGACAAACCAGCAGCTGCAGCTCAAAGCCATGGCTCTGCTCATCGCCATGCTGCTGAATGCAAATGACGCAGAACGGAGGGTAAGGGCAACCCTTGGCCCTCTCTCGGTGGGTCTATACTATAGCAGGGGTGGGTAAAATATGGCCCATGGGCCGAATCCGGCCCACCAGGCCATTCTAACTGGCCCACAGGACTCCTAAAAAACTAGAAAATGTATATTTATTGCTCCTGGCTGCCTGTCAGAGATGACAGAAGCCAGGGGCAGTAGGACCCAGGGGGAGCTGGCAGGAGCCAGCAACAAGGCCAGCCTGGCCCCCCCCTGCCCTGCCCACAGCCCCCTCCTATTTCCCTCCCCCCCCCCATCCGGAAGTCTCTGTCTGCCACAGCTCTGAGTTGCTCCAGCACCACGTGGCTGCATTGCCGACTGTGGGAGCACGGGACCACACCAGTACCCCAAGGCCAGGAGCGGGAGGGTGGGTGGGTGGGGGTGTGTGTGTGTCCATGCAATGAGGGAGGGGGAGAGAGAGAGATGGAGAGCAATAAGGGAGGAAGAGACTCTGAGTGTGCGTGTGTGTGTGTGTGTGCGTGCATGCATGTGTTCATAGGGTGAGCCCCACACGCACACCCCACCATACACATGCACCCACACCCCCACTCCTACTGCCCAAATATCTACATACACCCACATACCCCCACCCCCACAATATACAAGTGTAAGACTTCATTTTAAGCTATTGTGCAATCACCTCTGTGTACACTACACAAACTCATGTAAATCAGGACAAAAATATTTTTTTAAATCAAATTAATGAATGTTTTAGATTGGGGTGGGCAAAATGCCAGATGTGGTCTGCGAAGCCATTCTATCCGGCCTGTGGGGCCCCTAAAAAATTTAGAAAATTAATGTTTATCTGCCCCTGGCTGCCTGTTATGCGGCCCTCAATAGCTTGCCAAAACTCAGTAAGCGGCCCTCCACCCAAAATCATTGCCCATCCTTGTTGTAGATGTTTGATTTTTAGAATATAATTTGGTATTTTTTTGGTTCTGAGAGAGCAAAACCCCTTGCTGAAAAGGAGTATTTCTGGTGGCAAAGGTCAGGGGTTAGGAGGCGGGACTTCCAGTCACAAGATGATGACCACGGGGTGGGGTACCTGTCAAGGGGTGGGGTACCTGTCAAGGGGTGGGGCTACCCATGTGGCCCTCAACAGCTTGCCAAAACTCAGTAAGCAGCCCTCTGCCCAAAATAACTGCCCGCCCCTGGTCTACAGAGCTTTTCCTGTCCTTGGGCGGGTACTGTAGGGTCAGGGATGATGAAGAAATAGAACCCATCTCCCAGTGCTGGGCATTGTGTGCCAAAGTCACTAGCTGCATGAACCCTCTGCCAAGGGCTGGTGCTGGTGTACACTGGGCCTGCTTTTAATAGAGGATCACTGACCATTGTAGCCTGGTGCAGACTGTGCCTGGGAATTTAGCAACACAGAGGTGGTACTCAGGCATGGGGCTTGGGTGTACAGGAGCCCTACACTGTCATCCCAGTCCCATGTATCTGCTCCCTCTGCTGTGGTAGAAGGGGCTTCATGTGTACCCCATACTATCCTGCTGACCCACAGAGGCTGGGCAGCTAGCTGGGCACTTACAATTACTCGTCCCTGCTCCACCTTCTGCCTTCCGAATAGCAGCATTCCCACCTCCCTGTGTGAACATGTGGCAAGGACTAAGAGACACCAGAGAGACGCTTTGTCTTCCTCTGCTCCCTACGCAGAGGCCCATTCTTCCCTTACACATGTGGATGAGAGGATCTGTCCGCTATCAGCGGAGTGCTGGCCCAGACTTCCCCACCCTATGCCTGCCCCCATCCCTGACAAACACCTCTCATAGAAGCTGGAGGGATGATGTCTGGAAATACCAGTCTGTTTCCTACACAGCCATATCATTCTCAGAGACTCTTTCCTTCTCACCTTGCCCCTGTCCTGCCTATGGCTGCAGGAAAAGGGCTGGCACCTTAGGAAGGTGTGGTGTGTAGGGTCTGAAAGGAAATGTATGGTGGTTCTGAGGGAAGCAGAGGCTTTCATGGGGGAGAAGGGTGCTTTGGACTGGGAGGAACAGGCCTCACTGTCTCTCTTCCCTTCCCAGGACATGATGGATCATCTTGGGGAGAGGAACATCCGGCAGTTTATTCACAAGGTGGAGGGGCAGGGGGGTTCTTGCATTGTGTCTGTGCCTCTCCTCTTCTGTTCCTCGGTCTCCTGCTGGCTGCCCAGTCCCTACCACACTGTCTCGGTGCCCCTCTTCTCTGCTCGGTGCCTCTGTCCTTTGTGTGCAGGCTTCACAGCCCCTTCCCTAGGTCTGTGTGTGCCAGGTGTCCCCACCACTGATGGAATATAGGTATGAAAGAAGCCTCCTGAGCTGCCAAGTTCAGTCCCCTGTGCTGCTGGACAACCAGTTACCCTAGATTCCTAAAAACCATTGGCTTCAAACTCTGATGTGCCACAACTACAAGGCACTAAGTTGGAAATGCCAAAGATGCCCTAGTGGGAGCACTTAGTGGTTCTGTCACTCCTCCCTTGCTGGTTTCTCTGTATCACCCTCCTGTGCCTGGCTACTTCCTGCAAGTGTTGCTGTATCCCACCTCTCCCACCCCTCTCTCTGGTGAGATGCTTATGGGAAGCTCCCTTTGTGGGACAGGCTGTACCCCTTTGAAGCCCAAGCCGGGATGGGGTTGGGGCAATGATTGCAGAGAGAAAGGAGGTCTGAAGGACAGCAATATTCATTGTCCTCTTTTGGTGTCTTCCACAGAACATTATCCACAGCTCAGAGCCAATGGGGGATGAGATGGCCCATTACCTCTATGTGCTGCAGTCTGTCAGCCTCAACCTGCTGGAGCGGCGGATGAGGACCCCCATGGACCCCTACTCACAGGTCTGGCAGGAGCAATCCTTAAGGGCCTGGTGAAGGAGTGTCTCCCCAGGACCCTTCAGTTCACTCCCCTTCTTGTTTGTCCTGCTGCATGCTCATCCTTCTGGGACAGACCCTCCTGCTCCTCAAGGAGAAGAGTTTCTTCCATTTTTCTTGTCCCCTCATGCTTGTCCTTACCCGTTCCCCAAACAGAAGGGACTCCACCAGCTTCTCCCTTCCTCACCTGTCTTTTCATTCCATCTTTCCTCTCAGCTGATCTCTGAGGGTGACCCTTGCTTCCACTCTTGGCTCCTTGGCTGGTGGGGTCTGGGGTCACTGCCCCCTGCTCATCAGAGAGGCATTACTGTGCTGTGCCCATGTTATAGGGAAGGGAGTTTTACAGTGGGCCTGGGTCTCCCAACACTCTGTACCAAACTGAAACTGGAAATGGCAAAGCACACCATGGTCAGCTCCTTGGAAAATCAGGCCTCAAATTACCAGGGATGCATCAGAGCTAGGAGGTCTGCTCCTTCCCCTTTTCTGGAGTCTGGAGGCTGTCAAGCTCTGTGATGGTTTTCTTTGCTCACTAGCAGTATATGGGTGGTTAAACAAAGGTGCCCTTTATTTCCTGTAGCCTTTTCTTTCCTGTCAGGGCCTGTGCTTTACCCTGGGGGCTCAATTTGTCTTGGATTTGTCAGCGTTTGTAGTGAGGCAGTTCCTCTTCCTGCAGGAACAACGGGAACTTCTCCAGTCATTGCGTCAAGCTGCCTTTGAGTCAGAAAATGAAGCCTCAGCCAGCAGCTTCAGCACAGAGCGCCGGCGCTCACTGTGTGCCAAGGAGTTTCGGAAGCTGGGCTTCATGGTAAGCTTGCCTTGGCTATAACATCCCCATTGCCAAGATGCTGCTTGTACACCCTTGCTGGGATGGGGAGAGCCATCCTCTCTGTCCCAGGGCCTGCTGGGTTATTTTTCACATCCTGTTGCAAAATGAACAACCTTCTGAGTCATTTGTTTGTTCTGTGCCCATCATAGCAGCATGATACTGGTTTCAATGACATTGGAACAGGGGCAGATCAGAGGTAGCCTGATAGGACCTACAACACACTTATTCCATGGTTCACACACAGAAAGATGAAGGGACTTGCTCAGGTTTACCTAGGGTGTCAATAACAAGGCAGGGAAAAGAACCTGGGCCTCCTAGGTTTTGGGCAAGTATCTTTCTCTATTTCACTGTCCTGGAGGGTAGGCCTCATATTTCCATCATCGCTAAGTTGCATCTTTTGTGTCCTCCCAGAACAACAGTAACCCAGCACAGGACCTGTATCGTGCCCCACCAGGATTGCTTGCCCTGGACAACATGATCTACTTCTCCAGGAACTCCCCCAGTGCCTACAGCAGAGTGAGTCCAGCTTGTGCTTTTCTGGCTAATGAGCTGTTGCACTTTCAGTTCACACCTGACCTAGAGAACTTTCAAGATATAGTCAATCCCTTACTTTAGGTAGGGGAGGGGAGCGTGGGAATAATGTCTGCTGTGCTGCCCAGTCCTTGCAGTGCTGTTTGTGGGGTGCTGAGGGGCTGTGTGAGGGGTTGCTGTGGGTTACTACCAGGGTTCTCAGACCCAGGTCTGAATATAGATCTGTGCACTGTGGGCCTGTTCAGGTGCAGAGGCTGGGGTGTCTGTCTGTGGGGAGAGGGGAGTAGCAGTTGAGAGATGGAAGAGCAAAGAAGCAGGAGTGGATTAGATTATTGTACCTCACCAAGGCAAATTCAGTAAGTTGGTTTGGGGTAGCTGACTTCACCCAGCCAAACTTCCTGGGGTTTCTGAGGAGGAATTTAATCTCAAGGCTATAGTTTCCAATGTAATGTATGGTTTTGACTGCTTCCATTTTAGGTTTCCTAATTAGAGACTCAGAGGAGTCTGATTCCATGAACCAGGTGCTCAGTCCCTTCTGAATGTTCAGACTTTACATTGGTTCAACTGGCTACATTGCTAAATGCTAAGGCCTGGGCCTTGGCCTGAGCTGGGCCTTTTCCTTGGGCCAGTTTCTGGAGGGATGTCATTTAGACATGTAGAGCAGCAGGTTTCAAACTGTTTTGTGGAACCCTAGGGTGCCATGATAGGTCATCCAGGGCTCCACAAAGAGATGGAGGGTAATGGCAGTGTGGGCTGGGAGGCAGAGTGCTGCCATTGCTGGGCTCAGGTTGCCTGACTCTCCATCAGTCTTTATGTTAGGGGTAGGTGTTCCACAGCAGAAGAAGTGATATGAAAGGGTTCCATGACTTTGGGAAGTCTAAAAACCACTGCCATAGAGCATACAGCCTTGATAAAGCTCAGCACTTCAAGCCTCCTACTTGGAGATTCCAGCACTTTGCCGAAGTATGTGAGCTACTGCCTGTAACGAAAGCCAGGAAGCAGAGGCCCAGAGTCAGCAGCAGAACTGGGAATAGATCCTAGACTCTCTGGGCCGGACATGCTGCTCCTGTCTGTAACTCCCTGAGGAAAGATCTCCCTCCTCCAGGTCCAGCTGCACACTTTATCCTGTTACACACATTTCCTTGGCCTGTCAGGTGGCATCTGTCTCTTTCCAAGCTCCATTCATGCCCCACTTTGGGGTGAGGGGCTGTTCTGTCTGGCCTATGGTGGATACGTGCACTTGGGAAAATCCTAACAGTGACACTCTCTCTCAGTTTGTCCTGGAGAACAGCAGCCGTGAAGACAAACATGAGTGCCCTTTTGCTCGGAGCAGCATCCAGCTCACCCTGATCCTCTGTGAGATCCTGCACGTTGGGGAGCCGTGTGAGTGCCTAGCTTCCTCTCCATGGGCCCAAGTCTGCATGCTGAGGCCTCTCAGCACCTCTATAGCTGCTCACCCATACCGTGGAGTCATTCTGTGGAATCTCAGGGTAACAAGCCATTTCCCCCATGACAGAATGAGATCCCATTTCTCTCTCTGGGCTTGTCACACTGGAGAATTGGACTCTTCTAGCTGTGGGGTGTCACAGCTCCTGGGATTTGAGCAAAGAAGACTGCCTTGGTTCCTGGGATGGAGGAGGAATAGGAGCAAATACTACAGCCCCTGGGTAGCAGTTGGGGCAGAGACAGGTGCCCCAGCTCTTGAGTTGGGTGCGTGGGGATGGTGCCACAGGCTCGTGGCTGTGGTTAGTATAAATTGGCACAACTGGGGTCTGTCAAGTGTCATAGATCTTGGGGTGGCTGATTAGGAAATGGGCATAGCCATTGCATGAGGAAAATATCAGCCAGGAGCTGCCAGGGGATGGGCACAGTGTAGCATATGGAGGGGCACAAAGACTGCTTCTGGGATCTGCTGGTTCTTGTTTCCTGGAAGAACTGAAGCACCTGGTCCATCTTATCCTTTTTGCCCCAGGCTCAGAAACAGCACAGGCCTTCTATCCTATGTTCTTTGGGCAGTACCACTTCTTCGAGGAGCTCTTCTGTGTCTGCATCCAGCTAGTGAACAAGACCTGGAAGGAGATGCGTGCCACGCAGGAGGACTTTGACAAGGTGAGCCAAGGACCAGGGACTGGTGTTGGGATCCCCTGTAGCTGAGCAAGTAGGGGAGTCTCACTGGGACTGGAGTCCTGGGGAGTGCCTCTGGAATGCAGGAGGCTGTGGGGAGCCTTGACTGGCCTGATGTGCCATGTGTCCTGCAGGTGCTGCAGGTGGTGCGAGAGCAGATCACCAGGACCCTGTCCATCAAACCTACCTCCCTTGAGCTCTTCAAGACCAAAGTGAATGGGCTCAACTATAGTGAGATCCTGAAGCTGCGGCAGACAGAGAGGATGCATCAGGAGGAGACACTGGCTGTGCCGGTGCTGTGAGTGAGGACAGGTTTCTGCTCTCTGTGTGAGGAGTTGGGGTGAGGATGGGTGTCATGACTGAGACTGAGGGTGTCTGGGGTGAGTGTCATGGTCCCCTCTCTGTGTGGGGTCTCTCTAGGAACAGCTATGCTGCATAATTTGTGGGGGGGGGCTGTGTGTCAGGCAGGGTCGCTCTGGGGGCAGGCAGTGAGTGGTGCCATGTCAGAAGGGATGCATGCCCTTTTCTCATCTTGCCCTCACCCCAGGGAGCTGAGAGAGAAGCTGAAGCCTGAGCTCCTGGAGCTGATCCGACAGCAGAGGCTCCTGCATCTCTGTGAGGGCACGCTCTTCCGCAAGATCAGCAGCCGCCGCAGACAGGGTGAGTGTCCTCGGCCTGGTGCTGCAGCAGGGTGGTGCTCGCATGCTGGCTGGGTCTCCTTGTGGGGTTGGAGGGGAGATGAGGGGCCTCCATAGGGACATGGAGGATGAGCACTGAGGTAGCTGCTGGCATAAGAGTGAGCCACGGCCATTCACGTGCTGGGGAAGGGAGGTGGGTGTCCTGGAGGCTGGTCTGGGGCTGAGCTCTCTTGGGGAGCAATGCCCTGAGTACCTGGTGCTGAATGCACAGAAAGGAGGCTGGGAATGTGGGGTGTGACTACTAAATGCGACACTGAGGAGCAGGCGGCCATGGGGTGATGGGAGGAAGGGCCCATCTAGTGGGTCCTGGGGTTGTCAGCCATGGGAGGGCCTAGAGGCTCCAGCAGGTCTGGGCATGCCCTGGTCTGGGAGTCGACCATGTTCCTGTGCTTGTGCAGAGCTGAATGCCCTGACCTCAGCTCCCTCCCTGCTGCAGATAAGCTCTGGTACTGCCGCCTGTCCCCCAACCACAAGGTGCTGCACTATGGAGATGTGGAGGAAGGGGTGCAGTGCCCACCTATCGAAAGCCTACAGGAAAAGAGTATGTGAGAGGAGGGATGGGAAGGGGGCCTGGCCACAGTCAGACACAGCAAGTGGCAAGGGGGAGGGTATCCTGACCCCCTGGCTTGTAACCCCAGTGCAAGGGGAAGCAAGCGGGCAGTGGCAAGTGGGAAGACATCTGGCTGATGGGATTGAAGTGGGGACACACTGTGTAGCCCTGCCCTTGCTGGGTTGTGCTCACCCTGACCAATACCCCAGGGCTTTCTTCTTTTGCTCTGATGATGCTCATCCTGCCAAGAACACAGTTTGTTGGACTGCATTTGCCTTAGTGTATCATGGCCCAGACTCACTGCTGGTGCACTCCCTGCACTCAGAGCTGCAGAGGCAGTGGATAGGGAGCAGGGCTGGTCTGTGCCAAGCCCCAGTCTCATGGTCCTGTGTGCCCTGCAGTGCCTGTGGTGGATATGAAGGCGCTGCTTATTGGGAAGGAGTGCCCACATGTGAAAGAGAAGAGCTCTGGAAAGCAAAACAAGGTCAGTGCCTTTTTCCTGCCCAGCCCTGCACTGTGCCTCTCCCTGATGGGCCTCTCCCTCCTCTCCACAGTTATTTGGATGTGTTGACTTTCTGTACCTCTAGCTCTGCTCAATTCACAGCTCCCCTCTCCCACTCCTCCTTCAGCCCAGGATAAGTGCATCATGTCCCCCAGGGGGGGTGTCAGGCAGTCGGGCCCCTGGGATGGGATGTGGTGAGCTGGCTCACCTAGGGTGTGCGGTGCAATGCACTGGAGCTGGCTGGCTGGTCCCTGGCTTGTGCTGGCTGTCAGGTGCTGATTCTTTCTGTCTTTATCTTTTGCATTGGTTAGGGAAAGACCCCTGGCATGTTCCCCAAAGAAAACACTAAGGTTGGGTGAGGAGGGCAGCCGCTGGTCTTCCACACAGCGAGCTGGCAGCGAGTGCTCTGTGGGAGACTGTGTGTGTCAGACCTCCATCAGCCTGAGCAAGGGAACTGGGAAACCCCATGCCGTCTCAGCTGGACAGTAGGGAGCTACTGAAGCTGCCAGCTAAGTGCAAAAGACCATGCTCCCCTCACATGGAGCTCCACTGGCCCAGGGATCCTGTCATCTCTAGCTGGGGGCATCAGGGCTTGCTGTCACCGCACAACTATGGGAACCCTCTGGGACCTGTCTCTGGGTTTCAGCAGGAAGCCTGCTGCTTTTCCCCTGGAAAAACAGACATGGCCATGGCACTGTCAACCCTTAGTTTCTTATTGCTGTTGCTGCTTGATTCCTTCAGACCAACCAGTGCAAAACCAGGTTGAAGCCTGTGCATTTTCCCTGCAGGATGTCCTGGATTTGGCCTTCTCCATAGTCTATGATGTGGAGGAGTATTACCTGAACTTCGTTGCTCCCACTCGCTATGAGGTGAGTCCTGCAGCTGAAGGCCACCTCTCTAGTCCCACTGGGCTAGGAATTTGGCTTCATGGGCCTGAGGTATCAAAGCACTGCCAGGAGCTGCCAACTTGTCCCTGAATGTGAGGGCACTGCAGCCCAGGGGAGCAGGTGCCACCTGCTAGGCGTCGGGTCCTGTTTCTGCTCTGTCACTGACCTGCTGGATGACCAGGTCCCTCCACTTCCCCTTGAGGATCACCGGCCCCGTTTGCAAAGTGCTTCAAGACCTCCAAAAAAAGGAGGGCACTGGCAGGGCCAGTGCTAGTGGTGAAGGAAGGGATGGAGGCAGGCAGACAGGGACAAGTGTAGTTACAGGGAGAACTGGATCACTCAGAGTGATCAGCCATTCTTCTATTGAACTGCAAGGGTGATTTTTCTCCCTCCACTTCCGCCCACCCAAACCCCTCCCTGCTGCTCAGAGGAGCTGGTTTCTGGCTTCTGGGGGACTTGCTGGATAGCAGGGCAGGCCAGAGCGTCAGAGACAGTACATCCTTTGTGTGTCTCTTTGGTGCCCCATTTGAGGAATGCAGGGCCTGCCTGCTGGTCTGTGGTCAGCCCTGGGATTTGGGGAGGAAGAGGGAGGCCCAGCCTGGCTAAACACTTCTCTCTTAACCCAGGACAGGGTGGGGAGGCCCCCTGGGATGGTTGAGGACAGGACAGACACAAAGGGAGGGGAGCCATAAATCAAAGAGTTTCCACATCATGTGTGGCCTAGGTCATGCTGGGGCAGGGGACGGGTAGTGCATGAGGTAGGTGGAGAGGGGGGGAGCATATGAGGAGACAGAGGTGTTATTGGCCAGGGGAAGGGAGGAGCCTGTAGCATTGGTGGGGGGTGGAGGGCTGGTGCCAGGGATGTGATGTTGGACTCCGAGCTGGTGTGCGAAGTGGGACTGGATGAATGGGATGGGCCTGCTGCAGGACCGGATGAAGAAGTCATCAGGATTTAGGAGGAAGTGCTTCCCTTGTCCCTGCTGGACAGAAGCAGTGCAGCTAACTCTCCACGGCAGAGGCCTAAAAGACCAGATTGTGTGATTTCAAATGTAGCCGAGCCTCCTGGGACCAGGCCTTCCCCGGCACAGGGGGAATCATTGGCTGGGAGCAGAGGGGTAGCTGTGAGTGTCACCTCTGGCTGTGCAAAGTCATTTGGTATTTTAGAGGCTGAATCACCAAAGCCTCTGCCTGCCTGCGGGCCTGGGCTGCACCATGGCCTTTGGCTTAGGCAGTTCGAATCTCAGCCAGCTCTCTTGCTGCCACGTGATGGTTGCACAGACATGAGGTGAGCAGATGGTGTGGACAGGGGACAGCCAGAGGTAAGGGGAGGATGCTGCATGGAGGGGGCAGCGGGGAGACTTGGAGGAGAGTGGGAGGCTCAAAAGGCCTGGTCTCTGCTCCTCAGTTTTGCCTCTGGACGGATGGCATAAATGTGCTGCTGGGCAAAGAGATGGCAAGCGAACGAACCCAGAGTGACCTGGACATCTTGCTGTCAATGGAGCTCAAGCTGCGCCTCCTCGACCTGGAGAACATTCCCATCCCTGATGATGCCCCTCCTGTCCCAAAGCCCCCCAGCAATTTAAACTTCTGCTACAATTTTAGCCATGCAGAACAGTAGGGTCCTTCACCTCCTCTCTGTACTCAAACCGGGCCCCTGCACGTTTGCTCCCCAGAGGAGCTATCTCAGCTTGCAGGAAGTGGCCCAGGCTGATGACTGTTGTAGCTGAACTTGTTTTCCTAAGGGGAACTGTGGGATGATCCTGTCTTTCTAACTGTCCAGCTCCACAGAGCAGCTGAAAGCATCTGCAGGAGTCTTGTAGGAGGGCATCACCTGCATGGCTGTCCATCCTGCTGGGAAGGGGAAAGGCAAAGAGAACCGGGTGTGGGAGAGTGGGGATGAGTCTGTCCAATCCATGCCAGAATCCCCTACCTCCTATGCTGCAGCTGATCCCTCTTCCTATCTACTCTTCTCAGTTGATTCCTTGCTTCATCCAGAGCTCACCTGTTTTCCTTGAGGGCAGCCTCCCCAGCTGTCTCTTTGCACTTGATACTTCTGTGTTCATACAGCTGTAGTGGCTTTTGGTTCTACCTTGCTCCCTGCCACATATGGGTAGGAAATGACACTACAGAAAGCTGAGCCCCTCTGACTTGGTACTAGCCTCCAGCCAGTCCTCAGCTGCTCCAAAGCTTTGCCTGGTGCATACAGAGCATCACCCTGAAGGACTCCTGGGAGGCCAACAGTGCAAGATCATAGGATGTGGCTGTTCGTGAGGGCAGGGACTGAACTCAGTGTCCTAGGAGGTGGCATCTGATGACATAAAAACTGTTGCCTATGAAAGCTCATAGTGCATGCCTCTCAACCCGTTAGCCTCTATGATTTCATCCTGTCCTTCCTTCTGTCAGTCCAGTCCCAGGATCCTAAGAAAGGTACGTTTCTGCGCTTCTGAACCCATCCCAGCTGCTTTGTGGGGCACATAAATAGAGTGTGAGCCCCCTTTAAAAAAAGAGTCCTGGCAGGGCCTTTGTAGCCTAAAAGAGGTGGGAGAAGGGTATGTGGAGAATCTCTGTCCTGGTAGGTGCAGTAGAGCTTCTGTCCCAAGTGGGATTAGAGCACTACGCAGGGAGAAACTGCTGCTCCTCAGGGCCTCAGGAGGCTGGTGTTATTATATCACAGGAGCAGGTACTGGGTGCTGACCCCATCTTGCTGCTGAGTCATTTTCAATCCTCTCCCCTGCCCTCCCCCTTGCTGTGCTGTTGACTGACAGCTCTATGGGGTGTTTGAGAACTGCAGAGTTCATCTAGGCATGATGAAAAGCCCTGGGGGGGCAGGGAGGAAGGTGAGGAAGTAACTCTTTGGGCTGAAGCTCAGGCAGCAGGAATGTTATGCAGACTCCTGACAGCCATGGTTGTCTTCCTTCTGTATAGCTGTGTCTAACATGAGAGAGATCAGAAGTTCCTATTCACAGCTCAGCACTGACCTGCAGCTCTGCTGGCTGGAGGCCAAATGACAAACACTGTCTGGTAGTCGCACCCTCAGAGAGGCTGCGTTGACCTGAGAGAGCCCACTCCCAAACTGAAGCAGGGTAGGTGCCTTCAGGTGGCTGAATACTGCTGCTCAGATTCTGCTAAGTAACCCAGCCCAAAAATGCACCTGCAGCATTGCTGGCTGAGCTGTTTGAGAGACAAAGGGTGAATGGTGTGGACAGGTCCAGAGCATCCCTTACAGCCACCCACAAACCAGAATCCACTGCACTGAGCCCTCCGATCTCTTCCCCACTCTGCAGTGGAACACCTGAAGACTTATTCCTGGCCCCCCAGTTATCTTCCTTGCCTTGGTCTATTTACTGTACTAGGATCTCAGCACCCTCTGTCTTCTGGTGCTTCTGCTATTATTTGGTACCTCCTGGCAGCAGTGCCTTCTTCCTCCCCCTTGTAGTTCTGGCAATGGGTGTTTTGTAGCAATAATAAGGGAATGGCCATGTGGATTCCTCAGCATTTCTGTGAGTGTTTATGCACTGTAACTGCACTGAACACAGAGCAGTGGGTGGGAAGGGCTAGGAGTTCTTCACCCCACTGCTGTTTGGACAATAAATACCACTTTTATGAGGAACGTGCAGTGGATTTCTCTTTTTTTAAGGGTTGGAGTTTGGCTGTTGCAGCAAGATTCCTCCTTCCTCTTTCTCCACTTGGCCACTGCAGAAGTGGCAAACCAGCAACTTGTATATCGGGGCCCAAGGAATGGTGGTGTTCAGTGTAAGCTAAGGAATCAGCTACAGCTGGAGCCTGACACTCCCCTACTGGGTGGAGGTGTGCTGCAGCCCTGCTCCCTCCTCTCACCATAAGCACACAGGCAGATGGTTCTATAGAAAATAAAGGCTTTAATTAACAGTCTACAAGGCACCATGTATAGACACAATGATACATTCTAGAAAAGCATCTCTGGACCAAGGGCAGATTCCCTCCAGTCACAGAGGCATTTAAGGGCCAAAGAGAAGAGAGACAAGTTTGTCCTGGAAACAGCAGCAGGAGAGCCCTGTGCTGTTGAGGGAACCCTGAAAAGGAGGAAGTTGTGCTAGCTGCTCCTGGTGAGGGAAGTGGGTAGCCCAAAAGCATGGAGTTTTGCAAGCCAGAAGGGAGAGTGCTCCCATGGCTGGAGGGTAAGCTGGCAGCAGTCAGCTCAGAGTGAAAGGCTGGGACTAGGCAGTGCATTCACCCTCTTTGCAGTGTTGAAACTTGTGCCAGGAGGCTGTGCTGCAGCTTCCAGAAGCATTGGGAGGGACTGAGAAGGGGAGTCCCAGCCCCTCAGCCAGAACTCAATCTCGCATCAGGCCAGTTAAGATGCAGAAGTGCCTGCCTTTGGAGTACTATAGATTGCACAGCATTGGAGTCATCAACATGAGATACCTGTATTCTGCATCCCTCGTCGGGATACAGTGCCCTCTTCTCCCCTACTTAGCTCATTCCAGTGCCAGAGGCAGTGGCTGCTAGGCTTTTGATTTTCTGGTGCTTGGGCTTGGAAGAGTCTAATGGTGGCCATGCTCAGCCCTATATAACAAGCTAGAGGACTCGGAAGCTCCAACTGGAAGGCCCAGCACCTCAGTGGAGGGCAAGTTCCAAACAGCTCTGCAAGTATACCCCTGGGAAATCCAGTGAGCAGGTTGGGAGAGGGCTTATAGCCCAAGATGGGGTGGGGAAAGGGCTTTGAGGGCTCTTCCCACACACATAGTTTGGTAGCAGCTGAGTTGTACATAATATTGGACACAAGGAACGTCTTTGGCTAGGGAATACCAGAAAGCCAGCACTTCAAAGGCCAGCCATTTTGGAAAACAGCAGTGAGGATGAGAACTTCTTCCCCCTCATGCTGAGGGCTTGGAGCTGTCTCTGCTCTCCCAGGCAGTGTTAGCAGGGTCAATGAGTGGGGTTAAGTGTACCCACAGGGACGTGCCGGAGCTGAAGGTGCTTGCTGAGAAAGTGAATGGGTCTGAGCCCTATATCAGCCTCTCACAGGGTGAGGAAAAGGTCTGCTCCACCTGCAAAGTGTGACTGGATGCATGTCTGCAGGGGGAGCTGTGCCTGGAAAAGCTTGATGTCAGCCACACGGATCCCACTGCACATGGAGACATCCAGATTCTTGAGCTGCGTACATTCCTTCCCGATGGCCAGAAGGGTCCTGCAAGCAAGCCACACATCAGGGTTCCCTTCCCAGAAGCCAGTCTGACAGTCCCAAAGAGCCAAGTTGGTCTCTTCCCTCTCCCCAATCCCATGGTGTGTAGAGGCTGGAATCAGAGCTCCTGGGGTCTGCTGCCTGCTCTTTGAAGCCTCATGTCATTCTAGTATTAAGAGGAGACTGGAACCTTGCAATACTTACTGGTACGTGAGCTGGTTACAGCCAGAGATGTTGAGGCGCTGGAGTCTCCGCAGATAGCTGGCAGCCTCCATGAACCCCCCGTCAGTCAGGTTTCCACAGTGACTCAGTGACAGGTGCTCCAGGTTCCGGCAACCCCTGGCAATGGCTACAAGGCTGCTGTCAGTGATCTCATGTACTAAGCTGAGAGAGAGCCGCCTCAGCTCTGGGAAGCAGATAACCTAGTAAGAGCAATGGGAAATAAGGAGAATGAGAGAATAAGCAGGACAGCTGCTTAAAGGAGAGATTTCTTTGGACACTGCCCTCTGACAGGCATCCTGCTGTGACACCTTCACCACTAGCACAGGGTTCAGGGATGACTTCAGAAACTGGTGTTTGGAAGAAGACAAAAGGTATTTTCATCCTATCTGCTCCTGGAGCAATGGCACTACAGGTCCTGTGGGAGCACTGAGAGCTGAGGACCGTACTCATATGTGCTAGCCCCTGAGCCAGTGACACTTCTAGCACCATCCAGGATGGTCATTTTTTGTTAGCACAATAACTTCTAACATACACAGCCTGGTGTTCACACACTGCTCCACCTCTGGCCCAGTGCAGCACTGCTAGACATCTGTAACCCAGCAGCACTAGAAGAGGTAACAGCAGACCAGAGACTGGTTGTCTGGAGTCATGGAAGCCTGACTCACTTGGGCTTGCAGTGCTGGCACAATCTTATGCCAAAAGAATGCTCCTATAACACAGGCCCCTGGAGAGGGCTCAGGACCATAGAGTCTAGTTGTATGTCAGTCACTCAGCTCAGCATGCAGCCTGTATGAACTTCTATCTACACCTGGACTTTTCCAGTTTATTCATACCCTGCTCCTATGCTGAGCTGAGCTAAGCTAAGTTCAACCACGCCCGGGCTCTACAGGGCCACATCCATACCTTGGTTATGCTCATGTCAGTCAGCTTGTGGCAGGCCATTAGGTCAAGCTCTTGGAGGTAGTGGAGGGCCTGCAGGGAGGCTCGGTACTTCTTCTGGGACTCCTGCCAGTCTGAGTCAGTGAGGACTTTGGGAATCTGCTCCAAAGCCTGTGGAGGAGGCAGGAAGAACCCCATGTTCCCAAAATTCCTGCTGAACTTTGGACTTCCATCCTTCTGTCAAAGAAGTGGAACCATGATTAAACACTGCTGAACAGTGGCCTTGAGACTCTGCCTTGCATCCCACAGAGAAGCAAGGGAGGAGGAACTACCTCACACAGGCCACTGAAAAAAAAAACCAGCCTGGGGAGACCTGGGGTGGAGAGGAGATACAAAAGCTCAGCCACACGTCAGCCGCATCATCTGAGTGCATCACGATGGCCTGGCTGACAGCTGTCTCCAAACAGGTCATTCCATCACAGTGTCCACAACAGTAACAACACTCAGCACTGGAAACTGCCTTCAGATTCCTTCCACAGTATCACGCTCTCAAAAGTCTGGTGCGGACTTACCTCTCTGCCACAGTCCGGTGCCTGCTGGGGCTCTTCTATACCCAGGAGGCCCCAATCTGTCAGCTCCCTGCACCAAGCCATCCGCAGGACCATCAAGTGGGTGAAGTGGGAGGAAATTGCTTGGATGCTTATGTTGGTGAGGGAGACACAAGAAGACAAGTCTAATACTCTCAGACTGCTACTCAGTGTCCTGGCCAGGGAGAGGACAGAGCTGTCCTAGAGAGAAAGGATTCAATGAAAAGCCAAAGCACTGTAGTAAGCACTTACAACCTGCCTTGCTAGCCCTGGGCACAGAAGCCAGGGCTGTATGCAGAACAACCTTCTTATATGAGCACACAGGAACTCCTGGTGTATCCTCCACTGCCTGTGACAGTATCTATGACCTGAACAACAGAGCCAGGTCTGGTAACCCCCACCCTCTGAAGATAGCAGCAAATCGAAGACTTACTCTGAGTAAAGAGCAGAAGGCAAAGCTGAGGGAAACCAGTTTAGGTTGCAGCTCTGGGTGGGAAAAAGCCTTCACCAGCTTGTTACCACTCACTAGGCTACACTCAGAGATATCCAGGTTCTGCAGGCTCCTGAGCTGGCCGAAGTGCTCAAAAGCACCATCTGTCAGCCTGTGGATCTTCCCCAAACGTAGGTTCTGAAGGGCTTGGAGACTAGTTGATACAGCTAGGACAGCCTGATCAGACAGCTCAGAACAGCTGCTGATGTCTAAGAGAGTCAAGCTAGGCTGGTGCTTACATAGGAAGCTGACAGCTTCATTGGTGAGGTCCTGGCAGTTCTGAAGCACTAGTTCCTGGAGGTGCAGCTTCTCTATTTGCACCAGGGACTTCATGGCCTGCGCCGTGATGCTTGTGCCACTCAAATCCAAAGCCTGGAGACTGCTTGCTTGCTCCTTCAAAAAGCACTGGAGGTTGCGGAAGGACAATATGCAAGAGGAGTTGTAGTGACTGGAACCATGGTAGGGATCAAACTCAAAAGTGATGTGGCAGCGGGCCAGTGAGAGCTTGGTCAGGTGTGGCATGCAGCTCACCAGCCGGTTGAAGCTGAGGTCAGACAGGTAACGCAGGCCAGATAAGTTGAGCTCCTGGAGGTAGGCCAGGGCTTTTTGAGCTTGAGGCATGGTCTCAGGTTTGGAAAGCAGGGTCCCAGACATGAAGAGGCTGTTACAGCTACTCAAATCCAGTGAGGACAAGCAGTGGCAAGCAAAAACAAGGGTCATGAAAGAGGCCTCAGTCAGGCTGCTCCCACGCAGAGACAAGCTCTGTAGGTGAGGCCCCAGGTAATGCGCAACATACTTGATTACATCCCTGGAGATGGTAGAGCTGTCGAGGTTGGGCAGGCTGATGCAGCACACCCGGCTTCTTCCCAGGCTGGCAATGGTACTGAGAGACGTGGAACTGACTGGGATGTTGTAGGCAATGTTATCCTGGGATTGAACAGGAAAGGGATAATTGCTAGGAGGACAAATACAGTCAAGGCAGCGATGGAAACATACCAACTCTACCTATCAGGCTGCAGGGCAGATGTGCTCGTGACTATGTTTAGACCAGATCTAACTTCACAGGTATCTTCAGGAAGCAGGACTCCAGAAACAGCCCGTGAGAAAGGGAGAAACTCTAGGATTCTAGAAATCATCTAGGACAGGGGTGTCACACATATGGGCCATAGAAGTGGGTCATCCGTCCTGCAGGGCTACTCACAAGCTGGACGATCCACCTCTGGATCCAGTCTGTTGGGCTTGTTGCTGTGGCTGCTGGAACTGCTGTGTTGGTGTGAACCAGCACCCAGGGGATTAACACTCCTTTCCCCCCCCCCTCCCCTTCCCCTTCACTGAATTTCCAGTTTTTGCTTGCTACTGGCAATGGGAAAAGGGGGTGGGGGAAGAAGCAGCAGTGGTGTTAGCTCCTTGGGTGCTGGCTGCACTGACACAGAGAAGCTGACAGTTGCCTTATGGCTCAGATCTGGAGATGGGTTGTCTGGCCCACGAGAAGCCCTGCGGGGTGGATGACGCAGTCCTGGCTATGGCCTACCCCCTGGCTGCTGACAGGAAATATGACTCATCAGTGAGCTTGACACCCCTGGTCTGGAGATTGAAGTACTGGAGGCATGAAGGCAGGAGTCCTGATGCTCCAGAGGCATGGCCCGTGGAACCAGAGAGACAGCTCAGGATCCTGGGAGAGTGATAAGGGAAGTAGAGACATGCTGACTCTAAACAAGTAACTAGAGAAGCAACCCCTGCCCCTTTTTTTGGGAGAAGCAGTCTATGCCCAGTCTATACAGTCTATGGGGAGGGGAGTTTGGGCCAGCACAGGCAGCTTGGGCCAGGGGGTGACTGCACTTACATAAGCACATGCTCAGGCATGGCACTGTGGGCCTAGGCATGCATGGGAAGGGGAGAGGCAGCCTGGGGAACAAATTGGCCCCTTGAAGGACGCTCTGCTCTTTGATGAGTGTGTCAGAACCTCCATTTTGTGGGTGAAGCAGGCTCCCTCTGGGAGGCTGTCCACAACCAAATGGTTCTGGCTTGTCAGACAATGGGGTTAGCCTCACTGAACCACTGACTTCCTGCCACAGCAATTCCATAGGAGCAGGAGCAGGAAGCATCCCTAGCAGGTGGAAAATGAAACAAGGTATTGTAGCCTGCTTTGGAAAGGGATAGGACCTCTAAGGCATGGTGCCAGTCCATTGTCAGACACAGGAACACAAGTGGGGCAGCACTGGCTTTGCCTTCTGCCAGGGACACTGACTGAGCCTGAGGACTCTCAGAAATGCTGAGGGAGTTGAAGGAGCCATCACATCCAGGTGTCTTAGTTGACCTAGCTCTCTAACTGTTCTGTGCTAGCTCTGTAATTAGTCAACTACCTACATGGAAACAGCTCCTTTGCAAAGCCTGTATTTTTTCTTCAACTACTAACAGCCCCTAAGAAGTTAAATGATAAACCAGAGAGCTCCGCGAGGCAGAACTGTGGGGAACATGCAAAGGACTGCGGGATCTCAATACTAGAGTGCAGGGTAGCTGGGCTATGGGCCTCCTTGTCCCAGAAAAGGGACCAGACAAGAGGGCTGACCCTGGAATGGGCTTGGATCCCTCAGCATGAAACAGTCACTGGGCTCTACCCAGTACTGGCTATAGGACCCAATGGCTGGGTCTGGTTAAGAGCCTACTAATCATCCATTAGCAGGACTCAGCCAGGACCTCAACAGCAAGCATAGCCATGTAAGCCAAGGTTGCAGGAAGGAAGTGGGGATGGGGGCTCAGCAAGGGCCCTGAGAGTGGGCACACCTACACAGACCTCAGATCTAGGAAGGAGAGCAGGCTTTACCTGACACAGGGAGTCCCGGGCTGCAAAATACCAGATACGATTTACCAGAGCAGCCTCTTTCTTGTCAGTAATGGGCAGGAAACTCAGGATGTATGTGACAATCTGGAAAGAATGGCAGACAAATGAGGAAAAGGCCCTGAGGAAAGCTTTTCCCCCTGCAGGAGGAGGGAGTTTGCTGTGGAACCAAGAGTGGAGCAGTCTGATGGGGAAAAATGTCACAGTTCAGTGGGATCCCTTTTTTCCAACACTGCCCTGCAGTCTGTGGGCCAGGTCCCTAACTAGCTCTCTCAGACACTGCAAGGAAGGGCTGTGCCGCACAGCCTGAGGGAAGGAACGACCACCTGGCGCACAGTTATTCATAAAACTTTGCCACAAGGCAAAGTCTCTAACAGCTCATGGCTACTCTAGGCTCATGGTGCTAGCACCTGCCCTCCCCCACAGTCCTGCAAACAGTAACTGAGATATGCACTTCACAGAGGACACCATCTACACCCTGGTCCCCCAGCCAGGGAAGTGGATTTCTCATTATCAGAATCGCAGAGAAAATCTTTAAAATAATGATCAGAGCCTAACTGATAGCATATCTGCCTCAGTCTATGAGTGGCTTGAAACAGCTGCTGTGAGAGGTAGGACCTGCCCTATGCATGCTGCTGGTATGTTAACTCTTGAATCCTATCATACTGGTCCACATGTTCCAGTTAAAGTGATTCTCCCACAACTCCTAAATGTCTCCATTTCCCTCTCTGGAACCAAGTGCCTCAGCTTTTCCCTGCCCTGATCCTAAAGGCTCCATCTTCCCCCAGACAACACCTATGAGGTACTTGCATGTTATCAATGCACAATTCAGAGCACCCTGGAAGGTGTAAAATATAATTTATCTCAAATTAAGCAACTCTAGAGAGACTACGCTGTTTGGATTATTAATTTTCCTGCTTACTGAGTCAATAAAAACTTCTCTCGTGTAAATCTCTGCAGCTGTTATACAATTCCCGAAATACCTGACGGCAGAGCTTGCAGGGCTCTTTTCCCACTACTGAAGTGCAGCCACTTCTGAAGTTAGAAAGAACTGCTGTGCACACAGAAACACACCCCAGGAGTTTAGGGCAGGAATGAGGAATGCCATATCCCAGTATGAGTATACGCCCAACCTACTATGAACACTGTCTCGGCACCATGTATTGTTTCATGTTCACTTTGCCTATGTGCTTTCCCTCTCAGAGGCACAAACTGACAAAAATAAAGGGGTATGCTGCATTACAACTTCAGTGAAAGCACAGCTGGTTAGCTGGGATTCGGATTTTGTTTGGCTCCAACCAACAGCCATGAAAGTTGCAGCTACCAGTTTGAAACATACACATTGTTTGATCTAACTCTCATTACTCAAAGGAGAAGCAGGCTCAAGAGAAGTCAGAAAGACCTAGCTAAGTAGACACTGCTTGACCTCCTTACGCAGAGTGGTACATGACAAGTGGATCCACAGGTCGGGGAATGTGCATAGGATGCATTTGGCATTGCCTATAATGATCTTTGAAGACTGTATTTTACCTAATTATTATGAAGTTTACTAAATACATGCAATGAGTCCATTCAATAGCAGGATTGTGAGAAAATGACCCAGGAAGTGGAGAGCAGATTCCAGCAAACCAAAGAGAGACAATACAGCAGCCATTCACTTTGATGCTCTGCCTCTGGGTCCGAGCTTGGAAGAAAAAAGAATTTTGCTGGATTTAAAGTCAGACTCCCAAGAGGTGGGAGAAAATGGGGGAGAGAACTGCTGGGTAGATATCCAGAAGAACAGGGAAGTTAGGGAGTCTGGGGTAAGACAGGCCTGCCAAGACTACAGTTAAAATGGACACCCGCATAGATTCATAGATTTATAGATTCATAGATGTTAGGGTCGGAAGGGACCTCAATAGATCATCAAGTCCGACCCCCTGCATAGGCAGGAAAGAGTGCTGGGTCTAGATGACCCCAGCTAGATGCTTATCTAACCTCCTCTTGAAGACCCCCAGGGTAGGGGAGAGCACCACCTCCCTTGGGAGCCCGTTCCAGACCCTGGCCACTCGAACTGTGAAGAAGTTCTTCCTAATGTCCAATCTAAACCTGCTCTCTGCTAGCTTGTGGCCGTTATTTCTTGTAACCCCCGGGGGCGCCTTGGTGAATAAATCCTCACCAATTCCCTTCTGTGCCCCCATGATGAACTTATAGGCAGCCACAAGGTCGCCTCTCAACCTTCTCTTGCGGAGGCTGAAAAGGTCCATTTTCTCTAGTTTCTCTTCGTAGGACTTGGTCTGCAGGCCCTTAACCATACGAGTGGCCCTTCTCTGGACCCTCTCCAGGTTATCCGCATCCCTCTTGAATTGCGGCGCCCAGAATTGCACGCAGTACTCCAACTGCGGTCTGACCAGCGCCCGATAGAGGGGAAGCATCACCTCCTTGGACCTATTCGTCATGCATCTGCTGATGCACGATAAAGTGCCATTGGCTTTTCTGATGGCTTCGTCACACTGCCGACTCATGTTCATCTTGGAGTCCACTAGGACTCCAAGATCCCTTTACACTTCCGTGCCACCCAGCAAGTCATTCCCTACGCTGTAGGTGTGCTGGACATTTTTCCTCCCTAGGTGCAGCACTTTGCATTTCTCCTTGCTGAACTGCATTCTGTTGTTTTCTGCCCACTTGTCTAACCTGTCCAGGTCTGCTTGCAGCTGTTCCCTGCCCTCCGGTGTGTCCACTTCTCCCCAAAGTTTTGTGTCATCTGCAAACTTGGACAGAGTACATTTCACTCCCTCGTCCAAGTCGCTGATGAAGACATTAAAGAGTATCGGTCCAAGGACCGAGCCCTGCGGGACACCACTGCCCACACCCTTCCAGGTTGAAGCCGACCCATCCACTACGACTCTCTGGGTGCGACCCTCCAGCCAATTCGCCACCCACCGGACTGTGTAGTCATCCAAATCACAGCCTCTTAACTTGTTCACCAGTATGGGGTGGGATACCATATCGAAGGCCTTCCTGAAGTCTAAGTATACGACATCCACCCCTCCTCCTGTGTCCAGGCGTTTCGTAACCTGGTCATAAAAAGAGACCAGATTAGTCAGGCACGATCTGCCTGCTATGAACCCGTGCTGGTTTCCCCTCAGCATAATTTGTCCTGCCGGGCTCTCGCAAATGTGAGCCTTGATAATTTTTTTTTTTTTAAAACCATTCATTATTTTAAAATCCTGTTCCTCTCATGTCCTGCTTTGTCCTTAAGGTTTGTGAAGGCTGTCTGGCCCTTAAGTTTCCCACTGGCCATAAGCTCCTGATATGGACACTTTGTGGTACTGAACCAAATCAGGCCTGCTAAGTAAGCAACAATCACAAATTAATATCCGATCGCTCAGGGCCCAGTCCAACAGTGGGTGAATTGGAAGATGCTACCCAGAGTGGAGAGGTAAAGCCAGAAGGCCTCAGAGGGCACATTCCAAGATAGGGGAAGAGGTGCAGCTAGCCCTGTAACCTCCCTCAACATATCTTCAGTCTATACATGTCCCCCTACTCTCATCTCCCTTGCCTTGGCCCTCAAATTCTTTTCAGTTCTTTTCCTTCCATTGAGCTATCCCCTTCCAACTCAGGTCACAAGTCAGTCCCAACACTATCTGGTGCACTGGCTTAGGGTGGTTATTATTGTTGTAATTTTTTTATTTATATCCTGTTCTACCTAGAAGGGCTTGTTAAATAATCAGGGACTCTTTTACAGATGGGCTGATTGGGCGCAGTCTTTGGCACGTGTCCAAAGCAATACACCTGAATCACTCTACCCCCTTCTACCCAAACTGAAATTATGGCACCATGCCATTTCCACCATGTTTGTTCTGCCGGCATTTTCTCCCCTTCCTCTTGGCCTATCCCTGATCTTTGGGGCAGACACTGTCTGATTCTCTGTATATAAAATAATCTGTGTGAAGCTGTTCTCCCAAGTCATTTACTATTGAATGAAACTTTGGGCTGTGGCTTGCTGCAGAACCATATGTTGCCTCCCTCATTATCTCCCTTAAGGACACCTGTGAATGGTATTTCACAGCAATGCTATGATCACTGTACAGAATATGACAGAATATCCTGTAGTTTTTTTAAACTCATATTAATCCCTTGCTTTAAAGGTCTGTAACACAGAGAGAGCCAGGTCCTGTAGGGGGCTGACAAGTGACAGTTTCCCTTAAAGGCAAAGCAAACCTGTTGAAGTCAAGGGATTGAAAGTGTTCCACACAGATCAGGAGAGCCAGGCAGCACATTGTAGCACTTGCACTTTAGGCCAGGGTGGGCTACCTACAGCTTGCAGACTGGCCTGCAAAGATCTGTTTCAGGGGAGGCAGGGAAAAGGGGTGCATTAAAAGCAGTGACTTAAACTCTCCTGTTCTGTACCCTTGCTATTCTCCACGGGCATTCCCTGTGCTTTTTGGCAGCACCCAGTAAGTGGAAGGGACACAAAGCAAAAAGGGAATTGGTAGTGGCAATTGGGGACTGGCAACTCCTAGCAGTGGATGGGTTGCAAACAACCAGCCCACTGCTCTAAAAGGTTGCTGACCTCTGCTATAGGCCTTATACTATGAAAAAAAATGTTTTCCTTTTGTTGATTGGAATACAGCTAGTGTCCACACATAAAAGTGCTTCTAATGGACTGATGGGGAATAGGAAATACTCCAAACAGATCTGGTATTTTCTTGCTAGGAACCACTGCAGCCTGAGTTGGTTTAGCATCAATCATTCTGATACTGTAAATACTGGCACAAACATTCACACCACAGTGTGGAGAAAATCAAACACTGGATTGCTGCTCCACAGCACTGTTGTTAAAATTTCTACAGTTGCTACCTGACAATCCCTTTCACCTCTTGACTTCCCACTATCATGCTTCCCAGCCTTGTTTCCTAGTAAACCTCTGGTAATACTCTCCTCTCCATGTAATCCTTTGGACAATACCCTTCTCAGCAGCAGTGCTAGCCATGTTTTTCCCATTAAGTACTGGAACTGGGGTCCAACATAAGTGACCTAATTCAAGATCGCCTGTCAAAGTGCCCATTGTCTAAGTGACAATTGAACCAAAAAGTATTAGCTGTGATCACTGATTCAGAAGGGAAAAGCAGGTATTCATAAGAGAAGGACTGGACCCCCACTTGGCTGTTACTGCCCCATTATGGTCCCACAGAGCCTGGAAAAGCCTCCCCCATTAAGGTGTGATTACCTTATTGAACTGAGGGACCCAATGGAGCAGAGTTCTAAATCCCCATCATTTTGATTGATGTAACTGATGTCAATCCCACTAAGCAGCTCTGCCTCCTTTGTGCAGCTAGCAAAGGAGACAGAACTGGGCAGAAGTGCAGCACAGTTTGGGAAAGGGGCTTTGACAGGAAAAAGTAAGTTTAAAAGGGAGCAGCCTCCAGGACCCTGGAGATGGTTGAGCAGGTAACAGGCTTACAAGCAGCAATAAAGAAGCATCCAGATGGGTGTGGAAGTGGAAATGATAGAAACAAGGAAGTGATCCAGCAGAGAAGGCAGGACTAGAGGCCAAGTACCAAGGGGGGAAAGGCCAAGAGAGAGGAAGGCTGACAAGAACCAGGGCCAGGGAGGAAAGACCAAAGGAGGCAGAAAGAAGAAAAGAACAAGATGAAGCAGAAAGGAACAAAGAATTGCTTGTGGGAGCAGAGCACAAGAGAAGTCAGATTTGCCATACCCTCTCCACCTTCTTGTCATTATCTCACAGTGGGCGCATCTACATGAGATGCTAAATGTGCAACAGACCAATTCTACTATGCATTAGCGCAGCAGACAAAAGCCATGCTAATATGCAGAATTAGTCTACTGTGCATTAGTGGGACAAAAAAAGTATTCACTGGCACTACGGCGCAGTAGTGCTGATTACGGCACATTAATAAACATGTAGAAGCACCCACTGTTATTCATAGGTGATGCAGATTGGTCCTTGCTGGCCAGTGAGTGGGAGGTGACACCTGGTGCCTCCCCTCCCTCCCGAATGTGGGGGCACCAAGAGAAGCACTGGCAGCACTTCTGGGTTTGCTGCCACCAGTGCTGGTGATTGGCCACTGGTGCCCCCCCAGGATCAGGAGGCACCAGTCACCCATGCTGCTATTGATATTTGCTTGCTTTGCCTGTAACCAATGCTACTGGAACAGCCTTTCCTGGAAGTTACCAACATAGAACAATGGCTGTGGAGCATCTGAATCATAGTATCTATCACAGGACTAGAGATCACAAGGACTACCCAGTTCTGTGCACAGATGATTTGCTACTTCTAAACCATCCCAGACAGATGTCTAGCCATCAATCCATTTATTTGCTTGTGGTTGTTTAATTCATCATGAAATTATATGAATCCACCAACAGTAGTTCTTGTTGGCTTAAGAATGATATTTAGAGGTTTGTTTTTGGGGAATTTGCTTATAGGTTTTATTTATATATGTGCATTAGAATAATGGCTATAGCAGCAAGGGTTAATTGATTTTTAATAGATTGAGTCTCATACACAGGCTTCCCAGCCTTCAGAAGCAGACACGGTGTCTAACCCAGGCAGGAAAACAACAAGGCCACACATCCTGGGTAACTGAAAACATCCAAACTTTATTTTCATGATAGAGATAGGCCTGGCTCCAGGGCTGTAGTGCCTGCTTGCAAAAAGCCTTAAGCTTTCTGGTTTTAGGGGCACAGAACAAATTAGAAGGACACCAATAAAGCCCCAAATTAAGATGTGGGCATGTGATAGGTTTATGAAAATGGAGTTTTGGCTGACAATACAGGACATGAACCATGTGACAAACACAGAGAGACCACCCAGCGACAGCCATGGATCAAGAGTCATCAGGAGAAGAAAGAATACAAAAGAAAGTTTTCAAAACAGCGGGGGGAACAGTTGGCATCAACCCCTGGCCTCCAAGGTTGCTGATGTCAAACACTCAAGCAAAGAACCTCAAGGTGGTGTTTATGTACCAGCTGGACAGACTGCTTGCCTTGTGTATATTCTGGGACTGGGAAATGTGGGTAATGTATGTTGTACTTGCTTTGCCTGCATTGCTTTTATCTCTTATCACTGTGTATCAAAAATTTTGCCTATCATCAACCGGCAGGGGTTATGGTCGATCTGAGGGCTGTGCTTGCCTGGAGCAAACGTATCAGGGCTGGGTTGTGAATTCAGTGCCAACAGTTCTACCTAGCACCCATTCCTCCAGCTACTTTTGAGAATGACATGTGGGATTACATCAAAAGCATAACTGAAGTCCAGGTGTCACAGTAGCTCCATTCCCTTTATCCATAAACAAGTTACCCTCTCAAAGAGGGAAACTGAGTTAGCATGGTGTGATTTATTTTTGACAAGGGCATAATGGCTACTAATGGTCCCCCCTTCAGGTGATCACTACCTCCAGATATTTACATCTTCAATGTGTGTAATTTGCCCTAGTAACTTCCTAGATATTGAAGTCAGGTTCACTGGTCTTTACTTCCCCAGGTTCTTTTTTTTCCCCTTTATAATTACATTAGTCCTTCTCTAGTCCTATGAGGCCTCACCTGTCATCCATATTATGCCAGTGCTCCTGATATTTCTTAAACTAATACAATCAACATCCTAGGGTTAATTCTGTCAGGCCCCGCTGACTCATATTCATTCTTCATTATTTGTCAAAAGTTCTCTGACGTGCTCTATACTGATTACAATCTGCAGCCCTTCCTTTTCTTTGTTGATAATTTTCCTAGTAGTCTGGTCATAGTTTATTTTCCTTGTGCAGAATGAAGCAAAGGAAGCACTGAGAAGCTCTTCCTTCTTTCTGTCTTCCTTGAGCAGCACACCTTCTCTACGGAGCAATGAATCCATAGTGTCTCTGGTCTTTCTTTCCATCACACATAGTTGTAGATCATTATCTTGCTGTCTTAAATATTTGTTGCTGGTTGTAACTTGTTTTTCACTTTTGGTTTCCTGATTTTGTCCCTATATGTTCAAGCTATTCCTTTGTATACCTCTTTTGTGACACACCCTTCCCTTCCACTGACTGTATATCTCTTGATTTTCAAAAAGCTACAAAATTCCTTGTGTAACCATATCAGTCTCCTACAGTTCTTACCTTCCCTCTGCACTGGAATAGTTTGATGTGGGCTTACAATAGAATTGTCAGCCCTCTTGGACTCTTTTTTCTTTTAGTCTGTCTACAGGACCTTACCTGCTATGACAGGTCTTAGTGTCTAGTCACTGTGTACTGACTTAAGATAGTAACATACTTCTAGAGATAAAACTGACATCTTTGCAAGATGACCAGCATCTCAAAGGGTATTGGCTTGGATATGTAGCTCCTCCTTTAGAGGCTATGGGATTTTGTCTTTCTATTGAAGAGTCACAGAATAACTGTGCAATAGGCCATTAATGCAAAGAAAGACACTGAATAGAACTGAGTCTAAGCAAGATCACTTACCCAAAAATGGTATGGGGAATGGCCAGATGAGGTCACTGGCTACTGAGCTGAAGACATGTCAAAACTGCCAGAGGGAAGCCAATTATACAACTTTCCAGAGAAATGCTCAATCCACCTTCCAGAAAGACTATTATGGAGAATTACTGCAGTTGCACAGAAGCATAGCTAGTTATTTCTGTACACTGGGCAAAGCACATGAGGGTGCATTGTTCCAAGCATGGGAGAGCTGAGGAAGGGTGTGCCAGGCAAGTCTTACCTGCTGCACTGTGGGCTCACCACATTTTGATGGATGCTGCTGTTACTGAGATATGGGCTCAGGTTGCTGTGGTACAGGGTCCCCACACATTGACTGTGCTCCCTCTAAATTGGCACCCAGGGCTAGTGCCGTACTTGCCAAGTCCTGGGTATACTCCTATGATAGCAATCTGGGACTATGGACTTTGAATTACTTTCAATTGCTGGCCAATCCTCATGGAAAAATGGACTTTGAAAGAGTAGAGTGTAGATCAACACTGTTTAAGAGAGGGGTTCTGCTCTGGGGGAGGAACTGGCCATCACTATATATAAACAGGAGGTACAGGAGAAAAGGGGCATGAGGGGCAATGCCCAGCTTGAA
The DNA here is from genome assembly GCF_030867095.1 of Alligator mississippiensis. Lineage (NCBI taxonomy): Eukaryota > Metazoa > Chordata > Crocodylia > Alligatoridae > Alligator > Alligator mississippiensis. The sequence goes on from NC_081833.1 coordinate 31,578,397, forward strand.
ATATGTATAAACCTCAGAGTACATACAAACAATTTAACTGCTGGAAGTTAAAAGGGTTAGGGACTTACTCCAGAAGGGCTGATGTATGGTAATGGGTTGTGTACCTGCTAGGGGTGTACCAATAGAGATTTTGGGGGCTGATACCAATACCCGAGTTTTAAGGAGGCATATCGGCTAATACTGATCCAATTTCCAATACAGCGTGGAGAGCTGCTTCCAATTAGTAAATCCATTGTAGTGGAAGGGGAGAGGGGGGCAGATCAACCCCTTCCCAACCTCCACCCCACAATGAGGGAGGGGACAGGGGCAGATGCTGCTCAGCTGGCACAAGGCAGAGCAGGGCAGGGGGCATACCCACCGCTCATGGGGAGGGTGGCTCCCACTGGTGCACGCACCCCAAGAGGGCATGGGGGCGGGACGTGTGCCCCTGGATCTGCGCGGGGCAGCAGGTGGGCTGTAGTTGTGGGCTGGAGCCAGGGCTGCGCAGGGTTCTTCTCACCGGAGCTAGGCTCGGGGCAGGGGCTACGGAAGGGGCTGCAGCCACCCCAAATTTTGCCATGATGCCATTCCCAGAGCAGCCGCGGCTCTTCCCAGCACGTGGGTTGAGTCAGAGGTTGAGCTAGGAAGAGCCAGGGCTGCGCCTGCCTGTCCCCTCCCTCACCATGGTGGGAGAAGTTGATATGCCCCCATGACCCTTCCGTTCCCCATCCCCTTCCACTACAATGGACTTATCAGCTGGAGGCAGCTCTCCACGCTGCTTGGCTCTGCTCCTCGCTGCCTGAGTGCTGTGCTGCGGCTGTGTATGCGCACGGGCATTTATCGGCCAAATTATTGGCCCCATCAGGCCGATTTCCAATACAGCCAATTTTCTTTATATCGGTACCAATCTGATATCAGACCAATATATTGGTGCATCTCTAGTACCTGCTGCTCTTACTCTGTGGCAAGTCAAAGCTAAATAGCAATAGCTAGAGCTGTTTCAGTCAAGGGGAAGGTGTCCAAGTTTAGCTTTCACTTGCATATGACTTTGTTTCCCAGATGTCAGTTGCTCCACAGTAAGTCTCCATCCCCTTTTATTTTGCAGCAATTGGATCATTTGTTCATCTCCTGAGACTTACAAAACTAGGTAGCAGGCTAAGGGAAGGTATGTTTTCAAAGACCCATAACTCTCTTTAATAAGAAAATGACTATGGTCAAGACAGCCTTCTGTCAAGCCTATGACCCTTGCTTTTCTGTGATGTGACCCCTGAAGGGTTTACACTAGGAAGGTGGAATGCCTACTACTCAATACAGAGCTCTGTGGGAACATGTCTAAGTGTCTGGGAGGTTCAGGAGGTCTCAGACGCTTATTTCAACATCAAAAGAAGCAAGGCAGTGGCAATGTACCAGTGAAGGTCGTCAGATAAAAGCTCTGAGCCTAGAGTTGTCCCAGGAGTAGAAACAGCACCTAGATTCCACCCATAGCCTATCGGTGTGGAAACGTGGCACCCAGTGTGTAGAACATAGGCCTGGAAGATGACTCCTGGCTCAGACCACAATTCCTTGCAGTGGTGTAACTAGAAGAGGAACAGCTACTGCTGCAGCCACATGATCATGCCAGAAACATAGCAGCAGCTAAAAATTGCCAATCCCCCATGTGTTGCAGGTATCCTGAGCACCCAGCTGCCTTGTTATGCCTCTGACACTTTACTATATAACCCCAGTCAGAATCCATCAAGTTCCATTTTAAAACTAGTTAGATTTCTTGCCCCACCAGTCCTCCTGCGAGGCTCTCCCAGAGCTTCCCCCCACAGCAAACCTTTTCTAATTTCCGTCTTCAATCTTTTCCTGGGCAGTTTATACTTGCTTGTTCCTATGCCAACTTAAGCTATTTAAGTTATCTGTCTCCCTCCCTGGTGTTTACCCCTACAGTTGTATAGACAGTAGTCAGATATCTTCTCAGCCTTCATTTTCCTAGGCTAAACAAGCCAAGTTCTTTAGTCTGGGGGCATAACACAGCTTCCCCATTCCCCTGATCATCCCAGTAGTTTTTCTCTGCACCAACTATAGTTTGGCTTACATTTTTTTCAGAGCACGGGCAACCTGACATTCCAGACGAGGGCTCAGTAGTGAGGCCTTGCTCACTGACTTTAATGCTTCTCCATCTTTACTGTAGTTTGCCTGATACATCCTATGATCACACTTGCCCTTTTACCGACGTCTTGTCTGTGGGCTCATCATCATCCCACAACTAAGTTCTCTCTCCTCTGTCACTCCTAACTAATGAGATCCCATCCTTCAGCTGCCATTCGAAGGGTCAGCTGCTGATCCCATGGCCCTGCACTTGGTGGTATTTCATCTCATTCGAGTCCTCAAGGTCAGCCTTCCTGGGCCGTACCCAGTTCCTCCTTGGGTCAGTGATGCCTCCCAACTTCGTCATCAGGCAGTGCCATCAGCAGGCTCTTACCTGCTGGGCCCAGATCATCCATGGAAACGTTTAACGAGAGCAGCCCCAAGGCGGATGTGCCCCTCTCACCTCCCGCGCCACCCCTTCCAGCAGGGCCCTCGTCTAGCGGAGCCACCAGAGCTGCGCAGGGCCAGCACAGCACGCCTGTCCCGGGGCCTGCGGGGGACAGCTCTCCGCCTCTCTGTTATCAGAAGGGGCTAGTGAGGGTGTAACACGTGCAGACTTGGGGCAACGGAAGGGAAAACAGGTACGTGAGCGGGACCCCACGCTCGCAGCGAGTGCTCCAACGGGGGCCCGAGCGGAGCCGCCGCTGCCCCTCCCGCGGCGCCGAGGATCAGCCGGAGGCGGCTGAGCTCGGGCCGGGTGGGGCCGCGGGCGGGGAGCGCACAGCGCAAGGGCGCGAGGCCCGAAGAGGCGGCGCCGGGGGCTCCCTCTGCCCGGAGAGGCCGGCGGAGCGAGGAAGCCCCAGCCCAGGGCTCGCGGCGTTACCTCCACTGGCAGCGCGGCCGACTCCATCCCGCTCCGCCGCCGCCGTCACTTCCTGGTCTCCACGGCAACGCCGCACAGGCCGCCGGGACTGTGGAACCGTCGCCGCCGCGTTGTGCGGGTTCGTTCCTTCCGCTTCCGTTGACGCGCCGATGGGCGCCGGAAGTCGGGCAGTGCTGAGCTGGGCCAGAGTCGCCATGGCGGTGAGCGCGGGCGAGCGGGGCCGGGAGGAGCCCGGGAGCCGCAGCGTGTGTCCCGCAGGCGGGCGCCTGCGCTGGGGGGGAGCCGCCGTCCTCGCGCGTGGGCGCCGAGCTGGCAGCGCGCGCCGCTGCGGCCGGGCAGCCTGGCGTGGGCAGAGCTGCGGAGGCCTCTTTCTGTTGCCCAAGTGCACAGCGGAGACGCAGGCCGGGGGAGCTGCCCGAGGGGGCTGTGAGGGCGGGAGGCGGGAGGTAGGTCGCAGGCCGGATGAAACAGCGGCACCCTGGGAGAGCGCCGTGCTGTGAGAAACGTAGAGGGCTGCGAGTGAGTCCTGGTCTCCAGGGGCGGTGCCTCCGTGCAGTGGAGTTGGGGACCCTTTTCCCATGACAGATAACGGATGCTTCATTCTTGGCGCCATGACAACGAAAACAGGGCTCCTTCAGCCGAGTTACAGCTGGGTCAGGTGGCAGCAAGTCGTGGAGCAGTGCAGCATGGGGGGACCATGACGGGGTGGGAGTAGTGATGCAATGATGCTTGTGCTAAGGGCGCTTTCTTTTCTCTACCCAGCCCAAAGGAAAAGTGGGAACTAAAGGAAAAAAGCAAATCTTTGAAGAGAACAAAGAGACTCTGAAATTTTACCTTCGAATCATCCTTGGAGCGAACGTGAGTGCATGATGCTCTCTCCTTCTGACCGATGAAGCCCAAACCTTTTGTCTGAAGTTGGTGACTGGAAAAGCAAGTGCCTCATGCCACAAAGTTGCTTCCTCTCTAATGCCCACTTTTGCCTGATTACACTAGGTGGAACCTGAAAGCTTGAAAGTTAAAGGGTTGTCACCCTGGGCTGACAGCTTTGTTTCAGTCAGGGAGGGTTTGAAAAGGCTCATATGGCCCCAGGTACTTTCTGCCCTTGGGGACAGTAGAACAAGAGGTGATGCGTACTACTGAATCCCCAGAGACATGGGGCAAAACCAATGCTTAAGCTCTTAAAATGAGTAAGAGGAGAACAAGCCTAATTTCCATTGCCTCTGGAAATGAGGTGACTGGAGGGTAAAGGCAATATTGCCAACTCTCATGATTTTTGACATTGTTCTTAAAATCTGTGCTTCGGGAATATGAAAAACTTAGCTCTTTCTTTGATATATACATAAATATATATCAAAGAAAGAGCTAAGTTTTTCACCTTCCCGAAGAACAGACTTTGAGAACAACGCTAGAAATCTTGAGAGTTGGCAATACTGTAAAGGCTCATTTGGAGGTAGGAAGGGCATTAACTCCCCCCCAGATACTGAGGTTTTTACCTGGCTTTTTAATTGTGTTAGAGGATGAGAGAGGTATGGCCACAAAAATGAGACTTGGAATTCCACCCCCCTGCTACTTGTACCAGTTGGCTTACTGCTTGTAGTGGTGGTAGGTGTGGCTACAAGGTTTAAAAGGACTAAGCAGGTACCAGGACAGTAAGGAGCTGTCCTTCGGTCTGCAGTCAAGCCATTGTTTCTGTCATGCTACAATCAGTTCAGGTGCCTGTGACATGCTCAGCTCTGGTTGTTCCCTTTTGGAGTCAGCTCTAGCTTTCTGGCCCCAAGGAGCATGCCAAGAGCTTGTCACCTTGTATTGTATTGTTACCTGAGGCGCACACCAGACTTGGGGGAGGACCCAAACCCTATCACAGGCTTGGTGTTTTCCTTCTCTCATGCTTACTGACATAGACTGCTGGTTTCTGTTTCCTTTCTCTTCAGGCAATTTATGGAGTTGTAAATCTGGTGGTCTTCTATATGACAGCCTCCTTCTGGACCTGGGTAATTACCTCTGTTTCTTGTCTACCCAAGGTTGAGGAAAGATATAGCAGATAGGGGTGTTATTGGTTACATTTTCCTAGCTTTCCTCCTGCTTCTCACTGTGGCTGTGAAGAACCTTTCCTGGGGTGGTGAAAACTCTACCCCTCCCCCAATCTTACAGGGTTTTGTCTGGAATGGAGCTTTCATTCATGATTTCTTGGGCCTGATACCTCCTGAATGTTCTTGTGCTGCTCTGCTAAGCTAAATGTAAGCTGTATTTACCCAGACACATGGAGCCCATGTGAGGAAAGAATAGGTCTCGGGCAAGCAGCTGTGGGGGTGGAGAGCATCTGCCTAGCATCACAGGTTTGAAATGCCGGTGCAATAAGAGGGCATGTGGCTTCATTCATGACCCTTTACCTGGGGCCCATTCATGACTGACCTGTGTTTCCTTGTTGCAGGTTGCATTTGTGTTCAGCTTGGTGGTCTACGGTGCCAGTTACCGCTCCATGAGCTCCATGGCAAAGCCGTCTTTCACAGACGATGGCAGCCTGGCTGATGGAGGGATTGACCTGAATATGGAGCAGGGCATGGCAGAGTGAGTGTCCACACCCACACGAGTCCAGGTGAGCAGGACCTGCTGCCTGAGCGCACATAGCCCTGTGTATCCCAGAGACCATGGGAAGGAACAGGCAGAGCCTTGGCTCTGGAGAGCAGCTATCATTGTACAGAGTTTGCCTCCCCAGCTCACTTCCCATGTGGAGAGCACTGGGAAACCCTTATCGTTGTAGTCATTCCAGCTCTGGTGAAATTACCTTCCAGTGCTACGTCTTTGTTTCTAGTTATGCCTCAGAATGTCAGACATGGGGCACCATATAGAATGTCAGGCTGGACGGGGCCTTCTCCAGGTTCTATAGACAGAATCACTCCATGGCCAGAGCCATCTCTTCTCTCCTCCCTGGCCAGTTTGCTTCTCCCTTTGGTTGTTATCTTCTGTCCCCACTTCACTTTTCTCCTGTGCATTGACAGGCAGAGTGGGAGGTTTAGTTCACAGGCAGCCTTTCCCCATTTGCACCTTTTTGAGGTGACAGGGCTCTTTTCCTTGGGCAGGCTGCCTGCAGCACTTATGCAACAGTGCTTTCCTTGAAACAGAGTAAGGGTTGTTAACAAGTGAGAGAGAGTTTGTTCAGTGCCTCCCAGTTAACCCCTGCTAGAGCAGACACCCCAGTTCAGTGACAGTACCAGCAAGTCAGTCTTATAAATTTAAAATCAAGTCCTTGGTCTCTGACCTCTCCTCTCAGAGATCCAGGCTGTACTCCAGAGAAATAGAGTAAGACAGAGTCCTCTCCCTCAGCTTATTCCACCTGTTTGTTGAGTCTTTGTTAGAGTGCATTGCCATCCATCAAGTGAAGTATTTTGTTTGTGTGCACTGTCCCTGTCTCCACCCCCTCTGTTTTGTCTGCTTAGGTGATAAACTCTTGGGGTGGGGACTGTCTCTGGGTGTGTTGAGAGCCTAGTGCAATGGACCCTGTTCGTGGTTGATCCCTAAGCACTGCTGTAATATGAGTAGTAATGGAGGAAGGACTAGCCACATCTCAGCGAGGCTGTTACCAGAGGGGAAGCAGGTCAGAGTGGGTTAGCTATGCAAGTGTCAAAAGTTGGTGTGGAGAATACAGAAGAAGCCTCACTACTTTGTAGCATGCTTGTCCATTAGACAGTTCTTGGAGGGACAGGCCTGTTGAGAGTTAAATAGGACAATCAGGGAACATGTCTTCTGATATCCCTAAAGCAATGATGGTTGATGCTGGGGAGGGTATGCAGGTAGTGGATCAATCTAGATATGCACCTTTCATATTCTTTCCCTCTAAAGCATCTACTTTAGGCTACTGAACTGGACAGATGATTTGTGTGACCCATGTGGCATTCCTTACATTCTATTGAAGTCTTGCCTTGAAAATCAAAAGGAGTTAAAGTGGTGATTCTTAGCCAGGACACTCGCTATGCCTGAAGAAGGGTGTTTATGCCCAAAAACTTACAAAGAACAATTTTTTCCAACTATTTAGTTGGTCTCATAAAAGATATCACATCTACCCAAAGAACCTTGTATGCCTGTGTCCTGAGACCAATATGGCTACAACCAGCACCCCTAAAACACAGGAGATTTCAAATAGGAATCCAGAGTGTTAGAAACATTCTGATCTGTTATGGGCTGTTGAATTCTTGGCAGCAGAAGAATAGCTCTGTTTTCTGTAGTCAAAAAAACAAGCGACAGTTCAGAGCTGGCATTTTTGAGGGAGGGACTTGAGTCTAATGAGGAATGGTTTGAGCCTAAAAAGGTTGAAAACAGCTGGGTTAAAGTAACATGCCAAATTAGACAATTGACACTGCACTGCTTTACATTCAGGAGGCTCCTTCTGCAGGAAAGGTAAATTGGAAACCCAAATACTATAGTAAACCATGATGAGGTACTTAAACTGCACAGGGTGCCTGGATAACATTTATGCCTCGCTCCCTGGAGTGACTCTCCCAAGCATTTCTTTTCTATTCTGTCTTTGTTTTTTTCCCTACTTTTGCTGCTTAACCCCTTAGTTCCAATCTTAAATGCTTTCTATGTGCATTGCTCTGCACAGGGCAGAACAGTACAGAAGAAACATGAGTGTGCTGTCTTCTCTGAAATCCTCCCCTACTGTAGGGAGCTGTTTGGAGGGATAATAAGGCCATGACTGATGCTCAGGAAAAGGTGAATCTCCTAAACAATTACTTTGCGTCAGTCTTCCACCCATCCAAAGGGGTCACCCTGTCAGATAGGACGCAAAACATCCAGGGGGTGGGAGATGGTCCCACAATTGACGTAGATCAAGTGAGGGAGCACCTCAAAAGACTTGACATCCACAAGTCCTCAGGCCCATATGGTATGCACCTAAGAGTCCTGAAGGAGCTAGCGGACTTCATAGCACGCCCTGTGGCGAAGATATTTGAGAACTCATAGTGCTTGGGAGAGGTACTGGAGGATTGGAAAAGAGCCAACGTGGTCCCAGTCTTCAAGGAAGGAAGGAAGGAAGACACAGGGAATTACAGACCAATCAGTCTGACATCTTCCCTGGAAAGATACTGGAGAAAATTATCAAGGGTTCCATCAGCAGCAGGCTAATGGAAGGCAACTTTCTGAGTGCCAGTCAACATGGCCTTGATCAACCTTGTCTCCTTCTATGATCAGGTGATGCATTGCCTGGACAAGGGAGATGAGGTTGTTGTCATACATCTGGACTTCAAGAGGGCTGTTGACTTGGTCTTCCATGATGTTCTCGTGACTAAGCTGGAAAACTGCGGCCTCAACCATCTCACGGTCTGATGGCTGGAGAACTGACTCTGGGGTCGGACCCAAAGAGTACTGGTTGATGGGAGCAAATCAACATGGCACGAGGTGACTAGTGGTGTCTCTCAGGGCTCAGTACTCAGGCCAGTACTCTTCAACATTTTCACTAATGATCTGGATTTGGGTGTCAGATGTAGATTGGCAAAGTTTGTGGACGACACTAAACTATGGGGGAAGGTGGTCACGCTGGAGAACAGGTTGGGGATACAGACCAACCTGGACAGGCTTGCAAGGTGGGCAGACCAAAACCTGATGGCATTTAATGGAGAGAAGTGCAGAGTACTTCACCTTGGGAGGAAAAACCAGCTTCATACGTATAGGCTTGGCAGTGCTGCGCTGCTGGCACCACAACTGAAAGAGACTTGGGGATATTGATTGACCACAAGATGAACATGAGCCACCAATGCAATGCCATGACCAGCAAAGCAAACTAAACTTTGGCATGCATCCACCGATGCATCTCAAGCAAAACTAGGGTTGTCATCTTTCCGCTCTGCTCAACCTTAGTGAGGCCACAGCTGGAGTACTGTGTCCAGTTTTTGGGCCCCCGCACTTCAGGAGGGACATGAATAAGCTTGAGAGAGTCCAGAGGAGAGCCACCTGCGTGATCAAAGGCCAAAAGAGCAAGTCTTATGAGGAGAGGCTGAGGGATGTGGGACTCTTCAGCCTGGAGAAGAGAAGGCTCAGGGAGGACTTGGTAGCAGCCTATAAGTACGTAAGGGGCGTGCACCAGGATCTGGGAGAACAGTCTAGGGATACCAAGGTCCAATGGCCACAAACTTCTGGAAGGCCAATTTAGATTGGACATAAGGAAAACCTTCTTTGTGTTCTGTGTGTCCAGGGTCTGGAACAGACTCCACTCACAGGTGGTGCAACACCTACTCTGGGCTTGTTCAAATGGCTTTTGGATGTTTATCTTGCGGGAGTCATTTGACCCCAGCAGACCTCCTGCCCATGTCAGGGGCCTGGACTCAATGATCTTCCGAGGTCCTTTCCAGTCCCTAATGTCTATGAAACCATTCAACCTAGTGTTTCTCAGCAACCTGGCAGTAACACACAAGCACGTGTATACTAGGTATTGATGGGGGAGATAATCGGCAGAGAAGTAGAACTTGGGTCGGGGTTTCTGTTGGCTTGTTATAAACATGGAGGTAACTGGGACTGAAACATTCCTGGATCATATAAGTAGTATCTTTCCTTTCCATGTACTGCTGCCAGGGTCCCTTCAGCCTGTGCAGCTCAGAGTTGGGTTTACTTGCCTGAGGCAAGACTAGAATTTTGTCCCATTATAAATATTGCACACAAAAAAGCCCCAATATTAATACAACAGAGCTAGTGCTACAAAGCACCAAAGACATAAAATTCAAGTGTCTTGCCTAACTGAGCCTCTGCCTCCATGCATCTGCGCCTGAGCAGTAGTGTTAGGCTATGGGAACCCATATTTTCACAATAATTGAGTCCCATTATTTTCTAGAATAATTGATACAGGTGTGCAATGTACTATTTATTCTGCTGCATTTACTGTTAGGTGAATGGCCACCTGCCATGTGAAGTACTTTTGGAAGCATCAGGTGACATCTCCAAGTAATGATGCTGTCCCTGTGACATGATTCACTGTGCTACAGTTCATGTGAACCACTGCTGGTTTGAAATGTATTTCCATTGCTGTTTCAAAAATGAGTGGATGTTGCGCCCTCCATTTGACCTAGGGCAAATGGTCCTATGGTGTAACATCATGTGTTTTGCACTCCAGTGTGAGATAGGGTAATGAAGTGTCACCTACTTCACCTCAGCTTTCTTAATGCTCCATTTGTGGCTGTAGTCTATGCATGCACCAACCCAATTGTTCTTAGTTTCATTATGTTGTAGTCAGTGTAAGTGCAGAGCTTTGAGTTGCTTGTACACAATAGTACATGTAGGTCTTTACCCAGGCTCAGAAGAAGTGTATTGTGCAGCAGCTGAGTAGTATGGTGCCATAATTGCTGACATGTCCAGCCCACACCAACCAGCAGCTTTCAGTGCCAATCTTTGGCATCATGTTAATTTTGTGTGTGTATGTAGGGGGATGGGGAATGGAATCTGCAGAAGAGACTTGGCTAATTGGGGTAGGGATTATCCCTCCCTCTGGCATGTATGGTTTACACTGGGTGTGATTTTCCATTAGAGGTGCTCCCCAGGAGTTCAGAACTACGTACAGCTGTGCATGTGCCCAGGAAATGGCCTGTCTGTGCCCAGGGTTGGCTGTCATGTCATGGAATTGCAAAGAGAACCCTGTCTCCGTGGTGCTGCCAGACAGGAGCATGTGAGCTGACTCACCTTTGTGTAGGATGTAGGTCATAAGGAGCTTTCTGCAATTTCATTCCTCTTCTTTCAGTTTCATTAATTCTTTTCCCCAGCCCCTCCCTGCCCTCCCCCCATGACATCCCAGCCTCCAGGCCTCATTGATTTTTGGCCAAATTTTAGTCAATCCATAAGATGCGATTCTGACCTGGGCTCACGCAGTGGATGTTTCTATTAATTGTAATGCAAATCCTGTTTGGGCTGAGACCAAGCCTGGGGCTGTTTGTTCCCAGACAAGAGTTGGTCAGGATTATATTGCAGAGTTTGCTGTGGAGGTTGGGACTGCAAATGTACTAGGACAGAAAATTATATGATCTGGGCTCTGGACCAGTGAAATTAACATGCAGCTTTTTCCTGTCTTTCAGGCATCTCAAGGATGTGATCCTGCTGACAGCCATAGTCCAAGTGCTCAGCTGCTTTTCCTTCTATGTCTGGTACTTCTGGCTCTTGGTAAGCCTTATGGGCATTCTTACCCCTCTTTCCTTCCCTTCCCCTAATTTATACCCTGCCCTTTGCCACACTTTTTTGCATGGACACATGATGTATAGCCCTACACTAGCATAACTTACTTGAATTACCTGGGAAAACTCAGGGGTAAAACAAGTGTTGTATGTCTGCAGCTGATCCTGACAGCCCTTTGCCCAGGTAAAATGGACTGTTTCTTGCTCCCATGCTGTCTAGTGTCTTCTGCACACAGTTGCTCTAGAACAGCTACTCATCTGTCTGTTCTGGATTCTGGTGTACAAAACTAATGGTAGTAACACCAGTAAACGTCCCATGTCCATGCCCCTGATTCCCCAGCCCAGCTAAGAGCTGACTTATGGTAAATCATGCTATCTCCGTTCCTGGTGTATATAAGAAAGAAGGCCATTATACAAGTGAAAGATAGAACTAATTTTAGACACCTGTCAAAGTGACAGTAGAAATACAGAGGTCCAGAAGGTGATGGTAGAACGGCAGAAGGAGACATGGCATTGGGAGTAGGCACAGCAAAATTATGATTTGTGAGAGTACTTCACACGTTGTTCTTCAGTTCACATGGGGCCCTGTGTGAATTCAGGTGCTCAAAATTCTGCACCTCAGACAATCAAATGGTTAATTCGTTGGATCTCTTTGATTTACACCTGCTGTGTTCAAATGATGTTCATTTAAATACAGTTTCATGCAGAGACTGATTAAAGACCCAAGGCAACTCTGTTAACCTGCTGTGTCGGTAATACATGCCTTAAAGAATGCTTAAAACAAGCAGTTATCAAGATGGTTCATCAGCATTCTTCTGTGTGGCGGAGCATACAAGTGTTCACATCACCATCAGTGCTAATTAGCTCCTTTATTGTAAATTCTGGCAGAAGAGGCCTGGACTGAATGAACCAAGGAAAGTGAATAGATTGTATTTGTGGGAGTAGGGCTGTGGGGAGGACAGTAACGCCCAGTTTCTAGGGAGCTGAGCCTGTTTGTGGACAAATAGGAGTTGAAGGGAAGATTTTCATCAATAGGGCCTAACGTTAGGTCACTGAGTTTGTGTTTAGGCACTGAAATAAGGATCCCTTTTCCCAGCAGTGCTGAGCACCTGTCCTTGCCTCCCTTCAGCACCTAGCTTAGTGCACTTGGCAGTAGCACAACACAGTTTAATCCTGGTGCCCTGTCCTTGGGGTCTGATTCAGGCTTGCGTATTACCTGGTGCCAGAGCTGCATCCTGCTGGGACTGACTGTGGTGTCTCCACTTGTTTTATCCAGGCTCCAGGACGGGCACTCTATCTGCTTTGGGTGAACATACTGGGGCCGTGGTTCACAGCTGACTCTTCAGCTGTAAACCAGGAGCCGAATGAGAAGAAGCAGCGCCGACAAGAACGCCGACAGATGAAACGCTTCTAGCTGCACACAGGGAGATGGATTGCATCTGATCCATCATCTCCATGTTGTTACTTTGTCAGGGATGCGATTTAAACCAATCAGAAACCGTCACAGTGTCTGTGCCCCTCCCCTCCATTAATTATGTTTCGCTCTAGAAGCTGCAAGAACTTCCCTTGACTGGTCCTGAGGATCACATCGGGGAGGGGCTCCACTAATTGGGGCCTTACTCAGTGTCATGCCAATGGGACGGGGAGGCTATGCTGGGATGCATGTAAATATCTTTTTAAAGCAGTGCTGTACTGATCTTGGGGGGAGGGGGGAGCTTGCAATGCTGCAAGAAATATTACATTAAAGAACAGAGTCTAAGTGATGGGACTGGTGTCTCATGATTCCTTTAGAGTTCGTGGGGACTGTGCTTGGGGACAGGTCCTGACTTAAAATCAAGGGTTTTGGCAAATTCAGGCTCAAGATGATGGAGAGCAACCTGATCTCTCAGCTTCAGCCCCTGTATCGCTATGGAATCATAGAAACACAGGGCTGGAAGGGACCTGGAGGGATCATTTAGTCCATCCCTGTCTAAGCCATCCTAGTCAACTGTTCATCTAATCTGCACTTAACTTCCCAAGACCATTGGACATGGACTTGAACTCTACAGTGGGATTTTTAAGACACTTTCCCCAGGGTACTAGGCAGCAGGAAATTATTCTGGTCCTAGCATACGTAATGTGTAGGGCAGGAGGAATTGGCTGTTGCAAGTATTTGGAGGTGGTCTCTGGTCTATATTCATTTCTCTTTATGGAGCTGAAATCTTGCTGATGAGGTCATGAGAAGACTTCTGCTGTCTCTGGGTAAAGGTGTAGCTAACATCCTCTCCTGACACACGAAGAGCTAAGCATGATGGGCCAGTTCCATTACAGGCACAGGCATGGAGTGCTGAGACTGGGCAATGAGTTGGAAACAGGTATGCTCAGTGCATGGTATTGCTCAGATGTGGGGATTCAGGGATGGGCTTATACTTGGCATGCCTGAGCACCCATGCATTGAGATGGAGAAAGGTATGAGACCCTCCATCAAGATAGGGAGTGGTTTATACCAGAACAAGCTTGTTTAGTTTTGATTTACCTAAGCACACACTACTGAGATGAATGGGCTGCTTCAGAAGCATGAAAACAGTCTTCCAGAGATTCGAAGAGCTTTCAGAGCCCCTTCCTGTTGCACAACCCCTAAAGTAAAGTATGGCATCCAGGTCTCCCTTTCTGCTTCCAACTGTATGTTGCCTCACAGTGTATTGACAACTGCTTTCCTATATCTCCTCCAGCCATGCTGATGGCCTACAGGGCTTGGTTGTTGAAGGGCAACAAAGTGGTTATTTCTAGGATGGCTCCTTGTGTGCTCTAGTTTGACCCCTGACTGCCAACACAACCCACAGGACAGTTACAGCCCTCAAACATGGGTAGTGTGGAACTATGGCTGACTAGCAGTGCCTCATTGCCTTTCCAGAAGATGAAGTGTACCTATGCTTACTTTTTATAAAACCCAGTAGATATACATGGTCTGGATGTGGCCAAAGGGTACACCAGTTGCTGGTGATAGCCACAGCCTGTGGCTGCTGGGAGGTATACCTCAGTCCTGTCAAACAGCTAAGTTGCAACTGTAGCATGCAGCCAGCCACCTCCAGCAGAGCTAGCAGACACCTTGAGCAGGAGCCTTGCTGACATGCAGAAGTGGCAGTCACACATCAGAGCATTGAGTGAAGAGTGCGTGGAAATGCAGTCCTCACTAGCACCATGGGTCATAGTCCCCCTGCCTTTGCCCTGCATATCCCCTCTCCATCAAGAGATAGGTCACCAGGTGGAGCTGGAGTTGTAAATGCATTATAAATACCAAGGAAATGACTTCTGTCCCCATGGGGCAGGCAGATTCCTTTCAGCATGGGGGCCTGCATGGTCTCTCCTTAGGGATGTTCTGGGAACTGCCAAACAAAACAGATGATATCTATGCTAATTTTGCTTCTTCATAATGAAGACAGGTAATCCATTGGAGGGTTTTCTTTTTAAGCTTTTTTTCTTGTATACCAAACTAGGGACAAGAATCTATGATTGAATAGGAAAATAGAAGGATTATGACATAAGTGAAATGAATAAGCAAACTCAATGTTCTGCTGTGTGACCAGGAAGCAATTTTTATTGTCTGTTTTTTATGTATATAGTACCTATTTAACTCAAACATTTGCCAAAGGTTGGAGAAAAATGGTCTGTGGAAAATACACGAGCTCTGTTTTTTTTCTCCCTTTGCATTTTTCAGCCTGGGCATCTTCGTTAGATGACTGTGTGCTACAAGATTTGAAGAGAGAGACTTGAAACAAATCTTTCCTTTGTATGTAAAATACTTTCTATTTGGGAGGCTACAAATGACCAACAGTCATAAACTCCTACAAGACAGTTTTAGGCTGGATGTAAGAAAACATTTCTTTACTGTCTGAGCCCCCAAGACCTGGAATAGACTCTCTACGGAGGTGGTGCAGGCACCTACTCTGGACTTATTCAAGAAACGCTTGGATACTTATCTTTCTGGGGTCCTTTGACCCTAGCTGACTTTCTGCCCCTGGGGCAGGAGGGCTGGACTTGATGATCTTCGAGGTCCCTTCCAGCCCTAACATCTATGAAATCTCAGAGCTCATTTTGGTTCCAGAGCCAGATTCTGCCCCTGCTGTCATCTCATTTCATGCCTCTCCTGTGTGCCCTGCAGTGGCAGCGTACTTGGTCAGAAATTCAGTTTATTTGCTTGGATTGCACAGTGCGTATCACTTTCAGTGTCATTTCCCAGGGAAATAATGAAATCCTGGTATTTGTTATGGGCAATTTAACTTGGAGTGCAGCAAGTCACATGTATTTGTTTTAAATGCATCATGTAAATAAAATGTAAAGCAGGAAACTAGAGAGAGAGAAAGTACCAGGTCAAAAGTAATAAATGGAAGACAAATGTCTGTGTCTGGCATTACCTAGCACTGTGCTGTGATGGAGTTGTCTCAGTCTGCATGAAAGTAGAGTGACTGCATGTTTTAGTGCTGCAGGATTGTGGTTATCTTCCAGTACTGAAATACTTTGCAGGTTGATTGAAATCAGAAACCCAGAACCATAGATAGCTCAGTTAATTCTGAAAACAATGTTGACTTTCATACTCTGACTGTTCATTGCTATCAGCCAATCAGGCTGCAGAGATTAGCCTAATCCACATGCATTATTCTTCTGTAACTGCTGTCTGCATTTTAGATACTTTGCTGGTAGAAGTACCGCTGAGAAGTACCCTGGGAAGATACAGATTATAGTGGAAAAATAACTTCCACAATCCGTGCCTCTACACTAACTCTCCTGATGAGCCTGTTAATATATTGAGCAAGGGGGAGACAGACCTGTTATACAAAGCCCCTAGAAAGACGCATCCCACACTCCCTTTCCAACACAGAAGGATTTGTTCCACATCACCGTTTCCAACGTTGGAAAGCAGCCTTGGACAGAGGCCCCTGAAGGGCAGCATCTACCCCTAAAGCAGGTAAGCTGTCTCCATTATGTTTGCTGGTCCCAAGGAACTCATCACAGACCAGTACAGAGACCTACCCCATATTCAGAGCCTGCAGGAGTCTGCCATAGCCATGCCTGTGCCTGTGCTAGCAAGGTTCTCAGAGAGCTGAGGCAGTGAGATGCTGTTTTCCCAGTAACCTGATCCAAACTGGGAGATCTGGTACTACAGTAGATGGTAGTCAGCCAATGAGTACTGAATGATGGTTTTCTTAGTGAGGGTCAGAGTATAAATTTCTTATCAGAAGCCCTGCCCATTTTCAGTGACTCCTACTCTTCCCCAGTCAGAAAAGACATGGCTGTGGCAGGAAGTGTTTTTTGCCACCTCTGGGACCTTGGTGAAGACAATGGCTGCAGCTCAAGTGAGGACAAGCCAGCATTTGCCCCTTCAGATATCTTCACCACAGCTCAGTCTGAGTTGGTCTGTGAAGTAACATGAAAACTCCTCATACATGCCAGATGTGTAATGGAGTTAGTTCAAGTTCCTTTGCTGGAAACAAACCCACTGATTAAGCCCCAGCTGGTATGAAATGAAGGCAGGGGATAACATTTCAAAGCCCCATTGGCAGCATCAATAACGGTGCAGAACCGTTCTTCACCCAGGGTGTTTAAATAGGTTAAGTCTTTCAACCTTTCTTGTGTGCACAGGGTCATGCTTCTTCATGCTGAATACCAGTAATTTACAGTGGTGCTGGAAATGGACCTACTTGAATACTGCTGTGTGTAAACTGCAAATGCTTTGCAAGCTTACTTGTTTTGCTTACACAAGTAATGAGGCTGATGACAGCACAGGTGGTGACTTTTGTCTGACTGGGATATCAGTAGCATTATGCTTGGTGACCTGATTTGTTGCTGATCAAAGGGACAGAGAATATTTTAAGAAATGCTAGGTGAAAATCTGGATGGTGAGAAGTGAAGTAACAGCACAGGGAGTTTAGGTCCTTGACCATGGGCAGGACTTTAGTGGAACTTAAGCTGTTCGTGCCTCAGCTATTAATTACCACAAGGAGTGGGGTCAGTACCACATCTGTAAGGACACCTCTTTTTGAGCTCAGGCTTTTCACATTTTTGAGCAGGTCTCTTAAGGACTTAGAAGTAGAAGGTGACATTTGAACTGCTATGGAAAGGGGGTGATTTTCAGTCTATTTTAAAATAACTCAAGGCAAAGTGCCCATTCCTCCATCTGGATTAGACCATTTTATTAGGATGCAAAGTCAGTGACTCCCCTGATTTTCTTGGAAGAACACCATGGAGGTGCCATGGGTGGAATGAACTGGAATAGCAGCCATGAAGATAGTTGAGTGCTGTTGAACGTCTCAGGCCATCATGTCATCAAGACAAGCCAATGCTCCTGTTCTCCTGAGGCTCTGCAAGGAGGTAGAAAACCAAGAATCCACAGGCTACAACAGTTGGACCTGTCAAAGCCCTGGAGGAAGTCCACCTTGTGTAAGGGACCAATCAGAAACCATCTGTTCCTCCACAACGGCAGTCTTGATTCTGTACTGAATATCATGTATGCTAAAGGGTTTGGTATCTGTTAGACCCCGACTCCATGCGGCGCCCAATGACTAGGGAGACGACAGTCCAATTACCCGTGGATCCTGGTACTCATTAGCCAGAGCAGAGCAGGGAGCAAACACCAGCACACATTGCTCG
Organism: Alligator mississippiensis; assembly: GCF_030867095.1. Taxonomy (NCBI): domain Eukaryota; kingdom Metazoa; phylum Chordata; order Crocodylia; family Alligatoridae; genus Alligator; species Alligator mississippiensis. The sequence goes on from NC_081833.1 coordinate 31,596,106, forward strand.
CAACAGCTTTATTCAGAATGGAGACAGCTTTGGACCAGCTCCCTCACCGATAGAATACAGGGAGACGCAGTGAACAATAGTTTTTCCCCACATTTATGCACTTTGGTTTATACTCGTTAACATTCATCCCTCCTCCTGTTCCACCCATTTCTCCTCCCATTTCAAGCTCCACCTCTGTTTACTGTTTGCTTCATTAGCATGGAATTGCCTATGCATTTAATTCATTTACATGTCTTTTTGCTATGAGCGCATGTCCAAGACCTTGACTCCTGCTCTTTGGTCAATGGGCGGACTTTGACCAAAACCTGGAAGCTTCCGGAGGCTTCTTCACCAATCACCATTCACCTTTTTGCATATGTTCATCTTGGATTCTGTTACCAATTACGTGTTGTTTTCCACATTCCAGTCTGTTTTTCTGTCTTAGATTGTACCATCTTCCACCTTTTTTGGGCCCCTGTATCTTATCTCGTTCCTTACTGTAGCTGGTTCACAGCACACAGACTCACACAGATTTACTTGCTGCTTTTTCCTCAGAAAATGGTTGACACAGTTAAGATGGTTACTTAGCATAAACAAATGGATGGCTTAGCTTAAGCATTCATAAGCAAAATCTGGTTGCCTAAGTATCTTGCAATATATTTTTAATATATCGTTCTGCCTTGTGGTTAGCAGCTCTGCTAGGCCACTGGTCATGCCCTTTATTCAGCTGCAAATCCAGTGCTCCCTAATTCAAATGATTGTCACCCTAACAGTATCTTGTTACAGCAGGAATCCCTATCTATGCCTGGTGTTTCTAAAACACTTTCTAATGTGCAAATGAAGGTGTGAGTGTAAATGACAGGTAACATTTAGTCACATTTCTAGCAAATGCTACCTTAACAAGCCCTGCTGAATCCTTGGTTGTAAAAGTATGAATGTGTAGAACTACTCTAGCAGGAAAGGGAAAGTGTGAGTTGTGAGTCACTTCAGCAAAAAAAAGGGTTTCACTTCAATAAACAGCAAAAGGGATGTAGCCAATAGTCACTGCCTCACAGTCTGGAGATAGAGGCATCACCACTCATATTTCTGGGATTCATGTTTTGCAAGAATCAGATGTATATTGTATAACTTCATGGTTTGCCTATGTTCTTTGGATGATCAACTGCTGATTCCACTCCGTATCACTATTCATTTGTCAATGAAGTTGCCTCCAGTTGAAACATTGCCCTAAGACTGCAGTGTTCACCACTAGTTTAGTTATTAGAATTCTAGTGGCTGGTTTAGTTGGGATTTAAACTCAGTGTTGAACTGTTTGCTTGTTTATGAACTTGCAAAGAAACCCATAAGAGCTGACAGAACTTTTTTTCTTTCACAAGGACAATGAGTGTCAATCACCCCTGGAAGGCCAAAGGTAAACTCAGCTGAACAATTCAAGCCCCTTGGCTCTACTTCCAGCTTCATACCTATGTTTGGTATACCACAGCAAAGTACTGTGGCATGTGTCCAGAGCCAGGAGTGCCAGCAGGTGAGGAAAGAGGTGCAGGATTGTGAGGCAGATCAGACAGCTTGGCGTACCATAGGGCTGCCCTCAGCCTCTCTCTCAGGCAAGTCCAGGAGTAATGCTTGGGAGTGGAGGATGACACTTAGGTCTGTTCCAGAGTCATCTACTCCACCTAACTTCTGGTCTCTGGTGCACCCAACTGGGAGTGTTCAGGGTTTGTTTTGGTGGGAGGGAACCAGTACAGACATGTTCTTGCCTACTGCTGCTACTTCCAATAGAAACATGCACAGAAAAAAAATATTTTTGAGAAAAAAGTCTTTATTTGCGGCATTAAAATCCTTCCGACACCAAAGGAATAGCAAAGGTCAAAGACATTTTGAGGGGCAATTAAGTGACAGAGGATGGGACATAAACGAGCAGGTGACTGAGTGAGGGAGGTGAGCGTGCCGAACAAGGCAAGCTTACTGACTACGGGAGTTGGTGCTGTCAGAAGTTCATGGCACGCAGTCTAAATCAGATTGGTCTAAGCATGTCCAATTTCCCTCCCCCTCCTCACAGCCACCATCCCGTTGCCTAGAGACATCGCTCCTTGACTGCGTGGTTTCTACATCATTCAAATACTATGGCAATAAACACATGTAAGAACCTGTATAGACTGATGGTGTTCCCTCATCCTGCTCCCCAAGGAAGTGTTACTTCCCCTCCACTGGTGTTCTAGGACATGAGCATAGCACTCTTCCACCTTTGCTTCTCCAGTGTCCAGTGCTCTTACACTTTTCTGAAGCAATATGCCATCCCTCATTTCCCTTCCGCCACAACTCCCTCCTTGGTGTGTTTAACCTATGATCAGTGGAATTCACAATCATTTCACTTGTTCTGCTGAAGCATTTCTGCTCTCAGTCGTGGGTACAGACATTTCTCCACTATTGTTCCTTGTCCCTGTAAAAACATGGGGAACTGTATAGCCTCCTCTGAATGCAAACAAAAGGTTAAAAATAATCAAAGCTACTTCTCTCAAAGTAGTTCTCTCTAATGGCATTGCATGCACCTTAGCCATCAACGCCCCACCCCCCCACTACACACATGCATATCCTGCAGGATACGTAGAAGTAAACTATGTCCTGCTGCAGGAATCCACACAAAAGCAGCTCCTTTACAGGATCCTATTCTGAAGAGGGGGGGCAAGAGGGAGGGAGGAAGCTTTGAAACCATGCAGTCTCCTTCAGCTGAGGACAGACTGAACAGTCTCAAAATAAATAATGAATATATAGAACCCTGTGCACCCTGGCCACTCTCAATGCTTTGGACAGGCTGCAGTCTGACATACACAAGACAACTCCCTTCTGTGCCCAAGGCTTCATGACCAGAAGGTAGTGTGGCCTGGGAATCCAGGAAGTGAGCTGCAGCAGGGTCAGGTGGGTCATGTCCCCATTGACCTGGTCAGTCTGGCAGCAGCTGCTCAAGCTCCTTCTCGTTCAGTCTGTTGGTTTTGATGATATGGTCAAGTTGCTTCATGTACCGCCCCAGGTCCTGCATGAAATGGGGGATGCGGGCCTTCTCCAGGACCCCAAATTTCTTCAGATGATTCACATCTTCATAGGAGACCTGATGGAAAGAACATGGGCTCTTCATGCTCTTGTGGAAAACAACCCAAGGGAAATTCTTCATACTCTCAGCCCCCAGGGCATTCTTTTTCACTCACAACCACTAACCTCCTCCCTCATGCCATTATTTGTTACGTACAACTTCTCCACATCCACCGCTGGCAAACAGAGTAAAACAAAGAGGGGAGTGGGTACATGACCCCAGAAGGAGAGGAAATGAGGACGATGTAGGATCTGCAGGAGTGGTTAGCTGATCCATATTTGTGTACGAAATGTCACTCGGTAGAGCCCATAGAAAAGAAGACATGAGAACTAGAGACACAACTGGGGGTGATAGAACTCAGATGCAAATTTGAGAACATGTTGGAGGAGAAGAAAGGAGGCTGCATAGACACCTGGAGACTTGCAAATACCTGCTGAATAAGAGGACAAGGAACCAATGGAAGAACATGACCATGAGCTGAAGGCAGTGGAAGAGAGTGGTCAGTGCTTGGGAAACAAAGTTGAGGAATAGGTTCACTGCATTGGAGAAGGACAAAGAGCATAAGATGGATAATATGGAATAGAAAGGAAACCATTCCCAACAGGAGAAAGGAAAGGACAAAGGAGAGAACCAGGGATCAGAGCCCAGGGAAGAATAAGTATGATGTACAGGGGACTGCAAAAGGAACAGAAAGCAGTATGATCTTCAGGCAGAAGGACGAATGGAAGGAGTAGGATCAGAGATTCACAAGAAGACCTAGAAGATGCAAGTCAGTGTGACTAGTTATTCTCCTTACTAAGAGTAATAAACAAGCTTTCCACTAATGCAGATCCAGAGAATAGAAGGGTGTACTGCCTGTTCAAAGTAGGGTTGTAAGTTATGAACCTGAGGCTGAAGAGCATCCTGCTGGGCACAGGGGAAAAGTCCACTGATTGTCCTTCACATCAGTACAAATGATACTGTAACATTTCTGCTGGCACAGATTACTACGCCAGGTTGCAGAAGATGTTCAAAATGGAGGCTCATGTGATGTTCAGCAGAATTCTTCTGGTCCTCAGAGCTGGAGGATGAAGGGATGACAACATAATGCAGATCACCAGGTAGCTCAAGGACTAGTGCTTTGAGGAGAGTTTTAGAAGGTACCAACACTGGGAGACATGGGTGCCAAGTACGTGGGGGATCAAGGAACCTGCCCCCCACCTTGGGAAGAGGGCTGTCACCTGAAATGTGTAAAACTTTCCACATGCCCATCATCTTAGCCACCCCATCCCCCACCCCACCCCCACCTCCCATCTCTCCCCATAGCAAAAATAAAAGTCAACACCTATGTTGAGAGACATGAAAGGAAGGTAGCCTCTTGAAGAATACACTCCACCTGACTACCTGGGGTGCTAACTTGTACCAACTTTCTGGAAGAAGAGTTAAAAAGAGCTTTAAACTAGGACATAACGCAGGAGGTTGGGAAATACTTGTGCAATTCTACAAGACATGGGAACAGGAAAATCACGTAAGTGAAGACCAAGGATAAAAGGACTTCAAAGGCAAGGAAGCCATCCAGTGCAGAGAAACTACAAGTACTGATGCCAGGTGTTGGGTAGACAGCACAGTTAGTAAAAGGACTGCACCTAATCCAGGTAGAAAAATCAGATCTAGTTAGTGAGAAACAACTGGGATGTTTTATACTGATGCAATGAGCCTGGCCAACAAAATGGAAGAGCTAGAATCAGTTAGGACTTGCAGGGAATCAGGAAGGCCAAAGCAGGGTTAGAATTTAGGCTGGTGACAAAAATTAAGGACAACAAAAAGTCTTTCTTCAGGTATATAGGGAACAAAAGGAAGGCGCAGGGTAGCATAGGACCCCTACAGGACAAACTAGGGCAATTGGTGACAGAGAGGGGGGACAAAGCTGAGCTCTTCAGTGAGTTCCTTTCATCTGTATTCCTAGACAAAGACCAAGACAAATCTCCCAATTGAATCATAGATAGACACAGGAGGGACACCAGCCCACCAAAAGTTAGCACAGACTTAGTGAAGGGGCACTTGGAGGGGCTGGATGTGTTCAAATCAGTGGGTCCAGATGAACTTCATCCAAGGGTGCTGAAGGAATTGGCCAGTGTCGTAGCAGGGCTGCTGGCACGGCTGTTCGAGCACTCATGGTGCTCCAGTCAGGTTCCGGAGGACTGGAAAAGGGCCGATGGAGTCCCTATTTTCCAGAAGGGGAGGAGGGGGGAACCAGGAAACTACAGGCCAGTTAGTCTCACCTCTGTCCTTGGGAAAACTCTGGAAAAAATCATTAAGGATCACATTTGTGGGAGCCCAGCAGGGGAAATAATGCTGAAAAGAAATCAGCACAGGTTCACTGCAGGTAGATCCTGCCTGCCTAACCTTGTTTCTTTTTATGACCAGGTCACAAAATGCTTAGACACAGGAGTCAAGGTGGATGTCATTTACCTAGACTTTAAGAAAGCCTTTGATACAGTATCTCATTCTGTTCTCATAAATAAACTGACAGGCTGTGATGTAGATGATTACATGGTCAGGTAGGTGGCAAATTGGCTTGGGGGTTGCACCCAGAGAGAGGTGGTGGACAAGTTGATAGCGACCTGGAAAGGAGATGCACGAACAGGTCCAGGGAGGTGATCCTTCCCTTGTATGCGGCACTGGTCAGGGCACAGTTGGAGTACTGCATCCAGTTTTGAGTGCCGCACTTCAAGAGGGATGCGGAGAATCTTGAGAAGGTTCAGAGGAGGCCACTCGTATGGTCAGAGGCCTTCAGGGATGAGAAGAGACTGAGGGACCTAGATCTCTTCAGCCTGCACAAGAGAAGGCTAAGAGGTGATCTTGTGGCTGCCTATAAACTCATCAGGGGTGGGCAACAGGGAATAGGAGATGCTCTATTTACTAAGGCACCCCCTGGAGTAACTAGGAACAATGGCCAAAAATTGACAGAGCAGATTTAGGTTGGACATTAGAAAGAACTTCTTCGCAGTAAGGGTTGCCAGCATCTGGAACGGGCTTTCAAGGGAGGTGGTATTCTCCCCTGCCCTGGGGGTCTCCAAGAGGAGACTGGACAAGCACCTGGCTGGTGTCATCTGACCCCAGCGCTCTTTCCTGCCCAGGGCAGGGGGTTGAACTTGATGATCTACTGAGGTCCCTTCTGACCCTAATATCTATGAATCTATGAATGTCTGGTTCAGAGTGGGAAACTGGGTCTTTTAGGAATAATATTTATAGTTTCATAGTTGGTAAGGTCGGAAGGGATCTGAGCAGATCATCAAGTCCGACCCCCTGCCATGGCAGGAAAGAGTACTGGGGTCAAACGACCCCAGCAAGGTGTTCGTCTAACCTCCTCTTAAAGACTCCCAGGGTAGGAGCCAGCATCACTTCTCTTGGAAGTTGGTTCCAGATCCTAGCTGCCCTGACTGTGAAGTAGTGCCTCCTGATATCTAGTTTAAATCTACCCTCTGCCAGCTTGTGACCGTTATTTCTAGTCAGTCCTGGTAGTGCTTGGGGGAACAGGGACTCCTCCAATGCCTGCTGGTCCCCTCTGACTAGTTTGTAAATGGCCACTAGATCCCCCCTCAGCCTCCTCTTGTGGAGGCTGAACAGGTTCAGGTCCTTTAGCCTCTCCTTGTAGGGCCTGCCCTGCTGACCCCTGATCATGCGGGTAGCCCTCCTCTGGACCCTCTCAATGCTGTCCACATCTGTCCTGAAGTGCGGCGCCCAGAACTGGACGCAGTACTCCAACTGCTGCCTGACCAGTGTCGCACAGAGGGGGAGGATCACCTCCTTGGACCTGCTCGAGATGCATTTGTGGATGCATGACTAAGTACGGTTGGTCTTCCTGACTGCTTCCCCACACTGTCAGCCCATGTTCATTTTGGCATCAATAATGACTCCAAGATCCTTTTCTGCCTCTGCACTGACAAGAAGGGAGTTCCCCAGCCTGTAGGTATGCTGATGGTTCTTCCTCCCCAGGTGCAGCACCTTGCACTTGTCAGTGTTGAAACCCATCCTGTTCTCATCCGCCCACCCCTGTAACCTGTCTAGGTCTGATTGCAGCCTAATCCTCCCTTCTAGCATGCCCATTTTTCCCCACATCTTAGTGTTGTCTGCGAATTTGAACAAGGTGCTTTTTACCCCCCTCGTCCAAGTCACTGATGAAGATGTTGAACAGTGCAGGTCCGAGGACCGAGCCCTGGAGGACCCCACTGCCCACATCCCTCCAGGTTGAATAAGACCCGTCCACCACCACTCTCTGGTTGTGGCCCTCCAGCCAGTTTGTGACCCATTTGACTGTGTAGGTGTCAACACCACAGTCCCCTAGTTTTTTAATGAGAATGGGTCATATAAACAAGATAAAGGGAGAAAGAAGGGCTGAATAAATTAGATGGCATATATCCAGTTAGCACCTAGGGACTGAGCCTAGTATTATTCTTAAGGACAATTTAAGGAGAGAACAGGCCACATCTGTCCCTCCAAAACTGAGCATGTAGCTGTAGAAGCTGAATCTGGCAGAACTGTGACCTCACCAATATAAGGCAATGAGCAGTGTCTGTCCTGGTCAGCAGATTCCATGGACGCAATAAACATTCCTTAGGAGTTCATGGAAAAGGGATCCTCGGGGTGGTTACAACCTCTTATGGGTGGTTGTAAGAAAATCAGACAGGGAAAGAAAAGCTCTGAAGGGTTTGTGATATAAAATAACCAGCAGAAAAAAACCTAGAAATATGTAAATACTCAATGTAGTGGAGAGTGATATAGCCAGGATGGTCCAGGAACTCTGCAAGAAACATGGCCTCTCTCATAAAGAGTTAAGTAGCTTTCTAAATTACTTATTTTCCTCCTGCCTGGGATTGGCTATTTTGGATTCCACTGAACTGACAGGCAAAGCTAAGATGGAGGGGCACTGCTATGGGTTGGATTAAACTTGTTTAAAACAAGGGGGTATAAAGCACCATCCTTAATTTAATATAATAAGGAGAAGCCATTAAGCTTATTTATATAAGCAGGCATCTGAAAGAGTAGTAGCTTCCACCCCAAACACAGGCCTCCATATAATCACTCAGACAAAGGCACATACAAGGCACAGGCCAGTAGGGGCATCTTTTATGAAAGCCTGAATATCTTTAGGAGAAATGGCAGAGAGAAGATAGCAAGGAAATACCAACAGCAAGAAACGGTTGGCAATACAGCTCTCAAAAAGCAGAGAGGGAGGGCATTTGGGCTGAGTGCTGGCTGAAGGAGACTTTCTCCTGTTTTTCTAATTCTTTGTGTGTTCAGAGAAACGGGAGTTTGTAAATTCTTTGTAAACAAACAAAACTGCACCAAAGAAACACCTGAATCCAGCACTGGTTTATCTTCCTAATGGAAACAACCCATGAGGGCCTGAATTACTGGCTCACTGCTGAAGTCAAAACTCTACTTTAGAAAGGACACAAATAAAGGGAACATAATAAAAAGATGGAAAATAATGGATGGCCTACAAAACACAGACTGGGAGTGTTTGTTCTATCTATGTCAGAAACACGAGGAATTCATGAAATGTGAAAGTGGGAATTTACAAAACTATACAGCGACAGACCCTTTCATGACACATGTGATTAAAGCAGGGAAATCACTGAAATGGGTCAGTTAGGCCAAGAACTTAACAAGATTCAAAATGGGATTGGACATTAGCCTGGATAAGCATATCAAGGTTTTTCATGATTAATGAGGGCAACATTTCTGAAACATTTCTGAAACCTCATGCTTCAGGGCCAGCCAGTTCATGACCCTTGGAGATCAAGATGAGAACTGAGGTAGGGCCAGATTGTTCTACATTGCAGTTGTGGCTTTGTTACATTTCTTCTGCAGCATCTGGTTTTGGCCACTTCCAGAGATAGGACACTGACCTAGGTGAATCTCCTATGTTCCTCCTGGAAAAGTCTGTCAGGCAGTAGTTAAAGATTATGGATTCAGAACAATAAAACTCAGAGTAACCCAGAAAAGGGGAGAGGGTTCATTTTAATTGAACTGATTTTGGTTGTACCGGGAGGGGTGTAGGGCTCTGATTTTCCTTCACTTTTTAAAATATTTCTGAACTAAGTTACTGGCTCAATGTGTATGAAGCCTACTGGACCTCAGCCTTAGTATTTCTCAATGTGTCCTAGCTGTACCTAGATCTAGCTCTACTCACTGATCTCATGATTCTTCCTGTCACTGCAAGGCAAAAGTCAACTTTGCTCAACAAGGATATTTCTTCACATTCAGCCCAGGACTCTGATGGCCCAAGAGCCCAAGAGCCCAGGACTCTGATGGCCTGAAGCTAACAATTATAACCCCTGCCAGTGGACCAGATAAAGAAAAACAATATGTTTGTTTTCCCTCTCTTGCCCTCTCTTACGTGCCTGTTTGTTTGGGAAAGCAACATGACACAGCTTGTCATTTAGGAAAATGGTTAAGGAACCACCGTTTTTTCACATTCATTTCCTGCATATTTAGATCAATAAATTGGAAAACATTCAAATTCCATCATATTAGTTACTGACCCATTAATGCCTGAGATCATGCAAAAGAACAATAGCTACTGCACTGGCTTGGGGGGAGAACGGGATATAAATAATCATTTCTTAAATAACGGCATGTCTATCCAAATCTGTTACCTTTCCCAATGCTGCCAGCAACTGGAAGTCAATAGTTTGTCTATGTCTCAGGATTCTAAGTATTCCATCCAGGTACACTTGATCCTTGCTGAAACACCCTGAAAGAGAGTAAGGGAGATAAGTGGGTGTATAAATGGGAGTCCAGGCATCTCCCCCCATGCAGAACTCTGTGAACCCAATCTTCATCTGGGTTCACAGAGCAACTCAGGTTAAGTCAGATGGCATCAGACAAGAATAGAATTGGTGTGTATTCAAAATCAGATCAGTGCTGGAATGAGTACTCGGACTGGGGTCTTCCAAATAATTTATTATGGACCTAGAAAAGGGGGTAGACATGGTAGTGATAAAATCTAACTATGAGAAAATTATTTTGGGTTAGTCAAGATGAGGGGAAACTATGCGGGACTCCAAAGGGGACTGTAACAGGATGGGGCCCAGGGATGTTCATGACACTCCCTGGTTCCCACCTTAATCCTGCCCAGCTCCCACTTCAGCCTCTTAGGGTCTCACCCTGCTTTCTTTCCTGCCACACCTTGATGTTAAAGATAATAAGGGAAGGCTACCCTGGGATGCTGGTGAGCTCTGGGTGCTTTCCCTATTCTGTCCCTTCTTGGGCTCAACTTAGCCCACTTGGTGCAAGACTCTGGCCCACCAACCACAGTCTTTCAGCCTCAGGGCTCCAACCCCACTGCCCACAGTCTCTTGGCATTGGGGCTTCTAATTCTGCTGGCCCTAATCGCCTTAAGAACTAAATTATGGCCTCTGTCCTCCTCTAAAGTCATGTCCATGCCTCACGGAAGTTATTTTGCCAACATTCTTTGCTTCTGTGTAGGCCTCAGTCCTTCTGGCTTTGGCTCACTTTTATTCTGGCTGAAGGCCTGCAGTCCTGGCTCACTTGTTCTGACCTGGATTTCTTGGCCCCAGCACTTTCTGTGTCTTAGGTCTCCAGGACCCTTGGCCCCATAGGGTGTGGTCACACATGCAAGCACATGCATTTGCAGCAGCTCAAATAGAAGCGGTGCAAATTTGAGCTGGGGCTTTTTGCCTCAGTGCACGTGCCTGGACATGCATGTGCCCGGACATACAAAATAACCCTGCCTGGCTCCTCCTAGATTTGCAACCAGGGGGAGCTAGAGTTCGGGGCCAGCACCTGTGCTGCCCCAGCAGTATAAAAAGCTGTCCTGTCCTGGTTTCATCAGTACAAAAGACTGCCCTGACAAGCAGCTCAGGGCTACACGCGCTCAGGAGCTTCCGAGGCCCAGCCAATTGGTACCTGTGGACACTACCCCTTGTGCCAGCTGGACTGCTGAAACAGCCCTGAGAGTTCCCTGCATCCTCTACCCACTGCAGCAGTCTGGCAGTGGGGGCTGCTGCCTGGCTGTGACCTGCTGTGCACCTGCCAGACCCAGATGGGGACTGCACAGCCAGCAGAAGCATCTGCCCCTCTAGGCCAGCTGCCAGTGGACTGTGGCTGCAAAGTTGGCCTTTGCATGGCACTACTGCCATGTGTGCCCCTTGCCTGGCCATCTGGGCAGCTATCGCCTGGAAGATGTTCCAGGTGTGGTGGCCTGCTTTGAACTATCAAAGCATGTCCTCCTGGACATAATTGGCCAGGAGGTCAGCCACCTCCAGCTGGGTCCAAAGTCCTGCCACTGGCCTCCCTAGCAGGAATTCTGGTGTTCCCTATTTGAAAACTGAAAAATCCCTGATAAAAAAATCCCAAAGTCACTCTGTAAAATACCCCAAAATCCATGTTCCTCCACAATTAAAACAAAAGACCACTATATATATAGAAAGAGAGGGAGAGATAGAGAGACAGCAATCAGTTGGGCAATGTTTTATTGATATAGCTACAATGTTAAAGCGATTTGGAAGCCTAAGTGTCTCTATCATCATAATAAAGTGAATTCTAAATACCTATATGTTTTGCTGCCCCCCCACAGGGAATACAGCCCCCCAACAGGAGTTACAGCCCCCCCCAACAGGGGCCAAGTGGCCCTTGCAGGGGCCATCAACCCCCCCTTCAGGGCCCACATGCCCCACCCCCACTTGCTCCCCAGCCCCCGAGACTGCTGTGCTGCCTGGCCCCTTCCCCTGCTCGTTCCTGCAGCCCCCCAATGGCTGCCCCACCAAGCCCCACCCCTTGCCCCCTCCCCCAGATCCCCCAGTGGCTGCTCCGCTCAGCCCCATCCCCTGCTTGCACCCCCAGCCCCCTGATGGCTGCCTCCCCACCAACCCCAGCCTCTGGCACTTAAAAAAAAAAAAAGGGAAAAAAAAGCCTCTACTCACGGACAGTAGCAGGGGCTGTGGGGGCTCCGGGGCCTCCTACAGAGCCCCACCATGCAGCACGGGGCAGCGGGGGGACAGCAGGGCTCAGGCTGGGGCTGATGCGGCTGTCACCCGGCCACAGGCTGTGCAAGGGGGCCCCAGTGACCCCGATGGCAGCTGCTACTGCCAGTGAGTGCAGGGGTGTTTTTTGAGGGGTTTTTCACTTGCTGGGATGCTAGGGCCCAGAAGAGCAGTGATCAGGGAACTTGGGGGGGCTCGGGGGCCTGGGGCCAGGTGGGGCAGGGATCGGGGGGTTGACGGGGGGTAGGGCCAGGTGAGGCAGTGATCGAGGGGCTGGGAAGTGGTTGGGGCCGGCGGGGGTCCCCTGCCCCCCTCCTCCAGCCCCTCCCACCCCTTACTTACCAGCACTGGATCCCAGGTCCAGCTCCCTGTGGCTGGTACACTGCCTGTGCTTCAGCACCAGGGTGAGGGCCAGGCACAGAGATGCTCTGGCTGCTACCAGAGCATCTCTGTGGAGGACTCAGCCTCCAGTTGCCTCAGGTTTTTTTCTCTGAGGTTTTTTTTTTTGGCAAATTTTTTTACAAATTTGCAGCACAGGGAAAGTTTTCTCATTCTTGCATGTACCTCTTGCAGCATCTCAAAGGGCTTTGAGACGCTGCAGAACGCACGTGCATGCTTGTTTGGACACGCCCATACAGGTCTCCAAGCTCCTTGGCTCTGTCTCATGTTCTTAGCCTCCCAGCACCCCTGACCCAGGGCAAGGCTGCTCTTGGTCCCACTCAGCCTCTCCTGGTGCCTCAAGCTGCTCATAGTCTCTCAGTGGTTTGGTACTAGCTCTCATGCAGCTTCCTGGGTTCTAGACCCTGTAAAGACTCTATTTGAGGCTTAGCCTCTCCTGCTGCAGGGTCTTTTTTAGGCACCCCCACTTGTAGCCTCCACACCACCCCTATCAGCTGTTCCTCATTTTCTGGTGTTACTCTGTGCCAGCTGCAACACCCTGTTATATTCCCTTTGGAGTTCTTCAGGGTTTCAGCCACTCCTACCCTGTAGCTGCTACCTCTTACAGTTTCCCCAGGTGCCAGTGCTGCCTACGCTCCCCTCTGTTGCTATCCAGGCCAGCAGGAGTTGTCAGGGCCAGACTGCCCTATCGCCCAGGATCCAGGCTTTATGTAGGCTGGGGCTCCACTTTTTTTAAGGTCATATGGCTCAGCTCTCAGCCTGCTCTCAGATGTTGTAGCTTAAGCCCAGAGCTGAAGCCACTGCCTTCTCCCCTGCTGCTCTTTAAGTCCTTGTGGATTTCTTTGGCTGCATGTAGCTCTGCAGCTGGCCCCTGCCCTGCTGCCTGGAGTTCAGTAAACAGACCTAGATGTCAGCATAGGCAAGTCTGGAGTTCTCACTGTTGCAGCCATGTCAATAGCATCCATGAGCACTCCATCAGGCCTCCCCTTCCACCTCCAATTCATACCAAAAAGAAATACATATATCCACCTCCTTCTTTACATCAAACCACAACAATGACTTGATATGCTTTTATAGCTATAGCTTAAAACAGCTGAGAGCTACACAGTCTATGCAGTGGTTAAGACATTCTACCTCAGCCTTAATTGTGTAGAGGTCACAGTGGTCACAGCTGAAATCTATCAATAGAGTATGAGTTAGATGGAGCTGAAGTACACGTTACTTTATGGTATCTGTTGGAGATGGAAGCCCAGGCCTCCAGTTTTACTGGCAGTGCATCAATACAGGAATGCTATTTCTAAATCATCCCTATCCAGTGTTTATCCAGCCTCCTCTTGAACACCTCCAGTGAAGGAGATTTCACAACTTCCCTGTACAGCCCCACTGTTCTAACACCCCAGTTCTGTGGTTCTAACAGTAAAGAAAATTTTCTTGACATTTAATTTAAATTGCCTTTGCTGCAATTTAAAGCCATTGCTTCATGCCCTGCCTCCTTGACACAAGGAAGAACAGTTGTTCTTCCTCTCCTTATGACACACTTTCAGATATTTAAAGACCACTACCCATGGCTCCTCAGAGAAAGAGAACTATGAAAATATAAAAGAGAAAGAATGATCAGGAATGGACTGTTTAAAGACTCAAAACTAAATGCCTGCAAATTGGCTGCTAATGCAGGGAATAGAAGGTGATGTAAGTTCCAGACGGATGCAGATACTAACCCACAGGAGGTGATATTATTCAGGCTAATATATGAATTACCACTAAAGATCCCAGCTCAAGGCACTGAGCTGCCACTGCTTGCCTCACTTTTCTCATTGTTAGCATGCTCTAATAAATAAGCGGGCAAAATACAGCCTGCAGGCCAGATCCGGCCTGGCAAGGGATTCTGTCAGACCCACGGATGGTCCCTTGGCCCCATCCAGCCGAGGTGTGGGTGGCAGCCTGAGCCATGGTGCATGCACCTGGTCCTGCCACCCCTGGGTGCACAGTGGGGCTCTGAAGTGGCCATGTCTGCTCACCTGGCTGTGATGTATCAGTCTGCCCTCGCTTTGCCCGCACACAGTACTCCCACCGTACTCTGGCATCCTGCACATACTGCTCCAGGTCGCAGAAGAGCGCGCAGAAGGACATGTGACTGGCCTGGTAGATGGTGTAGTATAGCAGTGCCGCGCGCCACAGGAAGGGCTGCTTACGGAAGAGGACACTGTGCAGACTAGCCAGGCCTTCCTCTGTGGGGTTAGCAGGTTTCAGGCCATACTGTTTGCGGCCCTCTGAACTATGCCAGGGCTGGTGGGCATTATTCACTCCGCGGATGTAATGGGTACCTGGAGAAGATGAGACAGAACATATTCAGGTACTACCCAGACTCATACAGATCATCCAAAGTGCCAAAGAAAAACAGAGGAATCATTGTTCTCCTCAGTGATACAAGCCAAGACAAACTCCCCCGCTCCATAGCTTTTCCTTCAATAAATAAATGTCAAACAAAACCCCTGGCATTTAGTCTCCTTCTCCAGAGGTAATTAACACAGCAAGTATTAGCTAAGTTCTATGGCAGCTGTCCTTAACCTCCCATTGCTACCCTCCAGATGTGCTACCAGTATATTAACACTTCCTCTGTTACCCTGCCATAATCCTTTGACATCCCACCCTATCACTTCCCTATCCTACTCAAACTGTTCTCCAATATCCTTATGTTTCACTGTCCCACCTTAACAACATCATACCACTGCATGGCCACTATCCTACCACCATGGAAAGATGCCTTACAGTGAGACACACAAAGAGTTCAATCTGTTTAGATTATCAAAAGGAAGACTGTGAGGTGACTTGAATGCACCTTGTAGGTACCTTTGTAGGGAGACAACCCAGGGTATCAAAGGGTTTTTTTAAAACTTGGCAGAGAAAGGCACAGGGCAACTGAGGGCTGGAAGTTGAAGCCAGGCAAATTGGAATGCAAAATGTTTTGTTTGGAGGGAGGATGATTTACCACTGAAAATGGCCAAGGAAAGCAGGGGTTTTCCATCTCTTGTACTAAGACCAGGTGTCTTTGTGGAAGATGTACTTAGTCAAATAAGTGAAGGTTACCGGTCTCAATCCTGAAGTGACTGGTTGAAATTCTGTGGCCTGTGTTGTATAGGCTGTCACACTAGATAGTCTATTGATTCCATCTGGCCTTAAACCCTAACAAAAAATTGCACTAGCTTGTACTATGCTAGTCTAACATTAGGGGTAGCATAGGCAGCAATACTTTACATTAAAATTGCCCAACACTTCCCATTATATGATCTGGTTTTCTGTTCCTATTAACTTGCCCAAATTCATACTCATTCAACCAAACATTTTCTATGCTGGGCATTAGCCACAAAGCTGGATTATTTGAAAAGCTTCAGCAAAAATGATGCGACTACTTTCAATAAGATTAGCAAAAAACCGCTGTTAAAAGAAGTTGCAAGAATTTTTTAGGCACTCTAATAGAACGGTGATACTTTCCCTGACATAGTACAAGACTGGTAGTGCAGATAGTGACCAGACATGGATGGAAGCAGGGGCTAGACATCTGACATAGGGATTACACTGGTGTCAGGGACACTGTACTTATGAAATCTGCCCAAATACAGATAAGTTACAAACCTCTGAAAAATCTAACTTTGCACACACTTAATGGAGACTTGTTAAGAGACTGGTAGCTAAATTCTGCACCAAGCATGTCTCAGTCCCTTACAGCTCCTCTAGGTTCCTAGACTGATTGTGGGCCATAGGGCAGCTGAGCAAGTGCCATCCTGGGACTGCAGGGGCAGGGGCAGATTTTTACCATATTAGTGGATGGGTGGGGAGGGAACAGGACAGGAAGGTGGGTAGGGAGGGGTGTTGTGGCTCTGCTCATGAGAAGTGAGAGCAGGGATCCTGCTTTTCCTGTGCTAGCACTGCTACTATCCCGAGAGGTGCCCAGGTGTCCAAGTGCCGTGAAAGGGGAAACATCCTGGGCTACTAATTCTTGTTAGTTTCTCTAATCTTAGCAAGTGTTTAAACTACTGCTATCTCACCAAGTTCGGCCTCCAAACTGGCTTCAGATATAAACTTCTTAGGTTGAAGACCCTGAAAAACTTAAGAGTGACAATGCTAATACTCAGTTAAAAAATTATATAGAGATTACATCTGTAGCAAAATCATAAAGTAATCCATTTCAAAAGCAAGTGATGAGAGAGTGGGCTGTGATCCAGTATTAGGATGCACTTCAAATTGAAGACCACAACCTACTTGAGTCTCATTACCACATACCTTATCATATTAAACTTGATAACATGTTGTATTGTTCTGGTGATGTCTCCCTTTTCTTTCAGTGAAAAGAGCCATAAAATTACACTTCACTTATGTACAGGGTCAACCTATAATTGGGACCGCTGCAGTCCTGACTTGTGTACCTGTAGTATATTTTGTTTATGCAACAAAAATACAAAGTGAGAATTTTTTCCAAGGCAGTTGTTATTTTAGGTTTCTCAGAGCATTCCTTTGGGTCCTTTCCTTGATTATCTGTTTCTCCTATGGATTTTGTAATGGTAATAACAGTTCAAGGTCTTTACCTGTAACTATGAACTTCTATTCAGGAAAAAAATTTTTTTTTCCCTAAAATTGTACCTGAAAATGTGGAGTCAATTTATATTTGAACAATACAATATGCCATCATCTTACTAATTATTTTGAACAAAAAACCTGGTTCTGTGGTTAGTATATTTTGCAATTATATTTTAACCAAAACATTCTTTTTAGGATCTTTTATCAGTCCTGTTCATAGATTCATAGATGTTAGGGTCGGAAGGGACCTCAATAAATCATCGAGTCCAACCCCCTGCATAAGCTGTGTTCTCAAGTTCTTCACTCTTTTATCTTGCTTATTTCTCAAAGACCCCCAATATCAGTTTTGTATATCCACAGCTCTGCAACTTTCTATTTTGTTTTTTGTACATATTTTTCTTCACATAGACTTGTCTAATTCATAATAATCTTGCCTTTTCAGATTTATTGCCCAATCTCTTATTTAACCTGTCTCCTTAGCTTCATTAAAATTCATATTTTATAAGCAACTGATTGACTTTCTCTTAGCAGGCATGCAGAGGGCAACAACAAGCATGCAGAGGGCTCAGTCAAAGGGGACTCGGGACAAAGAATGTGAATGCCGACTTCTTATCCCACAGTCATGACGATCCAGACTTGGAAATGGTGGAGGGAAATCTAGGACTCACTCAACGGACAAAAGTCATAAAAAGCAATGGGAAGGCCACCCTGGCGGTCAATCTAAAGGGAAGGGTGTGTAGCAGGGACTGGGGAGCAGCCCCAACTAGACCGCCGCAGGAGGGGTCAGATCATGGAAAATGCACCTGGTGGGGCTTAGACGAGGGGTGCCATCCCAGCCTGCTGGCCATAAGCCCCAAAGGAAAAAAAACTTACCCAGCCAGGTCCGGGAGCACTATGCTGCCTGGCACGCTGAGCGAAACCACCGGGAGGCTTGGAACTCACCCAGCGGAGGCAGAGCGAGTGGCGCTGCCCTGGTGCTCTGAGGGCACTCCAAGGGAGGGAACTTGCCCGGCAGGGGCCAGGGAAACCAGGCCGCTGGGGAAACACAGGAGGGGGGAACTCACCTGGCAGGGTCCCAGACAGGCGGCGCTTCCCCAGCGTGCCGAGAGAAGCTCCAGGGAAAAGAGCAGGGGCCACACACCTGGCCCAGGAAGCACGTGCCCTGAAGCCCTATGCTGACTGTCCTACAGGGAAAGCCCAGGAAGTTTAAAGGGAGAAGGCCAAGCAGGGCTTGGCGTTCAGCATGGAAGAAAAAGGGGACGCTGCAGCCAGACCAGGAGGATGATTCTACCACGGCCAAAACCCAGCTAGCTGAACCCTCGGGGGATGCCAGGAAGACTGCAACCCTGAGTGAAGCACCAGGCTGACCTACCACCCAGATAAGTGAAGCAGGATGGCGGGGTGCTTACAGGTGGCCCACTGGCCGGGGAGACAGGGACACTGGGAGAAGTACCCCAGGGAGAGAGTATTAAACCCTCAGGAAAGAGGGCAAGAGGGGATACCGAAGGCAGTGAGCCTTGGAGGGTCCTGGATAGACCCAGATAGAAAAGGGATTTGCCCAGAGAAACTGAGTAAAAAAGCCCACTGGCTCAGAGTAGCTGCAGACAGTGGACCTATAGCACAGTGCAGACTCAGAAGTTTTTCTTCTGTGGTGTTATATAGTAATCCTGAGCTAGGGAAGTATAGCAGGGGAAAGCCTGATCCCCTGTATACCTGAGTTCTAATTAATCAAGCCCTAGAGTCAACACCTGAGACCTAGTCGCATCTGAACATGAACCCTGGGACTGGCAGGTGGAGACTCCATCTCCCCAGGACCCACTGATCCCAGAGAGAAGGAAGACTACTGCAAAAAGAGTTGAGGAAGCAGACATTTGAGGAAGAGTGACTTGACTAGAGGGCATGGCCACAACCTCTCAACCAGGTTGGAGAGGATCCAAGAACCAGCAACTCGCACTCAGTACCAGGAAGAGATGACTTGTTACCCAAGAGGAAAGGGGCAGGATGTAGGGGTGGTGGAGCCCTGCAGAAGACCAACCTCGCCCATATGATCATCACTGGAGATACCATCTAAACTCTCAAGAACTAATCTAACATCAAAGACGTGGCAGGCGAGAGGGAGAGCGGACAAGACACAAGTCCCCGTGATTCCAACGGGACAAAGAATAGCAGGTAAGTCCACCCACTCTGTGACAGGGAAATCTTCCAGGCTCGGTGTTAGCACTGGCCTACCTCCTGTCTATGGGCATGCCGCCTGCCTAGCTCATCTGCCACGCCTTGTTGGTAAATAATAAAGATGGTACTTAGACAGGAGGCTACCCATTTTGAACCCCTGATGGCTAGGGGTAATATCCGCAGCTCCGAACCTTCCCTACACCGCGGCCCATGCCTCACAGATAGCATCCATGGTTATAAATGCTCCGGCCAGGAGCCAGGTCAAGCTCTGCCCCATGTTGGGCCTCTTCCACTCACTCATTCATACTACCCCCTCTCACCAGGCCTCTCTCCACCCCCTCTCACAGGGCATCTTTCATTCCACCCCTCTTCTAGGCCTCTTCTACTCTGCCCTGTTCCCCAGGAAAGGCCTTCAGGCCATCATCCTTACTCACTCACCCTGGGTAATCAACCCCACAGTCCTCTCGGTGCCTTTGACACCCAGCTCATGACAGTCCAGGCCTAAGCCTAGGCTGAATCTAGCCACAGGCTCTTTCCTGGGCACTCGGCTCTTTCTGACCCCTCTTGAAGCCACTCTCCACCCCTCCTTGGGGTTACCTTTATACCTCTCCTGGGCTCCATGCTGCCCCTTCTCTGGGGGTCCATATTGCCCCTTCTCCTGGGCTAAATCTATGCCCCTTCTCCAGGGCTTGGGGTCTTATACCCCCAGGGGCTTAGGTGCCTTTTATTTAGTGTACCTGACCCCATAGTTTGTATATTCTCCACTATATAGCAGGGACTGAGGTTTTGAGGTGCCCCTACCCATCTTTCCCTGGGGAGGTAACTGGCCTGGCATTTCCTGGGTTCTCCCACATCACTAGGAGCCCCACCAGGCCACGCTTCCCCAGCAGGGTGCAGTTTCAGGTCATACCCAGGACCAGGAGGCTCCAAACCATCTCCCATAGTTCCTACCCTCACCTTCAAGGTGTTCTAGGAGCAGCTCAGCCTGATGTTGCCTCCTTGGCTACTCAGCCTGCACTGCTGCCTTTCTGGCCTAAGTTTAAAAATGGCTGCTGCATTCAGCCACCTGGCAGCTCCCTACTTAAGCCTTTAAAGTGACAGGCACCAAAAATGCTCTATCACACGCTCGCACTCTGATTTTAAAAAATCCCCAATTTTCAGTTAAAAAGAAGTAGCCCCAAATCCACATTTTTCCATAAATAAAATCTATATCTATATATTAGTGGTGTTTCTTTTAAATTATGGGAAAATGTGGATTTGGGGTTACTTTTTTTTAATCATAAATTGAGGATTTTTTAAAATCAGAGAAACTAAGATGCACACACATAAATAATATATTAAAGAACACTAAGATTGCAAATTCCAGCACTCAACAGTAGAAAATGCCAGCTACTGCTCAGCCAAGATTGATTGTGCAGTCTTAATTCAATCCACATGTGACTCAGCCTTCACTTACATGGTCACATTCTCACATTTCAACAGGATCTTTCCTTCATTCAGTGCACAGGATGAACCTGCTGTGAGGATCAACTGGGGGTATACAATGAACAAGCCTCTAAGATCCCTGATTCATTTACTGAAGAAACAAAAATTGTTGAGTGAAAGAGGGAGAGAAAGGACAGTTTCATAATTAAGTCGGTTGAATACTGCTCTAGAGAAGTGTCCAGCTTCTGCTACAGAATTCTTGTGAGATGTTGGGCAAGTCACTCTCACAGGCACTTGCTAATGGTGTGGCTTCATTTCCTGGGTCAGACTGAGCACTCACGGCTGTAACTGAAGCCAGTGCGTTGGACACATAAACACATATCGTGCTATGTAATGCTAAAAATTCTGGACAAAAATCAGGCCCTAGATATCTTGAATTGGGCATCCAAAATTAAGGGACTCTTTTGACCTTAATTTCTTTGTGCCTTGGACCACCACTCCAAGCACCTGGCCCAGGAGTAATATCGATGGCTTATCCCATAGTGGGTTGTGAAAATCAATCTTTTTTAAGCACTTGGATACAACTGCAACAAGTACCATAAAAAATTATATGAATAATTCTGTTTCCAGGGCAATGTGTGACCTAGGCCACACATCAAACAATAAGAAATACTCAAAATATTGAGTATTTCATCATTAAATAAGAATCATCTATACCAGGGGTGGCTAGAGTTATTCATCCTGAGAGCCACATCCGATCCTCCACATGAAGTTCAAGAGCCAGAAGGAGGGGGGGAAGACTGAGCAACCCAGTGGGGGGAAAGGGGAGGGGGGGTGCTGAGCGTTGAGCCACTCTGGCTTTCCCCACAGGGAGTGCGCCCTGAGTTAAGCAGCATGTTTGTAGCCCCCGCTCTGGCAGCCGGCTCCTGAGCTGGCAGTCCCAAGAGAAGTGGGTGGGGCTTCAAGAAGTGGGGCAAGAGCTGCAAGTACCATGCCAGTGAGCCGCATATGGCTCGCAAGCTGTGGTTTGGCCACCGTGGATCTATCCCATGTACTGAATAAGGTGGGATCCTGTGGAAAAATCAGCATGTGTTAGTGCATCTAAAGATTGTATCATAACATAGACACACATGGCTGTCTTCACTTCTTAAAAAAGGTGTGTCTCAACCAGGAGAAACTCACTGTGCAGTAGCTAGCCTCCTAAGTAATCATAGGGAGGACAAGGAACTTTAGTTTTATCACAGGGCAGATGAAAAGCAGTCAATAAGCAAAGTCAGAGGTCCACCCCCATCTACGGTTAACCATGACTTGCTTGTCTTGTGGTAAAACTAAGGCACCTTGCCACAATTATGTCTGAGTAGCATGATAGCTAATGTAATGGTTAGTCCATAGCAGGCTCATGCTACTTCTAAGCAATGAAAACAAAGCCTATTCTACACTTTTCTGCCTTGATGCTGCATTGACACTGCCTTGCAATGTCCTCACTCTCTGGTAACACGTCACTGAAACTCTCCTTTCTGAGCTCTAGTATTTTCCTGCCACTAGCCTTGCACTGTGGTAGTGCTAAACCATCCCTGCACTGACTCAATTCAAAGTAAGTACAAATCTTATACTAACCCTACTCAACAGGATAGTGGGGGGGAATAGAGGCTCCCTTCTGTTCTTAGAGCCTTCAATGGCAAACATTCAGTGCCAAGACAGGTGCTTGGAGCCCTGTCCCCCTCTCACACAGCATGTTGTTTTGTACTCAGTGCCAGGATTGAGTTCCACATATGGGGATACACAAGGGCCTTTGAAGATGACAGAGCCACTTTGTGACAGGGACTCCTTCTTCCTCAAAACCATCAGTGAATGCTACCTGGGGTCCCAGCCCAACTTGTGCTGCCCAGAATAACTTTTCCATGGAGCCCTCCATATCACAGCCCTTAGACACTGGAAACATATCCTTAGCCTCTCTGCTTCTGTGCATAGCCAGTTCCATGGAGCCATGGTATTTGTCTCAGACAGCCCCTGAACATGTGTTTGCTCTTCTCTGCCTTAATTCCATCAGTATCTTTCTGGTGCTGAGGTACCTCCAGTTCAGTGCATTATTTCCAGAAGCCAGAGGCCTTCAGGAAAAGACTCCCTCCTGCTACCTAGATTATCAGTATATTCATGGTTTGGCCACTAATAAAAGAGGCAGGAGACAAGACCATAGCCTGACCTTTTATTGTTAACAACCCGAACATAAGATACACACTTACCCCTCTGTCTATGTGGCTGTCCACTACAGCAAAGAACTAGTTTGTACCTGTACTTTTGCTGGAGGAGGACCAGTGTGAGAATCATAGCAGCAGGTGGTCCCTTCTGGGACTCCCTGTGTTGTTCTCATTTCCTTCTTATGAAGCCCACATGTGCAGACACAAATGCATACATGCACATGCAACTCTACCAAACAACTTCTGATTGGATAGTTTTGATTCTTTTTGTATTTCTGGGGACCCTTGTGATCTAACCCAAACTAGTTATGGCCTTGAAACACTGAAGAGAGGATTTCTTACCCCTTTCCTCGTTGATCAAGAATGTTTCCTTATCTTTTACCTGCTTCCTTTTCCTTATTTCATAGTCACAGTAACTAAGCTTCCCCCCAATCCTTTATATTTTTCTGTAAAGATTTTAATAGCTTTGTTAAGAAAGCTTAGTTTAAGCATATAATAACAGACACCTATACATGAACTACATAGAGTTACATATTCACTTATTGTTATCAATATAACAAGGGCTACAAAACGCATGTATGTACTTAATATGCCATTTTGGCTGTTTACCAATAGCCCATTAGTAATCAAAACTTGGGTTAAGGCTTTCAGGTAAGCTGTTTTCTACGGATTTCCTTCTTTAAGATGGTTTTTATGATTTGTTTTGCTGGGTATGTTCATTATCTCAAACCCTGGGGTGAACATGCTTCTCTATCACACTGGGAAAGTTTACACAGCAGTCATTTCAGATGGGTTTGGAGTCTTCAGCTTCAGCTGTACTCTTGCCTGTGCCTCATGTACAGCCTTCAGCTGTATTCATGGCTGGCAATCAGGTGTATAACTAAGGCAGGGTGAGCAGGGCACCAACCCCAGGTGTTGATTTAGAGGGAGTGCCAGAATGGTGATCCCTGGGAAGGCTTGTCTCATGGTGGCAGCAACAGCAGTAGCTTCCACCACAGCAGACAGAACATGTGTGGTAAGCCGGGGTCTTTGAAATCCCACATTGAGCCACTTAGCACTCCACTCCTTACTCTTTGGCCTCTCTGCCCAGGGTGCCAAAATTGCTAGTTATGCCTCTGCTAATTCTCCTTGTTATGTGACAGGATAAGCCTTCTCTATCCCGAGCTTCCCCCATCCCAGAACACCCACACAACCCCTTCTCTTCCCTGATGCACTATTTAGTACGATGCTCTATTTTTATTTCTTTTCAAAGGCAGGAACTTTATTTCCAAGTTGGTTCCTGTTTGCTTTGATGTCCCCAGCCCCATCCTGGACCCTGTCTTCTGACCTATTTCATGACGCAGCATGCCCTCCAGCCAGTACTGACGGGCTCCAGAAAGGTTGATAGCCAGTGTTGGCCGGCTGTTCTCCACCATCATCACCGCTTGGGAGAGCAGGTCATCCGTCAATTGTACGACTACCTGGGGACAGATAGAAAAGGAGGTCAATGTTGTGCCACACAAATGGGCTGTGTGTTGGACACAACCCTCAGCCCTGTGCACATCTGGATAATACTGTGCACTTCTCCCGACACCCACACTGACAACAGCCTCATTTGTGCCACTCAACAGGGCTAGAGCCTCCTTCAGTTTAAGGAAAGCAACACTATTGTCCAGCCAGTCAAAGGATTGTAGCATCAGTGCCTGTCCCCACCAGGATTTTATAATGCCAGTGCACCCCCTCTCCCCCAGCCACATTAAAAGGGTCACGCAACAGGAAGAACAAGTGACTACCAACCAGGCCTGCCAGGGGATATAAGATTTGTCACAGACACCTCAAGATGAAAGAACAGCAGAAACAGATATGGAGAGAGCAGACTCTAAAGGAGAGACCTAGGACTGCATGACCAATAGTGGAAGAGAGGCACAAAGCAGTCAATCCGAGTAGGACTGAATCACTATGACACTCACTGAGGCCAACTATAGGGAATGTCTCTGGTTATTCATCTAGTGGAATGGAATACAGCACTCCAGAGGATCTAGCTGTTGGCCTCATACCATAAGCAGGCTCAAGAAAGGTTCTTCAAACACCATAAGAAAATAGATAATAGCCACTGGCAACTCCAAATTAAGAAGAGTGGACAGAGAATTCAGTAGCAGGGACAAAAACAAGAATGACAGGACAATGTGCTGTCTCATTCGAGTAAGGATCTGACATGGTGCTGCATGACTAAATAAGATTCTGGAGCTGACTGCAAGTCTCCAGTTGTATATGACATTGCACACAACAATACAGATTATAGGAGACTTCAGGGACCTCAGCAGAGAGCTGAAGAAAACTTGGAGAGATTGTCTCAGTGATCATTCCAGTCCCTTTTGACTTCACAGCATTTACCAATGTGATAAGGTGGTGCTCACTGTCCCCTTCAAGCAAAAGATGACAGAAAATGCTTGAGGTGAACCACAGCCTGCACAACTGGCAGGGCACATGGCTGTGGAACATGGGCCCACATTTTAGTGGAGAAGAGCTGTACAAGGCATGGCATACATCCCTGAGGTGGGCAGGCTAATTGCAACTGGTGACTAACTGGGGCACCTAGGTCATACCAGTGCAAAGGATGAGTGAGGGCAAAGGAGTCAAACACAGTACAAACTTAAGTATACAAAACAGACTCAAGGAGCTGTGACTAAATTAAATCATTGGGGCAAAGAATGTGAAAAAAAATTAATTTGTTCAGTGGAGCCTGGATAATAAACAAAAGGAACTCGACATTTTCATGGATGAGAGGAAATCTGATATTATTGCAATTACTTGAAAACTTCTGGGGTAATTTGAATGCCTGGAATGTTACAATAACTGGTTACAGATGGTTCAGGAGGGGCAGGGGTGGGTGAAAGAGATGTGTTTGGGCCAGTCTATATTAAAGACACTATTTCCTGTTTTAGAGTTACTGATAACCTGGAACATGGAGACTTGAATATAGGGATCAGTGTGCTATCTAACAGGCCCAGGAGAGACTAATAGAATCTGAGGATAGGGTGAGATGCACCTTACACACAGTTCTGTAATGCGTGGAAGAAGTGTGTTATGGCAAACTTCAGTTTGGGAGTCACACTGGAGATTTCATACAACCAGCAGTAAAACTCCATTGGAGTTTCTAAAAAACAGAGATGATAATATTCCAGTTTAAAGGGTCTCATACCCAACATGAGGTAACTATGTTGGACAAATACAGATGAGCTGATCATTGGAGTACAGGTTAATGATTGTCCAGGAGCCATAGATCATGATCTGATTAGTTGTTAATGAGGGATCATTGCTGAATAGAAATATTTCTAGTGGGGTTTTGTAGGGAATTTTCTAAGTCCAACGCTTTTATAAAATCTACATTGATAAAATTAAGTTGACATAAAATTAGCCAATGGAAAATAATTACAAGGCTAGAAGAATCTTATAGAGAAATCATTCAAACACAATACTCTGGATTCATTTAAGAGTCAATTGGACATTTATCTTGCTGGGATCCTGTAACCCCAGACTTCCAGCCCTAATGTCTATGAAATATGAAATGTGAAATAAAATTATTTTTAATACAGCCACAGAAAATGTCTCATATCTATGAAAAGAAAATGAAACCCATCCCTGCAGAAGTGTATGGGGCTGTACCCTGGAAAGTAGTGACTAAAAAGCATTTAGGGGTAAAAGCAGGCAGATCACTCAAGCTGGGGGAGGGCTAATGCAATCCCTGGTGTGTCAGCTGGGGAGTAGTGAGTGAGATAGCTGTTTTACCTTTGTATTTAGCACTGCACTGGCATTGGAATACTGCACACAATCCTGATCTCACCATGTTAAAAAAGGATGCAGAAACACTGGAAACAGTTCAGAAATTGTTCGAATTGAAGACTGGAAACATTGCCTAACACTGAGAGACTTGAAGTGCTCAGTCTGTTCAATTTTTCAAAGAAGATGGAGAGATAACACTATTATGGATAGTAAGTATCTTTAGAGAAAAAGTACCATCTATTAGTGGGCTTTTTTAATCTTGCAGAGAAAGGCATAAGAAGAACTAATGGGTGAAAGCTAAGGCCAGACAATTAAAATGGGAAATGTGGCATAAATTTTTAATGAGTGTGATTAATCACTGGAACAAACTCCCAAAAATATGGGAGTCTCCATTTCTCTAGCTGTTCAGATCCAGACTGGATGATTTCACATAAGACAGGTTAGCCAGCTGCATAATTGGACTCAAAGGCAGTATGACCTGGTGAACTTCCAGGGCCTGCTCTACACAGGAAATCTGAATAGCAGATATAATGATCCCCTGTAGCTTTAAACTCTATGACTGTACACAGTTCAATCAAGAGAAACTCCAGTTGAGTATGCCATTAAAAAGTACAAGAGCAGACAGAAAAAGCATTGGAAAAAGCAGATGGGGAGAGGCTCTAGAAACGAAGACAAGACAGTGCCAGTTTCCCAGCAGAGGACCACAGCAAGCAAGATGACAAATATACCATATGAAAAGAAATTGAGACTGTGAACAGATCTCATGCCAGTTCAAGTAGGTTGGTGCTACACAGCTGGGCAGGAAGATAGTACCAGGATTACTCACTGTGGAGATGTCCTACTCAGCTTCCACTTCTATCTCTGCTCTGGTTCTTGCACTGAGCTACAGCTGATAAATGTTCTGGATCTTTGTATTCAAGGGATGTAATAGGGATGGGAGAAAAGAACTTTTTGGATCCTGGGGACGATGACACTGGGGTTGGAATGAGGTTATGTTAGGGGACCCCAGTAGAAGTGTTTGCTGTACATGGAAGACCCAGACCAGCCTCTCACCAACATCACCTTCTACCCCTAACTGTCCATTCTTCTTCCTCACTGCAGTTTGTTCTGTGCTGTAAGCTCTTTGGGGCTCTGCCCCTTGTAAGCAGCTGTGAATTGCCAGGATAGTGTATTACTACAGGGTAGTTCTCCTCTCCCCTGCAGGTGGTAGTCAGTTTGCCCTTTTCCCTAAGCTGTAACATTTCTATCCCTGCCAGGGGATGCTCAACTTGTTCAGAAATGTTAGAAGAGACCCAGTATATCTTCTCCACCTGCTCCTCCAGAAGTATCTGTCCCCCTTTGCATGTCATTTCCCCATTCTATCTAAGGACTTATCAGGCTTCTGCTTGCTTGCAGATGAACCTCAACCACTTCTTCATATAGCCCTTCTCCCACACTGGCCTCTGCCCTCCCCCACATTCCTGACTTCCTTTCCTCAAACTTCCTCAAACATTCAGAAGAGATACAATTCCCACAGGCACAGCTAGAACCTAGGAGAATGGGACCATGCTCCCTGGGCCAGTCCAGACCTGGAATCTGTATAGCTCTTTTTCTGCCCTTTCCCTATGGTTGCTTGTTCCCTCCACATAATCCTGTCTCTTATATTCAATTCAGACTGTAAATTCAGGACACAGCTCTATTTGCTATACATGCTACCAGAAACAGTTAAGGTACATCATAGAGGATGGGACAGTCAAAAGGTTCAGCATCAATCTACCTGCTCCACTTCCGGTCAGAGGGCAATGACTTCCATGGAAGCAGAGACCGAACCCCTTGAAAATCCCCATCAAGATTGTTACTTTGTCAATAATTGCAAGATGGTGTTGTAAGAACTGCTCATCCATGTTCTTCTGCACCGTGTTTCTGAGAATGGTAGAAAAAGAAGGGAAACCCTATGGAGATCTAAATACTTATTTCCTAGTGCCTTTCCCATGACTGAGCAAAGCTCTCTGCCAATACCTTCCCTGTGAGGCACTTTTTCAAAGTGTCCTGAATTCCCTCAGACGTGAACTACAGCTCATTTCTACTACAAATTCATGGGCAGAAAATCTCATTAAATGTTATTTTTCCTGAGAGGTTATATTGTGCAGTAACTGGTGACCACCAAGGATCTGGGTTTTCCATTTCCCATGGAAAAAAAACAGAGGAAAAACACAGATTTCCTTTATAACTGAGAAAAACACGGATTTGTCATTTTAGCAGAGAAACACACAGATTTTCCACTTTTGCAAAGAGCTCTCTGCAGCCTGGCAGAGTTCCAGCCTGCAAGTGGCTCGGGGAAGCGGGAGGAGGGCTGTCAGGCAGGGGGCACTAGGGCTGTTCGATAATTTCACCAGTGTTTTGTTTCAATGTGTTTTGAGCTCGAAACAGTGAAATTGAAATGAATCAAAAGGTTTTGAAATGGCTTTGAAATGAAGCAAGGGCACTTAAGACGTTTCAAAAGTTTTAAGTTTTGAGTTTTGAAGCCCCCTTATTTGTCTTCAGCGCCAGTCCCAGGCAGCAGCAGGAGCAGCAGCAGCTGCCTCTTCTCATCCAGCGTGCAGATCCAGGGACTCACACCCCTGGGAGGGCTGCAGGGCTATGAAGGACTCCTCCTGAGAGTGCAGGGCCCCCAGATCTGCTTTCTGGATGAGAGGAGGCTGCCTCTGCCGCTTGGGACTGGTGGCAGCATCAATCTTCCCTGGTGCTGGGCGCAGGCTGCACCTACCGCTGGTCCCAGGTGGCAGCGACAGCTTCCTGTCATCTGGCACACAGATCCGGGGGCTCACACCCCCAGGAGGAGTCCGACACAGCCCCGCAGCCCCCCTGGGGGTGCGGGCCCCCAGATCTGCATGCCAGATGAAAAGAGGCTGCCACTGCTGGCAAGTGTCAGGAGTTTTGCTTTGAACAGTTTAAGGTGCAGTTTCCCAGAAACCTCTGCACCTCTCTCCTTGAAACTTGGTAGGCTTCATGCCCTCAGAAGGGGCGACCATCCCTGCAAGTTTCATCTGAATCAGGCAAGAAATGATAAAGTTTTAGGCATTTTCATGATTCCACATTATAGCCTATGGGCAAAACCTCAAAATGCATAGAAACAGCGAAAGTTTTGACAAAACGAAATGGAACAGTGCTTTGAAATGAAATTGTAACCCGGGCGGTACTCCAAAAGGTACCCCCTCTCCAATTGAAGGGATCAAAGCAGGTGCACAAGCGCTGTGGGAGGTGTAGGGACTCTCCTCCCCCTATAGAGCAGAGCCAGACCACCACTGGGGACTTAACCATATACCTTTTAATGAGGGAACAATCCGAGGAACATAACAGGCATAATCAGGGGGTATAGGGGACACTACAATGCCCCAAGGGGGCAGGATTCAACAAAGGTTAGACACTTACAATCATTGACAAAAGACAGGGTTAACAAAATATAAAACACAAACAGCACAGCAAGCAATACTGGTTGGGGAAATATAAAAAGGCACAAAATACAAAATGTCAAAGAAATATAGGGCCTAGGTACCTGGAAGGGGAGAAAACACAACAGCCCCTTTCCACTGCAAGATGAATTTCTTCTTGTTAATTCACTCACCCCAAGTCACCAAAGCTGGGACTTGAACTTGGATCACCCATGTGGTAGGCAGAAACACTGGCACACAGCCACCAGTGCTGCTACTGCTTCAAGCTGCCAGGGGTTTTGACCTTCCTGGAGCCCCGGCCTCGCATCAAGCTGCCTGATCTCTGATTGGAGGAGCTGGAAGCCAAGCTGGGAACACCTCAGGTCGCTGTTCAGATCCTTGCTGAAGCGGGAAGCCCCTCCTGCTGGCTGCAGCCTCTCGTAGGGGATCCTGGAGCCCAGCAGGAAGCCTCTCCTGCCAGCCGCACGCCACGCTGCTGAGGGTCCAACTGCTGCCTGCAGGTCCTGCTCCTTCAGGCTCTTCTGGGGCAACTGCTCCCGCCCTGCTGGCTCAGCTCTTTGAAGCTCCTTCCTCTTGGTCCTTTGCTGGTCTCCTCTCTGAGTCAGCTGTGCTGCCCCTTTTATCTCCCTCCAGGTGACCCAAGGGGCCAATCGGGGACATGAGGGGTGAGTCTCTGGGGCCTGATTGGTGAGGAAAGGGAATCCCAAGTCCTCCAATCATCTTTTACCCCTTCAAAACCCCTGAGCCAAATCATTACCAGATTGGTGAGAAAAGGGAATCCCAAGTCCTCCAATCATTGTTTGCCCTTTCAAAACCCGTGGGCTAGGTCACTGCCAGCCAGCCCGTCACAAAATGAAATGACAAAATGAAACACCGTCCCTTCGAAATGGCAAAACAGAAGTCGAAATGAAACGGTGCTTTTTTGCCCTAGGGGGCACACACATGGCCACCAGGCAGCCTGGAAAGCAGCTCCCACAGGTAAGTCTGGTGGGGGAGAGGGTTTGAGGCCCCCATAGGGAGGAAGGGAGGGAACTGGGCAGGGCTGAGGCTCAGGCTTCTGCCCAGGTGGGGGGGAGGGGAGGGGAGGGGTCTGGTGCCATGCACAGCTTCAGGGCCTGGGCGGGGAGCGGGACAGAGCCACAAGTGGCTCCTCTGGGGGGCAGAGAGGGTGGGGCTGGTTTCCCCACTGCTGTACACACTCCCAGGGGGGCATGTAACCACCACATGTGTGTGCAGGGCGGGGTGTGGGCTGCCCACTGCAGGCTTGGGCTATCCAGAAGTGGCCCCCAGCTGCCAGGGCAATGGAGCCAGGGACCTGGGCCTGCAGCTTCTGGGAGGTGGTGGCTGCTGCGATGGAGTGGAGTATGGAGCCTGGCTCCCCCTTCCCCACAGGTAACATGGAAGTCCATTCCCATGCAGAGGAAAGGTAGCAAAAGGGCTGGGAAACCCTCTTGGCTAAACTGGGAAATCATGGTCCTCTTAAGAAAAAAGTGTAGTCAATAGAAGATAGGGACAGCCCCCAAGAAGGACTATATAGCAATGGCCCACACTTGTAGGGATCAGATTAGAAAAGCTAAGGTGGCAACTGAACTAAAATTAGCAATGGGAATCCAGGACAACAAGAAGTCCTTCTTTAGGTACGTAGGAAACAGGAGAAAAACAAATGGGAGTGTGGGGCCATTGCTCAACAACTCAAGACAGCTAGTCACTGGCACTTAGGAGAAAACTGAACTCCTGAATGACTACTTTGCTTTGGTTTTTCACTGGGCCAAGAGGAAAATCACACCAGCTAGGGTACAGAATGAGCAGGGTTCAAATGACTGCCTTCCTACTATTGCTGTAGAGCTGGTGTGTGATCACAGGGATCCTGGTTTTCCATTTCCCACGGAAAAACAGAAAAAAACACGGATTTCCCATTTCTATCAGAGAAAACATAGATTTTCCCTTTTAGAAGAGAAACCCATGGATTTCCGCCTTTTGCAAAGAGCTCTGCAGGCTGGCTGAGTTCCAGCCTCCAGGAGCTGTTTGCAAAAGGGGCAGGGAAACCCTCAACCCTGCCAGGAGGAGAAGGGAATGGGGAAGGGCAGGACCCAACACTCACACTTACCTGAGACTGCTTCAGGCTCACTCTTCTTGCTGGAGGTAAGTGGGGCTTGGGGGTTGTGGGGCAGGGCTGGGGGGGAAGCTGGCTAGGGGGTTTGCAGCCCCCCTGCTCCCCGCTGGAGTGCTCGGCTGGCTGGAAACCCCAGCTGCTCTCAGCTGGCTACAAACCTCCCCGCTCCCTCAGCCCCCAGCCAGCTTGGGCACTCCCTGGCTGGGCACTCCAGCTGGGGTGGGGGGGAGGGGTTGTTGCAGCTGGCTGAGAGCGGCAGGGGTTTCCAGCCAGCCCAGCACTCCGGCAGGGAGCAGGCAGGCTGCAAACCCTGGGTTGCAAACACTGTGCTTCCCGCCCTGCTGCCCTCCCCCAGGCTCTCCAGAGTGCAGCGTGTGCTACTGGCACGGGAGGGCACAGTGGTGCCACGTACGAAAGCTGCCTGCCACTGCAAGCTCTGTACTGCCCTGGCCATACTTCCTCTGCATGCACAGGGGCAGTGCACATCCACCCTGCCCCCACCCCCACACAGATCTGGGAGGCGCAGGCTTCCCCTGTCCTCCAGGAGTGCACGCTGTCATTGGGAGCTGGCCCTGCCTGAGCCTGCAGCAGGCAGCAGCAGGGGGGGAGCCAGTTTGTGCTCCTGCTGTAGCAGCTGCTGCCTTCCATTGGAGGCAGGGGGCTGTGGACCTGGGTCCCTGGCCCCATAGTCCTGGCATCTGGGGGCCCCCTCCAGCAGAGCTGGGGAGCAAGGGGCTATGGGTGGAGGGCAAGGGGCACAAGCAGGGCTGGGTGGCTGTGGTGGGGGAATAAGAGACACCAGCAGGGCTGTGGCGGGCATTTAATTTTAACCATGGATTTTGGGATTTTTATCAGAGAATTTGCAATCTTTTATCAGAAAATTTGTGATTTTTTATCATGGAAAACCAGGATCCCTCAATTAAAGAAACTGGACGTATAGAAGTCAGAAGGGTCAGATGAATTTCATCCAAGAGTGCTGAAGGAGGTGGCCAAAGTAATCACAGAACCCCTGGCGAATCTCTTCCAAAACTCGTGGTGCTCTGGGAAGGTCCCCAAGGACTGGAAGAGGGCCACTATAGGCCAAGTAGCTTAACTTCTATCCCAGGGAAAATCCTGGAACAATTCATTAAGGAGTCTATGTGCGATAGGCTTGCAGAAAGTAGGATTCTGAACG
Source organism: Alligator mississippiensis (assembly GCF_030867095.1). Lineage (NCBI taxonomy): Eukaryota > Metazoa > Chordata > Crocodylia > Alligatoridae > Alligator > Alligator mississippiensis. The sequence goes on from NC_081833.1 coordinate 31,629,415, forward strand.
ACAGCCAGCATGGCTTCGTTATGGGAAGGTCTTGTGTTACCAACCTCATCTCCTTTCACGATCAAGTGATTTGCCACCTGGATAAGAGAGAGGAGATTGACTTTCCAAAAAGCCTTCTATCTGGTATCCCACGATGTTCTCATGATAAAATTGAAAGACTGTGGGCTTAATCGCGAGACAGTCAGGTGAATAGAAAACTGGCTGCAGGGCAGGACCCAGAGAGGTCTAATGAACAGATCTGTGTCATCTTGGTGGGAAGTGGCCAGTGGTGTCCCACAGGGGTTGGCGCTTGGTCCAGTGCTTTTTAACATCTTCATCAATGATTTGGTGCGGGGGTGAAGAGCTCACTGGCCAAGTTCGCGAATGACACCAAGTTATGGGAAGTGTAGTCACGTTTGAAGATAGGCTGTAGATATAGGCGGACCTAGACAGGCTGGCAAGTTGGGTGGATTGGAACCAGATGAAGTTCAACATTGAGAAATATCAAGTGCTCCATCTGGGGACAAACAATCCCCTGCACACCTACAGGCTTGGCAATGCCAACCTGACCAGCACTACAAATGAAAGGGACCTGGGGGTAATAATAGGCCACAGTATGAACGTGAGCCGGCAGTGCGATGCTGTAGCAACACCGTTCTCCCACTCTACTCGGCATTGGTGAGACCACAGCTGGAGTACTGCATCCAGTTCTGGGCACCACACTTTAATAAGGACATGATAAAGCTTGAGAGAGTCCAGAGAAGGGCCACTGGTATGATCAGAGACTTGCACAGCAAGCCATAAGAGGAAAGGCTGAGGGATCTGGGACTCTTCAGCCTGAAAAATAGGAAGTTGAGGGGGGACTTAGTAGCAGCTTACTGCTACATTAGAGGTGTACATCGCTCGGTGAACAACTGCTCACCAGGGCACCCCTGGGGAAAACTAGGAGTAATCGTCACAAACTCCTAGAAGACCATTTCAGGCTCAACATTAGGAAAAACCACTTCACAACTAGAGTGTCCAGACTGTGAAATAAGCTCCCTCTAGAGGTGGTACGAATCTCTACCCTGGAAATCTTCAAGAGGAGACTGGACGGTCACCTTGCTGGGGTCGTATTTCCTGTTTGGTGCAGGGGGCTGGACCTGACGATCTTCCGAGGCCCCTTCCAGCCTTACAATCTATGAATATATGGCCCTTCCCCGAGCACCTGGTCCTGGCACTGCCCCCACCCCAGTGGGACAGGGGGCATCCGTCTGCCCAAGCTCTCCTTCCCAGCCCTGGGCCCAGGCTTCCCCCACTCTGGGACCACTGGGGAGGCCTGAGCACCCCAGCCCTGGTGGCTGCTACTGGGGTGTCGCTGCCTCCCTCCGCTGGACACTGCCCTGGACCAGCAGCCCAAGCCACAGCCAGTAGCAGTGGGAGAAATCAGGGGCAAGGGACACACCTCTTTCTCTTTTTCCTTTTCCTCTCTCTCCTCTTTTTCTCTCCTCTCTTTTTTCTCTCCCCGCTTTGTCTCTTCTTTCTCTCCTTTTCTTTTTTCTTTCTCTTCTATTTTTCCTTTTGTTTTTTTCTCTTTTTGTCTCCTCTCTTTTTTCTATTTTTCTTTTTCTCCTTTTCTTTTTTATTTCTTTACCTCTTCCATTTTTTCTCTTCTTTCCCTTTCTTTTTTCTTTCTCTTCTCTCTCTTTTTTCCCCTCTTTCTCTGTTTCCTGTCATCACAACATGCTTAACAAAAAAGAATACACAAGAGCAAAGATAGTATATGAAGTTTTATTTATGTCACCAGGTTTAGAATTTTTAGAAAACCTGGTATTTACCATGAGCAAACCAACATTTATGATTATTAACTATATTAATATGCAGTGCATCCTGCCATGTACCCCCTCCCTACCCGTTTTGTTTTTTCTGGCATACCGGCACTCCAACACCTTACAAGGTAGACATTGCAGTTTTTTGGCACTCCAGCTACAAACGTTGCCTACCCCTGAACTAGAGTAACAAAGTTATAACTTCAGCTAATAATTTATTGTCCACTTGGAGTAGACAAGTGGTTTAAAGGACACCACAACACAAAAAGAAAATTCATAACCATCAGATTAAAAAGAATCAACAGTGAATCCTGCTCAGGAGTCCCAAATTATCAGTGACCAATAAGGTAAGTGTCCAGTGATGCAGTTGAACTCAGAAGTTCTGACTGCAGTGGTGTCTGGAGCCCTGTAGTGTTGTGAGATTATTTCTGTAAAATTCCTCTCTTCACCAAGTTATTAATTTCTCAAAATGTTCTTTTTCACTGAAACTCTTCAGGCTGGAAAATGGAGACTTAATTGTACTTCCACTTCAGCATGAACAGCTTTTAGCTTCACAGCTGAAACTATCTATGAGTCACCTGAGTTACAAGACTTAACTGACTGATCAGACATGCACTCTGGTTTCTTGGGGCTGCACTTCACGTATACATGGATTTTTGAGTCCTTCAAAGCATGTACTTAGATTCAGTCCTGTGTAGGAATTTATCCTGTATTGGGGCCTGAAGAACTCATGGGACTCTACAGCTAAAGACTATAGACCTGCTTGCCCACTGTTTCCTCTGTTTGTCACCAAGGACACCGCTGTTAAATGACTGTATAACACTCTCTTGAGAGTGAGGAGAGAGTACTGACCTGACAGTATTTTACACTGCTTTATATTTATTCTGCCTTTGTCTCAGTGGCTGGACAGAGCAGAGGCAGCAAAAGGTCAGAATATACTTTAAAAGTGTTTATGTGCAAAGGGATGAAGTTAATGGTTTGCATATGCAAGCTTCCTGCAGCTATTTCCTGGTTTTTAAGGGCTTCACTTTGCAACCTTAAAGGTGGTTCAGTAGTGCTTCCATGTGAATGATGCAGCTTCTTATGCCGAGTCTCCAATGGGAAGATGAGGTTGTGATCCACTGATCTTCAACATGGTTAGCTGGGGCTGAACTCTCAGCAGGAGGGAAGAGATTTAAATTAAATGAAGACAGAGGACCTTGCACTGCACCTCCAAGGCTGTTGTCTTGCTCCCTATGCAGGGATGTTGCTGTTCAATACCACAGCACTGATCTTCACACCAGACTCTGGGCCTGGAGTGCTGCTGAACCTGGTCATCAGACTCAGCCCTGGTCCACACTCCTGTCCATCTGTCCTGCTCAGACCTGCATTGACACTTGATGCACTGCTTGTAGAGGGAACTATGGACGCTATGTGCTCTTCTCAGCCTGCAGATCTCCAGTCAGGACATCCAGGGATATCTAATCTTCAGCTGACAGGGCAAGATCCATATCTATAGTTCTGTCACTCAGAACTGCTCCTATAGGGGAAAAAAACCAAAAACAATACAACCGAGGATTGTGGAATTTAGGGCACAGACTCCTGTGTATGTATAGGAGAACAGAAACTCTCTTCCCTTCCCAGGGGGAAAAAAAATCTCACTCTAAGACAATTTAGAATCATAGAAAATTAGGGTTGGGAGGGACCTCAAATCATCTTGTCCAACTCCCTGCTCAAAGCAGGACCATCCCCAACTATATAATTCCAGCAAAGGCATTGTCTAGCCAGCTCATACATGTGGGATGAGTTCTCCTCTGCCTTTGAGTCATCCAGTTGTGCACATTCCTGCATTTACTGGAGGAGGGCACTGCTTTGAATCAGCCTTTCCTGATGATTATCACCTTGGCTCACCGTGGGTAACTCACTCTTTCCCCAGTTTAAATCCTACAGCTCATTTCACTGCAGACGTCTCCATATCTCCAAAGAAGGCTAAATTTGAGCAGTAATCTAGACCCAGAAACTGTCTCATGTGACAAAGAGCACAGTGGGAAGACCAAGTCCTGGGAACACCTTTGAGTCTGCACTCAGTAGTGAGGGAAGGGAACTCTCTAGCCTGCACCAGATAATCATGGTAGCCTAGGGGACTTATGTCAGTTTAGTATGGTACCCTTTACCAATTCCTCATTGCAGTTACCCCAGTAGAGAAAATGGGAAGGGAGGGAGAGGGGCTGTCTCTGTCAAACTGTCTGCTGGTAATGTGCTCAACAGGGGCCTTGTGGGAGGTTTTGTTTCCTGAACAGCCCAAAGGAAAAAGGGGCAGGGCTAAGATTCTGGGCTATTGATATTTTGTTGTAGTACCTCAGTTCTGCATTACTCAGCCATTAGAATAACACATAGCAAAGTTGAGCTCCAAAGTTTCATGGTAAAGAAAAAAAACAAGTTCCCTAGAACAATAACCAGGTTTAGCACAGATAGCACTTGTTTACATGAGTAAATGTACCATCATAACTAGACCAAACCAATTACACCCTTGTAATTATAACTAGGAATCTACCTAACTCGTGGCAAAAGAAAACAATTTTCATGGCTTGGTCAGGACCCAAAGAGCTGATTTCCTGGTCATTTCACTGTGGCCCCACCCCTCATCACTGACTAGTGGAGAAGCCAGGGAAGGCTGCAAGTTCAGGCCAGTGATGACTTCTGGCACCCACTGGGGAGACAGCATTTTATTTTTATTAAAGGGTTTTTTTGGCTGATTTCCTGAGGAAAAAAATCATAGTCAATGCCATTTTTTGCACCAATTATGAAACTGCGATTTAAAGTAGGTCCCTAGTTATAACCCGTACAATGCCCCATGTGGCAACTTCTACTTAGGTGCAAGAGTGCATATTTCTGGTTTAAGCTGTGCGTTTTTGAAGGTGGAACACATTCAGTCAAGAACAGAGGTTCTGGTGGACTCCTAGGCCTTTTGGCAGTCTTGCTGAGCCAGTGGTTCCAGGGAACCTGGCAGCCCGCAAGGAGGGCTTTCAAAGACCTGGGAAGCTGGCAGCCCTAATAACCCCATCAGGCTGAGCTAGCAAGGTGCTCAGGTGGGGAGCTGGCAAACAAGTGTTCATTCAGAACATTTCTCCCCAGCTCTAGTAAAAAGGGGAGGTTCTGAGTTACAGCCTTCAGTGTAACACTTCCATTCTCAGAACACGGAGCTGCTTACCTGGTTCTCTCCAATTGGGAGAGCAACCTGTCTTTGTTGTCTTTTTCTTTTCCTGACCAATTTTAGGATATAGAAAACAACTTAATTATAATGAATAACCATGAGACAAGAAGAACAGTTCATTAAAAGAAGGTGTTTGCTACAGAGTTAGTCAAGTTGCTGCATTATAATAATGAACAAAAATTGGTTCCTGCTGTTGGGATAGTTAAAAGAAGGGCTTTATTAGAAACAAGGCTTGTTACAATGAGGTTGTACCATACATGTCGTCTACAGCCCTGCTCTAGCTTAACTGACTCTTCTTTAGCCAGATGCACTTCCTGAAGATCTACGGTATTTGAATGTAACATTTACATATAACCCAGTAAGGAAAAACAAGTTCTGTGTTCACTCCATTAAATTCCAAGAGGTGAATTCATGGAAGTCAGGTAAAAAGCCACTAAAGCAAAAATTTACCTTATCTGTTGTGAACACAGACCGCAGACAGAAAGAATGTCTGTCAAGTATAGGAGGAGAGAAAGAAGGAATACTATTCCCTAGAACAAGATGGGTGATGAAATGGCACAAGTATGCACTCCTTATTGGCATATCTAGCTTTTGGGATGTCAAATCAGGGGTGGGTAATTATTTAGGGTGGAAGGCCACTTAAGGAGTTTTGGTGAGCTGTGGAGGGCCACAGGGGTAGTCCTGCCTCTTCTCGCCATCTTGGGACCGGAAGTCCCACTCCTAACCCCTGACCTTTGCCACTGGAAGTCCTTCCCCTCGCCCCCCAGAAATACTTTGGGGTGTGGGGGGGTGGGGAGGGATGGGGACTTGGGTTGCCATCTTAGAACCAGAAAAAAAACAACGCATACACTAAAAGTCAAACATCTACTATAACATATTTTAATTTTATTACAAATAATATTTTTTTCATGATATTTGTCTGCATAGTGTATATAGAGGTAACTGCATAATAATTCAAAAATAAATTCTTACTCTTGTATACTGTGCCAGGGGGTGTGTATGTGTATGTGTGTGTGATGGGTATGTGTGTGCATCATAGGGTGGGTGTGTATATAGTGGATGTGGGTATGTTTGGTGGGTATGTATGGTGTGGGTGTATATGGTGTGTGTGTATGGTGGGTGGGTGGGTGTGTGTATGTAGTGGGGGGTGTAGGTGAGTGTGTATGGTGGAGTACGTGTGTGTATGTGTGTTTGGTGGGGTGTGTGTATGGTGGGGGGTTGGTATGTGTGGTGGGGTATATGATGGGGTGGGCAGGGGTGTATATGGTGGGGGGGTGGGGGCTGGGGTGGGTATATGGTGGGATGGGGGGGTGTGGTGGAATGGGTGTGGGGGCATGTGTATGGTGGGGGGTGTGGGTGTGTGCATGGTGGGGTGTAGGGACATGTGTGGGTGTGTAGGTGGGTGTGGGTGTGTTTGGTGGGATGTCAGGGGGGTCTGGGTATATGTGTGTACGGGAGGGTGTGCGTGTGTGTGTGTGTGTATGATGGGGTGTGTGTATGGTGGGGGTAAACTAGGAGTAATGGCCACAAAGTCCAGGAATTCGGGCTCAACATTAGGAAATACTTCTTCACAGTCAGGGTGTCCAGACTGTGGAATAAGCTCCCTCCGGTGGTGGTGCAATCACCCACCCTGGAAATCTTCAAGAGGACACTAGACAGTCACCTTGCTGGGGTCACCTGACCCCAAGCTGTCTTTCCTGCTTGGTGCAGGGGGCTGAGCCTGATGAGCTTCCAAGGTCCCTTCCAGCCTTACAATCTATGCATCCGTGTGTGTGTGTGTGTGTGTGTGTGTGTATGATGTGTGTGTGGTGGGGGTGTGTATGATGGGGGATGGGAGTGTGTATGGTGGGGGGGTGGAGGTGTGGGGACGTGTGCACATATGGTGGGGTGGGTGTGGGGGCATGTGTATGGTGGGGTGTGCATGTGTGGGTGTGTGCATGGTGGGCTGTGCGGGCATATGTTGGTGTGTGGGTGAGTTTGGTGGGGTATCAGGGAGGTATATGTGTATGGTAGGGTATGAGGGAGCATAGAGTATGTTGGGGGGTTGTGTATGTGGGGGAAGGGTGTGGGTGTGTGGGGTGTAGAGGCCACCCCTGCACTCTCCCCATATTGCAGCAGCAGCAGACAGGATGCTTAGGGTGCAGGCGCGCTAGGCATGGCTCTGGTCAGTGCTGCACATTGCAGCAAGGGGCACAGCCTATGCCAAGCCATCTGTATTGCTGTTCCCTGTCACTCATACATACACCCCCACCGCACCCCGCACTTGTTGGGCACCTATACCTGCCCCCCGCATACCTCCCCACTCAAGTTCTGTGCTGCCACCGCCCCTCTAGGCGGAAGCTCTGTGCTACCGCCAGCCCCAGCCCCACGCTCCAGGCCAACTGCAATCCCACCCCCAATGCTTTCCTACCTGCTGCCCAGAGCCAGCAGTAGACCAGGGAAGTGGAATAGGTCCCACGGGAGCTGCAGCAGTGGCAGCAGCAGCCCCACACGGAAGCTGCACGCTGGCCATCTGCACCCTTCCACCCATAAGGGTGGGAGCGAGGCAAGAGGGTGTTTGGGGCTGTGTGTACATGTGGGTGCCTTGCTCCCACCTTTGTGGGTAGAAGGGCTGGGCAGGGCACAATTTGTTGGTGGGTGCTGCGGGCTGGATGAAAGTGCTTGGTGGGCTGGATCTGGCCCACAGGCCATATTTTTCCCACCCCTATGTTAACTACAGAAGAAGTCCTGCCTCCCTTAAAAAGGGTTAAAAAATACTCCTCCTGTTTGGTCATTCTTTGCCAGAGTTCTGCAAAGGCTCACATACTAACTGGACAGATCCACATTGACTGTTCAAGAAACTGGGGAATGATCCTGCTCTCAGACTTAGTTTCTTATAAGCCAGTCTGGTTTTGCAAGATGCCAAAGAGCACAGAATGTTTCCTTCAGTTTGCTTTCTACAGCAATAAACAGCATTCTTTTCCTCTGAGCAGCAGCAGAGGAAAAAGCTACTCTTTTCTGTTAGCAGACTCCCAAGTCAACCACCCTTGCTAGCTTTACAAGTGATCATTGCTGCTCTTGATTGAATTGACAGAAGATTTTTGGAAGGGAATAAGGACTTTCTACCTCAAAATTAGGCTCCTCATGCTCTACTGCAAGCATTCCATGATGTTATGTATGAGAGCGAGTGGATCGGTTCCGCACCTTGTTCAAGGAACCCAAATCAAGGTGTGGACACAGAGTTATTGACCCCCTGATTTTACACTGCATTAAGAAGTGGACCCACAGCTAGCTCTCCTAAGACAGCTACCTGCAGTAAAGGGAGCAGAAGTGGAAAGGAAGAGATATTCTTGCTTTCATACCTACTGTCAAGGAACATTTGCTTTAAGCCTGATAAATAAAATCTGGTTTCCAAAGAAGAGTCAAAAAGCTGCTATAGTGCCAGGAAGCATTACCACTATGAATTGGATTTCTGGAGCTGGGCTACTGGGCCATTTCTGTCTGTTACATGGAGACCCTGTATATAAAGTTTCATGCATGGGCACAAGATAACAGACAACTTCTAAAAAGACACTGACAACCTACACACGAGGCTTTGGCATCAAGCTCTCAGCACCAATGATCTATTAACATATCAGTCAAAAGCTCACCACAACATAAATGTAGGCTAGGGGATGCTGAACAGTCTTGCCAAAGAGGGGATGGCAAGTGGAGAGGCCAATACAGGCACTTTCCTTCTCATTCCTCTCCTTTTTACCCAGTAAACAAAAGAAGAGACTGGACTGCTAAATGTTTACAGACATTGTGTCTCCTTCCCTCCTCATACCAGATACTGTATTTTGAGATGGGGCATAAGCAAAGAAAAGAGGAAAACCAGCTAAGAAATGGCTGGACAGCTAGAGACTCATTTGAGGGTGCAATATTTAGAGTGGAAGCCATGCTGACTTACAAACAGCACAAAGAAACCTGCTTGGATCAGGGCACTAGAAGCTCAAGCCAAGGGTGAAACATTTCCGAGTGCTCCATGTTCTGGGAAGGATTCCAAAGTGTAGCAGAGGGGATTGGTGTGGGAGTTAAGACAGACGAAAAGCACAGCTCATTTAAAAATAAAAACTGCATGGTTTAGGGCCAAATCTCATGACTGCTGGAATCACAACTCATGATTTATGAGCTTTTGGAGCGAACGGCGTTATCGTATTGTTGTCTATCCTGTTCAACAAAGTCCCCAAGTCCACAGTGTTGCTATAGGTCAGGGGCGAGCAATTATTTCGGGCGGAGGGCTGCTTACCGAGTTTTGGCAAGCTGTCAAGGGCCACATGGGTAGCCCCACCCCTTGACAAGTGCCCCTACCCCGGTCACCATCCTGTGACCAAAAGTCCCACCCGCTAACCCCTGACTTTTGCCACCAGAAGTCCCTCCTCTTTCCCCCTGAAGTACTCCTTTCAGCAAGGGGGTTTGCCATCTCAGAAACAGAAAAATACCAAATTATATTCTAAAAAGTGATCATCTACAACATTCATTACTTTGATTTCAAAAAAGATTTTTGTCCTGATTTACATGTGTTTGTGTAGTGTATGCAGAGGTGACTGCACAATAGCTTAAAATGAAGTCTTATTCTTGTATATTGTCGAGGGTGGGTATAGGTTTGTGGGGGCTGTGGGTGTGTAAGTATGTGGGGTGTGGGTGGGTATGGGGGGAGGGTGGCTGGGGTTTGTGTATGGCAGTGCGAGGGGAGGCATAGGTGCATGTGTATGAAGGGGCGTGCATGTAGAACTCACCCTATGAGCACACACCTACACATACACACATACTGCCCCTGTGCCTGCAGACACGGACATACTCTGCCCCTGTGCCTGCCGACACACACATACACATACATACCCCTACCAGGACAATCCCATGCTTCGGGGTCTGGGGATGCAACCACATGGTGCTGGAGCAGGGAGGGGGTAGGAAAGCAGAGAACTGGCTGGGGGTGGGGGGGCTGGGCTGCTCAAGCCTGATGAGGGCTCCCTCTGGGTCCTACTGCCCCTGGCTCCAGATAGCTTTGACAGGGAGCTGGGGCAAATAAATATTAATTTACTAAACTTTTTAGGGGCTCCGTGGCCAGATAAAATGGCCCATGGGCCGTATTTTGCCTGCCCCTGCTATAGGTAGTGAGGCACAGGTGGTCAAGTGGATGCAGACATTGCTTTAATATTACAGTAATGTAATCTCAGTTTACTGTTAGTGTTTGGTGAACAGCTAGGTATTTTGGGGGGAAATAAAGAAGAGACGAGGAAGTTGGAAGGTGTGTATTCCTGGTTAAACTGACCATTGTATTTCCAGGGAATTCAGAAAAAGCATTGAAACTTGATGCTTTTTATTAAAAACTGTGCATCTACTTAAATTCAGCCAAGTCTGACCCACTAAATTCATCATCACTTCAATGCACTTTACTCAATTCTTTCAGTTTCCTGACAGAAACCCCCCCACCAGTCCCCCAACTACAAAACATAAAAATGTATCCCTGAATCAGAATCAAGGGGGGGGGGAAGGAAACACACATTTATTGAAATTATCTGTGGATGTCACTAGCCAACCAAACTGCAGCATGAATTTTAGGATTACCATGCACATCTAACAGCTTGAGTGTGGCACAGTTCAGCCTGTGTCTGAAGAAGTGATGAGCAGTACTTCATCACTTCTAACTCATCAGCAGGGATCTGGGTTTTCTGTTTCCATGGAAAAATGGAGTAAACCGCAGATTTTACCTTTTACCAGAGGCAAATGTGGATTTCTCGTTTTACAAGAGAAACCCACGGATTTTGCCATTTTGCAATCAGCCCCCTGCAGGCTGGTAGAGTTCCAGTGCCAGGCAGTCTGCAGAACAGCTTCATCAGATAAGTGGAGGGTGGGGGAAGAGGGGGATTGAGGCTCCTGTAGGGAGGAAGGGAAGGAGGGAACTGGGCTGGGCTGGGGCTGCTGCCCAGCCAGGCAGGGCTTGGGGCCCAGGGCCGCAATACACAGCTGCAGGACCCCAGCAAGAAGCAGGACGGGGCCATGGGTGGTTCGACCAGGGGAGGGAGAAGGCTGGCTCTCTGCTACCATACGCACTCCCAGGGGGCAGGGGGATCCTCACCCCCCCAGTTCTGCGTGTGGGGCAGGCACAGGCTGCGGGTTCCCACCGTGCTTCCCTCCCCTGGGGCCTCTGCAGCCCAGCAGGCACAACCTTGAGTGGCTGGAGACAGCGGGGCCATGTGGGGGTTTTCTCGCTGCTGCGAGCTCCCTTCCAGCTGCCCTGGCAATGTGTCCCCTGCACGTGCCACTGCTTTGAGGGGTGCAGACCTGCACATAGGAAGCATGTCACCAGGGCAGCACGGGGTGAGCAGCAGCGAGCAGGTTCTGCACGCAGCTCTTGTGCTCCTTGCTGCGTCAGGTGGCACCCACCTGGCTGTGGAGGTCCCAGGGGAGGTATGCAGGGCAGGAGCTTGAGCTCACAGCCTGCACCTGCCCTGTGTACAGATCTGGGGGGTGTGGGTCCCCCCTGCTCCTTGGGAGTGCACGCGGCAGGGGGAGCCACCCTGCCCAAGCCCACAGTAGGGGGAAGCAGAGGCAGGACTCTGCGGACCCAGATCTGTAGCCCTGGCAGTTGGGGGTCTTCTCCTGCAGGGCTGGGGGAGCAGGGGCTGTGGGTGGGGGGTAAGGGCACAAGCAGGGCCGTTGGGGGCTGTGGGGTGAGTGAGGGGACCAATAGGGCTGGGGGGCTGTTCTGGGGGAGTGAGGGGCACCAGTAGGGCTGGGGGGCTGCTGTAGGGGAGTCAAGGGCACCAGTAGGGCTGGGGGGGCTGTTGTGGGGGAGTGAGGGGCACCAGTAGGGCTAGGGGAGCTGGGGGGTGAGTGAGGGGCACCATAGTGTCACAGTGCTTAGGCTCAGAAGGGACCTAAACAGATCATCAGGTTTGACCCCCTGTCCCAGGCAGGAACAAGTGCTGGGGTCATAATACCAGTAGGGCTGGGGCTGTTGTGGGGGAGTGAGGGGCACCAGTAGGGCTGGGGGGGATGTTGTGGGGGGAGTGACGGGCATCAGTAGGGCCAGGGGGACTGTGAAGGGAGTGAGGGGCACCAGTAGGGCTAGGGAGCTGTTGTGGGGGGAGTGAGGGGCACGAGCAGAGCCAGGGGATTGTGGGGGGAGTAAGAGGCACTAGTAGGGATGAGGAGGGGCCATGGGGGACCTTTAATTTTAATTACGGATGGGGGGGGGGGGAGGTTATAGTAGAATTTGCAATTTTTTATCAGGGAAAACAAGGATCCCTGCTCACCAGCCAAAAACTCACCAGGCTGACTGTTCAAGAGCAGTGAGAAATTTGAGACAGAGGGCCAAATTGCAGCTCCAGTAGAAATCTGTTCTTTCATCAAAAAAGCAGCAATTCCAGCATTCCCTCTAGACTCATGGAATACTTCAGTCTGGACAGAAGTCATAGCCAGGTCTTGAATTTAAGAAACAGCCTCAGATCGCACTAGCTCAGTTCATACCGCTAATAGACTGATCTGCTTGATTCATGGATACAACTAGAAACCAGAAGCTGAGATCAATCTCTTTTAAAACTCACAAATTTAGAGTGCTAGTACCAGGCATGAGTGCTGGAGCAAGAGCTTTGCCTGTTCCCAGACAAGCAGCACCCTCAATTATGGGCACAGCCTTTCTTGCCTCTTGCATGCCACCTGTCTCGTGTAGGGGAATCTAGACGGGCAGGATGAAGGCCAGGCCACCACCCTGCAGCATGGATTCTGATATCACAATCCAAAGACTATTTTAATTGCATTTATCTCCACAGATTACTGTACTCACCAGTACAGATGGGAATTCCTTTGCTGCATGGTGGGGAACAGTTGAGAGGTCCAGGAACATTGCAGGGAGGCCTCTATGAGCTCTTGCATCATGACCTCAGCCCTGAGCCAGAACACAGAGTCATGCAAAATTTAGGTTCAACAGCCAGAAACATCCTGAAGAAAGTGTTAAATACTCAAGTTAATTATGGCACAAATACTTACCCATCTGACCACTCCCCAGCGTGATGGAAACTCTGGTACTCTGCCTTCACTGGTCAGCACCATTCCGCCACACCCCAAGGGTCAAGGATGCTTGTGGGGGTAGAATTTGCACTGGCACCAACTTAGCAACCAACATCACTGGCTTGGCTCACACAGTCCTTTAAAGATCTCTGCAGCCTGTTATAAGGGTTGGTTATGTGCTGGGTCAGTGCATGGGTGAGGAATGGGGCAGAGCTGAGAAGCTGCTCTATCACTACTTGAATTACTGCACCTGTCACAAACAACTGCCAGCTCATTAAGAAAGGCTTTGCAAATGCTTAGACATTCCACAAATGGTTTGCTCCAAGACTTTGTTCTGGCTTACACTAGATTAGCATTTAGAAAAAGGTATTAGCTAGATGCCAGTTCATTTCATTTTATTTGAATTAGTAACAAGTACAAATTTCAGTTTAGACTTTAGCTAGACTTTAGGGTTCCAGCTGCACTCCATAACTGTGAAGTCAGACAGAACTGTATGACTGGATTATGCTCTGGCCCCAAGATGCTATTGGTCATGCTTCATCAGTGCTTCTTACTGGGCATATGCTGTTGCCATTTAATGCAGCACTCACAAGAATCCCACTGAGGTTGACAGGGAGTGGGGTGGGAAAGTTTAAAAGGAAACTGCAGCAATCACTGCATGACCTTGGCTCCCAATTTCCTGGCTCACAAATACATAAGATTTCCACTAATTACAACATTGTGACTACACAGTTTTAAACTGGATGCTATGGCTGAGATCCTGTGTTGCACCTGTGGGAAGCTCAACAGGCTAAGCTCAGACTGAATGAGTGGCACAATCTAGAATTCAAGCTGCTCAAGGGGCCAAAACATCCTGCCAGTGTACATGAGGCAGTAGGTATGGCAGCCTTCCCAGGATTCCATTCAGTAGGACTAAACCTACAAGGGATTCAGAACTGTGCAATATGGCCTGGTCTCAGACTCCACCTCCAGATCTTCCTGGGTGCAGAGCTGTGTAGTGTCTGGACCAATGGACCTCTCCACTGCCCCTCTGGGAGCTGTTCATTTTTCCTATACCAAAGTGGTGTGGCATACAGGGTCAGACTCGGTGCTAAACCACACAATCCCACACTGTTTACAACTGTGATCATAACTCTTTAGGGAAGAGAAAGAGAGTACAGTCATAGAGAGCTTGGTAATCGGTAATGTTCCTAAACTGTGCAACCATGAAGACATGCTGCTTCAGTTGAAAACCGATCTTAATAAGGAGAAGACATGAATTCAACAAGATAAAATAAAGCAGTAGTATACATTAGTTTCTCGCATACCACATCCTCCCAATAAGGCATGCACCTTGTTTTTGGAAGGCAGAACATAGGAAAAAAGATTTGTCTAGAGTTATCACCAACTGTGTGAGAGTCAGTTGTGGAAACAGCATCCAGGAACCATAGCATCTTGAGAGAGAGTCTGGGGAAGGTAGCAGGACCTTTCTCATGTGACAGGACAATAACAAGGTGAAGCCCCAGAGGGTTAACACAGGATCCACCCCTTCTTATTGTGAGTGTCAGAAAACTGACAGTCACTGCAGGCGCCAAGGGCACTCTGTTCAAGTACCTGGGCACCAGCTACACCCAAAGATCGAGACTTTACAGTTACCTGATGCTGCAATGCTATAGCAAGAGGAGGATCAACTCATTCTTCACACATGCCGGCTTCTAGTCCAGTCGAGGAAAATCAGCCTTCCCACTTAAGACATGGAAACTAGGGCTGTGTGAAATTTTGGCAGCTGTTTAGTTTTGGAGGTGTTTTGGCCCATTTCGGTGCCCAAAACGCTGAATCCAAAACTAAACAGAAGGCTCTGAAATGAAACGAAACCATCCAAAACGTTTCGGAAATGTTTTGGATGTTTTGGAGGCGCTCCCTGGGAATAATCCAGCACAGCCCCGCAGCCCCGCTTTTAAAGTGCCGGGAGGCTGAGGCCAGGCAGGGATGGGGCTGGGCAGGGAAGCCATGGGGGCTTCTCCCATGGTTCCCCCCACTGGGGAAGAGGCAGGCACAGCCAAAGGAGCCGTGGGAGAAGCCCTCATGGCTGCCCTGCCCAACCCCATCCTCCGCCCAGCCCCAGCCTCCCAGCACTTTAAAAAAAAAAAAAAAAAGAAAGAAAAGCCTCATACTCACCAGCTATAGCAGCAGCAATCAGGGTCTCTGAGGGCCCGAGGCAGAACCCCACCCCCCCATGCAGCATGGGGCAGTGGGGGGCAGCATAGATCACCTCCCTGCTTGGCACCCGCACAGCAGCTGTCATGTGGCGTAAGTGCAGCGCGGGAGCCACGCACTGTCTGGGAGCTGGGGCAGCTCCACCTGTCAGCTGGAGCCCAGCACTACTCAGCCCCAATGGCTCCAGCTAAACAAGCAGGAATACCCAGTGCAGACGCATCACAACTAAGCACACAGGTATCATACTGTGCAGTTAAGCAGATAAGTGAAAAAAAATGTTTAATGGTTTGGCCTGTGCAGTTTGCTCCTGTCTTGTATTTACTACCCCAAGTACTACAAGTCCTAGTTCCACATCCTGCTTTGAAAAGCATAGACCAAGACACACCTTCAAAATAGCTTATATTGCCTCACAGCATAAGTTATTTAGTTTGCAATGGTGACAGACAGCTGTGACATGGGCAAGTCTGTAGAATGATTCCTCTTTCAAACCTGCTAGGCTTGTGTTATGACTTGTGACACATCAGCCATACAAGGTGATCCAAGGCCTGCTCTGCCGTGCTGTTGCTTGCTCTTTGGATGATTGTAGGGGGAACAGGAGGCAGGGAGAGTCTATTAATTGTGTATTCAGTACAGGGGCAACCGCAACTGGCATACTGCACCCAGGTCTGGCATCCCCATCTCAAAAAGGACACTGAAAAATTGTAGAGTTCAGAGAAGAGCTAGAAGGAATTACTGCAGGATTGAAAAACAGATCTTACAGTGACCAACTCCATGAAGCTTAATCTATTTAGCTTCTCAATGAGAAGGTTAAGTGGCGATTTGATCATGTAAGTACCTATGTGAGTAACAAGTGTGATAAAAGACGGCTCTTTAGCACAGTAAGATTCAATGGCTGGGAGTGGAATCTACACACATTCAGACTAGAATGCACATTTTAACACTGCTGATAATTGAACACCTTGTATCAGGATTACGGGGAATTTCTCATAACAATTTTTTAAAATCCTGACTGAATATTTTCCCAGAAGTTTTGCCAAAATTCAAGCACAGCTATGGATCTGAACTTGAAATCTGAGGAAGTCCCAGGTTTTGTGCTATACAGGAGATCACATTAAGACCTTCCATTCTGGCCTTAAGAATCTGACACCATGCCCTATTCACAAAGGAGCTGAAAGGAAGTGATGCTACACTGTGCTCGCTTGAGGATAGCTGAATCTTCAGCAGCGCTTTTGGGGCAGCATTCCAGCTGCTGTGTCCCATGGGCACAGCCCAAGGTGGGCCAGCATCAGCTACATCCAGCTAGTTAGTTCTTTGATGCCAACATTGAAGGAGAAACTATACATCTAAAGAAAAAGAGTGGGCATTCCCTGAACGTTTTACAATTGCAATACCTCAAAAAAGCTTTAGCATAATTCAAACTTAGTTGAGATAGGGGTGTGCATTTAAACAAGAGTAAGATTTGTCTATAGAGTGAAAATTACGCTGGATAATGCTTTTTTTTTTACATCTGATGTAAAGCCACTCTAGTTACTACTTTTACTCCAAAACACCTTAAGTCTTTTTGAAACCACTCTCAGCACTAGGTTTTCTAAGACTAGTTTCCCAAATTTATCTCCCCCATAGAACACGTTTCAATTTTGTCTTTGCCTGGCAGGCAATTTTTCCTTACAATAGGATTACTGACACTATTGATGCAGCATTAACACTAGCGGTGGGGAATGAGCTTTGGAGATAAAAGGAAGGCAATTATTACCTCTCCCACACAGCCCTCCTTCTGCATGTACTTCCGGATTATAGACCAGATTTGACACTTGCTCAGCAATCTTCCACCAGTGGCTACTTCAAAGCTCTCATAGGTGCCATACTTCTCCAGGACGGTATGAATTATTCTAATTGCCTGGTACACACAAAAAAGACAAACAATCAGTCAATCTTTTTGGCCACTTTCTATAAGTTTCAAGTGCAATCTCCATAGCTTGAGGAACTCCACATAGAGTTAAGCTCCATTTAAGAAAATACCAGACAAAGGACTCCAATGCCTGACTCATTCTGAAATACAAAGACGCTGTTTATATTTTTTATCCAATAAAAAGAGTAAGATTGAACCAAATAGATAGGCATTTGGAAACAATTGTGAAGGTCAGAGGTGTGCACGTGCTTTATTGACCTGATATAAGTAACCCTTTCAGAATTTTATCACTCTGTTATCTTGACACATGTCCATTGTGAGTTTAAGTGCAGTAAAGACTAAAATAGGATTACTGTGATATCTAACTAGTAGATGATAAAACCATAATTTATCCTAGTCTGTGTTGCTTTTAATTCCTCCATTATAGCCCAGAGTCTACAACAGAAAAAGCAGCTCATATACAGAGAAAGTACATTTTATCAGCTTGCTTAACGGACCAAACGTTTCATATTGTAATATTAAACTTATTTCAACAGTTCTGCAGCTGAGACGTGGCATCCATTTATTTCTTAGTATGAAAGATGAATTAAGAGTGCTTTGGCATAAGGGGTTACTAAGTAAGGTGGGGTTATAAAATGAGGAGGAAGCTGACGCTTCCAGAGAGAAGAGAATGTTCCTTTCCCTCCTGGGTAGCTGAAGCTGAAAACATACAAGTTGATTTGATAGTTTGGAAACAAAGCTGACCTTAAGAAAGCAGGTGAGTAGAGTGTGGTGGTGATATCTGTTTTTTCCTTTCTGGGCTAGGATGTCTGCACCTGAGTTTATACCAAACAGTGGTGAAATGTCTGGGATGTTTATTACGATTTAATTAATAAAATCCTGAACAGAATACAGCTCCAAGGTTATGCCACACAAATATTGGAAAACGCAAATCAGGGCTGTGCACACTCTAAATTCTGTCCCCCGAATAGGAACATCACACAATAAGGCCTATGCTTAGTGGTGTCTATCATTTTACAGTACAATTCCATAATCCATGAGTCAACAATCCACAGGCATTTGATCTGGCCATAGGCAAGGGACTCCCTGTGCCATAGAAGGGCAGGGGGGAGGGAGGAGAAGGGGAGGGGGGAGAAGGGAGCCACCAGCTGTGGGGCTTTACCCACACTCTTGCAGGGAAAAGCAACAGCAGCTGGGTCATAGTGCCTGCCTGTCTACCTACCTTTGACCCAAACTGGGTCAAGATGGCCTGCAGCCTAAAAAAGGTGCCAGCCACTGTCATACTGTGCTACTTTAGAATGCCTATAATTTTGTCACGTGGCAGCCATTTGTCTAAAATATTCTAGGATCAATCCATAGTTCAATGGAAAATAGAATTTTCCAGTTTACCTTCTCTGGGCAATCATTATTTTGTATACATCTGAGAGAGAATAAACGACTGGAATTATCTGCCTTCACTGAAGAGGTTTGCTATGCCTCTTAGTTGCCTTCTTCAAATTCTCAGTAATACTGTGATACCCTCCAAAGATGGGGTGAACAGAAGTGAATACAGTATTCCATGCAAGGACATTCGATTGCTGCACATAACAGCATAGCATGGAAGCATTTATCATGTTCACCATTCCATGCCTCATGCAAACTAACGCTTTTTTGCACTTCGAGCAAAAGACTTCATTTTGTTGACCAATGATCCCGACATTTTTTCTAAATATCACTAATTTAGGACTTCAAATTGCAGTTGTTCACACCTCCCTCCCCGATTTGCATTATTTTACATTTATCAATGATGGTCCTTCATCTGTGTGGCAGTGCACCTTTGGGTGTCTGTGCTTTAAGGGCTGAAAGCAGGCAGCAGCCAGGTGCCTGGTGATTAGAGTGGCCTTTTTAGGGCCAAGGTACATAAGCTGGGACAGCCGAGTACTGCAGGAAGAAAAAGAGGAAACATCAGGCTAAGCTGCTGCTCCTGGAACAGCTTGGAGGTAAGGGTGAGGCTATGGGGAAGGAGGAGGCCTCAGTGTCCTGGGCATGACAGAAAATTGCACCCTGCTGGGGATGGAAGGCCTACCGATGCTACCTGTGGTAGGGTAGTTCCCCAGAAATGCCAGGCCAGGCACCTTCCCCAGTGAAAGGTGAGTATATGGTGCCTTCTAACCCGAGGCCCACATCCTTGGTGGGTTTGAGATCATGCAGGGGGAGCCCAAGCTCTCAGCAGTCCTGAGGCAGGGCCCAGGTTGGGGGAGGGACCTGGAGAAGCACCCAGGCTCATTGAGAAACCTGAGGTCACAGTAGGGAGCTGAGTGCAGCTCCAGTGAGAAGATCCAGTGTGTGTCCCCCAGAAGGGAGGCCAGGTGCTCGGCTGAGAGTGAGAAGTGGCCCTGACGATCTGTGGAATGTGGGACATGTGTAAGGGAAGGTTGGAGCATGTTCAGAGGCCCTTGTCAACAGGGCAAACAATGGGTAGCCTCCTGCCTTAGTATCAATTTCCATTTATTATCAAGGCGTGGCAGACGAATTAGGCAGGTGGTTAGCCCAGGGACAGGCGAGCGGCTGGCACCGAAACCCAGCCCTGAGAGGCTCCCTGTTACAATCTATCATCAAGTTGCCTACTCAGTTTGGTGATGTTTCTTGAACAGTAGCCTCTTAAAAGGAACTTAACTCATCCTGAGACAAGATGCATTTTGCCATTGATCAAACACTGGAAAAAAATGTAAGTATGCAAACAATCACTTTTTACCTCTCACTTAGTGGCACACAACTTGTGGCTCCCCATGAGAAACTGAATATATTTTTTAATAGTTTGGAACATATGGTTAAATTTGCACCTATAAATGCCTGAAAAACCATAAATGGTGGAATTACAATTTCATCAGGGGAGGATGAAGAGATGGTGGACAGCAGTACCTTGCTGGTCAGGAAACTGTCCTCATGCTGCACTCCTCCTCATCCTCAAGGGAATCAGTATGTCCAGATTTAATGGGATATTGCAGAACAGGACACATGAGTGGGATGGTCTTTCTGGTATACCTTATGGATTCTTTCTTAGGCTCTCTGCCAGACTTCTACTGTGCCTGAAGCCTAGGGGCGGCAGGGTATGCTCAGAAGACATTCCATTTTGACTCCCTGAGAACAGGGAAAATGAACATGCCCTTTTCAGAGATGAAGCTGTTCTATCAGTGTACCTAATCTTGACCTGTATGTACTTTGGCTGGTTTGACAATTACCTCCTACAGCTTCTTATTGGGTTTTTTTTTGAGCCATTGAGCAAACAAAACATATTTAGAAACTGACTAAACAATAATCATCAATCACTTCAATTATAAAACTCCAACAGCTACCTCACTCAGAGGAATAAACAAATAAGATATAGGAAGCAAAGATGACTGAGCATAGGGGCTGCTGTCCACTTTTTGTACCTTTGATAAGCGAGAGTATGCTACAGGCCCAGGCATGCTCTTTGTCAACATTGCTTTTCAAAAACAAATCAGCCTTGTCTACATGAAAGTTAACTGTCTGCCCACACAGATTCTAGAGATGTGCAAACACATAGTGGAAAAAAAAAGTGAAGTGTTTGGAAGAGCTGTAAAAACTGGGTGGAGCTGGAATATTCAAAGGAACTTACCTACAGCAATGCAAAACAAAAGCAGAGAGCCAGCTGTGAGCTGGCTTTGGTTTGCCAGTTGTTGAATATTTAATAAGTTCCTGGTATTAATATGGGGAAAACTGTATTTGAGTAAATGGAAACAGATTCTGCAGGTGCTGGCAGCAGAAGCCAGAAAAAAATTGCCCAAATGTATGGATTTTGGACCTTACAGAGGATAATGACCACTCCAATTCAACTTGTGTCTTTTCACTCATTTGCTATTTAAACCAGCTTCCATCGCTACAAGGTAAATTAAAGCAAGTCTTTTCTCTCACCCACCAAACCCTTGTCTTTCCTCCTATATCTTAAATATTTTTCAGCAGCCCCTATTCCCACATACCTGCTCATGGTCTCTCCTACGGACAGCATGCCTTGAATAGAAGGTCATGTTCAATTCTCGCCTGTGACATATCTGTTTCCATGAGGTGCAGTGGGCACACCACAACAAAAGGAATGGGTAAAGAATAGTACCATCATCACTCCCATAATAATTTTCTCTACAGGGCTACAAGTATTAACAGACCCTTTTAAATATAGAGGAATAAAAGCTAAATGAAAGACATCTATAACTTGTTCGGTGAGCTGAATACTCATGTCTGCATTATTATAAAGGGGGCCCTTTCTACATCTCCATTCTCCTATGTGAAATCAGAGCCAACTCATGATGTGCTGCAGTTACCTCAGATCATGGTTCCAGGGACAGCTTACCTTCTTAATCCTCTTTCTGTCCTGAGTGTATGTCCTGAGGTAAAAAGCTTTGTGCTTTTATCTGCCTCAGACAGATATAGTTCTCCTACTTCTAGGACCAGCTCCCACTCCGCCCATTAGGCACCAAATGAGATTTACGCACCTAAGTGTGAGCCTATTCTATCATGCTCGAGTCCCCCAAAATCCAATATTGCATCCATTTCATTAACATGTTGTCATCGTGGCCTGAAAACAAAGCCATGAAAAGCAGTGAGGAACAGGGGGACCCACCCACCTATTGTAGTAACAGTTTTTCAGACTTGAGCAAGGTAGAATAAGATGCCTAGGAGGGATCTAACAGGTGGAATAGAATCTGGCCCTTAGAGTGTGTACAGAAGTTGCTTTTTTTGTCATTTTAAAGTGCTTTATTGCCAAGACTTAGCAGAAGTGCACAGCTTAAAGTGCTGTTACTATTTTTAAAGTGCTGTAAAGTTAACCCTTGTTAAATGAGGTATTAGATCTGAAGCGCTGTATTTTAAAGCACTTTAGCAACCTACCACTGGAGGGGCCATGTCATTGGAGGAAAGGAGTGAGCAGCCTCCATTTTAACTCAGGCATCAGGACTGAGTCAGCAGCCAGCTGCTGGCAGCTGGAACAACAACATCTGGGTGAGCTGCTGCTCGGCACACCTTGGAGGTAAGGGAGGAACTATGGGGACGGTAGGAGGTTCCTGGGGGCCCAGTAGGGTCCTGAGGCCCAGGAAAAAGATTTGGGCCTAGAGAGAGCAAGACCCAGCCTAGAAAGGGGACTTACAGCTTGCGGGCCTACACAGAGGCTAGGCAGGCCCTCATTAGCAGGGATCTGGGTTTTCCGTTTCCCACGGAAAAACAGAGAAAACCACGGATTTCATGATTTTTAAAATCAGAGAAAAAATGGATTTTCCCTTTTAGCAGAGATACCCACTTTATGGATTTCCCACTTTTGCAAAGAGCTCTGCAGGCGGGCACAGTTCCAGCCTGCAAGAGCTGATTGCAGAAAGGGCAGGAAACCCCTAACCCTGTCCAGAGGCCTGAGGCTCTCACTCACCCAAGGCTTGGTTCGGGCTCACTGTTCGTTCCTGGAGCCTGTGAGGTAAGTGAGGTTTGCAGGGGGCTGGGGACCCCTTCTGGCAGGGATGGGGAGATTGTGGATCATGGCTGGGAGGCACTGGCAGGAGCTGCAGGGTGGGGCTTTGAACCAGCCCCAAGCCCGTAGCAGGCTAAATTGGGGGGGAATGACATGACACCAGGAATTTTGCTGACTAAATAAGGCAGAGGTGAAGAGAAGGGACTCAGATGAGCCCAGGAGAATTAGGCCTCCTCCAACTTTGCTGGGGCACTAGGTCAGCCTGGCTTGTGGCGATGGCTCTATGGTGGGGCCTAGAGGGGGACCCCCTCTAGAGCATAGAGAGCAGCGGCTGCCATGCTGATTTTTCTGATCCCTCAACAAGTCCATGTAAGGGGCCCAGTGCTGTAAGGCTGAAGGGCAGTTGTGCCCACCACAAGGGGCAGGGCAAGGCTGCAGAGAGCCATTTGGCACCCCAACTGACCTAGAGGTGGGGCCAGAGCCTATATAGGATGAAGGTCCTCTGGGGAGAGGGGGGAAGAAATCACAGCCAACAGAGGGTAGAGGTCAGTCAGCATGCTGGCTGTGATGAAGGAGGCTGTAACACAGCCTCATAGATTTCATAGATTTCTAGGGTTGGAAGGGACCTATTAGATCACTGAGTCTGACCCACTGCTCTGGGCAGGAAAGTGCACTGGGGTCAAGTGACCCCAGCTAGATGCTTCTCTAATCTCCTCTTGAACATCTGCAAGGTAGGGGAAAGCACCACCTTCCTTGGAAGTCCATTCCATATTGTGGCAACCCTCACCATAAAGATTTTTTTCCTGATGTCCAATCTAAATCTGCTCTCCTTCAGTTTATGGTCATTGTTTCTAGTAACCCTGAGGGGTGTCCTGGTAAACAGAGTGTCCCCTATTCCCTGCTGACCCCACCTGAAGAGTTTGAAGACAGCCACAAGATCACTTCTCAGCTTTCTCTTGCGGAAGCTGAAGAGATTCAGGTCCCTCAGTCTGTCTTCATAGGATCTTACCTGCAGGCCCTCAACCATACGAGTAGCCCTCCTCTGAACCCCTTCCAAGTTATCCACATCCCTCTTAAAGTGCAGCGCCCAAAACTGGATGCAGTAGTCCAGTTGCGGCATCACCAATGCCGCATAGAGGGGAAATATCACCTCCCAAGACCTGCTTGTGATGCACCTGCTAATGCAACACAGAGTACGGTTAGCCTTACTTATTACCTTGTCACATTGGTGACTCATGTTCATTTTTGCGTCAGCTATGGCTCCCAAGATCCCTTGCCATTGATGCGCTGTGTAGAATGGTGCTTTCCAGTCTATAGGTGTATTGGTGATTTTTTTTTCTCCCCAGGTGCAGCACTTTGCACTTATCTTTGTTAAATTGCATCCTATTCTGATTCGCCTACTTCCCCAGTCTATCCAAATCTGCCTGAATTCACTCCCTACCCTCTAGTGTGTTTACTATACCCCATAGTTTCATGTCATCTGCAAATTTGGACAGTGTGCTTTCTACACCTTCATCCAAATTGCTGATGAAGATATTGAACAGTACTAGTCTAAGGACCAAGCCTTGGGAGACACCACTGCCCACAGCCTCTGAAGGGAAGGATCCCAAAAGGGGGTCAGTGTTACAGATGGGTCCAAGAAAGAGAGAGAGCAGCCCAATAATTATATCCAGGTCCTCAGAGAGAGAACTAGACCAAGAGCAGGTAGGCCTGCACTGGTCCCGAGTATGACCGAAAACTCCACCCTGCTGGGGAAGGATGGCCTGCTGGAGCTGCCTGTGTCAAGGTAGCTCCCCAGAAATGCTAGGCCAGTTGCCTCCCCAGTGAAAGGTAGGCAGGGGTGCCTTAGAACCCCAGCTCCCACCATCCAGTGGGTAATTAAGAGCAGGTGGCGAGGCACATCTGCGAACACCTGAGCTTGTGGGGTGTCAGACCCCGAGCCCCAGGGAGGCAGCGTGGAGTGGCCCAGTGAGGGGCAGTATGAAAGAGGCCACGTATGTCTACGCAACAGCCAAGTCTCATGGGAGGGTAAGTGCCTGTGTGGCTCAAAGAAGGGGGCAGTAGTGTTGGCCCCATTGAGAGGACAGGAAGGGGCCAGGTAAGTCTGCGTGACGCTGGAGTCCCATGGGGGTATAAGACCCCAGTGGCCCCTGGGAAGGGGGACTGAAGAGCTCAGAGCGGGGCTAGAGGCTGAGTTCAGCCCAGTATGGGTATAGGGCCCATAGCTGTGTAGAGTAAGGCTGCAGGGGTAGCCTGAAGGGCTGCGCGGGATACCAGTCTCAGTGACAGTAGGTAAGCTGGGAGGCTTGGGTGGAGTGTAAGGCACAGAGCACAGTGAGTTGAGTGGCCCACTGAGGAGCAGTACAACAGAGGCCCTGTGAAAGTGGGCAGAGTGAGAGAGGTCCAATGCAAGTGGGTGGTATGAATGACGCCCTGTGGAGGGCAGAATGTCAGGAGGAATGACAGAGATTTGGCAAGGGGTAGAGTTCAGAGGTAGGTACAACTTATGATGACATCTGCAGAGGCATGGGACATGGTAAGCAGGGGTTGGAGCCATGTGTAAAGCCCCAGTCATCAGGGCATTAAATGGGCAGCCTTACGCATTATTATAGTGAGTATCATAACAAGGCATAACAGGCAAGACAGAGCAGACTGCCCTAGACAGCTGGACGGACTGGTACTGTGACCAAGACCTGGAGATCGCCCCGTCACAGAAGGGAACTCTGGAGGTCATCTAGTCTAATCCCCTGCTCAAAGCAGGATCAGCCCCAACTACATCATCCCAGTCAAAACTTTGTCTAGTCAGATCTTAAAAACCTCCAAGAATAGAGATTTCACCACCTCCCTGGGTAACTTGTTCCAGTGTTTTACTACCCTCCTTGTGAGAAAATTCTTCCTAATATCTAACCAAAACTTCCCTTGCTGCAACTTGAGACTGTTGCTCCTTGTTCTGTCAACTGCCACCACTGAGAACAGTCTAGCTCCATCCTCTTTTGAACCCCACTTCAAAGTAGTTGATAGCTGCTATTAAATCACCTCTCAGTCTGTAACTTAAGAGCACTGTAACTTTATAATGCTATAACAAGTGCTCTAAATTAGTGCCGTAAAATGTGCATGGGGCACTTCTGTACACACCTTTAGTGTGCATCTATACTTCACAGTTAAAAATCAGTCCCTTCCTTTAGGAAGGCTGGATCTGGCTGGGAGCAGCCCTTGCGCGGCACTCCTAGGCTCCATCAACCTGCACTGTGCAATCATGTGGTGCCTCTCCTCCCCACAACACTGGATGCTTTGTGCCATGTTACAGCCAGTGCCGAGGTACATGCTGCATATGGCAGCTCCAGGCAACTGCTAGCAGCAGGGGAGAGGTACCATGTGGCCATGCAATGCAGGCTGTCAGAGCTCAGGGGTTCCTAGGGGGCACCACACTGAGGTCACGCCCAGCTAGGTCCAGCAAACAGATCCTGGTCGTAGGCTCCCATGCTGTCCCACCCCCACCCTGCCATCGGGGCTCTGCATGTGCATGCACCCTGACCCCTAATCCTGGATTTCTTTACTCTGTCCCAGATTTTCCTAAAATTATTATGATCACCCTCCTGATAAAAGCTCCCTTCAGGATGCTATGCTCCCACTCAGACACCAGGGGATGCTGCTGTGCTCTGTCCTTCAACACTGCCTCCAGCTTCTTTTCCTGCCACAGATTCAAATCAAGCTCTGGTAGCTTCATGTTTTTATGGATAGCTTTTTTAAAACAGATTTTATGGACAGTCATTTTAGCCTGGTTATTTATGGAGTCTCCACAAATTTACTGACAGTTGGCAACCCTGGAGCACAACAAGCCACAGAATGTGGTCCTAGACATAACTGGGCTAGTGGGGACACCCATACCTAAACTAAGTCATTTAATTCAGACCTAGGTGCCAACTGTCCTGCCCAACTGTGCAGTGTAGATTATAGCCTTAGATTTTGCATCTTTGGTTATAGTACCCAGTATACAGACTGATTACTCAGCAGGCCCTATGGGTTTGACAACTGTAGGTCCCCCTGTGGCAGATGGCAGGGTATGAGGGATGGAATCCTGAAAAGCAACCAGGTAAACAAGCCTTCACCACTGGTTACCACAGAGATTAACAAGCTGGAGGGGAAGGAAGGGGTAGAAACAGCCCCAGGGCTATCATTGTTGAATGATGAGTAGGAATTTGAGGTTTCCATTTCCCAAGGAAAAACTGAGCAAACCAAGGATTTTTTCCTTTTTACCAGAGGCAAGCACGAATTTCTACTTTTACCAGAGAAACCCACAGATTTTGCAATGAGCTCTCTGCAGGCTGGCACAGTTCTAGCCTGCAGGGAGCTGGGACAGAGTGGGAAGAAGATGGTGAGACAGGAGACGCCACATGCATGTACATGCACATAGCCCCAGGCAGCCCGCAGAGCAGCTCCAGCAGGTAAATTGGAGGGGAGAGGGGGATTGAGACCCCTGTAGGGAGGGAGCTGGGCAGGACTCGGGCTGCTGCCCAGCCAGGCAGTGCTTGGTGCTCAGGGCCACAATGCGTGGCTGCAGGGCCCCAGCAGGAAGCAGAATGGGAACACAGGTGACTTGTCCGGGGGAGGGAGAGGGCCAGCTTCCCACTGCCGTGCACACTCCCAGGGGGCAGAGGATACCCACAGCCCCCAGATTCGTACACGGGGCAGGTGCAGGTTGCAGGCTCGGGCTCCCACCAGGCATGACCTGGTGTGGCAGGGATCAGCTGGACTGCACATGGATCTCCTCACGGCTAGGAGCTCCCCACTGCCCTGGCGACACGCCCCCTGTGCATGCCACTGTTTTGAGGGGCACAGCCCCATGCTGCTGATCTCACTGCAGCCCCAGGGCAGTGCAGGGCTTGCAGCGGTGAGGAGATCCCCGTGTGGTCTGGCTGTTTCCTGCTGTGCCGGGGCATGCCCACTGGGCTGGAGAGGCCCTGGGAGAGGGAAGCAAAGCAGAGCTTGCAGTGGCAAGCAGCTTTTCCGTGCAGGCCTGCCGTTCCCTGCCGCCCTGCTTCCCTTCCCCAGGGCCTCTGTAGCCCAGCGGACACGATCCAGCGTGGCAGGAAACAGAGGAGCTGTGTGGAAAAGCTGCTCGCCACTGTGAGTTCTGTGCTGCCCTGGCAACATGCCCCCCGTGCATGGGGCTGCAGTGAGAGCAGCAGTGCAGGGCTGCGCCTCTCAAAGCAGTTGCACATGCAGGGGGCGCATTGCCAGGGCAGCAGGGAGTTTGCAGCAGCAAGGAGATCCTTGCATGGCCCTGCTGTTCCCTGCCATGCCAGGTTGTGCCCACTGGGCTGCTGAGGCCCCAGGGGAGGAAAGCAGGGTGGGAGCCTGAGCCCGCAGCCTGCACCTGTGCCACATACAGATCTGGGGGGCACGGGTCCCCCCTGCCCCCCAGGAGTGTGCATGGCAGCAGGGAGCCGCCCTGCGCAAGTCTGCAGCTGGGGGGAGTGGGGGCAGGGGGCTGCAGATCCAGGTCTGTAGCCCTAGCAGCTGAGAGTCCCCTCCAGCTGGGCTGGGGGAACAGGGGCTGTGGGTGTGGGGTGAGGGGCACCATCAAGGCTGTGGTGGTGGGGGAATTGAGAGGCATGAGCAGGGCCAGGGGACTGGGGGGGGGAGTGAGAGGCACTGGCAGGGGGGCTTTCATTTTAATCATGGATTTTGGGCTTTATTAGAGAATTTGTGATTTTTAAAACCAGGGAAAACCGGGGTCCCTGATGATGAGGGACACCTGGGCAGACCAATTAGCAGGGATTCTGGTTTTCCCTGACAAAAAAAATAATTCACAAATTCTCTAATAAAAAGCCCCAAATCCATGATTAAACTAAAGCTCCCTCCCCTACAGCCCATGCTACCAGGGTTACAGAGCCAGGTTCATAGCCCCTGCCCTTGCTGCCCCGGAGGGGGGGAAGGGGGGGGCGAGGGGAAGCAGCTCTCTTCCACCATGCGCACTCCTGGGGGCATGGGGGGACCCATGTTCCCCAGATCTGTATGTGGAGCAGGCGCAGGCTGTGAGTTCCGCCCCTGGGACCTCTGCAGCCGAGCGGGCCTAGCCCAGTGTGGCAGGGAACAGCCGGGCCACGCGGGGATCTCCTCGCCACTGCAAGCTCTGCGCTGCCCTATTGACGCCCCCTGTGCATGCCACAGCTTTCAGGGGCGCAGCACTGTGCTGCTGCTCTCACTGCAGCCCTGCACACACGGGGCATATCACCATGGCCATGTGGAGGTGTGCAGCTCTGTGTTTGGGGTCCAGTGCAGAGCTCACAGTGGCAAGCAGCTTCTCCACACAGCTCCTCTGCTCCCTGCTGCACCAGGTCATGTCCTCCAGGCTGCAGAGACCCTGGGGAAGGAAAGCAGTACGGAGCTCACAGCGGCAAGCAGCTTCTCTGCACAAGCCTGCTGTTCCCTGCCGCCCTGCTTCCCTCTCCTGGGACCTCCACAGGATGTGAAAGGAACAAGGATTTCTGAAAGGGGAGACAGAGCACCAAAATAACAGCCTTGTGAGCCATAAGCAGCCTCCCTTCTTAAATTAAGATCTGTTATGAGCTAGATTGCATGGCAGGCATTAGAACAGAGGTGAACTTTGCTTACGATGAGATTCCAGGGCAGGAAGAAAGAACAGTGTAACACCCATCCTGTGATACCCCACTTTGTGAACTTGTGACCAGCAGTTCATGCACTGATCAAACAGCTTGTGTAACCCTGTACAAGCCAGAGACTAAAGGGCTACTGATGTTCAGTGTCACTGAGGTCAAGGTGTCCACTTGCAGCCTGAATTCCCTGAATTCCCAGCCTGAATTCCCAGAGTGCTAAGTATCCACAACTCTAACTAAAGTTACTGGGAACTCCAGTTTTTCAAAAACACCGAAAAAAAAAAAAATCAGGTCTGAGCTGTTACAGGTTAGCAACCTAAACAGTGAAGGCCTCAACTTACATGGCCCTTTTGAATGCCTTTATCTTAATCTCTCTGATACTAGTTCAAGTGTGAATAGGTATTGTTAGAAGTGCACCAATATCGGATTGAGACTGATCCGAAGAAAACTGTCTATATCGGACAGGGCCAATAATTTGACCGATAAATGCCTGTGCTGCATGCAGCCGCAGCACAGCATGGAGCAGAGCTAGCAGCGTGGAGAGCTGCCTCTAGCTGGTAAGTCAGAAGGGGCAAGGAGTGGACAGATCAACACCCCCCCCCGCGGTAAGGAAGGGGGTAGGGATAAGTGCTGCCCAAACAGGGTGGGAGAAGGGAGGACACAGGATGCAGATGCCGCTTGTGGGGTGGGGGTGGCTCCCACTGCTGCTTGCACCCCAGGGGGGCATGTGCCCCCCAGATCTGTGCAGCAGGCTGCAGCTGCAGCTGGAGCTGGCACTGCGTGGCTTTTCTTGTCGGGGGCTGGGCTCAGAGTGGGCTTCAGCGATGATGGGAAGAGGCTGCAGACACCCCAAAGTTCGCTGCAGCTCCTCTGCTCAGTCCGTGCTGCCGTCTGGCACAGTCCTGGCTGAACGACCCACTTCCATCCGAGCACCGGGAAAGCCGCGGCTGCAGTGGGCAGTGGCACGGGGCTGGGAGCAGAGCTGCAGCGAAATTTGGGGTGAATGCAGCCTCCTCCCAGTGCCACTGGAGCCCGTTCTGAGCCCAGGCCCTGGCAAGAAAAGCCCCATGCAGCACCAGCTCCAGCGCGCAGCTGCTGCCAGCCCCGCACTGAGCAGATCCGGGGGCTCACCCCCACACAGGGTGCAAGTAGCAGCAGGAGCTACCTCCACCCCACAAGCCATGCCTCCATCCCACACCCCCACCCCTCTCCACCCCAGCTGGGCAGTGCCTGCCCCTGCCCCCCACCTCTCACTGCAAGGGGCAATGATCTGCCCCCCTCCCCTTCCCCCACAATGGACTTACCACCTGGACGCAGCTGTATTGGATAACAGATTGGTATCAGCCAATATGCCTCCTTAAATGTTGGCTATCGGTACTGGCCCCCAAAATCTCTATTGGCACACCCCTAGTATTTGTCTCCCAGAGGAAGAGTATGAACCTGTGCAAAGGGCTTAGCATTGCAGACCTGAAGACTACAGTTAAAGACTGATCAGTGGAATTCCAAACTACCCAGAGAGGACGCATTAAGTAAGAAGTAGAGAACTGCACTAGGAACAGAGATTTTCAACCAGGGTACTGTGGGGTGCCACAGGGTGCCACACAATGTTAGTTCTGTTAGGTGTGCAACCACAATTTAGAAAATAAACAGACTCCAACAGAATTTTTTTGTAGTAACAGAGTGAAAACTAAGAGCTCGCCTTTTCAAGAGACACCTTGAGAATATCAAGGGGTGCCTTGAGTCTAAAAATGTTGAGAACCACTGACTTAGAAGAATACACATAAATGAATAATAAAAAGTTGTGAATACACAGAACCTACAGATCAAGCCCTAATCACACAAGTCCATTAGTATCCTGATCAGGAAAAGGACAGAGTATATAACTTGCAGAAGGCAACCACCCCCAAAAAAGGCAACATAGATGGGCAATTGTGCTGCAACAGAACGCAGACTTAATGAAGCAATGGTCTGGCACTTTAGATGACTGTGGGTATGTCTACACATGCTCTTACATGTGCCTAAACTCAATGCACATTAGGCTAATGTGCATTAAGGTGATTTAGGCACAC
Organism: Alligator mississippiensis; assembly: GCF_030867095.1. NCBI lineage: Eukaryota > Metazoa > Chordata > Crocodylia > Alligatoridae > Alligator > Alligator mississippiensis. The sequence continues at coordinate 31,660,675 of NC_081833.1, forward strand.
ATCCACATGGGCAAGGACTAATGCGCATTAACATGGGTTTGCAGACCAACTTGGGACTAAAGTTAGTCCCAAATCAATAGACACACACACACCACATTAATATGCATTAGCATATCCACACATTTGCTAATGCAATTTAACTACTCGCACATAAATTTGATACCGGATTTATGCAGTTATCAAATTTAGGCTCGAATAACCTTAAATCGCCATTTTAAGACGCATTAATGGCATGCGCATGTAGATACACGCCCTTAATGCACCTTGAAAATTTGGCTAATACGTATTAAATGCACATGTGCAGCTATGCCCTGTTTCTTTCCCTATTAGTAAAGCAGACATCCTCTGGGGACAAATCAGATGAAGAATTCACTAGGACACCAAGACTTTAGGTAAGTGGAATTCATGATCTTATTGACTAACTTTCTCCTTTTCTTGAAGTCAGAAATGGAATTTAAAATGCAGGCAAGCTACTTCAACTGTAAACGAGTCACAGGACACATGCCAATCACTAAACCAAAAAAGGAAGCAGGTAGGCAAGAAATAATAAAAACATCCTTAAGTGGAAAGACTAGTGGAAAGACAAGCCAAACAAATCTTTCTGAAAGTGGAACTCCAACCCAAGTGAAGTCACTGGAGAGGAACAAACTATGGCAGCTGAAAAGGAATTGGGGCCTAACAGGAAATGTGATGAGAAGAAAAAAAAAATCAAGAAATTGTTTAAGTGCATGAGAAGCAGGAAGTTTGGTATTAAGAAATTCAAAAACTAAATTGCAGACAAGCTAAATGTTTTATACTGCAGTTTTCCCAACACTGTCTGTAGTAAAAATACTTGTAATAACTGCCTGAAAAAGAAGGTTCTGAAGCTGAAGCTACAAAGCAATGAGTCATCAGGGCCACAGAGTTCCAATTTTACTGGGTTGTCAGTGACTTGTAGTGGGGAGGTGGGGGGGGGGAATAAAAAAAGAATCCAGGGTACCACTGTGCACAGCATCAGTCCAAAAAAATCAATGCAGCAGACTTAATGCAAGAGTGAGAGAAAATACTGAAAAAAAATCACAGTGCCTTAGGCTACATACAGATGTTCAGTTTCTACTTGGAGAGTTGCTGTTCTCCCAGTAGAAACCAGAAGTATACAGATATTTAGGCTTTTTCTTCCAGAGCAAGAATGGGCATACCGGCAGAAAAATAACCCTGGACCAACCATGGTTAAGTCAGTCCCAAGACTTTCTCTCAGGACCCTGAATGCCTATATACCAGGGGTGAGTAAAATATAGTCCATGAGCCAGAGTTGACTTGCCAAGGGATTCTATCTGACCTGTGGCAGGACCCACAGCCCCACCTGGCCCAGGCACAGGGGGCAGAATGGGCCATGGCACGTGCAACTGGTCCTGGTAACCCTGGACTGGCAGTGGGGCAGGGTCAGTGCAGTGGCCAGACTCAGATTCCCAGCAGCCGCTGTGGTAGCAGCTCCTTCCAGCTGCTGCTGCCTCTGTCACCACCAGACCTGGCCCCTTTGCCCGGGCACCCTGGCCTCTCTACCCCACGCCCTCTGCCAGGGGCACCAAGCAGACAGGGTCTCCATGGAGACTGACCCGGGACTCCTGAGTGGGACATGCTTACCTGTTATGGTAAGCGGAGCCATGGTAGGTATGGAGCAGCATCTGGGAGTGGGATGGGTGGGTGGAAAGTGGCTGGCTTAGGGAAGGAGCTGGAGGCTGTGCCTGATCACTCCCTTCTGCTTTTGACGCAGCCAAGGACAGGAGAGAAGTGGAGCAGCCATCACTTCTCTCTGCCTCATCCCCAAGCCAGATACTATAGTAGGTCTGGACAAAGTTACCCCCCATCTTTCCCAGGTCAAGTTTGCTGCACTTACCGTCACTGCAGATACCTGGGCCCTCTGCAGCAAGAGTAAGCACAGGCATGAGAAAGCAGCATGGAGGGCTGTGGAAGAGTGCGGTAGAGGGAACAATCAGCACAGTGCAGCTACATATCACCTGATCCCTCAATGCAACCTCAGGCAGGGTGAGACCAATCTCTGGCTGAATCCAGTCCTTGGGCGATAGTATGATGATCTTTTCACTACAGAATACTGCTTCCTAGCTGTGATGGCCACTGGTAGTGGCAGCTTATGTTAAGAAGAAATAAAGTAAGCTATACCCAGGTCCTATTGCCACCTGCATGGAGCATAGAATTCATACACATTAGGGCTGGAAGGGACCGCGTAAGATCACTGGGTCCAGCCCCCTGCCCAAGGGGCAGGAACTCAGCTTGGGTCAAAAGATCCCAGCAAAATAAACATCCAAATGTTTCTTGAAAGTGTCCAGAGTAGGTGCTTGCACCACCTCCTGGGGAAGTTTGTTCCAGGCTTTGGGGGCTCGGACAGTAAAGAAGTTTTTCCTTATGTCTAGCCTAAAACGGTCTTGCAGGAGTTTGTGACCATTGGACCTTGTCATCCCCTGGAGTGCTCTAGTGTACAGGTGTTCCCCCAGGTCCTGATGCACACCCCTTATGTACTTAGAGGCTGCCACCAAGTCACCCCTGAGCCTGTGCTTCTCCAGGCTGAAGAGTCCCATAGCTTGTGGCCTTTCTTCATAAGGCCTGTTCTCATGCCCTCTGATCATGCATGTGGCTCTCCCCTGGACTTTTCCAAGCTTCTGCACCCTTCCTAAAGTGTGGAGCCCAGAGTTGGATGCAGTACTCCAGCTGCAGCCTCACCAAGGCCAAGTACAGTGGGAGGATGACATCCCAGGTCTTGCTCAAGCTGCATCGGTTGATGCAAGCCACAGTTTTGTTCGCTTTGCCAGCTGAGGTATCGCACTGGTGGCTCATATTCATCTTGTGGTCAATCATGACCCCCAAGTCTCTTTCGGTCATGGTGCTAGCAAGTGTAGCATTGCTGAACCTATAAGTGTGATGCGGGTTTTAATTCCCAAGGTGCAGCACCTTGCATTTCTCTGTATTGAATGCCATCAGGTTTTCATCTGTCCACCTTGCAAGCCTATCGAAATCGGCCTGGATCATCAGTCTATCCTCAAGTGTGGACACTCTTCCCCAAAGTTTGGTGTCATCAGCGAACATGGCCGGTCCATTTTTGACACCAGTGTCCAGATCGTTTATGAAGATATTAAAAGAGTACAGGTTCAAGAACAGAGACTTGGGGGACACCACTAGTCACCGAGTACCATGTTGATTCAGTTCCGTCAACTGCCACTCTCTGGGTCTGACCTTGGAGCCAATTCTCCAGCCATCAGACTGTGGAGTAGTTGAGGCCGCAGTTACCCAATTTTTTCCATGAGGACATCATAGGACACCAGATCAAAAGCTTTTTTAAAGTCCAAATATATGACATCAACCTCTTCCCTCTTGTCCAGGTGATACGTCACCTGGTCACAGAAGGAAATGAGATTGGTCAAGCACAACCTACCTACAACAAACCCGTGTTGGTTATCCCTCAGAATGTTGCCCTCTGTTAGCCTGTCAAGAAGGTTTCTCTGATAACTTTTTTCCAAAATCTCCCAGGGATTGAGGTCAAACTGATTGGCCTGTAGTTTCCCGGGTCATCTTTCCTCCCTTTCTTGAAGATGGGCACCACTCTGGCCCTCTTCCAATCTTCAGGTACTTTGCCCGAGCACCATGACCCTTGCAGGGTCAGGGTGTGATCCAGCACCTCACACAAACGAGGTAAAGGACAGTTAGATTTCCTGTCTGTTCTCTTGCCACACTAAATTCCTTCTAGAGATATGGAAGGAGAACTCAGCTAAGCATTCCCTGTCTAAGGTTTAAAGTCCAGACAAGCAGCCATGTGGCTTAGTTAACCTGACTCCACCGCAACGTTTACAGTTGTTTACCTCCATTTTATACAGAAAGAGCTCCAGGCTGTCCAGGGTTCTGACATCTCTCCATCAGCAGAACAGGTTTATTGCCTATTGATAGAAATAGCAAGTCTATGTAAATGACAAGCCCTTGCTTTGAAAGCAAAGTTAAATTAGAGGCAATTCCTGACAACAGCTCTCCAGAAGGAAACAGTGCTAGAGGCAGCCTACATTAACAGCAGCCTGTAAGAGCTGCCACCTTGTCAAAGAAAAGAACTCTATTGCAGCTGAAAATTAAATACATTACACCCTCTGCCAATACTTGCCATAGGCTACAAAGACTTGGGATACAGAGATGAGGGTTGCATGGAATCCCAACTCAATAGGTGGAACTGCTACAACCTGTGCTATCAGTACAGATCTTACAAACACTGGTTGTGGAAACATCACCCTCTCTGTGAAATCAAGCACACTATGTACTCTGGCTTGCAACAGGCCCAGTCATCTCCCCCAACCACTTCCTGTATGTACTATCCTGGCAACACTACAGAGCCAGTTCCTAGAGCAGGGAACTAATCTCACCCCAAATTAATTCCTGATATCTGAGTAAACCCAAATAAGTTCATCAGGCCACTGAAGCATAAGGCCCCAGCAGTGTGTTTTGAATCTCCCAATGCTCAAAATAAACTCTAACCCCCAGGAACACCAAAGGCTTGGGCACATGATACTTAATACAGGCAACCCCCATTTAACGCCATTTCACTTAGCGCTATTTCGCTATAATGCTCATTTGAAATCAATACCTGATTTCACTTAGCGCTCAGCGATTTTCAATATAATGCTCACAGTCCCTATCTTGGGTCATTAAAAACAACTGCAGTTGCCATCTTGGATCATCAAATACTTTCAGTTTCACTTAACCCTCGTTTCACTTACTGCTCAGTTTTTCAGGAACCAATTAAGACCGCTAAGCGAGGGTTACCTGGACCACCTGTTAATAAGATCAACTCTCCTGAATGACCTATCATTGCACCTCACCAGTAGGTGGCAAGTGAGCCAACTAATTGATTTTATCGCAAGAAAGACTGTTGGCTCAGATGCATTAACAAGAGCTGCAAACATGACCTGTAGAGAGGCATAATTTATACTGACCTATAATTGCTTCCAATTTTAAAGGGGTAACTTTATCCAGGGAACAGAGTGACTTACATAATCATATGCCCACCCCACATTTATACTAATGTAAAAGCAGACTGCACTAATGAAAAATGTCACATGATGGCTGGATGGGTGACTGGCTCTCAGTGAACCCATTGACACCCACAGAGGGAGGAGGGGTGCTTATCAGGTGACTTTCCAGTCTCCCTTGCTCACTTGCCCACACCCCCACTCCCAACACACACACCTTGCTCAGGGTAGGTGGCACAAAGACACAAAAAGTAAAATTAAAGTGAGTAGCCAAGTTCTGGTTTCACTGACTTGTGTGTAGAAAGAAGGCAGGGCAAGGTGGCACCTTAACTCATTCAGAGACTATCTCTAAACTCATTTAGCCTCCAAGATCCCTGTCCCGCCTTCTAGTTGACTTTAGACTAACATAGCTAATGATCCCTCTCTAGTCTTGCATGCAGAAAGATTATGAAGCAAACAAACACACCTCTCCTCCCCAACATGGTACCAATCCACTACCTTACCCCAAAGACTACCTCTCTCTTCTTCATTCACCAGTTATTTTGACACAGGCCACTGTTTCCTAAACCAATTCATGGGACTCCATGTTTTGTTAATGTAAGTATGTAAAAGGAGGTCTTAGGTACACTTAGCAATGTTTGTGCAGTACTTGGCTTTCTATTTCTGACAGGCAGCATGTTAAGCAATTAAGTATTAGCTGTACATGCTGTGGGACAAAGCTGGCTTCTGTTTCTAGTTCTGAACTAAGTGACCTCAGGTAAAGAGCATCTCATCTGTTTACTGGAAATAAAAATAGATGTCTGCCCATAGAGCTAAAATATGAGTCCTTCATTGGTAATCTAGGCTTGTGACATGCACAGAAATACTAACAATTGTTGGGGGGTGGGAGGGAAGGAAGGTAAGTACCTGGCCACCCTAGTATGTTATTGTGGAGGCTGACAGGCATTCCTTCTGAAGGAGTGCGCTCTCATCTTCAGGGGTGTAGATTGTAGCCATGCTGGTCTAAGGACATTGTGAGAGGGGAGACAGAAGCCCCCCTCCCAGCATGTCCCAGGACCCCGCCCGATGAGCCCCAATACCTACCGCTGGGCCAGGGATGAGCAGCAGCTGGGAGAAGACGCCGATGCAGGCACGGCAGCTCCACAGCTGCCTGAGCCTACAGATCAGCAAACCTCAGGGGCGGAGCCTGAGAGCAGCGCGGGCTGCTCAAAAGGCATTTGGGGAGACACTCAGCTGCCAGGAGAGAGAGACGGAGGCTGCCGGCTTGAGACAGACGGTGGAAACAAGTGGGGAACAGCAGGATGCCGGCGGGGAGAACCGGGACACTGGCGAGGAGCCTCGGGCAGCAGAGCTGAGCAGAGGGAAGCAGAGCGCTGGTGGGGAGGAGCAGGATGCCAGTGAGGCACCTCGGGCAGCGAAGCCAGGTAGGAGCGGCAGAGCAGGGCGCAGGGCAAGAAGCCCCAGCGTCCAGCAGGGCAGCCCGGCAGGGAAAACCCCAGGTCCAGGCTTGAGAAGCTGGAGTTGGCCAGAAGGGCATGACAGGGAGAGGAAGTCATGGGTGAAAACCAGGCTCCGCGGGAGCAGCCCGTTATCCCAGCGGGGAAGGGCAGTGATCAACGCCGAGACCCGGCAGGCAGCCGGGTGAAGAAAGAGGAGCAAGCGACAACTGGCCCAGAGCCCGGTAGGGAAGGGGCGACTCCCACCAGGTGGTGGGAACAGGAGTAATTAACTCCTAACCTGCGGGTCCCAGGGAAGAGTAAGTGGAGGGGCCAACAACGAGTCTCTCTCCCATCCCAGGGAGGCACAAGGGTCCTGGGAGCCGGAGTCCCCTGTATTTCGTTGGTAGACACCGAATGCCTTCACCAAGAGTGAAGGACCTTTTGAGTTATCGTTACCCTAGGCTGGGACGTGTTTAGTTGTCCACAGGTTGGCCTGAAGATTAAGGATCAATCCAGGAGTGATTGACGGCCCAACAAACCTGACCCCACTCGGAGTGGGCCTCGTGGGTGAGAAGAGATCACACCAGGGAAAAGTACAGGGGGACTGAGCTCTCCCAGGCCGTGGATGTGGTAAGGGTGGGGTAAAGGGGAGGTCTGGAGCCCCACAAAGAAAGACCCAGGGCTACAACCTCTCTGGGACCACTGGCAGGGAACTACCTCCCCCATCTAGCAACTTCAAAGTCGTGGCAGGCGAGTAGGGGCAGCGCTCAGAACCAGCTAGGTGGCCCTAGGGTGCGGTCTCACCCTGACGTCGCTAGGGAGGAAGGCACCAACCAAAAAGGGACCGAAGCCGTACAACACCTACCAGCAACAAATTGGTGCATTGGCCAGGAACGACGAACCTACCCCAGGGCTCGGACAGACGACGGAGTCACAGGCCAGCTCTCCCTAGGGGAGGGGGTCCTGCCCCACGGGGAGCCGGAGCCTGGTCTTCGCCCGCGACTGTGGGGATGGCCTTCTTCTCCCTGCCGTGCCCCTCTGGCCAACTCCGGCTCCTTCAGCCCGGACCTGGGGTTTTCCCAGCCAGGCCGCCCTGCTGGACGCTAGGGCTTCTTGCCCTGCACCCTGCTCCACTGCTCCTACCCAGCTCTGCCGCTTGTGGCTCCTCACTGGCATCCTGCTCCTCCCTGCCAGCGTTCTGCTTTCCTCCGCTCAGCTCTGCTGGCAAGGCTCCTTGCCAGCACCCTGCTCCTCCCCACCGGTGCTCTGCTTCTCTCCACTCGGCTCCACTGCCCGAGGCTCCTCGCCGGCATCCTGGTTCTCCCCGCCAGCGTCCTGCTGTTCCCCACTCGGCTCCACTGTCTGTCTCACGCCAGCAGCCTTCGTCTCTCTCTCCCAGCAGCTGGGTGTTTCCCCAGCTGCCTTTTGAGCAGCCTGCGCTGCCCTCAGACTCTGCCCCCAGGCTCGCCAATCTGCAGGCTTAGGCAGCTGTGCAGCTGCCAAGCCTGCATCGGCATCTTCTCCCAGCTGCTGCTCATCCTGGCCCCTGCAGTAAGTATCCGGGCTCACTGGGCAGGGTTCCGGGACATGCTGGGAGCGGGGCTTCTGCCTCCCCTCCCACAGACGTGGACAAGGTTCTTTGGGTAAATCTGATATCTTTTATTAGACCAACTTAAATAGTTGGAAAAATTCTTCTCAGCAAGCTTTTGGGTTTAAATTGGCTTTGTCAGGCTGAGGAAGCATCTGACAGTTGGTGTACGCTCTTCCTGGATGGAATGAATAGTAAAGAAGCCAGAGGCTGGGCTGGTAAGCATGCAGGAGGCAGTCAGTGAAGATATACATTGAGGAGTCAGTGGGTGAGAGAAGGTGGTGGAAGGGGAATGAATGTAGCTGGTAAATAATGGGGAGGTACCTGGGAAGTGAGATGTCAGGCAGGTTATAACGCGTCATAAATTCAATGTCTTTATTTAGTCCATGATTTTTTGTATCCAGGAGGTTGATGAAGTGAAGTTCATAGGCTCAGCTGTGAAAAGTGTTTTGTAAATTCCCTTTGAGGATTAGAACTGAGAGATTGGAAAGAGAGTGGTTTTCTGTGGAAATGTGCCCCCACTGGTAACTGGGTATTCTTGTCTTTAATAGATTTCTGGTGCGCGTTCATTCTGGTACACAGTTGTTGTTTGGTCTCTCCTACATATTTTCCATCAGGGCATTTGGTGCAGTGGATGAGATATATTACATTTCTGGAGGTGCAGCTGTAAGATCCAGGAATACTGATGGTTCTGTTGTGGGGTGTAGTAATTGTGGCAGTGGTGGAGATACATTGGCAGGTTTTACATTTCTTCTGATGGCATGGTCTGGATCCATTTGGTGTGTTTTGGGCCATAGGAAGTTTGCTTCTGGTTAGTGAGGTTCGGTGCTTGTTTGAAGACTAGGATGGGTGGTTCTGGGAAGATCTCTTTAAGAATTGGGTCTCCTTCTAGTATGGGCTGTCTTGCATGCATACCAGCCCAGCCTCTGGCTTCTTTACTATTTATTCCATCCGGGAAGAGCACATACCAACTACAGATGCTTCCTCAGCCTGACAAAGGGTATTTAAACAAGAAAGCTTGCTAAGAGTTGTCTTTCCAACCATCTGAGTTGATCTAATAAAAGATATCAGATTTACCTAAAGAACCCAGGTATAGCAGTGAATGTAGTCTTTCTAGACTTTAGGAAGGCCTTTGACACTGTCTCTCACCCCATTCTCATTAAAAAACTTGGGGACTGTGGCATTGACACCTACACAGTCAAATGGGTCACTAACTGGCTGGAGGGCCACACCCAGGGACTGGTGGTGGATGGGTCTTATTCGACCTGGAGGGATGTGCGCAGTGGGGTTCCACAGGGCTTGGTCCTCGGGCCTGCACTGTTCAACATCTTCATCAGTGACTTGGACGAGGGGGTAAAAAGCACCCTGTTCAAATTCGCAGACAACACTAAGATGTGGGGGGAAGTGGGCACGCTAGAAGGGAGAAATAGGCTGCAATTGGACCTAGACAGGTTACAGGGGGGGGCGGATGAGAACAGGATGGGTTTCAACACTGACAAGTGCAAGGTGCTGCACCTGGGGAGGAAGAACCAGCAGCATACCTACAGGCTGGGGAACTCCCTTCTCATCAGTGCAGAGGCAAAACAAGATCTTGGAGTCATTATTGATGCCAAAATGAACATGGGCCGACAGTGTGGGGACACAGTCAGGAAGGCCAACCGTACCTTGTCATGCATCCACAGATGTATCTCAAACAGGTCCAAGGTGATCCTCCCCCTCTGTATGACACTGGTCAGGCCACAGTTGGAGTACTGCGTCCAGTTCTCGGCGCCGCACTTCAGGAGGGATGTGGACAGCATTGAGAGGGTCCAGAGGAGGGCCACCCGCATGATCACGGGGCAGCAGGGCAGGCCCTACGAGGAGAGGCTAAGGGACCTGAACCTGTTCAGCCTCCACAAGAGAAGGATGAGGGGGGAATCTAATGGCCATTTACAAACTAGTCAGGGGGGACCAGCAGGCATTGGGGGAGTCCCTGTTCCTCCGAGCACTACTAGGAGTGACAAGAAATAACGGTCACAAGCTGACAGAGGGTAGATTCAAGCTAGATATCAGGAAGCGCTACTTCACAGTCAGGGCAGCTAGGATCTGGAACCAACTTCCAAGAGAAGTGGTGCTGGCTCCTACCCTGGAGGTCTTTAAGAGGAGGCTGGATGAACACCTTGCTGGGGTCGTTTGACCCCAGTACTCTTTCCTGCCATGGCAGGGGGTCAGACTTGATGATCTGCTCAGGTCCCTTCTGGACCAACTATAAAACTATGTAACCTTGTCTGCCTCTCATCATCAGTCTATTTAGAGTCACAAGTCTGCACGCAGTGCGAGTTATCTATGCAGAGGCCCCACTCTTAGCATACCACATTGGAGAAAAAAGCCAACTAGCATCAGTGTGTTCCGTTTTGGGATCTTGTTCTTGGCTCCGATGTCAGATCTCATAGAACAATTCCTTTGCCTGTATCTACGTTTTCAAATTCTGTGAACAGTCCTCTCTTAACCACGAGGTATCATGAATCAAATTCTCACCCAGCCCCAGAACTGGCATACCAGGTTTCCAACCAATCTAAGTCCACACTGATTTTTACAGAAAGTTCATATTTCTACTTCAAAAGAAAAAGTATGTTTCAGCCTTATCTGTGGAGTGATTGACCATTAAGCATAAGCTGAAAGCCGGAGTCAGAATTATTCTCAGTACTTTAATTTTCAACTTGAGATGTGGCTTTAAGTTGTGAACAAGCTAACTCTTTTTTTTTTTTTTTTTTTTAACTATTTTTATTCGTTTCAATTTGTTCATACCAACAGCCTTCCAGGTTCTTAATTATGGCGTATGAACAGTACGCATAAGCATAATATTGCACAGTGAAAACATTAACCTCAAGTTTGGAAACGAAAACTTCTGTTATTCTGGGTTTCTTTATATGAAGCCTTAATGATGATGCGTTCCCAAAAACCAGTCAAATATTACTTAAGCCTTGCAATATAGATACATACACCTCCTTGACCTGAGAATGCTGCACTAACAAACAGGAGCATTACCAACTGGTTACTGAGTCCACCAAGACCTTGCTGCTCTATGGAGGAACAGCTCAGATGCTTTAAGCCTTTTGGATATGGTGGGATATAAATCAAATGAATAAGTCTCTCCCCTTGCTACTGAGCCAGCTCACCACTTGTCTATGCTGAAGTGAGGGCTTATCCTCTGGATACTGATCCAAACCAGCCCTATGTCAGGTGTTTTTGGGTAATGTGGTAACTTTATGGAGGTGATAAGGATTAAGAGACTGTCTTTTACCTGTGTAATGAACTGGTCTGATGCATCTTTGTATTTCTCCAGCACAGCCACGGGGAGGGGCTCCTCATACTCAAACTGTGGGTTGTAAGTGTAACAAGACTGAAAGAATTTCTCTCTCTCTGTATCGATATTCAGAGGCCTCAAGGCCACCAGCAAGCATGGGCTCTTCCGGACATTGCCAATCTCCTCAGCCTTTGGCTTAGCAATATGAGGTAGAGAAGCTGCACTGCGGATCTGCGCTCGAGCACGGCCACTGCTGTTCACAGCACGAGTGCTCTCACTCCGGCGCATCCAGCTGCAAGGACTTGAGAAAGTAGGGCAGGTACCCGAGAGCCGCTTGACTTCAGGCCTCGCTTCTGAGGCCTTAGGGCACTTGGGCTTTGTAAGTGTTTTGGGTGTTTGGCCCAGGCCCGTAGAATCTGAATCTGGAGCTGGTGCGGGGGAGAGGTAGGAATAGAGCCGCAATCCATTACGCTCAGAGAACTTCTTCCCGCTCCCCTTGCACCGAGGACTCGCACCCAGGACATGTGGATTCTGCTCGTAGGACGGCGTCCCCGAGTCCAGCACCATGGTCCTCTGCCCACACTCCCAGCGAGAGCCAGTGCATCAAACCAGGGGCTCCGACCTCGTCCCGCTCTGGTGCCTGCGCACACAAACAAACGTAGGACTCGCAGGGCTGACGCCGCCGGGCCCGGGGACAAGAACCGCCGCCCGGCGCTGTCACTTGCACCGACTCTCTGGCAAATGCCGCAGGGCCCTGGCGGGTCTCGCGGCCTGACAGCACTCGCAGGATGAGCCGGGAGGCCGCGCCCAGGAGCCCGGCCCGGCCCCCGCGCTTCCGTGACCAGCACCCGAGTGCGGGCCGGGCCCGACCCCGCGCCCACCGCCGCCTCCCCGGGCAGCCTCCTCCGACACCCCGCGCGCAGGACCAGGGCCCCGCGCACCGAGCCCGGGCGGGCGGCCGCCCCACCCCGCCGTTGCCCCGCGGCCCCAGCCCGCCTCGCCCCGCGGCTCCGGCCCGCGCCCAGTCTCACCGGCCGGCCAGGCCTCACTCGCGCCCGCGCAGCCCCGCCCCGCGCCCCGCTCCCAGCCAATGGCTGCCCGACCTCCCCTAGACGCAACGGGAGCCCGCCGGGCTGCTATCGCCCCGCCCCTGCTTTCCATTGGTCAAACTGATGGGGGCGGTCCTAGCCCCGCCCCCCGCTGAGGGCCCGCTCCCGCCCCGTCCACTCGCCGACCCTCGGCCAGTGCGCGAGCGATAGGTGACGTTAGAGGGGTTTAGACTACGCCGTCATTTTCGTCGATGCGGTTAGTTGATGCAGCATATGCCAAACCCAGGTCACTCTTAGGGAGTCTTAGCCGACTTTCGGGTTCAGCGCCAGCACCTTCTTATCAGTGCTAACCTCACAATAAAGAAAGGCTTCAACTTTGACCCACTTCTCACTCACTGGCGACTTATAGTGAGCACTATAAAGTAAATAATAAGAAGACTTATTTGCATATATTTTTTTCAGGATACAGGCAGTCCTCAACTTCAAACGTTTCGAGTTACATTTTGGACTTAACAACGTTTATAAATTGACACCCTGTTTCAACTTTCTGACGACAGTTTTGATTTTACAATGCTTGATCCAATGCAACGCCACACCAGCAAACAAGTTTGTTGTGTTGCCCATCTCCCTGGAGAACATCTGTCCAAGCTTTCTTGGACACTTTCTTTAAGAAAGCAGACAAGACTCCAGAAAAACCTTCAGCCAAGACTCCTGAGAAGCCTCCAGCCAAAAGCCCTTCAAAAAGTCCAACCAAGTCACCTCAAAGAAGTTCTTCCAAATCAATATGGTTGCTATTTACAATATAAATACATTAATGTAGCTCTATTAGTTATCTATAATTGATCGAGTACAAAATTCTGGGGTATTTTTGGTGAAAATAGGGTATTGGGACTTGGTTCAGGAACCGATCTCCCCTTTATAACATTGTTTCTTATGAGAAAATTGGTTCCTGTCATAACCCAATGATTTTTAGTGCCTCGGCACATTGGAATTTTCCCGCCACATGGAGCTTTCTTTGCACGGTGGATTTCTCAGGTGCAGAGAGAAAACCCCGGTGCAAAAGAGTTCCCGCCACACATATGCAAATTTGTGTCCCACTATTGGTCAATTCTAAATTATTCCTACCTGGCGGCTAGCGATTGGTTTGCTAGCTGTATAAAAGGTTAGAGCAGTTTCCGCCCAAGTTGGAGGACCCCTCAACCATCTCGTGGGGAACTCTAAGCGCGCTGTGGAGCCTAGCAAACTCCACGTGTGTCTTGGAGGAGAACTTAGGGACCTGATCAGACTCTAACCACTCCCTATCATCGTGGAAATACTGACGTACCCCCGTGTGAAGCGCTCGTGGAGTCGCACACCGACAACTCATCTCGGTTTGGTTCGAAGAGAAATCTCACCCCTCTGTGTTTGTGTGCAACTGTAATTCAAGCAAGTTTTCTTCCTGCACTGCGACCATCGGCAGTGTAAGTAAAGCTTTCTTTATACAACCAATATGCTTCCGTGCCTAACTCTATTCCATCGTGGAAAAAACCCACCTGACGGTCCGGGCTACTGGCCATAGCGTTAGACCGCCCTCGGCTCCCGACAGTTCCAAGTTACAACATTTAGACTTAAGACCCAGTTTTCAGGAACCAATTGTGTCATAAGTCTGAGGACTGCCTGTACAATAGTTTTTTAGAAAATACAATAATTTGCACTTCCAATAAAATAATTGCATATTTAATACCTGGCAACACCGCAGTGTAGCTAGACCCCGCTGTCCGAATATGCACATGGCAGCAGCAGCACTGTAGGGGGCTGTGGAGGGGACAGGCAGCACAGGAGCAGATAAGGCGGGAAGCAGAAGGCAGAGCAGGGCATCAAGCAGGGAACACAGGCTAAGGAGCAGAAAGACCAGCTGATGGGCAGCAGATCAGAGGGGGAGGGCGTGGGGCTAATTTGTGGCACAATTGTCAAAAGGTTTGGCCCCCTCTGACCTAGAAAATGTATAGATCCTGCCCTCAGCCTAGGTACCCATAAGGGTGTGTACAGAAATGATCCATGCACCTGTTACAGAGCTGTAATTGAGAGCACTCAGCTTAAACCTCACTGCTTTACGAATCCTATTCACCCTAGGGAACCTACCTCCCTGTAGACTTTTCCCGTCCATTCTATATACCAGAGACCCTGTATTCCCAGTCTATCCTTCTTAAAAACCTACCTGATTCTAATTACCCTAGAGACTTTCAACTCTAACTACCTGGCCCACACAATCAGAACAGATAACTCAAAACATTTTGGCAACAAATCAAGTTGTTTAACTCCAGTTGAAACAAAACAAATGTTGTTAGATTTTTTTCTGATGGAAAGTGACAAATATGGAAAGAAAAACAATCCGTTTTTTCTCAATTTCAGGTTTGTGAAAACTGCATTTCCCAAGACAATTGGAGAATTCCTGTCCTTTGACAACATTGAGGAAAAGATCAACCCCCCCCAAAAAACAAAAAATGCATCAAATCGGACACTTCACAGTGGACAAAATTCTAACCTTGACCGCTATATTGACCACTTCAGGGAAAGAATAAACAATTAAACAATCAACAACACACACCACCATAACAACCTCTCCCTCTCAGAGAGAAGGGCCATAGATTCTCTAAGATCTGACCACCAAATAATAATAAAAGCAGCAGATAAAGAAAGAACTAGTTATCCTTAACCATGAAGACTACATAAAAGAAGCCAACAGACAACTCTGATTAGCTACTGCAAAAAACTAGAGGAAGATCCTACTCCCCTTTTCACCTTAAAACTACCATTAAATCATTTCTATCTGAACTACAAGAAAAGCAATAGAACTTGATCTTCCCACTACCCAACCTTTTTACATTCTCCTTAAAATCCACAAATGAGGGAACCTAAGCAGTCCTATCATACCCAACCATGGAACCTTAACTGATGAAATATTAGATTTCATTGAATCAATACTAAAACCTCTTGTCATCCAAAGAGCGAGTTTTGTCCAAGACACAATACAGACTTTCTACGAAAACTTAGACCACCTTCCCAGCAACACTCTCCTAGACACCATGGACGTTACCAGATTATATACCAACATCTCACACCGGGACAGGGCCATCCCTAGAGGGGCCAGATTGGGGTGACCGCCCTGGGGCCCGTGCTTTGGGGAGGCCCTGCAGAGCCAGGCGGAGTGGCGATTCTGCACTGCCGCCAGCTTCATGTCCGGCTGCTCCTCCCCCACCTTCCCCCACCCCCACTGAATCTGCCATCTCCATCCGCTCGGCAACACCTCTCCCTCCCTCTGCCGCCAAATCTGCCGCCAGCTTCCTCGCGTCCGGGGGCGGGGCCCTGCACCCTGCTTGGGTCACCTCTGCACCAGTATGGTATCCAAACCTGCCTCACATATCTACAAGAGCAAGATTACAACTCAGAGTACAGACCTAAAGATATTACTGAACTTAGACACTTCATCCTCACACACAACTTCACTTTCAATAACCAACACTTCCTCCAGACCAATTCCTAGGTGGCACCCCCACATCAGAGGCAGTTTTGCAATTTTCTTCAATGATCTTCAGACATCAGTGCTACCTATTTACCTTGCCCTTCTACTAAGGGCTAAGAAATGGCTGCTGAGTTATTCTTCCCTTAGATCTGAGAGCAGAGAAGCTGCAAGGAGAGAAACTGGAGAGGATTCAGAGGCAAGTGATGAAAATGATAAAGAGGTTGGAATGCAAGCTGAATGAAAAAAGGTTGAGAGAACAAGGAATGTTTAGTTTGGAGAAAAGGAGATTAAGGGAGGACATGACAGCAACCCTTCAAATATTTGAAATAGTTGAAAGTCTGCCATAAAGAGGAAGAATGTCTGTTCTTCCTGGTTGCAGAGGTCAGGGCACAAAGCAAAAGGCTTAAACTGATGCAAAATAGATTTAGATTAAAAGTTAGAAAAAACTTTAGGTTAAGAAGAGTAGGGCACTGGAATAAGCTGCCCAGAGCAGTTGTGGAATCTCCTTCCTTGGAGGTTTTCATTAGGTGGCTGGATAGGCATCTGTCTGAGATGGGGTAGGTAGAGTGCATCCTGCATTCTTGCAGGTGGGTTGGATTCTTGCAGTGGGGCAGGGACTTGTGAGTTCCCTTCTGCCCCTGTAATCCTATACCCATACTGCTCCTCTGGAGGCCAGGGACAGGATGCCACAGGGAAATCCTCCTCTCCCTCCTCTGGAGATCAGGAATGGATAGTGACATAAATGACACGTGCCCCAGGAGGCTGGCGGGGCATGGTGACCGCCCACAGGCAGCAGCAGTGGCAGCAGCAAGCGGGGACTTCCCTCAGGCAGCCACAGTGGTGTCGGCAGCAGGGCGGGCAGCGAGCACTGACCAACCATTGGGGAGCACCGACCAACAGTCAGCAACCGCCCACAGGCGCCGCCGGGAGTGTCGGCAGCGCTTTTCGCAGGGGGTGCGCTGCCAATCTCGGGGCGTGCACGTGCACCCACGTGCACCCCCCTATGTGTCGCCAATGGATGGTGATATACCATGTGATTGGGACACTGCTCAGGCGAGGGCAGCAGAGCCACATGGCTCAGGTCAGGTCAAGGGATGGGAGATCTGAACATGATGCAGCCCAAAACTGTCTCGTTAGCATTCAGCAATATTTGACACCTAATTGGACAAATATACTGGATTATCCAGATGACCTCTCATTGGGATTCATCAGTGCTGGGGCTTTCTATTCAAGCTGCCATTTTGTCTTCCTACTGACCTGCAGGGCTGTGACTTCTACTGGAAAAATGGAAATACATGCTGCAGTGTATCCTGAAACCCTTATGGCACATCTAAATTGCTCCTGAGGGCAGCATGGAGAAATGCACCCCACCCATATACTCCTGTTCTGCTCATGCCACACCTGAAAAGAAGGTTGGGAAGCTGTCTGTGGGTGCCCTCTTCCAACCCTCTGGGGCATAGTGAAAGCAAGAGGGACACATATCTGTACATAATCTCTCTGCCCTCTCTCTTTTGCTTGTATCATATGAGTTTCTAGAAGTGTCTCCTTCCTCCTATGAGTGTATTCAGTCCACGCAAAGTGCAGTTTCTGCCCACAAAGACCAAACCTACCAGCTTTTAGAATATTTTTTTCAAATAATAAGGAGACGTCAAAGCAAAGGGAACCTTGATGGGACTCAAAACCACCTTTTGCAGAGAGGGAAACCTGAACTTCCTGAACCATCCAGCAAAGAGGTGCTTTACACAGCATTCCTCAGTGCCCTGGGTAAACTGGACCTGACCAGCTCATGCTCTGTAGATGCTGGTCTGGTGTGGCCAAAACTATCACAGCCTGCCCCCTTAGTTCTGTATGGATGGGGCAGTTGCTCTGCTCAGCAAGATACTTCCAGGGCAGTGCTTTCCCCCCATGCCTGATGCATCTGATCTTTCCGCTGGTTCTAATCCAGTCCCGGGATTCAGGGTCTTCAGAAAACCAAGGTAGGGTAACAAAGGCAGCAGTTAGCAAAACCATGAGCCCAGAGATCTGTGTCCTAGTACAGTGGTGCCCAATCTTCTTCTCTGGTGGGCTAGCTGGGCAGTGCCTGATCCACCTGCAGGCCAGATCCGGTCAGTGGCCCTGATCCAGCACCCGGGATGGCCATGGCAAGGCTGCATGGAGGGAAGTGGGGGGTGGGGCAGCCTGGCTCTGATTCAGCTGCGCAGAGGGAAGGGGATGTGGTCTGGCCCTGATTCAGCCCCATGGGGGAAGGAGGCATGGCCCAGTCCCAACCTGGCCTCACAGGGAGAGGGGTTTTGGCCCAGCCCTGACTCAGCCATGCAGGGAGAAGGGGACCTGGACTGGCCTCACCCCAATTTGGTTGTGAGAGTGAAGCAGGTATGGGAATTTGGCAGTGGCGGAGGGTGGCAGTATTAAAGGCCACTGCTCCCCTACTGCCAAATTTCCCAACCCGTGGGGAGCCCCGCAGGCTAGAGGTTGAGCATTGCTGTCCTAGTGCAACTAGCAGCAGGGCCACAGCTGGATGTTATGACAGAACAAGGGGCATTTGTGTAAGGGTAGAGACAGCCTCACTGTCACAAGGGAGAGCACTGCCTGCCCAGTCCTTCTGAGCAGCTTCCTATGACCCCACATTTAACATTGAATTAGCCTCATCACAGGTGGCCTCAGGCCTCAGAAGTGTATGGCATTTGTACTAGGTTATACAACTGTGACTCTAGTGCAGGGGTGTCCAACTGTTTTGAATGTGGGGCCGGATCATGAACTTTTTATCACCCAGTGGGCGGGTGAGCCATATTCAAAGACCTTACAGGAAGTGGTATCACATCAGGAAGTGATGTCACGTGACCTTTGACACCAATGAAGTTGCAGGAAGTGGCAATGAAATGGGTCTGGAAATGTGGTTTAAAATCCAAAATAAAAACAATATAAAAGCAAGAATGAAATAATACTAAACACTTGACTAAAATAAACACTTTCGCTTCTACTCACTTCTCAACGAATGAAAGAAGCATAATGCAAGTCAACGGATCAAACGTGGAAAAGATATCAGTCAGAGCGGAAACTAACTTCAGCGGCGTGCTGAAGGAGTTCGGTGCACAGGTGGTTTTCTCTTCCATCCTACCAGTGACTGGACGAGGAAGACGGCAGGAGAACTGCATCTGAGAGACCAACTGGGGGCTTCGGCAGTGGTGTCTCGAGGCAGGCTTCGGCTTCCTGGACAATGACCCGCACATCACGACGAGGGACATGCTCAGCTGGGATGGGCTTCATCTGTCCCCCAAAGGTAAGTGTGTGTTTTCTTCTAGGTTGGCAGATCTCCTCCGGTGGGCTTTAAACTAGGCTCATCGGGGGAGGGGAGTACGAGGGCAGGGGAAGCTGTGGACCACCAAACCATGTGGCACCCACAAGGACAGCCCAGCCTGAAGAAAGAGAGCATTGGAAACCTGAAAGCCATGGGGAGACCAGCACTACAGAACAGGTAAGGAACAAGAAGGTAAGAAACAATGGGCCCCTTGGGACTCGGAGCGGGGGGGCAGCAAAGGCACCAGTCGCAGGGCTCAAGTGCCTATATACTAATGCTAGGAGCATGGGAAACAAGCAGGATGAACTAGCGCTCCTGCTTGCACTAAACACCTATGACTTAGTGGGGCTAACAGAAACCTGGTGGGATTCATCCCACGACTGGGCGGTACATATTGAGGGCTATAGATTGTACAGAAAGGACAGGTCGGGGAAGAAGGGGGGGGTGGGTTGCACTTTATGTCAGTGAGCAATATACATCAACCCTCATCAAGACAGAATCCAAGTTTGAGGAAGTAGAAGGATTGTGGGTTAGGCTACATGGGGGGCAAGGAGAAAGGGATTTGGTGGTAGGGGTCTGCTACAGACCCCCACACCAAGGGGAAGAAATAGATGCGGGGCTCCTGAGGCAACTCTCGGAGACCATAAAAGCTAAAGAGGCGGTAGTCATGGGGGACCTAAACTTCCCGGACATCTGCTGGGAGACGCAGACAGCAAAGTTCCACCACTCACGCAGGTTTCTAACCTGTGTGCAGGACCTCCACCTGACACAGGAGGTACACGGTCCCACTAGGGGGAATGCCATACTGGATCTGGTATTGGCAGCAGGGGATGGCATGGTAGGGGACCTCCAGATCGGTAGCCATTTGGGAGATAGTGATCACCTATTAATAGAATTCAACATAAGACGTCGAGTGGGTAAGGTAACTAGTAGGGTGAAAGTGCTAGACTTTAGGAAAGCTGATCTCAATGAACTCAGGCGATTAGTCAAGGACGCACTGCAGAGTAGGAGTTTTGAAGGGATGGGAGCCCAAGAAGGGTGGCTGTGCCTTAAGGAAACGATCCTTTGGGCACAAAGCAAGACGATCCCCGAGCGAGGCAAAAAAGGGAAAGGGGCCAGGAGGCTTCCATGGCTGACCAGAGAAATCCAGGGCAGCCTAAGGGCCAAAAGGGGAGCACATAAAAAGTGGAAACAAGGTGAGATCACTAAAGATGAATATACCTCCTCTGCTCGTGCTTGTAGGGAGGCAGTTAGGCGGGCCAAAGCTACCATGGAGCTGAGGATGGCAACCCAAGTAAAAGACAACAAGAAATTGTTTTTTAGATATATTGGGAGTAAAAGGAAGGCCCAGGGAGGAATAGGACCACTGCTAAATGGGCAGAAACAATTGGTGACGGACAGAGGGGACAAGGCTGAACTCCTCAACGAGTTCTTTGCCTCAGTGTTCCTAAGCGAGGGGCACGACAAGTCTCTCACTGGGATTGTAGAGCGGCAGCAGCAAGACGCCAGACTTCCATGCATAGACCCTAAGATGGTGCAGAGTCACTTGGAAGAACTGGATGCCTTTAAGTCGGCAGGCCCGGATGAGCTCCATCCGAGGGTGCTGAAGGCACTGGCCGACGTCATTGCAGAGCCACTGGCGGGAATATTCGAATGCTCATGGCGCACGGGACAAGTCCCGGAGGACTGGAAAAGGGCTAACGTGGTCCCCATTTTCAAAAAGGGGAGGAAGGAGGACCCGGGCAACTATAGGCCAGTCAGTCTCACCTCCATCCTTGGTAAAGTCTTTGAAAAAATGATCAAGGCTCACATTTGTGAGAGCCCAGCAAGGCAAATTATGCTGAGGGGAAACCAGCATGGGTTTGTGGCGGGCAGATCGTGCCTGACCAATCTAGTCTCTCTCTATGACCAGGTTACGAAACGCCTGGACACAGGAGGAGGGGTGGATGTCGTATACTTAGACTTCAGGAAGGCCTTCGATACGGTATCCCACCCCATACTGGTGAACAAGTTAAGAGGCTGTGACGTGGATGACTACACAGTCCGGTGGGTGGCGAATTGGCTAGAGGGTCACACCCAGAGAGTCGCAGTGGATGGGTCGGTCTCGACCTGGAAGGGTGTGGGCAGTGGGGTCCCGCAGGGCTCGGTCCTTGGACCGATACTCTTTAATGTCTTCATCAGTGACTTGGACGAGGGAGTCAAATGTACTCTGTCCAAGTTTGCAGGTGACACAAAGCTATGGGGAGAAGTGGACACGCCGGAGGGCAGGGAACAGCTGCAGGCAGACCTGGATAGGTTGGACAAGTGGGCAGAAAACAGCAGGATGCAGTTCAACAAGGAGAAATGCAAAGTGCTGCACCTAGGGAGGAAAAATGTCCAGCACACCTACAGCCTAGGGAATGACCTGCTGGGTGGCACAGAGGTGGAAAGGGATCTTGGAGTCTGTCGCAGGGCACCTCGGTGCCCCTGCTCCTAGAGTGGAGAAACTGCCAGGGAGCAAGTGAGCGTGCCCTGGCCTGACATAACGAGCCCAGCTGAGGCTTGCTCAGGTAATGAGCGCAGCTGCGGGTTGTCGGAGCAACCAAGGGGAACCAGCTGCCTGTAGGGGGCAGGGCCTGGCCCTTATAAAGCTCAGGGCTGAGGCCAGGCTGGCAGTTCTCTGCCCACAGCTGGAGAGGCAGGAGCTCCCTCAGCTGAGATATGGAAAGGAGCATAAGTCGCAAGTACAGCTCATGATAGCCCTGGAGGTTTGAGCTATGATGATGAGTTATGGCCAGGCGGCTTGCGTTTGTGTTACAGCCTAGGGGCTTGTGGTTTTGCTTTGTGTTTGTGTTATTACACCTGGAGGTTTGGGTGAGGCTGTAGGGGTTGGAGGAGGCCTCAATTACTCGCACGCCAGTGCATGAGCGACTGGCGGCGAGGAGCGCAGCCAGTGGGTCGCGGGCGCAACCCGTAGGTTGCGGACGGGGACCAAGACCCCGGATTGCGTGTGGGGGAACATAGCCCCCTGTATAGCGCCAGGGAAGGCGCAGCTCGCACGCCACTGCGCGAGCAGCTGGCGGCGAGGAGTGCGGCCAATGGGTCGTGGGCACAGCCCGTAGGTTGCGGACGGGGACCGAGACCCCGGATTGCGTGTGGGGGAACATAGCCCCCGGCCCCAGGAAAGGGGCGGTATTATTGAGTAGCCCAGTGCGGGCGCGGCGAGCCCCAGAGAGGGGGAACGCCATTGTGTATTATTGAGTAGCCCAGTGCGGGCGCGGCGAGCCCCAGAGAGGGGGAACGCCATTGTGCTTTGTTGAGTAGCCCAGTGAGGGCGCACGGGCATAGTGAGCCCGGCCGCAGGCTAGTGCAGCAATACCCCGCAGACCAAGGCAGGGCGCTGCGGTTGCCCCTGAGAAGACAGGGAGTAGCAGCGCGGTGAGCCAGAGTCAGGGAGGGTATCCGTGCGGTTGGCCCATAGGACCAGAGGCCCACTAGAGAGTCCCTGAGCGGAATCACACCGGCAGGGGAGGCCCAGACTGGGCAAGACGGAAGTCCCAGCCAGAGGCTGGGCATGAGAGAGGGAGCCCAGAGTGGGCCACATTAGAGAGGAGGCCCGGGAAGCGGGTGTACAGACCGGACAACGTCCGTTACATCTGCGAGGCTTGGGGCGTGGTATCAGGGGAGGTAGGAGCCACGCATAGCCCATAAGGCTGGGGCACTGGGGTAGCGCCCATTGTACGGGGAGACCCACGAGGGGTCCAGGAGGTGACAGGTCCGAGGAAACACAAGGCAGCTTCCCTATTACATATTTCAGCAAGACGTGGCGGGCGAGAATGAAGGGTGCCCTCGGGCCGGAGTAGTGCGGTGAGAGGGCCTCAAGGAGATCACGGCCTTCCGCGAGGACCCCGCCGTGACAGAGTCCTAGTGGACTCCAAGATGAACATGAGCCGGCAGTGTGACGAAGCCATCAAAAAAGCCAATGGCACTTTATCGTGCATCAGCAGATGCATGACGAATAGGTCCAAGGAGGTGATGCTTCCCCTCTATCGGGCGCTGGTCAGACCGCAGTTGGAGTACTGCGTGCAATTCTGGGCGCCACACTTCAAGAAGGATGCGGATAACCTGGAGAGGGTCCAGAGAAGGGCAACTTGTATGGTCAAGGGCCTGCAGACCAAGCCCTACGAGGAGAAACTAGAGAAACTGGACCTTTTCAGCCTCCGCAAGAGAAGGTTGAGAGGCGACCTTGTGGCTGCCTATAAGTTCATCACGGGGGCACAGAAGGGAATTGGTGAGTATTTATTCACCAAGGCGCCCCTGGGGGTTACAAGAAACAATGGCCACAAGCTAGCAGAGAGCAGATTTAGATTGGACATTAGGAAGAACTTCTTCACAGTTCGAGTGGCCAGGGTCTGGAACGGGTTCCCAAGGGAGGTGGTGCTCTCCCCTACCCTGGGGGTCTTCAAGAGGAGGTTAGATGAGTATCTAGCTGGGGTCATCTAAACCCAGCACTCTTTCCTGCCTATGCAGGGGGTCGGACTTGATGATCTATTGAGGTCTCTTCCCACCCTAACATCTATGAATCTAATCAAAGCAACAAAATATGGGCATTTTTTAGAATAATCTTCAAGAAGATTTACTTTTATTGAATTAATAACTTGTTAGTAACACATCTTTAACAAGTAGTAACAAGTTGAACCCCCAATCCCACACAAAGAGAAACAGAAGCAAACACAATCCAAACACTGGACAGTATTTTTACAGACCTTGTGCCCGGCCAGCCTGGTGCCATGCCCGGGTTGACATGGTGCTGCAGGAGCCGCTTGGCTACAACTGGGTGCTGGAGAAGCCATGGGGCCAGGCCAGGATTGACCTGGGGCCCACCCGGCCTGCCAGTGCCATGCCCGGGTTGACATGGTGTTGCAGGACCCGCCTGGGCAGAACCAGGTCAGCATCAGCCAAGAAAAGCAGCATGCAGCTGAAGCCAGCTTCCCATATGCTGCTGGGGACAGGAGGAGGCCGGCCAGGTCTGCACCAGCCAGCAGAAGCGGTGGCGGAGCCGTGTGCAGGCTTGTCCCGTCCCGAGCGGGGTAACAACCCCCAATGCACAGAGGGAAGGGGATGTCCTGCTGGGGGAACAACCCCCAATGACCATGTAACCTGTACCCTGCTCCAGCATTAGGGTGCTCTCTCCTCACTCACCCACCACGCCTTTTATGTAATTCTTTGATTGGAATTAGGCTGCTTAATGGGTCCTAAAGCACCTCTAGAAAGGTCCCCAGTTCCTCTAGATGCCATCTAGTTTTCCTAGGGTACCTGGTAGCCTTAAGGGCTAATTATGTGGCTTCCACCACCCCTTACACCATGCCCATACTTCACAGACATTACCAGTTAAGGACTTTGGTGGGACTTGGACCCAACCCAATACCAGGCCACCTCAGGTCTTTATGCCCTTGTGGCCTTAGCCTTCCTGGCATAAGCTCCTCTTTTCTTGATGGTTCTGTTAGCCTAGGCCCACTGTGCTGGGCCTGACTTCTGGGTCCCAGCCTAAATCTTGCCCTCACAGGTTGTGCCTTACTTGGGCTATAGGCCACTAGCCCTGGATGGGGTTAGATCAGGGCCATCTCCACCCTACCTTGGGCAATAAGCTTCCTCTGGCTCCATTTGGGCCCCTGGCCCTGGTCTAACTTCTGTTCAAACTAGGCTTCAGCCTTCCCTTCTCTCTACGGTGGAATCTCCCCACTAGGCTTGCAGTCTTAGATCTCCCCAGACTCAGGTCTGAGTCCCAAATCAAGGCCCCTAGCAGGGCTCTAAACACTGGTGCCCTGCCGTGGGCTAAGCCCCCAGACACCCCTCAGGAGCTGAAATGTGCAACCTTCTTTTTGCCCCACTCTGGCCTCAGCTCACTCCCCTTTCAGCCACTCCCAAGCCACCAGTTGAAACTAACATATCGGTGCCATATCAGATTGGCGCCAATAAAAAGAAAATGAACATTATCAGCTATCGGCTTTTTTGGCTGGTGTAGCCAATAGTGTACTGATAAATACAATATACCTTGTGGCCAAGGCCCCCAGATGCCATGTGTGTGCATGCAGTAGCATGAGCTGCATGAGCAGGAGTGGTGAGCACTGACTGGGGTTGGTGACCACCTGCAGACGCCTCCGGCAGCAGTGGCAACAGCAGCTGTGGGGATCACAGACTGCCCACAAACGCTACCAGCAGTGTCGGCGGCAGGGTGGAGAGCGGCGACTGCCCTCAGGCGCTGCTGATTGTAGTGGGTGTACATGCACCCCCTACACGTCACCCCTGCTTTGGCTCAAACGCTGCCATCACCATTAAGCACTGGGACACTGATTCCCTGGATAAGCTGCCTGCAGCTCTATCCTGCTTCCTACCCCGGCATCCCATTCACTGCCCTGGCTGGGCAGTGCCCCCAGCTCCATCCCCTGGTTCTGTCCCACTCTCTGCCTCCCACAGACTTACCTGCAAGGTGCTGCTCTGCATGCTGCTGGGCTGTGCTCCTGTAAGTCAGCTATCGGATCGGCTAATATGCCTGGTTACCGGTATTGGCCAAGAAAATCTCTGCTAGTGCACCCCTGTAGTTGAAACTGTAATCAAGGAGTGAGCCTTCTGGGAAACACAAACTAGGCCCCCTCTGGGTCTAAACATAAACAATGACTGCCTGCCTGCATAAAAAGCTTCCCCTTAACCCAGGTAATAGTCCCCTGTAGAGCATCAGCACCCTGTTTGCCTTCCACAAGATAGTGCCAGTGCCAGTGCCAGCTAAGAGAGCTACATTTTCCTTGCTCTGGAACTCTTGCTTCAGCAGCCTCCAGGGTCAGACTAACTCAGCACAGCACTGCATAGGCTGGGGACCCTTTATGGCCATTGTTCTGCAGAATAGCTGGTGGCACATTTGGATTTCCACCCTCCAGTCCCCAGTCAGCCCAAGTGGAGCCCCACCAAATCTGGGGTTCCGGAGGAGGCTACATGACAGTTATTCTCTGACTAAGTGGGTACAAAAAAGCTATAAGCTCAGGGTAAATTCATCCCACAGCATGGCATTGGGTTTAGACAGGCTCAGAGAGCATTCAGATGGTTTATACCATTGTTCCAGAACTGTGTTGGCTCACTAGTACTGTAGGCAGGGAGAACCCTAGAATGGCCCTAGCAGGGGAGGATCTAGCTTTGTCTCTAACTCTGCTCAGACCAGGTCTGAGGGGTCTCACCTACGTGGAAAATTCTTTGTATGGCACAATACTCAAAATATTGATTGTAATTCCGGTGGGTCTTCCTCCTGCTTCAGCAATAGAGATCAATTGCAGTGAACAGATAGTGTAGGCAGAGTCTCTGAGCAAGAGCTGCACAATTACCAGATCTCCTACTTATTACTTTTTATTAATCACTCTGACTTGACTTGGGCAGAACCAGACTACAGTTTTTGCAGACCATAAAAAACAGTTTGTACCATATTGTGAAAATCTGCCATTGTAGCCAGGTGTGACTTTGGTCAGCTCTCATGATTTTATCACAAGTACATGATATTTACTGCTTTGTCTTAAAACCCCAGCTCCTGAAGTCCTATGATTATGTGAGAATCTCATTTTTCCCCTAAAAAAGCAGCAGTTTCTAGCCTGTGAACTTGTGAAGAAAAACATGATCCCCTAAAGGCTCAAAAACCAGAAGGCAAAGAAATGGACCCAACGTTGCTTAACCAATCTCATGATTTTTGGGGGCCTAGCTCATTTTCTGAATGCTGGGGGTCCACAACAGCACTGCATCCTATGTCTGTGACTATCCTCATCTCAGCTGCTGCCTTTGCCATCAATTCATGCAGGTGCACTGATGCTGAGCTGTCTCTTATTCCACATGTGTTTGTGGCAATTGCTGGTGAGGTACAGCTCAGCATGGGTAGCAAAACTAAGTCCAAAGTGCAGATTATTCTCCAACATATCCGCCTATTATTTGAATGGATTAACTGACCAGTGAAGAAGGTGCTATGGTGATATATTGGTCACTAGCGTGATGTAGTTAGCTAACAATGTGGTTGATTTGCCTTCTGCTAACATGCAGGTAACAGGCCTATGAGGAGCACTTAATCACCATTCGCAAAACAAAAACAGTCAAAGCAGAAGTGGGTGGTGTCCCTCAGAAGCAGGTGTGTCCTACCCCAGGTCCTCAGTTCTGAGCGCTTTGTTCTCCAGCATGACAGCTGTTCAGAGGGCTGCTTGTCTGAAAGGAAGCTAACTAACCCCAGTTTCCTTCAATCAATTTTTGGGTTCCTTTGAGACCTAATGATCAGAAAGGTTCTTTTTGCCCAGTGGTGGCTCTGGGTTGGAATCTGGTGTGCCATTTGGCACAGCCCCTCCCTAGTCCTGGGTGATGGAACTGTCTGCGAGACTCCCCAGCAGTATTTCATTGATGTAGCTTAGCGTGGTGTTGCTGAAGACTGTATTGAGGTGATCCACACCATGCATCTCAAAGATACGCACTTTCTGCTTCTGTTGGCTCCGCCATCGCTTGCACAGCTCCATGCTGCGGGTGCTGACGGTATCATCCCCATCACCATAGATCATATCAATGGGATCCTCATATGGGAAGCGCCAATCATATATGTAGGTCTCCACTGTTGGGAAGCCAGTGCCATAGAGGCAGTATACCTTCACACCGGGAGCGGGCAGCCCTTTCAGGAGATCCTTTGTGTCTTCCCACATGTACCAGCCATCCTCTAAGTTGACATCAGTGAAGTAACGCTTGTAATCCTGGTAGGTATAGTTGAAGGATGGTGTGGAGATGAAGACATGTGTTTCAGGCCAGGCCAGGTTGGTTGGGAACATCCAGGGGCTGGTGGTGCTCATGCGCTGCTCCTCGCGCAGTTTAATATTGGTTATCAGTGGGATGCCTTGGTTATCTCCTGCAATTCATACAGGGACACATCAAGAAACAACACAGGCAAAATGAATGTTCCTTGTCCCAAGAATCCTAAAATGCTGTACAGAGTGTACATGCATGAACTGCTGCACCCAGCACCAGCATAAAGGCCCCTGTATGATGAGGCACAGCAGGTGCTCAGCAGATGCTCAGCAATGTTGCACAGGAATTCAGGGCAGATGAAGAGAAATATTGCATCATCTAAACCCTATTATCCAAATGGTGGAACACCCATCAGCACAGCCCCACCTCGCCCCCAGCACCCTGTGGCATAGCATCAGCACAGACTCTGAACGGATAGCACCACTTCCTGAGACACCTAAGCCACCCTCTGTAACACAGCATCCTCTAGCACTGTGATGATGAACTACTGGGGTCAACACTGACTGTGAGAGGACAGTTCTTACCGATCAGGGTTCAAATTACACTCCGACTCTTTGTGGGGATCTGAGGTGGTGGCAGCCAGAAGCTGGGAGGGGCCGCCACTGCCTCCTGAGCTGCTTAGAAAGGCGCGGGGTGGGCCATGGGCTCTCATCTCTTATGACTCAACCCCCGCCTGCCCCCCCCCCCCCCAAATCCCTGTACTTTGAACCCTGATACTGAGTCATCCGCAACACCCCCTGTAGTACAGCCCCTCTAATGCTGCACTAAAATACTGGAGTAAGCACCAACTGTTAGGAGCAGCAGTCTCTACAATTGCCAATATTACTTCCAACAACCTCTCTGCTGCCTCTGCTCTTGCTTCTCCATGTTCAACTACAAGTGTGCATGTGTGTGTTGGGGGGACAGAGAAGAAGGGAAGGGGAGAACAGCGTTTCTGCTGGAGGTGGTGATTGCCCCCAGGCCAATAAGGTCATGGTGGTCTCCTGAGTGGGACCCAGGTGATGGGGAAAACTCCCAGGAGAGCAGTTTGCAGACCCCCTGACCACCCTTAACCAGTCTCACAGAAAAGATGGGAATGGGGAGATGAATGTCAAGAGGGCATCACCCACCAGAGGCAAGGACACGCATGGACTTGACAGCTCCCCCCCACGGGGCACCTAGAGAAATAAAGCCTGCAATGTTTCGGTCTTTCCAGGCCTGGGACTGATGGAGCAGGAAGTAGAGGATGTTGATGTTCCCCAGGCTGTGTCCAATCAGGTAGACCCGATCCTGGTAAGTGTCATGCATCTCTTCGATCATTGCCTTCAGTTTCTGGAAGTACTCATCCTGCTGATCTGTAAAGGGAAAGGTACAGCAGTTCATGGTCACCATGTCTCCTGTCAAGGGAACCATGGCTTCCAGGACCCTATATATCAGCAATCTCACTAGCACCCACCACAGAAAACCACATGCAAATGCCAAGTCTGGGCCACCTGGCTGGAAGGACAAGAAATAAATGCCACTGGAAGTACTCACACAGGGCCCTTACATGGGGCCCATCCTCCTCACAGGGTGCCCTTCCTTCCTGTAGATGATTATATTTTCTCTCATCCCCTGCTCTTCTCCAAACTACCTGTTCCTTGAACCAAGACTCCATCCTAGGCATGGGTCTCTCTATAAGGCAAACATGCAGTGGGCCCCCGCCTCCTCCCGTCCTGAATATCTGGGCTGAGGTTGAGGCTGGCCTTCACGCTGCACTTACGGGGCCCAAACCTCCAGTCATAGGGAGCTGCCCGCACCGTCTTGTCTCGCACATAGCCATTGTTCACCAAGTGCTGCACAAGGGTGTGCATATAACCTAGAGAAAGAGAAAAAGAGAATAGAAGTTGGGGAAACTTAGGGAGAGGTGGCAGGGTGCATGGTCTCTTAGAGAGAGAGAGATCATTCAGGGGCTTGGGGAACGTGTCCCTTCCCCTATTACCTGGTACCTGGTATTGTGGCTGTGAGCAGGCTCCTGTCTGGGGTACCCTGTGTCTGGGACCCTCCTATCAAAGGTACTGGCTGAGGTTATTCTGAAGATTGTTCAGTGGGATGGAAAGCAGACCCCTCACACCATAGGTTACCTGTGCCTAGACATGTCACAGCCCTGCGTGGCTCTCTCCTCTCCAACAGGGGTGTTATGGAGCTCCTGCATCTTGACCCTCTACATCCCACCCTGGGTCAAGGAGATAAAGGGTTGAAATCCTTCCCAGGTGTACAAGGCTCCATGGAGTGTTCCATTTACCAGACCTAGTTGAATCCCATAGCTGTAGGCACTCCTGGCCTACCACAAGGATGCCAGGTGCAGAATTAACACCCTGGGGAGGCCCCTCCAGTCCATGGTGATGCCTTTCATGGACTCCTTTCTACAAGATCAAATCCCCTCACCTGCTACCTTGTTTTCATCCAGGTATTCCACAGAGTAGGTCTTGCCGAAGCCAGGGGCACGGATGTGTACACCAGGAGCGCTGGATATTTTCCGGGTGGTACGGTTGTACACCACTCTGCAGTGACAGGAGGGAAGATGGCAGAAGAACAAATCCACCATCATCAAGGCTCAGAGGGCAGCAACAGAGACTTCTTGGGCTTGTCTATGCTGTGAGTGCAATGTGTCCCAGGGAACATGGGGATGAGGACACCCCGCCCACCCAAGTTGTATGATGTATTCCAGAGTTGGAAGTTTGCCAGCCAAGCTGCGGCTGGACTCATTTCCAGTGCCCTTGTCCTGTGGCACCCCATCTCATTGTCCATGAATGTGGCTTCTATATCTGAGATAATAATTAGTCTATAAACAGGCCTTCATCTAGGAAGATCTTGGGCTGGGTCTGAGTGGTTCACCCCTTGAACACCAGGAATGTCAAATCATGGTGCGCCCCTTATTTATCCCTTAACCCTACATATCTAAGTATGAATTTGATTTGATCTCTGCCTGACTCCTATATTTCTCTAATGCAAACTGAATGAGGCCGAGGACAGGCTCCCAGCTTCAGTAATGTAGCTGATGACATCATTATTATAATAGAAAGAGGTGTCAAGGAAAAGGCAATCCAAGATCATGATGCCAAGCTGTGACAACCCCTAAACAGGTTTGGGGAAAAAAAAGATTAGGCTAAATGCAGATAGGTTGAACCTGAAGCTTACTAAAATTCCCTACACTGGACATCTGTTTACTTTTGAAAGACTCCAGCCAGACTCAGAGAAACTAAGAGTGATAAGGATATTACTAGATTAAAGGGTGATTTGTGAGGATGGCCAAACACCTCTTCTCAGATAGTGTGCATACCTTTCAAAAGCTTCAGATAGTTAACCCACAATGATAAAATATAGGAATGGTTGGTCATAGGCCCAGGAACAAGAATTCAAATGAGTAAAAAAACCCATAAATGCCTGTGGTATCACTCCCATTAGAAGCAAAAGAAGCAGCAGCTATCTGCTAAAGGCACCTCTTCTGCTGCAGAAACAGTATCTGTCTTTACTGAGGGCATGGATAACTTCAATCCTATTGGTCATATTCAACTCCATTGTAAGGTATTGACCCTTGCATATTGCTTCATTGCATTTCTGGTGGTTTAGTCTCCCAGGCAGAAAGAACAGAAGTGCTGTCCTAGGTCAGAGTAATGGTCTGTCTAGCCCAGTATTCTGTGTGGCAAAAATGGATACTACAGAAGCAGAGCATTATCCTGGATATCCCTAGAATGATTTATCCCTTGTTCAGTATGCTCCCTGGGATTTACTATTATTGGTTTAGAGATGGCAAAAGAAAAATCTCGAACCTTTCTACTCCATAGCCATTAACAGATCCATCATCCAAGAATTTATCTAGTTGCTTTTTGAACCTGGATATGCTATCTGCCTCTACCACCTTCTGTGGCAATAAATTCCACAAGATACCTGCACATTGCCTTAAAAAATACTTTCTTTTGTTAGTTTAAAACCTGTAATCTACTATTTCAGCAGGTGATCCCTAGTTCTAGTATTCTGGGACTTGGTGAACAACAGTTCCCTGTTCACTTGGTTCACACCCATCAAGATTTTATAGAACTCTTTCAGATCCCCCCTCAGCCTTCTTCTTTCTAAACTGAAGAGTCCTAGCCTCATTAGTCTCCCCTGCTAATGCAACTCCTCCATGCCCCTGATAATTTTGGTTGCCCTTCTCTGTACCTTTTTTATTTCTACTATATCCTTTTGGAGATGTGGGGGCCAGAACTGCACACAGGATTCAAGATGTGGGTGCACCTTGGATTTGTTCTTTGGGGTTTTTTCGGTTCTCTTCTAATGATGCTCAACATTTTATTGGCTTTTCTGGTTAACAGAGCACACTGAGATGTTTTTAGTGAACTATCTACAATGACACCAAAGTTTTTCCCTGAGTCATAACAGCTAGCTCAGAACCCAGTACAGGTTTCCCTCAATTTATATGGGTTCTATTTATGTGAATTTGTTCTTATGCAATGACCCTTTATATACACGAAATTTGTTATATGTGAGGTAAATTCGCTCTTATGCAATCAGCCTAGGCGCGCTACCCCTCCCCGAAGCAGGTAAGTCTGTGAGTCTGTGAGGGGAGGGGACAGGGCTGTGTGTGGAGGGGAAGGGGAAGGGGAGTGGAAAGGGGTGAGGAGAGGGGAAAGAGCTGTCGGGTCAGAGCCCCACTCACCCCAGCCCCTGCTGCAACGGCCCTGGGAGTGGCCGAAGCCAGCTGCCTGCAGCCGCTGGGCTGCACCATGCCCCGAATCACACAGCTCAGCACAGCCCAGTGGCTGCAAGCAGGCAGTGTCCACCATTCCCTGGGGCTGCAGCAGGGGTGAGTGGCAGCTTGCAGCAGGATGAGAGCAGGCTGGGCCTGGCAGCTGCACCGGGCTCTTCCCGGCGCTCAGGGTAGGCTGCAGTGATGGGAGGGGGGGCTGCTACCACCCCAAAATTCGCCATAGTCCCCCCAGCACTGCCACTGAGCTCTGGGAAGAGCCCCAGCCTGCAGCAGCCACCAGCCCCAGCTTGCTCTCGTCTCACTGCAGGCTGCCACCTGCCCCTGCTGCAGCCCCAGGAACGGTGGACGCTGCTGGCTTGCAGCCTCTGGGCTGCACCACGCCGAGGGATTTGGGGAATGGTGCCCCAGGGAAAGCGGAGCTCTGGGTGGTTTGGGAAACAGTGCAACCCAGTGGCTACAGGCAGTTGGCATCAGCTGCTCCTGGGGATGCTGCAGCAGGGGCTGTGGTGAGTGAGAAGTGGGGCAGTGGGGTGAGTGGAAAGAAGTGGGATGAGTGTGGCTGCCACCTGCCCCAAGTGCCGGGAAGAGCCCAGTGCCACCCCTGCTGCAGCTCCAGGAGCAGTAGATGCTGCCTGCTTGCAGCTGCTGGACTGCCCCACACATCTCTCCCTGCCCCTTCCCTAGCCCCAGCCTCACTCCCTCCCTCCCTCACCACTGTGGGAACACATTCCTATCTGTTCCACTGTAAACTGGGTTCACTTTATGCAAATTCGATTTATACGCCTTTCTCCGGGAATGCATCTGCTGCATAAATCGAGGGAAACCTGTACTGTGTATGTATAGTTGAGGTTATTTTACCCCAGATGCATTTACATTTGTCAGCATTGTCTGTGCCATTTATGGGCAGAGGCTGCCATGGCCAAAGCTCCCAGGGGTGGATCCAGAGGGGTGGGGAGTGCAGTGGTGCAGTTGCATCCCCCCTCTTTGACTCCTGCTCCACCCAAGCTTTAAAACCAAATGCCTGGGAGGGGCAGCAGCATTTCTATTCAGGCAGGGCTGAAGGAGTTAATTGACTTCATGGATCATTATCATCTCCCTGATTTCTGCTCATTTCTCTTCACTCCACAGCTGTTAATGACCCTCTACCCTTTCTAATGGTCTTGACCACTATTCAAAGGATCTTTTCTTCTGCAATTTTGTTGTTTGTTAGCCATTCCCAGTAGTGTCTATCCTCTGTTTCACAGCCCTGCAGACTATTTTTAGCTCTAGCTAAAAACTGTAACTCAGATGTGGTAATTTTAAGTCAGGTGAGTGACAGTGAAATATTGGATGCACTATGCAAGCACCCAAGATGCTCAGGAAGGCTAGATTTATGAATCTAAATAAGAGATATACATTTAACTATAATGACCACAGGACTAACGACACACTATCTCTTAACTATTTTGACTTTTTCTGCCTAGTTTGTTGTGTTTCTTAAAACTTCATATATAATCTAGTATTATATAATAGAGACTCTCCCTCTGCTTGAAGAAGGGTGTTTGTACCCAAAAGCTTGCAAAGAAAAATGTTCCAGCTATTTAGTTGGTCTAATAAAAGATATCACATTTACCCAAAGAACCTTGCCTGCATATATAATCTAGGAAAGTAGTGCACATCCAAAAGTTATATTTGTTTTTTCTTTGATCTTATACCCCTAGCATATCAGTAAAGTTTCTAGTTCCCCTTTAACCAGAGAAAAAGATGTGTTGTGTTATATGCAGTGTTGTGCCACACTATCTACACCTCCCTTTTCAAAAGCTTAGATCTGCCCATGACGGTTCCTACCTAGAGATGCCTACCTTGGGGATATCTCTATTCCTGCCTAGATTTGTGTCACATACTCAATGCACACAGGGAATACTAATAAACTTCTGCCTTACTTGAGACAGCTGCTGTCCTAGGAGGTACTGCCTACCAGGGCTTATTGACCCTGACTGAAGATGCATTCTCATTAGTATGGACTGGGCTCTGGGGTGCCACGTGAGCCCAGCAGTGTGAGCATAGAGAGGGCTTGATGGTGATAGATGGGGTTGAGGAAACTATTGAGTGGGGGCTGTGGGGATCTGTATTTCTAGGCCTCACTCAAAGTCCACTGCAGGTGACCCAAGGACTCTAGGTGTCCTGTGGTCTATAGGTCCAACTCAGATAGAAATGAGTAAAGAGAGAGGTCTCTGTTATGTCTTCTGGGGATTCCCCTGGAGAGCTCTGGGACAGAGTGGAGCTGGCGGGGTGGGGAATACAGGGCAAGTACCTGGTGTTGTCAATCCAGCAATCAAAGCCCAGTGGCAAGAACATGTTAAGGCTGATGTAGATAGGGAAGTAGTCATCAGTTTTGCGGTAGCACATCCAGTTCACCACTTCTGGTTTGTCCAGCTTCGCCTCCAGCTGGTTCCCAAGGCATCCAGGCACTGCCAGGCACCCACAGACAGAGAGGAAATGGCCAGTCAAATCCCAGCTCCCAGTATAGGAGGTTCCCACATTCTGCTATGTGGGGTGTGCATGGCTGCACTCACTGCACAGTAAACCTGAAGCACATGATTATGCAGGGAACACTTTCAGGGACTTAATGGAGCTTCCCTTAGGCTTCAGAAGAGTGGACAATGCCAGAAGATCTGAACCATCCCTACTGAAGTCATATTGCTGTAGAACTCTTGCTGGGACTCCATGGATCTACCCTGGAAGAGCAGGGGCTGCCCCATCCCTGCCTGAATGAGGCAGGGTTGAGTTCAGGCTAGGACTCCACTCCACTGGTTGTGTAGAGGCCCATGGATTACCCCAAACCTAGGGCTTGCCTGCACACAGGTTGCACCAGTG
This sequence comes from Alligator mississippiensis, assembly GCF_030867095.1. Lineage (NCBI taxonomy): Eukaryota > Metazoa > Chordata > Crocodylia > Alligatoridae > Alligator > Alligator mississippiensis. The sequence continues at coordinate 31,696,215 of NC_081833.1, forward strand.
TAACTGCACCACAGCAGACACCAAATGTAGACATGTCTCTCTACAGTGGACCTCCTTGTCCAACTGCTCAGCAAAGGGAAGAGGCTCTGATTGTTCTCAACACTGCTCTCCAAACACCTTTTGTTCCCTTCTCATCTTCCTGATCTAAAGTCAGATCTAAAGTGGCACTGTGAATGGCACTTAGTGCCACATATGCATCTAACTTTAGTGGATAAGTACCACTTAGCTGCTCAGAGGTTAAGTTGGATTTGGGCTCAAGAGTTCTCCCACTTGGGCTGTCATTGACATTTGCATTCACAGAACAAACCTCTTCCCCTTCAACTGGAGGAGATTAGCAGATGAGGCCTCCCAGGGAAGGCCCAGCCTTGATCCGCACACTCCAGAAACTGGTCAAGGCACTCAGCCTGTGTTCTTTAGAAGCCTTTGGCCTAAGAGTGACATGCCAACATCTCACAGATACTACCTGGCTGCATTTGCAAAGAGCTCTCTAAATGCCCTGGCATCCTTCGGCTCTCAGAGCTATGGGCCCATGAAGTACTGACTCACATGACTATCCAATTGCTCAGGAAACTGGGGAAGTGCCTGGCTTAGCCAGCTGGCAGTGTGGGTGTGAACATACCTGCATCCTATGCTTCTAAATAGACCCACACTTAAAGCCCGCAAGTGGGCAGGAGGAAAGGTGTCACTGATAACTCAGCTTGCATTAGCAGGCTAGGTGCTTCTCTGCCACTTCTGACAACCCCACTTCATGCCACAAGGGAAACAGCAGTAACATAAATTTTGCTGTGCTCTGTATGAGAACCCTGAGAGCCACTGTTGGGAAGTCCCTTGCATGCAGGAAGCCCCAGGAAGATTTTCTGGTTGCAATAGTACCATTTTAAACCCAATCAGCTGCCCATGCTCCAGAAGAACTCCCAAATCCTGCCTGTGAGAATAGATTCTGGCCAGGGGAGACTGGAACCCAGAGAATGGAAATAATTTCTTCCTCCACCTCCCATCCCATTAATCAGTCAGGGGAAGAGCCCAGCTTCAAGTCTGCAGCCTTGAACCTAACCCCCATTTATGGGCATCATATTACTGACCCAACATCCAGTTTCTTTTCATGAGAGGCCCAGCCCTGGGGCTGCAGGGTTGAAGGACGTTGGCAGAACTGAAAGCAGGGCAGGCTTAGCCAAAAGCTATTGAGCTGGAGGCTTTTGGCAAGGGCTGAGATCTGGACTGGAGTTGCTAGAGACTGCATCTGGGCATGAGAAGCACAGTGGAGCTATGTGTGGACTGTGTGTAAAATATGTTGCTGCCTGTTCTGGATTCCTGCTAACACTCTCCGTCCTTCATTGTCCTAAGCACTTAAACCCCTCACACATGTAGGACGAGCACACTGTCACTTTAAAAAGGATACTAGATAATTATTAAGGGGATTCCTGGCTGGGACTGTAGAGGTTATCACTGAGCTCAAGGGCATTGGGGATGTCGGAACTGCCAGTGCCCCTGACAGAGCAGGGGGGCAATCGGCCTTATTCATTGACAAGAAGAATAGGGAAGGCCTGGAGTCCAGAGCTTGGCCATGCGCCCCCAGCATACAGCTAGCTATTTTAAAGGTTTGCTGCTGGCAAAGAATGGTTAGTACTGACACAGGGTTTCACTGCTGGCACAGACCGTCCTGGCAGGTTTGGGATGCTGAAGTAACAAGGTCATTTTGCAGCAGGAGTCTAGGGACACTAAATCTGGCAGAGGAGGGCATGAGGTCAGAGACTTCTCTGGAATTGGTGAGAATCCAGTGCTCCAGACACTGTCAGTTCAAATCAGTTCAGCACCAACCAGGCCCTACTTCTGCCCCTCCCTGAGCTGCCATTGGGGGTGATAGGGACAAAAGTAAAGTCTTTCCCATCTAGAGTGTGGCTGCCACAGGAAAGGCAATGCCCTAGGTGGCTTAGCCCACTGAGCACCCTGGGAGACCCAGGGGAACTGCTGGTCTGTGCCATAGGGAGGTAGTGGGTATGGGTGGGTTGGGTTTCCTGGCTCCATCAGCAAGCAAGGAATCCAGAGATGGAGCCTGAAGGTGAAGTGTTAGGGTACAGATGCAGCTCTGGAGTTTGTGGGAGTCTCAAATGGAGGGTCTGGGAAGCCACTGGGAAGGCTGTTAGGGATCAAAGGAGAAGCCAGTTCAGAAGGGGCAGGAGGGCAGTAGCCCTGGGAAGGCTCAGGGTAAGGGGTAGAGGGAAAGCAATGAGGGAGACCTGTCCTGTTCTTGACCCCTGGCTCAGATGAAGCCAGCTCAGGGCATGGTACAGCTAGGACACATAGTCCTGTGTTTTTACAAGTCTCCTGCTTGCCTGCCCAGCCCAGCTGGAGGGAGAGGCTATGTGCTAAAGGCACAAGAGATGCTGCCCTTTCTTAGTGATGTCCCTCTGCGTGTCTCCAGCAGTCAGTGTGTGCAGCCCCTTGGCTACTCAAATGATTTTTCCTCAGATTAAAAGACAATCCCTGCCTCGCTAGAGCCCCTGCAGGGAATTTCACCCATCTTGGCCCAGCCCAGTGAGTCAGAGGAGGAGATGGCTAGGACTGCAGACATTTTAGTGTCAAGGGTATGGCTGAGGGGTAAAGGAAAGGTCCAAGGGGCATGGATGTGAACCAAGCCTCTGGGAAACGTGGGGCAAAAGCAATAAACATCTCCACATGGATGAAATGTTGGCACATCAGTGCACATGCCACAGACAGTTGGCCCCTGGGGGGAGATGAGATGGTCCTGAGGTGGGGCTGTGGGATACATGGTCATGGGTTGGTGTCTTTCTCCTTACACCCTGATTGCAGACTCAGATGGTTATCTCCACACCAATGCTAGCCCTGCTTTGCTGGGTTAGAGTTGGGAATCAGCAAACACAGGCCCTCCCTGCTGGGCATGTGGGCCAGACAAACAAGGCAAAGTCCAAAGGCCAGAGTGAGAACAAATAATGCAGCTGCTTCCAAGAGAAATGCCAACTCTGGCTCTTCAGGGTGACATGGTCATGCACATGCTGCTAAGTCTGGCTTCCTTGGAAGACCTAGGCAATGTTTTTTCCAGGCTGATGGATGAATGAAGCTATGGTTAAGAGAAGCACATACCAAGAAAATTGAAGAGCAGCGATGTAACATTTTTGTCACTGTGCATGGCATTAGTGACCCAAGAACTGTATCCTGTGCCCAGTCACAGGGCCTGAACTTCAGAAAGGATAATGCAAACTTTAAAAAAGAGCTAGAAGAATGAGTAAAAACCAGAGAGCCTGTCTGCTGGGGAGAGACTCCAGGGTCTCAGCTTATTCAGCTTGTCACAAAAAAGGCTAAGAGGGAACCTGAGTATGAAGTGTGAACAGATGATTTCTGTTAGCCAAGGGCTCTTAGTTTTATAGACAAAGTCAGAACAAAAGATCGATAAAACTCAAACCGGACAAATTGTGACTGAGATAAGGAGGGGCCCACTTCAGTTCATGCAGGGAGTTAATGCCCTAGACCTGTAGTATCCATAGCAGAGCTCTCTGTTGAGGCAGCTGGGGTTGCAGCTACTCCAATAACATTCCTGTGCAAGTCTGCCAGGCCTCCTTGTTCCCGAGGCTTTGTCTCTCTCCCTGAGTCTGTCCTAGATAATTCAGCTCCTTCAGCACCTCATGTTAGTGAAGAATCATAAATAGCACAAAATGAACTTGGTCAGTTGGAGAATTCAGCTCCAGTTTGGCAGACCCCAATCTCCTCTGTTTAGCCCTGCTGCCTTTCAGACAGAGTGTGCCAAATCTATGTGCTTGGCTGAGCTGTCTTAAATTGCCCTACCCTCTCACTAAAGCACAAAGCAGGAATGAACCCAGGAGCCCTGATAACCAGTAGTTTGCTGTTTCTAAGCAATAACTGGTTAACTTGCTGGCCAGGTAAGAATCAATTTCCCCTTCAGTGGCTGCTCTGCATGGGAGCTGTTGCTTACACCTTTGGCTCAAATGTAAGGTTGCTGGGGAAGGGGCATGATATCTGAGGTGGCAAACCCTGACTGTCTGTGTTGGAATTTCTGCTACTCTGAAGAGGAAACTTGTTGATTCAAGGCACAAAGTGCAAACTTTTCTTCCGAAGAGCTGGACAGTTAAACACAGACACAGAGTCTGTCAGGTGTGCCATCAGGGATGAAAACAAAACAGCTGTTGTTCAGCCCTGTCAAGCAGATCATTTCCTTACAACATGCTGGCTGAGCTGAAGGGTAGAGGTAGGATGGACCTGGTGGTAAGGGCAAGGCCTGGGATGCAGGAAGACAAGGATCGGTTCCCTGTTCCATTACTGGGCCCGCTTGGGCAAAGCACTTAGCTCTGTGTGTCAGCTCCCTGTCCCCCAACAGCCTTGGAGGGATAATGGAAGGAGGGGATGGGACAGTACTAAGTACAGGTCAGGAATAGGCACAAGTTAGCTACAGTGTGAATATGAGAAGGTGACAAACACACCCACAAGAAATCCTCCCAGTTCTTCCCAGCCCTGTGGAGCTATGTGAGGGGAAGTGATTCTCTTTGAGAAGCCCTGAATTAGCGAATGAAGCAAACCTTTATGAGAGTTGTTGTGACAGTTCTTGGCCTGTTCCATCTCCCCCCAAGCTTTAGATCAGGAGCTCCTGCGCTTGACTGGGATGGGCAGCCTGCCCTGCTATCCTTCCTACTGGGCCCTGGGCTCTGTGCATGCCAGCTGGCTCCACAGCCTCCGAGTCACAGTCATGTTTGCTGTTACATAGGCAGCATGCATGCAAGGGGGCTGTTGGGGTAAAAGCATGGAAGCTCCATGTCCATTACACATGCCCTCCCCTCCCCTCCACAATTGCTTGGCTTTCACTAGAACAGTCACGGCCACCTTTGATTTCTTCCCCTGCCCTGCCTATCCAATTGTAGTTGGTAGCTGGCAAGACACCTCAAGGCAGAGTCACTCAACTAAGTAAGCCCAGGTCTGCGTCTCCTACCACCCTCCCCTCCACCCAGTGCACAACGCAGCCCCTTCCTTTGACCCCCAACTGGGAACCAGCGCCAGCCAGCACAGAATGAAACTGTGTAGAAGAGCATGGGGGTGTTGTGGCTTCAGGTGTGTGCATGACCTTACCTAGTATCACAGGTGGGGTGCTGTTGGAGGGGGTTGCCTGTGGAGTGTCGGTGGGTGGGAAGAGCACGTTGAGGAGCCAGAACGAGGCGGCAGGCTGCAGAAGATGCAGCAGTGTGAATGAGAGCAGCTGTGTCCTGACGCTTGTGCTCCCCATTGCAAGTCCAGCCAGGATTCCTCCAGAGCTTCCGAACAAACAACCTCTTATTTTACCAGGCCAGCAGGTCAGGCTAAAAATCAGCCAGAGGGAAGGGGAGGAGGGAGTAGGGAGATGGCTATGACGGGGAGGGAGCAAAAGGGGAGGGCAGAGTGACTGAGAAGGACCAGCTAAACTAATGATCCACCCCCTGCACACGCAGCCCTCAGTGCATCCTGGGTTCTCAGCAGCCCATGAAAGAAGGCCCTGGTGTCTTTGGGCTCCTGCAAGTGGAGACCCCCAAGAATTGGGTGGGGGCTGCAGGGGAAAGCCCCCTGCCTCCCTACTGAGGTGGGCGGCTGCAATGCGGAGCTGGTTCATAATGTAGCACATTGGCTGGCCTGGCGTGTGGAATCATGGCTCCCTGCAGTGGCCAAACACAGCAACTGTCCACCTGGTCACATCTCAGGGCTGAAGGCCATCGTTCCTGCAGCTGTGTGGAGTTCAGTCAGTGACCAGGGATGTTAACAGCCTGCTGCTGATACCGCTAACTCTGCTACCTCAAGTGACAGGTGGCTCTGGTGTCCAATGGAGAAGGTTGTTCCAGTCCCACATCTCTGGTTTTAGTTCTCTGTTTAAAATGCCTGAACAAACATTCCCTAAGAAAGAATTACATTTAAGACCTTATTGTGGCCTTCCATTGTGTCTGCATCATGCTAGTGTCTCTAACTACATGCACAGGATGGGCCAGGCTCAGGAAGTAAAATGCAGTCTGAAAAATGCAGGCAACACGTCCCTACTCTGCAGGCCAGTTGTGAAGATACAGGCATTAGTGGGGTGAGGCACTCAGACACTACAGCGATGCGCTCAGTAAAGAAGCCCACACTGGCACAAATACTCTTTAGCCAGTCCAGAGACTGCATAGAGCCAATAAGGTGGGGGTTGCACATCAAATAATGAGAAAAAACGTAGCGAACAGCTGCCTCAGTCCATGAGCACTTTTTATCTGGTGCACTGAATGAGGCAGGGTCCTGTGGCAAACACAGCTAATGTTGGTGTAGTTAAACAAGGCATTGTAATGTAAACATAGGGGACTGGATTCAAGTTGCACAGAAAATCCCTGTCTCAGGCTTTGCAACCATAGTGCTCATTTCATAGTTTCATAGCAGCTAGGGTCAGGAGGGACCTGAACAGCTCATCTAGCCTGACCCCCTGCCACAGGCAGGAATGAATGCTGGGTTCACAAGACCCCAGACAGGTGATCATCCAACCTCCTCTTGAATTTGCCCAAGGTAGGGGCGAGGACCACTTCCCTGGGAAGTTGGTTCCAGATTTTGGCCACCCTAACTGTAAAATATTGCCTTCTGATCTCTAACCTAAACCTATTATCCATCAGCTTATTACCATTGTTCCTCGTCACCCCAGGTGGTGCTGGGGAGAAAAGAGCTCTGCCTATTTGCTGTTGATCTCCCCTGATGAGCTTGTAGGCAGCCACCAGGTCCCCCCTCAACCTCCTCTTGCTGAGGCTGAACAGGTTCAGGTCCTTCAGTCTCCCCTCGTAAGGCCTGTCCTGCTGCCCTCTCACCAAGCGGGTGGCCCTCCTCTGAACCCTCTCCAGGCTAGCCACATCCCTTTTGAAGTGTGGTGCCCAGTACTGGATGCAGTACTCCAACTGCAGCCTGACCAAAGTCGCATAGAGGGGGAGTATCACCTCTGGTTTCAAGCAGACAAGGTTCCTTGGGTGAATTTGATATCTTTTATTAGACCAACCCAAATGGTTGGAGAATAGTTATTAAGCAAGCTTTCGGGTTCAAAAACCCTTCGTCAGGCTAAGGAAGCTGCAGCAGTTGCTGTGTGCTCATCCAGGAAGAGCTGCAGCTTCCTTAGCCTGACGAAGGGTTTTTGAACCCGAAAGCTTGCTTAATAACTATTCTCCAACCATTTGGGTTGGTCTAATAAAAGATATCAAATTCACCCAAGGAACCTTGTCTGCCTGTATCCTTAGACCAACACGGCTACAACCTAAACCCCTGGTTTCAAGCAGTCATTTCTGTGGAAACTGCAAGGAATATAAACTATAGCCTCTACATACTACATTGTATGTGTGTACATGTGTTTGTAGCATGTAGAGGCTTTCATTGGGACCTGGAAGCCTTGGCACTGTTTGAAAACAGAGAGCCAGAGAGACTCACTTCCCAAAGAATTTTCAGTCTAAATTGGAACAAAACAGTGGTCCCATGTTCTCATAGAAAGATACCTCCTGCTTGGTGGTGAGCGCTGAAGGCAAAAAGGATCCATTTATCATGAGTGTCCAGAAATGTAGACCTGTGTAATAACTCAGTGGGAATAATATTAATAGCATATATAGTGTATATTGATAAGCGCTGTCTGATGAGTGGAGGGTGCAACAGTATGCTATGCTATTCATGCTGTGTTTCTTTCATCAAGTGATTTCATATTCCCTAGGTAGTAATCCCGAAATGAAACACTTTGTGATTAATAATTGAATGCTGTTCTGTCTCCACAGACACATGTTTTCATAATCAGAAGGTAAAGGAGAATCATTCTGTCAGATTGGGCACACAAGTTATTTCAGGTATCTAGGACAGACGACACGTTGCCTGTGAAGCCGTTCAGATACAGCAGGCTTTTTGGTTATGTAAGACTATGGTGCAGTGGATAAGGTGCCTCACAAAGTTCGGACCATGGTGAGTCACTGAGAGCCTAATGTCCGATGTTAGACTGAAAGCTCAGGATACAACTCACTCACAAAGGAATTTCCCTTTGTGAGTGTGCAGGGCCTTAAAGTCATAGACTACATAAGTCCAGTTCCCTCAGCCGCTTCTCAGAAGTTATGTGCCCCAACCCCTGAACCATTTTCATTGCTCTCCACTGGACTCTCTCCAACTTGTCTACATCCTTTCTATAGTGGGGTCCCAAACCTGGATGCAATACTCCAGATGTGACCTCACCAGTGCTGAATAGAGGGGACTAATTACTACCCTCAATCTGCTGGCAATGCTCCTACTAATGCAGCTCAGTATGCTGTTAGCCTTCTTGGCAACAAGGGCACAATGCTGACTCATATCCATTTTATTGTCCATTGTAACCCCCAGGTCCTTTACTGCAGAGCTGCTGCTTAGCCAGTCAGTACCCGGGCTGTAGCGGTGCATGGAATTCTTCCATCTTAAGTGCAGGACGTTGCACTTGTCCTTGTTGAACCTCATGAGATTTTTTTTGGCCCAATCCTCCAATTTGTCTAGGTCAGTCCGAATCCTAGACCTACCCCCCTGCGTATCTACTACACTCCTCCATCTTGGTGTCACCTGTGAACTTGCTGAGGGTGCATTCTATGCCATCTTCCAGGTCACTGATGAAGACATTGAACAAAACCAGTCCCAGGACTGACCCCTGGGGCACTCCATTTGATACTGGCTGCCACCTAGACATTGAGCCATTGATTACTACCTGCTGAGCCTGACAATCCAGCCATCTTTCCATCCACCTTAAAGTCTGTTAATCCAGTCAAAGTGTTGCACCTCACACTCCCTTCCTAGAGCTAGGAAATATTCTGTAGTGAAGGCTCCTGATTAGTTTAGAGAAATCTGTGGGTTCATGCTTTAGCACAAATTTGCAGAAAGTGGAGGTGGGAGGAGGAGCTCCCCAGCCCAATTACTCTGGGCAAAAGAGACAGAAAAGTGCAAAGGGGACCTGGAAACCTTAGAGCTGGCTGGTGGAGGAGGCTTCAGCTGCAGACACTGGAGTACAACATCCTCCATGAGGCTGTTTGACAAGACTTTTTTCTCTCTACCTGCCCAGCTCATTTTTGGTACATAGAACCTCCCATTACGGTGGGTCACTAGGGACACTATTACATAGGGCTGAACAGGTTTCTTTCTTCAGGGGGTAAGCATGTCACAAAACATTGTTTGAACTTTGTGATCTTATTCCTTTTACAGGAGGCTCTTGCAAGCAGCTTGGGCATTTGTGCTTTTTCTAATCTTTCTCCTTGAATCAATCCTAAAGGTATTGCTCTAGGAAAACAGGGGATTGATGTATGTGCTGGGATACCAGGAAAAACGGGCTGTATGTTGTGATTATTTCTGTCCTAGGGCTGGTGCAAATGGTGCAAAGAAACAGTTTGCACTAAAAATATTTCTAGATTTCATGTCACCTATTTTTTCCTCTAACAGCATACATACCAGATGGGCTCTGACCTGTGTTAATTCTTGGCAAAGGGCAACTGGATAAAATGGCTACAACATCTTCGCGCCACTACCTAAAATACTACATGCTGTTCTCCTTCCTCCTTGGGAGCCCAGTAAAGGAAACAGAGAAACTGGTTTGAAATTAGGAGCTTATTTTATTGGACCGAATTGCTTTTCTTTCTAATTGGACCCGATCCATTCAGTGCACATTGTTCAGAACTTGGGAGTGAGCTCTGGAGTCAGACTTTATTCACAATTCATTTCTTGCCAGCAAGAAAACACAGAGATAATAAATAGAAAGCTTATCATTGCAGGGGTGCCTGGAGGAAACAGACTAGACTGTGCACCTTATATGTGTGTACATGTGTTTGTGCGTGACACACGCACACCCACCACCACAAGCATGCACTCCCAGCTCCTGTTCCTAACCTGTTGAGTCACCAGAAGTGTGCGTGATACTGTGCAGACAGATAAGCAGTTGCCCCCCTCTGAATTGCCACTCAGACTGCACAAACAGGGTGGTTCTATATGAGGTGGGACGGGAAATGGTCAGGCACCCAGAAGCTCTGGAGGCCATGCATGTTTGGTGCAGGAAGCGCAGCCCATTGCCCCAAGAGTGCTCAGGCAGGGGCAGGGGGTGGGGGCATATAATGATCTCTATTTAAATTACATTAAAATAGACTATTTTAAAAAAAATATTTCTAATAGTTATAAAAACCCCCTCCCAAGCCAGAAGGGCAGAGGGGGCTGCTGGCTGCCTAGACACCAAGATGTGCCCAAAGCACCCACTGGACTGTGGGATTTTGAGCTTTCAGGGCATTGTCTGGCTTTTACAGAAAAAGAAGAGGGATGCATGCCTAGACTCATGCAGGACCTCTGTGTCTGGCATCATTACTACCTAGACTAGTATGTCTCCTCCCCCAGCTAGGCCAGGCTCTTCTCACCTAGCACCCTCTCTAGCAGGCAAGGCCCAGCAACGACTATGATGCTGACACCTGGTTGCTGCCAGCCACAGAGCAGAGGCCCTGTCCTACAGCACAGTTGGTTGGGTCCCCTGCCACACACACCGACAGCCTTCTTGTACTGCCAGTGCCCTCTTAAAGGGGCAGGTACTGCCATGCGGATTCCATCAGGTACTCCTTCCCTCCCTTGCTAGAAAGTGGTTTCACAGCTGCCCTTGATGGCAGAGAGTAGGGCTGATCTTGCTGAGAACCTTGGAATTGGCTCCCTGGCTGTGTGCAGAGGTGTGGAGGCTTTAGCAGTGCTCCAAGGGTACACGCTGTAAGCAGGATTTGGTTCTCCCACAGTACTTGCCACCTCCAAAGGAGTCGTGGGGACAAAGCCCCCAGCACAGAGACCAAGTAGAGGTGGCTTTATCTCCTATGTCCTGTAGCCACTAGGGCCAGGTCCAGTCTTGGAGCAGGGAAAGGCAACCCTGGGGGTTTGCCATAACCTGCACTCCAGTTGCTATGGTCTTTTGGGTGTTGTGGCTGCTGAAGGGAGCCTGAGTGTAGGATTATCCTGAACCTGCCTGGTGCTCACATGGGGTGGTTGGAGATGGCTCTGTTCCTGGTGGAGCAGCCCCTGTACTGGGGGCATTCTCCAGGGTGCGGTGGAGTCCCTTTGCATCCTCTCAGCCCTGAGGGAGCAAAATGACCCTGAAACGCAGGGGACGCGCAAGCCTGACTCTGGTGTTTGGCTATGATGGAGCAAGGAACACAGGCAGGCTTCTCACAGGAATGGGGTATTGCCTTCTACTTTTAAACCTTTGGTAACTGGCCTAGATTTACCCACACCTCAAGAGCAGAAGGAGTGGGTCCCAGGGAAGTGTGCAGCTGCCCCTGAATCAGTCCCTAGAGGCTCACAGGCTGGGCTACCCAAGTCCGAGTGGGGAATGGATTCTGACTTCTACCTGAGCTCAGACTCCAGACCTACGGTTCAGGACTGGACAAGTATGGCCAGTGGCCCATGCATACTGAAATGTACCCTGCAGCAGCTGTGGTGTTTACTACGAGCCAGTGCCCTCAAAGTTGCCTCCTACTTGGCCAAGCTTGTCTGAGAGCAGACCTAGGGTTCCTGAAGCAGCTGAACACAGCCAGACACTGAGCTGAACATTCCTCCTGCCTTCGTCCCTTTGCAAATTCCAGCCTGTGTAGGTGACAGTGAGTGCTGCTGCCTTCTGCCAAGCAGGGGGCATCAAAGCAACCTTTGCAGAGATCACAAGGGCTATACTTGCAGGAGTCTGTGAGATGTCCCTAAACCAAGACTGCCTTGCCTACTGCCTAGAGAAGTACCTGAGCAGACCCCTTCCCCAATATGCTGTACTGACAGATCCTGCCCCAGGAGATCACAGAGTAGCTGCAGCAGGTTGGAGCGGGCTGGCAGCAGTGTGTAAAGACAGGGTCAGCCAAGCAGATGGTCCTGAACTCTACACTGTGTTCTCGGTGCTGGGGTGCCAAGAGCTCAAAGTGTTTTCAGTGCAGGAATCCTAGGCAAAGGAAGGACAAGCAGGTGGAGCACGGTTTTCAGCCCAATGGAACTAGGAGAGCAGCTGCTCTAGGGGAGTACAAGAATGAAGAAATGGAGGAGAACAAGAACAGCGAAAGCATGATGTCTTGCAGTCCTGCATCTGCCGTGCCCCTGGCTTTGGGGCTGTTCTCAGTCACTTTCCTTCTCTCGCTCAGTCCCTTGATGATGGGTGATATATGTACAGCACTTAGATGACATGGCAGCAGTTGAACTGTCCCAGGGAAAGGAGGCTGTCCTTGGAGCTGGGCCTGATCTTGAAGGCCAGTGCCTTCTCACACAATGGGAACTGCATGATCCTGTCCCTCAGGCTCGCGCTCTTGTTCTTACCAGGATCAAGCTTTATCACATTGTCTACCATGGTTTCACTGCCCACAGTACCATCATTGTAGGAGCTCTCAGCTGAGTGCTTTGCCTGGTCTGAGGATCCCATCTCAGGGATACCATCAATTTTACTGGACTTGTCTTCCAGAGCTGATGTCCTAGTTAAAATGGCTTGGAGGCTTCCTCCATCCTGGACCCCACAGCTTCCAGTAGAGTTGGTGCCAAGGTCCTTGCTGCTCTGTGGGTAGATGATCTTTTCTGCTTTTTCAGAAAGCTCCTCAATGGTGCCACCATCCTCTATTTTTGTGGTGTTGTTGTTGTCCTCCTGCTTCCCTGACCTGTCTTCAACCTCAGCCCTTTCCAGACCCTTTCCTTCAAATCCCAGTGGCTCAAAGTCATGCCTGCCTTTCCAGAGCTCACCATCCCCTTCTCCAGCTGTGGTACCCACCAGCAGTGGGTCACTGGTATTCTTCCCAAGGCCTAAGTTAAGATTGCTGCCTGTGACTTCCCAACCTGCATTTTGGCTTGCTGCCTCTTGTCTGGGTCCTTTCTTGTCCACTGGGCTTGCTGACTGCTGGAGAGGTTGGTATGGATCGTTAGACCCTGTGGCTGGTTCACAGAGGACTGGCTTTGTGGCCCTCGCAGGAGAGCCCTTGTCCCCCTTACTATAGACCATGGTGCCTCGGCAGAACAGTATGGAGACCTTGGAGGTCTGGAAATCTCTCATTTGCTCTTGGTTTAAGGAGGTGCTTTTCCTTTCTATTGTGTCAGGCTTTCCATCTTCCTCCTCCTCCTCTTCTTCCTCACAAATCTGCTGCAAAGCAGGGGTGCTCTTGGCAATGGGGGCATCAACCAGGGAGGGCTTGAGCAATGCTCTGACTGGCTGTTTATTTCCATGGAAACTGGCTGGAACTTCATCTCCATCCACTGTAGATAAGGAAGTGGACTTCCTTTCACTTTTCCCAGAATCCTTTCCAAATGCTTCCAAAGTGCTCTTAGTTGCTGGTTGGGGCTTAGGACTGGGGAAAGCTGCAAGACTGCTTGGTGTCTCCATAAAGGGTGAAAGGTCACTGCTGTTGCCCACAGTGCTGAATGTGTCCGACAAGTTGGTCCTGAAAGAGAGAGAGAGAAAATGGCCATGAGTCCATCACATGAGTGGAAGATGCTTTCTTGGGGAAACCCCTGAGGCTGAAATTCAAAAGGCAGCCTGGGGCAAAAAGGTGACCCTTGGTTCCACCTTGTCCATGGAGCTTGGACTGCTGGAGGCTGGAATTGCTCAACTCAGCCCACAAAGCCTTGCCCCTTGTTTCCTGGGGCAGGATGTGAGTTCGTAGCCCCTCTGCTGGAGATGGAGCACCACATGCAGGGGAACTGTATCTGTGAGATACTTCTGGCACACAGGCAGCTTGGCCTGTTCCAGCTGCGACCCCAAAATCACAGCAGGACACCCATCTGGCTTTGGGATCCAAGAATCCTAAGCATAGCACTCACCTGTTCTGGACCTGCTGGGCCAGGTTGTAAACCAAGCTGAGGTTGTGGCTCTGCTTCTCCTGTTTCTCACGAAGGATCCGCTCTGCCAAGAGGAAGTAGGTGGCTGTGATGTGGTTGTAGCGATCAGCTTCCAAGGCCCTAGGGAGATGTGAGGCAAAGATGAGAGACTCGCATCCCAAAGAGGCAGACATGCCTGTGGCACAGGGCACTGGGAACACACACTGGCACAATGTGGTGTACACAAAGCCTGCATGAGGCACAGGAACAAGCTCAAAGCACTGAGCTCCAGATACCAGACATGGCCTTGTAAACCCCACCTATAGGGACCCCCATTTCTGCTTCCCTGCCTATGGGAAACACCCCCCTCCTCAATCTCTTCAGGAGATTACAGGCACTGGGGAACCTCCAGCTTGTAGGATCCCCAACTCCATACCTCTTGGTGGGTTTCCCAGACCTACTTTCCCCCTATGGGAGATGCCTACAGGGAACGCTACCTCACTCCCCTTGCACACAGGAATCCCCAGTCTCATTTCAGCCCTGCAGGGAACGCCGCCCCCCCCCCTCCCCCCCCGCCACCACAGCCTTGTTCCTGTCACCTGCAGAGAACCCTATCCAACAACCCCACATGGCTCACCCAAAGGCTTGCTACCCAGCTGCTCAGAGAATGGGAGGGAAGCATTGCAGGTGCCTGAGACTTTTTGCTCCCCTGGACATTGCTCATCATACCATGCAAACAGCTATTTTTCAGGTGCAGCCAAGTGAATGCTACAGGAGGAGGATGAAAGTCTACTGCTCCACCCTGAGGTGGCAGCCTAACCTTGAAATGGCCTGAAGTACAGCAGTTGTTTTGCCATGGCAGGGAAGTAGGTGCATTGACCCCAGTAGACACAGACACTCCCTGCCCCATACTAGCCTACTGCGCACTCACTCCTGGATGGTGTCTCGATCAGCAATGTTCCCACACGTCATGGCCTGGATGATGATGTCATGCTCCTCTTCAGACACCCGCTTGTGGGATGTGAGGGGGAGCAAGGAGCGGCTGGCTGGGGAGGGGTCCACACCCTGCAGCCATGGGTGGGTTTCAATCTGCTCCAGTGAGGCGCGTTGCTTGGGATCCCGCTGCAACATCCTGGAAATCAGACTGCCAAAGAGGAAAAGAGGGAATGGTCACCAGGCAGCCCAGGAGGAATCAGCCTTTACACTTTACATGCATCCCCACAGCACCTCAGACCCATTGTGCCAGCTGCTGTACAGACACAGGCAGAGGGACAGGCCCTATCCCAGAAAGCAGCTGAAAGTCTTAATCTTACTTCCTATT
The DNA here is from genome assembly GCF_030867095.1 of Alligator mississippiensis. Taxonomy (NCBI): domain Eukaryota; kingdom Metazoa; phylum Chordata; order Crocodylia; family Alligatoridae; genus Alligator; species Alligator mississippiensis. Next base: position 31,711,309 of record NC_081833.1, read on the forward strand.
GAGCCCTGTCAAGTGTTAGCTCCCAACTCTTGGCTCACTCCCAGGCAGCCCCACTAGGGGTCTGCCTGCCCAGGGAAAGGGGGCTGTGTGTGGCATCAGGGAACACCCTGTCCCATGCTCTATATTTCACTGTGGATGTGGATGGTGGCTCTGTGATGGGGACCCTGGCTTCCTGGGGACCAGGCCTGGGGCTTCCAGACTGCCAGGCTCTTTGAAAGCCAGGGAGAGGAGAGAGAACAGAGAGAATGGGAGGGGCGGGGAGGGGGGGGTCCATACTCAGAGCACTGTGAGGACACGTGTGGAGGGATCGTGTAGCGACAGTCCATGATCATAGTCAGTGTCTCACTGTCGTTGGCCTCCTGGAAGGGTGCATGGCCACACACCAGCATGTACAGGATGACGCCCAAGCTCCAGATGTCTGTGAAAGGAGGGAAGAACAAACAGCTGTAGCGGCATAACTCCTCTGTGAATCTTGAACTTAGGCCACCAGCACAGCAAAAGCAGGCAGAAGGAATGGGGCCCAGTAGGGCCAGGTTAAGGGCAAAAGCCTCATCCAGTGGGGTGGAGATGTCCCAGGTACATGTCTGGATCTATTTCCTGGCAGCCTCAGGCCCAGTCCTGGGGGCATGATGCACAGAGAGGTCAAAGGCTTGTGCACTAAACTGTGTGGAGACAGTGAGGGGCTCCCTGCTCTGGTCTCTATACAGCACTTCCATGCATGGCTTGAAGCTGCTGGGATAGAGACAGACATTCAAAAAGCCTGAGCCTGAATTGATTCCATTTTTGCAGGTTAGTCTAACCTGGCTTGGCTAAACCGATTTGTAACTGTACAGACATCCCCTTTGGACTGAAGAAATGTAGGCATATGCCTGCAGTGTCTCAGGCTAGAAGCAAGGGGGCGCTAGAGCAGCCCTCCCTTCCCTTCTACAGTGCTGAGCTGAGGTGGGGCATGGTCAGGCCCCTGCTCTGATTAGGGAGGAGTTCCCCCCACCTCACTATTCCTGACCAACCCAGCAGGGAGTTGATAACAGAGCATTTAGCACCCCATCAAAACAAAACAAATCAAATCAAATCAAAACAAAACAAAAGCTTCTCTCATTAGTTCAAGCTCTTCTTAAACAACCTTTTTTCAAGGAAGGAACAAAGGGACCAGATGACCTATTGATTAGCTCCAAAAAGCCCTAAGCAGACACTGTCCTGTCTGCCTTACACATAGAAAGCTCTCAGCATTAGCTAGCATACCACATGCTGGCTACAGTCTGTGCTGTGGGAGAGGGGAGTAGGGAATCCCTGCTTGATCAGGAAGTGGTGAGGGAGGAGGGGGCATAGGGAAGTCATTTAGACCCTGTTGTACCTGCTGTCTCTGCCGGAGCTCTAGCCAGGAAACAGAGGGGAGGGGTCAGCCCCGCTCTCTGGAGCAGAGAGCCCTGCCCAGGGCAGCAAAACATCTGAGATGCTGGGGGACTCTGGTTTAAGTTAAATTAGGAAGGGATCTGGGACATACATTGCATAAACCAGTTTGACCCAAATCCGTTAAGTCTACATTCAACCAGGTTTATCTCACACTGGTTTCAGCCACTTTCAAACTGGTTTATGTGCACTAAATGTCTGTTCTGTTACAAGTTTAAACCAGTTTCTGATGACTTAAACTGGTTTATGTGTAATGTCTGTCCCTAGTAGAGTGGTTGCTGCAGGTTCCATCCTTGTCAGCTCACACCAGGCTGGACAGGTGCCCCTGGAAATATTGGCTAGAGCTTAATGAACTTACCTAGTGATCCCAAGGGGGGGAACCCAATAATTTTGGAGAGACTGGTTTGGACCTGGATTGTGGTGCTGGGCCTGGACAAGAGCACAGCTCAGTTCTATTCCTATAGGGAGCTCATCTGCAGAGATTTTCCCTATCTCTGTACAAAAAAGGCTTATAAAAATCCAAAATATTAAAGGAGGGAAGATGCATGTTGGAGGGAAGGCGATATCTCTGGAACCCTTTCACCAAGTGATATCAAACTTGCAGGGCAAACTCTCTCCATGCTTCTGATATGGTCCTTCAGTTTCTAAGGTCATCTGCCTAGGCACATCTGTTTTTCTACACAGCAAGATACCAGCCTTGAACAGAGATTGCAATGCAATGTTAGCTGTGGTGCAACTCCTAGTGCCCCATAGTAAAGGGCTGATTTTTAGGTTTGGGCAACTTTTTAAATATTTTATTTGACAACAAATGTAGATTCAACCATATGAGATGACTGCCTAGTACAGTGGTGAGGGCACTCTCTTGAGAGGCAGGACAGCTGGGTTCTGGCTCCTGCTACATTTAGCATGTAAGTGCACCTTGCAAAGTGGAACAGCATCAACAAGAAACTGAGGGAACGCCCTCTTGAACAAAATAAAATCTCTAAGATCTAACCACCAAACAGTAATAAAACCAGCAGATAAAGGAGGAGCCATAGTCATCCTTAACTGTGAAGACTACATAACAGGAAGCCAACAGACAACTTTCTGACATCATGTACTATAAAGAACTACAAGAAGATCCTACTCCCCTTTTTACCTTGAAACTCAAAAATACCATCAAATCATTTCCATCAGAACTACAAGGAAAACTACAGACCTTGATCCCCACCACTACCTAACCAAGGGACTTTTTACATGTTCCCTAAAATCCACAAGCAAGGGAACCCTGGCAGACCTATAATATCCAACCATGGAACCCTAACTGAGGAAATCCAATGACTTGGATGAGGGCATGGAGAGCACTCTGTCCAAAGTCACAGATGACACCAAATTATGGGGTAAAGTAAACACACTAGTGGGCAGGGAATGAAGCCAGATGGATCTGGACAGGTTGCAGAAGTGGGCAGAACAGAATAGGATGCAATTCAACAAGGACAAATGCAAAGTGCTACACCTAGGGAGAAAGAATCACCAACGCACTTACAGACTGGGGGAGGACCTTCTCAGCAGCACTGTAGCAGAAGGGGATTTCAGAGTCATAGTTGACTCCAGGATGGACATGAGTCATCAGTGTGATGAAGTGATCAGTAAAGCTAATCGTACTTTATCATGCATTAGCAGGTGCATCACAAATAGGTTCAGGGAGGTGATACTTCTCCTCTATGCCACATGGATGAGGCCACAGCTGGAGTACTGTGTCCAGTTTTGGTTGCCGTACTTCAAAAGGAATGTGGATAACCTTGAAAGGGTCCAGAGGAGGGCCACTCATATGGTTAGGGGCCTGCAGGTAAGGCCTTGCAAGGAAAGAGTGAGAGATTTGAAACTCTTCAGCCTCTGCAAGAGAAGGCTGAGAGGTGATCTTGTGGCAGTCTACAAATTCATCGCGGGGGGAGTACAGAAAGGGATAAGAGATGCTCTGTTTACCAGGGCACCCCGTGGAGTAACTAGAAATAATGGCCACCAACTGACAGAGAGCAGATTCAGATTAGACATCAGGAAGAACTTCTTCACAGTAAGGGTTGCCAGAATCTGGAATGGGCTTCCAAGGGAGGTGGTGCTCTCCCCTACCTTGGGGGTCTTTAAGAGGAGACTGAATAAGCACCTGGCTGGGGTCACTTGACCCCAGTGCTCTTTCCTGCTCGGGGCAGGGGGTTGGACTCGATGATCTGCTGAGGTCCCTTCCAACTCTACTATCTATGAATCTATGAAATATCAGGTTTCGTTGAATCAATCCTAAAACCACCTGTCATCCAAAGAGTGAGTTTTGTCCAAGACACTACAGACTTTCTACAGAACCTTAAAAACATAGACCACCTTCCCAACAACACCCTCCTAGCCCCCATGGATGTTACCAGCTTATAGACCAACATCTCACAACAGGATGGCATCCAGTCCTGCCTTAGATACCTACAAGAGCAAGATAACAACTCAGAATACAGATCCAAAGATGAACTGTATAAGGTCAGTAATATTCTCACACACAACAATTTCATTTTTAATAACTAACACTTCCTCCAGACCATGGGCACAGCTATGGGCACCAAAATGGCCCCACAGTATGCCAATCTTTTTATGAGCCACCTGGAAGAAGAATTCCTCAAGAACTGCACCATCAAACCCTTGCTATACTTAAGATATATCAATAGCATTATCATTTGGATTGAAAACCTGCAATCTCTTATTGAGTTCCATCAGAAATTCAACAATCATCATCCCTCCATCCAACTATCTCTTGAATACTTCGGCACCAACATCTCCTTTTTAGACATGATGATCAGTATCCAGAATGGTAAAAATACAGACCATGTTATACAAGAAACCCACAAACCAACATACATACCTGCGTAGAACCAGCAATTTCCCTAAACACACCAAGAAAGCTGTGATATACAGCCAAGGCCTCAGATACCACTGAATTTGCACTGGGAACACACAGGATTGCCACCGCACTAATCTTAAAAAGGCTTTCACTCAACAAGGACACTCGTCCAGAGAGATAGATCACATGTTTGAAAGAGCCACTCAGATACCACGTGAAGAATTGCTGCAGTACAGAAGAAATCCCCCCCCACAAATTGCACACATATGACATATCATCCCTCCTTCACATCCATACAGAAAATCCTCAAACAATTGCAATCTATCCTAGAAGGAGACACTATTCTTAAAGAGATCTTCCCAGAGCCACCCATCCTAGCCTTCAAACAAGAACCAAACCTCGCTAACCTCATCACCAGAAGCAAACTTCCTATGGCCCAGAACACACTGAATAGGTCCAAACCATGCCATAACAAAAAATGCAAAACCTGCCAACACACCTCCAGCCCCTAATAACTATGAAACTAGAAACCCTCCCTGTGCCGGAAGAAGGGTGTTTGTGCCCAAAAGCTTACTACACCCCACAACAGAACCATCAACATTCCCAGATCTTACAGTTGCACTTCCAGAAATGTAATATATCTCATCCAATGCACCAAATGCCCTGATGCAAATATACGTAGGAGAGACCAAACAACAACTGCACACCAGAATGAACGCACACCAGACATCTATTAAAGACAAAGAATACCCAATTACCTGTGGTGGCACATTTTTCACAAGAAAACCACTTTCTCTCCAATCTCTCAGTTCTAATCCTCGAAGGAAACTTACAAAACTCTTTTCACAGACGAGCCTACAAACTTCACTTCATAAATCTCCTGGATACAAAAATCATGGACTAAATATAGACATTGGATTTATGACACATTATAACCTGCCTGACATCTGACTCCCCAGGTACCTCTCCACTATTTACCTGCTACATTCATTCCCTCCTCCCCCCCCCCCCCCCCCCCGACTCCTCAATTTACATCTTCACTGACTGGCTTTCTTGCATACATACCAGCCCAGCCTCTGGCTTCTTTACTATTCATTCCATCCAGGAAGAGCACACACCAACTGCAGATGCTTCCTTAGCCTGACAAAGGGTTTTTAAACCTGAAAGCTTGCTAAGAAAAATTTTTCCAACTATTTAAATTGGTCTAATAAAAGATATCAGATTCACCCAAAGAACTGTGTCTGCCTCTTGAACAAAAAGCACTAGTGGAAGCAGAATGTGGTTTAAATCCTTGCTCCCAATGCTCAGAGAGCAGCCTGAGGCTGAATCAATTCAGTCTTTGCAAGTTACACTAAACTGAAGAGATTAAAGCAAGAGGCAAGTAAACAGACATTCACTTTTGGTTAAGGAAATGTAGCCACATGTCTGCAGTGGCTCAGGCCAAAGGCAGGTGGGAAGGAGGAGGGGGGCACTAGAGCATGCCTGCCAGCCACTGCCAAAGGGAAAAGACTGAAGCTCCAAGGCTCTTTCCCCCTTCCTACTCCAGTGGAGGCGGTGTGGCTACCCCTGTTTAGGCGGGATGAGGAAGCAACAGCCTGAGAGGGACTGCCCCCCTCCCCAGCCCTGCCAACCCCAGAGGCCCAGGGCAGGGGGTGTGGCTACATCCCATGAGTGACTGGTGCCTCCTGAATCTGGGGAGGCACCCACAGAAGCCCCCAATGGTGGCAGCCCTGTCAGGGGAGGCACCAGCCCTACCGACAGCATCAGTGTTGGCATCAGGGGTGTCACCAGCCCCGTCACAGGGGGCATGTGCACCCCCATGCACCCCCTACATCCCCTGTTCTCAAACATGTTTGTGTGTTCTGGTAGATTAGATGCTGCTGAGGGGTTGGAGCCTTTGCAGTGTGCCTGACCCTTTAAAGTTGTGGAAAAGCTGCCATCTGATAACCCCAGGAAACGTGTCTGCATTTTACTAGCTACATTTTATCAACAGTTCAACGTTCCCCCTTTCCTCCCCAGCTACCTGTCTCACACCTATTGTCTCTCATTCCCTCGGATCCCTGCTGCCATGCATTTGCACTTTCACAGACCTGCATTTTGCGTACTGGCTTCTAGTCTACCCAGGAGAGCACACAAACACCAGTCCCCTCCAGCCCCTAATAACTATGAAACTAGAAACCCTCCCTGTGCTGGAAGAAGGGTGTTTGTGCCCAAAAGCTTACAAAGAACAATTTTTCCTACTATTTAGTTGGTCTAATAAAAAATATCATATCTGATCTACCCAAAGAACCAAAGCTGTGTCTCACACTGCCTCTGTGGGTGGACACAAGGCACTGAGATCTGACTGCCTGATGTAAGTTCAAATGAGAGTGGATACAGAACAGGACAGAGGAAACTGGCTGCAAGAGTTGAATGAGGGCAGAGAAAAGAATAAGTAACATTGGAGAAGGGAATAGCTTTGAGGGAGAGAATATTTGAAGGGAAACTCTTTGGCTGGATGGAACAAAAGATACAGTGAACTATTTTATCTGAATGCGAGTAATGAATCTAACTTGCTACTGTAGCTAGAAGGAAAGTTCAGGGGTTGCTGCTGGAACAGAGCCAAGTTACCCATCTCTACCCCCTTCTCAGCCAGCTTTCACTGCTCCCACTAGGGAGCAAGGCCAACCCTGCTTTGCTTGAGCAGACAGCACAGCCCAATCCAGGGCTACAAAGCATCCTGGGATGCTGTGGGGGCTGAGATTTAATGTGAACCAGGAAGAAGTCTGGGACAGAAGTTTCATAAACTGGTTTGACTTAAATCAGTTAAGTCTGATATTACATTCAACCACGTGCATCTTAAACCAGTTTCAGCCATTTTGAAACTGGTATACTTCTGTTGCGTTACAGGTTTAAACCAGTTTCTCATCACTTTAACATCACTTTATGTGCAACTTCTGTCCCTAGCCCAACAAATGATGGTTTTAGTTTCACTTTGGTTTGGCCTAAGCCAATTTTTATTTTTATTTTTTTGGTTCAGGGACTGAGTTGAAAAAATCAATGGCTCACACAATCAGTTGCAGACATCACCCTGCCATTGTGGTCAGAACATCCCTAAGATGTTAGAGTAGGGCCTTTGCTAAACTTTGTGATATTCCCCATGTGTATGTGTGTAACCTGAATCCTCCCAGGCCTGTAACTCTTACTGTCTAGCTAGCACTTCTCTCAGTAATACAGCCAGGAGGTATTTCAATCCCACACCCAGAACCAACCATGTTATAGATCTGTTCCAACCTCAATATTTTCCTCATGATGATCACACTGGAGCCATCAAAGTTGGAAAAAAAACCTCAAAATTATGATGAGAGTGTGACCATGCAGAGATGCTGTCCAAGTCTACAGGGGGTCTGGATCAGTTGCTGCAAGACAGATAGCCACCCCAACCTTAGCCAAAACAGCAACACCTGCTAGAATCAGCTGAGAGCCTGAGACAATTGCTCTGGGAGGGAGGAACCGCTGCAGTTCTCTCACTGGAGTATTAACTCTGGAACCCAGCGCAGATGGCTGAGTTGGTAACCCAGGAGTTGTGTTGGCCCTGATTATTTCAGCAGGAACAGCCTGGTACAACAGTGTCAGCTGATAAGTCATCCTTCATCTCTGCTAAGTTGAATCTGAACAGGGTTAGTAGAAAGAACACTACTCACTTTTATATTATGTTTTGCACCAGATGATTTCAAAGCACTTTACAGAGCTGGTGGGCATCATTATGTCCATTTTACATATAAGGAGAACTAAGGCACAAAATGGTAAAGCAACTTGCCCGGTCAGCCAACAGGCAAGTAGCAAAGACTGAGAGAATCTAAATCTAGTGCTCGATTCACCAGGCCACACACCCCATGGGGTGAAACTGCCCATACCCTGCAGCAGTCTTGTCACTACCAGCAGGGTTACTCCATGGAGGGGTGCAGGTCTGAGTTGCCTTGCCATATTATCAAAGCTTTAGGGTTCATGCAGAGAGTGTAGAGCTATACAGCAGTAAAGGCTCTGCAGTTCCCTTCACTTAGCTGCAAACGGTCTGCCAGTAAATGGTCTCGCCTCTTCTCAGGTCATCACTAAACACTGGACCATGCTGGGGTTAATGGGACACCTCTGCACACCTTGCTTTTGGCCTTTCAGCAGGAGGAAACAACACCTTCCTGCCTTTTCATTCTGGCTCTTACCCAGCTCCTGATCCACAAAACAGCTGTGTGGATTCTGAGCAGCAGGGGGTTATGGGCTGGGATTGAAGGGTGCCAGTAGAGCTGTGGAGGAGCTTGGCACTGTAGAATGGGATTGAGGGCCATTAGTACAGCGGAAAGAGAAGAGCCCAGGACTTGGACAACACGAGGGCTGAGTGACACTGGCAGAACTGAAGGGAGCTCTGGAACTGACTGGTTAGAATTGAGCGGGATGGGGGTGCTGCCTAACCTAACAGAGCAGGGGGCCACAGGACTGAGCTGTGTGAGACAAGCTTTGCCTAGCACTTAATTGGATTCAGCCTGTTTCTAGTTTTAGTTCTGTGATGTCAAGGCCACTAACTGTTAACTAATTCCTCCCCATCCTGTGTGCAGCAAGCACTGCATCCAGGCACAAGCAGCAAGCATTGCTCTTGTGGAAATCACGTCCAGATCAAGAGATTTCCTGCTATTTATAGCCCAGCACTGTTCTGCTTGGTTCAGCTGTGCCCCAGTGGGATGTGTGGTGACATGCTTTGTTGGGGAGGGATCTGGGTGGCACAGTTCAATCACAAGCCTTGCAGTAAGCAGCCGTCAGTGAGGGAAGCTGGTGAACAGCCAGCCTGGGCTCAGTTACATGCTGCACATCTGAGAAAGGGGATAAGGGAGCAGGGATTACATAGCCTCAAATCCCTGGTGGCTGCAGGTCAGTTGCAATCATTGCCTTAATCTCCTCTCATCCCTGGGAAAAGCAAAGTACACTCTGGTGTAGCCATCTCAGCACCAGGCTGGGTCAGTTCTAAGGGCAAGGAGCAGCAGCAGGAAAGCCAGGCTTGGCACAAGGCAGAGAGGGAGGCAATAGCATTAAAACAGTGCCAGGCCCTTGGGGGTCCTGGCACATGTTCCTGTTGCCAGATTCCTGTGCAGCACTGGTCAGAGGTACTTTTTTCTCCAAACACAGCCAGGCAACAGTGCTCAGCCCACGGCTCCCATGTCCAGCAGCAGACATTTTCAGCAATCCCTCAATTCAAGAATGATCTCTACCACTGCTCATTGATGGGTTCATTCATCCAGCAGCAGAACTCAGGGAGCTAAGCTCACATTGGCAGGGACTAACCATGAGCACTAGCCTACTTGTTTGTGCCACTGCAAAGTGTCTGGACTCAGGAGAATCTAGTGCTATAAGCAACCTGCTAGCTGAGTGGTTCCAGGGTTTCCAGCTCAGTCTCCAGGGAGCTTTGGCCTGTTATACAAAACACTGTGTATGTGTGCATACATGTGTGGTGGGTGGGTACAAGAAGTTATTATGCTCAGCAAGTGTACGGAAGACTGTATATGAATATACAGATGTGCCAGAGAAAGCATAGCCTCAGCATGGCCAAATAAAAGCATGCACAGTCCAGTAAGCATATATGAAAGGAAGTACATGTGCAATGGGGTGGCCCTCTTACTAGGCATGAACAAGAGGATGTACATGCATGTTCACTGTAGTGGTACAGTTCAGCTTGTTTGTGTGCAAGGGGATGCATAGTTTGGCTAGTATGCACAAGAGGATGAGTTTATAAGCACCAGTGCAGAAGCCTGGATATCCTCATTAGTATGGACAAATACATATGTATACAGGGCTGGATTAACCCTTTTAGTGGGCCCTAGACAAAAAAACTCATGGGCCCCCAGTTGAAGATGAAATTTTGATATTACTTTTTTTGCTCAATAATTATAATATGTAAAATATGCACTACTGGGCCCTTTCTTCACTTAGGGCTCTAGGCATGTGCCTAGTTTGTCTATATGTTAATCCAGCCCTGTATGCACAACCACATGTCCCATACTGTCCATATGTGTAATACGTGGGTATGCACACCTCTGATCACAAGGACAGCACAGTTAGTGAACATGAGGTGGGTGTAAAAGGAGAAGCATGGTACAATTAATATGCAATGGCCAATTATGCACACATGGACTCATGGTTCCATGACAGGATGTATGTGTGTGTAAGTAGGTAAAGCATGAATGTGAGTACAATTGCATTAATGCACATGTGTGGGGGGCGGGATTGTTATAAATCAGGAGTAACAGACTTGATCACCCAGCACTGGAGTGAATGATAAGGCAAGCAACAGCAGTATGGAAGATAACTAACAGATGTTCCCAACAGGGCTCTATACCTCTATACCCCACCCCCACTTACCCCACACCTAAATTCCTGGTCCCACTGGGAGCCTCACGGGCAGGATCTGGTAAGACCTATGATACCCCTAGTATAAGTAACAAAGCAGAGTTATGCAGGTTGGTTCAGTCATGATCCCAACTCTGGAGTCGAGAGCTGGACACAGGGAAGCTGAAAGCAGCCTCTTCCTAGCAGGGAACATCAGTACAGCTCAGGCTAGTTTTCTTCCTGAGGTCCCATGTGCAGCCTGAGGTTTAGGCAGAGCTAGGTCCCTTGCACTAGATTGGGGGCAGGTGGGGGAGGGATAGAGCCTAATGTTCAACTCCTCCTGCCCTGTGCTGACTGTGGCCTAGGAGCGCAAACCCTGCACAGGGTAGCGCACTGCACAGCCCCTGGGGTGGCTGGGAGCACAGAAAAGGATCTGAGAAAGGATCAAAGCAACCCCAGAAGCTATCAGGGACAGAAGTCAGGCACCTATCCCAATGGGTCAGCCAGAACCGAGGCTGCAGCCTCACCTGAGCAATTTACGGGGGACAATCTTTTTTCCACCTTATACCTGAGCCCTCAAGGCTATATGCTAAGGTTTCCTTCACAGTCATGAGGGGAGGGCTGAGATGCTCCCCCTGGGAATCTGGGAGCTGTGCCATCAGTTGGAGGCGGTACTCAAGAAGGGCCTGAAACTGAGAGGATCCTTCAGAGGTCAAGCAGTGGATGCCTTTGCTAGATATCAGCTGACAACAGAGGGAGCTGATGGTGTTAATCTGCTTGCTTAAGCAATGCCAAGCTTTTCCAGGTCACACTCCAACAGCAGGTGTCTGCCCATCTGCTCAAGCAGGCAGCAGGGAAGGAAGGTGGGGAGCAGCCTGCCAGGGAGGGAAGGGCTGCCCACAACTATAGCAGGGTTGCTGGGCAAGGGGCCAGGACAGCTGTCTGCAGATGTTTGGGGGAGGGGGCCAGTCTGCCCAGCCCCAATGACAGTAGGTTGGTGCCAGTTTTGTCTGCGATGAGAAGCTTCCCTTTGCCCCATTACACTCCAGCTCCCTCTGCCCCCAGTTCCCACTTTCACTGCCATGTCCAGAGCACAGTCCCTCATTCAGGCAGTGGTTGCTAGCAGAATTTGGTCCCAGAACCTTTATTACTGGTGAGGACACAGGCTGCAAGTTGGGAAGAGCCCAGTACAGGCTGTGTCTGTGAGGGCTAACAAGGAGAACAGATTATCTCCTGAGGTGAATAAACACAGCTCCGAGTGTAGTGCAATTCTGCCCATTTATACCTGCAGGAAAATTGTCCCAACACCTCTTTGTTGTAAATGGGCCACCCCTGCACGGGGGTAACCGAGAAACAAGTAGGGAGCCTCAAGGCAATACTGGTGGTGAGTCTGTGGGCACTGCTGCTGCTCTATAAGGTATTTCCATATCAGTCACACCCATCAGTACAGCAGTTGGGCCAGGCACATGCATAATTTCATCCTCAAACAGAGCCCTCATCTTATCATGCCTCAGATAAGAAATGCAGCCTGGACTGAGAAGCACTCTGCCTGTAAGCAAAGGTTTGTAGCAGACCAGGTGCTGGCTGTGTGGCTGGCCTGCATGCCAGATGCCTGTGCAGTTTGGAAAGTGCTTTGGAGTCTGCTAGCATGAGAAATACCATTGAAAGCTCCAGGGTCCTGATTATGTAAGGGTGTGCTGCTCCCCAAGCCCCCCCTCCTGCACTTCAGGCTGTGTGCACACAACCCTGAGACAACCCTGTATGTGAGCCTGGGAGCCAGGACCATGTCACACTCAGAAAAGATGCTTCTGATGAAGAGCTGGGCAAGGAGGGGCCCCTTACCCATTTCCCCTAGCGTTTATCTCCACCACGCTATAAATATATCTTCACGTGACACTGGTCTAATTGCTTCCTGCACCTTCAGCTGCTGGACTGACAAGAAATGCATGTACAAGGCTTGACTCTCTCTGGGACCAGAAATACCAGGTGACTTAGGGACAATCCCAGGTGCAGACGTGGGACCCAGCACTCAGCCTCAGGCAGAGGTATTGCTATGCAACTTCTGGCCCCATATTTGTCTCACAGGCTCCATGAAGTCCCCGGTGCTACAGAACACATCTCATGCATCCAGTTCTGCTCTTCATCCTGTTTCTGAGCCCCCCTCAGCAACTGGTGAGCTAGAAGACTGGGTCCCCCTCATTCTGCTCCCAGGGCTCCTGCCCCTGCACAGACATGCTCTGACAGAGGGGAGGTGTCTTTCCTACTCAAGACATCTGCCCTTTTATGCAAACCCCCCTCCCCCTCCAGCTACATCTGCCTAGGGGAAAGTGCAGTAATGGCACCCAGAGTCTGCGTGGCAGTGGGAATATTTTGGGTAAGGCTGGATAACTGTTGGGGACCGGAAAGCATCCTGACAGTGTGGGTTGCCTGTCCACTGAGGGTGTTTGGCAGGCTGCTCTGCAAATGTTCCCTTAGGTTTCAGGGCACTTTGGTGTTGAGCACTGTTGACCTGGTAAGCTCTGACTGCAGCTCCCCACTGGGATAGACAAGCATTGCAAGGTGTGCTGAACCATTTCTGGGACTGGTTACAGAGAAAGAGAATGACAGAGCTAAAGCTGGCACTGCCAGCACTGACAGGTCATGGGACTGCTCATCAGCAGTGTCATTCACCCTTCCTCCTTTGCACAGTGCCCTCCTCTACTCCCTCCCCACACACTCCCAGTACAGACAGAGGTAGAGGAACTCTTATACAGTCCCCTAGATTTGCAGCACTCAGGGAGTTGAGGAAGGCAACATGGAAAGGATTCAACCCAGCCAAGCCAGGAACCGGAAAGGCCCTTCCTGCTGTAACAATGCGAGTCCAGCAAAGCACAGGCTGTTCTGAGCGCTTCCCGAGCTTTGGCAACTCCACCCATGAGAAAATGCAAGCATTGTCCCCACAGACACCATCAGAGAGGACGTCTGCACTTTCTGCCCTGCTAGTACACAAAGCACCTGCCCCAGTCAATGACCTTACCTTAGGGTTACCAACACTGCGTTGCCAAGGGGCTCTGCAGAAGCAGACAGAAGTAGACAAAGTATTTAGCACCTTACCTGTCTGTTTGGAGGGAAGGCACACAAGGCAATGCCCACCCCTGTGAGGAAGCTGGACCTGCTTCAGCCTCTGCCCTGAGCTAGCCTCAGCCAGGCTCACAGAACTGGAGCAAAAAGCCTTAGAAATACTAATAACAATTGGAGAGTGCTCTTTTGTGACACAGGTCACCATGAGGCCATGAGCCCCACCCTCCTTTGTCTAGGATGTCCAAAAGAGTCTGCGGCTCGGGATGAGAACTTGAAATCAACAGCTCCATTTCTCTGCCATTATGGAATCAGTCCATCAGCTGGCAAAGCTCCTCTGTGCAGGAGACAGGGCCTTCTTAGGAGCCAGTCCGAGGCTGAAACCAACCTCCCAGGACCCAAGGACCACCCCAAGCCTCAATATCTTCTACTCCAAGGGCCCAGCACCTGGCAAATGACATTCTCTCACATGAATACAGACCGGCCTGGATAGTTAAAAAAAACCAAGCTAAATCCAAAACACCATGCACCAGCGCATACAATTCTGCCTCTGGGGAGAGGGTGCAAAGGAGCAGACCATGCAAGACAAATGTTAGTCATACCACTTCATGCATGACTGAAAGGTGCTCAGATAAAAGTCACAAAAATCTGATGAAAAGAAACGCAAAACAGTATAGAGCAGGATAGCTGCAAAACCACATAAACTCTTCATTAACCATACAGAACTTGGCCCTACAAATTGCCCTCCAGGCCTGGACTCCTGCTCCTGGACAAATACATGTGTGTGGGGGCACACATGTGTACATGCACTTGAACACACACACACGCCCACACACAGCTGAAAGTAAAAACACATATGAGTCAACAGCATATAGCCAAGCTGTTACATGCTATAATTTTATGCATGTACTCAAGAAGAGCAGGGACTAAACATATTGAAGCTCCACCCACTCATACCACTCCTTCTTACACACCAAGCATGCAGAGATAGTTTTATGTCACCTATAATCTTTACCTGAAATTATTCTGTATTTTCCTTTACATTATTGATACAGATATTGTATAGCATTAGGCCAGGAAAAGTTCCCAAAGATATCCCACTAGAAACACTTCTCCTGCCTTTGGACAACAGTTTCCCTTCAATTTATTTTAAGACCTATTAGTTATCCACTTTTAATGCATTTAATGTGTACTACACTGATTTTGTAGAGTACTAGTTTTTTGTTTTCTATCATGTGGGGCTAAGCCAAACTTATTTGGCAAATTGAAGCAGGGCCTGTGTGATGGTGTGGGGAAGGGGAGTATATTGTACTGGGCCCCCTAGCTCAGGGGGCCCTCAAAATGAGATCACTCTCTATTTCCTGTTTCCAAAATGAAGATGAGGGGACCCCCCCCTCCCCCATCAGTATGTAACAAGCACCCAAATTTCTCTCACAGGCCCTTCTGTTCACGTATTTCATATCTGGAGTTACCTATAGGCTAGGGACAGACATTACACATAAATCGGTTTAAGTGATCAGAAACTGGTTTAAACCTGTAACAGAACAGACATTCAGTGCTCTTAAACTAGTGTGAAAATGGCTGAAATCGATTTGAGATAAACCTGGTTGAATGTAATATCAGACTTAACTGATTTGGGTCAAACCAGTTTGTGCAATGTCTGTCCTAGATCTCTTGTTGGTTTAAGTCAAATCAGATTCCCCCTGCATCTTGGCATGCTCCCTGGGCTAGGTGGGGTTCTCTGCTCCAGAGCAGAGCTGGCCCCTCCCCTCTGCTCCCTGGCTGGAGCTCTGGCAGAGACTTGCAGGCACAGTAGGGTCTGCTGGCTTCCCCATCCCCCACACCCCATTACCACTCTCTGCTTAAGCAGGGATCCCTTCCTCCTCTTTCTCACAGCACAGACCGCAGCCAGCATGTGGTATGCTAGCTAATGCTGTGTAAGGCATATAGGACAGTGTCCGCTTAGGGTTTTTTGGAGCTAATCAACAACTCAGCTGGTAATGTCCCTACATTCCTTCCTTTTGGGAAAAGCTGTTTAAGATTAGCTTGAACTAACAAGCTAATTTTATTTTCTGATGGGGTGCTAAATGCTGATAACAGAGCTGATGAATGCTGATATCAAGGAGGGAGGGAATTCCTCCCTAATCACAGCATCCTGCGGAGGCCTGGCCATGCACCCCTCAGCTCAGCCCTGTGGAAGGGAAGGGAAGGCTGCTCCAGCACCCTCCGGCTTCTAGCCTGAGCCACTGCAGGCATGTGCTGGCATTTTTTCAGTCCAAAGGGCTTGTCTGTGCAGTTACAAAGTGATTTAGCCTAGCTAAGTTAGACTAACCTGAAAAGATTGAATCAATTCAGGCTCAGGTTTTTTTAATGTCTGTCCCTAGCCATTGTCACCAAACTTCTATTCTTATAAAAATGTATCATCTTTGTTTGACAAGACCTATTTTTCACAAAGACATGTTGCAAGCATGTTCTTTTGGTGAACCCCAGTTAGTTATGCTGCCACTCTTTACTGACTACATCCCATAGCAATCTCTCCATGATTTTTGCTGAGGATGAGTATTCTGCTAAATGGCTTAGTTTTTGGAATCACCATGTTTTAAATGTTCATCCCTCTTTACTTCAAAATGACCTGAAGAAAGGTACTTTGTACCTGAAATCTTGTCTAACATCTCTCCCAACTATACAGCTGGTCCAATAAAAGATATCACCCAAAAAACCTTGCTCCTTGCATATTTTCTGGACCACTGTGGCTATAAGAGGACTCCAACAGTACACAGTCACAAATTAACTTTTCTCCAAGTCTCTGCAATTTCCCCTGTGTTCCAAAAGATGGTGAAACTGAACAACAGTGGCTCAGAGAGCTCCTCAAGGCAAGCTAAGTCAGTCCCTCTGTACCATATCTGTACAGTAGGATAATAGTTCCCTGCCTTAGTAGGGCATGCAACAAAGCTTTATAAGATGCTCTAGTGCTGAACTTACAAGGAGAGGCCCTATACACACATGGGTAATTATAACAGGGGAGATGTAATGTGGCCTTGTTCCCACTTGGGGATGCTCATATCTGGAGGGCTGCACACACATGTGTGCATGTAAGTGAGCACACACTTTCATAGATCTGGGAGTAGGAGAGTATGTGCACATGCAGTTGTGCAGGCTTGAGGAGAGGTATGTGAGTATGTATCCACAAGGGACCCCATGCCTCCCACTCAACAACATGGTAAGTGTGGTACACTGTGCCAGCATCCCCCAGGGCTGCCCCAGGTTCTGGGTACCCCTGCAATGCCTCAGGGCTGAGGCAATTGCCAGCCAGGGCCTCTCACCTACAGCAGGGGCATCATACTCATCTCCCAGAAGGATCTCAGGTGCAGAGTAGGCCAGTGAGCCACAGCTGGTAGTGAGCATCTTGCCAGGCTGGAAGCAGTTGCTGAAGCCGAAGTCAGTGAGCTTGACCACACCCTGCTCTTGGAAGAAAACCACGTTCTCAGGCTTGAGATCACGATGGACCACATGTAGCTTGTGGCAGTAGGAGATGGCATGGACAATCTGGGCAAAGTAGTGCTTGGCGCGCCCCTCCGTCAGGCCACCCTCATACCGCATGATGTGGTCAAACATGTCCCCACCATCGCCCAGCTCCAGGATGAGGTAGAGCTTGGAGTGGGTGTCAATGACCTCATAAAGCCGAACTACGTTGGGGTGCTGCACCAGCTTCATGCAGCGCACTTCCTGCAGCAGCTGCCCTGCTGCACTCACATCCAACTTGCTCTTGTCAATCACTTTGACGGCCACCTTCTCCCCAGTGAAGACATGCCGGGCCAGCTTGACCACAGCAAAATGGCCCTTGCCCAGTGTGCGCTCCAAGTCATAGAGGCCAGCAATCTTCCCCTCATAGCAGCACTTGGTCCCAGCCATGTCTGCACCAGAGCGTCACAAGTAGTCAGGCATCAGGGAGCTGGGAAAGAGAGAACAACTGCTGAGCATAGGAAGTATTAGGCACCCTGTCCCTGCACACCCAGCGAGAGCAGGGGGCACTGGGCACCCTGTCCCCCGACACCAAACACTGATCCCAGCACTCAATATACACAGCTCATCTGCCATACACCGTCTACAGCAATGGGACTTCATCCAATCGGTCAAAATGTGTGCCAATCCCACACACATGCACCATATAGGTCATCTCTCCTCTTGTATGTGCAGAGATCCCAGATCTTCCTGTATATGAACAGATGCAGCCCAGCTGCCTGTCTGCCTCACACATACATACACAGACCTCAACAGAACAGGTCACTGCTTGACATCTTTGTGGTATGGCCCTTGGTTTTCTATGCAAGCTGCCCTGCTGCAAGATACTACCCTACAGGACTTGAGATGGCTGAGATGCCCAGCAGGATATGGTAGGGTATCCCATGCTACTGGTATTAGGTTGATTCTCTGACCTAGCCATGGGGCCCTGTGGGCTCACAGTTTGACTCTCACAGAGCCTGATGCCTTCTGTCCTACCTGAGCAGCCTCTGTATTCCATTCCATTGAGGAGCCCTGAGGCCCCCAACAAGCACTTACAGAGTATATATGCCATTCATGCAGCCCACAGCCCATTTGGCCTCAGTTCTCCAGCAGGTAATCCCAACCACCCTTAGGCTACCTGCATACCCAGAACTTTGGTTCATCCATACCTATTAAATATCCCTTGCTATTCTAGTCTGGACTCGGCTCATACAGAGTGATATTCCTCAGTCCTGATCCCTTGGAAAGCCTGGTGGAGGTTTGAGGAGTGTGTCATGAGTTAGGTGCACCAAGCTGGGAGAAGAAAGGAAACAGCTTAGTCGAAACAGCAGTTGTAGGGTTTGGAAGTGCCTCGACTCAGGGCATTTCATAGAAGTGCCTCAGCAGCTGCTTCCAGAGTGCTGTTGGGACACAAGTCCCATGCATTAGCACCAAGTAGTCAGGGCTCACCCCAACCAATAATGAAGCTGGGGTCAACATCTAGCAACCAATGTGAATTTATGTAGGCCAGGGGAGCAGGATGCTGCCTAGCTTACATCAGCATTTCCCAACCGGTGTGCCGCGGCACACGGGTGTGCCATCAGACATGTCCGGATGTGCCATGGAATCTGGGGGGGCGTGGCTTCCAGTGGGGTGTGGCTGCAGACAGTGCTGCCATTGCCGTCCCATGCCACCACAACGTCCTGGCTGGCCCCATGTCGATAACCACCCCAGCTACATGTCCAGCTGCTCTCCGCCACCATCCCCTCCCCCCACTCCACATTTGGCCGGTGTGCCATAGGATAGAAAAGGTTGGGAAACACTTGTTTAGGTGGTGAAGCCACTACCAGAGAGAGGAGCCTGGGTGAGATGTGAAAGCCATGGACTGCCCAAGTCAAATCCCTTGGCACTCTGCACATTGTCTCCAGCCACAGGGCCAGAGATGAAGTCAATGGGCACCTGTGTACCAGAGGAGTCATGCCAGGCTGCCAACAGCAGGGCTGGACACAGGCCACCGCAGCATCATTGTGATGGTCACAGGTGATGCCACTGTGCTTGGGAGAAGGTGGTTAGTACACTGGGAATATGACCTTCAACTGTCCCCACCACAGGTGTCAACAGACTTCCCCTGGACTCTCTGATCTCTGGTGTCAATGGCATGGAGCCTAGCATGGAGTTGCCTCAGACTGCCTCCTATAGACTCCATGTTAATCAAGTGCCAGCACAAGAGGCAAGGCTTAGGAGAAGGGGACCCAAGGTCCCTGGGTGCCTTGGGGCTCTGACCTGCTTCCAGCATCATGGCTGCATTTCAAGGAACTGGGTTCTTGGGGGCAGAAGGCAAGGGAAGCACCTGCAAAGGGGGGAATCCCCTGGCTCCTGGAGTATTGAGGGTGGGAAGGTCTGTGGCTCAGGCCATCCCCACCCCAGAGAAGTTGGAGCGAGATCCTTTCCAGTGGTGCTCAGCTGAGTGTCTGCATTTGTCTGGCAGGCCAGCTGCCGCGTGTGGCATTGACACACACAACACTCACTGCAGGGAGGGAGAGTTTCTGGCATTCTCCAGCAGATTTCCCTCTGCAGCACCCAGGATCTGCATGGCTCTGGAGCTGGCTCCAGCACAGCATCATTCATCACATGAATAATGCAGTGTTCTCAGCCAGTGAACCTGGGTGCAGGAACCTGCTGGGCTATATGGACCACTAGGCTGGAGCCTTGCTCCCTTGCAGCCATCCTACTCCAGGCTGGCACATCTCAGCAAGCAAGCCTGGACTCAGATAGGAGCCTGGCCAGGAAGAGAAGATGTAATGGGGCCACAGTGATGAGCAGGAGGTACTCTGCTCCCTGGCTCAGTGCCAAGCCAGCGTCCCATCATTCAGCAGCCGTTGGACTCTTTTCCAACCCAGATCAATCAGTACAAAACTGTGACGCTCCCGGATGAGTCTTGCTGCCTTGTCCAGCTTTCCTTCCACCTCACAAATTCCCCTGGGCCCTCTCTTACTTCCTGTCCCAAATGGCCGGACAGGGGAGCTGTGGACATGCCTGTCGCATCCTGCCCCTGCATGGGGAAAGCACTGTAGACGGGAGCTGTGAGGACTGCCAAGGCCCCTGTGGTGCAGTCTAGCCAGAGGACCAGGCTCAGGCTACACGGGTCCCCTTCTGCCCCCGACTTTGCAGGGGTCCTGGGCTTGATCTCTCTCCTGCCCCCTGCGCTGCCCTGCTGGGGAGCTGAGCAGGCCCAGGGGCGGCAAGCCAGCCCTGGCACTGCCCCCCGGGAGCAGGCCTGTGCCCGTGCCCGGCCAGGGCACGAGCCCTGCAGAGGCTCCAGCCCCGGTCCGAGAAGCGCCGGGCTGACTGCCGCCCGCGGGTGTCGGAGCCCCCGCCCGCCACCTTGTGCCGGCGGCTGCCTGCAGCGCGGATCGCAGCCCCCGCCCCGGGGGAGCAGTCCCGAGCCCGGCACGGCGGCGGGGAGCAAAGGGTTACGGCGGGGAGCGGAGCTGCCGGCGGCGCCCCGGAGCCGTGCGGGCGTGTGTCCGGGCGCAGCCCGCCGGGCCCGGGGCCGGGGCCGGGGCCGGGGCCGGACTCGGACTCGGACTCACCGCGCCGCGCGGGCGGCTCCGCGCCGGGCTCCTGCTGCCGGCTCCGCTCCGGCTCTGCGGCGCTCTAAGGAGATTTCACCCTCATTGACGTCAAGAGACTCGCAGGCTGCGGCTTCTTAAAGGGGACCAAACTCTGCAGCCGGGGAGCGGGGCCCGGCGGGGCGGCCTCGCCCTGCCCTGCGCTGCCCTGCGCTGCGCTGCCTGCCGGGCAGGGGCGGCCGTGCCGGCTGCGGGGAGGCTGCCGGGCTGCAGGGAGCGCGCGGGGCACCGGGCACCGCAGGACGCCCGCGCCCCCGGGCAGGGCTGCGCGCTCGGCAGAGCTCTGGGCTCGGAGAGGAAACAGTCACAGGAAACAGCGAGAGCCAAGCAGGGATCAGCAGGGGCGGCTTGCAGCCAAGGCCCCGCGTCCGTGCCCGGGGCTGACGCTGGCAGTGCCCGCGCTGCGGCTCGGGGCAGTGGCGCACTCTCCCCGGCTGGCGGCTCTTGGAGGCCCTTCCGACCCGCCCGGCGCCTGGACTGCCCTGAAGGCCTAGTCTCTCTGCCACAGCTATGGCCTTTAGGGCCTGGGTGCAAGCAGGATGTTTTGAACTGGTCCAAGCTCTGGTCTCTCTCCCCAAATCCACGAGGCTGTGCTACACCTGCTTACTATACGTCCTCCGTGGTGACAGCCCAGCCTGAGCCCCATCCCCAGCAGGACAGGCAACACCCACCAGGCACCCTCATACTACAAGACCCTTTTTCTTTTATTCAAAGGATTTGGAACTGATCTGGCTAATTTGACCTGAAATTACAAAACAGAACATGAAAATATTTCCAAAGTATAACTCCTGCCCCCCCGCAACCTGTAGCACAGAGGTTTTCAACCTTTTTTAATAGGTGTACCCTCTACAGCCAGACATGGAGCAGTGGAGGGGAGTTGGGGGAGGGTGCAGCCAGGCAAAGAGCAGGGGGGCTGGGTGGCAGCAGCGGCCACCATGTGTGAGCTCCTTCCCCCCCCCCCCCCCGCATGGCCGGGTGGCACCTGTGTGGCCTTCAGAGGGGCACCACTGCCCTTGCCCACCCCCCACCCTGCTCCTGAGAGGTGGCAGCATGGGGTAATGGGTGGCGATGCTCTGTCCCCACCTACCCGCATGTACAGGCAGTCCTCAGACTTAGGACACAATTGGTTCCTGAAAACCACATCTTAAGTTGAAACGTTGTAACTCAAAACCAATTTTCTCATAAGAAACAATGTTATAAATGGGGGATTGGTTCCTGAAAACAAGGCCTGATACCCTATTTTCACAAAAAATACTCCAGAATTTTGTTCTCAGTCAATTATAGATGACTAATATAGCTACATTAATGTATTTATATTGTAAATAGCAACCATATTGATTTGGAAGGACTTCTTTTGGGTGACTTTGCTGGACTTTTTGAAGGGTTCTTGGCTGGAGTCTTCTCAGGAGTCTTGGCCGCAGGTTTTTCTGGAGTCTTGTCTGCTGTTTTAAAGAAGCAGACAAGGAAGATGAGCGACGCAGCGAACTTGTTTGCTGGCATGGTGTCGCATCAGATTGAGCATTGTAAAGTCGAAACTGATGTCAGAAAGTTGAAACAGGGTGTCAATTTAGAAATGTTGTAACTGCCAAACGTAACTCAAAACATTGTAAGTCGAGGACTGCCTGTACTCCCTAGGGCTTTCCCAAGGTCCCCCTGCCTTAGCAGATGCACAAAGCACTTTGAATGCACAGTTGTTAACCTGAACTTCAACTGGAAGCTGGGGGAGGGGAGTGGAATCCCCAGTTTGGTTTTATGGTTATATATAACCTCCCACAGTGGGGTGCTAGTCCATGAAGCAGCCAGGTGCTACTTCAATACAGAGCATCATGAAAAAGTAGTATAGTTCTTGGGCCCTGTGCAACCAGTAAAACTCACTGCTGTGCCTTCTTTGGCACAACTCTACATCGAGGCTTAACAGCAGGTTGGGTGAATCGGTTGATGCTGCTGTAACTGGGTGTTGTGGCCTATGTGGTTGTGAGCAGCCATTCCTTGCTAGTGTGCAAAGGCACAGGGATATCTATGAAAACTGGAGCTTCGCTTCATCATGGCTTCCTGGACAAAGTAGGAAAGACCTGTCAGAGTGGACAATAAGAGTCATTCATATGACTGTATCAAATACAGTCATTGGTGGATACTGGTACTTAATTCTTCAACATTTCCAAACAGCAGAAAAACAGCATGTAGCTACATCTTAGCTGCTTTGGAAAAAATACTTTGTGTCTTAAGAAAATGTAACATACAAGATATTATTTCAGTAATGCTGACCAGATTGGAACTACAGACCAATGTATGACTACTCTGCGCCACTTAATAGCATAATGGAAATTTGGCAAACTTACAGACAAACTTATTAGAGTCCTTATAATATTAGGCAGCAAAGATAATGAAGCAAGAGTGCATATGTTGTGACAGGCAGAACTGAAAGTTCTTGCTATTGATAAATGCTGCAGTGGCAAACAAGTAAAAGAATCAGTCACAGAATATTAAAGCATTAAATATTGAGAAAATGTATCCAACACAGGAAATACAGGTAAACACAGAGTGAAATAGTTGTGGTCCTCAGAAAAAATGTAAGCAATGTCTACATTGCAGGAGAAAAAATGAAACTGACATATGCCTGGCATATGGTGCCACATGGGTTTATTGCAAGAAAAGAAATTGTTTTGCAGAAGTTTGCAAACAGAGGCAGAAGCAATCTTATAATATTCACTGAGTGGAGAGTGACAAAAGTACCTCTCTAAATGAATTTCATTGCATATTAGACCTGCAGCTGTAAAAATGTTGGGGAAAACAGTGATTTTGCCCACCTAGAACTGAAAGCATCACCTCAGAGATTCCACTGTTAGACTGACAGTGATTCTATCTGCACCATAATGAGCTGCAAAGATTACTACAAATGTGGACAAGATAAATCATCCAAACTCCAGGCTCAAGTTCTAGAGCAGGAGTATCTTCTGGGACAATGCATACAAAATCTACCCTGAGAGGTAGTTGTTAAAGCAGCCATACTGCAGAATAGCAGTTCTTCTGAATAATTAACTTAAAAAAACCCTGGATAACATTGTGGATTTGACAGTCCAAGAGAAAGTTACATGATCTCCAGACTGGAGTCACATTAGATGAAAAGATGGTTTCTGGCAAGTAAAACTTGGTGAAAGAACCTGAACTTTGATGGATTTCTGAATTCATTTTGCCAGCAGTATGACAATTGTGGTACAACAATTTTCTTATTTGTACAGAAAATTCAACCCTTGCACCATGTATGCCATAATTGAAAAAGTGGTCCAATGTGGAATGATTCAGGAAGATACAAAGAGTGCTCCCATTTGAAAGAGACATTCCATATTCAAACAATTTTCCATCTTCAGACAACCTTAAATTGTCTTTATATTGTCTTTCATGTGGTAGGCTCAATGGAGGGTGCTGTATATGAAAACTATGAAAGCTTGGATAGTGTATAAAACAACGGCTGGGGCAAGACTGGATTGTGGTAATAAGACTGCCACAATAAAATCAAACTCCACTAATGGCTTGCAACCCATTAGGCATCAAGACAGTAGAGTGCTTGTGGTACCCAATACCAGACCCATGCCATAAAATAATAAAAGTGATTAAAATTATTGGCAGTGCACGGAGTGCAGAAAAATACAGTCTTCATACCTAGACAAATCCAGAAGAGCTAGGCAATTTAACAATTGTCATATGATGGTCATCCTTTTTTTCCTGTTTGTTCAGCCTTTAATTGGCCAACCATCAAGGAAAAATTCTTTGAAGCTATATGTAACAGGGTGAAGATTAACCTTGTTCCTAAGGGGAAGTTAAAGGGGCTCAGCGGATGAGCAGTAAAGAGAACACGGGCCAAAGACAGGGCAAGAGCAATTACACACAAGGTTCAGCTGAGGGGGTAGCACACTGGGAAACAATCAGAACTCCATGATTGACCTGGCGGTTGGCAGCGAATGAAAGGACTGGGAAAGCAGCAGTTCCTTGCGCCCTGGTACACCACAGGAGACAGAGAGGAATGGCAAGGAAGGCCAGCACAGAGAAAAGAGATGGAAGAGAAACTGCTGAACGGAGAAATGCCAGAGTTGGGCTCAGTGAGTGAGGATATAACTATGGTGAGATCCACTCATAAAGACGTGAGGAAAGAAAAGGTACTTACCTTCTTAGAGACCAACAGTGGGGACGATTCCCGGTGAGGAATGTTGAGATGACTGGTGGAGAAAAGAAATTATTAAGGAGCCGACCTACAGGCAGGGAGCCCAAGGGGACGGGGAGGGAGCATGGATGTCAGCTGGTCAGTTGTCTAGCTGCTGCTAAAGATTTACAGGGAACACCACAATAAACCAATTAACTTTTACTTTCTGTGTGGGGTGATTGACTAACCTACACCTTGTTGGGGAATTTACTTTCTCATTTTTCCATCAAATCAAGGCGTGGCAGGAAAGCCCCTGGGGAGAGAATTCATTAATCACTTGGAACCCCACCACACTATACAATTAAGCAGTATAAAAACTAAGCAGATTTGCCAGCAAGGTATGTACAGCCTGGACCAAGAAGCCATTCTGCTTCCTGCCTGCATTGGTTAAAGATCTCTGTGCAGCTAAGATAATACTAAGGACTAATAGCTTGTTTTATACTGGGAAAGAGTCTTTTTCTGTTATTTAGTTTTGTAGTTTGTTGGAAGTTATTAAAACAAGCCTTCTGCTATTCATCAGCTGAGTGTTGGGTCAATTCTCAGCGCACTAGGTTTAAAAACCTGTTTTCTAAGTCAGCATTTCCCAACTGGTGTGCTGTCAGACATCAACAGGTGTGCTGCAGAATTTTGGGGAGCCATGCCCCCTGTCTGTCCATCTGTCCACAGCAGCAGCAGGCAGGGGGCATGACTCCAGCGAGTTATCCAACCACCATGCCACACCCCGCTGCCCTACTCTGTGTCCAGCCACACCACATCACCCCCGCCCCCACTCGGCATCTGGTATGCCGCAATTTTTTTTTATTTATGTAAATGTGCCATGGGATGGAAAAGGTTGAGAAATGCTATTGTAAGTGCAACAGAGGTATGTTGCAAATGCAGTTGTGCTTCTAAACATGAGCATACTCATAGCAGCCAGGATCATCCAGCTGTGGTGGGGACAGTTGAAGGGCATATTCCCAATGTACTAACTACCTTCTTCCAAGCACAGTGGCTTCACCTGTGATTATCACAATGATGCTGTGGTGGCCTGTATCCAGTTCTGCTGTTGGCAGTCTGGCATGACCGCTCTGGAGGTGCTTATTGACTTCATCTCTGGCCCTGTGGCTGGAAACAACTTGCAGTGTGCCAAGGGATTTGAGTCAGACAGTCCATGGCTTTAACATCTCACCCAGGCTCAGGTGGAACTCAGCTGAGAGTTTGAGGTGGCAGGAAGCAAAATGATCAAAATATGTGATGTTTATGACAGCACAATCATATATTAAGGATGAAAAGGCCATTTGTAGTTGCATATTCTTACGGTTTTGGTGATGTACTGTATTTTTCTTTAAATATGATGATTCTAAGGTTCCAACATAGTATTTCAATTTTTCAAATACTGTTTGGCAGGCAGAGATGACTCCAGAATAAGGCAATGCTAGAAGGACTTGAAGGACAGGGGTAATTGCAGATAATCTCTTACTGTGTGGTTGTGGGGACTCCTGCACGGAAGCTAATACTGATCATGATTGTAATCTGATAGCTGTACGCAATAAAGCATGTCAGGTGAATCTCAAACTGAACAAGAAATTATTCAGACTATGCCTGCCACCTGTGTTGTTTCCTGGACTCTTCCTAATAGATGAGTACTTCAGATCAGATCTCAGAAATTCCCTGGCAAGCAATATGCATGGCATACAGGTTTTGGAGGGATTTGTTAATGTTCTGTCCATGTTCCTGCTGCACCTCTCTGCTCTAGCTTAACCACTTTGGAGACAGCCTAATCAAAGTGCTGGATAATGTTGGGAATATTAACAGAAATAAGCTTTGAAGCAAATTCCAAAAGGTAGACATTTAGCTACTTAGTCATAAATTATTATGATAACATAAAGGAATTTGTAGCTGTTCAACATGATGCTAGTGAACATGGCTTAGGAACAGAGCTATTACAAAATGGCCAGTCTGTAGTATTTTCCTTTAGAACCATTGGCAATATGTAGGAGGTGCATGCAGGTGCAGGTGCACGTGCACTCCCTGAGATTGGCGGTGCACCCCCTGTGATTGGCTGCTGCCACCACTGTCAGTGGCACCTGTGGCTGGTTGCCTTTCTCTGCCTCCCCGTGAGGACACTGCTGGCAGCATCTGCAGGCGATCGCTGATCACTGCTGGCCACCACTGATGCTGCTGGCAGTGTCTGCGGGTGGTTGCTAACCGCCTGTTGGCACTCGCCACCTCCCCCTCCCTGCTACCGATACCAACGCGGCCACCTGCGGAAGCTCCCCACTCGCCGCCGCCATGCCCCTGTTGCCGCCACTGCCGCCACCACTACCTGTGGGCAGTCGCCCTAGCCCCCAAACTCCAATGGCATGCGTCATTCATGTTCATGTTTAGGACTGACTCTAACTGAGCAACCGGTAAATGTGACAGCCTAACTATTTCGTAATTGCACTAATAATTTTGAGCTTCTTGGAACTCTTTGAAAGCCTCTTGCCATTGACAATGAAATCCTCAGCATAAGTGGAGAAAAAGAGTTTCAGCAAAAGTCTGTCTGAACATATCCACCAAAGAAAATCCCATTATGACAGAAATGGGGAGGAGGGGAGGGGGGGGGGGAAAGGACATGGTATTTCCAGCACTGAGAACTGTCACTATGTTCAGTTCACTATGTCCACAGCTGCTGGATGTGTTCTTTCCAGGCCACTAGATACCATTTTCCCTCTTCTACATTGCTCCTCCCTTATCATAAAGATATAGGTGCCAGAAGGGGCCAGACCTGGTAACTGAATGGTGACAGGTTGTGCCAAAGTAGTGCATCCTCAGAGGTGCCATAATCATATCTCAAAACCCAAGGAAACCTCATTACCCAAACACTTTGTTAATGCCTAGCCCTACTTGCTGCCCTTCCAGAGTATAGAGGCAGCAAATTTAAAGCTGTTAACATGAGGAACTTCAAAAGGAAGTTATTCATCATCATCACCTATCTTGGACTCTACACTCTGTCCTCTCTGAGCAGAGCCCTAACCCCTCATTGTGCTACCTCTTTTCAGAGGACACATAACCCTGTATGTTTGCAGAATGGATGGGCAGTAGAAGCTGATGTATTGTATTTTCATGTGGGCAAAGAGTTAGTGATTTCCAGCTGGCTATACCTGGCCTAAAGTAAATTACAGCTCTGCACAAGCTACATCAAGCTTGCTCTGCACAAGCTATATCAGATATACCGGGTGTTCCCAGCCTTCACCCATGTTCTAAGGATATCTCTGGGATGCCTCCTGCCCTTCTCTCCATTCTATAGTGCATTGTCTTGTCTGTTCCCAGCAGGGATCCTGGTTTTCCCTGACAAAAAAATTGCAAATTCTCTGATAAAAATCACTAATTCTCAGATTAAATACCCAAAATCCATGATTAAAATGAAAGGCCACTGTGTATATATATATATATATATATATATATATATATATATGTATGTAGTAGATGAACACAATGTTTTATTGATACATTTATAATTTTAAAGCAATTTGGAAGCCCACCAGTGCCTTAATCACTATAATAAAATAAATTCTAAATACCTATACATTTTAGTATTTGATTTGGGGGTTTTTATCATGGAAAATCAGAGCTCGCTCTGCCCCCTTAGCTCACAGAATACAGGTCCAGGCTCCTCACTCCCCCTGCCACCTCCCAGTCCTGTTGGTGGTCCTCACTCCCTTTCCCCCCAGTTCCCTGGCCCTGCTGGTGCCCTTTACTCCCCCCACACAGCCCCCAGCCCTGCTAGTGCCCCTCATTCCCCCCACCCCCACAGCCCTCCTGGTGCCCCTTACACCCTTGCAGAGCCCCCTGGCCCTGCTTGTGCCCCTCACCACCACCCTGTATAGCCCCCTGGCCCTGCTGGCGCTCCTCACTCCCTCCTACCCCAACACACACAGCCCCTGCCCCACCCCCAGCCCTGCTGGGAGGGCCTCCAGCTGCTAGCACTATGGGACATGGGTCTGCAGCTCCTAAGCCCCGACTGCTGCCCACAGAAGGTGGCGGGTGCTTCAGTGGAGCGGAGCATGGAGATCAACTACCCTCTGCTGCTGCCTGCTGCAGGCTCCGGCAGAGGTGGGGCTGGCTCCCCACCACAGTGTGCACTCCTGGGGGGCAGGGAAGACCTGTCCCCCCAGATCTGTGCATGGGGTGAGGGCAGGCTGCCTGCTGTGGGCTCGAGCCCCCACCCTGCTGCCCTCCCCTGGGGCCTTTGCAGCCCAGCAGGTGCAACCCAGCACAGCAGGGCATAGTAGGGCTGTGCAGGGAAGCTCCTTGTTGCTGTGAGCTCTGTGCTGCCCTGGCAAGGTGCCCCCTGCCCAACCTGCAGCAGTGGGGACAGTAGCATGGGGTTCTGTCCCTCATTGCTGCCATGCAGGCAGGGGATGCCTTGCCATGGCAGTGCAGAGCTCGCAGTGGCAAGGAGCTTCCCCACATGGCCCCACTCTGCCCTGCAGTGCCAGGTCGCACCCTCTGGTTTGCAGAGGCCCCTGGGGGAGGACAACTGGACAGGGAGCCCAAGCCTGTAGCAGGCAGCCCACCTCTGTCCTGTGCACAGATCTGGGGGGCACGGGTCCCCCCTGCCCCTTGGGAGTGCAAGCAGTGTGGGGAGTTGGCCCCACTCTCTACCCCCTAAATGAGTTGCCTGCAACCCTGTCCTGCTCCCCACTGGGGGCTGGCAGCCAGGTATTCCAGCCCTGGGCTCCAAGCCACACCTCCCCCTCCCCCCCAGTTAGGCAGCAGCCCCAGCCCCAACCTTGCCCAACTCCCTCCCTCCGTCCTTCCTCCCTATGGAAGCCTCAATTCCCACCCCCATGTTTACCTGCGGAAGCTGCTCTAGGCTGCCCGGCAGCCTTGTGTATATATACACACATGGTGCCCCCTGCCTGATCACCCTCCTCCCGCTCCTGCCCCCCACAGCTCCTTGCAGACAGAAACTCTGCCAGCATGCAGACAGCTCTTTGCAATAGTGCAAAATCCACTGGTTTCTCTGTTAAAATGAAAAATCTACATTTTCCTTGGGTAAAGGGGGAAATTCACATTTTTCTCCATTTCCCCATGGGAAATGGAAAAACCAGATCCCTGGTTACCAGGCAGCTAGAAATCCCCACAGCAAGAAAAAGCTGTGTTGCTGCTTTACTGGCACAGCCCTTGAAACTCATCTTAAAAGTAAGGGTCCTATTGTCTCCTAGGAGTAGATACACCTCTGAGTTTTTTGTTTTGCCTCACCTGTGTTTTTAGCTATTTGCATGTCCTTAGCAACTCTGACATTCAGATGCGAACATTGAAGATACTAAAGGTCCCCAGAGTGGAACCTAGGCCTCTGAGCTGGGCTCTAGGCTCTCTACACAGCACAGGGGGAGAGTAATGTGCTTCAGAAAGGGAATTCAGAACAGCCATGCCCTGAGCAGGGAGCTGCCTTAAGCTAGTCAATAAGGAAACACTGTGCCTGTGTCTAAGCACCCACCTCTTTCCAAAATTTAGGTGCCTGAATTAGAGCTGGAAGCAGGTATCATTATCCACTCAGGATCCAGAACTCAGAGGCCTCTCCTGGTAAGCAAGGCTCAATCTTTCCTCCTAAAATGTAGCTGGAGAAGGATGGGAGTGTCCACTTTATGTATAATAGCCTAGCGCAGTGTTTCTCAACCAGTGTGCCATGGCACAAAAGTGTGCTGTCAGAAATGAACAGGTGTGCCGCAGAATTTTGCCATGGCAATGAGCTACAATAGGTATGAGGATGGGGAATGCCTTAACAGGTGTGCAGTGGAAAATTTTTATTAATGTAAGTGTGCCTTGGGCTGGAAAAGGTTGGGAAACACTGGCCTAGTGATTAGTGTTCCAAAAGTAAGAGAGCTAGGCTCTAGGCCCATCTCAACCTGAAGGAGTTCAGATCTACAGCTCTCAGCTTCCACTATACTGTGACTTTGGGGAGGGGCACTCTCCCCATGTCCTGTTGGGGCTGTGGGGAGGGACACTTCATGTGTCCTGTTGAAGCATGCCACTGGATACCCAAGAATAAAAGGTTCATGTGCCCGAGAGAGAATACAAAGGGAGCCAGACTTTGTAGCCTAGGGCACTCACCTCATGACAGAGACTTAGACACTGACTTAATTTGTTGTATACTGCTCCACAGCATTGAGCATTTAGTGAAACTGTGATGCTCTCTGCATGGGCTACTATTATGCAGTGTCCTTCTAACCCACCTGAACCATTCCTGACCTTGACCCCTGCTACCATGGCAGGAAAGTACAGCAAGGTAGAGCACAAGGGGGAATACGAAGGTTCCTGAGCTGTAGCTGCTCTGAATAGAAGGGGGCTGCTGGGGCTTTAGAGGTGGGCAAGAGCCAGGGCTGTGACCAGAAATGGGGCTGTGATGGTGGAAAAACAGTTTCTGGAGCCAGGAAATGGACAAGCCTATCTACTTCACAGGTTTCCAAATCCTTTTACAAGTTTAAAGCGGTGTTTCCCAACCGGTGTGCTGCAGCACACTGGTGTGTCGCGTCGGACATGTTCAAGTGCGCTGCGAAATCTTGGGGGGGCATGGCTAGAGTCAATGCTGCCACCACCGCACCCTGGCCAACCCCTCGCTGGCCCTCTCCACCCAGCTCCACATTCAGCCGCTTAGCCTGCCTCCCCACCCCACTCTGATGGAAAAGGCCATGTAAGTGTGCTGTGGGACAGAAAAGATTGGGAAAGGCTGGTTTAAAGGGAACTTCAGATGGGATCTATAGAAAAATCACTTCTAGTTGGCTGCCCTCCCCCATTCCCTAACTTCCTGAGGAGACACAGCCAATCAGAGCAGCTCTGTGTGCAAACAACAGCCTGTTGTCAGTGCAGGCACCAGGCAGAGCTTGGAACAGGTGCCCCACCTGTCCAGCAGGTTCCTGATATGGCTCCTTGTGATGCCATTAGTACCTAGGGCAGGGAAGCAGAAGATCTTTCTAGTGCTGCTCCAACCAAGAGAGAGGAGGGACTCTTACAAGCTTTTGGGTCCCACAGGGAAGCCCTCATGGCAAAAGCACCACTCAACCCCTGCTTAAGCACTATAATTGTCCCTCAGTAGTTGGGAGGGAGAAGTCCCTATGGGTGGGGGCCAGTACTAACCAGAGTATATAATGGAGGTGCTCCAGTCACATGATTGTCATGGCCCTCTCTGGATCTTTAAGCAGAGCCTGGTGCCATCCAGACTGGCCCAACACCTGGGACTTCCACAGTTTCCCTGCAGCCGCTACATGGCTAATTCTAGCCCCACTCTGAGCAGAACCTGCTGTCCCAAGCTCATTAGGCCTGTTTTCAGCCCATGCTGTGGCTGTGCAGTAGGGAGACCAGGATTCTGAGAAGACATTAGCACAGTAACGAGCCAGGCAGGCCTAGAGCTGCTCTAAAAGCTTTTTAATCTGCAGGAGAAATGTCTGCTTTGTGCGCTTCCCCGCATCCAGTAACGAGCTAAATGAACCCTCTGCTTGCATTGCACAGCCATTTCCAGGAAAAGAGAGAGCACAGATGGAGGTGGCAGCACCTGCTTTGTCAACACAGCCTGTTGTTCTGAAAGCCAGAGGAAGGGGAGGAGGAGTTTGGGGGAGAGCACTGCAGCATTTCCCTGGGTTGAACCATAGTCTCATTGGGCCTGTGAGAATCCCAGGGCATCTCTCCAGGCTTGCTGGGTGAGTGCTGCCTGCTGAGCATATGCATCCCAGTGGCAACCTCCCAGCAGCTTCTGCCACCTCCCCATCAAGTTGTAAGAAAGTTGTCTGGCAGGAGAAATGACCCAAGCTGCATAATCAAGACTTCTCCTAGGACTCAGACAGCAGCAGATCAAGGGAGCCGAGTACTCCACCCCCAGCTCCGGTGGCTTCCTGTCCTTAGCACTGTCCATCTCCCTTTGGAGTTCTTGTCTCAGACATTGTTTCCATGTTACACTCGCTTTCTCATAGCCCACCATTAATAACTCTCAGCACTGCTGGCTTAGCCAGGCTGCACTTTTGTTTGTCACCTCTTCCTTCTCCTTATTTCCTGATGTGTCTCTTGTATCATCCCTTATAATCTTCCCCTCTCTTTCTCTCTGTAAATGCTTCTGCTGTCCACCTTTACCCCTCTTTTGATTGCCCAGGAAGAGAATGAGAATTTCAGCACTTGAGCTGCATAGAGTCGCCTCATAAATGAGACCTCATGTAGCAGACACTGGCTATCAGGCCAATGGCTTTTGGCTTTTAACCTGGGATTTCATATCCTAAGCTTTCATTAAGATTGTCTCTTAACTAAATTAATATCTATGCATATTCATTTAAAATAACTGTATTTTGTTAAGTACTTGGATTTTTTAAATTCAATCTGAAAATGAAATGCTCAAGTCAAGTGCAGTTAGAATTGTTTCTGAAAGCACCATTAAAATATTGTAAATGTCTCACCTTTCCCTTAGCAGATGTCAAGCAAAAATAGTTTTAACACAGCCAAATGCAAAACACAAGGAGTTCAGGCTTTTACCATTGAATGGGAGACAGGATTCTGGAAAACATTGACTCTTAAAAGGATCTTGGGATCATTACTGGACAAATAACTCAAAAGGAGTTCCCAGAACAATTGTGGGATACAGAAGGCTAAAGCCATCCTTGACTGTATAAACAGGGGAGTACAAGTAGATCCATAGAGCTGATTTTATCCCTGTGTTTGTGCACTGATGAGACTGATGCTGCAATAATGCACACAGCTCTAGGGTCTAAATCTTCAAAAGGCCATTGAAAAATTGGAGACAATGCAGATAAAAGCCACAGAAAATTGTTGAGGGCTGGAGCAATACCTTAAAGAGATCAGTTTGTTTGATGTACACAAAAGAGACTGAGCGATGACTTAATTACCATGTATGAGTACCCTCATGATGAGAAAATGCTAAATACTAAGGGGCCCTTCAATCTAGTAGAAAAATGTGCAACAAAAACCAACAGGTGGAAAAGGCAGCCAGATAAATTTAAATCAGAAATCAGGAGTACACTTTTAAGAGTGAAGAGAGTTAATTGCTGTAACAAGCTACCAAAGGAAGTAGTGGATTTTTTATCTGTTGATGTCTTCAAAATCAAGATTAGAAGCCTTCCTGAAAGATATCCTTTAGCCGCACACAAGTTATTCTTCAGCCAGATGCAAATTCCTGGGCTCAGTACAGAGGTAGCTGGGTGAAGTTTCATGGCTCACCATCATATAGAAAGGGGACAGACTAGATAATCTAATGGGCCATGTCCAGATAAGCAGGAGCATGTGCTTGCAGCAGCACAAATAGTAATAGAATAAATTTGTGATGCTACTTTGTGCTCCAGCACATGACTCTACATGTGCGCTTTGTTGCAGGACAAAATGTCCCGCTGTGGGCAAACTACCCTTGGCCAGCTCCTCCTGGCAGCCAGAATGTTTCTCTGGAGGGCCATGCTTCCATTTGTACTTTTTTTTTTTTACATGCTTTGCGCCACTCTTTTCCTGGAGTTTGTTTTTTTGCTACTGGAAATCCAGGTAGCAAGTTTTGCCATTGCACAGCAAATTTGCAGCAGGTGCACATTTTAACATTCACTGCATGCGGCTTGTGGCACCACAAAGACGTTCATGGTGCCACAGACTTCATATCCCTGCACATCCCCTGTGGGATGCAGTCATGGTGTCTTCTGGCCATAGACTCAATGAATCTATCACAGGGCACATCTACATATGCAATTACTCGTGGCTAAATTTACTGAGCATTACGCTAATGCACAGTGAGCGATTTTGCTGGGTGTCACTGTCTACATGTGTAGAGACTTGGCCCATAATTTACTGCAAAGTCCCTCCAGGCCTGCCATGCACCAAAACCTGCTGCCAGCCCTTGTCTGCTATCTTGGAAACACAGCCCCGCCCTCTGATCCCTGACCAACCCCTTCCCTGCCCAGGAGCCATGTGCCCAGCTCAGGGGTGGCAGCTCCCTGCTTGCCCACCCTGCCTCCCCATGCCATGCCTGCTCCAGCCCCTGCTCCTACCAGTGATGCCCAGCACCCCAGTGCTGCAACCATGCCCCTGGCAGCAACGATCATCACACCACACTGCTGCTGGCCGTGGTGCTGGCCCCAACAGCCCTGCCCTGCTACCCAGGCCCCAGGAGAGCCACGCACTTGCCAGCAGGGGCCAGGCCACTGGATGCGGGAGATCCTGGTTGACTTCCTCCTCCTGCAGTCCCTGCTCCAGCCAGCCTGCCCTGCTGCCCACACACCCTCTACCCAGCCCCACCACCACTCTTAGGCCAGGCACGTTTGAAACAAAAAAGCTTTATTTTTCTAACAACACCCACCCCCATCCCTCCCCTCTCAACAAACAGAGCCCCTTCCCCCCTCTTCCCACCCACTAACAATAAAAAACCCACTTACAATGGCAAAACTATTTATAATGTCTCTGTTTTTCTGCCCTAGAGTGGGGGGGCCATGGAGGGGAGTTTTACGGCGCAGAACCTGGGGGCACGTGCCCAGCACCCCAGCCTCGGGCTGTTGCCAGCTGTAAAAAAGCCCTTATCTGTTTTTATGCTACATGTAGCCAAGGCAATGCATAGTCAACTCCATAGTGACTTGTCAGGATGTCAGAAAAGTCTGGGTAAAATACTTGACATTAGCAGAATTATGCCTGTAATTCCACTAAAATCAATGGAAGAAAGAATGCACCTGTGTGATTCACACCAATAATTAATAACTTTGTTTCATTGAAGCTTATTCTTCAAGCCTAGTGGGCTCAGGTTATGTGGGAGATTTAATTAGGTGGAAAGTTGAAGCTGGAGGGAGACACTGGATAAAATCCAAAATTTCTAATCAAGGTACTTGAGTAACATTTTCTAACTGCCAAAGGAAGCTGGTGAATTTTAATTAGATTTTATAGAAACTTCCTCCATTTTGTCTTCAGAGGAATGCTGGTACCTTCTGGCTTAACTTGGTTACCAAGCCATTTGGTAGAGGGCTAATATTGGACTTGTAATGGATGCTGTCTGAAACCTTAATTATGCGGAGCTGTTCCTTCTGTGTTATGCAGTATAAGGTGCAGGGTTTTTAACAGCTCATAGAAGACTTTGCATGGGGGCCAGTTGGATTCCCTGTCACTGGGAATCTGTTAAAATTGGGATTGGATGTCTCTTTCCATAAACCATATTCTCCTCAAGCAAAGATTTGGGGCTAGATACAGGATTCTTTGGATTGTATTATGCAGGAGGTGAGACAGCCTGGTCAGGGTGATCTCTTACGGCTTCCAAGTCTATGAACCAGACACAAAACTAGAGAACTGAGAAGAGTACCACAATCCATCAGTTCCAAAAAACACTAGCACTTGCTCTGAAGAGGCTGTCACTAGTAGAAGAGTGCTAATGCTCTTTGTGGACCTGGAAGGTTTCATCACATCTGCAGTGTTTGGGTTCTCAGTGGGATTCTGGTTTCCCATTTGCCACAATGACTGGGATTCTCTCTTATGGAATCTGGTTGTCCCAGACAGGAGGCTGTTGCTGGGATGGATGTTTCACAAGAGTTTCTCTGCCTATGTTTCCACAACCTTGTCATCACCTTTCTGCAAAATCCAGCTGGAAAAGAGGACATTACATTTTGACTATCTTGGGAAAGAAAACTTATTTGTCTCATTCTCTTAGAGTAAGCCTAACACCTGGGATTATTCTTGTGAGAACTTTCAAAACCAAACAAACCAGTAGATTTCCTTTTGATCTGAGTAGAAACATTTGGCTTGGATCAGCTTTTAAAAATGAAAGAACTTCAGTGTGTGAAAAAACAAAACAAAAGAACTTTGGCTTGTGGAAAAATGTTCTCTCAAACAAGAATTAAAAATGCTGAAAACATCTTTCTCCCTATAAAAAAAAGTGAAAAAAAGTTTTCTTACTGCAACACACAATTTTGTCCAAAGAAAATATTTTTGCTGGAAAATGATGTTTTGCTTTATATAAAGCAAATTGAGCTGGTCAAAATTTACAAGAAATAGTTTTCTAGGGATACAAAACAAAACAGTGTCACCCTATGGACATAGAGTACTGGCACACATGATGATGTCATGATGTACACGTGATGAAAATGTCCCTTTGTGTGGCTTAATGGCATCACACATTACACATACACAAGTTTTGGGGGGGGCTAAATGAGCTTGCACTGTTGCAAACTAAACTACAACCTGATGTAGGTTAGTTTGCAATGTTGCAACTTGGAACATTGCAGCCATTAGTCAGCTTGCCCCCCCGGCCATGGGAGAGGTGGGCAGGCTCCGCAGAAAAAAAGAATCAGGTCTCTCGCCATGAACGATGTGTGCCTCTGGTGGCTGGAGGGACACGGCGGCGGGGGGAGCACAGCAGCAGGAGCACAACAGTGGTAAGCAGGAGCTCTCGCAGACGCTGCCTGCGCTGTTGGTGTCAGGGTGGGGGGTGATGAGCACTGACCAGGGGTCAGCGACCACTCACAGACACTGCCGGCAATCACGGACCACCCGCAGATGCTGCCGGCAGTGTCAGTGGCATGGTGGTGAGCAGCGACTGCCCGTTGGTGAGTGGTGACCACCCATTGTCTGCATCCACCCATTGCACGTGTACCTGCATGCACTCCCTATGTGTCACCCATGTCCCTCGCCACTTCTGCCTTCAGCAGGCTCCTACAGATGCCTAGAGCTTCTGGGGAACAGGCTGGCTTGCCCCTGAGGCAGCACAGGGAGGTGGCAGAAGGGTAGCTGGGTGTGCTGACAGCCAGAGAAGGTGGTGGGGATGGGGCACAGGGCTTAGGGCTGCCCAGGTGGGCTGCTAGCTTCCCCAAGCCTGTCCAGGCTTCCAGCACCATGTGCACCATCCCTGCTGCCTTCTCTAGCCACCAGCACACAACACTGCCTTCCTGCTGCCTCCCCATGCTGCTCCAGGGGCAAGCCAACCCATTCCTGGGCAGCCCGAGGTGTTCTGCTAGCTGCAAGAGCAGCAAGGGGCCCAAACTTTTTCTTCTGTGGAGCCAGCCTGCCCCTCCACTGGCTGGGGGGTGAGCTGACAGATTAACTAATTTAGCATTTTCACAAAAAATGACTCATATTTGTAATCTTTCTTACAGGTTCTCTCATCACCATGATGCCCATCTTCACTCTACAAGGGAATCACCTGTGCCATTTAAGAAGACCGGGAAGATTCCCCAGGAAACCAGACATAGGTGAGTACTTAACACTTGGGGATTTGTAATCTTGCCAATTTCCCCTCTACTAATTTGAGTCACTTTGTATCTCTTTATGTTCTGTCTCTTTTATTTCTTTCAATTTTGGTCCTTGACTTGACCCACCACAGATTCGTTTCTTTTTAAAAAAAAAAAAAAGAAAAGAAGAAAAAAGACCCAAAGGAACTCCTAATTTGACAGCTCTGAAGATGCTGTTATATTAAACTGTTCCTTTTTTTCCAGGTGTGCTTCTGTTCCCTTCAGGGGCTCAGACCAATCTCTTATTTACTGACATTAAACCCCTCTTAGGGCATGTCCAAACAAGCGTGCACATGCCTATTGTGGCATCTCAAAGAAGTTTGAGATGCTGCAAGAGGCATGCTGGAAATGGAAAAATGTTCCCCTAAATGGAAATCCAGGTATCAAAAACAAACAAACAAACAAACAAAAAACCCTGAGGAAAAAAAGTGGAGCAATGCACAATCCAGGACCATGCCCTGAGGCAACCTGGAGGCAGATCCTTCAGACAGACACTCTGGTATCTGGCCGGAGCATCTCCATGGTGCTTCTGCTGCCCCAGCACGTGCCCTTGATGTGCTGGGGTAAACAAAAGCGGGGCAAAGCTGTGGCATGAGCCGGACCTGGGAGCTGTCCCAGGTAAGTTAGCAGGGACATAGGGGTGGAGGGGGGTTTGCGGGTGTGGGGTGTGTGGGTGGGTGTGAGGAGTGGAGGAGGATGTGGGGTTTGTGGGTGGGTTTGGGGTGGGGGGCTTAAATCATGGGCCACAACACACCTGCCCCACCCATCCTCCCCCTGCAGCGCTGGCAGCAGCAGACAGCCAGGTCATAGATTCATAGATTCATAGATGTTAGGGTCGGAAGGGACCTCAATAGATCATCAAGTCCGACCCCCTGCATAAGCAGGAAAGAGTGCTGGGTCTAGATGACCCCAGCTAGATACTCGTCTAACCTCCTCTTGAAGACCCCCAGGGTAGGGGAGAGCACCACGTCCCTTGGGAGCCCGTTCCAGACCTTGGCCACTCGAACTGTGAAGAAGTTCTTCCTTATGTCCAGTCTAAATCTGCTCTCTGCTAGCTTGTGGCCATTGTTTCTTGTAACCCCCGGGGGCGCCTTGGTGAATAAATCCTCACCAATTCCCTTCTGTGCCCCCGTGATGAACTTATAGGCAGCCACAAGGTCGCCTCTCAACCTTCTCTTGCGGAGGCTGAAAAGGTCCAGTTTCTCTAGTCTCTCCTCGTAGGGCTTGGTCTGCAGGCCCTTGACCATACGAGTTGCCCTTCGCTGTACCCTCTCCAGGTTATCCGCATCCTTCTTGAAGTGTGGCGCCCAGAATTGCACGCAATACTCCAACTGCGGTCTGACCAACGCCCTATAGAGGGGAAGTATCACCTCCCTGGACCTATTTGTCATGCATCTGCTGATACACGATAAAGTGCCATTGGCTTTTCTGATGGCTTCGTCACACTGCCGGCTCATGTTCATCTTGGAGTCCACTAGGACTCCAAGATCCCTTTCCACCTCTGTGCCACCCAGCAGGTCATTCCCTAGGCTGTAGGTGTGCTGGACATTTTTCCTCCCTAGGTGCAGCACTTTGCATTTCTCCTTGTTGAACTGCATCCTGTTGTTTTCTGCCCACTTGTCCAACCTATCCAGGTCTGCCTGCAGCTGTTCCCTGCCCTCCGGCGTGTCCACTTCTCCCCATAGCTTTGTGTCATCTGCAAACTTGAACAGAGTACATTTTACTCCCACATCCAAGTCGCTGATGAAGACATTAAAGAGTATCGGTCCAAGGACCGAACCCTGCGGGACCCCACTGCCCACACCCTTCCAGGTCGAGACCGACCCATCTACCACGACTCTTTGGGTGCGACCCTCTAGCCAATTCGCCACCCACCGGACTGTGCAGTCATCCACATCACAGCCTCTTAACTTGTTCACCAGTAAGGGGTGGGATACCGTATCGAAGGCCTTCCTGAAGTCTAAGTATACGACATCCACCCCTCCTCCTGTGTCCAGGCATTTCGTAACCTGGTCATAGAAAGAGACTAGGTTGGTCAGGCACGATCTGCCCGCCACAAACCCATGCTGGTTTCCCCTCAGCATAATTTGTCCTGCCGGGCTCTCACAAATGTGAGCCTTGATAATTTTTTCAAATACTTTACCAAGGATGGAGGTGAGACTGACCGGCCTATAGTTGCCCGGGTCCTCCTTCCTCCCCTTTTTGAAAATGGGGACCACGTTAGCCCTTTTCCAATCCTCTGGGACATGGCCCGTGCGCCACGAGCATTCGAATATTCCCGCCAGTGGCTCTGCAATGATGTTGGCCAGTGCCTTCAGCACCCTCGGATAGAGCCCATCCGGGCCTGCCGACTTAAAGGAATCCAGTTCTTCCAAGTGACTCTGCACCACCTCAGGATCTACGCATGGAAGTCTGGCGCCTTGCTGCTGCCTCTCCACAACCCCAGTGAGAGACTTGTCGTGCCCCTCGCTTAGGAACACTGAGGCAAAGAACTCGTTGAGGAGTTCAGCCTTGTCCCCCCTATCTGTCACCAATTGTTTCTGCCCATTTAGCAGCGGTCCTATTCCTCCCTGGGCCTTCCTTTTACTCCCAATGTATCTAAAAAACAATTTCTTGTTGTCCTTTACTTGGGTTGCCATCCTGAGCTCCATGGTAGCTTTGGCCCGCCTAACTGCCTCCCTACAAGCACGAGCAGAGGAGGTATATTCATCTTTAGTGATCTCACCCTGTTTCCACTTTTTATGTGCTCCCCTTTTGGCCCTTAGGCTGCCCTGGATTTCTCTGGTCAGCCATGGAAGCCTCCTGGCCCCTTTCCCTCTTTTGCCTCGCTCTGGGATCGTCTTGCTTTGTGCCCAAAGGATCGTTTCCTTTAGGCACAGCCACCCTTCTTGGGCACCCATCCCATCAAAACTCCTACTCTGCAGTGCTTCCCTGACTAATCGCCTGAGTGCAACGAGATCAGCTTTCCTAAAGTCTAGCACTTTCACCCTACTAGTTACCTTACCCACTCGCCGTCTTATGTTGAATTCTATTATAAGGTGATCACTGTCTCCCAGATAGCTACCGATCTGGAGGTCCCCTATCATGTCATCTCCCGTTGCCAATACCAGATCCAGTATGGCATTCCCCCTAGTGGGACCATGCACCTCCTGTGTCAGGTGGAGGTCCTGTACACAAGTTAGAAACCTGCGTGAGCGATGGGACCTTGCTGTCTGCGTCTCCCAGCAGATGTCCGGGTAGTTTAGGTCCCCCATGACTACCGCCTCTTTAGCTTTTATGGTCTCCGAGAGTTGCCTCAGGAGCCCCGCATCTATTTCTTCCCCTTGGTGTGGGGGTCTGTAACAGACCCCTACCACCAAATCCCTTTCTCCTTGCCCCCCATGTAGCCTAACCCACAATCCTTCTACTTCCTCAGCCTCGGATTCTGTCTTGATGAGGGTTGATGTGTATTGCTCACTGACATAAAGTGCAACCCCCCCCCCCTTTCTTCCCCGACCTGTCCTTTCTATACAATCTATAGCCCTCAATATGTACCGCCCAGTCATGGGATGAATCCCACCAGGTCTCTGTTAGCCCCACTAAGTCATAGGTGTTTAGTGCAAGCAGGAGCGCTAGTTCATCCTGCTTGTTCCCCATGCTCCTATCATTAGTATATAGGCACTTGAGCCCTGCGACTGGTGCCTTTGCTGCCCCCCCGCTCCCAGTCCCATGGGGCCCATTGTTTCTTACCTTCTTGTTCCTTACCTGTTCTGTAGTGCTGGCCTCCCCATGGCTTTCAGGTTCCCAGTGTTCTCCTTCTTCAGGCTGGGCTGTCCTTGTGGGTGCCACATGGTTTGGTGGTCCACAGCTTCCCCTGCCCTCGTACTCCCCTCCCCCCGACGAGCCTAGTTTAAAGCCCACCGGAGGAGATCCGCCAACCTAGAAGAAAACACACGCTTACCTTTGGGGGACAGATGAAGCCCATCCCAGCTGAGCATGTCCCTCGTCGTGATATGCAGGTCATTGTCCAGGAAGCCGAAGCCTGCCTCGAGACACCACTGCCGAAGCCGCCAGTTGGTCTCTCTGATGCAGTTCTCCTGCCGTCTTCCTCGTCCGGTCACTGGTAGGATGGAAGAGAAAACCACCTGGTTTTCCTGGTCATGGAATGGCTGTAGGCACAGCCTTGTGGTGGTGCAGTGCTGCCTGACATAGGCTCTGTGCTGGACGGACCTGACCCGGCCTGGCCCACTAGCACACAGCTTTGTTGGTTCTGTCCAAAGCCATGTGCTAGTGGGCCAGGTCAGGCTGGGTCAGGTCCTGCACAGAGCTTGCATCAGGAGCTCCTGTTTATTTGTCCATCTGATTACCATGGGAAAGGCCCACCTGGCTAACTAGTAGCCCCTTTTTACAGGGTCTAATGGACTAATGGAACAACTAAATTAGGGATATAGGGAGGGACAGAGCTGAGGACCACCCTGGTCCCCAGTTCTTCTAGAGTCTGAAGGGGGACATACTCACCCTCCAGCACGAGCCCCCTCTCCACTGCTTTCTGTTCAGTGGCCTCCGAGGCAAGGAAAAAGACCCCCTTGCCATGAAAGCAGGAGGCTGCCATGATCTTGGGAGCCCTCACTACCCAAGGCAGGGCCTGCACCCAGGTCTCAAAGTGCAGGTTCTCCCACTTGGGTAGCTGGCACTTCACCCCATGCCTGTGGGTGAGTGCCAGAAAGGGGGCCCCACCACCTGAGCTGGAAGGGCCAGCAGTGGAGGGTCCAAGCCCTGTGGCTTCAGGGCATCTTACAGCTCCTTCTGTGTAACTGCAGTTCCCCTGCTGGGAGGTCACCTTGCTGGGGACAGAGCTAGGGCCAGGGACAGGCTGAGCGGGTGTGCTGGCTGGTTCAGCACACCTGGTCCCCTCAGGTGCCAGTGGTCTAGGCTTGGGGGCAGAGCTGAGTAAGCCAGCTTGAGTCTCCCCAGCCCTTGTGTGTGTGTTTCCTTGTGTGAGTGGACACAGGGGGAGTGGACATCAGGATTTACCACACAAGGGCAAAAACACACAGGGAAAGCTACTGAGGCAGATGTAAAAGATGGCTGGAGTGGTGGAGGGGTTTTGTTTATTGGAGCTTAGTCTAGGAGCCCCTCAAGCCTCCAGCCAGGCTCTCAGCAGCAGGACAGTAGGCAGGAAAACAAAGCAGGATCAGATGCAGTGAGGCAGCTGTAGGGAAGTGCAGGCGTAATCAGTCAATTAGGGAGCAAATCCAGTGTAGATGTGGTGTTGAGTGGTGCAAGGTGGTGCAACAGGGAATCTCCCTCTCTCCTGAGGGGGGCAGCAGCAGAACAGGCAGCAGCAGTGGTAGCAGCCGTCCAGTTCAGCCACTCAGGGTATGCTTCAGGTGAAAGTGGAGGTGAAGGCAGGGGGTGGCCTGCCAAAGCAGCTGGGGCAGGCAAGGCACCTTTAGGCTCTGGCAGTGATGGTGAGGGAGGGGCCCGCAGGCAGCGCAGGCTTCCTCCCCAGGCGGTCCTCCAACTGCAGCTGGGCAGCAGGCTAGGCAGCAGGCCACAACAGAAGTGCAGAAGCTGGGGTGCAGTGCTGTGCAGTGGGCCCCTCCGCAAGGGGGGGGCAGTGGCAGGAACTCCCCCCACCCCGTGGGCAGAGGGGCAGCAGCAGGGCAAGGCAGGAAGGGGAGCAGCCAGCTTACCCCACAAGCTCTGAGAACAAGCTAGCAGCAGCTAGAGGTAGGAAGGGGACTTGCCATCCTTTCCCTAGAAGTTCCTGAGACCAAGCTTGCAGCAACCAGCAACAGCCTGGGACAGAAAGGAGTGTGGCTAACTTTCTCCCAGAGGCTCCTTCCTCAGAAGATCCTGAGGGCAAATAGCCCTGAGCTGCTGGCCAGGGCAGGTTTTTATATTGCTGGGGCCAGCACAGGTTCTGGCCATGGGCTCTAGCTCCCCCTGGCTGCAGATTGAGAAGGAGCCAGGCAGGGTTATTTTGCCCCAAGTGGCACAATTTGCCCCAAGTGGCGCAATTTGCCCCACGCTAAAGTGAATGTCTGGGCACATGCGCTGAGGCAAAAAGCCCTGGCTCAAATTTGCACCGCTTCTTTTTGAACTGCTGCAAGCGCATGTGCTTGCACGTGTGGATGTGCCCTAAGGGTGCATCTGCACATGAAATTAAGGTGAAGCAATAAGCTCTGAAGCAGTTTGAGCTGGAGTAAACTGGCTGGCCAGGGCATGAGGGTGCTGACCCTACAGAGCCGTGTGGCTAGACAGCAGGCCTGGCCTTCTCTCGGTCACCATTTCCACGTGCATTTCAGTGCAGTTAATTACTCCACTGGCTGCATATGAAAACTGTGAAAGCTTGGACAGTGTCTCTTGCATAAAAATGCAGGACAGTGGCTGGGGCAAGACTGGATTGTGGTAACAAGACCTCCACAGGAAAATCAAACTCCGCTAAGGGCT
Organism: Alligator mississippiensis; assembly: GCF_030867095.1. Lineage (NCBI taxonomy): Eukaryota > Metazoa > Chordata > Crocodylia > Alligatoridae > Alligator > Alligator mississippiensis. The sequence goes on from NC_081833.1 coordinate 31,755,943, forward strand.
TGTAACCCATTAGGCATCAAGACAGTGGAGAGCTTGTGGTACTCAATACCAGACCCATGCCATTAAATAATAAAAGTAGTTAAAATTGTTGACAGAGACCTAATGCTCTCATCACATGTGTATACCTAAGGGAGCCCTTTAAAGAAAGGCTGAGCCAGTGAAGGCAAGAAAACTGCACATGCATTTCAATTAACCTAGCAGCTAAAGAAAAATAAAACTAAATTTGCATCTCAAAAGAAACTTGTAAAAGGTAGGTTGAATATAGGGAGTATGTTCTGTATGTGCCATCCTCACATTTCTCAAACTAGGCATCCAATGTCACTCTAAGGTGTTAAAAATATCTGAACCATTCACTGTATGTCTGGAGTTCTGTAAATAGACCATCACCAGTATAAGCTACTGCAAATGTGCCCCATTGATAAACAAATACCCCAAAACAAGTTTGGTGACACCTCTAAGTATCCTGTCTGACACTTAAGGCCCATCATCTGTGATTGAAAAGGCTGCAGAAACACACAGTTTTTATACCTAGACAATCAAAAATAGGAGCCAAACAATTAACAGTTATGATATGATCATCAACCTTTTCCTCCCTCTTTTGTTCGGACTTTAATTGGCCAACCATCAAGAAAAATGCTTTGAAGAAACAGTATAAGAACTAAGCAAGTTTGTCAGCAAGTTGTGTGCAGTCCAGACCAGAAGCCATCCTGCCACCCACCCAAGAAGTGAAGGACCCACATTTTGAGGCTATGCAAGAATTGCTTTCTGCCTGCATTGGGTAAAGATCTCTGTGCAGCTAAGATAATACTGAGGACTAATAGCTTATTTTATATTGGGAAAGAGCCTTTTCTGTCATTTAGTTTTGTAACTTGTTGGTAGTTATTAAAGCAAGCCTTTCTGCTATTCATCAACTGAGTGTTGTGTTAATTCATAAAGCACTAGGTTAGAAATTTGGTTTCTAAGCGTAACACAATGTAAGATAATACTGTCCCTGACAGTACTATCTTATGGCAGAGTTGATTAGCTTACTGTGTCCTAATACTAGAGCATGTATAGACTGTGGGCATGTCTACATGTGCCCCTATCATGCCATTGTTACTGCGCCATCATTTAGTACTTCCTTTTGGAGGTACCGTAGCAATGCGCTATACCAAGGGAGTGTGTCTCCACAGCTACGTAGTTGCAGCATCATAGTTGTTGCCCACCGATGCTATGTCAACATAGCATCATGTGTAGATACACCCTATGATGTTTACTGTAAAGCTAATTAGTCAACTCTGCAGAAAAGCGCACATGAAGATGCACCTTAAGAGATGGAAAAGCCACCACATTGCTGGAGAAATTGTTGTAGTGGTTCATCATTACCCTCCCTACTGATAATCTGCACATTATTGGTAATCCGGGCACATCTGACTTCAACATCCAACCATGGGAGCTTGCACTGTCCTTCTCTACTGTGTCAGCAAGCTATCTGCTAGCGCACAGCTCTTCCCTAGGAGTTGTTTCACAAGCATGATCCAGTCACCTCTTAGTACCCTTCTCTCTGATAAGCAAAAGGGATCAAACCCCTTGTCTTTCTCACCACCAAACAGATCTTCAGGCTTCCTATCATTCTTGCAGCTCTTTCCTGAACCTTTCCCAGGTTCTCAACATCTTTTGCAAAGTGAAGACCCCCAGAGCTGGCACAGTATTCAGTGATGGCCTTATCAGTAGTGCATACAGCAATAAAATAATTTACCTGTTCCCAGGACCATCCCCGGGGGGGGGCAAATTGGGGTAGCTGCCCTGGCCCCCTCACTTTGAGGGGCCCCGCGGAGCTGGGCAGAGAGGCCATGGCGACTCTGTGCTGCCGCCAGCTTCATGTTTAGCTGCTCGGCACCCCCTCCCCCTACTGCCAAATCCAACACCTCCAGCCACTCATCACCCCCTCCCCCCAACCGAATCTGCCACCGGCTTCCTCATATCTGGGGGTGGGGCCCCGCACAGGCTGATTTGCCCTGGGACCCATACCCTGCTTGGGTTGCCTCTGCCTGTTCCTATTCAAAACTCACACATTTCTACATCCCAGCTTCACATCAACTCTCCTAGCCACAGCTTGGAACAGGAAGCATATGCTCCATCAAGCCTCCCTGCCATGTCCTTGCCAGAGGCACTGCTTTCCAGGATAGCAGTCCATCCTTTAAGTGTGACCTACATTTTCTTTACTTGCTGCATAGCCTTGCATTCAGCTGTTGAACATGAGCTTCCATTGATTTTATTTCATAGTATCTTTTTATCAGACTGCAGCATAATATGGTAGGATTGCCTTGCTGTTGTATGGTCCAGGAAATATGCAAGAAGCAAGGAATTTTATGGTAATATCTTTTATTAAACCATCTGAATAATTGGGATAAGCTTTCAAGCACAAAGTGCCCTTCTTCAGGTCTGGGAAAGAAGCAGAGACAGCCTATGATAAAACAATAAATCATTTAACTCCATTTTAAATGGACTAAATTAAAATAGTCACTTAAAGAAGTGGAAGAGGTCTGTGAGGATGTGCATGACAGTGGGTGCATCTACATGTGCATTAATGCACCTTTTCTAATGTGCATTAAACTTAGTACCTCCAAAGTGAGGTACTTAATTAATGAATATTAGGCTATACTAATGCATAGCAGAGCATTTGCATATTTTTCAGTGACGCTTAATGTGCAATAGACTATTTACTGCACATTGGTGTAATGTCACAGTTTTTTTATTTGACGCTTTAGCGCACAGTAAAGTAGTCTATTGTGCGCTAAAGGGCACATGTAGTCTCACCTAGCAAATCCAATAACTTGTACTAATACAGTTGGGCACCTCAGTGAGTCAAACTAGTGATCTTATAAAAACAAACAAACAAACAAACAAAAACCCAGTGTCACTTTTGTTTGATAATACCAGTTTCCTATTAAACATTAGTGGATTAGGGCTAATGAATGAATGACTAAATTAATCAGTGTCCTCATTCTGAACTAAATTCTTTATCAGCTGTTCCATTTTATTAGTGCACTAGAAACTGTCATTCCTTGCTCTGCATGGAACAAAGCAGTGAGTGAAGTTTTGATCAAAGGAGAACTCATTCATAGAACTCCTCCTTAGGTAAGCAAGCCCTAGGGCAGGGGTTTTCAACCCTTTTTAATAAGTGTACCCCTTCTGACTCAGTTTCAGCTCCTGTACCACCTTATATTTTTTCCTGGTTTTTAAGGGGGGTGGGGAGGGGGGGCAGCAGATTGAGGCTCCTGAGGTGAGGGAGGGAGCGGGGCTGGGGCAGGCGCTGCACAGCTGTGGCGGGGTGGATGCCGGACAGCCGGGAGTGGCTAATCTGGAGGGCGCAGGGGGGAGAAGCTCCCGCCACTGCGTGCACCCCAAGAGGGCATGGGGGCAGTGCATGCCCCTGGATGTATGTGCGAGGCAGGCTAGGGCTGGGGCAGCACCAGGCTCTTCCCAGCAGGGAGCCAGGCCGAGCTGCACTTGGGGCAGGCAATGGCAGCACTGAGAGTGGGGCTATGGAAGGGGTTGCAGCCACCCCAGAATTCACCATAGCGGCCCCCCTCCCCCCCCCAACGCCCTTCCCAGCACCACTGCCCGAACACAGCGCAGCTCAACACCCCCCACCCCCGCTGGGAAGAGCCTGGCACAGCCCCGGCCCTGGCCCACAGTAGCAGCCTGTGCAGATCCAGGGGCACATGCCCCCCATACCCTTCCAGGGGTGTGCGTAGCGGCAGCACTGGGGGAGGGGCAAATGGGGGGGGGGGCTCACACATGGTGACCGCCCCTGCCATTGCCACCCACCATCCTGCACCATCACCACTGCCACCGTCACTCACCACCCCATGCCACCACCACTGCCGTGCCTGCACCACTTTCCTCCGTGGGCTGCTGACAGGCCTTGCACCCAGCCAGTCATGTGCCGCCCATCAGCAGTCTGCTGAGCTGCATGTGCAACCAGCCATGGGAAAGTGACACAGGCACTGTGGCAGCAGCAGTGGCATGGGGTGGTGGGTGGTGGGTGGTGAAGGCAGCTGTGGTCACTGCGTGTGAGCCCCCCCGCAGTCTGGCTGGCCGGAGAGGGGTGCCACTGCCCTCGCCCCCCTGGTCCTGTTCTTGGGAGTAGGCACAGAAGCACACTTTCCCCTCCCCCCCACCATTCAGACCCTTGCTGCTTTCCAAGAAAGGGGTGGAGGAGAGCGAGCTGAAGTGTGGAGGGGGTGAGGGGCTGCGGTGTGCTGTGTGGGGCCAGCGGCGGCCGGAGCACTCCTCCCCCTCCTCCTCCCCCTCTCCTGGGTAAGAGGCAAACTGTGGGAACGCGCTGGGGGAGACGCTGCCACCGCGCCCTAGGGCACACTCCATCTCCACCCACCCACCCTTGCGTACCCCCTATGGCCTTAGTACTGATGAGACAACCCCTGCCCTAGGGGAAGGCTGGGAGCAACTTCAGAGGGAGTTAGCAAAGTCAGGTGAATGGTCATAGACAGCAGAGAAAACGCAATGTTGACATACGCACATGGGAAGGGATATTTGAGATGCTTGTCCTGCACACTCAAGGGGAAAAAAACAGATGCGTCTCTGCAGACAACGTGTAAAAACTTGTGCTCAATAGTACAGCAGCAAGTAAATAAACAAGACATAAAGTTGCAGATCACACTGGGAAACAATACAAGAAAGACTCTTTTGCCATTTTTAACCCAGCGGTTTTATCTCAACTGGCATGCTGTGGGCAGCTCCAGCTAGCCCATCTCCAACAAAATAGAGCAGACATAGATGAGGTGATAAAAATGATCAGTAGCCTCAAAGCACAGAGCAATGTGAGGCCCTGACTATGGGTGGGAATTTCCAGGTGAAGCTTAATTCATATAAGGAATTATAACAAAGAATATTTTGAGAGGTGAACATAAACACAAGGACTGCTGAATTTGTCAAGCAGGTGAATAAGAGGGACCCAGAGGAATTCCACGCCCGGCTGCTACCACAGCTGAGCTGCTCATGCCACAAGGGCCACATGAACTTCAGAGCCATGATCAGGCCCATTAACCTTCTACTGTCTCCTAGCAACTTTCCGGGTGCCTGCCTGCATTGCCTGTAGTCTTTCTGCATGCCTCAATGCCTGTTCATGGCTGAGCTGTGATGTGCCTCCTCCTTAGCATTACAAGCAATGAAAACATGGAAAGTTGCTTTGGAAGAAAAGCTTTGGGGCATAATCAACTACTAAGAGAGAAATTTTCCTTTTTGGCAGTTTATTTTATAATGGCCCATTATGTGGTATCCTACATGTTGCTCCCCAACATTTTGTACTGGCCAATGTCAGGAAGGTCACAATCCTGGCAAGCACTCTCTGTTGCTAGATTTCTATCATAATGCAAAGCTGTATCCTGTTAAGTTTCCTAGGTGCTTCCAAAGCAAAGATGACTTTGGCGGCCTGGCACAATGCTTTGACTTGCCACGGAATAGTTGAAGAGAAGGTCTAATCCTAATTTCTGTTACAACAGTGTAAATGTGATTTTGCTTAGTGAAACCAAAGCAAATTTCTCCAGATATAGGCCCATGCAATGGAGGGCCCTTAACGTGGGATTATAAAAGGAATACCCGAGGAAAATGCTCTGTGACCCTAGGTGTTCAGAGGGAAAGTAAACATGTTTGTAAGTGTCTCTTTGTGAAGGGACTCTTTATGTCTCTTCAGAGGAAAAGAAAGATCCGTGCCAGAACTTGCCAACAGGCATAACCATGACATTGAGACGGGGAACCCCGGCGAGGCCAGAACCCAGTTTACCTAGCTGCTGCATCCTCTGGGTTGGTTCCCACGCAGCACCCTCTTTCTGGCCAGGACCTCTCCTTGGGAGAAGGCTTGAAGGAGGAGAGAGAGTCGGAGCAGGACACATGCTCTCCATAAAGTCTCTGGTATCTTGCCCCAGGAACGGGGTTCGAGACTAGATGTTAGTCATTGAGCTCAGAGGAGCTACAGCATAGAGCAGTGTTCCACCAAGTATGGCAACAGCAGTGACTCTGTTCTGGGAGCCAAAAGACTGCAACGAGAAGACCCTAATGGACAGGGAAGTTTTCTTTTGATTGCTCTCTTGTGGGGACTTTAGGACTGTTTAAACTCTAAGGGCACATCCCCACATGCAAACACGTGCACTTGCAGCCGCTCAAATAAAAATGGTGCAAATCTGACCTGGGGCTTTTTGCCTCAGTGCACATGCCCAGACATGCACTTTGGTGCAGGGCAAATTGTGCCACTTGGGGCAAAATAACCCTGCCTGGCTCCTCCCAGATCTGCAGCCAGGGGGAGCTAGAGCTCAGGGTCAGCAGCTCAGAGCTATTGCTCTGAGGAGCTTCTGGGAGGAAGTTGGCCGTACTCTTTCCTGTCTCAGGAGCTTCTGGGGAGAAGTTGGCCAGGCCCTTAACTGCTTCTGGCTACTATTAGCTGCTGGCTTGGTCTCAAAGCTTTTGGAGTAAATTGGCCACACCCCTTCCTGCTTTGGGCAGCTGCTGCTCCTGTTTGCTACCCCCTCCCTGGGGGGGGTCCTCTGCTGCACGCTGCTGCCCCCCTCAGAGAGGGGCCCACTGCACTGCACTGCACCCCAGCTTCTGCACCCCTGTTCTGGCCTGCTGCCCAGCCCTCTGTCAAGCCGTGGTTGGGGGACAGCCTGGGGAGGGGGCCTGTGGGCCCCTCCCCTACCATCACTGCCAGAGCCTAGAGGAACCTTGCCTGCCCAGCTGCCTTGGCAGGACACCCCCACCTTCACCTCCACTTTCACCAGGAGCACACCCTGAGTGACTGAACTGAATGGCTCCTACCATCACTGCTGCTGCTGCCCCCTCTCAGAAAGAGGGAGATTCCCTGCTGCACCACCTGACACCACACCTGCCCTGGATCACGTCCTACTTGACTGACTGCTTCTACCCTCCCCAACAGCTACCTCACTGCGTCTGATCCTGATTTGTCTTCCTGCCTATTCCTCTGCTGCTGAGTGACTGGCTGGAGGCCTGAGGGGCTACTGGACAGATCTTCCACAAACAAACCCCCTCCACTGCTCCAGCCATCTTTTACACCTGCCTCAGCAGCCTTCCATGTGTGTGTTTTGCCCTTGTGTGGTAAGTCCTGTGGTCCACCCCCCTAACTTGTTGTGTGGCTGAGTAAGCCAGCTCGAGTTTCCCCAGCCCTTGTGTGTATGTGTGTGTGTCTGGTTTGGTTTTTTTCCCCCTTGCCCCCCCCCCCAAAACATAGGTGTCTCAGTTGTTTTTTGGGGGTTTTTTCCCCTGTGGAGCTGTGGCTCAGTGAGCTTCAGCTCCCTTCCTCCCTATCCCCCTTCTGCCCCACAACCCCAGTCTGCCCCTACTAGATTCACCAGCCTTGCAAGATATTTTGTTTTTCTTCATTGTCTTTCCTGCCCTCACGTGAAATAATGGCAGGGCAGGTGGGACTCCAGTAGGGAGCCAACAGAGCCGGGAGGTAGCCCCTGGCCAGGCCCCCCCAGAGGGGTTCCCAAGCCCCCTCCTATTGTCGGGGACCAAAGGCAAGGGCAGTGGAAAGGGCTTCTTTTCAGCCTCCTCCGCAGCTGGGGGTGGGAAGGGCAAGGGCCCTGCCCCAAAGCCTAGACCACCAGCACCTGAGGGGACCAGGTGCACTACACCAGCCAGCACACTCACTCAACCTGTCTCTGGCCCTAGCTCCAGCCCCACCAACGTGGCCCCCCGGTGGGGGAACTGCAGCTATGCACAGGCAGCTGTGGGGAGACCCAAAGCTGGGGGACCTGGACCCTCCACAGCCAGCCCTTCCAGCTCAGGCGGCGGGGCCCCCTTTCCGCACTCACCCACAGGTATGGGGTGAAGTGCTAACTGCCCAGGTGGGAGAACCTGCACTTCGAGACCTGGATGCAGGCCCTGGCTTAGGTAGTGGGGGTCCCCAAGATCATGGCAGCCTCCCGCTTTCATGGCAAGGGGGTCTTTTTCCTTGCTTCAGAGGCTGCTGTAGAAAAGGCAGTGGAGAGGGGGCTCATGGTGGAGGGTGAGTATGTCCCCCTCAAGCCTCTAGAAGAGCTGGGGACCAGGGTGGTCCTCAGCTCCATCCCTCCCAATATCCCCAATTGGGCCCTGCTCCCCCAGTTCCAAACCCTGGTGGCCCTCTCCTTGGGGTGCCAAGACCCTGGCCTCCGCCACGTCCACTCTTTCCGTCGCCAGGTCGTGATCCAGCTGGCTGTGGGAGCAGGGCTGGAGGCTGAGGGGTGCCTGGTAATTCCTTATCACGGGGCCCTGGTGAAGATTTTCTATACACTGGGGGACCTCTGGTGCTTCCTGTGCCATGCCCCAGGGCACTCGCATCATGAGTGCCCCATGGGCCAGGCGGGGAGGGCATCTGTGGGTCCCACTGGAAAAAGGGGTACCCCTCCCACCAGTTCCCCAGCCCCCCTGGCACTCCAGCCACAACTATGAGCCCACCCATGAGCTCAAGGGACCCTGCCCCCCAACCAAGTCTAGTGAGTCGCAGGGAGGGCACCAGCAACTGGGAGGAGAGAGGGAGCAGGGTCCCCCTGCCCCTAGTCATACCCCTGTCATGGCTGCCCCCCCCGCCACCTTCTCTTGCTGGAACCTGTCCACCTGAGGACCACCCCATGACTGAGTAGGTGCAGGTCCCCTCCGGGCATAAAGGCAAGAGCCCTCTGATGTGGAGGACTCCTCTCCCCCTCCCAAGACCACCACATGGGGGAAGGAGCGGCCCAGCCTCCAGGGGCCTCCCCAGCTGTGCCTGATACCCCACCCCTGGAAAAGATCAAATGGGTGATCCCCACAAAGGAGGTTTTGGAGCTTTTGGATAGCCCCAAACAGGAGCCCATGGGGGAAGCTCTTCATTCTGCTTACCAAGGCCTACCCCCCTGAAACCACGGGCACCAAGGCTGAGGCCTGCCCAAAGGAAGGCATGGCAGCAGAGCCTCCTCCCTCTGATCTAGGGGATACAGAGGCCCTGGGGCTCATCCCAGTGAGTTCTGAGGGAGGAGGTCCCCTTTCCCAGGGCCCTGAGGCAGATGCCAGAGCAATCCCGGTGCCTGGTGGGTCTCTTCCTTCCCCCTCCCAAGAAAACCTCACCTGTAGCCTGCCCCATAGTCCTGCACCAGAGGGGGTTGCAGTGGGTTCCCCTAATCAATGGGCTAATCTCGTTGGGGACCCTCACACAGACCCCCCAGGGCTCCAGCTCTACCCCACCATTTTGTGAAGGAGCCCCACCCCTGTCCCAGGGGGCTGCAGAGCTCTCCCAGTCCCAACCAGAGTCCAGGGTCTTAGCAGACTGGGGGGTTCAGATGGTGCCGGAAGAGCCCTCTGAGCTCCAGGACCAGGAGGAGGACACCCGAGACTCTGTGAAGCCTGCAGACCTCTCAGTCCCAGTGGTCCCAAGAGCTGAGCTACTTGCATTTCTGGACCGCAAGTACACCCGGTGGTCCACCAGCAAGGTACAGCTTGTCTTGAACTGCTAGGGAGATTTTGACAATGCCCTCACCACTGCGAGGGCGCTGGCAAGGGAAGGCAAGGGGCCCAAAAGCTGCAATGCCTAGATGTATAGGCAGGCCTGCAGTTTCATAAACACCCTCTATACTTATAGGAGGGCACTGCGCGAGCTGGCAAACCCCACACCGGGCGTTGAGATGTATGAGGCTCCTGCTGAACCATCTACTCCACCCCTGCAGCCATGAGGTCATTTAAGATTGTGATCCTCAGCATCCATGGCTGCAGGAAGGGTCTCCGGAGATGCTGGGTGCTCTCCTTCCTTCAGGAGGTGGGGTGTCCTGTGGTATTTTTGTAGGAGACCCTGACGACTCCGGCCGATGAGCCTAATTGGTAGCTGGAGTGGGGAGGTAGGGTCTTTTTTAGTTATCTCTCGGCCACCTCTTGCGGGGTGGCCACCCTGTTCTCCTCAGCCCTGCAGCCACAGGTTCTCTAGGATATTGGGGTTGTGTCAGGCCGCCTGCTGCACCTTTGGGTCCAGGTGCGGGGGCTGGTCCTGAACCTTCCGAACATGTATGCCCCTGCGAAGGACCCGGAGTTGGCGGATTTCTTCCACCAGACGGCCACATACATTGGCACCCTCAACCCTCGTGAGTGCCTGGTCCTTGGCAGGAACTTTAACGTCTTCTTAGATGCGCAAGACCGGTCAGGCAAGGAGCGGAACCAGGCTGCCGTGGGCGTCCTCGGGGAGATCCTGATGGACTACTCCCTGGTGGATGTCTGGCATGCTTGTCACCCCACTGAACCCCCTGCCTTTACTTATGTGAGAGTGTGGGAGGAGCAGGCATGCCACTCCCAGTTAGACTGGGTTTATATCTCTTTGCCGCACTTTGCCCAGGCCCACTCCTCTGGCATCCAGCTGACCCCGGTCAGCAATCACCACATTGTCGGGGCCCAGGCCACGCTGGGGCCTGGATGTCCGGGGTCGACCTACTGGTATTTCAGTGCCAACCTGCTGGAGGATGTGGGCTTCAGGGAGGCTTTCCGGGAGTTCTGACTGGCCTGGTGGAAGCAACAGACAGCTTTCTCCTCAGCTTGGAGATGGTGGGATGTGGGGAAGGTGCGCATTGTTTTTTTTGCTGCAGCTATGCTTGGGGGCACACTCAGCAGAGGGAAGCAGTCCGGGAGCAGCTTGAGCAGGAAGTGCTAGAGCTGGAGAGGCACCTGGCCACCAACCCAACCAACCCATCCCTCTGCGGAGAGTGTCGAGAGAGGCGGGAAGAGTTTTGTGCTCTGGACGACCACTGCGCCCACGATACATTTGTCCACTCGCATGTCCAACTCCTTCGGGAGATGGACCCCAGCTCCCACTTCTTCTATGCCCTGGAGAGGAGGTGAGGGGCCAAGAAGTACATCACTTGCCCCCTCACAGAGATGTGCCGGCATGTGAGGGCCTTCTGTGAAGAGCTCTTCTCCCTGGATCTGACTGATGCCGAGGCCTGTCAGACCCTGTGGAAGGGAGTCCCACAGGTCAGCGTGGGTGACCGGGACCAGCTCGAAGCTCCTGTCACTCTGGCTAAGTTTTTGGCTGCCCTCCGCCTGATGCCTGGCAACAAGGATCCGGGCATCGATGGGCTGACCGTGGAGTTCTACCGGGCTTTCTGGGCAGTTCTTGGCCCAGACCTTGCTGCAGTCTGGGCCAAATCTGAGAAAGTGGGGAGATGACCCTCCTGCTGAAGAAGGGAGATCCCCGCGAGCTAAGGAATTGGCATCCCATGTCTCTCCTCTGCACGGACTACAAGGTGGTAGAGAAGGCCATCTCGCTGCGCCTGCGGTCCATGCTGATGGATGCGATCCATCCCGACCAGACGTACACGGTGCCCGCACGTTCCATCTTTGACAACCTGTATCTGGTTTGGGACCACCTGGAGCAAGCGTGCCAGGAGGGCCTGTCTTTCGCCCTCCTATCCCTGGACCAGGGGAAGGCGTTTGACAGAGGATCATGGGTACCTCACAGGCGTGCTGCAGGCCTTTGGTTTGGGGCCTGCTTCATGCGGTCTCTCCAGGTGCTGTACGCCTCTGCAAAATGTTTGATCAAGCTCAACTGGACCCTGATGTAGCCCATCCCGTTCAGGAGAGGGGTACGTCAAGGCTGCCTGCTGTCAAACCAGCTGTATGCCTTGGCCCTGGAGCCCTTCCTCATTCTCCTGCAGAAGTGGGTGGACTGGGACAGAGAGACAGGGATAGAGGAGCTCCTTCTGCCGGATCATCTGCCATCCCAGGACAAAGACAAGCTGCTCACCGTACTCAAGGACTACGAGATGGTGTTCTCCAACGAACCAGGTAAAACGAACCTGGCCGTGCACATGATAGACACGGGTAGTCACCGCCCTATCCTATCCCGACCCTACGCAGTCAATGCAAAGGTGATGGAGGAGATAAAGTGGGAACTTGCAGAGATGAGGGAGTTAGGGGTGATCCAGCCTTCGACGAGTCCCTGGTCTAGCCTGGTGGTACTCATCCGGAAGCAGGATGGCACCATTCGGTTCTGTGTGGACTACAGAAAGCTGAATGCCATCACCACCCCTGATGCTTACCCTATGCCCAGGACGGACTCTTTCCTTGATCGCCTGGGCCCAGCCTACATCATCTCAACCCTCAACCTGTCCCAGGGGTTCTGGCAGATGGCACTGGACCTGGATGCCATGGCCAAGTCTGCCTTTACGACCCCTGTGGGACTTTGAGTTTACCGTCTTGACTTTTGGGATGTGCAACTCCCCTGCATCTTTCCAAAGACTGATTAATAATTTGCTGCACGGTTGTGAACAGTTCGCCATGGCGTACATCGATGACATCTATAGTCAGGACTTTAAATCGCACCTGACTCATCTGGCCACTGTGTTAGGTAAGATGCAGCAAACTGGTCTTACCGTGAAGGCCAAGAAGTGCCAGCTGGCACTACCTGAGGTGGTTTATCTGGGACATCACGTGGACGGAGGCCATATAGCTCCCTTGTGGGACAAGATTGAGGCTATTAGAGACTGGCCACCTCATGAACCAAGAAGCAAGTCGGAGCCTTCCTTGGCCTGGCAGGCTACTACTGGAGACTTGTCCCTGGATTTGGAGCAACAGCAGCTCCGCTGCATGAGCTGACCAAGAAGGGCAGTCCTGACCCCGTGACCTGGAAACAGGAGTGCCAAGAGGCATTTGATACCCTAAAGGCTGCCCTGAACAAGCAACCGATCCTGAAAGCACCAGTCCACGAGAAACTGTTCTCCGTGGCCACAGATGCTTCTGACACGGGCCTGGGAGCCGTACTTTTACAGGAACACGAGAGAAACCAACACCCCGTGGTTTACTTGAGCAGGAAGTTGATCCCGCGGGAGCAGAACCTGTCGTCCATCGAGAAGGAGTGCCTGGCCATTGTCTGGGCACTGAACAAGCAACGGACCTACTTGTGGGGGCAGCAGTTCATCGTCCTGTTGGATTATGCCCCGCTTCAATGGTTGCAAACAATGAAGAATACAAACGCCAAGCTCCAGCGATGGGCCTGGTAGCTTCAAGAGTTCAACTTCACTATTGAACACATCAAGGGGAGCCAGAATGTGATAGCGGATGCCCTGTCACAAAAGGACTCTGAGTAGTGGTTCCTCTGGACTCAGGACTACCGGAGAGGTCTCTAGTGTGGGGACTACCCAACGTGTTTTATGGTTTTTGTAGGTTATTGCTATAACTCGTTTCATGTGTCAGGTATTCTTTTTCTTTAGGCATCCCATGTGAACTCCCCAACCCAACATGCCCAGGCACACGGCCCTGAGAAGCCCTGTGCCCCAGCTTTTAAAGGAGGGGGGGGGGAAGTGTGGCAGAAATGCCACGGTCTGTGTCTCTCTCCAGAAATCTGTCCAGGTCAGCTTGGGACACTGGGGTCAAATTCCTAAGGGAGCAGGGATATTCCTCCCTGCCTACGTGACAAAAGCCTGGTGCCTAGGGTGTGTTCCCTCTGGTCACCTGAGTGGGGGGGAGGGAAAAGCCCTTGCTCATCTGCCCAGGTAACCAGTGATGCTTTTTAAATTGGTTGGCTAGTTGCCAACACTGCTGGCTTCTATTGGACTGGGCTGCTGAGGTCAGAAAGGCTATATAAGGGCCTGGTCCAAGAAGAAGGGGGAGAGAAGCCATTTTACCAGCATGGCCCAAACACCAGGACACAGGGAGAGAGTCTGATCCAACTGAAACGCTCTCTCTGGAAATCTCCGAGCCAGATCTCTACCATCTTCTGGATGATACTTGTAAGTGTTTCTAGAGAGTTAGTCAGCTCGCAGTGATGCATTTGTGTATCAAACGGCTACCTCAGCCAGACTGTTTTGCTCAATGGTAATCCTTTGATAGTGCTCTCTACCTCTTACCCTATTCTACCCCTACCTTTTCTAACCAATAAAGTTCTCCTTTGTGACTGGTGTAGGAGACTTATTGAGGGGTGGGTTTAATTATGCCTAGGAGGCCCCTTAGGTCTACGAACTAAGGGGGACTATCCTTTTTGGCCCCCAACTTTGGGAGGAGCCCCAAGTGCTTGTATTGGGTTGAGTACCCATAGGACTATTAGGCCTGTGTTTCCCTGAGAACACAGAACCTAGAAGGTCCCCTCTCGGGGTGGTGGTAGCACGTTACCCCCAGACTCTGCGGTAGGGCTCGAAAGGGGGTCTGCCAGGGCTTAGGTGCCCCTAGGGAGTGTCACAGAGCACGGTGGTGCCCTGTTTCTTAAGAGGGGAAAACTGCTAGGGAGGGAGCCCTAGCAGTCACTAAGGAGCCCAGCTGTGGGTTGCCAGGGCAACCAAAGAAGGTCAGCTGACCGGAAGGGGCCAGGCCTGGCTCCCTTTATAAACCCAAGGAGCTGAGGCCAGGGGCAGTTACTTGCCAGCAGCCAGAGAGGCAGGAGCTCCCTAAGCCAGAATGCAGGAAGAAGCCTGACCACAGGTACAGCTTATGGCAGCTCTCAGAGGCTTGAGCAATGTTGTTATAGCCAGACGGCTTATAGTTATGTTATAGCCTAGGGGCTTGTGTTTTGCTTTGTTGTTGTTATAACCGGTGGTTTGGGTGAGGCTATTAGGGGTTGGAGGAGGCCTCATAGGGGACTCACAGCGGACTGCGAGGACCCCAGCACCAGTGAGGGCGCATCATACCGGGTGCATAGACCCCAGCCCCCAGAGAGAGGGCCCTGTCGAGAAGCCCCAGTGCGGGCGTGGCGAGCCCTGGAGAGGGGAGTGCTATTGAGAAGCCCCAGTGCGGGCGTGGCGAGCCCCGGAGAGGGGAGCACTATTGAGAAGCCCCAGTGCAGGCGTGGTGAGTCCCAGAGAGGGGAGCGCTATTGAGAAGCCCCAGTGCCGGCGTGGTGAGCCCCGGAGAGGGGAGTGCTATTGAGAAGCCCCAGTGCAGGCGTGGTGAGCCCCGGAGAGGGGAGCACTACGGGAAGCCCAAGTTGGGCACGGTGAGCCCCAGATAGGGAGCAACATTTATTAGGAAGCCCAAGCGTGGGCACGGCAAGCCCCAGAAAGGGGGCAGTATTATTAGGAAGCCCAAGTGTGGGCACGGTGAGCCCCAGAAAGGGGGCAACGTTATTGGGAAGCCCAAGTTGAGCACAGCGAGCCCCAGATAGGGGGCAGCATTGTTAGGAAGCCCACGTTGGGCACAGCGAGCCCCAGAGAACGGGGGCAGCATTTTTAAGAAGCCCAAGTTGGGCATGGTGAGCCCCAGGAAGGAGGCAGCATTATTAGGAAGCCCAAGTGTGGGCACTGGGAGCCCCAGATAGGGGGCCGCATTATTGGGAAGCCCAAGTTGGGCATGGTGAGCCTCAGGTAGGGGCAGCATTATCAAGGGGCCCAAGAATAGGCACGGCGAGCCCCAGATGGGGGGTAGCCTTACTGGGAGGCCCAAGGGTGGGCACGGAAAGCTCCAGGAGGGGGCAGCATTGTAGATAAGGCCCCAGAGAAGAGGGAACAGAGTGAGAGGGCCGGAGGGAGCCCTAGCACCGGAGGGAGCATGCATTAAAGGAAGGAAGGCCCAGGGAGAACTGTAAGGGGCCGAATAGCGAGAGAACTGAGACAACAGCGATTTCCATCGGCGAGGTGTGGACTGCAGTATAGGGGAGGAAGCGGAGCAACAGATAGCGCCCCCTAGCGGCGGGGCAGTATAAGGGCAGCCTCCCACTAATTAATACTGTCACGGCGGGGTCCTGCAGGAGGGCCGTGATCTCCTTGAGGCCCCCTCTCCGTGCCTAGTTGGCCCAAGGGCACCCTCTGTTTCTCGCCTGCCACGTCTTTGATGGTTTAAATTGGTTGGGAGGCTGCCTTGCGCTCTCTCGGACACGTCTCTATGTTGAAGCAACCAAAACGCTGGCTTGCATCCATAGATGCTTCTCAAGCAAATCCCGGGACGTCATTCTCCCCCTGTACTCGGCCTTACTGAGACCGCAACTGGAGTACTGTGTCCAGTTTTGGGCTCCACAATTCAAAAAGGATGTGGAGAAGCTTGAGAGAGTCCAGAGAAGAGCCACGCGCACGATCAGAGGTCAGGGAAGCAGACCCTACGATGACAGGCTGAGAGCCCTGGGGCTCTTTAGCCTGGAAAAGCGCAGGCTCAGGGGTGATCTGATGGCCACCTATAAGTTTATCAGGGGTGACCACCAGTATCTGGGGGAACGTTTGTTCACCAAAGCGCCCCAAGGGATGACGAGGTCGAATGGTCACAAACTACTTCAAGATCATTTCAGGCTGGACATAAGGAAGAATTTCTTTACTGTCCAAGCCCCCAAGGTCTGGAACAGCCTGCCACCGGAGGTGGTTCAAGCGCCTTCATTGAACACCTTCAAGATGAAACTGGATGCTTATCTTGCTGGGATCCTATGACCCCAGCTGACTTCCTGCCCTTTCGGCGGGGGGCTGGACTCGATGATCTTCCGAGGTCCCTTCCAGCCCTAATGTCTATGAAATCTATGATTCGGACCCCATGATTTCCCGGACTCCTCATGGGTCTTGTCTTGCAAACGGGTGCTTTGGAGCACCCTAGCCTTATGGGCTATGCGTGGCTCCAACCACCCCTGATACCACGCCCCAAGCCTCGCAGATGGAATCGACGTTGGATTGTCACTCTCTCTCTCTACATACGCTGCTGCCCCCTCCTGGGGCTCTCTGTGCCCTCTCTCGGGGCCTTCTCTGTGCCGTCGCCCTCTCTCGGGGCCTCAACACGCCCGTACTGGGGCTTCTCTATAGTGCCCCCTCCTAGGGCTCGCCACGCCCATGCTAGGGCTTCTTAAAATGCTGCCCCCTGTCTGGGGCTCTCCGCGCCCACACTTGGCTTCTCAAGGTTGCCCCCTTCCTGGGGCTCTCTGCGCCCACACTTGGGCTTCTCAATGTTGCGCTCCCCTCTCTAGGGCTCGCCACGCCCACGCTAGGGCTTCTCAAAAGTGCGCACCCCTCTCTGGGGGCTCACTCTGCCTACACCTGGGCATCTAAATGCTGCCCCCCTTCTCTGGGGCTTGCTACGCCCGCACTGGGGCTTCTCAAAATGCCCCCTCTCTGGGGCTGGGGTCTAAGCACCCCGTAAGCTGTGCCCTTACTGGCGCTGGGGTCCTCACACTCCACTGTGAGGCCCCTTTGAAGATAATGTGCCCTCACTGGCGCCGGGGTCCTCACATCGCTGTGGGTTCCCCCTGAGAACGCTGCACTGGCGCTGGGGCCCCCACACCACTGTGGGTCCGTATGAGGCCTCCTCCAACCCCTTATAGCCTCACCCAAACCACTGGTGTAATAAACAACAAAATGATACAGAAACTCGAGCCTCCTGGCTATAACATAATGTGAAGCTGCCTGGCTAAACCACATTGCACAAACGTCCTAGAGCTGCCATCCATAACTCTGCTCAAGCAGTACCTGCGGGTCTCGCTGCTTCTCACATTCCTACTCCAGGAGCTCCTGCCTCTCTGGCTGCTGGCAGGGAACTGTTTCAGGCCTCTGCTCCTGGGCTTTATAAGAGTCAGGCTCTGCCTCCTACAGGCAGCTGACCGCTGGCAGGTGTGGGTCATTTGCTCCCTCCAGTTGCCCTGGCAACCCGCAGCTGTGCTCCTTAGCCACTGCTAGGGCTTTTCCTCTAGCAGTTTTTCCTCTCTAGGAGCAGGGCACCTCAGTGCTCTGCGACAAATACTAATTAATTAATTAAGAGCGAGGCATGGCAGGCGAGTAGGCGGGCGGTTGCCCCAGAGACAGGTGTGTGGGCCACATTAAGGGCGGCCCAGAGTGACCACCTGTCACAGGAGTCACGTGGAGTCCAGCAGGTGGATGGGCATAGTGAGGTGGGAGGCTCAACGCAGGAGCTCCCCCTACTGGCCTGCCACAATTCCAATGTCTATATTGAGTCCATGAGTTTCTATACCTAGGAGGTTGATGAAGTGCAGTTCATAGGCTTTTCTGTGAAAAGTGGTTTGTCAGTTCAAACAAGCACTTAACCTTGCTAACCTCATCACCAGAAGCCAACTTCCTACAGCCCAAGACACCAAATGGATCCAGGCTATGCCATGACAAGATGTGCAAAACCTGCCAAAAATATCTCTAGTATGGAGATAGGTATTGTGAAGCTATCTCCATCAGGGCTCACTCCATCTGTACCTGGAGCTTGGGGAACCGCAGGAGTGGGAGATTCACTTTGAGGAACACCAGCTGCTCCACCAAACCAGGATCCAAAAAGGTGCGGTGGGGTGTCACAATGTCACCAGCAATGCTGAATACCCTCTCGCTTGGAACACTGGTTGGTGGACAGGACAGGTGTTCCCAGGCAACCGTGGCCAGATCCTGCCAAATCTGGCTGTGGCTTGCCCAGTAGGCCAAGGGGTTGCACAGCAACAGCTCCATATCCTCGGCAAAATAGGTAGCCACCAAGGCCTGAGTGCTACCTGCCTGATTGTGGCGTCTGGTGCCTCTGGGCCCCACCATGGAAGCCATGCCCTTGGCTCACATTGGCAGCACCTGTGGTGGAGAAGGAGACTGGCTGGTGGATGGCATGCTGGCACAGGACAGTGGATCCCCCTCTTCCATATCCCCCCACCTCTGCCTCTCTGCCTCCTGGACTCTGTTCACCAGCAACTTCGTCCAGTGATTAGGGTTTGGCTCCCACATAGGCTCCCCTTCACCCTTGGGTCACACTGTAATGGACTGCAAAGGATCAAGCTGTTTCCTGATGCCCTCCTTCAGTCGCCTCACTAGTGCCTGCATGTCTAGTGACAGCAGCTTGCCCCAGCCAGGAATATTGATCCCCTGGAAGTTCTCAGTTTGGTTCTGAAGTTTTCTCACTCCAGTGATCACCTGGCTAAGTAAGTAGTAGCCTGCCACCTTCCTGCATTTGGAAATGAGCTTGCTGGTGGTGCTGGCACCATCACCGGCAGCCCTTTTCCCCCTCCAAGGCATCCCTGACTATGAGGTGGAACTTGTGTGCCACACAGCAGATGCTAACAAAGTTGGCATCAGGGGCCACCTTGACCATATTGGCCCTGTTGTTGGTGACCATAAACCCGTGGATGAGCTTGTGGTGCCCAACGAGCCACCCCTGCATCAAGCGGTTTATGGCCCCTACAATCTCAGTTGCTGTGTGGGACTCATCCATCACCTTGGCTTGAAGGAGAGCCCACCGACAGCCTGACTGGTCATACCAGTGCCCTGTGAGGAAAAGGTATGCATGATCTCCATCCCGGCTGCTCCAGATGTCCAAGGTGAAGTGTAAGGCCATCTGTGGACCTGCCTTGTGCAGCTCCTCCCTCAAGTACTCCCTGCATTCTTCATACAGGGAGGGCCCAACCATCCTGCTGAAGGTGATGCATGTGAGCACTTGGTATGATGAGGCCACAAGCACCATGAGCCGTCTGAACCCTGGCCTCTCAACTAAGGAGAAGGGCTGGCCATCAACAGCAAGCATCTCCCCAATGGTCTGGGTAATCTCACTTGCCTTTGCAATGCGCCTCCCCTTTCTGTCTACCTTTCCCCCACTCTTCTAGGGTGGCCTGCCTCTGCTTCAGGGGGATGGGGACTTTGGAGCAAGAGGGGGACTTCTTTTTGGGCACGCTTCCACTGGTGCCAGTCTGAGGAGAAGCAAGGGCAAGGGAGTGGTGCCTGCAGGAATGCATTAGCATCCCTGGGGTGCTCGTGTGTTTTGCTCCCTTGCCCCAGCTAGTTTTGGCTTGGCAGTGCAGGCAGGTGGCATATGTGGGATCATCTGCCAGCTCAAAATGATCCTAGAACACACTACCCCCTTGCTTCTGGGGTGTGGGTGGGGTGGGGTTCCTACCTTATCCCCTTCCTCAGCAGGCAGAGGCACAACAATAGGAGGAGCTGAGCCAGCTACCCCGACAGCTTCCTCTGCTGTCCCTTCCAGAGAAGGGGACCTGGCTCTAGGGCAGGGGTAGGCAACATTTTTTGGCCGGAGTGCTGAAAAACACCACACCTACCTCGGAAGGTGCTGGAGTGCTGGCATCGCAGAAAAACAAAATGAGGGCAAGGAGTACATGGCAGGATGCCCCGCTTGTGCCTCTTGCCCCCCGACCCAAAGCCCCTGACCCCTAGCCCTACTGCCCCTTGCCCCCCAGTCCGGGCTGTGTGGCTGCCAGCAGCTACCCCAGCTCTGGGGAGCTGCTGGAGCCCGGGCTGCTCCCAGCATGGCTTGCAGCATCCCAGCTGCCTGTTGGTAGCAGCCCGGGATCCCGGCTGGCAGCAGCTCCCCAGAGCTGGGGCTAGCTGCAGCCGGGAGGCTCCAAACATTTGTGCTGGACTCCAGCATCAGCTCCACACAGCTGTGTGCAGGTGTGCCTTGGAGTGGGCAGTGGAGGAGGGGCCTGAGACAGCACAGCCCTGGTCTTTCCCCCACTCCTGGCACAGCCTGAGCCCGGTGCAGCTGTTTGTAGCCAGTCTGGGCTCTGAGCAGCTGCAGCAAGCAGCGGGCAGGCTGCAAACAGCTGCACTGGGCTCCACAGCTCCAGCATCAGGTCCATGCTGGTGGTGACTGCACGGGCACCTCGGGGTGGGCTGCGCTGCCCTGCTGTCTGCCCCGAGGTGCACATGCAGTTGCCACTAGCAGGGAGCTGATGCCAGAGCTGTGCAGCCTGCTTGCTGCAGCTGCCCAGAGCCTGGGCTGGCAACAAACTGCTGCACCGGGCTCATCACCTCTGTGCCGGGAGCTGGAGAGAGACCAGAGCTGCGCTGCCTCAGGCCCCTCCCCCACCGCCTGCTCTGAGGCACGCCTGCATGTGCCAGTGTGGAGCTGATGCCAGAGTCCAGGGCCCAGCACAGCTGTTTGGAGCCTCCCGGATGCAGCTGGCCCCAGCTCTAGGGAGCTGCTGCCAGCCGGGATACCGGGCTGCTCCCAGCAGGCAGCTCAGACACTGCAAGCCCTACTGGGAGCAGCCCAGGCTCCGTCACTGGCAGCAGTTACCGGGAGCCAGGACTGGCTGGGGTGTGCCAAGCAAAATGGCCTTGCATGCCACGTTCGGCACACGTGCCAAGGGTTGCCAACCCCTGCTCTAGGGGAACTTTGAGGGGTGTAGAGCACAAACTGTGCTTCCCCCTCCTGCCCTAAAATTTCTTGTCATCAAGCTGAGGTCCTCTACTTCAAGACTGAGCTCCTCTAAGTCTGGGAGTGGGAGGCTCATGCTGGGACCTGCAACTGGGGTGGAGGAGACTATGCTGCTGGTGCTGCTTGTTGTCATGCTGCTGGTGCTGGGGTTTAGTATCACAGCTGGTATCAGAGGGGGTGCAGCTGCAGGCACTGCTGTGACCTGCTTGCTACCAGTACCAACAGAAGCCTCATGGCTGTTTGAAAAGAGGCTGAGTCTGTTTGGGTGGCGGTGAACTGACACCTCTCCCTCTGCCCCCTCTAACTTCCCTCCCAGACTTGGCAGCACCAACCTTTCCAACAAGCTTCATGTTTTCCTGTGCTGGAAAAGGTGTCTGACTGTGTGTAGTGTGTGTGTGTATATGTAGGTGTCTGTGTGTGCAGTCTATCTAATCCATGCTTTGCTTTCCTGAGCAGTGCCCAGTGATCACACTGTCAGGCAAAACACAGATTTCTTTTTCTTTAGGTAAAAATAAATAAATAAATAATTATATGGAATGTATATAGGAAAAAAAATGATATCGGGATAACAATACTACTATTGAAGTTAGGCTAGTATAGCTAAGCTGTCAATGTTAGCTGTATCCTATTCAATCCTTTGCAAGTAGAAGATACACTCCCTAACTAGACAGTAGCAGTTAGTAAGCAGTCAGAGTCAGTGCTTTTCAGATGCTGCTCTCTGGTGAGAGACAGGCTGACAAAGGCTGACAGCTTAGGCAGTCACAGGCTTATATGCTGTTTTAAAACTTTTGAAGTCCCTCCCCCAGAGCACTGGGTTTGGAAGGGACCTCAGGGACAGTTGGCAGACACTGGCCAGCTACGGATGTCAGTCTGTTCCGCCCTCTTCCCCGTCCTTCTCCTTACTTTCTCTTTCCCTGCAAGCCCAGCTTCAAAACATCGAAACATCTTTGAAATGTTTCGACTTGTTTTGTTTTGTTTCAAACGTTTCGACATGTCTCCTGTTTCCTTTTAAATTCAGAGTTTCAAGCATTGAAACACTTGAAACACTGCCAAAATGAAATGGCAGTTGAAATTTTGCACAGCCCTAGCTGCTATTGCCTGTGAGTGTGGTGGGCTGGAGCTGAGCAGGTGGGGAGTTGGGGGGAATGAATGGGGGGCTGGGGCTGGATGGGCCCCTCCATAGTCCCCGCCCCCTGTTCTCCAGCTCCTCCAACCCCCTGCTTACCTGCCATGAAAACGGGTTCAGCTCCCTGCAGTCTGCACCACTGCTTGTCCCGCACAAGGCAGGCAGTGTGCTTCAGCATCGGGGCAAGGGCCAGCCATAGAGACACTCTGGCTGGCTACCCTGCCGTGCCCTGCCCTGATTTTTTTACACTAGGGTATTTTTTAACCCCTGAATATCCATGTATCTTGTTTCAGCCCCGTGCTGCAAATTTGCAGCATGGGGAACATTTTTTTTGTTCCCGCACATGCCTCTTGCGGCGTCTCAAAGGGGTTTGAGATGCTACAAGAGTCACATCCGCGCTCATCTGGATATGCCCTTAGAGTCAAATGATTGGGCTGACTGCAGATCATCGGGGTGAGGAGATCCTATATGGACTGTGTCATACAGGAGGTTGAACTAAACAATCTAATGGTACCTTCTGACTTCCATCTATTGTAAAAGAAGACCCTACGAACAAGGTGTGCTAAGAGCAGAAATTAGGGCAATCAACCACAGAAATCAGCTCCCCTGTCCTGCTGCATGAGTCCATTGGAATGAACCTGACTGGACAACAACTAGACTTGCTAGGAGGTTGCCACTGGGATACACAAGCTCAGCAAGCAGCACATACCCAGCAAGCCTGGAGAGAAACCCTGGGAATAATCACAAACTGGGTGATACCAGGTTCAGTCCAGGGCAAATGGTGCTATGTGTACCCATTGTGCTCTCCCCCAAACTCCTCCTCCCCTTCCTCTGGCTTTCAGAACAACAGGCTGTGTTGACAAAGCAGGTGCTGCCACCTCCATCTGTGGTCTGTCTTTTCCTGGAAATGGCTGTGCAATGCAAGCGGAGGGTTCATTTAGCTCGTTACTGGATGCGGGGAAGCGCACAAAGCAGACATTTCTCCTGCAGATTAAAAAGCTTTTAGAGCAGCTCTAGGCCTGCCTGGCTCGTTACTGTGCTAATGTCTTCTCAGAATCCTGGTCTCCCTACTGCACAGCCACAGCATGGGCTGAAAACAGGCCTAATGAGCTTGGGACGGCAGGTTCTGCTCAGAGTGGGGCTAGAATTAGCCATGTAGCGGCTGCAGGGAAACTGTGGAAGTCCCAGGTGTTGGGCCAGTCTGGATGGCACCAGGCTCTGCTTAAAGATCCAGAGAGGGCTATGACAATCATGTGACTCTGGTTAGTGGCCCCCACCCATGGGGAATTCTCCCTCCCAACTACTGAGGGACACGTGTGGGCTCAGCAACTAGTGCTTAAACTGGAATGTATGTATACTTGAATGGTGAGGGCTTCTCTATGGGACCAGGAAGCTTGCAAATGTCCATCTTCCCTCTTTGGGGCAGAGTACAAACTGCTCCCGGCTCAGTGTTAGGCTGTGACAGCTGAGTAATGTTACTCACATCATGCTATTTGGAATCTTCCTTAAACTCAAGGTATTTATTAAGAAAGATAAAGTAGAAATATAGACATGTATATAAAAGCAAAAATATAAACAAAAAAAAACAGGCAGCTAATCTGCTTGATGTCCAACATTGTGTCTTCTATAGAGCAGAGACTACCACCTGCCTGGAATTCCTTGCAGCAATACAACATTTTAAGGTGAACCTTTCAAAGTCTCTGAAGAAATTTGGATGATTAATTTCTATTTATAGACAGTAAGGCCAGAGTTCCTATTTGACCAATGTCCCCCAGTGATTCTTGCGCTAAGCCCATCACTTCTGACTGGGCTAGTGTAGTGTGTTGGTCAGAAAGAGACACCCGGTCTTGATTCAGAGGTTCACAGGACAGAGAATCCACCACATCCACAAGGAAGTTTGTTCCACCAGTTAATTCCCCTGCTCTTACCCATGCTTATGTCTGGTCTGAATTGATCTGGCCTCAGCTTCTAGCTCCTGGCTCTCCAACTTCTCTCTGGCAGGTGGGAAAGCCCTCTGTTGGCAGAAACCTTCTCTCAGTGGAGACTTACAGACGTGGATCAAGCCACTGCTTCAGTTTCTTACACAAAACAAATAGATGGAGTCCCACAGTCCCTCCCTGTCAGGCAGGTTTCCCAAGACCTTGAATCACTCTTATTGCTCTTTCTGGAACCCTTTTTCATTGTAAGCCTGTTCTCTACAAAGTGGGCACCAGCACAGGAAGTAACTGTCTGTAATGGTCACGCTATTGACAGAGGCACAGTTATGCAGTCTTCTTGACATCACTTTTCATCATCGTCATCAGCGATCCGTCATAGTTGAGGATGTTCACTCTCCCATGGGTTAAGTAAGTGGTTGTAGATGAGTGGTTGTTTTTCTTCCTCCAGGATGAGATGATTCTCCTCAAAGTAAGATGTACCTTCTCTCACAAGGTAAAATCAGACATATGGTGGGACCGGCAGGGGGGCTCCCGCCCCCCCGTGTCCATCCGGCTGACTGGAAATTCCAGTTGCTAGAAATGCCAGTTAGTAAAATCCCAGATAACAGGGATTTTACTATATTTAAGGAGATTAATTTTGTTTATTAAGCTGAATTAAGTTTCTCCATTTGATTGTGAGGCTTGAACTTGGTCTGGAAGAGTGCCTCTAGCAGATAAATTCAACCCTGAATTGTATGCAATTAATTACGTTAAGGAACTGTGAGTTATAATTGGCCTGGAGAGGAGCCTTGTTTGATGCATTCAGTTAATGAATTGAAGAAGGGGAATATATTGCTAACAGAAGACACAACTGAGAGATTGTAGGTGCTTCCACTTGAAGAAAAAACGACTACAGCACCTTTACATCTGGCTGGTGTGTGGATGAGATAAAAAGGGAGGCAGAGCCCTGTAGGGAAGACATCATGATCTGTGGGACCTACATATGGAGCCCTTTTAGCAACAAGGAACTTCCCTCATACCACATAAGAACAAGATGTAGCAGGGGAGGCAAGGAAGGTAACTCCTAAGTAAGGGAACATGCTATTTTCAAACTGTAGACCTCAAGACCCGGTATTCCAGGGCCTTAGGCTCTTGAGCAGTCCAACAAAAATCTACTTCAGGTCCTGCTCACAGCACTGCAGGTTTTTCAGGTGGTCCCTGTAGGTCACTCAAACTTCACATCTGTAAAGAAGAGTTGGCGTTACCAGAGCCTTATATAGTAGGAGCTTTGTTCAAGTCCTGATGTCATGGTTGTTGAACACACAATGATTCAGTCTTCAGAAGGCAGAGCTGGCACATCAGATGCTATACTGGATCTCCTTGTCAATGTTGGCCTTCTTTGAGAGATGACTGCCAAAGTATGCAGTGTTCAACGTTCTCCAGCCCCTGTCTGTCAATGACAATCTTTGCCGGGGGAGGTTGATTAGCCTGGAGCAGGCTGGTGAAGCACCTTTGTTTTTCTGATGTTAAGGGTCAGTCTCAGGCACTGGTATGTTTGAGAGAAGCTGTTAAAGACCACTTGTAGATCCTCCTCCATAAGTGCAATGACAGCACAATCATCGGCATACTGAAGTTCTGCAATCAAGGCTGAAGTAACTTTGGTTTTGGCACAGGGGTAGGAGAGATTGAAAAGGTTCCCACCTTTCCTGTACTCAGTGCTGATGTTATGTGGCAGGGGGTCACAGATGAGCATCTTGATGGCTGCAAGAAAGATGGAAAACAGAACTGGTGCGATCATGCAACCCTGCTTGCCATGAGTTCGTATGACAAAGAGCTCTGTACCGGAGCCACTGAATAGGATGGAGGCAGTCGTCTAGTCACGAGTCTTTGGAAGATGATAAATTTCCTTATGCAGCCAAACTTCAATAAGATCTTCCAAAGAGCCTCACGATTACAGCCGTAAGTCAAAGGCTTTGGTCAAATCAATAAAGGCCATATACTGGTGCTGTTCTCAGCATTTTTTCTGGATCTGCTGGGCTGCAAAACTCATGTCCATGGTGCCTCCTGATGGTCTGAAGCCACAGTGGGCCTTTGTACACACCCCAAAATTGGCCTTTAAAGCAGCTTAAATGCCCTTTTGCAACACTTAAATGGAGTTGCTGTTTGCACGTTCGGCAGCGTATTCCGCTTTAAATGACTTTGGTACGTAGCAAGATAAAACACCTCTGAGGTGTTTTAGTTTGCTAACTAACAAAGTGCAACAGGGCACGGGGTGCTGGAAGCCAATGTACCCAGGGCTTGGCGGGCCCCGTGCAGCTCGGGGACTATGAAACCCAGCGGCAGCCCATGCAGGCTGGCTCCACTGAAGAAAAAAACAACAACAAAAACAGTGAGCCTGATGCTTTGTGGTTTTTTTCCCCTTCCTGAAGCCTGCCTGCCTGAGCTGTGTGTGGGGTTGGTGCTTCCCTCTGCAGCTGCAGGGGGGGTGGTGCTGCCCTCCATGACTGTGGCACCCCCTGCGATCACCCGAGCCAGGTGGTAGTGGGCAGGTGCTGCCTGGGGAGACTACACAGCTCAGGAACCATTCGGCCCACCGGCAGCTCATCCCCTTCTCCCTCCTCCCCCCGCTGCCAAAGAGGCAGGTAAGGATTGGACCCCCACCCTTGTGTACACGCCACAGGGGTTTAGTTCAGTTTAATTATCTCCAAATTGAAACAGTATTTTTTAAAACCCACCGTTTCAATTTAGGGACAACTAAACTGAATTAAAACCCCATGGCATGTATAAGCAGCCATTGAGACTCAGGAAGCATTTCCTCAGCAAGAGGGAGCAGTCAGTTCAACAGAATGCGATCAAGGATCTTCCCAGTGATGGAGAGGAGGGCTATACCGCAATAGTTTCCAGAGTCAGTCTTATCCCCCTTTTTAAAAATGCTGACAATATTGGCATTCCTTAGATCAGTGGGAATTTCCTCAGTGGTCCAGTCTGAGAAACAGTGTGTGGAGCTTGTTGGTCATAGTTTCCCCACCAAGTTTGAAGACCTCAGCTAGTATGCCATTAGGGCCAGACGCTTTGCTGTTCTTCATCTGTCTCATTGCCTGGTGGACTTCTTCAGAAGTTGGTGGACTGGCACGCGCTTCCCTTACTGGATGCTGTGGGATAAATTCAATGGTTTCATCGGTCACCATTGATTCCCAGTTCAGAAGCTTTTGGTAGTGTTCCTTCCAGCAGTTTCTGATGGACTCATTGTCTTTGAGGAGTGTTCCGCTGTCTTCAGATCTAAGCAGGGTGAGTCTGCAAGAACTTGTTCCATACGTAGCCTTGTTTGCACTGAATAAGCTCCTCATGTCATGATTGTCAACAAACTGTTGGATTTCTTTTGCCTTGTCTTCTTATGATTTGTGAGTCTTCCTGTGGGCTTCAGCTTTAAGCCATCAAAATTTCCTTGCTTCTGACTGGACATAGGATGGTTTTGCCAGTCACAGAGAGCTCTTCTCTTCTAATCAAGAAGGGTTTTGATCTCAGTGTTGTTTTAGTCAAACCCAGGGGCGACGCGTACGGGGGTGCACGCGGGCTCACATGCACCCCCTGAGTGGGGCAGTGCACCCCCTGCAAAAAGGCATCGCTGACATTGTTAGCAGCATCTACGGGCAGTTGCCACTCGCCACCCCACCACTGACACCGCTGGCGGCGTCTACAGGTGGTCCACAATTGCTACTGGCTGCTGCTAGCGCCTGTGAGTGCTTGCCACCCCCGCCCCCCACCCACCAACAGTGCCAGCAGCATCTGCGGGACCTCCCAGCTTACCACTGCCATGCTCCCACCACTGCCAGAGCAGCCGCGCTCCGCCAGCTGCTGGGGGCACGCGTCATTCATGGTCAAACCAGTCCTGATGGCTTCAGGTGATAAAGCCAATTGACTCGGTGCAAGCCTCATGGATAGTCTCTTTTACATCTTGCCAATCTTCCTCAATACAAGTTTTATCATTTTCAATCCTAAGATTGGCAAATTTCTTACTGAGATGTATTTGGAGGGCTTCATGGTGTCTAGGGGTCTGTAGGCATTTGATGTTGTACTGTCTTTGGACTGATTTGGTTTGGTTTGCTTTTGATGTTTCAACACACGCCTAATGGACATGATTGATCTCACTAAGCGATGATTGGTCCAGCAGTCATCCGCTTCTCTCATAACACCTGTGATATGAATGTCTTAGATCATGCACTCTTACGATGATGTAGTCAAGGAGGTGACATTGTTTCGAGTGGGGTATTACTATGTTGTTTTGTACCTGTCATGTTTTCTGAAGATAGTGTTAGTAATGACATGGTCATGCTCTACACACTTACTGAGTAAGAGGATGCCATTGGAATTGGGCTTGTCCACTCCTTCCTTCCTTCCCACTGGTGCCTTGCCACATTGTGACATGGGGCCTTCCTAGGGCTAGATCTCAAGTTAGCCCACCCACCTGCCTAGGGCAGTCTACCTGACTCAGTTACCATGACTTCAAATGTTACCATGGTATGTTAAGTGGGAGGCTGCCCATTCATTGCTCTGATGCCAGCGGGTGCTATCCACGGCTCTGTACCTCCCCTACACTGTGGCCCATACCTCACAGATGGCATCCAAATTATTATTGCTCCTCAGTCTGAGGTCAGAGCAAACTCAGTTCGTTGCTGGCCTCATTCACCCACACTCACTCATGCTGCCCCCCTCTCACAGGGGCCTCTTGCACTCCGCCCATCACTGGGCCACTCTCTACTGCCCTTGCTCCCTTTGAGTGATCCCTTTAGGTCATTAGGCTTTACTACTTACACTCTGGCACTACCATGCAGCAACTTCAGATCCCGCGAGTTCACCTACTCAACGTGGTGTCACCTCGTGCCGACACTGGACTGCTTTTGCCCCTAGTCCCTCACTGGCCAACTAGTTCCCTGCTCTCTTGCTTAGGGTTGGCCCATGTACTGTCCTTCAAGCTACCCTCTGCAGCCCTACTTTGCACCACACTAGCATAGTCCTTCAGGTGTCCCAAATTACATCCTACTCTGTGCGGGCCCTCACCACAACACTTCCCACTCTGGGGCCTCTGCTGGGCTCAGGTGCTTATTTATTAGTGTCCCTGGCCCACACTGCTCTCCATACTCTCACAATAACCCACCAGATGGTGAGGGCCAGGGTTAAGGAGCCCCTGCCCGCCTTTCACCAGGGGGTACCTGGTCTCGTATTTCTTGGGGGGCTGTCTGGCACAGACAGTTCCACCAGACTCCCCTTCCCTGGCAGGGTGCAGTGTCAGGTCATGCTCAGGACCAGAAGCCTCCTGCCATATCCAATACCTCCTGCCCTTACACCTCCATGATGTTCCAGGAGCAGTAGCTCTGCCAGCTGATGTTACTCCACTGCTAGCAGCAGACTGCTGCCTCAATCAAGCACTTGCCCACTGCTTGCTTCTAGCCCTTAAAGTGGCAGGCACCCACAGGTGCACTGCCACGCACATGTTGAAGTCCTGATCAACTCTTGCATTGAAATCTCCAAGGATCTTTTGGGATGATAGTCAGTATTCCATCAAGGTCAGCATAAAACTCTTTTTTCTGTTCTTCCTCAGCATTGAGCGTTGGGGCATGTGGACTGATGACATTAGCAAATGAATTGTTGGTCAGTTAAAGACAGGGAGTCATGAGGCACTTGTTAATGCCAACAGGGAATTTGGTCATTCGGCTGACAATCTGGTTTTCAATGGCAAAACCAATGCCCTGTATTTGCCTGTCATTTGCAAGTTTCCCTTTCCAAAAGAACATAGCTATCCCACTCCTTCCTCAGATGGCCTTTGTCTGCACATCTGGTCTTGCTGAGAGCAATGATATTGGTGTTGTATCGATGTTGTATACCTCCACAGATTGCATCAGCCCTTTCTGCTTCACCATTGCTGTGAGAGGCCCTTTTTTTTGGTTCTGCAATAACTGTTCTTTTCAGATTCACTGTTCCCCCAGAAACAGCCCCATCTAGAATGGGTGGCTTATGCTTTTAGATGTATGACTTTGAATTTGATTGCATTAAATGCCAGCTGATCAGGAAATCCAAACTGCTTTGCAACAGTGACTGGCTCCATCATTATTTTCCACTACACCAGTCTTTGTATCATTTGCAAGCTTTCCCACTATGATTTTATATTTCCTTTCACATCATTAACTAGATAAAGATATTGAATAGAATTGGGCTGAGAATAAATCCCCACCAAGCCCTAGTTAAAGAGTTTTTTGATGATGTTATATTTACAATTGCTGAATAAAAACAATTGGTTAGCTGGGACATAAGAGACCTAGGTTTTATGCTTAGTTCTGCCACTGGATAACCAAGTGAGCCTATGGGCAAGTCATTCACCTCGTTCTACCTCAGTTTCCCCTTCTGAAAATGGGGGACAATATTCTTTAATTACTTTGCAAAGCATTTTGAGGGTCAAAGTGCTGTAAAAGGGCACTAATATTTTGTATTATTGTTATTAGTCCATAGAATATGGGCTACTCTGGTTTTTATAGCATAAGTTCCTTCAATTGGATCATCACATGGTGATAAGTCAAAGAAGTTTGAGTACATTTCACCAAGAATTACCCTGTAACCAAGCCTGTAAGGTTGTTGAAAAATAGGATCTTGAAGGTTTGAAAAACCTTCCTGGCAATCCACTGTTGTCTGCATCCCCACTTATCTAAGCATTGCTCTGCTCCCTCAGAAGACCACTGTTGGGACATGGGTAGTATGAATAGCTCTGGCACCCTTTAGGAAGCCCAGCTGCTAAAATGCCTTGATAGTTTCTAAAACATTGCTCCCCTTTGCCACCCAAAACAGTAGCACTGTGTGAGTGGCTCCCAGATCTCCACCCACATGACAGTCACCACAGCCCTGCTGGATCCCATCAGTCTTACAAAAATTAGGGTAGCTAGCTTCCACATGCTGACTGTCACAGGAACTTGGGCATTGCAAGGATGGTGTGACCTCTGAGCAGTGGCACTTCTCAACCCAATGGTCTAAAGTCACTGTTGGTCATTCCCAGCAGGCGGTACAATGTAATCCCTTATGGTGTGCTCATCATCAAGACTATCCACATTCCCCTGGGCACTAGACAACCTCCACTGAACAAATATATCTGGCTCTTCTCTTCCAGCTGAGCACCTTCTCCCAGGCTTCCTGCTGGTAACACCCTGGGCTATCTGCCACCACCACTACAGTCACTTCTATGGGAGGGCAGAATATAGTCACCCATCCAGGAAAAGCTGTTTTTCTTCTGACAGCTGCAGGGGCAGAAACCCAGATCAGAGGAGCAGCTCAGGAGGCAGCTTGCCAAAGCTTTATGCACTGAAGCTGTGCATATCTTTAGCCTACTCAGGTGGTATAAAAACGCCAGCATTGCAGAACTGAAATGGCCTTCAAGGTTCCTTCACAGCAACATCAAGTGGCTTTTAGGTTCCTGGGGAAATTGTGGGATGGTTTAAAATAATTTGAGGTTTCTAGGTAATTTTGTGACTGCTCTGAGAGTTCGGCCTCTTCTAGGCACATACAATCTCTCTCAGAAGGCTGCGTGGTTTATGATGCTGTGCATCTCAAATTGGGGCCAGGAACTCTGGGATGCATGCCTGCAAGGCACTGCTGCTAGGGTGATTGAGTGCCAAGCTAGTGCAGGAAAGGGGCACAGGCAGCACAACAAACATCTATGACTATGATGAGTGGCTTGTGTTGGTTACAGCTGAGCTAATTTATTTTAGTTCAGTGGGACTGAGATGCTTTGAAGTGGGACTGGCCCTTTGTTCTATACTCAACAGCCTTGAGCTACATCATAATTTTACATGAACGCTTGAAGTGGTGCCAAGTGTTGAAGTAGGTGAGGCGTCTACATGGTAAGAGGTAATTTCATCTCCTGTGATGAGTCTCTGCTGATCAGACAAGATATATCTGTGGATAGTGAGCTTACCATACATCTATTACTGCATGGCAGAGTGACTGGTTTGGGTGAATTACAGTCATAAATGTGTCATTCCCATAGACTATACACAAGTTAGTGAGAAGCTGCACATTTTTTGGAGAAGGTGAAATATGTTTTCTCCTTGGGGTCTCCCAGAGATCATGTATACTGGTCCACAGTTCACAGGAAAATTTTAAAGCTTTAATAAAAAGATATAGTTATATGCCTTCATTCCTTATTTTCATTGTCCTAAGACATACAGAGAATATGAAACAGCTGCAGACAGCAAAGAAGATCTGTGTTGGGATCTTTCACATTTCTTTTTCAGTTTAAGGAAAATACAGTCTGTCTTGTTCACCAGAGGGCAGGAGAGCATACCCTACACTTCAGGGCTTCTGGCCTCATCAGATAACCTGACTGGGGCAAAGGTGGCTGTGTTACGTAAGACAGCAAGCATGGAGGAAGCAGGGTAGCCACAAGGTCTGCTGTTAAGGCACTTCCATGCTTGCGGTCTTATGTTGTGGTCAGACTTGACTGCCAGTGTTCCCTGGCCTCTTCCACCTCCTGCGTCTAACCTGCCATGACTTGATCATGCCTCCAGAGGCCAGGATAGACTCTTCTTTGGTGTCTTCTTGCCTTTGCCTAGCCCTAGAGGTTACTCCCCACTAATTCAAACTCCACAGGGTATATTTCCCCTCTAAGGTGGCCCTACATGTGCCTTAGAGGCTGTAATAGTGGCCTTCAGCTGCCCCTATAGCCATGCCTATGCCTCACAGATGACTCAATTGCCACTTGGAGGAGACCACTGGGCCCCTCAGGGCCCAGACCCCTATGCGTCAGCCTTCCCAGTTTTGGCCCGCTTTATCTAGCTGAGCCCTCTCAACCCAAGTCCACCATCTCAGACCCTGGGTTCCTTGGCCTCCACCTCATATGACTCTGACCAAAACTAGTTCCAAAACTCAGAGCGTCTATGGCACCCTATTCCATGGCCTTCAGATCTCCCGTACAGCCACAACCTGGCCCTCCAGTGTTAAACTTTAATACAGAAAAGACAGTCAGAACACAAAGGGTTAACCATCCAATTACAACTCATCCACAATCCCCTCAGGACCATAAGAGTTTCCCTAGTCATAATGAGACAACTGATTTCCTTAGCCCTAGGGTACCTCCTTTTCCCTGACAGCTAACTCTGTCTTCCACTCCTTCCCAACAACCTGCAGACATGGACCCTCCAGCTGCAGTCCATAGACTTGGGCTTATATACAGCCAAGCCGTGCCCCTTCCAGTCACCTGGCCACGGCTGTTGAAGATATGCCCAGGGGTTCCTGTTCTGCCTAATGAGCTGTTTGGATTCCCCTCCCCTGCAGCCCTCTTTAGCTGCTTAGCAGTCCCAGGCCCTTGAGGTTTGGGTTTCTGCTGGTGCTGGCTGCTGCAGTAGTCTGCCCCTACATGGGCTGTAAAAGACTTGTTCCCCTGGGACCCCACTCTTTCTTCCTGCTCCCCCTCTGCATGTAGTTAATGGGGTTGGTGTTCCCTGTTACAGGCTCACATTAAATAGATTAGAAGTTATATAATTTACTAGTCTCAGAAAGTAAGGGTCAATGGAAAATCATTGTCCAGCAAAAGTGAGCTTCTAGTAGGGTCCCCATAAGGCTATTCAGTACCATTAGCAGTGCTCTGGGAGAAAATATTAAATCCCTGCTGGTAAAGATTGCACATGGCCCCAAATTCCTGGTAACTAGTAAGAAATAAGGCAATTCTACAGAGTGAGCTGGATATTTTGGTAAACTGGGTTCATTCACAAAACAAACATGGTAGTGCAACTCAGTGCAGGATCCTGCATGCAAGAGCAAAGGTTTGTGGGGGGGGTGTCACACTTGCAGGACGGGGAACACTATTCTATTCAGAGACTCTGAAAAGGAACTAGCAGTCACTGTAGAAAGCAAAGAAAAACTCAGGGCAATGGTTTGGCAAACAGTGCTGATGCAATCTGTGGAGGTATCTGCAAGGGCATGTTGAAGAGTGGCGTGAGGAAGACCTCATGACCTCTGCCTCTGTCATTAATGTAACCATTACTGACAATAAGGGAGGCAATGACACAGCTAATGTCCTGAAGAAGTTACATATAACTAACAGCAAAGAAGGATGGGTTTTCTTCATGTGTAAATAAGCTCTGAGATGCTGATGAAGTCAGGCTTAGATGCATGCCATGGGGCTATTTGTATGCTTACTTGGCAGGGGAGATACCATTATGATGGGTGCCTGTAGACATGCTGGAGGCTGCTCCAAAGCACTGTACAGTGCATCAGAGCAGACTTGATGAAATGAGTCTGCTGGAGTGTGCTAATTAACATGCTCCAACTACCCTCTGTGTCTTGTGTATCAGTGTCCCTGCACTTCAAAATGGGGGTGAGGGTTTTTTTACTAAAGCTCGTTTGATGAGACAAGCTGCAGGCATAGGCAGTGGGAGAAAATATTATTTTGTGGGGAGGGGGGCTGAGTAAATATTACTGGGGGGGGCTGACCCCCACCCCTCCCTTCCACAAGGCCGTTGTGGGGCCAATGTGCACTGGTGCTGTACGTGGTAGCAAAGGAGCAGCTCAGGTGCTGCGGGATGGCAGCGCCATGGTACTGCTGCTGTTTCCAGCCATTGCAAAATTAACTTGGGGGAGCTAAGCCCCATTAGCCTCAGTCTTCCACTGTATATAGCTGCAGGTGCTTTAGAGCAGCTCTTGGAGCTGTTCTAATTAAAGTGCCCCCCCAGCACATGTATAAAAAGGCCCAATGGTTTTGGCCTACGTGGTTTTACTTACCTGGCATGGGAGATACCCTTTTTCTTGGCCTTGAATGACTTGGTGTAGTTAAGGGTGGAGACCTGTCCATTGAACTGCAGGCAGGCCCCCCTGTGAGACTACTAAAGCCTCCCAATGGGTAGATCTCAGCGATATGATTTATGGTGATGAGAGATTGGTCTTGGGCTTTCCCACTAGCTTGTTTCTTTGGCCTTTTGGCTAGGGGCAAATGAGGCTGGGGACATCTGGACTCCAAGGTCTCCAGGCTTGGGGCTTGAATGTAGGATGCCTGCCATGGATTTGGGAGTATATGAAGCCCCAAATTGAGGAGTCTGGGAGGTAGAATACTTGCCAATGGTAACGCCACACAGACTGGAATGACTGAGCTCTGCTCAGTCAATAGAATTCAAAACTGATTTGGCCCAAGACAAAAGTGTGTTGTTTTTTTTAATTGTAAGAAGAACAAGGTGCAGAGGCAAATATCTGTGGGGGTGTCTGTATGCCAGAAAGGCATGATGCAGTTACTAAAGATTGGAACTGAGGAGTGTAGCTGAGGAACCAGTTAGAGTTGACTGCTGGAGATGGTCTCAACACTCATATGCTAATGGCGAAGGAAATAAAGCAGGATGGGTGTTTTAAAGGCTCTAGTTAGCCATAAAAGGGATATGGGATAACTATTAGCAACCTGCTTGGAAGAGGAGAGGAAAAATAAAACCTCTCTAGGCTGGGCACAGGAGCAGGGACCTGCATGCATCAGGGGTGGAAGGAGAAGGGAAAGGGGAGGAGAAAAGGGAGGGGAAGGGGGATTTCTGTGGGCTTGCTGAGTCCTGATCAAGACCAGGATCTAGGGAGTGGCTGACCAACAGCAGTCCATTAGTGCTCAAACAGCTTTGTATAGATACATGGATGTCATGGCATAAGTCAAGAGACAGGAAGCCTAGACTGAGAGATTTACTTTATCTTCTCTTTCAAAAGCAGTTAGCCCTGTACAGGGCTGGCTCCTTTCTGGGGTAGATTGGTTGCACCTTCACTGAAGTAAGTGGAGCCAGGGCCAGGCTCCTAGCTAGTGTGAATTGCCTGTGGTTCTAGTCAAATGAATGGGACCAGGTCCCTAATGGCTGCATCTACACATGCACATTTATTGCACAATAACTGAAATGACTTCACAGTATGGGCACGTGTTAACATGTGCACACCCATACTGCACAGCAAATATAGTGATTTATGCTGACTTGAGCATAAATTTGATACCTGCATCATGCAGGTATCAACTTTACGCCCGATTAGTTACTGTGTAGTAACATACGTGTACATGCCTTACTGCACAGTAACACTGTGCATGTGAACTGACTTGGGACTAACTTTAGTCCTAAGTCAGTACACACACAGCATTAATGCGCCTTAAAGCATGCATGTGTAGATACTGGCTTATTCCCATTTACTGCGCAGTAAATTTAAGCTGGCATAAATGAACGTGTAGAACGCCCAAGAAGTATAAATGGCTCTGAATCCAGTAGAGATAATGGGACTAGATGCCCAGCTGATGTTAATTGGCCACAGTTCTGTTGGCACCATAGGAGCTCCACTAATTACCCCAGCTGAAGATCTAGTCTTTAGTGCATTGAATTTTCTCCCACTGTCCAGTTTTGTTGCACTTTTTGTAACTCCCTGCATAGTGACATTATAATTCTGGCAAATGCAGCACCAAGGGATAAGGACATAATTCCCAGCAAGGTCATTCCAGAGGTCATGACCTACCTATGGGAGAACTATGATTCTGAAATAGGTCCATACGTCCCTTGGAGCCAAGCAGGATGCAATAAAGCATGCAGCACAAGTCTCCACTACCCCACCTCATGCAGCTATAGATAGATATGGACAAAGCTCTGTTTACAGAGAAGCCCACCTCCCTGGTAGTTAGCAGAGTCATGTGGCTGAAGTACTTAATTACAGAAACCCAATATAAATCCCAGTCAACATGTAGAGGAGACATCTACGCAGGAAGACGTAGCAGCTTTCTCAGAGAGATCAGCAGAGCAGAGTGCGGTAAGCCCCATTGCAATGCGTGGTACGACGTACAGTATTTCTAGCACGTGGGGACTCTGTATGAAGGTACACAAGTTGACTGTTCTGAATGTGTGCTGGTGTCCTACGCATGGGGTGACTGTGTGTACAAGTGCGTGTTTGTGTGTAGATCTCAAAGTGATTTTTACTCAGGCTGTCCTCAAAGTGGAGAATTCTTTCCAGCTCTTAAGGGCTGCGTTAAGGGAGTTCTTGCAGTGAAAGGGGCTGGCAGACTCTCCTGGAATAGTGTAATCCTTCTATAAAGACTGTGAGTGACCGGGTGACTGCTGTCCAAGTGCTGGGTGGCGAAAGGTTGCAGACACTATGTAATTTATACTTTAGGGTGACTAAGGAACTTTTAAAACCATCCCAATCTGCCATTGAAACAGACCTGGTTCTATGGTACTTGGACATGGGTCAGTACAGGGTTGTTTCACACAGTGTATTTGTTAGGTTCCTTTGACAGCTGTTTGCATTGACCCTTAAGGTGCCAATCCAAGGATTGGTGCCTGCTGTGCTTGGTGCTGTACCGACATACAGGACAAGAACAGGTCCTGCCCGTATAAGCTTGCAGCCTTGATTAACAGAATGCAAACATGGGGGTGAGAAGGAGATGAAGTGACCAATTTTTAGGAAATGGCACTGCAAGGCAGCATCACATAGGTATGGCTAGGCTGCTTTCTGTTCAGAAAGGAACGCCAAGCTACATTTCAGCCCAGAAGCAATAAAACCATGTTCCCACAGCACCATATTCTCTCGGCAGATGCTACCTTGTGCTGTAGATCCTTGTACCAGGACCAGTTTTCCTGAAATAGGACTATTGTCTTGAACTTGAGTCCCCTGGCACATGGGCTGCTCCTTATGGCTTGTGTCACTAGCCTACTAAGCACCTGCCTCTCTCTGCCATTTCTCTGGTGCTCCTCTACTTTCAACCCCATGTGTAAAGTTGGAGCTGAAGCATGATTCCTCCAGCTCTTCATCTGTGCTGTTTACCCTGTCCAGGCAATGCCTCTCTCTCTCAAATGCTATCAGCTAAGCTATTCAAAGATAATATCCGCTAAATCCTATCAGGGCTTTCTTTAGCTACCCTCAGAGCTTCCCATGCTTTTTTTTTTTAAACCAGTGCTCAGATTCCCAGGACCCCAGCCCTGTCTCCCCCCACCACATCTCTGCAAAGGGAATGAGAAAAGGAGTGCTTTAATCCCTTCCACAAGTGGTAGTGACTAGGTAAGAGGCAAGCAGTGGAGATGCAAGGCCCAATGTTACAAGAGGGTGCCTGTGGGGAGGACCCTCCTCATGGGGTCCATGGCACAATGCCGCTCAACATCATCTTCCATTGGCAAATTCCCCTTTCCCAGTTTGCCTCATTCTCATCCTCAGCCACTTCCATACCTGCATTTTTCTGTTTGGCCAATCTATGCCATTCTTCTGGTTCTTATGTCTCAGTAACATCAGTGTCTCATTAGCCAGCTCACTGAAAACAAAGGGTATGCTGCAGATCTCTACAGAGATCCCAAGCTGGTTTGATACTGGGGGTAGAGTAGTGGATCTGCAATAGCAGGTATCAGCTCTTCAGCAGGGTAATTAGCCCCAGTGCAAGGCTGCACTAATGCAGCTACCCTGCTCCCTGTAGTTGTGCTATCTTTTCATGGAGCTCCACTATGCATTGGAGATCTCTCCAACAATTCATTGCTAATGACTACCATTAAGGGGCTGTCTGATTTCCAGAACTTTGGTCTGAACTGGCAGTCAGTAGTGGTTATTTTTCTCTCTAGCCTTTACTTTTCTCATTAAGAACACTTAAAAAATAAAGCAATTCAGTACCTTGCAGCTACAGCAGACTTACCACCAGTTTAGCCTCTATCCTCACATTATATTTTCCCTCTCATGTTTCTGTTTCCTCTGCCTGGGCTCTTTCTTTGATGCCCTAGGTATCCTCCTATCCACAATTTGGCCAACCCTCATGTGTGTTATGGTCTCTCATTAAATAGGCCTCCACTTCTGAAGTCAACACCTAGGATAATTGTGCCAGCAGCTTTTAGCATCAGCAGACAGTCCTGCAGAAGCCAAATGGGCACATTTGACAAGCAGTCCAGGTTGCTCTTTCCACAAAACCTGTCTATCCTCTACTCAGCCCTGCAATGTGGGAGACCCAGAGATAGCAGAGGAACTGGAGGGGCTTGCAATGAAAACCTTGAGGAAATGGAACTTTTGAAACAACAAGAATTTGGAGAAAGGGAGGAGAAGGAAGCAGGCAGGGCAGATGAGTGTAGATTGTGGGGCCAGAAAGGAAGGAAGTGGCATGTTATCCACTGGGGCTGAACTAAGAGACGTACAGGATAGACTGTGAGGTGGGGCAAGAGAAGGTCAGGAGCTAGTTAGTGGGAGGGGCAGGGTGATGTATAGACTAGGTTGTCGGTCTGGAGAAGATGCAGCATACGGCAGGGCAGGAAGGAAGACTATGTAATAGGGCAGGGAGGGATATAGGTAAGCTGTGGAGTGGGGGAATGAGGCACAAGGGGCAGGCTGAGAGGCAGGATATGAGTTGGAGTGGGGAAAGGTTAGGGCTGGTTTGTGTGGTGATGCAGACAAACAAAATAGTGAAAGGATAAATGCTGCTTCAACTGGATTTGAGAAGTAATCCTGCTCCTTTCAGCCCACTGAGAGTGTGCGCCACAGACCAACTCTGTAGAGGTATGCACTCAGTGCCATGTCTCTGAGCCACACTCAGCCCTGGCGTCAGTGATGTGCCTGAGCTGAATTACAGGATAGAGCCTCCTATAAATGTGAGAGGTAGTCACTGCTCTGCATGTTTGCAGTGCTTGGGAATGGGTTACTTGAGGGAATTTCTGTCAAACCAGAATGGGTAGCTGTTAGTGAGGAACCTACTGTGTGTCAGACTTCAGCTGTTTGGGGCTGCAGCCCAGGCTGCAAACACGCAAACATTGGCTTTTCAAGATAGTGACATTTTTCACATTCTCTGAGCTCAAGTGTTTCACAGGAATTTACCTGGAAGCCAGCCTTGCCTATGTGTGAGCAACTGTGTGTACTCTGCTACTCATGGCCTTGGCATACTCTGAGATCAAGCCTTTCTGTGGTTTTAGAGTACACCACTCTGTACACAGTAGCTTGCACATCATAATCCAACTGTCTGGACACATGCATTCAAATCCATTGAGACTCTTACATTTCACGTGTGAATTTGCTCCCTTGGAACCCAAACATCAGTCAGGCCAGTGACTATTGGGTTTGGCCATGTGTGGACTGAAGGCTCATATGATGCTACCTAGCACCTGCTGCCCAGGAAAAAATTGAAGGCAGAAGGAAGTGAAACCAAAGAGCAGATAAAAGTGCTGGTAGACAGTTGTTCCTAAGAGGAAGGAAGTGTGAAGGTTAGAGAAACTTGTCTCATTATCCAGGGAGGGTGCTGGAACATCCTGTAGCCCTACAACTGTTGGGGAGGACAAACTGATGCAGCCAAATTTTAGTACAGAGAAAAGTCTGAGTGGAAAATCCAGCAGCTAAGGCAGCATTGACTGAGAGCATGAAGTCCCCTGTGTAAAGCTTAGGGAAATGTCGAAATCACAGCTTTGTGACTGTCCCCAGAAGATGCCCTGTTTGTTTCTATTCCTGTGGCTGCCTTCAGTCCTGCAAGAGGGAGCATGGGTCCATCTGGCAGAATAACCAAGGACTTCCAACATTAGAATATGGAGTTCTAACTTGCTCTTCAACTGCCCTCTCAGAATAAAGCTATTGAGATTTTTTTTTCATGATAGAGGGAAAAATGCTTGTTTCTGGCTTTTCCTAATGCTACCATGACTGAAGAGACTTCACTTAACATTTCCTCAAATAATAAGCTGCAGGGGAGAGAACAACAGTGAAAATGTTCAGACTCAAAGCTTCAACATGCTGGGAATATATGCAAACGTAGGGATTGGAAGGAATTGTATCCTAAATGATTGCCTATGCCAGTTCCAGTCATGTTATAATTAATTCACTGCTAAACAAGTACTGCATAATTCTCAGGAGAAAGGTGAATGAAAGCTATTTCTTAAATATCCTCATCACAAAGAACTAATAAGAGCCTAGGGGAACATAACTCAAGTTACAGTGCTGCCAACCTTAAATGCTAAGAAATTGTAGGGAAGACGCCAAAAACTATGAGATTAGCTTAAAATCATGAGATTTCAATCAAGTAATCTTTCATGTCATCAGAGACTTCTGGTTGCACATTTCTCTGAAGCCAGTGCCTCTTTTAGAAAGGACAGCTGAGAGTCTTATCCAATCACCTGACTCAAGCAGCTGGGGCTTTCCAGAAATTCACTCCAAATCACAAAACTCATGATAGGATCAAGAGAGTTGACAATACTGAGTTCAGGCTTTGCTTCTCTGGGGATACTGATGACAGCCCATTCCAGGAGGAGAGCCCATTCTAGGCATCCTTCTATTTTGGTTCCTCCCTTTTTCTTCAAGCTAGATAAATACACTGAGAAGCTCTTCAGCATGCCTGCCTGCAGTACAGACAGCCAGCCCCTAATGCCCCTTCTTCCCCAATGTGGTTCCCACTGAAGACAATCAGTTCAAAAGTCTGGAGCTTCTGCTTAATTCGTGTCCTAACAAGCAGCCTGCAGAGAGCAAATGAGTTGAGCTTTGGTCTTAGATGAGCTGCTTCTTCTGTTACGCAGGTTCCCTGGGGATCATGCTGAACGTGCTGCTGCTGTGCTGGGGGTTGCTACAGGGAATCCAGGCCGTCCTCACCTCTGACCTCAACAGCAACCACCTGCAGGAGATGAGCTCCAGTGTGAATGGGGGAGGCAGATCTGGTTACACGAGCCTTCTGCACAAAGTCAAGGAGGCACCTGTAGAGCGTTCAGGTGAGTAATATTTTTTTGGGTTCCCTCTCCCTCAGGCCTTATCAAGTAACCTGAGTTACTGTCATGCTTCTGTAGTCACGAGTAGCCCTACAACTCTTTACAGATTCACAGGTAGGGAATCCATAGTCAGTACTAGAAAGGGAAATCTTGTGAAGCAGTGCAGTTCATCCTATTAACACTGTGCAGCCTCCCCTGAAGGGCAGTATTGTGTCATGAAGAGCCAGCCACACAAGGAGGGAAAGCCTCCCTGTTCCATTTCTGCCCAGCCAACCCACTCCACCTAAGCCAGGCTCAGGTTCAGGAGCACTTGGATCATGCTGGGAACACTTGGAAGGTCAACACTACTGCTGGCAGAGTTGGCCCCCTATAGTCTAGCATCCCTCACAAGCATAGCTTTCCCATGCTCACTACATCCTCACATTAACCCAAGCACATAACCTGATACCTGTTTGTTTCTGATCATTCGCTGCATTTTATACTATGAAAATCAACAAGATCTTCCTGCACTGTGGGGCCCCTCTCTTGGCCACTCCAGTCTTCTGGCCTGAGGGATCTGGTGGCCATGGGATCCCCTCTTGCCCCTACTGTGGTCATGGTTGATATTAGGTAGGAATATAACAGTATGAGATTGTTCTCCCATGTTCTGACCTGTTGGTTGCATGCCTGGCTTCCAACATGTTGGTCAGGAGAAGCACCTCAGGTTCCGTGAAAATAGAGAAGGGTTCTGGAAGGGAGTTTTTTGTTCTTGTGCAGAACTCAAGCAGAGGCTGCAGGTGCTAGCCAGTAAGAGATAGTCACTTATCTTCCCTTTGAGGGACATCATTTTTAATAAACTTTTTAAGCACTTAGTCTCTCTCTCCCTCCCCCTACTCTCTGGATTGTGGAGAGGACATGGTCAGAATGGTAAAGCTAGAGTGGAGCAGTATTTCAGCTAGCAGATAATGGCTGTTATGCACCAACCCCCAGCCCTTTTGTAATTCACAGGAACTTTACCCAGGCTTGAGTTTGACAGGATGGATGTGGAGCTCCATACTGCTGATGAGGATCTTGTACAGAAAGACACTGTACTGGAGCCACAGGTAATGTCCTTTGAGACTTGGGTGGTTATTAAAGTCCTCTACATGATCTCTGGGCCACATTTAGTTCCTCTGTGTGAGAGGACTAGGACATATGCTAGGGCCAGGAACAATTCCAAATGAACATTAAGTAGTTTAAAATTCTCCATGAAATTGAATTACCAATCTTTGCCTGGCTGGGAGCCCCAACTCTGAGGCAGTGCCCCTCCCAGCAGAAGACACAGAACCTGGGTAGCTTCAACACCAAGGCGGACCAAGATAGGTTGATGAGGAGCTGGAAGATGGAAGCTTTGGGAGCTGGAGCTGCTGAGTATCCATGAGCCTTGGAATTTGGGAGACAGGTGTACCTGTGTGTCCAAAGCACCAGCTCCTCAGCCCCACCAGGCAGGCTGTCAGATGAGTGAGCTGGCAGGAGACCAGGAAGGTTCTGAAACCCTGCCTGGCAGGTGACATTTCCTGCTTTGTTTCCAGGGGAAGACTGTCAATATT
Organism: Alligator mississippiensis; assembly: GCF_030867095.1. Classification (NCBI taxonomy): domain Eukaryota; kingdom Metazoa; phylum Chordata; order Crocodylia; family Alligatoridae; genus Alligator; species Alligator mississippiensis. Next base: position 31,799,288 of record NC_081833.1, read on the forward strand.
GAACTATCTCCACCAAATTGTGATGAATTGGCAACTCTAACAGCAACATGTTTTGCTGAAACCTTTCTGATTAGCTCTCTTGTTCAGTCAAGACCAGAGAGGATAGTGAGGAATTTCAGAAGAATGTTGCCAAGTAAGGGGAAGGGGCAACATGATAAAAGATGAAATTCAGAGTTGTTAAAGGCAGAGTTGCATGCATTTGGGGAAAACATTTGGATTACTCATTTACTCGGCCGCGCCCTAAATTATTAAAATCAACCCTAGAAAAGGGTCTTGGTGTCACTGAAGACAAATCAGTAGAAAACCCTGCTTGATTTGGAGGTGCAGTTAGAAAGACTAATGAGACAATACAAACTATAAGGGGTGGGAACAAAGAAAGCAGCTAATGCCTTTATGTGGAACCAGTGGTGCAGGCTTATATGAATACTGTGTGCCAGGGAAAAGGAACCTGCTGAAACTCTTATGAGGAAAACTAGCCAATTGCCCATCAAGAATGACGGGGTGGGGGTGGGACAGAGGCCTGGTGGTGGCAGCAGGGCATCACTGTGCCCCCCCCCCCGGCTTCTGTCAGGACCTGGCTGCAAGGAGGTGGCAGCATGCTCCCTGCCCTCATGGCAGGCAGGGACAGAGTCCTGCATCTGGCCCCGCCCCCGCTTCTTGTCTGGTCACGGGAAGGGGAGAACAGGCTCGCTCTCCCCACACTTGCCCCTGCTTCTTTGGGGCTGGGCCTGCCCCCCCCCCCTTCAGGGCTGTTGTCGGGGTATGGCAGTGGCAGTGGGGTACTGCCACCATGCCCCCCTTCCTGCTCCCACTTCCCTCCTCCTTCCCCCTCCCTGCTGGCTTTTGTTGGGGCCTGGCAGCTCTGCATCCCCCCGGGTCCAGCCCCACCCCCACTTCTCATCCGGTCAGGGGAGGGGGGGAACAGGCCCACTCCCCACCTTCCCCTGCTCCATCCCCACTGCCTGCAGGGAGTGGGGGAGAGGGGGTGCAGGCCAGCTGTGCTAGCCTGGCCACGTCCCGCTGCCATAGTAGTGCTCCGCTGCACTGTCTCCTGTCTGAACACTCCTGGAGCACTCTCATTGGGTGTTTCAGTCAGTCAATCAGAGTGCAAATAAAGTGTTATGGACAGACAGACAGACTAAGGCTTTTATAATATTAGATGTCAGGATTGCTACCCCACAAATGAGACAAATCCTGGTTGTGAGGAAGTTGGAATTAGGTTCTTGTAAATTATTGAATGATCTAGAGCAGAGGGTGGCAACCTTTTATTAACTCAGGCCAGAGTTTGTGACCTGGGCAGTGCCATGGGCACCAGCTGCTCCAGCAACCCTGAGCAGAGGCTACAATGAAGAAGAGCAGCCCTGCATGCAGGATGGAGCAGCTGGAGGCAATTGGCAGGCCATTACTAGAATGTTGATTAAATCAAGTGGCTATGGATGGACATGCTTTTAGTAAAATGTAGACCAGGTCATAACTTTGTGGGTCATATCCATTCATTTTCAGGGAATGTGCATGCTTATGTGTGCATGCTGGTCTGGCATGCAGCATGGGAGACTCAAGAGTGCATGTCATGAGGGTTAGTGCCTACTAGGGTCACCATATTTTGTTGAAGCTATGCCTGAACACCCACGTTTAAAATGGTATTATCATATATGCACTAGTCATTGTGAAAATGGGCATTCCTCTACAACAAAATTCCAAACTTGCCATGTCTGTGAGGGCATGATCTACTCCTAAGATTTGAACTGGCAGGGTATGGCTAAAGTGTCCTTATATAGACTCATCCCACAGAAAAATAACAACCCAATAGTCTAGTCAAGAGCAGTGTGAGCAACTGCACTATTACTGACACCCATTCCAAATGCTGACTATTAAAAGGTCCATGATTTTATTTTGAGAATTGGTCATTACTTCATAAAGGTCGAGTTCCCAGATGCTGGGCCTGGGTCAGTCATCCAAACAGGCACAGACAAAGACCTGCAGTTCCTGAACTGTCCAGGGCACACATGCTAATTAGCACACACTGGAGCAGATTCGATTAGTTGAGTCTGTTGGAGCATGCTAATTAGCATGCTCCTGCAGCCTCCACATCACTTGTATTCAGCATCCCCACACTTCAGAATGGTGCTAGAGGCACTTTAACTAAAGCTTGTCAAACGAACATTAGCAAAAGTGCCCTTGTTGCCACTTTGGAGCACAGGACAATGAATACACGTTATGCTGCAGACGCTTTAAAATTAGAGTGGCTCTGAGAGCCACTCTAATTAAAGCACCCCCAACCCAGAGCACCTGTAAAGATGCATATTGTGCCTATTGTGTAAAGATGCCTATTAATGCCTATTGTAGCTGGGCCTACTTAGAGAGGAAAACACAGCAGTCAAAGTGCATCTATTTTCTCCCTTTGTAAATTATGTCTTTTCTCTCAGCAACTTCCTCTCTCATTTTTTTTTCTGCTGGCCTTGGATTTTCAATGGCATGGAGTAATGCATCCAATTACCATGAGCTTGGGGCCTCAAACTCCCTCAAGCTTTTTATGAAATCTCAGCTGACATGTCTGGTTGTATCCCAAGAGCCCATCTTTATATGGGCGCACGACTTTGAGCAGGGCTTCATGTATTCAGTACTTCTATGGGAGGCAAATTCACTACTCGTTACATACTTGTGCTCCAGAAGCTGAAACTTCATTTAAAAAAGAAGTTGCTGCTCTTCATGCTTATGAAGAAACTTAAAGTATAATGCAGCAGATCCAAAGCTATGTAGAAACCCTGAAACCAGTCCTCTAAAAAGGGTAAAGGATCCTCCTAAACCCGAAAGATGACAGGGTCAGTCTCAACACTGCCCACTGCTTTACTGCTGATCGTTTTAACAGAGACATGCTGCTAATGTGCTTGTCCCTCAGTTCAATTGCCATCCCTAATGCCACAAGCACTAACTATCCCAAACCCTGACTCGTTTATCCCCAGTGGCCTCTAAGATGCTGTCGTTTGATGCACTAACAAAACTTGCAGCATGCCGAGAACTATTATATGAGGACCATCTAAAATAAATCAAATTCAGTATCATGGGCACTTTTACACATGCTCTAGCACTTTAATTTGAACAGCTCTGAGAACTGCTCTTGTTAACGTGCTGCTGTGTCTTGTGTCTGTGTCCCTGCACATAAAAATGGCAATGGGGGCACTTGAACTAAAGCTTGTTCAACAAGCTTTAGTTCAAGTGCCCCTGCCACCATTTTTAAGAGTGGGGATGCTGATACATGAGACACAAGAGGCTGCCTGAGTGTGGTAACTGTCACTCCAGCAGACTCAATTAATTAATTGAGTCTGCTCCAATAAGCTGGGACTCTTTCACATTGGAGAAGCCTCCCTGCTCCAGTATAGGCATGCAGGCTAGTCCAGAGAGGTAGATAGTATCTGATGAAGCAGGCTGTCACCTATGAGAGCATATGCCTCTCTGAACGAATTAGCTTTTAAGATGGCACCTTGCCCTGACTTCTGGATGATTAGTCCAGAGGCTGCTATATGGATTTGGTTGTTAGTCTCTTGTTAATTCATTACAAACTACATTTTGATATTCAACTGAAGGTGATATAAAATATCCATGGAAGTTTCAGGCTCCAGGAATCTTGTCACGGAATTTAGATCCATTTTGCAGCAGAGTACACAGACCCCTGCCTCTCAGGAAAACTCATCAGTCCTGAAAGTCGAGTTTGGTGCAGCCAGAGTAGGGCCTGTCAGAGGGGCTGCTGCAGATGTATTACTTGCAAGTGGCTTTCATATTTTCAGTCCTCTCTTCTCCCACTGAGCTATCTTGGGCAATGTTGTCCTTTTCTCTTGAAGACCCATAAAATGCAGGACCACTGGAACAATCCAACCTTGGGGTATAGACAGATGTAATACTTTTTTTGCTGTCCAAGGATACCAATTTAAGCAGTTGGAATACAACTGTTTGGGTAGCAAAACTGCTTCAGTCAAGGTCAACTGGCGACTGTGCTCCCTTCTATCCCTCTGGTATGATGCAGACGTAACAGTTATGACTGATACATGCACTCTCTCCCCTATTAAAGCAGCTAATAGAGGGGCAGGCGACTATTTTGGGTGGAGGGCCACTTACTGAGTTTTGAAGCAAGCCATCGAGGGCTGCATGATTGGCAGCCAGAGGCAGATAAATATTAATTTTCTAAATTTTTTAGGGGCCCCACGGGCTGGATAGAATCACCTGGCAGGCTGTATCTGGCCTGTGGGCTGCATTTTGCCCACCCCTGAGCTAATATGTACATTCCACAGGCAAGGTCAGCTTCCTAAGGAAGTATGGACTGGATGAATGGACTGTAAGGTGAACAGAAAACTGGCTGAAGCATTGGGCTCAGAGAGTAGTAATCAATGGCTTGATGTCCAGTTGACAGCTGGTATCATGAGAAGTGCCCCTGGGGTTGGTCCTGAGGCTGGTTTTGTGTAGTATTTTCATCAGGGACCTGGAAGATGGCATAGAGTGCACCCTCAGCAAGTTTGTAGATGACACCAAGCTGGGGGCAGTAGTGATACATTGGAGGGTAGGGCTAGGGTTCAGAGAGACCTAGGCAAATTGGAGGGTTGGACCAAAAGAAATCATGAGGTTCAACAAGGAGAAGTACAAAGTCCTGCACTTAGGATGGAACAATCCCATACACTGGTACAGGCTGGGGGCTGACTGGCTAAGCAGCAGTTCTGCAGAAAAGGAGCTGGGGGTCACAGTGGACAATAAACTGAATATGAGCAAACAGTGTGCCCTTGTTGCCAAGCAGCCTAACAGCATAGTGGGCTGCATTGGCAGGAGTGTTGCCAGCAGGTCAAGGAAAGCAATTCTTCCCCTTTATTCAGCTCTGGTGAGACCATACCTGGAGTACTATGTTCAGTTTTGGGCCTCCACTACAGAAAGGATGTGGACAAATTGGAAAGGGTCTAGTGGAGGGCAACAAAAATGGTGAGGGGGCTGGGGGACATGGCTTCTGAGGAGAGGCAGAAGGAACTGGGCTTATTTAGTCTTCAGAAGAGAAGACTAAAAGGAGATTTGATAGCAGCCTTCAACTACCTGAAGGGGGGTTTGAAAGAGGATGGAACGAGACTGTTCTCAGTAGTGACAGATGACAGAACAAGGAGCAATGGTCTCAAGTTGCAGCAAGGGAAGTTTAGTTAGATATTAGGAAGAATTTTCTTATTAGGAGGGTAGTAAAACACTGGAACAGGTTACCCAGAGAGTTTGTGGACTCTCCATGCTTGGGGGTTTCTAAGACCGGACTAGACAAAGGCTTGGCTGGGATGATCTAGTTAGGGATGGTTCTGCTTTGAGCAGGGGAATGGACTAGATGGCCTCCTGAGGTCCCTTCCAACCCTCATTTTCTATGATTCTGTGATTTGCCCATACCCTCAGTGCAAAACTTACAAGTGTTTTATTCCCTGTATTCATTGAGCATGCTAGTGGGGCATCTGACAAGGACACAGCACAGCTCCTTCCCAAGCGGTTTGCTATTTGTAGGCATTGTTTCCTCCATGAAGCCATTTTCTTTTGCTCTTTGTTCAGGTGTTGTCTGCAGTACTGGAAGCTCAGGACCGTGAGGAGCGCTCTCCCCGCAGATGTGTCCGCCTGCTGGAATCCTGCCTTGGGCATCAGCTGCCCTGCTGTGATCCATGTGCCACCTGCTACTGCCGCTTCTTCAATGCCTTCTGCTACTGCAGGAAAATCAGTGCCAATTTCCCCTGTGGCAAGAACTAGCTTTGGCTCTGGAGGGATTTCTTTCCCCTCCACCTTCTTTCTTTCACCCCTTGGGTTAATAACTGGCGTGTCCATGTGTGCCTCTATGTTTTTTAGTTCCAATAAAACAACTATTAGCAAATTTATCATTACATTCAGCTAGTTCTGCCTCTGGCTTTTGCTTTGATTCTAAAAGGGAATTCCCTGTTAATGAGGAACAGCAATCTATGTCCATTAGAAAAGAGCCCTTTGGAAACATGCTTCTCTGATGTGTTAGGGTAGCAGTTCCCAAACTCCAACACGGGGCGGGCAATTATTTTGGGCAGAGGGCTGCTTACTGAGTTTTGGCAAGCTATTGAGGGCTGCATGACAGGCAACCCAGGGCAGATAAATATTAATTTTCTAAATATTTAAGGGGCCCTGCAGACCAGATAGAATGGCCTAGCAGGCCACATCCAGCCCCCAGGCTGCATTATGCCCACCCCTGCTCTAACAGATTGTGTACTACCAGTTTAAAATTATACAACCTTAAGTACCACCAGCAATTTTTTCAGTTCAGCCTTAAGTACCACCAGCAAATTTTTGTCATATAAAGTAATTATAGTAAATCTGTTAATGTGTACCACTGGTGGCACCCATACCACAGATTGGGAACCGTTGGGTTAGGGAGTAGTATCTCAGCAGGGTGGCTGCTGCGGGAGAGGTGATGTCATTCTTTGACTACTATGTGGTTGGTTGCTACTTTGTCTGTGTTCTCTTGTCCCAGGAACCCTCTTGGTGCCTTGGGTTATTTTTAATTCTGCAAGCATGCTAGGAAGAGACTGGATTTGCTAGGAAGAGATGGGATGTACCAGAAGAAGAGAGGGAAGAACATCTTCACAGGGAGGCTCGCTACAGGCTTGCTAACCTAGTGAGGAGGGCTTTGAATTAGGCTTACCAGAGGATGGAGACCAATGCCCTAAGGTAAGTGGGGAGGTGTGTGACCTGGAAGAAGTGCAAGCAGGAGGGGGCAATAGGGGAGGTAGTCTCACTCTTCCTGAGGAAATAGGCATAGGCAGAGGAAGAAAATAATTTGGAGGGGTGCAGGACCCCCCCCCCCCCCCCGCAGGTAAGTCTGGGGAGGAAGGGGCAAGGAGAGAAGTAAGGGCTGTAAGCTGGGGGGGGGGGGGGGGAGTGTGGGGCTGGGGCAGGCACTGCTCAGGTGGAGAGGGGCATGGCACAGGAAGGAGCCATGGCTTGTCCAGGGGGCGCGGGGAGGGGGTGGCAGCTCCCACCACTGCACGCACCCCGGGATGGCGTGGGGGGCACGTGCTCCCGGATCTGTACAGAGCAGGGCAGGCTGCTGCTGAGGACTGGGGCCAGACCTGCACTAGGCTCTTCCTGGTGGGGCTGGGCTGTGCTGCACTTGGGGCAAGTGGCAGCAGCGCTGGGAGGGGGGGCTGCGGGGTTACGGCGAATTTTGGGGTGGCTGCAGCCCCCTCCCAGCACCACTGCCACCCGCCCTGAGTGCAGTGCGGCCTAGCCACTGCTGGGAAGAGCCCGGCACAGCCCTTGCCCCAGCCCCGCCCCAGCTCACAGTGGCAGCCTGCCCACGCAGATCTGGGGGCACATGTACCCTGTGCCTCCTGGGGTGTGTGTAGAAGCAGGAACTCTGCCCCACAGATGAGCCATTCGCAGATCAGTCCTGTGCCCCATCCCACCCCAGCTGAGTAGTGCCTGCCCCAGCTCCATTCCCCACCCTTACCGCTGTGCCCGCTCTCCTCTTCACCCCTGCTGCAGCTGCCAGAAGCCTGCAGCCAGGCTGCCTTGTGGCTGAACTGCTGCCCTGCATTTGGGGGGCTACGCCTATGAAAATAAGTCAATTGGCTAGCTACTTCAGGTGCCTATACACGAATGCACTAAGCCTGGGAAACCAGCAGGAAGAATTAGAGGTCCTCACACAGTCGCAGAACTATGACAAAATAACAGAGACTTGGTGGGATCTTCCATGAGTGGAGCACTCTCATGGGAGGATATAAACTGTTCAGGAAAGACAGGCAGGGGAGAAGAGGAGGAGTTGTGCTTTATGCGAAAGAGCTGTGTATGATAGCTTAGAGCTCCAGTATGAAACTGGATATAAGCTTGTTGAAAGTCTCTGGGTTAGCATCAGAGGGGAGAGCAACAAAGGTGATGTTTTGGTGGGTGTCTGCTATAGACCAACAGACCAGGAGGATGAGGTGAATGAGGCTTTCTTCAAACAGCAAGTTTCCCAATCACAGGCCCTGGTTCTCCTGGGGCACTTCAATCACCCTGACATCTGCTGGGAGGGCAATACAGAGGTGCACAGGCAGCCCAGGAAGTTTTCGGAGAGCGTTGGGGACAACTTCCTGGTGCAAGTGTTGGAGAGGTCAACTAGGGACCATGTTGTTCTTGACCTGCTGTTCACAAACAGGGAAGAATTCATAGATTTCACAGACATTAGGGCTGGAAGGGACCTTGGAAGATCATCGAGTCCAGCCCCCCGTCCAAAGGGCAGGAAGTCAGCTGGGGTCATAGGATCCCAGCAAGATAAGCATCCAATTTACTCTTGAAGGTGTTCAATGTAGGTGCTTGAACCACCTCTGATGGCAGGCTATTCCAGACTTTGGGGGCTTGGACAGTAAAGAAATTCTTCCTTATGTCCAGCCTGAAATGGTCTTGCAGTAGTTTATAACTGTTTGACTTCGTCATCCCTTGGGGCACTCTGGTGAACAAATGTTCCCTCAGATACTGGTGGTCACTCCTGATAAACTTATAGGTGGCCATCAGATCACCCCTGAGCCTGCAATTTTCCAGGCTAAAAAGCCCCAGGGCTCTCAGCCTGTCATCGTAGGGTCTGCTTCCCTGACCTCTGATCATGTGCGTGGCTCTTCTCTGCACTCTCTCAAGCTTCTCCACATCCTTTTTGAATTGTGGGGCCCAAAACTGGACACAGTACTCCAGCTGCAGCCTCACCAAGGCCAAGTACAAGGGGAGAATGACATCCCGGGATTTGCTTGAGAAGCATATATGGATGCAAGCCAGTGTTTTGGTTGCTTTACTAGCCACAGCATCGCATTGCAGGCTCATGTTCATCTTGTGGTCAATGGTGACCCCCAAGTCTCTTTCTTCCGTAGTACTAGCCAGTGTAGCACTGCCGAGCCTATAAGGCTGCTGCAGGTTTTTCCTCCCAAGGTGGAGAACCTTGCATTTTTCAGTGTTAAACATTATCAGGTTCTCGTCCGCCCATTTGCTGAGCCTGTCCAGGTCAGCCTGGATCACTCTCCTGATCCAGGGAATTGATAGGGAATGTAATAGTGGTTGGCAGCTTGGGCAGCAGTGACCATGAGATGAGTGAGTTCAGGATCCTGAGGAAAGGAAGGAAGGAGAACAGCAAAGTATGGACCTTGGACTTCCAAAAAGCAGACTTCAACTCACTCAGGGAACTCTTGAGTAGAATCCCCTAGCAAACTAGTCTGTGGGGCAAAGAAGTCCAGAAGAATTGGCTGTACTTTAAAGAAACCGTACTGAAGGCACAGGAACAAACCATCCTAATGTGAAGGAAGACTAGCAAGTATGGCAGAAGACCAGTGTGGCTTAGCAGGGAACTCCTTCAGTGAGCTAAAGGACAAAAAGGAGGCTTACAAGAAGTGGAAACTTGGACAAAGAATTAAAGAGGAGTATGAGAGTATTGCTTGGGCATGCAGGGATGAAATCAGAAATGCCAGAGTGCAACTGGAGTTGCAGCTAGCAAGGGATGTGAAAGGTAACAAGAAGAGTTTATACAAGTAGGATGGAAGAATCCCTGGGAACTGCTACAGCCTGGGGACTGAGTGGCTAGGCAGCAGCTCTGCAGAAAAGGACCTGGGGTTATAGTGGACAACAAAATGGATATGAGTCAGCAGTGTGCCCTTGTTGCCAAGAAGTCTAACAGCATACTGGGCTGCATTAGTAGGAATGTTGCCAGAAGATCAAGGAAAGTGATTCTTCTTCTCTATTTAGCACTAGTGAGGCCACATCTGAAGTACTGTGTCCAGTTTTTGGCACCCACTATAGAAAGGATGCGGACAAGCTGGAGAGAGTCCAGCAGAGAGCAACACAAATGGTTTGGGGGCCGGGGCATATGACTTACAAGCAGGGATCCTGGTTTTCCCTGATAAAAAAATCACAAATTCTCTGATTAAAAAAACCCAAATCTGAGATTAAAATTAAAGGCCCCTCACACCCTCCCCTTAGCCCTGCTAGTGCCCCTCACTCCCTACCCACAGCCTGCTAGCCCTGCTCATGCCTCTCACTTCCCTGCGCAGCCCCTACAGCTTTGCTGATGCTCCTCACCCCCACCAACAGTCCCTGCTCCCCCAGTCCTGCTGGAGGGGGCCTGTAGTTGCTAGTGCTATGGACCCTGGTCCACAACCGCCTGCTCCTCCCACTGCTGCGGGCTCAGATGGGCCAGCTCCCTGCTGCTACGTGCACTCCTGGGGGGCAGGGGGAACCGGCACCCCCCAGATCTGTATTCAGGGCAGGCGCAGGCTGCGGGCTCCCACCCTGCTTCCCTGCCCCGGGGCCTCTGCAGCCTGCCAGGCAAGACCTGGATGGCAGGCAGCAGCAGGGAGGTGCGAGGATCTCCTTGCCTCAGCTCATCCCCCACACTGACCTGGTGACATGCCTCCTATGCCTGCCACTGCTTTGAGGAGAGCCTGAGCCAGGTGAGGTGAGCAGTGGCGAGAAGATCCCAGCACCATCCCACTTCTACCTGCCATTTCAGGTCATGCCCGCTGGGCTGCAGAGGCTGTAGGGGAGTGAAGCAGGGCAGAGCTGGCAGCAGCAAGCAGTTTCTCAGCGCAGGCTGCTCCCTGCTTCCCACATCCTGCACCTGCCCCATGCACAGATCTCAGGGGTGTGGGTCCCCCCTGCCCCCTGGGAGTGCACACGGCAGCAGGGAGCCGGCCTTCCCCCTCCTCTGGACAAGCCACCTGCAGCCCCGTCCTGCTCCTCGCTGGGGCCCTGCAGCCGTGCATTGAAGCCCTGGGCCCCAAGCCCCACTCAGCTGGGTAGCAGCCCCAGCACTGCCCAGCTTCCTCCCTACAGGGGCCTCAATCACCCTCTCCCCCCTGCCCTTACCTGCTAGAGCTGCTTTGCAGGCTGCTTTGGGGCCACATGCATGACCATACACATGGCACCCACTATTTCACCACCCTCCTTCTGCTCCCTCCCTACTCCATGCAGGCTGTAACTCTGCCAGCCTGCAGGGAGCTCATTGTATTTGCCTCTGGTAAAAAGGTAAACTCCATGGTTTACTCTGTTTTTCCATGGGAAACAAAAAACCCGGATCCTTGCAGAAAGAGACTGAGAGAACTGGGCGTATTTAGTCTACAGAAGAGGAGACTAAGAGGGGATTTAATAGCAGCCTTCACCTACCTGAAGGGTGGTTTGAAAGAGGATGGAGCTGGACTGCTCTCAGTGGTGACAGATGTTGGAACAAGGAGCAATGGTCTCAAGTTGCAGCAAGGGGAGTTTAGGTTGGATATTACTACTACTAGAAAGGTAGTAAAGCACTGGAATGGGTTACCCTGAGAGGTTGTGAAATCTCCATCCTTGGAGGTTTTTAAGACCCAGCTAGACAAAGCCTTGGCTGGGATGATCTAGTTGGGGATGGTCCTGACTTAAGCAGGGGGTTGGAGTAAATGACCTCCTAAGGTCCCTTCCAACCCCAATTTTCTATGATTGTATGATGTCCCCACATGGGACATACTGCCACTAGAAACTAGGACACATTGATTTAGCCCTCCATGTCATGCAGATGGCTTCTTTTAGTAAAATATGTAATCAGGTGACCACAGAGCAATCTTCATGACTGTCTGGGTGATTAGAGAACAGAAGCATCTCTCTTCTTGAGACTTAGCTGAGGAGTTGTATTGTCCACCTTTGACTGTGTAGAGAGCAACCCTGGTGAGAGAGCTCATAATTGCAACTGTATCCAAGGCCATAAAGAAAGAATAGTTTAGAATGAAAATGATTTATGCCACAAACACCCAGGGCCAATTACCAATGGCCCAGACTGATTCAAAATGACAAGTAAAGATGAGCTTAGTCTTTCTTCACAAAAAACACCAGTTTCATACAATGGCTTAAACAAAGACTAGATCTGCCTGTACCAGCAAGTAGAGAATGTGACTGAGGTATGTACAGAGACAGTGCCACAGCATCCAGTGGGAATGTATTTATTATTTACTAGTGTTCCAATAGTGCCTTGAGGCTCCATGCAGGACCAGCACTACATTGTGCTGCCTGCTGATCTTACCAGCTGATGGTCAAAGTCCCTACATTCTGTAAACAGGCAACACAGACATTGCAGTGCGCAAAAAGTGATCAGATTGAAAAGGCAAATATCTAGTCAGCTGTTCCATAGTTTACATATGCTTTCTTCTACTGGTTTATTTTTCACCAGTACATATGTATCTACTCATACATGTGCACACAGATTCATATGCACGCTTGCATGAATCTGGAGGGGCACCCGCAGAAGCCACTGACAGCGGCAGTCTTGTCAGGGGGGGCAACAGCCCTACCGACAGCATCAGTGTCGGACGTCAAGGGGGGAACCTGCACCCCCTATCAGTTTCCTATGCAGGCATGTGCATATACGCACACACATTTTGAAATAACAGTAGCAGCAACCCCCATAGGTAGATTGCCTAGCACTTTTCAATGCAATCTTTCTTCGAAGAGGTCCAACACCATCATTATTTGCAGGAAGACTTTGAAATGTGGCAGTACAAAAGTGCTGTGGTCACAGGCATGCCATTTGCTTCTCCTAGGTATCTTCATGCAGATTTCCCTTAGATTTCAGCTATCTAAAATCAGCATTGCCCACCTCCAATGCACACAGGACAGCTTGCTTTTGGTAGAATATTTCAGAATCTCTGCAGTGTGAAGCCCTTCACATTCACTCTGTCCAGAATCTCATTTTAGCAAGCCACACAGGATGGGAAAATAGTGACAGTGACAGACAGGTCTGTTTTCTCTCCCTCCCCAGCCATGCCTTTTGACCTCGGGGATGTACAGGCATAGCTTGTGGAGTTCCCCTTCCAAATCTTTTCCCTCTTGGTAATTTTCTATTCATTTGCATCTGTGTTTGAGCTGAGAAAGTACAAATGAAAAAAGATTTCCAATCTCCCCTAAAATACATGCAACAAGGGGTGAGACAACTGGGAGCACAAACCACAGTTTGAGTGAGTAATGGGGGCACAGAACAGCCTAAGCCTGTCTATGGTATGTTCAGTCCTAATGTATAGGTCAGTAATTCCCACCCTTTTTAGACTCAAAGCTCCCCCCTCATTAGACTCAAAGCACCCTTCAGAAAATGCCAGCCTGTAGCTTTCACTTGTTTTTTTTAACTATGAAAATAGTCAAATACATTCATTCTTCTGTTGCAAAGAACTAAAAAAAGAGCACAAGAGGTCAGAATGGTTTTGACACTAGATTCCTATTTGAAATCTCTGGCTTTATCTTGTGAATTGTGTACATTTTTGCACACCTAACTGCTAATATTGAGTGACACCCTGTGGCACCCTCAAAAGGCATGGTACCCCAGGGTGCTGCAGCACCCTTGTTGAGAATCAATTACATAGATAAAAGAACTATCAAAAACATACATTCTTCCAGTGTGTCCTAGACACAAGATTTCAGTTCATTTTGGCTATATGAGGTATTTATATTGTTTGTGGTTGTATATTGTTAGGAATACCTGGGGCAGAGAAAAGACTGATGCAGGAAGCTAAACTTCTTAAAAGACTCTTCAAAATTAGCTTTAATTCATAAGTAAACCAATGGATTTGCTTGTAAATGTTTAGGAAAGTTAATTTTATTCTGAGAGAAAGTGTTGTAATTTGGAGGCTTACACTACATTCTTCATATCAAACAACACTACTGTATCCCTGTTTGAAGTGAAGACTGGTACATACTTTGAAACCTTGCCTCTCTGGTTACAGTCACAATTTATGAGGCACAAGAGCAACACATATGAGCAACACAACCTCCTGGAATGGTATGCAAACACCTTTATCTGTGAAACAACATCCTACTGAATTTGAATGTGCAGTTAAACTAAGGAACTTTTGGGTTTACATTGGGTTTATTCAGTAGTGGAATGACTGAATTCCCCATCACATCAGTACATTATAGGGCTGTGCAAAGCTTCGGACAGAGCTTCAGATCCGGAGAAGCTTCGGACGCTTTGGGGTCCGAAGCAGCACATCCGAGTCGAAGCGTTGGCCTCGTTCAGCTTCCTGAAGCAGTTCGGAGCTCCCGAAGAGCTTCGGAGCCACCTCGGACATCCGGTCATAGGGTATAATGGGGAAACAATAAAATATCTATAACTTTGTTGTTTTTTGTTTGATTTGGATGAAATTTTCAGGGGTGGTAGGGTCTGCAGCGAGGGTGAAGACTGCCAAGTTTCAAGAAAATTGGTGCAGGGGTTTGGGGGGAACTGCACCTCAAGCAGTGGACAAGCAAAACTGGTGCCATGGGGGCTTGTGGGACCGACTGTGTCTGTCTTGGGGCAGGGAGGGGAGACACTACTGTAGGTCTGGCTGCTAAGTTGCTGTATTACCAGTTACCAATCAATCAATCAATCATGATTCACTCAGGGACCAGGGACTCAGGGACCAGCTCAACACACAGGACCTAGCTATTACATAACGACTTAACGAGCATCAATTAGCACGTACAAAACCAGGCTAAGGAGAGGAAAGAATCAATACAATCAACTGCCGCAAGAAAGACACAGTCTTGGTTCGAGTTTTGCCTGTCAGGAGCTAGGGGTGCCAGGCCCCAGAACCCCCCTGCACCGATCTCTTTGACAGCTGGCAGACTTTGTGGCCTCAGCATGGGCCACCATCCCTGCAGCTGTCACCCTGCTGCGCCTAACACACCCAGTGTCACCCATGGCACGAGTTTTGCTTGTCCACAGCTTGAGGTGCAGTTCCCCCCAAACCCCTGCACGGATCCTCTTGAAACTTGGCAGACTTTGTGGCCTCAGTAAGACCTACCAGCCCTGCAGTTTTGACCCCCCTGTGTTGTAACACAGTTGTGACATGAGTTTGGCTTTCATGAATTTGGGGTACAGTTCCGCCCAAACCCCTATACCAATCTTCTTGAAACTTGACAGGTTTCATGCTCTCAGCAGAGGCTACAATCCCTGCAAGTTTCATACAAAACGGACAAAAAACAACAAAGTTATAGATATTTCATTGATTCCCCATTATACCCTATGGCCGGATCTCCAAGGTGGCTCCAAAGCTTCGGAACTGCTTCGGCTGGATCGAGAAACCCGGTCTGGAGCTCCGGATCGGATCGCGGGCATCCGAAGTGGCTGGACCCGAAGCCGGATCGGATCACTGACGACTCGCACAGGCCTAGTACATTATCTATGAAGAAATACACATTAAAAGAATGCACTTAATTTTGGGAAATGCCAGGATTATGATTGTCTTTACATTATGATACTGCCTTTAGGTACAGGACAACAGAGTGTTTATTCTACAGAACACCTGCCTCATTGGGCATACAATGCAGACAGTGCTCAAGGAGTGAATCAGTCTGTCGCAGGGCACCTTAGTGCCTGCTCCTATAGAGAGGAGAAACTGCCAGGGAGAGAGCCCTGGCAGAGCTAATTGAGCACAACTGTGGGTTGCCGGAGCAACTAAGGGGAGCCAGCTGCCTGTAGGGTGCAGGGCCTGGCCCTTATAAAGCCCAGGGCCGAAGCCAGGCTGGCAGTTCTCTGCCAGCAGCCGGAGAGGCAGGAGCTCCCTTGGCCAAGATATGGGAAGGAGCCTAAGTCGCAAGTACAGCTCATGATAGCCCTGGAGGCTTGAGCTATGATGATGAGTTATGGCCATGTGGCTTGCATTTGTGTTACAGCCTAGGGGCTTGTGGTTTTGCTTTGTGTTTCTGTTATTACACCCGGAGGCTTGGGTGAGGCTGTAGGGGTTGGAGGAGGCCTCAACTATAGGGACCTCAGAGAGTGTGGGGTGCCCTAGCGCCAAGAGGGCGCATTATTTGCATAGCGCCAGGGAAGGCGCAGCTCGCACGCCAGTGTGTGAGCCAACTGGCGGTGAGGAGCGCGGCCAGTGGGTCGCGGGCGCAACCCGTAGGTTGCGGATGGGGACCTAGACCCCGGATTGCGTGTGGGGGAACATAGACCCCGGCCCCAGGAAAGGGGCGGTATTATTGAGTAGCCCAGAGTGGGCACGGCGAGCCCCAGAGTGGGGGGGAGCGCCATTGTATGTTATTGAGTAGCCCAGTGTGGGCACAGCAAGCCCCAGAGAGAGGGAGCGCCATACTGAGGAGCCCGAGACGGGCATAGCGAGCCCGGCTGCAGGCTAGTGCGGTAACACCCCTCAGACTGAGGCAGGGCGCTGCGGTTGCCCCGAGAAGACAGGGAGTAGCAGCGCGGAGAGCCAGGGTCAGAGAGGGTGCCCGTGCGGTTGGCCCATAGGACCGGAGGCCCGCTACGGTGAGCCCCAAAGAGGGGGGAGCACTATTGTATGTTATTGAGTAGCCCAGTGCGGGCACGGCGAGCCCCAGAGAAGGGGGGAGAGCCATACTGAGCAGCCCTAGAGAGCGGGGCCATACTGAGAAGCCCGAGACGGGCATAGTGAGTCCGGCCGCAGGCTAGTGCGGCAACACCCCTCAGACTGAGGCAGGTCGCTGCGGTTGCCCCGAGAAGACAGGGAGTAGCAGCGCGGAGAGCCAGGGTCAGAGAGGGTGCCCGTGCGGTTGGCCCATAGGACCGGGGCCCGCTAGGGAGTCCCTGAGCGGGACCATACCATCAGGGGAGGCCCAGCGGGAGGCTGGGCACGAGAGAGACAGACCGGACAAGGTCTATTACATTTGCGAGGCTTGGGGTGTGGTATCAGGGGAGGTAGGAGCCACGCATAGCCCATAAGGCTGGGGCGCTTGGGTAGCACCATTGTACGGGGAGACGCACGAGGGGTCCAGGAGCTTACGTGCCTGAGGAAACACAAGGCAGCCTCCCTATTACATATTACATCAAGACATGGCAGGCGAGAATGGAGGGTGCCCTCGGGCTGAAGTAGCGCGGTGAGAGGGCCTCAAGGAGATCACGGCCCTCTGCGAGGACCCCGCCGTGACACAGTCACTTAACATTTCATTCAGTATTTGATCCTATGCTCTACTTACAACATGCTCCACAGGCCCACAGTATAGTGGGGCTGGATATACAAAACAATTTGGCAACCAAAGTCTAAAATTTAGAACTCCAAAACCCCAGCTCAGCTACTACCTAACTCTGGAGATATCTAAAGCCTTAGGCATCTAACATTCAGCCAGCAAAGTTTCACAGCTGCCTATAAATCTGCTCTGGGCATGCCCCAAACTGCTTAAGACTTGGTAGCGATAAGCTATTTAGTATCTAAAATCATGCTGAAACCCCATCAAGATTTACAACCTAGACCAGTGGGGGCCAACCTTTTAGGCAGGCTTGCCACAAATTAGCTCGGCACTCTCCTCAAATGCCACTCTGATCCCTTTCCCCTGCCTGATCTGCTACTGTTTCTGCTTCCTGCCCCTCTCTAATCTGCTGCATAGCACACAGAAACTAACCATGTCACCTGGGGTATCTGTGCTGCAGGTTGGCCACCCCTGAACTAGACATTGCCCTATCTTGTCTGTGGGACTTAATTTAGTGAACATTCTTAGAGCACACCTTCCGACTGGGATGAGACTGAAGTTGGTTCCTTATTCCCAGTTTCCTATTCCTTATTCCTGGTTCCTTATTCCCGGTTCCCAGATCCTTTTTCAAAGCTCATCTAGACCCAATAAAAATGTGTTATTAATGAATTACACATCCTAAAGAGACAGAATATCATTAGCTATGCATATATACTAATTAATAAGTAAAATAATGTCTCACATTAAGTACAGAGCCCTAAACAAAAGTCAGATTAGGATGGGATTATGGGAAAAAATACTATTTAGACCACCCCAAATTTTGTGGCGATGCCACTGGGGGATTGTCCCAAAGAAACATGACCACAGTCCTGCCTGGCCCAAAGCACGGTTTGGCCATGCCAGGTTGCCAGCTAACAGCCCCCATGCCCACTATACCAAGTATAATGGCTTGAATAAGGAACTGGCTTTTGGGCTGGGATTATGGCTAGAAATTCTGCTTGGACCACCCATCAAAATACATCTGCACGATTGGGGGACTGTCCTGGACATTTGTGACGAGAGACTTGCCTGGCCCAAAGCGCAGCTTGGCCGTGCCAGGTTGCCAACAGACAGCACCTAAACCACCATGCTAAATATATGGAACTGAATAAAGAACTGGATTATGGGCTGTGATTATACCCAGAAATCCTTCTTAGGCCACCCCAGACCACACCTCGGTGCCACCAGGGGATGCTTCTGGTCATCTCTGAATAGAGACTTGCCTAGCCCAAAGCGTGGTTTGGCTGTACCAGGCTGCCAAAACACAGCACCCCAGACACTGTGCTAAGTATCTGGACCTGAATAAGGAACTGGAATTTGGGCTGGGATTATACCCAGAAATCCTTCTTGGGCCACCCCAGACCACACCTCTCTGGCACCGAGGGGCTCTTCTGGACATCTCTGAATAGACTTGCCCGGCCCAAGATGCGGTTTAGCCGCGCCAGGTTGCCAACTGTCACCAACCCCCAAGACACTGTGCTGAATAAATAGAACTGAATAAAGAACTGGATTTTGGGCTAGAATTATACCCAGAAATCCTTCTTGGGCCACCCCAGACCACACCTCTATGCCACCAGGAGACTATCCTGGATGTCTGTGACCAGAGACTTGCCCAGCCCAAAGTGCAGTTCAGCCATGCCAGGCTGCCAACAGACAGCATCCCAGCCACTGTGCTAACTTTATGCACCTGAATAAGGAACTGGATTATGGGCTGGGATTATACCCAGATTTGGCCCAAAAAGGAATTATGGGTATAATCCCAGCCCAAATTCCAGGTCCATATATTTAGCACAGTGTCTGGGGTGCTGTCTGTTGGCAGCCTGGCACAGCCAAACCACGCTTTGGGCCAGGCAAGTCTCTGTTCAGAGATGTCCACGAGAGTCCCCCAGTGGCACAGACATAGTCTGGGGTGGCCCAGGAAGAATTTTTGGGTATAATCTCAGGCCAAAATCCAGTTCCTTATTTAGTTCCATATACTTAGCACAGTGGCTGGGGTCCTGTCTGTTGGCACCTTGGCACGGCCAAATCATGCTTTGGGCCGGGCAAATCTCTGGTCAGAGGTGCCCAGAAGCATTCCCCAGTAGCACACAGACATGGTTTGGGGTGGTTTAAGAAGAACTTCTAGCTATAATACCAGCCCAAAATCCAATTCCTTATTCAGGTCCATTAATTTAGCACAGTGGCTGGGGTGCTGTGTTTTGGCAGCCTGGTACGGCCAAACCGCACTTTGGAACTGGGCAGGCCTCTATTCAGAGATGTCCAGAAACATCCCCTGGTGGTACCGAGGTGTGGTCTGGAGTGGCCCAAGAAGAATTTCTGGGTATAATGCCAGCCCATAATCCAGTTCCTTACTCGGTTCCATACACTTAGGTCAGTGGCTTGGGTGCTGTTAGTTGGCACCCTGGCACAGCCAAACCTCATTTTGGGCCGGGCAAATCTCTGGTCAGAGATCTGCAGGAGAGTCCTCCAGTGCCACAGAGGTTTTGTATGGGGTGGCCCAAGAAGGGTTTATGGGTATAATCCCAGCCCAAACTCCAGTTCCTTATACTTAGCACAGCAGCTGGGGTACTGCCTCTAGGCAGCCTGGCACTGCCAAACTGTGCTTTGGGCCAGGGAAGTCTCTATTCAGAGATGTCCAGGAGAGTCCCCTGGTAGCACAGGGACATGGTCTGGGGTGGCCCAAGAAGGGATTCTGGGTATAATCCCAGCCCAAAATCCAGTTCCTTATTTGGTTCCAGATCCTTAGCACAGTGGCTGGGGTGCTGTCTGTTGGCAGCCTGGCACAGCTGAACTGAACTTTGGGCCGGGCAGGTCTCTGGTCAGAGATGTCCAGGACAGTCCCCCGGTGCCACAGATGTGCGGTCTGGTGTAGCCCAAGAAGGATTTCTGGGTATAATCCCAGCCCAAAATCCAGGTTCTTATTCAGTTCCAGATACTTATCACAGTATCTGGGGGGTGGTGTGTGTTGGCAGCCTGACACAGCCAAACCATGCTTTGGGCCAGACAAGTCTCTGCTCAAACATGTCCAGGACAGTACCGCGATGGCACAGAGACATGTTCTGGGGTGGTCCAGGATGGATTTCCAGCTATAATCCCAGCCCAAAATCCAGCTCCCTTCAGTTCCATGTATTTAGCAGTGGCTGGGGTGCTGTTTGTTGGCAGCCTGGCACAGCAAAACTGCATTTTGCGACAGGCAAATCTCTAGTCAGAGATGTCCAGAAGCATCCCCCGGTGGCACAGAGGTGTGATCTGAGGTGGCCCAAGAAGGGTTTCTGGGTATAATCCCAGCCCAAAATCCAGGTCCTCATTGGGGTGCATACAGGTAGCACAGTGACTGGGGTTGGTGAGTTGGCTCAAGCTGTGTCCTGAACAACAAGAGGGCTTCTGTGGAGCAGGCTGCAATCAGTTTATTGAGGACCATACTATAAAGGCTACGCAGACGGGGGTTGAATGAAGATCGCAGGGCAGCTCTGGCATTCTTACTGGCTTCAACAGTTCAAGATGGAAGTGCCAGTTAAGGCAGCGGTCTGGGTTATAATGCTCTAGCTTTTAAGAGGTTAGAAAAAAAAATAAAACCCAAAGCAAGAAAGAAATCCCATCCTGTGCGGCACCTGCTTCCTACAGGTCACCAGCCCAGCCCCAGAACGGGGTCTTGAGATGCAGAGCAGGCGTATTTGGTATGCACGGGGTGCTGTAGGCTTGGGCCCACACAGACGTAGCCCCTTACTGGAGGGGATCACTAAGCGTGTGCCGACACAATCCTCGGGACACTCACGCAACGCCAGGGACAGGAGGGGCTGTGCATGCGCGCGCTCCAGGGGACAACCTCGACCCCGTGCCCCGCAGCGCCACGAGAGGAGCGGCCCGCGGAGGCCTGAGCCCAGCACACGCTGCGCACGCGCGGGCCGCGCCCTGGAGCGGCGGGAGACGACTTCCGGTCCTTGCTCTTCCCGGGACGGTCCGCGTGGGCACCCTTGGCCCCAGCGGGCTCCCGTAGCCAGCGGAACCGACTTCCCACTTCGCCTCCAACCCCAAAATCGCCGCGCAATGCATGCTGGGACTGCCGCTCGGCCGCTTCCGGCACCCGCTGTCACGTGAGTCCGTTCGGAGTCACGTGACTCGGAGCCGCCGGGCGCGTCCGTTCTGTGCTGCCGGCGCCGCCGCCCGGGCCGCTCTCGACTCTGCCGCCGCCGCCATGTCGTGCTTCCCCGAGCTCTACTTCAACGTGGACAACGGCTACCTGGAGGGGCTGGTGCGCGGCTTCAAGGCGGGCGTCCTAAGCCAGGGCGACTACGTGAACCTGGTGCAGTGCGAGAGCCTGGAGGGTGAGGCCCGCTGAGGTGGTTTCCCCTGCCGGGCTGCCGAGCCCAGCGCCCGGCCGCGGCAAGGGGCACTTTGGTGGGAGAGGTCGCTGCTGCTGCTCCTTCCTTCCCCGGGCCCTTCCGGGGAGACGGCGGTGCCGGTCCCTGCCCTCCGGGGCGGGTGGGGACCGCCCCACCTGCGCTCCCTCCCCCTTCCCTGACGCTGGGAGCAAGCGCGGAGGGGACAGGCTCCTGCGGGAAGGGAAGCCCTGCCTCCCTCCTCCCAGCCCCCTGCTGCAGGAGGCCCCGGCAGCTTCAGGCAAGTTGCTGTCTGCAGTGTGGGTGATTTGCCAGAACATGGAGAGCATTGAGGGAGCAATGGATGAGGAGCTTCTGGGGTAGGGGTGGCTCCTCCTGGTTCAGTCTGTAGGGCCTGTGTGGATGGGGAAGTGTCCTGGAATAGGGGCGGGTGTGACCAACCCTTTAGCACTACTGGGAACCATAGTGGTTGTGAAACTGTAGTAGTAAACTTCCCATGTAGTAATCGTGTCGATGAACCCAGACCCGTGGGGCTTATAGGAGACGCTGAAAGAGCAGGCTAATCAAACAGTTGCTTCTTGCTGAAACCCTCTTGCCTTTCTCAGAAGCAGCTTCGCTGGGTTGCTGCTGGTGACAACAACCATGGAGGGACCATTGGTTTGCATGACTTTTGCAGTTCCTCTTCCCAGAACCTAGAAAGAAGGAACAGGGAGTGTGGCTAAGTACTACGTTGTTTTGGGCGGAAAGCAAGCTCATTCTACTGTCCGAGCTCCTTGGGGTTTTTTAGTGGTTTTTTTCTCTGCTTTCTGTACGTGATCTCTTGGACATTCTGGCCTTGGCTTCTCTTTCATATTTTTATCTGGTCTCTGTTGGGATTCCTCTGTGGTATTAGGAGCTCAGACTGATACTAGAAACGCTTGTGTAACTGCATTTGAATAATACAGTCGGTGATACATAGTGGTATAACTTGTCTAGATGCACCTTGGAGTATCTGAATCATTAGTAGTAAGAGTGTATATGAACATTTCACAGCTTTAGAACATTTTCTGAACATACAAGGTTTTAGATGCTCCTAAATCTTGAAGGATGTTTTGTTTTTGTTTGGTGTCATAAGGAAAGGGCTCTAGGTAATGAAGAGTGTGGGTATCTGAAAATGCAATCCTAGCCTCAGATAACTTCATGGTTCAGTACCTTTTTAGTATCTAAATCTGTTTCCACTGTCTCCTCTTCCCTCTCCTTTTGTAAAACAGTCACTAGATCACTTCTGTTGCATCTGATAAAGCTTTAAGAAACAGCAAATGACAAACTTTTGGTAAAGTTTAGTAATCCAGCTGGATTGAGGAGTATGAGAGTACCTTTGTGCTGAAGAAAAAATTCCAGAGATCAGGGTATACCTTGAGCAAGAAGAAAAATATTGCAAGAAAGGGACTCAGACTAGTGTTGGTGAATAGTCTTCTCAGGGTAGGTAGTCGAAATAAACAGTATCTACAAAGCATGGGGAAAAAGGACTGATGCTCAAAGAGTGTGGACAAACATACCTTCTAATTGCTTACAAGCAAGAGGAGCTGCTGCTCTTGAGTGCATCAGCTGGGTTATGTTGATATCAAATGATTGATATGTTGTAACTGTTGCATTTAAGTATCCCCAAGGAAAGGGAGGGATCCCACTTCTTGACCTCAAAGACGGTGAGAATTGCTGTGATCATGCAACACTTGCTTTTTGTTTTAGTAGCTTTTATAAAATTAAGGCTTCTTCAGTCATATAAATAAAGAACATAGAAAGAAGGGGGTCATTAATGGGGGTGGAGTTTGGGCTAAGAATAATCTGGCAATTGCCCAGGAACTAACTGAATACTTGATCTTTTTATTGAAACCTGAGATTATGATATTGGCCTCAGGGCAAAAACAGAATGGCTGATTGGCAATGTGCACAACTGGAATCAAAGTACTTTAGGAATGTAACACTCACATTGCGGGAGTCAGATGATCTCCATTCGAGAATTCTGAAAGAATTGGCATGTAAAATGGCAAGTCTAGTAGCAAGGTTCTTTTTAAAGAGAACATCTGTCAAGTTGGGGGTGGTAATGTGTGGTTGGAGGATAGCAAATGATGACAACTGCATGTTCTAGCTTGACTCAATATTATACCGTGTTCCATGCATGGAATCCTACATTTGCTTTCGTCTTTATGATGATATATAAATAGCAATGATTTTTAACATTCACTACTGAAGTTTTAAATCTTTATTTAAGGGAGAATTGATCTTGGCAACTACAGGCTGGTAAGGCTGACTTCCATAATATGCAAGGCTTTAGGACAGAACATGAAGAACGGTTAATTAAAGACTGGGAAAATGGCATACAATGCAGCATGAGTTTATCACATACAAATTGTACTGGACTAACAGTACTTTTGCTTGATAAGAACTGACAGACTAAGGAAGTGTGGTAGTTCTTGTCCCTGAACTTGTATAAGGAACCATGGGGGAATTTATTAGTAAAGTAAAGGAATTCTGAGGTTGGTAAGGAGCTGGCTGAAAGGGGCAGAGCAATAAGTAATATTGAAAGGAGACATAGCAGGTTGGAAGTTTACCAAGCAAGGGAACCTGCTTGTTCAGTAGGGGTGCACTGATAGCAATTTTTTTGGGCTGATACTAATGGCCTAATTTTAATGAGCTGCCCTTCCTAAGCGCAGAGCGGTCCAGCCCCTTGTGGGGAAAGGCTAGTGCAGCATTCCTCTCCCCCTGCCACTTCCTCCCACCCCCTACCAAGGACATGGGAGGCATGTGCCCCCCTTCCCCCACATAGCCTGCTTCCAGTACTGCTGCCCAGCCTGGGTGCAGCCATGCCCAACACCCCTGCCTGACCCGCCCCATAAAGATCCAGGGTCACATGCCTCCCCCACGCTGTGCTCCCCAGATAAGCCGCTCGTGGCTTTGTTCCGTGCCTGGGCTATGCAGGGCCTTCCCCAGCCTCACTCCTTCCCTCACTGCCATCAGAGGGAGTGTATCAAGGCCCCCACGATGAGGGGGGGAGCAGAGCAGGGGCTGGGGGTTGTGGGGCCCCTGCTGGGCCCGGTGATGGAACAAGTGGGGCAGGGCACATATACCCCCTAGGCCTCCACTTTTCCTACCACCTGGCCCAGCGGGGGCCCTGCTCCTTCCAGCCCCTGCTCCTGCCTCGCTCCCTCCCTCACCTCTGGGACCCCTATGTGCCGTGCCCCTCTCCCCTGCCACTGCCCTTTCCCTTCCCTCTGCCTCTTCTCCCACAGACTTACCTGGTAGGGGGGAGGGGGGTGCACCCCCAAATAATTTTTTTTCTTCTTCTGCCTTGATCTGCTTCCTCCTTCCCCACAGACTGACCTGCTAGGCAGCAGTGGGGGGGAGGGAGGATGCGGGGGGGTGGCGTGTGGTAGATTGTGGGTTGCTTTTTAATTAAAAAATTAATCTCCTACTTTAAAAGGTTGGAGACCTTCTATCCCAGGAAAAATCCTGGAAAAATTCATTAAGGAGTCTATGCTCGATAGGCTTGCAGAAAGTAGGATTCTGAGCGACAGCCAGCATGGCTTCATCGCAAGTAGGTCTTATTTTACCAACCTCATCTCATCTCCTTTTCTGATCAGGTGACTTGCCACCTGGATAAGAGAGAGGAGGTTGACGTTATATACCTTGAATTTTAAAAATCTTTCAGTCTAGTATCCCACGAAGTTTTCATGAGAAAATTGGGAGATTGTGGGCTTAACTGCGAGACAGTCAGGTGGGTAGGAAACTGTCTGCGGGGCAGGACCCAGAAAGTTCTAGTGAACAGATCTGTGTCATCTTGGCGGGAAGTAGCTAGTGGTGTCCCACAGGGGTCTAAGCTTGGTCCAGTGCTATTCAACATCTTAATTACTTGGATGTGGGGGTGAAGAGCTCACTGGCCAAGTTCACAAAGAACACCAAATTATGGGGAAGCATGGTCATGCTTGAAGATAGGTCCACCTGTATCTGCAGCCTATACAGGCTTGCAAGTTGGGCGGACCGGAACCACATGAAATTCAGTGTTGATAAATGTAAAGTACTCCACCTGTGGACAAACAATCCCCTGCACACCTACAGGTTTGGCAATGCTAACCTGTCCAGCACTACGAATGAAAAGGACCCTGGGGATAATAATTGACCACAGTATGAACGTGAGCCGGCAGTGCAACGCTCTGGCTAGCAGAGCCAACAGTACCTTGGCATGCATCAATCGATGCATCCCCAGCAAAACCAAAGAAGTGATTCTCTCACTCTACTTAGCATTGGTGACACCACAGCTGGAGTACTGCGTCCAGTTCTGGGCACTGCACTTTAACAAGGATGTGGTAAAGCTTGAGAGAGTCCAGAGAAGGGCCACCCATAAGGTTGAGAGGGGATTTGGTAGCAGTTTACTGCTACATCAGAGGTGTACATCAAGGGCTGTTCACTAGGGCACCCACGGGGAAAATTAGGAGTAATGGTCACAAGCTCCTGGAAGACTGTTTCATGCTCAACATTAGGAAAAACTACTTCACAACTAGGGTGTCCAGACTGTGGAATAAGCTCCCTCCAGAGGTGGTACGGTTGCCTACCCTGGAAATCTTCAGGAGGAGACTCAACGGTCACCTTGCTGGGGTCACCTGACCCCAGTTGTCTTTCCTCCTTGGTGCAGGGGCTGGACCCAATGATCTTCCAAGGTCCCTTCCAGCCCCTTACAATCTATGAATCTTTGAGACTACTGGACTAGATGACTTCCTGAGGTCCCTTCCAGCTCTAATTTTTTATGATTCTGTAAACCTGGCTTCAATGCTGATGGTGTTTGCTTGAGCCAGAATGCTAGCATTCATTCTTCTGTCTTTCCGATTTACGTGGAGCATTTTCCAAAGACTTCGCTGATGGTAGTATTCCAAAGCTTTCCGGTATTTTCAGTATGTCATCCAAGTTTCATGCCCATACAATGGGGTAGGGAAGGCAACGGCCTGGTAGATGAGAAGTTTGGTTTGGGTCCTGATGTCATAATCATTGAAGACATGATTTTGCAGATGTCCAAAGGCAGCAGTGGCAGAGTTTACCTGGTGTTGAATGTCACCGTTTATCTTTTGGGAAAGATGGCTACCCAAGTAGGGGAAATGCTCAACATTCTCCAAAGATTGGCCCCTAATTGTGACATGTAGAGGAGTATCTGGATGGTTTGGGGTAGGCTGGTAAAGCTTCATGAATTTGACAGTGAGGTCAAGCATTTCCTACACTTCATAGAAGCAGTCAAGTGTGACCTAGAGCTTCTCAGACAGATCAGCATATTGAAGATCAGTATTGGAGGTGTTGGTTGTCTTGGATTTAGAATGTTACTGGTTGATGGTAAAGATATTCCTGCCCATGCAATGTTGGATGCTGACTTGAGATGGAAGTCTGTCCACGATGAAATGTGGAATAATTGCAGTGTAGCTGGAAAAATGTTGGTGTAATCACACATCCTTGCTTGACTTGGGTCCAAATAGTGAAAGGGTCATTATGAAAGTTCCAAGCCATTGCTTAGGATGGTTGCCATCAAGGAGTCTGATAATGGAACAAATGTTGGTGGGCATCCAGTTGTCATTACATAGAGGCCTCTCTGCTTATTGAATCAAAGGCTTTAGTCAGGCCAGTGAAGACCATGAAAAGATCTTGATGTTGTTCATGGCACTTCTCTTGCAATGTCCTAGCAACAAAGATCATGCCTGTTGTACTCCTGACTGCTCTCAAGCCATATTGGGACTTAAAGTGAGCCTGTTAAGGAGAATGGAAGCAAATATCTTCCCACCTATGGACAGAAGTGCAAATACCATGATAATTGCTGCAATCCAATCCATCTTGTTTCTTGAATATGGCAATGATTTTGGCATCTCTCAAGTTCCTGGAAATCTGTTCGTGTTTCCAGAACTTAATAATAGCAATGTGTAGGTTTTCTTTTCCACTTTACTTATAAATTTTAGTTGGTATTCCATCAGGACCATTTGCATTGTTGTTCTTCATCTGCCTAATGGTTTTCAAGTCCTCTTGATTAAATTGGTGGCTCCTCAAGGACATTCCAAGGATGGTAGCAGGCAAAAACAGTACCATATTTAAAACTGCAGTTTTGCCTCCCTGCCAATCGGGAGCGAGTGGCGGGAGCACTGCATGAGCAAGTGAGCACCTCATGAATGGCTCCCGGACAAGCAGTGCATAGTGTCAGGAGCCAGCCGCGGCCACCCCCTACCCCCCTGTGCCCTCCAGATGAGCTGCGGCTCTGCTGCACCTGCCCTGCTCTGGCTGGTCAGCACTATCCCCAGCCCCTCACCCTCCCTCACTGCGGGGGTCTTGATCCCCCCCCCCCCCCCCCCCCCAGCACCTTCCCTTCCACTTCCATACAGCAGCCCCTTCCCTCCCTCCCCCCTTTCACACACCAGACTCTCCACGCTGCTGGGCTGGGTATTGGAAATTGGATTGGTATTGGCAGATATGCCTCTGTGCACGCCTCCGTTCAATTAAGTGCTCCCATGCAGCCTTAGCCCGGACTATGGATCGTGTCTGTCCTGGGCTCATGGGTGGACCCCACAGGCTACCCCTGCTGACGTCAGGGGGTCCCCTTAACTCGCCTGCCACAACTTGGGATGTTACCTCAGTGGAGGGGTTCCCCCTTGGGGCAGCCTCCAGGGTTGTCGCGCCTCTCGGCAGGCACTCATGGGGCTCCGACCTCCCCTACATCCCGGCCACTTGCCACCTTGGGCTGCCGATTCTTCAGGCCCCTTTGGTGTCTTCAGCTCTTCCCCCAACCTCTGCCCATGGCTTGCCAGCTGTGTGCCTGAGTCTTCAGGCCAGGTGTATGGTTGACGAGGTCCTCCGACCTGGTCCCTCCCACGAGACTCCCTATCTCCCTATACTAATCACCCTGTGACGTAACGTGCCTATCCCACCACCGAGATAACTAAGGCCCCTAAACTACTGGGCCAGGAGGCCCAAAAGGGTGCCTCTGGCCTCTGGGCCACGTGGATTGCCCTGGGCTCAGGTTCCACCGCCCTGGCGGCTCACCCCACTGGGGTGTTGAGTCCCCACCTCTTCCTAAGGCCGCTGTGGGCCACGAAGGTCCACTGTCTGCCCCATTTCGGTCTTCGTCCGCCTTCCGGTGCAGCCCGACGAGGCCCCATTGGACACGCCCCTGTGTTACCTCTTCTCCAAGGCTCCTGTGCAGGCTCGCTCCTAGGTCTCAGCGCCAGCTTGCCCCAACGCTGCTCTCTCGGCTCCTGCCACTGGTTCCTCTGAGTGCTGCCGCTGGCTCCACTGCAGGTGTGGCTGCTGGATCCCCCATCGGCGTTGCTCCCACCTTTACTGCCGCCTCTGCGACTGACGTCGCTGCCGGCTTTTCAGCTGGCTTCACTGCCGGCTCTGCTATCGGCATTCCAGCCGGCTTCCCTGCCGGCTCTGCTATCAGTGTCGTTGCCAACTTCATCGGAGCCTCTCCTGGCTCCGCCTCCGGCTTCCCATGCTGCTGGGCGCGGCGGCTGATTCCCTCTGTGAGGGCTCTCCCCTCAAACCTCCACTCGTCAGCCGCCCCGCTGCACTGTTGGGGTCGCTTTTTATCTTTCCTGGGTGGTGTCTCCCGCCCACGCTGCTTGGCCGCAGCTGTATATACGCGCAGCTAATTACCCTCACTGATGGTTTCGTCGCGCACCTCCTCCGGCTCTCCGGGCTCTGCGATAGGTAAGTGGGGCTCTCTTTTGGCCTGGGGTCGTCCTGCCACCCCAGCTCCCCTGGGACAGCCTCCTTAAAAATCTTCTATTGGTCTTGTCCACAAAAATCTCTATCGGGGCACCCATATTTAGTAGATTTTCAGTGTGCGTTCATTCTGCTACACTATTGTTTGGTTTCTCCTACATGTGTTCCATAAGGTCAGTTAGTGCACTAGGTTAGATGTATTACATTTCTGGAAGTGCAGGTGTGAGATCCAGGAATAGTGATGGTTATATTGTGTGGTATAATTATTGTGGGAGTGGTGGAGATGTGTTGGTAAATTTTACATTTTTTTTGTCCTGGCATGATCTAGATCCATTCAGTGTGCTTTGGGCTATAGGAAATTTGCTTCTGGTGGTGAGGTTGGCAAGGTTCAGTGCTTGTTTAAAGGCTAGGATGGGTGGTTCTGGAAAGATCTTTTTGAGAATTGGGTCATCTTCTAGTATGGGTTGCAATTATTCAAGGATTTTCCATATGGGTTCCCAGTAAGGATGGTATGTCATAACCAATAGTGTGCAGTTCATAGGGATTTTCTTTTTGTACTGTGGCAGTTCTTCATGTGGTATCCAGGTGGCTGTTTCAAAAGTATGATCTATCTCTCTGACAGAGTGTCCTTGTTGAGTGAAAGCCCTTTTGAGATTAGTAAAATGACAACTGTGGGTATTCTCAGTGCAAATTGGGTGGTATCAGAGGGCTTAGCTTTATATTATAGCTTTTTTAGTGTGTTTAGTGTGATTGCTAGTTTTGTGTATATGTTTGTATATGGTGTTTTATATTTAACCACTCTGGATATTGATCCTAGTGTCTAAAAAGGAAATGTTGGTGCTGGAAGTATTTAAGCGATTGTCTGATTGAAGGGTGATGGTTATTGAATTTGATCAGACTACAGGTTTTGGGTCTAAATGATGATTATGTCATCTATATATCTTGGGTATAGCATGGGTTTGGTGCAGTTTGGTGCAAGCTGTGGCAGAGCAGCAGGGGGGCACTACTATGCTGAGCCACGCACCTCACTACGCCCAACCAAAACCCCGCTTCAGATGTCTCCTCTGGGGTGCCTACATCCGGCTGACCACGGTGCACACCTACAAGCCTGGGGTAACTGCCACCAGCTGGGCTCTGGTTTCTGTTAGGGCTCTGTACAGCCTGGGGTATATAGATCTGCAGACCTTGGGGTGCTTCTGTTAGCCTGAAGCATTCAAAAGTAGCCATCTCTACTGGAGGACAATAAAAAGCCACACCCACCTTAGCTAGCTGAGCAAAGGGAGCTATAAAGGCTGTTCTACCTCTCTCTCCTCTGGAATTCACAGTCCACACACTGCATGCAGGTAACTTTTGTTTTTTTTAATCAGAGAGGCAGAGATTGGGGAAGGAGTACAAGGTAGAAGAGTATCATTATAAAAAAACCAAACAAACCCAACACCTTGAGCAAAATAGACCGGGCTTGATGAGACTGATAGAACTCTGGAGGCTTTTTTGCTTGTTTCAGTGTCCCCAAAATGCCTGACCTCCTCCAAAATGGAGTGACCCCTTTTAAAACTGTTGTTACCTCATCACTAAGTCCCAACCAGAAACGCAGTATTGGTTGCAGACCAATCCTCTTAAGTCATCAGCATCCTCGGGTAGAGAGGCCAGGGTCACGAAACTGGTCCAGCAGGTCCCTTGGCAGGGAAACTCAGGACAAAGGAATTTGTACAGCCCAGTCTACTAGGTGACCAGGTTCAGTTGCCTTAGCAGCCAGGCAGTGTGAAGAGGAGACAGAGGGGATTTGGCTGTCCCCTTACAGAAGTGAGACAGACTCAGGATGATGTCTTCACACAAGTGATTTCTCAATGTAGAATGAATTAATCCAAAGGATGAAAATATTCTTTCTACACCTGAAGAAGAAGCTACTGCTGTTAAAAGCTGGGTTATCACTTCAGTAGTCTTTTCTGAATACAGGTGCTTAAGTGACTTCACTGGTGTGAGTTTCTTTAAAACCTCATCAACAAACATATTTCTTGAATGTTTCACCCTCAGCCCTGAGATTTATTATAGTTGGTATAGGCAGTCCTCGACTTTGGACTTTTTGAGTTTCAATGAGCGGCACTTAAATTGACACCCTGTTTCAAATTTCCTTCGTGGGTTTTGACTTTACAGCACTGGATACAGCTGTGTCCAGCTGGTAAGTTTGGTGTGGTGGGTCAAGGCCCCCCACAGTGAGGCTGGGGCAATTTGCTCATCCGGGAGGGCATGGGGGGGCGGGGGGGGAGGCGCCTGGGGCTGTGCTGGGAGTGGGGGTTACACCCTCCCACTGCTCGCCCCACCGTGACATGATGTGAATGTTGATCCATAGCTGTCTTGCCAGCAAGGGCACATTGGCTCATATTCACTTTGTTGTCCACTGTAACCCCCCAGGTCCTTTTTCCAGTCAATTCCCAGCATGGGACTGTTCCATCCTAAATGCAGGACTCTGCACTTGTCCTTACTGAACCTCATGAGATTTTTTTCCTTTGGTCCAATTCTCTAATTTACCTAGGTCTCTCTGAATCCTAACTTTATCCTCCAGCATATCTACTACTCCCTTCATCTTGGTGTCATCTGCAAACTTGCTGAGGGTACTCTCTGCCATTTTTCGGGTCTTTGATGAAGATACTGAACAAAACCAGTCCCAGGACCAACCCCAGGGGCATTTCACTTGATACCGAATGCCAGCTGAACATCAATTCATTGATTACTACTCTTTGAACCTGATGCTTCACCAGATTTCTATCTACCTTACAGTCCATTCATCCAGCCCATGCTTCCTAAGGGAGCTGATTTTGCCTGTGAAATGTACATACTCGTTGCTTTAATAGGGGCGCGAGTGCATGTATCAGTTGTAACTGTTACATCTGCATCATACCAGAGGGATGAAAGGGAGCTTAGTCGCCCATTGAGCTTGACTGAAGGTCAACTTTGTTGTAATGAGTTCTGTTTGCCATTTTGAGTGACTCTTAGTAGTGTTTTGGCACTGAGTTTCTGGAACATGAACTAGGAGAGATGGTGAAGTATTGCCCTGAAAGATGCTGGGCCATACCTCTGAGGGGGATTTTCTTGAACCCTTGGCCCAGCTGCAATTGGAGCAGGTGTTGGTAGGCTTTCTGGGTGTGGCTTTATTTGTGCTGGGGCATGGTTACTCAAGTAAACAACCTGGACAGTCGACCCTTTACTCAAGTAAGCACTCATGGCTTTCTTAGACAGACAAGGTTCCTTGGGTGAATCTGATATCTTTTATTAGACCAACCCAAATAGTTGGAAAATAGTTACTAAGCAAGCTTTCGGGTTCAAAAACCCTTCGTCAGGCTAAGGAAGTTTCAGCAGTTGGTGTGTGCTCTTCCTGGATGGAATGAAAAGTAAAGAAGCCAGGGGCTGGGCTGGTATGCATACAAGACAGGTAGTCAGTGAAAATGTAGATTGGCTTTCTTATACTTTTCTCAGCAGGAAATTTAGTTCTAGTTTTCAACACTAGGTGGCAGTCAAGCATTTGTTCCAGGACTACCTTGCAGTCTCATTTGCACTGTATCTTGCCTTCTGCTTGGATTCAGGTATCCTGCAGAGGTGTGTTCTTAAGGTATGTTCCCGCACATATTGGAGCAGTTCTTCACTTTGTTTGCTGTTAAAGTCTCCATCTTCTCACCAGAGAGTCTGCTGCATGGCCACCGAAACCTGCTAATTATTGATGCCCTGGGCTGATGCATGCCAGGAACTTTTTGTGCCACCTGGTTTTTGCTGCTCTGGAAAGTTATTTGTAGAGCTATGTCACCAAGGTGTCAAAGTGCCTCCCATGCTGTTCTACAGATAACTTGGAGGAGAGTACTTCTTCTTGGAAGAACTCCACCATGAAATTCTCCAGCTCTTACAGAGCCCTGTTGTTAATAGAAAAATTGTAGTGCCATAACCTTGGTGATCAACAGATCCTGATTAATCCTGTTTGCTCAGTTATAAAGCAAAGTTGTTGGGAAAGCCATTTAAGAATGAGTGTGTGTGTGTGTCTCTCTCTCTCTTCTCCATTGGTGATGTGTAGGAGGTTCACACCTCCTCAGATTGGCTGCTGCTGGTGGTGGTCACTGCTTGCCACCCTCCACCCCCCTTGCCACCAACACTGCTGGTGGCATCAGCGGGCAGATGGTGCTGATGGCATCTGTGAGTGGTCACTGATTACCGGTCATTGCTCACCCTCCTCCCCACTCATACTCCTTATATCTCTTTTTTTCTTAAAATAGTGGAAACTAATGAACTCAAAGCATTAGGGCCCTTCAGGAATGGAAGAGTTAAATACCCAGAATGCATCAAGGCAAGCCAAGACCTGCTAAATTTAAGGCTAGGTGGGAGGTGTCAGCTTGCCCCACTGATGGCTGTGATCATTGAAAATTGGGGTTGGAAGGGACCTCAGGAGGTCATCTAGTTCAACCCCCTGTTCAAAGCAGGACCATCCCCAATTATCTCATCCCAGCTGAAGCTTTGTCTACCGGGCTTAAAAGCCTCCAGGGATGGGGATTTCACCACTTCCCTGAGTAGCCTGTTCCAGTGCTTCAATACCTGCCTGGTGTGAGAGTTTTCCTTGGTATCTAACCTAAACTTCCCTTGCTGCAATTTGAGACCACTGTTCCTTGTTTTATCTGCCACCACTGATATTCAGCAATAGACAACAACTTCAGTAACCTTCTCAACAGCACTTAAATCATTTATGTAATTATGAAAATGAGATTTAAGCTCTTATCAGGGATTTAAGAAGATTTTCAAGAAAGGTGGAACATATTTTGAGCCCAAAAGCTCATCTTGTATCTCTCCCAACTATAGAGATATATCTGTTATCTAGATATATCTATATATCTGATCCATTATAAGATATTACCAAACTAGTCCTGTTTCTCACATACTTCCCTCTTGCACATTTGAAAACTCTGGCATAAATAACTTCCATGAGTGGCACTTAAGGGATGTCTAGATTGAAAAGTGATGGATGCTTAGGTGATCCTTTGCTCTATTTAGCACTGATGAGGACCCACCTGGAGTTCCATGCCAAGCACTGAGCAACACCCCTCAAGAAAAACATGTACAAGAAAGACAAGATCCCTGCTCTGAGGTGTCCTTGGAGCTTATGGCTGTATGTTAAGCCTCTTGGCCTCTGCCAGCCAGCAGCTGGTGCTGCTGCGAGAGTACAATGAGGATTCCTTGGCTTGTATAAATTGTAGGGTTAGTGGGGAGCTGGACTGGGCACAGGCAGTGGTAGATTGGGTTTGGAAGAGGGAATATAATAGAATCTTAACCAGTTCCCACTCTCATGTTCACATGGGGCAGAGTTAAGGCTGTGTGGTTGTGCTAGCTAGCAGTCATTGGTCAAACTCAGCGTTTCCTGACATTTTTAGTTACTAGGAAATTGAACACCCTCCTAGGAGGATGCAAAGAGCGCGCTGGTATTTTTGCTCTAGTTCATGGGTTCCAAAACTGGTATGTGTCACCCTGCGGGTATGCAAGACATCTCTGAGGGGAGGGTGGTACACGGGACAGATTGTGTAATGGTGCATTTAACTTTCATTTATAATTGACATTTCAGGGATTAAAATATAAAAGACATGCTGGTAGGCATATGCAGGCAGCTGGTAAATCTGGAAGATGGTACACAATAAGGGGGTCTGCACTGATGAGGCCACATCTGGAGCACTGGGTCTAGTTTTGGGCCCCTTGCTATAGAAAGTATGAGGACAAGTTGGAGAGTCCAGTAGAGGGCAATGAAAATGGTTCAGGGCTGGGGCACATGACGTACGAGGAGAGGCTGAGGGAACTGGGTTTATTTAGTCTGCAGAAGAGAAGACTGAGAGGGAATTTGATGGCAGCCTTCAGCTATCTGAAGGGTAGTTCCAAAGAGAACAAGCAGCAATGGCCTGAAGTTGCAGCAAGGGAGGTTTAGGTTGGATATTAGGAAAAACATTCTCACTAGGTGGGTGGTGAAGCACCGGAACAGGTTACCCAAAGACAATCCATCCTTGGGAATCTCCATCCTTGGAGGTTTTCAAGGCCTGCTTAACAAAGCCCTGGCTGAGATGATCTAGTTGGAGATTGTCCTGCTTTGAGCATAGGGTTGGGCTAGATGACCTCCTGAGGTCCCTTCCAACCCTAATTTTCTATGATTCTACAAATAAGAGACTGTTTGGGAACCTCTGCTCTAGTCAAAGGGGTGTAAATAGCTGCTTTGTTGCAATCCCTTCCCTTGTGGCTGTAACATCACTGGGGAACGTTCCTGAGAGGACTGAACAGGGAGGCAACATATCTGCTAGGTGTATTATACTCCCCACCCCCATTCCTTTCAGGACTTGTCCTTGTGTTAAGGAGTCAGGATGTAGTAGGTGCTACGGCTTAGCCCTTAGATGTAGCACCTTTCAGAAGTGGCTAGAGTGGTGCTTGAGGCCAATTCCATTAATATAAGACTGTGGCAGTGCTCTACTTGGAGCAGTGGAGGCATCACTTTTAAAGATGCATTGTGTTTGTAATTTGCTCTTGTGCAAAATTATGACTTCCTGTTAATCTGCCAGGAAGGCATTTTGGGAGGAGCTGTAGGATGGTAGAGAAGATTGTATGTTATGAGCGCTTACCCTGAGTGGGGTAGATTTCTTCTTCTGTGTGGGTGGTGGTGATTGTCTTCACTATTATAACTTTTTAAATCTGTTCTCACTTGTAGTGCCATGGTGGAGATGGCTTTCAGCAGACAGCCTCCTGAAGTTTAACTTTTCCAGTGCCCTGGTCTCACAGCAGCCCCTTATATCAAAGCCTGCCTTACAGCAGCTAGCTTCTACTTAATTGCTTCTCCTTTGGGCAGACATTTTCTTCTCTGCATTGTAATAGACTAACATTTTCATTTTTGGATTTAAAGAACTTATTTAATTTGATGTTACTTCATACTATTCAGGCATCTTCTATGAGATTCTTGATTGCTGCCATGGGCCCTGCACAGGGTGGCAGCTGGGTGAGGAGCAGCATCCAGGAGCAGGGTGGACAGCTGGGGCTGGGGGATTGTGGAGCGCAGGGCCTGGTGCGGAACCACAGTCCACTCCCCTCACCCCCACTCACATAAATGGTGCCTATTGCAGGGATTATGCAGGCAGTGGATTATGGCTCTGCCCTGGGCTCTGGTCCCATGCTGCAGTGGACCTGTGATCCTGATTCTAGCCCTGGCTCTGGTCCTGCCAGCCGATCCTACTCCTATATGTCATTCCCCACGTGCCCATGGCCCCATCCTATCCACCCAGCTGAACACACCTTGCCCCTGTGGGTCCCTGGCTCCTCTGTCCGGCACCTCTGGGGGTGGGGGTGAGGTGGATGGGGTGGGATGCCTGGGGCCACGTCCAGCAGTGGCAGCAGAGACTGGTGGCAGCAGCTGGAAGGAGCTGCTGCTGCAGGGGCTGCCAGGAAGGAAGTGAATCTGGCTGCCACACTGCCCTAGTCCTGCTGTACACCTGGCATAGTGAAATCTGCTGTATGCGCCATGGCCCAGGCTACCCCTGCACCTGGGCTGGGTGGGCCCAAGGGACCTGCCTTAGGCTGGACAAAAACCCTTGGTGGGCCAGATCCAGCCTGCTGGCCATATTTTGCCCACCCTTGTCCTAAGGCCTTTATCTGGACAGCACTGAGTCAACATGGTGGAAGGTGACCAGTGGCGTACCTCAAAGTTCAGTACCCCCGCTGAGATTGGCCACCACTGGCTTCTGCGGGCAGTTGCCGCTCGCCACCCGCTGACACTGCTGCTGGCGTCTGTAGGTGGTCCCTGCTTGCTGCTGCCGGCTTCTGTAAGCAGTCTCTGTTTGCCGCCGGCCCCCCCCCCCCCCCAACCCCCCCCCCCCCCCCAACACCGCCACCAGCATTTGCGGGCAGTCATTGCTGACTACCAACAATGCCCAACCAGGCTCAGGAGACACCAGTTGTTCGTGGGGTGTACATCAGGGTCTGGGGGAACAGCTGTTCACTAAGGTACCCCAAGGGAAGACTAGAAATAATGGACACAAACTGCTTAAAGATCGCTTCAGATTGGACATAAGGAGAACCTTCTTCATGATTCAAATGCCCAGGGTGTGGAACAGACTCCCCCCAGAAGTGGCTTAATCACCTACCTTGGAGATATTTTAAAAAATGACTCTGTGCACCTTGCTGGAGTATTCTGACCCCAACAGTCTTTCCTGCCCCAGTGCAGGGGGGCTGCACCTGATGGTCTCGTGAGGTTTCTTCCAGCCTATAAATCTTTCACCAGCAGTTAGCATGCTGTTAGGTAGAATCTGTGCTCCTGGTCTGAGCTATGGCATCTGGGGTCCCTGAGTTGTCTTGAGATCCTTTTTGCAATTTAGGCTGGTATCCTGCCAAAACAGGGACATGTGCTGCTGCCAATATAAGTCCTGAGGGAGGAGGAGGTGAGTGTGGGTAGGAGAGGACAGTGGGGAGGTCCTCAGTGTAGTCTAGCTACTTCATATTTACATCTTCACCAGGGAAAGTACCTCATGGGAAGAGAGCACAGCTCCCTAGGATCTTTCTTCATGTCCACCTCGGGTAAACAATTGGAGCTGGTTCAGATCTCTTCTCTTTAAACAAGCTGAAATTCTGTTAAGTCTAGGAATGAACCTTGCTACCTTAGTTCACATCCTTCCTTTCCTTATGTCCTTTCCCCACTCAATCTAATCACCTGGGCTGTGCTTTTGTACTGTGTTCAACCCCTTTTGGATCTGGTTGCGACTTCCTCAGGTTCAAACTCTCAAAATGAATTAGGGATGAAACCCATTTTCTGGACCTTTTTGTTTTAAACAGGGGCACCCTACTGTCAGATCTACAGCTGGAGGAAAGCTAATACCTTGCATAATCCTTCATACACTGGTTCCTCCAGTGTACCACTTCTTTGCCCATGTTTATTGGTCCTTGTTTTTCCCAAATCTTATTCATGGCTCCCATTTTCTGCACAAGCCCTTCTTTAGGTCACAGTGCAATTAGAAAGTGATTTGATCTCCCATACATCCCCAGAACTTTAGTTGTTCTTTGGATCTGTGAATTTGGAGCTAAGACCCTAGCCTTTTCACAGCCTGACACACATAAGATCCCAGCCTTGCATGTCTCTTCAAGGTCCTCTTGTTCTTATGTTAAGGAGTCAAGTGGTTATTGTTTGTATTGCCATAATGCCATAGAGTCCTTTTTACAGCTAGCATAGCCTCTGGCTGCCTTTGACTCCCCAGGCCAAATGAATAGGTACCCAGTTACAGCTGGGTAAAGTGGGAGAACTTTTTGTGCCTCTGGAGCTGTAGAGAGATGCCTTAACTGCCCTGTGCCCTAGGTTTTACATCACTTCCTTAATGTGATATGGTGTCTTACCAAGATAGCTTCTTGTGCTGTCATGCACACAAGGTTTCCCTTTCTGAGCAGCATTGGGCTGAAATTTCTCTGCAATTGAATGCTCTTTCCTATTCCAGTTCATGGATCCCTGGCAAGGTGGAACAAACTTGGAGACTTGATGCAAGGGCAAGCATGGTCTGCAAACTCAAGAGGGTTGCAACCAGACCCCTACTCTGACTGTGTGGAAGGTGTACATGAGGTCCCTCTATGGAAGTAGAAGTTGTACTGGTGCTGTGACTGATTGGCAATACTTGAAGGCTACCACCTTTCTGGTTTAGAATATTGCAGGCTACAGCCTCCATTGTCAACCAGGTGCTCTGCCAAGCTCCTTTGGCTGCCTCATTATTGGAGGGAGAATGGGACATCCTAAGCCTGGAAATGACTGCCAGGCCCCTGGCCCAGTGCACTGCACTCCGGCTCTAGCTCCCGGCTGCCTTCCACCCACTCTGCCCACCCAGCACAATGGGCAGCCTGGTGGGTGGAGGTGGCCAGGAGCTGGAGCCGTGTGTGCAGGGGCAGGAGCCACCCAGTTGCAGCTTCTCGCCTGCCTGGAGTGGTGCAGCAGGGGCAGGAGGAGGAGGAGACATGCACACAATATGCAAGAGCAAAACTTTATTTTGAGCTATTATGCAATCACCTCTATATACACTACTCAATAAAAAATCATAACAATTTTTATTTAAATAAAACTAAAATATGCTATAGTAAATGTTTGATTTTTAGTATAGGTTAGTATTTTTAGACTATTTGTTTTTTATCTATAGTTTGTTAAAATGCTGTCTTCTGAAATATTTTGTGTGTGGCCCTCAACAGTTCACTAAAACTCATTAAGCTGCCTGCCAGGCAAGATAATTGCCCACCCGAGTTATATGCTGTACCATTGCATTCCAGATCACTCTGGTTCAGTCCTCTTACTAGAGAGAGAATGTTACTTCTGGGAGTCCGCTCCACCGTTATGGTCAACTTAAAACAGAACATATCTTTGTTTTTGGTGTATCAGACTTCCTCTGAAGAGAACGACTCTACTTTCAATTACAGTCTGTGAGCCAGAACATAAATCCAGGACTCAGTACTCTCCTTAATTCATAGTTGAACTCCCACTGATGTCAGTAGGAGATTACACAAACATCAAGGCTTGGAGAAGTAAGAGTTAAGTTGTATTTTGCTGAGCTCTGAAGGAAAATGTCCTAGGCCTTGAACTTTCTAGTACTTGTGTCTTTAGTTCCCCTCCTGTCCATGCCTTGCCTTGACTGAAGTCCCTCGTATTTCCAATTTGGTGAAGGATTTTTGTCCTGCCTCTTTTCTCATTCTAGCCAACTTTAAAAAAATTAGCAAGGAAACATTTTATTTCCATAAGGCTTTGATAAGCACTTGGTTACTGGACCCTTCAAAAAGAGGGGAAACCATTATAGCTGTGGTTTATATTTGACACAGAAGAATGACCAATCTTAGGCTTCTAGGTTGTGTAGGGGAGGTGATGGGCAATGGGACACAACTAGGAGAGGTCACTTCTGTTCAGTGAGAGATGTGGAGTTACCTAGTTGGGAGGCTCCTAAGGGAGGAAGAGGTGAGGAGTGGCAAACTGCTGGGTCTGTCCTAGTGAAAAGGTCGGGGGGGGGCGTTGTTTTGCACTTCAGAAATTGATAGCTGAAGACTCAAGAATCCAAGGGAAGGATAGGAGTTGGATTTTTTTGAACTAAGGGACAGCGAGCCCTGCAGCAGAGGATGGGAGCACTGTGAACAATCACTGGAAGTGGTTTAGTGGAGAAGCAGATGATTGCAAACAAGGCAGTGTGGACCTTTGGTCAGGGCTTCTAGAAATGCTGGGAAGAACCCTTCCCTTCTTCCCTGCATTAGAGGGGGAGAACTCATGGGCATGTTAGCAAGGGGCTGTTGTGGTACATGCATGGGAAGTAGTTTAGTGCCAAACTTTGAATACTTATGGATGTTATGACTCAGTAATAACTTTTTGACCTGCTGAGTGTCTGCCTATGATGGAAGATTTATGGATATGGACAAGATGTTACTGAAGAATGAAAGGTCCTCATCACAAGGACTGGGTTTTCTGTTACTTTATATTTCTGGCAGGCTGACACATCTACAGGTTTTAAGTTACATAACTGTATTCAAAACTTCAAGGTTGTGTAGACAAAGGTGTAGAAGTGCTGAACATTGGACCTCTGTGTGCATGTGTGGGGGAAATCTTGACTCGCATGCTGCTTTTCTGCATGGAATACTCAATAAATGAGAGTAGATCACTGACACGCTGTTGCTTGAATTCAAATAAGCTTTTGGGGACTTCTGGACTTATGGATCAGCCATACCTGTTCAGACTTCCAGGGCAGAGCCCAAGGCACTATTCTGAGCCAAAAGTTGTCTGCCAAACTTCACATTACTGTTCCTGAATTTGTAAAGAGTTTGCACTGTTCAGAAAGAGAAGTTAGAGCAGCTTGTTGACCTGGCGAAAGTGCAGACTACCCTAACTTTGCTCTTAGAAATGGCTGGACCATGCTTGTTAGAAGTTTAATGTTCCCTGGGGGAAGAGGTCAAGTATGGAGAAGTCCATCCAAAGCCCTTGATGTTTGTTAGAGTTATAACTGTTTACGTCCAGTTGCTTAAAATGGAAGTGTGAGGTGATATAAGGAATAAAGGGCACTGCTGCTGCCTCCTGCAAAGACTAGCCAGCTCAGGCATGAGAACTCTTCCTCCTGACTGCTACGTTGTGGTAGCCACCATCACTAATGTACTTGTGCTGTCACTGCCTGGGGTTGAACTCGCCACATCTTCAACTCATTCATTCCCAGCTAGCCTCCCAGAGTCAGTGTTTGGTGTACTTGAGCTTGTTCAGTCTGTGGCTCTTGCTTTGGTTTGCCAGGTATACCAGCAGCATTCCTCACCATTTCCTTCATTGGGTGTCTAGTGCAAGTTACCATCTGTGTCACTTGGCACAAACAAAGTGCCTAATGGCAGGTAATCAGTGTTATAAAAATGATTGGTCTGCCTGGATGGGTGCAGCTGACTACTCCTGTGGCTGGAGGAGCACAAGTCCATGTGGTAGTTAAGGTTGAGGGGCCAGGGTATGCTTGTGGCATCTGAAGCACGGAATTAAAGGCAGTGAGGCCAGCCACTGAGAGCATGTTCTGTCTGCTCTGACAGTAATTCAGGGAGGGGCAGCAGCAGGGATCCCAGCTGGATTAAGATGCCTTAATTCTAAAGTGCTTGGGCTGGCTTCTTCTCAAATGTTCCTTCCAAGTGTTGTTATATAAATGTGTCCGTGATTCCAGCTAAGCAGAACATTGAGCTGGCTATTGTTCCAGTGAGCTGAGTGCCTAAATACCTCCCAGAATGCTCCAAACACATTGCTAAATGGAAGCTTACCCACAACACGTGGCTTGAGAGGCTGCTCTGCAGAGTTTAATGCTTGTACAGCTCAGTTATTCTGTTAATTTTCTAATATGACTCAGGTGAACACGACAAGTAAAGCAAGTCTATTGGATGCTTATAACTTGGAAGTTCCTTTGTCTGCCTGGTGCCTAGAAATGTACACGAAATGCCTTAACAAACAAAACTATCCTACTCTTATGTCTTCCCCCTGCACACACACATGCACACTCACATGGTGGCCTTGAGACTGGGAAGGATAGTGGGTGAACACTTCTGAGTGCTGTTGAAGTCAGGCAGGTTATTTTGGACTTGCATGCTGCAGAAGTGCCACTTCACCTCTGCTGCCAAAACCTACCTGTCTGTTTTCTGGCCAAAGATTTATTTTCCTATCTGAGCAAATCCTTTGAGCTTATATATCCTAATGCTAATGCATGGTTTCTTTTTATTCTGCTTCTAGTGTCCTCCTCACCGTCCATGGGGATGGATACACAGATGAGCATTACTGCGTCATACCACAAATTTAACATCAGCCAGAATTCATAAACTCTACAAACCCATCACATTCCCAGAAGAACCAGCAGAGTTGGATGTAACTGCATCATAAGAGCCAGCAGCTGCTATGCTCTAGATTAGAGGTTCCCAAACCCTTTTTTATTGCATGCCCTTTCCAGATTTAACAGCTGCCCTTGTACCCCAACCAACATATTTTAACCCCTTAAATGCCAATTAGTGTTATAATGAATATTAAATCCCCCATTACACAATTTCTCCTGTGTACCCTCCCAGAGTTGTCTTGTGTACCACAGTTTAGGAACCCCTGCCCTAGATACATCTTCTCCTTGCTCTGCAGGTTTTTGCCTCTCTCCAATGTTCTTCTGGCACAAAAGTGGCACTTCTGGCTACAGGCTGTTGGAGAGCAGGGTCTAGTTGTGATGTGATTCTAGAGTAAAGACGTGGAAGACATTTCCTAGGGTTTCAAACAAGTCTCTGTGGTAGATGAAAAGCACCAGCGTGCTGGATAGTAGAGTAGCTAAGTAGTGATACAGATGAAGCTGGAGTGATTGGGATATAAAAGCTGGGCTCTGACTAAATGAAAGTGTTGATTGTAAGGAAAGACTTTCCCGGATCTAAAGATCAAAACAGTGGTATATGTCTCTGGAACCTACTTGCCAATTAAAATTCAGTGTTGTAGAGCAGTGATAACAGAGATTGAATGAACTCCTCTGGGTTGTTGTGGCATGAAGACTGAAATACAGGCTTGTATTTAAAAATGTATTTAAAAAGTTCTTGGAGAGAGCTTGTTGTGCGTTCCTTGTGGAAAAACTTATAGACTCTTTTGGAAACCAATTAAGGTTCAAAGTGTGTTTACAAAAACTTGGAAAGGTTTGGACTGCTCTGATTTGCTGAAGTCCCAGCTTCCTTCCCTGTCCTAGGAAATGTGTGGTT
Organism: Alligator mississippiensis; assembly: GCF_030867095.1. Lineage (NCBI taxonomy): Eukaryota > Metazoa > Chordata > Crocodylia > Alligatoridae > Alligator > Alligator mississippiensis. The sequence continues at coordinate 31,842,547 of NC_081833.1, forward strand.
CTTTCTGCCAGGGAAACGTAAGCAGACAAAAAAAGAAGGGCAAAGAGACTTCCAGGCTTGCAAATAGATGCCAGAGCACGCCTTTGGGCTTCATAACAGGCAGGTGTTATCTCTGCTAGACTAGTATTTGCTTACAATAGCCAAAGTTTGTAAGCAATAGCATCTTGCCTGTCTCTCAGTACCCATTTTTGATCCAAAATGAGGTTTTTCTAGGGGTTCCTGGCATTTTCTGCCTCTCTGGTACTTTCCTCTTTTGGATCATGCATGTGCTTAACCCTAGTTGCTATGGCTTGGTCTGCTGCCTCACTTCTCCAGGCTTTCTTTGGCACCTCTCTACCTGTTTGTCCTTAGTTACTCTGGGCCTTGTGGCCTCCCAGATAGTGCTGCTAGCCCAGCTTTGGTAATTCACTTGGTTCAGAATTTCTGATGGCTCTATATATTTGGGGATGCTTGGATTCCCTCTTAACTGAGAATGAAGTTGGCACATAATATTTTACTCGACTCCTGAATTCTTTCCGCACAGGAAAGATGAGAATGATTCTTCTCCCTTTTGATAGGGCTTCATCTCCCAGTAATCAGCTTCTTTTCTTTTCTTAATTGTGTAAGTGTGTGCAGCCCTTGAATTTCATTCACCCTCTCACCTCTGCTGTTTTTCACTATGCTGTGCCTAGTTTCTGTGGTCAAAGACCTGATCACAGAATATCAGGGTTTTAAAAATTTGTCTGACTTTTTATCCCAGCTACATAGTTGGTCCAATAAAAGATATAATCTTAAGAAGTCTTTGTCTCTTGCATAAGCCCTGTTGTAATTTTTGAATCTTCAGGTTGCTCTGATGGAACTAAAGTAACTATTACTGTGTCTGAATCTCTGTGGGATCTGGGCACTTAAGGCAAAATAGTATACATGTAAGAATGATTCTATTCTACCCTGCTGAAATAACTGAAAAACCTAGCTCTAGATCCAGCACTGGGGCTAATCCTGTGCAGTGGGAACCATGGCCCAGCCCTGTGCTGTGTATAATTCATGCTAGATGGGTTCTGCATGAAGTACATGGGACCAGGGCCTAGCACATGCTGCAATATGGGCATGTGATCCATCCCATGGGCCATGCTTTTTGATACTTGTGGTCTATAGACATAGGGTTACATGGGCAATCTGAATGTTACTATCTCTCAACTTCTTAGTGCTTTTTTCTTGTAATATGAAATATTTAAAAAATCGATATGTAATTCTGTATAGCTTTAGGGATAGCTGCAAAGCTTGCCTGCATGGGGAGTACATTTGGAATGTTTTGGATGCTAGGTAACTGCAGAGAGGTACTTGAAAGTGTGTTAATTTACACATACACAAGTTGACCAGTTGCACAGTGTATGGAGCTATGGACCATCCTCAACAACCTGTGAATGTGTGTGGATCAAGTCCATGTAAGACTGCAGAAATGTTTTTACTGACTAGCATAAACTGTTATGAACAGGATTATCAGTATCACTATCATCTGGGTAATTGCCAGTTAGATGGAATATGTTTCAGGTTGAGAAGGGAACACTGATCTAGTTAGTCATAGGCCAGTGTTTCACCCCATGATTCTTGCAAGACTAAGCTCAATATGCAGATTTAAATGTCTCAATTTAAGTCATGTCCCAGTAGTTAATTACCCTCAGTTTAATTTGCACCTTTATTTAAATCTAAATATTTGTGTGGCTTCAACTTAGTCATTGGATCTTGTTTCATCTTTGCTAGATAATTGCCTTTTGCCATTGCCCCTGCTGTCTTAAATGGACCATTGGAGGTCTCAGTTGTACCAACTTGCCCCTGCTGTCTTAAATGGACTCATTGGAGGTCTCAATCTTTCTGCCGTTTTGACTTGATTCTAACTTAATGTTCTTTTAAAATGTGGGCACCAGTACTGAACACAGCATGTAGTAGCATTCATCAGTGCTAGGTATAAAGCCTAAGAACCTGTTTACAGTGGCAGAAATTTGACAGGGACAGAACTTTCCATGCTGGCTGCCAGCTGGCATAACACAGATGTATTTCTACAGCTTTCCCAAAAGCCCTATAAAGTGACATGCGAACACTCAAAGACTATTAAGGTTGCAAGTCAAGCACTCGGTCTCTCTTACTGCTGACTGTGATTCATCCTCAACAGGGCTACCCTGTATGTTGAATAAGGCAGGGATCTTGTGAGGGAAATAGTCTGCAGTTGTGTATTAAAATGTATAGTCTAGAGTTGAGGTGTCAAACTCATCTGGTCCCATGAGGCATGCTTGGGGTCAGTCTGAGCTGGATCAGGTCCACAGAGCAGCCCCATGCGCTAGATCTAGCGTGCAGTGTCAGTCCAGGAGCCACATGCAGTGCATCCCCTACACTGGCTGTGTGCTCAGCTTGCATTGCATGCGCTGGGTCCAGCTCCACGCAACATATGCAACATATGTTTGCCCCTGGCCCCATGTGGTATGTAGGATATGGCATCGGCTTGGGGGTAGAGAACGCTGCTTCTCTCCTTATTCTATTTTACTCTATTCTCCTGTTTATTCATCTAAGGCTTGTGTAGGCCCTCAGTGTTGCTTGATGCTGTGGCTCATGTTCATTTGGTTTTCTGTTGTGACTCCCGGTTCCTTCTAGGTCAGTGGTTTTCAACCTTTTGTCACTTGTGGAACCCTAAACATTTTTGAATAGTGCAGACCCCTTTGAATTGTAAGTGTGGGTAGTCATACTTTTGATTGATTGTAGTTATCTTTCATGGACCCCTTACACAATCTGCAGACCACAGGTTGAAAACCACTTTCTTGGGTCAGTGTATTCTGTGGTGCATCCCTCCACTGTCACCCATCCTGGAAGTGTGATCTGTGGTCTTTTTTTTTCTTGCAATATGACTTCTGCATTTTGCTCTAAGATATTTGGGTCCATATGCTAGCAATCCAGCTGTTTCTATAGAGGAGAGTAGTCTAGTAGGTGGGACATTAAGCTGGGACTATGGGTTCAAAATGTCACTGTCCTACCAGGTGACCTTGAATAGATTTAAGGCACAGTGAAATGAAGAAATGTTTCCATCATATGGTAAAAATAATGATATTGACCTCCCTTTTGTAAACCCCTCATTTGGGGTCTGCTGATGAAGAACAGTAATTGGAAGCTAGTTGGCATCATTGCAACTGGACTGCTCTGCTCTTCTTGACCCTTTCACCAAATTATTATCTGCAAAATTTATTGGTGATAATTTTTTTTTTCTTCCACATCATTAAAGATACTACCTAGTTTTTGGTTAAGGTCATGTCCCTGACATCTCACTGAAAATATGTCCACTGGAGCAGGAGCCTTCTAAAGTGACTTAGAAGTAGTCCACCAACCATTCTTTTATTCCATTGGATATGTGCTACATCAGGTTCTGTATAGCTCTAACATTTGCCTGAATGGTGTGACTGCACATCCAGCTGATGATGATACCTGGTGTTCATGTGTGCATGACTGTAATTGTGCATACACATTAGGATGTGGTTCCAGAAAATCCAGACCTTTAGCTCTATCCAACTCATTTTTACCCCTATTTCATGGGACCAGTTTTTCACCTGACCTTGAACAGCTCTTTTATGTTTTGTGTAAAGTTGGGTTATTGTGCAATTTGGTGGGACAGTGAGAGTGGCTTAAACACTCCTGCTTCCAAAAAACTGGGAAGAAATTTTTGGACAGTATGTTCACATCTGGTTTAACTAAACTTCTTGAGTTCATCTCCTCCCCCTCCAAGCCCTCAAATCCCTGGGAGAATGTTCCTGTCTAACTTGCTCTCTGACCAGACAAAGCTAGAGGTAGATGAACACTATGTACCAGCTCAGCAAGTAAAGCTTTGAGAAACAAATGATTTTTTTATGACACAAAAATGTTTTGGATCCAGTTACAGCCTGTAATGCTTGTTGGCTTGAATAAGATTTTTCTTTTTTATTTAACCCTGACAAAGAAGAGAGGCCAGCGCGTTGGGGTTACTTGTTGGCCAACAGTGCAGCTTATAGTGCATCAGATGGTCAAGAAAGGTTAGCTGAGGAAAAAGCATTGAGGTCTTTCTGAAATCAGGGAGTGCTCCGATTATGTGTTTTTTTTCTTAAGGTTTTCTTGGCACACTTATTTTATAGATTCTCTCCCTCGTTCTTTTTCCTTCTCAGCAACCTCATCCTGACCCTGTGATACGTGATTTCAATTTATTGCTGTGTATTGGTCAAACCTATCTCTGTGGATGTGTCATGTCAAAGAAGTTGCCTGGGTTTATATTTTGTAACTGCATGTGATGCTGTTCTTCATGAACAGCGCATGCCCCTGGCAGCTGGATGGGGCATGGTGGCAGCAGGAGCATGGTGGTAAGTGGGGGAGCTCCTGCAGATGTTGCTGGCACTGTCGGGGGGGGGGGGGGGGGGGGTTGGCGAGCAACGTTGGCGACCACCCACAGCCGCCAGCAGTGATGGCAGTGGCCTGCGGGGATCGCAAACTGCCCGCAGACACCACCGGTGGTGTTGGTGGCAGAGTGTCAGGGGCACGTGCGGGTGGTTGCCAGCGTTGGCAGCGCCTTTTTGTAGGGGATGCATGTGCACCCACTACGTGTTGCCCCTGCTGTTCTTAGTTTGAGTTGATATGTCTCTTTTGAAAGCATCTTTATGGTCAGAACTCTTAACTATACCAGCTGGTCTTAAGCTGTTCCTATTAACCTCATAGTGCAGATGCCCTTAGTGAAGTCTGAGACTCAAGTACCAACTGGCAAAGTGAAGCACTTGGTTTCCAAATGCTAAGCTTGTTGGTAAATACACTTATAGAATGCTAGTAGGCTTCTAACTCAGAATTACAAGTAGGAAGGTATAATTTCAAAGGGTTAAAGGAAAAAATGAAGACTTATTTTGAGGGTAGGGTAGGGCATTGCTTAAGAAAACAAGGATGGGACTGAGACAAATCGCACCTCTCTTCCTGTGCTCAGACTTGCCTTAGTAGGAACAACGATGGACATAACTGGGTATTAAGAAAGCAGCCTTGCCTTTGTGAACAGCAGGTGTCGCTGTATGCTAGTGTAATGGGGAATGCTTAAAGCAGTTTGTTGCAGGGACTCCGTTTTTTACTGTTCCTGAAACACTTTTAAAAAAAATTACCTCTGCAAAATTTGTGAATTGTGGTTTTTGCTTTTTTAGATTTGAAGCTGCATCTCCAAAGCACAGATTATGGGAACTTCCTGGCCAACGAAGCCTCTCCCCTTACTGTGTCTGTCATAGATGACAAGCTGAAAGAGAAGATGGTGGTGGAGTTCCGTCACATGAGGAACCATGCATACGAACCATTGGCGAGCTTCCTGGATTTCATCACGTGAGTATGAACTGTTCCTAAGCAGTTATCTGAGCACCATGGTTGGTAAAAAGTGCTTCTTTCCTCATAGCTAGGAAACCAGTTGACTTATCTATGAGGTACTAATATGCCCTGCCTTTTGCCTCATTTCAGACTGACATGGCTAACAACCTCTGTATATGTGCACCAAACATTCTCTTCAGCTTTTATGAATGAAACCATCATTTACTTTTATGGGTTTATGTTAATGTGATCAACCATAATACAGCATGGTGTGTCTGTGGCAGGGCAGTTTAATTGGTTCTGACTCTTAGATGTGTGCTCTGATCTTAACCTAACTGTTCCATTATTGCCAACATTTGTAAGAGATCAGTGGCAAGGCTTTAAACTGCAAGTTTCCTTACTAGGAGTAAAGATTTTTCTCTCCCACACCCCTCCCAGCATTATGTCACCTCTCCCATTCTTTCTGGTCCAGCTTCCCCCACACAGCTTTCATTTAACCTATAGTACTGCCAAATTGAAATGACTTAACTTGTATTGCTGAAACTGGCAAGGTTCTGCTTTTGAAGCATGAATTTGACCCCATTTGTTAACTTGGCCTTGCATTTTCTAATACAGTTGCTATAGTTATGCTCTCCCATTGCACAACCAGCTGCATACATAAATTATTTAAGTTCTCAGATTTGTCTCTGAATAGCTGGAGAAAGTCTCTTAAGGAGGCCTTTCTAGAGAGCCATCCTCTGAATTCAGGCCTGATGAAGCATGGGAGTAACTGATCCTTTAAAAAAATTTTATTTGGAAACCACAGCACCTCCAATTTGAACCCAGAACTGGAAGAGCTTCTGGTAAATCAGCGTGTTAATGCTACCTCAGAAAGGTACCTGTTCCTAGTATAGCTCCCTCTGATTAGATGTGGGTTTTTTTATCTCACTTTTGGGGGCTAATTAAACACCTATGAGACACTGTCTCAACTGAGGCTTGTAAACTAACATCAGCATGTAGGAAGTCCTGCTGGGAAGTGACTCAGGCTCAGATGGCAGGGTTCTTGCAGGTAATTTTGTAGGCTTTAAAACCGGAATGGACATGTTATGATCCAACCTAAAAACTTGGCTTGCCTCTTCCTCCTCTTCTCCCCCCCCCCCCCCCCCAGCATTTCACAGATGGTCATGAACTAATTAGCTAAACAACATGGCAAAATGGAGTACTTAATTACTTCTTCACTGTCTCTCCTCTTCTTCCAACCCCATCTTTTTCATGTTCATTTGATTTCTGGACAACATCAAAATCCTTCTCATCCTTCTGGTCCCACAGTCTGGCAGGTTTTCACATCTGGGCTTACTATCTGTCTTTTTTTTTAGATCCTGCTGATCCTTTTGTAATGTTTCTAGGATGTAATCTTTCTATAATCTCTCCTAGCACCTTCCACCCAGCTGCAGTGCTCATTCAAGCTCTGTTACTCCCATGTTCTTTCCTCCAGCCTTGGATGAGTGGGGCATGACCCCATTTTTCATTCAGAATTCCAGTCAGAATTTTTTTCCTAGCTTTGACCTTGTTGCCCATCTTTGCCTTTATTTGCTGGTTCCTCCTCTCTTATGTCAAATATAAGCTACTTAAATTGGCTTTCAAGGCTTTTCACAGTCTGTTCTTCACTTGCATGTGAGGCATTGACTCATGAATCAGTTTGATCTGTTATGCCAACCTCTGTCACCTGCTGGATAAATTTTAAAATAGCTAACTGTCTTCTCCCAAGCTACCCTTTGCATTTGAGGCATGTCTAATATGCATCTGCAATATATCCTTATTACTTATGTTTAAACCAGTGCTGTACTTCCAGCCTTCCCCACCAGTGGACCCCAGCCCTGGCCAGTGGGCACAGTTTCCAGCCAAGGCTGCTGCTGCTGCCCAGGAAGCTCCTGATCTCCTTCTGCCTCCAGCAACGATGACTCCTGTCCCTGCTGTAGCAATGCCTGTCCCCACCCCCCTGCAGAAGGGCTGGGATCAAGGATCAGCCATGTCACAGAGCAGGGTGCAGGGGCGAGGGGCAGAGTCCCCCTCATGCACACACCCAACACCCTCCCACATACACTATACAGTCTTACTATAAAGTAAGACTTTATTTTGAGCTATCATGCAATCGCCTCTATATATACTATGGAACACAAATCAAGACAAAAGTATTTTTTTTTTTTAATATACTAAAAATCAAACATCTACTATAACAATTTAATTTAATGATTTATTTTTCTTCTGGTTGCAAGATGGCAACCCAACCGCCTGTGGGGGGCCCCCCCCCCCCCTTTTGCAGGAAGTACTTCTGAGGCCAGGGGAGGAGCTTTTGGTGACAAAGGTGGGGGGGGGGTTAGGGGCAGGACTTTGGGTCCCAAGATGGTAACCAGGTAGCAGGGTACTTGTCGCGGGGTAGGGCTGCCTTTGTGGCCCTTGACAGATCACCAAAACTTGTTAAATGGCTGTCCAGCCGAAATAATTGTCCACCCCTGCTTTAAACTCTTCCATATTGTCTTTAAAAAAAAATCAAACCATTATTTCATTTGTTTGTTTTCTTTTGTTCTCTCTACTTATAATAAAAAAAACAAACAAACAAAAAACCCAGATGACTGCATGGTAAACTATCCCTGTTCTGTTTCTGTGCAGCCTGAAACAGGATAGTGGGGTGCTGGTCCAGGTGTAAGGCTCCTAGGTGCAGTGTAAGTACATATAATGTTTTGTGCACAGACTCTGCTAACCTGAGCTAGAGAATCACCTTGATTTCTGAAAAGGGCGTTGCTCTTGATTTAAAGAACTCAGACAACAGAAAAATCCCCCTTTCCCTCCATAATTTTAAATGGACTATACCATGACCAATAACTTTCAAGGGTAATCATTTTTTCAGTGTTGAATTAGTGTAGTTCAGATTAAAGTTGTTGGATGCTTCTGTGTCTGATTTAAAGAGCTTTCCCCTACATAAGTACTTGCAAAGGATGATCAAGTTTCATAGATTCATAGATTATTAGGGACTGGAAGGAACCTTGTAAATCATCAGGTCCAGTCCCCTTGCACTAGGCAGGAAAAGAGAACTGGGGTCAAGTGACCCCAGCAAGGTGACCATCCAGTTTCCTTTTGAAGATTACCAGCGTAGGTGACTGCACCACCACTGGAGGGAGTTTATTCCACAGTCTGAACACCCTGACTGTGAAGGAGTTTTTCCTGGAATTGAGCCTAAAGCAGTCTTCCAGGAGTTTGTATCCATTGCTCCTGGTCTTCCCCAGGGGTGCCCTGGTGAACAGCTGTTCACCAAGTTCTTAATGTACTCCCCTGATGTAGCGGTAAGCTGCTACCAAGTCCCCTCACAGCTTTCTCTTCTGTAGGCTGAAGAGGCCCAAGTCCCTCAGCCTCTCCTCTAATGGCTTGTCTTGCAAGTCCCCAATCATACGAGTGGCTGTTCTCTGGACCCTCTCAAGTTTTTCCACATCCTTGTTGAAGTGTGACTAAACCTTGTCCTTGTTGAAGTTGCTGCTAAACCTTTTGGGGTGCACTCAGGTGAAGTTGCCTGGTCTTTTGCTGTGAAGCAGGTTTTCTTTGAATTATTCTTGTGGCTTGACTGCTTCCTCTCCAGTATTCCTGATTTTTCCAAAAGGAGATTAGGATAGTTTCCATTGCTAGATAGTGCTGAACACAGACACAATACCACCTCTCTGCTCCTTGAACTTCTTCTCTTTAGTATACCTGAGGGTAACATCAATTGCCTTTTGCAGTACTGTATGAGCAGCTCAGGGTTGGTGATAGAAACCAGCTAAACATAAATTGGTCTGAGGTGCTGCTTTCAAGGATATGAGCCCCAGCCTGTAAATGTGACATTTACAGCATTTAACTGTCATCTACACAGTTGAGTACCCTGCAGTGCCTGATCATATAATGACGGTCATTATTTATTGTCCCATCATCCTGTCATATGCAGACTATCAGTAGTACCCTTTTTCTGAATATATGATCAAAGCCATTACTCTTTCTTAAGTAGAGAATTTTAAGACACTCCACTTGAAAGGCCTTTTCTTACCCTGTTGGATGATTCTCATCAATAATCTCTTTTGCAGTGTATCAGTCTCTGTCATTTAGTCTCTGTCCCTTCAGTATGTGATACACTTCTCCTATTTTTAGTTGACAATCTCTTGTGCTAAATAAGGGTGAAGTTTGTTACCACATTTGAACCTAACTTGATTTCCTTAAATGCTTTATACATTCATAAAGACCTAATTTCCATGTAATTCTACAATTGCTCCTGTACTGTGTTATTCTGATTATAACTTTGCTGTTCTTTTTCATTATCTAAAAGAACCATAATGATTGAGACAAGGTTGATGTATAATTGGGCTTCCTGCAGTCTTGATTTTAGTACTCTGAACATTTTTGTAAAAAAAACAATACATCAGGAATTTTCAGTGAAGCTTTTTTGGTGGGGGTTGGATTTTAACACTTTGGGTACTTCCCTTAGTCATTTGATGCATCTATGAAATTTTTGTAAAGCCATAGTAGTTTAAGGTCTTTATCTGTAATCATTGATTTATATTCTGGGAAAAATATGGGTGTTTTTTTTTTTTTCCTACAACTGAACTTGAAAATGTGAGGTTGACCTTTCAGGGTCTGGGTTTTGTTTTGTTTTATTTTGTTTTGTTTTTATAGTCTGAACAAGGTAGTATTTCTGCTTGTTGTTGTTTTCTGGGCTAGGTATCAGGCCAACAAATATGCAGCTTATCCATTTTTCCCTGTTTAAGCATGGGTACAGTGTTGATTTTCCTTTGGTGCTGTGGCAGTAGTCCCGGTTCATGAAAAATTATTTTAAAAACAATGTTCTGTAGACCTCTTTAGTAAATTTGTGAAAACATGTATGCAAAGTTTTCTGCATTTAATGATTTTTTTAAAAATGTCTTTCTATGAAATGCTAAATAATAGCCTGCCTTATTAGAGGAGAATTAAGTTTATCCAGCTTCTTTCTGAATATAGGTCATGATTAGCAAAACTTCTTTTACTTTTTCATTAATATTTAGAAATTTCTGTCTCACAATGATGGACCCACACCAGTATTTTGAATCTTTTGTCAGGAGGTTGTGCATATTAAAGGAAACAGAATACTGATCTTTATCTTACAGGCAAGGCATTTTTCACTGATACTTTTCTTTAGTTTTGTCCATTTCTTAATTCACGATTTTTTTTGCTACCATCTCCCTTTCCATGCTTCCCCTTATGTATCGATTCCTCCTCCCCCCCCAAAATTTTCATACTATTTTCATGTTCTCTTCTGTATGGATTTTTAGTGGAAGGAACACACTCTGCGATTTCAAGAAAATGTATATTTCTGTGGGTACTCGACCACCTGTGTGACAGTGATCGTTGCTTGATGGAATTTACTATCCAGCGCAGGATGATGAAAGCAAGCAGCAAGGCAAAGGTCCTTGACTTCAGGAGGGCCAACTTCTGTAAGCTAAGAAGGCTAGTAGGAGAGGTTTTGGGGTCCCGGAGCTTCAATGAGATGGGAGTCCAAGGCGGGTGGTTGTTCCTCAAGGAGACGATCCTCCGTGCTCAAAGGGAGTCAGTCCCAGTGTGCACCAAGGGGGGCAGGAGTGCTAAGAAGTCCCCACGGCTCAACAAAGGCATCTGGGGATGCCTGAGGGCAAAACGAGACGTACAAACAGTGGAAGCAAGGGGCTATCACCAAGGAGGATTACACCTCCATTGCTCAGGACTGCAGGGAGGCTGTTAGGAAGGCCGATGCGGAGATGGACCTAGGGCTAGCGACCAGAATTAAAGATAATAAAAAGTCCTTTTTCAAATACATAGGAAGTAAGAAGCTGGCACCAGGTAACGTCGGGCCCCTATAGGATAGGCTTGGCAATCTGGTGATTGCGACAAATAAAAAAGGTGACCTCTTTAACAAATTCTTTGCCTCCATATTCCTGAACAGGTACCAGGGCATCTCCCCCACTAGGATTATGGATCGACCCAGGGGAGGCACTGCCATGCCTAGGGTCAGGGAAGACCTAGTTAGGGAACATTTGGAGGGACTGGACGTGTTTAAATCAGTAGGTCCAGATGCTCTCCACCCGAGGGTACTGAGGGAATTGGCAGGGGTCATAGCGGGGCCCCTGGCATGGCTGTATGAGTGCTTGTGGGGCTCTTGCCAGGTCCCAGAGGACTGGAAAAGGGCCAGTGTGGTCCCCATTTACAAGAAGGGGAGTAAAGAGGACCTCAACAATTATAGGCCAGTCCGTCTTACCTCGGTCCTTGGGAAGACCTTTGAGAAAATTATCAAGGAGCTAATCTCCAAGGGCCCAGCAGGGGAGGTAATGCTCAGGGGCAACCAACATGGGTTCATTGAGGGCAGGTCCTGCCTGACTAACCTAGTTTCTTTTTATGATCAGGTCACAAAGTCCCTGGATGAGGGTGCTGAGGTGGATGTTGTCTTCCTGGACTTTCAGAAGGCCTTTGACAAGGTTTTCTACCACATTCTCTTAAAAAAAAAACAAAAAAAAAAAACAAAAAAAAAACCCCAAAACTTGGTTACTGTGGCATTGATGCCTACACAGTCAAATGGGTGACAAATTGGCTAGATGGTCGCACGCAGAGAGTGGTAGTGGACAGGTTGTTTTTGACCTGGAGGGATGTGGGCAGTGGAGTTCCCCAGGGCTCGGTCCTGGGGCCTCTACTGTTCAAGATCTTTATCAGTGATCTGGACATGGTGGTGGAATGCACACTGCCCAAATTCGCTGACGACACCAAGTTGTGGGGCGAGGTGGGCACACTGGAGGGGAGGGACAGAATCTAGCTAGATCTAGACAGGTTACAGAGGTGGGCAGATGAGAATAGGATGTAATTCAATGCAGACAAGTGCATGGTGCAGCATCTAGGGAGAAGGAACCAGAAACATACCTATAGGCTTGGGAATACCCTTCTTGTCAACACGGCAAAAAGGGATCTTGGAGTCATTGTTGACTCCTGGATGAACATGAGCCACCAATGCGAGGAAGCGGTTAGTAAGGCAAACTGCACCTTGTTATGCATCTACAGATGCATCATAAGCAGGTCCAGGGAAGTGATCCTTCCCCTCTATGCGGCACTGGTCAGGCCACTGTTGGAGTACTGCATCCAGTTCTGGGCACCGCACTTCAAGAGGGATGTGGCTAGCATTGAGAGGGTCCAGGGGCAGCAGGGCAGGCCCTATGAAGAAGAGAGGCTAAAGGGCCTCAACCTATTCATCCTCCATAAGAGAAGGCTGAGAGGGGATTTGGTGGCCATTTACAAACTCACCAGGGGGGACCAGCAGGAATTGGGGGAGGCTCTGTTTCCCCCGGGCACCACCCAGAGTTACTAGGAATAACGGCCACAAATTGTTAGAGAGAAGGTTCAGGCTGGACACCAGGAGACATTACTTTTCCAGAGCCTGGCAGCCCTAACTTTATGGCCTCCCAAGGGAGGTGGCACTCTCTCCTACCTTGGGGGTCTTCAAGAGGAGGCTGGACAGATATTTGGCTGGGGTGTTACGATCCTGGCACCCGTTCCCTGCCTGGGGCAGGGGGTTGGACCTGATGATCTGTTTAGGTCCCTTCTGACCCTAAGTACTATGATACTATATATTTTGTCTTATTGTCAGCTTGTGCCTTTTCACAAAAGTTTTCCCCCCCCACCCCCCCTTTTTTTTTTTCTTCTTCCCCTTCTGTTTCCATTTTTCCCTAATTTTATTATTTTTCCTTCTGCCTGTTCTAAAGTTGCAACTAGTGCCAAGTTTCAACTACTGTGCCAAGTAGTTGACACTTCGGTTAGTTAGGGTCATGTTCCAAAATAGGCTTAGAATGATTATTGAATTTGATCTCATTCTTTAGTGTATGGCCTTTTGATCTGACCCTTCACACACAACTTTTATGCCCTTTGAATTGCCTGTGTGGTCTTTTCCTTTTTAAGAACTTATAAAAGCAGGTTTCTCTCTTTCTCCTTCCCTCTTCTCCTTTTTTTCATTAGGCTGTCAGAAATACATACTTGGCAGCCTAACTTTTCATTGTTCACTGTCTTTCTTTTAAAGGTTGGTCTAGATGTAGATTAACAGAGCTGGGCTTTAAGTGCATGTTTTTTGTAATGGATACATTTTTTTGAAAGGGTTGAGGATAACTGGCTGATCTTGGTTGGGTAACTAACTGTTTGCTTACTGTGCATCCAAAGCTAGTTGAAGGGGAAGCCCTGGGAAACCACTTTGTTTAGCAGTTATATCCATCATCTTTAGCATACAGCAGAGACTGGTTCTTGAGCAGCTGCTGAAGGACAGTCCTCTCCATTAAGAGGGAGGACACAGAAATTAATCTCACTTAAGCAGCTAAATTTTAGGAAATGAATGTGCCAGCTTGATACCATAGCTGTTAGGACTGCTATGTGCCATGGTCCAGGCACAGATCCACCAGAGAGAGAACATTCAGGCAGTCCACCAAAATAATGGTGCATAGTCACTGTTGTTCTCGTTATACCCTTTACTGTTCTCATAGCTACCATATGCTAGACTTCTTATGCAACCTTGTGTATGTTCAAGTGGAGATGCCAGCCTTTCGGCTGTGCCTCTGGGTACGTAGGTAATACTGTGACGGGCCTGTGTCATATAGCTTCTCATCTAGTAGTGGGGTACAGGATCTGTGTGTACAGAATCTCCCAACAAGCTAAGGCAGGGATCCAAAGGTGGGCATACAATATGAAGAACAGATGGTGGGAAGACGAAACTAAGGAGATGCAACATCTAGCTGACACCCACAATTTGCATGGCTTCTTCAGTGCCACCAAAGCCATCTACAGTCCAACCACTCAAGGACCAACCCCCTTGAGACCTAAGGATGGAGGAGACCTTAGGAAAGGGGAGCCATCAATGCCCATTGTAAAGAGCATTTTGAAGACCTTCTCAATCAATACTCTTTTGTTGATCAGAGTATCGTTAACTCCATCCCGCAGCACCCAGTCAGAAATGATCTTGGAATCCCTCCCAGCCTTGATGAGGTCAGGAAAGCCATCAAGCATATGAAGATCAACAAGGCATCTGGAGCAGATGGAATCAATGCAGAAATCTTAAAAGAGGGAGGAGAGTAGCTCTCATCACAGCTTCATGCCCTCATTTCAAGTATCTGGAATGATGAGGAAATCCCAGATGACCTCAGGGTTGTCATGATTGTGATAGTCTTCAAGAAAGGAGACAAGTCTGACTGTGGAAGCTATAGAGGGATCACCTTTCTGTCCACCACAGGAAAAATCATTGTGAGATCCCTTCTGAATAGTTTCCTTCCATTTGCCGAAGAGCTCCTCCTGGAATCTGTGTGCATTTAGGGCATCAAGAGGCATAATTGACATGATCTTTGCAGCTCACCAGTTGCAGGAGAAAAGTTGGGAACAACATAAGCCTCTCCACATGGCCTTCTTTGGCCTCACAAAAGCTTTAGACTGTCAGCTGAGAAGTGTTGTGAAGGATCCTTCTGAAGTACAGATGGCCACCAAAATTTGTCATCATTTTCTGCCTGCTCTGTGACAGTATGTGAGCAGTGGTTCTCAGTAATGGATCTGTCGCAGATCCCTTCAAGCTTAAAATGGGAGTTAAGCAAGGCTGTGTTGTTGCTTCAACACTCTTCTTCAATATTCTTTGCTGCAATGTTGCATCTGACTGCCAACAAGCTTCCAGCCGGAGTAGAGCTCAATTACCAAATGATAATAAGCTGTTTAACCTCAGCTGACTCTGAGGCAAAACCAAGGCCACCCTGACTACAGTCATTGAGCTTCGGTACGTTGATGATGCTGTAGTGTGTGCATGCTCATTTGGAAGCAGATCTTCAGGCAATTGCCAGTGTCTTTACTGAGGCATACAAGAAAATGGGACTGGTGCTTAACATTTGGAAGAATTAAGGTCCTCCACCAACAAGCTCCTAATGAATATTCCCCAGCTTCAGTAATCCAGATCTGCGGTAAGACTCTGGAGAACATTGAGTATTTCCCATACCTTGGAAGCCATCTCTCGCAGAAGGCTGACATCCAGCATCACCCCAAATGTGTAAGTGCAGCCTTTGGACACCTGAAGAGACGGGCATTCAACAATTGTGACATCAGATCAGAAACCAGGCTCATGGTTTATCAAGCAGTCGTGATCCCCACCTTGCTGTATGTAGCTGATGTCCAGCTCCAGACTCCCGAAGCAAGTTTTATTCTCTCAGCTCAGTTAAGGCTTACACTTAAGAGGAACACGGAGAAAGTGCTTCAGGGTTGTCCTCAAAGCCAGCTTTAAAAAAAATGCAACATTGATGTCAACTTGTGGGAGACTGTTGCCCAGGACTGCCCTAAATGGAGGAAGTCTCCTGCAGGGATCTCAGTACTTTAAAACAGCACAACCAACAACAGGAGATGGAAAAGTGTGAGCGGCAGAAATAGTGCCACAGACCAAATCAAGAATTCAGCACAGTCCACCCCACATGGAAACACATACCTGAGCTGCAGCCGAGTCTTTTGATCCCAGATAGGCCTCATCAGCCATCTTTGGACCCACAGGATAAGACAGTCATGGAAGATCGTTATCCTCGAATGTGAGGGATTGCTGAACAAAAAGACAGGATCTGTGTATGCAGGGTCTCCCTGGGTAGGGGCAGCAACAACCTGCTTCTCTACAATGACTAGAGATAGACCTAGTAATGACTTCCTCAGCAGCACTGGGGCAATTTTCTGAACTTGGAACCTGGGGCAGTCCCAATTGAGCTTGATCGTTCCGGACTTGTTATGGCCAAAGTCTATGCTGCTTGTTCCTCTTTCTCTGCCCTTGGTATTTATGGTTTGCTGGAAAAAGGCTGCACTAAAACGAATACCTTGAAAATAGAAATGCTTTTTATAGCTGGCTTCAAAATGATGAGTATTGGGTTTACCTCTCGTAAAAGCAGCTATTCTGCTTTTTTTTTTTCCCTCCTCACTGGTTTCACCATTTGTTTCCTCCCTGTGCCCTCACCCTGGTCTTTGGGGTTGTTAGGAAGTGACTGGAGGTGTTGTCTGGGCAGTAATCCTAGCCTCTGCCAACTAAGGAGCATGGGGTTCAGTTTTGGTATGTGAAACTGGCTCCCATGGGCTTTTCTTTTCTGTTCCTTTTAGCCTGTCCTCATCAGTCACCACAGCATGTGTGCTTTCCTGTCAGGCCTTGAATGACAGAACTAACATCTCACCCATGCAATTTCACCCTCATTCCAGCATCTTTTAGCTCCTGGGGGAGTTTGTTCCAGTTTGTGACCAGTCACTGAGAAAGCTCTGCCTCTGCATCCAGAATTGTATACATTTCTGTATGAGTTAGGAGCTTTCTTGTGCTTTTCCTGAGAAATTAGGTTTGTCAACCAGAATTATCATTTCAGAGCTTTGTTCTCCACAGGATACTTTTTGCATGCCTTGTGTGCTGGATGGAAGCATTAGGGCAGTGAGAAGCTTCTTACACACCAGTACATTAATACTTTGTACTGGAGAAGACTTCTTAGATGAAAACTAATAAGATGCTCTGTTGGTACCAGTGACCCTCTGTAACCCCAGTTTCAGGGACCAGATTTTGTACACTTTACATTAGCCACTTGGTAAACACTTCCATGACCCTATCACTCAGCACATGGCTCTTTTTTGGGGCCGGACCCGTTGGGCCTCAATCTCTAAAGAGCTGCTAGCATATCTTTTTTCTATCACATTAGTCTTTGTAAATAGGCCTGGGTGAAGGAATAGAAGTAGGGATAAACCAAAGCCCTTTTTTAATGGTCGTGATTTCAGAAAGGTCCTTGAAGATTTATAGATTGTTTTTACTGAGAACAACAATGGAAAGGATAGAAGGACAGTGGAGTTTTAGGAGGATGCTTGAAACTGGAAGAGAAATTGGAGCACGAGTTTCAAGTGAGCTGGGAGAAAAGAAGCAGACGTACAAAAGTGCAAAGTACAGCTGATCATTAGGTGGCGCCCAAGTCTTGTATGTGCTTTTAAATAGCTTTCCAACAGGAGTGAAGGCAGGAAAATTAGGTGGAGTGCAGATATGAGCTGGGGAGCTACTGGAAGCGGGATATGGGGGAAACTCATCTTCTGGTGAGCTGTAAGGGAGGATGAGAGGCTGAAATGTAGTGTTTACAGCAGAGGGGAAGAATTGACTTAAGTAATTTTTAAAATCATGTTATCAAAATGACATCATGCAATCGTAATTCGAGACATAGATTTAAACTCCTGCAGTCCCTCACTGTCACTTCCCCTCTTGGTCTCTTCCAAAAATGGATTTCTTCTTCCCCATGTTTTGCTTTTTCCTCTCTACATTTATGAGAGCAACAATTCTTCTTTTTAGCGGGAATTTTATTACAGAGAGAGATCAAATCTTTCTCTTTGAGCAGTGGTGGTACTTTTTAGTTTTTTGTGGATAATACAATAGTAGAATAGTTCGGTCTCTCTTCGGTTCTCAGGCAGCATCTCTTCCTGATTCTTTTCTGCTTCTTGTAACAACTTTCACACTGATGAGCACAAGTTGGCTGTCAATCCCAGCTCCCACACACACACCCGACTGTTCAGCTAAGACTGTTTATAGAGATGTGCTGTAAGGGCAGCAGTGGCAGGTATTAAGTGTACTTGAAGTGGCAAAACCACTTCCTGAATTCAACAAATATATATTGATTTATGGAATGGAAAGTTATTTAGGCTGTTCTTAATGTTCTTCTGCCTTGTCTTTCTGTAAAGGCTTTGTTCTTTGTATTACCGTGACAGAACACTGCGTCCTGTTTCTTCTCTTTTCAGTGTTCCTTTATACACTTGGGATAGATTCTTTTTGTTGTTCATTCAGGATAGTTCCCAGCTAATCTTTTCTAACCTGCTCATTCTTTGGGCTAAAGCCTTTCTGGAAATTGTGTTAAATTTACAGCATTGCTCGTAGCATGGAAGGGTCATTTCATATAATTGAGTGTTTTGGGTGAGCATGGACCTTTGTTCACTTCGTCACAGTAGAAGTGCTGGGTGCCTAGAAAGGCTTATCTGGCAGAAGATGTGATAGAGGGGCCCAAAGTAGTAAATGTTATAAAGCAGGGAGCCTCAGAACTTCTCTTCTCATGCTATATGAGCAGTGACATTTTAATGAAACGAGAGGCAGAAGAAAAAAAGTAACAAGAAACAATTTGCTTGTGCAATTCATGAATACAAGATATTATTGATGCCAAACTTGTCCACATGGAAAAAAAAATTGAGTATAGTAATAAATCTATAGTTACATTACGCAGGACTCAAAAACATTACATTATGCAGGACGAAGGGGTGAAAAGCACCTTGTTCAAATTTGCAGATGTCACTAAGATGTGGGGAGAGGTGGGCATGCTAGAAGAGAGGGACAGGCTGCAATTGGATCTGGACAGATTACAGGGGTGGGCAGATGAGAATAGGATGGGATTCAATACTGACAAGTACAGAGTACTGCACCTGGGGAGAAAGCACCAGCAGCATACCTACAGGCTGGGGAATTCCCTTCTCATCAGCACAGAGGCAGAAAAGGATCTTGGAGTCATTATTGATTCCAAGATGAACATGGGCCGCTGTGGCAGGGCACTGTTTGTGCCTGCCACTTTAAGGACCAGAAGACGGCAGCCGGCAGGTGCCTGATGTGGGCAACCATTATGGATTCAGGGCTGCCCATATAAACGGGGCATTTTGCTGCTGGGAGGTCAGGCAACAACATCTCCTGGCTGTAGGGCTGCTGGTATCATGTGGAGGTCAGGGAGGAGCTGTTAGGGGATGGTCAGGAAGCTCCTGGTCCTGGGCATGACCTAAAACTGCACCCTGCCAAGAGTGGGTGGCCTGGTGGGGCTCTGTGGCGCGGGAGCCCCCAGGAAATGCCAGACCACTTACCACCCCAGTGAAAGGCAGGTTGGGGTGCCTTAACCCCTAGCCCCCACAACTGGGTGGGTTACCCCCTTTGTAGGGTCTGGAAGGTGGACCCCAAAGAGAGCGTGAGGCCATAGACTCAAGAACCTATCTGAACTTCCCCTGATGGGTCAGTGCTGGGGCCAGGACCAGAAGGGTCGAAGGGCCGGGGGCTCACCGCGAGGGACGCCCAAGAGCTGCGCCCCTGGGGTTCCGACTGGTCTGGAGGTGGGCCAGGGCTAGTGAGCCGAAGGTCCCGAGGGGACCACACCCATAAGGGGGAGCAGGTCAGGGAGCCATGCAGCCTGGAATGAAGACGAAGTAGGCCACCTGAGAGGAGGGATTCAGGTGGGGTTCAAACAATAAGATTCTGGGGCCCAGAGTGGGGCCGGTGACTAAGAACAGAGGATGCCATCTGCGAGGCATGGGCTGTGGTGTAGGAGAGGAACGGAGCCACAGATAGCACCCCCTGGCATCGGGGCAAGAAATGGGCAGCCTCCTGCTTAATTTACATCAATTAATTAATTACCAACAAGGCATGGCGGGTGAGAAGGCAGGGGGTTAGCCCAGAAACAGGTGGGTGGGCCACAAGGAAATTGGCCCCGAGAAAGGCCCCCTGTTATAGCTGCCAATATGAGGACGCGGTCAGGAAGGCTAACCGCACCTTGTCATGCATCCACAGATGCATCACGAGCAGGTCCAAGGAGGTGATCCTCCCCCTCTGTGTGACACTGGTCAGGCCGCAGTTGGCGTACCGCATCCAGTTCTGGGCGCCGCACTTCAGGAGGGATGTGGACAGCATTGAGAGGGTCCAGAGGAGGGCCACTCGCATGGTCAGGGGGCAGCAGGGCAGGCCCTATGAGGAGAGGCTACGGGACCTGAACCTGTTCAGCCTCCACAAGAGAAGGCTGAGAGGAGATCTGGTGGCCATCTATAAACTTACCAGGGGGGACCAGCAGGGAATGGGAGAGTCCCTGTTCCCCCAAGCACTACCCGGAGTAACTAGGAATAATGGCCACAAGTTGACTGAGAGTAGGTTCAGGCTAGACATCAGGAAGCACTACTTCGCAGTCAGGGTGGCTAGGATCTGGAACCAACTTCCAAGGGAAGTGGCGCTTGCTCCTACCCTGGGGGTCTTCAGAAGGAGGCTAGACAGTCACCTAGCTGGGGTCATTTGACCCGAGCATTCTTTCTTCCCATGGCAGGGGGTGGGATTCGATGATCTGCTCGGGTCCCTTCCGACTCTACCTACTATGAAACTATGGAAAAAAATATTGGAAGCTAAGCATCTGCAGGGGTAGGCTGGAACTCCCTCTTAGTGGTTTGTGACAAACTGTCCACTAGTGAGTGAGTTTTTACTGCTTGCTATCAGCCACTATTAGGTGGTACTGTCTCTAGCTTCTCTTGCACTTCCTTTACTTTCCACTTCCATAGTACAAGATTGTGTTATTGAACCTTGGTCAGGATGGAGTCTCCTCAGTGCCACCCTATCCCATCACCTTGTCTCCGATTTGTCTCTTGCTGCTCTGTTAAAGACCTGTCCCATGCGTGTGAGATCAAAACCAGAGTTTCAAGAGACGCTTGAGAGAGCAGTCACAGACCACCACCTACTGCTCTAATCCAATTAGGGAGCAGTCATTTCTGCTGTGGCACTGAAGCTGGGAATTACCCCATGTGCCTCTATGATTTTTTCCTTCCCCAAAGGGCCCTTTATTGGCTGGTGTTTCCCTCCAGTGTTTCTTTCCCAAATCTGCTGCTGCCTGCAGTGGACACGCTGGATTTCTGGTCTTCCCTTTGCCTTTGAGTTTAAAATGTAATTTGAGTGACCCAGTCTAGCCATTGCTTGTTGGATTAAGAAATGGTTTATTTGCTTTGTAGCAGGAAGACCAGCATAATCTATAAGGAAACAACATGCTTACATTCAGTAAAAGGAAAGTAAGCTGTCAGTGATGTAAAAAACTTAAAATGTTGATGAGGCTGATTTGCACAAATATAATAATATTTGGGAAATTTTCTTAGTGGCACCATAGTTAAAGCTGGACTCGGATGTTTTGACTGAATCCTTGTTCAGGGAATAAGACCAGCGTTACTCCAGGAGCTCTGCAGACCTTACCGTAAAAGTTTTTATAAGCAACTTTTGGCAAAAGCAAAGACTTGTTTAACTGGCTAGGAGGGGTGTTCAGAACTCCGGTCAGATGAGCCAAGTTCCTGGAAGGAGGATGTAACAACATTGTCAAAACCACATGGCGTGTAGTAGTCTGCAATGGTCATGGGATCTCTGAAGTTTTTCTGAGTGCCATTCTGGAGCTTGGCCACCCTCAGGACTGTCCAAAGTAAATGCTGTTTTCATGGATGCAAGGGACAGGCTTCTGCATGATGTACTGGAAACTAACGAATAGCCAGGCTCAGAGCTTTCTCTCAAACAGGCCTTTGCCAGCAGGCACTTCTATAGATACTGCAGCACCGTTACCCTTTTAGAATGGGCTTTGTTGGAGGTCTGTAAGGGAGTGAGGAGGATCTTTCTGCTTGGAAGGAAAAGGTATGGCACAGCTCATGTTACAGAAAGAGATGCACGCTCCTTTAGTTGTGTGAGAAGTCTGTTAAGAGCTGGAATAGACCAAGGGTTTCTGTCCTCTAATCAGCACAGCTCACTGCTCCTTACTTGGAATTATAACATGCAAGACACTTTCTTATTTTGGTGTCTTCCCTACCCCCATACACTGTACAGTAAGACATAATTATATTCAGTAAAGAAAAATCTTATCTCTGGGAAATGCACGATTAAACTACATGAATTAAGACACAAGCTTGCCTTACTAATGAAACACTTGTAAGCCTGTGAATAGGCTCCATCCAACATATTGACTTCAAGTCAGCCTCCCTGGATTGGGTCCTCCCATGTCCAGATCTGTGTCTTGATACAGGATGGTACAGAGTAGAGTTTGAATGCTGTGAGACCTGCCTTCGTACATATGGAGCTGTCTGTGGCTTTTGGATACCTTCCTTCCAGTCTTTTAAAGCCGTATTACACAAATGACTTTTCAGGGTTTATGGCAGCATTTCAAGCACCAGAAACTCCTAAAACTTAATTCACGTGAGTGCTTGTAAAGGAGCACAAATGTGCCAAGTCGTAGTACAAGTCCAGAACAGTGACTACACCTACACTTGCTCTGCCTGAACCTTTTAGAGACCACACCAGTTTGGTGTTAACAAGACCAGTGGTATAGGTAGGTAGCAATATTTGTTTCTTGAAACAGTACTGGGACCTCCTGTCAGACTGTGAGTTCTCACAGTGAATTGACTGAAGCTTTTTTGGTGTTAAATTGTTGCTTTTATATTTGCCTCTCTTTTAGTACTTCTGATTTTGTTTTCTGTCATTCCGCCATCTAGAACTTGCGCACAGCCACTTCTTTCATAAGATCAAAACTGCAGCATTGCCATCTACCTTTTATTTACTTTTAAGAGAGAGCCTTTGTGATATGCTATGCAATAAATTGTGGCTGTATCCATTTTGGAATGCTAGTTCCAACAGTAGCACTGAGAACTGTGGAGTAAGTATCCAAAATGTATGAAGATCCACTACATTTTCTGTACACTGAGGGGTTTTGGTTTAGTAAGGTTAATACAAAGAACATTGAGTGTGTTGTCATAGCACACTTGGTTATCTGGACTTCTACAGCAGAGTCAACTGTTATAGTTAATCTTTCAAGCCCCTTGCTGGGAAATGGACTCTAAGCCTATGCCACTTGGTCTTACTAATACAAAAAATGGTTCAGTGTATCTAATTATTGGTTGAGCCTTTGCATTGTGATACCTACCCTGCAGCTGTAGGCTTGATGTTTCTGGGGCAAATGGCTTTTTCTTGGTGTGTGGTTTTTCTTTTTTTACTGGTATGGATTTGGGCAGGAGTGCAATGAGATGAGAAGGTGTTGGTACTTTGGTAAATAAGGACCACAAAATAAACTGCATGCCCCTGAGATGCCCCTGGGATTCATGTGCATCTGGATTGTCCCAACTTTTTAGCTGGGCAGAAAAATAGTGTTATGGGCTGTAGAGCCGAAGAAGGGCACAATATAGTCTTGTCTGACATGACATTACATGTGGTAGAGAATTTCACCTGTCAGTTTGTCCATTGAGCCTTATCTCTTGTGCTTAATCTAGGACCTGAAGAGGTGCGGGACATTTTCCATGTTCCCATTCTTAAGTACTGAATGGACATTCACTCAGATTGTGGAGAGTGTTCCAGTATGCTCCCCTTCTCCTTTCCAGATTGCTGTGATCAGCGATAAAGCATTTCAGTACTGACCCTTGAATTCCCAATGCATTCAGGAGATCACCCCATGCTGAGCCAGATGATGCCTTGCCCCAAGCTCTTTCTGTTGCTTACTCTTGGTTCACTTTTAAGGCTACATTTCCTTATGAAACCTTAGCCTTTTAGCCACAAGGAGAGGCTTGAGACAGGTCAGTTTACTAAGCCAGTGCATAGAACTCGAGCTACATTCTGAGTCCTGTGCTATAGAAGGTTGGATTACTTATAAGCAGAAAGAAGATACCCCAAATCAGAATCAAGACATGGATGCAGCCCATTAGGGGTGTGCAAAGTGGGCCATATTTGATTTGGAGTCAACCTGATTTGGGGGACAGTGATTTGATTTGCTGATTCGAATCACTGTCCTGATGCAATTCGGCTGAATCTGAATCTGGAGATTTGATTGCGACTTGGATACCATCAACAATTCAGCTGTAGACACAGCTTTATATGTTGTTGTTTTTTTTTTCTACATACCTCAAGGTACCAGGCGTGGCTCGTGAATGCTGAAATGGTGGGGCAGATGGAGGGTCCCACAGAAGTGTGGGGGGGTCCCCCCGTGTGCTTGGTGGCAGACCCAGAAGCGGACCAGAAGTCATTCTGGTCCACTTCTGGGTCTGCTGCCGTGCATGCTGGGGGAGAAGTGGGGGCAGGCTGTGCCTTCCCGGCTCAGCGATCAGCTGCGGAGGGGACACCCTGGGTGCCCCCCCAGACCCAGGAGGCACCAGTTGCCAAGCTGGGGGGCAGGGCAGAGGAGTCCCCCGTGCACTCCACAGTGGACATGGAAGCGGACTGGAAGTGCTTCTGGCCTGCTTCCGGGTCCACCGTTGAGCGTGCTAGGGAGCCCCTCCCCCCGTGCTCCCATGGGTCGCTCCATCTGCCCCACCGTCTCGACGTTCACGAGTCCCCTGGTATCTTGAGGTACGTAGAAAAAAACATATGAAGCTCTGTCTATCTCCAAATAATCAAATCTCTCTGAATTGAATTGGAGGCTTCCAATTCAGTTTGGAAAGATGAACGGGTCTCCTGATTTTTGACTGAGAAATTGGGCTGCTGAATCGGGCCAAATCTCCTCCAAATCAAGTTAGCAACCAAAGCTTCACACAGCCTTATAGCCCATGTCCTTCTGTAAAACTTATCGAATAGCTGTTGAACAAATGTCAGTTCTTTTTAAATTGCTCTGGAATATTTGTTTCTCTTGTTTTTCAGTCAGGTGCTTCAATTACCTTACCTGCAGAGCTGATGCACTGTAAGCCACATAAAGTTCTAACATTTTTTTTTTTTTTTTTTAATAGCAGCATATCTTGGTTTTGTAGCCTTCTCTAGGGCATATCCAGAGTTAGAACATCTGTGTCCTCACCAAGAAGCTGGGAATCTCCCATGTAGGATAATCTGTAGTTATGCAAGACCAAAAGACTGGACCTTTTAAAGTAATTTTTATGTCTAAAAGACTTGTGTGTGTGTGCATGCGTGCGTGTGTGCACACACTTATAAAATTAAGCGAAGTCTGGAAGGGAATCACTCATTTTGGGGGAAAACATAAGTTTAGGTGGCAATATTTACTGACCCTCTAAATGTTTTGGAATGGTACGGTTATGTAAACTGTGGTAGTAAAGCAGTCAGGGTATTTTTTCCCTCTTTCTCTCATGTCCTGATTACAGACCCATCCTTCTGTTGCCACAAATGGAAAAACCAGTCTGTTCTTGTACTCAGCATTAACCAGATTGTGGAAAAATGGCTGTCCTTGTGATCCCTCCGTGGAGTAGCTATTCCAGTACAGTTTGGCAAGGCTTTCAGAGGATTCCTGAGAAACATAGGTCAATGTAATGTTTTGTCATTAGTCATGTTGTGCAATAGTACTTGTTGAGGTCAGGGTGGTCTTGGTTTTGGCTTGGAGTCAGTTGAGATTAAACAGCTTGCCATCAGTAGTTTAGTTCCACTCTGACTGGAATCTTGTTGGCTGTCAGATGCAGCATCACAGTAAGGAATATCAAGATGAGTGTTGGAGAAATGACACAGCCTTGCTTAACTCTCACCTTAACCTCAAAGAGATCTGCAATAGATCTGTTACTGAGAACTATCACTCACACTGTCATGAAGCAGGCAAAGAATGGTGTTAAATTTCAGTGGGCAGTCATACTTCTGAGGGATCCTCCACAGTACTTCTTGGTTGATGGAATTGAAGGCTTTCATGAGGTCAAAAGAAGCCATGAGAGAGGTTTATATTGTTCTCGGCATTTTTCTTGCAACAGGTGAACAGTGAAGTAGTTCATGTCAGTTGTGCTTCTTGATAACCTAAACCAAGGGTGGGCAGAATATGGCCTGCAGGCCAGATCCAGCCTACCAGGGCATTTTTATCTGGCCTGCTGGGCCCCTAAAAGAAAATTTAGAAAATTAATATTTATCTGTTTCTGGCTGCCTGTCAAAAATGACAGGAGCCAGGGGGAGCTAGCAGCAGGACACAGCAACCCGACCCAGCCCAGCCCTGCCCCACCCCCAGTCATTTCCTTGCCTTCCTGCTTCCGCACTGCTCCAGAACCACATGGCTTCTGGCTGCATCACCAGACTGCAGGGGCTTTGGCCTGTGCTGGTACCCCTGTGTGTGTGTGTGTGTGTGTGTGTGTGTGTGTGTGGGGGGGGGGTGAGTCCCACCACACACATGTGCGCGCACACCCCAGCCACCCTCCCCCCAGACACACAACTCCCCACAAACCCCATACCCCACATATCTGCGCGCGCGCACACACACACACACACACACACACACACACACACACACACACACACACACACACACACACACACCCCAACATGTTCCCTCACTCCACACCCCCTCCACACCAATTCACCACTCACAGGCACACCCACCCCCCCTAATATATAAGCGTAACACTTCATTTTAAGCTATTATATACAATCACCTCTATGCACACTATACAAAGGCGTGTAAGCCAGAACAAAGGTATTTTTTGAAATCAAATTAATGAATATTTTAGATGTTCACTTTTTAGAGTATAATTTGGTATTTTTCTAGTTCCAAGATGGCAAACCCCCTTGCTGAAAGAGGTGCTTCTGGAGACCAGGGGAAGGACTTCTGGTGGCAAAGGTCAGAGGTTAGGGGGCGGAACTTAATCACAAGATGGCGACCAGGGGCAGAGCTATCCATGTGGCCGTCAACAGCTTGCCAAAACTGGGTAAGCAGCCCTCCATCCGAAATAATTGCCCATCCCTACCCTAAACCCACATTGAGATTTCAAGAGGATCTCTTCAGCAAGTGGAAAAAGGACAGTTCAGGAAGGTTCTCGCAATAATCTTTCCTGTGGTGGACAAGAAATCGATTCCGTTGTAATTCTGCAATCAGACTTGTCTCCTTTCTTGAAGACTATCATGATCATGGCATCCCTGAGGTTGTCTGAGATTGCCTCATCATTTCAGGTCCTTAAGATGAAGGCATGGAGATGTAATGTGAGCTCCCCTACCTCCTGTTGGAAGATTTTGGTGGGGATTCCAGCAGCTCCAGGTGTCTTGTCATTCTTCATCTGCTTGATGACTTTCCTCAGCTCATCAAGGGTTGGAAGGATTCTGAGATTGTCTCTGACTGGGTGTTGCAGGATGGAGTTGAGAATGCTCTCATCAGTGTGGCTCAGGTGATGTGAACATCTTTGTGATCCTGGGCACGAACAATAACATCATTCAAATGGTAGTGCTTAAATTGCAGATTTTGCCATAATGTCTTGCCACCTGCTTTTCTGGCAAAACAGGGTTTTGGTGATGGTGAATATGTTCTTGATGGCAAAACTAACTCCATAAAGCTAGTGTTCTCCTTCCTCCAGTTGCCCTGCTTCCTCCATCTACCCTTCCAGAAGAACGTATAGCTGCCTCTCTTCTTTGAGTTGCCCATTTTCTGCTTGTCAGGTCTCACTCAGTGCAGTGCTGTCAGTGTTGTCACCCAAGTTCTCAAGCCCCAATTGTGGTGTGGCATTCTTGAGTGTTTACTATTTAGGATTGTCCACAAGGGTCCTGATGTTCCAGGTCCCAAAACTGAATGTGTACCTTCATTGATTTCAACTGCAGTAAAGGCGATCCCACTGGACATAATTATCAAGGCAGTGAAAAGGTAGTCGCTTATGGCACCTTTTCTTAGACTTTTTGCATGTAGGGCGAGCAAAACGGATCCTGGAGAAGGCTGCTTAGTTGTGGTTACAGCTGCAGAATTGCACTCCTGCCTTGTCCAAGTGCTAGATGACCTTGTAACTGCTTCCTTTGTGCCAGTTCATGACCAGAAGCTTCCATACCCCTCAATCCTGCTCCTGTTGTCAGTAGACGGCCATCAAAGGACTTGAAGAATGTGCTGGAAAAGCTGTTTCACAGAAGTTGCCTGTGTGTGATCTCTCTTATTTTGGCAAAGCTGTTACGCATCAGCTTCCACATAGTTCTTAACAGAAGAGGACCTTGATCCAATGGCAAGAAGGCCAAGACAATTGGAGATCTCATTCTACTGTATCCTTCGTCTGCCTGCAGAGCCATTGAGATTATAGCATCTTCTTCTGCCTGCTTCACCACTGAGAACTTATAGACCCGTGGCTGAGGGCTGGGCACACTTATGGTGACCTGTACTTGCCATGTCATAGCACTGTTGGAGGAGATTGTGTAGCTTTTCAGGAGGGAGAACATTGTCATCTGCTGTCCCCACTGTATCCCGGTTGTACTGCCACTCCTTGGTCCGCAGTTGCTTATTTGTCAGTTACCCCTGTTTATTTCGTAGCTGAACTTCCCCGCAGGTCATTCCACTATTCGCTACCTGTGGCTGCGCTGGGTAACAGTACAGCTCTGCTGCCAGACCTTTTTATACTGGTAGGAATGAGAAATGGACAGACCTTAAAAAGCCTTTTAGTGGGATTACACTTTCTGACTAGGAGAATTACCTTTGCAAGAATTGGATAAAACCAAACTGCTGTAGGAGATCTCTGTAGCCTATTCTGAGGCAGCTGTTTGGGTTTTTTGTTTTGTTTTTTCCCCCCAACCCAGGGTGCCTTGGCATTTTGGGGTTCTGCAAGATCCTTTTGAAGGGTGATGCCAGAAGCGTGAGGAGATTAAGCAGATAAGGCTAGGCTCAGGCTCTCCTTGCCTGGCCACTCCCCTGGCCCCTCTGCAAGGAGGCAAACACTCTCCTAATAAATAAAGTACCATATTTTACAGTGTATAAGCCATCTCCATATTTCTGTACAAAAAAGTTAAGATTTTTGTAGATATGGTATATAAGTCAACCCCACCTCACTTTTGAAATGAGCACTGCTCATTTCACAACAATTATGGAGCTGTACTTGAGTCTAAAAAGGTTGGGAACCCCTGGATTAATGCAAGCAGGTGGTTACCAGCACTCCGTCCTAGTGCTGCGGTAAAGTTATAGCAGCCTCCTGTCTGCTGCACTGGAATAAGCTGCTTTTCTGTCCAATCTGGATTCCAGTATAATTTACATCAGGGTATTTTTAAAAAAATGCATTGTGTCCAGGCCCTGAAACAAGAAAGTTTCTCCACTATAAGTATGGTGTGTTTCTGGCAGATTCTCTATTCTGATAGGAAATTTAGTTTAAAATAAATAAATAAAATAGTGCTTTGCCGTAGTTGGTACTACCGTAGGAGTAGTCAGTGGCGTACGTTGAGGAGTAAGTAAGGAGTGGCCTATTAGTGAAGTGACCTCAGCTAATAGGCCATGAAGTTTTCTACACAATGGATCTTGCTCCCTGCTGAATGCAGTAGTTTTGATTGCAAACTGAAGAATTGCTGATCTCTATACTCGCATGAGACTAGGAGTGTGAACATTGGAAGAGTAGTGGGTTGGAGCACTACTCAGGTCACAGCCCTTTGCCTTGGGGAACGTTTATTCATATCACAAATGTGTGGTGGTCACAGCTTGTTAAGTAGTAAACCAGATTCTGTGGGCTCTGTGCTCTCTTCTGGAAGCTGAAGCTGTTATACACCAAGGGTGGGCAAAATGCAGCCCATGGGCCAGATGTGGCCCGCCGGGCCATTCTATCCGACCCACGGGGCCCCTAAAAAATTTAGAAAATTAATATTTATCTACCTCTGGCTGCCTGTCATGCGGCCCTTGATGGCTTGACAAAACTCAGTAAGCAGCCCTCCACCCAAAATAATTGCCTGGCCCTGTTATAAACCATGATACAGAGAGGGACAGGAAGACCTCTACTAGCCCAGGACAGACAGTATCTTACTGGTGCAGGAAAGGATGGTAAGAAAGGAGGCAGTAATGGATGGGCAAGTTTCCCTGTAAGCAGTTTGCTTTGCATATGTTGAGGTAGATGGTAAAAGGGACACGTGAAACTTACAAAAAGCTGAATACTTGGGTTCTTTAAGGCATGTTCCCAAACCAAAAATGACAGCTCCAAGAGGCTTTCAGTGCATCCTTTACAAGAACATTGTATACCCAAACAACCTAATGGGCACAGAAACTCCAACCATGTGAGAAGTGCACACAGCATTTTTTGCTGCTGAGTGAGGCCCATTCCAGCTGGCAGAACTGCACATTATTAGCTTACATAGCTGGCTAGAAACCTGGATGGCTGCTGTGCACAAGAGGTGTCTGTGCATGTGTTTGCTACTCCATGGCCAGACTGTCTTTCCTGGGTGTGTCATGCTTATTTTGTAACTAAGTTTGTCCTGTGTCCTCAGCTGGTTCTGGCCTTGAGAAAAAGATGAAATACTATATATCAGGTCTCTTGGATGCTGTCCTCAGAGGTTATCAGTTGTTTGTTTGGCTGAATACTCAGATATGCATTTGCTCAGTTTCTGTAGATCCTTGGCTGCCTGCCCAGCAATTCAAAGTCAAGTGGAGATGTGACCAACTCATTTGTTTGCTGCTGTCAGTATTCACTGCTGTAAATATTTGTTAGCCAAAAATGTTCAGATATCCTCTTCTCATCCCAACTGTTGGTGGAGTCTGGGAGTCTGAAACTCTAGATGTACCTGTGGGGCTACTTGAGCACCACTGCTACACATTGCTAAGGTAGACGAGGAGGCATCAGGACCTGCCATTGCAGCATACAGTTGGCTTCCCTCTGCTTCTCAGCCTCCCATAGTATCAAAGATTTTGTGTCTTAATTTTTCTTCCTGGCTACCTATTTGCTTCTCTGCAGATTTTAGTCTGTAAAAGCTGCTATAGACCTTTGGCATTTATGTGGGGCCTATCATTCTTGCTGACTTGCTAAGTCAGCAGCAAGTTCTCTGGACTCTAGAGAGTAGAGAGCGTAAAAATCTGGTTACAGAGCTGGGAAAAAGTGGAGATTTAGGAGCTGACTTGTAAAGTCTGGTTGGGGGAGTTAAGAGTCATTAATGACCCTAACTTCTTAAGTATTTCCTGTTTCTTCCCATTGTCAGACCACTTTAAAAGGGTTTTAGGTTCATCTAGGTCAGAGACTGAAAATATACACTTAACTAGTACTGTAATGTGCTGGTCTTAAGATTGCTGCACTGATTTCTGAGTCAGCAAGGGAGACCAGCTGTGGGAGATCTAGAATTCCAGAGATAAGGGTACATGTTTTCAAGATTATGGGGCTAGAGTTTAAGTCCTCTCATAATTCTCAGGCAAAAGCTGCTGGATAAAGTGCATCATTGTACCAGTGCCTGTTTATGACTGTCAAAAGGAGCTGCTGGACACTGGGTGCTCTCTAGGAGCTGTCCCTTTCATTGTCCTGTTGCACGTTGTTCCAGCAGCATTGTACAAATGTCAGCTCAAAGATGAGACTTCTTCCTAAGAGAAAGTTGCTCACTCAGCCCAAGTTGCAGCCTTTGTATTAACATCAGCAACACAAAGGCAGTCCTGGAATTTCTTGCCTTCTGTGTTTTGTTTTGAATCTCCTCCATTGCATTTCACTGGCTCTCTTATAAAAATTTAGGTTGAATTGAGGATTTATGCTTTGTTCATACATGCACATGTTGAACTGATGCAGAGCCTGCTCTGAGCTGCTGCTGTTGTACATCACTGTCCTCTTCTAACATGTGCCCTTCTAACGCAAGGGAGAGCTGGCCTGAATGAACCTGCAGCTTCTAAGAGCAAAGTGCTCTCTTATGCCAAGTGCAATGGTTCAAGGTCCCTTCAATTGCTGCTGCAAATCTGACTCTACTTTGGCTCTTTCCTTTCTGTGGCAATGTCTGTCTGAGAACTTTCAGTTCTTGGAAATTTGTCCTTCATTCAGGGAACTTCTAGAAAATAATCTCAGTTAAGGCATTTAAGAAGCTAGTTATGGCTCTGTGATTACAAGCAAACCACATCTGGCACTTCATGTGCCTTTGATGTGAAAAGAGCAGTGTGTTGCTTTGGAAGGCAAGTTACTATTGATGGGACTCTTCACCCCTGGCCAATCAAGCAGTCTCTTCAGTATCACTTATGCTGCTGCGAGTTGGGAAACCCTTCTGTGCATTTATTCTCTTCATAAGGGTGCAGCATAACCTGACTTCTTTCTCTTTAATGATCTTAAAGAGCAGTTCCAAAGTTGTCTTCAAGCCTGCTACTTATGCTGCTTGCATAACAGAGTAGTGGACGGAATTATCTTCCACAATTACTTCTGTAAGCTATGTGATCAGCTTTTGGTGCTGTTGTGGGTTTCTCTACCATCTAAGTCCTGTGAGCATGCCTGCACATTCCTAAAATGACCTGAATGCATGTAAGCACTAACAGACTTTTTGAAGCAAAAAAGCAAGGCTTTTGATTCAGTCTCCCATAACATTCTTGCAAGCAAGCTAAGGAAATATGGGTTGGATTAACAGACTGTAAGGTGCATAGAAATCTAGCTGAATTATTGGGCTCAACGGGTAGTAATCAATGGCTCTATGTCTAGTTGGCAGTTGATACCAAGTGGAGTGCCCCTGGGGTCAGTCCTGTAGCCAGCTTTGTTCAATATCTTCATTAATGATCTGGAAGGTGGAATGAAGTGTACCCTTAGCAAGTTCGTGGATGACACCGGGGGGGGGGGGGGTAGTAGATATAAGGGAGGGTATACCTAGGATTCAGTGACCTAGACGAATTGGAGGATTGGGCCAAAAAAAAATCTCATGAGGTTCATCAAGGACAAGTGCAAAGTCCTGCACTTAAGACAGAAGAATCCCATGCGCTGCTACAGCCTGGGGATTGACTGGCTAAGCGGCAGCTCTGCAGAAAAGTACTGGGAGTTACAGTGGATAGTAAGATGGATATGAGTCATCAGTGTGCCCGTTTGTTTGTTTGGGTTTGTTTGTTTGTTTGTTTGTTTAATTTTGTGTTCCAAGTCAAATCAGCCAAATCAACTCCAAATCCACGAGTCATTCAAGAACCATATGTGGCCGTACTACCGGAAAACATCCTTCACCCCTGCCTGGTGCTTCAGATGCCTCCAAATCCTTTGGCGGGCATCTAATGTGCATGCCCAAGTCTGGAAGCTTGGGGTTTGGATGCCCCTAAGTTTCACTTGCCCTCAGCCATATGGCTGCAGGAGCAAGCTAGAGAGGAGTCTCCTATTTTCGTAGTCGGCATGTAGCCGAGATCCTCCAGCTGGAAGCTGGCCAGTGGGAAGCTAACTATGAGGCTCTCATAAGGAGTCCTGTCCGCAAGCAGACATAGGTGCAACCCTCTACTATACAGTGCCAAAGGCTAACAGCATACTGGGCTGCATTAGTAGGAGTGTTGCCAGCAGACCGAGGGAAGTAATTATTCCCCTCTATTCTGCATTGGTGAGGCCACATCTGGAGTACTGTGTCTGGTTTTGGGCCCCCCACTATAGAAAAGATGTGGACGAGTTGGAGAGTCCAGTTGAGAGCAACAAAAATGGTTTGGGGGTTGGAGCACATGACTTACGAGGAGAGGCTGAGGGAACTGGGTTTATTTAATTTGCAGAAGAGAAGACAGAAGGGATTTGATTGCAGCTTTGAACTATCTGAAGGGTGGCTCCAAAGAGGATAGAGCTAGACTGTTCTCAGTGGTGGCGGATGACAGAGCAAGGAGCAGTGGTCTCAAGTTGCAGCAAGAGAGGTTTAGGTTGGATACTAGGGAAAGCTCTCACTAGGAGGGTAGTGAAGCACTGGAACAGGTTATCCAGTGAGGTGGTGGAATCTCCATCCTTGGAGAGTAAGGCCCAGCTTGACAAAACCCTGGGTAGAATGATCTAGTTGAGGATGGTCCTGCTATTGAGCAACGGGTTAGACTAGATGGCCTCCTGCAGTCCCTTTCAACCGTAACTTTCTATGATTCTGTGATTCCAAACTACTACGTATAGTATGTTCATGTGCATTGGGGAGAGGGTGGGAATGGGAGGGGGAGAACAAAGATGAGTACAAAATTAGATGGGCAGTTGAGTAGTGAGTCATAGGCCATTGATAGTCAGCCTCTGCATAATAAATCAAATCTGCTAAGCCCATTAGGTCTAGTAAAAGAAACCATAGTGCAAATAAATAAATTGTTGCTCCCTGTGAAATACCTCACATATAAGAAGGCAGCTGCATTCACACTAGATCCCAGTACAAGAAAGCTAATGGGTCCTCTTTCAAGAAGTGAAGAGAGGCATGACGGGAGTGGTGTTTCTTACTGCCTCTCAAACAGTGGGTCACTTTCAGTCTGGTTTAATTAACTTTTTGGTCATAAACTTCCTTGTCATCTGGAAAAGGAAGTGCTAAGGTCAGTGGCTTGTGTTTGTTTGATCTGGAATGACCTACAGAGCACCTTCTTTTTTCTTTTTTTTTTTTTTTTTAAATGAAGAAAGAATGAAAGAAAGAAAAAGGACTTTCAAGAAAGCAGCACTGGTGCTTACATTTACCCAACTGATTTGTGAAGACCTGGGCTTGAGTCAGCTCTTTAATGTAATTGGAAAAGACAAGTCACTAGGTCCTGTTCAGTACATGTTGGATCAGAATTTGTACACACCTTATTGAAAACTATTTAGGGGCAATGCCAGCTCTTGTACCCTGTTCCTGCTACACTTCTGGCTTAACTATATAGCAAGGGTTTTCAACCTTTTTGGAGCAGTGTACCTTCCCGGCGGCCAGACATGGAGCAGAGTGGGTGGAGGGTGGCCTGCAAATACAATACAATTTTGAACAAAATTGCATCTACTGATAAGCAGACACAATAGCATCAAGAGAGAGACCCTCCTGCCCCAGGCACTATAGTGTAGTTCCCTTGTACATGTTTTGGCCCATACTTGTTTTTTTCATTTCAGAGAGGTGCATCTTGATTGTCTTGTGGGCTTCCCATTTAGCGTTCATTGCATTCCTATTTGATGACTACCTCTGCTTCCTTTCATAGGCCACCATTAAATCTTCCTTTTGTCTTCTTGTAGAGGAGTCAATGCAGCCTAGCATATGGTCGAATGTCCTTTGTTAACATGATGTAAACAGTGTGGGGGGGGGAGTTTTCTTGTCTTTTGTTCCTGTGGTAGGAGGAAGAGGGGTCTCTTTTAATTTCTTAACCAGATTAACTTGTTAACCAGATCCTCCAGTTATCAAGACTCCACCTGAGCCAGTACAGAATGAGCCAAGTCTTAAATGGCCCCATTACGCACAGCAAAGTTCCTTGTTAAAAAGAAAAGACAGGGCAAAAGCAGGACATATGGAGGGAACTGGGAAACATTTATCCATCTTTAACTAGAATGGGGACTGGGGCAGGGTCTGTTTTGGTGCGAGGGATTGGGACACAAATGGTGTATGTTCATGAAAATATGCATTGGACCACGGGTAGGCAATTATTTTGGCTGGAGGACTGCTTAATGAGTTGTGGTGAGCTGTCTAAGGCTGTGAGGATAGCCCTGCCCCTTGACAGGTGCCCCACCCCGTGGTTGCTATCTTGGGACCAGAAGTCTTGCTTTCTAATCCCTGAACTCTGCCAACAGAAGTCCTTCCCCTTGCTGCCAGAAGTATTCCTTTGGGGGAGAGGGTTGCCATCTTGGAACAGAAAAAAACTCAAATCATATGCTAAAAATCAAACATCTGCTATAACATATTTTAATTTTATTTCAAAAACTATTTTTCTCCTGGCTTACACGTGATTGCATAGTGCAGTGGTTCCCAAACTGACAGATTGCGTACCACCAGTTTAAAGTATACAACCTTAAGTACCACCAGCAATTTTTTCATGCACATAGGTAACAGACTATGTATTAAAACAACATCAAAACCTTTAGTAATCATAAAACATTGTTTTATCAGTCATGGTAGCCATATAAAACAGTTGAAATAAAAAGTCACAATTGCAATTTTAATCCCACAGCTAAAAACTCAAAATGATGCAGGTACTTTGTATGGTTGGGGGGTGGGGTTTGTGTGGGGAGAGTTTGTGAAAGCGGGGGGGGGGGGGGGGGCTGTGGGTGTGTGTGTGGGGTTTGGAGGCCTGGGGAGAGGGTGGTCCCCATGTCCTGCCAGGATGTGGGGTACTGTGGGTCAGGAGTGAGGGGTAGCAGCAGGGCTGGGGTGGCTGTGGCTTGAAAGTGACAGACACTCAGACACATGGTGCCCGGGAGGTAAGTCTGTGGAGGGAGAGGGGCAGATCAAGACCTCCACAATGAGGGAGGAAGTGGGGCAGGGCAGGGGTGAATGGAACCCTGGGGCCAGGGTAGGTCATGGGATGGAGCCATGGGCAGCTCGTCCAGGGGCACTGAGGGAAGTGTGGCTTCCCACCGTTGTGCACACCCCAGGGGAGGCATAGGGGACACGTTTTCCCCCCCCCCCCCGGCGATCTGTGCATGGTGTAGAGGTGAGCTGCTCACTGGGCTCTGCACCATATGGTGCTGCCTCTGGACCTGTGTGGGATGCCATGTCTACCACCACCGGGTGAGCAGAGATATTCAGCCAGTGCACGGTAGGCACATGGTGTCCTGCACAGGTCTGGAGGCAATGGCAGCAACAGCATGGTTCAGAGCCCAGCGGGCAGTCCACCTCTGCCCTATGCATAGATCCATGGGGCACGTACCCCCCACACCTGCCCCGGGGTGCATAAAATGGCAAGAACCTCCCCACACCCCGCTGCCTTCAGAGCCATGCAGGATGCCATGTGCT
This sequence comes from Alligator mississippiensis, assembly GCF_030867095.1. Classification (NCBI taxonomy): domain Eukaryota; kingdom Metazoa; phylum Chordata; order Crocodylia; family Alligatoridae; genus Alligator; species Alligator mississippiensis. The sequence goes on from NC_081833.1 coordinate 31,879,112, forward strand.
TACTGCACACTGACTGAGTACCTCTACCTGCCTGGCGGCGGCAGGCACATGACATCCCATGCAGATCTAGAGTCAGTGCCATGTGGTGTAGAACCTAGTGTGCAGCCTGCCTCTGCTCCGTGCACAGATCTGGGGGCATGTGCCCCTCCATGCCTCCCCCAGGGTGTGCCAGAGATGGGAGCTGCTTTCCCTGCACTCCTGGACAAGCCACAGCCCCACTCCCTCCCTCACCACAGGGGCCTCTATCTCCTCCCCCACCTGTTTTCCCCCACAGACTTACCAGCCAGACTGCTGCTCTCCAAGCTGCTGGGTTGCGCACGTGCATGCAGCATTTATTGGCAAAATTATCAGCCATGTCAGCCAAAAAAATGCTGATTGCCGATGGTGTCAATTTTGCTTTTATCAGTGCTGATACGACATGAACCGATGTATCGGTGCACCTCTAGTCAAAACAAGACCTCAAGCATAACTGATCCATGGTTCAAGACTAGAAGAACCCATTATGAGCTCTGTAGTCAGACATCCTGTTACAACCCGAATTGGGGATTTCCTCTCAGTGGTTCTTTAACTTCTTGTTATACCTGTGTCTCTTTGGGACTGAAATTAAAGGTTTCAATGTGGTGGTGACTAATGATGAGTTTCTCCTTAACAGATATTAATAAGGCTGTATAGTGCTTAGCCCCCAGTGGAACTGCTCACAGGATACAGAAGGCAGGCTTGGAACAGGGTTGCAGGAGCACCACATTTCTTCCAACAATGCTTGTAAAATAATATCGGTGCTACCCTAGATGCAATGACGAGACGCAAATTAAGGGATGAAGGCATGCCTTTCTCAGCCTTGTTCCTGCTGGCATAACAAAAGTGGTGCTTTAAGCAGACACAATGAGAGTTCACTACTGTATGTAAAAAGGTCTCTGTGGCTTGAGCACAAGGATAGTGGAGGGAAGCTGGTGGGGACAGATGTATAGGGGGACAAAAATCTAGAGCAATCTGGAGTTGGTCTACATTTTTGATACAATGTTTGGTTTCTTTTTCCTTGTTTGGCAAAACCTAGGATACTGCTGAGGCAGCTCATTTGGCTCCTGTGGAAGTGGGATCTGCTTGACATCTGTTTAGATCACTTGGCATCTGTTTAGAAAGCCTTCAGGTTGAATGAACAAAAGCAGCTTGGTATTGTTTCCAGTGGGTGTGGTGCCTCTTTGCACTAGTGCTCCATCTGTAACATGCTCATTCTTGTGTTCCACCAGGTACAGCTATATGATTGATAATGTCATCCTGCTGATTACTGGGACTCTGCATCAGCGCTCCATCTCTGAGCTGGTGCCCAAGTGCCACCCGCTGGGGAGCTTTGAGCAGATGGAAGCTGTGAATATTGCCCAGACCCCTGCAGAGCTCTACAATGCAATTCTGGTGGACACACCCCTAGGTGAGCAGTGCTATTCAGACCCCCTTTTGTCTGTGCTTTCATCCAGTCTGCCCATTCCCACTAGGATGGGGAAGTGTCCCTGTACATCAGAGTCTGAGACTTGGAGCTCAAAGGTAACTTGGGTGGACATTTGTTAACTTGTTTGCTCAGTGATCATAGTCACTCATGGGAGGGCACTGACACACGATCTGAAATCAGTTTCTAATAAAAACCTTACTACCTACATGTTTAATTCATGTGATCTCCTCTTTAATATTAGTTATCTTGGCTGGTATAAAATTTAAGCATGTGTGTGTGTGTGTATGTGCTCCAGATACATGTGTCCCCCCTCGCCTTGCCAAAGGATCCACGTGCTAATTAGCACCCCCACTTACGACTGGAACTGTGTGTTCTTGTCATGAGTCCTGGGATCCTCCAAAAAATGTATGTACAGATGAGGTGCAGGGCAGCCTGGTTTGCCTCAACCTCTGGGAGGGGAGGCCCACACTAATCATGTGCAACAGGATGAGAGAGGGGTTGACAGAAGAATTCTGGGTGAACTGTTTTGGGCCCCATTTGGTGATGTTTGCCAGACATTTTAAGTCTGGTGAAGAAAGAGGAATTGTTGGAAATGAGAAAAGAAGGGTACAGCTCAGCTGTGGGAATGAAGATGATGAAATATGTTCAGTGAAGTGGCTCACCGTGACTAAGAAAAAAAATCAGTGCTGTGGGGGACTGAGCACATTGTGCGCTACCCTATATCTTATTCAGATGGGCTGGACTAACCTATCCTTGTGACATGTTCCCATCAGCATCTTATTCTTTTGGCTAAGATCTAGCATTTTGGGCACCAAGGGGGGGGGGATGTCAGGTCTGGCTCTGGCCCTCTTGGTGCTGGTCTGATATTGTGGTACCTCTAGGTTTGGTGCCTGTGGAAGAAACTACCGCCCTTTTACAAAAAAAAAAAAAATTGTAAGGGTAACAAAAACAAAAAAAAAGTTCTCATCAGTATATTTGCCCCTTATGGGCCATGTGTTTTATAATTATACCTGGTGTTGGTTGCATTTAATCAACTTCATAGTTGGTTTCCATTACTGAGCATACGTTGCTTTTGGCAGCAGTTTAAAGATAACTTTATTAAATACATTTTCTTTCTTGTATGCGAATGTTAGAGGATTAGCTATTTTCTTCATGTTATTTGAGTATATATGGTACTTTCAGCCTATTGGTAAAAGCATGAAATTTGACAGAAGTTTGGTGTGGATTGCAGATTTGCTGAAAAGCTGCTCAGTAGGAGTATTCTGTGTAGTAAGGAAGTGTATGACACAAGGTAAAAACAGTACTGAAAGAGGAAAATACATTTAACAAAATTTGTGGCAATTGATAGGATTAGATAGATTTATCTACATGTAGCACTATGAAAAAATTAAGTTACTCTTCATTAGTGGAATATACCTTCTCCCACTGAGGACTCAATAAGGTTATAAAACCAGAAGAGAGCACTTGTTGAGGAAATAAGGATGTTTCTACAGGAGGTATATAGATAATATCATATCTGGCAAGGCAGGCCTCCTGGGCTAGCCCTTGCAGATGAAGTAACCAGATATAATTGAACCAATGATCTATTACTAATTCTTTTGGGTTTGCCAGAAATAACCTAATTTAACTAAACACTTAATCCTAATATTGCATTTAGTTGCAGCAAGGCTTTTCATAGAAAATGTCTTGTGAACAAAGCCTGGGGTAATGGGGCAAGAGAAATAATTGTGACAGAAAAACATAAAGCAGACAAAGTTGCAAATCTGGCTGCTACTTACTGCGCTTTCACATGTGGAAGAAGCATCTTCAGCCAAGCTATAGCACTGACATGTTTTCTGAACATGGGTGGGCAAAGTGTTAACCATCAAAGTTGCAGCTACATGAGCAGATTGAAAATGAAACCAGGACACCTGATGCAAATAGTGATTATGAATCATGAGAGCATCTACTACAGACTGTTTTTTTTGCTGTGTGCTTGGGAAGAAAGTCTTCCAGCTATCAGTCTTTAATATAATGTGAGTGCTTTTCCCAAAGCTGGAATGTAAGGTTGTTTGTTTTGTTGCCTTTCCTGACTGGATTGTAGTGTCTTGCTCTTCTGGGTGCTAAAGATGACCCTGTAGCTGAGAAATAAGGTTTTTGAAGAACTTTTCTGTAGGCCAGAGCCTTATTCCAGTTCCTGTTCCTAAAAGCTTGACATTAATCTTTGCTTCATTTATGTGGGGACAGAACTGGAAGAGGCTTTCTGGCTCTCTAGTCCAGTCCCCTGTGTTTACAGACAGTCATTAATTGAAGGAATCCCCAACTGCAGACCCTCGCACACAACTACAGAGACAAAATGAGAAATCCTAAGGTCCTGCTATAGCTTGCCATGACAAAAGGCAGGTGCCAAGGGCACTGCCGGTGGCCAAGGGCACTGCCAGTGCCCTGCCACTGCTATGGGAGAGCAGTAATTGGCTAATATTTGCTAAGGGAGCCCTAGGAAGAAGAGTACCCCACACTATAGTGGAATGCAACCTACTCCCAAAACACTGGGAGGGCTTGTAAACACTCTTGAAGCTAGGAGTCTAATTGTAGATCTTGTTGGAGTAGAGAACGGGACTATAGATGACAAAACGAAATTCAGCAAAGCCAAATGTAAAACACTATACCTAGGGAAGAGAAACCAAATCCTCAAATACAGAATGGGATATAATTGGCTAGGAGTAGGATTGCCAGAAGGACCTGGGGATTATTATGGATTACAGATTTGGCATGAGTCAGTAATGTGATGCAGCTGCAAAAGGAAACAAAAGGCAAGTAAGTTTTTTTGGAGTATGTGTAACAGTAGTAGTGGAGGCATGCAAAACATGTGGGAGTTAATGGTGCCATGCCATGCCGCTCTGGCTAGGCCTCAGCTGGAGCATTATGTGACATTCTGGGTTCTGCATTTTAGGAGAACATAAACACTGGAGAGGATTGAGGGGTGGGTGACAAAGAGGATAAATGGATTGGAATGCAAGTTGGGAAAGACTGAGGGAACTGTGCCTATTTAGTTTGGAGAAAGGAGATTAAGGGGAAACAGGAGAGCAGTTTTTTCAAATATTGGAAAGGCTGCCATAAAGAAGAGAGAGAACAACTGTTGTTGCCCCTGCTGCAGGAGTCAAGAGATAAAGCAATGAAGTTAAACTGCATTGAAGCAGATATAGATAAAAATCAACCCCCCTTCCGCCCCCCCCCCCCCCGAAAAACCCCAACAAACAAACCCCAAACAAAACAAAACCATTCCTCCCTCACTTGATTGTTAGGCCATTAGGACTAAGAATCAAGCTGCCTAGGGCAGCTGTAGCATCTTCATTAGAGGGCTTCAGGAGGAGGCTGGATAGGCATTTTTCAGGAATGGTTTAGGAATAGCTCATCCTGTATTTATACAGGGGGCTACACTGACCCTTGAGGTCACTTCCAGCCCTAAGATTCTGCAACTTGTTTGGTGAAACCGCCCTCTGTTTTTGCACTAGGATGGGGAGAGCTGCTGCAGATTTCCAGCAAAATGCTGACTTTATTCCACATTCCTACATCCTCGGTTAATTTCCAAAAAATTGATGCTGGAAGCCCAACTCTATCCCCATGCCCCTGGTGGAGCCAAGCTTTGTCACCTCCCCTGAGCCTTTGGGCAGGGGAGACTGAGAGGGGGCTTGAGTGGACCTGGGCCTGGACTGGTTCAATGTCTGTTAAGCACAAGTGCTCCTGGACTCCACTCTTGGCACCATTTGAGATAAAGTCAACTAACTTCCTGCCTACATGGCCTCCATTCCATGTCCAGCGCTTACTCTTTCTTGTGACAGTTGTCACAGGATGCTGAGGAACATTTCACTCTGGGGTTGACCATCTTTGCAGCTCTTTCCCTTGGGGTATGATACCCCTCCTTTAACATGCCAATCATGTTACTTGGCTGTCAGTGCTGGAAATAGCCTGTCCTTGCTGATGTGCCTGGTATAGGCTCCACCATGGCACAAGGTCGTCTCATTTGCCTTGAGCTGCAAATGAAGGACTTATTTTTGTCTTGGGGAAAGTGGAGGAAGGGCTCCTTTTGGCTGGCCTGAGAAGAGATTAGATTAGAATCCTGGACCATGTGAAATGTTGTACAGGCTCTGCAGTCAATGCTGACTGGGCTAGCAAGTACTGCAAGTGCCTTTTACTGGATGCAGCACTCTTTTATTTGGAGGAGAAGCTCCACTTTTCAACAGGTTGCACAGTAGTCTGGGTTGTGTCCCTGTCCTCCCTGCAGCAGTGGTGAGGTAGGTACAAAGAGAGTATTCTCTAGCAGCAGTAATGTGACTATACCTGGCTGGCTATATGGCTCGTTTCCCAGAGAGCATGCAAGAAGCTTGGAAATACTTCCAAGTCTAGAGGCTGGTAATGTACCATTGCTATTAATCCTGGCACAGCACTGACATTCCTATGGGTCTGTGCACTTCCCTTCCACCACAGTAGATCTATCTGTAAGTCATGGGAACTGATCTGGGTACTGATGTGATGCAAAGACCTTCTGGGTTAGGGCAACTGTAATAAATCTTTGGGCAGTCCAGGGGGTTAGTATTGGCAGGAGTAGGTATAGGAAGCACTTACCCAGTGGTTCTAAATGGATTTTTTCCTACACAGACTTCCTGACCAGTTCCTCTGAACCACTTCTCTATTAAATTGTGCTTATGCAACTTTGCAAGGACCAAATTAGTGCTTTAAGAAGCTAATGAAGGAGGAAGGGAGGAGAGGAATTTCTTTTGAGCCTGAGCTGAAAGATTTTTATGACAAAATAGGCTGATAATGACCTTGACTACAAGACTGTGCCTAGAAAGGCTTCCAGATTGCTACACTGACACAATCTTAAAATAGCTGGTAAGACAAAGTCTCTTCCAGCAGCCATTAGCTGAAAGAGATGTAGAGTCCTTCCTTCTACCTAAGGGAAAGTAAGAGGTAGCTTTCAGCAGAGAGAGGCTTCCATTTAAATACCAAGGCAAGGGCCCAGTCATCAAGGCCTCAGCAGCCAACACAAGCACTTCTGCAAATCCACCCGTAAATGTCAATGAGGGCTTCTGGAAAAATCTGCTTTCCCCTGTAGTAAAGTCTAAAAAGGATGGCTGTTCTCCAGATGAGGTTGGGGAAGGGGGAGGGGGAGTGTGCTTGGTAACATTGCTTATGGCTTGCTTTGTCTCTTCCCAGCTGCCTTTTTCCAAGATTGCATATCTGAGCAGGACCTGGATGAAATGAACATTGAAATCATTCGGAACACATTGTACAAGGTAAACGTGGCCTTGTTTGGCGAGGGGAAGAACTCAAACAGCTTCCTGTGGTAACGGGCACTAACCATTAGTTGTGTGAGGAATGCAGCTATTATTGCTCTGCTCACACTGCCTGCATGGCTGTTTTGCTAGCAGGCAGCTGAATGGAGCAGCGTGCCTGGAGGCCTGTGTGGCGAGCCAGTAGGGGACGCTCCTGCACTGAGCTACCTGCCTCACTCTGCCCAACCAAAAATCAAGCCTTGAGTGCCTCCCCTGGGGTGCCTACGTCTGGCTGACCCCCTTCCTGGAGCACACCCGCAAGCCTGGGGTGCTCCTGCCACCATCCGGACTCAGGTCTTTGTTTGGGCCCTGTGCCACCTGGGATACACAGGCCCTGTAGACCTTGGGATTATGGGGTGCTTCTATTAGCCTGAAGCATTCACAATCTGCCTCCTGTACAGGAGAAATGGTCCTCCAAAACTGATCCCTTCCCTCTTAAGCACACATTGTGAGGCATGCTTAGCCAGATAGATTTATTGAGTAAAGAGGGATGGAGGTGGGGAAGGAGTACAAACCACATACTATTGAAACATACCTTGAGCAAATCAGTATGGGTTTGCTTAGCCCTTTTGATGCATGTCTAGAGGACTCATTCCCAAATTACTGGCCAGGTTTCCGGTAGTTTACTCACAATTCCATCCAGAGACCGATGGAGCCTGCTCTGGAGGCCGCATGGCTCACTGGCGGTGCCCCCCAAACATGTCCTAGTCTTCTCCAGAAAGAAGGGACCCTATATATACTTGTCGTGACCTCATCACTAAGTTCTGACCAGCAGCAGACCCCCTGGCTGCTAGCCTGTGCTTCCAAAAAAAAAAATCACCTTCCCAGGTGAGAATAGTCACATGACCTGCAGTGGCGGGAACTCCTAAACAAAGAAAGAGAGAGCTCCCCCCTCCCTATGGAGTTTACAACCCTGTTACCTAGGAGACCAGGTCAATCCAGCAGCCAGAGTTTGTAACTACAGGGGGAGGGTTTAGGCTGTAGCCCTACATCAGTGAGGCAGGCAGGCAGAGGTTGATTTCTTCACACCGGAGAACTCAAACAGCTTCCTGTGGTAACAGCACTAATCATTAGTGGTGTGAGGAATGGTGGCTATTATTGCTGTGCTCACACTGACTGCGTGGGTGTTTTGCTAGCAAACAGCTGAATGGAGTAGTATGCCTGGAGTCCTGTCCTAGCTGACTGGTTAGGGGAGGGGGCAGCTCTTCCAGTGCAGAGGGAGCTGTTTGAGGTTTTTGTCTGTGTTGTGAGCAGGCCAGAAATATTGGCTGCCTTCAGGAATAATTCACAGCTGCTTTTTATGTATAGCTTGGAATGAAAGCATGTCTGCTGGAGGAGGGGGCCTGGCTTTCACTCCACAAGGAGGCTGTCAATATTTAGTCGACTGGGGCCAGGACCCAGACCTAGCTCCTTTGCAGCTTACCTGTCAGTGATATTGGGAAGCTGGAGGGGGAGGAGTGCTGTTTTCTAGTGCCGTTTGATCTTACCTCTTTCTAAATATAGTTATGTGGGTTATGCAGACTTCTTGGGGAGGGGGGTATGGTTGTAAGCTTGCAAAGCTGGCCGCAGAATCACTACATTTTCGGTACATGCTTAGTTAAGTGCAGGCTTGACTTGGCAAATGTGAATGAATTATTCCCTTAGGCCAGATTTTAGGTTATGAACCTGTTAATGCTTTTATTGTTGGTAGTGGGGGTCTATAGAAGCTCCTCAGCTTCAGGGAGAGGTCAAGGCTGGGGTAGCAAGAGGCTGTGGGTTGGGATAGAGGGATGTCAGCAATGGGGCAGGAGGGAAATGAAGAGAGATCCTGTGACTTTGACCCCAGCATGTCTCCCTTTGGGGAAAGGCATCTTTGCTCTGAACCAGTTTCCTGGCCTGGAATAGCAGGGGGCTCTCAGGGCTGAGGTGCAATGGGAGAGCTGGTTATGAAGTCTCCAGGTCCTTAATAACAAGGGGCTATAGGCTGGCTTTAAAGGTCACCTGAAAGCTGGTGGGAGGGGTTGTGTCCAGGTCCCAGATAGCAGTGGCTGTGGGTTGGATTGAGGGCATTGGTAGGGCTATGAGGGGAGCTTCCTGCAGCTCATGCTAGTGCTGTCTGATTCTAGCCCAGGGGCAGGCAATTATTTTGAGTGGAGGGCCCCTTACTGAGTTTTGGCAAGCTGTTGAGGGCCACATGGGTAGCCCCAGTCCTTGACAGGTGCCCCATCCCCTGGTTGCCATCTTGTGACTGGAAGTCCTGCCCCCTGACCTTTGCCACCAGAAGTCCCTCCCCTTGTCTCCTGAATTACTCTTTTCAGCACGGGGTTTTGCCATCTCTGAACCAGAAAAATACCAAATTATATTCTAAAAAGTGAATATCTAAAACATTAATTAATTTGATTTCAAAAAATATTTTTGTCCTGGTTTACATGCATTTGTGTAGTGTACATAGATATGATTGTATATAGTAGCTTAAAATGAAGTCTTATGCTTATATATTGTGGGGGGTATAGGTTTGTGGGGGGATGTGGAGAGGGTGTGGGTGTACGTGTGTGGGGTGAGTGAGCATGGAGGTGTGTGCGCAGGTGGGTATGGGGTTTGTGGGGCATTTGTGGTGGGGAGGACAGCTGGGATGTGTGGGGGGTCGGCAAGTATGGCAGTGCAAGGGGGTGTATGGGTGCATGTGTATGGTGGGGGGGGGGGGGGTGTGGGACACCACTGGGGTACTGGAGTGGGCCATGCTCCTGTGGTCCTGAGATGCAGCCAGGAGGCTCATGGTGCTGGAGCACTGCGGGGGCAGGAAGGCAGGGAAATGGCTGGGGGTGGGTGGGGCTGGACTGCTGCATCCTGCTGCCAGCTCTCCCTGGGTTCTACTGCTCCTGACTCCTGTCATCTTTGACAGGCAGCCAGGAGCAGATAAAAAAAAAAATTCAGAAAATAAATATTTAGGGGTCCTGTGGGCCAGATAGAATGGCCTGATGGGCTGGATTTTGCCGACCCCTGTTCTAGCCAGTACTAATGATAAATTCTCACATGAAAGCAAACTGCTGTGCTTGTTACAGCCAGCACTGCCATGTGGTTATCACGTCATCTCAACTAGCTGGATGCAGGTCAGGATGTAGATTGTATATACTTCCCTTGTTCTGACTGGTCACAACTAGGCAACAGCTGATGCGTGACGTCTGCAGCTGGTGGCTGAGCTCTGCTTCTAAACCTGAGTAGCAGACTGGTTAGCCAAAGATGTTGGTTCCAGTGTGTGTATGTGCCCTGCAGATCCTGCCAGTCTGTAGCTCCTGCTGTTCTGCCATTCTGTAATGTCTGTAGTTCATCACACTTGCACATGTGGGTGGGTGCTGTCTGTTGCTATGTAGGTGATCTGCTACAACATGGAGCTGTAAGACATCTAATTTTGTGTGGCCTGCTTGTACCTTTTGGTGGTGCAACCAGGCAGGTGGTCCTAGTGGGGTAGGGATAGAAGAGTTTTAGTTATACTGTGTTGCAGACAAATGCAGGGCTTGTCTTTTGCTTTCTGTATGGCTAGAGGGGGCTTGAGGGCTCTTCTCTCCCAAGCCTTTTGTCACTCCCAGGAGCTACTTTGCCTTTGTCCCCTTCCATTTTTACTTTCTATGTAAGAAAAATTATTTCTGTGCTGCTCTTCCCAGCCCTGACACCCTGACTTCTGAGCTGGCTGCATGTGGGACCAATTGACATGCTCAGGGTAAACAAGGAAACAGTCTGGTCTTGTAAAGAGCTCTTGGGCCAGATGCCGTGGGGGTCCTGAATCAGGAACAAAGCCCGGCTCTGCAGGACTGAGTGCTGCTCCCTCCTAGGGCTGGGAGTAGGAATGAATGAGAGCATTTTAGCCTTCTGCTCCATTTGACTGTTGTCAGTCACCCTCAGGGCTTGCCTCTTCCCTAGTGTAAGAGAAGCCTCCCCCACCCCCTCTGCATCACTCTTCCATTCCACATCCCTGCTCAACAGCACATGGTGAAACTTACTTCCTTTGACTCTTTCCCATGTCCCTTTGTGCCATTGCTTCCTTTCCATCCTTTACCCACCATCTTGCTCCTGCCATGACAACAAAAGGGATACATCAATGCAACAAAAGCACACAGGAGTGGATCCCCTTTGCTTGGCTGTGCTCACCTTTCAGACTGGTTCAGATCTGCTGTCCATCTAGTCTAGTGTCTTATGTCTAGGGCAGTGCCCAGAACTAGTTGATTTAGAGAAAAGTACAAGAGTCTTGCAGGAGACACTTGTGGACAGTTGTTGCCCTTGAAGGTTCAGCTGGACATCTAATTGGGTCTTGGCTTGAGATGTAAAGCAGGAAACGTAAAGTCTCTTTCAAAATGTATCATGAATGAAATAAATGAAAGCGGGGTGAGGCGGCCACTACCCACCACCCTGTGCTGCCATGCCCCGCTTTCCCATGGCCAGTCATACACACAGCTCCACGAGCTGCTGACGGGCCTTGCACCTGGCCAGTCATGCCTCACCTATCAGCAGCCTGGGAGCTGCAGGTGTAACTGGCCATGGGAAAGTGGCACACAGCAGTGACACAGGGTGGTGGATGGCAGCAGCCACGTGAGCTCCCCCTCGTGCATGTTTGGCCGGCCAGGCAGTGCCTGTGCAGCCTGCAGAGGGGCTGCCCTTGCCCCCTGCCGCCCTGCATGTTCCCCCTAAGACATTTTCCAAGTACCCCTAAGGGTATGCATACCCCCGGTTGACAACCCCTGGCCTAGACCATTAAGCTGCTTTTAGTGATGTCTCAACAGACTCAACTACAGCACTTCTTCTTAACCTAATCCACACCTGGGGCAGTACTGGAGTGGACAGAGCTTAATGAGGACATTGGCTGAGCTGGAGGGATGTGAGGGCATTTTGAAAGGGGAAGGGAGCTCTTGGATATCACCTCTTGTGGTACCTACCGGTCTGTCACTTGTCCTACCACAGACCTCTCATAGGCCTTGCATGCAAGGCTGTGGTAAAGGGGATTCAGAAAAGTGCTTGTCTTCATGTCTGGTTGGCTTTCTTTTCAGGCATACCTTGAGTCCTTCTACAAATTCTGCAAGGCTCTGGGAGGTACAACTGCAGCTGCCATGTGCCCAATCCTGGAGGTGAGACTATAAGTAACGTAATACAGAAGGTCCTATACGTACCTTTCCATTCTGTCCTGAGCCAGAAATATCAGCTAAAAAGACGTTGGGAGGTGGCACATCTTGGCTTGGAGAAGATACCGTGTGTGAGACCCAAACAGCAGGTAGCAGTGAAGTTCAGTGCTCCAACCATGGGTCTCTGGTGAAATGACCTAGCCCATCACCTGTGCCATTAATTACCTGTCACCCCTCAGCCAGAGATCTGGAGGGATTGTTGCTGTTTCCATATCTGTAACAATTTTTATTTCTGCTAATTCTTTGACACAATGGACCTTTGTTACAGTTTAACTTTGTACCTCCACAGTGTATTGCCCACTGAAAAAGAAGAGCAGGAAAGTGTGTTCACCTATACTGCCTTTCTTCAGTCACTGCCTTAGTTTATAGGACAGTAACTGGTGCAAATGCAGCCCATGCACTTGAGTGCAGCAGGAAGAACATGCAGCCGAGTTTCTTGGATTAGAAGTAAATGGGTTGGTTGTGAACCAGGCTCATTGGGCCTGGGTGCAACCACTTCATCAGCTACTGAGTGCTTCTCAGCCTGGATCCTCAACCAGGCTGTCAGTGGGAATAATAACTCTCCTGGCTCCCTCTGCTAATTGGTTTTTTGCATCACAGGTATCGGCAGCTGAGGGATTTGACCACACAGCAGTTTTGTGGCTCAGGCTGTAAGGCCCGTGGTAGGCCATCGGTAGAACTTGTGGGGTGTGCTTTTTGAATGCTCAGCCTACCTTAGTGTAACAAGCAGAGCTGGGCTTGCTCTCTGACACAGTATCGCTCCATCCATAAGCCTTCAGCCTGATTATGGTGTTTGCCAACCCCAACTAAATGATGCTGCTGTGCTCCCAGCTGTGGGTGCACCACTTAAGACCAGGGCCGCAGTACAACACTTGAGCCCAAATGCGCTGTGTTCATCTCTTGCAGTTTGAAGCTGACCGGAGGGCCTTCATTATTACCATCAACTCCTTTGGCACTGAGCTCTCCAAAGAGGACCGAGCAAAGCTGTTTCCTCACTGTGGGAAGCTGTACCCTGAGGGGCTGGCCCAGTTGGCAAGAGCAGATGACTATGAACAAGTCAAAACAGTAGCTGACTACTACCCTGTAAGTGCCACCTGGTGAAGGCAGTGGGTTCACAGCAGTCAAACCCAGACCTTTGCTGCAGGTCTTGCTGTTCTGCAGGCATCCAAGAAGAGAGTCCTGAAGACTGATATCTATAGAGGGGATGTGAATGGATGTGGGAGGGGAGAGGAGCATATGCTGGCATGTTTCAGGATTTTTGGCACGAAAGTTCTTCTGGCTGAGGCAGGAGCAAGCTTCAGATAGCATGAGCTGCAAAGCACTTATTAATTGCAGTTGTTACAATACTCCAAGGAGCATACCAAGCATGGAGCCTGTTGTGTTAAAGACTCCCTAAACGCATGCTACATGCACCTGAATGGTTCCTGCCCCAAAGAGCTGACAGTCTACACAGCTTGGAGCCAGTGGGAGGGTGTAGAACAGTCCAGCAAAGAGAACAATATGGTGGCAGCAAGCAGCAGGGTTAGGTTACTTTTGTTTGTGTGGGCCTATTTGGGAGCCTCATACCAGAACTCTGTACCTGGGGCTGGGTTTGAGCATATTCCCCTGAATTAACTGCAGGAGGTCATGGCCTTGTGTGGCTGTGTGCAGAAATGTTGGCTTAACCAGGGCTAATATCAGTTCCATTCGCTCCTGTAAAGTCCAATGTATGGTCTAGGAGCCCGGTTTACCTAAAATTGTACCCTTGGAGATTTGAGAGCGCACGTGGTAGACTCAGCATCTGCCCCAGTTTAACTCCTGCACATGTGGAGGTGCAAGTGTAGACTTACTCTGCACTAAGTGAAATGGGTGATGGACAGCCAGCCTTTTCTGCAGAGATTCTGCCTGTACCTGCAGTAGCTGAGTTATTAGGGTCTTGGAGAAAGGACAGGACCAAGATTTATAGGCCTGGCAGAGTCTCCGTTACTGTTCAGAGTGAAGGCCGCTGGGCAGGTGGTTGCCTAGGGTGATAAAGGCTGTCCATCTTCACCCTCAGTGGACTACAGATGGCAGCTGAATCTTGTTTCCTTGGTGTTAACCAATGTCCCTCCCCTCATTGCTGCAGGAGGGTCTTGCACATCAGCTCTCCCTGGAATGGCTGCTCAGGAAAGGCTGATATTGGAATGCTCCACACTTTGGATAGATCTGAAATTATCCTCTTCTTTTTATAGGAGTATAAGTTGCTGTTTGAAGGAGCTGGTAGCAATCCTGGAGACAAAACCCTTGAGGACAGATTCTTTGAGCATGAGGTGAGTATTTTTTTGAGCTGTAAGGGAAGTGTATTTCCTGGTGCAAGTACCCAGCTATCCCACTTGTCATGCCCTAGCAAACAGCAAGCCCCCAACTACCCTGCAGAACCCTTTGTCCAGGTATATGGAGGAGCAGAATCACACTCGGACCAAGCTTGCTCAGGAGGTGTGAGGTTGGCTGGGATGGGCTGGATACAGAATCGGGGATGCTGGCTGGGAAATTGTATGGGGCTGCCAAGGGCCCGGCTTTGGTTCCCAGTCCCTTGTATTCTGTCAGGTAAGTCTCAGTAGAACCTAGGGAGCAGGCATGCGACTTACACAGGGCTCTCCTAATCTCCCCAGTGCAAATCCTAGAGGACAAACATGTAGGGAGGAGAAACGGGAACAACTCAAGGCTGTTCCCTGGATACTCAGAAGGCCCTTTGGTTTGTCCATGCTGAGCTGTGTGCTGTAGAGTAGTGCTTCCCTAGGCATCCTGTGCAGGCGTGGAACTTGCATTGTCATCTGGACCAGAAGCGTAGTAGCAGAAATCTGCCTCAGGCAGGGAAGCCTGCACTGGGCTTGCTTGGAGCCCTACCAGATACACTAGAGCCCCATGTTTGGGACTTGTGGATTATTCAGCAGCTGGCTCCATGTGGGGAAAGGAGGTGCACTTCCTGCCCTAGGAGCCCATTTGAGGGGAAGGGCTCACATGAAGCCGTTGCCACAGGAGCATGATGCTAGATGTCTCTCTTCTCCAGGTGAAGCTGAACAAGCTAGCTTTCCTTAACCAGTTCCACTTCGGGGTCTTCTATGCCTTCGTAAAACTGAAGGAGCAGGAGTGCCGTAACATCGTGTGGATTGCAGAGTGCATTGCCCAGCGGCACCGAACCAAGATCGACAACTACATTCCCATATTCTAACCATACCCTCAGCCTACCTGGCCCTCCTGCTGCTTGGAGCCCAATTGGACCATCCCTTCCACCCTGACAAATGTGCTCTGAGTTATCCCTGCACCTGGCTCCAGGGCAGCTCCTCCGGAACTGGATCCGAGGGAAGCTGTACAGTCTCAAATTAAATTATTCACAAGCTGAACTTCCTTGAAGTTGTTTGAGGTAGTTGTGCTTTGAGGGGTCCAGCAGGACCTCTGAGGTGAGCTGGACCCTATGCACCTATGTAGCAGGAGGGTTATAGTCCACACATCTCATTGTAGCTATGTCACTGTACTGATCTGCTGTGTGCAATTGTGCTGATAGGGTGGCCTCCAGTTTGAAGGAAGTGGTCTCTCAGCAAGTCTCTCCACTGACGAGAGATGCCTCAGGACTGTATTGGTCAACTTGTCCCCTCTGTCGGTGCTGAGAGAGTGCCTCCTCTAGTCAGTATTGTCCCTATGAGGCTTAATTTGAATGTGATTCTCTTAGTGTAGCAGATGCTGCTGTGTATTCCTGCATCACCCTGTATTTGAATCCTTTGATGATGAGAGGCTGAGAAGCTTAAGTGCCAGGAACTTGTCTCAACTGTCTGGATTGCAAGAGCTGAGGACACAGAGTGGTTCCTGTTGGCTAGGGCAGGAGCCTGGGCAGCTTGCAGTCATGGTATTCCTTCCCCATAGTCATCAGGGACCATGGGAAAGGATAATTCCCAGGTTTTATGTCCCAGGGAGCCTTCTTGTTTGGAGGCAGGGCAGTCTCTTCATGGAGAAAAGCTGATCTGGGAAGCACCTTTGCAAACAAAGGGCACTTGCTAAACTACCCTCAGTTTGGTTAGTGCAGTGGCTGTAGCATGCAGTGAAAGTAGGGGAGGGGAGGAGGTAGGGCCAGCCTTTCCCAGTCCCTGATGTCCCAGGGTCCCTTCTACATTGTTCAGCTAAGCCATGAATGTGTTCTTTCCCGTTCTGCTGGCTCAGTGTGGTTGTCCTTCCAGGCTGTCTGCTTGCACAGACTGGAGCAGGCACTAGTTCCTGGCCTACTCCAGCCATGCAGTGATTTGTGGGGATGCTGCTGAGTGAGAAAACCAGGCCCTGAAGACACCTCTGCTCTCCCTGTAGGGAATATATCACCAGTGACCCCGGGCTTAATCCTAGCAGCAGTAAAATTCCCCAAGGAGTTTGGGCAATGGGCTTGCTTGTCTGGCTAGCCCCTTGGCACAGGACTCTTACAAGCATCATTATAACACTTATTTATCCACAAGACCATTCAAATGACCAGTTGCTATTTCTGGGCCTGTTGTTTGTAGGAAGCTGCCACTCTCATCCCTATCTTGGCTAAAAAATAATAATATTTAAAAATAGTAGCCCTCAGCAAAGGGACCCTGGTGTGGCCTCTGTCATCTCATCACCTTTCCTGTTCTGCAGGGTTGTGGGCTATAGTCTCAGTAGATTAGAAGCTGTGCAGGTAATGGACTGCAGTGCTGCCTGCCACCACCATGCACAGACAGGGTGCAGCCTCTGAGTGCTGCTGCTGCCTGTTGGGGTGGCTTTTTGCTGCCCCTTTAGTGCAGGTTTAGCTGGTGGGCTGCCTAGCTGGCCCAGGCAGTGTAGGCATGGAGGCTCCCCTGCATGTCCTTCTGATTTGCTTTGAGTTATTTAGAAGCAAAGTCAAGTCCCTATGGAGGATGGGGTTGCTGCTGCTCTTTACATAAAGCAGTGTGGTGGTCATTGCCCTCAGCTGCAATGACCAAACCAACATGAAGCAGCACCCTGGGCCCAGTGAGCATTGTGCCAGCATACCCTAGAGCATTTCAGTCACTCTGCAGTTTAAGCTGTTGGAGTTGATTCTGCCTGTCCCTGGAGCCTGGCTCCACTGCATGCATGTGCCCATGCTATCAGCCCAAAGGGAGTGTGGACACTATGCTGAGGGTTGTCATTCCCACAAAGGCCTGGTCCTTGCCTGCTCTGGCCTGGTGCTCCATATTGAGAGGTCAGGGCAGGGGTAGGCATTAGGTACATCCCTCATTCCCTTGGAGCAAGTGATCCAGCCCAGACTGCCTTTGTTGTGACATGCCCAAGACTTGCCCATTGGGGACTGCATTGTGAACAGTGGTGCCCTGGGCCCCCATAGCCTTCTGGTGCCAGCAAGGGGGTCTTGTTCAGTATGTGGCAGTGGAGTGATGCCTGTGCTGTTGGCAAGTGGGTATAGAAGGGTGGGGAGCAGGCCTGCCCCAGCCCATGATGCAGTACCTTGCTGCTCACTGCTTGAATGCAGAATGTTTGCTGTACTGGCCGTCTTTCCTCCTTCCTCTGTGACAATAAATATCTGCCTGAAGCACTGGGCTGCCTTGACTGGTTTCTCTCCTTACAGAGCATTTGCAGTCACAATGAAGCACACAGATAGGAGCCTTCTTCATGAAAAGTCCCTGTGCTGAAACAGTCAGCACAAACCATAGTACTCCAGGCTTGGGTCTGGTCACTGGGAGCCCCTGCTTCCCCTGTGGGGGTATAAGTTAGGCTCTGCCCTGATCTTTGGCTTTTGAGCCTCCACCTCCTGGCACAACCTATGCAGAAATTCTTGTAGCCCCCAACAATTCCCTGGTGAGTTCAGCCACTTGTGTGCTCTGCTCCCATGCCATCTTTGATCAACTGGGGGTTGCAGCTGCTGCAGCCCAGGTGCTCACTTTCAGCAGCTTCTGTTACCTCTGGTAGCTGCAGGGGGTGCTACTTGGTTACGTATTTTTGAGCCCCCTCACTGCAGTCTCCAGTTTGCTGCTTTCACTGTCATTGGTGAGTAGCCAGGGTCTAGTTCAGGGATGAGCAAAGTCCAGCCAGCAGGCTGAGTCAGGCCCACAGTGGACTCCATTTCCCAGCAGTCCCTGCCTGCATCGCTGCAGCCAGTTTCCATGGAGACCCCAGCAGTGGCAGGGACCCAGCCTCAGCAGTGCTGGTGTGTGGCTGGGAGGGGAGCTGTTTCTGGACTGGAATCTTACAGTGGTGACGGCATGACCCAGAGCCAGGGCAAAGATGCAATCTGCTGCCTGGATGCTCCTGCCCTGGGCACGTGGGGAGTGGATTGCTGTTCTGCCCTAGCACCAGACCGTGCTGTCACCACCGCAAGATCCTGGCCCCAGCCCCAGAGCAGCTCCCTGCCCAACCACGTGCACTGCCAGCACTGGCCTCCATGGACATCCTGTCCCTACGCTGTCAAGGCCTGGCATCTGCTGGGGTCTCCATACAAACTGGGCTGTGGGCAGGGGCTGCTGGAAAATGGAGTCTGGCCACCACCTACATGCGCTGTTTTGCCCACTCTACTTTCCCCTCTCTCCCCACACCCACCCCTAGTCAAAGTGACTTGCCCAGGGTCTGAAACACGCATGCCCTGTAGTCAGGTAAAGTCTTCCCTGTACCCTGGCTGCAAATGACCTTTTCTGCCAAGAGAGTCCTGCAACAGATGCTGGCCACTCCCAGTTGCCCCTTCTTCCTTGCTCCACTGTCCCCTCAAATCCTAGACTTGACTGCACTCTGCCACTTCATGGGCCCAGGTGGAACTTTGGTTCATTCTTGTCCTGTGGTACTCATGGAGCAACTCCCACAAAACTGTGCCCTCACCTGGGCTCCAGCCATCCTCCTGTGAAAACAGCAAGCAGCACCCACTATGCCTCAGCTGCTGCAAGTCAGTGCCTCAGCTATGTCTCATCCTATAGTCGCTAAACAGTGTCTTGCCTCTCAGCTGGATTGCTAGCTGGTGCAAGGAAGAGGGCTGCTGGGCTATGGACAGCCCGACTGGCCAGGGCTTCATTGAACAGGCTTCTATGGAGGCAGGGAGCCTAGAATCCTGTTCTCAGTGCTGACAGATGACAGAACAAGGAGCAATTGTCTCAAGTTGCAGCAAGGGAAATTTAGTTCATATATTGGGGAAAAAACTATTGCTAGGAGGGTAGTAAAGCACTGGAATAGGGTCCTTGGAGAAGTTGTGAAATCTCCATCCTTTTAAGATCCAGCTAGACAAAGTCTTGGCTGGGATGATATAGTTGGGAATAGTCCTGCTTTGAGCAGGAGGTTGGACTAGATCAGCATTTGTCAACCCGTGGGTTGCGACCCAAAAGTGGGTCACAAGAATATATGATAGGGTTGCGAACAAACTTTAAAAATGGATTCTCCTCTAAATGAGAAAAACATGGGAAATGGTACTTTCCCTTTCAAGCTGTCAGTTCCAGCCTGCAAGGGGCTGCTTTGGGATGTTCATGCCCCACACACTGGGGGCTAGGACCTGGGGGCGGGGGGCACAGTGGGGCAGGAGTGAGGGGCACTGGGTCAGGACTGGCCATTGATGTTTGCAAATGGGTCCTGGTACAAAAAAGGTTCATAGATTCATAGATGTTAGGGTCGGAAGGGACCTCAATAGATCATCAAGTCCGACCCCCTGCATAAGCAGGAAAGAGTGCTGGGTCTAGATGACCCCAGCTAGATGCTCATCTAACCTCCTCTTGAAGACCCCCAGGGTAGGGGAGAGCACCACGTCCCTTGGGAGCCCGTTCCAGACCTTGGCCACTCGAACTGTGAAGAAGTTCTTCCTTATGTCCAGTCTAAATCTGCTCTCTACTAGCTTGTGGCCATTATTTCTTGTAACCCCCGGGGGCGCCTTGGTGAATAAATCCTCACCAATTCCCTTCTGTGCCCCCGTGATGAACTTATAGGCAGCTACAAGGTCGCCTCTCAACCTTCTCTTGCGGAGGCTGAAAAGGTCCAGTTTCTCTAGTCTCTCCTCGTAGGGCTTGATCTGCAGGCCCTTGACCATACGAGTTGCCCTTCGCTGTACCCTCTCCAGGTTATCCGCATCCTTCTTGAAGTGTGGTGCCCAGAATTGCATGCAGTACTCCAACTGCGGTCTGAACAACGCCCTGTAGAGGGGAAGTATCACCTCCCTGGACCTATTTGTCATGCATCTGCTGATGCACGATAAAGTGCCATTGGCTTTTCTGATGGCTTCGTCACACTGCCGGCTCATGTTCATCTTGGAGTCCACTAGGACTCCAAGATCCCTTTCCACCTCTGTGCCACCCAGCAGGGCATTCCCTAGGCTGTAGGTATGCTGGACATTTTTCCTCCCTAGGTGCAGCACTTTGCATTTCTCCTTGTTGAACTGCATCCTGTTGTTTTCTGCCCACTTGTCCAACCTATCCAGGTCTGCCTGCAGATGTTCCCTGCCCTCCGGCGTGTCCACTTCTCCCCATAGCTTTGTGTCATCTGCAAACTTGGACAGAGTACATTTCACTCCCACATCCAAGTCGCTGATGAAGACATTAAAGAGTATCGGTCCAAGGACCGAACCCTGCGGGACCCCACTGCCCACACCCTTCCAGGTCGAGACCGACCCATCTACCACGACTCTTTGGGTGTGACCCTCTAGCCAATTCGCCACCCACCGGACTGTGTAGTCATCCACATCACAGCCTCTTAACTTGTTCACCAGTGTGGGGTGGGATACCATATCGAAGGCCTTCCTGAAGTCTAAGTATACGACATCCACCCCTCCTCCTGTGTCCAGGCGTTTCGTAACCTGGTCATAAAAAGAGACTAGGTTGGTCAGGCACGATCTGCCTGCCACAAACCCATGCTGGTTTCCCCTCAGCATAATTTGCCCTGCCGGGCTCTCACAAATGTGAGCCTTGATAATTTTTTCAAATACTTTACCAAGGATGGAGGTGAGACTGACCGGCCTATAGTTGCCCGGGTCCTCCTTCCTCCCCTTTTTGAAAATGGGGACCACGTTAGCCCTTTTCCAGTCCTCCGGGACTTGGCCCGTGCACCACGAGCATTCGAATATTCCCGCCAGTGGCTCTGCAATGACATCGGCCAGTGCCTTCAGCACCCTCGGATGGAGCCCATCCGGGCCTGCCGACTTAAAGGCATCCAGTTGTTCCAAGTGACTGCACCATCTCAGGATCTACGCATGGAAGTCTGGCGCCTTGCTGCTGCCTCTCTACAACCCCAGTGAGAGACTTGTTGTGTCCCTCACTTAGGAACATTGAGGCAAAGAACTCGTAGAGGAGTTCAGCCTTGTCCCCTCTGTCCGTCACCAATTGTTTCTGCCCATTTAGCAGCGGTCCTATTCCTCCCTGGGCCTTCCTTTTACTCCCAATGTATCTAAAAAACAATTTCTTGTTGTCCTTTACTTGGGTTGCCATCCTCAGCTCCATGGTAGCTTTGGCCCGCCTAACTGCCTCCCTACAAGCACGAGCAGAGGAGGTATATTCATCTTTAGTGATCTCACCCTGTTTCCACTTTTTATGTGCTCCCCTTTTGGCCCTTAGGTTGAGAACCACTGGAGTAGATGACCTCCTGAGGTCTCTTCCAACCCTAATTTTCTATCATTTTATGAATCCCAGCTTCCTGTTGGCTTGTCTGCTAGGCTAAGCTGAGGCCCTGAAAGCTGCAGCCCATGTAGCTGAGGGTTGCATTTAATGTGGGCACAGGGTGTGTGCTGAGGAGCAAAGAGCAGCTCCCAGCCCCCAGTGTCAGCAGCGCCCATGGTTTGGTGGCACTCTTGCTGCTCAGCTCCAGGCTGGCGATCCTTCTCAGTCCTGTGTCAAGGGCTAGAGTAGTGATTCTCAGCCAGGGTTTTAGGGCAGCTTACAGTGCTGCCAGATCCTTTGAAGGGTGTCATGAAGTATAAGGAAATAAGCTAAGTAGACAAATGAAGGCTTAGGCTTGCCCTTGCCTGAACAATCCCCCAACCTCACTGCCGAGCAGCTCTGCAACAATATATAAACTAGTTTTTGAAATTAGTGCCACTCTAATTCACAAAAGTCATAGAGGGTCCCTCAGGTCTAATGGGCTGTCTGGAGTCCAAACAGGTTGAGAACCACTAGGCTAGAGGTGCTCCTGTAAATCAGGAGGAGGAGTTATCCCAGGCAGTACCTGGAACTTCCACCTGTATGCAGATGAGTGCTCATCCATGTGTGTCTGCTGTGCTACATGTGAAAAGTGAGCTGAGAACTGGGGTCCCTGGATATGAGGATGCCATGGACACTCACATAGCTATGCCTTGAGGTCTCTCTAATGGGGATCTAGGAAAGGCCAGGACTTACACAAGGGAGAAGATCAGATGGAATATACAAAACCAGTGGCATGTGCATGTCTTGCATTGGAGGAGTGGTGGCAACATGGTCAGCACCTTCCACACTGTTCCGGGGAGCAGGAAGCGACTACAGGGAAATCGCCTTCTCTGCTTGGGTGTATTGCAGCTCATCAGGAGGAGTCCAAAGCCACTGGAAGTTGTGTTAATGTATTGCTGGGACCACGTGTCCCTGTTGCCTCCTGCTTGCCCTCATCCCTGTGTCTATGAGGATCCTATGAGGATTGTAATACCTCCCCATTCAGTTTTAAGCATTAAAAATTATTTGCCTGAGAGCTTTCTTACATTTCCTCAGTGACAAGAACTGCCAGGCTGTCTCCTGTGTTGCATCACCTGAGCATGCTGGCCCACTCCCCCAAGTGGAGCTTGTCACCTAAGCCCCTTAGCATTTCTGAGCAGTAGGGGGTGGGGACTGACACAGGAAGGGTTACGGGCTAATTATGTTGCAGGTGCTGTGTCCTGTCTATGCTCCACACTGGGCAAACTGCTTTCCTGAAGTGCTGCATTTCTGTATTTACCCAACTGAAAATGACTATGTGCATCCTTGCCATTCCTGAACCCCTTGGTCAGGGCCCCAGCAGGACTATCTTAGTGTTGCCTCCTTTCCCTATGCCTGACCCTACTTTCCAGGATTATGGAGCTGGGGCATCGTCTTAAAGGACCATGTCGTCCTTGGGGATTAAAAGAAGTTGGGTGAGATGCAAAACCAGGCTTCTTAATAAGAAGCCCGTTGTCTTGACAGGCAGTGTTAGGCTGGAAACCCTCTCGTTGCCACAGAGGCTGCCCTGGGTGCTTGTAAACTACCTGGGCTTGTGCAGAGGGAGCAGCTGGACAAACCAGCAGTGAGCACATGCTGGGGCTGCCCATATCTTCTTGTCTGTGTGCATGGTAGGATGTCTGGACATTCACCATGTAATTCCTGATTTAAAGTCTCCTCTGCTGGGAGACCCAAGGGGTGTGCTGCATAGCTGGTGAGCTAATGAGGCTGGCCTGTTAATCCTGAGCTGGTGCAGGGACCAGGTTTCTGTTCCCCATTCCCACTGCTCCCCTGTGCTGACATCCAGCTAAACAGCCTTCCTTCCACTAAGCTGCTCTGCACAGTCTCTTCCAAAATACTGTGGTAAGCTTGCCCTCTGGTTTGGCTTAAAGCATAGCCATGCATGGGCACTGGAGCCTGCCAAGTCCAGTTGCCTGCTTAGTAGCAGCACTAGACCCAGGGTCTGTGTGTGAAGGTGCTAAGCAGGCAGGTGCTTGTAGCATGTGCATGAGGGGAAGGTGCAGTTGCAAATTGCATGTGGGATTTTCAGCCTTTACAGCATGTGTAAGCCCTGCTTCCCACCATTTGCTAGCACAGCCCTGGTGAGTAGCAGAGGAAGGGCCCTGGTAGCCAGAGCTATAGGGCTGGGGAAAACTCTTTTCCAGGAGCCGCACCATGGAGCAGGATGTTCACCACTGGCCTGGCCCAGTCCTGGGCCTTCCCTTCTTCTGAGACTCTTGAATTGGTTTGTTTACTGATACCTTTACTGGTGGTTTTGCTGGGGAGGGGGGTCTAAATCTGCCAACCCATATGTTAGCCCAAGCTCCTTTGGCCACTTGGGGCCAGTCCAAAGTGAAGGGACAGGTGAGAGGAGTGTGGTATGTGCTTGTGTATATCAGTTACGGGTTACGGTGCATAGGCTTTACCTCGGGAAGGCAAATGCACATTACTATTACCTTTTTAAAACCCATTGGACTGCTGTATGAATCAGATTCAACATTTAATATTTATTTTAATGAAAGCCCTATCATTTATCTCCCGGGTAACTCCCACCAGTCTCTTAGAGATTTGTATCTAATTCCTGCAGACTCCAGGACAATCCTGGAGGGTTGGCAACCCCATTTTGGGGCGGAGAGGGGGCTCTGCCCTGGAACTGTGTGAGTATTGTATATATCTGGTCTCTCTGTTCACCCATAGTAGACAGGACCAGGTGGCAGCCTCTCAAAGAGAAAGCTGCAACTGGAGCCAATGCCCATTCCCACTGGGTACCAGGCCCTGCCCTCCAAAGGGGTCTTCACCAATGGTCATTAGCTATTTGAGCTCCTTCCAACTTACTATTTCTCCCCACAGTGCCCAATTGGAATCAACACCCTGAGAGGGGAGCAGAGCAGAGCACTTGGCTGGGAAAGGACATAACAGAACAGGCAGGTTGCTGTAAGACAGGAGGCAATGTGGCTCAATGGGTGGAGCTCTAGCCTAAGTGATAAGCCCTGCTTCTGAGACCAGGCTCTGAAAGTGGCCTTGTGCAGGTTTTGTTTGCTCTTGCTCTATGTTGGGCCAGGTTAGCCTATCAGCTTCTCAGGGTAGGAATTACCTCTTCTTGTGAGTCTAGCAGCATCTGGCCCAGCAACACACCACTCCATCAGGGATCTACTGGATGCTATTAGGAAGTACCAGTTTTCCTTGCCATGTAACTGGTTGCTCCATGAGTTCCATCTGCCTTGTGTCCCTGGGTTTTGGCAGGGGCTGAATTTGTGGGAAAGAGACTTAATTATAACTAGTTTCAAGTAGCCATTATAACTATCATTAATAGGCTCTGATCCATTGAAGGAGAACACAGAGCCAGCAGCTGAAAATGGAGACTAGTATAAGAAATAAGGAGCAAATCTGTTACAATGAGGATGAGCGACCCTTGGAATAACCTGCCAAGGGAAATAAGGGACACCTGAGGTCTTGATTTAAAGACTGACTGCTGTTTCCCTGTAACTTGGTACATGGCTTAGGGGCATGAGCCCAGCTGCAGAGGGTTAATGAGTAATAGCCTGCCTGTTCAGTGACATGGGACCAGGTGACAGGGATGATTGCCTGGCCCAGAGGAAGTTAAAAACTCCCAGGGAGGGGAGCTGGGGAAAAGCAGGAAGTGGTCTGTGCTAAGGAGACCGCACAGCTGGGGCAGCCCTCTCCAGGTCCAAAAAAGGACCAGAGGTTTGTATTTGTTTCATTATAGATGTTGGTTTCCTTGTGGGGACAAGTTAGTGCCAGGAAAAATAAAAAGCTGAGTGACAACCCACTACATTGCCAAAAACAAGTTTTTGGGCATCATAGGAGAGAACAGTATAAAATTCTCTAAGCTGCATTATACACTAGGTCATGCTCGAACTAGAGTGACCATATGACCCAGATTGGCTGGGACAGTCCCAGATTTTAGAGGCTGGTCCTAGTCAGCTGGTGAAAATCAAAACACATCCTCCAGGCTCAGAGGCAGTGGCAGAAGCTGTGAAACAGGAAGCCTGGTTAACACTAATTGTTACTTCACAGGTGATTGTTAACACAGAATAATGGGTCATTGATGGACTATTGACTGTCTGCAGAGGGGTG
The DNA here is from genome assembly GCF_030867095.1 of Alligator mississippiensis. Classification (NCBI taxonomy): domain Eukaryota; kingdom Metazoa; phylum Chordata; order Crocodylia; family Alligatoridae; genus Alligator; species Alligator mississippiensis. Next base: position 31,904,712 of record NC_081833.1, read on the forward strand.
AAAAAGCAGGAGTTGGCAGCTTCCTGGACTTCACATTTTCCCAGTCATCCTAGCTCAGGAGTAGGCAATTAGTTTGGCTGGAAGGCCACTTAGTGAGTTTTGGTGAGGTGCCAAGGTTGTAGCCCTGCCCTGTGAGAGGTGCCATGCCCTCTGATTGCCAGCTTGTGACTGGAAGTCCCACCCCCTAGTTCCTGACCTTTGCCACTGGAAGCCTCTCCCTTGCCCTAGAAGTACTCCCGGGTGTTGCTTGTATATTGTGTGTGATGGGGTAGGGGGGTGTATGTGCTTGGGGGGTTTGAGGTGTGGGTGTGGTTGCAGTGTGCGGGTGTGGGACTGTTGGAAGGGGGAGTGGGATGTATGGAACAGTGTTGAATGTGTGTGTGGGTATGGCAGTGGGGTGGAGTGTGTGAGGGGATGTGGGTATATGTGTGGATGTGTGTGGGTATGGTGTGGATGTGTGTGAGGGGGCGTGAGTGCATGTGCGGGGTGTGATTGGGGTTCGGGTGGGTTGGGTGTTGCTTCCCCCCCCCCCAACTGCCCCCTGCCTGCTCTTTGTGACATGCTTGAGCCCAGCCCCTCCACAGGTGGGGGGAGGGGGATCAGGGCTGCCTGCCTGGCTCACAGCATGCTGCAAAGGGCAGGAAAGCAGCTGCTGCTGGCAGGTAGATAGAGAAGCCCCTAGGAGAGGGGAGAGTGGGCAAGTTGCTGAGCCTAGCACCCTTGGTCTCTGCCCCACACCTGCCTAGTGGGGCTGCACCAAGCTCGTGATGGCTTCTGCTGCTGCTCCTGCCCCACCTGCCTGTCCCACGCCTGCCTGGCAGGGCTTTGTGAGCAGCCATGCTCCTTCACCCCACTGCCCCCCTCCATCCACATTGGTCCTGCTTGTGTATGGCTGGGCCAGGGAGCAAGTGAGCTGCAGGCAGAGCCCTGCTCCCCTCAACTCCCTACCTGCTGCCTCTCCCTACCTGCTGCAGCAGGGGCAGGAGGAGTCGCTGAGGCTGGGGCAGCCCTGCAGTTCCCTTGGCAGTGGCAGCGGTAGCAGCTCTGCCCAGAAGCTGTGCCCTGGCACACTGGGCTGGTGCTGGTGCTTTCTGTCTCCCTTCAAGCATCAGACCCAGGCTGCCACATCTCTGGAGGTGTGTGAAAGATGTGGGGCTGATCTGTATACATTTATGAATGCTGCACTTGACCTGGCTGCTGGTGCTGTTATTGTGCAGCTATGTTGTGTTGCTGGGCTGTTTATCCCATGTATGCAATGATTTAGTTTTAATAGTAGGGTGACAGGAAGTAGTAGGAAGGCAGCACAATGAAGCCAGCTAAACAACTGGAAACAGATCAGGAGCTGAAGAGCTGAGAGCTGAGTTAATGGCTATGATGATGGTAAGGCCAAACTCCAACTGAAGTTGCACAGCTGTTTTGCTAGGACTTGGATCAAATGGTTCAAAAGAGGATAAGAAGTCAAGGGCTGGGCAGGGTGTGGAGTGGGGTAGCAGATCTTGGGAATAGGTTTATAAGGAGCATGTAACAGACTCCAACGTGCTTGGCATGCTGATGAAATTAGGCCTCTCCTGAGTCTTAGTATTGTCCTGGAAGCTTCAGGTGTGGGAGAGATGTGTATAGACAGTTTGCTGAGTCACCACCCTTCTCTTATTCCTTGCCTTATGCCTTCTGTTAACATTAAGAAGGCCATCCAGTCACTGTATTGATCATTGGTCACAAGCTGCCAAAAGGGAAGACCTACAGGCTTAGGTAGTGGGAGAAAATATTTGCAGGGGCTGGAGTAGCGTGTGATGGGGGCACTGGGTGCAGGGCTGCAGCAGTGGGGCATGACAGTGGAGTAGTGGAGCCTCATGGAGCAGAGCACATGATGAGGTGGTGGGGTGCTGGCCTGGCTGCATGCCGAGCAGTGCCAGGCACTGCAGGACGATGGCACTGTGGTGCTGTTGCTGTCGCTGGCTGCTGCAAAATTAGGTTGGGGGGGGGGGCTAAGCCTTGTTAGCCCTGGCCTTCCACCACTACGCCTACAGGTACCACAGGCAGTCAAGCCTGCTGAGTGACTGACCGAAACACTTGGCCTGTAGCCTGGGGATGTGGTCTGAGGAGCAGAATTGCAACAGAAAGCTTAATTCATGAGAGGGGGACCAGAGTGGGAACAAAGGTTGCCTATACATGTGCTGGTTCCTGTTCTAATTAGAACGCGCCAGTGCCTCCTCACGTGTATTTTCAGCTCCCACATGGTTTAAAATTGCCACGGGGGTGCTTTAGCTAAACCTCATCACATGAAGTTAGCTAAAGCATCTCATGGCCATTTTTAAACTCACGGGGCTTAATGCATGTAATGGTGAAGTATTTTAATTAGAGAAACTCTCCAGGAGCTGCTGTAATTAAAATGTGTGCGCTGCCCCCACCCCCCGAGCACATGCATAGGCAACCAAAGATGCAGGAAGAACAGGGCAGCAATAACAGGAGGCAGTCTGTCACCTCTGTGTGCCAAGCTCTAGAAGCAACCATGCCTGACTGCGGGGCGGGAAGGCATGCCGCAGTGTGCAGCCAGATGGCATTTAGGGCTGGAGTCATACCCCCTGTCTGGCTGGAGCCACATTCCCCGTCTATCTGTCTGCAGCTGCGGCACACGGTTGGGAAACATTGTAGGGACCTGTCCTGCTAGGTGGTCCTTTCTGATGCCTACAGTCTCCAACTGTCCTGCACAGATGCCATTATTTCTCACCAGAAGAGAAAGACCCAGAGGGGTTAATGGAAATACAATTATCCAATTTATTTAAAAAGTGACAATCACATCGTTCATCATGTGGAGAGACCTGCAGACCATGTAATCTAGACTTAGCCACTGAAGTCCCAGCCAAAATTCATGAAGACATGGAATACCATAGTCAGGGCCTCTTGGGTCCCGGAGTGCAGTGTAACAAGTGGCATGGCCCAGGTTTCGAACATTAGCAGATAAAGGCTAAAGCTCTTGAGCCAGTCAAGAGACAATAGAGATTAATGCTTACAGACCCAGTAACAGCAAAGGAAAATTTCACTTAGCTGAGAAAAATTTTTGAGGTACATTACATTGCAAGGGGCAGGAAAACCCATATGATCCAAATACCAATCATGGCCTTTTCATGAGACACACATACAAACACATGCACACAATTAGAAAAATACAAAACAAGGTCTCCAGGGCACTCTGATTCTTACACAGTAGAAAATATATCTTTGTCCATTTGATTCGGAGAAAGCAATTTGGTTTACAACTGGTGCTGATTGGCTCTACATAACACACACAAGCAACATGAGAGGCTGTTCTGACATACGTGTACACACACGTGCACACACACACACACACGCGCGCTCCTGCATGCACTTCCTCTCATGCTCCTCTAATGAATTTGGTGCCTAGGAAAATAAAGTGAGAAAATTTCCTGACTCTCCATCTATTCCCTAAGATGGCTTAAACCACCTCCCCCAACCTGTGAGTGAAGGTCATTCTTTCTTGGCATTGTTCTGTGGTTTTGGCTCCAGTGCTCTGGGCAGTTTGTGGTTTATGAAGAAACCTTTGAGGAAGAAGTCACGGATACAGTAAGGCAGATAGTGGTGCATAAAATACATGAACCCAAGCCCCTGCCCGGGGTAATACCGCGTTGCCGGGTTGGCTGAGATGAGGGCATCTGTGATGCTGGTCACTACAGTGCTCAAATCCTCCACAGCCACCTTCATGAATTTAACAAACTGCCTGTTGATTTCCTCAATATACTCTTCTCCGTAGGCCTGTAGCAGCTCAGTGGGCAGGCTGGCCAGGAGCTGCTGCTTCTTGAGGTGCCAGAACTGAAGGTCACAAGTTGTACCTATAAAGAACCAGACACTCTTAGTCCAGAATCTCCTTTACTCAACTGCCCTACGTGGGCCACAAGGGCAAGGATATGCAGGGCATCCTTACATCCTCCACCCAATGGCTACAAGGAAGGGGGTGGATTCCAAGTGGGTATCCAACTTAGTGTCCTGTCTCCTACCCACAGTGCTGAGTCAAGAAAGCGACATGCTTTGCAATGATGAATAATCAAAAAGAGGCAGGGTTGAGGGGCCTGGCCCTCAGCCCCTTCCCAGAGATGTGGTAAAGACTGGGCTATAAGGGGATGCCACAATCCCTGACAGGGCAAGCAGGCTGTAGCCTCTGATTGTCAGGAGGCAATCATCCCTAGTGGGACATGAACATGCATAGAAAATCAGTAATTACTATTCAGGCACTTTGGACCCCACAGTCAGGAGATCTAGGGCAGATTTTATTTTGCATTTGGCTGTAGCAGCCAAAAAAGAAATCCCCCAGAGCAGTTCTCCGATTGCACAGGGCTGCGATACCTACTCCAGTCCCCATCCCAGCCTCAGTATGGAGTGGGGGAAGGAAAGGGCCACAGTCTACTGAGGGGGCCATAATGGGTAGATGGCTCCTTACTCTTGCTAACTGGCATATATCCTTGGGTTTCTCCAGCCTGGACAGCATAAGCGATCCTTCCAGGAGGAAAAACGCCCAAGGAGTTGTACTGGGAAACTCCATCTTTGCCACAAGCTCCCTCGTGTGTGAAGTCCCATTCACTCTGGGCCAGTTTAGCACCTACAGGCAATAGTGAGGTGAACTGGCCAGGTGACATTGATAGTAATGCCAGTCATATACAGGTGGCCTAGAGCTCTGCCTCCCCTTACGACTTGTAGCCATTCCACTACCTTCACAATAAGCCAGTGCTTTAACAAGATGGGGAAATGGGGGCAGAACAATTGGCTGGAGCTAAACCCAAGAAAGACAGCAAGGCTGCTAATGGGCAGAGGGGAGCACATGGCAGCTGTGATACACACTCCTTTGGTTGAAGGACAATTCAGTCTAGAGTCACCAGACGCTCCTGGATTCCTTGCTGAGGCTGAACATCAAAGTATCTTTGAGGAACCCCTTCTACCACCCCCTGTGGACTAGAGACTCCATCTCCTCCAGCAAGTAACAACCTGGCCCTCAGGCCTAGCAATCTCATTGGTCTCATACTGAAACTCAGTCTAGTAGGGTACTTCTTGTGCTGTGTCATACAGGGGTGGGAGGAAGGACCTGTACAGTATTTTGGAACAGGGGCTATGGTTTTCCTTCACACGTTGAATGAAGACTAGCAGGCTGCAGGCATTGTCCTACTCTCCACAGAGATGGGGCAGTTCCAAAGCAATGTCTTCCTGCCCTGGCCCATGCAGGTGGCTTTGCTTCAGCATCGCTGGAAAAGCCTGAAATAAGCAGCTAGCATTCAGAGGCAGGGGTGACTAGGTTTGGGGGCTAATGCTACAGCCATTGTTTGAAAGGAGCTCTGCAGAGTAGCAAGCTTGGCTAGTGTTGCAAACACTCATGGAGGAGGATGCCAAGGATTTTTGTGGGCACAGAGAGCAGGACACCCAGTCCAAACCTCACAATTTCCATGGGAAGGGATCATTGCTCAAAGCTGCTCAGGGGCAGCCACATTTCAGGGGGTCCAGCACATTTGAGCAGTACAGCTGCAAAGACATGAGTTACCTCTCCCTTATGTGTCAACGTAATACAGGTTGGCTAGTGGGAGCCAGCTCTTAAGTACAAGTGCAGGCCACCATGGTGCTGAACATGAACACCAGGCAGCCAACCTGGACAGGCCTGAAGTCCACCATGTGCCAATAACGCCAGCACCAGAGAAGGGGCAGGGAGCCCCGTAATGCATCATTTTAGAACAATCTGCCTTTAAAGGCTGCTTTTTCCAAACTGCAAGCAGGCAGCGTTTCACTCAAAGACTACCCCCCACCCCCCAAGTATTTACAGCAGCTGAGCTGTGTGGGAACTGGGCCTTCCATTTGGGGACAATTCCATGATTTGACATTTATTTTTATTTAAAAATTGGAATAAGAACAACAAAAATGTGAAATTTCCACCAAAATGGAATTTTAAAATCTTTCATTTGCTCTCAGGCAAAATGTTTTGCTTGGCTAACACCATTTCATTCCAAGTTTGACTTTTGAAAAATTTCACATGTAAAAAATAAACATTTCACAATGAAAAGCTGATTTGAAAAATTGCTTTTGTTGAAACTGACACGGTTCCCCAGAACGTCTAGATCCTGACAGGCTGGCATTTCCCGATGAAAATACATTTCACTTGGAAAATTTTTACCAGCTTTGTATGGCAGGTTTTAAAGGCCATAACCCATCCTTGTAATGGGCTTAGGCAAGAACTACAACCTTAATCATCCATCCTGAACTGCAGAGTTAAGAATTGGACACTGTACTCCAATAATTACTTCACTAATGCCATGCCCAGAAACCACAGCACTAGATCCCACTACAAGATCTTTGACTATGGCAAAGGACTGTATTCATCATCTTAGACCAATACCATAGTGCATGCACAGGCTGTGTTGGTTTGTCACCATGATGGCTATGTCCTTTTCAAAGTCATCACTATTCAGGATATAAGGGCATTGTGTTGCGGGGAATAAGCACTCATTGCTCCTATAGTTATGACCTTCTAGTTGACTGTTTTACAACATGTTTGAACAGTTTTTCAAAACAGTTTTTAGAATAGGTTTTTAAAACAACCCAAATATCCCTAGAGGTTAACCTGTAATTTACTGTCCTATCCAGAGATGCTGTCTGCAGACTTTACAAGAAAGGATTTTTTCTTTCAGGTCGTTTCATCAAAATATGAAATAGCATTGAGCCAAGAACAGATCCTAGCAAATCTCACCAGAGTCAACCCCAGTGTATGATGGTTCCTTACTAATAATTATATTCAGGGTCCTATTGTTTAATCAATTTCACAATCAATCAGCCAGAGCTGCGCTGACTCTGTGTAGGGTTAATTTTCTTAAAAGGAAACTCATGCAGCCCTCAGTTACAGGAGTCTTAGGGAACCATTTTCACCAGCCACTTTTATGGCCTTCTGAAGGTCTTTGCCCCATAAAACACCTCTCTCCTCCCCCCAGCCTCCACTGGTTTGGCATGTGGCCAATCTAGTCACCTCCTGGTTCACCTTTTTTTGCAGTTCTCTGAATGCCTTCCAATGGGTTTGTGCATTTCCAGCAATGATGTACTCAGAATTTAACTCAGTGTGGCCAGAGTCAGCACAAATGCTCTCCCCCCCCCCTCCTGCATCTGGAGCATGAGGATTTTGTGTGAGCCAAAGCTATGGGGTGGGGGGTTGAGGAAGAGGGATTCTCACGTAACACCAGGGTACTCAGCAGAATTAGAGAGTCAGCACAGAGAGAGTAGGTACGGTTAAATACAGCCCTGGGATGGGACTTGCCCACAGAACTTGCTCCTACAGGATAAACTCAGTGGAAATCACAGAGAAAGCAGATGCTGAACTGCGCCAGGGAAGAAAAATTTGTACTTGCAGCTATAGCAGCAGTATGGGAGAAAGGCAACTGACATCTATATCAGAGGAGTGGGTGGATCTGCAGTTGACATGACATCAAAGAAGCCGAAGCTCATTCAAGAAACAAATGAGATGAATTATAACCAGTGGAACATAGGGAGAGATACTAAACCAAGTGTATCATTCAGCATAGGTGAGTGACGCAGATGAAAAGGGAGCACAAGGAAACTGCACAGCAAGGAGGCACCTGAATCACTTCTCTTTTCCTTGGAAGGGATGAAAGGCTCCTGGGTGAAGCTTTCCAGGGATAATTACCAAGATAATTTCAGCACAAATGTAATAATGCCCCTAGGGGTGTAGGTTGTAGCCATGTTGGTCTAAGGGCACAGGCAGACAAGGTTCTTTCGGTGAATCTGATCTCTTTTATTAGATCAACTTAAACAGTTGAAAAAACATTTTTTAGCAAACGGTATGGTTTAAAAACCCTTCATCAGGCTGAGGAAACCTGACCAACTGCAAAGGCTTCCTCAGCTTGACAAAGGGTTTTTAAACCATAACGTTTGCTAAAAAAATGTTTTTTTCCAACTGTTTAAGATGGTCTGATAAAAGATATCAAATTCACCCAAACATCCTTGTCTGCATAATGCCCCTAGTAAATATGGGTCTTGCCCCAGCAGGGTAGGGCCTTTATTCATTCTTACTCCAGCCATACTGAGTAAATTATAACATAACCCACCCAGCTGGTGGCACAAAAAAGCTGAAGGCATGAACATACATGGCATTTAGATCAGTTTAAATGCAGTTTGAACCTGAAGCAGGCAGATGTACAAGCCTGTTAAACTGGTTTAAGCTTGCCTGGAATGATTCAAAAGTGCATCTGGAAAATCAAGTAATATTTAGAAGTGGCTCACGGGACACCAAGCGTTCCATGACACAGGTCTGATTGGTCCTCTAGGAATCCCACACTGCATCACTCCTACCCCCACTGCTGCAGTTGGCCACCTTGATACACAGAACAGCCCTGCCTCCTTTTTCCTCTTTTGTTGGCGTGTTTTATCAATGAGCTGCTTTGCTCTGCTTGTTTAATAACAACTGTCTTTCTAACAAACAGCTGTGCACTCACCCCCTGCTCAACCACGTCCTTGCATTATGCCTTCCCCCAGGCCCTGGCAACCCAAAAACCTGGGTCCAACCACTCCCCATCCCCATTCAGGCAAGCACACAGTGGAGTTCAGAAAAGTGCAGACTGCTGAGGTTTACTGAACCCATATTTAGGACAGAAGGGAAAGCAGAAAAGTGAAAACATCCCCAGCCACCAGTCACCCACTCCTGGGACTCCAAAAGCATTGATGCAAGCACTTCCCCACTTGCCCACTGTGATGCATGCAGTGTGGTGCTCACTCCCACCCCTGATGCTGAAGCCATAGGATCTCTGTGAGCTGGTTCGTAATTGGGCATTTTGGAATGGTTCAATAGTTACATGCGTCTGCACCCTGACATGGAGATGTGGCAGGAGTGCCATGAAGCCTGACTGTTCTCTGCAATATTCTGCCTTTGAAGCCCTGGACTGTCTTGAGCTGCCTCCAACATCCTGGCATTTCAACAGCTGCTGTGGTCCCCAAGCTTCCCTGTCCCCAATTCCAGATTTCTCCTGCATCCAAATCCCCAGGGCTGCATGGTCCCATCACTCCCTGGGTTTGGCTGCCTATCTATCCCCTTCCTGCATCTTAGGGTTTCCACTACCTCCAAGCTCTTCTCACTTGACCTGCTTACTACCAAGACTTCTGTTGCATTCATGCATGCAGGGCATCAAGCAATGCAGAATTCTCCACTACTATGCAGGGGCTTCTCTACATGTAAAAGCTGCTTACCATTAAGGTAGCATGTGAATAACCTTTCCTGAAAAGCTCCATGTGCAGACTAGCCCCAACATCCTGCATGTACCACAGTAAAATGATTTTTAAAACGAACTGGTGGAATCCAGGTTGCAGTCAACTCCCTCTTGGCCTCCAGTGGATATGTGTACATGCACGCCCACACGTGTGTGTACACACACACACACAAACAATATCTGTAATAGCTGCAAAGGCTTGTTTGGCTGCAAGCTGAGTGGGTGAGCTGTTCCTAACAACTTTGCAAGAAAGGCAACAAAAAGTTTGCAGAGGGTGCAATAGCTTTTTCAAACAGAGGGTACGCTGTGCACAATCCATCCTTTTTACTGGAGGATTTGAACTGTGACCAGAGCACCCCCCCCCCCTGCAAATCCCAGGCTCTGACTGGGTACTATGGAGCCATAAATATTGAGGGAGAGAATAGCAGGTAGGGAAAAGCCAGAGGAGAGCAACAGTAGCTTGGAGATGGGGGCAGATTAACCCACTCCCCCAGCAGAAGGACTATAGCTGAGGCTTGCTAGGGAGCAGACTTCAGGATAGAGGAGAGCCTGGATCATCCCAGGAGAAGCTGATTCCCCACCCAGGTCAGAGCTGTGCAAGCAGGGACACAGGTACCCAGAGAAAGGATGGGGAGGGGCTGGTAAGCTAGCTGGGAGCTGGGAGAAACTGCCTAGTCAGGGACCTGCAGAGGGAAGTCCTCTGTTTGGGCTGGAAAGGCTGGTGCTGCAGGAACAGAGACCTGCAGAGGGAATCTCCTGTCTGCATGTGGAGGTGCTGGGGGGGGGAAGACAGCCCAGAGAGAGGGCGGGCTGTGAGAATCCCAAAGCTGCATGGATGTGTGAGGGGACACTTGACTCCTAGTGTTTCCAAGGGGTGTATTTTTTCAGAAGGAAACTAAAGAAAAGAAGCCTGCAGTGGCTGATCAGAGACTTGTTTTTGCTGAGTTAACAAGGAAGACCAGAGTCCACTTTCTCCGGAGCAGCAGAAGCCTGGCCTCTGCCATCTAGTGGTGCATCATAATTATAGCTGTGTCACCATTTATTGTTATGGGAAGGGGATTGTGACCAGAGGGAAATCAATATGGGTTATGGTGAGGAAACTGTTTTAAAGGGTCAGAACCGGGTGAATATAATCACTGAGGTTGTTTGATACAAGTGGGACCACCCAGTGTGGTAGAATTATTCATCTGTTGTTGCAATTGTAAATTCTATTCAAATTGTTGGTTTTATTATTAACTATTGATATTATATGTGTGTGTGTGTGTGTGTGTGCGCGTGCATATATTTCTTCTCTTGATTAATCATTTCTGTATATAGTTGTACATAATAAAGAAACCAATGTGTTTATTGGGCTTGGAGTACATTTTTGGGCAGTGAGGGTGAGGCACACTCCCCTCTAAGGGACACCTCAGTCAGTAAACCTGCCTGAGGGGGTTCCCAGGTCTACTGGCACTCTGAGGACCCGAAATCCGGCACATCACTCAGCCTAGCATGCCAGCACGGGTTACACATATATGCCCCAAGGGACTCATCTCCTCCTCCAGCCCCTCCCTTTCTCATATGCCATCTTTGATCTAACTCTGGCCTGTAAGTCTTTATGCTTTATTTCGACTTATTGGTGCCACTAACTACAGGCATCATAATGGGATGGAAGGAATAAGCAGTGCTCCAGTAACATAAATTGGCAGGAGCTGCTAACACCAGTGAGGGGAATAATAACACAGCAGAGACTAGGAACACGGGGCAGCTAGTAAAACAAGATGCTGCTGGCAAGTACATAGTTAAAGGCAAAACAATCCCAAGTCCAGACACTCACCTAGGCCAGGCCTGGGACGCCAACTTCAGGGGAGAGTGGGGAGAAAATTAGACAGGGTATTGCAGAGCAAAAGCACCATTTGTCTGGCTGCCATAAGTTCACTAAATGTCCCATATAAGACACAGGCCCTGGGTGCTAGATGTGGATGGGAGACAAAGCTCAAGGCTTAAGTTGAGGGCTACTCACAGTGTGGCAGCTATGTACAAACAAGCAAGGTGTAGGTGGAAGCTGGCAGGCTGGTTGCTGAAAGGTGGGCAATTGCAAGCATAAGAAAATTGCCCTAGACTCATCCAGAGGTAAATTTGCCATTGTTGAGGGGAGGCCATGTTGTTTCCAGGGAATGAATCATGATCTCAGTTATTATAAATCAGGAGAGCTCAACTTGCCAGAGTATTCTCCATGACAATAATCTCTGGCCCTCTAAACAGACAAGCAAGCAGGAGTTGGGAAGAATTTACCAAAGTTATCTCTACAATCAGTGGCGCTGGTACACTCCCAATAGCCAGAGCTCCCTGCTTAGGCGATGGGCAGGGGGGAAGGGGAGAGCGGTGGTGCCCCGACCTGAGAGCACCGGCTGGGGAGTGGGGGCACCAGGAGAAGCGATCCCGGCAGTCCCCCACCCCCTGGCCGATCGCACGGACCGAGGGGATTCCTCTGCAGCCGACTGTGCCAGCAGCTGGTACTTCCATGTCAGCGCGATCTGTCACAGGGGGACCTACCTGGTCACTGACTGGCCGCTGGGGGGGGGAGGGAGGGAGGGGGCAAGTGCCCCCCTGACTCAGGAGGCACCAGTCGCCCATGTCTACAATATTAATGTTCAGCCTCCTGCCTTCACCCCAAGTCACTTTGCAGTGATCCATCCAACCTCTGTCCTCATCAACAAGACCACTACTCCACCCCAGTGGAAAGGGAGGGGAGGGGGAGGGGGAGCAGGAGTTATCAAATCTCCCTGATCTCCTAGGATGAGGTGATGGGCCTTGTGGATGCGGGAGGAGCAGCAGATGAATATGTCAAATTTAGCAAGGCTTTTGACACTGTCTCCTATGACATTCTCATATGTTACCTAAGGAGATATGGTCTAGATGGAATTTCTATCAGGTGGGTGCATAACTGGTTGGATAATCATGTTCAAAGAGTAGTCACCTGTGGTTGAATCCCCAACTGGAAGGTGTCAAGTGGGGTTCCCCAAGGGCCTGTCCTGGGTCCAGTATGGGTCAGTTTCTTCGGTAATGACTTGAAGGATAGAATTAAGTCTAGACTTAGTAAAGATGCTGTTGACACCAACCTGGGTCACAAAGCAGACACTGTAGAGGACAGGATTAAGTACAGGACAAGTAAAGACAAGACCAAAGTAGTGCACTTAGGAGGAACAATCCAAGGCACAAATACAAACTGAGGAATGAGCAGCTAGGCTGCACTACTGCAGAAAAGAACCTGGGAGTTATAGTAGACTGTGAGCTGAATATGAGTCTACACTCTACAGCATAATACAGGTACAACTGCCTCTGCCCCCAATCATTTACTGAGTTGCATTAACAGGAGTGACATATGCAAATCAGCTCATATTTAGGGAAGCAATTCTTCTACTCAATTCAGTATACCAGGAGTACTGTGTACAGTTTTGGATGCTGCACTTCAAGACAGACATGGAGATATTGGAAAGATTCCAGAGGAGAGCAACAGAAATTATTAGAGGCCTCGGAAACAAGAAATGAGAACTGCCTGACGCTCAGGTGTCTCTGCCCAGTGCTAAGGGACTTTGGGCTCCAATCCTTTCTGCCCCATTCCTTCAGAGTCACTCCATCTCTGCTCCATCCCACACTTGCCCCATGGTCTCTCTTCACCCTGCCCTATTCTCCTTGCCCCTTTTTCTTCCCATGTGGCTGAACACCTATTAATTAAACACCCTATGGATCGAATCCATCATCCTCTGCCACTACACCAGGCTCTCTGCTGGTGTATTCCAGCCTTCCTTACCGGGGTCTTCTGGTCTGTTTAGACTATCAACTCTTTGAAGCAAGGGCTGATTGCTAGTCTGTGTCTGGTACAATGGGGTTCTATGGTTGGTTGGCTCTTTGGTAGAGGTCAAATGAACCTGACTGATAACAAATCATTCTTTGTGGGCTTTCTCTCAACCATGTCCAAACTGTCAGCAGCTGTTTTTGAAGTGTGCTTGGTGTCCTCTAACACTCTCACAAGAGCCATAAAAAACTCTCTTACAAAACACCTCCTCCATACTGCACCTTTAGATTCCTGCCAACACAGCTAAGAATTACATGTGCTTTTGTAGCTACAGCACTGTATGAGGAATTCATGCTCATTTGGCTACCTACTGTGACCCCTGAATCCCTCTGGGAACCAGTGCTTTCCTCATCCCGTGCATGTGACTTGCATTCTTTGTTCCTAGGTGTCTGCCTCTGCAGCTGGCTGCAAACACCTGCTGCTTGTGCCCAGCTTATGGGGTGAGGGAAGGTGGAGAAAAGGCCCTTGGACCAGACTGAGAATTGGGTTTTTGGTTCCTGCAGAGAATAAAACCAGTACAAGGTTTACCAGTGACTTTACCAGTCAGCACTGACAGCACAGTAGTGTGCCAGGATGGGCCAGGCTGGAAAAGGGGTGTGACTGATTATCTACGGGGCAAGCTTCTGGCATATAGCCCTACCTACACAGCTCAATACTGACTGAGTGGTCTTTGTCCTGGGGTGGAGGCACTTCCAAGCCCATGCAGCTTTGACCTCTATGCAGTCTGCTTGGGAAGCAGGCTCTGAAATCAAGACCCATCCAGTTCATCATCTGCTGGGGCCATCAAAACTTATTAGATTGGAATATATCTGAATGCCCACTGAGGTGGGCTGGAAAATTCTGACCTGCTTGGAGTTTTCCCAGTGGGGTCTCCCCTCTCTGCTCATACAAGAGAAGACTTTTATGTTCAGTGCTCAGGTCCACATTTCTATCTTTGTTCCATAGTATATGGTGCCCTACCTACCCCGTTCTTAACATGAACAGCTCCAGTTTACCAGATACCTAACTAAGTGTGAAACAGCACTGACATAATAGGGATCTATTTGCGGCTCTGGAAACAAGCTGGAGTGTAGACAACTATATTTTATCACATACAACACACCCTGGACTATAATAGGCACCTTGTTTTTGAAAGGCAGAATGAAGGGGGGGTTGGTTTGGGTGTTGAACTAGATGACCTCCTGAAGTCCTTTCCAACCCTAATTTTCTATGATTCTATAATTCTAAGGGAATTTTTTTTCCAAAGTTATGGCTGCATAGAGCAGGGACAGAGCCTAATCTTCAGCTAACTCCAGCCACTGCTGAAGACTGGTCTCTATTGATGTGTCTGTTATTTAGAAAAAAGCTAGGGCCTCCAGGGCATTAAAATAGGAGGGAAGAGACAAAGAGCAGCTAGCAGATAGCTCAACTGCCCTAGGAAAGGTTATCTTGATTAGTAGAACACTAAGACCATTAAAAGGAGAGGCAATCATTAACACCTGTGGAATGAAGAACAATGAGCCACTAGGTCAACTGACTCCCTCATCTGCCTGAACAGAAATGCCACTGCTGCTGCACTGTGGAGTAGGAATCAAAGCTGGCTTTTCTATCCTTGGCAGAAAATCAGCTTTCCCACATGCACCTCATCAGAAGAGAGGGGTCTGATTTTGAGGGGAAAAGTATGTGTTATATGTGAAAAAATATGGTATGTAGATCTGAAATACTGATTTCAAAATGGAAAGAGAATGAAACCTGAGTCTGCTCCAAGAACGGAAACTTGGGTTCAGATCTTAGGGCTGCCTGAAGTGATTTGCTGCAACCTCCGAGTTACTCTGTCTGTGAAAACGGGAATGACATTGTCTTCCTCTTAGGTACAGGTATGAGGTCTTCACTGAACTGCACAAAAATATTTACAGCAGACAGTGGAGGAGCTGGGACTAGAATTTGGTTCTCCATCTGGCAGCTTAGAACATTGTTTATTCTGTTTGAAATAACATACAAAGGCCAAAAAATATGTGGTATTCTCTGAGATATGCACCATTGTGACTAGAATACCAAACTCACAACTATCTGGCTTGACATCAGCTTTGCCAGATACAACATGACCCCGAGACACAAAGACACCAGGAGAGCTGAGGTTTCAGGTGAGAAACCTTAGCTCATGACACTTACCCGTTTTGAAGTAGCCAGGTAGGATCAAGCTCACTTTTATGCCCCAGGGCTGAAGCTCACTCCGGAAAGTATCCATAAGGAGGCCAAGGGCAGCTTTCGATGCACCATATGCTGCTAAGCAGGGGTATGGCATATCACCTAGTAGGGAAGAAAAAGACAGCATGGTGCCATTGCACAACTGAGTGCAAGCCAGCACGGACACACAGCATATGAGAATTCCTGGGTTCTCTGCCGGGGTGTGGGAAGAGAATGGGGGGGCAGGGTCCAGCAGTTAGACATCCCAAGCACATAGGTCTAGTGCATTCCTTCTAAAAGGCAAAGCAGGCAAAACCTGGGTCTGTCACATCAAACATGCCCGGATTCCAGTCCTAACTCCATATAAAGTGACCCCTGTGATGAGGACACATACTGTATGGGCTCTTTCTAGAAGAAAGAGCATGTTTCTATCCTCACTATGGAGGCAAATAGATGAGACAGACAAGAGACTGAGCTGGGACCTAATATTACAAGGACCCACTCCTTCCTCCTGGCACTTTTTACCATGTCTGCAGTTGAACATGCGGATTTCAGGTTGGCCTCTTCAGCCAACTCCAGACTCATTGATGAATCCCCTATTTTCTAGGACTGTCCTCCTCATATCAAGGGACTGCCAATGATGAAAGGAGCAAGTAAATGTCAAGATACTGGGCTTCTTCTTCAATGCTCTCCATGGCACCAGCATGAGTTATTTAATGCAGCACCTCCCTCTTGGGAAACAACCTGTCAGGACAGTCCCATACCACAGACATGGTGAAACTGCCAGCTTCCTAAGTCACATTTGTAGCAGTGGTTGCAGATTGTTGGCAAGTGTCCCTGGCCTACGGACCTGCCTTTTGGAGCAGAGAATGACTCAAAATGGTACAATGAACCTACACCTTCACAGTGAAAGGCACTCCTTTAGTCTTTCCACAAGGGGAGTAATGACTACAGAGAGGAAGGGCACACCTTGGCTGTTTTCACAGTACTCCTGACAGAGCTGCAGAAAAGGAGGTCCTGCTCATTCACTCCCACTCCATATAAGCCAAACCTGGAAATGAGGTAATGAAGCTGCCCTATGGGTGTCCTAGAGTGCCCTCAAGCCCTCTTTCCTCTGGTATGGCTAAGTGCAGAAACAAGGTGGCTTCACTAGCTCACTTCTGGGTCTGGGATCTGTGAAGGGTAAGCAGGTGTGTGAGAGTCACTCCTCAGAGACACTCTCAAGGTTGTGGTGATAGCATAGGCGCTGACTCCATGGGTGCTCCAGGGCTCAAGCACCCACCAAAAAAAATTAGCGGGTACTCAGTATTCATGGGCCATGGCTGGAAGCTGCTTGCAGACATTAAAAAAAAAACAATCCCCCAAACGCCCCCCCCCCCAACTTTACCAGATGAAGCAGTGTGTTACTTCAACCCAGCTCTGCAGCATTTGTACAAGATTGGGCACTTCAGCAGGGGGGTTTGGCACATTAGCTAAAGCTGATTTAATCAGATAAAAGCACCAAAAAGTCCCACCCAAGCACCCAATCTTTACAGATGCTGGTGCAAGAGCTGGATTGAAGTAATGTGCTGCCTCTTCTGAGCATGTGCGGGGCTCAATGCAGAAATGAGCCAAGCTTAAGTTAAAGTGCTGTTTGTTTGGGGGGTTTTATGCCTATAAGCACTCAAAGGCAAAAACTAAGTCAGCACCTATAAATGATAAACATGCCCAGAGGAAGAGGGAGCATCTCCCTACAGTCCTATGCACAAAAAACACTCAGCAGCTTTCTGGTCATGTAGAAAACTTGTCCCCTTTTCAGGCTCTTCATGGCACTAGTGTGTTTCCAGGAAGTGCTTATATGTTGTGGGGATGGTGCCAGATAAAATGCATATTGATAGGGATTGAGACAACTCATCTACATTTACTAGACGAGTATGAAAGATGAAGGACCTCTACAGAAAGTTCACCACCATTCTCGATGACCAGGCAGCCAGAAGGGTGGGGCATGCTGGGTTTCTGTGCCCTGGGCAGCACTTCTCAACCCGTGGGTCAAAACCCAAAAGTGAGTCACAAGAATATATTAAAGGGTTGCAAACAAACTTTAAAAATGGATCAACAAACTTTAAAAATGGATTCTCCTTTAAAGAAGAAAAACGTGAGAAAGCGTGACTTTTCCCTTGCAGGCTGGCAGAGTTTCAGCCTGCGAGGGGCTGGTTGGGGCCCCCCATGCCTCACACACCCTCCCCACCCCACATACCTACTCCCTGCCCCACACATTAGGGAGTTGGGGCCTGGAGGTAAGGGGCAGTGGGTTGGAAGTGAGGGGCACTGGGTCAGGATTTGCCACTGATGTTGACAAATGGGTCCTGGTACAAAAAAGGTTGAAAACCACTGCCGTGGAGCAGTCTCTACCTGTGCCCTATGAGCCTGGGGAGCTCTTCAGTGGGCTCCATTGAGCACTGAGCAGCTGCAGCTCTGAGTCTTGTTAGCTCCTGTTCCTATGCACAAACTACTATCACCTCAAAATATGAAGGTTTCCAGCTTCCATAAAAACCATCATATTCTGAGGTTTGTGCCGTTGTCATGAGATACCCTCCACTCCAACCCATGGCCTATGGCTGGTAATGCTCAAGATATAGTTCCTCACCTAGCCTTGAGGGTGAGCTGTATGTTAGGGTCTCCAGACACCACAGCCTCAGCTCCCTCCTGCCCTCCTTACACACACATCCAAGTGAAATGAGAGCACTCATAGCCAGCTTCAGCAGCAACTCTTCCTTGCTCCCTGGCTTCAGTCGTTGTGCGCACCTCCAGACAGTCCTACCTACCCCTCCAGCTCCTGCGCTGCCAGCTGGATCCAGCTCTGTCTCCTTAGTCCCTGCCACCTCACTCTGAGCATGAAGCACAAGGATCCTGCCCTGAAATACATAGTTTGTTTTTTCTGCCAAAATCTGAATGTTCAAGAACTAAAGATTTCAAAAAGCAACATGACAAACACAGCTCAACCCTGAACTGGTTTTCTGTCACTCAGCGGTTCTGACAAAATGTTCATCCAGGTCTGCTTCCTCCCTACTCAGGGGAGGGGGTCGGGCTATTACCTGCTGGGCTACTGATGGTGACAATCCTCCCAGCGGAAGAGCGGAGCAAGGGCAGGAGGCCTTTGGTGAGCTCAAGGGAGCCAAAGAAGTTCACTTCCATGCAGATGCGGAACTTGCACAGCGGGGAGAGCTCAGCATCGGCAATGGTGTCATTGAATCCAGCATTGTTCACCAAGCCCCAGAGCCCTGCAGAGGACAATGTGGGGAAGAAGGGGATTAGGACTATGACCCCTGATGCCACATTGTCATTTTAATGCCTGGAAAGTCTCCTCCTTCTCCCCACCCCCACAAACACACCCGGGGTGGAGACATGCCTGGCCACAATCTGGAGGCCAAGTTGCCCTGTTTCCAGTGTGCAGTCTCTAGGGAAGTACTCAGAGTCTCCACACTCCATTATTAAGTGCATTTTTCCCTCCCTGCTAGTCAGACTTTGGTGGGTAGGGCCTCTGCTGCTTCCTGGCCTATGGTTTGATGCTGACCACAAGGAACCATGGGAGAAATTCTCTCTCAGAAGAGCTCTTGTGGTAGACGAGGGGGCACAGGGTGAGATGATGGCAGTGCTATCACAAGGAAGAGCCACAGCTAAATCTAGACACCATCTCCTGAGGACGGTTAGGGACAAAAGTTCAGTTCAACCACAGTACAAGGGAGGGACCTGACATGGCCCCAAAGCCATTCCACCCCAGCTAAAGAATCCTACACATGCTAGGAAGAGCCCTTGCAAGAGCCAAGCCTCTACCAAGACCAGCTGCAGCAATGCTAGACAGGCAGGAGGCAGGCACAGCAGATCTTGGGCCTTTCTGCACAGCCTAAGGGAACTTAGCCCTTCTGTAGCAGGGTTTCTGCCTACAGGCTGTTGTCAGGGATCAAACACCCCACATCAGGAGACTCCTGGCCCTTCACATTCTGATGGGCACTTTAAGTATCCTGGATGAGCATGCCAGGCTTCTTACCCGTGCTTTTTGTCTGGGTCTGTATGAGTTGCAGGGCTCTCTGGATATCCTCTGTTTTAGTCAAGTCCATCTCCAGCAGTGTGAGTCTGGGTGAGCAACTCTGCCGGAGCTCTTTGGCCCCAGAGCTCTCCAAGTCAAGCACACTGGCAAATACTTTAAAGCCCATGGAGTCCAAGTGGCGTGCAGTCTCTTTTCCAAAGCCAGAATCACACCCTGCAAAAGCCAGGAAAAGATGTGCTTTAAAACCAAATAGGGAGTAATTTGGGGCATCATACATGCAGCCTGTTGCTTACATCGCTGGCCTGCAGCATGTGTCCTGGGCTCAAGCCCACAGACATGTGGCTGTGTCCCCCTCACAGGACTGCAGACTTTTGGGAGGCTGCACCGGTGATATTCCCTGCTTGAACAGCAGATTGGGGCAGCAGGACATGCTCCCTTTTCCTCCCGGAAGTAAATGTGGCCATGGTTGTGGGGGGAATCAACAGGGAAGAGGGTTTTGAGGAACCAGTGGCTCCTGGAGGCCGGCAGCTTGCAGATGGACAGAAGGATGGGTGGGGAGGCATGGGAAGAGTGCATGGGGCAGCTTCCCTCATTTGGCATGTAATACTGGGCCTGCCCTCTATACTATGCCCTTTTCTCCTTGCCAGGTTATGGGACACCCTGTCCCCCTGGCCCAGGCTGGGTCCCAGAAGAAGGAATAAAGAAGCACAAGGGAGTAGATAGCAACTGCAGCTTTTCAGTGGCTATGATTGGGCTGCCCTCCCAGGCAGGCTCAAGCCAAAGGGTCCTGGACTGCCATAAGGAATACCTCTTTCCCCCCCTGACACACCATGTCATCTACTCTGGCTAGTTATCCCAAGTCTCACAATAGTTCATGATTTTCCACATTGTGATCAGTATTCTTGTGCCCTTAGTCAACACTGTGGCCACCTCCCAGTGCTTGCCATGGAATGGACAGCACTGGCCAGCCTCAGCTACAATGGCCACTGTTTCCTTACAATCTTTGCAGGTAAAAGCAGGGCTTCTTGCAAGAAGGTGGATCCAGTTAGTTACTGTTTAATGGCACCAGGAATGGGCCCAGGGCACAGGGAGAGGGTGGGTACTAACCAAGAGCACAAACTGAGGAATCAGGGACTGTGGGAAGCAGAAGACAGGGAAGGGGGAGATGTTGGGACAAGTGAATGTAGGAAGATGGCGGGAGACGTGACAATCTGGGGGATGTATAAGGTGAACATGAGTGGGGCAGGAGTTACTTCAACCCCCTTTATCCTGTCCAGCCAGTGGGAGGGCCTGACCTCCCAGTGCCCCAGGGGATGACAGTGGGGGAATGAAATACCCTGTCAGTAGGAGGCTGAGGCAGACATGCCAACCTGATGATCAGTTCCTATTGATCACACAGAGCAGTGCTGGCAGCTCCAACCACAGGTGAAAAAGCCACATCAACCAGGAGGCAGATGAAAAGTGTGGGTTTGAAAATTGTGACTGGAGAATTAAAATCCAAACTATGATTCTGGCTTTTGGGGCAATATTACTCTCAGATCCAGGCATTGGATGTGTGTGTGCATGAGTTTGTGCGTGTGTGCAAGAGAAAGAGAGAGTCTGACACACCTGGCTGCACTGCTCAGCCAGTACAAGGCAGCCAGGAGGTCCCTACTATGGAGGAATTTTGGCGTGATGGAAAGCCATTGCAGTGAGCCATTAAGTATGCACTCCCTTCTGAGAGGGGGAGGAAGCCCAGGGCCTGCTGGCCAGCTCAGCCCCTTGAACAAACTAAATGGAAAAAGGGGACCTTAAATAAGATAGCCATCCATCCACAAGTGTAAGCTGTGATTGCCAGGCCTGCGGCAGAAGCAGAAGGTCACGTGACCCAGGGAGAGACTCAAAAGCCCAGGGCTTGGCCCAGAAGGGGCAGTCTGGCCAAAGGAGCTGTAGGAGGCAGAGCTCCAGGGGACAGCCAGTCCTGACAGCTGAAGTAAAGGACTGTGTGCTACAGAAGGGCAAAAGAGATTCGATGCTAAAAGCAACATGAGATAAGTACTCTGAACCTTTTGCATTTGTGCTACCAAGGGTGAGATTAACCCCAACAGGGAAGCTTGAATTTGGCAAGCCTTAAATTTGGGAGAGGACGCTCATACTTTTGACTGACATTTGAACTGGAGGATGGAGCGGCTGTGAGGGGAGGATTGGAGGCCACTGTGGGGGCAGCAGGGGCACCCAGCTCAGAGTGCTCCTGGGGTGCAGAACCCTCAGGTGTTCAGTACGGGCAGGTGTCCAAATACATTCAGAGGGAAGACAGTGGCATGTCAAAAGATTGCATATCTGATGGCAAAGACTGGAGGGTGTAACTCCTATACCTGCAAGGGCATGTTTAAGGGCTGAGTAGCCCAGAGCTCACGAAGGACTAGAGTTGGAGCCCGAGAACCTGAGGTCCTGGTGCGGTGAACCCCAAGCAGTGGAACCCAGCCAGATTAAAAGTGAGCCAAGGCCAGGAAGGGCCTGGCTCTAGACCACATCTACCTCCTAGGGGCCGCCTTCCTACAATACTAAAACATCAAGTCGCAGCAGGTAAAATAACCATGGTGGGGAAGGACCCAGAGAGTTGGGAAGCAAGGGTGAAGAGGTTGGAGCCTGGCAGTGAGCCAGGCTGGGAACCTTGTCATGCCAGCACTGACCATTTTTGGTTACAAGACAGAGAGCATTACAGAGGCTGGATGAGGAGGGAGGGGAGGGCACGCTGACCCAGTCAATCTTCAGGTAACCGATTGGTCCTTCCATCACTGTAGCAACCACTGTAATTTAAAGTAGCTTTCACCTTGTCTACTAGCACTTGCAGGACATGGCAAGTAGAAAGGAGGCTGAAAATCCTCCTGTCAGTTCACATGAGCTGAGGGTCAGGCCCACAGAGTCAGCATACAACACCACAGCTGTTAAAAAGGCCTGAGCCCATGTCAGATCTGTGGCAGGGTGCATATTGGACAGACTGCAGGCAGGGCACCAGGATCTATTTCACAGGGATTTTATAGTAATTATAAAGTCTTTTATACGGCGCTCCTCGTGTGCCTTAAAAGCTGGGTAAATGCCATTATCCCAATTTTATAGATGGGCACAGGAAGGCTGAGTTACTTGCCAGGTTGTCATGGGACACTGGTGACTGAAGATCACATGATGCCACTGCATGTCAGGCAGAGCTTACTATTAACTACAGTGAAGGACTGCCCTTAAGGGCATAATTGCAGGATCTGGTTCAGACTTGGAAGCAGCACCCAGAACCCTGGCTCCCCGTCCATCCATTCTCTGGACATAACTGCTTCTCTCTGAGACAAAAGCAGCTCCCAGCAGAATGGCAGGAGCAAAAAAAGGAGCTCAACGGATACATATTTGGCACCCAGGGCAGGGGAGGCATTCTGCTACCCCTCTGGATTACACACCCCAAAACTCTGCTGACAGGGCTGGTAGTGTGTATCCAGACGAGTTTGTACTGAGCAAGTACGTAGCCCAATGGTAAAAACTACTCTAGCTGTTCCAGGGGTTCAGCATATTCCCACCAGCATATCAAGCTACATTCTAGGGACAAAACAATGCTTCTCCTGCTGAGTGCCAAGGCTTGCTACCTCTTTTTTGGCCCATAAGAAGTTTATGATGGAGTCAGAGATTTTTTTGCTGCGATCCTGTTTGTTCATATACCCAAAGACCTGTCTTCCTGAACATACTAGGGATCAGGAAGAGGTAGTTTGCAAGTTCATGGCTCCAGGCCTCTTTCCAGGTAGCGTGCTATCCACAAAGCTCTCTCTCAGCTGTCTCATAGTGCTAGGGGCTTGGGAAAAAGATAGGAGTGAGTGAGAGAAAGCTACTTGGGCAGAGTTCTGGCTGAAAACAGTCCTGGAATTGAAAGCAAAGAAGCTGCCTCATCTTTCCCTGCTCTCTCTGGTCCTCTCTGCTTCCTTTCTTCTGCCACTGGTTCAAAGTTAACTTCTCAGGACACATCCAGATGAGCATAGATGTGCAGTATGTAATGCCACAGACTGCACCATACACTGCACATGCAAGCATTCCCCGTGCTGCTACCTCGCAGTGTTGGGGGGGCCAGAGGGCGTTGACTCCGGGAGATCCTGGGGTCAAAAAAAACCATGCCAAGAAAAGGCGGGAGGTGTACATGGCAGCAGCGCGTCCTGCCCCAAACTCGAGCCTGGTCAGCCAGAGCCACACCGTGCTGCAGAAGTGCTGCAGCTGCAGCTTCTTGAGGCCCCCAGCAACCCAGGTAAGGCTGCTGGTGACAACACAGTTGCTGGCCCCAGTCTCCTCTGCCCCACGTGGGGTAACCTGCCGCCTGTCAGAGCATACTTGGCACAGGCTTTCCCCAAGGGCAAGTACCAGCAGCACAACTGTGCTGCTGCTGCTTGTCCCTGGGGAAACACAGATCCTGCTTATCTGGATGTGGCTTCAGGAGGCATGTCTACATGAGATGTTTACTGCACAGTTGACTAATTAGCTATGCATCTAGGTGTCTGCATATGTCCCCCTATTAGACTAGAGTAAATTAATTTACTCCTCAGCAAGTTAGTACTTGTAAATACAAGTATTATCCTGCTGTGGAGTAAAAAACTGCAGCAGTGCATGTGTAGACACTGGAGGGGCTGGCTAGGGTACGAGAGTGTTTCAGTGTGGGCACTGTCTGCTGGCTAGCCCCACGCTGAAGGTCTCTTGTGCCCCAGTCAATCTCTCTGCAGCATACCAAGCTGGGGAGAGTCAGAGATGTGGGTTTTCCAGAAAATTTTAAATTGGAAAATTTTCTGGAAATTTTTCTAATGCTCTAAATAGAGCGTGATCTGCGTTAGCATGTTTATTTGACTTATATTTAGTAAACAAAGCTTTAAAAAAGTAGCCCCATGTTAATTTTATGTCCCAATAGCCACAAGTATTTGAACTGAAATATTTGATTAGGAAAAAAAACATTAAATACAGCACACTTAATACGGTTTAAATGTTATATTCAAACAAATTCAAAGCTTTATGTGGAAAGAAGTAGACTTTTCTCAGATGATGTTGTTCCACCACTTCGTTGTATTAGCTTTCTGTATATGGCTTGTACTCTTTCAGGACAGTTTCCACAAGTTATTAAACATTTGTTCATTCTTGTTGTGTTGTTAGCATACTCCTGCCCGCAATATTTACATCTACCAACTTTCTCCCTTCCTTCAGTGGATTGGACTTCACTATAATGATGTCACACACTAGTTTTTTTCTGATTAAGCATTATTATGACTACTTCAAACCAAAAGCACTAAAAACCCAACAGATCTTATGCAAACACTTCCAACTTCCCCAACTTAAGAAAAGAAATGAGACAATGCTCTGTGTGTTTGCTGAACTGAAAGTGAAACAAAAATTAATCACAGTTTTAGTTTTGGTTTTGCTTTCACTTGCAGTCAGATGAAATAAGAATTTTTAGCTTTGGTTTTGGCACAGCCAATTGGGTGAATTCATAATTTGATTTTTGGTTTGGATTATTATGTGAGTGTACTTACCCTCCCGTTTACAAATCAATAAAATATATATGTACTTTCTCAAAAACTTCCTAGGGATAATCACCTGAAAAGCATTTAATTACAACTTTGAAACCTCCAAGCTTGCCTAACATTGTACTGGCATCCGTTCATTGTTACTAATGAATTTTATGAAACAATAAATTTTTAGAAATGGAAAATTTCCCATGGAAAAATAAAGCACTGGAAAATTTTCTGCCCCACATCTCTGGGGAGAGTAGCACCTAGCTAGCAAGGCCCTCTGCCAGCCAGGGATGCTCCAACCTGGTTCCATGTGCTGCGCATGAATAAACTGTGGAGCGTATTGGTCTGGAGTTAATTGCTCCTGGGTGCACATTCAAATGATGCACCCAGGAGCCACAAACTCTGGGGGTATAAGATCTACAGTTTATTCATGTGTAGTAATAGCACATGTGGATGCTCCCAGAGTGGTACAAAAGGGCACTACTACACCCTCATTTAGCCTGAAAGAAAGGCAGCTTTCACACCTACCAGCTTCATCCAGTCTTGCAACTACCTACAGAGCAAGGAAAAGTTCTCTTGAGGAGCTGATCATCCACCAACGAATGCCAAACCCCATGCCCTGTTCTGGACTTCGGGGCTCCATCAAATATGCTTATTCCCCACACAGCATGACAACCGGTGATCACTGAGCACCAGCCCTGCATGTCTCAACCCTGCAGGGAAGGCTGTTCCACTGCTGGAGGGAGAAGTCGCAGACATCTTTGTTCCTCCTTCTGCCTCCTCCCACCACCACACTGGGCCTGTTCTAATGAACCATGGAAGCAGAATCCTTTTCCTCCACACTAGACTCAGTTAAATGGGTGCGGTGTTGTGGGAAGCAAGTGGCTGTGCAGACTGTGCTTGTTCTGGAGAGAAATAGAAGCCTCCAGGTGGTGAACCAAACACCTGTCATCACCTGAACTCCATTACATATGTACACGTGTGCGTGCGGCGCACACACACACACACACACACACACACACACACACACACACTGCTTTTCCCAGGCCCCATCCTGCCTTCTGCATCTTCCCGTGCTGCACCAGAGTCAAATCCTGAACAGACTAGGAGCTGCCTTGCTAATCTTTTAGTCTGATTTCATCAGCTGACAACCTGCAAGGCAGGGCAGGACGTGACCTTGGCATAAGGATTTATTAGATCACTTAGCTGCTGGTTTTACCTCACTAAGGAGGAAGAAAACACTCACTTATCTCCAAACACATCAGAGAGAACACAGCTCTAAAAATAGCTGCAGGTAACACACCCTAGATCATTGACAGGGCTGTGCCAATAGTGGGATAGCTTATGCCCATTCAGGTGGAGCTATGTGCAGGACTCAGTGCCTTAGGTGCTGGCTCTAACACCTGGCACCACTGTCCCCACTCATCACTGTTATCCCCAATCGCATGGTGGTCCAGGACTGGCTCAGCAGTCAGAAGCTTTAAATACGCACATACCTTTGGGTTCTTTTAATTTTCATTTGGGCTTTGGAACTCACATTTTCAGGTTTTTGCACATAACCACAAGGTCAATTAACTTAAAAATGTAAGCAGAGATGCTCAAATCACCTGACTCCTGGAGCCAGGGTTTGGAGACAAACACCTGTTATTATCAGGTATCAGATCTAGAATAGAGCCACCAGAGTTGCCAATCCTGCCAAGTAGCTAAGGCCACCCAATGCCCGTCAGCTGCTGTGCTATAAGGGTTAGTTGTTGACCCAAGGCTTCAGTGAGAAAGCTGAAGGAGACAGCTCCCAGGGCACTGAACATTAGGAACACAGAGGTGGGATTTCACAAGACCAATATGCCCAAGATTTTTCTAAAATTCAGAGGAATCACAGAACGTATGGCTGGTCATTAAGTCCAACTCCTTGCCTAAGGCAGGGTCATCCTTAGCGAAACCATCATAGACTAGTGTGTCTCACCTATTCTTAAAAACATCAGGAGCAATCCTATCCCACAACTACCAGGTACAATGCCCAAAACATCAAAAAACCCTATAACTTGCCACGTCAGAGAAACGAGAACACTGTCAGCGTCCTAGCAATGCAAGGACAGGAAGCAGCTGCATGGGCGCAACTTCTAGCTGCCCAGCCCTAGTGCAGTTCCTTGCTGCCTGGCCCCAGTGTGAGCACAGATAAAGCCCTCTGTGGATCAGCCTGCATCCTTATGTTGCTGACCCCTACCCTAACAGGCCTGTTCCCCTAGCTGAGTATGCTGCAGCAGCAATTAATCTGCAGCTCAGTAATAGGGCAGTGGAAATGCCAGACTACAGGCAGCTCTCCATGCACCATGGAGGTCTTTTTATACAGATGCAATCGGAAATGATGATTTGATCTGCTGTAATTTGGTAGTTAACAAGAATCAAAGTATAACATTCCTCCTTCCCTGAATATTTTTAGCCTTCTCAAGACAGCTCCAAGTTTCAGCCAAAGGGAACCGAACCAAAAATCGCTGTAAAGCATCCAAATACAGGAGGGAAATTGTAAAGTGTATCCAGACATTTAGCAATCCCTCACGTTAACATCATACAGTGAAGGGAAATACAGGCAAAAGGGATCAACACACAAGTAGTGCAATTCAAAAGAAACACACTGAACGTGTTCTGAACAATAGCAAAGTATGAACAAAGGACTGTAAAGGACCCCATGAATCTGAGTCCAGTTCCTGCTTTATAGGCTTGGACATGTGGCACATTTACCCCAGTATAATTTGCATCATTTTTGTACTCATTTATATGATTTACACTGGGAAAAGGAATGAACAGAGAAGTACCTATGCCAAGGGGAGGACAGGGGACTGTTGCTCACCATAGACCGCTATTACTGATCCCTGTCACTAGGTGGCAAGGGATACAGGTGCTATCCAGTAGGATGGTTGTTTTCAACCTTTATATACTCAAGGAACCCCTGGCTCGACTCAGGGTGCTTTGGAAAATACTAGCTCTTAGTTTCCACTCCATTTCTGACTACTGATAAATACTAGAGCTATTCTTCTAGACTGTTGTAAAGAAACAAGGGAGACCACAGCAGGTCAGTACGTTTTTAACAGTCTGGATTCCTCTTTGAAATCTATGGGTTTATCTTGAGACCTGTGTTTGCACACCTAACAGCGCTAATATTGTGTGGCACCCTACGGCACCCCGGAAAGGATCTCAAGGTATCCCAGGGTGCCACAGCACTCGAGTGAGAATTATTATAGTAGGATCTACATTAGTGAAGTTTTACATGGGAATTTTGCCAGGGTAATTCTAGATCATATTTGAAAAGGTTGCAGCTTCTACATAAACTGTGTTGCTGTCAGATATGGAGGAGTCTCTCTTTAGGACAGGAGTCTGCACAACCCCAGGGAAGGGAAAGTGACAGAACTGTACAGCTTGTCTCATGCAGCAAGAAGCAAGCACCAGGTAGGTACTTACTGAGACCCAAACCCCTTTATGCAGAGAGAAGCCGTTATGCAACTCACTTTAGCCAGGTGAGTCCTACTTGCCCATCTAAAGGAGAAGTTGCCTTGAGCCTACCTATATAATGGGCCTCAGACTGCTGCACTCACCAGTCCCTTTCCTCCAGACCCTCACAGAAAACTATCGCACAGGAGGAGCTGTCGCACAGGTAACAGCTCTCATCTCAACACCCCCTCACATGGTTCAATCAAACCTGCTTTCAGCAGATACGGAAAGGGCTGTTTTCCTGCCAGGCTTCAAACACCCCTGCCCCAGTCCTTTTGGGGCTGTGGCTGGTTGGGAGTGGGCTCCCTGACCATTTTATCAGCCTGGAAATGTGTACTTGGGTTATGTTTCTTGGTCTCACATTGTTGAACTCTTTTTCAGACTTTTCAGAAACAATTCACTCTTAGGCAGAGCCAGACCTGGACAATGTCTATTTGAAAGATGACAGGGAAGACTGCTGGGAAGAGAACAGCAGCCTTAACGCCATGATTACTACAGTCCCTCTGCTTCTCCAGAGCACCACACAAATGGCAGTCAAAGCTTTAGTGAAATCTAAAGCCAACTGTACAGGGATCCCTCTCGCTCTCGTTTTGACTTAAAAATCTGCCATGAAGTCAACAGCTACTATTGAGGTAGGACCTTCAATACCTGGCCCCTGTCTCACCCCTGCTTGCACCAGGATTCACTCTTCTCAGGAGCAAGAGGCAGCCCTTCCAAGTCAGCACAGAGTGCTGAGCAGGTGTCTCAGGGGAATACTGCACACACAGGCTGCAAGTGAGTGGCAGGATGAGGGTGATACAGAAAGAAGGAGTGTTTCCTTGAACTAGGGCCTGACTTTTTCTAAGCACAAATCAGACTCCCTTCTTTTCTGGGTTTTCACATGGACTATGTCTTGAGGGGGGCAGAGAGGGGCAGGAGGAGGCTGGCTCACCCAGCCCAGGCAAGGGCCCTCCATGGATGGATCTGCCAAACCTCCCTGCTCTCCTTCCTCGGATGCCCCCAATTGCTCTCCAAGACCACAGCTCCAGTTTTGTACGTTGTGACCCTTCGCACCATGGTAGTGGGGTGATGGAGAACCCTGCTGCTGGGAGCTGATGGATGTTATGGGTATTAATGAGCCAATGTGCAGAGCACAAGCTGGTTCCCTGCCTTCACACAATTCATCAGTCAGTGATGTACACACCTGCTCTCAAGCTCACTCTACTGTAGAGACAGGATAGGCCATCTTGGGTATTAAGATGACAAGGCAATCCTCAGCAAAGATATCCTTGGTGTATATCCATTTAGCTACTGACACCTGGCATCAGAGACTGTGAAGCTTGTTCTGCAGCCCCACTCCTTCATGTGAGTCGAGAATCAAAACCATCCACCATGCTGACTTATCTCAAAGGCAGCTTTTGCTGAGCCAGGGACTGTCCCATGTCTCAGACAGCATCAGGCTCTCAGATGGGAACCTGCCCCTGAGAGTACTACCACACACCAACCCACAGGCTTTTACGGCATGCTCCCTCGGAGCTGACAGGAAGACCCTGTGCTCTAGAGTCTGGGTACAAGCCTGGCAGGCTGGAGGGAGCTGGCAACTGCGGGAGCAGGCCCCACCTTTCACCCATTTTCACAAGGGTAAACCTGTCCAGATCTTGGTTGAGCAGGCAAATCTAGCAGGTCACCATGGGCAGGAGAGTCTAGCAGGGCTCTGCAGAGATCCCAGGGGCAGTGCACGAGGAAAGGCTCTGAGCCAGCACCTGGCAGGCAGCATGAGGGACACCCCGAGCCTAGCACACAGTAGCACTGGCGAACATTGCAGCCAAGCGGAGCAGTGATCCCGTGGGGCCAATTAGAGTGCTGTGCACCTGCAGGTATCATGTCCTGGGGAGGAGAGGGAGGAATGAAAACAAACAATCCCACCAAGGAACAGAGTGTTCTCACGGCTGATGGCAGGGCTGATAGCGCCTCAGGGGGGACGGCGCAGCACAGTTGTGGTATGGCAGCATTAACCATTAACAGGAGTTCTCCATGGGCTGGCAAAGAACACTGCTTTTGTTATGCAGTCAGCATGCTCTCACACCCCCACCCCCACCCCCACCCCTCAGTTGGGTCCTGCCTGCCAGTGTGCACACATCTCTCTATCTTACATACACACACGTGCATGTGCACGCACAACCTGGGACACCCATACAAATAACATTCTGTTGTGCTCACACACCAAGTACATGCACAAAATTTCCACTTTCTATCACACAGATAGGTGTGTACACCCAACAGACACATTGATGAGTGCACATCAGCTCGTACAAATGCCATCTGCTCTCACACACTGTTGGGTATATACATCTATACAGCATCCAATTGAGTACACTGGGGAACACATCCCATCCAGGCCCTCCTCCCCTCCTGGTGCGCACACAGTAGAGTCTGTGGAAGCTCTTCACTTCTGAGAGGGCAAGCCCTGAACTATTTGGGCAGCCCATCATGTAGGCACCAAGAAATAGGAGAACACATTTGAAAAGTCTGGCTACCATTCTGTGCTCAGTTTCTCCTCCATAAAATAGCAACATGGTCCTGGCTGCACTGGGAAGATAGATTCATTCAGGATTCATTCACTGACCCACTCAAAAGACTGTGGTGAGGAAAAATTTGACAAACCTGTCACAAAATAAAGATAGTTGATGTTTCATCATCAGTGCAACATGCATTACACACTACACTGGGCCATAGTTTGAATGATCAGTTTATGAAACATAGCAGACAGGTGCCTTATTCAGGAAGCACCATTCACCTTGTGCGCTACTCAGGCAAGAGTGCTGCAAAAGCAATAGCATGTGATCATGTAATTAAAGATGGGGATAATAGTAAAGCAATGGCAGAAAGGCAATAAATGGCAGTCAAAAGACTGTGGAACACAATAACTGGGTAGTACAACTTTGAATTGTTTGAACTCTAGTAGCGCTCACTGGGTGCGATTACATGTTCATTAATGCACTTTAGTTAATGCGCATTAAATCTAGTATTCCCATTGTGAGGTACTAGGAAAATGCGGTTAGCCTATCTTCATGGGTGTCTGGTGCTTCTTGAGTTGGGGGGCGGGGGGGGCACATGCCCCCCTGACACCAGTCAGCGACCAGGGGGAGTCCCCTAGCAGCCAATCCTGCTGACTGGGGGGGGGGGGGCGACCCCCTGGCGGCCAATCGCACTCACCATGAAAGCTGCCACAGCCACTTCCAAGAGTGGCGTGGCCACTTTTGCTGGTGGCCTTGCTCCCCAGCTGGCACTTGCAGGCAGGAAACTGGTGTTCCCACCTGCCCCCCTGTCTGCCAGCTAATCAGGGAGTGTGGCCTGGCAGGCCGTGCACCAGCGCTCTCAGGGGGTGCATGTGCACCCCCATGTACCCGCTATGCGTCGCCCCTGCCTATCTTAATGTGCATTTACTAAATAGCACATTTTTTTTAGTGACGCTTTAATGAGTTTTAAAATAGGCTAATGTACATTAAAATGCCCACTATGTTCTATGTTCCATGTTTAGGAACACTGGCAGAGCAGCAGCAGATATGTAGCTGGGCCCTGTATGCTGCATAGTTAGCAAACACAGTTATTATAAACTTATTCAAAACCTGCTGGGCTCATGCCCCTCCTTTCTGCAAAACAAACAAGACACAAACAAGCAAGCTTAATCCTGACATTAACTGAACTCCATGCACTTGCTTTTGCAACCTTAGTGTTCTTTTACCAGAGGTTTTTGGTGCATAATTGTGGCACTGATTTGCTTCCTCCAGTCTCCTTGCACCATTAGAGTTACTCGTGCTTTCATAAATAATGGACAGCAGCCAAAATCTGATCAGCTATTTCTCTAGATCCCCTGAGGAAAAACACCTGCTTTATGAGATTGTATATGTTCAGATTTTCCATTTAGCCTCTCTCCTATTTTTTATCAGCATTTAATCTACAGGGCTGCATTTAAACTCTGTTCAGAACCACAGGGCTAAAACCCAAGATTCCTCAGCCTCCCTGACTTCAATGGGACTGGAATCAGGACCTCCAGACATAGAGCTCATAAGTTATAACATCTATAAACAGCTGACGTTATAAAACAGATTTAAAGTTTTAAGGATTCAGAAACTCAAGTCCTTCATGGATGAGCAATACATATCTTTGAAAGTAAGGTCTCTCACAGTCTTGACTAACCCAAATTCCTGTGAGAATCCAACAGCTTACAGTTGTAGGTGCAGTAGTCCTTGCTGTGTTCATAGTTATCAGAAAAACCCTTTACAGAAGGGTGGTGGAGCTTCAACTGTTTGTGAATTGCTGGTTTCTTGGAAAGCCATGCCCAAGTCATGACAACCCATATTTCAAGAAGTGCCTACCACCTTTACAGTGTGTACTAAGCAGTCACTGGGGATTAGTGTGTCACCATGCTCTCCAAGTACAGTCAAGCCTTTTTAAACACTTCCTTTTGTCAAGCACTTCCTAGTGCCAGATCTACGGGGAGTTGTGCAGCACTCCCAGTAAGAATGGATTCTACTTTTCCAAGTGCTATTTTCACCCTGATCAGCAACTTCAGATCTTCTTAGCTAACTTCTCACCACCATCCACTTCGAACTTTCCAAACCTCTCCAATCTGGAGTTTTGGAGGAAACAAGAAAGAGAAGACCAAACTGCTCATGCAGTTATATACACAATGGCCATGTCTACACGAGACACTGACTGCACAGTTGTTACTACATGGTCATTTAGTACTTGCATATATAAGTACTAAATGACTGTATAGTAACCAGTTACTGTGCAGTAGTGTCGCTGAATGGCTTTTAGGTGATACTGGCTGCGCAGTAGCTCATTACTAATGTGCAGTAGCGTCATGTGGCACGAAGCATGAAGCAACACTACTGCACAGTAGTAATGAGCTACTGTGCAGTCAGTGTTTTGTGTAGATGCAGCCAGTAATTCCTCTTTAATAAAAAAAACAAAACACAACTGTCCCGGGCAGACAAGGAAAACGGGCGGAAGCCCCGCTGCGGCACCAGAGAAACAGCCGCATAACGGGGCAAAGCTTACCTTTAGCAGGAGTGGTGTCCAGGAACACGCCGCAGCTGAGCAAACCGCCTGTGCAGTTCATCAGCTGCTTTTCTATGCGGCTGGACCTGGCACAGATAAAAGCCAGCAGCTGGGAGAATGCCAGGGGAGTGACAGCGGAGTGGCTGCTCAGGGCTCCCCTGGCCTGGCCAGAACCTTCCTACATGGGGACCCAGGACGGGGTCCTGAAGATGAGCTTGCCCCAGGACCCAGATGGCAGCCTGAGCCCAAAAGGATGCTGAGGGACGGATCCCATCGGTATTCATGGGACGCATGAATGGGGAGGGTATTGCACCTCCCCAGCATTTTTGTTCTCTTCTTATACTTTAAGTTGCCCCTTTTTGGGTGGAAGACCAGTGTCCAGGTTAACCCTGTGGCCAAGGAGATAGGGGCCCTCTGAGACTCCAGGCCCGTACCTAGGAAACCAAACAGACTGTACTGGGTCCTGTATAGAACTAGTCCCTAGGCTGGGATGAGCCAATGTGACAGCCCAGGTCCACCTTGAATGGGTCTGGGGCACAAAAGGTGGTGTGCTAATTGCAGACTGCCATAATTAGAACCACAGGTCGAGGCCATGCCTATAGGCCCAGCAACCAAAATATCCAGGCTGACTAATATCCGGCTGAACACTGCTGGCTGGCACATGGAAGGTGTGTAAGGGAGGTGGAGCCCCAGGAACCTCTGCTGGCGACATCTGATGAAAATCCAGCTCCAAGGGAGCCTCCCACCTTTGAACCTAACAACTAGTTGTAGCAGGTGAGTATCAGGGGGCCTCCCTGGGGAGATGCATGAACAGCGGTGGTATCTGAGGGAATCCAGTGGCGGGACAGAAACAACCAGTCCTGAACTGGGCAAGAGCAGCTACTCAAGACCTGACAGATACAAAAACAAATACTCTTATCAGGTTTCTTTTAAAGCTTCCTCCAACCCCACCTCAGACATAGTGTATCCAGGAGAAACTGTACACTTCTAGCAAAAACTCTAGAAGAGCAAAAGGGAAGGTCAGACTCCTCCACATTTTACATTCTCCCAGGTCTTCAGCTGTGGCATTTCTGAGGTGACTCCATGTTCAGGTTGTAATTCTACATTTAATACAGATGTTGGAAATTAACCTAATTGCCCACAGAACATTTACAAAGACTCTCCCAGGAAAATCAAATATTGTATTTATTGATAATAAGCTTAGTTGTTTATAGACTAACTGCAATAAATTCACCAGGTTCAGTTTCAGGAAAAACAGCATGAGATGATAACTACAGATAAAGACTTTTAACTGATATTTCCCTTACAAAATCTCACAGGAGAACCAAGGACGGGACCCAAGGGGTTAAACACACTAAAAATGCTACAACAAAAACTGTACTAAAAAAAATTCTGACTTGGTATTTTTATGGCTTGCGCAAAAATACTGCAAGTACAGAAGTCAAGACAGTTGGGGTCTGATTACAGGTCAAGAAGCACAATTTAATTTTTTTTTGGAGGGTAAAAAAGGCAGACATCAGAATGAAACAGTAAGTCCTTATGTCAGTGAACTTCAATGCAATGTTATTTATCCTTAGAGATTCCTTTTGACTCAGCGAGAGATGCGCTTTAATCCCAACCTATAGCCCTTGTGCTATTTTAGCCCTGCCCCCCCGCCCCATGCACTGCTCTGCCAATGGTCCTCAGTACCAATCCAGAGTTCTCTGCTATCCTAAGTCCTGAGCTCACCACACACGCCCCCCAGTCCTAGCCTGCAACCCCCTCTTCCAAATCTAAGGAGATTTTGATCCAACACAGTCAAATGGCTGAAGTTCACTGCACTTCAGGAGCTGGGATTTGGGACACTCCAGCTATCTTGAGGACACACATAGAGAAAGGAAGGGCTGGAGCAGAGGCTGTAGGCTGTCAAGAATAAGGAGACCCAAGAAACCAAAGGTCCCTTATGGAATGTAGAAGACAGTCTATGTTGGTTATGGATGATGCAGAGAAGGCTGAAGTGTTTAATGTCTTTTTTACTTCAGTCTTCACAAATATGAGGAGCTACCAGATGATGAGCACTGTTGGCATGAAAGATACGGAAGGAGACAAACAGTCTACAGTAATGGCAGAACAGACTAGGGATTAATTAGACAAACAGATGCTTTCAAGCTGGCAGGGCTGGATGGATGCACCCTAGGGTACTGAAGGAATTTGCTGAGATAGTTGGTAATCTTGTTTGAGAACTCATGAAGGTCAGGCTATGGCCCAGATTATTGGAAAAGGGAAAATACAATGCCCATCTTTAAGAAAGAGAAGGAAGAGGACCTAGAAAATTACAAATTGGTACTTCTAACCCTCAATACATGGAAGGATCATGGAGCAGGTCCTTAATGAATCTATTGTGATGCACATGCAGGAGAATAAAATGATCAGGAACAGCCAGCATGGATTCACCAAGAGCAAGTCATGCCTGACCAACCTGATTTTTTTTTAGGACAAAGTAACAGGATCTGTGGATGTGGGGGAGACCAGTATATGTAATATACCTTGACTTTGGCAAGGCTTTGGACAATGTCTCCCACAACATTCTCATTACCAAGATAAGGAGATACAGATGGGATGAAAGTATTGTAAAGTGGATAAATAACTGGCTGAATCAGCTTGCTCAATGAATAGTCATCAATGGCTCAATGTCAAGGTAGGAGGAGGTATCAAGTAGCTATGTTCCGAGTCTGGTATTATTCACTATCAATATCTGAGTCTGGTATCATTCAATATCTTCATTAATGATTTGGGTAGTGGGATCAAGTATACAGTTAGAAAATCTGTGGACGACACCAAGTTGGCTGGGGTAGCAGACACTGGAGGGTAGGATCTAGAATGACCTAGATTGACTGAAAAATGGTCTGAAATCAACAAGATGAAATTCAACAATGACAAGTGCAAAGTCTTGCACTTCGGACAGAATAAACTGCATGCACAAA
This sequence comes from Alligator mississippiensis, assembly GCF_030867095.1. Taxonomy (NCBI): domain Eukaryota; kingdom Metazoa; phylum Chordata; order Crocodylia; family Alligatoridae; genus Alligator; species Alligator mississippiensis. Next base: position 31,941,005 of record NC_081833.1, read on the forward strand.
TACAGATTGGGGAAATGACTGACTAGGGTGCAGTACTGTAGAGAAGATCCTGGGGATTATAATAGATCATAAACTAAATATGAGCCAACAGTGTGCTCTTGCTGCAAAAAGGCCAACAGCACACTGGATTGAATTAACAGGAGTGGCACATGCATATCAAGAAACCTCACCAGGAGTGCTGTGCCCAGTTTTGGGCCCCACCTTTCAAGAAGGATACAGATTGGAAAGAGTCCAATGGAGAGCAACAAAATGATTAGAGGCCTGAGAAGCATGACTTATGAGGACACGCTGAAAGAGCTAGGGTTATTTAGTCTGGAGAAGAGAAGACTGAAGGGAGACTGGATAGCAGGCTTCAAATACCTCAGGGGTAACTACAGAGAGGATGGAGATGGGTTTCTTTTTCTCTGTGGCTGTAGGAGATAGGACTAGAAGCAATACCATCAAGCTGTAGCAGAGGAAAGTTAGACTGGAGATTAGGAGGAATTTTCTGGCTATGAGGGTGGTCAAGGATTGGAACAGAAGTTGTAGAATCTCCATCCTTGGAAATTTTCAAGACTAGATTAGACAGAACCTTAGCTAGGAGGATCCTGCCTTAAGCAGGGTGCTGAACTAGTCCATCTTGTGAGGTCCTTTCCAACCCTACTTTCCTATGATCCTACAAGTGTAATTTGTCACGTCTATGCCTATGCTTCTGGCCAAAGCATCCCCTTGTGCTGCAGCAAGGCTAGAGACTGCACTGGCGTTATACCACTCAGACGTGGAGACGGACATGCTGCAATCCTGACAGTATGGTGTCATGCTGAGGCAGCTCAGCTTGCACTCCCTGCCAGGCCCTGTCTATGCTGAGGCACTTCCTACAGACAGGGAGTCTGCCTGCTGTCCTTGCTTAATCAATAATACTTGCAGTCATCTTCCTGTCTAGTCCCATGAGTGACAGGCTGCTGCAAGCCCTGGTGTGTCTAGGGCTGGTCATGAGCTCTGGGACCCTTCAGCTGAAGGCAAAGGCATTAACATACTTCCACTAGCTCCATCATCATGCTTTAGGAACAAGGACAGTGCTCCCTACAGCATCCTTTCTTTCCTGCCCATGGCAGGGGGTCAGACTTGATGATCTGCTCAGGTCCCTTCCGACCCTACTAACTATGAAACTATGACTCCATACTGGAGTTCTACTTTGAGCAGGAATTTATGGTGTATACAATGGTGGAGCTGAGCCCCCAGCAGGCTCTGCATATTCCACCTCCCTGCGCACCCCTGGACCGACACTCCAAATACACCGACTGCAATACTGCCTCCTGCTGGCTGTGTAGTCTGGGTCAGGCAGAATAGCAAGGAGCCTCATGCTATTGCTGCTCAGACTGTGCCTGCTTGTAGACAGAAGGAGCACTGGGCTGTGAATCCAGCAGGGGTGCAGCACTCTGTGCCCCCAGGCCCACTCCAGGGACCCTTTTTATACTGTACCCAGCAGTGCGTGGCGTGTGTGCTTCTCTCTCTGCATGTGCCCCACCCCCCAGGGAGTGTTTGTGAATGAGAACAGGCTGTGCCACCAGCAGCCGGCAGCGATAAGGTACATTACGCATTTCCCAACAGAGCAAGAGAAAACTGCAATAAAGATAAGGATTAAAAATAAAAGCGCACTTGGCCTCATCCCCAGGGCTCCTGCCTGGCTTTTATTGGCCATTACCACTCTCAGTGCCCAACATCCTGCCGGCTTGCTCCCAGCCTTCAGCATAACACAGTTAGGAGCCAACACCCAGGTCTCTCAGCTCATCTGGACCTCCCAGGCAAGCTGCCTGTGGGAGAATAACTCAATTCTGAATGCTAAGAAAGCCATCTGTCTCCTGTGACCAGTGCACAGAGCAGTGGTCTCCAAACAGCAAGTCTGTTTGTGCTCTGTGGAGCAGTCAGGAGCTGTTTCCCCTTCTAGCTGGGGGAAGCTGAGTTGCAGGCCCCTGGGAAAAGCCCCCTTTTTCCTTTAAATGAGACTCCTGTTTTTAATGCAAAGAAGCAGCTCTTTAACTTCTACCCCTTTCCTGGAGGGGCAGTGAGTCATATGAAGGGCCAGCGGAAAGGTGAAGCAATACAGGTCCGTGCCATCCCTCTGGATGGCCCCACACCTGTCCACACAAATGTCTGGCTACAAATTTCCTGACAGATTGAGTTTTGCTGACTTCGTTTTTAACGAGATTTTAGCAGCCTCCTCCTGAACACTGAACCAAGAAGAAGAACAGGGAGAACTGGGCTGGAAGCCAGGGGCTAGCCTAAGATTTGGCAGATCTAGCCCAGGACTTGGCAGATCTAGTGTCACAACCCTGATTAATTACAGGCAACCTGCAAGATCTTGGCCAAGTCCCTTAGCTTCTCTGTACTATGGAGATAATATCCCTGTCCTGGCACTGAGAGGGCTGCCTGTGCTGAAGACAATGATGCTATGAGGAGTACAATGCCTGAAGGGCAGGTCCTACGAGGAGAGGCTGAGGGATTTGGGACTCTTTAGTGTGGAAAAGAGAAGGCTCAGGGGTGACTTGGTAGCAGCCTACAATTATATAAGAGGGGTAACATCAGGATCTGGGAGAACAGCTGTTCACCAGAGCTCCCCAAGGGATAATAGGGTCTAATGGCCACAAACTCCAAGAAGGCTGATTTAGACTAGACATAAAAAAAATGTTCTTTATGGTGCGTGTGTCCAGGGTCTGGAACAGACTCCCCACATAAGTGGTGCAAGCACCTACTCTGGACTCTTTCAAAAAACATCTGGATATTTTTCTTGCTGGGATCACTTGATGCCTATGGCAGGGGGACTGGACTTGATGATCTCACGAGGTCCCTTCCAGCCCCTAATGTCTATGAAATCTATGAAATCTGCAAAAGAGTGCACAAAACCAGGATCCTGAGACTCAAGGCCAGACACCTGCAGGGCAGCCCTTGGCCCTTTACATGAGTTTAAGCCCAGCAGACAGTCATGGCCATAAACTTGTGTGTGCAGGCTCCAAATGCCCAGAACTGACTTCACTGGGATAAGGACAAAGAGCCCTTCACTGTCTCCTCCTGGGGACTGCAGATAAACCATCTGCCTTGAGAGAGCTTGTGTATAAGCCACCAAGGAAAGCCTAGGACAAAGCAGAGATCTGGCCTAATGCTTGGATCTCTGGGCCAAATGCTTTGCTGCTGATCACATTAGTCTCAGATGTTGCACTCATGCTGCAGAAGTGTCTATGGCACTGGCAAGGCCTATGTAAGGATGGGGCTCACACATCCAGGCACTTCTGTGAACTGCCACATCTTGACCCCTGTGATCGTGCAACCAGTCCAATGAAAAGGTAGCCTCCCCCTGAAATGTGGCATCTCTCCCAACCTCTCCTGGCACAGCTTGCCATGCCCATTCCTTCTCCACCTGCCACTGCCATCCTTCCAACAGTGATTTATGTTCCACTCCGGCACTTAGTTACACTGGTCTCCCCTTGCTTGGCAACATTTTCTATCATGTCTACTCATTGCTCTCTGCCCTCTCCACAGCCGGCACCAGAACATTAACTTGCCTGTTGAGGGTGTGCAGGCTCAGAAGTGACTGCTCCAGGAATGGATGAGAGTTAGTGGCTCACAGTCCTGCTCTCTGTAGACCAGCGTCCACATCACAGAGCCACTCCAGAACTGACACTAGCCCCCTTCCCTAGATTGCCTCATCAGAAGCCAAAAAGCATGAACTCTCTTTCACTCTTGCAAATCCAGGTGGAGCTGCAGGGAACACCAGACAGCAAAAATCAGTATCTAAAGGTGTCTTTACATGTGCTCCAGGGTGGGGTGAGGGCACTTAAATTAGAGCTGCTCTGAGAGCCACTCTAATTAAAGTGCTCCTAGCATCATGTGTATTCAGCATCCTGTGCTTCAAAATGGCAGCAAGGGTATTTTAACTATAGCTCATTCCATGAGCTTTAATTAAAGTGCCCCACCACCATTTTGAAGCATGGGATACTGAATACACGTGACACAGAGGCTGTTGGAGAGTGCTAATTAGCAAACTACAGCAGACTCGATTAATTGTTGCCTGTCAGTTGTCCAGCACATGTACAGGTGCTGAAAGGGCCAACATGGTCACTTCCACACCCCTTAAGTCAGATCAAACCTGTTTCACAAGACAACAGAAGTTGCATACATAGGGCAGTATTACATCAGAGCCTAGACACGCTCCTGGCCAGGTGCTTTCATGCAGTGCCCTACTCCCAGCTCCAACTAGCCTAGAAGTAAAGAAAAGGACCATAGATCTTGCAAAAACCCATACCAAGTCTCAGCCAGGAGCCCAGTGCTTCTCTTGCCCTGCAGGAGCATGGTCTGTGACAATTTGAATCCCCAAGCCAGACAATCCAAATCTCCTTGCACCCTAGAAAATAATCATCCCCATTAGCTCTGCCCTTTACAACCTCTGTCTACCTTCCTTTCAGATATTCTTTTCTAGAATCTGAAGGATTCAACCCAGGCAGATGCTTCATTTCCAGAGCTTGCATTTAATCCAAATAAAGGCAACTGCATCTTATTAATAATCAGGCTAACCAGAGGTCTAGCATGGCTCTGTGGCAAGGTGCTGCTCAGGACACCTGAGCTTGATCCTAGTAACAGCAAAGCCTGCATTGGAACACCCCCCACTCCTTCCTATTTAATATACCACACAGGTATGAAGAACTGGCCAGAAGTAACCTGTTCAGATACCCACAAAGGCGCTCAATGGTAGAATTATCATCTTACGACACACCTTACCTAGAATTCAAGTACAAAGAGCAGCAGTAACTAGCGTGTTCCCTTTTTTAGCACCATTCACTGCAGCAACTCTTGCCTCACAAAAGAGGGCACGAGCCATGGTAATGCTTACCCTATGCTTCAGCAAAGCCCTTGCAGTTTTTCATCTCTCCATTAAGTGGCATTACCGATTTTTCTTTCTTGCTGAAAAATTAATTGTAGCAAGTGCCATGAACACTGAAGCTTTTGGGGAGCAGTTCTACTTAGCTTCTATGTGTGAAATACAGTCAATGGGGAGATGAATGTGGAAGCCTGAAGCAATCAGTATTCAATTTTACTGAAAGAAGTGATTGTTCATTCCCAATCTCTTTTGTTTCTTAGGTTCTGATTCAAAATGAAATGGCAAATGTTGTTTCATGTGCTAGTCTCTTGGAGTGCTCAGAGAGCTGTAGAAGTTTAGTGAGAGGCTAGTTTTCCTTTGTAGAAGCTACTGATCCCCTGCACCCCCTCCCCAGCTCCCACCTTGCATCAATCCTTTTCCTCTAGGTGTTTTATAGCTTTAGTTTTAATCACACACAAAGCTCACTGGACTGCAGTTCCCTAGGTCACTTATGCTTTTTTTTTAAACCAGCTCCAACATTTGTTATCCTTGAATACCCTCAGGGCATGTGATCACTATCTGCAACCTGTTATGCTGAGGGTGCCAGGGTCAATGTCACTAATTTTTCCTTTTTCAGATACTAAGATATTTGTTTGGAGGAAAAGGAGCCAGAGCCAGACAGGGATATTACTGTATACTGACACAAGAAAAACCAAGGTGGGGTCTGAAGGGCCCCTGGCCCTTGCAGTGCCCCCTGATAGACCCTCTAGTCAGGGAGTCCATTTAATTTGCTTCAGGCCTATCAAACAACTCGTAGATGGAGGGGACAGCAGGATTCACCCTCAGAGCCTGAAAATGTGGCTAATCCGTCTGAAGCTCTCCTGGCTGTATCTCACCTGTACATCCCCTTAGGAGTTCCTGGCAGCAAGGAAGATGCTGCAGGAACTTCTCCATGTGGTATGTTGCCCCTCTGGTTGCAGTGTTCAGTTCGCAGTGAGGAGTCAGAAGACTCCCCGGTTGTTTCAAGACCTAGAGCAGGCTCAGGAAAGGCAGGAAGTCCTAGTGAAAGGGACAGAGGCTGCAGCTTGACTGAACTGATGTTCCTATGCCATAGCTCGCAGAAGCCTACACTCCAGAAGGGTTCACCACACTTCCTTCTTTCACTCAGAAGCTGGCCGGCCCTTCCCCCCCACACCCAGGGATCTAGAGCCAGGTTTAAGCAGCATAGGTTGGAGATACAGCAGCAAGGCAAGACAACACACCAGGCATGACACAGAGAAGGAACAGGTGCATAAGTAAGATACAGGGAGGCCACAGAGCAGCGTTATGGCCAGGCTTGGCCGCGGGGCTGGCAAGGGAGGAAGCTGCCACTTTACCTTCCCTGTTGCCCTTGCTCCCTGGTGCTGTCCCTGCTTAAAAGGCATTTCCACTGGCATTCAAGCTGCCATGACACCTTCCAGTTCAGGAACAATAGCCCACCTGCAAGGGAAGAGATCACAGTGTAAGCCTAAGACATTCCCACTGCTTAGTTCTCCTGTTGTGCAGCTGAGGGAAAAGTGAACTCTTTACTTTGACAGCAGGTTTCCTAGCTGATTGCTGGGCCAGGCTGACCATGTGCTAGGTCATGACAAAGGCTTCCCCATGCTGAATGGATCAGAAGGTAGGAGGGTGCTCTGAGGGTCAGTCCATAAGGCCAGATGGGGAATGGCTCAGGGCTTGCCTGCTTTCAAGGAGCCTGGTTCTAGCACTCAAGATGACTACCATCCAGAGCCAAAAGCACTCTACATTTTCAGATTTGTGGTGCCTGCTTGAGACAGGGAGAGCCCAGTGATCAGGAGCCTACCTATGTCCTTCCAGGTTCACGGTAAAGAGCATATATCTAGGAAATAAGTCAACAGTGTTCTCCCTGTGGCTGGTTTCTGCAGTGGGCAGGTCCTTTTTTCTCCTCCCTGCTGACAGTTTGCAAACACCTTAGAATGTGGCAAGCGCAGAGCTAAACTTTTGCTACAGCCAGTGGGTGACAGCCTGGCATGCAGTTCATGAAAAGCACAGCCTCACTCCTGCTGTCATGCTGCATTAGCATGTTGGCATATGTAGCACAGACACTCCCTTCTGACTCTTGTCTCCACACCACAGACTTCAAGTGCCAGTTGAAATAGTAAATTCTTAGTGTCTCAGCCCACCATGGCTGCAGATCCCCACAACTTCAAAGATTATTTATACAAGACTGGACAAATAAATCTAACACCCCTTTTGACCTACTTTACTGAGGCATAGAAGGAAATGGGTCTGACACTTAATAGTCAGAAGACTAAGGTCCTCCACCAACATGCTCCTAATGAACAGCCCCAGTTCTGGTAACTGAGATCCATGGAGAGATTCTGGAGAACATTGAGTACTTCCTGTACCTCGGAAGCCATCTCTCACAGAAGGCCAACATCAATGAAGAAATCCAACATCATATCAAAAGTGAAGCCTTTGGACACCTGGTGTTCGGAGATCAGAACATCAGATCCAAAACCAAGCTCATGGTTTATCAAGCAGCCGTGATTCCCACCTGGCTGTACAGAGCTGAGACATGGACAACATACAAGAGACACCTAAAGTTGTTGAAGAATAACCATTAACCTGTCGAAGATCCTTCAAATCCAGTGGGAAGACAGATGCATCAACATTAGCATCCTCTTGCAAGCAAACACCATGAGTATTGAGGTGATGATCATCTGACATCAATTTCATTGGGCTAGCCATGTCATCCAGATGTCTGACTCCAGACTCCTGAAGCAAGTTTTATTCTCTGAGTTGACGCTCAAGAGGAGGGCAGAAAAAGCGTATTCAGGGATGTTCTTAAGGCCAACTTAAAAATGCAACATCGAGGTCAACTCATGGGAGACTATCGCCCAGGACTGCCCCAAATGGAGGAAGGGTCTGTTACAGGGATCTCAGTACTTTGAAACCTCATGACAACAATAGGAGATGGAAAAGTGGGAGTGGCAAAAATAGCGTGTCACAGACCAAATCAAGAATCCAGCACCATCTACCCTACATGGAAACACGTGTTTGAATTGTGGTAGAGTCTTTTGATCCCAGATAGGCTTCATCAGCCATCTTCAGACATACAGATAAGACAATCATGGAAGACAATCATTCTCGACTGCGAGGGTCTACCAAAGAGGCAAGATCTAGGACTTGATATATCATTAAGTGCAAGGTCAATTAGACTACAAAAAGGCCAAATGTGCTAATATTTCACTCAGTAAGCTCAAACTTTGATTCAGTTTTTAGTCAATATGATTCCACGCTGTTTATTCACACGTATTCTAACTTATCAGTACGAGGAACCTTCATCCTAGGCATTGCTACACATTCCGGCTGTAGCGTGTGTCTGTTATGTCTCACAATTCCAAGCATCATCTGCATATGTAACATTAATGTACCTCGGATGTGCAGTAAAGTGGACTTTGCATGATGTGAGCATTGTTCATGGCACAGCTCCTTTGGGGTCTCTACCACAGGAAAAGCAGGAGGACACAGAGCTCTGAACTTTGAGATTTGTGTTGAAGAAACTCAGAGACTTGAGCCTAAGTACTCAGAGCCCCAGACCACAGTTCTCAAGCATACATGAGACTAACCTCTGGATCTACTTTACTAAATACTGATGCAATGCAAGAAAGACTGTGCTATAAATAAAAAATTACACTGTTGCCCTAGAAATTGAGCTGAATAAGGTCTCTGACCACAATGGAAACTAATCTTTTAGTGCCTGCTTCCAGTTTGCAGCAACTTTACCTACAGATCCAGGGGAAAATTCCTTAGGAGAATAGTCTGAGCTGTAAACTCTAATCACAGCAAATGATCCTAGGGGACGTGCAAAGAATTATCTATTGTCCCAGACAGTAGAGGGTACCAGAGCTTGAGTAGTTCCAAAGAGGAAGGTAACACTGTCCTTGTAGTTTTTCCTCTGGAAGTGGTCTGACTCCCTCAATGTACTAAAACAACAACCTCCCATTCCACATTGGGGGAAACAAGGCCCTACAGCAGCAGTTCCCAATCTGTGGTATGTGTACCACCAGTGGTACACAGACAACCTGTCAGTGGTACCTGTTAACAGATTAATTATAATTACTTTATATGACAAAAATTTGCTGGTGGTACTTAAGGTTGTGTTGTTTTAAATTGGTGGTGGGCAATCTGTCGGAGTTTGGGAACCGACACCCTACAGCAATAGGGATCCTCTAGCATGTGAGAACTTGTCCAGTCGGACAAATTGGCTAAGGTCTTTTGATGGGATTGAAAGGAGCTAGTGGATCACAGAAGAGCGGCAGTTGTCGTCTCTTGGTGTCCATAAACCACATGATAAAGTACCTCATGAAATCCTACTTGCCAAAATAATTCCTACTGCCCTGGCTAAAACCATTGTCACATGGCGTGAAGACTGACTAAAGGAGCATCAACAGGGAAAGAACAAATGGCATCATATTGAATTGCAGGGAGAAGGGTAGTAATCTCTAGAGTTATTCCAAATATTTGCCAGTTTTGTGTTTCTGGGGATTTCCCTCTGTTTTCTCCCTCTTTCGGACCCTTGGAAAGTCACAACTGTGAGGGAAAGCAGAGATATACTGTACTACAAAGAATCCTGGAGTTGTGAGAAGTGGGCAGGGAACAGGAGCAAAATGCAGCTTGCAGGTCACAGACCTGGGAAGCAGCAGTTCCATGTGAAGAGAACATGGGGGGCGACAGGGCTTTAGGAGACGTGGTGTGAGACAGGCCAGAACATTATTGGAGGAGATGAAAAACTCAGAAAACAGGAATGGGCACCAAAATAGCTGTGACCACACAGATTCAGAGCTCCGCTCAGGGATTCAGGGAGCAGCCTGCAGCACTGTTGAGGTTGCACCTGATATTCTGGCAGGGGAAACAGGCAAACTGAAGGGAGCTCAGAGAACCGTAACTGAATGAGTAGGACTGGAGGGAGTTCCCCTCGCCTTGTAACGGGAGGTTTCATAGCACTGTGCAGAGGTGACTCACTGTACTCTCACTGTACTCAGTTTACCCAGAGGAACTCCTGAGGTGGATTACAGGAGATTAAGTAGGAGTGAATCTGAAGAGGCAGAACCCACCTCACCCTTGATGTTCACTCCACTGAGGGCCCTTGGTAGATCCCAAGCTGTCACCTAACATGAGTTAATAGGGCAGCTTGGCTGTTCTGGGCTTCCCTGCCAGGCCCTTCTCTCTAATCTCTCACCTCCCATTGCCTGGAGGGCTAAATCTGCCCAAAATGGAGTTTACAAATCACAGCCATCCTGATAGGCCAACAAGATTTCAACTTGGTGCCTATCCTGTGCCACTATGCAGGAACTGTCCTGTTTGGGCGGGTTCCACACAGTGACTCAGGACCCTTTGGGGTCTCTCAGCACCCTAAATACCTGACCTGACCTTATCAGAATGGATATTTTCCTTCAAAGATTTAAATTTGAAGATTTAATTTGTTTCATTATATGAAACAAAACAAAAGTTGTACATGTACATGCACATTTTGCTTCTTCAGGACAAGCTTACACCCAGGATGCTTTGCATTTCACTCCTCTCTCTGGAACTCCATTTACACTATTCTCCCATCATGTAGTGTAGGGCCTCCTTGCAATCCCCACACTCGCCCTCCTGCTGGGGCTCAGTGTGCCCTCCTAGTCCCTGCCTCCATACCAGGGTTCTCAGCCTAAACCCTCTGCCCCCTTGCCATTTTTATACTGTTTCTTTCCCTTGGCCAGGTAAGTCATTCAGGGAGCCCTCATTTTAGACTGTATCAGCAAGAATGTAGGATGTGCAGAGCTGAGCCAACTGCCTTTTACCAGTTCTCTGATCTAGACATCTGCAAAGCTGTAAGAGCTGTCAACTCTGCCTACAGAACTCTGTCATTCCACCATTCCCCCTTCTGATTTACCAGCCGTCACAAAAACCATCCAGTCTCTGCCCAATGGCATCCAAAATATTCCTCAAGATTTTGCAGCTGATCTGCTACAAGACTCTGGAGTTCCTGCATCAAACTAAAGCAGAGAAACCAGGGAATGCCATGGCGGTGAATTTGTTTGGCCAAAAACAGAACGGAAGTCAGCATCAACACAGACGGCCCCAAATAAACTTTTCCAATTTTTTTTTAATTCAAAATTTTAGTTTTTCTTTTTAATTTGGATTTTTAAAGCTGGATTTTTTTAATGCCAAAATTTCCCACTAAATGAAAATTATGAGTTTGGGAAACTCTAAATCTCAGTATTAGACTCTAACACAGGAATGAGTGGGCAATTATTTCAGCTGGAGGGCTGCTTAAAGAATTTTGGTGAGCTGTCAAGAGCTGAAAGGTTAGCCACCACTTGAAGATGCCTCGCCCCCTAGTCACCGTCTTGGGACTGGAAGTCTCACCCCCTAACCCCTGATCTTTGCCACTAGAAGTCCCTCTCCTTGCCCCCAGAAGTAGTCCTTTTGGGAGTGGGATTTGCCATCTTGGAACTGGGAAAAAAACCAAATTAGATACTAAAAATCAAAGATCCACTATAACATATTTTAATTTTATTTAAAAAAATTTTGGTTCTGATTTGTGTGCGTTTGCATAGTATATATAGAGGCAATTGCATAATAGCTCAAAATGATGTCTTTCTTTTGTATATTGGGGAGGTGTGGAGGTTTGTGGGCAGTTAGAAAGTGGGGGTGTGGGTAGGTGTGTATGTAGGGGAGGCTGTGCGTGTATGGATGTGTGTGTGTGGTTTGTGGCAATGTGTGGGTAGGTATGGGGTTTGTAGGAGCTGTGGGTGTGTGTGTGGGATTTGTGGGGAATTGTGTTTGTGGGAATGTGGAGGGGTGTGAGTGAGTACAGGGTTTGTGGGGGCCTGTGGGATGTGTGGAAGGGGAGGGTATGTGGCGGGTGTGGCTGGGGGATGTGTGCATGGAGGGGTGTGGATGTATGTGGGCCCCCCCTCTATAAATGCCCCCTCACACATGCCCCCCACTGCGCAGGTGGGAAGCCCTTGGGGTACTCATGGTCCCTGGCAGGCAGAGCACCCTGGCAGCGCATGTTCCTGGCGAGCTCCAGGACTGCACATGGCCAGGCTCCTGGCTCCATCGTGCAGGACTCACATGCAGTCCCTCGGTTCTCTACCCAAGCCCTGTGCTACTGTGGGGAGCCCTGCGTGAAGCAGCCAACAGTGCAGGTCATGGGGCTTAGCTGGGGCAGCAGGGAGAGGAGTGGACCCAACCCAGCTCCATAGTGTGGAGCTCCCTGCCATTCCCCATGACCTGCATGTGGCAGTGAGCAGGGAAGGTTCACCAGCTCCGTTGTGCAGGGCTCCCCCTGGAGGCACATGGCTTGGGTGGAGAACCCATGAATTGAGCCGTGGATTTTGAGAACCTGGGAATTGAGCCTGTACGATGGAGCCAGGTAGACCCTGCACCTCTGCCAGCCTGGGCTCTGCATTCCTGCCACACTGTCCTGGGCCCTGGCTGTCCCCAATGCTGGGGCATCAGTGTTGGCCCCATGTCCTTGCCCAGCTGCCACTTCCATCCCGCTTGCCTGCTCACTGCTCCTTCCATCCTGCTCGCCTGATCACTGCCACTTCCCCCATTCTCCCAATGCTACTGGCCCCCTTAGCCTGCTGCAACTGCTTCCCCTGCCCACCACCACTTCCCCTGCCTGCCTGCTGCTATCACTTTCCCCCCGTCCCCACCCATTCACCCACTGCTACCACCGCTCTTCCCCAACTTGCTACTGCCATGTCCCTACCTGCGGGGCTGGGGTCAGGGCCATCTCATGGGCAAGGGTGAGAGCACAGCGTGCATTGCCCCCATAGGAGTGAGCAGGGCTTGGCCCCATGCGAGCACAGCAGGGGCAGCCCTGGACCAGGCTGGATATAATGAATTTATAAGTCCCCACCCATGGGTCGGATGAAATCACCTGGTAGGCTGGATTTGACCCATGGACTGCTCTAGTACCTTTTCCTAAAAAAGGAGTGGAAGTTCTATTACTGGGGACATTGGAAATTGGCGCAGATAAGCATTGATTATCCTATAAATAAATGTGGCAGCAAGATCCAATGGCTGCAAGCTCAAGCCAGCCAGGTCCTGACAGGAGATAAGATCCCTCTATTTTAACATAGAAGGTGATTCACTATAACAACTCCTGCAAGACTGCACTGGATTCACCATCACATGGAGCCTTTGAAACAGACTGAATCTCTAAGGAGATGCTCTAACTAATACAGGCTTGATTCATGAATGGCTAGGTAGTGTTCTAGTCTGAGTAGGAAAGAGGCTGCACTGAACTGTCATGACCTTCTTGCCTTAAAAAGCAATACAGAAAACCCTTGCCCAGCTGAAGTTAATGGGACTTTTCTCAGGCACTTTACTAGAAAGAAGCAGAATCTGTAAGACACATACCACATGAATTTAAGGAATTTAAAAACTATAGGCAGGGGTCAGCAGTGTATAGCCCACAGGCTGAATCCAGTGCACAGAACCTTTGGATCCACATGCTTTGGGCAGCATTCAGCTGTGGGCAGAATCCACGACTGTTTATAGCCATTATTTTTTCTAGGTTTAATCCAGACTACAGCTGTCACTATATACACATGGATGTCTGTAGTCCGAATTAAAATTAGCTCCAATCCAAATGACCTAATCCTCATTGAATGATGATTAAAATAAATTCAGACTAGGGCAGTCCGAATTAGGCAATGTAAACTGTATTAATTAACATGAACATATGCGTTGTTACACCTCAGCTCTGTATTCTTGGGCAACCCTGGCACAGGATGCAGTCTGTCTGACTCACAAAGGACTCACCCCCCCCCCTCCCTCCCCTCCTCTACCTAAATGAAACTGATTAAGATGCAGTGAGAGACGCACCTAAAACTCTCCAGATAAGGGTGATAAGAGTGAACAACTGCCCTCGGTCTCATCTGCATCTGAGATGGAACCAGATGACCATTCATTTACATGAGAGATGGAAAACAGAAAGCCTGAAGCAGAGACTGCAGTGAATTCCGGGACCAGAGAAGCAGGAGAGCGCTGCATGATGGGGAATCTGTGCTTCCAATGTTAATTAACCCATGTTCACACACACCCAGCTCAGCATTTATCAAACCAGTTCTAATCTGGATTTGCTAAGGACTCCCCCCCCCCCCCGCCCCCCCAGACACACACACACAGCTCTAAATTTAATAGGCATCTCGGGCCGTACATTCCCCGGTCCCACTATGGGAGGCCTATTTAAACTTGATTGACTAAAACTCGGTTGCCGGGTTAGGGAATGCTGAGGCAAGAGACCAAGTCAGAGGGGGTACGGGCAACATTTGAACAATGGTTAAGGGTTCATCACAGCATCCAGCCTGCTGGAGCCCTAATCCCAGGTGTTGTCGTATCTTTCCCGAGACGACTGGTGGGAGTCCTCTCCACAAAAGGTTATGAGCACCCCAATAATTGCTTTAAGTCTGTTAAAAGACTATAGTAAAATCTGGAAAAGTCATGCTAAGCTGAGGCTTGTGCACAACAAGTAAAAATCCAAAATCCTGATACTGCAAGCTATCTATTGTTCCTGAAGAAACCATGAGATATCCCATCAGGATGTCTGCCATCCATAGGAATCTCAAGCTGGCTCCCAAGTATTTGGGTTACTCCCTAATCTTAAGTGTTTCCTGATTATCAATCAGTTTCCTGAGATGGTCCAAACCAGATAACCCCTTGTCAATATAAAAGACAATGATTTACACTACTGAGGGTGCTTCAAAGCAACTGAACTGAGGGTATAAAAATCTGTAAGTGTGTGTGCTTAAAAAAAGAAGAAAGAGAAAGAAAAAGAAGAAGCAGGAGAAAGAAAAGGGAGAAAGAAAGAAGAAGAAGAAAACTCCTGTGCTGACACCATCCCCTGTTGTTCTTGGGACGCTGGAAGAACAGATCGTCTCTCTCTTCAAGGACTGTGCTACGGACTGTGCCTGTCAGCTTTGCAGCCTGGGTACCGTGGACTCGGTGAGATTCCCAGCGTTCTCTCTTCTCTCTAGGCATAAACTTCTGAACCTGACCTGTATCAGTTAAGCTTGAGCTAAGTTTCCCCAAATACTTAGTGAAACCAGGGTAGTATTGTCATTGTTTGTGTTTGTTTTTCTTTTGCATGTCTATTACTACTAGTACTATTATACATTTCATATGCTTAGCAATAAATAACTTTTATAGGCAAACTGGAAGTAATTGGGTATATTTTTCCTTCTCTGCTTCTTTTTCCTCCTGTGCTCTGCAGCAACGCTTCTTTTACCTATGCTAAAGATCCCTGTGAAGCCTAAAATATTGTGGGGTCTGCTCATCAAGAGGCCAAGATTGGGACGTGCTGAGTTTGAAACACATAAGGGGATCAGCTTGTACAGGCTGATTGACCCAGTTTGACTCAGACGTGCCCTTATGAATTGAATGCTGGCCCATGAGGGTGTCAGCTGGACACCCAGCCGGATTCAGAGGGATTCTGTTTACCTGTGTGCTTGTGTCTGACTGCATTTCATTGTTGCTCTTATGAACTGATTCTTGGCATATGAGGGTGTCAGCCCGGCCATGCTGATCAGCCCGGCCAGATCAGGCGTGTCATGTTAATTTGTGTGTGTTTGTGTGTATGACTGATTTGGTGACTGGAGGAACCCAGTCCCATTGAGATTGAGTCCTGCAAGATAGCTCCACTGGGGGTGAGGGCTTGCAGAAGGGAGAAATACAGCTCCATATAGTAACACAAGCAGCACATTGACAGAATCACCAAGACCCTAGAAACTATCCCAATAAATGAGCACACCCCAAAGTAATGGGCAAATTTGGTAACAGCGTCCTTAGGTACTTGGCAGATAACCACTGCAAATATCAGTCCCTGCAAGGGTAACTCAGTTTCTGCAACACAGCAGAGGCTATCAGGCACAAAGTAAAGTCAAATGTGCCAGCACCATCTCACTATGACTAAGTATTAATTACAGTTCAATTGCACCCATTATGGCTTCTGGAACAGCACTTTAGATAACTGTCAGTAAGATTGCAACAATGTACCAGTGGTTAAACAGGCTTATTATTGCCTTCTAATTACTTTCAAGCATAAACTCACACACAGAAGCTACGAATTAGGTCTGTTAAGGGGCTGTCAAGTGTATAGACTGTGTATAGCAGAGGCAGGCTATTATTTCGGGTGAAGGGGACGCTTACTGAGTTTTGGCAAGCTGTTGAGGGCCACATGGGTAGCCCCGCGCCTCAAGTGGTACCCTGCCCTCCAGTCACCATCTTGTGACTGGAAGTCCTGCCCCCTAACTCCTTTGCCATCAGAAGTCCCTCCTCTTGCCCTTGAAAGTACTTCTTTCAGCAAGGGGGTTTACCATCTCGGAACCAGAAAAATACCAAATTATATTCTAAAAAGCAAACATCTAAAACATTCATTAATTTGATTTAAAAAAATATTTCTGTCCTGGTTTACATGTGTTTGTGTAGTGTACATAGAGGTGACTGTATACAACAGCTTAAAATGAAGTCTTCTTATATATTGCAGGGGGAGTATAGGTTTGTGGGGGGCTATGGGTGTGTGGATATGTGGGGTGTGGAGGAGAGTGTGGGTGTGCCTGTGGGGAGGTGGATAGGTGTTGCGAGTGTAGGTGTAGGGTGAAGGAGCATGTGTGGGTGTGTGTGGATATGTTAGGTATGGATGAGTATGGGGTTTGTGGGGGACTGTGTGTGTGGGAGAAGGCAGCTAGAGTGTGTGAGGGTATGGGGGTCTGCATGTACAGCAATACAACAGGGGGTGTGGGTGCATGGGTATGGTGGGGTGTGCATGTGGGACTCATCCTATGAACATACACACACCCTCCCTCCCTCCACACACACACATACACACACTCCTGGGGTACCAGCACAGACCTGTGCTCCCCCGGTCCAATGATGCAGCCAGGAGCCACATGGTGCTGGAGTTGTGCGGGGGCAGGAAGGCAGAGAAATGGTTGGGGGTGGGGTGGGGTGGGGTGGGGTGGGGCTAGGCTGCTGCATCCTGCTGCCAGGTGCCCCTGGTTCTTACTGCCCCTGACCCCTGTCATCTTTGACAGGCAGCCAGGAGCAGATAAATATTAATTTTCTAAATTTTTTAGAAGCACCACAGGCTGAATAGAATGGCCTGGTAGGCCAGACCCAGCCCATGGGCTGCATTTTGCCCACCCCTGGGCCCCCTGCTGTGATGGCCAATGATCATCTATTAACCCTGAATTCAAAATGAAATTTGATTTGAACTGTGTGATGTGAATCAGTTAACACAGTTTTAAAAAATGGTGAGCACATCTACAAATGGTGCATGTGTTGCCTGCCCACCAACCTCTGACCCAGGATAGATCATTCTGGCCTGAAGCCAGAAAAGGTTGCCTACCCCTGCTATAGGACAAAATTAAGGTTACATAAGCAACTGTGGACCTGGCCTTGCTTCACTTTGTTTTTCATTTTTTTCAGACTGATATTCTGTGAAATTGCTACACTGAAAGAAAATATTAAGATCCTAAAAAGTTGCAAATACAAGGACCCCAGCAAAACTCAACAGCAAGTTTGGGCACTATGGCCTCCAGATAAGTAGTACAGGATCTGTTACTGGATGACAGAGTAATGCCATTGGCTGGCAGTAGCAGAAGTAAATTGTTATTCTGGCAATCAGCCACTTCAGGCACCACAATACACAACTCCTAGAAGGCTACAACTATTTGCCAGGCAGCAGCTTTTAATAAAGACAACCTATTTTCTACTAGCCTTATTCTTGGCAATGGCTAAACAATTTGTTTTGCTCACACTTTGAGATCTGTCCTGAAGCAGGAAGGAGACCACGTGGAAAAATTCAGGCTTTACAGTTTTGCCAGAGTTACACAATTGAAGACAGGTGGTTAGAATGGAAAATGCTTGATTGCCACTTCCCCTGTGCTAAGAGGGCACGTGACCACCGTTATCAGAGAGATTTCTGAGAAGGGCTCTTGACTCTGAATTCATTCCCTCTCATATTCACCACAACCCAGATTTTTAATCTCACCTATTATATTGTTATGATATTGCCCACCCTTCAGGGACCTTGCCCACTTCCCACTAAAAGACATGGCTCTGCTTGTGACATGACCCTAACTGAGTAACAGCAGTAGCCAACAACAGCACAGGGTTGGTCAGTAGGAAAGGGTGTGCCAGGACTAGTGCCTAGAGATCTGGGGCCCTACATGGGACCTTGCAGCCAGTTGGGAAATCATCTTATGGTTTCCCTTGATCTGTCCAGTGCAGCTAGAAACTGATTCCTACTCTACAGCTTTGTGGCCCCAAACAGAGGTCTTCACTATGACGAGTTGTCAATGAGTGTGCTGCAGTCTGAGCCCCTCATGAGGCCCTCTTGGTCTTCAAAGCACTCTTGGCCAATGCTCTAGGCACTTTGGATGGTGCTTGAAGAGAAGGCGTGTCTGGATTACACAGGTGAGTGAGTCTCAATGGCAGAGCACTGACCTTACAAGGACCTTCCTACCCCCAGGGTGTTTTAGCAATAGGTGTTTGGTATTTTAGTGCCTTTGTCTTTCATCCCTTTCACACTGGATAGTCTGGTTTGGATTCTTCCCATTTCCCCCCAGGCTTAACTGAGTTCTCAGATGCAGGCTGGCAGTGATGAGCACGGGACAGAAGCAGCCAAGAGTTCCAGCAAGTCTCTGCTCTCAGCTCTGCCAGTGTCTCGCTCCTCCTTACTGGGTCTCAGGAATGGAGTGGCTATGGTATTAAGCTAGCCAACGTAGGGGTGCACCGATAGACATTTTTGGGGCCGATATCAATCTGATATAGCTGCCTCCAGGTGGTAAGTCTGTTGTGGTGAAAGAGGAGCGGGGAGGGAAGGGGTGTGGTGGGGGCAGAGCAACGCCCCCGCAGTGAGGGAGGGACGGGGCAGGCGCTGCCCAGGTTGGCAGGGACACAAGACGGAGCCTCGCCTTCGGGGGGGGGGCAGCTCCCGCCACTGCTTGCAGCCCAGGAGGGCGGGGGTGGGGTGGGGTGGGGTGGGGGGTGCCCCCCGGATCTGTGCAGGGCTGGCTGGGGCCGGTGCTGCCAGGACTCTTTGTGGCGGGGGTGGCCTCGGAGCGGGCGCTGGAGGGGCCTGCAGCCACCCCAGATTTCGCCGCAGCCCTGCTCCCAGCGCTGCCGCTGCAGCCCGCAGCCCTGCACGGCCTCGGCTCGTCCCAGAACACGGGTGGAGGCGGGACATGGAGGCGAGCTGCGCCCGGCAGTGCGGGGCTGGGAGCGGAGCTGCAGCGAAGTTTGGGGTGGCTGCAGCCCCCCCCGCTCCGAGCCCAGCCCCTGCCAAGAAGTGCCATGCAGCGCCAGCGCCAGCCCCTGCGCGGTGCAAGCACCAGTGGGAGCTGCCCCCTCCTCATGAGCCACGCCTTCGTCCCACGGGTCCCCTCCCCAGTCAACCCCTGCCCATACCCCCTCCCCGCCTCCCCACGAGGGCGTTGATCTCCCCCTTCCCCTTCTGACTTACCAGCTGGAGGCAGCTCTCTCCACGCCGCTGGCTCTGCTCCGTGCTCCGCTGCAGCTGCACGCAGCGCGGGCACTGACCAAATTATCGGCCCCATTGGGCCGATATCCGATACAGCAAATGTTCTTTATTTCAGTATCGATCCGATATCGGACCAATGAATTGGTGCACCTCTAACCCAGAGGGCAAGCGACCATCTAGAGAGCTCTGGAGGTGACCTCTGCTCTGTTCCCCAGCCCATCTGTGACATCTGCCTCCGGCAAGAACTGATGAGGCAGCGACTGGCAGGAAAGTGGTTAGGTAACCCAGTGGCCTGGTACACTGCCCTTTTCTTTTCATAGGCTCAGCACCCTCAGCCAGGCCCAGTTCTGGCAGAGCACAACTTCCACAACAGCGCGAAGGGCTAGATTTTTAGGTGCCAGCTCAGGTGCCAAGCTTACTGTTTGTGCCAAGGTCCTTTAAAAAGCTGGCTCTTAATGAAACTTAATTCCCCTTTCACCCATTGAAGGGGCATTTCTTTTAAGAGTATCCACTAAATGTTGCAGGATTCACATTATCTCAAGTCAAATACCAAGGAGAGGAAAGTGGGCACTTCAGAACATGCTGGACCTCCACCCCTGAACTGGTCGAACAGTTTGCCGAGGGGGAGAGAGAATAAATGCCAGACGCGCAGGCAGACAAGAACACCCAGATTTCAAGAACATCATTCTAAATGAAAGCCTGGTACAATGCGCCTTCTGAAGGTGCTGACAGTGGCTCCCACCCGTTGTGCTCTGTGCACAGCTATTTTGTAAATACAAAGTACAAGTCATTCCATGAAACCAAGAACTAAACCACCAAAGTGACATGCCATAAGACAGTCTGCAAAGAAACTTGTCAAATTTAGTCAGTAACATCCAAGTCCATAGGAGCCCCTTGAAGTAGATGGATTTACAGCAGTACTGCACTGTTCACTTCTGTGAGGAACACAGCCAGGCTCATCTACCCTGCAGAATGAGCCAGAAAGTACATCCAGTTTCCCATATCTTCAGGCTGATGATGTAACCAAGCTCTGCCCTTTGTTACTTCACCTCTGTGGAGCAGTTGCTTAGAGAGAATGGGCATGTGGCAGGGCACTTTATGTGTGTGCCACCTGAAGAGGTCAGGCAACCTGCTGAGCCACGGTGCAGGTGGGGGTCAGAGCTAATTGCAGAGTCAGCTGACCCAGGGGGCCTGATCAAAGGAGCCATCTGGTTAGAAAAGAGTCTACTGATTGGAGGAGGGCTGGGTTAGACAGGGTATAAGTCCAGACCCTGACAGCAGGGCTGGCAGTAACATCTGGGGAGCTGGTGGTAGAGCATCACTCAGTAGAAAGGCTGCTGCTCCTGCATGCCGGCAGAGAGTCATCCAAAACTTCTGTAGGTTTGGGTAGGAGCTAAGGGGTTGGAGGAGGTTCCTGGGGGCCCCTTGCAGGGTACAGAGCCCTGAGAAGGGGGCCAAGTGCCCAGCCCAGAGAGAGTGGGGCTGAGTACACAAGGGCTTATTGAGGGGCCAGCCCAGCCCTGGGAGAGGGGCTGAGAGTCCGTGGGCCTAGAGACGGGCCAGGTGTTTAGAAGACCTAGTGAAGTTTAGGAACCGAGTGAGTGGGCAGAGTACAGGGGCTTACTGGGGGGTCCAGATGAGCCCCAGAAAAGAAAGGGGCTGTGTAGAAAGACCTATAGAGAGCTCTGGGCCCAGAGAGAGAGAGTGATCTATGGAAGAGCCTGAGAGGGTGGACCCACAGGGATGAGAGGGCTGACAGCTGGAGGACTGAACCTGGGAATCTCAAGTGGCCTGTGTGGGGCCAAGGGCCAGGAGGGGCTGAAGGGTAAAACAGACCATGGCAGAGACCACCAGAGCTGGGAAAGCCTGGAGTTCTTGACTGGTCCAAGGTGGGGCCAGGGCCTAAGAGAGGCCGAAGGTCCTTGTATGGCTATAGGCAAAAAGAAGGGATCAAGGAGCCGGCAACCCAGAATGACAATGGCTGGTGCTTATTCACAGATTCATAGATGTTAGGGTCGGAAGGGACCTCAATAGATCATCGAGTCCGACCCCCTGCATGGCAGGAAAGAGTGCTGGGTTTAGATGACCCCAGCTAGATGCCTATCTAACCTCCTCTTGAAGACCCCCAGGGTAGGGGAGAGCACCACCTCCCTTGGGAGCCCATTCCAGACTCTGAGCACGCTAACTGTGAAGAAGTTCTTCCTAATGTCCAGTCTAAATCTGCTCTCTGCTAGCTTATGGCCATTATTTCTTGTAACCTCCAGGGGTGCCTCGGTGAGTAAAGCCTCACCAATTCCCTTCTGTGCCCCCATGATGAACTTATAGGCAGCCACAAGGTCGCCTCTCAACCTTCTCTTGCAGAGGCTGAAGAGGTCCAGGTGCCCTAGTCTCTCCTCATAGGGCTTGGCCTGCAAGCCCCTAACCATACAAGTGGCCCTTCTCTGGACCCTCTCCAGGTTATCCACATCCCTCTTGAAGTGCAGCGCCCAAAATTACACGCAGTATTCCAACTGCAGTCTGACCAGTGCCCGATAGAGGGGAAGTATCACCTCCTTGGATCTGTTTGTCATGCATCTGCTGATGCACGATAAAGTGCCATTAGCTTTCCTGATGACTTCATCACAATGATGACTCATGTTCATCTTGGAGTCCACTAGGACTCCAAGATCCCTTTCTGCTTCTGTGCCTCCAAGCAGGTCATTTCCTAGGCAGTAGGTATGCTGGACATCTTTCCTCCCTAGGTGCAGCACTTTGCATTTCTCCTTGTTGAACTGCATTCTGTTGTTTTCTGCCCATATGTCTAACCTGTCCAGGTCTGCTTGTAGTTGTTCCCTGCCCTCCGGCGTGTCTACTTCTCCCCACAGTTTTGTGTCATCTGCAGACTTGGACAGAGTACACTTCACTCCCTCGTCCAAGTCGCTGATGAAGACATTGAAGAGTATCGGTCCAAGGACCGAGCCCTGCGGGACCCCACTGCCCACACCCTTCCAGGTCGATATCCACTACGACTCTCTGGGTGTGACCCTCTAGCCAATTCGCCACCCACTGGACTGTGTAGTCATCCAAGTCACAGCCTCTTAACTTGTTCACCAGTATGGGGTGGGATACCGTATCGAAGGCCTTCCTGAAGTCTAAGTAAACGACGTCTACCCCTACTCCTGCATCCAGGTGTTTTGTAACCTGGTCATAAAAAGAGACTAGATTAGTCAGGCATGAGCTACCTGCTACGAACCCATGCTGGTTTCCCCTCAGCATAATTTTTGTAAACCTTGATAACCTCAGCAAATGTGAGCCTTGATAATTTTTTCAAAGACTGCCTAGGATGGAGGTGAGACTGACAGGCCTATAGTTGCCTGGGTCCTCCTTCCTCCCCTTCTTGAAAATGGGAACCACATTGGCCCTTTTCCAGTCCTCCGGGACCTGGCCCATGCGCCACGAGTGTTCAAATATTCCCGTCAGTGGCTGTGCAATGATGTCAGCCAGTGCCTTCAGCACCCTCGGATGGAGCTCATCCGGGCCTGCCAACTTAAACGCATCCAGTTCCTCCAAATGCCTCTGCACCATCTCAGGGTCTACGCTTGGTGGTCTGGCGCCTTGCTGCCGCCTCTCTACAATCCCAGTGAGAGACTTGTCTTGCCCCTCACTTAGGAACACTGAGGCAAAGAACTCACTGAGGAGTTCAGCCTTGTCCCCCCTGTCTGTCACCAATTGCTTATGCCCATCTAGTAGGGGTCCTATTCCACCCTGGGCCTTCCTTTTACTCCCTATATATCTAAAAAACAATTTTTTGTTATCCTTAACTTGGGCTGCCATCCTCAGCTCCATGGTAGCTTTGGCCTGTCTAACTGCCTCCCTACAAACGCGAGCAGAGGAGGTATACTCCTCTTTAGTAGTCTCTCCCCATTTCCACTTTTTATATGCCCCCCTTTTTGCCCGTAGGCTGCTCTGGGTTTCTCTGGTCAGCCAAGGAAGCCACTTGGCCCCTTTCCCCCTTTTTCCCTGCATCGGGATCGTCTCCCTTTGTACCCAAAGGATCATTTCCTTAATGTTGATGAGCTAGCCCATCGGAAATGAGGACAGGGGTCCGAGGGTGAGCTGGGGGCAGGGTAGCTTCCAGGAAATGCTACACGTGAGCCACTTCAGGGAAAGCTGCGGATGGGGCACAAAAAGTCAACAAAAGCTGAGGCTTTGTGGGTTACCCTGTGGAGGGGGAAGGCTAGGGGAGCACACCCTGACGGAAAGAGCCACCTATCCTAGCCTTCAAACAGGCACCGAACCTCGCTAACCTCATCACCAGAAGCAAACTTCCTCAGGCCCAGAATACACCAAATGGATCGAGACCATGCCATGACAAGAAATGCAAAAACTGCCAACAACACATCTCCACCACCCCCACAACTACTACACCCTACAACAGCGCCATCAGCATTCCCGGATCTTACAGCTGCACCTCCAGAACACACACTAGAAATCTATCAAAGACAGGAATACCTAATTACCTATGGGGGCACATTTCTCACAAGAAAACCACTCTCTTTCAAGTCTCTCAGTCCTGATCCTCAAAGGAAACTTACAAAATACTTCCCAGAGACGAGCCTATGAGCTCCATTTCATCAACCTCCTAGATACTAAAAATCATGGACTAAATATAGACATTGGATTTATGACACATTATAACCTGCCTGACATCTGACTCCCCAGGTACCTCTCCACTATTCATCCCCCTTCTCTCTCTCTCTCTCTCGCCCCCCACCCCCTCCAGCCTGTCTCTCACCCATTGACTCCTCAGTTTACATTTTCACTGACTACCTGTCTTGTATGCATACCAGCCCAGCCTCTGGCTGCTTTACTTTTCATTCCATCCAGGAAGAGCACATACCAACTCAGAAACTTCCTTAGCCTGACGAAGGGTGAACCTGAAAGCTTGTTTAACAATTGTTTTCCAACTATTTAAGTTGGTCTAATAAAAGATATCAGATTCACCCAAAGAACCTTGTCTGCCCCTGACAGAAAAGCACTCAGCCAGGAAGACCATGTGGACCGTGGGGGTCCAGAAGCCCAGTGAGGGACTGTGTGGATCACAGTGAGGCCCACTGTGGGGCCAGGAACGCAGCATAGAGTGGATGGGTCCAAGGGCCTGGAGAGTGACCGAGAGTACAGAGGAGCTGACATCCCAGAGAGGGACCAAGAGGGAAACTGAGGAGCCTGGTAGCCCAGAGAGTGCTTGGGTGAGACAGAGGGGTCTGGCAACTGGAGTGGGGCCTGAGAGAGACCAAGAGGTCCAGTGGTCCAGGGAGCAGTTGGGTGAGGTTAAGGAGTCTGGGGGCCCAGAGTTGGGCTGGAGGAAAGACAAGGGTTTGGCAAATGGAGAAGGACAAGGAGAGAAGCCGACGGGTCTGAGGGCTAGAGTGCAGCTGAGAGAGGCCGAGGGGTCAGAAGGCCTACAGAGGAACTGCATCAGCAACTGACAGAACATCTGCAGGGATGTCACCTGTGAGGCATGGGACATGGTGTAGGGAAGGTACAGAGCCATGTGATTGGCCCATAAGGCCAGGACCACAAGTCAGATGGTCGTTATAGTAAAATCAGGGTAGCCTCCTGCAATATATATATATCAATTAACATCAAGGCATACTGGGCGAGAGCAGGGCAAACTGCCCTTAGAACAGGGAACTACGACATTTTTGGGGGAGGGTACCCTGTGACAGGGCAACACACAGCAGTGCCCCTATTCCAGAGGTGCTGGGACATCAGTGGGACCCATATTGAAGCGTGTTAGACCAGCAGAACCCACTTCTACCATAGGAATAGAGCTTAACACCCAGCCAACACCCACCCCTCCCTTCCCAGAGCAGAACTCCAGACCTCATAACCACCAGTCACAATGTCAGCACTCCTCTCAGGACCCCACTCTCTTCTGAACTTAAGACACCAGAGCCCAGTGACAAAACCTAATATAATGTGCATAAACACTTGTGGGAGGGGCTAAATGATGCAGAGAAAACAGGTGCAGCAAAGCAGGCTTTGCTAGGGATGGACAGTTGATGCTGGTTCAGACCCAAGGCCTCCTGGTCTAAATTTAGATCAGAACCTGTAAATGAATTTTGCAGCTTGAATCCGACTCTAGATATTCCTCTTACTTGGAGAGTCCCCCTGGAACTACATTTCCCAGAACAACCTGCTCAACATCTGATGATACTGCAGCTCTAGTATAGCACAGAAGGGACGTCTCTGCTCCTGAACTACATTTTTGATTGCTGTCATGGTCATAGCAATTATTTACTCAGCAGCTCATCTAAAAATCTAGTAACTAGTTGCCTACCCCAGACACAGCCTAGGTGCCGCTACAGATCTCTGGCCTTTGTCTCCTTCCCACACAACAGTTTCCTCCCTCTCTCAGCTTTATCTTTGCTGGGTGGTGTGGTATGGTAATGTGTCAGTTCTTGTAACCGTGGCGGTGAAACCAAAATACAATGCTGCAAGCTCCTACACAGCGATTTCCTGCTCATGCTGTTCAGCCAGCCCTCCTAGCACCGCATGCTTCAGTGCTACTTTCTCTGCTGTGGCCCAGCCAGATCTCAATGGCATCCTGCAGTAACTTCTGTAGACAGTGCCCCAGACAAGGCAGATCAGCTTACCTGGTCCTAGCTATTTCCTCCAGTTCATACAAGTCTTCCTCTTAAAGTTTCCCCTACTGTTCAGTTTGTCCCAGAGCAATTTAGACACATAAGAACAGAGAGATGCTGCTGCAGAAACATCCATGAGTCCCCAGGAGGAGACTGGCCAATGGATAAATTCTATAGCAACTAGGAGCCAAGCAGATGTTTTAAAAAAAAAAATAGAGAGAGATCATGTTCTCACCCTTGTACGGCTGGCTTCTGTGACAGCCATTGGCAGACCCAAACCTCCTTCCAGTTTTAGTGGATCTAAATGCACTAGAATTGGCTGGCTGAAGGCAAAAGAACCATTCAGACTAGTTTGTTTATATCGGGGTGGGCAATTATTTCAGGTGGAGGGACAGTTACTGAGTTTTGGCAAGCTGTCAAGGGCCGCATGGGTAGCCCCGCTTCAAAGAGGTGCCCTGCCCCCCAGTGACCATCTTGTGACTGGAAGTCCCGCCCCCTAACCCCTGACTGTTGCCACCAGAAGTCCCAAAAGGACTTCTTTCAGCAAGGGCGTTTGCCATCTTGGAACCAGAAAAATACCAAATTATATTCTAAAAAGCGAACATCTAAAACATTCATTAATTTGATTTCAAAAAATATTTTTGTCCTGGTTTACATGCATTTGTGTAGTGTACATAGAGGTGATTGTATATAATAGCTTAAAATTAAGTCTTACTCTTATATACTGCGGCGGGGGGTATAGGTTTGTGGGAGGCTCTGGGTTTGTGGATATGTGGGGTGTGTGGGAGGGTGTCGGCGTGCCTGTGGGGAGTGGATAGTTTTGGGGATGTGGGTGTGGGGTGAGGGAGCATATAGGAGGGCGTGGATATGTGGGGTGTGGGTGGATCTGGGGTTTGTGGGGGACTGTGTGTGGGGGAGAGGTTGGCTGGAGTGTGTGAGGGGGTGTGGCGGCCTGCATGTATGGCAGTGCAAGGTGGGTATGGGTGCATGTGTATGGTGGAGTGTGCATGTGGGACTCACCCTACAAATACACACACACATCCACATCCCAGGGTACCAGTGCAGGCCTGTGCTCCTGCGATCCAGTGATGCAGCCAGGAGCCATGTGGTGTTAGAGCAGTGCGGGGGCAGGAAGGCAAGGGTGGGGCAGGGCTGGGCTGCTGCATCTTGCTGCCAGCTCCCCCTGGGTCCTACTGTCATCTTTGACAGTAGTTGATAAATATTAATTTGTCTACATTTTTAGGGGCCCTGTGGGCTGGATAGAATGGCCTGGGGAGCTACATTTGGCCCATGGACCATATTTTGCCCACCCCGGTTAAGAAGGTATACTTATGACTAGGGCTGTGCATAATTCCACCAGGTGTTTCATTTCAAAACTGTTTTGATGTGTTCGAAACAGCAAAATAGAAATGAAACAAAAGCCTTTGAAACAGCTTCAAAACTAAACAAGGGCGCTCAAAACGTTTTGAAAGTTTCAAAATGTTTCGAGTTTTGAAGCCGGGCTTACTTGGCTTTCGTGCTGGTCCCAGCCAGCAGCAGCAGTCTCCTGTCATCCAGTGCAGATCTGGGCCCCCCCCCCAAGAGGATTCTGGCACAGTCCCCAGCCCTCCGAGGGGTGCAGGCAGGCCCCCGGATCTGTGTGCTGGATGACAGCATGCTTGTCCAGGGCAGATTGGGAGCACGCCCATACCCGTTGGAGGGCTGCAGGGGCTGTGCCAGACTCCTCCTGGGGGTGCAGGCCCCCGATCTGCCTGCTGGATGACGAGGCTGGTTCTGTCGCCTGGGGCCAGAGGCAGCACCAATCCTCCCAGTGCTGGGTGCAGGCTGCACCCAGCTTTGGTCCCAGATGGCAGCAGCAGCCTCCTGTGATCCAGCAGGCAGATCAGGGGCCTGCACCCCAGGAGGAGTCTGGCACAGCCCTGTAGCCCTCCCGGGGGTGCAGGCCCCTGGATCTACCTGCTGGATGACAGGAGGCTGCTGCTACCAGCAAGTAACAGGAGTTTTGCTTGTCAACAACTTGAGGTGCAGTTTCCCAGAAACCTCTGCACCTATCTCCCTGAAACATGGCAGTCTTCATGCCCTCAGAAGGGGCTACCATCCCTGCAAGTTTCATCCAAATCAGGCAAGAAATGACAAAGGTATAAGCAGTTTCGTGCGAAACAAAACGGAACAGCGCTTTCAAAATTGAACAAATCTCAAAACAAAACACTGTTCTGTTGAAACAGAAGTTGAAGCAGAACGGTGCTGTTTTGCACAGTCCTACTTCTGAATAACTAGGTAGGCTGAAGGGACTGGGGGCAGGAAGGGGACAGGGCACAATAATTCTTCCTTAGTAAACTAGGACCAGTCACATCATGCTCAAAGCTTGCCAAGTTAAAAGACTCAACCAAAGTCACTCTTTTAAATGCCCACATTATCCTATGCGCTGACAAAAGACTCCTGTATTAGAGTATGTAGTTGGGACTTGGCCAATAGTTATAGAACAGATCAAGAGAGCACAAAAGGGAGCACAGTTATAAGTGATGCTCACATGACTCCTGTCTGAAGGCCCTTGGAATGCTGCCTCTTACCACTGAGTTTAGCAGAAGTAAGCTGGGACCCAGTGTACCCATCCCTTGACACATGGCTCCAGGCTAAGTGCTGGCACTGTGTTGAATAATTGTTCTTTAAGGTACTTGCTCTTTCTTTTGTTGTTATTGCTATGGCTGGTGGTTTGTCATGGCAAGGAATACAAAGTCATGATCTGAAAACAACACAATTCTTGCTTTTTACAGCGAGGAGTGTCACGGCCAGAGCAACCTGAACCGGGACAGGAATCTTAGACCCTTTCCTCCTCCACCTGCACAACTATCTTAAAGATGTTATACAGAATGAATTGCCAAGATTGATCTGTAGGTCCTTGCATCCAGGCTATGACAGAGTTGAAGATGATGTCAAGGGTACAGGCTGGGAGTGACAGGTGAGACTAGTGTTGCAATAGAAGAGGTAAGCAAAATAACAGAAGATTAAGAAGGTTTATTTTTTAGCCATGTTGTCTTTGAGCTGATCTCTGAACATTCACAAAATGCCAAACAGTATGAGGTTTTAGTTTGGATACCTAAAGATGGGTTTGGTGTACAGAGGAAGATGTGTGAGTTGTCTGACATCAATCATTGATACATTTGTACTGACAGTTGAGGTTACTCTGACATAAATATAGAGGGAGAAGAGAAGGGGTTGCCAAAGGATCCCCATAGAAAGCTTGATTGGGGATGAGGATCCTCCACAGTGCATACTGACAGAGGAATGAAAGGTAGGAGGAGAACCAAGAAAAAACAATCAACAGTATCAAGAGGCAGCTTGTAGGTCAGGGGGAGGATGGAGCCCTGGTTCCAAGCTTTAGCTAGAAAGAGAGAATTTGAGACCTTGGCAGGGTGACTTCTGTGAAAAAGAAGGGTCTAGGATGGAAATGGAGGAGTGGAACTCCTCCAGAAAGTGAATATGGAGCTTGGAAACAGAACAGGAGAGAGAAGGGAGCTTGAGCTGGAGCAACATGTGAAGTTAAGGTGGGGATTTTTAAGACAGCAGGGTTTAAAGCATGTTGGTATTGTGAGAAAAGCCAGAGGAACATGAGAGTAAGAGGTTGACGTGGGGGCAAGAGTAGACTTGAGGGAGATCAGGAAATAGATGGGGTCACCAAGGTTAGGTGAAGGGCTTAGAGTATTTCACCTATCAATCACTGTGTTCAGAGTCTAGACAAATGGTAAAAAGACTGGGTGTTCTTATTTGCGGTCCCCAGGCTCTAACCTCTCACTTATGCTTCCCTCCTCTGCTCTGATTTCTGTTCATGGGCAAGACGTCCTGCTGCCAGTGGGCAGAAAAGAAAGCATGTAGTTTCCATCACACCCATTGCTGTACTGCAGGATGGAGGAGACCCTATTAGCAGAGGAAGAGGCTAGATATAAGTTAGTCCTTGAAATGTGGGCTGGGTCCCTGAGAGATTCTAATGCTGCTGTGCAAAGCTCTTGTCCTTTTCAGACCGTCCTGCCTCACCCAGAAACACAAATACCTCACCTGAAAGCACACCTCCACAGCCATGCATCAAGGAGTACACCTTCCATAAATTAGGTACCTTCCCCTGTGTTCTACACGGCTTGAAGCAGTCAGCACTCAGCAGCCCTTGAAGAGGCAGAACATCACCAACCTTGTTCCCCTACTCTACTTGTGGCAGGCTAGAGTGCTTTTGGTGTCTTTGGGCAAAATGCCTCATGGTTGAGCAGCAGGGCTGATTATGTAGTTTTAGGAATAGGTTAGACAGGGATTGTATAGGATGGTTTGTACAGGAATGATCCTGCTTCTGGTGAGGAGGTTGGACTAGGTGGCTTCTAGAGGTCTATTCCAGCCCTACTTTTCTATAATTTCTAAGAACAAAACCCAGTACACACAACTCCTCCCTTTACATAGCAACTGGGGAAGTGGAGAAGCAGGCAGTCTGAGTAAAGGCAGACCACGTTGGAGATCAACAATGTAAGCCCTCCCTGCATGAAGCAGGGTGTCTTGGATGCTGGCTCTGATGGCATTGCAGATAGTCACATGGATGCACTTGCAGGCTGTACTCCCTACAAAATGGCTTCCTGCAACGCCCAAGCTCCATCAGTCTAGGATAGACAGGTGTGTGAGGCCTGCATGGCAGGCACTGAACACATACTCTGAACAAAAGGACTCTCCAGCATCAGCTTGGATTGGAGAGGGAGGAAGAGCTGAACAAAAGGCCGTGTGTTATGGGCACATCTACAGGAGATGATTACTGCAAAGTACACTAATTCCACGGTAAACGTTGCTCGTCTACACATGCAGCCCTATTAGGCTGGAGTAAACTATTTATCTATGCAGCAGGATAGTACTTTTAATAAATACAAGTCCTATCCTGCTGTGGAGCTTTTTTACTTTGCAACAATGCATGTGTAGATGCTGTCCTGGCTGGAGGGGCATGAGGGTGCTTCAGTGTAGGGGCTGCATGTCAGCAAGCCCCACACTGGAGCACTCATGCCCTAGCCAGCCCCTCTTCAGCACACTGAGCTGGAGGGGAGCAGCCCTGGCCTTGCAGGCTGACCTCCCAGCCCTCCTGCCAGCCAGAGCTGCTCTGACCTGGCTCAATATGCTGCCATAATGGGTGCACATTCAAATGGCACGCCCAGCAGTAATAAGCTCCAGAATTTATTGCTTTGCATTAATTACACATGTAGATGTGCCCTGTGGTGA
Source organism: Alligator mississippiensis (assembly GCF_030867095.1). NCBI lineage: Eukaryota > Metazoa > Chordata > Crocodylia > Alligatoridae > Alligator > Alligator mississippiensis. Next base: position 31,972,251 of record NC_081833.1, read on the forward strand.
GTCTGAAGAGCCAGCACATCCTTGAGGCAGTGTAAGTTTGGAGGAGAAGTGATAGCAAGTAATGTCAACTTGAGCAGAGAGAACAAATTCTTGGCATGGCCCATGTGGACAAAGAAGAGAAGCAGCACCTGCAGCCCACACAGCTGAAACCTAACAGCCATCTGGCAGCAACACCAGACCACAGAATCTTTGCCATGCACCCTAGGCAGCACTACTCCTCCTGTACAGGACAGAGTTAGGAGCATGCTGAGAGATACTAATGAGGGGCCATTGCAGCTGTTCCCATTCCAAGTGTGTACTTGCGCAGTCTGACCACAGCTTAATGGCCTTGCTACTCACAGTTCCAAGGTTTCTGTTAGCTCTTCACTGTTATAAGGAAGTTACTGCTCTCCAAGTCAGCTGGGCTGGACTTTCCTCTAAGGGAAAATGCAATGAGATGGAGGCCAGGTCAGTGGCAGGCAGGATCTCTGAGAGGCTAAGACACCAGAGAAGTTCTCTATTCTGAGCAGGTTTTGGCAGGTTTGGCTTTGGTTTGGGTCTGCTGCAGTCCAGAACCAGCACTGCCAGGCCCTCAGTTCTTCTGCAAAGTGAGTGCTACCTAAACAGCACCAGCTGGCATCAGCCCCCCAGCTCCACATTTCTGGCCTCAGAACTGCCCTGAGCAGCTTGCACACAGCCACAGTGCAAGGACAAGTGGAACCCAAGAACGGTGCTCTTCAGAAGACAGCACACAGCACTTGGTTCCATCTTCTGACTCCTCTCTCCAAACAGGGTCTTGGATGGTAGGCTCTTGTCTGGGCTGCGTCCCATAGTGCAGCCTGTCATGGCTACTTCCATACCAAAGAAAAATGCAGGAAGCCCAAAAGGCACCGAATTGATACTGAAAAGAGAAAATATTCCATACAAACACCAGCTTCCTTTAGCAGTGAGTTTCACTGTCTGAGGTCAGCTTGGCAAGGTTAAAAAATGGATTGGACACTTTCATGGAAAACTCTGTTAGTGGTTAGTGCTGGAAGTTTTGAAGGGATAAGGACTTCCTGCTCCAGGGCCAGAGCCAGCTTCTTGTTCTGAGACATCAGAATGAGATCTCATACGGAAGGCAGATTATCTCATGTGTGCTACTGAGGGGGACTTGCCCCTTTCCCTAAACAGCTTAGGCTGATCACTGCTAACAGACTGTTGCAACCAGCTTTCTCACCCCCTGGCTTCAGCTGTCTGGTGTCCATGGGAGTAGGACTCAGGGATATTTTGCATCTCTGTAGAGCACTGGTGGTACCCATCCTTTAGCCAGGAGCTTCAGTGTGTTTCTGTGTCCACATGAGGTCACAGCGATGTTGCACTAAGCATGCACGCCTCCTGGGATGGATACTTCACTTCGTCTGAGCGAGACAGGGTCAGCCAATCACTGAGAAATGGAATGGAACCCCTCCCTACCCCACTACTAAAGGAGAGAGGGAGCTCAGGGGTTACTGGCCCTCCCCACCCCTAGGATGAACTAACACAGGGAGAGAGCCCTGAAAGAAAATGGCCACCTATCCCAGTCACTGATAAGCCTGGAGGTGGAAGTGGGTGGTCAGATGACCTGGGAGGAGACTTATAAGCTCTAGGCCTGAGCCAGTAGAGCCAGTCTAGTGGTAGGAGCTGAAAGAGGGAAGAGATCTAGGATAGAGCTGGGCCAGGTTGCCCAGAGGAAGGACTCAGAGCTGCAGTAGAGGCAGAGGAAACCCTGCATCCTGAACCAGGAACAGATAAGTACCTGGGGCCCTTTGGGCAAGGGCTTTTGCAGGGCAAGATTAACCCTGGGAGGAGAACCCTTGGTTTTGGAGTGGATGCTCATGCTTTGTTTTTTGTTTATACCAGAGGACTGGGTTGCAGATGTAGGGGTGGAGGACCCACTGAGAATGGTGCCCAGGGGCACCCCAGATCCTAGGTGCTCTTGTTGGCAGAAGGACTTTGGTGTCAGACAGCGGAGACTGGGGGCACAAACCCAGAACGTGCGAGGTGAGACCAGGGGCTGCAGGACCCAGAGCCTGCGAAGGCCTGAGCAGGATCTAGGGAGCCCAGAGCCTTGAGGGTGTGACTGGAGCTCGACCTCAGGAGCTTGCAGTCCTGGGACAGTGGACCCCAGGCTGAGGGGCTCAGCCAAAGTAAAGTGGAACAAGACCAGGGAGCCTCAGCCCAGACAAGAGCCTACCATCCAAACCCCTTTTTGCCTGCTAGAGGCAGCCTCCCTGTCAATTTGTAACATCAAGGTGTGGCAAGCGAGATACCTTGTTGCCCCCATTGGCCTCTCAGGGTTTGTATAGGCCCGGGCAGTGGCCAGGAGAGGAGCTTCATTGCACTGAGTACATTGCAGGAGGCAGAGCAGTTCCCACTCCATGTGCAACTTGGGCCCCTCTCACCAGTCTGCCAGCTTTGCCTGGGGAGCCAAGAGGAAACTGTGGCTCAGGGATAAGCTGACCTTAGTGGGAAGTGCAGCACAGACCAGACACGTGCATACAGGGGCTCAAGCATACATACCCTATAAAACTTGAATGGCAGTCAAGGAAATACCATTGCAGACCATGAAGCCCCCTGCAGAGGAAACTCCTGCATGAGGGGGCATGAGAGGGACACAGCCCATCCACAGCTGTCAGCAGTTCCCTACTCTCTGTTTCTCATACTATTTGTTCTCAGCTTGTGCTTTCTAGAAGAAAAAGACCTAAACCAAAACAAAGTGAAGAGCCTTTCATAAATTAGGAGAACTGAAGTCTCCCTGTTGTCCTTTGCAGCCCGGGGGACAGAAGGAGCCAGGAAAACAGCAGCCTATGGGGCTGAGATAGGTGTACTGTGAGCAGTGCCCCTCCCTCAGTGGGCTACAGTTCACACCTAACACTCTCCTGCAGCCTGCCCTCTTTCTCACAATGAGATTTCTCTCATGTGGCTGAGACAGCCAGGACTCTGCCTGAAAGCTCAGCTGTGAGAAGACTATTCCCACCCCTTACTCTTGGGACCAGGACAGCTATGTGCATAAACCCCACACTGTCTCCTGCCCAATACAACCACTGCTGGGCTGCCCTCCAGCAGGAAGATTAATAGCCCTGGGTGTTGTATGTGGCCTCCAGACCTAGAGGGTTTTCAGCAAGAGCTGGAGGTTGCAGCATGCTGCTGCTTCCTTGCCACCTTTCCAGTGTGCTGCAAATATCTCCTTGAAAGCAGACAAACATAAGAAGAAGGAGGTGCAGGAGACTCAGATGTAGTTCTTGCCCATGTGCTCCCTCAGTGAGTAGGGGCTGATGTGGCTTTGGGTGCCCTGGTGAGTGCTCTACCCTTAGTCCTATCCTACCAGTGGTGGCAGAGCAACAGCACTAACCACTCTACATGGAGCTTTCCCACCCCTGGGCACCAAGTAAGGACAGTTTTCACAGTCAGGGACAATGAATGCAGGGGTACCCAGGCTTAGTACACCTGCCAGGATCTGGGACAGAAGTTCAATAACCAATTTAACCTAAATCAGCTAAGTCTGATGCTACATCCATCCAGATTTATCTTAACTGGTTTTGGACATTTTGAAAGTGGTTTATGTGCACTGAAATTCTGCTGTGTTACAGATTTGAACTGGTTTCTGATCACTTATACTGGTTTATGTGTAATTTCTATCCCTAGCCCTGGAGTAAGGCTCTCTAGAAAGCAAGTTATGAGAAATAAGTTGGACCTGGCACAGCTGTGAGACCCAGTCTTTCCTTGAAGCAGTGGCAGGAGTGCTGAGCTTCTGGCCACATCTACAAAGCAGCGGTTCCCACTCTGGCTACCAAGACCACATTCTTGCATCAACCTTCAGCCAGCCAGGTGCCTCCCAGAAGAAGGAAGAATGGTGAAGAGGACAGGGATAGGAATGAGAGAATAGGTGAGAAGGCAGAATGAGGGACGTCCCCAGTGACCCCCATCCCTGAGGCCTCCAAACCCATCTTGATCCTTGCTCTCGTCCTAGGAAGTAGTTCCTGGGTTAGCCTGCTATTGTGCTGCTGTGAGCAGCCCACAAAGGGAGAGGTTACCAGCTCACAGATGGCAGGCCTATGCAGCCCTGGGGCTAGAGGCCCAGCATGGCATTTCTTACAGTACACAGACTTTTCACAGTACTGTGCTCCCTCAAGCAGAGGGCTGCCAGAACGGAGTATGGAGGTGAACGTGACTCTAGTTTCTCCTTTTACAAAACTGCTGAGTCTCGCAAGCTTGAACAAGACAAAGAGCAGCCTGGCTTTACAAAGCCAATAGGACCCACCTTGACCAGTGACTATGTGGAAGAAAAAAATTATTTACATTAGATTTTTAACTAGTTAAGACTTTAAGAAACCCCATATTCTCCCCCCCCTTCCTGGTCTAGATGAGCTCTTCCGTGGCAAGGGGAAGGCTGTGAAAAAGTTTACATGCAGGGATTGCAACACTCTTTACATCAACAAATATTGAAGAGCCACAACAAAAAAGCTCACTTTCCTAACTCTGCTTGGAGGAGGACCATGCAGCACTCCATGTACCAGGTGGTATGAATTAGGAAGTTTTTACTGAATGTTTATAAAGCTTTATGCACCGTAACTTTCAATCTGAGAGACATGTTTCACTTGAACCAAAAGTAGGAGAAAATCTGATTTTTCTGCTCAAAGCACTTGTCCACACACCTCTCACCCACCAGCAGCCAAGATATGCCATGGGGCTGGATTTGAAATTACAATTCCAGGAATAAAACTGGTGTTTTCTGAAGCAACTGCTGGTTTTAGGTGTTTCAATGTAAGGAAGCCCAGCCTGATTGATCTTGGGCCTATTGTAATGCCAATAGATTGTTGTCAATCTTACAAACACCCATACCTAGGCCTAAGCCTTTAAAACAGCAATGTCAAACTCACCTTGGGCCCCAGGCCAGATCTGGGCCACAGGCCTCCTCATGGGCTGGATTCGGCTCAGGCCAAAGTGTGGCAGTGAGGTAGCAGGGCCACTGTGGCAGCAGTGGTGCAAGTGATGGTGGGCCAGTTGGCCAAACAATGACGGGCTGTGTCACATAGGTCTTGCTCACCCCCTTGCCACCAAGGGCCATTTCCCCTGTGCCCCAGGATCCCAGATTCTGGCCATGCCCCTAACTTCCATAGCGTACCGGTAGCCTGGCAGACCAGATGGAGCAGCTTTGTGGTCCTGATCCAGCATATGGGCCATGTTTGATACCCCTACTTTAAAACATGTTGACTAGCTGGTTTCACTTAGATGCACAGGTTAACTATACCAGCTAATTAGCCAGCCTCAGCCACAGAATCTTCCTAAATTCTGAGGTAACCTACCCTTTTCTTCCATGTTATATGCTTACTATTTATACATTTGCATTAATACTTATAAATTTGCAGAAGTTATACAATGAGCTAAATACGATATCATAATATTGTGGCAATTATGATAGTGGTCCTTAGACAATGAGGAAGGCCTCCTTGTGGAGGTGCAGTGTCATGTTAAGGGAGGCATGAGCTATGGGGGGGGTGGTTTGGAGGAGAGGTTGGATGAGTTGCAGAAAAAAGTGATATATTTTAGATGTATTATATTTTAAAATAACTAAAAATAAAATAACACAAAAAGCTTTTGTTTAGTGTGCTAATGTTGCTTAGCAACTGGGACACACCAGAGCAGGGATGGGCAAAAATATGGCCTGTGGGCCAAATCTGAGCCCCTGAGCCCCAGCACTCTGCACTTCCACCCTCATGCATGGGAGAGCTCCAGCCATGGTCCCAGCCTGCATGCACAGCTTCACAGTGGGGCTGCCACTGCTGCTGCCCAGGGAGCTGCTCGACTTCCCCAGCCTCCAGCAGCTCCTTCTCCTACCGCTGCTGCAATGCTTTGGACAGCAGGTAGAGAAGGGGGGTGGGCAGGGAAGTTGCAGCTGAGTGGGAGTGCAAAGCATGGGATTGGGACCAGCAGGAGTGCAGAGCTCAAAGCATGGGTCTCACCCCCAGCAGGGTGGCAGGAGTGTGGAGTCCAGACCAGGATTCCATGAGAACACCCTCAGGAGCACGAGCACCCTCAGGAGGCCTCAGGTGCCTCTACACTAATGCTCGTAGTATGGGGTGTAAGCAGGAGGAACTATGCCTCCTGATTGCAAGTAAGAACCCAGACTTAGTAGGGCTCACAGAAACCTGGTGGGACCCTACCTACGACTGGGCAGTGGGCATTCGAGGGTACACCCTATATAGAAGAGACAGGACAGAGACGAAAGGTAGGAGGGTTGCGCTGTATGTCAAAGAGCACCTCACATCATCAAGGATTAGCTTCGGGTTAGAGGAGGGTCAGGCAGAGACACTATGGGTCAAACGACAAGGGGGGCGTGGCGAAAAGGACCTTACGGTGGGTGTCTACTACAGACCACTCAACCGGGGGAAGAGTTAGACCAGGACTTCTCCAGTCAGCTTATGGAGGCGGTTAGGTCAAGGGATGTTATTGTCATGGGTGACCTAAACTACCCAGAAATTTGCTGGGAGGAGCAGACAGCCAGGTCTTACCACTCGCATAGGTTCCTGGCTGTATTACAGGACCTTCACCTTATCCAGGAAGTGCACAGCCCCACTAAGGGTAACGCCTTGCCGGACCTGGTCCTGGCCACATGACCTGGTGAGGGGACTGCAGGTCCTTGACCACCTGGGCAATAGCGATCATCACCTGCTGGATTTCACTATCCAACACAGGGCATCTAGGGCTTACACCAAGGCTAAAGCCCTTGACTTCAGAAGGGCCAACTTCAATGAGCTTAGGAGACTAGTGGGGGAGGCACTAACGGCCCAGAAGGTAGAGGAGATGGGAGCCCACGAGGGATGGTCGTACCTTAAGGGGGTGATCCTTCAGGCCCAAAGGATAACAGTCCCTGAGAGAAGCAAGGGGGGTAAGAGTGCTCAAAGACCCCCTTGGCTCAGCAAGGGCATTCAGCAATGCCTGAGGACTAAAAGGGAGGTGTACAACCAGTGGAAGGGAGGAGCTATCACCAAGGAGGAGTACTCCTCCTCGGCCCGGGAGTGTAGGAGGGCTATTAGGAAGGCCAAGGCAGAGATGGAACTCAGGCTAGCGTCCAGGATTAAAGACAACAAAAAGTCCTTTTTCAAGTACATTGGGAGCAAGAAGAGGGCACCAGGCAATGTAGGGCCCCTGCAAGACACAAATTGTAATCTGGTGGCCACGCCAGACAAGAAAGCTGATATTTTTAAGTTTCTTTGCCTCTGTTTTCCTGAACAGGGACCGGGATATCCCACCTACCAGAGGTAGGGACAATCTTGGGGATAGCTCTATCAAGCCTTTAGTCAGTGCAGATGTAGTTCGGGATCTTCTGGAAGGGCTAGACATTTTTAAATCTGCAGGTCCAGATGCCCTCCACCCAAGGGTGTTGAGGGAGCTGGCAGGGGTCATTGCGGAGCCTTTGGCCCAGCTGTATGAGCATTCGTGGTCACCTGACCAGGTGCCGGGGGATTGAAAACTGGCTAATGTGGTCCCTATTTTTAAGGGGAGGAAGGAGGACCCAAGTAATTATAGGCCTGTAAGCCTCACCTCGATGCTCGGGAAGCTCTTGGAGAGGATCATCAAGGAGCATATCTGTGGGGAGCAGGGGAGATCATGCTCAGGGGCAATCAGCATGTCTTCACCAAAGGCAGGTCCTGCCAGACCAACCTAATTGCCTTTTACAACCAAGTAACTAAATCCTTGGATGATGGTGTCGCTGTGGACATAGTCTGTCTAGACTTTAAGAAGGCCTTTGACACTGTCTCTCACCCCATCCTCATCAACAAATTAAGTGACTGTGGCATTGATGCCTGCACAGTTGGATGGGTAAAAAATTGGCTGATGGGGCGCACCCAGAGAGTAGTGGTGGACGGGTTGTACTCAACCTGGCGAGATGCGAGCAGTGGGGTACCCCAGGGCTCGGTCCTCGGGCCTGCACTGTTTAACATCTTCATCAGTGACTTGGACAAGGGGGTGGAAAGCACACTGTCCAAGTTTGCTGATGACACTAAGATGTGGGGCGAGGTGGACACACTTGAAGGGAGAGAGAGGCTGCAACTAGATTTAGACAGACTACAAAAGTGGGCAGACAAGAATAGGATGGGGTTCAACGTAGACAAATGCAGGGTGCTGCACCTTGGGAGAAGGAATCCACAGCATACATACAGGCTGGGGAGTTCCCTTCTTGAAAGCACAGAGGCGGAAAGGGATCTCGGAGTCATTATTGACTCCAAGATGAACATGAGCTGCCAATGCCAGACCATAGCCAGCAAGGCCAGCCATACCTTGTCATGCATCCAAAGGTGCATCTCAAGCTGGTCCAGAAAGGTGATATTCCCCTTCTATGCGACTTTGGTCAGGCCACAGTTGGAGTACTGCGTCCAGTACTGGGCGCCGCACTTCAAAAGGGATGTGGCCAGCCTGGAGAAGGTTCAGAGGAGGGCCACCTGCTTGGTGAGAGGGCAGCAGGACAGGCCTTATGAGGACAGACTGACGGGGGACCTGGTGGCTGCCTACGAGCTCATCAAGGGGAATCAACAGCAAATAGGCAGAGCTCTTTTCTCCCCAACACCACCTGGGGTGATGAGGAACAGTGGTCATAAGCTGATGGAGAATAGGTTTAGGTTGGCGGTCAGAAGGCAATATTTTACAGTTAGGGTGGCCAAAATCTGGAACCAACGTCCCAGGGAAGTGGTCCTCGCCCCTACCTTGGGCATATGCAAGAGGAGGTTGGACAATCACCTGTCTGGGGTCTTGTGAACCCAGCATTCATTCCTGCCTGTGGCAGGGGGTCAGGCTAGATGATCTGTTCAGGTCCCTCCTGACCCTAGCTACTATGAAACTATGAAACTAAGAAGTGGCAGGGAGCCCTGTGTGATACAGCCAGACCAGCTTGGCTCTGCTCCTTGCTTCCAAGTGGGTCCTAGCAGTCGCATGTGCTAGCAGGGGATGGGGGCCAAGCTACTAGCTTTATCACTTGGGGCTTCCCCTGCAGCAGCATGCGAGTCCTGAGAGCTGCACATGAGCCACCGGGAGCCCCAAACAATGGAACTGGGCTGGCCTGGCCCCAATCCCTGCCACCACATGTGGCTTCCAGAACTGACCAGAACCACATGCCATTGTGGGGCTCCACCTGTGTGGCCCATGAGCACCCTGCGGGCCCCGCCTGCCGCTGCTGTGGTGGGGGCTGTGCAGCAAGGGGAGGCACATGCACATACCCCATACCTATACGCACACTCCCCCACACACACACTCCACAAACCCCACATCCACACCTTCCCCCACACAAACCTGCACTCCCCCCCTTGCCCCATCCACAAACCCCACACCCATACACACCCCTGCAACCATAGCAAACTATGGGGAGGTGCAGTCATTTTTTTCATAGCTCAGTGAGGCTCACTATGACAAAGTTTGAGAACCCCTGATCTGAACTAATGACTTAAAATTGAACTTTTGATATAACCTCTTAAAACCATTCTCTAACAAACCCATTCAGTTTGAGGAAGTTTAGATACTTAGTTCAGATGACCTGAAAAATATTGAGAATAAATTGTTTTCTATTCTACCTGGAAAATAAATGATCCATAAAATAACTAATCCTTACCAAAGGCAGATCTAACACGTTACTTGTTCTGAATGTTCTGCCTTCTTTATCCCAAATGATGGTTCGAGAAGCCAATCTGTGTCGCTCTTAAAAAGATGAACTGGAATGTAGCAGGACTTATAAACATAAGGCCTGATTATCTGTATGATGGGCCTTTGCACAGATAGAAGTCTGCATATGAAAGAATCCTACCAACTTTACTTCTGACATGGAAGGCATAATTACAAGCTGACACAGTATAAAGCTGTTTCATGCTAATTCTTCAATTGGTTACCTATTTGTGACTGACCAAACGAACCTATTTTATATTGCAGCATGGTAAGTGGCTTAGCAAGGACTGAATTATCCAGAAGTAGGCTTCCTATAAGGACTCCACAAGTAGGTTGTTTTAGAACAGAAGTGCTGGTGGAAAGAACATGGAACAGTACTAAGCTAGCCAAAGGGCCTGGGAGAGTAGAACAGAAGGTAAGTTGGGGAGGTAGTGTTCTTTCTGCCTGGAAGTGAGCCAGCAGCTGTTCAGCAAATTGTCTAAACAGGTCTCACCCACATTGATATGGCACAAGATGTTTGGCCCCAGATACTGGAATTTTCTTGACAAGGATGCAAGAAACCAGGAAGGAGCTGCCATGATGCATGACATAGATCCTACTGGACTTTTCAAATCTTCATCAAAAGCATGAAGAACTTCTGATTGGCAAAGCTGATGCAGGTCAAGAGGAGCTCGGCCATGCCACCCAGAAGAAAAAGATGGATAGAGACATCTGATGCTGAATGACTCGTTGCTCCCCAAAGCTAGAAATATTTTGATGAGAGAAGGAAGAAGGTTGTCACTGCTAGTCCAGCAGGCATGCCTGCTTCTAGGTGGCTGATAGACTCCTGTTGCTGAATAGCACCTTATGACTCTCTCAAAGTCTTATCTAAGGAGTTCACTGTGAAATCTGAGAGCATCACCTAAATGAACTGCTTCAAGAAACCAGTCACAAGCCAACCTGTAGCAGTTACCTTCCTGTTAGTTCTGACTACTATACAGGTCTTGTTCACTCAACTTAGTGAGCTAAATGCTTCTCAGAAAGTAAGTATCCAAGTTAAAACCTTCTGAATGACTAAGATGTATGATATGTCCATGTATTTTACTAACAAGTTTAGCCTTAATTGTATAGAAGCTACCCTAAAATAATGGAGAGTGTTGAGACTGGAATAAAACTCATTACACTGATTAAACCTAATACTACTTGTGAGAGAGAAATACTTCCCTAGAGAAGGAGTTACCATGAAAACAGTTCAGAGAAGACTTTAAAAAAAAGACCAGAGATTGGTGGCTTCTTAACTCACAGCTTTCTTTACCAAATTGTCACTAAACCAAAAAAACCCAAGTGATCCCAAGCTGATTCAGTTTAAATGACAGGATAAACAAACAGATCTGTGACTAGGATTTGATTTCAGGAAGGCCAAAATTTGAGAATTAGTGAAATAAGCTGGAATGAAAACAAACATATAATTATGGAGGTGGCATTACATCTCTTTAAGTAAAGAAAGAACTTAAAGACTATCTGAAATGTATAGGGTAAAAATATTTTGTGTAGGACTTGAGGTGAAGTCCTACACAAAATAACACTTCAGGAAAAACATTAGGAGCAAGCACATAATGTACAAAAATGAAAAATAAAAGATTGATCAGCAAAGAAAGCTATGCCTTAGATATCAGAAATAGTAGAAATAAAGGTGGGAATTGCCAAGAGTCAACATGAATGAGACCTTGAAGAGGAAATTAAAAAACAAAACAAAACAGTAAAAATGTTCTTCAACCATATAAATAGAGAGAGAACAGGAAGAAGTGAGGCTGCTATGCAACAAGTTGGGGGAAGAGATGAAAGAAAATTTAGGTGTGGCCCAAAAATATATCTTCTAGCTAAAGGAGATGCAATTAAACTAATCCAGACTTCAGTAAAGCATCTGATTTAGATGGGGAAATTGATAGTTAATTTGGAGATGAGAATGAGTACAATGTGTGTAGGATAAGTAAGGAACTGGTTCAAATTATTAATATTTTTATTTTCACAATGAACAAATGTGCTAATGAAGTCTGCTGATGATAAGAGTTGGCTATGGCCAACATAGAAGGGGGATGGGAATATGAGCTGAACACAGGATGAGTATGAACCAATCAGTGTGGTGCAGCCATAGAAAAGGCTAATACTATTCCAGGATGTTTCAAGTATGGTCTTTACAGGGGAGACAGGGAAGCATTATTGGCAACACCTACAGCATTGCAAATGAATCTTCCAAGGTGATTGTACAATCCTGGTCATCCATTTTCAAGAATGTTGAATTCAACTTGTAACAGGTGCATCAAAGGACATGTACACCAATCAGGACCTATCATAGGAGAGGAGGCTCCTTTAGCTTAGCAAAAAGAAGATCCAGCGGGGAACTGATTGCTCTCTATAAATAGATCAGGGGGCAAATACCAGAGAAGGCGAAGAGCTATTTAAGCAAAATAACAATGCTGGAACAGGAACATGTCGGGATAAGCTGGCCATGAATAAATTTAGGCTGGAAATTAGAAGGTTTCCAACCGTCAGAGCAGCGAGGGCTGAAAACAGCCTTTCAAATAACTAGTTTTATGGTACAGCTTGAAAAACTTATTTAAGGGATTATGAGATACAGCTGCTGACCAGGACTGGGGACTGAGTTCAATAACTCATGATCCTAAAAGGAGGAAGAAACTTTGAGGTGGCTGATACAATAATGATCTTTACCATTATCTGGTCATTTGACTGAACAGCATCACAGCTTAGAGTACCAGTGAAATCCCAAAGGAATGAGAATAGTTTAAAAAATAGAAACCTGCATATTATATTCTGGTTTCATGTGTTGGTCCATTGTGCTTGGCTATATTACTTGGGCAACCGAAATGTGATTGAGTAATTAGTTTGTCCTAAATGTCTTAAGTCCTGCTTAGAATTTTGTGGTTGAACTGATACAAGCAGCCCCATAATTCCATTAGCAGATAAACTTAATCAACGACAGACGAAAGGCAGGGCAAATATGCTTTTTCAGGCAACTATCTACTTTGTCAGATGCCATCTGATAGCATCTCACAAAGTAGGCAGTTGCCTATGAAAGCTTATATTTCTCTGAACCCATTAGTCTATAGTCAAGCAGGAGGCTGGGCAGGGTGGCACCTTGGAGGCTAACATGACTAACTCCCTCTCTTTAACTGGAGATAAATAAGGATCTATTTAAAGGATCATCGGTCCATGTACATGTCAAAATCATCTGCCCAGAGTAGGAGAGTATAAAAGTTCACTTTGTTACAAGGCTGTAATAAGATCTTGAATTAAGCTGATTTTTAATCTCTTGAATATTATAAGATCCACTGTTGCCAACCAACATTTTTATTCTGCTTTCTGTAATTTTTTGTTTTATTAGCCAAAATCGCTTTTAAAGCAAACTCAAATATATAATTCTCCAGTGTGTTCTTTAGTGAAGGAACACAAATACAAAGTAGTGGGTGTGTGCACAGACCACCAGACCAGGAGGATGAGGTGAATGGGGCTTTCTTCAAGCAGCTAGTGGAAGTGTCCCTGATCACAGACCTTGGTTCTCATGGGGGAATTCAATCACCCTGACATCTGCTGGGAGGACAATACAGCAGTGCACATGCAAACCAGGAAGCTTTTGGAAAATATTGCAGACAATATCCTGGTGCAAATGTTGGAGAGGCCAACTAGAAGCTGTGCTCTTCTTGACCTGCTGCTCACAACCATGGAAGAATTGGTGGGGGATGTAATAATGGATGGCAACTTGGGCAGCAGTGACCATGAGAGGATTGAGTTCAGGATCCTGAGGAAGGAAATGAAGGAGAGAAGCAGGGTAAGGATCTTGGACTTGAGAAAAGCAGACTTCAGCTCAATCAGGGAACTGATGGGCAGGATTCCCTTGGAAGCCAGTCTGAGTGGGGAAGGAGTCCAGAATCACTGATTGTATCTTAAAGAAACCTTACTGAAGGCACAGAAATGAACCATCCCAATGCGCAGGAAGACTAGCAAGTATGGCAGAAGACCAGCCTGGCTTAGTAGGGAACTCTTCAGTGAGCTAAAACACAAAAAGGAAGCTTACAAGAAACACAAACTTGGACAACCAACTAGGAGGAGTATAAAAGTATTGCTCAGGCATGCAGGGATTAAATCAGGAAGGCCAAAGTGCAACTGGAGTTGCAGCTAACAAGGGATGTGAAGGTAGAAAGGTTTTTATAAGTATGTCAGCAACAAGAGGAAGGTCAGGGAAAGTGTGGGTCCCTTACTAAATGAGAGGCAACCTAGTTACAGAGGATGAAAAAAAAGCTGAAGTACCCAATGCCTTTTTCACCTCAGTCTTCACAAGCAAGGTCAGCTCCCAAACTACTGCACCTGGAAGCACAGTTTGGGGAGGAGGTGAGCAGCCAACAGTGGTGAAAGAACTGGTTAGAAAAGCTGGTTGTGTACAACTCCATGTGGCCAGATGGGATGCACCCATGGATGCTGAGGGAGCTCAACGATGTGATTGCAGACTGACTGGCCATTACTTTTAAATACTTGTGGCAACTGGGAGAAGTCGCTGGAACCAGACTGGTCCATGGAGACTGGCCTCCAGCCCCAGATGCAGCCCCTGACTGGCCATGTGCCATCTCCATGGAGACCAGGCCCTAGCACCCGCCCCAGCCCCAGCGCCCTCCCTAGGGCTCCCGCCGCTGTTGCCCCCATGCTGCGCCACTCTGTCTCAAGCCAAGCTGGTGGGGCTTGGGGTGAAGTGAGGGCTGGAACAGGATGGGGGTGTCCCAGCGCTGCCCAGTGGAGCTGAAGGATCTGCCATGGGCTGGGCAAAAATTGCTCTGTGGGCTGCATCCAACCCATTAGCTGTATTTTGCCCACCCCTGCCCTAAGGCAGTAGGTATCCTGGGGGACATGTACAGGCTAGGAAGGCCAGTTAAATGTCAGAGCTGGAATGAGTCCCACAGGATCTGAAGAAATCTGTTGGCAGGAGATCAATGTGAAGTTTGCTCTAGGGCCTAGGGACAGAGTCCCTCTCCAAACTACTAAGAACATCAAAGCATGGGAGGCGAGAGTAGAGGGAGGGCACCTAGAGCCAGAGCACAGCAGGAGTGGAGAGTGACCACCAGGGGGTGCCATGGCTGCCCCTGGGCCACTGATCCCCTTACACTGGCCAACCTGATTGCCTTGTGTGATGAGATGACTGGCTCTGTGGATGTGGGAAGAGCAATGGACGTGATATACCTTAATTTAAGAAAGGCTTTGAATACGGTCTCCCCCCACATTCTTGCAAGCAAAGAAAGTACAGATTGAATGAATGGACTGTAAGGTGGATAGACAACTGGCTGAATCAACAGGCTCAGAGGGTAGTAATCAATGGCTCCATGCCTAGTTGAGCCGCTATCAAGTGAAGTACCCCAGAAGTTGGTCCTGGGGCCAGTTTTGTTCAATATCTTCATCAATGGCTTGGAAGATGGCATACAGTGCACCTTCAGCAAGTTTGCAGATGACACCAAGCTGAGGGGAGTAGTAGATACACTGTAGGGTAGGGCTAGGATACAGAGAGATGTAGACAAATTTGGAGGACTGGACCAAAAGTAATCTTATGAGGTTCAATAAGGAGAAGTACAAAGTCTTGCACTTGAGTCACAACAATCCCATGCACCAGTGCAGACCAATTGGCTAAGCAGTAGTTCTGCAGAAAAGGACCTGAGGGTTACAGTGGACAATAAGCTGAATATAAGCCAACGGTGTGCCTGTGTTGTGAAGAAGGATAACAGCATACAGGGCTGCATTAGTGGGAGTGTTGCCAGCAGATCAAGGGAAGTAATTATTCCCTTCTATTTGGCACTGGTGAGGCCACATCTGGAGTACTGTGTCCAGTTTTGGGCCCTCCACTTCAGAAAGGATGCAGATAAATTGGAGAGAGTGCAGCAGAGGGCAATGAAAATAGGGGGCTGGGGCACATGACTTTTGAGGAAAGGCTGAGGGAGCTAGGTTTATTTAGTCTGAAGAAGAGAAGACTGATCATGGGTTTAATTAGCAGCCTTCAACTACTTGAAGTGTGGCTCAAAAGAGGATGGAACTACACTGTTCTTAGTGGTGGCAAACGACAGAACAAGGACCAACAGTTGCAAGTTGCAGCAAGGGAAGTTTAGGTTAAATAGTGGGGAAAAACCTCTCTAGGAGGGTAGTAAAGCACTGAAACAGGTTACCCAGAGAGATTGTGGAATCCACATCCTTGGAGATTTTTAAGACCTGACTAGACAAAGCCTTTGCTGGAATTATGTAGTTGGGGGTGGTCCTACTTTGAGCAGGGGGTTAGACAAGATGATCTTCTGAGGTCCCTTCCAACCCTAACTTTCTATGATACTATGAAAGAACAGTGAGAAACTTGAGAGGCATCTGGTTAGATATTTGAATGAGCCAGTGTGTCTTTGACAGCCTCTTCCCCCACAGTGTCAGCTTCAGGGACAACCACCAGCTTCAACAATGAGAAAGGCAGAGAAAAGTCTATAGAAAAAAGGGATGGAAAGGACCTCCAGTAGTCATCTAGTCCAACCCCCTCCTCAAGGCAAAATTATCTGTCTGTAGACTGTCCCAGGAAAAAAAAATGTCTAAGCTTCCACTGATGATAGAAGGTAGTATTCAAGACTGGCAGCTTGGGTCCTCCTTGGAAGAAGGAAGCAAGGTATCATTCTTTTGGACTTAAAGCCTGCATAGTTCCTCAACTGGAGAACAAAATCAGGATGGATCCTATTCAGCTACAAGTACCTGTATGGACATGAAGACATCATCATGGCAGGCTGGGAGAACATCAAAAGAATCATCTGGACGAAGGTAACAGAACTTTAGGGGACACTCCCAATGATGGGAGGGATGACTGCTTAGAGATGCTGTAAACTAGAGATGGACAGGATGCTGCTTCCTGAAGCTGAGACAAAGGATATACCCGTACAGTAGAGAGGTTTTGACACCAGACCTATATGTATCACCAGTGGTATCTTTTACCAGTACATGGCATCAAATGATGTTCCACGGATAATCAGAAAGAAGCAAAAGGGGTTGTTAAAAAAAAAAAAAAAAAAAAAAAAAAGATCTCTGAGATCCTTCCCATCTCGCATGCAGCACTGGGCAAGCAGCAGAAAATACTAGGTAAGTTCCATAAAGTACAGGGGTTTTATTCCTCCTGTAGTTGAGAAGGGGCCATATGATTTGGATGGCCTCTTGTTCTCAGCAGCATAAGAACCAAGCAGAAGGGAATTAAATTATGTTGACAGGAGAAGATACTAAGGACCAAATAGTACAAATGTTCACACATGCAACCCAGGCTTCACGCCACGTGAAGGGAATCATGTCTTTGGTTACTCACATACCTGTGCTTGGAGCCTGGGAAATGAACAGAAGGAAATGGAAATTCTCATGTTCAAGAAAAAATAGACAATTCTACCCATAATGCTAGAAGTCTCAGGTTGTCACCAGAAACCCTGGATTTTCTACAACCCAGGTGTCGCGGCGCACCTCGCTGCCCCACTCCTAGAGGGGAGAAACTGCCAGGGAGAGAGAGCCCTGGCGGAACAGAAGGAGTACAGCTGTGGGTTGCTGGGGCAACTAATAGGAAGCAGCTGACCAGAAGGGGCAGGGCCTGGCTCCTATAAAGCCTAGAGCTAAGGCCAGGCTGGCAGTTCTCTGCCAGCACCCAGAGAGGCAAGAGCTCTCAGCCATGACCCTAGAAGCAGGGAGAACCGCAAGTACTGCTCGAACGGAGTTACAGAAGGCAGCTTGGGAGGCTTGAGCCGTAATGTTAAGTTATAGCCAGGCGGCTTCAATTTGAGTTACAGCCTAGGGGCTTGTGGTTTTGCTTTGGCATTGTTATTTATTAGACTGGAGGTTTGGGTGAGGCTGTAGGGGTTGGAGGAGGCCTCATAGGGACCTCATAGGGACCCCATAGGGGTGGGGTGCCCTAGCGCCAGTGGGGGTGCAGCTTGCGCGCCAGTGGAGGCGCAATTGAGTGCAACCAGTGGGTTGCAGACGGGGAACTGAGACCCTGGATTGTGTGCGGGGTGCATAGACCCCAGCCCTGAGGGGGGCGTTTTGAGAAGGCCCAGCATGGGCACAACGAGCCCCAGGAGGGGGCACTGCTAGGAAGCCCACAACGGGCATGGCGAGCCCCAGGAAGGGGGAGCGCACTGTGGAGAAGCCCAGTGTGGGCACAACAGGTCCCAGAGAGAGGGATGATTTTATTAGGGTGCCCAGCGTGGGCACAGCGAGCCCCAAAGAGGGGGCAGCACTACTAGGAAGACCAAGGCGGGCACAAGGAGCCCGAGAGGGGCAATATGTGAGAAGCCCAACGGGGCAATATATGAGAGGCCCAAGAGGGGCCAGATTGAGAAGCCCAGGATGGGCGTAGCGAGCCTGGTAGTCGGCTAGCGCTGCAGGGAAAAACCCAGGACAGGGGCAGGGTGCTGCGGTGGACCCAGACAGAAAGGGTTAGCAGCACAGTGGCCCCAGGGAAGGACAGGGTGCTGCGGTGGTCCCCAAGGAAAGGGGATAGCAGCACAGCGTCCTGCAAAAGGGGAAGCAGCGCGGTGGGCCTGAAAGACCGGAGGCTCGAGATAAGAGTCTCAAGGTGGACAAGGGTCCCTGAGTGGGACAACACTTGTAGAAGAGGCACCAGAGAAGAGGGGCAGTGTGAGCGAAGACCCCAGAGAGGGGGCAGAGTATATAGAGAAGGACACACCAACGTCAGGTACATCAGCGAGGCTTGGGGCGTGGTATTAGGGGTGGTAGGAGCCACGCGCAGCCCACAAGGCTAGGGTGCTTGAGTAGCACCCAATGTACGGGGAGACCTACGAGGGGTCCAGGAGTTTACGTGCCCGAGGAGACGCAAGGCAGCCTCCCTATTACATTTACCTTAAGAGCAAAGACGTGGCGGGCGAGAATGGAGGGTGCCCTTGGGCCAAATTAGCATGGAGAGAGGGCCTTGAGGAGATCACAGCCCTCCTGAAGGACCCCGCTGTGACACCAGGTTTCTAACAAAAGTTAGACCCAACCTTGAGTAGCTCTGTTAGGCCCCATTCTGATAATTAAAGATGAATTGATCCTTGGATTAGCGATCAGGGATTGCTCAATGCAGCAACTTTGCAACAGTTCCATCCTGCAATATACAAACTTGGCATAAGAGAGAGCTAAAAAGCTAATGCCAAAAACTATGAGCCCAACTGATTAGAAGAAAAAGTGAAGTGTGAAGTAAAGTTGAGAGTTGTGTAAGAAGACTATCCATTGCCAAGAAAGCCATAAATCCTAATGAACCCACCATGGTCAAGTGGAGACATGAAAGTAACAAAAATAAGTAAATAAAATAATTCATTTTATAAACAAATGGGAGAAGTGAAAAGTTGGAGAGCAAGGAATACAAATAATTTGCCTACACTTTTGAATTTCTGACAAAGAAAGCTAAGAGTAACACAAATATCTATGGTCAGTATGGCTAAAGAAAATACAGAATGAAAATCAAAAGCCGGAAGTCTTAAAACTGTATAGGCCCATTAATAGATAGAGAAAGTATATTTGTCAAGACGTATGTAGTATAGAAACGTTTTTATAATAATTTTTTATCTTCATTTCGAACACAGCTGGACAATACATCAATATCATGATGACATCCTTTTCCATGAGCAGTGGAACAGGGTGTTAATGCTTTTAATTCTGCAGGCTCAAATCACTTACACACATGAGTTTAAAAACAAAACAAAAAACCAACACCTAGCAGAGGAGTTTTCTGGACAGTTAACTTTTAACAATGCTAGACAAAGACGGACGTTCCAGAGAAGTAAACACTTAAGGACTTACATTTAGAGGTCTATGGGACGAATTAGATAATTGTAGGTCAGAGCTCAACATCAGACCCAAGAAAGCAAGAATAAAACCACTGGTGTGGGCTTATCTCAAGAAAAAGCTCAGAGCTGAAGACGTAATCAATAGAAATCAACATGGCATCATGGGAAATAGGACTAATAATAATAATAATAATAATAATAAAAGAATGATAAATACAGTTTGTCAAATGTGATTGCTGATAAAAGTAATGGCAACAATATACTTTGGCTTCTGTAAAGCATTTGATTTAGTACTGCAAGACATTCTGATTAAAAAATATTACAGCTTTAAATAAGTCACAGCTTATTAAATGGATTAGAAACAGGCAGAGAGACCTGAAAACATAAATTACTAGTGGTAATCATCAAGTACAGCATAAGAAGTGGGTCCTGCAGCAATCTGTCTGTGGTCAAATGTTACGTGATAACTTTTCTCAGTCATCTGGAAGATGATATAAAATCATTGCCATTGAAGTTTACAGTTGACACTACAATTGATGGGATGGTAAATAAAGGCAAAGACAGGTCACTGATACAGTACAATGTGGATTACTTAGTAAACCAGGCATATTCAAAACACACATTAATATGGCCAAATGCTAGATCATACATCTAGGAACAAAGAACATAGGCCACACTTACAAAACATGAGGGGCCTGTGTCCTTGGAAGCATCCATACCAAGAATCTCTGGGGCCATGGTAGATAACCACCTGAACTTGACCTCCTAGCACAAGGCTGTGGCTAAGATGGTTTAAAAAAATCCTGATGTGTTAAGACCAAGGTCAACCTAGCACTTGGGTGTGTAACTATCTGTGAGCACACTTAAATCCACTCATCAACACATGAAGAAATTAGGCACTGAAATCAACAGGAACATCATTGAGACTTGAGAACATGTAAGTGCTCTGCTATTCAGGGATAGACTTAAGCTTGTTTCTTACTAAAGTAACAGAAATTGCAATGCCACACAGGAATATGCAGCACCTCTAGATCAGGAGTCTCAACCACAGCTGAGATCAGTGCAGCTAGGGTGATGCATTGCTATGGGGTGACTTGAGATACTTTCAAGCCTAGAAAGCATCATTAGATCATCTTGTCTGCTCTCTTGTCTAACAGTGGCCATGAATTTTGTCAAGTTACCCCTGTACTGAGCCCAATAACCTGTGTTCAGTTAAAGGCATCCAGTGAACACTTGAAGCCATATCCCTTGGTGTTCCCCTAGCTAATCACCTTCAATGGGAGGTCAGTGGAGGGTTTGCATGGCACTGTCTGTGTTGGAGGTGGGGAACATTAGTGATATTAGCTCCAGCCTCTGGGAACATTAGTGACAGCACTGTAGGAAAGGGACAGTGGCTAGAAAGGCCAAACATCTCCCTTTGCTCTTTACTGTTCTGCTTTGCTTCTACTGCCATGACCAGGGTTTGTTTATTAACATATTTATACCAGCTCACAAAAGTGGTTTGTTTTTGTCCAGGAGGAGAGAGGGAGAGAGAGAAGAAAGCACACAGATCTAAGAACCAAAGTGATAGAGAGAAGCCATGCTGCTGAATCTGCTCTTAGCAGTGATGAATGATCCTTCCCATGGGCATAAAGCTGTGACAGCTCAGGACAGTCAGCCTTCCTACTATGGGTAGGAAGGGTGTCTCACCACCAAGAACAGCCATAGCCATTTGCCTTCCCAGACAGTAGTGCTGACTGAGGAGGGGGCAACCAGGACATCAGTCCTGGAACACTTCCTTTGGTGGAGGAGGGGGAAAGGGGGCAAAAAAGCTGCTGCCATGAGTACTACAGCTGCTGGCACAGCCCTGTGCATCATGGCTGCCCTGGGCACAGAGTTGCCCTGCTATGCCTTTCCTGCCAGGGACAGTCTTCCTTCACATAGCCAAAGGGTTAAATAGCCAGGGCTGCAGTGAAGAATCCAGGGTAAGATCTCCAGCACCTTCTTACACTGAATCCCAATACACTCTCAACCCAGGGGCAGGCAATTATTTTGGGCAGAGTGCTGCTTACTGAGTTTTGGCAAGCCATTGAGGGCCACATGACAGGTAGCCCAGGGCAGATTAATATTAATTTTCTAAATTGTTTAGGGGCCCCGCGGGCCGGATAGAATGGCCTGGTGGACCGTATCTGGCCCACGGGCCGCATTTTGCCCATCCCTGTTCTCTATCCATTGTCTCTATTTTCCTGCAGGCCCACCTTACCCACTTTGCTGCAGCAGACCTAGCCCCTGGTCCTATGTACAGGGGCTCAGTTGTCCTCAGCATCTTTACATGGGCTCTAAGCATATGTCTACCTGGTAAACTTATCAGCCCCAGCCACAGCACCCTCACACATGCCACACTGCTCCAGGCAGGCTGCCTCCTAAACTGGAAGCAGTATAGCTACATCTGCACAGCTAATTAACACTGTTGAGTGACCTGCCAATCAAGCTGCCCACAACATGCATAGATCCAACCACATTGCTTCTGGGTTAGGAGCCAGCCTGCCTAGAGTATCTGAGTGACCTGATGAGCACCACTTTAGCACACTTAGTTTATTGTACAGACCTGGCCTAAGAACCTTACACCTTTTGCCTTGGGCTCAGCGTTCACAAGAACTGACCCCACTGTCATCTCTATCCCCTGCCTGGTCTTCCAGCAACTGCCCTCTTATTATTGCACGCTGTCGGAGAATTCTAACCCCCAATCCCCATTCCCATCCTCCTCTTTGCAATTGGTGCAACAGCTGTGGTCTTTCTCCAGGCAAGACCATTAAGACTTCCTTTGCTAGTGCTTGTTGGAGCCTATATACCCTATGACAGCACTTCTTGGAAGGTAGGCATCAATTTGCATGGCAGAAGCCTAGCATAGCCCACTTCAGTGCAGTGTTACACTAGCTCTTGGGTGCACAGGAAAACACTGCCTAACAGCCCCGGGCCCAATGTGTTGCATACTGCTTACACTGTAACACACATGGATTATCTGCATACCAGTAACATACATAAAGGCTTGAGCGCTCTGCATACTTCACTGTCCAGCTTGTAACTTAATAGTATTCCATTTAACTACAAAAATGGGGAAGCCGACTAGGAGCCATCAATTTCAATGCTTCTAGAGCAGCCTTGGTTCACTCCTGCAAATTTCAAGGCTGTTAATAGAGACATCAGGCTTACTCCCAGAAACAAGGTAACAAGCCTAAATGAGATGCAAAAAACTTGGCCAAGCTGTTCAGATAGTTAATAAGCACTGTTTACACTGAGTTTAATCCAGACTAGTTACAACTCCATGTACTTAAACAACTGCTAGCAGCTTGGTAGACCAGCCATTAGAGGAGGCCTTCATATGGATTGTCTCACTGGGTTAGGTTCCATTCCCCCTCCATCCCCCCCTCAAAAATGTATTAAAAACATGTGCTCCTTCAGGCTAACTATTACTGTGTTATCAGAATCGAGCCCACAAAGCAGCAATGCTGTGCAGCAAAGCAGAACCCAGCAGGTTTCAAGTTTCGTGCACAAGGGGTCTAAAAAATTTTTAAATGCTTCTATAAACTGATAATGTCATGTGCTCTGAACCACTGTAGTGCAGCCATATATGAGGCCCTGGTTTGAAGTTAGCTGTGGATCCCTAGGTTTTTATGCAGAATTCATAAGACCCAGTCCTGGAACAGCCTGCAACTAGAGGAAGCTACTTTCTAACCCTCCTCGACTAGAGCTTGGGTTCTGCCCTGAAAACAGAATAAAGTCACACACGTGCCCTTGCCTCTTGTACGTGATCTCCTCATCCATTTTGGCCACTTCTAAGGTCTTAGCTTTAAGATCTTGTGGCAGCAAGTTTACCAGGTTAAATCTGAATAGGGCAAGCTGCATTTCTTTTTATGGGCCAGCTGCTGCTTAATCACGCTAGGGCAGGCTGTATTACAAATAAGTTTTTAGAAGCATTTCATAAGCACGTCAGGCATGATCAGAGACAGACTGTTGCAGTCCTGGCCTTGCAAGTCCACTTTGCTCCTCAGTCCTGATGTGGAGTCCCTGTTTCTTCCAGTCTTAAGCATCACCGAGCAGGACAAGCCACCTGCCTAGAGATGTGTTGCAGGACTGCTCCAATGCGTTGTAATTACAGCATGTTGTAGCTGACTCAGTTAATCAAGTCTGCTGATGCGTGGTAATTAACGCACTCCAGCCGGCCTCCTCATCTCATGTATTAGCGTCCCCGCATTTCAAAATGGTGGTGCTTTAAATAAAGCTCATTAAACAAAGTTTAGTTCAAGAGCTGCCACCTCCATTTTGAAGTGTGGGGACACTAATACACGAGATGCTGCAGTGCTTTAATTAAGAGCGGCTATCAGAGCCGCTCTAAATTAAAGCGCTCCCCCGTCCCCAGAGCATGTATAAAAGTGCCTGACTGACCACTAGACCTAGACCATTAACTCTAATCACATGACACTGGTGAGCCACAAGCAAGATCTGCACACCCCATGGGTGTACAAGCACCCCACCCTGAAGGGTTTGGGCCTTTGCTCCTGCTGAGCAAAGGGAAAAGAATGAGCAATTGCGGAAGACGCTTCTTGCCTGATACTTCATAGATTCATAGAAGTAGGGTCGGAAGGGACCTTGTAGATCATCAATTCCGACCCCCTGCCCTGAGCAAGAGAGAAAGCCGGGCTCAAATGACTCCAGCCAGATAGACGTCAAGCCTCCTCTTAAAGACCCCCAGGGTAGGAGCCATCACCACTTCTCTTGGAAGTTGGTTCCAGATCCTAGCCGCCCTGACTGTGAAGCAATGCCTTCGGATGTCTAGTCTAAACCTACTCTCTAACAATTTGTGGCCGTTATTCCTTGTTACCTCAGGGGGTGCTAGGGGGAACAGGGTCTCTCCCAAACCCTGCTGGTCCCCCCAGTGAGTTTATAGACGGCCACCAGGTCCCCCCTCAGTCTTCTCTTGCGAAGGCTGAACAGGTTTAGGTCCCATAGCCTCTCTTCGTAGGGTCTGCCCTGCTGTCCTTGGATCATGTGTGTGGCCCTCCTCTGGACCCTCTCAATGCTGTCCACAACCCTCCTGAAGTGCGGCGCCCAGAACTGAACACAATCTCCAGCTGTGGCCTGACCAGTGTCACATAGAGGGGGAGGATCACCCCCTTGGCCCTGCTTGAGATGCATCTGTGGATGCAGGACAAGGTAAGGTTAGCCCTACTGACCGTGACCTCGCATTGTCGGCCCATGTTCATCTTGTACTGTCTGCATGCACAACAGGCTCCAGTGCCCCACATTTTGTAATAAGAAGGGATACCCACCCCCTCATTGGCTTCCCTGCCCCAAGGCAGAGGGGAGGAGCCCAGCTCTGACATCCAGCATATGTCACTTGTGCGTCAGACACAGGTAAGGCCCCGCCTCTGTCTGAGGCCTCACCTCTGTGCAGCAGAGCCCATGACACAAGGCCTGACCTAGAACCCATTTTCTGGGAGTGTGTCCTGAATTTCCTGGCTAGAGAATGGGGCTAATTAGTCTCCAGATAATAACCTGACTTGAGTCTGGCCTGTCTGACTGAAGCCCTCAAAGGCCATGCTTGGATCTGGGTGAAGGAATAAACTGACCCACGTCACCTGCTGCAACTGGAACCTGTAAAACCAGAAAGTATTTACAGCTAACAGCAAACACCAGGGAGCTGCAGAGGTGTTATTTCCATGCACTGGGGCAAGAACACCTTGTTCCAGGGACTGACTCACTAATTATACAGATCTGGATCAACTTGGTCAGCCACACTCCAGACAAACCATGCTGCACCAGGAGCCTGGTGTCCCCATCATGGTGCGACTCACCAGGGACAGGAGACACATGCACGTACTCACATGTGTGTGAACACCCGTGCACTTACAAACACAGCAAGCATGCACACAGCTGTCATGCCTTCTGCTTTTCAGTAAAGAGGCTGCCTGCTCTCCCCTTCTCAGATGGGCCTGCGTCTGCTGCCACTTTGACCTTCACTCAGCTGAATCATTCATTCACGCACATGTCAGTCTCTGCCTAGATTACTTTAGCTCTCTCTTCTATGGCCTCCCCGAGAGGCTGCTTTCTCTTCAGTGCACTCTCGCCAGCATGTGCTGACACCAATCCTACCTTCCCCATCACTCTCCAGTGGTAAAAATTGTGCCTCTGGTGTTCAAAGCCTTTCAGGGACAAGCCCTTCTACCTGTATTGTCTCATCTCTCCCTTACAGCTCCTCCTTATCCTGCTCCCACCATCCTCTGCCTAGGGTCCCTACGCCACACTCGCAGCTCCCTGCCCCCAGACATCACCCAGCTGTCATTCCAAACATAGGAGATGGTGTTTGCCAAACAGAAACCAGGCCTGTTCTACCCATAGGGAGACAGACCATACATCATTGACAGTCCTGCTAAAGCCTTCCACAGCATGTGGACTCCCAAGATATTAGCAGCGATCCTAGCAGAGCAGAACATGTTTACATAAACTAGGGGGTTCTTGCCAGGAGTAACCAGAATTCAGAAATCCTGTCAGAGGAAGTTTGCAGCCATTGTTCCCTCCAGGATACTTGCAGCAGCTCATACAGGGAGAGAGCTCTGTTGGGTATGGTCTTCACACACACCATAGGCACCACCATTGGCTTGTGCTGGGAATGATCATGAAGAGTTATTTCCTTGACAGCTCTTAATGAGGGAGCTACAGTCACAGAACCAGGTTGCTTGGCACTGTGCTGGGGGTGGTAGGGAAGCATGTTACACATGGGGAAACTGAGGCCCAGGAAATTCAGTCACAAGGCAAGTCAAGGGCAGAACTGGTGCCAGAAACCAGGTGTCGTGGGTCCTAGATTCCTGTCCTCTTCACTGGAGCCCCTTATCCCCCATGAAAGGGTAGATCACCATGTTCCTTGGCCCCTTCTCAGCCTCGCTATCAGGCTGTGAAGCATATAGCTATGCAGGGGCTCACCAGATCCAAGGAGAGCAGGTGGGCAGTTCTAGTGACCAAGAGCTCCTTCTTCAGGAGCAGCACAGCTGCAGAGTGGTTGAGCCACAGTGCAGTCTGGAAGGAACTCTGCAGGGTGGAAGAGATGTGATCTCTCTTCTCTACAGATGCTTTAGTGATACTTCTCTGCCACCTACAACAGCATTGCAATCTCTGCTATTTGGTGTCCCCTAAAGCCCCAGCTCCTGGAGTCATGTGACTGAGTACATCATCTTTCATTTAAAAGTAAGAGTCTCTATTCAGCCTCCACTCCTCCATAAATTCTTGCCCAGGCATATGCATCGAAGGTCTGGGTGGCCCTCATACATACACCATGATCCAGGAGGATCGATGGTTGCCACCAAGAGTCTCTATTCTCAATACCTGTGAAGGAAAGCTAGCAAATGTGACCCAAGGGCAACCAGAGATGCTGAGGCAGGTTGGCAAAAAGAAGCACTCACGCTTCCTATTCCCAACCAACTCAATCCAGTCTCCTGATTTTAAGACAGAAGATTTGTCACAAGGGGTGGGGTGGGGGGAAGGGAGTTTCCTCAGGCATGGAAGCAGTTCCAAGTGTAAATGTATAACTCCTAAGCACTACAACCCAGCCCAGACAGCAGCAGACCTGGAATAAATGTGACACAATGATTCTTTTGCTGTGCTGTGAGGCTATCTCAGGGTCTGGGGGTAGGGGGGAGCAGTTATTAGGAGGACTGCAAGCAGCAGCCTTGCCTACAGAATGGAGGCAGTTACTTTTCCCATCCTGCTGTTAGTGGGAGTCAGGGCAGCAAGAAGAAGCACTGTACCCTGTGATATGCATTAAAAGGACTCTGGAATGGCACTGGAGGCCATCCCACTACCTGTAAAGAAGCAATGCATTGGCAAAGCAGCCTGCGTGCTGACATGTCACACATCAGCCATGCAATTGGGTCTCCTGCCCCAGAGACACCTCCTGCTCCACAGGCATCCGATGTTGCCCCCCTCCTTCCCAGGCCCTGTAGCAGCTGATACAGTGGGCTGGATTCCCACAGCTGTCTTCCGGCCTGAAGCTCTCCAGAAGATCACGGCATCAAGATCAAGTCACGTGCAGAGCTGAGGCCTCATAATGCAGGCCTGCTGACCAGCCCAATGAGCATTTAGGACTCTGTCACACACCATGGGCCCTTTCTGCAGGGCAAGCTAGTCTGTGGCATGTACATGTGCACGAGGCAGAGTTGGCTCAGTCCAGCTACCCCCTCTTCCCCACACAGTATAGAGCTGACCCAAGCAACTGGAGCCATGTCATTGCCTGGCAGTGCTGGCACATGTGCTGACAGGAAAGGAGCTCACCTGGATCCCTGTACAAACATGCTGTCTAGGAATACAGGAGTCCCAGCCACGGCAGGCCAATTAAACATTAACCGCTCAGGTGGAGGGAGGCTGCCGTATTGCATGCTCGCTTCACTCACCTGTGATGAAGATGGCTTTCCCTGCCACAGGGAGCAATCTCCTCTGGGTGGCCCTTCCCAAGACAAAGCAGCAGGCAGCACTGGTGAAGCCAACACCGAGGAACAGAGGCAGGTACGCATCGCACAACCATTGCAGCAGGACCAGCAGGACCAGGTACAGGAACAGGGCAGGAGTCAGCAGCAGGTCAGTATGGGAGAGTCTCACTAGGAGGCTACAAGTGAAGAAGAGCCACACCAAACCGTAAGCCCAGCCCTCCATGGCATGAGGGGCTGCAAGTCCACTTTGAGCTGAGCAGCAGGATGGGAAGGGAGGAAAGAGGGACAAAGCAACACCCAATGCAGTTGTGCCCAAAGTGTGCAGCTGAGACAGGGAGAGCACTGCACACTATTTATAAAAGAGCAGGCAGTGAGAAAGGGGAGGAGCCAGCCCTGCCCTGCCAATGGGAGAAGTTCGCTTTGCTGCTGGGGCTGGCTGGCTAGCTCTGTCTCACACAACACACATACTTGCCCGAAGTTGGCTGCTGGATCAGTCTGGGGCACGCCGTTTTGATTGCAGTGGGATGGCCATGCAGTTGGAGTCACCTGAACCAGGACCTCCCTTCTCCCCAGCCTTGCTGGTCCCTCTCAGGTGACAGCTCACAGTCCCCACGGACTCCAGCTGCCCGCGTTATCCTGCACAGGGATCAGCACTGCTTTCGAAGAAGGGAAAATGAAACTGAGCAGTCAGAGCGTGCTGGCTCTCCTGGGGCTCTCGCCTGCTCTTTGTCTCTCTCCACCCACACGTGCCTGCCTTCCAGAGAGGCCAGGCTGTCTGGTTCAGTGCCGTGCATAACCCACTGAGGAAGCAGGAGAAATAAAAGACAATCCTATTTGCAGCTGCCTCAGCCCAGAGGCCACAAGGGGCCTGCCCCTGTGTCTGGGCCCTGCCCTTGTCTCCCGCCTCAGACCTGTATTTTTCCTTTCGCTGCTGTCTAACTAGTGAGGCTTCCTCCTCTCACAGAAGTGCAGTGATGGATGCTCAGCAGGGGGTCACAGCAGGGACATCCCCCCACAAGGCCTCAGGGCACTCCCTGCTTCTCTCTTAGGCCTACAGTTTGTGCTCAGCCTTTAAAAAAGAAAATTGTTTTGAAAGTGAACCTGAAATGGGTGAAAGACCAGCAGCCTGCAAGATGGCAAACCCAGCACCTGGGCAAGGTAAACAACTGCATGCCTCAAGCCTAGCTCCCGGGACCCCCTCCCATTTCACCTCACAGCACCTTTGGCCTTGGGACTGCTGAAACTGCATATGAAGAGGATGAGGGATTATTAGTGCCAGCTGTGATGGGGCCAGCTCTCACAGTATCAGGCATGTGGCTTAAAGCCTGCCTGTCCCACTATGTCTGATGTATTTAGCATCACAGGGAAATGCTCCAATCGTCTTTGTACAGAGGGGAACTGCAAGACAAAGGGGCAAAACAGAGTGTGAGCTTGGACCCAGGCCTCATGAGTCCTATACTGCTTGCTGTTTTCCTTTGGCAAGCTTATTCCAAACCTTGTTTTGTTTGACCCAGCAAATAGTAACTCTTACTAGGCGGGCTTCAGATCGGTAACGCTAGAGATGACAGTCAGAGGTCCCTCCCCTGCCTTAGCTAGTTCTGGGCATAGACAGTAGTTAAGTGTAACACCATCCCTCTGTGGGATGTTTGTGAAGAGCTTGGGACCCCTTGCAGGAGAGGGCTATTCAAGGTCAAGGGATTATTAAGGATGATGGTTGCTGCTGTCATTTTGTTCATGTTCATAAATAAGAGACAGAAATACCAGATGAACCTGTGCCCTTACAAAGAAGAAGCAATATCATCCTTGGGAGATTTATGAAGATTCTCTGCCTACAGCTATTGGGTGAACAATAGGAGTGATTCACAAAAGACATTGTCTGTAGTGTGAGGTCCCAGATGGGTCCCGTCCTTCACCTGTGCTGTGGGCTGACGCTAAGCGGATCAGTTGTACGTTTGTAGAGGATACAGGCATTTATGTCCTCGAGCCAGCCTGGCATTGAAGGTGCAAATTCTTTTGTCCAGAGTCTCATTACGCATGTTTGTGCTGATTCCTTTGTGGGCCCCTTGAAATAGGCTCCCCTTCTGTTATTGCTGAGGAGACAATGTGTCCTTCTACACAATGACAGTCTTTGTTTCCCCCCTGGGGCGCTTTCCAAGGCATTCTGCACAGGAATGGAACTTCTCTCCTGTTGATCCTGCAACAAGAAAGCAAGGAAAGGGTTAACCAGTGTCTCAAATGTGGATATGTCCCCTCACCCAGGAACCTGCCCCCAGGCCCATCCTTTCAGACAAGGCAGACGCTTTCTCCAGGCAAGTAGCGAGTCCTTTGTCCTCTGGCATTTGTATCTCTAACCTCTGCCACATGCTGTCTTTCCGCTCCTGCAGGCTCTCAGCTCAATATTGGAGCCCCTCAGACGGTCTCAGGGTATGTATTGCTGCGAGATATGCTAGGTGAAATCTCACTCAGGGTGGCTAGATTACTTCCTGCCTTTCTGCCACTGACCCAGAGCTGTACAAGCACACACTGGAAAACTGCTCATTCTTCTTCTACTTCTAGTTTGGCGACTGGGCTGGAAATAACCCGATCTCTTTTAAAGTTTACACATGGCCGGGAAAGAGTAATTCAATCCTGTCTGAGATTCATTTCTGGGTATAAAGGTGGCTATCTTTGCCCTTTACAAATTCTGAACCTTGTCACTTCTCATCATCCCATGGGCAAGTCTGCTAGCCCAGAAAAGCTGGAGCACAGACCTCTCTGGCCTCCTTCCTCCCATCTCCAACACACTTCCTCTCCTCTCTCAGACCTCTACCCAGCAAGCATTCTCTGGCATGCTGCAGGGAGTACTTCCTAGAGGGTGAGCTGTTTGGCCTTGTCATCTCCTTACAAAGCCATATAACACTCCAGTTGCAAGATCCAGGCTTTCCAGTAGACCAGGATGAGTTATTTCCCTGTTCCAGGCTAGGTGATTATGGATGAGCACAGGGCTGGGAGCCAGGAAACCGAACTACTACTGCCTGGCTGGGTGACCTTGCGCAAGTCAGTTCCCCTTTGTGCACTTCAGCTTCCCTTCCTATGCAATGGGGACACCAACCGTGACGTCCTCCCAGGTATTTCACAACAAGTCATTGCTGTTTGTACATGGCTTGAACAGGCAACGGGCTGCATCTGTGCCAAATGTTATCTAAGAGTTGTAGCACCAGTGGTGAGCTGTGAAGGGAACCCATAACAAAGGACTCCATGCTGGCATGAAGGCATACACATCACCTTGGTGGCTCAGGAGGTGACTGGCTGAGCAGGTGTTATTCCTTATACTGATGGAAAGAGGTAGATTTGTAATGAGGGGAAGCAATACCAGGTGGGGGAAGGGGTGTGTGCATAGCAAGGAGAGAGGCAGCAACGGGAAATGGCATGTAAAGCTACAGGCTGCTCAGAGGTTATCCCTCTGTGCCAGGTTCTGATGCTAAGAGGCTTCTACTGCTGAGGTGGAGAGCGTGTCAGAGTTTCACTGGCCACCCCAGAAGCTTAGCTGCTGGTCTTCTCAGAATCTGGGAATATGATTAGAGTCAGGCAGAGAACAGTTTCTATCCTCCTACCAGGAGGACAGGAATAACCGTGTCTGTGAAGTGGGGTGTGCAGGGAGGGGCCATAAGAGGCTGAGCAGACCCTGCTTCTGCTACTAGGGTCTGGGCAGGGGCAGTGAAACATGACGGGGATGATGCTGATGCATGGAAAGAGTAACACTTTTGGGCACCAGCATGTCAATGGCTGAGCAAACCTAAGTGTCCCACAGAACCTCATACTTTCTTCTTCACACCCAGTTTTCTTGTGCCTTTTCCTGAAGCAGCCTACAGTGTGTGTGAAACATGACCAGCGCACAACAGCATTTTGCACTGGTGTAAGCAATGACACGAGGTGCTGGGTAATGGGACTGGGCCCCAAGTCTGTGTGATGTACAGCATGGTTAGTCAGGAACTCCCTGCAACTTGTTAGCTGGTAGGTCAAAGTCCTTTTGTCTCCTTATTTATTACACAGAATAATTGCTTCTGCCTCATTCACTTAATACAGTGTCTTTCTTAATATTTCACTGAGTCTCTGTACTCAGTGATCTTTTGTGCTTACATGTGCCAGAGTGCCAGCCATCTCCTGCCACGAGTCCTGACCTTCTGTGCCCTACATATATGTTTATGTGGGAGGCTGAGAGACCCCCACATGCCAGGATCAACAGCAGCCCCCAAAGCGCACAAGGTTCCAGAAGCAGTGCCAAAGTGCTGCCAGTGGGGTCACTGCCGGTGCCAACTGTGTCTGAGTTGCCAGTTCCCTCCCTGAAGAGCAGTGGATGGGCATTGGCAGGGGAAGAGGGAGCAGCAGCAGCCAGGCCATGAGTTTTGGCACAGACTGAGAATTGGCACAGGAGGTACAGCAAAGAACAACTTTTACATCCTTCTCATGAACTGCTGTGCACATTACAAAAGCAAACCCTATTGTGCTCAGGAAAAACACATTTCACAACCAGCAGCAGCAGAAGCAGCACGAGCTCAACAGAGCTGCAATGTCAAACTGGACTGGGTGGTTTTTCCTGGGTGTGGTGGTGGAACCCAAGGTCACAGTTCACAGCCTTGCCATTCCAACAGAGAGAATGCAGGGAATGCCCGTAAGGTGTGGGAGGTGGGCAGGTTCTGATGAGGACACTCCCTCAGG
The DNA here is from genome assembly GCF_030867095.1 of Alligator mississippiensis. Classification (NCBI taxonomy): domain Eukaryota; kingdom Metazoa; phylum Chordata; order Crocodylia; family Alligatoridae; genus Alligator; species Alligator mississippiensis. The sequence continues at coordinate 32,004,883 of NC_081833.1, forward strand.
AGCCCAGTCTTTGCTAGACTGGTGCTGATGATGAAGAACAAAACTTCCCTGCCCCATTCTCACAACTTGACATTTTGTACTGAGATATGCTCATTAAAATTAAAGCCATGTCCTTGGCCTCCTGACAGCCACTTCTCCCTGAAGTGGAATGCCCTCAAGTCATATGAAAGGGTTGATACAAGGTGCTAGATATACGATTTATGAGCAGGTCTTGATTTGGACCAAAGAGGGAAATTCTGAGCAGGCCTGGGCTGTTAAACTAGATATAAAGAAAGACACATTGGAGCAAAGTTGGGTTATGTGCTTTGACCTAGGCTGGATTGGCCTTGTTGGGCCTGACTGGGCTCAACGCGTTGGGCTGGACCACAAGTGTTCATCATGCTTGGATCTGCCATTGGTTGCCCTAAATTAGCTCTTTTAGTGTTGAACTTAATCAGTGTGTTACCAGGATGGGACCAGGCATGCTGGGGTGGGGTCAATTAAGTCTGGTCTAGAGTGCATGCCTTCAACCAGGCTTGCTGGGGTGGGGTTAACTAAGTCTGGTTTAGAGTGCATGCATGTGGGTGGGTAAAGCCTGATGGAAACATGATGCTGGGTAAAAGTAGGTCACATGTACTGACACAAGATGGTGTCAGGTTTGCCTCTACAGTATGAGACAGTGTTGCACCAAGCAGATATGGAATATTGGGTTAGATTGGACTGGCTTTGGAGGGGAAGCAGTAGCTGGGACTGGGACAGAAAGCTGGAATGACTATTCATTTGGGATGCACCTCGTTTCTAATAGCTGTGATCTTCTTGTCATGAAAGAGTGTTCCCGCCCTTACCTTTTTGGAGCAGTGGGAGATGTGGCAGGGGAACTGACTGTATCTAGACAAGGAACACATTTTACTTCTCACCAAAAGATGTCGGGGCAGCTGGTCAGCAGTGAATAGGGAGATTCAAGCTGCCAGATGTGGGGATGCCATGGGAAAGACTCCAGCACCCACACAGCAGGGAACAAGGCCTTGGGGGAGGAGGCGTCACCAATTGTGAGTAAGGAGCAATATTACCAACTCAGGGACTCAGAAATCATGAATCTGGAGTCAAAAATCATGAGAAAGGCATAAAATAATTAGATTGGTAATAAATGTGGAGGACTGGACTTTGCCTTTAAGCTTCTGAGCCTTTGGTCTCACCCAAATTGCACTTTTCAACTTTTTCCTGAAACAAGGGCTAGAAACTTGGTTAAAAGAAAGAAAGATAAGATCTTACATAATCATCTGACTCCCAGGAATGGGGCTGTAATACCCTTCCCCCTGATATTTCAGGACTAGCAATAGGATTATATAATTTGGTAACATCAAGAAAATGAGCTTTTAGAAGCATGGCAGGAAGAGGGACAAGGGCTGCAGATTGGGCAGTCTGTGGAGGTGTTACAATGGGATGGAATGGGGACATTGCAGGGAGCGCAACTTTTCATAGCAGGGCAAAGCGAGACAGTGTGCTCCCATCATTATAATAGGGGATGTCATTACAGTGTGCAGTCTACTATTACCGTAGGGGCAGTGTTACAGTGCCCATCATCATGATAATTGTGATGGTGTGCAGTGCTACGGCATGAGTCCCACCATTTCCTTATTGTGTAGTGTTACAGTGCAGGTTCCACCTTTACACTAAAGTGTCAATGTCCCAGATTTGCCAGGTAACCTGTAGATTCAGGAGATTCCTTTGTCTGCCTGAGCTCCAGGTTAGCTATAGTCCTTATTCTCCTGCTGCCTCAAAAGAAGAGGTGGAGGAAAGACAGACGCGCTTCTTCATCACTACCCCATTGAGCCTTTGGAAAGGCGTCTGAACTGAGACTTCAGACATCATGAGTTTGTCACATCTTCTGTGGTGAACATCTCATGCCCAGAGATGATTAAAGGATGATTCAAGGCCCATGTCACAGAAATGGCAAAGTCTGACTAGAAGCCAGATCTTTACCTCTGCGTAGATAAGTCTTGGAGGCCCAACCATTCAGCTTTTCAGGAGAAGTCAGGTGGGACCTTGTGTGGCTGCCCTACTGTTAATTGCCCTAACCACTTGCCAGCACTCCCTCACAGAGTAGGGAACAGGATCCAAGACTACAACTATCCTAGGTTCCTCTTATCTCACAAACAGTAGAGAAGCCTGCTGGCATAGTGTGTTGCACAACCCCCTCTAGTGGCTGGTCTGCAGAGGGGATAACAGCATACTTTTGCTAGTTTGGACTACATGGGCATCTCCCCATGAGCATGGACATGCGTGTCCCTGGGGACAAATACCAGTGGTGTACAGAGTTATGTTGCTGCTACTTGTCCCTGGGGAATGCCCCTGCACCTCTGCCCCTCTGGTGGGCTGCAAATTGCCCTGGGTGGGTTAGGGAAGGCTAGGGCCAGCACCTGGGCTGCTCCAGCAGCCTTACCTGGGGGCCTCCCGGGGCTGCAGTGGTGGTAATCCAGATGTGCGGAGCCTGACTGGGAGCTGGAGCACGGCTGGCAGCCTTTGAAGTGCCACAAAGTGCATGTTCCTGCTCATCTGGAGACACCCCATGAGCTAACATGCTCATGGGACATCTGGATTGAAACTTTTATGATGATTCACGTAGGAAAAAATAGTCTGAGCGTATGTCATTAAAGACAGCACACAGGAGCACTCATATGTCTATACGAGACTATTCTTGTGGTAGCACCTTTTGGAGGATGGGCTGCCTCAAGATGTTGTAAAGGGGTAGAAAACCCATTCTCTGTGCGTGACAAGCTTCAATTAAACTTTGTTCTGTAGAGATGAAAACAACTATTTTTAATTCTAACTTCCTACCTGTCCCATCTGAACGTCTGCCCTACACTGGAGAAGTAAGAACCAGTGGCCCATGTGAGGTGCTAAAGTGAAAAGAGCACTGTACCATATGGGGCATGGCTCTTCTTGCCTCATGAGAACTACCACAACTGTCTCCTGTGGAACATATATAAGGCTAAACAATAAATGAAAGACCAATTTTTTCCCACCCTACTCCCAAAACAGCTCTCTTGGTTTGTCTTGGGGGTATTCAATGATGTCATGTCACATTTTTAAGGCTTGCCTGGAGCAGGAAAGCAGAAAGGATACAGCACATTGCTGTGCAGGGACACACTGTGCTCTCTTCTGAGGATTTACTGTTGTAATTATTTGCTTTGTTGTTTTCCTTTTTCCTGAAATAAGTGTTATTCACAGTGGAGACAGATGCCATTTACTGTTTATGTAATGGAAGACAATATTGCCTCTAGTTCTGTATTCCTGTCTATATTTCTAGCATATTGTAGTGATGCTATCTGCAAGATTAATTGCTTTAATTGACAATCTCCCCTTCATTCCATATACCAGTCCATTGTGCTGAGGGTAATGCTAAAATTCCAACCTGATATGACTTTAAAATGGCTGCCATTTAAAAGAAAAGCTCCTAGTTTTTAGTGTCTTTTCTTCCTCCAAATTGCCTCACTTGTGGTGCAAAGGAGGAGATAAACCAATTGTAGATGAAGTGTGACAGTTAAGCTGACCCCCTACAGCTCACAGCTAGAAATTGGGGGGTTGACCCACTAAAATTGGGATACTCAACTTCTTTTATATCTGATCCCAGTGCAGGCATCAGGCCATCATGTTGCAAGTTTCATGTGCACCTCGCTATGGTGTGATTATAGAGGATGTGTACACAAAAGCTCTGTGAACGTTTTACAGTGATGTAATTTAGAGCACTTTTTATAGCACTATAAAGTTACAGCGCTCTTAAATATGACAGAAGTTCAGTGTTCAGTGGGGGCGAGGAAACCTCTGAGCCTCCCTGCACTTTCCAGGCTTGGAGGCAGGGAGTGCGCCACAGCTTCCTGGGGCTTCTCCACTGACCAGAAACTTGACCAGAGTACAGAACTTATTTACAGTGCTGCAGGTTGTAAAGTGCTGTTAAATACAGTGCTTCAAATTTAATACCTCATTTAACAAGGGTTAATTTAAAGCACTGTACCCATTTTTAAAGTGCTGTAAAGTTGTGCACTTCCATTAAATCACAGTAATAAAGTGCTTTAAATGGTGGAAAAAGCAGCTTCTGTACACAACTAGAGCTGTTATCCTCCGCACTCATTAAAGAGGAACAGAAAACAATGCTATATGGACAATAAAAATGTGATGACCTGAAGAGGGCAGAGAAGGAAGCCAGATTACAACCCCTACAAGCTTACTGAAGACCTCTCCCTCCCCACCCGTTTCACCGTATACTCACTGAAAACAAAAGGAATTTAAATAAAACAAAACATTTAAATTCAAAACGCAAGTTTTGAAAAGAAACTTGTCAATTTTTTCATATTTGCACAGTATTTTTTAAATGTTGTTTCCCTGCTTTGTAACTGCCTAGAGAGCCCATGCTGCTCTGCTACTACTTTCTCCCAGCCTCCTATGTCTCTGTTACTCACCTGCTATGACTTTGATGTTACTGGATATTGGGCGGTGGAAGGAAGTCCTAGGACTGGCAGTAGCTCCTCAGGCTGCCTGAGCATTTCCACGAAGCTTATCACTTTGTTCACATCCTTCAGCCCCTGCACACCCCCACAGGGGTTTCCCCCTTCACAGGGTCATCCATGCAGGTTTTCTGAGGGCTTGTCAGGGTTCAGCTGTTGGAGCCTAGGTCCCTTTTCCTCTCTGGCCATGTCTGCCTTGGGCCACTAGTAAGGACCTCAGCTTCTGAGCTTTAGACCCAGCCTCAACAGCCAGCTCACACCTCTTTATAGCTCTGCCTCTGAGAGCTAGGGTCTGCCCCTTGGCTTGCAGTTTTTCCATTACCCCCTATATAAAACAAACAGGGAGGGTACCCCCAGGCCCACTATCTGCAGCCTCCTCCTCCTCTGTAGCCACAATGCAGTCCTCCAGTTCACAAGTCCAAATCAAATCAAACAAACCAAAAGGTGCAAGCTGTCTGCTCCAGAAATCTACCCTTAGTCAAAGCAGGCCACAGACCTTATCTGCCTGGGGTTCCCTTTCCCAGTTGCCCTGCATAGCTGACAGCTATATCCCAAACACACACCACACCTTCCCCTGCCTGCCTTGGCACATGCTTGGCTGGGTTTAAATCCACTAACCCTGCCTACTTCCTCTCACCTGACCAGGCCTGCTGCACCCCACAGCTAAGTGCAGGAGGTCTGTAAAGAGTGCTTTAGATGATGAAATGCAGTAATGAAAATATAACTCATTTCAAGATATGGTTGTTTTTAATATTAAAGGGGAAAGTTTTGCATATCCAAGTATATTTCCATTAAAAACTTACAATAAGCATTACATTCTCTGTAAATTACGAAGTAAGGAAAGCAAAATACAACACAAATTACTTTCATAATCCATACATTGACTTATATTACTTTGTAGTACTAAAACATGGCATTGCATGTTCTAAAACCAACCTTTACTTAGACCTGATATCCATGCTAATCTTATCTTTTGAAAAAGAAACTCTTAACACTGACCATTCTACATCAGACTGATTTTCCACAGAGGCTGTGAATCCATACAAAACTTCCCACAGGCCCAGCCAGAAAGCCATCTACACTTTTAACTCGTTTCTTTATCAGCCAGAAACACCAGTATCTCCCCTCTTATGCACTGTGAGACAGCCTGAGATGTAACCCTCCACCATTTCAGATTCCCACAAAGCCAAAGCACACAGGGAGGCTGCTATAATGTAGTCCCCAGACCTCTCTAAGATAGACTACAAGCCTTGTGACCCCTGGTGATCCCTGGATAGCGAGGATTCAGGAGTAGCTTCAAGTCCTGCCAACACTTCTTTTCCAGGCTGTGAAATCTATGCTGTCTCTGAGTTGCAGAGCCCAAAATCTCATCTTTGGATGAAAGTACAAACCTAAACACCCTATCTGTCTTTCTCAGACTCCTGTTGACTCCTGTCTTCTGTTGCCATCTCCTACGGCTGAAACAACTTTCCAGCAGCAGTACAGTCAGTCCTTGCACTTCCCTACAACCTTCCCCTGCCCGCCCCCCCCAACTCTCCACCACATTCATTCTTTTTCTACCACTCACATTCATAGTTACCCTCATTCAAAACACTAGCTCCTTGCATTCACTGGGACCAAGTGAGGGGCTGGAATATAATGTTTCACATACAGTGACACATTCCAGGACATAGATTAAAAAAAAAAAAAAAGTAAAAAAACAAAACAAAACAAAACATAGTTAACAGCAACAGCAATGGCCAGGATTTTCCATAGTGCGTAAAGAAAACTTGTGTCCAACTACCAGTGACTTTTAATGGGAAAGATGCATTTAACTCCATTAAAGACCTTTGAAAATCCTAGCCAAGTAACCATCTGAGAGAAAGCCCAGTGAGTGACTCCTCTAGAACGCAGCACTAGCCCCGACTCCCATAATGGGAGCCACCACTGCAGGCAGCAGACATTTCAAAATGGAGTACACAGAAAACAGAGGTAAGGCTGTATGTTCTTTGAGACAGGGACTCTCTTCCTATATGCCTGCACAGCGGCCAGTCCAAAGGGGCTTTGATGTCAGTTATTGACTTCTCTAATACAGATAAATAGTAGTAACCATGCAGCTATGTAGCGCAGGGCTCTATTTTGCTATCTCTTGTGTCGTTCTAAATTCTATCATTTGGCATATGTTCCACTTTGTTTTTTGCAGTGATGGACAGTCTTGGACTAGTGGAAAATATTACCGATGTTCACTAAATAACTCTATGCTCAAAACAATTCTCTATATTATTGTCCTATCAAATATGTACGTAAAATGATACGAGTAAAGAAAGAAAGAAAGAGGTAAAATGAAAAACAATCACACAGCAGCCCCACACTGTCTTGGCACTTTGGAAAGGGTGGGTGGACTGTCTCTAATTTTAACCTGGTTTTATAAGACTCCTCCAAACCTACTGTTGACACCTGCCTCCCTCCGCCATTTCGGCTTCTGCTTATGAAAAATCTCAATGCCCCTACATGTGCAAATCTATCCTTTGCTTGATTTTCAAAACCCTTGGGAACTCATGACACCTAAACCAGCCCTAAGGAATTATTGAAAATGGTCATTAGAGGCCAGAGTTTGAATTGGGTAGGGGTCAACATGCTTTCAGCAACACAGGAATTGCTGTCTTGTCATCATCTTTCCAAACATCTTCCTCAAAATAAGACCGATTTAACCAGAGGCATAACTAGGAATTTTGTGTCAGGCATTCCACCAGGACCTAAGAGGTTTGGCTTTGACTTTAGAGGGTCAAAACCCAGGGGATCAGGAACTGGCAAGGTCTGGGAAGCACAGGTCCCAACTAGAGTCAAGTGGGTGGCGAATTGGCGGTGGGTGGCGAATTGGCGGTGGGTGGCGAATTGGCTAGAGGGTCGCACCCAAAGAGTCGTGGTAGATGGGTTGGTCTCGACCTGGAAGGGTGTGGGCAGTGGGGTCCCGCAGGGTTCGGTCCTTGGACCGATACTCTTTAATGTCTTCATCAGCGACTTGGACGTGGGAGTGAAATGTACTCTGTCCAAGTTTGCAGATGACACAAAGCTATGGGGAGAAGTGGACACGCCGGAGGGCAGGGAACAGCTGCAGGCAGACCTGGATAGGTTGGACAAGTGGGCAGAAAACAACAGGATGCAGTTCAACAAGGAGAAATGCAAAGTGCTGCACCTAGGGAGGAAAAATGTCCAGCACACCTACAGCCTAGGGAATGACCTGCTGGGTGGCACAGAGGTGGAAAGGGATCTTGGAGTCCTAGTGGACTCCAAGTTGAACATGAGCCGGCAGTGTGACGAAGCCATCAGAAAAGCCAATGGCACTTTATCGTGCATCAGCAGATGCATGACAAATAGGTCCAGGGAGGTGATACTTCCCCTCTATAGGGCGTTGGTCAGACCGCAGTTGGAGTACTGCGTGCAATTCTGGGCGCCACACTTCAAGAAGGATGCGGATAACCTGGAGAGGGTACAGCGAAGGGCAACTCGTATGATCAAGGGCCTGCAGACCAAGCCCTACGAGGAGAGACTAGAGAAACTGGACCTTTTCAGCCTCCGCAAGAGAAGGTTGAGAGGCTACCTTGTGGCTGCCTATAAGTTCATCACGGGGGCACAGAAGGGAATTGGTGAGGATTTATTCACCAAGGCGCCCCCAGGGGTTACAAGAAACAATGGCCACAAGCTAGCAGAGAGCAGATTTAGACTGGACATTAGGAAGAACTTCTTCACAGTTCGAGTGGCCAAGGTCTGGAACGGGCTCCCAAGGGAGGTGGTGCTCTCCCCTACCCTGGGGGTCTTCAAGAGGAGGTTAGATGAGTATCTAGCTGGGGTCATTTAGACCCAGCACTCTTTCCTGCTTATGCAGGGGGTCGGACTTGATGATCTATTGAGGTCCCTTCCGACCCTAACATCTATGAATCTATGAATCAAGGGATCAGGAGGATGCAGGTTAGGAGGCCAAAGTCTTAATAGGCATATCTACTCATGCATGTGCTTTAATGCGGATTAGCTTATTTTAATGCACATTAAAGCATCACTTGAAACTGCTATGTAGTTAATGCACATTAAAATAGGCTAATGCACATTGATTTAAATACCATGCTCTTTAGTTAATGTGCATTAAGACAGGTGAATGTGCATTTTCCTAATACCTCACAATGGAGGGCATTTATACACATACCTTTTCGTGCTGCGACATGCCGGAGATCCGTCAAGTTTGCTCTGCACGTGAGCTGACACACCTGGTGCTTCATTGCTTGCATTTGTATAAATGGCAAAATGCACATCAGTGCTGGGAAAATGGCGGTGGTGTGCTTTTGAACTAAAATACATTCAACGTATTTTAGTTTAAAAGCACGCCATCACCATTTTCTCAGCGCTGATGCGCATTTTGCCATTTATACAAATGTATGAGATGCAGTGCTGAGCGCTTTCAAAAGCGCCTGGTGCTGCATCACACACAAATCTAAGAATGGCCGGAGGTACTAGATTTAATGTGCATTCATTAAAGTGCTTTAATGTATGTGTAAATGTGCCCTAAGGGTCCAGAATAGACAGGTAGACAGTCACCCTGGGTTAAACATGACCCAGGAGGCTCAGGAATAGGAGGCAGGCACACTAGCTATAAAGCACCAGGACATGGGCAATTGCCAAGCTAAGTCAGGAGCTGGCTGACAGAGCACAGGAATCAAGGAGCTGGCAAGGCAGTCCAGAGCACACAGGGTCAAGGCTGGAATATGCAGGCAGGAACCAGGAACTTGAATGAAGCCAAGAAGTCAACAAGCAGGACCCAGGGAACATTAAACCAGGAATAAACAGGACCTAGGACCCAAGGACTGTAAAATTAGGAATCAAAAGTAGGAGCAAGGCATTAGAAGCTTGAGACTAGACAGTAAGACACCTGCTCTGTTGAGCAGACAGCTGAGCACCAAAAGGGCTGCTGGTTATAAGCAAGCAGCCACACCCATGCAGGCGACTAGGGGTAGTTAGGCCACAGACAGCCAGCCCTACTTAGTAATCAGGGCCAGTTGGAGAGCAATTTAGCATGCCTGCTGCCCTACCTTGTTTTGGGGGATGGTGCTGAATAATTTCAGGGGCGGGCAATTATTTTGGGCGGGGGTCTGCTTACTGAGTTTTAGCAAGCTGTCGAGGGCTGCATGGGTAGGCTATGTGGGGCTGTCCTGTGTGTCCGCCATATCACTGCTGCCTCTGGGCTGCTCCATGGGACAGCAAGCATAGGCAGCCCTGTGTGGGCTGTGAGTGGCTGCACCAGGGAGCACTGACAACAGGAGGGGCTGCTTTTCTTCTGCACTAAGCAGCAGTTTGTTCCGTGCCCCCACTGCGCAGCCTGGGCCCTGCGACAGCTCCAGGCTTGCCCATTGGGGCTGAACAGCAGCAATAGCAGCTGGGCACAAATTGCTGCTCAGGGCAAAGGAAAGCAGGCCTTGTCCCCTTGCCGCCACCAGGCAGTGTTTGCTGCAGCTGCCTGAAGCCCATGCTGCGCTAGGCAGCGGTGCGACTCCTACACCATCGCTTCTGTGCTGCCGAGCACAGCAGCAGTGGCCGTGTGGAGCAGCTGTGCAGGGCAGCTCATAAGTAGCAGTGCTCAGCGTGGGAGAAACGTGGCCCTTCCCCCTCCTGCTGCTGGCACTCCCTGGTACAGCTGCTCTCAGCCCACGCAGGGCTGCCTGTGCCTGCTCTCCGTTGCCCCCCGGGGCAGCTCGGAGGCAGTGGTAATTTGGCAGAGACATAGGACAGCCCCGTGTGGCCTCTGAGTGGCTCCACTAGGAAGTGTTGGCTACAGGGAAGGGGAGGGGCTGCTTTTCTCCTGCCCGGAGCACTGGTTTGTTCCATGCCCACACTGCCCAGCTCAGATGGCAAGTGTGGGGTTGGGGCTGCATGCACTCATTCCCGCCTGTACCATGGGACTGGGAGGAAGCAGGCGCGTGGGAGCCAGTGATAGGCAGGTGGGAGCATGGGGCCCACACCGGTGTCCCAGGTGAGCACTGAGGCGGGGGGGGCTGGAGTGTCCAGAGCAGGGTGGCAGGAGCACGGGGTCCCGGCCAGCAGGGGCTTGATGGAGTTGGGCCAGCTCCCCACTCTTCCTGCTGGCATAGCCCAGCCCAGCTCCATAGACACTTGCCAGTCCATGCCCTGCACTCCTGCCACCCCACTCTGGGCCTCGCCACCACTGGCCCCGGGACACTGGTGCAGGCCCCATGCTCCCACATGCTGCTCACTTCCACTGTCATAGTTTCATAGTAGGTAGGGTCAGAAGGGACCTGAGTAGATCAAGTCCGTGCCCCTGCCATGGCAGGAAAAAGTACTGGGGTCAAACAACCCCAGTAAGGTGTTCATCTAACCTCCTCTTAAACTCCCTCAGGGTAGGAGCCAGCACCACTTCTCTTGGAAGTTGGTTCCAGATCTTAGCCGCCATGATAGTGAAGTAGTGCCTCCTGATGTCTAGTCTGAATCTACCCTCTGCCAGCTTGTGACCGTTATTTCTAGTCACTCCTGGTAGTGCTCGGGGGAACAGAGATTCCCCCAATGCCTGCTGGTCCCCTCTGATTAGCTTGTAAACGCCCACCAGATCCCCCCTCAGCCCTCTCTTGTGGAGGCTGAACAGGTTCAGGTCCCTTTAGCCTCTCGTATGGCCTGCCCTGCTGCCCCCTGATCATGCAGGTGGCCCTCCTCTGGACCCTCTCAATGCTGTCCATATCTCTCCTGGAGTGCGGTGCCTGGAACTGGACGCAGTACTCCAACTGTGGACTGACGAGTGCCGCAGAGAGTGGGAGGATCACCTCCTTGGACCCGCTCGAGATGCATCTGTGGATGCATGACAAGGTACGGTTGGCCTTCCTGACCGTGTCCCCACACTGTCGGCCCACGTTCATTTTGGCATCAATAATGACTCCAAGATCCTTTTCTGCCTCTGCACTGACGAGAAGGGAGTTCCCCAGCCTGTAGGTATGCTGCTGGTTCTTCCTCCCCAGGTGCAGCACCTTGCACTTGTCAGTGTTGAAACCCATCCTGTTCTCATCCACCCACCCCTGTAACCTGTCTAGGTCCAATTGCAGCCTATTCCTCCCTTCTAGCGTGCCCACTTCCCCCACATCTTAGTGTCATCAGCAAATTTGAATAGGGTGCTTTTTACCCCATCGTCCGAGTCACTGATGAAAATGTTGACCAGCGTGGGTCCAAGGACCGAGCCCTGGGGGACCCCACTGCCCATATCCCTCCGGGTCAAAAATGACCTGTCCATCACCACTCTCTGGGTGCGGCCGTCCAGCCAGTTAGTGACCCATCTGACTGTGTAGATGTCGACGCCACAGTCCCCTAGTTTTTTAATGAGAATGGGGTGAGAGACAGTGTTGAAGGCCTTCCTAAAGTCCAGAAAGACTACATCCACTGCTACCCCTGCGTCTAAGGATTTTGTGACCCTGTCACAGAAGGCCACCAGGTTGTTCTGACAGGACCTGCCTCTAATGAACCCATGTTGGTTGCCCCTAAGCATAACCTCCCCTGCTGGCCCCTCATGGGCATGCGCTAAGATAATTGTCTCAAAAAGCTTACCCAGGATCGAGGTAAGACTAACTGGCCTATAGTTTCCTGGGTCCTCCTTCCTCCCTTTTTTGAAAATGAGGACCACATTGGCCCTTTTCCAGTCCTCCGGCACCACCCCAGATCACCATGAGTGCTCGTAAAGCCATGCCAGGGGTCCCGCAATGACCTGTGCTAATTCCCTCAGCACTCTGGGGTGGAGGCCGTCAGGACCAGCTGATTTAAATATGTCTAGTCCCTCCAGAAGTTCCCTGACTAGATCCTCACTGACCCTAGGCCTCGGTGCACCTCCCCCGGGGCCTAAGAGAGTCCCGGCGGACGGGCTAATCTGGTCCCTGCTCAGGAAAATCGAGGCAAAGAAATCATTAAATAGGTTAGCCTTGTTGTCTGGTGTGACAACCAGATTTCCTAGCGTGTCTAGCAGAGGCCCCACGTTACCTGGTACCTTCTTTTTGCCCCCTATGTATTTAAAAAAGAACTTCTTGTTGTCCTTGATCCAGGTAGCTAGTCCCAGTTCCATCTCCGAGTCTCAGTTCCACGTCCCCTGCTGTTGCTTTCCTCACTTCCCTGCCTGCCCACTGCCTGCTCCAGCACCATGTGGCTCCTGGCTGCATGGCTGGACCAGGGGACTCAGCAGCAGCTGGCCCAGCCCTGAGGACTGGGGCAGTCACCTGTGGTCCTTTCTTGCCTCCCTGACCTTCCCCCCCCCCCCCCTTACCTGAATTTCCCACTCTAGTGCAGGGAGGCAGGGGCTTCTGGCTGGGTGGTGGGGAGAAGAAGGGCTGGGTGGGCCTTGCTGTTCCAAGATCCTGCTGCAGCTTCCCCTGGGTCCTACTGCCCCTGGTTCCTGTCATCTTTAACAAGCAGCCAGAGGCTGATAAATACTAATTTTCTAAATTTTTTAGGGATCCTGTGGGCTGGATAGAATGGCCTGGCAGGCCAGATCCAGCCCACAGGCTATATTTTGCCCACCCCTGACCTATTCCCTCTCACATGGACTGCTGCACCTCGGGCACAAACTTCCTGAACACAGTATGGGCACAGATTTCCTGGATGCTGCTATTCTGGTGCCCCCTCTAAACTGGTGCCCTGTTTGCCCACCCCTAGTTATGCTACTGCATTTAACACACAGTGATAATTGGACAAAATATGGGCATCAAGAATCGGTTTCCTGATCAAGGCCTAAAATTAATCATTTTAGGAGAAGCTGGCATCATGCCCACCCTCAGTGAGATGCTAACAGCTCTCTCTAATAACAGCCTCAGTATGTTTCTGTCACCTAATATATAACTCATAGGTTGAAGATTTCACACACCACTCCACCAGCCACTGTATTAAATACCCCACCTCACTACAGGTCTCAGCAAGGACAGTCACTACTTATCTTGTAACTTTGAACATTTATCACTGACAGGAACACTAGACTCCATAAGAGGGTGAAAACAATGCAGACCCTCACCCACCTGCAATGACTTGATTGAGGTCTTCCTGGTGTTTCTTGGAGGAAGAAAACTTAATCACAGCTGGGTGATTGCTAAGGGATGCACTGTGAAGGTCTGTAGAACCGAAATTGTTTGGAAATCTTACAAAACAGAAACAGGAGGGGCAGAGGAAAAATCAGTCTGCTTTGTGCCACTGTGAGATACAGAAGACTGGGGTAGATAGAATCATAGAATAATAGAACATTAGGGTTGGAAGGGAGCTCAGAAAGTCATCTAGTCCAGGGTTTCTCAGCTGGTGGGATGCGTAGGTCCTCTAGGTGGGACTTGGCTTGCGGTGGCGAAACCAGAAGTGCCATGGCGGGACTTCCACTTTTGCTTTTGCGCACTTCGATTGGCTGCTGGGGGTCCATCCCTCCCTGAACCTGCTCTTCGACTGGCCTCTGGGGGACCTTCCCTCTCCTCCCCCTGCTCTTTGACTGGCCTTTGGGGGATACCACCCAGTCGCTCATCGACCAGTGGGACCAGGATTTTTTGACCTTACATAGGTGAGATGTAAGGTACAAAAGGTTGAGAAATGCTGATCTAGTCCAACCCCCTGCTCAAAGCAGGACCATCCCTAACTATATCATCCCAGTCAAGGTTCTGTCTAGCCCAGGGGTGGGAAATTATTTTGATTAGAGGGCCACTTAACAAGTTTTGGTGAACTGTTGAGGACCATACACATGAAATCTTTTAGAAGATATATTTTTAACAAATTATAGATAAAAAAATCATATACTAAAAATCAAATGTCTACCATATCATATTTTAATTTTATTTCAAAAAATAGTTTTTGTCCTGACTTATGTTTTTGTGAGTAGTATATATAGAGGTGATTGTATAATAGCTCAAAATTAAGTCTTACACTTGTATATTGTAGGGGTGTGGGGAGGAAATACGTACATGGGGGGTATGGGGTGTGTGTGTGGCAGAGGTGGAGGTGGGGAGGGGTGTGTGAGGGGGTGTGTACATGGGTGTGTGTGTGGGAGAGGTGTAGGGGGGTGGAGGGGGAGGGGGTTGTGCGCACGCGTGTGGAGGGCTGCCTGTGTGCTAGGTCCTGGGAGCCGGCCGAGCGTGAAGGGAAGGAGGCGGGAGCGGGGGTGGGGACACAGGGACTGCATGCAGCAGAGCTCGACTGGGCAGTGCAGATGTGGTCTGCAGCAGCTCCCACAGAGCTTTGTATGGGGCTGAGCCCTGTCCACTCCCACCCTGGGCAGCCTGCACTGCGCTCCTGCCCGCATCCGGCCCTGACCACTGCACACAGCTTTTTGGTGTGGCAGCAGCTGCCTGGGTACTGCTTGGCTCCAGTGGCTCCTCCTTCTTCTGCCCTTACTGCACTGCTCTAGACCAGTGGGGTGGGTTGGGGTGGGGTGGGGTGGGGCAGGGGGAAGCTGCAGCTGAGCGGCTCCTGTCTCAGCGTGTACGGCTCTGGCTCCAGCTCCAGCTCCAGCTTCGAGCTGTCTTCCACCCACTCGGCCAGCTTCAGGTGGCTGCTCATAATGCTAGGCAGGCAGAGTGGGTAGAAGGTGGCTGGCAGCTGGAGCCAGAGCTGGAGCTAGAGCCTGGCACGATGCGGCAGAAACCACCTGATGGCAGCTTCTCACACCCCCTGCCTGGAGCAGTGCAGCAGGAGAAGTTGCTGCTGGAGGTGGGAAGAGCCAAACAGCACCCAGGCAGCTGCAGCTAGCTGCAAGCTTTTAGTAAATTTCCCCCCTAAGTCTTCTCTTCTTCAAACAGTTCTCTTCTCTAAGCCCAGTTCTATGAATGACACATGCCCCTGGTGGCTGGGGGGGTACGGCAGTGGTAAGTGGTGGGCTCCCGCAGATGCTGCCGGTGGGGGGGTGGCGAGTGACAACCAGGAGTCGGTGACCACCTGCAGATGCTGCCAGCAATGTCGGTGGTGGCCAGCGGCAATCACTGACTGCCTGCAGACACCGCCAGTGGTGTCGGCGGTGAGGGCAGCGGGTGGCAAGTGGTGGCTGACTGCAGGCGCCGCCGACAGTGTTGGCAGCGCCTTATCATAGGGGGTGCACATGCACTCCCTACGCGTCACCAGTGCCCAGTACTCTCAGCCTCTCCACATAAACCATGTTCCACACCCTCTAAACATTTTCATTGCCCTCCGCTGGAGTCTCCAATTTGTCCACAGCCTTTCTATACTGGGAGGGCCAAAATGACACAGTACTCCAGATTTGGTCTCACCAATTCCAAATAGAAGGGAATAATCACTTCCCTTAATCTGCTGGCAACTACTAATGCAGCCCAGTATGCTTTTAGCCTTCTTTGTAACAAGGGCACACCATTGGCTCACATTCAGCTTATTGTCCACTATAACTGTCAGATCCTTTTTTGCAGAGCTGCTGCTTAGCCAGTTGGTCCCCAGCCTGTATCGATGCATGGGATTCTTCCGATCTAAGTACAAGACTTTGCACTTCTCCATATAGAACCTCATGAGATTTCTTTTGGTCCAACCTTCAGTTGGTCTACATCTCTCTGAACCCTAGTTCTATTCTCCAGCGTTATCTACTACTCCCCGCAGCTTGATGTCATCCACAAATCTGCTGAGCGTGCACTCCATCCCATCTTTTAGTTCACCGATGAAGATATTGAAAAAAAACAGCTCCAGGACTGACCCCTGTCGCACTCAAGCTGTTGATTATACTACCCTATTAGTTTGATGATCCAGGCAGTTTTCTATCCACCTTACAGTCCATTCATAGTTTCATAGTAGCTAGGGTCAGGAGGGACCTGAACAGCTCATCTAGCCTGACCCCCTGCCACAGGCAGGAATGAATGCTGGGTTCACAAGACCCCAGACAGGTGATCATCCAACCTCCTCTTGAATTTGCCCAAGGTAGGGGCGAGGACCACTTCCCTGGGAAGTTGGTTCCAGATTTTGGCCACCATAACTGTAAAATATTGCCTTCTGATCTCTAACCTAAACCTATTCTCCATCAGCTTATGACCATTGTTCCTTGTCACCCCAGGTGGTGCTGGGGAGAAAAGGGCTCTGCTTGTTTGCTGTTGATCCTCCCTGATGAGCGTGTAGGCAGCCACCAGGTCCCCCCTCAGCCTCCTATTGCTGAGGCTGAACAGGTTCAGGTCCTTCAGTCTCTCCTTGTAGGGCCTGTCCTGTTGCCCTCTCACCAAGCGGGTGGCCCTCCTCTGAACCCTCTCCAGGCTGGCCACATCCATTTTGAAGTGTGGCACCCAGTACTGAACACAGTACTCCAACTGCAGCCTGACCAAAGTCGCATAGAAAGGGAATATCTCCTCTCTGGACCAGCTTGAGATGCACCTTGCGGTCTGGCATTGGCGGCTCATGTTCATCTTGGAGTCAATAATGACTCCAAGATCCCTTTCTGCCTCTGTGCTTTCAAGAAGGGAACTCCTCAGCCTGTATGTATGCTGTGGATTCCTTCTCCCAAGGTGCAGCACCCTGCATTTATCTACGTTGAACCCCATCCTATTCTCGTCTGCCCACTTTTGTAGTCTGTCTAAATCTAGTTGCAGCCTCTCTCTCCCTTCAAGTGTGTCCACCTCACCCCACATCTTAGTGTCATCAGCAAACTTGGACAGTGTACTTTCCACCCCCTCATCCAAGTCGCCGATGAAGATGTTAAACAGTGCAGGCCCGAGGACCGAGCCCCGGGGTACCCCACTGCTCACATCTCGCCAGGTTGAGTACAACTCGTCCACCACTACTCTCTGGGTGCGCCCCACCAGCCAATTTCTTACCCATCCAACTGTGCAGGCATCAATGCTGCAGTCACTTAATTTATTGATGAGGTTGGGGTGAGAGATGGTGTCAAAGGCTTTCTTAAAGTCTAGAAAGACTATGTCCACAGCAACACCATCATCCAAGGATTTAGTTACTTGGTCGCAAAAGGCAATCAGGTTGGTCTGGCAGGACCTGCCTTTGGTGAACCCATGCTGATTGCTCCTGAACATGATCTCCCGTGCAGGCCCCCCACAGATGTGCTCCTTGATGATTTTCTCCAAAACCCGTACTTCTTTAGCTTGGCTGAGAAAATGTTGTGGGAGTTCATATCAAAAGCCTTGTCAAGGTATACCACATCCACTGCTCTCCCCATATCCACAGAGCCAGTCATCTCATCTTAGAAGGCAATCAAGTTGGTCAATCATGACTTGCCCTTGGTGAATACATGCTGACTATTCCCAGTCACCATTTTCTCCTCCACGTGCTTATATACTGATTCCTTTAGGACCTGCTCCATGATTTTTCCAGGAACTGAGGTGAAACTGACTGGTCTGCAGTTCCTCAGATCCTCCTTCTTCCTTTCCAGAAACAGGACAGGGTAGGTGTATAATACCCCATTGTGAGGCCCTAACATGCACTGATGTGTCTGCAAATGGCAGCATGTTCTCAGGGTATATTGAATGCACACACATCCAACATCAGGGTCATGGCCACAGGATAGACACCCATCAACTGGGGTAAACTCACAAAAGTCCCTTTCTCCACTGACTCTCTAGATAGTGGTAACATTGGAAGTGCCTCAGAGGCATTTAGACATGGACCTACATTTCAAGACATAGTTTTGATTTGACCAGGGCCCTTTTTTTTTTTTTACATAATAGTATAAACTAAGTAGACCTATGGAAACTGTGGCAAAATGAGGGCACGGGCCCAGCAGTGCAATGGCATCCAAGGAAACAGATCCATGAAATATTCACAGTCTTAGTCATATGCTGGTAGTAGTATAATGGTATACCTCCACAGACAGTCAGCCTGTCTTTCACCAGTCCTTCATTCCACCCATAATTAAGGCTTCTCTCTTATGACTTCCACCCAGGTATTCTGCCACTTCCCATGTCTCGTGCAGATGCTGTTGGGTTCACTGAACTTAACCACCAGCAGGGATCCTATGATCCCTGCTGACTTCCTGCCCCTGGGGCAGGGGGCTGGACTCGATGATCCTCCGGGGTCCCTTCCAGCCCAAATGTCTATGAAATCTATGAAACCAGCGACTGCCAGCTCTGAACTTAACCAGCGACTCTCAGTAACAACTTTCTTTCCAGATCAGTGGATGTAGGCTCTTTGAGCTACCTAGCTCAGGCTGGCTCACCTTTGTAAGTACAGCTAGGACACAGATGACTAAACTCTGCAATATTTATAGAGGAGGTAGAATTCCTAATGAACAGGGTTGGCTTTGATCTGTCTCAGGATTTAAAACAGGCCAAAATTGTTCCCTCCTTCCTCCCCCCACCCCTGGCATCCTGCAAAGGATTGGTCATCAGTTCAATCCTGTTAGCTCTGAAGACAAAAATAAACCCTCATAAACATTTGTAACAGCTCCTGGGGAAAAAAATCCCAACTTCTCTAAAAAGATCCAGCAATATGGATGGAACAGGGAATGGAATGGAGAGTGGAGGCAGCTATCAGAGGCCTGCAAGCCCCCCCAAACCTTTTATTTGATTTGGGGGTCCAGTGAGGGCTGCACAAGAATTATAATGAGGGTTTCCCCATAGGTATGAGAGCCCTTAGCCTGTTGCTGTCCCAGACTCTTAGCATTGCATTAAAGCTGGGCTCCCTACTCCTCACCAGGGGTGCTAGACTCACTTGCAGGCAGCCAAGGGTTTCACATTTCCTTGTTTTCCTGTTCCCTGTGGCCTCTCCATTAATATCCGTCAAATGCATGGTACTTTTGACATTTTGCTAACATAGACTCAGCATCCGCTTCTCCAAATGGAGAGCTCAGCTTCCTTTCACAATCTTCTGTGGGCCTTCTCAAGCAGCCTGGAACTTGTTTTGACATGATGGGATCATCACAATTACCTACTGACCTACTTGGTACGTCTTGGCCCTGGGCTGCGTATTGTAATGAGTCTTTTGTTTTCCTTGACCTGAGACTAGTTTGGTCTCAATCACTATATCATCCCCTCAGATTATTCTCCACACTGGAGAACAGCCTGTTCCTTGGGCTTCCCACCTGAGCTGAAGTGAAATAAAGGCCCTATGTGCTCTAGTCTTATCTTGTAACTCGCAACTGAGGCACCAAATGTCCAGACTCAGTCTAGTTTTTGAATTCTGTCTCCATGGTCTAAGAACAGAATGGGAGGTCTGGGCAACCCCACTCCTCCATGTTCCTGGTTAGACATGTGTTGAAGGTCTGGGTGACCTCTCACACATACACCATGATCCAGAAGGATCAATGGTTGCCAGTTATCTTGTAACTCAGGGGAAAACGCCCAGTGGTTTTAATTCCCCTGCACCCTCCCAGCTGGTGATTCCTGGGCACTGAGGTAATTGCTCTACTCCCTACTCTCACCTACAAAGGCTCACTTCCCTGTTTTCAAAATGCTATCAAACATTCCCAGAGGCCTTTGGTCTGTAGGTGACATGACAGCTTTCATCTACATGTAGCTATTCTCTTATGAGGCTATAAGATTTTGTTGCACTAACAAAATCTCCCTAGGGAACACTGGCCAGATAAATACTTTCAGCAAGGCACCTGTGTTATCCTCTCAGCTGCAACAGATGTTGATGTCATGACTGGCCAATTAACACAGACCATCATTGCCAGGATACAGCTTGTTCCTGAATGAGACATGTTCAGTGGTCCCCTGAAGCCTATCTTTACATGGGCAGATGTAGAATTTTGAAAAGTGAGTTTCATATGTGATGATGCACCTCACCATCTGCAACAACACATTTCTCTCCAGTTAAAAATAAACTAGAAGCTTTACTAATATGCTACGGGCTCAGGGCTGTATTATTCAGTTGAAGATTATTTTTAACACATTCCAGTGAACTTATATTTGTTTTTCTTCAATCTTCAGGGCTGTGAAATAGAAACTTCAGCAGCAGCTAACAAATAGCAGAATTGCAGAACAAAGTATAGCTTGACTGGTGGAACATCTAGACTACTAAAAAGAAGACAGGGTCATTAACACCTGCAGAATGAAGAATTTAAAAGGGATCAGGTAGATTATAATGAGCCATGAAGTCAATTGACTCCCTCAGCACTGCTTGACTAGAAATGCTGTTATCATTGCCAGGCAGTTGGTTTTAAACTTTGGGTGGAGCAGGAAGCAAAGTGGAGTCCCCTACTTATCTACACGTCATCTAGGGAGGCCTTAGGCACAGGGGCAGTGCTGCCCTGCTCTGCTACTTCTCACGTACACCCCACATCTCCCATTGCCTTGTCACATCTAAGTGGTTGTTCTTTTTCCCAGTACTAGACTGGTAAGAGAGACATTGTGGGCAATTTTGGAAAATGTTCCAGCCATACCAGGAATCAAAGTTGGTTGCCATTGTGTCTCTGTCAGGAGCCTGGGGAGCAGGCCAACTAAATTACCCACAGCTAGCAAATTAGCAAGCCTGCTAAACTGCCGGCTGGCAATAACTGGGTCTGGCTGCCAGTGGCCTAACTAACCCAGCTGGTTCCAGTTGCCTGCCTGCATCTGCTTGCCCACTTTTTAGCAGCAGCCCTTTCAGTACCCAGTTGGCTACTCAACAGGACAGATACCTCCCTCATGAGCCTTGGGCTTTAGACTCCTTGTTCTTAGTTTCTTACCTTTGATTCCTACTTTCTCAGTTCTTTACCCCTGCCTGTTTGTTTCTAGTGTCCTCAGTTGAGCTTGTTTTTCCTACTTTCCTGACTTTACCCTTTTTCCTGAGTTCTAGCTGCTGATTTCTGCCACCAGACTCCTTGCTCCAGACTCCAATCTAGCTCCCCATCCTCCGACAGCCAGCTCCTGACTTGTAGCTTAGCTCTTCTTATAGCTGCCTACTTCAGACCCCCTGGCTAGGGATTCCAGCCTGGATCCCTCTTCCTGTCCCTGATTCCCCATCCTGGGTCCTGGTTCCAGCCTGGTCCCTTAATAGACCTCAGCCTTCTGACCTGCCTGTTCCTGATCTTCTGATCCAAATTATAACTCTTGCTTCCCTGACCTTGTCTGTTCTTAATCCTCTGGGTAGTGACCTTTTAGGGTCAGGCTATGACTGCCTATATCCCAGTTACACCCCTGACAGTCACTTCCTCTTCATCCTGACCCTCCTTCCAGTACAATGGCCTAGTTTCACAGAGTGATTGTGCATCCCACATCACCCTGGCACTTTAGCAATTTCCCTTAATTACCTGAAATGTATGGGAGTTGTTCAGAGCTTCCTTAATATCCTCCTTGGAGCCAAAGACAGTGTATACCATTTCTAGGGCCTTAGTCATAGACTGGGCCTTTGAGTAAGGTGAACTCACCATTTATCCCACATATTAAACTTATTGAGGCACCAACTCCTCAGGAGTCCTCTTGAACAGTGATATGACTGATGGTTTCTTCCCCATAAGAGTCTGGATCAGAGCAGAAGTCACCATGCCTTGACTACCTGAGGAGAAGATTCTCCAGTACATCCACCCCAGACACCTCACGGCCCCTTGAGACTCATACAGAATTATCAGGCTAGAAGGAGCACTGCCCCGAATTAACTCCTTCTGGAAAAACAGTGTCTTTAGAGAACATCTAATCTTGTTTTTAAATTTTCTAGTGATGGAGAGTCTTCTACAGATGCTGAGAAATTCTCCCACTGGTTACTAGTCCTTTCTGTTAATATTTGTATCTTATTTCTGAATTTGTCTAGGTTCAGTCTCAAGCCAATGGATCTAGATTAAAGATTCTTCTCTTATCAAATTTCTGTTCCCTTTGCAGGTTTGACAGATCTTTAAATTCTCTGGGTTAAGCTAGACAGATTGAGGATCTGCAGTTTTTCACGCTTTGTCCTGCTTTCCAGACCTTTAATCATTCTTGTGCCTCGTCTCTGGACCCTCTCCAATGTATCAACATCCTCCTTAAATCGTGGACATCAGAGCTAATTTAGCACAGCATTCCAGCAGCAGTCATATAGAAAACAAAAGCAAATGCAGGGGAAATATGACCTCCCTACTCCTACTTGAGAGTCTCCTGTTTATACATCCCCGCAAGGGATTAGTTCCTTAGGCCACAGTGTTGGGCTGGGAGCTGTTTCCACAGCAAGACCCTCGAGTCCTTTTTAAAACCCCTGTTTCTCAGGATATGGAGAATCCCAGAGCCCCTGCCCTGTCATCTTTGCTCCTAGTTGTATGTACTATTTTGATCTGCCTGGCTTCCTGAGCTATCCAGATCCAGATCATTCTGAATCAGCAACCTGTCCTCTTGATTATTTATCACTTCCCCAATCTTTGTGTCATCTACAAACTCTATCAGTGATGGCTTTATGTTTTCACTTATCTTATTATCAAAAAGGTTAAACAAGATCAAAAACTGAGCTCCAGAGGATACCAAGACAAACCCACCTGGTCAATTATGATGTCTAGTGTACAATTACATTTGACAGTTGTCATTTAGCCAGTTAGTTATCTATTTAATGTACACCATACTGGTTTTTACCTTTCTCACTTCTTTAGACTGTTACGAGGCACCAAACCAAATTCTCTACAGAGTCTAAGTCTAATGCATCTTAATATTACCTTCATTAATCAAATGCATCAGCACATCAAATTATTTTGACAAGATCTATTTTCCATTATCCTAAACTGATTGACTTATTTACGTTACCCTCCTTCAATTCTTTATTAGTTAATGCCCTTATTAGCTACTCCATTATTATATCCATGATTGATATCAGGCTAATAGGTCTATGAATGTCAGGGCCATTCTGCTTACCCTATCAAATATTGGCACAATATTAGCTTTCTTCCACGCCTAGGGAACTTCCCCAGAGTTCCAAAATTTATTGAAAAGGCAAACAAATGGTCTAGGGAGCTTCTTTGCTAGTTAATGGGCCTCTACTGGCAGCTTCATAGATCTCCTCAGAGGAATACTCATCCTGGCAGCAATTGCAGGGGTTGACCCCATTTCCCATACACAGGATCTACCCTGCCCTCATCTGGTGACCATTACTGATCCCCAGGGCTGTAAGTTTGAGTGGTCTTCTGCCTAAATAAAGTGCTTTCAGGCCTTGCTGTTCCCTTTGTAGTTCTGGGATTGTTTGCAACTCATTGCCTATAAACCCTTTTTATTTTTACATTTCTTTTCCCTCCTTGTTTATAGGCCTGCCCTCAAGCTGGTTGCATGGCTTTTTATTGGATTGGGCTTGTCCTTTCAACCTTTTGGTGGCCTGTCTCCAATTGCTTATGGGCTGGGAGCCATCAGTGCAGTCTGCCAAAATGGTCTGGAGAACTCTGTCTGGCAGACTTGCAAGATGCTCTGTGACATACATTGCTGGACCTCCTCATGGCTTGCACTATGTTGTAATAGGGATATAGGACCAGCAGGGATCTCTCTTATCTCCTGTTATCACTGGCATCATGCCCTACACATATTCACTCTTATAAATTGATGAACCTCCATCCACCAGTCCTATCTCAACTGGGAATTCAACAGTTGAACTGTGGGCCACATATGTCCCAATCCATATAATGATTGATAGAAAAAGGTACAAGCGGAATAATGACAGATTGGATTAGTCCAAGAAAAAAAAAAAAGGGTGTACTGATACCTTCCAAGGACTGCGTTAAGCTCCTTCATAGTAAACAAAGGAAGAAAGCCTGAATGAACCAAAAGGAATGGGTAGGAAAATTAACTTAAAATTTAGTAGTTCTCAACTAGTATGTCATGGCATGGCCACCAGCTGGAGAAAAACTGTCCCATGCATCTCATTTGGAGCCAAATCAAGAAGCATCTTTGGCAGGCATGGATGTTCCTGCCTGCATTAAGTTTATCAGCTAGATAAGCTGAGACAATACAACAGTGGTTCTCAGCTGGGGTGCCGCTCAGGTCAGAGAAGTTATGAAATGGTGTCTTGAATCTAGAACGGTTGAAAACTGCTGCTCTAACTGATTGGTGAAATAATGAGAAGATAAATTACTCTACCCCTTATCACTTTGGTATCCTT
Source organism: Alligator mississippiensis (assembly GCF_030867095.1). Classification (NCBI taxonomy): domain Eukaryota; kingdom Metazoa; phylum Chordata; order Crocodylia; family Alligatoridae; genus Alligator; species Alligator mississippiensis. Next base: position 32,029,302 of record NC_081833.1, read on the forward strand.
TAAAACAAAGATTTTGGGGGAAACTATGATGCTAGGAGCATGGGCAGACTGGAAGGAGTGAGCTGTATGGTCATGGCTGTCACCTTTACTGCCTCCTGAGACCGTGAAATCCATCTTGACATCATTGGGCCTGCTTTCATTTTTCTACTTCCAAAACAAACCTTGATCAGACCAGGCCAGTGACAGGAGCCCAGATGATATCACTTGTTCTGCTGGCTGTGGCTATATCCTGACCCCCCACATGAAATGTAATCCTTGGAGTCCTGCTGTAAATCCCTCCCTTTGTGTATCCTTTTTCTTCTCTTCCCCCTCCCTTTCTTTTTTTCCTCTTCTATTTAATAAGTCTAGCTTAGTCAACCAAGATTGCCTCTGCCTCAACCCTGCTCTGTGCCCTGACCAGAAAAATCAGCTAATAGCAATGCTCTAAACTGCCTGAAGCTGGTACAAATTCGCCAGGTCTCAGAGGGGCTGATAAGACCATCTGTTGTGTCTGTGTTTCTCCAGCAGCAAAGCTGTAAGTAGGAGTCGATGGAGAAGCTGCGTTTACATCCTAGCTGTTCTTTTCTGGCCCTTGTTGCGAGTCTGCCTTGTTGTCTGAATGCTTGACCTTGAAGACTTCAGCAGCAGCAGCTCCCTCCCATAACAGCTCACTTTTTCTCTTTCCCCCAAAAGCAACAGCTATGACTGCCTACAAGATTGCCAAATGCAGGCTTTCATTGTAATTGTAGAAAGTCCTTATAAGAAAAGAGATTGAGGGACATTGGTAAAATGGAAGCCTGATTTAAGACTTGATATTTCAGATGCTTTGTCTGTTTCTGCTCCTGAAGTCAAAGGGCAGTTGTGGCTGGATGAGGTGCCTCCTAGAAATCCAGAACCATGTTTAGCTATTAGTATTGTACAATGGCAAGATCATGCAAACACCTTCACTCAAACTTTGTAGGAAGCTGTTGGGGATACTGCCCTAACCAATTTCGCAGTCTCACATTTACTGGGCTTCCAGGGCCGCAGAGGAGCAGAGCTTAGGCTGCTTCCCAGTTCTGTATCCTCCACACCAGCCAGGGGTCCTGCCTCTGGCCCCGTATTTCCACTGTACGGGCACATATTATCAGGCTCACTTGCAACATGGCTGTTGTGCTTCTCAAAGAGGAATGGGGATAAACACATGCTCACGTTGTTACTCTGGTTCTTCTGGCTGGGGCCTGACAGGGCCTGCTCTGTGTGCAGAGGGTCTTAGTTGACATTTGTTTTGGCCTGCAGATAATTTATCACCAAGTTCCTTGAGAGTCCTGGATCTTCTCCCATTCTGCCAGTCTTTGGGCAGGCAGCAGATTCAGCTTTTTAGGATCCTCCTCAGAGACTGTCTCAGTGTCCCTGTCTTCACACCCATACCATGCTCCTTCTGTGGCCCTGGGCTGCCCAGGCCTCCCCAACTCTGCTAACCACCTGCTTTGAGCAGCCTAGTACTGGTGACCCTCTCTGCTTGGGTCAGTCTAAGGCCTTTCCTGCTCTTCCCCTCTCCTGTACCTGGGTGGATATACCCCTTTCCCTGAATAACAGGAAGGCTGGAACAGACCAGGGTCAGCTCACAGCATTGTGCATACTCAGCAAACATCAAAACCAAAATGCTGGAACACGCCTTGTACTCACTGAGTGCCTGTTGCTGCCAAGTAAACTGTCCTGGTAGCACCTCTAAAAGCTGCCCCATGTTCCCTCTCCTTGTAAATGCTTATCACCTTCAAAAGACCTCCCCGGTAGGCAGCTGGTTTTGTTCAGCTAGGCATGGCTCCCCACAGGTGCCTGTTTACAAAACGGCTCTCCCTTCTCACTCAGGCAGGACTCTTCAAAACAGCATTTCACTCAAGGATTCAAAGAGAAAGCACCCGTCTAGGGTGAGCTGTAAAATCTCTAGCTTGCTTTTGGAAGGGCAATTTGGAAATTCAGGCAACAATGATTCATTTTTGTCTTGGTGAAACATGTGCCCTAAAACTTCTGTTCCACCTGCTACTGGGAATAGGACTGCCCCCAAATGAGACCAGATCCATGAGCCAGGTGTGCCCAAAGAAGGTGCTGCTGCCTTTAGGATCTCCATCTGTGCATTTCCTGGCATAGCAAAAGCTAATTGCCTGTGGATAAGGCACACAGCCATTTAAACTGCACAGCTGCTGTCAGCCATTTGCCAAAACCTGTTGATTTCAATATTAAAGGGTCCCTGTAGATATGCTCTGGGGTGGGGACTGTTAATTAGAAGTTCCCTGAGAGCTTTAGTTAAAGGGCCCCTGTGGTCATTTTGAAACATGGAACACTTAATGCATGTGATGGTGAGGCACTTAGCAGGCCAGATTAATTGAGATTGCTCTGACATGTTCTAATTAAAGCACACTGGAGCACGTCTCTAGGTAGCCACAGGCACTGATGAAAGGGTTTAAGCCTGATGGCTAGTTGGTACAAGAACCAGGAGGTCTCAGCTGTTCACACCTCATTAAGTTTGGCTACCTTGTTAGGCAGAACCTGTATTCAGTCTCTGCTCAGAGATGAACCCTGTAGAGAGGTCCAAGGAGTTAAAAGTGAATGTGTCCTATATCCAGCCACGGATAGCAGGCAATAATTTGCCAGTGCTACTCAAGCTGTTTGTATCCATCTTTACCTAAGCTCAAACTGTGCTAGGTCTAGTACAAGGGCTGTTGGTAGATGATCCTGAAGGTAGCCTTTCACCAGCAACTCTGGGAGCTTGCTCTGAAGTGGGAGGTATGGCACAAGGTGGAACTCACTGCTGATATGCAGAGTGCTCTCTTCAATGCTGCTGTTTTTGAAGGGGAAAGGGAAGGAAGATTGTGCATCTGAGGTGCTGGTTATTGAGAAAGGCCCTTTCTTCCTTGACTCACCAGGTTGAACAAAAGGATTATTCAGTCTTAGGTCCACTTAATCATCCCCAAGACCCCAGAGCCTAGAACTCCTCTCTTTCCCAGAGGGGTCTTGTAACCCAGGGTCTCCACAAATAAGTACCTGCAGCAACAGTAGATGCCAGCTATGTATTGGCTGCCTCAGTGAAGAACTGCCTAGCAGACATGCTCCATGCCTTCACCCTTGCTTGTTGTAGTATTGCCCTGTGGGCAGATAAATACTGGTGGTACCTGACAGGGTTTACTGAAGCGCTGCCTGTGCCTCTGCCCTGAAAGTCAGAGAAGTCCTTGCAGAAATCTCCTGGGAGGGAACAGCCCAGCGGGGTTTGTGGCAGGGTGCTGTAAATACTAAGCTCCTAGGACAGTGGTCTCCAAACTTTTTAAGCAGGGGATCACCCTTGGCACTTAAAACAACCCAAGATCTACTGCTGCCTGCTGCTGCCACCCTCCCCCCACCACCCAGCAGGTAAGTCTGTGGGGAGGGAAGGAGAGGGGCAGATTGAGGCAGAGGGAGAAAAAATTATTTGGGGGCACACCTCCCCAACTGGTGAGTCCCACTCCACTGGGGCCCCACTCAACTTATCCCTGCTCTTGTCTCTGTGGCACTGTCCCTCACCATGAGGGCCTTGATCTAGCCCCCGCCCCTTCCCTCCCCAACAGATTGACCAGCTGGGCTGGGGCACACGCGTGTATGAATGTGAGCACTCAGCCCCCCCATCCCAGCCTCAGATAGGCTCCAAGTGGCTCAGAGGTCTACTGCAAGAGGCTCCAAGATCTACCGGTGGATCGAGATCCACTGGTTGGTGATCACTATCCTAGGCCCTACCGTGATATCAACTGTCATCCTCCCTACCACCACCACCTCCTGAGGGTGTCCTATCATGTTGTTAGCTATTGTGATTGCAGCTGCATATAAAGCAAAGCCCTTCATCAAATGGTGTGCAGTGGCACCCCATCCCTCTCCTGGGTTGATAAAGTTAATTTAAAACCTTGATAGATGTCTGCATTAAGTGCTCCCCCTCTCCCAATGTGCCTTACTCAGCATTTACCAGAACTGAATTTGTGATTGTGTTGCCCATTCTCCCAGCTTGTTCAGGTCTCTTTGAAGTGTTTCAGCTTTTGTTCTGTTCCTGACCACCCCAAATGACTTATCTTCAAAATGTTGTTACCTCACTCCCCAGCATCTTTAACAGAAACTACTTCTCAAAGGTGGAAGGACATACTGCAAACATTTTGTCTAAGTATTGACAGCAAAAGAAAAGAGCCCTAGAGCAGCATTTCTCAACCTACTGGTTGCAACCCAAAAGTGGGTCACAAGAATATATGAAAGGGTTGCAAACAAACTTCAAAAATGGATCAACAAGCTTTAAAAATTGATTATCCTTTAAAGGAGAAAAGTGTGGAAAACCATGGCTTTGCCCTTGCAGACTGTTCTAGCCTGCCAGGGGCTGCTTGGGGCACGCCCCTGCCCCACACACCCACTGCTGCCCTACACAGAGGGGCTAGGGCCTGCAGGTTGGGAGTGTGGGGCATTGGGTCAGGACTGGCCATCAATATTTACAAATGGGTGCTGGTAAAAAAAAAAAAAAAAAGGTTGAGAACCACTGCCTTTGAGGGCACAGGTTAGCGACCTATGGCACATGGGACAGACCTGGCTTGGCCTACCAAGCAATTTCACCTCACTTGCAAAGCCCATGTATCAGCAGTATTTTGTCATCAAGGCAATTCAGTGGTATTTCACTGGCAGGGTCTTTTTTCAGTGGGTTGCACAAGCAGTAATGGCAGCAATGGCTGGGTCAGAAGTGCCGGCCTGCCTTGGACCAAGCTATGCTATTTCAGTCTGCTGCTTTGAGTCCCACTCTAGGATCTAACTCATCTGAGTATCTTTGCAGGTGGGTGAAGGGTATATCATGCAGTGGTATGCAATACACATTGTTCAGTCACACCTGTTCCATTTTGCTCTGTTCCAGATGGAATAGCTCTGCCCACCCAAGGAATCTGCCTGGACATCACAGAATGAGGCTGGACAGGAGGCTCCAGAACACTAGGCAGGGAGGGAACAAGGGAACTAGGTAGGAAGCATTTGGCCCCCATAGTACTAAGCCTTCTCCAATCATCTGCCATTCCTCATAGCTAAGGGGCATCCCTAAACCAGAATTGTCCTGCCTCCGCCAGAGCCTTCAGTCTGGAAGGTTTTACTCCAATGGACTGGCTGACAAAAATTTCTAATAGCTCTGTGTCAAAGGGTACCCCCCAATTTAAAAAAAAAAAATTTTTTTTTAAATACCCTGCTCTGTGGGCAGTTTGCCCAGCTCTTGCCCATCATGCCTTGATATTAGCTGATATACAGAGAGCAGGAGGCTGTCCTGGTATCCACTCAGATTGTGGTCCTGGCCTTATGGGCCAATTGCATGGCTCCATCCCTATACCATGCCTTACAGATGGCATCCTTACAGATATTTTCCCTATTGCTGATACAGCCCCTCACCGGGCCTTCTGACCCTTTTGCAACTCTCAGCCCCACTCTGGGCCCTCAGACCTCTCTGTCTCTCTGCACAGCCTCTTCCTGGACTGCCAGACCCCTCAGTCTCCCCTCCAGCCCCTCAGTGGTCCCTCCTACCTCTCAGTCTTGAACAACCCCTCAGTCTCTCGCAGCCCCTCTCTGGGCTGCCAGCCTTTTTTTGGTCTTTTGTACTGCACCCTTTTAAAGCTCCACTTTCCTGGCCACTCTCCAGGCCCTCAGACCTGTCTGGTCCTGCTCTCTATTCCTGGCCCTTTTGCTGGGCCATTGGACCTTTCTGGTCCCACTATACTCACTGGGCCTCACTAAATGCTTCAGGCTCCTCACTATCCAGCTCCTTGGGCTCATCTGGTCCTGCACTCTATTCCCCAACCCTTCACTGGGCCACTGGACCCGTGTGGTCACAGTCTTCCCTGGCCCCTCACTGGGCCTCTTGATCCACATGGTCTTCCTCCCCAAGTGCTTTGCTGTTGGGGTGTGCTCCCCTAGCCTTCCTCCTCCACAGGGTAACCTAGAAGACAGTGGGAGCTGAGGCCGCATCCTTGCCTTTCCCTGGAGTGGCCCGTGAATGGCATTCCCTGCCACAGGCAGCTCCACCACACTAACCAGCCCCAGTAGAGTGCAGTTTCACGTCTTACCAAGGACCAGTTTTCAGGCCTATCTGATCTTACTTGTCTCTCTCTGTGCTTCCCATAGATGCCCTATACCCCCTCTCCCAGGCTGCTAACCACCAGGTCCCCTGGCCCTGGCTCCCTCTCCCATCTGAGTTCTCCATCTCTAGCCCCCAGCTCACTCTTAGATCCTTTTTCCTGATCCCTTCTCATCAGATGGCATACTACCATTATCATCCTGGGCTGCTCGCCCCTCTTGCACAAACGGCTAGTTTCGTGCCCCTGGAGGCTTGTCCAATCCACCCCAGGAGAGAGTCACACACAGGCTAGGTCTAATTTTAGATTTATTTGTTTGCAAACAGACCGACCCAGGAGTTGAGTCACTCAGATCAGGGTCGACAACAAACTGGGTCTGAAACGTCTTTTTATAGCCAAGGTAAACAATAGATTTCAACGTATCGTGCAATTATTGGCAGACTTAGCATTACGTCTTGCATCGTATGTCTAGCAGTTACATGTTCTATGACGGTTTACATACATGTCTCATTTACATCTTAAATCCCCTCCCAGGGGCAGTTCTTAAGCCCCTCGCGGTCATCCTTCAGTGAGGGTCTGGTCTCTCCACCTCAGCATCTTCCCTGCCCCTCTTCTCTTATCTCTCGTAAGGAGTTATTTATTGCATCTGTTCCTGGCTCTGTCTGCAGTTTTTTTTTTTGCTATTCGTAAATCTATCATTAGCATATATGCCTTAGCAAAAGCAATTATGAAAATATGCAGAAGCAATTATAAAAGCAGGAAAATATAGATTATGCTATATTTTTACCACAATTATCCCCCCTCAAGATGCTCTCTAACTCTAATTTTAATAATTTTCAGCTATGGCTAACTTCTGATAATGCACAAACATCTCTCGGTTGACGACCGACTGTACTGTTCGTCTCACGAGAGCCATGATGCAGGGTATAATACAGGGAATCAAACAAAGTATCAACATTAGCAGACAAAAGATTAAGAACGCTCCCCTTAACCATCCAAAATTAGGGAGCCAGGATGTAAACCAATCAAAATTCCACCCGTTCCATGTTTGGACTGGGACATGTGCTACCTCCTCCATTTCATCCGCTAAGGCCTTTATCAATTCACCATTATCATCAATTTCAACACAACAATTTGATAAATTCAACTTCCTGCACACCCCTCCCTCACTTGCAAGTAAGTAGTCAAGAGCTAAGTGGTTTTGCAGTACCGTAGTACGTAGTTGAGTGAGCTGGTTGCCAATCAGACGCAGGGCTGCGGCAGTTTTATTGGTAACAATTTTTATTACGGCCTGGAGCCTAATAATTCGATTTGTCAAATATGTGGGCTCTCTCCCAACGACGTTTGGCTCCCAAGTTGCTGGACCATAGTACTGAATGATTCTCTCTGCTGGCCACTCATCATTTTTTCATTTTTGGCTTCTCCCTGCTGCAATGCCCTCAAAAGAAACATCAGTATTTCGTTTGGCTCGATGAGTTTTGGGTTGTGTTATCCAAACACCCGGAATTAAAGCCCCCAAATAACAAGTCCCAGCCCAATTGGTGGGAAGCTGCCTATATGCCCATCGCCCACAAATCCACCATAGCCCACAGGCTTCATTTGTGATGGTGGAACGAGAGCTCATTAAAGTTAGAGTTAGTGAGCTTTTTTTTTGTTGAACTCCCATTCACCTTGGTATCATTTCGATAGTGGGAACAATTAATGCCCCAAACTGAAATCCACTCCTTACTCAATAGGCAGCTACAATTGTCAAAATTGTTATGTGAGACATTTGCGCATGTCCATGCACCCTCCCAGGGGGCGATTTCCTTAGAAATCCATGTTTTCTTGCACCTTGACTGTCCCACTTTAAATCCACTTCCGTGTTGGGAAATGCAAATAGATCCAGTAACTTTTGCCACCATAATTCTCTTAGAACCATTATATCGCAAAGAAAAATTCCGGTTAAAACCCCAATCTGAGACTATACCAGTTCTATTGAGGGGAATAGGCAAGAAAGGGACTCCCTCATCACTAGAAACAGGAGTAAGCGCACACAAAAGACAACTTTCGTTAGTTAGAGCCCGAGCTGAGCCTTTAAGAAGGACCACCCATGAATTTCCCACCCATGTATTTGTAGGTGTGCCTTTAGGTTTCCATATATTATTGACAGGTTGAAGGCTTGAAGGCCAATCTTTGAGAATTGCAGACCAGACTTCTGGGTCTGGCTTTACACACAGCGGTGTTGTATCGCCGGATTGAATTATAATTTTTCGACGTGGGCAGCACTGGGAAATGGGGTGCAGGAGGGCACTAAGTATTGTAGACTTTGAAAGTTTGTAGTTAGCCTCAGTGAGGGTTCCACCCCCGTTTTGGGGACACTTACAACAGGTGGGCATAATAGCTGGGTTTGATATACCTAAAAGGGACAAGAACTTCAACAAATAGACTAGGGCCCACATCTTTGCAAGCGTAACTTTAAATCTCCAGCAGGTTCACTTTTCCATTTGTTGGCTTCTTGTTCCCGGGTGTTATCAGCTTCTGGAGTGACCACACCCTGGGAGTTGGTGTCCTCCTGATGAAAGGGCTTCACTCCCGAGCAATGGGTTCAGTTATCTCTGTTTGATAAGAGAACAGCTGTGTGTGTAGTCAGCAGCACCTGGTAGGGTCCCTCCCACCTTTCCGTAAGAGGATTCTTTCTCCACTTCTGTACCAGGACCTGGTCACCCGGTTTAAAGTTGTGGATTGGTGCATCAAGCGGGAGGCTCTGGAAGGGTGCAGCAAACCTGTGTAGGGAAGACAAAACAGACTGCAAGGCGATAACATGTTCTCAAATTTCGGATTTCCCCAAATCCACAGTAACCTGTTTCCTCCACCCCGCTGGCAAGACTCTGGGAGGCATATCAAACATTAGTTCAAAAGGTGACAATTTAATCCCTCTACGTGGTGTGCTACAAATACGAGTTAAAGCCAGTGGGAGTGCCTGCGGCCATTTCAAATGAGTCTCAATACAGATTTTTGTTAGCATAACCTTCAGTGTTTTATTCATGCACTCCACCTGACCTGAACTCTGGGGTCTCCATGGAGCATGGAGTTTTCATGTGATATCTAAAGCTTTGGACACTTCCTGTATTATTTTCTCCACAAAATGACTTCCTTGATCTGACTCAATGGATTCAGGCAACAGAAATCGGGGTATTATCTCGTGGAGTAGTACTCGTGTCACTGTGGATGCGGTAGCCGTTCTTGTGGGGTACGCTTCCACCCATCCAGTTAGTTGATCAACCAATACTAGCAGATAACGGTAATGACCAGACTTTGGAAGTTCAGCGAAGTCAATCTGCCAAGCTTGTCTGGGATAATGGGCCCACGGTCTTTCTCCCATAGGGGCTGGTGGTCTTGTAGATTTTGGGTTTACCTTTTGACAGGTCGGGCACTGAGAGACCACTCTCTGGGCTTCCAAATAAAGTCCTGGAGCCATCATTTGACGAGTTAACAAGTCTCCCATCGCATTGCCTCCCATGTGAGTGGTATAATGTAACCGGTGGAGTATCTCTCCCAATAAGCATCGAGGTATTAATACTTTCCCACCGGGTACAATCCACCATCCCTGAGGGTTCTTAATAGCCTAGAGCTCTGCGGCTAGCTTATCTGATCCTGGGCCATACTTTGCTTTATAATCTTCTAAGTAAAAGGGCACCTCATGGGCCGAGCCCTGAAACACTGCCTCTTCTCCCATCTGTGCCGCCTCTTTGGCTGCTACGTCAGCCTTCGCATTTCCCCTTCTCTGGCGCTCGTCTGCAGCCTTGCCATGGGCTTTAACATGCACCACGGCCACCTCTTTCGGTAGCCAGAGGGCTTCCAATAGCATTACAATCTGTGGCCCATTTGCAATCTTTTGTCCAGAGGCCGTGATGAACCCACGTTTTTTTCACAACAACCCATGGGCATGTACAATGGCAAAGGCATAGCGCGAATCTGTAAAAATGTTCACTCTTTTGTCTTTTCCTAATACCAATGCACATGTCAGGGCAGTGAGCTCCGCTGCCTGTGCTGACCAGTTTGCAGGGAGTTTTTTTTTTTCATATAGTCTCAGTTAAGATTATCACAGCACACCCCGTATGCAGCACGCCATGTATTACACTACTTGAATCATCTATGAAGAACTCCTCCTCCGGGTCCTCGAGTGGGTCGTCTGTCAAGTCAGGACGGATTAGTATTGTCCGAGTCAATACCTCTAAGCAATCATGGCACGGAGGTCCCGGTTCTGGTATCAGGGTGGCTGGGTTCAAAGCAGTGGTGTGCTTGAAGGTGAGGCCTGGATTAGATAGGAGAAAGATTTCATATCTGGATTGTCTGGAGGGGTTTAAGAATTTCCCTCCCTCTCCTCTGAGGATCTGGGGAACCCCATGGGGTGTATATTTTGGGACCATAGGATAATTCACTAAAACCTTTTTGTTTACAGCTCTCTAGTCTTGCACTAACCTGAAGGAGGCACCATCTGCTTTGGGCACACCCAGGATCGGGGTGTTAAAGGGGGATGATTCCTCTATTAACCACCCATACTGCTTGAATTTTTTAATCAGCGGCTTTAAACCTGCGCGGGTGGATTTCTTCAGAGAATACTGTCTCACACACACAGGACCCTCTCCCTCCTTTAGAGGAATCTTGACTGGATTTATGTATTTTGCCCGGGCAGGAGTTCCATCTGCCCACACACATGAATCAACTTTCTCTAAAATCTCAATTCCTTTGGCTTCTGACACAGTCTCAGCTGCCCTGAGGGCCATTTGGTAATTTGAACCCTGCTTCACGGGTAGCTGCATCACAATTTGATCCTCACGGAAGAAGATTTCAGCTTGGAGTTTTGTTAGTAGATCTCGCCCCAAGAGAGCTACGGGACAGGCGGGTGAAACGATAAAAGCATGCTCTAACATATTATTCCCAATTTTTGTGAGGAGGGGCTTGCATACAGGCAATCTTGTTCGTCTTCCCTCTATACCTTTTACAGTCGCATGCTTTCCGCTTTCTTTAGCTAAAGGGGGCTTTCCGGTCTCCTTCAGCTAGTATCTTCCCCGAGGAGTCCACCCGCTTCTGGCGGCCCCCCTCCTGAGCTATCCTCCATTTGTCCTTCAGCTTAGGGCAGTCCCTCTTCCAGTATTCCTTTCTCTCGGCAATATGCACATTCGTCAGGCTTAGGTCGGCCTTTTCTAGTCTTCTTCCCCCCCCCTCAGGTTTCTCCTTCCATCGCCCGCCAATGTCTGCGCTTTTGCCCAAGGCAGCTGCTAGCATTGCCATCTGTCTTTGTCCACACTTTTCCTCTCTCCTCTCTGCCACCTGATCACGATTCCCATAAACTTTATATGCAATCTCTACAAGTTCTGAAAGGAGTTTTTTTAGTCCCCCCCTCAGTCTTTTGCAGCTTTTTCCTCATGTGGGGGAGGTGTTTTTAGAACGGCTTGTGTCAGCTATCTCTTCCCGATCCGTTTGGTCTGTGTCCGGTGGTGTTTTAGCCTCATCCCAGCGCCTTAACCCTTGAGTCAGATCTCCCTCACTATCAGAATCAGAGAGGACTCGGGGCTTTCTCCCAGCGTCTTTTGCCAATAACATCTTACACATTTTTCCTTTATACTTCTGAATCCATGGGGGAATGGGATTCATCACAGCACTCACCCAGCAATCTATATACGGATACTGATCCCAATGACCGTCCCTTGTTATCACACCTAACACTGCATTAGCCAACTTCACATCAAAAGAACTGACATCCGGCCACCCCACTTCAAACGACGGCTATTCCAATTGACAGAAAGTAATCAATCTGTCCTTTGACATCATCTCTATTCCGTAATTTTCTTTGAACTTACTAAAGTTCCTTAGCATGCATCCTAATGGGGTTGTAGAGTTTTTTTCCCGGGAGCTACCCGAACCCATTGTGTCAACCAAAATTCAGACCTATTTGCTGAACACTAAAACAAAATCACTCAAAACAAAGTCCCCGGGGCTAATGTTCAGACTTATATACTGAACGTTTTAAAATTCCAAAATCCCCGAGAGACTATTCAAATGACACAAGGAAAGCGAATACTTACTCCTGCCAACACCCTGGCGCCGTCTCTTCGGACCCTGCTCAGCCTGGGTGACTCATTCAGTGGAGAGCCTTTTAACCTCTTGGGTGTCCCGACTCACGTTCCCAGTGACCGTGACAGACTCCAAAATCAGTCTGGTGCGCACTTCACAGACACCTTTCCCGCTTCTGTCGTTGACCCCAGGGTAGGCCAAGAGCCTCTCCTGGCTGGCTCGCCAAATTGTTGCACAAACGGCTAGTTTCGTGCCCCTGGAGGCTTGTCCAATCCACCCCAGGAGAGAGTCACACACAGGCTAGGTCTAATTTTAGATTTATTTGTTTGCAAACAGACCGACCCAGGAGTTGAGCCACTCAGATCAGGGTCGACAACAAACTGGGTCTGAAACGTCTTTTTATAGCCAAGGTAAACAATAGATTTCAACGTATCGTGCAATTATTGGCAGACTTAGCATTACGTCTTGCATCGTATGTCTAGCAGTTACATGTTCTATGACTGTTTACATACATGTCTCATTTACATCTTAAATCCCCTCCCAGGGGCAGTTCTTAAGCCCCTCGCGGTCATCCTTCGGTGAGGGTCTGGTCTCTCCACCTCAGCATCTTCCCTGCCCCTCTTCTCTTATCTCTCGTAAGGAGTTATTTATTGCATCTGTTCCTGGCTCTGTCTGCAGAAGTTTTTTTTTTTGCTATTCATAAATCTATCATTAGCATATATGCCTTAGCAAAAGCAATTATGAAAATATGCAGAAGCAATTATAAAAGCAGAAAAATATAGATTATGCTATATTTTTACCACACCCCTTGCCCCCTTCCGCTTTGCTGTGGCCACACAAGGACCTTCAGCCTCTCCTAAGCCCTGGCCCCACCTCGGGCCAGCCAAGAACTCCAGGCTTTCCCTCTGCCATGGTATATTTCACCTTTCAGCCCCTCCTGTCCCCTGGCCCCACACAGGCCAGTTGAGATTCCCAGGGTTAGTCCTCTGGCTGTCAGCCCTCTTGTCATTGTGGGTCCACCCTCTTGGGCCCCTCCACAGATCACTCTCCCTGGGCTCGGAGCCCTCCATAGGTCTTCCTGTATAGCCCATTCCTTTTCTGGGCTCATCCAGATGCCTCACTAGGCCCCTGTTCTCTGCCCCACTCACTGGATTCACCCAGCCCCTCCACTAGGTCTCTCAGACACCCAGCCCCTCTCCCATGGCTCACCTGGCCCCTCACTAGGTCCACACACTCTCCCAGGGCTTGTCTGACCCCTCCCTAGGCCCCCATGCACTCGGCCCCTCTCTCTCTGGGCTCACCTGGCCTCTTAACAGGCTTCAGGCACCCAGCCTCCTTCTCAGGGCTCTGAGCCCCACACTGGGTCCCCAGGAACCTCCTCCATCTCCTTAGCTCCTACCCAAACCTCAGACATTCTTTTCACTGGCATTCAGGAGCTGCAGCCTTCCAGCTGGGTGATGTTCCTACACCAGCTCCCAAGATATTATTACCAGCCCTGCTCTCAGGGTCTGGGCTTATACCCCATCTAAACTCAGCCCTCTTCCAATCAGGTGACTCCCATGATAAGGCCTAGCCTCACCTGCTAGCCCCTGGGCCAGCTGAGTCCACAATTAACCCTGACCCACACCTGCATTTGGCTCAATAGGCTGCCTGACCACTTCAAGTAGCAGGCACACCAAATGCCCTGCCACACGCTGCTGGTTCATGTGCCCCATGCACCATTTGCCCTATCTGGGCACATAGGCACAGGCTGTACCACCCAGTCAGATCCTATTTGCCTGATTACACTGCTGTCCCTTGAGGGCATGGCATAGCTCCAAGGCTGATAGGCTCACACATACCTGTCATTCTTGCTCCTCTTCCAGCTGCTCCTTATCTTTAAAAGAAAGTGCTCCCTTGCTAAGTCAGGGCTTAGGGCAAACCTCTGGTCCTGCCTGCTCTGGGAAGTTTCCATTCCCACCACATTTCTCAGCCCCTCTTGTCCAAACTCTTTCTGCCTCCTCTTCTCCCTGGGTTCTCTGCCATTTGCCCTTGCTGCCAGAGCAGCCAAACTGCACCATCCATTTCTGGGGGAGGGAGGATGGCTGGAAGATATTTCCCAATTCATTCCTTCCCTTCCCATAGCACTCAAGCTTCAATGCCAAAGGCCAGCACTTGCTTGAGAAGACCTCTCCTCATTTTTTCCAGGCTAGCCTGCTTCCCTCAGTATAAGAGAAGTTAAAATGCCTTGTTACACATCCAGAGTCATGCACATGCCTTGCTCTGCACTTGTGCTGAAAGATGCCTCCAGCTGTAAATAGCTACCTACTTAACATAGAAGTCAAAGGTGTCTGGATATGATGCTAGTCTCTGTGCTGTTGGTTACAGAAACTGATGTCTCTTAACCATGATAGCCAGATTGACTATCTGTGTTGCTTAGCCAGTGCCTGTGTAGTGATCATTGGGTTCACTAAAACACAGGTGTACATGAATGGGAAAAATTAAAACTAAAAAAATTAATTGTGGAGCTATAGGCAACTTCTTCAGTCCCTTTTTATGGCTCTCACTAACTAGCTACTTAACTAAGGGACCATCTCCCAATTATCATCTTCCTCAGTCTCCTCAGTTGGGAACCATCTTTAAATTACAACTTCAAATTTAACAGCACGGTGGCCAGAATGGACTCTCAGAATAATAGAAAAATAGGGCTGGAAGGGTCTTTTAGAGATCATCTAATCCTACCCCCTTCCTGAGGCAGGATCATCCCTATCCAAACCATCTTAAGAAAATCCTTGCCTAACCTACCAGTGTTACAATAACCACGCAGGCAACTCTGGCACAAAACCACAAAGCATAGCACTCCAAACTGCCACAGGTCAAGCAGGGGAACAAGGGTGGCCTATGTCCTGCTGCTGCGAGGGTTGTTTGGATCCAAGGAAGAGAGCCATGTCCCCACTACAGAGGAAGACAAAAAACCTTGGGGGGGGGGGAAAGAGAGGGGGTGTTCATCCATTCATGTGCGTCACTAATTATGATGAGGCATTTGTCACCCTGTCACTTGTACCTAATGCTTCTACTGATGCAGCCCAAAATTGCAATCACCTTTTGTGCAACTACATCACATTGCAGACTCATACTGAGTCTCTGATTCACCAAGGCTCCTAGATCATCTTCCACAGTGCTGCCATGCAGCCAGGCATCACCCATCTTGCGTGTGCGTTTTTGATTATTCTTCCTAACACGCAGTCTCTTGCATTTGTCAGTGTAACAGGGGGCCTGCTCAGGGCCAATCTAACCGTGGCCCACCCACCTGTTCCTGGGCCAACCACCCGCATTCTCACCTGCCATGCCTTGATGTTAATTATTTAATAGATGGTAATTAAGCAGGAGGCTGCCCATTTCATGCCCCAATGCCAGGGGGCACTATCTGCAGCTCTATTCCTCCCCTACACCACAGCCCAAGCCTTGCAGATGGTATCCAGATGTTCTCATCTTCACCGGCCCCCACACTGGCCCCAGAATCCTCCTGATTGAACCCCACCTAGAATCCTCTCATCAGGTGGTCTCATCCGCCTTCATATTAGGCAACATAGCTCCCTGAACCACTTCCCCTTCCAGCTCACTAGCCCTGGCCCACCTCCAGGCCAGTCAGAGCCCCAGGCCCTCAGCTCTTGGGCATCCCTCGTGGTGGGCCCCCGGCCCTTCGACCCTTCCAGTCCTGGCCCCAGCATGGACCAGTCAGGGGAAGCCTGGACAGGCCTGAGTCTATAGCCCTTTTCTTTCTCTCCAAGGGTCCACCCTCCAGGTCCTCCATACTAGGGGTAACCCACCCAGTCATGGGGGCTAGGGGTTAAGGAACCCCAACCTGACTTTCACCAGGGTGGTAACTGGCCTGGCATTTCCTGGGGGCTCCCACACCACTGGGAGCCCCACCAGGCCACCCACTCCCAGCAGGGTGCAGTTTTAGGTCATAGCCAGGAGCAGGAGCCTTCTGACCATCCCCTACAGCTCCTCCCTGACCTCCAGATAATTCTAGCAGCCCTCCAACCAGGCAGTGTTATTGCCTCACCACCAGCAGCAGAACTGCCCTGTTTATACTGGTAGCCCTAGATTCAAAATGGCTGCCCTCATCAGGCACCTGCCAGCTGCTGCCTTCTGGCCCTTAAAGTGTCAGGCACAAACAGTGCCCTACCACAGCCAGCAATGAACTTCACCTGTTGGCGCTATCACAACTTCACAGTCTGGGAGATAAATCTAATCAGATAATAGACTTCCCTTGGTCACAGTAGCAGAGGCTGGTCACATAAGCCACAGGAGAAGATTCTGAAAATGGTGGCACTTCCATGTCTTTGGTGATGTCCTGACTTCCCAGGGAATAGATTAGTGCAGGGGTTTTCACCTTTTTTTAACAAGTGTACCCCTTTTGTCTCAAAGTTTCAGCTCATGTACACCTTTATATTTTTTCTTGTTTTTTGGGGGGGGCAGACTGAGGCCCCCACGGTAAGAGAGGGAGTGGGGCTGGGGCTGGGGCATGCGCTGCATAGCTGGGGCAGGGGGCAGGGCATGGGATAGAGCCATGAATGGCTTGTCTGGGGGCATGGGGAGGGTGGGGAATGCACCCTAGTAGTGCATGGGGAGCCTGTGGCCCCAGATCTGCACATTGAGTGAGGGCAGACTATTGCTGTGGGGGGTCAGATCAAGGCCCCAGCAGTGGGGGAAGGAGTGGGGCTGGGGCAGGGGCTGCTCAGCTGGGCTAGGGTGTGGGACTGAGCCACATGGGGGGGGGGAAGGTGGCTACCAGGAGGGCATGGGGGGCATGTGCCCCTGGATCTGCGCACAGGGTGAGGGTGGGCTGCTGTTACAGGCTGGGACTGGGGCAGCGCTGGGCTTTTTCCAGTGGGGGGCTAGGCTGGGCTGGGCTGCACTCGGGGTGGGTGGCAGTAGTGCTGGGAGGGGGACTACAAGAGGGGCTGCAGCCACTCCAAAGTCCACCACAGCGCCCCGCAACTCTCCCCCCCAGCACAGCCTGGCCCAACACCCCTACCAGGAACAGCCCAGTGCTGCCCTGACCTTTGCCTGCAGCAGCTTGCCTTCACCCCATGCACAGATCCAGGGGCATACGCCCCCCACCACGCCCTCCCAGGGTACATGCTCCCCCTCCCCACACCCTCTGGACAACCTGCTTGTGTCTCTGTCCCGTGCTTCACCCCAGCTAGGGAGCACCAGCCTCAGCCCCACTCCCTCTCTCACTGCAGGGGCCTACGGGGTCTGGACTACAGAAGGGGCTGCAGCCACTTCAGAATTCTCCATAGCCCCCTAACTCCCTCTCCCAGTGCTGCCACCACCCTCCCCAAGTGCAGCCTGGCCCACCACCTCTGCTAGGAAGAACCCAACGTTTCCCTGGCCCCAGCCCACAGCAGCAGCCAGCCCTCACTCCACACATAGATTTGTTGAACACATTATTGGCCACATCAGTTCTGCATACCCCCTATGACCTTTTCAAGTACCCCTAGGGGTATGTGTACTCCTGATTGACAACCAGTGGATTAGTGGACCATGATATTCTTCATCTGACTATGTTCCCACACCTGTGCACCACACTCATCACTGTGGATCTGGGCTGGCAATTGGTAGCTATGCTGTAGCAGCAACATTGCCCAAGCGTTATGAGGGCAGGAAGGGAAGAATCACTTCACCGGCTGAAACTGCGGTAAGAACATTGAGGAAGCAGAATATAATTACCAGGCTGGAATTTGGCCATAGCAGCAGGATTAACACTTTGGCTCTTGCAAAAAGTCCTACCATACCTCCAAACTATAAACAGGTCTGCGGGTTACATCACCCTCTTTGCAGAACAGAACATCCTGTATCTCCCAAATAGTGCTTAGAGCAATAGTTATGTGGTGCTGAAATAACTACCAGCTCCCTTCTTGCAATTATTTGCAGCTTCCCTTCTTTCTACTCTGATTAGAGGCACCACTGAAGTCACCACACAACACACTGCTCCAATTAGCCTGCCTTTGATTGTAGGCAAAATAATGAAAAACCTCATATGGGATTCAATCAGTGAAGAACTAAAGGATAAGGATATAATTAATGCCAGTCAACATGGTCTTACGGAAATCAGGCTTTTAAAACAAACCTGATTTAATTTTGGAGAAAATGTCAAGTTTGGTTGGTAACAATAATGGAGTCAGTGTAATGTATTTAGGTTTTTGCAAGACATTTGATTAATGAACATGACATACTGATTAAAATCTAGCACTGTATAATAACCAAAAAAAAACAACTCACAAGTAATGTGGATTAGCAAAGAGCTCACTGACAGATCTCAAACAGTGCTGGGAAATCATCTTTAGACAGGCATGTTTCTAATGGGATTTTGCATGGCTTGGTTCTAGGTCTGACATTATTCGATATGTTTATTAATGATCTAGAAATAAATATAAAATCATTGCTGAAAAACACTGCAGATGACACAAAGATTAATGCAGGAGTAAACAGTGGTAAGGAGTTCTTTGGAGCAGTTATATGGAGCAACTTAGGTCACTTAGTAAATGGAGCCTTTGAACAAAATACTGCCAAATACAAAATTAAACATCTAAGAACCAAAGATGCAGGTTAGTCTGACTGAATGGGGGACTAGAGAGCAGTGCCTTTGGAATCGATTTAGGGGTGACAATAGAGAAGCAATGCAACGTGAGCTTGCAATGAAATGCAATGGTAGAAAGGGCCAATGTCAGCCTAGGTGTTGGGAGATGATTCTGTCTTCCCAATAGTGATGAGATCAACGTTGGATTGCTACACCCAGTATGAGTATCCATATTTTTAAAAGGATTGAAAATTGGAAAGTGAAGAAAGCAGAGAGGTATAAGTAGGCAGTTCTGTGCCCTGGGAGATCCCCCACTCCCTTTTCCCCTCAGCAGGTCCAGCTCTGGCTCTGGAAGTGAGGAGGGCAGAGTAGTGGCAGCAGCATGCGGCTAGAGATTTTCTGCTGCTGGGGCAGATATCATCTCCTCTTTCAGCCATCAACACACAAGAAGTAACTTAAAAAACACTGGTGGCAACAAAAGAGGTGATGTTTCCCCCAGAAGCAGAAAGCCTCTGTTTAAAACAGTGTTTCCCTGAATGCCCTTCACTGAAGCCTCCCTCACTTGCACACAAACTTCTGGGCCGCTGGTGCTGCTCTATCCTCCATGCTGCCAGAGCCGGAGTTTCTGCAGGGAAGGTGCAGGGCTGAGGGGAGACCAGAGGGGTGGGGGTTCATAGATTTCATAGACATTAGGGCTGGAAGGGACCTCAGAAGATCATCGAGTCCAGCCCCCTACCCCAGGGGCAGGAAGTCAGCTGGGGTCATAGGATCCCAGCAAGATAAGCATCCAAATTTCTCTTGAAGGTGTTCAATGTAGGTGCTGGAACCACCTCCAATGGCAGGCTATTCCAGACCTTGGGGGCTCGGACAGTGAAGAAATTCTTCCTTATATCCAGCCTGAAATGGTCTTGCTGGAGCTTATAACCATTTGACCTTGTCATCCCTTGGGGCGCTCTGGTGAACAAACGTTCCCCCAGATACTGGTGGTCACCCCTGATAAACTTATAGGTGGCCATCAGATCACCCCTGAGCCTGTGCTTTTCCAGGCTAAAGAGCCCCATAGCTCTCAGCCTGTCGTCATAAGGTCTGTTTTCCTGCCCTCTGATCATGCATGTGGCTCTTCTCTGGACTCTCTCAAGCTTCTCCACATCCTTGTTGAATTGTGGGGCCCAAAACTGGATGCAGTACTCCAGCTATGGCCTCACCAAGGCTGAGTACAAGGGGAGGATGACATCCTGGGATTTGCTTGAGAAGCATCTATGGATGCAAGCCAGCATTTTGCTTACTTTACTAGCTTTAGCATCACATTGAAGGCTCACGTTCATCTTGTGGTCAATGATGACCCCCCAGTCTCTTTCTTCCATAGTACTAGCCAGTGTAGCACTGCTGAGTCTATAGGGATGCATGCTGCAGGTTTTTCCTCCCAAGGTGAAGAACCTTGCATTTTTCTGTGTTAAACACCATTAAGTTCTCATCCGCCCATTTGCTGAGCCTGTCCAGGTCAGCCTGGATCACCCTCCTGTCTTCAGGTGTGGATGCTTTGCCCCAGAGTTTGGTGTCATCGGTGAACTTGGCCAGTCCTCTTCTGGCTCCAATGTCCACGTCATTAATGAAGATGTTGAACAGTATGGGTCCAAGGACTGAGCCTTGGGGGACCCCACTGGTCACAAGGCAGTCTGACGATTGACTTAATCAATTACCACTCTCTGGGTCTGACCACAGAACCAATTTCCCAGCCAGCGGATCGTGGTGGACCCAAGGCCACAGCTGGCCAGTTTCACCAAGATGTGATCATCAGATACCAAATTGAAGGCTTTTTTGAAGTCAAGATATATGACATCAATCTCTTCTCCCTTGTCCAGGTGATAGGTTACCTGGTCATAAAAGGAAATGAGATTGGTCAAGCAAGACCTACCCGCAACAAACCCATGCTGGCTATCCCTCAGGATATTGGCATCGGCCAGTCCATTAAGGATGGCCTCTTTAATAAACTTTCCCAAGACCTTCCCTGGGATAGAGGTCAGGCTGATGGGCCTGTAGTTTGCTGGATCCACTTTCCTCCCTTTCTTGAAGTTAGGCACCACATTGGCCTTCTTCCAGTCTTCAGGCACTACACCAGAGCACCAGGAGTTCTCAAAGATCCATGCCAGAGGCTGGGCTATGATGCTTACCAGCTCCTTGAGTACCCTGGGGTGTAGACTGTCAGGGCCGGCTGACTTGAAGGTATCCAGCCTCTCAAGGTGTTCCTTCACGAGGTCAACATTGCTGGAGGGCAGGGGAACTCCCTCACCCAGACCTCCCTGTCCCGTAGTGGCCATGAGTGTCCCATGGGACTGATGAAAGACTGATGCAAAGTACCCATTTAATAGGTTGGCTTTTTCCTAGGCGTCAGTTGTCAGTTGCCCCATCTGGTTCAGCAGGGGTCCAATGTTGCACTTGCTTTTCCTCCAGCTCCCCACATATCTGAAAAAGGACTTTTTATTATCCTTGATACTCGGAGTTGGAGTTTAGTTGCAGCCTTGGCTTTCCTGGTTTGCTCCCTGCAGGACCGGACCAGTGCAGAATATTCCTTCTTGGAGGTGAATCCCACCCTCCATCCTTTGTAGGCCTTTCTTTTTAGCCTCAGGAGATCTGCTAGGTCCCTGGAGAGCCAGGGGGGCTGCTGTGCCTTCTTGCTGCCTTTCCTCCGAGATGGAATAGAATTAGTTTGTGCATTGAGGATCGCTCCCTTGAGGAGCAACCACTCTTCCTGGACTCCCCTCCCCCTGGGGTCATGGTCCCTTAGGGCCTCACTGACAAGCCTCCTGAGCCTGTCAAAGTTGGCTTTCCTGAAGTCAAGGACTTCAGTGTTGCTGACTGACTTGCCAACTTTACGGCAGATGGTGAAGGTGATCAGCTCGTGGTTGCTGGCACCTAGCTTCCCATCGATCACTAGGTTGCCAATTAGGTCATCCCCAGTAGCCAGTACCAGGATGAGAAGCGCTTCACCTCTCGCTGGCCGGTAACTTATTGAGTCAGGTAGAGGTCATCCACGCACGATAGGAAGCTTTGCGACTGCTCAGATTTTGCTGAGTGATCCTCCCACGAGATGTCTGGGTAATTGAAGTCACCCATAACAACCATGGTCCTGCTGCATGTGGCCTCAGCCAGTTCCTGGGCGAACTTCTGGTCAAGTTCTTGACTTTGGGTGGGAGGTCTGTAGTAGACTCCCACTGTTGTGTCCCCTGTGCCATGTTCCTCATGGATTTTCACCCAGAGGGTCTCCACTCGTCCACCCTGGTCGCCAATATCAGCTTGCAGGGATGTGTAGCTTTCCTTAACATAGACAGCTACACCCTCACCCCTTTTATCTACTTGATCTCTCCTGTACAGGGTATAGCCGCCTATACCCGTGGTCCAGTCATGGGTGGAGTCTCAAAAGGTCTCTGTTATCCCTATGATGTCATAATTATTTGTGTTGAGCAGGAGGACGAGTTCCTCCTACTTATTCCCCAAGCTCCTGGCATTTGTGTACAGGCAGGCAAGTGTCCCCGTGGGGGATCTTGCTTTGCCCACAGATTGTACCAGGGCTGGGGCAGGGGTGGGCTCCCTTAAGTGCCTTGGCCTGCTGGCTTTGCAAGGGTTGCTCAGCAGGCCAGCAGTGGCGGTAATCCCCCCGTCCCCTATCGGGTTTAGTTTGGGTTGGGAGGATGAGGTTCACTCCTAGTTCCCTTCTGGCACCCACCCTGCCTTAGGCAGTACCTGGGGCTTGTGCTTCACATGCCCCCTCCCCCCATCCTTGCACTACTGAGAAAGCAGCCAAAAAATGGTTCAGAAAATGAAAAATGCTTCACATCAAATAACTTAGGAAACTCAATCAATTTCCAAAAGAAGATTAAGAGGTGACTTGTCTGTGGTGTACAAGTTCATTAATAATAAGAAAATACTGGGCACTTCAGGGTTTTTTTAATTTGATTGAGAAAGATAAAATATGAACCAATAGTTGGAAGTTAAATTCAGACAAATACATTGGAAGTAGAGCACTAATAGAGAGGTTGAGAAAGCATTTTAATAAGCTACCAAAGGAAGTGATGGATTCTCCACATCCTGACATTTCTAGATCAAGATGCTATGCCTCTTTGGAAGAAATACTTTAGTGTACTGGGCTGAAATGTAATGACCTGCACTACATGGGAGATCAGATGTGATGATCAAAGGGTTTCTTCTGGTCTGAAAGTCTTTGAGCCCCTGAACTGGTAGTAGCCCTTAGCCAGATCACCTCATACATGGGGAGGAATCTCAGCCCTGCCATCATGGCCATGGCATGCCTGGAGGAAAAATAAACACTCGTTGGTGCAGGCCCTTGCTGAGTGAATTGCTTCAGGGGGACCTGTATGTGGACTAAGTGGTGACCTTTGTCAGTGCCTATCTGCTGCCTCCTAAATTTTAAGGCATGCATGCATTGGAGCTGGAGAACCACCTGTGGAATAGTAAGGTATAGGAACCAGGGTTAGAAAAGCTGCCAGATTACCAGCCCTGAAAAGAGACAGCCTCTCAGTACAGGACAGGCCCAAGCATGGCCAGGCACTAGGCAAACTGGGCAAGGCTCAAGTCTTGTTCTAATGGCCACACTCTTGGGCCAACAGAGGCTCTGCGTCTTTGGGGCCCATTCAGTCACTAGTGCTGTGCTGAGTCTCCAGAGGAGGCTTGACCATGTGATGCCATGAAACTCTCAGCCCTTTCCTTTGGCTCTTGGTGCTCCTGGAAAGGGCCTGACTGTGCTTGTGTGCTGATTGTGCTGTGATCTGAGCACACCTCCTAGATGGGGCCCTTCTAGTCACATTGTTTCTGAATCCAAATGGACCTTAAGTGGGAGCTCGGTGCAAAGAGGCTCAGTCCACCATAGCAGCAAAAAGGCAGGGGCCAGAGCATCTGAAAGTCAACCAAGGAGATGCCCAACACCACAGGCACCTCCATGACCAGGGAGCTGCTAAGCAGGAGAGTGTGGGGTCACAGTTTCAGACTAAGGTGCCTAGGCATCCAACAGAGTCATGTTCTAGGCATCCAAGTACTTTTTTAGAATCTGGCCCTTTACTGTTTGCTGAGAAAACCCTCTGTGGGTGTAAAACACTTTTATAACCCTTTATAGGCACAACCCCAGGAGCATGCAAGTGCATTTCCCCAGGGACAAATAGCAGTGGCACCTATTTGTGCCACTGCTAGTTGTCTTTGGGGACCACCTCTGCACGTGCTCTGTCATGTAGAAAATTGCCTTTGGTGGGGTAGGAGAGGCTGAGGCCAGCATCTGGGCTGGCCCCAGCAGCCTTACCTGGGGTTACGGGGGCCTCCCAGGGCTGCAGCAGTGGTAATCTGGACACAGGAAGCCTGGCCTGCAGCCAGAGCATAGCTTTGGCCAGCCAGGCTGTGATTTCAGGTGGCGCACGCTGCTACCATGTGTGCTGCATCATCTTTTTTGTCTCATTTTTTTGATACCAGGAGTTCCAGGTATCTAATATTGCTTCTATGCTGCAAATAGGCACCATGGAAACCAATTCACATGTGCCATGTGTGTTTTACAGTGCCTCAAAAGCCTTTGAGGTGCTGCAAAGTACATGTTCCTGCTCATGGGGACACCATCTATCAGTCTGGTTTGAAACTGCCCCTGTGATACTTGCTATGGGAGCACAGGTAAGGTCAGGCCTATTGGTATCACTCCAGACCTCTGCCTCTAATAATGGTTCAGAAGAAAGTACGTAATTTCCTGAATGGTCATTCCTACGAGAACACCCACAGTGGGTAGGTGGGAAACTTGCCTAACTTCCTAATTCTCAGCAATTAGAGTAAGGATTAGGCATGTTGGTGTCATTGTGAAGGTCCTGGGAAGTCTGACCTGATGCATGAGCACTTGAACCTGTGACTTGGGGCTGACACTTGGACCTGTGACTCAGGCTACTTGGGATCAGTTCCTGCTGGTTGGCCACTTCACTGCTCTATGCCTCAGTTTTCCATGCTCTAAAATTAGGACAATAAAACTGATCCCCTTGTGAGTGTTAGGAATGTTTATTCTGTCCTTTTGTAATAGCTGTTAGCAAGCATAATTGTGGATTATCTTTTTAGTCAAATGCATGTTGATCCCTTTCTCACTGCTTTGAGCCTCAGGCACTTCATGTGGCTCCTTGGGCTCAACATAAGTACAACCCATTTCCTGTAAGCAGCCTGAATTCTGTGGTATGCCCTCGTCACTTCAGGATCCATGAGAGGGTAAAGAGGTCCCCCTGATGCAGCCTCCCTGCACCAGTCATTCTTTTACATACCTCCATCACATCTTTTCCTCTGAAAACAGAAAAGCTCCCCACTTCCCCTCCCCACCACACTTCATTTTGTCTAACTATTTCCATTGCAGAGAGAGGCAGCAAGAGGAGAGCAAACTCCTGAGACAGGGTGACCGAGGCAATTGGTCAGAGGGAGAGGAGGCTGGTATAAATAATGGTAAGGAATTTCTGAGAAGATAAGGGTAGTCAGCTGTGTTAGTGTGAAGCCAGGCAGAAAGCAACATAGGTATGCAACTTATAGACTAACTGAATAAGATATATATAGGACACAACCTTTCACGACCTCAAGTTCCCTTCATCAGCTGCTGCAGCAGATGTCGTGACATAGCATCTGATAAAGTGAACCAGATTTCAGGAAATCTTGTGCCCTCTATGCATCTCATTTAGTTGGTGCATATCTACCCTGCCTTCTGCTAGACTTTCTCCCAGACTAGCCTATCTCTATTAATGCAACTTAGAATTCTGCTTTCTTTTCACAGCATTTTTGCATCTCAAACAAAAGGTTATCACTGAGCTGTCCAAAGAGGTGGGTGCCCCATGGCATTGCCCAGGGGGTAGTGTCAATGCAGTCTTAGTAAGAGTATCTACCTTGCACCCCTGATGCTTCTGAAAGGAGCAGGGCAGGGGGCAGGTAGAGGTAAACACTGGGGAGGGGATGGAGGTAACCCTGGGTTCTTTCTCACATTACCAAACTCCAAAGTGCAACAGTGAAACAGCTCTGGGGGGACCTCACCTACCCATCCTGGACACTCTGACTCACACCAGAGACAGAGAACTGGAGAATGGTCACAGGGCTGCTCCCAGAGCAGCCTCATTGCTGCATTCCTGGGCTTGGTGCATGCAAGCAGGAGTGGGTGGGCAAGGTAGCCATGGGAGCAATCCCCAGTGGGTGTGCAGGGATGTGGTGTAGATAGGGCCCTGGTTGCTCTGTCTACTGCACAGCACTTGCAATAGAAAACAGCTCCAGCTACATTTCAGCTGCATCAATTTCCCTTCCTGTGGTTTCAGGCACAGAATGGAAGTTCATCCTATAGGGCAGCCAGAAGGCTGCCAACCTTCCCTTCTGAAGTGGTTCTTTTGCCAGCTCCAGAAATGACCAATGCAACACACTGCTCCAAGCAAGGCAGCAGGTCAAGTAGGTGAAGAATTCTCCATCTTTTGGGTGGACAGGCCTCCCTAAGAACTTATCAACTCACCGGTGTCCTGGTCTGTGTCCCCTTCTCCGTGCAGTTGGAGAGACTGGGGAGATTGAGTATTTGAGGAAGCAGGGGCTCTGAGTAGAGCCCATTGCATGGTTAAGGAGGGCTGGGAGGCTCTGGCTGTCAGATCCCAGAATGGAATTGTTTTGGACAAGCAGCAGTGTTACCTGTCAGCTCTGTGTCCTCAGGGAACCCTGGCACAGTATGCAGCCTGCCTGACTCACAAAGGACTCCGCCTCCCCCTGCCCCACCTCTGCCTGAACAAGAACTGATTAGAGGAAGAACTTACAAAAGACAATGAAGATGCAGTGGGAGATGCACCTAAAGCCTCCAGACAAGGGTGATAAGAGTGAAGCAACTCCCTTGGTCTCATTTACATCGGAGATGGAACCAGATGACAACTTATTTGCATGGGAGATGGGACAGGCATGCACCTTCATGAGCATTCAGGATGGAGAACAGAGATTCCAAGGCAAGGACAGCACTGAACTCTGGGACCAGAGAAGCAGGGGAGCACTGCATGATGGGGTATCCCTGCTCCAAATGCTAATCAACCCATGTCTACACACACCCAGCTCAGCATTTATCAGACCAGTTCAAGTAATGATTCCTTTATTGGTAACCAAAACACTGAATCTGCCTGTCTGTATTGAGAGCTCCCTCAGAGTAATGCTACCCATGGCCAGGAATGATCAGTTCCTATTATCCAGCATATGAGCCATCATTTACCTCTAAACAAACCTAGGGATCTCCCTTGAGCCATTGTTAGTTCTCTACATAAACCCCTACCAAAGCTCAAGTTTCTGTCCTGGTGCTTGGATCCAAAAGCTGCACTAGTTACACTCCTTTTCTGCCTGGAATCCCTCCACTGATCATGCTGAGGGCTCTGCCTGTCTGCCAGCTCCAGCAACACCTGGGAACTTCGACTGGTTCAAGCGTCACTGAGTGGTGAGACCCCCAACTTTCTCTCTTTCTCTCTCTCTGACTCCAGGAACTTGACTTTTGTTTTCTTACTCCAGGCACAGCTTTCTAAATCTGACATTTGCTAATCAAACTTGAGCTAGACTTCCCCAAATACCTCATTGGTATCTCCACTTTCATCCCTCTTCTCTCTCTTTTCCCCCCCTCCCCAACCCATCTCTCACCCATTGACTCCTCAATCTACATTTTCACTGACTACCTGTCTTGTATGGAGACCAGATCAGCCTCTGGCTTCTTTACTTTTCATTCCATCCAGGAAGAGCACACACCAACTGCTGAAACTTCCTTAGCCTGACAAAGGGTTTTTGAACCCGAAAGCTTGCTTAATAATTGTTTTCCAACTATTTAAGTTGGTCTAATAAAAGATATCAGATTCACCCAAAGAACCTTGTCTGCCTATGTCCTTAGACCAACACGGCTACAACCTATACTCATTGAAACTATGTAATATTGTAACTGTTTTATTTGTCTCTCTTGTATGGCTATTACTACTAGTATCATCATAAGTTCATATACCTGGCAATAAATAACTTTTATGGTCAAGCTGGTTGTTATACTCTCTCTCTGAACCTCACTTACTCTTCCTTTCCCTTGACCTCCCCATTTGCTCTGCAGCAATGCTTCTTTTACCTAAGCCAAAGATCCCTGTAATGCCCAAAACTACGGTGGGGTCTGCTTATCAAGGGAGTTACTATTAGGACCATTGTGACTCGAGATTGGGATGTGCTGAGTTTTGAGGTGCATGAGGGTGATGAAAGTGCTGATTGGACCCAGCCTGCTCAGACGTGCTCTGTTAGTGTGTGCGTATGTGTGTCTAACTGCATTTATTATTGTCCTGTTGAAATAAGGGATGAACTAAGTTCAAGGCACATGAGGGTGTCAGCCTGCCAATGCTGAACAACCCAGCCTGACTCAGATGTGCTCTGTTAACCCGTGTGCTTGTGTCTAACTGCATATTGTTGCCCTGATGAACAGAGTTCAAGACATGAGGGTGTTAGCCTGTCAGTGCTAATAACCCAGCCTGGCTCAGGCAAGCCATGTTAATCTGTGTGTGTATGTGCGTACATGTGTTTGACTGATTCGGTGATTGGAGGGACCCAGCCCCAATGAAACTGAGTCTTGCAATATAGCTCCACTGGGGATGAGGACTTGCAGAAGGGAGAGATACAGCTCCATATAAAAACACAAGTAACACAAGCAGCACATTGATAGAATTACAAAGACCCCAGAAACGTACCCCTAATAAATGAGCATACCTCAAAGTGATGGGCAAATCTGGTAACAGAGGGACCCCTCCCATGGACCTTATTCTTCTTGCCAGGTCCACAGAGCCTGAGTGACACAGAGTCTACACTGGGCTGGGTTTGGCTTGGTTGGTTCAGCCAAGTTTTGAACAGAATGATCTTGTTTGCGTGTCTCCCCACTGACACTGACAGATTGGTCTCTGGTTCCTCTGTTGGCAACAGCACAATCCTTTCAGGCTGCCAGTGCGCCCTGCCCACCTCTCCCTACTGTACAGCTTGTTCTAAACTGTAAGCCATACCTCCTATTACCATAAGGCTGGGCCCTCGCGGAAGTCAACAAAGGGGAGATAAGAAGGGAGATGACTGAGGCAGATGAAGTTTTTCTTCATTCTTTGAAGGTCTCATCAGACCTGCTATGCCGGATTCACAGCCAAGGGCAGCTCCAAAACAGTGTGAGGTGGAGCTGCTGTGGTGACTCACATGGGACAAGACAGAAAGTGCTTGTGCCATGTGTGACAGACAGCATTTAAGGCACAGTGAGTCATGTACCCATTTGCTGGACTTCAGTGCTGGAGCACAGCAAGGGAACTTGCTGTAGAAGCAAACTTTTCACAATTATAGCAAGCAGATCTCTCTAGCCTAGGCAGCGATTGAAGCCAGTATCAGCGGAAGAAGGAGGCCTCTGAGGATGAAGAAGAAACTAACTCCCTCACATGCATGCATCTTCAGGGGACACATGTCTGTGGAAATGATTCTTTAGCAGTTGATTTGAGCTCAACAGTATCCAGAAAGGCTGTAGCTTTGTGAGAAGATTGGTTCCTTTAATCCTTACGTTTTAAGACCTTATTGGATGCCATATCACTAGCATACTGTGACTATTTCAGAATCAGACTGGGGTATATAGGAAGGCACAGAGGCTCTTACCTCATGAATGTTGTTATTCTAAAAAAAATCAACCCATGGTAGGATATGAACCAGCCAATAGCCATAAGGAAAAAATAGCAAGATACCTTTCATGAAGATAATACAGAATCATGTGCATCTGATGGAAAAACCCATTGGGACAAATCTAATCCTTAGAATTCATGGAGAACCTGTCCTCATCTGTGGTGTGCAGCTAATGTCATAGGCCCATTGCTGAAGTCATAGCTGTGTTTCCATCATAGGGAACCACTTCAACCTCCTATTTTATTTCCCTTTTCCCTAAAATTTCTCTCATCCAATTATAGACTAAAGGGAACTTTCTTCTTCAGGAACTTTGATACAAGTTGTCCAAGCAGTGTAAAATTTAAAACAATTTAGAGATCATGCATTTCCTATGCCTGCAGAAACTAGAAGCACTGCTCATCTTTTTATTTCCCAACACTTCCTTTTCCTTCCTAAAGTGATGTTTTGTTGAAACCAAAATATTTTGTAGAAATTTTTCAGTTTCAATGACATTTTTGTTAAGACAATTTTTCAGGTCTACAAAGGGATTTCTGGTCAGACCAAGACAGAATTAAAATTCATCAGAACTGATCTTGTTTAAACTGGAGAAATAGACTGAAATCAACAAGATAAAATTCAATAAGCACATATGAATAATACTGTGCTGGGGAGGAGAAGGTAAATGCATAAATACAAAATGGGGAGTAAAGTGAGGCAGCAGTATGGTAGAAAAAGATTATAGTAGACCACAACCTGAGTTTCCACTAACTGGCTGAGTCTACACAAGACACAACTGCACAGTTGTTAGTATGCATTTATTCAGTACTTGTAACTTGAGACCATTGCTCCTTGTTTTGCCATCTGTCACCATTGAGAAAAGTCTAGCTCCATCATCTTTGGAACCACCCTTCAGGTAGTTACATAAAGGCTGCTTTCCTCATCATCTGTCACCAGGTTGCCCCTCCCATTCAGTAAGGGACCCACACTTTCCCTGACCTTCCTCTTGTTGCTAACATACTTGTAGAAACCCTTCTTGTTACCCTTCATGTCCCTTGCTAGCTGCAATTCCAATTGTGCTTTGGCTTTCCTGATTTCATCCGTGCATGCCTGAGCAATATTCTTATACTCCTGCCTAGTCATGTGTCCAAGCTTCCACTTCTTGTAAGCTTCTTTTTTTGTATTTGATCTCACTGAAGAGTTCCCTGCTAAGTCAAGCTGGTCTTCTGCCATACTTGCTAGTCTTCCTGTACATCAGAATGGTCTGTTCCTTTGCCCTCAGTAAGGTTTCTTTAAAATACAACAAGCTCTCCTGGACTCCTTTCCTCCTCAAACTGGCTGCCCCACAGTTCCCCGAGGGAGTCACAGTCTGTTTTTTCTGAAGTCCAGGGTCCATACTCTGCTGTTCTTCTTCCTTCCTTTTGTCAGAATCCTGAACTTGATCATCTCTCAGTCACTGCTGCCTGAATTGCCATCTCCCACCAATTCTTCCCTGTTTGTGAGCAGCAGGTCAAGAAAATCACAGGCCTTAGTTGGGGCTAGTTATAATGCGTTCTTCACACCACTCAGTGGCAATGAGTGCCACTGAGCAGCAGTACTTCTGCTGTAGTACTGCATCTGGTTTTTGGCTGGCTTCTTGCTTTAAGAAATGTGTAGACAAATCAGGCAAAATCAAGTGGTGAGCAAAAGAAGTTATAAGAGATTTAAAAAACAAGAGCTATGAGGAAAGGTTGAAGGAACTCGGTTGGTTTAATTTAGAAAAAGAGAAGATTAAGAGGGAACTCAATTGCTATCTTCAAGTAAAAAAAGATCCCAGGATCAGGAGGCACCAGTCGCCCATGTATAGACAATAGTGATCATTTTCTCTTCATATCTGTTGAGCGTAGCAGATGCTCACAAAAAAATGTTTTTGACTTAATTTGCAACGAGGATTGGGATTAGCTATTAGGAAAAATAGGGGTAGGGATGTCCTTTCTAATTACAGAAGATAGTCTAGTCAAGTAGTGGAACAGCCTGCCTAGGGACATTGTGGAATCTCCTTCACTAGGCACCGAGAAGCAATTGCTGATGGGGGGCAAACCTGGAAGTGCCGCCAGTGCTTCTCTCAGAGTCCCCACATTCTCGGGGGCGGGAGGGCACTAGCCGTGCCCACCATTCCCTGGCTGGTAAGGGCCAATCTTGGGGGGGGGGGGACGTGCCCCCCCCCATGTGTCACCTATGTGTCTATAACAGCTTTTTACTCAAAGATAGCAATTGAGTTCCCTCTTAATCTTCTCTTTTTCTAGATTAAGCCAACTGAGTTCCTTCAACCTTTCCTCAGGAGCAGGATGCAGCAGCCCAGCCCTGCCCTGCTCCATCCCCAAATGTCTCCCTGCTTTCTTGCCCCTGAGCTTCTCCAGCACCACATGGCTCCTGGCTGCATCGCTAGACCACAGGAGCACAGGTCTGTGCTGGCAACCCCGGCGGGGGGGAGGAGGAGGAGGGGGCGGTGTGTTTGCAGGAGGAATCCCACATGCAGACCCCACAATACACATGCACCCATACCACCCCTTGCAGTGCCACACATGCCCCCGCACCCACACCCCCTCACATCCCCCAGCCACCCTCCCCCCCACACACAATTCCCCACAAACCCCATACCCACCCACACCCTGCATATCCACACCCACCCACATGCTCTCTCACCCCACACCCGCACCTATCCACCCCCCACAGGCACACCCACACCATCCCCCATGCCCCATATACCCACACACCCACAGCTCCCAACAAACCTATACCTACCCTGCAATATATAAGAGTAAGACTTCATTTTAAGCTGTTGTATGCAATCACCTCTATGTACACTACACAAACACATGTAAACCAGGACAAAAATATTTTTGAAATCAAATTAATGAATGTTTTAGATGTTCGCTTTTTAGAATATAATTTGGTATTTTTCTGGTTCTGAGATGGCAAACCCCCTTGCTGAAAGGAGTACTTCTGGGGGCAAGCCTGAAGTAATTGCCTGCCCCTGATCTAGTCAATATCCCTGGACTTTTGAGGTACTCTCCAGCCCTGCAGTTCCAGAAAAGACTCCTCTCTCTATAATGCATTATAGCTAGGGCCAGAGACAACATGAGCAGGGCCCAGGGCCCAGGGCAAATCAGCCTGTGTGGGGCCCTACCTCTGGACATGAGGAAGACGGCAGTGGATTTGGGGGCAAGGGGGTGGCGAGCAGCCGGCTGTGCCGGATTTGGTGGCAGATTTAGTGGCGGCTGGGGGGGCAGCCAGATGTGAAGCTGGCAGCAGCATGGAGTCACTGCGGCCACTCCGCCTGGCTCTGTGGGGCCCCTATAGTGCAGGGCCTGGGGCAGTCGCCCCAATTTCCACCCCCCCACCAGGGACGGCCCTGGCACACAGAATGTGAGACCCCAGGTTTAAGTCCCATTTCTGTCTGCCTGGACCACACGTGTAACCTGATTGCTTCACATTTCTGGAGAGTTTCCTCACCAGCAGGCTATGGACTATTCTGGGGTGTTTGCTGGAATCTCTCTCTTTTCATGCTTTTGCTAGAAGAGTCCCAGAAGAGCTTAATTCCTATTCTCCATTTGAAACAAAAAACACCCACAAATTTTGAAGCCTTGACATTTTTCATGGAAAGGAACTACTGTTTTCCAAGGAGCTCCAGACACTATCTTGCTGCGGGGAAGCTTTAACTCCACAGCAGTTTGGTTGGCTGAAATCACATTTTTATAGCATCGTTCTCTGCAAGAACTGGTGCAGAGAGGAGTTTGGAAGAAGATTAATCTAACTTCCAGCAGGTCTCAGTGATTCATGCTTTGCTCACTGACATGTTTAAGTTTGGCAACTTTGCTAAGGAAAGTCATAGTATGCCAGCTACTGAGTCTGTGCCAACATCAGCTCTCACTCTCTCACTCGCACCCAGGCTTTTAAAAGTTTCTAGCTCTTTAAGTGAGATGTCTGTCAAAACATGACCTGGTTGCTATGCTTAAATGTTTATCATAATGGCTTTCCTAGAAAACACTGGTTATTCATGGTTCTACAGCAGCCACTCCCTCGGCTTTTCATATTGTTGTTTATTCTCTGTACTACAGTAGCCCATAGGAGTCTCCTTATGCTCAGTGCTGTAAACACTTCAGAAACTAAGAGAGATGTTCCTGCCCTGAAACATTCACAACATGGAAGAAAGGGCAGTAGCATTACTTCTGTTTTGTA
Source organism: Alligator mississippiensis (assembly GCF_030867095.1). Lineage (NCBI taxonomy): Eukaryota > Metazoa > Chordata > Crocodylia > Alligatoridae > Alligator > Alligator mississippiensis. Next base: position 32,062,881 of record NC_081833.1, read on the forward strand.
GAGGGACTGGTGTGTCACAAAGTGAACTTGTAAAAGAAGTGAGACAAGAACCCTGTCTCCTGCCACTCCATGCGGTGTCTGAGCCTCAAGCCCAGCCTTGTTTGACTGTTCTTGTCCTCTCCCACACAGCTAATACCTGCCAGAAAACCTAGTTCAAGCATCTGCTGTTCTTAGCCAGTGGGACCATAAGCCTCCCTATACTCTGATAAGACTTTACCTCTCAGCCTCAACCACAAGGAGAGACTTCCACCTTCCCCTTCATCAGCCCCTCTCCAGGGTAACTTAGGGTTGAAGGGGGCTGATTTGGAGGTGACCCCTCAAAATAGCCTAAGTCGCTGAGGAGGAACTGGCTCGGGGAGACAGACACTCTGCCTGAAGTCCCCTGCTTCCTTGTCTATGTACCTTCCAGTTTCTGCAACAAAATAGTCTATTGTGCCTCTGTCATCAGCTTCCTTCACTGTCTAGCCCCAAGGGACTGCCAGAGAAGATCCATTCTGGGCAATGACTAAGACAGGGTCCCATGGCGAGTAGTGAGTGACCATGTGATCAAATCCCATAAGCAGAGAGAAGTAGTTAGCCATATTAGTCTGAAGTCAGTCAGAAAGCAGAGCAGCTGTGTAGTATGTACCTTTGTAGACAAACTAAATAGGATATACATAGCACAACCTGTTTTGTGAACCTGTTATCTTCATCAGATGCCCCCCTCCCCCTATCTCTCTCTCCCTCCCTCCCCCTCTTGTCTTTTGTATTCTAATTTCTCTCTCCTTATAGCCTGCTTCCTGCACATCCTTTCACAGCATCTGATGACATGAACTTGGGTTCATGAAAGCTTGTGCTCTTATTTAATCAGTCTATAAAAATGCATATCTACCCTGCCATCAAACCTCATGTCATAACACTGGTGCACAAAGGGGTGAATCAGAGTTGTACAGTCAGCTTTAAACTCAGCATTTCCTCACTTGAGTGCTCATCTAGCAACCTTAATGTTCTTTTAGTGCTTAATTAAAGTGTAATTTCCTCATTTTAAAACAGTTGCTAGTAATCACTATACAGAGGTTCTGTTTGTGTGGAAGTATATGGGTCATCAACACCAAAGGCTCTGGATTTTTAGAGTGATCATGTGGACTGATGCCTCTTGTGTGTGAATAACAGTAGGAGGCTGTTCTGGTGAAGCAGTCTTCTGACCTTCTCCTGCCCCATCTCTAACTCAGTGTTTCCCAACCAGTGTGTCATGGCACAAAAGCGTGCCGTCAGAAATGAACAAGTATGCCATGGAATTTTGCCATGGCAATGAGCTACAATAGGGATGAGGGTAGGGAATGACTTAACAGGTGTGCCACAGACATTTTTTATTAATGTAAGTGTGCCTTGGACTGGAAAAGGTTGGGAAATACTGCTCTAACCACCTCTTGCATTTCCTCCATGGCTGACTCCTGTCCATCTCCCTACCTCCCTCTCTTCCCATTTCTTCCTTCTACCTTCCTATACCATCTCCTGCTCTTCTCCACTCCTGGTTCCCTTCCCTCATAAGTTTCTGCCCCTCCCCACTTTGCTAGGGGTCCTGCACCTTTACTGACTCACTTCTCATCCCTTTCTTCACCCCTTACATTGAAGTTGTTTCTTCCCCTTGCTCCGTGCACTGTTGGCAGTTCCTAGTAACAAAGTGTGTGTATTAAGGATCCTGTCTCAGTTCACTCTGTGAGTATACTCCATTGAAGGCCATAACCCTAGGATGGAAAGAAGCCATGCATTTACCTAAATTTTATGTAAGCAATGGTTATTAACTAAACAGCCCTACAGCATTAGCAGCTCCAAAGTTGACAAGCTCCTATCATTTACAAGGCTTCTAATAGTTACTTTCAGGCTACTATTAGGAGCCCTGCAATTCACAGGAGCTAGTTAGCTTCAGGCTTTCAAACAGCAGCCCTGGGACAGCTGTTTCCCATTTGCTGTTTCTGGCACCAATCTGCCCGGAACTCGTTTAAATACAATTACTTTTCAAAGTCAACAGTGGGGCTGAAGCATCTCATATACTTAACCAACCTGCAGGGAACTGATATTTGATATAATATAGGCAACAGGCAAAAAGACTGGGGCTGGCAATGCATTGTACAGTTAAGCAAGTTACACACTTATCTGATATTCATATAAGCACAGCACATGTCACTTGATGCATCACCTGGTGACTCCTTTGCTGACTTCACAGAGTCCTTAGTGACATCTTTTTCAGGTTTGTCTGGCCAACTTCTGAAAGCAGAGATTTAAAACACTGGCTCAGTGTTGCCTGGGCATTAGTAGGGTGATCACTGAGAACACAGGGGAGGTAGGTGCCTTGTGCCCCATTCCTGTACCCAGCATCCAGAAGCAACAAGCCATGAACTCTTGGGGAGCATCCCCATGAGTGTGCACATGCAGTTTGTGGTGCAGCAAACCACACACAGCACATATGCATGGATTTGCTGCACTGCTAATTAGCAGCATGGTGGGGTTTTTTGACACCAGGAGATCTCAGTGTCAAAAAAACCCCCTGCCACTAAAAAAAAGTAGCAGTGTGCGCCACCAGAAAGGGAGCCTGGCTAGCCAGAGCCACACTTTGGTTGTTGACCAGGCTCTGAGCACCTGGATTGTCACTGCTGCTGCCCTGGGAGGCCCCAAGGACCCCAGGTAAGGCTGCTGGAGCCAACCTAGGTGCTTGCCCAGCCTCGCCTACCCCACCCAGGGCAATTTGCTCCACACCGGAGAGCATGCGCAGATGTGTGCCCAGGGACAACTAGCTTGGGCACAAATATGTGCTGCTGCTATTTGTCCCACAGGGACTATGTGCCCCTGGATATATGTACTCATGCCCTTGAGTTCTATAAGGGACAGTAAACTGATACTCACCTTAACAATCCCCTATCCCCCAACACAGTTCAGAGCATTCCTCTGGCCTAATGCCCATTCGAATTGGAGCGTGTTTTTCATAGATGCATAGAAAAGTAGGGCTGGAAGGAACCTTCGGAGGTCATCTAGTCCAACACCCTGCTTGAGGCAGGAACATACCTATCTAAGCCATCCTCAGCAACTGTTTGCTTAACCTGTTCTTCAAAACTTCCTGAACAACCCTTTCAGAAAAAGAAAGATTCAGTCCTTATTTAAAATATTTCTAGTGAAGGAGAATCTGCCACTACCCTAACCAAGTGGTTCCAATGTTTTTTACCCTACTTGTTAAAGGTTTGTTCCTTATTTCTAATCTGAATTTGTTGAGCTTCAGCTTCTAGCCTTTGGATCTCCTTAGACCAGGGGTGGGCAAAATCCAGCCCAATAAGCCATTCCATCTGGCCCGTGGGGCCCCTAAATACTTAGAAAATTAATATTTATCTGCTCCTGGCTGCCTGTCAAACATGACAGGAGCCAGGGGCTCAGGGGGAGCCAGCAGCAGGATGCAGCAGCCTAGCCCCGCCTCACCCCGAGCCATTTCCCTGCCTTCCTGCCCCCACACTGCTCCAGCACCACATGACTCCTGACTACATCACCGGACCGCAGGAGCACAGCTCATGCCGGTACCCTGGGTGTGTGTCTTCGTAGGGTGAGTCCCACATGCATGCCACACCACACACATACACTCACACACCCCCTTGCACTGCCATACTTGCAGACACCCACACCCCCTTACACACCTCAGCCATCCTCCCACCACACAGCCTCCCACAAACCCCATACCCACCCACACTCTACATGCTCCCTCACTCCACACCCACACACCTATCCACCCTCCACAGGCACACCAACACCTTCCCCCACATCCTCACAGCCCCCCACAAACTTATACCCACCCCCCACAATATATAAGAGTAAAACTTCATTTTAAGCTGTTATATACAATCACCTCTATGTACACTACACAAATGCATGTAAACCAGAACAAAAATATTTTTTGAAGTCAGATTAATGAATGTTTTAGATGTTCACTTTTTAGAATATAATTTGGTATTTTTCTGGTTCTGAGATGGCAAAACCCCCCTTGCTGAAAGGAGTAAGTCTGGTGGCAAGGGGAGGGGCTTCTGGTGGCAAAGGTCAGGAGTTAGGGGGTAGGATTTTGAGGCACATTATGGAGACCAGGTGGTGGGCCACCTGTCAAGGAGTGGGGCTACCCATTCAGCCCTCAACAGCTTGCCAAAACTCAGTAAGCAGCCCTTCACCCAAAATAATTTCCTGCCCCTGCTTTAGACTTTTCTCCCCCAGACTGAAAGGCCCACTATCAGATTTTTGTCCTCAAGTAGGTACTTAGAAACTGATCAATGACTTTGGTTAAATTAAGCAGTTGGAGAGTGAAGTACTCACATTCCTAAGACTGGTTTCCAAGCCTTTACCCATTTTTTGGCTCTTCTCTAACCCCTATCATTTATTAACATATTTCATGAATTATTGAGACCAGAACCTGGCACAGATTTTCAGTAACATTAGCACTAATGCCAAATACAAAAAAATTAAGATCTCCTTGCTTCTACTTGAGGTGGTCATCTTTATCCATCCAAGGATTGCATTCGCTATTTTGGCTGCCATGTTGCACTGGAAGCTCATTTCTTTTTGGTTGTTTATCCATCAGGACCCACTTTTGGCATCTGAAAACTGAGCCCTATGAAGTGAGGTATCAGGCAACACTGACATGGTTTATCATAAGGTTGGTGTGTGTCTGTTAGCTCCCTGAATGAGCAGAAGCAGCTAGCAGTATCTCCAAGGCAGATAGAAGTAGATGGGGCACTCCAGCCTCTTGTGGTCCCACTGAACATTTGCACTGTTTGAGACTGTTTGCACTGATCTTGTACTTGGGAGCAAAACTGCAAAAGCTCAGGCTCAAGACTGCAGAGTGGGGAGACAGAAAATGGAAGGAAAACAGGGAAGAAAAGCAAGTGGTTAAGAGTCATAGCTCATGCACATTTGTATGAAGACATAGAAGGAATTGGAGGGGCAATTAATGCAGTATGAAGAGATACTAACTTAGCTCACTGCTACATGAGGGTAGGGAACTCTGTGACATGACTACCAACAAGGGAGGGTCTCCTTTGGGAGAAAACTAGCATCCAGAGCAGAGACAGTGAGTCACATATACCCTTCTTCCTTTAAAAAGACTGAAATCATGGGGTTGAAAGAACTGAATGGCAGGTGCTGCAATCTAAACTAGCAGCCTCCCCTACAACAGTTTAATGCTCTAACACTGGACTTTTTATAGCTATTCAGTCTGAAAGCCCCAAATAGTAGGGCAGGAGTGTGGTGATGCTGGTGACTAGGGAGGTTGTCTGAGGTGCTTGGTGGGATATTCATAGGAAGCAGGAAAAAGTGGAGGGAGTGCAGAGCCCAGCAGCGTGGTGGCACTGGCTGTCTGCAAGATAGCTTAGACCCTCTGGTGAGGAGTGGGGAGCCTAGCTACAGTGCAAAGCTGAGAGTCTGTGATTGCAGGGCTCTTGCCTCTATTGTGGACCCTCGTCAACTCTGTGCAGTCCACACTAGATGCCAACTAAGGAGAGAGCAGTTGTTCCTGGATTCTCTAGGACTGATACAGACACTCCAGCAAGACAGGATTTGGAAGTGACAGTCACTTTCTGAAGCAGCTCCCAGAGCAAATGGGGTAGGGGAAAAAGGAGCAAACTGTTTCCCGTCCCTGTATCCCCTATAGGTAATCGAATGCTCATCTCCATTTCAAACTGCACCAGTACAGCAGCATTACAACTGTTAGTACAGCACTTATTAAGCAAGCATTTCACTCCCATACTGAATAGCACTAGACTAGGGGAATGGGTGGAGCACAGAGGCTTCATCTCTGTAATCTGCTCACCTGGGGCAGGAATTCGCAGAGGGATGGGATACAGCACCTTTCCCTTCTGCTCCTAACACAGTGGCTCAGTAGTGGCTTAAAATTGCTATCATCTGACAGGAAGGAAGTAGCCCATGTGAAGGAGCTTGTTTTTGTCCTGATCCTAGCAGGGAAGTGTCTGCTTCACAAGAACTGCCACCACTCCACCCATCATCTTGGCTCTAATTTACCCCCCCAGTTGTGAATCTGCAGAAGTCAAGCACTGAACTTGCCAGAGGGAATCAAGTCCCTCTTATTTATACAGCTACCCCCCTTTCCCACCCCACTCTCCCCTCCCCCCAGCATGGCATGTGTGTAGTGTGTGTCCTGCTCTCATTACACGGGGTACAAGACAACTATCTGGCTCTGTGTAGAAATCTCTATAGACTCGTATAGGGCAAAGACTACAGATCCCAGGAGGCTGCTATCTCTAGTGGGACCAGAACATCCCTTCCCCCATATCCGTGCCATTAGCAGACTTGAACATCAGTCCAGCTTCAGATTCTCCCAGATCCTCTCCCAGCGTGGGGATTCTGATCCCCTGGTCCCAGGCAGTAGCTTCCTCCAGCAGCAGCCCCATTCAGCTTAGCTCTGTTGGGTGCTGCCCAGATGAGCAAGGGGTCACAGGTATAGACCTGCCAACAGTGCTGACAGCAAGCTTATATTTCTGGACTGGGCTGCCCTGGCAGGAACTGAGGATTTCTTGCTATGCTCTTCCCAGGGCCCCTCATAAGTGGGAGGTGAGGAGTGGAGCTATTCATTTAGTGTGAAGTGACACATAATATTTCAGAGGCATTAAGCACTGACACTGCGGAGAGCACAGAGAAGGGGCTGCTATAGCAACTTGGCATTGGCCTTTCAGGACAAATGGGAAGTTGTACAGTCTCTGATCAAGCATGGCTAAAAGCAACCAGTGCTCAAAGAATGCCCCTTGTTATGAAAACTAACTACAGCAGTACAGGGGCCTGCTGCTCTGTGTAGACTTCAGGAGCCAGGTATCAGTCAAAGGGAAATATATAGGCACCTTTATAGCCCATAAGCTGGAAGGCCTATTTGCTATACAATGGCAGTGAGTTTAGGCCCACCAGTAAAATGATAAGCCTCTGTCAGGGACTGGAGGGAGGCCACTAAAGGTATAACAGCTAAATTACTAGGACAAAGGATGATAAAGCAGGGACAGGAGTGAGGGTCTGAAGTTAATAGCTAGGATACCAAGAGAGGACACAGAACAGAAAACTCTGGCTGCCACCTACTGTCCACTGAATTAGCAGAAAGGGAGCTGAATGGGCTGATGGGTTTCTCCCATGTTTCTGTGATAAGCAAGCCCCAAATGCCTAGCTTTCATGGCAGATATGGGACTGAAAAGTGGGCCTCTAGACTGCAGCTGCAGAAAGCCAAAGTCAGCCAGAGCCTCTTCAGTCTTCAAGGGACCCCCTACCTTACAAAATAAACCCCTCAGAAGCTACCAACCTCATAGTGCCAAACATTGACTTCATGAACGGTCCCAGTCAGAGACAGGCCCAAGAGCATTTGCCCACCCTTAGCCCTGTGTGGTTGCCAGACTGCAGGAGATAACACTCAAATAGAGACAAGTCATGCTACATACACATGGCATCTCCTCCAAGTCCTTTCCCCCTCATCACATGCCCAGAGACCCAGGTCCTTCACAGTTGCCTTCCCTAGCCCCAAGAGCTCACTTCTGTTGCTTCCCTCCACCCGTAGCCATTAGCAGAACCTGCAGCTACAGACTAGATGCCCAGGCTCTCTATACAGGACATGTGGAGAGATAGGTGCCTACATATGAACTCTAGCAACAAGCACATAGGGCACAGACTGCCTGAACTAGACAATAGGAAGAGCTGAGGAGAGACTTATGTTTCCCCCAGGGACTTAGTGTCTGACTCAGAGCTGGAAGTAGGCTTTGGGGCACCCTGCCCTTTCTACAATAGATGGAGCAGGGTTTTGAGGGGCCAGGAACCCACCTTGTAGCATAGTGCCCTGAGCACCAGACTTGGGTCTTCCCTTAGTCCAGGTTTAGGTGGAGTTCATTCAGCCTTTCCTGAGGACCATGTCACATAGGCCTAAGGAATATTTCACTATAGAACATAGAGAGAGACAATGGCTTTGCAACCTAATGGTTAGAGAGCACTTACCGAAACAGAAGAGCACTTACCAAGAGAGAAGTATCCCGGCTTATATGAAACAGGCCTGGTAAGTCTGAGAGCTCCCCATCACCACCACCTTAACAGCTTGGTGGTTAGGGTGCTAAGAGGGAACAGTTAAGTCCCCTGAGGCAGACAGGAGATTTAAATCTGGATCTCTAACCTCCCTGGTGAGTACTGTGATCAAGGAACTATTGTGGATGTCACCAGTGCATCCTCTTGCTAGGTTTTGTGGGATGCCAATTCAGGAGGCCATTTGCTTGAGCCTGAAGTTGGGTGACTGGAGAAGTGTCTGAATGCTGAATCTCAGTGAGGCTCACATGAGAGCTAGGCCCTGAGCTGCTCATCACTGTCAGGACACTGGCAGATCTGAGCTTCCTAGCAGCAGGCATGTATATGGCAAGGGGACCCTTCCTGCCAAAAATCTTGGATACCACCAGGCTGAGATGGCCACTGAGTGGTAGTGGTTGTGGGGTTGGGGAAAGTTGAAGATGCAAGTTTTGGACTTGCTCTCTGAAGTGGCAGTCAGGCCTTAAGTCTGGTTGGCTCTGGCCCCTGGAGCAGCACCTTTCCCAGCTCTTTAACCACTGTACCTCCTATCCAGAATGCCATTGGAGCAGCTCCTACCCAGATAATACCTTTGCTTGTATTGCACAGAAGCCATTGTGGAAACAACTGCCATGTTGATGCCTTCCTGGTTCAGTGCCAGTTGGCTGCCCTGGCATTAGGGAGCTGGCAGTTGTGTGACTTGTATGACTGTGTGGGTAAGGACGTGTTGGCTCTTCTAAAGACGGGCCTTGGGATTGAAGTGGAAGTAGAGGCCAGATGGCTGGAAGCAGGAGTGGTGAGAGCATCATTAGATTATGGGCACCAGAGGGATAAAAGAACAACCAAGAATGATAACAGTGTCCTGGGGACAATCGGCCCTTCTCTGACAGCATGGAGACAAAACCATCAGGAAGATAAAGGTCCCTTCACCACTCTGAGGACTACAAGACTCTGCCTGGTACTTGATTGAAGAAGCCAGGATGATTCAGAGACTGTTCCTACCAGAAGAAGATGCCCACTGTCTGCTAGGTGGGCACCAAGGCTAACGTGGAGAGAAGACCCAGGATTGACAAGCAGAGATGGGCATGCAGAGCTGGCAGGAGAGATTCTTGGCCACCATCCACTGGCACCTCTTCATGGAGATGCTGGAACCGGACATGAGCGCTGGCTGTTGTCCCAAGGCAACACCAGCAGGTCCAATTTTCCATGGCAATGTGGTCTCTGGTACTGAGAAAGAGATGGCCCCCTTACCAAGGTCATAGGGGCTGTGTACCAAACTCCTGAGTCAGCACATCTGCCAGGGAAAGTATCTTGGGCAGACAGACACACATACCTGCACACATATCCCACAGGTGTAAACACACATATGCATGTACATAACACATGCACGGACATACCTATATGTACATGTGCACACAGGCAAACAGTCTCAGAAAGTTTTGCAGCACTGTTCCTACTTATTCATATGGGCACCTGGCCAGTGACATGCTGCCAGTGCTGCCAGCCCACATGCCAATTCAGCACTTCACACAGGAGAAGCTTCCTGCAGAGGCTCTTTTGAAGTGGATCCATTTGACCACCCTTGCTGGCCTGACACTCAGTCTCAGCACTGGAACCATCCGTCAAGATGAGAGGAAACTCCTGACTCCGCTTAGTCCTGAGCTGATGTGCTGGGCAAAACAAGAACAGGGAGTGCCAGTAGCTCCATTACTGACTCCCTCAGGGCCTTGTTACACATTTTGCTTTGAGCTGCTTAAATGTTGATCAGTGCTTGTGTTAGCTCAAGTTTGGAACAGTCACACCTTCAGGCAAAATACAGCCTGTGGGCCAGATTCAGCCTGCCAACCCATTCTATCCAGCCCATGGAGCCCCTAAAAATTTAGAAAATGAATATTTATCTGCCCCTGGCTGCCTGTCAAAGATGACAGGAGCCAGGGGCAGTAGGACCCAGGGAGAGCTGGTGGCAGAACTAAACAGCTACAGCAGCAAGTCCAGCCCAGCCTGGCTCCCCCATCCAGCCCACTCCCAGCCCTAGCCGGAAGCCTCTGCCTAGCAGGGGCTTCTGGAGGCTTCTGGCCTGGGACTGGTCCTGCCTCCCTGTGCTGAGGGAAATAGAGATAAGAAAGAGGGGGAAAGGGAGGCAGGGGAGGACCCTGGGCAACTGCCTCAGTCCTCAGGGCTCGCCAGGCTGGCTCCTGCAGTCCCGATGCTAGGAACCATGTGGTGCCAGCTGGGGCAGGGCGGGAAATGCCTGTGGAAGATGGTGAGAAAGGGCAGTTAGTGGGCATGCAGAGCGCAGTGACAGCCAGGTGGGAGTGTGGGATCTGTGCCTGTGCACTGGGGCCAGCACCAGCGGGGCTCAGAGTAGGGTGGGAGGAACATGGGGCTGGGCTGGCAGGGGCTCTATGGAGCCGGGCTGGCTCCCTTCTCTCCTTGCTTGAGCAGTGCAGCCCAGCTTCGCAGACCCCCTGGCAGCCTGGCCCCATGCCCCTGCTGCCCTGCTCTGGACCCCACCGGTGCTGGCCCCAGTGCACCAGTGTGGGCCTCAGGCTCTCATGCAGCTGTTGCTGTGCAATACATGCCCACTCACTGCCCCTTCCCCATGCCTGCTGCAGCCATTTCCCCACTTGCCCCCCTACCCACTGAGCTCCATCATCACGTAATTTCCAGCTGCAGCACCAGGACCACAGAAGCAGCTGGGATGTGGTGCCAGAGTGGCTGGGGCGGGACAGGAAAGTGGCAGGAAAAGGGCAGCAGGGGCAGACGGGGGCAAGTGGCAGTGAGCAGGAGCACAGGACCCCGGGGCCAGGAGTGGCAGGAGTGCTGATGGGGGCTCTGCCTGCTGTGGAGCGGCAGGGCAGGCTATGGGCAAACCCTACCCCTCCACCCAAGCCACAACCCTTCCTAGCCACCCTCCCCTCACATACTCACAGCCCCCGATAAAACCCATACCCACCCACACCCTCCACACCTATCCACCCCTCCACAAATCCCCCACACACACCCTCCCCCACACCCCACATATCCACAAACCTATACCCACCCTCTTACCCACACCCTCCCACAATATACAAGAGTAGGACTTCATTTTAAGCTATTATACTATCACCTCTATGTACAGTATGCAAACACAAGTAAATCAGGACAATTTTTTTTTTAATGAAATTAATGAATGTTGTAGTACATGTTTGATTTTTAGAATATAATTTGGTATTTTTCTGATTCAGAGATGGCAAAACCCCTTGCTGAAAGGAGTAATTCTGGGGGGGAGGGGGGTGGATAAGGAGAAGGACTTGTGGTAGCAAAGATCAGGTGTTAGGGGACAGGACTTCCAGTCCCAAGATGGCAACTAGGGGGTGAGGAACCTGTCAAGGGGCAGGGCTACCCATGTGGCCCTTGATAGCTTGCCAAAACTCGGTAGGTGGCCCTCCCCCTGAAATAATTGCCCACCCCTGCTTTAAGGCTAAAAACCTTCTCTGCCTGGTCCTTACCTGCACAACTGTAATTTGCCACTACATGGCTGGTGAGCGGGGGCTGGATTAGCTGATACAGCTGTGAGTTGCCACTAGAGGGATGGTGAGCAAAGAAAAGACTTCTCTCCCTGATCTAAGTGGGGGTGTGTTGGAGAGATGAATTGAGGGGGTAGGAGCATGAAGCTGAGGCAGCGAGTTAATGGGATGGGGGAAGGTAATGAGATGGGTGGTGGAAAGGAAATGAGGATGGGGAATGTGTGATGACATAAAGGAAGTCAGCCACAGAAGGATAAAATAAAAGAAGTAAGAAAAAAAGAATTTGAAAAGAAATAAAGAAGGTCTTATATTTTAATAAATTCAGATTGGAGTGTGAGGGGTGCTGGTTGTGCTTCCCGGGGTGGCTGGGAGGTGGGAGCAGTGAGGGAAGGCACTTTTGGGGGAGCTACTGTTCCTGGAAAGAACCCCTGGTTCATGGGGACCCAATCTGCCCCCCTAACTTGTTCCCCCCCATCCTCCTAGACCTCACTCCCAGACTCATCCATGCCCTGTGACCTGGCTACCTGTCATGTGCTCTGCAGGCTGTTTACATGGGGTTGCACCCCTGATAGTGGGAAGGTCACACCCCTGGAGAGCGGGGGCAGGGAACTTGCTTGGTGTCAGACCCCCATCCACCGTCCCCAGGCAATAGAGTTCATGGGGTGGAAGGTTTGTCCACACACAACAGGAGGGTTAGAAAGGGGGCACTGCATCCTGAGATGCTGGAGGACTGCAACTTTGGCAGCACATCTGTGTGGAGTGGCCACACATTAATAGACCATTAGCTGGGTAACACAGATCAGAGATAAATCTGCCTTGGAAAGGCATAACTTTAAGCCACCTAAAGTGTGCTTAAAACTAGTCCTAGGTGTAAATGTGTGGACAATACAAAGATTAAGAGCTCCAGGAGCAACCTAAAATTAATGTATAACAAGACCCTCAGCCATCCAGCCTCTTGGGAACATGAAACAGCAGATCACCTGCTTGAAGACCCTGCACAGTCCCTTCCTGAGCAGCTCTGACTGCAAGTTAGTGCTCTCTCTTTCTTGTGCCCATGTTTAATGAGGTGGGCAACTTAGTTTGGATCCTAACCAACTGGAGTGCCCACTGGAAAAGCCCCACCATGTTTGGCACTAAAAGCCCTTCTGTCTGCGGTCTCCATAAAGAAGCCAGGAAATCCATGGAAATGGCATTCCCCTTGCATTGTGGGGAAACTGCAGCTGCAGCCAGTGGTGATGTGTAAGGGGTGCATGGGGGTGCATGTGCATCCCCTGAGAGCACCGGTGCACCCCCTGACCAGCCGCACTTGCCGCTTAGGCAATAGGCAGGGGGGGCAGATGGGAGCACTGGTGCCCCCCCTGCAAACACTGGCCAATTGTTGCGATCGCTGCAGCCGCTTCTGGAAGTGGCTGCAGCTGCTTCTGGGAGTGGCTGCAACGATCGGCTGATGCTCGCTCCCTGAAGCAGCCACAGCCACTCCCGGAAGCGGCTGCAGCGATCACAGTGATCAGCTGTTACAGGATTGCCCACGGGGGACTCCTCTCCCCTGTCTGCCAGATTGTACCCCCACCCCCTGTCAGTGGGACTGGCCATGAGGGGACTGCCCCCAGTCAGTGGGGACTGGTCACGGGGGGAGGGGGGGGGACACACATGCCCCCCCTAACGAAGGTGGCACCAGTTGCAAATGGCTGCAGATGCTTATGCCAAACCCTACTACATGACCAAAGGACTTTAGAATCCAGGGCTTTCAAATAAGGCATATTCGCATATTCCACCTGCCTGGCACTGCCTTAGAAATGTGACGGAAGGGGAATGGGGGGAGGGGGGCTGGGGGCATTTTGATTTCTTCTTTAGTGTATCCAATCCCCTGCTTTAGCAGTAGGGGTGTGTGAAACAGGCCCTATTTGCTTTGAATTCGGATTTGGCCTGAACTGGGGACAGTGATTTGATTAATTGATTCAGATCACTGTCCCTGATTCAATTCAGCCAAATCCAAATCCGAAGATTCAATGCTGATTCGGAGAAGTAGTGATTCAGACATAGACACAGGTCAGCTCATGGAGGTAGTTAAGTCAAGGAACGTGGTCATCATGGGTGACGTCCGAGCCCAAAGGGTGACAGGCCCAACACGAATCAAAGGAGGCAAGGGTGCTCAAAAGCTCTCGTGGCTCACCAAAGGCATTCAGGAACGTCTGAAAGCTAAAAAGGAGACGTACAGTGGAAGGGAGGGGCTATCACCAAGGAAGATTACATCTCCATTGCTTGAGACTGTAGGGGGGCTGTTAGGAAGGCTAAGGTGGAGACAGAACTAGGACTAGCAACCAGGATCAAAGATAACAAGAAGTCCTTTTTTAAATATATAGGGAGTAAAAAGAAGGCACCAGGTAACGTGGGGCCCCTTCAGGACATGCTTAGCAATCTGGTGGTTGCACCAGATGGTAAAGCTGACCTCTTTAACAAATTCTTTGCCTCCATTTTTCTGAGAAGAGACCAGGACATCCCCCTGACTGGGATTCCGGACGGACTTAGGAGAGGCTCCGCCAGGCCTAGGGTTAGTGAGGACCTAGTTAGGGAACTTCTGGTGGGGCTGGATGTGTTTAAATCAGCAGGTCCTGACGATCTCCACCCCAGAGTGTTGAGGGAATTGGCAGGGGTCATTGTGGGACCCCTGGCATGGCTTTACGAGCGCTCATGGTGCTCTGGCCAGGTGCCAGAGGACTGGAAAAGGGCCAATGTGGTCCCCATTTTCAAAAAAGGGGAAGAAGGAGGACCTGGGTAACTATAGGCCCATTAGTCTTACCTCGGTCCTGGGGAAGCTCTTTGAGAAAATTATCCAGGAGGACATCTGTGAGAGACCAGCAGGGGAGATTATGCTTAGGAGCAACCAACACGGGTTCATTAGGGGCAGGTCCTGTCAGACTAACCTGGTTGCCTTTTACAACCAGGTCACAAAATCCTTAGACGCAGGTGTCGCGGTATACGTAGTCTTTCTGGACTTTAGGAAGGCCTTCAACACTGTCTCTCACCTCATTCTCATTAAAAAATTAGGTGACTGTGGCGTTGATGCCTACACAGTCAGATGGGCTGCAAATTGGTTAGAGGGCCACACCCATTTTTGACCTGGAGGGATGTGGGCAGTGGGGTCCCCCAAGGCTCAGTCCTTGGGCCTGCGCTGTTCAATATCTTCATCAGTGACTTGGACAAGGGGGTGAAAAGCACCTTGTTCAAATTTGCAGGTGACATTAGGGTGTGGGAAGCGGTGGGCACGATAGGAGGTAAGGACAGGCTACAACTAGATCTGGACAGGTTACAGGGAAGGATGGATGAGAATAGGATGGGATTCAATACTGACAAGTGCAGGGTACTGCATCTAGGGAGGAAGAACCAGCAACAGACCTACAGGCCGGGGAACTCCCTTCTCATCAGCACAGAGGCAGAAAAGGATCTTGGAGTCATTATTCCAAGATGAACATGGAGTACTGTGTCCATTTCTGGGCACTGTACTTCAGGAGGAATGTGGCCAGCATCGAGAGGGTCCAGAGGAGGGCCACTTGCATGATCAGGGGGCAACAGGGCAGGCCCTACGAGGGGAGGCTACAGGACCTGAACCTGTTCACCCTGCACAAGAGAAGGCTGAGAGGGGATCTGGTGGCCATCTATAAACTGGCCAAGGGGGACCAGCAGGCAATGGGAGAGTCCCTGTTCTCCCGAGCACTACTGGGGGTAACAAGGAACAACAGCCATAAGTTGACTGAGAGTAGGTTCAGGCTAGATATCAGGAGGCACTACTTCACAGTTAGGGCAGCTAGGATCTGGAACCAACTTCCAAGGGAAGTGGTGCTCACTACTACCCTGGGGGTCTTCAAAAGGTGGCTAGACAGTCACCTAGCTGGGGTCATCTGACCCCAGCATTCTTTCCTGCCCATGGCAGGAGGTCGGACTTGATGATTTGCTCAGGTCCCTTCCAACCCTACCAACTATGAAACTATGGGCTGCCAGTTTGAGGACACGGTCAGTAAGGCTAACTGCACCTTGTCATGCATCTACAGATGCATCACGAACACGTCCAAGGAGGTGATCCTCCCTATCTATGCGACACTGGTCAGGCCGCAGTTGGAGTACTGCATCCAGTTCTGGGCGCCTCACTTCAGGAGGGATGTGGACAGTGTGATGGGCTAGCTGGCAGTGACCTAGCCCAGGGGTTTTGGAAGGGCAGAAGATGATTGGAGGACTTGGAATTCCCTTTCGTTACCAATCTGGTAATGATTTGGCCCAGGGGTTTTGGAGGGGTAAAAGATGATTGGAGGACTTGGGATTCCCTTTGCTCACCAATCAGGCCCCAGAGACTCACCCTCTGTGTCCCCTGATTGGCCCCTTGTGTCACCTGGAGGGGGATAAAAGGGGCAGCGCAGCTGACTCAGGGGGGACCAGCAAGGGACCACAAGGAAGGAGCTTCAAAGAGCTGGTAAGAGCTGGGCCAGTGGGGTGGGAGCAGTTGCCCCAGAAGCACCTGAAGGAGTGGGACCTGCAGGCAGCAGTTGAACCCTCAGCAGCACAGCATGCAGCCAGCAGAAGAGGCTCCCACTGGGCTCTAGGATCCCCTATGAGAGGTTGCGGCTAGCAGGAGAGGGTCCCCTGCTGCAGCAAGGATCTGAGCAGCGACCTGAGAGGTTCCCAGGTCTGCTTCCAGCTCCTCCAATAAGAGGTCAGGCAGCTCGTGAGGCCAGGGCTCTGGGAAGGTCAAGACTTCTAGCACCTTGGAACACTACTAGTACTGGAGGCTGTGGGGTAGTGTTTCTACCTACCATGTGGGAGGCCTGAGTTCAAGTCCCTGCTGGGCTGAGTGAAATAATAGGGAGAAATCTTTGTTGCAGTGGAAAGGGGCCATTGTGTTTTCCCTCTTTCCCCCCACCTCCAGGTACCTAGGCCCTATATTCCTTGTTATTTGACATTTTGTATTTTGTGCCTTTTATATTTCACCAACCAGTACTGTTTGTTCTGCTGTTTGTGTTTTATATTTTGTTAACCCTGTCTTTTGTCAATGATTGTAAGTGTCTAACCTTTGTTGAAGCCTGCCCCCTCGGGACCTTGTAGTGTCCCCTATACCCCCTGATTATGCCTGTTATGTTCCCAGTACTGTTCTCTCATTAAAAGGTATATGGTTGAGGCCCCATTGGTGGTCTGGCTCTGCTCTATAGGGGGAGGAGAGTTCCTACACCTTCTACAATGCTTGTGCACCTGCTCTGATCCCTTCAATTGGAGAGGGGGTACCTCTTGGAGTACTGCCTGGGTTACAACAGCATCGAGATGGTCCAGAGGAGGGCCACTCACATGGTTGGGGGGCAGCAGGGCAGGCCCTATGAGGAGAGGGGATGGGACCCGAACCTGTTCAGCCTCCACAAGAGAAGGCTGAGATTGGATCTGGTGGCCATCTATAAACTTACCAGGGGAGACCTGCAGGGACTGGGAGAGTCTCTGTTCCCCCCAGCACTACCCGGAGTAACTAGGAATAACGGCCAAAAGTTGACTGAGAGTAGGTTCAGGCCGGACATCAGGAAGTACTTCATAGCCCAGGCAGCTAGGGTCTGGAACCAACTTCCAAGGGACGTGGTGCTCGTTCCTACCCTGGGGGTCTTCAAAAGGAGGCTGGACAATCACCTAGCCAAGGTCATTTGACCCCAGCATCCTTTCCTTGCCATGCCAGGGGGTCAGACTTGATGATCTGCTCAGGTCCCTTCCGACCCTACCAACTATGAAACAGCTTTAAATGTTTTTTCTACATACCTTGAGGTACCAGGTGCAGCTCATAATGCTGCGATGCTGGAGCAGATGAAGCATCTCACAGGAGCCCAGGTGGGCCCCCCCCGCTTGCTGGGCGGCAAACCTGGCAGTGGATCACTTCCAGGTCTGTTGGGGAGTGTGTAGCAGGGCCAGCTGTGCCCTTCCGGCTCAGTGATCAGCTGCAGGGGGACTCTAGGTGCCCTCCCAGACCCAGGAGGCATCAGTCACCGAGCTGGGGGATGCAGGGATCGATCAAATCTCCGCTGAATCAAATCAGGGACCGAAGCTTTGCACAGCCCTATTTAGCAGCTCTCATAATGAATAAGCTTGGTGCAAAGTTGGACAGGCATATAGTGTCAAAGATTTTCTAGCATGACATAGAGATGTCAAACCTTTCTGCACCAGTGTTTTAACTGGATGTAATTGAATCCCATCCACATTTACCCTTATCCCTGAGCTTTGAACATAGCACTACCCATCTTACTTCAGAGTTTACCTTCAATTGCCATGACACCAACTGGCATGCAAAGGAATCGGTGCATTTGGGAAAGCAGGCTGACTAGCTGAGTTGGTTGTAAAATGGGATTTCTGTCCTGTGGGTGCGGCTGCTATCTCTAGAGGAAATTCCTTTCTAAGCTGTGACTACAGGTTGCAATCTCTACCTTTCCCATGGAACAGAGATTCTGAAAAGTTCCTATTTTGGACCATCAAAGTGTTTCACTTTCCTAGTCAGATATTTTATATATTTTGATATTGTTAATAAGTTGAAGAATAATGAATAAAGGGAAAGAGAGATTGGACCTTATGGAAACAAAATGTTCTAGCAGAGAAAGCTAGAATACATTCATGTCAACTTCTCCACGCTGAGACTCAACATTTCTGCAATACATTTTGTTGAGCTTTCCAGTGGAAACTCTTCTGACAGGAATATTTTACTCAGATAGTGTTTAGCACTATAGAAATGCCGGGGGGGAGCTGGGATGGGTAGTGGGAATGGAAGTAATCAACTCCAATGTTTGTGTGCATGCACACAAGCATGATAGGGAAGGATGTGTTGTTGGTGCTAGCAGTGGGATGTATGCCCAGGGATGGGAGCAGCCTTTATCAGTGTGTACAGAAGGAATGGAAGTAGCCATGTGTTGGTGTTGGGGAGGAGGAGGGAGAAGTGGATGGCAGTAGTCATTATCAGCTCATGGCTGGGAATTGGAAGTAGTAATCACTGGTGTTTATGAGTGGGCACAGGTGTGTCCCTCACTATTCTGCATGTATGTCTTCATGTGTAGGGGCAAGGGACAAAGAGTGTGTCATGGAGATTGAATAAGCAAATATTCTAGGGGAATATGGACCTCCTGTGCTGTGGGGAAGGGCCCACTGCATGCCAAGGTTGGCACAAAGCTGTGTCTAACAGGTTTACTCTGCCTTCACTTACCTCCTGATGATTGGAGCAAACAGCCAACATCCTCTCCATCCCAGCCTCTTCCCTTCTGGTCCCCACCAACTCCTTTTTGGTTTCTGTCTTTGAATGTAGCACATCCCCATCTAGTAAAACCTAATTGAAAACTAAAGAGAAACGGTGGACTTGGCCCCATGCTCACAAGACATTGCCTGAGGATGCATAGTTCTTCTGCAGCCTGTGTCTGACCTGTCTCATCACAGCTTGTTTACCCTTGTCCATTTTTCAAACCAAGAGAGCAAAGCACCACTGGAATAACTCACGTGGAGGGATAAATTCCCCATTCCTGGGTGTCTCTTCCAGAAAGCTTTGCTCTACATTACCCAGGAGCGTAGGTTGTGGGGCTGGATGGTTATGATAGACCCTGCTGGCTTTATGTCTATGAATTTATAGGGTAAGCTATTCAAGGGGAAACCTTGTACTCTGTTTGCAGAGTTCTTCACACAATGGGGCCGCCTCAAGTGAGGGCATTTCTCTCATCTGTGAGAACTGCTGGTTTATTCCCCCAGGCTCCAGCAGATTGAATCACATTAGATAGCATACCACCGTAGCAATGGCCAGGTGCCATTTCCTGTCTGGAGTCCCACAGGCATGCCTGTAACACACCAGCTACTGAAGTGCTTCTGAATAGAATGTGTGCCTTTCAGACACCATCTCAGGTGTCACTCATGTTGAAACCTTCATCACACTTGCCTAGAAGTGTATACACATATACCCTCCATGGCAAGGGTAGCTTGCAAGCAGTCATCTCAGTTACCTTTCTTCACTGTTGTCAGGTTTCTGCAGCAATTCTTTTCTCTACTACAAGTATACAACACATTACTTGATTAATCCATGCTCCTGTCCTGTAAATGACCTCTGTCATGCTGCAAGCACCTGTCTCTTACCTTGTGACCATATGTCTCTGAGCACACAGGCTCTCTCACTCCATTTCCATCTTCTCTTCCAGTCACCCCAAGCTTTGTTTCATTCACCTATTCCCTCACTTGGTACCTAATTTTGTACCCCACTATCTCAACTTCCCCATGCCACGGTTCTCACAATCCTGTATTCTGTGCAAGTGTAGCAGATTCTGGCTCCTATAGCTCACTCCTGACATCCCAGTGGGACAGGTCAGGTGGTAGCTACTCCCACATGTCTAGTCTGTGGTGGATTACACATAGCTTTTCTCCTATCTAGAGGCTCTCATGGACCTTTTCCAGAGGACTCTGCTGTGACAGAGCTTTCAGTTCACCTCACCCACTGCTTTCTGGTAGACCACTCAAGCAATCCTTATCCCTGGTAGGGCATGCTACTCTTCACTCCTTCCCCAGTGGTCTTTCACCTTGCTGCTAAACAGCTCTCAAGCACCCATCTGTTGCACAAGGTGGTTTGATACAGGGTCCCAGTTCCAGGGCCCTGTCTGGTTAGAGGATTTCCTGTCATGTCTCTCTACTTTCCTGTCACCAACTCCTGGCTGGTTTCCCATGATCAATGGGATCTCTTTTTTAAGTGGGAGAAACAATAAAAAATGGACAGAAACTGATAATCCGATGCTGGAACTTTCATACACTACTTGACTTAAAAAAAAAATTCAAACGAAAAACTGCATTAGTAGCAAAATAGGTATCAAATAGATATTGCTGCCTTATCCAAGACTAGACCACATGAATACATTTTCTAGTGATCAGGTTATAAGTTAGACCAAAATACCAGCCTACACAGGGTAGGACTTGCTTATAAACTACCACAGCATCCTGTATCAATATGTGAGCGCCTAATGACATTGTGGATACCATTGTCCCACAACAACTTTCTGGAAATAACAAGCACCTACATCCCAACATTACTTGCTCCTGAAGAAAGGAAGACTCAATTCTACAGCCAGCTAAATGACACTCTAAAAAATATACCCAACATAAAATCCTACCACTGGGTGACTTCAAGGCACTCATTGGAGATGACTACACCACTTGGAACAGTCATGGGGAAATTCGGGTGTGGGTCTCTAAACACAAATGGAGAATTATCCCTAACACTCTGCACAGAGTTGGACCTTGCTGTTATGAATACCTTTTTCAACATGCCAGAAAAGTGGTTCTACTCTTGGCAGCACCCTCGGTCAAGACCATGACACCTTCTAGACTATGTTATCACTCGCTGTGATGACCCAAGGAATGTTTACATTACTAGGGCTATGCAAAGTACAGAATGCTTTACATATCACCAGCTTATCCGTACTAAACCAAACGTCAGGATTCACACTCCTTTGTGAAAGAGGACAGAAGGTTGCTCCAAAACCAAACCGATGTGTTGTTGTATCAAAACTTTGCATGGAAGAGGGGACAGCTCATTTAGTAACTTCATCTCATGCTGCACCATTGAACTATGCCAATGCAAGGGCAAGCAGAACTGTTGATGAAAGGTAGGGCGCCTTTCAAACTGCAGTGCAATTAACAGCTAAAGAAGTCTTTGGTGTCTCAACTCGATGAAATGTGGACTGGTTTGATACAAATGACAACAATATTCAATCACTCCTTGTGGCCCATTAAGCCATGCACCAAATTAAACTGAACAACCCCTCCTTCCTCATGGCTGCAGAAGCCTTCAAGGAATTAAAATCTGAAGTGCAGAAAAAGCTGTGGGAGATGGAGGACACTTGGTGGAGAAACAAAGCAACAGAACTACAAGCTCCTACTGATACAAATAACAATCAAGGTTTTTTCATAGATTTCATAGGGTTGGAAGGGACTTATTAGATCATTCAGTCTGACCCCCTGCCCTGGGCAGGGAAGAGTGCTGGGGTCAGATGATCCCAGCCAGGTGTTTGTCCAATCTCCTCTTAAATACCTCCAAGGAAGGGGACAGCACCACCTCCCTTGGAAGCGTATTTCATATTTTGGCAACCCTCGCTGTAAAGATTTTTTTCCTGATGTCCAGTCTAAATTTGCTCTCTTTCAGTTTGTTGCCATGGTTTCTATTTACCCTGGTGGGTGCCCTGGTAAACATTGTATCCCCTATTTTCTGCTGTTCCTCCCACATGAGTTTGTAGCCACAAGATCACCTCTCAGCCTTCCCTTGTGGAGGCTGAAGAAATTCAGGTCCCTCAGTTGGTCATTGTAGGGTTTTTTCTGTAGGCCTTTAACCAGACAGGTGGCCTTCCTCTGAACCTTTCCAGGTTATCTACATCCTTCCTGAAGTGCGGTGCCCAAAACTGGACACAGTACTCCAGCTGCAGCCTGACCAGTGCTGCATAGAGGGGAAGTATCACCTCCCTAGACCTGTTTGTGATGTACCTCAGGAGTTAAAGTCCATTTATGGACCTCAAAGAGCCAATACCTGTTCAATCCTGTCCACTGACAGCACCGCCTTTCTGACTGAACACAATATGATATTAGAAAGATAGAAATAACATTTTACTACCCTCCTCAATCATGAGTAGTGCACATATGATCAAATTAGTAGCCTGAACTGTTCAAGGACTAGTTCAATATGAACTCAAAGATCTCCCAACTCTGGAGGAGACTGAGAACACACTCATGGAAATAACAAATGGAAAGGCAGGTGGAGCTGACGAAATCCCAGCAGAAGTTCTTAAATATAGCGGTCCTACACTTCAGAAAGCTTGGCTAGACCTATTTACTTTCTGCTGGGAAAATGAGACTTTACCCCAGGATTTTAAAGATACCAAAATCATAACACTCTACAAGCATAAAGAAGACAGACATGACTACAGCAACTATCATGGCATTTTGCTCCTTTCCATTGTGGGTAAGACCCTTGGTAAGCTGTTGGTGAGAAGACTCCGGGTTAATGCAGATGATACACTCCCTGAATCCCAGTGTGGTTTTTGTTCATCACACAACACTGCTGACACGATATTTACCCTGCACCCGTTACAGGAGAAAGCTGCCAAACAATAATCGCACCTGACACCCTAAGATCACATGTGCCTTTCTCATGGTTACATAGTATTTGTGACTCATGGTCACCCTGGGACTGACCAGCCCATCACGTTCTCTTTAGGGGCGTGCTGGAGTTTGTGCGGGAGTTTGCGCAGGGGGGAGAGCAGGAGGGGCCTGAGACTCCCTGCATTGGCGGTTTTGGACAGAGTCTTCAGGTGAGTGTACATGAGGGAGTCTTTAATGGGGGTGGTGACTCGGAGCGCAGCCAGGGACCCTGCCCTGATGCTGCCTGTCACCTGGGCCTCCTCTGAGGCATCCAACCAGACAAAGCCATTGAGTGGGTTGGCGGCACCAGGGCCCCCTGCCTGCAGGGGTTGCCTTGCAGGTCCTTGAGGGCCCAGGGGTAGTGGGAGTGCCGGGAGTCCCCTCACCTGTCCCACATGTGCCTGGTTTGAGGCCCTGGAGGGAGCTCCAGGCAGAGGCGAGCAGGCTGCGGGGATCAGGGAGACTGAGGAAGAGATTGATGGGTACTTCCATTCTCTGCAGGATCACACACCTGGAGGGAAGGCATCACAGGAGGGAATCGATGCAGCCGGATGGCAGACAGTCACCTTGAGGGCTAGATATCGCACTGCCAGGGCGCCTCTCTCTGTGCAGCTGGAGAGGAGATACGAGGCCCTGGTGTCACTGGCAGAGAGCATGGCACTGGAGGCCACACCCATAGCCACCACCAAGCAAGCTGAGGGAGAACCATGCAGCCGGAGGAGAAGACGATGGGTCGTTGTGGTGAGTGACTCCCTCCCGAGAGGAATGGAGGGAGCTGTCTGCTGCCCAGATCCCACGGTACGGGAGGTTTGCTGCCTGCCCGGAGCCCGGATTTGAGATGTCACAACAAGGATTCCAGACCTGATTAGGCCCTCCAACTACTATCCCATGGTCCTCACCCATGTAGAAACAAATGATGCAGGCCAGAGTAGTTCAGGAAGGGTCACGAGTGACTACATGTCACTGGGAGACAGGCTCAGAGGTTCAGAAGCACAGGTGGTCTTCTCATCCATCCTCCCAGTTAGCAGTCATGGACAGCACCACAGCAACTGCATTAGAGA
Source organism: Alligator mississippiensis (assembly GCF_030867095.1). Classification (NCBI taxonomy): domain Eukaryota; kingdom Metazoa; phylum Chordata; order Crocodylia; family Alligatoridae; genus Alligator; species Alligator mississippiensis. The sequence continues at coordinate 32,086,657 of NC_081833.1, forward strand.
GGTCAGCTCACAGCTTCGGAGCTGGTGCCATCGTGCGGGGTTTGGATTCCTTGACCACATAAGGCCTTGTTTGGATGTGACAGGCTACATCTCTCTCCAAGAGGTAAGAGTCTGTTTTCTTACAGGTTGGCTGATCTCCTACGCAGGCTTTAAACTAGGTTTGTCGGAGGATGGGGATGTTGACGACAGGGTGAGGCCAGGAATGATGAACCATGAGCCAGGCACTGGAACAGTCCAAGTAAGTACCAAGGGCTCTGCTAAGCATCAGAATGGGGAAATAGTAAGGGCACCTATTGCGGGGCTTAGATGTCTCTACACTAATGCTAGGAGCATGGGGAACAAGCAGGGGGAACTTGCATTTCTGCTTGCAGACAAAAAATTTGACTTGGTTGGGCTAGCAGAAACCTGGTGGGACCCTACCCGTGACTGGGCAGTAGGCATTGAGGGCTACAGGGTGTACAGATGGGACAGAGTGGGGAAAAAAAGTGGTAGGGGGCATTGCTCTTCATGTTAAGGAGCAATCTACATCTTCTGTAGTTAAGTTGGGCCTAGAAGAAGGGCAAATTGAGGTATTGTGGGTCAGATTACAGGGGGGTCAGGGAGAAAGGGACTTGGTTGTGGGATCTATTACGGACCCCCACACCAGGGAGCCGAGTTAGACCTAGAATTCTTGAGACAGCTGTCAGAGGCAGCGCGCTCAAAGGACCTGGTTGTCATGAGCGACCTAAACTTCCCAGACATCCAGTGGGAGGAACAGGCAGTCATGTCTGCCCGTTCACAAATGTTTCTAACCTGCTTACAGGTTACAGGCTTATGGGACGCACCCAGAGAGTGCTGGTGGATGTGTCGGTCTCTGCCTGGAGAAATATGGGCAGTGGAGTCCCCCAGGGCTTTGTCCTGGGACCAGTACTGTTCGATATCTTCATTAGTGACTTGGACAAGGGAGTAGAAAGCACTCTGTGTAAGTTTGCAGATGACACCAAACTATGGGGTGGGGTAAACAAACTAGAGGGCAGGGAGCAAATCCAGGCAGATTTGGACAGCCTGGGGAAGTGGGCAGAACAGAATAGGATTCAGTTTAACAAAGATAAGTGCCATGTGTTGCACCTAGGGAGGAAGAATCATCAACATACCTATAGCTTGGGAGGTACCATTCTAAGTAGCACAACTGCGGAAAGAGATCTCGGAGTCATAGTTGCCAATGTGATGAAGTAATAAGTAAAGCTAATCATACTCTTTCTTGCATAAGTAGGTGCATCACAACCAGATCCTAGGCGGTGATACTTCCCCTCTATGCAGCATTGGTCAGGCTGCAGTTGGAGTACTGCATCCAGTTTTGGACACCGCACTTCAGGAAGGATGTAGATAACCTGGAAAGGGTTCAGAGGAGAGCCACCCATCTAGTTAAAGGCCTGCAGGAAAAACCCTACAAGGACCGATTGAGGGATCTGAATCTCTTCAGCCTCTGCAAGAGAAGGCTGAGAGGTGATCCTGTGGCCATCTACAAACTCATCAGGGGGGACAGAAGGAAATATGGCATACATTGTTTACCAGGGCGCCCATTGGGGTAACTAGAAATAATGGCCACACACTGAAGGACAGCAAATTTAGACTGGACATCAGGAAAAAAATCTTTACAATGAAGGTTGCCAAAATATGAAATATGCTTCCAAGGGAGGTGGTGCTGTCCCCTTCCTTGGAGGTATTTAAGAGGAGATTGGACAAACACCTGGCTGGGGTCCCCAGCACTCTTTCCTGCCCAGGGCAGTGGGTTGGACTCAATGATCTAACAGGTCTCTTCTGACCCTAAAATCTATGAAATCTATGAAACCCCAGGAAACAAAAAGAACTAAAGTCAAAGGGCAGCACTGGCACAGGAACAGATGAGGATAAAGTGGCCAGGACTACATTTGGGCTGGAACTTAGAAGAAGGTTCCTAGCTGGTGCAGGTAGCCCAGCTTGAGCAAAGGCTTCACCTGCCTGCTTCACGTGATACAAGGGAGTCCAGTAACTTTCAGGGCCTGTGTAAGACCACATCAGTGCACCAATTTGTTCAGCAAGGCCCCAGGTAAAAGTGGCAGCTATAGCCCTGCCCGGGCCAGAGCCCCTTGGCAGGCAGGTGCCCTGAGGAAAGGGAGTCAGGAACTCAGGGGCACTTAGTGCACAGGCTGATGTGGGGCAGAGCAGGAAATGGAACCTTACACTCACTTCATGGTCACACAGGCCAAGCAGAAAGGACCATGTGCTGTCTTGCCCGCCAGCAGCCATACAACAGCTGGCTTTGTACAGCCCTGAACAGAACACTCTGCCACTCACCACAAGGCCACTCATGCATCCCAGTGCCCAGGTGGCATGTGGGTTATGCAGCAGCAGAGAACCAGAAGCAGCTGTAGGCACTCTCCAGGGCTTGGTACCTTGTGGCCAGTGCACAGACAGAATGAACTGCTGTCACTCACTGTAGCTGTGCCTAAATGGCAAAAGAAGCAGGGCCCATCCCAGTTAGAACTGAGCTGGGCTGCTTTTACACAATCTGGCAATACAAACAAACAAATCAGTAGGCCTGTGCAAAGCTTTGGTAGCTGATTCAATTCGGAGGAGATTTGGCCTGATTTGGGGACCTAATCTCCAAATCCGAATTGAATTGGGAGAGCAATTAAAAGCTCTGAATCAATTTGAAGCATCCAAATCAATTTGGAAAAGCTTCAGAAAAGATTTGGTGATTCAGTCATAGATTAAACAGATAACTGACACAGCTGCCTCCAGCTGGTAAGTCTGTTGGGGTTGGGGCATGAACAATGCATGCCCTTGGTGGCTGGGGGGGCATGGCGGTGGCAGGAGCGCGGCGGCAGTAAGTGGGAGCTCCCACAGGTACCACCAGTGTTGGCGGCAGCGGGGGGGTCACAAGCACCAACTAGGGATTGCCGGCCACCCGCAGACACCACTGGTGGTGTTGGCAGCAGTGGGGGGGAGTGGCGAGTGGCAACTGCCTGCAGCGCCTTTTTATAGGGGGTGCACCGCGACGCTCAGGGGATGCATATGCACCCGCACGCACCCCTATGCATCGTCCCTGGGTTGGGGGAGGGAAGGGGCATGGGGGAGGGAGGGATTGGGGCTGGGACAAGCTGCCCAGCCTGCCCCCCCGCCCTGGCTGGGCAAGCGGCAGCAGGGCAGAGCACCCACTCCGAGCGCAGCCACGCCTGCATCCCGCAGCCCTCGCCCCCCTCCCTGAGTAACGTGACCCCCGCCCTGACTGGGCAGCTTGTCCCAGCCCGAGCCCCATCCCTCCCTCTCCCATGCCCGTTCCCTCCCCACTCCCCCAACCCCAACAAACTTACCAGCTGGAGGCAGCTGTGTCAGCTGCCTGTTTAGTCTATGGACGAATCTCCAAAGCAGCACTGAGTCTTTTGGATCCGATTCAGCTGAATCAAATTTGTACAGTGATGTGAATCTCTGGATCAAATCACTGTCCTCTGAATCAGCCAAATCCAAATCCGAAGCGAACGCTTACTGTTTCGCACAGTCCTACAAATCAGCTATGCCTGTGGTTGTCCAGAAAGGGATTAGAGAGAGGAGCTCCCGGTGCTTCCCATGCAGATTCCTGGCTGCTCTTCTTTTAAGTGTCTTCCAAACCTCGGCCGCCAGTCTGCTGACAAAGGAGCCTTCTTACACTGCGGTCAATACAGCAGCTTGCTCTGCTGTGTGGCTCCAGATGGATTCTTTGTCTTTTGCACAATAAAAGTGTTTAGCACACAAGTCATGGCAAAGGTAAAATGGAGGATCCCAAGCAGTAAAAAGTCAGTTGAGGAAAATGTGATGTTATGTGGTAACTAAAAGGGGGCAGCATCTCTCCCAGAGGGCTGAATCCAGCTGAGAGCGATACCTTATCTCTCCTGAAGGAACTGGCCAAGGAAAACCCAGCTGAGGGAAGTGAAAATAGAAGTTGCAGGTCTGGCTAGGCTTCTGTCTCATGACAGAGAGCAATTGTGGGGATGATTAGGAAGATATTAGGAAGAACTTTCTCACTATGACGGTGGCTAAGCACTGGGACAGGCTACGCATGCTGTAGAAGCACCATCCTTGAATGATTTTAAAAGTGGGTTAGACAGGCACTTGGGGTTTTAAACTAAAGATGGTTTAGACAGGGACAGAGGTGGGTTAAGGTGTACTGAGGCCCTGGATGAACACAAAATTGAAGGCCTCCTGCCCCGATGGGAGCTGGGCTGGAATGGGCCCCTTCCCCTCCTGGTGCAGGCAGGGGAGGCTGGGTGCACCTCACCAGGCTGGGGTGGGGAGGGCACATGCCTGCCTCTTCTCCCTGCTCCCCGCCCCCCTCCCCCACTGTAGACAAACACACACACACACACACACACACAGGCATGCACACAGACAGGCATGCGCTGTACTCTCACTCACTCTTTGCACACAGACACAAACGCACTCTTCCTGCAATGAACACAGACATGGACACATATGCACACATGCAGGTGCATACACGAATGCACATACACACACACACACACACGTGCAAACAGATGCACACACATGCAGAGATGGACATGCCGAGATGCACACACGCACTCATGTGCGCGCACAGACAAGCCCACAGAGATGCACGTAGACACACAGGCGTGCATGCACACACACAGATTCACACACACATACACAGAGGCACACAGACAGAAGCAGATGAGTACACATGCACACACAGACACGCCCACAGACACACACACACAGATGCAGACGGGTGCACACTCTACTCACTCTCTGCATATGGACACACAGACACACTCTCCCTGCAGTGAACAGAGACACACACATGCACACACACACACATGCATGTACACACACATGCATATGCACACAAACAGATGCACACATACACGTGAAGATGGACACACAGAGAAGCACACACACACACTCGGGCACACACACAGACATGCCCATGCACACAGAGATGCATGCAGATACACAGGCATGTGCACATACACACACGCACACATGCAGAGATGCACACACACACAAGCAGATGTGCGTGCATGTGCATGCACACACACACACACACACACGCACAAAGAGCCATACACTTTCTACTCACAGGACCTCCCCCCTGCACCACTTTCCATCACTCTGAGGTAGCCCCCCTCCTCTCCTCTCCTGCCCCCCCACAAGCCACCCATGGCTCCATCTCACTCTCTCCCAGACTGTTGCACTGACTGGCAGATGCTGCTGCCCGGCTATGTCTGTGCAACTGCACACACGTATGGGGCTGGGCTGGGCCTGGCCGGGAGCACCACGCCTCTGCAGGTGGTGATGCTAGGAAGGGTGGCTATGGGGGGCTAAGGTGAATTTTGGGGGGCTACAACCCCTCAAGGCCCCCCCAGCACCACCACCTGCCTGCAGAAACATGGAGCAGCACTCCCGGCCTGGCCCCTTGACCCAGCTCGGTGCTGAGCAGCACTCCCGGCTGGCCTGGCCCCAGCCTTACCCCCACAGCCCCATTTGGGGAGGGGCTCCACTCCCGACTGCAGGGAAACAAATGTGAAAGCTGGAGTCTTAAACTAGGCGCTTTTTTTGTGTCCCTGCTGGAAGACAAAAATGCACCAAGTTTAAAACCCTGCTTTCACTTCCCTGCTGATGAGAATCCCAGGGCCCTGAATGGGTAGGGGCCCCGGGGCTTGTGCCCAGCTCACCTGTGCATTAATCCACTTATGGATAGGGATAATCCTACCTTGAAAAGGGGGGCTTAGACTGGATGGTCTCTTGAGGACCCTTACGGTCCTCACTAGTCTGTAATTCCATGATTATCCAATAGTGTCTGCAGTGTGTGAAGTGCTGTACAGATAAGCTAGTTCAGAATTTTTTCATCAAACCTTTTTTCATTAGAACAATGCCATTTAGTTAATTGGAACTGAACCTTTTCATCACTGAGGAACTTGCTTAGGATGTGTCAGAGCCAGGTAAATTCCTGCTGCAGCTGTTGCTGGAGCCACTTCAAGAGGAGACACTCAGAAAGACCACTTCTTTCCCAGAACCTCCTTATAGCCTGGTAGTCAGCAGGTTCTCCTGGACTGCCTGAGGCTAAGATAAAAGGGCCCGGATTGGAAAGACAAAACTGAGGGGAAGAACGGTGTGCACGGAGGGTTTTGAGTGACAATGGGGCAGAATGAGCAACCAATCAGCTGGAAGTAATGGCCAAATTTGAGCTTGCAAAATTTAGAATGGTGAGTTCCAGACATCCTTGGGTACGAAGGCTATCATCATCCCTAAATACACCTAACTCATCCATTCAGCCTTGTACATACCTCTCTTTCTTGCATCCATCCATCTCTCCACACACCTATCCATCCATCTAGTTCAGAGCATGTGAATGCCTCCTGGCTGCTCTGCTGGAGCATCTCTGTGTCACCAGGGGCAGATATACCTAAAGAGGTAAGCCATTCTCCTCTTTTTCCTGTATGTGGGAGAATGGTAGGTTTGCTCAGGAGCTGGTGCCCCCGTAGCAGAGACACTTTCCCATCTGAGTCACAGGGAGTAAGAGTGCTGGCCCTGTAGCTCAGAGGCGGGATTCATGCTCTGAGATACTGTAGTTTCCACCTCAGTCCCTGCAGGTGTATGCAGGAAGTTCAGTTGCTGTGACTCAGATGCTTGGGGTGGCCTTTACTGACCAGGGGAGCATGTAATCCATGTTGACTCCTGTGGTCACTGCTGGGAAATGGCATGACAGAGTCTGCTACTGTGCCCAGCTGACCTCTTCAACCATCCAGCCAAAGCTCGTGTGCTCAGTTTCTTCAAGCAGTGTAACAATGGATGGTATGTCCTGTTGCTACAGGTGGTGGATCTGGTGCTGCCAGCCAGGGTGTGCCATAGGGCTTGTGCCATAGGACAGTGTGCTGGGGGGCCCTGGTCTGTCTGCAGAGCAGATGATGCTGGGAGAGCCAGGGGACTCAGTCATGTGGAGTCTCTCCCCTTTTCCATCACAGATCCCACCAGGCAAAGTCCCCATGGCTTACAACACAGCCTGTCCCTGGAGAGTGCTGCCCCGTAGGCATAGGGAGGCCATGTAGAGATGCCAGTGCACATGGTTCATAGGTTGAATGGCTGGCTGGCAGCTCCAGGCTCTGTGTCCATGTGCCATGCAAGGGTTTGACTGAGCTTCTGCCCAGAGCTGCATATGTGAACCAGGCCTTCAGCTACAAAACAACACAGTGGGTGGGGTGGGGATGAGTAATGGGCCTTTTTCCTTAGAGAGAGGGGAAATATCCTGGCACCCCTTCCTACCATCTGCAGCACCTGCTGAGCCCTGCAGAGTTGGGTTGTGTCTGGGTGGCTGGAGTGGGCCAGCTATGCTAGTTCTCCAGCTCCATGTATACCCTGATGGGCAAGGTGTTGGCCTGGGCCCAGAACAATGTGGCTAGAAATTACCACCCCTCACTGAATGATTGTCCCAGTTGGAAACATTAGAGGGGTTGTGTATTCACAGCACGGTAGGCCCTTGGCTGTGGTCCAGAGAGCCTGTCACCATCTAGGCTTGGTTGCAGAAAGCTGCTACCCAGTTATAAAAGATTTATAGGGACCTGTGGAAAGGCTTCTGGCTGCCAGCTGTGTCTTTGCTGTGTGGCTTGCACTCCACCTGCTGGCAGCTAGAATTAGCATTAGTTATTTCTTGTATTCCCACAGAAACCACCTCTGGAGTTAGAACCCCACTGTGCTGGGCACCATACAAAGGCCAGGAGATGGTTCCTCCCCTAGAGAGTTTACGATCTGCGGAGAAGACATAAGGCAAAAATGGAGACAGGCAAGCATGAGGAAACAATGAGGCATTGCAGGTTAGTCTGTTTGGCCATGGTCTCAGAACCAGATCATCTACCACTGCAGGGCAGCACAGGGCTGGGTCAGCTTTGATCTCTGCAGTAGGGAGTGACAAGGAGCTCTGATTTCTTAGAGGGAGCAAGCTGGATCAAGGCCTTGGTGTGTGGCTCTGCTGTGCCAGCTCTCCAGTGCTCTTAGACTCTGACACTGATGGGCACGTGACAGAGCACAGAGGGTAAAAACCAACTTCCTTTGGCCATGTCCCTGTAGGCAGAGATTTTGATTCAAGTGCCTTTTTTTTGCACCCAGTAAACTCCCAACTGGGCAACTTCCCTACACTTCCCTATCCCTTCTCTGGGTTGAGAAACTCCAGTCATTTCAGGCCAAAGAGCCATCCTCTGGCAGCAGCTATTGCCAGCTGGCTCTTATTGACTGGAGAGAAGCATCCTCAGCCCTAGCTCCAGCATTGGCAGTGCAGAAACTTGGCAGGCTGCCCACCTGGGGAGCTCTGGCTTCACTGCTCAGCTCTTCTGTCTCTGCTGGCTGCCTTCTATGCGAACCATGCACGCATGTGAGAACGGCAGTGCCTAACCGACCTTCCCCTGCAAAGGTTTGGCTTTGTCCAGATACTGATCATGGGACACGTTTAAAATCTTGGCAGGAAGCAATAGCCACTCGCACCTCTGTTCTGGTTGCCTGGTTAGCCAGCTGGTGTAAGTGGGACTATGCTAGTGGTTGGCATCTCAGGTAAGGGGGCTGAGAGATAGGCTGCAGGCAAGTCATCTGGACCCCCTGACCTCAGCATAGCCCTGACACTCTTCCTCCTTGTAACTCAATGCAGGGTCTCTAAGAAGTGCAGTTGCCCCCAGGCAAAGGTGCAGTAGCCAAATAGATCTGGAGCCGAGGACCTGGGAGCATTCAGGGACTCCTTGCAGGATTGCCCAAGATGCAGAGGAGAGGGTGGGGAACAGATGCTCTAGTGTCTAGCAGCTGCTTGGGAGAGATGTTGGGGAAACCAGCCAGGTCAGCAGGCCAGGCCACTGCCCCAGTGAGGACAGGAGAGCTAGACAGACACTTTCAGAAATAACTTGGGCAGCCATGGGGCTTCCCTTCTCCCAAGTAGATAACAGCAGGGACTCAGGGGTGGCACAGTGAGGAGCTTGATCCTGAGGTCACTCACTGGGTCATGATGTTACTGGTACTGCAGGCAAGCATGTCCTGCAATCCCAATAAACGCAAATTCCATTTTAGGCATGGTTAGATCTTTCTCCCTTTCCCCAACTCCTGTCCAGAGGCTGGTGTAACTATTACTGCTCTCTCATAAACTGCTTACTATTTAGCCTCAGCTTAGTCAGGGTGAGGTTATACCCATATGTCTTGCTGACAACACTGTTCTTAAATAGCTTTTCTCCCTTCTCATGGAAACTGTCCTACCCCCACCCCACCCCTGTCAGTGTGTTTATGCACAGCAATCACACCTCCTCCTAGCTTTCACTTCACCAGGCTAAACAAGCCAAATGCTTCCAGGCTACTCTCCTGTGACAGGCTCCTCATCCTCACTGATCATCCTGGCAGCCCTTCTCTGCACCTCTACCAGTTTCAATTCACCTTTCTTGAACATGGCTGACTAGAATTGCAGTATTGTAGATGAGGTCTCACTAGGGCCTGGTATGTTAGGACGAATATCTGCCTCTCTCTACTGGAAATGCTTTTCCTGATACATCCTAAGACTGTATTTCCTTTTTCTGTGGCCACAAAATCTTGGCTTATAGTTACTCCATGAGAACCTACAATACCCAAGTCTTTCTCTTTCTCATTCATTTCCAACTGATGATGGCCCAGCCCATGGCAGCAGTTTTTGTTAGCCCCCAAGCACATAACTTGCCACTTTGCACTTTTGAATTTCATCCTATTTCTCTAGTCCTCAGTCATCCAGAGCTTTCTGAATAGCATCTTTATCCTCCACTGAGTTGATGATGTCTCCTACCTTTGCTTAATCAACGCATTTCATTAGTACACTCCTAATTGCCATTAATGACCTTGGCACAAAAGGTAGTTCAGCCCCAAGACCAAGCCTTGTGGAGCTCTCTTAGTAATCTCCCTCCAGACTGATTCTTCCCCTTGTCACCTCCCCCTTATTCAATTTCTTATCCACATCACAGCTCTTGTACTAAATCCCCATCTCCTTCAGTTTAACTAACGAGTTCCCATATAGCAGCATTTCTTAACCCATGGATTGTGACCCAAAAGTGGGTCACAAGAATATATGAAACAAATAAACTTTAAAAATGGATCTACAAACTTTAAAAATGGATTCTCCTTTAAAGGAGAAAAACATGAGAAACTGTGGCTTTTACCTTGCAGGCTAGCAGTTCCAGCATGCAAGGAGCTGCTTCAGGCTCCTTATGCCCCGCCACTCTGGCCCACACACTGTGGGGCTGGGTCCTGGAGGCAGTGGGTCAGGAGTGAGGCACTGGGTCAGGACAGGCCATCAATGTTTACAAATGGGTCCTGGTACCAGAAAGGTTGAGAACCATTGCCATATAGTACTGCATTAACTGCCTTCCTAAAGTACAGAGTAATGAGATTTCATGTGTTTAGAAAATCAATTTTTATCAGAGAAAGATATGAGGCCAGGCTAACGTATTGTATTTTATCCAATTTTCCATTTACTTCTACATCTTTATTCTGTCAAAATTTGTTTTGCATTTTTGTGCACACTATTATGGACAGACTAATGGGCCTTTAGCTGAATGGATGTTCCTCTCCTTCCAGGAAAATGCTGCAACTGGCATCCTCTGATCACATCATGCCAGCCCAAAGTGATAGCAATATTAATAGTCCCTGCTACTGGACTTGAAGTTTCACTTACCACTTTTTTCAGAATTTGAGGATGGAGATTTATCCAGTCACCCACACCTCAAGTTCTTCCACCTCGGTTGTGGTAATTTCCATGTCCATGCCCTTAGTCATCCCACTTTGGCTCCCGTGTTCAACATTATGCAGGGAGGCTGTTAGGAAGGCCAAGGCAGAGATGGAGCTAGGGCTAGTGACCAGAATTAAGAATAACAAAAAGTCCTTTTTCAAATATACAGGGAGTAAGAAGGCACCAGATATTGTGGGGCTCCTACAGGATAGGCTTGGCAATCTGGTGATTGCAGAAAATGAAAAAGCTGACCTCTTTAACGAATTCTTTGCCTCCATATTCCTGAACAGGGACTAGGGCATTTCCCCCACTAGGATTACGGATGGACCCAGGGGAGGCACCGCCATGCCTAGGGCCAGGGACAACCTAGTTAGGGAACTTCTGGAGGGGCTGGATGTGTTTAAATCAGTAGGTCCAGATGCTCTTCACCCGAGGGTACTGGGGGAATTGGCGGGGGTCACAGCGGGACCCTAGCATGGCTGTTTGAGTGCTCATGGGGCTCTGGCCAGGTACCAGAGGATTGGAAAAGGGCCAATGTGGTCCCCATTTACAAGAAGGGGAGAAAGGAGGACCCCAGCAATTATAGGCCAGTCAGCCTTACCTCGGTCCTTGGGAAGACCTTTGAGAAAATGATCAAGTAGCACATCTCCAAGGGCCCAGTAGGGGAGGTAATCCTCAGGGGCAACCAACATGGGTTCATTGAGGGCAGATCCTGCCTGACTAACTTGGTTTCCTTTTATGATCAGGTCACAAAATCCCTGGATGAGGGCATCAAGGTGGATGTCATCTTCCTGGACTTTAAGGCCTTTGACACTGTTTCCCACCACATTTAAAAAAACCAAAAAACTAGGTGACTGCAGCATTGATGCCTACACAGTCAGATGAGTGGCAAATTGGCTAGGTGGTTGCACCCAGAGTGTGGTGGTGGATGCATTGTTTTCTACCTGGAGGGATGTGGGCAGTGGAGTCCCCCAGGGCTTGGTCCTGGGGCCTCTACTGTTCAACACCTTTATCAGAGATCTGGATGTGGGTGTGGAAAGCACGCTGTCCAAATTCGCTGATGATACCAAGATGTGGGGCAAGGTGGACACGCTGGAGGGGAGGGACAGAATCCAGCTAGATCTAGACAGGTTACAGAGGTGGGTGGATGGGAATAGGATGGAATTCAACACAGACAAGTGCAAGGTGCTGCATCTAGGGAGAAGGAACCAGCAAGACATGTATAGGTGGGAATTGGGGGAGGCTTTTTGTCGCCGGGCACCATCTGGGGTTACTAGGAATAACGGCCATAAATTGTCAGAGAGAAGGTTCAGGCTGGACATCAGGAGACATTACTTTACAGTTACGGTCTACTACAGACCCCCCAACCAAGGGGATGAACTGGACCGGGAATTTTCGGGCCAGCTTGCAGAGGCACTTAAGGCAAGGGATATAGTTGTCATGGGTGATCTAAATTACCTGGACATCTGCTGGGAGGAGCAGTCAGCCAGGTCGGACCGTTCCAAGAGGTTCCTGGCCGAGATACAGGACTTCCACTTAACCCAGGAGGTGCACAGTCCCACCAGAGGAAATGCCCTCTTGGACCTGGTCCTGGCCACAGGCGATGATCTGGTAAGGGGGCTCCAGGTCCTTGACCACCTCAGTGATAGCGATCATTGCTTGCTGGAATTCAGCATCCAGTGCAGGGTGTCAAGGGCCTGCAGTAAGGGGGTAGCCCTAGACTTCAGGAGGGCCAACTTCAAGGAGTTGAGGAGATTGGTGGGAGAGGTTCTGGGGTTCTCGAGGGCAGGGGAACTCAGTGCCCAAGATGAGTGGTCGTTCCTTAAGGAGACGATACTCAGGGCCCAAGGGGTGACGATCCCAACAAGAAGCAAGGGGGGCAAGAGTGCCCAAAAGCCCCCCTGCCTCACCAAGGACGTCCGGGAATGCCTGGTTGCCAAAAAGGCGGCGTACGCCCAGTGAAAGGGGGGGGGCTATCTCCAAAGAGGAGTATACCTCCACTGCTCGGGCCTGTAGGGGGGCTGTTAGGAAAGCTAAGGCGGACATAGAGCTAGGACTAGCGTCTAAGATCAAAGATAATAAAAGGTCCTTTTTCAAATATATAGGGAGGATGAAGAAGGCACCAGGAAATGTGGGGCCCCTGCAAGATATGCTGGACAATCTGGTGGTTGCGCCAGAGGAGAAAGCAGACCTCTTTAACAAATTCTTCACCTCCGTTTTCTTGTGCAGGGACCGGGACTCCCCCACCGTGATTCAAGACAGACTCAAGGGGAACGCCTCCAGACCTAAGGTTGAGGAGGACCGGGTTAGAGTGCTACTGGAGGGGCTGGACGTGTTCAAATCAGCAGGTCCAGATGCTCTCCACCCCAAGGTGTTGAGGGAGCTAGCAGGGGTTATTGCAGGGCCCTTGGCACGGCTTTACGAGTGCTCATGGTGCTCGGGCCAGGTGCCAGATGATTGGAAGATAGCCAATGTGGTCCCCATCTTTAAAAAAGGGAGGCGGGAGGACCCGGGCAACTATAGGCCTGTCAGTCTTACCTCAATCCTGGGAAAACTCTTTGAGAAGATCATCAAGGAGCACATCTGTGATGAGCCAGCATTGGGGATGATGCTCAAGGGCAACCAGCACAGTTTCATTAGGGGCAGGTCATGTCAGACCAACCTGATTGCCTTTTACGATCAGGTCACAAAAGCATGGGATGCAGGTGTCACCATGGATGTAGTCTTTCTGGACTTCAGCAAGGCCTTTGACACTGTCTTCCACCCCATCCTCATTAAAAAACTAGGCGACTGTGGCATTGATGCCTACACGGTCAGATGGATTGCAAATTGGCTGAAGGGTCGTACTCAGAGGGTGGTGGTGGACGGGTCATATTCGACCTGGGGGGATGTGGGCAGCGGAGTCCCCCAGGGCTCGGTCCTTGGGCCAGCACTGTTCAATTTCTTTATCAGCGATTTGTACAACCGGGTGAAAAGCAACCTGTTCAAATTTGCTGATGATACCAAAATTTGGGGTGAGGTGGGCACACTAGTAGGGAGGGAAAGACTGCAGCAAGACCTGGATAGGTTGCAGGGGTGGGCTAACAAAAACAGGATGTGTTTCAATACTGACAAGTGCAGGGTGCTGCACTTGGGCAGTAGTAACCAGCAGCACACTTACAAGATGGGAAACTCCCTTCTTGAGAGCAAGGAGGCAGAAAGGGATCTTGGAGTCATCATTGACTCCAAGATGAACATGGGCCGACAATGCGAGGTCATGGTCAGCAGGGCTAACCAGACCTTATCGTGCATCCACAGGTGCATCTCAAGTAGGGCCAAGGAGGTGATCCTCCCCCTCTACATGACACTGGTCAGGCCACAGCTGCAGTACTGTGTCCAGTTCTGGGCACCCCAGAGGGATGTGGACAACACTGAGAGGGTCCAGAGGCGGCCCACCCGCATGATCTGGGGACTGCAGGACAGACCGTATAATGAGAGGCTATGGGACCTGAACCTGTTCAGCCTTCACAAGAGAAGGCTGAGGGGGCACCTGGTGACTGTCTATAAACTCACTAGTGGGGACCAGAAGGGTTTGGGGGAGACCTTGTTTCCCCTAGCGCCCCCCGGCATAACAAGGAATAACAGCCACAAGTTGTTGAAGAGTAGGTTTAGATTAGACATCCGTAAGAACTACTTCACAGTTAGGGCAGCTAGGATCTGGAACCAACTTCCAAGGGAGGTGGTGCTGGCTCCTACCCTGGGGGTCTTTAAGAAGAGGCTTGATGCCTACCTGGCTGGGGTCATTTGAGCCCAGTTTTCCTCCTGCCCAGGCAGGGGCTTGGATGAATATCTACAAGGTCCCTTCTGACCCTACTTCTGTGATTCTATGATATGGCTGCCAGGCTCTGGAATGAACTCCCAAGGGAGGTGGTGCTCTCTCCTACCTTGGGGGTCTTCAAGAGGAGGCTGGATGGATATTTGGCTGGAGTGTTATGAACCCAGCACTCATTCCTGCCCAGGGCAGGGGGTCAGACCCAATGATCTGTTTAGGTCCCTTCCGACCCTAAGAACTATGAAAATATGAAATTATCCTCTTGATTGAAAACAGGGGCAAAATATTCATTTTGTTTTTGAGCTGCACCTATATTATCTTTCATCTCTGCCCCATTCTAACTACAGAGCAGCTCCACATTGTCTTTCCCCTTTTTATTTATATGGGGGGGAAAACTTTTACTATTTTCTTAAAATTTCCTTTGCAAAGTCCAATTCAGCTTGACTTTTGCCAGTTCTGTTTATCTCTATACTTCCTGACCTCTCAGCTGCAGATTTCTTTGCTGATCAACCTTTTTTTCCATGGCTTACAGGCTCCTTGCTTCCTTCTAATATTCTTGTTCAATGGTTATTGATCCAACTGGTTTTGGGTCCTTCCCTAGTGGGATGTAAATTCCATGTAGCTTCATACTTTGGACTTAAAAAAAATAAAATCCAGGCCTTCTCTACATGCACGGCCCTAAGCTTGTCAATCCAGTTGATTTAACTAACTGGCTCACTTAGATTATTCAACCTTGCCCTTTGGAAATCAAGAACCTTAGTTACAGACCTGCTTTTGTTTATCCTTCTGTTTCTTTGAAACTGAATCAAGTTGTGATAACTCACTACAAGGTTATTTCTTATGACCAGCCCTCCTACAACATCCTTCTGACTTATCAAAGCTATATACAAATACATCATTGGTTTACCAGTTCAGTAACTACGTGGCAAAGAAATCTGTCACCTATTGCACTGAGAGATAGGTGGGCCCCACCATTATAAGCAGGGTATGCTCTCTAGTCTTCATCCAGGAAGCTACAGTCTCCTGTGACACAATTCCCAGTAGCAATTTTTTCTCTGATAACACTGCAGAAAAAACTCAGTCCATGTCCACATCTAACCCAGCGAAGCTACAGCAGATTCCCTGTTCTACCCCCCAGAGCCCTTGTAGCATCCTTCGGTTTAAGTGATTTTAACCCACAGTGATTCTGCTTAATTCATGCTTGCCCTTCTAAATTCCTTGTAGCCATCATCTTCTGAATGCAAGGCTGTTGTGGTGGGAAAGGATTGGAAAAAGCAGAGCAATTCTCTCCGTCCTTGGAGAGTGCCTGACAGGCCCAGCAGAAGGGCTGTGGGACAAGGTGAGTAGTGCAGCAGGCAGATTTGTACTCGGTCTCCCAGTCTTGGGTAGCAACGAACACATCTGGGTCCAGACCATGTGTATTAAAAAGAGAACCACAGACAAGCAATGTCAAGTGTCTTTATTCAGTGCAGTCAGCACATATAACACAACATGGGCCTTCTCTAGCCATAGCACTGAGGCTGGGACTACCTCAGATACAGGGCTAGTGGTAGGTGACCACCATACACACCATCCTAGTTCAGACTACAAATCCAGAGCAACCACACACACAAACAGCTCAGCTCTCCATCAGGGACAGAGCACATGACACCCTCCTCAGCACACACAGCCTAAGCCAACACACAATGCCCTTGCCTTAGCTTACAAACAAGGGGGCATCAGCATGTTGGGGCAGAAGCCTTGTACTATGAACAGAGGACTGCATGAGATAGAAGAGCCAGCAGCCTGTCCCTAGGTAAAAGCTGACTGCATCCATGAGACAGCTCAGAGATGTACCAGAGTGCAGTGTCCTGGAGGGAAGGAAGCAGGGGCAGGAGGCAAAACAAGGAAATGGGGTTTTCCCCAAAGGTGTGTCTGGGTGGGGGGGTACCACAAGCATCCACTTCAGAAACTCTCTCCAGTCCCCTACCCCTACTGCTTCCAGCTGCTCTCCACGCTGGCTGGGCCCACAGCACTTCCCTCTCTAAGCACAGAGTTCCTCAGCTATTGGCTAGGTGCTCAAAAGCTGCAACATCCCTGAGGTAAAGCCCTTTAAGATTCAGCACTGTGGCAGGAAACCACACAACAGCTGGGCTGTGTGGGCAGCAGGGCACAGATACCTGAAGCGGGGGTGGGGAGGGAGTGGCAGAGTGAAGGGAAAGCAGCAGCCCTTGTAGGAGACCCCACCACATGGCACAGGCTTTGGGGCCCAGGCAGGGATTGTGGTGACAAGCAAACTGGGGCTTCAGCCCCAGTGGCTCAATGCCCCCTCATGTGTCCTGATCTCTATGACCACCTGCCCACCTTCCTATTTGACACAGAGCACTGTCCTGGCTCTGCAGGGGGGCTCCCCACACACTCACAGCTCCATTCGCTCTCGAGGGGGGGAGCAGCACAGAGGGGGAGCAGCACAGGCCATGCTCAGGCTCCTTCACAACACACTCTGCTTGCTATGGCAGCCTTCACACATCCACACCAGGAGTCCGGGCCAGGCCCAGTGCCTTCACCACGTCCTCGCTGAGGTCACTCTTCAGGGTCCTCCTCACTGGAGAGGAAAGCAAAGGTATGAGAGGTTGGGGCCTGCTGCAGGGATCAGTTTGGTTCTAGAAAACCTGGTCACTAGAGACCCAGCACACAAGCAGGAGCACTCTGCCTCCTTCCCCTCCCTGACATCACCTCTGCTCACTCAGGACAGGTGTCCATCAACCCCCTCCCACAGGTCCCATGGCTGTACCAGAAGGAGACTACCCTCTGTAAAATCCACATGAGGGGCCATCTGAAAAGACTGACTGAAAAGGAGCCTGGGCCCCTCCCCTGCATGACTCTCTGATGCCTATGGGCAGCAACAGAGGAGCAGCTGCTCGGAGAAGTCTGACACTGGGCTTCACATATATGAGGAACTGGAAATGTGACACTGACCCACAGTCCAACCAGAGACCATGGAGGATGCAGCCAACAGTTTTGTTTCCCAGCTACCCCCTGGAAGTGGTGTGGAAGAGAAGGCAGGAGCACTCCCCACCACCCCTCAGGGGACATGGCACAGCCATGGTGGCCCTGCCTGGGCCTGGGAGAGAGACTGCCTGGGGACTGACTTACAGGACTTCCTGTTCACACGTGACCTCTTGCGTTCCTTGGCGGCACCTGGCCGTGGGTTGGGATTGTGAGTGACAGATTTCACTAAACGATCCATGATTTCATCCGATGCATCATCAGGGGAACTGGAAGTGTCCTCCTGAGCTGGGGACCCACTGGAGGGGCTGGATTGTCCCACACCTGCAGAGGGACCACTGGAAATGTCAGCATCCTTAGATCTCAGGGTGCAAAGCCACCTGCACCAGAGCTGCCAGCTCTGCTATCAACCTCTCCTGTAGCTCCTCTGACTCATCTCCTTCACAGCCCTATCTGGCTCCTTCCTTCTCCAGACCCTCCTGCCCAATATCCAAACTTGCCCAGCAAGTCCTCAAACCCACTCAACTGCTTCCCTTCCCAAGCAGCAGACCCCCACCTGTAGCTGTCTTGAACATTCCCCCAAAGCTACCATCCTTTGTACTCTTAACCCAGAACACCAGCTTCACCACCCCTCCCCCTGGCCTGGTAACCCTACACCTCCCTACTGCCTAGTAAGCCCCTCTGCCCCTTACTAGCAGCCAAATGGCAAATTCCTAGTGCTGCCTGATGGATGCAGAAAGCAGCAGGAACAGAGCTCCTTCATCCCTTCACCAGACTTGGAATAGCATGTAAGCTTGAGGCAGGGGCGGTTGACTGGCTGGTTTGGCCTTATGCCCCAGGAGATCAAGCTCTCGGTACGTGGCCTAGTCAGCAGGACCCCAGCGGTTTGTGGAAGGTGGCATTTCACTCTATTGGGCATTGCCATCCCTGGCTGCCCAGACAGCAGCACCAGACTAGTGCCAGGCATATTCTGAGACATGGCCAGGAACAAGCATGGCCTGTCCCATCCCTGCCACTGACACCTCCACGAGCAAAGGGCTTTACTGGGCACCAAGAGGCAACTGAGAGGCTGCTGCAGAATGGATCTACATGGCAAAGAGCAAGCTGCACCAGATGGATACACTATTCATAGCACAGCCTGTTGGGCCTTATCTTGAGACAGTGTGAGGAGCCCTTGGACACACTTTGAAAGCCCAGAGGGGACAGTTGGGGGTTGTGAACCAGTACAGGTACAGCCAGGGCCAGGCCAGCTCCTGGCTCCTGCTCTCCCTCTCCCCAGCCAGTTGCAATACCAGCACTGGGCTGAGCATGGCCCCTACCTCGGCTGGCCCTGCTGCGCCGGGCAGGAGTCTCTGTGGAGGAGATCAGCATGCTCTTCATGCTTTCATGGCCTGCCTCAGCCTGCTGCTCGGGGCTAGTGGATACTGCAGGCACAGGGGAGCTGGTCTCAGTGCTGCTGGCAATGCTGGAGAACTTCTCTGTCTGCAGCAAGAGGAGATGCTCAGTAGGATAGTGGGGAAGGAGAGAAGGCAATAGTGTTCTCAGGCTCCCTGGGGTGCTCCTTGGCCCATTACCTCTGTGATCAGCCGGCCCCGGGTCTTGTTCCTCTCACGGTGCGCAGCCCGTTTCTTTTGCTGCTGTAGGACACGCTCCCAGCAGGTGCGGTACTCCAGGGCGAACTCCCGCAGGGTCTTGCAAAAGCGAGTCACCTTCACATCTCGCACTGCGTTGGTAGGGTAGCCCAGGTACAGCAGGAAGGAGTGAAACCTGGAGAGGCATGGCCCAGCAGGTTAAGCAGGGGAAATCAAGGCTGCACATGGGTCCAGTCTCACCCTGACACCCTCCCAGGTACACTTGGAAGCACCCAAGGTCTTATGCAAATCACTGGGAGAAGGCAGAAGAGTATGAACAGCCAGACATGGCACCTCTTTCCAAACACTCCCACTTACATCACTCGGACATCCCTATCAGCTGGACCTGGGCTAGCCTGCTTGGACATCCCTGCCTTCCTGGGGCCTCAGATAATTCCCTTGGGTGCTACTGCCCTGGTGGGACTCAGAACAGCTCCCTCAGACACTCCCACCCTCCTAAGATCTGGAATAGCTCATTCAGACACCCCCATCCTGCTGGGACTAGGTCTGAACTCTGGGTCTCTCCACAGGAACATCTACAGAAGGTGGTGCAGCTCCCCAAGTAAGCTGGGTGCAGTGGCAGAACAGGCCCAGTCAATGGGCTAATACTTCAGTTCAAGTCAAATGTTTTGAATTTCAACATCTACTTGCCATGTGTTCCTCCTCTGCTCCTGCTATTCCCATTCACCAGCCTCCACCACATGCCCTCATCCACCACATGCTCTCTTCCTTCCCCTGCAATGTCTCACCAACCACAAACTCCCTTTCCATCCCACTTACCAAATACTCCTACTTCCATCCCACCACCCCCATTCTCCCAGTACATATTCCCTCCCTGTCCCCACCTCACCCTGACTCATTATTAGCTCCTTCCCTGCCCCTTCATGTCCATGCATCCACAACCATAACCACCAGCCACCACTGCCTGCCACCTAGACTCAACACCCACATGCTCCCTCCTTCATCCCAGTAAGGATGAGACAGTGGCTATGAGAAAGAGAGCCAGGAACTTTGGAGCCCTGCATTGCCCATACCAGCTCCAGTGGGGTGGTGACAGACCTGTTCAGCACACGCCTGTGCACCACTTTCAGGATGATGATCTTCTGGGTGCTTTCCTTCAGAAAGTCCGTCAGTTTGCTCTTCAGAACAGATTTGTACTCGTGTTTGGTTATCACCTTCAGGCTGTCCCATGATGCTTTGCATCTTCGCTCCAGTTGAACCAGACTTTCTGCAAGTTCATCAAAGTCGACCTGAAGGAGAAGCACATCAGCATCTTCCCACATCCTTCTCCAAGGTCCAGGCACTGTACAAGCAGCATGTGAGACACAGTGAGAATGCAGGGCCCCTGGCCCCTTCCCTGGGACTGTGGGGTCTGCAGCATGGTGGAGGGCCTGCAGCATCTCCAGGCCCAGGCCCTTGTCTTGTTCCCCAGGTCAGCAGGGGAAAGGGCAAAAGCAGGAAAGCCAGGACCACCTGAAATGGGTCAACTCTTGGCCAGCTCTGGCACTCAACTGAAACTTACTTTGGCTGATCGTGTGAGGGCTGCGATCTCCGAATAGAGGTTGGTGGTTTCTGGGAACTTCTCCACCACCATCTGGCAGAGGTGATGCAGCAAGGACTGCCTGTGCACAGTGTCCTTCACCTCAGAGACTTTCTCCAGGTAGCTCAGGTCAAAGCCCTTGCTCTGAAACCAAACAGACTCAGCAGAGCATCTCCCCCCAGGGAGGGCATGCCCCAAAGAAGAAGGGCAAGGGCTGAGCCCAGGTCAACCCCTCTCTCCTTCCTACCAACTAGGTCAGTTAGATAGGCTAGATATCAGGCTAGATATCAGGAGGCACTACTTCACAGTCAGGGCAGCTAGGATCTGGAACTAGCTTCTAAGGGAAGTGGTGCTTGCTCCTACCCTGGGGGTCTTCAAAAGGAGGCTGGATAATCACCTAGCCGGGGTCATTTGACCCCAGCATTCTTTCCTGCCCATGGCAGGGGGTCAGACTTGATGATCTACTTAGGTCCCTTCTGACCCTACCAACTATGAAGTTGCCTCTGCCAGCAGCTTTTCTTGCTTATTGGCTTTCCAGCTTTGGCTGAGGCCTGCTTGTACGCTCAGCTTCTGTTGAGTTATAGAGGCCTAACACTGCTGAGTTGGGCCTGGCCTCAAGCTGGAGCACAGCACAACTCACGGAGACATCTGCAAGGCATGGGACACGATAATGGGAAGTCGGAGTCATGTGTTTACCACCCTTGGACATCAGGGCACCCAAAGGGCAGCCTCCTACCTACTTAACATCTTAATTACTTTACAACAAGGCGTGGCAGGAAAGTAAGGTGGGTGGCTTGCCCAAAGACAGGCAGGCAGGCCAGTGCTATAATTGGGCTTAGGGAGTTTGCCCCCTGTCACACCCCACAACCCTGGTGCTCCTCACTGCACAGCCAAAGGGCACTGGGTACAAACCCCATTACTCTGTATTAGGAATCCCCAGTAGTGCTGGAGAACTAGCAAAGTCTTGTGGGCCATCTTCTCAGCTCTGCTGCTGCCCTGCTGGTCCTTTGCCAAGTCACTTCCTTCTCAGTGACTCCATTTCCCCTCACACGGTTCTCTATTCTGAGGGAGCTCTTTGGTGCTGAAGAACCTTCCACCATGTGTTTGTACAGCACCTAACAGAGCCTGACTAGGGCTCTCATTCACAAAACACTGGCTTCCCTTGTTTGTTCTTCCAATTTGCATGAACCACCTTGGGCCTTCTCTAACTTCAGCAGCATCACATTGCTTCAGTGTAGCATCAGATTAACACAGCCATACTAATTAGCTCTGCTGGAGGTACTCTTTTTAGTTTCCCTTTTTAGTTTCTTTTTAGTTTCTTTCAGCAGAGCTCATTTGTTCATGTTTCAGTGCCACACTGAAGCAGCTACACTAACTGGAACCAGGAGGGGTGTAGATGATCCATCAAGATCTGTGGGCCATCCAGGACTGTGTCCCAGATTCTGCTCCCTGATGGTCTCTTATCAGTATCACTTTACCTCAGCACCCTCTTCACCCAACACCTGATCAGCTGGGCATATTAATCCCAGGCCCTCCTTTCCACATGTCTCACATTAGGTCCCTGAGTGTTGTGGCAATTGCCTTACCTCCTCCAGCTAAGGGAAGTGAAAATAGATGTTGCAGACTTAACTGGGCTTTTATCTCAGGATAGAGAGCAATTTTGGTGATGATTAGGAAGATATTAGGAAGAAATTTCTCACTATGAAGGTGGTTAAGCACTGGAACTGGCTACCCAGTGATGCTGTGGAAGCTCCATCCTTGAATGTTCTTAAGAATGGGTTAGACAGGCACTTAATAGGGATGGTTTAGATAGGGGTGATAATGCCTTGAACAGGAAAGTTGGACTAAATGATCTCCTGAAGTCCCTTCCAGCCTTACTAGTCTATAATTGGAGCACTCCCAGCTCCAAGTGCAGTCTCCCAAGGACCTTTTACCACCGTGGTCCTACCTGGGAACCATTCAGGAAGTTGCCTGTAGCCAGCAAAGTGGCCAGGATGCACTTGAAGGTATAGTTCTTGGCCAGCTGCTCCATCCCAAGTTTCAGGTCAAACAAAGGCTCAGCAATCTCCTGGACAAGGAAACAACCATGCACTGTGACACCCTGCTCCAGTCCATACTTGACCTGGAGTGTGATGGCATTCACTCCTGATGCTGTGTGGAAACAGCAACCTCACCACAGCAAGCGTGGCTCCACTTCCTCTGAGAGTGAGCAAGGCTCAGAAGAGAGGGAAAGTACCCCAGCTTGGAACAGCCAATGCTGAGAGTCATGACAGAGGATGTGGATCCCTCCTGAAATTACCACAGGAAATAAACTATAGCCAAAAGAATCCCCAAGATTAGGAGATGAGACAGCCTGGACAACAGGTCCCATTTGCTATAGGACTGGGCCATTGGCCAGGAACCTGGATATGCATCTATAACCAATCCAAATAGTAATAAGATGGCTTGAGAATGAAGCAGTGTTTGCATGTACAGCTGATAATCTCTAGGCACAACTGAGACACAGAGGGAACGTGTCATAGCTGCTCTCATGAGACTAGCATTCTTGCCAACACACACACTAAGGTGATCATGGTTAATCTGGTTTGTAGGGGAAATGGCTGGCGAGTTGGGTTTGCCTCATTACCTGCTCCATGCTTTCATAGTCCAGTTTGAATGCCCAGAGCTGGAGTCTGGCTGCGAGGTCACTGATGGAGGAGAGGGTAAGCAGAAACTGTTCAGCTGACCCGAGGGGGACTTCTGGATTGGCTAGCTGTGCCTCTTGGATCTTCTGCTTCTCCTCATCTGTTGGGACCATGGTCAGGATTTTCTATAATGTGCAAAGAGCCATATATCAGAGGCCATGCTTGGGCTTCAGTTGCCAGAGAAGCAACTCCACATAAGAACTCCATGGCTAGGACCACAGGTTTCAGTGGCAGCATTTGTGGATCCCACAGAGTGGGAAGTTCACTATGGCCATGGCTTGTTGTTGAAGAAACCACTGTCCTGCTCCCTTCACACCCTGAACTGAGCCAGCATTATTAGGACCTGGGTCCAACAAGCTTCCCAGCAGGCATGTGGCTTTGACCCTCAATAGTTTGAGCTCTCTGGAAGAATGACCACACTGGTGGGTGCACCTTGGCTTCTCCCATATATCTAGGCAGAAGTGAGAGCACAGGCAAGCTGAGCAGTAGGAGTGGACTTGCCCTCTGCTGCTGAGGGGCTGTATGTGATGGCACTGCTATCAAAAAGGCAACAGCAGAAGACAGCTCCTTCCAAATCAGGCTCTGAAGTGCACTCTGGGAATCACCTTCTGGTTGTCAGGTGACCAGAGTCTCACTTGAGGGAACTCTTAGTGGTGAATAAGGGAAAGAACAAACAGCTCCTGGCAAAATTAAATCAAGTGCTAGCAAAGGAACTACCTGAGAACTTAAGGAAGTTATGGAAATGCCCAACTTATCCTCACAAATCTGTATGTGTCAAGTTGCCAAAGCCAAGCAAAAGGCAAAATGCAAACACATCAAATGCACTGGCTTTGGAGATGCAGAGGGGCAGGTCAACCTGGGGAGACACTGTTGGCAAGTGCCCCCAGAAATACTCATGTTCTGTGAGAATGTCTCACTGGAGCCAACCCTCATCACCCCTATGCACAACTCCATGAGACAGAAACATCTAGAAGGATGTCCCCATGAGAAACCACACAGCCCTGGCCTGAAGCATCAGCTCCCATATGCTTAACAGGAGAGATGTTTCCCCACCCCACCTCCCCAGGTCAGACATATACCACTGGAAGGAGAAAAGGGGAAACTGGAGAGGCTCCATTAGAAGCCGTGTTGCCCATTTCCCTCAGAAATGGCAGGCTGGTAATTGGGATGGTGCATGGTGGTCAGATGCCTCCAGCAGAACCATAGCCCTACATGTTCCTGGACCATCAAGGAGAGGATTTCTGATCTTAGAGGGCTCTTAAACCCCTTGTAGACAAAGGCAGAACAAGATCCAAGAGATGGAAGCTGAAGTCATTATACAACGAACAGAAAATAGCAAGTATTTAACAGTAAGGAGAATGAAACCTTGGGATTAATTTATCTGTAGGCATGGTGGTATCTCAGCTACTTGCCATCTACATCAAGACTTAGTAAATCTCTCTCTTCCCCAGGCTATACTTTAGCTTAACCAGGAGTTACTAGGTCTGATATGAAAGCCAGAGGGTGAGTGTTTCTGGCCTGAGTCATACAGAAGGTCAGACTAGATGACTGGAGTGGTCTTCTTCTGGTCTTAACATTTCTGAAGGAACTGAGGTGATGCATTTGTGGGGCTAAAGGTCTGCAGAAGCTGGAGGCAGGTGGGGTGTGCTTGTGGGGCCAAGATGCCACTTCCTCTATTTGTAGAGCAAATGTTTAAGAGATTACTGGTAGGTGGAACAACACCCTGCAGGCCTTACCTCAATTCCTTCCTTGTTAACAGCAAACTCATCAAAGTTGAGAATCGCTGTCTTAATGATATGGGCAGGCGGAAGCACCGTCAGGCCGATGTTAATGGCATTGCTCCTCTTGGGATCCAGGACTATGATGACTGTCTTTTTCGCATCAACAGCTTTCTTCATGGACAAATAGGAAACAAAGGATGTTGGTGTTGAAATGCAGGTTAGACCCTCACAGGCAACCTCAACACATGCTCAATGTCTCCTCTGAATTCTAGGAGCACCCATAACACACATACGGCCATGTGTGTACCCAAAGGCCAGTGCAGGAGACTTCAGAGCACAGCAACTGCTCTCCACCCCACTTGCATGCACCCAGACCACTGAGCATCCACAGGCACAGATTTTCTGGTACAGAAATTTATCTTGCCATGGGCAGTCAGGATCTGCTAATTCATCTTTAACAAAGTGAAAGTGCTACCCACAGCTTCAATGGTCTTCTCTGCACTTTAGCCGTGTTGTACTTTTCAGAGAAGCCACAGAATCCACCCCCCCCCTTCCCTTAACTTACATATTTGTATGCCCACCAGCTGCACAGCTGGGGTCACAGCAGAACCTTACCTGCCCCTGCTCTTATCTTTTTCTCCTTCTTTTTTGAACAGCTTTACTCTGTGCTCCTCCAGCACTGCCTTGGGAAGGCAGCTTAGCCTTGATTGGCAGGGATATGGCCAGAGACTGGCAAATGAGGGACTGAGGCAAATGAGGAACTGGCAAATGAGGGACTGAGCCCTCCAAGGCCTTTGGAGGAGCTTACATAAATGGAATTAATTCTACTCCCCACTCCCCCAGCAGGCTCCCAGTCACCAGCAATCCTCCAAATGCCAAACAAAACAGCCACAACAGGTGCTGCCCCATGAAGGACCTGGGGAAATGCCCTAGGCTGGACTTTGGACTCTTCCTTACTTGGACATTACCTCAGCCACAGCACTCAACATACACCCTGCTGTCCTGCCCCTGTGCTCACCTTGTGGGGCTGCCTGTCAGCTTGTCAGCCTACGTACTTACCTTGGAACTTGGCACTTCCTTGGCCCGGGACTCAAAGAGATGCTCCAGCTTGGCAGCATCAATCTCCACTCTCTGCAGGGAAGACCACACGGTGGCCTGGCCAAATTTGCCAGCCCCAGTGCAGTTATCAGGCTGCTTGAGCTCCTTCCAGAAGAGCTTCACAGTCTTCTTTTTCTTGGGTGGGGAATGGCCATTGGGTATGGAGGACCCAAGAGGTGCAGGAGGTGGTGGGGGCAGGGGGCAGCCAGGGACTGGGGGAGGAGGTGGAGGACAGCCAAGAGGAGGGGGTGGTGGTGGCAATGCCATGGGGCCTCCTTCAGCCATCAGCCCAATACCAGGAGGCAAAGGGGGAGGCGCATGTAAAGAGCCATTTTCTATTGTTGTTGTATCTAAGACATCAAAATCTTCCTCATTGCAAAGGTCTGAGAAGTCCAGGTCCTTGATCTTCAGTGCCTTGGAGCTGGTCTCCTGCCAATCCCATGTGAACTCAGAATCTTTTTTGAATGGGGTCACGAGGGCTCTCTCCAAGTTCTGAGAATTGATGTCTGCATCAATACTGGACTGGGCCTGCACCAGCCTGCCCTGGGCATCAGGGGCCTTGCTGTGGGGCCAGGCACCTGCCAGGCCCTGTGTGTCAGCATGGTTTGGCATGTCTCTGGCCTCTGCCAGGGGCAGAGATGAGGTTGGTGTTTCAGGGAAGAGCTGCTCCCTCCCTGACTCCATGCACTTTTTACCAAATGGCATGCCTAACATGAACTTCTTGTCGGAGGAGATGGTGCTGCAGGACTCGGTGCTCTCGTGCCAGGGGAGGCTGGGCCCTGCAGGGAACAGGGACAAAGTGTGATTAGAGCACTCACCCTTCTAGTGGTTTAGTGCCATGGTGCAGTCCTGAGGCACCTCCTTCTCTGAGGTGTTAGCTAAGTCCCTCAGTCCCTGCCCACCTCTGTGAACCCTGCTCTTGATCTCTTGCACAGAAGCTCTCTTCCTGCTCCCTGCCCTAGGTCACATGGCTGCATGATGCCTGTGTCTCTACAGCAGCAGATGCTGACTGCCCAGCACTAGAATAACAGCATGGAAAGGATCATGTTGAATCTGCCCTGAGACAGAAGGCAGGCCGGTCTGCTCGCCTCAGTGTGGCTGCTATTGGCCTTGGCAAGCATTCCTTTGCAGCCAAGCAGTTGTGGTACAGTGCTGAGTGTGTGAGCACAGGACAGAACAGGCAGTGCTGAGGAGCCTGACCTCCAGGGAACACTGCCAGCTGCAGCCACCATGACTGGCAAGCCCCTGGCACCCTGCAGCCTCCCACTGGTCACCATCCCGCTGCACACTAGCTTCACTGATGCCATCCGCCAGCCCTGCACGCAGCTGTGTCTGGGGTGGAAAAGCAGACAGTGACTTGACACAGAGAGCAAACACTCAAGCTATAGCATACTGGGAGGGGGGCCTTGTGAAGACACAATGCAGTTCCAGTGTGGCTGGGAGTTGGGGCTCACAGCCAAGGAGCAGGGGGCCTTGATAACTGAGGCAGGGAAGTAGAAGCCTTTGGCAGTGGCTGGGCTCAGGGACAGTCCTTGCCTGATGTATTGCCCTGCTTCTCATCTCTCCCCTGTGTGCTCTTGGCTGAGCATGGCTCCATCTCATTAACCGCTTTGTTCTGCTCCTCCATTTTGCTCCTCCTTCCTGCAATACAGAGAGAGTAGAGGTTAGGAAGCCCAGGGACGTTAGGCAGAAAAAGTTTCCACACCTGCAGCCCCCATGACCCTGTCATCATGTGCCCAGCCTGAGTGTACGTAATGCATACAGGGGACTTTGCTCACAGCCCAAAGCAGTCCCAGGGTTAGGGCAGTCACGTCAACAAGGGTGCAGTTTCTCCCTGCAGGGCTGCACATCCTGAGGAGCAATGCCAGATCCGAAACAGTTCTGTCAATGCAGGGGATTCCATGGTTCTGCATACAAAGGCGGGGGCCCTGTGGGCCCCACACACAGGGACTAGTGCACACAGTCACACCTGTACGTGGGAATTCTGAGCTGCTCTGCACATGCACAATCTCAAAAGGGGTCTGGCTCTGGGAGTCGCATGGGGTGGGGAGAGAATGCAGGATCTTGCTGTCCAGAGCGTGCAGCTCATGGGGGATACTGATAAGAGACCATCATTCCATTGCTGTAGTGCAGAGGTGTTCTCAGGATCACAGCCCTACTGGACACATATGTGTAAACACATAAAAGCCTTGCCACTAAACTCTTCTGACTCCAGACAGGAGAGAGTCGAGTATGATTCTGTGGACTCAGAGATGTGTCCTGAAGGCTCTGGTCAGCTGGGTATTGATTAGAGATAAGAACTGGAAATGACTGAACAGCTGAAGAGGAAAGCAGCTGCCTCCCTGGTGACCCAGCATGCCTCCACCCTGAGGGATGACTCTCCAGCTGATGCACGCTGCCCCTCTTGAGAGGTGCTTTTGGGCTCAGGCATACATGAGAGCTGTGTACCTGTAGCAGTCAGCTCTGTGTCAGGCTCACAGACACTGCCATCTCCTCTAGGTGGAAACACGGTTGCAGTGTGCCCAAGAGCAACCTCAGTGAAGATGTCAATCTGCCCCTTGGCCATGGCTGAAATCTTCTCCTTTTGGGATGCAGCAAGGTTTTCCAGGAAGCGAGTTCTGCAAAAGGAGCCAGATATCAGCAAATGGCAGCATGTGGGGCAAGACATGGACCCATGGACTCTAGAGCAGCAACTACATCCTGGAAGAGCAGGCACTACTTTACAAGGAAACACCTTTTGCACAGGGCAGGACATTCAGCACGACCCCAGAGCCAGACCTGGACATGCTCATATCTCAGGTCCCTGCAACCATCTAGTTCTCAAGCCAGTGCTCCCCTCAACACCATCCCCAATGGGCAGCCAAGTTACCAGCCTTCTCCTTCCTCTTCCTGTCAGATGGTGCTACTGGACCTCAGAGATATTTCACACAAGGAAGCCCTGTGTCTTCAGCTAGTACTTCACCTGCTTTATCTTTGAGTAACAGGGCACCAGCCAGGTCCATTGTACAGGGAACAAGTCAACACCCTTGCCCTGGGAACACTCCATAACCAGCCAGCTGTTGTTATGGAAGCAACCACTAAAGGAGTAGAGGGATCGCTGCAGCTTCAGCACTTGGGTTGCCAAGTTCAAGGTTGTATATCAAAGCAGGCTGCACAATACCTATTTCCCTCCCTAAATGATGGCTCTTCTCCCCTAGCCCCATTAGATTAGGAAAGATGTGGTTACCTGTAAACCCATTTACTAGGGGAGACTGCATGGATGGGTCCTCATTTTTCTGGGCTTCACACCAATTTGTTTTCACTCTTGACATTTTAGATGCATGAGAATCTAATAATATCTCATGCAACCACAAACCAGAAACAATTAAGAGTCAGTGACAATCACAGGTCCTGGGAATTTTCACAGAATTAATTATCATTGTGGACCATTTTAGCAAAACATGCGCTGATTCAAGTCTCCCTCTCTCAGTGACTTCCCGCTACAAAGCATCTGACCCTCCTTTGTCCAGAAACCAATGCCTCCAGCTCCCCTAGTGTCTGCTCTACTGGTGCTCTGTGCTATGAGTCAAACATCAGCAGAACTTGAGTGATGGGAAAGGGAGAAGAAGAGGCTGGAAAAATAATCAGTACTCCTATCACACATGAGCCTAAGGGGCCTGTCTGACTCATCATCGGGGATCTGTTTTTTATGTTTTCTATGGAAAAACGGGTAAAAATGTGGATTTTCCCTTCTAACTGAGAAAAACACGGATTTCTCATTTTAGCAGAGAAACATGCAGATTTTCCACTTTTGCAAAGAGCTCTCTGCAAGCTGGCAGAGTTCCAACCTGCAAGGGGGTGGGGGCGTGAGAGGAGGGCAGTTAGGCAGGGGGTGCCATGTGCATGCACATGCACATGAGTGCCAGGCAGCCTGGAGAGTGGGTCCCACAAGTAAGTGGTGGAGGGGAGGGGAATTGAGGCCCCCATAGGGAGGGAGGGAGCACTGGCGACGCATAGGGGGTGCACGCAGATGCACATGCACCCCCTGAGCTTGGCAGTGCGCCCCTGCAAAAAGGCACCACCAACGTTGTCGGCAGTGCCTGTGGGTGGTCGCCGCTTGTCATCCCCCACCCCCAACAGCGCTGTGGCCACCTGCGGGAGCTCACCACTTGCCACCACCACGCTCCCACTGCCGACAGTGCCACCACCACCTGCAGGAGCTCGCCATGCCCCCCCAGCCTCTGGGGGCATGCAGCGTTCATGGGAGGGAGGGAGTTTGGGAGGGTTGGGGCTGCTGCCCAGCTGGGGCGTGTGTGCGGTTTGGGGCCCACGGCCAAAATGCACAGCTGCAGGGCCCTGGTGGGAAGTGGGATGGGGCTATGGGAGGCTAGTCTGGGGGGCAGAGTTGGGTGCGGGCTGCCTGCTTCAGGCTTGGGCTCCCCGCTCTGCTGCCCTCCCATGGGGCCTCTGTGGCCTGATGGGTAGGGCCCAGTGCAGCAGGACACAGCAGAGGCCGGGTGGGGAAGCTCCTTGACGCTGCACGCTTTGTGTTGCCCTGGCAAGGTGCCCCCTGCCTGTCTGGCAGCAGCAGGGGTGGTGGTATGGAGTTGTGCCTCTCATTGCTGGCAGATGGGCAGGGAGCAGGTGCCTTGCCAGGGTGGTGTGGGGCTTGCAGCAGCAGCAATAGAGTTCCCTGCTTTGCCCTGCTGTGCTGGGTACTGCCCGCTGGGCCACGAAGGCCCCCAGGGGAGGGCATCAGGGCAAGCAGCCCTGAGCCTACAGCGGGTAATCTGCACCTGCCACCCCCACATGCGAAGGGGAGCCGGGCTCCACTCCCCACTCAGGCCACAATTGCCACCACCTCCCATGGGTGACAGCCAGAGCTTGGGTGCTTCTGTGGCAGGCTGGGGGCTGCAGACCTGGGTCCCTGGTCCCACAGCCCTGGCAGTTGGGTGCCCCCTCCAGCAGGGCTGGGGAGGGGGTGCGGGCTGTGGATGGAGGCCCAGGGGCATCAGCAGGGCTGGGGGATTGTGGTTAGGGAGTGAAGGGCGCCAGCAGGGATCAGGGGCTGTGGCTTGGGAGTGATAGGCCTGCACCTGTGTCCTGGTGAATGAAGGGGGCAGGGGGAGCTCTGATTTTCCATGATAAAAAACCCAAAATCAAATACCAAAATGTATAGGTATTTAGAATGTATTTTATTATAATGATTGAGGCACTGGTAGTCTTCCAAATGGCTTTAAATTTGCAAATAGATCAATAAAACATTTGTTCAACTGATACATATCTATATTTATATATATATAGTGACATTTCATTTTAATCATGGATTTTGGATGTTTTATCAGAGAATTTGTGAGGCTTATCAAAGAACACCAGGATTCCTGCTCATCATCCAATACAGAACACTGTAGCCCAGCAACTCTCTGCTGGTGAAAGGAAGTCAGCACCAGCAGAGAAGCTGGCACCACTACCGGGCTTCAGGATTTGGGAACCATGCAGCACAGTCTGGGCCCCACTTACGAAGGAGGTGTATAGCTTCACTCATGGGTTCACTCACGGGTTTAGCTTCATTCACAGGTTATCAGTGGGATGGTTTCTTTTCACCGCACAAAATCCAAGGACTCAGCCCTCACAGCAACCTCCAACAGAGACAAGTTCGCCACAGTGCCAGATGACAGCACTTGGGGGAAGCTTTTCCCTGTGCAGATGCCCTGCCTCTCTGCATCTTACAGTCCAATGAATGGACAAAGAGACAATGCACTGCTGCCCATGGTGAGTGTTCCAGGACAGAAAGCCATTGGCTCTAGCTCAAGCTGATGTACACTGGGAGTACTGAACATTAAAATCTGCCAGCTTTCGCTAGCCTAGATTACAAGCCAGAAGCTTGTAATGAGGCCAGCCTCTCTGACTACTGGAATGCTCCAAACCTGCTACATCAGAGTACCCTGCCTGCTCCCAGCACCCATCCCCACCACCTTCCTAGCTCAGCAGCAGTCCTCACACCAGTCACTGGGGCTACTCCAGATAAGGACAGGATCCTGGCCTCAAGGTACTACTCTTTTCTTTCATAGCAAAGGCTCTAGCAATGGCTTCCAGAGTGGGAGGGGGAAGAGCAGACCCCGTGAAGCCCCCCTGCCTCAAACAGAGATGCATATTTTAAGCTCAGGGTTCCAAGGCAAATCGCTGAAGGGTGAAATGTAAGCCTTGGCCCCCAGGGAGTACGAGTACCTTTGTCAGGGCCCAGGCCTACTGTCTCCTGCTCCCCTCTAAAGCAAGCAGAAATCAATTAAGGAAACCAGCCTTCCACCTCTCTTCAGGCCAGCGTCTCTGGCCCTGAGCCCTGCTGTGTCATTCCTCAAGACATAGACACTGCTACCCATCACATCACCAGGGTCATCACTGCTCCTCAGTATGGCATGCACCAGAATAGCTGTGAGCACTGGCAGGGGGATAAGACATGTGGGAGCGAGCCAGTAAGTCCCAGATTCCATTACAGCTTTTACTTTCCAATGCAGAGAGGCCCTACATGGAGCCCAGCACGGACTGGCACCAAAGGGTCCCTTGGAGTTCTGGCTCTGCCCAGGCTTAGCGCCCACTGGACAAGGTGCACATCTGGAGCCAGGCACACATCTGTACTTACTCAAACTTCCTCAGAATGGGCTTGTCCCCATGCAAAGGGGGGTTCTCCTCTTGCCTGAGAGAAAAGATGAGTCAGCACCGGCTTCCCTCAGTGCCCCACCGCTCATGCTTTCTGCATGCTGTCACACTGCAGCCACCTCAGCTCCTAGCCTCAGGACTCTGTGTCAGGACAGTGCCTGGGGATTCACATTACACAGCATAGCACCTGCCACTACTTCTGTATTCCTCTGCCACTTCTCCTCCCAACCACTGCCAGCCCTGGTCCCTGGTCACAGTGCTGCAAAACAGGCTGTCTAAAACGATTACTTGTCACTGCTGGTCTACAACATCTCCCCTATGAGCCTCAATACTCACACCTCTATCTCTCTGCAGAGCTCAGTAGCCAGCATGACCAGGCAGGGAGGGTCAGAGCAGCGGAAGGACTCCCAGCGCACAGGGGCACAAGCACACGCCAAGGCGGGGCTACTCGAAGGGCTAGACATCTGGGATTTCAGGCATTACCAACCCCAGCTGATTGGCCACTGCACTGGGATCAGCCCCTCTGCTAAGATCACCTCTTACACACTAGCACAGGTGTTGTCAACCAGGAGTGCACGTAACCCTGGGTGTACTTGGGAAGGCCCCATGGGGGTATGTGGCAGCAGTGCAGAGAAGTGGTGACACTTCCGGTTTTGCCACTGGTGCTTCTGGTTTTGATCTCTCCCTTCTCCCCTACTTGTCAATTGACTGGGGGACTCCCTGCTTCTCGACCGGGGTACACCAAACAAAAAAGGCTGAAAACCCCTGCACTAGCACAAACCAAGTTAGAAAAACCCCAGTCAGGAGGCTGCTCCAGCTGACCAAAAGCCCAGGCCATAGAAGTGAGATCCAGCAACAACCAGACAGGCTGCTGCCTTTTACTCAGAGATCCCCAGTGCCATGTAGAAGCCAGACAGCCCAGACCTGGGTGATCTCACCCTGCTGCTGTGCTCTCCTTCTCATCTTGGCCAGGGACACTCTGGTCACCCCCAGTGGCTGACACTATCTTTGCTGGATAACCATACAAGTGCTCTGATCCCCTCAGCAGCTGCATGGTCAGGCAGTTTTAAAAGCAGTTGGGGGATCTGTAGGGCTGTGATGCGGGTCCCAGGGCAGTGAATGGAGCTCCTTCCACTCTTCATTCCTTTGTGAGGGATGACCGCCAACCTTTCAAGTTTCTGATGAGTGCCCAAGCAAGGCAGCCAGCTTGGAAGGTAGGTGCCTGCACCTGCTCTACACATTGGCCTGCCCTGGTGCTGGGTTTTGCTAGGTTCCAATAGATGGGTACCCCAAACAGAAGTGCAGGAAGTCAGATGGGCTCTGTAGTGCTTGGAATCCCCACAGAGAGGACAGGAAGAGGATAGGAAGCCAGCATACCAAGCCTTGTACAAATGAGCAGAAGTGTTTCCTGTGTAACCTTTGTGGGGTCAATTGTACCCAGGACAAGACAAGCCCATAGATTAAGGACCCTGGCTATTGTCCCACAACATATGTCACACCCAACAGCTTCAGAGGTCGGTCCATCTGCAGGATGTGGCCTAGGTCACTGAGTGAAATGTGAGTTATGGCCTGATGAAGGGGGAGCCAGGCAGGGCTAGGCACATTCTTGGAGGAGGGAACTGTGCAGCCATCACTCAGAGAGCAGACCCAGGCCTGGACCCAGCTGCTTCAGGGGTCCAAACACACTTCAAAGAAACTAGTGCAGTGCACACCCAACAGCCCAGCACAGAGAGGGGGGAGGCCTCTTCACCACAGCAGCCCGTTGGGCAGAGGGAGAAAACCACTGGAACAGCAGATAGGCACAGCATGCTGGAAAAGTGTCACACACATATACATTACATGTGTGGACGCATGCACGCACACATACATACACACACACACACGCAGAGCCCATGTCACTTACCAAATAGGGGTAGTATGGTGCAGTCTGCAAAAGGAAAGAGAGTTTAGGCAGAAGAGAATCAGTGCTGAGAAAAGAAGCAAAGAGGGCAGAGGTGGAGCTTTGAAACACTGCCCACTGCTTGCCAAGGGCACATCTAGGGACTAAGGCTCTGGCAGAAGAGGAGGAGGAGGCTTTTCAGGAAAGCACACAAGCCATTTCCCTAAGGTGTGGGTTAGGACCCCCACAGTATGCTGAAGCCCCTCCTCCATCCCCCCATGTGCCTCTCCACAGTCACCCAGCCTCTATCCAACCATTGGCAACAGAGACTAGAGGCCAACAGGCAGGAAGCCTCCAGGTCCTGCTCTCTTCTTTGGGTACTTGGATACTGCTGTCCCCAGAGCAAGGCTCCAGCTTAGCACATCTGACTGTGAGCAGCATAAGCTGGGTATCACACACAAGACTGCCCATTCTCCCTACCTGCAGTTCTACTTCCACACACAACAGCTTCCCCCATGCCCTTTCAAACACTTGGGCCACTCCAACTCATGCCTTGCATGCCCCAGTATCTCTGAGTCCTGGCTCCCAGAACTCTTGGGCCCCTTCTGGATCCTTCATTTTTCCCCCACAAAATACCATTCCTGGGCAGGCACTATGCCTAGGGTGGCTTATCCACACATGTCTCAGTATCCAGCTGCTTCCTAGAGGTCATCACTGTTGGGTGTGCAGTGAAAGCCATGCTCCCAAAGCAGCAGAGCTTGAGGATAAACCCTACCCTGCCTTCCCTCAGGAATAGCTCAGGCTGAGCAGTGCAAGTGATCTATCACATAATATGCCAGCAGAACCCAAAGCTTGGGGATAGTCCAAGCTCAGGCCATTGGGCATCTCTGTCAGGAGGCCTGCTTATCCTTGGTCTCTGTGGTCTTGAGAGAAGGCCCCAGAGTCACACTTCCAACATGTAGTCTCCACAGGAACAGCTCCCAGCTAGCCAGAAAAGACAGGTCCTTGGGCCCAGGGTCTCTCATGCAAGAAGAGCCAGGCCAAGAAACAAACTTTGGGGAGTGACAACTGGTTAAGCACACCAAGGCAACTCTGACTTACTTGTAAATGCTCCTCTCCCCAACGATGCTGGGTTGCTCCCTCTCCCCTGCCACAGCCGGCACAGAGAGCTGCACATTAGAGGCACTGTTGTAAACGCTCTGAAAGCATGGCCTGAAAAAGAAGTGATGCAGGGTGAGAATGCACCTCCTCTAGCCTGTGAACAGGCTACTCTCCACACCTCTGCAGCTCACAGGCCAGTGAGGCACAAGCACAGTCTTGCAAAAGCTATGACAAGCTCTGGCTCCAATACATTTATGGGCAGGTAAATCAGATATGTACACCTTTGGCAGGCGAGTGTTATGCACCACAGAAGCTAGGATTTGCTGCAGAAGTGCAAGCATGCCCAGCTGGGCTTTCAGCCCTGGCAGAAAGCCTGGGGCCAATGAAACCCTGAGGAATATGATGCAAACTGATAGCACACAGGCTTCTACCTGGCCAGGAACCAACCACAGCCACTGGACTGAGCTGGGTTTCAGTCTACCCTGTACTCTGCAGAAACCCCACTCCCCACACATAATCAGTAGGGCTGCGCAAAATTTTGATGGGTGTTTTGTTTCAAAGCTGTTTTGACATGTTTTGAGCTCAAAACAGCAAAATCGAAATGAAACAAAAGGCTTTGAAACAGCTTCGAAACAAAATGAGGGCACTCAAAACATTTCAAAAGTTTTGAAACTTTTTGAGTTTCAAAGCAGCCCAGCGGTGGGAGGTGAGGCAGAGCCAGAGCTGTGCTCCAAGCAGCTCCTCCAGCCCCACGGAGCTCAGCCTGGTGGTGGGAGGTGGCAGGAGAGCCAGTGGCAGAGCCTCTCCGAGCGCAGCCCTGCTGAGCACAGCCCGGTGGTGGGAGGCTCTGCAGCCCCATGGAGTTGAGCCTGGTGGTGGGAGGCGGTGGAGAACCAGTGACAGAGCTGCTCTGAGCACAGCCCTGGCCAGTGGATCTCCGCTACCTCCCACCGCCAGGCTCAGCTCTGTGGAGCTGCAGAGCCTCCCACTGCCAGACTGTGCTCACCAGGGCTGGGCTCCGAGCAGCTCTGCCACGGGCTCTTCCGCCGCCTCCTGCTGCCAGGCTGAGCTTCAAGCGGAGCTGCTTGGAGCACAGCCTTGTGAATCCTGTTGAGCACAGCCCAGTGGCTGGAGGCTCCACAGACCCACGGAGGTAAGCCTAGCTGGGGGAGGCAGCGGGAGGTGGTGGAGGGCCAGTGGCAGGGCCACTTGGGGCACAGCCCTGGCTCCGAGCACAGCCCTGGCCAGTGGCTCTCAGCCCGGCGACAGAAGGCAGGGAGAGCTACGGCTATGCTCCGAGTGGCTCTGCGAGCCCCATGGAGCTCAATCTGCCCTCCCAGCACTGCCATTGAGTGCTGGGAAGAGCCCGGTGCCATCCCTGCTGCAGCCCTGAGAGTGGCAGGTGCTGTCTGCCTGCAGCTGCTGGGTTGCATTGTGCCCCAAACCCCCGACGCGACACAGCCCAGCAGCTGCAGGCAGGTGGCATCCGTCACTCTCTGGGCTGCAGCAGGGGCAGCATCGGGCTCTCCCCGGCACTTGAGGCAGGCCATAGCAATGGAAAGGGGATTACTGCCACCTCAAAATTCACTGCAGCCCCCTCACCTACCTTCTCAGTGCTGCCACCAAGCCCAGACCTCCTTGGGGGTGCGGGCCCTCAGATCTGCACACGGGATGACAGAAGCTTGCCGCTGCTGCCTGGGGCCAGCAGCAGCTGCAGTCTTCCTGGTGCTAGGCACGGGCTGTGCCCAGCACCGGTCCCAGGTGGCAGCGGCAGCCTCCTGTCATCCCGTGTACAGATCCAGGGGCCTGCAC
Source organism: Alligator mississippiensis (assembly GCF_030867095.1). Taxonomy (NCBI): domain Eukaryota; kingdom Metazoa; phylum Chordata; order Crocodylia; family Alligatoridae; genus Alligator; species Alligator mississippiensis. The sequence continues at coordinate 32,124,293 of NC_081833.1, forward strand.
CCCCAGGAGGAGTCTGGCATAGCCCCACAGCCCTCTTGGGGGTGCGGGCCTCCAGATCTGCGCAAAGGATGATAGTTTTGCTTTCAACGCTTGAGGCGCAGGTTCACAAAACCCCTGCACCTATCTCCTTGAAGCTTGGCAGGCTTTATACCCTCAGAAGAGGCTACCATCTCTGCAATTTTCATCTAAATCAGGATACAAGTGACAAAGTTATAGGCATTTTCATGATTCCCCATTATAGCCTATGGGCGAAATGTTGAAATGTGTTGAAATAGCAAAACAGTTTCAACAAAACAAAATTAAATGATGAAACAAAACACTGTCCCTTCAAAACAGCAAAACAGAAGTCGAAACAAAATGGTGCAGTTTTGCACAGCCCTAAATTTTTAAATAGTCTTGTACCAGATATACAGCTCCCACCCAAAAGACCTCTGTACACCACAGCGTCATACAGACACTGGCCTGGTCCGAGGTACCACCTCATGTGCCTAATTCACAGGTACCTACAAATAGATTCCCTCCTCCCTCCCCTGCAGAACATGCTGTACTTACTGTGCTGGGCTGCTTTCAGTAACAACCTCTGCAGGGGGCGAGAGTGCTGGGGGATGAAGGTCTTTGGCAAGGGATTCTATCAAGGTGCTGGAGTTCTCAGCCAGACGGTTGCTTTCCTGGACTGGGCTTGGGGAGCTGGCAGTGAAACTGACATCTATACCACCCCCTAAGGAGCGCCAGCCCCGCCGGCCCTCATCTGTTTTCCTTCGTTCCTTGCGTGCTCCCAATGGCGACTCCTCAACCCCATCTTCATATCTGAGTGCACTCTGTGGAGAACACAGGTGAGGATGGGACATGGGCAGTGTGTGCTCTTGCAGAAGCAAAGAAGCCCCCAAATACTCTGTGTTCCCTCTGCTATGTTCCAACACTCTTCACATGTTCACATGCACTGCCACCATACTGGCTGCCAGCTCAGACCCTGCCTCATCATCCGCAGGGATCCGGGCTTCCCATTTCCCACAGAAAAACAGGAAAAAAACATATATTTCCCTATTTTATCAGAGAAAAAATGGATTTTTCCTTGTAGCAGAGATACTTGTGGATTTCCCGTTTGCAAAGAGCTCTGCAGGAGGGCAGAGTTTCAGCCTGCAAGAGCTGATTGATACAAGGGCAGGAAACCCCCAACCCTGCCTGAAGGGGGAGGGAGAAGGGGAAGGCCAGGGCCTGAGGCTCTCAGTCACCCAAGGCCCAGCTTGGGCTCATTGTTCGTTCCTGGAGCCTGAGAGGCAAGTGGGACTTGCAGCTTGCAGGGCAGGACTGGCAGGGAAGCTGGCTGGGGACTGAGGGAATGGGGAGGTGTTGGGGGAAGACATGGAGTCCCCGCTGGCATGGATCCAGAGCAGTGCAGTATCCAGAGCAGCGTGAGCAGGGCTGGGGGGCTGTGAGAAAGCCTGGGGCACCAGCAGGGCCGGGGGGCTGTGGGGAGCCTTTAATTTTAATCCTAGATTTGGGGGGTTTTATCAGAGAATTTGTGATTTTTTTAATCAGAGAATGTGCAATTTTTTATCAGGGAAAACCAGGATCCCTGCTTATCGGCCTGCAACGTACATTCCAACAGTACAGAGCCTAAGGTTCCACCTAAACCCCAGAATAGTTTTCCAGACTTTCTAGCTGTGGAAATAGCATTCAAGCTTCAACCAACATCAACCTAATTTCTGGAGGGACAAGCCATACAGCACATGCATATTCATGTCACTTACAAGTTTTTATGCACCGATGTGAGTGACCCCAGCATCTGGAGCAGATAGGCAACCAATTATACAGGGGAAGCAGTTACAATAAGTGTTATTACCATACCTTCCCACTAGGTGGCAGGGAAGCCAGTAATACCATATGCAGGATTGGCAGAATTCAATTTTTATTTTTTTATAAAGTTAACAGCTAAAAGTGATCTTTATTTTTAAGCATTTCTATCAATTTTTATCAAATTAAATTTTCAGGATTGTGGGAAATTAGGGATGTGGGGGGCAGATAATTTAATGACAGTATACTGTTAAAAGCTTTATAAAATCACATTAAAATATCAAAAGTAAATATTCATAAATCAATAAAGCATACCTGATCAACTAGGGGTCGGGCTGGGCTTGGTGGGAGTTTGGCCCCTGCCTTGATCAGGCAGGGGCCAGGCGCAGTGGGAATTTTGTGCCTGATCCAGTGGTGGCCGGGCTTTCAGCTGCCAACAGCCCTGCCCCTCCAACCCTGCTTCCAAGCACAGCTCTCCCAGCACAGCCCCCAGTTCCCACAGTGGCTGCTCAAGCTGCTGCCAGAGGAGCAGTGTGCAGGTGGTACAGCCAGGGCTCCCCCTACCCCACCAGCATTGGCCCACTGCGCGTGCATGCATGTGCATGCACGCAGCACCCCTTGCCCTGGATTTTCTTACTCATCCTGGATTTTATTTTTAATGTCCCCCTTCTATAAATTTCGATTATTATTTCCATTGGTCTGCAAGTGTCAAGTGAAATTGCTATTTATCGACATTTACCAATAAAAATAGAGTCCTGCCAAGCCTAAGCATCTGTTAAGTGAAGGGATGCTCTGGGACAGAAGTAGACAAGCAACAAGGACTCCAGTTTAATTAGACTTGGCAGAATTCAATAGTTTTTATACTTTCGATGGACAATATTGATGTTTAATTTTAATTTATTTCAATTTTCACAACTGCATGAAATTAGAGGTGTGGGGGCAGACAAGCTCCCTCATCAGCTTTGTCAGTTCCTCTTCTGTTGTTTCCAGTCCCCTGGGGTTTCTGGGAGTTGCAGTCCAAACTACAGTCAGCACAGTTCTGTAGGACTGTTCCCCCTGTCATCACACACTCCATCAGCCATCATTTTTTTATGTCCCTTTCTATAAATTTTGATTATTAATGGTGGAAATATTTTTTGGTGGTTTGTGAATGTGAGGTGAGAGCGATGTTTATCAACATTTACTGATAAAAAACAAATCCTGACAAGTCTCAGGATAATTGACAGCAGTGCAGTTTGACCCCTGATTTTTCCTGGGGTCCCTTTATCTGATTCAAGTCAGTTATAACAATGTACGGCTGTATGTTGTATATCCTTTGCTGCTTTGTTTATCCCAGTGTAAGGCAGGTTACACCACTGTACACACTGTGCATCCAGGCCTGGAGTTAGCCAAAACCTCCATGATGTGAATTCACTCAGCCTTCCCCAGCCTCCCCTGCATGAGAGTATGAGTGTCTAGGATGCCCCTTGTCATTTCATCATTCACTCTTTCACTGTTGATCATCATTCTAAACAGATGGAATGGAGATGAGATGACAAAGACCAGGGAAGAGAAACAGATACAAAGCCAGTGAAGGGAAAGTGGCAGAGGAGGAAGGAGGACAAGGAAGGGAAGTGGTGCCACAGGGAGAGCATTTCCCATTGGAGAGGTATTCAGTAAGATGAGACAAGGCTGAGACTGACAAAAAATACTGCTACTGTGTTCCTCATGGAGAAGGGCTAGGATCTCAGGATGTAGGACATTTGTCAAGCAAGAGGCATCCAAGGTGCTGTCAACAACATTACTGTATGTGCCCACAATGCCAGTGCTTACTGGGAGGGAATGGGATTTCTGCCAGGTTCCTCCAGGGCCCGACTGCATGGGTCCTCTCTATGCAATCTCAGTATGTGGGGGGCACATCTTCAGTTCAGTGAGGCTGAAGTGTCTGGGTGCCAGCAGCCCCAGAGACAGTTATGCTCAGGCCAATGCCCTCCTCTGACTCCTGAGGGCATCTCATTGGTAGGTGGAACATTATGCTAGGGGTGTCCACCCTGTTCCCAGAATTGCCAGTATAAGCGGATGGGACTCTCAAGTGTGGGGTCTTTCCCTTCATAGCATCAAGAACAACAGCACTCTTAGGAACAGCACATGATGGGGGTTGGGCCCTGCACTGCAAGAAGCAACACAACTTACTTCATAGATTGCAAACTGCTGCTTCAAGTCAGGATCAGTGCCTTTGCTGTTCATGTGCTGCTGCATGATGCTCTCCATTCCCTGTTGCTCCAGACAGTCCGTCACATCGTAGAATGAGTCCTGGTCTGGGAGGGCCACCAGTGTCTGAGAAACACCAAAGCAACACAATCGGGACCGGGCCATCAATGGGCACTGCAGCCAGCCAAGCAGCCTCTGTGGCTACAAGGCCTTTTCAGATTGTGGGGAGAGGCTGTTTCCAGGCTGTGAAAAAACTGAGGCCCAGACATCTGTGCTTTGCTTCTGGAGGAGTCGAGGGAAATCAGACCCCATGAAGGAGCTAGTGGGGTGGCACAGCATAGGTCAGTCTAAGGCCACCCCTACCCTTGTCATACTAACCTTGTTAATGAGCATGATGGTGAACAGCAGCAGCTCTGTGTCAGCCCCATTGCGCTGCTCTAGGATTGCCATCAGGTTTGACCATGGATTTGCACCTAGGAGACAGCAACACATACATGGCAGACAACCCTATGTACAGGGCAGGCCTTTCCTCCCAGCACCAGGTCCCACACACCTCCCCAGGATCCTTCAGGGTGGCACTGAGCCACATGGTACCACCTCTGTAGTTACTCAGCCTGGATGAAGAGGCTAATGTTGGGGGGCAGAAGTGGCAAAAGTTGCAGGGCATGCACCACATGTGGACAGGGAGGTTTAGTGGTCCAGGACTGCAGCCTGCAGGGAGCTATGAAAAGGGATTCCATGTCTCAGCATCCACCAAGGGGCTCTGTCCCAGACACAACATCCTGCAGTGCCATCAATCAGGTGGCAAGGAGCAGCCAGGCACACACAGTGCAGAGTGCCTGGGAGCTTGGCCACATTTGTCCTGTGGCTGGGAAGGTCTCCTGCTCCAGCCAGCTTCCTCATTGGAACCTGTCCTCCCTGGGTCCTCAATGCTGAGCAGCCAGAGCATCCCTGGGGGATGGCAGGGCCTGTACTGCTCTGCCTGTTCCATGCAGCAATCACAGACCTGCTTTGGGCAGCTCCTCTGAGGGCACTGCTCCTGGACCCCACAGGGGGTCCCCACATGGGACTCCTTTCCTTGCACTGCACTTCAACTGCCAGGGCTTTCCAGTTCAGCGCTGGGCATAAGTAAATGTAGTGAGGCCAAAGGAGATGACAGCAGAAACGCTTGCTCTCTCAGGAATCCTGCTGTGTGAGTTCTTGCTGGTTGCTTGGCCTTCCTGCAGCCCACGCAACACTAGTTGCCACCACAAACGTTCCATTTCCTCCATGCCTGGCCAAGAGGAAAAGGTTTGTCTCTCTGACATGGGCCCTGGCTCAGCTCCTGTCCTGTCACCATATATAGACCATGCCATGGTGGGGTATGCCGCATGGAGTTGGCCAGAGGTAGGGCAACTAGTGTAAGGCTAAGAGTGCATATGGCATGTTCTCAAGAACAACGTTTATTAACCTGTGGGTTGCAATCCAAAAGTGGGTTGCAAGAATATATGAAAGGGCCACAAACAAAATTTAAGAGGGCACTCAAATCAGGTTTATCTCCCTCCTGCCTGTGCCTATGCTTTCATTCATACAGTTTTAATTCTTAGATGGTGGAAAGAAGGATCTCTCCCCGCCTCAACAAACTTTAGATACCACTAATGCCCTGACCTGCTGGGACTGCCAAGCACAGGGTGCACTGCCTGGCACATCCTTGAGATGGAGCATCAGGCTCATGCAGTGAGTAGTGCTCAGAGAGCAACACCAAGCCCCAGGAGCAGCAACCTTGTACCCTGTGACTCCTGGGACAATGAGTCTGTTAGTGCTAGAGAGCATTTGGCAGTGCCTTCTCCTACCTGGGACATCACCCACAGCCTGCTCTATCCCTGTCTCTCTCCAATATGATACCTCAGCCCATTCCCCTGAAGGATGGCCATGCTCTTTGGTGACCATGATGGCACCCACAAAATGTTGGTGCAAGGCTCTCTGAGAGCTGGGCACTAACAGCATCACCAGTACAAATACATGTCTGGAAAAATGGCCCACCCCTGAAGTTAGAGGCTGCTCTGTGCCCGTGGAGGCATGAAGGGACAGAATTAGACCAACACTTCCCTTCTCAGATCAAGAAGGCCCCTGACACCCCATAGCTTAGTAGTCAAGGAGGTGGTCCCAGGACTAAGGCTGCTCTCCACTGGACTGACACAGAAGGGAGCTGAAGGAAGAGGGGAAAGGGGGCACATGGGGAACAAACAGTTAGTGCCTGAGCCATGGCATGCCTGCTGTGACTATAATGCTGGCTGAAACTGCCCAGCCAGCATTAGCCTGGCACTACAAGACTTATCCACAAGCTGTCCAAGTGATGCAGTCCTGAGTGCAGGAGAATGAGGAGCAGGTTCTGATTACCAGCAATGCCCTGTTCCCTTTTCCACCTCCAAGTTGAGGCTATGGCACCTCCCACCCTATTTTTTCCCCCCACCCCCATACTGACAGGGGTAACCCCAAGGGCAAGAGAAGGGTCAGGACTGCTTCTGCCTCTCAGTGAAACATGAACATATACACTGGTACCATACCTGTGTGCCTTCCAGAATAGACCCACAAGGGTTATTAGAGACCCTCTAAGGGGCCCAGCAAGAGGCCTCCACACAGGTTTTAATTCCAGGCATATAGACTGCAGGAAGTGAGAGAAAACAGGCACTTCCAGCATGGCAGGCCCCATCTACTTCTGCTCCAGGTCCAGATGGGGTGTGTAGACACCATTCTCACCTCTCTTCTGGTCCACCATGTTGATAGCCTCTATGAGAAGCTGGGCGTTGGACTCCGTGTACTCCACAAACACAAGCAGCAGCTTCAGTGCTGTCTTCACCACCAGGCGGTACTGGGGAGACAGGGGGACATACTCTGCTGAGGCCAGAAGTTTAATGAGCTGGATAAAGGCTCCACACTTGCCCTACAAGTCCAGAGCCTATCGGAGAGTGAAGTCACTGCAGCCACCCTTGCCCTTATCATGGAGAGGAGGCTGCAGGGCTCCCTGTGACATAGAAGCCACTCCTGGTCCAAAGCTGGGCAGCAGCAGGCTCCAGTAAGACACCAGTGAGCTGCTGTGTCTCCAGAAGGACAATGCTGCCTGCTCCAGAGGTTAGTGTACAGAGCCTGCTCTTGTCCATCTTGCCCTCTGCTCTTCTCTGCCAGGCACTGGAAGGCACATGTAGCCTGGGGACAGTGGCCCTACAGGCATATAAATATACTACACCATTACACTTGGCCTGAGGACAGAGCATTGAGTAGACAGCCCTCAATGACTGTGCAGAGCCTAGTTGGAAGGGAAGCGAAGCACAGGTCTTGTGCTGGGACAGGTACCCAGCTAGGGAGGGTACATGACAAGGTGCACAGCTGAGGCACTGTGCCAGTGCACTCCCTAAGGAGGCTGTGTTGGAAGGGTAAGTGGAAGGCCAAAGCCAGGCTCCCCAGAACAGTGACAGGCAGCATGTGCCCAGGAGCAGTAGCTAATCCTTTTGCGGAGCAGGGGTGCATAGCTGGGGGAACTCACCAGGCTCCCAGTCAGCGTGTAGAGCCATTGCACTGTCTCATTGTGATCAATCACCCCCTGCATCCCATCCACAAAGAGCATGATCTGACTCAGTGCTGGAAGGAAAAGCACAGTTAGAGTCATGGCACTTCATGGCTCAGTAGGAGGAAATGTGTTTCTCTCCCTGCCCCAGCCTGGCTCCATGATCACAGTTTCCTCATGCATGAGGACCTGGCTAGGAGGTGCTGCCACTGGGGGCTGTGGGTCTCTCCCCCTCCCACTGCCTCCAATTCCAGACATGACCCCATGGCATTGGGCAGAGGGCTGCTCCAGTTACCAACCTCGCAGGATGTAGTTCTGGTAATTCTGGTCAGCCTGTGCCCCCACTTTGATCAGGCACGTCAACCCCTCTAGGTTCACAAACTCCGGCACCAGGTCCTTATCCTCCTGCAGCACAAACCAGAGAGCTCACTGATCTACTCCCACAAGACAGAGGCCAAGCCTGAGACAAGGGCGTGAGCGACTTCATGAGCAGCTCCCCTAGCGGCAGCCTGCAATGGTGTGGGGATGGGAAAGAATGGCAGGGATTGATAGACAAGGGTGTTAGAGTTGGGGGAGCCCAAGGGCTGCCCACGCAGTGCAACCGGTAGACTCATTTGCACAGAGCAGGGCTCGGAGAGGAAGGGGCCACCTCACATTGCCCACACTAAGACAACAGGCTAAATGTCAACATTAACTACTTCGTTGCAGATCGGTTCAGCAGGAACCTCCAGATCATCTGCAAGGCCGCTGCAGTCAAATGTTACAAATGACACTAAGGCAACAACCAGAGGAAGAGATAGTTGCTACAAAGACAAAGAGTCCAAAGGCTCCTGCTGTACACCCCCCTCCCCATGGTAGAGACATGCAGAGGGAAGAAGCTATATAACAAACCCCAACTGCCCCCAGGCCAAAAGCACCAAGTCCCAACTTCCAGCAGCCCAACCTCCAGCTGCCACAAAACAGGAACACGCAGCCCAGCAAAATGGCAGGCAGCATGAAACAGTGACATTCAGTATTCATTCATATTAGTAACTGAGGAGACTGGCTTGTGAAGTACCCCAGCCCCTCAGGTGAGCCCAGAATCTCCGGCGTGCCCCAGTGCAGCGTGACACTAGCACACGAGCCCTGGCGCACAGCAGCAGGCTCAAGAGGTCCCATGGCTCTGGGTTGAGGGCTTGGCTCCAGGATGCTTTGCAGGGTTTGAGGGACTGTACCTGAAAGAGCTGCTTCAGGGAGAAAAGAGAGCGCCTCAGCTCCGGCCCCTGGGAGTTGTACAGCTTTTCTGAAATGGGACAAGACAGACACAGCTATTCCATTAGGCAGTTTTAAACAAGGGGCCTCAGGTTTCCCCTAGCAACAGCTAAGGATGTAAACTATCCCCAAAGCTGCCAGCGAGCACAGGCTGGCCAAGACGCACCCCTTGGAGTCAGAGGCAGGGCAGTAGTGTCCTCAGCCAGCACAGCCCTGTCTGCTGGTTTGGCCCTAGGAACTGACATGGCCACCATCATGCTGGTTTATCCCAGTTTCAAAATCCCTTGGGGGTAGGGTGGGGGTGGGAGGTACAGCCAAGCCAGGCACACAGGCAGGCAGGGGAGGGGGAGGGGTCAGCCCCAAGCTAAGAATAGCTTCCCACAACTCCACACTGATGCTGAGCTGGAAAGTGTATCAGGCACCAAAAGCATTTCCCGTCACCTTGTGAGATCAACCATGGCTGCTATGGTACCGCCTCAGGGGTACAAAACATGACACCCCATTACACTAGGTGCCCAACACATGCAGTAACAGATGATCCCTGCCCCAAAGAGCTGGCGGTCAAACAGCCCAGGAGGACCCCATGGGGAAGGGGCAGAACAAGCTGTCAGAGAGAACAGTGCAATGGCACCAAATGGCAGGACCAGAGATGATCCCAGCAGGGTGTGGGGCCCCCCTCCCCCTCCCCTGGCACACTTATGCCGGGCCCGGAGTGAAAGCCCTGGCACACCGGCCGCGGTGGCTGGAACTTCTGGCCAGAACAGGCAAAGAGCCGTCCAACCTGCCAGGCGGCGGGTGGGCTAAACTGCAGCCGCCGCCTCTCTGCCCGGCTCTGCGGGCCACCCAAGTGCAGGGCCCAGGGCGATTGCCCCGATTCACCCCTCCCCCCACCAGGGATGGCCCTGGGCAGGACAGCTTCTTTTGTAAGATAAGTTTAGTGGGGGGGGGGATTGGCCAAATGGAAAGAAACTTGAGTGAGTGCGCCAAGGAAAGGAATAAGAATAAGAGGGGGAGGGCAGCTGAGGTGAAGAGACAGGGCAGGGAGGCAAAGAACTGGGAGTGAATGGCGCCTCAGCCACAGAGCATAGGCAGCGGGCTCCAGGTTGTCAGAGTGGCTGGAGGTCCCTGCTTCAGTGGCATCTTCAAGTGCTAAGACTGGCTGGAGGAGCTGGTCATCTCTGCAGCCTTCTCCCAAGCTACACAACAGGTGAAAGATGGGAGGCTCTGACTGGACACTGATTTCACAGTGTTTGTGTGTGCACACGCACGTGTGTGTGTGTGGGGGGGCTCCTTTGCACAGCCCTGAGACAAGAGGTGGCTGCAGATCTGCCTTGCCCCAATGTCACTCCTTCCCCTGCAGTACAGCAGACCCTGCTTTGGCTTTTTCTGTTCCTACCAGCTGGTGACTTTCCCCCATGGGGACACTTAACAAGGCGTTAACCCTTAGAGGCAGGACACTATTGGTGCCCTCAGAGAGAAGCACAGGGCTCAAAAAGTTTATTGTGATGGAAAGAGCTGCTTCAGAAGCTTCCCAAAGGACTAATTTTGGGCTAGCTTGGACAGAGGTCTTCACAGAGAGGGGACAGATCTGACCCCCTGAACCAGCTCACACCCTGCTCCACCCCCCATGGCAATCAGTTCCCCACCACAAAATAACTGCTGTGCTCTGCTCCCCATACATGGAGGGACTTTGGAGTCAGGGTGATGCCCTCTCTGCCAAAACCCCTACAGGATTATACAAACACCGTGAGCAGAGCTCCCATCCACCTTCCCAAAACTGAAAGCAGCCCATTCTCTTAATACAGGCAGGATGATGAGCTAAGTGCCACCATGAGGCACAGAGCTGGAAACTGTGCAAAAGATGACCCTACCATGAAGCCACAGCTCATAAATACTTTTCTGAGCCTGAGGTCACGCGTATAAACTCCAACAGGCTGGAGAGGACTGAAACTGCTGACTCACATGGGCTGGCAAGGCCCAGTGCTTCCCAAACTGACTGGCTGCAGCAGAGCCTGGGAGGAGAGAGGCCCCAGCCCCGCCATCCCAGCGCCTTCATGCAGTAGCTAAAGCAATGCTCCCTCCTGGCCAAAGCACAGACCCAAGGTAGCGACCCACCTCAGAACTGAAAACCAAATCATTCAGGCCCTGCCCCAGGGTATTGCACTCCCTGTTACCCCACACCAGATGCTCTTCAACATGTAGGGCCTCATGACCAGGGATCCTGGTTTTCTGATAAAAAAAATCCCCAATTTTCAGATTGAAAAAAGTAACCCCAAATCCAATTTTTTCCATGACTAAAATGAAACACCACTAATACATATCTCTATATATTAGTGGTGTTTCATTTTAATCACACAAAAAATGTGCATTTTGGGCTACTTTTTTAACCTGAAAACTCAGGATTTTTTTTTTTAATTAGAGAAAACCAGGATCCCTGGTCATTAGCCAAATATATCATGGGTCAGATGAAGGGCCCAGTCAGCCTGCCAGCAAAGCAGGAGTAGCAGCAGTCAGGAAGCCAGTCCAAAATCTGCCCCCAGAAAACCTCCACAGCAAGCTGCCCCACACCATGACACCAAGCTTGGCCCACCACTGCACCTGCAGGCAGTGCCTGCAGCGGAGGTGGAGGTGGAGGTTCAGTCCCAGCCGCTGTTTCCAGCCCTGAGTAGCTCTGGCAGCACTTCTCTGGGGAGTGAAACTGCCCTACCCAGTCTCCGCCCAGAGTTGTGTGTGGTTCTTCCTGGAAGTCTGTGTGAGGCCTCAGAAGCATTTCTGCAGCACGCTCCTCCCGCTTCTGGCTGCAGGCAGCCCGCCTGCACACCTTCCCTCCATACCACTAATGTGGAGCTTTTATGCCCCCACAGCCCAGTCATTCTCAGGGCTTGGGAGCTGCAGATGGGTTGAGTGGCAGTCAGGAAACAGCTGGGGACTGGCCTGGGCTGGCTATTTTGAACTTGTCATCTTCCTGTTTCATGTTTTTTTTTTGTTGCACAACAATGAAACAAATATCTCCTTTGGCTTCTTGAACAAAGAAGAAACAGGAACTCTGCTGAGCAACAGCCTCTCTGCGCCTTTAACAAAGAGGCAACAGAAGTCAGCTGCACCTGGGCTCATGCCCAGTCTGGCCTGAGCAGGCAGCATGACAAGGTGCTGTGCCATCACAGGTGAGCATTGCTTAAGACTCTCCATTCAGGCAAAAGGTGAAATCATAGGACATGACAGAAACACAACCGCTGACCTCCTCTGACCTCGGCACCTTGAGTAGTGCAAAGTGTGGCTGAGCAGAATAGTGCTCTCTGTCACATTTGTCTGCACTGCCTCTGAGGTGCAAAGCACCTTGCAGACCATGGAGCCTGAGAGGTGCAGGAAAGTCAAGCACCAACACGATCCCCACTTCAGAGAGGATGATGTTCATTCTTATCTGGCAAAAGTGACAATGAGAAGATCTGACTGCAGGCAGCAAGGAATCTACCCTGGTGCATCAAACAAGGGCTCTGTCTTGGCTGGCCTCTGGTCTCCTGGTGCAATCAGACCTGGGTAAACCAGAGAACGGGCAAAGCCTCTCCTTAGCACACATGGCAGGTTGTGCAATTTTGTACATGGCGGCAGATTCCTTCCTACCCTCTGAAGCCAGTGGCTGAGGATCTGACATGCGAGAGCTACTGACTCCTCTCTTAGCTCACAGCACATCACACCAGTGACATGAGACTCAGCATCTTGGAGGTCAGAGCACAGGAATAACAGATGTCTATGGGTGGGGGAGCAAGTCCTTACATCTACGTTTTGCTGCTCCCTTCCCTCTGCTCCTGAGAGGCTCTCTTGCATGGACTTCTAGAAATGTGCCACTGATGCTGCTTAGAGGCCTCTCCTGCCCTGGCCCCTTGGCTATCTGAGACCTCCTGTTGTCAGTATAGATACAAGACCAAACTTGGGAATGCAGGGTGATCCTTCATCTCATTGCAGGAAGAGTGAGAGGAAATCCAGTGTCCTGGACAGGGCGAGGGTCAGGGCACATTACAGAACACAGCCATGCAGGGGTTTGGTGGGGGTTGGCGATGGCAACACTCCTCACGGTTTGACAGCCTTAGGCTTTCACAGCTGATCAATCTGACTGAACTGTCAACTGCAGTGAAAGCTACATCTCTGCTGCAGTAAGAACGCAGTGCTATCAGCAGACTCCAGCCCCACCTCATCCAACAAACATTAGAGAAGCCTATGCCCAACAGTGACTGGGGACTCCTAGCTCAAACTCCCTCTGCTCTGAGAAGCAGCCAGTTACTGTGTTAGAAGGCTCAAGTTTTTTATTCATCTGGATTTCCCTCTAGCCTGTGGATATTTGCTTAGCGGTGGTTAGGTCTGAAACCAGCACAGCAGGAAATCTCATTATGTAAATGAGGACGGTTAAAGCCAGATGTCACCAAGAACAGAGGTCTACTGCTGGTCCAAAGGGGCTGAGTATGACTAAAGGGTACTGGTGTCTTTTTCTGATGGCTCTATCTGGGAAGCAGAGGTGGTTGCTCTAGAAGCAAGATCTCCACAGTAAAGAGGCTGAAGTAGAACAGTGGAAAGAGGCTCTCTTTAACCTAGATGGGTCTTCCCAGCTCTGCAGTAGGTAGTAAAATGTTGCCTTGGAGCTTCACCTGCAGGGTGAGGACTTACGGATCACAATATGGAATCAAAACTCAAAACCTGCAGATGTAGGAGGAAAGCTCAAAATGGGCAGTTACCAGCAACAAAGGCAAGGTAAGCTGAGGAGACATTCAATTAATCCAACACAGGGGCTGACAAGCTCTGGCTGAATTACCCCAGGTTCTACTTATTCTTGCAACAGCTTTGCATGGTCAGAGCTGCAGATTGCTCATATCCCTCTGCAGGGACATAATGATGCTGAGAGACACCCTTCAACATATGTATAACATGGGCACGGAATAAAGTGCCAAGACTTCCTGCATGGGCAGCACCTGCCTTGCTGCTAAATACCATGTAAGCACAAGCATTTACTACAGCTGGAGAAGGCCCTTGCCAGGATGCCTCTGAGGGCCAGCCTGAGCTTTGTTAAGCTTTCCTGAGAAGTACTGTTCATGCCGTAATGTGTGTAAAACAAGGTTTAATCAGCCATGTGGGTACAGAGGAAACATTACAAAGCTTCTATGGAGAGTCAGGAAGTGGGCATGAAGAGGCCAAGTGAATCTCAGGCAGTGGATGCAGAAACGATCCAGAAGCTCTGCAGAGCCTGCCTGCAACCATGCTCCAGCAGAAGAAAGACAGAGTGCTGAGGACCTGCACAAAGACTGAGCAGCCTAGATCTCACCTTCCCTGACTTAAGGAAATTAAGTGTAGCCAGAGGGCTAGGAGTACACACAGCCAGGGCACAGGTATTCACCAGCATTTTCACTGTGACATTGGAGATATTTATCTGTCCCTGTGGCTCTCATCATAGCTGTAAGCAGGGATCCTGGTTTTCTCTGATAAAAAAAATCCCCAATTTTTGGATTTAAAAAGTAACCCAAACCCCACATTTTTCCATGATTAAAATGAAACACTACTTATATATATATTTATATTTCTGTGGTTTAAAAAAAGCACAGAGTATGGCTTTTCTATGGCTTTAGAAAAGCAAAGAATATAGCTGTATGGCTGGTTTTCTTCTGACTTCCTGATGTTTGACAGGATGTCCTAAGCACAGAATATAAGTCGTGCTTCATTTTAAATCACATAAAAAAGTAGATTTGGGGTTACTTTTTTTAACCTGAAAATTGGGGATTTTTTTTTATCAGAGAAAACCAAGATCCCTGGCTATAAGTAGTGATGAACCAGCTGCAACAAAAGAGAGATGGCTTGGGCTTAAAAGCCAATGCTGAAGAAAATCTGAAAGACCCACCTCTGAACTCAGGCTTTGAATTCCATCAAAACCCCTGTTAGATGGCCACCAGCAACATCTGCATCTCCCCATCCCATTTACCAGGTCAGCCGGAGACTGGCTTCATCAAAACTTGCTTTTCAAGCAACTCAGTTCCCACCCTCCATTTTCAGCTTTATGCTTGTAACTCTCCAGTGTTTTAAAGCCCAGTTTCCAGTTTAGGAAAAAAAGCTTCTGCTAACTGCTGCTGGGGGACAGAACACCTTTACCCTGACCCTCTGCTCTCACATAGCTGGCAGCACTGCTTCACTTTGTGTGTTTTACTTGGCCAATCCTATGGGCAGTATGTGTGATTCATTGTCAGAGCTGACTTGTTAACACTGCTGTCTCGGTGCACCTCTGACATGGCCTTTGGTTCATGTCTGGCAGGACAACATGTGGAGCTGGGATTCATTATTTGTTATAGCTGTATGGCCGGTTTCCTTTCGGACTTCCTGCTGTCTGACAGGATGTCCTAAGCACAGAAATTGGTTCATCCCTCTACAGCAGGGGTTTTCAACCTTTTAAAATAAGTGTACCCCTGGCAGTCCCCTTTTTAGGAAGTGTACCCCTGAGTGGGGGTGCTTTTCCCCCATGCTAAGCACCAGCTCGTTCCCTGCTGCCACTGCTCAGTCCAGATGGGCAAGTGCAGGGTGTGCAGGGTCGGGGCTGAGCGCTGCTCCGCGCCTATACTGTAGGGCTGGGGTGAGGGCACTGGGAGTGAGCGGGAGCATGGGAGCCAGCAGCAGCCAGGCGGGAGCGCAGGACCCATGCCAGTGTCCCAGGGCCAGCACCGGTGGGGCCCAGAGCAGGGCAGCAGGAGCACGGGGTCCCAGCTGGCAGGGACTCTATGCAGCTGGGTCAGCTCCCCGCTCTCCCTGCTGATGCAGCCCAGCCTGGCTCCACAGCCCCTGCCAGCCCCCACCCTGTGCTCCTACCGCCCCACTCTGGGCCCTGCTGGCACTGGACACCGACACAGGCCCCGTGCTCCTGCTCGCTTCCACTCCCCCCTACCCCGCCACCCCTTTCCCACCTGCCCTCCGGCTCCTGGCTGCATGGCCAAATCATGGGGTTCAGCAGGAGCTGGCCCAGCCCCGAGGACTGGGGCAATCCCCACGGTCCTCCTCTGCCTCCCCCACTTCTTACCTGAATTTCCCACACCGGTGCAGCCACTAACAGCCTCAGGGTCCCAGGCCAGAAGCCCCTGCTAGGCAGGGGCTTTTGGCTGGGGGAGGGGGCGGGGGGCAGGTGGGCCCCGCTGTTGCAGGAGCCTGCTGGGACTTCCCCTAGGTCCTATTGCCCCTGACTCCTGTCAAAGGTGACAGGAGCCACGGGCAGATAAATATTGACTGTCTAAATTTTTTAGGGGCCCTGCAGACTGGATAGAATGGCCCAGCACCCCCGGATGTGGCCCATGAGCCATATTTTGCCCACCCCTGGTTTAGAGCAAGAGCTGCAAGCAGCTCCAGGGAATCCCCTGGAGGTCATCTCATGGCATCTTCAATAACTGGCTGGTACTGGCGAGAAAAGATCTGAGTGCAGCTGGACCAAGAGGACCAGAGGCCATGGCTGAAGACCCACAGGCCCATGTCTCACTGTCACAGCTCCCTGGGCAATACTTGTTCTTCCTCCCACCCAGAACGAAGTAGGGGGATGCACTGGTTCCAAGTTCCCATGCTGGTTCCCAGAACTGGATGCCTGACCCACCATTAGGGGTTTCTTGTCCACAAGAGACTTGTTTGTTCTTTCCAAGGCTATTTTTAGCGTTTGCCTGGACAACCCAGAATATTTGTAGTATGCAACATGTTTTCAGTCCAACAAGCAAAAATATTGGTACAGCAAATCTTTGTGCTGAAGAAGCTTAACCCCTTAGGTCCTCAAGAGCCACTGGGTTACATTTACATGAGCTTGGAGACTCCAGATTGGGCAAAAGGGGTTAAGAGAACACTTAAAGCACCACAGGTAGGAGGAAAAGGAAATGGGAAGCCTACGGTCGTCGGTGTTCTTCATCCACCCTCACTTGGTAACATGTTCCATGATATCCTGCGTGTGACAGATATGGCAGCAAAAGACATAGGGAGGAGTTCCCTTGGCAAAGGGATGCAGTTTGACTTTTCCATGTATTTCCAGGGGGACTGAGGCTACATCCATTAAAGTTTATGATGTGCAGGAAATGGCAGCTATCACACAGAGGGTGCCAGCTGAAGGTACTGAATAGGGAAACACTGTCAGAAATTCCTCAGCTGCTCCAGCTCCATGCTCCCAACCAGGATGCATTTACTCAGCACTCAGAGGGTTATAAATAACTGCTGTGCTGCTCTCTCCCTGATGGAGACACAGCTACCAGTGGCACCCACCAGAGAGCTCAGGCTTTCTTTGTTAAAGAACCTACCTCATGTAACTCAGCTCAGATTCAGGTTTCTCTTCCTCAAACACTTCTGTTCTGAAATGATGATCTCCCCTACTCTACTCTTCAGAGGAAGAAATACAGTGAAAGGAGGAGTTTCATTATATAGTACAGCCTAGCCAGGGGAACCCCCCCCCCCCCCCTTTCTGGGAAAGTCACTATTATAGTTCTATAGACCAACGCCCCATTGGTAACCTCTGTCAAAATTCCAAGACCAACCTGTGCCAGTGGGAGTGTCTTGGTTTCCCTTTGTGAGATATGCCTCTCCCTGAGTGAGTACAAGAACCTTGGTTCTGTTTGAATCACCAGTGGTATCTACAGGGAAACAGGATCCCTGCTCCTCAGGATCTGTCTGTGACTGTGACATCAGATGAGGGTGGAAACCTGGTCAAAGGTCAGAGCCTCTGTCCCAGGTGGTGTCCTTAGAAACTGAGAACTGAGAGAAATGCAGGGAGTCCATAACAGAGCCAGGACTGGGCTCCTGGAGACATCTGCAGCTCCTGAGGAGGGTGCCTACAGGTGCCCAAAGACCAAAGTGTTCCCAGCTACAAGAGGCCCTCAGGCCTCCTTTGGTACTGCTTCTCCTGAGCTGCTCAGAGCCCATCGCACACTCAGGACAGAGGGAGCAGAATGGCAGTCAGTTTAGGGAATCAGACTGCCACCCTCTTCCTTGCAGCCCGCACCACTTCTCATCTCCCCCAGCATGCAGCTCAACACAGGCCATCCCTGGGAGGTGCAGACGGGACAAAGAGGATAGGCTGCGCTCTGCTCCTAGTACTGCTGCAGCAGCACCTCTTCCTCCCCTGAAAATAGTGCTGGATCCTGCAGCAGAAACAGAAGATGGACACCATCTGCTTGGCTGCAGCCTTCACCATACACCATAGCACCTGTGCTGGGGTATCCCATCCTCCATTACTCCTCCATTATAATACCTCCCCCCAGCCCCTTCCAAGGGACACTGCTCTCCACCCTGCAATGCTCCCAGACTCACCCTCTTTCTCTTGTCAAGCCACCTGCACTGATTCAGCTGCTGTACTTGAGAGCAGCCTTGTACTTGGACTGTGGACCAGGCCTTGGTGTGTCCTGCAGCATGTGCAGTCTACCTCCAGCCCTGCAGCATGCCTCAGCCAAAGCCAGGCACGACAGCACAGGAAATTCCTGCAGTGCTTATCAGTGCAGACGAGCTCTCAGGGTAAACAACCATAGTCTGTGGAGCTGTGGCCACCTCTGGCCTGGGACAAGCAGCAGAGGATGCAGCATACAGAAAGGGGGAAGAGATCCCACTAGGCAGGCTGCACTTGGCCACCTCTGTCCTGGTCTAGCCTCTCCTTGGCGCTGGATGCTGGTAGACAGACTCCTTTGAGGCTGGAGGGGTCAGCAATATCACCCTGACATAGCTCAGACCTGTTCTGCTGATGCAGCCTAAAGGGCCACTCCTCCACCTTTGGAGTTTCAGGGTGGCCACTGAGAGCTATGTAAAGCCCCGGGGAACACTAGCAAGATGGTATGGGCTGAAATGCTGGTGCTCTGTGGATAACACCCATTCATCAAATAGGACTTGCATCACTTCCAGCTTCCCCACCACCTGAAAGAGATCCTCTCCTGCATAAACTGAGAGGACACCACCAGGGAAACGTGCAGACTTATAAGGAAGTGTCCCAGCCACTGAAGGCATCTGCTTTCATACTACTAAACTGTCTCATATACAGTGAGAGTCTGCAGATGAGGGTATCAGGAGACCCAAACAACCAAGGCAATGAACCCCACCTACAGTTGGCCATAGGCTGCACAGGGTGTCACTGGTTGTTCTGTGACCCACATCCTTGTGACATCCTAGCAAGACTACCAATGGTCTCTATTTAGCAATAAAGTGCCTGACTCTGTGAAAAGTTCCTGTTGATTCAGAGCACAGCAACCAGGCAGTTCAGCCACACACTGCCCCAACCCAAGGCTTCCTCCACCAGTGTCCATGGCTGCGAAGACTGTTCAGGTTTCCATCTCAGTTTTCAGCCCCCTACATGGAAATGATAGTTGCTACCATGTTAGGGCAACCATAAACTCCCACAATAGTTGTTCTACTGGCGCCATGAAACCCTCAACTAGCATGGGCAGCCTCATGACAAGGAGACAGACCCTCCCTGGGCACAGGGTTGGGCTACAGCACACACTACCAGGAGCACATTCATCACCCTGAGCCCACACACAGCTAATGCAACACCTGAGCCCACTCTGCCCCCTTCACTCACCAGGACACAGGTCCAGGCCCCTCACTCCCCAGCCACAACCCCACATCCCTGCTGGTGCCCCTCACTCCTCAGCCACAGACCCCTGGCCCTGCTGGTACCCCTGATGGGTATGGATTCAGGCTGACTAATGCAGGACTGGGCTCCCTGCCCTGCTGCCCTCCGCCTGGGGCCTCTGTGGCCCAGTAGGCAGTACCTGACATGACAGGGCACATGGGGGCCAGGCAGGGAAGCTCCTTGCCACTGTTGGGAGCTGTACATTGTCCTGGCAAGGCAGCAGCAAGGGGCACAATTCCATGCCCCTGCTGCTGGTGGTCAGGGAGGGGGCACTTGGCCATGATAGTGCAGGGTTTGTAGCCTGTCTGGCTCCACTGTGCTCTGCTGTGCTGGGTCCCACCCTCTGGGCCACAGAGGCCCCAGGGTGAGGGCAACAGTGATAAGCAGGGATTTGGGTTTTCCGTTTCAAATGGAAACGGTCAGTAATATCTATACATATTTAATTTCACTGCTCTTTTCATGTCAGGCTCTACAAACCTGGCTCTTCATTGTGCTATTGCAAAATCTAAGGCAGGCACATCACAACTCGGGGCGTGTCTCTGCAGCAGTCACCTGCTCCCCTGCTTCTTATTTGAGCTACTTCCTGTCCCCAAGGGGATTCGTAAGTAGGAGGTCTGCTTAGAGCTCTGCCCTTGAAAGGCCTAGCGAGCCTACTGCATCACATGCTGGCAGTACTTTTAGGTCATGCTTCACCCATAGTGTCAAAATTAGCACCTGTGGCTTACTCAGAACTTCCTTCTCTATGGTATTTGCTTTTCACAAGGTCCTCATTAGTGAGAGGGGCTTGAAGAACCCAACTTGGTCCAACAGTGACATGCAGCCAGTGAGAGCAGAGATGCACACTGGATGATGGGGAAGGAACCTGCCAGTCAGGTATCTGCATTAGTCTCCAGTACCACTTGGGAATTAACTAAGAAACCAGGATTAACCAGTTCCCAAACAGCCCTGTTCTCTGATACTCTAACAGTGACGAGCTACTGGTTTATGTGGTCTTGGACCAGTTAAAGCCAATATCTAGAATGTAAGGAACATGGAAACAGACTGGGTTCAGAGCAGAGTTTCCAAGCCCTAGGAGGTGAATGACTCACCGAGGATGGCCTGGACTCGAACAGAAAGCTGAGTGCGCACGATAAGAGTTGGTCGCCTCCCTTTGCTGGAATGAGAAGAAAGCAAATAAGTCACCATGAACATCTTCATCACCAATAGCCTCATTCATGAGCTGCCAGAGCCTGCTTACAGTATACCTACTAGGAGTTTACATGTTCATGAATCCTAGACCCACACTAAACAATGCCTGCCGCCCTCCCCATCACCACCTCTTCTCTCCCAGATTCCCCAGCAGTCACCTCTACCTCTACCACCCCCCCCACATCCCCAGTTCTAGAGGATACATGCCTGCACCCAGTCCCACCACTAAGAACTGCAACAGGTTATGAGGAAGTGGCCAGGAACAAGGAGAGCAGAAATGCTAAGCTGCCAGGTGCTTCTGGGACACACAAGGTAGGACAGCTATAGCTGCTCTCAGGGCAGTAAGAGTATGCAGTCACACAGAGGAGAGAGCACACAAGTCACACCCTGGAGCCTCCACCTAGCCTGACACCCAGTCACATCCTGGAGTCTCCACAATCCTTTCTCAGAGTATCTCAGTCCTGACCCACAGCCAGTGCCTGCTACTCTGGCCCTGAGTTTGCTCACACCCTAAAGCATGGCCCTAGCCTGTTGGCCCAGGAGCACATTTTAAGTCTATATAAATGTCTGCAAAGGAGCAGATCTCCCAAGTGACTTTTCCAGACCAAGCCCCAATTCCAGTCATTCATTCTGCCCACCTAGGCCTCATACTTGTCTGCTCTGTCTTGCTGAGCAGCCAGGAAAGACACAAGCACCAAAAACTTGGCTCCTTATGTTTCATAAGAATGGAGCACACTGGGCATCTGGAGGAACCGTGGGAAGGAGGGGAGAGACTGGGAGGTCTTGTGCTAGGGAAGAGTGGCTCACTGGGCTACAGGATGGCTCCACCCCAATTGTTCAGACAGGAATATCCATGATTCCCATAGCTCACCTTGCTTCCTCATAGAACCCTTCCAGCTCATCTTTCTGTTCCAGCAGTGATAGTTCAAGATCCAGGTAGTGTCCCGATGGCGAGACCTGCAGTGTGCAGTCCTCCAGCTACAGACACAAACACACCTACAGGTCATTGTGGGGTTTGGCCCAGGGCAGAGGGCTGATAGGAGGGAAAAGAGAACAGCTGGCCATAGAGAATAAGGTTAGCGCTAAGCACCCAGTCTAACAGCAGCAGAGCTCTTAGCACACTACAATGGTGATCATCACGGTTATTTCATAGGCAGGGAGGACAGTGTCAGCAACAGGTTAGGTATCGGACCCTGGAGTCCGACTCCCAGAGCTGTCTGCTCCTACCTCTGGATCATGCGACTCATTACCTATAAAATGTATTTCCCTCTCCCTCAGATCCTACCATCCTCTTTTACAGGGGTCTGGAGCCATGCAGTGTGCCGGGGCCTGCTCAGCGACTGGGTCATCTTGCTTTAATTCAGCAATAAGTCCAGAAACTCTATGTTGTGCCCCCTCAGTTATGGCAGCCTAGCCCATCCCATCCTCCAAGCTGACAGGTCCAAGATTAGGGGACTCATGGGCTGCTTCCTTGCCCCTACCACTTTCTCTTGCCCTCAGAGAAGGCGGCCCTCTTCTGGGAGCTAGGCAAACCACACGTGTTCTTTTATGTCTAACAGCCCTTGGGCAAGAAGCTGCAGAGTCCGTTAGACTGGACAGGCAGCAGGTGAGAGAAAAGGCTCTAAGACGAAATAAAAGTGGGTGGGGAACAAAGACCCCAAAAAACTCGGGAGATGTGACCAACCACAGCCTGGAGCCACAGAAAAGACATGCACCGTGTCCTCATTGCACAAGGAGCCAGTGACTCACCCACATACGTGACTAAACCCTGATTCAGCTTCCAGCCTAGTTCACTGCTGCTTGACAGCAAACCACCAAAATCATAGCCGCAAGGCCTGTCTTGGGTGCAGCCTTCTGACTTGGAGCACAGATCTGCAGCCTTACAGCATGCTCTCTGAGTCATAAGGTGACAACTCATAGGGATCAGTCATACAAGCCTTATGGCAAGGCAGTATGAGTTGGCTGCCATCTCTGCCATGGGTAGGGTTAAGAACCCAGGCCCCTACTACAGGCAGGGAATTTATCTTTCTCAGCAGCACCATGGGAGGAACCTGAGACAGTTAGGGAATTGGAAACCACCTATTCTGCTTCTTGATAGATTAATCTCCTTTGTCTAGAACAGTGGTGCTCAACCTTTTTGGCCAGTGGGCTGGACAGACAGTGCCCAGGCTATCCACAGGCAAGATCTGGCTGAGGGTCCTGATCCAGCACAGGGAAGTTGTGGGAGGGCCCCATCCAAGAGTGCAGAGCAGGGTAGGGGGCATCCTGGCTTCAACCTGGCCCCACAGGGAGAGGGAAGAGGTGTGGCTCAGCCCCACAGGTGGAAGAAGGGGGAAGAGGGCTTGAGCAGCCCCAATCTGGCCCCACGGGGTAAGGGGGCATGGTCAAGGCCCATTCAGCCTGGCAGGAGGGCCATGGCCCAGCCTCATCTGGCTGTGGGAGTGGGGGGAAAGGGGCATGACCTGCCCCCAACCTGCTGTGCAGGGCTTATGGTCTGGGAATCTGGCAGTGGGGAAGGGTTGCCATATTTATTTATTTATATTTATGACTCCATGCAGAGCCTACCTTAGGGAAAATAGCGCCCTGGGTGAACTTGTATTTTGGCACCCCCCCCACCCCCCTGCCAAGTCAGTGGCACTGCTGCAGGCAGAGGCAGGTAAGCAGGGGCCGGGGGTGCAGTCCAGTAGGGAGGCAGAGCTGCCTGCACTGCCCAGCCTGCCCCCTTCCGAGCAGCAGGCAGAGATGTGGGGTGGGCACCACCCCTAGGCCAGGGCAGGGTGGGGGGGAGAGCACTGGTGTGTGTGTGTGTGTGTGTGTGTGTGTGTGTGTGTGCGCGCATGCATGCACATACATGCAGCACCCCACTGAGTGGTTGAGCACCTCTGGTCTAGAAAGTAAGAAATCTGGACTGCGCTAAAGCATGTGATCACAAAATAATAGATAAGCAGTGCTGGAAGGGACTTCTGAAGGTCATCTAGTCTGACCAACTGCCTGAGGCAGAATCAATGCTTCCTATCCAAACCATTCCAAGCAAATCCTTGTCTACCCTATTACTAAATCTACACAGGCAACACTGTCAGACAACCACAAGGAATAGTACCCTAACCTGCCACAGGTAAAGCAGGAGGAGAACAGAATCCGATGTCCTGCTGCTTCAAGGGTCATTGAAACAGGCTCAAGAGATCAAGGAAGGCAGCCACAGCACCCCTCCACCCCTCACTTACAGAGGAAGGCATAGCCCTAATGTGGGATAATTCCTCCCAGACAAAATATGGTAATGGGTTTGACCTTGAAGGAAGGAGCAAGACCCTCTAGCGAGAAACCTCCAGGTCTTAGTTCCAGCTATAGCACTGATCCACCTTAGCATAAAACCCAGCCATAGCTGCAGCCATCCCCAGGGCTTCTGAGAAAGGTGCCCTTGCCCCCCGAGATGTGTAACAACAGGAGGGAAAAATATTCCTTCTCAGTCCCATGTGGCAACCAAAAAAGCTCAGAAATATGGGAAATACCCATAGTGTAGCAAGGCTACACTACCGGCTGTAAGGTAAATGAACCCTAGGTTTTTGAAGAACCATGTTCAAGAAAGATGAATTCAAACTGGAACAGGTTCAGAGGAGGATGATCCGAGGAATGGAGAGCCAAACATACAAGAGGACACTAAGCTGGCTTGTCTGGCCTAACAAAACAGAGGCAAAGAGCCTACGGGATTGTTTTCTATAAATATACTTTGGAGGAGGAAAGAGCTATTTTTAAACCAAAGGTCAATGCTGGTACAAGAAAAAATGGAGAGAGGTCCTGGGGCAGCCTGGCTGTCACACCTGTGATTGCACCTGCCAGACCTGCCAGAACTCTAGGACCAAATTTACCCAATTGACCTGGTCCGATCACATGGAGCTCCGCTCTGCTTCTACCTCAGATGTGGTACTTTCTGCTTCCTTATCTTCATTCTCATCCACCATCCTATATTTGCTCCTGCTTTCACCCACTTCCCCCTTAATGAAAAGTGAGGAAAGGAGTACCAGGGGCAAAAGTCTCAACTAGATTTAAGGTGAAGCTGGTATGAAAGAGATAATAGGATGTGGTCCCCTCAGACAGCAGGGACTGGAATCAATGACCTAGAACAGGGGTAGGCAATGTCTTTTGGCTGGAGTGCCGAAAAACACCACAATGCCTACCTTGGAAGGTGCCAGAGTGCCGGCATGGCAGAAAAACAAAATGAGGGCAAGGGGTACATGGCAGGATGCCCTACTTGTGCCCCTTGCCCTCCCACCGGAAGCCCCTGTCCCCCAGCCTTACTGCCCCTTGCCCCCCACCCAAAGCCCCTGCCCCACAGCCTGGGCTCTGTGGCTGCCAGCAGCTACCCCAGCTCTGGGTAGCTGTTGGAGCCCAGGGTGCTCCCAGCAGGGCTTGCAGCATCCCAGCTGTCTGCTGGGAGCAGCCTGGGATCCCGGCTGGCAGCAGTTCCCCAGAGCCAGGACCAGCTGCAGCCAGGAGGCTCCAAACAGCTGCACCATGGTGTGCCAAGCAAAATGTCCTCTCATGCTACGCTTGGCATGCATGCCAGGGGTTGCCGACCCCTGACCTAGAACAATAGTTCTCAACCTTTTTTGTACCAGGACCCATCTGTAAACATCAACGGCTAGTCCTGATCCAGTACCCCTTGCTCCTGACCTGCTGCCCTCCATCCCCAGGCTGCAGCCCCTCTATGTGTGGGGCAGGGGGTGGGTGTGTGGGGGGCGGGGGGCCCAGGCAGCCCCTTGCAGGCTGGCACTCTGCCAGCCTGCAAGGGAAAAGCCATCATTTCCTGCATTTCTTTCCTTTAAGGGACAATCAATTTCTAAAGTTTCTTCATGTCCCTTTCATGTATTCTTGCGACCCACAGATTGAGAAATGCTGACCTTGGAGTTCCCTTCTGATGTTACATCATAATGAAATGAACCATGAGAAAAATCTGCTCCGTGAGCAGGGAGCACAGCATGAAGCTCAGCTCCCCCTCACCCACGGGTGGCATGGCTGAAGCAGAGCCCATGGGGGGAGGGCTGCCGCCTGCTGTGGGATTGGGCTCCTTGCCCTGCTGCCCTCCCCCAGAGGCCTCTGCACCTAGACCACGGGTGGTTAAAATGAGGCCCGTGGGCCGGATGCAGCCTGCCAGGCCATTCTGTCTAGCCCATGGGACCCCTAAAAAATGTAGAAAATTAATATTTATCTGCCCCCTGGCTGCCTGTCATGTGGCCCTCGATGGCTTGCCAAAACTCAGTAAGTGGCCCTCCGCCCAAAATAATTGCCCGCCCCTGCCCTAGACCCCCCACTCTGGACCATTTCAGCACCTGCATGCAGCCACTAGGTGAACTGGGCAGTCAAACTGGATTGTAGTCCCTTGGAGTTGCCGTTCAGACCACTAAGCCTGCTCTTTTTAGTTGGCAAATCCTATACCGAAGAGTCCGTGCCTTTCCCATGCTTTGGAAAGTTTGCTCTTCAATGGTATCAGTAATGTGACCTTCAGCAAGCCCAGTTCCATTTATGACATCTCCTCTCACTCACTGTCTACAGTCAGCTTTCCATGGACAGGACAGGTCACTGGTCACAAGGAAAATCACGTCTAGGATTCCTTGCTTGCATGTTACTTGCTACCAATGCTTGCTGTCTTCCAACTCAAGTGTGCAGATCCTGTTTAAAATTGTCTGCTTTTTTTTTTAAACACACATATACAAAAATAAGGCATCAAACCTTTAAAGAGTTTTGAATCTTCAAAAGCACTCGTATTCTGCATGTGAAAATCACCAGAATCCAGGCAGACTAAGTACACTGCATAGCTAAGGTTGGTATGTTTGTAGCTACAGTTATTAACATAGTTTCTATTGCAAAAAGAGGCTATCACCAAATACATTGAGGCTGGACCACCACCTAAGCTGCATGGGCAAGCAATGATATACTAAGAAGGGCTTGCTGCATCAAGATCAATCACCAAGTGCAAAGCTACCCTGTTCCATGTATAGGCAGAAGAGCAGCCGAAATCACCAGCTGCCTCATGATAGCAGTTGGAGATCACTGCTACCTTGGCTGCCTTTTAAGTGAGACCAATCAAAGCAGAGGCACTCCCACTCATTTCCTTTTGCTTAATGTCAAGCAGTGCAGACCCATCAGGATACAGCCCACGTGCCACATGCATCAGCAGCCTTTGCCTGGTATCTTTCATCAAAGGAAGAACAAGGCTTGGACATGCAATTGCACAAATTTGATGTATCCAAAATGACCTTATCTGCCAAAGTGACAAATAATCTACTGCCACTCAGCCCAACAGAGTGTGGCCACATATTGAAGGACCTGCTTGCCACAGTTCTAGGGCCAAGTGCCAGATGGC
This sequence comes from Alligator mississippiensis, assembly GCF_030867095.1. Taxonomy (NCBI): domain Eukaryota; kingdom Metazoa; phylum Chordata; order Crocodylia; family Alligatoridae; genus Alligator; species Alligator mississippiensis. Next base: position 32,151,227 of record NC_081833.1, read on the forward strand.
AATCACCACCCCACCGACTTGCATACTGTTCAGAGATGCTGAGAGCCTTTGTTTTATCTCACTGGAGCTGCTTTAAGGGAGTGCTTCCTGTTCTTCCTGCCAACAACTGGAAGGCAGAATTGCTCTATTTCATCCCTCATCTCAGTTACAGCTGGCTGCTCCTTCCACTATTCTCCCTGAAGGACATACCCCAATATTAGATGGCAGGCATCCTGCCAAAAATACCTTAATGGCACAGAAGAGGACAGCATGACTGCATGAACAGAGTGCAGTGAGAATCCAGGAATGCCCATGTTCTAGCCCTTTATTTGGAGGCCAAGCACCACCCAGAAGGCCCAACCAATATCTGTGCATGGGAGCACCCATGTCCCCCATTATGGGGGGGAGGGGGACATCTGGTAATCTGCCAACATTAGCCTTGCTGCTGCAAGTTGTGACCAGCCATTTCTGCCCACAGCTGAGCACTTGGACTGGGTCAATACTTGGACAGGATGATGACTAGGAAGGAACTAGTAGGAATTGGTGCTCTCCCCTCCAAACCAGTCCTGGCCCAACACATTCTCCCAGATGGGCTAGAAACTGTTGCTCTGGAAATGCAGCAGGGAAAAGCCCTTCAGTTCTTCCCAGCCTTACTCAGCCCAAAGTAGTGCCAGCCTTATAGCCCAGCAGTAAATAGAGCACAGTGTTTTAGGGTTAACAGTCATGCCTCCTTTTGGGGCCTATTATTTGGGGCATCTGGACTGATGAGGAAGCCAGCCCCTTTTCACTGTTGTTGCTGAAACTCAGATGCTAGTTTCCCATGTGAGCTTGGCAAGAGTGCAATTCCCACTGAGGGATGTTCCAACCACAGGGCTCTCATTTAGGATCTTAACCCCAAGGCTAATGCAGTCTCCTAGCACCAGCCCCTGGGGACAAACACAAGCTGTTCTGAGGATTCATGTGCTTGACTATCCTGGGAACCTTTCAGAAGCAGTGCCCAGGGCAGGAGTTCTTGCACTGGACAGCAGAGACTGCAGCAGGAACCCAGGTTGGTTTAATTAAGTCCACCCAAGCAAAACACCAGGACACTTAGAGTAAAAGCCCTGACACAAGTCCAGACTTGGCAGTAATACAGCTGGTTGTGATGCCATTAGAGCCATGCCTGTGACAAGCAGATGATCCATCACAGCTTCTTGGGCCCCTCCAGTCATCAGCATGACAGATCACCTTCCACTGATCAAACACTTATGGAGGGAAAGCATCTTAAAATGGTCTGCCAATTTAAACTGGAATTCAAGGCCATTCTGAACTGGCTTCAAGTGAGCCCCTCCAGAGAGGGAGAAATGCCACTTCAAAGGATAGTGAAGAACTAGAATAGGAGCTAGCCTTGAACAGGGGTGAGGGAATGGGTATCCATACCCCATTCCACACAGGTGAAGTGACTTTGTGCCAAGAAACATGCATATAGGTATCTAGAATATTTGAGAAATGCATCCGATCCAAATGCTGATTCCAATACAGAAGGACTACAGACAACATGTGATGGACTAACAGACAGCTGGGCAAATCTGGCTGAAGGGACCTGTATGGCAGTGAGTAGGCATGTATATGGCCACAGTGTAACCTGGACAGTGTGACTGGGCTGACTCCACAGAAGCATGGGGAGAGGGCAAGAGGCCCTGCTATGAGCACAGGCAGAGAAAGAGAGGAAGAAAATATGATTGGGGGGGGGAGGGGGCTGGGTGAGTGAATGCATGCATGCACCGCCCCCCTCCCCCCCCGCAGCAAGTAAGTCTGTTGTGGGAAAGGGGCATGGGGGGGGTATAGATCAAGGCCCCCCACGGTGAGGGAGGGAGTGGGGCAAAGACAGGTGCAGGAGCTGGGGTGAATGGGGCCCCGGGCAGATCGTGGGATGTTTGGAGCCCAGGTAGCTCATCCAGGGGTGCAGGGAGGCTCCTGCTGCCGCAGGCATCCCTGGGACAGGCGCAGGGGGCATATACCCCCACCCCCACCCCACCCCGATCTATGTGCAGAGTGGAGGGGTCTGCACCCTGCTGCCAGTGCCCTGGGAGCGGCGTGATACCACATGCCTCCTGCACACTGGCCCGTGTTGTGCTGCTGGGGCACCAGAAGCATACAGCACAGTTCAGGGGCACATATCCCCTGTGCCTGCCCCAGGGGTGCGGGCAGTGACGGGAGCCCCCCTATGCCCCTGGACAAGCCACCTGGGCAGTGAGCATCCCACGACCCACCCCGGGGCCCCATTCACCCCCTCCCTCTGCACAGGGGCTTCAATCTGCCCCCATCCCATGCCCCTTCCCTCCCCACACCCCTTCCTGTCCACACATTTACTTGCTGGGCAGTGCTCCACACACAGCTGGGCTGGGCTGAGTTCCCTGCCACCTGCAGGGTCTGACTGCTTGTCTCTGTCTGTGTGTACCCCTCTCCCCCGCTGCAGCCACCCAGAGTCTGCACCCAGGCTGGCTGCATTGCGGGGGGCTAAGCCCCGTTAGCCCCAACCTTCCACCACCTATGACTATGAGCTTGGGGAAGGCAGAGGGTCCTACATTCCTACTTAGCAAATAGGCATTCAACAAGCTCCCATTTAGCTCAAGAATGCAGATTCTCTACTAACAGAGAATAAATCTCATTTTTACCATGACCATACTGAACCTTGAGTTGCTTCTGAGGCATTTGCAGGTGCAAGTCACAGAAGGGAGAAATCTAACCTTGAATAGGTGGCAGATGGGAATGATGTCACTAGACTCACTTGACACTTAAAGATATCCACCCTGGACCCAAGCCAGAGTAGAATAGTTGCCTGTTGCCAAAGAATGGTGGGATTGAAAATTGAAGGTTACAACCAGCTGCAGCAGACTCACTCAAAGGACTGAAAGCCTTTAGCTGGGGTAATACTTAGCAAAACGAGCTCACTGGAGTGCGGCAGGGGCCTCCTCACTCAGCCAGGAGCTCACAGCTCTGCCAGCCCACACGCTCCATCTTCTCAGAGCAGCTGCAACTGAAGCCTAATGTTTCCAGTCTGTGATGAGTGGAAATTTTCAGAATTTACTGTAAGCTAAAAGCATTGACTGGGGTTTCTAGATACACAGAGCTCATCGTAGGGCAGGTCCTGGGACAAATGGTTCTGTGTTAAACATAGCCAAGCTACATGGAATACAAGAACTACCACAATTACTTTTGCTTGTTTTAAGGCCTAATTCTTCACCCCAATGGTTTGAACTTGAAACCAGTGGGAATTGAATAGACTTTGCAAACTGTTGTAAACAGGATGGTGAGTCCTAGGGCTGATACTCAAACTCTCAGGCTGTCTATGCACATGTTGAGGAGACAACCCAATGCCTTGGTTTGCACTGGGAAGGTTATAATAACAGCCTCTTTTCCAAGTGGATGTCAACATTTTACGAGGCAAGGGGGAGGGGCATTAACAGGGAAAACAACTGCAGAGACTACAGGATTAAAATGTTTCAGACTGGCCCAAAGAATACTACCCTTGCTTATCTGCACCAACATGATCTTCTGCCACTGGACAGTACCAAGAGTCTGGTACAAGCATTTCCATGTACCTGGGGACTAACTCTAAGACTCTGAAAGGGCATATTCACATGGAAACCCCTATGGGGGGCAGCCATCACACCTTCCTCACCAACCTGCTCTGAGCCACTGTGCAGGCAGCAGACTCCAGAGGGAACAGACTGGAAGCATCAGTTCACAATGACGGTCTTGCAGTTAATGACAAATGACTGGAGCTGGCAGCTGTCAAACAGTCCTGTGGTCAGCCCAGCTCCCACCATAGCCCCCCTTTCACATGTTTTCCACAAGGTAAACTGAGCCTCAGGTGGCTTTTGTAACGAGCTCAACAAATTTTTGGCAGCTGTCCCCTTCAGCTTGTATAGGAGTGGTGCTCGCTGTCAATGTTTCTACTTGCCAAACACCAGCCAATTCCACCTCCAGAGAGCAGTCAGACAATAGCAGAAAGCACAACTGGGAGGGTCCACCATCACCCCAGCCCATCCAGGAAGTGCACTACGAGAGGAATGCAGAGGGCATGTTTGCATTGCCTCCAAGCTGGGTCTGGCACCACCACTGAGTAGCATGCCCTCCCACTTGCTCCTACCCTGTGAGCACCAAGTCTGGAAAATATGGCAGCATACCTGCCTCACAGTGGCCATAGGTACATGTCAGTAAGCATGACTGAAACCAAGAGAAGCTCTGGGCATGTTCTGAGCACCGCTCTAAAATGGGAAGCAGCCTTGTTTCCAGCATCTGATGTATGCGGAGCAGGAATAAGGAAGGGCTTCTCAGTGGCTCAGCTAAACTTAACATTACTTTGCCCCCACTCTATCTGGGCTTTGGAGAGACATTAAACAAACAGCCTAATTTAGACCCAGAAATTTTGGGGCCAAAATAAGTAGGCATTATGGATTGGTATTTTATTTTTCTTGTATGTCCATTTAACCCTCCACCTGCCCCTGGCCTGCTATGGGTCTGAGACAGAGTCTGCTCTTAAGTACAGATGAGGCCAAGGTGAATTTTACACTCACACAATCTACCTGCAAGAGCCGGCCATTCTCTACACATCCCCTTTTCCCTCAGGGACTTAATTCTTCTCCTTCAGCCTCTTTACGCAGTGCTGAATTTTGATGTTTTGGTTTTAATGCCCCATTTACATTAAAAGGGGTTTCTGCCATGTTTTTGAATGAAAAATGCAGTAAGTGACCATGCTGTAGTGAAACAATGTGCTCCTTGGTCTGATGTCCCTCTCTAGGCAGAGACAGCCAGAGGAAGCCTAGCTCAGGAGGGAACAGGCTGGTAACCACACAGAGAGGTGTGCAGAGAGGCAGGAATTCTGGGCTGCAAAAAGTCTCCCCAACAGAGCTAAGGAAGATCAGTGAGGAGAAAGAAAAGATGGGTTTGAAATGACAGTTTGAAATACACATGCATGTGTGTGCTCCCTCATGCTGCACCTCCAAAAATCTCTCCTCCTCATTCTGAGCATAAAGTCTCACTTGTTTCCTTAGCATCATCCAGCACAGGGGCAGCATGAGCAGCCAGCTCCTGCTGAGTCCTGTGGTCCAGCCATGCAGCCGGGAGCCACGTGGTGCAGGAGTGTTGGGCAGGCAGGCAGGGAAGTGATGAAAGCAGCTGCAGGTGTGGGGGGCAAGCATGGCAATGAGCAGGCACGTGGAGCACAGAGACAGCGGGGCGGGAGGGCCAGTGGGGCCAGGGCGGCAGGGGCTCTGAAGCCAGGCTGGCTTCCTGCTCTCTCTGTTGGCACAGCCCGGCCCAGCTCCATAGACCCCTGCCAGCCCAGGCCTTGCACTCCTGCTGCCCCGCTCTGGGCCCCTCTGGCCCTGGGACACTGGCATGGCCCTGTGCTCCTGCCCAGCTGTTGCTGAGCCCGCTCACTCCCACTGCCCCCCTCCCCCACCTTCACCACTTCCCTGCCCACCCACCAGCTACTTCTGCATCATGTGGCTCCCGACTGCATGGCTGGACCACAGGAGCATGGGTATGCACCAGTATCCCAGGGCCAGGAGCAAGATGGGAGGTGTGTGTTTGTAGGGTGAGTCCCACACGCACACCATACACATTCACCCACAACCTCCCTCTCACTACCTCCACATGCAGACCTCCACACCCACACTCCCTCACACCCCAGCCACCCTCCTCCCACAAGCCCCAAACCCACCCATACACCCACAAGCTCCCTCACCCCACACTCCCTCACACACCCACATCCCCAGAGCTCTCCCACAAACACCCCCCACAATATACAAGAGTGAGACTTCATTTTAAGCTATTGTGCAAACACCTCTATGTACCACACAAACACATGTAAATCAGGACAAAAATATTTTTTTAAATCAAATTAATGAATATTTTAGATGTTCACTTTTTAGAATATAATTTGGTATTTTTCTGGTTCTGAGACAGCAAAACCTCTTGCTGAAAGGCGTACTTCTGGGTGCAAAGGAAGGTTCTTCTGGTGGCAAAGGTCAGTGGCTAGAGGGCAGGGCTTCTGGTCACAAGATGGCAACCAGGGGGCGGGGCACATGTCAAGGGGCAGGGCTATTCACGTGGCACTCCACCTGAAATAACTGCCCACCCCTGATCCAGCACCTCCTCTCTACCTTACTGAACCTGCTGGAGCAGAGCTGTACAAGAAACTCCATGCCCATCTCTGTACCTTGCTGACACAAACGTGCAGGGTGGAAGAAATTTCACCATGATGTTTAAAAAAATTATTCTGATACACTTGGCAATTGATATCTCTACAGTGTACAAATGGATTCCTGTAGACCATCCTTTCCTATGACAAGGTTGTGCAGCAGTTAGGGGCCAAGTAGCTCCAATTCTTACAGCAAGTTAATCTAGAACTGATGTTGCAAAAGTGCATTTGAAGGTAACACCAGTTCCCGGGGCAAATTAGAATCAAACCAGAAAAAATAATCAAATTGCAGGAGCTCTAATTTTTTTTCACAACTGAAAGAAAATAATTACACAAAGGTAACAGCACAAGTCACACAGTTGTCACCACACAGAAGACATACAATACAGAACTCATTTCCAGACCATGCTCACATTATTCCCTAGTCTGACCCTGCATCTATCGCAGCAAGGTGGGAAAAATCAATGTCTTCAGGAATCAAAATGCAGATGGGAAACTTCTCTGGTTGCAGGAGTTCTGATGCAGCTTGGAGACATTACTTTCCCTGTTCTTTTATATATATAATAGCCAATTGCCTATCATGAATGACAGGGTTTCAGGGAGTATTTACATGGCCCCTCCCTGCCCGCCCCCCAATCACCCTTGGGGGCCAGCCATGTAAATAGCTCCCTCTCCCAACCTGCATGCTGCAGGGCTTCCCCACACTTCCCCTCCTTGCTCTCCCTCCCCCCCCCCACCACATCCCTTCCCTGCTCATCTCCCTCCCTCCCCACTGCGTCCCCCTCCCTGCCAGCTGTTGTTAGGGCCCCCTTCCCACTCCTTTCCCTCTCCACCGCCCAGCCCTGAGAACAGCCACCACTGTGACTCCCACTTCCCCACTCCCCTCCCTGCTGGCTGTTCTGGGGGGCATTGGGGACAGGTGGGGGGGGAAGGCACCACCACCGAGGCAGGGAGGCATGGGGAAGCCCTGCTGCTTGGTCAGCTGGGGCGTGTTCGCTGCTGCCACAGGGGCTCAAACTTGGGCCCACGCAGCCAATTGCCGCCCGCCTTCTTAGCAGTGCATGCGCAGTTGGTCAAAAGCATTACTGACAGACACACAGACAAGGCCCTTTATTATATTAGAATATATATATATATATATATATATATATACACACACATATATATGTATATATATATATATACACACATATATATGTATATATATATATTGTAATCAGAGATTCATTAAAGCCCAGCATTTTCCAAACTAGTCTTGGGACTATGAGTCAAGCTGTAATTTGTTCCATGTCTCAGATTAATGGTATTCTCTTTAGCCACATCTTAACCGTAGGGTTTTATTCTACTCAGCACCATATGGTGATGCATTTCCTTGCAGATCTTGAGCAAGAATCAATTCTACTGTCTGGGATTGTCCCTAACATAACGTGCATTCCCAGCACAGTCTGGGTATAACACGTTCTATGAGGCAGAGATATATCAGGTCAGACAGCAACCTACTTGCTCACATTCTCTCCAACTTCACCTGGGGCTAGAGAAGTTCATACTGTCTACTGTTGTGGTGTAGATGTGAGCAGTCATCTACTATCAGAGGTCTCTGCCTAACAGTGAAAGGGCAAGAGAGGATTTCTGTGTAGGTGTCAAAGCTGGAAATGCACAAAGTGAACATCACCTGACATCTTCCCTGTTACTGCTCAGTCTAGTCAGCGTGGAGAAAGCTGTGCATCTGGAGACCAAAACCTGTTCTTTCGAGTCTCTGGTGTTCCAAGAATTCCTCAAACTGTTTCAAAGAACAGGCATTGTCTTCATGATGAGGTCATATCACTTTGAACACAAGATTTGAGCTTGATTTGCTTAAATGTGAGTCAACTGTGGGCAGATATGCTATTTATGTATAAGAGCAGCTAACTGGAACAGACTTAAGTTAACTAAGAATGACCACACAGGGATTGGCACTAGGTTGAAAATCATGCACTTAGTTAAACTTTTCTCATGTAGACAAACAAAGTGTCATTTTATTTGCCTCCATTTAATTAATGCTGCAAAGCAGATAAAGGAAGAAAGATATATACTATACAGGACCATGAAGGGCTCAGGCTTCAGTTCTTTAAGTGGTTCCAAACACTCAGGGATGTTTTTAACTCAATATCTTTCCTATGTGGGCTGTAAAGGTGGAGTAATCTAACTGCTCTGTGTGCAGCCACGCTACACACAGTCACTGCTATTTATTCAAGAGGCCCAGGATAACAGCCTGGATGCAGTCCTGATGTAATCTGTGCCTAATCCTGCTTTTTTTTTCTTCTCTACAAATAAAGCTAGAAGCTTGTGGGTAAGGGGCTGTAACAATTTCCTTACAATCTTTGGGTATTTAGTGAAACACAGGAACAGGGATTTCAAGAGGATCATTATTTTAGAAAACAGTCAGATTTATGGCATGATCTGTTTTTTATAACTACTAGCTAGCTCCTGCCTATTACAGCTGCTCTTTCTCAAATGCAGCCTTAAGCAACAGCACCACAAATATGCTGAAACCTTGTACAAGATAAAAGGGTGTACATCTGCAGGTATGTTGTTTTTGCATCCTTTCCCACAGCTTCTTTCTGAATCCTGAAACAATAGCTACTGTTCCCTGAACACCTGGTACTTTTTCATTACTAAAAGACTTGCTAGAACCCACAGCTCACCAATGTGCCCATCCCAGCACCACAGAATGGAACATGCCCCTACACACTTACTGGTCCATTTCTGCATTAACATTGGCTTTCCACTAGTTTTGATCTCCTTGTTTGCCTTCTGTCACACAAGTGGCTACTCCATGAGCTGGCTGTCAATAGTCTCTATCCAACACAGCTTTGAGGAAGCCACTTCTTTCTATTTCTTTTTCCAGCCATTTTCCCAACTTTAGTGTGCTCCTAATTGCCCACATGGTTCTTATTTTCCAATCCTTAGTATATTTAAAGAAATTCTTGCATCACATCACTTCATAGATCCCAGGTGCTTTGCCTGTTCATGGCATAACACAGTAGCAGTTCCCAAAATGACTGAATACCCTGTAGGCACTCTGCTCACAGGGTGATAATAACTTTCTCAAAATTTGAAGTGCAGGTGCCCTGGTTGGTTCAGAAGAAATCCCCCTAGTCACAGGTGTTGAGTACACTTACAGGTGCCCCCACCATGGGATGCTATTCATATGCTAGCACTAGGAATGGGAAAAGGCTGGTATCCCATATCTGCAGTGAAATGGGACAGATTCAAGCAAGAGTCATGATTTATAAAATTAAGACAAAACAAACCACACAACAGAAATGAATAGATGGCAAGTGAGTGAGCCCTTGGAATGCTGAGCACACAAGTCTACAATATACACAATTTGACACGGGTCTCATGAACATATTGAAATGCAGCAGCAGAAATCTTATAGTCTTGAACAGAAAGATTTGCAGAAGTGCCCAGAACCACCAAACCCTCCTCTGTCCTTTCTGACCATGGCTAGATCTCATTATTTATATACCTAGGAATTTTGTTCAGGTTGGATTTTATATACTTGACACAGTAAAGTATAGTGCAGACAAGGGTAACATAGTACAGACAGGGGCAACTTAGTATTTGAAGTTCTACATAATTCTAACACTGCTCTGGATACAGGGGTGTATACAAAGCGTGTTTTCTGATTTTAGATGTGTGGATAACTACTGGGGAATCAGGCTGAGACAAACCTCATGCAAGGTGACAAACATTACTGCAGGGGTGGGCAATTATTTCAGCTGCAGAGCTGCTTAAAGACTCTTGGTGAGCTGTGGAGGGCCTCAAAAGTAGCCTTGGCCCTTGACAGGTGTCCTGCCCCTGGATTGCCATTTTGAGACCTGAAATCCCACCTGTAAACCCTAACCTTTGCCACCAGAAGTCCCTCCCTTTGCCCTTGGAAGTACACCAGTGTGTTTGCCATCTTGGAACCAGAAAAAAACCAACTACTAAAAATCAAATGACTACTATAACATATTTTAATTGTATTTTTAAAAATATTTTTGTCCTGATTTATGTGCATTTGTGTAGTATATATAGAGGCGATTGCATAATAGCTCAAAATAAAGTCTTACTCTTGCATATTGTGTGTAGGAGTGTATGAGGTGTGGGATTTGGAGATGTGGGTGTGTGTGGAGTTTGTGAAGGGGTGTGAGGGCATGTAGGGGTGTGTGTGTGTGGGTATGGGGTCTGTGGGAGGGTGTGGGTCCTCCCGCCATACCCCCCTCCCACCGCTGGCTGCAGCAGCAGGCAGTGGGCCCTTGGGACACTCCTGGCCAACAGCTGGCAGAGCCCCCCAGTGGCACATGGCTCCAGCTGAATCCCAGGAGCTTCACATAGATGGATGGGGCCCACCCAGCCCAGCCAACTGGTGTATGCCTTCACAGGCTGGCTCTCTGCCAGCATACAGGGCTCCTGGCACTGCAGGCAGAAGCCATGTGCCATTGGGCTGGGCCTCCACATGGGGCTTCCAGCACTCCAGTAGGGAGCTGCACATGGCAGTGTGGAGCCTGCCTTCAAGTGTGGCTCCCCACTGGAGTGCTGAAGGCCCCGTGTGGAGGCACGGAGCCAGCCCAGCTCAATGGCACATGGCTCCCGCCTGCATTCTGGGAGCCCTACGTGCTGGCATGGCACCAGCCCAGTCTGGTGCAAAGGTGTGCACCAGTGATTCAGGCCAGGCTGGCTCTATGGCACCATGTGCAGCTCCCAGGAGTTCAACTAGAGCCACGTGTCGCTGGGGGGCTCTGCCTGCCATGGGTCATGAGCACACCAAGGGCCAGCTGCTGCCAGGTTGTGTGCCATTGGAAGGGGGGGGGCATGTGGTGGGGGAGCCCCACACAAACCCCACACTCCCTCCTGCAGGCAGGAGTTCCCCTCCCCACTCACTAGTTGGCCAGATGCAAGCCATTGCACTCGGTGCCTCCATATGAAGTTCCCGGTTGGAGTGCTGGAAGCCACACAGAAGTAGAGACACACGCAGCCTGCCCGGTCCGATGGCGTGTGACCTCTGAAAGCCTGCCTCCCGCTGGCTTTCTGAAGGGCAGCCGCAGGACAGTAATAATTGTTTTTTGGAGGGGCCCTGTGGACCAGACAGAATAACCTGGCAGGTTGGATCTGGCCTGTGAGCTGTATTTTGCCTGCCCCTGCATTCCCATACAGGTCTGTCCTAGGCTACAGAGAGTGGTAACAACTGCAGCAATATTAAATAATACAAGCTGTTATACTGTAACTGTTAGGACTTCATGCTTCTCTAGTGATACAAATATAGCAAAACCTTGGCAACTTTAAGGGTGTTTCATTCAGGGTTACAGTTACAGTGATGTAGCCCTGGAATGGCTACAGGAGCAGATAGACACAAAAGTTACGAAGTAACGACTGATGCAGGCTCCCCTGTTCTCAGAAAAGTGTTCTAAAATACAGAAAACATGCACCAAGCTTTTCTGTACACACCCTTATCTTGATTTGGGTTTACAACTAATGTGCCACAGAGCTGGGCAGGATGATGCACAGCTCTCATTTTATGCCTTTCATCTGCAGCCTCAGAGGTATGAATTAATGGTGGGGCTTTAAGTGATTGAACAGAAGGATCAACCTCTCTCCCTCCCCCCCATCTTTTATTTTTAAAGCTAGAAATACCAGACAGCATAAAACACCTACGACTATACCACTGAACAACCTCTCCCTAGTGTTTATTTCAAGTGTGTCTAGTTACTGAAGTCTATTTGCTGCCATCTGACTGATGGAAATAAGTGTTAATGCTGAGAATCCATTTGCATTTATGGCTGAAAATGTGATATGCTTCCATGCTTCATTCAAGTGCAGGGGACCTGTATGCTGTGGCCCATGATACAGCTGTGAATTATACATAGACCATCCCTTTCTGGATCTAACCTTCCTTTTACAAGGTATATAAGCTCACTCTCTTGCAGAAGTATTTGAAGAGGTCTGTATCGGATCTGGATAGTTTTGGTGAAAGGATAATGGTTCAACGGGGCACAAGAGCCATGCTGGGCAACTGAATACCTCAAGTTTTGTTGCAATCTATACTTGGGACCAGCAATGTCCTGGGGAGTGGTACATCTGGGGTTTTGAAATGGTGTGGGTTCTGCGGAGATCCAGAAAGCACTGGAAACTGCTACATTCTGGGCTCTCATTTTCATCTGCATTTTAATGACCCAAAGACAGCACAGTGTCAGTGTAGTCAGTTTAGTGGGATAGGAGGTGGCAATAATGTTACTGGCAGAAGTCACAGCTTCCATCACTATTACAAAACAAAATAATTGCCAGTGGCACAGCACCAATCTGATAATTGGAGCAGGCTAGTTAGGCTGGTAGGTATCACAAGGAATGCTGTAACGTTCAGCTTCTTATCAATGCTGAGAATATCCCTTTAACCAGAAATCTGGGACAAGCAGGTCTTATCCATACAAGAAAGTTGCACATACTGGTCTCACATTAAATTGTTTTTTAACCAATGCAATTAAACTGGTACAAATCCCATAAGAAAGCTTCTACCTGACAGCATTTTTTTCTCAGTTTAGCTTTAGTGGATGAAAAAACTGAGACAAAGGTCTCTGGCCCAAAATGCTGGGGGGAAGATTTACTTATTATTTTCATGTTGTTGATGTCCTTATGCTTTCTCAAACTAACATTGCATTCCCTTTGCCCTTAATCACTATTTTCTTTGTTTACGGTCTACCAAGAGAGGTACGTGCTTCCCCAGCCTTCTGAATGGAGACTTGTAGTCTTGTGAGGAACTTCCACATTTTGAACCCAGCCTTTGTTGATGACAGCAGCACCTGGTAGATAGCTTACACTTTTAAAGACTTTGGGTAAACTGATATATGTACTGTACTTTCAGACATCTCTACTATGAGTCCCAACTGCTTTTTCCTCTAGACTAACATGGCTACAACCTGAATACCTGACACATGGAAGATATTGTTTCAAGGTAATTTGCATCATCACAGATCCTCACAGGAGGTGAGCGGCTTCAGACCAGCTATGAACTGACTGCCCAGAGTTTTCCATCTATTGACTCCTCTGTGAAATCCTATGAAATATGAACTTACATTTCTAGCCAGGAGAACTTTTGCAATCTTTTCTCCAATGCCTGATGAAGGGTGTTTGTGCCCAAAAGCTCGCAATTAAAGAAATGTTTTTGCAAAAATCTTGTTGGTCTAATAAAAGATATCCACGAGTCCTGATTGTACTTTTAGACAGGGATTTGATCCAGTTAAACCTCACTGGCTTGGCTAACCACATGTTTTTAAAAGACTGTCAACTGACACTAATACATAGACAACACTAGGTGCCCGCAAGGTGATCTGTACTTCACCAAGTGGACAACCAGTGAGGCTGGCTGCACTCTGCATGCCAGCAAACACAGAAGCATGAAGCTGCCGCTGAAATGCTGGGTAAAGGAAACCAAAATAATGGGCTGTCTCAGGAATGGAGGGGGAAAAAGGCTTTGCAGAGCCAAGAGGAGGGGCCTACTTGATGTCATCACACAAGAAATTCCCACCACAGGCCTTGTATACACTAAGCTGCTTCTCCTGGCTCAAGTCAATACGTGCGCTGCGAGAGGACAAAGTACACCCTGGGAAGGCACCAGCTTTTGAAAGGCCCACTGCAGCTGGCAAAAAAGTAGAGGCTTATCTACATAAGCCTCCTTCCAGTAGGTAGCAGAAACTTTCTTCTGCCCGGAAAGGGGGTGTTCCTCTGCCAGTAAAAAGAAAAGTTTCTGCAACCACAGAGCAGCTTTGAGTGGGAAAATGCTCATAATTTTACTAGCACAACTAGTGCAAAAACATCTTACAAATTACACTAATTTACCAGACAGGACAGGTTACACATTGTACTAAAATAACTTGCTGCTTCTGCAAGGGATAGTCTCCAACACATTGTTACAACCTTTTGCAATTGCAAAAAAGAAAGCTACATGTGCCGTGACTAGGACTTGAAAAATCAATCATCGCTCCATACTAGCTACTTTAATATTCATTTGTACAAAAAATGATTGCACAGACACTGCTGATTAAAAAATATATAAACTGTGAAGTATATGGAGCCATCTAACCACACTGAAGAGATTTAGGGTGATTAAAAAAGGTTATGACATCAGCTTAAATCAGCAAATAATAATAACAAAGGTTTTCACATCATACATGATGCAGAACACAATGTTACAATTTTGTTGGCACAGTTTCCAGATGTCTTAAAACTAGGGGTGCACTGATAGAGAATTTTTGAGCCGATACCGATGGCCGATTTTTAATGAGTCACGTTGGCCGATACCAATCTGATTCTGATATGCAGCCGGGCAGCACGGAAAGCGGCATCTGGCTGGTGAGTCTGTTGTGGGGGAAGGGGTTAGGGAAGGGGGCAGATCGAGGCAGCCACAGTAAGGGAGGGAGTGGTGCAGGGCTGACACAGAAGTAGCCGCTGGACAACCAGGTTGAGGCACAGGACAGAGCTGCAAACAGCTCATCTTGTGGGGCACAGGGGGATGGGAGGGGGGGGAGCTCCTGCTGCTGTGCGCACCCCAGGAGGGCATGGGGGGCATGTGCCCTCAGATCTATGCGCGGGTCAAGGGTGGACTGCTACTGTGGGCTCGGGCCAGGGCGGCGCTGGGCTCTTCCCAGTGGTGGGGCTGGGCCAGGTTGCGCTTGGGGCAGGCACTCCAAAATCTGCCATAGCCCCCTCCCAGTGCCCTGCCTCCACCCACCCTTAGAGCAGCCTAGCCCAGCTCCCTGCTAGGAAGAGCTCTGCACAGCCCCAGCCCACAGCGACAGCCTGCCCTCACCCCACGCATAGATCTGGGGGCACATGCCCTCCTGGGGTATGTGCAACAGCGGGAGCTGCCTCCCCCATGAGCTGGTCGCGGCTCTGTCCCATGCTGTGCCGCGCCTGCCCCAGCCACAGCCCCAGCCCCACTCCCTCCCTCACTGCAGGGCCTCAATCTGCCCCCACTCCCCTTCCCTCACAACAGACTTATCAGCCAGACCCAGCTGTTCTCCATGCTGCCAGGCTGTGCTCTTGGCTGCCTGTATGCTGTGCTGCGGTTGCGCGCATACATGAGGCATTTATCAGTGGCATTATAGGCCAAATCAGCCCAAAACAGTTGATTGCCAATACAGTCAATTTTCCTTATATTGGTGCCGATACAATATGGGACCGATGCATCAGTGCACCTCTACTTAAAACACTAAGTTTCAGTGGATTTCATATCAGAAAGATGAAATGTTGTCTGACATGAACCAAAACCATGAGGAGCATTCAGACAGTATGCCTGCTAGCTACTGAAATGGCCCCGGGGTTCCAGTGCAAATGAATAATCTCTCAAGCTTTGAGATCCAGGCTTTCTGAGATGCATTTCTATAGCACTGAGAATGATATATACTCTGGAGTCCGCATTACTTTTGTCGCACAGAACAATGTCTTTCATTCAAGTAAGGGGAAGTTAACAGCACTTTGGCTCTATGATACAGTTCGACTCATAAGTGGTTCAGCCCAATCAAATTCAGATGGGCTAGGCACAAAGCTATCCATGGTTTCCTCAGATATAGGAGAGGCTTAGCCTTTTCACTCTGGCCAGGTCTTTAAGTGAGAAGGAAAAGATGTGCCATTCCACAGAAAGTAAACCTTCCTGCCCCTTCTCAGTAATGGCCTTCTGACATCAGGGCAGAAAAGCCCATCAAGTCCCTTCTCCATTGCTGCAGACACCTTGTTCTCTCTGCTGCAGTCACTTCTCTTTCTCTGCTGTGTGGAGGGGTGAAGGAAGGAAGCCTGCAAAGCCCTGCTTTGGGGATCCTGTGTGGGGATGCTGCTGGGTCAGGGTATGTTGTTGTGTCACTTTGCTTAGCTGGGTTCCTCTTTTAGTTCCAGGACATAATTGAAGAACATTTACTAGAAAGTACAAGGGTTATGTCCCTGCTACGTCCCTGCCCATGGCTTTGGGATACAGTTTGGGAATTTGCTTCTGAGTTCACTAAACAAAAAGCAGTCCTACTGGTGTCTGAAATCAGACAGGTCTGTTCTGGAGAATCATGCACAACACTGATGGCACACAGTGCTTGGAATAAGTTTTATACTTAATAATCCCAGATGAATTTTTGGAGCAAATTCCTTAGGAAAATTTGACTGTTCATGTAATAATTTTGGGCACAGCAAGCTAATCTGCCCAGGGGTGAAATCTCACTGTTACCTGGAATGATGAGCTGCTCTAAATGAAGAACATTTTCAGTTCATGCCAGTGTAACTACATCAGGGGTGCCAAACTGAGTGACATGGAGTCAATTCACAGACTGCCCTCCTCCCCCCAAGCTAGATCCAGCCCCTGCTACAGCCACTCTCGAATCTGTGCTGTCAAGACAGTGCAGTTCAGCCTGAAGCACCGTGCATAGCGCGCATTCTGGACCAGCTGGAGGCACGTGCGGCACCCATTCCAGGACCCATGCTGCGTGCAGCGTCCCTTAGCAGCTGGTCTGGGTCTGTACCACACGCAGTGTCTACTCCAGCCAGTCTGGGACCCACGCTGCATGTAGTGCCTATGGACACCATGTGCAGCACTGGTTCCAGAGTGACTGGAATGGGTGCCATGTGCGGCACATGTCCAGGGTTCTGCGCACAGGGCTTGTCCAGGTTAATTCAGACCCAAGGCCAGCACCGGAGGCCAGAAAAAAGGGGCTCCATGGATCAGATCCAGCCCATTGAACCTTATTTGACATGCCTGAATTACATCAGTGCCATTAAAGCAAGGCCAACCCCTAATGTAGATGTGCTGCACCAGGGTGGTTAAGTTTTGTAAGTGACCAGGTGAGACGCACTTTACATTAGGGCACTAAGTAGCAACACCACTGGAAATCTCATGCAGACAAGCCCTGAGAACAACTGCAGATAAGTCAAATGGCCTTATTCTAGGGGAGGTTTTGCTCCCATTAATTCAGATAGCACCTGTTGCCTACTGATGGTTCCTCAAGAAGGTTTAAATCAGTCACTGAAGACAACAGTTGAAAAGCTTTGTTCTTTTCCAGTTGTGGCACAAGAGGGAAGGTACAGGGGCTCTGAATGAGAAAATATGGGGCCAACCCACTCCCTACTGCACTAACTCCACCAAAAAGGCCACTGTGCAGGAGACAGCTCTTCCAGGCCAACTGGGCTGCTCCACAAGAATGTCAAATTGATGTGACATTTGGCTTTCTACCTCCACTGGGTGCTCTGGGAAGGCTGGAAAAAGTAAATCCAACACAGGGAGTCTGCAATCAGAGTAGAACTGCAGAAGACCTTCCATATGGCTAAGACCCTCCATACGGCTCCCCAAGAGGCAGTTTCACATGAAACTGAAAATCATGGGCAATAACCTGCAAAAATGTAACTACTGAGCTCTGGAACCGGGTGACAGATAAGTGGGAAGAGAGCTGTATAATCAGGGATTCAGGTTTTCCATTTGCCAAGGAAAAATAGGAGAAAATCTGGGTTTTACCACAAGGAGAAAAACGTGGGAAACAGTGGGTTTCCCCTTGCAGGCTGCAAGGGGCTGGGGGGAGCGAAAGGAGGGTGGTCAGGCAGGAGGCATCATGTACATGTGTGCACATACGCATGCACACAGCCACCAGGAAGCATGGAGAGCAGCTCCCGAAGCTCCCCACAGGTAGGTCGGGAGAGGTGGGGAGGATTGCGGCCCCCATAGTGAGGGAGGGAGGGAGTTGGCCAGGGCTGGGGTTGTTGCCCAGCTGGGGTAATACTTGGGACTTGGGGGGCCTGGAGCTGGAATGCGTGGGCACAGGGCCTGGGCAGAGAGAGGGACAGAGCTGTAGGTGGCTCGTCCAGGAGGCTGGGGGAGCTGGTTCCCTGCTGCTCTGCACACTCCCAGGGGGAGCCTTGGGGGGGCAGAGAAGTACCCCCCCCAAATTTGTGCATGGGATGGGGTGGGTGCAGGCTGCTTGCTGCAGGTTTGGGCTTCCCATCCTGCTGCCCTCCCCGAGGGCTTCCGCAGCCCAGCAGACAGGACCTGGCATGGCAGGGTGGGGAAACTTGAAGCCATGGCTGCGAGCCCTGTGAAGTCATGGTGAGGCAACCCCTACCTGATCAGCAGCAGCAGGGGTGATGGCACAGAGTTGTGCCCCTTGCTGCTGATGGGTGGGCAGGGGGCACCTCACCATGGTGGTACAGGGCTCCCAGCAGCCCACATCCTTCCCCCCTCTCCACCAGGCTCTGCTCTGGCCAAACCACCCATGGGGGAAGAGGGAGCTGGATTCTGCACTATGCTCTGCTGCAGCAGCCGCCACCTCCCATGTGTGGCAGCTGGGGCTCAGGTGCTGCTGCGGGGGTCAGGGGGCTGTGGACCCAGGACCCTGGCCTCATAGCCTTGGCAGCTGGAAGCCCCCTCCAGCAGGGCTGGGAGGAGCAAGGGGCTGTGGGTGGGGAGCGAGAGGCAATGGCATGGGCAGGGTGCCAGCATATCAGGGCTACTCAATGCCACAAAGCGGGAGGTGGGGAACAGACGGACACAGCTGGACCCACACCCTGGTCAGTGAAAGTTGCAGGGGGAGCTTTGATTTTCCATGATAAAAAACCCAAAATCAAATGGCAAAATGCATAGATATTTAGAAATTATTTTATTATAGTGACGGAGGCACTGGTAGGTTTCCAAATTGCTTTAAAATTGTAAATATCAATAAAACATTGTGTTCAACTGATACCTATATACAGAGTTGCTTTTCATTTTAATCACAGAAAAAGGTGGATTTGGGGTTTTTTAATTAGAGAATTTGGGGTTTTGTCAGAGAATTTGCAATTTTTAAAAGAGAAAACCAGGACCCTCCTTATAATTATGTTCCTATGAGGTAGTCACAAAACCAACACCCACCTTTACACATAGCAAGCTTTTCTGAAATACCACAGAAACTTACAGCCCTTCTAGAAATCTCTAATTCTGCCATTCAAACTCTCATGCCATGTTTATTACATGCCCCGCAGCTCAAGATAAAAGGTCTTGTTATAAATACAGTCCAGCTCAGAGAAGAAAACAAACGCCTGAAATCCAAGTTTGCTCCACCAGGCATTGCGTTTGCTGTTTGTTCCCAAATTAACTCTGTTTAGTCACTGAGGAAAAAATATCGCATGACTTCAATGACATGAGACTCCACTGGTTCAGTCCAAAAAAAAATATATGCAGATGTGGATAAAAGGGAGCTTGTCTGGTTCAGAGGAAGATCTAACAACAAGGTCTACTTTCTAGACATGCCAAGCTTCTCAGCTCATGTGAGAGTCAAATGTATCTGGTGCATTTCTCCTGCCTGCCTTCTCTACTCTCCTGCTTTGAGAAAAGCAACCTCTTCTTGCTACTATGTAGGTGAAGATCCTTTCCTCAGTGAGCACAGCTGAATACACCCCACCTCCCAGCCCCTTCTCTTTCCTCACTCTGTTCCCATCAGGAATGTATCTGCAATACAGGCAGAAGCCAAAAGAAGCATGCCCCATGCATCTGTGCCTATGTGAGGTAGGGTCAGCAGGGCCTATATCAACAAATTAACAACTCTAGGTTGTCCTGTATCCTTATGGGAAAGGCAACCCACTACTTCAGGGGAAAAAAGAAATTGCTAGGAAGGGGAATTTGCAAAGGACACAGAAAAAAAGGAAACCTCTAAAGAGAAGAGATAGTGGGATTACCACAAGACACTGGAGATAAGTGAAAACCCTGTAGCCTTCCTCATTTCCCAGGATAAAGGCAAGGGGAAGATAATGTCTCCTGGAGAAACAACCAGAGGAACGATCATGGGGCTTGACTGAGGAATGCAGCAAAGTTGAAAGGAATAAGAACTAGAGGTAGATATTTTATTAGACCAACTAGATTTTTGCAAAACAAATTATTTAATTGCAAGTGTTCAGGCACAAACACCCTTCATCAGGCAAAGGAGAAAAGATTGTAAGCGTTCTCCTAGGCTGAAATGGAAGTTCATATTTCATAGGAGAGTTCCAGGTGTGGTAAAATCTCCTGTTTGGAACAGTTCATTTTATGCAGGTTAGGCTGAGAGAAAAGTTGGAATAGTCTGTTTACCTTGAAGTTTTTTGGTGGCAAGCAGGATGTAGTCATATTTCCTTCTGGTTATAATGTTTCATATGCATAGAAGAGTAAAAGATATAATTGGGGGGGGCAGGAATTTCTTATGTGGTGAGGTATCTCTGGACTCTGTGATCAAAGCTGAGCACTCAGAGCCCAGGTATTTATCTGAACAGACCCTAATCCTGAACCTTGCAACATGGCTGCCACCACACGTCACTGAATCTAAGCGTGCCTTTGCTATTCTGCTGCTGCTCATACATTTGATTTTTTTTTTTTTGAAGGATACCATATTGTGAGGAAACATCACATACTTATGCAATATACGTTGCAATGGGGCAGGGTGTGCTCATCTCCAGTGATGAGCCATTAAAAAAAATATTGGGGAGTGCCCGGAGGAGAGGATATATGGATAACATGGAATCTACATGGATAGCATTTGATAAGATGTACCAGCTCTAGGTAGGAGGGATTCCCCACTACAATTATTCTAAATGCAGGTATTACTGCAAGAGGGTACCTCTACAGCTGCAGTCAGTCAGTACAGATGCTTACTTTCCATTCCCCGTATCAGACATGGCTATGGCTCTCTACTTTGCTCCATCAAGCAAAGATGATAGGACACAGATGAAGTGTCCCCAGTTTATTCACTGCTCCAGAAAATAGGGCTGTGTCCAAGGAACTTCACTTGACAGATCAACATAAGGTTTGCCAAGCAACCCTTATCAGCTAAGACAAACCACTCCCTGTTGCCAAAGGAAACTGCCTGCAGCACAGAAATGGGAAGATATAAGTGGTCTTTATTTTGCACAAGAATTCCCTGCTTACACTGCTCATTCTTACCTATTCACACCCTTCCCTGCTCTATAGGCTCCTGGCATGCAGTTAAGCAGACTCCAGGATGCTATGCAGCAGTCTCTCAATACCTTTTTTGTTCACCTTGAATAGCCCTGTGGGCATGACACAGGGGTTTGTCATCTCAGCACAGACTGCTTCTCTAAAGTTCTTTCAGCACTTTGAAGTAGGAAAACTGACATTGTGTGGAGTCTCTACCCAGAGCCACAACCTTTTTGTTTCCCTCTGGGAATCAGCAGAGACAGACTCCAGACACACCGACTGCTTGTTTGCCAAGTGACATGCTGGCCAGGATGTGTCCCTATAGTACTATAGAAGACATTCAGACTAAAAACCAGGCTCAGTTGTATTATACAAAGGAAAAGAATCATGAAAACAAGGTGTGATGGACTGTTCCAACAACTCATTCTCTAAGGAAAAGTAAAACCCAGCCTAAAGTCTGTTTTCTGAGCTCTCAGAAGAACAGTTACTCACTGCGAAACCTTCTGCTATGTTTAGAGAACAGCTCTCATGGAATTAGACAGCATTCCAAACTTACCATAACAATGGTTATCCACTTCCTCCTGGACAACTCATCACTCAGAGTTCAGGAAAGGAAACAAAACAGTTTCCAGCTAATCTTAGCCTGCAAGGAAAGGCCCAAATAAATACTCCAGAAACCCCTGGGGCCTTCCCTCAGTCACTGTTAGTCTGCAAGCCTGCTGTCACTATCCTCCATCTGCCAAGCCATCTCCTCTTGCCTTGCTCACATACACCCCTCCAACATCCTAAGCTCTCTGGAGGCTGCCGTTTTCCCGACATATTCAATGGAGCACAAACATTCTGGATATCCTGAACATTAACTCTCATCCTTAGATGCTTCCGCTGGCTCATTCTTTTTAGGGACCAAGTCAAACTTATTCTTGTTTTTAATACCTCTCTGGAGGACTCCATAGATCCCTTTTATCTGCTCCTCATTCACCTTCTTCCAACTCTGTACCAGCTTGGTCTATGAGCAGCCACAGCACTGCTCGTGTCATTTTTTGTCTCTCCCTCCTGTATGTCACCTGTATCTGCACCCATTGCAGAAAGGATGGGGCTTGAATTGCAACAACGGAGAGTTAGCTACTCTGAGCATGGGAACAAGCTGGGAAAACAAAGGAGTGTGAATGTGACACCCGCCACACCACTGGCAATGCATAGGGGGTGCACATGCACACCCTGAGCATGGTGGTGCACCCCCTACAAAAAGGTGCCGCCAACACTGTCAGCGGCGCCTGCGGGCAGTTGCCCGTCGCTAGCCCCCCCTCCCCCGACACCACCAGCAGCATCTGCCAGCGGTCAGAGATTGCTGCTGGCCCCCACTGCTGGCAAGAGTCTGTGGGTGGTCCCTGACCCCTGATCAGCACTCGACACCCCACCCCTGCCGCCGACAGCGCCGGCGGCATCTGCAGGAGCTCCCCGCTTACCGCAGCCATGGTCCCACCACCACCATGCCCCACTCAGCCACCGGGGGCACGCATTCCCTTGCATGCTAGGACCTACAGACACTGGGGTGGAGAAGTCATGAAATCTCCATCCTTGGAAGCTAAGGTACATTTGCCTGGGATAGTTTAGACAGGGACAATCCTGACTTTGGCAGGGGGTTGGACTAGGTCAGTGTTTCAGAATGTGTAGGTTGCAAGAATATATGAAAGAGTAGCAAACAAACTTTGTTCATCCATTTTTAAACTTTAAAAATGGGAAAAACCGTGGCTTCTTCCTTGCAAGCTGGCAGTTCCAGGCTGCAAGGGGCTGCTTGGGGCCCCCCCATGCACCACACACACCCCACCCTACACACTGGACGGCTGGTGCTTGGGGTGGGGGACAGCAGGTCAGGAGTAAGGGGCACTGGGTCAGGACTGGTCATCAACATTTACAAATGGGTTTTGGTACAAAAAAGGTTGAGAACCACTGGACTAGGTGGTCTCCCAAAGGTGTCTTCCAGCTTTATTTTCTAAGATTCAATGATCTGGGAATCAGTTTTGTAGGAAATAAAAGGGCAAAGGTCCACCTGAGACTAGCATCTTGAGCTGCTGTGGTTAAGGCACACAAGTTTTTGCAGCCAACACCACACAAGAGAGCAGCCACCTTTAACTCCCCAACCTAAACTAGGGGAAGACTTCAACCCAAGTCCAGAGAAAGGCTCAAACTCACATCTTTTGTAAAACCCTTTCACTGCTCTCCTACCATGCCCTGTGACTTTGTAAAAAATATACCAGAGAACAGTGGGGGATCAACCTTTCTGGCAGGTGTGCCACAAATTAGTTGCACACTCTCATCAAGTGCCACTCCAATCCCCTTCCCCTACCCAAGCTGCTTCTCTGCTTCCTAGTGTGTTGTACCAGACGTCTTGCTCTGCCTTCTGCTTCCTGCCCTCTCTCCGCGGCCTGTTCTCTCCCTGATCTGTCACAAGCCACACACCAAGCCTGGCCACTCATGCCTCAGGCTGATCACCTAGGTTGCCATTTGGAGAGTAAACCCTCTCTCATCCTTATTTGTGAGCCAGCTGGTCAGGGGATCCAACCCTCTGCCTCCAGAAGATGTTCCAATGGCAGCAGCTCATACAGCAATGTGGGCAATGATACATATCAGCAAGTGGGAGACTGCGGCTCACCCTCCAAGCCGAAGTGGCAGCGCAGTCTGAGGGGCCTATCATCAACACAAGGCGGCTCTGACCATTGGTCCATAAAGGCACAAATTAAAATTTCAGAGCCCTGCTGGAGAACATTAGGATCCGAGATGTAGATCA
Source organism: Alligator mississippiensis (assembly GCF_030867095.1). Lineage (NCBI taxonomy): Eukaryota > Metazoa > Chordata > Crocodylia > Alligatoridae > Alligator > Alligator mississippiensis. Next base: position 32,175,107 of record NC_081833.1, read on the forward strand.
ACCTTTCTTATGATAAAAGGAGCCCTGATTTTCCACACCATGCTAGAAGCCTATTGCAGTGCAGTAAGAAGCTGCCGCATCTGCCAGAATAACACAGATTCAAGCTAACCTCCCATTCAGCTGTGTTTGTTAGGCATTCCTCCAGAGCCACTTGCAAGTGTTGCTGGTTTACACAGCCTGGGAACGGCAGCATCGAATTCTTGCCACCGGGCAAGGTTTAGCTGCAAACCCAGGCGGTAGTGCTGCCCCTCCTGCCCCGCGGGAGCACCAGCAGGTCTGCACAACAGATCTGTGCTAGGAGGCTGGCGAGCAGCACTGTCTGTGACCGTCCCTGTCCCTCCGAGCATGACAAGGTCCCTGCTGGAGACGAGGACTCTGGCCTGAAAGTTTCAGGGGAAGCACAGGACAGCTGCCCCGTGAAACTGAGATGCCTACGGGGACCCAGGGCCCAGATCTCTCCTCGCGGCCCAACACGGCGAGCAGTGAACTCACCCCGCCGCCAAGACCAAGGGGCAGACCGGCCCCGGCTCCCGGCCGCCCCGTCCCCACCGCAAGGGCAGGAGAGCCGAGCGTCCCCGGCCTCCGGCTGCCCCTGCCCCTGCCCCCGCCCGGCCCCGGTCCCGCTCACCGGCAGCGGCGCGCCGAGCAGGCTGTGCAGGGCGGGCAGCTGCGCGCCCAGGGGCACGGCCTCCAGCACGGGGTGGATGGGCGCGCGCCGCGGCTCCGGGAAGCTGGCGCACGAGAAGGGGTCGGCGTCCTCCAGGTACTGCACGCGGCACGGCACCGCGGGACCCGCCATGGCAGCGCCCGCCCGCCCGCCCGCCTCGGCCGCGCACCGCGAGCCGCCCCTGCGCGGGGAGGAGCACCCGCCGGCCGGGCCGAGGCCGTCACCAGGGCAGCGGCCGCACAGCCCCGGGAGCGCAGCGCCGCCAGGCGGGGAAGTGGAAACGCCTCCAGTCCCAGCTCCGGCCCGGGGGTGCGCGTCGGACCCAGCTCCGGCCCGGCACCCCGCGCCCGCCTCTGCTCCCGGCCGGGCCACGTCCCCCCGCCGCCGAGTCACCGAGCTGCCGCCGCCCCGCTCCGGTCCCCGGCTGCCCCCCGCTGAGGCGGCCTGGGAGCCGTGCCCGGCGGCAGCACGTCAGTGGAGGCGACTGAGCGACCTGCTCGCAGCAGCCGGAGGGGACTGAGTGCACTCGGGCCCGGCTCGGCCGCGAGCTGACACGTTACTAAGTTTGGAGGAAAGCCGCTGGCTGGTAGCACGAAGGGGAGCGGGCGGCAGGGCCCCCCGCGGTGCGCCCTGCCCTGCCCTGCCCTGCTCGCTCCTTTGATCGCCGGAGAGCGACGGTCCTGCAGGGCTTGGCTCCTCGGGGGGGCCTTTCCGGTCCCGAGACGGGCTCATCCGCCGGCCCGGCTGCCTGGTCTGAGCGCGGGGCGCCCGCCCCGTTCAGGTGAGACCTTGCTCGCCTTGGTAGGGCAGCAGCGGGGGAAGGACCTGAATGCGCCAGAACAGGTGCTGTGGTAACAGTCAGAGCAGGGGCAGGGTTCACCTGGGGGGAGAGTTTCACCAGGAAGCCTCCACTCTTTACGAGGCAAATAGGGCTGTGAGAAACAGCACCCTTTTGTTTCGACTTCCGTTTCGGGACAGTGTTTTGTTTCAACCTTTGGTTTCATTTCAGAGCACTGCTCCTTCCCTTGCTTCCCTTGAATCAAAACTGTTTCAACGTTTTGCCCATAGGCTATAATGGGGAAGCCTGGAACAGCCTACAACTTTGTCATTTCTTGCTTGATTTGGATGACACTTGCAGGGATGGTAGCCCCTTCTGAGAGCATGAAGCCTGCCGAGTTTCAAGGAGATTGGTGCAGGGTTTTCTGCGAAATGGCACCTCAAGCTGCTGACAAGCAAAACTCATGGTGTGTGCGTGCGCACGTCCTTCTCAAGCTATCTGATGTGGCACACTGGCAATTTTTTTGGTGCCCAGTTTAGCTGGTGGCAGCTACTTCATGTAACAGCGCTACCCAAATGCACGACGGGCTGTTTCTTTCTCTTTCCTCACCTCGCACAACGTGACGTCACCTGAAGTGTTGGAACGTATGAACTGTGGCACTATGACATATCAATGTTATGCTTCTAAAAATATACTTCTTTCTTTCCTGGCAACTCGCTGCAGATCGGCAACCAGTGCCTCACACCACCACTTTGAGAAGCACTGCTCTACACGACATGGTAGTATGCCCCAGTTAGGCCTCCTGCAGCCTCAGCCCGGTCCACCACTTTAAATGACAACAGGTAATAACTTTGCAAGCAGCAAAGTAGCACCAGCAGCATCTCAGGCAGCCAAACTGTCACAGTCAATATCCCCTCTTTTCCCTCCTTCTCCTTCTCCCTCTCCTTACTTTCTGCTTCCCTGCAGGCAAGCCCAGCTTCAGCTTTGAAACTCGAAATGTTTCAAAACTTCCAAAACGTTTCGACTGCCCTCATTTTGTTTGAAGGCTGTTTCAAAGCCCTTCATTTTGTTTCCATTTCGCTGTTTTGAGCTTGAAACAAATTGAAACAGAGTTGAAACAGCCAGCAAAAATTTGCACGGCCCTACTAGGCAACCCTACCGCAGCTGTGAAACTGCTCCGCAAGGGCTTGGGACCCAGTCAATTGCATTGGTTGCAAGGTCCTGAGACCAGCCCTGGCTCAGCACCCTCTCCAGCTGCAGGGTTCCTCTGGTGTTCCAGAGTGTGTCTCTTCTCCCTTCTGGTAATCCCTTAACTCTTACAGCCGTAGCATTAACATGCATGCCTGTTAGACATCTGTGATTTGTAGGATGCATTGTTTTCCCAGGGGGGTAAGTGGTTGCTGTGGGGTTTTGCATTATAATGCTCTGGTGAGGAATGCAGTGGGTGTGCTATGTGGAGGTATGTGGGAACATGGCATTATTTATAGAAGGCAGAGGCTGTCAGTGAACATGGGGAGTGTGGGTTAGGAAAGATACATTAATGAATGCTCCTTTGTTCAGAAAAGTTCCTGCTGGGAAGGTGCCATCTGCATGGAAACCAATGTTTTTAAACCACATTTTCCTTTTTGAGGGAATGTTCTTGTCTCTTTATTTTAAAAGGAGAGTGACAGAGAGAGATGCAAAGAGCCTCTCTGTCTCAGGAGCACTGGATAACACACCAGCTCATGGCACAGCAGCTTCAAATTAGAGAGAAACAGAAGAGGCTTAAATCAATGTTTAGTTTGCACTAAACAAAGCAAACACTTTCCTGAGAGAGGTGAGAAAAGATTATCTTCCAACAGATTAAATCTGAGATCACTATTAGTTCTTACATGATGCCTCCATGCATTTCTCCTCCCACCTCTCTCCTCTCTAAACCAAAGGATCCTAAGCTTTTCTGCCTTTTCAGTGTTGTTTTTCATTTTGCTGTTTACGCAGCCTCACACTCTATCTGTGTAGGGTTCCAGTTATCACTCTGCTGTTCCCTTAGCTGAAGTTTTCCCCCCCAGGTACAGACACAGAGGGCTTTGCCTGAACAGCACAGTTTTGAACCCAGTAATATACACTGGTATAGACATATGAACAATATATCACAGGGTGAGAGGGGGTTGGTTTATTGTGTGTCAGCTGCTCCATAGTTATTGGCTGTCTGCATGCTCTTACTCAGAGGCCTACCCAGTAGGGTTTGTTCCCTGGGCCAGCAAGAAATGGCTGCTGCTGTGGGGGAAGGGGTCCCCATATGATATGGGGTTAACGTGGCAGCTGCTGGGTATGTGGACCCTCCCACACTCCTGCTACCTTGGCAGCCTCCACCATTACCAGTTCCCAGACATAACAGGGTTTATACAGTGGGTGGTGTTAACCTCCTGGGTGCTGGAACGCTGGGATGAGCTCTCAGCAGTGATGGGGTGGGGTGGGGGGTGCATTTGACACCTCCCATACTTCAACAGTGCCTCCTATTGAAGGGGTGAGTAGGGAATGAGGCTTATAAGGGGACTCCTGCCCTTACTTCCCATAGCAAGAGACTTGCACCCCCCCCGCCTCTATTCCAGTGCCCCCCTTAGTTTGTGCCCTACTTGCCAAACCCTAGTTACCTTACTGCTCTTATCACATAAGTAGAAACTAAGCCAGAGTAAATTAGCATCTTTTCACTGAGGCCTCCAACCCCACAAAAGTAGCTTTAAAAAATAGTCTCCAAGGCCCTGGGGATGACTTTGATAGAAATATACCGGATTAGAGATCTGGGTAGGCACCACTGAATAGGAGGGGTTGGGAAACAGTGTTCCCATTGTTACAGTTGAGGAGTGAGGAAACACATGAGCGGGGGTCTTTCAACAAAGGCATGTAGCAGGTGAATGAGGCAGTCAGCAAGGCCCCCCGCTTTGCATATTACAGATGTATCTGGACCTTCCATATGCTATTGTGACTTTTTGTTCTTCCACGTTTCTTGGGAGTGGGTGCTGGTTGCTATTGAGCAGTGACCCCCATAACAATAGGTAAAAAAACAACACAACAGCACCAGAGGGGACCATGCTCATTAGCTACACTTCTTCATCAAAGAGACATTTGCCCGTACATTTCCTTCCTACTCGACACAGGAAACCCAAAGTTTCTTCCCCTCCTTTCCCTTTGACACACCCGTGATCTATATCTGACTGTTTTGCCCACTGGTAGGCTGTGACTTGACAACCAAAAGTCTGATGAGACTACGTGAGGCTTTCCAGCAGCTTGAGAGCAAGTCCCATTGTATGGAGTGCTGGTGCCAAGACCATGACAGTGTTCAGGGGAAAGGCTGAATCCAGGGATCATGACAGCATTCAGAACAGTCACCCTGCCCTCCTAGTGATCTGGCTGTTCAGTATGCTCACACCTTGCTTGATCCTTTGGTGTTGGCCTAATCATTTCTGCAAAACTCATTTCCAGGAGTATTGCAGAAATGATTAGGCCAACACTAATCATTTAGTGCCAGGGCAGAACAATGGTGCAGCCACACTGCCCTCCCCAGGTCACTGCTGAGAGCTCATCCCAGCTGCCAGCCACATGTGCAGTAAGCTCACGTGCAATGTGTTCTCCACCATCACTCCACTTTTTTGCTATCCTGGATCTGCTGTTCCCATTCCTCCTTGAGTTGGCTCACTTAAATAGTGAGCTACTCATGTACAAAGGCACAGATGCAGTTTAATTTAATACTAGCTGAGACATGCCTGATGTATCTGAAAGGGCAAAGAGCTGCAAAGCATCATCTGGCATGCTTTGCAAAGTATCATCTGGCATGCTCTGGAGAGCTGTGCACTGTCCACCCATGCAAGAAGACCAAGGGGCACTTTATGGCAAAGTTACTGTGTGTCCATTCAGATATCCTCTTCCAGGGGCCAGGGCAGCATTGCAGGGCCAGAGCTGTGGTACCACATTTTGAAGAGTACCTCTACATTGAAGGCATGGAAAGCCCTGTACTCTATATTGTTGGCATGGGGAGCCCTTTGCCAGATGGTGTCTGCTTATGGGTAAGAAGGTGGGTCTCTGACTGTCAGCCCAGCAGACCCAGGCTGTACTGTCTGATTCCTTGGGGTTCAGTTATAATCAGACCTTCCCTGAAGTACCCAGCAGCAGTGGCCTCCAGGTACAAGACATTACCTGCTGCTTGGTCGAGACCAGGCCCACTTTTAGGGGTCAAGCCAGACCCTTCTTTCAGGGTCCAAACAAGCATGGTAAGGCAAGGCACTTCTGCTTCAGGCCAGCATCAGTTTTTGAGAAGTCCTGTGTCACTCTGCTGATAGAAACTCAAGGCTTGAGTTTTAGAGGTGTGATTCCTTCAGCCCTCATTGAAGGCAACAGGCTTCTCCATAATCTATAATGCTTCATAATGCTCTTTGGCTACCAGGAGTCAATAGGTGATCTTGGGCTGGCCTGCCAATTAGTTGTCTGATAATTAACTGAGCTAATTCTTGGTATGTGATGATTATTGCTGCTCTAATAATGAATCAGTACAAATTGACTGGTTTCTCTTTCTCTCTGGGACAGAAAGAAAAGGGGTAATATTGATTCACCCCTTTGTACTCTGGTCTTATTGCAGAGCTGTCAAACACTTGTGCCACTGCTGCAGAGGAAGCTCACAATCCCATGGCGCTGGTATTATTGTCACAGGCCACTAGGGTGTCCTGCTCCTTTTAAGGCCTGGAGCTGCTAGGGGGAGAGCCCTACCAGTGAGTTAGGAGCCCTAGCTGCTGGTTACCAGGGCAGCCAGAACGAGCTAGTGGGCCCACACCTGCCAGCAGTCAGCTGACCAGAAGGGGCAGGGCCTGGCTCGTATATAAACCTCAGGCCAGAGTCCAGGAGAGTAGATCTCTGCCAGCACCCAAGGGGGAAGGAGCTCTCCCAGAGGAAGTAAAGGGAAGAGGCCTAACTGCAGGTGCAGCTTCTGGTACTGTTGAGGGATAGAGTACCCCCTGTGTGGCTTGAGTGATGTTATAGCTGGGTGGCTTGAGTTTCATAGTTGGTAGGGTCAGAAGGGACCTTGACAGATCATCAAGTCCGACCCCCTGCCATGGCAGGAAAAGGTACTGGGGTCAAACGACCCCAGCAAGGTGTTCATCTAGCCTCCTCTTAAAGACTCCCAGGGTAGGAGCCAGCACCACTTTGCTTGGAAGTTGGTTCCAGATCCTAGCCACCCTGATAGTGAAGTAGTGCCTCCTGATGTCTAGTCTGAATCTACCCTCTGCCAGTTTGTGACCGTTATTTCTTTTCACTCCTGGAAGTGCCCAGGGGAACAGGGATTCCCCCAATGCCTGTTGGTCCCCTCTGACTAGTTTGTAAATGCCCACCAGATCCCTTCTCAGCCTTCTCTTGTGGAGGCTGAATGGGTTCAGGTCCCATAGCCTCTCCTTGTAGGGCCTGCCCTGTTGCCCCCTGATCATGCAAGTGTCCCTCCTCTGGACCCTCTCCATGTTGTCCACATCCCTCCTGAAGTGCGGTGCCCAGAACTGGATGCAGTACTCCAACTGCGGCCTGACCAGTGTTGCATAGAGGGGGAGGATCACCTCCTTGGACCTGCTTGAGATGCATCTGTGGATGCATGACGAAGTGCGGTTGGCCTTCCTGACCGTGTTCCCACACTGTCAGCCCATGTTCATTTTGGCATCAATAATGACTCCAAGATCCTTTTCTGTATCTGCGCTGATGAGAAGGGAGTTCCCCAGCCTGTAGGTATGCTGCTGGTTCTTCCCCCCCAGGTACAGCACCTTGCACTTGTCAGTGTTTAAACCCATCCTGTTCTCATCCGCCCACTCCTGTAACCTGTCTAGGTCTGACTGCAGCCTACTCCTCCCTTCTAGCGTGCCCACTTCCCCCCACATCTCAGTGTCATCTGCAAATTTAAACGGTGCTTTTTACCCCCTCATCCAAGTCGTTGATGAAGATGTTGAGCCGTGCAGGCCTGAGGACTGAGCCCTGTGGGACCCCACTGCCCACATCCCACCAGGTCAAAAATAACCCATCCACCAGCACTCTGGGTGCGGCCCTCCAGCCAGTTAGTGACCCATTTGACTGTGTAGGTGTCGACGCCACAGTCCCTTAGTTTTTTAATGAGAATGGGGTGAGAGACAGTGTTGAAGGCCTTCCTAAAGTCCAGAAAGACTACATCCACTGCTACCCCTGCGTCTAAGGATTTTGTGACTTGGTCATAGAAGGCCATCAGGTTGGTCTGACAGGACCTGCCTCTAATGAATCCATGTTGGTTGCCCATAAGCATAATCTCCTCTGCTGGCCCCTCAAGGACATGCGCTATGATAATTCTCTCAAAAAGCTTACCCAGGAGTTTATGTTATAGCCTGGGGGCTTGCAGGTTGATTTTTGTTTATAAGACCAGTGGTTTGGGTGAGGCTATTTGGTGGAAGGAGGAGGCCTCATTGGGGGCCCACTGCAGCGTGGGGACCCTGGTGCCAGAGAAGGTATGGCATTTGGGATGCACAGACCCCAGCATAGGGCGAGACCAGGCAGGACAAGGGGGCAACATTACAACAAAGCCTAGACCGGATAATGTCGGTACCATCTGCGAGACTTGGGGCGTTGTAAAGGGGCAGCTGGAGCCACACACAGCCCATAAGGTTAGGGTGCTCTGAAACACCCATTTTGAAATGGGACCACAGGGTTCAGGGAAATCCATCAAAACTGTGTCCAACAGGACATGAAGGCAGCCTCCGTATATTACAAAAATACAAAAAGACGTGGCGGGTGAGAATAGAGGGTGCCCATCGGGCCGAATTGGCATGGTCAGGGGGGCCTTAGGGGTAACACAGCCATCCTTAGGGACCCCATCCCATGACAATTATGATAAAATTGTGGGTGCTTCCATCAGTACTGCAGAAGTTCACAGCACAATGGTATGTGTGCTACTGCTGAGTCAGTGGTCCCTTATGCTATTGCTATTGGGAACAGTTCAGAGGGCTGCAGCTTTCACTAGTGCTGTACAGCCCTCTGTAACTAGCCTTTATAATTTCAATGACTGTTCAAGAACATTTAAAAGCATCTCTAGCTCCTTCATGCATTTCAAGTGTAGCTTTTACCAGCTGCTGAGAATGCTAATGGTGGGAGAAGACGCAAAACAACAGTTCAGCCTTTATCAAATGACATTGATTCCCACAGACTACAAGATAACATCAGAAAACAACAAAGAACATTTCAAGGCTGGAATAAAACACAGCTGCTCCTTTGCTCTGCAGTGAAATGAGTCGGCAGAGGGAGGTGGGGAATGTTGTTCATCCTTTGACATACTTATGATACAAGTTTGCCAATATAATCAATGCAGGCTTCTTATTTGGGGAATCTTTACCTATTTAAACCTTGGGGGATTCTTTTCAAAGATTTGCAGAAGTCTATTGAGAAATATGGCTTTGAGCAGGTACTTCTTTAAGATGAATGGATGATGCTCAGCCAATGCCCTGACTGTGGAATAAACTCCCTCTAGAGGTGGTGCAGTCACCTACTCCGGAAATCTTCAAGCGGAGGATGGGCGGTCACCTTGCTGGGGTCACCTGACCCCAGTTGTCTTTCCTGCCTAGTGCAGGGGGGCTGGATCCAATGGTCTTGCAAAGTCCCTTCCAGCCCCTTACAATTTATGAATGCCCAGCTGGAGAAAACTACTTTACCCTCATTGCCATCAAATTCCATGGCAGAATCAAGCTAGTCATGGAGGTAGGTCTCTAACTCCATCTATCCTCCTTGCTCTTCACAGTTTAAGATGGCACTCACTCAGCAGCGTCAAGTCTCCTGCTAAAGATACCACTTTGCATGTGACTGCACCACATGGGATTTTTTTTTTTTTTTTGGTTCTTGTTATTGGAAAATGGCTGGTGAATATAAATGCTGTCTGGATGCCAAAAACCATGGACTTAGCAGGCAGTGGTTTTATGGCTCATAGATTTCATAGATTTTTAGGGTCGGAAGGGACCTTAGTAGATCAAGTCCATTTCTCCTCTTAAAGACCTCCAAGGTAGTAGAGAGCACCACCTTCCTTGGAAGCTCATTCCAGATCCTGGTAATGCTTACTGTAAAGAAGTTCTTCCTAATGTCTAATCTAAATCTGCTCTCTGCCAGTTTGTGGCCATTGTTTCTAATTACTCCAAGGGGTGCCTTGGTAAATAAAGTATCTCCTATTCCTTGCTGTCCCCGACACCCCTGGCGAATTTGTAGATGGCCACTAGCTCACCTCTCAGCCTTCTTTTGCAGAGGCTGAAGAGATCCAGGTCACTCGATCTCTCCTTGTAGGACCTTACCTGCAGGCCCCTAGCCATACGAGTGGCCCTCCTCTGGACCTTCTCAAGGCTATCTACACCCCTCTTGAAGTACAGTGCCCAAAACTGGATGCAGTACTCCAGCTGCAGCCTTACCATTGTACATAGAGGAGTAGTATCACCTTAGACCTGTTAATGCATGATAAGTGTGGTTAGATCTATTGATTGCTTCATCACATTGTTGACTCATGTTCATCTTTGAGACAACTATGACTCCGAGATCCCTTTCTGCTCTTGTCCTGCTTAGGAAATCATCTCCCAGTCTGTAAGTGTTGGTGATTCCTTCTCCCAAGGTGCAATACTTTGCACTTTGTTAAACTGCATCCTATTTTGTTCTGCCCAATCTTCCAGCTTGACCAAATCTACTTGAATCCATACCCTGTCCACCAGTGTGTTTGCTTTGTCCCATAATTTGGTGACATCTGTGAATCTGGACAGAGTGCTCTCCATGCCCTCGTCCAAGTCACTGATGAAGATATTGAACAGCACTAGTCCAAGGACTGAGCCTTGGGGGACACCATTGCCCACATCTTTCCAGGTTCATACCGACCCGTCCACCACCACTCTCTGGATGCATCCCATAAGCCAATTCGTCACCCACCTGACCATGTAATCATTTACATCACAGCCACTTCGTTTATTTATGAGAATGGGATGAGACACCGTATCAAAGGCTTTTTAAAAATCTAGGTATATTACATCTACCGCAATTCCTGCTTTTAAGCAGTTTGTGACCTGCTCTTAAAAAGAAACAAGATTTGTCAGGCAGGATCTCCCTGCTATGAATCCGTGCTGGCTGCCTTTCAGCATTATTTTTCCTGCTGGGCTCCCACAAATATAATCCTTCATAATTTTTTCAAAGGATAGAGGTGAAACTAACTGGTCTATAGTTACCTGGATCCTCCTTCCACCTCTTTTTGAAAATAGGGACTACATTGACCCTTTTCCAGTCCTCTGGGATTTGTCCTGAGAGCCATGAGTATTTTCTTGTCAGTGGTTGTGCTGTGACACTGGCCAATTCTTTCAGCACCCTTGGATGAAGATTATCTGGACCTGCTGAATTAAACACATCAAGCCCCTCCAAGTGTCCCTTCACAAGGTTGATGCTAACTGTTGGTAGGCTGGTGTCCCTTCTGTGCTTGTCTATAGTCCAGTTTGGAGATATGTCTTTATCTGTGTTCAGGAATACTGGTGCAAAGAACTCACTGAAGAGCTCAGCTTTGTCCCTGTCACTAATTTCCCTAGTTCAGGGGTTGTCAATCGGGGGTATGCATACCCCTGGGGATACTTGGACTGGTCCTAGGGGGTACAGGTGGGTGGGGATGGAGTGCCATCACCTCCCAGGAGCAGGGCCAGGCCAAGGCAGGGCAGGGGCAGCAGTGCCCATTTGTGGGGTGGGGAAGCTCACACGCAGCAGCTGCCACCACCACACACCAGTCCAGTGAGCTTCCCTGCCCCACAGAGGGGCGCCACTGTCCTCCCCCTAGTCCAGTGAGCTTCCCTGCCCTGCCCCGGCCTTGGTCCTGGGAGGCAGTGGCACTCCGTCCCCACTCACCCATGCATTGTCTCCACCTCCCTGCTCTGTGTCCGGCCACAAGCTCTGCCCCTATTCCCCGCTTGGCTTCTGGCCACTGGGCGTACTTAGACTAAAAAAGGTTGAAAACCCCTGCCCTAGTCTGTCCTGTAGGGGTCCTATGTTACCATGCACCTTATTTTTGCTCCCTGTATACCTGAAGAAGGACTTTTTGTTGTCTTTAATTTTTGTTGCCAGCCTGAGTTCCATTGCTGCCTTGGCCTTTCTAATTGACTCCCTGCAAGTGCAAGCCAAGTAGGTATATTATATTCCTCCTTGGTGGCTACCCCCTGCTTCCAGTCTGTAGGCCTCTTTTTTTCATCCCTGGGCTTTCCTGGGTTTCCCTGTTCAGCCAAGAGGGTTTCTTGGCCCCTTTGCCCCCCTTCATGTGCAATGGGATTGTCCCCCTCTATGCCCAAAGGATTGTTCCCTTGAGGAACAACCACCCTTCCTGGACTCCCATCTTACCAAGGTTCTTGTCTTTCAGCACCTCACTTAGTAACCTGCTGAGCTCATTGAAGTTAGCCTTTCTGAAGTGTAGTACTTGTGGCCTACTGGTTATCTTTCCCACCTTTTGATGGATAGTGAATTCTAACAATTGGTGGTCACGATCTCCTAGATTACCCTGTACCTGCAGATCTACCACCAGGTCATCTCCTGTAGCAAATACCAAATCCAGTAAAGCATTTCCCCTAGTGGGACTATATGCCTCCTGCATTAAGTGAAGGTCCTGTATGCAGGTTAAGAACCTATGTGAACGGTCAGATCTAGCTGACTGCTCCTCTCAGCAGATGTCAGGACAGTTAAGGTCACCCATGACAACCATGTCCCTTGAGCCTACTGCCTCTGAGAGCTGTCTTGAGAATTCCAGGTCTAGTTCATCCTCCTGGTGTGATGGTCTGTAATAGACTCCCGCTACCAAGTCCCTTTCACCCTGACCCTCTTGTATTCTGACCCACAGTATCTCAATTTGTCCCTTCTCTGATCCCATCTTGATTATTGAAAATGTGTATTGCTCCTTAACATAGAAAGCAATGTTCCCCCCACCTTTTTTCCCCCCACTCTATTACATCTATATGGCCTATAGCCCTCAATACCTACTGCTCAATCATGGGTAGGGTCCCACCAGGTTTCAGTTAATTCAATCAGGTCAAAGTCTTTGTTTGCAAGCAGGAGTGTGAGTTCTTCCTGCTTGTTCCCCATGCTTCTAGCATTAGTATGGAGACACGTACGTCACCCGATAGGTGCCCTTGGTACTCTCCTGTCCTGATGCCTATCGGCCCCTCAGTACTTACGTGGACTGTTCCAGTGCATGGCTTGTCGTTTGTTGTTCTTAGGTGTCCTCTGTCTTCTGCATCCTCATCCCCCCAGTGCACCTAATTTAAAGCCCTGTGCAGGAGATCATCCAACCTGTAAGAGAACAGATTCTTACTTTTTAAAGAGAGATGGAGACCGTCTTGTCCCAGCATGCTTCTTTCATGAAAGTGTGGATCATGCTTGAAGAAGCCAAAACCTGCATGATGGCACCAACTCTGGAGCTGCAAGTTGACTTCTCTAATACAGCTGTCTCTGCTGGCTGTGACCGCTGGCCAGAAGGATCAACAAGACCACCTGCACCCCCAGTCTCCTAAGCCTGGCCCCCAGACCCTTGCAGTCACTCATGATTCAGCCCAGACTACTCCTGGCTGTATCATTTGTACCCACATGGATGAGGACCATGGGATAATAGTTGGAGGGCCGGATGAGGTCAGGAATCCTCACAGTGATGTCCTGAATCTAGGCTCTGGGCAGACAGTATACCTCCCATACTGTGGGATCCAGCCTACAGAAGACTCCCTCCATTCCTCTTGGGAGGGAGTTGCCCATCATGATGACTCGGTGTCTCTTCTTCCGCTTATCCAGTTGTCCTTCAATCTGCATGGTGGTGGCTGTGGATGCAGCTGCTTTTGCTGCACTCTCCTCTAGTGATGCCAGGGCCTCATATGTGTTCCCCATAATAACGTATCTCATGATAAGTTGTCTCTTACCTCTCCCTCTGCTAACTTCTCTTTCCTCCGCATGTCATAACTGTCCAATTGCCTTTCAAGTGCTCGTATCACTAACATAATAACATTAAATAAAAGCCATTTTTCTAATTTACATTTAGCTTGGAAAATCCCTGTTTCTTTCCTAGACCTGATGATGGGCACTTGATGCCCAAAAGCTTGTTTGACCTTTCTCCCAGCTGTACAGGGTGCACCAATAAAATATATGACTACCCCATGAATCTTGCTTCATTGTTATCAAGATAACCAGATAGTATAATCCACAGAGGCCTTGAAAAGAATCTGATGCTAAATGTGGTACCCTTCAGACAGAACTGTGCAGACTCTTGGAGAACAGGCAGTTCATTGAACCAGGTGAGATTTCTTTTGACCCAGTCCTTCAATTTGATTATTGAAGACGTGTATTGCTCCTTAACATAGAAAGCAATGCTCCCCTCACCTTTCCCCCCCCACTCTATTACGTCTATATGGCCTATAGCCCTCAATGCCTACTGCTCTAGACAGTGTAAGTAAAAGTCTGTATTGCGCTGTTGTGGGATAAGTGCTTATTCTTGTACTTTGGGGTGTAAATAATTTAAAGGTCAAGCTGTAGACTTGTCTCTTGCTCATTTTATCAGTAGCCAACCTACCTAACACCTGTAATGCAGGTAATAGCAGCAACATCAAGATTGCTGAGAAGGTGGCATAGTTCACAGAAGTCCTGTACATGAGCTTTGATCAGGCAAAGCTCCTAGGTGATGGGGCAAGCAATTATCATTACTTGCAGAAACAATTCCCTCATGCACCAAATGGATCATGGTAAGCAGTGACTCATTATTACCCTTCTGGGGAGATTTAAATTATATTAAGAAATAATGGATGACCTGTGATTTTATTTTTTCCTTTTCACAATTAGTCCAGGGGCTCAAGAGAATTGAAAGCCTATGTTGAGAGCATTCAAGGATGCTTCAGGAGGCAAGGTCTGCCTTGCAAGAGCTTCATTTCAAAGAACTTGAAATAATTAAACAATAGGAAAATAGATCAAAATCCTAGTTTGCCTTGGTGGAGGCACCATCCCCAGTTAAAAGGTTGGGACATGTGGAAGTCAGGTGAGCAGTGCTTTTATAGTTAATTATAGTTTATAGGGTTGGAAGGGACCTTCACAGATCATCAAATCCGACCCTCTGACATGGCAAGAAAGAGCACTGGGGTCAAACAACCCTAGCAAGGTGTTCATCTAGCCTCCTCTTAAAGACCCCCAGGGTAGGAGCCAGCACCACTTCTCTTGGAAATTGTAAAGGAGGTTTTCTTTTTTGCTGCTAGAGAGAATCCTGGCCACCAGCTTGTGCCACAGTGGCAGGGACAAGGATTTGCTGGGACCTGCAGTGCAGTTGGTCAGGCCTTTCACTCCCTCCGAACCCCATACTATTAAGTTTCAGCATGATTCATGCCTCACTGCACAAGAAAAGAGCCTGCAGCTTCATGTCTCTTCTGCTTGGTAACAAATCCTTTTCCTAGATAGAATATGCCTAGCAGAGGGTTGGCAGCATCAGCCTAATCTCAGTTGGTCCCTCTGTTCAGCTGTAAAAATAGTTCACTGCACGTTTAGGGAGTGCATTGGATCAGATCCTAGTCTGCATGCAGGATCCTCCCAAGAGAGGAGACCTGGAGCAGAATCAGAACTGATCAGTGGTCCCCTCACACTCCTGAGCTGTCTGGCATGTCACCAGTCCCGGCCAGGGACAAGAGACAGTCTGAAGGGCTGAGGTGGCCAGTCGGGAGGAAACCAGTTTTCCCTTTCCTTAAAAGGACCCTGCTCCATCCAGGTGATGTGCTGGACAGCAGGCTGGTGCGGAGGGAGGGAGAAAGGAGCTGGCACTCCCGGGGAGAACACTAGCTGACAGCCATGGCCCCACCCCAGTGCCTTCTGTCTTGCCCCAAGCTTTACGTTGTCTCTGCACCCTCGGGGACCCAGCCTGCCCTTGAAGGACTTTGCAGCAACCTCAGGGGAGCTTGAAATCATACGGGCCTGGGAGCCGCGGGTGGCTGCGAGCAAACGAATTGCCCTGTGCCCTGCCCGGGCGGGCTGCGGAGCACTGAGCCCCGCGCCAGGGGCTGTGTCGGGGGCTGAAGGTCGAGGCGCCCGGGGGCCAGGAGAGCGCTGTGGGCGCGGGGCGGCGGCAAAGCCGCGTGCTGCTGCTGCTGCCCCGGGGCCGGGCCGCTTTGCAAAGGGAGGCGGAGGCGGAGGCGGAGGCGGAGGCGCAGCGGGCCGGCGGGGGCTCGGGGCGGCGCGGACTGTCGGGGTGTCGCTGCCCCACGTGCACGTGACGTGCCTCCCGGAGCCAGGAAGCGCCGGCGGGGCCGCGCGGGCAGCGCCGAGCGGAGGAGCGGAGCGGAGCGGAGCGGAGCAGAGGGGCCATGCATCCCCCCCCGGGCTCGGCGCCGGCCTGCGCCCCCGGCGCCCCGCCGGGCTCGGCGCCGCCCCCGGCCTCGGAGCTGCTGCGCTGGCAGTGGCAGGAGGTGCAGGTGCCCTACCTGGTGGCGGCCTGGATCCTGGTGGCCAGTCTGGCCAAGATCGGTGAGTAGCGGCCGCGGCCACGAGGAGGGACGGAGCCGGCCCGCGCCTCTGCCCAGGCCGCCCCCTGCCCCGATGCCGCATCCCAGCCGCCGTCCCCGGGCCTCCGAGCCAAGTCCGCGTGGAGACCCAGCCCCGAGCCCGGGCCCCGGCCCCCGGCCCTGCGCCCAGGTGCATGTGTCGGTGCGGGCAGCGGGGAGCCGGGCCCTGCGCATCCCTGTACCCGGTGCCCCTGGGCTGGCTGCTCGGGACAGACGGAGCAGAGCGCAGCGAGCAGCGCTTGCGAGGAGAGACAGGGACCGAGGGCAGCGCCAGGTGCGGGGAGGCAGCCGAGCCGAGCCGAGCCGGCGGAGCGGGGCGCCGGGCGCTGACCCACCGCCCGCCCGCCCGCAGGAAGAGCACGGGCGGCAAGAGACAGAGGAGCGCCCCGGCCTCGCCTCCCTCCCCGGGCCCCACGGGAGCGAGCCCCGCGGCGGTGGTGGAAGAGCTGCAGAGGTCACAGCCCAGTCCTGTGGCCCCTGCCTGAGTGCTGTTCTTGGGCTGCAGGCCGGTGGGCAGGGAGGGGTTGTGGACAGAGGGCCCAGTGCATCGGGGGTGGCTCATTGCAGTGCTGGCTCCCTTCCCGTCATGGAAGGGGTCAGAGAAGAGCAGAAACAAGAACGGGGGGGGGGGGGGGAATTCTGTGGGAAAGAAGACTAAAGCGATTAGGGCAGCGTAGCAGAGGATTGTTGAAGAAAAGGGCCTGTGATGGAGAGCTGTACACAGGAGTAGGGGAGGGCTGGGAGGTGTCCCAGGTGTCCTGGCCACTCAGTCCCATGGTTGTACAATCAGAGGGCACCCAAAGAAAGGCAAATTAGGATGGGTAGGGCCATACCCCATTCCAGGCTGTAGAATTCATTGCGCTGAGATTTCAGGGAGGCCAAGAGGTTAGCAGGATTTATGGAAGGAGTGAGCATTTTTATAAACAATAATATATTTATTATATAAATAATAACAATAACATGCACATTGGCATTAGATAGTGTAGGAAACTAAAGGCATGGAAACCTCTGTAGAGCTTAAGGGCATAAACCAGTCACTGATTGATGCAGGTCAGGAAGAAGTGTCCTGTGCAGACAGTTCATTTAGTAATTGTTCTCCACAGTATTTTTGCACTTTCCTCTGAAGCATTTGGTGAGCTACCAGTGGCAGAGACTGGTTGCTGTACTGGATGAACCCCAGTTCCAGTTAGTCCCCCAGGGGTGTTTAACCTTTTTGAATGTGGGGCCAGATCACGAACTTTTTGTCACCCAGTGGGCCGGTGAGCCATATTCAAAGACATCACAGGAAGTGGTATCACATCACCTCCCCCCCAAAACAAAAGTACAGTGTTTACTTTTGTTTCCCATCGCAGCACCTCAGGCCTCAGAAAACAGCTTGGAGGGCCACATGGCAGCCTGCGGGCCGTATGTTGGACAAGCCTGCTATGTACAGAGGCTTGTAAGAAACTCTATCTTTCAAAACACACTGTGGGCTTAGGCAGTACAAGAGAAAAAGGGATTAACTCATAAGGCAATCCTTACCTTGGATAAGGTAATCAAGTTTTGGGAAAAAATTTAAACTTTTCATCTCTATTGAGAACATACACATGACAAGGAGTTATAGGAATGAGGGCTATCACTATGGGGGAAAGGACCTGATTGGGATTTCATGAAAGTCCCTCCTCTTTACCCTATTTTATAAGTTAGGGGGAAAAAACAGTCTTAAATGACAATGAATTGGGAGCTAGATAGAATCATTCCTCATTCAGCCACTTACCAGCCCTAGATAGTCCTGCTGCTAGAGGTCATCTGGATGGTGATGTCATTACTAGCAATGTGTGTTGCTCTGGAGGTTATCACGACTGATGGAATTTTGTCCTCCAGGGCTTGAGATGATCATTACAGGTTTTGGGATGGGGCTTGTCTACATAATTGCATTGTACACAGCTTGGTGCTCTGTGTACCTGCCCTTTAAACAGCAAGTCCACCCAGGAGTCCTGGTAGCGGCAGCAGTGGTCCCTCGAAATCAAGGATGACGTCCATCAAGCTTGGTGGGTCTTCAGGTGACTGAGCAGCCCAATTCTGGATGCACACATTCTTTGGCAAAGGGGGCATGTTGTTGCGTGGGAGAGTGGGATTTGCAGCCCTGGGGTTGGTCTCCTTCTCCTTCCTCCGCTGCCGCGGAGAAGTACTGTACCTCGCTAGTGGTGGAAGGGAGTGTGCCTTTGACTGTAGGGTAGGGGCTTGGTATGAGTGTAAAAGGAGCAGTGTAATAGGGTCAGTGCCCTGACAGGAGGCAGGAGACTTAGATAATGCAAGAATGATGTATGTAAGCACATGTGCATTTGCTTGGTGCAGATCATAGTGGTGAATAGTCCTGGAATACCTTACTCCTTGGAAGGCCCACTCTCTAGGACGGGGGTGGGCAAAATGCAGCCCAGGGGCCAGATGCAGCCTGCCAGGCTGTGCTATCTGGCCTGTGGGGCCCCTAAAAAATTTAGAAAATGAATATTAATCCTCCCTGGGCTGCCTGTCATGTGGCCCTCGATGGCTTGCCAAAACTCAGTAAGTGGCCCTCTGCCCAAAATAATTGCCTGCCCCTGCTCTAGGACCTCTTCAGCTGAACCAAGTAGAGACAGAGAGGAGAGGGGTGAGAATAATAGGAGAGAAAGGAGAGGAGAAGAGAACAAGGAGCATAGAGGTGGAGGGAAAATCCATCCAGAGATGGGGCCAGAACTAGGGCCAAATGGTAACTCTGATCATTCATCTCTCGTTGTGTCACAGTAGCTGATAGGGGAGCAGGGAGTGCACTGGGAAATCTAGACTGAATGGACAGGCTGATGGGTGGGGGCTGTACAGCAGCACAGGCATGCTCCACCCCACAAGCAGTGAAGCTTTGGTGTGGGGATGGGCTGCCATTTCATGCTTCCATGTCTGATATAATGGAGGGAATCATGAATCTCTATGCAGCATGAGACTGGGGATCATGCAACAGGGGGCAGTGGCAGCCACTTGGTTGGACTGAGGGAAGCTTAGATTTGTGCCTCAAAAGCATACCTTTGCCAGAGACCCACAACTGACAGGGAGTCACCTGTGACCTTGAACCAGTGCTGGCTCTGTGTTTTTTTTAAGTGAGAAATTCCCCTCCATGCTTCCCCAAGTGTGCAATGCGGGCCCCTCCATAATGCAGTGAGATGGAGATAGCACTTCCACCCAGGTGCTGCCTTTCAGACTCAAGTCTTTCTGAGAAGGTGTCTCCTTGTCTGTTTAGGACAAACGTACGTGTTGAACAATCTGTAAACAACCAGCAACCCTGACACACTTGGAAAACAGCAGTAACTACAGGCTTAGATGGCATCTACTGCTTTTAAGTGCTGTCAAAACATTAATTTTTCACTTTTTTTAATATTTACTTGTTTAGATCCTTCCATCCAAGGATTCCAAAGTATCTGACAGACATTTATGAAATGAAGAGAGCCCTGTTATCTCACAAAACTTACATACTTGTCTGAAAATGTTTCCCAACCAGGTGTTACAGATAAACCACTAATATCTGTGTAATCACAGAAGATGAGAAGAGGAAGGTACTTTTCTCTGTTTTTCAGTTCTCCTTTGTACATTTGACAGTGCTCTGCATGAACTCCATTTTATTCTTTCCCTGTGTAGTGAACTGGATAGTCAGTCAGCCCTGCGGTCTGTATGGGTGGATCTATCACATGGCATCAGGCAAGAAAAATACTTTAAAAACAAAGGGTACCTCCAGCGTGGGTGCAATGGCTGATCTGAGAAACTTTCATTTACTTTGTTCTCACAGGGGCCAGATTTCAGGTGTCTTCCCACTTTCCCCCAATGGACTTGAGTATCATATCTATATTTCCAGTAGGAAACTGAGGCATGGAAAAAGGGCTTGTCTGAGGCCACTCAGTAAGTAAGTGGCAGTGCTAGGATGCATAGGGGGTTCATGTAGGTGCATGTGCACCCCCTGAGCGTGGCGGTGCACCCCCTACAAAAAGGTGCCACCAAAACAGTTGGCAGCACCTGCGGGCAGTTGTTGCTCGGCACCCCCACTAATGACACTGGCAGTGGCATCTGTGGGTGGTTGCCGACCCCTGATCAACGCTCGCAACACCCCCACCCCACCACTGCTGATGGCATCAGCAGCATCTGTGGGAGCTCCCAGCTTACCGCCGCTGCGCTCCCACCGCTGTGCCCCCTCAGCCACTGGAGGCACACATGATTCATGTGCTTACCTATTGTTATTTAAAGTGGTGGGCCGAGACGAAGCTGTAGGGGAGGACAAGACCTCATTGGGACATATTAGTGTGTTGTGTAGAGGCCCCAGCACCAGGCACACATAGTCACACATCTCACAAGTTTTGCTTGTCTGCAGCTTGAGGTGCAGTTTCCCAGAACCCCCTGCACCTATCTCCTTGAAACCTGGCAGGCTTCATGGCCTCAGAAGGGGCTACCATGCCTGCTGTTTTCACTTCACTGCACCTTAACACACGCACGTGACACGAGTTTTGCTTGTCAGCAGCTTGAGGTGCAGTTCCCCAGAAACCCCTGCACATATCTCCTTGAAACTTGGCAGGCGTTGTGGCCTCAGCAGGGGCTACCGTGCCTGCCAATGTTCCCTCTAAGGAGTAGCGGTCCATGAGTGCACTGCTTCGGTCCATGAGCGCGCTGCTTCAATCCATGAGCGCACTGCTTCAGTATGGCGTGGGACACTTACTGAAGGTAAGCTCCTCACTCCTCACCTGAGGCAGGCAGCCCCTGCCTCCCCGAGTGAGGTTCTACCGGCTCTGGGGAACTGCTCTGTGGGCTTCGCTGGCTCCAGGGAAGTGCTCCACTCCCCATCCCTGATGCCACGTGCCTCCTCACTCTCCAAGGCAAAGCAGGGGAATGGAGCAGTTCCCTGGAGCCCGTGGAGTCCATGCTAGGCTCCCCACTCCATGCAGCCCACCCTGAGGTGCACGTGCAGTTGCCACCAGCATGGAGCTGATGCCGGAGCTGTGGAGCCTGTTGCAGCTGTTTGCAGCCTGCTCACTGCTTGCTGCAGTTGCCCAGAGCTCAGGCTGGCTACAAACAGCTGAGCCAGGCTCCGGAAGCCTGCCATCACCTCTGTGCTAGGAGCAGGGGAGAGACCAGGGCAGCGCTGCCTCGGGCCCTACCCCCACCGCCCACTCTGAGGTGTGGGTGCACACGCCAGTATGGAGCTGATGCCGGAGCCCGGCACAGCTGTTTGGAGCCTCCCAGCTGCAGCTGGCCCCAGCTCTGGGTAGCTGCTGCCAGCCAGGAGCCTGGGCTACTCCCAGCAGGCAGCTGGGACACTGCAAGCCCTGCTGGGAGTAGCCCAGGCTCCGTTGCTGGCAGCTGCTACCCAGAGCCGGGGCTGGCCATGGCGTGCTGAGCAAAATGGCCTTGCGTGCCATGCTCAGTACACGTGCCGGGGGTTGCCTACCCCTGATCTAGGGGTTCTCACAAAAGGGAAACTATTCTCATGATTTTCCAGCCCCTCAGATCCCAGCTTTCCATGCCAGCCTACCCATTCAGGTGTAGTATAGCTGAATGCAGAGCTTTCATTTCTTTTAATTTGGCACCTGTGTTTCCTAAAGTTTATTCTGTGGTGTCACATCAGCAACGTTATCCTTATTTTATTTTGTGACATCAGGGTAGCAAGTCACTGCTTTGTCCAAAGATCTAATAGCTATTGTAGATGAGCCTTGCTGGATAACTGTTTATGGTGTTAAGGCACTGAAATTAATGCACGTGGCCAAGTTACAGTTGCCGTGGGAACATTTAATTCTGAAATTCCTGACTAGTGTGTGTAAAATTAGAGCTCTTAACACCCTTCCCCCGATCACTGCACCAAGTGCACAAAGGCATTTAATATTTCTGTATTTGGTTCCAGGGATTATAGGCATTTTCTGTGACTCGCATGGCAGCAGGCTCCGGCCCCACTGTGCACAGCATCCGTTAAGGCAACAAACATTCACTAGTACTCAGTTCCTCCCACTTGGAGAAGAGCAACCAGGATTACAGGGTCAGTAGATGGTAGGAGAACTGAGTCAGCCTTGAGCAAATAGCCAGCTGATAAGACATTGTTTTCTGAAGGCAGCCAGGCTCACCCACCAAAGATAATGAGCTGCTACTGAGAAGCCTGGCTTTGACTTCTCCAGGCTGCTCCTCAGGATGTAAAGCTTGCATGTGTGGGTTGTGTGGTGATGGGGATAAGAGGATTCTGTTTGGGAGACCTGGACACTCAGCTAGCTAGTGCTTTTTAGGTAGTAACCAGTGCCCTGCATTTTCTGTGGAGCTTCTTGGCAGCGCAGAATAGAGACCAAATATACCCTTGGCAGCTGGCTGCACTCAGGAGATTGACACCTTCTCTGTAAAGTGCCTTGAGAACTTGTATGGAAGTCTTGCAGAAGAGCCAGAAGTTATTACCTTCATTCCTGTCCATGGATTGTAGCACTGTGTATATTGGTGAAGCTTAGCAAATAAGAAAGAAGAGACTTAAGTTGAACATGCGACATGGATCACATGTGGTCCCAGCTTGTAAGAGTGTGTGGGAAGGGGATAGAAACATCTGTGAACCAGTGTGAAAGCCATAATGTGAAGGGTGTGACATGCAATGGGCAACCAACTAAAAATATGCCCAAACTTTGTATTTTAAAGCTGTATTTTTCCCTCAGCATGTGTGTAAGCTAGCACCAGCTTTCTGTCTCAGAGTGCATGGAAAGCATGGGGCCATGAACACCATGCGTTCCCAGAGGCTGAGGGGGCACGGCAACTGCCTGCAGGCAGTGGTGTTGGTGGCGGGGGTGTGGCGTCGGCAAGCAGAGAGCTCCCACAGGCAGCCATGGCAATGTCAGCAGCGGGGGCAGTCTGAGCAGGGAGCTCCCGCAGGCTGCCACAGTGGTGGGGGGTGGGAAGCGCTGACCAGTGGTCGGCGACCACCTGCAGATGCCGCTGGCCGTGTCAGTGTCAGCAGCAAGGTGGGGGTGAGGGGGTGTGAGCAGTGACAGGGGACTGGGCAGTTCAGAGCTGAGGCTGTCCTGGTCATGCAACAACCACTGCTGCTCTTGCTGCTGCAGCGTATAGTGACAGAGGCTACATCTGCACTGCACAGCCCAGGATGTTCACCTCTTCATGCTCTTAGCAGCCAGGCCCCACTCAGCACCTTTATTGAATGAATGCCTTCCAGGTGCATCTGCATATCTTCTTTTCTCCTGCACTGGCTGCAGCAGGATCAGCATAGTTTGCCTGCTGAGCCATTCTGTTGCCTGGAACTGGTGTTCCCCAAGGACCTAGGTAGGTAAAATGGCTGGACCATAGAAATTGCACTTTTTGGGTCCTTTTCAATTCTTTCAGGCCCAGGGCAGGCCTGTTTCCCAGATCCTATTTCCCACCACAGTGTGAGTATCCTGATCATGAGGCTCATAGTTTAATAGTTTCATAGTAGCTAGGGTCAGGAGGGACCTGAACAGATCATCTAGCCTGACCCTCTGCCACAGGCAGGAATGAATACTGGGTTCACAAGACCCCAGACAGGTGATCATCTAACCTCCACTTGAATTTGCCCAAGGTAGGGGCGAGGACCACTTTCCCGGGAAGTTGGTTCCAGATTTTGGCCACCCGAACTGTAAAATATTGCCTTCTGATCTCCAACCTAAACCTATTCTCCATCAGCTTATTACCATTGTTCCTTGCCACCCCAGGTGCTGCTAGGGAGAAAAGGGCTCTACCTATTTGCTGTTGATCTCCCCTGATGAGTTTGTAGGCAGCCACCAGGTCCCCTCTCAGCCTCCTATTGCTTCTTCCACCTGTGTTATTTCCCAGCTCCTGAGGCTGGCTCAGGGGTCATGAGACATGGACACCATGACCTGTCATCTTCATCAGTGTTCTGCCCCACAGGCCCTTTGAGGAGGGGCCAGATCTTTTTGTGGAAGGCACCATCCTCTTGTAACATCATTTCTGTTATCCAGCACATCCTCCCCTGCTGCCAGCTATCTCTGACCCAAGGTCTCCACGGCCATGCTCCAATGCTTTCCTTTGAAGCCCTTAGGACCCTCCTTTGCTTTTGGTCTTGTGTCTGAGTTCCCTTCATTTTAATTTCCTTGCCCTTTGGTGGCTCCCAAGGACTGAGAGGCGCCTCTAGTGTTCTTTGTGTGGCTCTGGTAAGATCTTACCATGAGCTGGGGTTTCCTTTACTTTGCACTAGCAGTTGGCATCTTTGGGTTTGCTGCTCAAAATTACATAGGCCTTGTTTGCCACATCTGTAGGGTGACCAACCATCCCTAATTGGGCAGGACAGTCCCAGAATGGGATTATCAAGTCCTGGTCCCAGGCTGCATGACTCCAGGACAGCATTTGTCCTGGATTCTCAGTATCATGCAGAGATAGGGAAACAGCAGGTTTCCCCTTCCAGGCTCGAGTTCCAGCCCACAAGGGGCTGCTGGGAGTGGGATGCAGGAGCCACCACATGCATGTGTGCGCACATACACATGGCTGGGAATACAGCTAGGCAGTGTGGAGATCAGCTTCCTGCAGGTAAGTCTATGGGTGGGAGGTGTCATGGGGGGAGTGTGGGGGGACAGATCAAGGCCCCCATGGTGAGGGAGGGAGTGGGGCAGGCACTGTGGGTGCTGCCAAGTCAGGGTGGTGCATGGGGCCAGAGCCCAGGGCATGGAGCAGGGCAGAGCCACATGCAGCTTGTCCAGGGGGCATGGGGGGCACATGCTGAGGGGGCATGCCCCCTCAGATTTGTTCATGGGGCGGGGGTGGGGGCAGATGTGGGCTGCCTGCTGTGGGCTCTGGGCTCCCCACCCTGTTGCCATCCCCCCAGGAGCTCTGCGTTGCTCGCACCACCATGGCGATGTGCCTTCTCCCTGCCTGGCAGCAGTAAGGGTTACGGCTACGTGGAGTTGTGCTCCCCACTCTGTTGGGTGGACAGTGGGCTGATGGCCAGCGTGGGACTCCCAGGGGAAAGGCAACAGGGTGAAGAGCCCCAAGCCACCAATAGACAGTCCACATCCTCTCCACTCTGCTGATCTCTGTTTCGGCCATGCCACAGGAGGTAGGGTGGGGAAGAGGAGGGCTGGGGAGAAGTGGGCATGTGTCCTGCCTTTCCATTTTGAAAAAGTGGTCACCTACACATCTGAGGCCTGCTCCATGCAGGAACTGCTTGCAGGATGTGGGTGCTACCTTCTGGCTCCCATGGTGGAGCTGGTGCCCACAGACCCCCAGAGGGTCTTTCGTAGTCATGGCCACTGTAAGGTGCTGCACTGTTATTCACCCAGTGCCACGCAGCACCCACATCCTTTGGCACAGATGTGCAAACCCTGGGAGAGAAGCTAGTATACAGCCTTGATAAGTGACTGGCAAACAACGCTGTGACAGCCCCAGCCCACCAGCACAGTTAACTTAAACCTGGCAGAAGGAGCTAGTGTCCAAGGGCAGGATGATGGTAGGGGCGGTTTAAGATTCACTTGGGCCCTGGGTCTGCCCCCCCCCCCCCCAAGCCTGGGGCCCCCACCTGACCCGCACCCTGCCCCACAGCCACAGGCTCCATCCCCAGCTGAGACAGCAGGAGCAGCAGCTGGAGTGGGATACACTGCTCCCCAGGCCTGAGGCAGGAGCTGCAGCCACCCCCACCCACAATATTTGTGCACTATTTACTGCAGAGCTAATTAGGTCCATGCTGGAACCACTGCTGGGGGTGTGGAGCCACTGTCTGCTGGGCGCATGCGGCATGGACCGAGCTCTGGGGCAATCCCTCACCCTGCCATGGCTCAGTACAGCTGCAGCAGCATCTGGCGAATGGGGCCCAGCACCCACAGCTTGCTGCATCATGCATGCACAGCCTGGCCTTGCCTAGCTGCCAGTTTTGCTGGGTTCTCCTAACTCTAAACCTGACTTTAGGAGAGGGGGCTTGAAGCCTGTCACTCTCCTGGAAACTCTCCAGAGTTTTGTTCCTGTTGGCATGATGTAGTGTCACAGACTGTTTCAGTCTCCTGGCGTGAGTCAAGTACAACACGTTCCCCACTTGCTTCTCCCAGCTGCTGCC
The DNA here is from genome assembly GCF_030867095.1 of Alligator mississippiensis. Lineage (NCBI taxonomy): Eukaryota > Metazoa > Chordata > Crocodylia > Alligatoridae > Alligator > Alligator mississippiensis. Next base: position 32,201,140 of record NC_081833.1, read on the forward strand.
CTTCTCATGTGCCACCTGCAGAGCTGCAGAGTGGTTTAGAAAGTCTCCTCTACTGTCTAGGCTGGATCTGGTAGAAGTCCATAGAGGGTGTGGCACTGATGTGTCACTAATTGGTCCCTTTACATTGGATGTGGACTTAGCTTGAGGGCTGCAGTCCTGGTACTACTGATACCGCTGGTTGAGAGGAACCTTTAGCTTCAGCAACGTAATCATTGTCCTTATCCAAAATACAGTTTGACTCTCAGATGCACCAGTTCAGAGCTTTGGGAGCAGGAGCCCAGTGCTGTAAGTGGGGTGGGAGGAGGACGAGAAGTAAAAAGGTGCATATGAATAGCTGTGCTCCCTGAACACAGGGCATGGACCCATTTCCTCTGTCTCTGGAGCCTGGCCCTTTGTGTGAGGTATACAAAGTGGACTGCACAGCTCTGATATCTGCACAGGACTTAGCCACATGCACCTTGCATATCTTTTTCAGAATTGCTTATGGCATCTAGCTGCTCCCCAAACATTGGTGCCTGCCAGCTGGCTGCAGGATATCTGACCCAGAGACCCAGACATGGTCCCAGCTTCTCACACCCTTCCATCCCTAGCCCATTAACATTAGTTTCTCTTCCTCAAACCATTTCTTGTGCAGCCTTGCCATTATGCTTGCCATTACAAGCTGGAATACCCTTATGTACTTCCAGTGGGCTTTGCAGGACCATTCCAAAAGTCAGTAAGAAATGGGCTTTGAACCTTATTTCCACTTCTGCTTTTCCTCCTCTCTATTTTAGCAGTTTCAGGGAGCCTTAAGATCACCCAAACCTGAGTTTTAAGTCATGCTCCCTGTCCCTGTCTTGCCATTGCAACAGCAACTGAGACTCCAGAGGAGATCTACAGGGACCTAACTGTCATGGCAGCCCAGTGGCCCCATGGCCAACTGCAGAGGAAGGGGATCCATATTGAGCAGAATTATTTGGTTCGCACCTACTGGAGCTGGATGGCAGAGAAGCTAACACATGTTGTTGTGGGCCTAGAGGTCTGACTTTTGAACCACCTTCTGGACTTGTGGTGCAGGAATCTCCCAACTGATCCAGCTGTACATGGTACCTGGTCATTCAGGAGTCAAAAGCAGCTTGATGTGATGCTGATCACATCACTACCTTGTGTGCCTTTGGCTACAAAAAATGGCCTGATCATGCTACCCCAATCTTCTGCTTGGCTAGGGAAAATACTTAACTGGCCTTGTGTCACAAACATTGTTGGGCTGTAAGGGAGCTCTGAGTACTAAGGGAGGGGAAGGGACAGTTCAAGAAAGGTCTGTGTTCAGTGTGCAGGCGTGCTTAAGAAAACAAATGAATGCTGGGGGGCCTAAAGCCAGGGTAGAAACTATCTGACACCTTTCTGTAAATCAGTGGCACTCCTCACTTGCAGTGCCTGTTCAGGCCTGATCACCCTATCTTAGGAAATTACAGAAGAAATAGAGAGGCTCAGAAAAGGATGACCAGAATGGTCAGAGCCTAGTGAGAGCTTGGTGGTGTTTTTCTTGGAGAGATGTGCAAAAGGGGAGCTGAGAGTGCTGTGTGGAATAAGAACTGGCAGAGCCGGCCTTAGGGAAAGTGGTGCCCTGGTTGAGCTTTCATAGATTTCATAGACATTAGGGCTGGAAGGGACCTTGGAAGATCATTGAGTCCAGCCACCTGCCCGAAGGGCAGGAAGTCAGCTGGGGTCATAGGATCCCAGCAAGATAAGCATCCAATTTACTCTTGAAGGTGTTCAATGTAGGTGCTTGAACCACCTCTGATGGCAGGCTATTCCAGACCTTGGGCACTCAGACAGTAAAGAGATTCTTTCTTATGTCCAGCCTGAAATGGTCTTGCAGTAGTTTATAACCATTCAACCTCGTCATCCCTTGTGGCGCTCTGGTGAACAAACCTTCCCCCAGATACTGATGGTCACCCCTGATAAACTTATAGGTGGCCATCAGATCACCCCTGAGCCTGAGCTTTTCCAGGCTAAAGAGTCCCATAGCTCTCAGCCTGTTGTCATAAGGTCTGTTTTCCTGACTTCTGATCATGGCTCTTCTCTGGACTCTCTCAAGCTTCTCCACATCCTTTTTGAATTGTGGGGCCCAAAACTGGATGCGGTACTCCAGCTGCGATCTCACCAAGGCCAAGTACAAGGGGAGAATGACATCCCAGGATCTGCTTGAGAAGCATCTATGGATGCAAGCCAGTGTTTTGGCTGCTTTACTAGCCGCAGCATTGCATTGCAGGTTCATGTTCATCTTGTGGTCAATGATGACCCCCAAGTCTCTTTCTTCCATAGTACTAGCCAGCGTAGCACTGCCGAGCCTATAAGGATGCTGCAGGTTTTTCTCCTGAGGTGGAGAACCTTGCATTTTTCAGTGTTAAACACCATCACGTTCTCGTCCGCCCATTTGCTGAGCCTGTCCAGGTCAGCCTGGATTGCCCCCCTGTCTTCAGGTGTGGATGCTTTGCCCCAAAGTTTGGTGTCATCGGCGAACTTTGCCAGTCTGCTTCTGACTCCAATCTCCACATCATTAATGAAGTTGTTGAACAATATGGGTCCAAGGACAGAGCCTTGGGAGAACCCACTATTCGCAGGGCACCATCACGATTGACTTCCATCAGCGACCACCCTCTGAGTCCAACCATGGAGCCAATTTCCCAGCCAGCGGATCGTGGTGGACCCAAGGCCACACTTGGCCAGTTTCACCAAGAGGTGATCATGGGATACCAGATCGAAGGCTTTTTTGAAGTCAAGATATATGACATCAATCTCTTCCCCCTTGTCCAGGTGATAGGTCACCTGGTCATAAAAGGAAATGAGATTGGTCAAGCAAGACCTACCTGAAACAAACCCACGCTGGCTATCCCTCAGGATGTTGGCATTGGCCAGTTCATTAAGGATGGCCTCTTTAATAAACTCTCTCTCAAGCTTCTCCACATGCTTTTTGACTTGTGGAGCCCAAAACTGGATGCAGTACTCCAGCTGCGGCCTCACCAAGGCCGAGTACAAGGGGAGAATGACGTCCCGGAATCTGCTTGAGAAGCATCTATGGATGCAAGCCAGCGTTTTGGTCGCTTTACTAGCCACAGCATTTCACTGCAGGCTCATGTTCATCTTGAGGTCAATGATGACCCCCAAGTCTCTTTCTTCTGTAGTACTAGCCAGCGTAGCACTGCCAAGCCTATGAGGATGCTGCAGGTTTTTCCTCCCAAGGTGGAGAACCTTGCATTTCAATATTTCAGTATTCCCCCTGGTTTCCTCCATGTGGCTTCCCTGCAAGTCAGCAGCACTGCTGCAGACAGAGGCAGGCAGGCAGGGGCACAGGGCGCAGTCCAGTGGGGAGACAGAGTGGCATGCTGCACCAGGCATGTGGGTGGGCAGGAGGGCAGGCACTTCTGCTGCCAGCTGCACTGCCCAGCACAGCTCCTCCTGAGCAGCAGCTGGAGGTTGGACTGGGAGCCACTCCTCTTGCCTAGGGTGGGGATTGGCTTAATTGGTGTGGAGGAAGAGTGCTGTGTGTGTATGGTGGGGAGCACCCCCATGAGCATGGCACCTTGGGCTGTCACTCATATCACCTACCCCTAAGGCTGGCTCTGAGGACTAGTTTAAGGAATGTAAATTAGGAGCTCCTCTGAACTCTGTCTTCCAATGCTACAGTAATGTTATTGAGCTGTAGTATTTCTTGGCACCCTGAAGCGTGTCAGGTGCTTCACAGGGAGGGAAGAGAGCAAGGTCACTGCCCCAGTGATCTTCCCAGGTTGCTTTTATTCACCACAGAGGGGTGGGTTTCAGGGCAGTTCTGAGCGGTGGTAGAAGCAGCCTGGTTCTCCTGCACAGAGACTGCTTGGCTGCTCAATGAAGCCAGCATGCAACAGGGGATTGGGTAGATTCATTCTTGGCATATAATGTCTGACTTGCTTTTTGCAGCTGACACAGTAGAGGAGGAGCTCAGGATAGGACCTGAATACCTTGCAGGTGTGGGCCTGTTGGGAACAGTGTGAGAGGAGGCAAAGACAGCACTGAGGATGTAAGGGCCAGTGTTGCTTATGGCCTTGAAGGTGGGGACAAGAAGTGTCTGGGTGATGTGGTGAAGTGATGGTGGTGATGGATAGGGGCAAGCAGCAAAGTGATTCAGGGACCAAGATGTGGACAAGTTGATAGGCCAGAAGAAGATGAGCTCCTGCATGTGGGACCAACTGAGAGGGGTTGGGTCAGAGGCTGAGAGGCTGAAACTGGAGAGAGTGAGTTCTTGGAAACCATCACGGTGGTGAAAGAAGTGGCAAGGCTTGTCTCTGTCCTGGATGCATGGGCTGGCAGAGAGGCGCAGTCAACTGTGAGCATGTCCTCCTGGAGGAGATGTTGGGGACTGGCATTGCCATGGGACTGGACAGAAGCAGCCATGGCTAGTGGAGTTTGGTGTGTCAATGGGACCCCTTAGAGAAAGGGTGAAGGAAGTGGAAGGGGATTGAGAATAGAGCCCTGTGCAGACCCCCACAGAATGACAACAGGACCCCCAGAGAAAATGATAGGTAGTGCATTAAAAACTAATAAAAGGAAACACTCTTTCAAACAATACCTTGGCAGCCTGTGGAACTCACTGCCCCACAACACCAGTGAGGTCAAGAGCATAGCAGGTGTTTAGAACAATTTGGATGCGTACATGAATAGTCAGAGTGATGTTACATGTTACACTTAGTTCTCTCCAAGGTGCGTGCGTGTGCGGCCATGCACAATTTAATACCATGCCATACACTAACTTAACAACATTGCGCACCCTCCTGGAGAGGAGTTGGGTTGCGGCAAGGCAAGGTGACGCAGGGACTGGGGCTGGAGCCTGGCATGGGCTCTGCCGGCCCCTGGGAACTGCTCTGCTCCCCAGCCCCGAGGCCATATGCTTCCTCACTCGTGGAGGCAGGGGCTGGGGGCTGTTGCTGGGAAACTGCTCCACTGCCCAGCCCTGGGGCCATGTGCCTCTTCACTCCCAGAGGCGTGGTGGGGTCGGGGGCTGGCACAGGCTCTGCTGGCATCGGGAAACTGCTCCGTTCCCCAGCCCGGAGTCCATGTGCCTCCTCACTCCCAGAGCAGGGACACGTGCGGAGCTTGGCTTCCCTAGATCTTGGATTCAATGCTGCAGGCAGCAGCAGCTCGAGGCAGCCAAGAGTGCACCCTGACAACTTCACTCCTCTTCAGACAGCACGTTGCTCTCCCAATGACATTGTTTACACAGCCTGATGTACCACGGTTGGATTCACTTTGGTTACCTGCAGCAGGGAAAGGTGTGTGGGGCAGAGCACAATGGTGCAGAACCTGGGTGTGCATCAGAGGAAAAGGAGAAGGTGCAAGGAATCATTCCTAACCGTGATGTAGTTTGGGGGTGCTGGTTACAGTTGTGCTGGTCTAAGGACATAGGCAGACAAGATGCTTTTGGTAAATTATATCACATTTACCCAAAAACTTTGTTTAACCATGACATAAGATTTCTGCATCATGAATAGGGAGTCCCCATTACTGGCTTAGGGGAACTGCTCCACTCCCCAGCCCCGTGTCTTATGCTTGGAGGATTATTGCAAAATCCAGTGCATGAAGATCTATTACATGAGGATTGTAGTCTATTAGGCTTAGCATAGTCTGGATCCAGGCTTAGCGAAAGGGGGAGGCGGGACCAAAGCAGCGCACTCACAGATTGCCACACTTTAGAGCAGGCTTGTTCAACATACGGCCCGCAGGCCGCCATGCAGCCCACCAAGGCATTTTCTGTGGCCCGCAGTGCTGCAAAGTAAACACGGTTTACCTTTGTTCCCACCCCTTGTACCTCCCCCAGCCCCTCAGCAACTTCCTAATGGCTGCTGAAGGGCTAGGGAAGGGACAAGGTTCCCACACGCACCGCATCAGCTTGACATTGCCGATGTGGTGCGTGTGGGAAGAGGAGTAGCCACGTGCCTCTTGGGACAGGATGAGCCCAGCCAGAGCAGCAGGGGCTCAGCTGCACTTTCCCCCTACCTGTGCTAGTCAGTCCTGAGAGGCACATGGCTCTGCCACCGCCCCTGCTGGCTGGTGCCAACCCGGGCGAGTCTGTCCCATCCGGAGCAGCATGTGGCTGAAGCCGGCTTCCCATGTGCTGCTGGGCATGGGAGGAGGCCGGCCAGCTCAGCACTAGCCAGCAGAAGCGGTGGTGGAGCCGTGTGCTGCTCGGGACTGACCGGTGCAGGCAGGGGGAAAGTGCAGTTGAGCCCCCGCCGCTCCGGCTGGGCTCGTCCCGTCCCAAGCGGTACACAGCTCCGCCGCTGCTTCTGCTGGCCAGTGCAGACCTGGCCAGGCTCCTCCCGTCCCCAGCAGCACATGAGGAGCTGGCTTCAGCCGCATGCTGCTCTGGATGGGACGGACCCAGCCGGGTCAGCACCGGCCAGGAAAAGCGGCATGCGGCTGAAGCCGGCTTCCCATGTACTGCTGGGGACGGGAGGAGGCTGGCCAGGTCTGCACCAGCCACCAGAAGTGGCGGTGGAGCCGTGTGCCGCTTGGGATGGGACGAGCCCGGCCGGAGTGGCAGAGGCTCAGCTGCATTTTCCCCCTGCCTGCTCCGGTCAGTACCAAGCGGCACACGGCTCCGCCACTGCTTCTGCTGGCTGGTGCAGACCTGGCCAGCCTCCTCCTGTCTCCAGCAGCACATGGGAAGCCGGCTTCAGCTGCATGCTGCTTTTCCTGGCCGGTGCCGACCCGGCTGGGCAGGGCAGCATGCGGCTGAAGCTGGCTTCCCACGTGCTGCTGGGGACGCCCGGCTGGGTCGGCACTGGCCAGCAGCAGCTGCGGTGGAGCCTCCTGGCTTTTGGGACCAGCTGGCACAGTTAGGGGGAAAGTGTAGCAGCACGTGGGGAAGCCACCGCTTGATAGGGGACGGGATGGGCTGGCTGGGCTGAACCAGGGAGGGAAAGCTGTGGCTGAGCCCCGTGCAGCTGTGCTGTATGCTCCTTTAAAACTGAACAATATGCTCAAGAATAGAGCATGAACGATCTGGGCTCCAACGTAAATTTGGAGCAGGTAAAAATCTTTGTAAAAATACTGTCCAGTGTTTGGATTGTGTTTGCTTCTGTTTCTCCTTGCACGGGATTGGGGATTCAACTTGTTACTACTTGTTAAAGATGTGTTACTAACGAGTTATTAATTCAATAAAAGTAAATCTTCTTGAAGATTATTCTCAAAAATGCCCATATTTTGTTGCTTTGATTAGTTTCCGCTCTGACTGATATCTTTTCTACATTTGATCTGTCGACTTGCATTATGCTTCTTTCATTCATTGAGAAGTGAGTAGAAGTGAAAGTGTTTATTTAATCAAGTGTTTGGTATCATTTCATTCTTGCTTTTATATTGTTTTTATTTTGTATTTTAAACCACATTTCCAGACCCATTTCATTGTCACTTCCTGCAACGTCATTGGTGTCAAAGGTCACGTGACATCACTTCCTGGTGTGATACCACTTCCTGTGAGGTCTTTGAATATGGCTCGCTAGCCCACTAGGTGATAAAAAGTTCGTGATCCGGCCCCACATTCAAAAAGTTTGGATACCCCTGCCTTAGAGGGAACATTGGATCATACTAAGGGCGCTTGAAATACAAGTATCCATTGGTTAAAACACGTTAACTTGTGCTAAGTACCCTCTGAGTCTCTCAGACTTAAACTGCTTCAGGTAAGGGTTAATTCTGGGCTGTGCTGTATAGACTATATTAAGATAATTTCATTCTGCTCCACGGAGATAAAACGAGCAATTTGCAGTCTTCTGGCATCCCAGGATGCACTGTTCCCAGCTCCTCCCCATCTTGCTACCTCTAGAACAGGGATAAGGCCCAGGTGTCCTGGCTCCTAGCCATGCCCCTGCTCTCCAGCCCTCTACTGGCAAGTCAGAGCTGTGCAGGCAAGAAATGTTTTATTTTCCTGAATCCAAGATAACTTAAAATTTAAGATGACCCCCCAATACTTAAATACTATACATAGAAAATGATACATTTATTATAATTTTCCAAGTATAGAATCAAATTAGTGGTAAGTTGTCTTAAATTCACCCTTCTACTACTGTGGCAAGGAATGCAGCAGCAGAAGGTGGAAGACAAGACCCCTGCCCCTTGCTCCCTTGCCCTCCTGTGCCTGTCCCCCCTGCAACTGCCCCCGCCATATGTCCTGCCACAAGCCCCCCTGCTGCCTGTTCCTCCATTCCTGTGCCTGCTCTCCCCGCCCTGTTGCCTGTCCCCACCACTCCTTGCCTCTCACATCATCTGTTCCTCCCTGCACCACCTGCCTCCAACCTCTTGCTCCCTCCTCCCTGCTCACCCCCTCCCATTTACCTTCTGCTGCAGATCTGCTCTTTGGGGCAATCAGTAGTGTGACTGGACTATACCTTAGACCAGCCCCACCAGCTGGGCTGGATTGGGGCTAGAGGATCAGGAGCAAGAACAGAAGGTAATGGGGGAAGGGGCAGCTGGGGGTGGGGGGAGCAGGGGGTGGGGGAAGCAAGGTGGACATCCACAGTCAAAGCTGGAGAAGGCTTCAGGTTTCCTCCTCTCCTTGCAGTCTCCCCTATGCTCCCCTGGCTGTGAGTCCCCTCCGCTGCTAAACAAGCTACCCCAGACCAGGTAAAGTGCAGCCCAGCTCAAGCTTTAGCCCCAAGCCTGGGGCCAAACCAGGAGCTGAGCTGCTGCCTGCCCCAGGCTGGTACTCAAATTCAAGAACAGTCTTGTCCCTCCCAATTGCTGGGTGGCAAAGGAAGAAGCAACACCCCTCACTCCACCCCGGTCTTGTATTTGAGTAAATATGCAACTCTTATTGCTCACAGCATGTTCTAACTTTGACCCTGCTTAACAATCCACAGATTTAGTGTGGTCTACGTTTAACATATAACTTGACCCTCATAGTCAGGTCTGGGGACTGGCTTTGTGACAGCTCAGGGTCTTGGACCTTGCTCAGGGGATTGGGTCCTGTAGGATTTTAGCACATGGAGTTAGAGGTAGCTTCCCCACACACACTTAGGCTGGAAGTGCTGTCTAGGGGCACACAGCCTTTCTCCTAGCTTCTCTCACTGTGATTAAATCAACGATGAAGACTCTGGCTTTAATTAAACTACAGGTAGTTTAGTTGATCAGAATTTAATTATACAGCTTGGATTTAGCCAAGACTTGGGGATTAATCTGGTGTTTCCTACTGTTAGGAAAAAGCTATTGGACTCTGAAAGAAGCACAGCATTCCATCTCTTCCATATTTGCTGCACCTCAGTAACACAGACCCTTAGAGCTGTGCTGGGGCATGGACAGACCACACTGATTCCACTGACGCAGCCCCCAACCCTGCAGCACGGTGTCCTGGCAGGCCACACTTAGGTCAGCAGTGCCTGTAAGGAGAGAGAACCCAGGAGAGGGGAATCATTGGGATCCAGCAAAGTCTGAAGTGGGCTCCAAGGGAGTGTCAGAGGTCGAGTGCCCGGGGCTTTGGTGAGAGCTGAGTGTTACTGATGCCTGGCCTATGAATGTGCAAGCAGGGCTGGCATTGAATCAAAGCTGGGATCTTTTTACCTTGGACGTGTTTCTCCATTGATGTCCCTAGATCTCCATGTGCAGTGGGCAATCCTGCTCCATCAGGAAGAGAGAACCAGCTCCTGGGTCTGCCATTTGTGTGGCACTAGTGCAGGTGTTACCGATGATGGCAGGTTACCATGATAGCAATGCTGTGGGGTGGGGATGGGCCAGGGTAAGTTGTGGCAGGTATCATTTTACCAGAGAGGCTGTCCACCAGGGCACACAGCAAACTTATGTACCTGCAAGTGGTCAGAGGCAGCTGAGCACATCTGAGCCCTGTTGGCTCTGAGGGGTCCTCCTTCTTTAATTCCCCCTGCTCTCAGTGCTGTGATTCCCTGTGCTCAACAGATCCCTTCCGCAGCACAGGACTGCAAAATTCCATGGCCAGGCAGGGCCAGATCTGGGACTGGCACACAATCACAAGCAGCCAGCTGGACCTGCTGCACCACCTGACCTGAGCTTAAGCCCCTTCGGCTGGTACCCTGGAGTGCTGCAGGTTGCTCAGAGATGCTGGCCAGAGTCATGCTGAGCCTGAGGCCTGCTGGGAACCTTTCCAAAACTTACATAAAGCACTCATTTGTGTTGATAGGTTCTGAAGCCTTTAAAAGCAAGTAGCAGGCTCTTAAATTAGTGAGGGAGAGCATGCTGGGGGGGCCACCCCAGGCTGCTTTGCTTGGAAGTTAAAATGACCTGAGTTTAAGAAGGCTGTTAGAAAACTCCTGAATACCAAATGACACCACATCCTCTCTCCAACCTGAGAGTTGCCAGTTCTCTTCATGTGAAGCTGAGGAATATAAAACAAGAAGAACTCAATTCCTTTGCCTGTGAACTAATGTGCCAATTTGTTTGAGGAATAATTCAGAAGATCTCAACTTTGCTGTTTCACTAGGTGGACTAGTAGGGACCTGGGCTACAGTATGGGCTCCTGCAAGGTCATCTCAGATGGCCAAGGCATGTCAGCATCATTTACCTGCTGTAATGATGCACTGCAAACGGAGTCCCAGGCTTAGTCATAGAAAAATAGCATTAGAAAGGACCTCAGGAGGTCATCTAATCCAACCCTCTGCTTAAAACAAGATCAGCCCTGTCAAAACCATCTTTGACCTCCCTGCAGTGCTCTGGGTACCAGACCAAGGGGCTCAAGTTCTGGTCAGGCAGCATGTTACAGTGCACCCTGGTGGCTGCCAGTGTCATTGAGATAATTCCAACGCTGGCCCTGGCTGGGAATAGAGTCATGCAGCCAGGTACTGAGAAAGGCTTGCCACTTAGGACTGGTTGCTTCACAGGAAAGTGAGGGCACTGGTAAATGTCCTGGCAGCAATAACACTGAGGCTCTCTGCCCTGGATACCTGGTCTTTGCCTCTGTTACATAATTGATAGATTGGTGCGTTGGTGTAATAGCATAATCTGTTTGCTCAAAAATGCTCAAAAATCCTGCTTTGTAGCTGTTTAATATTCAGTCCAGGAGCCCAGATTGAATAAACCACTTTAAAAATCTATAAATCTCCTGGTTGCACACTGGCATTTTTTACATGCTTGTAAATAAGCCTCTGTTGGAGACAGCCACACTCCATTTCGGGGAAGGAATCCGATTAGATTTCATGTTGTGCTGCAATCTCTCAGATACTGCCCTGTTTCTTTGCTGAGGCAAGCTGCTGCTGAGAAGGCGATGACCATGGTACATGCTGATGCTGTTCAGGTTTCTCCTGCTCCATGAGCAGGGGTAATGAGCCCCCCAGCCATGCCTCAGGGAATGGCCTGGGAAGGAGGCTGAGGCTGGGCAGCAGGTACAGTGCTGCTTGTGGGCTGTCCTGATTTGCGAACTTTCTGATTTCTCCAGATCACAACATATGACAGCACAGAAGAGAGTAACAAAAAATGACTTGGTGTTAACGAAAAATCAATATGCAACAGAAACCAGATAGGAAGCACAGCTATCCCCTCAGCATATCTGAGAAGGGCAGAAGAAGCAAATGGGATTTGGACTTCCCTTTTTCTTTGGAGCATGACAAAGGAGACCTCTGTAGCCAGTGGGACAAGAGTATTGGAACACCTTTATCCTTCACTTCCCTGTGTATATAACTATGGGCAAGTCTGAGATGTTCCCTGACCCTCCTCCCCTCATAGGTCTTGGTTAAGATGCCTTAGCCAAGTCCTGTTGCAGTATCTGTATATTTGGGCTGACTGTCTTGTTTTTTCCCAGGGGGCAGGGACAGAGCTTGGTAAGCCCAGGCCCTGCTGGCTCTGCTGCCTGGCTGCAGGCCTCATGCTGATGCCTTGTTTTCCCTCTCTTCCTTCCAGTGTTCCAGTTGTCTCGCAAGGTGACATCTGTGGTCCCAGAGAGCTGCCTCCTCATCCTGCTGGGCCTGGGCCTTGGGGGAATTGTCTTGGCCATCGCTAAGAAAGCAGAGTACCAGCTGGAACCCAACATGTTCTTCTTCTTCCTCCTTCCCCCCATTGTCCTGGATTCAGGCTATTTCATGCCCAGCAGGCTCTTTTTTGACAACATTGGTGCAATTCTGACATATGCAGTGATTGGCACCCTGTGGAATTCTTTCACCACTGGAGTCTCCCTCTGGGGCATGCAGCAGGCAGGGCTCATGGGTAAGCAAGCTGAGCTGTTTGAACCTCTGCCCCTCATTTACATGGTCTGGGGGGCTGGTGGTCAGAAGAGCTGGACTGGGACAGTTACCAAGCTGTTTGCCTTTCCAACTCACGCCTTTGAGGAACATAAGCCATAACCAAAGGTGAGGTGCCAGAGAGCTGCACTTGCCCTCCTGAGTCCAAGTCCATGGCAGGTGAATTACATACTGTTCAGACTCCTTCAGGGGCTGGAGGCCCACAGTATCTCAAGCGTGCCACTGACTAGCTCAGACCATGCAGGGCATTGTCCATAGTAGTCCAAGGAAGAACCCTTTGTGACAATGTAGGCTAGGGGTTAGCAACCCTTAGAGCCTTACAGCCATTGGATCTAACCTGCAGAAATGGTCAGTGGTTGGTGTTAGGAACTTCCCCCATGACTGTTCTCACTGGGGCTAGGTGCACAGAGTATAGTGCCAGTCACCAGACAAACATAGGGGACAGTGCTACTGACACATGTACTAGTTCAGGTTTGAGGGTGTTATGGCAGAACCACCTCCACACAGCTGCTATTCAGCGGTGCCAGTTCTCTGTGGGGCCTCAGACTGTCAATGCCAAGTGTGTGTCCTGCTACCATGGGCCTCCAATGGGCCATACTACCCAGAAAAGAATAGTGCCGGATGGGATTTATCCTCTGGGCATGCTGTTGCAGCCTGAGACACCAGCAAGACCAGGGCCTCACACCTGCCATGGAGAGAGTTCAGGGCATTTTAGTGGAGAGGCTGCCTGATCTGTCCCCTCATCTTCATGTTCCTCATGCTCAGCATTGTTACTGGCCCTGCCCTACCATTCATAACTCCAGCAGCTGCAGCTTGTCTAGAGGTGTTAGTCACTGCCTAGACTCCTTCTCCCAGGCTTAGGGTAGGCCTCAGGTATTACCTGGGGGGCTGGCCACCTTCTGTGTCTCCTGAGCATGTCTCCCCACCCCTTGGGGTATATTCCCTGAGGGAGTGGCTGGGTCACAGAGGTTGCTGCTCCCTCAAGCTCTGTCCCATTGCTGGGCCTTATGTCTCAAGGACAAGGTTCTCTGACACCCCTGCAGATCCTGTCCCACAAAACATGCAGCTCCTTGCCACCCGCCTCCTCAGACGTTTTACCAGTGCAGGGAGGGAAAGAAGATATCTCAGCCCAGCCACACTGCAAAGAGATGTAGAACTGCTGGCAGGGGCTTGCTTAGGCAGGGGAAGGAGCTTCCAGTCTGGTGCAGTTCAGTGCTGCTCCTGGGAGCTCAGTTGGGGTGGGGGGGCTCTCTGGCCTTTGGCACAGCCATTAGCTTTACCCCATTTCCTCACAGGGCCACACTTTGACTGTGGGATGTGCAGGGCCCCATTGTTGCCAATGAACAAACAGGGGTACATCTCTATGGTGTAAGGTAATGCCACACAGAGACACTCCTGAATTGGGAATCATGTAACTGTGTTAATGTGGTGCCTCTACAAAAACCATCTCACCAACAAGCCTACACTGGTTTTGGTTTGGGAGCTAACATACAGAGTGGGTGCAGAGTGTGCATCCCATATCCCATGGGCAGCCTGGCCTTCCTAACACAGGCCCCCATGCCTTAGTTCAGTGCACAACCATGGTAGGCTTCCTTCATTGTCATTTTTTGCCTGGTACATCTGGCTGGTTCCTCTCTGCAGAGTCAGGTGGGCAGGTGGGTGGGAAAGAGGAGGTCAAGTCTGCATTGTCTCCTGAGGGTACTGCCTGAGCCTTGTGTTTCTTTGTCTTGGCAGATAAGGGTGTGGAAGCTGGTCTGATGGATTTCCTGCTGTTTGGCAGCCTCATCTCAGCTGTGGACCCTGTGGCAGTGCTGGCTGTCTTTGAGGAGGTTCACGTCAATGAGACCCTCTTCATCATCGTGTTTGGGGAATCTCTCCTGAATGATGCTGTCACTGTGGTGAGTGCTGTCCTAAGGCTATGGCTCCTGGGATGGCTTTACCTGGTAGCACTGGGGCAGACTATGGGGAACTTGTATACCACAGGGCTGCTGGCCACTGCAGAGGGGCTCTGAAGTTCAATTCTAGACAAGATGCATTTCTCCCAAGCCAGCCAAGTGTTTCCAGCCTGGGCCCCAGAACCCTATTGTCAGGAAGATTTCCTGTCTTTGAAGGTAAAGGAGATTTTGCAGTCATCACTGGGCTCTGCCCAGCTCTTGGCTTCCTCTGTCTCTCACTGGGAGGAGCCAAAGTTTCTCTATGGCTGCAGAGGTTGGGGTTCTCTCAGAAGGAGTGGAGAAGCACTTTCTGGCCTGCCAAGGATCTGAGGCAGAGGAGGTCTCCAAAGCACTGTGGATGCAGATGAAGCAGGACAGAGGCCTAATGCCCCAGCTGATCCCCCTTAAAATCATGACTTCAGATCTGGAGCCAAACACAGACCACCAGACCCTTTGCAGCCCATTTTTTGGAGAGCCCAGCACTGGATTCACTGGGTGATCTTCCTAGGCTGATCTAGAGTAGATGGAGGCATGAGACCTGCCTTGCCTTTTTGTCCCTCATCCCTTTTCCAGGGAACGTCTGCACAAATGAACCATAGTAACTGCAGCCTCAGAGTCCTTTGCAGGGGGCAGTTCCTCTCATCACTCGCAAAGTCTGCAAGGTCAGACTCTCCATTCCAAAGACTATGACTGGGGGGGGGGGGGGTAAGGGGAGGGGAGGGCAGCTTGCTTTTACTCTTCACAGGATAGTGCAAACTGGAGACAAGAAGGGGCTATTGGACTATGGGGCTGAAGTGCTACCCTCTCCCCATGTCCCAGCCCCTCCATTCTGCTAACACCACACTTTTGCCCTGCAGGTGCTGTACAAGGTGTTTAACTCCTTTGTGGAGATGGGCCCTGCACATGTCCAGGTCACAGATTATGTAAAGGGTGTAGGTGAGTATATCTCCAGCCAGTGCCAGCCTTTCTTTCTCTCTCAGTCATACTGTCACCAGACCTTGTTCTGTTCTGCTGGAAAGCCTAGGGGGTGAACATGAATGCCATGTAGCTCTCGTGATGGCTATAGAGACCTTACACTGGTAAAAGAAGAGGTTAATAGGAACTGGTAAGCTCAGTTACCCCTCACAGCTGCACAGACAGTGAGCAGGTAAGTGGATTGTTGGGTTCGGGGAGGTTGCAGAAGAGTGGGAGAAGCACAGCTGGGAGGGTGACCTGGGACAGGGTCATGTGATTGGGTGTAGGTCCAGGCTCAACTCATGTAGATCATAACATAGCATTAGGCAACATAGCATTAGCCTGACCTCTCCTGTCTGAGACACAGGTGAACTTGGCATCTGCTAACCCTATTCAGAGGTGTCTGGTTAGTCTTGGGGTGCTCTTGGTCAGCTTAAAAACACCACAGAGTGGCCAAGTAATGTCCAGGCCTGTGCACCCTCTGCAGCACTGTGCCCCCATCCCCTCTGTCCCTTCCCTGACCCCAGTGCAGCCTTGTAACCCTTGTGTTGTTATTATTTTTCCCATTTCACTTATTTGTCCCGTCCCCCCCCCCCCCGCCCCCCTGATGTTTAGTTTGTCAGTTTTACAGGACTGTAGTAGCTCTGCAGGGAGGGCAGGAGGCTGGGCAGGTGGGCAAGGGGACCTGGAGGTGATGTGAGCTGAGAAAGCCCCAGGTGATGGCTTTGCTTTTTTAGTGAATGCTTTTGGTCTTGGAGAAGAGCTACATGTTCAATTCCCCTCCTGATTAGGGCAGAGGAGGATGAGCTTTAAATTGTAGGGAGGAGGGAGGCATTTACCTGTCACTACCCACTAGCTGTCACATGGGTCCCTCATGCAGCTTGAGACCGTGCTACTGAACTCTGGGAAATGTCCTAGCACAGCAACATGAATGGAGACTGCTCCCTTTTCTCTGCTGTAGCATCTGCATATGAAACCTCACCCCCTCCTCTGCTGTGCTGTCAGTTCTAGTGGTTCTAGTTGTTCCCTATCTTACTAAGAAGCCAAAATTAAACCCATTGCTGTGTTTCCTTTCCGTGCTGGTCTGTGTGACGTGTCCAGGTGGCAGCAGAACAGAGTGCAAGAGGACACCAGTTGCTCTGGGTCGTATTCTCGAGAGGGCTTGTGATCTCGTAGTCAAGGGCTGCATGGCAACCAGTCAGCAAGGCAGCCTAGGCAGGTCCCATCTGTAGCCTGAACTTTCACATTTTCTGACCTTGGGATGCTCTGACTGCAGCTTTGCATTTTCAGCTGTAACATTTCCTTAGCCCTTTTTTTTGCGCTTTGCAGAGAACTGCCCTGAGATTCTCTTCCCTTCTAAATAAGGGAGAGACAGCTGTTCCTGCATGCACAGAAGATTGGTTTCACTGGCCCCATGATTTGCCATTCTTAGGGGAGACCCTCTGAACCAAACCGGCTCAGAATCAGAGGTTGCCCAGGAAGGGAGAAGGGCTCCCTCTGGTGGTGATAAGAACCCCTGCAGTAGACAGATGGTCGGCAGAGGATTGCAGCTGGAAAGCAGGCTGCTGCAGCCTCAGTGCTCAGTACAGCCTGCTCTTGCTCTCCCACAGCCTCCTTCTTTCTTGTAAGCCTGGGAGGCACGGCCATTGGGCTGCTCTTCGCCTTCCTGCTGGCACTGATCACTAGGTTCACCAAGCGTGTGCGCATCATTGAGCCACTCTTTGTCTTCCTGATCGCCTACATTGCATACCTCACCGCCGAGATGGTCTCACTCTCCTCCATCCTCGCGTGAGTATACAGCAGCTTGCAGCACACCCGTGAGTATAAAGCAGCCTGCTGGGGGAAGACAGGTCTTCTTCATTGCTTTGACCATGGGAGATGCCGTGACCTCCCATTCTGGCTGGGGTACACGTGCCAGGAGCATCCCACTGCTACCCTTGCTAGGAGATCTATACCCTTCCCAGCCCACTCCCACTCTGCTCTGTGGCTGGGCTTGTCCCACAGCTATGTGCCCACACCAGTACCACTTACATGGACTCTGGCTTGTAGCTCAGCTGCTATTGGATGGATGAGAGAGTGGGGAGTGGTACAGAGACCCAGGGTACCTGCCTGTCAGCAAGGAGAGAAGAGGATGTATCTGTGCCTTGGGCAGTGTGGTGTGGCCCTTCCCACTGGCACCTATCCCAAGCTCTCACTGCTTTCCCAGGGTCACCTTCTGTGGGATCTGCTGTAAGAAGTATGTGGAAGCCAACATTTCCCGGAAGTCCCGCACCACTGTCAAGTACACCATGAAGACCTTGGCCAGCAGCTCGGAGACCATCATCTTCATGTTCCTGGGCATCTCTGCTGTGGACACCTCCAAGTGGGCCTGGGACACAGCACTAGTGCTGGGCACTCTCTTGTTCATCCTGCTCTTCAGGGCTGTGGGTCAGTCAATTTGTCTGGCACTCACTTGTCTGGCCTGCTTGTGCTAATGCATTCCCCTTTATCTCCTGGTCCCCTTGCTGTGCATTATGAAAGGCCCTAGGGATGCAGAAGAGCCCCAAGAGCATGGGCAAGGGTTGCACATCAGTTGGTTTATGGTAGGGTATGTCCATGGTGGAGCGGGGGAATTTGCAGGGGTTTGTAAGAGATCTGCATATGACTGCACCCTTAAGAGCACCCCACTGTGCCAAAGCCCTGCTCCTTTTCCTGTGGCTTGCATAATTCTGCCAGACCCTCAGAACCTTTCCCTCCCTTTATCCCCTAGGTGTTGTCCTTCAGACCTGGGTGCTCAACCACTTCCGACTGATCCCACTGGACAGGATTGACCAGGTGGTGATGTCATACGGGGGCCTGCGAGGGGCTGTTGCCTTTGCCCTGGTGATCTTGCTGGACAGAGACAAAGTCAAAGCTAAGGATTACTTTGTGGCGACAACCATTGTGGTTGTATTCTTCACGGTCATCGTGCAGGTCAGTGTGGCAGGGCACTGCCAGTTGTGATACCCTTCCTGGAAAGCAGGAACATGGTGGGGAGCTCACAGTCAGGCCACCTTGTCTGTCTGTAGGGTGCTGGTATTGGAGTTCTCATCCAGAGACAGTTCGTGGTCTTGTCCAAGGCATGGGGTAGTAGAGGCCAGCCTTTGTGTTTCTGGATTTGGGCCCTTGAAGTGGTAGGACTGGTGCAGGTTGGCACTGGGAGATGGCTCTGACCTGCTGCTGGGACAGCCTTGCCTCCTTTGTGTCCTGGTCTATAGTGATTCCTGGGGATGGGGTGACTTCTCTCCCCTTAGAGCAGAAAAAGCCTTAAGAGATGTGGCTCATCCCTTGGAACTCCCCAGGCACTCAGAGTCCTGCTTAGCCTTCCAGGGCCTGGTTGACCTTCACCTTGTTTACCCTTCTGGTCCCAGCCTGTGCAGGGTCCACACAGTGGCTGGGGATGTGGAGAGATGCCGTCCTTCCAGTTACAATACATGAGAGGAGCCCAGACCTGGAGGACAAGGCAGGAGAGGAGCAAACAGAGGCAGTGCTGCAAAGCTGGTCCAGCAGTAGCAGCCTGCATTGCCCTCTTTCCTTTGCACTTCTCTCATTCTGCTCCCAGTCTCCTGTTAGTTACACATTATTCAGACAAATGAATATTTGCTCAAAGGTTGCTAGGCAACCCACCTCCCTCATAGCACTTTCACGCTCGGGGGTGGGGAGTGAGGATTGGACTTGGATAGGAATGAAGGGACTGGAAGGTATCTCCAGGTTCAGTGAGCCCAGTACCTGCTATGGCAGGCACTGCATCATCCCAGAGACTGATAAAGTTCTGCCTTCAGAGCCATTAAGCTGTTGTCCCTTTTCTTCCTTCTGGAAGGCTGCTCCAAAATCACACTCCACTTAGACAATTTTTCATTTCCAGCCCCTTTCTGTTTATGGCTATTTTATCCTCACATGTTCTTGTGCTAATGTTGCCCATTTGGCTTAAATAGTTCTCCCTCCCTGGAGGTTACCCTGGCATATTTATAGCCAGCAGTCAGGTCCCCTAAGAGCCTTCGGCTGGCTAAGCTGCTCAAGGCAAGTTATTTTAGCTTCCTCTTGTAACAGACTCCCTATTCCCCAAACAATCCTCTCAGTACCTCTGCATCTATCCCTGTTTAAGTTTGTCTTTTTCAAGTATGGGTGTCCAGAAAAATACACTGTATTCCAGATGAGGTCTTCATGTTACCTTGTACATGGCCATTAATGCTTACCTGTCTCTTATGGAAATACCTCACCTGGTTCGTCCTGGGATTACCTCTTTCACGGCTGTATCACATTGTCCCTTTGAATGGCTTCTGGCTACTGCCTGGCTTCCTGCCAAAACCTCAAATATTCAGCCAGCTGTGCCCATCCCCCCACCCTGGCATCTTGCTCCAGTGTGCTACACCCAGAGCCCACCAGACAGGAGATGGTGCCAGCCACATTCTGTTCTCTCCATACCCTACAGTCTAGCGGAGTAATGCACTGGTCTGGAAGTGAGGAGCTCACAAAGCGTGGTCTCTTCCACCAGCTCACTGCGTTAATAATGTGCCCTTTACTGTATGTTGCTAAAACAAGGCCTCCTTCCCCATGGAGAAGTCATGCAAACTGGAATGGAATTGAGATCTGCACCATGACAGACCAAAAGCTGCAAGAAATTGTAAAGTCTGAGTATATGGCCTACTGCCTGTGCAACCCAGCTACTCTCGGTCATATAACTCAGTCCCAGTGGCCTTATCTACATGAGATGCTGACTGTGCAGTCGTTACTGCACAGTCATTTAGTACTTGTATAAACAAGTAGTAAATGACTGAACACTAGGCCTGTGTGAAGCGGCTAGTATTCGCTTCAGATTCAGCCAATTTGGGGGACAGTGATTCAATTTGACAATTTGAATCACTGTCCCGAATCAATTTGGCCAAATCTCTGAATCACACAGGCCCCATCCCTCACCTGCTCTCCCAGCTCCCAGCCTTGCCAGCCCCAGCTCCCAGCTTTTAAAAAAAAAAAGCCCCCACTCACTGGCTCCTGCTGAGCAGGGGATTGATCCCCGCTGCCTCCCACTGCCCCATGCCACATGGGGGGGCTCTGTCACGAGCCCCCCAACCCCCGCCTGCTCCCTCAGCCCCCCCTCATGGCTGCCCAGCCCACCCCAGCTCTAGCCCTTTAAAAAAAAAAAAAGACCCAACTCACTGGTTCCTGCCCAGCAGGGGGTGATTCCCGCTGCCCCCATGCTGCATGGGGGGCTCTGCACGAGCCCCCAGAAGCCCTGAGGCTGCTGCAGCAGCCAGGGTTTGGTTCTTTTTCTTAAAGGGCCAGAGCTGGGGTGGGCGGGGCAGCCATGGGGGGGGGCCGGGGGAGCTGGCAGGGGTGGGGGGCCTCATGGCAGAGCCCCCCATGCAGCACGGGGCAGTGGGATTCAGAGGGGATTGGCCCCCCCGCCCAGCAGCACCCAGTGAGTGGAGACTTTTTTATAAAGGGCCAGGAGCTGGGGTGGGCAGGGCAGCCATGGGGAGGGCTGGGGGAGTGGGCAGGGGTCGGGGGCACTTGGAGGGGCTAGGGGAGCAGGCAGGGGATGGGGCTTTGCAGGGGTCACCCCATGGTCCCCTGCCCACTCCTCCAGCTTCTCCTCCCCTGCCCCCTACTTACCAGCTCAGAGTCTGGGTCCAGTTCCCTGCTGCAGTGAGCAGGGACTGCCCGAATCACCAAAGCTCTCAGAATCTTTTCCAAATAGATTCGGAGAGCTTCAGATTGATTCAGACCTTTTAACTGGTCACTGGATTCCATTTGG
Source organism: Alligator mississippiensis (assembly GCF_030867095.1). NCBI lineage: Eukaryota > Metazoa > Chordata > Crocodylia > Alligatoridae > Alligator > Alligator mississippiensis. Next base: position 32,222,010 of record NC_081833.1, read on the forward strand.
ATTCGGAGATTCGGCCACCGAATCGGGCTGAATCTCCTCCGTATCAAATCAGCACCCGGAGCTTCACACAGCCCTACTGTGCAGTAACCAGAATTGTTGTGCAGTAGCATTGCTGAATGGTTTTTAGGTAACTGTGCAGTAGCTTGTTACTACTGCGCAGTAGCATTGTGTCACACTTCCTGCCACCTGACACTACTGTGCAGCAGTAATGAGCTACTGCGCAGTCAGCGTCTGGTGTAGTCGCAACCAGTATATCGTAGCTGCTTCTCTAGTATCTGGCTCAAGGGAGAACAACCTGTGCCTGGTGCTAGCTTTTGTAGCTCGCTTATTGGTTCAGATAGCAGAGGTGTGTGCCACAGCACTGTAGTTTAACAAGCTCAGCTCTGCTGTTTGAGTGGGGAGGAGTTAGAGTTATATGTAACAGGGGTTAGAGTGTTGGGGTTTCATAAAACCTATACAATAACATACAGAAGCTACAGTTAAAGGCTGTTCTTAAGGCTGCAAAGTCAAACATTGAAAAGTGAGGAGATGCCAGAATTGTCTGGCTGTCCACTATTGTTTCAGGCCCCTTGTATGAAGATGCACTAGGACAGCAGTTCCCAGAGTTTTTCAAACCAATATATCATTGTTAGTTCTCAGGATTTCTCATGGGCCGTCATAATCCCTCATCATCAAACCTAATGGAAACAGTAAAATTCTTAAGTTACCTTCCACTGAATAACATTAATGAGATGGATGTTGCTGCTTCAGCAAAAAACAATGGATCAAGACGAAATCAACTCCCAGCATGTTGTCTTGGAGACAGTAGCCAGAAGTCACTGACTTAAAATATTTATCTCCTTTTTCCCTTGAGTGATGTATAGGCATCTAATTCTGTTTGGAAGTTAAATAGACACAGTATGGGTTCTTTGGATATAACTTCACAGGAGTTCACCCATGAATCTTTCTGTTTGCTAATAAGGGTAGCTTTAGACGCCAAAATCATATTTGAAGCAGACGGTACATGAGCTTTCTTGAAAGGGTACGTGATCATGACTTGAGTAGCTTATTTTTCTCAGTGTTTTATTCTCTGAAAACAGCTAATCTATTAAGCTTCAATGAACCTGGAAATAAATAATTTCCTCTACAAGATACACTGAAAAAAGTTGCTATAACAACTAAATAAATCTTATTAAGGTAGGGGAGAAGGCAGGCATCTGAATTACCTGAGTTCTGACTTCAGTGTGCCTTGCTCAAAGTCTCAAATTTTGCAAGACCTGCCACATGCCAGGAGATGTGTCTGGTGTGGTTGGATCATGTGGTAGGGGCCCAAGGTACAGCACTGCTCTGCAGCTAACAGGCATACTCAGCTGGACACTTTGCCTGTGGGGGCCAGTGTGGTCTGCAGATGATTCACCATAACCTCATGGATCACCACTATGTTAGTATACAAGGTAAAACTCTGACCCCACTAAAATCACTGGCAGTCCTCCCATTGACCTAACTGGGAAAGAATGTCACCCAGTCTTTCATTACATGATCCCCACACATTATGTTTCCCCTGGGACAGCTGCTTTGTGAAGGGTCTAGTATGGGTTGTGAGGGTCCTATGTCTAACTGTACACCAGCAAACACGCTCATCCTGAGGTGCACCCATTCCCTGCACCTTTCCCCATGACAACTTTTCAGAGGCAGTTTCACATTGTCAGTACTAAGAGGTGCCACCACACTGAACACAGAAAAGGAGGGGGCAGAGTGAGACTGAATTAACTGTTACAGCAAAGAGCCCAGGACCTGCTGTGCAGACTGCATTATTCATTTTCATGACTCCATCACATTATAAATAGAGCTATTAAATGAAGTTAGGTTCATGGAGAATTTCTACCAGAAGTGCCTCACCCAGTGTGGTACCACAGAGTGGTACAGGCCCCTGGCAGTAAACCAGGCAAGCAAATCTCAAACTATCCATGACTGTGGCACTCAGGCCCTCAGAAGTGGACTTGCACAGGGGTGGGCAAAATATGGCTTGTGGGCTGGATCCAATCCACCAACAGACTTGATCTGGCCTATGGCTGGACAGCTGCCAACTCACTAGCTCTAGTCCGTGGGCAGATGGCAGCTCTGGCTGCCACTTAGTGCCAGATGGGTGGGTGGGACTGCTTCTGCCCAGCTGCATCAGCCCTTGACACAGCTACATCAGCTGTGGACTCAGGTGGAGTTTGGATGTGACCCAGGTGGGAAATGTATGTGGCCCTTGATAGGTCTCCATAACTCATTACGTGGCTCTCCAGCCGAAGTAATTGCCCACCCCTGATCTTGCAGGTATTATCACTTCTGCATGCACTGGTCGCAGCCTGGAGTTGTGGGAGGAGGAAGCTGCTTAGCTCTGCTTGGTCTCTGTGCTTGGTCTCTGCTTGGTTTCTGTACTTCAAAAATTCTTGGGATTAGGGTTTGAATTACACTTCAGTTCTTGGTGGGGTTTTCAGTGGTGGCAGCCGGAAGCCAGAAGGAGCCGCTGGTGCTGCCTGAGCTGCTTAGAAAGGCGTGGTGCGAGCCAGGGGCACTTGTCTCTTATGGAGGGGCTCATGGGGGGCTCAGTCCGCCACCTGAGGCCCCGCGTAATTCGAACCCTGGTTGAGATGTAGGTTAAAATAAGCCTGAGTGGGCTTAAGACCACTTGTGGTGGTTTGGCTTCTGTGCCTCCTATGTGTGGAAAAGTCAGGTGTGGCCAGCAGGTGGCACTGTGACTTAAGTAAAATGGTGGTGAGACAACTTCCGTTGTGAGCTCCTGGGAAGTTTAATAAGCTTGAAGAATTCATAGTTTCATAGTTATTAGGGGCTGGAAGGGACTTACAGATCATCGGGCCCAGCCCCCCTGTACTTGGGAGGCAAGACTGCTGGGGTGAGATGACCCTAGCCAGGTGGATGACTGTACCGCCTCTGGGGGAGCCTGTTCCAAACCCTCGGCACTCGGCCTGAAGAAGTTTTTCCTTATATCTAGCCTGAAGTGATCTTTAGTCAGCTTGTGCCTGTTATTTCTTGTCCTCCTCTGCAGGGCCTTGATGAATATATGCCCCGCCACGAGCTCTGAACCAAGTTCCCCCTAAGTCGTCCCTTCTCCAGGGTTAACAGTCCCATGTCCTTCAGCCTCTCCTCATATGTCTTGGTCTCCAGGCCTCTAATCATGCATTAAAGGCTCTCCTTTGGACTCTGTTGAGCTTCTCCACACCCTTCTTGAAGTGTGGCACCCAAAACTGGATGCAGTACTCCAGTTGCAGTCTCACCAAAACTGAGTAGAGCAGGAAGATGACATCCTTTGCTTTGCTTAAGATGCCTTGGTGGATACATGCCAGTGCTTAATTAGCTCTGCCAGCTATGGCATCACATTGGTGGCTCATGTTCATTTTATTGTCAATCATGACACCCAGGTCTTGTTCAGTTGTGGTGCTGGCAAGCGTAGCACTGCTGAGCCTGTAAGTGTGTTGTGGATTATTTCTCCCCAAATGGAGCACTTTACATTTCTCTGTATTAAATGACATCAGGCCCACCTCATGAGCCTGTCCAGGTCAGCTGTATTGCCAGCTTGTCTTTGAGTGTTATCACACTCCCTCATAGTTTGGTGTCTTCAGCAAACATTGCCAGTTTGCTTATGATACCCAAGTCCAAATCATTGATGAACATGTTGAAAAGCACTGGTTCAAGTACTGAACCCTGAGGTATGCCACTGGTCACCTTCCAGCACGATGACTCATTTCTGTCAGTCAATACCCTTTGGGTCCTACCATGGACCCAGTTACCTAGCCACTGAACTGTAAAGTAGTCAAGGCCACATTTCCTCAATTTAATCGTGAGGACATCATGGGAGACCAGGTCAGTGGCCTTTTTGAAGTCCAAGTATATAACATCAACCTCATTTTCCCTATCCATGTGGCAAGTTACCTGGTCACAGAAGGAAATGAGGTTGGTCTGGCACAACCTGCCCATAATAAAGCTGTGTTGGCTATACTTCAGAATACTACCTTCAGTTAGCTGATGTGTGCTGGATTCTTTGATCATTTTCTCCAGAATTTTACCAGGGATTGAGGTCAAACTGATGGTCCTTTAGTTTCCTGGGTCCTCCCTTCTCCCTTTCTTAAAGATAGGTACCACTTTGGTCTTTTTCCAGTCTTTTGGGACCTCTCCTGAGTGCCACAAGTCTTCAGATAACTTTGCCATTGGTTGCACAATGACATCAACCAGTTCTTTTAGCACTCTCGGGTGTAGTTCATCCAGTCCTGCTGACTTATAGATATTTAGCTTTGTAGGTGTTCCCCCACAAGATCCTCACCAACTGTGGGAGGGTGGTCACTCCCCACCATGATCATCCTGTATCCTGTCAAGCAGGCTAACACCCTTGGACTGGTGGAATACCAATGTAAAGAATCCTGCTTTTGCCACCTTTAAATCCTTGTCCCCTGCTTCCCACTGAAGCTTTCTATACCTTCACTTAGAGCTGGAGACTTCACAGTGGGGAGATCCACAGGCAGCTGTTTTCTCTTGGAGATGTGTGGCAGAACTGGACAAAAGCTCTTCCTGTGCAACACATGGGCCAGATTTTCATCAATTTCATAGATTTCATAGACATTAGGGCTGGAAGGGACCTCGGAAGATCATTGAGTTCAGCCCCCTGCCCAAAAGGCAGGAAGTCAGCTGGGTTCATAGGATCCCAGCAAGATAAGCATCCAGTTTGCTCTTGAAGGTGTTCAATGTAGGCACTTGAACCACCTCCGGTGGCAGGCTGTTCCAGACCTTAGGGGCTCGGACAGTAAAGAAATTCTTTCTTATGTCCAGCCTGAAACGGTCTTGTAGTAGTTTGTGACCATTCGACCTAGTCATCATCCCTTGGGGCGCTCTGGTGAACAAACATTCCCCCAGATACTGGTGGTCACCCCTGATAAACTTATAGGTGGCCATCAGATCACCCCTGAGCCTGCGCTTTTCCAGGCTAAAGAGCCCCAGGGCTCTCAGCCTGTCATCGTAGGGTCTGCTTCCCTGACCTCTGATCATGCGCGTGGCTCTTCTCTGGACTCTCTCAAGCTTCTCCACATCCTTTTTGAATTGTGGAGCCCAAAACTGGACGCAGTACTCCAGCTGCGACCTCACTAAGGCCGAGTACAAGGGGAGAATGACGTCCCGGGATTTGGTTGAGAAGCATCTATGGATGCAAGTCAGCGTTTTGGTCACTTTACTAGCCGCAGCATCGCACTGCAAGCTCATGTTCATCTTGTGGTCAATGATGACCCCCAAGTCTCTTTCTTCCATAGTGCTAGCCAGCGTAGCACCGCCGAGCCTATAAGGATGCTGTGGGTTTTTCTTCCCAAGGTGGAGAATCTTGCATTTATCGGCGTTGAATACCATCAGATTCTCGTCCGCCCACTTGCTGGGCCTGTCCAGGTCAGCCTGTCTTCTGGTGTGGATGCTTTTCCCCAAAGTTTGGTGTCATCAGCGAACTTGGCCAGTCCACTTCTGACTCCAGTGTCTACATCATTAATGAAGATGTTGAACAGTATGGGTCCAAGGACAGAGCCTTGGGGGACCCCACTGGTCACAGGACACCACGATGAGTGACTTCCATCAATTACTACCCTCTGGGTCCAACCCCGGAGCCAATTTTCCAGCCAGTGGATCGTGGAGGACCCAAGGCGACAATTGGCCAGTTTCTCTAAGAGGTGATTATGGGAAACCAGGTCAAAGGCTTTTTTGTAGTCAAGATATATGACATCAATCTCTTCTCCCTTGTCCAGGTGATAGGTCACCTGGTCGTAGAAGGAAATCAGATTGGTCAAGCAAGACCTACCCACAACAAACCCGTGCTGGCTATCCCTTAAGATGTTGGCGTTGGCCAGTCCATTAAAGATGGCCGCTTTAATAAACTGTTCTAAGATCTTCCCCGGGATAGAAGTCAGGCTAATGGGCCTATAGCTAGAGGCTGGGCTATGATGCTCGCCAGCTCCTTGAGTACCCTGGGGTGAAGATTGTCAGGGCCAGCTGACTTGAAAGTATCCAGTTTCTCAAGATGTTCCTTCACGAAGTCAGCATCAATGGAGGGCAGGGGATCACCCTCACCCGGACTTCCCTGTCCCGTAGCGGGCATGGGCGTCCCATGGGACTGATGAAAGACCGACGCAAATTACCTATTTAATAGGTTGGCTTTTTCCTGGGCGTCAGTTGTCAGTTGCCCCATCTGGTTCAGCAGGGGTCCAACATTGCCCCTGCTTTTCCTCCTGCTCCCCACATATCTGAAAAAGGACTTTTTATTGTCCTTGATGCTCAAAGCTAGTTGGAGTTCAGTTGCAGTCTTGGCTTTCCTGGTCTGCTCCCTACAGGACCGGACCAGTGCAGAATAATCCTCCTTGGAGGTGACTCCCATCCTCCATCCTTTGTAGGCCTTTCTTTTTAGCCTCAGGAGGTCTGTTAGATCCCTGGAGAGCCTGGGGGGCTGCTGTGCCCTCTTGCTGCCTTTCCTCTGAGATGGAATAGACTTAGCTTGTGCATTGAGGATCGCTCCCTTGAGGAGCAACCACTCTTCTTGAACTCCCCTCTCCCCATGGTCATGGTCCCTTAGGGCCACACTGACAAGCCTCCTGAGCTTGTCAAAGTTGGCTTTCCTGAAGTCAAGGACTTCCGTGCTGCTGACTGACTTGCCAGCTTTTCGGCGGATGGTGAAGGTGATCAGCTTGTGGTCGCTGTCACCCAGCTTCCCATCGATCACTAGGTCACCGACTAGGTCATCCCCAGTAGCCAGTACCAGGTCGAGCAGTGCTTTGCCTCTCGTTGGCCCTTAGACTTCTTGAGTCAGGTAGAGGTCATCCACGCACGATAGGAAGCTTTGCGACCGCTCAGATTTTGCTGAGTGATCCTCCCACGAGATGTCTGGGTAATTGAAGTCACCCATGACAACCATGGTCCTGGAGCATGCGGCCTCAGCCAGTTCCCAGGCAAACTCCTGGTCAAGCTCAGGACTTTGGGTGGGAGGTCTGTAGTAGACTCCCACCATTGTGTCCCCTGTGCCGTGTTCCCCATGGATTTTAACCCAGAGGGTCTCCAGCTGTCCACCCTGGTCACCAATATCGGCTTGCAGGGACGTGTAGCTTTCCTTAACATAGAGAGCTATACCCTCGCCCCTTTTCTCTACACGATCCCTTCTGTACAGGGTATAGCCATCTATACCCGTGGTCCAGTCATGGGTGGAGTCCCACCAGGTCTCCGTTATCCCTATGACATCGTAATTGTTTGCATTGAGCAGGAGGATGAGCTCCTCCTGCTTATTCCCCAAGCTCCTTGCATTTGTGTACAGGCAAACAAGTGCCCCCTGGGGGGCTCCTTCCTTGCCCACAGATTTTGCCAGGGCTGGGGCAGGGATGGGCTCCCTTAAGTGCCTTGACCTGCTGGCTTTGCAAGGATTGCTCAGCGGGCCAGCAGTGGCAGTAGTGCCCCCGTCCCCCAGCGGGCTTAGTTTAAAGCCCGGTGGAGCAGGTCAGCCAGTCTGGCTGAGAAGAGCCTCCTCCCTAGGGGAGAGAGGTGGAGACCATCTCTCCCCAGCAGCTCGCTGCCTCTCTCACCAAAGAGCAGGTTGTGGTCATGAAAGCCAAAGCCTTCCCGACGACACCAGCGCCGCAGTCTTTGGTTGACCACGTGGATCCTCCTCTCCCTCCTCGGCCCATAGCCTGAGACTGGGAGGATTGACGAGAACACCACCTGCTCCCCCAGACCCTTTAGCCCCGCTCCCAAATCCCTGTAGTGCCTCATGACCCGGCTGGGAGTGCTCCGAGCCGTGTCATTGGTGCCCACATGAATTAGGAGCATGGGATAGTGGTCTGTGGGTTTGAGGACCTCTGGGATCCTCTCCGCAATGTCCCGGATGCGGGCCCCTGGGAAGCAGCAGACTTCCCGGGCTAAGGGGTTGGAGCAGCAGATTGCCCCCTCAGTCCCCCTCAGGAGAGAGTCTCCCACAACAAACACCCTATGTTTTGTCTTGGAGAGAGCAGGGGTGGGAGCTGCAGTTGGGCCCACGTTGCCTGTGGGAGCCAGCAACTCAGCAGGCTCTGCTGGGGCTGCAAGAGGTGCGTACCTGTTGCTCAGCTCCAGCGGGGGAGGGGCCTTGGTGCGGCGGACTTAGGGCCCTTGACCACCGTGGTCCATGCCCCTGGCTGGACAGAGCGGGAGGTCCCGGAGTCCTCCTTTGGCGTGGAGGGAGACTGTGGTCTACCCTCCGCCTCCTGGGGGATAAGGGCCTGGCAGTAGGAGTCTATCTCCTGCTTGCAGTCCCTGATGGCCCGCAGTCTCTGGACTGTGGCCTGGAGCTCCTCCAGCTGGCACACCAGAGACCCCAAAAGGGAGCAGACCCCACAAGGGGAGGTCACCATGCTCCCAGGTCCCAGAGCCTGAAAAAGGGACAGGCAGCCCCCGCAGCCGAGAGCCAGGGGCTCCGTCTGTGTGGAGCCCAGAACCAGGGGCTCCGTCTGGGTGGCCATCTCTGAGGTGCCGGGGGGGGCTGTGGAGCCCAAGGGGACCCTCGGGGTGCAGCACGTGCCCATCCGTGGCATGCCTCTGGTAGGCTGGCTACGGCTGGGACGGTCTACCCTGGGGGGTGCGCATGCAGGGTCCTGGGCCCTCCCGTGCGCCCTCCCATGCTAACTCCGCGCTAACTCACGCGCCGGCAGAGAAGCGCACCTGTTTGCGCAGCCTGTTCGCGCAGCTCCAGTCGCGTGGCTCCCTGGGGGGCTGGGCGAAGTAGGGGCCTAGGCGGGGCTTGACCCAGCCTGGCTCCACTCAGCTGCCTCCTCCCACACACACACTAAGGGGTTAGCCCCCTCTCTCCACGGGCCCTGCTTACCTCCGGCTGTGCTGGGAGTCAGCGGGGGGCTCCGCGGCTGCTGGAGGGTCTCTGGGGGGCTTCGGGGGAGCGGGGGTGCAGTGGGCTTTCACCCGCGCGTCTCTCGCCGCTCCCACATCTAACTGGGGCTTTTTCCCTGTTGGTGGGCCCTTTTAAACTGCATGCACTAAGATGAAATAGCCAGTGTTGGGGTGTGACACCCCAGCGCTGCCTATGGTTCCCTGCTGGTTCACAGCACAGGAGTGAGGACCAGTCATTATACCAGGCCACATTCAACACTGGTGTGAGGAAATGATCTCCCCTATGGCACAGAGTCAAGCTCTAGAACTCATTGTGGCCAGGACTGTAGAGGAGTCAAGAGGAAGGGGGTGTTTGTGGGGGTAACATGAGCAAGTGCCCAGAGCTCTAGCACGTAGTGCTGGCAGGTAGATCGATCTTGCTGCTTAAGGGTTTGAGGCAGTCTCTGGCAAGCAGGAATCAAGACAGGACTGGAGTCTGCTGCTGTGGCCTCTTCCTCAGTCACAGCTAAACTTGGCAGTTGTCAGAAACAGGAGGTTGGGTTGGCTGGGACTCAAGTCAGATGCAGGGTGGTAGTTTCTGTTCTTTACAGCCCAAACCTCTGTGCTTGGAGCTAGAGGAGTAATTCAGCCATGAATGACTCGTGCCTCTTCAGACTGGGAGGGCATGGCAACCACCTGCAGGTGCTATTGGTGGTGTTGGCAGCAGGGGCGTGGTAGCGGTGAGTGGGGACCACCCTCAGGCAGCCATGGTGATATTGGTGGCAAGGGTGGGCTGAGCAGGGACCGCCTGCAGGCAGCTGCGGTGGCGGGGGGGGAGGGGAGCGGGAGTGGTGAGCGGTGAGCGGTGACCGTCTGCAGATGCCAGGGGCAGCATCAGCAGTGGCCAATCTCAGGGGGGGCATGTGTACCCCCTAACTGTTGCCTTTGAAGTCAACAGCTGGTATCACCTAGTGGGGACAAAGCACATGTTTTACCTGTGGGTAAGAGTGGTGGGACAAGTGGGAAAATGGGCAGAGGCTTAGCTTCAGAGTTGGCACTGAACAGCCTCAGGACTTCACTCTTCAAGCTGGCGCTGAGGGGACACCAGCCAGGTGGAAGGGTTCTGGATCCACACAGCAGCTGCTCTTTGGGCCATCTCTCAGAGGTTGCTCCTGCAGAATCACCAATGGGCTGGGGTGGGGAGGGGGTATTGCTGGAAATGGAAGAGGCTTTGTCCAGGCCAAGCCTCTCAAATACACACCTATAATATGGGGTCCCAGGGGTGGCCATGCACCCCCTGGTGGCTCTGTGACTGTGCCCTGCTCTACCCCGAGGGTGCCTTCCTATCTCTCCTGCCATACCTTGATGGTAATGTAAATAAATATAAAAGGACGCTGCCCACAGACCTTTGCTAGGCCCCAGTCACACTGGTCCCAGGCCCCTGGCTGGGCCTCTGTACTCTCAGGCCTCTGGTTGGGCTCCTGTAGTCCACTCTACCCAGCTGGGCACCCAAAGCCTTATAAGCTAGTTGCGTGGCTCCAGACCTCCCCTCTACCACACCCCATGCTTCGCAGGTGTTACTGGTATGTTGTCCCTCTGTTGTGGCCTTGGCCTCCTCAGTCTCTGCCCCTTTAATGTAGCTAGGCCTTCTAGCTTAGGCCCACTGAATAGGACCTGGCTTTAAGGCTCGAGCTTTACTTGTCCCTTCTAGTCACTGAGCCCCTGGCTCCTGTATAGTGGGCCTCTGGCTCGTGTGTGGCTGTGCCCTCTGGCGCTGGGCCCCTGGCCCCTGTACAATTGTGCCCTTCTTGGACACTGCTCTGCACTCAATAAGCATTCAAGCCCTCAGCCTGCCCCTTGCAGGGCTCAAGGCAGTCAAGTGCCCCCCCGACCACTAATGAGGCCTCCACCTCCCCTACAGCCTCATCTGCAAAACACTGGTTAAACAATAACATAAATCATAAGCCCCTGGGCCATAACATAAACAACCATGGAGACCATGCTCTGCCCCTTTAAGAAGCAAACTTCCCCCTAGGACAGCACATCTCCTAGCCTTGGGTACTTTGTAGGCTCCTGGAGCCTTTCTATCCTTGTAAGGAACAAAGCAGGCAATCAAACATCTGTAGGCAGTTCTCTAAAGCAGGGACTCCTTACCCTGTGGCAGCCAGGGAGAGAGTGACCCTGATAGCCCCAGCCCTGAGCTTATATGTTCCCCTGGTCCTGCCTGCATCTGGTCATCTGACCACCTGCAGGTGCTGGTTAATAATCCCATTAGCCCTATTGCCCCAGCAGCTGGTAGCTGCTGCCCCGTGCCTGCCTGCAGAGCTCCCTGCCTGGGCTGCTTTTCCTCTTTATGTAACAGAGAGCACCAGGCTCTCTGTTACAACACCCCATATTCCCATTCATATCACTAGCTCCCTACAGGGTTCCCCTCAAGGTGGTCCAGGACCCAGAAGATTAGGAGGATGCATTGCTTCCAGTTCTGGGCAGCCTGTTGCCTGGCCTGCCCTTGCACTTCACTTGCTGTGTCCAGAGGATGCAGCTAGACTAGATCCAACTCTACATTCATTACCCACTGCCCCTAGCCAGGGCCTGCAGGGTGCTTCCTCCCTGAGGGGTGCTCTTGCTACACCCTTCTGTGAGTTGAGCTCAGAGCCATGGCCCCAACTTATCCCCTTTGAAGCAGCATGTGCCCGGAGGGATGGAGCAAGGAAGCAGCCCCTGCTGTTGGAACAGAGGCTCTTTACATCTTCCAAATGTCCCTCTCATGCTGGGAATCAGGCAGATTTGACCATGTTCAGTAATGGCATGCAGTACTAAGAGCCGTAACCATGGTACTCGCTGGGCGCATCTACATGGAACACTGACTGCACAGTAGCCTGATACTACTGTGCAGTAGTGTTACATCACAAAAACTGTGATGTGACACTACTGTGCAGTAGTATTAGGCTACTCTGCAGTAGCATCATAAAAAAGGCGTCCGCTTGTGCTACTGCACAGTAACTTGAGTTACTGCTCATTTATTTTGCTTATACACGTATTAAATAAATGCATGGTAAGCACTTCACAGTATCTGAAGTGAAAGATAGTAGTATAACACCTGCAAGGCTCGGGACACAATATAAGGATGGTTGGAATCCTGTATTATGCCCTTGGTATTACAGCATAAAAAGGCCAGCCTCCCACCTAGAAACAACTTATTAATTACATCATAAAGCATGGCAGGTAAGAGACATGGGCAGACTGCCCTGGACAGATGGGTGGGCTAACATAGTTATCAGCCTCAGGACCCATCACAAGGTCATAAAATAGGCAGCTGTAACAGGCATTTGGCATTTCAGCCCCTTCTCAATCACCACTTTTGCATCCCATCACTCCTTCATTCACAAAACCCGGTGCCTCTCTTCCCTTCCCCCATGTAACTTGGACTTCACTGAGCCACCAGAATGGGAATGGACTCGAAGCCAGAGATGCCCATAGCCTTGTGCCCAGAGCCCTTTTCAACAGCTCTAACTTATCTTTTCTCACTCTCTTTTCCCAGCTTTCCTTGCTTCCCTTGTATTTTGATCGGTTAAGCAGAAACACTTGCTTCCCCTGTATTTTGGCCACCCCTGTGCTTAAATCATGTAAAGGCAGGGTAGCCCAAGTACCAGGAAAAAATTGCACCAGCTGGGGCTAGTGGGATGGGCTCAGTATGCAGCTGGCAGCAGCCAGCAGGGCCTGACTGAGTGCTAACTGTGTCCTAGCCAAGGATGCCCCACCATGGACTGAGCCTGTTCTCTTGTTTCAGGGTCTGACCATTAAACCTCTAGTAAAGTGGCTGAAGGTGAAGCGGAGCGACCATCACAAACCAACGCTGAACGAGGAACTGCATGAGCATGTAGGTACCAAGAGGGCACAGGGGGCTGAGGGATGTGCTCTCTGCCTCCGGATCATGAACCACCCCCTAATGTCCTCAGCTGATAGCTTTAGGCAACGGCAGTTGGCCCTTGCTGCCCAGGGTGCAGCATTTCTATTGCTCTCGCTTTCCCTCTTTCAAGGCCTTTGACCACATTCTGGCAGCAGTGGAAGATGTTGTTGGGCACCATGGTTACCACTACTGGCGAGACAAGTGAGTGACCACATACACTGGAGCCACCCCCAGTCCTTCACACAGGACAAGTGTGCATTACACAATCCTCAGCCCCTTGTCCCACTGTTTTCCCCTGCTCCTGCACTGATGGTAAACAGGTCAGCCACAAGGCAGTGCAATGAGGTCCATGGTGACCTGCACGGGCTTGACAGAGACCTCTTGCTATGAGCAGTCTTGAGAGAAAGGAAGGCTCTGTGCTAGGCAGGCGTGTGTGTGTGTGTGTGTGTGTGTGTGTGTGTGTGTGTGTGTGTGTGTAAGGCAGGCCTGCTGTAGCTGTCCATTGTTGTAGGGGGGCGCACCTTTCAGCCCACAGCACTGCTGGGAACAGTGACATGCCTTCCCCAACTCAGCTCCTTTCCAGGCATTTCACTGTGGTGGCTGACATTTCCCCCTCCTTCAGAACAGAACTTTCTTCCAGCAGCTGCTCTCAGCTCTGCTCCTTCTCTAGTGCCTGCAGTGACTAAATAGTTACTATCTCCTTTTAATAGCTCTCACACCCCCACTGAGCTATCACTGCTCACTGCCTCTCACTAAACTATCCCTGCTCCTGCCAGGCCCAGCTGGGAATGGCATCTCTGTACCTATTTTAGTTGTGGTTTTGGTATTCGGCTGGAAGCTGGAGAAGACTCTTTGTTTGACTGGTGAAACCCTTCCATCTTGGGATGGAAGGGGCTGGTGCTGGGGGCAGTATGCCCTGTAATGCCAACTTTCTATACACGTGCTGTGCATATGTGAGATAGAAGTACCCTCCTCATCTTATATCAGGTGGGAACAGTTTGACAAGAAATACCTGAGCCAGCTCCTGATGAGGAAATCAGCCTACAGGATCAAAGATGAAATCTGGGATGTTTACTACAAGCTAAACATCCGTGATGCCATCAGCTTTGTGGACCAGGTAAGTGTGTGACATGCCAGCAGCTACCACATGCCTTGGGAGTGGCTGCCTCACAGCTCTGGTTGGGAGTGGGATGCCATGACTCTTAGAGCTTTGGAATCAGCTGACTTTACAGTGGGGCTTTCTCTGTCTTCTCCCTACAAGGATTATTGTAGAGATCCCTGAGGAAACAGGACAAGGGAAGCCAGTGCCTTGGGCTACCCCATGGTCACTGGCGCTCGACATTCAATCTGTGGGAGAGAGCATAAGACTTCAGATACCATTCTGAGCCCCTGGTAGTCCCTTGGCAGACCTCAGGTCCCAGGTGCATCCATGGGGTCTTCTTTGGGACTTTGCAGCAGTCTGAAAGACTTCCTGTGCTCCTTAGCATTGCTGGGGGTCTGGGTCAGTGTTAAAGTTCACATTGCCATCTGCACCATGGGCCCCTTAATGCCCTTCAGCTCCTGGGCTGTGGCCTGCAGTGTTGCCTCAGGGTCTGCTTGAGATCAGGCTGTGCCTGTCAGTGCTGGCAGGCTGAAAAGTCAGGCAGGTGTACATGATCCCACAGTGCTCTTGCCCATCCATTAGAGACATTGCTGCGCACTGGCACTGCCCCCAACCAGGTCCCAGCCCTTTCTCATGAGTCCAGAGAGCACCAGGTACCCTGTGCATTGGGGAGTTGGCTCTCCCAGATCTTGCTTTCCTCTCCATGGTGCTCCAGCATCCAGCTCAGCTCTTGCACTCCCCAGGGGCTTTAGTGCTTTGGCTGGGAGAAAGAGCTAAAGTCTGAACAAGGGGAGTCAAGACTGTGTCACCTCTCTGAACAGCCCAGCCACCTGCATCTTACAGGGCAACCACATGAATGAGAACAAGAATGCCCGGGGGCTGGCATCAGCATCAGAAATGGGGTCATATTCCTTGAGAGGCCATGAAATCATTGTCAGCATCTTGCACAGAGCAGCCAGCGCTACAGGCTAAACACCTGGCTCCCTGCATTGGCCCAGCCCAGCTCATGCCCCAGGTAGGGCCTTCTCTTGCTGTGTGGTCCAGCCACACACATCTCTTCCTGCTACCCCAGGTTCTTCCACAACACAGCTTCCTGCCAGAACCTGCTTCTGATCTTTCCCTTTCCCAAGACCTGAACAACATGAGACATTTGCACTGATTCACTTAGCACTGCTTTGAAGCAGCCCAGCCCTGCCCAGCGCCCTTCTGCTCTACCCTGACAGTGATTCCTTGCAGCTCAGCTGAAATGGATTCCTCATCCACCTGGGCCAAGCCTAACTATGTTTACACCTGTTGCATGTGCTTTATATGGGGACCAGTGTTACCCACCACATAAACAGCTGCAACTCATTCATCCCAGCTCCAGCTACCACTGGAATAAATGTCACACCCTGTGGCTGCACTTAGTCATGTGTATCACACTGGGTCTACACCTGCCCATCCCTCCAGCAAGGTGCAGAATTCCTTCTAGCCCTTGGCTGTGTCTCTTAAATCCTTCCACACATATGTAGCACAGACTGGAAAGGCCCTCCAACCTCTGTGCTGGAGAATGTGGAGATATGGGAATGGTCTGGGCCTAACAGGGATTTCCCTTGTGTGGCAGTGGCTGGGGGCTATGGGGAGGGGCTGCAAGTTGGATACTGTTGATCCTGGGCTGGGAGTGGGGTGGCCCCTAGGAATGCTGCTTGTTAGCACTAAGAGGCTGTTGTAAAGGATTCTCCCCTGGATTCAAAGCTCCTGGGGCCATGGTAGCTGTACAATTGCCTTGTTGTATCTGCTGTGGGGTGGGCACTTCCTTGTCACAGTTCATACAGATCCATTATAATGTGCTCTGGCAACAAGGGGCCCAGTCAGTGCTGGCTGTGGGGGTGGCTCTGTTATGCCCCCCAGAAAATGCATGGCGCCTGCCTACACATTTCACATGGCCATCAAAGAGCACTCTGATGGCAATAGTGCCCTAAAGCATTCCCTGCCCAGGGCTGTCTAGAACAAGCTGCTCCCCTCCCTAACAGGAGAGGCTTTGTGGGGCAGCTGTGCCCAGCTATGACATGGCTAATGCAGAAGGACCTGGGATGGTGCATCAAAAATTGGGGCCTAGGAACCTGCTCCTGCAGGAACAGCCCAGGGAAGGCACAGGACACCAGCACAGCTCCCATCACAGAGCTGACATAGAAACCTCAGGAGGCCTCTGCCAATACAAGGCCTGGACCATGCCCAGTCCCTTGAGATCTGAGGCTTCTGCAAAGGGATAGACTTGAAAGAATACTCAGGCTTCAGCATTAAGACCTGAGATGGGTCACTCTTGCACCCTTTGGCTGGGCTAACACTGAGCAGCCAGCTGGCCTCTGCTGCCAGAGTGCAGTGGGGTGCTCTGATGTACATTTGGATCTCTTGCTCCCTGCAGGGTGGCCATGTGCTCTCCGCAGCAAAGCTCACACTGCCCTCCATGCCCAGTAGGACCTCCGTGTCAGAGTCATCGGTCACCAATCTCCTGTGAGTATGTTTCCTCTCAGTGGGTGGGATGGGGATAGGGTGCTTCTGGCAAAGTTCCCTGCTGCAGACACACCCAAAAACCAAAGGCCTCCAAGCCCCCTTTGCCTTCCCCTTACCAGCGCTTGAGGTATGGCCCTGGGCAGAAGGGAACATGCTTCAGCCTAGAAAGAGAGGTTTACTTTGGGGGTGAGGGAGAGTGTAGACTCCAGGCTGTGGTTAACATGTTCTGTCCCAGAGTGGCCAGCTCCCCTCATGAGGTTGAGACTCTGGGTGCACCTGTGGTTTGAGCACAAGGCTCTGCAGTTTATTTTATCCAGCCTCTGCACAGCTTACTATTAGTCACCAGGTCATTGGCAGCTCCCACACCTCCCTACTCAAAGCTTTCAACCCCAAACCCATTCTTCAGTGCTCCACAGCCAGCTCCTTTTCCAAAGATTCAATAATAGTACATGCCCCCAGGCCTCTACAGTCAGGCCTTCCACAGCCCCAGCTATATAGGGGTTTGTAATGGTAGTTGAGCAACCTTTTCTCTAAGCTAATTGAGTTTTTGTGTGTGGCTTTCCCATGTTTTCTGAGTATGTCTGTAAGTATAGGCAGTGTGTTCACTCACATTATCCAACTGTGCCTCCCTGAATCCCACACAGACCTAATACTGGCCTAGCCCCCACACAAACCCACTGCTTCATCATATCCCACCCCTGACTCCCTGTTTTGGCCAGACCATTCCTGGGCTGCCTTGCTATTGTTTTCAGCCTCTGCTCTACTCTTGAGTGTTCATGAACATTACTGTGAAAAACAGGAGGTCAGGGGCTGGAGAGTGTGAGTGCTGAGCTAGGCTGTGGGCATGTTAATGTAAGCAGGCCTATATGGGAGGGAGGGGAGGCATGGAGAAGTACACAGGGGATGGAGGAGGGCTGTGCAGAGGGCAGTTAAGGGGAGAAGTGGAGCTTTCACTGAAAAGGTCCTGCTTTCCCTTCCTAGGTTCTCGGGGTAAAGAGGCAATGGGAGCAGATGGGGAAGGTGGCTGAGAAGGATCTGTGTATGGGGGGGAAGAGATCTGTGGGGAGCTATGGGGAGGGGGGCAGGGGCTGAGTCGCTCTATGCTGAAGCATTATAGCTTCATCACAACACTGCTGCTTGGGGCTGTGGGGCTGCCTGAGCAGCAGTGCAGTAGGAATCACTGTGCAGGGACAGGCAAGATGATGGAATTGGAAGGTCTAGGTGGTTGCTGGCTGCCTTTGTAGAGTGGAGTTAGATTAGGATGACCCTAGGGCAGGGGTGTCAAACATATGGCCTGCAGGCTGGACTTAGCTAGCGGAGCACCCCGCCATTCAGCCACTGGTGTTGCCCCAGCTCTGATCAGACTCATACAGGACATGGCACATGCCCATGTCTTGGGACTGATCAGGGCAACAGACCCCCTCCTGCTTCTCCTCCTCCACCAGCATACTTGATCCAGTGGCTGCTCCAGCTGGTCTGGGATGCACAATACATGCAGTGTGGATCCTGGAGTGACTGTGCTGCATGTGGTACCCACCCTGGTAGCACAGGTGCCTGACTGGCTGGAGCAGGAGCTGTATGCAATGCAGTCCCAGAGGTGCCAGGGCAGGTGCCGTGTGTGGAACAGTCCAGCCAGGGCAGCCACCATGTGCAGCTCAGCAGCTTCTCTGACCAGAATGCACTGCACGTGGTGCCTGTTCTGGCCACTCTGAGATATGTGCTGCATGCAGCATAGGTCCTAGACTGCCTGGAGCAGCTACCAGATCAGGTATGCTGGGGGAAGCAGAAGGGGAGGGAGTCCATGAGCCTGGTCCAGCCCACAGACTGGCTCCAAGCTACTCATCCAGCCTTCGGGGCCAGATGAGTTTGATACTTCTGCTCTCAGAAGTCATTTGGGTCCTGGTTTTAGCTGCAGCTAGTCTGCAAGGGATCTGTCTCTGAGTGAGGCCAAGTGTGAGCAAGGTGCAAACCCCAAGGGCCTCTTGAACTGGGTGTCACATGCTTGTGTGAGTAAGCCCATGTGCATGGGTATGCCTCCCTCTTCACAGGGGATGTTTTACCACTAGCCTTTGTGCCAACAGACAGCAAAGTGTCAAAGGCAGCGCATTGACTCTGCTCTGCTTGGGGAATCACCTGCTGTGTGTTAACTACAGGAGAAGAAATGGTATGCTAAGGTTCCCAGGGGCTGCTGTTGTGAAACCACAAGACCTCCATGCCCCTTGTGTGTGCCAGGAGTTCAGATCTTGATGGGATCAAATGAGCTCTTCAGGTCTGTGCTTGCCCTGCTGGGCTGTGCTGGCCTGATGCAGACCTTGCTCAATGCCAGCTCCAGCCCTGGAGCACATACAAATCTTGTTAGTTGCTTTTGTGCTAACAGACAGTGAAGGTACAAAGCCAGGGCTTTGACTGTGCCCTAATCACCCTATGCTGAGCACTGTGGCTCTGTCTCACACACAGGAGGGAAAGTGGCAGCGGAGCTCGCCTGGATCTGCAGGTGATTGACACAGTACGGTGCCGGCGGGATAAGGAAGATGCTGTGATGCACCATGTGTTACGTGGGAGCCTCTACAAGCCACGCAGGAGGGTAGGCATCCCCCAGCCTTGACATCCTGCACTACAGAGTGAACAGTAAAAGCATGGGAACACATAGAAAGTTGCTTAACCACTTGTGGGTGCCTCCAAAGATTCCTGGGCATTGGTTTTGGACTCCTGATCATTGTCTATAGCAGGGGTGGGCAATTATTTGGGCCCACGAGCCAGTCAGTACCCTCCACCCACAACATCCCAGAGCCCACATGCCCTGCAGCTCCTCCCTGCCACCACAAACAGTGCATAGCCCCAGCCCCAACCCTGGCCCACCCCACCTTTCTGGGCAGCCTAGGTGGCAGCAGTGGCTCCTGGCTGCCACCTCCACTTAACCCAGGGGTGGGCAAAATGCAGCCCGGGGGCTGGATGCCGCCCACCAGGCCATTCTATGCAGCCTGCGGGGCCCCTAAAAAATTTAGAAAATTAATATTAATCTGGCCTGGGCTACCTGTCATGTGGCCCTCAATAGCTTGCCGAAACTCAGTAAGCGGCCCTCTGCCCAAGATAATTGCCCACCCCTGACTTACCCCAGCCCCATGGTACTGGCAGGGACCCACTTGCACAGCCCTGACCCCAGCCTGCCCCATGCTCGTTCCAGATAGCCCAGTGGAGTGGACCAGCTCTGAGCTAGCCAGAACGGGCACGCAGAGCCCCCATCTGACCAGCTCCAGACTGCCTGACTATGCTGAGCAGTAGCAGTGGCTGGGCAGAAGCTACTGATGGGCCCAGGAGAAAAGTGTCTGTTCTCACCCTCCCTCCCCCATTTGCCGGGCCCTTCTTGCTGCAGCCGCCCAGAGCCCATGCCCAGCCTTCCCTGCTGCTCCTTTCTGCTGCCATCACTGCCACCTCTGGGCTGCCCAGTGTGGCAGCAGTGGCAGTGCAGAGGAGCCACAGGGCAGCCCAGGCATGGGCAAACGGGAGGGGCTGCTTTTCCTTCATGCAGAGCAGCAGCTTCTGCCTGGCTGTTGCCACTGCTTCCACTGCTTAGCATGGGCAGGCAGTCCAGAGCAGGTGCAGGGCGGGCTGGGTAGGGGTTGTGCGCATGGGTTTCAGCTGGTCCGGAGCTGATCTGCTTCACCGGACCGGGTCCAGAATGGGCATGGAGCGGTCCAGGGTCAGGGCTGAGCACACAGGTCCCTGCCAATACCACAGCAGCTGGAAGGAGCTGCCACCACCTGGGCTGCCTAGAAAGGCAGTCCAGCTGTGGAGCCACCCTAACCCCGCTGTGTGCCCAGGGGGCAGCAGGACGCACCACAGGCTGGACAGTGCCTGGGCTAGATGGGACCAATAGACCAACGAAGTCCTTCTATGGGCCGGATCTGCCCTATGGTGTTTCTTACTTCTTGCCCCAGTGCCAAGGTGTACAATCAAATAGTCCCCAGCCTCTACTGCAGGGAAGTCTGTTTCAGCAAGGGGGAGCAATGTGCCCTTTTAAACAGCCTTGCTGCTAGTGTGGAATGAGTGGTCTTCACTAGGACTGCTCTGAATCATGCTTTGCTGCAGCCACTGGAGCTTGGAGAGGATCGGGAACTTTCAAAGCTACAGCTCCTCGTTCATTGTCCCAGGAGGAGGGCACTGAATTGCCCTAATCTATCAAGAGTGTCTGCTTAACCATTATCACTTGAAAAGGTGCTGTTATTCCTGATACTAAGGTATAAAATAAAGCTAGGAGAGACCCCAGTCATCCCTCTCTCCTCCCACCCTCCCAAGCTGGTTCTTGTGGGGTGGAGAAGGAGCCACATGCCCCAGGGAAGGCTTGGGCAGTACAGGACATGCCCATTCATATCCTTTTTATGAGGAACCATTGGGCCTTTCCTGTCCATCACTGTTCTTGCGGGGTCCACACCACAGACAAATCACTTGGACCTGAAATGAGACTCTTAAGTGAGCTCCTCATGACAAAGCTCACCCAAACCCTGCTTAGCAGAGACTTCTGTTGTGTCTTGTCTTTTCTTGTGGACAGCCAGGAAGCATTTTGTTACTACCAAGAGGTAGTGAGGAAGGCACAGGTTTTCAGAGATGTTTGGTGTGTCTACGAGCAGGGCACAGATAGGATCTTTAGTGTTTCCAGTCAGAATCTGTCATCTGTCTACTTTTGGCTGTGGGAAAAGCCCCACCCGCCATGTCTTCTCCAGATGTATTACCTGGGGGTCAGATATCAGTCATGTGCTGACTATCTTCAGCAGAGAGACTTGCACAGGAGGTGTACCTCCTAATGTGGGGTCCTGCTCCTAAGACCTGGCTGTTCCCATGATGTTTCCTCATTTTATCCCATATTCACATTGCTTTCAGGCTGATTTTTATGGGCTCTAGCTCAAAGCTAGCAGACCCTGGCTGGTGGGATGCTGCTGCTCTTGCTCTGTAAATCATTTGCTTCCTGAGCACTGGCATCAAATTCCACTTAGTGTCCCTTGTATAAGGCTCCCATGTGAAACAGCTATTTTTGCAGCAAAAGGGAACAGAAAGCCAGACATATAAAAATGTATAAAGAATTAAAAATATTATAGACTTATGGGGAGGGATTTGAGTACCCAGCTGCTAGTGCAATTGTCTTAACCTAGGAGGCCTGAGTTTTCAGAAAGAGCTTAATACCTGCTGTCTTCAGTGGGGATGATGGGAACTTCTGGGTACAGAGTATTTCTGAAATCAGATCCAAAATACTGATTTCACACTTTAATAGACTCCTAAGGTTATCAGGGAGGAGTGAGCAATGCTTCTTTCACATGGTAGTAATTTGAGAAACAGCAACAGTGTCTTAGCTGTAGCACCCTGACCTCAGGACAAGTGTAAGGGGGATGAGAAAAGACCCTGTCTCTGTTGTTAGGGAGCTGACTCTTGCCCTGATACGGACTTCTCCCAGAATGTAAGTGCTCTGGGTGGAGTCTTAGTATCCTAGTAGCTGGCAGAAGGGCTATTTGAGGCTTTCCTTGGCCTAAGTGCATCAGATAATTTGATGATAAGATGCTTATAGAATAATTGACATACCATTGCTCTGCCAAGAAGGTAGATATCCAGAGTCTCCATTGTGCTCTAGGGAATGAAAACTACAAACAGTAGTATTTAGCAACTGCAGAGCATAGCAGATAATATTGCATCAGAACGCCTGGCTTATTAGCGTGCAACGTCTGGCCCTGCAAGCTCCTCATGCCCAGTGGTGTCAGTGGTCCTCCTAAGGAGGGATTGAAATTGGTGTGTCACAAGGTTCTGGGTTTTCTGACAGCAAGGCAAGCTCCCCTCATGCTGCTGTGGCCCAGGTCCCCATTTCAACCAAAGGTCAATAATATGGTGCCTAGCCTGAATCACCTTGAAGGCCATGGTGAAGAAGACTAAGCAGATTCAAACTAGTGGGCATGGTTTGCCTGAATCACTTAGATGAAGTGGCCTTGAAAATCTCATCCTGTGGGGCACAGGAACTTGCTGAATTGTGGCCTGGCAGCAGGCAGCCTGCTTCCCTCATGCTGAAGAGCTAATTGAGCCTTTCCCACAAATGTCCAGCTCCTATGCAGCCAAGTACATTGTCACTGGGACAGTTTTCTGTGGCTGGGCTGGGGTTGGTCTGTAGGACACGTGATCTAGTTATGGAGGAACCCTTGCTGCAAATTGTAAGGCTGATGCCCTGGAGCCAATGGGGAGGAACAAGCCATGAATGGCTATAGAACAAATGGCTTGCTCCATCTCTCTGATGGTTCAACCCTTGTCTCTTTGCCTCCTCCTTTGGCTAGTACAAGGCCAGCTACAGCCGCCACTTCATTTCTCCAGATAAACAAGAGCGGCAGGACAAGGAGATATTCCAGCAAAACATGAAGAGACGTCTGGAGACCTTCAAGTCCACAAAGCACAACATCTGCTCCTCAAAGAGCAAGGCCCGGCTGAAAAAAGATGTCAGGAAAAAGGCAAGTTCCCCACTGGCAGTGCTGTCTGCAGCTCCCTCCCTTGCCCTGCACTGGAGTGGGTTTGGCCTCCCCTCAAGAGCTGGATGTCCACGACTTCTGACAGCACAAAGGCTGTAGGACACTGGGATGAAGTTATTTAGAGCACAGGGCCCAGTGAACAGCCTATATCCCACACACATGAGACTAGACCTGGGGTTGTTTGGTAGTCACACTTCTCAGTGACTCAGTGAGCAAATCTGGCTTTTTTTACTATGACAGTTGCATTTCACCAATGTGGTTGTCAAGACCTTATGGAAACCTTGCTTAAAATGTTTCCACTCTGGAGGCAAGTTCCAACAGAGCCATTTGGATCTGAAAGGAGGCGGTGAGATCCAGATGCAAAGTGAGCACTGTACACCCCAGAATACCAGCCTCACTCAGATAGCAGCTTTGAGTGCAGCAGCTGAACTGGGGCTGACTCTCCTGTCTGTGTGCACTAGCCAGTCCCTACCTCTAAGGTTTTCAACCCTTCCATACATTGCCTCAGCATGCAGAGCCCATCAGTAATACACAGGCTTCCCACCCTTGCCACCAGGGGAAACTCTGACATTTGTAGACTCCAGGTTGGCATCTTTTTCACCCAGGCTTCAGGGATGCCAAGCTGGAGGCTTCAGAGTAGACTTTCAGAGCATTTTTACATGTGCTCCCAACACAGTGCTGGGCCCTTTTAGTTAGTGAGCTGCACTAATTAAAAGCACTTGCACTTCAAGTGTATCAGCAGCACAGTGTGCCTCCATTCTGAGAAAATGGTGGTAGTGTGTTTTGAATTAAAGCACTGCCGCCATTTTCTCAGCACAGAGGTGTGCTGCGCCGCTGATGCACGTGACATTGAAGGCTGCCAGAGCACCTCAATATATGTGCTCCAGCAGACTCAATTAATCAAGTCTGCTCTGACGTGCTGAATTTCCAGCACATTGGAGCAGTCTCCCCACATGTGTGTAAGTGTCCCCAGTGTTGGTATTACATGCTGGAGCACATAAAACTGGTCCTAATCCTTTTAACCAACCTGGTATCCAAATTCAGCAATGCACCTTGCAAAGCAGCCAGGGGTGCTGGGATATGATTGTAGATGCCCAATTATTTTCAACTGGCATTTGCTTTGGTGACTTTTAAGTGGCTTTTGAATTCTGCAACAAATCTCTCCTCAGGGTGGCTCCTAAAACCTGCCTCACCCAGCCTGTAACTTTGGAAAAGGGTGCAACAAGGGGGAGGTTACATGAGACTCGCTAGAGACTTTTGGTCCATTTACCCCACAAGAACATCCAATACACCAGGCTGTGTTAGAGCCAAAATGATGGCCCTAGGTCATTAAGATCTTAATTAATGCACACTTTATGTGAGTGTGTGCACATTCTTTGTGAGTGTGTGTTTACACAAACACCATACATGAGCATGTTTGTATGAGTGAATGTGCAGGAATCTTGTTCTTGCCAGTATACATGGTGAACCACATGCCTGCACTTCAGGCTTGTGCACATGTATACATGTACACATTGGTGTTGCATATGCTAATGTTCCATTGGTGTGAGATTTGTCTGAGCTGTAGGGGGTTATTCCTGGAGGTTTCAGATGAAAGTGTTTTGGTAACTGCAGGTAACAGCAGTTCTAAGATGCTAAAGTAACCTAGGTACCTAAATCCCTCTTTCAAAAGTGAGCTAGTAGAAAGGGGATGTAGATCTCAGTGAAAGTCCAGGGGTTTAGGTGCTAGGTCACCCAAGATTGTGTTGGGAAGGGTACTTGGAGTGGAGTATTGCTGTGGTGTTTGCTGTCGTGACATAAGAGGCAAAATCTAAGGGCCTCTTGCCACAGGGCGGGAGCCAGCCTCTGACAAATGGGGCTTGGAAGAAACTCCTCTGATGCACAGAATATCAGGTAATTGCCTACTGCAGAGTAGCCTACATTCTCTTTTGAATAGAATCAGGTACTGGCTGCTATTGGAGTCATGCCTATTTTTTATACATTGATGGTGACCCATGAAGAACTACAGGCCCCCTCAGTATCTGGAGGGAGGCCACTCAAGGTAATAACTAATCCTGTGGGGCAAATCATGAGAAAACAGGAATGGGAGTGCAGGTTATAGGCTAAGAACTAGGATTCCCAGGGGGAACACCAAGCAAAGGACTCCAGCAGGAACCTACTGCCCTTGAACGTGTCTAGGGATCCTGTAGATGCTGCCTAGTGAAATGTTGCTTGGATAGATCCTTGCTCCAATCCACCCAGTAATTTCAGGGTCATAACAAAGTGCACTAGAGCTAATGCTATGAGGTGGAGACATCCCCTGTGCTGCACGCAAAGGAGGGAGGAGAGTTGCTTTCCACTGTGGCTATCTTAAAGGCACTGCTAAGTGTTAATGCTAAAGGAAGGTGAATGCAAAGCTTGGGCAGAAGCTCACCAGATCCCAAGGAGGCCTGCCCTGGGAATAGCTCAACATGGACGCAGGGAGCAGGAGAACCAGCCCAAGCTGAAGTGCCAGGAACTCATCCAGGGCCTTTTCTCTCTGTTAGAAAAAGAATGATGCTCTGAACAGTGAGCTGCCCAATGGGAAGCCACACAGAAGTGTCACCTGGCAGGAGACAGGTAAGGCTGAAAGACAGCAGTGGGGCATAAAGGAGCTGGGGCTGGGGAGGGCAGCAAGCTCTTTGGGCCACTTCATCTGGGAACCTGGAAGTGGAAGTCATGATTTGCTAGATCACAATTATGCCTGCCATGGGGCCTTATTTGGCTGGTAAGAATAGTAATGGGTGTCAGAGAGGGCTACAGGAAACTGCCCTCACTCTTCCCTGCTTTCCCTGAAGCTCCCAGCTCCTCCATGCACACACTTGGCTTCTGCTAGCCAGATCTCATCTCTAGAGGAAAAGACCTGGGGCCCGATTGATGCCAATCATGCTACATGGAAGTGGGCAGCTCTGCAGATGGAGCAGTCAGCTGGGCACCCAAGTACTTTGCACTCAAGGGTACAGATTGGCAGTAGAGGAGGCCTTTAGGGAGCCCAGGATATCTGCCTCAGCAAGCACTTTCAAAGGTACGCAGGCACTGGTGGGTCCTGCTTCAACACTACCTGGCACTCCTGTCCCCTGCCTTGGGCAAGGTGGTGGCCCTGAATTCCAGCCCCGCATGGAGTAAGTGGGTTTTGGCACCGGCACCCTTGATATCCTACTACTTTCAGCCAAACAGTGGGTGATTAAGGTCTGCAGGACAGCTTTGCAGTGAGGAATTTCAGGATTACTGAGCTTTGGGGGAAGGGGTTGAGGAGGGCACAGAGGACCAGGGAAAGGCCCTGAGCTTTCCTGGTGCTGGGTCTCCTTCTAGAGGCTGTAGTGATAGGGGAAGAGCACAGGGCTCACTGAGCACAGAGAGACCATCACACAGTGTGCCAAGTCCTGAACCCGACATATTTCCCTATCTCTGCCCATTGCAGCTCCTGTCACAATGATGGTCAACTCAGAGGAGGAGGAGAGCGACAGCTCGGAGACAGAGAAGGAAGATGATGAGGGGATTGTATTTGTTGCTCGAGCGACGGATGAAATCCTTCAGGGAAAGAAGACTTCTAGTACAGGCTGCCCTTCCCACTGGGGTAAAGAGGGCCAGTACTGTAGAGCCAGTAATGTAGCTGAGCCTGTGAAAGATGATTTCCTGCCCCTCAGGGGAACAGTGCCCCTCACTGGGGCAAAGAAACCATTGGCTGAATCCAGTGGATCAATGGCTCACTGTAGGGTTGGTGTCAGGTGTATAAACCTCCTTCCAAGACTGAGCCCAATCAGGACCTGGGCACATGGGCCCCAGTTAGAAGCTGGGGCTCTGGGCCGGGAGTGTGGCAGTACAGTTTGACCTGAGGAACTGGTGCATTTATCTGCAGGTGATTGTTGGAGCCCCTTTTGCCAACCACTGTGAGAGCAGCCAGCAGCTGTCATACTGAAGCCCTGCCAGAAGCTGTCAGATAAACCCCTTCCTGGGGGAGTGTTGTTTGGCAGCTTGGCATGGGCTGCCTGGGCCTACATCACCCACTGTGCCAAGGTATGGCTCATGGCACATCATATGGCGCTTGGAGGCAAAGCCAGAGCTGTCCTCAGAGAGTTGCCCGAGGTCAGTGGGACACAGGGTCATGGTAGAGTTGCTGCCTCATGGGGCACCCTGTTTCTCCTGTCCCAGTGTCCTGTTCTCAGATTTGCTGCACTCCAGGCTGTGTCTGGCCTGGGCACTGGTGTGTGTGTATAGAGAGCGAAAGTCTCCCTCCCTTGTGATCCGCAATCGGGGGCATTGCAGGTAAGTGGGGTAAGTCTGGTAACCATTTTAGGTCAGTGGGGTCAGGCCTGGTCTATGGGAGCTTCTGTATGGAGCAGGCACAGCCCATGCAAGTCACAAGCCAGGTTCAAATGCTGACCTACCAGCTTCTGGGGCCCAGATAAAGTCCAAACCTCAGTGCTAACCCCAGCAGCGTCAGTGAGTGGCCCCCTGGAAGTCCCCCTACCCAGGTAGTGTGCAAGTGCTGTATGCCCCACAGCAAGGGCTCCTTTTGGTTTGAATCAAGCCCTCCATAAACTCCTCACTCCTGAAGTTTTCTAGAGCATTTGTTTCCCCCCTAGGAGAGACCACATGGAGGGTGCTGTTTCACCTGGAAACATTTGGGGAATAGCCTCAGTTGAGAGGACACTCACTCTGTACCTCTTTTCCCCTGAAAAGTGATAACCTGTGTACATGGGTTTTTCAGTCAGTACTCATGGGAAAGGAAAAGCAACTGATTTCTCTTTCCCTGCCAGTGCCCATGATTCTCTGGTCCTGGCACAGACAGTGCCGTCCCCTTGACTGACTGGCTGAGGGACTGGGTCAGCAGGGAAGGCATCCCGCTAATGGGATGTGATCTGTGATAAAGACAATCCAGTCAGCAGCTGCTCTCCCTGTGAGGATCCCACATAATGCTGGTTTGTGTTAGCATCACTGTCTCTGACAGACAACCCTCTCCTGTCCAGACCCCCTTCAGTGTCTGCCAGGGTGCGATAGCAGGGAAAGGTTTCCATCTCTCTCCTCATCCACTGGGCTTGTAAGACACATGCATCTCCTTTGTGGAGGCCACTCTCTTATCTTGCTGATAATGAGCCTGTAAAGCTGTTTCCCCCCACCTCAGCTCTGCACATGACTTCTGTGCTGGCATCTAGTTAAGGGCTCCCAAGGGGACAACAGCAGCTGGCAGCCAAGATCTACCTTACGGAGTGCAGAGCAGGCTCTGCCTATGCATCTCTTTGATGTCACTCTCTTTTGTCTTTGTTTCTCCAGGTAGCCTGGACATCTGCCCAAGCCCATGCATCATCCCCCCCTCACCCACCTTGGCAGAGAAAGAGCTGCCATGGAAGGGTGACCAGGACAGCCTTGCTGTTTACATCTCCTCAGAAACCACCAAAATTGTACCAGTGGACATGAAAAAAGCCTGGAACCAAAGCATCTCCTCACTGGAGAGCATTGCCTCCCCAACAGGGGTCGAGACAGGCCCTCATGGCAAGAAACTGGCCAGCCCAGTGCTAGAGGAGGAGCCCCAGTCAGCCAGCCCGACGATGCCAGAGCAGCGCACCTGCTTTCAGTTTCCCAACCATGTTGCTAAGAGTGGCAGGTCCCAGAGCGACAGCAGCCCAGAGAGTATTGAGCAACAGGAGCTGCAGCCTTTGATGGTTCCAGAAGATCATACCAGGATGAGTCCATCTGCAGGGCCAAGCAACAGCAGGTGGTTAATTCAGTTCAACAGGCCAACCAGACTGTAAGACAGACAGTGCATGTAGCCCATCCATGTGGAGTGGGAAACTAATCTGGAACTTGCCATCTGGTCTACTAGCTTGCATCGTGGAGCTTGTGTCTGTTTCTGTAAAGTACAGGACTAGCAGGAGAGCAGCTGGAGAGCCTGCCCTGTTGCTTCCCCAGGGATGGAATCCCATTTACACTGCACCAGGGAGGAGCGCTGGCCAGAGCAGCTGCTAATTTGGGATCATGCATAGGTAAACTGACCTCAGGCCGTAACAGTTTCTGTGCCAGCAGATGGGAAGAATGGATCATAAACTTAGTTCATTTCTTATGCAAACTCAAAGCTTTGAAACCACCTGGAGCCTTTCCTCCCAGTCTGGCTGCTTGGAATCTGCATCCTGGGCTGCTCTACTACCTGGGATTGGCAACCTCAGCTGACAGGGTTAGTTGTAACCCTTTAATACACAGAAGCACCAGCCCAGGGGAGGGGCAGGTGCAGGTGCAGAGCAGTTAAAATATCTCCCTGTGTCTCTAGGCTCAAGTAACCTGCTCTGGGGTCCTGCCAAAAATGCCTGACCCCAGTCAGCTCAGCTGTAAATGGTGCCTGGTCATTCAGGCTCTGAAGCTGAAAGCAGCTGGATATGATGTTGGCTTCATAATTCCCTTGTGTGCCACTAGCTACAGAAATAGTCCTACCAACGGTCATAAACTTCTTCATGACAGTTTTAGGCTGGACATAAGGAAAAACTTCTTTACTGTCTGAGCCCCCAAGGCCTGGAATAGACTCCCTCCGGAAGTGGTGCAGGCACCTACTCTGGACTCATTCAAGAAACGTTTGGATGCTTATCTTGCTGGGATCCTTTGACCCTAGCTGACTTCCTGCCCCTGGGGCAGGGGGCTGGACTCGATGATCTTCAAGGTCCCTTCCAGCTCTAACATCTATGAAATCTATGAAAGCAAGTAAGCCTGGAGTTACTTGTCACATATGTAAGCTTTGACCAACACCACAGTAAAGAAAGGTCATGACTTGTTTATCATAACCTAGGAGTGCTTCCTTCCTTTTTTGTGTCCTTGTGACAAGGAATTTATTAGAATTTGCAGATTTTGTTGGAATCTGAGAGGCCGCACGGCAGGAGGAACAGAGCAGGTTTCTTCCATTGCTCTGCACAACCTGGGCCAAACCAGCACAGCAACTCTTTCATAATCCTTCCTTCTTGCTTTTTCTGCTTTCATGGCACCCTCACTGAAGGCTTTTGTGCCTTGTACCTGGCAATGTGGAGTGTGCAGGGCCTTGCAGGTTTTCAAGGGCTTTTTATATTGCTTTGCATTACTTGTACCCTTTATTTTGGTCTTTGATTTCTGATATCAGACCACAATAAAACCTATAGCTCTGTCAGTGTTTTTTGTAACCATGGTATGGCAAATTATTTAAAGAGGTAATATATTTACTTGAAAAGAATATTTGTTTTAATGTGGAAATATATACCATGTATTTTGTAACTTACGATAAACTGGTCTCAAACAGGCATCTCTTCCCTTCCTTATTTCTCTCTGACTCTTGCAGCATTTTGCGTCCTGCTGGAATACACGTATCATCAGTCAGACAATAACAGACATTGGGCTAGAATTAAAGTTAAGAGCCCATCTTGGTAAGTTGGGGTAAAACAAAATACAAGGATGGTGCATATAACAAAATGTCAGGATGCTATGAATGTTAAAGGTAATCTATATGGGTGAAGGCTGGAAACATTCAGGAAAGGTATCCAAACAAACCTGCCAAACCCTTCAGTAATGTCCAACAATAGCTGGAGGATTACAACTAAGGTATTTCAGGTTGGTTACTGACAGGATTATACTAATCTCGAAGACTGGTGGATGCTTCACTGTAGGGCTGTGTGAAGCTTCACCGGCTGTTTCATTTCAACGCTGTTTCAGCTCGTTTTGAGCTCGAAACAGAGAAATCAAAACGAAGGGCTTCAAAACAGCCTCGAAACGAAACGAGGCCAGTTGAAATGTTTCGAAAGTTTTGAAACATTTCGACTTAAGAAGCAGCCAGCCAGGTAGTGGGAGACAGGGGAGAGCCAGGGCTGCGCTCCCAGCGGCTCACGTTCCCATGTGACTCAGTGCGGTGGGGAGCGCAGCCCTGGCTCTCCCTGCCTCCCACTGCCAAGCTGTGCTCTGTGGGGCTGGTGGAGCCAATTGGAGTGCAGCACTGGCTTTGCCTACCTCCCGCTGCTGGGCTGCGCTCCGATTGGCTCCACTAGTCCCCTGGACCTCAGCCCGGTGGCAGAAGGTGGGCAGAGCTGGTGTCTCCCACCACCAGGCTGAGTTCCAAGGGGGCTGCAAGCTTCTGGGAACTGAGACCAGCTGGGGGAAGCACCTCCCACTGATGGGCTCTGTTCCCAGTGGCTTTCAGTGCTGGGGATCTCAGCCAGGCTGGGGAAAGCACCTCTTCCAGCTGGGCTGAGTTCCCAGTGCCTCGCAACAAGGGCCTGGGAACTCAGCCAGGCTGGAGGAGGCACTTCCTCCAGCACTTCCTCCAGCCTGGCTGAGTTCCCCAGCCCCTTGCCTCCTCCAGCCCAGCTGAGTTCCCCAGCACTGTGAGGGGCTGGGAACTCAGCCCAGTTGAAGGAGGTGCTTCCCTCAGCCAGGCTGAGTTCCCCAGGGCTGCTAGGGGCCTGGAACTCAGCCTGGCTGGAGGAGGCACTTACCCCAGCCAGGCTCAGTTCCCCAGTGCTGGATCCCAGGCGGCAGAGGCAGTGACCTGTGACACAATAGGCAGATCGGGGGCCCACCTGCACCCCCAGAAGGGCTGTGGGGACTCTGCAGGACTCCCCCCGGGGGTGCAGGCCCCCAATCTGCCTGATGGTCACAGGATGCTGCTCCTGCTCCCCACCTTCTGCTTGTGAGCAGCCTGAGGTGCAGTTTCCTAGAAACCTCTGCACCAATCTTCTTGATACTTGGTAGGCTTTATGGCCTCAGAAGGGGCTACAATCCCTGCAAGTTTCATTGTCATTTCTTGCCTGATTCCAAAGTTATAGGGTGTTTTGTGCTTCCCCATTTTAGCCTATGGGCAAAACGTCGAAACAGTGAAACTGTTTCGACAAAAGTGAATGGAACAGTGCTTTCAAAATGAAACAAAACTCGAAACGAAACACTGTTCCGTCGAAACGGAAGTTGAAGTGGAACCCTGCTGTTTCACACAGCCCTGCTTCACTGCAGATACACGCCCATCTAGGCAATGGTTAAATCTTGCACCTGCTTCCTGCAGAGTCCTTAAATTGTGGCTAACGGGATAACGGAGACCTGGTGGAATTCTACCCATGACTGGACCACGGGTATAGACAGCTATACCCTGTACAGGAGACATCAAGCGGACAAAATGGGCAGGGGTGTAGCTCTCTATGTCCAGGAAAGCTACGCGTCCCTGCAAGCCGACATTGGTGCCCAGGGTGGAGTTTGCCAGGGAATTGACTGAAGCTGTGCACTCCCAGTGGATGGTTGTCATGGCAAACTTCAACTACCCAGACATCTCATGGGAAGAGCGCTTGGCCAAATCTGAGCTGTCATGAAGATTTCTCTCATGCATAGATGAGCTGTACCTGACGCAAAAAGTCAGTGGGCCAATGAGAGATAAAGCGCTGCTTGACCTGGTACTGGCTATGGGGGACGACCTAATCAGCGACCTAGCGATCGAAGGGAAGCTGGGTGACAGTGACTATGGCTTATCACCTTCACCATCTGCTGTAAAGCTTGCAAGTCAGTTAGCAATACAGAAGTCCTTGACTTCAGGAAAGCTGACTTTGACAAGCTCAGGAGGCTTGTCAGTGAGGCCCTAAGTGACTACGACTCAAAGGGGAGGGGAGTTCAGGACGAGTAGTTGCTCCTCAAGGGACCGATCCTGGATGCACAAGCAAAGTCTATCTTATCTCGGAGGAAAGGCAGCAAAGGGCACAGCAGCCCCCTTGGCTCTGCAGGGAACTAGCGGACCTCCTGCATCTAAAAAGAAAGACCTACAAAGGATGGAGGACTGGATCTTCCTCCAAGGAGGAACATTCTGCACTGGTCCAGACCTGCAGGGAGTGAACCAGGAAAGGCAAGGCTGCGACTGAACTCCAACTAGCTACAAGTATCAAGGACAATAAAAAGTCCTTTTTTAAATATGTGGGGAGCTGGAGGAAAAGCAAGGGCAACATTGGACCCCTGCTAAACCAGATGGGACAACTGACAACTGATGCCCAGGAAAAAGCAAACTTGCTAAATGGGTACTTTGCATCAGTTTTTCACCAGTCCCAAGGGGCGCCCCTGCCCATTACAGAACAGGAACGCCTGGGTGAGGGTGATTCCTTATCTTCCATCAATACTGACCTTGTGAAGGAACATCTTGAGAGGCTGGACACCTTCAAGTTAGCTGGCCCTGACAGCCTACACCCCAGGGTACTCAAGGAGCTGGCTAGCATCATGGCTTAGCCACTGGCATGGATCTTCAAGAACTCTTGATGCTCTGGTGAAGTGCCCGATGATTAGAAGAAGACCAATGTCGTGCCTATCAAGAAGGGGAGGAAAGTGGATCCGGCAAACTACAGGCCCATCAGCCTGGCCTGTATTCTGGGGAAGGTCTTAGAAAAGATTATCAAAGAGGCCATTCTTAACAGACTGGCCGATGGCAGCATCCTGAGGGACAGCCAGCACGGGTTTGTTGCAGGTAGGTCTTGCTTGACCAATCTTATTTCCTTTTATCATTTGATCTGGTATCCCATGATCAACTCTTGGCAAAACTGGCCACCTGTGGCCTCGACTTCACCATGATCCGCTGGCTGGGGAGTTGGCTCCGTGGTCGGACACAGAGGGTGGTGGTTGATGGAAGTCAATCGTCGTGGTGCCCTGTGACCAGGGGGTCCCTCAAGGCTCTGTCCTTGGTCCAAGACTATTCAACATCTTCATTAATGATGTGGACATTGGTATCAGAAGCAGACTGGCCAAGTTCGCCAAAGACACCAAACTCTGGGGTTAAGCGTCCACACCTGAGGATAGGAGGGTGATCCAGGCTGACCTTGACAGACTCAGGAAATGGGCGGACGAGAACCTGATGGTGTTTAACACTGAAAAATGCAAGGTTCACCACCTTGGGAAGAAAAACCCACAGCATGCTTATACCCACCAGGCAGCCTACCCCGCCCGCCTGCCTGGTGCATCATGCCACTCTGTCTCCCCACTGGACTGTGACCTGTGCCCCTGCCTGCCTGCCTCTGTCTGCAGCAGTGCTGCTGATGTGCAGGGAAGCAACATGGGAGAAACCAGGGGGAATATTGAAATACTGAAATGCAAGGTTCTCCACCTTGGGAAGAAAAACCCGCAGCATGCCTATAGGCTCGTGAGTGCTACGCTGGCTAGCACGATGGACGAAAGGGACTTGGGCGTCATGACTGACCACAAGATGAACATGAGTCTTCAATGTGATGCTGCAGCTAGTAAAGTGAGCAAAATGCTGGCTTGCATCCATAGATGCTTCTCAAGCAAATCCCAGGATGTCATTCTCCCATTGTACTCCTTCTTGGTGAGGCCGCAGATAGAGTACTGTGTCCAGTTTTGGGCTCCACAATTCAAAAAGGATGTGGAGAAGCTTGAGAGGGTGCACTGGAGAGCCATGTGCATGATCAGAGGTCAGGAAAACAGACCTTATGATGAGGGTCTGAGAGCTATGGGACTCTTCAGCTTGGAAAAGCGAAAGCTCAGGGGTGATCTGGTGGCTGCCTATAAGTCTATCAGGGGTGCTCACCAGGATCTGGGGGAACATCTGTTCACCAAAGCACCCCAGGGGATGACAAGATCAAATGGTCACAAACTCCTTCAGGACTGTTTCAGGCTGGACATAAGGAAGAACTTCTTTATAGTCCGAGCCCGCAAGGTCTGGAATAGACTGCCGCTGGAGGTGGTTCAAGCACCCACTTTGAACACCTTCAAGAGAAATTTCTATGTCTATCTTGCTGGGATCCTATGACCCCAGCTGACTTCCTGCACCTAGGGAAGGGGGCTGGACTTGATAATCTTCTGAGGTTCCTTCCAACCCTAATGTTTATAAAATCTATGAAACTATTTTGGCTGGTAGGCTGGATGGGTAGTGCCCAGGGCATCCATAAGGCAGATCCAACTGGTTCTGATCTGGCATGGGGCAGTCATGGCAGGGACCCATCCAGGCACGCAGAGGGGGCAAGGTTCATCCAGGTTGCAACCTGGCCCTGTGCGGGGGGAAGGAAGGAGTTGTGTCCCAGCCCTGTAGAGGAAAGGGGGTGTGTCCTGGGCTCAACCCCCTCCCCTGCCCCCTGCCAGGAGGAAAGGGTGTGGTCCTGCATCCAGCCACTGGGGTGGGGAAGAGGGCATGACCTGGCCACAACCTGCTGTGTGAGACTTGTGGAGAGCCGTCCCTTTGGTGGGGGGAGGGGTGCAAATCATGGCGACCGCCCCAGACCCCACGCTTTGGGGGGCCCTGTGGACAGTGCTGTGCAGGTCCTGCGGACAGTGCCTTTGGCACATGCCGAGGGCACCACCATGCTGCACAGCTGCTGTGTACTGTCGGCTTCACACTTCGGTCACTCACCAACCTTCACCTCCCTGCACAGGCCCCGCGCAGGCTGATCTCAGCTCTGGGCTTGGAAATAGTGGGGGTGGGTGGACGTATTTATTGCCACTGCTCCCCTGTTGCCAAATCTCTGGATCCCTGGGGAGTCCCGCCGGCCAAATACCTATGGCTCCACATAGGCATTTGGCCTACGGGCCTGATGTTAAGCACCCCTGCTCTAGTCCAATCATCTGATCAAGGCAGAATCATCCATCTACACCAGACAAGTGTTTGTCCAACCAATTACTTAGTCCCATCTCACTCCCTTTACCTCTGCTCTCAACTTGGCTGCAGGAATCCTTGCCTGACTCATTGCTTGGTCCATGTCCCTCCACTGTACTCTTCCACTGGCTCCCACTTAAGAAAAGAGCAGGCCACTTCTCTTTGCTGTCAGAGGTCATGTCTACACATGCGGTTTAATGTGCAGTAGCCTATTCTACTGCACATTAAAGTGGTTTGTAAAAGAAAGTGCTAATACACTAATGCACAGTAGAATAAGCTACTGCACATTGTTAGCTAAAAAGCATGCGCTTGCACTACTGTGCATTAGTGTAGCCTAATGTGCATTTATTTACTACCTCATATTGGAGGTACTAAATTTAACGCACATTAGGAAAACCACGTTAATCCACATGTAGACACACCCAGAGTCCTTCCTCCCTGGTTCTTCACTCTGTTCCTGCTCTCACTTCACAATGACAGCAAGCGCAGGCTGCTTCTGTTTGCTGTCAGAGTCCTTCCTCCCTGTTCCTCCGCACCTGCTGCACTAGCAAGATGGTGATTGATGCCAGTCTTATGGGCCTTAAATGAGTACCGTTGTGATTCCCCTCGCTATCTCCTCTTCCATGATACTTGCAACAAACTTGATAATGGTAGTGCAGATGATGTGCCAATATCATGGCCCATCAGAAAATCATGGTCTTGTTGTCTCGTGTCTGTCTTATTCTGTCCCTTGTCTTAAGATGAGAGCATTGATCAGCAGGGACTGTCTCTAAATGGGTATCTGTACAGGAAGGTGCCCCTGTAAAACAGATTTTAAAATACATGAATTCAAATATGTTACATGAAGCACAACATTATCCTTGGGCACTGAATACCCCAGCCAGCCTCCCCTGGGGTGGTGACAAAGGCCAGTATGAACACTTGTTTGGGGATCAAAATACCAGAAATACCTAGCTCACAGGCTAGGAACAGATGTTGCACTTGTCCCTGGATAAATTGTGTCTGTGTC
Organism: Alligator mississippiensis; assembly: GCF_030867095.1. NCBI lineage: Eukaryota > Metazoa > Chordata > Crocodylia > Alligatoridae > Alligator > Alligator mississippiensis. The sequence continues at coordinate 32,258,463 of NC_081833.1, forward strand.
TGTAAAAATATCCTGGGATTGGCAGGTACACATATCACCCTTCTAATCAGGATGTTTAGTGAGTGGTTGAATGCATTGCCACTTTTCTGCTAATGATTCAATGACACAATCCTATAAATGTATAGATGTACATTGCAGTATCTCAGGATAAACTGTTACCAACCTCTTATCTGAGAAACTTTTTTTAGGATTTATCCTGAGACAATCAACATGGATGTCAGTGCAGTTGCACTTTGTCTCAGGATAAGATGGCTCATCCCAAGGTAAATATGACAGGTTTCCAGCCACAATTACCACTATTCGTTTGAAAACCATTCCAGAGCACAGTAGAGGTCACTCTGTACAAGGGGACTTGGAGAGCCCTAGAAGGCACAACCCAAGAGTGGTGTAAGTGACTTACCCACCATCCTGTAGACCAGGGGTGTAAAACGCACATTGTGCCCTGGGACAGATCCAGACCACAGGGCTCCTTATGAACCAAATCCAGACTGGGGTGTGAGGAATCCAGAGGCTACTGATCTTGCTCTAGACCACAGCATGCAGCAGCAGTGGCAGCTCCTGCTGCATACCCTGTGCTGAAGTTGGAGCTGCCATTGTCATACATGCTGCTGCAATGTAGCTCTTGCTCCAGCACAGGGCATGCCCTGGGGCTGGCAGCTGGGGAGTTAGGGCTGTGGCAGTGGTGACCAGTAAAATGACCAGGGCTTTCAGTCCTCACTCACCCTCCTCCTGTCAATCGCGATTCCATGGCACACCACTCCTCGTCCATGCCAGTAATCCATCAGACCAGATAGAGCAGTGATATGGGCCAGATCTGGCCTGTGGGCTATATGTTTGATATACCTGCTATAGACCAGTGGTAGCCAACATTTTTGGCAGTGCCACAAGTAAAGCTCCACCCTCTTCCTGAGTATTGCCTTAATTTCTGTCCACCAGGAGGTGTACCTAATAGAATTTGTACCCCGGGGTGCTGAACTGGAAGAAGGGGAACGCATGCCTCCAGCTGTACAGAGCAGGGGCAGAATGCTGCTGTGAAAAAGGTGTCACCACCAAGGACCAAGCTAACTCTTCCCTGCTCCCACAACCACCACATTTTCATATGGCAGGTGTAGCAGGGAGTCGGGGCTTGATTGTGCTATGCTTGTCCTCCCTGACGAGCCTGAGCTGGAAGTGCCACAGCGAGATTTCCTGGTTGCAGGCAGAGCCCTTTTAAGACTGGCAAGTTTGGCAAGTGGAAGTGGGGAAGCAAAACTTAAAAGGACTTTGGCATCCTAGCCCAAAAAGCCAAGACTGCCTAGAGTAAGGGCAAGCACATCCCCTGGAAAGGGGAAGGAGCCAAGAGTAAACAATTTACCGGGTGCCTGCGTGGAGGCGCGGGCAGATCCAGGGTGAGACCGGCTCTGGAGTTCCTGAAGGAAGTTGAGAGAGGATGCAGGGCTCTCATCGTGTCATGCAGAGATCCTGAAAAGCCAGGGACCTGCGGGAGACAACAGATGAACAGAGGTGGGGAGCAATCATGAGTAGTGCCAATAATTGAATGCTGGTACCCTGTCCCAAAAGCCCTCTGTGACAAGGATTTGTAGCCCCGCGCAATAGCAGGGCAAAGCGAAGAGAACTTTCAGGGATCTATGTAAAGCCACAACTGGGGTTTGTGGAGCTGCTATGGGTAGTAGTAGGACACTGCAGGTTGGCATCTAGATTAGGCAGAGGGAACTGTCAATTTCCCAGGCTCGAGAGGTCTAGGTGGCCCACAGCCTATCACTTTGGGGCAAGGCAGCCAAATAAACAAGGAAAATACCCTGCACTGCACCTGTGGCTTGCAGCCCAGAAAGGGGGAAAAGAAGTGGGGGAAGACCTCATTCAGAGCAACGTGCAGGTGGAGAACACCCCAAAGACCCCATGGATTAAGTAAAGAGGGTCCACTGAGCTTAGAGGGCCCCAAAAGAGAAGCGACTGAAAGTACAGGCCCACAAACCCAAGGTTGTTCTGGTTATTTTCTCAGTTGATATAATTTCAGGTGGTGTACAAATAGACTGATAATCATGACCCAATTCTGATTGTGGCATACCAAATCTATGGAAGAGAGTAACAGACGGATGCTATCTATATGGCAGCCAATATCATTAAAATCAGAGGGTGAGAGACAGACCAATGTGTAGGGGTGGAGGAACCCTGGATAGAGTCAGCACCATATACAACACACCTGATAAGTTTTTTCGGGGCATAGCTTTTCTCCAGCCTCCTGTAGGATCATCAAGAAATGGGTGAGACACACAGTGGCAGAGGAAAATTTGGGGCCTGAGAATGAAGATGTTCCAGTACCAATAGAGGTCTGTGATAGCAGGAAAGGATCCAAAGACTGAGTTCAGCTGCAGAGTCAGGAAAGGTTAACTTGACTTTTGGCAGCTGGCCATAGTCCTGCCCCTGCTTGAGCTCCCTCTTCCTCCGTTCCAGCAGTGGCTCCCTTTATTGAGTGCCCAGGGCTCAAATATCACACACAGCAGCTGCTTGTGTCACTTGTGGCATACCTGATGCAGGCTGGCCACCCCTGCTGTCGATAGTCTGTAGCAAAGCCAGGTGTGAAAGCCACTTTCTTAACCACAGAGCTGTCCTTTCTTCCATTCAGTGACTTCCTCATTCACTCTGCAGAAATTTCTTGTAGGAAAAAGACACCATGTGTTCTATAATGCTCTGCAAAACCAGGTATGCAGGGCCAGCTCCTGCATGCTCCTGCATACAAGCACTGTCATAAAGCACAGAGATTCAGCCAGGGGTTGCCTCATGATCTGGCCAGTGCCAGCTCTGCTATAGAAGGCAACAGGGTTTGAGTCTTACTCAAACTGGATACAGCTTTTAGAAACCTCTGAGCTGCAATTTTAGTTCAGGTTCAGGGGTTTTATGATAGATTTTCAGAGACGATATAAAATTCAGTTTTAAGCAAAAACTTAGCTGCAACATAACTACCTGTTGCAGGGGCCAGGACAAGGGCTGCCAGCATACTCATCAGGACGCAGATCCCTGACCGGGCTCACGAGAAAACAGCAAGCCTGTATGCCCAGGGAATACTCTGCTGCACTGTCGGATAGGCAATCAGGATGCGGCAGACATCCTCTGGGCCCTGCTCCCAGAACAGGGTAGGGATCAAAATCCCAGTTCCACGTGGACTTGGGCATCATCCTGAGGAGAAAACTGGCAGCCGGCACTGGAAGTACTGCCTAGGGCCTGGAGGTGATAGGTGCAGGGAAGAATGAGCTCCTCTGGGGCTCTTGGCACCTGTCAGCAGCAGCAGGGCTTGTCAGGGTAAGTAAGGGTCTGGATTGGTTTGGACCAACCCAGAACACCTTAAATAAGGATGCACTGACTCCAGGAAGGGGGGAACACATGTATAAGCCAGGACTCTCACTGTGCTTCCCCATGGATGCAGAGGACCAGGAACCAAGGACCTGGATCACTCTGACTCTCCAGATGGATTCCTGACCACCACTCTGCCATAGGAAGCCAGGTACCTCTAGGGGCTACTCCAGGGCTCATGATACCACTGGCTCCATATTACTTGAAGGGTGGAGTCCATTGGACCAGCCCATTTGGACTGAGCAAGCCCTGGAGGACTGGGGTTGCCTGAAGAAAGACATCTGGGGTGCACTGCTGGGCCAAGGAAAGGCCTGGAGCAGACAGGAACACAACTATTTAAGTTATTAATTTATTTGTTTGTTTATGTGGGCCATAGACCACTAATCCAGAACTGCAGTAGAAACTGGTGGGCTCAGCCAAAACATGCTGACTCTGGGCAATGCAGTTTCTTCCCATTGTGGATTATTTTGCCTGGACTACATGGCCAGATCCTAAGCAGAGCCAAGCATCTGCACCAAGCACCAACAGGAACACCTGAGTGGAAAGGGGTGGGGTGTAGGGAAGGAGGAGCCCCACAGAAGACCCACAGTTGTCATGACCCACGCCAGTCTCAGCGAACTCTCTTCAAGGAGGTAACACCTCCTGTTACCCCTTTTCAGTTACACCAAGTAATGGTGGGAAAGATTTGAAAATAAGAGAGTGAGACACCTGCTGAGCGTGTGGTACACAGGCCCCATCCTGGTGTAACTGCTCAGCCTGGGTCCCGCTACATTATCCCACAACATAATTCTATTATACAGGCTAAGTACAGGTGTTCAAGAAGCCTGTGATGGAAGCACTCTAACTTCCGAGCTTTACTCTAAGTGCCCATAGTTAGGTTGAGAAGAAGCAGAACACACGTTATCCCTTGTGGGTAGGTGGGGGGAGAGAGAGTGAGGGTTCAGAACCTACCTGCACGATCCGAACCCAGAAGGTAGGGGGGGCTCTTGTATGCATCCCCAGGCCGCCAAAGACTCTTGGGCAGAGCCAAAAAGCCAAATTATCCCTCTTTGGCTAGTAAGAACATAGCTGCCCACCTGGGTCTGAAGCAGCAATGGCTTGTCATGGCCACAATTCATCAGCCAGTACATGATCACCCAGCACGCGTTGTGCCTGCCCAGTATGTGTGTGTCTGCATATGTTGGATGCCTAGGTCCTGTGTCTGTGTGTCTGTGCATGCATGTGTGCATGTGTGTGTCTGTCCCAGATGCCTGGGTTGTATATGTATACATGCATGCATGTGCATATCTCTTATGCCTGTATTTCCCCTCACTGATAATGGTGGCCACAGCCCCACACAGCAGCAGGATGTCCAGATTCTCAAAGTCCTGGATGAGTAGCTCCTCACCCATGTGGTCTAGGAGCCCTCCCTGGATGAGTAGGGGTCAAAATGGATATCCAGGGGTAAAAAAAACAGTGGGAAAAAACCCAGAGCAGTGCATGCTCAGGCAGCCTGTGCTGCTGAAAAGTGGAGCTGGGCCACCTGGAGCTGTGCTCCACTGCCAGCCAGGCTCCGTGCAGCAGAATTACCATGGCTGCAGTCCTGGGAGGCCCCCAGGACCCCAGGTAAGGCTGCTGGGGCCAGCACTGTGCTGGCCCCAGCCTCCCCTACCTCCCCTGGGGTAACTTGCCACGTGCCAAAGTGTGTGTGGCACTGGTGTTCCCTGGGGACAAGTAGCAGTGGTGCAAGGTGCACCGCTGCTACTTGTCCCCAGGGAGCCAAACATCCACGTATGTCTGGATGTACCCTTGGGCATTAGATCTAGGGCACAGACAGAAGTTATGTTTTCATGCACTTGGCTCCATCAAAACAACACTGTACAAGATGAACATCTTGGACAGTCCCTGTCTGAATGTGGTATCCAGCAAACAGCACAGATTTTGATTAAATGCTGTGCTGTTTGCTGGACACCACATTCACACAGGGGTAGATGGAATCCACACACTGAGCGATAATACTAGATGGTGGCCTATAGCTGACCGGAGGGAGCAAGGGTGTCGGGGGTTTGGAAACAGGTGCTTCACTGCCTCAGGTCACTGAGAGCCCGGGCAGGGCTGTCCCAGTGTTTGGGCAGAAGAGACAACCTCTGGCCTAGGTTAGACCGCTGCCCCATGAGGGGGGAGGGTATGAGCAGGGTGCTGCAATGCTCCATGGGATGTCAGCAGAATTCAACCTACCATGAGTCAGGAGGGGATCTGGTACAGATGTTCATTATTGTGCTCTAACCTACAGCACTGAAGTATGATACCACATCCATCCAGAATCATCTTAGAGTGGGATCTGCCATTTTTACAGCATTCTGTGTGACCTGACTGTCTGTTTTATTATGGCTGGATAGTGCTTTCAGCTCGCTTATTGTGCAATAAGTGTAACTTCTGTACCAAGCCTTCATTAATGTAAACTAGCCAGAGGTCAGCACAGAGGCTGAGCTCAAGCCCTTCAGAACCAGCCACGGCCCTCTGCCACCACTTGAGCTAACACCCTTTGCTGTTGGGTAGCACAGATCTTTCAGATATTCTTTCCAGAATACCAGGAGCCAGGATTCTTCCCTCAAAAGCAGCCCCCACTTGAAAGAGCCTCACCTAAGCAAAGAGCCTCAGCACAGCTGGCTATCTAAACTTGGGGAACACCAAGTAGAACATTAGGTAGAACACCAAGTGCCCCCTCAGATAGGCAACATTTCCACACATCCCATTCTTTGGGGTGCTACACCACTGATTCTTAACCTTTTGAGGCTTAAGGCACCCTTGTACTTGAGGCACCCTTCCATCACTTCTGTTAATTGGGCAGCACCCCATTTCAAAACTAATTGATTTATTAAAAAGTGCTTCTCTCCTTGCAAAGGGACAGGGCAATAGGCAGGCAGAGATGAGCCTGAGCCTGAACTTATCTCCTCCTGCCTCATGATACTTTTCAAAAGATGTCAAGGCACCCCAGGGTGCCCTAGCACCCTTTTTGAGAACCACTGTGTTAGACAGCATCTCCCACCAGCAGAAGTAAGGTTATGCCCAGAGGTTTCTTTCCCTGCTTTCCTCCTATCTTGCTATGATGTCTAACATGATTTTGGGGGTAGTCAGTATTGTCCAGGAAATGGGGTCAAATTCAACCTACCAAGCTGGCTCTGGTACCTGAATTGGCACTTTGCTGATGGATTGGATTTTGTATATGGGTATAAACAAGAATATAAAATAAGTCTGTGGTAGAAGTTTGGTTTAAAGCCTAGCTCTGGTGCAATTTTCTCTTCCTGCAGCCATCTCTGTTCATTCTGGTGCAGGGTTTCCATTCAGGGCTTGCTGCCGAAAGGAATAGCATTAGGTCTGAATCAGAAAGCAGGGTGGTGCATTACAATGAGCTGTCTTTTTATTCTAAATGAAAACAATGCACCTGGGCTTATTCTGCAGGCCCTGGAAGATTTATGAGGCTCTTAAATGTGTCACTTCCTTGCTTGCATATCTTGGTTTTTGTTAATGAGGTGAGGAGCTGCTCTCTGCTAGGCAGACCTGAACTGGAATGGTACATGTGAACGCAGAGGCCTTGTCTACCTTACTAGGTACCACCAGCAGAACTGTCAGTGAGGTGTCTGAACAGATCACACCCTAAAGTAGATGCTGCTCTGCCAGCAAAACCCCTGCTGAGGACACTGCTCTCAAGCTGTGTCTACACCAAGGGCCATAACTGCTGTAACTGTAGTTAAAACATGGCCTTATAAGGTCAAAATAGGGTGGCACTCTTTCCATGCTCCTTTACATATAGTAATAGGATCTCTGGCAACCATAATAGGCCAAGCCAGTTCAGTTTACCTAAAGAAGATTTAGGGCTAATTTAATAAAAGACTTAAAAGGAACTGATGGGTATAAATCCCAAAATGCTCATCACCTGCCAAACTCTCACTGGAACCCAGAAATTTCTCAGCCTGAGTCCCCTGGAGTGTGTGCCTGGTACTCTCTGCACACCCTATGCACATCCCTCACAGAATGGAGCTGTGGCCACTTTCACATGCAGCCTGGAATGGTGCTAGCCACTGTTATGTAACAGCTTGGTGGTTGGATAGGCATTGGATTAAAAGACCAGCCCAAGTGGTGGGAGCAGGGACAAGGTCTTTCTTGCTCCCAGAGAGATGTTCTAACCAGTCAGATGCAGAATCCTACTCTTTCTTTCATAGAGTCATAGACATTTGGGCTGGAAGGGACCCCAGAGGATCATCGAGTCCAGCACCCTGTGCCAGAGGTAGGAAGTCATCAGGGATCATAGGATCCCAGCAAGATAAGCATCTAAATCTGTCTTGAAGGCGTTCAAAGTGGGTGCTTGAACCTCCTCCAGCGGCAGTCTATTCCAAACCTTGGGGGCTCAGACAGTAAAGAAGTTCTTCCTTTATGTCCAGCCTGAATCAGACACAGCGGAGTTTGTGACCCTTCAATCTTGTCATCCTTTGGGGTGCTCTGGTGAGCAGATGTTCCCCCAGATTGTGGTGAGCACCCCTGATAGATAGGTGGCCACCAGATCACCCCTGAGTCTGCGCTTTTCCAGGCTGAAGAGTCCCATAGCTCTCAGCCTGTCATCGTAAGGTCTGTTTTCCTGAACTCTGATCATGCGCATGGCTCTCCTCTGCACTCTCTGAAGCTTCTCCACATCCTTTTTGAATTGTGGAGCCCAAAACTGGATGCAGTACTCCAGCTGTGGCCCCACCAAGGCCAAGTACAAGGGGAGAATGACGCCCCGGGATTTGCTTGAGAAGCATCTATGGATGCAAGCCAGTGTTTAGCTCACTTTACTAGCCGCAGCATCACATTGAAGGCTCGTGTTCATCTTGTGATCAATCATTACCCCCAAGTCCCTTTCATCTGTAGTCCTAACCAGAGTCACACTGCCGAGCCTATAAGCATGCTGCAGGTTATTTCTCCCAAGGTGGAGAACCTTGCATTTTTCGGTGTTAAACACCATCGGGTTCTCATCCATCCACTTCATGAGCCTGTTAAGATCTGCCTGGATCACCCTCCTGGCCTCACGTGTGGATGCTTTGCCTTGAGGCACCCCACTGGTCACTGTGCACCACGATGATTGGCTACCATCAACCACCACCCTCTGGGTCCTACTGTGGAGCCAATTCCCCAGCCAGCAGATTGTGGTGAGGTCAAGGCCGCAGTTAGCCAGTTTTGCCAAGAGGTGGTCATGGGATACCAGATCGAAGGCTTTTTTGAAGTCAAGATATATGACATCAATCTCTTCCAGGCTGTCCAGGTGATAGGTCACCTGGTCGTAAAAGGAAATGAGATTGGTCAAGCAAGAACTACCCACAAGAAACCAGTGCTGGGTATCCCTCAGGATGTTGGCATCTCTTCTGGGAAGTAGCCTTCTGGGGTGCTTGTACCCATGACAATTTTCCTATGTGCACATGATGAAAATCACCATTGGTGTAGCTTAGTTGTGTCACCATATGCACATGCACAAGGGTTGGGTGTCTCAAATTGTCCCATAACATGGCAAACTAGACTACAGCTCAGTGTAGTTTAGTTTGGCATGTAGCAAACTGTCCCAATATGGCCAAAAATCTGTCACTTGTGTGGCAGGCCAGTAGGGGGTGCTACTGTGCTGAGCTACCCACCTCACTGCAGCCAAACACCTACCAAGCTCCAAGTGCCTCCCTGGAGGTGCTTCACGTCTGGCTGACCCCCTTTCTGAAGCACACCCACAAGCCTGCCACCACTCACGAGTCTTGGTCTCTTAGCGGCTCTGTGCCTCATGAGGTAGACAGGCTTTATAGGAGAGGGTACTTGACCCACTGCAAGAACTTGGGGCAGGTCCCTTAGTCTGAAGCACAAATAGTGGTCTCCCTTAGTCAGCTGGACCAAGGGGACCCCAAGGCATAATCTAGACCCACTCCCAATAAGTCTCCCACACCAGGCACAGAAGAGAACTTTATTGATTACAGGGAGTAGGTTTGGAATAGGGTACAGAGTAGAGCAACATCAAAGAAACACCTTAGAGCAAACGGTGGCATGGTAGCCTTTGATCATGCATCTGAGTTACTGCAGGCTATATATCTAGTTAGATTTAAAGTAGCTTACTCACAAGTATCATCCAGAGGCTGATAGAGCTTTCCTCTGGAGGCAGGCAGTTCATAGTGTGCCCATGTGTTTCTAGAGAGAGAGATAGAGAGCTGCTGAGGTTCAGCTCCACATCCTCTCTTCAAGAAGTGCTAAAGAAGAAAGAAGATGTCAGGGTTTGCCCCATACTTCCAAACTCTGTTTTCTTACCTCCCTTTACAGCAGATTTCCTGAGTGATATGTCCCTGTAACAGGGGGCCTTCTCAGGGCCAATTTCCCTGTGACCCACCCACCTGTTTCTAGGCTAACCGCCCACCTTCTCGTCCGCCATGCCTTGATGATAATTAATTAATTGATGTTGATTAAGCTGGAGGCTGCCCATTTCTTGCCCCAATGCCAGGGGGCGTTATCTGTGGCTCCGTTCCTCCCGTTCCTCCCCTGCACTGCAGCCCAAGCCTCACAGATGGTATCCAGATGTTGTCAATATGATCGGCTGCACTCTGGGCCCTAGAATCCCCCAGTCAGGACCCCTCTAAGATCCTTCCTTTCAGGCAGCCTACGCTGCCTTCATTTGGGGCTGCCTAACTCCCTGATCTGTTCCCCCTTACGGGTGTGGTCCCCCCAGGACCTTTAGCTACACTGGCCCTGGCCCACCTCTAGGCCAATTGAAACCCCGGGCCCTCAGCACTTGGGCGTTCCTTGTGGTGGGCCCCCAGCCCTTCGACCCTTCTGGTCTTGGCCCCAGCTTGGACCAGTCGGGGGATTTCAAGTCAGGCTTAAGAGTCTATCACCCTCCCGCTCTCAGGTCCACCTTCCTGACCCTTCTATTGGGTAATTCACCCAGTTGTGGGAGCTGAGGTTAAGGCACCCCGACCTGCCTTTCACCGGGGTGGTAACTGGCCTGACATTTCCTGGGGGCTCCTGCGCCACTGAGAGCCCCACCAGGCCACCCACTCCTGGCAGGGTGCAGTTTTAAGTCATGTCCAGGACCAGGAGCCTCCTGACCATCCCCTACAGCTCCTCCCTTACCTCCCTGCAGCCAGGCCATGTTGTTGCCTGGCACCCAGCAGCAAAATGCCCTGTTTATATGGGCAGCCCTCATCAGGCACCTGCTGGCTGCTGTCTTCTGGCCCTTAAAGTGGCAGACACAAAATTTGCCCTGCCACAGTCCCCAAGCCTTCTGTGGAAATACCTATACCCTATTACCCTATTACTATATCCGCACTGGCTGTACTTCTGCCCCTGGGTCCTGGTCCTGACATTGCTGCTAATTGGGGGCGGGGGCTGGAATGGGTGTGTGAGGGAAGCCACACCACTGTAGGTGGTTAAATCATGACCACAGTGGATGATGGGAACTTGAACACAGTGGGAGGCAGGAGCATCACCACCATGATAATATATATGGGAAAGGTGAAAGGTGGAGGATGAAGTGGGACAAGATCAGATGGGGGGGGAGGAGGGGGGAGAATGGTGGTGGAGAATGGGGGGAGGATATCGGTAGTCATGTCTCCTTGGCAGACCTGACCTCCTTGCAAGCCTGGAATCCATGGCTGTTTGAACCAAAACTGCTGCCCTGCCCTGCCTTGCCCTGCGTTTCTCTTGAATATAGAGGGTAGCCTGGGGGACAGCAACCATGAAACCATCATGTTCACTGTCCGTCACAAGGCAGGCAAATCAGCTAGCAAGATTGAAGTTTTGGATTTCAAAAAAGTGAATTTTAACAGGCTCAGGGCAATTGTAGGGGAAGCACTGCGGGACCAGGGACTGAAGGTGAAAGGAGTGCATGAGGGGTGGTCATTCCTCAAGGACATGATCCTCAAAGCACAAAAGATGTCCATTCCCACACGGAGGAAAGGTAGCAGAAGGGCTGGGAAGCCTTCTTGGCTTAATCAGGATATCATGATCCTCTTGAAAAAGAAGAAAGAGGCATACAAACAATGGAAGTTTGGGACAGTCCCCAAGGAGGACTATACAACACCAGCCTGCACTTGTAGGGAGCAGATTAGAAAGGCAAAGGTGGCAACTTAATTGAAACTAGCAACAGGAATCAAGGACAATAAGAAGTCCTTTTTTAGGTATGCAGGGAACAGGAGGAAAACAAATGGAAGCGTAGGGCTATTGCTCAACAACTCAGGACAACTGGTTACTGACACTCAGGTGAAAACTAAACTCCTGAACTTTGTTTCAGTATTTCACTGAACTAAGGGAAAATCATGGTAGATAAGGTTCAGAATGGGCACAGTAGGAATGACAGCCTTCCTACTGTTGATGCTGAGCTGGTGTGTGATCAAGAAAAGTTAAGACATTTGTAAGTCAGCAGGACCAGATGAACTTCATCCAAGAGTGCTGAAGGAACTGGCCAAAGTCATTGCAAAACTCTTCCAAAACTTGTGGCACTCAAGAGGTCCCTGAAGACTGGAAGAGGGCCACTGTTGAGCCTGTCTTCAAGAATGGGAGGAGAGAGGGCCCAGGCAACTATAAGCCAATTAGCCTAACTTTTATCCCAGGAAAAATCCTGGAAAAATTAATCAAGAAGTTTATGTGTGATATGCTTCCAGAAGGTAGGATTCTGAACAACAGCCCAGCTTGCTTTGTTGCGGGTAGGTCTTATTTTACCAAGCTCATCTCCTTCTATGACCAGGCAACTCACCACCTGAATAAGAGAGAGGAGGTTGACATTGTATACCTAGACTTCCAAAAGGCTTTTGATCTGGTATCTCATGATGTTCTCACGGAAAAATTGGAGGATTGCAGGCTTAACTGCTCAACAGTTAGGTGGGTAGGAAGCTGGCTGCAGGGCAGGACCCAGAGAGTTCTAATGAACGGATCTGTGTCATCCTGGTGAAAAGTGGCCAGTGGTGTCCCTCAGGGGTCCGTTCTTGGTCCAGGGCTTTTCAACATCTTTATCAATGATTTGGATGTGGGGGTGAAGAGCTCACTGGCCAAGTTTGCAGACAACACCAAGTTATTGGGGAGCAAAGTCACACTTGAAGATAGGCTGCAGATACAGGTGGACCTAGACAGGTGGGTAAGTTGGGTGGATTGGAACAAGATGAAGTTCAACATTGAGAAGTGTAAAGTGCTCCATCTGGGGATGAACAATCCCCAACATACTTACAGGCTCAGTGGCACCAAACTGACTAGTACCACAACTGAAAGGGACCTAGGGGTAATAATACACCATAGTATGAACATGTGCCATCAGAGTGATGCTGTAGCCAGCAGGGCAAACAATATTCTGGCATGCATCAACCGATGCATCTCAAGCAAAACCAAGGAAGTGATTCTTCTGCTTTACTCAGCAGTGGAGAGACTGCAGCTGTAGTACTGCATCCAGTTCTGGGCACCACACTTCAGCAAGGACGTGGAAAAGCTTGGAAGTCCAGAGAAGAGCCACCCATATGATCAGAGACTTGCACGGCAAGCCATATGAGGAAAGGCTGAGGGACTTGGGTCTCTTCAGCCTAAAAAAAGAGAAGGCTGAGAGGGGACTGGTAGCAGCTTACCTCTACATCAGGAAAATAGATCAAGGACTAAGCAAACAACTGTTCACCAGGGCACCCTTGGGGAAAACCAGGAGTAATGGTCACAAACTCCTGGAAGACTGTGTCAGGCTTAACACTAGGAAAAACTTTAGGGTGTCCAGACTGTGGAATAAACTCCCTCCAGAGGTGGTGCAATTGCCCACCCTGGAAATCTTCAAGAGGAGACTGGATGGTCACCTTGCTGGGGTCACCTGACCCTAGTTGTCTTTCCTGCCTGGTGCAGGGGGGTTGGACCTGATGATCTCGCGAGGTCCCTTCCAGTCCCTTACAATCTATGAATAAGGACAATGCCCATCGAGCTTAGGGGGCACATTCATTAAAGTCCTATGAGGTGTTAAATGCTCAGAGCAAAACACAACCAACAGAGCCAGAGCTGGCCTCCTCTATTGTTGCAAAGATGCCTTGATGCCTGGAATAGCTATGGGTATGTTAATGGGACCTATTGAGAAATAGGGCACGGGGAACTTACACCCCCAGTAGCCACCTGACCCTGAATTCAGGGTTTGGGCATCTCAGTGCTCTGCTGAGCACCCACTTTCTTTTACCACTGGGGGTGTCTCATGCAAAAAGGGAGTGCTGTGAGACGTGGCCAGGCTGGGAGAGGGATTTTGCTCTTGTGTTTTGGTGCCTATCTGTGGCTGTGATAATGGGACCTATGAAGACATGTTATGGTTATAAACACAGGCACTACAGGTTCACAGCTTTTTTGTTGTCTGAGGCTTGACTCCCCCTCCCCACCCCCATGACATTAATGTCTGGGCACTTTTACTTAACACCGAAAAGTGGGGTTCTGTGAACCCACTCATGGACCTAAAAGCAGAGCAGGTTTATGAATAGTGTGTGCTCACTGTCCAATGTCTTCCATAGCCAGCATGCCCTTTGATGCACAGAGATGCTTTGGGTTTAGACAAAGCTCACCACTCCTTGACCCTGCCTGGCCCTAAAATGACACAGGTGAACATCTCAGTCTGACACCAAAAATTGCAAGAGTTGTGCAGCATGTCTGGTCTTCAAATTTTGCACAGGCACTACAGGGTTGGGAGTAGAGGGGCGTGGGGGGGGGGTGTTGAACTTTCCTTGGACAGGTCACCTCAAGACCTATTAATTGACCTATTAACTTAAGTACTGTGTTCAGTTCTGGGCACCACACTTTAACAAGGACATAGAAAAGCTTGAGAGAGTCCAGAGAAGGGCCACCTGTATGATCAGACACTTGCACGGCAAGGCATACAAGCAAAGGCTGAGGGATCTGGGACTCTTCAGCCTAAAAAAAAGAAGGCTGAGAGGGGACTTGGTAGCAGTTTACTGCTACATCAGAAGTGTACATCTGGGGCTCAGTGAACAACTGTTCACCAGGGCACCCTTGGGGAAAACTAGGAGTAATGGTCACAAACTCCTGGAAGACCATTTCAGGTTCAACATTAGGAAAAACTACTTTACAACTAGGGTGTCCAGACTGTGGAATAAGGTCCCTCCAGAGGTGGTACAATCGCCTACCCTGGAAATCTTCAAGAGGAGACTGGACGGTCACCTCACTGGGGTCACCTGACACCCAGGTGTCTTTCCTGCTTGGTGCAGGGAGCTGGACTCGATCTTCCTATGTCCCTTCCAGCCTTACAACCTGTGAAAATATGAATTGAGTGCACAGCTCCCTGGTGGTGGGTACCCTTAATTTATCCGAGATGTCTGAGGTTCGTGCCAAAACTGAGCAGCCAGCAGCACATAGGTCTCGGTCTGCTTGGATGACAGGTGCACTCCCCATGTCTTCATAGGTCCCATTATCACAGCCACAGCTCAGCATCCCACTCCCAGTTTTGACACGTCTCCCAGCACCTCCTTTTTACATGTGACACCCTCAGTGGTAAAAATCTGGGCACTCAGCAGAACACTTTAACTCTTAAAACCTGAATTCAGGGTGGGTGGGTACTGCAGGTGTCAGGTTCCACATGCACCATTTCTTAATCGCTCCCATGATTACAGCCACAGCTTGGCATCCCACTCCCAGTTTTGACACCTCTCCCATGTGATGAGGTTGGGGTCCCAAGGGTAACTGTGACACCCCCTGCAGGCTCCACAACTGCGCCCTGCTCTGCCCCTTGGGCACCTTCCCATCTTTGCTGCCATGCCTTGATGGAAAAAGGGTGAATAGGGAAGCTGCTCGTGGACCCTTTTTGTACCCCTGGTTCTGCTAAACCCCACTAGGGTCCCTGGCACCCTACTAGTCCTCACTGATCCTCAGGCCCTGGCTGGGCCTCCATAGTCCCAGGCCCCTAAATGGACTCCCATAGTCAACTGTGCCTGGCAGGGCACTCAAAGCCTTAAGGCAGGGGCAGGCAATTATTTTGGGTGAACGGCCACTTACTGAGTTTTGGCAAGTGGTCAAGGGGCACATGGGTAGCCCCACACCTTGGCAGGTGCCCCGCCCCCTGGTTGCCATCTCGTGACTGGAAGTTCTGCCCCCTAACCCCTGACCTTTGCCACCAGAAGTCCCTCCCTTGCCCCAGAAAGTACTCCATTCAGCAAGGGAGTTTGCTCTCTTGGAACCAGAAAAATACTAAATTATATTCTAAAAAGTGAACATCTAAAACATTCATTAATTTCATTTCAAAAAACATTTTTGTCCTGGTTTACATGTGTTTGTGTAGTGTACATAGAAGGGATTGTATATAATAGCTTAAAATGAAGTCTTACTCTTATATATTGTAGGGGGGTGGGTATAGATTTGTGGGGGGCTGTGGGTATGTGGGGTGTGGGGGAGGGTGTGGATGTGCCTGTGGGGAGTGGATAGGTGTGGGGTGGGGGTGAGGGAGCATGTGGGTGTGTGTGTGGATAAGTGGGGTATGGGTGGGTATGGGGTCTATGGGGGGCTGTGTTTGGGGAGAGAGGGTGGCTGGAGTGTGTGAGGGGCTGTGGGTGTCTGTGTGTATGGCAGTGTGAGGGGGGTGTGAGTGCACGTGTATGGTGGGGTGTGCATGTGAGACTCACCCTATGAACACACACACACACACACACACACACACACACACACACACACACACACTGAGTCCCTCCCTACACACACACACACACACACACACACCTGGGGTACCAGCATGGGCCATGCTCCTGTAGTCCGGTGATGCAGCCAGGAGCCATGTGGTGCTGGGGCAGTGCAAGGCCAGGAAGGCAGGGAAATAACTGGGGGCGGGGGGCAGGGTGAGGCAGGGCTGAGCTGCTGTGTCCTGCTGCCAGCTCCCCCTTGGTCCTACTGCCCCTGGCTCCTGTCATCTTTGACAGGAATCCAGGATCAGATAAATATTAATTTTCTAAATTTTTAGGGGCCCCATGGGCTGGATAGAATGGCTTTGGGGCCGGATCCAGCCTGCAGGCCATATTTTGTCCACCCCTGCCTTAAGGGCTAATTGGGAGGCTCCAAATCCTTCCCTACCCCATGCTCCATGCCTCGCAGGTGTTACTGTCATCACTGTTGGGGCTTTAGCCTTCTCAGCCTCTGCCACTTTAATCTGGCTAGGCTTTCTAGCCTAGGCTCACTGTTTCAGACCTGGCTTTGAGGCTCTAGCTCATGTTTGTCCCTTCTGTCACTGGGCCGCTGGCCCCTGTCTCCTGTCTCCAGGCTCCTGTTTGGCTGCGCTTTCTCTGGTGCCAGGCCCCAGGCCCTTGTGTGGCTGTGCCTTACACTACGCCCACTCTGGGCTCAATACTTACTAGAGACTTGAGCCTGTTTTTGGCACAGCATCACAGGGGTTATGTACCCCTTGGGCACTAATGGGATCTCTGTAAACGTACTCTATATTCCCAACTCATACCACCAGTTTAAACACAATGTAAACATAATCCCCTGGCCTACAACATAACATTAAGGAATAACAGCCACCTGTCCCTTTAAGAGTGTAAACCTTCACTCACTAACACAGCATCCTAGGCTTCTTGTTTGCTCCCTGAGCCCCACTGTTCCTGCAGGCAGCAAAGTGGTTGGCCCAGCATCCCTGGCTGGCTCTCCTGGGTAGGAGCTCCTTCCCCTGCAGCTGCCAGGGAAAGACTTCCCAAACCAGGTTTGGGCTTGGGCTATAAGGTCCCAGGACCCTGCCTACCTCCAGTCAGCTGCTGCTGAATCTCTGAATCTCTGAACCACCCAGGCCAGGCCCATCTCCCCCAGCCTGGCAATGGTTGCCCTGCCCGCCCCAGCTCCAGGCATTTGGAAAAGAAAAAGTCCGGACTCAGTGGGTGCTGCCATCCCCACAGTGAGTCCCAGGGCTTTTCTCCATTTTTTTTTTTCCTTAAAGGTCCAGAGCTGCAGCGGGCAGGGCAGCCATGGGGTGGGAGGGGGTGCTGGGGGAGCAGGGCGGTGATTGGGGGACTCATGCAAGAGCCCCTCATGCAGCATGGGGCAATGGGGGGCAGCGGGGATCTCCCCCCTGCCTGGCAGCACCTGGCGAGCACTGGGGCTTTTTTTGAAAGCCCTGGAAGCTGGGGTGGGCGGGACAGCCATGGGGGGTACCCCGCTGGGGGAGCACGCAGGGAGGTAATGGGGCCTGGCAGGGGTCTCCCCATGGTCCCTTCCCCCCCTCCAGCCCCTGCTTACCAGCTCTAAGTCTGTCTACAGCTCCCTGCTGCAGTCTCAAGGGACTGCCTGAATCATTGAAGCTCTCCGAATCTTTTCTGAAATTTCAGAGAGCTTCGAATCAATTCGGACCTTTTAATTGGCCACCTAGTTCAGTTCGGATTCGGAGATTCAGCCACTGAATCAGGCCGAATCTCCTCCAAATTGAATCACCATGTGAAGCTTCACACAGCCCTAATTAATAGCATAGTTATAGAATAGTGATTCATAGTTATTTATAGTCCTCTTTTCATGTTACATTTCTGTTGTTTGTAAATAAAGTTTTCTATTTGCTTTGTTGGATTTTTTACTTCACGTTCTCTTTGTTTAAGAGGTAGACTTTGTGGGGGTTGGGGGTTGGGGAAAGGTTGCTCTTCTTGTGGTGATAGTATTAAATGCCTGGGCCTTGATTGCCCATGGCCCACCTTGCTCCCCAATTGGATAGGCTACCCTAGGAATTATGTAAAGCTGCATGTACTCATAGTTAATATTATTAGTGCAGTGCATCAGACCCTATGAAAGAGGCCACCACTGGACGTCCATGGCTTGAAATCTGCTGCTGGAGTAGGGTCCAGTCTGTGATGCATGCCTGGGCATCTGCAGCAGGGGGTGTTGGTAGGCACCCCTGAGGCTGCACTCCCCCAAGGCCCTGCTCACTCACCCCTGATTCCAGATGTTGGCACTGAACAGGGAAGAGACAGAGGTCTTTGTGTGAGTTTGCAACATTGAAGAGATGTTCTGCACTGTCGGCCCAGTGGTGCCCAGCTTCAGATTGGAGGTTGGCAGTGTGAGGAAGGTGCCCAGGGAACATGATAAGCTTAGTGGGCTGGCTGGGATGTTCCCAGGAGGCTGCTGGCTGGCTGAGCCACCTGTCCCCTGCTAGATCCTGTGTGGCCATCACCATGCTTTGTGCTGGCTGCAGCCAACCTGGCTGCCTCCCCTTCCCCCTGGCCAGTTGGTGCTTAACCGAGCCCACTGCCCCCCTGTTTCCCTTAAGGCTGGCCAATCTTGAGCAGCCATGCTGCCGCACAGCTCATGGCATCTAAGCTTGGGTCTCATGGGACTTCCAGACACCTGGGGCAAGGGGCTGGCCTTTCCTCTGCCTTCCCACAGGTGCCTTCTCCAGGGAGGTACCAGGGGGATGGCCTCCCCCTTGTGCCAGTGCTGTGCCCTGAGTATGCCTCTGCAGCATGTCCCCTGGTCAGTTGGAGATAATCTGTTTATGTAGGCAGAGGGCATATGGAGCCACTATGCCCTGCTCCTGCTCATCCTACTGGTGCCCTGGACACACTCCAAGTGCTCCTGGTTCAGGACCCTGAGCTATGATGGTGCTGGGGGCTAGTCTGGGCTACTATGGGCTATCTGGGCTACCAAGACTGGGCTACCATCTCTGCTGAGGCCTGGACAGATATCTGTCAAAGCACTACATGTTCCTGCCCCCCACCGCCAAGGATGACATCACCACAGGAATTGATGCCCTCCTAGGTGTTTGAGAGGCCATTGCTGGCACAGCTTCTGGAGCACAGGCAGCTCAATAAAAAAATCTTGTAATGTTTCCCTCCTGCCTCTAAACGTGCATTGGGGGTGTAACCTGGAGGAAGAGGGTGTGAAAGTAGGCCACACCACTGCAACCATTCCCCTGTCATGAGAAAGACATGGAAAAAAATATTTTAAATTTAATATTAGACTTGATTTAAATGTCACTAAAATGAACCAGAAGAGAAGAAACTCTCTAACAACTAAAACCCCATGACCCTAAATTGCCCCTACCCTTCACCCTTGTACCCTCTGGCTCAACCTTGCTTAGATCTTCCTCTGGAAGGATGAGGAATTCACTCACTGTTACTCACTGCTAAAGACCCATCACCCTGCATTATCCTGCTTCCCCACCCCTCTCCTGCACCTGGGGTCTCATATTTTTCCTTGGTTTTACTATAGCACGAGCAAGTACAGGTAAAGATCCTGTCACCAGTCATTTTCCCTTCCCCCCACCACCACCTTGCAACATCTGTCACTAACTCACACAGTTTTTCCTATGAAACCATGGGCAATTCACTTACAGCAGAGAACTCAATACCTATCACTGGGTCTTCTTGCCCCCCCAAGTCCCCTTCATCCATAAAGCATACTGGGGCTTGCCTTCTGCAGTTAGAAGAGGGGCACCCCTTGTTCACAGGCAAGAGCCTAGCAACGAGTTTGTCTCCATTACAGGGCACTAAGGTGCCTGCTCCTATAAGACCAGAAACTGCCTGGGGAGAGCAGCTTAAGAGCCAGGCAGAAGCCCAGAGATGCAGATTACTGTGGCAACAGGCCAAGGAGTAAATTGGCTTGCACCTGCACCCAGTCACCTGACCAGGAGAGGCAGGGCGTTGGGCAGATATAGACCCCAGGGCTAGGAGCAGAAGGGTAGTTCTATGCCAGAGGCCAAGGGGGAAGGAGCCCTCCTAGAGGAAGCTATGGGAGGAGGCTTGATTGCAAGTCTAGCTTCGGGTAATGCTAGGGGCACTAGTTTGATTCTTTTGAAAAGGGAGAGATACGCCTTAAACTATTGTGTTATGTTATACCCCAGGGGCTCATGTTTTGCTTGCTGTTTTATAACACCAGAGGAATGGTCTGAGGCTACTGGGGAAGGAGGAGGCCTCATTGGGGACCCACTACAGTGTGGGGAAACCCCAGTGCTAGTGTGGGTGCAGTGTTTGAGGGTGAACAAACCCCAGTGCCTGAGGGTGCAGTCACAGAGAGACAGAGCTGTGGAGAGCCCGATGACAGGGTAGGCGTAGAGACAGGGCTGTGGAGAGCCCAGTGAGGACAAGGGGGCCTAATTATAGCAAGGCCTAGGTGAGACAACGTAAATACCATCTGTGAGGCTTGGGGCATGGTAAAGGAGTGGTTTGGAGCCACGCATATAGCCCAGAAGGCGGAGGGTGTCTCGTTGAAGCATCCATCGTGAAGTGGAACACCAAGGGGTCGACGAACTTCAGGGTTCAGTGGGGTCCGGCAAGACTGTGTCCAAGCAATTAGACCAAGGGGCAGCCTCCCAATATTAATAGTACCAGCAAGACGTGGCGTGGCCTATTAGACAAGATTAGCATGGTTAAAGGGCTCTAAGGGTATTGCAGCCATCCCTAGGGACGTCACCCTGATACAGTCTCAATGGGGCCGCTGTTGCTCAGTCATTTAAGGAACTCCCGTCTAAACTTTGCCTCCTGATGCCAGTTCTGTTCGGCATTCAAACAGAACTTATTGGCCATGTCTAGGAATCTTATTGTGCTGGCCATGATCTGGTGAGCTGCTGCCTCTGTCTTTAATCTTTATAAATGCCTCATGCATTTTGTCACCCAATCAATCAGCGGCCTGTACTCAACATCCATCATGCCTTTTTTTGACTGTCACTGTTCGCAAAGGTGCTCATGCATTTGCTCAGCTCTGGTGTGTGCTGTTGTCTGAGCTTCAGGTGCACATGCCAGAATTCCAGTGGATGTGGTAGCTCGTAACAGGAGAAAACAAAAAAGTAATTTTATGAGGCAGCCCAGTACCTGTCCCCCCCCCCCACACACACTTTTTCCATGTATGAGAAACATTGCATGACTGCAAGGAGAGGACATATGTGCTGCTTCCAACACTAACCCCTTCCCTTCACTCACTCTCATGCACAAAAGCCCCAGTCACCCCAAACAATCTAATTTCCCTTCTCCATAACTTACAAATCCCAGGGTGTGGATCTTTTGATGTCTCCTGCACAGACAGCAATCTTTCTGGTGCGTAGAAAAAAATCCTGGATCAGGTTAATGATGGAGTCCAATGCGTTCTCTTCTTCCTCCTACTCCTCTTCTCGGATATTCAGGAAAGATCGCAGGGAGATTGTAGTCATGTTCCAGATAACTTCTTGGTCTTGGTTCTCCATGTCCCATAGCTGCTGCAAACACTTGCCCCCCACCTCCGAGTGGTTAAGTGTAGTTTGAACAGTGGCAACTGCACTACCTGCTCTGGTGTCAGGACAGTCTGTGGACTTGGCCTGGATAGGTGACAGTGTGGCTGCCTCTGTTACATCTGCCATTCCAAATAAATGTAGGCAGGCGTCTCCTGCATCCTTCATCAGAAGGGTCTACAGCTTATCATAGAACAGGACTATTCTGCATGCAGCCCCTGAACAAAAATTCTGGTCCTTGGCCCAATGGAAAGCACATTTTAGGGCCTCCGCCTTGCTGTGGCACTGCACCTAGTCTTGATTGTACCCATGTTCTTTCATTTGCTCAGCGATGGACACGTTAGGCTAGCTTATTTAATTGATTTTCCAGGTACGTTATTACCTTTTGTTCCCCCTAAATACCAATCAATGGCTCAACTTCCATGTCTCCCCAGTACGGCCCAGAGTTGTGGCCTGGGTGTGGCCAGGAGATGCTGCCTAGGTGGGGAAGGGGGAATGGCCAGGCATCTGGGGCAGCACTGGACCCTCAGCCTTCCCCTTCCCCTTCCCTCCAGCCCATGCCAGAGGCAGGCCAGTCGTGATGGAAGCAGCTGGGGGGCACCCTTCACCAGAGCTGGGAGGAGCAGGGGACTGTGGGTCTGGAGTGAGGGGCATCTGGATGGCTGGGGGAGCACAGAACTGTGCATAGGGAGTAAGGGGCACTGGCAGGGCCAGGGGTCTGAGGGTAAGGACTGAGGGTCAACAGCAGGCATGAGGGGCTGCGGGCTGGGAGTAAGGGGCTGCAGCAGAGACTATACAGCATGCTCCCACACCCAGACAACACCAAGCCCTCCCACCATCACCAAATTCACTGAAGCTGGATCTCTGAAGCACAGGCCAGGGCTGCTGTGTGGCTGTGTGCCGCATGCAGGGGCCACATAAGCTCAAACTCCTGAAGGTGCACACCATTTTTTAGAGCTGAGGACATGTCATGTAAAAAGGGGGTGCTGCCTGGGAGACCTGGCAAAACTTGGAGTGGGATTTTTGGTTCTGGTGCCTAGCTCTGACTGTGATAATGGGACCTATTAAGAAATGGGGCACGTGGAACCTATGACGCGCAGTAAGCACCTGAGCCCAAATTCAGGGTTCGGGGATTAAAGCGTTCTGTTGAGCGCCCACATAATTTTACCACTAAGGGCATCACATGTAAAAGGAGCCAGGGAGCTTGCGTTGTAGGGTCCTATGATGGGCAGGGAGCTGGTGAAATGATTCCTAATAGTGTGTACTGCTTGTCACAGGATCCAAACCTCATACTGTGCGCCAAAGGTCATAATTGCCCTGTACAGCTCATGCCTGAAGCATACAGCTGAGGCAGCAGTTCTTATTGCAAAACCAGGCTAGATACTTATACATATGAACAGAGACCCTTGTTTTGAGACTTGAGACTCCACTGCTGCCATGACCTTAGCACTAACATAAGATACAACAGCCTAAGGGCTGCTCTAGTTTACACTGCCAGATCTCTGTGGGGGTATAAACCAGAGCCATCAATGCAATGCTGGGCATGGTGATGAACAGCAGAGATTGCTGGATTCTTCCTATGATAAACCTATATTCATGTTTGCTATGATGTTGAGGTTTGTGTTCACTAGGGCTGTGCAAAGCTTCAGGTTCTGATACAATTTGGAGGAGATTTGGCCCAATTTGGTGGCCAAATCTCTGAATCCAAATTGTATCAGCAGACCAATTAAATGGTCTGAATCTATTTGAAGCTCTCCAAATTGCTTTAGAAAAGATCCGGAGAGCTTCGGAGATTCAGGCAGTCCCCACTTGCTGCAGCAAGGAGCTGGACCCAGATTCCATGCTGGTAAGTAGGGGGCAAGGGCAGGGGGAGAGGACCTTGGGGGGACCCCTGCCAGGCCCTATCCCCTGCCTGCTCCCCCAGCTCCTCTGAGTGTCCCCCGACCCCCGCCCGCTCTCCCAGCCCCCCCCCATGGCTGCCCTGCCTGCCCCAGCTCCCAGCACTTTAAAGAACAAACAAACAATCCCCCCACCCCTGACTCACCAACTGCTGCAGCAGCCTTGGAGCTTGTGGGGGCTCATGACATAGACCCTCACACAGCGTGAGGCAGTGCAGGGCAGCGGGGATTGCCCCCCTGCCTGGCAGGAGCTGGTGAGTGTGGGGCTTTTTTTTTTTTTTTTTTGAAGGCCAGGAGCTGGGGCGGGTGGTTAGGGCAGCCATGGGGGGAGGGGCTGAGAGAGCAAGAGGGGGTCAGGGGGCTCCTGACAGAGCCCCCCACGCAGCGTGGGATAGTAGGGGGCAGCAGGGATTACCCCCTCTCCCCTTCCCCCCCCCAACCTGGCAGCAGCCGGTGAGTGAAGACTTTTTTTATTGTTGTTGCTAAAGAGCCGGGAGCTGGGACAGCAGGCAGGGCAGCCATTGAGAGTGGGGGATGGGGATGATTTGGAGATTTGGCCAGTTCGGCTGAGGCCAAATCTCCAAATCTGATTCAGCCAAATTGATTTGGGACAGTCATTCGCATCACTCACTCAAATCACTGTCCCCCAAATCGCTGAATCCAAATTCGAAGCAAATACTAGCTGTTCTGCACATGCCTAGTGTTCACTGGTGTAACTTCCAACAGATGCTGACCACCACAGCCAGGAATACTATTTCCAATAGCTTCTCATTCATCATTAAAGGCTAAAGCAGAGAGCCTCAGTCTCCAACTCCAGCCTTTAATGAAGATGTATACACTCATTTGTCCCATGTTTAGGGGCCCAGAGCAGACAAAGAAATCTGGGACTGAATTAAAAACAGTCTGTGAATTCTGACCCCGAGCATGTGAAAGGATCTGCAAAAGTGTGGGATTAACCTTGGGTTTGGAAGAAGTGATGAGGACCACAGGAATCCACCTGAAAAGGGGAGGGAAAGGGACAAGGTGTAGGAAAGAGAAGATGGCATATATGGCCTTCTTGTCATTTCAACCTTCTTGTGATGTGCCTATGTATAAATAAACCACACTTTGTTCTGAATGAGCTGTTCCCTGGCTGGTCATGCTCCCAGAGAGGGCTTCAAAGCAGAAAACAAGCCTGGTTGGAGCCAAGAGGTGATACATGTGGGAAATGGGGGTTCTGTATCTATGTGGCCTGGTCAAGAGTGGGGTGACTCAAAGTGTTCCACTCAGAGAAGTTCAGAGTGAGGCCCATCACAGGAAAGACATGCCTGTTTAGAGACTGAGAGACAAGTTGCAAGTACAGCTCACTCCTGAACTATGACAGGCCCTTAGCAGACAGCACGTTGGGAAAAGGAGAGCCCTGAATCATGGCTCTGCTTCTATTTATCCTCATGCTCCAAAGCATGGGCTGACCAGTCAGTGAGGTCACAAAAGAACCTTCTCTTGATAGGGACAGTATTGCAGAGAGGTGTATTTTATGAATGTTACCTTCCTTGAAAGCATCTGGTATTGGCCACTGAGAGGGAAATGATCCTTGACTGAAGAGGTCCTGTATCCTCATGTAAAGAGGAGGAATAGTGACCACAGTCAGATATAATGTACAAGTAAAATGTGTTCAGTTTTCAATTATGTATCCACCCATCACAAATACATTTTGTTTGCTAAAGAACTGTGTACCATCCTGTGCCAGTGCACAAAGCTCAGTGTCAAGGCGGCATGTTTAACCTTTGCCTTTGCACTTTCTGACTCTCAGGAGTTTAGATTTGTGATGTGGCACTGAAGTTGCCACAGGCTGTATGCTGTGCTCGAATAATTTCTCGGAAATGTTGTGTCGATGGAACATAACTCCTCAAGGAGGAGATCCCACAAATGTTTGGGGTTTAGCAATGACTAGCTCTGATTGCTAGTGTCTGAAACAGTTATTTGATCCTAGTAGCTAATTTGTTTAAGCTGTCAAACTCGCTTGTAGAGATCAGCCTGTAATATCTTTCCCAGCATTAAGTTGGCTTCAGACACACTTTCTTACTGTCCAGGGTTTCTAGTTCCATAATGCAACATATCTCCAGGAGTTCCACATCACTTGCTGAGAGGTTAAAATAAATCTTAATTGCTCTCATCCTAGGCCACTTCATGTTTATTTTTGATGTCTGGGTGGAAGTTTTCTATTCATTCCCTATAGAAATCCCCTCCAGTAAGAACTGCTCCTCAATAGATATTTTTTCAATTCTTTTTTTTCCCCAGCATCTTGATGGCTCTTTGTTTCACTATAATACAGCAGGCTGCAGGAGGAGTCTGGTCTGGATGGAGTTGCTCCTACCCTAACCCCACTACACAGACTGGTTGGTATCTATCAACCTAAAAATACTCATATGCTTCTATGGAAAATAAAACACACATGCCAAACCATGAGCACACATGCCCAAACCTCTAGTTCTTCAGGACTGGAGTCATGTAATAACCGAATGAATCACTTCATGAGGTTATAGCCAAAAACATTCACTCCTGTAACTGTTATTATCAAGCAGTCCAATCAGGGAACTGCCTGAGTAAGCCAGACCCTGTAATTTTCCATATGGGGGCCTCTCACTGTTGTTCCATTTGAAACCATGTACGTGTGTGTGTGTGTGTGTGTGTGTGTGTGTGTGTGTGTTTATTGCTCCTTCCTCCCCCCCCCCCCCTTAAGTGATTTGCTTTCATATGTGGTCAAGATAAGAAAGTATTATTCCTGAGGTGCTAAGGATTCCTAAATCCCACTGAACTAACCCAACATTGTAAGTGCTCAGCACCTTCACAGATCAGACTTTGTGAGAACATTGAAAAAATGCATTTAAATCGTTAAGACTCATTTTCCTCTTTTCCAGTGCTTTCTGTTTATCTTCTGTTTTCATATGCTTCCTGGTTGGATGCTGAGAGTCAAAGCACACTCTCAAAGAGGAAGTCCTATTCAATAAAAACCTTTTGATGTACCCTAGGACACGAGTACATTCGTTCTTGGGCCCCAAACTACATTGTTAACAAGTTTGCGTCAAGAGAAGAGACACCAAGAGGCATTCTGAGATTAGTCATTGGAGAAACTTACCTGGGTGTGAGGAGGGGCTCTTGAATCAAACCTGTGTGTCTTTCTTGCTAAATATGCTTTATCTTAATGAGTGCCAGCCTTTTTGGCAGACATGGTATAAATTAGCCCTTTACACTCCCCAAGTACTACTACAATTCATTTACCTTGTTGCGCTTTCTGCCTTGTTCTCCCTGCTTGATCTGTTTTCTGCTCCCTACCCTGTCTGCCACTGTGTTGCCTGTCCTCTCCCTGATCTGCTGTATACCACACACACAGGTTGCTCAAGCCACTTGTGTCACACATGTCAGAGTTTGGCCACCTCTGTTTTAGTTCAACAAAGAGTTCTTGGGCTGGAGCAAGAATCAGGATGACATTTTCTGTTCTTCATCAAACAGAAGGTCCTGACTAAATGATCAAAATACCCATTAATGTCTCAATCAATGAATGGGTGTATAACACCCACTGATATATGCAATTTGTGGTAATGTTAATATGCACACATCCATTGTAAAGCAGAATTAATTTTTTGTTGGACAGTCAGAGTCTGTTCATTGCTATTATAAGGATATAGCAATTACAATGAAAATATCACCAGCACCCACAGTTAACACTTGCTTGCATTTGAAAGCCTGCGTCATTTCTCTTTGCTCCACCTAGGAAATGCCTACAGCATTTCAGATGGGGCTGGGTGGAAATAGGGCTGAGTTGAATGGAGACCTCTGTTGGAGGGGTGATCCTAGTTTCATGGACTTGCCATCTAAAAGGCAACACGCTGCATTTGTTGACGTTGAGTTTTATGCATCATTGTTTGAGTGCCTCACACCCTCCCTACTCCTGTGATACCTAAGCCAGAGTGCATTCTGTGCTGCAGCTATGCTGGGGGTTGTGTGGCAGGCACAGATAAGACAGATAATATTCAGGTGTCATGAGAGAACTACCCTTCCACCTAGGGGAATCGGCACTGACTGGGAGCCAGAAGGTAGAAAAATTCTTCAGTCCCTTGTTCTACCAGCTGTGGTATATTTTTGGCCACTTCATAGCCCTCACTACTAGGCTAAGTTACTTCATCTGGCAGCTGGAGACAGGTAGCTGTTATCTCCTTTTCTTTTAGCAACCACATTATGTAAGAGATTGCAAAAGGTCATGGCAAGCAAAGCTAGGAAGAGAATCCAGGTCTTCATCCAGTCCACTGGATCAAAGCCTGAAGCTGTCAGTTTTACAGAACAACTGTGTCAAGCGTGTGAGTTTGCCTGTCCTGTCTGTCTGCCAGTCTGCTCTTCCATCCCAGAGCACCTGATTCGCAGCACACTTATTCTAACAGAGCTGTGCACCTGCTGTCCAACTCTGTGTCACACCAGCCTCCTGGGACTGGACTTCAGAAATGGAAGCAGTTACTGCTAAAGTTGAAGGGGTAGCAGTCCCTGAGGTGGATAGAGGTCTGTGCAGAAGGTCCAATGTCTGAACTCTGCTGTAAATCTACATGCAGCATCCTTATAACTGCATGGGAGTTTGCCCAGTTTTCCTTAAAGCACTGGATTTAATTCAAATGGTGGAACTACACCCTTAACTGCACCTTCCGTTGTTAATAAGCACTATCACCATCCAGGTGTGATAGACAACAACACCAAACATTTGTGTAGCAATGCAAAGATCAGAAGGTTGTGTTTACCCAGCATGACTACCTGCACAAAACAGGCCAGGAAACCTCCCACATGAATCCCTTCTGAGATATAGTTCTTCTGCTCAGCTAGTTAAGTTAGAAAGATATCCAGTATGTTAAAAACCTCCCAGGAATAGAGACACAAGTACTCTCTTAGGTAAGCTGTCCAGTGGCCAATATGTTCCAATCCAATGCATGAACGATGCATGCCACCGGAGGGTGGGGGGGCATGGTGACCACCTGCAGGCGGCAGTGGCAGTGTCAACAGTGGGGGTGTGGCGGCAGTGAGTGGGGAGCTCCAGCAGGCAGCTACAGCACTGTTGGCAGCAGGGGCAGGCTGGGTGGGGAGCTCCTGCGGGTAGCCACGGCAGTGTCAGCAGCAGAGTGGGGGTGGCGAGCGGTGACCGCCCACAGGCGCTGCTGGTAGTATCGGTGGCATTTTTTGCAGGGGGTGCACCACCAATCTCATGGGGTGTACATGCACCCGCATGCACCCCCTACACGTAGCTAATGTTCCAATGGGCACTTATTACCATTTTAGCTAGCAAATGGTGGTCAGCCATTCATTAGGTTTTAA
Organism: Alligator mississippiensis; assembly: GCF_030867095.1. NCBI lineage: Eukaryota > Metazoa > Chordata > Crocodylia > Alligatoridae > Alligator > Alligator mississippiensis. The sequence goes on from NC_081833.1 coordinate 32,287,203, forward strand.
ATGGAGAGTGGGTTCAGTGGGTTTAGAGGTTGAAATTTTCAGCAAACAGCAGCACCCTAGCAGACCACCCTGCAGAGCTCCCCCTGAAAGCCTTCTAGCGCCATGCCACAGGTCAGTACCACTCAGCACTGTGTTCTTGTGTCATTTGTTTTGATATTAAATTTGTCCTGCCAAATTTTTAAATATAGTTTGCTGAGTGTGTTTGGTTAACCAGGAACTGTCATCAGCTAAGGGAACAGGAGGATGTGGCAGCTGGAATAGGGTGGGGTGGGGTGAGGGGATAGCACAGGGAAGTCAGGCTTGGGGCAGAAGACTGGAAGGGACCTCCTGTGACACTGATTCCTACTGGAGGCCCCATGTTGCAGGGCACCTTTGGTGCCTGCCATTTTAAGAGGTTTGAGCAGGCTATGGAGCAGCCAGCAGGTGCGGTGAGGCCTTAAGAGGCAGTCACATGACTGCAAGAGGGCTCCTGGATTGGAGGATGGGGCTGGGCAGTCTCAGTATAAACCCAGGCCCTCAGAGCAGAGGTGCCAGTTGCTGTAGGGATGCCTCTGAAAGAACATTGCCCAGCTGGAGAACTGCTGTTCCCAGAACATCTGGAGGACAGGGTAGGAAATATGGGGATGGAGGAGGTTCCTAGTCCTGGGGAATGACCTAAAACTATACCCTTCTAGGGTTGGATGGTGTGGTGGGGCTGCCTGTGGCAAGATGATCCCCAGGAAATGCCACAGAGGTACCTCCCTAGTGAAAGGCAAGTATGTGGCGCTGTATAGCCTCAACCCATGCTACCTGGTAGGTTACCCCACAGAGGGGACAGGCAATGGGTCCAGGCACAACATCGGACACCGAAGGCCCAAGGGGCATAAGGCCTAGTGGTCCTAGTGAATGGGCATGTGAGAGTGAGTAAGCTGTGTCAAGTAGGGTCCTTATGCGGGGCCTGAAGGACTGTACGTAGGCCAGCCTGAGTAGCAAGTGAGCGAGCCCAGTGGGGGTGGAACAGCAGGCCCAGGAGGAGTCCAGAATAACTGTGGCACAGTGTTTGGAGGGGCCTGATAAGGTGGACCCATATGAGAGAGAGGATGAGCAGCTCAATAGCCTACCCAAAATAACCTCAACTGGCCCATGCTGGGGTCAGGACCAGACTGGTCAAAGGGCCAGAGCACCCACTGCAAGGGTCTGGAGTCCCAAATGGCCTACAGGGAAGGCCAGGGCCTGTGTGGCCAAAGGTCCCGGAGCGGGCCACTGCCAAGAGGGAAAAAGGCCTAGGGAGTTTTGCAGCCCAGAATGAGGGTGCAGAGTTAATTGCACTTCTACTAAAGCACGTAGAAGGTTAATTAACTAATCAAGTCTGCTCCAAAGCAAAGGATCTCCAGCGCATTGCAGGATGAAAAAGTATGCGTATAAATGCCCATGGCGCCTTGAAGCATCTTGTGTTACTTTGTCCTGCAACATGGTGCCAACTACTAGCTTTGCTGCTTCCTAGGGGAGGACCAAGGCTGTTTTCCCCTGAGATCTGCTTTCACCAGGCTGCTTTCGTTGAGAGACCTTCTCTATTGCTAGTGGTGGGGCAGGTCTCAGAGGCCACACAGGTCTGCTCTTTGGTCCCCACAGCAGAACAGGTGTTGGACTCAGATACATCTGGGTTACATAGGTACTAAGTACATGGGGGCCCAAGGGCCCAGGCTCCCCTCAGGAAATGGGTAGGGTGACCACCCTTCCTAATTGGGCAGGACAGTCCTGAAATGGGAACATGAAGTCCCGGTCCCAGTCTGCATGACTCTGGGACAGCATGGCTCTGCTTGGCTCTGCTCCAGCTGTGTTGCTAGGGGGATGGGGCATCATCTTAGCCCCCCTTCACCCCTCACCCCCGCAAAAATAAAATGTGGTGCCTATGCTGGGTTGTGCTGAAGCAAGGAGCTGTGGGACTGCGAGAGCTGACTCTTTTACACTGAAGTGGTAAAAGGAGGAGCCAAGATGTCCTCTCTGAGCTGTCCTAAGATATGAGATATGTCCTGGGATAAACTTTGGAACAGCATAACTTCTGGCCTTGTCTTGCTATGAAAAAAGATGTGTTCCCATAGCTGTCATGAGGTAAAATCCTAGAGCAATGGTTCTCAACCATGGTGCCAGGGCACCCTAGGGTGCCACAAGATCCTTTGAAGGATGCCTCAAGATTAGGAGATAAGCAGATAAATTCAGGATCAGGCCCCTGCCTGCCCCCTCTGCAAGGAGGCAAGCACTGTAATAAATAAAATAATTTTGTTAAATGAGGTGCTGCTCAATTGACAGAAGTTGTGGAGGAGTGCCTCAAGTCCAGTGAGGGATGTGTTCAGTCTAAAAAGGTTGAGAACCGCTGTCCTAGAGGGACCAGGCTGGAGTAGTTTTAACAGGAGTTAGCAGGCAGAGTGTGGGACAACACCTTAGACTCAACCTTTCCCCTCACATCAGCTAATGCGGGTATGAATGTTCCTTGATTCCTAATGCTTTTCCTCCAATGAGCCCTTGAACCCCCTCTACACTAAACACCAATTCTCTACCACTTCCACCCCCCTAAATGCCTGCCTCTGTTATTTTGCTGCCTGAATGCAAACCCTGTAGTTTGTTCTAGTGTCCCAAATGCTAGTCCTTTAGCTAGACCCAGCATCTCCTGAACACCCATCCTGAAACAAGCTCCTGTGTTCCCATATGCCACCCAGTCAGGGTGCTTCTCTGACACCTAAATGCTAGCACTGCAGTCACTCCAGAGCTTGCCCCAGTGCCCCTGCAGTTAGTGCTAGCATGCTCTGACTGTATCCCTCTTCAGTTTGCCCCAGCATCCTCTGAATGCCATCCTTGCATATAACCTAGCATCCTCAGGATGTCACCCTTGGAGACTGTGAATGACATCCCTACAGTTAGCCATACCACCTCCAAAATGTCACCTGTGCAGCTTCTCCCTTGAAACCACCCTTGCAGTTAATTTCCATGCTGCTTCAATGCCCTAGTGTCCTTTCTTTGAATGCTTGTTCTGGGCCCCCAGAATGCCATCCCAGCATCTAACCCAACACCTCCAGAATGCCACTGCTGCAGCTTGCCTCAGAGCCCTTTCTAGGCCAGCTGTGTCAGTGGCCAAGATACTACAGCGATAGGTACATTCCCAATGACTACATGGCTAGAGAGATCTTTTAGCACACCGGCCCAGAGGCTGTCCTCTCCCCACTGACTCCTGCCATGGCCTGTTTTACATGCCCTCCTGGAGAACCATTTCATTCATAAAGGCCTGATGTTTTGCAGGACTTCATTTTTGGAGCTGAAAATACTGGCTCCTTCCAGTTATACTTTGCTTTTCAGCTGGAGCTGGTGAAGTCATGTAGAACTATTGGTTATTCGGTGCTATGGGTATATGTACCGGTTATGACTACAGCGTAAATCTTGGGTGAATGAGCTTAGATCAGCAGACACTCAGGGATGATAATGAGGAACAGATTTGTGCTGGGCAGTCATTCTCCTACAGCGTTCCAGGGCAGAGCAACAGCGATGGGAAAGACGCTGCCTTTGTGCTGTTGGCTACATCCCTCTTGCCTGTCTGGAGCTGCACACTCAAGACCCCTGTCATTTTGCATCATTGGCTTTCATGATGTATGTGCAGAGTGAAGACATCTAGTCTCCAATGAAGAACAAGTCCTCTGCTTTTCCTGCAATGTCACTGCATTGAGAACAGTCCTGGCTTGTGAGCTGTGCCATGTCCATTACTGGTCCAATGAACAGAAGTCGGCTCCTTTCTGCTGTCTGTAAAAATAAGGGAGTGAACAACGGCACAGACAGGATGAGGACTGACAGGATAAAGAGGATTTGAGCATTGTGTTTCCAGTTCACCTCCTCCTTAGGGTTTCTGTACTTCTGCCTGAAGAAACAAACTCTGCTGTGGAATTCCTGCTGTGGGTGGACGGTCTGTCCGTGCTCCCATTTTGTGCCCCCCGCCCATGGCACCTTCTGTTCAGCAGCCAGGATGAGGATATGCACATGAGGAACATCACATTAGTAAGTGCATCTCCCACTTGATTTCAGAACTTGACTTCAGTCGTGCAGAGGAGGGAGCTGCTTTTTGCAGATGTAGTGTCTGGCATCTCAACAGAAGGCAAAGGGCCCTTGAAGACATTGTCTTGGATTGTCTAATGCCCCTCACATGTGCTCTGTGTTTTGACTCGGCGCAGCAAGGCAGACTCAATCCCGGATCGGAAGGTAACTGTGGGGTGTGGGACTGGGAAGGAGACGGAATGTCCCTGGGGGCTGAATGCGTTCTAGGCTCCGCTGCGTGTTTTCTGGTATAATGACTCACTGCTTGTCCTGTCAATACAAGTGCTCTGGGCAGTAAACAGTTTTTAAATGACTGCTGTCCACAGCATAGCATTAGAGCAAGGCTTTAGATCTCTAAGACACTGCTGGATTCCCTGCTTATGCTTTCCTTGTTCCAAAATGTATCTGTAAACTCAACCTGTCTTGCCACCCCTCAGTTATGGCCTCCCCCCGCTGCCATAGATGTCAAGGACTAAGCCCAGTAATTTAGTAGTGCAAGGTCAGGCTCTGTTAGGCTTGGGTACATTTGGAGTGAAGAGAAGAAGAATGGTGGAGGTGGGTGTGGGTTGAGGTGCCTGTTACTGAAGAGGATGCCCTGAATATACAGTAGCCAAGTTAAGCAGCCAGTCCTTCAACTATGCCCTGTTTGCTTCTCTGCATTTGAGATGAAAAGGGGAGGTCTGTTAATTAACCTCCTGGGCCCCAGAATTAAATTGTGAAGAGCACAGGACTGTTGGTGCGAGGGGGCTAAGCCACTGCAGTGGGCAGTCTCACAAAAGCTAAAAAAAGTGTAACGTAGCTGTTGTTCACATGCTCCAGGAGTGTGTGTGTGTGGGGGGGCGGTGCTTTAATCAGAGTGGCTCTGAGAGCCGCTCTAATTAAAGTCCCTGGAGTGTTGTGTGTATCAGTGTCCCCATGCTGAAAAATGGTGGTAGGGGCGCTTTAACTAAAGCTTGCCAAACCAGCTTGAGTTAAAGTACCCACACTGCCATTTTTCAGTGTGGGGACGCTGATACACGTGACGCCGGAGTCTGCTGGAGCGCGGTAATTACCATGCTCCAGCAGACTTGATTAATCCAGTCTGCTCTGACACACTGTAATTACAGTGTCAGAGCAGACTCACTAAATGTATATAAGCACCCTGCATGCCTAAGGCACACCCAGAACTATTCCCAGGCTCTGAGCCTGGGGCGGACTGACTAGCATAAGCCTGGTGCAGCTTTAATGACAGTTACCTTCCCTCTGCTAGGCATGTGGTGTAAGCAGAGTGGAGCTGAAGCAAGTGGTGGGGATGTTTTCATGGTGGCGATCCCTAACGAAGTCACAGACCATATGGCCTGCTCAGAGAGAGGACAAATACCTATTTATGTTATGCAACATCTAACTTAAAATGCTGTCTTGGTAAAACCACTCTGAATTTCATTGCAAAGAATGTTTCAAGTCAATGAAAAGCTAACAATGCTGTTGAATGCTGAGGTTTTCTATACAGATTAGTGTTCTGGTGCCTTCTCTTGCCCAGAGGGTGTTTGTACTCAGAGCTAACTGAAGTGATTGGCACTCTTCTTCTGTACACCCTCATCAGCATTGCTGTGCTATGAACAGTCATACAACATGGTTCTTCCCAGTTATGGACCCTCACTAGTGCTTTGCACCCCCAGGGCTCCCTGGTGACCTATCCCATGGTTCTTAGTACTCTCAGTGCTCAGTATATGAACTTGTCTTTTTCTTCTGGGCATATGAGAAAGCAGTTGAGGATTAGCAGCACTCAGCTGGGTTAGTTTCAGCCCTTAGTGAAAAGTGGGCAGCTTACCATCCTGAGTGGACATTAGCCCACCTGGGCAATCTAGTTGGAGTATAGATTTGGCAGGGGGGGGGGGGAGGGGGGCAAATGCCTGAGCCTTACTGAATACTGAAGGAATGAGACACTTGGAAAGAATGTGCTTCACTGAGGTATGCCTTGCAGACTGGAAAGAAAGAGGTGAATCCTTCCTTTTTCCAGAAACCATCTACCCTTCCCCTCCCCTCCCCTCCCCTCTCCTTTTTGCAGTGTTTATTGCAGTGTTCTTGCTGCTGCTTATTCTGGGGAGATGGGATCAGCGCTACTTAACATTTATCTACGCCCCCAAAGCTAGCCTAGAGTTCCCCTTCAGACATAGAGTTTCAGCTCTTATAAGCAGGAATCCAGGTTTTCCATTTGCCATGGGAAAACATAGATTTTTTTAAATTTTAAAGAGGAAAACATAGATTTTCTCTTTTTAAGGAGAAAAATGAAGATTTTCTCCTTTAAAGAAGAAAAAATGTAGGGAATGTCAGGTTTCCCCTTGCAGCTTTATAGAGTGCCAGCCTCCAAGGGACTGGGGGGAGTAGGAGAATAGTGATCAGGCAGAGGGTGTCACATTCATGTGCGTGTGCATATACGTACACGGCTGCCAGGCAGTGTGGAGAGCAGCTCCTGCAGCTAAGTCTGGGGATGGGAGAGATTCAGGCCCCTATAGTGAGGGAGGGAAGGAGTGAGGGAGTTGAGCAGGGCTGAGGCTGGGGGCGCTGCTAAGCTGGGGCAGTGCATGGGGTCTGGGGCTTGGGGTCCAGGCCAGATTGGGAATGCACAGTGGCAGGGCCTAGCTGGCGAGTGAGACAGAACTGTGGGCAGCTCATCCGAGGGCGGTGGTGGAACCAGCTCCTCGCCACTGCATGAACTCCTGCGAAGGGCCTGGGGGATACATGTGCCTCAGATTTTTGTGTGGGGCGAGGTGGATGTGGTTGCAGGCTAGGTGCTCCCCACCCTGCTGCCCTCCCCCCAGGGGCCTCCATGGCCCAGTGTATAGGACTCAGTGCTGTAAAGAGGGGCAGGGAGGCTCAGTGCCACCATTGGGAGCTGTAGGCTACCATGGCTATGTGCCCCCTGCCCACCCAACAGGAGAAGAGCTAGAGGCATGGAGTTGTGCCTCCTGCTGTTGGGCATCTTGCAATGGGGACACAGGGGTCCTGGTGGTAGCACCGAGCCTCCCCATCCCACTCTGGCCTACCAGGCTGGGTCCCACCCACTGGGCCGTAGAGGCCCCTGGGGGGAGGGCACCAGGGTGTGGGGCCCAAGCCCATGGCTACCAGTCTGCATCTGCCACCCCCAACAGGCATCCAGCTGTGCTGCCTGTGGGGGAGGGGGAACTGTGCTCCACAATCCACTCCAGCCACAGCAGCCGCTGCCTCCCATGGGTGGCACCCAGGGCTCAGGTTCTGCTGGGGGGGGACAGGGACATGTGGACCCTTGTCCCTGGCCCCATATTCTTGGCAGCTGTGGCCCCCCTCTGGCAGGACGGAGGTGGGGAAGGGGGCTTCAGGTAATGGGTGAGGGGTACCAGCAGAGGTGGGAGAGCAGTGGATGGGGAGTGAGGGGCACCAGTACAGCTGGGGGGATGGGGGACTGTGGATGGGGAGTGAGGGGGCACCAGCAGGGCCAGGGGGCTGTGGGTCAGAAGTGAGGGGCAATGGCTTGGGCAGGCCACCGGCATATCAGGGCTGCTCAAAGCCACAAAGCAGTGTGGTGAGAGGGGAGGAGGCATTAGGATTGCCAACCCTCCCAGATTGGCTGGGAGTCTACTGGAATGGGCATCTATCTCCCAGTGACTACTGAAAGTATTGTGAAGGGGTTGAACAGTACAATTAATGACTTGAGGTCCGCTGATACATTGGACCCATATCAGATAGGCACCAACATAAGGAAAATCAACGGTATCGGCAATCGGCTATTTTTGGCTAATGTGGCCAGTAAATGCCCGGTGCATATGTGCAGCCGCAGCTCAGCGCGCAGGTGGCCAGGAGTGCAGCCCAGCAGCAAGGAGAGCAGCCAGGTCTGGCTGGTAAGTCTGTTGTGAGGGAAGGGGTATGGGGTGTGCAGATTGAGGCCCCAGCAATGAGGGAGGGAGTGGGGCTGGAGCAGGGGCAGGCACTGCACAGCCAGGGTGGGGCACAGCACGGAGCCACAAGCAGCTCATCTGGGGGGTGAAGGGAGGGGCTGGCAGCTCCCACTACTACATGCACCTGAGGAGGGCATGGGGGGCATGTGCCCCTGGATCTGTGTGCGGGGCAAGGACGGGCTGCTGCTTCAGGTGGGGACTGGGGGTAGTGCCTCAATCTGCCCCTCTGCACCCCTTCCCTCCCCCCACAACAGACTTACCAGGACAATGCTGCTCTCCAAGTTGCCTGGCTGCATATCGGCAATCAGATAGGTATCAGCCAACATGGCGCATTAAAAATCAGCCATCGGCATTGGTCAAAAAAATCTCTATCGGTGCACCTCTATTAATGACATTACGTCATGTTAGAAAAAAAAATCTCCTGGAATAGCTTCAGTCAGAGTTGGCAACCCTAGGAGGCATCCACAGCTGGACCCACATCCTGGTAAATGAAGGAGGCACGGAGAGCTCTGATTTTCTATGTTCAAAAACCCCAAATCAAATGCCAATAATTGAAGCACTGAGAGGTTTCCAAATTGTTTTAAAATTGTAAATATATCAGTAAAACATTGTGTTCAACTGATACCTATATGTATATAGTGGCATTTCATTTTAATCATGGAAAAACATGGATTTTGGGGGTTTTAATTGGAGAATTCACAATTTTTTTTATCAAAGAATTTGCAATTTTTAAACAAAGAAAACTAGGATCACTGATTATAAGTATAAAAGCTATGATCAGTTTGCAGGATAAATCAGAGTAAAACAGGATTCAGTACTGCATGCTTGTCTCAAAACTATATAATCTCTCCTCATGTCTTTGGTTAATATGGTTTTTACTGCTGTGTTCCATGCTGGTAAATCTTGAATTGAACTTCCTGTAGAAAAGTGATAGTTGTTACTGCTACACTTACCAGCACCCTATAAACTGCATGAGCAATCATACCAGTAAAAGGATGAGATTTCTGTGTCTCATCTCTGTCTAACTATAACATTATGATTAGAGATACCAGATCACTGTTGTTAACTCTTGTGATTTTGCTAAATCTTTCAGTGTTGAGTGTTTCTCTTAAAACCCCAGATTCTGAAACCAAGTAATAAAAAAGGGTAGCTGAAATTCTCACATTAAAGAGAAAAGGTTTTAGCCCCTTTATAGAGAAAAGCTTGGAAAAGGGCCACCAGTAGCTTAGAAAATCATAAGACAAACAAGATGCCAAGTTTATTATTTGACAGTCTTATGATTTTAAGCTAGTCTCCCGAATCTGGGGCCTAAATAATGGTGTATGAACACTCATGGTTGGCTATAAAGCAATGCATTCACATTTCCCCCACCCCGCCCTGCAATTAAAGCAACCATTCAAGCAACCAGGTTAACGTAATCCACTGTGGTAGACTCATGCTTTGTGTGAGAAAGGCACATTAGCTGAGTTATTTAATTAGCCAGTTACATCTACAAGATCTCTTATTGTTCTTTCCATCTGCTTCCTTTAGCTAAAGAATGAAGTGGAGAATTATTATGAATTTATGAGGTTTCTTATATATGAATGACTGGTGCTTCCTGAGACTGGCGGGGCACCATGGTGGCGAGCGGCATGTGAGGACTGCCTGCAGCCACCAGTGTCAGCAGCAGCAAGTGGCAGGAGGGGTCTGCCCTTGGCCACCAGCATTGGTGGCGGCAAGTGGAAACCGCCTGCAGACGCCAGCAACCGCATTGGAGGGGTGGCAAGCGGCGACTGCCCCTAGAAGCCGGTGGCAGCTTCGGCAGTAGCCAATCTCGGGTGGGGGAGCAGATGCCCCCCCCCCCCCCCCCCCCAATGACCCACCTATGCATCGCATATGTTCTTAAATATCTGTTGAAGGAAATAAGAAATAACAGAAAGGAAAACAAAGATGATTGGATGAGAGCATTCATAATGTCTAAAAGCTGAACTCAGCAGCTTTCAAAGATGATAAATAAAGGTTAAGTACTAGTAATTCAAGGTCCTGTTGCTGTCTTGATATAAAGGCAAACCTGTATGTATGAGTTCTGTGCTAGACTAGCCATGTGATTTTAGTATCAAGCCAGAGCTACATAGCCATTAGTGCACATAATTATTTATCACTTCTTGGATTCATTCTCCAATAGAGTTATGGGATTATTCATGTCAGTTCATCTAAACAGTTCTAGAACAGACTTTATACATTTAGCAAGGGCCAGATCCAAAAAGTCCAAAATAGCTACCCAACCTTCTCCCTAGTCCTTGAGTCAGTATCTGCTTAGTGCTGGAAATGCCTAAAACCCACAGGACA